>NC_138962.1:103015000-113015000 GCF_055761805.1 Camellia sinensis
CATTTGAACAGAGAACTAATACAAATTATTGATACATTATGCAGCCAATCCACTACATGTCAACATTTCAAATGTTGACGTAACAAATTGTTATTCCAAAATATATTCCAACTATGCTGTCTCTGGCAGACTGGCATTGTTTTATGTTGATGAAACTGCGAAAAAACTTATGTCTTAGTGATAATGATGAGATGGAGATCACACAGCATATACTGACCCATAAAATAAAACTGCAAAAATTAGAAACGATTGAAATGTGCGCTTTTATGATTGGTTGAAAAGTGCACATTTCAATCATTTACAACAAACTGGAACTTTCTTGTGATAAGGCCCAAAAGAATTAGAAAGTAAACCCTCTGTTCTGATAAAAATCTTAGACGATATTAGTATTGAGAAATAAATAAATAAAAATGGAACTTGATTGGGTAGGAGAGGTGCTTGCATTAATGACCTTCCCCTCTTGTACCTACTAAACTCCCTAACCAAGTCCTTTGATTGTAATGGATTAGAGCCTAAATTAAATGGAGTTAAATGGTTTCCTACCTTCCCATAAAAAATAGGTGGCAGCTCTTTTATGTGAATCAATCTATTTTGGCAACTTGTAGGTCAACGATACTGTGGGATAAACGATTTGTTGTCATTATAGATCTCAATGGTTCATACTCGATTTTGAGAAAGTCTAATCCGACATGTGGGTGCATCAAAATATGTGGTATCCACAGGAGGTCAGTGTAATTATATAACATATATAAGATTATTAATTGTATTTTCTTCAAGCCTCAAGGAGATGAGTAAATTTACCCTTATAAACGTATATTGAAAAAAAAATGCTTAAAATATAAATTATATAGATCAAAATCATGTGTACCTAAAATATACTCTTGGCCTTTGTCTTTGCCTTGTTTACATTTGCCTTGTGTCTATTGATAAATAAGGTAAAAGTAAAAGGCACTAGTAGACATAAGATGACTTGTGCTCAAAATGGCATGAAATTTGTTCAAGACATTAAAAATTTCATGACGATCAAGACCCATCAGTCTTGAATGGCCTACAATGGATTTTGGGCGAATTCCAAAATTTAGGCCTTTAGCTTCGCAATGTTTCATTTTTAGAAGTAATTGATTCGTCTATAACTTGGTCCATACGAATATGATTTTGCCTTGATTTTTTCCAGTATATTTCCTTTTTTGGTAATTTTTTTTATTTTATTTGATTTTGGCTTGGTTAGCAAGTACTCCCTCTGTCCCAAAATATTAGTTCCTTATTCCATTTTTCATTATCCCAAAATATTATTCCCTCTTCAAAAATCAAGTAAAAAAATAATATAAATTTCCTATTTTGCCTTTCTTTTAAATTAATAAACAATATAAATAGTACAATTATGACATTGATATTCCCAAAAAATGTACTATCAAAAGGGTAATTTTGAAAAATCAACTTTTTTAAAATGCAATAATTGTACTACTAAAAAAAGTTGGATTCCCCCAAATGGACTATTATTTTGGGACAGAGGGAGTAATTAACCTAGGATTTAGTTTACCTTTTTTCTTTAGGTATTCTCTAGTATAAATTGACATGTATGCCTTAGGGCAAATGAGTTTTATTTTGAAGAATTAGCATTATTACAAGAGAGACTATCTTTTTTGTGTCTAATCCGTGGTTGTTCAAGGGTTCGAGTGTTCATTCCATTACCTTCCTTGCATCACCATTCTTTTCTTTATCTCTTTTTCACTCATTTATCCTACTCATGTCAACACGCATAACTGCCTACACCATAACTGCCTTTGTAATACCCCCAACTTTTCAAAATATAATTATTTCGGTATTAGCAAAGCCAAACTAAGTAAAAGGCAGCTCTTTCTTGGTCATCGATAGGGGTGTTTCTTTTGCCTTTGTATATTTTAATAAACTCAGTGTAACTCATGTCAGTGTTAAAGGTGAAAGTTACTGGTGGGGGTTCTAGTAAGCACTGATTTCTAATCCTAGAATGGGGAGTCCAATTAAATAGGCTACGTCTAGGATGGTTGGAGATATCATGCCAAATCGTAGGAGCATTGAGTTGCAAGATTGTGACCAAAAACAGGCAGTAGCAGCAATTAACTACTTATTCATATCAAATTTGAGGGTCAACAGACGAATTACCTCACTAATACCTAGATGTTTCCATACATCTGAGTCATAAGCTTCAATTCGTTTGACCCAGCTTTGCCAAGAAGAATCTAGTTGTCTCAATGATCTAAGAGAGTTTTTGTTGTTGTCCCAATTTACCCAATTGAATTTTGGTTGGTTGGGATGCAGAGTTTCGCCATTAGCAAGTGGGCAGTATGGCGTTAGTTCATCTAGGAAATAGGCTGTAAAGGTAGGTCCTAGGGTTGCTTTGGCTACGGTGGTGGTACTTGGAATCAAAGTTAAGTCCAACATTAGAGAGCTGGTGATTTCCCTAATGGTTTTGGGGAATCTAAGATGTTCATCATTGGTTTCATCTTCTTTCATGGATTTCAAGAGCCATTGTTTAGAGTTCTAAGTTGTTTGGTGTTCTAATATGGGAGTTTCGAAAGAGAGAGAGAAGATTGAAATGAGGTGAAGTTAGAAGGTTTAAGCTTTTATAGCTTATGGTGGGCCCAGTGTTTAGATTTGTTCAAATTAAGTACATTATTTATCTGGCCCAGGAATGAATTTGTTTAAGTTAAAAATCATTATTATTTATTTAACTTAAATAAGGGGGTATTGTTTGCACCCATTTTTTGTGAAATTTCTATCGACAAGTGTATCAATCAGATGATGACACATGGCAGAGTCAAAGTGAAAGTCCTTCATCAATCAAAGGGACAGGTGGCATGAAAAGGTTGAGCACGTGCATAGAATGATTGTAACACCCTCAAAATAACAACATTAAACCCATCAATAAAGATATGCATTGATATGTAAAAGTTCCACATTCTTCCATTTATCCGAGTTTCATTACAAAAAGTATTACATGTTAACAACAAAAGCAAATGCCCTATGGGCTTACAGCTTTCCAAGTTAACACTTGGTTACAACAACAGAGTACTAACTCATACACGTTAAGCCCTTGGCTTGAATTTACATGTAATACATCAAAAGTAAAACGACAAAAGTATGTCTGCCTCTAGCCTCCCAAGCTATGTCCTTGGAGGTGGCATGCTACCTGTACCTGAAAATGATATTCCCATATAGGGAGAGCCACAGCCCAGTAGAAATACACTAAACCAACCATGAACAATGACTAAAAGATTAGCAATTGATAGATGGCCAACACTGATACATTCACATAAATCACATATTTATGTCATACGACTTATGAGTCCAAGTTACCTTTCATTTTCCCTTTTTCAACAGATAAGCATGTTAGCTCTATCATTATTTCAACAGATATGTATAGAAACTATATCCCACATTCACAGATAAGCATATAAGCTATATCCACATTCTCAACAGATATGTATAACAACAATATCCCACATTCACAGATAAGCATATAAGCTATATCCACACTTCACAAAGATAAGCATATAAGCTCTATCTTCACTTTTCTAGACAAGCATAAGAGCTGTATCTACGGAGTTCATCCCCTATCTTCTCCCAACACTATCCGGTTTAGAGGTACATCCCCTATCTTCCCCTAAACCGCGGAGTACATCCCCTGTCTCCTCCTCTACACATAACGTATACAAACACATTGGTTCTATATACAATCACTCAATACATACAGTTAATGTATTCTATCAACCGTCAAATTCCATGACACCTTCTATTGATTAGTTTCCGTTTGCCTAATCATCATGCATTGTCTACAACAATCACGACTATCCTCCACCGATAGCCCAAAGAAGTTATTTCTAAGCAGAAAATAAATGCACAAATGGATATTCAATCAACATTTCATTTCGGTGAGTGATAAATAATTCAACTACACCCTTTAACCCTTTGCATTCCCAATCTCAACAATCTCATTTCATGTTCTCATTTCTCGCAATTAATTATCCCAATTAATCAAACAATGTAATTAGGTCGATTCCCATAATTAACATTACAACCCTTAGGTCCCACTTTCATCAATGATTCAACATTTATTCCATTTCTCAATGCCAAACATGCATCTAGGTTTATTATGAATAAAACCCCAACTTTTGTAAAATAACACAAAAGCCCCAAACTTTCACCAAATTACCAAACCAACCCCAACATCTCAAAATACTAAAATTTAAAGACAAAATCCATAGAGAGGAGTAGGATATCCCTACCTCGAAGTTTGAGCCAAAAAGGAGATGAAGACTCGAAGATCAACGTGCTCCAAACCCACACTTTTTCAGATTAAAACAAAGCTCTCAACGCCCTCTATCTTTTTAACAAAGGCCCTAGGCTAGATTCACACTCTAGGGAGATCAAATCTTAGAGAGAATGTAAGTCTAGAGAGAGAGAGTCTCGGATCTAGGGTTAGAAAGAAAAGGAAGTGAAAAAAGTGATGTTCAAAAACGCTACTGTCCGCTGATATAAAACACGCTCGCTCGAGCGAAGACTTGGTCGCTCGAGCGACCAGACACAGAAAACTCTCGCTCGAGCCGAAAACTCAGAAGTGCGCTCGAGCGAAAGAATGCTCGCTCGAGCCAACAACTCAAACCCTCAGGTCTGCAACCAGAAGCACGCTCGAGCGACAGACTTCTCGCTCGAGCGACAGACTTCTCGCTCGAGCGAAGGAAGCTCGCTCGAGCCAAGAAATGCAACTCTCAGGTCCAGAACCAGACGCAATCGCTCGCTCGAGCGAAGCCACTCTGGCTCGACCCACCAGACACGAACTCAACTCTCGCTCGAGCAACCAACTCCTCGCTCGAGCGAAGATCCAAAAATCTGGGCAGCAGCACTAGGCTCCCAAACACAACCAACCTGTAACAAACCTGCCCAACACATCCTATAACTGAATATACAAAGTAGTAACAGATGTAAACTAGATAATAAACAACTACCAACATCCACGGACACATGTCCGGATCACTGTACAACAAGGGTAAAACCGGGATCGCTATAATGATTCAAGTGATGGAGCAATTATCAGGCTAAGTTATGAACTTAGTGGGTTGTTTTCGGAAAGGAATATGTACGAGATGGAAGGCGTTACCCTATCAATGTGGTGCTCGAAGTGTAAAGGGACATGTGGCAACATGGAGAAGAGATGGTTTGACAAGAAGATTTGAAGGCTTGGTAGAGTTTGAAGACTTAGAAGTGGGGAGGCAGTTACCATGGCAGTTGGCAATTGCAGTTGCAGGTTCAAATGAGTCATGCAATCATGGGCCAAGAAAAAAGGAAGAAGATATAAGAGCCAAGGATTTGGTAGAAAGGAGGTCATCAACAACACAACAACAACTTAGCTTATATCTAGGAGTAGTTCTTTCAATTTAGGAGTAGTTTTCTCTGTAACTTGTAACCTTTATGAACTTTGGTGGTTTCATTATAGAATTACCTATTGTTTATTTTGTTTACTTTGTCGATTGTAATTTTGTTCCAAAGAAGTCCTCATTCTGTTGAGGCATTTAAATCAAAAGCATAGTCGTCTAGTTTCTTTGTTTGATTGTTTGTTTAAATTGTTGCTCAATTTCTGTCGATTGGGAGTGAGCATAATTTTTACTAACATATTCTTGGAAAAAGGACTTCCAACTTGGATTTTTGGGTGGTGATACTAATTACAAACGCAATGGACATGTGTTGTTGTGACTGTAACACTGTGTAATTGTATTATTGAGTGTCAATGGCACCATGAAACATGTTTTTCACAAATTTCCGGTGTAGAGGTTGTTAGATGGACTTGCGACATAGGCCAGAAGATTTAAAAGTGCTAGTTTTAAATTGAGATTGGATTCAGGTGTTATTTTCATTGTGATGTTTTCTCTGTTCTTGAACACTAATTCCTTTTAGTAAAGGTAATGAAGGCCAGAAGAGTAATTTTACTTTCTTTCTTTTTGTGTGTTATTTGAAATGATTGTAATATTCTCAAATTGGAAAATTCTTTTTACACCCTACTAAAAACAACATAGGGGTGTAGTCTACCCATTCAAAGATTTTATATATAAAACCACAAAATACTCTTCACACACCATCATCACATATAGACATATAAACATCCAAAATAAATTGGTTTTGAAGATTTAGTGTTTAAGAATATTGAAATCAATTGGTTTTAAGGTTTAAGAACATTAAAATCAATTGGTTTGGAAGATTTAGTGTTTAAGAATATTGAAATCAATTGGTTTTAGGGTTTAAGAACATGAAAATCAATTGGTTTTGAAGATTTAGGATTTAAAAATATTGAAATCAATTAGTTTTGAAGAGTTGCACACCATGGATAACACTGAGATTGTTGATTTCGAACAATGCAACAATAAAAATGTCAATTTAATACTTAGGTTTTTTATTTTTGTTTATCTCATTCGTATAATCGTCGGGAATATGACTTTGCTCGTCACGTGTTCGGAAAATCAGAGTTGAACTTTTACATAATGTTTGATTACTTTTATTCGAACAAAACAGTTTTGTTCAAATTATTAAAGTTGACCAAATTACAAATGTTCATACATAAAAAATTGAACGATTTAATTCCTTAAGAATTTCATTTCTTAAATTTAATTTATTTTTGGTATATTTTCTTTTCTTTTTTAAAAAGTAGATGTGTTCAATATTTACAAAAATGATAATAATAATAATAACATATAAAATTTAATATATTTTCAACACGTCTGAACGAATTGAAATTCTTCAGCATATCAAGTATGAACGTATTTATTTTATTCAACATAAATATTTTGAACATATTCAATTTGTTCAATTTTTTTTTTCTACAATGATATTGTATCTCCACCCAATTAGATAATCTTGAATTGCCATACCTATGGATAGTAAGTCATTCCAAAAAATTGTGAGGCCTTATCATGTTAAGCCTATCACTCTCAATTTTGTCATTATGAGGATTATGAGAGTCATTACATTCTAGTGATAACTCTTTTAACTTCTCCTTAGATATTAAATTTACATCCCTTGCATCCTTAGTAGAACTTACATTCTCCAGTTTTGATATGTGTATTACCCTACAAATGTGTGATAAGTTTTCCAATTCTCCTATTCTATGCCCACTACATTTACCCTCGATAAAATTTGACAACATTTGTAGCTTTGTTAATTTACCTATCTGTAGCGACATCTTTTCTAATGATAGTTTCGCATTAGTCATATCAAAATGGCGTAGGTTCACCAGGTTTCCCATGTTTATAGGCAACTTTTTCTAGTTTTTCACAAAATTTCAAGAACAAGACTTGTAAATTGTAAAGGGTTACCACCGACTTAGGTAGCTTTCTAATCTGAGAATGGGATACATTGAGGTACCTTAGATGCCTTAGATCTCCAATAGAATTTGTTAGTTCATCTATCCCAGAACTACACAAACGCAACTCACGTAAGCACTTTAACATTGACAACAAGTCATGAAGCAAGTACCCCATTATGTAGTTCCTCCTACACGGTGAAAACTCTAAGAAGGTTCGTAAGCATCTGGCATCATCGAAAATTTTGAACTTTTTGATTCCATCATATTTGCTAGCAACACAAGATGAATGTCGAGCTTTATTTGAAATTTTCTTCTGCTTGTCATCCTCTAAATAATTCTTCAACCAAAAATAGATGTGCTCTGCAATTGCTTGAGCCAAATCATTGATGAAGTCATGCATTATGAATAGCAATTCATTATGACTTAACGATTGAAAAAACCCTAAATTTCCCTAATTCAACACCACTGTTGTCCTCAAACCATAGATTATCCAAGTCCTTACCCAAACCAACGACTCTTTTTGCCTCTATACAACCACCATCGACGATCATAGTCTCGACGCCGTTGATGACGTCGATTTGAGGTAGAGAGTCCTTCGTAAGGGTATAAAAGTTCTCATGGGACGTAGTCTTATCTCTTGAACTCTCTGACGGAGACACCATGACGATCATGGTGGGGGAGGGGTTCCGACGATTGCGATTCGGCATAGAAGATCGACGATTTAGTAGAGAAAGGAGAATTAGGGCATGGTTGAAGAAGATCTTCTTGGGACGACGTCGTGTGGCAAGATCGGTGATGGTGTGATTTGATTGTCAAAGACAAATCTTGATATGACCTTTCACATTGCTGGTGTCGCCATTAAAGTCTCGTTTTCTCGCAAGAGGGTGGAGATCTCTTGATGCCGCCTTGTTTTCGCCGGCCATAAAGTCCTTGCCGAAGAGGTAGAGAGCAGACGCGCTCTTCAAGAAGACGGAGCTGCGGCAGTCAACAGTCAAAGGAGAATCGACTCAGCACTGGAGAAGAGAGAAATGAAAATGAGAGAAGACAGAAATGGAAGGGGTGATTAAGAGAGAGAGAGAAGGGTGATTAAGGGCCAATTTCTCTGGGACATTTTGAATATTTTAGTCCGTCTCTAGGTTGTGTTTTTTATTTTATTTTCAATATGGGGTGAAACGGGTTTACCAAAACCATTTTCATTAAAATAACATTGGCAAAATCGTTTTTGATGAATAAAAAAATAATAAAATTTTCCTTCATAAAAACAGTTTTTATAAAACAGTTTTTACTTAACACTTAATTAATTTTAAGTTTATATAAAACGATTTTTCTAAAACCGTTTTTATTTTTATTAATTTTTTTTTCAATTTATAAATATTGTTTGCCTAAAATAATAATTTGAAAATAAATAGAAAACGATTTTTGTAAAACCGTTTTTATTTTTAATAAATTTTTTTTTTTCAATTTATAAATATTGTTTGCCTAAAATAAGAATTTTATCATAAATGGAAAACGGTTTTCGGAAAGCCGTTTCATTTTACACAAAACCCATCTCCTTCTCCCTTTACGAAATTCGTTTCTTCTTTTCCAGCCCATCTTCTTCTCCCTCACTCAGCCGAACTCCGAAGGGAAGACCGACGACGAAGAGGAAGCAACGAACAACGGCCAACAGTACACCACCGGAAAAACGAGGAACACCTTCATCAAACACCCACATTCAGGTTTGTATCGCATAAATGAGGGTTTTCATTTCAAATTTGGGATTTTAAATTTCGAAATTAGGGCATTGAAAAGTTAGGGCATTAAATTTCGAAATTTGGGGTTTTCATTTCATTGCTGAATCTAGGGCATTGAAAAGTTACAAATTTTGTTATTCGTAGGATATAGCTTACGATTTTCTGTATCTCAGTTCACTTTTCTAGGGCATTATACGATTCAATGTATCTCAGTTCACTTTTGTGGATATTATACGATTTTCTAGGGCATTGAAAACCCTCATCTGTTCACTCCTTTTTTGTTTATCATATAATATCCTTATTTTCCTCTTTTTCAATACACTCTTAGCCACAAGATGTAGTGGAATTTTGAAATATTGAAATCTTGAGACATAATCTTGTGTTTGGAAATGTATTGGGAATATAGGGCAAAATTTTAGAACAAAAGTAGGAATAGCAATGAAGTAGAGTGGGATTGGATTTGTGGTGTTCTATTCCTACACCATTCCTAGTTGGGGCAATACTACTGGCCTTGGCTCATTATTAGGATCCTTGGGGCATCTCCAATGGAGATGCTGAGCACATTACACAGATTTATAGAAGTATACACACCACACGTTTGGCCATAAGCTAATACACCTAAAAAATCGAAATTTTATATATACTAGGGTAATACACCTAAAAAATCAAAATTTTATAAAAATTAAAATTTTATATATACACCTAAAAAATCAAAATTCTAAAAATCAAAATTTTTAAATGCATAGTCGTATGTCTTGTGAGCATAAAATTGAAAATTAGATAAGGTAGTTCATGTCTCATAAAATGAACCCATATATATATATATATACTAGGCAGGGAGGCCATGGCCTTCCATGGTTTGTGTGCATGTGGTACTCACCCTGATGGACTTTTAGGATGGTGTAGAGTTTGAGTTGGAAGTAGAGAGAGTTTGAATTGAAAATAGCAAGTTCACAAGAAGTAAAGTTCGAATTGGAAGTACGGAGAGTTTACCATTGCTTTGTTAGTTTGGCCAAATGATGCCTTTGGCCTTCAAATCTTCAATTAATAGTCTAGATATATATACAACTATCAACAATCCAATGGTGTGGGAACTATCTAATTCGTCCATTTTATAACCAAATGATTGCCTATTATATATTTTAATTAATAGTCTACATATGTATAAATTTCAATGATCTAGTAGTATGAAAGCTATCTACATCCTTCCACCACCTTATGATGAATAAATTCTACAATTATCTACCTAATTATAGGGATTTCTACAAAATTTTACATAAATCTAAAATCGAATTCGTAACTCAAATATTTGATAAAATTCCCAAGTTGTGACATTATTCCCCGCCTAATACGACCACATCCTTAACGCAAATTCCTCGTGAAAGCTTTTGATCTTCTCTTCGAATTGATGCAAGAGTTTTGCTAACTCGCTAACTCTCAACTTGTCAATTTCAAGTAGTGCATCTATTTTACTTGGTATTTTTAACACATCATTGGAGTTCCTAGTGATTCCAAACCTTTAAAATATCCAAATTCAACCTTTTAAATCTCCACATTCAAGACGTATTAGTAGTATAATTTTCTCTCAATAAATGCAAATTATACAGATAGCATTTTTAAGCAAGAGACTATCTTATTTACGATTGACCCATATAAACACTAGCTTTATAGTCAGTTAGTAAAGAGATGAGACATAAGCAAAATAGTGGACTCTATGATTTCTTCTTCTTCTTCTTCTTCTTCCCTTAATCCCACTGTCCCACTATCCACTACGTTG
The DNA here is from genome assembly GCF_055761805.1 of Camellia sinensis. Taxonomy (NCBI): domain Eukaryota; kingdom Viridiplantae; phylum Streptophyta; class Magnoliopsida; order Ericales; family Theaceae; genus Camellia; species Camellia sinensis. The sequence goes on from NC_138962.1 coordinate 103,025,844, forward strand.
GGATTGATCTCTCATATTAGTTAGTCAATACGGCCGGATACCAATCCAAATATATATATATATGTATGTATTTTTTAGATCATATTAGTCAGTCATTACGGCCGGATACCAATAAAAAAATATATATATTTTTGTAAGTGGGTTGAGGAAAGATTAAAAACAAAGGACAACAATGAGTTGCTTGGAGTTTTTGGTGATTGAACATCACATTGTTGTCCTCGAACCCCCTACGGCCATTGATGGACACTTGGACTTCATAATTTTCTGAGACTTTACCTCTTGAATGATCAACATGGAATTAATATGCCAAATGACCGAGGAATGGAGGGGCATATTTTAGAAGATTTAATTTTAATTGCTACATTTTGATTTTAAATTTGTCAATAGAAATGGCAAGAAAAAAAGAAAAAACAAGATAAAAAAGTTCATAATTCTAAAAGTTTGGGAATAACAAATGCCTTCAAATAATAATATAATAGGTTTGAGAAAACTTCACAACAAACTTAACATATTTTTCCTTGTATTTTAATTACATTTTTTTTAGTACATAAAAAGAAAATTATAAATATGTGCAAGAAAGATCCTCAAAACAAATATAAAAAGAAAAAGCCCACATCTAATAAGGGAATCAAACCTTTTTTGAAGAAAGGAAAATCCTATAATTCAGAGCCTCTAGATATAGAAGTCTGGCCCGTTTTGACCAAGCCCTACAATAAGCCCACAATTTTCTTGTATGAGCCCACAACCTAGCCCAACCCATTACATCGTATGCAATAACAATAGATCTAAATCGAGTTATTCAAACCTAGATATATGGAAAATGCTACCATATGCACCTGCCACAAAATGTGTAATCCTATTACAAATTGACGTAACAAAAAATGCTGCAACAAAACCATAAACTTTTACATCATGCATAACCTAACTACAAATTGGCATAATAAAAAATATCGTAACTAAGCCAAAAACTTTTACATCATTAACCACAAAATTTTGGACATTTTATTATGCTAATTTGTAACGAGATTATACATTTTGTTACTGATGTTACACAATTTTATGGTAAAACTATATTTTTGTGATAGAGTGCAACCCTTTAGGGCCAGATATATAGATACTAGGATAAAATGCCCATGCCTTGCACGGGGTTACAGGTACTATTGTGATAAATTTAAATTTAAGAAATACACACATTCTAATAGAGTTTAGAAATTGAAAAAAAAAAAAGAGCTTTTATTTTTGTCTTCATCTATTTTTGATTTTTTTTAGATTTTAATTAAAAATCTATTTATTTTGATGCACCTAATATAAATATACTTAAAATTTTAATATTTATGAGAAGTCTGAAAAAAATTTCACTGAAAAATAAAAAATATGAAAAAGTGCTTATTTTTTCTTCTTTTTATTTTTATTTTTAGTAAGCTTTTTTTTTCTTTTTTTCTTTGTTTGTTGTTAATTTTGGCTAGTACTTTGTTCGGTGATACTGTATGGGTGTGCATATGTGATGTCAAACTTGGGTCATAAATTGATGTTAAAGAAATCAAATGTTGTTATTAAAATGTGATAATTTTCCCGTCTTCTCTAATAGAATCAAAATTTCGTTTCCGTACGTTCTTTCGGTTAGGTTGGAAATGAAAATAGAATTGGAAACTTTTCAAACTTTTCGAAAACATGAGAAATAACAAAAGGATTTGAAAGTGTATGAAAATATTTAGGAAAAAAAACAAAAACTTTTATTGATGTTAATAAATTCTCAATAGTTAATTACTTGAACATGTTGAGTGTTATGAATGCTTAGTTGGATAAAGGGGTTTTCCATTTTAAGAAAAATATATTAAAAGAAATTGCGAAATTCTTGTAACAGTAGGCATGGAAAAATAAACAATCGGTGCATTGCTCCTTAATGGATTCTAGACTACGAGCACAATTGGTAGCTAATTTGTTATCACAATAAAGTCTCAAAAAATCTTTTTTAGTTGGTCTTAATTCTTGTGGTGATTTTTAGTCAAAAGAAGTTCAAAAGGTCGATGTGTCATTGATTTGCACTTGATCTGACATCTATTTGACTAGCATTTACTTTACCAAGTTGCAAAAATAACCTCCTTATCAATGTAATTACCCCAATCAAACGGAGTTAAGAAAACAAATGTTCATTCAACAATCCTCAGAGCTTCTTCTAAACTGAGGTGTTGTAACTCCATGCGTGAATTGATTAGCTGTAGCTACATGAATCTATTAGATTAGTGATTGACCCAAAAGCTTAATGTGTTTATGTTTTTAGAAGGCAAGATACTTTTTATTCTTCATGGAAAGTTGGAATTTCAATATTTTATAATATTGTTTCAGACTGAACAATTGTGGGCATGGTAGTTTAGAGTTTGAACTTGTGAACAATTTAGGATTTTCCTGTTGGAAGTTCTTAGGTTGTTATAGTATGAAAAATTAGGGCTTGTAAAATTAGGTTCTTATAGTATGAAGAATAAATTTAGTAGAGTTTTTCTGTATCAAAGGCCTATTGGTTATAATGTCTTACATGGATGGTTCAATACATGAAGATGAAATGAGAAATTATGGCGCGCATAGTGAGGTTGTGGGAAGAGTTCTTACAGTATGTGCATGCTATTTCATAGAATGTGAAATTAAAAAAATCAAAGTATGAAAGCAACTACACGCGAAACACATGACGAAAACGGGTTTGATAAACCTGAACAAAATGTCAATTAAAGATATGGAAAAGGTTCTTTCAAAGCATTTGAAAACACCCACCCATGAAAGCCCCAAAAAAAGAGTTTTAATTGAAAAAATTATTTAAAAAAATAATAATAATACCAAAGGGAAAGCATAACAACATAAAACAAAGAGTAAAGGAAAACATAAGCTCATAAGAAGGGAGGAAGAAATCATGACAAATCACAACAAAAGAATTCAAATGTTAATTCATGATAATTGGAGAAATGATCTCACACATGATTTTTTGTTTAAATGTACAAATAGATAATCCTTCTAAATAATACAAGAAATATAAGTCATGTAGGATGCTATTATATATGGAGCAAATAACTTTCATTTCCATGTTCATGTCGATATGCCACTTAAATATTTTGTAATACCAAAAGACCCATGCCTAAAGGCACTCCTGTGTAATATATGTGGTGTTTGCTCTCAAACGTGCTTACTTTATTATTTTGAAATAATTGAGTTACTTTGAATACAAAGTGTAGGTATGGAAGTTGTGAGCATTATGTTCTATTAGGGTGGAAAGATTTTGTGCAATCGCGATGAAGGTGTGTCGTACGGCATCGAACCTCAGGGGTTGTATAATGTGCACAGGGGGATAACATTGGCCAAGTTGGAGGCTATGATGGTGCCAAAGGTTGGTACGCATGGGGAAATAATGCGATTAGAGTTTAAATGTAGACTCCCATATCGGGGGAAGTATAGGTTGCTGCCAATCAAAGATAATGAGACCTTAAGTAATGTCTTAGAGCTCCCACATAAATTAGGCCCTGATTATTTTTTGGAAATCTACGTGGAGAAGGAGAGCAATTTTGGTAGCACAGAGATGCCAATTCTGGTGGGTGGGACATTCACTCAAATGTTGACACAATCGCAATCCCCTGACAATACACTTATACAGTCTGCACACATGTTCCCTGAAGATTACCCTCCATTCAATCATTCTCAGAGTTACAATCAATTAAATGCATCACAGAATGTAGATGGTTATTACAGTGCCGGAGCAGGTCTAAGTGCTCCGACAACGTAAAATCCGATGGTTCTTACAACCCCATATCCCCACTAGAATGAAGAATGTCCACCGGTTTGTAATGTTCAACGTACACCGGAGATGGCTGTCCAAAATTATGCATACTCCGATGATACAGTGCCATTCTATGACGAGGTTGGAGTAAGTTATGAAGATTCCGTGGAAGATTTGGATGGCGCATGGGAAGGTGCGGACAATGACTCCGGTGATGACGAAGTTGGAGGGCATCATGATATGCAGGAGGTACACACAAATGTCCATATCCCTTTCTACCATAATTTGCATTTCGACAATGATGGTTCCATCACTAGCCGTGATGTTGTCGAACGTTGGCCATTGTGGGACTTCGAAACTGCTAATTTGGAGAAAAAAATGATATTTACTGATAAGAAAAGACTAGTGCACGCTGTTCAGTTGTATAACCTGAAGTGCAATCGAGAATGCAAGGTCGTAGAATCCAAAGGAAACAGTTGTGTGGCCGAGTGCAAGCACGGCTGCAACTGGAGGGTTCGGGCAACGAAGTTGAAAGACAAAGATTTCTTTCAAATTAGAAGGTTTGAAGCGTTGCATCAGTGTGTGTACCCTAGAATGAATAGGGACAATTGCAACCTCAAGTCCGAGGTCATTGCTCATTTCATCAAGGCACAAATTACGGTAAGTGCCATGCCAGATACATTATTGTTTTTTGGATTTCATTATGACTGTAATGTATTCAAATATAATGTATATTTGCAGATATCACCAGAATTGCCTCTTGCTACCATAATTGAGGTCGTGAAAGAGAAGTTTCAGTTCACTATATCATATAAGAAAGTGTGGCTTGCAAGGATGAAGGCAGTTGCAATGGTGTTTGGTGACTGGGACGAGTCGTACCGAAGGTTGCCTAGATATATGGATGCATTGCAGGCATTCAATCCAGGCACAGTTGTCATGTGGGACATGATTCCGAATTTGCACGCTACCTCAATCGGAATTGAAATGTACATGAACTATGTGTTCTGGGCATTTAAACTTGCAATAGAAGGCTTCAAGTATTGTCGTCCAGTGATATGCATTGACGGCACACACTTGTACGAGAAATACGAAGGGAAGATTGTTGCGGCCACTACAGTGACTGCTACGGACAAGATTATACCTCTTGCTTTTGCCGTTGTTGACAAGGAGATGATCGAGAGTTGGGGTTGGTTCATTACTCTGCTTAGGCGACATGTGTGCCGTGACCGAGAGGGGGTCACATTGATATCCGATTGACACACAGCTTTGCTTAGTGTCGTGTCATGAATTTGGGACAATCCAGCAGTTCAACCAAGAGGGTACCATAGGTATTGCTTGCGATACGTATGTAGCAATTTCAATGAAAGATTCGGCAATGCAGTGGCAAAGGATCTTGTGTGGAGAGCTGGTTCTGCATGACAAGTGCGGAAGTTTAATAAGATTATGGACAATATCTACAAGCTCGAGAAGAATGCTGAACGGTGGTTTCGACGGATGAACCCTATTCATTGGACATTGTGCCATGATGGTGGTTGTCATTGGGGCATATTGACGACAAACCATATAGAGGGCTTCAATGGTGTATTGAAAGGTGCACGCAGTGTTCCCATTACAGCATCAGTTGAGATAACTTTTTATCGGCTCGTGAAATATTTTGACGAGGGCAAGACCATTGCTAAAAATGCGAGTAATCGAGGTCACTTGTAAACGACTAATGTTCAACGATGGATTGACAAGCACCAAGCTAAAGAGAATGTTCATATGTTGGTACCGATCAATAGGTAATTTTTATTGGATACACCGAATTCACTACACATTAACATTTCGCACTCATCGATCATTGATGTTAGTCTCTATTTAAACATATATGCATATTAATCCACGTACATACATTTTTCCTGTAGGGGAATAGGGGAATATGAGGTGAGGATAGCACCGCATGGGATGGGGGGTGGTGCTCGTCAAATAGTTAGTCTCTAACCACCGAGTTGTTCATGTGGGAAGTACACATTATTTCACTTTCCATATTCCCATATGCTTGCTGTGACAGCAGACTTGGGCGATGGTGCATAGGTTGGAAGTCCACATGCGTATCTTCGCGCAGAAGTTTAGGCCCATGCCGCACGAGCAATATTGGCCTGACAATGATTACCCAACTTTGCTTGCTATTCCAGCTCGACAACGTGAAGTTAAAACGGGTCGTCCTCAACATAGCCGTATCCACAACGAAATGGATACTTCCAAACAAAGTGGATTGCACCATTGTAGTTTGTGTTTGCAAAGAGGGCATGATAAGAGAAAATGTCTAGCGAGAATCCGATCGATTCGACAGTAGTTTTTTGTCTTCTTTACATATTAGTTCCACGCTACTTTCTTTGAATTGGAGTCAATGTAATATTCAATGAATCAGTATTTAGTAAATTGATAATGTATTTACGACTTCAATTACTAATGACATAGATTTGGTCAAATGTGGCAAATCTCTTCAATTGCTTTAGTTGTTGCAAGTGTCCTTTGTGCATTGGATTCTACAGACTTTGGTGCGTTGATGGTCGATTGTGTCATGACCTCGATGGACACCAGTTTATCTAATGTTAGAAAAATGCAAATATTCACAGAATGAATTGAAAATCACCAATATAAATGCAGTTTATATTCAATGTTTTGCCACATTTTGTTATGTGGGAAACTAATTTTTTTTTTTATTTTTTTTTTCCAAAATCCATTACGTGGGTGAAGGTCCATTTTATGAATTCAATCATTTCTCGGACATTTACTACGTATTCGTATATGCTTAGTTCTTGTAAAAAGTTTGAGTAATGTATTTCAAATCTACATGAAACCCTCTTCAAACCTTCGTACTTCTTTCCAAAAAAATGACAACTCCTTTAAAGTGAAAGCACGTTTTTTCATGTCATACAGGTTGACGTGGCAACACACTGACAATAACTTTAATCACATAGGTACCATGTGAACCTTATCTCCTATGACAATAATGTCAAATGAATTACTAATCACTAACATAAATGCATGTCATATTTAATGCGTTGCCACATTTTTTTAGGTCATGAATTGTTTTTTTAGTTTCCAAAAATTCATTACGTGAGGGAAGACCATTTTATCAATTCAATCATGTGTCTTAAATTTAGTACATATTGGTAAATGCTTAGTTGTTCTAAAAAGTTTTAGTAGTGGATTTGAAATCTACTTAAAGCATCGATTTTCATGTCATAAAGCTTGACGTGACAACGCGCTGACAATATCTTTAAACTCACAGGTACCATGTGTACCTTATCTCCTATCACAATAATGTGAAATGAATTACTAATCAACAATATAAATGCATGTAATATTCAATGCGTAGCCACATTTTCTTAGGTGGTGAACTGTTTTTTAGTTATCAAGAAATTTTTCCAGGCAACCCTTTGTTTTTGTTTTCCCTAACTTGTTGCGATATACTGTCAGGTCGTATCCTAATTTTGTCAGCATATGTATGTACTATTGTCAAACTTCTTGTTATCGGATATCGATTTCATATATGAAAACTTGTGCAGGTCTATGACTCATTTACCAAAGGAGATCCCATTATTGATTCATCAACATCGAGCCGATACGATATGGCGTCAGTCAGTATGAATTATTTACTTATAATCGATATTTGAATACTACACAAACACTGTGGTTGTTACATAAATAAATGGACTGTAAATGTTAGTCCATGGATCATCCTATTTGGACATTTCAATGGTTTAGACAAATTTCCCCAAGTGTAAACGTTAGTCCATAGAGAGAGAACGAAGAAGATTATATTAAATGGACCGCTAGCTTAACCAAAAAAAAAAAAAAAAAAGGTTAAAAAGTTGATAATCATCAAGTTTAACAATTACCCCAAGTTCACGCTTACGATGAAATAAAGGACTTTCAAATACAATTCCTAAAATAAAAGAAGAAATAAATATCACAAACAAAATTCTTTTTTATAGAGGCTAAATTCATAATCTTATAGCACAAAATAATATTATATAATCATCAAATCAGAAGTCCTAGTTCATCACCCATTACCTACTCAAAAAATTATTAAATAATCCAATTTCAGCGACTCATACTACCATCGCAGTGTGGAAAACTAGATTTGTCTACTTCCTTACTTGAACAACATTATTTCAATTAATAAATTTCAATAAAAAATTTTAAAAATAGGTGAAGTTTGCCCTTTCAAAAATAGTTAAGTGTTGTAACAGCGGGAACCACCCACTGGTTTTTGGAATTCATAGTACCAACTGTTTTCACACTATTAACCCACATTCACTTTTTCAATTTTTATGAGACGATTTTCAGTATAATGTACATGAATTGTTTGTAGTTTTTTTTTTTAATTATAATTTCAGAGTTGCGTATTGGCCTGTTGGTGCAACTTTTATTTTTAAATAAGTTGAAAAAGTTAATTACCATAATGTTAGAGAAATAATGCTTTTGGCGTCTTTTTTATTACTAACCTTTAACTTACAATAAACTGTACCAAATAGACACATGAAGGGGTTCGTTTGGGATGTAGGTTGACTTTTTGGCTTTTTAACTTTTTGCCTATTTTAGCTTGGGGCTAAAAAGTCTCACTTGGGATAGGCTTTTTGGCTTTTGTAAAAGAAAAAATGAAATGACTATTGTTTAGATGTAACATTTTGTGTTATTGGCTTTTTAGCCTATTTTGTCTTTTTGCCATGGCGAACGAAGGACCAGTTGTTCATTCCTTGTCTTTTACCTAGTTAATAAAGTGAGTCAACATTATTTCTTGTAAAAATTGTCATCACGTAAGTAGTTGGGAACATTAAATAAATAACACCACATAATACTCTAGGATGACTCAATAATTATCCTTGCTAGCTGGCTAATTATGTAGTACTCTAGGAGAAAAATATGTTGATTCACTTTTGTTAGATAATTAAGAAATAATAAATAATTCACTTAATACGTTATGATTTCTCATTTGTTGATTCATCAGTGAAGCGTTTTGCCAATTCCGAATAACATATGTATGTTTTGCCAATTCCATGTATGTCTGCATGTATGTATTTATAATCTTCACTATAGGAGCCTTTTATTTCTATGTCATGACACTGCAAATCTGTGTCTGTACGTATTTATCTTTGTACATTTACACCACTTACGCACTATGCACCACTAAAATGTTGGTTATCTCACCCACTGTTTCAGTTAATAGAAGATGGGTTCATTATGAAAATTCAATTGTCATTTGTACAAGCATTATGTCTCTTACACACAATGTTGTCTTGTGCAGGCGAAAGATCAGCCGAAATTGAAATGCCGACGATCTGGTTCGGGCATATGGGACACCGCCTTGGACCATAGAGTCCTACATTGCTGTAATAACCCTCACCCCTGTTTACCGATAAACTACTGATTTCTGCCAAACTGAGACTGATTACGATTGGTAATTGAACTGATTGAAATACAGAACTGACTGACTGAAATCTGAAACTGATTGATTGACTGTATCTGTTTAAATGCATTGTCTATCTGTTGACTGTTTGATTATCTGTCCATGTCTTTGTGTTTAAATTGCAAATTGAAGGCCTTATTGGCGGCTGAACCAGAAATTGATTGATGTTTTATGATCATTAGGATTTATGTGAATTTAAGGCGTATTTATTTAAAATATGATTTTGTATGATTAAATTAGATTAAAATAAGCTAAATTGCATAGTTTGGCATATTTACCATTTTGCCACAATAGTGGCCCACTATCACAACACTTTGATCTTCATATTACACTTAGATACAACATTTCTTCAGCCCTTTTTCTTGAGCTCAACCGAACTAGAGAGAGAGAGAGTTAGGAGAGAGTGTGATTTCATCTCTAATTGGCTTGGAAACTTTGTAGAATTGAAGTGTAGATTGCAAATTGAGCTCCTTGATCTTGCATTGGAAACTTAAGGTTGGGATTCACCTTCTCATTCTTATGTTTTGAATTGATTCTTGCATGGTTCATGTCATATTGTAGAGCTAAGTTTAGAATTGGTTCTATATGTTGAATTGTAGCATAAATCATATATGCATGCTTATATCCTAGCATTTTGAGGTTGAATACATGGAAATTGGTACATGCATGTTCATATTTTTGCATTAGACCTTGAACTCATCTTGGTTTTGAAGGAATTGGCTCATTTGAGCTAGTATTGGAAGCTTTGAATTGATTTAAACTCATGCATGTTCCATGTTCATCTTGTTCATGAAAATTGGTTTGAATTTGGATTTAATTGAACTACCTTTGGGCCTTGATTTTACAAATTGAGCTTTAAATCACGTCATACTATGTATTTATAAATGTTTTCCAGGAAATGGGCCCAAAGGAATCGAATTTGTTACATTTGGAGTTGAATTTGAGCTTGAGGTTCAAATCTGGGAATTCCAGATTTTGAACTCACGCTCGAGCGGGGTGACTGGCGCTCGAGCGTGAAAATCGTGCTCCCAGCTTTTGGTTGTGTTTTGCAGTTTGCTCGAGCGGAAGAATTGACGCTCGAGCGGGACTTTGTGTCTCAAGCTCGAGCGGGTGTCGAGCGCCCAATCGAGCGTGATTTCCACCTATCCAGTACTTTTGACTGTTTTGCAGTACGCTCGAGCGGGTAAGTCTACGCTCGAGGGGAAACATTTGTCTGCATGTTCGCTCGAGCGGAGTATTATACGCTCGAGCGGTACCCCTATTTTTTGAAAATTCTGAAAATGTTTTTAAAGTGCATCTTTGTATCCTCATCCATTCTTAGGCCTAGTTTAAGGCATCTTAATGAGGATATAGATGTAGAACTCACTGAGGCAAATTAGGGATTAAGTTATTATCTTTCCCAACTGTGTAGCTTACTGTGTGTTCGTCCTGTAAACTGTGTAGGGTTGGCGACTGGTGACGCCCTCTAGCTTTACTGTAGCCCAGAACTCTGTGAGTAACAACTGTGTAACGATATTTTCAAAAATGATTATCTTTTGAACAATTGAACTATACTGTTTCTGAATTGATACTGTTAGCTGAATGAATGTATGTCCTCTATTTTGAACTATATTGTGGCATCCTTAGCAACTACTGTTACTGACTGTTACTGTTACAGAGATCTCTGTCAGTTCCTTTGTTAGAACCACTACTGTTTACTGATTGATGGCCATCATTGACTGTTCGGTCTTTCAAGACCTACTGTTTACTGTACTGTTATGCTAATGGATGTACCACATATGACTATATTGACTGAACGACTGAAATACTGATTTAATGAACTGTTTTCATTACTGTAAGGGCATTCATTCTTAACCTCTTTACGCATTATGTTATTCACTAGGCTTTAGCTCACTGCTCATATATATATGTAGGTGTTCAGGCACCAGACCGGAGCTAGGAGCGTGGATTAGGCTCCCCTTTTTGTCAAGCCAACCACTGTGCCTCACTGCGAGGTTCCGAGCCTGCCTAGCTATGGCTTAGGGGTGTTTTAATTTCCCCCGTCTATCTCTGTAACTGTTTTGTTAACTGTATAGACTGAATGTTTTGCACTGTACTGTTCCAACGGGGATTAAGTCCCTGCTCTGAATAACTGTAAATGCTGTACATACTGTTTTGTACTGTTCATATATATATGTATGAAAAGTCTTTTTGCATACAGACTGTCACAGCTCATTGGACATTGTTTATTTATTGTTTTGGCTTCCGCCAGGCCCCTGTACTCTATTCTACTGTATTACTATTAAGCAGGCCTTTGGTAATCTCGGATTACTGGCCGGTTACGGTGCTAAAACCATAGGGGCGGGTTTGGGTTGTGATAGTTGCCTACTCCATGTGGGGTTCTGTGGGGTGTATCGGATCGGACCTATTCAATTGGACCACCATCTCATTATAACTCTCGTAGAGAGGTGGCACATAGAGACGCGCACATTTCATTTTCTTGTTGGAGAGTCCACAGTTACATTACAAGATGTGGCTATTTTATTTGGCCTACCGGTTGGCGGACACACAGTCACTGGAAAAGACCCAGGAAATAAGTTGGATGATTTGATAGCGCTATGTGTGGAGTTGTTAGGAGCAGCACCTACACAAGAAGACTTCATAGGATCATCGCTTAAGTTGAAATGGATATTAGAGCATTTCCACCACCTTCCACATGATGCATCCGATGAGACGGTTCATCATTATGCTCGAGCCTATATTATGTGGCTTATTGAGGGGGTGCTCGTCCCTGATAAGTCACAAAATATAGTGAAGATGATGTTTTTGCCACTACTTAGAGACTTTGACTGTATCCAGGAGTACAGTTGGGGCGGTGCCACATTGGCATGTTTGTACAAGATGTTGTGTCGGGCAACTAAGGCTGATACAAAGGAGATAGCTGGCCCACTTGTGCTGTTACAAGTGAGTTGCAATGACTTGTAGTTTTATCTCATATTCTCAATTGCCATGTTTTCTAAAGTGCCTATTGTAATAAATTAATAATGGCATCATTCATTGTAGGTTTGGGCATGGGAGAGATTGAGCAGGATCGCCCCTAGTTGAAAGTCGAACATTGCTGCTGGCGAGCGTGGCATAGGGGAGGGCGACTAGCTGTTACCACCTGGCCTGCGAGCTTGCAGGTGGAGGGTTCCCTTCAGCCATGAGGTGATATCGACTAATGTCAGTGTCATCTTTCGGGACCAGTTCGACCGCATGATGGAGGGGGAGGTTTGTAATTTGTTCATGTGAATTTACCTATTTTTTTGTTTGTCAACCTCCGTTGTACGAATAAATCTCTAAATTATTGCATTGCTATTGCAGTTCATATGGGAGCCTTACGGGACAGAGGATGACATCATGACCAGCTTCCCATCGTATTGTACCGTTGGTCGAGACATATGGATAGCACAAGTGCCACTTATATGCTTCGATATCATTAACTGGCATCTCCCCGACCGGGTACTTAGACAATTTGGACGAGTTCAGAGTGTGCTTGATCGCTTTGACGCCCACTTGGCTATGCATTTTAGAGATAGGCGTGGCAAAATGGCCATTGATTAGGCAAAGGAATACCAGACATTTATTGGTGAGTGGAACAACCGACGCAGCACCATTGTCCATGCTGAGAGGAGCAATGAAGTGCTTACATCTTCGGACCCATACATGTTATGGTTTCGCCATCATACACGTCTAGTACTTAGTAATCCGAGTGACATTGCTGCCTTTGGATACCAAGGCGTCGGGGGTAGTTTAGAGGGATTGGTAAGTTCTTTATATTCTCCAAAACAACATTTGCTTAAGTTTGTGTATGTTTGTTATTTGGCATTGATGGTTATGTAACACAGCTACCATTACATTACAGGTTCGTAGAGTTGCGAGGGCATATCGCATGGCAGATGCTGCCCATATTACACGCGATGATAGAGAGGGATTGGATGCCATTGCCGAGATATGGGAGTTATTGTACGATTGTTTGCAACAGGCACACCGACGTGACCGACTAGATTTCAGCCACTTTGGCGAGGATCCTTATATGGGGGTAGATATTACAGTGACATCAATGCCGCACCTGAATATGCCATCCACTGAGCCATCGACATCAATGCCATCAACATCAATGCCTCCACCGCATCCTACCGCACGTCATGCACATCAATCGGACTATTTCGATATGGAACACTTTGGTGAGGGGCCTTCCATGGTCCTGTCCCCTCATGGTCCATCTACAGCAATGCATACACCGCAGACTTCCCCACCTGAATATACCAATTACACATCCCAGTTTGCCCCTCAGGTAGATCCTCTAATGTCTGAACATACTTCCACACACCATGGCCATATATTGGACCCCTCCTGGTCACCACCCCCATATAGGACAACGGTTGGTACCCCGGTGACTCCCTTGGTGCCACTGTCTACTACATGTCTGTCTACTATGATTCCCTCTGCGTCGACATTGACTGCACCCAACCCTTTCACAGTACCATCATCTCCTACCCCACCATCATCTCCTACACCACATATGACCTTCACCTACCATGTTGATCCACTCATTACCCATGACCTCCACATTGACGGCAAGGGGAAAGGCCAGGTCCATGCACCTACCAGAGGGACAAGTAGGGGTAGAGGTTGTGGCAGCCGTCGTGGTGTAAGTAGAGGGCGAGGGCGAGGGCGAAGGCGATGCCAAGCAATAGACCATGACAATAATGCAGCGGATGATGGCGTTTCACAGCTTAGTGCCGTATGTGAAGGTGTGCCGGAGGTGGTATCAAATGATTGTACTGCAGCCATTGGTGATGTGCAGCCAGCTTCTACAGAAGCGGGCGAGGGAGTCGTACGTACAGCAGCGCAAGATATACAGAGAGTATATAGTAAGAGGACCAGGAGACAAACCCATGGAAGGGGTTGTGGAACAGGGGGAAAATTAGGACATTAGGAACAACCAACATTGGTAAGTATATTCAAACATTATCTTCAGGTGGTGTTTTCACTTGGATTAGTCTACATTGTTTAAGTTGTGGCTTATTATATAGTTTTGGCTTTTGGTTTATCTTATCTTGTAATTGTGGCTTATTTTATAAGATTCTAGATGCTGCTGCTGCTGCTATTTTGGTTGCTGGTTGCTGGTTACTGTGTTGCTAGTTGCTGGTTGTTTGCTGTTGCTGCTGTTGCTATTTTTGTACTACTTACTGTGTTGCTGGTTGCTGGTTGCTTACTATTTCTTGATTCTGGTTGCTGCCGGCTGTGTGTTGCTGCTGCTGGCTTCATGCTGTTGTGGATGCGTCGTGATGGTGTTCATACAGTTGGAACATTTACTTTGTTATTATGTTTGAAATAGTTGTTGTGATACTATATGTATTTCCTGGACCTAATTTTCGCCTTCCATGTGGGATGTACATGGTTTATTCCGTAAATAGGTCTTGTTTATATTTGGTTGTACTTAGTGTTGGGTTTGTTCTTGCTCCCCATCTGCTTCTGTGCTCACACTACAAGAAATCGCACCTTTGGCGAGCATTTTTGGCGACTATAGTGCTTGCTTTTTGGCGACCTAATTTTAGCATTTTTGGCAACTATAGTGCTTGGGTAGGAAAAATGCTTTTTGCTCGGCAAGGGAAGAAATTTGATTATGATATAACATGTGAAATTACTCTCAAATATAGTTATTCTTGCAGTTAATTTTTAGTGGATGTAGTTCTTATTTCTAACAAGACTTTACTGTGGAAAATTATGATGTCTTTCAGCTTCGCTTTTCTGGTGATCTTCTAATGGAACTGGGTGCTGGGATAGAATTGGTAACTGCAGCTGTGCCACACCTTTTTCTCCCTTTAGCTTGTGTTGCCAATGTATCCAAGGTTTAACTTCTCTCTCTCTCACTCTCCCCCTCTCTCTCTCTCTCTCTCTCTCTCTCTCTCTTCCCATTTTATAAATGTGGTCAATGTGTTGAATTAGCTTTGTAGCTTTACATTTATATTTTATTTCTTGTAGAATGTGGGTGCTGTTACATCAACATCTACTCGCACTCCAATCTATAAAGCCTTTGCTAAAGAAGAAAACATTGGGGATGTTACTGCAAAGGGAGAATGTGTGGGCAATATTGCCGATCTGGTATGATTCTCCAACTTCTTTTGTAATTTCCAGAAGCTTGTGTTTGTTGTGAGCTGGATGTTTAAGCCTTTTGAATTGAGTCGTTTAATTTATCTATACCTGAAACCCCAAAATTCTTTTCAAGAGATTGAAATAAATGCATGAGCTATTGTAACCATGCTGCATCCATTGAATTTTATATGAATTTCAATTCCAAAGAAAACATAATCAAGTGCTTGCAAATACAATTGATAATGTGAGGGGCCACTAACTAAGGTTTATAGGACAAATGACATTTATATTAATGCAAATTTGACAGTTATTTGGACATTTACCACACAGGTCACTCTTTATTAGATAGAAGAACTCACCAAGGAGTCTTGGTTATCAAAAATAAGTAAAATTAAAATAATTAAAAGAAGAAAGAAAAGAAATACACAATTAAGAGTAATATTGTCATTCTTTTGTTATTTTGGAGATCATTAAAAAAATTCTTATGTTTCATTTGGATAAAACTTGCAAATGACTAAACAAACAAAAAAAAAAAAGTATTTTTTGCGAAGTTGAGTTTTTATTACTCTTCACTCTGTTACTACCAAATTCAAAGTGCTTGATCTCTGAGGCAAGCATAAAGGGTACTATACAAAAAAGTGATCTCTACAATTAGTCCAATATGAGCCCCTTATCTTTTAATCTAGGTGCAACAATGTGCCTTGTTTGACATCTTCAAATCTTATCTCCTCCTGTCAAAAGATTATTGTCCAAATATGCTGCCTTTCTTATAAAAGAATCACCAAGGGTGCACAAGCCACACACACACAAATGCTATATCACTGTTTTTTTTTTTTTGAAGAAGAAGAAGAAGTAATACACTAGTGGAGCCAATTGAGTTTCTACTTTTGAACTTCTGCGTATTGTGAGAGTAATGACACATTGATGGGCATCACACCTTTTCATGGCAATATGTTATTTCATGTTAAATAAAAGGAAAAACTGAACTACTGCAGCATTATGTTGTGACATTTCTACTTTGGCACTTGATGGTTCTTGGATCAGTGAGCTGAGAATTGGGTATGAATTTTATGGTCTTTTGCAGTGTGCATGATGCACATACTTATGCATCGAACATTTTTACTCAGAGCTAATGTTGCTGAACCCTTGTTTTTTGAAGCTTGGAACTGGGTTGAGCATCATTATGGCAAAAACAAATCCCTCCCTACTCACAACATTTGCCTTCCTTTTCTGTGGATACCTTTGTAGCTCCTACCAAGAGGTCGTCTGTTGTATATTAGTAATAATTTTTTTCCCTTTATATACTTTTGTGCCATATGGAACAAAGTGTGTCATTTTTACCTACCAAGTATTCAATTTTTTTTGTTTTTGTTTTTGCGCAGGTTAAATCTGTTGTGTTGCGTACGCTGAATCGAGCCAGGTTAAATGTGGCTATAGATTCCTTCCTTAAGACAGGTTAGGACAAGTGCCCCACTCACCTGTGCTGATGGGGTTCTATTGTTTGATCATCTCACTTAATCATCAAGTCCCATATACACATAAAATGAAGGCCTTTTTCTGATATCCTATGGCTTAATTGTGTTGTGTATTTATTTTGCAGGGAGAGTTCCAACACTGGAGGAGGGAAATAGGATGGTAAAAATATTCAATTTTCCCTAGTCAAAAGAGAGGCCTGTTGTTCTCGGTATGCAGCATGTATATAACAGCACTTGCTGCACATTTTTTGGTGAGTAAAATTAAAATTTGTCGGCGTTGGTTAAAGATACCAGTACGAAAATTTATTAGTCAATAAATATTACTTATTGGCGACTAAATTTAAATTTAGTCGCCAAATATTACTTTTGGCGACTAATATTTTCGTTGCTGTTCAGTAATTTCACTATTGCTGGTCTTTTACTATTAATACCATTTTCTCAATTCTAACAGATCGACTTGCAACTCTGTTGGGTTCTCACAGAGAAGCCATTCACTGACTTACATTGGATGCATAAAGAAAGGACCTGTGATAACTGACTCTAAACTGAAGTGGTAGATACGAAAACTTTTACCCCTCCCTCTCCTTTAAATATATATTTTTGTGTTTTTTTGTTTATGCAATAATGTATATATTTGATGAAGTGTGTATAACTATTCGCAACCTAATTTTTGAGTTTTTTCTCTATTGTAAATATTTCCCGGTATGAGAAATCAAGACATCTGATTGGTAGTGAATACGTCTTGCATGCTTATGGTCCTATCTATGTTCTTTCTGCGGAGGTGGTAGCATCACTGGCAATTGCTAGAAATAACAGGTCTGTCGATAACAATATGTAGTTTATTTTGCATGATCTCTTTATTGTGGTTTATATATACATATATATATATATATTATGTTTGTTTGGTATTGTTCTAGTTAGTCATGTTATCACATTGACATTCATTTGGTGAAGTAGGTTGGTTTCTTGGGTTTTAGGATGTCTAATTGAATGCTAGATGACGTTCTATGGAAGAGTTCACATTCTAAGCTTTGAGCAAGGTTTTGTGCTCTTTCTACATGGATTCAAGGTTGAGGCTTACAATTCATTATGGTCATGAGCATGTCTCAAATTCTGGAAATCTATAAGCATATATATTTTGGAAAAAGAGATAACCCGTCGTAATGTGGCCATTCGGACTTTTTCTACCACATATCCGGTGAGGGACTGAGGGTTTAAAACAGAATGATATGGAAAATTACAATCTTGTTTACTAGAGTCCATTTAAGTACTTTGTAAACCCACTAGTAGGACATTTGTAGCCCTTGTCTTCTTTTTATTTTTTATTTTTTGCTACAGGAAAGCTTGGCCTTCCCAATTATGTGCACCTTTTTATCCTTCCAACTTTTATGGTTTCATATTAATTTTTTAAAGATGGACAACTTTTTTATTTGCAGCAAATAAAATGTAGTACAGTACATAGTTCCTTAATGCTTATTGTGCTGTTACCTTTCATGATTATAATTTAATCAGTTTAAATTCATAAATGATGAAAACGCCTTAAACTTAACCGAAAAATGGCGTTAAGAGGGCAAAATTGCGAAACAGCCCCCGAACCACCGTTCGGATGTCACGGCTACCTTCCTTGTAACAAATAGGACCTGTGACAACAAACGGAATGTAATTAGCACGTGTATGTTGGGAGTTAGAGCAAAAAACGCCTTAAACTTAACCGAAAAATGGCGTTAAGGGGGCGAAACTGCGAAACAGCCTCCGAACCACCATTTGGATGTCACAGCCACCTTCCCCGTGACAAATAGGATCTCTGACAACAGACAGAATGTAATTAGCACGTGTAGGTTGGGAGTTAGAGCTGAAAACGCCTTAACCTTAACCGAAAAATGGCGTTAAGAGGGCGAAACTGTGAAACAGCCCCCGAACCACCATTTGGATGTCACAGCCACCTTCCCCATGACAAATAGGACCTGTGACAACAGACAGAATGTAATTAGCACGTGTAGGTTGGGAGTTAGAGCTGAAAACGCCTTAAACTTAACCGAAAAAGGGCGTTAAGAGGGCAAAACTGCGAAACAGCCCCCGAACCACCATTCGGATGTCACTGACACCTTCCCCGTGACAAATAGAACCTGTGTCAACAGACAGAATGTAATTAGAACGTGTAGGTTGGGAGTTAGAGCCGAAAACGCCTTAAACTTAACTGAAAAAGGGCGCTAAGAGGGCGAAACTGCGAAACAGCCCCCGAACCACCATTCAGATGTCACAGCCACCTTCCCCGTGACAAATAGGACTTGTGTCAATAGACAGAATGTAATTAGCACGTGTAGCTTGGGAGTTAGAGCCGAAAACACCTTAAACTTAACCGAAAAAGGGCGCTAAGAGGGCGAAACTGCGAAACAGCCCCTGAACCACCGTTTGGATGTCATAGCCACCTTCCATGTAACAAATAGGACCTGTGACAACAGACGGAATGTAATTAACACGTGTATGTTGGGAGTTAGAGCCAAAAACGCCTTAAACTTAACCGAAAAAGGGCGTTAAGGGGGCGAAACTGCAAAACTGCCTCTGAACCACCGTTTAGATGTTACAACCAGCTTTCTCGTGACAAATAGGACCTGTGACAGCAGACGGAATGTAATTAGCACGTGTAGGTTGGGAGTTATAGCCAAAAATGCATTAAACTTAATCGGAAAAGGGCATTAAGGGTGCGAAAAAACAAAAAGGGCGTTAAGGGTGCGAAAAAGCTAATTGATAAACTCACTTTGTTGTTGTATAATTGATATTGTGTGTTATATCCTTATAAATCGTTATTTGCCTATTGTAATTGAAATCTTTGAAATAACAATATATTATGCTAAAAGGAATCATTGACTGATTTTTCTTTATTTAGTCTTGCTATATCAGTTGGTATATTCGTTGTGTTATTCATCTAAATTCAACTGAGTTAGTTATCTAATTTTTTCCTTCTCCATAAGCTAAATTACTTGTTAAATAAATTGAACCATATTATGTTTAAACTGCCAATCAAGCTCTGCATTTTTTATTACTTACCTCACTGATTTTTGTTGCAGATTGATAATGTTGGCATGGATACAGTGATGTTTTTGGGACAGATTGACGATGTTTGCATGGGCACAATTTACATTATATTTTTTGTTTATGGAAAACATGTAAAGCTGATATGTTTTGTTATTAATATATATTTTTTTTTAGTTCGAATTGTAATTGTTGGTTCGGATAGTATATGTATTTGTTAGATTATACTATGTTTATGGATTCTTATTTTCTTTGATATGTACGGTTAATAGTTAAGTTGTGTATATGGTTGAAAATTGAATGCTACAGGTTGTGGAGAAATATTTTTATTCAATGGTTGAGAATTGAATCAATGAATGGATGGATGAATAATTTTATATATGCACAGGTTACAGATGACAGAGAGTATTATTTCTTGTAGTGTTATTTGGTGTTTGAACAGGCGTGTTGTTTTTTCTTAATGGGTTGAGCTTCCCAAAAAAACTCCGAGTTAATGTAGACTTGTATTGGGTTGTTGTTATATAGTTTTTTTTTTCATCTTACTCAAATGGGTGAATATAATATTTTTACTCACCAAACATACAAATAGATTTGTATACAATTTTTTTTTTTTTTTTGTTGGGGAGTGCTCTTTCCCTTACAATTCTTTATTAGTTCATCACTTTTTTTATTGAATTGCAATGAGTTAATGAATGTTCTGGATTAATGAATGGACTCTCTCAGATATCTTTAATGCTTTGGAATTTTCACGTTCGGTTTTTGAATTTTCAATAATTAAATTAAACATTAATTAGAGATTTCCACCATAAATTTATTTTAGGTTTAAAAATTAATTAAAAGACCTTCTAAATATTTAATTTGCACTTTAGGATTGACCACCAAAATATTTGAGATTGTAATAAGATTATTATTTAATTATTTACTTAATTTTTATATTCGGGTTCTCACAGAGCAGGTAGCTCAGTCAAAATTTTTCCTCAATAAAGGCTCCTAAAATAGTGACCTCTACATAAAGAATTTCAATCTCCATCAGGAAAGAAGAAAGAGTCACCTTCAAATTCCTGGAAGTCCAGTCAGAATGATGAGTGTAGTAAGGAATAGGAGGTTGACAGAAAACTAAACCTGGGGGCTGGACAAACATTACCCAAAAACAAGTGGTTGGCCCAGTTGGGGGACTAATAAAGTTCAGACAGACGAACTACCGCCTTCAACAACACAGAAAACAGAACAGGTAGCTCAGTTAAAAGCTTCCCTTAATTGGGGCTCCTCAAATAGTGACCTCTACGTAAAGAATTTCAATCTCCATCAAGAAAGAAGAAAGAGTCAACGGACAATTCCTGGAAGTCCAGTCAGAATGATGAGTGTAGTAAGGAATGGGGGGTTGACAGAAAACTAAACTCGGGGACTGGACAAACATTACCCAAAAATAAGTGGTTGGTTCAGTTGGGGGACTAATAAAGTTCAGACAGACGAACTACCGCCACCAACAACACAGAAAACAGAACAGGTAGCTCAGTCAAAAGCTTCCCTTAACTGGGGCTCCTCAAATAGTGAGCTCTACGTAAAGAATTTCAATCTCCATCAGGAAAGAAGAAAGAGTTACCGGACAATTCCTGGAAGTCCAGTCAGAATGATGAGTGTAGTAAGGAATGGGGGGTTGACAGAAAACTAAACTTGGGGGCTGGACAAACATTACCCAAAAACAAGTGGTTGGTCCAGTTGGGGGACTAATAAAGTTCAGACAGACGAACTACCACCACCAACAACACAGAAAACAGAACAGGTAGCTCAGTCAAAAGCTTCCCTTAACTGGGGCTCCTCAAATAGTGACCTCTACGTAAAGAATTCCAATCTCCATCAGGAAAGAAGAAAGAGTCACCGAACAATTCCTGGAAGTCCAGTTAGAATGATGAGTGTAGTAAGGAATGGGGGGTTGACAGAAAACTAAACTTGGGGGCTAGACAAACATTACCTAAAAACAAGTGGTTGGTCCAGTTGGGGGACTAATAAAGTTTAGACAGACGAACTATCGCCTTCAACAACACAGAAAACAGAACAGGTAGCTCAGTCAAAAGCTTTCCTTAACTAGGGCTCCTCAAATAGTGACCTCTACGTAAAGAATTTCAATCTCCATCAGGAAAGAAGAAAGAGTCACCAGACAATTCCTGGAAGTCCAGTCAGAATGATGAGTCTAGTAAGGAATGAGGGGTTGACAGAAAACTAAACTCGGGGGTTGGACAAACATTACCCAAAAACAAGTGGTTGGTCCAGTTGGGGGACTAATAAAGTTCAGACAGACGAACTACCGCCTTCAACAACACAGAAAACAGAACATGTAGCTCAGTCAAAAGCTTCCCTTAATTGGGGCTCCTCAAAATAGTGACCTCTACGTAAAGAATTTCAATCTCCATCAGGAAAGAAGAAAGAGTCACCTTCCAATTGTGAGAAAAAATAAAATTTCATATATATTTTGTAAAAAATTGTTAGCCTATCTAACAAACTAGTTCTATTATTTTATAGGACTCTATCTATCTAAACAAACACATAATTTTTTTTCCTTTTTCTTTCAATTTTCTGTATGATTGCATTCACTTTCTTTTTTCATGTATTTTCTATTATATCCAAACAAAATGTTGCAGCAATGCGTATTTTTTTTTCTTTTCTTAAATCTTCTAAGCAAATGGCAGAGAATTTCTTTTCTTAAATCTTCTAACCAGACGCAAGCAACAGAGAATTGATAGTGATTGAGCGAAATAATCTCTTAAACAATGTCGTATGTTGTGTCGTATCTTCGTTACTGGAGTGTAAGACAATGTTGTTGTTCATCTAGCTTACTGATGTATTTCAACTATTTATTATATGAACCTGAAGTTTATGAAATCACTACATTTATAAGTACACAAATCCATTCATTGAACTATTTGTAGAATTACAAGAACTATTCAAAAATAATTGAAATATCTCCCTTTATTGATAAGTCGTGGATAAGCATTACAAATCCATTACAAGATAAATGGTTTGGTCATTCATCCAAACAATTTCATTCATTATCATCATCATTTGACATCTCAATATCAGATTCATATATAACATCCATGCTCCAGGCGAAGTACTGGTGTGCATCATCCATTAACCCATTTTTGGCACGCTCATTTGCGGTCTTCATTAGTGAGGACTTTTGCAACCGTTGGTTCATGCGATTAACTTCGTCGCGGATACGATGCAATGCCCTTTGCAACAACTGTGGAGTGTCAGTTGGCATACGCATGGCTAACCAACGAGGAAATTTGATATTAACTTCACGACATAACTGAACGAGAACGTTTGCTCGAGTTATGCGAAATTCCAACTCAGCTCTCATGGTATTGACGGTGGCACGTGAGTAACGCAAATTTGGATTTAATGGGTATTGAAATTCATCTCCATCTGCAACCCAATAGCGACCCATTGCTGAACATAGATCAACCACCGTATATCTCATGATGATATCGCTCGAAATAGCTGTAAAACTTTTGTTGTGTTATGATGCGATATTTATACCATATATACACATGGTAGCTGTATGTATGAAATTATTGTAAACAACTATGCATCAGAGTTGTCACGTCAACTTTTATGACCTGAATAACTATGCATCAACTTGATAGGAGTTGTCACTTCGACTTTTATTTACTACTTAGTGCATATCTGAAGGTTTTAAGGAAAGTTCAAATCCGCTAGGAAATTTTATTAATTTTGCCGCTTACAAATATAATTCAATTTATTTTTCCTTGACAACATATTTAATTTCATTTTTTACCTTACATATTTCATTTAATTTAATTGGAGAAATTTGACCAATTTAATCTGAAGTTAATTATGTGTTGATTTAAGTCGGTGTTGTTCTTGTCTGTAACACTTTCAAGTTCTGTACATCGAAAAACCCATTCATTCTAACTCTACTACAAATTAATCTTCAATACATTCTAACTGTGTAATATTTCATCTTCAAAGTTTATGAATCTATTTGGGGCTGGATAGGGTGGCTTTTTAAACACAAAGGGTCTAATTGTTTTGTTTTTTTGTTCTGACACCCCCTCAAAATTTTTATGAATTGCATAATTCACATGGGCACAGTAGGTATGGAACGATAATAAATTGTAGCTTGGCGCAGTGATGCGTCCAACATTTCTCAGTGATGCTCGCCAATGACTTGAACAGACACAATAATTTGGATGCTTTGTTTTTTCCTCAAATGCTATGTGACTTTGTGCAGCAATGCAGTGATGCATGTGACTTTGTGCAGTGATGCAGTGATGCATGTCACTTTATGCAGTCACGCAGTAATGCTTACAACTTTCTGACTTTGCCATGCTTGTATACTTTGTGACTTTTGTCCTCACATTACGTGATGCATGTGACTTTGTGCAGCGCAACTTACATGCTTTGTTTTTTCCTCACATTTCAGAATTCATCTAAGTCACATTAATACGACCACATGGCAATAGTGTTGATAAACAATTATGTGATGGACTAAAGGAGTGAAGTGTAATTTACCGAATATAAAAAGAAGCAGAAAATGCAAAGAGGAGAAAATGGGATGACTGTGAAGTTCATTAAGTGAAAATAAGATAAAATATAGGCTGCAAAGTTCCAATCGTGTTTACATATTAGGTGACCATTTTATTATTTTGGTGAAAAAAACAACGATAGTTTTGCAAGTCGAAGTGAATTGGACGGTTGTGTATTTACTTGCACTCTGTTTCATAGTTGTTTATGAACAATATTACTTTAAAACAAAGAAAATTAAAGCCGCTGTTTCATTTTATGATTTCATTCATAATTTTTTGAAAACACCAATTTGTACTGAAATCGCCAATTCCAAGTGACTACTTACTGTATTAAAAGAGTAAGCATGAAAAAATAGTTTCATGTAGCGATGTGATAACTCACTGCATTTTGTTTTATTTGACAATTCACTACTCGAATATGAAGGGATTGCATTGTGATCCTCTGTCCTACAATCATGATTTTATCTGACAACCACATCCATGACTACATCACAGGTACACAAAGTCACGGCTACTCAGGATTTGCATGAAATGAATAACATAAAATAATATCACGGGTATCACTTCTTCCATAGTGCCCCAGCATGCATTATCGTCACTAGATCATCTCTAGTTAACCCCCACTATGATGTCTATAAATAGTGATACCCCCAGTATGATGTTTGTTCAAGTCATAACAATAGTAATATATCTACAATTACTATTATTATTTGTTTGTTTATTTTATGAACAATGTCTTCAAGAGGTGCAGGAAGTTCACGCCGGCAAAGAAATCCGAAAGTGTGGCTGCTACCTCCATTTACTTATGACTACAAGAGCGAAAAGTACTTGAGTCCGAAGGATTATTATGCTGGTATCCGAGCAGAATGGGCGTTCAAGGTAACGAAGCAAGAAGGATTGTTTAATGATCTACGTAACTTTAGGGCCACCGGTACCTCATCGTCATTCATTGACCATGGCTAGACGAAATATGAGTGACTATGAAAAAGCAGTTAGCAGAATTAAGAAGGAGAACAATAGAATGTTGATGCGGAGATGTCGACATTTCATGCTTCAGCTAGCCACCGAAATAGCAGAAGCAAGCAACAGAGATTTGACAGTGATTGAGCGAAATAATGTCTTAAACAATGAAAAATATCTCTCTGACTACAACATGTCAGATGAGGAATGAGAAATCAAACACCTTTATCTTTCATATATGTTTGTATGTTGTGTCGTATCTTCGTTACTGGAGTGTAAGACAATGTTGTTGTTCATCTAACGTACGGATGTATTTCAAGTATTTGTTTTATGAACCTGAAGTTTATGAAATAACTACATTTATAACTACACATTTATTAGTTCATGACTTTCTTTATTGAATTGCAATGAGTTAATGAATGTTCTGGATTAATGTATGTTGAATTATGTGAATACTTAAAACACATAAAACATAACAGGTAGCTCGGTGAAAAGCTTCCCTTAACTTGGGCTCGTGAAATAGGGATCCTCTACGTAAAGAATTTCAATCTCCATCAGGAAAGAAGAAAGAGTCGCCTTTCAATTCCTGGAAGTCCAGTCAAAATGATGACTTTGGTAAGAAATGGGGGGTTGACAGAAAACTAAACTTGGGGGGTTGGACAAACAAGGTCAAAGCCAAGTGGTTGGTCCAGCTGGGGGACTAAGTTTAAAACCCAATTGGTTTTACTTGATTTGCTTGTCAAAATCACTATTTACAATTAATTATACCCAAACATATTGTTTTCTGTAACTTTTTGAAGAAATTGACGATTCTCTTAGTATAAAATAGCAATCAACGCAAGGGCAAAAATGTAAGAAACTAGACTTGTAACGAGTTCTAATGACGCTGATTTCATATTTTCGGATTTATACCCAAAGAGAACAACACTTCCGAAATTACTATGTAACATAAGTTTTCTGGACAGATTTGAATGCACCAGTTTTCTGGACAAATTTGAATACACCATGATATTTACAAATATTGGTGGCCAAGTACTCTTATCTAACCCACGTTTCACTCACAAGATCCACCATTATTTTAAAGTTTATTTCAAAAGTTGAGATTGTAAATGTTTCCCAAAATATTACAAATTGAATATTCAAAAGTTGATTTTAAAATAATTCCAAATGACAACAAAAATTCAAATAGTCATATTTTTCAATGAAATACAAATAGTTTGTCGTAACAACGAATGATGCATAGCTAAGTGAAACACAACATTGCCTACATAAGTTTCATTTTTTATTACAGTGACAATTCAGAAAGTCACATGGCAACAGTGAATTCACTGATTTACCTTACAGTGAGCATACCCTTTTTTTGTCCGTATATGCAGATGTATTGTCAAGTCATGTGACTTGGTGCACAGGCTTTGGTTTTCTTGATTTTTTGCTCGATTTTTTGATTACAGTGACAACTCATCTCTTATTGATATATGTGAGATTCTCAATTCAGAAAGTCACATAGCAACAGTGAATTCACTGATTTACCTTACAGTGAGTATGTCCTTATTTTGTCCGTATATGCAGATGGATTGTCAAGTCATGTGACTTGGTGCACAGGCTTTGGTTTGCTTGATTTTTTGATTACAGTGACAACTCATCTCTTATTGATATATGTGAGATTCTCAATTCATAAAGTCACATGGCAACGGTGAATTCACTGATTTACCTTACAGTGAGCGTGCCCTTATTTTGTCCGTATATGCAGATGGATTGTCAAGTCACGTGACTTGGTGCACAAGCTTTGGTTTTCTCAATTTTTTGATCGATTTTTTTATTACAGCGACAACTTATCTCTTATTGATATAAGTGGGAGTCTCAATTCAGAGAGTCACATGGCAACAGTGAATTCACTGATTTACTTTACAGTGAGCATGCCCTTATTTTCTCGGTATATGCAGATGGATTGTCAAGTCACGTGACTTGGTACACAGTATTTGCTTTACTCTGTTTTTTCATTCTAGTGACAACTCATACCTTGTTCGTATATGTGGGATTGTCATGCAGAAGCATCTTTCTAAAGCCGTTCATAACCAACTATATAAACGACTAAAGGTGAAGACACAACCTTACAACTCATTTCGCCCTACGAAATTATCATTCATTTGTTTTAAAAAATTAGCATGGCTACATGGTTCATGGGAGGGAGTGGGAATCACAGAGGTGGTAAGAACTTGACAGTTCACGATAAGGAGGGGGAAGGGGAAGTGGCGATGCTGAAGATGAAACACCATTTACTTTGTTAGATGCCTCTTGTGCTTATCATGATAGGTTTGGGAAGCGACATTTTGTCATGCCCAAGTACTATCGAGATCCATGTGGTTTGGTGGAGGATCCATCAGATAATCAAACAAGATATGGTTGAGCAAACGCTAGACTTCTGAAGTGGCCCGCACTATTTATAGAGCGAGTGCAAATGGAAAGATTATGTCGGGAAAATCGACGGAAGGTGCCAAAAGCACGTTCTGTTGAGATCCAAAAGGAAGATTTTGATAATGTTGATCGACTATGTGAAAGACTACAACGTGAGATTTCTCAAATGCGCCGTAGGTTAGCCCGCGATATGCAGCTACACATAGTTAAGAAGGATGCCCAAAAGAACAGAACAGAACCAAATGTTGTGGCTATCAAGGGTATCATGGAGGATCCTAAACTTGTCTCTGACGCTGAGCTTTCGGATTATTCAGACTCTAAGCCACCTGCCGATTTAAGCGCAAATTAGGTGTTAATGTCTATACTTTGGCAATATAACAACTTGCATTAATATGTAATGTCTGTGTAGGCTAAGTGTTTCCGTAATGAGTTTGTCAGATTCTCTGCCTAATATTTGTCTGTCTAACTATTATGTTTATGTATTGTGTGTTCAGTTCAGGATGTATGTATTGTGTGTTTAGTTCATGGTATCCAGAATGTATTTTTGTGGGAGACTTATGTCTGTACTACCTATGTAACTGAAAACTGTTACATTTGCAACTTCAGTTATGTTGTTTTCATGCCTGTATGAGTATTTAGTAAATTAGTGACTTCTTATATTATGTATTAAGTTTTATTACAAAAATGTTGACAAAATTTATTTTAGGAGAAATACACATTCTCTTAACTTGTTCACCTTCTCAATCGTGAGAACCCAATAATGTAACCATTATTTATTGAATATAACAAATAACGTTCTCATTCTTTCAAAAAAACTACACCACCAATAGCGTTGTCTTAATTTTAAAAAAAAAATTATGTTAAAAGCGTGGTTTGCAACCACCCTTTCTTAATTAAAAGCGTGATTTCTAATAGCGCTTTCAATGTTCATCAAATTTTCGGCCCCAAACAATGAAAGCGTGTTTTGTAATAGCGCTTTAGCCTAGTTTGGGAATTCCGTCCAAACTAGGCCTAGTTTGGGAATTAAGATGATAAATTGGCTTAATATAGGAAAAGCCCCGAAATATAGTGCACATTAAAAAAATAAATAAATATTTAAAACATAAAATATTTATTCCCACTCTAGGGTGGGTTTTGTAAACACTTTGAAATTTTTGAAAAGTGATTTTGGAATTTTTTTTTCAAAAAATTTGAACTACAAAAAATTTTAAAAAAATTTCTCAAAAATTATATCTTGAGATACAAACCAAACAGGCCCTAGGTTTCAGTTTTCTGAATTAAGTTTTTTGAAAACTGAGTTTTTTGTTTTTAGTGAATATTTTTAAAATTTTAAGAATTTTTTTTTTACTTTTTTAGATGCATTTTACTTAGATGTGTTTAAAAAGTAAAATATTTGTAAAAAAATATTTTCAAAAATTAATAAATACACAAAAATATGAAAAATGTACTGAATTTTCGTTTTTTTTTGTTTGTATTTTTGGTATTTAGTGTATTTATGCTAGGTATGTTTAAAAACTTAAAATATTAAAAAATTCAACAAAAACAAAAAAATACGAAAAATAAGAAAATAGAATTTTCTAAAAAATGTTTTAGAAAACTCAAAGCAAGCATTACGTTTTAATTTTTATTTTTATTTGTGCTGTAATTTTCTAAAGAAACCCATATTAGAATGCATTGCAATTGCTGCTCTCTTACTCATCTTTTGATTCCCAAGTCCAACCTTCCCACATGAGAAAAAATAAGTAAAAAAAAAAATTTCTGAAACCATTTTTTATTAAAAATATTTTTGGTCAAAAAATATTTATGTTGAAAATATAAATTAAAAAAAAATTAATGTAAAAACGACTTTTCTAAAACTATTTTTTATTAAAAATATTTTTGGTAAAAAATATTTAAGTTGAAAATATAAATTAAAAAAAATTAAAAATTAATGTAAAACCGATTTTACCAAAACCGTTTTCTAAAACGACTTTTCTAACACCGTTTTTTATTAAAAATATTTTTGGTCAAAAAATATTTAAGTTTAAAATATAAATTAAAAAAAATTAAAAATTAATGTAAAACCGGTTTTACCAAAACCGTTTTCTAAAACGACTTTTCTAACACCGTTTTTTATTAAAAATATTTTTGGTCAAAAAATATTTAAGTTGAAAATATAAATAAAAAAAAATTAAAAGTTAATGTAAAACCGGTTTTATCAAAACTGTTTTTAATTAATTTGGAATTAATTAAAAATTTAATTAAAACCGGCTTTTCTAAAGCCGTTTTTTATGTTAAAATTTTATTATTATTTTAATCACAAAACACGGCTTTTCAAAAGTCGTTTTCTAAAAAATGGCATTTCTAAAATTGTTTTACCCTATAATGGGAATAAAGATAAAAACACACCCTAAAGTGGGACTAAAATTTTGAAAATAGTATAGTCAGGGAAATCAGCCGTGATTAAGAGGGAGATAGTGAGCGTTGGATTACACAGGAACAGATAGGTGTGAAACTCAATATATGGGCAGATTGGTCATTTCACAAAATATATCGTTGTGGACATACTATTTTCATGAAAAGTTCTATTTTCCACACATTTAATTATTTTAATGTACACACTTAATGAAATATTATTTTAATGATAATTATATCCTAAATGAAAATGATCATAATGGGCATGTACCAATACCCACAATATTATATGAAAATATTCTCTATACATATCTTTTAAAAATAAAAAAATCTTAGTGTAGACCTTTTAACTAAAAAAAAACTAAACCCTAGTTTTTTTTTTTTTTTTTCATTGTTGTTACTTTGCTTGCTACACATTTTATACTCATCTATTGCTTGCAAAGCAATAATCTCATAGCAACTCTCATATTGCTTTAATCTCTACATTTATATTCTATTACTTATATCATTTCTTATTAGTTCCACAATGTTTGCTTGATTTTGTTATGGAAGGGTTGCAAAACAATGGAAGTTCAAACTCAAACAAAAATATGTCTAGTGACAGCAAAATCAGTGATGAAAATGTTAGTTTTTTCGTGCCATTTTTTTTTTCTTTTCATGGTTTTCGCTTAGACAATCAGTGTCGAATTATTTCATTATATTCGGATATCAACTACAGAATTATTTAATTTATTTCGACATACTAGTCAGAAAATAATAGATTATTTCGATACTTCAATACCTATTTTTAATAATTTTTTCGATATTTGAAAATCAAATTTATTAATTTATTCTGGTAATCAAGTGCTGAATTGTATTGTTTTATTTGGCTCTGTACTGCCAAATAAACTAAGGTTCAATATGATATTATGGTAGATTGTACTAGTCATTTTACAGCAAAATAGGTAACTTTTAACATGATTGTCATAAGTTAATAATTTTTATTAGTTATTTTGTTTAGTTTGTTCTTGTGAAAGTTGCGTGACATTATATACAGGTTTTCAACAATAAGGATGAATTGGTTACTTGAGTATGTGATATTGGAAGGACCAATGGCTTTATTATTATTATAAAGACATCAGTGGTGTTTGCAAGCGACCAAGAATTTATCTTGCTTGTGAGCGGAGTGACAAGTATATATCATGTAACAAGTTGAAAGATGGCTCAAAAGACTTGTTGAGACAAGCTAGTACAAAGAAGTGCGAATGTCCGTTTGATTTGAGGGCATACAAGTTGAACATTGAATGTAGTTTGTAAATTGCATAACATCTAATTGCGGAGCATCTACAAGAACATTCATATGCAGGGAGACTGTCAGCTAATGAGAAGTCACTATTAGTAAATGTGTCAAAGAGCCTGGTAAGACTAAAAAAGATACTCATTACACTCAAATAGAGAGATGCCCTTAATATGAGCACAATGAAATAGTTTACAATATATGACATCGATGTAGGGTTCTACAGAAAGTAGGTAGATCCCAAATACAACAACTGCTGGGTGAATTAGCGAAACATAAGTACATTGAGTGTCATGGATGTGAGAAAGGCTCTATGACTATCACGGACTTGTTTTGGGCACATCTAGTGAGTTTGGATTTGCTTCGTACATTCTCTCGTGTGTTGATTATGGACTGCACATTTAAGACAAATAGATATCAGCTTCCTCTTCTTGAAATTGTGGAAGTGACATCAACTCAAATGACATTCTTCATGGCTTTCACATACTAGCAAACTGAGTGGGTTAATAACTATGCAGGGGCATTATAAACATTGCATGATCTTATGGATAACAACATTTTATCTAAATTCATTGTCACAGACAGAGAGCTTGCCTTGATGAATGCCATTGAGAACACCTTTCCGAATGTCCGACATTTGTTATGTCGTTGGCATATTATAGCAAAATGCAAGAAAATGTTTGAGACAAAAGGAAAATGGGAAAAGTTTAACACTGCATCGAACTATTTAGTATTGTCATCGACTGAAGAGGAGTATAATGATCACCTTGCTATACTGTATAAGGATTTCAGTAGCTATTGTGAAGCAGTCAAGTATGTTATTATGAGTTAGTAGAATCTGCATAACGAAAATTTGTTGTGGTACATACAGTCTTGTGTATGCATTTTGGTAATGTTATAACCAATCGGTAATATTTGTTTTTTCATTTTCTTATGAGTCATATTGTTGTTTTTAATTATTATGCTTGACTATTTTTTGTTTACATCTATGTGAAAAAGGTTGAGGTGCTCATGCTAGATTGAAAAGGCAATTAGGTTCAAGTCAAACGACATTTGAGATATCATTTGAAAAAATACATTGTCTACTTAAGTTGCAGCACATTCAAGTAAAATCATCATTCGAGAAGAGTTTAACTGTTGTACAATATCAATTCAAACCTTCTCAATTCAGAGAGCTTTGGGTTAATGTGTCTATTTGTGCATTGGAATACGTGTTGACAGAGAGTAAGAGAGCAAATTCAATTGGAATTGATGTTGTAGGACGTGGGTGTGTTCTTAGGCACACATATGGTTTACCTTGTACTCACGAGATTACAGATTACGTGAGACAAGGTCGTCCTATTCCACTCGGTAGTATACATGTACATTGGACGCGACTTAATATATGTGTGCACAATCCGATGGTTGACAAAATGGTATTGACTTGTATCCCAGAACTTGAGATGATTTTAAAGTGATTTAATGAGTCTGATATTGCCACGTAATTGGATATATTGAAGAAGTTGAGGAAAATTACAAACCCAACAAGCGCTTTCCTGATTGAGCCTGATGTGAAGCCTAATCTATGTCAATGACATAATAAAGTTGATATATCTTACCGTTGTGACCCATGTGTGTTTGAGTTAGTTGACAATGACCATGATAGCCAGAGCACAGCTTCTAGTCATTCAAAGAAAAGAAGAGCTTCGAAAGTGCATGAAAAGAAGCGGAATGTAAAAGCAAAGACGTATCGTACTAGAACAAGTTCACCGAGTGCATATGCTGTTGACTTCCCGCCTATATTAAAACCATTCATAATTTTGATAAAGGATATAGATGGTGATGGAAATTATGGCTTTAGAACTATTGTGGATTTACTTGGTCTTGGAGAGAATGACTGCATACAAGTTAAGGGTGATCTTCTACGTGAATTGAATGATCGTAGAGATGAATACGTAGTACTATACGGGTCACATGAGAGGATTGAAGAGCTGACCCACATCTTGTCATATTTTGAAGATAGCGCAGACCTTGATCGTTGGATGACTATGCCTGACGTAGGGCATCTGATTGCATCATTTTATAATGTAATCTTGTACCACTTGTCATTGCAATAGTGTCTTACTTTCTTACCTTTGAGATCACCGCCAGTAACTCCAGTTGATCGTCGTGAGATTGCCATTAGATTTGTCAATGGAAATCATTTTGTGCAGGTATAACCTACGAAAATTACCTACCATTGTTGTTTAATACTTCTGTGTTTGCAAATTTCATGTATTTGGTAAATATGTAATTTTTTATTATTATATTAATTTGATTGAATTTCTGTAACAACCCCAACCCATGATTAACCGTTAAACCATGATTAAGAATGCCTAATGAGTAATTAAGGTGAAAATTATTAATTGCATGTGTTATGTGCTACATGAGTTTCTATCTGTTTTGCGTAGGAATATCTGTCTTCGATTTTGTTCTGTGTTTGCGAATTAACGGCCTTATCGGCATTCGATTAGGAAATTGACTTGATTTCTGTGATAGTTAGAATTTTTAGAATTTTATGGTAAGTTTAATTAAAATTCAATTCAGAACGCATTAAAAAATAATTAAAGTCAATTTGCTTAGCTTAAGTTAAGATTAATTAAATTTCCTAAGCAAGCCTATATAAGGCCTATACACACCACTTGAGTCACCTTTTCATCATAATCTTTGAGCCTACAAGAGACAAACGTGAGAGAGAGGAAGAAGAGACCAAGAGGGTTGAGATCAACACTTGAGCTTGAAAGAAATTGCTAAACAATTCAAGGAAATAGGTATGGAACCTTAGCGATCCCGGGTTTACCCTTGTTGTACAGTGATCCGGACATGTGTCCGTGGATGTTGGTAGTTGGTTATCATCGTGTTTACATTCCTTTTTCTTCATATTTGAGTTATGGGATGTGTTGGGTGGGTTTGTTTCAGGTTGGTTGAGTTTAGAAACCAAAACTAGTTGCCCAGATTTTTGGCCTGTCCGCTCGAGCGGAGGTGTTGGCGCTCGAGCGGGGAATACACCCATCCAGTATTTGTTGTGCAGTGTTGTACGCTCGAGCGTAGGGTTGGGAGCTCGAGCGGAGGTCTGGTTCTGCAAAAGTACTGGGCGAGAGCATTCTGCGCTCGAGCGGGAGGTTGGCCGCTCGAGCGGAAGTCTGTGAGTGGCCGCTCGAGCGGGGTGTTTTACGCTCGAGCGGAGACCTGGGTTAAAGTCCCGAATTTGTGACTCTTTAAATCACTTTTTCACTTTCTCTTCTCTCTCTTACTTTTCCAAAATCACCATTGTTGAGCCTCTCACTCTAGACTCTACCTTCTCTCTAGGTTTTGATCTAGTAGGAGTGATTTACTCACCTTTGGCCTTTACAAAAAAGTTGTTGATCGTCGAGGGCTTCATTTTAATCTGAAAATCTCGGGTTTTGGAGCACGTTGAGTTTTGTCTTCTTCTCCCTTGGAGCTCCGGGTTTGAGGTAGGGATAACCTACTCCTCTCTATGGGTTTTGTCTTTAAATTTTGGTATTTTGAGATGTTGGGCTTGGTTTGGTAATTTTGTGAAAGATTGGGACTTTTGTGTAATTTTACAAAAGTTGGGGTTTTATTCATAATAAAACTAGATGCATGTTTGGCATAGAAAAATGGAATGATTGTTGAATCATTGATGAAAATGGGACCTAAGGGTTGAAATGGTAATTGTGGAAAATGGCCTAATTACATTGTTTAATTAATTGAGATAATTAATTGGTGAGAAATGAGGAAAAGAAATGTTGATTGAATATCCATTTGTGCATTTATTTTCTGCTTAGAAATAACTGCTTGGGCTATCGGTGGAGGATAGTCGTGATTGTTGTAGACAATGCATGATGATTAGGTAAACGGAAACTAATCAATGGAATGTGTCATGGAACTTGACGGTTGATAGAATACATTAATTGTGTGTATTGTGTGATTGTATATAGAACCAATGTGTTTATATACGTTATGTGTAGAGGAGGAGATAGGGGATGTACTCCGCGGTTTAGGGGAAGATAGGGGATGTACCTCTAAACCGGATAGGTATTGGGAGGAGATAGGGGATGAACTCCGTAGACAGAGCTCATATGCTTGTCTAGAGAAGTGAAGATAGAGCTCATATGCTTATCTGTTGTGAAGTGTGGATATAGCTTGTATGCTTATCTGTGGATATTGTTGATATACATATCTGTTGTGAAGTGTGGATATAGCTTGTATGCCTATCTGTGGATATTGTTGATATACATATCTGTTGAGAATGTGGATATAGCTTTTATGCTTATCTGAATGTGAGATATAGTTTTTATACATATCTGTGGAAATGATGATAGAGCTAGCATGCTTATTTGTTGAAAAAGGGAAAATGAAAAGTAATTGGGACTTGTAAGTCGTTGACATAAATATGTAATTTATGTGATTGTATCAGTGGTGACCAACTATCAATTGCTAATGTTTTAGTCATTGTCCATGGTTGGTTTAGTGTATTTCTACTGGGCTGTGGCTCACCCTATATGGGAATATCATTTTCAGGTACAGGAAGCATGCCACCTCCAAGGACATAGCTTGGAAGGCTAGAGGCGGACATAGTGTAGTTGTTTTACTTTTGATGTATTACATGTAACTTCAAGCCAAGGGCTTAATGTGTAAACGAGTTAGTACTCTTTTGTTGAAACCAAGTGTTAACTTGGAAAGCTGTAAGCCCGTAGGGCATTTTGTTTTGATGTTAACATGTAATACTTATGTAATGAAACTCAATGAAATAAAGGAATGTGGTTAGTTTATATGTAAATGATTGTCTTATTTTGAGGGCGTTACAACTTGGTATCAGAGCGTACCGGGTTCGAATACTTTGGGTACGTGGGAAGTGATTAGGATCACAATGGGTTTGTCTCGCTTGATAGAGACGTAGATGTAGTACCATATGCTATGTGTTTATTTGATAACATGCTTATGTGACTATGTGGGTATGGGATTTAATTTCTAGGATGTTGATTGGATCCTTGGGTTTCTGGGAGTCTTGTTGGAAAAGCACTTGATCAACGCTGCTTCTAACCGGAACTCTAGTAACGCCTCGGGACTATCATTATCCGGAAATGAAGTTCGTAAGTGCTTATGTGTTTATGTGCTTATGTGGAGTGAATTACAGTTGTCCATGCATTAGGACGTGAGTGTTTAGTTTCGGCACACTTAGGAATGTGCTAACGTTCTGTGTTGCCTTTATTAGGATGTCAGGACGAGGAAGAGGTGCTAGGCGTGGTAGACCTGCGAGGCAGGAAGTACCGTTACAGGGTGAGATTCCGGCAGTGCAGGAGGGAGTTGGGCAGGCCAATGTGGCCGAGCCAGTAGGTCAGCAGGCTATGGGTGCCTTGGCCAGAGAGATAGCAGGAGCTTTGGGTATTCTTAGAGCTGGGAATCAGGCAGCTGAGACAGGGCCTTCCTTCTTGAAGAGGGAGTTCTTTCGGTGTAATCCGGACGAGTTTATCGGGGATCCTAAAGAGCCGCTTAAGGCAGATGAATGGCTCGAACAGACAACGAAGACGTTTGAGATGCTTGGCATCGAGGACGGAGCACTGAAAGTGACCTTGGCATCCTTCCAACTGAAGGGAGATGCGGGTCAATGGTGGAAGTACGAGAAAGCTCGTGTTGGTGGTACTTGGGAGGCGTTTGTAAATGCTTTTCAGGAGAGGTTTTTATCAGCAGCAGCTAGGGAGAAGCTGAGGGATCAGTTTAGCCGGCTTAATCAGCAGGGCTTGTCAGTGGCCGAGTTTGAGGCTACTTTTTACCAGTCTGTCTAGGTTTGCACCTGAACTGGTGGCGTCTGAGGAACGCCGTTGCTATGAGTTTGAGCGGAAGTTGAGGCGGGGCCTCAAGTTGAGAATTGGTGGGTCTTATATTCGAGAGTATAGACACCTAGTGGATGCTGCAGCTCATATGGAGCTTATGATGCAGGAGGAGGATGAGGGTCAGAGAGGCTCCAAGAGGAGCCAGGATAGTCAGGGTGATGGCAGGAGACAGAAGGGTTATAACCCTCAGCAGTCTCAGGGTGCAGTCTCTAGATCGACCTTTCCAGTGCCGAGTGTTGGCTCAGGGAGAGGCAGTCAGGGGGAATTCACTTGTTACAAGTGTGGCCAGCTGGGTCACAAGGTTTCTGTTTGCCCGCAGAAGGGTGGGAGTCAGAAAGCTGCTTCTTCTTCAGCTAGACCGCCGAGTCAGAGTTTGGGCAGGGGGCAACTCTTGACTTGTTATCAGTGTGGACAACCTGGGCACATGAAGAGGTTTTGCCCACAGTTGAGTGCCACTTCGGGAGCGTCTGGTTCTAGGCAGACGCAGGGTTTTCAGCCAGCTCAGTCTGTGCAGCAGTCTTTTGCTCCGAGAGGTGAGCAGGTAGACCAGGGGCCTACGGGGCGCGTGTATGCTGTTACCGCGCAGGACTTAGTACCGGCTCCATCAGTAGTGCGAGGTACTTTTCTGTTTTGCAACTCAGTTGCTAATGTGTTGATAGACACGGGTGCATCTCATTCTTTTGTATCTGCTGCATTTGCATCTGTTTTGGAATTGGAGTTAGCACAGTTAGCATCTCCTATTTGTGTGGTATCGCCTTTGGGTGGTGAGTTGATTCTGAAACAGGGTGTTAGAGGATGTGATATAGAGGTCGCCGACTATAGGCTTCCTTTTCCGTTTGTTGTCATGCCCATGAAGGGTTTTGATGTTATTTTGGGTATGGACTGGTTATCGTCATACCGGGCTGTTATTGATTGCTACCGCCCGAGGGTTACATTGTGTACCTTGAGCGGGGAGTGGTTCCATTTCTTGGGAGACCGGGTTGGTAGTGTTTTACCACCGGGGTATGATTCGCGAGGGCGAAGTGAGCTTAGTAGTCTACTTGCCAGCTTTGAGAGTGGTAAGTGTGTTGAGACACAGATTGTGTTGCCGAGGGTGGTTTGTG
The DNA here is from genome assembly GCF_055761805.1 of Camellia sinensis. Lineage (NCBI taxonomy): Eukaryota > Viridiplantae > Streptophyta > Magnoliopsida > Ericales > Theaceae > Camellia > Camellia sinensis. The sequence continues at coordinate 103,064,243 of NC_138962.1, forward strand.
AGTATTCGGACGTCTTTCCCGAAGATCTTGTTAGTTTGCCACCTCACCGAGAGATAGAGTTCTCTATTGATTTAGTGCCCGGCACGGCGCCGATTTCTATGGCACCTTACCGTTTTGCTCCAGTAGAGTTGGTTGAGTTGAAAGTTCAGCTCCAGGAATTGCTCGATAAGGGCTTTGTTCGCCCTAGTGTTTCGCCGTGGGGAGCACCGGCCCTCTTTGTTAAAAAGAAAGATGGTGCCCTGAGACTGTGTATTGACTATCGGAAGTTGAATCGGGCTACGGTTAAGAATAAGTACCCTATGCCCCGTATAGATGATTTGTTTGACCAGTTGAAGGGTTCCCGTTGTTTCTCTAAGATAGACTTGAGATCGGGTTACCATCAGTTGAGGGTCAGGGAGGAAGATATTCCTAAGACGGCATTCCGTACGCGGTATGGCCATTATGAGTTTTTGGTGATGCCATTCGGGCTTACCAATGCACCGGCAGTCTTTATGGACTTGATGAACCGGATTTTCCGGGAGTTCTTAGACCGATTTGTGGTTGTTTTCGTGGACGATATCCTTATCTATTCGTCTTCTGAGGAGGAGCACGAGGCACACTTGAGAGTGGTGCTTGAGTTACTTAGAGCCCATAGGCTGTGTGCCAAGTTTGGGAAGTGTGAGTTCTGGCTGAGGGAAGTCAAATTCTTAGGCCACGTGATATCCGGGGAAGGGGTGTCTGTTGATACATCCAAGGTTGAGGCAGTGCAAGATTGGGCACAGCCTAAGAATGTGTTTGAGATCCGCAGTTTTCTGGGATTGGCTGGGTATTACCGTCGGTTTGTGAAAGATTTCTCCAGGTTAGCGTCACCGTTGACTAGACTGACTCAGAAGGGAGTCAAGTTTGTGTGGAGTGAGACTTGTGAAAAGTCGTTCCAAGAGTTGAAAGTTAGATTGACCACCGCTCCGGTATTGATTATTCCGGAGAGAGGGTTGGGTTATGCGGTTTATTGTGATGCCTCACGAGAGGGTTTGGGCTGTGTGTTGATGCAAGAGGGGAAAGTGGTAGCTTATGGCTCACGTCAGTTGAAAATACACGAGAAGAATTACCCCACACACGACCTAGAGTTAGCAGCTGTGATCTTTGCCTTGAAAATCTGGAGGCACTACCTTTATGGTGAGAGGTTCGAGGTATTCTCGGATCACAAGAGTTTGAAGTATCTGTTTACACAGAGAGACTTGAATTTGAGGCAGAGGAGATGGATGGAGTTCATCGAGGATTATGATTTTGAGTTGCATTATCATCCGGGAAAGGCCAATGTTGTGGCCGATGCCCTTAGTAGGAAAACCATTAGTGATGTAGCTTGTATAGCCATCCGGGAATGGGTGATGTTGGGAGCACTTGGCGAGTTTGATTTGCTACTAGGCGAATCTGTTGAGGCTGCGGCCTTGTTTTCTGTCGTGGTGCAGCCTACACTCGTGACTAGAGTGTTAGAGGCACAGAGAGATGACCTTGAGGTAGAATCCCTCCGAGAGAAGATCTCCAGTGGGAAAGTTGAGAAGGGTTTGACTGTGTATCCCGACCTGAGTGTGAGATACCGAGACCGTTTGTTTGTACCGGAGGCTTGCCGTGAGAAAGTACTCCGAGAGTTTCACCATTCGCGCCTTGCGGTGCATCCGGGAGGTACTAAGATGTATCAGGATTTGGGTCGCCAGTTTTGGTGGCGGGGTATGAAAAGAGATGTGGCTGTTTTCGTGTCGAAGTGCCTTACTTGCCAGCAAGTGAAGGTCGAGCATCAGAGGCCAGCGGGTTTGTTGCAACCCTTGCCTATTGCCGAGTGGAAGTGGGAGCATGTCACTATGGACTTCGTTGTAGGTCTTCCGAGGACTCAGCGGGGTAGTGATGCTATTTGGGTGGTTGTAGACCGGTTGACTAAGTCGGCGCACTTTATTTCTATGCGCGTGAGAGATTCGGTGGATCATCTTGCCGATTTGTATATTCGGGACGTAGTGAGATTGCACGGGGTCCTAGTGACGATCGTCTCAGATAGAGATCCTCGTTTTACTGCTAGGTTGTGGCAGAGTTTGCAGAGTGCCTTGGGCACTAAGTTGACCTTTAGTACGGCTTATCATCCTCAGACTGATGGGCAGTCCGAGCGTACTATTCAGATCCTCGAGGATATGCTTCGGGGTTGTGTCCTGGACTTCAGTGGGACGTGGGAGAGGCACTTACCCTTGGTAGAGTTTGCCTACAACAACAGTTTTCAGTCTAGTATCGGTATGGCACCGTTTGAGGCCTTGTATGGCCGACCGTGTAGGTCTCCAGTTTGTTGGGCCGAGGTGGGTGATGCACCTTTGTTGGGTCCGGAGTTAGTTAGGGAGACGACGGAGAAAGTTGAGCTTATCCGTAGGAGGCTTGTTACAGCCCAGAGTCGGCAGAAATCTTATGCTGACCGTAGGAGGAGGCCTTTGGCGTTTGAGATAGGTGATCATGTCTTTCTGAAGATATCACCTAGGCGAGGTTTGATGAGATTTGGGAAGAGTGGGAAGTTATCCCCTCGGTTTATTGGTCCTTTTGAGATCCTTGAGAGGATTGGTGAGGTTGCTTATCGGTTAGCCTTACCGCCGCAGTTGTCCGGGGTGCATGACGTATTTCATGTAAGTATGCTTCGGAAGTATGAGCCAGGTCCATCACATGTGTTGGATTGGACAGATTTAGAGGTAGATGAAGATGCCTCGTATGAGGAGAGACCGGTTCGGGTCTTGGATAGGCGGGATCAGATCCTGCGTGGCAAGACCATTCCTTTGGTGAAAGTCTTGTGGAAACATCACGGAGTGGAGGAAGCCACTTGGGAACGTGAGTTGGGAGTCCGAGAAAAATATCCGGACTTGTTTGTTAATATGTGATCTTGTAGTTAAATTTTGCATTTTGTTGAACTTAAGAGCTTTTATATATGTCTTAAGTTGTGAAACATTGAAAATGTTTGGGTTATTGGAAGTATGTTTTTGGGAACTTGCCTTATATGGAAGTTGATTGTAACATGGTATATGTTGAATATATTGTTGAAATTGGAAAGATAGTGCATAATGTTGATGCATGTTGAAAGTACATATGTTGTTTACATATTGTGAAAAGCCTCTTGTTAAAGGGAGGGGGTGACCGGTAATGGGTCGAATTGTTAAATGTTAAAATATAACATTGTTTAAAAAAAAAACTTGTTTTTGAGAAACTTATGCTTAATTTCGGGGACGAAATTCTTTAAGGGGGGGAGGTTATAGCGATCCCGGGTTTACCCTTGTTGTACAGTGATCCGGACATGTGTCCGTGGATGTTGGTAGTTGGTTATCATCGTGTTTACATTCCTTTTTCTTCATATTTGAGTTATGGGATGTGTTGGGTGGGTTTGTTTCAGGTTGGTTGAGTTTAGAAACCAAAACTAGTTGCCCAGATTTTTGGCCTGTCCGCTCGAGCGGAGGTGTTGGCGCTCGAGCGGGGAATACACCCATCCAGTATTTGTTGTGCAGTGTTGTACGCTCGAGCGTAGGGTTGGGAGCTCGAGCGGAGGTCTGGTTCTGCAAAAGTACTGGGCGAGAGCATTCTGCGCTCGAGCGGGAGGTTGGCCGCTCGAGCGGAAGTCTGTGAGTGGCCGCTCGAGCGGGGTGTTTTACGCTCGAGCGGAGACCTGGGTTAAAGTCCCGAATTTGTGACTCTTTAAATCACTTTTTCACTTTCTCTTCTCTCTCTTACTTTTCCAAAATCACCATTGTTGAGCCTCTCACTCTAGACTCTACCTTCTCTCTAGGTTTTGATCTAGTAGGAGTGATTTACTCACCTTTGGCCTTTACAAAAAAGTTGTTGATCGTCGAGGGCTTCATTTTAATCTGAAAATCTCGGGTTTTGGAGCACGTTGAGTTTTGTCTTCTTCTCCCTTGGAGCTCCGGGTTTGAGGTAGGGATAACCTACTCCTCTCTATGGGTTTTGTCTTTAAATTTTGGTATTTTGAGATGTTGGGCTTGGTTTGGTAATTTTGTGAAAGATTGGGACTTTTGTGTAATTTTACAAAAGTTGGGGTTTTATTCATAATAAAACTAGATGCATGTTTGGCATAGAAAAATGGAATGATTGTTGAATCATTGATGAAAATGGGACCTAAGGGTTGAAATGGTAATTGTGGAAAATGGCCTAATTACATTGTTTAATTAATTGAGATAATTAATTGGTGAGAAATGAGGAAAAGAAATGTTGATTGAATATCCATTTGTGCATTTATTTTCTGCTTAGAAATAACTGCTTGGGCTATCGGTGGAGGATAGTCGTGATTGTTGTAGACAATGCATGATGATTAGGTAAACGGAAACTAATCAATGGAATGTGTCATGGAACTTAACGGTTGATAGAATACATTAATTGTGTGTATTGTGTGATTGTATATAGAACCAATGTGTTTATATACGTTATGTGTAGAGGAGGAGATAGGGGATGTACTCCGCGGTTTAGGGGAAGATAGGGGATGTACCTCTAAACCGGATAGGTATTGGGAGGAGATAGGGGATGAACTCCGTAGACAGAGCTCATATGCTTGTCTAGAGAAGTGAAGATAGAGCTCATATGCTTATCTGTTGTGAAGTGTGGATATAGCTTGTATGCTTATCTGTGGATATTGTTGATATACATATCTGTTGTGAAGTGTGGATATAGCTTGTATGCCTATCTGTGGATATTGTTGATATACATATCTGTTGAGAATGTGGATATAGCTTTTATGCTTATCTGAATGTGAGATATAGTTTTTATACATATCTGTGGAAATGATGATAGAGCTAGCATGCTTATTTGTTGAAAAAGGGAAAATGAAAAGTAATTGGGACTTGTAAGTCGTTGACATAAATATGTAATTTATGTGATTGTATCAGTGGTGACCAACTATCAATTGCTAATGTTTTAGTCATTGTCCATGGTTGGTTTAGTGTATTTCTACTGGGCTGTGGCTCACCCTATATGGGAATATCATTTTCAGGTACAGGAAGCATGCCACCTCCAAGGACATAGCTTGGAAGGCTAGAGGCGGACATAGTGTAGTTGTTTTACTTTTGATGTATTACATGTAACTTCAAGCCAAGGGCTTAATGTGTAAACGAGTTAGTACTCTTTTGTTGAAACCAAGTGTTAACTTGGAAAGCTGTAAGCCCGTAGGGCATTTTGTTTTGATGTTAACATGTAATACTTATGTAATGAAACTCAATGAAATAAAGGAATGTGGTTAGTTTATATGTAAATGATTGTCTTATTTTGAGGGCGTTACAGAATTCACCAACTAGAGCTTCATTGAGAGATTGACGTAGGAATTCCACCCTTGAATTGTATACTATGATGTCTAGACCATAAATTCAAGAGAATTTAGTTGAATAATGCAAGGATTGAGCTAGAATGGATAGACTTGAGCCATATCATGCATGCATGTACATTTTCTTACATTTTGAGTTAAACTTCAAGTAATTCTCACATGCATGTGCTAAGTCTACCTTTGTTTTGAGAATTCATCTTGTTTTGCATCATTTTATACCAAATGATCATGTCTTAGAAGCCTTGAAGCCAAACCATCTCATGCATGTTATGTTTTCAACGAATTAAGTTTTGTTTTGCACAATTGGCAAGCTTTTGGGCCTTGATTTTACAAAATGATCTTGAATTCTCTGTCTTCCAAGTTCACACATGTTTCCTTAAGTTTTTGGCCCAAAAAGATGAGTTCTGATGTGTTGAATTTGAGTTTTAAATAAGGAAGAGCAATATGGGAATTCCATATTCTACTCCTCCGTTCGAGCGACAAATCTTGCACTTGAGCGACCACTTTATGTCTTGTACCTCTGCTCGAGCGACCAAAAGTTGGCTGGAGCGTAAAATGCATGCTCGCAAAAGTTTACCATTTTTATAAATAGCTCGAGCGACAAGAGTTGCGCTCAAGTGAGGAACTCAGTCTCATGCTCAAGCGACCATCGAGCAGAGAATTCACGCAGCCAATACTTTTACAGAGTTTACAGACTGCTCGAGCGAAGGAAGTTACGCTCGAGCGAAAAAAAGTTATGCTCGAGCGAGGCCTCTATTTTAAGCATATTGCTTAAGTGTTTTCAAGTACATTTCAACAACCCCATTGCGTTCTAGGCATTTCTAGGCCATGGTTAGGACATAATAATAAGGATAAGACTTAGAAAAACACTAAGAATAAATGTATTGGGTTAAGTTATATTCGGGTGTATGTTTCAAGAGTGTATCTGTTATTTTTGTGTAGGTCACACGCCGTAAGCTCTTTCTGCTCTGTCTGTTTGCCTCTGAAGCCAACTATGAGTATTAACTTAGTAAAGCTATGTTCAACTTTATTAATTTTCTGTATGATGTAATAAGATCTGTTTTTTTGAAATGCCATCTGGAATGCAATTTGTGAATCATGAATGAGTGTCCATTTTTTTGAAATGTAATTGTGGCATCCATAGTTCACGTGGCCCACGTTCGAGGGTAACAATACTGTGACTGATATGCACATGGCCCTCGCCCAAGGGTACCAATACTGTGGCTTATGTTCATGTGGCCCTTGCCCGGGGGTAACAATACCGAGGCCTATATTCACGTGGCCCTCACCTGAGGGTAACAATACCATGGCTACTTGTACACAAAATGTGGACCTATGTGGTCGTCGGTACCAACTATGCAAATTTGATATGATATGACGGCTAAATGGATGTACTACATATAATTGCTATAATCTTTGGTTAAGTATGCGAAACTGAATTTGTTTCTAATTGAAAATCTGCTATAGGACATCATTCATTAAATTTTTTACTCTGTTATTATTCACTGGGCTTCCGCTAACTATTTATATTATATATATAAGTAACCAGGAGCGTGACCAGGCCTAAATTGCTGCCTCGAGTTTTGGTGTGTCAACCACCCTTTTGTACCTTCCGAGGGGGTTTCGGATTAAGTCAAGCCTTGTGGCCATGTTTTGTAAATGTTTAAGACTTTATTTTCTATTGATATATGAGCAAACTTTTGTTCATCTATATATGGGGCTCAGTTCCCTTTTTGCTCCATCTGCAATGAATATGACGTAAGACGACTTTATTTTTGACGTCACATATTTGTATATAGAGTTTTAAATTTCTGTCTCATATACGTCAGCACAGCTTTATGGACAATGTGTTTTATATATTTGCTTCCGCAGCCCCTAAGTATATGTTATTCTATTTAGAGGTCTTTGGTAATCTAAGGATTACTGGCCGGTTACAATGCTAAACCTATTGGGGTAGGTTTAGGCTGTGACAGAGTGGTATCAGAGCACATGTTATACCGCACACACAAGTCCATATGAGCTATAAGGTGTCCTAGAAAAGAAGTAGGGACATTACATCTGCATGTATGAGTGTGTGTTGAATTCTTTCAATGTGTAAACTGAATCTTAATATGAATTCATGAACTCTTGCAATTGAAAACAATGAACTTACTCCGAACATCGCAAACAAGATTATTCCTTTGTTTATTATTGCCTTTTTTACCTATAGCAAATGGAAAATACAAGAAGTAATGATGCCATTGAGTCTTCTGAGGCCTAAATGAGTAGAATGAAACAGATGCTTACAGCTTGACTGAGGCAATGACGCAACAACGGAGGCAACAACCGTTACCTCCACCACCTTCGGTGCCAGTTGAGCCAGAAAACAATGATATTATTGTACTAACACATAAGTTCAATAAAATAAAGCTGCCAATCTTTTTGGGTGGGATTGAGCCGTTGAAGCTGAAACATGGCTACTAGAGACTGAAAATATATTTGAAGTATTTCCGTGCTTGAAAATGCAGAAAGTTCTTTTGGCCACTTATACGCTGAAAGAAGAAGAGAGACGATGGTGTATGCTTATCCAAGATGGCAGTGGAACTATGACATGGAGTTAGTTTAAAGTAATATTCTACGAGAAATATTTTCCCCAATGCTTTAGAGATCGTAAGGTGTCAGAATTTCAAGAACTTAAGTAAGACAAGATGTTTGTAGCCGAGTATGAGGCTATGTTTACCAAGTTGGCCAGATTTGCTCCTCATATGGTTGACACAGATTACAAAAAGGCTCAGAAATTTGAAAGGGGATTAGATCTGGACGTTTTGATTGAGTAGGCATTTTAAAGTTGCATACATGTGTGGAAATAATTGATAGAGCATTGATGGCAGAGGCCATTTTGGCAGCAAAGAAACAAGCTCCAGCTCCAACAACTGAATGGAAGGGTAAACGATCCAGATTTAATTTCAAGAAAGGTCGGTCATTTTCAAAAAGGCAGAATACGGGATCCTCCAGTAGCTCTAGTCAGAGTAGTGGATCTATTTTAAATTGTCCCGATTGCGAAAAAAAGCATAAAGGCACATGTTACCGTACATCAGGTGCTTGTTTTCGATGTGGCAAGACTGGCCACATGGTTAGAGATTATCCTCTGAGATCTGATGATGCTAATCGTCCTATAGCAAGTTCAGCGGGGTCTACTTCTGTAGCAAGAACAAATGCATCAGCTAATGCTAAGGGTAACACGGGAAATAAGACGCCAAGACAAGGAAGAGTGTTCGCCCTAGCACCCGGGGATGTACAGAACACCGAGTCTGTGGTGTCAGGTATAATTTCCATCTGTAACCAAAATGCATATGTCCTGATAGATTCTGGTTCTACACACTCATTTATGTCGTATGTCTTTTTTCGGGAACTAACTAGACCTTTAGAACCTATGAATTATTTACTGTTTGTTTCTACACCATTTGGGGATTCTGTGGTATATACTTATGTTTATCCGACATGTGAACTAGTAATTGGTGATGTGACATTGTATGCTGATTTATTGCCATTGGGTATTGATTATTTTGATTGCATACTAGGTATGGACTGGTTGATGAATTACTGTGCAACTATTGACTGTGTGAATAAATCCGTTGTGTTTCGTCCACCTGGCTTACCTAAATTTGCGTTTACTGGGAATGGGGCAGTTCCCCCTCCCCAATATTTGATTTCTGCCATGAAAGCTGTTAAACTACTTAGGAAGGGATGTAGAGGGCATGTGTGTTGTGCTTTGACTGTGATTTCTGATAGTCTTACCATAGAGAACATCTCGATAGTAAATGAATTTCCTGATGCATTTTCAACTGAATTGCACAAAGAGTTAATTGATAGAGAAATTGAGTTTAATATAGATGTTGTACCCGAAACGCAACCAATTTCCAAAATCCCGTATAGAATGTCAACTTCTAAGTTGAAAGAATTAAAAAGCCAACTTCAAGACTTGTTAGACAAGAAGTTCATCCAACCGAGCACTTCACCTCGGGGTGCTCTAGTTTTATTTGTTAAAAAGAAAAACAAATCTTTGAGGTTGTGTATAGACTATCGGGAGTTAAACAAAGTGACTGTCAAGAATAAATACCCACTACCTCGAATAGATGACTTATTTGACCAACTGCAGGAAGCCCAAGTCTTTTAAAAAATTGACCTTAGATCCAGATACCACCAATTGAAAGTTAAAGTAGAAGATATAGAGAAAATCGCATTCCGGACGAGATATGAGCACTATAAATTTTTAGTCATGCCATTTGGGGTAACGAATGCACCTGTAGCTTTTATGGACCTAATGAATAGGGTGTTTAAACAATTTCTTGATGAATTTATTGTTGTGTTTATTGATGATATCTTCATTTACTCCAAAAGCAGGGAAGAATATGAATATCACCTGAGAACTGCTTTACAGATGTTGAGAGAAAAGAAGTTGTATGCAAAACTATCCAAATGTGAATTCTGGCTTGACAGCATAGCATTTTTGGGACATGTGTTTGACAAGGATGGTATATCAGTGGACCCACAGAAAATTGAAACCATTGTAGACTGGCCAAGGCCAACCAATGTGTCTGAAGTTAGAAGTTTTTTGGGGCTTGCAGGCTATTATCGCAGTTTTGTGAAAGATTTCTCCAAGCTTGCCTTGCCACTCACTCAACTGACTCAGAAAAATGTACCATTTGATTGGAATGATTAACAAGAGTCAGCCTTTCAAGACCTGAAAACTAGACTGGTAATTGCACTAATTCTGATCTTGCCTAATGGAACCGATGGGTTTTAGATTTATAGTGATGCTTCCTACAAAGGTTTAGGATGTGTACTAATGCAAAATGGTGAGGTGATTGCTTATGCTTCTCGGCAACTCCGACCACATGAAAAGAACTATCCAACACATGACCTTAAACTAGCAGTTGTGGTGTTTGCCTTGGAAATTTGGCGACATTATTTGTATGGTGTGACTTGTGAGGTGTATACTGAGCATAAAAGCTTGAAATACTTATTCAGCCAAAAAGAACTGAACATGAGATAGAGGCGATGACTTGAATTGATCAAGGATTATGACTTGTAGATTTTGTACCATTTAGGAAAAACTAATACAGTGGCGGATGCCTTGAGTCAAAATTTATTGGAAATTTGTCATGTTTGCTCATCGGCTAGAGGGAATTGTTATGTTACCTGGACAGAAATGAGATTGAAATTGTGTTGCGTGAACAAGGTGGAATCCTAGCTGCCATTTCTGCTCAACCTACCATCATTGGAGAAATTAGAGAGAAGCAACTTGAAGATGAGTCTTTGAAGAAAATTGTTGATGAGATTGACTCAAAGCCAAGGTCAGGATTTGTGTTAGAGAAAAATGTATTGAAATTTCAGGGTAGACTTTGTGTATTAGACCATTCTGAATTGAGAAAACGTGTTATGACTAAGGCCCACAACTCCAAATTTGTTATGCATCCAGGGAATACAAAGATGTATCAAGACTTGAAACAGAATTTATGGTGGCCTGGAATGAAAAGAAGTATCGCTGACTATGTGGCTAAATGTTTGTATTGCGAACAAGTTAAAGCCGAACATCAATGACCCGTTGGACTACTTCAGTTGCTTCCAATACCGGAATGGAAATGAGAGCACATTACCATGGATTTCATTGTGGGATCGCTTCGCTCCTCTCGAGGTATGGATTCTATCTGGGTCATAGTTGACCGTCTGACTAAATCTGCTCATTTTTTGCCTGTTACAACTTTTTACAATGCAAATAAGTTAGCTAACATTTATGTGAATGAGATTGTGAGATTACATGGTGTGCCTGTATCTATCGTATCAGACAGAGACTCTAAGTTCATGTCAAGATTCTAGCAGAGTTTACAACAGGCCTTGGGAACTGAACTACGACTGAACATCGCCTACCATTCACAAATAGATGGCCAAACTGAACGAACCAATCAAACTTTGAAAGATATGTTATGGATGTGTGTATTGGACTTCCAAGGCAATTAGGAGGCCTACTTACCATTGGCCGAATTTGTGTATAATAACAACTATCACTCAAGTATTGGGATGGCTCCTTATGAAGCTCTGTATGGTATAAAATGCTGTTCACCGATCTGTTGGGCTGAGGTAGGTGACTGATCTTTCTTGGGGCCAGAACTTGTGCAAGAAACGACGGAAAATATGAAATTGATTCAACAAAGATTGAAAACTGCACAAAATCGCCAAAAGAGTTATGTCGATGTCCGAAGAAGAGACAGAGAATATGAAGTTAGGGATCACATATTTTATCAAAGTAATGCCAATGAAAGGGCAAACTCGGTTTGGTGTGAAAGGGAAGTTGGCACCAAGATATGTTGAGCCATACGAAGTCCTTGAGAAGATCAACCCAGTGACGTATCGGGTAACCCTACCGACGGTCATGGAACATATGCATAATGTTTTTCATGTTTCGATGCTTCGGGAATATCTACGAGATCTATTCCATGTAATTGAGCCGACTCATGCACTTCTGAAAGATGACAATACGTACGAAGAGAGGCCAATACAGATTGTTAATTGTCGAATCAAAAGATTAAGAAACAAGGAAATCCCATTGGTGAAGATTGATTGGCAAAACCATGGAGGGACTTATGTGACTTGGGAGATCGAGGAAGATATGATGAAGAGGCACCTAGAATTGTTCCCTCTAGATCCGGTATTCTTCCAAAACGAAGGTAATTCGAGTTTGGAGGACCAAACTCTTTTAAGGGGAGAAGACTATAACAACCCCGACCTATGATTAACCGTTAAACCATGAGTAAGAATGCCTAATGAGTAATTAAGGTGAAAATTATTAATTGCATGTGTTATGTGCTGTATGAGTTTCTATCTGTTTTGCGTAGGAATATCTGTCTCTGATTTTGCGAATTGAAGGCCTTATCGGCATCCAATTAGGAAATTGACTTGATTTCTGTGATAATTAGAATTTTTAGAATTTTATGATAAGTTTAATTAAAATTCGATTTGGAACGCATTAAAAAATAATTAAAGTCAATTTGCTTAGCTTAAGTTAAGATTAATTAAATTTCCTAAGCAAGCCTATATAAGGCCTATACACACCACTTGAGTCACCTTTTCATCATAATCTTTGAGCCTACAAGAGACAAACGTGAGAGAGAGGAAGAAGAGACCAAGAGGGTTGAGATCAACACTTGAGCTTGAAAGAAATTGCTAGACAATTCAAGGAAATTGGTATGGAACCTTAGAGAATTCACCAACTAGAGCTTCATTGAGAGATTGAGGTAGGAATTCCACCCTTGAATTGTATACTATGATGTCTAGACCATAAATTCAAGAGAATTTAGTTGAATAATGCAAGGATTGAGCTAGAATGGATGAACTTGAGCCATATTATGCATGCATGCACATTTGCTTACATTTTAAGTTAAATTTCAAGTAATTCTCACATGCATGTGCTAAGTCTACCTTTGTTTTGAGAATTCATCTTGTTTTGCATCATTTTATACCAAATGATCATGTCTTGGAAGCCTTGAAGCCAAACCATCTCATGCATGTTATGTTTTCAACGAATTGAGTTTTGTTTTGCACAATTGGCAAGCTTTTGGGCCTTGATTTTACGAAATGATCTTGAATTCTCGATGTTTTCCAAGTTCACACACAAGTTTTCTTAAGTTTTTTGCCCAAAATGATGAGTTATGATGTGTTGAATTCGAGTTTTGAACAAGGAAGAGCAATCTGGAAATTCCAGATTTTACTCATTCCCTCGAGCGACCACTCTGTGTCTTGCACCTCTGCTCGAGCGACCAAAAGTTGGCTCGAGTGTAAAATACATGCTCCCAGAAGTTTACCATTTTTGTAGATCGCTCGGGCGACAAGAGTTGTGCTCGAGCAAGGACCTTAGTCTCTCGCTCGAGCGATCATCGAGTGGCCATCGAGCGGAGAATTCACACAACCAGTACTTTTGCAGAATTTACAGACCGTTTGAGCGAAGGAAGTTACACTTGAGCGACTACTCACATTTTTTAACCTCCGCTCGAGCAAAAAAAGTTGCGCTCGAGCGAGGCCCCTATTTTCAGTATATTGCCTAAGTGTTTTCAAGTACATTTCAGCAGCCTCATTGCGTCCTAGGCATTCATAGGCCATGGTTAAGACATAATAATAAGGATAAGACTTAGAACTATACTAAGAATGAATGTATTGGGTTAAGTTATATTCGAGTGTATGTTTCAAGAATGTATCTTTTATGTTTGTGTAGGTCACGCGCCGTAAGCTTTTTCTACTCTGTATGTCTGCCTCTGAAGCCAACTATGAGTATTAACTTAGTAAAGTTATGTTCAACTTTATTTATTTTCTATATGATGTAATAAGATCTGTTTTTCTGAAATGCTATTTGGAATGCTATCTGTAAATCATGAATGAGTGTCCATTTTTCTGAAATGTGATTGTGGCATCTATAGTTCACGTGGCCCTCGCTCGGGGGTAACAATACCGTGGCTGATATGCACGTGGCCCTCGCCTAGGGGTAACAATACTGTGGCTTATGCTCATGTGGCCCTTGCCCAGGGGTAACAATACCAAGGCCTATGTTCACGTGGCCCTCGCCTGGGGGTAACAGTACCATGGCTACTTGTGCACAAGATGTGGACCTCTGTGGTCGTCGGTACCGACTATGCAAATTTGATATGATATGACGGCTAAATGGATATACCATATATAACTACTATAATCTCTGGTTAAGTATGCGGAACTGAATTTGTTTCTGATTCAAAATGCTCTATAGGATATCATTTATTAAATTCTTTACTCTGTTATTATTCACTAGGCTTCTGCTCACTATTTATATTATGTATGTAGGTGACCAGGCGCGTGACCAGGCCTAGCTACTGCCTGGAGTTTTGGTGTGTCAGCTACCTTTTTGTACCTCCCGAGGGGGTTTCAGATTAAGTTAAGCCTTATGGCCATGTTTTGTAAACGTTTAAGACTTTGTTTTCTGTTGATATACGAGCAAACTTTTGTTCATTTGTATATGGGGCTCAGTTCCCTTTTTGCTCCATTTGTAATGAATGTGACGTAAGACGACTTTATTTTTGACGTCACATATTTGTATATAAAGTTTAAATTTTTGTTCCATATACGTCAGCACAGCTCCATGGACAATGTGTTTTATATATTTGCTTCCGCAACCACTAATTATATGTTATTTTGTTCAGAGGCCTTTGGTAATTCAATGATTACTAGCCGGTTACGACGCTAAAACTATAGGGGCGGGTTTCGGTTATGACAATTTCATTGCATGTTCATGCAGGTATTTTTGGAGGCCGATCATCCAGTTCCTCCCATTGTTGTGCTTTGGCGAGTTCACCATCACCCTTGTGCATCAAAATAGGAGAATGCATATGTTAGCCACATTTAGAAATTCAAAGACAACATAAGACCTAATGTAGCTACTCGAGAGACATTTGATATGGTTGACACTGACTGATGTATTAGAGAGAAGTTCTAGAATATTTAAAAGATTTAAGAGATTAGTTTTTATGATTTATAATAGCACGGAGTTCTGAAATGGATATCATTTTGCCCTTGGATTTTGTAATGGCCATTTTTTGATGGAATATCACATAAGTTATAGTTGTCTTATGTATGAAATGGATATCATATTGTTTACATTGTTTGAACACAAAACGTAATAAAAATAATATTAATCAAGTGCAACTACTGTTAAAGAGTAATAATATTAACCAACAAGTATCCAAAAAGACAAAATAATATCAACTAGTAGTTCAATCCATCCACATCATCACAAAATACATGTCTTCTTATACATAATACAAAGAGTAATAAAAATATTAAAGAGTACCACTGATAAATACCTACTACTAAATTACTAAATCTACCAAAGTATCCAAAAAGTACATAATCCAAAGATAATAATAATATTTGTCTCCTTGTACATCCACCAACACCATCACAAAATACCTAATATAACATTATGAACTACTATCAACTATGTGATCGGCGAGTGTAATGTGCTCCAAAACGATATGTAGTAGAAGAGCAAAGTGCAGACCGATCCTGAGTAGATGTGCTAGGTGCAACTTCACCAATGTGCTGATCATGCAAAAGGTGTTCAATTGCATCTATTGCATAGTAAAGCCTATCAGGATGTTCAACACTGTCATCATAGCCAGACTCAATGAAAGGATAAGTAATCTAATATATCTGTGACATACGCTACATTAAGAGAACAAGTACAACATTATATACATTGTCTGAACAGTTTACATACATAAGTTGTAATGTAAATGAAAAAAGATGATACCTGTGCATCTTGGCTAGGATACTGATAATGATGAATATTCACTAGGTTTTGAACATACATGTGATAACCATGTTCCTTAATATGCTAATTGGTCCTTCTTATGAATTTGATTATGTATTTGATATGATTTTGTGTGCCATTTATATGAATATATATGGTTTTGAATTTCTATCTGTTCACCGTAGGAATATCTGTTTGATTACCTGCTTTGGAATTTAAATTGAAGGCCTTATCGGCCACCAAATCCGAAATTGACTGCGCTGTTATGATTGGCGTAATTTTTAGAGCCTACGGTGAAATTTAATTGAAAATTGATTTAGATGAAATTAAATAGATTAAATTGGAATTATAGTGCTCAATTATTTAATTTTAATCAATTGTGACTAATAGGACCTATAAAGAGGGGCACTACACACTCAATTTCCCTTTTTGTTCATTTGAGCCGAAAATTGCTCTAAGGAAGGAGAGTGAGGGTCAGCTAGAGAGAGGGAGAGGGAAACAATTGAAGTTTTGATCTTAAACTTGAGTGATTTGGAGACCAACTCAAGAGTTAAGCATAAGTTTGGAAGATTAAAGCTCCTAGGTGAGTAATCAACCCTTAGCTCATGAGTTTGAGTTGTGTTTTTGTGAATTGAAGACTAAATGGTGAGTTAGATCATGAGTTGTGTTGATTTTGATGAGATATGCACATGCATGCATAGAATTGCTATGAATTGCCATAAATTTGTATAATCTAACATGTAGCATGTCAATTATAAAAGATTGAGGGTTGGATAATACATTCAAGCATGTTTTTGTTAAGTTTCATGAGAATGGACACCATTTGCATCATTTAAAATAGAAATGAAGTCAAAATTTGCACGCATGTTTGATTATTAAAAACGTGGAGCTTATATGAGGTTGAAAGCATGAGCCATCATTGATTTTGAATAATTGGATCATGATTTTGGGTGATTGGCTTCATGTTGTTTACATCCATGTGCTATATAATGTAATTGCATGTTTTGGACCGAAATCATGTGTTTAGAGCTTTTGAATAGCAAGTTTGAGCTCAAGAACGTTGCTGGAAAACCCAGAATTCATGATGTCCGCTCGAGCGGGGAAACCGCCGCTCGAGCGTAAAATTCGGGCTCCCAGTATTTTTTTTTGCAGACATGGTGTCCGCGCGACCGGGGAAGTTCACGCTTGAGCGGGGAGCTATGTAGGATGACTTTTCGCTCGAGCGCCCGAGTCCACGCTCGAGCGTAAAATCAAGGTAGCCAGAACTTTTGCAGACTTATTGGGTTCGCTCGAGCGGGGAAGTCCACGCTTGAGCGGGGACCCCTGTTTCTAAAATTTTGAAAATGCATTATGTGCTTCGTTTTCTGTTCTCTTTCACTTCCAAGCACTCTTAGGCATGCATTGAGCATTATTAATGTGTTAAAAGGATAAGAATGAAGCCTAAAGAGGAATATGTGAATTAAGAACGGATTGAATCATTTGTGACCCATATGTTATATGATGTGTAGGGTCAAGCTTCAGGGCAAATCAACCAGCCGATCACTGTGAGTAGTATCTTAATAAAGATATCTGAAGCATGTTATTTGTCCTATTACTTACTTCTATGTAAGTCTTATAAGTTTGTTAATTCGAATGATAAATGAATGGGCCAGAGGCCAGTATGATCTGAATGATAAATGAATGGGCCAGAGGCCAGTATGATCTGAATGATAAATGAATGGGCCAGAGGCCAGTATGACCCGAACGATAAATACATGGGCTAGAGGCCAGTATGATCTGAATGATAAATGAATGGGCCAGAGGCCAGTCAGACATGAATGATAGAATGAATGGGCCAAAGGCCAGTTTGACATGATTGAAAGAATGGTTGGGCCAAAGGCCAGTCTGACATGAATGGAAGACAAATGGGCCAAAGGCCGTTTGACATGAATTGGGCTCAAGGCCGTCTGATGTATGTTGTTCTAATGTATCTTCTTTATTCGATATTATTCACTGGGCTTTTGCTCACGCTCATTCATGTGTTTGTAGGTGAGCCAAGAGAGGTCCAAACCCAGCCCCAGTGAAGTTTGTGTGGAACAACCAAGGTTTTGAAGAGTCAGTCCTTACGTCTCACGCACGAGACTCGTCTCCGCCCTTTTGCTATCTTGTTTTATTTTGTCATGTTGGCAAAGACTTTAGACACGTTTGTATATAGCTTTGATTGGCTGACTTAGACTTGAATGATCCTGTGTGTACAGAGTTTTGTGTTGGTACATATTTTGATGTGAGTTATTAACAGATATATGTATGGTTTGTTATGGCGTGCCATGTAAGCACAGCTCTACGGACAAAGTTTTAAATTTTGCTTTTGTTTGGCCCTTTTTACTCTGATGAGTTATGTCTGGTTTGGTTTGAGGCCGAAAGTAATCTCAGGATTACTGGCCGGTTATGTCCTTAACCCATGGGGGCGGGTTCGGGTCGTGACAATACATATGGGTAATAGTTTGGTACCAATCCATGTAACTATAAACACAACCCTAAGGCTGCCATATCGGTGTAGTCCTCCTCTACTCATGTGACGCCCTCAAAATAAACCCATTATATGTATATCATCGACATGCATTATTTAAAGAAAACAATTTATTAATTCATTCATCAGAGTATTACTAAATAAAAACATTACATGTAACATCAAATTAAATGCCCTATGGGCTTACATCTTTCCAAGCCAACACTTGGACACAAAATATGAGTTCTAACTCAAATACAAATAAAGCCCTAGGCTTAATTATTTATCAAATAAAAACAAACAACTAAAGATAGTCTTCACAATCCAAATCCTTCCAAGCTAAGTCCTGGGAGGTAGCTTATCACCTGGACCTGAAAATGATGTTCCCATAAAGGGTGAGCCACAGCCCAGTAGAAATATACTAAACCAAATATAAGCATTGAATAAAGCATCAGTATTTAATAGATGGTTAACCAAGATAATCAATTACATCATCAAACAGTCTCATGACACTAATGTCTAAAACTCGTTTTACTTTCCAACATTATCAATATGGCTCAGAACCTGGCCAAACTTACAACAGTGAACTATATAGATATCATATTCACATTCTTCCAATGTCAACAAACAATTGAGACTCAGGCTCAAATCAAAACACTTCATACTTCCAGTTTGATACACATTTTAGTGCTGTATCAATAAAACACTTCAATATAAATAAGCATACATAAAAGTGATGCTAATGGAGTCCATCCCCTATCTCCTCCCAAACAAAATCCGGTTTAGAGGTCCATCCCCTATCTTCCCCTAAACCGTGGAGTACATCCCCTATCTCCTCCCACACAAAACAATGTATGCAAACACATATCATATACAACACACAATCAATACACATAATGTCTGTATTAATTCAGCAGTCAAAATTGATGACTTAATCAATGATTAATTTCAGTTATTCCTATTCCACATGCAGTGTCTACAACAAGCACGACTATCCTCCACCGATATCCCAACACAGTTATTTCTAGACTTGGAAATAAATATACCAACAATTCAATAGGCGAGTGATTTACATTATCCAACTACACCATTTAATCAATAAATTTCCCAATTTCATGAATTTAACCAATTTCCCCAATTCCCTTAAATTAATTATACAAATTAATTAATTAATACAACTAGGGTTTTTCCCAAAATTTCCAAAGTATCCCCAACATATCAAAATACCAAAACTTAGAACAAAACTTATAGAATGGAGTAGGAAATCCCTACCTCGAAGAAAATAACCCGAATGGAGAAAACGAAGATGAATACCCAAATTCCAAAGTGCTCCAAACCACCAAACGTTCAGATTGAATGAAAGCCCTTGACTCACTCTATCTTTTTAATAAAGGACCAAGGTTAGATACTCACCCTAGGTAGACCAATTTTTAGAGAGAAGGCAGGTTTAGAGAGAGAGACTCTCAAGGGGCGGTTTTCTAAAAGTTAAGAAAGAAAAGTAGGTCAAAAAGTGATCCAAAAAGTGAAATCTCGGACTGATGTAGTCGACTCCCCGCTCGAGCGTGGAAATCCCCGCTCGAGCGTCAGACACAAACTCACGCTTGAGCGTGAAAAGAGCCGCTCAAGCGTCGATTGCACACTTCCAGAAGTTTTGCAGGCGATGATACCCGCTCGAGCGCCAAACTCTCCGCTCGAGCGGAGGGACTGCAAAGTAAAGTACTGGGAGATGGAAAAACACGCTCGAGCGTCAAAACTCCCGCTCGAACGGATAAGCAACAACGAAGAGCCCGCTCGAGCGTTAAAACTTCCGCTTGAGCGTGAAGGCCAAAATCTGGACATCACCTTTTGGTTTCAAAGTGCAACCAACCTGTTTCAAACCTGCCCATCACAACCCAAGATTCAAATACAAAGAGGAAAGGCTAGAAGTGATAATGATACAATAGCAAGTCCACGGAACCAAGTCCAGAATACAGTATACAAAGGAAGGAAAAACCGGGATCGCTATAACTCAGATAACACATGGTTGTCCCATGTCTCCTAAATGATGTCCAAGTATGCATACATAACATTGTAGCATGGAGCTATGGCTCCTTAAGAAGTACGCATGGGGCCAAGTGATGGATTAGGGATTGTTTGCACTCTGCCAAACTGTCTTAAAACTTTATCAATGTGATATTGTTCAACTACTTCCAAACACTTCAGGCAACCGTGGTAGAACATAACTAGATGACACAGATAGACATCTCTGAAACTCTGATACGGATCCCAAATAACCTACAAACAATAACAACTATAAGATATAACAACTATAAAATTTGTATGAAATAAAGTTTCAATTTCGAAAGACTTTTTAATTGTGTACACCCAACCTGTTAAGCTCTTCTTGAAAAGCCTGCAACTGTATTTCTTCACTAGACTCTTTCTGAGAAGTCCAACGGTAAACATGTGGCATGTGTTGAGCATAATTCGTATTGAGGTGTGGTCGGAATCTACGAAAGTGCATATAAATCCATCATTCAAGAAGTGTCATGTAACTGGCTATTTATTTCACATTGGACCTACTAGTGTACCCCAACTATTTGTATAAGTATGCTAATGTAGCAGCACCTAAGCATATGAAGGTATAGTCATCAAATCGGATAACAAACTCAAATAAACAATGAGGACCCTAGTATCAGTCTTGTCACTGAAAAGTGTACAACCCAACAAAAATAGCAAGTATGATCTACCTGTATATGCAATTCTTTCCATTGAATAATCGTCTGTAACATTGTGAAAGTGTGCCAGCCTCACTGAATTGCCTCCAGCACTAGAGATCTCATGTCTGATCTTTTGCTCATCAATTTTCAACGTATTAACTACTAATGCAATAGCCCACCTTTTTGACAACTTGCGCATGCTAATAGATTTGCCTACAAGGGGAAGCCATAGGATAGTAGTGACGTCGTCCAATGTGATAGTCATCTCTCCAATAGTCAAATGGAATGTGTTTGTCTTCGGTTGCTATCTCTCAACAAAATTGGACACAACGATTTTGTTGACAAAGTGGTATGTGCAACGAGCTAAGTGTGCAAGTCCTGACAACTCCACAATGTTTACAAATGTTGCAGTATTGCCTTGTTCCTACCATGACCACGAACGAATCTTAGACAAGTGATTATGACACTTCAAGGGCCCTATTTCATCAGCACCATTCCAAATAGTTGCGGCAACATGACTTTTAAAACTTTTAAGATTGACAGATCAGCTGGCCCTCTTGGAAATGGCTGAGTAAGGATATGTTCATAAACAATGTCAACATCATCACCAGTAGGGTCATCATCTATAGCAATATTGTCCATAACTGGTGCATTGTGTATAGTATCATCATCCATGACAATGTGTGCATCATCATCCATGACAATGTGTGCATCATCATCATGCACTCGAGCTGTCCATGTCCACATCCATGTTTAGCATTTTCTAATTCAAGGAGTCTTCTATTCGAAGTTGTTATTGACCAACGTTGACTGGGACCGGCATCCATCTGCATAAGCAAAATTGTTCTCATTAACCCAATAGAGCATTTAGGTTAAAAACACTCTAATAAAAATACAATGAAATAGTCAAATTGTAGTCATTAACCAATATAGCAATAACATTAGAGGTTAGACTAGGGTGTGTTGTCTACTTACATGAAATTTGAGTTCAAATCTCATAAGTAAAATAAAATAAAATAAAATAGTTGGAAAAGAGGAACCGAAAGGGGAAAAATAGACCTAAAAGAATAAAATGATAGCATGAATTTCAGTGAATAATACTAGCTTCCATGTCAGTGCACCACAACAGATTTGCTTCTACTCCCATTCACAAAATCAAACTCTCAACAGCACTCCAATCCTGTCATCTTTTAAACATAAATGAACCCAGGGTCCACGTGTAATGTTGTCTAAATAAGTAAATAAATAAATAATAAATAAATCATTCGGAACTGCAGTATCGAAACAAAATACATCATTCAGAAAATCTACTGTTGAAAAAATTGACAATACGGAACTAAAATAATTTGTTAAATTTAGAATTCAACCATCGATATTTTTGTTTTTATTTGAAACTAACCTGGCCAATTAGTAAATATTATTCAGAAGTAAATTTCTGAAATAAACACATAAATTCGGAAGACCGGGACCGAAAACTTAAAATCGCAAAAGTTGAAAGAAAAAACGAGGGTTTTATGGCAATGGAGTGCATAAATGTCTAGAAATGATAAATGTAATAATAAAATGTTAAATGCAATAACAAAATGGAATGATGATTCACCTTTAACAATGCAATGGAGTCTTTTCCATGGTGTTGTCGATAGAGGTCTTTAATGGAATGGAGGTCTTCAATAGAGGACTTTGGTTCTTCAATGTGGGTCTTCACTTTGACTGTTGCAGAACTGTGGATCTACAAATTTTCAAACCATAACAGTAGGTAGCGTATGGAAGGAGGGACAAGTGTGTGAAAGGAGAGTTGAAGGGGTGTGTGTATAATGATATGAGTGAAGGGTATAATTGATATATTTAGTATATGAATTGAGAAAATTAATTAATAATTAAATTACAAAGTGTGTGTATTAAGAAATGATATGGATTGAGATAATTAAGTATGTGAAAATAGAAATTTTCTATTTTCATGCGAAGACTTTTAAATAAAAAGAATTTAAATTCGAATTTTTGACGTGAAAGCCTAAACTAAAAAAATGTGAGAAAAAAGTAAGGATTGATTTAAAAAATTGACGAACGCAAATGGAAACACCAAACAAAAGAGCGTTTTAGAAAGATAATTAAAGTTGAGTTTTTGATTTTTAAAATTTTTTTTTTATGTGAAAAAAGATTGATTTTTAAAATTTTTTTTTTATGTGAAAAAAGAAATGAATTAAAAATTGATTTTTAACGCACTTCCCCAAAAAGGCCAATTGCGGTTTGGAGATAAAGATGCTAGCTAGCCTATTATTGAATCACTAATGCCTCATACACCCAGTTGCCCCGACCCCCAGTGACACCCAGTGAGGTGGCACTCACGTGATAGTCACGTGACTGGGGTGTAAGACCAAACAAACAGGTTCCATTTCATTTGAAATTTTCCCCCCTCCCCCCTCAAACAACGGTGCCCTCCCCCCTGAAACAACGGTAACAGGTACTGACCCCCCACTCCGACGCCTGACTCCCACTCCGACGCCGGCAACCAGTCCTTCCCTTCACTTGAACTGTATGTATATCTGAGTATATATATATGTATATATCTATTTATTATCTGTGAATTTTCTATCTATTATCTGTGAAATTTCCTTTTGATTTGGGAATTGTGGCATTTTCATTTACGAATTGTGGCCTTTTCAGTTGGAGTCTTTCATTGCCTTAAACGTGTTCGATGAAATTCCCCAACGAAATGTTTAATCAATTGGTTTAATTTCTCCAGTGCATAATTTCTTCATTAAATCAATTTCGTAATTCATCTTGATTATACAGAAATTTCTGTGCATAATTGGTTCAATTGGTTAAATTTCTGAAGGTGCATAATTGGTGAAGGTGCTCTAATTGTTTAACTTTTGGTCAGAACTCCAAATTCATAGATGATACGTATACATATGAAGTGTCTTATATCAGATTTTTATCAGATTTTTATCAGATTCATATACAGATGACTTTTATCAGATTTTTTATATACATAGATGATACATATGATACATATACATATTCTGCTAAATCATAGATGATACATATACATATTACATTTACAGATGACTTTCAGATTCATATGTATATGTACAGATGACTTTTATATGACTTTCACATGTATATGATTCATACTCAGATTCATATGTATATGTACCTGTATATTCTGCTAAAAGTCATCTGTATATGGTTAAATTTCTGTATATGATTCATATGTATATGAATTTGTATATCAGATTTTGCTAAGTCAGGTACATATACACATGATACATATACATATTCAATATATTCTAGTCAAAATGGTGACATTTCTCCTTTATCCACATCAGATTAAGAGGGACAGGATTACAAAGCTTGTTGTGCTGCCACTTTATCCGCAATTTTCAATCTCCACTACTGGGTCAAGCATTCGTGTTCTGCAAAACATCTTCAGGTAAAATTTTGCTTCATTGTCTAAACTTCTATTTTTTGCTAGCATGCAAGTGTTATTTTTTGTCCGGCACATAGTATATCTAATCCTGAGTTATATGTCAGGGAAGATACATATTTGTCAAGAATGCCTGTTTCAATTATACAGTCCTGGTATCAATGAGAAGGATATATCAAGTCTATGGCTGACTTGATACACATGATACTTTCTCCCCATACAGTTGCACTGCACAGAGTCATGCACCAAAGCCTTTACCACACACAGCAGCAGACCTCATTTTTTATTGTATTTTTTTAGCAGTGCAGACACAAAAATCTACAACCCAAAAATCTGCTAATTAGCATGCCTCTAAGCTACAGCAAACAACAATACACATGATGCTAATTAGCATGCCTCTAAGCCATAGAGTCATGCATTAGACCACAGGGCTTTCCCAATGCAGCAATACACATGATGCTAATTACACACAAGATCATTAACAGAGAAACCACAGCCTTGATCCACATTTTACACCCAATCCTATAGCAACACCCTAGATCAGCAGCATACTTTCTCCCCATACAGTTGCACTGCACAGAGTCATGCACCAAAGCCTTTACCACACACAGCAGCAGACCTCAAAGCATTCATTTTTTATTGTATTTTTTTAGCAGTGCAGACACAAACAAGATCATTCCACAACAGACTCCATAAGATCATAACTATGTTGCTTGAATGGTAGACCATAACCCACACCACTGAAATACTCCAATATTGCTGGTAGGCACCAAAACCAACCTTAACACACACCAGTGAACCACTGAACCACAACACAGCACAAAGACTTGAGCCTAAACCAGAGAGCAGACCAACAGATCAGAGAAACCAACAGAACAGACCATCCTAGAAACCCACAACCAGCAACTGAATAGAAGAGGCTAAACCAGGGAGCAGACCAACAGATCAGAGGGGCAAATTTCAAAACAAGGGAGGAATAAGACAAGTAGCATTAGTGACCTCAGCATTCATCTTCTGTATATAGAAATTTCCTCCCTTTATGTATTATTTTTAATTGAATATATAAGATCATTTGAATATATAAGATCATTCATCTTCAGCATTCATCTTCTATTTTTAATTGCTATTTGTCCCTCTTTGCAGATGTCAACTCCAAGTGTTAGTGGCAGTAGCTCAGGTTGGTTGACATACGTGAACAGAATTTGTCGTACATGTAACAAAAAAGCCACCATCAAAATATCACAAACCGAGCTAAACAAGAACAAGTTATTCTACTATTGTAATGTTTGTGGTTTTATCGGATGGTGTTTACCTACGAATCCAGAATATGGAGGTCATCAAATTCAAACAGACGAAGTCCCAACTGTTGGCGAACAAGTTATGACCGAACGACTTCAAGCTATGACTGAACAACAAATACAGCTGACGGAACAACTTCGAATTCAGATCGCAAAGATGCAGAAGTTGATATATATGTTGTCCGTGTTGTTTGTAATTGGTGCCTTTAAACTTATGAATATGTAATAAGTAGAAGTACATGTCTCCTTGAACTTGTTGACGTAGACTTCATACTTTTGTGATGTTTTGGAGGAAGTCATGTTTTCTTGTGTATTGAAACCTACTTATTGTACCTCTTTTGTTGTTAGTGGAATGGAAAATGGCTTGTTCAAATTTGTACACTTTCTTCATTACGCATTGAATGGACATTGTTAAATACAGGAAACTATTGAATACAAGGTAACTATTGTTGAATACAGGTAAACTATTGAACATGGTAAATTGAACATGCTAAATAAACACTATATATTAAATAACAAAGTTTGAAACTCATAATAGTAGACTACATAATATTCAATCTTCTCAACATCAAAGTACATGAAGTAGTGACTACATAGAAACTACATAATTTCCAATCTCAAAAACAAACAGTTGGAATACATAGAAACTAGTCAAACAAGTCTGTAATATCTAAGTTTCCCGATGCAGAACCATAAAGCTGAGTTGGAGCACTCATCAAACTTCCCTGTGTGCCACTTATGAAGTCCGATGGAGTAAGAGATGTGCCTCCAATACCATGGGCCACCTATGACAATTCATTGCAAAAAGTACATGTTAGAACAATAGAAAGATGCAAAAGTACATGAAGTACTCTTTCGAATACACTTTGGAAAAGTACATGAAGGCCTCTTTGGAACACGTACCGGTGCATAAATACTATTTTCTGTGCCAACCATATAAGGATAATACGGTGTTTGAGCTTGAGCTTGAGCTTGAGCTTGAGCTTGAGCTCCAGGTTCAAATCGGAGCAACTTAGCAGCCTGCATGTTTTGAAGAATAATTACATATTGAAATGTATGAATTGCTTTTACATACTTCAATATAGTTTGTCAACAAAAACATTTGAATACACAATTTACCTTTGCTTTTGTTTGTTTTTTTGCTGTTGCCTTGAACCGATTAACAATTTGATCTACTTTGGCAACCTTCCGTTTCGTAACTGGACGACCTCTTCGCCTAGCAACCAAAGGACTAATCACTTTCCTACTAGTACCTCCTTGTATAGAACCGGTGTGAATCGGACTTCTTGTTGAACATGGTAAATTACTCCCATAACGGATTCTTCTTTCATGACTCTCTCCTTGATTTCATCCAACCCAAGCTCTACAATTCTAGTTTTGCCTTCAGAGTTACCAGCAAGTTGTACAATGGCAATCAATTTTTTGTTCATCCTCTCATAGGTACTTGAATTGAAATCGTTCCCAAAGCCGGTATATGTGGTTTTGATGCTTGCGTATTCTCTATCCACATCTTTTCTCCGCCGGGGCAAAATGTATTTACTTGGCACCTCATTTATGCATCTTCTGACAAGCACAGCGAGTGAGTGAGCGCACATAATGCCTCTAAACTCAAACAACCGACATATGCATTGAACTTCACATTCAGTTGAATTAAAATAGACAACAAAGTCCACATGCTTCATCTTCTCAGAAACTACCATCGCTTCTTGGACATTATATGTACAAATTGATCCCTCCTCTTTCACAATCACCGCCTGACAGTAAACTAATCTCTGCATCTGTCCTTGAACTTCTTTGAATTTCGCATTGGTGTAGGCTTGCTGAAATTGTTTTCAAACCCGTATATAGTTAGGCAATCAAACAATTTGTGTCGAGACTTGAAGTCTGCTTTCTTCTCTTTCTCTACCTTATTTCTCAAGGCATTGTCATATTGTTCAACGAATTGCTTCAATGTAGTTTTTGGATTTACATATCCATCAAAAAACGCATTCATACTTTCACTTCGTTGTGTAGTTGACATGCCAGCCCAGAAAATGTCTTTAACATAAACAGGTACCCATCGATTCCGCTCATCATATAGTACCCCCAACCACTCATTATCATAAAGATTGAATGTTGCAAGCATCTCTTCCCATTTACTCTTAAATTCAGCTCTTGTCAAACAGTCATAAACTGCATTTTGCATAGCCAACTTTATGGCTTCATATTGAGCATATCCTTTCAACTTCTCCGGAATTTTGTTCATGATATGCCATAAGCACCACCGATGTCGAGCTTCTGGAAACACAATTTCTATAGCATTTTGCATAGCTCTACACTGATCAGTTATGATAGCTTTTGGCGGATGATTTGACATGCAACTTAACCATGACTTGAATAGCCAAACAAATGTGTTAGTGTCTTCACTAGACAACAATCCACAACCAAGCAAAATGGACTGACCATGGTGATTAACTCCGACAAATGGAGCAAATGGCATGTCATATTTGTTCGTCAAATAAGTTGTGTCAAATGAAACGACATCTCCAAATGCTTCATAAGTCGCCCGACTCCTTGCATCAGCCCAAAACAAGTTTCTAATGCGAAACTCCTCATCAATATTAATCACATAAAAGAATCTCTCACTATGTGCTTGCATCCTCATAAAATAACTTTGAAGTGATTCGGCATCACCTTCCCCAAGCCTCAACCTTCTAGCTCTCTCAATGTAATTTCTTGCGTCTCGCTCGTCAAATGTCAATGACTCGTATCCCCCTGCTTCGACAACCATTGAATGAAAGTTCTTAGACACCCCTATCCCTGCTTCATCATTAATTTCTAATTTTCTCTTCACAGGAGTAAGAATTTTCTTATTCATTGCAAAATGACGTGAGTCGGTGGGAATCAAATCATGATTATGCTCAAGGTTAACTGTGGTTAGTTTATATCTCCCATCCTTTTGTACACTACCTCGTACCCTTGCTGTGCAACCAATTTTTGTGGACAAACATGGCTTCAGAGGGTTGAGTTCTGATGTCTTTCTTCTCTGCCCCGCTCGAGAACATTCAATGGCAAAGTTTAGCAATTGCCCATCATCTCCAAAATGTTGTGCTCTATGAGCTATAGCAAATCCGACATGCTTAGCATATTTGCCATAAAATGTGTACACCTCTTCCCTTGAGCTAAAACACATACCCTTTTTAGGTTCTTCAACGTGTTCGCCCTCATTTATTAAAGGATTCTCACCTTCAACATTTGAATCAACCTCCATTTCTCCACTTTGCGTACTGAAATAACAATTAAACAAATATCATTACTGATTATGGAACTAAACTTCATATTTCAGATTTTATATAAACTGTTTACAGATTATGGAAATTATATGAAGTTTGCTACCAAGCTTATGAAGTTGGCTACCAAGCTTACAGATTACAGATTATGAAGTTTGCTACCACAGTTGAGCACAATTACCCATAAAAATTAACTAAATTGTAGTTGAGCATAATGCCCAGATGAAAGATTAGCATATTAATTACTCATCTAAGTTTGCTACCACCTAGACCCAACTCACTAATGGTGATGTTTTTTACCTCATAAATCAGTTTCATACGAAAATTTAAAAAACCATGGTGTTTCCTGATCTTTTCATTATTTTTGTTTTTGAAAAAAAAAAATTGAAAAACTGAAAACAGAAATTTTGAAAACAATACCACACTCAGGATAAATTGTGAGCAAAGCTTGACATTGCTTGAAAAAACTCTACGACAAGTCAAGCAGAAGACAACAACATTGGCACCATCTTGCACAAAGGCAAAGCACAGAAGAACAATCTCATCAAATGACATAAAAAAATAAGTCACACAGCAACAAAAAAATTAAGACCAATGGAGTAGCATATAACTGAAAGATTAGCATATGAAATTGATTTTTTACCTCATAAACCAGATTGATGGACAGAGACAGAGCAGATCAAAACCAGACAGACCAAAATTACAGGAATTCTGAGGATAGATGAGAGCTAGTAATCTGATATGGTGGAGGAGGAGGAAATTTCACAAGAGAGCTAGTAATTTGACAGAGCAGAGCAAAACCAGACAGACCAAAATTGCAGAAATTCCGGGCGACTAGCCACTGGTTTTTACAGAAATTCCCGGCGAGCTATGGTGGAGGAGGAGGATGGCGGCTAGAGGTGAGGATAGGCGAGGGAAGACAGACGACGATGGCGGCGAGAGTTAGGACATACGAGGGAAGACGATGGCCAGAAATTCCCGCTTTTTTCTTTTTTTTTTCTTTTTTTTTTTTCCAGCTGTGTTTACACATCAGCTGCCACCTCATCACCACGTCACTGGGGTGGCCACGTCACTGGGTGTATGTAGCGGGATTGTTATTGAATTTGATCGGTGCGTTACGTGACATGGATTAGCCAATTTTTTCTCCCTACTCCTCCCTCTCTTCCCTCTGGTTCTGTCTCTCTCTAAACCCTAAACCCTTTGTATCTCTCTATCTTGGATCCAAGCCAGACTGGACACACAATTGAAGTGATTTATAGGGTTTTAAGGATTTCCACAACCAATATTTGCAGCGATGGAGGTTGATATGGAGACTTCTCCCAGCTACTTCGACCCCGAAGATCTCAGCACCAGAGAGCGCTATCGTCGTTATGGGTATTCTATTCTATTGACCATACCATACGCTTTCCATTTCAGTACTAGTCACTTTTTTTTGTCTATTTCTGCTTCACTATCATAACAACCCCTTTGTATCCTTAAAATGCCCAATTTCAACCAGTATCATTTGGGTTGTTCATATTTATTTCCATCAATTTGGTCTAACCACATTTATTTCCCCGTAGTATTAGTGCATTGTGCTCTCAGGCAGTGTTGGTGAATAATGAATTGGTGAAAGCGTTATGCACACTTGAATGCAGAGGCATCTTGGAGCGTAGGTGCAAAGCTCAAAGAAAATAATATATAATGATAATGATTCATAACATATATAATAAAAAGTTAAAAAGTCAAATAGCAATATATTTAGCCTTTTAACTGAAATGGTTAGAGTCTTATTCAGTTGTACAAATGTTGTAGTTCAAATTTGCATAGGCTTGTTGATGTAGGACAAATAGAGATAGAAGCAACAGTGAGCTTTGGGGCTGATTTTAATGTCAAAGTGCAGAAAACATAATAGGAGAAGGAGAAGAAGAAGATAGTTCTAGGAATCACACCTAGGCTAAGAAGCACGGACACTGACACTCGTTGGACACTTCCCGACATGTGTCTGACTCTCGTCAAAATGTGTCCTATTTTTTTAAAAGATTTTTAGATCTGGACATTTGGAGGACACATGTGTCCATTGCTTAAACACAAGTGTTCACCGATTAGACACACATGAAACTAGTTATAACTTACAAGCTTGAACTAAATAACTTAGGATACAATAATAAAAGAAAAAACAAAGTAAATTTATAAAATAAGTGTTATATTTCATTTTTTATTATTTTTGAATGACATATTCATATATGTGACATATGATAAATATATTAAATTATATATTTCATGCGTGTTCCCTGCATGTTCTACATTTTTTGAAAGTTGGCATGTCTGCATGTTCGTATCGCATATGTGTTGTGTCGTGTGTCCATGTCCATACTTCTTAGTACCTAGGATTTGATTGCGTCACACAATCCGTAAGAAAGTTTCAAAGCTTCTAAAATTCTCTAATATCAACTCTATTAACTTAGAAGCATTACACGACTTTATATAAGCTTTAGAGATTTCCTATTCCAACTAGAACTAAAAAAGAAAACTACTAAAAATACTGTGACTTTCAAAACTAATTTAAGGCCAAATAAGAACAATAAATTAAAACTAATTAAATAACTTGATCCACAAGACAACCCATGGGCAACCCCTACAGGCCATGCCAGCAAATATAAAAATTACCAAAATACCCCTGTCCTAAAAATCCTAGAAAACTTAAAAATAATAATAAAATAACACTCTAATAATATTAGAAATATGATTATATATGGTTCCTATTGGTTTTTCTTTGAAATCGTGCCAACTTTCTAATATTGTCACTTCTTTGAATTTACGCTTCCTTGAGCTTCTTATACTTTGCATCACTTGCCAATGTCTTTAAATTTGAAAACAATTATTGATGGATAATATAACAAGTGACCAACTAATCATATACCATTTAAACAAATCTTTTTATATAATTTCTCACGTGCTTTACCAAATATTCACAATTACAAAATATTCTCAATCATGATACTTGATAGTCATGATCAAAATGAAGTATATGCTTGAATAAAAATATATCTAAAAGTCAAACTTGAAAAACACTAGTGGTCCATGCCTAACACAAGCAATGCAATACAATCCTATAAGTGTATAATGATCATTCTCATTAAGCAAACCACCATCATCATTGTAATCTAAAAGTAGAGCTAATAAATTATATATGTTAAAATATATAAAAAAAGAGCTCGATTTAAGCTTATTAGATAGAATGTTTTTAGTGCAGTGTTGTAAATACGCTTTATTTTACCTACTAAAAGCTCTTCTATTATTGCACTTTGAGTGCGCTTTTACCAACACTGCTTTAACAAATTACAGGATTTATTGTATTTCGCTTGTGCATACCTGCGCTAAATGATTATGCAATGTGTAGGAAAAGGCACTCAACTTCCAGTCATGACAATTCAGTTTCTAAGTTCAGTGGAACCAGGATTTTGTATGATGGGCAGAGCATTGAAAGGCGGCCAAACGCTGCACTTTTTCTTGAAGATATCAAACAAGAGGTTGAGAGCTTTGATTTTGATCAATTAGAAGGAACACCTGCAAAGACACAATCTACTTTGTGGAGAAAATCATTGGCTGGAGATGCTGCTGCTGATTCGATACGTCGACCTGGAAGTTATTCATTAAAATCTTGCAAGCATGAGGATGATGCATTGTCAGATGGTGGAGATACAACTTTTACTTTATTTGCTTCTCTACTTGATTCTGCTCTCCAAGGTGCTTGAAGTAAAATTCCTCAATTAAAATCACAATTTTCTCTGTTTTTGCATGTGGATTGGTCTCTTGCGTCAATGGTTATAGATTTTGACCAGGTTTGAAGGATGTGTTTAAGTTGCATTTATTCATCTAACCTATGCTAGTTTATGTAGGTGTGAGATCACAAGATGTTTTCTTGAATCTAATTAATGTTTATCAATTTTGGAGCTGAGTGGATCATTTAAAAAAAAAAAATTGAACTTTAATTATTGTGGATTCAGTGACATCAAAGAGGGCAATTCATCAAGTGCATTAATCTTTTGGAGTTTCAGGAACTATTTGATTATGCTTTTGCATATGTGATGCCACTGTTTTTGTGTTTAATTATGTGTAAATCCAAGTTCACCCCTATGTGGAGTTTTTCTGTTTGTGTTATACATTATGGTATATATCCATTTAGGATTGCATGATGATGAAATGGTGCAATGCTACTTGGTTTTTTTGTTGTTTTTGGGATAGACATTTAATTACTTGCTAAAATTGGTATGGTAACTTTTCAAATTGCTTGATGCTTATGATCTTCTTTAGAAATGAAATTTGATTTTGACCTCAATTGAAGTTCATTTTGAGTCGACTTTTCTATCCTCTAGTTAAATTGTTATTTTACATATTACAAAATCTTTAAATTTTTTATTTATGTTATTCTAAGCCATGTCGGATGCTGATCTAGTAACTGTTTGGTGCTAACCTAATAATTATTTCCATTCCATAACTCCTGGAGAATGTTTTGGAGGATTTTGGACCTAAGATGGTAAACTTGAGAAGCTTACAAAGATTATTGATTTGCTTCTTTGAAAGCTGCATGAATGCTTTATCTTGTTTCACATTTTAAATTATTACACTAATGTTCAGAATTTCCTTTCTGTGCTCAAGTTTCTTCTGCCACAAAACTTATTATGAATGACATTTATGATTCCCTTGTGTATCTTACAGTTGACATTCTGTGTATCACAGGGTTGATGCCTATCCCTAATATGATATTGCAATTTGAGAGATCTTGCCGCAATGTATCAGAGTCAATAAGGTGGGTCTCACACTTCTCGTATATTTGTATTTCTGTTGAAGAGTTTTCTTTCGGAATGTGTGCACATGTACCACTGTAGCATGTTGAGTATTCTGAATATTATTGTAGTATTTTATTGTGCATGCACGAGAAACATATCTTTATTAGGATGAAAATAGGAGGTTGGTAGACAAGGGAGGAGGAAGTCTCATTTCTAGTTTATAAAGAAAGAAACAATGAGAAAGGCTAAGAAGCACTGATACTTCTAAGAAGGTAATGTATCCGTGTCATGTCCGTGTCGGACACCGACACTCTTTGGACACTCTTAGGACACGTGTCTGACACTCTTCAAAATGTGTCCTATTTTAAATTTTTTTAAAGACCCAGACACTCTTTGAACACTTGGAGAACATGTTTCTATTGCCTAAACACATGTGGCTATTGATTATACACATGTAAAACTAACTATAAGTTTGAATAAAACAATTTAAGACACAATAATAAAACAAAAACCATATAAATTTATAGGAATCAGTGTCACATTACATTTTTAATTATCTTTGATTCTTCGAATAATATATTTATATATATAACATATAATAAATATATAAAATTACATATTTCATGCATGTCCCTTACATGTCGTGTCCTGCATTTTTGAAAATTAGTATATCGGTCTGTCCGTGTCGTGTCACGTGTTCGTGTCCATGCTTCTTAGGAGAAAGGTCTCTACCTAAAATATTTTGTATAGTGCACATTTTTTGTGTGTGTAAATACTGGCTCTGAATTGTGCTGAATGAGGTTCTTAGGATGTAGTTATCATGAATATTTTGTTTTGATTTTTTCATATTAAATTTGGTAATGCTTAGCATCTTGGTTGGTTGTTTTACTGTATCCTATGCTCTACTTCTGTAGGTATGGATCCAATGAAAGACATAGAATTGTGGAGGACAAGTTGAAGAGGCAGAAGGCTCGACTCTTACTTGATGAGGCTGCTTCTTGGTCTCTTTTGTGGTACCTATATGGGAAAGGAAATAAATCTCTACCATTAATGTTCCTATCATAGAATTGATGTTTTATATAGATAAAGTGGGCTCTATAGTGTCACCACAACAATATTGAAACTTCTTGAATGCATGCTCATTGAAGTTTGGGAAGTTCATACTTCATGATTTATGTACTGAGGAGTGAAGTGTTTGTGTAATTTATCCATTCTCTGTTGGTGTCAAATTATTTAGTTGTGCTTAAGCATTGTGACATTCAAAAATGATTTAAAAGTAGTTCCATGTTACTAGATTAAAGCACACTTGAAGTTTATATTTGTTAGCTACATCCCTGCTGAATATATGAGCATATAAGTGATCTGACCATTCTCTTCAACATTTACAATTAATTCGTCTCTCTTGGTCAATGTAATATTTGACCACTCCACTCTGCACCTCACCTTTTAATCCACTGTTTCAATTGGGCTAGTTATGTAGACTTCTGAGAATCTTGCTGGTTCATGGTGTAACGATCTTCATGAGACAACATTGGTATATGTTACAATATCGGATCATGAATCAGCTAGTATTAGAAATCTTGGAAGATTTTTATTCCTGATTGTTGGTGCATGTCATATTGATACCATGTCTAATTGAATAGAAAGCTTTACAAAGTGTTATCATTTTCCTTAATAAACAAATTTCTATTTGATGGTGAAATTGGTCATTCTTTTATATACATTTATCATCACATAACTTCCCACAAATTGAATTCTTAAATTAGATGATTGGCTATCCCAACATTCATCTTAGAATGTTCAAACTTTAGTTACATATTTGCTCACATAGTTTCCTGGTTAGGAATAATGATGCATATTGAAGTTACTTAGTGTACTTGAATGTTTAGACAAGGTATTCTTGTTGGCTCCTGCATGTTTATGTTGGCTTGTTTGTAAAATTATTTTTTTCATCTTCTTGCAGGAAATGAAGAACTTCCAGAAGATCTGATGCTGGTGATGCATCTTCTATTGTTAACTCTCATGTTTTCCATTATGTTTTCTTGCTCTTATTTTTTGAGTTCATCTAATGCCTTATGACAGTCCCCTACAACTTCGCATTTGGAGGCTTGCCAGTTTGTTGTTGCAGATCATACAGCACAATTACGCCTCCGGATTGTTCAGTGGCTTGAAGGATTAGCCTCCAAAGTGCTTGATTTGGATAATGACGTGATGACTCTGCTACTTTCTCCTGGTTTGACAGTCTAATGCTTATACATGGTTTGTTGTTTCTTTACTTTCTAAAATTTAATTTTGATTTTGAATGTCTTTCTTGTTGCATTTCAAAAGATAGTCTGAAGCTGTCAATTATTGTGAATTGATACCATAATCCACCATATACTTGAATTATTTTTTCCTTTTTCAATTAGAGAAATTATCATAGTTGAAGGTGGCTATTTTCAGCCGTTATTATTTTTTAGTTTATTTGAGGTCTATTTTAGCAAACAAATGATTTAGATAGTGAAAATTAACATCTTTTTTCTTTAACATGCACATCAATGAGGTGTAAGGCTTGGAGTGCCTTCTTTCCAAATTAGCAGACAATTTAGTGATCAAAAATACTTTTTTCCTGGAGAGATTTCAGTGCACGTTAATAAATCAAATATATTATCAAGATATTGGGTGGCAAAGAAGATAAAATATGCAATAGGTTTTATGTGCTGAAATTTGAAAGCAAAAGATCTAAAGCTTTTATTCTGTATTAGTAAAAGGAGAATGTGATTTGGTAGAAGAATCAGTGACTTGCAACATTAATTGCCTGTTTATAGGAGAGCAGCGATGGGCCCTTGGAGGGTTAAACAAGAGCAATTGTAAATTGTATACTGAAAGCAAAATTTTGTTTTAATACATTGTAGTTCAGAAGGCTGTTTGGTGGGAAGGTTACAAAGCATGATATAGTCTTGGAAAAGGGAGAACTTAAGTAGATAATTATATTTAAATGGAGACTAGTAAGTCTAAGATATATAAAAATTCACATGACGATCCATATTGTAAGTTTACAACTATGGTGTGTGGTGATCAAGACATGCATGTACTTACTACAATAAGTCATCTAGAAACTAGAGCTGGATTACATTATATGCATCATGGGTGAGGATCAAATGCTTGTGTCATGAAGAAATTAAAGGATGTGGAACAGTGACAACTTTACATTCATTATTTACCCAATAAACCACATAGGGGAACACATTGCAGCTGAAATTATTGACTTCCTTGTTTTTAGGAACTGTATCTGTTTTTTATTTTTTTTTTGGGAGCAATTTACAGATATGGGAAAGGCATTGGGGTTTTAATTGAGGGCTTTGAAGGTAAGAATAGTCTCATTGTAAGATGAAGCGTAACAAAACTGAGGTTTGCACTATTACAATGGAATAAATTATATTTAACTAGGGAGTATTTATTTAATTTATTTTATAAGTAAAAAAGTATTGATGATATCTGCATGTGGAATAGAGGAGGTATTTTATATGATGAGAGAAAAGAGAAGGAATAAAGAGGGATATAAATGCTGCATCAAGTGCTATGTGAAATTTATTAGGTGTGCTGTGAAACTAAGAGGGTGACTGAGCAAAGGTCAAGAAATGAGACAAGAATAGTAGTATATTATGTGGTTTAGTATTATGTTGGTTATCCATGGAAGTTATTTTTATGTTATGCAACTGAAGGAAAGATGAGCATCTTCATATTGTTTTGTGGCTTTTGATGGAGTCATTACATGGGGGGCAAGAAGTCCACCAAAGTGATTCTTAATTACACTAGGTTAAGGTTGCATAGGGAAGGTCTTCTTTTGGATTGATTATGGTTGGATTGGTCAGGCACTTCAGGGAAGAGATCCCATGTTGTATGCCATTTGTGATCACTAGTTTGACTAGTAGAGACTGTGATAGTTTAGAGCTTGATTGCCTTGATTTAAGTTGAGATGCTTTAGATTTCAATGGGTATATATGAGAAGCAAGACTAGAGTTGGTAAAAGGATTTTGAAGAACTGGGTGCAGGTGGTGAGGGTGTAATGATAATGGATAGCCACTGTCCAACAAATTACGAAGACTGCTGATTTTATCTATCAATTGTTAGATAAAAAAAGCGCAGATGTAAGGAAATATCCATGAGTTAGTTTCATGATGAAAGTAGAAACATTGTTGTGTGGGATCAAGCATATGTATCGAATTGGAAGAAAGTCAATTAAGGCAAAGGGTGTGCTTTATTGATGGACAAGATCCAGGAAGTGACGGAATAACACACTCATAAGGGCAAACTTTAATTAAAACAGAGGAGGCTGAAATGGATAATTGATTGGTATGGATGGATGCTGGAGATTTCATTAATACCACCAGTTGTGGGATGGGTAAGCAAATGTTGACTAAGCTTTCCGGTCATGCAAAATGAAAATGGAGACGTCTTAATGAAAACATAGACTATGGGATGACAATTTTGCAGCTCTCATTCACATTGTTTTTTTAGCCTGGTTGACTTTCAGTTTTCATATTTGAACATATGGTTGGCCCGAAGCAGAAGGATCAAACCATGATTAAGCTATGTTGGGTCCTATTACCAATATCTAGACAGAATACCAAAGAACCATTTGGCAGCCATTTAGTCATTTATCTTCTTTGAAGAAGATTGTATTTAAAAATAATTGTTTGATTTCCTTGGTTCTTCCCTGATAGTTTAAACTTCACAATAATTTGACTGAAATTGTATTAGGAGTTTTGTGGTATGGTTGGCATAACTGTTGGTTGTCTTTGCAGGTAAGAGGTTCTCATGTTGGTACTTATCTCCCCAACTCTGGGGGCTGGCATCATACCCAACGTGCCCTAAAGAAAGGTGTCTCAAAACCAAAAACTGTTCATCACTTGGATTTTGATGCTCCAACGCGTGAACATGTTGAACAACTACCCGATGATAAAGTACTTTTCGCTGAACAATTGTCTCAATATATATAATTTTATTTCACCGATGAACTGCTTGTGGTCTGTTGTAGTACATTTTGAATATAATTTTGATTACATTTCAATATATTAAGTCCTTTTCACATCTGTTCAGCTTTGCAACCATGCACTGTATCTGTATCCTATGCCGTTCATCTTTTTGGCTTCAATTTTCCTGAAACTAGTAGATCTTGAAGATTTTAACAATTTTTGAAATGTATTATTTGTTTATTATTTGTTAGAATTATGTTTTTATTTATTTATTTATTTATTTTTTTAATATCAACAGAAACAAGATGAATCTCTTCTGGAAGATGTCTGGGCTTTGTTAAGGGCTGGCAGACTAGAGGAGGCATGTGATCTTTGCCGGTCTGCTGGACAGGTATGCAAATTTTTTTTGAGGTTGTAAACTTCCAGTGCCATTGTGATATTAAATTCCCTTTGGACAGCCATGGAGAGCTGCAACTCTATGCCCATTTGGAGGGTTGGACCTATGTCCATCAGTTGAAGCCCTGGTAAAAAATGGAAATAATAGAACTCTGCAAGCTATTGAACTTGAAAGTGGCATTGGTCACCAATGGTGCCTTTGGAAATGGGCTACCTATTGTGTATCAGAGGTATGGGGAAAAATATTTAATCAAAGTACTTTCTGTGAACGAACTTTCTTATGCAGTTACAATGATTTCTATAAATGTCGCACACAAATTCCTTGTGCTCCCTTTTTCTCAATATTTTGTGGCTCTAAGTTTTCTCTTCAGCAACTCCCATTGATTGATAAATCAAATCTTGTTCACTTTCTCTTGTAAGATTGGGAGACAATTGATGTTATTGTAAATTGTTTTCTGCTCTTGTTGTTTGGAGATTCTCAATATTCGTAGCTTAATAAGATGCTGCCATATCTCCATTAAAAAATGGTTGATCAATTGAGTGATTTTCTTTCTTCTATGCCTTCTTATATTGAAGAGAATTGCAGAGCAAGATGGTGGGAAATATGAAACAGCAGTATATGCAGCCAACTGTAGTAACTTGAAGTGTATTCTTCCTATTTGTACAGACTGGGAGGTAATATTTTGCTCCTTAATGATGTTACCTTCTAATTTTTTATCAGTTTTTTTTTTTTGGGTGAATAATTTTTTTTTCTCAGTTTTTGTTCACCCATAATTTGCTTTGATACATCTTTTGAGCTTTTTGTAAGAACAATCAACTATTTATTCCTCCTACCTATTACTTGGCATAAAATGCATATGAGCATATGCAGAAGCTCTCCCAGTTGTGGTTTTGATTCTAAGCATGTCTATTTAGCTTCTACAACATGGATTGCAACATATATATATATATATATATATATGTATAATATATATTGAGGAGGCTGTTTGGTTAGGCTGATTTCAGAAAAGCTCAATGGGGTTTCCACAAATAGAAGTATGTGGGATTTCGATTCCTTTATAAGAGTGTGAGTTGATTGATCTACCCTTGAGTAATGCTTGGTTTACTTGGTCTAATCTTCAAGAGAATCATGTTTGTTGTAGGTTGGATAGATTTCATCATACTTTGGGTTGGGAGGAGTTGTTTCCTAATTTACGGCAAGAGGTAGCGCCAAGAGTTGTTTTGGACCATTGCCTGGTGGTTTTTGAGAGTTGTCCCTTCAAATGGGGTCCAAACCCCCTTTAGATTCGAGAGCGTATGGCTGGAAAATCGCTCTTTTCAAGCTTATTTCAAGGAGTGGTGGGAGAATGGAAGAGTCCATGGGTTTTATACGGAAGTTGAGAGGGTTAAGGAGAGTTTAAAGGATTGGAAGCGTGAAGTTTTTGGTGATCTAAATGAGTTGAAAGCAGATTTAGTTTGGGGTATTGAAGATTTGGATGCAAACGAGTCTGGGGAGTGTTTATCTAGGACTTCAAGAGATTAGAGATCATTGCTCAAATTAAAGTTGGAAGAGCTTGATTTTAGGGAGCAGATTTTTTGGGGACAAAGCTAACTTGAGATGGGCAAAAGAGGGCGACATCAATTCAAGATTTTTTCATAGGGTTGTGTCGGGGAAAAGGAAGAAGAATTTTATTAAAAATTTGGAAATTGGGCAAGGATTGGTGGTGAATAAGGAGGAGCAAATCATTAATGAGATTTTCAATTTTTACTCGATTCTCTATTCTGATGGAGGAGTGGACCGTCTAGGGATCAAAGGTATTTTTTGGGCTCCTGCGGATACCTTGAAATCCAGTTGGCTCAAGAGACCCTTTGAAGAATGTTCAGTGCAATAGGCCGTGTTTGAATGCGAGAGAGATAAGGCTCTAGGCCCGGATGGTTTCTCAATGGCAAGTGTATCGTGACCGTTGCGAGATTGTGAAAGGGGATCTCATGAAAGTGTTTGGTGAGTTTTTTGAGAGTGGGGAAAGGTGCTCTCCAAAAGGGAAGTCGGTCAAGATTGGAGATTTCAGGCCCATTAGTTTGGTTACGTCACCTAACAAAATTTTGGGAAAGGTGCTCTCCAAAAGAATTAGGGCTGGCCTTGGGGAAATCATGTCTCCCTCACAAGGAGCCTTTGTGCATGGACGACAAATGTTGTATGTGGTCCTAGTGGCCAATGAGATTGTTGACATTTCGGGGACACACGGACATGACAGAGACACGTATGGGACATACCGCATGGCGTGTTCTCTTATTTAATTAATTTATTTTTAGGGGACACACTAGGGACATACCAAGTTATCTTTTTTTTTTTCCATTTTATTTAGTACTTTTGATGAATGTTAAATATTTATTATTTTTTTTCTTAGATTTGAATACTTAATAGATCATCTATAAAAAAAAAATGTGTTAATTTAAAAATGTTTTTTTTTTTGGGTATAAAAAAGTATAAAATTAGAATTAAAGTTAATTTTGTTAATATTGATTGTTTGTGGATGTAATATTAATCTCGATAGCAAATAAAAATATATGAAAACATATTTTATTGTTGTCTCTGCAGTGTTCGTGTTCCCATTTTTTGGAAATCGCCATGTCCTGTGTCTGTGTCCATGTCCGCATCCGTATTTGCGTCCGTGTTTCTTAGTTGAGGAGTATAGGGGATTGCATAAAAAGAGCACTGTTTTTATGGTGGATTTAGAGAAAGCATATGATTATATGGATTGGGGCTTTTGGATTTTGTGTTGGAAAGGAAGGGCTTTGGGTCTAGGTGGAGGAGGTGGATTTGGGAGTGTGTGTCGTCATGCAATATGTTGGTT
Organism: Camellia sinensis; assembly: GCF_055761805.1. Taxonomy (NCBI): domain Eukaryota; kingdom Viridiplantae; phylum Streptophyta; class Magnoliopsida; order Ericales; family Theaceae; genus Camellia; species Camellia sinensis. The sequence continues at coordinate 103,106,019 of NC_138962.1, forward strand.
ATTGTGAATGGTAAGGTTGGGAATTCTTTTAGGTCATTGTGAATGTTGTCATGCAATGTCACCATTTTTGTTTATTTTAGTAGTTGATGTGTTGGGCAGAATCATCGATCTGGCTAAAGAAAAAGATGTTATCGAACGATTTGTGGTGGGTAAGGATAGGATTGGTGTCACCCATTTACAGTTTGTGGATGACACTATCTTTTTTTTGATCAAAAGAGTGAAAGGTTGGCAATTTGCTAATGCTATTGAGAATCTTTGACATTGTGTCGGGGCTCAAGGTCAATCTTAGTAATAGTAGTGTTGTGGGTATTAATTTGGAGTTTACCTATGGGCGAAGGATTGCGGATATGCTGGGGTGTCCCATTGAGTAGTTTCCTCTCAATAATTGGAGCTTCCATTAGGAGGAGATCCTAGATCGGCATATTTTTGGGAGCTTGTATTTGTCAAAATTGGGAAAAGATTGGAGAGTTGGAAGTGAGCTTTGTTATCTGGGGGGGGGGTATATTTTGGTATAGTCCGTGTTGGGTTATGTTCTTATTTACTTCTTATACTTGTTCAAAATTCCGGTCAACATTGCGAGGAAAATTGAGAAATTGATGAGAGATTTTCTTTGGGAAGGGTGTGATGAGGGTAAAAGGGATCATCTAGTTAAGTAGGAGGTTGTTTCTCTTCCTAGGGATAGAGGGGCCCTTGCTATAGGAAACATTGTTACTAGGAACATTGCCCTCTTGAGTAAGTGGTTGTGGAGATTTCCTGTTGAAAGTGGGTCGCTATGATATTCTATCATTAAAAGCAAGTATGAAGTTCAAGCCAATCTATACTATATATATAACCAAATGTAGTTGTTTTGTCAAAAGCCTCCAAATATTTATTCTTAAATTCTCATAATTTTAAAACCCTCTCTTTCCTACGTGGCAACCTATTGCCTTTCATGTTTTCTAGCCAATGGTAGATATTCTAATGTGGTTACTAGAGGCAATTCTCGTTCTCCTTGGAAGTCGATCACGCGTTTGTATCCACAAGTGTCCAATTTCCTGTCATTGAAAGTGGGGAATGGGATGAGTATCCTATTTTGGGAGGATGTTTGGTTAGGAGATTCCTTGTTCGATAGACCTTTTCGACTCCTTTACAGATTGGTTCGTACTCGGGATGTTTCAATAGCGTCGGTGGCATGTTCTAATGTGGCACCCATTTCTTGGAATCTTGGTTTTCGTAAGAATTTAAATGATAGGGAGGCTGGTGAGTTGGCTTCTTTGTTTTTATTGATTGATGGGGTTTTTCTTTCTTCCTCTTGTGATAGTAGGGTTTGGAATATTAGTTCTTCAGGGGTCTTCTCTTGTAAATCTTTGTTCGATAAACTCATTGATGATCCCTTTGTTTACTCTTCATAAGAAAATTTGGAAAGCGGTTGTTCCTCATAAAGTGAAGTTTTTCATGTGGCCCTTAGCTCAGAAGGGTGTCACAACCAATCACTTTCTTTTTCTTCAAATGGTGTGTGATGTGTAAGAGGAACTCGGAATCGGCGGATCATCTATTTTTGCACTACCCGGTGGCTTTTGCTTTATGGTAGTGTTTGTTTGGCGTATGTGATGTTCAGTGGCTTGCTCCGCGGGAATGCATTCATATGCTTCTTGTTAGGTTCAATGGATTGGGCGGCAACAAGAGAGCCAAAACAATGTGGTCCTTAATTGTGTTTGCTATTTCTTGGACTATCTGGTTGGAGAGAAATGCACAAATCTTTGGCGGCAAGGAATTAGATGAGGAGGCTTTGTGAAATAGGGCGGGATATTTGGCTTCATTTTGGGAATTTGCTTCTCCTCCTCTTGAAGGAGTTTTATTTTTCTTGATTTCTAAGGATTGGTCTGCTGCTTGCCATCTCTAGTGCTAGGAGTTCAACGTTATTTGTTTTGACTGTTTTGCCTTCTTTTTCTCTATTTGTTTAAGGACTTCTTGTCTTCTCTCATTCTTTTTTTTTAATAAAATTCTTTGTTGATGCTCAAAAAAATGTTTCTTGAAACTATTTCCACTCTTTGTGTTTCGTCCTTAAACTATTAATTTTATTTATGCTAAATTACAAATGCACCCCTTGAGATTTAAGTTAAAATACGAATTGCCCCCTATAGTTTTGAAAATTACAAATACCTCCTTGTCAAAAAATTTTATTTACTAAAATTAATAGAAAAAATGAAATTCTTAACCACTCCTATACAATAATAAAATTACTTGAATTTTTAATTGAAATATATTTATGATATCATTAAAAATTGTTAATTGACTTGATGATTTATTAATTAAAGAAGTCATTGGTTATGCAATTAGAAACTTGAAGTGGCGAGATGTAATTTACAGAACTATAGGGAGTAATTTGTATTTTAAGCAAATTTCAGGGGGTGTATTTGTAAGTTACCCTTTATTTTTATTTAGTCATAAAGATTTTAATTTCAACTAAAGTAGTCCAATTGAATGTTAAAACCTAATTTGATGGGCAAAAAGTCGTTTTAATAATTGAACAATTTAAACCACATGAACCAACAATCATTTTTTTTATTCGCTAATTTGAATTGAGGGTTGCAGAAGAGGATGGGTGTATGGTTGTCTATGAAACATGGGTACTTTGGAAAACTTGCTGTACCTGTACCGAATACTTACCAGCGTACCGTACCTCGTATGGTACTTCTGCATACGTACTGGGTACACGAAATACGTACCCAAGTTTTTTCTTCTTAATTTTTGACGTACCCAGTATATATTCAAGCCGTACCGTACCTTAGTTGAAACAATATTTTCCTTCTACTACAGAGATAAAACTCATTTCATTAGACTTCTTTTTTATTTTTTGTTTTATGCTTAGCATGATTTTAAAATTAAACTATAGTTTGTAAGTTATTTAATATATTGACATTTAATTTTGATTTATATTTTTACTTTTGGATTTAAATGTTAAATATTGGTTGAACCTTAACAAATTAAACCATTTAATTAATTTTTGCATTTCTCTAAATTAAAAATAAATATTTTTTTACAAGCGTATCAAGCCGTACTCGTACCCTATTTTTTTTGAATTTTACAGTATCGACGTACCCGTATCGTACCAGTACAGTACTCGTACCCGTACTCGTGCTTCATAGATGGTTGTAGAGTGTAAGTTGTCTAATATAGTTTTTGTATGATTTAGGCTATGTTTGGCATAGCTAACAAATCTACATTTTTTTGCTCATTTTTTTTTTAAGTGATTTTTTTAAAAAACTTGTGCCAGAACTTTTTACTTTTTAGGTTTGTCAAGTCGAAATGGATCTTATCCACCCAAAAAGTCTAAATGGATCTTAAAAGTAGGAAAAAATTGAAAATTTCCAAAAAAAGCTCACTAGAGAAAAAAAAAAACTCAAAAAAGACAATTTTAAAGTTTTTTTTAGTTGCTTTTAAGGTTTGTTTAGTCTAGTAAGACTTAAAAGTGAATTTTTTTTTGAAATTTTCTTTTTATAAAAGTTCACTAAAGACGAAAAAAGGCCAATAAAAAAACTATTGCCAAAACCACTATTAGGTTGTCTAAACTGTAAAATTATTTTTTTGCCTAGTGGATTAGGTTTCCCTCATTATTGATTTGGATGGGCTGTCTCTAATTGGACCATATGAACTGAAATCAAATTTTTAGGGATTAACTAGATAAATTGATAGTTTAGGGATGAAATAGAAAAAAACGGCAATAGTTTACGGGATAAAACTGAAATTAATCCTAAAAATTATGTAGTAAACTGATATAAGAGGTGGTTGATATTGCAAATAGTTAATCTTTGTAATTTAGTTTTCTTGAACTGCTGTAATGAAAGGAGAATTAGTTGTTGACCTGTCATATTGTTGTCTAGTTGAATAACTGTTTAAATGTAGTTGTAGAAGGGCAATGAAGTAGCATGATGGTGAGATGACTTTGTCTATTTTTTTATGTCACCAAGATTCTGAAAAGCGGTTGCGGTCGCCGTAACGGTAGCGGTGGTGCGGTTGCAGTTGTGGGGTGTAAAGGCCCTAGCGTAACGGTTGCGGTAACTGAAATAATGAATTTTTTTATTTTTCGCACAATTTGAAAAAAACTTACCGATACGTATATTTTTTTTCCATAATCATATTTATTGGGTTTAAAATAAATATTGATCAATTTTTATAAATTTTAAAGTATGATCCAATATATTTCATATTTTTAAATCACTATAAACTGAGTTTTTTATATTTTATTTTAATAATTAATGACTTTATATTATACAAAAGATCAATCACTAACTATTATATATAAGATAAATAATGACAAAAGTAAGAGAATAAATAAGAGTCTAAATATATATATATATATATACATACATATTTTAACCAAGCTAAATAGATAATGACCACACTTATTATTATTATTTTCAAACAATATATAGATAGACACACACAAACAAAATGGTTGAGTGATAGCAGCTGAATAGAATAGCATAGGTCTTACAGCTTCAAGAAATCAATAACTTGTTCTTCATCTTCCCTCTTCTCTCTCTCTATTTCTTACTCCATTTTCTCTCTTTATCGTCCCTCTTCTTCCTATCCCTCTTCCCCTATTTTCAGCTTTTTTTTTGTGTGTTCTTTTTCTTCGAAAGAAGCAGTTCAGAACCATTACGTAACGGTGCGTAACAGGTCGTTACGGCACCGTTACGATCGCTACGGCAGCCGCTACGGCTGACACACTTGTGAATCTCAATCACACTGCAAAAGCGGCCGTAATGGGTGGCAGTAACCATTACAACCGTTACGTAATGGTTGCGGCTGCTTTTTAAAACCTTGCATGTGAGAATGCCTATTCCTTTCTCTAACTTAAGGAATAGTCATTCCATTCGATCATAGAATCACTACAAAACATTATCAATTAGCTACTTCCACCATTCCTTTCTACTACCACTCCTTTCGATCACTGCCACCACCATTACTACTACTGCCATCGCCACAACCACCACCCTATTGTTGCCACCATCATAATCACTACTACCATTACTACATTATCACCACCACCATCGATGCCACAATTACAAGCACCACATCACCACCACAACCACCGCATCACCACAAACACACCGCCATAACCACTACCACTACCTCCACAACCACCACCACTGCCACCCTACTACCGCCGCCGATGCCACCACAACTACCACCGCTACAACTACCACCTCCACAATCACTACCACCATCGCTAGAATCACTACCCTACTACCTCCGCTTCTATCATCACCACTGCCTCTGTTGCTAAAACAATTACCTTACCGCCACTTTAACAAAAAGCATACAACCACCACCATTATTGCAAAACCACCACTCTGCTATTGCTACCGACCACCACCACCATCGTCACCGCCACAACCATTACCTTACCACCACTATCACCATTTTTACAAAAATCACATTACCTTTATCGTGAGAACCACCACTCTACTACCACTACCTGCCACCACCATTGTCGCCGCCACAACCAACACCACCACCTCCACAAACACCACAACACTAGCTTACCCCACTACCGTCATAGTGACCTACCACCACCATCATCCTAATACCAATACTATCACGACCACCGATGCCGCCACCAATACCACCACTGACCCCATCCCTTCCACAACTATCATAATCTATATGAATTTTTAACTTGTTTGTTACTAGCTTGTTATAATAATTATAATAATAATAATAATAATAATAATAAATAAAATCGAAAAAATAAAAATATTCTATTCTATGTCATTATCATTATATTTCTATGTCATTTCATGTTGGCAACCAAATAAGGGAATGGGAATGAACATTCCATTCTATTCAACCTTGCATTCCATTCCCACACTCATTCCATTCCTTCGTACCAAACATGCTCTAAGTGTTCAAGGTCTCACTATGCGCCCCCATCTCTAGGCCTACTTAGGTCTTCTCTTCCTCCACCTCCAGTGCTCTCAAGCCACTAAAGTGCCCGTCATTTTCCCAAAGGTTCACAACCGACCACCTCTAACCTCACTTAACCACAACTACCAAGCACACAAAATGCTATTTGAAACTTCCAAGTTTTCTTGGTGGTTGTATTCACCAATTTTCGCAATAATAGCTTGGTTCACAGCCTCAAGGCTCAACTTATGGATACTGAGATTATACAGAAAAGATAAAAGCTCAACTATGCAACTTCTAAGGTACCTCTTTATATCGTAGTTCTTCGCAATCCTATTTGATACCGCTTGACCAACATCTTATCTAATCCCAATCTTCAAACCATGTTGAGCTTTTCAATAATTTTCAACAAAGCACAATTTTATTTAACTTCTGCTCTGGTTGTAGGGAGATACTTTAGAACTAGAAGCTTATACTTTACAAGAAGCACCTTCTGCGAAGGGGTAAGAAACTTCCAAGGCCCTCTCTTGACAAGCTACACTTGGCCGTGACTGGATAATAGAGTAGTGTTATTTTATCCATTATGAGGTCTATAGAGTACCATTCCAATAAACACCCACCTTTTGAAGGGAAAAAAATAATGATCAAGCCACACATTTGCCTTCACAACAACCACGCTGTATTGTTGTTTATGCTTGTCGCTCTCCATTGTCATGAATACTTTCTCATACTATACTAGTAGACAACGTAATCAAGTTCTGTGAATAAGCAGTGTGTTAAGTTTAGAGCTTGAGGTAGTGAATTCTGATTCATAGTTTAAATACGTAATTTGTTTAAATGGCTCAAGTCTTGAGGTTTAGCTGCTCCCTTTGCAATATTTCTTGGGAGTTTTAGTTGCGTTGATCTTCATTTCTTCTCATTTTCTTGCCCTGTTACTTCTGTAGTTTATAGTTATCTTGGAAATTAAATTCGAATGCTTTTGCAGTCAGCATGTTGGGCGATGGCCAAGTCATGGCTTGATGTTCAGGTAGATCTTGAACTAGTCCGCTTGCCACCAGGTGGAATGGATCAATTTAAAACTTATGAAGATGCAATTGACAGAAGCCATGGACAAGGAGACAGTGTTTCTCCATCTACAGTTGGGCCAGAAAATTGGCCAGTACAAGTTCTGAATCAGCAACCTCGGCATCTGTCTGCGCTTCTTCAGAAACTCCATTCAAGGTATACGTCGTCAATTTATTACGATTTTCTGGTGGGATATATTAGTATTTGATATTTTCTGCATGATTTAGTGACTCAGTACATGAAGCTATTACTCAAGAATGCGAGGAGCAGCACCGGCAAATTGAAGTAAGAGCATCTTCTTAGCAGAAGACTTTAGCATACTTGAATATTCAAATGCAAATTCTTTATACGAATTGGTTTTGAGCTCTAAAATGATGTCTCACAGGCCACCTGTTCCATTATAAATAAGGGTGGTTATGACTTGTTGGAAACGAAGTCTTGTTGACAGTTAACTTGTTTGATGGATTGCCTAAAAAGGGATTGTGTTACAGTAATGTACGGATCAACCCACCTATTTGCTAGTTTCAATCATCAAAGTCTATTTTAGGCTGTGATTGGATCGTGGATTTGGGTAGGGATTTGGAAAGGAAAAGTGAAAAGGTACATGTTAGTGAAATGTGAATGAAATATAGTCACATTTCACCCACCTTTTTCCCTTTCTTTTTCCAAACTCCTACCTATATCTATGATCCAAACACAGGCTCAAGGAATTTAACTTGCTGATAATTCTAGTAACTGTCCACCTGCTTGACTGGTTCTCACCTCCTAAACATGCATGAAAACTAATATGTTGCACAATTACATAGTAAGAACCAAATTAGCAATATTTAGACCAATCAATATCTCTATGTAGGAAAAATATTTAGACATGTTGAGTAGTAGATTATGAGTTCTATTCTACACAAATTATGCATATTCCGAAGTTAATTGGATATAAAGAAACTTCACGGTCGTTGCTGACTTGGTGACCAAACTTGTCAGGACACATTTGATGTTCAACATGCACGGGATAGTATGCAAATAATATGATTTAGTTAACAAATAAGTGGGGTAAACTCTTAGGTTAAAATTGTGGGGGACACTATTGAATCTAAAGGTTTTAGGTTAAATAGGACCAAAACAAATTATTTGGAATGCAATTTTAGCGAACTTAGAAATAAAGGTAAAGATCAAGTAACACTTGAGGAGGGGTAAGTGGTGCCCAAGAGTGGTCAATTTCTGATGTTTTGAGTCAATTATTCATAAAGATTGAGGAAAATGTGGCTCATAGAAGGAATTAGAGTTGGTTGGATTGCTATACCTTATAAGGCATTTTGAGAAAAAATAAATTTGCCTCGATGTCCGACTCAAATTCAAATAAATTTTGAGAATCTCAACTGTTGCTGACAATAGGATTGGCGAAACCATCCGTAATGTGATCGCATTGGGCAGGCTAGGTGATTTGGCGTTTTGAACACTCCTAAGTTAAAAGTGGCACCAACTCATGATAAAATGGAAAAAGGCCGTTTGAGATGGTATGAAGCAGGAGTCCCACATTGCATGGGTATGAAACTAATGTGCATTATATAAGCATGTGTAACCTAGACCATATACGCACATGTAAGAAGGACTTATTTGATTCACATTGAGTGGTCAAATAAGTAAAAGGCCCAGGAGGAGATGGGCTGAGATGATAAGAAAAGACATAATTGAATTAGAATTATCTGAGGACATGACTTAAAATATTGCCAGCTAGGGGAAATGACCATATATCCAACCACATGTAGTAGGGAAATTTTTTGTTGAAGTGAGTTGAGTAATTTGGGTGCAGAAAGAGCACAATTCTAATGTGTTATTTGGTCCTGTCATTTATGGGGTGTTTTGTACTCTGTAGCTTAATAGAATTTAGTTCTCAATTTGGATGAAAAAAGCAAAGGGTTTTCTGTCATGACCAAAATTCCCTTATTGGTGACGAACTTGTTGCTAGCAACTCATTGGTATCATACTGCCTTTACAATATTTTGTTGATTATCTGTTTAGCGCAGCTGGTCTATTGTGCATTCATTGGATTACTTCTGTATCTCCTTTCTCGCCTCTGTATGTATTCCCCTATAGAATGGAAGAATTTCACTTTTGGCAGTTTTTTTATTTTTTATTTAAAAAAAAAAAAACCTAATGTAGGTTCCTATACACCATATGATGAATCATGACATCCGTGTAACCTGAGGCTTAGTTTGGTTTGGTTCTTGTGTATATTGTACTCCCTCCGTCCCAAAAATAATAGTCCCTTTTGGGAAATTTAACTTTTTTTGGTAGTACAATTATTGCACTTTAAAAAAATTGATTTTCCAAAATTACCCTTTGATAGCACATTTTTTAGGGAATATCAATTGTCATGATTGTTCTTTCTATAATGAATTTAAAAGAATGGCAAAATAGGAAATTCATATTATTTTTGTCCTTGATTTTTGAAAAGGGCCTAATATTTTGGGACAATGAAAAATGGAATAAGAGATTAATATTTTGGGACGGAGGGAGTACCAAGAAACAAGTTTAGAGCACCACTATTTGTTTTATTCTTTTTCTCTTCCTCACTTCTCTTTTTTCAAAGTCCTTGCGCTGCATGTTTGCTTGCTCTGTTTAATTTTAATAAAAACAAAGTATCTGTGTTTGGTCTTTTTTGCTTCTACTATAGAAAGATTTTTTTGCTTTTCTGTATACATCAGCAAATGTGGCAATTGTTTTAGTTTCCTCAGTTTGAATAACATGTCATTGGCCAGTCTTCTCTTACTTATCATTGATGTCCAGATGAATCTTATGATGGGGGATATACCGCATCTGCTAGACGTTATATGGTCATGGATATCACCATCTGAAGATGAGGAAAACGTCTTCAGGTGAATTTGTACTTTCTATCTGCATTTAAAGTTAGAGTCTTGTTTCTAGATACAAACCTTTGTTTTCTTTTTGATGTTCGTGTGCGTATAACTTGTTATGGTCCTTCCAAGTTGTGGCCACCTGTTGTGTTTGTTTATATTCTTGTTGTGATTAACGAAATAGATATATAAATCGAAGTCGTCATTCACAGCTTTGTGTTGATCCATTTGAAAGCTAGACCAAGGATTAGGTGGCTGAAATACTGCCAAATGCTTAAAAGGAAAACATCTTAAAAATAACTCTGTTGATGTTTCTTACTGGCATTCCAAGTAGCATTCTGTTTCACTATGGACCATGTTTGGAACTTGTTCTTCACTATTATTTTATAAATTCCATTTTTTTTTTTATGAAATAAAAGTGAAGAACATACCGTGCACATGCATGCATGCATCCGTGTTTGCTTAAACACTTTGTTATTATAAACATTCATCCGCCTGAGCATGGGATACTCATGTCATTGAGCTGGATGTGCTTTTTGCTTTCTCTCAGGCCTCATTGTGATCCTCAGATGATTCGTTTTGGTGCACACTTGGTTCTTGTTCTTAGATACTTGTGGACAAATGAAGGATGTTTTCAGAGAGTAGATCATGACTGTTGGTGACCTCATTCTTCATATGTAAGCGTTTCTGACCCATGCTTATTAATCATTGTTACAGATCAATAGATTGTAATACCTAAAATAATTGATTGTCACAGTGGAGTTGTCTTTTTAACATGGTTAGAGTTGGACAATAGTATTTTACATGTGTCTATTATTTTGATTTGTGCCTTTTGTTTTGTTGTTTGCCCGCAGAGTTATCAAGGTAGAGAGTCCAGCTATGTCATGTTCATTTGCAATTATCATTTGAAAGCACATATAAAGATGATACAGTAGAACAATTCGTCTTCATATTCGTTTTTGATAAGTAAGATACTTGCACCAGCGGTAGGAGAAAGCACTCAAGCTAACAAGTAACAACTGATGATACTTAATGATTTATTAAAAATGAAAGTCACAGTTTTAAAGCATAGAATCAAGTTGGTTTCTTTAGAGAGTAACTGTATTAAAGCTAATTAGCATTATTAAACACAAGTTACAACCGAAGAGTGACCTATTGTATAGAAAACCAAATATCAATTGTTGTAATGGATTTCAGTTTGAAATTTATTGGTCTGTATTTGCTCTTTTTGTTTGTAAGACCTTGGTCTTTAAAATCTGTAATTTGTATGAGTAATTTTCTGCTAGTCCATTAGAAAGGACATGATGGCATCCATGTGGTCAAGTTGATTCATTTGAGGATCTCTTGGATGAGATATGGCTTCATACCCCTGAAATGTGTGACGTCCGTAGATAGGATGGCTTACTTGCCTTGTGAAGAATGACCAAGGTTATGTTTTTTTTTTTTCCGTTATATGATTTGGTATATGTTAAACAAAGTCGGATACAATTGTTTACATTAGCTTGGTATTGCCATGCATTGGGAGACATTATGTGCAACCATTAACTGGGAAATACAATTTCTAATTTTCCAGGTATGCGATATTTCTATTTTCAACGCACTGCGAAGAGTTGGTTGGCATTTATGCTTCTCAACTTGCACATCATCGTTGCATTGACCTCTTTGTGCACATGATGGAGTTAAGGCTGAACAGCAAGTGTTTTTTCATGGCAGAACTGAAATTGGTTTCGTCTCTTTATTACTTTTGGAAAAATGCTATCCAAACTAACAAATCTTACAATTTGTTCTTGCTAACTGTACAATAATGAAACTGTGGAAACTGGACTCACTTCAATGATATAAAAGGTGAGTTAGAAAAGTTTGTAAGATTTGTTTTGCGTATAGTTCTCCAACTTGTTCTTTCCTTTTCCTTTATGTTTGATTTATTTTAGTCTTTTTTTTTAACCTTTTTGGCTGGGAGGGAGTTGATGCTTCTTTAGGCTTGTGCACAATTTACAGGTGCCTGAATTGTGCTTCACTATTTATTACTGGGGGAATTATTTATCAAAAAAAAAAAAAAAAAAAACTGTTTTGTTATTGGGGGAATCATCAAACTGTGGGATAGTAAAAAAAATTTACACAAATGGAGGGGTGCAACTCCCCCGTGTTTTGTTATTTTTTTTTTGGACCTACACCCTGCATTCTAATTAACCCTAAATAAAACTAAAGACGGTGTTGGAGGTGGTAATTTCAACCCAGGACTGAGTATTTTTTTCGTATGTGTTACTGAAATAGAAAATATTATAGTTTGGAATAAAACAGTATTTGTCTTTGTAATGGTCCTTTTTCCTCCCTAGATATTAACAAAATGGGATATATTTTATGTTATGTTACAATTAATATAAAATTTATTAATTTTAATATTTTTTTTTCTAAATTTTGTTTCGATTTTTTTCTTTTCATGCAATGTAATGATTACAAAGCTACAACTAGGTTAAACAAACAAGTCTGATTCAAAATAACTTTCCCATAATCATGACAAAAAAATTGTAACTAACGGTGGCCCTAAACCTATATTAATAATGAAGATGATGGAGCATACATTAAAGGTTCATGTTTATGAGTATTACTATGATGATTCAATATTGATTATCCTAGTTACAACTATCAAATTCATTATGTGTCATTGTACGAAATTCAGAGAAAAAATCTAAAAATATAGAAGTTGGATATAATATTTCACATAGCCACAAATGGAGGACAGAGGACCATTACAAAGACCAATACTGTTTTCTTCCAAACTATAATATTTTCTAGAAAATCTCTTCTTTCAGTAACACATCTGAAAAAAATACTCAGTCCTAGATATTAACAAAATGGGATACAAAATTAGGCTTGTAGACATTTTTTTTTGTTTCTAAACATGCTCATTATGTTTGCAAAATAGTGTACATTTAGTCTTCTATATGTATTGTAAGCTATGTGCGGTCGTGCAACAAAAGAAAAGGAAAAAAGAAGATAAAACTACCTATGTTAAGATATTGCTGAAGTTCATCTGTTCAACTTGTTTATTTGCGTTTGTATTGTTATATATTGATAGATATATTCTGTGAACAAATATAATTGCAATACAAAGGGAAATGCAGTGATAATGTTACTGTGCCCAGGTTTTCTCAACTAAACTATGTCAATAAGATTATCCATGTTGTCACTAAAGAGCGGTATGGTTGTTTCTTTTGAAATGAGGAGCCTTGGCTTCTTTATTTCATTGGCATATGGGTACTGTACCGTGAACAGTTTGATAACTGTTCTCTTTGTTCATTTGCTGTAAAATGTCCCACTAGCCGTGTGACAGAAGTTCTCTCATGATCATTTGTGTTCATGATAAACGTGCTTCTGATTTCCCTTTTCAAGAGAAACAACAAATTGTATGTAGAACTGGGAGGGAGAATGCTGTGCTACCAACTATCCTGGATACACAGAAAGATTATAAGAAGATTCTTAAATATGAAGTTGTGAGTTTGTTTTTAATGTGGTAACTTGTTGCTTTTTCTTTGGCCAGTGTGCATGTCAAATATAAAATCTTCCTTTCTGCTATTGAGTACTTACCATTTTCTCCTGGAGATGATTCAAAAGGCAGTTTCGAAGAAATTGTTGAGAGGTTTTTATCTATTTCCTTGACCTTAAGTTTATTGTTTGAGACAGGGTGAATTGAATTGTATTATTTTCATAACTGGGAGTTCATTTGCAATCTACTCTAATAGGGTTCTGTCAAGATCTCAGGAAATCAAACCTGGAAAATATGATAAATCGTCTGATGTTGCTGAGCAACATCGGTTGCAGAGTCTTCAAAAGGCTATGGTCATACAATGGCTCTGCTTTACACCTCCCTCCACTATTAATGATGCTCAGGCTTCTAGTGCCAAACTTCTCCTCTGAGCACTGTTACACAGGTATATATATGTTTGATATGCAAGTACTTCTGTTTGTATTTGGTCCCATAAAAATTGCAACATGTCTCTTCTATTTACATGGACACTTTTCTACATGCACAAAAAAGAGGGAGGATTATCTCAAATGTTAGGGTTAAATCAATATACATCTACCAACTCAACGGTTGTAGGTATTAGGTATCAGGTATCAGAGGCGGTGATGCAAAATATAAGAGGCTCAAGGAAGGCTAAATTCAAAGAAGTGATGATATTTAGATATTGGCGTGATTTACGTACAGGAATCTTATATAATTATGTTTATAGTATTATTAGAGTCTTATTTTATGATTATTTTTTTGTTTTCTAGTATTTTTAAGTCGAGGTATTTTAGCAATTTCAAATTTGCTAACATGGGCTGTAGGGGTTGTCCATGAGTTCTCTTGTGGGTCCAGTTATTTAATTGGTTTATAGTTATACTTCTTATTTGGTCTTAAATTGGTTTTGGAGGTCAAAAGTAGTTTTTTGGTTCTTGTTGGTTTAGGAACTCTCCTAGTTCTATATAAAGTCATCTAATGCTTATATTTAATGGAGTTGATATGTTAAAAATATTTTAGTGCTTTGAAGCTTTCTTGTGGACCATGAAAGCTCCAAAATCAGTTAGGGTTTGATAATAACTAAGAAAGCTTTCTTAGTAACCCAATAATAACGAAGGGATTCTTAAACCTATCATCTTCTTGTCCTTCTTCTTCTTCTTCTTCTTCTTCTTCTTCTTCTTCTTCTTCTTTACACCCAAACCCTGGTTATTATTATCGGGTTACTATTTACAGCCTTTGAAAAGTGCACTTTTCAACCTCAAAGCCCTATCCAATCACCCCCAAATCAACTTTAATCCCTTCCTTTACCTATTAGCTTTTAATTTAACTGTTAAAGCCTAAATTACTCACTGTTTAGGCCATCATAGGAGTTAGATGGGTAGGTATGATATCTTGGGAGGTGTATCAAGGCATGTAGCAGTCGAGAGTGAAAGGTCAACGTCCCTTCTCGTTAAGCCTAGTCAAGGTGGAGTTGTTTTCTTAGGGTAGCCAGGCAACCTTGACGAACCCTTGATCCTAGCCTCCAATCTATAATCCTTAAATGATCTCAAGCAGTGAATGCCTAGGGAGACATAGGGAGTGCATAAGGGAGACATAGGCAAGCTGAGGACTAGGTTATGTTGACTGAGTCGAGATAGTAATTCTCGAGTGTTCCTAGTAAGAATGAGGTACAGAGGACAATGGCCAACGTAGGCTCTAGGCAAACTGGGTGCTCTAGAGCCATGATGTTATCAAGTAGGTTATGGCTAAGCGGTGAACTTGGCTCTGCCACAGGCTCCCAACCATGCATCGTGCTCTTCATACTTTGACTCATTCACTTTGGAGCGCTTTCCTGTTAGGGCGGCACCTACTCTTGTGAGCTAAGCATCCTAGTTGGTGGGTATATGTCCCTACTTATGCTCGGCATACAACCTCAATTTGTCTTGTGAGGACATCGTTGGGTCTCGGAGCTTTGCCATGCAGAGGTATGGTGATAATGTCGCGGTGCTCATTGGGCTCGCCACATGTCAGGGTGGTATAAGTTCTCAACGTCAAAATTTGTTATGGTACTACTTGACCAAAATTTCAAGTCCCATAACCCATGGCTGGTGGAATTGTGAGTCTTCTTTTGTCCCATGTACGCATGCTATATTAACTACGAGTGTTCACGAGTTGAGTCGTGTCGAGTCGGGTCGGGTTACCCTTAGCTCGTCAGCTGAACCGACACCATCGGGTGAGGAAATTAGTCACTCTTTATCAGTCGATATACTGTTTGAAATCAACCGAATCATAGACCTCGGTTTGATTATCAGTTTAGTCGATTTTGAAGATCCAACAAAGATAGAGAAAGAGTAGAAAAAAAAATTATAAAAAATGAAATTCAAATTTCAAAACAATACACCTTAAAGCTTATATTTATATATATATATATATATTTACAGATCCGTGTAGGAGAGAGTGGAGGAAGGAAATGGGGGAAAAAAGAGGGAAAAGAGAGAGAGAGAGAGAGAGAGAGAGAGAGAGAGAGAGAGAGAATATTTCTTAGACTCCAATGGAGAGAAGAAAAAACAGAGTGTAAGTGACCTATAGAGTGAAGAGAGACTGAGAGATAGAGAGTCTTTTTAGTTTTCTAGAAAAGACTCTTAGGGTTTATTAGAGAAAAACATTGAATGGTTATGAATAAAAATGGGAGAAAGTGAGAGAGACCGAGAGTGAGTGAGAGATAGAGAGAGCATCTTTGTTTTTTGGGGAAGTCTTTGGGTTTATGAGAGAAATTGAATGGTTATGAGAAAGCGTAGCAGTCTATCATAGAGAGCTCAGACTGACAAGAGTGTACTTCCAAGGCCACCAATATAAAATGCTATATAATTATATTTATTTGGTCTGGTGTGTATTTTTTGTATCCATTTCCGACCACAAACTCGTGAAATAATATATTAGAAAACTACAGCCTATCATTCACCTGCTCGAAATCGTCTCTAACATCATAAGGCTGTCTGGGTCGGACGATTTATGCGGGTTAGCGGGTATAATGACAACCCTATTATTAACCCCAACATCCCATCCTTAATAACTTCTACACCTACGTATTTCTCAGTTCGTTTTCAACTTGCCAATGTAATGGATGCTAACCTTTTTTTCCCGCTGAAGCCTTTTTTTCCATTTGGTTTACTCATTGCCAACTTCTCAATAACCATGTTTGGAAATGATGGTATTTGAAATGTTTTGGTTCTTGTTTTCTCCATAGTGGATCCATTATTATTTGTAAAGGAATTTCAAGATTTTATATGTCAAGACTATTGGTTTTATGAGAAATTTGTATATTCAATTGTATATATAGTTACATCAAGACCTCAGTATATATAATCCCTAACTCCTAAAACTAAAAAGAAAATACAAAGATTACATAATCACAATCATACCTAATATAACGTAATTACAACCATGCTTGAATCAAGCCTAATATATACAATCAGAAGTATGCCTGATATAGAATATATACAATATATTCTCACAAAGATGTACCTTTGGGCTTGGCGGGGCGTTCGTCTTGGCCGGCGGCGGCGACGAGCTTGGTTATTGGCTCCGTTCTGTTTGATGTGGTTGCTTTGGTTAGAGCGGAATAGACGTACCTTCTTCAAGGTATCTCATAGTGTTTCTTGGTTACAAAGTCATCTTCTTCTAGTGTTGTATAGTTGGTTGGAGGGTAGGGTAGATCCGGATTTATTTGTGCTTTTAGATTTTTTAGATGAGGTGATTGGTCAGCCCTTGTTTTATTGGTTCTCCTTTATGGGGTGGTTTTTTTGTATTGGTTGCATCATCTTGATGCTTTCTTAATAATATTTGCTTACTTATCAAAAAAAAAAAAAATTTCTCACAAAGACATTTTAATAGTAGCTTTACACTAAAGGGCTTGCAATATGGGAAAAAAAATTCTTTGGTTGGAAAAATATGTTATATGTGAAACACCTGGCAATAACTCTAGAAAGTGAAGTTTGTAAAGGTAGATCCGTCTATGAGGCTCTGAATCCACTTGAAATGCAGAAAATTTGTCTTTTGAAGTCTTATTTTAATACAAACAGTAAAGAAAAAGTCAAAAAAGACTAGCCCCCTTCAACAACTTGATGCCAAGCATATATTGTTACACGAAAATGTTTCTTGAGAGAAAATGGTTTAACGGAAAGGAAAGGAAAATAAAATAGAAATAATTCATTTTCCCGTTATTTATTCAGTTTAAAAGAAAATTTATGTAGAAAAATAATTTTAACTTTTCCTCGATGTTGAATCTTGTACTTTTTATAGGAAAGGATTTGAGGAAAACTAGTTTCTTAAAGAAAATAGTTATGGTGGAACCTACATTTTCTTGTAACAATTGAACACGTGTAACAATTGAACACGTGTACGTGACAGTAAAAGAAAATGGTTTTCCTTTCCTTTCTTGTACTAGAGTTCTTGAGTCTTCAAAGGATGCGTCTATTAGAGTGAAATTCTTATTTTTTTCCCCCTCCTATTGGTGCTTTATTGGCTGTAACTGGAAGTTGAGTTCAAAAATAAAACACCATGCTCAAAAAGAGGCTTTTTTGCATAACCCCGGATTCAACTTGGAAACAAGTGGTCCGTACGCCCATGTACTCAAGTAATTATTGAAGCTTTAAATGAATTGTAAATACTTCGGAATGATCCCTATATTTGTTTTTTATATGCTTAATTGCACTTAAGAAGGATGAACATGGACACGGGATATGGTGATCTCAAAAAATGGAACACGGATCAAACTTAACAAAATCACTTTCTCCTAATAACTATGAAGCATGGACACACCAAAATGGAATCCGTGGCGGTGTTGGATACGGGGACACGTCGGGGACACGTACGGGACACGCCATATGGCGTGTCCCTTTAATTTAATTTATTTTTTTGCAAGGGACACGGCAGAGACACGGCGAGGACACGCATGTCCAAATCTGGACACGCCATGGGACATGGTCGGTGAGAAGAGTAAATGAAAGAGAAAAGGAGTACAAACTTGGTCGGCGCCATAAGCCTCGCTCTCTCTCTTGCTCTCTCATGACTTCGATCTCGAGCCAATCGACCTCCATCCAGTCCATTTCGACTAGCGATAGCCCTTCGACTTCAATGATCCAGTCCACTTCAACTCCCTTTGACTTCGACGATCCAGAGCCCGTCAATTCGACTTCTCAGAGCTCTCTCTCTCTCTCACCTTCTCTCTCCCTTGCGATTGTGATCGCGATCGATCGCTCTCTCTCTCTCTCTCTCTCTCTCTCTCTATCTCTCTCTCTCTCGTCTCTATCTTCTTGACTCACACACATATATATATAACTATTATATTATAATTGGTCTAAGAGTTAATGGTTGGACATCATAACATGAATTTCAGTTTTAAGGATAACTATTATTATTATATATTATATAATAGTTATTATATAACATATAATATACTTATAAGATAATATATAATATATATTATAAGATAATATATACTTATACATATTAATAAAAAAATAAATAAACACATGTATGTAACATAAAATAAAATAAATTAATTAGAACACATTATTTAAAAAATATAATAAATAAATAAAATAATTAATGTATATTAAAATAAAAATATTTATAAAAAAATTAAAAATTTGCCGTGTCTCTTGCCGTGTCCGTGTCCCCATTTTTTAGAAATTACCGAGTCCTGTGTCCGTGTCCGTGTCCGTGTCCGCATGTGTGTCTGTGTCCGTGCTTCATAGCCTAATACTTTCAATAGGTCGAACCAACACCAGCTAACTGGCTTTGGCCTCACCCAATTATAAACTTTCTTTACCCATCTGCTGTCTTCTAAGTTACAGGAGTGTATTTAGTACAAGGGTAATGGAACTTAGATGAATACAAATATGAGTCCATTTCCCTGTGTCCTGAATTGTGGGGTTTTCCATATCATACATTTGGTTCCAGTATTGACATTCGATACTTGTATACATGTCCACAAATCATGTAAAAAGTGCCCTTTTTCAGTGAATAATGAGAACTTAGTGATTTTTATTTTTATTCTTTACTTGATTTAAAATTGGAAGCAATTACATTTGTGATATTGTCTTTATTGCTGGTGTTTCTAGGTTCTGAACATGTTTTTCTTGTTCCTTTGATTAAGCTCTACCATCTATTTGTGGTTTGAATTTGTCTAGTTTCTCCCATTGTCTGCTACTGTGGTCTCTTCTTGCATTATTCTTATACATGCTTGACTAATTACTTTACTATTTTTCTTACCTACCTATTTTCTTGTTCTCATCTTGTTGGCTTGCTAAATACTGATCTTTCATTGTTTGTAGCAACATACTGTTCAGGGAGTTTGCTCTTATTTCCATGTGGAGGGTGCCCGCAATGCCCATAGGTGCACACACATTGCTAAGTTTTCTTGCTGAACCTTTGAAACAGCCAACTGAAACTCTTCTTTCTACTGAGGATCATGATGTTTCTGAGAACCTAAGAGAGTTCCAGGACTGGGTATGGTTTATTTAGATCTGTACTTGTTCATTGCACTCAATGTTGTTTATGCTTTTCTTTTGGCCTCGACATATTATCACTTCTAAGACTGCAAGTTTGTACAATGTTTCATTAAATTAGAGCGAGTACCACTCCTGTGATGCAACTTATCGCAACTGGCTGAAAGTTGAGTTAGAGAATGTGGAAGTTTCTCCCCTTGAATTGTCAGTTGAGGAAAAGCAAAGAGCGATTGCAGCAGCTAAGGAAACACTAAATTCATCATTTTCACTGCTCTTAAGTGAGTTGATTTACCTATATGCTACAAACATTGCACGTAGAGATCTTTGGATTAGCCACCATGTTTATTTGTTTAGTTTTTATTACGGATTGTTGACTTAGTCACATCTTTTTATGTTCTTCTACTTGTGAGCTTTTAGGTTTGAATTAATTGATGTATTTTATTTTCTAGGTGTGGGTGAGAGGTGTGGTTAGAGGTAGTCCGGGAAGATGGCGGGCACTTCAATGGCCTAAGATCACTGGAGGTGGAGAGGAGGAGGTCAAGGCAAGCTTGGAGAGGAAGAGGTTGGCAGTGATAGACCTTTGAACACTAATGTAAAATATGAGAGGGTGTTTAAGCATGAGACTTGGTTGTATTGTTGTTGTTTCTCGCTGCATATACGATACGTTATATAGGCCGCAAGAGTATTGGAGCCCAAGGAAACTGTTAGACAGGTGGCTCGTGCTCCTCATCTTTGCCAGAAGTGATATAAGCCCTTCTGCCGTCTGTGGCTTGCCGGCAGGCGGAGAGCAACGTTTCATGGCAGGCAGAAACTAACGTTTCGTATATGCATCGGATGACATGAACGTAAGGTCATTGTTGCCTCTTCTCCAAGCCTGGTCGAGATAGAGTTGTCTTAGCAAGAAGACAACCATCTCGACGATCCCATGACCTCAGCCGCCAGTCCAGTATCCTCTGATGATCCCGAGCAGTAGTGCCTGGGTCCTGCTCCCAACCCTGGCATCAAGTAGATAAATGGGCCAGGGCCCACCTTAGTGTTTAAGAGAGCCAAGGGCTCTTTTCCAAGTGACCAAGTAGGAGAATGGGCCGCAGGAGCCATTGTTTATCAATCCAAGTCCAAGTGAGCCGGGGGCTGATTGTATTGTTGTTTGGCCTTGGAGCGAGGTATGAAGGACCATGGGCCCTGCGGGGCTATGGTGCTGCCTGTTGCAGGGCTCTTCATAGCTAGATATATTTGGGCTTGTATATATGCTCCCTCTTAGGCTAAGCATATAGTTTTGGTTGCCTTGGCACATGGCGCCCATAGGGCTCGCCATGTATCAGACATACGACATGTCAAACGTGGTGCCTTATTGGTCTGCCACGTAGGTGGGGTTTTGGTGATGTGGCACCGTGGGGCTTGCCACGTATTGAGCTTGATGCAAGTACCCACACTAGGAAAAGAAAATCCATGGTTGGTTCCCACTGAAGATCATGTTTATGAATCAGTAGAACCTTTGTTCCTAGAATTGCATGCCATTGCAATGCTTTGTCTGCCTTCTGGTGAATGTATGTGCTCGGATGCCACCTCGTGTGCAACACTACTGAGTGCCCTTTATTCTTCAGTAAGCGAGGAAGTTGTCTTAAATCGCCAGCTCATGGTATGTTGCTTCCTTTCGTCCTGTCATATGATTCAGAGGGATGGGAGCCAAATGAAATGGTATATTAGTTTTTGGTAATTTGAGGATAGCTTTACACTTTTGTGCTTCATTGTGCCTTAAGGATCTATATGCCAAATTTGATTGCATTATTTTTAGTGGGATAGTCTCGTAATGTGTTAAGGTGCACTATTTTCCGAAGGTCACTACTCTATCCATGATTAGGTCCATCTATTATGATCTAAAGAAGCGTGGACACAGACACTTGACACGTGACAAATATACAACATGATTCGGATTTGCCAACACAACAATCTTAAAAAAAGCAAGACACGACATGCCGATGGACACGTGAAAGAGACATTTTTATATATTTTATATGCAATATATATTACAATATTCATGAATTTCGAAAAAACTAAATTAATATTGAGTTTTTTTTTTTCATTTTTATTGGATATTTTTTATATAATAATAAACTATTTGTTTATTTATTTATTTTTTTGTTTGCAATATTTTTTTTCCATGCATCCTCCTTTGAAATGATGGGCTTGATGATATCCAAATCTGAGTAGCAAAAAACTTCTACTTAGGTGACGCTTCTTATTGAGAAACATGTTTATGTGCTCCCAAGTAAGAAACTCCCTTCCATCAAGGAAGAAACTTGCTCTCAACTGAGATAGAAACGAAAAATATACAAATATCAAAGAAACAAAAGAAAAACAACTTAAACTAATGATAGTACTTTCTATTTATATAATGTGTATTCATACTTGACAAAAACAATTTATAATTGACGTCAATCACAAATTCTTATTCATATTTTATGTCTATGTAGAAAATTAATTGTTATAATATATTTATGCGTTTAATATATGAAATATATATACGCTTCCATAGGCATTCCCTACCTTAGAAACTTCTATATGCTCTCTCTCCCTCGCCCCCGCTTTGCCCAACTAAGATCCAAAGACAAAGCCTTGCATAATGAATTGGATCGATGGAAATGTAGAATAAAACACCCAACAAATCCCATAATAGGTGTACTACATACCAACAGAAAAGAGAGTTTTGCAACCTAGCCCGTTTGGTGAGATGTAAAGATTACAAACCCTAATAAAAAATTAAAGATGTGTTGAAGAAGACAAAGCTGAACCCAGGTAAGTACGTTTCTTTTTTTTTTTTGCCTTTTCCTTTTTTTAACATTAATTGTAGTTATGCTGATATGATTAGTTCTATTTTTTCTTTGAATCATAGATCTAGGGTTCCTGTAGGCTGAATGAACAAAATCAGTGATTTTTTTTTTTTTTTGGGGCCCATCGTCTTGTCCAAGGATTGTTCCAGAAAGGGACACGCATGTCCAAAGAATGTCAGAGGTGTGTCCAACAACCAAAAGAAGTGAAAAAAATGGGACACAGGAGAGGGTGTGTCTAACACGTATCTGCCGCATCTCCGAACATGTTTGTGTCCCAGACGTATTAGACACTAATATGTTAGATCAGATGAAGTGTCCGTGCTTCATAGAATATGATGCATATAGTGTGAACCTGAGGTTTTTTGAAAAGTTAAGAGAATAATGAGTAGTATGGATTTACATATTTATTGATCATTTGGATTTTTTAATATTTAGAACCTTGAACCTTTACAACTTCAAAATTGTTTGTGAATTGTGACTTCTAAAAGTAAAACATTAAGTTCTCTTCCTAATTATTTTCAACGTTTATATGTAGAACATAAACTATTTGTTATTATTTTCATATAGTAAATAGAAATTTTGCTATGTAAAAAAATGAATAATTTGTTTTTAATTTCATATTAAATAGATAATTAGCCATGACTCAGCTGTGATTGTATCCTAATTATTTGGAACTTGCTGTGTTGTTTGGATCCTTACTTCTTGGGTTTCTTACAACAACCAAAATATTAAAAGGCTTTATTGAGGCTCGCCTTGATGTTTACCTCGCCTTGAGGCTAAGGTAAAACGTATCAAGGCTTTGATTTTTAGACTACGTTTTCCAAAGGGTTGCGCATCACAGTCTATGGCATGCACCTTAGGTGAGCCTTGTACATTTTTTGCGCATAAGCATATGAGGGCATAAGAAGAAGTTCCCCTAGGCTATTGGTAAACTTAATCTTGTAGATGAAACAAACATAAAAAGGCAAAAAATAAAAAGAATCATTTTTGCAACTATATTCTATAAGAGGAAATGATCAATCAAGAAAAAACAGAGTTAATGTTCAAGTGAGAAGTTCAATCACTAAAGCTAAGAATATTAATTTCACTTTTGATGAAGGCAGGTTTCCTTCTCTATAGTGAAATGTTTAATGCCTTGTGGAGAAAAGTATTTACACTTTTATATTTTAATAATTTTATTTATTTATTTAGTAATTTAAAATATTTGATTTAATAACTAAATATTAAAATTTAAATTTTGAATGCTTATGCCTCAACGCCTTAAGGCTTTCACCTCCCCTCGAGTTAAACCCCAAGGGGTTGGCTTGTTGGCAAGGCCTTGGGTTTGGGGGGTGTGCTCTTTCCAAGGTTCAAGGATGGAAACCTCTTAGGAAAACCCTTGAATTAACCGTGGTCCACTTGCAGAAAACTCCTTGCCGAGGGAGTGTGCACCCCTAGGAATTAGTCGGGCTTTGACCCGGACAGCCTGGTGCCAAGAAAAAAGAAAAAAAAACCTCAAGTTACACATTCGCCTCTAAAAACTTTGACCACAACTCAAATTAAACCTTTCAGTTCCTGAAACAATACCATTAAATATCTATTGATTTGTTTATGAATCACTTGATACTTAAGTCCTGCATAATCTACAAAGTTTAATGAGGTGATGTAGGATATAATTATGTAATATGTAAAATTTGCTTCTGCCAACTATTTTTCATCAGATAAGCTTTTTAAGTTAGGTCTCTCTCTCTCTATATATATATATATATATACACACACACATACATCTTTTGTCTCTGACATTTTTCCTTGATGGGAAGGTGAGCGTCTCTATCTCATCAGCAGACAATTACTGCATTGAGGTTGTTCTTCGCTGCTTGGCAACAGACGGTGATGGACTTGGTCCACATGAACTTAATGATGGTGGCATTCTTGCTACAGTGATTGCTGCTGGCTTTAAAGGTAAGGGATGGTTGTAACTGCATTATCCTTTCAAAATTCATTATTTTGGAACTTAAATCTGATAACTGGTATTGGTTGAAGACTCCTATTTTACTTGATGGCTCAGTTTTTTAGGTGATCAACTTTTACTTTAGATTCCACATGATTGCAATAGAACTAATCAAATTTGAGGGGACATCCAAACACACCTTGAAAAAATAAAAGCTTGTTATATGTATATATGAACATTTATACAGAGTTGCAAGCTTGTGGCTTTAATTAAATACTTTTTTGTTTCCAAAAAAATCATGCCATGTTTATGTGTTGAATAGAATTTACAAGTAACTAAAATACAAAGGATAACGGAAGATATAGTGGAACATGCTAATTTGAAAGTCTACAAAAGTTTCTTGGCCCTTTCTGCACGTTGCTGGAAAAACAGATATTGGCAGTTGGATTGTTGGCTCTTCTGTCACAAATTGGCCAATACCTTCACGTCCTTGTCTAAATTGGCTCAAATGCAATTCAGTTCTACATTCGGATTGGGTAAAGTCTAATACAAGGTATCCAACAGGAATTACTAGGAGCTGTTTGACATCACATGTCCTGTCCTACATGGTATTTAGTAAATGGAGATGTAAACACAATGCGAAACCTGGATGTGAGCCGCTAGTTATAGGTTGTGTATTGTTTAAAACGACTTTCTTTTGTGTTATATAATGTATGAATGCAGGAGAGCTTGTTCGATTTCAAGCTGGTGTAACAGTGGAGATCTTACGATTAGATGCCTGGTATTCAAGCAAAGATGGTTCCCCGGAAGGCCCAGCTACATACATCGTGAGGGGCCTTTGTCGAAGGTGTTGCATTCCAGAAGTTACTCTTAGATGTATGCAGGTAAAGTTGTTTTTTGGAAGCCGGAAGTCCTTTTGTGTTTCTTCAAATTGGTTGGTTTACCATGTAACGTTCTACCATTTTGCCAATTTCTTCCTTTTAAAAATAATATATATTTTTCTTTGCAATCTCAAGGAAATTTGTAAGAGAAACAAAGGATCTGTAGTAAAGAATAGTAGTTTTTAGTTTTTGTTTCGTGCTAAATTCACAGGTTTCTGTTTCGCTCGTGGAGTCGGGCAATCCACCTAAAAGCCATGATGAACTCATTGAACTAGTTGCATCGCCTGAAACAGGGTTTCTCCATTTATTTAGTCAGCAGCAATTGCAGGTAATCTATTATCTAGATAACGAGTCTTTACTTGCTTGGGGTGGCTATTATCGCATTTTCTCTTTTCATTCTTCTTCGTAGTCATAGTTGACCTTCCCTCACAGGAGAATTGACTTGGATGGCAGTTTTGTCAACATAATTTTTGCCTTGGCAATAGTGTTGCCCTCCTAAATTTTGTCCATCCACCCTTTTTTATTATTATTATTTTTTTGGTTTCTGGTAAAGTTGCCAAGATTAGGGCCTTACTATAATCTTTAGGCTTAATTACATTTTTGGTCTCCAAAAAGTGTTGTCATTTTGGTCCTCAATACTTAAATTGTGTCAATTTGGTCCTTTACAAAAATTTGGTTCTTAATGTTTAAATTGTGTCAATTGGGTCCCCAATGTATAACAATTGTTCCAATTTACTCATATTTGGGAACTAAAACTGTAATTAAGCCATAATCTTACCATGTTAGAAATTCGCTTGAATGATTAAAGGTGTTTTATTTTTCATGAGTTTGAGAATTATATAGGTCCCACAAATAATCCATTTTTGTATTGTAACTAGTCGTTATTTTGGTTGATACAACAATTAAATACCATTGATTTTGCTGATAATTTTGTTTTGTTTTGTCCAGGAATTTTTATTATTAGAGAGAGAATACTGGATATGCAAATTGGAGCTTGGAGAGGAACTTCCTTGTTGATTTGTGTGTAAATTATGAGGTGTTGATTTAGGGTTTAATTATGAGGTGCTGATTTAGTAGCAGTGTAATGCTCTGCTGATGCAGTGGTATTTTTGTGGAATGGATGAAGGGTTGAAGTTTTATTTATTTATTTTAAATTTTTTTTTTAAGTAGTGTGTTTTGGGTAGTTCTTTTCTAGGCAGTAGGTAGATTGAGATCCTGTATTTGTTGATTCTTAATTGATTGTTGAGCTCCATCTCCAACTTTCATAAGTTTATGTAGTAATTACTCCAACTCCAACTAAACAAGGGAAATGCCATTTTAATGAATAGTTGGGAAAAAAAAATTTAATTTAGTGGAAACCTTGCAATATCAAAAGAAAATTTAATTAACTCTAACTGCTAAATTGAAAATATTTTTTGTACTGACATTATAATGATATTTCCCCTTTAAATTACCGACTATCATTTTTCAATTTAAAAAAATTTAATTCAGTGAAAATTAATTATCATAAGCATAATTGTTTAGTAAAATTCTCACTTTTATTTCATTAAAAGTTCTGAAGTCCATATTTTTATCATTTTCATTAGTTATCAAAAGAACTGATTTGTCTTGTAAAACATGCCCTTTTCTTGTGATTTTAGTTGAAATGTTATTTTGATTTTCAAAAGATTACATTAAATATGCATCCCAACCATGAAATACATATATAAATTGAAACACAGAAATAAAAATACAAAAATAGTTCATTGATGTTTAGATTAGAGACTGAAGACTATTTAACAAATTATAATTCACAAAAACTAAATAAAAAGCTCAATTTTAAGTCATTCATCGGTCTGCTAATTATAATTACCAAATGCTTTTGGCGTTTATAATTAGTAGACCAAGGGATGATTATATTTAAGTTTTTTTAATTAAGCACTTCTAGCCAAACATGTGTGGAGGATTTTGATTGACCCTAAATCCCTATTCTCCAAGGTTTTGTCAGGGAAATATTGTTCGTCTCAATCTTTTCTTATGGATACTGTCAAGAGCAATGCTTCATGGGGATGGAAATGAATTTTATGAGGAAGGGACTTGTTAAATCCGGAGATAAGATGGGTGGTAGGGGATGGTAAGTTAATTAATCCTCTTTGGAGGATCAATGGATTTCAACTATTCATAATCCAACATGCTTGAATCTATCTCACTTCATTGATACTCCAAATCATGATTGGAGGATCGATTGTCTACGAGTATTCTTTCCACTGGAGTGCATAGATTAGGGTTATTCATTTACCGGTCGTGCCTTCGTGAGATCAAATTAGTTCAACTTTACTAAATTTGACCAATACACCATTAAGGCTTTTTATTTATATGCAGCGCGCTTTTTATTTATATGGTAAGTTAATTAATCCTCTTTTTATTTATACGTAGGGGTACACGTCACCAATCTGGTGATCTCATTTGAAAATAATTGTAGAATCTTAGACAACCTCCTAAGTGGACGCTTTTTTATAGAAGTGGCTTTATTGTATCTTTTCAGTCCGATAGGTGTTATATCGGAGAAGTTTCCACTAAGTCTAGTTGTCCATGATGTGATAAAGGGATAGAGACTGTGGATCACTATTTCTTTGAATGCCAGTATTCTCAACTGGTTTGGCGAGCTTCTTCATTAGGCTTGAATTTTTTTAGAGGAAATTCCATGTTTTTTTCTGGATTGGTTCAAACAATAGATGAAGAAGGTTTGGGATCATGAAATTATTGTCCAATCCATTGCTATTCTTTGGGCCATTTTGCGTCAGAGAAATAGTTATGTGTTTAAAGGCATGAATATGACACAATTACAAGCAAATCTTCTTGCTCAAGAACTCACCTCTAACGTTACTTGAAGATCATTCCCATGTTTAGAGCAGGCTTTAATACCTTAACATCTACTGCTGATGTTTATAATAATGATGATATCTGTATGCTTGCAAATTCTCTCTCTAATGTGACAGATTACTAGGTGTAGACTTTTGTCATAGATGGTTCATAGCGGGCAGCTAATCAAAGTGCGTGTCATGTGTTTGTTTCAATGTAGACTTTTGCAAATTCTCTCCCATCATCTCTAATGCCCTTTGATGGTCATCTCTCACCTACGTATGACAACACTCGCGTATATATAAAGGGTGACTAGAGCAGCGCCACCTCAATCGTAGTTGTCGATGTGATCAATGTCCACCATCGTTGCCAAATAGTGGAGACGTATCTTGTTCAGAGTCAACTCCGCATAGTAACCGATGGGGTTCGAGGAACTCGTCAAACTATCAAAAGTTTTTAAAAAAAACATTAGTTATCTTATCAATATTTTGTTTAATATAAATTACTCTCATCAAAAAGTCAAGAGACTCCATCAAATACAAATCCACAATTTATTGTTTTGAGAATTTTAAATCACTCTATTTGATTAACAATTATTAAAAATAGTTTTTGAATTTTTATTTTTTATTTTTAGTGAACTTTTTAAATATTTATGTAATTATTTTACTTTGTAGATTCACTTAATCTAGATACTTAGACACATTTCAAAAGTAAAATATTTATGAAAAATATTTTAAAAATTCACTTACATAAAAAAAAATTAAAAATCAGTATATATATATATATATTGTATTTGTTGAATTTTTTTAAAAAAATTACAAATATTTTACTTTTTAGATGTATATAGGTTAGGTACGTCTAAAAAGAAAAAAAAAATAGAAAAAATAAAAAAAAACTCGAGCTGTTTTTGAAAATTCAAAATCACTCAAAACCAAACAAAGTAAATGTTGTTTAGTTTAATTTTTTTTAATAGAATTTACGGAACTTCAAGCTTTTGGACTGACCCATCTATAAACTAGTGCAAATTTATTAAAATTGCCATTTTGAAATGCAACAAGAAAAAATCAGCTATATATGTATAAATAAATCAATTAAACACTGCAAAATATACACACCTCATTGAACCAAGGACACTATTGACCCTTCTACCTTTGCTTGTCCTCCAATTTCATCACTGGAAAAAGTAACACTTAGTCAATATAATAGATCCAAGGCTAATCAAAACCAAAACTCATTCAAGGGGCCACTCCAAAACTCATACCCCTTCATATCTGCAATATATACTCAGATCTGGATTATTAACTTCATAACTGCATATATATATATACATATTCATATCACAAATTTCATTCAAAATTTTGAGTGAAGAGAGAAGATCAAAGTGAGCAAGCAGGCATTGAAGATAATACAAATAAACATAAACACTACTATAATACAAACGAATAACACTTACCAGAAATGGAAGCCAAAAGAACACTACTATAATTTGAAGTTTGATTTTGCACCTAATAGGAAATTCAGGTGCCTACACTGTACAAATAATAGTGACTAATTAATCACAAACAGATACATAACCACTCAAAGAAGTAACAAAAAATTTCATCAATAATACAATATCAACTACTTACCTAACAAACAAAAATCCAACTAATTTTAACCACCCAAAAAAGTCCCCCCCCCCCTCCCCCCCCAAATAATAATTAAGCAACCAATCCAATTTCCAAACGAGAAGAATCTGTTCTCTAGCATAAGCATTTTCTGATATGAAAATGAAGTCATTAATTAACCTACAAAAATCCTAAAAGTAGAGAAAGATTGCACTTGCAATTTTAGTGAAACTAACAGAATTTTAAAAGAACACTACTTACCTCTAATGTTCAAATTTGATTTTCAAATTTCATGTTTGGTTTGATTTTCAAATTATACTAAAACAGAGAAATCACAAAATAAAAGCAGATGATGGTAAATTCAAAATATATCACCTTATCTTTGTACAAAACAAGCAATTATAAATCAGAATAAAGCATACAAAAGCGTTGCCATATCCTTTTTTTTCTTGTAGTGAATTTAACTGTACAACAATTGATTACTCATTTCCAACTTGCAAGTACAGTAACTGATCATGATCATGAGTTTTTTTTCTCCTCCTAGTCCTTGGTGAGAAACAACTTCAAGATGACAATAATAGATAAGACAAAATACACATCATCTTCTTCAAAAATATTTGTAGTTAACCTGCTTTTCCTAAATATTCGCTACATCAAATGTTAACTTAGACCAGCCGATGATATGATTCCTATGGCCCGGATTACCCTAATAGGGAGAAATATCAAGTACAGGGCAATGAGGCCCACTCCAAGCCTCCTGGTAGGACGCATATCATTCCTTGGTAAAACAACAAGTGCCCAGATAGGTCCTGAGATGAGAAATCTCATAGTATAGAAGAGGCTTCTGTCTTGTGGAACAATGTACAAGCCAGGTTTCTCTGATCAGGCTCCAAGCAGCATTGAGATCCCCAAACCAAGTGTGTTGAACATCAGACTTGCATAGCATCCAGACAAGGCGATCTACATACCATCCCCACCATTCATTGCCAATGAAACATTTGACACTAAATCACCCATCGAGTTGCCCTATGCCAATACAGTTAATCCAAGGATTGATGGATTAACCCCTAGAATTACACCCAATCCTACCAACAGAGCAACAAACTCATTTGCAATCATGTAGAACCAAACACTACTCATCAAAAATCCACCCAAAACCAATGGAAGTAAAAACTTCTAAGGTGGGCGGTGTGATCTAGAGTACCGAAATGCAAGAAAACTGAGTGCACAACCAATGGAAACACTAACCATATAAGCAACCTTTCTGCTTTTAGAACCTAGAGTCTTGAGTCCTCCAGAGAAATACCAAAAGAATGGGAGCAAGTGAAGCACTGCCTACAACGTAGAGACCTTTGACTAAGATTCCTCCTCAACTAGAGGAATTGTCAACCGGTGTGGCACTTTTAAAGGCAACTCCGTTATCGAACTTAGTTTAGAACATGAGAATGATGAGTGCTCAGTTTCTATGCCATCATCAATCCAACCCCACACAAGCCTTTCATTGTCAGACACCTTAGCTGACTGATTTGAATATATTGCGACATTTGACACCCACATCTACTGAGGCAATGCATTACGGGACACGATTGTATCACTTTCTATGTCCATGTCAAGCAAAGTACTATAGATAGAGTCATCCTCTTGGTTCCCTTGAGAGAATACACTTCCTTTGACAAGAAACAACAATGTAACAACAACCAATTTCAACCTCCAAGCATGTTTCCTCAAAATCTCATTCGTAGCAACAACAAATGCATAAACTGCATAAATCAAGACAAATGTGATGGCTCCCCCCACAATCACCTTACCAACATACAAAACCAATGAAAGTGATACAAGAGTAACGAGCTGCACGTGAAATATGTGGCATGGGATACACTTCTCACATTGCTCTGACTTGGATCTCCATATAAGTGCAATTACTTTAAGTTATTCACACTTTAATGTATTTTCTTCTATATATTATGTTGTGGGTGTAAATATTTAAATAAGTTACCCTTGTATGTGATTTAAAACAAGTTTGCTCGAATTAGGTTGTACTAACTGCTTATAATCTAAAATAAATTCTAATACTAATCATGTTAGCCGTGTCATGTTCGGATTGACACGACCTCAAGTAGGTTAGGTCAATGTTATGATAATTGACACGTTTAATTAAATGGATCATTTTAGTGTATCATGTTAGTGTTGGGTGTTACACGAACCCGCAATGACACGACATGACATGACATGATTGCTACCCCAACTTGGGATGAGGATATTCTTAGAGTGCGTTTGGATCAAGGATTTTTGGGAGACTTGTGGAAGGAAAGAAAAAAAATAAGGGAAAAAATGTATGAAATAGAAGCTAAATTTTTTCCCTTCCCTATCTATTTTTCTCCCCATCCACATAATCTTAGAATTCTTAATTTAAACACAACCTTAAAGTTTCAAAGTGAAACACTGGAAATAGCAATCTCGATGAGCTGCAATACATGAGTTCAATGGTTGCCTTGTTGAACTACAAACAGAAGACCTTAATGCCAAAGGTTTTTGATTTTACCAGCAAGTTAACGAGTATACTAGTTAATAATACCTAGTGCGTTAAAGTTTTTAGATATCATTGTCCTAATGTTTCCCGTCGTTACTTTAAATGCCCGAAAATAAATTGAGAAAACTTATCAAATTCATGAATTTTTGGATGAAGCATGATATATCAAGAAGATTTTTCAAAATTCAACAAGTATTAGATTCTCTGAGTGTTGAGAATGAATATTAAAATTAAAAGACTCGACTCAAGAAATTGAACAAAAAACACCACTCTAACTTTAGTTTGAGAGTCATTAGAACCAAAGAGAAACAAAATTAGATCCACGTGTTTTAACTCTCCATATAGCCATAGGAAAACAAGAGGCACTTCAACATTACATTAATCCGTATGTTGCAAAAGAATCATTCCACAACTACAATGCCAAAATAAAATTAAAGTTGATAGCCATAGACTGAGGAATAATATTATCAGCCATTATGACAATAATGGGAAGAAATTAGAAGAGATAAATGAGATTAAGGCTTTGAATACACAAACACACACACACACACATATATATATATATTATGTATGTCCACGTATACATATTTCGTCTTTTTCCTTTAGACAATTTTATACTTCATTCAATAGGAATTTTTTTTTTTTTTCTTTGGGGAGGGGGGGGGCAGGTAGGTATTATGTTCCAAGTGCCAAACTAGCATTTTGCCTCAGAACATCAACTAAATTGAATACAGGATCAGAACTTTGTTCAAGTAATTGTGCTTCTACATCATTTATATGAGCAAGTAACAAAACATACTTGTCTCTCAAGAATGCTCTTGAAAAGTGAATACCATGTGAACACTGAGGCCATTGTGGCAAAGACTAGAAGAAAGTCAAATTCTAATAAATCAGCTACCTAAGCAGAGGTACAAATGAAGATGTGTCAAGAGACTTAAAAAGGGTCAAGAACTGCATTGATCCACAAATTGTGTTGGGTGTGGAAGTGAATGACTACAATGCTAACATTGTCAATCACATTGTAAGCTTACTCAAACCACCAAAAACATCTCTAATTTGCCACTAATGTACAAGTTAGCAGTCATCAAATTGAATTACTTTGCACATACTCAAGTTTCATTGAAAATGAAGGATATTCAAATAGATTTTCCATCCAAACATTTTCACTGCCCATTAAAAACTCATTCCTTTTTAGGTGGCTACGATCTGCTGCTTACCATCTGAAGAACTGACCAGTGTTTCTCTTCTTTGCAAATCCATCTCCCAATAATATGTTGATTAAGAGAAAAAAAAGAAGGCCATTTTTAGTAAAGTGCTAAACAGTATGTCATTAGCAAGCCTTGGGCAAAAAGGGATTTTACATATCAACTCAGCTTCAAAATCCAAAAAGCACCATGTGATGAGAGCTTCATTCCATTCCTGACACCAGTGCTTTCATCAATAAGGGAGAAAACTTTACATCAGCGTGGAATCCGTCAACCTTTCCAAATCATCACACACCAGACATTCAAATCCCTTCAAACCCTTTCTTGGAGATTGCACACAAAATCTATTGCCTTTGATGACGAGGGAATTGTTAGGTGTGCATGGGTATTTCTGCCTGCACTAGCATTTTTTTGTTTTTTTAAGTTTTCCCATGACAAACCTCCATATTGTTGTGCAGAGCCTCAAGCATCCTAAACAGCTACCTGCAATGTAAGGAAACAAAACCATAAGTTGATAAGAGGTTCAAAGTAATATACATGAACACAATTGTAGTAGAGATGAGAAGGCAAGCGAATTTGCTTAATAACAAATAAATTGAAATTAGCAACCAAACTCAAGCTCACTTAAAGGAAAAAGGACCAAACTTCATCATTTTATTAACTATTAGTGTAAAGTCTTAGCTACTCTATTAACTATGGATTGCCCACATGGATTTTGGCCAGACAAGGTGGCTTCATAACTGTCTAATGTAAAATAGCATGCAAGGAGAAAGGCTAAAAAACACAAAGTGATTTTTGCAAGGTCTAGAAATTTAAATGATCAAAAGTCTTGCCTAGGAGTGTGCTGGAGGGAGGTTTTTTCAATCATGGAAAGGACTTCTTCTCAATTATCTCCTTTTTTGATTTTTTTTTTTCCTGTCTCTTATTCCTTTATTACCTACGAGAGTTTTCTACATTATCCAAAGTACTTATCATGCAAATTTCTGGCACACCTTGAGAAGAGGCACAAAGACTTGCAGTGCAGTTTAGATGATGAGCGTGCATACATCCTAAAGTTTGTTTCCACAACAACAAAGCACTGAGAACAAAAAGGTAATGACAATAGTTAGTACATTTTTCTATTTAAATTTTCAACAAAACATTGAAAAAATACTGAAAAGCACAATTTTACAAGCTACAACTGCAGGTTTTAACAGACTGAGGAAGTTGTCCTCTTTAGGGTTAAAATATTCTCGACGCTCATGGAGGTGTATTTGTATTTGGTGGAGTAGGCGAACGTACTCATGAAGCAGATGAAAAACAATATCAGCATTCCAAGTGAAATGGAACCACTCATTAGCTCTCATCTTGGCAATTTCAAAAAAGAACAAATAACTTGAACTAATACAAATTGCTGAACCATTTATTTTGTAGCCATTGGAAACATTATGAAGCTAGCTAATAAATCATATGTCACATTTCCATTGTTGATGTAATAGATTAATTTTCCCAAAATATATTCCATGCTGCCATGGATATGATACATTATGCTGTCTCTGGCACTGCTATATGTTCTGCATAAATGCGACACACCAAATTTTCGTGTCCCAACTAAGTCCAAAAAATTGTAAAAGTGGAATACATAATTCTAACTCTATTGAAATTAAACTAGAAGCCATGGTATGGACTACAAATAGATAACATAATGAAATTAAAGACAAAGGAAATTTTGTCTGCCAATTACCTGGAATTGAAGCAGCAGTACAGGAAAAATGAAAGATCAAGAGAAAAGGCAGTGTCTAGCTCAGATTGTGAATGAAGAACCTGGAAAAAAAATATTTTTGCGTGAGTTGGTGACAAGGATGAATTAGAGAACTAATGTATTCCCAAAGTAAAAGTGAACCATCACAACCTACAGAGTAGATTTTGATTGTCATCCATAGGTGAGCATGGAAGACCATGAACATAGTGACTAAGATTTTGGATGATTGATAAGCTCCACATCTTTAGAGATTGTCACTTATACGGTTTGGGAGAGAAGCATTGTTGTCTTTTAAGGATAATAAAATTCTTTAATCTGCCAGCTATTCATTCTAAGCAAGACCCTAAAATTTAAAACTCAAAATTTATGCATAAGCTTATCATCAGTAAATTTCAAATTTACTAGAGCTAGAACCTGAAACAACTTGAAATTATAATGATTGTAACAATAGAAGAATTATGTTTGAGTGAGTTACTGTCGTGAAGAGTATCAAAAAGTGATGCTATACTTTTCAATAGACTTCAAAAAACCAGATTTATAAAGTTCAAAGCTTGTACATCATTTTTTTTTTTTCAGAATGAGATGGAATGCATGTTAAATGCACAATAGTAAAATAAAGATTCTCTTATGGTCCTAACAAAAATGCAAACTCGAAATATGATTGAAACATGGTGCAGAAGTAAAATTTTTGCTTCCATTCAGGTACTTGTAGAACAAAAGTGCAAGGATTCTATTGTTTACTTAAACATGGATGAATTAATGTGGGAACAAATAGAATTTTAGAAAAATGGCAGTTGATTATGCATGAATTGAGCTCAGGGTGAGTAAAAACTGCGGAACAAACTTGATACATAAACTTGAAACCAAACAATCATCAATAGCCACCCCTTTGACAGAATATTTGCTAAACCTAGAAAAAATTCATCTCTTATGCTTTGTTTGTTTTGGCCGAAAATGCTTTTTCGAAAAATGTTTGTCACATTTTTGGCGGTTAGTATGATAGAAAATGAAAGTTAAATGGAAAATCTTTTCAATGGTCAATAAAAAATAAGCCTTTTGAGTGAAAAATGCTTTATGGAAAAATGTTTTCTATGGAAAAATGTTTGTCACATTTTTTCCCGGAGTGTAAAACATTTTTTGGTCTAAAGTCTTGCCAACACTACCACACTACCACCACCACCACCATTGTTGTCGCCACCCCCCCCCCCCCCCACTCCAACTAATGCCACCGCTAATGCAACCACTAGTACATTAGTTTCAAGTTGCAATCAAACATAGGAGATCATTTTGTAGAGAAAACATTTTATAGAAAAATAGGTTGCGTTTGGTTTACTTTTGGAATTGTGATTCCAATCAAAAAATTTCAAAACTCATAACTAAACACACAACTCAAAACTCAATTCAAAAACTATTTTTAAAATTCATAACACACAATTCAAACCTCTTTTCAAAAGTCATAACCAAACTCTTTTCCAAACGAACAGGGCACTTTTTCCATCAGCACCTATGAATAATACAAGATAAAATAACAAATGAGAATGAAAATTAAGAGAAAAGGAAATATTTGAAAGGAAAAAACAAAGAATGAATTGAAAAACAGAGTAGTGTGTTTAATAATAATTAATTAGTAATGTATTGGTAATTTCAACATTCACAACAAACTAAAACTCTCTTACGATCCAAAAGAAGTAGATAGTAAACTCTGAGTTGTGATAAAATCTGAGATGATATTGGTAATGAGAAAATAAATAAATAAAAATGGTATGACAGATGTTGTGTTTGTTTGTTTGTACCTTGCAGTTGGCCTATGATCTAGTAGAATAAATAATCGACTATTTTTTAAAGAGCCTATGATCTAGTAGAATAAATATATCTAAAGCTAAGACTCTCATTGCAAACAATTTTTAATATTTCATGTTTTGGAGTTTGTCGGAAGATTTTTGGAGCGGCAAAGTAGCGAGGATTTCTCGCTAGTGTCTGCTAAGATACTTTAGTCTTTGGTCAACCCCATCCGGAAAAGAACCTGATTTTATCAAAGATTAGAGAACTATTTGTTACTATTAGATGAACTTCCCCTTATGTTTTCTTCTTATTGTTTTCCATATCGCCCACTTCATGACAAGTCTAAACAAATCAACAAGTAAATTTAAACAAACAAACACAAAAACTCTATACGGTATGCCAATTTCTAATAGTTTCCTATATTTTTTTGAATATTTGCCTTGGATTTGAATTCTAAATAATACTCCAAGTAGGGTAGATGGCTTCTCAACTCCCCTTTAATAAAGGAAGCCTAAATCCCTCCAACTACTAGAACAGATTGCCCACATGGATTTTGACAAGATTACGTGTGGCTTTGTAATTGTCAAATGTAATCCAGCATGCAAGCAGGATGGTTTAAAAATACAACTTGATACTAAAAAAGAAAAAAATCCCTTCTTGCATGGCAATGAAGTCTTAATGATCAAAAGTCTTACATGACAATGTGCAATAGGGAGGTGTTTACCATTGTAGTCTCAGGAAAGGACTTTATTCTCAATTTTCTTCATATATCTCTTGCTCCTTTATTACTTATGAGAGCTTTCGCCATGACTGGACAATAGTATATGAATATATTCTGAAAAGAAATTTATAAAAAAAAAAAAAAAACTAATGACAATTCTAAAACTCAAAAAATAGCGACCCATTGCATTCAAAATTGTAGCTCTCCTCAAAGCCAAGAAGCATTGAGTTAAATCAAAGCAGCCAAAGTCTTTTATCAAGCATAATTTTGGCATACCTTGAAAAGAGGCACAAAACCTCGCAATGCAGCTTAGACAGTAAGTATGAATACATCCTAAAGTTTGTTTCCACAACAACAAAGCCCGGAGAGCAAAAGGGTGACAACAACAATAGTTGGTGGGATTCACTATTTAAACTGTCCACATAGGCTGCGTTTGGTTTAGTTTTGAAAATAATTTTGAAACACAAGATTGAAAAGAGTTTTCAAAATTTGAAAATTTATTTGGTTGTATATTTTGAAATTAGTTTTGTAGGTTTGTAGTTTGGAATGATTTGAAATTTTTTTGTAGTTGCATAGATGGATGTGAGAGAAAAAGTGATTGATTGATGTGTAGGATGTGAGAGAATGAGAGAAGAGATAGAAAAAGTGATTGAAAATAATTTTGAGAAAATTGTAAACCCAACAAATTTTGGGTTTTGAGCTCTCAAAAATTGTTTTCAAAACAAACCAAACAAGTCATATTTTCTATATTGTTTTCACAGAAAACTGAGAAAATATAGAAAAATACACTTTTACAAGTTGAACAACAAAACGAGCATAGTATTCAAAGTCACAACTACATGTCTGTAAGTAGAATCAGGGTAAAAATAAAATAAAAATTAGAATGAAATTCATCCATGCAGCAGAGGTATATAGATAAAAAAGGAAAAGGAAATATTTGAAAGAAAAATAAAAGAAATGAACGTAAAAACATTGTTGTGTGTTGATACAGGTGAAAAATAGAAGCTATAAATCAGAATTATTAGAGCTGATGTGGAGATGTAGTTGAAGACACAAAATGATCAATTTGAGTTGATCAAACCATAGTAGCAGGAAACTCTTAATTTGGTGATGTTTCTTACTAAGTATGACGCACGGGTACGAGCACGAATACCGGTACTCGTACAATACGTGTATGTTGATATGGTAAAATCCAAAGAAAGTAGGGTACAGGTACGGCTTGGTACACTTGTAAAAAAAATATTTATTTTTAATTTAGAGTAATGTAGAAATTAATTAAATGGTTTAATTTGTTAAGATCCAACATATAATTAACATTTAATGCAAAAAATAAACGTATAAATCAAAATTAAATGTCAATATATTAAATAATTTACAAACAATAGTTTAATTTTAAAATCATACCAACCATAAAGCTAAAAATAAAAAAAGAATTCTAGTGAAATGAGTTTTATCTATGTAGTAAAAGAATATATTATTTCAACTAAGGTACGGTACGGCTTGGGTATATACTAGGTACGCCTGGGTATGTCAAAAATTAAGAAGAAAAATTTTAGGTACATGTTTTGTGTACCTGGTACGTATGTAGAAGCATCATGCGAGATACTATATGCCAGTAAATACTTGGTACAGGTACGACATGTTTTTCGAAATACCTATGCTTCATAGCTTACTAAGAAACGCAATTCCATGCTTTCAAATAAGAAACCAACAAGAAACTCGCTCATTTCTAGGAATAAACTCCCTTTCAAGTGAGATTGAATCTCTCAAGCATACAAATCTTAAAGAAATAAAAGAAAACCAACTCAAACTTTATTATCGTACTTTCTATTTACATAATATTTATTTATATTTAATAAAAATAATTTGTAGTTGATATCAATCTCCAACAAAAATTCATATTTTAACAAATATATTACAACTAACTAAATAGAAAAAAATAATTTTTAGAATATAATTATATATTTAATAATTTAATATATAAAATATATACATGCTCCAATATAGGTATGATAGATTTTGTGTTTGCTTGTTTGTAAGTTGAAAAATTGTTTGATAAAAATTAAAATGTTAAACTAAAAAAAATTATTTAATAGGTATAAGATCAAATTTAAAATTCAAAGTTTAAATTTAAAATTTATTATTTTTAATTCTACTTTTTAAATTTTTATATTGTGATGGTAGAGGATGCAAATATAAATAAATCCACATTTGTGATAAAAATCTGAAATTGGTAATGAGAATACAAATAAATAAATAAAAATGGTAGGACAGATTTTGTGTTTGTTTGTTTGTACCTTGCAGGTGGCTGCTTATACTACGACATCTACTCGAGGAATGTATTGGATGATGGGCCAATATTCTTTCCCCTTTTCACACTTCTGTTTCAGTATTGGATTACATCCCGTGATGTCCAGTGACAAAAGCGAGGGAGGGAATCCTTGTTCTGGAAAGGTCGCAAGCTCAGGGCACCTATAGATCAGTAGATGCAAAAGAGAGGGGGGCAACCCTTCCTTTGGAAAGGACGCGAGCCTAGGGCAACTCCAGATTTCAAATCTTTCAAGAGAGGTGAGGTTTTGAAACTCCTCATAAGAAAGTCTTTCCAGATTTGGGAAGTCTTCGATGGACAAATTGATGAGAGAGGTGGGCAGGAACATCCCTTCTTCTGGAAAGGACACCGTATCTCCCCATGGCCAACCTCCGCCATAAAGGTCGAGTCTTGTAAGAGAAGAGAGTTTGTGCAAACCCCACTCTAATGGAGATGGAGGCGGAACTAGAAGTTGACCCACGTCGTCCACTCTCAAACTCCCGATTCGAAGTGAAGTGATGTTGGTGGGGAAACTCCCTTCCTTGACAAAGTAGGAGACCATTCCTGCTCTGCAATCAACTAAACACAGCTTTTGAAGCGAAGTGAGTTGGTTGATGTTGTTGTTCTCATCAGGACCACCAAGTGACAGGGGCTCCAGATTAGGACACCATCTTGTCAGCAATTCTCTGAGATTCCTGAGATTATTGGCTTCAGGTAAAGATTTGAGACTGTTGCAATCCGTAATTTCAATATTTTCAAGAGATGGACAATCAATTTTGATCCCTTCCTCTGCAAAAAGTGACTCCAGGTTTCTGCAACCCCAAATCATAAGTTGTTTTAGTGTGGATGGTAGCCCACCTCTTGACAATAAATATGTGAGTGATGCACATTCAGAAACCTTCAACTCTTGCAGATTATTGAGTGTCATCAACTCGGGTAGGGACTCCAAAGCATTACACATTGAAACCAAAAGTTCTCTCAGCATAGATGGCAAACCTTTCATTGGAAAAGAGATCAGACTTGCACAATTGCGGATTCTAAGCACCCCAAGAGATGTGTATGTGTGCAGATCTTGTGGCAGTTTCTCCAGCATTCCACACCCTTCAATTGTTAAATACTCGAGTCTCGTCATGCAAGGCAGCCCCTCATGTTGCTGCTCTTTCGAACCTTCTCCTCCTTTTTCTTGCTCTTCTTCAAACAAGCAAACGAGTTTGGGACAATCAGAAATCTGCAAATGGCAGAGGGAGGGGAGACATACTTGTGTTCTCACCTTATTCTGCCACAATGTTTTGAGTTCTTTGCAGTTACTAATGCCCAATTTCTCGAGTCCCATCAAATCTCGAGTAAACCATGTCGGTAGGAACGCCAATTTTTCAACATGAGAAATGCTCAAAGCAGTTATTGAAGTCAAATGCTTAGACATTTCAGTAGCCAGTAACTCTTCATCAATTGTGCTTGGATCGCAGAGGGAGTCGGGAACTGTAACATGGCTAATATCCATGGTGAGGGAACCAAGTTCAATCGTGTTCTTCATCCCTAAGAGTGCTGGAAGGCTTGGGAGCATAACATTATTCATTGACAAGGATGCAAGTGATGGCTGAACGAGGCTCGAAACATCAATCAACAACTGCGGACAACCATCAATTTTGAGAGAATTGAGACAAGGAAGATCATTTGGTAATCTTCCAACAAGTTTGGGACAATTTATGATGGAAAGCTCACTGAGATGACTGAACGGCTGAACTCCCTCTGTTTCAAAAGCAGACCAATCCACCCATTCTGTCATAAACTCAAAGCTCAGTCTCTCTAGAGAGGGGAAAGGTTTGGCACCACACTGCTGCCCATAGAACTCACAACCAAGGCACTTTATTGTACTCATTCCTTCAATGTAAAGGTCTTTAAGCACGGGCAGTTGTCCAAGTGGTGGCAATGATGTGCAACATTTACTACCTTTTAATCGCATGAATACCATTTTAGAGAATGAAACATCTCCAACCCAGTTTGGAAATTTTGTACTACCATACCCACTGATGGTGAGTCGTTCCAAAAATTTGAAAGGCCTCATCACGTCAAGCACATCCCTCTCAACTATGTCATTCTGTGAACTATGAGATTCATCCCATTCTAGTGATAACTCTTTTAACTCCTCCTTAGACATTAAATTGGCATCCACT
The DNA here is from genome assembly GCF_055761805.1 of Camellia sinensis. Taxonomy (NCBI): domain Eukaryota; kingdom Viridiplantae; phylum Streptophyta; class Magnoliopsida; order Ericales; family Theaceae; genus Camellia; species Camellia sinensis. The sequence goes on from NC_138962.1 coordinate 103,148,378, forward strand.
GCATCCTTAACACCACTGACATTCTCCATTCTTGATATGTGTATTGCCCCTTGAATATGTGATAGGTTTTTCAACTCTCCTATTTTACGCCCACGATCTTTACCCACCATAAAATTTGACAATGTTCGGAGATTAGTTAATTTACCTATATGTAGTGACATCTCTTCTGATGATGGAATATGCACGCCAGTCATGTCAAAGTGGCGCAAATTCACTAGCCTCCCCATGTTTAGAGGCAACTTCTCAAGTTTAACACAAAATTTCAAAAACAAGACTTGTAAATTGTAGAGAGTTACCACCGAATCAGGTAACTTCCTAATTTGCGAATGGGATACATCAAGGTACCGTAGATGCTTTAGATCTCCAATGGAATCTGGTAGTTCATCTATCCCAGACCAACACAAACGCAACTCACGTAAGCACTTTAACGTTGCCAACAAATCATGAATCAAGTACCTTGTTTTGTTGTTGAAACTACTTGGCCAAAACTCTAAGAAGGTTCGTAAGTATCTGGCATCATTGAAAGCTTTGAATTTTCTGATTCCTTCATATTTACTAGCAACATAAGATGAATGTCGAGCTTTATTTGAAATCTTGTTCTGCTTGCCGCCCTCTAAATTATTCTCCAACCTAAAATAGATGTCCCCTGCAACTGCTTGAGCCAAATCATTGATGAGGTCATGCATTATGAATAGCAATTTATTATGCCTTGACAATTGGAAAAATGACCTAGACACCAATTCGTGAAAATACCTGCGGCCTACATCTTCTATTTGTTCTCCACCTTCTGGGTGTTCAATTAAACCTTCTGCCATCCATAACAAGACTAATTCATCCTTCCCAAATTCGTAATCCTTTGGGACAATTGCACAATAACCAAAGCACCTCTTCAAATGGGAAGGGAGATGATGATAGCTCAATTTTAGTGATGGGAGAATGTGGCTTTCCTCGTATGGTTTATCCCATATATTGCTAGTTAGTACCATTTTCCATTCATGCTCATTTTGGTTACATTGTAATAAGCCACCGAGAGCCCTTGCTGCCAGTGGCAAGCCTCCGCACTTAGCAACAATTTGCCTACCAATTGATTCCAATTCTGGATGTTCACTAATATTTCTATTCTTGAATGCATGTTGGGCAAAGATTGACCAGCTATCATCAGGTGATAACTCTTTCAAATCGTGGTGTTCAATTGTACCCACCTGTCGTGCAACAGTCGTGATTCGCGTTGTTACAATGATTTTACTTCCATGTGCTGCAGCTCGAAACGGAGATTTTAGTGAACTCCACTCTTCATCTCTATAGTTCCACACATCATCTAGGACAAGCAAAAACTTTTTTCCTGCCAGTTTGTCCTCAAGTTTACGTTGAAGGGTATTTAACTCCGTCGAATTGCATGAATCAAGATTGAATTCATCCAAAATTGCCTTTGTTATTCTCTTAACGTCAAACTCGTCAGATACACAAACCCACGCTTTCAGATCGAAATGGCTTTTGACACCATTATCATCGCAAATGAGTTGAGCCAGAGTAGTCTTGCCAACCCCACCCATGCCCACGATGGGAATGACATCGACTTTGTTTTGAGTTGCTGCATCTCTGAGAAGCAATTCAATAATCTGTTTTTTCTTTTCTTCTCTGCCATAAACACAAGGCTCTTTCACCAAATATGTAGTTTCTGGTCTCTGCCACACATTTGTAGACTTCATCCCCCCAATAGCCTTTTTGACCAAACCAAGTTCCTTAATTCTTGTAGTAACATCTTGTAACTGAACATTGATCTCCCTCAACTTGGACTCAATTGCGAAATTGAATGAAATCGTACTTGGAGTAAAACCAGTGCAAAAAGTAGAAAGGAGGAATCGTCGTACCTTCCTACATGTGCTGGCCTCACCAACATCAACATCAGCATCAGTCTCTGCCCTGATCAGCTTCTTTCGTAGAGCTTCAGTGGCAAACTCGTCCAGCACATCGTCCGCATCATAAGCCAAATGCTGGAGCTCTTTCAGCCACTTATTGACAGCCCTGTCGGATATCTGCTTCTCCTCTGCATCAGCAAGAACATCGTTTATATCTTCAAATGACTTCTTCAGCTTCTTGATGGAAGTGTTGACACCCTCACGACGCGCCAAGTTGATTAAATCAGGGGACAACAACTTGTCAATCACAGCTTGAAGCAATGGAGAGATAAAGATCCCCACCACATCCATGTCTACTCGTCTTTGTTGTGAAAGAGCCCAGGAAGGAATGTATGAAACAAAGCAATATGAGAGAGAGAGAGAGAGAGATAGAGAGTTGAGAGCAAATTTTTGGAACTCTGCAAGTTTCTGTTTCAAACAAGTTTGGTAGGTAGGTAATTGAATGAAGAATATGATTTTGGATGGTTCTCTGTGTTCTCTAGCAAGCAGGGTATAAAGCAAGTAAGGCCTTCCCTCCCTCCCTCTCTCCCTACTAGCAAGCAGGGTATATGATTCTGGACAAACGTTTTGTATAATTTTTTTGGTTGGTGAAAAGCAGGGTATAAAGCAAGCAGGGCCCTTCCTCCCTCCCTCCCTCTCTAGCAAGCAGGGTATATGGTTCTGTTCTCTAAGTATGCAGGGTATAATTTTTTTTTTTTCGTACAATTTTCTATTTAAAAAATGATGCTATGTTAACACAAATAAATAAATGCAAATAAAAGTTCGAAATTTTAAGACAGAAAAAAAAAGGTAAATTAGAATGATTACCTCTGAGATTTATATACATATATATAATCAGCTTTACAAGTTTGGTATAATTATATCATTCTTCTCTTTGGTAGAGTTAAAGTGCCTGAAACTGATACAAAAGAAAATAAGATAAAATACACATTTCAAAGTAAAATAAATTACAATATTATTTTTTCATTATACGACTAACAAATTATTGATGAAAATAAGACTAAATATTATGTGAACTTTAAAAGTATCAAAAAATATTATGTTTAACTTGTGAAATTCTATGTATATTTTCTAAACTCTATGTATATTTTCTAAACTATAAGACAGGTTAGTGCAATTTACCCCCAAAAAAAGAAAATGAAACAACAAATATATCTAGAGTTTCTTATCGAACTCCAATTTTTTTTTTTTTTAATAAATAAAATTTTTAAATTCAAGTTGTAAACTTATATCCCAAGTTGTTTCATAATGTCCTTTTTTCTAAACTAATTTATTATAAAAAAAAATTTTGATTTTTTTTAAAAAAAATATTACTTTAACTTCGAAGCCGTGTTTTGAAAATACCTCATAAATATTTTAAATTTCAAAAAAAAAAAATTTATTTGGATATGAGAATTTTATTTTTAAAGTACTTGTGTTTGGTAAATAAAATATTAAAAAAAAAAGGGTTCCCAATAGGTAGGTCAAAATAAAATTAAATATAAGGAGAGAAAAGAGAGGAATTATTTATTAATCTAGTTGCAAACTTTAATACTTATAGCCTTCGTTTCACATGTCAGGCTTTTTAGTTTTTTAGCTATTTTAGTCATAAAAAAAATAAAATAGGTTTTTTAATCTAATAAGATAAAACATCGCATTCAAATCATAACCATTTCATTTTTTTCTCTCACAAAAGTCAAAAAAATCAAAAAATTTATCTCAAACGAGAGTTTTTAGTTTTAAGCTAAAAAAGTCAAAAAGCTAAAAAGTCAACCTACATTCCAAACGAACCCATCGAATGAAAACAAAATGAAATGGAATGCAACCATTTGAATGATAATTCAATTTTCAAACTCCCTAAGATTATTTTAGGAATTGGATTCTCATTGCTTAAATAATAAAGTGTAAAGTGTTAAAAAAATAAAAAATTCAAAAGACAAAAGGAAAAGAGAATATAATATTATTAATAATGGTAGAGCATCTCATTCTCTCTTTTTTCTTACATAAGCTTAATAATATTCTTCGTTGCTTTTCCAAAAAAAATAAAAAAATAGTAGAGCATCGCTTGTAGTACTATATTTCTCACTATCTCTCTCACAAGCTATACAATTCACAAATATATGGATCCCATCACCTTGTAAGACACGGTAAGAAATACACAGACATCAATGATGGATCTAGAAGCGATTGTCCCCTACAAATTCACTCACTCATATATTAGTATTAGTTGTTAATTATTTTTAAATTATACGAATTCACCCGGTTTTAGGTTTTAAGGAAAATTAATTAGTTGCACAATCCATGCATTCTATATCTATGAAACATAATGTGCAAAGTATAAAAATTAATAGTTTGGGCAAACGACAACATCTTTAAAAAAAGTAGTTTTGTTTCTCATAACTAGTATTAATAAAATGTCTTAAAATTGCCATCTTTTGTAGTTCAGCAAAAATATATATAAAAAAATACTTATTTATATATGTTTTTCATGTTATTTTTTACTCTTTTTTTCTTTTTGTTGATAGAAATTGATGTTTTAGACAGTAATTTTTTCCCCCAAATTTTTGTAAAAATTGGGCCGAGCTGGGTAATGAGCCGTTATGAGCCACAGTGCAAAGGGCCGAGTAAAAGGGCCACGTAAGTCACTCCGGTTGTATGAATATTCCGAAATTAGTCCGGTCCTAAGACTGCGAAGCTGGTCCGGTCTGACCGTTAGATCGGTCTAACGGTACCTTTGAGTTAGACCGGTCTTGGAGTTACACCGGTCACGACTTGTTAGTTCGGTCTAACCACGCCGTGTGTTGTGCATGAGAAGCCGACGTAAGAGAAGTAAAAGGAAGAGCTAGTTCGGCTTATTCTACGGCTATGCATAGTCGTGTTTACTTCGGTCGCATTGGAGTTCGGCCATGATAGAACCATCTCACTTGGTTTAAAGCAGTGAGGGGGGTGTTGAAGGATAAGCATTAGCTTTCAGGAGTATGAATCCTAGGAGGACTCTGCATGGAGGAGTAGAAGTCCTACTAGGATTATGCCACACGAAACCTATAAAAGCTCACAAACATCACCTTTGGAGAGGTAACACACAACTTTGCTTTCTGAATACGCAGAGCTTTTGTCTATTTGTCAAGCTTACTGACTTAGGCATCGGAGAGGTTTCCGGCACACACCCGCCGGCTAACTCACGTCTGTGTTTTCAGGTAATAAAACGACGACGTACGGAGGAGAGTAGACTTGGTCAACAGGATTATACGAGAAGGTTTATCTCTTTCCCGTACAATTGGCGCCGTTTGTGGGAATTGCAGACAGAACAAAACCTCTTGACTAAAGCTTCTCCTCTTTACAAAACAATGGCGCACATTGAAGAATTGCCACATTCCGCCATCGACGGGCAAACTCCAGATGGGGGCACATGGCGCGAAGGACTACCTTCTATCCCTCCCATAGCGGACTTGGAGCCCCAACGACATAACTCCAGGAGGGATGCTAGGGGGAGGCGGACTAACAGCCCCCGTCACTCTCGTTCACAAAGTCCTGACAGGCAAAGGCGGAGGATCGATCCTCAAGCTCTGGAAGACCGCGTGAAAGAGCAAGATGAATTGATAAGGAAGATGGCGGCGGACATGGAGGCCTTGAAGCGCCAGATGAAGAAAAAACAAGTGGCGACAGGAGAGGGGCGCAAAAACAAGACACCCCCTCGCCACTCAGAAAATCGTAGTAGGAATACCACACCCTCGCAAGGAGAGAGCAGAAGCCTCAGGACAGGCGATACTCAATTCTGGTCTTCCAAAACTCGTCACTCCATGTCTGAGAGGACGAGATCTGAAAGATCATACACTGAAGGAAGCACGTATTGGCCCTCATATTCGCACCAAACCAGATCTAAACAGACGGAGTTACCCAGACCATCCGACTTACGAACCGTGCTCGAAGAAAAGGCACGATGCAAGGAGGATGCCAGGGCACGGGATCCACACAGAGTTTCTGCCTTACAGCGGTTGGCTCCTCGGACGCATGGAAGCATCGAGGTTGGAATGCCAATACCGCGCCCGGTGTAACGCCCTCAAAATAATAACATTAAACCCATCAATATAGACATGCATTGATACACAAAAACTCCACATTCTTCTATTCATCAGAATTCCATTACAAAAAGTATTACATGTTAACGACAAAAGCAAATGCCCTAAGGGCTTACAGCTTTCCAAGTTAACACTTGGTTACAATAAAAGAGTACTAACTCATTTACACATTAAGCCCTTGGCTTGAATTTACATGTAATACATCAAAAAGAAATAAGACAACAAAAGCGTGTCCGCCTCTAGCCTCCCAAGCTATGTCCTTGGAGGTGGCATGCTACCTGTACCTGAAAATGATATTCCCATATAGGGTGAGCCACAGCCCAGTAGAGATATGCTAAACACAGTATGAGCAATGACTAAGACATTAGCAATTGATAAGTGTTCAATTTCCATAAACCAATTCATAATCCATTTCCATCTCTTATCAATTTCACAATTTCTATCAATGGCTCAGAACCTGGCCAACCACTTATATGAGACCAAGACTCATATTACACGTTTTCCATTTTTACAATAGATAAACACACAGGTTATATCAATATCTCAACAGATAAGCATACAAGCTATATCCACATTTCAACAGATATGCATATTAGCTATATCAACACTTCCCTTGACAAGCATATGAGCTGTATCAACACTTCCAATGACAAGCATATGAGCTGTATCAACACTTCCAATGACAAGCATATGATCTGTATCAGTGGAGTCCATCCCCTATCTCCTCCCACACAACATCCGGTTTAGAGGTCCATCCCCTCTCTTCCCCTAAACCGTGGAGTACATCCCCTATCTCCTCCCACACACACAATGCATATATACACAAAGGTCATATACACAACCAATCAATACATAACATTAATGTATTCTATCAACCGTCATACTCTATGACATATCCAATTGATTAGTTTTAGTTTGCCTAATCATCATGCATTGTCAACAACAATCAAAACTATCCTCCACCGGCAGCCCAAGCAGTTATTTCTAAACAGATAATAAAAGCTCCAACAGATAAAATATCAATGTTTTCAAAAGTGGGCGATTAACAAATCCAACTCCACTATTCTACCATATAATGAGTCAACTTCATTATTTCCAACTCAATTCCAAATATCAACATTTTCCCCAATTTAATTATACCAATTAATTTACACAACGAATTAGGGCTTTCTCCCCCCATTTTCCAATATTGACCCAATGGTCCATATATCAACAATCAACATCAATACCGCTATTTTGAAACTCAAAATACTCATTTTAGAATCAAAATAATAAAACCCTCTTTGACATTTTGAAACCCTAAGTCCCAAAATTTCCCAACTTCAACACTTAATCAAAATCACCAAAAATCTATGTTAAAGACCATAAAAGTGAGTAGGAATCCCTACCTCAATTTCGGAGCCCAAGAGGAGAAGATGTAGAAAACTAAAATGCTCCAAACTCCAAGATTCACGGATCAAAACGAAGTCCTCGACGATCAACACAACTTTTACAAAGGGCAAAGGGAAGGAAAGCACTCTAACTAGATCAAACCATAGAGAGAAGGGAATTTCTAGAGAGATAGGCTCTCAAAATAACTTTTTAGAAAGTAGGAGAGAGAGAGGAAGTGTAGAAAGTGATTCAAAAATGCCTAGCTGCCCTCTGTTATACGACATTCCCGCTCGAGCGGAAAACACAACGCTCGAGCGTCAAGAACAAAAATCTGGACACGCTCGAGCGCAATAAGGCCCGCTCGACCGCCAAGACACAAGAGTAAAGCACATCCGCTCGAGCGTGAAAACCAGTCCGCTCGAGCGTAGATTTCCCCCTCCCAGAACTTATACCCAGGAAGTACTACCCGCTCGAGCGCCAACAAACCCGCTCGAGCGCCACCGCTCGAGCGTAAACAAACCCGCTCGAGCGCAAAAATCACATCTGCAGAAGTTTTGCAAGAACCCGAAATACTGGAGGTGTGCAATACCCGCTCGAGCGCAAGAAGACCCGCTCGAGCGGATCGCCTAAAAACTGAACATCAAGGAATTGAAACCAAGGCCCAACCAACCTGTAACAACCCTGTTCAAAACAGCCTAAAAATCAATCAAGTGGAATTAAAAGACGACAACGAGATAGATACCACTACCAACTTCACGGAACCGAGTCCGGAATACAACAGAACAGTAAAGGGACAACCGGGATCGCTATAACCTCCCCCCTTAAAGAATTTCGTCCCCGAAATTTAAACACAAGTTTTTCAAAAACAGGTTTTCTCCATTTTCAATAATATTTCAACAAAATATTAAACAACCCGATCCATTACCGGTCAATTCCATCTCTTTTCAAGAGGCATTTCACAACAAATATTACAAGTGCATTATCAACATGCAGTTTTCTTCCATTTCCAACCATTTCCAACATGCATGGTTCACAGTTCATACCATAATCAATATACATGATACAACTCCCATTTCTACAATAATAGCCAACATATGCAATATCATAATCAACTCCCATATCAAGGTAAGTTCTACAACATACTTTCATTAAACCAAAACATTACAAATGTTTTACAACTTAAGACATATATAAAGCTCTTAAGTCCAACAACATTACATAATCTAAATATCAGATTACTCATCAACAAACAAGTCCAGATATTTCTCGCGGACCTCCAACTCACGTTCCCAAGTGGCTTCCTCCACTCCGTGATGTTTCCACAAAACCTTTACCAAAGGGATGGGCTTGCCACGCAGGACTTGATCCCACCTATCCAAGACCCGAACCGGTCTCTCCTCATACAAGGCATCCTCATCTACCTCTAAGTCGGTCCAATCTAACACATGCGATGGATCCGGCTCATACTTCCGGAGCATACTCACATGAAACACGTCATGAACTCCGGACAACTGTGGCAGCAACGCTAAACGATAAGCAACCTCGCTAATCCTCTCAAGGATCTCAAAAGGCCCAATAAACCGAGGGGATAACTTCCCACTCTTGCCAAATCTCATCAAACCTCGAACGCCAAAGGCCTCCTCCTACGGTCGGCATAAGATTTCTGACGACTCTGGGCTGTAACAAGCCTCCTACGGATAAGTTCAACTTTCTTCGTCGTCTCCCTAACCAACTCCGGACCCAATAAAGGTGCATCACCCACCTCGGCCCAACACACTGGAGACCTACACGGTCGGCCATACAAGGCCTCAAACGGTGCCATACCGATGCTAGACTGGAAACTGTTGTTGTAGGCAAACTCCACCAATGGCAAGTGCCTCTCCCACGTCCCACTAAAGTCAAGGACACAACCCCGAAGCATATCCTCAAGGATCTGAATAGTACGCTCGGACTGCCCGTCAGTCTAAGGATGATAAGCCGTACTAAAGCTCAACTTAGTGCCCAAGGCACTCTGCAAACTCTGCCACAACCTAGCAGTAAAACGAGGATATCTATCTGAGACGATCGTCACTGGGACCCCGTGCAATCTCACTATGTCCCGAATATACAAGTCGGCAAAATGATCTACTGAATCTCTCACGCGCATAGGAATGAAGTGCGCCGACTTAGTCAACCGGTCTACAACCACCCAAATGGCATCACTACCCCGCTGAGTCCTCGGAAGACCTACAACGAAGTCCATAGTGACATGCTCCCACTTCCACTTGGCAATAGGCAAGGGTTGCAACAAACCCGCTGGCTTCTGATGCTCGGCCTTCACTTGCTGGCAAGTAAGGCACTTCGATACGAAAACCGCCACATCTCTCTTCATACCCCGCCACCAAAACTGGCGACCCAAATCACGATTCATCTTAGTGCCTCCCGGATGCACCGCAAGGCGCGAATGATGGAACTCTCGGAGTACTTCCTCTCGGCAAGACTCCGTCACAAACAAACGGTCTCGGTATCTCACACTCTGGTCGGGATACATCGTCAAACCCTTCTCCACTTTCCCACTTGAGATCTTCTCTCGGAGGGATTCTACCTCAAGGTCACCTCTCTGTGCCTCTAACACTCTAGTCACAAGTGTAGGCTGCGCAACAACAGAAAACAAGGCCGCAGCCTCAACAGATTCGCCCAGATGCAAATCAAACTCGCCAAGTGTACCCAACATCTCCCATTCCCGGATGGCTATACAAGCTACATCACTAATGGATTTTCTACTACGGGCATCGGCCACAACATTGGCCTTTCCCGGATGATAGTGCAACTCAAAATCGTAGTCCTCAATGAACTCCATTCATCTCCTCTGCCTCAAATTCAAGTCCCTCTGGGTAAACAGGTACTTCAAACTCTTGTGGTCCGAGAACACCTCAAACCTCTCACCATACAGGTAGTGCCTCCAAATTTTCAAGGCAAAGATCACAGCTGCTAACTCTAGGTCGTGTGTAGGGTAATTCTTCTCGTGGATTTTCAACTGACGCGAGCCATAAGCTACCACTCTCCCCTCTTGCATTAACACACAACCCAAACCCTTTCGTGAGGCATTACAATAAACCGCATAACCCAACCCTCTCTTCGGAATAATCAAAATCGGAGCGGTGGTCAATCTAACCTTCAACTCTTGGAACGACTTTTCGCAAGTCTCACTCCACACAAACTTAACCCCTTTCCGCGTCAATCTAGTTAACGGCGAAGCTAGCCTGGAGAAATCTTTCACAAACCGACGGTAATACCCAGCTAATCCCAGAAAACTGCGGATCTCAAACACACTCTTAGGCTGTGCCTAGTCTTGCACTGCCTCAACCTTGGATGTGTCAACAGACACCCCTTCCCCGGATACCACATGGCCTAAGAATTTCACCTCTCCTAGCCAGAACTCACACTTCCCAAACTTGGCATACAGCCTATGGGCTCTAAGTAACTCAAGCACCACTCTCAAGTGTGCCTCGTGCTCCTCTTCTGAAGGCGAATAAATCAGGATGTCGTCCACGAAAACGACTACAAAACGATCCAAGAATTCCTGGAAGATCCGGTTCATCAAGTCTATAAAGACTGCCGGTGCATTGGTGAGCCCAAACGGCATCACTAGAAATTCATAATGGCCATACCGCATATGGAATGCCATTTTAGGAATATCCTCCTCCCTGACCCTCAACTGGTGGTAACCCGATCTCAAGTCTATCTTAGAGAAACAACGGGAACCCTTCAACTGGTCAAACAGATCATCTATACGAGGCATAGGGTACTTATTCTTGATCGTAGCCCGATTCAACTTCCGGTAGTCTATACACAATCTCAAGGCACCATCTTTCTTTTTAGCAAAGAGGGCCGGTGCTCCCCACGGTGAAACACTAGGGCGAACAAAACCCTTATCTAGCAATTCCTGGAGCTGAACTTTCAACTCAACCAACTCTGCTGGGGCAAAACGGTAAGGTGCCATAGAAATCGGCGCCGTGCCGGGCACTAGATCAATAGAGAACTCTATCTCTCAGTGAGGTGGCAAACTAACAAGGTCTTCGGGAAAGACATCCGAATACTCGCAAACCACCCTCGGCAACACAATCTAGGTCTCATCACACTCACCACTCTCAAAGCTAGCAAGTAGACCACTAAGCTCACTCCGCCCTTGCGAATCATACCCCGGTGGCAAAATACTACCAACCCGGTCTCCCAAGAAATGGAACCACTCCCCGCTCAAGGTACATAACGTAACCCTCTGGCTGTAGCAATCTATAACAGCCCGATATGACGATAGCCAGTCCATACCGAAAATAACATCAAAGCCCTTCATAGGCATGACCACAAATGGAAAAGGAAGCCTATGGTCGGCGATCTCTATATCACAACCCCTAACACCCTGTCTCAAGATCAACTCACCACCAATAGGCGATACTACACAAATAGGAGATGCTAACTGTGCCAACTCCAATTCCAAAACAGATGCAAATGCAGCAGATACAAAAGAATGAGATGCTCCTGTGTCAATCAACACACTAGCAACCGAGTTGCAAAACAGAAAAGTACCCCTCACCACTGATGGAGCCGGTACTAGGTCTTGCGCGGTAACAGCATACACGTGCCCTGTAGGCCCCTGATCTACCTGCTCACCTCTAGGAGCAAACGACTGTTGCACAGACTGGGATGACGAAGCTCCCGGATTGGCCCTCGAGGCCTGCACAGACTGAGCTGGCTGATAACTCTGCGTCTGCCTAGAACCCGACGCTCCCGAAGTAGCACTCAACTGTGGGCAAAACCTCTTCAGGTGCCCAGGCTGACCACACTGATAGCAAGACAAAGGCTGGCCCCTGCCCTGACTCTAGCCCTGAGGTCTAGGTGAAGAAGAAGCAGCTCGCTGATCCCCTCCTTTCTGTGGGCAAACTGAAGACTTGTGACCCAACTGGCCACACGCAAAACAAGTCAAGCCTCCCTGACTACCTCTCCCTGAGCCCGCACTCGGTACTGGAAAGGTCGATCTAGCCACACCACCCAAAGACTGCTGAGGGTTGGAACCACTCTGTCTCCTGCCATCACTCTGACCATCTTGGCTCCTCTTGGAGCCTCTCTGCCCCTCATCTTCCTCCTGCATCATGAGCTCCATATGAGCTGCCGCATCCACCAAACGTTTATACTCCCAGATGAAGGATCCACCAACCCTCAACTTGAGGCCCCGCCTCAACTTCCGCTCAAACTCAAAGCAACAGCGTTCCTCAGACGCCACTAATTCAGGTGCAAACCTGGACAGACTAGTAAAGGTAGCCTCAAACTTGGCCATAGACAAGCCTTGCTGTCTAAGCTGGCAAAACTGCTCTCTCAGCTTCTCTCTAGCAGCTGAAGACAAGAACTTCTCCTGGAAAGCATTCACAAATGCCTCCCATGCACCACCAACACTGCCCTTCTCATACTTCCACCATTGTCCCGCATCTCCCTTCAGTTGGAAGGATGCCAAGGTCACCTTCAAAGCCCCGTCCTCGATGCCAAGCATCTCGAACGTCTTCTCCATTTGTTCCAACCACTCGTCAGCCTTAAGTGGCTCCTTTGGATCCCGAACAAACTCGTCCGGGTTAAATCGGAAGAATTCCCTCTTCAGGAAAGAAGGCCCTGCCTCAGCAACCTGATTCTTAGCTCTGAGAATACCCAAAGCTCCCGCTATCTCTCGGGCCAAGGCGCCCATAGCCTGCTGACCCGCTGGCTCGGCCACATTGGCCTGACCAACTCCCTCCTGCACTGCCGGAACGTCATCCGGTACAGGTACCTCCTGCCTACCATGCCTGCCACGCCTACCACGCCCTCGTCCTGACATCCTAATAAAGGTAACCAAGACTATTAGGACATTCACAAATGTGCCGAAACTATAACACTCGCGTCCTAATGCATGGACAACTGTAATTCACTCCACGTAAGCACATAAACACATAAGCATTTACGAATTTCATTTCCGGATAATGATAGTCCCGAGGCGTTACTAGAGTTCCGGTTAGAAACAGCATTGATCAAGTGCTTTTCCAACAAGACTCCCAGCAACCCAAGGATCCAATCAACATCCTAGAAACTACATTCCATACCCACATAGTCACATAAGCATGTTATCAATTAAGCACATAGCATATGACATTACATCTAAGTCTCCATCAAGCGAGACAAACCCATTGTGATCCTAATCAATTCCCACGTACCCAAAGTATTCGAACCCGGTACGCTCTGATACCAAGTTGTAACGCCCCCAAAATAATAGCATTAAACCCATCAATATAGACATGCATTGATAAACAAAAACTCCACATTCTTCTATTCATCAGAATTCCATTACAAAAAGTATTACATGTTAACGACAAAAGCAAATGCCCTAAGGGCTTATAGCTTTCCAAGTTAACACTTGGTTACAATAAAAGAGTACTAACTCATTTACACATTAAGCCATTGGCTTGAATTTACATGTAATACATCAAAAAGAAATAAGACAACAAAAGCGTGTCCGCCTCTAGCCTCCCAAGCTATGTCCTTGGAGGTGGCATGCTACCTGTACCTGAAAATGATATTCCCATATAGGGTGAGCCACAGCTCAGTAGAGATATGCTAAACACAGTATGAGCAATGACTAAGACATTAACAATTGATAAGTGTTCAATTTCCATAAACAAATTCATAATCCATTTCCATCTCTTATCAATTTCACAATTTCTATCAATGGCTCAGAACCTAGCCAACCACTTATATGAGACCAAGACTCATATTACACGTTTTCCATTTTTACAATAGATAAACACACAGGTTATATCAATATCTCAACAGATAAGCATACAAGCTATATCCACATTTCAACAGATATGCATGTTAGCTATATCAACACTTCCCTTGACAAGCATATGAGCTGTATCAACACTTCCAATGACAAGCATATGAGCTGTATCAACACTTCCAATGACAAGCATATGAGCTGTATCAGTGGAGTCCATCCCCTATCTCCTCCCACACAACATCCGGTTTAGAGGTCCATCCCCTATCTTCCCCTAAACCGTGGAGTACATCCCCTATCTCCTCCCACACACACAATGCATATATACACAAAGGTCATATACACAACCAATCAATACATAACATTAATGTATTCTACCAACCGTCATACTCTATGACATATCCAATTGATTAGTTTTAGTTTGCCTAATCATCATGCATTGTCAACAACAATCAAAACTATCCTCCACCGGTAGCCCAAACAGTTATTTCTAAACAGATAATAAAAGCTCCAACAGATAAAATATCAATGTTTTCAAAAGTGGGTGATTAACAAATCCAACTCCACTATTCTACCATATAATGAGTCAACTTCATTATTTCCAACTCAATTCCAAATATCAACATTTTTCCCAATTTAATTATACCAATTAATTTACACAACGAATTAGGGCTTTCTCCCCCCATTTTCCAATATTGACCCAATGGTCCATATATCAACAATCAACATCAATACCGCTATTTTGAAACTCAAAATACTCATTTTAGAATCAAAATAATAAAACCCTCTTTGACATTTTGAAACCCTAAGTCCCAAAATTTCCCAACTTCAACACTTAATCAAAATCACCAAAAATCTATGTTAAAGACCATAAAAGTGAGTAGGAATCCCTACCTCAATTTCGGAGCCCAAGAGGAGAAGATGTAGAAAACTAAAATGCTCCAAACTCCAAGATTCACGGATCAAAATGAAGTCCTTGACGATCAACACAACTTTTACAAAGGGCAAAGGGAAGGAAAGCACTCTAACTAGATCAAACCATAGAGAGAAGGGAATTTCTAGAGAGAGAGGCTCTCAAAATAACTTTTTAGAAAGTAGGAGAGAGAGAGGAAGTGTAGAAAGTGATTCAAAAATGCCTAGCTACCCTCTGTTATACAACATTCCCCCTCGAGCGGAAAACACAACGCTCGAGCGTCAAGAACAAAAATCTGGACATGCTCGAGCGCAATAAGGCCCGCTCGAGCGCCAAGACACAAGAGTAAAGCACATCCGCTCGAGCGTGAAAACCAGTCCACTCGAGCGTAGATTTCCCCCTCCCAGAACTTATACCCAGGAAGTACTACCCGCTCGAGCGCCACCGCTCGAGCTTAAACAAACCCGCTCGAGCGCAAAAATCACATCTGCAGAAGTTTTGCAGGAACCCGAAATACTAGAGGTGTGCAATACCCGCTTGAGCGCAAGAAGACCCGCTCGAGCGGATCGCCTAAAAACTGAACAACAAGGAATTGAAACCAAGGCCCAACCAACCTGTAACAACCCTGTTCAAGACATCCTAAAACTCAATCAAGTGGAATTAAAGGACGACAACAAGATAGATACCACTACCAACTTCACGGAACCGAGTCCGGAATACAACAGAACAGTAAAGGGACAACCGGGATCGCTATACCCTGCCTACGAACCAACGGACAAAGCATTAGCATGGCTGCAGACTTCGCCATTTGTTCCGACGATTGAAAACGCGCCCCTACCATCAAGCTTCCTTCAGCCCAAATTCACTACATATGAAGGGAAGACGGACCCCTACTTACACTTGAGCCACTTTCGCCAGGTCATGGCTGTGTACAGGCGAAACGTGTCACACCCCAAACCTGGGTATGATCGGCCGTGGCCCACAGGGCCTTAGCCCAAGGCACACGTAAGCCTGAACACGAATTCAATATCACCTTGAACAATTAAACCATAGTCCAATAATAAATAACCAAAACTCAATCCAGGACATGCCACAAATGAAAAACAAGTCATAACCAACTTCCAAAAAAAATATATATATAGTAAATGGGACACAAACCGCCCACAAAATAAAATAATTCTAAATAAAACCCAACCACAATGTATGCACAAAACTCGACAAAGCAACCTAAAAGAAAATTAAATAAATGCCCTAGAGGTCCATGCAATTGAGTCCCCGCTACGCCATGAATCCACTCTAAGTCCTTCTAACACCTGGAAGTGATAAAACTACGTCAGCTGATAGCTCAGTGAGTAGCAACATGGATAGTAAATACAGTTTTGAAAACAAGGACAAATTCCAAAATAAGATATATATCACAGAAAATAGATTGGCATACAGTTTGGTAAATACAATCTGTTTCAAAAGAAGGTTCCACAGTTCAACACTTAAAATACTCATGTCTCACAAGAACATGATAAACGACATTTTCCACTTAAAACAGATTATAACATGAACACCAATAATTTTCAGGGTACCAAGAAAAACAAATAATCTGCCACACATTTCTCAGGCTATAAGCCCCGTTGGATCCAATACCGAACTGAGAGTCATCCTCAGGGTGGCACCTGGGCCTTTTCTCAAAGACGATCCGATTGAAGGTCACCTAGTTGTTTTTAAAGGTCTTTTCCTTACAATCGTTGGGCACTAGAGTCATCACGGCCCAACCCGGATCTGTTCCCTAGTGGCCAGAGTCACCACACACAGTGGAATAATTTCCCTGGACTAAATACACACATGGTCCCAATAATCAATACACATCAGTTTTGCAAAACATGGTAGTTCATCATTATAAACATGAGACCAAAACAAATAGTTTACAGTATGTCAAGTTCACACATGTTTCAGAAATAATTTGATTCAATTGATAATATAATAATTTATCAAAACAGTTAGTCTTGAAACAACAATTTAATTTTCCAACAGTTCAGGGTAGGGGAACATTTATAAAAATACGTAGCATGAAACTACTCACCTGAAACGAAATGATATAATCCTTGAATCGAATAGAGTGTAAAAGTCCAACTAGTGCCCTGAACGAAGTATAAAAAAAAAAAACTACACGTCACAACTAATTTAAAATACTACAAAATAGGAACTAAGTAACCTCAACTAAAGCGCACTAACACGGCTCAACCCAACTCACCGTTACTCTTAAATGTTAGCTAAGTTCATGTTCTTCAACGTTTAAAATCACCCAAGACATGGGTTCCGATCAAAACTTAATTAATTGTGACTTTAAGATAAAACAGAATTTCAAACAAGCCTTCCCAACCTATTCGCTAACTTTGAAAATTACAAAACCCACTCCACGCTATTCAAAAAAATTCCAATAACCTCCAGATATGATCTAATATATCCTAAGTTTCAAACCCAATTGGTTTCACTTGATTTGCTTATCAAAATAATTATCTACAATTTATTATATCCAAACAGGTTGTTTTCTGCAGCACTTTAAAGAAATTGACGGTTCTCTTAATATACACGAGCAATCAATGCAAGGCCAAAAATGTATGAAACTAGACTCGTAACCGGTTCTAATGACACTAATTTGATAATTTTTGGATTTATACCCAAAGAGAACAACACTCCCGAATTTACTATTTCGGACTGGTTTCCTGGACAGATTTGAATACCTCAATTTATATGGATTTTGACTCCCAAAAATTATGAAAAAATTCAGATATGCAATTCAATATGTGATTAATCTACTGTAAAAATTTCAGATTAAAATTCATTCGTTTGATATGGTTTCTTGATTTTTAAAGTCTATGATTCTGCACAGAATGTTTCCTTGAATAATACCCAACCTTTATGCATGAATGTGTTGAACCTTAAACATTATATCTAGGCCTATACCAAACAAGGGCACCAGTCCACTGTCAACAAAACACACAAAAAAAAATAATGTCACATCTCTTCCACAATGAGACTTACGCAACCACACAGCACCTCTTCTTCCATCATTATTTCCCATAACCCAAGTTTGATATACTAAACTTCCCTTCACACCAGCCCATAAATTAATATATACCTGAATGATCAAACCATGCATTTCATGAACTCAACTATAGAAGATCAAAAATAATAATAGAAGTGAGAATAAACAATTAAATTACCCACAAAGTATTGGTTACATAGAATTCCTCTCCCTCTTTGTTTGCCACAAGCTTCTTCGTCTCTCTCTCCCTCAAAGAATCACGACTGCTAAGCCTAAAGTGGCTGCTGTTGCGTTGATTATAAAAAAATATTGATATCACACCATTAGGGTTTTATCCACCTAATATAAATTTCCAAAATGACCCCTTACTAACTAGTTTATTATTATTATTATTATTATTATTATTATTATTATTATTATTATTATTATTGTTACTATCATTAAGATTATTATCAAAAGTCTTAAAAAAATTGTGAACTTCCATAAAAATTTATTTATACTTTAAAAATTAATTAAAGATCCCCCAAATATTTAATTTGCATTTTAGGATTCACCATCAAAATATTTGAGACTGTAATATTATTATTGTTATTATTTAATTATTTACTTAATTTTTATATTTGGGTTCTCACAAAACGAGGCCTTAATGTGTATACTCTTCCCATCTAGCCTTGGCGACCTAGGCTTGACTTGGTTCGGGAAACTTCCAGAGGGCAACATAGCCTCCTGGGCACAATTGGCAGAGGCGTTCGTAACAAGGTTTCGAACAAACACTAAAACCCCGGTGGAGATCGACCAGCTACTCTCCATCGACATGGGCGATAAAGAGACCCTAAGATCCTACAATAGTCGCTACTGGGAGACATTCAATCAGATTGGGGACTGCCCCACCAATCTCGCCATTGCAGAGTATAAAAAAGGCCTTCCAGTCGGGAATAGACTAAGGGACTCGATCACCATGACGCCACCCCTCACCATGGAAGCCCTGATGGAAAGAGTGTATCAGCACATCAGGGTAGAAGAGGATGGCGCTCGTGCCAAAGCAAAATTTAGGGCGACCACAGTACTGTAGACAAGCCCGCGGGGGACCTTGCTACAGCTCAGACTCGATTTTGTAGTCACGGTTCTAAGTCTGAACCAAAGAGTCCAAATCTGGCAAATCATTTTGAGAAAAACTGATTTTTTGAAAGAAGTGCCAAACATGGACTGCTTTGCCAGATACAGAGTCGCCACCTAAATATTTTATTTGGGAAATTTAGGAAACCCTGACTCGGTGCCAAAAGGCCACGTGTCCGTCATCACCAAAGTTGCCTCGACTCGGGAACTTGGGTACGGTTGGGGAAGGTCACTTCGTGAGCACCCCCGCTCGCCCGGTCATAGACCGGCCTCTACTAACCATGATATCAATTTTTGAAAACATTGCGAGTTCTTATTCCGGTTTATTAGCCTAGGTTATTATGTGATGCGCACAGCATACAAATATAGACCGGGTCGCCTGATTTGGAACGAAACATTTCATGTTTGTTTTTGAAAATGGTTTGCTACCCGCAGGTAGGCTTGAAACATTTTGATGTTTTATTCCAATTTAGATAACCCGACCTTCACCCACAGGCATTCAGGCAGTTATATCATGTAAGCACATAGCCTCATGGTAAGCATGCTATTCATGGCAACACTCACACGCATGCAAGGATGCTAAAGCATAAAACTTACCGGGTACTCCAAGCCAAAACAAAAACTGTATTAGAAATCATGCATGATCCTAAGTATACAGAAATGCCTAATGCAACACATGCAAAATGCAACTATAGCAGGCTCGGCTATTCTGAGATGGTATATGAAATGCTACAACTACCATGTATTCAATTTGGAATTGAAAGTACGATGCAGTTAGTATGGTGCGCCGAGCCCGGTGCATGCAAAACAGATGAATGATGCAAACATGCTGTCATACTGTATGCTAATCTAAATATGCCCTAATCTAACCATCATAAGCGGATAAATAAAAGGGAGAAAGACGTGGGGTTGGAAGACATACAACACACACACGCACACTTATTATAGTTGTGCCCTCGCGCAGAGGGTCCGAATAAATATACAGTCCAAATATTACAGTCCCGAATAAAAGAATATTACAGTCCGAAATATTATAAAATTCTAATTAATAAATTAACTATGAAAGCAAATAAAACTGGCGTGCAAGCCAGGGACCGCCTTGCTTCTGATGGATGATGCATGTCCGGGTTGTCTTGCGCGGAAATCCATCGGAATGCCCCAATTAGCCTCTGTTTACACCTGTTCTTGAAATGCGTGCCAAGCCCCAAAAGGCTGTTGATTCTTTGTTTTGCTGCAACAGAGAGCAGGAAAAGGGCATAGCAATGTATCTGCACAGATATATGCATGTCTCGATCCTCGTGCCACCAATCACGCATACCGAGGCATGATGGCCGAGGAGTCGAAATGCACAACTCAATATAGGATGAATGCGCATGAAACTACAGCTAAAACCTAACTCCATCATGGATAATCCGGAGTGTCGGTGACTGGGGAATTGAGACACATTCCGTCACTTGGAGTACGAAATGTACCTCGTTTCCCGTGCCCGGGCTAACTCCTATTCCGGACAATGCAATATGCATGATATGCATGAAATGCAACTAAGATGTAATCCTAACATACACAATGTTATGAAAATGAGATGCCTCGAAATGCATGCACACGGGCACGCAAACCGAGGCGATGATAAATGCAATGAAAATGAGATGCCTCGAAGCGCGTGCACACGGGCACGCAAACCGAGGCGATGATAAATGCAATAAAAATGAAGTGCCTCGAAATGCGTGCACACTGGCACGCAAACTGAGGCAATGATGGAATGCAATGAAAATGAGATGCCTCGAAGCGCGTGCACACGGGCACGCAAACCGAGGCGATGATAAATGCAATGAAAATGAGATGCCTCGAAGCGCGTGCACACGGGCACGCAAACTGAGGCGATGATAAATGCAATAAAAATGAGATGCCTCGAAGTGCGTGTACACCGGCACGCAAACCGAGGCGATGATAAATGGGCTTATACCAAATGTACCTCGAAGTGCGTGTACCAAAAAATCGAGTACGAAATGTACCTCGTTTCCCGTGCCCGGGCTAACTCCTATTCCGGACAATGCAATATGCATGATATGCATGAAATGCAACTAAGATGTAATCCTAACATACACAATGTTATGAAAATGAGATGCCTCGAAATGCATGCACACGGGCACGCAAACCGAGAAAATGAAAGAATGCTATGAAAAAGAGGCGCCTCGAAATGCGTGCACACGGGCACGCAAACCGAGGCGATGATAAATGCAATGAAAATGAGTTGCCTCGAAGTGCGTGCACACGGGCACGCAAACCGAAGCAATGATAAATGCAATGAAAATGAGATGCCTCGAAGCGCGTGCACACGGGCACGCAAACCGAGGCGATGATAAATGCAATGAAAATGAGATGCCTCGAAGCGCGTGCACACGGGCACGCAAACCGAGGCGATGATAAATGCAATAAAAATGAGATGCCTCGAAGTGCGTGTACACAGGCACGCAAACCGAGGCGATGATAAATGGGCTTATACCAACATGGGTGAGCCTCAGCCACACTCACATGGGATACCGGCGAATAAAAATGGAGTGCCTCGAAATGCGTGCACACTGGCACGCAAACCGAGGCGGTGATAAAATGTGATGAAATGACATGGAAATGACAAATGGGCTTATACCAACATGAGTGAGCCTCAGCCACACTCACATCGGATGCCGGCGGATAAAAAAATGAAGTGCCTCGAAATGCGTGCACACTGGCACGCAAACCGAGGCAATGACGGAATGCAATGAAATGACATGGAAATGACAAATGGGCTTATACCAACATGAGTGAGCCTCAGCCATGGAATGCAATGAAATGACATGGAAATGACAAATGGGCTTATACCAACATGAGTGAGCCTCAGCCACACTCACATCGGATGCCGGCGGATAAAAAATAAAGTGCCTCGAAATGCGTGCACACTGGCACGCAAACCGAGGCAATGACGGAATGCAATGAAATGACATGGAAATGACAAATGGGCTTATACCAATATGAGTGAGCTTCAGCCACACTCACATCGGATGCCGGCGGATAAAAAATGAAGTGCCTCGAAATGCGTGCACACTGGCACGCAAACCGAGGCATTGACGGAATGCAATGAAATGACATGGAAATGACAAATGGGCTTATACCAACATGAGTGAGCCTCAGCCACACTCACATCGGATGCCGGCGGATAAAAAATGAAGTGCCTCGAAATGCGTGCACACTGGCACGCAAACCGAGGCAATGATGGAATGTGATGAAATGACATGGAAATGACATGCAAGCATGCTAATGGAATTTCAGCAACAAAATATGGGGGAAAAGGGTCCCGAAATGAAGCGAAATGACATGAAATGCAAGGAAACGTCCCGAAATGCAACATTAGGCACCCGAAATGGCCTATAGCCATGCTAAACATGCACAATATGGACATGCAATGCAAAGACAGAAGCTAGACAGTCCCAAGAGATGCACTTTCACAATTGTAAACATGGCCAAACAGCAAGCATAGGTATGGGAAAAATAGCATGCAAGAATAGGGGCCAAAAGAGGGGTAATGAAGCAAGTGGTATAAACTAAACCCAAACTGAAAAATTTCCTTCTACAACACTGAAGATGATCCAAAAATATGAACATTTACAGTATATGGCAGCCTCAAAATCAGTATACAAATATGCTAAAAAAGTGATGCAAAAACGAGGCTCAAAAGGTGCTATAACATGAAGTATACAAAATAATCACTAAACAGAAAAAAAGTGTTAATGAAACATGAAGTATAGGCTAAAATAAGACCACTTTCAGTTTGGACCAAGGTCCAACAACAGAAGCAAAGAGGGCTACCAATTTATGCAAAAATGGGGCCAAATAGGGGATATAACTACAAGTGACACATGGAGGCACCAAACAATGTTGAGCCCTTCCTCAATGTTGAAGAGGGGCTCAAAATAAGCCTTATATCAGTTTACAACATGCTCGAAAATAAATTGCTCATGGGCCAAAAATAGCATGCAAAATCATGACATACAAGATGATCAATGAAGCAAGTGTATCATGGAGGGCTCAAACAGGGTTGATCCCTTAATGAAAAGTGAAGATGAGCTCAAAATATGGCCCTTTTCAGTTAGGGCCGGATCTTGAAACAAAAAGGAAGTGGGGCTTAGAAATAGATCAAGAAAAAGGGTCAAAAGGGTAAAAGTGTTACTTACCCTTGAAGATTCGAACTTTTGTTGCTTCTTGGATGGATTTGCAGCTTCTTTAGCCTTCAAGAATCCTTCCTTGTTGCTGGAAATGAGATGGTGGTGGTAGAGCTTGGTGGTGTAGAAGGAATGATGGTTAGGGACTTAGGGTTTTTTTAAGAATTGAGAAGGAAGAAGATGGAGTTGGCTATGGAAGCTTGAAGGAGAGTTTTTCTAACTCTAACAAAGGAGGCCACCAGCTGGTTATAAGGATCAAAAAGGGGGTGTAAAGGTGGGGGAGAAGGAGAGCAAAACTCCCCCACAAAATATCCCCCGGATACAGAAAATATCTGGGGGATATTGCCCCACAGCTGTAAAGTGCACAGTGCAAGGAACACGGCCGACCCATTACTTTTGCTGGAGGTGGCCGGCCGGCCACACCCCCTAGCCGGCTGGCTAGGGGTCAAAAGGGTCAATGTGATTTTCTGGCCGGCCAGCTACTGGAGAGGTACCCCTATGTGTGTACATCACAACCATGTGGTTAAAAGTCCAAGAAAGTGGGCCCAAGGGGTTCAACATTAGCTCGGAAAGAGGGGTTCAAAAGGGTCAATTTGAATTACTGGCCGGCCATGAACTTTTAGGGGCCTCTCAGGTGTGTACATCACAGATATATGGTTGAAAGTTCAAGAAAAAAGGTCCAAGGGGTTCAACATTAGCCCGGAAGAAAGGGGTCAAAAGGGTCAGGTGACCTTAATGGCCGGCCCCCAACTTTTAGTGGCCTCTCATGTGTGTAGATCACAGATATGTGGTTGAAAGTTGGCAACACTACCCCTAGGGTGTTCAACATTAGCCCGGAAGTGCGAAAAACGGGCGCTGGGAGGCTCCGGAGGAGAGATAACTGGCTGCTGCAACAATTGCTGGCCTCCCACCCTTCAGTGACCTTCCTCGTGATAAAACAGAGGTACCTGCCAAAAATGAACGAAAACCGTTGCAAAACGAATGTTCCGGAGCCAAAACACGCAGTTCGGGGTCCCGAAAATGGGCCGTTAAGCACCGAAAATGGTATTCGACCTCGAAGTGGGTTTCTCAGCCCCCAGTGTCCCTCAAAAGGGATGAAATAAGATGTATGCCAAAAATCAGAGCAATAGGAGATGGTTAAGCGGTCCCGAACCGAGGCACACGGCCTGACGGCTCCGAAAACCGGGAACCGGACTCTGAAATGGGAAAAATGGCCTACGGCCACCAAATGTAGCCTGTGAACATTGAGAGATGGTCTACGGGACCTCTCCCTCCCCTTAGGAAAAGAAATAGGGAAAACCGAGTCTGGCTCGCAAACCGAGACAAGGCACAGAAAAGGGTTCGGAAGTCCGGAGGTAGGGCTTACGGCCGCGACTCTGAAACTTCTGCACAAGCACATCATGCAACATCACCAAGCGCTCCATCGGTGACGTCTGAGTCTTAAGGTCGGTCAAAAATGGGGTGTCTACAAGTACCAAAAAAGAAGACCTCAGCAAGGGTTAATACGGTAGATCGACCGAACATAAACGGACGTGGCAGATGAGATAACGGAGAAGACCCGGATAAAAGATGGTTGAGAATCTGCAGTGCCATAACCACGGTGTTCAAGAAACCGATATATCGGATTCTGAGCGAAATAAGAGATGAGCCTTTCGTCAAGTGGCCAGCCAAGCTGGGAGAAGCACAAAAAGACTACGACGAAAGATCGCGGTGCACCTTCCATAAAGAAAAGGGGCACCGCTCTGAGAATTACACACCATTAAGACAGCACCTGGAGGAGTTAATGGCGGCAGGTCACTTGGATAAATACATTGAAGGAGGGACGCAGCCAGCCCCCCAGGACCATAATAACCCCAATGGGATGCCAATCGACACCCCGCCTCAAGGCATTATCAATGTGATACATGGAGTTTTTGAACCTGAGCGTGTATGCGAGCTCAGGGGATCAATCAAAAAGGCTGAGCACTTTAGAGAGGTGCTAAGTGCCCAACCTACCATCAAGAAGCGGAAGACAGAGGCAACAAACGTCATGTCCTTTTCGGATAAAGACTTGGAACGAATTTACTGCCCTCACAATGATGCCCTGGTCGTCACTCTCCGAGTCAAGGATTTTGACATCAAGCGGATTCTGATTGACCAGGGTAGTTCATGTGAAATCATGTACAACGAAACATTCAAACAATTGAAGCTGCAAGACAAAGACTTGGTGCCTGCCGTATCTCCCCTAATTGGATTCAACTCCATGCCAGAATGGCCCGTCGGTAAAATAATTCTTCCAGTCAGAGCAGGAAGCGTGACGAAACAAGTGGAGTTCTGGGTATTGAAGGTCCCCTCCACTTACAACATCATCTTGGGCAGAACATGGTTGCATGCCATGCGATCAGTGGCGTCATCCTACCACCAAGTAATGCGGTTCCCCAACGATACCGGGGTAATTGAAGAAGTCTATGGAGATCAGATCATGTCAAAACAATGCTTCGTCATGGTAAACGGCAGCCGCGCTGCCAAAGGATACGTTCATTCGGTGGAAGAACCTGAGAGCAATGAGCTATTCACAGATGTCGGCAAAGCGGCTGATCAGAAAGCAGTGGAGGACTTGGTAGAGGTAAGAATAGATGAAAAGAACCCGAATAAGTTCTTTTTGCTCGGTTCGTCGTTGTCCAGCACTGAGATATTAGAGGTCTTAGAATTCTTAACCTCTAACATCGAAGTGTTCGCCTAGACGCCCTACGACATGCCAGGCATTGATCCAAACTTCATCTGTCATCAACTTAATGTCCACTCATCCGCCAGACCAGTCATCCAACGCACACGTAGATCGGCGCTCCACCACGCCGAGATGGTGGCGGAAGAAGTAGGTAACCTGCTGGAGGCAGGAGCAATTAGAGAAGTACACTACCCAAGATGGATCTCCAACACAGTCGTAGTACCAAAAAAGAATGGTAAGTGGCGTGTCTGCGTCGACTATAAAACAGTCAACAAGGCATGCCCAAAAGACAGCTTTTCTCTACCACGGATAGATCAACTGGTAGACCTAACGGCGGGGCACAACCGACTTAGCTTTCTGGATGCATACAGAAGCTACCACCAAATCGCCATGCATGAACCAGACCAGGAGGTCACATCCTTTACAACTCCAAGAGGACTGTACTGTTACAAGGTCATGCCCTTTGGCCTAAAGAACGCAGGGGCAATATTCCAACGAATGGTGACCAAGATGTTTGAACCATTGTTAGGCAAAACAATGGAGGCTTACATCGACGACATGGTGGTCAAGAGCAAGGATGAGAACGACCATCTCAAGGACCTAGGCGAGATGTTTGAGATCCTGAAGAAGCACAAGTTGCGCCTCAATGCGTCCAAGTGTGCGTTCGGAGTAGGGTCTGGCAAATTCTTGGGCTTCCTTGTTACCAACCGGGGTATAGAAGCAGACCCCTCTCAGATCAAAGAAATCCAGGATTTGAAGAGACCAAACTCAGTAAAAGAAGTGCAGCATTTCACCGGCATGGCAGCTGCGCTCAACCGATTTTATCAGCCGGTCGTCAGACAGACTACGACCATTTTTTCATGCCTTAAAGGCCAAGTTTGAGTGGGATGAAGAATGCGACCAAGCTCTGGAAAGCTTGAAGGAATATATGTCTTCCCCACCACTGCTTGTTACCCCAGTACCTGGTGAAGAACTTTTCTTGTACCTGGCAGTCTCTCAGCATGCAATTAGCGCAGTGTTGGTTCGTGCAGAAGGAATCCAGCATCTGCCCATCTATTATGTCAGCAAGACATTGCTAGGGATCGAAACAAGGTACTTGCCCTTGGAAAAATTAGCATTGGCCTTAATGATGGCCTCCAGGAAATTGGCACACTACTTTCATGCCCACACCATAGTCGTCCTCACAGCTTTTCCGCTAAAAGCTTTGTTTGAGAGGGCGAACTTTTCTGGGCGAATCTTGAAGTGGGCAGTAGAGTTGGGACAATTCGACATCAAGTTCCAACCCAGAACCGCAGTAAAGGCCCAATCTTTGGCAGACTTCATCGCAGAGTTTACTCCTGGAAGTTATCATATCTGCCCAGTCGACCTAACTGACACAACCGAACTAGGGATGGAAGTTGACGCCGAAATAGCGCAACCCCTAGCAGAAAGCACTCGGTCAGACTCCAAGGTAGTCCAGACTAAAGACGGGAAGGAAGAAACAAACCAAGACTCGCCAACAGTACAATCAGATGACGAAAGGCAGACAGCAAGCATGGACCTTGAAGAAAACACCAGCAACATTCTTGACCCCACGACATCGTCTGACCCCTCCACTTGCTAGAAGTTGTTCGTTGGAGAGATGGGGAAGCTCTTTGTGGATGGAGCATCCAACCGGCATGGTGCGGGACTTGGCATAGTCCTCATCTCACCAGACGGCCTGGTTGTAGAGCAAGCAATCAACCTTGGCTTCCCAGCATCAAACAACGAAGCGGAGTATGAAGCGCTTCTCGCAGGACTCAAATCAGCATACTACATGAACGCCACCGAACTAATGGTCTACAGCGACTCACAGCTGGTGGTAAACCAAATTTCTGGCGACTATGAAGCAAAGGATGATAGGATGGCCAAGTACCAAGAATTGGTTAGAACAGAGATCAAGAAATTTGAAGTAGTAAGGATAGAACAAATCGGCAGGGAGGAAAACAGCAGAGCGGACGAACTAGCAGGCTTTGCCTCAATGGCAGATACATCCATCCCTCATCCATTGCTCATCGACTACTTACCAAGACCAAGCATCGAAGACCCAGAAGCAGAAGAAGTATGCTGCGCAGAACTAGGCCCCTCTTGGATGGATCCCATCATCCTGTTCTTAAAAGACGGCATCTTACCAGAAGAGAAAAAAGAAGCCAACAGAATAAGAGCGAAGTCGCAGCGATTTTGGCTCTCCCCATCTTTGGTATTATACAAAAAGTCATTCTCAGGACCTTACCTAAAGTGTGTTCATCCCAGCAAAGTGGAAGCATTCTTGTTCGAAATACACGAAAGGGTGTGCGGAAGCCATCAAGGAGGAAGATCGCTAGCTTACAGGGCCATTTCACAAGGATACTGGTGGCCATACATGCAGGCAGACTCGGAGAAATATGTGAAGAAGTGCGAGAAATGCCAGAAATTCGCACACCAAATACATCAACCAGCTAGAGAACTCCTACCATTGACTAGCCCATGGCCTTTCGCAATGTGGGGCTTGGACATAGTAGGACCACTTCCAACAGCACCCGGCAATAGGAAGTTCTTTCTCGCAGCAACAGACTACTTCACAAAATGGGTGGAAGCAGAAGCATTGGCATCAATCAAGGAAAAAGATGTAAAGAAGTTCGTCTGGCAAAACATCATCACTCGGTTTGGCATACCAAAAGCCCTAATTTCAGACAATGGCACTCAGTTCGACGGCAAAATCTTCAGAGGCTTTTGTGAAGAGTACAAGATAGAGTTCTATAATTCTACACCGACATATCCTCAAGCAAATGGCCAAGCAGAAGCATCAACTAAAGTCGTCTTGGATGGACTGAAGAAAAGGTTAGAGAAGGCAAAAGGCAAGTGGGCGGATGAACTTCCTCATGTTTTATGGGCTTACCGCACCACACCACGACGATCAACAGGAGAGACACCATTCTCCTTAGCCTACGGAATGGAAGCAGTAATCCCACTAGAAGTTGGCCTCCCCACAATTCGAAGCGAAAATTTTGATCCAGACTTGAATGGCGAAGCCATAGCATTGGAACTCGACCTTGCGGAAGAAAGAAGAGAAAGTGCACTGGTTCACATTGCCTCATACCAACAAGAGTTATCCAGGAAATACAACAAGACAGTGCATCCAAGACAATTCAAGATCGGCGATTGGGTACTGCGCAAAGTGATGGGAAACACCTTGATACCAGGAGATGGCAAGTTAGGGCCAAACTGGGAAGGTCCTTACAAAGTGGTTGGGTTAGCAGGCAAAGGGGCATACCACCTAGAAGACAAGGACGGCAAAGCAATCCCTAGGCCATGGAACACAGCCAATCTTAAGTTATTTTATTTTTAGCTTTCTTCTTTTCGAACATGTGTAATTTCTTTTCCCTCAATAAAACAATCGATTCTTTTTAGCATTAGTTGTTCTCTGTAAAAGTTAGCTTTAGTGAAGTTTAGGTACATTGCAAACATTTTATTCTAAGTTAGCTGGAAAAACTAACTTAGAGGTTGGCTGGAATAAACCAACACCCCTTCTAAGCCCAGGATAAGGATCCAGGCTGCTGGACGTTTGGTCGGAATAACCAAACATTCTATTCTAAGTTGGCTGGAAAAACTAACTTAGAGGTTGGCTGGATTAAACCAACACCCCTCCTAAGCCCAGGATAAGGATCCAGGCTGCAGGACGTTTGATCGGAATAACCAAACACTTTA
This sequence comes from Camellia sinensis, assembly GCF_055761805.1. Lineage (NCBI taxonomy): Eukaryota > Viridiplantae > Streptophyta > Magnoliopsida > Ericales > Theaceae > Camellia > Camellia sinensis. The sequence goes on from NC_138962.1 coordinate 103,178,178, forward strand.
TTCTAAGTTGGCTGGAAAAACCAACTTAGAGGTTGGCTGGAATAAACCAACTCTTGTTACTCTTCAGCCGAAGTAAGTTTAAGGCTGAAGAGTGGTTGGCTGGAATAAACCAACTCTTGTTACTCTTCAGCCGAAGTAAGTTTAAGGCTGAAGAGTGGTTGGCTGGAATAAACCAACTCTTGTTACTCTTCAGCCGAAGTAAGTTTAAGGCTGAAGAGTGGTTGGCTGGAATAAACCAACTCTTGTTGTTCTACAGCCGAAGTAAGTTTAAGGCTGAAGAGTGGTTGGCTGGAATAAACCAACTCTTGTTGCTCTACAGCCGAAGTAAGTTTAAGGCTGAAGAGTGGTTGGCTGGAATAAAACAAGAGTGGTTGGCTGAAGAGTGGTTGGCTGGAATAATCAGTCAGATTACTCAGCTGAGACCAGATTAAAGTATCTCGCCACAAATACTATGAGAAAGCAAGCTTAAACAGGAATTTAAACCGAGATAACAGCTGAAAGTGAAAAGAGAATGGAAAAGCCTTTGCAAGTACAAACATACAGATAAACCGAAATAAAAGTTCAAAACAAAAAGGTATTTTTCATTCATCAGAAAGATCACATGGGAGGGGCCGCAGCTCGGTTACAAGTCCAAGAAAAAAAAAAAAAACTAATCAAAAAGATCATCGAGATCGGCTTCAATTTCAACACCGACTCCGGTTTCAGAGGGACGAACATTCTCAGTTGGAAGTACATCTTCGGTTGTCAAGTCTTCGACTACTGGCTCCAACCGAGCTAATTGATCGTTGACAGCCGCGTTGACAACCGGAGTCTCAGTTTGCTCATCTTCTTCATCGTCAGACGCATCAAGAAATTGTTTCTGGAGGTCGGCAGCATACTCCGCCAGTGAGGCTGGAATAAAATACTGTGGAGCATTGTAGACATCGGTGTTAGGCCCACAACCGAGCTGCTCCACAGCACCCCTCCAGCCGCATTTGAAGAACAAGTCCTTCGCAGCTTCACACTGTTGGATGTACGCAGCCTCGCCATCCTTGAAACCCTTCACCACGGCGTCCTCAGCCTTCTTCTTCAGAACTGTTATTTCGGCGTCTTTAACGCTCTCAAGCTGTGCCATCTCCCACAAGTATTTGTCTTTCACTTCGGTAACAGCTCGCCGTTTATCACTGTCAGCCGAGGTAACTAGTCCGGTTAGACGTGTTACCTCAGCCTCCAGCTCAGCCATCCTTTGTTGAGAGCGTGTTAGTTCGGCAGTCTTGGCTTCGGCTTCCGCCATTGCCTGTTTCGTTGTTTTCCGGAGCTCCAGTACTTTCCTATGTGCAATGTTGTTCTTCTAAATGGCCTGCAAAATAATAACTCTCTTTAGTCGGACTGACAGTTGGGAAAATGTTAGACAAGGAAAACAGAGAGCCACCTACCAGAATCATTGATTTTGTTGATGACCGGATGGCCTTCAGCTCGGTGTTGAGTTGCTTGTTGTGGTGCTCCATATCTTTTGGAAGGCAAACACTCTTGGCTAGATTGAAAGCCATTAAGTGATCCTTCTCAGTAACAACCGAGTCACTTTCCTCGATATTTCGGTTTTGAAAGGTGAGAATTAGAGTCCATTTGGAGGAGTCAGCTCGGTCAGATTGCTCCGGTTGAAGGCTGGGTTGAGGGCTTGGTGGAAGGATGGACTCAGCTTCGTCAACAAGTTGGTGCTCGGTTTGGCCAGTCCGGGCACGCTTGTTCGCCCGAGATGAGGATGGCTGCTGGGATGGAAGGGCTACCATGGTCTCAGTTGCTTGGCTTGGTGGCGGTACCTCGGGTCTATTGGTCTCGGTCAAGAGCGCCCTTACTCTGTTCCTTTTAGCCATTTCTTCTTCAGCGGTCAGGGGGATTAATTTGATTTCTGGCAAGGTTGGGTCCGGTTCTGGGGCCTCCTCTAGAAGAAAGTTGGTCACCCTCGCTTTTCGGCGGCCGCTGTATCTATAGGTCGGCTCGAACTTTAGCAACTTGGCCCAACTACGTTCTGGATACCGTAGTGCGGCGCGCAAAGTCGCTAAATTTGGGTAGCTGTATAAAGAATGGAGGTGGGCAGAATCTGCGAAAGAAGACTGTTAGTTCGGCTGAAAGATTGAAAAACCGAAATATAGTAAAGCACGCAAGAAAATCGAAGTAAATATACCGGGTTCTCCTTTTTTCCAGTTTATACGTCGGCCAGGAATCTGGGCTTGATGATCCTCAAAGTTCCCAAACACCCAGAAAAAGTCGTCATCGTTTTAGTCTTTATCCGGTGTATATTTATTATCTTCTCTCGGCGACGGCGTATTCTTAAATAGTAGACCCACCCATCTTCTTTTGAACCAATGGAGTATTGGTGGAAGATTTCGGCCAGACCGAGGTTGAGACCGGCTTGGCGGTTTAGTTCGGCTATTCCCATTATGATACGGTATGAATTGGTGGATAGTTGGGTTGGGCATAGTCTGGTTTGCCTAAGAAACTCGCAAATTAAGGGTTGGACTGGAAATCGTAGTCTGGTTTCAATTATGGACAAAAGGGTAAAGGGGACAAAGCCTTCATTTCCCCAGGGTATGACATCTTTTTCGGCTAAAATCAAGTGGACGTCATCGGGTATATTGTAATCCTTTCGGCATTCGGCTAGACCGCCCGGAGTATTTACTAAATATCTATACTTTCCCATTTATTTTATAAGTATAAATAAATTAGTTCGGTACAAAAATTGTGCTCAGTAGCTCGGTTGAGCGCGCAGAGGAGTGCCTGGGCGACCTAAGTCTGCAAAGTGAAGAACAAAGGTGTTAAGCACAGATCATTGGGTTGTGCTACAAATTAAAAGCAAGGTAAAAAAGTTCTACTTTGGCTTTGAGGGATGTTACAGGCTCTATCTCGGTATTCTACAAGGTGATGGGTAGCTCGGTTTGAGCAAGCTTTTTTATTAGCTCGGCCTGGGCAAGCGTCTCGATATATCGGTTATGGAAACGATTTTGTTAGGCCGGTTGATCGTCTAGGGGCAGCTTTCTAAGTTTGGTCTAAAAAACTAAGAAAGCTGGTTTAGCCTCGAAAGCCTAAGATCGGTTAGAATTCAGGTATCTCAGTATGCTAAGTGCAAATTTAGTTCGGTTGGTAACCTCGGCTAAGGTTTTTCAAGAAGTGGTTTGACTTATTCAAAGCTACTGGTGTAAACATGAAGCGTTAGTTCGGTTGTAAGATGACTACACTTTTACCTAGCTTAAACAGTATCCTAGTTCGGTTGCATCATGATTATGGATCAAAAACCAGTTTTCTACAGGATATTTCATATACTCGTGTTCTATGGTGAAGTTTTTTCCATAAAAGTACAGAGCAAAACAAAATGGAAAAATACGTTTTGCAAAAACACAGACAACAGGACATAGAAAGCAACATACGAAAACAAAGTAAAGGTGCAATACTAACCTGATAAAGAAGTAAGAACTGAAGATGGAGCAAAAGGCAGCAAAACACGAGCTCAGAAAATGAAAAAGCAATGGAGGCTCAGAGAGAGAGAAGTTGTAAAGTGTGTCGAAATGATGAGATTTTTTTTAGGTAAAGGGAAAAAGGCAGGACTGTTCAAATTTCACAAAGTACGAAGAACGGCGTGACAGCCGTCCTCAGTCAATCAGAACATGCCACGTGCCATCAGAATGGGAAGCGATTCAGATGCTGTGATTGAAAAGACGTTTTGACCGGACAAGCAGAGCTCGGTGTGAAATTAGCTCGGCTGGAATGTTTAAGAGTTTTTAGCTCGGCTGGAAAGGCTAAAGGGTTTTTAGCTCGGCTAGAAAGGCTTAAAGACTTCAGCTCGGCTGATAGTCAGATAATCCCTATCATGCTGCGCAGATGGAATTAAGGGGCAATTGAGAGGGTAATTTTTGTAAAAATTGGGCCGAGCTGGGTAATGGGCCGTTATGAGCCACAGTGCAAAGGGCCGAGTAAAAGGGCCACGTAAGTCACTCCGGTCGTATGAATATTCCGAAATTAGTCCGGTCCTAAGACTGCGAAGCTGGTCCGGTCTGACCGTTAGATCGGTCTAACGGTACCTTTGAGTTAGACCGGTCTTGGAGTTACACCGGTCACGACTTGTTAGTTCGGTCTAACCACGCCGTGTGTTGTGCATGAGAAGCCGACGTAAGAGAAGTAAAAGGAAGAGCTAGTTCGGCTTATTCTACGGCTATGCATAGTCGTGTTCACTTCGGTCGTATTGGAGTTCGGCCATGATAGAACCATCTCACTTGGTTTAAAGCAGTGAGGGGGTGTTGAAGGATAAGCATTATCTTTCAGGAGTATGAATCCTAGGAGGACTCTGCATGGAGGAGTAGAAGTCCTACTAGGATTGTGCCACACGAAACCTATAAAAGCTCACAAACATCACCTTTGGAGAGGTAACACACAACTTTGTTTTCTGAATACGTAGAGCTTTTGTCTATTTGTCAAGGTTACTGACTTAGGCATCGGAGAGATTTCCGGCACACACCTGCCGGCTAGCTCACGTTTGTGTTTTCAGGTAATAAAGCGACGACGTACGGAGGAGAGTAGACTTGGTCAACAGGATTATACGAGAAGGTTTATCTCTTTCCCGTACAGTAGATATTCTCCCCATTGTTAGAATTCTAGATTCATCCCTGTTAATATTTATTTAATAATATTATTGATTATTTTATTAGTGCTGATAGAAGACAACACAATTAAACCCAGTTGAGAAGGTTGAAAAATAATGGTAGCATTTCATTTTCACCAAGAAATGGACAGATGTAGAGTATATGAAATAAGAAAGGTGGAGATTTATAATTTAAGATTGGGCAAAATTTAGCTAACCCTTGGTTTAAGGCCGAAACTTTACCCCTATTGTTCAAAAATAGGCAGACAGTCCCTTTATGATTTTGGATTAAATTGCAACTCTAACACCATTAAAAAATAATGCAAAATTAGCTTGATAACCCTTTGTCCTTCTACCTAATTTTTGCTTCTCTTGTTTTATTTCTCTCTTTTTCTCTTCTGCACATAACCTCTAACTTAAGCAACAATAAAAATAACATTAATTCAATTAAATAACATAATAACCACCCATCAAAAGGGAAAAAAAAAACCACTAATTATTTATTTAATTTATGACATTTTAAACTAATTTTCATTTAATTATATTTTGCACAAAAATAGATACATATATATACATGCATACGCAATATATATATATATATATATGGGATTTTAAAGTCCCTGATATTAAGATTTTATAAAATAAATGACATACAATATTTTTAGAGTAGTTAAAGTCCCTCAACATTTTTATAGAGAAAATTCGACTTCTCTGTGAAATCAGAGAAATTTCTCTAAGTTGGGGTTGAAATTTCTATGAGTCAAGCAAAATTTCTCTGAGTCGAATTTTTTTTTTTTTTTTTTTTTGTGAAAATGTTAAGGGATCTTAGCTAATAAAAAAAACATCTTGGACCTCTCCTACTACACAAAGTTAGAGAGGAATGTTTCACTAATTTTTCCTATATATATATATATATATATAGGCTACAATAATGGAAAGAGAAAAGGGGTTGGTAGCTGATAGATACGAGAGAAACAAAATCAACTAAAATAAATTAAAATGGGAAAGATGAAATTACAATTTTCTTTTTTTTTTTAAAAAAAAACCACTCTTCTCTGTTTTCTGTTCTCTGTTCATTACTCTGGGTCTTTTCCCAAACAAAAACAAATACATATATATATATACATAAACAATATATATATATATACACACATTGTATATATTGTAAAATGAAATCAAAGAATCATTTGGATTGATCAAAATCATGTAATCATCCAATGTAAACATGAAATAAACTTAACAAAAAGAATTCAATTTTTTTGGATCAAAGCCTCATATATATCATAGATGGACTAACGCAGTGAAATCCCATATTTTTAAGGTATTTAATATTTTAGTAAGAGATATTGGTGAGTTATTATATGATGGCAAGATTTTAAGATGAGAATCTAATTTATTTCTTTATATTTATTTTATCTCTTTTATATCTATCTCTTTGTTATTCATCTCTATTTAAAAATAAATTTACTCCACTTTCCCCCACATTTCACATCCTCTTTAGGTGGAAAAGAAAAAATATATATATAAGAATTGCTTTGGTGCTCCTCGGGATGGGTTCAGTGGATAGGGCTTGACACGAAAATACTTCCAACCCGGGACTAGGGTTTGGCTAAGCCCGTGCCACCCCTTTTTTCCGTGTACCAAAAATTAATTTTTTTTGTTGTTGTTTTTAAAAATGCTTTGGTGAAGAAGGCTTGCACTTTGATTCCTATTTTGCCCTCCAGTTAGGTTAGTTGCACAAATTGAATTACACGCCTGCCACTGGCTCATGCCCCTTACTACCAACAGAGCATATAATTAAAAAAAATAAAAATAAATTAAGAGTTTAAATTTTATAGAATTATTTTCTTAAGAAATGTTATATTGTGCACCACTTTAGTGGTGCATATTACATAAAATTTACCACAAAAATAAAAAGTAATGTCGTTACAAAGTTTTGCAATATTAACTACATAATATATAATCTCGTTATAAATTGGTATAACAAAAAATGTCATAATAAAATCAAAAATTTTTGCAATATCAATCACCAAAATTTAAAATATTTTGTTACGTTAATTTATTGCAAAGTTACACATTTTGTGATTGCACATTTATTTGGTCGTAAAATTACACCACAACAATTCTCCATTTTCTTTAAAAGTAATTTTAGAATGATTATTATATTCTTCACTTTTGACACCTTGACCTTTTGTAAAATTAAATATTAGTTGAGGACAAAGAAACTGCTGATATCATTAAACCTTTAGAGGATCTGTTCTATCTCTTTCCACGAGCTTTGGTTGGTGTTATCTACTTTTGTTCTTTTTGCAATCGCAGTTGGTTTCTTTGGCTGGTGTTAGTGGATTTGTTAAGGTTGATATAGAGTATCTTCCATAGGCTCTGTTCTGTAAGGTTTTTTGTGTTTTGGGGAACCAGTGGGGTCTTCCTTTGTCTGTTGTGGTTTGAGTTAAGGATCAGTGTCAGTTTCTTTTGTAGGGAAGGGGGTTCGTGTTTGCCTCAAGAGGTAAGTCAGCTTTTGGATCTTTCTGAAGTACAGTCTTCTTTTCTGGGTAGTATGTCGGGCTATATAAGGGAAGGACTTGGACGGATAGTAGTGATATGGATCAGGGAAGCGAATATTCGGAGGAACGTCGAGGTCTACCCCATCTACGTTTTTTAAATCGCTTGCAGTATACACAACAGCGCAGGGGAGTTCGCTTGACGATGTTGGCGCCATTGTGGAGTATGGGTAACCATATATGTTCCAAAAGGTGTTTGGTGGGGGGTTATCTGTTGGATTGTCAGTTTGTGACTTATCTGATGCAACACTTTATTGATGAGCATTGGAGAGCTTTGAGTGGGGTTGAAGTGGCTGGGCATCATGGAAACTTTTATATTTTCCGGTTTGCGAGTGAAGCTGACATGCATAGGGTGGTGGCCCAAGGACCATATGCGGTGGCTGGTGCTTTGCTCATTATTGAGTACGGGCGACCAAATTTGGTGCTTGAGCATCTGAAAATTTTGCAGTATGCAGTTTAGGTTCGTTTGCATGGTCTGCCACTGGAGTGTCTTTTGGTGGAAGCTAGTTTTCAATTGGGGAGTGCTATTGGGGGTGGTGCTACGTGTTGATTATGATGAGTTTTCCCCTATTAATCTTTGTTTTCTTGAACTTCGAGTCTGGAATACAAATCGAAGTTCACAATTAAAATTTAGAATAATAAATGAAACAAATTTGTTTACTGCAAAACCTTTATCAACACAAGAGGTAAATAAGTCTTGAATCCCTTACATGAGTCCATAATGCATATACTTATATCATTATAGTCGAAAGTATCTCCACATTTATCGACTATAATACGGTAGGATGTGGGCACCAAAAATCATCTGTTTTTCCACTTTTACCAACTCCAATACGGCAAGACCAGTGGACACCCAAAAATTCTTTTCCACATTCGTCCGACGATAAGCTTAGAACAAAGCAATTGGGCACCTGACACCCCATGCGGGTACCAAAACAACACAAAATTCTCAAACCTGACTCTCTGTAGCACTCCATAAATTTATTTTTCCTTTTCTCATCGCTCGAGCGATGGACTAGTTGCTCGAGTAGTCTCGCGAAGCTCCCAGTACTTTTGCAGGTATGAGATTCTAGGAGTTGTCGATTTTCGCTTGAGCGCAGGAGTGGTTGTTCGAGCTGTCAGCCTTATCTGGTTTGCACTTGTGGGAGTTCGTATTGCTTGCTCGGGCGAAGGATTAGTCGCTTGAGTGAAGTGTCCGAATTCAGCACATTTAAAAGTCAATTTTGGTCCACTTTTTCTTATTTTCTCTTGCTCTTTCTCTCTCTTCTTCCTCATTTCCACCATTGTTGTGGGTTTCAAGCTTTCAAGCTTGGTTTTCATCTCTTTTCTTTCATTTTCTACCCCATGTTCCTTATATAAAAACAAAGAGCACGTCGAGGGCTTTTTATCCATCCAAGCATATCGTGCTTTCGTTGAAATTGAAATTTTGGGTATCCTCTCTTCTTGCTAGATGTATAGATTTTTATTGAAATTTTGGGTGGTAAATTTCTATTGCATAAAAACCTCTTTTTGAGGAGATTTTTATAAGCGCATGTAAAGAAAGTTAGGGCTTTCAATTTATGGAGATTAAATGTGAAATTGAGAAGGATGATGAAAGTGTTAAGTAGTTAAAATATGAAATTGTGTTTTAAGGTTAAAAGCCCTAAAATTTGGTTTAACCCTAGTTATGGATTTATTTTATATATGAGAAATTGCCTTAATTAACTTTAATTTCTTGAAATTGAGAGTATGATTGGAATAAATTAGTACTTGTAATGAGACTAAACTTGTTGCTAGAATAATAATAGGATATGAAGGTTGTGCTTGGAAAATTAAAATTTGGAAATTTTAAGAAGTGTATGAAAATAATTGTGTTGTATAATTGAATATTAAAATTTGATGTTAATGTGGAGAAGTAAAAGAGGAAATGAAACACAAGAATTGTGATTATTTCTAAAGATAAACCTTTATGCTTACGGTGGATGTGTTGTTTGACTAATGTGTAATGGAAGTAATGAATGATGTTGTTGGTTCTGTCGAAATTGTAATAAGGAATAACATGATGAATTGGTGGATGGTGATATTGGAATAAGGGTCCGTTTCCTTTCGGCTTGTGACCGGTAAAGCGTGGCGCTTAATAGAGGTTTCGCCTTCCTTCCTGAGTAGCGCCTGGTAAAGCGTGTGGTCTGTTGAGATATGTTGAGGGTCCGTTTCCTTTCGGTTTGTGACCGGTAAAAGCGTGACACTTGATAAAGGTTCCGTCTTCCTTCCGGAGTAGTGCCCGATAAAGCGTGAGGTTCCACATTCCTTCTGGCTCGTGACTGGTAAAGCGTGGCGCTTAACAGAGGTTCTGCATTCCTTCCAGAGTGGTGCCTGGAAAAGCGTGTGGTGTGATAATGTGACTTGGTAATGGAGCCAGTTTCTGTTTGGACTTATCTAAAATAATTATAATGAGATCTATATATGTGATTGTGATAATGAAAAATGAATAAGTTAATTGTGTAAAGTTGAACAGATGAAATTGAGTTGATTCATTTTATGTGGGTTATGATGGGGTGATGGCTTGGTGTGAATTATGGTAGAATGATTGATTTTTATGTTCTTGACCTTTAAGTAATGTTAACAAGGGATTCTTGAAAGAACTTTGGAAAAACTATACTAGAATGATACGGAAACAAAAAAAAAAAAAAGTTTTCTTTGAAAAGTTTTCATGGACTTCTGTATGAGAAAGGTATTACCTATATGTATTGTATTTTGAGTATGAAAATAGCACATTACTTATTCATGTATCATTCTTTAGCATTCATGATCGCATGTATCTAGAGATCTTATTATTGAGAATCATTGAAAATTCCTACTAGATATATTTGTTCATTCCACGTATTTGTACCATTTTCAGGGAGAAAGATTCAGAAACACCAGTTGAAGATTTCAAGAAGTTTATTTTCTTTTATGTGTATTTGTCATTTTGCATGTAAACAAAATGTATACTATGGCTTGAGGTTGTTGAGTATCTTCGCATGTAATTATCTGTCTTGGGTATTTCCATGTGGATCTTAGCATGCAATATTGTTGTATTCATTCGTGAGAGATCATTTTTCTTCTACTCAAGTGTAATGGTCACTTGTATATATAAATGTATTGAGTAAATGAACTTAAATTAAAGGTTTTGGTAATGTTTCCGGGTAATAAAATTTGGGGCATGACAACTTGGTATCAGAGCTAACCGGGTTTGAAAACCTTGAGATCATGGGAAACGGTGTTTACCACAATGGGTTAGCTTCGGTTGGTGAGGATGTTTGCATATAGGGAGTATGAGGTGTAGGACATTATATGTTACATTGTGTGAGCATAAGTTAAGTTTAAGGGGTAGCGCTTGTAGCCAGCTAACTTGCTTTGAGATCTCATTAGAAACGCGTCTGATCAACATGGTTTTCAGTTGGAGTTCCTTGGAAGTTCCGGGACAAGTGGTCATCCTTGTAGACTTAACTCGATTACATGGTTTGCTACTTGAAACTGTTTATGTGCTATGTGATTACATGTTAAGCTGGTTTTGCGTCTTGGTAGGACGAGTAAGTGTCTCGGGAAAGGTTTAGAGTTTGGTTGACTGATGTTTGATGTTGTCATTGATATGATGTTAGGACAAGCTAGCAGAGGTCGTGTTGGAACTAAGGGTACCGATAGGGGCACAACAGTCCCAGTAGTACCTGCACCTACAACACCGGCTGTGGGCGAGGAGATCGCACGTGAGATAGTGAGAGTTGTGCGTGAGGCTTTAACACGCAATGAAGGCGACGAGTCTTATGCCTTCAAGACCACTAAGGAGTTCTTTCGCTTTAACCCACCAGAGTTCACAGGAGGGTCAGAACCGCTAGAGGCAGAAAGTTGGTTAGAGCAGGTCACTAAGACTCTTGATATGCTTAGAGTCACAGATGAGGGATTGAGAGTGGCATAAACAACTTTTTCACTAAAGGGAGAAGTTGGGTATTGGTGGAAGTATGTAAGCCATACCATAGGCACCAACTGGGCTGCATTCACTGAGGCCTTTTGGGCCACGTATTTTCCTCCTTCTGCTCGCGAAAGATTGAGGAAATGATTTGTGGAGTTGTGCCAAGGTACTACACCTCTGGCACAGTTTGAGGCAAGGTTTAGTTTGTGTGAATTTGCTCCAGATTTGGTAGCAACGGAGGAGCAGTGTTGTATTGAGTTTGACGAGAGGTTATGCGATGATATCCAATGAAAGGTAGTGGGGTGCATGCATAGGAACTATCACACATTAGTAAAAGCGGCGGCTCATGTGGAAGTCATTAATCTTAAGGCTGGTCAGTATGAAAGAGAAAGGGGCATATTGGCGAGTTCTTTGGTTCAAGAGCACACGAGACCTAGTAGGAGGCAAAGGAGAGTTGAATTTCAATCACCATCCCAGTCACAGCATCAATCTAGTTTTACCTCGTCAGGTTCATTTGTTAAAAGATTGTCAGGACCCAAATCTGCCCCGATAGGTTTAGCATCATCACCGGCCAGTAATCCTAAGATTACCGAAGGCCTCTGAAACATATTAACAAGACAAGGGGCTAGGGGAAGCAAATATTAAAGTACAATGTCCATAAAGCTGTGCAGACTTATATGGGATAGAAAATTTAAAACTTTATTTACATATATGATGACGTCATCGCGTGTACAGATATAACAAAAGGGACATAGCCTTATATATAGAAAATAAACAAAAGCTTGTCCAGATAAACAAAAGTAAACCAAAACTTAAGACTTCATTTCAAACTTGACCACACTAAATTCAAGGAACCTTTACGTGAGGCACGGTGGTTGGCTTGACAGAACAAATCCAGACTTGAAGTCCTAAGCTTGGTTGCGCGCCTGAACACCTACATACATATATAAAATAACGAGCTGGAGCCAAGTGAATAACAACGTAGTAAAGGTTGTGATGAATGATGTCCATAACATATTTAGAAATCAGAATTTAGATTAGAAATAGATTCATATACGTATTCAGATTTGTTAACAGTCATTCGTGGTACATCCATTAGCTAACAGATCAAATTGGTCATAAAGACCTACGTGCAGAGTACTTGGTCATATAGACCCATATTCACATGGAATGGTCATTAAGACCCACGTGCAGAGTAAATGATTATGCATAATCAGTTCTATGAATGGAACCGGTGTAAAACCCTGGTACTAGGTAACAGATAGCACATGACAGATTCACATGATGCTAAGGATGGCACGAATACATTTTAAAAAAATTGGGCATTCATTCATGATTCAAAAAATAACATTTCAAAAAATAGATCATATCGTATCAGTTGAAAAATACTTATAGTCAACATAGCTTTACAGAGTTGTTACACACAGATAGTGCTAGACGTAAAACAGACAAAGCAGACTGATCACGGACGATAACACATGGCCTATACAAACACGTGACAGATACACATTGAAACACACGCTCGAAAAACACTGGACTTATTTCACTTCATTCTTAGTGTGTTTCTAATTCATTTCATGATTATAGCTTAAACCATGGCTTAAGAATGCCTAAGATGGAATGAGGATGCAATTAAGCACTTTGAAACATTTTGTAAAATTTCAAAAAATAGGGCAGTTCACTCGAGCAGTCTGCAAGGTCTGCAAAAGTATTGGGAGCTCTTATTTCACGCTTAAGCCAACTTTTGGTTGCTTGAGCCAAGGTTCAAAACAAAGGGTGGTCACTTGAGCGGTCTTTTGGTCGCTCGAGCCAACCATCAATCTCCGTAAAACTTCTGAGAGCTCGAAATTTATGCTAAAGCGACAGTTTGGTTGCCAAGTGATGCGACCAAATTCTGGAATTTTCAGATTTCAGTTCCAAGTTGAAAGCCCAATTTCAAAGCTTCAAAGTTTGTTCTTTTGGGCCAAAACTTGAGAAAACTCTTGAAAATTTGTACAACATTATGAATTGAAGATCATCTCACAAACTCAAGGGCTGAAAGTATGTCAACTGTTCAAAGTCAAACTTGAAACTTCATGTATAACACATGCATGCATTTTTTTGAGTTCAAAACTTCCAAGACATGAATAAATAAAGTGTTTTCATGTAAAATCATGGTGAACTCTCAATATATAGCCAAAATATGCACTTACATGTAAGAATTTGTGAAAATAGAACTAAAAAATCGTGAATTATGCACGCAATGTATGAATTGATCTCATTTCTATCTTCTAAGCTCAATCCTTGTTTTTTCACTCGCTAAAATCTCTTGAATTCACATGTCATCTAACTCTATGTCATAAATTAGAGTTGATTTCTTACCTAGAAGCTTTAATTGCCTTGGATTCTAGCAAATCTTGCTTGCTTTCTCCAACTTCCTTCACTGTTCTAGCAATTCTCCTAGCTTGATCTCAATTCCACTTCAAAATTGGCTCTAATCTCTCTCTCTCTCACGGTTTAGAGGTCACAAAGATGATGAAATGTATATGTATACGATGGTCTAGAAGTCACTAGTGCCTTATATAGGCTTGCTTAACATTAGGCTAATTAAGTGTGATTAGTTCTAATTAATTTATTCTAATTATTTGATTCTGAATAGAATTCCAATTAAACTTATCATAAAATCCTAAAAATCCTAAATAACATGTGAACCTAACCAATTTCGTGTTTGGATGCCGATAAGGCCTTCAATTCGCATGTTGAAACGGAAATTCAAACAGATATTACTACGTCAGACATATATGATCACAAATAACACATGAAATGCACAATTAACACATGATTTCATCTAATCACTTGATTGACATTCTTAATTTTGGATTACTAGCTAATCACGGAGTGGAGTTGTTACATTCTTCCCCCTTTAAATAGTTTGGTCCTTCAAACTTTAAGCACTTTCATATCAGAAGAACATCGGGTCTAGTGGAAACAATTCCGGATATCTTTTCATCACATCTTCCTCCATTTCCCACGTTGCATAGGTTCCTCCGTGTTGTTGCCAATCAACTTTGACCAATGAAATTTCTTTGTTCCTTAATCTTTTAATCTGGCAGTTCACAATCTGTATTGGTCGTTCTTCATAAGTATAGTTGTCTTTCAAAAACACGTGAGTTGGCTTAATAACATATAGTGCATCTTTGTCAAATACAATAGATATCAACACCCTATGTAGTCTCACAATCTCATTCACATAGATGTTAGCCAATTTATCCGCATTATAAAAAGTTTTGACAGGTAAAAAGTGAGCAGACTTAGTCAAATGATCAACAATAACACAGATAGAGTCCATACCTCTAGATGAATGAGGTAGACAGACAATGAAGCCCATCGTAATATGTTCACATTTTCATTTCGGTATTGGAAGTGGATGAAATAATCCAGCGGGTCGTTGATATTCGGCTTTCACTAGTTGGCAATGCAAACACTTTGCTACAAAATCAGCAATATACTTCTCCATTCTAGGCCACCAAAAATGTTGTTTCGAGTCATGGTACATTTTCATGTTTCCCGGATGCATAGGAAATTTAGAGTTGTGGGCCTCAGTCATAATACGTTTTCTCAGCTCTGAACAATCTGGTACACAAATGCCTACCATTAAATTGCAACACATTAGTTTTAACTATAAATCCCGGTCTCGGTTTAAAGTCAATTTCTTCCATAATCTTTTTCAGAAATTCATCTTCTAATTGGCTTTCCTTAACTTCCTCAATAATTGCTGGCTATGCAGAAATAACAACAAAGACTCCACCTTATTCACGCAAAACAATTTCAATTTCATTTTTGTCTAAGTCACACAACAATTCTTTTTGACCGGTGAGCAAACATGCCAAATTCCTAATGGATTTTCTTTCAAATTTGTAAATAGTCATGCATGGTACATCCTAATAGATCTGATTGGTCATAAAGACCCACATGCAAAGTACTTGGTCATATAGATCCATATTCACATGAGACGGTCATTAAGACCCTTGTGCAGAGTAAATGATTATGCATAATCAATTCCATGAATGAAACCCGCGTGAAACCCTAGTACTAGGTAACAGATAACACATGACAGATGCACATGATGCTAAGGATGCCACGAATGCATTTCAGAAAATTGGACATTCATTCATGATTCACAAAATAGCATTTCAAAAAATGGATCATGTGATATCAGTCGAAAAATACTTATAGTCAACATAGCTTTATAGAGTTATTACTCACAGATAGCACCAGAAGCAAAACAGACAGAGCAAACTAATCAAGTGGACGATAACACGTGACCTACACAAACACATTACAGATACACACTGAAACACATGCTCGGAAAACACTTGACTTATTTCACTTTGTTCTTGGTGTGTTTCTAATTCATTTCCTCATGATTATAGCTTAAACCATGGCTTAAAATGCCTAAGATGGAATGAGGATGCAATTATGCACTTTGAAACATTTTGCAAAATTTCAAAAAATATGGCAATTCGCTAGAGAGAAGCTTTGGTCGCTCGAGTGGTCTGTACAGCCTGCAAAAGTACTGGGAGCTCTCATTTCACGCTTGAGCCAACTTTTGGTCGCTCGAGCCAAGGTTCAAAACAAAGGGTGGTCGCTTGCGCAGTCTTTTGGTCGCTTAAGCCAACCATCAATCTCTGCAAAACTTCTGAGAGGTCAAAATTTATGCTCGAGCGACGGTTTGTTCGCTCGAGCGATATGATCAAATTTTGGAATTTCCAGATTTCAGTTCCAAGTTCAAAGTCCAATTTCAAAGCTTCAAAGTTCGTTCTTTTGGGCCAAAACTTGAGAAAACTCTTGAAAATTTGTACAACATTATGAATCGAAGACCATTTCGCAAACTCAAGGCCCGAAAGTATGTCAATTATTCAAAGTCAAACTTAAAACTTCATGTATAACACATGCATTGTTTTGAGTTGAAAACTTCTAAGACATGAATAAATAAGTGTTTTCATGTAAAATCATGGTGAACTCTCAAGATATAGCCAAAATATACACTTGCATGTAAGAATTTGTGAAAATAGAACTCAAAAATCATGCATTATGCATGCAATGCATGAATTGATCTCAATTCTATCTTCTAAGCTCAATCCTTGTTTTTTTACTCGCTAAATTCTCTTGAATTCACATTTCATCTAACTCAATGTCATAAATTTAGAGTTGATTTCTTACCTAGAAGCTTTAATTCCCTTGGATTCTAGCAATTCTTGTTTGCTTCCTCCAATTTCCTTCACTTTTCTAACAATTCTCCTAGTTTGATCTCAATTCTTCTTTAAAATTAGCTCTAATCTCTATCTTTTCTCTCTTTTTCTCCCTCCCCTCTCTCTCTGTCTCTCTCTCTCTCACTCACAGCTTAGAGCTCACAAAGATGATGAAATGTATGTGTATATGATGGTCTAGAAGTCACGAGTGCCTTATATAGGCTTGATTAACATTAGGCTAATTAAGTATGATTAGTCTAATTAATTTATTCTAATTATTTGATTCTGAATCGAATTCCAATTAAACTAACCATAAAATCCTAAAATTCCTAAATAACATGTGAACCTAATCGATTTTATGTTTGGATGCCGATAAGGCCTTCAATTCACATGTCGAAAAGGAAATTCAAATAGATATTCCTACGTCAGACAGATATGATCACAAATAACACATGAAATGCACAATTAACACATGATTTCATCTAATCATTTGATTAATGTTCTTAATTATGGATTAGTAGCTAATCATGGAGTGGGGTTGTTACAAAGATCTAGCCAGACTCAGATTTCCTAGAGTCGGTCGCAGAGTAGAAGACCACCTTTTTGTTCTAAGTGTAGATAGGTGGGCCATGTTAGGCGTTGTTGCCCTTCGCGTGGGTAGGGTTTGTCTTAGCAGTCTAGACAGGGACGATTGTGATGTGGTGTTTTGGTGAAGATTTTTGTGTTTTGGTATTGTGATGCACTTTCCCTTGTAAGTAAGGCTTTGTGCAGACATATGTTGTATATGTATATGTATGCATATTTTTGGAACCCAATTGTCTAGTAATGTAATTAAACCTTGGAACTTGTTTCTATTGGGAAGTGCTTTTAAAATTTATAAATCTTAATATTTTGTTGTAATTGTTTCTATTCCCTGAATGAAGAATATATTGACTTATAAGCCTTACATTGAATTAAAGTGTTTATGAAAAGTGGGAGTTGTATGATTTAAAAGGGTTATAGTTGGGATGACTTGGAAGATGTGTGAGAATTGTGATGTTATTATAAGCTAGAAGTTATGTGTGGGTAAAGAGGGGGTTTGAGATATTCAAGTATTGAGTGACATGATCAAGGCGTGTTCAGGATTCATGAGTATGAAGGGATCTTAATAGCTAGATGCTAGAAGTGATTCTTAGGAGGAAGGATGGGCTGTGTTTTCGAGTAACAGGTATATTGTGGACCACGATTGTTTATGTGGTTAGAAATAGATGGAGTGCCATTGACCTTATAGGTCTTGTTTCAGGCAAAAAGGGAAGGGTGTTACTTATCGGCATAAGAGTGATGGGATTATTGGAAACAGTGCTATTGCAATATATATATATATATATATATATTTAGGAATATAGTGAGATTCTAGAAAGCGTAGGGAATGGTGTGGGGAGCTCCATCTCGGAGTAAACGATCAAGGGCAACTTGTGGATGTTTGAGAGTCAAAATTAAAGTTTTACTGAGTAGTTAGTCGATTGGTTAATATTAGGGTTTGGTTGACAAATAGTCACTTTAGAATGGTTGAATATGGGTAAAGTGACAAGTTTAAGAAATGTCTTGGAAGGGTTTTGTGAGTGTTAAGTCTCTTATATATAGTGGTGAGGCTTGGGTGAAGCTTGTCTCGAGTTGATGGAAACTCCTCGGGTTAGGGGTGGAAACATTGTAACCTTCTTAGTTTTGCATTATTTTATTTCAATTATGTATCATTTTGCATTCTGCCCCAGAACTACGATGGTTTGATTCCTTGCAAAGGGATACGTAGGCAGCCTGTGGGTGTAACCGTTCTTTGTTTCGCTTGTTTGTTTGTCCAAGTCTTCGGCCCTATCAAAAATGGGTAGTCTTTGGGCTTTGATGTTCACTCACGTCATTTCATGATTTCTGAGTTCTGTCAAAGAGGGACAACTGTAGACACCCCATTTTTGACCATCCTCAAGACTTGGATGTCATCATTTGAACACTCGATGATTATCTTTGTTTGTGTTTGTTTTGAGCACCCAGAGTTCTTGGCGAGCGCCTTGTCTTTGAAGTCTTTGAACCTATCTGTTTTGTGCTTGGTTATGGACCAAGAGCTTGTTGTTTCAAACCTGGAGGAGAGGGTGGCCTGTCGGCCATGACTTGTTCCTATCGGCCATCAGTGGTGGCCGACGGCCACCAGTCTCTTTTTTTCAGATATTTGTTTGCCAAATGTGCCAGCTGTTGCTCACTGAGCTGCATCTTCATACACGTGTATGGTAGGATGTATTGAAGCTCAAAGCTTGTTTTTCTATATATAAGGGGGTTTCTCCCCCATTTTTGGGAGTTAGACACTTCAGATCAAAATTCTCTCTCTCTCTCTCTCTCTCTCTCTCTCTCTCTCTTCTTATTTTGTGCTTTGTAGTTAGTTTTCTCTACACTTTTGCACATCAACCCTTAACCAAACATTCTCACCTTTGAGCTGAGGTCTCTTGGAGCTTGGTTTGAGCCTTAGAAGGGGATTTGAGGTTGAGTTTGTGGCTGAATTACATTTTGCTTCAAAGGTATTAAACTTTCCTCATTTAAGCTTATTGTGCATACTTGATTTGCCATCCTTTTCAACTATTTTAAGGCTGTTTTTGAGGTATAAGAAACTCTATTTTTGAGGTATAAAAATGGTAGTTTGAGTCTTTGTGAGTTAGGGGGGTTGTCCCCTCTTTTGTTTCTTAGCTTGTGAAGCTTTTTGTGCCGTCTTTTCTCATATTTAAATCAAATATTTTGGGCCTTTTAACCATTGAAAATCAGATTTATTTCAGTGAAAAAAACCTTCTTTTGAAGTCCAAAATTGGAGGGGTTAGCCTCCCCTCCTTGTGTCTTGTTTACATGCTTAGATAGCTTAACAAGTGAGCATGTTTTTCTAGCATTTTGTGGCTTAATCTCAGCATGTTTTTGCTACTGTTTTGACTTGTTTTAGCTCTATTTAGGGCTGGTTAAGTCCTTTGAGCTTTGTATTGTGTGCTTGTAGTGCAATTTCCTTCACTAGCTTAGTGTTTTTGGGCCTTGAGCATCATTTGTGTGCCTTGAATGCATGTTTTAATGCTTTTTCATGCCTAATTCCAGCACCTAAATATCTGCCACCTCCCTCCTTTCTGCGTCTTTTCATTTGCTTTGAGGGTTGTTTAGCTTTGGGGTTGTGTTTAAGCTTGAGATTGAGGTTTGTGCTTAATGGTTTCAATCCTCTTTTAAGGGTTTCTACGAACCAAAGGCATGACCTCTCTCTTGCCTTAAACCATCCCTTGGTTGACGCCTCTTCCATTAGAGGACGCTTACCTTGGACTTAATCAATTAAAGAATGGATTGGTAAGCTAAAATGAGTAAACAAAAATGAACAAGTAAAAGAGGCAAGATAAAACATTTTCGTGTTGCATTGCATGTGTTTGGATCGGATGTTAATTTGAACACCAGGAAAATGGGACGTTTTATACTCAAAGTGATGAAACATGCCACTTTCCTTTGTCATCACCACCCTTGATCATGCATAATAGGGTTGTGGTTTTGTTGAGTCTTGCTTTGCACTTATTAAGCTTGTACAAACTTAGTTCTTTGACCATCATGCATGGAAATGCTTGGTTGATGGTTTGAGGGCCAAGAATTACACTTCTTTGAACTTGTGTAATGATAAGGAGGGTAATAGTACACACAAACCTTGAGAATACACTGCTTTGCCTCTGTTTGATCTTTGTTGCAACAAAAAAAGAAAGGTTTGGGAAAGGGGTGGCCGACTGTCACCAGTAGTAGCCAATCGGCCACCAATGGTAGCCGACCGGCCATCAATGAAAAAGTTGCTCAGTGTGTTCCTGAAGAGGAACAGAGGTGTTCTGGAAGTTAGCAGAATCTTCGATGTTCAAACAAGCACAAACAGAGGCATCCGATGGCAAGGCGGTGGATTTTCGGGAGGAAGCCAACCAAGCATGCATGTGTCCCTCGCCCTCGGGACCTTTTAATTGCTTTAGATAGCTTAGAATAGCTAGTTAATTAAAGTGCGGTACTTAATTAGTTAGTGTTTAGCTCATTAATTCCGGTTTGTAATATTTAATTAGCTTAGAATAAGTTAGTTAATTCATTTCAATTGTTGTAATTAGTTAGCTTAATTAGCGTAGCTAGTTAGTTAGCTTTTATTCATTCGGACCCTCCTTCGTGAGGACATAATGTTGTAATAAGTGTGCGTGCGGGTGTGCATGTCTTCCAATCCCACGTCTTTTTCTCTTTTATTTAATTGCTTTTGATGGTTAGATTAGGGACATTTTCAATTAGCATACCTTATGCTCGCATGTTTGTATCCATTCATTTGTCTTGCATGCACCGAGGCTCGGCGCATCATTTAAACTGCATTGTCATTTCAATACTTCTTTGAATACGTGTTTCAACACATGCTATCAAAGTGTTGCAAATTCCATATTAGTAGCCGAGCCTATTAGTTGCATATTGCATGTGTTGCATTAGACACTTAACATAGTTAGGATCATGCATCTTTCTAACTAGTTTCTGTTTTGGCTTGGAGTACTCGGTAAGTTTTATGCTTTAGCATACTTACAGGAGTGTGATTGCCATATTGACATGTTTCGCATCCTTACCATGAGGCTATGTGCTTAAATGCTAAACTGCATGAATGTCTGTGGATGAAGGCTTTGTTGTTTTAATTGGAACGATTCAACAAATGTATGTTTTAAGCCCGCTTCGTTGTGGCAAATCATGTTTTAAGCCCACTTGAGGTGGCAAATCCACATCTTTAAGCCCACTTGAGGGTGGCAAATTCAAACCATTTTCGCAAACAAACATGAGTTGAATTGTTTCAATTCTTGCAAATTTAATCTATATTTGCATGTGCGCATCACATAGTAAAGCTAGTTTAATAATCAGAACAAGGACGCATAATGTTTATAAAAGAGCATATCATGATTAATAGAGGCCGATCTTTGATTGGGCGAGCGGGGGTGCTCAATTCATGACCTTCCCCCCTCGTACCCAAGTTCCCGAGCCGAGGCAACTTTGGTGATGACGGATGCATGACCTTTGGTACGAGTTAGGGTTTCCTAAATTTTTCCAAAACAAAATATTTAGGTGGCGACTCTGTAATCTGGCAAAGCAGTCTAATTTTGGCATTATTTAATTGAAAATCGATTTTCCAAAAGGTTTGCCGGATTTGAACTCTTTGGTGATTATCAGTTTCACATTGCACTCGTGAGACTAGATTCAGAACCGCGGGAGTCCAAACTGTGAGGCCTTTCTTTTCAAACCCTTTTCGAAAGGCAGGGGCGCGAGAAAACAACGAGTCCACACTAAGTTGTGTTAATAAATAGCTTGTTGATTGAGTGGAAACTAAATATGGACGAGTCTTGAGGATGTAACTAGTTTAGTATTCTAAATAGCACCTTCCGTTTCAAAAAAATATATATATATATAAATTATGGATTGTAATGTGTTTTGATGGTGAATGCTATAAGTTAGAATACCTTTTGATAAAAAAAAACTACATATACACATGAACAATTTTCACTGTTTTACTTTTAAATGCCAGGTTGTATAAAGAATTGGTGATATTGCTAAGTGTGAGGCTATCTAGGATTATTGTATTGAGCCGTGCATTGTAGTGTATCATTTGTTTTTGCCAGTGTTGGCTGTGTTTCTGATTTTATGGTGGTTTTCTTTCCCTTTGAAATTGGGTTTTGATTATTCGGTGGTTGTTGTGTGTGTTATTGTCAGTAGGGAGTTATTGTTGTCCTTGGGAGTACAATGGTTGGTGTTATCCCTTATCTCTTGGACCTCGATGAGTATGTAGGTTGAAAGAGCATTTGTAATTTTTTCCTTGTGATTCTTCTTGTTCAGGTGTCTTTAGGGCACCGAGGTACTAAACCATAATTTGGGAACTTATATTGAGAGACCAACTGCTACCTGAGACACATTGAGGCAAGGGAGAGTCTTCGCACTCATCCCAAGTGACACGTAAAATACTGAAGCTGTTGTCTCATATACTATCTCTATATGTAATTAAGATGCTTTTGTGTTAATTGATTCCAGATCAACACATTCCTTTGTGTCTATTACATTTTCATCTAGATTGAATAGACCTTTACAATCATTGCCATACTTGTTATGTGTATCTACTCCATCTGGGGAGTCTGTGTTGTGTACATATGTGTACCGTGTTGATGATATGCATATTGAGAGTGTTACCTTATATGTGGATTTGTTACCTTTGGATATTAGACATTTTGATATAATTTTGAAAATGGACTGGTTATCAAAGTATTGTGCCATTATTGATTATGTAACAAAACAAGTTATACTTAGACCTCCAGGACATGATGAGTTTGTGTTTGTGGGTAACGATGTAGTACCTCCGCCTTATCTGATTTCAGCAATGAAAGCATGTAAACTGCTTAGGAAAGGGTGTTAGGATTACCTATGTAGTATAATGACTGAGTAACTTATGAATGTTGAATTAAAGAGTATTCTTGTTGTTAGAGAACTTTCAGATGTATTTCCTGATAAATTGCCAGGGAAATTGGTTGATAGAGAAAAAAAGTGTACTATTGATGTTGTACTAGGCACCCGACCTATCTCAAAAACTCCTTACAGAATGTCTATTGTTGAAATGAAAGACCTGAAAGAATAGTTACAAGATTTGTTTGATAAGGGTTTTATTAGACCGAGTACTTCGCCCTGGGGTGCGCCGGTATTTTTTGTGAAAAAGAAGGATGGGACTTCATGATTATGTATCGACTACCGGGAATTGAATAAGGTAACGATCAAGAACAAATACCCTTTGCCCCATATTGATGATTTGTTTAATCAGTTGCAAAGATCACAAGTATTTTCGAAAATTGATCTGAGATCCGGGTACCACTAATTAAAAGTAAAAGCAGAAGATGTTGAGAAAATTGCATTTTGGACAAGATATGGTCACTACGAATTTCTTGTTATGCCATTTGGAGTGACTAATGCACCTGTAGCATTTATGGATCTTATGAATCAAATTTGTAAGTCCTATCTTGATGAATTTGTCGTGGTCTTTATTGATGATATTTTGATATATTCAAAGAGTAGAACTGAACACAAACAACACCTAAGAACTGTTTTGCAAACACTTAGAGAAAAGAAGTTATTTTCTAAACTAAAGAAATGTGAATTTTGGTTAGATGACGTTGTGTTTCTAGGCCATGTTATTAACAAAAATGGAATTTTAGTGGATCCATAGAAAATTGAGGCAATTGTGAACTAGCCTACATCAACAAATGTAACGGAAGTTTGAAGCTTCATGGGCTTAGCAGGTTACTACAGACGGTTTGTAAAAGACTTCTCCAAGATAGTTGTGCCATTTACCCAACTAACATGCAAGGGACAACTGTTTGAATGGAATGATGAAAGGGAATCTGCCTTCCAAGAATTGAAGACAAGATTGACTGTTGCACCAGTTTTAACATTGCCCTCAAGTACGAAAGATTTTGTGATATTTAGTGATACCTCTTACAAAGGTTTAGGTTGTGTGTTAATGCAGACCAGAAGAGTGATTGCTTATGCCTCCTGGCAATTGAGACCACATGAAAAGAATTACCCAACGCATGACCTAGAATTGGTTGCAGTTGTGTTTGCTTTAAAAATTTGGCAGCATTACCTGTATGGGACCAAATGTGAAGTTTACAAGTATCACAAAATTTTAAAGTACTTCTTTACCCAAAAAGAATTGAACATGTGGCAAAGAAGATGGCTCGAGTTGATAAAAGATTATGATCTTCATATTCAGTATCACCCAGGAAAGGTCAATACAATTGTCGATGCCTTGAGTAGAAAATTAACAGGGAACTTAGCTTGCCTACTCACTAAACAAAAAGACCTTCTGCAAGACTTTGAAAGATTAGAAATTGAAGTGTTATTACATGAACATAATGGAATGATAGCCGTTGTTATAGCTCAGCTGGCAGTTATTGATGAGATTAAGCAAAGGCAATGGGAGGATGAATTCCTCAAAAAGGTGATTGATGAGTTTGAAGTGAATCCGAAACTGGGGTATAGTGTTAAGAATGAAGTGTTAAAATTTTGGAATAGATTGTATGTTCCGAACATCTCTAATTTAAAGAAGAGAATTCTAGATGATGCCCATAAGTCGAAATTTGCCATGCATCTGGGTAACAACAAGATGTATCGAGACTTGAAACAGAACTATTGGTGGCCTAATATGAAATGGGAAATTGCAGAATATGTATACAAGTGCCTTCAGTGTCAGCAAGTCAAAGTTGAACACCAGAAACTAGCCGGTCTACTTTAACCTCTCCCTATTCCAAAATGGAAATGAGAGCATATAACTATGGATTTTATTGTTGGTCTTCCTCGAACTCCGAGAGGTATGAACTCTATATGGGTTATTGTTGATAGACTGACTAAATATGCACATTTTCTTCCTGTTAGAACTAGTTATGATGCATATAGATTGGCTATCATTTATATTGATGAAATTGTCTGTCTACATGGAGTGCCGGTGTCTATTGTGTCAAATAGAGATCCGAAGTTTGTATCTTGATTCTGGAAAAGTTTGCAATGGGCAATGGGAACAGAACTGGTTTAGCACTGCATTCCATCCATAAACTGATGGGAAATCAGAACGGACCATACAGACTCTGGAAGATATGCTCAAAATGCGTGCCTTGGATTTTTAGGAGAGTTGAAAGGACTACTTACCGTTGGCCGAATTTGTGTATAACAATAGTTTCCACTCCTGTATTTGTATGGCATCATATGAAGCCTTGTATGGCAGAAAATGTACGTCTCCAATATGCTGGACTGAAGTTGGGGATGGAATCTTACTTGGGCCCGAGATTGTACAGACGACTACTAAAAAGATCAAAGGTATTCAGCAAAGGCTCAAAACTGCTCAGAGCCGACAAAAGAGCTATGCGGATGTTAGAAGAAGGCCTCTCGAATATGAAGTTGGTGACCATGTCTTTATTTATGTCATCCCGATGAAGGGCCAGTCAAGATTTGGTAAGAAGAGTAAATTGTCAACCCTTTACATTAGGCCATTTCAAATTCTGGAGATACTTGATCCAGTTGCTTATAGAGTTGTTTTACCGCAGGGTATGGAACAAATGCACAACGTGTTCCATGTGTCAATGTTGAAGGGCTACCTCCGGGATCCATTTCATGTTATAGACTACCACTGGATAGCTCTTAATGAGAATATGGAATATAAAGAATGGCATGAACTGATCATTGATCGACAAGTGAAATAACTGAGAAACAAATCCATTCCAATGGTGAAAATGGAATGAAAAGAGCATTATGGAAGGAAAGCCACGTGGGAAAAAGAAGATGAGATGTGAAAACAGTACCCACATCTGTTTCTAATAGAAGGTAACATAAGCTTAGAGGACAAAACTTCCGAATGGGGGCAAGAATGTGACAACCCCATTCTGTGGTATGCCGTTAATCTTTAATTATACTTGTGATTATGTTCTTAATGTGAATTTGGATGCTAATCATGTGATTATATGTGTTTTTGAATTCATATATGTCCATTGTAGGAAAATCTGTTTTGTATTCCGTTATAATTTGAAATTGAAGGCCGTAGAGGCAACATAAATCAAAATTGACTGTACTATTATGATTAGCATAATTTTTGGAGACTACGGTGTAATTTAATTAAAAATTGATTCGGATCAAAATAATTAGATTAATTTAATTTAATTAAGCCTATTTGATTAATCTTAAACCTTGATTAATCAATTAGATTAGTCAAGCATATATATATATATATATGTTGTAATGTGCTTAAGCACATATTACAGGACCAAAAATTCTAAAAATATACACCATAGAGAGAGGGGAGTGTGAATTAGAGAGAAATTGAGCACATTCTTGAAGGATTGAACTCAAGTTTAGAGATTTAAAGAGCTAGATTCAAGAATTAACTAGCATTTCATTGCTTAAGCAGTCCTTCGCTCGAGCCACTATAGACCGCCCCAGAACTCCGCTCTCTGCACCGCGAGGGCACAAATCGTTTTGTTCTTAGCTACTACAGTTCGGACTCATGTCACGATTCTGAATCTAATCTCGCAAAGTGCAATGCAAGACTGGTAAATCACCAAAGAGTCCAAATTCGGCAAATCATTTTGGAAAATCGATTTTAATAAAGAAGTGCCAAACATGGACTGCTTTGCCAAATACAGAATCGCCACATAAATGTTTTATTTTGGAGAAATTTAGGAAACCCTGACTCATGCCTGAGGCCACGTGTCCGTCATCACCAAAGTTACCTCGACTCGGGAACTTAGGTACGAGAGGGGAAGGTCATGCAATGAGCACCCGTGCTCGCCCGATCAAAGATCGGCCTTTACTAACATGATACGTTGTTTTTGAAAACACATGTGTTCTTATTCCCGTTATTAGCTAGAATTACTATGTGATGCGCACAACATACAAGTATAGACTAGATCGCCTAAGTTGGAACAAAACATTTCATTTTCGTTTGTGAAAATGATTTGAAGTTTGCTACTCGCAAGTAGGCTAAGTCGTAGATTTTGCCACCCTCAAGTGGGCTTAGAAAACATGATGATTTGCCACCCTCAAGTGGGCTTAAAACTCACATTTGATGAATTGTTTCAATTCAAGCAATCCAACCTTCATCCACAGGCATTTATGCAGTTAATCAACTAAGCAGTTAGCCTCATGGCAATCATGCTAACATGGCAGCATACACATCTCATGCAGGGATGATAAAGCATAAACACTCACAGTTACTCCGAGCCAAAACAAAGAACTCGTTAGAAATCATGCATGATCCTAGTTCATGTTAAGATGACTAATGCAACACATGCAAAAATGCAACTAAGATAGGCTCAACTATCCTAAGATGTCATGTGAAATGCAACTTGGTAACATGCTGTTGAACATGTATTCAAGTAGATGTATTGAAATATAATGCAGTTTGTATGATGCGCCGAGCCCGGTGTATGCAACACAGATGAATAATACACGCATGCAAGCATAAGTATGCTAATTGAAACATGCCCTAAAACTAACCACTGAAAGCAGGTAAGTAAAAGGGAGAAAGAAATGGGGGTTGGAAGACATGCATCACACACACGCACGCTTATTACAACAGTTGGCCCTCTCGACGGAGGGTCCGAATAAATAACCGACTAGCTAATCTAAGCTAATTAAACTAATTCTTACATCACAAAACTAATTAACGAACAAGTTAACTAATTATTACAACACGAAGCTAATTAACTAATAAGTTAACTAACTAGTTATTACAACACAAATTGAATAGCTAAACGCATTAACTACTTAAGTGCATAAACTAAAGCATTAACTAGCTAAGCATGGCAGCTAAGCAAAGTAATAGAACAGGAGCCTCGAAGTGAGAAGTGTATGCATGCTCGGTTGCCTCGTTCGGAAATCCATCGCGATGCCCTAACTTGCTTCTGCTTTCAATTGTTCTCAGAACACTGCACCAAGCTCCAAATAGCTTCTAACTCACCTTGGGGACCCTCAGGAGGGCTGCCGACCAGTTGTTGGTGGTGCCAACCACTTGCCGGCCACCTATGTTTGCTGCAGACCAGAAAAAGTGGTCGGCCAACTAGTTTTTCTGGTTGGCCGACCAGTTTTGCTGTCATACTCCAGTTTGCTGCAATAGAGAACAAGAAGGGGCATGACAATGGATTTGCAAGATATGTGTGCACAACCACTCTCCCTATCATTTCATGATCTCAAGGGAGTGTAGTTCTCAACCCTCGGGCCACCAATCATGCATCTCAATGCATGATGGTCGAGAAGCCAAGATTGCACGAATCAATGTGAAATGAATGCACACATAACACATAAAGCCTTAACCTCTATCATGCTTGATCAAGAGGGTCGGCGACCGAGAATTGAGGCATGTTTCATCACTTCAAGTATGAAACGTCCCTCGTTCCTTGTGTTTGGACTAGCACTCGATCCAAACAAATGCAATGCATGCATAAACAACTTAACAAAGCTAATGGCATGCAAACAATGCTAATGCAACATGAGCATGCAACAGCATGCAAACCAATAAGCATGCAACAACATGCAATGCAACAAGCATTCAACAACATGTAAACCACATGCTCGATAGACTTAAACCGCATGTGGACAGACCTCAGCCATGCCCAAAACAGTGGCCATAATGCTAAAATTAAGGCACAAAGAGGCAAGACAAAGCATGCACATGCATTGGCCCATCAACTAGGCCTAAGAGCACAACTCTCAAGAGAGCTCAAGAAGTGATAAACATGGAAGTGTGACAACACTACATGCTCTCAAATTAGGTATGAAATGATGCCAAATCACTTAAACAATACAAGCATAGCATGCTAGGGTCCTTAAAGCATTAAAGCTAGCAAAGAGGACTATAGAAGAGGCATGCAATACATGGCATAAATGCATGAACAAACCACAGACAGAGCTCAAATAGGTCAAAACAAAGACCAAAACATGCTGAGATGGGGGTTCAAAAGTCTAGGCAAGATGGCATACAAGCTAAGCCACAAACATGGCAACAATGCACAACTCTTAAACCACAATTAGAGAGTGATATGCATGAGAACATGACGATATTACATGCTCTGAAATCAAGTATTAAATGATGCCAAATCATCCAAATAGCTCAAAGATAGCATGCATGAGGCATCAAAACACAAGGCTATCAAGGCCAATTGCACCACAACTATGCAATTCATGAACCATATGGCAAATACAACCCAAAATAGTCCTAGAGCATGTCAAAATGATGCATGAAATATGTAAGGCCAAAAGGGAGGATTACACTACACCTACGAAGACCAAGCATGAGATGGCTTCGCCAACAAAAATCAGAGTTATATCATGGCAAAATAACCCCAAAAACATAGTGAAATAATAGCTCGCAAGCTTAGGCATGAAGGCATACACAATGACTCATGTTAAGGGCATAAAGAACCAACTCTTCAAAGCATTGAAAGAGTGACAAATGCAAGTGTATGACCACACAACATGTACTGAAATCACATTTCAAATTATGCCAAATCATGAAAATAGTCCAAGTAATGCATGCTAACGGACTCAATACACAAAGCTAGTGAGCAAGATTGAACCATGGCTATACAAAGCAATGCACGCATGACCAAAAAAATACAAATCAGAGCTTAAGCATGTTAAAATATGGACAAAAGCTTCTTAGAGCTGAGCCAAAAGTATGCTAGAATGATGGTCAAAAGCGTGATACACATTAGGCTAGTAAATGGAAATGCACTACAAGTGCATGGAGCATGCATGGGGCCATCAAACCAACCCAAAACAGATCTAAGGCATGTTAAAATAACACCAAAAACCTACTGAAATGGACCCAAAACATGCTAGAAAGACATGCTCAAACATGAGGCATACAAAGCTAATTTATGAGGATTACACTACAAGTGTAAATAGCATGCAAAGGATGACTAAACCAAGCCAAAACAGAGGTATGCCATGCCAAAATAACCCCAAAAACAAGTCAAGAATAAGCCAACACAAGCTTAACATGCTCAAACATGAGGCAAATGATGCAAGCATCCAAGATACAAGGAGAGGGGATGACCCTCTCCTATTTGGGACCTCAAAACACAAGTTTTACCACTGAAAATCCACTGGATTTCAGTGGTTAGAAGGCATAGAGAAAGTGATCTCAAGGGCCTAAAGTGATGGTGTAAAACAAAGCCAAACAAAGCATAGGAGCGGGTAGA
Organism: Camellia sinensis; assembly: GCF_055761805.1. Taxonomy (NCBI): domain Eukaryota; kingdom Viridiplantae; phylum Streptophyta; class Magnoliopsida; order Ericales; family Theaceae; genus Camellia; species Camellia sinensis. Next base: position 103,208,270 of record NC_138962.1, read on the forward strand.
CCACCCCAAACACCAAAGAGACCTTAAACAAACATGTTAAGCCTTAAAAATTAGAACTTTTTGCAGTAGAAAGTTAGGCCTAAAACAACATGCAAGTAGGGCCAAAAGCTTAATCAAAACAAGGGGATTAAGAGGTTAGAAGCTCACCCTTGTAGAACCACTTTAGAGCAACAACTCCAGCAACTATTCTGAGCTCAAACCAGTCCAAAAACTCCAAAACCAAACTCAAAGTGCCTCAGCAACAATAGAATGGTGTTTGAGTGTGTGTTTGTGTGCAATAGTACGATGAAAATGCATTTTCAAGCACAAAAATGAGACAAAGAGAGATATAGAGACATGTATATCTATAGCTCAAGCCAACTTTTTCTGAACCTAGAGAAGGGAGGGAGGGCCTCCCTCTTATAGAAAAACAAGCAAGAAGCTTGTTGAACACACTTGAGGCTCTAAGCCATCCCTCCATACACGTGTATGGAGGATGAGTTCTGTGCCTTCCAGCTGTCACAGCTGGCAAGAAAAGATCTCCAAAAAGGTGCTGAAAAGTTACCGGCCAGCCGACCACCACAAGTGGTTTGCCAGGAAGACAAGTGGTCGGGCATGGGGGGGAGGTGGTCTACACACTGAAAGCAAGGTGGTGGTGTGGTGGCCGACCACTATTGGTGGTCCAAAGACCAAGAAAACCAGTTGGTTAACCAAAAAATTGACAGGCAGGCAGGAAAAGTGGTCTCCAAGGGGAGGAACTGGTCTCCCACCCTTATTCCACCCTCCAAGCAAGGAAACAAAGGTTTTCACCAAAAACAAACCAAAAAGGATCCAAAACTCCCATGCATGTATGATTTAGTTTAAATTCTTGTTCTATGATCTTCAAAGCATGGAATTAAGCTTCATAACTTTATAATTCATGAATGCATGTAAGTGACAACTTTCATTTTAACATAATCATCATGGTTTATGCTCAAATAAGGGAAATCATATCAATTTTATACGTGTATGCATTCATTGATCTTTATTATACAAAACGACCTTGGGTACATTGTTCTTGTTATTATATAAATCTTTATTATACAAAACTACCTTAGATATGATTAATTTCTGTCTAAGGCCGTAGGTAATCTCGTGATTACTGGCCGGTTATGACCCTAACCTTTAGGGGTTGGTTCAGGTCGTGACAAGTGGATTCTCACTTTAAAAAATAAGCTTTCAGGGTGTGGGATTGGAAGTCTTTTTACTAGTTTCTGGGCAAGTCATTTGATTTCAAATGAGATTAAGCAATGAATAGTTCCTTTAGTTTGCGCATTGTTTCCACCAGAAATGGTAAATCGCATTCTTCATATTTACCTTCCTACTGGGCATGTTTTGGATCAAATTATTTAGAAAGCCACTAAGAGTGGGGAATATTCGGTAAAATTTGGCTACCTTTCTGCTGTGGGGATTGAGAACAGTCAAAATAGTGTGGGAGCAGAATCTTGGGTTGAATTTTGGAAGCATCTCTGGAAACTTAACATCCCATCCAAGTGGTCTCTTTTTGTATGGAAACTAGTCTACAGAATTATGCCCGTAAGAGCATTGCTATTTTGAAGAGGAATAATTCTGCAAGCTATGTGTCCTTTATGTAAGAAGACGGATGAATCTCTTGAACATTTTTGTTTTCAATGTCCAATATCTAAATATGTTTGGTGAGGATCATCGTAAGGACTGGATTATGATGTAGGGGAGCAGTTGCAGGTTCAAGAGTGGTTTATACGTTGGTTCAATACTGCACCTGATAAGGCCGCTATCATTGAGGCCATTAAGGTATTGTGGAGCCTATGGATTTTTTGAAATAGAGCATGCTTTGATAGGGTGATGGTTCATTCTTCAGTAATTATAGGTTTTATACCCACCCTAAATTACAATCTTAAAAGGTCTATTTAGCAACCTTCAGAATGTGAAAATTGGGACGACAAGGTCAATTCTAGTAATCAATGGGCCAATCAAGAAGTTAATTGTTTTGTTGTTTCTAATCAATCTCAATGGTATGCAGATGGAATTTTTACAAATTGCTTATTGATGGAGCTTGGCAGCAACAATCTTTGCAAGTAGGTGCAGCATGGGTTGGATTGGATGATAAGGGTAATATAATTGTTAAACGTCGGCTGTCTTTTTTAGCTCCTTCCCCACTTGTTGCGGAAACTCGAGCATGTTTAGAAGCGTTAAAATGGTGCTGGCATAGTCATAACAAATTCACTGATAGCCAGGAATTAGTATGCCAATTAAATTCAGAGGTTTTGGTGGACTGGAATTTACAAGTATTATTAGACAATATTAAGCATATATGTAAATCTTTTGACTATGTCTGTATATGTAAGGTGCCTAGGTCAAAAGTCAATTTAGCCTTTATGGAAGCTCGTAGAGCTTTTCTATGCAGAAGCTTGTTTTTGTAATCTTGTACTATGCTTTTGTATGCTTGGTTTTAAATATTAGTTATTCAAACACAAAATAGCTCATGGCACATGGTTATTGTAACGCCTTGAAATATCATACATGAACATACCACAACCACACATAGCAAAATACAATGAAGTCATATTTCTTAGTGAACTAAGGTTCAGAATCACAATTCCAAGGTTTACATATTGATTACACTTCATATTCATTACCAAGTTCAATAAGCTAGAGGACAACACAAAAGAAATTTGCCTTAAAGGCTTACAAAAATTCAAAGCGTTGCTTCTTTACAACAACATAAATTCCAAATTCTTGACACAAAAGCTTTAAGTCTCCACAATTAAATATCCTTGAGCCACAGCTCCCAACAAAACAATAATGCATACTCCAAGTCATTGTTGTGGTGGCACATCACTAGTCCCTGAAATGTCAGATAGGGTTGAGCTATATGCCCAGTAGAGCTACATTTAACAAAGTATCTAATCATTTGAACACTTACACGGCATAATTGTAACTCAATACAAATCAAAGTGAACAATTAAAATTTAGAATAATAAATGAAACAAACTTGTTTACTGTGAAACCTTTATCAACACAAGAGGTAAATAAGTCATGAATCCCTTGCAGGAGTCCGTAGTACATATACTTATATCATTATAGTTGAAATTATCTCCATATTTACCGACTACAATACAGCTAGACGTAGGCACCCAAAATCATCCATTTTTCCACTTTTACTGACTCCAATACTATAAGACCAGTGGACACCTAAAAATCCTTTTCTACATTCATTTGGTGATAAGCTCAAGACAGGGTAATTGGGCACCTGACTCCCCGTGCGAGTACCAACATGACACAAAATTCTCAAACTTGACTCTCTATAGCACTCAAGAAATTTCTTTTTCCTTTTCTCATCACTCGAGCAATGGACTAGTCGTTCGAGATATCTTGCGAAGCTCTCGGTACTTTTGCAGGTCTAAGATTCTGAGAGTTACCGATTTTCGCTCGAGTGCAGGAGTGGTCGCTCGTGCGGTTTGCCTTATCTGGTTTAAACTTCTAGGAGTTCGTATTGTTCATTCGAGTGAAGGATTGGTCGCTCGAGTGAAGTGTCCAAATTTAGAACCTTTAAAAGTCACTTTCAGTCCACTTTTCTTTATTCTCTCTTGCCCTTTCTCTTTTCTTCCTCATTTCCACCATTGTTGTGGTTTTCAAGCTTTCAAGCTTGGTTTTCATCTCTTTTCTTTCATTTTCTACCCCATGTTCCTTATATAAAAACGAAGAGCATGTAAAAGAAGTTAGGGTTTTCAATTTATGGAGATTAAATGTGAAACTGAGAAGGATGATGAAAGTGTTGACTAGTTAAAATATGCAATTGTGTTTTAAGGTTAAAAGCCCTACAATTTGGTGTAACCCTAGTTATGGATTTATTTTAAATATGAGGAATTGCCTTAATTAACTTTAATTTCATGAAATTGAAAGTATGATTGGAATAAATTAGTACTTGTAATGAGACTAAACTTGTTGCTAGAATAATAATAGGATACGAGGGTTGTGCTTGGAAAATTAAAATCTGGAAATTTTGAGAAGTGTATGAAAATAATTGTGTTGTATAATTGAATATTAAAATTTGATGTTAACGTGGAGAAGTAAATGAGGAATTGGAACACAAGAATTGTGATTATTTCTAAAGATAAACCTTTATGCTTATGGTGGATGTGTTGTTAGACTGATGTGTAATGGAAGTAATGAATGATGTTATTGGTTCTGTCGAAATTGTAATAAGGAATAACATGATGAATTGACGAATGGTGATATTGGAATAAGGGTCTATTTCCTTTTGGCTTGTGACAGGTAAGGCATGGCGCTTAATAGAGGCTTCGCCTTCCTTCCGGAGTAGCGCCTGGTAAAGCGTGTGGTCTGTTGAGATATGTTGAGGGTCTGTTTCCTTCCGGTTTATGACTAGTAAAAGCGCGGCATTTGATAGAAGTTCTGCCTTCCTTCTGAAGTAGTGCCCTGTAAAGCATGAGATTCCACATTCCTTTCGGCTCGTGACTGGTAAAGCGTGGCGCTTAACAGAGGTTCCGCATTCCTTCCAGAGTAGCGCTTGGAAAAGTATGTAGTGTGATAATGTGGCTTAGTAATGGAGCTGATTTCTATTTGGACTTATGTGAAATAATTATAGTGAGATCTATATGTGTGATTGTGATAATGAGAAATGAATAAGTTAATTGTGTAAAGTTGAACAAATGAAATTGAGTTGATGCATTTTATGTGGGTTATGATGGGGTGATGGCTTGGTGTGAATTATGGTAGAATGATTGATTTCTATATTCTTGACCTCTAAGTAATGTTAACAAGGGATTCTTAAAAGAACTTTTGAAATACTATACTAGAATGATACAGAAACAAAAGAAAGAGTTTTCTTTGAAAAGTTTTCATGGACTTCTATATGAGAAATGTATTACCTATATGTATTGTATTTTGAGTATGAAAAGAGCACATTACTTATTCATGTATCATTCTTTAGCATTCATGATCGTGTGTATCTAGAGATCTTATTGTTGAGAATCATTCAAAATTCCTACTGGATATATTTGTTCATCCCACGTATTTTTACCATTTTCAGGGAGAAAGATTCAGAAGCACCAGTTGAAGATTTCAAGAAGTTTATTTTCTTTTACGTGTATTTGTTTTTCTATATGTAGACAAAATGTATCTATGGCTTGAGGTTGTTGAGTATCTTCACATGTAATTAGTTAGCTTGGGTATTTTCATGTGGATCTTAGCATGTAATATTGGTGTATTCATTCTATAATGATCTGGGCTTAGACGTGATCCATTTATTGCTTTTGAATCCTAGAAACCATATTCGTGTTGGTCATTCTTTTCTCTTCATATTTTGTTTTGGCTTCGGGGGTCAATACTGCCCTTGTTGGGATCGACACTGTCCTGTTGTCTTTGTTTTGTTAAGCTCCAAGGATCGACACCAGCATTAGAAGGGTCGCACCATCTTGCTGCTATGTTCTTGGAATAGTTATTGAAATTTAGGGTCGATACCAGCCTTGGTGGTGTCGACACTTGTCTTTTGTTGTTTGCCTGAAGGGTCGACACTAGTCTGGGAAGGGTCGACCCTTGTATACAGCAGAATCTGGGCTTTGGCTCACCCTACTTGGGAAAAACCATTTTCAGGTGCTGGTGATATGCCTCCGCCAAAGACTTAGCTTGGGAGGACTGTGGAGCTGAAGGCTTAATTTCTGTTTATTTTGTATTTACTTTGTTTTTAAGCCTAGGGCTTTACCTGTATTGAGCTGATGACACATTGTCATGACCTAACCCCGCCCCTAAAAGTTGGGTCATAACCGGCAGGTAATCACTTGATTATCTTCGGCCTCAAACAAGCATACAGAGTAATTATAGTAATGGGGCCAAAAGCAGAAGTATACAACAAAAGAATGAGTCCTTTGAGCTATACCAATATGAGCAAAAAGTAACACATCCATGTCATTTACATGCCCGTGCAAAAAGAATATAAGTATCGAAAGAAATTTGTGCATAACGTTTACAAACCTAAGACCAAAATAGCAAAAACAAAATAGAGTCAATGTATGATGTGAGTCAAAGATGAAACTCCATCTCGAAGGTATGACTCGATTGGGTCTCAAAAAGAATGGTTCCTGAAGCTGACTCAAGGGGTGTGCTCCATGCTACAGATTACCTACATGTGCGTACATAAAATTGGGTGAGCGATGTTCAATGAGTAACAATACAGTAAAACAGTGTCAATAGATAGTCATAAGATTCTCACAATACCCAAAATCGAATAAACGAAACAGCCTTAGGCCCAATCATACTTCAAAACGGCCTTGGGCCTAATATATAACAAAATGGCTTCGGGCCCAATCATATATCAAAACGGCCTCAGGCCCAACATATAACGAAATGGCCTTGGGCCCAACATATAACAAAACGGCCTCGGGCCCAATCATATCTCAAAACGGCCTCGGGCCCAATCATATTTCAAAATGGCCTCGGGCCCAACATATAATAAAACGGCCTTGGGCCCAATGTTGCACATGTCGTATAATATTAATGAGGTTTCTCATTTCAAACAAATCATAGTGTCGGCACCATTCACCGTTCATGGTTTGAGGAACACAATAACGAATATATAAATATGGTATTATTACTCACAGTGGGATCGATCTTGTGGCGTTTCCTCTGGCACACAACCTACACCAAACATGTCACACACATTCAATACGTAATTCACTTCAATTGTACTCTTTTATTTCATTATTCAAAACCTTCTTTAATGAGTTTCTATTCATCATTTCACTCCCAAAAGGAGCTAAATAAGGTTGGGAACGCATTCCGGAGGCCAGGCATAGCAAGACAAAACAACACCAGTTTTTCCTGTTTGGTCGCACGTGCGGCCAGTCCAGCTGTCGAGTGGTCTGGCTCCGCACGTGGGGAAATGGCTGCTGCTTGAGTGCACAACAAAGAGTGGATTTAGGCTTAAATCTTTGGCACTCATGGGGAGCCCGAGGCTGCACGAGCGATCTGGGCTCACTCAGGCAGTCCGAAAATGGCTCTAAGATGCAAACGTTTTTCTCTCATTCCCAAGCCCAAATCCATGTAAAAACAACTAAAAAACATGATATCTAAGCATGATACAAGTGTAATTCTACATTAAACATATCAACCTTGCATCAACAACAATTTCATGGTCTCATTTTTTCACAATTTCATGGTTTACATACACAAGTTCAAAATAAATATATTTGTAGACGTGCCCCGAGGGGCTTTTTTCACGGTTCTTAATCTGATCTCACAATGTGCAATGTGAGATTGATAAATCACCAAAGAGTCCAAATCTAGCAAATCATTTTGGAAAACTGATTTTTGTAAAGAAGTGCCAAACATGGACTGCTTTGCCAAATACAGAGTTGCCACCTAAATATTTTATTTTGGGGAATTTAGAAAACCCTGACTCATGCCTAAGGCCACGTGTCCGTCATCACCAAAGTTTCCTCGGCTCGGGAACTTGGGTATGAGAGGGGAAGGTCATGCAATGAGCACCCCCGCTCGCCCGATCGAAGATCGGCCTTTACTAAGCATGATATTTCGCTTTTGAAAACACATGTATTCTTATTCCGGTTATTAGCCTATAATTACTATGTGATGCGCACAACACACAAGTATAGACTAGATCGCCTAAGTTGGAACAAAACATCTCGTGTTTGTTTGAAAATGGTTTGAAGGTGCTACTCGTAAGTAGGCTAAGACGTGGATTTGCCACCCTCAAGTGGGTTTAAAATGCGCATTTCGATGAATTATTCCAATTCAAGTAATCCAGCCTTCACCCACAGGCATTCAGGCAGTTATATCACTTAAGCACATAGCCTTATGGCAAGTATGCTAAACATGGCAACACTTACACGCATGCAAGATGCTAAAGCATAAAAGCTTACCTAGTACTCCAAGCCAAAACAATAGCTAGTTAGTAATCAATGCATAATCTTAGTTTATGTTAAGATAGCTAATGAACACATGCAAAATACAACTAGAAATAGGCTCGGCTATTCTAAAATGGCATATGAAATGCAACTGGATAATCATGTATTCAAGTTGGTATTGAAATATAATGCAGTTAGTATGATGCGCCGAGCTCGGTGCATGCAATATAGATGAATGAATGCAAACATGCTATCATAAGTATGCTAATCAAAACATGACCTAGAACTAACCATCGTAAGCGGTTAAGTAAAAGGGAGAAAGACGTGGGGTTGGAAGACATTCACACACTCATGCACACTTATTACAAAATTCGCCCTCTCGACGGAGGGTCCGAATAAATAATAAAATCAACTAATTAATTAACTACCCTAGCTAATTAATTATTACATAACTCTTAACTAATTAAACAAATTAATTAAGCTATGAAGAATAGGAAAGCGGCCTCGGGAAGAGGAACGAATGCATGCTCAGTCGCCTCGCTCGGAAACCCATTGCCATGCCACATGTTGTCTCTATTTGCACTGTTTTGAGCCTCTGGAAACTACACAAGTCCCAAGGATGCTTCTGAATCACTCCCTGAGCACTGTGAGATGTCACCGGCCAAAACATAGGAACACCGGCCATGTGGAATTGGTCACCGACCATTTGTGAGGATCTTGGCTAACAATTTTTAGTCGATCGGCACTGAAGATGGCCGGCCGGCCATATATTCCTGCAGAATGCTGTTTTGCTGCAACAGAGGACAAATAGAGCATGGCAATGCATTTTCAAGGCAATGTGTGCACAAACACCCTCCCTATCATGTCATGAGCTCAAGGGAGTGTAGTACTCGACCCTCGGGCCATCAATCACGCATGTCGATGCATGATGGCCAAAGGAGCCAAGTGTGCGATTCAATATGGAATGAATGCACAAAAACACATGAATGCCTAGAGCTCTATCATGTTGGATCAAGAGTGTCGGCGACTGAGGCTCGAGGCACATTTCGTCACTTCAAGTACGAACGTCCCTCGGTCCTCATGTTTGATTTGACACCCCAAACCAAACATAATGCAATGCAAGTATGCCAAATACAATGCAATCATGGAAATGCGATACAATGCAACATGAGCTCACCAAAGGCAATACAACACAACCTAACATGTAAACAACATTGCATGCAACAAGTATGCAACAATACTATGCAACCTAAACATGCAAATGTACAATGTACGAAGCATGCAAAAATGTAATGTACCAAGTATGCAATAACGACTAAATGGAACAAGCATGCAACAATATGCAAGGATCATGCAAGATGGACTTAAACTGAAATGGGCAGACCTCAGCCATACCCAAATCAGTGGCCAAAACACTAAAACTAAGGTACCAACATGCAAAACAAGCGTGTACACATATTGGTCCATCACTTAGGCACAAAGAGGACAATTCTCGAAAGCACTCAAAGAGTGAAAAGCATGCAAGCGTGACAACACTACATGCTCTGAAATAATGCCAAGGATGATGCCAAATCATACACACAAGTCAAGCATAACATGCAAGAAAGCTCAAGGCTTAAGGCTAGCCAAGGAGCTTGTACTAAGGCCACATGGAACAAGCTCCAAAGAGCCAAGGACAACCGAAACAGTCCTATATCATGCTAAAGGGAGTCTAAAACATGCAAGGGCCAAAGCTAAAACAAGCCAAAATGAAGGGCCGAAGGCAAGAATCAAGTAAGGCCAACAAAGGGGATTACACTACACCCATTATAACCAAACATGGCATGACTTAACCAATGAAAAACAGAGATATGGCATGTCAAAATAGGCCCAAAAACCCACTTAGATGGTATCCCGAAGACCTAATCATGGAGGCATGCACAATGACCCAACCTTAAGGCACAAAACACCAACCCTTCAAAGCTTTGAAAGGATGACAAATGCAAGTATATGAGCATGAAACATGGACTGAAATAACATATGAGATGATGCCAAATCATGAAAAAGGCCCAAGTAGTGCATGCTAATGACTTGGACCCTCAAAGCTAACAAGCTAGAATGTATGGTAGCTATACAAAGCAATGCATATATGATCAAAACAACACCAAACAGAGCTTTAGCATGCTGAAATATGAACAAAAGCTCCTTTGAGTTGAGTCAAAATCATGCTAAAATCATAGCTTAAAGCACAAAGCATGTTAAGGTAATAGAGAGGATTACAAGGCAAGTATATGGTGCATGCAAGAGACCACTAAACCAACCTTAGACAGAGGTATAGCATGAAAAAATAACACCAAATACTCGATGAAATGGAGCCAAAACAAGCTAAGCAAACATGTTACTAATATGAGCCATCAAAGCAAGCAAATGAGACACGAGGAGAGAGGGGTGTCCCTCTCCTATTCAAGACTCTAAAACCACCTTTCCACCACTGAAAATCCTCTGGATTTCAGTGGTAGAACGGTCAAACCAAAGCAAGAACAAAGGCCAAAAGAGGTGGCTCCAAACAAAGCCAAACAAGGCCTAAGAGAGGGTAGACAGCCCCCAACCGAAAAGTGACCTTAAACAATCATCTAAAGCATACAAAATTAGAACTTTTTTCAATTTGTAGTTAAGCTTAAAACAATATGTAAATAGGTCTAAAAGCTTAAGCCAAAATGGAGAAACAAAAGGTTGGTTGCTCACCCTTAAAGAACACCTTCAAGAACACAACTCCAGCCACTCCTTTGGATCAAAACCAGCCCAAGAACTCTGAAACCAACTTCCTAGTGCCTCAGCAACCAAAGGAAGGTGCTCTACTAGGTGCTCTAGTGCAAAAGTATGAACAAAAACACACATTAGGTCACAAACACACACACAAATATAGAGAGAGAGATATAGTGATAGAGGGATATATGAACTCTATATCTATTTCGCTAAACCTCTGGAAAGGGAGGAGAGGCTCCCTTCTTATAGAAATCCAATTCTCAAGCTTGTTGAACAAGCTTGAGTCTTGGGGTGTATGGAGGATCAAAATTGTGCATACCAGCTGTCACAACTGGCACAAAATATCTGCAAAAAGCAGATGGAAAAGGCTCAGCCAGAAAATATGGCCGATCGACCAACATAAGTGCCGACCGACCAACAAAAGTGCCGACCGGCCAACACTTTTGGTCGTTGGAAAGAAAAAGAAGGCCGATGGCTTTAAGCCTTGGCTGGTGGGTTGAAGGTATGGCAAACAAGCCACCCTTTTGCCTCAGAAGCAAAACCACAAGTCCTTGGTCCACAACCAAGTACAAAACAGACAAGTTGAGAGATCCTAAGGCAAGTCGCGCAGCCGAGACCTTCGGGAACTCAAAACGAACACGAGCATGGATGATCATCGAGTGTTCAAACGATGACGTCCAAGTCTTGAGGACGGTCAAAAATGGGGTGTCTACAGTTGACCCTCTTTGACAGAACTCGAAAGTCATGAAATGACGTGAGTGAATGTCAAAGCCTAGAGATGACCCATTTTTGACAAGGTCGAAGACTTGGACAAACAACCAAAATACAGATAAATAAATGGTTGTGCCCGCAAGCTGCCTACGTATCCCTTTGCAAGGAATCAAATCAGCATAGTTCAGGGGCAGGATGCAAAATGATGCAATATTACGAAACAATGTAATAATATACAATATATTTGAATCATCAAACCACAAGCAGTGCAAAACCACACAAATATCATAAAGGAATGGAGATGCAAAATCAAACTACGTGTAACATAGAAAAGGTGTCGGAGCACTCTAACCACAATTCTCTTAGTGGAATAGGTGCATGCACAGACAGAACTATGTGTTTCGCAGAAAGATACAAGAGTACAAGTAATTGGATGGGATGATATAAATGAGGAATGACCTGCTGAGGAAAGATCATGATCCTAAATGCTGAATGCAATAAAACAAAATATGATGCAATGGATGCAATGGATGAAGTGAATAAGGCGCGTGGCCAAACCACATTTTGCCTAGAAAAGGCATAGACACAAAGCAGACCACGTCTAACACAGAAAAGGTGCCGATACCCTCAGACCACAATTTTCTTAGTGGAATAGGCGCATACACATAATCACAGAACCATGCTTCAACGAAGGAAATGGTATGAGCACATGCCAGACTAAGCTTAACATGGAAAGGATGCAGGCGATACAATGGGCAATGCAGTAAATGCATGCGATAGATGCTATGTACAGTGCCATGTAATAGCTAAAATGCAATGTAGCTGGGAAGTGAAAGTACCTTACAGGGGCAATTGGTGATGACTCACCTCATGATGCTGGGGATCTTCCTCTTCTTCTTGGTTGAACCATAGGTACTACTTTTCTCCCTGATTATGGTCGCAGCTTTCCCTATTCTCCGACAGGGTGACAGACTAGGTTGGCTCAGTATCTAGAATTGAGGCACATACACATGCTATCTCAATCTATGGGGCTGCCATACAGATTTCAAGCCGAGGATACACCCCTGGGTATTTAAACCAGACTTTAGTCTCAGAAATCCTGAACCTTTGCGTTTTAGGCATGAGCCATTCGAACTCTAGTTTCCACTGTCTCAGTTGATCTCCTAGGAACTCACCACAAACACAGGCAGGTGGCTATACCAGACCACCGAAAGTTGTTCGGGCATGACAAACACCAAAGGAATTACACCTTTAGAGGATTTAAGGTCTCCTAGACCGAGAGAATGCACAAGACAGTGCGAATGAAGATGCAGGATTTAAGATCTCCTAGACCAGAGGATTTAAGGTCTCCCAGACCAGGGGATAAAATGGATGATGCAATGGATGTAACAGATAGAGCAGTAGAGGAAAAAATGGGAACACACTCCAACCACGTCGGAATCGTGAGAGGAGAAAGAACAAAGAAAACCAATCAGAAGCGCATTCCACGCAATCCTGAGATAAATTCCAAATGCGCCAAAATCGTGAGAAGAGGTCCAAAAACCACTCGGGCTTGCGCTTCACGTATCTCGAGATAAAACCCGCCCAGAGCCACGCTTCACGCGTCCTGAGATAATTTCTAAACACGCTAAAATTGTGTGAGGAAAGGAACACTCTAACCACGCTGAAATCGTGAGAAGAGGTCAAAAAACAACCGCTCAGGGTAAACTAAGAATTAAAAAACCATATGAGATTACATTCCACGCGTCCCGAGATACTCTAATCACGCTGAAATCGTGAGAAAAGGAAAACAAATTCCAAACACGCTGAAATCGTGTGAGGAAGGACAGACTCTAACCACGCTGAACTCGTGAGAAGAGGAAAGATAAATTCCAAACACGCTGATATCGTGTGAGGAAGGACAGACTTTAACCACGTTAAACCCATGAAAAGAGGAATGGAAAATTCCAAACACGCTGAAATCGTGTGAGGATGGATAGACTCTAACCACGCTGAACTCGTGAAAATAGGAAAGACAATTTCCAAACACGCTGAAATCGTGTGAGGAAAGACAGACTCTAACCATGCTGAACTCGTGAAAAGAGGAAAGGCAAATTCCAAACACGCTGAAATCGTGTGAGGAAAGGAACACTCTAACCACACTGAAATCATGAAAAGAGGAAGAAGACAACTCGGGAGCGCGTTCCACGCATCCTAAGTTAAGTCCTAGGGGACAACGATCCTAAACGCTGCTCAGCGTAAAAGGATAACAGACACAAGATGCAAATAAATGCAATAAGTGTGATGAAATGCATTTTCTATGCAAGTATGGAAGAGTGCATTTTCTCTGCAAAAGATACGAGCATTTTCTATGCAATATGGGGGCATTTCTATATATGAAACAAGAGCATATTCTATCCAATATTGAAAGCAAGCATATTCTATGCAAGAGACAGACATATTATATGTAACATTGAAAGCATATTATATGCAATATTGAAAGCGTATTCTATGCAGAAACGAAAACAAGTATATTCTATGCATGAATCATAACAATGTGTGGCACGCATGCAACAAAAGTGTATACAAAAGTGCACATTCTATGCAATAGAGGGGCATTAAACATGTACTCTGGTGCCTCCGAGTTACCTCTCAGAGGACTTTGCAACACGCTCAGCTCGGAAAGGGTACACCCCGTTCGTACTGGCGAGGGGTAACATCTGCATGTGAAAACCACAGGTGCTGTTTGGACTGCCATTCTGACTTGAAGCAGGCTAAAGTTTGTGGTCGAGATGTACTCATACTCCAAAGAAACGACGAGGCCTGGGAAGGTGCACCTGGAATGTAGTCACGGAACTTTTTGAAGTTAAAACAAACTCAGATGCTCCTAATTTTCCCTCTTTTCTTTTGCTTTGCAGTCTGGAACCTATATAGCTTCAGATAGGTCCTTGTTCTATTGTTCTCATGTGGCCTAGGTTGAACCTCGTAGTTTTATGAAAGAAGAAATCCTGTTTTGTACAAATTTGGAGAACGGCACGGTACTCCGAGCACAAAACGATTTTATTTTTGAATTTGAAATTGAGAAACGATTTCTTAACCGGGTATTGAGCCTACGACTAACCACAGCCAAAACGACTCGACAAAGGAAAACAAAGGTAAACAACCTAAACATATCTATTGACACTCGAAACAACTCAAAACAAGAATCGAGACAAACAAAACAAAAGACCCGACACTCAGATGTATTCTAATGGCAAGAGACCTCTCGGTTCACGAGGAGCCAGTTTCTCCGGGTATTGTTTCCCACCCTTTTCTCATTTGTGATTCTCACATCACTCTGGCACTCAATCTCTTTTTCTCTGAAAAGCCCTTTTCATCACTTTTTTTTCTCAGCGCATATCTCTCTATTCTTCAATCTCTCATTTTTTATCCCTCCCCTGGGTAGTTGATGGATAAACAAGAAGTTGCGAGCTCTTGCCCCTAGCATTCTGCTAGATTCTCTTTCTTCTGCTCACAACAATGAACTTCTCCCACAGAGGGCTTGTGGTGCAACTGGATATGCAGTAGATCAACAACTGACATCGATTGATGACGCCCTTGCCAGTTCGGATGTGATCACACCTTGTCGGATAAGGGAGTAGAATATCCTGCTCCTTTTCCAGTTCGTGCTTCGCACTTGACTCGATACCTTGCTGCTCGGAAGATGAGAGAGCTTTCGGCCCTTTGCTGTTAGCTTCTGTTGTACCCGTTTATGGTAGGTAGAGTGCCTTTTTTGGCAAGTAGAGTGCCCTTTCTGGCAAATGCGTTGACAATGGGAAAAAGACAGAACACCTGCCTTAACTGTGCCCCTAGTTCATCATTTTGACCATTTTTTATTTTGGCTTTCTATTAAAACAATTTTGATCAATATGAGAGTTAAATTAGCATACTTGTTCGATTTTCTGATTTGAAATCATGCAAGTTAGGCTATGAGCACTGAAAATTTTCCTTTTTCGGGTCCAAGAAATGGTCCAGTTTTGGAAAAATGGAATAATTTTCTAGAAAATTAGTCAACCTCATTAAAAATTCTCAAAACTGTTATTGCAAATGGCCACTGCTCGACCGACACAGAATTTACTCTTGAGATGCACAACCTCAGATCCAAAACAATGGAAAATTGCCCATTGTCTAAACGGCACTGCATGGCAACTGAAAGTTGCCCCTTGTTTGAATAGCACCACAGCACTGCACAGCAACGGAAAGTTGCCCCTAGTCTGAATAGCGCCGCAGTACATGGCAACCAGTCCTCACAGTGACAATTACAACCGAATTCTTGGATACAGAGAAGACAAAGATGACCAGAACCATCGCATGGACACAGTCAAATTTGAAGTGCTTTACGGCTGGACTTCAGGATGAAGTTACCTACGTATCCCAAACATGGGAATCAAGCCTGACATAGTTCCGGGTTAAGGTACACTCGGGTATTAACCTCTCCTTTTACGCTTTAACTTTTGCCAAGGCCGCCCTTCCGGGTTTTCAACCTTGCGAGCTCAGTTTTTCTTTTCTGAACAATTCTTTTCATTTCTTTTCTTATTTTCTGAATCTTTTCTTCTTTTCTTCTTTTTTTCTTCTTTTCTTTTTTTTTTTTCATCCTTTGCATTTTTTCTTTTTTTGTTCTTTTTGTTCTTTTTCTTGCTCTAACTTTTGCCTGGGTCGCCCTTTCGGGTTTTCGGCCCAGCGAGCCTCTCAAGGGTAAAAGTGTAGCTTTGTCCATGTCAAATGGTTTTGAGATCTCGAAGCCATCTGAATCCAGGAGAATGGTTGTTGTTCACTGATGATGTAGAAGTCCATCCAATGGGGGGTTGAATTTGCCCCTAGTGTTGTGGATAGGAACTCGATTGTCCTTCAGCAATACTTTCTTCTTTCCTTCATTCTGGGATTTGGCATTCTTGCCAGTCTTCATTGATTTGCAGAATGATCCATCTTTGGCTCTTCGAGCACGTTTGATATTTTTTGCCCCTAGTCCAAGGGGTGCTTCTGATCGAGCTTTGCAAGCTTCTTTTGACGACGTCTGACCTTCTTGATTTGACTTTCTTGTCCCTAGTTCGAGGGCTACTTCAAATCTGGCCTAACGGGCCTCACATTGATGGTTGACCATTGAACATTTTGAATCCAAGTTCAAGGTTTGAAAGCAAAAGGGTTCGAGTCTCGAGGCTGAGAGCGATCCTATGCCGCACAATCTCAAGAGCGATTCTGCACAAGTCTTCGCAGGACTGCGCAAAACATTTTTTTGAAATCTTTTAAGAAAGCGACAAATCGCTCGCGCTGAAGACAGTGCATAACCAATCAGGATCAAGCCAGGATCCTTCTCAGTACTCACATTAACAAGCATGATCTCATTCATTAAGGGCTTAGCACGCCTCTCTTTCTCTCAATTGATCAAATTTTTGCAAATCCCGAGGAATTCCTTCCTCTTTGTTTTCACCACAATGTTCAAAAAGTTTTTGAAAAACTTAGGTCAATACAATGATTTAAAGGCACAAAAAAGACACAGTTTTTTAGTCAAATACTGCCATCTTATTTAGAACTTTTGGCACAACTGGCTTAAGGCAGAAACAAACTCAAGAATGAGAAAATCACTATTGTTTCATTCAAATCTTCTGGTGCAACTGGCCCCATGGCAGAAACAGACTCAAAAGAGTGTAAAAGACAAACACAAAACAAGATAGTGATATCCGAGGTAATACCCCCGAAATCACCTGACTCTAACAAAACAGGACTGACTCGATACAACTAGACAGACTCAACTGACTCAGTACAAAAAGACTGACTTAACACAAAACAACAGGACTGACCCAATACCCAAGTCAGAAAGTAAAGTAAACAACATTTGCACATTGCTCGAAACAGTGCGTGCCATCCCCACATCCAGAGTAAAATGAGCGCCATCCGCAAGTGGTTCATCCCCGATCAAATGATCACATTATCCCCCAAGTTCACTGATCCAGTGTCAATAGAATTTGCAAAGCTTGGTGCGACGATGACCTCATTGTCAATTAGATCTTGTATTTCATGGAGAAGACGAAAACACATGTTAGTGTCATGGCCAGCTTGTTGATGGAAGGCACAGTAGTTAGCCGGGTTATGGGAGGGAGGAAGGTTTTTTGGTAATGGCCGCGGCTCCAGGGGTTTGAGATGGCCCTTTTCTATAAGGATTTGGAGAGTTTTGGACAAAGTCATATAGAGGGGATGAAAGACCCTCTGGCCTCGGGGTGGGTACTTCAAGGTCGGTAGAGTGTTGGATGTACCAACAAAGGGATTAGCAGGTGCTGACTGGGTTTGATGATCTCTTCTGAGTGTAGGATTGGAGCTAAAAGGAACGTTTCTGGCACGACATCCCTTTTCCCGGCTTGCCCCATGATTCAAACTGCCCTCAACTTGAGCGACAAAAGTGTCATCCACAGTTTTTGCAACAACTGCGAGCACTTGCTATTTGTTCAGTCCCTCAGCTTTCAAAGCCTCAACAGCCCACTGAAGGTGTTCATGGGGACCAATACCTGCCCCTACCTTGTTCTTTCCACTCACCTCCACTTTGCCAAGGGATTGGCCTTCCTCAAATGTAGCCCGTCCCAAGATTGGAGAACCTTTTGACATGAAATTTCTGGCATGTGATGTGGTCGATGAGAGAGCCAATATCCCAAAGGCCAAATCTACCATAGTTCTCTGAAGATCTTCGATCATTCTCATCAGCTCAGAAGTAGTGGGCTCACAAGTTTGAGATGATTGGGGTTCAGGTGCATCCATCATGTACAAGTCCGTGCTTTCTGGAATGAACACCTCAGGCTTGGGTAGATGGGCTGGGGTGATGTATATGCTGGGGTCATAGGTGGATGGCAGTATATGGATTTCATTGCGGTGGAAAGGTGACGGGTTAGTACTAGCCCGAGGTCCTTTTGGTGGAGTTATGGTCTCTTTGTCAACAAGATCCTGAATCTTATGACGAATGTGGATGCAACAGTTCGTGTCATGACCATATTGTTGATGATAGGCACAATATTTAGCTAGGTCATATCTTGGTGGAAGAGGATTTGAAAGGGGTTGGGGTTCTAGGAGTTCTAGGTGCCCTTCTTCTCGTAGCTTTTTCAAAGCTTGAGAGAGACTCATGTAAAGAGGATTGAACTTTCGAGCTTGGGGCCGATTTGAAGTGGTTGGTTTTTGGCCATTGAGGGAAGTGGCGATAGTGTCTACTTCTGAGCATTTCGCAGCTGTGCTACCTTGAGTAGTTGCATTGGAACTGTGAACAACATTCTTCTTCAAAGGCTCATTATCTTCTGCAAAGATCCCTTGTCGGATGGCATCCTCAATTTGAATCCCCACTCCATGAAGGTCTGGAAAGGTAAATAGTGGTAGAATAACCATCTTTTGCAGCAACTTGCCATGCAGATTCTGAACAATCATCCTAATCTGATCTTTTTCGGAAGGCCTTGTAGTCATCATTGAGGCCTTTGCTCTCCATCTCATCACGAACTCTGAGAAACCCTCCTTTGGCTCTTGGCGGGTGACTTCGAGATCATGAGTTGTGACCTCAATCAGTGTGTTATAGGAGTATTGAGCAATACAGGCCTCAGCCAGCTCTTCCCAGTTCTGTTTCACAGAGTCCTCTAATTTCGCATACCAGATTACAGCTATCCCAGACATGGTTTGGCCAAAGAGAGACAACTTCTGGGCTGTGGTCAAACCCATTGGCCTCAGGATATCATAAAACAGGTGGAGATGCACCATTGGGTCTCCAGAGCCATCGAAGCAGTCAATATGCGGCATTTTAAACTGCTTCGGTAACGTAACTGCAGATTCAGTATACCCATCCTCTAAATCCGGGATGGAGTTCACTCCTTGTGCCCGCTTGAATAACTTCTCCAGTTTATTGACCTTAAGTGCAGTTGAGTCAACCTCAAATTCAAATGGAGCCTCGCTTTGATGGATAGGAACTTTAGAGGCCTGTGCTGGGATTGGCTCCATCGGATTGCCTTGAGTCTCTTGGACATCTACAGTATGGGCAATGGCTCCGGGTGTCGGGTTACCCATGGGAGGTGTATGAGATACAGAAGCCACAGGTTACTGTGGCTATTGTTGTTGTAGCTGCGTTATCATTTCGGCCTGACGAGCCATGACTTCAGCCTGACGAGCCGTGACTTCAGCCTGACGGACTGTGTCCTACTGCAGTACCTCAATTGTTTGTTGCAGGTACCGCATCTGTTCTTCCATACTGGCTGGGGGATGCTGAGCCATGGGAGTGGGTGATTGATCTCGTGCTGAGCTGAATGCAGACAACTGTTCCCAAACCAGACTAGACCCGGGTGAACTGAGGTGTGACTGCTGTAGAAACTGTACTAGTGAATTCTGCCCGAACCTCCTTCGTCTTGTAACCGGTGGAGATGAGGCAAACACAGGTTGCTGTTGAACCAATTCTGACCTGACAAAGTCTATCGATACAAGTCCGGTGTACTCGGGGGATATTAGAGCCTTCTGAAGTTATGGTTCCAAGACTACCTTACAAAAGAGAAAACAGACAGCATCTCAGCCTGATTTTACCAGAACAAATATGAGCACAGCTGAATGACTGCACTCTCTACTGAATTCTGCCCAAAATTCTGCCTGTAAACTGATACCCTCAGGTAAAACTAATTCCCCCAAATACTGATGCCCGTAGGCCTGATACCCAAACTTGCAAACTGATACATGCATTCCTGTAGAGACACACTCTAAAAGCATATAGCAAGCAAGTGAGAGCCAAAACACCCCTATGGAGGGGTAGGGTTTCCCTGTCCTATCTTGTCAGAAACTAGGGTTTCACTACGCACGCAACGATTTCAAACAACCTACATCGGGTAAGCAACCTGTCCTAACTTGGAATGGTCACTACAGTTTTCGATATGCACTAGGTCAAATGGTCCAAAAGAGTGCCCCGGTAAAAATCGGGGTTTGTGTTCCCGTTGTGGCAGAGCCCGCAACTGCTCAGCCTTATGGCACGCTTCACAAAGTAAGCCTCTGGCAAATCGTTCAGGAATAGCATACAGCAAACACGATGTCCTAGGCGCACCAATGCACATGCAATGCAAAGAAATACATAAGTGTAATCAAAACAAGATATCATGAGTTCGAGTCAAGCTCTCTAACGCTCCAACGGAGTCGCCAGAAACTGTAGACGCGCCCTGAGGGGCTTTATGCTGTGCTACAGTTCGAACTCAAATGTCACGGTTCTTAATCTGATCTCACAATGTGCAATGTGAGATTGATAAATCACCAAAGAGTCCAAATCTGGCAAATCGTTTTGGAAAACTGATTTTTGTAAAGAGGTGCCAAACATGGACTGCTTTGCCAGATACAGAGTCGCCACCTAAATATTTTATTTTGGGAAATTTAGGAAACCTTGACTCGTGCCTAAGGCCATGTGTCTGTCATCACCAAAGTTGCCTCGGCTCGGGAACTTGGGTACGAGAGGGAAAGGTCATGTAATGAGCACCCCCGCTCGCCCGATCGAAGATCGGCCTTTACTAAGCATGATATTTCATTTTTGAAAACACATGTGTTCTTATTCCGGTTATTAGCCTATAATTACTATGTGATACGCACAACACACAAGTATAGACTAGATCGCCTAAGTTGGAACAAAACATCTCATGTTTGTTTGAAAATGGTTTGAAGGTGCTACTCGCAAGTAGGCTAAGACGTGGATTTGCCACCCTCAAGTGGGCTTAGAAAAACAAGATTTTGCCACCCTCAAGTGGGCTTAAAATGCGCATTTCGATGAATTGTTCCAATTCAAGTAATCCAGCCTTCACCCACAGGCATTCAGGCAGTTATATCACTTAAGCACATAGCCTCATGGCAAGCATGCTAAACATGGCAACACTTACATGCATACAAGATGCTAAAGCATAAAAGCTTACTTAGTACTCAAAGCCAAAACAATAGCTAGTTAGTAATCAATGCATGATCCTAGTTTATGTTAAGATGGCTAATGCAACACATGCAAAATGCAACTAGAAATAGGCTCGGCTATTCTAAAATGGCATATGAAATGCAATTGGATAATCATGTATTCAAGTTGGTATTGAAATATAATGCAGTTAGTATGATGCGCCGAGCTCGGTGCATGCAATACAGATGAATAAATGCAAACATGCTATCATAAGTATGCTAATCAAAACATGACCTAGAACTAACCATCGTAAGCGGTGAAGTAAAAGAGAGAAAGACGTGGGGTTGGAAGACATTCACACACTCACGCACACTTATTACAAAATTCGCCCTCTCGATGGAGGGTCCGAATAAATAATACAAATCAACTAATTAATTAACTACCCTAGCTAATTAATTATTACATAACTCTTAACTAATTAAACAAATTAATTAAGTTATGAAGAATAGGAAAGCGGCCTCGGGAAGAGAAACGAATGCATGCTTGGTCGCCTCGCTCGAAAACCCATTGCCATGCCACATGTTGCCTCTGTTTGCATTGT
Organism: Camellia sinensis; assembly: GCF_055761805.1. Lineage (NCBI taxonomy): Eukaryota > Viridiplantae > Streptophyta > Magnoliopsida > Ericales > Theaceae > Camellia > Camellia sinensis. The sequence goes on from NC_138962.1 coordinate 103,230,090, forward strand.
TCTGCGCCTCTGAAAACTGCACAAGTCCCAAGGATGCTTCTGAATCACTCCCTGAGCACTGTGAGATGTCACCGGCCAAAACATAGGAACATCGACCATGTGGAATTGGTCACCGACCATTTGTGAGGATCTCGGCCAACAATTTTTAGTCAATCGGCACTAAAGATGGCCGGCCGGCCATATCTTCCTGCAGAATGCTATTTTGCTGCAACAGAGGACAAACAGAGCATGGCAATGTATTTTCAAGGCAATGTGTGCACAAATACCCTCCCTATTATGTCATGAGCTCAATGGAGTGTAGTACTCGACCCTCGGGCCATCAATCATGCATATCGATGCATGATGGCCAAAGGAGCCAAGCGTGCAATTCAATATGGAATGAATGCACAAAAACACATGAATGCCTAGAGCTCTATCATGTTGCATCAAGAATGTCAGCGACCGAGGATCGAGGCACATTTCATCACTTCAAGTACGAACCTCCCTCGGTCCTCATGTTTGATTTGACACCCCAAACCAAACATAATGCAATGCAAGTATGCCAAATACAATGCAATCATGGAAATGCGATACAATGCAACATGAGCTCGCCAAAGGCAATACAACGTAACCTAACATGTAAACAGCATGGCATGCAACAAGTATGCAACAATACTATGCAACCTAAACATGCAAATGTACAATGTACGAAGCATGCAAAAATGCAATGTACCAAGTATGCAACAACGACTAAATGGAACAAGCATGCAACAATATGCAAGGATCATGCAAGATAGACTTAAACTGAAATGGGAAGAGCTCAGCCATGCCCAAATCAGTGGCCAAAACACTAAAACTAAGGCACCAACATGCATAACAAACATTTACACATATTGGTCCATTACTTAGGCACAAAGAGGACAATTCTCGAAAGCACTCAAAGAGTGAAAAGCATGTAAGCGTGACAACACTACATGCTCTGAAATGATGCCAATGATGATGCCAAATCATACACACAAGTCAAGCATAACATGCAAGAAAGCTCAAGGCTTAAGGCTAGCCAAGGAGCTTGTACTAAGGCCACATGAAACAAGCTCCAAAGAGCCAAGGACAACCAAAACAGTCCTATATCATGCTAAAGGGAGTCTAAAACATGCAAGGGCCAAAGCTAAAACAAGCCAAAATGAAGGGCTGAAGGTAAGATGCAAGTAAGGCCCACAAAGGGGATTACACTACACCCATTATAACCAACACATGGCATGACTTAACTAATGAAAAACAGAGATATGGCATGTCAAAATAGGCCCAAAAACCCACTTAGATGGTTGTAGACACCCCATTTTTGACCGTCCTCAAGACTTGGACGTCACCATTTGAACACTTGGTGATTACCCTTGTTTGTGTTCGTCTTGAGTTCCCGGAGGTCTCGGTTGCCTCAGGTTCTCTCGACTCGACCGTGTTGTGTCTGGTTTTGCACCAAACACTTGTGTTTTGCCTTGGAGGGGCAGGGAATGCCTTGTGAGGCATCCCCACACATCACCGGCCATGGCTTGAGGCCACCGGCCAGTGATTTTATGCCATCGGCAATGTGTAATGCCGGTCGGCACTCTTTGTTTCCGGTCGGCCATTTATTTTTCCAAAATGGCAATTTTGAATGGCCGATCACTGTTCATCTACTTTTAGTAGATATTTTGTGCCAGCTGTGATAGCTGGCACCCACTCTGCTTCCCTCCATACACGTGTATGGAGGGATTTCCCTCTTGGATGGCTTGTTTTGAAAGCCTTACAAGAGGGAGTTGCCTATAAGAAGAGGGCTCCTCTCTTGGCATGAAAGTTACAAAAATTTCAGAGGGAGCTCTAGATTAGGGTTAGGGTTGATACATATTTCCTATCTCTATATCTCTCTCTTGTGTGTGTCTAGTGTGTGTTTGTCCATACTATTGCACACAAACACATAGTGTTACACCTTTCTCTTGGTTGTTGAGGGACCAGAGGGTTGTTATTGGTGTTCTTGATTGGATTTGAGCTCAAGGAGGCAACAAGATCATCATTTGTGAAGGAGGACTTCAAGGGTAAGAAACTGTCCCTTTTTATCCCATTTTTGCACACTACTTTTACCTATCTTGCAACTATTTTTTGGCTTTGCATATAATACATAAAAGTTCTGTTTTTAAGGCCTCTAAATAGTTTGTTAGAGTGTTTTAAGCTTTGGGGTTGTTTGACCCCTCTTAAGCCTTGTTTGGCCCTTGTTTTGTGCAATTTTGTGTGAGCTCCGGGACTTTGGTGTTTGGGCCTCCTCACCACTGAAATCTTGAGGGATTTCAGTGGTAAGGATGGTGCCTTGAGGTCCCAAGAAGGAGAGGGCCACCCCCTCTCCTTGTTGTCCTTGAAAAGGACCATTTTTGCCTCTTGAGGGAGCAAGTAGCTTAGGCTCTTGTTGACCATGCCTTAGCTGTTATTTATGCTTATTTTTTCATTAAAATGCATTGTTTTAAGTTGGTTTTGGTACACCATGCTTGCTTAGCATACATGCCTTGTAATGCCATTTTGTTGCCTTAACATGCCTTAGGTTGTAAACTATTGTTCTAGCATGTTTTAGGCTTGGATTTGTGAAGCTTTCATGTTTATTTTGCCATGATTAAGTTCTGTCCTTAGTTGTTTGGGTCGACTTTGGCATGCATTGTATAGCCCCTTTGCATTTTTGGCTTGTTGGCCTTAAGGGTGTGAGTGTATAGGACGCATTACTTGCTTTGATTTAGTGGGTTGGGACCATTTTCCATGTCATTTCAGTCCACTTAGTATGCTTGTACGCTTGCATTTCATGGTCCCTTTGATGTGTCAAAGGCTTGTGTTGCATGCTCCATGTTTTGGTCATTGTGCATGCTTTTGAATTCAAATCATTTAGATGCCATCTAAGTAATCTTTTTCGCTTTGTTTTATGTGCTAAAACTCTGTTTTGGGTCATTGAATTCATGCCATGTTTGGTCTTGTTAAGTGTGGTTCAATACCCCTTTAGCTTGCTTTGAATCTTGGACTTTGCTTGCATACCTTGATTGCATTGTTTGGGTTGGTTTGGCACCATGTTCTTGCATGATTTTCAAAGCTTAATTTACATGCTAATTGTCCATGTTATGCCTCTTTCAAGTGTGCTTGAGAGTTGCCCTTTTGTACTTAAGTATTAGCCCTTTAACAAGTGTATGTGTGTACGTGTGTTGGCCTTCATGTTTGAGCACTTTGGCCACTGATTTAGGCTTGTTTGAGAATTGCCAAATCAGGTTTAAGTCCATCTCTTTGCTTGTTTGCATGCTCACCTCGCATGGTTGCTTGCACACTTGCATGTACACATTGCATTGCCATGTTGCATCCTTAGCTCGCATGCCTAGGTTACATTGCATTGTGCACGCATTGCCTCACCTCTTGAAGTGAGTCATGATAGAGGTAGAAGCCCCTTGGTTTGACTATGTGCATTGCATTACATTTGAAATGAAAAATGCACAACTTGGTCTCTTGGGCTATCACGCATTGAAATGCGCGCTTGATGGTCCGAGAACCAAGGACCATGTCCCTTTGAGTCATAAACATGATAAGGGACATGGTCGGTGCATACATTGCTTGAAATGCATTGCCATGCTGTGCCTTGCCCTCTGCTGCTGTCAATTACAGGTTCTGCAGACATTCTTGGCCGACCGGCAGTGTTTAGTGCCGATCGGCCATAAATCCGTGGCCGGTAGCTTCATCAACAGCCGATGATCACATATTACTGCCGGTGGCCATTCTCCTCAACCGGTGGTGTCTCCCAATGTCCAGGGAAGCAATTCTGAGACTTTGGCAGTTTTCAGAGGGGCAGAGCAGGGAAAACAGAGGCAGCCTACGCATGGCAGTGGACTTCGGAGCAAGACCCGAGCACGCGTGCATTGAGCCCTCTTCCCGAGGCCCTTTTTCTTGCTTTCTTAAATTAATTAATTTGTTTAATTAATTTAGTTGGTCTGTAATAATTAATTAGCTAGGATAGTTAATTCATTATTCGAATTGTATTATTCTTTTGGTCCCTCCGAGCGAGGGCGAATCTGTAATAAGTGTGGGTGAGTACGTGCATGTTTTCTAATCCCCACTTCTTTCTCCCTTTTACTTATTTGCTTTTGATGGTTAGTATTAGGACATGTTTAATTTAGCATACCTTATGCTATGCATGCGTGCATCCATACATTTGTCTTGCATGCACTGGGCTAGGCGCATCATTCTAACTGCATAAGTATTTCAAATCTAACTTGAATACGTACATCAAATGATTGCATTTCACATGCCATTTTAGGATTAGCCGAGCCTAACCTAATTGCATTTTGTATGCGATGCATTAGCCACTTAACATGGACTAGGATCATGCATATATGATTACTAACTAGTTTTTGTTTTGGGTTGGAGTACTAGGTGAGCTTTTATGCTTTAGCATCCTTGCATGCGTGTGAATGTTGCCATGACAGCATGATTACCATGAGGCTAGTTGCTTATGTGATATAAACTACTTGAATGCCTGTGGGTGAAGGTTGGATTGTTTGAGTTGGAACAGCTCATTAAAATCTGTATTTTAGCCTACTTGCGAGTAGCAAATCCCAAAGCATTTTTAAAACAAACGGATATGCAATGCTTATTTCCAAATTAGGCGGCCTAGTCTATACTTTTGTGTTGTGCACATCACATAGTAATTCTAGCTAATTAATCGGAATAAGAACACATAATGTTTTCAAAAACGGATACCATGGTTAGTAGAGGCCGATCTTCGGATCGGGCGAGAGGGGGTGCTCATAGCTGACCTTCCCCAATCGTACCCAAGTTCCCGAGCTGAGGCAACTTTGGTGATGACGGACACGTGGCCTTTGGCACCGAGTCAGGATTTCCTAAATTCCTCCAAAATAAAATATTTAAGTGGCAACTCTGTATCTGGAAAAGCAGTCCATGTTTGGCACTTCTTTTCTAAAAATCTGTTTTCTCCAAACGATTTTGCCGGATTTGGAATCTTTGGTTCAGATTAAGAACCATGACTATTTGAGAGTCCTGAACTGTAGTGAACCCAATATGAACAGAACCGGGGGGGGGGGACTCATCCCTCCCGGGGCGTTTGGGGACGTCTACAGTTTCTGGCGACTCTGCTGGGGAGTTTAGAGAGCTTGACTCGAACTCGTGATATCCTGTTTTGATTTCATTTATGTGTCTCTTTGCATTGCATGTGCATTGGTGCGCCTAGGACACCGTGTTTGCCATCTGCCATTCCTGAATGGTTCGCCGGAGGCTTGTCTTGTCAAGACATGACCATAAGGCTGACCGGTTGTGGGCTCTGACAGTATGGGAACACAAACCCCGATTTTACCGGGGCATCCTTTTTTGACCATTCGACCTAGTGCATATTCGGAATCCGTAGTGACCATTCCAAACTAGGATAAGTTGCTTACCCGACGATAGGTTGTTTGAAACCGCTGTGTGCATAGTGAAACCCTAGCTTCTGACAAAATAGGACAGGGAAACCCTACCCCAACATAGGGGTGTTTTGGCTCTCACTTATCTGCTATGTGCCTTGGAGTGTATCTCTACAGGGAACGTACATATCAGTTTGCAAGTTTGAGTATTAGGCCCGAGGGCACCAGTATCAGTGTTGTCGAGAAATCAGTTATATTTGCGAGTATCAGTTCAGTTTTGAGAACAGTGATTCTGGGGAACAGTGATCAGTAGTAGAGTGCAGTTGTTCGACTACACCTGTATTTGATCCGTTTGGGCTGAAATGCTGCTTGTTTTTCCTTTCAGTTCAGAGAGTTCAGAGAGTTGATACAGAATAGCCAATGTTCCCCCTTGCTGAGGCAGGACTTATGATGACGCAAAATTCAGAAGAGACTGTGGTTATGACAGCCGCATTAGGTCAAGGAATCAGTTTGCAGGGCGAGACCGATGGTGATGCACCACACCCGCCCAGGTCGCCCATTGCACACCCAATCTGGGCACCCCAATTATATCAGGTTCGCGAGCCCACCACGTTCGAGCTGATGGGAATGATAGGTGATCTCCAAAGGTCCGTGGCGGATCTCGCCTACGGAATGTCAGCTTCGCCATCCGCAGCACCATATGCCGGGAATTTTGTGCCACAGGAGCCCCCGCTTCTGGAACGAATTGTGATTGAGCTTAACCAACCCGAGGTGGTCTCAAGTTGTAGCAATGATGTATCGACACCAATCCAAACCCTTGATCAGGCTGAGGCCGGAGGTAAAAACAAAGCAAAGGCAGCTACCGATCCCGTTGAGCAACTGCTGTTGGCAGTCGAGGCTTTGAAAGCCAGGGGGATGAACAAGCAACAAACATCTACGGTTGTGACAAAAACTGTGGATGATATTTTCCTCACTCCGATCGAGGGCAGTTCAAGCCAGTCAGAAAACCGGGACAGACCCCGTCACACCAAAATAGTTCCCTCCATTCCCAACCCTATACTCGGGAAAGATCAGAAAGTAAAAGCAGTGCCTGCTGACCCGTTCGCTAGTGCGTCTGGCAAGAACACTCAGACTTCGAAGTACCTACCCCGAGGGCGCAGGACTTTCCACGCTCTCTACATGCTGCTGTCTAAGGCACTTCAAATCCTGGCCGAAAGGGGGCATCTTAAACCCCTTGAGCCTAGGCCCCTCTCCAGTCCTCTTCCAGCAGGCCATGACGCTACTCAGTACTGCGCGTACCATCAGCAGACCGGCCACCCCACCGATAATTGTTTTCGCCTCCGTCATAAGGTACAAGATTTGATCGATAACGAGGTTATCCTCCCGCCCACCTCAGCAAAGTCCGTTACTACCCAGCTATTGGATTTTGAGGATACTGCGAGTATGTGATCGGGGATGGGTCATCTTTAGGCGGTGCCCGGCATCTTGATGTGGCCTCTGGCACGTATTTTTGAGCATCTACGAAAGTTAGTTTTGTAAATTCTGGCTTGGGTGTCGAGCCAGTCTTCGGTTTCTTTTTCAGTCTGTCTCATTGTCTTGAGTCAGTTCTTTTGATTAAGGGTCTGTCTTGTTGTAGCGAGTCAGTCCCCCTGTATAGAATGCCGAGTGATTCCGGGGTTGTTGCCTCGAACACCGTTTTTGTATTTAACCTTTTTGCTTTCTTTTTTAGTCTGTCTCTGTTGTGGAGCCAGTTACATCTGAGAAACCTGAATGAAACAGCTGCGGCTATCATGTTTCCGTGCTTATTGTTTGTTTTGGGCTAGTTGTGCCAGAGGTTTTGAATGGAACGGCCCCACATTCTACCTGCTCTTCTGTGCCTTGAGAATTATTGCATTGACCTAAGTTCTTCAAAACTTTTTTCGAAACATTGTGATAAAAACGAAGAGGAAGGAATCCCTCCGGTTTTGCAAAAATTTGATCAATTGAGAGAAAGAGAGGCATGTTAAGCCCTTAATGAATGAAATCATGCTTGTGAGCGTGAGTACTGGGAAGGACCCTGGCTTGATTCAGACCGGTTCCACACCATCTTCAGCGCGAGCAATTTGTCGCTTTCTTTAAAATAAAAAAAAAAACTTTCAAAAACAAAATATTTTGCGCGATCCTGCGAAGACCTGTGTGGAATCGCTCCTGAGATGGTGCAGCCTAGGATCGCTCTCGACCTCAAGATTCGACCTGTTTGTTTTGAACCTCGAACTCATTCGGAACATTCAACGGTCAACTGTCAGAGGAGGCCCGTGTGACCAGTTTTGAAGCAGCCCTCAAACAAGAGGCACCAAAGTCGAATAAAAAAGATTAGATCTCACCAGAAGAAGCTCGTAGGGCAGCCATGATGGATTCTTCTGCAAATCATTGCAACAGCCGTTCTCCTAGATACAGAGAGGCTTCAACTTCAAAAACCATTTGGCATGGACTTGTTACACTTTTACCCTTTGAGAGGCTCGCTGGGCTGAAAACCCGGAAGGGTGACCCAGGCAAAAGTTAGAGCAGGAGAAAAATACAAAAAATGCAAAAAATAAAGAGAAGAAATAAAATCAAAAAAAAAAGAAAGAAAAAAAAAAGAGAATGAAAAGATATAAAAAATCAAGAAAAAAAAAGTGAAAAGAAGCTCGCAAGGTCGAAAACCCGCATCGGGCACCTTGGCAAAAGTTAGAGCCTGAAAAGTAAAGGTTAAAATACCCGAGTGTACCTTAACCGGAACTACGACAGGCTTGATTCCCATGTTTGGGATACGTAGGCAACTTCATCCTGAAGTTCAGCCCCCATCGCTTTCATAGCATCTCAGTCCATACAATGGCTTCGATTTCATCCCAAAGTCCAGTCGCCAACACTTCCAAAGTGACTGTGTCCATATATTGATTATGACCGTCTTCGTCATCTCCATGTCCAAGAGTTCGACCACCACCACTGAGGACTGTTTGCGGACTGCTGCGGCATCGTCCAAACAAAGGGCAACTTTCCGTTGCCACGAGTCGTCGCGAGTCGCCATTCAAACCAGGGGCAACTTTCCGTTGCCATGCAGCCCCTTCAAGCACGGGGCAATTTTCCATTGCCTCCGATCCAAGGTTGCGTATCTCAAGGGTAAGTTCCGTGCTCATTTAGAATTGGCCGTTTGCAAAAATAGTTTTTTACTGAGGTTGACTATTTTCTCGAAAAGTATTCCATTTTCCAAAACCCGACCTTTTCTTGGACCCAAAAAAGGAAAATTTTCAGTGCTTACAGCCTGACTTGCGTGATTTTCAAATAAAAAATCGAACAAGTACGTTAATCCGACTCTCATCTTGATCAAAACTGTTTTAGTAGAAAACCAAAACAAAAAATGGTCAAAATGATGAACTAGGGGCACAGTTGAGTCAGGCGTTCTGTCTTCCCCCGTCGTCAACATACTTGCCAAGAGGGCACTCTACCCACCAGAAGAAATAGCCGTGAGCTAACGGCGTTGGGCATGAACCCGTAACTTCCTATTCATTCATCAATCACCTTGGGGAGGGACGAAAAATGAGAGAATAAAGAATAGAGAGATGTAAGTTGAGAGAAAAGTAAGAAAACGGGTTTTGAGAGGAAAAAACCAAGCCTGAGGGCCGAGTGATGTGAGAATCACAAATTACAAAAGGGTGGGAAATGTACCTGAAGGAACTGGCTCCTCGAGATTTGGGGTCTTTCGTTGAACATGTCCGCGTGTCGTGTCTTTCGTTTTGTTCACCTCAACTTTTATTTTGGGTCTTTTCCGAGCGTGTCTCGTTGTGTTTAGGTCGTGTACCCTTTTGTTTGAGTCCTTCCCGCCGTGTTCAGTTGTAGGCTCGATACCCCGGTTGAAAATCCTTTTTTATTTCGAAAATCGTTTATGCTCAGAGTGCTATGCCATTCTCTACATCTGTGCGAAGCAAAAGAAGAAGAAGAAAAAAATCGGGGCATCTGAGCGTGCTTTAACTTCAACTGGTTCCATCTTTGTGTTCCGTCTTGTCAGATTGGGCCGTTTGTTAAGGATTTGCTGTGTGTAGAATGAACCGAGTGTGGTGTTAGGGGCTGTATGCAGACTAATCCCCAATAGAGTATAGGCTGTGCGTTCAGTTTGAGCAGTGTGTTGCTTGGGCTGTTTTGCTATGAGGCCGTTTGGTTATCGGATCAATACAGTACAAATGCTCGATTTTCAGACAACAGGTCAATTCCATTCACATTGAGGTGTAACATGATGTATTGCAATGCAATGTATGAGATATACAAATGTAACACTTTTTAAACAAAAAGTTTGTTCATTTCATTATCTTTTTCAAGTACAGAGCGTTGAAAACAAAAATCTACCTACGGCAGTACAAGGTAATCTAACTACCAGCAAAGAGAAGAAAGAAAAAAAAAAGAGAAAGTACAAAAAAGAAGAAAAACAGCAATCTGGATCGTCATCAGTAGTCTCGGGCCCGGGGATCTGTCCTCGCCCTCTTCCTGGACGAAGGTCCAGGGGCATCGTCATCAGCGTCGCCATCTGAGCCTAAGTCTGAGTCGTCTCCAGCCTCCTCAGATGACCCGGCCTCTGCCTCTGCCTTTGCCTTGGACTCATCATCGTCATCATCGTCATTATCAGGGGTCGGCGCCCGAGAGCTACTCCCGACATGAACACGCCCCGCCCTGGTACGGGGACGTACAGCGTCTCAACGCCCTCCTCAAGTAGGAATAGAGGGCCCAGCCGGAGCACCACCCACTGGAGGAATCTGGAAGGGAGGCTGAAAAGCATAAATGGCAAATACATCAGAATATTGTGAGCAGTTTATCAGTGCAGAATACAGTGTATGAGTACAGTGTGTGAATGCCGTAAGCAGTTTATCAGTGCAGAATGTAGTGTATGAGTACGGTGTGTGAATACCGTGAGCAGTTTATCAGTACAGAATGCAATGTATGAGTACAGTGTGTGAACGCCGTGAGCGGTTTATCAGTGCAGAACGTAGTGAATAAATACAGTGTATACAGTATATCAGATGCTGTGAGATCAGTATGTCAAGTGTTATGCCGTGCATCAGATTACCCGAATCAGTTTATGAATGGTTTGAGACCGTCGTTAGAAGGACATACCGGAATACTATAGAGGGCCAGGAGGTCGAAGGTCCGCTGTAGCATCCCCATCATGGAGGCATTCAACTCCAAGGACTGCTGGGTGTACTCGGAGGACGCCTACGAGAGTATCAGATACATCAGTATTCCGCGGAATATCAAATAAACTAAAATGAAATGCCAATGCAAGATGCAAAATGAAGTAATACATACCGGAGGCAAGTCGGCGACACCGGCTAACTCATGATCAGCCGGGGGAGGAGCAAAGGCGATCTGGTAGGTCGCCCCACCCTACCCTCTGTATGTCAGTGAAGTGGGCAGAGCAGGCCAGTCGGTCCCTCGCCCTCTCTGAACTCCACCCCTGCTGCGGACTCGAGCTCTCCTCGACACTCCTGCCCCAGCCCCCGCTCCCGCTCCAGCTGCCGGCGCCGCTGGCCTCTCCCTCTCGGCTCGGCGAACACTGCCCAAGGGTCGCATAATGTAGGTCCGGACGTACTCGGCATAGTCGCCCTCGCCTCTGTGACGCTCCGCACCCCAGCCGACGGTGTAGTCCCTCATGTGCTCAAGGGAGAACCCCCTTGTATGCCTCATATGTGTAGGGGGCAGACCCGGAACTATCTGCTCCGGTAAACCCAGGGTCTGGCGCAAGAAACGCTCACCCAGGTACCAAGCCCGATAGACCGGGCCCTTCAACAGAATCCTGAGGCGGGCCGTCTCATCAGCACCCTCATAGTGGTCTCTCACCCCAGCCAGCAACGGAGCCCAGGGCTGCCAGGTGATCTGCGGGTAAATATGCAGTTTGTTATCTATCTGTTATTGAAAATATAGTGTTAAGCGAAGCTAAGCAAATTCTAAAGTTGAACATACCTCCGCGGCGGTGATGGTGTCGAAGTAGCGGCGGAAGAAAGTAAAAGACTCCCGTGGTCTCCGCACGCACCGCATATCAAAGCGATGAGAGAACGGGGCGACGAGAGGGGTCTCCGCGTTGGGTACTGGGGTTAACCTGGGAAATTAAGCGTAGACCCACAACTGCAAACCAAATATCAATATGATCATCAGATAAAGCAGGACGCAGAATAAACAGAAATAACAAAGCCGTGTGCAGTGTATGGAGCAGAGTGTACAGTGTGAGCAGTGTACAGTCGGTGTAAAGCAGAGTATGTGTGTGCCGTGTGTGCAATATACAGTCAGTGTGGGGCAGTGTACAGTGTGTGCAGTGTACAGAGTACAGAAAACAGAAAGCAGAAATGTAAAAGGGGAAGAAGATGTACCTCCCAAGCTCGCCAGTAGCCGCCGAGAAGCTGTCCGCTGAGGCGGGAAGAAGAGCTCATGTAACCATACAAAGTGGCCAAGCCAGCGCCACCACAGTCATAGAAGCGGATTCTCCTGACATCCACCAGTGCGCTCAACAGACATAGAGGCACGGTGTTTACTCGGTCGGCGAAAAGAGTCGTCCCGAAGAGGATCATGATGAAGCCCTGCGCATACTGATCCACCTCCTCTGGGGTCATCTGCGCCTCCTCTGCCAAGGCTGGCTGAGTCCGGAAATGGCTCTCGAACCAAGAGTACCTGACAAACCCTGCTCGAGCGAGGGGAGGCTAAGTGCCGAGCAGGTACAGCTGGGCGGCGTCCCACTCATCCATGTCGGTGTCGAAGGGGATCGGATCACCCCCTACCCCGATGCCGGTGAGCATCGAGAAATCATAAGGGGTCATCGTCATGTCCCCCGCGACGAAAAAGTGGAAGGAGTTAGTGGTATCCCACCACCTCTCCACTAAAGCGGCAAGCATGGGACTGCAGGTCGTAAGTCGGGAGAGCCCCCTGCAGAAGATGCCGAAACCGGCCTCGTCGACGATATGACGAATCGCGTCTGGCAGCTCTATGTACCAATCTCGATCAACGACATTCCCATACCCGCGGATGGTATGGGAATCCCCTTGTAATCAAAAACAACAATTGCGAGGCAATATTCAAAACGCAGTTTTAAGAAGCATACAGATATACAGCATGTGTGCATGTTTTCAAATTCGAACAGACATCGGGTGCCGGTGTACTTACCGTGAACTACAACGTGTGATGTGTCAGCGTGTTTGAGTGGTTCAGGGCAAATACAGCATGTGTGCATGTTTTCAGACTCAAGCAGATACCGGGTACCAGTGTGTATGTAGTGAAATACAGTGTGTGCCGTGTGTTTGGGTGATTCAGGGTCAGTGCAGTGTGTGTGCACGTATAAGTTTCAAACAGATATCGGTTGTAAGTTTGTTTGCAATCAACTACAGTGTACAGTGTATCGGTGCATCCGGGCTAAGCAGTTAGAGAACAGAATCAACTAATGGCAGTTATGTTCTACATTGCGGAAAATAATAAAACAGAAGAAAGAGTGTTACCTCAGAAGCGCCGAAGAACAGATGGGAGGTAGGCTCATGCAGGAGAAGCTCGGGTGCCACGCCCCTCTCGAAGCTCCAGAACTGGCGTAGTCCATCGGGGAGCATCACATGAACCGCAGGCCTGTAGGTCTCCGGATCGAACGGCCGGATATGAAGTGGCAAGGGGTCGGCCTCGGGATCCATCTCAAACTGTGGAGGGGTCTCGCCTTGTGGAAGATCGTCCACCATCTCGAAGAGAATGTGAAAGTGGCCGAAAGATGGAAAACCGGGCGAGAATATGAAGAGTCAACAAAAAAGTCAACCCCGAAGGGGTTGGAAAAGGCCAGAAAAGTTGGGACGCGAAAGAGGCAAAAAGATCATGGAGAATCCGGGGGAAACAAACCCTGAAAGGCAGAAATCGAAAAAACAACACCGAAATGAAATTTCAATCGGTTCAAAACGTTCGAAACGCAAGGGTGAACGCGAATCGAACGACGAAACGGAGCCAAAAACCAAGGAAAACGAGGAAATAAGGCTCGGAAAATATTTTAGAGAGAGAGAGGAGAAGATTTCGAGCAAGGAGAAGTAAAGAAAATAGGGCTAGAAGCCCTATTTTAAAACGCCCGTAGCGAAATGCCAAAATTGCCCCGATACAGGGACTTTTTGCCGGTCGGCCACACTCTTTGCCGGTCGGCAAAATAGTTTGCCGATGGAAATTGTATGATGGCCGATGGATGGCCGGTGATGCATTCTGATGCCCGGTGGACATCCGGTGGTCTCCTACAGTGGTTTTGGAGCCTCCTACACCCTTGTTTGAGTTATGTGTGGGGTCCAGGGCCTTTAGTGCTCAAAACAGTGCAAAACAGTGCATTTCCGACGCTCAACCGGCCTCTGTTTTGACCTCGGATCGTGTCTTCTATACGCGGCACTCGAATTTGTGCAAGGTGTATCCTTTCCGTATCCTTTTGGTTTTTACAAAATCTCAAAAGTTGCATTTGGCATGCATTCCATCGCGCTATCTTGCGCATCGCACTGTCTTGTGCACTCGCGTTATCTAACGCATCGCGCTGTTTTGCGCATCTCATTGCATTTGGCATGCATTCTATCGCACTATCTTGCGCGTCGCGCTGTCTTGCGCATCCCAACTCATGCATTCTCCCGATCTGGCAAGACCTTAAACCCGCTCGGTTGCATTGTCTTGCATTTCGAAGCGACCTGTGCTGTCGCGCATTCCATGCAACATGCATTTCATGCATCATTTGCATTTCAAAAAACAAACAAAAAAATATAATTGCATTGTCATGCATCATCGTAAATAGTTGCATTGTAATGCACCATCGTAAATAGTTGCATTGTCATGCATCATTGTAATATAGTGTATATTGCATTGTAGCTTGCATGCATTCACTGCATCATCTTCCATCTATGGCTTGCGCCTTTCCATGTTGAGCTTGGTCCAGTATGTGCCCATACTTCTCGTGTCGAAGCATAGTTCAGTGGATCGTTCCATGTTAGATGCGGCTTGTACGTGTACATGCCCTTCCTAGGCAAGATTTGGTTTGGCCTGCGTGCCTTATCCATCGTATCTTTTTCATCCCAGTGCACATTGCATTGTAATTTGCATGCATTCATTGCATCACCTTCCATTTATGGCTTGCGCCTTTCCATGTTGAGCTTGGTCCGGTATATACCCATATTTCTCGTGTCGAAGCATAGTTCAGTGGACCATTCTATGTTAGACATGGCTTGTATGCGTACATGCTTTGCCTAGGCAAGATTTGGTTTGGCCCGCGTGCCATATCCATTGCCATTTCCCCAGCATTTTCATTATATATTACATTGTAGTGTAATTGTTGCATCCAACATTAGGATCGTTGTCCTTTCCCCAGCGGGTCGTTTCCCCACCTTTGTCATTTCCCCCAATACTTGCTCTTGTGTCCGTCTACATTACTCATAGTTCTATTGACCGTTCTATGGTAGACGGACTTGTTACCTCCATCAATCTATTTGACATAGGTGTGGTTTCGAATCGCTCATGATTGCATCATGATTCAATTGCATTGCATATCATTTGCATTGTTTCAATTGCATTGCATTTTCATTTGCATTGTTCATACATAGTTTTGTATATATTGCATATCATTTTGCATTCATTTTTGCATTGTCATGCATGTTGCTAATAACCTTGTACCTGTTAAGTTTGCTTTCTTTGCAGACACGATATTGTATGTACGGTTCGTTTGAAGCTGGTGCAACCAGACGAGCCGCACAGGTATTGTATCCTCCGAGTGAGACGTATCGAGAATTGCATAATTCTCTTACATCCTTTCTGCATTTGTAATGTAGTTGCATTGGTGTATGCTAGCTTAAAACGGTCGCATGTGTGCTTCATTACAGCTTTCTTTGCATGATCATAAGTTATGTCCGGCTCTGTGCATTGTCTTGCATCTTGCCCCCGCCTTCGGGTGCATATCTTGTTTGTCTTGCATGTTTGTCTGAGTCTTCGGCCTTGTCAAAAATGGGTCATCTCTGGGCTTTGACATGCACTCCCGTCATTGTTATGACTTTCGAGTTCTGTCAAAGAGGGGCAACTGTAGACACCCCATTTTTGACCGTCCTCAAGACTTGGGCGTCACCATTTGAACACTTGGTGATTACCCTTGTTTGTGTTCGTCTTGAGTTCCCGGACGTCTCGGTTGCGCGCCTTGCCTCAGGATCTCTCGACTCCACTGTGTTGTGTCTGGTTTTGTACCAAACACTTGTGTTTTTCCTTGGAGGGGCAAGGAATGCCTTGTGAGGCATCCCCACACATCACCGGGCATGGCTTGAGGCCACCGGCCAGTGATTTTATGCCATCGGCAATGTGTATTGCCGGTCGACACTCTTTGTTGCCGGTCGGCCATTTATTTTGCCAAAATGGCAATTTTGAATGGACGATCACTGTTCATCTACTTTTAGTAGATATTTTGTGCCAGCTGTGATAGCTGGAACCCACTCTGCTCCCCTCCATACACGTGTATGGAGGGATTTACCTCTTGGATGGCTTGTTTTGAAAGCCTTACAAGAGGGAGTTGCCTATAAGAAGAGGGCTCCTCTCTTGGCATGAGGGTTACAAAAATTTCAGAGGGAGCTCTGGATTAGGGTTAGGGTTGATACATATTTCCTATCTCTATATCACTCTCTTGTGTGTGTCTAGTGTGTGTTTGTCCATACTATTGCACACAAACACATAGTGTTACACCTTTCTCTTGGTTGTTGAGGGACCAGAGGGTTGTTCTTGGTGTTCTTGACTGGATTTGAGCTCAAGGAGGCAATAAGATCATCATTTGTGAAGGAGGACTTCAAGGGTAAGAAACTAGTCCCTTTTTACCCCATTTTTGCACACTACTTTTACCTATCTTGCAACTATTTTTTGGCTTTACATATAATACATAAAAGTTCTATTTTTAAGGCCTCTAAATAGTTTGTTAAGAGTGTTTTAAGCTTTGGGGGTGTTTGACCCCTCTTAAGCCTTGTTTGGCCCTTGTTTTGTGCTATTTTGTGTGAGCTCCGGGACTTTGGTGTTTGGGCCTCCTCACCACTGAAATCTTGAGGGATTTTAGTGGTAAGGATGGTGCCTTGAGGTCCCAAGAAGGAGAGGGTCACCCCCTCTCCTTGTTGTCCTTGAAAAGGACCATTTTTGCCTCTTGAGGGAGCACCTAGCTTAGGCTCTTGTTGACCATGCCTTAGCTGTTATTTATGCTTATTTTGCCATGAAATAGCATTGTTTTAAGTTGGTTTTGGTACACCATGCTTGCTTAGCATATATGCCTTGTAATGCCATTTTGTTGCCTTAACATGCCTTAGGTTGTAAACTATTGTTCTAGCATGTTTTAGGTTTGGCTTTGTGAAGCTTTCATGTTTATTTTGCCATGATTAAGGTCTATCCTTAGTTGTTTGGGTCGACTTTGGCATGCATTGTATATCCCCTTTGCATTTTTGGCTTGTTGGCCTTAAGGGTGTGAGTGTATAGCATGCATTACTTGCTTTGATTTAGTGGGTTGGGACCATTTTCCATGTCATTTCAGTCCACTTAGTATGCTTGTACGCTTGCATTTCACGGTCCCTTTGATGTGTCAAAGGCTTGTGTTGCATGCTCCATGTTTTGGTCATTGTGTATGCTTTTGAATTCAAATCATTTAGATGCCATCTAAGTAATCTTTTGCGCTTTGTTTTATGTGCTAAAACTCTGTTTTGGGTCATTGAATTCATGCCATGTTTGGTCTTGTTAAGTGTGGTTCAATACCCCTTTAGCTTGCTTTGAATCTTGGACTTTGCTTGCATACCTTGATTGCATTGTTTGGGTTGGTTTGGCACCATGTTCTTGCATGATTTTCAAAGCTTAATTTACATGCTAATTGTCCATGTTATGCCTCTTTCAAGTGTGCTTGAGAGTTGTCCTTTTGTACTTAAGTACTAGCCCTTTAACATGTGCATGTGTGTGCGTGTGTTGGCCTCCATGTTTGAGCACTTTGGCCACTGATTTAGGCTTGTTTGAGAATTGCCTAATCATGTTTAAGTCCATCTCTTTGCTTGTTTGCATGCTCACCTCGCATGGTTGCTTGCATACTTGCATGTACACATTGCATTGCCGTGTTGCATCCTTAGCTCGCATGCCTAGGTTGCATTGCATTGTGCACGCATTACCTCACCTTTTGAAGTGAGTCATGATAGAGGTAGAAGCCCCTTGGTTTGACTATGTGCATTGCATTACATTTGAAATAAAAAATGCACAACTTGGTCTCTTGGGCTATCACGCATTGAAATGCGCGCTTGATGGTCCGAGAACCAAGGACCATGTCCCTTTGAGTCATAAACATGATAGGGGATATGGTCGGTGCATACATTGTTTGAAATACATTGCCATGTTGTGCCTTGCCCTCTGCTGCTGTCAATTGCAGGTTCTGCAGACATTCTTCGCCGACCGGCAGTGTTCAGTGCCGACCGGCCATAAATCCGTGGCCGATAGCTTCATCAACAGCCGATGATCACATATTACTGCCGGTGGCCATTCTCCTCAGCCGGTGGTGTCTCCCAATGTCCAGGGAAGCAATTCTGAGACTTTGGCAGTTTTCAGAGGGGCAGAGCAAGGAAAACAGAGGCAGCCTACGCATGGCAGTGGACTTCGGAGCAAGACCCGAGCACGCGTGCATTGAGCCCTCTTCCCGAGGCCCTTTTTCTTGCTTTCTTAAATTAATTAATTTGTTTAATTAATTTAGTTGGTCTGTAATAATTAATTAGCTAGGATAGTTAATTCATTATTCGAATTGTATTATTCTTTTGGTCCCTCCGAGCAAGGGCGAATCTGTAATAAGTGTGGGTGAGTGTGTGCATGTTTTCCAATCCCCACTTCTTTCTCCCTTTTACTGACCTGCTTTTGATGGTTAGTATTAGGACATGTTTAATTTAGCATACCTTATGCTGCATCCATACATTTGTCTTGTATGCACCGGACTCGACGCATCATACTAACTGCATAAGTATTTCAAATCTAACTTGAATACGTGCATCAAATGATTGCATTTCACATGTCATTTTAGGATTACCCAAGCCTAACCTAATTGCATTCTGTATGCGATGCATTAGCCACTTAACATGGACTAGGATCATGCATATGATTACTAACTAGTTTTTGTTTTGGGTTGGAGTACTAGGTGAGCTTTTATGCTTTAGCATCCTTGCATGCGTGTGAATGTTGCCATGACAGCATGATTACCATGAGTCTAGTTGCTTATGTGATATAAACTGCTTGAATGCCTGTGGGTGAAGGTTGGATTGTTTGAGTTGGAACAGCTCATTGAAATCCGTATTTTAGCCTACTTGCGAGTAGCAAATCCAAAAGCATTTTTAAAACAAACGGATATGCAATGCTTATTTTCAAATTAGGCGGTCTAGTCTATACTTTTGTGTTGTGCGCATCACATAGTAATTCTAGCTAATTAATCGGAATAAGAACACATAACGTTTTCAAAAATGGATATCATGGTTAGTAGAGGCCGATCTTCGGATCGGGTGAGAGGGGGTGCTCATAGCTGACCTTCCCCAATCGTGCCCAAGTTCCCGAGCCGAGACAACTTTGGTGATGACGGACACGTGGCCTTTGGCACCGAGTCAGGGTTTCCTAAATTCCCCTAAAATAAAATATTTAGGTGGCGACTCTGTATCTGGCAAAGCAGTCCATGTTTGGCACTTCTTTTCTAAAAATCTGTTTTCTCAAAACGATTTGCCAGATTTGGACTCTTTGGTTCAGATTAAGAACCGTGACTATTTGAGAGTCCTGAACTGTAGTGAACCCAATATGAACAGAACCGGGGGGGGGGGGGGGGACTCATCCCTCTCGGGGCGTTCGGGGACGTCTACAATGGTATCCCGAAGACCTAATCATGGAGGCATGCACAATGACCCAACCTTAAGGCACAAAACACCAACTCTTCAAAGCTTTGAAAGAATGACAAATGCAAGTATATGAGCATGAAACATGGACTGAAATAACATATGAGACGATGCCAAATCATGAAAAAGGCCCAAGTAGTGCATGCTAATGACTTGGACCCTCAAAGCTAACAAGCTAGAATGTATGGTAGCTATACAAAGCAATGCATATATGATTAAAACAACACTAAACAGAGCTTTAGCATGCTGAAATATGAACAAAAGCTCCTTTGAGTCGAGTCAAAATCATGCTAAAACCATAGCTTAAGCACAAAGCATGTTAAGGCAATAGAGAGGATTACAAGGCAAGTATATGGTGCATGCAAGAGACCACTAAACCAACCTTAGACAGAGGTATAGCATGACAAAATAACACCAAATACTTGCTAAAATGGAGCCAAAACAAGCTAAGCAAACATGTTACTAATATGAGCCATCAAAGCAAGAAAATGAGACACGAGGAGAGAGGGGTGTCCCTCTCCTATTCAAGACTCTAAAACCACCTTTCCACCACTGAAAATCCTCTGGATTTCAGTGGTAGAAAGGTCAAACCAAAGCAAGAACAAAGGCCAAAAGAGGTGGCTCCAAACAAGGCCAAACAAGGCCTAAGAAGGGGTAGACAACCCCCAACCAAAAAGTGACATTAAACAATCATCTAAAGCATACAAAATCAGAACTTTTTTCAGTTTATAGTTAAGCTTAAAACAATATGCAAATAGGTCTAAAAGCTTAAGCCAAAATGGGGAAACAAAAGGTTAGTTGCTCACCCTTGAAGAACACCTTCAATAACACAACTCCAGCCACCCCGTTGGATCAAAACCAGCCCAAGAACTCTGAAACCAACTTCCTAGTGCCTCAGCAACCAAAGGAAGGTGCTCTACTAGGTGCTCTAGTGCAAAAGTATGAACAAAAACACACATTAGGTCACAAACACACACACAAATATAGAGAGAGAGAGAGAGAGAGAGAGAGAGAGAGAGATTTAGAGATAGAGGGATATATGAACTCTATATCTATTTTGCTGAACCGCTGGAAAGGGAGGGGAGGCTCCCTTCTTATAGAAATCCAATTCTCAAGCTTGTTGAAAAAGCTTGAGTCTTGGGGCAAATCCCTCCATACACGTGTATGGAGGATCAGAATTGTGCATACCAGCTGTTACAACTGGCACAAAATATCTGCAAAAAACAGATGGAAAGGACTCGGCCTGAAAATATGGTCAATCGACCAACAAAAGTGCCGACCGGCCAACACTTTTGGTCGATAAAAAGAAAACAAGGCCGATGGCTTCAAGCCTTGGCCGGTGGATTGAGGGAATGGCAAACAAGCCACCCTCTTCTCCCAAAAGAAAAACCACAAGTCCTTGGTGCACAACCAAGCACAAAACAGCAAGTTGAGAGATCCTAAGGCAAGGCGCGCAGCCGAGACCTTCGGGAACTCGAAACAAACACGAGCATGGATGATCATCGAGTGTTCAAACGATGATGTCCAAGTCCTGAGGACGGTCAAAAAAGGGGTGTCTACAATATTCATGAATGATTTTCTCACAAATCTTGTTTATATGAACCATCTAGGGTTTGTTTCATGGATCAATCATAAAAATGAACTCAAATCAAACAATGGTGTAGAGATTAAGGTCCAATTTCATGCCTTTAGCCCTAATCACTACACAACTCAAAACCCTAGCTCAAAATTCCTAATTTCATCATGATTTCTTAACAAAGATAAGTTAGAGACAAAGTTTGTAAGTAAATTAACATACCCCAACTCAAATCTAAGGTTTGCCCTCTAATTTTCTTCAAATCCTTGGCTTTCTCTTCCATTCTCTCTTTCTAACTCACTCTCTAGGGCTCTCAAGCAACAAATGAAGAACAATAGGGCTAAATAACTCATAGAGAAAACTTCACTTTACCCCCTTATGGTTTGGGTCGGGTGCGGTTTACTCTCTTGACATTCGGATATCACCACATAACCCCCCTGTGGTTGATAAACTAAAACGTATACTAACTTCTGTCAACAGAAGTTGTAAATTGACAATTATACCCTCATATATATACTA
Source organism: Camellia sinensis (assembly GCF_055761805.1). Lineage (NCBI taxonomy): Eukaryota > Viridiplantae > Streptophyta > Magnoliopsida > Ericales > Theaceae > Camellia > Camellia sinensis. The sequence continues at coordinate 103,251,473 of NC_138962.1, forward strand.
TTTCAGGGGAAACCCAACCCAGTTCTTTCTCTCTCCATCTTCATCATCTTTTCTCTCTCTCTCTCTCTCTCTCTCTCTCTCTCTCTCTCCATCTGCATCTTCTTTATCTTTACAAACAATTCAATAATTCAATTCTACATACTTGTCACCCATTGATCTCTAAAACATCTTCAGATTAAGTGCTTATAAAATTTTCAATAAGGAACAATTTGTACAAAGGTTCCAAATTGAAATTCAAACTTGTTGATAAAAGTGAAATCTTAATTCCAAGTTGAAAGAAGAATAATGTATTTAAGTAGAAAGTAAGAAACATAGACTAATATATATAGATATGGAAATGGGAGATATGGAAAGGAAACATAGACTAATATATATAGCTATCATATCATGTGTGTGTATATATGTATATAATACAAGGCATGGTCCGGTAGTTGTAATTGGAGATCTAGAAAGGAAAAGAGCCACCTCCATCGGAGTGGTTGTGTTTTAGATGGGTATTTTTAGCTTCAACATACTGCTCTTCTTCATGAACCATTTGGAATATAGCATATTTGGAATATAACAGATGCAAAATATATATATATATATTAAACATACCACAGATATATATATATATTTAGCTTCTGTGTTATGTTCAAATTTGGAATACAACAGATACAAAATATATATATATATATATGTATATATATGGATTTGATATACATATATATATATATTATGTAATCAATTTTTTTTGATGAATTGAAATTAGCTTTGATACACACACACACACATATATTATATAATTTGCAGAGAGTGGCGCCAGAATGGGATTGACCGGAGTTAGGTAGTAAGAAGCTCAAAAAATTTTGGTAGTACGAACATCAAACCATATTCAGTAAGATCAAACCATCTCTCATCTTTTTTTCTTTTTTTCTTCTCCTGACTAGAGGTTTACAGATTTGATGGCATTGTTTATAAATTTGAAGACGTGCCAAGGGAATTTTCGTCTTAAAAATAGTGTTACTCTCATTGCAAGCGCGTGACTCTCACTTTAATGGAAAAGCTAACTAAGCGTTTTAGTCCACCAACCACAAGGGGGTTATGTGGTGATATTTGAATGCCAGGGTGGTAATTCACACATGGCCCAAACCATAGAGAGTAAAGTGAAGTTTGCCCTAACTCATATATGACCTAACTCATAAAACGTGATTAAATCATTACGGATCATAATTTTTCAAAATTTCACTGTAAGCTCTATAAATCATGTTAATCATAGATATGAAGTCGGTTTTTGTTTATCGCGCCTCTAAGCCCTTCAATTTCGGTTCAAAGTCTCAATTACAACAGATATTTCTACTTTCCACAGATATTTTTCCAAATTTACATAATTCACATACTTAAATTTAAAAATTCATATCAATCACATAATCACGTGCATAATTGAGTATAGTATGGGTTGGGTTGTCATAGTCTCCCCCCTTTATGGAGTTTGGTTCTCCAAACTTGTTTACCTTAAGTTGAAAATAATTCCGATTATTGTTGCCTCATTTCTTCTTCTTGTATCCAAGTGGCTTCGCTTGCATGATGTTCCCTCCATTCCACTTTTATCATTGGGATAGCCTTGTTCCTTAGTTGTTTGACTTGCCGATCAAGGATTCGATGGGGTTTCTCCTCATAAGCCATATTGTCATCTAGCACAATTTGATGATAGTCAATAACATGAGAAGGGTCCCGAAGGTAGCCTCACAACATTGATACGTGAAACACATTGTGCACTTGCTCCATGCCCGATGGTAAAGCAACCTGATAGGCAACCGAACCTAATCTTTCCAAAATCTGATACGCCCCAATGTACCGGGGTGATAATTTTCCTTTTTTTTCCCCAAATCTTATGTGCCCTTTCATTGGAGTGACTTTGACAAAAACATGAACCCCAACTTCAAACTCCAAGTCTCTCCTTATTTGATCCGCATAGCTCTTTTGTCGGCTTTAAGCAGTTTTTAATCTCTATTGGATGATTTGAATCTTTTCCATAGTAACTTGCACAATTTTAGGCCCAATCAACGACCTATCCCCAACCTCTGTCCAACAAATCGGAGTTCGACATTTTCTCCCATACAAAGCTTTATATCGTGCCATTCTAATACTAGAGTGGAAACTGTTGTTATAAAAAAATTCCGCCAAAGGTAAATGAGTTTCCCAACTTTCACGGAAATCCAAAACACACATTCGGAGCATGTCCTCCAACGTTTGTATAGTTCTTTCAGATTGTCCATCAGTTTGTAGATGAAATGCGGTACTAAACTTCAACTCTGTCCCCAATGCTTTTTGTAAGTTGTGCCAATACCTTGACACAAACTTAGAATCTCTATCCGACACAATGGAAACTGGAACGCCGTGCAATCGAATAATCTCAGCAATGTACACAATAGCAAGTCAATCAGCATTATAAACAGTCTTCACAGGCAAAAAGTGAGCAGATTTAGTCAAGGGCAAACTTCACTTTACCCTCTATGGTATAGGCCATGTGTGAATCACCTCTCTGACGTTCGAATATCACTACATAACCCCCCTGTGATTGATGGAGTGAAATGCACAATTACCACAATCAACATCAGAAGTAAAACGACTATTTTGCCCTTGTATATATAACCTTTGTTTAACATTTCTTCTTCAACAGTTGTGCATTTGAGAAGAACAAGAGGGAGAACTTAGGGTTTTGATATATGAAATTAGGATTTTGATTTAACAAATTAATTTAAACAACAAAGACACGCCATGTTCTTCCTCCTTCTCTCTTTAAAATTACAACCCTACCATTTCTATATAATTAAACAAAATCATAACCATAGACGGATGAAACCCACGAAAAACACAGTGGACGACTGAAACTGCCACCATGGACGGCGAGACCACCTCTACATAGCACCTAAGTTATCAGATAGATGATGACAAAACACCAAACTAAGTCAATAGTTCTACACCATCAAGAACTAACCAAAACTAACAAAAACAGTCTATATTACATAACAAAACATAGCAACCATGGACTATAACATCCATGGTCGAACCTGGAAATACACAGGCTAAACCTGTACACAATCATAATGACTTATGTAAACCATCGATGACAGTTGAACCTTTACTTTCAATTCCACTGAACCAGAACAAACCCATCATCATCATGATTCGACAATTGAAGTTTGCAAATGGGTCTTGATCGAATCAAATTTTGAGTTCAAAATAGAAATGGGTTTGGATTTGAACCCGTTTTACGCTGAATCGTTCGTTGAATGGGATGTGCGAGCACCATTAGAGGTTATATATGAAGTGTGCGAAGATGATCAAAATGATAATGTCTTGGATGAGAAATAAGAGAGATACCCATTGCTGTGAATGATTTTAGGAATTTAGTATTTAGATTTTAAATTGATTTGTAAAATATTGAATGATTGGATAATATATATATATATATATATTATTCACTGTGCATATAGATGTTCGTGATACAATTTGTAGGTTTATACATAAATATATGTGTGTGTGTGTGTGTGTGTATGTTAGAGTTGGTGATTAAAATTTTGTTTTTCTTTTTATTTACTTGTCATAATTTAACACCAATTGATTTGATCAAACTTGAACATTTGTAATTGATTACTTTGACTGGGAGTGGTTTGATTATGGAGGTATCGGTGGGAGTTTGTAATTTTACTCTCTTTTTTTTTCCCCTTCTTCTGGGTAGAGATTTCCAGATCAGGGTTTTGAAATGAAGAAGAAGGACTGCTTTGGAAATTGGTGATGAAGATGAGGGCATTTTAGTCATTTAATTCGGATAAAAAATCATCTTTCCATGACCAATTGCACAACCCTCGTGTGTATTGCACAGCCTGTTAGAATAGATGAAAAAACAAACTGTGCACTTCACTCCATCAACCACAAGGGGGTTATGCGGTGATATTCGAACGTCAAGGCGGTGATCCGCACATGGCGTATACCATAGGGGGTAAAATGAAGTGTGGTTTTTAGTCAATCTATCCATAACAACCCATATAGAATCCATACCTCGGGGTGTTCAGGGTAAGCCCACAATAAAATCCATAGTTATATGCTCCCACTTCTATTCTAGAATACGAAGAGGTTGAAGTAACCCCGCCGGTCTTTGGTGCTCCACTTTCACTTGTTGACATTGAAGGCACCTTGAAATGAATTCCGCAATTTCTCTCTTCATATTAGGCCACCAAAAGGCTTGCTTGAGATCTTGGTACATTTTGGTATTCCTAGGATGCATAGCAAACCTGGACTTGTAAGCTTCTTCCAAGACTCTTCCTTTAACTTCAGCGACATTTGGAATACACAATCTTCCCTTGAACTTCAACAATTAAGCTTCCAAAGAAAATCCCGGTCTCGGTTTTGCTTCCATCTCATCATATACTTTCTTGAGGAATTCATCCTCCAATTGCCTTTGTTTAATTTCCTCAATAATAGCCAGTTGTGCGGTCATTGCGGCCAACATTCCATCTTGTTCATGTAGTACAATTTTCACCTCCATTTTTTCCAAGTCAAGTAATAGTTCATTCTACTCCATAAGCAAACATGCTAAGTTTCCTGTTGACTTTCTACTAACAGCATCCACTACCGTGTTGGCTTTACCAGGATGATAATGAATCTATAAGCCATAATCCTTGATGAGTTCTAACCACTGTCTTTGTTGCATATTAAGCTCCTTTTTGAGTAAAGAAATACTTGAGGCTCTTGTGGTCAACGTAGACTTCACACGTTGCTCCATAAAGATAATGCCGCCATATCTTCAATGTAAATACCACATCAGTTAATTCCAAATCATGCGTAGGGTAATTCTTTTCATGTGGCTTCAATTGTCAAGATGCATACGCAATTACCCTTCCATTTTGCATAAGTTCACACCCCAAACCTTTATGAGAAACATCACTATAAATAACAAACCCTTTTGTACCTGATCGTAAGGCGAGAACCGATGCCGTTATGAGCCTTGTCTTTAATTCTTGGAAAGCGGACTCTCGCTGTTCTGTCCACTCAAATGGAACACCTTTTTGAGTCAATAGGGTAAGCGGCACCGCAATCTTAGAGAAATCTTTAACAAATCTTCGGTAATAACCAGCTAAACCCATAAAACTATGTACTTCTGCAGTGTTGGTGGAAGCAGGCTAATTCACAATAACTTCTATCTTTTGCGGATCGACAGACACACCATCCTTGTTAATTACATGCCCCAAAAACACAACTTCATTCAACCAAAATTCACATTTCTTCAATTTAGGATATAACTTCTTGTCCCTAAGTGTTTGAAGAATTAATCTCAAGTGCCTTTCATGTTCCTCCCTACTCTTCGAATAAATAAGAATGTCATTAATGAATACCACCACAAACTCATCCAAGTGCAGTTTGAAAATCCAATTCATTAAATCCATAAAAGCTATCGGTGCATTCGTAACCCCAAATGGCAAAACTAAAAATTCGTAATGGCCATATGTGGTTCGAAAGGCAGTCTTCTCAACATCCTCTGCTTTGACTTTCAACTGATGGTACCCGGATCTCAAGTCGATTTTTGAAAACACTTGTGCCCCCTGTAATTGGTCAAACAAATCATCAATCTATGGTAAAGGATATTTATTCTTCACCGTTACCTTATTAAGTTCTTGGTAATCAATACACAACTGAAGGGTCCCATTCTTCTTTTTCACAAACAAAACCGATGCACTCCATGGCGATGTACTCGATCAAATGAACCCTTTGTCAAGCAATTCTTGCAACTGTATTTTCAATTCCTTCATTTCTGCCAGAGACATTCTGTACAGAGCCTTCGAAATAGGTTGAGTACCCGGTACAATATCAATGACAAATTCAATCTCACGATCTATCAAGTCCCCTGGAAATTCTTCATGAAATACATCTGGAAACTCACTAACAATTTGAATATTTTCAACACCCACCTCAGTTGTCTCTACATGCAAAATAATACACAAATAACCCCTACAACCCTTATGAAGTAGTTTACAAGCTTTCATAGCCGATATCAAATAGGGCGGAGGGACCACCCCATGTCCCAAAAAAGTAAACTCACCCTGACCCGGTGGGCGGAAAACAACTTGCTTAGACACACAATCAATGGTTGTATGATACTTAGCTAACCAATCCATTCTCAAAATTATATCAAAGTGTACCATATCAAGAGGCATCAAATTAGCCCACAATGGAATATCTTTAAGTAAAAGCTCACATGCAGGATACATAGAAGCACACAACACATAGTCCCCAAATGGGAGAGACACGCACAACACATAATTCAAGAGTTCCATATATCTATTCAAATTAGGAGCAAATGTTTTTGAAACAAAGGAATGGGTGGAACCCGAATCAAGTAGCACATGAGCAAGTTGGCCATTGATGGAAAGCGTACCTGAAACCACAGCGTCTGAATTTTGGACATCACCCGGAACAAGAGCAAAGACTCCCCCTTGCCTAACGTTCTCTCTAGAAGTAATAGGCCTTGCCAGGGTCTTTGTTGCAGGAGTGGAGCCGGCTGAACTAGCAGATGGCCTATTCCCTTTTTGTTGCCCAAACATAAGACAATCTCTCACCATATGCCCCGTCTTTCCATAATTAAAGCAAGCTCCTGATGCTCGATAAAAAACCCTCTGGCGCTTCTTTCCGCACTCTGGGTAAGTTGGTAACGAATCACAAGTAGAACCTGAAGTGTTGGAAGTTCCCAAATTTTGCTTCTTACTTTGTGCACAATGGAGCCTTGCCTTTTGCCCTTCCAATCCGAGTACCAGTTGTGGTTGGCTTGGTTACCTTCTGCTATGATGGCCTTATCCAATACATCCACATATTTCTATACCTGCAATACATTAATCTTCTCAAGAATGGAGTCTTGAAGACATCCCTCAAATTTCCTCACCTTCTTGTAGTTCGTATCGACCATGTACGGTGCAAAACAGGCTAATTTGGTAGATTGCACTTCATACTCCGCTATGGTCTTGTTTCCTTGCTTCAAGTTTTCAAACTCCGACACCTTCCTGTCTTGGTTACTCTGTGGAAAATATTTCTCATAGAAGATCTCCAAAAATTGAGCCCAATTCATCCCTTGATGCTCTCCTCAAATAAGCATCCACCAATGGCGCGCCTCATCCTCTAGTGTAAAAGCAGCTAGCAAGACTTTATGTTCCTCCGTACATGGAAAGACTTCAAATAATTTCTCGATACCCAGCACTCAAGTCTCCGCCTTTAATGGGTCAATTTCTCCTTTGAACAAGGGTGGTTCATCTTCTTAAATTCTTTTGTGAGAGCAATAGTTCAATCGTCAGTCTGGTGGTCTTGCATTGGTGGCGGTGGTTGTTATTGTTGTTTTTTTCTAAAGGCCTCAACCATGTCCATGATCATTGCCTCCATTCTAACACGTCGCGCGTAGGTTCAATCCTCTCCATCCTCTGCTCTTGTTCTCACCATGATCTAGAGGAACACACATTATAACTTTTCCAAATAAAAAACACATAAGTCACATTTACAAATGCACATTTTCATGTCATACTTGATTATGGATGCATTATGAATGCAACTTAAACCCTTTCTAGACTTCTTATTGCTTGCACGGACTCATGTGTAAGATATTAACTTGTGCTCTGATACCACTCTGTCATGACCCGACCCCGCCCCTAAAAGTTTGGGGCATAACCGGCCGGTAATCACTTGATTACCTTTGGTCTCAAACAAACATACAGAGTAATTATAGTAATGGGGCCAAAAGCGGAAGTATACAACAAAAGAATGATTCCATTGAGCTATACCAATATGAGCAAAAAGTAACACATCCACATCATTTACATGCCCGTGCAAAAAGAATATAAGTATCGAAAGAAATTTGTGCATAACATTTACAAACCCAAGACCACAATAGCAAAAACAAAATAGAGTCAAAGTATGATGTGAGTCAGAGATGAAACTCCATCTTGGAGGTGTCACTCGATTGGGTCTAAAAAAGAATGGCTCATGAAGCTGACTCTAGGGGTGTGCTCCATGTTGTGGATTACCTATATGTGCATACATAAAATTGGGTGAGCGAAGCTCAATGACTAACAATACAGTAAAATGGTTTCAATAGATAGTCATAAGATTCTCACAATACCCAAAATCTTATAAACAAAACGGCCTTAGGCCCAATCATACTTCAAAACGACCTCGGGCCCAACATATAACAAAATGACTTCGGGCCCAATCATATATCAAAACGGCCTCGAGCCCAACATATAACGAAAATGGCCATGGGTCCAATCATATTTCAAAATGGCCTCAGGCCCAACATATAACAAAACGGTCTCGGGCCTAATCATATTTCAAAATGGCCTCGGGCCCAACATATAACAAAATGGCCTCGGGCCCAATCATATTTCAAAACAGCCTCGGGCCCAACATATAACAAAACGGCCCCGGGCCCAACGTTGCACATGTCATATAATATTAATGAGGTTTCTTATTTCAAACAAATCACAATGTCAAAACCATTCACCGTTCATGGTTCGAGGTACACAATAATGAACATATAAATATGATATTATTACTCACAGTGGAATCAATCTTGTGGCGTTTCCCCCGGCACACGACCTATACCAAACATGTCACACACATATTCAATAAGTAATTCACTTTAATTGTACTCTTTTCTTTCATTTTTCACAACCTTCTTTAATGAGTTTCTATTCATCATTTCACGCCCAAAAGGGGCTAAAAAAAGGTTGGGAATGCATTCCAGAGGCTAGGGGTAGTAAAACAACAGCCGCTTGAGCGGTTTGGCTCCGAATGTGCGAAAATGGCCGCTGCTCAAGTGCACAATGAAGAGTGGGTTTAGGCTTAAATCTTCGGCGCTCGTGCAGAGCTTGAGGCCGCATGAGCGGTCTACGCTCACTCGGGCAGTCCGAAAATGGCTCTAAGATGCAAACACTTTCCTCTCATTCCCAAGCCCAAATCCATGTAAAAACAACTAAAAAACATGATATCTAAGCATGATACAAGTGTAATTCCACATTAAACATATCAATCTTGCATCAACAACAATTTCATGGTCTCATCTTTTCACAATTTCATGGTTTACATACACAAGTTCAAAATACATATATTTATGAATGATTTTCTCACAAATCTTGTTTATATGAACCATCTAGGGTTTGTTTCATAGATCAATCATAAAAATGAACACAAATCAAACAATGGTGTAGAGATTAAGGTCCAATTTCATGCCTTTAGCCTTAGTCACTACACAACTCAACACCCTAGCTCAAAATTCCTAATTTCTTCATGATTTCTTGACAAAGATAAGTTAGAGACAAAGTTTGTAAGTAAATTAACATACCTCAACTCAAATCTAAGGTTTGCCCTCTGATTTTCTTCAAATCCTTAGCTTTCTCTTCCACTCTCTCTCTCTCCCCCTCACTTTCTAGGGCTCTCAAGCAACAAATGAAGAACAACAGGGCTAAACAACTCATATATGACCCAACTCATAAAACATGATTAAATCATTACGGATCATAATTTTTCAAAATTTCATTGTAAGCTCTATAAATCATGCTAATCATAGATATGAAGTCGGTTTTTCTTTATCATGCCTCTAAGGCCTTCAATTTCGGTTCAAAGTCTCAATTGCAACAGATATTTCTACTTTTCACAGATATTTTTTCAAATTCACATAATTCACATACTTAAATATGCAAATTCATATCAAACACATAATCATGTGCATAATTAAGTATAGTATGAGTTGGGTTATCACACTCATTTTGTTGTAACCAAGCATGATCTTGGAAAGATGTAAGCCATTAGGGTATATGAATATCTGTTTAGCTTTCATTTCTTATTTCTTCTTGTAACACATGTTGTAGATTCAGGATGAACGATTTATGAATGTACATTGCATGTGTCACCTTTTGTATATTGACTCTGATTAATGAAAACTTCTTATTTTATTTATACCAATCTGCACTAGTGTTTGGAGTTGGATTATTGTAATTATTTTAGGGGCGTTACACATTCGAGGGAAAACATTTTTCTTCTACTCAAGTGTAATGGTCACTTGTATATATAAATGTATTGAGTAAATGAGCTTAAATTAAAGGTTTTGGCAATGTTTCCAGGTAATAAAATTTGAAGCTTGACACTCTCTACCCGGACTCATACTTTATTTACCTCTCATTGAACTATTTTTCAAAAGAACAAGTATCCAATTTCACATGAAACAAATAAAGATGCAGGAGTTATAATTTCATCTATGTCCAAATCACATTCTCAACTCCACAATTACTACACTCACCCTTTAATCATCCACAAAATCTCAAGAATTAAGGATAAATTTGATCACAATATCATTCTCTATCAAGATCAAAATTAAGGTTTCAATAATTTTGGGGCTTTCACTCTATTTTCATATATATATATATATATATAATTCTCAACATCAATGTTCATATTATATGGAAAATTAGGTGAAACTCTAACAATAGTCAAATAAAATTTCCCTTTTTGTCAAATACAAGCTTAATCTCACTCAATCATTAAATCAATTCTTATATTTACAATCATACCACATAATCATCTTTAAATCAAAGAGATACTAAGTTAAAAGTAACCCTACCTCAAGTTATGGGTAACAATGCTAAACTTCAAAGTGTACTCTTCGTAAAATCGCAATCTAATTGGTAGAAATGAAGATCTTCACATGTACTTCATTTCTTGCAAGTGATTTAGGCTAGATCTTAGAAACTTAGGGTTTTCGGAGATGGGGAGAGGAGAGAAGGTAGAAAGGAAAAGGTGAAGAAATAAGCTAAAAAGTTACTTTTTAAGTTGCTGGTTTTGCGCAGACTGCTTAAGCGGTCTTTTCATTGCTCGAACAGTGAATGAGGCCTCTCAGTATTTTTGTCTGCAAAATGAGATACTGGGAGTTCTTCAAGTTTGCTCGAGTGACCACTAGTTCGCTCAAGCAGTCCACTCTCGCTCGAGTGACTAGATGTTCTCCATCTTCGCTCGAGCAGTACTTTCACTGCTCAAGCAGTCACCTGGGACAAATGTCACAATTATTACCCCTAAAAAGAAAGAGGGGAAAAAAAAACATAATTTAACATTTATAACAAAATAAATTGGCAGTTTCAAATTTTGACACTTTCAATTTTATATTCAATAGACTAAAAAGATGAACGCATAAAAAGTTTATATTGTTATGGTTGTGAATTATTTTGAATAAATAAGCTTCAATAGAGGTATTATTTTTGTATAATTCTATTTGTACGTAGTATAAACTCTCAATACATATCATAAATAGTGTTCGGATATAAATATTTGAACAAAAATCAAATGTTCGAATATAAATTTATGAACATAAAGTAGTTCTGATATAAATAATTGAACATAATATATATTTGAATAATTTATTTTTATTCATAATCCTAAATTCAAACATTTTTATTCAAAAATTTATATCCGAACATCATTTGTGATATATACTAAGAGTTCGAATGGTATGCAAATAGACTTTCTCATAATTTTTTCTTATTTTATAAAACTGATAATTTTTCACTGTTTTCTCCAATTGTTTGATAAAAAGACTTTTTATTTTTGAAAAATAGCATGAAGTTCAATTTTTGACCAATCGAATCATATCTGATTAATTGGATTTTTTTTTTTTTATAAATGATATGGATGATATTCTTTGTATAAGTTTAAAATAAAAACAATAATCATTATAAAAATCAAAAAAAATAAAGGTGAGTCAAATAAATTAAATATTTTAATCTAGATTTTATTTATTGACATACAAAGACTTTTAAGTTTGTTTAAATTCTAAGAATTGTTTAATGCTCTAAGGATGTGCCAAAACTTGATTTGGAGGGTGTTTGGGAAGTGGGTATTGTAGTTAGCTTTTTTTATTTTTTAGAACAGACATACAGAAAAATAGAGAAAGTGACGTAATTGGATATTTTAACTTTTTGACTATTTAAACCAAAAAGTCAATATCCCAAATATACTCTCAACGTCAATTTCAACTATATTCTTATAAATTAATTAGAAAAATAAGAAATTATAAGTGTTAGATTTGATTTAAATATAAATTTCTAATAGTTTAATAAAAAATTTCTAAAGAGTGAAGACGATGGATCGAGGGGGTTGGAACCCAGTGATACGCAGGAGAAAAGTGGGAAGCCAGCTTGGAGATCCTAAGGAGGAAGTCTGGATCACCATTTTCGTGGATAACATACCTGACTCAATGGATCCTAAAGGCTTGTTTAATCTTTTCCAAAAGTTTGGTCTAGTCAAGGATGTGTTTATCCCGGGTAAGAGGAGGAAAGCTTCAAAATCCAGATTTGGGTTTGTAAGATACGATTGTGAGGTGACTGCACGGGTGGCGATTCAGAAGGCAGATGGTTTGTGGTGTGATAACAAGGCACTGAGGGTTAAGTGTGCTGAGTATTAAAAGCCTCAGAGAGTGGGTCAGCAGAATCCCAAGGGGCTGAGCAGAGGAGATGAAGGTCGAGTGGAGAATCGGCGGATTCATTCAAAGCAGTAGAAAGGTAAGGGTGTCCAAAAAACCTATGCAGAGGTATTACTAAGTGATGAGGCCAGAGACAAAGAAAAGGTGGTGATAAAAGTTTATGTGGAAGGTAATGGTTGGAGGTATGAAAGTTTAGTAGTTCAACTGAGTAGCTTTTTAGCCTTCAAGGAGTTCAGAGAGGAATTGAGCAATAGAGGCATGAGGGATGTAGTTGTAAGAGAGGGGGTGGCAAACTAGTCCTATTAACTTTCCCCACAGTACAGCATATGCAGGAAGGAAAGAGACTTTTGCAGGGGTGAGGGAAGCAGTGGTGTGAATCCATCAATGAATGGGAAAAAGGCCAGTTTGCAGAGCAAGAGAGGTGCGTTTGATTGAATTGTTTTGGCATTCCCATTAATTTATGGAGCACTACGACAATCCGCAGCATAGGTAGTTATTGGGGGGAGGTAGTTCAATTTGAAGAGGACATCAACAATCCAATAACTTTTCAACAAGCTAAAGTTAAAGTGATTACGAGCTGTTTGGAGTGGATTAACACAATAATTTTTATGGAGCACAAAGGCTGTCACATTCTAGTTAGAGTCTGTGAAGAGCTGCCCAGGTATTTATTTCCAAGTCCTACTGAGACCAGAGGGAGGGATCAAGATCGATTGCATTCCAATGGCAAAGAAGAGGTAGATCAAATGTCTGGCAATGGTGGACGCAACAAGATTGAAAGGCAAGTTTCTGCAGGAAGAGGGGGGTTGGTGAGTGAAGGATTTGAGGTGGCTAGTAGGGTTCTGGAGACTGTGATGGGCAGATCAGAAGTGCAGGGTAGAGATAATGATGGTAAGCATGCAAATGCAGTGGTTGATATAGAGGGGAGCGTGGGGACTGGCTATGAAGGTGCTTGTTCCAAGGCGAGGGAGGTAGAGCAGGATGTCAACTCCCGTCAGTTAATCATGAACAGAGTTCAAATTATGGACGAGTCTATATGTAGCACAGGACTCTTAAGGGAGTTGAGTGGACTAGCAAAAGCAAGGCCCAATACAAATTTGGAAGTTTTAATTGAAGGAGTGCAGAAGGGGGCTGAGCCTAGTGGATTGTATCAGGGGTTGGAGTCGGACTTGAGTGAAAATATGGCCCAGGCTCAACTTAGGCCAACTATAGCCCAAATAACACACATAAACATGGTCAAACGGACTGTAAAATAGAGCAAACTAAAGGAAGTTACAGAGTAGAAATGGGGTAAGTCATGGAAAAAAGGTATTGAACGAAGGAGAGGCATGTTTGGCAGACTTGGCTTTCAAAGGGGAGCCATTCTCAGAGCTTTTGTAAATGCAGCAGTTTCATCTATGGCTATTTCCCAGAGTTAGGCAGCGAGTAGAAGGAGGAAACTGTTTGAGGAGGCTATGTCAACAATGAGAGTGGGTACTCTGCTGGGAATGGATTGCCAAGGCAAAGAGGAGGAGTTGGTAAGCAAAATCGTGGAGCTGGAAGAGATGGATTTGAGCAAAATTAAAGGTGATGATCGGCTGTTTGAAAGGGATTAGGTTGTAAATAGTGAGTTTATCATGAAGATTTTATCTTGAATGTTAGAGGGCTGGGAAGGCCAGAAAAAATGGGAAATATTAAGAGATTGGTGAGGGAGAGAAGTGTTGATGTGCTCTTTCTTCAGGAGACTAAAAGAAGCTCTATGGATGATTATTTTGTGAAAATCATTTGGCCTTATGAAGAGATGGAATTTATGATGGTAGATTCAGAGGGGAGTGTTGGAGGTCTTTTGTGTATTTGGAGGCCACAAGTCTTCGAGCTTCAAGACTGTTGTAGCAGCAAAAATTTCATCATTTTATTAGGTATATCTAGTAATTCTTTTCAGTGTACTCTTGTGAATATCTATGCTCCTAATGAGGCTTTCAGGAGGAGACAGTTATGGAACTCTCTGGTGTATATCCATCCATATTTTCCAAACCCTTGGTGTGTGGGAGGGGACTTGAATGAGATTAGATATATGGGTGAGAGGAATGGGTGTTCATCTAGAGAGAGGGGGATGAAGGACTTTAATGAGTTTGTGGAAAAATTGGAACTAGCTGATATGCCTTTGCTAGGTAGGCAGCATACTTGGTGCAATGCACTGGATGGAAAAAGGTGGAGTAGGATAGACAGATTTTTGCTAGATTTGAAGTGGATGGAAAAGTTTTCTTTTAAGCAATGGGGTGTACCTAGGACATTCTCAGACCACTGCCCTATTCTGCAAAAGGAAGATGATAGGGATTGGGGACCAAAGCCATTTAAATTTATCAATGCATGGTTAACTCATCCATCCTTCATAACTAAAGTTAAAAAGAGGTGGGGGAAAGCACAAGTTCAAGGGTGGGCAGGGTTCAGAGTAATGAGAAAATTGAACATGCTTAGGAGTCACTTGAGGGTGTGGAATAAGGAAGTATTTGGCAACATTAACACTCAGCTAAAGGCAGCAGAGGAGGAACTTCATGAATGGGACTTGAAGGCAGAGTCTAGGTCCCTTGATGAACAGGAACTGAAGAGAAGAAGAGAAGTTAGAAGCCAGGTGTGGCAGCTTAGTAGGAGCAAGGACAAGTTATGGCATCAAAAATCAAGGCAGATGTGGGCTCATTCTGGTGATAAAAATACTAGGTACTTTCATATTATGGCTAGTAGAAGGCAGAGAAAGAATTTGCTTGACTCTGTTCTTGTGGAGGATAGGAGATTGGAGGATCCAGCTCAGGTGAAGCAAGAAGTGGTTAGGTATTTCAGTCAGTTGTTCTTTGAGAACTGGAAGTTCAGACCAAAAATCTTAGGCCCTTTTGTTGTCATTAGCTCTATGGAAGTGGGTAACTTGGAAGCTGGATTCTCTGAAGATGAGATATGGGAAGCACTGCAGGATTGTGATGGGAACAAAGCCCCAGGCCTAGATGGCTTTAACCTTACTTGCATTCAAAGGTGTTGGTCTATATTGAAGAGGGAGATTATACAATTGGTGAACGAATTTCACTCAAATGGTAAGCTGTCAAGACGGGTTAACAGCTCTTTCATCGTTCTTATTCCTAAGAAGGATAATCGTATAGGCTTGGGAGATTATAGACCTATCAGTTTGGTTAGCTCTATCTATAAGATCTTAGCAAAGGTGCTTTCCAGGAGACTTAAGCGAGTCCTGCCATCTATGATTAGCGAGGTGCAGTCAGCTTTTGTGAGTGGTAGGAACATTTTAGATGGAGTGTTAATAGCAAATGAAGTTGTAGATGATTGGAAAATATCAAAAAAGAAAGGTATCATTCTAAAGTTGGATTTTGAAAAAGCTTATGACTCAATTAATTGGGAATTTTTGTGGTTGATGATGAACAACTTTGGATTTGGAGAGAAATGGATAGGTTGGATGAGGACTTGCATTTCTACAGCCAGGGTATCTGTCTTGGTTAATGATTCACCCACAGAGGAATTTCAACCACAGAAGGGGTTAAGGCAAGGCGATCCCCTTTCACCTTTTTTGTTTATTATTGCAGCTAAAGCTCTTAACCTTTTATTAGCAAGGGCAACAGAGAAGGGATTATTTAGAGGAGCCATAGTTGGAGGTAATGAATTACGTATTTCACATCTTTAATTTGTAGATGACACAATAGTATTTTGTGAAGGTGATATAGAGGAAGTGCTAAATATTAAAAGGGTGTTGAGGTGTTTTGAAGTGATGTCTTGTTTAAAGATTAATTATCACAAGAGTGTAGTATGCGGAGTGGGTTTCCAAAAGGATGAAACTATGGGTTTAGCTCATAGATTGAACTGCCTATCCAAGAAATTACCTTTTAATTTTTTAGGATTGCCTTTAGGGGCCAATCCTAAGAGGAAGTGCACTTGGAGTTCAGTAGTGGATAAGGTGAGTAAGAAGTTGTCTTCTTGGAAGAGAAAGCTACTATCTTTTGCTGGGCGGTTGACCTTGCTTAAGTCAGTCCTCTCTAATCTACCCATCTACTTTCTTTCTATTTTCAAAATGCCCAAGAGGGTTGCTAAGGCTCTAGTTAAAATTCAATCCAGCTTCCTGTAGGGTGGATCTGATGTTAAGAGGAATGTTCACCTGGTCAATTGGGGTGAGATTAATAAAAGCAAAAATCAAGGGGGTTTGGGTGTAAGAGATTTGGGTGAGGTAAATGATTGTTTATTGCTAAAGTGGTGGTGGAGATATGGTGCAGATGACAAAGCCTTGTGGAAATCAGTGGTATGCTCAAGATATGGTCGATGTGGAGGGGGTTGGGTGCCATCTCTATATAGTATAGCAGGGGTGTCCACAATATGGAAGGATATAGTGCAGCTCACTTCAATCAATCAGCCTTTGGGTGAATTCTTTGGTCAGAATTTTAAGTTATCAGTGGGTAATGGAAAGAGGATTCAGTTTTGGACTGATGCTTGGTTCACTGTCAGAGGTCTGAAGGAGGATTATCCCAGATTGTATAGTTTGTCCATTGAGAAAGAAGAATCCTTACAGCAAATTAGTGCCAAGAAGAGCAATCTAGGGGTGTGGCAGCTCAAATTCAGAAGAAATCTATTGGCTTGGGAGGAGGAGGAGTTGCACAGGTTGTCTGAATTTCTGGTTTCATCACTTGCACTTAGGGTGGAAATTGAAGACTCTTGTTTTCGGCTTGCATCTACTTCTGGGCAGTTTTCTATATCCTCAGTGTGGAATTGGTGGGATGTAGCTAAAAGTCTTGGTTTGAGGGTGCCACTTGGGGTTTGGGTAAGCCTGGCTCCTCCAAAGATGCAGTTCTTCTACTGGCTGGCTTGGAGAGGTAAAATCAAGACTTCTTCCTTCCTCCATAGGATTGGGGTTTTACCTCCCAATGCGGAGACCCAGTGTGTGTTCTGTCAAACCGAGGTGGAGTCTCTGGAGCATGTGCTTTTGTTTTGCCCTCAGGTTTAGAAGTGCTGAGCAAACATGGTCAACTGGTGGGATCAGTACTGGGTTATTCCTAGATCTATAGAGGGTCTGCTACAGTGGTGGTTAGGTGGTAATTTGAAGTCTTGGG
Organism: Camellia sinensis; assembly: GCF_055761805.1. Classification (NCBI taxonomy): domain Eukaryota; kingdom Viridiplantae; phylum Streptophyta; class Magnoliopsida; order Ericales; family Theaceae; genus Camellia; species Camellia sinensis. Next base: position 103,269,035 of record NC_138962.1, read on the forward strand.
TCTATAGAGCTTGGCAGGTTTTTCCTTCAGTTGTGCTGTGGTCAGTTTAGAAGTTGAGAAATGAATGTTTGTTTAAGGGGATTGTTCCTGATTTTGAAGGATTATGTGAGAGGATGAAGGTGCAGATTGCACTGTGGGTAAAATGGTCCTTCAAGGTTGATTATTCAGTCCATGATCTCGTGTCTAACCTCCATCAGATTAAGCTGTGTGTATGAAGTTTCCTCAGCTATTGGTTTTGAAAGCAGAGTATTCTGCCACAGAGTGGCTTCATGGTCTGATCTGAGGGACTTTGCTATCTTTCTGCAGTTTGCTCATATTTTGATTTGAGAGTGTTCAGTTATTTAACTTCAGGGGCTGTCTGGGTTGCTTCTTTCAGAGCTGTTTTTGCTGTAAGACCTGAGTGATGATTGAACACAAAGTTATTTTCTGCTATTCTCAGATTTGGTGCTGCAAGGGTTGGTGTTTATTCAGATTTTCGCGCATAATCAATCAGTTGGTGCTGTTTTGTTGATCTGTTCTTGAGTGTTATTCTTCTTATTTTGTTGTTTTTTTCCTCTGTTCTACACCGTGTGTTGGTTTTTCACTAACTAGGAGGTTGGAGCTTCTTCTAGCTCCAAGCTCCTCTTTATTGATGTATTTTCTTCTATCTCATCAATAAAGTTCCTTTTTCTTTTGCTGATCAAAATATATATATATATATATAAATTTCTACTGTTTCTAACAATCTTAATAGATTATTTTTTATGACTTAAATATTTTCTTCAGCTTCCATCTTAAATACACAACGTGCGTTGTTTATGCCATCAGATTTGGGATTTACTCCTTTATGATTTGTTAAATTATTTAATTTGTGGTTCTTATTCACTGTTATTGCTTGGTTGGCTTCTCTCCTCATACAACAATTTTATTTTTGTTTTCACAATTATTTGGTGGGTAATGACTTCAAAAATGAAATAATTGTGAATTTAGTTCGAACCCAATTTGCTTTGTCTTGAATTCGTTGTCGATTTTGGGGCAAAACTGTTGAAATTTTGATGTAGTTAACAGTTTGTATTGCTGAGTGCTAATGTATGGGTATGAATGTTAGGGTTTGAATTTTCCATTGTTTTCATTTTGCATAGGCTCTGGTTTTTTTTTTTTTTTTTTTTAAGGAGAGTGTGATTGCTTTGATGGTTAAGTTTCATCTATTTCATATCAAGCTGTGCTATTTCCTTTTCTTTTAGTTAGAAAGAGGTTGTTTGCACGTCACTTGTATGTATAGCATACATAGTAGAGCAATTTCATTCTTTTATACAATGCTTAGTTCATTGGAATAAAAGTGGAATGGAATGAAATCCTCATTCCTTAATCTCACTCATCCCAAGTAAATATTAAAAAGTAGGGCTCCCTTCATTTGATACCAATTTGGTGAAATGGTTAGAACACTTCTTTCACCAAATTTGTATCAAATTTAAATTTAATAAAATATTTGAATCTAGTTAGAGATGGGCTTAGAAGAGAAGTTCGTATTGTACTGTTTAGTTCTTGTGAACTCAACAAATTATATATCATTCATATTCATAATCGACCTCTATGGTCTTGATTATTCCTTTATGTTTTAAGTTTAAATAGAGATGGAAGACAGAGGGTGGAAGCCGATTCTGCGCAAGCATGGTGGTAAGGGAGGTAGAAACTCAGCTCTGGATAATGAGATACATACGATCTTTGTGGATAACCTACCAGAATCTATGGATCCAAAAGGGTTGTATAACATATTCACCAACTATGGGATTGTGAAGGATGTGTTCATCCCCAACAAAAGAAGAAATTTGACTAGATCAAGATTTGGTTTTGTCCGCTATGCTTGTCCAGTGGCAGCGAATATGGTGGTTCAAAAAGCTCATGACATCTAGTGTGATAACAGAGCTCTAAAAGTGAAAATAGCAAATTTTGTTCGAGGAAATTAGGAGAATCAGAAATCACTAACCACACCAGTTGGAAGAAGAGTTATTGCGACAACTAGCAGAGCTCTAAATATGTTACAGATGGGAAAGTCTTTTTCCCAAATATTGAGTGGACAGGGGATAGCATCAACTTCGAACATCAGTATACAAGCTTACGAGGAAGGTAATGGATGGCTGTACAGCATGATTGTTCGATTGAAACCTCAACATCTTGTGGTGAAGTTTAAAGAGGAATTAAAGAACAGAGGAATGGGAGATGTCCAGATTAGAGATGGAGGTGGAAGAGATATTGTGCTAACATTTGAGTCAGTAGGAACCATGAAAGAGAAGCTCAAATCACTGGAGGGGTGGAACCAGTCATGGAGCGAATCAGTCAAGGTATGGCAGAACGGGATGATTCTTGACCAAGAAAGATTTGTTTGGCTTACTTGCTATACAGTACCTCTGAATCTCTGGAGTAGCAAAACATTTAGTATCATTGGAAGGTCGTGAGAGGAAGTCATGGGCATTGATAAGGACACATCCAAAATGAAGTATTTTCACAGTGGGAAGGTAAGAATTGCGACCAAGTGTATGGAGTCCACAAACACAACAATCACCTTGCGTTGCAAGGAGATAGACTACCCAGTCAAAGTCTGTGAAGACCATGTGGTGATTTTAGAGGTGATATACAAGCAAGGGTGAAGATGAAGCTGATGGTAAGGAACAAATATTATAATGAATAGCCCCAAATGGAAAATTCAATTTCAAATGGTGAGGAACAAGATCAAGAGCAGAGATTTGTTATGGGGAGCAAGAAGGGTGAAGATGAAGCTGATGTGGAGGGCCACATTGGAGGTGTGCTGGACACCAGTGGTGCTGAGGAGGCAGGGGCGCCGAGGGTAAGTCATGATGACCATACAACCACTGATGGAAAAGATAGGGAGCTAAGTATGTCTAGGGTTGAGGAGACTATCATGTCTATAGGTCAGTCAGACTGCTTGCAGAAGCAACCTGGAGGTAGAGGAGAAGCAGGCGGGACTCAGTCAGTCAAATCATTGCTAAATCCTATACAGTTTCAAAATGTAGGTAACCAAATTTACTCCAGGTTTTATGAGGAGTCTTAGTGGGCCAGAGAAAGATGTACCTGGGCTTAATATAGAGGTGTTATTAAGTAAGGCCCATGTCACTGAGTGTGGAAACATTATGGGTCATAGATCATCTGAGTTAAGTGACCCAAAGGATCAACCAACACAGGAGGGTGAAGACCAAACCAGTAAGAGGAAGGCAGCCCAAAAAAGTGGGGATAAGGAGTCTCATGGAGTAGTAAACTGTAACACTGCAGTGGTAGATCAAAAAAAGAAAACCACCACAAAAGAGAAAGTAAAAGGGATGGCGAAATACCAGAGGAAGAAAAAAGGAAACATACAAATTGAGGTTGGATCGGGCATGAACTTCAAGAAAGTGGCTATATTTAGGTCGGCAGCTGCAGCTATTTCTTTCTCCATGGCAAGCAAATTGGGTTCTGGCCAGTTGCTCCTTAATGAGGCAGAAACATCTCTACAGATTGGGAAGCTACTTGGGTTAAAACGTAAAGGTAAGGACGAGGAAGTGCTCAGTAAATTAATGGAACTGGAAGTTAAGGATAAGGAGGTGCTGGGTAAAAGGGGTAGTAAGGCAGATTAACTGTATCTGCTATGGGGTCTTGGAGTGTAAATTTGTTTTAATAAAGATCTTATCCTGGAACATTAGAGGGTTAGGCAAGTCCATCAAAAGGAGAAAAATCAAAAAACTTCTTTTTGAGAGGAAGGTGGATGTTGCACTATTTCAAGAAACAAAGAGACCTGTTATCACTGAGGAGTTTGTCAGATCTTGTTGGCCTGGTGATCAGATGGCATATATGGCTGTGGACTCAAAGGGTGCAACTGGTGGACTACTGTGTGTTTGGAATCCACAAGTGTTTCAACTTCTGGACTACTGTAGTAATAGGAATTTTATCATTTTGTCTGGCACTCTCTTCACAAGTCTAGCATGTGTTATTGTAAATGTATATGGTCCACCTGATGGTGCTAGTAGAAAAGGGTTATAGGAAACTTTGAAGAATTTGAAGAGAAGTTTTATCAACCCTTGGTGCTTGGGGGGTGATTTCAATGAGGTTAGGAAATTAGCTGAGAGGGTGGGTTGTTCCCAAAGGAGTGGAGGTATGAAGGATTTCAATGAGCTAATTGATAATCTGGAAGTGTGTGTGACTTACCAATGTTGGGGAGAAAGTTCACTTGGTGTAATTCTCAGGAAGGTGCCAAATGGAGTAGGCTAGACAGGTTTTACTTAGCCCAGATTGGTTGCAAAAGTTTAATTTTAAACAATGGGGATTACCAAGAAGGCTATCAGATCATTGTCCTATTTTACTGATGGAAGATGAGAGGGATTGGGGCCCAAAGCCATTTAGGTTTCTAAATGCCTGGACCCTTCATACGAATTTTAATATTTTTGTGCAGAAAATGGGCTAAATCTTATATAAATGGTTGGGCTGGATTCAAATATTTAAGGAAACTGAGATCACTTAAAGCAGCATTGAAAAGATGGAATCTTGAGGTTTTTGGTAAGGTGGACTTTAAACTCAAGCAACTGGAGGAGGAGTTACATGACTTGGATTTGGTAGCTGAACAAAGACTACTTACTGATGTAGAGAGATCTAGGCCTAGGGAGGTAAAAGGTGAAGCATAGAACTTGAGTAAAATGGTAGAATGGTTATGGTTGCAAAAGTCTAGAGCTAACTGGTTGTTAAAAGGGGATAGAAATATCAAATTTTTCCATTTCATGGCTTCCTTAAGAAGGAATAGGAATGCATTATGCTCAATTGAGGTTAATGGGGCCTTGAAAGAAGATCCGGAGGAAATAAGAATTGAAGTACTTAATCACTTTCAGAGGCAGTTTGTAGAATCATGGTTCAACAGGCCAAGCTTATCTGGTCCTTTTAAATCTATTGTGGATAAAGAGGTGTGAGTTGCTATGGAAGCTGAGTTCACAGAATCTGAAGTTGTGGCAGCTCTTCATAACTGTGATGGTAACAAGGCCCCTAGGCCTAATGGTTCTTATGATGTTCCAGAAGTGCTAGCAAATAATGAAACAGGATGTGATGCAGTTCATGAGAGAGTTCCATACCAACTCAAAGTTGGTCCTTGGTATTAATAGCTCATTTGTAGCTTTGCTTCCAAAGAGTGAAAATCCTTCTTCTCTCAGTTACTTCAGGCCTATTAGTCTCATTGGATCATTGTACAAAGTGCCATCCAAAGTTTTATCCAGTAGACTTAAAGCAGTATTACCCAAGATCATTAGTGAATCTCAATCAGCTTTTATAGGGGGTCGAAATATTCTTGATGGCATCCTGGTTGCTAATGAGATAGTTGATGGTTGGAAGAAGAAGCAAAAGAAAGGCCTTATCTTAAAGCTCGATTTTGAGAAAGCATACGATTCAATTAATTGGGAGTTTCTCTTCTCCATGTTATCAAATTTTGGATTTGGCTCAAAATGGATCAAATGGATGAAGGAGTGTGTCTCAACTACCAAAGTCTCTATCCTAGTAAATGGATTGTAGCTGAGTTTAGTCCCCAAAGGGGGCTTAGACAAGGTGACCCTTTATCCCATTTTCTCTTTAACATTGTAGCTAGGGGCCTTATCATTCTGTTACATAGAGCTATCCAGGCTGGATTGATTAAGGGTGCATCAGTTGGTTCAAATGACCTTATTATTACTCACTTACAATTTGCTGATGACACAATTTTGTTTTGTGAGGCAAAAAGGGAGGAGGTGCTTAATATCAAAAGAATATTGAGGTATTTTGAAATTTTTTCTGGGTTGAAGATTAACTATCATAAGAGTGTAATGTGTGGAGTTGGAATTAATGAAGAGCTCACCAAAGATTTTGTTGCCATCTTGAACTGCTTTCATCATAGGTTACCTTTGAAGTATTTAGGGATGCCATTGGGTGCTAATCCAAGAAGAAGAAGGACTTGGCAACCTGTCCTTGATAATTTCAAATCAAAACTAGCTTCTTGGAAGAGAAGGCTCCTTTTCTTCGCTAGTCAGTTGACAATGATCAAGTCTGTGCTATCTTCATTACCAGTTTTCTACCTATCTTTGTTTAGAATGCCTGAAGGGGTAGCCAAGGATATTGATAGAATTCAATCTAGATTTCTTTGGGGGAGTGATGAACTTAGAAGGAAAATTCACATGGTAAAATGGGAGGAAATCACCCAAAGTAAAAGTAATGGGGGTCTTCGCATTAGAAAGGTGAGAATCATGAATGGATATGTCTTCTTCTCAAATGGTGGTAGAGATTTGGGAGTGAATCTGGCTCTCTTTGGAAACAAGTAATCCTTAGCAAGTACCCACAGTTTGGTGGGTTTTGGTGACCAAGATGCAAATTCTAGGTTATCTATGGTGTGAAGGGATATTTTGGGGGTTGCTGTTAAGTGCCCTAAGTTGCTGGAGTTCTTTAAGGCCAACTCAAAGATCATTATTGGGGATGGGAGGCTCACAAAATTTTGGCTGGGTCTATGGGTTGGCAGGGACTGTTTAAAAAAATTATTTCCTAGATTATTCTCTGTGTCTATTCATAAAGGTGAATCAGTGGCAGTGGTTAAGAGCAAGAGTAATGGAAATGAGGAGTGGGATTTGGTTTTCAGAAGAGTATTGTTTCAATGGGAACTTGAAGAGTTGAGGAGGATGAAGGAGTTGTTACAAATTGCTCTAGATCTCAGGAATGGTGTGTTAGATGGGTTGTATTGGGCTACAAATAAGTTTGGTGTCTTCACTATTGCTTCTGTCTACAAGTGGAGTGAGCTACCTTCTACTTTGCTTGCAAAATTAGGGGATCTCATCTGGAAGAATGCTGCCCCTCCGAAAGTGCAATTTTTTGGTTGGTTAGCATGGAAAGGGAGGATCAAGACTTCTAGTTATTTGTAAAGAATTGGAGTACTCAGTGCCAATTCTGATGCTAACTGTAATTCTGCAGGAATGAAAAAGAAACTGGCACTCATGTGCTGCTATGCTATCCGTTTAGTTGGAGAGTTTGGTCCAATATTATTGGGTGATGGGGTGTATCTTGGGTGCAGCCAGGGTCAGTGTCTGGACTTCTTCAGTGGTGGACTGGTTATAGATGCAAAAACAGACTGAAGGTACTCTGGAGGATGATCCCACTGCAGTGCTTTGGTCTGTATGGAAGCAGAGGAATGAAAACATTTTTAATGACTCACAGGTGGACTTGGAAAAGTTGTGTGAACTTATCAAAACACGGATTGCATTGTGGTTCAGAGCTTATAGTTCTTCTTTTTGTTATTCAGTTAATGATTTAGTGTTTAATTTGCAAAATGTGAAATTCTGCATCATGCACTGATGGGGTATAACCTGTGATGATGGGGTTTGTTGCTGCTAATGTGATGTTGTTATGCTGCCTCTCTGGTTTATATTGTTGTTTTGTTCTAGTGCATCATGATCTGTTGGGGTATAACTTGTGAACACACTCTATTGCTAATGCTATTGTACTGATGGGGTTTGTTGGAGCCTCTCTTGCTGTTGCTGCACTGTTGGGGTTTGCTGCTCTGGTTTATATTGTTGTTTTGTTCTAGTCTATTTTTCTCTGTTCTGTTGCTCCTTCTGGTTTTGTTTTCTTTGTTGGTTTCTCACCAACTAGGAGGTTGGAGCTTTGTTTAGCTCCAAGCTCCTCTTTATTCATGTATCTTTTCATACTTTGCATGGTTTTATCATCAATAAAGTTTTTCATTTTGCCGATCAAAAAAGATCTTTCATATTCATATTTTCTAAGATCCTATTTATAGATCATTCATAAAACAAATCAAATTGATTACATAATTATTCTCATTTAATTTCATCACATTTATTTTGAAAAGAAAAAACAATAGTGTAATTTAATTAATTTTTTTTCCCTTCTCATAATGAATAACAATACAACATTATTAAACTTAAATATTCACAGTTCATTTGGATAAATGTAAATTTCAAATTAAGAGATTTTTTGATTTATTTTTTTTATGTTTTTTTATGACCGAAGATGTGGTGGTTGTTCATAATTTATAGTGGTCATCATTTTAGTTATGGTTGAAAATAATTTGATTATGACATTTTATAATATCAATATTACAATGTCATAATTTGTATATGGTACATCCTTTTGTAGTGTGTATAATAGAAGGATTTATTTTAGGAGGATCCTTATGATTAGAAGAAAATTCTTGAATGGGGACACTAATACAATTTTAAAAGGGATGCTATTGTAATATTATAGTGCGCGCGCGCGCACACACATATATATATATATATATATTTAAAGGTATTAATATAATTATTAAAACTTTAAGGGGGCTCGTGACCCCGGTCACATGTTTATTCCGTCACTACTTGTCATCTAATTTTTTAAAACAAAAATGTAATAAAATTGTATAAATATAACTATTATATTAATATAATTTTTTTTTTTTTTTTACAAATGATCTATATGCAAAGACCTAAAAATAAACTAACTGAATTATCAAAATAAATCTCATGATAGACCCATAAAAGTCCATCAATTCGGTCCACTCTTGTGAACACTATAAAAATTTTAAAAGCAAAACCAAGACAACCTAGCAATAAAACCACCCAACTCAAAACCACCAACAAATATAGATAGCTGCAGAAAAAAACAAAATAAGCCAATAACCTTTCTCTGAACCACCATTATTTTACTCTACACACCATTATTAAACAATGTACTTGGGGACTATATTTGCTTCTGGAGCTTTGTATCGTTTTTTTAGTGAACCAAATATAAGAATACACATCATTTGTCACAAGAATACACATGATTCCACTTCTATATTATAGTAATTCTCACGTTCTGATGATGTTTCAAGTCAAAGCTGTTCAATTTGTGGGGAGAAAATCTGGTTAAGTTTATGTACTTCACTATGGTTACATATATTATTATGTTTAATTGGATCTTAATATAGTTAAACTATGAGCGAGAGGCCAAAAAAAAGAACAAAATATGCTGGCCTGTCACAAGAAATTAAAGATCGCATCAACAAAAGTAGAAGAGAGTTAAGAGCAGCAAAACAGAAAGATAACTTCTCTGCACCCGCTACTACAGATGCAAGGTCTGTGGCTCTTTTCGACTTCACCGTCCTTTGAAATAGGTATGTTTCGTTTTTGTATCTTTAATTTACTGAATTCTGTTTATAATGCTTCACTACCTTTGTCAAAACTTGTACATTTCCTCATACTTTATCTATTGATTAATGATTCATAGGTTCCACATCTGACTCAATCAATGTTTCCACGACACCTCAAAGTATCGACAAAATGATTGCAACTGAGCCTTTCATTTTACCAAGTAAACCATGTTGTCGTTTTTGTGGAGCCAAAAAATATTCTCTTGAACCTAATGCTTTTTGCTATTGTAGTGGACAAATTGTATTGTACAACAATGGAATTCCAAAAGACCTATATGATTTGTTCTTAGGCAAATCTGTATCTTCTAATCATTTCTTAAAATTTATCCGTGCATACAATAGTTAATTTGCATTCACTTCGTTCAGTGTTACCACTGATAACGATTTGTCAAGAAGAAATATAGGAATATATACATTTCAGGTCCAACGTGAGGTTTACCATTCACTGCTGGAAATTAAGCTTTTAGTGGCGTTTAAAAAACGCCGCTATAGCTATCAAAAACGCCGCTAATTATTTTTGTGACGTTTAGTACCAAACGCCGAAGATGCGGCCGTCGCTGTAACTTTATGACGCTTTAAAAGCGTCGCTATATCAGTATAGGCGGCATTTTAAAAAATGCCGCTAAATGTGCTTCAGAATGATGCAATGACGTCACTCCACATTTAGCGACGTTTTAAAAACTGTAACGCCCTCAAAATAACAACATTAAACCCATCAGATAAGACATGCATTTACATATAAACTAACTACATTCTTTTATTCATTAGAGTTCCATTACATAAGTATTACATGTTAACATCAAACAAAATGCCCTACGGGCTTACAGCTTTCCAAGTTAACACTTGGTTACAACAAAAGAGTACTAACTCGTTTACACATTAAGCCCTTGGCTTGAAGTTACATGTAATACATCAAAAGTTAAGCAACAAAAGTATGTCCGCCTCTAGCCTCCCAGCTATGTCCTTGGAGGTGGCATGCTTCCTGCACCTGAAAATGATATTCCCATATAGGGTGAGCCACAGCCCAGTAGAAATACACTAAACCAACCATGAACAATGACTAAAAGATTAGCAATTGATAGATGGCTAACACAGATACATTCACATAAATTACACATTTATGTCATACAACTTAAGAGTCTAAGTTACCTTTCATTTTCCCTTTTTCAACAGATAAGCATGCTAGCTCTATCATCATTTCCACAGATATGTATAAAAACTATATCCCACATTCAGATAAGCATATAAGCTATATCCACACTTTACCAAGATAAGCATATAAGCTCTATCTTCACTTCTCTAGACAAGCATATGAGCTGTATCTACGGAGTTCATCCCCTATCTTCTCCCAACACTATCCGGTTTAGAGGTACATCCCCTATCTTCCCCTAAACCGCGGAGTACATCCCCTATCTCCTCCTCTACACATAACGTATACAAACACAATGGTTCTATATACAATCACTCAATACATATAGTTAATGTATTCTATCAACCGTCAAGTTCCATGACACATTTCATTGATTAGTTTCAGTTTGCCTAATCATCATGCATTGTCTACAACAATCACGACTATCCTCCACCGATAGCCCAAGCAGTTATTTCTAAACAGAAAATAAATGCACAAATGGATATTCAATCAACATTTCATTTCCTCATTTCTCACAATTAATTATCCCAATTAATCAAACAATGTAATTAGGTCATTTTCCATAATTACCATTTCAACCCCTAGGTCCCATTTTCATCAATGATTTAACATTTATTCCATTTCTCTTTTCCAAACATGCATCTAGGTTTATTATGAATAAAACCCCAACTTTTATAAAATTACACAAAAGCCCCAAACTTTCACAAAATTACCAAGCCAAGCCCAACATCTCAAAATACCAAAATTTAAAGACAAAATCCATAGAGAGGAGTAGGATATCCTTACCTCGAAGTTTGAGCCAAAAAGGAGATGAAGACTCGAAGACCAACGTGCTCCAAATTCAAACTTTTTCAGATTAAATCAAAGCTCTCAACGCCCTCTATCTTTTTAACAAAGGCTCTAGGTTAGATTCACACCCTAGGGAGATCAAATCTTAGAGAGGGTGTAAGTTTAGAGAGAGAGGGTCTCGGATTTAGGGTTTGGATCAAAAAGAAAGTGAAAAAGTGAAGTTCAAAATCGCTACTGTCCGCTGATATAAAACACGCTCGCTCGAGCGAAGACTTAGTCGCTCGAGCGACCAGACACAGAAAACTCTCGCTCGAGCCAAGAAACTCTTGCTCGAGCCAAAAACTCAAAAGTGCGCTCGAGCGAAGGAATGCTCGCTCGAGCCAACAACTCGAACCCTCAGGTCTGCAACCACAAGCACGCTCGAGCGACGGACCACTCGCTCGAGCGAAGAACAAACCAGACCGCTCGAGCAAAGAAAACTCTCGCTCGAGCCAAGAAACACAACTCTCAGGTCCAAAACCGAGCGAAGCCACTCTGGCTCGACCCACCAGGCACAACTCAACGCTCGCTCGAGCGACAAACTCCTCGCTCGAGTGAAGGTCCAAAAATCTGGGCAGCAACACTAGACTCCCAAACACAACCAACCTGTAACAAACCTGCCCAACACATCCCATAACTCAATAAGAAGTAAAAAGGATGCAAACAAGATATCAAACAACTACCAACACCCACGGACACATGTCCGGATCACTGTACAACAAGGGTAAACCCGAGATCGCTATAAAAACGCCGTGATAGATCATTTTTATTTTAAAAATATAACCGTTAGTATTCTACAGTGGCGTTTAAAAATGCCGTTATAACTTCATTTTTTTAAAAAATATTAATAATAAATTGTGCTAATTCTGTGAGATTTAACCCAAAAAAAATCCCTTTTATAAAGATGAAAAATATACAATATATTGACTAAATTTAGGCAAACATAATACTAGATCAATTCATGCTTCTCAATACGCAAAAATATTTCAATTCCAAGATGAAATAAAGTTAACCTAGTGGTAAGTTGAAAGTTATTACAAAACAAATCGGCACAAAAGATGCAATTCAAACTAATTATACATACAAGTACTATGAAAGCATCTACTAACAAACAAAAATTCCTGGGTTCTATAAGGAAGATGATGGTCCTTTGTTCACATCTCAGCATGGTTGACACATCTTGTGCTGTCACCTACCAAGCATTCACCAAAATAGGTGTTAACAAGGACAAATTTACCACACAACCAGTAAGTACAGAGAATACAAATGTAGTTGCCTAAACAATCACAGTAGTTATCAACAAGAAGTTAATAATCTAAAATGAGATCAAGACACTAACCTTAACAAGAAGGCTGCGGAACCGTGACTTAACCCAACCCACCATGTGGTCTCTGTTACCTATAAAATACACATAAAAGAATTAGCCTTATTAAGTCTCTGTTACCTATGAAATACATAAACACACACACACACACACACACACACACACACACACACACACACACACACACACACACATGTATATGTAAAATTTAAAGTGCCCCTATCTAGCTATGATACAGGTTTCGGCATCAATTGAAACATGTCCAATAGCAGTCTAACAAAATCATGTAGCCATCTAAAAGCACTAAAATAAATCTGAAACTCTAAATGTTCAATTTTTCTTTGTTTTCTCCAAATTCTACTTCCCTTTTGTGAGGAGGTGGGTTCCTTTTGTTTTTGACTCCATTTTTATGGGAAAAAAAAAAGAAGAGGAATCAACACTGAGATGATAAAATTACAAGCATTAAACACACCAATATCACTTCAACCACAAGTACAGGCAGATGGTTTGGACCAACAAAACAAGGAATATACTTGAGAAAATCTTAATGTGAATCCACATAACCCTTCCACTTTCCCAACTAATTTTTCCTTCTTTTTTTCTTCCAAGAGATGCTTGAACATGTAGAATTTTATGAGACATTAAAATTTGGTTGGAGAATGGTTTACAAGGTTTCAAATTCCTCTATAGATTAAAATCACCCAACAATAGTTTCTGAGCAAATAAAGCCTTATGCCTCTGCATGAATAAACATTGGGTACAAATGGAAAATCTACAGCATTGGTATAGAAGAGTAAGCATGCCCATCACTCGTTGTACATAAATAAATGTCTCAAAAACTTGAATGCCACTAGCAATTCATGAAGAAAAAAAATATGGAAGAATACTGTAGTAGGATGTGCAACAAGATTCAATGCTTACCCAATTTTCAGTATAAGGACAGGACAAGCAAGTGCAAGTTCTGTAATTAAAGCATTTTGTACAGTCACAATAGAAAATAAATACTCAAAGAATAATCAAACAATTTGAATCATGGCCGACTCTACCAAGCAACTGATGGGGAGCCATCTCCCCATCAGCTTGCCAAAAGCTTTTGATTTTTTTTTTTTTAATGGTAAATGTTTTACTTAATAATCAATTGACCCCAAAAAATCAATGGTTGAATGATTTCTTGATAATATATATAGAAAATGATGTGTTTGACACTATTGACAATGAATTTATCATGCAAAAATTTCAAAAAATGGCACCTCATTGAATGTAATTGTAGAAGCTTACATATTTTTTTGATTTGTTAAGACACTAGTATTTTATTAAAAGTTTATTTTACTTGAAGTTGAAGAAGTTTAAATTTTAATTAGTTTAATTTTTTTTTCTCATAAAAATTGGGGAACTTAAGTTTTTGGAGTGAACCCCATCCTTATAAAAACTTGGAGTCGCCACTGATTTGAATCCAATAAGATTTTAAAGTAAATTGATGCTTAGATTACATACCCAGATTTTTCTAAATTATTAGTGTGTTTTTGTTAAACTTTAAGAGAGGCTAATATAATTTATTATAAAATTAAAGAATATATATATATATATATATGAAAAAAGACAACGTTTATGTGTCTAGAGAGCACAAGTGTCATAATTATGATAATAATGACATGATTTCAAGTAAAAAGATATATGTGGTATGACAAAAACAATAACAAAACTCCTCATACAGGTATATATGTGACGCTGAAAGTAGTATTTCACGTTATAGATACATACCGGCCTGGGGATGAGGAAACCAGAGAACAAGTTCCAAAAACTGAAGAAGAAGGACATGACAATAGCCGCAATTTGATGGTTAGGAGTCAAAGCCACAACCATCATTCCATACATGGAGAAGTAGGTAAAGCACATGAATATGAAGTAGTAGAAATAGAAGAACTTGACTGCTGTCCATTCAAAGCCAATCATCGAGTAAAGGAGAAAAGCATAGATAAAGGTCTGAATTACAACATAAATTGTTTCTATGGCCACCTGTAATAGAAAAAGTACCGTGTAAATATTGGATGTGGGAGACCATATATACACATTCTTCTTAGCGAAAAGAAGAGAGAGATGTGATGTAATGTCTTTTATCCTTTACCTGAGCAAATGCGTAAGGCAACTCTGAATACATCCCAGCTGCCCTTTCACGGTAAAATACTGTTCTCTCAACTGCTACAACAATTTGCACCGCATTAGCATTGGAGGCTCCAAGGAAAAGGACAGCAGAATAGGTAGCTCCAAGCAGATTAAGCAAGTCTTGTTGTTGGTGTCTGTTGACCAAAAATTATACAATTGATCTTCATGTTAGTATTGACGTCAATTGATAATAATAATAATAATTACCACAAATGTGATAACTAGAGTGTAAATGGCAAAATTATAGACTTGCATTTTGCTTCCTTTGCCCAAGAAGATAACACCAAAAATAATACCGATGACAATTGTCATGAAGAATCTGATAGCATTGTACTGTGAGTTCCTCCAGTATGACCAGTGTTGTTTCCAGAAGCAAGCCAAGCATTGAGTTAGTAAGGATTGCGAGTATTTGGTAGGGAAGTAGAGGTCATTGGTACCTGGTGCTGGAGTGCTTAGTTCCTTGATAAGTTCCTGATTTCTCTTGGAAAAGAAAATCATGAGAAATATCAGCACGCACTCGGACATTGAGAGAGAGAGAGAGAGAGAGAGAGAGAGAGACAGTGATAAAGTGTAAAGGACTCAGTACTGTCTATAAACATACTGGTAGAGGCCAGAATTGGCATAAATTTTTGCAAAGTCAACATCAAGTTGTGCCTCAACTGAAGTAGAGCTGACGTCCAACATCCAAGTAGCTGGATTGTAACCCTCAGTAATCTTAGGAACCCCTGGAACAGCCTTCAGGAGAAGGTATTGATTCATCATATTTCGAACTTTCAAATTGATAATAGATGACTCTTTAGAAACTAGCTATGGAGGAAAATGAAAACTAACCTCAAAATATTCAACAAGCTTGTGAGAATGGCGACCGAGAGGTCCAGCATATATCACATTCCCTCCTCTCTTCATCAATAGAAGCTGCAAGGAAGAAAAATTCGTACAAATATATGAAGAATGCAAACTCCATATGGAGGCAAACTCTTAACATATTATGGAAAGAAGGACAAACTCTATCAAATTAAGATTATGGTTACACCGTCTGATATCTGTTAAAGAAGCTAAATGTTAAACTTTGCAAAATGGTTCACAAACGGAGGAACAAAAGAAATTATCACTCCTCCTAGAAGGATTAAAAAAAAATCTACATTTGCAAGCCCTGGAGAAATGTGATACAGACATTGCTCACTATAAGAAACAGCTGGACTTGCACATAGTGCTCAGACATTAGCTTATGACAGAACATCTGGAACACCAAATTGCACTGAAGGGTACATAAACAAGAAAAGGCTATAGCGTTAGAGTAGGACAAACCTAAGCAGCCATAACTGGATGAACCATATTTTGAATTTGGCTTAAACATGACTCCAATGTGTTTCGTATTTTTTCACATCTCAACAAAATCTTATACCCTGTGATTGCCTGGAAAAATTAGTTAAACTAACTGTTAGACAAAGAATGATATGATTTACACCTACACTCTCCCAAAAAAAAGAGGATAAAAAGCATGATTACATTGAAGAAGGCAAACAAATAATGTATATAATGGGTTTTTTAGATAATAAATCACTTCACAAAATAAACAAGCTAGAACTACATTACAGAATCCCCAAGCATCTTCAAGTGGATGTAAAGTTTGATTCTCTTCTGGAGACTACTTTACATTGTAGAATTCCCAAGCATCCTCAAGTGGACGTAAAGCTAGAACTGCTTTACATTATGTAAAGTTCGATTCTGCTGTGACCCATTTTGTTTGGCTTTTGGAAGTATTTGAGGTTGAAGATTGAATGAAAATTTTCTTTCAGTTGATGAGGTGGTTAATGGAAACTCAATCCCACACATTAGATTGACAATATATGTATAAGCATGTTCAATCCCACACGATAGATTGACAATATTGGTATAAGCATGTTCAACAAAAATTAAAACAAAAAATCACAACAGTTTAATCAATTATGTAAATAGTAGTGAAAAATACCAAGTAGAGTTTACTAGACTCAGAGCAGTGCAGAATAAGTGAATTGGCTCTCTCCATGGCAAGGTGTAAAGCGCACAGAACCTTCATTCCTGATTGGCATCCTGGTCGAGAAGATTCAATGGACGAAAATATCTGCGAGATTTTTTCGATGCATTTCTTAAGCTCTAGGCACATTAAACGATGCACCTATGGCCATCAAACATAGTCATAAAAATGTGTTGAAAGCAACAGCAACTTTGGATGAAGTGATTGGGTGCACCCTTAGCAGTTAATAAAGAATCACCAGCATATTAAAGAAATTTGGGAGGATATGCTTAGTTTATTTCATTCATAAATCTTGAAATACTTAATTTGGTGCAACTAAATTGCATTAAATCTTGTTCTCAACGGACAAAATAATACTAGAGATGCTAAAATGATAATTACATATCCTAAAACTCAAAGACAAAAACTACTATTTACCTTAACGGTACAATATGGAAGTTCCATAAGGTCAGCACCTCATTCACATTTTTTAATATCTGTGGCCTGCACATTGAAAGTGATAATCATAATGTCTTCAATTAGTGTTCCTGAAAGAATAAAGTAATTAATGACTGAGCAATCAAAGTTGATAAAAGTCACATGAACCCAAACAAATAAATAAATAAATCAAATTCAATTTCTAGGTATGACTAGAAAGCTGTATGTGAAATTCAGGAATACATGCTAATTGCAGACATCCAAAAAAGGAGAAAGTCAATTGCTGTTGTGACTCTAAAAGAGTAAGCTATGAAGATATTAAAATAGTTCAAATAATGTGACTTTAAAAGAACATACTTTTCTGAGCCACCAAACATGAACTGAGAAAATAAACTATCAAAACTAGTGTTTCTCATGTAAACGTATAAAAACTGCAAATTGCGAAATTCATCCCGAAACTGAAAGCCATCTAGCAAATAAACACAAAAACATTTATGCACTTGTTTTCAACCTAAAGGGTCCGGAAAATAGTATGAGGTTCGATTATTAGGACCTTCTCAAGTGTCTAGTAAAGAAAATCAGCTCAACCAAAAGTCAATCATATCTGGATTCACCTATAACAATAATGCCATGGGCAAATATATATCATGTGATAAGTATTATGTCTATGAACACTTTTCTTCCACCAAATCAATCTTCATAACTAACCTCGTATCTATGCCGATGTCGTTCATCCACATACTCTGAATTATGGTACCTAGAAATAAACAGAGAATATAGTATTATGCATGCATGAAGGAAGATGAAAAAATCAAAGAAACTTGATTGGAAAATGTGGACATTCATATCTCGCAGAAAGGGATGTTGGGTTCACTTTTGGAAATTATTAAATGGAGCATTGATATCTCTTACAGTTTTGCAGTGATACAATCAGGAGTCTGAAACGGCGTTTCGCGACACCCCAGTCTCATTGTGCTTCCCATATGTGTTCTTGAACCCTGTATAAAAATAGAAAGATGATGGTTATTAATTTGCTATAACCAGTGTTTCTTGCAAAGGAGTAGCTCAAAAAAATGCAATACAATGCAAGCACCTCTGGCATGAAAATTACAACAGGATTGGGTGTCTCGTTGTCAAATTCTGTACTATTTGCCTTTTCCCAACCCAAAACCTAAAACATGTGATGAAAATAAGGTTAGTACATGGTCTGTCATATGAAACATGTCAATCTATTGGAAGGAAAGTCACTTACAGATCTAGCATACTCAATAACAGAAATCTGCATGGTCAAGCAAATCCCAAGATATGGAACTTTATTTTCTCTGGCATACTTTGCAGCTAGCATCATTCCTTTCACACCACGATCTCCAAATCCACCAGGAACTAAGACACATGCTGCATTCTGAAAATGTTTGGGTAACCAAATTTGTATGATTTGGTGAAAATGTTCTAACTAAAAAATTAATGGCAGTCCTACTCAATACTAGCTTAAGAACAATCAAGATGGTCATTGCTTAGGTTTGAACAAATAGTATGCTCAACACTCAACTATCAAAAAGATTAAAAATATAATAAAAATAAAAGGAAGTAAGAAAAACATGCATCTATAGATAAACATGCATCTATAGATAACATGTATCCTGGTATAAAAAATAACATGGCGTGAACGGAAGAAACATGAAACAGTGAAACAATCACAAACCTATTTATACCAAATTCCAAACAAATCAGAAGACTGCTGGGAAAGAGGAAAATCAGAAGATTTGGCCATATAGCCAACAACGAATACAAAGAGGTTAGAAAATTCCCAATAATGTTCTTCTGTAATCATGAAAATAAATAATGTAAATAGAGACAAATTATGTGTGGTGTGTGTATATTCTTTGTTTCTTCTGAAAAGTACTCAACTCAACAAATCAATATCCCAATTATTTGGGGTCAATTATTTCCTCCAATTGATTCTATTTGAAGTTATATCCTCAATTAAATTTAAGTTAATCATGTTATTTCTTATCACCACATCTCAGGTTCTCCTCGGTTTTCCTCTATTTTTTTTTTAATCACCCTCCACATGGATCAAATTACTCCTCAATTCACATGTTCAACTTAATAGGAATCGTGCAATCACACAACCATCTTGATACTTTTCCACTTTTTTGTACAACTGGTCACCTCATCCACATAGAACTAGTTTCCTATTTCAAAATCCATTTCTTCTTAATTATTCTATTCTTAAGGAGAGCTAAAATTTCTTGTCTTTAAAAAAAAATGTATTAGAAAAAAAAAATCAATGGGGATGCCACTCATGTAGAAAAAGAAGAAAAAACAAAACAAAACAAAACAAATCAGG
Source organism: Camellia sinensis (assembly GCF_055761805.1). NCBI lineage: Eukaryota > Viridiplantae > Streptophyta > Magnoliopsida > Ericales > Theaceae > Camellia > Camellia sinensis. The sequence goes on from NC_138962.1 coordinate 103,288,438, forward strand.
AAAAGACACACACGAAAAAATAAAGGCATATATATCACCTCTGATATCAAAAGACTCTACAAAATTCACATATTGAGTAAGGCTCAAGGCAACAATTCCCATGACCCAACTACATGAATGCCACATGTATATCATGTGCATCTTGCACCATATATGCAACCAGAGTCAACACACAATCAGTCAACAAAAAATTCAACCAATGATCTGGTCTAGAAGGTCTTTAAAAACTTGGTTTTTCATGTTATGTAAACTATGTTTTAAATAATGTGATTCGCAAAACAAGAGAGTTCCCATTTGAATACAAACAAATTATTGAAGATGTGTGACCTATTGGGAAGAAAAATATAAGAACAAAAAGAAGATGCCACACACCAAAAAACTAAGGCAAAAAAGAAGAAGAGAGAGATTCCATAAAACTTACCTTCAATGCCTCTCATGCAGTAGCATGATCTTCTGGTGCCTGCACAAGGAACAATGAAATAACACATTGCCCTCAAAAACATTTGATAGAATATCCAACATACAACTAGTAAAGGCCCAATGCCAATTTTGCAGTTTCATCTCCAAGGTCTGAAGCTGCAATCCAGTCAACTGATGGCTTCAATGAACATGCAATACAAGCATGTAGATAGAGAAAAACGTGGGGTGCCATTAAAATAATTCATAGCCACATCATTACTTGAAAGGGAAAAATCGTAGATATTTGGTATATTTACATAGCAGATAGCTTTGAAAAGAAAGAGCATTCATGGTAAAAACAAACACTCATCATCCTATTGTCCTAACAGTTGATGAAACAGAGCTTCTTATTCCTAGAGAACAAGTTTATCAGAAATTTCTTGCCACAAGCCTAAGATCCTACAATCAATTTTAACAGCTTTTTCCTTGGGCTATATTTCGATCATTGACTTGTGGTGGGAAAAGTCAAGAAGAAACTGAAGTGAAATAAGACTTTTTTTTTTTTACTTTCCACTTGATAAATCCATGATCTGAACATAACACTAATTTGTGTTGGTGTGATCGTGCAGGTTTGTCACTTCTGAAATCCTAACTAGAGAATAACAGCCATACTGAACAAGCATAAAGGATATCAAAACCATTCAAAAGCAGCATAAAATGAAATATTTTCAGAAACAAAATATGAACCAACAAACAATTAGCACGTTCAGTGAGAAGAAACAACAGGACATCAACATTCAAATATCAAAACCATTCATAGAATTCACAGGATTGATTTCAATAACCAAATCGACATTGCACCATCAGTTCAGCTTGAGAGAGAGACAGAGACAGAGACAGAGACAGTGGAGCTCACCGATCTAAATCGCTGAGATGAACTTCGATTTCGATTTCGAGAGAGAACTTTGAAATGGCTCTGATGAATCACCAATCTATTTCGTTGAGACCATGCTGAATCTCTGAATCACCGAGCTGAATCCCTGAGATTATTAGGGTTTAGACAGCAGTGAAGCTCACCGATCTGAATCTTTGAGATCATTAGGGTTAAGACAGCAGTAGAGCTCACCGATCTGAATCGATTTTGAGAGAGAACTTCGAAATGGCTCTGATGAATCACCGATGTAAGATCTTCGAAATGGCTGTGACTTCGATTTTGAAAGATCTTAGACAGCGCAAAGAGAGAGAGCTCGAGATTTTCATTTTCACTTATCAGATCAAAATAGCTTATTATATTCAAAATAAAGGTTGAAAAGACGGAGATAAAGAGCGCGTGGGACAACACCATTTGAAGGCGTTCAGAAGCGTCTTCTATTCATGAAACGGCGCCGTTTTGATTAAACGAAAAGGTGACGTTTACAAAATGTCATTAAATATTTGAAACAGTGACGTTTTCAAAAACGCCATTAAAAAAACGCCTCCAAAACAGATATTTCTTGTAGTGATTACATCAACTATTTGTATCCTTCAAGTGATCACCTTGCTATCTTCAACTCTATTTTTACGATACTGAACATGAAATTGAAAATAGGCTTAAAATTTCCGACAACTTAGATCCAACCATTGTTGCTTTTCTAATACACATTATGAACTTGAATCTATATTCTGTTTTCTTCCGAAATTTACAAGAAGTTCCAGACTTGCATGTTCATCGCATTGTTATCCAAGCCGATCCAACTTTAGATCTTCAAACTCATAATGCTCCTACAGCTTCTCAAGTTGGTGCGATATGGAAAGAAAATGACCAGGCTACAGAATGTAGAGAATGTGACATAATTGTGCAGAACATAAAGGCCGATCTGAGAGGATTGGCTACTATTACGGCTGCTACGATCTTCTTCAATACCCAATACTCTTTTCCTGTGGTGAGCTAGGATGGCATCAAGGAATACCCAAATGCCCCAAAAAAAAACCTCCAAAAAATCTCAAGGCCAATCCTTAGTTTCGCCACGACAAGCTTCCAAAGCTGCTGACCTACTAGTGACAGAAGCTTCAGGTGCGCAATACAAATAGATTCTACTAATACACCTATTGTTCGTTAACTATTTCTATATTTAGATATTGTAATTCCTTTCAGTTTTTGAGGAACAATCAAAGAAAAAGAATATGGTCTCGGCTCGCGAATATTATTGATATCGATTTCAAACTAGAAATGATGATGGGTCAATTCTGCTACGATCAGGCCGCCTCCTGCAACAATTTGCACACTTGGAGAATCAAAGAGCGCTAATATTGGTCGAAGAATTATTTTGCCATGATCATTCATAGGTGGTTCTAGAGATCTTTGCAAGCGGTACATTGATGCTATGACGTTAGTGCAGCGATTTGAAAAGCCATACATATTTTTAACCATGACTTGTAATCCAAATTGGTCTGAAATAAAATATAAAAAAAAAAAATTTCAACCAAATGAAAAAGCTCAAAATATACTAGATCTTTTGACTCGTATCTTTAGGAGCAAATTTGAACATTTGAAAAAGGAGGTGATTCAAAAAAAACTCTTTGGTCCTGTTGCAGCATTTACATATGTTGTTGACTTCCAAAAAAAGAGGTTTACCTCATATTCACTTGCTTCTAATTCTGCAACATAGACATAAACTAAAGTCCCTTGAAAGTTTTGATTCATTTATATCTGCGAAGTTGCCAGACCCTATCAAATATCCCCATTTGCATTCAATGGTTGTGAAACACATAATGCACGGACCTTGCGGTTTTTTAAATAAAACTAACGTTTGTATGAAAAACGGGTCCTGCAAAAACCACTATCCAAAGGGCTTCACTCCTACAACAACCATAGCAACAGACAGATATCTGATCTATAGGCATCGCAACAATGGCAAAGAGAAAAAAGTTCAAGGTCATTTGTTAGATAATGCATGGGTTGTGCCTTATGACCCATAACATCTTGCCAAGTTTGATTGTCACATTAACGTTGAGATTTGCTCTACTATTAAGGCCATCAAGTACTTATACAAGTATATTTACGAAGGCCATGACAAAGTAGCATTCAATGTACCTGAAGAACATGCTAATGAACAAATTGATGAAATAGCTCAATACCAATCGGCAAGATGGATATCACCTCCTGAAGCAATGTGGCAAATATATAGATTTGTTTTGAATGAAACTCACCCCATTGTGATAAACCTGCAATTGCACCTAGATGATTGTCAAATGGTTAGCTTCACAAACACTTCAAGTTTGAAACCCTTAGTAAACTCTGACTTTTGCTCCAGAACTACGTTGACAGAGCTCTTTGTAGTGAATAGAACAAACAACAAAGCCAAAGATGGGCAGTTTTTGTATACGGAATTTCCCGAAACATTTGTGTGGGTTCCAACCAATAGAATCTGGTATGAAAGAAAACAACAAACCGTTATAGGAAGAATTGTGACCTCAAATCCAACTGACGGAGAATGCCATTATTTACGGTTGTTGTTAAACCACGTAAGAGGTCCAACATTATTTCAAAACTTGAAAACAGTCAACAAAATAGTATGTGAATCATTTAGACAGGCTGCTCTTGAACGTGGTTTACTCGAAGATGATGACAGTCAACAAAAATGCCTAGATAAAGCTACAAACTTCCAGATGCCTTCTTCACTAAGACAACTTTTTGCTACTATTCTTGCCAATTGCAATCCCAATGATCCAAAAGCGCTATTCTCAAAGTTTGAAAAAGCTATGGCAGAGGACTTTCTTCACAAATTAAACTTGTCAACAAAACAAGCGCGGTACCAAGGGCTATAACATATCAATTCCACTCTTGAATCTATGGGGAAAAACATCCAACAATTTCATTTGTCTCATCTAATTCTTCCAATAAATGAAAGAGATGTTACTTGCAAAGAAATTGAGGATGAGAAAAATATTGTGGTATCTAAAGAAGATCTTAAAGCAAAACTGAAAAAGAAGAAGCAATTTTTTATTGATTTCAACCTGTAGTACAGAGTAGGATATTTATATCTTATTCAAGATATGACATACACCTAAGCTATATCTAACTATTGAACCAATTCTGTAACTAACCACTAACCTACAGTTGTAACAACTTTACATGAAATATTATATGCTACTCCTCAACCTTATCAGATGATGCACATGAGCTAGAACCATCCACTGTCTTCTGCTTGTGCTCTATTAGAGTGTGATTCTCATCAGATCTATCATGTGTATCGTTGTTGAATGCAGAACAGCAGTATGCATATTGTAGAATTATACAAGCTGTGCAATTAGACAAGCCAACATATTTTTTTATAGATGGACCCGGTGGTAGTGGGAAAACATTTCTTTACCATGCACTATTGGCTACAGTCAGAACACAACAAAAAATTGCTCTTGCAACAGCAACTTCTGGCATTGCAGCCTCCATTTTGCCAAATGGTCGCACCGCCCATTCTCGATTCAAAATTCCCATAGATATTGATGGTACAAACTGTTGTAATGTTAGCAAACAAAGTGGTCTTGGAAAACTTCTAAAAGTTACTTCGCTTATAATATGGAACGAATCATCTATGGCAAGACGAGAGGCCATTGAGGCCGTTGATGAACTTCTAAGAAACAAAATAAATTCAAATCTTCTCTTTTGCGGCAAAGTTATGGTTTTTGGCGGTGATTTTCGGCAAGTTTTATCTGTTGTTCCCAGAAGCGAATGCATAAATGCAAGCCTTGTCAAATCGAAAATTTGGCATTCATTACAAAAGATCAAACTTCAAGAGAACATGCGTGCTAGACATGATCCAATCTTCAGTTCTTTCTTGCTTCGCATTGGAAATGGATCAAAAGCTCAAAATTCTGATGGCAAAATCACATTTCTGTTGTCTATGATTCTTCCTTCTATTCAAACTGTGGATCCTCTTGAACAACTAATTGACTTTGTTTTCCACATCGTCACAAGTATTCAATTGATGCCCTATCAATGATGGATTGTGCCATATTAAGTCAAAAAAACTAAAGTATTGATGACATTAATCAATTACTGATCAAGAGATTTCTTGGAAATATGGAAGAATACTTGAGCATTGATGAAACCATTAATACAAGCCAACAAAGTCAATACGAAGACTTCTTGAATTCTCTTTGCCCAGCTGGTTTGCCACCTCTGTCACGACCCCATTCCGCCCCTAGTAGAATGGTGCCATGATGGCCAGTAATCCGAGATTACCAAAGGCCAACTTGCAAGGATTCACACACAGCAGAGTATACATATGGGGCTTACATGTGCGGAAGCAATAATTTAATCCTAATTAGTCCATAAGAGCGGTGCGTAAATCAAATGAAATGACATACATCATAGCGAGGTCTTACAATTTGAATACAAATGGATAAGTACATAATACATCTTGATCAAAAGGCTTCTCAGGCCGACATATGCAAAATACAATGAATCACAAGCCAAGAAGCATAGTCTTCAAGATGCTATCAAAAGTATGAATCCAAAACATCATGCCAAACGCATCTAGGCGTCACCGCCATCCTGCTCATCACCTACATATATATATAGAGAGGGTGAGCTTGGATACTCAGTGAATGATATAATCAATAAAGGGGTTTGCACGAATGATATCCGAGATCTTTATCAAGCCAAATCACATCATATCTTGTACGAAATCAAAGGACAAATCAAGTTCATCTAAAAATCTTTCAAGTCTCAAGGGATGCTTACTAGCATCAATAATACAAGGGATGACATAATCAAAGGTGCTACAAAAGTTTAGAGTCCCCTAGCACGTACGGACTTGTGCTACAAATGCTTATAATCCCTTAGCACGTACGGACAAATGCTTATAGTCCCTTAGTACGTACGGACTTGTCAAGAAGGTTATCAAAACCAAAGCTAATACTTGATACACAAAATAGGGATACTCATTCATGCTTAAGAAATACTTTTTCCAAAACAAGCAAGACAAGGCTTTATCAAATGTCATAACATAACTTTATTAAAAATACCACTCACCTAGTTCTTCAAATGTCGGGGTCAAAGCAAGAGTCCAAGTCCTACAAATACATGGCAAAGTCTATTGAATGCACTCTCAAACAACCTTTACATGAATGCAAATGATCTTGGCATTCCTTCAAAACTAAGTCGGACCAAAACAAGACACTGTTTCTCATCTCGGGAAAACATAATGGGCACCAACCAGGTCTTGGCCGAGGTCCCACACCTCCTTGCCGAGGTGTGGTCCCGATGGCCACATTCAAGGAAATGAAGTTGGGAAAATCTGGGTTTCCCTCTGCTGAAGAACATGAAAAACATGAATGCTCAATCACAACTTGTTATTACGAAATCTGGGATTTCATGAGATGAGTTCAAAAACATGGACCTGGGTACCCATACTTGAAGATCTTATGAAGACAAACACGAAAACATGAATCTTGATGCAAGCTTTCGGATTAACAAGGCTTTTATTCAAGAACACATGAATATCACTTTCTCTTTCTAAAACCAAACTTTAAATCAATGCATGGCCTACAAATCGTGCACGATCATGCAATGCAGCTAGATGCACAATAAGAACAACAAGAGCAGATCAAGATTCTAACCTCAAGACACGAATCTAACGGCTCAAGGTGTGAAGATCAAGCTTGGAAATCTATTCCCTTTCTAAGAACTCCTCCTACTTCTTCCTAGAGCCTCTCTCTCTAAAAGACAAGGATATGATACAAAATGATGTCTTTCTCAACAGCTCATTGACTTAACCCTCTGCTGGGACACGTGGCATCGACTGGTTGGCTCTTCTCAAAAAGGTGACTGAGTGAAAAGACAAGACTATGACAAAGTGTGTTCAACGAGCAAGATGGCATAGGCACTCCGGCAGGTAATGATCTCGGTTAAGGACAAAGCTTCGGCAAGTAAGGTCTCACTGATCTCGGCTAGGAAGTACAACACTTGACTTAGTTGTGCCACACCTCAGCCTAGATGTGCCACACCTCGGCCTGGATGTGTCACACCTCAGTCTAGGTCATACCAATCCAGGAACAAGATCACTAGGTGCAAGGGTAACATCTCAGCTTAGATGATTCATATCTCGGCCTCGATGGCGCACACCTCGGCGTAGATGATGACATCTCGGCCAATATGTCAGGGTGGAGGTGGAGGTCAAACAAAGTGGTTCCAAGATAGTCCTAGGTATAAAAGGTTCAAAGGTGTGACCCAGGCTTAGGATGACCTCAGCTAAACTCACACTAAGCAAGGAACAAAGCATGCAGTAACACTTAGCAAAACAAAGACAAGATTTGAAATGCAAGCTTAACAAGACAAAATCATATAAATGCATGGGAGTATGACTAAGATAAAGTGAGGGTTGTTACATCCTACCCCCCTTAAAGAAGTTTGGTCCCCAAACTTGAGTTACCTTGATCCGAAAACAATTCTGGATATCGGACTTTCATCTCTTCTTCCATCTCCCATGTAGCATCCTTGCCGTAATGCTCATTTCATTCGATTTTCACCATCGGTATCGACTTGTTCCTCAACTATTTCACTTGTCTATCAATAATTCTCATTGGCTTCTCCTCGTAGCCTAAATCTTCATTAACCCTAATCCCGGAATGATCAATCACATGCAGTGGATCCCGAATATACCTTCTCAACATCGAAATGTGAAACACATTGTGGACTTGACTTAGTTCTAGCGGTAGGGCAAGTCTGTAAGCAACTGAGTTAACTCTTTCAAGGATTTCAAATGGTCCAATATAACGAGGTGCTAACTTACCTTTCTTCCCAAACCTTGAAACTCCCTTCGTCGGCCAAATTTTCTGGAATACATGATCCACACCTTCCAATTCTAACTCTCTTCTCCTCTGGTCGGCGTAACTCTTTTGTCGACTCTGAGCAGTCCTAATTCTTTGTCGGATAAGTTTAATCTTCTCAGTTGTTACTTGAATCAGTTCAGGACCGATTAAAGCTTTGTCTCCTACTTCGGTCCAACATATCGGCGATCTGCACTTCCTTCCATACAGAGCTTCATACGGCGCCATGCCAGTACTAGCTTGATAACTATTGTTGTAAGCAAATTCTACCAATGGCAACTTCCCTTGAAGTCCAACACACATAGTCTGTGCATATCTTAAGCATCTGAATTGTCCTCTCTGTTTGCCCATCGGTCTGGGGGTGAAAAGTTATGCTAAACCTCAATTCGGTTCCCAAAGCTCCTTGTAGACTCTGCCAAAATCTGGAAATGAACTTCGGATCTCGGTCTGAAACAATGGACATCGGCACTCCGTGAAGTTTAACAATCTCGTTCATGTACAATGAAGCAAGTCGATCAGCATTAAATGTAGTCTTAACAGGCAAAAAGTGTGCTGACTTAGTTAATCTATCGACTACAACCCAAATTGAATCTATACCCTTCAGTGTCCTCGGCAAACTAACCACAAAATCCATGGAGATGTGCTCCCATTTCCATTCGGGAATCGACAAAGGTTGAAGAAGTCCTGCTGGCCTCTGGTGCTCTGTTTTCACTTGTTGACAATATAGGCACTGAGATACAAACTCAGCTATTTCTCTCTTCATAGTTGGCCACCAAAAAGTCTGCTTCACATCTTGGTACATCTTCGTGTTTCCTGGATGAACGGCAAATTTGGAACCATGAGCTTCCTGCAAAATCTTCTTTTTCAACTCTGGGACATCGGTTACGCACAATCTTCCTTCAAACTTGAGTACCTGATTCTCAATGGTATACCCTGACCTCGGCTTAGTGACAATCTCATCAATCACCTTTCTGAGGACTCTGTCTTCCATCTGTCTGGTCTTCACTTCCTCAATGATAGTCGGCTCCACTGAAATCATTAACAAATAAGCTGAATCCCCCACTAACTTCCTGTTCAACGCATCGGCCACTGAGTTTGCTTTACCTGGATGATACTGAATTTGCATGTCGTAATCTTTCAATAATTCATGTCATCTTCTCTGCCTCATGTTTAACTCCTTCTGAGTGAATAAGTACTTCAAACTCTTGTGATCTGTGAAGACTTGGCAAGAAGCTCCATACAAGTAATAACGCCAAATCTTCAAAGCAAACACTACGGCTGCTAGTTCTAAATCATGGGTAGGATAATTCTTTTCATGAGGCTTCAATTGACGCGATGCATATGCTATGACTTTACCCCCTTGCATTAACACACATCCCAAACCCTTATAAGAAGCAACACTATAAATCTGGAATTCCTCATTACTTGTCGGCAGTACAAGAACTGGTGCTGTGACTAACCTCGTCTTTAGCTCCTGGAAGGCTGATTCCCTATCCCCGGTCCATTCATAGGCCACTCCTTTCTGAGTTAGTTGCGTCAAAGGTATTGCAATCTTTGAAAAGTCCTTCACAAACTTTCTGTAATAACCTGCCAAACCCAGAAAACTACGGACCTCAGACACATTAGTCGGCCTCGGCCAATTCACAACGGCTTCAACTTTGCTAGGATCAACCGAAATACCTTCTTCATTAATCACATGCCCCAAAAATGAAATGCTAGAAAGCCAAAACTCGCAGTTGCTAAGCTTGGCATATAATCTTCTATCTCTCAGAACCTGTATCGTTGATGAAGACAACCACAAATTCGTCTAGGTAGGGCTTGAAGACTCTATTCATTAAGTCCATGAATGCTGCGGGAGCATTAGTCACTCCAAAAGGCATCACCAAAAATTCATAGTGGCCATATCTTATTCGAAAAGCAGTTTTCTCAACGTCTTCGGCCGTAACCTTCAACTGATGGTAGCCCGACCGGAGATCAATTTTTGAAAAGACTCGCACTCCTTGTAATTGATCAAGCAGATCATCAATCCTCGGCAATGGATACTTGTTTTTAATGGCCACCTTGTTCAGTTCTCGGTAATCAATACAAAGACGAAGTGTATCATCCTTTTTCTTCACAAATAAACTGGTGCTCCCCAAGGTGAGGTACTCGGCCTAATAAAGCCCTTAACTAACAACTCTTGTAATTGCAGTTTCAACTCCTTAAGCTCGGCTGGGGCCATTCCATAGGGTGTTTTAGAGATAGGCTGGGTTCCCGACATAACGTCAACCGTAAACTCTATTTCTCTATCGACAAAGCAGCCAGGCAAGTCATTTGGAAAGACGTCGAGGAATTCCTTAACAACCGGGATGCCGGCCAATTCAACGTTTCCACTCAAATTGTTTAGTATACTACACAAATAACCTTGACACCCTTTTCGAATCAATTTATAGGCCTTCATGGATGAGATCAAGTAAGGTGGAGATACTACCCCTTTTCCCCGAAATGTAACCTCGGCTTGGTTCGGGAGTTTCAATGTGACACTTTTGGAAACACAATTTATGGATACATGATTCGCTGCTAACCAATCCATCCCCAATATAACATCAAAATGAGTTATGTCCAACGGCATCAAATCAACTAATAATTCAACATTCTTAATCATAACAACACATGCTCTATAAATGGATGCAACAGTCATAGTTCTTCTAGACGGAGTAGACACAGATAACACATAATCAAGGGGTTCTAATTCCCTATTCAACTTCTCGGCAAACTTAGTAGATACAAATGAATGAGTAGAACCCGAATCAATCAATGTATATGCATCTTGAGAGCAAATGGGAAGTATACCTGACGCTACTGTCTCGGCGTTCTGGGTGTCTCCTGGCACTAGAGCAAAAACTCTGCCCTGCCTCATCTGTCCTTTCCCGACGTTGCCTTTCTGCGCTGGGCCCGAGGTGTTTCCATTCTTCTTACTATCATCAGCCCGTGCCTTCGGACAGTCTTTCACTCGGTGACCTACCTCACCACATTCAAAACAAGCTCCAGACGCCCAACGACAAACTCCAGAATGTGGCATCCCACAACTTGAACATGTCGGCCTAGTGCCACCTTCCTGTCTTAAGTTGCTTGAACTGCCTATGTTCGTCTTCTTCCTGGCATCAAATGCTCCTCGGCGATTGTCGTAATTCTGTCTCTTCTTCTGGTTCTCTCCTAAACTCTAGTATCGGTTCAAGTTAGCTTCTACTAGGATTGCCTTGTCTAACACACCGAAGTAAGTTGACATGTTGAGAATGTTCACTCGGTCCTGTATCGGTCCACGTAACCCACTTTCGAACTTCCTAGCTTTCCTATATTCGTCATCGACCATATGGGGCACATATCTTGCCAACTCGGTAAAAGCACGGTCGTATTCCGCCACTATCTTGTTGCCTTGTGTCAAAGTCTGGAACTACGTGGTCTTGCGGTCTCGGACACTAAGGAGGAAATGCTTGTTGTAGAACAACTCCAAAAATCTAGCCCAAGTCAAACCTGGGTTGCCTTCTCGGACCATCATCCACCATCTTCGTGCGTCGTCGTCCAACGTGAATGCTGCTAGTGACACCTTCTGTGTCACACCGCAAATCCGGGCATGACCGGCCGTGGCCCACAGGAACTTAGCCCAAGGCACACGTAAGCCTAAACATGAACCCAAAACCATAAAGAATAAATGTGATGATAGCCCAGAAATAAATAAATCAACACTCAATCCAGTGACATACCACAAGTGAAAAACAAGTCATAACCAACTTCCTAAAAACATATATATACTAAATGGGACACAAACCGCCCACAAAATAAAATAATTCTAAATAAAACCCAACCACAATGTATGCACAAAACTCGACAAAGCAACCTAAAACAAATTAAATAAATGCCCTAGAGGTCCATGCAATTGAGTCCCCGCTACGCCATGAGTCCACTCTAAGTCCTTCTAACACCTGGAAATGGTAAACAACTAAGTCAGCTGATAGCTCAGTGAGTAGCAACATGGATAGTAAATACAGTTTTGAAAACAGGGTTCAATTCCAAAATAAGATATATATCACAGAAACTAGATTGGCATACGGTTTGGTAAATACAATCTGTTTCAAAAAGAAGGTTCCACAGTTCAACACTTAAAATACTCATGTCTCGCAAGAACATGATAAACGACATTTTCCACTTAAAACAGATTATAACATGAACACCAATAATTTTCTGGATACCAAGAAAAACAAATAATATGCCACACAGTTCTCAAGGCTATAAGCCCCGTTAGATCCAAAACCGAACTAAGAGTCATCCTCAGGGTGGCACCTGGGCCTTTTCTCAAAGACGATCCGATTGAAGGTCACCTAGTTGTTTTTAAAGGTCTTTTCCTTACAATTGTTGAGCACTAGAGTCATCACGACCCAACCCGGATCTGTTCCCTAGTGGCCAGAGTCACCACACATAGTGGAATAATTTTCCTGGACTAAATACACACATGGTTCCAATAATCAATACACATCCGTTTCGCAAAACATGGTGGTTCATCATTATAAACATGAGACCAAAACAAATAGTTTACAGTATGCCAAGTTCACACATGTTTCAGAAATAATTTGATTCAATTGATAATATAATAATTTATCAAAACAGTTTAGTCTTGAAACAACAATTTAATTTTCCAATAGTTCAGGGTAGGGGAACATTTATAAAAATACGTAGCATGAAACTACTCACCTGAAAATGAAATAATGTAATCCTCGAATAGAGTGTAAAAGTCCAACTAGTGCCGTGAACCAAGTATAAAAACTACACGTCACTACTAATGTAAAAATACTAAAGAATAAGAACTAAGTAACCCCAAACTAAAACGCACTAACACGGCTCAACCCAACTCATCGTTACTCTTAAATATTACCTAAGTTCATGTTCTTCAAGGTCTAAAATCACCCAAGACATGGGTTTCGATCGAAACTTAACTAAAAATAACTTTAAGATAAAACAGAGTTTTTCCAATCTATTCGCTAACTTTGAAAATTAAAAACCCGCTCCACGTTGTTCAAAAAATTCTAAAAACCTCAAGATATCAACTAATATATCCTAAGTTCCAAACCCAATTGGTTTCACTTGATTTTCTTATCAAACTAATTATCTACAATTTATTATATCCAAACAGGTTGTTTTCTGCAGCACTTTAAAGAAATTGACGGTTCTCTTAGTATACATGAGCAATCAATGCAAGGTCAAAAACGTACGAAACTAGACTCGTAATCGGTTCTAATGACACTAATTTGATAATTTTTGGATTTATACCCAAGGAGAACAACACTCTCGAATTTATTGTTTCGGACTGGTTTCCTGGACAGATTTGAATACCTCAATTTATATGGATTTTGACTCCCAAAAATTATGAAAAAATTCAGATATGCAACTCAATATGTAATTAATCTACCATAAAAATTTCAGATTAAAATTCATCCGTTTGATATGTTTTCTTGATTTTTAAAGTTTGTGATTCTGTGCAGAATTTTTGGACTAAAAATTACACCCAATCTTTACACATAAATTTAGCTCCTCAAGTTCCTTAACAGTGTATATATATATACAAAATACATAAATCTACAAACTCTCCATCAATGAATAAAATAATTATAGAATAAGGATGAAGAACAAAGAAAGAAGAGAAGAAAACCTAGGAGGGCCATCCTTTGATGATCACACACAGCACAACACACCCAATTCCATCCATAATTAGTTACAACCTTTTGTTTCTCTTCTCTCTCACGGCTGCTGCTGCCGCTGCGAGGGAAATTGTTAGAAGAGCTAGGGTTTTGTTTTGTTTTTATTTTATACTAGTGGTTGGATACACCTAAAGCATGTGTAGGTCAAATAAATAGATAAATATACAAAATATAGGTATAAGTTATATACAACTCAAATGGTAAGAACCTTATTTATTAATTTTGTGGTCTAGAGTTCAAGCCACACCCTCTTCTCTATTTTTTTTTCTATTTATAATAAACCTTGCCTCTAAATTAAAGACTTTCACCATAAATTTATTTTAGGTATTAAAATTAATTAAAAGACATTCCAAATATTTAATTTGCACTTTAGGATTCCCCACCAAAATATTTGAGATTGTGAAATTATTATTATTTAATTATTTACTTGATTTGTATATTTGGGTTCTCACATTCTGGGCGTCGGTGTTGGGAAAAATCTCGAATAACTTCTCCATTTCCAAAACCCATGCTTCGACCTTCATCGGCTCTATACCCCCTTGGAACCTCAGCGGTTTCATCTTTTTGAACTCTCTGATCAAGGCTATGGTGCCGTCCCCATATAAGGCTTGCTGTGGAGGCACTTGCGGCACTGGAGGAGGTGGGGGCGGAGCTGCATGTCGGCCGTTTGTCTGTTCGGCCTGGGTAGAGGTAGTACTAGCATCCTGTGGCCTAGGCTGTCTCAACTCGCGGACCAAACCTTCAACCAACCTTTCTAGTCTGTCTAATCTGTCTTCAGAATGATCTCGGCCAACTGGAGGTCTACCCCTTCTCATGATGCTAGTAGTATGCAAAATATGACTTTAAAACAAACTGAACGAATAACATGTATGCAAATAACAAATAGTTATGCCGAGATGATGCACACCTTGTCAAGTAGCAAGCAATATGATGCAAATCCCAATATCATTCTAAGGGAAATCCTATGCCCTTTAGGACTCAAAGTGTGTGAATAACGTACTATAAGGAATTTGTGCTCTGATACCAATCTGTCACGACCCCATTCTGTCCCTAGTAGAATGGTGCCATGATGGCCAGTAATCCGAGATTACCAAAGGCCAACTTGCAAGGATTCATACGCAGCAGAGTATACATATAGGGACTTACATGTGCGGAAGCAATAATTTAATCCTAATTAGTCCACAAGAGCTGTGCGTAAATCAAATGAAATGACATACATCATAGCGAGGTCTTACAATTTGAATACAAACGGATAAGTACATAATACATCTTGATCAAAAGGCTTCTCAAGCCGACATATGCAAAATACAATGAATCACAAAACAAGAAGCATAATCTTCAAGATGCTATCAAAAGTATGAATCCAAAACATCATGCCAAACGCATCCAGGCATCACCGCCGTCCTGCTCACCACCTACATATATATATAGAGAGGGTGAGCTTGGATACTTAGTGAATGATAGAATCAATAAAGGGGTTTGCATGAATGATATCCGAGATCTTTATCAAGCCAAATCACATCATATCTTGTACGAAATCAAAGGACAAATCAAGTTCATCTAAAAATCTTTCAAGTCTCAAGGGATGCTTACTAGCATCAATAATACAAGGGATGACATAATCAAAGGTGCTACAAAAGTTTAGAGTCCCCTAGCACGTACGGACTTGTGCTACAAATGCTTATAGTCCCTTAGCACGTACGGACTTGTCAAGAAGGTTATCAAAACCAAAGCTAATACTTGATACACAAAATCGGGATAGTCATTCATGCTTAACAAATATTTTTTCCAAAACAAGCAAGACAAGGCTTTATCAAATGTCATAACATAACTTTATTAAAAATACCACTCACCTAGTTCTTCAAACGTCGGGGTCAAAGCAAGAGTCCAAGTCCTACAAACACATGGCAAAGTCTATTGAATGCACTCTCAAACAACCTTTACATGAATGCAAATGATCTCGGCATTCCTTCAAAACTAAGTCGGACCAAAACAAGACACTGTTTCTCATCTCGGGAAAACATAATGGGCACCAACCAGGTCTTGGGCGAGGTCCCACACCTCCTTGCCGAGGTGTGGTCCCGATGGCCACATTCAAGGAAATGAAGTCAGGAAAATATGGGTTTCCCTCTGTTGAAGAACATGAAAAACATGAATGCTCAATCACAACTTGTTATTACGAAATCTGGGATTTCATGAGATGAGTTCGAAAACATGGACCTGGGTACCCATATTTGAAGATCTTATGAAGACAAACACGAAAACATGAATCTTGATGCAAGCTTTCAGATTAACAAGTCATTTATTCAAGAACACATGAATATTACTTTCTCTTTCTAAAACCAAACTTTAAATCAATGCATGGCTTAAAAATCGTGCTCGATCATGCAATGCAGCTAGATGTACAATAAGAACAACAAGAGTAGATCAAGATTCTAACCTCAAGACATGAATCTAACGGCCCAAGGTGTGAAGATCAAGCTTGGAAATCTATTCCCTTTCCAAGAACTCCTCCTACTTCTTCCTGGAGCCTCTCTCTCTAAAAGACAAGGATATGATACAAAATGATGTGTTTCTCAACAGCTCATTGACTTAACCCTTGCTGGGACACGTGGCATCGGCTGGTTAACTTTTCTCAAAAAGGTGACTGAGTGAAAAGACAAGACTATGACAAAGTGTGTTCAACGAGCAAGATGGCATAAGCACTCCGACAGGTAATGATCTCAACTAAGGACAAAGCTTTGGCAAGTAAGGTCTCAATGATATCGGCTAGGAAGGACAACACTTGACTTAGCTGTGCCACACCTCGGTCTAGGTCATACCAATCCAGGAACAAGATCACTAGGTGCAAGGGTAACATCTCGGCTTAGATGATTCATATCTCGGCCTCGGTGGCGCACACCTCGGCCTAGATGATGACATCTCGGCCAATATGTCAGGGTGGAGGTGGAGGTCAAACAAAGTGGTTCCAAGATAGTCCTAGGTATAAAAGGTTCAAATGTGCGACCCAGGCTTAGGAAGACCTCGGCTAAACTCACACCAAGCAATGAATAAAGCATGCAGTAACACTTATCAAAACAAAGACAAGATTTGAAATGCAAGCTTAACAAGACAAAATCATATAAATGCATGGGAGTATGACTAAGATGAAGTGAGGTTGTTACAACCTCATAGACTGTTGCTAAAGAAAAATTGCCCAATTCTTTTACTTCGAAACATAGATCCTTCAAAGGGCTTATCCAATGGAACAAGATTAATTTGCCGGCACTTTGACAAGCATGTGATTGTTGCTGAAATAGTGGTTGGTACTTGTAAGGGTAATATTGTTTTCTTGCCTCACATACCTTTGCAACCTTTAGATGACAAGATGTACCCTGTTCAATTTACAAGGCACCAATTTCCAGTTAGATTGTGTTTTGCAATGACTATAACAAAGCCCAAGGTCAAACTTTAGACGTTGTGGGTATATATCTGTCGCAACCAGTTTTCTCCCATGGCCAATTATATGTTGCCTTATCTTGAGCAAGCAATGCAGCTAAAGTGAGTTTTAGTTGAATCGCCAAATTCTAATAATCTCGTTACTAATTGTTCAGAAAATGCTTTCTATCAGGAACTATTATCTTTAGCGCAATCCATTTGATTCTCTAAGAAAACTATATAGTATCTTGCATACAAATAATCATTACAATTAAACATGACTGCTACATTAATCATTTGCTTATTGTACTTTGACTAAATAGTATATTTTCTTGGTCTTTCAAAAAGGCTACTGAAGAACATGCAATGGCCATGAAGGCATCTGGGAAGAGAAAAACCTGTGAGTTTTGCTCTCTTAACCACAATACCTTGCATAACTATGTATCCATTCCATTCTATAAAGTTACCTGACATAGCTATGTATATATGTGATCACAATGCTTAATTGTAATATTGTCCATAGTAAAGTAATTTGCTCCTTCATTTTACTTTAAAATAGCAAGTTTGCAAGTAATAATTGAATGGAGCTGAATTTTATGAGACATCTATAACACAACTGCACGCTTATGTTGAACATCCATATACCTTATTTGCATTTTCAATAGGGACCTTGAGATTGATAACGTAACTCTTGTGAATCATCTCATATATAATCCAAGAAATCACTTACGTGAATGAGTTCTACTTTATTGCTTTTTAGAGAAAAGGAGGACAAAAAACCCAAATCACAATAACTAAGCCAAGTGAGATTATTTGTGAAGGTTGTGAGCATATTTTTAAGTGAAGTCTTGATTATTTGTATGTTTCTTTGTGAGTTTTGATTGCATTAAATAATTCTATCAACTTAATGTGCTGATGCAATAGTTTCTTGATAAATTCTGTAATTTTAGAGAAGAGAAAGAGTTAGGGAATGAATTAAACTTCATTCCTTTTTATATTGATAATTGAGCAATTACAAGCATAGTCTGAGTAATCAAAAAAGGAATGAATAAGAATACAACCAATTATTTCCTATTCTAATATTTCCTATTCTAACACTCCCCCTCATGCTGGTGCGAAGATATCTCTCATGCCTAGCTTGTTGAGAATGCCATGAAAGGATTTGCTTCCTAGTCCCTTGGTGAGAACATCAGCTAGTTGGTCCCCAGTCTTCACAAATGGAATACATATGGTGCCACTAATGAGTTTTTCCTTGATTAAGTGCCTATCAATCCCCACATGCTTAGTTTTATCATGCTAAACTGGATTATGAACTATGTTGATTGCGGCCTTGTTGTCACAGAATAGTCGCATGGAGTCAATCTGATGGATTCCCAAGTTTCCCAACAATAGTTTAATCCATAGTAACTCGCATACACCTTAAGCTATAGCCCTGAATTCTGCCTCAGTCCTAAATCTAACCACCACATTCTGTTTCTTGCTTCGCCATATGACTAGGTTGCCAGCCACAAATGTGCAGTATCCGAAAGTTGATTGTCTGTCAGTGACTAATCCAGCCCAATCTGCATTAGTAAATGCCTCCACACTGAGATGGCCATGTTTTGAGAAATAGAGACCCTTTCTAGGAGAAGACTTCAGGTATCTCAAGGTTCTTATAACAACCTCTAAGTGGGAAGTTCTAGGAGCATACATAAACTGGCTCACTATGCTCACGGCAATGGCAATGTCTGGACGTGAGTGGGATACGTGTATGAGCTTGCCCACTAGTCTCTGGTATCTCCCCCTGTCCACTGGATCTCTCTCTTGATCCTTACTTAGTTTCTGGCCTGGTTCTAGAGGTGTATTACATGGTTTACCTCTAAGCATTCCAGTTTCTTTTAGCAAGTCAAGTACATACTTCCTCTGGCATATGAAGATGCCATCCTTGGACCGAGCTACTTCAATGCCCAAAAAATACTTCAAATAGCCTAAGATTTCAAACTCTTTGGCAAAGTATTCTTTCAAACGAGGAATCTCCTCAACATCATCTCCTGTCAGAACAATATCATCAACATAGACAATAAGAGTTATGATCTTACCATGTGAGGAGTGTTTCACAAACAAGGTGTGATCAGCTTGACTTGTTTGAACCCATACTTCAGCATAGCTTG
The DNA here is from genome assembly GCF_055761805.1 of Camellia sinensis. Lineage (NCBI taxonomy): Eukaryota > Viridiplantae > Streptophyta > Magnoliopsida > Ericales > Theaceae > Camellia > Camellia sinensis. The sequence continues at coordinate 103,307,945 of NC_138962.1, forward strand.
AGTAAACCTTTCAAACCAAGGCCTAGGAGACTGCTTTAGCCCATAAAGTGACTTTTGGAGGCTGCATACTTTACCGTTGGACTTAGTATCTTCAAAACCAAGAGGAATATCCATATAGACTTCTTTTGCTAGATCTCTATGAAGAAAGGCATTCTTCACATCAAATTGATGAAGGGGCCAATCCAAATTTGCAGCAAGAGAGAGTAAAATTCTCATAGAATTCATCTTAGCAACCGGTGCAAATGTCTCTTGGTAATCCACCCCATAAGTCTGAGTGAAGCCCTTAGCAACCAGTCTTGCTTTGTATCGTTCTATGGAACCATCTACTTTATGTTTTACCGTATACACCCACTTACACCTAACTGGATTTTTGCCGCTAGGTAACTCCACTAACTCCCAAGTGCCACTGTTGCTAAAAGCTCTCATCTCTTCCATCATGGCATGTTTCCATTTAGGAATAGAAAGAGCATCTTGAAAATTGATAGGTAGAATTACAGAAGATACTTTAGACTGGAAAGCTTTATATGAGGAAGACAGATGAGAATAAGAGACATGATTATTAATAGGATACTGAGTACATGACCTAACCCCCTTTCTATGAGCAATGGGAACATCAAGATCTGAAACAGCAGGAATAGAAGCACTAGAATCAGAATTACTTGGACTCTCAGTAAAGGTGGGTGACTCTGGACACTCATCTGGAGAAGAAGTTGACAGTAGAGGAAGAGAAATAGCCTTTTACATCCTGGTGACTTGTTGTCTGTCTTTATCCCTGATATAAACTTTGCCTGCTTCCGTTTCCTCAACAACTGTTGGTTCATCATCCGTCATCTGTTTAACAGGAACAAGAATCTCTTCACACCAAGACTCCCCCTGAAGGGATGACTGTGATACTAGGGGAGTCGGAAAATAGGGCTGAGACTCAAAGAAAGTAACATCCATTGAGACAAACCATTTGCGAGTGGGAGAATGATAACGCCTATAACCTTTTTTGGTGGCAAAATAACCCAGAAAAACTCGCATAGGAGACTTAGGATCCAATTTATCACGAGTGGGTGAATGATTATGGACAAAGCAAACATAAAGTCTTAGGAAGAATGAAGACCCCAGAAGGGGTAGATCCGAACAAAGCTTGAAGAGGTGTTTGTTTTTGAAGAACTTGGATAGGAAGACGATTAATCAAATAAGCAGCAGTGAGAACAGCGTCCCCCCAATAGGATCGAGGAACCCGCATCTCAAAGGATAGACAACGGACGACATCAAGGAGATGGCAATTTTTTCGTTCTACAACACCATTTTGTTGAGGGGTATTAGTGCATGATGTTTGGTGAATAATGCCATGAGTGGCGAAGTAAGTGGCAAGACTAGAGTCAATATATTCCCCCTTCCATTATCAGGACGTAGAATTTTGACAACTACCCCAAACGGAGTACAAACCATTTTATGGAAATTTTGAAACACAAAAAACACCTCACTTTTATCCTTCATCAAATAGACCCAAGTGGCCCTAGAATAATCATCGATGAAGGTAACAAACCATTTTTTACTGGTCAAAGACACAAAACGGGATGGACCCCAGACATCACAATGAATTAAAGAAAATGGAACTAAACTTTTATTAAAAGAAGAAGCAAAAGAGGCTTTGTCTTGTTTTCCAAGTTGACAAGAGTCACATTGAAAATCTGACACATTATTTTTCTCAAAAACAGAAGGAAATAAATGCTTAAGTAATAAAAAAGAGGGATATCCTAAGTGACGGTGCCACAACCAAATGTCTTCCTTGGTGGATGGTAACTGAATAGATAAGTGAGCCATCTTGTTGGTCTGATCCAAAATGTAGAGACCATGTTCCTCTCTACCACTGCCAATCCTCTTCTTCGTAATAAGGTCCTGAAAAAAACAATGATCAGGAAAAAACATCACGCTACAATTTAAGTTACGGGTAATACGACTCAAAGATAAAATATTAACACCAAATTTTGGAACATGGAGGATAAAGGACAAAGGAAGGGAAAAGGTAGCATGAATTAAACCTTTCCCGGACATCGAGGACATAGTACCATTAGCAATACGCACTTTTTCCTGACCTGATGAGGGGTTATACTCTGAAAATAAATTAGAAGAGCCAGACATATGGTCAGAAGCACTAGAATCAATAATCCATGGTACAGTCGTATGAGAGAGTAATGCACACGGGGAGGAAACCAAGTTACCTGAATAGGCAAAAGAAGAAGAGAGTGCACCTGTAGCAGAAGTAGAGGCTCGATGGTCCAGCAAGTGGCGAAGAGCAATCTCAAAATTTGAGGTAGATAACCCCGAAACATCAGCAGCAAGGGAGATAACTGGAGAAGAAGAAGGTGGCTCAACAGTGTTTGAATGATGTGTCCGAGCATGGCCCCTCGGCCTCTAGACTGACCAGACCTACCTCCTCGAGTACCAGGACGGTCTCCTCGGCCACCATAAGGAGTCTCATGCAGCTTCCAACAAGTCTCTCGTGTGTGGCGAGGTCGACAGCAGTAGTCACAGAAAAGATTATCCTTCTCAGAGGAAGAACGATAACCACGAGTCACATGGTCGCCATTGTGAGAGGGTGTAGAAACCAAGGCCTAACGATCAGGAGTAGTAGAAGGAAGCATCGCAGAGCGGCGACTCTCCTCATTCTGCACAAAAGCAAAGGCGTCTTGAAGGGAAGAAAGCACATCCATGCCAAGTACTCTGCTTCGAACTAGATCATACTCCACATTAAGGCCTTCCAAGAACTTGAAGACCCTCTCCTGCGCCACAAACGTTCGGTAACCAGCAAAATCAGTAGAACAGACAGGCTTATAATCCTGAAGGTGATCAAGTCGCTTCCACCCATTACTAAGGAAGGTAAAATATTGGAGGATCGTCATCTCACCTTGTACCGACCTTTCAATGGAGCGACGTAACTCGAAATCCTGTGTGAAGTTGCCCTTCCGAGAGTAAGTAGTAGTCACTGCCTCCCAAATATCCTGTGCAGTGTCCATAGAGAGATAGCTCTTTCAAATCTCCAGGACCATATAATGTATCAACCAACCCATAATAAGGGAGTTGGTGATCTCCCACTGATCATAACTCGGGTTTGTGGTAAGAGGTACCTGGATTCGGCCATCAACATAGCCCATCTTCCCTCTACTCTTCAAGAAAATAGTTAGACTCTGCAACCACGCTAGAAGTGGTGATTTTAAGGCTAGGGTTGAGGTTATCAGTCATAGTATAAGGGATAAGGGAACTCTCACTCTTAGGTAGCTGAGAGGTTGTAGACTTCCTAGTGAAATCTGCCGTGAATATGCTACTAAGTAACCTTCAAACCCAGTGCCAATCACAAACTCGGAAGATGGTGGAGGAATAGCAAACACTATGACCACAATTTTTATTATTATTATTATTATTATTAACGTAGCAGCATTATTTTAATTTTTTTTTAACCAACCATTATAACTTTATAAGAAAATAAGAAAAGAGAGAGAGTAGAACACTGAGAGTCGACAACACTAAGAGAGACGACACTGTGAGAGAAAGTCGACGGCAACCTAGGATTTGCCGACTGACGCCAAGAAAGCCAGAGGGGCTGTCAACAGGCCCTAGGGTGCTTACGATGGCCTGGGTAAGGCCCTAGAGTGCCAACAGACACCCTAGGAGATTGATGATGACCTAGATGGACTGCGGGATGACAAACAATGGTTTGGGTGAGAGGCTATGGTGGCCAACTAGGCTCCTAGGGAAGATAGAGCTGCAAGTAGACAAGAATAAGGTATGGGCTAGGGTTTATGCTCTGATACCATGTAATTTTAGAGAAGAGAAAGAGTTAGGGAATGAATTAGATTTCATTCCCTTTTATATTGATAATTGAACAATTACAAGCATCGTCTGAGTAATCAAAAAAGGAATGAATAAGAATACAACCAATTATTTCCTATTCTAACAAATTCTACAACTACAACAATTCAATAATTTCAAATACTTTATTCATTAGTGGTATATATTCATAAATCTATCGAGTGATTAGTAGTTTTCCATTGCAAAATCAGAACCATGTTAATAGAATGTGTTTCTGATTTCTTTTATGAGAAATAAGTACACGTGGTAGCATCTTAGATAATTGAAAACATCTGGATTTGAGGGGGAAAAAATAATGAAAAAATTGTTTTAAGAATTATGTTTTGACTTATAGGTTAGGATGAAATAGATGGGAAGTAAACGAAGTTTGAGAAACGACAAAAAAATAAGGCAAAAAGTTTATCCTAGGAAGAAACAAGGTAAACTATGCCCACAGCATAGTTGATATTTTGCATATGAGACTCACATTAAATAAAGCATTGCAAGATCTTCTTTGATACTTTTCTTTCGAATTTTAGTTAGCATTCCATTTAACATATTCATATGGCTATCTGCTTTGGTATAATTGCTTCGTGACATATGATAGTGAGGATTCCAGTCATTTACCTTTTCTTTTTTCTTTTTCTTATTTTTTGGGTGCAAACTACCGCTCTTCATTTCAACTTGCATTCTTTGCATCATTCAGGCAGAATGCTACTTAGAAATTTTCCCAATTTGATTTACAAGAGTAACCTGTAACTATTTCTATTTCAGGCTTCAAATGGGTGACATGATGGACCTTTTTCTTTTTTTAGTGAACAAAGTGACATGATAGAGTTTGATCAGCTGATCTTTTGCTGTTTTGAGTTTTCTTCAATGTTTTCATTAGTAGATGCAAAAGATCAATCAGCCAGAATATTTATTTTGGTTCTACATGATGTTAGGAAAAATGAAACATACAGTTTGAACTTTTGAATATATAATGTACCACATGATACGGTATTCACATGTTTACAATTGTCATTTTGGTTGTGCATATTAGAATTGACACTTTTCTATCTTCTTTTATTAAATATAAAGACAAGTTGAAAAGAAACTTGGTTAATGAATTTTTTGTTTTCTAAATTCTATTTATAACCAATGAATTTTTAAACTTGCTTTTTGCTTCTCCTAAATTCTTTAATTTTAAATTCTGATTATTTTCATTTATTGGTAACAACGTTTACCAAACAAAACAGTCAAATGCAATCAAAAATATTTTCATCTCTTATAATGGGTGTCATACTGCGTGCAACAATTCTTTTTTTTTTTTTTTTTGGTTCTGTTGACATTGAAAATTTAATCACTTCAGATATAATGAAAGCATGTCAATGTTTACATTTTGGTGGGTTTATGATGCAATATGGTTTTCCATATCACCTATGCTTTCTCAATTTCTATCCACCATGTAATATTTTCAGTAATGTATTACAGGGAACAATCATGCAAGTGGCAATCTTTCCAAAACACTTTCCAATTGATCAAATCCAAAGGGTTCAACTCTGTCAAACTTTGAAATAGACCTTTTGTTAAATGTTATTAAAATATTGCCATGTACATTTTGGAAACATATTTTCCAAGTAGTTCAATGCATCTTCGGATAACGGCCCTAGGCGTTTGTTGGTTTGGTTTTACTTTTATGTGTAGCAAATTATTTATGAAAATAAGAATACGTATAACATTACCTCAAACTTTAAGAATGTTTAATATAACTAAGGCGTTAAGATCCTCTACACTGTATTCTCTAGAGTGATCTCCTAGAATGACTCATCTGAGGGCTGAGATTTAGCCTCACCAAAACGACGTCGTTTTGGTGAGTAATTTGAAAAAGAAAAAAAAACCCAGGTCAGCCATGGAGAGAAAGAAATGGTGATGGTGCCATGGCTGTGATGTTTGTTTGTTTGTATATCCCCAAATTGTTTGTATATCTCCCCTCAAATTCAGATTCATATACAAAAAAAATTCAAGAAAGAAACCAGATTTAGTTTCAAGAAATTTGGCCAAATATACAAACGAATATACAAATATACAAATTATCCCCAAATCTTTGGCCAATCTCTGTCATGGCTGGGTTTTCAGATTCAAGAAATTGAACATAACCAAAACAAAAGCCCATCGTTGGCCACGTTCCCCACCAGATCCGACGACTCTCAATCCCTCCGACGACCCTTCCCCAGTCGTTCTCCTCTTCCGGCGGTCATCCCCAACCGCACCTCTCCTTCCTTCATTTTCCTCTTCCTTTCATTCTTTCTTTTCCTTATAGATCTTGACAAAACATTGAGATGATATATATATATATATATTTATAAATCAAAACAAACAAATATACAAACGATTTTACAAAAAAAAAAAAATTTAAATCACAGAAGTGAGAGCAAAAACAGAGTGAGAGAGACAAGAAGAGAGAGAAGAAGAAGATTACAGTCACTCTACATGTTTGATATAAGGCAAGGTGAATTCAAAATTCAACAACAATAAGCCTTACAATGTAATAGATAGCAACATCTGAGTCAATGGGGATCCTCTTCTCTTTCTCTTCTTGTCTCTTATCACAAATTCATAGACACCATCACCATTTATTTCTCACCATGGCTGACCTGGTTTCTTTTCTTTTCTTTTCTTTTCTTTTTCAAAACGACGTCGTTTTGGTGAGGCTGAATCTCAGCCCTTGGATGGATTACTCTAGGAGACTACTCTAGAGAATACACTCTAGAGGATCCTAACGCATAACTAAGAGCTATTTTGAGAAGATAGTTAAAAGTCATCTTTCAGCTTTTAATTCATTTTAGGTCACATTATTTCTCACATTTTTTACAGGGTTTTTCAAAAAATTAAAATAAAAAAAAAAGCTAAAAAATCAGCTTTTAACCATCTTTCTAAAATAAGCCTAATCCTCCCTTTTAGTCAAAAAGCTAAAAAGTTATTAAATTAGCCAAAAAGTCAACGGCCCATACCAAAAAGTCAAAGATTCTCTTTTCTCTCTACTTTTTGCACATATTTTCGTAAAAAGTCAAAAAGTCATCTCAAACATACTAATTTTTTTTAGTTCATATTTTAACAAAATAGTCAAAAAGTTACTAAATTAGCCTGTTCTCAAATGAGGCAAGTCAAACTTATAGAACTTGTTTTATTACTCAAATCAAACGCAGGTCCTCTAAAAAAAACAGATTTACCTAATAACAATAAACACATTAGTTTATTTCATTTATCTCCTAAAATATAAATAATTTAATTTTCAAATAATATTTTTTTAACAAAATAATTACAAATTAGTCACAAAATTTTTAACTCTTAATAATTAGAACCAGACTTTGTTTGGTTTCCATTTTAAAAAATTACTTTCAAACAAATATTTGTTTGCCTTTATTGATTTTTTTAAATATTTTATTCAATTTTTACTTTTTAAATACATTAAAATTAGACATAAATAGTATTCAGATATAAATATTCAAACAAATGTAAAATGTTCATAATTTTAAATCCAAACATTTGACATTCATTCTAAAATTTATATATGAACAACATTTGTGGTGTGCAGGACGGAGGGAGCATGTGACCAGAGGGGTCATGTGCCCCCTGGATTTTGGGAATTTTTTTTTTTTTTGCAAACATAAAAAAAAATTAAATAAAAAATTATAAAAATATTATTAGAGTAAAATGTCAATGACATTTTAAAAATTATGAAAACAATAATGGTTGTTTTGATTAAAAATGAAGAGACTATTATAAATAAACCATATTAGCTATGAAAATTTTTGAATGTAACGAGATGTCATTATTAGTGATATGCAAGTATAAGTAATCTCACTATAAAGATATGAAATTTATTAGATTGTTAGTTACATTTGACATGTGAGGTTCACTATTTATGCGTTTATTTACCATTAGTGGGTGATGTTACATACCAGTGATGACGTGGTATTACCATTATATTGAATTTTTAATCAAATTTTGTATCAAAAAATAATTTATCATTATATAATTTATTTTAAGGCTTATATCCATATTTTTTTTTTTTGTATTGTCCATGATACACTAGTTACAAATAATAATTTTTTTCTTGATGTTTCCTGAAATCAATCGTAAAAAATTTACGTGAAATATTTTTGTAAAAATTATTATAATTAGTAAGTGCCCCTTCTAAATTAATTTTCTGGCTCCGCCACTGGTGGTGTGTACTGAAAGTTTGTATAGTGTACAAATAGATTTTTCCATCATTTTTTTTTAATTTTATAAAAAGGATAATGTCTTGTTTTCTCTAACTGTTAGACAAGATGGCTTCTTTTTTTTTAAAAAAAAAGAAACATGAATTGAACAATTCAAAACATATTCAATTAATTTGACTTGTTTAATGGATGATATGCTCGACCAACCCTATAAATAAACCTTTCAATTTATTTAATCTTTCACTCCATTTACTTCTAAAAATGAGATTTTTTAAATAATAATAATTTCAAATAATTTTTAATTAATTGAAATGAAACTGAAGGCTGTTAAATTGGAATGAAATTATTCTTCTTTAACCTCTGTCATATAATCATTCTATAATATTTTACTTCAATTAAAGCAAACACTATAAAAAAAAAAAAAAAAAAAAAAAAAAAAAAAAAAAACTATGCAAGCCGCCTGTGCCTTGCACGGGCCTTATTAACAAGAAAAAAGGAAACTACAAAATAAACAAAAATTCATCTACACATCAATTTTAAAAAATCAAATGAAATAGACATGGTTTTTTTTCCATAAATTTGTAACAAATTAAATTATGAGTTTTTAATTTTATGAGTAGACTATTTTAGTTGCCACAATTAAAATATTAACAAATAAAATATCACATAACATAAATTTTAGAAATTATTAAAAATTATTTATGAAATTTTTCATATTTTACAAATAAATAATAAATAAAAAATGAAATTAGAAATCATAACAACTATTAGGTTAAGTCATTATTACTATTTCTATATATTTGCATTCTTATTATAAATAAATATATATTCGAGTAATGCTATAATACACATCTCTAAAAGAGTAAATGTCATATAATTATCCTTCATTAATCTCTACCAAATAATCATCTTACTATATTTCTATCAAAAAAAATACTATCTTAAAATCAAAAAAATAATTTTTAATTAAAAAAAATTGTGCCAACTTGCCGTGCAAGCACGGCAAACCGACATAGTATATATAAAGTTGGCCGGGGTGGCAGACAACAAACAAAACAAAAATAAATAAATAAAAGAAAAATAAATAAAAATAAAATGCTATGGCCACCAGCAACCCACCTGCCTCGACGTATCTCTCCTATATCATCTTTTACTTTTCCCCATTTCTTCTTTTCCTTCCTTTTTCTTTCCCTTTCAATTATTTTATTTATTTATTTATTTTGGCCCCAATTCATTCATTTTAAATTGAGCAAATTTGCTGTCATCCGTTTTCTCTCCCCCTCTCTCTCAGTTTCATCTCCCTCCCCGTTCATGTTTCTCTCAGACTGTTTTCTCTCCTAGATTGTTTGTGATACAATTGTAAGTTTAGTTGGGGAGTATTTAGAATGAGAATTAGCCAATTTATAAAAAAAGAAAGTCGTTAATTTTGTCAAACCTTTCATACCTTAAGCCTTACAAAGTCATATTTTGGAGATTTATGGAGCAATTTCAGATTATTAAAGTCTTGGAAATTGAGGAGATAATTTTGAAGTAAATTCAGATGGTATACAATATGCTTCTTTTAAGGCAGTGGCTTTGGTCCAGTCCAAGATCGGACTGGACCGTGCTGTTGGGTCGTGGGGGACCACCACGGGTCTCGTTTTGATAATCCGAACCGTTCAATATGTAGAACTCGTCGAGTACTATATGCTTGTAAAAAATCACGTTGATCGGATATCGATAGCTATGTGAACAAAACAGTTTTTTATCAACCGTTAATTGTTTCACCGTCCATTTTTTTTATACAAAACTGATTGGATCACATAGCTATTGATATCCGATCAATGTGATTTTTTACAGGCATGTAGTACTCGACGAGTTCTACACATTGAACAGTTTAGATTATCAAAACGAGCCCAAAAAATGGGTCTCATGGGCCGAACTGGACGGGTCCAGTCTTGATCTCAACTTGAGACAAGCTGGACCCTTCTTTTAAATCTCTTTGCAAAGAGTTTCCTTTTAATTACCTTCAATTTGTGATCTTCTTGATTATTGTGATTATTTAATAAAGTCTGTGAAATCATTCGGTGTTAATTCATTTGATTATTCTGGTCATTTGATAAGTTTTGTGAAATTATGTGTAAAACAGTAGTGATTTGTCTAACTAAATGATGTGAAAATGCTCCATACTTGAATCGAGTAGACCCTGCCAATAAGCTTTGCACCAATATGCTCGGATAAGCGGTTGTGCTTGGACAAGGTGGGTGAGGCCGATCATTGGTCATGTATTGAGTAAAACCGGGTATTTGGTCCTGGATAAATTATTATATGTGAGATTATTTGTTTATGGAATTCAACAAATTCCTTATTAATGTCGTATCATTTGTGCAATGTTGAAATTATTGGATCCATGATGATTTATACTCTATCCAAACTTTGTTATTCCTGTCATGTTGTATACTTCCCGAATTAATTTATTTTTCAGGTGTGGAGCAATTTAGTGGAGATTGGATTTGAAGTTCCAAAGCATTTATTGAAATAGAGATTTTGGAACCCACCACCATATATTTATTTTGGAGGCTGTTGTATATTTGGAGACATTTGTGTAATTATTCAGCTTGTTTGGTTCTGGTTTTCAGAAAACAGTTTTCAAAAAATTCTATTTTTTTATGTTTCCTATTTTAATATTTTCAATGGATTTTTTTAATATTTTAAGCAATTTTTTTTTTTAAAATTTTAGGCACACCTAACATAAATACGCTTAAAAAGTATAATATTTGTGAAAAAAAAAATCTTTAAAATATACACTAAATACCAAAAAAATACAAAAAAAAAAATGATTTTTGTATTTTTGTGTATTTATTAATTTTTTAAAATATTTTTTCACAAATATTTTACTATTTAGATACATCTAAGTAAGGTACATCTAAAAAAATGAAAAAATTGCTTAAATTTTTAAAAATATTCAATAAAAACAAAAAAAAACACAAAAAATAAAAACTCAATTTTCAGAAAACTGAATTCAGAAAACTAAAACCAAATATACTGATTATTTTTTGGGACAGATTTATATATTTTTTAGGTTCATTTAGTGTAATAACTGCCCGAAAAGTGGGGCATGACAAACGCACTGTAACAAATCATGAACATATCATGGACAGTGACAATGGTTCGGAAGGGGACATGGAGCGGCAGTAATGGTTGAGGCAGAGGAGATGACTTGTAAGAAGAGTGGGTCTGGCAACGATGATCAAGTTGTGGAGAGATGGCGGCAATGGCGGTGAAAGGGGGTGGCGGCAGTGGTTGAGTAGAGAAGCTTAGGTAGTGACGATGGTTTGATAAAGAAAATGGATAGCGATCATGATCAGGATGGAAGAGAGTGGCTGGCTAAGTTAGGGTTTGTTGGATTAGGGTTTTCAAGATTTTGAGGAAGGTGATGAAGAAGGGCATATGAATGTCTTTTTCTATATTAATTTCACATTAATTTTTTCAAAAAGGGAGACCCAGTAACAAAATTGGTGAGTGTATTACACGCTCTATTAGTTTTTGATGGAAAGAATAGCAATTGCAATTTAGTCCAAAACCACGAGGGAGTTGTCTGCATATTTCTCAACTATAACGGCCCGGGTTAAAGCTTGATCCTTTTGTACTCTTGCTATTGGGTTGTGACTATTTTGGGATTTGTATTGTCTCTTCCTTGGGTGTTGTTGTCTCCAGGAACCCTGTTTTGCACCCGACATATTGGGCAGAAGTATTTTCCTGTTTGCAAGGTCGCGCTCACAAGGATGCTAGGTCACCCCCGCGAGAGGCCGTGACCAATCATGGCCCTCAGGTCTGTTGGCCTAGCAAAATGCATGGCCTATGATGACTCGTGAGAGAGGCCGCGATCCGTGTGATGACGCCCGCGATGGGCGAGCTGCACCCACGATGGTGTTAATGCCCACGATGTCACCCACAACCAAAGCACGCCTTCAAGTCCTTGTATAGGAGAGAATCGCATAGGCCGCAAGGGGCTGCGAAGGCAGGCTGCTACTTGAGAGACCGTACCCACGGTGTGGTAGTCTGCGGCCGCGATTATGTCACTCGCGGCCGCAGTGTGTTGTTCGCACCCGCGAGGCAACTGTCTATATATACCTCCAAAAGCTGAAAATATCTATTTTCTTGTGCTCATCTTCTCCTTTTCTCTCTCAGATGCCATTTTCGAAGCTTTTGATCTTTTAGCCTTGGTTTTCATCTAATTTCGCATATCTCCTACCCCTAGTGCTTAAGGCTTTAAGGTAGAGCAAGTTTAGGGCTACATTTTAATTTGGAAATTTCAAGTGTACAGCATCATTGGTTTTCGGGTGTTGTTCATCTTCTCCTCGTGCTTTAAGGTATGGATTTCTTTAACGACTTGTATGTTACTTAACCTTTTTATGTGTTAGTTGAGTAAGTTAACACTTTGGGGAGTCTTGGTTTTGATTAGAGTATGTTTGAATGTCTAAAAGAGATATTCTCTTGATATTTTTCATAAAAGCTCTTTTTGGTTAGTTATAAGGATAAGTGTTGTTGAATGCTTTTTAAATGAAAACTTCTAATCTTTATCAAAATCATTGAATTGGTATATACTGGAAATGGATTATACTATTGAGGAATCGTTATGTTATGGAGAGTATTGGACTTATAACGGGAATGATGAAAATATAACACTTCGTTGATGTGTTGGAAACGGTGAGTTATGCTCTTTATACTTATATTGTCCATTTTGGAATATACCGAATAGAGATAACTATTTTGGCTATTGGTGGATGATCGCTTTGTTTGTTGTAGAAATTGCATGAGAACTAGGTTGATTGAACCAATTTACTCATCCATCGCATTTACTCAAATGTTTCATACTCATGCATTGAAAAGGATTATTTTTTAGAAAATGGGTGAATACTGTGGTGAATCTAGTTAGGAGTGTGGGTTTCGGTATTTATGTTCGCCTTTGTGTCCTTAGTGAAAATCCAAAAACTTGTGTTGTTAGATGTCAATCCTTCGAAATAGTACCCCAATAAAATGGCTATTGGCAGTGCTTTTATAGCCTACTTGCAAACACATGCCTAGAGATTCCAGTGTGTGCATTTACTACCATGTTTTCTAATTGAAGGAATGAAATATATATGCATGACTCATGGTTTTAACTTTGGCATTACATTTGTTTTGAAAAGGAAAAAATGCATGTTTCGATAATGACATTTCATGTGCGTTCACCGTATGGCTTTGTTAAGCATCATATAGATCATTAAAAATATATTTACTGGCTTTAGCTCACCCTATGTGGAAAAACATTTCAGATGCTGATGGTTTGTCTCTGCCAAGAGGATAGCTTGGGAAGATATTGAAGCTAAAGGCTCACTTTTGTATTCTTATTTTGTTTAAGCCTCGGGCTTCCATGTATTGGGCTTAAAACTCACTTTTGTTGTAACCAAGTATAATCTTGGAAACCTGTAGCCACTAAGGCTTGAAATTGTAATAATTTAGATATTAGTGCTCAATGATCACATGCTATAGATTTAGGTTTTAAAAGCAATGAATGTATTATGCATGTAAACCGATTCTGTAATAGTGTAATACTATGAAGCAATAATAATCTCAATGTATAAAATCTTGGTTTACTTCTGCTTGTTGAATAGTTAAATGTTTAAGTAATGGACAGTCCGAATTGTCAATATTTTTGGGGCATTACATAAATCATAGGGGGTAAAGTGCTCTAGCCTTAAACTGCAAGGGAGTAAAATGAATTTTACCCTTTAAGATTTATAATTCATTTGTAATGGCATAATTATTTAGTTGAGTCTTACATAATGAAATTTGTAATAAATTAAAATTTGACTTATTATGTCATTGTAGTTAAAATTATGAAACTTAAATTGTAAATTTCAATTCTTTTTATGAGAAAAATTAGTGAAACATCTCTCTCAAACTTTTGATAGTAGGAGAGGTCCTATATGTTTTTTTTCTTATTAGTTAAGGTCTCTCAATAATATTAAAAGAGAAATTTCAACTCGTCACAGAGAAATTTAGACAAATTTCTCTATACTGAAATTTCTCTGTGCCAAAATTTCTCTATACCGAAACTTCTCTATAAAAATGTTGAGGGACCCCAACTACTATGAAAATGTTACATGTCCGTTATCTTATAAAATCTTAATATCAAAAACCTTAAGCTAAAAATCCCTTAAAATAAATATTAAAGAAAAATCAATGCTCAACATGTCACAACCCAACCCTGGTACCCAGAGGTTAGATGTCGTGACAAGTCAATAACTGAGGTTATCAAAGGTCAAATCAAAATTAAATAAATTTATAACATAGCTGAATAAAATAAAAGGGTACCTACATATTTATTTTTATTAAAAACAATATATTGGAACTTTTATTTATTTACATTGTCAGAGCCAGACTATGATTACAAAGTGTTTTGTGCCTACCTCATGCACTGGTCTTGCTACTTCCAACTTATGAACAAGGGGTTAACACTCCTCCCTAGGCCTCATCACCTAAAAGTGTTTAACAGTTATAAGTACATGGCAGAGTGAGAAATATCATACTAAGTATAAAGGTATAAAAATTATCATGGATAATACAGTGAATAGTTTGGTTCGAATAAATAAATCATGTTAAATAACAGAAACAAAATGCAGAAATCATGTAACAAAATAGTCATAACCATAGTATAGAACAAAACAAAAGGTCAATTATGAATCCATAACGCATGTATGGACTAAAGAGGTGACTCTTATGGACTCTAGAGGTAGCTCCTACGATAGTGTAGTACTTGGCTCCGCACAGTACTTTGTCCACACCAAAGGGTCACCCAAGTAACAATCAAAGGGCCAATGGTTATTTAAGTCCCCCAAGGCATAGGACCTCCATTGTGGTACTTACAAAATAATTGTTCTCAAAAACATATTTAATAAACGGTTATATCCATGGATTTTCCTTTTTAAGCAAATAAGGTTCATTCAACAAATAATATACTTTAAAAATTAATATAATTTTCAAAACATAATTTATATAAAACAATTTAGGATAGCTCAATATATAATAAAACTCACCTTAATATCGATTCCTACTATTTCCTTTCTATTTTCCTCTGATCTTTCCAAGGCCCTTCTCCTTTGCTCCCCTTCCACTGATTCACTTTTTGTTTCATTAGCTTGCTATCTAATCCCCTTATATACTTGAGCTTAGGTGATGATTCATTCCCCTAGCAATCATTGCTTTCACATGTGGCTTTCTTGGAGCCTCCAGCCATATTCCCTCTTGGCCAATATTATGATAATTTCATGGTTATGTTTTGATTTGGCCCAAATAATATAATAATTACATTATTATATTTTGGTAAAAATAATGCCCCAAATTTTAAATTTAGTTTACATTTTAGCACATATTATAAAATTAAATATTTTATTTTATTATTAACTGAAGTTTGTAACTATGATCTTTTTCAAGCATTAATTTAACTATTTTATAAAATAAAATAACTAATTTGGCTTAAGACATTGAAAAATAGATAATAGTATGATTTTATACGAGGTGTTATAATAATTAATCTATCTATTTTTTCTTAATCCAATCACAATATACTTACATTTAATTTTTTAAAATAAATTTTGGGGAAATTAGTCTAACATCCCTCTCCAACTTTGGGTAGTATGAGAGGTCCACAAATTTTTTTATGTTAGATAAGGTCCCTCACATCCTTTGCATCGGTTTTATTAAAAAAAATATCAATTTTACCCTCACTCTTCTCTCTCTCTACATATTTGGGTCTCTCTTCTCTCTCTTTTTACATATTTGGGTCTATTTATCTCTCACATCCATTTCTTTGATCACTCTCTTCTCAAACCCTAGAACCTAAATCCACTATCTCCTCATTCTCTGATGCCACCACCTCCGTCTTCTTCCGCTCTAATTATCGTTTAGATTTGGGTCTCTCTCCTCTCTCTCTCTTTCATTCATTTTCTAATCTCTCTCTTTCCAAACCTTAGAACCCAAATCCACCATCCTCATTCTCCGACACTAGAATGCTACTTCGAAAATAATCAAAAAAAAAAAGAACCAAATACTAAATTTGTGGTCGCCGAAGAACAATGATCTAGCAAGAGAAAAGCAAAGTAAGCAAAGGCGATGAAGAATAGCAAGGAATAGGCACATCGACTATAGGTTTTGCACATCACAATCCTCTTGGAATTTCTCTGAGTGTGTTTGTGTATTGATGTGTGTGCATGTTCATGTGTGGAATTTCTCTGGCTATCACACACTTACTACTTCACCAGCATGTTGATTTTCTCTAGCTATCACACACACACTTACTACTTCTCTAGTTGTGTGTGGAATTTCTCTGACATGTAGATTTTCTCTAGTCACTTTAAACTTTACACTTAATACTCTCTTCTGCATATGAAATTTCCCAAACCTACATATAAAATTTCTCAATAAATGTAGTCAGAGAAATTTACTCTCTCATGCATTTGATTTTCACTAGACACATTATACACTTGCATGTTTATTTTTCTAGCACATTTGATTTTCTCTAAAATGTCTCTGCCATGTTGATCTTCTTTGGCCATAACACATTTGCAATTTGACTTGCATATAAAATTTCTTTGCAAATGTAGTCAGAGAAATTTACTTGCATGTTGATTTTTTCTAGCACATTTGATTTTCTCTTAAATTGCTTTGCAAATATAGTTAGAGCAATTTATTTGCATGTTGATTTTCTGTAACATATTTGACTTTCTCTGAAATTTCTCTACAAATGTAGTCAGAGAAATTTAATTGCATGTTGATTTCTCTAACACAGTTGACTTTCTCTGAAATTTCTCTACACATGTAGTCAGAGAAATTTACTTGCATGTTGATTTCTCTAACACATTTGACTTTCTCTAAAAAATTTCTGCCATGTCGATCTTCTTTAGCCATCACACACTTGCATTCTTACTTGCATATAAATTTTCTCTACAAAATGTAGTCAGAGAAATTTATTGATCAGAAATCAACGAACAACGAACAACTCGAAATCAACTCCATTGATCTAACAAATTTGACTGAAATTATTATAAATCAATGTAATTTCCCTTATTAAAAGTCAGAAAAATTTCACTAACTAAAGGTAGCTAACATAGTGAAATTTTGTCCATTTTTTCCCCAAATTTCATATTCACCATCGATCTTATTTGATAGATCTCAACGAGAGCATTGCAAAAATATAATTTTTGTTGAAAATGGACATCTAAATCAAAAGTTATTAAATTTATAAGTTTTCAAAATTTTCAAAAAGTGAAAGACGTTAGACTGAATGTAAAATGAAAGGATATTTTGGTCCAATAATTTTAGATATAAGATGTGCGTGTTTTTGAAGGACCTCGGGTAGTATGAAAATTTGGAGTGTCCTTTATCTCCTAAAATTGCAATATTAGGGACCATAAAAAAAAATAAAAATAAATAAAAAAAAAAAACACTATAAATTTTGTATACCTTCCGTCCCTACATATTTTTTATTTCTAAATTAATAAAAAAAAATTAAATAATTAGAATCACTTTTAATTTTATATTACTAATTTTTTTTCTTCAATTTAACTATTATTATTAATGTCAAATTGAGTGTTTATTTCACTATGTTATAATTTAATATCATATAAAATCATTATATATATTTATTTTAGTTATACTTTTATAGTACGATAGGATTAAGATTATTAAAATACACATAAATAATTGAAATAAAATAATTACATATGTTTATTTAAAAAAACATTTTTATAGAATGACAAAATTAAGATTATCAAAATAAATAAGTACGGTTATTTTTAATTCTAAATGACTTTTTTCTCCAATTTAATTATTTTTTTAATATTAAAATGAATATTTATTTAATTATATTGAAATTAAGTACAAAAGTATCATATATATATATATATCCAAAATGGGCATATTACACTTTACCTCTTTATGTTTGGTCACTTTCTCACTTTAGCTTTTCATATTTCAAGTTTTCCCAATTCACTCCTAAAGCCAATTTTTGTTGAAATTTGATAGAAAATGATATATTTGTTGGGGGAAAAAATGGTTTTATGGTGACTTTAATGTGAAATTAAAGTAGGTCTCAACCATTAGTTGAGGTGGAATTAAATGGGTTTAGATTATTTGTAACAAGATCTTTGCACCACAAAAAAGAATGACCAAAAATCATTAAGAATTGAATGAGAAATTGTCTGATAAAGTTGGCCTCATGAATGAGGTATTGGGAATTGTGTATAACTACCAATCCCACATTGATTTTAGAGGAAAGCTTGGATGGGTATTTAAACGTCAACATTTTGATAAGGACATGAGCCCTTTGGGGTATTCAAATTTTCTGAAGGAAGGGAGTTATGGATGCTTCAAGAATGGGCTTGGACCAACACTATGGTCCAAGTTCGTTATGCAAAAATTACCACATGGGCGGGTGCCGCCCGAGTGGTTCAGGGTCCATGGCTTGTGGATCTTGGATCTTGAGGCTTTGGGTTAGGTTTGGGCTGGGCCAGATTGGTGGTCCACCAACCTAATCTTTTTTGGGCCAGGTTTGTTTGATGGCTACAAATATACACATGTGTATGTGAAGTGTGTAAGTCACACACTTACTCCCCATCATTATACATTACTCCATCAGTTTTGCAAGAGTGATGGGTGCATTTGCTGCTAACCTTCATGGCTAGGAGGCTCCTCCTCTCTCCCCCATTATGTATAAAAGGAGGCCATCTTGCTTAGTCTCAACACATAATTTTTGCCTCCTTATTATACAGTCAGACTGCTATATATTTTTCCTTCCTATGTGAGAGAGTACTACCACTGTCAGTTCGCCGGAGCTGAACAAAAGGTGTTTCTACGTTAGCTAGTCTATACCGTCGTATCCTGAAAGATAGACGCCAACACCCCTCCAGCACCCATGGTGAGGAGGTGAATCTATTTTAAGGAAACTGTGGTATCACACAAGTTCCGATTTGCTTCCTTTTCTATTTTATTTTAGTGTTTAATCTTGTTAAATATTTCTATTCAACAACGTGTAATCTTTAGCATGAGTTATTTTATGATTTCTTTTTCTGTAATATAAATCTAATTCATTATGAATCTGTTTATTTTATTTTATTTATGCAATTTGAACAACAATCTTAAACCAAATTATATGTTTCTCATGAAATTAACAAATAGATTCATATTAATTTGTACTAGATTAATTTCCCCACTGTATGAGATTTCAATTTTGTAACATGCTATTGTTTTGGTCTGAAGCACCAAACACCTGTATTAAGCCCACTATTTCAATTCTTTATGGGCATGTTTGATTAACAGGATTAGAGCATGGGATTGTGATTATTAATCCGTGGGCCCAATAATCATGTGTTTGTTTTGAAATTTTGTTTCAAGATTATTAATCCAATGGATAATTAATCCAACAAATTTGTAGGATTATTAATAATGGGGTAGGGGTAGGATTATATATCCTGAGTTGGAAAATAAAATAAAAAGACACTTTTACCTTCATATGTTTTCTTATCCAATGCAAATCAAACAATGGATAAGGGGATAATTTATCCTACTAATCCAATTGGATAGTGAATACCACACTAATTTGATGATATTATTAATACCTTCACTATTAGTCTTGTAAATCAAACATGGCCTATATGTTGTTCTTGTTTACAAATTCACTTTGATAAGTCCACTGTTTCACTGCATAAACTAGTTGTATTTATGTGTGTCATTAAATATTCTAGGATTTCCAACACGCTGGTTGCTACTGTTTCAATGTATATGCTATTAATGATTAGAAATTCATAGGTAAATTAACTTATGCAATGTTTTGTTCTACTTTTTAGTTTTAATTTGTGTACATAAATTGCATGCTTCTAGGTTTAGGGAAATTTTTTATCTTGGTTTTACATGAGATGTACTACTTTATTTAAGTAAATAAATACAGTTTGCATGCTATTTGGTTCTAGTATAATTTTAATTTCATGGGTATAATTCTAAGTTTCCTACCATGTTGTGAATGCTTTTTATTTTATAATTTTATAATGTAATTTGCATGCTCATGAATGTCTCAAATTGTAGTTAATGATTCCTTGCTAATTATCTTCTAGTTTCTAGTATAATCAATATGTTCAATATCTACTACATTCTAGTTTGATTCACATGTTTATTATTTCTTAAATTTTTAAGATAATTTGCACGTTCTTTAATTTTCTAGATTTACGTCAAATTACATGCTTATTATTTTCTAGAGTTCTACAATTGTTTGCATGAGTTTATTTCAAAATTTTTAGTTTAATATAATTATTTACATGTTAATTACTCTAGAATTATTTGCATGTTAATTGCTAGAATTATTTACATGTGTATTAAATTTTTAATTTAAGTATTTGGAGTTATAAAGTTTTTGTAACTTGTCTATATTTATTTACATGTTTATTGTGTGAATTAAATTTTAAATTTAATTTTGGAGTTTTAGTTTTATTTGTGTAACTTATATAGCATTTTTACTTTTTACTTAATCTTGCTATTTAGTATATTGCTAGAAGGGTTAAATACACTTATTGCTTTTACAGTTTCTTTCAATTTGTTGCTTTGTTTTTGTAGTGTTTTTCTTCTAACATTCTTTACAGGAATACCTATGCGAAAAGGAAAAGGAAAAAACAAAATACAAATCCAATAGAATTTGGAATTGCAATAAAATAAATATTTGGACTACTAACCTTTTGTTGAACAGAAATACCTAAGCCAGGAAAGGAGTTTTGGACATTTGAAGCAATTTTTTGCTTGTGTTTAGTAGTGGTTAATTACCTAAGTTTTAAGCAAGTTTGTATGCTTGTATTGTTTATACTTGTCGTAGCAATTTTTTAATTGCTTGTAAGTTTGAAACTTAGTTTGTTTTAACCTGGTTTATCCCCTAGAAAAGTTAATTCTAAAAATTGTTTCCCATGGACTAGGAGTCAACATGCCCTTGAAAGTTTTGTCTAAGGTTAATTGGGTCTTAAGTGGGACCGTTATGACCCCTCCAGTCTTTCCGAAAACTTTCCTGACCATGTTCGATTCTAGGGTAAGTAGTGAGACTAGTTTTAAATTAAATTTTCAATTTTGGGATTTTCTAGTGTTAAGTTTAATTTCTAAAAACACGGAATACTGAAATTCTGTTGTATTTTTCAGAAATGGCAACTGTCACTGATGCTGCTGCTAATGTTAGTGGGGATCAGAACCCCGGGGCAACGGGCTTTCCAAATCCTACTGTGACCTATGTGGTCAACCCTGTTGTTGCTCCTGTTGTTCTGGGAGGACTGCTCAACCATCATGAGCGCCTGAAGAAGTTCATTGGAGTGAATTTCAAGAGGTGGCAGCAAAAGATACTGTTCTACCTGACTACTCTTAGCCTTGCGAGGTTTTTGAGTGAAAATCCACCAGCCGTAGAGGAGAATGAGCAAGACAAGCAAAAGCTTATGGCTTTAGATGCTTGGAAGTAGTCAAACTTCCTTTGCCAGAACTATGTCCTAAATGGCTTGGCCAATTCACTGTTCAACGTGTTTTATGCCAATAAGTCGGCAAAGGAGCTGTGGGATGCTTTGGACAAGAAGTACAAGACCGAGGATGTTGGGGCAAAGAAATTTGTCGTTGGTCGGTTTCTGGACTTCAAAATGATGGACTCAAAAACCGTCATTAGTCAAGTTGAAGATTTCCAAGTAATTTTGCACGAGATTCATGCAGAGGGAATGTTCTTGAGTGAATCATTCCAGGCAGCTGCGTTGATTGAGAAGCTGCGTAACGGCTGGAAAGACTTCAAGAACTACTTGAAGCACAAATGAAAGGAGATGACAATCGAAGAGCTCATTGTCAGGCTTCGGATTGAAGAGGACAACAAGAGAAAATGGGGGAATACCTCCACTGCGAAAGCAAACATAGTTAAGAATGGCTAGTCCTCTGGGGTAAAGAAGAAGCCACCGAGAGGCAAAAGTTCAAAGCTGGGGGCAAGAGGCGGTGTCTCCAAAAGGCCAGTCTACAAGCCGCATGAACCTACTTTTAGGTTCAATGGAAAGTGATTCAACTATGGAAGCGATGGGCATCAAGTAGTTGATTGCCACAGGAAGAAGAAACCCTACAAGAAGTACCCTCCACAAAACAAGAGCCATGCCCACATGGCTGAAATGGATGATATGTCACAAGATGTGGATGACATGTCACAAGATGTGGACGACATGCATCTGTCAACTATCGTCTCAGAGGTAAACATGGTGGCTCTGACACTGTATACTTCTTGGATTAACGGGATTGCTTTGAACACCTTTATTATTATACTTGGAGCCTCTTAGGTTCGTTTTGGAATATTGATTGAGGTGGTATCATGTTTGGGAAGTAGGATTGAACCAAAAACTTTGATTCGGATAATTATCCTATGAGCAGTCATCACTCTTTTGTCCTTTTCTTTTTCCACACTTTGAATTTGTATGTGAGGCTAGAACCATTGGAAAGCTTATTTTTGAGGCTTCAATTTGGACACAAGAACAACCTAAAACGGAGTCCGGACGAGAGAGTTATGCCCATTTGAATTCGAGTATCTGTGCTGGAAGCAAGTACGCTCAAGTGCAGGAATAGCGCTCGAGCGATCTGCGCAAATTTCAGAGATTCTTGGAGCTCTTTTTCTACACTCGAGCCTAGTTTTCTTCGCTCGAGTGAACTGGTCGATATCAGTCACTTTAAAGTGACTTTTTGGCCTAAAAATTTTATTTTTTCTTCTTCTCTTTTTCCCTTCTCCTCTATACCCGAAAACCCTAGCCCTAAAAACCTTGATTTCATCCATTTTTCACCTAGAATCCACCATAGATCTTGTATTAAAGATGAAGAACAAGTCAAGATGAGCATTTTTAACTGATTGGATCTTGGTTTTGTGAAGTATTCTTCTAGAAGTCTTGCTCTCTTGCTCTTCTTGAGATATGATTACTTTTAACTTTGTATCTCCTTATTTTGAAGATGATTATTTGGTATTATTGTGACATTGATGCTATAATTAAAATTTTGAGTTTACAAAATTGGGTTTTATTTCAGAAATGAGATTTTCTCTACTTTCTCTTGAGATTTTTATTAATGGCTATGGATTATGGAGATTTTAGTTTGAAGATAGCATTTTACATGATTTATGGGCAAAAACCCCAAACTTATGAAAACCATAGTTGTCAAATTTGGAGAAAAGATGAAATTAGATTTCAAATCTTTCAATTGATGATTATGTATCTATAATAGTGCAATTATTTGCATGGTGATATTTACCTTTGTTCTCATGAATGTATAATGCTTGGAATTTGTGAAAACATTGGAAAGGTTGTTTTAAGGGGGTGGTAAATAGCATGTGAGTCCGGGTAGAGAGTCGGTTTTGAAAAGAGTTGTGTTGTATTGGTACCTACGCGGGGAGTCAAGTTGCTCAATTCCCTGTCTAGGCTTATTGCTGGATGAATGTGGGAAAATATTTTTGGGTGTCCACTGGTCCTACAATATTATAGTTGGTGAAAGTGGAAAAACGAATGTTTTTGGGTGCCCACGTCCTGCTATATAACAGCCGGTAAATGTGGGGGTATTTTGGATATAAAACTATATATATGTATGTATGTACTGGGGCTCTCTTTAGGGACTTCATGGCTCATTTACCCCCGATTTTGAAATGTGATTTCTGATGGAAATGATAATATTTGATTTTTCATGCTTAAACATTTATCATGTGTTTAAAAAGGAAAATGTTTTGGTTGTAATAATGCCACATGGATTTTTAGATAATTAGATACTTTGTTAAAAGTATTTCTACTAGGCATTTAGCTCATTCCTATCTAACATTTCAAGAATTGTTGGTGTGATTCCACCCAACGTGACAAGGCGGTAAAGATTTTTGAACGGAGTACGTGGGCTCATTGATTATTAATTGTTGAAGCTTTGGGGCTAATGTGTATTGGGACCATGTGTCCATTTTGTTGTACCAAGGCTATGCCTTGCTATTTGCACGCCATTAAGACATTATTTATTTTTATTTTCTAGTTTCTTGGATTATGTAAATGTTATTATTACAAGGACAAGAACATGAAAATTATAATATTTGATATGTAGATCAATGGAAAAGATGACTTTTGAGATTATAGTTATTATTGGTTTAGAAAGATATCAGATTAATCAAATTAGGAGTGATGTTTTAGTTTATTAAATTTGTGGGCGTTACAGTGGGGTCCAACCCAAAGGAATGGTGGGTGGACACTGGGGCCACTCGCCACATCTGTGCTTAGAAGAAGATGTTCACAACTTTTGAACCAGTTTCAAACGGTGAGAAATTGTTCATGGGGAATTTTGTGACCTCAATTGTTGAGGGTAAAGGCAAGGTGGTCCTAAAGATGACTTCAAGAAAAGAGCTGACTCTGAACGATGTCTTATTTGTGTCAAACATTCGTAAGAACCTTGTCTCGGGGTTGCTCTTAAGCAAGCATGGCTTCCGCATAGTGTTTGAGTCTGATAAGGTCGTGTTGACCAAGAGCAGGGTCTATGTAGGGAAGGGGTATATGTCGGGCGGTATGTTTAAGCTCAATATAATGACTATTATCCCTAAGATTAATGAGAAAGCTTTTTCTGCTACTTATATGCTTGAGTCCCCTGAATTATGGTATGGTAGACTAGGTCATGTGAATTATGACTCTTTGCGTAGATTAATCAAGTTAGATCACATACCATCTTTCAAGATTAATCTAAATCACAAATGTGAAACTTGTTTAGAAGCAAAATTGACAAGAACTTCTTTTCATTCTGTTGAAAGAAGTACCGAACCTTTAGATTTAGTGCATAATGATGTGTGTGATTTGAAAGCCGTATAATCATGTGGTGGCAACAAGTACTTCATCACTTTTGTTGATGATTGCATTAAATACTATTATGTGTATTTGCTTAAAAGCAAAGATGAGGCAATTGATAAGTTTATTTTTTTTAAGAATAAAGTTGAGAATCAACTAAGCCGAAAGATCAAGGCTTTAAGAAGTGATTGTGGTGGAGAATATGAATCGCCGTTTATCAAGATTTGTGCCCGATTTGGAATCATTCACCAAACTACAACGCCTTAGTCCCCTCAGTCAAATGGTATTGCTGAGCGGAAAAATAGGATGTTGAAGGAAATGATGAATGCAATGTTGATAAGTTTTGGGTTGCCACAAAACCTATGAGGGGAAGCGATTCTCTCCGTAAATTACATTCTAAATAGAATACCTCGGAAGAAAGTGGATAAGACTCCATATGAATTATGGAAAGGACGCAAGCCTTCTTATAATTTCCTATGAATGTGGGGTTGTCTTGCAAAAGTGGCGGTACCTACACCTAAACGAATTAGGATAGGTCCCAAAAATGTGAATTGTATATTCATTGGTTATGCACAGCATAGTAGTGCATATAGGTTTCTTGTATTCAAGTCTGATATTTCAGATATATACAAGAATGCCATGATGGAGTCAAAGAATGCGTCTTTTTTTGAGGAGATGTTTCCTTGCTGAAACTGAGGAGAGGATCAACGTTCTGAAAAGGAACTTGGAAATTATCCTAGGAATAGTGGTCAAGATGAGGAAGTAAATGAGCTAAGAAGGACTAAGAAGGCTAGGATTGCCAAGTCCTTTGGCCTGAACTTCTTGACTTATATATTAAAGGGAGAACCTCAAACTTTCCATGAAGCTGTAACGTTACCTGAAAGTCCCTTGTGGAAAAAAGCAATTAAGAGTGAAATTGACTTCATTTTACAGAACCATACTTGGGAGTTGGTTGATCTACCCCTAAGCAGTAAGGCCTTGGGGTGTAAGTGGATCTTTAGAAGAAAGATGAAGGCTAATGGGTCAATTGATAACTATAAAGGTAGGTTAGTTATCAAAGGATACAGGCAGCGAAAAGGCCTGGATTACCTTGATACGTATTCACCTATGACAAAGATTACATCCATTCACATAGTGATTGCGATAGCTGCTTTACGTGGTCTGGAGATACATCAAATGGATATAAAAACAGCTTTCTTAAATAAAGATTTAGATAAAGAAATCTACACAGAGCAACCCGAGGGGTTTTCAGCTTCAGGACAAAATAAGAAAGTCTGTAAGCTTGTCAAGTCATTATATAGTTTGAAATAAGCTCCTAAGCAATGACATGAGAAGTTTGACAACGGTATGTTGTCAAATGAGTTTAAAATCAATGAGTGTGGCAAATGTGTATATGTCAAAGACACAGACAGAGGCTATGTCATTTTGTGTCTACACGTAGATAGCAGACTCATTGTTGGTAGTAATGATGAAATTATTAGAACTACCAAGAGATTGTTAAACTTTAAGTTTGACATGAAAGACATGAGCCTTGCAGATGTAATTCTAGATATTACAATTACCAAAACATCTAGTGGTATTGTACTTTCTCAATCTCACTATATTGAAAAGATACTTGAGAAATTTGGTAAATCGGATACAAGTGTGTCTAGGACATCGGTAGACTTGAGTCTACATTTGACCAAGGATAATGGTGAGAGTGTTTCTCAGCTAGAATATTCTCAAGTCATTAGAAGTTTGATGTATCTGATGAGTTGTACAAGACCAGATATAGCCTACTCTATTAGCAGGCTTAGTACATACACGAGTAATCCGAATGCTACTCATTGGAGGGGCATTATGCGGGTGTTAGGTTATCTACGCTACACATAGGATTATGGGTTGCATTATACCAGACACCCAGCAGTACTAAAAGAGTATAGTGACGCTAATTAGATATCTGATATAAAGGACTCCAAATCCACTAGTGGTTATATGTTTACCCTCAGAGAAGGAGCCATGCCTTGGAAATCTTCCAAGCAAACGTGTATATCGAGATCAACGATGGAATCTAAGTTTATTGCTTTGGATAAAGCAACTGTAGAAGCTGAATGGTTTCGCCAGTTCATTGAGGATATTCCACATTGGCCGAAACATGTGCCAACTATCTGTATTCATTGTGATACCCAATCAGCGATTGGACGGGCATAAAGTAATATGTATAATAGAAAGTCTAGACATATCCATCGTAGACATAATTCCATACGACAACTACTCTCTAATGGATTTGTCTCTCTAGACTATGTAAAGTCTAAGGACAAGATTGCGGATTCGCTAACCAAAAAGTTAACTCGAGAGTTAGTAGAAACGTCGTCAAGAGGAATGGGGTTAAGGCCTTTAGTAATGTTACCGGAACGGAAAACCCAACCTAGTTGACTGGAGATCCCAAGATCTAGGTTCAAAGGGACAACCTAACTTCGTGTAACGGGTGAGTAACTGAAGAGGTAAATCATCTTGCCCATTCCTTTGTACAGTGATACTCTGTGGGGGTAGAAGGTTAAGCTAATACTTTTAATGACCTAAGCGATATGAATAATCAACCATGATATAATGAGATACCTTATATAGGTCACCTATGTGAATGCGATGTGGGGCCGCTTCTTTAAGAATTGACAAGGTTGAATTCTTTAAAAAACACTCACTGAACCAGGCTAGTGTTCTAGAGCCATACTAGACATGCTAGTGAGAACAAGAACAATGGTTGGACTAACTCCTATGTGAGGTCTATTGTCTCAATTTACACAAATGGCAGAACAGTTCAAGACATCACGTTCACTGGTCATCCAGTAAATTCGATAGGCTTTCACTACGAAAGGTTCAAGGCCAACAGCTACCTTTTTTGATGCAGGGTTAGTCTGTGTGCTCTATCTCCAAGTCATTGTAAATGTTGTCCATTTTCTTTATTCGGTCAATTTTTATTCATGTGGAGGATTGTTTGGAAAAATGGTATTATGGTGACTTTAATGTGAAATTAAAGTAGGTTCCAACCATTGGTTAAGGTGGGATTAAATAGGTTTAGATTCTTTGTAACAAGATCTTTACACCACAAAAAGAATGACCAAAAACCATTAAGAATTAAATGAGAAATTATCTCATAAAGTTGGCCTCATGAATGAGGTATTGAGAATTGTGTATAACTACCAATCCCACATTGATTTTAGAGAAAAGCTTGTATGGGTATTTAAACCTCAAGATTTTGATAAGGACATAAGCCCTTTGGGCTATCCAAATTTTCCGAAGGAAAGGAGTTATGGATGCTTCATGGATGGGCTTGCGCGAAAACTATGGTCCAAGTTGGTTATGCAAAAATTGCCACACGTTTGGGTTGGGCCGAATTGGTGGTTCACCAACCTAATCTTTTTTGGGCCAAGTTTGTTCAGTGGCTACAAATATACACACATGTGTATATAGAGTGTGTAACTCACACACTTACTCCCCATCATTGTACATTATTCCATCATTTTTGCAGGAGTAATGGGTGCATTTGTTTCCAACCTTCATGGCTGGGAGGCTCTTCATCTCTCCCCTATTATGTATAAAAGGAGGCCATCTTCCTTGGTCTCAACATAGAATTTTTTCCTCCATATTATACAGTCAGTCTGCCATATATTTTTCCTTCCTGTGTGAGAGAGTACTGCCACTGTCAGTTCATCGAAGCTAAACAGAAGGTGCTTCTATGTTAGCTAGTCTATATCGTTGTATCCTGGGGAACAGACGATGGCACTCCTCTAGCACCCACAGTGAGGCGGCGAATCTATTTTAAGGAGACTATGGTATCACACAGGCTTCAGTTTGCTTCATTTTTATATTTTATTTCAGTGTTTAATCTTGTTAAATATTTCTGTTCAACAACATGTAATCTCTAGTATGAGTTATTTTATGATTTCTTATTTTGTAATATAAATTTAATTCATTATGAATTTGTTTATTATATTTAATTTATACAATTTGAACAACAATATTGACAGTCACGTGCCATAAAAATATTTTATTATATATAACTCACTCTTTTGAGATAAACTCAAATTCCAATATATTTTTTATTTGTACTCAAATTTTTTTATTTTTTAATAGCACCAAGCAAATATTTTATAAATTAAAGAGGTACAAGATAAACCTTAGAATAAAAAAACAAGAACAACAAACGCCAAAAAAAATAAATAGAGAAAATCATAAGGAAACCACATCATCACCAGACAAAGGCAATGGCAACACGAATTGATATGCAAATCATAACTTACACCAATGAAACCCTCAAATGATCTAATCGACGATTGGTGACAACATCGTAGCAATCAACAACAAAATGTTTCGTCAGAAAGATCCATTCATCCATTAAGAATAAAAAAGAATGGAACTGGCAATGGAGAATCAGAATCAAATCTACCAGAAGAGTCACTCTAAATCCTATTAACAAAAGATCATAACCAAATCCAACAAAAAAGTGACACTACATCCACAGTAGAGACAGGATGAAAATGAAAGGGAAAGGATTATGAAGTGGCCTACTACTTCAAATTAGTTTAACAGTTTGAGATTAACCAACAAAATGCACCTTAAAAATAAATTATATTGTAACAATGAGTTATAATCCATTCAAAAGCAAAATTACAACAATATAATTAATTGCATCGGTACAATCACTAATTTATTTTATAATCTCAAAGCCATTGATGCCAACCCATCTGTTCAACCATACAAATAAACTACAATCTTATGTGAACTACAGATATCACCTTAGGTCATATTCTGCAAAGAATTTGATGTTATGTCTACTCATTTGCCCATTGTGGCTTTTCATCGAATACTTCATTAGTTTTCTTCAACCATGAACTCCATTATTATTATTATTATTGTTTATTTATTTTTTTATTTTTTATTTTTTTGCTCAGCAAAAGATAATAACATTTTATCAAAAATAAACCATTACAAAAAGAAAGTGCAGAAAAACATAAAAATCCACTCAAAACATGGTTGACAAGATACAAACCACAATCTTTACCAAAACAAGACCAACTGAGGACTTAATCAAAACCACACCCCTTCACCAATAGAAGATAAGAAAGAAAAAAAAAGAAAAAAGAAAAAAGAACCCGATCTCAAAAACATGTGAGGATAAATTATACTCTGCACCCCTACACTTTACACAAAATCCCACTTTAATCCCTACACATCAAAATTGTGACACTTAGCTCCCTAAAGAATAACTTCTGTTAGCCTCACTATTAACAGAAGGGTCAATGTGACACTTGACCAAAAGTGCAGGGGTTAAGTGTCACAATTTGATGTGCAGGGACTAAAGTGAGATTTTATCTAAATTGCAGGGGTGCAAAGAGTAATTTACCCTCGATTTTTCAAAAAATGCGTAAGTAATCTCAAATACGAGTAAGTTTTTGGAGAGCACTTTTATTTCACAAAATTGCGTAAGTCTTCGCAACTTATGTAAGTGATTTTCCAAAAAATACGAGTAAGTTTTTTATGAACACTTTTATTTCACAAAATTGCGTACTTTTGTTCGAAAATGTGTATTTTCTTAGAAAACAATTTAGTCTAGGAGGAAAATAATTGCATCACTAATATTGAATTTTCATTACTCACAATTTCAACACTTTTCGCAGTACAAATATTTTGTTCCTAAAAGTAATTTTGTCCTAACCTTTTTTTTTTCTTGTAAAATCTTAAATTTTTTTAGTATATATTTTTCGGGTAAATTACACTTTGCATCCTTGCACTTTACACCAAATCTCACTTTGGCCCTTATACATGAAATCATGACAATCAACCCCCTACACTTCTAGTCAAATTTTACTTTGGTCCCTACACATGAAATTGTGGCAGTCAACCCACTATACTTTTGGTCAAATCTCACTTTGGTCCTTATACAAGTGTCAATGTCCACTTTTAGTTACTCAATTGTTTAAATCTTTAACAAAATCTAATAGTGTGATAAGAATGTGACTACGACATGAGGGTAAGAAAGAAAAATTATCTACATTTTCCACCAATACACACTTTATCTTGAAATTTACATCAAAATATGACTGTATTAAATTAAAACAAAAAGCATATTGTGAACAATTAAGAAGATGAACTAGGGTCTTGCATAAATTTGAATCACGAAACTCTGTATTGTACGGTAACACAGTCTTTTGTCTATTCATCTTTCTTTCTCTTTGATTTCTTTGTCACATTTTTTTTTATTTCAAAAGCTCTACTTTCTTATTTTTTCGTCCCAATTTTTACCATGCAAACATATATATTGTATTATATAACTCTCATATGCTTATTATGTAGGATAAAGTGTATTGGTGGGAAAAATATGGATTATTTTTCTCTTTTACCCTCATTTCATAGTCACATTTTTGTCATATGACTGGATTTTGTTAAAGATTTAAAAATGAAGTAATAGAAGAGGAACATTGACACTTGTGTAGGCACTAAAGTGGAATTTGAGTAAAAGTGTAGGGGTTAATTGTCACGATTTTATGTGTAGGGACCAAAGTGAGATTTGACCAGAAGTGCGGGGGGTTGACTGTCATAATTTTATGTGTAGGGGTAAAAGTGAAATTTGGTACAAAGTGTAATTTACCCATATTTTTCTGATTTTCTATATGGACAAAATTTCCCTCCCAACAATGGTACACATTTTGTATTTAACATCGGCAAATGCATTCACAATGATGCGTTAAGTTTGTTAATGCATATATTAAATTTAGATTTATACTTATCTCCTTGTATTGTAGATATAGTTTATCTCTATCTCTCTCTATCTCTATCTCCTTCTATACTTATCTAGGTTTGTGTTCAGCCTATAAATGCAAGCTCTCCTATTGTATTCAATTCAATTCAATATAAAACAGATACACAGTTTTCCTTTTCTATCAACCATTCTAACATGGTATCAGAGCTCTAGGTTCTATATTTATAGCCCTTTTCTTTTCTCTTTGTGCTTAGTCTTGTACACAACGGCACTACAGCATTCATTCCATCACCCATACCTCTAATGTCTCTCCCCCTCACACTTATCCGATTCCTACTCTTATACTTAATCTTATCTCTATTAGTCAACTCTGTGATCTTGGCCTCACTGTTCTATTTTCTCCAACTGGTTATGTTGTGAAAGATTCGAAGACGGGACAAACCATTAGGATAGGTTGTAGACACGGACGTTTATACGAGCTCATCCATCTTCGCATTCCCTCCTCCAGTCCTTCTAATGTTGAGACTGCTGCTTCTGCTACTATTAGTTCCCCTCTTGCTTTATGGCATTCTTGGTTAGGTCATGTGTCTTTTGGTCGTTTACGCTCTCTCGTTTCAAGTGGTCAGTTAGGTGATGTTCCAAATGATAAAGTAGACTGCCTATCTTGTCAACTTGTAAAATAGCCTGCCTTGCCATTTACTATTAGTACCTCTATGTCTCATGCACCTTTTGATCTCATACACTCTGATGTTTGGGGGCCTTCACCTAATACCACTATGGGGGGATCTAAATACTTTGTTATATTGGTCGATGATTTTACTCGTTTTACCTGGTTATTTCTTATGAAATCTCGCTCTAAGTTACACCAAATATACTATGATTTTTCTCACATGGTCAAAACTCAGTTTTCCTCCACCATCAAAATTTTTCCTGCTAATAATGCTCAGGAATACAAAGAAACTCATTTTTTGAAATTTCTTCGTCAAAATGGTATCCTTTCT
The DNA here is from genome assembly GCF_055761805.1 of Camellia sinensis. Lineage (NCBI taxonomy): Eukaryota > Viridiplantae > Streptophyta > Magnoliopsida > Ericales > Theaceae > Camellia > Camellia sinensis. The sequence continues at coordinate 103,340,586 of NC_138962.1, forward strand.
CATTATTCTTGTCCTAGTACCTTCCAACAAAATGGTCGTGCTGAGCGCAAATATCGCCATATCCTCGACACTGTTCATGCTTTTTTAATTTCTTCTTCTTGTCCTGAACGTTTTTTGGGAGAAGCTGCTCTCACAGCAGTCTATACTATCAACCGTGTTCTTTCTCCTACCATCAACAATCAAAAGCGTCTGTATGGCACACCTCCTGCCTATACTGGTCTTCATGTGTTTAGATGTGCTTGTTTTGTTCTTCTTCAACCACATGAGTATACCAAATTAGAACCTCACGCCTGTTTGTGTTGCTTCTTGGGGTATGGGATTGAACATAAAGGTTATCATTGTTGGAATCCTCTTTCTCGTCGTCTTCATGTCTCTCATCATGTAGTATTTTAGGAACAAAAAATGTTCTCCTCTATATCTAAGTTTCATTTGTCCACTCCTCTCACTACACCATTCTTTATAGATCCCTCTCTTTTGTTTGATGACCTTGATACAGACACTATTTCTGACATGATGACTCCAACCCATCCTGAGGATTCTACTCCGTCTCCTAGTCCTGCTGCTTCCTAATCCTGAGCTGGCTTTTGTACCTACTCTTGCTGTTGCTCCACCTCTTAGTGAGCCTCATACATCCCTTGATTTCACTACATCATCTTCTGCACCAGAGGTACCTCGTTCATCATTCTACTTGGGTAACACAACCTTCTATACTTTTTCGTGATTTCATTGTTGGTTCCACTGCTATTTCTTCTCATGAACCTACTTTCTATCGAGAGGCTTAGTCTAACTCTCTTTGGCAGCAAGCTATGAGTGATGAACTGCAGGCTTTAGATAAAGCTCATACCTGGGATATTACTCTGATGGTTCCATTGAACGTTACAAAGCTCGTCTTGTTGCTTGAGGGTTTACTCAAGAATATGGGATTGATTACGAGGAAACATTTGCTCATGTTGCTCATCTCACTTCAGTTCATAGTCTACTTTCCATTGCTACTACTCACCATTGGAGTCTTTGTCAGATGGATGACAAGAATGCCTTTCTTAATGGTGATCTCACTGAGGAAGTTTATATGCAGCCTCCTTCTAGTTCCTTACTTCCATCCACCAAGGTCTGTAAACTTTGTCGTGCTTTGTATGGTTTGAAACAAACTCCCTGTGCCTGGTTTGCCAAGTTCAGTTCTACCATTAGTGACTTTGGATTCTCTTCCAGTGCCTATGATTCTATTCTGTTTATACGTAAGACAGAGCGTGGTGTTATTCTTCTTCTTCTCTATGTTGATGACATGATCATCTCCAAGGATGACATAGTGGGTATCTCTAGTCTCAAACAGTTCCTCAACTGCCAGTTTGAGATGAAAGATTTAGGTGCTTAGTTACTCCATCGGCTTGGAAATTTCTCATGATTCTTGTGGTTACTTTCTCACCCAAGCCAAGTATACCTCTAATCTCTTGGCTCGTGCTGGTTTTACCAATTACAAGATCGCTCCTACCCCAATTGATTCTCAGACTCGTCTCACACCTCTTAACGGTCACCTGTTGTCTGATGCTACCTTACATCGTCAGCTAGTTGGCAGTCTTGTTTATCTCAAAATTACTCGTCCAGACATGGCCTATGTTGTTCACATTGTCAGTCAGTTCATGGCTACTCCTCGCTCTCTGCACTATGATACTCTAGTTCGTATTTTACACTATCTCAAAGGAACTATATTTCATGGTCTTCACTACTCTGTACACTCATCTCTACAGTTACACACCTTTTCTGATGTTGATAGAGTAGGGGATCCTACTGATCGTCGTTCTACTACAAGATTCTAGTTCTTCTTGGGTGACTCTCTTATTGCCTGGCGTAGCAAGAAGCAAACTCTTGTTACTCGTTCTAGTACTATTAAGCCAATTGAAAGTACAATTGAAAGAATTCCTATTAAAATTTTGTACCTCAAATAAAGTACTATTAAGCCATATTAGATGCGTGTATATATTATCCAAACTCATTTGACGCCATAACAAGATATCAAACAACTGAAATAGAAAATCAAGATCCAAAGCCAAAAGTGAAGCATAGACCATATCTTGGAATCATCAAGTAAAGCTTGGATCACAAACGAATATTCCAGACGTATACATGATGAAGTTTTAACAAATACTTTACTATCCAGCAAAAGCAAATGAACAAATTTTAGCACACCAAGGCCAGACAACGCAAAGGCAAGTCAAGGCCAACACATCCAAGGCCAAGGAAATCCAAGGCCACCCCAAGGGCAAGGAAATCTAAGGCCACCCGAAGGACCAGGCCAAAAGGCAAAGCTACGGAAGTTTAAAGCCACACCAAGGTCAAGGCAAGCAAAGGCCACCACAAGGTCAAGGCCACCAAGGGCAAAGCCAAGGTTGAACAACAAGAAGCAAGGTTGCTAGGACCAAATCCAAACAGCTTTATAGAGAGAATAATTAATCAATATTGCTATGATTGACACCTATATGAACATTATCATGGCATATCAGTATCACAATAATCACTAGCAATGCAGTCACTGCCTCTTCTTACCAAAAAATCACGGACATGTGACACGACATGAATACGACACGCACACGGCAATTTTTAAAAAATATCAGACATGACATGTGAGGACATGCACACAATATATAATTTTATATATTTATTATATGTTATGATTTATGATTCCAAGATAATAAATTAAGGGAAATTTGGCCATAAACCCCTCCTAACTTCCTTTTCTTGTTAAAAGGACAAAAAACCTCCTCGTAATTTTAAATTCCTATATGAAGGACAAAAAAAATATAATACTTTCAAAACCTCCTCTTAATTATAAAGTCCTACATGAAGGACAAAAAAAAATATAGTCCCTTTCTTGTTAAGGTTCGCCGTCTCTACGAAGTCCGCTCCAAATTATCCGATTGAAGTGTTTAAGCTAGGTGTATGAAAGATTTTATCCTTCAATAATGGACCAAGAACGGAGGAATTTCCGAGGGCTAGGACCAACAATTTAGAAGGCAATGAAATGGGGGGAGAGGGTTTCTTGGCTGTGCAAAATCCCACAATTTCTTTATCTATATTATTCTTTAGATAAATATCATGCTACCCCACACCCATTAGTACTCTGCAATTTATTGAAGTGTCCTTGTAATAATTAAATCACACCATCCTATGTTCTACTAGCAATGAAAAGAAAACAAAGAATATAAGCACACCAACCAATGTTCTACTATCTATTAATTAAAAAAGACAAATAAATAAGCACACCCACCAGTGCTATACTATAAATTAAAATAAAGCAAATAAATAAGCATACTCGGCGAGTACTTTGCTATTAACTAAAATCAAATTAACAAATTTCAGCACACTCGTGCCAGTGCTCTGGCATCAATTACAAACAAAAAAGAATTTTAGCACACCCGGCAATGCTATGCACAGTATAGCTCTCTAATCAGAACATTATATATACATAAAAGAGTAAAAAGCACACCCATTAGTAGCTCATGGGAACTAAAAAAATTATACCTTTGCTTGTATCAGAAGAATAATAAATTGAGGACCTACAACAATGCTTTGCTACCAATTAAAAGCAAACAAAGAAATAAAGCACACCCGCCAGTACTCTGCTATCAACTAAAATCAAATTTAACAAATTTTAGCACACTCGTGCCAGTGCTCTGGCATCAATTACAAACAAAAAACAATTTTAGCACACCCGGCAGTGCTCTGCATAGTATAGCTCACTAATGAGAACATTATATATACATAAAAGAGTAAAAAGTACACCTGCTAGTAGCTTATGGGAACTAAAAGAAATTATACCTTTGCTTGTATCAGAAGAATAAGAAATTGAGGACCTGCGGCAAAAGACAACAGCAAATGAAGATGTGAGTTAGTACATGGCACTTGAAGCTAGTAAAATGATTTTTAATATAGACTTCAAAGCAAATAAATATACTTAATTATGATTTTTGAAATGATTGTAAGGGCCATGGTTAACCCTAGCCACTCCTTGTGTCCGCCAGCGACTTGAGTAATGTAATGAGTAATGTTTATCTCCTTTCTAGTTTGATGGAAATCTTTGATAAGGAATGCCCTGGTGTTAGTTTTGGAGGATTTGTTTATGTAACATTCAAAAGTAGATTTTAAAGGGAGTACATTAAGTTCTTTCAAAACTTGAATAATTAAAAAAAATCTATTTATCAGAAATTGGAAGCTGCAATTATAGTTCACATTCCCTTTTTCTCAACTAGTACTGAACAAAGCAAACATATAGGACCAATCTAGTAATAGTTCATAAAATATGTTTCTAAATTCGAATTTCTATAAGGCTCGTCGTTTCCAGGGTAATTCTTTTAGTAAATAAACATAATTGCCCAAGTCAAGTTTCCTCGTTGAATCTTAGGACATTTTTTTCCCCATTCATAGTCATTTGACTTGGCAAAAGCTAGAAGTATTTTGGCAATAAGAGAGAAGTCTCAAATCACAAACCCACCTAACCTTGTGCTTACCCACCTTGCTACTATGTGTACACACATGCAAGCTAGAAAAACCATAGAACTCTTGAACAAAAACAAAACCAAAATAGAATATCCATTTGCAAAATCGTAACTCCCCTTGAATGAAAATAAGCATCAACCAAAAAGATTGGAAACATAATGATGAAGTTGAGGTTTGGATTTCTAGAAAATAAACTTGGAACACAAAATTTAGGAACGGAATAAAAACAACGATGGTGAAGGTAGAAAAATCAATGCAGGTTTAAGAACAAAACATATGATGCCATTCTTGAAGTACATCAAAATATTCAAACAATTTAACAAAATTTACTAACACTTTACAAGTTGATAAAAACACAAAACCACATGCACTATTCTTAAGGGTAAAACACTTGATATAAAATTCCATCAACATTTAGCACTTAGATAAAAATCAAAACCAAAATCTCCCTATCTCATAATTTTATTAAAATTATGAAGTAATGGAATGTAACCAGTAAAGGCAACAAATTAATTTAATATCTAATTTGCCATAAAATTGAGTTTGGCATAAGAAACTCATAAAATCCATCAAAATACAATAATTACATAAGGTTATTTGTACACAAATTTCAACCAAAACTTACTTGAGCGTGATACCCAATTCAAGGTAATGCAGTATCTCACAATAAAAAATAATAATTACATATGGTCATATTCTTTTTTTTTTTTTTTTTTGATCAGCAAACAAGAGAGCATTTTATTAATGATAGAAGAGAAGTACAACAAAACCAACAAGTAGGAGCAAAAATTGCATCATAGTAAATCCATCTCATCCCAACTAGGTTGAAAGAAAGCAAAATCATGTGCAAGCTCCACCAAGAGAAAACAAAGTGGTTTGCAAGAGACCAACTACAACAAGAGGAAGGAAAGAAGAAAAAAAAAACAAAACAAAACCATACTCCTGCAGCCCAACACCAAACCCCAACAACACCAAACTGCCATAAGGCATCCCGAAAGCCAAGTAAACAAAGGCAATAGATCAACATGGGGACAAGGTGAATGACAACAACACAGCAGCAGCAAAGAAATCAACATCACAGCAGCAGCAACGAGAAACCAATGTGATGATCAACCTCACAGCATCATCAAGCAATATTTAATCTCAGCAACAAACATTAAGGCACCAAAAATTCAATCTCAGCACTAAAAACATTCAGTTCACAGCTTCATGTTCTTTATGTCTCCTTTTTTCATTTTCCATTTCCTGTACATGAGCATGGATGATTTTGGCTCTTCTTAGCTGAAGGTAGCTTCTTCTTCTTCTTCTTCTTCTTTTTGTTTTATTTTATAATTTCTATTTCTATCCAACAACAATGGAGATGACAAAGGAAGCTATACATAAAAAGATCAAGTCAAACTCATCAATTCAGTTTTGTGCATTTCCCTTTTTTTCTTTTTTTCTTTTCCTTCACTAACAACCAAAATGAAGCATTAATAACCAAAGCAACAATCATACATGAAAATTCCTAGAACCTCAATACTAAAAGCAAATTAATGGGAATAATTATAACATTATAATACGATTTTTAATCATAGATACAATACAAACATAAAATAGAAAGGCGTAGACATAAAGAGAGAGAGAGACCTCTGTTCGGAATTGTCAAAACCAGAGCTGGAATCAGAGAAATCAACAGGAACAACGGTGTGGTCGGAGCTGTAAAGGTCCTTGCTGGTGACATCTAGGGTTTGATCATCAATACATTTGGCCCTCAAATGGAACTCAACGGAGCAAAACTCACACTGGTCGTCGCCGTCGCAATCCTTGCCTGGAGAAGTGCATGCTCATTGCTCGATTGCTAGTGAGTGGGATGAGATCCATGCGGTGAGAGTAACAAATGGAGAACCGACAAAGCGAGAGCAGACGGATTGAGAGAGCAACAGAGTGAGAGGCCTTTACCGATTAACCCGGTTGCCTATTTTCAACTATTAAACAATTGAATGGTTCGGATCAAATTTAAGTAATCTTACGGTTTAGGATTTATTTTATATTTAAACTATTCAATTTATATCAATTTTATCTCTACCATAATTAAACAGAAGTAGTTGATGTGACACTATTTGAAATTGTATTTCTAATTGATATTTTAGAGATAGTTTAGGAGGTAAAATAAAGTTTTAAATGAAATTTAGGTGTCACATTATCAATTTATGTTTGATTATAAACAGAAGCAAACGATGGAGGTAAAATTGATCTAAAATCAAATAGTTTAAATATAAAATTAATAATAATTGATTTTTTAGTGATAATTTAAGAGGTAAAATGATATTTTCACGTAATGATTTGTATTTCACAAGGTTGTAAATGATATCAATTAATGAGAGTTCCAATATCATGCGGTAGGTAGTAATTAGACTACAAAATTACATAAATGAACTGTTCACTTATTTCATTTACATTTAAGTAAGATGGTATTACCTCGCGATTACCATTTGTTAAGATTCTAATTTTGATCAAAACAATAATGTGGTCTACAATTTCTAACACCAACATTTCATTTATTTAGGTGAAAATGTAAGAGGCACTTATTAATGCTTTAATGGAATAAGGCTAATGTAAGAGACACTTATTAGTGCTTTAATGGATTAATGTTATTTTTCGTCATCAAAATTATGGACAAAATCAAAATCTTATCATTGGAAGAGTTAAAATTTCAATAATAAAATATAAAAAGAAGTGCATCCAAATATTCCATCCAAGCATCAAAAGAGAAATGTTTGACGAAAAAAATACAGTTGAAGAAGTTAACAATTATCGTGTCGTTGGATTGGATTCTTTTCCCTCTCTCCAAACAGAAAATTTGCAAACCTAATATATCTTGCCATATGTGATTGTCACAGTTTTTATGCTTGCTTTCTTCTTCCTCCTTGTAGGTTATCTAACGACCAAGATAAAAAGCTTGTAGAAGAAAACTAAGGGCCAACAAATTGAATACCACCACTCTACCATCACCGCAACTCCACCACCATCACCTAATGTTATTTGTACTTTGATTAATAAGGAAAAGAAAGAAATTTGAACATAAATAATTAATAACACAATAACACACTTTCAAAATAAAATACAACTTCACCTAATCCAATTCAATGCTACAAAGAAGCTTTTACTACCGCAAACAAAATAGAACACCAAAAAATAAATCAAAATAGCAGCAGAATTTCATAATTCAATTGGCAAGGAACCAAAATAATATCAGAAAACAAGAAATTAAATCACAATCGGCAAAGAACCAAAGTCAACTTATTCGTATGCCAAAGGCCAAAGGCCTCCTCCTACGGTTGGCATAACATTTTTGACGACTCTGGGCTGTAACAAGCCTCCTACGGATAAGCTCAACTTTCTCCGTCGTTTCCCTTACCAACTCCGGGCCCAACAAAGGTGCATCACCCACCTCGGCCCAACAAACTGGAGACCTACACGGTCAGCCATACAAGGCCTCAAACGGTGCCATACCGATACTCGACTGAAAACTGTTGTTGTAGGCAAACTCCACCAAGGGCAAGTGCCTCTCCCGCGACCCACTAAAGTCAAGGACACAACCTCGAAGCATATTCTCAAGGATCTGAATAGTACACTCGGACTGTCCGTCAGTCTGAGGATGGTAAGCTGTGCTAAAGGTCAACCTAGTACCCAAGGCACTCTGCAAACTCTGCCACAACCTAGCAGTAAAACGTGGGTCTCTATCTGAGACAATCGACACTGGGACCCCGTGCAACCTCACTATGTCCCGAACATACAAGTCGGCAAGATGATCTACCGAATCTCTCACGCGCATAGGGATGAAGTGCACCGACTTAGTCAACCAGTCTACTACCACCCAAATAGCATCACTACCCCGCTGAGTCCTCGGAAGACCTACAACGAAGTCTATAGTGACATGCTCCCACTTCCACTCGGCAATCGGCAAGGGTTGTAACAAACCCGCTAGCCTCTGATGTTCGGCCTTCACTTGCTGACAAATAAGGCACTTGGACACAAAAAGTGCCACATCCTTCGTCATACCCCGCCACCAAAACTGGCAACCCAAATCCCGATACATCTTAGTGCCTCCAGGATGCACCGCAAGGCATGAATGGTAAAACTCTCGGAGTACCTCCTCTCGGCAAGACTCCAGCACAAACAAACGGTCTCGGTACCTCACACTCTGGTCGGGATACACAGACAAACCCTTCTCAACTTCCCACTGGAGATCTTCTCCCGGAGGGATTCTACCTCAAGGTCACCTCTCTGTGCCTCTAACACTTGAGTCACCAGTGTAGGCTGCGCAACAACAAAAAACAAGGCCTCAGCCTCAATAGATTCGCCTAGAAGCAAATCAAACTCGCTAAGCGCACCCAACATCTCCCACTCCCGGATGGCTATACAAGCTACATCACTAATGGATTTTCTACTAAGGGCATCGGCCACAACATTAGCCTTCCCCGGATGATAATGCAACTCAAAGTCGTAATCCTCAATAAACTCCATCCACCTCCTCTGCCTCAAGTTCAAGTCTTTCTGTGTAAACAGATATTTCAAACTCTTATGATCCGAGAATACCTCGAACCTCTCACCATAAAGGTAGTGCCTCCAAATCTTCAAGGCAAAAATCACAGCTGCTAGCTCTAGGTCATGTGTAGGGTAATTCCTCTCGTGTATTTTCAACTACTGCGAGCCATAGGCTACGACTTTCCCCTCTTGCATCAACACACAACCCAAACCCTCTCGTGAAGCATCACAATAAACTGCATAACCCGAACCTCTCTCCGGAATAATCAAAACCAGAGCGGTGGTCAATCTAACTTTCAACTCTTGGAACGACTTTTCACAAGTTTCACTCCATACGAACTTGACCCATTTCCATGTCAATCTAGTCAATGGCGAAGCTAGCCTGGAGAAATCCTTCACAAACCGGCGGTAATACCCAGCTAATCCCAGAAAACTGTGGATCTCAAAAATACTCTTAGGCTGTGCCCAATCTTGCACTACCTCAATCTTACATGTATCAACAAACACCCCTTCCCCAGAAGCCACATGGCCTAAGAACTTGACCTCTCCTAGCCAGAATTCACACTTCCCAAATTTGGCATACAGCCTGTGGGCTCTAAGTAACTCAAGCACCTCTCTCAAGTGTTTCTCGTGATCCTCCTCAGAAAGCGAATAAATCAGACTGTCGTCCATGAAAACGACCACAAAGCGGTCTAGGGATTCCCGGAATATTCGGTTCATCAAGTCCATAAAGACTGTCGGTGCATTGGTGAGCCCAAAAGGCATCACCAGAAACTCATAATGGCCATACCGCATACGGAATGTCATCTTCGGAATATCCTCATCCCTGACCCTCAACTGGTGGTAGCCCGATCTCAAGTCTATCTTAGAGAAATAACGGGAACCCTTCAACTGGTCAAACAAATCATCTATACGAGGCATAGGGTACTTATTCTTGACCGTAGCCCGATTCAACTTCCGGTAATCAATGCAAAGCCTCAAGGCTCCATCTTTCTTTTTAGCAAAGAGAGCCGGTGCTCCCCACGACAAAACACTAGAGCGAATAAAACCCTTACCTAGCAATTCCTGGAGCTGAATCTTCAACTCACTCAACTCGGCTGGGGCAAAACGATATGGTGCCATGGAAATCGGCGCCGTGTCGGGCACTAAGTCAATAAAGAACTCAATCTCTCGATGAGGTGGTAAGCTAACAAGGTCCTCGGGAAAAACATCAGAATACTCACAAACCACTCTCGGCAATACAGTTTGGGTCTCATCACACTCACCACTCATGAAGCTAGCGAGAAGACCACTAAGCTCACTCTGCCCTCGCAGATCATACACCGGTGGCAAGACACTACCAACCCGATCCCCCAAGAAATGGAAACAATCCCCGCTCACGGTACATACTGTGACCCTCTGGCGGTAACAATTGATAACAATCCGGTATGACGATAGCCAGTCCATACCTAAGATAACATCAAAACCCGACATAGGCATAACTACAAAAGGAAATGAAAGTCGGCGGTCGGCGACCTCTATATCACAGCCCCGACACCCTTGTTTCAAAATCAATTCACCCCCAACAGGTGATACAACACATATAGGAGATACTAACTGCGTCAACTCCAACTCCAATCGCAAAACAGATGCAAATGCAGCAGATAAAAAGGAATGGGATGCACCCGTATCAATCAACACATTAGCAACCGAGTTGCAAAACAAGAAGGTACCTCTCACAACAGATGGACCAGGTACAAGATCCTGTACGGTAACAGTATACACGCGCCCAGAAGGTCTCTGATCCACCTGCTCACCCCTAGGAGCAAAAGACTGCTGCACAGACTGGGACGACGAAGCTCCCAGATTGGCCCTCGAGGCCTGAACTGACTGTGCTGGCTGAAAACTCTGTGTCTGCCTAGAACCAGACGCACCCGATGTGGCACTCAACTACGAGCAAAACCTCTTCAGGTGCCTCGGCTGACCACACTGATAACAAGACAATGGCTGACCTCTGCCCTGACTCTGGCTCTGAGGTCGAGCCGAAGATGAAGCAGCTCTCTGACCTCCTCTCCTCTGTGGGCAAGCTGGAGACTTGTGGCCCAACTGACCACATTTGTAACAAGTAATGTCTCCCTGGCTGCCTCTCCCAGAACTTGCACTCGGCACTGGAAAAGTAAATCTAGCAAAACCACCCTGAGACTGCTGAGGGTTAGGACCCCTCTGTCTCCTGCCATCGCCCTGGCCATCCTGACTCCTCTTGGAGCCCTTCAACCTCTCCTCCTCCTCATGCATCATAATCTCCATATGTGCCGCAGCGTCCACAAGGTGCCTATACTCCCGAGTCATAGACCCACCAACTCTCATCTTGAGCCCGTGCCTCAATTTCCTCTCAAACTCGAGACAATGGCGTTCTTCTGACGCTACACGCTTAGGTGCAAACCTGGACAGACTAGTAAATGCGGCCTCAAACTCGGCCACTGATGAACTCAGCTGCTTTAACTGGCAGAACTGATCTCTCAACTTCTCCCTGACAGCGAGAGACAGAAACTTCTCCTGGAAAGCATCTACAAAGGCCTCCCAAGTGCCACCAATATTACCCCTCGTGAATTTCCATCACTGGCCCGAATCTCCCTTTAGCTGGAAAGATGCCAAGGTCACCTTCAAAGCCCCGTCTTCGATGCCAAGCATCTCAAACGTCTTCGTCATCTGCTCCAACCACTCATCCGCCTTAAATGGCTCTTTCGGATCCCCCAAAAACTCATCCGGATTAGACCGGAAAAACTCTCTCTTCAGAAAGGAAGGCCTTGCATCAACAACCTGGGCCTGAACTGGAGCCTGAACTGGATTCTCAGCTCTGAGGATACCTATGGATTCCCTGAATGCTCCTGCTATCTCGCGAGCTAAGGCACCCATAGCCTGCTGACCCACTGGCTCGGCCACATTGGCCTGGCCAACACCCTCCTGCTGTGCCGGAATATCATCTGGTATAGGCATCTCCTGCCTACCACGCCTACCACGTCTACCTCCACGTCCCCGTCCTCGTCCTGACATCCTAATAAAGGTAACGAAGAACATTAGCACATTCATAAATGTTCCGAAGCTATAACACTCGCGTCCTGAATGCAATGGACAACAGTAATTCACTCCACGTAAGCACATAATCACATAAGCACTTACGAATTTCATTTATGGATAATGATAGTCCCGAGGCGTTACTAGAGTTCCGGTTAGAAATAGCATTGATCAAGTGCTTTTCCAACAAGACTCACAGAAACCCAAGGATCCAATCAACATCCTAGAAACTAAATCACATACCCAAATAGTCACATAAATATGTTATCACATAAGCACATAACATTATATCTAAGTATCTAACAAGCGAGACAGACCCATTGTGGTACTAACCACTTCCCACGTACCCAAAGTATTCGAACCCGGTATGCTTTGATACCAAGTTGTAACGCCCTCAAAATAATACATAAAACCCAACATTCTTGACATGCATTGATATAAGAGAAGTAAACATATTTCTATTCATCAGAGTAGTCCTTACAAATGTATTACATGTTGACAACAAAAGTAAATGCCCAACAGCTTACAACTTTCCAAGCCAACACTTGGTTATACAAAAGTGAGTACTAACTCATATCATATTAAGCCCTTGGCTTGAATTTACATGTAATACAACAAAAATTAACAAATCAACAAAAGAGAGTCTTCAACTCCCAAAACCTTCCAAGCTATGTCCTTGGAGGTGGCATATCACCTGGACCTGAAAATGATGTCCCATATAGGGTGAGCCACAGCCCAGTAGAGATATACTAAACCAAATATAAGCAATGACTAAAACAATAGCATTTGATAGATAGTTAACACTTATAAAACCAGTTATATCACAATACAGTTCCATGACACTTATGTCCATGTTACATTTCATTTTCCTTTACTTATCAACTCATTCCATAAACGTGGCTCAGAACCTGGCTAGATAATTTAATAACAACTCGTATTAAACACTTCTTACTTCACAATAGATACACATAATTGTTGTATCAATCTCAAACAAAACACTTCCATACTTCATATATGATATACAGATTTGCTATATCAATACTTCAATAGATACACATATTTGCTGTATCAATGGAGTACATCCCCTATCTCCTCCCAAACAATGTCCAGTTTAGGAGTCCATCCCCTATCTTCCCTTAAACCGTGGAGTACATCCCCTATCTCCTCCCACACAACACATTGTATATAAACACATATCATATACAAGGCCAATCAATACATAAATTTGATGTATTATCCCAACCGCCATATTTGATGACATATTCAATTGATTAGTTTTAGTTCGCCTAATCATCATGCATTGTCTACAACATTCAAGACTATCCTCCACCGATAGCCCAAAGCAGTTATTTCTAAACAGAAAATAAATGCATCAAATGGATATAATATCAACATTTTCATAGGTGAGTGATAAATTAATCCAACTACACCATTCAATTCCATAACTTCCCAATTTCAATATTCTCAACTCAATTTCTCATTTCCCAAAATTAATTATACAAATTAATTATTCAACACAATTAGGGCATTTTTCCCTTTTCCAACAATAGCCCTAACGCTCATTTTTCATCCATAATCCATAAACAACCTCCATTTCAAGTCTATAACATAAATATGACTCAAACATGGAAAACCCCTCTTTTAGAAATTACGCAATAAACCCTAACTTTCTCAATATCACCCAACATTACCAACTAATCAAAATGACCAAAATTAAAGGCAAAACTCATAAGATGAGTAGGGTATCCCAACCTCGAAATTAGAAGCCCAAAGGCGAAGATGGTGAATACCCGAAATGCTCCAAATCCACAACTTTTCAAATTAAAACGAAGCCCAAGCCACCCTCTATCTTTCTTACAAAGGACTTAGCGTAGGAACACACTAATAGGAGATGAAACCCTAGAGAGAAGGTGTGTAGAGAGAGAGGGAGCTCGGATCTAGGGTTTGCAAAATAAAAGAGATGCAAAAAGTGAAGTGTTTCCCGCTGCTGTCTACTGATATAACACAGGCTCGCTCGAGCAAAGGATTGGTCGCTCGAGCGACCAGACACAAAGAACCCTTGCTTGAGCGAAGAAAGTCTCGCTCGAGCCCACAATTCGAAGCTTCAGGTCTGCAACCCAGAAGCACGCTCGAGCGACAGAATGCTTGCTCGAGCGAGGAAACTCAAAACATACACCTCGCTCGCTCGAGCCAAGAAACACAGTTCTCAGGTCCAGAACCAGAACCAGACGCAGACGCAAGCTCGAGCGAAAGACTTCTCGCTCGAGCCACCAGATACAAAACTCAATTCTCACTCGAGCGAACAAACCCTGGCTCGAGCGAAGGATCTAAAACAAAGATCTCGCTCGAGCGACAAAGTCCTCGCTTGAGCGAATACACCAAAATCTGGGCAGTAACCATTTGCTCCCAATCACACCCAACCTGTAACAAACCTGTCCAACACATCCTATAACTCATAAATAAGGAATTAAAGGATAACAACAAGATATAACAACAACCAATACTACAGAACATAAGTCCAGGACACTATACATAAAGGGGTAAAACCCGGGATCGCTATAACTTCCCTTTCTCACACTTTCCACTACTTCAATCCTAAAGTTTCACACTAATCTTTCATGGTTACTAGGAAAGCCTCCACGCTTAGAGAGAAGACAATAATTCATGGATTATCTTAGCATCAATACACTTTGAAAAAGTATGCGGAGGAAATTCATTTTATTAAACATAAGCTTCATATGGATTGAAAATTAAAATTAAAATCGTATAATAGAGGAAATTCATTTTATTAAACATAAGCTTCATGTTGACTGCTTTTTAGCTAAAATTAAAATCATATACTTCAATTCTTTTAAGCTAAAATTAAAATCATATACTTCAATTCGTTAATTCAACTAGAACAGCAAGTACTAAACATTACCAAAAACACTTGGAATAACTATTTGCCCTAACATACAAATTGCGAGGTCCCAATCACAAGTTATAGTTGCTTCATGTGAATATCACCAAATATATTTTGGAATAGTCAATCACAAGTTTTCAACATCTAAATGCAATGAAAATATAGTTCCAAAATACATGTGTTTAAATTGCTAACGAACTAGGCATTTTTACAAACATCTTAAATGCAATCAAAATTCAAATAACATAATTAGCCCTATAATTGTAATGCCAAAATTTCTCATGAAATATTTTGCAACAACTCAAGAACAAGTCATGGAAGCAACAATATTGTTACAAAATACTATATTAATTAATGTAAAAATGGATTATTTCCTTAAGAATGTCAACCGAGATATATAAATAGCAAAATAGAACAAAATCCTTACCAAGCCTTGCTTCAATACAAATTTCAAATCCGTGTGAGCCAAGAGACGCTGGAATAGAAATTCAGATAGAACACTAGAGACAACAAATAGGGTAAAAATCAGAGAGTATAGTTTTAGAACAGGGATGATTTCAGAAATATCCAAAGAGAGTAAAAAATGGGGAAGAAGAGAGTTTTAGAAGAGGGTTTAGGGTTTTAGAAATAATCAGAGGAGGGAGACCTTGTTGATTGCTCTTCAAAAAAAACAATCCTTTGTTTTCTCAGAAACCAAACGGAGGCTTACTGGTTTAGCAGGGGAAGAGATCACTCGAAGGAGAGAGCAACAGAGGGAGAGGGAGAGCGAACAGGAGAGACGAAAAAGTGAAAGTAGAGAGAGAGAGAGAATACGTTAATATTGGGGATGGTCAACCGGTTGCTCCGGTGTCCAATTTTACAAAATTAAAGAATTCAACGGTCAGGATGTATTTTTGTGATCTAATGGCCAATAATGAAGTTGCATATGGTGTGCAACTCCTAAGGGGTCGCATGCTATAATAGCACCTATAATTTTATGCCCTCCATATATAATTTCAATAGTACACAAGATCACTTTTAATACAAAAACAAAACAATAATTCTACAAATTCAAAAAAAAACATTCAGTAAATATCTAGAATTTTAAACGTATGATCAAGATTTAGTACAAAAATAGTCCCACAATAATTTTAAATGTACATCATTGATTTATCATTCTGAGTGAATTTCTAAAAACATTTTTTTGGTACCACAGACTTACTAAAGAAAAAGAACATAACTTTACATTTTATCTTCTTACACTACTCAGGCACTCATGTCATAATAACACAAGCACACACCAACTTTACTAGCACACACATCGCACTAAAGTCATGTTTGATTCACAAGACTAATAGTGAAGATATTAATAATCTCATTAAATTAGTATGGTATTTATTATCCAATTGGATTAGTAGGATAAGTTATCTCCTCGTCCATTGTTTGATTTGCATTGGATAAGAAAACATATGAAGGTAAAAGAGTTTTTTTATTTTATTTCCCAACTCAGGATATATAATTCCACCCCTACCCCATTACTAATAATCCACTGGATTAATAATCCTAAAATAAAAATTTAAAGCAAACACAGGATTATTAGACCCATAGATTAATAATCTCAATCTCATGCTCTAATCCTGTCAATCAAACATGCCCTAATAGCTTAGACTTTAGGATAAATATTCATTTGCACAATTTATTTGTCTTCACTTTCACACATCACTCTATATCTATTTCTTACAGTTGTGAGTCTATACAGATGAAAAGATGGTGGTCATGGTGAAAGCAAAAAAAATGTGATGCTGGTTGGCAATGAAAGGGTGACGACCGTTGCAGGGAAGACTGCAAAACTCATTACAATGGAATAGGGCGGTGCGATGATATCACTGCACCCCTAGTTCCAAAGCATTGTTATTGTGTTTGTAATTGTTGATCTCTCATATCCATTTTAATGGAATGCCAAATTATTGGAATCAATAATAAGAATTTAATTTGGTAAAAAGTATTGTAGTATTTCATGTACATATGAGATGCATATAAGTCAATTTTTCTAATTTTTTTGATGAGAACACTTTTTGGCAATATTAATCTTATAACTAACATGGTTAATAAACCGAAAGAGTGTCAGAGTCAGTCATTTTATTTTAACTAGAAAGCAAGTTAGATTAGAACTTATAGAATGGTTATTTAGTAGTGTGATGATCAAATACAAGGTGGTGAAAACAAAATCAGATCCTACTGAAGGAAAGAGAGGAGAAGAGGCATTTTACTACAAAACAAATCAACCTTAAAAGAGCAAGAGCCATAACATGAATCCACTAGTGGAAGAAAAAAAAAATATATACATATATATATATATCAAAGGTAATTTGTGAGAGAAACTAAATACAAAGGACATAATTGAAACTAATGTATTTTCCTTTGCACAAAACCAGAATATATAGTAACCTATTTTTAGCATTGTATGCACTTATACAACTCTTTTCTAACTTACAATTATTATTATTATTATTATTATTATTATTATTATTATTATTATTATTATTATTATTATTATTATTATTATTATTATTATTATTGTACAATCGATAGAAGTGGGTAAAGAAAAGGGAAGTCGCATTGCGTAGTAGTAAAACTCGAATGCAGGTATCATGCCTTGTAAAGGAGAGCCTCAACCACCTGAAAACCCCTTGTCTTTTTTAACTTACATGTTACAAGTTCAAAAAAAGAGGGAATATATATTTATATATATTAATCTACTATGCAGTTGTTGAATGGGAAAAGAACGTTGTGTATGATGACATTGGTTTTTTGGAAAAATTTTATCAGTAGTCCCTTTAATTTTTCCATTGTATTAATTTGATTTCTGTAATTCCAATTACATCAATTTTGTGCTTTAATTTTTCAATTTGTCATTTTGGTCTAAATAGACCCAAATACTTCAATACTCCAAAATGACAAAAAAATATGGGTTAGGTAAGATTAAGGAGCTTAATATATTTCTGTGTCATTTTGGGAATGTAGGAGCATTTGAGTAGAGTGCAAACAGCTAAACCCAATTTTTATTGGGAAAGTAATTGAAAAGGTAAACACTTTCACATATTTGAACACCCCAAACCTAGTAGAGAAGCATCACAAACCAAGGTTCACAAGTATGTAAATAAAAGTTGGGATCAAAACGGAAGTGAAATGTCACGACCCTCACTCCATCTTGGTCATGCTCACATGCAATTATATGTTTTCGTCTTGTTAAACTTGCATTACGAATCTTGTCTTGTTTTGGTTAAGTGTTGTTTGCTTTGCCTTGTTTGTTGCTTGGTGTGTGTAGCCAAGGTCATCCTAAGCCTAGGTCACCTTTGAGCCTCTTATGCCTAGGACCATCTTGGGATCACCTTGACTGACCTTCACCTTCACCCTGGCATATTGGCCGAGATGTCATCATCTAGGCCGAGGTGTTCATCACCAAGGTCGAGATGTGTATTATCTAGGCCGAAATGTTATCCCTGCACCTAGTGATCTTGTTCCTGGATTGGTGCGACCTAGACCGAGGTGTGACACATCTAGGCCGAGGTGTGACACATCTAGGCTGAGGTGTGGCACAGCTAGGCCAAGTGTTGTCCTTCCTAGCCGAGATCATTGTTCCCTTACTTGCCGATGCCTTGTTCTTAGCCAAGATCGTTACTTGCCGGAGTGCCTATGCCATCTTGCTTGTTGAACACATTTTGTCATAGTCTTGTCTTTTCACTCAGTCACTTTTTAGAAGAACCAACCAACCGTTGCCACGTGTTCGAGCTGAGTGTTAAATCAGCCGGCAGAGAGAGAATTGCATCATTTTGTATCATATCTTGTTCTTGAGGAGAGAGAAGTTCTTAGAGGAGGAATAGATTTCCAAGCTTAATCCTTAGAGTTCAAACCGTTTGATTCGTGTTTTGAGGTTAGAATCTTAATCTACTCTTGTTGTTCTTATTGATCATCTAATTGCATTGCATGATCGAACCTGATTTGCAAGCCATGCATCGATTTAAAATTGGGTTTAGAAATAGAAAGTGTTATTCATTTGTTCTTGAAGAGGAAACCTTGTTTGATCCGAAAGTTTGCATTAAGATTCATGTTTTTGTGTTTGTTTTCATAAAATCTTCGAGTATGGGTACCCAGGTCCATGTTTTTGAATTCATAGCGTGAAATCTCAGATTTTACAATGATAAGTTATGATCTTTGCATCCATGTTCTTCATGTTCTTCAAGAAAGGGAAACCCAGATTTTCCCGACTTCATTTCCTTGAATGTGGCCATCGGGGCCACACCTCGGCAAGAAGGTGTGGAACCCCGGCCAAGACCTGGTTGGTGCCCAGCAAGTTTTCCTGAGATGAGAAACAGTGTTTTGTTTCGGTTCGACTTAGTTTTGAACGAATGCAGAGATCATTTGCATTCATGTAAAGCTTGTTTGAAAGTGCATTCAATAGACCTTGCCATGTGTTTGTAGGACTTGGACTCTTGCTTGACCCCGACGTTTGAAGAACTATGTGAGTAGTATTTTTAATAAAGTTATGTTATAAAGTTTTGATAAAGCCTTGCTTTGCTTTGTTTTGGAAAAGTATTTGTTAAGCATGAATGATTATCCCTATTTTTTTTATCAAGTGTTAGCCTTGTTTTGGATCACAACCTTTGAAAGTGCGTACGTGCTAGGGGACTATAAGCATTTGTAGCACAACCTTTGAAAATCCGTACGTGCTAGGGGACTATAAGCATTTGTAGCATAACCTTTGTTAATGTCACCCCTTGAAACTTGAAAGCCTTGAAAGACTTTGATTGATGAAGCTTGAAAGACTTGTTAGATGAACTTGTTTTGTCCTTGATTTTGTGCAAGATATAATGTGTATCGCTTTGATAAAGATTTCGGATATTATTCATGCAAACCCTTTATTACTTGTACCATTCACTGAGTATCCAAGCTCACCCTCTCTATATATATGTAGGTGATGAGCAGGGCGGCGGTGACGCTTAGATGTGCTTTGCAACTTGTTTTGAACTCGCATTTTGTAGCATCTTGAAGATCATGCTTCTTAGCTTGTAATTCATTGTGTTTTGTATATGACGGCTTGAGAAGCCTTTTGGTCAAGATGTATTTTGTATTTCATTTTATTGTATCCAAGTTGTAAGACTTTGATAAGATGTATGACATTCCATTCGATCTATGCATGGCTCTTATGGACTAATTAGATTTAAATTTATTGCTTTCGCACATGTTAGCCCCATATGTATACTTTGATTGTGTGTGAATCCTTGCAAGTTGGCCTTTGGTAATCTCGGATTACTGGCCATCATGGCACCATTCTACAAGGGGCGGAATGGGGGCGTGACAGATTGGTATCAGAGCACAAGTTTCTTATAGTACGTTGCTCACACACTTCGAGTCCTAAAGAGCATAGGATTTCCCTTAGAATTGATGTTAGGATTGCATCATAATGCTTGCTACTTGACAATGTGTGCATCATCTCGGCGTGGCTATTTGTTATTTGCATGCATATTATTTGATCATTTTGTTTTAAAGTCACATTTTGCATACTCTTAGCATCATGAGAAGAGGTAGACCACCAGTTAGCCGAGATCATTCCGAAGACAAATTGGACAGACTAGAGAGATTGGTCGAAGGTTTGGTCCGTGAGTTGAGACAACCTAGGCCACAAGACACTAGTACTACTTCTACCCAGGCCGAGCAGACAAACGACCGACATGCAGTTCCACCTCCACCTCTTCCAGCGCCGCAAGTGCCTCCACAGCAAGCTTTATATGGGGACGGCACCATAGACCTGATCCGAGAGTTTAAGAAGATAAAACCGCCGAGATTCTCTGGGGGTATAGAGCCGATGAAAGCTGAAGCGTGGGTCTTGGAAATGGAGAAGCTGTTTGAGATTTTTCCCAGCACCGACGCCCAGAAGGTGTCATTGGCCGCATTCACATTAGACGACGATGCACGAAGATGGTGGATGATGACCCGAGAAAGCAACCCAGGTCTGACTTGGGCCAGATTTTTGGAGTTGTTTTACAACAAACACTTTCCCCTTAGTGTTCGAGACCGCAAGACTACAGAGTTCCAGACTTTAACACAAGGCAGCAGGACAGTGGCAGAATATGACCATGCTTTTACCGAGTTGGCGAGATATGCGCCTCACATGGTCGATGATGAATATAGAAAATCCAGGAAGTTTGAAAGTGGGCTTCGTGGGCCGATACAAGATCGAGTTAACATGCTCAACATGCCGGCTTACGCCGGAGTGTTGGACAAGGCCATCCTTGCAGAAGCTAACTTGAACCGATATCAGAATTTAGGAGAGAGCCAGAGGAAGAGACAGAACTATGATAATCGCCGAGTTCCGTTTAACGCCAAGAAGAAAGCGAATGTGGACAGCTCTAGCAACTCGAACCAGGAAGGTAATGCTAAGCCGACGTGTGCAAGTTGTGGGAAACCGCATTCTAGAGTTTGCCGTTGGGCATCAGGAGCCTATTTTGAATGTGGTGAAATGGGTCATCGCGTGAAAGACTGTCCGAAGGCAAGGGCTGATGATGGTAAGAGGAATGGGAGTACCTCGGGCTCTGCACAGAGAAATAACATTGGGAGGGCCCAGACGAGACAGGGCAGAGTTTTTGCATTGATACCAGGAGACACTCAGAATGCTGAGACAGTCGTGTCAGGTATACTCCCAATCTGCTCTCAAGATGCATACATATTGATTGATTCGGGTTCTACACATTCATTTGTATCTGCTAAGTTTGCCGAGAAGTTAAATAGAGAACAAGAACCCTTTGATTATGTGTTATACGTGTCTACTCCATCTGGGAGAACTATGATTGTTGCATCCATTTATAGGGCGTGTGTCGTTGTGATTGAGGGTGTAGAATTATTAGTTGATTTAATGTCGTTAAGCATGACTCACTTTGATGTCATATTGGGAATGGATTGGTTAGTAACGAATCATGCATCTATTAATTGTGTTTCAAAGAATGTCACACTAAAACCCCCAAACCAAGCCGAGGTTATTTTCCAGGGTAAAGGAGTAATACCCCCACCTTACCTAATCTCATCCATGAAGGCCTATAAGTTGATCCAAAAGGGGTGTCAAGGTTATCTATGT
Organism: Camellia sinensis; assembly: GCF_055761805.1. NCBI lineage: Eukaryota > Viridiplantae > Streptophyta > Magnoliopsida > Ericales > Theaceae > Camellia > Camellia sinensis. Next base: position 103,362,674 of record NC_138962.1, read on the forward strand.
AGTACACTAAGTGATTTGAATGGAGATGTTGAGTTAGCCGACATCCCAGTGGTTAGAAAATTCCCTGATGTCTTTCCAAATGAATTGCATGGCCAGTTAGTAGATAGGGAAATGGAATTTACGGTTGATGTTATGTCGGGAACCCAACCTATCTCCAAAACACCCTATAGAATGGCCCCAGCCGAACTCAAGAAACTGAAACTACAATTACAAGAATTGTTAGACAAGGGATTTATTAGGCCGAGCACTTCACCTTGGGGAGCACCAGTTCTATTTGTCAAGAAAAAGGATAGTACACTTCGTCTTTGTATCGACTACCGAGAACTAAACAAGGTGACCATTAAGAATAAATATCCATTGCCGAGGATTGATAATTTACTTGATCAACTACAAGGGGCACGGGTCTTTTCTAAGATTGATCTGAGGTCGGGCTACCATCAGCTGAAAGTTAAGGCCGAGGATGTCGAGAAGACTGCTTTTCGGACAAGGTATGGCCACTACGAATTTTTGGTGATGCCTTTCGGAGTGATCAACGCTCCTGCAGCATTCATGGATTTGATGAACAGAGTTTTTAAGCCGTACCTAAACGAGTTCGTGGTTGTTTTCATCGACGACATACTGATCTATTCCAAGAGTGGTGATGAGCATGAGAAGCATTTGAGACTAGCCTTACAAATCCTAAGAGACAGGAAATTATATGTCAAGCTTAGCAAGTGTGAATTTTGGCTTTCCAACATTTCATTTTGGGCCATGTGATTAATGAAGAAGGAATCTCTGTTGATCCAAGTAAGATTGAAGCCATCGTGAATTGGCCGACGCCAACTAATGTGTCCGAGGTTCGTAGTTTTCTGGGTTTGGCCGGCTATTACAGGAAGTTTGTGAAGGATTTCTCAAGGATTGCAGTACCACTGACACAACTAACTCAGAAAGGAGTGGCGTATGAATGGACCGAGGATAGGGAATCAGCTTTTTGGGAGTTAAAGACGAGGTTGGTTACAGAACCGATACTTATACTACCGTCAGACAAAGAAGAATTTCAGATTTATAGTGATGCTTCACATAAGGGATTGGGTTGCATGTTAATGCAAAGAGGTAAGGTTATAGCGTATGCATCCCGTCAGTTGAAACCTCACGAAAAGAATTATCCTACCCATGATTTAGAGCTAGCAACCGTGGTGTTTTCTTTGAAGATTTGGCGTCATTACTTGTATGGGGCTTCTTGCCAAGTTTTCGCAGATCATCAGAGTTTGAAGTACTTATTCACTCAAAAGGAGTTAAATTTGAGACAGAGAAGATGGCTTGAGTTATTGAAAGACTACGACATGCAAATTCAGTATCACCCAAGTAAAGCAAACTCAGTAGCCGATGCATTGAGCAGAAAATCAGTTGGAAGTCTGGCATGCTTAACCATGATTTCAGTGGAGCCGACCGTTATAGAGGAAGTGAAGGCCAGAAAAATGGAAGACGGATTCTTCGAGAAAGTTGCCGATGAGATTATCACTAAGTCGAGGTCAGGGTACACTATTGAAAATCAGGTGCTTAAGTTTGAAGGAAGATTGTGCGTGGCCGACATTCCAGAGTTGAAAAGAAAGATTCTGCAGGAATCTCATGGTTCCAGATTTGCTATTTATCCAGGGAACACTAAGATGTATCAAGATGTGAAACAAACTTTTTGGTGGCCGAATATGAAAAGAGAAATAGCCGAGTTCATATCCTAGTGTTTGCATTGTCAACAAGTGAAAGCCGAACACCAGAGGCCAGCAGGGCTACTTCGACCTTTGCCAATTCCTGAGTGGAAATGGGAACACATCTCCATGGACTTTGTGGTTGGTTTGCCGAGGACACAAAAAGGCATGGATTCAATTTGGGTTATCGTTGACAGATTAACTAAGTCAGCACACTTCTTGCCTATTCAGGCTACATTCAATGCTGACCGACTTGCTGTACTGTATATGAATGAGATTGTGAGACTTCATGGAGTGCCGATGTCCATTGTGTCAGACCGAGATCCGAAGTTTGTTTCTAGATTTTGGTAGAGTTTACAAAAAGCTTTGGGAACCGAGTTGAAGTTTAGCATAGCTTTTCAACCCCAAACCAATGGACAAACAGAAAGAACGATTCAGACCCTCGAAGATATGCTCAGACTATGTGTGTTAGATTTCAAGGGAGTTGGGAAGTACATCTACCATTAGTAGAATTCGCTTACAACAATAGTTATCAAGCTAGCATTGGCATGGCGCCGCACGAAGCTTTGTATGGAAGGAAGTGCAGATCACCGATATGTTGGACGGAAGTGGAAGATAAAGCTTTGATTGGTCCCGAGCTAGTTCAAGTCACAACCGAGAAGATTAAACTCATTCAACAAAGAATCAAAACTGCTCAAAGTCGACAGAAGAGCTATGCCAACTAGAGAAGAAGAGAGTTGGAGTTTGAAGTTGGGGATCATGTATTCCTGAAGGTTTCACCAATGAAAGGAATTTCCAGATTTCGGAAGAAAGGTAAGTTAGCACCTCGTTACATCGGGCCATTTGAAATACTTGAGAAAGTTAACCCAGCTGCCTATAGACTGGCTTTACCACCAGAACTAAGTCAAGTTCACAATGTGTTCCATATTTCGATGTTGAGGAAGTATATTCGGGATCCACTGCATGTAATTGATTATTCCGAGTTTGTGGTAAATGAAGATTTAGGCTACGAGGAGAAGCCGATGAGAATTATTGACAGACAAGTGAGACAGTTGAGAAACAAGTCAATACCGATGGTAAAGGTTGAATGGAAGGAGCATTATGGCAAGGAGGCTACATGGGAAAAGGAAGAAGAAGTGAAAATCCGTCATCCGGAGTTATTTGTAGAAGCAAGGTAACTTAAGTTTGGGGACCAAACTTCTTTAAGGAGGCTAGGATGTAACGACCCTCACTCCATCTTGGTCATGCTCACATGCAATTATATGTTTTCATCTTGTTAAACTTGCATTACGAATCTTGTCTTGTTTTGCTTAAGTTTTGTTTGCTTTGCCTTGTTTGTTGCTTGGTGTGTGTAGCCGAGGTCATCCTAAGCCTAGGTCACCTTTGAGCCTCTTATGCCTAGGACCATCTTGGGATCACCTTGACTGACCTTCACCTTCACCCTGGCATATTGGCCGAGATGTCATCATTTAGGCCGAGGTGTTCATCACCAAGGTCGAGATGTGTATTATCTAGGCCGAAATGTTATCCCTGCACCTAGTGATCTTGTTTCTGGATTGGTGCGACCTAGACCGAGGTGTGACACATCTAGGCTGAGGTGTGGCACAGCTAGGCCAAGTGTTGTCCTTCCTAGCCGAGATCATTGTTCCCTTACTTGCCGATGCCTTGTTCTTAGCCAAGATCGTTACCTGCCAGAGTGCCTATGCCATCTTGCTTGTTGAACACATTTTGTCATAGTCTTGTCTTTTCACTCAGTCACTTTTTAGAAGAACCAACCAACCGTTGCCACGTGTTCGAGCTGAGTGTTAAATCAGCCAGCAGAGAGAGAATTGCATCATTTTGTATCATATCTTGTTCTTGAGGAGAGAGAAGTTCTTAGAGGAGGAATAGATTTCCAAGCTTAATCCTTAGAGTTCAAACCGTTTGATTCGTGTTTTGAGGTTAGAATCTTAATCTACTCTTGTTGTTCTTATTGATCATCTAATTGCATTGCATGATCGAACCTGATTTGCAAGCCATGCATCGATTTAAAATTGAGTTTAGAAATAGAAAGTGTTATTCATATGTTCTTAAAGAGGAAGCCTTGTTTGATCCGAAAGTTTGCATTAAGATTCATGTTTTTGTGTTTGTTTTCATAAAATCTTCGAGTATGGGTACCCAGGTCCATGTTTTTGAATTCATAGCGTGAAATCTCAGATTTTACAATGATAAGTTATGATCTTTGCATCCATGTTCTTCATGTTCTTCAAGAAAGGGAAACCTAGATTTTCCCGACTTCATTTCCTTGAATGTGGCCATCGGGGCCACACCTCGGCAAGAAGGTGTGGAACCCCGGCCAAGACCTGGTTGGTGCCCAGCAAGTTTTCCTGAGATGAGAAACAGTGTTTTGTTTCGGTTCGACTTAGTTTTGAACGAATGCAGAGATCATTTGCATTCATGTAAAGCTTGTTTGAAAGTGCATTCAATAGACCTTGCCATGTGTTTGTAGGACTTGGACTCTTGCTTGACCCCGACGTTTGAAGAACTATGTGAGTGGTATTTTTAATAAAGTTATGTTATAAAGTTTTGATAAAGCCTTGCTTTGCTTTGTTTTGGAAAAGTATTTGTTAAGCATGAATGATTATCCCTATTTTGTTTATCAAGTGTTAGCCTTGTTTTGGATCACAACCTTTGAAAGTCCGTACGTGCTAGGGGACTATAAGCATTTGTAGCACAACCTTTGAAAGTCCGTACGTGCTAGGGGACTATAAGCATTTGTAGCACAACCTTTGTTAATGTCACCCCTTGAAACTTGAAAGCCTTGAAAGACTTTGATTGATGAAGCTTGAAAGACTTGTTAGATGAACTTGTTTTGTCCTTGATTTTGTGCAAGATATAATGTGTATCGCTTTGATAAAGATTTCGGATATTATTCATGCAAACCCTTTATTACTTGTACCATTCACTAAGTATCCAAGCTCACCCTCTCTATATATATGTAGGTGATGAGCAGGGCGGCAGTGACGCCTGGATGTGCTTTGCAACTTGTTTTGAATTCGCATTTTGTAGCATCTTGAAGATCATGCTTCTTAGCTTGTAATTCATTGTGTTTTGTAGATGACGGCTTGAGAAGCCTTTTGGTCAAGATGTATTTTGTATGTCATTTTATTGTATCCAAGTTGTAAGACCTTGATAAGATGTATGACATTCCATTCGATCTATGCACGGCTCTTATGGACTAATTAGATTTAAATTTATTGCTTCCGCACGTGTTAGCCCCATATGTATACTTTGATTGTGTGTGAATCCTTGCAAGTTGGCCTTTGGTAATCTTGGATCACTGGCCATCATGGCACCATTCTACTAGGGGCGGAATGGGGGCGTGACATGAAAGTTACTGGGAAGCATAAATGGGCAGCAATTTGAACAGCCAAACAACAACTTTTTATATTTTCTCACATTTCTTCCCTCCTTTCTTCCTCTTTATTTTTTTTCTCATTCATATCTGGTAATTTTGCATCCTCTAATGGACAAAAAAGGGTATGTTTTTTCAAGTGTTCAATTCTCACATGCGCATATAAGTACTCTTTGTTGAGGCTTCCCATAACAAACCTCAATATCATCGTGCAAAGTCACAAGCATCCTCTAAAGCTTCCTGCAAGATAAGGAAACAAATCCATAAGTTGATAAAAGATTGAAAGTAAGATACATGAAATGCAATTGTAGTAGAGATGAGTTTCATTTTTACCCCAGAAGGAATTCATCATAAAGATGAGCTGGTGAATCATGTCTGATTTTCACAACCTAATCTGTTAAAGAGAATTGCATTTCAAATCATTGCCAAACAGATTAAGATATAAAATAACTCGGTAAATGCTATCATTTAAAAACAGGATATATATATATGTCTTCAAAAACTTGGTGATTGACAAAAATAACATATATCTTATGATTGAGAGCTGATATATACAAAATATTAAATCTGAATTGTAGCATTAATATTTAGGTTTGTAAATGTATCTGAACATTGAGAAAAATGTAAACCTGATTAGTAACAATTTCTGGTAAAGAGGGTATTCTCTCTGCAACAGAAAGATATGCATCGAAGAAAAGAAATTGGGCATTCTGCTCAAGAAAATAAATTATCTGCATATACAAGGGTTCAAATTTCAATGAAGCATATTGTGGGCTCGCCTTTTTCCACGCCCTGCCTTTCGGAAAGGTTTGAAACGAAAAGGCCTCACAGTTCGGACTCCCGTGGTTCTGAATCTAATCTCACAAATGAAATGTGCAACTGATAAGCACCAAAGAATTCAAATCTGGAAAATCGTTTTGGAAAATCAATTTTAAATCAAAAAATGACAAATTTGGACTGCTTTGCCAGATACAAAGTCGCTACCTAAATATTTTATTTTGGAAAAATTTAAGAAACCCTGACTTGTGCCAAAGGCCACGTGTCTGTCATTACCAAAGTTGCCTCGGCTCCAGAACTTGGGTACGATGAGGGAAAGTCACGAATTGAGCACCCCTGCTCACCCGATCAAAAGATCGGCCTCTACTAATCATGATATGATTTTTTATAAACATTATGTGCTCTTGTTTCAGTTATTAAGCTAGCTTTACTATGTGATGCACACGTATACAAGTATAGACTAAATCGCAAGAATTTGAACATTTCAAGTCATGTTTGTTTGTGAAAATGGTTTGAATTTGCCACCTCAAGTGGGCTTAAAATTTGTGGATTTGCCACCAAACATAATGGGCTTAAAACATGATTTGCCACTCAACAAAGTGGGCTTAAAAACACACATTCGTTAAATCGTTCCAATTCAAGCAACAAGTCTTCATCCACAGGCATTCATGCAATTTAGCATTTAAGCATATTGCCTTATGGCAAGCATGCGAATCATGGCAATATGGCAATCACACTCATGCAAGTATGCTAAAGAGTAAAACTCACCAAGTATTCCAAGCCAAAACATAAATTAGTTAGAAAAATGCATGATCCTAACTATGTAAAATGCCTAATGCAACGCATGCAATATGCAATTAATAGGCTCGGCTACTAATGTGGCATATGAATCGATTTAAACAACATGCGATTAAATACATATTCAAAGAATTATTGAAATGACGATGCTGTTTGAATAATGCGCTGAGCCTTGGTGCATGCAAGACGAATGAATGGATGCAAGCATAAGGTATGCTAATTGAAATATGTCCCTAAACTAACCATCAAAAACAGTTAAATAAAAGGGAGAAAGACGTGGTGTTGGAAGACATACACACACGCACGCACACTTACTACAACATTACGCTCTTGCGAAGGAGGGTCCGAATGAGTAAGAGCTAAGCAACTAGCTATGCTAATTTAAACTAATTAGACTAAACCAATTAGACTAATTATTACAGATCAAGTGAATAACTAGCAAACTAATTACTAATTATTACAACACTTTAATCAACTAGTAAACTAATTAATTAAAACAAATGCACACTAACTAATCATGCAAGGCACTAAACTATGCTGCCACTGCTCCGCCTTGGGAAGTGAAAGATGCATGCGCTTGGTTTTTGCCCCGAAAAGTCCTCTATTTTGCTCTTGAGAGGCTCTGTTTGCAGGGTTGAACATTTCCAGAACCTTTCTGCTCCACTTTACCAAATCTTTGCAGAGGGTTACACCAGTGGCCTGCCGGCCATGGATGGCTATTGCCGGCCATCTACCGGCCAGAGAGGTGCACTGTCGGCCAGAAATGAGGCACTGTCGGCCATGGATGAGGCATTGCCGACCACTGATGCATTGGATCACCATGCTGCAACAGAGCACAAACAGAGCAAAAAGAGGGGTTTTTCCAAGGATTGTCTGCACACCCTGGCTCTCCTTTTCATGGGGAAATCAAAGGAGGGACAATATTTGGTTCACAAAACCACCAATCAAACAATTTCATTGCATGATGGCTCGTGAAACCAATTGTGCAAGTTCAATAAATGTAAAAAACAAGACTCAAAATGTCCATCACCCTATCATGCATGATCAAGGGCAATGGATACATAGGAAAATGTCACATTTCATCACTATTGAGTATGAAATGTCCCATTTGCCTTGTGTTCAAATTAACATCCGATTTGAACACATGCAATGCAACACAAAAAAATGCTTATCTTGCCTCTTTTACTTGTCAATTTTTGTTTACTCATTTTAATTACCAAGTCATTCATTAATCCATTAAGTCCATTGGTGAGTGTCCTCTAATGGAAAGAGGGCTCAAACTACAAGTTGCTTTGGGGTATGAAAGAGGCATTACACTGTTGGTAATAAACCCCCTAAGGGATTAAACCATTAGGTGTATCACCTCTATTTCACACTTAGGCAAACACGTGGCTTGAAACCACCTTCAAAGAAAATCAAAAGTGAAGAATTGAGGGGGGTTGCAGAGATTGATTAAGTGCTGGAAATGAATGATAAAAGTACTAAAACATGCAACCAATTCAAGCCAATGAGGGTTAAAGCCTTAAAACACTAAGCTAGTGAAGGAATTAACACTACAACCACACAAAACAAGACTCAAATGACTTAACCAGCCAAAAACAGAGTTACAACAGTCCAAAAAAGAGCTTAAATCATGCTGGAATTAAGCTATAAATTGCTAGAAAAGTAGGCTAACACATAGAGCTATCTAGGCTAGCAAATAGGACAAAAGGAGAGAAGGCTAACCCCTCATATTTTGAACTTCAAACATGATTTTTACCACTAAAATTACTCCGAAATTCAGTGCTTAAAAGCTTGGAAAAAGATAGTAAAATGGTGGGAAACACAAGGGCAAAGGCCTCCAAAACAAGGTACAAAGAAGGGCTATCAACCCCTCAACCTTTAATGGCCTTAGGACCCAAGCTTCATCCCAAAAACACAGAGTTTTTGTAGCCCAAAATCAGTTGGAAAACATGCTGGAATGAAGACAATAGTAGCTAAAACAATAAGTTAATACATGGAGCTTTTGAGCTAGTAAACAAGCATAAAGAGGGGTGGCTAACCCCTCTATTTTTGGGACCTCAATTTTATCCTCTGAAAACCTCTGAAAATCAGTGGTAAAAAGGTCCAAAAAAGTTGGTTATAAAGTGTTGAACAAAGGTACAAAAACTATACAAGCAAAGAAGCAAGAAGGGTAAACCAACCCTTAATTGAAAATGGCCTCAAACCAACACTTTTAGGCCACAAAAATAGAGTTTTTTACAGTTCAAAATCAGCCCCAAAATAGTTGAAAATGATGGCAAAACAAGTATACAAAACAAGTATAAACAAGGCAAATGCTATACCTTTGAAACAAAGCACAAATTGGCCAACAATCCAAGCCAAAATCACCTTCTAGAGCTCAAAGAAGGTCCCAAGTTACCTCAGCTCAAAGACTAGCCGCTTTGGTTAAGGTAGTATATGTAAAAGTGAAGTGTATCTATACTTGTATGCACAAAAGTTCAAGAGAGAGAGAGAAATGTAGAGAGAGAGAGTTGTAGAGAGAGAGACTCCTAAAATTTTTCTAACCTTAAAATATGAGAGAGAGATCAAGTATATATAGAAAAATGTGAGCTTTGGTCGAAAATATCAAAGAGAGAACAACTGGAGAAGTGTGGAACAGCTGAAGGAAAATATCTGGGTTTTATATTGGTGGCCGGCACATGCATTGCCGGCCATCAATGTCCATTGCTAGCCATCAATGTCCATTGCTAGCCATCAATGATGCATTGCTGGCCATCAAAAATCTACTTCCAGGCCCGACTTCAAATGGGCATAACTCCTCCATCCAGACTCCTTTGCAGGTCATTCTTGAGTCTAAATTAAAGCCCCAGATGTCTACTTTCCAATGGTGGTAGCCTCACATCAAAATTCCAAGTGTGAAAAAAGATATTCCTATTTTAGACCTCGTTTGACAAGTGGATTTTTTAGTCAAAAAGCCAAAAAGTTACCAAAAAAATCAAAAAACCAAAAAGCCAACAATCCATACCAAAAAGTCAAAGATTCTCTTTTCTCTCTACTTTTTGCACATCTTTTCGTAAAAAGCCAAAAAGTCATCCCAAACATACTAGTTTTTTTTAGCTCATATTTTAGCCAAATAGCCAAAAAGTTACTAAATTAGCCTGTTCCCAAACGAGGCCTTAGTGAAGACTGCTCAATTTTGTCTTAATTAGATTGATGCCTCACTTCAAACAGCCATATCTCCCTCATCCGGACTCGGCTTTAGGAGTTTTTGAGTGTAAAATGAAGCCCCATAAGTCCACTTTCCAATGGTGGTGGCCTCACAACTTAAGTCCAAGTGTACAAAAGGATAGACCTGATTTAGTGAAGGCTGCTCGGGTCTCTCTTAACGGTTTATGCCTAACTTCTTCCCCAACTAGGTTTCTTCCCTCTCCTCCAATTTTCTTCAACTCCAAACCTCTAAATAAGATGTTTTAAAGATTTTTTCAAAGAGTTCACCTCTCTTCCATTTATTTTCACTTTGTCCTTGCTCGGTTTACCGAAAAGTGCAATTTTTAACAAAATGCAAGCCTCGGAACATCGTAGAAACTTTTGGGAAAAATATTTTGAAAGAGAGGGTTTTAAGGTTTAAAAAAAGTTTTGGTCAAAATAGTTTTGGTCCAAAAATGGGGTGTAAGGTTGGGATTTGAATTCCTCTTGCCGAAGAAATCGAACCTTTGCACAACAAAGCCTTCATCCTCGAGCAATCAATCAGTGGTGCCCAAGTCTAAAAGGCGGTCAAAAATGGGGTGTCTACACATATTATATTCAAATAGAAGAAACAAATAAAGAAAAACACAAGTAAAGGACCAAACTTTGTAATTTCAATAACTACTTCTCTAAAGTCTTAGCTACTCTATCAGCTAAAAGAAGAAATGATTTCTTCAAGTGTTCAATTCCCTTCTTGCAAATTACACACATAATGTATTGCCTTTGACGACACAAGAATTCTCACACGTACATATGAGTATTCTTTGTTGAGTCTTCCCATAACAAACCTCCATATTATTGTGCAAAGTCGCGAGCATCCTCAAGAACTTCCTGCAAGTTAAGGAAACAAATTCATAAGTTGATAAAAGATTCAAAATAGTATAAATGAAATGTGATTGTAGTGAGATGAGTTTGATTTTTACCCCAGAACTCATCATAAAGATGAGTTGATATCATCCCGACCTTTCATATCCGATTCCAACTACTTAATCTGTTAAAGAAAGTTGCATTTCAAATCATTGTCAAACAAATTAAGATATAATTCACTTGGAAAATGGTATCATTTAAAAACAGGATAAATGTATTCGAGAACTTGATGATTCACAAAAACAGCATAACCAAATTCACTTTTGATTGAGAGCTGACATGTACTAAATATTGAATCTGAATAATAGTAGAATATTTTGGTTTTTAAATGTATCTTTTAGCATTGTGAAAAATGTAAACCCGATTAGTAACATTTTAATATTTTCTGATACGAAGGGTATTGTCTCCGCAACATGAGAATCTGTATTTTCTGCTGAAGAAAAGAAATTATCTGCAAATACAAAGGTTGAAATTTCAAAGAAGCAAATTATATTCTTATAGAATAAACAAACAAGAAAATCTAAAAATATATTTGGTGGAACATACAATATATACGAGCAACAATATTCACATATTACATTTAAGTGGTAAAGATAGTCCTACATAACCATCCAAATCATCCATATTCCGACAAGTTATAGAATCCCATTCAAGGGTTTTCAAAGAAAGCAATATTCCGCTCTTAATCATAACAAGATAAACACTGTTTATTATTAACACCTCCTACCTCCCCTCCATTTCCCTAAACACACACACACAAACATACATACCAAAATAAATAAATAACAAAAAACAACCCAAATAGAAAAGAAAAACAAAACAAAATTATTTATCAAAATAAGCAAAAAAACAAAAGTTGTCGATAGAATATTTGGATGAACCTAACAGGATGGCTTTTTAAAAATAGTAACATTGGTCCCTTTTAATTGAGGGTCCTAGGAGAAGACTGGAGAATCAGATAGGCCAAACCTTCGGCATTATTTGTATAAAGTGGCTGCTCTCAATTTTGAACCTAAGTTCTCACTCTCAGCACCCTGAGCGTTTACCTTTGCACCAAGCAATGCCCCAATGTTGGCTTTCAAGGCACCCAAGGGTGCAGGCAAGAGATTCCTATGCATTCGCAATGGACACTTGTTTCCAGTGACAAAACATCCAGAAGTCGAGAGAATTCGCTTAATAACAAATAAAATGAAATTAGCAACCAAGCAAAAGCTTTTTTAAATAAAAACACCAATAAAGGATCAAACTTTATTATTCCTTTTAGTATTAGTGTAAAATTTAGCTACTCTATCCGATAAAAGATGATATGGTTTTTTTTAGGGTCCTCCTAATGATAGCCTTCAAGGCTGTCAATAAGAAGCACATAAGGCCAAAATATTTATAATCTCAATAAATTTTTCACATATCCCTATTAGTAAAAATTATGCTAGGGTTGGATCGATAGTAACCAAGCAATAATTTTAAACTACACAACTTAAACAGGAACAACCAAGCAATTGTGGTTCTGGTTCGAATGCCTCAAAAGAATAAGGACTTCTTTGGATCAAACAATGATAACAAAGTAAACAAGAAGGACAACAAGTTCTATGTATCAACAGATAGTGACAAGGTAGGTTGAATGGAAAGAAAACAACTTCAAATTATTGTATCAACAGATGGTAACAAGGTAGATTAAACAAATAAAAGCAACTTCATGCTGAAATCACCTATGTTCATCAAATTACAGACTACAATAGCAAAAACTACTCGTACGTTATGATCTTAACTACTCCTAGGTCTAAAAACTAAGTTGTTATGTTGTTGTTGATGCCTCTATTTTTGCCAACTTCTGGTCTTTTATAGCTCTTCTTTCCCACGACCCCATGATCTCTTTAATCTAAAACTGCTGCTATGTAACTGCCACAACTACACTCTCACTTCCCAGCCTTCAAACCGCATCATGCCTTTATCTTTACCTGTTAAACTTCGTTTCTTTTAAGTTAACACGTGTCCCTGAGTCCTTCTACCTCTCCTTCGACAGAGGAAAACTCCCACTCTATTAATGTTTTCTTTTAAAGACAGCCCACTAAGTCCATGGCCACATTGTCAATAATCGCTCCACCTTCCATGTTATTCCCAAATTCAAACTTCACTTCGAGTTGATGATCTCTGTCCTCTGATGATAACTATTTATTTTGAACTTGGCCATATGTCCTCTGCTGACTGAACCACCTGTTGACAAGGTTTGGCAAAAATAGGTGCAAACAATCCCAAAACACTTTACATATTCTTATATACCTTTTACACATTTCAATACACTTTTTATACATTTTTTAACACTAACAACAGCCTAAGGTTTTTTTTTTTTTTGCATTTTTCTCTCTTAAAAGGTCTCAAAAGATAGCATGGAGTTACAAACAAATAGGCATCGATGCTTGCCTATTTTTCCATAATGCCATTTTTTAAAGCATCATTCAAGCTTCCTTTGTAGCTACAAAAAGATTTGGAAGCTAATATTCTACCCTGTATTTTTAGCACAAAAATTGATCCCTTCATCAATGAATGGCAAATATAAGAATAAAATTTTAATGAATATGAACAATGAGCAATCCAAGATGGTAAATGTCAAATGATAACGACTTCATTGGATAAGAGAGGTGCTTACATTAGTATTGAGAAATAAACGCTCGGTTCTGATAAAAATCTTAGACGATATTAATATTGAGAAATAAATAAATAAATATGGTACTTGATTGGATAAGAGAGGTGCTTACATTAATGACCTTCCCCTCTTGTACCTACTAAACTCCCTAATCAAATCCTTTGATTGTAATGGATTAGTGCCTAAATTAAATGGAGTTAAATGGTTTCCTACCTTCCCATAAAAAAATAGGTGGCAGCTCTTTTATGTGAATCAATCTATTTTGGCAAAACTTGTGGGCCAACGATACTGTGGGATAAATGATTTGTTGTCATTATAGATCTCAATGGTTCACACTCGATTTTGAGATAGTCTAATTTGACGTGTGGGTGTGTCGAAATGTGTGGTATCCACAAGAGGACCGTGTAATTATATAAAAAATATAAGATTAATTGTATTTTCTTCAAACCTCAAGGAGATGAGTAAATTTACCCTTATATACATATATTGAAAAAAAAATTGATTAAAATATAAAATATATAGATCAAAATCATGTGTGACCTCAAATATACTCTTGGCCTTTGTCTTTGCCTTGTTTACATTTGCCTTGCGTCTATTGATAAATAAGGCAAAGGTAAAAGGCACTACTAAACACAAGATGACATGTGCTCAAAATGGTGTGAAATTTGGTCAGGACATGAAAAACTTCATGACGATTAGGACCCATCAATCTTGAATGGCCAACAACAGATTTTGGGCAAATTCCAACATTTAGGCCCTTAGTTTCGCGATTTTGCATTTGTAGAAGTAATTGATTCGTCTATAACTTGGTCTATATGAATATGATTTTGCCTTCATTTTTTCCAGTATGTTTATTTTTCACTATAGTATTTGAATTTGAGCATAACTCAAATATTTCCTTTTTTGGTAATTATTTTATTTTATTTTATTTTGGCATGGTTAGCAAGTAATTAACCTAGGATTTAGTTTACCTTTTTTTCTTTAGGTATTCTCTAGTATAAATTGACATGTATGCCTCGGGGCAAATGAGTTTTATTTTGAAGAATTAGTATTATTACCAGAGAGAGTATCTTTTTTTTTATATCTAAATTCGTGGTTGTTCGAGTGTTTGAGTGTTCACCTTCCTTGCATCACCATTCTTTTCTTTATCTATTTTTCACTCATTTATCCTACTCATGTCAAACAGGCATAACTACCTACACCATAACTGCCTTTGTAATACCCCAACTTTTCAAAATATAATTATTTTGGTATTTAAATTTGGTTATTGAAATTTTTTATTAATGAAATATAAATTGGACATATTTTTTAGAATTTGCAAAACATGCTAGGAAATTTCATAGTTTTTGTAACTTTCAAATAATTGTGGAAATTTTGTTATTTTTCAAATTTAATAATAATAAATGAATATTTATATTTTAAATTACAATTTGAGACTATTTACTATAGCTTTTGCTCTTGAATTACCTTGCTGGTCAATTTTACAATTACTATGACACCAGTTACACTTCTACAAAAAAAATTCGATCCACCACAGATGGAGGATATCTTTTTATCAACAAAAGAAAACATGCCTTTATAGAGGGTGGCAAGAAAGTAAGGAGCAAAAGCCATGGCTTGGCCATCTTGAAGGCATAAAGCAGATGGAAGGTATTCCTTGGTAATTTTGAAGCCAAGAACACAAAAAATGAATTAGCAAAGCCAAACTAAGTAAAAGGCAACTCTTTCTTGGTCATCGACTGGGGTGTTTCTTTTGCCTCTGTATTTTTTAATAAACTCAATGTAACTCATGTCAGTGTTAAGGGTGAAAGCTACTGGTGAGGGTTCTAGTAAAGCTGTAACCCCCTCGAAATAATAACATTAAACTCATCAATAGAGACATACATTTATATACAATAGATCCACATTCTTCAATTAATCAGAGTATTTCATTACAAATAGTATTACATGTTAACGACAAAAGCAAATGCCCTACGGGCTTACAGCTTTCCAAGTTAACACTTGGTTACAACAAAAGAGTGCTAACTCATTTACACATTAAGCCCATGGCTTGAATATACATGTAATACATCAAGAAACTAAATAACAAAAGTCTGCCCGCCCCTAGCCTCCCAAGCTATGTCCTTGGAGGTGGCATGCTACCTGTACCTGAAAATGATATTCCCATATAGGGTGAGCCACAGCCCAGTAGAGATATGCTAAACACAGTATGAGCAATGACTAAGACGTTAGCAATTGATAAATGTTCAATTTTCATAAACCAATTCATAATCCATTTCCATTTCTTATTAATTTCACAGTTTCCATCAATGGCTCAGAACCTGGCCAACCACTTATATGAGACCGAGACTCATATTAAACATTTTCCGTTTTTACCATAGATAAACACACAGGTTATATCAACATCTCAACAGATAAGCATACAAGCTGTATCCACATTTCAACAGATATGCATATTAGCTATATCAACACTCCCAATGACAAGCATATAAGCTGTATCAACACTTCCAATGACAAGCATATAAGCTGTATCAACACATTATCTAACAAGCATATGAGCTGTATCAGTGAAGTCTATCCCCTATCTCCTCCCAAACAACATCCGGTTTAGAGGTCTATCCCCTATCTTCCCCTAAACCGTGGAGTACATCCCCTATCTCCTCCCACACACACACATGCATATATACACAAAAGTCATATATACAATCAATCAATACATAACGTTAATGTATTCTATCAACCGTCATACTCTATGACATATCCAATTGATTAGTTT
The DNA here is from genome assembly GCF_055761805.1 of Camellia sinensis. Lineage (NCBI taxonomy): Eukaryota > Viridiplantae > Streptophyta > Magnoliopsida > Ericales > Theaceae > Camellia > Camellia sinensis. The sequence goes on from NC_138962.1 coordinate 103,378,840, forward strand.
TAGTTCGCCTAATCATCATGCATTATCTACAACAATCAAAACTACCCTCCACCGGTAGCCCAAGCAATTATTTCTAAACAGATAATAAAAGCTCCAATAGATAAAATATCTATGTTTTCAAAAGTGGGTGGTTAACAAATCCAATTCCACTATTCTACCATATAATGAGTCAATTTCATTATTCCCAACTCAATTTCAAATATCAACATTTTTCCCAAATTAATTATACTAATTAATTTACACAATGAATTAGGGCTTTCTCTCCCATTTTCCGATATCGACCCAATGGTCCATATATCAACAACCAACATCAATACCGCTATTTTGAAACCCAAAATACTCATTTTAGAATCAAAATAATAAAACCCTCTTTGACATTTTAAAACCCTAAGTCTCAAAATTTCCCAACTTCAACACTTTATCAAAATCACAAAAAAATCTATGTTAAAGACCATAAAGTGAGTAGGAATCCCTACCTCAAATTCGGAGCCCAAGAGGAGGAGAAGTAGAAAACTAAAATGCTCCAAACTCCAAGATTCATGGATCAAAACGAAGCCCTCGACGATCAACACAACCTTTACAAAGGGCAAAGGGAAGGAAAGTACTCTAACTAGATCAAACCCTAGAGAGAAGGGAGTTTCTAGAGAGAGGGGCTCTCAAAATATCTTTTTAGAAAGTAAGAGAGAGAGAAAGAAAAGCAAAAAGTGATTTAAAATCACCCAGCGGATAACTCATATACGTATGACCCGCTCGAGCGGAGAACACAACGCTTGAGCACCAAGAACAAAAATCTGGGCACGCTCGAGCGCAATAAGGCCCGCTCGAGCGCCAAGACACAAGAATAAAGCACTTCCGCTCGAGCACGAAAACCAGTTCGCTCGAGCGTAGATTTCCACCTTCCAGAACTGATACCCAGAAAGTACTACCCGCTCGAGCGCCACAGCTTGAGCGTCAACAAACCCGCTCGAGCGTAAAAATCCCATCTGCAGAAGTTTTGCAGGAACACGAAATACTGGTTTTGTGCAATCCCCGCTCGAGCGCAAGAAGACCCGCTCGAGCGGAACGCCTAAAAACTGGGCGACAAGGAATTGAGACCATGGCCTAACCAACCTGTAACAACCCTCTCCAAAACATCCTAAAACTCAATCAAGTGGAAATAAAGGACGACAACAAGATAGATACCACTACCAACTTTACGGAACCGAGTCCGGAATACAACAGAACAGTAAAGGGACAACCGGGATCGCTATAACCTCCCCCCCTAAAGAATTTCGTCCCCGAAATTAAACACAAGTTTTTCAAAAATAGGTTTTCTCCATTCTCAACAATATCACAACATAATATTAAACAACCCGACCCATTACCGGTCAATCCCATCTCTTTTCAAGAGGCATTTCACAACATATATTACAAGTGCATTATCAACACGCAATTTTCCCCCATTTCCAACCATTCCCAACACACATGGTTCGCAGTTCGTATCATAATCAATATACATGATACAACTCCAAATCTACAATATAGCCAACATATGCAATATCATAATCAACTTCCCATATTAAGGTAAGTTCTACAACAAACTTCCATTAGTACCAAAACATTACCAATGTTTTACAACTTAAGACATATATAAAGCTCTTAAGTCCAACAATATTACAAAAATTCCATTACATGGTCACTCATCAGCAAACAAGTCCGGATATTTCTCGCGGACTTCCAACTCACGTTCCCAAGTGGCTTCCTCCACTCCGTGATGCTTCCACAAAACCTTCACCAAAGGAATGGTCTTGCCACGCAGGACTTGATCCCGCCTATCCAAGACCCGAACCGGTCTCTCCTCATACGAGGCATCATCATCTACCTCTAAGTCGGTCCAATCCAACACATGCGATGGATCCGGCTCATACTTCTGAAGCATACTCACATGAAACACGTCATGCACTCCGGACAACTGCGGCGGCAAGGCTAAACGATAAGCAACCTCGCCAATCGTCTCAAGGATCTCAAAAGGCCCAATAAACTGAGGGGATAACTTCCCACTCTTCCCAAACCTCATCAGACCTCGCCTAGGTGATATCTTCAGAAAGACATGATCACCTATCTCAAACGCCAAAGGCCTCCTCCTACGGTCGGCATAACTCTTTTGGCGACTCTGGGCTGTAACAAGCCTCCTACGGATAAGCTCAACTTTTTCCGTCGTCTCTCTGACCAACTCCGGACCCAACAAAGGGGCATCACCCACCTCGGCCCAACAAACTGGAGACCTACACAGTCGGCCGTATAAGGCCTCAAACGGTGCCATACCGATACTAGACTGAAAGCTGTTGTTGTAGGCAAACTCCACCAAAGGCAAGTGCCTCTCCCACGTCCCACTAAAGTCAAGGACACAACCTCGAAGCATATCCTCAAGGATCTTAATAGTACGCTCGGACTGCCCGTCAGTCTGGGGATGATAAGCCGTACTAAAGGTCAACTTAGTGCCCAAGGCACTCTGCAAACTTTGCCACAACCTAGCAGTAAAACGAGGATCTCTATCTGAGACGATCGTCACTGGGACCCCGTGCAACCTCACTATGTCCCGAATATACAAGTCGGCGAGATGATCTACCGAATCTCTCACGCGCATAGGAATGAAGTGCACCGACTTAGTCAACCGGTCCACAACCACCCAAATGGCATCACTACCCCGCTGAGTCCTCGGAAGACCTACAACGAAGTCCATAGTGACATGCTCCCACTTCCACTCAGCAATAGGCAAGGGTTACAACAAACCCGCTGGCCTCTGATGCTCGGCCTTCACTTGCTGACAAGTAAGGCACTTAGACACAAAAGCTGCCACGTCTCTCTTCACACCCCGCCACCAAAACTGGCGACCCAAATCCCGATACATCTTAGTACCTCCGGGATGCACCGCAAGACGTGAATGATGAAACTCTCGGAGTACTTCCTCTCGGCAAGTCTCCGGCACAAACAAATGGTCTCGGTATCTCACACTCAGGTCGGGATAAACCATCAAACCCTTCTCAACTTTCCCACTGGAGATCTTCTCTCGGAAGGACTCTACCTCAAGGTCACCTCTCTGTGCCTCTAATACTCGAGTCACAAGTGTAGGCTGCGCAACAACAGAAAACAAGGCCGCAGCCTCAACGGATTCACCCAGTAGCAAATCAAACTCACCAAGTGCACCCATCATCTCCCATTCCCGGATGGCAATACAAGCTACATCACTAATGGATTTTCTACTAAGGGCATCGGCCACAACGTTGGCCTTTCCCGGGTGATAGTGCAACTCAAAATCGTAGTCCTCAATAAACTCCATCCATCTCCTTTGCCTCAAATTCAAGTCCCTCTGGGTAAACAGGTACTTCAAACTCTTGTGGTCCGAGAACACCTCGAACCTCTCACCATAAAGGTAGTGCCTCCAAATCTTCAAGGCAAATATCACTGCTGCTAACTCTAGGTCGTGTGTAGGGTAGTTCTTCTCGTGAATTTTCAACTGACGTGAGCCATAAGCTACCACGTTCCCCTCTTGCATCAACACGCAACCCAAACCCTCTCGTGAGGCATCACAATATACCGCATAACCCAACCCTCTCTCCGGAATAACCAAAACTGGAGCGGTGGTCAATCTAACCTTCAACTCTTGGAACGACTTTTCACAAGTCTCACTCCACACAAACTTAACCCCCTTCCGCGTCAATCTAGTTAACGGCAAAGCTAGCCTGGAGAAATCCTTCACAAACCGACGGTAATACCCAGCTAACCCCAGAAAACTGCAGATCTCAAATACACTCTTAGGCTGTGCCCAATCTTGCACTGCCTCAACCTTGGATGTATCAACAGACACCCCTTCCCTAGATACCACATGGCCTAAGAACTTCACCTCTCCTAGCCAGAACTCACACTTCCCAAACTTGGCATACAGCCTATGGGCTCTAACCAACTCAAGCACCACTCTAAAGTGTTCCTCATGCTCCTCCTCGAAAGGCGAATAGATAAGAATGTCGTCCACGAAAACGACTACAAATCGATCCAAGAATTCCCGGAAGATCCGGTTCATCAAGTCCATAAAGACTGCCGGTGCATTGGTAAGCCCGAATGGCATCACCAGAAACTCGTAATGGCCATACTGTGTACGGAATGCCATCTTCGGAATATCCTCCTCCCTGACCCTCAACTGGTGGTAACCCGATCTCAAGTCTATCTTAGAGAAACAACGGGAACCCTTCAACTGGTCAAACAGATCATCTATACGGGGCATAGGGTACTTATTCTTGACCGTAGCCCGATTCAACTTCCGGTAGTCTATACACAATCTCAAGGCACCATCTTTCTTCTTAGCAAAGAGGGCCGGTGCTCCCCACGGCGAAACACTAGGGCAACAAAACCCTTATCTAACAATTCCTGGAGCTGAATCTTCAACTCACTCAACTCGGCTGGGGCAAAACGATAAGGTGCCATAGAAATCGGCGCTGTGCCGGGCACTAAATCAATAGAGAACTCTATCTCTCGATGTGGTGGCAAACTAACGAGATCCTCGGGAAAGACATCCGAATACTCACAAACCACCCTCGGCAAAACAACTTGGGTCTCATCACACTCACCACTCAAAAGGCTAGCAAGTAGACCACTAACCTCACTCCGCCCTCGCGAATCATACATCGGTGGCAACACACTACCAACCCGATCCCCCAAGAAATGGAAACACTCCCCGCTTAAGGTACAAACTGTGACCCTCTGACGGTAGCAATCGATAACAGCCTGGTATGACGATAGCCAGTCCATACCCAAAATAACATCGAAGCCCTTCATGGGCATAACAACAAAGGGAAAAGGAAGCCTACGGTCGACGACCTCTATATCACAACCCCTACATCCGTGTTTCAAAATCAACTCGCCCCCAACAGGCGATACTACACAAATAGGAGATGCTAACAGTGCCAACTCCAACTCTAACACAGATGCAAATGCAGCAGATACAAAAGAATGGGACGCACCCGTATCAATCAGTACACTAGCAACCGAGTTGCAAAACAGAAAGGTACCTCTCACTACTGATGGAGCCGGTACTAGGTCCTGCGCGGTAACAGCATACACGCGCCCTGTAGGCCCCTGATCCACCTGCTCACCTCTAGGAGCAAAAGACTGCTGCACAGACTGGGATGACGAAGCTCCCAGATTGGCCCTCGAGGCCTGCACAGACTGAGCTGGCTGATAACTCTGCGTCTGCCTAGAACCAGACGCTCCCGAAGTAGCACTCAACTGTGGGCAATACCTCTTCAGGTGCCCAGGCTGACCACACTGATAACAGGACAAAGGCTGGCCCCTGCCCTGACTCTGGCCCTGAGGTCTAGCTGAAGAAGAAGCAGCTCGCTGACCCCCTCCTTTCTGCGGGCAAACTGAAGACTTGTGACCCAGCTGGCCACATGCAAAACAAGTCAAGCCTCCCTGACTACCCCTCCCTGAGCCCACACTCGGCACTAGAAAGGTCGATCTAGCCACACCACCCTGCGACTGCTGAGGGTTAGGACCCCTCTGTCTCCTGTCATCACCCTGACCATCCTGGCTCCTCTTGGAGCCTCTCTGCCCCTCATCCTCCTCCTGCATCATGAGCTCCATATGAGCTGCCGCATCTACCAAACGTCTATACTCCCGGATGAAAGATCCACCAACCCTCAACTTGAGGCCTCGCCTCAACTTCCGCTCAAACTCAAAGCAACGGCGTTCCTCGGACGCCACCAGTTCAGGTGCAAACCTGGACAGACTAGTAAAAGCAGCCTCAAACTCGACCACTGACAAGCCCTACTGTCTAAGCTGGCAAAACTGTTCCCTCAACTTTTCTCTAGCAGCTGAAGACAAAAACTTCTCCTGGAAAACATTCACAAATGCTTCCCATGCACCACCAACACTGCCCTTCTCGTACTTCCACCATTGACCCGCATCTCCCTTCAGCTGGAAGGATGCCAAGGTCACCTTCAAAGCCCCGTCCTCGATGCCAAGCATCTCGAACGTCTTCTCCATCTATTCCAACCACTCGTCAGCCTTAAGTGGCTCATTTGGATCCCCAACAAACTCGTTCGGGTTAGACAGGAAGAATTCCCTCTTCAAGAAAGAAGGCCCTGCCTCGGCAGCCTGATTCTCAGCTCTGAGAATACCCAAAGCTCCCGCTATCTCTCGGGCCAAGGCGGCCATAGCCTGCTGACCCGCTGGCTCGGCCACATTGGCCTGACCAACTCCCTCCTGCACTGCCGGAACGTCATCCGGTACAGGTACCTCCTGCCTACCATGCCTGCCACGCCTACCACGCCCTCGTCCTGACATCCTAATAAAGGTAACCAAGACTATTAGCACATTCACAAATGTGTCGAAGCTATAACACTCGCGTCCTAATGCATGGACAACTGTAATTCATTCCACGTAAGCACATAAACATATAAGCACTTACGAATTTCATTCCTGGGTAATGATAGTCCCGAGGCGTTACTAGAGTTCCGGTTAGAAACAGCATTGATCAAATGCCTTTCCAACAAGACTCACAGAAACCCAAGGATCCAATCAACATCCTAGAAATTAAATCCCATACCCATATAAACACATAAGCATGTTATCAATTTAAACACATAGCATATGACACTACATCTAAGTCTCTATCAAGCGAGACAAACCCATTGTGATTCTAATCACTTCCCACGTACCCAAAGTATTCAAACCCGGTACGCTCTGATACCAAGTTGTAACCCCTCGAAATAATAACATTAAACTCATCAATAGAGACATACATTTATATACAATAGATCCACATTCTTCAATTAATCAGAGTATTTCATTACAAATAGTATTACATGTTAACGACAAAAGCAAATGCCCTACGGGCTTACAGCTTTCCAAGTTAACACTTGGTTACAACAAAAGAGTGCTAACTCATTTACACATTAAGCCCATGGCTTGAATATACATGTAATACATCAAGAAACTAAATAACAAAAGTCTGCCCGCCCCTAGCCTCCCAAGCTATGTCCTTGGAGGTGGCATGCTACCTGTACCTGAAAATGATATTCCCATATAGGGTGAGCCACAGCCCAGTAGAGATATGCTAAACACAGTATGAGCAATGACTAAGACGTTAGCAATTGATAAATGTTCAATTTTCATAAACCAATTCATAATCCATTTCCATTTCTTATTAATTTCACAGTTTCCATCAATGGCTCAGAACCTGGCCAACCACTTATATGAGACCGAGACTCATATTAAACATTTTCCGTTTTTACCATAGATAAACACACAGGTTATATCAACATCTCAACAGATAAGCATACAAGCTGTATCCACATTTCAACAGATATGCATATTAGCTATATCAACACTCCCAATGACAAGCATATAAGTTGTATCAACACTTCCAATGACAAGCATATAAGCTGTATCAACACATTATCTAACAAGCATATGAGTTGTATCAGTGAAGTCCATCCCCTATCTCCTCCCAAACAACATCCGGTTAGAGGTCCATCCCCTATCTTCCCCTAAACCGTGGAGTACATCCCCTATCTCCTCCCACACACACACATGCATATATACACAAAAGTCATATATACAATCAATCAATACATAACGTTAATGTATTCTATCAACCGTCATACTCTATGACATATCCAATTGATTAGTTTTAGTTCGCCTAATCATCATGCATTATCTACAACAATCAAAACTACCCTCCACCGGTAGCCCAAGCAATTATTTCTAAACAGATAATAAAAGCTCCAACAGATAAAATATCTATGTTTTCAAAAGTGGGTGGTTAACAAATCCAATTTCACTATTCTACCATATAATGAGTCAATTTCATTATTCCCAACTCAATTTCAAATATCAACATTTTTCCCAAATTAATTATACTAATTAATTTACACAATGAATTAGGGCTTTCTCTCCCATTTTCCAATATCGACCCAATGGTCCATATATCAACAACCAACATCAATACCGCTATTTTGAAACCCAAAATACTCATTTTAGAATCAAAATAATAAAACCCTCTTTGACATTTTAAAACCCTAAGTCTCAAAATTTCCCAACTTCAACACTTTATCAAAATCACAAAAAAATCTATGTTAAAGACCATAAAGTGAGTAGGAATCCCTACCTCAAATTCGGAGCCCAAGAGGAGAAGAAGTAGAAAACTAAAATGCTCCAAACTCCAAGATTCATGGATCAAAACGAAGCCCTCGACGATCAACACAACCTTTACAAAGGGCAAAGGGAAGGAAAGTACTCTAACTAGATCAAACCCTAGAGAGAAGGGAGTTTCTAGAGAGAGAGGCTCTCAAAATATCTTTTTAGAAAGTAAGAGAGAGAGAAAGAAAAGCAAAAAGTGATTTAAAATCACCCAGCGGATAACTCATATACGTATGACCCGCTCAAGCAGAGAACACAACGCTCGAGCGCCAAGAACAAAAATCTGGACACGCTCGAGCGCAATAAGGCCCGCTCGAGCGCCAAGACACAAGAATAAAGCACTTCCGCTCGAGCGCGAAAACCAGTCCGCTCGAGCGTAGATTTCCACCTTCCAGAACTGATACCCAGAAAGTACTACCCGCTCGAGCGCCACCGCTCGAGCGTCAACAAACCCGCTCCAGCGTAAAAATCCCATCTGCAAAAGTTTTGCAGGAACACGAAATACTGGTTTTGTGCAATCCTCGCTCGAGCGCAAGAAGACCCGCTCGAGCGGAACGCCTAAAAACTGGGCGACAAGGAATTGAGACCAAGGCCTAACCAACCTGTAACAACCCTCTCCAAAACATCCTAAAACTCAATCAATTGGAAATAAAGGACGACAACAAGATAGATACCACTACCAACTTCACGGAACCGAGTCCGGAATACAACAGAACAGTAAAGGGACAACCGGGATCGCTATAAAAGCACTAATTTCTAATCCTAGAATGGGGAGTCCAATTAAATAGGCTACGTCTAGGATGGTTGGAGATATCATGCCAAACCCTAGGAGCATTGAGTTACAAGATTGTGACCAGAAACAGGCAGCAGCAGCAATTAACCACTTATTCATATCAAATTTGAGGGTCGACAGACGAATTACCTCACTAATGCCTAGATGTTTCCATACATCTGAGTCATGAGCTTCAATTCGTTTGACCCAGCTTTGCCAGGTAGAATCTAGTTGTCTCCATGATCTGAGAGGGTTTTTGTTGTTGTCCCAATTTACCCAATCGAATTTTAGTTGGTTGAGAAGCAAAGTTTCACCATTAGCAAGTGGGTAGTATGGAGTTAGGTCATCTAGGAAATAGGCTATAAACGTAGGTCCTAGGGTTGCTTTGGCTACGGTGGTGGTACTTGGAATGAAAGTTAACTCCAGCATTAGAGAGCTGGTGAGTTCCCTAATGGTTTTGGGAAATCTAAGACGTTCATCATTGGTTTCATCTTCTTTCGTGGATTTCAAGAGCCATTATTTAGAGTTCTGAGTTGTTTGGTGTTCTGATATGGGAGTTTCAAAAGAGAGAGAGAAGATTGAAGTGAGGAGAAGTTGGAAGGTTTAAGCTTTTATAGCTTATGTTGGGCCCAATGTTTGGATTTGTTCGAATTAAGTATATTATTTAGCTGGCCAAGGGAATGGATTTGTTTAAGTTAAAAACCATTATTATTTATTTAACTTAAATAAGGGGGCATTGTTTGCACCTATTTTTTGTGAAATTCTTGTCAACAGGTGTATCAATCAGCTGATGACACATGGCAGAGTCAAAGTGAAAGTCCTTCATCAGTTAGAGGGACAGGTGGCATGAAAAGGTTGAGCACGTGCATAGAATGATTCAAGTGATGGAGCAGTTATCAGGCTAAGTCATGAACTTAGTGGGTCGTTTTCAGAAAGGAATATGTACGAGATAGAAGGCTTTACCCTGTCGATGTGGTGCTTAAAGTGTAAAGGGACATGTGGCAACATGGAAGAGAGATGGTTCGACAGGAAGATTTGAAGGCTTGGTAGAGTTTGAAGACTTAGAAGTGAGGAGGCAGTTACCATGGCAGTTGGCAATTATAGTTGCAGGTATGAAGGAGTCATGCAATCATAGGCCAAGTATAGCGATCCTGGTTTCCCTTTTCTTTAATTGTTGTATCCGGACTTAGGTTCCGTGGAGTTAGTTGTTGTGTGCATCTTATTTACATCCTTTACTCCTTGTGTTCGAGTCTTGGGTTGTGTTGGGCAGGTTTGAAACAGGTTGGTTGAACTTGGAAACCAAGAGTAGTTGCCCAGATTTTGGCCTTCACGCTCGAGTGGGGATTTTGACGCTCGAGCGGGCCCTTCGTTGTTGTCTGTCCGCTCGAGCAGGGTTTTCGACGCTCGAGCGTAGTTTTCCATCTTCCAGTATCTCCTCTGCAGTGTTGTACGCTCGAGCGGGATGTTGTGTGTGACGCTCGAGCGGGAGAGTTGACGCTCGAGCGGAGACCTGGTTCTGTAAAAGTTCTGGAAGTGTGTATCCGCCGCTCGAGCGGGATTGTTGACGCTCGAGCGGGAGTCTGTGAGTGACGCTCGAGCGGGGCGTTGGACGCTCGAGCAGGGCGACTGGGTTAAAGCTCCGCGTTTTGATCTTTTAAATCACTTTTTCTACTTCTCTTCTCTCTCTTACTTTTTCAAAAACACCATTGTTGAGCCTCTTACTCTAGAGCTCTACCTTTTCTCTAGGTATTGATTTAGTAGGAGTGATTTCCTCACATTTGGCCTTTACAAAAAAGTTGTTGATCGTCGAGGGCTATCTTTTGATCCGAATAGTTCGTGGTTTGGAGCATTTTCATTTCCATCATCTTCTTGGTTGGGTGTCATTCTTTGAGGTAGGGATAACCTACTCCTTACTATGAGCTTTGTCTTTAAATTTTAGTATTTTGAGATGTTGGGGTTGGTTTGGTAATTTTGTGAAAGTTTGGGGCTTTTGTGTAAATTTACAAAAGTTGGGGTTTTAGCTATATAAAGCCTAGATGCATGTTTGGCATGGAAAAAGTAAAATTAATGTTAAAACATTAATGAAAATGGAACCTAAGGGTTGTAATGTTAATTATGGAAAATGCCCTAATTACATTGGTTGATTAATTTGTATAATTAATTGTTGGAAATGAGGAATTGAATTGAGAATGTGGAAATTGGAAAGGGAAAGGGGTTAAGGGGTGTAGTTGGATTATTTATCGCTCACCTGGTTGAAATGTTGATTGTATATCCATTGTTGCATTTATTTATTTTTTTTGTATAGAAATAACTGCTTTGGGCTATCGGTGGAGGATAGTCTTGATTGTTGTAGACAATGCATGATGATTAGGCAAACGGAAACTAATCACTGGAATGAGTCATTGAGTATGATGATTGAAAGAACACGTTAAATTTATGTGTTGTGTGATGATGTGTATAATTATTGTTTATATGCATTGTGTTGTGTTGGAGTAAATAGGGGATGTACTCCACGGTTTAGGGGAAGATAGGGGATGGACCTCTAAACCGGATGTTGTTGGGAGGAGATAGGGGATGGACTCCGTAGATAGAGCTCATATGCTTATCTAGTGATGTATTGACAGAGCTCATATGCTTGTCATTGGAAGTGTGATAGTGCTCATATGCATATCTGTGGAATTGATGATATAGCTTGTATGCTTATCTGTTGGTATGTGATATAACTAGTATGCTTATCTATTATGAAATGGGGAAGTGCTTGATATGAGTTACTGTCTCATATGAGTTGTTTGGCCAGGTTCTGAGCCATGGTTATAAAATGAGAATTGAAAGGAACTGGAAAATGAATTGTAACATGGAATTGTATGTCATGAAACTGTAAAGTGTGATAAGAGAAAGTATCACTGTTGGCCATCTATCAACTGCTAATCTTTTAGTCATTGTTCATATTTGGTTTAGTATATTTCTACTGGGCTGTGGCTCACCCTATATGGGAATATCATTTTCAGGTACAGGTAGCATGCCACCTCCAAGGACATAGCTTGGGAGGCTAGAGGCGGACACACTTTTGTTGTCTTATTTCTTTTGATGTATTACATGTAAATTCAAGCCAAGGGCTTAATGTGTAAATGAGTTAGAACTCTTTTATTGTAACCAAGTGTTAACTTGGAAAGCTGTAAGCCCGTAGGGCATTTGCTTTTGTCGTTAACATGTAATACTTTTTGTAATGGAACTCTGATGAATAGAAGAATGTGGAGTTTTTATGTATCAATGCATGTCTATATGGATGGGTTTAATGTTATTATTTTGAGGGCGTTACACCAAGTAAAGAGGAAGAAGATATAAAAGCGAAGGATTTGGAAGAAATGAGATCATCAATAACACAACAACAATTTAGCTTATATCTAGGAGTAGTTCTTTTAATTTAGGAGTAGTTTTCTCTGTAACTTGTAACCTTTATGAACTTTGGTGGTTTCATTCTGGAATTACCTATTGTTTATTTGGTTTACTTTGTCGATTGTAATTTTGTTCCAAAGAACTCCTCATTCTTTTGAGGCATTTAAATCAAAAGCACAGTCGTCTGGTTTGTTTGTTTGATTGTTTGTTTAAATTGTTGTTCAATTTATGTTGATTGGGAGTGAGCATAATTTTTACTAACATATTCTTGAAAAAAGGACCTCCAACTTGGATCTTTAGGTGGTGATACTGATTACAAACGTAATGGAGATGTGTTTATTAAAAGTGCCAATGGCACCATGAAACACGTTTTTCACAATTTTCCTTTGTAGAGGTTATTAGATGGACTTGTGACATAGACTGGAAGATTTAAAAATGCTGGTTTTAAATTGAGATTGGATTTAAGTGTTATTTTCGTTGTGATGTTCTCTATGTTCTTGAACACTAATTCCTTTTAGTGAAGGTAATGAAGGCCATAAGAGTACTTTTGCTTTCTTTCTATTTGTGTGTTATTTTAAATGATTGTAATATTCTCAAATTGGAAAATTCTATTTACACACCACTAAAAACAACATAGGGGTGTATTCTACCCATTCAAAGATTTCATATATGAAAACACAAAATACTCTTTACACACCATCTTCACATATAGACATATAAACATCCAAAATAAATTGGTTTTGAAGATTTAGTGTTTAAGAATATGGAAATCAATTGGTTTAAGGTTTAAGAACATTAAAATTTAAAAATATTGAAATCAATTAGTTTTAGGGTTTAAGAGCATTGAAATCAATTGGTTTTGAAGATTTTGGGTATAAAAATATTGAAATCAATTGGTTTTGAAGATTTTGGGTATAAAAATATTGAAATCAATGAGTTGTGACGATTTGCACACCATAGATGACACTGAGATTGTTGATTTCGAACAATGCAACAATGAAAATGTCAATTTAATATTTAGGTTTTTAATTTTTTGTTTATCTCATTCATATAATCATCGGGAATATGACTTTGTTCATTACGTGTTCGGATAATCAAAGTTGAACTTTTGCATAATGTTTGATTATTTTTATTCGAAACAAAACAATTTTGCTCAAATTATTAAAGTTGACCAGATTACAAATGTTCATACATAAAAAATTGAACATTTTAATTCCTTAAGAATTTCATTTCTTAAATTTAATTTATTTTTGGTACATTTTCTTTTCTTTTTTACAAAAAGTAGATGTATTCAATACTTACAATAATAATAATAATAATAATAATAATAATAATAATAATAATAATAATAATAATAACATATAAAATTTAATAAATGTTCAACATAATAAGTCTAAACGAAGTGAAATTGTTCAGCATATAAAGTCTAAACGAATTTATTTTATTCAACATAAATATTTTGAACATATTCAATTTGTTCAATTTTTTTTTTTTCTACGATGATATTATGTTCAGACAACCAAAGTTGAGACAAACTCGAAATAGAAATTGCTATGGAAGTTGAATCGGTTAAAAGAAGATAGAAAAAACATATCAATATGAGAATTAAATGTGTGAATCAAGGGTGAGAATGATAAATCTTCAATATTGACAATGCACTGGCGAAGCAACGGCAAGACAATGGCAAAGATGGAGATTTGAAACGACAACAATGCATTGGCAAGCCAACAACAAAACAACGGTAACGATGGATTTCTGAAACGACGAGAATGCACCGACCAAACGAAACCCTCTGCCAACGATGGAGATATTCAACTCTGACGATGGAGATCAATGGTGTTTTGAAGATGAAAGTCTCTGGTGTTCTAAATATGGAGATATTTAGGTGTGGGTTGTGGTGTGTATTCAAACAGATAGGTGGTGTGTACCTTAGGGTTAGTAATAGAAAGTTGAGGTGTGAACTAAGATATTTTCAAACCCTAAAAATTATTATACGTGTGTTCCAAGTAATAGTGTGTACTGAGAGAATTAGTAGTATGTAAATAGAATTACCCTATCAAATTGTATACTTTTTTTGTTATTTTCTTTCTTTTTCTCTATTATACACATAATTTTTAATATCTAACATTAATTCAATTAAATAAAAATTAATTATAAATTCTTAAATATTTATTGTAATTCTTAACTTTTAATTTTAGTTTTAATTAAATTATATTTTATATCACAATTAATCCTAAATATTTAATCATTTATTGTAATTTTTAACTTTTTAATCTAATTTTAATTTAATTACATTTTAGATTAATTGTTAATTGTTATTTGTTTTTATTTAATTATATTTTTATTTTATATCAATTTTAATTTATTTTATTTTAATTTAGTGTATTAATCTAATTTTAGGTTTGGATAAAATGAGAATAAATTATCCTTTTATTGTATTAATTTTACTTTATTTTTTCAAAAAAATCAAACTCACTCTAACAAATTGTGTATATGATATATCTTCTGTTGGTTTGGATAAAAAAACTGAGGATGGCACTTCAGTCCAAAATCACATGTAGATTTTCTGACTATATTTGAACCATGAGAGGATAAAGTGCCCCAGTTCCAAAACAGGAAAGAATAAAATGAATTTAACCCTATAATTTAAAATAATTGTAAAATTTTAAAAACACATATTTCTATGCAAAATGTACAACCAATTTAAATTTGATAACAAGTGCCAAAAGCAATGGTTAACAAAATTTATTAAAATGTAACTTGTTTTTTTTTTGGGTTATACAATAGGATGTTAGGTGATTAGTAGGTTAAATTACAAAATTCATAAAAATATAATAACAACTTAATCAAATAATAATATATTTTTTTTTATCTCAATCAAATAATAAAGTTTACTTACCCAAATCCACAATAAAGATTTTTGAAGTTTTGACTATTTTGGATTATGTGCCTCAGATTTTTGAAATTTTGACTGCCTTGATTTGTTCTAGAATTCATGTGGACCCCACATCAATAAATGGTTGAGATTGATTTGTGACATTGTTTATGGAGTAATGCTATAGACTTCAAAAATTCTATCAAAATTTTTACCAAATATTTCACATAAGTTTGGGACCCACACAATGTGGGTCCTACACTCATGTGAGATATTTGGTAGAATTTTTGGAATCTCTAGCATTTTTGTTGTTTATTGGGTATGGAATAATTTTTGGAAAATGCTAGGTATCCCAAATAATCAACCAAATATTTTACCAAACCCCTCACATGGGTGTGGGACCCACACAAACCCACATATGTGTGGGTCCCACACCATGTGAGAGGTTTAGTAAAACATTTGATAGATTCTTTGGAATCTGTAGCATTACTCATAATTTTTCTTTGAGAGCAATTGTTCAATGCACTAAAGGCATTGATGTGGGGTCCACATGAATCCCACACCAATAAATGGTTGAGATTGATTTGTGACATTACCACATGAGGTATGAAATAATTTTTCCATGAGAGCAATTATTTTGTACCTCACCGACATTGATGTGGCCATATCACAAATTAATCTCAGTCGTTCATTAGTGTGAGGCCAACGTAAATCCCATAATAATGAATGATTGAGATTTTTATGAAGATAAATTTACTACTAATTAATATTTTCTTTAAAATGGTTTATAATATGTTGACCACCTCACATATGGTAATTTTTGCACCCAAAGTGCAATTATAATTACTTGGAGTAAATTACACTTTGCACCAAATCTCACTTTGGCCCCTACTCATGAAATCATGACTGTCAACCCCTTGCACTTCTAGTCAAATCTTACTTTGGTCCCTGCACATGAAATTGTGACAGTCAATCCCCTGTACTTTTAGTCAAATCTCAGTTTAGTCCCTACACAAGTGTTAATGTCCACTTTCTGTTACTCAATTGTTTAAATCTTTAACAGAATCTAGTCATGTAATAAGAATGTGACTACGACATGAGGGTAAAAAAGAAAAATCATCTACATTTTCTACCAATACACACTTTATTCCAAAATTTATATCAAAATATGATTGTATTAGGTTAAAACAAAACACAGATTGTGAACAATTAAGAAGATGAACTAGGATTTTGCATAAATTGGAATCACAAAACTCTATTTTTACGGTAACACAGTTTTCTATCTATTCATTTTTCTTTCTCTTTGATTTCTTTGTCGCATTTTTTTTTTTAATTTCAAAAACTCTACTTTCTTGCCTTTTTGTCCTAGTTTTTGCCATATGAATATATATATATATATAGTATTATATAACTCTTATGTGCTTATCATGTAAGACAAAGTGTATTGGTGGAAAACACAAATGATTTTCCTCTCTTACCCTTATTTTGTAGCCACTTTTTTTTCACATAACTGGATTTTGTGAAAGATTTAAAAATGAAGTAACAGAAAAGAGTCATTGACACTTGTGTAGGGGTCAAAGTGAGATTTGAGTAAAAGTGCAGGGGGTTGACTGTCATGATTTCATGTATATGGATTAAAGTGAGATTTGACCAGAAGTATGGGAGGTTGACTATTATAATTTCATGTGTAGGGGCCAAAATGAGATTTGGTGCAAAGTGCATGGGTACAAAGTGTAATTTACCCTAATTACTTGTTTTTTTTAAATGAATTAAAAATGACTCCTTGAGACTATAAACAGAGCAAGAAAGCCAATTGTTTAATTATCGAAAAACATGGGAAAACTTTTTGCCTTGTACTTTCTGCTCTCTCTCCTAGTCTTCATCTCTGGTATTTATTTCTGGTTTATCACTTTCATTTCTCCTTTTTATGTCCCCTTCATATAAAGGGTACCTGTTGTATAGCAAGTTTTGGTGTGCAGGGTAAAACGATACCAGTTTGATGCTCTCTTTTTTTTCCGTGTTTTTTTCTCTTTCAGTCTCTTCTCTTTTATTTTATTTTATAAATTCACATGAGTTGAGATTTAATGTGTAGCTATATTTTTGGTGTTTTTAAAAAATCAAATGAAACTAATTATATTGTTTTTGACATTGATATTTATTAGAGTATAGCTATCTATATTTTATTATCCATAAATAAATACATAAAATTCCTAAGTCATTTGTGATATACTTTGGAATTGTTTTTTGGAATTTTAGTTTAAGATTTCTGATATTAAAATTTTATAAAATAAAGGACGTGCAACATTTTCATAGTAAATGGGGTCCCTTAACATTTTTACAGAGAAATTTTGACATAGAGAAACTTCAGTTCTTCAAAGAGAAATTTTACAGAGAAAAGTTAAATTTCTCTGTGACGAGTTAAAAAAAATTTATGACGACTTAAAATTTCTCTAATAATATTATTGAGTGATCTTAACTAATAAGAAAAAATGTATTAGACCTCTTCTACTATCAAAAATTATAGAAGAATGATTCACTAATTTTTTCTTGTTTCTTTATACTCTCCAAAACTACGTAGGAAAATATTGTTCAAGTTCAAAGGCCAGAACTACATTGTTTTAAGAAAAAAAATTTTAAAAAATAGTAATAATAATAAAGCATCAATATTTTACTCATCTAGGCCAACAAAAAATAAAAACTAAACAAGTTATTTTAGTAACTTTTTTAGCTTTTTACAAAAATATATACAGAAAAATTGAGAGAGTGACGTGATAATTTATAATAACTTTTTTATTTTTTAACTAAAATATGTAATCCCCAAACAAGACCTAAATATCACTATTAAATTTATGTGCAATGATGTGTAATTACGCATCATTTATTGATTTGTTAATAAATCAACAAATTAGTTTGAGTCACCCTATGAAATTGCTTGGTAGTTAAGTTTATGCTCTCATGATTAATTGAGTTGTGTATAAACTGATTCGGACACTTGATTATTAAAAAATAAGAAGGTACAACTACTTGCCACATCATTGTGGGTATATTTAGAATTGATATCTTAAAAACACTAAATATATTGCAAATGAATTATATTTATCTGTGAAGAATAAAATATAAGTAGTTACACTCTAATAAATATCAATGTCAAAAAAAATATAACTCATTTGATTTTTAAAAACATCAAAAATATAATAATCAATAATAAACATTAAATCTCAACTCATGTGAATTTTCAAAAATAAAATAAAATAACAGCTCTCAAAAAAAGCATCAAAGCTGAAAATGTTGGGTCATCACAAACATTTTTGGTTATCCATACTACTTATTTTTGAACATGTAATGGTGTCAAGTTAAAACCCAAATCAGGACCTCAAAAGCTTTTTATTCATTGAAATTTTCTCCAAAAAAATAATTATTACATGAATGTTGCTATTAAAATCTACTTTTGATTTTCTCAATATTAAGGGCAAAATGAATGTTAGAGCAATAGATTCTTAAACAACACTAGTTTTTGGGCACACCCATGGGTGGGCAAGTAATTTTTTAAATAGCTGGTTATGGTAATCATTAGAATGAGATGTGCAATTTAAATTTTTTCTAAAAATTAAAACAGTTGTGCTAATAAATTTCCATAGTTACCTTTCTATTAATCTGATGACAAAAAAATTGTTTAGAAAGTCAAAAATGATTTTTCTTTGGATAATTTGGGTAAAAGAAATTCTATTCAACAATTTCATTTTCATATCGGCACCACTTCTGTTGTTCAATTTTTAATCTTTCAGTTGCACATGCATTTTGTCCCAACAGTTGTATAGTACCACTTTGTGGTATGAAATTGTGGGTTCAACTCTTAAGGAGAGGAGTGTGATATCATTTGAGAGTGTTTATTTCTCCTCCATTAATAGGGAATTGTAGTTATTGAATATTTCTTCGAGTGGTTGTTGGGCTATTGCTTAGGGTGAATTTTGGACATTGTTGGAGTTTAATTGTCCAGCGTGATATAATATTTCTCATATTTGGTAATCTCCTACGTATTGAAAAAATAAAAATAAAAATAAAAAATAACAGAGAGAGAGAAAGAAATCCTCATTTGCTAATTAAGTAGGCAATAATAATGAACATGATGGTTTCCACACACATGCATGCATTTTAATTAGAAGCTAGCTGCAACTGTAATAAATTCAAACCCTTGCTAGTAAGCCTTCTTATTTCAATTTAAAAACCTTGTTCATCTTTAATTCATTTTTGAGAACGAGTTTAGCTTATTCTTTACTGGTGGCTTGTTGTTGAATTTGAATCAACAAATAACTTTTTTTAATTAACAAATCCACCAATACACAAGAGACTTGTACACAATAGCACACATAAATCCTGATACACAATTTGTGTTCTCACACTACTAAGCACTCATGTCATACACAAGCAAAAACCAACTTTACCAACATTCACACCACACTAGTATCTTAGAGTCTATGTTGAATACACAGACCTACACCACTACTAGACAATTCACTTAACACACTTTATTTGTGTTCTCACTTTTATATGTGACTTTCCATTAATCTCTCACATTTGTAAATCTATACAGATGAAAAGATGGTGATCATGGTGAAAGCAAGAGAATGTCACGAAACTTGGAACTGCAAGGGTGAAGACCGTTGCAGGGATGACTGCAAAAACCAGTTCAATGGAGAAGGGCAGTGCGATGATTTCACTGCACCCCTGGTTCCGAGGCAATGTTTTTGCGCTTTCAATTGTTGATCTCTCATCTCTATATCAATGGGATTCCAAATTATTGGAATAAATCATAATTTCATATGGTAAAAAGAATTACAGTATTCCATGTAGGTATGAGATGCATGAATGGTGTTATAAATAAAATTTTCCAAATTTTCTAATTTCCTGGTGAGAACCCTTTTTGACAATATTGTTGTGATAACTAACATAGTTAATGAACCATAAGAATGTCACAATTAGTCCATTCCATTTCAAGAACTTCATTAATAAAAGAGACAAAATACAAGAGTTTAACCTGACCATACTAGATTAAACATTACAAACAAAACAGGAAAATAGAGCTTAGAACAAAAACTTGAAAAACACAAGAGCTATGAAGGCTACAACTAGTAGAATAGCAAAAAGACTGAACATCTCAGAAATAGAGGAGCTAGCTGATTGAATTCTAGATGAAGCTGCAAAACCAGATGGAGCTTAGCTTGAGAGAAGAAGCTCTTGTTTGCCATAGCAAAGCTGCAAAGCTAAAATAACTTAGCTAGGAAGTAGATGTCATACATCCATGGAGGTAAATCAAAATGAATATCCTTACTGCCTTTCAACTGCCCAAACAATTAATCTTAACATACTAACCCCTTCTGAAGGAAAGTGAGGCAAAGAAGCACAACATGAATCCATTGGAGAAAACAAACAAACAAAAAAAAGGAAATATCAAATCTAACTTGTGAGGAGGAAACTAAAGACAAAGGAGAGAACCTATACAAGTCTTTTCTGATTTACAATTTACTTGTGAGGCTGACAAATGTGTTGTTCTTTGCACATATTTCACTCTTTTATGGCTTTGAGAGTTGTGCCTTTATGCCATGTTTATGAGCCAATACATGAGCATGCATTTCTTGCTTTTCATGCTAACTTTTCAGCATATATTTGGCCTCTGTTTTGGCATGATTGAGCTCTGTTCAGAGCTGGTTTGGTTGTTTGATTATTGTATTGCATGGTTCTAGTGTAAAGTTATTCACTAGCTTTAATGCTTAAGTCTCCTAAACATGTTGTACATGAGTTGTTTGCATGTTAGAGTCTTGTTTTTCATGCCATATCAGCACTAAAATATACCACCTCCCTCATTTCTCCACTTTTGATTTGTTTTGAGGGTTGGTTAGGCTGAAGTTGTGCTTAAGCTATGGGATTGAGGCATATGCTTAAATGGCTTTAACCCTCTTTTGAGGGTTCCTCCTAGTCAAAGGTATGGTCTCTCCCATGTCTTAAGTCATCTTTTGATTGACCTTCCTCTTATTAGAAGACTTTCACAATTGGACAAACTGGTTAATGAATGGCTTGGTAACTTAAAATGAGTACTTAAAATGAACCAAGTAAAACATGCCAAGTTAACATATGTGTGTTGCATTGCATGTGTTTGGATCGGACGTTAATCCAAACACAAGAAACATGAGACGTTTCATACTCAAAGTGATGAAACGTGTTGCATTTCTTGGTTGCCAATACCCTTGATCATACATGATAGGGAGGAGGCACTTTGAGTCTTATGTGCGCATTTACTAAGCTTGTACAAGCTTGGTTCTTCGGCCATCATGCATTGAGATGTTTGGTTGGTGGCTTGAAAGCAGAGCGCCACACTCCTTTGAGCTTGAGACATGATGATGAGGGTGGTAGTACATACAGTTCTTGCCAAATACATTGTCTTGGTTCTGTTGCTCTCTGTTGCAGCAAAAGAAAAATTCTGGAAAGAGAAGTGGTCGGCCAGCTACTTGTACTAGCCTACCGACCACTTGCACTGGCCGGCCGGCCAGTTAAGGTAGCCTACCGACCAGTTAAGGTGGCCGACCGGCCACTTGCAGAAAAATTGTCCAAAGTATTCTTGTGTTGGGGCAAATGCAATCTGGAAGTCCATATGATGTTCTGAGATCACCGCGAGTGCAAACAGGGGCAACTTACGGCAAGGCAATGCGTTTTTGGGCGAAGCACATCGAGCATGCATGTCTCCCTCCCCTTGAGGCCATTTTACTGCTTTTCTTAGCTAGTTAAGTTGCCGTTTTTATAATTAATTAGTTAATGTGTTTAGCTAATTTAATTCATCTTTGTGATATTCTAATTAGCTTAAATTAGCTAGTTTTTCAATTTCATTTGGTTTGTAATAATTAATTAGCTAAGTTAGTTAATTAGTTAGTTTGTAATAGTAGCTTAACTTAGCATAGCTAGTTAGCTTATTTATTTGAACCCTCCTTCGAGAGGGCGCAATGTTGTAATAAGGGTGCGTACGTGTGTGCATGCCTTCCAACCCCACTTCTTTATCTCTTTTACTTAACTGCTTTCGATGGTTAGTTTTAGGGCATATTTCAATTAGCATTCTTATGCTTGCATGCGTGCATTATTCATTTGTCTTGCATGCACCGGGCTCGGCGCATCACTCAAACTGCATTGTATTTCAATACCTATTTGAATACATGTATCAAATGTTGCATTCATATGCCATCTTAGATAGCCGAGCCTATTTAGTTGCATTATTGCATGTGTTGCATTAGGCATCTTGTATAGTTAGGATCATGCATTGATTTCTAACTAGTTCTCTGTTTTGGCTTGGAGTACCCTGTAAGTGTTTACGCTTTAGCATCCTTGCATGAGTGTGAGTGTTGCCATGATAGCATGCTTACCATGAGGCTATTTGCTTAAGTAATTAACTGCATGAATGCCTGTGGATGAAGGCTTTATCACTTGAATTGGGACAATTCATCAAATGTGAGTTTTAAGCCCACTTTGCGAAGTGGCAAAATCATCATGTTTTAAGCCCACTTGAGGGTGGCAAATCCACGCTTTAGCCCACTTACGAGTGGCACTTTCAAACCATTTTCAAAAACAAACATGAGTTGTTTTGTCCCAATTCTTGCGATTTAGTCTATACTTGTATGTTGTGCGCATCACATAGTAAAGTTAGCTAATAATCAGAATAAGAACACATGAGGTTTATAAAACAACATATCATGCTTAGTAGAGGCCAATCCTTTGATCGGGCGAGTGGGGGTGCTCATTTCAGGACCTTCCCCTCTTGTACCCAAGTTCTCGAGCCAAGGCAACTTTGGTGATGACGGACACGTGGCCTTTGGCACGAGTTAGGGTTTCCTAAATTTTCCAAAAATGAAATATTTAGGTGGCGACTTTGTAATCTGGCAAAGTAGTCCAGTTTGGCATTATTTGATTCAGAATCTGATTTTCCAAAATGATTTGCCGGATTGGACTCTTTGGTGTTCATCAGTCTCACATTGCACTTTGTGAGATTAGATTCAGAACCATGATAGGAGTCTGAACTGTAGGAGACCAATTCGCGCCTCGCTGAAAGGGGGGGGCGCAAAGAAAGTCGAGTCTACATACCTTATTATAGATAGACACGTGATAGTTTTTATTGCATTAAAAACTTGATTTGTTGGGTATTTTTGAAAAGCATGTGATGAGGGTTAGGATTTTATGTTTTAGAGTTAAATCTTGTGTTTTATTGTCAATATATGAGATTGTATATTTGAGGAAAATGTTTAAAAGGATTAGAGTAAAAAGTCCTAATTAATTATTTATGGGTTATGAGAAAGAGGTGTAGGCACCCCATTTTTTACGGCACTTACAACTTGGATGTCATCGCTTGTACACCCAATGATAAGTCTATATGCTCGTCATGTGTTCGAAGTCCTCAACGGAATGTCACAGCTTTGAGCCTTTCAAACCTTGCACACCTGTTGCCTTATTTTTGGAGCAAAACCTTAGCTTTTCAAGCCTGCAACCCTGGTGGCCTGCCGGCCACCTCTTTAGGCTGCCGGCCATCACTCTTGGTTGTCGGCTACCATTGTCTTTTGCAAATATTTTGTGACAGTTGTGCCAGCTGTTTGCACAGATGCTTGCATTTGTTCCCACATGTAGGGCTGGATGTTCTTAAGAGAAATTCATGTTTTCCATATATAGAGAGCCTCCCATTTTGCCATGGGGTTAAAAAAAATTTGGAGCAAAATTTTTCCTCTCTCTCTCTCTCTACAATTCTCTCTCTCTCTAACAAATTTCTTAGTCTTTGCCTATACACCCTTCACCTTTGCCTACACTGTAACGCCCTCAAAATAAACCCATAATTCATCCAACAATAGCATGCTTAGACAAAAGAGAATAAAGCATAAATATATTCCATCAGAGTAATCTTTACATAAGTGTATTACATGTTGACATCAAAAGTAAAACCTCCCTGGTTACCTCTCCCGGAGCCTGCACTCGGCACTAGAAAGGTCGATCTAGCCAAACCACCCTGAGACTGCTGAGGGTTAAAACCTCTCTGTCTCCTGCCATCACCCTGGCCAACTTGACTCCTCTTGAAGCCTCTTTGTCCCTCCTCTTCATCCTGCATCATAATCTCCATATGAGCTGCAACATTCACCAGACGTCTATACTCTCGAATGAAAGACCCTCCAACCCTCAACCTGAGTCCACGCCTCAACTTCCGCTCAAACTCAAAGCAACGGCATTCCTCGGACGCCACAAGTTCAGGTGCAAACCTAGACAAGCTAGTAAAAGTAGCCTCAAACTCGGCCACTGACAAACCTTGCTGTTTAAGCTGGCAAAACTATTCCCTCAGCTTCTCCCTAGCAGCTGAAGATAAGAACTTCTCCTGGAAGGCATTTACAAAAGCCCCCCATGCACCATCAACACTACCCTTCTCGTACTTCCACCACTGACCCGCATCTCTCTTCAGTTAGAAGGATGCCAAGGTCACCTTTAAAGCCTCATCCTCGATGCCAAGCATCTCGAACGTCTTCTCCATCTGTTCCAACCACTCGTCAGCCTTAAGTGGCTCCTTCGGATCCCCGACAAACTCGTCCGGGTTAGACCGGAAAAACTCTCTCTTCAAGAAAGAAGGCTCTGCCTCAGCAACATGGGCCTGAGCCTGATTCCCAGCTCTGAGAATACCCAAAGCTCCTGCTATCTCTCGGGCCAAGGCACTCATAGCCTGCTGACCCGCTGGCTCGGCCACATTAGCCTGACCAACTCCCTCTTGCTGCGCCGGAATATCATCCGGTAAAGGCATCTCCTACCTACCACGCCTGCCACGCCTACCACCTCTTTCTCGTCCTGACATCCTAATAAAGGTAACGAAGAACGTTAGCACATTCACAAATGTGCCGAAACTATAAACACTCGCGTCCTAATACATGGACAACTGTAATTCACTCCACGTAAGCACATAAACACATAACCACTTACGAATCTCATTTCCGGATAATGACAGTCCCGAGGCGAATCTCTTCCTCGTCCTGACATCCTAATAAAGGTAACGAAGAACGTTAGCACATTCACAAATGTGCCGAAACTATAAACACTCGCGTCCTAATACATGGACAACTGTAATTCACTCCACGTAAGCACATAAACACATAAGCACTTACGAATCTCATTTCCGGATAATGACAGTCCCGAGGCGTTACTAAAGTTCCGGTTAGAAACAGCACTGATCAAGTGCTTTTCCAACAAGACTCCCAAAAACCCAAGGATCCAATCAACATCCTAGAAACTACATTCCATACCCATATAGTCACATAAGTACGTTATTAATTAAACACATAGCATATGACACTACTTCTAAGTCTTTATAAAGCGAGACAAACCCATTGTGATACTAATCACTTCCCACGTACCCAAAGTATTTGAACCCGGTACGCTCTGATACCAAGTTGTAACGCCCTCAAAATAAACCTAATTCATCCAACAATAGCATGCTTAAACATAAGAGAATAAAGCATAAATATATTCTATCAGAGTAATATTTACATAAGTGTATTACATGTTGACATCAAAAGTAAATGCCTTATAGGCTTACAACTTTTCAAGTCAACACTTGGTTACAAAAAGAGAGTGCTAGCTCTATACAAAGAAAGCCCTTGGCTTGATATACATGTAATACAACAAAAAAAAACACAAAATAGTCCAACAGTCCCAAGCCTCCCAAGCTATGTCCATGGAGGTGGCATGCTACCTATACCTAAAAATAATGTCCCATATAGGGTGAGCCACAGCCCAGTAGAAATACACTAAACCAACCATAAACAATGACTAAAATAATAGCATTCAATAGATGGTCCACACTTATATCCCAACTTATACTGCGTTACAGTCTCATGACAATCATGTCCATATTACATTTTACTTTCCATTTCTTATCCAGTTCTCAATTCATAACTATGGCTCAGAACCTGGCCAAACAACTTATATGAGATAGTAACTCATATTAAACATTTCCCATTTCACAATAGATAAGCATACTAGCTATATCAACACATTAATAGATAAGCATATGAGCTGTATCAACACTTCAACAGATAAGCGTATGAGCTGTATCAACACATTAATAGACAAGCATATGAGCTGTATCTATGGAGTCCATCCCCTATCTCCTCTCAAACACTATCCGGTTTAGAGGTCCATCCCCTATCTTCCCCTATATCGTGGAGTACATCCCCTATCTCCTCCCACACAATACAATGCATATAAACAATCATCATATACATCATCAATCAATACATAAAGTTAATGTATTCTTTCCACAGTCATGTTCGATGACACATTCCATTGATTAGTTTTAGTTTGCCGAATCATCATGCATTGTCTACAACAATCACGACTATCCTCCACCGATAGCCCAAAGCAGTTATTTCTAAACAGGAAATAAATGCACCAATGGATAAAATATCAACGTTACATCTAGGTGAGCAATAAATTAATCCTACTATACCCTTTCATCCCATATCTTTCCAATTCCCATATTCTCAATTCAATTTCTCATATCCCGAAATTAATTCTACAAATTAATTCATCAACAAATTAGGGCATTTTCCCATAATTCTCACAACAACCCTAAGGTTTCATTTTCATCAATGATTTAACATTAATTCCTTTTCTCAACGTATTACACACATTTGGGTTTATAAATTTGAAAACCCCTCTCTTTTGAAAATTACACAAAGATCCCAAACTTTCTCAAAATTACCCAACAACCCCCAACATATCGAAATACCAAAATTTAAAGACAAAGCTCATAAGATGGAGTAGGATATCCCTACCTAGAAGTTAGAGCTCAAACGGGGAAGTTGAAGAAAACCAAAACGCTCCAAATCAACAATTTCTCGGATCAAAATGTAGCCCTTGATGATCAACACAAATTTTACAAAGGCCGAAGGGAAGGGAAGCACTCTAACTAGATCAAACCTTAGAGAGAAGGGAGTTTCTAGAGAGAGAGGCTCTCAAAATGTGTTTTTTTTTAAGTAAGAGAGAGAGAGAATGTAAAAAGTGATTTTAAAATGCCCAGCTGCGGACTGATATATGACATTCCCGCTCGAGCGTAGAATAGAGCGCTCGAGCGTCATGAACAAAAAAAAACATGGTCCGCTCGAGCGCAAGAATGCCCGCTCGAGCGCCAAGACACAAAGACAAAACACATCTGCTTGAGCGTAAAAACCAGTCCGCTCGAGCGTAGATTTTTATCTCCCAGAACTTACACCAAAAATGTACTGCCCACTCGAATGCCAACAAGCCCGCTCGAGCGCGATCCGCTCGAGCACAAGAAACCCGCTCGAGCATAGAAACCACACCTGCAGAAGTTTTGCAGGGACACGAAACACTAGAAGGGTGTAATTCCCGCTCGAGCACAGGAAGACCCGCTCGAGCGAACTAGTTAAAAACTGGGCAACAACAATGGGAGCCAAAGCTCTTCCAACCTGTAACAACCAAGCCCATCACAACCTAAAACTCAAACAAATGGAATTAAAGGACGACAACAAGATGGATACCACTAACCACTCCACGAAACCGAGTCCGGAATACAACTGAACAGTAAAAGGGAAAATCGGGATCGCTATATACACACTCTTGACCAATCCTCTTTACCTTCAAGTTGACGTGTCTTTGAGCCTTGTTTGAGCTCTTGAGGGTGTGTGTGCTTTGTTTTATTGCTTGGAATTGAATTTACTTGCTTTAACTACTCTTTTTCTTGCTATTTTCCCACTATTTTTGGGTTGTAAAGACTCTGTATTTTTGGGCTGAAACTTGAGTTTTAGGGTCATTAAAGGTTAAGGGGTGGTTCACCTTTCTTTACACCTTGTTTTGAAGGCCTTTTCCCTTGTGTTTTTCATCCTTTTACTATCTGTTTTTGAGATTTTAAACACTAATTTTCAGAGTTATTTCAATAGCTAAAATCATATTTTGAAGGCCAAATTTGGAGGGGTTAGCCTCCCCTCCTTGTGTCTTGCTTACTAGCCTAGCTTATGCCATGTTTTAGCTTATTAATCTAGCTTTTTTTGTCTTAATTCCAGCATGTTTTACGACTTTTTTTAGACTATTTTAGCACTATTTTTGGTTGATAGTTGCATTTGAGCTTTGTATTGCATGCTTATAGTGTAATTGTCCTCATGAGTTTGATGTTTTAGGCATTAGACACCATCTTCTTTAAGTTGATTGCATTTATTTATGGTTTTCCATACTTGTGATCACTCTTAATCACCTCTACAACCTCCCTCCTTTCTTGGTTTTTGTTTTGCTTTGAACGTGGTTTCAAACTGCTTGTTTGTTCAAGCATGAGATTGAGATGCCATGCTTAATGGTTTAATCCCTTTTGGGGGTTCATTACCAACGGTATGATGTCTCTTTCATGCCTAAAACAACACTTGATTTGAGCCCTTTTTCCATTAGAGGACTTAACTTCACCTTTTGGACTCAATGAATTAAGGGATGGTTGGTAATTAAAATGAAGTAATTAAAATGGGACTAAAATGGTGCAAGATAATAATTGGTTTTGTGTTCAATCGGATATTAATTGAACACATGGAAGCTTGAGCCATTTCATACTCATTAGTGATGAAATGATACAAGGTTCCAAGGTCACCACTTCCCTTGATCAATTCATGAAAGGGAGGAGGTTAGAGTCTTATTTTGTTGCATTTATTAAACTTGCACATTTTGGTTCATAAACCATCATGTAATGAAATTGCTTGAGTTGATGGTTTGTGGACCAAGTTTTGTCTCTTCTTTGATTTGTTTATGCTAAGGATAGGTGAATTGTGCAAACAAACCCTTGAGAATACCCTGTGCATGCCCTGTTTGTTCTCTGTTGCAGCAAGGTGAACTGTGTAGCAATGGCCGGCAGGCTATCACTCTTGGCCGGCCAGCCACTAATGCAAAATCCAACAGTGCATTTTTTGAGCAGAGCAGAGCTATTCTGGAGGTGGACAAAGGTGTAAGTGTTCTATTGTGCAACATAGGCATTTAGCAGCAGAAACAGTGGCTTTTCGGGTGGAAATCGAGCACGTGCATGAGCATTCCTCGCATATTGAGCATGTTTTAGTTTAAATATTTAACTTAGATATTTGTTGTAATTAATTAGTTGTAGCTAGTTAATTTTGTAAAGTGTTAGTAATTAATTAGTTAGTTAACTAGTTGTTTGATTTCGTCTTGTAAGTATTTTAATTAGCTAAAATAGCTAGTTACTTCGGTTTGTAATAATTAGTTAAGTAGTTTAGCTATTTATTCATTTGTTTTGCAATAATTATCTTAGCTTAGCTTAGCTTTAATTAGTTAGCTAGTTTAGTCATTCGGACTCTCCTTCGTGAGAGCGCAATGTAATAATGTGTATGTCTTCCAACCCTGCGTCTTTCTCCCTTTTATTTACTAGTTTATGATGGTTAGTTTAGGAGCATCATATTTTGTTTAGCATATCTCATGTTTGCATCCACTTATATTACATGCACCGAGGCTCGGTTCATCATTCTAATTGCATTGTTAGTTTAATACTTTTTTGAATACGTGCTTAGACCGCATGCTATTCAATTGATTCGTATGTTATGCTAGTAGCTGAGCCTATTTAGATTGCATATCGCATGTGTTGCATTAGTCATATTGCATAGTTAGGAATCATGCATTTTTTCTATCTTTATCACTGTTTTGGTTTGGAGTACTAGGTGAGCCTTTACTCGCTTTAGCATATCGCATGCGTGTGATTGTTGTCATGTTTAGCATACTTGCCATGAGGCTAATTGCTTAAATGCTAAACTGCTTGAATGCCTGTGGTTGAAGGCTAATTGCTTGAATTTGAATAATTTGAGTAATGTTTATATGTGATCACTTTTTCATGTGGTACATATTCAAAACAATTTTGCAAACAAACGTGAGCCAAATGTTCCAAATCTTGCAAGTTAGTCTATACTTGTGTGTGTGCGCATCACATAGTAATGCTAGCCTAATAAACCAGAACAAGAGCATATAATGTACATAATATTCATATCATGATCAGTAGAAGTTGATCTTTGATCGGGCGAGCAGGGGTGCTCAATTCATGACATTCCCCTCTCGTACCTAAGTTCCTAAGCCGAGACAATCTTGGTAATGACGGACACATGGCCTTTGGCACGAGTCATAGGTTTTTTAAATTTTTCAAAAACATTTAGGTGGTGACTCTGTATCTGGCAAAGCAGTTCATTTTTGGCATTTTTTATTCAAAATCGATTTTCCAAAAGATTTGTTGGATTGGGACTCTTTGGTGTTTATCTATTTCATATTGCACTTGTGAGATCAGATTAGAACCACAAGAGTCTGATACTGTAGGGCTAATTCGTTTTCCGAAAGGGGGCACGAAAAAGCCGAGCTACCAGAGGGAAAAATTCATTATTTATTTTATTTGAACAATATGGGGTATTGTGTATTACATTGTGAAAATGGGTATGTAAGAAAATAAAGAAAGTCACCATAAAATTTAATTTGTGCCAATTGTTATCTATGGTTTTATAGTTGTTAAGTTGTAATAATTGTTGAAAATTTGAAATTTTGGAGGAATAAGAAGGGTGTTGGTAAATGTTGTGTATGAAAGATTTTTAGATTGGTTAATCTCGTTTATGAGGGTTGTGATGAAAAGTCCCAAATCCTTTGGTTATTTGTTTGTTTGAGAGATAGGATTATTTACATATGTGTTAGATTATGAAAATAAATTACTAGTTGAGTTTTGATAATTAATGAGAAAGGTGAGACGATTTGTTGTGGGTATTGGGAGTTTGAAGAGAAGGAAAGATAAATTTTGAAAATCAATAAAACATTTATGTACTTTTGTGAAATGAGAAGTAAGAGAAGCTGGCGATTTTTTTCTTTAAAACAAGTGAATAATTGTATTCGTGACGAATTACTACTCGTTTAACTAAATTTCAAAATTTTGAATTGAATCATAAAGATAGGATGGTAGTGATGGAAGATACTTTAATTATAAGTTTTGAAAATAGCGTGAATTGGACGTTGAATTAATTGGAGTTGAAAGATGAAAGTTATGTAATGTATAAATGTTGATAAAATCTAAATTAAGAGGATGAAATTGAATTCATGGACTTGGTACCTGTTGTTTATGAGACTGTGTCCTTGGCCATCGGTAAATGATGGTATTAACGTTGTTAAATAATTTGTGAAATTTGGAATAATGTGCCAATTGTTGAGTTGAATGAAAATGCACAGTGATATGGGTTCCTCTCCCCTCCAGATTTGCGCCTGCTAAAGTTTGGCGCTTTGATATGGGTTCCTCTCCCCTCTGGTTCATACCCGGTAAAGTGTAAACGGGTTCCTCTCCCCTCTGGCTTGAGGTTTGGTAAAGTTTGGCGCTTTGAAACGGGTTCCTCTCCCCTTCGGTTCGCGCTCGGTAAAGTGGGTTGTGATGGTTATGGCTTGACGAAGCCAGAGTCCGTTATGTGTTAATTACGCGTTGTGTATTTTCATACTTAGTGTTATGATAAGAAGGGATGCATTATTGGCTTTCTGTGCTTGTGACCGGTAAAATATCATAATCTGTGTTGACACGTCTATTGTTGCTTATATATATATATATATATTTGTGAAAATTCATTTTACACTTGTACTTAAGGCCATAATATATAGTAATTGCCTTTGTAGCCATAATGAGTTGGAATGTAGGACGAGTATATTGTTTAGATCGATCTTAGGAGATCGTGGTAATGTGATGAATGGTGGAGATTTCTTTTAAATGCAAATGAAAAGTTTTGAAAGGTAAAAACTGGCCTTTGTTTCTTGTTATGTTAGAGAGGATCTTTTGAAAATTTGTATAATGTAAATATATTTTGAAGTATGAAATGTCACATATCATATATATATATGTGTGTGTGTGTGTGTGTGTGTGTGGAGCATTCATAATTATACCTATCTATATGTTGCTATTGTTTAGCATTATTGGGATTCCTAGACATTTGTATTCATCCCACGTTGCTAATCATTTTTCAGGTATGGAGTGAAGAGTTGCTCGAGACTTGAATTCTGTTAATTGTTGGCCAGCCTTTTAAATGTAGGCAAAATGTCAATGTGTTATAAAAAGGGTTAATCCCTTTTATATATTTCGTTATTTTGTAATTGATAACATAACGCGTATGGGCGTGTATTGTATTTCATTACATGTACACGAGAGAGAATATTGTAATTTATTTCTTCCTAAATATCTTATATATATATTATCATTGAAATGGACTGACTTAATGAAAAAAGGTAAAATCATCTAAGTAATCAAAGTTGGGGCGTTACAATGAGAAATTAAACAAGTGCCAAAAGCAATAATATTTAGGAAATCGGATAGGACTGAACGGTTCATCTAGACCTCTAAAATTGTTTAATGCCAAAACTGGCCATATTTGTGAGAACCGAAAAACCCTCTAGTTGAACATGTAGTGGGCCATCATAACAGGCCAAATTTAAAGAATTGAAGATTCAATGCATGAGAAACAAGCACTCTAACTACTAGCTATCAACATAATTGTTGACAATGTAATAAGTATATATATTATATATTCAATATTATCTTAATTATTTTTACGAAAAATCAATGTATAAAAACGTAAAATAAGTTCTAAGAAACTTTTTTTTGTAATTGTTTATTATTTATTATTTTGGAATTTTAAAATCTATATTTTCTATATTTATAAATTTTAATATATTTATGACATCTTGGTTCAATTCTAATTCACCACAATTGAACCAATGACTTGTCCGCTCGGTCACTTTTCAATTTTCTCATTGGTCTGATTTTCAAAACATTGAAAAGCAGTCGTTAACAAAATTCTTAAGATTATGATAATAGTTTAATTAAGGATTTGCTTGAGAAATAAATTTTTTAGTGATTTTTTAGCTAAAATATAAGGTGTAAAAAATAAAAAAATAATAATATTGAGAATGACTTTTTGAATTTTCAAATCTTTAACTTTTTTATATGACTTTTTGATATTTTTGAATTTTTAATTAATTTAGCAACCTCTCAAACAAGGCCTAAACAATAAAGTTCACTTACCTAAATCAAACAATTTCACTTACCATTAAAAACAAAAAACAAAAAAACAAAAAAGATTTTTTAAATTTTGACTGTGCTAAACTATATGTCTATGAGGATTGACTTAATAGTGGTATGGTATTACCATTTTGGGGGGAAAACATTTACTAGTTAATACTTAAAAATACTTTACAGTATGTTGACCAGCTCACATATGGTAATTTTGCACCAAAGGCATTATTATAATTACTTGTGTTTTTTAATGGATAAAAATGACTTCTTAAGTCTATAAAAAGAGCAAGAAAACCATTGTCTAATTATCTAAAAACATGGAAAAACATTTTTCTTTGTGCCTTTTGCCTTTTGCCTTTTGCTTTTTGCCTTTTGCTCTCCCTCCTGCTCTTCATCTCTGGTATTTATTTGCGGTTTATTTCTTAGAAAAATTACCAATAAATTATATTTTTCCCTTAAAATTATTATTTAGTTTTATTAAGTTTCAATATGGATAAGTCTTATTTTTCATAAAATATTTTTAAAAAATTCATTACTGCATAATGGTGTATGTTATGTCAATTGAACCCCTCATTTAATGTGAACAACAATTTCATAATTTTTTTAATCTAAGTAAAGTTATATTTTTAATTGTAAAAATCATGATATTGTAAAAAAGAACATATATTAGAAAATCCTCTTTTAAGTAATTGTATCCCAATTAATCCATAAGATATTCTTATAACCTATTATTTTGGATATGTGATCCACCAAATCCTAATCCTCATATTTAAGATATTTTATGGATAATTTTACTCTTACAAATATTTTTTTGAACTCTTAGTAACTTGGTGATGTGAACATTCACATTAGATAAATTTGGCAATGTGAATGTTCATGGTGCCAGTGTGAATATTCACATCATGGAATGTTCACACTGTTAATGTGAATATTAATGCGCCCTTCACCCTATTACTATTAGGGATATTTTGGTAACTATGTCACCCATAAGACTTATTGGAACATAAGAAAGTAATTTGAATTAAGTGGAACATAAGTAGATGAAGAGGAATTTATGAATAAATGCCCTTTAAAAAAATCATAAAGCACAATAAAAAATTACTAGTAAGTTCTATTTTATTTTCAAAATTACTGTTGAATTATATCAAGTTTCAATATTAATTAATAAGTCATATTTCCTTTTTTATTTTATAAATTGTTATAAAAAAGTTCAATTATTCAAAATAGTATGTTTTATTATATTTTTATTTTTCTCAATAAAATATGAACCAAAATTTTCATAAATAATTTTAATTTATTTAAAATATTATAATAAAATATTTTTAATTCTTGAAATTAAATAAATTTTCATAAACAAAAGTTTAAGTATAAGATTCATCAACTATCTCATGCAATGAAAAATACATAAATTTGTCATAGTATTATTTTTTATTATTTTTTTGAATTTTAATTGAATTTAACCTTTTAGATTGTTTACACTACTATAAAAATTCATAATTTGAAATAACAAAAAATGATACATTTTATACTATAATTGTTTTGATTCAATTGTTATTTATGATTTTTTAAACATAATAATAATAATTCTTACAATTAAATTTTTTAATTTTAATTATGTTAAAATTGTTGTTCATATTAAATGAGATGGGTAAAATTGAGATAAAATACATCATTATAAAACAATGAATCTTTTGGAATATTTTATAACAAATAAAACTTGGTTGTCCATATTGAAATTTGATAGGGCTTGATAATAATTTTTAGAGTAAAATACAATTTATTAGTAACTTTTCCTTATCTCTTTCATTTATCCTTTTTATATGCTTCATATATAATTTTATGCCCTCCATATATAATTTCAATAGTACACAAGATCACTATTAATACAAAAATAAAACAACAATGCTATAAATTCAAAAAAATCATTCAAAAAATATCTAAAATTTAAAATGCATGGTCAAGATTCGCTACATAAATAGACCCACAACAATTTCAAATATACATTATTGATCAATCATTCTGAGTGAATTTCTAAAAACATTTTTTGGTACCCAAACCAAAGAAGAAAAACATAAAACTTGCATTTTATCTTCTCACACAACTCAAGCACTCATGTCATAATAACACAAGCACACACCAACTTTACCAGCACACACATCACACTAATAGCTTAGACTCTAGGTTAAATATTCACCCGCACAATTTATTTGTCTTCACTTTCACACATCACAATATATATATATATATATCTATTTCTCATAGTTGTGAATCTATACAAATGAAAAGATGGTGGTCATGGTGAAAGCAAAAAAATGTGATGCGGGTTGGCAATGCAAGGCTGAAGACCATTGCAGGGAAGACTGCGAAACTCATTACAATGGAATAGGGCGGTGCGATGATATCACTACACCCCTAGTTCCGAAGCAATGTTATTGTGTTTACAATTGTTGATCTCTCATCTCCATATCAATGGAATGTCAAATTATTGGAATCAATAATAAGAACTTAATTTGTTAAAAAGTATTGTAGTATTTCATGAGCTTATGAGATGCAGAAATGGTGATATAAGTCGATTTTTTCAATTTTTCTAATTTTTTTGATGAGAACACTTTTTGGCAATATTATTCATATAACAAACATGGTTAATAAACCGAAAGAGTGTTAGAGTCAGTCATTTTATTTTAATTAGAAAGCAAGATAGATTAGAACTTATAGAATGGTTATTTAGTAAGTTGGCCAGTATACTTTCTTTAGGGCTTAGTCCCTAGGGAGGTCATGGGTTCAATTCCTCTTAGAGGAGTTGAATTAAAAAAGTACAAGTATTTAGGTGTTTTGCCAAGGGTGAGAAGGTTTTCTCCCATAGGTGCTAATCTAACAACTAACTTTTGCTAATAAAAAAAAAAATTGGTTATTTAGTAGTGTGATGATCAAATACAAGGTGGTGAAAACAAAATTATCTACTGAAGGAAAGAGAGAAGAGGCATTTTACTACAAAACAAATCAACCTTAAAAGAGCAAAAGTCACAACATGAATCCACTAATGGAAAATATATATATATATATATATCAAAGGTAATTTGGGAGAGAAACAAAAGACAAAGGACAGAATTGAGACTAATGTATTTTCGTTTGCACAAAATATGTGTTTGGTAACGTTTACGTTTTCAGTTTATATTTACAAAAATTTTATAAACTGGTTTTTGTTTATTTTTTGTTTATTTTTAGAAAACCATAAACTACAAACGCGTTTGGTAATTGACAAAATATTTTTAAAAAATTTAAAATATAAAAAAGAGTAAGAAATGGCAAGTGGCGGCAGAAGACGGTGGTGGAAAGTGGTGATGGTGGGTGGTGGGTAGCTGGTGGTGGTGGGTGGGAGGGTGACGGTTGGGTGGTGGTGGTGGGTAGGTGGCAGGTGGTGGTGGTGGGTGAGTGGGTGACGGTGGCGGGTGGTGGGTGGTAGCGAGCGGGTGGTGGTGGTGGCGGGTGGTGGGTGGCGGATGGCGGGTGGTGGCGGGTGGTGGCGGGTGGTGGCAGGTGGGTGGTGATAGTGGGTGGGTGGGTGACGGTGGCGGGTGGTGGGTGGTGGGGGCAAGTGGGTAGCGGATGACGGGTAATGATGGGTGGTGGCGGG
The DNA here is from genome assembly GCF_055761805.1 of Camellia sinensis. NCBI lineage: Eukaryota > Viridiplantae > Streptophyta > Magnoliopsida > Ericales > Theaceae > Camellia > Camellia sinensis. The sequence goes on from NC_138962.1 coordinate 103,415,777, forward strand.
TGGTGGTGGTTGTGAGCGGGTGGGTGACGGTGGCGGGTGGTAGATGGTAGCGAATGGGTGGTGGGTGGTGGTGGCAGGTGGGTGGTGGGTGATGGTGGTGGTGGTGGTGGGTGGCAGGTGGGTGGTGAGTGGTGGTGGCAAGTAGGTGGTGGGTGGTGGTGGCGGGCGGTGAATGGTAGTGGCGGGTGGTAGGTAGTGGCGGGTGGATGGCAGGTGGGTGGTGGTGGCGAGGGGTGGGTGGTGGTGGCGGCGGGTGGTGGGTGGTGGTGGCAAGTGGTGGTGGGGGGTGGGTGGTGGTGGCGGAAGACGGTGGTGGAAAATGGTGGCGAGTGGTGGCTAGTGTTGGGTGGTAAAAAAAAAAAAAAACTGAAAACTGAAAATGGAAACACATTTTTTGTGTTTTCATTTTTTGGCCAAATTTATAAACTGAGACCACTGATTTATAAATCAAAAATTTAACCAAACAAGTTTTTATTTGAGTTTTTAAAATTTTTGTAAATATAAACAGAAAATTGAAAACGTAAGTGTTACCAAACGGATAGTATTGTATGCACTTATACAACTCTTTTCTAACTTACAATTATTATTATTACTATTGTACAATCAATAGAAGGGGGTAGAGAAAAGGGAAGTCACATTGCATAATAGTAAAACTTGAATGCAAGTATGATGCCCTCAACCATTATACTACAAAACAAATCAACCTTAAAAGAGCTAGAGACACAACATGAATCCACTAATGGAAATATATATATATATATATATCAAAGGTAATTTGTGAGAGAAACTAAAGATAGAGGACAAAATTGAGACTAATGTATTTTCCTTTGCACAAAACCTAAATATATATTAACCTGTTTTTAGCGTTGTATGCGCTTATACAACGCTTTTCTAACTTACAATTATTATTATTGTACAATCGATAGAAGGAGGTAGAGAAAAGGGAAGTCACATTGCATAATAGTAAAACTTAAATGCAAGTATGATGCCCTCAACCATTATACTACAAAACAAATCAACCTTAAAAGAGCAAGAGTCGCAACATGAATCCACTAATGGAAAATATATATATATATATATATACATATCAAAGATAATTTGTGAGAGAAACTAAAGATAGAGGACAGAATTAAGACTAATGTATTTTCCTTTGCACAAAACCTAAATATCTAGTAACCTGTTTTTAGCATTGTATGCCCTTATACAACTCTTTTCTAACTTACAATTATTATTATTATTATTGTACAATCGATAGAAGGGGGTAGAGAAAAGGGAAGTCACGTTGCATAATAGTAAAACTTGAATGCAAGTATCATGCCCTCGACCACCTGAAAATCCTTTTGTCTTTTTTAACTTACAATTTACAAGTTATAAAAAAAAGGAATATATATAAATTAATCTACTATTCAGTTGTTGAAAGGGAAAAGAACGTTATATATGATGTCATTGGTTTTTTGGAAATTTTTCCATTGTACTAATTTGATTCCTGTAATTCCAATTACATCGGCCTTGTTTGGTTGGAAATTTTCAATCAATCACTTTTTCTCTCTCCTCTCTCATTCCCAATCATTTTTTCTCTCACACATCTACTCAATTATAACAAAGTGGGTGTTTAGGAAGTGAGTTTTTATGTAGGTTTTTTTAATCGTAAGATATTATTGGAGAAAAAATTTTTTGTATTTGGGAAGATAGTTGGATTTTTTTGTAGTTAGATGTGATGTTTGTGAGAGAAAAAATGAAATGATTATGGAGTTGGATGTGATATTTTGTTTGTATTTGTTTTTTTTGGTTTTGTAAAACTTTTGTCTTGTAGTGGAAAAAATCAAAAAAAAAATCCCAAACCCAAGTTCCCAAACACCATGAAAATATCAAATAATCTCAAACTCCCATACTCCAAAACTATTTCCAAAATATACAACCAAGCAAACCAAAATATTTCTAAACTCTTTCCCCAAGATTTTTTTTGAAAATTTATCTCCCAAAACCAAACCAAACACACCCATCAATTTTGTGCTTTAGTTTTTCAATTTGTGTCACTTTGGTCTAAATTGACGCAAATACTCCAAAATGACCACAAAAAAAAAAATATGGGTTAGGTAAGATTAAGGAGCTTTAATATATTTTTGTGTTATTTTGGGAATGTAGGAGTATTTGAGCGGAGTAAACAGCTGCACCCAATTTTTATTGGGAAAGTAATTGAAAAGGTAACACTTTCATATATTTGAACATCCCAAATCTAGTACAGAAGCATGACAAACCCAGGTTCACAAGTATGTAAATAAAAGTTGGGACCAAAACGGAAGTGAAAGTTACCTGAAGCATAAAAGAGGCAGCAATTTAAACAGCCAAACAACTTTTTACATTTTCTCACATTTCTTCCCTCCTTTCTTCTTCTTCTTCTTTTTTTTTTTCTTTCTCATTCATATCTGGTAATTTTGCATCCTCTAATGGAAAAAAAGGGTATGTTTTTTCAAGTGTTCAATTCTCACGTGTGCATATAAGTACTCTTTGTTGAGTCTTCCCATAACAAACCTCCATATCATTGTGCAAAGTCACGAGCATCCTCAAAAACTTCCTGCAATATAAGGAAACAAATCCATAAGTTGATAAAAGATTGAAAGTAAGATGCATGAAATGCAATTGTAGTGGAGATGCGTTTGATTTTTACCCGAGAGGGAATTCATCAAAAAGACAAGCTAGCGAATCATACCCAATTCTCACAACCTAATCTGTTAAAGAGAATTGCATTTCAAATAATTGTCAAACAGATTAAGAAATAAAATTACTCGGTAAATGCTATCATTTAAAAACAGGATATATATGTCTTCAAAAACTTGGTGATTGACAAAAATAACATAACCAAATTTCACTTTCGATTGAGAGCTGACATATACTAAATATTAAATCTGAATAGTAGCATTAATATTTTGGTTTGTCTATGTATCTGAACATTGAGAAAAATGTAAACCTGATTAGTAACATTTGCTGGTACAGAGGGTATTCTGTCTGCAACACGAGGCTATGCATTCCATTGAAGAAAAGAAATTGGGCATTCTGCTCAAGAAAATAAATTATCTGCATATACAAGGGTTCAAATTTCAATGAAGCATATTCTATTCAAATAGAAGAAACAAATAAAGAAAGACACAAGTAAAGGACCAAACTTTGTGATTTCAATAACTACTTCTCTAAAGTCTTAGCTACTTTATCAGGTAAAAGATAAAATGATTTCTTCAGGTGTTCAATTCCCTTCTTGCAAATTACACACATAAAATGATTTCTTCAAGTGTACATTGCGAATGCATAGTGAGATGAGTTTGATTTTTACCCCAGAACTCATCATAAAGATTGGTATCATCCCAACCTTTCATATCCGATTCACACAACTTAATCTGTTAAAGAAAGTTGCATTTCAAATCATTGTCAAACAGATTAAGATAAAATTCACTTGGAAAATGGTATCATTTAGGATAAATGTATTCAAGAACTTGGTGATTCACAAAAACAGTATAACCAAATTCACTTTTGATTGAGAGTTGACATGTATTGAATCTAAATAGTAGTGGAAATATTTGGGTTTTTAAATGTATCTTTTAACATTGAGAAAAATATAAACCTGATTAGTAACATTTTAACATTTTCTCTTACGGAGGAGGGTATTCTCTCTGCAAACATGAGAATCTGCATTTTCTGCTGAAGAAAAGAAATTATCTGCAAATACAATGGTTGAAATTTCAAAGAAGCAAATTATATTCTTATAGAAGAGACAAACAAGAAAATCTGAAAGTATATTTGGTGGAACATACAATATATACGAGCAACAATATTCACATATTACATTTAAGTGGCAAAGATAGTCCCACATAACCATCCAAATCATCCATATTCCGACAGGTCAATATTTCGCTCTTAATTATAACTCAATAAACACTGTTTATTATCAACACCTCCCGCCTCCCCTCCATTTCCCCAAACACACACAAAAACATACATAACAAAAAAAATAAATAACAAAAAACCACCCACAAAAGAAAAACAAAAGAGAATTATTTATCAAAAGAAGAAAACAAAACAAAAGTTGTTGATAGAATATTTGGATGAACATGACGGGATGGCTTTTTAAAAATAGTAGCATTGGTCCCTTTTAATTGAGGGTCCTAGGAGAAGACTGGAGAATCAGATAGGCCTAACCTTCAACATTATTTTTATAAAGTGGCTACTCTCAATTTTGAACCTTCGTTCTCACACTCAGCAGCCTGAACATTTACCTCAGCACCAAGCAATGCCCCAACATTGGCTTTCAAAGCACCCAAGGCTGCAGGCAAGAGATTCCTATGCATTCACAATGTACACTTGTTTCCTATGACAGAACATCCAGAAGTCAAGAGAATTTGCTTAATAACAAATAAAATGAAATTAGCAACCAAGCAAAAGCTTTTTTAAATAAAAACACCAGTAAAGGATCAAACTTTATGATTCCTTTTACTATTAGTGTAAATTAAGCTACTCTATCAGGTAAAAGATGAAATGGTTTTTCGAGGGTCCTGCTAATGATAGCCCTCAGGGTTGTCAATAAGAAGCACATAAGGCCAAAATATTTATAATCTCAATGCATTTTTCACATATCTCAAAACATTTTTACATATTTTTATATACTTTTACACATTTTATACATTTTTTAACACTAACAACAGCCCCAGTTTTTTTTTTTTTTTTTTTTGCATTTTTCTTTCTTAAAAGGTCCCAAGAGATAGCATGGAGTTGCAGACAAATAGGCATTCATGCTTGCCTATTTGGCCATAATGGCATTTTTTAAAGCATCATACAAGCTTCCTTTGTAGTTACAGCTACAAAAAGATTTGGAAGTTGATATTCTACCTTGTATTTTTAGCATGAAAATTGATCACTTCATCAATGAATGGCAAATATAAGAATAAAATTTTAATGAATATGAACAATGAGCAATCCAAGCTGGTAAATGGCAAATGATAATGACTTCATTTTTTTGTTTTTGATAAATAAGACAATTTTATTAAAACAACATCAAGACAACGTCAAAGAATACAAGAACCAAAACAACCAACCAAACACTTAGCCATGAAGAGTGCCTACAAAATCTAGAAAAGAGTTCAGATGCAAAGCAACTCGCCCCGAGACCCAACTATACAAAATTCCCAAAAATCAGCTCTTCAAATAATATAATGACTTCAAATTTTTATTTTTATTTTTTAAAAAATATCCAATAATCTAGTAAAATAAATATATTTAAAGGAAAAGTCTCTCATCCCAAACATTTTTTTTTTCCATTTCATGTTTTGGGGTTTGCCAAAAGATTTTTGAATTTTATCAAAGATTAGAGAACCACCTTTTACTATTAAATGAATTTCCCCTTTTGATTTCTTCTTGTTCTTTGTATACTGCCCACTTCATGACGAGTTTAAACAGATCAACATGTAAATTTGAAGAAATAAAAAAAAAATCTATGAGACTATATGGTATAACAATTTCAAAATAGTTTCATCTCTTCTTTCAATATATGCATTGGATTTGAAATCTAAATAATACTCCAAGTAGGGTAGGTGGCTTCTTAAACCTAAATCCCTCCAACTGCAACAGATTGCCCACATGGATTTTGACCAGACTAGGTGGCTTCCTAACTGTCAAATGTAGTCTAGCATGCAAGGACAAAGGTTCAAAACACACCATGATACAAAGTTGGCCTTGCAAGGCATGGAAGTTTAAATGATCAAAAGTCTTGCTTAAGAAGAGTTTGCAGTGGGGAGGTTTTTCCAATTGTGGTTTGCGGAAATGACTTCTCAATTTTCTTGATATATATATATATATATATATCTTATTCATTGATCACTTATGAGAGTTTTCATCATGATTAGATAAAAGCAAATCAATAAAACAGACAGTGAAATACATCCTAAAGTTTGTTTCCACAACAACAAATGCTGGAGAACAATAAGGTAACAACAACAATAGTTAGTAGATTACATATCCTTTCTAATATTTTTTTACCTGCACAACACTGATAAAATATAGAAAAGTACATTTTTACAAAGCTGGAAAAAAAATCACATAGTATTCAAAGTCACAACTGAGTCAGGAAGTTGTCCTCTCCAGGGCAAAAAATAAAAAGTTAAAAAAAAATCAGCATTTGAACAGAGAATTAATACAAATTATTGAACCAATTAATTTGTAGTCATTAGACACATTATGCAGCCAATCCACTATATGTCAACATTTCAAATGTTGATGTAACAAATTGTTATTCCAAAATATATTCCATGTTGTCATAACTATGCTGTCTCTGGCAGAGTGGCATTGTTTTATGTCGATGAACCTGCAAAAAAACTTATGTCTTAGTGATAATGATGAGATGGAGATCACACAGCATATACTGACCCATAAAATAAAACTGCAAAAATTAGAAACAATTGAAATGTGCGCTTTTATGATTGGTTGAAAAGCGCACATTTCAATCATTTACAACAAACTAGAACTTTCTTGTGATAAGGCCCAAAAGAATTAGAAAGTAAACCCTCGGTTCTGATAAAAGTCTTAGACGATATTAGTATATTGAGAAATAAACAAATAAAAATGGAACTTGATTGGATAAGAGAGGTGCTTACATTAATGACCTTCCCCTCTTTTACCTACTAAACTCCCTAACCAAGTCCTTTGATTGTAATGGATTAGATCCTAAATTAAATGGAGTTAAATGGTTTCCTACCTTCCCATAAAAAATAGGTGGCAGCTCTTTTATACGAATCGATCTATTTTGGCAACTTGTGGGCCAACGATACTGTGGGATAGATGATTTGTTGTCATTATAGATCTCGATGGTTCATACTCAATTTTGAGATAGTCTAATTTGACGTGTGGGTGCATCGAAATATGTAGTATCCACAGGAGGCCAGTGTAATTATATAACAAATATAAGATTATTAATTGTATTTTCTTCAAACCTCAAGGAGATGAGTAAAAAAAAATGCTTAAAATATAAAATATATAGATCAAAATCATGTGTGCCTAAAATATATTCTTGGCCTTTGTCTTTGCCTTGTTTACATTTGTCTAGCGTCTATTGATAAATAAGGTAAAAGTAAAAGGCACTAGTAGACACAAGATGACATGCGCTCAAAATGGCATGAAATTTGTTCAAGACATTAAAAACTTCATGACAATCAAGACCCATCAGTCTTGAATGGCCTACAATGGATTTTGGGCAAATTCCAAAATTTAGGCCTTTAGTTTCGCGATTTTTCATTTTTAAAAGTAATTGATTCATCTATAACTTGGTCTATACGAATATGATTTTGCCTCGATTTTTTCTAGTATATTTCCTTTTTTGGTAATTTTTTTATTTTATTTGATTTTGGCTTGGTTAGAAAGTAATTAACCTAGGATTTAGTTTACCTTTTTTTCTTTAGGTATTCTCTAGTATAAATTGACATGTATGCCTTAGGGCAAATGAGTTTTATTTTGAAGAATTAGTATTATCACAAGAGAGACTATCTTCTTCTTTTTTTTGTCTAATCCGTGGTTGTTCAAGTGTTCGAGTGTTCATGCCATTACCTTCCTTGCATCACCATTCTTTTCTTTATCTCTTTTTCACTCATTTATCCTACTCATGTCAACAGGCATAACTGCCTACACCATAACTGCCTTTGTAATACTCCCAACTTTTCAAAATATAATTATTTTGGTATTTAAATTTGGTTATTGAAATTTTTTATTAATGAAATATAAATTGGACATAGTTTTGAGAATTTGCAAAACATGCTAGGAAATTTCGTAGTTTTTGTAAGTTTCAAATAATGATGGCAATTTTGTTATTTTTCAAATTTAATAATAATAAATGAATATTTATATTTTAAATTACAATTTGTATTTGAGACTATTTACTATAGCTTTTGCTCTTGAATTGCCTTGCTGGTCAATTTTACAATTACTATGACACCAGTTACACTTCTACAAAGAAAATTTGGTCTACCACAGAAGGAGGATATCTTTTTATCCACAAAAGAAAACATGCCTTTATAGAGGGTGGAAAGTAAGTAAGGAGCAAAAGCCATGGCTTGGCCATCTTGAAGGCATATGGCCAATGGAAGGTATTCCTTGGTAATTTTGAAGCCAGGAACACAAAAAATGAATTAGCAAAGCCAAACTAAGTAAAAGGCAGCTCTTTCTTGGTCATCGACAGGGGTGTTTCTTTTGCCCTTGTATTTTTTAATAAACTCAGTGTAACTCATGTCAGTGTTAAGGGTGAAAGTTACTGGTGGGGGTTCTAGTAAAGCACTGATTTCTAATCCTAGAATGGGGAGTCCAATTAAATAGGCTATGTCTAGGATGGTTGGAGATATCACACCAAACCGTAGGAGCATTGAGTTGCAAGATTGTGACCAGAAACAGGTAGTAGCAACAATTAACCACTTATTCATATCAAATTTGAGGGTCAACAAACAAATTACCTCACTAATGCCTAGATATTTCCATACATCTGAGTCATAAGCTCCAATTCGTTTGACCCAGCTTTGCCAGGAAGAATCTAGTTGTCTCCATGATCTGAGAGGGTTGTTGTTGTTGTCCCAATTTACCCAATTGAATTTTGGTTGGTTGAGAAGTAGAGTTTCGCCATTAGCAAATGGGTAGTGAGGAGTTAGTTCATCTAGGAAATAGGCTATAAAGTTAGGTCCTAGGGTTGCTTTGGCTACGGTGGTGGTACTTGGAATCAAAGTTAAGTCCAGCATTAGAGAGCTAGTGATTTCCCTAATGGTTTTGGGGAATCTAAGATGTTCATCATTGGTTTCATCTTCTTTCATGGATTTCAAGAGCCATTGTTTAGAGTTCTAAGTTGTTTGGTGTTCTAATATGGGAGTTTCGAAAGAGAGAGAGAGAGAGAGAGAGAGAAGATTGAAGTGAGGTGAAGTTGGAAGGTTTAAGCTTTTATAGCTTATGGTGGGCCCAGTGTTTGGATTTGTTCAAATTAAGTATATTATTTATCTGGCCCATGAATGGATTTGTTTAAGTTAAAAATCATTATTATTTATTTAACTTAAATAAGAGGGTATTGTTTGCACCCATTTTTGTGAAATTTCGGTCACAGGTGTATCAATCAGATGATGACACATGGGAGAGTCAAAGTGAAAGTCCTTCATCAGTCAAAGGGACAGGTGGCATGAAAAGGTTGAGCACGTGCATAGAATGATTCAAGTGATGGAGCAGTTATCAGGCTAAGTTATGAACTTAGTGGGTTGTTTTCAGAAAGGAATATGTACGAGATGGAAGGCGTTACCCTGTCAATGTGGTGCTCAAAGTGTAAAGGGACATGTGGCAACATGGAGGAGAGATGGTTTGACAGGAAGATTTGAAGGCTTGGTAGAGTTTGAAGACTTAGAAGTGAGGAGGCAGTTACCATGGCAGTTGGCAATTGCAGTTGCAGGTTCGAATAAGTCATGCAATCATGGGCTAAGAAAAGAGGAAGAAGATATAAGAGCCAAGGATTTGGTAGAAAGGAGATCATCAACAACACAACAAAAACTTAGATTATATCTAGGAGTAGTTCTTTCAATTTAGGAGTAGTTTTCTCTGTAACTTGTAACCTTTATGAACTTTGGTGGTTTCATTATGCAATTACCTATTGTTTATTTTGTTTACTTTGTCGATTGTAATTTTGTTCCAAAGAAATCCTCATTCTTTTGAGGCATTTAAATCAAAAGCACGGTCGTCTGGTTTCTTTGTTTGATTGTTTGTTTAAATTGTTGTTCAATTTCTGTCGATTGGGAGTGAGCATAATTCTTACTAACATATTCTTGGAAAAAGGACTTCCAACTTGGATCTTTAGGTGGTGATACTAATTACAAACGTAATGGAGATGTGTTGTTGTGACTGTCACACTATGTAATTGTATTATTAAGTGTCAATGGCACCATGAAACATGTTTTTCACAATTTTCCTGTGTAGAGGTGGTTAGATGGACTTGCGACATAGACCAAAAGATTTAAAAATGTTGGTTTTAAATTGAGATTGGATTTAAGTGTTGTTTTCATTGTGATGTTTTCACTGTTCTTGAACACTAATTCCCTTTAGTAAAGGTAATGAAGGCCAGAAGAGTAATTTTACTCTCTTTCTTTTTGTGTGTTATTTGAAATGATTGTAATATTCTCAAATTGGAAAATTCTTTTTACACACTACTAAAAACAACATAGGAGTGTAATCTACCCATTCAAAGATTTTATATATAAAACCACAAAATACTCATCACACATCATCATCGCATATAGACATATAAACATCCAAAATAAATTGGTTTTGAAGATTTAGTGTTTAAGAATATTGAAATCAATTGGTTTTAAGGTTTAAGAACATTAAAATCAATTGGTTTGGAAGATTTAGTGTTTAAGAATATTGAAATCAATAGGTTTTAGGGTTTAAGAACATGGAAATCAATTGGTTTTGAAGATTTAGGGTTTAAAAATATTGAAATCAATTATTTTGAAGATTTGCACACCATGGATGACACTGAGATTGTTGATTTCAAACAATGCAACAATAAAAATGTCAATTTAATACTTAGGTTTTTGATTTTTTGGTTATCTCATTCGTATAATCATCAGGAATATGACTTTGTTCGTCACGTGTTCGGATAATCAGAGTTGCACTTTTACATAATGTTTGATTATTTTTATTCGAACAAAACAATTTTGTTCAAATTATTAAAGTTGACCAAATTACAAATGTTCATACATAAAAAATTGAACATTTTAATTCCTTCAGAATTTCATTTCTTAAATTTAATTATTTTCAGTATATTTTCTTTTCTTTTTTAAAAAGTAGATGTATTCAATTTTTACAAAAAAAAAATAATAATAATAACATATAAAATTTAATATATGTTCAACATAATAAGTCTGAATGAATTGAAATTGTTCAGCATATCAAGTATGAACGTATTTATTTTATTCAACATAAATATTTTGAACATATTCAATTTGTTCAATTTTATTTTATTTCTACGATGATATTGTATCTCCACCCAATTAGATAATCTTGAATTGCCATACCTATGGATGGTAAGTCGTTCCAAAAAATTGTGTGTGAGGCCATATCATGTTAAGCATATCACTCTCAATTTTGTCATCCTGTGGATTATGAGAGTCATTCCATTCTAGTGATAACTCTTTTAACTTCTCCTTAGATATTAAATTTGCATCCCTTGCATCCTTAGCAGAACTTACATTCTTTAGTTTTGATATGTGTATTACCCTACAAATGTGTGATAAGTTTTCCAACTCTCCTACTCTATACCCACTACATTTACCCACGATAAAATTTGACAACATTTGTAGCTTTGTTAATTTACCTATCTGTAGCGGCATCTTTTCTAATGATAGAATATTCGCACTAGTCATATCAAAATGGCGTAGGTTCACCAGGTTTCCCATGTCTATAGGTAACTTTTCAAGTTTTTCACAAACTTTCAAGAACAAGACTTGTAAATTGTAAAGAGTTACCACCGACTTAGGTAGCTTTCTAATCTGAGAATGGGATACATTGATCTCCAATGGAATTTGTTAGTTCATCTATCCCAGAACTACACAAACACAACTCACGTAAGCACTTTAACATTGGCAACAAGTCATGAAGCAAGTACCTCATTATGTAGCTCCTCCTACACGGTGAAAACTCTAAGAAGGTTCGTAAGCATCTGGCATCATCGAAAATTTTGAACTTTTTGATTCCGTCATATTTTCTAGCAACACAAGATGAATGTAAAGCTTTATTTGAAATTTTCTTCTGCTTGTCATCCTCTAAATTATTCTTCAACCCAAAATAGATGTCCTCTGCAATTGCTTAAGCCAAATCATTGATGAGGTCATGCATTATGAATTGCAATTCGTTATGACTTAACGATTGAAAAAACCCTAAATTTCCCTAATTCAACACCACCGTTGTCCTCAAACCATAGATTATCCAAGTCCTTACCTAAATCAACGGCTCTTTCTGCCTCTGTACAACCACCATCGACGATCATAGTCTCGATGCCGTTGACAACTTCGATTTGAGGTAGAGAGTCCTTCGTAAGGGTATAGAAGTCCTCATGGGACGTAGTCTCACCTCTCGAACTCTTTGACGGAGACACCATGACGATCATGGTGGGGGAGGGACTCCGGCGATTGCGATTCGGTGGAGAAGATCGACGATTTGGTGGAGAAAGGAGAATTAGGGCATGGTCAAGGAAGATCTTCGTGGGACGACATCGTATGGCAAGATCGGTGATGGTGTGATTTGATTGTCAAAGACAAATCTTGATATGACCTTTCACATTGCTGGTGTCGCCTTTAAAGTCTCGTTTTCTTGCAAGAGGGTGGAGATTTCTTGATGCCGCCCTGTTTTCGCTGGCCATTAAGTCCTTGTCGAAGATGAAGAGAGCATACGCGCTCTTCAAGAGGCGGAGCTGCTGCAGTCAATAGTCAGAAGAGAGTCAACTCAGCACTGGAGGAGAGAGAAATGGAAATGAGAGAAGGGAGAAACGAAAGGGGTGACTGAGAGAGAGAGAGATAGTGAGGGTTGGACATTACACAGGTCAGATGTAGGAATGACAACGGGATGGGGCGGCGCGGGGCCGGGATTACACTCTTCGTCCTTGATCCCCGGTTGGAAAAATCTCTCCGTCCCTAGTCCCGATTCTTGATTGGAAAAATCTTTCCATCCCCGACCTTGATCCTCCACGGGAAACCTATCACCATTCCTGTCCCTGTCCCCTAACGGGGATCAGGTTTCCTCGACCCTGAAAATTTCCTGGCCAAATCTGTTCTGTTCAACAACACCATCAACAACATCATCATCATTATACATGTATACTACACAAACAGATATGTTTCAACAACACTATACATGTATAGATACATACACAAACAGATCATCAACAAATCTGTTTTCGTTCCAAAAAAAAATATATGTTTCAACGACACAAAATCTGTATACATACATACACATACAAAAAAAATTTGTAAACATACATACACATACAAAAAATCTGTTTGAACAAAAAAAAAAAAAAAAACTATATACATACATACATACACAAAATCTGTTCCAAAAAAAATCTGAGATCTATGTATCTGCATTGTGGACGGAGGCAATGGACGACGGAGGAGAGGAGGACGATTGGTGACTGTGACTGCGGCAACGGAAGAGGACGATGGGTGTCTGTGACTGCGACGACGAAGGAGGATCGGCATCGTGGAGAGGACGATCGGCGTCGCGGAGAGGGCGATCGGCGTCGAGGACGACGATCGGCATCGTGGAGAGGACTGTAGGCGTCGAGGACGACAATCGGCGTCGCAAAGAGAGAGAGAGAGAGAGAGAGAGAGAGAAAAAAAAAGAAATAGAGGAATATAGAAGTGAAGTGAGTGAGATGAGGGTGAGGTTTGGTTTATATATATATACATAGAGGGTAAAATAGTAATTTCATTTCGGGGATAAACGGGGACGGGGACGGGGACGGGGACGGGGACGGGGACGGGCTGGGTACGAGGCTGAGACACTTATCCCCATCCCCGGCCCGAAACTGATCAGGGATTGATTTTTGAATACCATCCCTGTCTTGTTGGGGATATTTTTCGGGGAAAACCGCTCAAATCGGGATCGAGGGATCGGGTCCCCGTCGGGCCGGTTTCAAATTGCCATCCCTAGTCAGATGGGCGTGAAACTCAATATATGGGCAGATTGGTCGTTTCGCAAAATATATCCTTGTGGAGGGAGCTTCTATTTACACACACCCATTACACTCTATACACATCTTTTTTAATAAATAATTAGTTCGTAAATAGCATTCTGAAAATAAACAACTAGTTCGGAAGTAGCATTCCGAAAATAAACAACTTGTTCGGAAGTAGAATTCTGAATTTTTTTCATTTTTTCGACATTCAACTTCCGAATGTGTTTATTTGAATTGTATATGACGTGCATAATAGTAATTTCACTTGAAAATAAAATTATAATAAAAATAATTATTATTAAGTGTGTGCAAAAAGGGAAATGGGGATGTGCAAATAGAAGCTCCCCCTTGTGGAGATATTGTTTTCATGAAAAATTCTATTTCCATACACTTAATTATCTCAATGCACACACTTAATGAATATTATTTTAATGGCAATTTTACCCTAAATTAAAATGACCATAATGGGCATCCACCAACCCCACAATATTATATGAAAATATTCTCTGTACACATTTTTTTTTTTTTAAAAAAAAAATCTCATTGTAGACCTTTTGACTTAAAAAAAAGCTAAACCCTAGTTTTTTTTTTCCATTGTTGTTACTTTGCTTGCTACACACTTTATGCTCCACTATTGCTTGCAAAGTAATATTCTCGTGGCAACTCTCATATTGCTTTAATCTCTACATCTATATTCTATTATTTATATTATTTCTTATTAGTTTCACAAATTTTGCTTGATTTTGTTATGGAAGAGTTGCAAAACAATGGAAGTTCAAACTCAAGCAAAAATATGTCTGGTGACAGCAAAATCAATGATGAAAAGGTTAGTTTTTCATGCACATTTTTTTTTTGTCTTTTCACGGTTTTCACTCGGACAACCAATGTCGAATTATTTCATTATATTCGGATATCAACTGCAGAATGATTTAATTTATTTCAACATTCTAAGTCCGAAAATAATAGATATTTCGATACTTGAATACCTATTTTTAATAATTTTTTCGATATTTGAAAATCGAATTTATTAATTTATTTTAGTTATCAAGTGCTGAATTGTATTGTTTTATTTGACTCTATACTGCCAAATAAACTGAGGTTCAATCTGATATTATGGTGGATTGTACTAGTCATTTTACAACAAAATAGGTAACTTTTAACATGATTGTCGTAAGTTAATAATTTTTATCAGTTATTTTGTTTAGTTTGTTCTTATGAAAGTTGTGTGACATTATATACAGGTTTTCGACAATAAAGATAAATTGGTTACTTGGGTACATGATATTGGAAAGACCAATGGCTTTGTTATTATTGTAAAGACGTCGGTGGCAGTTGCAAGCGACCAAGAATTTATCTTGCTTGTGAGCGGAGTGACAAGTATAGATTGTGTAACAAGTTGAAAGATGACTCAAAAGCCTTGTTGAGACAAATTGGTATGAAGAAGTGCGAATGTTCATTTGATTTGAGGGCATACAAGTTGAAAACAAACTATGAATGGACATTGAATGTAGTTTGTGGATTGCATAATCATCCAATTGCGGAACATCTACAAGGACATTAATATGCAGGGAGATTGTCAGCTAATGAGAAGTCACTATTAGTAAATGTGTCAAAGAGCCTAGTAAGACCAAAAGAGATACTCATTACACTCAAACAGAGGGATGCCCTTAATATGAGCACAATGAAACAATTTACAATATACGACATTGATGTAGGGTTCTATAGAAAGCTAGTAAATCCCAGATACAACAATTGCTGGGTGAATTAGCAAAACATAAGTACACTAAGTGTCATGGATATGAGAAAGGCTCTATAACTGTCACGGACTTGTTTTGGGCACATGCAGTGAGCTTGGATTTGCTTCGTACATTCCCTCGTGTGTTGATTATGGACTGCACATTTAAGATGAATAGATATCAGCTTCATCTTCTTGCAATTATGGGAGTGACATCAACTCAAATGACATTCTCCATGGCTTTCACATACTAGCAAACTGAGTTGTTGATAACTATGCATGGGCATTACAAACATTGCATAATCTTATGGACAACAGCATTTTACCTAAATTCATTGTCACAGACAGAGAGCTTGCCTTGATGAATGCCATTAAGAACACCTTTTCGAATGCCTGACATTTATTATGTCGTTGGCATATTATAGCAAAATGCAAAAAAATGTTTGAGACAAAAGGAAAACAGGAAAAGTTTAACACTGCATGGAACTATTTAGTATTGTCATCGACTGAAGAGGAGTATAATGATCACCTTGCTATATTACATAAGGATTTCAGCAACTATTGTGAAGCAGTCGAGTATGTTATTATGAGTTAGTTGAATCTGTATAAAGAAAAATTCGTTGCGGTACATACAGTCTTGTGTATGCATTTTGGCAATGTTATAACCAATCGGTAATATTTGTCTTTTCATTTTCTTATGAGTTATATTGTTGTTTTTAATTATTATACTTGACTATTTTTTGTTTACATCCATATGAAAAAGGTTGAGGTGCTCATGCTAGATTTAAAAGACAATTAGGTTCAAGTCAAACGACATTTGAGATATCATTTGAAAAAATACATTGTCTACTTAAGTTGCAGCACATTCAAGTAAAAGCATCATTCGATAAAAGTTTAACTATTGTTCAACATCAATTCAAACCTTCTCAATTCAGAAAGCTTTGGGATAATGTGTCTATTTGTGCATTGGAATACGTGTTGGCAGAGAGTAATAGAGAAAATTCAGTTGGAATTGATGTTGCAAGACGTGGGTGTGTTCTTAGGCGCACGCATGGTTTACCTTGTGCTCGCGAGATTGTAGATTACATGAGACAAGGTCGTCATATTCCACTCGGTAGTATACATGTACATTGGACGCGACTTAATATATGTGTACACAATCTGATGGTTTACAAATTGGTATTGACTTGTATCCCAGAACTTGAGATGATTTTGAAGTGGTTCAATGAGTCTGATATTGCTACGCAATTGTATATGTTGAAGAAGTTGAGGAAAATTGCAAACCCAACAAGCACTTTCCTTATTGAGCCTGATATGAAGCCTAATCCATATCGAGGACATAATAAAGTTGATATATCTTGCCGTTGTGACCCCGTGTGCATTTGAGTTGGTTGACAATGACCATGATAGCCAGAGCACAGCTTCCAGTCAATCAAAAAAAAGAAGAGCTTCAAAAGTGCATGAAAGGAAATGAAATGTGAAGACAAAGACATATAGTACTAGAACAAGTTCACTGAGTACATATGCTGTTGACTTCCCGCATATGTTAAAACCATTAATAAAGTTGATAAAGGATGTAGATGGTGATGGAAATTGTGGTTTTAGAACTATTGCGGATTTACTTGGTCTTGGAGAAAATGACTGCGTGCAAGTTAGGAATGACTGCATGCAAGTTAGGGGTGATCTACTACATGAATTAAATAATCGCAGAGATGAATACGTCATACTATATGGGTCACATGAGAGGGTTGAGGTGCTGACACACATCTTGTCATATTTTGAAGATAGCACAGACTTTGATCGTTGGATGAATATGCCTGACATAGGGCATCTGATTGCATCATTTTATAATGTAATCTTGTATCACTTGTCATTGCAATAGTGTCTTACTTTCTTACCTTTGAGATCACCGCCAGTAACTCCAGCTGATCGTCGCAAGATTGCCATTGGATTTGTCAATGGAAATCATTTTGTGCAAGTATAACCTACAAAAATCACCTACCATTGTTGTTTAATAATTGTGTGTTTGCAAATTTGATGTATTTGGTAAATACATGTATTTTTTTATTATTATATTAATTTGATTGAATTTTATTACATGTTTGTGTAGGTATTTTTAGAGGCCGGTCATCTAGTTCCTCCCATTGCTATGCTTTGTCGAGTTCACCATCACCCTTGTGCATCAGAATAGGAGAATGCATATGTTAGCCGCATTCAGAGATTCAAAGACAACATAGGACCTAATGTAGCTACTCGAGAGACATTCAATATAGTTGATATTGACTAATGTATTAGAAAGCAGTTCTAGGATATTTTAAAAAATTAAAAGATTAGTGTTTAAGATTTGTAGTGGCACAGAGTTATGAAATGGATATCATTTTGCCATTGGATTTTGTAATGGCTATTTTTTGATGGAATATCATATAAGTTATAGTTGTCTTATGTATGAAATGGATATCATATTGTTTACATTGTCTGAACACAAAACGTAATGAAAATAATATTAACCAAGTGCAACTACTGTTAAAGAGTAATAATATTAACCAACAAGTATCCAAAAAGACAAAATAATAGTAAGTAGTAGTTCAATCCATCCACATCATCACAAAATACATGTCTTCGTGTACATAATGCAAAGAGTAATAATAATATTAAAGAGTACCACTGATAAATGCCTACTACTAAATCTACCAAAGTATCCAAAAAGTACATAATCCAAAGATAATAATAATATTTGTCTCCTTGTACATGCACCAACACCATCACAAAATACCTAATGTAACATTATGAATTACTATCAACTACGTGACCGGCGAGTGTAATGTGCTCCAAAATGATATGCAGTAGAAGAGCAAAGTGCAGATTGACCCTGAACGGATGTGTTGGGTGCAGCTTCACCAATGTGCTGATCTTGCAAAAGGTGTTCAATTGCATCTATTGCACAGTAAAGCTTATCAAGATGTTCAACACTGTCCTCATAGCCAGCTTCAACGAAAGGATGAGTAATCTGATATATTTGTGACATACGCTGCATTACGAGAACAAGTACAACATTATATACATTGTTTGAATAGTTTACGTACATAAGTTGTAATGTAAATGAAAAAGATGATACCTATGCATCTTGGCTAGGATACTGATAATGATGAATATTTAGGTCCACCTGAGAACGACGCACTAGGTTTTGAACATACATATGGGCTATAGTTTGGTACCAATCCATGTAACCAGAAACACAACCCTGAGGTTGTCGTACTGGTGTACTCCTCCTCTGCTCAGATAACACGTGGTTGTTCCATGCCTCCTAAATGATGTCCAAGTATGCATACATAACATTGTAGCGTGGAACTGTGGCTTCTCGAGAAGTACACATAGGCTTAAGTGATGGATTATGTATTGTCTGCACTCTGCCAAACTGTCTCAAAACTCTATCAGGGTGATATGGTTTAACTACTTCCAAACACTTCAGGCAACCGTGGTAGAACATGACTAGATAACACAAATGGACATCTTTGCAACTTTATACGGATCCCAAATAACCTACAAACAATAATAACTATAACATATAACAACTATAAAATTTGTATGAAATAAAGTTTCAATTTTGAAGGACTTTTTAACTTACATCGTGTACACCTAACCTATTAAGCTCCTCTCAAAAAGCCTGCAATTGTGTATCTTCACTAGACTCTCTCTGAGAAGTCCAACATAAACACGTGGCATGTGTTGAGTATAATTCATATTGAGGTGTGGTCGAAATCCACGAAAGTGCTCATAAATCCATTCTTTAAGAAGTGTCATGTAACTAGCTATTTATTTCACATTGGACCTGCTAGTGTACCCCAACTGTTTGTATAAGGATGCCAATGCAACAGCATCCCAAGCATATGAAGGTACAATCATCAAATTAGATAACAAACTCAAATAAACAGTGGGGACCTTGGTACCAGCCTTGTTACTGAAAAGTGTACAACCCAACAAAAATAGCAAGTATGCTCTACCTGCATATGCAATTCTTTCCATTGAATCATT
Source organism: Camellia sinensis (assembly GCF_055761805.1). Taxonomy (NCBI): domain Eukaryota; kingdom Viridiplantae; phylum Streptophyta; class Magnoliopsida; order Ericales; family Theaceae; genus Camellia; species Camellia sinensis. The sequence continues at coordinate 103,435,276 of NC_138962.1, forward strand.
GTCTGTAACATTATAAAGTGTGCCCTCAATCACTCAAGCCTCACTGAATTGCCTCTAGCACTAGACATCTCATGTCTAATCTCTTGCTCATCAATTCCCAAGGTATTAACTACTAATGCAATGGCCCACCTTTCTGACAACTTACGCACGCTAATAGATTTGCCTACAATGGGAAGTCATAAGATAGTGGCGACATCGTCCAATGTGATAGTCAACTCTCCTACAATCAAATGGAATGTATTTGTCTTCGGTTGCCATCTTTCAACAAAATTGGACACAATGATCTTGTTGACAAAACAGTACGTGCAACGAGCTAAGTGTGCAAGTCCTGACAACTCCACAATATTTACAAATGTAGCGTTGTTGCCTTGTTCCCACCACAACCACGAACGAATCTTAGACAGGTGATTATGACACTTTAAGGGCCCCCTTTTATTAGCACCATTTCGGAAATCTTAGACAAGTGATTATGACACTTTTACAAATTTCTGAAATAAAGACATAATTTTGGAAGACTAGGGCCGAAAACTTAAAATCGCAAAAGTTGAAAGAAAAAACAAGGGTTTTATGGCAATGGAATGCACAAATGTCTAGAAATGATAAATGCAATAATAAAATGTTAAATGCAATAACAAAATAGAATGATGGTTCACTTTCAACAATGCAATGGAGTCTCTTCCATGGTGTTGTCGATGGAGGTCTTCAATAGAGGACTTTGGTTCTTCAATGTGGGTCTTCACTTTGACTGTTGTAGGACTGTGGGTCTACAAATTTCCAAACTGTAGCAGTAGGCAGTGTATGGAATGAGGGACAAGTGTGTAAAAGGAGGGTTGAAGAGGTGTGTGTATAATGATATGAGTGAATGGTATAATTGATACATTTATATAAATTGAGAAAATTAATTAATAATTAAATTATAAAGTGTGTGTACTAAGAAATAATGTGGATTGAGATAATTAAGTATGTGAAAATAGAATTTTCCTATTTTTCATGCGTAGACTTTTAAATAAAAATAATTCAAATTCAAATTCAAATTTTTGGCATGCAAGCCTAAACTAAAAAAATGTGAGAAAAAAGTGCGGATTGATTTAAAAAATTGAAGAACACAAATGGAAAAAGCAAACAAATGGGTGTTCTGGAAAGATAATTAAAAATTTATTTTTTGATTTTTTTAACTTTTTAACTTTTTTATGTGAAAAGAGAAATGAATTAAAAGCTGGTAAGTGATTTTTAACTCACTTTCCAAAAGATGCTAAAGGTTGTTTGCTGATAAGGATGCTAGCTAGCCTATTATTGAATTTGATTGGTGCGTTACACCATATCATTGTTGTGACATGGATTAGCCAATTTTTACTCCGCAGATCCCACTCCTGTCTCTCTTCCCTCTGGTTTTGTCTCTCTCTAAACCCTAAACCCTTTGTATCTCTCTATCTTGTATCCAAGCCAGACTGGACACATAATTGAAGTGATTTATAGGGTTTTAAGGATTTCCTCAACCAATATTTGCAGCGATGGAGGTTGATATGGAGACTTCTCCCAGCTACTTCGACCCCCGAAGATCTCAGCACCAGAGAGCGCTATCCTCGTGATGGGTATTCTATTCTATTTACCATACCATACGCTTTCCATTTTAGTACTAGTCACTTTTTTCCCTCTGTTCTGCGTCACTATCATAACAACCCCTTTACATATTTAAAATGCCCAATTTCAACCAGTATCATTTGGGTTGTTCACATTTATTTCCATCAATTTGGTCTAACCACATTTATTTCCCCGTAGTATTAGTGCATTGTGCTCTCAGGCAGTGTTGGTGAATAATGAATTGGTGAAAGCGTTATGCACACTTGAACGCAAAGGCATCTTGGAGCGTTGGTGCAAAGCTCAAAGAAAATAATATATAATGATAATGATTCATAACATCTATAATAAAAAGTTAAAAATTCAAATAGCAATATATTTAGCCTTTTAATTGAAATGGTTAGAGTCTTATTCAGTTGTACAAATGTTGTAGTTCAAATTTGCATAGGCTTGTTGATGTAGTTCAACGATTAGGGGTTGTCTACACTCTGCCAAATTGTCTCAAAACTCTATCAGGGTGATATGGTTAAACTACTTCCAAACATTTCAAGCAATCGTGGTAGAAAATGACTTGATGACATAGATGGACATCTCTGCAACTCTGATATGGATCCCAAATAATCTACAAACAATAACGACCATAAGATATAACAACTATAAAATTTGTATGAAATAAAGTTTCAATTTTGAAGGACTTTTTAACTTACATCGTGTACACCCAACCTATTAAGCTCTTGTCGAAAAGCCTGCAATTGTGTCTTTTCACCAGACTCTCTGAGAAGTCCAATAGTAAACATGTGGCATGTGTTGAGTATAATTCATATTGAGGTGCTGTCGGAATCCACGAAAGTGCTCATAAATCCATCATTCAAGAAGTGTCATGTAACTGGCTATTTATTTCACATTGGACTTGCTAGTGTAGCCCATCTATTTGTATAAGTATGCCAATGCAGCAACATCCTAAGCATATGAAAGTACAGTCATCAAATCGGATAACAAACTCAAATAAACAACGGGGATCCTGGTACCAGTCTTGTCACTGAAAAGTGTACAACCCAACAAAAATAGCAAGTCTCACTGAATTGCCTCCAGCACTAGACATTTTATGTCTTTCCATTGAACAGTAGTACCAGTCTTTCCATTGAACCATCGTCTATAACATTATGAAAGTGTGCCCTCAATCACTCAAGTCTCACTGAGTTGCCTCCAACACTAGACATCTCATGTCCGATATCTTGCTCGTCAATTCCCAAGGTATTAACTACTAATGCAATGGCCCACCTTTATGACAACTTACGTATGCTAATAGATTTGCCTACAATGGAAAGCCATAGGATAGTGACGACATCGTCCAATGTGATAGTCATCTCTCCAACAGTCACATGGAATGTGTTTGTGTTCGGTTACCATCTCTCAACAAAATTGGACACAATGATTTTGTTGACAAAGCGGTACATGCAACGAGCTAAGTGTCCAAGTCCTGACAACTCCACAATGTTTATAAATGTAGCGTTGTTGCCTTGTTCCCACCACAATCATGAACGAATCTTAGACAAGTGATTATGACACTTTAAGGGTCCCTTTTTATTAGCACCATTCCAAATAGTTGTGGCAACATGACTTTTAAAACTTTTAAGGATTGATGGATCAGTTGGCCCTCTCGAAAATGGCTGAGTAAGGATATCTTCATCAACAATGTTAGCATCATCACCAGTAGGATCATCATCCATAGCAATATCGTCCATAATTGGTGCATCGTGTATAGTATCATCATCCATGACAATGTGTGCATCATCATCATGCACTCGAGCTGCCCATGTCCACATCCACGTTTAGCATTTTCTAATTCATGGAGTCTTCTATTTGAAGTTGTTACTGACCGACATTGACTGGCACCGGCATCCATCTGCATAAGCAAAATTGTTCTCATTAACCCAATAGAGCATTTATGTTGAAAACACTCTAATAAAAATATAATGAAATAGTCAAATTGTAGTCATTAACCCATATAGCAATAACATTAGAGGTTAGACTAGGGTGTGTTCTCTAGTTACATGAAATTTGAGTTCAAATCTCACTAGTAATATAAAATAAAATAAAATTGTTGGAAAAGAGGAACCGAAAGGGTAAAAATAGACCTAAAAGAATAAAATGATAGCATGAATTTCAGTGAATAATACTAGCTTCCATCTTAGTGCACCACAACATATTTGCTTCTACTCCCATTCACAAAATCAAACTCTCAACAGCACTCCAATCCTGTCATCTTTTAAACATAAATGAACCTAAGGTCCACCCAATCTTGGTGTGTAACTTTGTCTAAATAAATAAATAATAAATAAATCATTTGGAACCGCAGTACCGAAACAAAATACATCATTAAGAAAATCTACTATTGAAAAAATTGACAAAATTCGGAACTACAAAATTGAAATAATTTGTTAAATTCGGAATTTAACCATCGATATTTTTGTTTTTATTCGAAACTAACTTGTCGAATTAGTAAAAATTATTAGGAAGTAAATTTCTGAAATAAACACATAATTTCGGAAGACCAAGGTCGAAAACTTCGCAAAAGTTGAAAGAAAAAATGAGGGTTTTATGGTAATGGAGTGCACAGATGTCTGAAAATGATAAATGCAATAATAAAATGTTAAATGCAATAACAAAATGGAATGATGGTTCACCTTTAACAATGCAATGGAGTCTTTTCCATGGTGTTGTCGATGGAGGTCTTCAATTGAGTCTTCAATGGAATGGAGGTATTCAATAGAGGACTTTGGTTCTTCAATGTGGGTCTTCACTTTGACTATTGTAGCACTGTGGGTTTACAAATTTCCAAACCGTAGCAGTAGGCAATGTATGGAAGGAGGGACAAGTGTGTGGACGGAGGGTTGAAGGGGTGTATGCATAATGATATGAGTAAAGGGTATAATTGATATATTTAGATTTAGTATATGAATTAAGAAAATTAATTAATAATTAAAGGGTAAATTACATTGACACCCCTGAGGTTTATATTTATTACAGTTTCCTCCCTCACCTTTTGAAAATTACATCCCCCTCCCTGAGGTTTAAAGTTTCATTACAGATTGCTTCTTCTAGCAATTTAATTTTTTTAAATATCAATTTTGCCTTCACTGGGTAAATTACATTGACACCTCTCACATTTTAGAAATTACAATCCCCTTCCCAAGGTTTTAATTAGTATTACCAATTGCCCCCTCGGTTAGTATTCGTTGAAAAAAAAAAGTTAATTGGAAAAAGAATTATTTGAAAAAAAAAGATTTTTTAGTCAAATTTTTAAATTTCTATTTAAAAACCAACGTAAACTCATTTTTTCAACTTACGTTATTTGCTCAAATTTACAAACTGAGACAACCATTTATAAACTCAAAAAATTATCAAAATTACATTGTGTTGCACTCCAACTATGTTGCACTCCAACGTAAGATAAAAATTACACTGACACCCCCTAAGGTTTATGTTTATTACACTCGAAAGATAAAAATTATATAAAAATGATAATTATTTTTAATTTTTTATTTCTTAGCCAAATTAATTTTTAATTTTTTTTTTTCTAAAAATCAAACCATACATAGCCTAAGAATCTTTTGATAAATCATTTCTTACGCTGTTAACTTATTTAATTATTTGTTAATTTTACAACATTTTTACCATCGGAGGCCTATTTGGTAACCATTTTGTTTTCAGTTTTTAATTTATATTTACAAAAATTTTAAAAACTATCATAAAAACTTGTTCGATAATTTTTTTGGTTTATAAATGGTTAACTCACTTTGTAAATTTGAGGAAATAACGTAAATTCAAAAAATGAGTTTACGTTGATTTTTAAACAGAAACTTAAAATTTTGACTAACAAAATTTTTTTTCAAATAATTTTTTTTTAAATAATTTTTTTTAACTTTTTAAATTTTTTTTTTTTATATAACAAGAGAAGTGAATTAAAAGTTGGGTTCCAAAAAAAGGCAAAAGGCTGTTTGGTGATGAGGATGCTAGCTAGCCTATTATTGAATTTGATTGGTGCCTTACACCGTATCCATTGTTGTGACATGGATTAGCCAATTTTTCCTCCTCAGATCCGGCTCCCGTCTCTCTTCCCTCTGCTCTTGTCTCTCTCTAAACCCTAAACCCTTTGTATCTCTCTATCTTGGATCCAAGCCAGACTGGACACACAATTGAAGTGATTTAGGGTTTTAAGGATTTCCACAACCAATATTTGCAGCGATGGAGGTTGATATGGAGACTTCTCCCAGCCACTTCGACCCCGAAGATCTCAGCACCAGAGAGCGCTATCGTCGTTATGGGTATTCTATTCTATTTACCATACCATACGCTTTCCATTTCAGTACTAGCCACTTTTTTCCGTCTATTTCTGCTTCACTATCATAACAACCCCTTTGTATCTTTAAAATGCCCAATTTCAACCAGTATCATTTGGGTTGTTCATATTTATTTCCATCAATTTGGTCTAACCACATTTATTTCCCCGTAGTATTAGTGCATTGTGCTCTCAGGCAGTGTTGGTGAATAATGAATTGGTGAAAGCGTTATGCACAATTGAACGCAAAGGCATCCTGGAACGTAAGTGCAAAGCTCAAAGAAAATAATATACAATGATATAATGATTGATAACATATATAATAAAAAGTTAAAAAGTCAAATAGCAATATATTTAGTTGTACAAAGGTTGTAGTTCAAATTTGCATAGGCTTGTTGATGTAGGACAAATAGAGATAGCAGCAACAGTGAGCTTTGGCGCTGATTTTAATGTCAAAGTGCATAAAACATAATAGGAGAAGGAGAAGAAGAAAATAGTTGTAGGAATTACTCCTAAAATCCTTTAGACATCACACCTAGGTTAAGAAACATGGACACTAACACTCGTTGGACACTTCTTGACATGTGTCTAACTCTTGTCAAAATGTGTCCTATTTTTTAAAAAGATTTTTAGATCCGGACATTTGGAGGACCCATTGCTTAAACACAAGTGTCCACCGATTAGACACACATGAAACTAGTTATAACTTATAAGTTTGAACTAAATAACTTAGGATACAATAATAAAAGAAAAAACAAAGTAAATTTATAAAATAAGTGTTATATTGTATTTTTTATTATTTTTGAATGACATATTCATATGTGTGACATGAGATAAATATATTAAATTATATATTTCATGCGTGCCCCCCACTTGTCCTATATTTTTTGAAAGTTGGCATGTATGCATGTTCGTATCGTATGTGTGTTGTGTCACGTGTCCATGTCTGTGCTTCTTAGTACCTAGGATTTGATTAAGAAAGCTTCTAAAATTCTCTAATATCAACTCTATTAACTTAGAAGCATTACACGACTTTATATAAGCTTTAGAGATTTCCTATTCCAACTAGAACTAGAAAAAAAAACTACTAAAAATACTTTGACTTCCAAAACTAATTTAAGGCCAAATAAGAACAAAAAATTAAAACTAATTAAATAACTTGATCCACAAGACAACCCATGGGCAACTCCTATAGCCCATGTCAGCAAATATGAAAATTACCAAAATACCCTTGCCCTAAAAATCCTAGAAAACTTAAAAATAATAATAAAATAACACTCTAATAATATTAGAAACATGATTATATATGGTTCTTATTGGTTTTTCTTTGAAATCATGCCAACTTTCAAATATTGTCGCTTCTTTGAATTTATGCTTCCTTGAGCTTCTTATACTTTGCATCATTTGCCAATATCTTTAAATTGGAAAACAATTATTTGATGGATAATATAACAAAGTGACCAACTAATCATATACCATTTAAACAAATCTTTTTATATAATTGCTCACGTGCTTTACCAAATATTCACAATTACAAAATATTCTCAATCATGATACTTTATAGTCATGATCAAAATGACGTATATGCTTGAATAAAAATATATCTAAAAGTCAAAATTGAAAAACACTAGTGGTCCACGCCTAACATAAGCAATGCAATACAATCCTATAAGTGTATAATGATAATTATCATTAAGCATATGACCATCATCATTGTAATCTAAAAGTAGAGCTAATAAATTATATATGTTAAAATATAAAAAAAAAAAGCTCGATTTAAGCTTATTAGATAGAATGTTTTTAGTGTAGTGTTGTAAATACGCTTCGTTTTACCCACTAAAAGCTCTTCTGTTATTGCACTTTAAGTGCGTTTTTACCAACACTGCTTTAACAAATTACAGAATTTACTGTATTTCGCTTATGCAATGTGTAGGAAAAGGCACTCAACTTCCAGTCACGACAATTCAGTTTCTAAGTTCAGTGGAACCAGGATTTTGTATGATGGGCAGAACATTGAAAGGCGGCCAAACGCTGCACTTTTTCTTGAAGATATCAAACAAGAGGTTGAGAGCTATGATTCTGATCAATTAGAAGGAACACCTGCAAAGACACAATCTGCTTTGTGGAGAAAATCATTGGCTGGCAGTCCTGGTGTATCTGAGGCAGATGCTGTTGCTGATTCGATATGTCGACCTGGAAGTTATTCATTAAAATCTTGCAAGCATGAGGATGATGCATTGTCAGATGGTGGATATACAACTTTTACTTTATTTGCTTCTCTACTTGATTCGGCTCTCCAAGGTGCTTGGAAGTAAAATTTCTCAATTAAAATCACAATTTTCTCACTGTTTTTGCATATGGATTGGTCTCTTGCGTCAATGGTTATAGATTTTGACCAGGTTTGAAGGATGTGTTTAAGTTGCATTTATTCATCTAACCTATGCCAGTTTCTGTAGGTGTGAGATCACAAGATGTTTTCTTGAATCTAATTAATGTCAATTTTGGAGCTGAGTGGATCATTTAAAAAAAAAAATTGAACTTTAATTATTGTGGATTCAGTGACATCAAATAGGGCAATTCATCAAGTGCATTAATCTTTTGGAGTTTCAGGAACTAGTTGATTATGCTTCTGCATATGTGATGCCACTATATTTTTGTGTTTAATTATGTGTAAATCCAAGTTCAACCCCATGTGGAGTTTTTCAGTTTGTGTCATACATTATGGTATATATCCATTTAGGATTGCATGATGATGAAATAGTGCAATGCTACTTGGTTTTTTGTTGTTTTTGGGGATAGACATTTAATTACTTGCTAAAACTGGCATGGAAACTTTTCAAATTGCTTGATGCTTATGATCTTCTTTAGAAATGAAATTTGATTTTGACCTCAATTGAAGTTCATTTTGAGTCAACTTTTCTATCCTCCAGTTAAATTGTTATTTTATATATTACAAAATCTTTAAATCTTTGATTTATGTTATTCTGAGCCACGTTGGATGCTTATCTAGTAACTGTTTGGTGCTAACCCAATAAATATTTCCATTCCATAACTCCTGGAGAATGTTTTGGAGGATTTTGGACTTAAGATGGTAGACTTGAGAAGCTTACAAAGATTATTGATTTGCTTCTTTGAAAGCTAAATGGATGCTTTATCTTGTTTCACATTTTAAATTACTACACTGGTGTTCATAATTTTCTTTCTGTGCTCAAGTTTCTTCTGCCACAAAACTTATTATGCCTCTGTTTGGGAAGTGGGTTTGGGGCTATTTTAGCCACACAAAACAAAATAGGTTTTTTAGCCCAATAAGACAAAACATCACTTCTAACTCATAATCATTACATTCTTTCTCTCACAAAAAAGCCAAAAAAGCCAAAAGTCCTTCCCAAACTAGGCTTTTTAGCCCCAGGCTAAAATAACCAAAAAAAATCAAAAAGCCAAAAAGACAACCCACTTCCCAAACCAAGCCTATGAATAACATTTATGATTCCCTTGTGTATCTTACAGTTGACATTCTGTGTATAACAGGGTTGATGCCTATCCCTAATCTGATATTGCAATTTGAGAGATCTTGCCGCAATGTATCAGAGTGAATAAGGTGGGTCTCACACTTCTCGTATATTTTTATTTCTGTTGAAGAGTCTTCTTTCGGAATGTGTGCACATGTACCACTATAGCATGCTGAGTATTGTGAATATTATTGTAGTATTTTACTGTGCATGCACGAGAAACATATCTTTATTAGGGTGAAAATAGGAGGTGGGTAGACAAGGGAGGAGGAAGTCTCATTTCTAGTTTATAAAGAAAGAAACAATGAGAAAGGCTAAGAAGTACGGAGACTTCTAAGAAGGTAACGTATCCGTGTCATGTCCGTGTCGAACACCGACACTCTTAGGACAGGTGTTCGACACTCTTCAAAACGTGTCCTATTTTAAATATTTTTTAAAGAACCCAACCCTCTTTGAATACTTGGAGGACACACGTGTCTATTGATTAGACACATGTAAAACTAACTGTAAGTTTGAACAAAACAACTTAAGACAATAATAAAACATAAACCATAAATTTATAGGAATTAGTGTCATATTACATTTTTTATTATCTTTCAATAATATATTCATACATATAACATATAATAAATATATAAAATTATATATTTCATGTGTATCCCTCACATGTCGTGTCCTGCATTTTTTGAAAATTAGCATGTCCGTGTCGTGTCACATGTCCGTGTCCATGCTTCTTAGGAGAAAGGTCTCTGCCTAAAATATTTTGTATAGTGCACTTTTTTTTTTTTTTTTTTTTTTTTTGTGTGTAAATACTGGCTCTGAATTGTGCTGAATGAGGTTCTTAGGATGCAGTTATCATGAATATTTTGTTTTGATTTTTTCATATTAAATTTGGTAATGCTTAGCATCTTGGTTGGTTGTTTTACTGTGTCCCTGTGCTCTGCTTCCGTAGGTATGGATCCAATGAAAGACATAGAATTGTGGAGGACAAGTTGATGAGGCAGAAGGCTCGACTCTTACTTGATGAGGCTGCTTCTTGGTCTCTTTTGTGGTACCTATATGGGAAAGGAAATAAATCTCTAACATTAATGTTCCTATCATAGAATTGATGTTTTATATAGATAAAGTGGGCTCTACAGTGTCACCACAACAATATTGAAACTTCTTGAATGCATGCTCATTGAAGTTTGAGAAGTTCATACTTCACGATTTATGTATTGAGGAGTGAAGTATTTGTGTAATTTATCCATTCTCTGTTGGTATCAAATTATTTAGTTGTGCATAAGAAGAAATAGCATTGTGACATTCAAAAATGATTTTAAAGTAGTTCCATGTTACTAGATTAAAGCACATTTGAAGTTTATATTTGTCAGTTACATCCCTACTGAATATATGAGCATATAAGTGATCTGACCATTCTCTTTGATATTTACCATTAATTCGTCTCTCTTGGTCAATGTAATATTTGACCACTCCACTCTGCACCTCACCTTTTAATCCACTGTTTCAATCGGGCTAGTTATGTAGACTTCTGAGTGTCTTGCTGGTTCATGGTGTAACGATCTTCATGAGACAACATTGGTATATGTTACAATATCGGATCGTGAATCATCTAGTATTAGAAATCTTGGAGGATTTTTATTCCTGATTGTTGGTGCATGTCATACCTGATACCATGTCTAATTGAATACTTAGAAAGCTTTACAAATTGTTATCATTTTCCTTATTAAACAAAATTCTATTTGATGGTGAAAGTGGTCATTCTTTTATGTACATTTCTCATCACATAACTTTCCACAAATTGAATTCTTAAATTAGATGATTGGCTATCCCAACATTCATCTTAGAATGTTCAAACTTTAGTTACATATTTGCTCACATAGTTTCCTGGTTAGGAATAATGATGCATATTGAAGTTACTTAGTGTACTTGAATGTTTAGACAAGGTATTCTTGTTGGCTCCTGCATGTTTATGTTGGCTTGTTTGTGAAATTTGTTTTTTCATCTTCTTGCAGGAAATGAAGAACTTCCAGAAGATCTGATGCTGGTGATGCATCTTCTATTGTTAACTCTCAAGTTTTCCATTATGTTTTCTTGCTCTTATTTTGTGAGCTCATCTAATGCCTTATGACAGTCCCCTACAACTTCGCATTTGGAGGCTTGCCAGTTTGTTGTCGCAGATCATACAGCACAATTAGGCCTCCGGATTGTTCAGTAGCTTGAAGGATTAGCCTCCAAAGTGCTTGATTTGGATAATGAGGTGGTGACTCTGGTACTTTCTCTTGTTTTGACAGTCTAATGATTATCCATGGTTGTTGTTTCTTTACTTTTTAAAATTTAATTTTGATTTTGAATGTTTTTCTTGTTGCATTGCAAAAGACAGTCTGAAGCTGCCAACTATTGTGAATTGATACCATAATCCACCATATACTTGAATTATTTTTTTCCTTTTCGATTAGAGAAATTATCATAGTTGAAGGTGGCTATTTTCAGCCATTATTATTATTTAGTTTATTTGAGGTCTATTTTAGTAAACAAATGATTTAGATTGTGAATTGATCAAAATGACTTTTTTCCTGGAGATATTTCAGTGCACGTTAATAAATCAAATACATTATCAAGATATTGGGTGGCAAAGAAGATGAAATATGCAATAGGTTTTATGTGCTGAAATTTGAAAGCAAAAGATCTAATGCTTTTATTCTGTATTAGTAAAAGGAGAATGTGATTTGGTAGAAGAATCAGTGACTTGCAACATTAATTGCCTGGTCGTAGGAGAGTGGTGATGGGCCCTTGGAGGGTTAAACAGGAGCAATTGTAAATTGTATTCCGAAAGCAAAATTTTGTTTTAATACATTGTAGTTCAGAAGGCTGTTTGGTGGGAAGGTTGCAAAGCATGATATAATCTTGGAAAAGGGAGAACTTAAATAGATAATTATATTTAAATGGAGACTAGTAAGTCTAAGATATGTATAACTTCACATGACAATCCATATTGTAAGTTTACAACTATGGTGTGTGGTGATCAAGACATGCATGTACTTGCTACAATAAGTCATCTAGAAACTAGAGATGGATTACATTATATGCATCATGGGTGAGGATCAAATGCTTGTGTCATGAAGAAATTAAAGGATGTGGAACAGTGACAACTCTACATTCATTATTTACCCAATAAACCACATAGGGGAACACATTGCAGCAGAAATTATTGACTTCCCTGTTTTTAGGAACCGTATCTGTTTTTTATTTTTTATTTTTTTTGGGAGCAATTTACAGATATGGGAAAGGCATTGGGGTTTTAATTGAGGGCTTTGCAGGTAAGAATAGTCTCATTGTAAGATGAAGCGTAACAAAACTGAGGTTTGCACTATTATAGTGGAATAAATTATATTTAACTAGGGAGTATTTATTTAATTTATTTTGATAAGTAAAAAAGTATTGATGATATCTGCATGTGGAATAGAGGAGGTATTTTATATGATGAGAGAAAAGAGAAGGAATAAAGAGGGATATAAATGCTGCATCAACTACTATGTGTGCTGTGAAACTAAGCGGGTGACTGAGCAAAGGTCAAGAAATGAGACAAGAATAGTAGTATATTATGTGGTTTAGTATTATGTTGGTTATCCATGGAAGTTATTGTTATGTTATGCAACTGAAGGAAAGATGAGCATCTTCATATTGTTTTGTGGCTTTTGATGGAGTCATTACATGGGGGGCAAGAAGTCCACCGAAGTGATTCTTAATTACACTAGGTTAAGGTTGCATTGGGAAGGTCTTCTTTTGGATTGATTATGGTTGGATTGGTCAGGCACTTCAGAGAAGAGATCCCATGTTGTATGCCATTTGTGATCACTAGTTTGACTAGTAGAGACTGATAGTTTAGAGCTTGATTTAAGTTGAGATGCTTTAGATTTCAATGGGTATATATGAGAAGCAAGACTAGAGTTGGTAAAAGGATTTTGTAGAACTGGGTGCAGGTGGTGAGGGTGTAATGATAATGGGTAGCCACTGTCCAACAAATTATGAAGACTGCTGATTTTATCTATCAATTGTTAGATAAAAAAAGTGCAGATGTAAGGAAATATCCACAAGTTAATTTCATGATGAAAGTAGAAACATTGTTGTGTGGGATCAAGCATATGTATCGAATTGGAAGAAAGTCAATTAGGACAATGGGTGTGCTTTATTGATGGACAAGATCCAGGAAGTGATGGAATAACACACTCATAAGGGCGAGCTTTAATTAAAACAGAGGAGGCTGAAATGGATGATTGATTGGTATGGATGGATGCTAGACATTTCATTGATACCACCAGTTGTGGGATGGGTAAGCAAATGTTGACTAAGCTTTCTGGTCATGCAAAATGAAAATGGAGACGTCTTAATGAAAACATAGACTATGGGATGACAATTTTGTGGCTCTCATTCACACTCTTTTTTTAGCCCGGTTGACTTCTAGTTTTCATATTTGAACATGTGGTTGGCCTGAAGCAGAAGGGTCAAACCATGATTAAGCTATGTTGGGTCCTATTATCAATATCTAGACAGAATACCAAAGAACCATTCGGCAGCCATTTAGTTATTTATTTTCTTTGAAGAAGATTGTATTTAAAAATAATTGTTTGATTTCCTTGGTTCTTCCCTGATAGTTTAAAACTTCACAATAATTTGACTGAAATTGTATTAGGAGTTCTGTGGTATGGTTGGCATAACTGTTGGTTGTCTTTGCAGGTGAGAGGTTCTCATGTTGGTACTTATCTCCCTAGCTCTGGGGTCTGGCGTCATACCCAACGTGCTCTAAAGAAAGGTGTCTCAAAACCAAAAACTGTTCATCACTTGGATTTTGATGCTCCAACGCGTGAACATGCTGAACAACTACCCAATGATAAAGTACTTTTCGATGAACAATTGTCTCAATAATATATAATTTTATTTCACCAATGAACTGCTTGTGGTCTGTTGTAGTACATTTTGAATATAATTTTGATTACATTTCAATATATTAAAGTCCTTTTCACATCTGTTCAGTTTTGCAACCACGCACTGTATCTGTATCCTATGCCGTTCATCTTGTTGGCTTCAATTTTCGTGAAACTAGTAGATCTAGAAGATTTTAACATTTTTTGAAATGTATTATTTGTTAGAATTATGTTAACTCTTTTTTTTTTTTTTTTTTTATATCAACCGAAACAAGATGAATCTCTTCTGGAAGATGTCTGGACTTTGTTAAGGGCTGGCAGACTAGAGGAGGCATGTGATCTTTGTCGGTCTGCTGGACAGGTATGGAAATTTTTTTTGAGGTTGTAAACTTCCAGGCCCATTGTGATATTAAATTCCCTTTGGACAGGCATGGAGAGCTGCAACTCTATGCCCATTTGGAGGGTTGGACCTATGTCCATCAGTTGAAGCCCTGGTAAAAAATGGAAAGAATAGAACTCTGCAAGCTATTGAACTTGAAAGTGGCATTGGTCACCAATGGCGCGTTTGGAAATGGGCTACCTATTGTGTATCAGAGGTACGGGGAAAAATATTTAATCAAAGTACTTTCTGTTAGCGAACTTTCTTATGCAGTTACAATGATTTTTATAAATGTCGCACACAAATTCCTTGTGCTCCCTTTCTCTCAATATTTTGTGGTTCTAATTTTTCTCTTCAGCAACTCCCATTGATTGATAAATCAAATCTTGTTCACTTTCTCTTGTAAGATTGGTAGACAATTGACATTATTGTACATTGTTTTCTGCTCTTGTTGTTTGGAGATTCTCAATATTTGTAGCTTAATAAGATGCTGCCATATCTCCATTAAAAAATGGTCGATCAATTGAGTAATTTTCTTTCTTCTATGCCTTCTTATATTGAAGAGAATTGCAGAGCAAGATGGTGGGAAATATGAAACAGCAATATATGCAGCCCAGTGTAGTAACTTGAAGCGTATTCTTCCTATTTGTACAGACTGGGAGGTAATTTTTTGCTCCTTCATGATGCTACCTTCTAAATTTTTATCAGTTTTTTTTTTGGGTGAATAATTTTTTTTTTCTCAGTTTTTGTTTACCCATAATTTACTTTGATACATTGTTTGAGCTTTTTGTAAGAACAATCAACTATTTATTCCTCCTACCTATTAATTGGCATAAAATACATATGAGCATATGCAGAAGCTCTCCCTGTTGTGGTTTTGATTCTAAGCATGTCTATTTGGCTTCTACAACATGGATTGCAACATATATATATATATATATATATGTATAATATATGTTGAGGAGGCTCTTTGGTTAGGCTGATTTTAGAAAAGCTCAATAGGGTTTCCACAAATAGAATTGTGTGGGATTTTGATTCCTTTATAAGAGTGTGAGTTGATTGATCTACCCTTGAGTAATGCTCGGTTTACTTGGTCTAATCTTCAAGAGAATCGTGTTTGCTGTAGGTTGGATAGATTTCATCATACTTTGGGTTGGGAGGAGTTGTTTCCTAATTTACGGCAAGAGGTAGTGCCAAGAGTCGTTTTGGACCATTGCCTAGTGATTTTTGAGAGTTGTACCTTCAAATGGGGTCCAACCCCCTTTAGATTCGAGAACGTATGGCTGGAAAATCGCTCTTTTGAAGCTGATTTCAAGGAGTGGTGGGAGAATGGAAGAGTCCATGGGTTTTTGCGGAAGTTGAGAGGGTCAAGGAGAGTTTAAAGGTTTGGAAGCATGAAGTTTTTGGTGATCTAAATGGGTTGAAAGTAGAGTTAGTTCGGGGTATTGAAGATTTGGATGCAAAGGAGTCTGGGGAGGGTTTATCTAGGACTTCAAGAGATGAGAGATCATTGCTCACATTAAAGTTGGAAGAGCATGATTTTAGAGAGCAGATTTTTTGGGGACAGAGCTAAGTTGAAATGGGCAAAAGAGGGCGACATCAATTCAAGATTTTTTCATAGGGTTGTGTCGGGGAAAAGGAAGAAGAATTTCGTTAAAAATTTGGAAATTGGGCAAGGATTGGTGGTGAATAAGGAGGAGCAAATCATTAATGAGATTTTCAATTTTTACTTGATTCTCTATTTTGATGGAGGAGTGGACTGTCTAGGGATCGAAGGTATTTTTTGGGCTCTTGTGGATACCTTGAAAGCCAATTGACTCGAGAGACCCTTTGAAAAATGTTCGATGCAATAGGCTGTGTTTGAATGCGAGAGAGATAAGGCTCTAGGCCCGGATGGTTTCTCAATGGCAAGTGTATCAAGACCGTTGGGAGATCATGAAAGGGGATCTTATGAAAGTGTTTGGTGAGTTTTTTGAGAGTGGGGAGGTTAACTAATGCACCAATGCATCCTTCATTTGTCTCATTCCCAAGAAAGAGAAGTCGGTCAAGATTGGAGATTTCAGGCCCATTAGTTTGGTTATGTCACTTTACAAAATTTTGGGAAAAGTGCTCTCCAAAAGAATTAGAGCTGTCCTTGGGGAAATCATTTCTCCCTCACAAGGGGCCTTTGTGCATGGACGATAGTGGCCAATGAGGTTGTTGACATTTCGGGGACACACGGACACGACAGAGACACGTATGGGACACACCGCATGGCGTGTCCCCTTATTTAATTAATTTATTTTCAAGGGACACACTAGGGACATGCCAAGTTATATATATATATATATATATTTTCCATTTTATTTGGTGCTTTTGATGAATGTTAAATGTTTATTATTTTTTTTCTTAGATTTAAATACTTAATAGACCATCTATAAAAAAGATGTGTTACTTTAAAAGTTTTTTTTTTTTTTTTTTTTTTTTTTTTTTTTTTTCCGTATAAAAAAATATAGGACTAGAATTAGAGTTAGTTTTTGTTAATATTGATTGTTTGTGGATGTAATATTAATCTAGATAGAAAATAAAAATATATGAAAACATATTTTATTGTTGTGTCCCTGCCGTGTTCGTGTTCCCATTTTTTGGAAATCGCTATGTCCTGTGTCCGTGTCCGCATCCGTATTCGTGTCCGTGCTTCTTAGTTGAGGAGTATAGGGGATTGCATAAAAAGGGCGCTGTTTTTAAGGTGCATTTCTAGAAAGCATATGATCATGTGGATTGGGGCTTTTGAATTTTGTGTTGGAAAGGAAGGGCTTTGGGTCTAGGTGGAGGAGATGGATTTGGGAGTGTGTCATCATGCAATATGTCGGTCATTGTGAATGGTAAGGTTGGGAATTCTTTTAGGTCATTGTGAATGTCGTCATGCAATGTCACCATTTTTGTTTATTTTAGTAGTTGATGTGTTGGGTAGAATCATCGGTCTAGCTACAGAAAAGGATGTTATTGAATGATTTGTGGTGGGTAGGGGTAGGATTGGTGTCACCCATTTACAGTTTGTGGATGACACTATCTTTTTTTTTTTTTTATCTAAGGAGGGCAAGGTTGGCAATTTGCTAATGCTTTTGAGAATCTTTGAAATTGTGTCAGGGCTCAAGGTTAATTTTAGTAAGAGTAGTGTTGTGGGTATGAATTTGGAGTCTACCTATGTGCAAAGGATGGCGGATATGCTGGGATGTCCCATTGAGTAGTTTCCTCTCAATATTTGGGGCTTCCATTGGGAGGAGATCCTAGATTGGCATCTTTTTGGGAGCCTGTATTTGTCAAAATTGGGAAAAGATTGGAGGGTTGGAAGTGAGCTTTGTTATCTATAGGGGGGGTATACTTTGGTACAGTCCGTGTTGGGTTATGTTCCTATTTACTTCTTATCCTTGTTCAAAATTCCGGTCAACATTGCGAGGAAAATTGAGAAATTGATGACAAATTTTCTTTGGGAAGGGTGTGATGAGGGTAAAAGGGATCATCTAGTTAAGTGGGAGGTTGTTTCTCTTCCTAGGGATAAAGGGGCCCTTGCTATAGGAAACATTGTTACCAGGAACATTGCCCTCTTGAGTAAGTGGTCATGGAGATTTTCTGTTGAAAGCGGGTCGCTATGGTATTCTATCATTAAAAGCAAGTATGAAGTTCAGGCCAATGGTAGATATTCTAATGTGGTTGCTAGAGGTAATTGTCGTTCTCCTTGGAAGTTGATCACTCGTTTGTATCCACAAGTGTCCAATTTCCTATCATTGAAAGTGGGGAATGGGGTGAGTATCCGATTTTGGGAGGATGTTTGGTTAGTAGATTCCTTGTTCGATAGAGCTTTTTGACTCTTTTACAGATTGGTTCGTACTCGGGATGTTTCAATAGCATCGGTGGCATGTTTTAATGTGGCACCCATTTCTTGGAATCTTGGTTTTCGTAGGAATTTAAATGATAGGGAGGCTGGTGAGTTAGCTTCTTTGTTGTCATTGATTGATGGGGTTTTTCTTTCTTCCTCTTGTGATAATAGGGTTTGGAATATCAATTCTTTAGGGGGCTTCTCTTGTAAATCTCAGTTCGATAAACTCATTGATGATCCCTTTGTTTCCTCTTCATAAGAAAATTTGGAAAGCAGTTGTTCCTCATAAGTGAGGTTTTTCAGGTGGTCCTTAGCTCAGAAGGGTGTCACAACCAATGACCTTTTCCAAAGGAGAAGGCGCAATCACTTTCTTTGTCCTCAATGGTGTGTGATGTATAAGAGGAACTCGGAAGGGTATCACAACCAATGACCTTTTCCAAAGGAGAAGGCGCAATCACTTTCTTTGTCCTCAATGGTGTGTGATGTGTAAGAGGAACTCAGAATCGGCAGATCATCTATTTTTGCACTACTCGGTGGCTTTTGCTTTATGCCAATGTTTGTTTGGCCTATGCGATGTTCAGTGACTTGCTCCGCAGTACTACATTCATATGCTTCGTGTTAGGTTCAATGGATTTGGCAGCAACAAGAGAGCCAAAACAATGTGGTCCTGTATTGTGTTTGCTATTTATTGGACTATCTGGTTGGAGAGAAATGCACGAATCTTTGACGGCAAGGAATTAGATGAGGAGGCTTTGTGGAATACGGCTTGATATTTGGCTTCATTTTGGGCATTTGCTTCTCCTCCTCTTGAAGGAGTTTTATTTTTCTTGATTTCTAGGGATTGGGCTGCTGCTTGCCATCTCTAGTGCTAGGAGTTCAATGTTATTTGTTTTGACTGTTTTGCCTTCTCTTTCTCTATTTGTTTGAGGACTTCTTGTCTTCTCTCATTCTTTGTTTTGACTGTTCTGCCTTCTCTTTCTCTATTTGTTTGAGGACTTCTTGTCTTCTCTCATTCTTCTTTTTTAATAAAATTCTTTGTTGATGCTGAAAAAAATGTTTCTTGAAACTGTCGCCACTCTTTGTGTTTCGTCCTTAAACTATTAATTTTATTTATGCCAAATTACAAATGCACCCCCTGAGATTTAATTTAAAATACGAATTGCCCCCTATAGTTTTGAAAATTACAAATACCCCCTTGCCAAAAAATTTTATTTTCCAAAATTAATAGAAAAAATGAAATTCTTAACCACTCTCCTATACAACAATAAAATTACCTGAATTTTTAATTGAAATATGTTTATGATATCATTAAAAACTGTTAATTGACTTGATGATTTATTAATAAAAGGGGTCATTGGTTATGCAATTAGAAACTTGAAGTGGCGAGATGTAATTTCTAGAACTACAGGGAGTAATTTGTATTGTAAGCAAACTTCAGGGGGTGTATTTGTAAGTTACCCTTTATTTTTATTTAGTCGTAAAGATTTTAATTTCAACTAAGGTAGTCCATTGAATGTTAAAATCTAATTTGATGGGCAAAAAGTCATTTTAATAATTGAACAATTTAAGTCATTTTTTTATTCGCTAATTTGAAATGAGGGTTACAGAAGAGGATGGGTGTATGGTTGTAGAGTGTAAGTTGTCTAATATAGTTGTTGTATGATTTAGGCGATGTATGGCATAGCTAACAAAGCTACATTTTTTTGCCCATTTTTTTTTTTAAAGTGATTTTTTAAAAAATTTGTGCCAAAACTTTTTACTTTTTAGGTTTGTCAAGTCTAAATGGATCTTATCCACCCAAAAAGTCTAAATGGATCTTAAAAGTAGGAAAAAATTGAAAAATTCCAAAAAAAGTTCACTAGAGAAAAAGACTCAAAAACGACAATTTTAAAGTTTTTTTTAGTTGCTTTTCAGGTTTGTTTAGTCTAGTAGGACTGAAAAGTGAATTTTTTTTTTGAAAATTTCTTTTTATAAAAGTTCACTAAAGACGAAAAAATGCCAATAAAAAAAACTACTAAGAAAACAATTGCCAAACCCACTATTAGGTTGTCCAAACTGTAAAATTATCTTTTTGCCTAGTGGATTAGGTTTCCCTCATTATTGATTTGGATGGGCTGTCTCTAATTGGACCATATGAACTGAAATCAAATTTTTAGGGATTAACTAGATAAATTGATAGTTTAGGGATGAAATAGAAAAAACGACAATAGTTTACAGGATAAAACTGAAATTAATCCTAAAAATTATGTAGTAAACTGATACAAGAGGTGGCTGATATTGCAAATAGTTAATCTTTGTAATTTAGTTTTCTTGAATTGCTGTAATGAAAGGAGAATGAGTTGTTGACCTGTCACATTGTTATCTAGTTGAATAACTGTTTAAACGTAGTTGTAGAAGGGCAATGAAGTAGCGCAATGGCGAGATGACTGTCTATTTTTTGATGTCACATTTACGGGGTAAAATCCGTTTTCTTTTGGGAGACAATTATATATTATTATCTTATACAAGACTACTGTAGGTACCTATACCACGCCTGACACGTGGCGAGCCACATCATTGTCATCACACCCCCACGTGGCAAACCTCTAAGGCACCACTGTCAATTGAGATTACATGCCTAGCCTAAGTCGAGGCATGCACACCATCAAGTATGGAGAGCTCCAAGACAAATGAGCTGGGCTGTCAGCTTGCCTACGTGCTCATTGAGGACCTAGACTCACTTGCATGCCTATTTGGGTTCTTAGCTCACCCATGCTCTCTTGGGGGCCTAAAGTTGAGCCCTTGGCTGCCCATTCAGTCCTTTGGCCAACATATGCTTGCATAGCAGCCTAAGGCTTGCTTTAATATCACTCATTATACTCAAACCACTTGGCTTTCTAGTCTGGGAGTGGGGCCTAGGCAACCTCGCTTGGGGACCATCGGAGGACTGTGGACTGGAGGCTAGGGCCATGGTTACTGTCAAGGTTTTGCTTGGCTGTCTCCTTAGGGAGAGACAATGTGGACCTTACATCCACTCCTCCACGTGCATGATACGTTGCCTTTGAAGATATCAGACGTGTCACCCCAGACGATAGTCAGGTTGATATCAGCATCTTGAGGTGAGGAGAGCCCGCCACCTGCCCCATAAGTTGCTTGGGCTCCTCCAATACTAGAGGAGCCTATATAACGTATCATACATGCAACGACCACGATCATCATACAACAAAGTCTATAACTACACAAACCCTAAGTGCACGTTTGGCAGATGGAAGGGGCTGAAATGGAATGTCCATTCTAGTTTGTATTCCATTTCCCATGTTTTGTATGTCTTATCTAAGTGGGAATAGTCATTCTAATGGAATTGCTATTCTAACATGTGAGAATGCATATTCCTTTCTCTAACCTAGGGAATAGCCATTCCATTCGATCATAGAATCACCATAAAACATTATCAATTAGCTACTACCACCATTCCCTTCTACTACCACTCCTTTCCACCAGTGCCACCACCATTACTACTACTACTGCTATCGCCACAACCGCCACCCTGTTGTCACCACCATCACAATCACTACTACCATTACTACATTATCACCACCACCATCGACGCCACAAGTCCAAGCACAACATCACCACCACAACCACCACATCACCACCACCACCCCGCCACAACCACTACCACTACCTCCACAACCACCACCACCACCACCGCCACCTTACTACTGCCACGGCCGCGGCCGCCACCACTACCACCGCTACAACCACCACCTCCACAATCACTACCACGATCACTAGAATCACTACCCTACTACCTCCGCTTCTACCATCACCACTGCCTCTGCTACTAGAACCGTTACCTTACTGCCACTTTAACAAAAAGCATACGACCACCACCATTATCGCAAGAACCACCACTCTACTACTGCTACACACCACCACCACCGTCACTGCCATAACCATTACCTTACCACCACTATCATCATTTTTTACAAAAATCACACTACCATTATCGTGAGAACCACCACTCTACTACCACTACCTGCCACCACCACTGTCGTCGCCACAACCAACACCACCACCTCCACAAACACCACAACACTAGCTTACCACCACTACTGTCATAGTGACCTACCACCACCACCATCCTAATACCATTACTATCACGATCACTGATGCCGCCACCAATACCACCACTCACACCATCCCTTCCACAGCTGTCATAATCTATATGAATTTTTAACTTGTTTGTTACTAGCTTGTTAAAAAAAATATATAATAATAATAAATAAAAAATTGAAAAAAATAAAAAATATTCCATTCCATTAATTTAAAGGCATAACAAAGCATGAGAATAAGAATTATCATTCTATGTCTATGTTGTTCCATGTTGGCAACCAAACAATGGAATGGGAATGAACATTCCATTCTATTCAACCTTGCATTCCATTCCCACACTCATTCCATTCCTTCTTACCAAACATGCTCTAAGTGTTCAAGGTCTCTCACTGCGCACCCCCCATCTCTAGGCCTACTTTGGTCTTCTCTTCCTCCACCTCCAGTGCTCTCAAGCCACTAAAGTGCCCCTCATTTTCCCAAAGGTTCACAACCGACCACCTCTAACCTCACATAACCACAACTATCAAGCACACAAAATGCTATTTGAAACTTCCAAGTTTTCTTAGTGGTTGTATTCACCAATTTTCGCAATAATAGCTTGGTTCACAGCCTCAAGGCTCAACTCATGTATACTGAGATTATATAGAAAAGATAAAAGCTCAGCTATGCAACATCTAAGGCACCTCTTTATACCGTAGTTCTTCCCAATCCTATTTGATACCGCTTGACCAACATCTTATCTAATCCCAATCTTCAAACCATGTTGAGCTTTTCAATAATTTTCAACAAGGCACAATTTTATTTAACTTCTGCTTTGGTTGTAGGGAGATACTTCAGAACTAGAAGCTTATACTTTACAAGAAGCACGTTCTGCGAAGGGGTAAGAAACTTCCAAGGCCCTCTCTTGGCAAGTTGTATTTGGCCGTGACTGGATAATAGAGTTGGGCCCTGTTTAGGAAAAAGGGTTGGGGCTAAAATTGCCTATAAAGACAAAAAAGGCTAAAATAGGCAATAAGACAAAATGTCACATCCTACACATCAGTCAACCACTTTTCTCTAAACCATCTATTCAACTACAAAAAAATCCACAAATCATCACAAACCCAACTTTTTTTCATCTCATAAAATAGGCAAATAACCAAAAAGCCAACTAAAATAACCAAGTTTCCAAACGAGGCCTTAGTGTTATTTTAGGCATTATGAGGTCAATAGAGTACCATTCCAATAAACACGCACCTTTTGAAGGGAGAAAAATAACGATCAAGCCACACATTTGCCTTCACAACAACCACATTGTATTGTTGTTTATGCTTGTCGCTCTCCATTGTCATGAATACTTTCTCATACTATACTAGTAGACAACGTAATCAAGTTCTGTGAATAAGCAGTGTGTTAAGTTTAGAGCTTGAGGCAGTGAATTCTGATTCGTAGTTCAAATATGTAATTTGTTTAAATGCAAATCTTGAGGTTTAGCTGCTCCCTTTGCAATATTACTTGGTAGTTTTAGTTGCGTTGATCTTCATTTCTCATTTTCTTGCCCTATTACTTCTGTAGTTTATAGTTATCTTGGAAATTAAATTCCAATGATTTTGCAGTCAGCATGTTGGGCGATGGCCAAGTCATGGCTTGATGTTCAGGTGGATCTTGAACTAGCCCGCTTGCAACCAGGTGGAATGGATCAATTTAAAACTTATGAAGATGCAATTGACAGAAGTCATGGACAAGGAGAAGGTGTTTCTCCATCTACAGTTGGGCCAGAAAATTGGCCACTGCAAGTTCTGGATCAGCAACCTCGGCATCTGTCTGCGCTTCTTCAGAAACTCCATTCAAGGTATACGTCGTCAATTTATTACGGTTTTTTGGTGGGGTATATTAGTATTTGATAATTCTATTTTCTGCATGATTTAGTGACTTAGTACATGAAGCTATTACTCAAGAATGCAAGGAAAGTAAGAGCATCTTCTTAGCAGAAGACTTCAGCATACTTGAATATTCAAATGCCGCTTCTTTATACGAATTGGTTTTGAGCTCTAAAATGATGTCTCATGGGCCACTTGTTCCGTTATAAATAAGGGTGGTTATGACTTGTTTGAAATGATGTCTTGTTGACCGTTAACTTGTTTGATGGGCTGCCTAAAAAGGGATTGTGTTACAGTAATGTAAGGATCAAGCCACCTATTTGCTGGTTTCAATCATCAAAGTTTATTTTAGGTTGTGTTTGGATCATGGATTTGGGTAGGGATTTGGAAAGGGAAAGGGAAAGGGTACAGGTTAGTGAAATGTGACTGAAATATGGCAACATTTCGCACACCTTTTTCCCTTTATTTTTCCAAACTCCTACCCAAATCTATGATCTAAACACAGGCTCAAGGAATTTAACTTGTTGATAATTCTAGTAACTGACCACCTGCTTAACTGGCTCTCACCTCCTAAACATGCATGAAACTAATACATTGCACAATTACATAGTAAGAACCAAATTAGCAATATTTAGACCATTCAATATCTCTATGTAGGAAACATATTTAGACATGTTGAGTAGTAGATTATGAGTTCTATTCTACACAAATTATGCATATTCCAAAGTTAATTGGATATAAAAAAATTCACGGTCGCTGCTGACTTGGTGACCAAACATGTCAGGACACATTTGATGTTCAGCATGCACGAGGTAGTATACAAATAATATGATTTAGTTGACAAATAAGTGGGGTAAACTTTTAGGTTAAAATTGTGGGGGACACTATTGAATCTAAAGGTTTTAGGTTAAATAGGACCAAAACAAATTATTTGGAATGCAATTTTAGCGAACTTAGAAATAAAAGTAAAGATCAAGTAACACATGAGGAAGGGTAAGTGGTACCCAAGAGTGGTCAATTTCTGATGTTTTGAGTCAATTATTCCTAAAGATTGAGGAAAATGTGGCTCATAGAAAGAATTAGAGTTGGTTGGATTGTTATACCTTATAAGGCATTTTGAGAAAAAATAAATTTTCCTCGATGTCCGACTCAAATTCAAATAAATTTTGAGAATCTCAACCGTTGCCGACAATAGGATTGGTGAAACCATCCGTAATGTGATCGGATTGGGCAGGTTGGGTGATTTGGCGTTTTGAACACCCCTAAGCTAAAAGTAGCACCAACTCATGATAAAATGGAAGAAGGCCTTGAGATGGTATGAAGCAGGAGTCCCACATTGCATGGGTATGAAACTAATGTGCATTATATAAGCATGTGCAACCTGGACCAACATACGCACCTGTAAAGAGGACTATTTGATCCACATTGAGTGGTAAAAGAAGTAAAAGGCCCAGGAGGAGATGGGTTGAGATGATAAGAAAAGACATAATTGATTTAGAATTATTTGAGGATATGACTTAAAATATTGCCAGCTAGGGGAAATGACCATATATCCAACCACATGTAATAGGGAAATTTTTTGTTGAAGTGAGTTGAGTAATTGGGTGCAGAAAGAACACAATTCTAATGTGTGTTATTTGGTCCTGTCACTTATGGGGTGTTTTGTACTCTGTAGCTTAATAGAATTCGGTTCTCAATTTGGATGAGAAAAAGCAAAGGGTTTTCTGTCATGACAAAAATTCCCTTATTGGTGACGAACCTGTTGCTAGCAACTCATTGGTACCATACTGCCTTCACAATATTTTTCTGATTATCTATTTAGCATAGCAGGTCTATTGTGCATTCATTGGATTACTTCTGTATTCCTTTCTCGCCTCTGTATGTATTCCCCTATAGAATGGAAGAATTTCGCGCCTTATCTTACTTTTGGCAGTTTTTTATTTTTTATTTAAAAAAAAAAACCTAATGTAGGTTCCTATACACCATATCATGAATCATAACATCCGTGTAACCTGTTGATGAATTACATATATTTTTCTGCTTCTTGTGTGTATTGTGTTGGGACATAAGGCTTAGTTTGGCTTGGTTCTTGTGTATATTGTACTCCCTCCTTCCCAAAATAACAGTCCCTTTTGGGAAATTCAACTTTTTTTGATAGTACAATTATTGTACTTTAAAAAAATTGATTTTCCGAAATGCCCTTTGATAGTACATTTTTTTAGGGAATATTGATTGTCATAATTGTACTTTCTATGTTGTAATGAATTTAAAAGAAGGGCAAAATAGGAAATTCATATTATTTTTGTCCTTGATTTTTGAAAAGGGACTAATGTTTTGGGACAATGAAAAATGGAATAAGAGACTAATATTTTGGGACGGAGGGAGTACCAAGAAACAAGTTTGGAGCACCACTATTTGCTTTATTCTTTTTCTCTTCCTCACTTCTCTTTTTTCAAAGTCCCTGCACTGTATGTTTGCTTGCTCTATTTAATTTTAATAAAAACAAAGTATCTGTGCTTGGTCTTTTTTACTTTTTTGTATACATCAGCAAATGTGGCAATTGTTTTAGTTTCCTCAGTTTGAATAACATGTCATTGGCCAGTCTTCTCTTACCGATCATTGATGTCCAGATGAATCTTATGATGGGGGATATACCGCATCTGCTAGACGTTATATGGTCATGGATATCACCATCTGAAGATGAGGAAAACGTCTTCGGGTGAATTTGTACTTTTTATTTGCATTAAAGTTAGAGTCCTGTTTCTAGATACAAACCTTTGTTTTCTTTTAGATGTTCGTGTGCCTATAACTTGTTATGGTCCTTCCAATTTGTGGCCACCTTTTATATTTGTTATATTCTTGTTGTGATTAACGAAATAGATATATAAATCGAAGTCGTCATTCACTGCTTTGTGTTGATCCATTTGAAAGCTAGACCAAGATTAGGTGGCTGAAATATTCTGCCAAATGCTTAAAAGGAAAACATCTTAAAAATAACTCTGTTGATGTTTCTTACTGGCATTCCAAGTAGCATTCTGTTTCACTATGGGCCATGTTTGGAATTTGTTCTTCCATTTTTTTTTTCTTTTTAATAAAATAAAAGTGAAGAACATGCTGTGCATATGCATGCATGCATGCATCCGTGTTTGCTTAAACACTGTTTGTTATTATAAACATTCATCCGCCGGAGCATGGAATACTCGTGTCATTGAGCTGGATGTGCTTTTTGGTTTCTCTCAGGCCTCATGGTGATCCTCAGATGATTCGTTTTGGTGCACACTTGGTTCTTGTTCTTAGATACTTGTGGAACAAATGAAGGATGCTTTTAGAGAGAAGATCATGACTGTTGGTGACCTCATTCTTCATATGTAAGCGTTTCTGAGCCATGTGTATTAATCATTGTTACAGATCAATAGATTGTAATACCTAAAATAATTGATTGTCACAATGGAGTTATCTTTTTAACATGGTTAGAGTTGGACAATAGTATTTTACATGTATCTATTATTTTGATTTGTGCCTTTTGTTTTGTTGTTTGTCCTCAGAGTTATCAAGGTAGAGAGTCCAGCTATTTCATGTTCATTTGCAATTATCATTTGAAAGTACATATAAAGATGATACGGTAGAACAATTCGTCTTCATATTCGTTTTTGATAAGTAAGATACTTGCACCAGTGGTAGGAGAAAGCACACAAGCTAACAAGTAACAACTGATGATACGTAATGATTTATTAAAAATGAAAGAGTTACAGTTTTAAAGCATAGAATCAAGTTGGTTTCTTTAGAGAGTAACTGTATTAAAGCTAATTAGCATTATTACACACAAGTTACAACCGACAAGTGACCTATTGTATAGAAAACCAATATCAATTGTTGTAATGGATTTCAGTTTGAAATTTATTGGTCTGTATTTGCTCTTTTTGTTTGTAAGACCTTGGTCTTTAAAATCTATAATTTGTACCAGTAATTTTCTGCTAGTCCATTAGAAAGGACATGATGGCATCCATGTGGTCAAGTTGATTCATTTGAGGATCTCTTGGATGATTCATACCCCTGAAATGTGTGACATCCGTAGATAGGATGGCTTACTTGCCTTGTGAAGAATGACCAAGGTTATGTTTTTTTTTTTTCCATTATATGATTTGGTATATGTTAAACAAAGTTGGATACAATTGTTTACATTAGCTTGGTATTGCCATGCATTGGGAGACATTATGTGCAACCATTAACTGGGAAATGCAATTTCTAATTTTCCAGGTATGCGATATTTCTATTTTCAAAGCACCGTGAAGAGTTGGTTGGCATTTATGCTTCTCAACTTGCACATCATCGTTGCATTGACCTCTTTGTGCACATGATGGAGTTAAGGCTGAACAGCAGGTGTTTTTTCACGGCAGAACTGAAATTTGTTTCATCTCTTTAATACTTTTGGAAAAATGCTATCCAAACTAACAAATCTTACAAATTTTTCTTGCTAACTGTACAATAATGAAACTGTGGAAACTGGACTCACTTCAATGATATAAAAGGTGAGTTAGAAAAGTTTGTAAGATTTGTTTTGTGTATAGCATTACTCATTCTTTTGTTCTTCAACTTGTTCATTCCTTTTCCTTTATGTTTGATTTATTTAGTCTTTTTTTTTTACTTTTTGGCTGGGGGGGAGTTGATGCTTCTTTAGGGTTGTGCACAATTTACAGGTGCCTCCATTGTGCTTCACTATTTATTATTGGGGGAATTATTTATTAAAAAAAAAAAAAAAACTGTTTATTATTGGGGGAATCATCGAACAGTGGGATAGGAAAAAAAATTTACACAAAATGGAGGGGTGCAACTCCCCCGTGTTTTGTTAATTTTTTTTTGGTCCTACACCCTGCATTCTAATTAACCCTAAATAAAACTGAAGACGGTGTTGGAGGTGGTAATTTCAACCCAGGACTGAGTATTTTTTTCAGCTGTGTTACTGCAAGAAGAGATTTTGTAGAAAATATTAATAAAACAGTATTGGTCTTTGTAATGGTCCTTTGTCCTCCCTATATATTAACAAAATGGGATATATTTTATGTTATGTTACAATTAATATAAAATTTATTAATTTAAATTTTGTTTAGATTTTTTTTTTTTTTTTTCTTTTCATGCAATGTAATGATTACAAAGCTACAACTAGATTAAACAAACAAGTCTGATTCAAAATAACTTTCCTATAATCGTGACAAAAAAATTGTAACTAACGGTGGTCCTAAACCTACATTAATAATGAAGATGATGGAGCATACATTAAAGGTTCATGTTTATGAGTATTACTATGATGATTCAATATTGATTATCCTAGTTACAACTATCAAATTCATTATGCGTCATTGTACGAAATTCAGAGAAAAAAATCTAAAACTATAGAAATTGGATATAAATATTTCACATAGCCACAAATGGAGGACAGAGGACCATTACAAAGACCAATACTGTTTTCTTCCAAATTATAATATTTTCTAGAAAATCTCTTCTTTCAGTTACACATCTGAAAATAATACTCAGTCCTAGATATTAACAAAATGGGATATAAAATTAGGCTTGTAGATATTTTTTGTTTCTAAACATGCTCATTATGTTTGCAAAATAGTGTACATTTAGTCTTCTATATGTATTGTAAGCTATGTGAGGTCGTGTAGCAAAAGAAAAGGAAAAAAGAAGATAAAACTACGTATGTTAAGATATTGCTGAAGTTCATCTGTTCAACTTGTTTATTTGCATTTGTATTGTTATTTATTGATAGATATATTCTGTGAGCAAATATAATTGCAATACAAAGGGAAATGCAGTGATAATGTTACTGTGCCCAGGTTTTCTCAACTAAACTATGTTAGTAAGATTATCCATGTTGTCACTAAAGAGATGTATGGTTGTTGCTTTTGAAATGAGGAGCCTTGGCTTCTTTATTTCATTGGCCTATGGGTACTGTATTGTGAACAGTTTCATAACCGTTCTCTTTGTTCATTTGCTGTAAAATGTCCCACTAGCTGTGTGACAGAAGTTCTCACATGATCACTTATGTTCATGATAAACATGCTTCTGATTTCCCTTTTCAAGAGAAACAACAAATTGTATGTAGAACTGGGAGGGAGAGTGCTGTGCTACCAACTATCCTGGATACACAGAAAGATTATAAGAGGATTCTTAAATATGAAGTTGTGTTGTGAGTTTGTTTTAAATGTGGTAACTTGTTGCTTTTTCTTTGGCCAGTGTGCATGTCAAATATAAAATCTTCCTTTCTGCTATTGAATACTTACCATTTTCTCCTGGAGATGATTCAAAAGGCAGTTTCGAAGAAATTGCTGAGAGGTTTTTATCCATTTCCTTGACCTTAATTTTATTGTTTGAGACAGGGTGAATTAAATAGTATAATTTTCATAACTAGGGAGTTCATTTACAATCTACTCTAACAGGGTTCTGTCAAGATCTCGGGAAATCAAACCTGGAAAATATGATAAATCGTTTGATGTTGCTGAGCAACATCGCTTGCAGAGTCTTCAAAAGGCTATGGTTATACAATGGCTCTGCTTTACACCTCCCTCCACTATTAATGATGCTCAGGCTTCTAGTGCCAAACTTCTCCTCCGAGCACTGTTGCACAGGTATATATATATTTGTTATGCAAGTACTTCTATTTGTATTTGGTCCCATAAAAATTGCAACATGTCTCTTCTATTTACATAGACACTTTTCTACATGCACAAAAAAGAGGGAGGATTATCTTCAATCAATATACATCTACCAACTCAACGTTTGTGGGTATTAGGTATCAGGTATCAGAGGTGATGATGCAGAATATAAGAGGCTCAAGGAAGGCTAAATTCAAAGAAGCGATGATATTTAGATATTGGCATGATTTCAAAGAGAAACGTACATGAATCTTATATAATTATGTTTATAGTATTATTAGAGTCTTATTTTATGATTATTTTTTTGTTTTCTAGTATTTTTAGGTCAGAGGTATTTTAGCAATTTCAAATTTGCTGACATAGGCTGTAGGGGTTGCCCATGAGTTGTCTTGTGGGTCTAGTTATTTAATTGATTTTTATTTATACTTCTTATTTGGTCTTAAATTGGTTTTGGAAGTCAAAAGTAGTTTTTTGGTTCTAGTTGGTTTAGGAAGTCTCCTAGTTCTATATAAAGTCATCTAATGCTTATATTTAATGGAGTTGATATATTAAAAATATTTCAGTACTTTGAAGCTTTCTTATGGACTATGAAAGCTCCAAAATCCGTTAGGGTTTGATACTAACTAAGAAAGCTTTCTTAGTAATCCAATAATAACGAAGGGATTCCTAAACCTATCTTCTTCTTCTTCTTCTTCTTCTTCTCTTTCTTCTTCTTTACGCACATACTCTGGTTATTATTATTGGGTTACTATTCATAGCCTTCGAAAAGTACACTTTTCAACCTCAAAGCCCTGTCCAATCACCCCCAAATCAACTTTAATCTCTTCCTATACCTATTAGCTTTTAATTTAACTGTTAAAGCCTAAATTACTCACTGTTTAGGCCATCATAGGAGTTGCATGGGTAGGTATGATATCTTGGGAGGTGTATCAAGGCATGTAGTAGGCGAGATTGAAAGGTCAACGTCCCTTCTCGTTAAGCCTAGTCAAGGTGGAGTTGTTTTCTTAGGGTAGCCAGGCAACCTGGACAAACCCTTGATCCTAGCCTCCAATCTATAATCCTTAAATGATCTCGAGCAGTGAATGCCTAGGGAGACATAGGGAGTGCATAAGGGAGACATAGGCAAGCCGAGGACTAGGTTATGTTGACCGAGTCAAGATAGTCATTCTCGAGTGTTCCTCATAAGAACGAGGTACAAAGGACAATGGTCAACATAGGCTCTAGGCAAGCTAGGTGCTCTAGAGCCATGATGTTATCAAGTAGGTTATGGCTAAGCAGTGAACTTGGCTCTGCCACATATGCTCCCAACCATGCATCGTGCTCTTCATGCTTTGACTCATTCACTTTGGAGCGCTTTCCTGTTAGGGTGGCACCTGCTCTTGTGAGCTAAGCATCCTAGTTGGTGGGTATATGTCCCTACTTATGCTAGGCGTACAACCTCAATTTCTCTTGTGAGGACATCGTCGGGTCTCGGAGCTTTGTCATGTAGAGGTATGGTGATAATGTCGCGGTGCTCATAGGGCTCGCAACATGTCGAGGTGGTATAATTTCTCAACGTCAAAATTCGTTTTGTGGTATTGCTTGGCCAAAATTTCAAGTCCCATAACCCATGGCTAGTGGAATTGTGAGTCTTCTTTTGTCCCCTGCACGCATGCTATATTAACTACAAGTGTTCACGAGTTGAGTCGTGTCGAGTAGGATCGGGTTACCCTTAGCTCGTCAGTTGAACCGACACCATCGGGTGAGGAAATCAGTCACTCTTTATTGGTCGATATACTATTCGAAATCAACCGAATCATAGACCTCGGTTTGATTATCAGTTTTGTCGATTTTGAAGATCCAGCAAAGATAGAGAAAGAGTAGAAAAAAATTTATAAAAAATGAAATTCAAATTTCAAAACAATACACCTTAAAACTTATATATATATATATATATTTACAGATCCGTGCAAGAGAGTGGAGGAAGGAAATGGGGGAAAAAAGGGAGGAGAGAGTGGAGGAAGAAAATGGGGGAAGAGAGAGAGAGAGAGAGAGAGAGAGAGAGAGTATTTCTTGGACTCCAATGGAGAGAAGAAAAAACAGAGTGTAAGTGACCTATAGAGTGAAGAGAGACTGAGAGATAGTCTTTTTAGTTTTCTAGAAAAGACTCTTAGGGTTTATGAGAGAGAAAAACATTGAATGGTTATGAAGAAAAATGGGAGAAAGTGGGAGAGACCTAGAGTGAAGAGTGAGTGAGAGATAGAGAGAGAAAGTATCTTTGTTTTTTGGGGACGTCTTTGGGTTTATGAGAGAAAGATATTGAATGGTTATGAGAAAGCGTAGTAGTCTGTCATAGAGAACTCAGATTGACAAGAGTGTACTTCCAACGCCACCAATATAAAATGCTATATAATTATATTTATTTGGTCGGGTGTGTATTTTTTGTATCCATTTCCGACCACAAACTCGTGAAATAATATATTAGAAAACCGCAGTCGATCATTCACCCGCTTGAAATCGTCTCTAACATCATGAGGCTGTCTAGGTCGGACGATTTATTCGGGTTAGCGGGTATAATGACAACTCTACTATTAACCCCAACATCCCATCCTTAATAACTTCTACACCTACGTATTTCTCAGTTCGTTTTCGACTTGCCAATGTAATGGATGCTAACCTTTTTTCTCGCTGAAACCTTTTTTTCCATTTGGTTTACTCATTGCCAACTTCTCAATAACCATGTTTGGAAATGACGGTATTTGAAATGTTTTGGTGGTTGTTTTCTCCATAGTGGATCCATTATTATCTGTAAAGGAATTTCATGATTTTATATGTCAAGACTGTAGGTTTTATGGGAAATTTGTATATTCAATTGTATAGTTACATCAAGACCTCAGTATATATAATCCCTAACTCCTAAAACTAGAAAGAAAATACAAAAATTATATAATCACAATCATGCCTAATATAACGTAATTAAAACCATGCCTAAATTAAGCCTAATATATACAATCAGAAGTATGCCTAATATAGAATATATACAATATATTCTCACAAAGACATTTCAATAGTAGCTTTAAACTAAAGGCCTTGCAATATGTGAAAAAAAATTCTTTGGTTGGAAAAATATTTTATATGTGAAACACCTGGCAACAACTCTAGAAAGTGAAGTTTGTAAAGGTAGATCCTTCTATGAGGTTCTGAATCCACTTGAAATGTAGAAAGGCTCTGAATCCACTTGAAATGTAGAAAAATTGTCTCATGAAGTCTTATTTTAATACAAACAGTAAAGAAAATTTCAAAAAAGATTAGCCCCCTTCAACAACTTGATGTCAAGCATATATCGTTACACGAAAATGTTTCTTGAGAGAAAATGGTTTAACGGAAAGGAAATGAAAGGAAAATAAAATAGAAATAATTCATTTTCCCGTTATTTATTCAGTTTAAAAGAAAATTTATGTAAAAAAATAATTTTAACCTTTCCGCGATGTTGAATCCTATACTTTTTATAGGAAAGGATTTGAGGAAAACTAAAGAAAATAGTTATGGTGGAACCTACATTTTCTTGTAACAATTGAACACGTGTACATGACAGTAAAAGAAAATGGTTTTCCTTTCCTTTCCTTTCCTGTCACTAGAGGTCTTGAGTCTTCAAAGGATGCGTCCATTAGAGTGAAATTCTTTTTTTTCCCCCCCTCCTATTGGTGCTTTATTTGGTGCAACTGGAAGTTGAGTTCAATAATAAAACACCATGCTCAAAAAGAGGCTTTTCTACATAACCTCAGATTCAACTTGGAAACAAGTGGTCCGTACGCATGTACTCAAGTAATTATTGAAGCTTTAAATGAATTGTAAATACTTCGGAATGATCACTATATTTGTTTTTTATATGCTTAATTGCACTTAAGAAGCATGAACATGGACACGGGGATATGGTGATCTCAAAAAATGGAGCATGGATCAAACTTACCAAAATCACTTTCTCCTAATACTTTCAATTGGTCGAACCAACACCAGCTAACTGGCTTTGGCCTCACCCAGTTATAAATTTTCTTTGCCCATCTGCTGTCTACTAAGTTACAGGAGTGTATTTAGTACAAGGGTAATCGAACTTAGATGAATACAAATATGAGTCTATTTCCCCGTGTCTTGAATTGTGGGGTTTTCCATATCATACATTTGGTTCCAGTATTGACATTCGATGCTTGTATACATGTCCACAAATCATGTAAAAAATGCCCTTTCTCAGTGAATAATGAGAACTTGGTGATTTTTATTTTTATTTTTATTCTTTACTTGATTTAAAATTGGAAGCAATTACATTTGTGATAGTCTTT
The DNA here is from genome assembly GCF_055761805.1 of Camellia sinensis. NCBI lineage: Eukaryota > Viridiplantae > Streptophyta > Magnoliopsida > Ericales > Theaceae > Camellia > Camellia sinensis. The sequence goes on from NC_138962.1 coordinate 103,470,794, forward strand.
ATTGCTGGTGCTTCTGGGTTCTGAACATGTTTTTCTTGTTCCTTTGATTAAGCTCTACCATCTATTTGTGGTTTGAATTTGTCTAGTTTCTCCCATTGTCTGCTACTGTGGTCTCTCCTTCCATTATTCTTATACATGCTTGACTAATTACTTTATTATTTTTCTTACCCACCTATTTTCTTGTTCTCATCTTGTTGGCTTGCTAAATACTGATCTTTCATTGTTTGTAGCAACATACTGTTCAGGGAGTTTGCTCTTATTTCCATGTGGAGGGTGCCCGCAATGCCCATAGGTGCACACACATTGCTAAGTTTTCTTGCTGAACTGAAACTCTTCTTTCTACTGAGGATCATGATGTTTCTGAGAACCTAAGAGAGTTCCAGGACTGGGTATGGTTTATTTAGATCTGTATTTGTTCATTGCACTCAATGTTGTTTATGCTTTTCTTTTGGCCTTGATATATTATCACTTCTAAGACTGCAAGTTTGCACAATGTTTCATTAAATTAGAGCAAGTACTACTCCTGTGATGCAACTTATCACAACTGGCTGAAAGTTGAGTTAGAGAATGTGGAAGTTTCTCCCCTTGAATTGTCAGTTGAGGAAAAGCAAAGAGCGATTGCAGCAGCTAAGGAAACACTAAATTCATCATTTTCACAGCTCTTAAGTGAGTTGATGTACCTATATGCTACAAACATTGCACGTAGAGATCTTTGGATTAGCCACCATGTTTATTTGTGCAGTTTTTATTGCGGATTGTTGACTTGGTCACATCATTTTATGTTCTTCTACTTGTGAGAGCTTTCAGGTTTGAATTAATTGATATATTTTATTTTCTAGGAAAAGAAAATCCATGGTTGGTTCCCACTGAAGATCATGTTTATGAATCAGTAGAACCTTTGTTCCTAGAATTGCATGCCATTGCAATGCTTTGTTTGCCTTCTGGTGAATGTATGTGCCCGGATGCCACCTTGTGTGCAACACTACTGAGTGCCCTTTATTCTTTAGTAAGCGAGGAAGTTGTCTTAAATCGCCAGCTCATGGTATGCTGCTTCCTTTTGTCCTGTCATATGATTCAAAGGGATGGGAGCCAAATGAAATGTTGTATTAGTTTTTGGTAATTTGAGGATAGCTTTACACTTTTGTGCTTCATTGTGCCTTAAGGATCTATGTGCCAAATTTGATTGCATTATTTTTAGTGGGATAGTCTGGTAATGTGTTAAGGTGCACTATTTTCCGAAGGTCACTACTCTTTATCCATGATTAGGTCTATCTATTATGATCTAAAGAAGCATGGACATAGACACTTGACACGTGACAAATATACAACATGATTCGGATTTGCCAACACAACAATCTTAAAAAAAGCGAGGCACGACATGTCGATGGACGCGTGAAAAAGACATTTTTATATATTTTATATGCAATATATATTACAATATTCATGAATTTCGAAAATACTAAGTTAATATTGAGTTTTATTTTTTTTCATTTTTATTGGATATATTTTTATTTAATAATAAACTATTTGTTCATTTATTTATTTATTTATTTTTTTGTTTGCAATATTTTTTTTCCACGCATCATCCTTTGAAATGATGGGCTTGATGATATCCAAATCTTAGTAGCAAAAAACTTCTACTTAGGTGATGCTTCTTATTGAGAAACGTGTTTCTGTGCTCCCAAGTAAGAAACTCCCTTCCATCAAGGAAGAAACTGGCTCTCAACTGAGATAGAAACGAAAAACATACAAATATCAAAGAAACAAAAGAAAAGCAACTTAAACTAATGATAGTACTTTCTATTTATATAATATGTGTATTCATACTTGACAAAAACAATTTATAATTGACATCAATCACAAATTCTTATTCATATTTTATGTCTACGTAGAAAATTAATTGTTATAATATATTTATACGTTTAATATATGAAATATATATACACGCTTCCATAGGCATTCCCAACCTTAGAAACTTCTATATGCTCTCTCCCACCTGCCCCCGCTTTGTGCAACTAAGATCCAAATACAAAGCCTTGCATAATGAATTGGATCGATGGAAATGTAGAATAAAACACCCAACAAATCCCATAACAGGTGTACAACATACCAACAAAAAAGAGATTTTTACAGCCTAGCCCATTTGGTGAGATGTAAAGATTACAAATCCTAATAAAAAAGTAAAGATGTGTTGAAGAAGACGAAACTGAACCCAGATAAGTATGTTTCTTTTTCTTTTGCCTTTTCCTTTTTTTAACATTAATTATAGTTATGCTAATATGATTAGTTCTACTTTTTCTTTGAATCATAGATCTAGAGTTCCTGCAGGCTACATGAACAAAATCAGTGATTTTTTTTTTTTTGGAGAGGGCCATCATCTTGTCCAAGGATTGTTCCAGAAAGGGACACGCATGTCCGGAGAATGTCAGAGGTGTGTCCAACAACCAAAAGAAGTGAAAAAAATGGGATATAGGAGAGGGTGTGTCCAACACGTATCTACCGTGTCTTCGAACATGTTTGTGTCCCAGACGTATTTGACATTGATATGTTAGGTCAGATGAAGTGTCCGCGCTTCATAGAATATGATGTATATAGTGTGAACCTGAGGTTTTTTGAGAAGTTCAGAGAATAATTAGATTTATATATTTATCGATCATTTGGATTTTTTAATATTTGGAACCCTGAGCCTTTACAACTTCAAAATTGTTTGTGAATTGTGACTTCTAAAAGTAAAACATTAAGTTCTCTTCCTAATTATTTTCAACATTTATATGTAGAACATGAACTATTTGTTATTATTTTCATATAGTAAATAGAAATTTTGCTATGTAAAAAAATGAATAATTTGTTTTTAATTTCATATTAAATAGATAATAGCCATGACTCGGCTGTGGTTGTGTCCTAATTATTTGGAACTTGCTGTGTTGCCTGTATTCTTACTTCTTGGGTTTCATACAACAACTAATGTATTAAAAAGCTTTACTGAGGCTTGCCTTGATGTTCACCTTGCCTTGAGGCTATGGTAAAACGTATCAAGGCTTTGATTTTTAGACTATGTTTCCCAAAGGGTTGCGCATCATAGTCTGTGGCATGCACCTTAGGTGAGCCTTGTACATTTTTTGCACATAAGCCATATGAGGGCATATGAAGAGTTCCCTTAGGCTATTGTTAAACTTAATCTAGTAGATGAAACAAACATAAAAAAAGCAAAAAATAAAAATAAAAATAAAAAATGAAAAAAACCATTTTTGCAACTACATTTTATAAGAGGAAATGATCAATCAAGAAAAAACACAGTTAATGTTCAAGTGAGAAGTTCAATCACTAAAGCTAAGAATGTTAATTTCACTTTTAATGAAGGTAGATTTCCTTCTTTACAGTGAAATGTTTAATGCTTTATGGAGAAAAGTATTTACACTTTTATATTTTAATAATTTTATTTATTTATTTAGTAATTTAAAATATTTGATTTAATAACTAAATATTAAAATTTAAATTTTGAATGCTTATGCCTCAATCCCTTAAGGCTTTCACCCCCCCCTCTAGTTAAACCCCAAGGGGTTGGCTTGTTGGCGAGGCCTTGGGTCTTGGGGGTGTGCTCCTTCCAAGGTTCAGGGATGGAAACCTCTTAGGAAAACCCTTGAATTAACCATGGTCCACTTGTGAAAAACTCCTTGCCGAGGGCGTATGCACCCCTAGGAATTAGTTGGGCCTTGACCCAGACAGCCTGGTGCCGAGAGAGAAAAAACGGAAAAAAAAAAAAAAAAAAAAACCCTCAAGTTACGCATTTGCCTTTAAAAACTTTGACCACAACTCAAATTAAACCTTTCAGTTCCTGAAACAATACGATTACATATCTGTTGATTTGTTTATGAATCACTTGATACTTAAGTCTTGTATAATCTACAAAGTTTGATGAGGTGATGTAGGATATAATTATGTAATATGTAAAATTTGCTTCTTCCAAACTATTTTTCATCAGATAAGCTTTTTAAGTTAGGTCTCTCTCTCTCCTCTATATATATATACACACACATCTTTTGTCTCTGACATTTTTCCTTGATGGGAAGGTGAGCGTCTCTATCTCAGCAGCAGACAATTACTGCATTGAGGTTGTTCTTCGCTGCTTGGCAACAGACGGTGATGGACTTGGTCCACATGCACTTAATGATGGTGGTATTCTTGCTACAGTGATTGCTGCTGGCTTTAAAGGTAAGGGATGGTTGTAACTGCATTATCCTTTCAAAATTCATTATTTTGGAACTTAAATCTGATAACTGGAATTGGTTGAAGACTCCTATTTTACTTGATGGCTCAATTTTTTAGGTGATCAACTTTTACTTTAGATTCCACATGATTGCAATAGAACTAATCAACTTTGAGGGGACATCTGAACACACCTTGAAAAAATAAAAGCTTGTTTTATGTATATATGAACATGTATGCAGAGTTGCAAGCTTGTGGCTTTAATTAAATACTTTTTGGTTTCCAAAAATATCATGCCATGTTTATGTGTTGAATAGAATTTACAAGTAACTAAAATACAAAGGATGACGGAAGATATAGTGGAACATGCTAATTTGAAAGTCTACAAAAGTTTCTTGGCCCTTTCTGCACGTTGCCTGAAAAAAGGATATTGGCAGTTGGATTGTTGGCTCTCCTGTCACAAATTGGCCAATACCTTCAGGTCCTTGTCTAAATTTACTGAAATACATATTCAGTTCTATATTCAGATTGGGTAAAGTCTAATAAAAGGCATCCAACAGGAATTACTAGGAGCTGTTTGACATCATATGTCCTGTCCTATATGGTATTTAGTAAATGGAGATGTAAACACAATGCAAAACCTGGATGTGAGCCGCTAGTTATAGGTTGTGTATTGTTTAAAACAACAACTTTCTTCTGGGTTATATAATGTATGAATGCAGGAGAGCTTGCTCGATTTCAAGCTGGTGTAACAATGGAGATCTTACGATTAGATGCCTGGTATTCAAGCAAAGATGGTTCTCCGGAAGGCCCAGCTACATACATCGTGCGGGGCCTTCGTCGAAGGTGTTGCATTCCAGAAGTTATTCTTAGATGTATGCAGGTAAAGTTGTTTTCTGGAAGCCGGAAGTCCTTTTGTGTTTCTTCAAATTAGTTGGTTTACCATGTAACGCTATACCATTTTACCAATTTCTTCCTTTAAAAAATAATATATATTTTTCTTCGCAATCTCAAGGAAATTTGTAAGAGAAACAAAGGATCTATAGTAAAGAATAGTAGTTTTTAGTTTTTGTTTCTTGCTAAATTCACAGGTTTCTATTTCGCTCGTGGAGTTGGGCAATCCACCTGAAAGCCATGATGAGCTAATTGAACTAGTTGCATCGCCTGAAACTGGGTTTCTCCATTTATTTAGTCAGCAGCAATTGCAGGTAATCTATTATCTAGATAATTAGTCTTTACTTGCTTGGGGTGGCTATTATCGCATTTTCTCTTTTCATTCTTCTTCATAGTCATAGTTGACCTTCCCTAACAGGAGAATTGACTTAGATGGCAGTTTTGTCAACATAATTTTTGCCTTGGCAATAGTGTTGGCCTCCTAAATTTTGTCCATCCACCCTTTTTTTATTATTATTATTATTTTTTTGGTTTCTGGTAAAGTTGCCAAGATTAGGGCCCTACTATAATCTTTAGGCTTAATTACATTTTTGGTCTCCAAAAAGTGTCGTGTCATTTTGGTCCTCAATACTTAAATTGTGTTAATTTGGTCCTTAATGTATAAAAGTGTTTCAATTTGGTCCTTAATGTTTAAATTGTGTCAATCGGGTCCCCAATTATTCCAATTAACTCATATTTGGGAACTAAAAATGTAATTAACCCATAATCGTACTATGTTAGAAATTCGCCTGAAAGATAAAAGGTATTTTATTTTTCATGAGTTTGAGAATTATATAGGTCCCACAAATAATCCATTTTTGTATTGTAACTTGTTATTTTGGTTGATGCAACAATTTTACCATTGATTTTGCTGATAATTTGGTTTTGCTTTGTCCAGGAATTTTTATTATTAGAGAGAGAATACTGGATATGCAAATTGGAGCTTGGAGAGGAACTTCCTTGTTGATTTGTGTGTAAATTATGAGGTGCTGATTTAGGGTTTAATTCTGAGGTGCTGATTTAGTAGCAGTGTAATGCTCTGCTGATACAGTGGTATTTTTGTGGAATGGGTGAAGGGTTGAAGTTTTTTTTATTTATTTTTAAATTTTTTTTTAAGTGGCGTGTTTTGGGTGAGTTTTTTATTTTTATTTATTATTATTATTTTTTTTAAGTGGCGGGTTTTGAGTAGTTCTTTTCTACACAGTAGGTAGATTGAGATCCTGTATTTGTTGATTCTTAATTGATTGTTGAGCTCTCTCCAACTTCCATAAGTTTATGTAGTAATTACTCCAACTCCAACTAAACAAGGGAAATGCCATTTTAATGAAAAGGTGGAAAAAAATAATATTAATTTAGTGGAAACCTTATAATATCAAAAGAAAATTTAATTAACTTTAATTACTAAATTGAAAATATTTTTTGCACTGACATTAAAATGATATTTCCCCTTTAAACTACTGACTATCATTTTTCAATTTTAAAAAAAATTAATTCAGTGAAAATTAATTATCATAAGCATAATTATTTAGTAAAATTCCCACTTTTATTTCATTAAAAGTTTTGAAGTCCATATTTTTATCATTTTCATTAGTTATAAAAAGAACCGATCCCTTTTCTTGTGATTTAGTTGAAATGTTATTTTGATTTTCAATAGATTAAATTAAATATGCATCGCAACCATGAATTACATACTTATATAAATTGAAATACAGAAATAAAAATACAAAAATAGTTCATTGATGTTTATATTAGAGACTAAAGACTATTTAACATATTATAATTCCCAAAAACTAAATAAAAAGCTCAGTTTCAAGTCATTCATCGGTCTATTAATTATAATTACTAAGTGTTTTTGGCGTTTATGATTAGTAGACCAAGGGATAATTATATTTAAGTCTTTTTAATCAAGCACTTCTAGCCAAACATGTGTGGAGGATTTTGATTGACCCTAAATCCCTATTCTCCAAGGTTGTCAGGGAAATGTTGTTCGTCTCAATCTTTTCTTATCGATACTGTCAACAACAATGCTTCATGGGGATGGAAAGGAATTTTATGAGGAAGAGACTTGTTAAAATGGGAGATAAGATGGGTGGTTGGGGATGGTAAGTTAATTAATCCTCTTAGGAGGATCAATGGATTTCAACTATTCATAATCCAACATGCTTGAATCTATCTCACTTCATTGATACTCCAAATCATGCTTGGAGGATCGATCTTCTACAAGTATTCTCTCTACTGGAGTGCATAGATTATATTAGGGTTATTCATTTACCGGTGGTGCCTTCACGAGATCAAATTATTTGGGGCTTTACTAAATCCGGCCAATACACCATTAAGGTTTTTTATTTATATGCAGCGCGTTCAGGCTGTAGGGGTACACGTCACCAATCTGGTGATCCCATTTGAAAGTGATTGTAGAATCTTAGACTACTTCCTAAGTGGACACTTTTCTTATAGAAGTGTTTTCCCTGTATCTTTTCAGTCCGATAGGTGTTATATGGGAGAGAAGTCTCCACTAAGCCTAGTTGTCCATGATGTGATCAAGGAATTGAGACTGTGGAACGCTGTTTCTTTGAATGCCAGTATTCTCAACTGGTTTGGCGAGCTTCTTCATTAGGCTTGAATTTTTCTAGAGGAAATCCCATGTTTTTTTTGGATTGGTTCAAACAATAGATGAAGGTTTGGGATCATGAAATTATTGTCCAACCCATTGCTATTCTTTGGGCCATTTTGCATAAGAGAAATAGTTATGTGTTTAAACTCGTGAATATGACACAATTACAAGCAAATCTTCTTGCTCAAGAGCTCACCTCTAATGTTACTTGAAGATCATTCCCATGTTTAGAGCAGGCTTTAATACCTCAACATCTACTGCTGGTGTTTATAATAATGATGATATATGTATGCTTGCAAATTCTCTCTCTAATGTGATAGATTACTAGGTGTAGACTTTTGTCATAGATGGTTCATGGCGGGTAGCTGATCAAAGTGCGGGCGTGTCATGTGTTTTTTTCAATATAGATCAATCACAGGTTCACGATTATGCTTCTAGGATGCAGCTTCCTTCTCCATTGCTAGGAAGTTTTTCATTGGGCTAAAGGCCAACATCTATTAAGCATCTCCATTTTTACGGATAGTCAAGTTTTGATATCTACTTTGCAAGGGCAAGGCATCCTTGATTGGAGCATTGCGACTATTATTAATGATATTAAGCTAATTAGTAAGGATTTTGATTTTCTTTGTATTTCTAAAGTTAACCGGGACTCATGTACTAGCTAGACAAGTTAAGGATGAGTTGTTTGCATTTTTCATAAAAAAGTGAAGTAGTCACACACAAACAGACACTCTTATCTCACACAAGGTGCATGCACGGTGAATTGATCATATAATATTGAGGACGGAGGGATTGTACTGTGCCATATATGCTTCTCTGCCTTCACTTAGTAGGGAGGTCGTGGTCATAAAGGAATTAGATGCCACACCATAGAAGATCTTTACATTAGTGCCCTCTATGGCTAGTATGATGTCCTATGAGTGAATATGTTAGTGGTTCGCATGCAATCTGGTACCATAGCAGGCACTCTAGGGGCGGCCATCCCTATAAACTAGTTGCATCACCGCTTGCCCAAATACCAAACTCGATCGACAGAAGGGCCCTCCAGCAAAATCCTCTCCAACTCACCAGAGTGATGTTGAGCACTGCGATGAAGTGCACCATGACATCCGAAGCCACACTTGCCCACAATGCCCAAGTCACAAACAAGATGAGGGAAAAATTTCAGAATAAATGCATAAATGACACGTGCAACGTAGAAATGACATAAAACAGTACATTTTTCCTCCCATAATCTCTAATGCCCTTTGATGGTCATCTCTTAGCTACGCATGACAGCATTCGCGTATATATAGAGGGTGACTAGAGTAGCGCCACCTCAATCGTAGTCGTTGATGCAATCAACGTCCACCATCGTTGCCAAATAGTGGAGATATATCTTGTTTAGGGTCAACTCCACGTAATAACCGATGGGGTCCGAGGAACCCGTCAAACTATCAAAAAAAATTTTAAAAAAAAATTATTTATGTTATCAATATTTTGTTTAATATAAATTAATCTCATCAAAAAGTTAAGAGACTCCATCAAATACAAATCCACAATTTATTGTTTTGAGAAGTCTAAATCACTCTGTTTGATTAACAATTATTAAAAATAGTTTTTGAGTTATTTTTATTTTTATTTTTAGTGAATTTTTAAAATATTTTATGTAATTATTTTACTTTGTAGATTCACTTAATCTAGATACTTAGATACCTTTCAAAAGTAAAATATTTATGAAAAATATTTAAAAAATTCACTTACATAAAAAAAAAAATTAAAAATCAGAATATTTAATTTTTTTTGTATTTGTTAAATTTTTTTTAAAAAATTACAAATATTTTACTTTTTAGATGCATATAGGTTAGGTACATCTAAAAAAAAATATAAAAAAAAAAATAAAAAAACTTGAGCTGTTTTTGAAAATTCAAAATCACTCAAAACCAAACAAAGTAAATGTTGTTTAGTTTAATTTTTTTTAATAGAATTTATGGATCTTCATGCTTTTGGAGTGACCCATCTATAAACTAGTGCAAATTTATTAAAATTGCCATTTTGAAATGCAACAAGAAAAAATCATCTATATATATATAAATAAATCAATTAAACACTGCAAAATATACACACCTCATTGAGCCAAGGACACTATTGACCCTTCTACCTTTGCTTGTCCTCCAATTTCATCACTGGAAAAAGTAACAATTAGTCAATATAATAGATCCAAGGTTAATCAAAACCAAAACTCATTCAAGGGGCCACTCCAAAACTCATACCCCTTCATATCTGCAATATATACTCAAATCTGGATTATTAACTTCATAATTGCATATATATAAATATATATATATATATATATACATATTCAAATCACAAATTTCATTCAAAATTTTGAGTGATGAGAGAAGATCAAAGTGAGCAAGCGGGTATTGAAGATAATACAAATAAACATAAACACTACTATAATAAAAAAAAATAACACTTACCAGAAATGGAAGCCAAAAGAACACTACTATAATTTGAAGTTTGATTTTGCACCTAATAGAAAATTCAGGTGCCTACACTATACAAATAACAGTGACTAATTAATCACAAACAGATACATAACCACTCAAAAAAGTAACAAAAAATTTCATCAATAATACAATATCAACTACTTACCTAGCAAACAAAAATCCAACTAATTTTAACCACCCAAAAAAGTTCTCCCCCCCCCCCCCCCCAATAATAATTAAGCAACCAATCCAATTTCCAAATGAGAAGAATCTGTTCTCTAGCATAAGCATTTTCTGATATGAAAATGAAGTCATTAATTAACCTACAAAAATCCTAAAAGTAGAGAAAGATTGCACTTGCAATTTTAGTGAAACTAACAGAATTTTAACAGAACACTGCTTACCTCTAATGTTCAAATTTGATTTTCAAATTTCATGTTTGGTTTGATTTTCAAATTATACTAAAACAGGGAAATCACAACATAAAAGCAGATGATGGTAAATTCAAAATATATCACCTTATCTTTGTACAAAACAAGCAATTATAAATCAGAATAAAGCATACAAAAGCGTTGCCATATCCTTTTTTTTCTTGTAGTGAATTTAACTGTACAATAATTGATTACTCATTTCCAACTTGCAAGTACAGTAACTGATCATGATCATGAGTTTTTTTTTCTTCTCCTAGTCCTTGGTGAGAAACAACTTCAAGATGGCAATAATAGATAAGACAAAATACACATCTTCTTCTTCAAAAATATTTGTAGTTAACCTGCTTTTCCTGAATATTCGCTACATCAAATGTTAACTTAGACCAGCCGAGGATATGATTCCTATGGCACTGATTACCCTAATAGGGAGAAATATCAAGTACAGGGCAATGAGGCCCACTCCAAGCCTCCTGGTAAGACGCATATCATTCCTTGGTAAAACAACAAGTGCCCAGATAGGTCCTGAGATGAGAAATCTCATAGTATAGAAGAGGCTTCTGTCTTGTGGAACAATGTACAAGCCAGGTTTCTCTGATCAGGCTCCAAGCAGCATTGAGATCCGCAAACCACCAAGTGTGTTGAACATCAGACTTGCATAGCATCCAGACAAGGTGATCTACATACCATCCCCACCATTCATTGCCAATGAAACATTTGACACTAAATCACCCATCGAGTTGCCCTATGCCAATACAGTTAATCCAAGGATTGATGGATTAACCCCTAGAATTACACCTAATCCTACCAACAGAGCAACAAGCTCATTTGCAATCATGTAGAACCAAACAATACTCATCAAAAATCCACCCAAAACCAATGGAAGTAAAAACTTCTAAGGTGGACGGTGTGATCTAGTGTACCGAAATGCAAGAAAACTGAGTGCACAACCAATGGAAACACTAAGCATATAAGCAACCTTTCTGCTTTTAGAACCCAGAGTCTTGAGTACTCCAGAGAAATGCCAAAAGAATGGGAGCAAGTGAAGCACTGCCTACAACGTAGAGACCTTTGACTAAGATTCCTCCTCAACTAGAGGAATTGTCAACCGGCGTGGCATTTTTAAAGGCAACTCCCTTATCGAACATAGTTTAGAACATGAGAATGACGAGTGCTCAGTTTCTATGCCATCATCAATCCAACCCCACACAAGTCTTTCATTGTCAGACACCTTAGCTGACTGATTTGAATATATTGCGACATTTGACACCCACATCTACTTAGGCAATGCATTACGGGACACGGTTGTAACACTTTCTCTGTCCATGTCAAGCAAAGTACTATAGATAGAGTCATCCTCTTGGTTCCCTTGAGAGAATGCACTTCCTTTGACAAGAAACAACAATGTAACAAAAACCAAATTCAACCTCCGAGCTTGTTTCCTCAAAATCTCATTTGCAGCAACAACAAATGCATAAACTGCATAAATCAAGACAAATGTGATGACTCCCCCCACAATCACCTTACCAACATACAAAATCAATGAAAGTGATACAAGAGTAACGAGCTGCACGTGAAATATGTGGCATGGGATACACTTCTCACATTGCTCTGACTTGGATCTCCATATAAGTGCAATTACTTTAAGTTATTCACACTTTAATGTATTTTCTTCTATATATTATGTTGTGGGTGTAATATTTAAATAAGTTACCCTTGTCTGTGATTTAAAACTAGTTTGCTTGAATTAGGTTGTACTAACTGCTTAAAATCTAAAATAAATTCTAATACTAATCATGTTAGCCGTGTCATGTTCGGATTGACACGACCTCAAGTAGGTTAGGTCAATGTTATGATATTTGACACGTTTAATTAAATGGATCATTTTCGTGTATCATGTTAGTGTTGGGTGTTTTAGACACAAATCCGCAATGACACGACATGACATGACATGATTCCTACCCCCACTTGGGATGAGGATATTCTTAGAGTGCGTTTGGATCAAGGATTTTTGAGAGATTTGTGGAAGGAAAGAAAAAAAAAAATAAGGGAAAAAATGTATGAAATAGAAGCTAATTTTTTTCCCTTCCCTATCTATTTTTCTCCCCATCCACATAATCTTAGAATTCTTAATTTAAACACAACCTTAAAGTTTCAAAGTGAAACACTGGAAATAGCATTCTTGATGAGCTGCAATACATGAGTTCAATGGTTGCCTTGTTGAACTACATACAGAAGACCTTAATGCCAAAGGGTTTTGATTTACTTGGACTAAAAAACAAGAAAAAAGAAAAAAAACCAGCAAGTTAGAGAGAGAACTAGTTAATAATACCTAGTGCGTTAAAGTTTTTAAATATCATTGTCCTAATGTTTCCCGTTGTTACTTTAAATGCCCGAAATTAAATTGAGAAAACTTAACAAATTCTTGAATTTTCGGATGAAGCATGATATATCAAGGAGATTTTTCAAAATTCAACAAGTATTAGATTCTCTGAGTGTTGAGAATGAATATTAAAATTAAAGACTCGACTCAGGAAATTGAACAAAAAACACTACTCTAACTTTAGTTTGAGAGTCATTAGAACCAAAGAGAAACTAAATTAGATCCACGTGTTTTAACTCTCCATATAGCTATAGAAAAACAAGAGGCACTTCAACATTATATTAATCCGTATGTTGCAAAAGAATCATTCCACAACTACAATGCCAAAATAAAATTAAAGTTGATAGCCATAGACTGAGGAATAATATTATCAGCCATTATGACAATAATGGGAAGAAATTAGAAGAGATAAATGAGATTAAGGCTTTGAATACACACACACACATATATATTATGTATGTCCACGTATACATATTTCGTCTTTTTCCTTTAGACAATTTTATACTTCACTCAATAGGAATTTTTTTTTTTTTTTGGGGGGGGGGGGGGTGCAGGTAGGTATTATGTTCCAAGTGCCAAACTAGCATTTTGCCTCAGAACATCAACTAAATTGAATACAGGATCAGAACTTTGTTCAAGTAATTGTGCTTCTACATCATTTATATGAGCAAGTAACAAAACATATTGTCTCTCAAGAATGCTCTTGAAAAGTGAATACCATGTGAACACTGAGGCCCTTGTGGCAAAGACTAGAAGAAAGTCAAATTCTAATAAATCAGCTACCTAAGCAGAGTTACAAATGAAGATGTGTCAAGAGACTTAAAAAGGGCCAAGAACTGCATTGATCCACAAATTGTGTTGGGTGTGGAAGTGAATGACTACAATGCTAACATTGTCAATCACATTGTAAACTTACTCAAACCACCAAAAACATCTATAATTTGCCACTAATGTACAAGTTAGCAGTCATCAAATTGAATTACTTTGCACGTACTCAAGTTTCATTGAACAAGAAGGATATTCGAATAGATTTTCCATCCAAACATTTTCACTTTATTCAGAACTTTCAGCAGCTAAATCTTCTACCAAAATGCCCATTAAAAACTCATTCCTTTTTAGGTGGCTACGATCTGCTGCTTATCATCTGAAGAACTGAACCGTATTTCTCTTCTTTGCAAATCCATCTCCCAATAATATGCTGATTAAGAGAAAAAAAGAAGGCCATTTTTAGTAAAGTGCCAAACCAGTATGTCATTAGCAAGCCTTGGGAAAAAAGGGATTTTACATATCAACTCAGCTTCAAAATCCAAAAAGCACCATGTGATGAGAGCTTCATTCCATTCCTGACACCAGTGCTTTCATCAATAAGGGAGAAAACTTTACATCAGCGTGGAATCCGTCAAACTTTCCAAATCATCACACACCAGACATTCAAATCCCTTCAAACCCTTTCTTGGAGATTGCACACAAAATCTATTGCCTTTGACGACGAGGGAATTGTTAGATTTGCATGGGTATTTCTGCCTGCACTAGCATTTTTTTTTTTTTTTTTAAGTTTTCCCATGACAAACCTCCATATTGTTGTGCAGAGCCTCAAGCATCCTCAACAACTACCTGCAATATAAGGAAACAAAACCATAAGTTGATAAGAGGTTCAAAGTAATATACATGAACACAATTGTAGTGGAGATGAGAAGGCAAGTGAATTTGCTTAATAACAAATAAATTGAAATTAGCAACCAAACTCAAGCTCACTTAAAGGAAAAAGGACCAAACTTCATCATTTTATTAACTATTATTGTAAAGTCTTAGCTACTCTATTAAGTAAAACATGAAATGACCAGTTCTTCCATATTGACATTTTTGGGGAGACAAAGTAACTATGGATTGCCCACATGGATTTTGACCAGATAAGGTGGCTTCCTAACTGTCTAATGTAAAATAGCATGCAAGGAGAAAGGCTCAAAAACACAAAGTGATTTTTGCAAGGTCTGGAAATTTAAATGATCAAAAGTCTTGCCTAGGAGTGTGCTGGAGGGACGTTTTTTCAATCATGGAAAGGACTTCTTCTCAATTATCTCCTTTTTTGATTTTTTTTTTCCTGTCTCTTATTCCTTTATTACCTACGAGAGTTTTCTACATTTGCCAAAGTACTTATCATGCAAATTTCTGGCATACCTTGAGAAGAGGCACAAAGACTTGCAGTGCAGTTTAGATGATGAGCGTGCATACATCCTAAAGTTTGTTTCCACAACAACAAAGCACTGAGAACCAAAAGGTAATGACAATAGTCAGTACATTTTTCTATTTAAATTTTCAACAAAACATTGAAAAAATACTGAAAAGCACAGTTTTACAAGCTACAACTGCAGGTTTTAACAGACTGAGGAAGTTGTCCTCTTTAGGGTTAAAAATATTCTCGACGCTCATGGAGGTGTATTTGTATTTGGTGGAGTAGGCGAACGTACTCATGAAACAGATGAAAAACAATATCAGCATTCCAAGTGAAATGGAACCACTCATTAGCTCTCGTCTTGGCAATTTCAAAAAAGAACAAATAACTTGAACTAATACAAATTGCTGAACCATTTATTTTGTAGCCATTGGAAACATTATGAAGCTAGCTAATAAATCATATGTCGCATTTCCATTGTTGATGTAATAGATTAATTTTCCCAAAATATATTCCATGCTGCCATGGATATGATACATTATGCTGTCTCTGGCACTGCTATATGTTCTGCATAAATGCGACACACCAAATTTTCGTGTCCCAACTAAGTCCAAAAAATTGTAAAAGTGGAATACATAATTCTAACTCTATTGAAATTAAACTAGAAGCCATGGTATGGACTACAAATAGATAACATAATGAAATTAAAGACAAAGGAAATTTTGTCTGCCAATTACCTGGAATTGAAACAGCAGTACAGGAAAAATGAAAGATCAAGAGAAAATGCAGTGTCTAGCTCAGATTGTGAATGAAGAACCTGGAAAAAAAATATTTTTGCGTGAGTTGGTGACAAGGATGAATTAGAGAACTAATGTATTCCCAAAGTAAAAGTGAACCATCACAACCTACAGAGTAGATTTTGATTGTCATCCATAGGTGAGCATGGAAGAGCATGAACATAGTGACTAAGATTTTGGATGATTGATAAGCTCCACATCTTTAGAGATTGTCACTTATACGGTTTGGGAGAGAAGCATTGTTGTCTTTTAAGGATAATAAAATTCTTTAATCTGCCAGCTATTCATTCTAAGCAAGACCCTAAAATTTAAAACTCAAAATTTATGCATAAGCTTATCATCAGTAAATTTCAAATTTACTAAAGCTAGAACCTGAAACAACTCGAAATTATAATGATTGTAACAATAGAAGAATTATGTTTGAGTGAGTTACTGTCGTGAAGAGTACCAAAAAGTGATGCTATACTTTTCAATAGACTTCAAAAAACCAGATTTATAAAGTTCAAAGCTTGTACATCATTTTTTTTTTTTCAGAATGAGATGGAATGCATGTTAAATGCACAATAGTAAAATAAAGATTCTCTTATGGTCCTAACAAAAATGCAAACTCAAAATATGACTGAAACATGGTGAAGAAGTAAAATTTTTGCTTCCATTCAGGTACTTGTAGAACAAAAGTGCAAGGATTCTATTGTTTACTTAAACATGGATGAATTAATGTGGGAACAAGTAGAATTTTAGAAAAATGGCAGTTGATTATGCATGAATTGAGCTCAGGGTGAGTAAAAACTGCGGAACAAACTTGATACATAAACTTGAAACCAAACAATCATCAATAGCCACCCCTTTGACAGAATATTTGCTAAACCTAGAAAAAATTCATCTCTTATGCTTTGTTTGTTTTGGCCGAAAATGCTTTTTCGAAAAATGTTTGTCACATTTTTGGCGGTTAGTATGATAGAAAATGAAAGTTAAATGGAAAATGTTTTCAATGGTCAATAAAAAATAAGCCTTTTGAGTGAAAAATGCTTTATGGAAAAATGTTTTCTATGGAAAAATGTTTGTCACATTTTTTCCCGGAGTGTAAAACATTTTTTGGTCTAAAGTCTTGCCAACACTACCACACTACCACCACCACCACCATTGTTGCCGCCACCCCCCCACTCCAACTAATGCCACCGCTAATGCAACCACTAGTACATTAGTTTCAAGTTGCAATCAAACATAGGAGATCATTTTGTAGAGAAAACATTTTATAGAAAAATAGGTTGCGTTTGGTTTACTTTTGGAATTGTGATTCTAATCAAAAAATTTCAAAACTCATAACTAAACACACAATTCAAAACTCAATTCAAAAACTATTTTTAAAATTCATAACACACAATTCAAACCTCTTTTCAAAAGTCATAACCAAACTCTTTTCCAAACGAACAGGGCACTTTTTCCATTAGCACCTATGAATAATACAAGATAAAATAACAAATGAGAATGAAAATTAAGAGAAAAGGAAATATTTGAAAGGAAAAAACAAAGAATGAATTGAAAAACAGAGCAGTGTGTTTAATAATAATTAATTAGTAATGTATTGGTAATTTCAACATTCACAACAAACTAAAACTCTCTTACGATCCAAAAGAAGTAGATAGTAAACTCTGAGTTGTGATAAAATCTGAGATGATATTGGTAATGAGAAAATAAATAAATAAAAATGGTATGACAGATGTTGTGTTTGTTTGTTTGTACCTTGCAGTTGGCCTATGATCTAGTAGAATAAATAATCGACTATTTTTTAAAGAGCCTATGATCTAGTAGAATAAATATATCTAAAGCTAAGACTCTCATTGCAAACAATTTTTAATATTTCATGTTTTGGAGTTTGTCGGAAGATTTTTGGAGTGGCAAAGTAGCGAGGATTTCTCGCTAGTGTCTGCTAAGATACTTTAGTCTTTGGTCAACCCCATCCGGAAAAGAGCCCGATTTTATCAAAGATTAGAGAACTATTTGTTACTATTAGATGAACTTCCCCTTATGTTTTCTTCTTATTGTTTTCCATATCGCCCACTTCATGACAAGTCTAAACAAATCAACAAGTAAATTTAAACAAACAAACAAACACAAAAACTCTATACGGTATGCCAATTTCTAATAGTTTCCTATATTTTTTTGAATACTTGCCTTGGATTTGAATTCTAAATAATACTCCAAGTAGGGTACATGGCTTCTCAACTCCCCTTTAATAAAGGAAGCCTAAATCCCTCCAACTACTAGAACAGATTGCCCACATGGATTTTGACAAGATTACGTGTGGCTTTGTAATTGTCAAATGTAATCCAGCATGCAAGCAGGATGGTTTAAAAATACAACTTGATACTAAAAAAGAAAAAAATCCCTTCTTGCATGGCAATGAAGTCTTAATGATCAAAAGTCTTACTTGACAATGTGCAATAGGGAGGTGTTTACCATTGTAGTCTTAGGAAAGGACTTTATTCTCAATTTTCTTCATATATCTCTTGCTCCTTTATTACTTATGAGAGATTTCGCCATGACTGGACAATAGTATATGAATATATTCTGAAAAGAAATTTATAAAAAAAAAAAAAAACTCATGACAATTCTAAAACTCAAAAAATAGCGACCCATTGCATTCAAAATTGTAGCTCTCCCCAAAGCCAAGAAGCATTGAGTTAAATCAAAGCAGCCAAAGTCTTTTATCAAGCATAATTTTGGCATACCTTGAAAAGAGGCACAAAATCTCGCAATGCAGCTTAGACAGTAAGTATGAATACATCCTAAAGTTTGTTTCCACAACAACAAAGCCCTGGAGAGCAAAAGGGTGACAACAACAATAGTTAGTGGGATTCACTATTTAAACTGTCCACATAGGCTGCGTTTGGTTTAGTTTTGAAAATAATTTTGAAACACAAGATTGAAAAGAGTTTTCAAAATTTGAAAATTTATTTGGTTGTATATTTTGAAATTAGTTTTGTAGGTTTGTAGTTTGGAATGATTTGAAATTTTTATGTAGTTGCATAGATGGATGTGAGAGAAAAAGTGATTGATTGATGTGTAGGATGTGAGAGAATGAGAGAAGAGATAGAAAAAGTGATTGAAAATAATTTTGAGAAAATTGTAAACCCAACAAATTTTGGGTTTTGAGCTCTCAAAAATTGTTTTCAAAACAAACCAAACAAGTCATATTTTCTATATTGTTTTCACAGAAAACTGAGAAAATATAGAAAAATACACTTTTACAAGTTGAACAACAAAAAGAGCATAGTATTCAAAGTCACAACTACATGTCTGTAAGTAGAGTCAGGGTAAAAATAAAACAAAAATGAGAATGAAATTCATCCATGCAGCAGAGGTATATAGATAAAAAAGGAAAAGGAAATATTTGAAAGAAAAATAAAAGAAATGAACGTAAAAACATTGTTGTGTGTTGATACAGGTGAAAAATAGAAGCTATAAATCAGAATTATTAGAGCTGATGTGGAGATGTAGTTGAAGACACAAAATGATCAATTTGAGTTGATCAAACCATAGTAGCAGGAAACTCTTAATTTGGTGATGTTTCTTACTAAGTATGACGCACGGGTACGAGCACGAATACTGGTACTCGTACAATACGTGTATGTTGATATGGTAAAATCCAAAGAAAGTAGGGTACAGGTACGGCTTGGTACACTTGTAAAAAAAATATTTATTTTTAATTTAGAGTAATGTAGAAATTAATTAAATGGTTTAATTTGTTAAGATCCAACATATAATTAACATTTAATGCAAAAAATAAACGTATAAATCAAAATTAAATGTCAATATATTAAATAATTTACAAACAATAGTTTAATTTTAAAATCATACCAACCATAAAGCTAAAAATAAAAAAAGAATTCTAGTGAAATGAGTTTTATCTATGTAGTAAAAGAATATATTATTTCAACTAAAGTACGGTACGACTTGGGTATATACTAGGTACGCTTGGGTATGTCAAAAATTAAAAAGAAAAATTTTAGGTACATGTTTTGTGTACCTGGTACGTATGCAGAAGCATCATGCGAGATACTATATGTCAGTAAATACTTGGTACAGGTACGACATGCTTTTCGAAATACCTATGCTTCATAGCTTACTAAGAAACGCAATTCCACGCTTTCAAATAAGAAACCAACAAGAAACTCGCTCATTTCTAGGAATAAACTCCCTTTCAAGTGAGATTGAATCTCTCAAGCATACAAATCTTAAAGAAATAAAAGAAAAACAACTCAAACTTATTATCGTACTTTCTATTTACATAATATTTATTTATATTTAATAAAAACAATTTGTAGTTGATATCAATCTCCAACAAAAATTCATATTTTAACAAATATATTACAACTAACTAAATAGAAAAAAAATAATTTTTAGAATATAATTATATATTTAATAATTTAATATATAAAATATATACATGCTCCAATATAGGTATGACAGATTTTGTGTTTGCTTGTTTGTAAGTTGAAAATTTGTTTGATAAAAATTTAAATGTTAAACTAAAATAAATTATTTGATAGGTATAAGATCAAACTTAAAATTCAAAATTCAAAGTTTAAATTTAAAATTTATTATTTTTAATTCTACTTTTTAAATTTTTATATTGTGATGGTAGAGGATGCAAATATAAATAAATCCACATTTGTGATAAAAATCTGAAATTGGTAATGATAATATAAATAAATAAATAAATAAATAAATAAAAATGGTAGGACAGATTTTGTGTTTGTTGGTTTGTACCTTGCAGGTGGCTGCTTATACTTCCAAATCTACTTGAGGAATGTATTGGATGATGGGCCAATATTCTTTCCCCTTTTCACACTTCTGTTTCAGTATTGGATTACATCCCCAGATCCGTAGATGCAAAAGCGAGGGAGGGAATCCTTGTTCTGGAAAGGTCGCAAGCTCAGGGCAGTGCCAGATCCATAGATGCAAAAGAGAGGGAGGCAACCCTTCCTTTGGAAAGGACGCGAGCCTAGGGCAACTCCAGATTTGAAGTCTTTCAAGAGAGGTGAGGTTTTGAAACTCCTCACAAGAGAGTCTTTCCAGATTTGGGAAACCGAAGATGGACAAATTGATGAGAGAGGTGGGCAGGAACATCCCTTCTTCTGGAAAGGACACCGTATCTCCCCACGGCCAATCTGGGCCATAAAGTTCGAGTGTTGTAAAAGAAGAGAGTTTGTGCAAACCCCACTCTAATGGAGATGGAGGCGGAACTGGAAGTTGACCCACGTCGTCCACTCTCCAATGCCCGATACAAAGTGAAGTGATGTTGGTGGGGAAACTCCCTTCCTTGACAAAGTAGGAGACCATCTCTGCTCTGCAATCAACTAAACCCAGCTCTTGAAGCGAAGTGAGTTGGTTGTTGTTATCACGACCACCAAGTGACAGGGGCTCCAGATTAGAACAACCGTATATCTGCAATTGATTGAGATTCTTGAGATTATTGGCTTCAGGTAAAGATTTGAGACTCCTGCAACCACCAATTTGAATAGTTTCAAGAGATGGACAATCAATTTTGATCCCTTCCTCTGCAAAAAGTGACTCCAGACTTTTACACGACCCAATCCCAAGTTGTTTTAGTGTGGATGGTAGCCCACCTCTTGACAATAAATATGTGAGTGATGCACAGTCAGAAACGTCCAACTCTTGCAGATTATTGAGTGTCATCAACTCGGGTACGGACTCCAAAGCATTACACCCTGAAACCCCAAGTTCTCTCAGCATAGATGGCAAACCTTTCATTGGAAAAGAGATCAGACTTGCACAATTGCGGATTCTAAGCACCCCAAGAGATGTGTATGTGTGCAGATCTTGTGGCAGTTTCTTCAGCATTCCACACTCTTCAATTGTTAAATACTCGAGTCTCGTCATGCAAGGCAGCCCCTCATGTTGCTGCTCTTTCGAACCTTCTCCTCCTTTTTCTTGCTCTTCTTCAAACAAGCAAACGAGTTTGGGACAATCAGAAATCTGCAAATGGCAGAGGGAGGGGAGACATACTTGTGTTCTCACCTTATTCTGCCACAATGTTATGAGTTCTTCGCAGTTACTAATGCCCAATTTCTCGAGTCCCATCAAATCTCGAGTAAACCATGTCGGTAGGAACGCCAATTTTTCAACATGAGAAATGCTCAAAGCAGTTATTGAAGTCAAATGCTTAGACATTTCAGTAGCCAGTAACTCTTCATCAATTGTGCTTGGATCGCAGAGGGAGTCGGGAACTGTAACATGGCTAATATCCAAGGTGAGGGAACCAAGTTCAATCGTGTTCTTCATCCCTAAGAGTGCTGGAAGGCTTGGGAGCATAACATTATTCATTGACAAGGATGCAAGTGATGGCTGAACGAGGCTCGAAACATCAATCAACAACTGCGGACAACCATCAATTTTGAGAGAATTGAGACAAGGAAGATCATTTGGTAATCTTCCAACAAGTTTGGGACAATTTATGATGGAAAGCTCACTGAGATGACTGAACGGCTGAACTCCCTCTGTTTCAAAAGCAGACCAATCCTCCCATTCTGTCATAAACTCAAAGCTCAGTCTCTCTAGAGAGGGGAAAGGTTTGGCACCACACTGCTGCCCATAGAACTCACAACCAAGGCACTTTATTGTACTCATTCCTTCAATGTAAAGGTCTTTAAGCACGGGCAGTTGTCCAAGTGGTGGCAATGATGTGCAATATTTACTACCTTTTAATCGCATGAATACCATTTTAGAGAATGAAACATCTCCAACCCAGTTTGGAAATTTTGTACTACCATACCCACTGATGGTGAGTCGTTCCAAAAATTTGAAAGGCCTCATCACGTCAAGCACATCCCTCTCAACTATGTCATTCTGTGAACTATGAGATTCATCCCATTCTAGTGATAACTCTTTTAACTCCTCCTTAGACATTAAATTGGCATCCACTGCTTCCTTAACACCACTGACATTCTCCATTCTTGATATGTGTATTGCCCCTTGAATATGTGATAGGTTTTTCAACTCTCCTATTTTACGCCCACAATCTTTACCCACCATAAAATTTGACAATGTTCGGAGATTAGTTAATTTACCTATATGTAGTGACATCTCTTCTGATGATGGAATATGCACGCCAGTCATGTCAAAGTGGCGCAAGTTCACTAGCCTCCCCATGTTTAGAGGCAACTTCTCAAGTTTAACACAAAATTTCAAAAACAAGACTTGTAAATTGTAGAGAGTTACCACCGAATCAGGTAACTTCCTAATTCGCGAATGGGATACATCAAGGTACCGTAGATGCTTTAGATCTCCAATGGAATCTGGTAGTTCATCAATCCCATAACAACAAAAACGCAGCTCACGTAAGCACTTTAACATTGGCAACAAATCATGAATCAAGTACCTTGTTGTGTAGTTGAATTCACTCGCCGAAAACCTTAAGAAGGTTCGTAAGCATCTGGCATCATCGAAAGCTTTGAATTTTCTGATTCCTTCATATTCACTACCAACATAAGATGAATGTCGAGCTTTATTTGAAATCTTGTTCTGCTTGCCGCCCTCTAAATTATTCTCCAACCTAAAACAGATGTCCCCTGCAACTGCTTGAGCCAAATCATTAATGAGGTCATGCATTATGAATAGCAATTTATTATGCCTCGACAATTGGAAAAATGACCTAGACACCAATTCGTGAAAATACCTGCGGCCTACATCTTCTATTTGTTCTCCACCTTCTGGGTGTTCAATTAAACCTTCTGCCATCCATAACAAGACTAATTCATCCTTCCCAAATTCGTAATCCTTTGGGACAATTGCACAATAACCAAAGCACCTCTTCAAATGGGAAGGGAGATGATGATAGCTCAATTTTAGTGATGGGAGAATGTGGCTTTCCTCGTATGGTTTATCCCATATATTGCTAGTTAGTACCATTTTCCATTCATGCTCATTTTGGTTACATTGTAATAAGCCACCGAGAGCCCTTGCTGCTAGTGGCAAGCCTCCGCACTTAGCAACAATTTGCCTACCAATTGATTCCAATTCTGGATGTTCACTAATATTTATATTCTTGAATGCATGTTGGGCAAAGATTGACCAGCAATCATCAGGTGATAACTCTTTCAAATCGTGGTGTTCAATTGTACCCACCTGTCGTGCAACAGTCGTGATTCGCGTTGTCACAATGATTTTACTTCCATGTGCTGCAGCTCGAAACGGAGATTGTAGTGAACTCCACTCTTCATCTCTATAGTTCCACACATCATCTAGGACAAGCAAAAACTTTTTTCCTGCCAGTTTGTCCTCAAGTTTACGTTGAAGGGTATTTAACTCTGTCGAATTGCATGAATCAAGATTGAATTCATCCAAAATTGCCTTTGTTATTCTCTTAACGTCAAACTCGTCAGATACACAAACCCACGCTTTCAGATCGAAATGGCTTTTGACACCATTATCATCGCAAATGAGTTGAGCCAGAGTAGTCTTGCCAACCCCACCCATGCCCACGATGGGAATGACATCGACTTTGTTTTGAGTTGCTGCATCTCTGAGAAGCAATTCAATAATCTGTTTTTTCTTTTCTTCTCTGCCATAAACACAAGGCTCTTTCACCAAATATGTAGTTTCTGGTCTCTGCCACACATTTGTAGACTTCATCCCCCCAATAGCCTTTTTGACCAAACCAAGTTCCTTAATTCTTGTAGTAACATCTTGTAACTGACCATTGATCTCCTTCAACTTGGACTCAATTGCGAAATTGAATGAAATTGTACTTGGAGTAAAACCAGTGCAACAAGTAGAAAGGAGGAATCGTCGTACCTTCCTACATGTGTTGGCCTCACCAACATCAACATCAGCATCAGCATCAGTCTCTGCCCTGATCAGCTTCTTGTGTAGAGCTTCAGTGGCAAACTCGTCCAGCACATCGTCCGCATCATAAGCCAAATGCTGGAGCTCTTTCAGCCACTTATTGACAGCCCTGTCGGATATCTGCTTCTCCTCTGCATCAGCAAGAACATCGTTTATATCTTCAAATGACTTCTTCAGCTTCTTGATGGAAGTGTTGACACCCTCACGACACGCCAAGCTGATTAAATCAGCGGACAACAACTTGTCAATCACAGCTTGAAGCAGCGGAGAGATAAAGATCCCCACCACATCCATGTCTACTCGTCTTTGTTGTGAAAGAGCCCAGGAAGGAATGTAAGAAACAAAGCAATATGAGAGAGAGAGAGAGAGAGAGAGAGAGAGTTGAGAGCAAATTTTTGGAACTCTGCAAGTTTCTGTTTCAAACAAGTTTGGTAGGTAGGTAATTGAATGAAGAATATGATTTTGGATGGTTCTCTCTTTTCTCTAGCAAGCAGGGTATAAAGCAAGTAAGGCCTTCCCTCCCTCCCTCTCTCCCTACTAGCAAGCAGGGTATATGATTCGGGACAAACGTTTTGTATAATTTTTTTGGTTGGTGAAAAGCAGGGTATAAAGCAAGCAGGGCCCTTCCTCCCTCCCTCCCTCTCTAGCAAGCAGGGTATATGGTTCTCTGTTCTCTAAGTATGCAGGGTATAATTTTTTTCCGTACAATTTTCTAATTAAAAAATGATGCTATGTTAAAACAAATAAATAAATGCAAATAAAAGTTCGAAATTTTAAGACAGAAAAAAAAAGGTAAATTAGAATGATTACCTCTGAGATTTATATACACATATATAATCAGCTTTACAAGTTTGGTATAATTATATCATTCTTCTCTTTGGTAGAGTTAAAGTGCCTGAAACTGATACAAAAGAAAATAAGATAAAATACACATTTCAAAGTAAAATAAATTACAATATTATTTTTTCATTATACGACTAACAAATTAGTGATGAAAATAAGACTAAATATTATGTGAACTTTAAAAGTATCAAAAAATATTATGTTTAACTTTGTGAAATTCGATGTATATTTTCTAAACTCTATGTATATTTTCTAAACTATAAGACAGGTTAGTGCAATTTACTCCCAAAAAAAGAAAATGAAACAACAAATATATCTAGAGTTTCTTACCGAACTCCAATTTTTTTTTTTTTAATAAATAAAATTTTTAAATTCAAGTTGTAAACTTTTTTTTAAAAAAATATTACTTTAACTTCGAAGCCGTGTTTTGAAAATACCTCATAAATATTTTAAATTTCAAAAAAAAAAAAAAAAATTATTTGGATATGAGAATTTTATTTTTAAAGTACTTGTGTTGGTAAATAAAATATTAAAAAAAAAGGGTTCCCTATAGGTCGGTCAAAATAAAATTAAGGGCTGGTTTGGGGTGTCCTAAAAAGTGCACTTTTTGTCTTTTTGGATTAAAAAAGTTGAGAAAAAAATATGGAGGTTTGGGTTAATAGTTATAAACTTTAATACTTATAGGCCATGTTTGATTCACAACGTCAATAGTGAGGTATTAATAATGCTATCAAATTAGTGTGGTATTAACTATCCCACCCCTACCCCATTACTAATAATCCTACAAATTTGTTGGATTAATTATCCATTGGATTAATAATCCTAAACCAAAATGTCAAAACAAACATAGGATGATTGGACCCACGGATTAATAATCTCAATCCCATGCTTTAATCCTTCCAATCAAACATGCCCATAGCCTTCGTTTCACATGTCAGGCTTTTTAGTTTTTTAGCTATTTTAGTCATAAAAAAAATAAAATAGGTTTTTTAATCTAATAAGATAAAACACCGCATCCAAATCATAACCATTTCATTTTTTTCTTTCACAAAAGTCAAAAAAATCAAAAAATCTATCTCAAACGAGAGTTTTTAGTTTTAAGCTAAAAAAGTCAAAAAGCCAAAAAATCAACCCACATTCCAAACGAACCCATCGAATAAAAACAAAATGAAATGGAATGCAACCATTTGAATGATAATTCAATTTTCAAACTCCCTAAGATTATTTTAGGAATTGGATTCTCATTGCTTAAATAATAAAGTGTAAAGTGTTAAAAAAATAAAAAATTCAAAAGACAAAAGGAAAAGAGAATATAATATTATTAATAATGGTAGAGCATCTCGTCCTCTCTCTTTTTTCTTACATAAGCTTAATAATATTCTTCGTTGCTTTTCCAAAAAAAATAAAAAAATAGTAGAGCATCGCTTGTAGTACTATATTTCTCACTATCTCTCTCACAAGCTATAGAATTCACAAATATATGGATCTCATCACCTTGTAAGACACGGTAAGAAATACACAGACATCAATGATGGTTCTAGAAGCGATTGCCCCCTACGAATTCACTCACTCATATATTAGTATTAGTTGTTAATTATTTTTAAATTATACGAATTCACCCTCTCTAGGTTTTAGGTTTTAAGGAAAATTAATTAGTTGCACAATCCATGCATTCTATATCTATGAAACATAATGTGCAAAGTATAAAAATTAATAGTTTGGGCAAACGATAACATCTTTAAAAAAAGTAGTTTTGTTTCTCATAACTAGTATTAATAAAATGTCTTAAAATTGCCATCTTTTGTAGTTCAGCAAAAATATATATATAAAAATACTTATTTATATATGTTTTTCATGTTATTTTTTACTCTTTTTTTTCTTTTTGTTGATAGAAATTGATGTTTTAGACAGTAATTTTTTCCCCCAAATTTTGGTTTAGTATATATTCTCCCCATTGTTAGAATTCTAGATTCATCCCTGTTAATATTTATTTAATAATATTATTGATTATTTTATTAGTGCTGATAGAAGACAACACAATTAAACCCAGTTGAGAAGGTTGAAAAATAATGGTAGCATTTCATTTTCACCAAGAAATGGACAGATGTGGAGTATATGAAATAAGAAAGGTGGAGATTTATAATTTAAGATTGGGCAAAATTCAGCTAACCCTTGGTTTAAGGCCGAAACTTTACCCCTATTGTTCAAAAATAGGCAGACAATCCCTTTATGATTTTGGATTAAATTGCAACTCTAACACTGTTAAAAAATAATGTAAAATTAGCTTGATAACCCTTTGTCCTTCTACCTAATTTTTGCTTCTCTTGTTTTATTTCTCTCTTTTTCTCTTCTGCACATAACCTCTAACTTAAGCAACAATAAAAATAACATTAATTCAATTAAATAACATAATAACCACCCATCAAAAGGAAAAAAAAAAAAACCTCTAATTATTTATTTAATTTCTGACATTTTAAACTAATTTTCATTTAATTATATTTTGCACAAAAACAGATACATATATATACATGCATACGCAATATATATATATGGGATTTTAAAGTCCCTGATATTAAGATTTTATAAAATAAAGGACATACAAGTTAAAGTCCCTCAACATTTTTATAGAGAAAATTCGACTTCTCTGTGAAATCAGAGAAATTTCTCTAAGTTGGGGTTGAAATTTCTATGAGTCAAGCAAAATTTCTCTGAGTCGAATTTTTTTTTTTTTTTTTTGTGAAAATGTTAAGGGATCTTAGCTAATAAAAAAGCATCTTGGACCTCTCCTACTACACAAAGTTAGAGAGGAATGTTTCACTAATTTTTCCTATATATATATATATATAGGCTACAATAATGGAAAGAGAAAAGGGGTTGGTAGCTGATAGATACGAGAGAAACAAAATCAACTAAAATAAATTAAAATGGGAAAGATGAAATTACAATTTTCTTTTTTTTTAAAAAAAAAACCACTCTTCTCTGTTTTCTGTTCTCTGTTCATTACTCTGGGTCTTTTCCCAAACAAAAACAAATACATATATATATATATATACATACACAATATATATATATATACACACACATTGTATATATTGTAAAATGAAATCAAAGAATCATTTGGATTGATCAAAATCATGTAATCATCCAATGTAAACATGAAATAAACTTAACATAAAGAATTCAATTTTTTTGGATCAAAGCCTCATATATATCATGGATGGACTAACGCAGTGAAATCCCATATTTTTAAGGTATTTAATATTTTAATAAGAGATATTGGTGGGTTATTATATGATGGCAAGATTTTAAGATGAGAATCTAATTTATTTCTTTATATTTATTTTATCTCTTTTATATCTATCTCATTGTTATTCATCTCTTTTTAAAAATAAATTTACTCCACTTTCCCCCACATTTCACATCCTCTTTAGGTGGAAAAGAAAAAATATATATATAAGAATTGCTTTGGTGCTCCTCGGGATGGGTTCAGGGGATAGGGCTTGACACGAAAATACTTCCAACCCGGGACTGGGGTTTGGCTAAGCCCGTGCCACCCCTTTTTTCCGTGTACCAAAAATTAATTTTTTTTTGTTGTTGTTTTTAAAAATGCTTTGGTGAAGAAGGCTTGTACTTTGATTCCTATTTTGCCCTCCAGTTAGGTTAGTTGCACAAATTGAATTACACGCCTGCCACTGGCTCATGCCCCTTACTGCCAACAGACCATATAATTAAAAAAAATAAAAATAAATTAAGAGTTGAAATTTTATAGAATTATTTTCTTAAGAAATGTTATATTGTGCACCACTTTAGTGGTGCATATTACATAAAATTTACCACAAAAATAAAAAGTAATGTCGTTACAAAGTTTTGCAATATTAACTACATAATATATAATCTCGTTATAAATTGGTATAACAAAAAATGTCATAATAAAATCAAAATTTTTTGCAATATCAATCACCAAAATTTAAAATATTTTGTTAGGTTGATTTATTGTAAAGTTACACATTTTGTGATTGCTATTATAAATTTTTGTGGTGAATTACACATTTATTTGGTCGTAAAATTACACCACAACAATTCTCCAGTTTCTTTCAAAGTAATTTTAGAATGATTATTATATTCTTAACTTTTGACACCTTGACCTTTTGTAAAATTAAATATTAGTTGAGGACAAAGAAACTGCTGATATCATTAAACCTTTAGAGGATCTGTTCTATCTCTTTCCACGAGCTTTGGTTGGTGTTATCTACTTTTGTTCTTTTTGCAATCGCAGTTGGTTTCTTTGGCTGGTGTTAGTGGATTTGTTAAGGTTGATATAGAGTATCTTCCATAGGCTCTGTTCTGTAAGGTTTTTTGTGTTTTGGGGAACCAGTGGGGTCTTCCTTTGTCTGTTGTGGTTTGAGTTAAGGATCAGTGTCAGTTTCTTTTGTAGGGAAGGGGGTTCGTGCTTGCCTGAAGAGGTAAGTCAGCTTTTGGATCTTTCTGAAGTACAGTCTTCTTTTCTGGGTAGTATGTCGGGCTATATAAGGGAAGGACTTGGACGGATAGTAGTGATATGGATCAGGGAAGCGAATATTCGGAGGAACGTCGAGGTCTACCCCATCTACGTTTTTTAAATCGCTTGCAGTATACACAACAGCGCAGGGGAGTTCGCTTGACGATGTCGGCGCCATTGTGGAGTATGGGTAACCATATATGTTCCAAAAGGTGTTTGGTGGGGGGTTATCTGTTGGATTGTCAGCTTGTGACTTATCTGATGCAACACTTTATTGATGAGCATTGGAGAGCTTTGAGTGGGGTTGAAGTGGCTGGGCATCATGGAAACTTTTATATTTTCCGGTTTGCGAGTGAAGCTGACATGCATAGGGTGGTGGCCCAAGGACCATATGCGGTGGCTGGTGCTTTGCTCATTATTGAATACGGGCGACCAAATTTGGTGCTTGAGCATCTGAAAATTTTGCAGTATGCAGTTTAGGTTCGTTTGCATGGTCTGCCACTGGAGTGTCTTTTGGTGGAAGCTAGTTTTCAATTGGGGAGTGCTATTGGGGGTGGTGCTACGTGTTGATTATGATGAGTTTTCCCCTATTAATCTTTGTTTTCTTGAACTTCGAGTCTGGAATACAAATCGAAGTTCACAATTAAAATTTAGAATAATAAATGAAACAAACTTGTTTACTGCAAAACCTTTATCAACACAAGAGGTAAATAAGTCTTGAATCCCTTACATGAGTCCATAATGCATATACTTATATCATTATAGTCGAAAGTATCTCCACATTTATCGACTATAATACGGTAAGATGTGGGCACCAAAAATCATCTGTTTTTCCACTTTTACCAACTCCAATACGGCAAGACCAGTGGACACCCAAAAATTCTTTTCCACATTCGTCCGACGATAAGTTTAGAACAAAGTAATTGGGCACCTGACACCCCATGCGGGTACCAAAACAACACAAAATTCTCAAACCTGACTCTCTGTAGCACTCCATAAATTTATTTTTCCTTTTCTCATCGCTCGAGCGATGGACTAGTTGCTCGAGTAGTCTCGCGAAGCTCCCAGTACTTTTGCAGGTATGAGATTCTAGGAGTTGTCGATTTTCGCTTGAGCGCAGGAGTGTTTGTTCGAGCAGTCTGCCTTATCTGGTTTGAACTTGTGGGAGTTCGTATTGCTTGCTCGGGCGAAGGATTGGTCGCTTGAGTGAAGTGTCCGAATTCAGCACATTTAAAAGTCAATTTTGGTCCACTTTTTCTTATTTTCTCTTGCTTTTCTCTCTCTTCTTCCTCCTTTCCACCATTGTTGTGGGTTTCAAGCTTTCAAGCTTGGTTTTCATCTCTTTTCTTTCATTTTCTACCCCATGTTCCTTATATAAAAACAAAGAGCACATCGAGGGCTTTTTATCCATCCAAGCGTATCGTGCTTTCATTGAAATTGAAATTTTGGGTATCCTCTCTTCTTGCTAGATGTAGGGATTTTCTTTGCTTCTCATTAGTATACTTTTATAGATAAATGGGTGGTAAATTTCTATTGCATAAAAACCTCTTTTTGAGGAGATTTTTATAAGTGCATGTAAAGAAAGTTAGGGCTTTCAATTTATGGAGATTAAATGTGAAATTGAGAAGGATGATGAAAGTGCTAAGTAGTTAAAATATGAAATTGTGTTTTAAGGTTAAAAGCCCTAAAATTTGGTTTAACCCTAGTTATGGATTTATTTTATATATGAGAAATTGCCTTAATTAACTTTAATTTCATGAAATTGAGAGTATGATTGGAATAAATTAGTACTTGTAATGAGACTAAACTTGTTGCTAGAATAATAATAGGATATGAAGGTTGTGCTTGGAAAATTAAAATTTGGAAATTTTAAGAAGTGTATGAAAATAATTGTGTTGTATAATTGAATATTAAAATTTGATGTTAATGTGGAGAAGTAAAAGAGGAAATGAAACACAAGAATTGTGATTATTTCTAAAGATAAACCTTTATGCTTACGGTGGATGTGTTGTTAGACTAATGTGTAATGGAAGTAATGAATGATGTTGTTGGTTCTGTCGAAATTGTAATAAGGAATAACATGATGAATTGATGGATGGTGATATTGGAATAAGGGTCCGTTTCCTTTCGGCTTGTGACCGGTAAAGCGTGGCGCTTAATAGAGGTTTCGCCTTCCTTCCTGAGTAGCGCCTGGTAAAGCGTGTGGTCTGTTGAGATATGTTGAGGGTCCGTTTCCTTCCGGTTTGTGACCGGTAAAAGCGTGACACTTGATAAGGTTCCGTCTTCCTTCCGGAGTAGTGCCCGATAAAGCGTGAGGTTCCACATTCCTTCTGGCTCGTGACTGGTAAAGCGTGGCGCTTAACAGAGGTTCTGCATTCCTTCCAGAGTGGTGCCTGGAAAAGCGTGTGGTGTGATAATGTGGCTTGGTAATGGAGCCAGTTTCTATTTGGACTTATCTAAAATAATTATAATGAGATCTATATATGTGGTTGTGATAATGAAAAATGAATAAGTTAATTGTGTAAAGTTGAACAGATGAAATTGAGTTGATTCATTTTATGTGGGTTATGATGGGGTGATGGCTTGGTGTGAATTATGGTAGAATGATTGATTTTTATGTTCTTGACCTTTAAGTAATGTTAACAAGGGATTCTTGAAAGAACTTTGGAAAAACTATACTAGAATGATACAGAAACAAAAAAAAAAAGTTTTCTTTGAAAAGTTTTCATGGACTTCTGTATGAGAAAGGT
This sequence comes from Camellia sinensis, assembly GCF_055761805.1. NCBI lineage: Eukaryota > Viridiplantae > Streptophyta > Magnoliopsida > Ericales > Theaceae > Camellia > Camellia sinensis. The sequence goes on from NC_138962.1 coordinate 103,503,761, forward strand.
ATTACCTATATGTATTGTATTTTGAGTATGAAAATAGCACATTACTTATTCATGTATGATTCTTTAGCATTCATGATCGCATGTATCTAGAGATCTTATTATTGAGAATCATTGAAAATTCCTACTAGATATATTTGTTCATTCCACGTATTTGTACCATTTTCAAGAAGAAAGATTCAGAAACACCAGTTGAAGATTTCAAGAAGTTTATTTTCTTTTATGTGTATTTGTCATTTTGCATGTAAACAAAATGTATACTATGGCTTGAGGTTGTTGAGTATCTTCGCATGTAATTATCTGTCTTGGGTATTTCCATGTGGATCTTAGCATGTAATATTGTTGTATTCATTCGTGAGAGATCATTTTTCTTCTACTCAAGTGTAATGGTCACTTGTATATATAAATGTATTGAGTAAATGAACTTAAATTAAAGGTTTTGGTAATGTTTCCGGGTAATAAAATTTGGGCCATGAAAACTTGGTATCAGAGCTAACCGGGTTTGAAAACCTTGAGATCATGGGAAGCGGTGTTTACCACAATGGGTTAGCTTTGGTTGGTGAGGACGTTTGCATATAGGGAGTATGAGGTGTAGGACATTATATGTTACATTGTGTGAGCATAAGTTAAGTTTAAGGGGTAGTGCTTGTAGCCAGCTAACTTGCTTTGAGATCTCATTAGAAACGCGTCTGATCAACATGGTTTTCAATTGGAGTTCCTTGGAAGTTCCGGGACATGTGGTCATCCTTGTAGACTTAACTCGATTACATGGTTTGCTACTTGAAACTGTTTATGTGCTATGTGATTACATGTTAAGCTGGTTTTGCGTCTTGGTAGGACGAGTAAGTGTCTCGGGAAAGGTTTAGAGTTTGGTTAACTGATGTTTGATGTTGTCATTGATATGATGTTAGGGCAAGCTAGCAGAGGTCGTGTTGGAACTAGGGGTACCGATAGGGGCACAACAGTCCCAGTAGTACCCGCACCTGCAACACCGGCTGTGGGCGAGGAGATCGCACGTGAGATAGTGAGAGCTGTGCGTGAGGCTTTAACACGCAATGAAGGCGACGAGTCTTATGCCTTCAAGACCACTAAGGAGTTCTTTCGCTTTAACCCACTAGAGTTCACAGGAGGGTCAGAACCGCTAGAGGCAGAAAGTTGGTTAGAGCAGGTCACTAAGACTCTTGATATGCTTAGAGTCACAGATAAGGGATTGAGAGTGGCATAAACAACTTTTTCACTAAAGGGAGAAGTTGGGTATTGGTGGAAGTATGTAAGCCATACCATAGGCACCAACTGGGCTGCATTCACTGAGGCCTGTTGGGCCACGTATTTTCCTCCTTCTGCTCGCGAAAGATTGAGGAAATGATTTGTGGAGTTGTGCCAAGGTACTACACCTCTGGCACAGTTTGAGGCAAGGTTTAGTTTGTGTGAATTTGCTTCAGATTTGGTAGCAACGGAGGAGCAGTGTTGTATTGAGTTTGACGAGAGGTTATGCGATGATATCCAATGAAAGGTAGTGGGGTGCATGCATAGGAACTATCACACATTAGTAAAAGCGGCGGCTCATGTGGAAGTCATTAATCTTGAGGCTGGTCAGTATGAAAGAGAAAGGGGCATATTGGCGAGTTCTTTGGTTCAAGAGCACACGAGACCTAGTAGGAGGCAGAGGAGAGTTGAATTTCAATCACCATCCCAGTCACAGCATCAATCTAGTTTTACCTCGTCAGGTTCATTTGTTAAAAGATTGTCAGGACCCAAACCTGCCCCTATAGGTTTAGCATCATCATCGGCCAGTAATCCTAAGATTACTGAAGGCCTTTGAAACATATTAACAAGACAAGGGGTTAGGGGAAGCAAATATTAAAGTACAATGTCCATAGAGCTGTGCAGACTTATATGGGATAGAAAATTTAAAACTTTATTTACATATATGATGACGTCATCGCGTGTACAGATATAACAAAAGGGACATAGCCTTATATATAGCAAATAAACAAAAGCTTGTCCAGATAAACAAAAGTAAACCAAAACTTAAGACTTCATTTCAAACTTGACCACACTAAATTCAAGGAACCTTTACGTGAGACACGGTGGTTGGCTTGACAGAACAGATCTAGACTTGAAGTCCTAAGCTTGGTTGCGCGCTTGAACACCTACATACACATACAAAATAACGAGCTGGAGCCCAGTGAATAACAACGGAGTAAAGGTTGTGATGAATGATGTCCATAACATATTTAGAAATCAAAATTTAGATTAGAAACAAATTCATATACGTATTCAGATTTGTTAACAGTCATTCGTGGTACATCCATTAGCTAACAGATCAAATTGGTCATAAAGACCTACGTGCAGAGTACTTGGTCATATAGACCCATATTCACATGGAATGGTCATTAAGACCCACATGCAGAGTAAATGATTATGCATAATCAGTTCTATGAATGGAACCGGTGTAAAACCCTGGTACTAGGTAACAGATAGCACATGACAGATTCACATAATGCTAAGGATGACACGAATACATTTTAAAAAAATTGGGCATTCATTCATGATTCACAAAATAACATTTCAAAAAATAGATCATATCGTATTAGTTGAAAAATACTTATAGTCAACATAGCTTTACAGAGTTGTTACTCACAGATAGTGCTAGACGCGAAACAGACGGAGCAGACTGATCACGGACGATAACACATGACCTATACAAACACGTGACAGATACACATTGAAACACACGCTCGAAAAACACTGGACTTATTTCACTTCATTCTTAGTGTGTTTCTAATTCATTTCATGATTATAGCTTAAACCATGGCTTAAGAATGCCTAAGATGGAATGAGGATGCAATTAAGCACATTGAAACATTTTGTAAAATTTCAAAAAATAGGGCAGTTCACTCGAGCAGTCTGCAAGGTCTGCAAAAGTATTGGGAGCTCTTATTTCACGCTTGAGCCAACTTTTGGTTGCTTGAGCCAAGGTTCAAAACAAAGGGTGGTCACTTGAGCGGTCTTTTGGTCGCTCGAGCCAACCATCAATCTCCGTAAAACTTCTGAGAGCTCGAAATTTATGCTAAAGCGACAGTTTGGTTGCTCAAGTGATGCGACCAAATTCTGGAATTTTCAGATTTCAGTTCCAAGTTGAAAGCCCAATTTCAAAGCTTCAAAGTTTGTTCTTTTGGGCCAAAACTTGAGAAAACTCTTGAAAATTTGTACAACATTATGAATTGAAGATCATTTCACAAACTCAAGGGCCGAAAGTATGTCAACTATTCAAAGTCAAACTTGAAACTTCATGTATAACACATGCATGCATTTTTTTGAGTTCAAAACTTCCAAGACATGAATAAATAAAGTGTTTTCATGTAAAATCATGGTGAACTCTCAATATATAGCCAAAATATACACTTACATGTAAGAATTTGTGAAAATAGAACTCAAAAATCGTGAATTATGCACGCAATGTATGAATTGATCTCATTTCTATCTTCTAAGCTCAATCCTTGTTTTTTCACTTGCTAAAATCTCTTGAATTCACATGTCATCTAACTCTATGTCATAAATTAGAGTTGATTTCTTACCTAGAAGCTTTAATTGCCTTGGATTCTAGCAAATCTTGCTTGCTTTCTCCAACTTCCTTCACTGTTCTAGCAATTCTCCTAGCTTGATCTCAATTCCACTTCAAAATTGGCTCTAATCTCTCTCTCTCACGGTTTAGAGGTCACAAAGATGATGAAATGTATGTGTATACGATGGTCTAGAAGTCACTAGTGCCTTATATAGGCTTGCTTAACAGTAGGCTAATTAAGTGTGATTAGTTCTAATTAATTTATTCTAATTATTTGATTCCGAATAGAATTCCAATTAAACTTATCATAAAATCCTAAAATCCTAAATAACATGTGAACCTAACCAATTTCGTGTTTGGATGCCGATAAGGCCTTCAATTCGCATGTTGAAACGGAAATTCAAACAGATATTCTTACGTCAGACATATATGATTACAAATAACACATGAAATGCACAATTAACACATGATTTCATCTAATCACTTGATTGACATTCTTAATTTTGGATTACTAGCTAATCACGGAGTGGAGTTGTTACATTCTTCCCCCTTTAAATAGTTTGGTCCTTCAAACTTTAAGCACTTTCATATCAGAAGAACATCGGGTCTAGTGGAAACAATTCCGGATATCTTTTCATCATATCTTCCTCCGTTTCCCACGTTGCATAGGTCGTGTTATTGCCAATCAACTTTGACCAACGAAATTTCTTTGTTCCTCAATCTTTTAATCCGGAGTTCACAATCTGTATTGGTCGTTCTTCATAAGTATAGTCGTCTTTCAAAAACACGTGAGTTGGCTTAATAACATATAGTGGATCTTTGTCAAATACAATAGATATCAACACCCCATGTAGTCTCACAATCTCATTCACATAGATGTTAGCCAATTTATCCGCATTATAAAAAGTTTTGACAGGTAAAAAGTGAGCAGACTTAGTCAAATGATCAACAATAACCCAGATAGAGTCCATACCTCTAGATGAACGAGGTAGACAGACAATGAAGCCCATCGTAATATGTTCACATTTCCATTTCGGTATTGGAAGTGGATGAAATAATCCAATGGGTCGTTGATATTCGGCTTTCACTAGTTGGCAATGCAAACACTTTGCTACAAAATCAGCAATATACTTCTCCATTCTAGGCCACCAAAAATGTTGTTTCGAGTCATGGCACATTTTCATGTTTCCCGGATGTATAGGAAATTTAGAGTTGTGGGCCTCAGTCATAATACGTTTTCTCAGCTCTGAACAATCTGGTACACAAATGCCTACCATTAAATTGCAACACATTAGTTTTAACTATAAATCCCGGTCTCGGTTTAAAGTCAATTTCTTCCACAATCTTTTTCAGAAATTCATCTTCTAATTGGGTTTCCTTAACTTCCTCAATAATTGTTGGCTATGCAGAAATAACAACTAAGACTCCACCTTATTCACGCAAAACAATTTCAATTTCATTTTTGTCTAAGTCACACAACAATTCTTTTTGACCGGTGAGCAAACATGCCAAATTCCTAATGGATTTTCTTTCAGATTTGTAAATAGTCATGCATGGTACATCCTAATAGATCTGATTGGTCATAAAGACCCACGTGCAAAGTACTTGGTCATATAGATCCATATTCACATGAGACGGTCATTAAGACCCATGTGCAGAGTAAATGATTATGCATAATCAATTCCATGAATGAAACCCGCATGAAACCCTAGTACTAGGTAACAGATAACACATGACAGATGCACATGATGCTAAGGATGCCACGAATGCATTTCAGAAAATTGGACATTCATTCATGATTCACAAAATAGCATTTCAAGAAATAGATCATGTGATATCAGTCGAAAAATACTTATAGTCAACATAGCTTTAAAGAGTTATTACTCACAGATAGCACCAGAAGCAAAACAGACAGAGCAAACTAATCAAGTGGACGATAACACGTGACCTACACAAACACATTACAGATACACATTGAAACACACGCTCGGAAAACACTTGACTTATTTCACTTTGTTCTTGGTGTGTTTCTAATTCATTTCCTCATGATTATAGCTTAAACCATGGCTTAAAATGCCTAAGATGGAATGAGGATGCAATTATGCACTTTGAAACATTTTGCAAAATTTCAAAAAATATGGCAATTCGCTAGAGAGAAGCTTTGGTCGCTCGAGTGGTCTGCACAGCCTGCAAAAGTACTAGGAGCTCTCATTTCATGCTTGAGCCAACTTTTGGTCGCTCGAGCCAAGGTTCAAAACAAAGGGTGGTCGCTTGAGCAGTCTTTTGGTCGCTTAAGCCAACCATCAATCTCTGCAAAACTTCTGAGAGCTCAAAATTTATGCTCGAGCGATGGTTTGTTCGCTCGAGCGATATGATCAAATTTTGGAATTTCCAGATTTTAGTTCCAAGTTCAAAGTCCAATTTCAAAGCTTCAAAGTTCATTCATTTGGGCCAAAACTTGAGAAAACTATTGAAAATTTGTACAACATTATGAATTGAAGACCATTTCGCAAACTCAAGGCCCGAAAGTATGTCAATTATTCAAAGTCAAACTTAAAACTTCATGTATAACACATGCATTGTTTTGAGTTGAAAACTTCTAAGACATGAATAAATAAGTGTTTTCATGTAAAATCATGGTGAACTCTCAAGATATAGCCAAAATATGCACTAGCATGTAAGAATTTGTGAAAATAGAACTCAAAAATCATGCATTATGCATGCAATGCATGAATTGATCTCAATTCTATCTTCTAAGCTCAATCCTTGTTTTTTTACTCGCTAAATTCTCTTGAATTCACATTTCATCTAACTCAATGTCATAAATTTAGAGTTGATTTCTTACCTAGAAGCTTTAATTCCCTTGGATTCTAGCAATTCTTGTTTGCTTCCTCCAATTTCCTTCACTTTTCTAACAATTCTCCTAGTTTGATCTCAATTCTTCTTTAAAATTAGCTCTAATCTCTATCTTCTCTCTCTCTCTCTCTCTCTCTCTCATTCACAACTTAGAGCTCACAAAGATGATGAAATGTATGTGTATATGATGGTCTAGAAGTCACTAGTGCCTTATATAGGCTTGATTAACATTAGGCTAATTAAGTATGATTAGTCTAATTAATTTATTCTAATTATTTGATTCTGAATCGAATTCCAATTAAACTAACCATAAAATCCTAAAATTCCTAAATAACATGTGAACCTAATCGATTTTATGTTTGGATGCCGATAAGGCCTTCAATTCATATGTCGAAAAGGAAATTCAAACAGATATTCCTACGTTAGACAGATATGATCACAAATAACACATGAAATGCACAATTAACACATGATTTCATCTAATCATTTGATTAATGTTCTTAATTATGGATTAGTAGCTAATCATGGAGTGGGGTTGTTACAAAGATCTAGCCAGACTCAGATTTCCTAGAGTCGGTCGCAGAGTAGAAGACCACCTTTTTGTTCTAAGTGTAGATAGATGGGCCATATTAGGCATTGTTGCCCTTCGCGTGGGTAGGGTTTGTCTTAGCAGTCTAGACAGGGACGATTGTGATGTGGTGTTTTGGTGAAGATTTTTGTGTTTTGGTATTGTGATGCACTTTCCCTTGTAAGTAAGACTTTGTGCAGACATATGTTGTATATGAATATGTATGCGTATTTTTGGAACCCAATTGTGTAGTAATGTAATTAAACCTTGGAACTTGTTTCTATTGGGAAGTGCTTTTAAAATTTATAAATCTTAATATTTTGTTGTAATTGTTTCTATTCCCTGAATGAAGAATATATTGACTTATAAGCCTTACATTGAATTAAAGTGTTTATGAAAAGTGGGAGTTGTATGATTTAAAAGGGTTATAGTTGGGATGACTTGGAAGATGTGTGAGAATTGTGATGTTATTATAAGCTAGAAGTTATGTGTGGGTAAAGAGGGGGTTTGAGATATTTAAGTATTGAGTGACATGGTCAAGGCGTGTTCAGGATTCATGAGTATGAAGGGAACTTAATAGCTAGATGCTAGAAGTGATTCTTAGGAGGAAGTATGGGTTGTGTTTTCGAGTAACAGGTATATTGTGGACCATGATTGTTTATGTGGTTCGAAATAGATGGAGTGCCATTGACCTTATAGGTCTTGTTTCAGGCAAAAAGGGAAGGGTGTTACTTATCGGCATAAGAGTGATGGGATTATTGGAAACAGTGCTATTGCAATATATATATATATATATATATTTAGGAATACAGTGAGATTCTAGAAAGCGTAGGGAATGGTGTGGGGAGCTCCATCTCGGAGTAAACGATCAAGGGCAACTTGTGGATGTTTGAGAGTCAAAATTAAAGTTTTATTGAGTAGTTAGTCGATTGGTTAATATTAGGGTTTGGTTGACAAATAGTCACTTTAGAATGGTTGAATATGAGTAAAGTGACAAGTTTAAGAAATGTCTTGGAAGGGTTTTGTGAGTGTTAAGTCTCCTATATATAGTGGTGAGGCTTGGGTGAAGCTTGTCTCGAGTTGATGGAAACTCCTCGGGTTAGGGGTGGAAACATTGTAACCTTCTTAGTTTTGCATTATTTTATTTCAATTATGTATCATTTTGCATTCTGCCCCAGAACTACGCTGGTTTGATTCCTTGCAAAGGGACACGTAGGCTGCCTGTGGGTGCAACCGTTCTTTGTTTCGCTTGTTTGTTTGTCCAAGTCTTTGGCCTTATCAAAAATGGGTAGTCTCTGAGCTTTGATGTTCACTCACGTCATTTCATGACTTCCGAGTTCTGTCAAAGAGGGGCAACTGTAGACACCCCATTTTTGACCGTCCTCAAGACTTGGATGTCATCATTTGAACACTCGATGATTATCTTTGTTTGTGTTCGTTTTGAGCACCCAGAGTTCTTGGCGAGCGCATTGTCTTTGAAGTCTTTGAACCTATCTGTTTTGTGCTTGGTTGTGGACCAAGAGTTTGTTGTTTCAAACCTGGAGGAGAGGGTGGCCTGTCGGCCATGACTTGTTCCTGTCGGCCACCAGTCTCTTTTTTTCAGATATTTGTTTGCCAGCTGTGCCAGCTGTTGCTCACTGAGCTGCATCGTCATACACGTGTATGGTAGGATGTATTGAAGCTCAAAGCTTGTTTTTCTATATATAAGGGGGTTCCTCCCCCATTTTTGGGAGTTAGACACTTCAGATCAAAATTCTCTCTCTCTCTCTCTCTCTCTCTCTCTCTCTCTCTCTTATTTTGTGCTTTGTAGTTAGTTTTCTCTACACTTTTGCACATCAACCCTTAACCAAACATTCTCACCTTTGAGCTGAGGTCTCTTGGAGCTTGGTTTGAGCCTTAGAAGGGGATTTGAGCTTGAGTTTGTGGCTGAATTACATTTTGCTTCAAAGGTATTGAACTTTCCTCATTTAAGCTTATTGTGCATACTTGATTTGCCATCCTTTTCAACTATTTTAAGGCTGTTTTTGAGGTATAAGAAACTCTATTTTTGAGGTATGAAAATGGTAGTTTGAGTCTTTGTGAGTTAGGGGGGTTGTCCCCTCTTTTGTTTCTTAGCTTGTGAAGCTTTTTGTGCCATCTTTTCTCATATTTAAATCAAATATTTTGGGCCTTTTAACCATTGAAAATCAGAGTTATTTCAGTGAAAAAAACCTTCTTTTGAAGTCCAAAATTGGAGGGGTTAGCCTCCCCTCCTTGTGTCTTGTTTACATGTTTAGATAGCTTAACAAGTGAGCATGTTTTTCTAGCATTTTGTGGCTTAATCTCAGCATGTTTTTGCTACTGTTTTGACTTGTTTTAGCTCTGTTTAGGGCTGGTTAAGTCCTTTGAGCTTTGTATTATGTGGTTGTGGTGCAATTTCCTTCACTAGCTTAGTGTTTTTGGGCCTTGAGCATCATTTGTGTGCCTTGGACGCATGTTTTAATGCTTTTTCATGCCTAATTCCAGCACCTAAATATCTGCCACCTCCCTCCTTTCTGCGTCTTTTCATTTGCTTTGAGGGTTGTTTAGCTTTAGGGTTGTGTTTAAGCTTGAGATTGAGGTTTGTGCTTAATGGTTTCAATCCTCTTTTAAGGGTTTCTACGAACCAAAGGCATGACCTCTCTCTTGCCTTAAACCATCCCTTGGTTGACGCCTCTTCCATTAGAGGACGCTTACCTTGGACTTAATCAATTAAAGAATGGATTGGTAAGCTAAAATGAGTAAACAGAATGAACAAGTAAAAGAGGCAAGATAAAACATCTTCGTGTTGCATTGCATGTGTTCGGATCGGATGTTAATTTGAACACGAGGAAAATGGGACGTTTTATACTCAAAGTGATGAAACATGCCACTTTCTTTTGTCATCACCACCCTTGATCATGCATAATAGGGTTGTGGTTTTGTTGAGTCTTGTTTTGCACTTATTAAGCTTGTACAAACTTAGTTCTTTGACCATTCATGCATGGAAATGCTTGGTTGATGGTTTGAGGGCCAAGAATTACATTTCTTTGAACTTGTGTAATGATAAGGAGGGTAATAGTACACACAAACCTTGAGAATACACTGCTTTGCCTCTGTTTGATCTTTGTTGCAGCAAAAAAAGAAAGGTTTGGGAAAGGGTTGGCCGACGGCCACCAGTAGTAGCCAATCGGCCACCAATGGTAGCCGACCGGCCATCAATGAAAAAGTTGCTCAGTGTGTTCCTGAAGAGGAACAGAGGTGTTCTGGAAGTTAGCAGAATCTTCGATGTTCAAACAACCACAAACAGAGGCATCCGATGGCAAGGCGGTGGATTTTTGGGAGGAAGCCAACCAAGCATGCATGTGTCCTTTGCCCTCGGGGCCTTTTAATTGCTTTAGATAGCTTAGAATAACTAGTTAATTAAAGTGCGGTACTTAATTAGTTAGTGTTTAGCTCATTAATTCCGGTTTGTAATATTTAATTAGCTTAGAATAAGTTAGTTAATTCATTTCAATTGTTGTAATTAGTTAGCTTAATTAGCGTAGCTAGTTAGTTAGCTCTTATTCATTCGGACCCTCCTTCGTGAGGACATAATGTTGTAATAAGTGTGCGTGCGGGTGTGCATGTCTTCCAATCCCACGTCTTTTTCTCTTTTATTTAATTGCTTTTGATGGTTAGATTAGGGACATTTTCAATTAGCATACCTTATGCTCGCATGTTTGCATCCATTCATTTGTCTTGTATGCACCGAGGCTCGGCTCATCATTTAAACTGCATTGTCATTTCAATACTTCTTTGAATACGTGTTTCAACGCATGCTATCAAAGTGTTGCAAATTCCATATTAGTAGCCGAGCCTATTAATTGCATATTGCATGTGTTGCATTAGACACTTAACATAGTTAGGATCATGCATCTTTCTAACTAGTTTCTGTTTTGGCTTGGAGTACTCGGTAAGTTTTATGCTTTAGCATACTTGCAGGAGTGTGATTGCCATATTGACATGTTTCGCGTGCTTACCATGAGGCTATGTGCTTAAATGCTAAACTGCATGAATGCCTGTGGATGAAGGCTTTGTTGTTTTAATTGGAACGATTCAACAAATATATGTTTTAAGCCCGCTTCATTGTGGCAAATCATGTTTTAAGCCCACTTGAGGTGGTAAATCCACATCTTTAAGCCCACTTAAGGGTGGCAAATTCAAACCATTTTCGCAAACAAACATGAGTTGAATTGTTTCAATTCTTGCAAATTTAGTCTATACTTGCATGTGTGCATCACATAGTAAAGCTAGTTTAATAATCAGAACAAGGACGCATAATGTTTATAAAAGAGCATATCATGATTAATAGAGTCTGATCTTTGATCGGGCGAGCGGGGGTGCTCAATTCATGACCTTCCCCCCTCGTACCCAAGTTCCCGAGCCGAGGCAACTTTGGTGATGACGGACGCATGGCCTTTGGCACAAGTTAGGGTTTCCTAAATTTTTCCAAAACAAAATATTTAGGTGGCGACTCTGTAATCTGGCAAAGCAGTCCAATTTTGGCATTATTTAATTGAAAATCGATTTTCCAAAAGGTTTGCCGGATTTGAACTCTTTGGTGATTATCAGTTTCACATTGCACTTGTGAGACTAGATTCAGAACCGCGAGAGTCCGAATTGTGAGGCCTTTCTTTCAAACCCTTTTCGAAAGGCAGGGGCACGAGAAAACAACGAGTCCACACTAAGTTGTGTTAATAAATAGCTTGTTGATTGAGTGGAAACTAAATATGGACGAGTCTTGAGGATGTAACTAGTTTAGTATTCTAAATAGCACCTTCCGTTTCAAAATATATGTATATAAATTATGGATTGTAATGTGTTTTGATGGTGAATGGTATAAGTTGGAATACCTTTTGATAAAAAAAAACTACATATACACATGAACGATTTTCACTGTTTTACTTTTAAATGCCAGGTTGTTTAAAGAATTGGTGATGTTGCTAAGTGTGAGGCTATCTAGGATTATTGTATTGAGTCGTGCATTGTAGTGTATCATTTGTTTTTGCCAGTGTTGGCTGTGTTTCTGATTTTATGGTGGTTTTCTTTCCCTTTGAAATTGGGTTTTGGTTATTCGGTGGTTGTTGTGTGTGTTATTGTCAGTAGGGAGTTATTGTTGTCCTTGGGAGTACAATGGTTGGTGTTATCCCTTATCTCTTGGACCTCGATGAGTATGTAGGTTGAAAGAGCATTTGTAATTTTTTCCTTGTGATTCTTCTTGTTCAGGTGTCTTTAGGGCATCGAGGTACTAAACCATAATTTGGGAACTTATATTGAGAGACCAACTGCTACCTGAGACACATTGAGGCAAGGGAGAGTCTTCGCACTCATCCCAAGTGACACGCAAAATATTGAAGCTGTTGTCTCATATACTATCTCTATATATAATTAAGATGCTTTTGTGTTAATTGATTCCAGATCAACACATTCCTTTGTGTCTATTACATTTTCATCTATATTGAATAGACCTTTAGAATCATTGCCATACATGTTATGTGTATCTACTCCATCTGGGGAGTCTGTGTTGTGTACATATGTGTACTGTGTTTATGATATGCATATTGGGAGTGTTACCTTATATGTGGATTTGTTACCTTTGGATATTAGACATTTTGATATAATTTTGAAAATGGACTAGTTATCAAAGTATTGTGCCATTATTGATTATGTAACAAAACAAGTTATATTTAGACCTCCAGGACATGATGAGTTTGTGTTTGTGGGTAACGATGTAGTACCTCCGCCTTATCTGATTTCAGCAATGAAAGCATGTAACTTGCTTAGGAAAGGGTGTTAGGGTTACCTATGTAGTATAATGACTGAGTAACTTATGAATGTTGAATTAAAGAGTATTCTTGTTGTTAGAGAACTTTCAGATGTATTTCCTGATAAATTGCCAGGGGAATTGGTTGACAGAGAAAAAAAGTTTACTATTGATGTTGTACTAGGCACCCAACCTATCTCAAAAACTCCTTACAGAATGTCTATTGTTGAAATGAAAGAGCTGAAAGAATAGTTACAAGATTTGTTTGATAAGGGTTTTATTAGACCGAGTACTTCGCCCTGGGGTGCGCCAGTATTTTTTGTGAAAAAGAAGGATGGGACTTCATGATTATGTATTGACTACCGGGAATTGAATAAGGTAACGATCAAGAACAAATACCCTTTGCCCCATATTGATGGTTTGTTTAATCAGTTGCAAGGATCACAAGTATTTTTGAAAATTGATCTGAGATCCGGGTACCACCAATTAAACGTAAAAGCAGAAGATGTTGAGAAAATCGCATTTTGGACAAGATATGGTCACTACGAATTTCTTGTTATGCCATTTGGAGTGACTAATGCACCTGTAGCATTTATGGATCTTATGAATCAAATTTGTAAGTCCTATCTTGATGAATTTGTCGTGGTCTTTATTGATGATATTTTGATATATTCAAAGAGTAGAACTGAACACAAACAACACCTAAGAACTGTTTTGCAAACATTTAGAGAAAAGAAGTTATTTTCTAAACTAAAGAAATGTGAATTTTGGTTAGATGACGTTGTGTTTCTAGGCCATGTTATTAACAAAAATGGAATTTCAGTGGATCCATAGAAAATTGAGGCAATTGTGAACTAGCCTACATCAACAAATGTAACGGAAGTTTGAAGCTTCATGGGCTTAGCAGGGTACTACAGACGGGTTGTAAAAGACTTCTCCAAGATAGTTGTGCCATTTACCCAACTAACATGCAAGGGACAACTGTTTGAATGGAACGATGAAAGGGAATCTGCCTTCCAAGAATTGAAGACAAGATTGACTATTGCACCAGTTTTAACATTGCCCTAAAGTACGAAAGATTTTGTGATATTTAGTGATACCTCTTACAAAGGTTTAGGTTGTGTGTTAATGCAGACCAGAAGAGTGATTGCTTATGCCTCCCGGTAATTGAGACCACATGAAAAGAATTACCCAACGCATGACCTAGAATTGGTTGCAGTTGTGTTTGCTTTAAAAATTTGGCAGCATTACCTGTATGGGACCAAATGTGAAGTTTACAAGTATCACAAAAGTTTAAAGTACTTCTTTACCCAAAAAGAATTGAACATGTGGCAAAGAAGATGGCTCGAGCTGATAAAAGATAATGATCTTCAAATTCAGTATCACCCGGGAAAGGCCAATACAGTTGCCGATGCCTTGAGTAGAAAATTATCGAGGAACTTAGCTTGCCTACTCACTAAACAAAAAGACCTTCTGCAAGACTTTGAAAGATCAGAAATTGAAGTGTTATTACATGAACATAATGGAATGATAGCCGTTGTTATAGCTCAGCTGGCAGTTATTGATGAGATTAAGCAAAGGCAAAGGGAGGATGAATTCCTCAAAAAGGTGATTGATGAGTTTGAAGTGAATCCGAAACTGGGGTATAGTGTTGAGAATGAAGTGTTAAAATTTTGGAATAGATTGTATGTTTCGAACATCTCCAATTTAAAGAAGAGAATTCTAGATGATGCCCATAAGTCGAAATTTGCCATGCATCTGGGTAACAACAAGATGTATCGAGACTTGAAACAGAACTACTGGTGGCCTAATATGAAATGGGAAGTTGCAGAATATGTATACAAGTGCCTTCACTGTCAGCAAGTCAAAGTTGAACACCAGAAACTAGCCGGTCTACTTTAACCTCTCCCTATTCCAAAATGGAAATGAGAGCATATAACTATGGATTTTATTGTTGGTCTTCCTCGAACTCCGAGAGGTATGAACTCTATATGGGTTATTGTTGATAGACTGACTAAATATGCACATTTTCTTCCTGTTAGAACTAGTTATGATGCATATAGATTGGCTATCATTTATATTGATGAAATTGTCTGTCTACATGGAGTGCCGATGTCTATTGTGTCGAATAGAGATCCGAAGTTTGTATCTAGATTCTGGAAAAGTTTGCAATGGGCAATGGGAACAGAACTGGTTTAGCACTGCATTCCATCCATAAACTGATGGGAAATCAGAACGGACCATACAGACTCTGGAAGATATGCTCAAAATGTGTGCCTTGGATTTTTAGGAGAGTTGAGAGGACTACTTACCGTTGGCCGAATTTGTGTATAACAATAGTTTCCACTCCTGTATTTGTATGGCATCATATGAAGCCTTGTATGGCAGAAAATGTACGTCTCCAATATGCTGGACTGAAGTTGGGGATGGAATCTTACTTGGGCCCGAGATTGTACAGACGACTACTAAAATGATCAAAGGTATTCAGCAAAGGCTCAAAACTGCTCAGAGCCGACAAAAGAGCTATGCGGATGTTAGAAGAAGGCCTCTCGAATATGAAGTTGGCGACCATGTCTTTATTTATGTCATCCCGATGAAGGGCCAGTCAAGATTTGGTAAGAAGAGTAAATTGTCAACCCTTTACATTAGGCCATTTCAAATTCTGGAGATACTTGATCCAGTTGCTTATAGAGTTGTTTTACCGCAGGGTATGGAACAAATGCACAACGTGTTCCATGTGTCAATGTTGAAAGGCTACCTCCGGGATCCATTTCATGTTATAGACTACCACTGGATAGCTCTTAATGAGAATATGGAATATGAAGAATGGCATGAACTGATCATTGACCGACAAGTGAAATAACTGAGAAACAAATCCATTCCAATGGTGAAAATGGAATGAAAAGAGCATTATGGAAGGAAAGCCACGTGGGAAAAAGAAGATGAGATGTGAAAACAGTACCCACATCTGTTGCTAATTGAAGGTAACATAAGCTTAGAGGACAAAACTTCCTAATGGGGGCAAGAATGTGACAACCCCATTCTGTGTTATGCCGTTAATCTTTAATTATACTTGTGATTATGTTCTTAATGTGAATTTGGATGCTAATCATGTGATTATATGTGTTTTTGAATTCATATATGTCCATTGTAGGAAAATCTATTTTGTATTCCGTTATAATTTGAAATTGAAGGCCGTAGAGGCAACATAAATCAAAATTAACTGTACTATTATGATTAGCATAATTTTTGGAGACTACGGTGTAATTTAATTAAAAATTGATTCAGATCAAAATAATTAGATTAATTTAATTTAATTAAGCCTATTTGATTAATC
Source organism: Camellia sinensis (assembly GCF_055761805.1). NCBI lineage: Eukaryota > Viridiplantae > Streptophyta > Magnoliopsida > Ericales > Theaceae > Camellia > Camellia sinensis. The sequence goes on from NC_138962.1 coordinate 103,519,890, forward strand.
TTAAACCTTGATTAATCAATTAGATTAGTCAAGCATATATATATATATGTTGTAATGTGCTTAAGCACATATTACAAGACCAAAAATTCTAAAAATATACACCATAGAGAGAGGGGAGTGAGAATTAGAGAGAAATTGAGCACATTCTTGAAGGATTGAACTCAAGTTTAGAGATTTGAAGAGCTAGATTCAAGAATTAACTAGCATTTCATTGCTTATGCAGTCTTTCGCTCGAGCCACTGTAGACCGCCCCAGAACTCCGCTCTCCGCACCGCGAGGGAACGAATCGTTTTGTTCTTAGCTACTACAGTTCGGACTCATGTCACGGTTCTGAATCTAATCTCGCAAAGTGCAATGCAAGACTGATAAATCACCAAAGAGTCCAAATTCGACAAATCGTTTTGGAAAATCGATTTTAATAAAGAAGTGCCAAACATGGACTGCTTTGCCAAATACAGAGTCGCCACCTAAATGTTTTATTTTGGAGAAATTTAAAAAACCCTGACTCATGCCTAAGGCCACGTGTCCGTCATCACCAAAGTTGCCTTGGCTCGAGAACTTAGGTACGAGAGGGGAAGGTATGAGCACCCCCGCTCGCCCGATCAAAGATCGGCCTTTACTAACATGATACGTTGTTTTTGAAAGCACATGTGTTCTTATTCCCGTTATTAGCTAGAATTACTATGTGATGCGCACAACTTACAAGTATAGACTAGATCGCCTAAGTTGGAACAAAACATTTCATTTTCGTTTGTGAAAATGATTTGAAGTTTGCTACTCGCAAGTAGGCTAAGTCGTAGATTTTGCCACCCTCAAGTGGGCTTAGAAAACATGATGATTTGCCACCCTCAAGTGGGCTTAAAACTCATATTTGATGAATTGTTCCAATTCAAGCAATCCAACCTTCATCCACAGGCATTCATACAGTTAATCAACTAAGCAGTTAGCCTCATGGCAATCATGCTAACATGGCAGCATACACATCTCATGCAGGGATGATAAAGCATAAACACTCACAGTTACTCCGAGCCAAAACAAAGAACTAGTTAGAAATCATGCATGATCCTAGTTCATGTTAAGATGGCTAATGCAACACATGCAAAAATGCAACTAAGATAGGCTCAACTATCCTAAGATGTCATGTGAAATGCAACTTGGTAACATGCCGTTGAACATGTATTCAAGTAGATGTATTGAAATACAATGCAGTTTGTATGATGCGCCGAGCCCGGTGTATGCAAAACAGATGAATAATGCACGCATGCAAGCATAAGTATGCTAATTGAAACATACCCTAAAACTAACCACTGAAAGCAGGTAAGTAAAAGGGAGAAAGAAATAGGGGTTGGAAGACATGCATCACACATACGCGCGCTTATTACAACAGTTGGCCCTCTCGACGGAGGGTCCGAATAAATAACTGACTAGCTAATCTAAGCTAATTAAACTAATTCTTACATCACAAAACTAATCAACGAACAAGTTAACTAATTATTACAACATGAAGCTAATTAACTAATAAGTTAACTAACTAGTTATTACAACACAAATTGAATAGCTAAATGCATTAACTACTTAAGTGCATAAACTAAAGCATTAGCTAGCTAAGCATGGCAGCTAAGCAGAGTAATAAAACAGGAGCCTCGAAGTGAGAAGTGTATGCATGCTCGGTTGCCTCGTTCGGAAATCCATCGCGATGCCCCAACTTGCTTCTGTTTTCAATTGTTCTCAGAACACTGCACCAAGCTCCAAATAGCTTTTAACTCACCTTGGGGACCCTCAGGAGGGCTGTCGACCAGTTGTTGGTGGTGCCAACCACTTACCGGCCACCTATGTTTGCTGCAGACCAGAAAAAGTGGTCAGCTAGCTAGTTTTTCTAGTCGGCCGACCAGTTTTACTGTCATACTCCAGTTTGTTGCAACAGAGAACAAGAAGGGGCATGGCAATGGATTTGCAAGATATGTGTGCACAACCACTCTCCCTATCATTTCATGATCTCAAGGGAGTGTAGTTCTCGACCCTCGGGCCACCAATCATGCATCTCAATGCATGATGGTCGAGAAGCCAAGATTGCACGAATCAATGTGAAATGAATGCACACATAACACATAAAGCCTTAACCTCTATCATGCTTGATCAAGAGGGTCGGCGACCGAGAATTGAGGCACGTTTCATCACTTCAAGTATGAAACGTCCCTCGTTCCTCGTGTTTGGACTAGCACTCGATCCAAACAAATGCAATGCATGCATAAACAACTTAACAAAGCTAATGGCATGCAAACAATGCTAATGCAACATGAGCATGCAACAACATGCAAACCAATAAGCATGCAACAACATGCAATGCAACAAGCATTCAACAACATGCAAACCACATGCTCGATGGACTTAAACCGCATATGGACAGACCTCAGCCATGCCCAAAACAGTGGCAATAATGCTAAAATTAAGGCACAAAGAGGCAAGACAAAGCATGCACATGCATTGGCCCATCAACTAGGCCTAAGAGCACAACTCTCAAGAGAGCTCAAGAAGTGATAATCATGGAAGTGTGACAACACTACATGCTCTCAAATTAGGTATGAAATGATGCCAAATCACTCAAACAATACAAGCATAGCACGCTAGAGTCCTTAAAGCATTAAAGCTAGCAAAGAGGACTATAGAAGAGGCATGCAATACATGGCATAAATGCATGAACAAACCACGGACAGAGCTCAAATAGGTCAAAACAAAGACCAAAACATGCTGAGATGGGGGCTCAAAAGTCTAGGCAAGATGGCATACAAGCTAAGCCACAAACATGGCAACAATGCACAACTCTTAAACCACAATTAGAGAGTGATATGCATGAGAACATGACGTTATTACATGCTCTGAAATCAAGTATTAAATAATGCCAAATCATCCAAATAGCTCAAAGATAGCATGCATGAGGCATCGAAACACAAGGCTATCAAGGCCAATTGCACCACAACTATGCAATTCATGAACCGTATGGCAAATACAACCCAAAATAGTCCTAGAGCATGTCAAAATGATGCATGAAATATGTAAGGCCAAAAGGGAGGATTACACTACACTTACTAAGACCAAGCATGAGATGGCTCCGCCAACAAAAATCAGAGTTATATCATGGCAAAATAACCCCAAAAACATAGTGAAATAATAGCTCACAAGCTTAGGCATGAAGGCATACACAATGACTCATGTTAAGGGCATAAAGAACCAACTCTTCAAAGCATTGAAAGAGTGACAAATGCAAGTGTATGACCACACTACATGTACTGAAATCACATTTCAAATTATGCCAAATCATGAAAATAGTCCAAGTAATGCATGCTAATGGACTCATTACACAAAGCTAGTGAGCAAGATTGAACCATGGCTATACAAAGCAATGCACGCATGACCAAAAAAATACAAATAAGAGCTTAAGCATGTTAAAATATGGACAAAAGCTTCTTAGAGCTGAGCCAAAAGTATGCTAGAATGATGATCAAAAGCATGATACACATTAGGCTAGTAAATGGAAATGCACTACAAATGCATGGAGCATGCATGGGGCCATCAAACCAACCCAAAACAGATCTAAGGCATGTTAAAATAACACCAAAAACCTACTGAAATGGACCCAAAACATGCTAGAAAGACATGCTCAAACATGACGCATACAAAGCTAATTTATGAGGATTACACTACAAGTGTAAATAGCATGCAAAGGATGACTAAACCAAGCCAAAACAGAGGTATGCCATGCCAAAATAACCCCCAAAAAAAGTCAAGAATAAGCCAACACAAGCTTAACATGCTCAAACATGAGGCAAATGATGCAAGCATCCAAGATACAAGGAGAGGGGATGACCCTCTCCTATTTGGGACCTCAAAACACAAGTTTTACCACTGAAAATCCATTGGATTTCAGTGGTTAGAAGGCATAGAGAAAGTGATCTCAAGGGCCTAAAGTGATGGTGTAAAACAAAGTCAAACAAAGCATAGGAGCGGGTAGACCACCCCAAACACCAAAGAGACCTTAAACAAACATGTTAAGCCTTAAAAATTAGAACTTTTTACAGTAGAAAGTTAGGCCTTAAACAACATGCAAGTAGGGCCAAAAGCTTAATCAAAACAAGGGGATTAAGAGGTTAGAAGCTCACCCTTGTGGAACCACTTTAGAGCAACAACTCCAGCAGCTATTCTGAGCTCAAACCAGTCCAAAAACTCCAAAACCAAACTCAAAGTGCCTCAGCAACAATAGAATGGTGTTTGAGTGTGTGTTTGTGTGCAATAGTATGATGAAAATGCATTTTCAAGCACAAAAATGAGACAAAGAGAGATATAGAGACATGTATATCTATAGCTCAAGCCAACTTTTTCTGAACCTAGAGAAGGGAGGGAGGGCCTCCCTCTTATAGAAAAACAAGAAAGAAGCTTGTTGAACACACCTGAGGCTCTAAGCCATCCCTCTATACACGTGTATGGAGGATGACTTCTGTGCCTTCCAGCTGTCACAGCTGGCAAGAAAAGATCTCCACAAAGGTGCTGGAAAGCTGCCGGCCAGCCGACCACCACAAGTGGTCTGCTAGGAAGACAAGTGGTCGGGCATGGGGGGGAGGTGGTCTGCACACTGAAAGCAAGGTGGTGGTGTGGTGGCCGACCACTATTGGTGGTCCAAAGACCAAGAAAACCAGTTGGCTAACCAAAAAACTGACAGGCAGGCAGGAAAAGTGGTCTCCAAGGGGAAGAGCTGGTCTCCCACCCTTATTCCACCCTCCAAGCAAGGAAACGAAGGTTTTCACCAAAAACAAACCAAAAAGGATCCAAAACTCCCATGCATGTATGATTTAGTTTAAATTCTTGTTCTATGATCTTCAAAGCATGGAATTAAGCTTCATAACTTTATAATTCATGAATGCATGTAAGTGACAACTTTCATTTTAACATAATCATCATGGTTTATGCTCAAATAAGGGAAATCATAGCAATTTTATACGTGTATGCATTCATTGATCTTTATTATACAAAACGACCTTGGGTACATTGTTCTCGCTATTATATAAATCTTTATTATACAAAACTACCTTAGATATGATTAATTTCTGTCTAAGGCCGTAGGTAATCTCGTGATTATTGGCCGATTATGACCCTAACCTTTAGGGGTTGGTTCAGGTCGTGACAAGTGGATTCCCACTTAAAAAAATAAGCTTTCAGGGTGTGGGATTGGGAGTTTTTTTACTAGTTTCTGGGCAAGTCATTTGATTTCAAATGAGATTAAGCAATGAATAGTTCCTTTAGTTCGCGCATTGTTTCCACCAGAAATGGTAAATCGCATTCTTCGTATTTACCTTCCTACTGGGCATGTTTCGGATCAAATTATTTGGAAAGCCACTAAGAGTGGGGAATATTCAGTAAAATTTGGCTACCTTTTTGCTGTGGGGATTGAGAACAGTCAAAATAGTGTTGGAGCAGAATCTTGGGTTGAATTTTGGAAGCATCTCTGGAAACTTAACATCCCATCCAAGTGGTCTCTTTTTGTATGAAACTAGTCTACAGAATTCTGCCCGTAAGAGCATTGCTGTTATGAAGAGGAATAATTCTGCAAGCTATGTGTCTTTTTTGTAAGAAGACGGATGAATCTCTTGAACATTTTTGTTTTCAATGTCCAATATCTAAATATGTTTGGTGAGGATCATCGTAAGGACTGGATTGTGATGTAGGGGAGGAGTTGCAAGTTCAAGAGTGGTTTATACGTTGGTTCAATACTGCACCTGATGAGGCCGCTATCATTGAGGCCATTAAGGTATTGTGGAGCCTATGGATTTTTGGAAATAGAGCATACTTTGATAGGGTGATGGTTCATTCTTCAGTAATTATAGGTTTTATACCCACCCTAAATTACAATCTTAAAAGGTCTATTTAGTAACCTTTAGAATGTGAAAATTGGGACGACAAGGTCAATTCTAGTAATCAACGGGCCAATCAAGAAGTTAATTGTTTTGTTGTTTCTAATCAATCTCAATGGTATGCAGATGGAATTTTTACAAATTGCTTATTGATGGAGCTTGGCAGCAACAATCTTTGCAAGTAGGTGCAGCATGGGTTGGATTGGATGATAAGGGTAATATAATTGTTAAATGTTGGCTGTCCTTTTTAGCTCCTTCCCCACTTGTTGCGGAAACTCGAGCATGTTTAGAAGCGTTAAAATGGTGCTGGCATAGTCATAACAAATTCACTAATAGCCAGGAATTAGTGTGCCAATTAAATTCAGAGGTTTTGGTGGATTGGAATTTACAAGTATTATTAGACAATATTAAGCATATATGTAAGTCTTTTGACTATGTCTGTATATGTAAGGTGCCTAGGTCAAAAGTCAATTTAGCCTATATGGAAGCTCGTAGAGCTTCTCTATGCAGAAGCTTGTTTTTGTAATCTTGTACTATGCTTTTGTATGCTTGGTTTTAAATATTAGTTATTCAAACACAAAATAGCTCATGGCACATGGTTATTGTAACGCCTTGAAATATCATACATGAACATACCACAACCACACATAGCAAAATACAATCAAGTCATATTTCTTAGTGAACTAAGGTTTAGAATCACAATTCCAAGGTTTACATATTGATTACACTTCATATTCATTACCAAGTTCAATAAGCTAGAGGACAACACAAAAGAAATTTGCCTTAAAGGCTTACAAAAATTCAAAGCGTTGCTTCTTTACAACAACATAAATTCCAAATTCTTGACACAAAAGCTTTAAGTCTCCACAATTAAATATCCTTGAGCCACAGCTCCCAACAAAACAATAATGCATACTCCAAGTCATTGTTGTGGTGGCACATCACTAGTCCCTGAAATGTCAGATAGGGTTGAGCTATATGCCCAGTAGAGCTATATTTAACAAAGTATCTAATCATTTGAACACTTACACAGAATAATTGTGACTCAATACAAATCAAAGTGAACAATTAAAATTTAGAATAATAAATGAAACAAACTTGTTTACTGTGAAACCTTTATCAACACAAGAGGTAAATAAGTCATGAATCCCTTGCAGGAGTCCGTAGTACATATACTTATATCATTATAGTTGAAATTATCTCCATATTTACCGACTACAATACAGCTAGACGTAGGCACCCGAAATCATCCATTTTCCCACTTTTATTGACTCCAATACTATAAGACCAGTGGACACCTAAAAATCCTTTTCTACATTCATTTGGTGATAAGCTCAAGACAGGGCAATTGGGCACTTGACTCCCCGTGCGAGTACCAACATGACACAAAATTCTCAAACTTGACTCTCTATAGCACTCGAGAAATTTCTTTTTCCTTTTCTCATCACTCGAGCAATGGACTAGTCGTTCGAGATATCTTGCGAATCTCTCAGTACTTTTGCAGGTCTAAGATTTTGAGAGTTGTCGATTTTGGCTCGAGTGCAGGAGTGGTCGCTCGTGCAGTTTGCCTTATCTGGTTTGAACTTCTAGGAGTTCGTATTGTTCATTCGAGTGAAGGATTGGTCGCTCGAGTGAAGTGTCCAAATTTAGCACCTTTAAAAGTCACTTTCAGTCCACTTTTCTTTATTCTCTCTTGCCCTTTCTCTCTTTTCTTCCTCATTTCCACCATTGTTGTGGTTTTCAAGCTTTCAAGCTTTCAAGCTTGGTTTTCATCTCTTTTCTTTCATTTTCTACCCCATGTTCCTTATATAAAAACGAAGAGCACGTTGAGGGCTTTCTATCCATCCAAGCGGATCGCGTTTTCGCTAAAGTTAAAATTTTGGATATCTTCTCTTCTTGCCAGAGGTAGGGATTTTCTTTGCTTCTCATTAATATATTCTCATAGTTAGATGGGTGGTAAATTTCTATGCATAAAAACCTCTTTTTGAGGAGATTTTTATAAGCACGTGTAAAAGAAGTTAGGGTTTTCAATTTATGGAGATTAAATGTGAAACTGAGAAGGATAATGAAAGTGTTGACTAGTTAAAATATGAAATTGTGTTTTAAGGTTAAAAGCCCTACAATTTGGTGTAATCCTAGTTATGGATTTATTTTAAATATGAGGAATTGCCTTAATTAACTTTAATTTCATGAAATTGAGAGTATGATTGGAATAAATTAGTACTTGTAATGAGACTAAACTTGTTGCTAGAATAATAATAGGATACGAGGGTTGTGCTTGGAAAATTAAAATCTGGAAATTTTGAGAAGTGTATGAAAATAATTGTGTTGTATAATTGAATATTAAAATTTGATGTTAACGTGGAGAAGTAAATGAGGAAATGGAACACAAGAATTGTGATTATTTCTAAAGATAAACCTTTATGCTTATGGTGGATGTGTTGTTAGACTAATGTGTAATGGAAGTAATGAATGATGTTATTGGTTCTGTCGAAATTGTAATAAGGAATAACATGATGAATTGACGAATGGTGATATTGGAATAAGGGTCTATTTCCTTTTGGCCTGTGACAGGTAAAGCATGGCGCTTAATAGAGGTTTCGCCTTCCTTCCGGAGTAGCGCCTGGTAAAGCGTGTGGTCTGTTGAGATATGTTGAGGGTCTGTTTCCTTCCGGTTTGTGACTAGTAAAAGCGTGGCATTTGATAGAAGTTCTGCATTCCTTCTGAAGTAGTGCCCTGTAAAGCATGAGGTTCCACATTCCTTTCGGCTCGTGACTGGTAAAGCGTGGCGCTTAACAGAGGTTCGGCATTCCTTCCAGAGTAGCGCTTGGAAAAGTATGTAGTGTGATAATGTGGCTTAGTAATGGAGCTGATTTCTATTTGGACTTATGTGAAATAATTATAGCGAGATCTATATGTGTGATTGTGATAATGAGAAATGAATAAGTTAATTGTGTAAAGTTGTACAAATGAAATTGAGTTGATGCATTTTATGTGGGTTATGATGGGGTGATGGCTTGGTGTGAATTATGGTAGAATGATTGATTTCCATATTCTTGACCTCTAAGTAATGTTAACAAGGGATTCTTAAAAGAACTTTTGAAATACTATACTAGAATGATACAGAAACAAAAGAAAGAGTTTTCTTTGAAAAGTTTTCATGGACTTCTATATGAGAAATGTATTACCTATATGTATTGTATTTTGAGTATGAAAAGAGCACATTACTTATTCATGTATCATTCTTTAGCATTCATGATGGTGTGTATCTAGAGATCTTATTGTTGAGAATCATTCAAAATTCCTACTGGATATATTTGTTTATCCCACGTATTTTTACCATTTTCAGGGAGAAAGATTCAGAAACACCAGTTGAAGATTTCAAGAAGTTTATTTTCTTTTACGTGTATTTGTTATTCTGTATGTAGACAAAATGTATCTATGGCTTGAGGTTGTTGAGTATCTTCACATGTAATTAGTTAGCTTGGGTATTTCCATGTGGATCTTAGCATGTAATATTGGTGTATTCATTCTATAATGATCTGGGCTTAGACGTGATCCATTTATTGCTTTTGAATCCTAGAAACCATATTCGTGTTGGTTATTCTTTTCTCTTCATATTTTGTTTTGGCTTTGGGGGTCAATACCGCCCTTGTTGGGGTCGACACTGCCCTGTTGTCTTTGTTTTGTTAAGCTCCAAGGATCGACACCAGCATTAGACGGGCCGCACCATCTTGCTGCTATGTTCTTGGAATAATTATTGAAATTTAGGGTCGATACCAGCCTTGGTGGTGTCGACACTTATCTTTTTTTGTTTGCCTGAAGGGTCGACACTAGTCTGGGAAGGGTCGACCCTTGTATACAACAGAATCTAGGCTTTGGCTCACCCTACTTGGGAAAAACCATTTTCAGGTGCTGGTGATATGCCTCCGCCAAAGACTTAGCTTGGGAGGACTGTGGAGCTGAAGGCTTAATTTCTGTTTATTTTGTATTTACTTTGTTTTTAAGCCTAGGGCTGTACCTGTATTGAGCTGATGACATATTGTCATGACCTGACCCCGCCCCTAAAAGTTGGGTCATAACCAGTAGGTAATCACTTGATTATCTTCGGCCTCAAACAAGCATACAGAGTAATTATAGTAATGGGGCCAAAAGCAGAAGTATACAACAAAAGAATGAGTCCTTTGAGCTATACCAATATGAGCAAAAAGTAACACATCCATGTCATTTACATGCCCGTGCAAAAAGAATATAAGTATCGAAAGAAATTTGTGCATAACATTTACAAACCTAAGACCACAATAGCAAAAACAAAATAGAGTCAATGTATGATGTGAGTCAAAGATGAAACTCCATCTCGGAGGTGTGACTCGATTGGGTCTCAAAAAGAATGGTTCCTGAAGCTGACTCAAGGGGTGTGCTCCATGCTATAGATTACCTACATGTGCGTACATAAAATTGGGTGAGCGAAGTTCAATGAGTAACAATACAGTAAAACAGTGTCAATAGATAGTCATAAGATTCTCACAATACCCAAAATCGAATAAACGAAACAGCCTTAGGCCCAATCATACTTCAAAACGGCCTCGGGCCTAATGTATAACAAAATGGCTTTGGGCCCAATCATATATCAAAACGGCCTCAGGCCCAACGTATAACGAAATGGCCTTGGGCCCAACATATAACAAAACGGCCTCGGGCCCAATCATATTTCAAAATGGCCTCGGGCCCAACATATAATAAAACGGCCTTGGGCCCAATGTTGCACATGTCGTATAATATTAATGAGGTTTCTCATTTCAAACAAATCACAGTGTCAGCACCATTCACCATTCATGGTTTGAGGTACACAATAACGAACATATAAATATAGTATTATTACTCACAGTGGGATCGATCTTGTGGTGTTTCCTCTGGCACACAACCTACACCAAACATGTCACACACATTCAATAAGTAATTCACTTCAATTGTACTCTTTTATTTCATTATTCAAAACCTTCTTTAATGAGTTTCTATTCATCATTTCACTCCCAAAAGGAGCTAAATAAGGTTGGGAACGCATTCCGGAGGCCAGGCATAGCAAGACAAAACAACACCAGTTTTTCCTGTTTGGTCGCACGTGCGGCCAGTCCAGCCGTTCGAGTGGTCTGGCTCCGCACGTGGGGAAATGGCTGCTGTTTGAGTACACAACGAAGAGTGGATTTAGGCTTAAATTTTTGGCACTCGTGGGGAGCCCGAGGCCGCACGAGCAATCTGGGCTCACTCAGGCAGTCCGAAAATGGCTCTAAGATGCAAACGTTTTTCTCTTATTCCCAAGCCCAAATCCATGTAAAAACAACTAAAAAACATGATATCTAAGCATGATACAAGTGTAATTCTACATTAAACATATCAATCTTGCATCAACAACAATTTCATGGTCTCATTTTTTCACAATATCATGGTTTACATACACAAGTTCAAAATACATATATTTGTAGACGCGCCCCGAGGGGCTTTTTTCACGGTTCTTAATCTGATCTTACAATGTGCAATGTGAGATTAATAAATCACCAAAGAGTCCAAATCTGGCAAATCGTTTTGGAAAACTGATTTTTGTAAAGAAGTGCCAAACATGGACTGCTTTGCCAAATACAGAGTTACCACCTAAATATTTTATTTAGGGGAATTTAGGAAACCCTGTCTCGTGCCTAAGGCCACGTGTCTGTCATCACCAAAATTTCCTCGGCTCGGGAACTTGGGTACGAGAGGGGAAGGTCATGCAATGAGCACCCCCGCTCGCCTGATCGAAGATCGGCCTTTACTAAGCATGATATTTCGTTTTTGAAAACACATGTATTCTTATTCCGGTTATTAGCCTATAATTACTATGTGATGCGCACAACACACAAGTATAGACTAGATCGCCTAAGTTGGAACAAAATATCTCATGTTTGTTTGAAAATGGTTTGAAGGTGCTACTCGTAAGTAGGCTAAGACGTGGATTTGCCACCTTCAAGTGGGCTTAAAATGTGCATTTCGATGAATTATTCCAATTCAAGTAATCCAGCCTTCACCCACAGGCATTCAGGCAGTTATATCACTTAAGCATATAGTCTCATGGCAAGCATGCTGAACATGGCAACACTTACACGCATGCAACATGCAAGATGCAGAGAACATGGCATGACTTAACCAATGAAAAACAGAGATCTTGCATGTCAAAATAGGCCCAAAAACCCACTTAGATGGTATCCTGAAGACCTAATCATGGAGGCATGCACAATGACCCAACCTTAAGGCACAAAACACCAAACCTTCAAAGCTTTGAAAGGATGACAAATGCAAGTATATGAGCATGAAACATGGACTGAAATAACATATAAGATGATGCCAAATCATGAAAAAGGCCCAAGTAGTGCATGCTAATGACTTGGACCCTCAAAGCTAACAAGCTAGAATGTATGGTAGCTATACAAAGCAATGCGTATATGATCAAAACAACACCAAACAGAGCTTTAGCATGCTGAAATATGAACAAAAGCTCCTTTGAGTTGAGTCAAAATCATGCTAAAATCATAGCTTAAAGCACAAAGCATGTTAAGGTAATAGAGAGGATTACAAGGCAAGTATATGGTGCATGCAAGAGACCACTAAACCAACCTTAGACAGAGGTATAGCATGACAAAATAACACCAAATACTCGATGAAATGGAGCCAAAACAAGCTAAGCAAACATGTTACTAATATGAGCTTCAAAGCAAGCAAATGAGACACGAGGAGAGAGGGGTGTCCCTCTCCTATTCAAGACTCTAAAACCACCTTTCCACCACTGAAAATCCTCTGTATTTCAGTGGTAGAAAGGTCAAACCAAAGAAAGAACAAAGGCCAAAAGAAGTGGCTCCAAACAAGGCCAAACAAGGCCTAAGAGGGGGTAGACAACCCCCAACCAAAAAGTGACCTTAAACAATCATCTAAAGCATACAAAATTAGAACTTTTTTCAGTTTATAGTTAAGCTTAAAACAATATGCAAATAGGTCTAAAAGCTTAAGCCAAAATGGAGAAACAAAAGGTTAGTTGCTCACCCTTAAAGAACACCTTCAAGAACACAACTCCAGCCACCCCCTTGGATCAAAACCAGCCCAAGAACTCTGAAACCAACTTCCTAGTGCCTCAGCAACCAAAGGAAGGTGCTCTACTAGGTGCTCTAGTGCAAAAGTATGAACAAAAACACACATTAGGTCATAAACACACACACAAATATAGAGAGAGATATATAGTGATAGAGGGATATATGAACTCTATATCTATTTCGCTAAACCTCTGGAAAGGGAAGGGAGGCTCCCTTCTTATAGAAATCCAATTCTCAAGCTTGTTGAACAAGCTTGAGTCTTGGGGTGTATGGAAGATCAGAATTGTGCATACCAGCTGTCACAACTGGCACAAAATATCTGCAAAAGACAGATGGAAAAGGCTCGGCCAGAAAATATGGCCGATCGACCAACACAAGTGCCGACCGACCAACAAAAGTGCCGACCGGCCAACACTTTTGGCCGATGGGATGGCTTTAAGCCTTGGCTGGTGGGTTGAAGGTATGGCAAACAAGCCACCCTTTTGCCTCAGAAGCAAAACCACAAGTCCTTGGTCCACAACCAAGCACAAAACAGACAAGTTGAGAGATCCTAAGGCAAGTCGCGCAGCCGAGACCTTCGGGAACTCAAAACGAACACGAGCATGGATGATCATCGAGTGTTCTAACGATGACGTCCAAGTCTTGAGGACGGTCAAAAATGGGGTGTCTACAGTTGCCCCTCTTTGACAGAACTCGAAAGTCATGAAATGACGTGAGTGAATGTCAAAGCCCAGAGATGACCCATTTTTGACAAGGTCGAAGACTTGGACAAACAACCAAAATACAGATAAATAAATGGTTGTGCCCGCAGGCTACCTACGTATCCCTTTGCAAGGAATCAAATTAGCATAGTTTAGTGGCAGGATGCAAAATGACGCAATATTACGAAACAATGTAATAATATACAATGTATTTGAATCATCAAACCACAAGCAGTGCAAACCACACAAATATCATAAAGGGATGGAGATGCAAAATCAAACTACGTGTAACATAGAAAAGGTGCCGGAGCACTCTAACCACAATTCTCTTAGTGGAATAGGTGCATGCACAGACAGAACTATGTGTTTCACAGAAAGATACAAGAGTACAAGTAATTGGATGGGATGATATAAGTGAGGAATGACCTGCTGAGGAAAGATCATGATCCTAAATGCTGAATGCAACAAAACAAAATATGATGCAATGGATGCAATGGATGAAGTGAATAAGGCGTGCGGCCAAACCACATTTTGCCTAGAAAAGGCATAGACACAAAGCAGACCACGTCTAACACAGAAAAGGTGCCGATACCCTCAGACCACAATTTTCTTAGTGGAATAGGCGCGTACACATAATCATAGAACCATGTTTCAACGAAGGAAATGGTATGAGCACATGCCAGACTAAGCTTAACATGGAAAGGATGCAGGCGATACAATGGGCAATGCAGTAAATGCATGCGATAGATGCTATGTACAGTGCCATGTAATAGCTAAAATGCAATGTAGCTGGGAAGTGAAAGTAACTTACAGGGGCAATTGGTGATGACTCACCTCATGATGCTGGGGATCTTCCTCTTCTTCTTGGTTGAACCACAGGTACTACTTTTCTCCCTGACTATGGTCGCAGCCTTCCCTATTCTCCGACAGGGTGACAGACTAGGTTGGCTCAGTATCTTGAATTGAGGCACATACACATGCTATCTCAATCTATGGGGCTGCCATACAGATTTCAAGCCGAGGATACACCCCTGGGTATTTAAACCAGACTTTAGTCTCGGAAATCCCGAACCTTTGCATTCTAGGCATGAGCCATTCGAACTCTAGTTTCCACCGTCTCAGTTGATCTCCTAGGAACTCACCACAAACACAGGCAGGTGGCTATACCAGACCACCGAAAGTCATTCGGGCACGACAAACACCAAAAGAATTACACCTTTAGAGGATTTAAGGTCTCCTAGATCGAGAGAATGCACAAGACAGTGCGAATGAAGATGCAGGATTTAAGGTCTCCTAGACCGGAGGATTTAAGGTGTCCCAGACCAGGGGATGAAATGGATGATGCAATGGATGTAACAGATAGAGCAGTAGAGGTAAAAATGGGAACACACTCCAACCACGCTGGAATCGTGAGAGGAGGAAGAACAAAGAAAACCAATCAGGAGCGCATTCCACGCAATCCTGAGATAAATTCCAAATGCGCCGAAATCGTGAGAAGAGGTCCAAAAACCGCTTGGGCTTGTGCTTCACGTATCCCGAGATAAAACCCGCCCAGAGTCGCGCTTCACGCGTCCTGAGATAATTTCCAAACACGCTGAAATCGTGTGAGGAAAGGAACACTCTAACCACGCTGAAATTGTGAGAAGAGGTCAGAAAACAACCGCTCAGGGTAAACTAAGAATTAAAAAACCGTATGAGATTACATTCCACGTATCCCGAGATACTCTAATCACACTGAAATCGTGAGAAAAGGAAAACAAATTCCAAACACGCTGAAATTGTGTGAGGAAGGACAGACTCTAACCACGCTGAACTCGTGAGAAGAGGAAAGATAAATTCCAAACACGCTGAAATTGTGTGAGGAAGGACAGACTCTAACCACCCTGAACTCATGAAAAGAGGAATGGCAAATTCCAAACACGCTGAAATCGTGTGAGGAAGGATAGACTCTAACCACGCTGAACTCGTGAAAAGAGGAAAGGCAATTTCCAAACACGCTGAAATCGTGTGAGGAAAGACAGACTCTAACCACGCTGAACTCGTGAAAAGAGGAAAGGCAAATTCCAAACACGCTGAAATCGTGTGAGGAAAGGAACACTCTAACCACGCTGAAATCGTGAAAAGGGGAAGAAGACAACTCGGGAGCGCGTTCCACGCATCCTAAGTTAAGTCCCAGAGGACAACGATCCTAAACGCTGCTCAGCGTAAAAGGATAACAGACACAAGATGCAAATAAATGCAATAAGTATGATGAAATGCATTTTCTATGCAAGTATGGAAGAGTGCATTTTCTATGCAAAAGACACTAGCATTTTCTACACAATATGGGGGCATTTTCTATGTATGAAACAAGAGCATATTCTATCCAATATTGAAAGCAAGCATATTCTATGCAAGAGACAGGCATATTATATGTAACATTGAAAGCATATTATATGCAATATTGAAAGCATATTCTATGCAGAAATGAAAACAAGCATATTCTATGCATGAATCATAACAATGTGCGGCACGTATGCAACAGAAGTGTATACAAAAGTGCACATTCTATGCAATAGAGGGGCATTAAACATGTACTCTGGTGCCTCTGAGTTACCTCTCAGAGGACTTTGCAACACGCTCAGCTCGAAAAGGGTACACCTCGTTCGTACTGGCGAGGGGTAACATCTGCATGTGAAAACCACAGGTGCTGTTTGGACTGCCATTCTGACTTGAAGCAGGCTAAAGTTTGGGGTCGAGATGTACTCATACTCCAAAGAAACGACGAGGCCTAAGAAGGTGCACCTGGAATGCAATCACGGAACTTTCCGAAGTTGAAACAAACTCAGATGCTCCCAATTTTCCCTCTTTTCTTTTGCTTTGCAGTCTGGAACCTATATAGCTTCAGATAGGTCCTTGTTCTATTGTTCTCATGTGGCCTAGGTTGAACCCTGCAGTTTTATGAAAGAAGAAATCCTGTTTTGTACAAATGTGGAGAACGGCACGGTACTCCGAGCACAAAACAATTTTATTTTTGAATTTGAAATTGAGAAACGATTTCTTAACCGGGTATTGAGCCTATGACTGACCACTTCCAAAATGACTCGACAAAGGAAAACAAAGGTAAACAACCTAAACACATCTATTGACACTCGAAACAACTCAAAACAAGAATCGAGACAAACAAAACAAAAGACACGACACTCAGACGTATTCTAATGGCAAGAGACCTCTCGGTTCACGAGGAGCCAGTTTCTCCGGGTATTGTTTCCCACCCTTTTGTCATTTGTGATTCTCACATCACTCTGGCACTCAATCTCTTTTTCTCTGAAAAGCTCTTTTCATCACTTTTTTTTCTCAGCGCACATCTCTCTATTCTTCAATCTCTCATTTTTTATCCCTCCCCTGGGTAGTTGATGGATAAACAAGAAGTTGCGAGCTCTTGCCCCTAGCATTCTGCTAGATTCTCTTTCTTCTTCTCACAACAGTGAACTTCTCCCACAGAGGGCTTGTGGTGCGACTGGATGTGCAGCAGATCAACAACTGACATCGATTGATGACGCCCTTGCCAGTTCGGATGTGATTAGACCTTGTCGGATAAGGGAGTGGAATATCCTGCTCCTTTTCCAGTTCGTGCTTCGCACTTGACTCGATACCTCGCTGCTCGGAAGATGAGAGAGCTTTCGGCCCTTTGCTATTAGCTTCAGTTGTACCCCTTTCTGGTAGGTAGAGTGCCTTTTCTGGCAAATGCGTTGACAATGGGAAAAAGACAGAACACCTGCCTTAACTGTGCCCCTAGTTCATCATTTTGACCATTTTTTATTTTGGCTTTCTATTAAAACAATTTTGATCAATATGACAGTTAAATTAGCATACTTGTTCGATTTTCTGATTTGAAATCATGCAAGTCAGGCTATGAGCACTGAAAATTTTCCTTTTCCGAGTCCAAAAAATGGTCCAGTTTTGGAAAAATGGAATAATTTTCTAGAAAATTAGTCAACCTCATTAAAAATTCTCAAAACTATTTTTGCAAATGGCCACTGCTCGACCGACATAGAATTTACTCCTGAGATGCACAACCTCATATCCAAAACAATGAAAAATCGCCCATTGTCTAAACGGCATTGCATGGCAACTGAAAGTTACCCCTTGTTTAAATAGCACCACAGCACTGCACAGCAACGGAAAGTTGCTCCTAGTTTGAATAGCGCCGCAGTACATGGCAACCAGTCCTCACAGTGACAATTACAACCGAATTCTTGGATACAGAGAAGACAAAGATGACCAGAACCATCGCATGGACACAGTCGAATTTGAAGTGTTTTACGGCTGGACTTCAGGATGAAGTTGCCTACGTATCCCAAACATGGGAATCAAGCCTGACGTAGTTCCGGGTTAAGGTACACTCGGGTATTAACCTCTCCTTTTACGCTTTAACTTTTGCCAAGGCCGCCCTTCCGAGTTTTCAACCTTGCGAGCTCAGTTTTTCTTTTCTGAACAATTCTTTTCATTTCTTTTCTTGTTTTTTGAATCTTTTCTTCTTTTTTTTTTTTTCATCCTTTGCATCTTTTCTTTTTTTGTTCTTTTTGTTCTTTTTGTTCTTTTTCTTACTCTAACTTTTGCCTGGGTCACCCTTTCGGGTTTTCGGCCCAACGAGCCTCTCAAGGGTAAAAGTGTAGCTTTGTCCATGTCAAATGGTTTTGAGATCTTGAAGCCATCTGAATCTAGGAGAATGGTTGTTGTTCGCTGATGATGTAGAAGTCCATCCAATGGGGGGTTGAATTTGCCCCTAGTGTTGTGGATAGGAACTCGATTGTCCTTCAGCAATACTTTCTTCTTTCCTTCTTTCTGGGATTTGGCATTCTTGCCAGTCTTCATTGATTTGCAGAATGATCCATCTTTGGCTCTTCGAGCACGTTTGATATTTTTTGCCCCCAGTCCGAGGGGTGCTTCTGATCGAGCTTTGCAAGCTTCTTTTGACGACGACTGACCTTCTTGATCTGACTTGCTTGTCCCTAGTTCGAGAGCTACTTCAAATCTGACCTGACGGGCCTCACATTGATGGTTGACCATTGAACATTCTGAATCCAAGTTCAAGGTTTGAAAGCAAAAGGGGTCGAGTCTTAAGGCTGAGAGCGATCCTATGCTGCACAATCTCAAGAGCGATTCCGCACAGGTCTTCGCAGGACTGCGCAAAATATTTTTTTGAAATCTTTTAAGAAAGCGACAAATCGCTCGCGCTGAAGACAGTGCATAACCAATCTGGATCAAGCTAGGATCCTTCTTTGTACTCACATTAACAAGCATGATCTCATTCATTAAGGGCTTAGCACGCCTCTCTTTCTCTCAATTAATCAAATTTTTACAAATCCCGAGGAATTCCTTTCTCTTTGTTTTCACCACAATGCTCAAAAAGTTTTGAAAAACTTAGGTCAATACAATGATTTAAAGGCACAAAAAGACACAGTTTTTTAGTCAAATACTGCTATCTTATTTAGAACTTCTGGCACAACTGGCTTAAGGCAGAAACAAACTCAAGAATGAGAAAATCACTGCTGTTTCATTCAAATCTTCTGGTGCAACTGGCCCCATGGCAGAAACAGACTCAAAAGAGTGTAAAAGACAAACACAAAACAAGATAGTGATATCCGAGGTAACACCCCCGAAATCACCTGACTCTAACAAAACAGGACTGACTCGATACAACAAGACAGACTCAACCGACTCAGTACAAAAAGGCTGACTCAACACAAAACAACAGGACTGACCCAATACCCAAGTCAGAAAGTAAAGTAAATAGCATTTGCATATTGCTCGAAACAGTGCGTGCCATCCCCACATCTGGAGTAAAATGAGCGCCATCCGCAAGTGGTTCATCCCCTGATCAAATGATCACATTATCCCCCAAGTTCACTAATCCAGTGTCAATAGACTTTGCAGAGCCTGGTGCGATGATGACCTCATTGTCAATCAGATCTTGTATTTCGTGGCGAAGACGAAAACACATGTTAGTGTCATGGCCAGCTTGTTGATGGAAGGCACAGTAGTTAGCCGGGTTATAGGAGGGAGGAAGGTTTTTTGGTAATGGCCACGGCTCCAGGGGTTTGAGATGGCCCTTTTCTATAAGGATTTGGAGAGTTTTGGACAAAGTCATATAGAGGAGATGAAAGACCCTCTGGCCTCGGGGTGGGTACTTCAAGGTCAGTAGAGTGTTGGATGTACCAACAAAGGGATTAGTAGGTGCTGACTGGGTTTGATGATCTCTTCTGAGTGTAGGATTGGAGCTGAAAGGAACGTTTCTGGCACGACATCCCTTTTCCCGGCTTGCCCCTTGATTCAAACTGCCCTCAACTTGAGCGACAAAAGTGTCATCCACAGTTTTTGCAACAACTGCGAGCACTTGCTACTTGTTCAGTCCCTCAGCTTTCAAAGCCTCAACAGCCCACTGAAGGTGTTCATGGGGACCAATACCTGCCCCTACCTTGTTCTTTCCACTCGCCTCCACTTTGCCAAGGGATTGGCCTTCCTCAAATGTAACCCGTCCCAAGATTGGGGAACCTTTTGACATGAAATTTCTAGCATGTGATGTGGTCGATGAGAGAGCCAATATCCCAAAGGCCAAATCTACCACAGTTCTCTGAAGATCTTCAATCATCCTCATCAGCTCAGAAGTAGTGGGCTCACGAGTTTGAGATGATTGGGGTTCAGGTGCATCCATCATGTATAAGTCCGTGCTTTCTGGAATGAACACCTCAGGCTTGGGTAGATGGGCTGGGGTGATGTATATGCTGGGGTCATAGGTGGATGGCAGTATATGGATTTGATTGCGGTGGAAAGGTGACGGGTTAGTACTAGCCCGAGGTCCTTTTGGTGGAGTTATGGTCTCTTTGTCAATAAGATCCTGAATCTTATGACGGAGGCGGATGCAACAGTTCGTGTCATGACCATATTGTTGATGATAGGCACAATATTTAGCTGGGTCATATCTTGGTGGAAGAGGATTTGAAAGGGGTTGGGGTTCTAGGAGTTTTAGGTGCCCTTCTTCTCGTAGCTTTTTCAAAGCTTGAGAGAGACTCATGTAAAGAGGATTGAACTTTCGAGCTTGGGGCCGATTTGAAGTGGTTGGTTTTTGGCCATTGAGGGAAGTGGTGATAGTGTCTACTTCTGAGCATTTCGCAGCTGTGCTACCTTGAGTAGTTGCATTGGAACTGCGAACAACATTCCTCTTCAAAGGCTCATTATCTTCTGCAAAGATCCCTTGTCGGATGGCATCCTCGATTTGAACCCCCACTCCATGAAGGTCTGGAAAGGTAAATAGTGGTAGAACAACCATCTTTTGCAGCAACTTGCCATGTAGATTCCAAATCTGATCTTTTTCGGAAGGCCTTGTAGTCATCATTGAGGCCTTTGCTCTCCATCTCATCACGAACTCTGAGAAACCCTCCTTTGGCTTTTGGCGGGTGACTTCGAGATCATGAGTTGTGACATCAATCTGTGTGTTATAGGAGTATTGAGCAATAAAGGCCTCGGCCAGCTCTTCCCAGTTCTGTTTCACAGAGTCCTCCAATTTTGCATACCAGATTGCGGCTATCCCACACATGGTTCGGCCAAAGAGAGACAACTTTTGGGCTGTGGTCAAACCCATTGGCCTCAGGATATCAGAAAATAGGTGGAGATGCACCATTGGGTCTCCAGAGCCATCGAAGCAGTCAATACGCAGCATTTTAAACTGCTCCGGTAACGTAACTGCAGATTCAGTATACCTGTCCTCTAAATCCGGGATAGAGTTCACTCCTTGTGCCCGCTTGAATAACTTCTCCAGTTTATTGACCTTAAGTGCGGTTGAGTCAACCTCAAATTCAAATGGAGCCTCGCTTTGATGGATAGGAACTTTAGAGGCCTGTGCTGGGATTGGCTCCACCGGATTGCCCTGAGTCTCTTGGACATCTGCAGTATGGGCAATGGCTCCGGATGTCGGGTTACCCATGGGAGGTGCATGAGATGCAGAAGTCGCAGCTTGCTGTGGCTGTTGTTGTTGTAGCTGCATTATCATTTCGGCCTGACGAGCCATGACTTCAGCCTGACGAGCCATGACTTCTGTCACGACCCAAACCCGACCCTATGGGTTTAGCACCGTAACCGGCCAGTAATCCGAGATTACCGAAGGCCTGCAGGACAGTAATACAGTAAAACAGAGTACAGGGCCTGGCGGAAGCCAAAACAGTAAATAAACAATGCCCAATGAGCTGCGACAGTCTATATGAAAAGATTTTTCATACATTTATACGTAAACAGTACGGAACGGTATGCACAATATTTACAATCATTCAGACTAGGGACTCAACCCTAGATAACAGTACGGTAAACATTCAGTCTATACAGAACAGTGAAACAGTACAAAAGGGGGAATTGTAAAACACCCCTAAGCCCTAACACGTTAGGCTCGGAACCTCGCAATGAGGCACAAAGGCTGGCTTGACAAAACTGGAGTCTAACCCACGCTCCTAGCTCCAGTCTGGTGGCTGAGCACCTACATATATATATATAAACAGTGAGCTAAAGCCCAGTAAATAACATAATGCGTAAAGAGGTTATGAATGAAATGTCCTTACAGTAATGAAATCAGTTCGTTAAACAATACTTCAGTTTTTCAGTCAGAACAGTTATTCAGTCATATGTGGTACATCCATTAGCATAGCAGTAAACAGTAGGTCTTAAAGACCGAACGGTAATGATGGCCATCAGTCAGTAAACAGTAGTGGTTCCACGAGGGAACCGACAGAGATCTCTGTAACAGTAACAGTAAACAGTAAGTGCTAAGGATGCCACAATACAGTTCAGAAGATAGGACATACATTCATTCAGTAAACAATATCAGTTCAGGAAACAGTTCAGTTCAGTATTCAAAAGATAATCATTTGAACATATCTTTACACAATTGTTACTCACAGAGTTTGGGCTACAGTATGCTAGAGCGTGTCTCCCCAGTCGCCAACCTTACACAGTTAACAGATTGAACACACTAAGCTACGCAGTTGGGAAATATAACAACTTAATCCCTAATGCCTCGGTGTGTTCTACCTCTATATCCTCAATAAGATGTCTACAACTAGGCCTAAGAATGCCTAGAATGAGATGAGGATGCAAAGATGCACATTTAAAAGCACTTTCAGAAAAACAGAGTTCCGCTCGAGCGCAGGTTTCCCCGCTCGAGCGGTAATGCAACAAAGGTACACGCTCGAGCGTAAACTTTCTCGCTCGAGCGTACTGTAAAAGTACTGGATGGGTGAAATCTTCGCTCGACGCCCGCTCGAGCTTGAGACATGACTCCGCTCGAGCGCCCAATCCTCCGCTCGAGCGGACTGTAAAACAGTGCAGAGAGATGCTGGTTGCTCGGATTCCACGCTCGAGCGGAACTTTCCCCGCTCGAGCGAAAGTGCAAAATCTGGGAATTCCAGATTGCACCTCCAAGCTCAAACTCACCTTCAAATGCATCAAAACCAATCCTCTTGGGCCCATTTTCTGGAAAACATTTATAAACACATAGAATAACGTGGTTCAAAGCTCAATTTGAGAAATCAAAGCCCAAGGGTGTTTAATTCAAACCCAATTTCAAACCATTTTCCAAGAACAATCCTCAAACATGACATGCATGATCTTAAATCATTTTCAAAGCTTTAATGCTGTTTCAAAAGAGCTCAAACCTTCAAAAACAAGATGAACTCATGGAGTATGACCAAAAGATGGACATGCATGTGAGGAAACATGGACTACAACCTCAAAACTTCAATATATGTACATGCATGCAACAATTAAGCCACAATTCAACATCTAAACCATGTTTTGGCTCTACACTCCATCAATATGACATGAACCATGCAAGAATCAACTTAAAACATGAACAATAAGACAATGGAGCTACCTTTAGTCTTGTAGTTCAAGAAGGGAGCTCAAATATGCAATCTACCCTTCAACAATTCTTCAATTTCCAAGCAATATTGAGATGAACTCAACTCCTCAAGTCTCTCTCTCTCTATGGTCGGCTAAGGGTCTCACAAATAGGCCAAAGAAATGTTTGATTCAATGTATAAGGCTCAAGTGTGTGTGTGAGATAGTGGTCCACTAGGGGTAGTTCGGTAAATAAGGCCAACTCTGCAATTGATCAATATTTAATCTAATTTAATCGTACCAAATCAGTTTTCAGATAATTATACCATAAAATCATATTAAATATGACGATCATAATACACTAACCCATTCTTGATTCAGCCGCCGATAAGGCCTTCAATTAATAGTTTAAACATAAAGCACGAACAGATCAAACAAACAGTCAACAGATAAGATGCAATTCAAACAGATGTATTCACTCAATTCAGTTTCAATTTCGGTCAGTCAGTTCAGTACTTTTAATCAGTTCAATTATCAGTCATGATCAATTCAGTTTCACGGTAATCAGCGTTTATCGGTAACTAATCAGTCATTAATCGGTAAACAGTATGAGGGTTGTTACAACTTCAGCCTGACGGACTGCGTCCTACTGCAGTGCCTCAATTGTTTGTTGTAGGTACCGCATCTGTTCTTCCATACTGGCTGGGGGATGCTGAGCCATGGGAGTGGGTGATTGATCTCGTGCTGAGCTGAATGCAGACAAATGTTCCCAAACCAGACTAGACCCAGGTGAACTGAGGTGTGACTGCTGTAGAAACTGTACTAGTGAATTCTGCCCGAACCTCCTTCGTCTTGTAATCGGTGGGGGTGAGGCAAACACAGGTTGCTGTTGAACCAATTCTGACCTGACAAAGTCTATCAATACAAGTCCGGTGTACTCGGGGGATATTGGAGCCTTCTGAAGCTATGGTTCCAAGACTACCTTACAAAAGAGAAAACAGATAGCATCTCAGCCTGATTTTACCAGAACAAATATGAGCACAGCTGACTGACTGCACTCTCTACTGAATTTGCCCAAAACTCTGTCTGTAAACTGATACCCTCAAGTAAAACTAATTCCCCTAAATACTGATGCCCGCAGGCCTGATACCCAAACTTGCAAACTGATACATGCATTCCTGTAGAGACACACTCTAAAAGCATATAGCAAGCAAGTGAGAGCCAAAACACCCCTATGGAGGGGTAGGGTTTCCCTGTCCTATCTTGTCAGGAACTAGGGTTTCACTACGCACGCAGCGATTTCAAACAACCTACAATCGGGTAAGCAACTTGTCCTAACTTGGAATGGTCACTACAGTTTCCGATATGCACTAGGTCGAATGGTCAAAAAGAGTGCCCCGGTAAAAATCGGGGTTTGTGTTCCCGTTGTGGCAGAGCCCGCAACTGGTCAGCCTTATGGCACGCTTCGCAAAGTAAGCCTCTGGCAAACCGTTCAGGAACAGCATACAGCAAACACGATGTCCTAGGCGCACCAATGCACATGCAATGCAAAGAAATACATAAGTGTAATCAAAACAAGATATTATGAGTTCGAGTCAAGCTCTCTAACTTCCCAACGGAGTCGCCAGAAACTGTAGACGCGCCCTGAGGGGCTTTATGCTGTGCTACAGTTCGGACTCAAATGTCGCAGTTCTTAATCTGATCTCACAATGTTCAATGTGAGATTGACAAATCACCAAAGAGTCTAAATCTGGCAAATCGTTTTGGAAAACTAATTTTTGTAAAGAAGTGTCAAACATGGACTGCTTTGCCAGATACAGAGTCGCCACCTAAATATTTTATTTTGGGAAATTTAGGAAACCTTGACTCGTGCCTAAGGCCATGTGTCCGTCATCATCAAAGTTGCCTCGGCTCAGGAACTTGGGTACGAGAGGGGAAGGTCATGTAATGAGCACCCCCGCTCGCCCGATCGAAAATCGGCCTTTACTAAGCATGATATTTCATTTTTGAAAACACATGTGTTCTTATTCCGGTTATTAGCCTATAATTACTATGTGATACGCACAACACACAAGTATAGACTAGATCGCCTAAGTTGGAACAAAACATCTCATGTTTGTTTGAAAATGGTTTGAAGGTGCTACTCGCAAGTAGGCTAAGACGTGGATTTGCCACCCTCAAGTGGGCTTAAAATGCGCATTTCGATGAATTGTTCCAATTCAAGTAATCCAGTCTTCACCCACAGGTATTCAGGCAGTTATATGACTTAAGCACATAGCCTCATGGAAAGTAGGCTAAACATGGCAACACTTACACGCATGCAAGATGCTAAAGCATAAAAGCTTACTTAGTACTCCAAACCAAAACAATAGCTAGTTAGTAATCAATGCATGATTCTAGTTTATGTTAAGATGGCTAATGCAACACATGCAAAATGTAACTAGAAATAGGCTCGGCTATTCTAAAATGGCATATGACATGCAATTGGATAATCATGTATTCAAGTTGGTATTGAAATATAATGCAGTTAGTATGATGCGCCGAGCTCGGTGCATGCAATACAGATGAATAAATGCAAACATGCTATCATAAGTATGCTAATCAAAATATGACCTAGAACTAACCATCGTAAGCGGTTAAGTAAAAGGGAGAAAGACGTGGGGTTGGAAGACATTCACACACTCATGCACACTTATTACAAAATTCGCCCTCTCGACGGAGGGTCCGAATAAATAATACAAATCAACTAATTAAGTAACTACCCTAGCTAATTAATTATTACATAACTCTTAACTAATTAAACAAATTAATTAAGCTATGAAGAATAGGAAAGCGGCCTCGGGAAGAGGAACAAATGCATGCTTGGTCGCCTCGCTCGAAAACCCATTGCCATGCCACATGTTGCCTCTGTTTGCACTGTTCTGCGCCTCTGAAAACTGTACAAGTCCCAAGGATGCTTTTGAATCACTCCCTGAGCACTGTGAGATGTCACCGGCCAAAACATAGGAACATCGGCCATGTGGAATTGGTCACCGACCATTTGTGAGGATCTCGGCCAACAATTTTTAGTCGATCGGCACTGAAGATGGCCGGCCGGCCATATCTTCCTGCAGAATGCTATTTTGCAGCAACAGAGGACAAACAGAGCATGGCAATGCATTTTCAAGGCAATGTGTGCACAAATACCCTCCCTATCATGTCATGAGCTCAATGGAGTGTAGTACTTGACCCTCGGGCCATCAATCACGCATATCGATGCATGATGGCCAAAGGAGCCAAGCGTGCAATTCAATATGGAATGAATGCACAAAAACACATGAATGCCTAGAGCTCTATCATGTTGGATCAAGAGTGTCGGCGACTGAGGATCGAGGCACATTTCGTCACTTCAATTACGAACGTCCCTCGGTCCACATGTTTGATTTGACACCCCAAACCAAACATAATGCAATGCAAGTATGCCAAATACAATGCAATCATGGAAATGCGATACAATGCAACATGAGCTCGCCAAAGGCAATACAACACAGCCTAACATGTAAACAACATGGCATGCAACAAGTATGCAACAATACTATGCAACCTAAACATGCAAATGTACAATGTACGAAGCATGCAAAAATGCAATGTACCAAGTATGCAATAATGACTAAATGGAACAAGCATGCAACAATATGCAAGGATCATGCAAGATGGACTTAAACTGAAATGGGCAGAGCTCAGCCATGTCCAAATCAGTGGCCAAAACACTAAAACTAAGGCACCAACACGTAAAACAAACATGTACACATATTGGTCCATCACTTAGGCACAAAGAGGATAATTCTCAAAAGCACTCAAAGAGTGAAAAACATGTAAGCGTGACAACACTACATGCTCTGAAATGATGCCAAGGATGATGCCAAATCATGCACACAAGTCAAGCTTAACATGCAAGAAAGCTCAAGGCTTAAGGCTAGCCAAGGAGCTTGTACTAAGGCCACATGAAACAAGCTCCAAAGAGCCAAGGACAACCGAAACAGTCCTATATCATGCTAAAGGGAGTCTAAAACATGCAAGGGCCAAAGCTAAAACAAGCCAAAATGAAGGGCTGAAGGCAAGATGCAAGTAAGGCCCACAAAGGGGATTACACTACACCCATTATAATCAAACATGGCATGACTTAACTAATGAAAAACAGAGATCTTGCATGTCAAAATAGGCCCAAAAACCCAGTTAGATGGTATCTAGAAGACCTAATCATGGAGGCATGCACAATGACCCAACCTTAAGGCACAAAACACCAACCCTTCAAAGCTTTGAAAGAATGACAAATGCAAGTATATGAGCATGAAACATGGACTGAAATAACATATGAGACGATGCCAAATCATGAAAAAGGCCCAAGTAGTGCATGCTAATGACTTGGACCCTTAAAGCTAACAAGCTAGAATGTATGGTAGCTATACAAAGCAATGCATATATGATCAAAACAACACTAAACAGAGCTTTAGCATGCTGAAATATGAACAAAAGCTCCTTTGAGTTGAGTCAAAATCATGCTAAAACCATAGCTTAAGCACAAAGCATGTTAAGGCAATAGAGAGGATTACAAGGCAAGTATATGGTGCATGCAAGAGACCACTAAACCAACCTTAGACAGAGGTATAGCATGACAAAATAACACCAAATACTTGCTAAAATGGAGCCAAAACAAGCTAAGCAAACATGTTACTAATATGAGCCATCAAAGCAAGCAAATGAGACACGAGGAGAGAGGGGTGTCCCTCTCCTATTCAAGACTCTAAAACCACCTTTCCACCACTGAAAATCCTCTGGATTTCAGTGGTAGAAAGGTCAAACCAAAGCAAGAGCAAAGGCCAAAAGAGATGGCTCCAAACAAGGCCTCAGAAGGGGTAGACAACCCCCAACCAAAAAATGACCTTAAACAATCAGCTAAAGCATACAAAATCAGAACTTTTTTCAGTTTATAGTTAAGCTTAAAAAAATATGCAAATAGGTCTAAAAGCTTAAGCCAAAATGGGGAAACAAAAGGTTAGTTGCTCACCCTTGAAGAACACCTTCAAGAACACAACTCCAGCCACCCCGTTGGATCAAAACCAGCCCAAGAACTCTGAAACCAACTTCCTAGTGCTTTAGCAACCAAAGGAAGGTGCTCTACTAGGTGCTCTAGTGCAAAAGTATGAACAAAAACACACATTAGGTCACAAACACACACAAATATAGAGAGAGAGAGAGATTTAGAGATAGAGGGATATATGAACTCTATATCTATTTTGCTGAACCGCTGGAAAGGGAGGGGAGGCTCCCTTCTTATAGAAATCCAATTCTCAAGCTTGTTGAAAAAGCTTGAGTCTTGGGGCAAATCCCTCCATACACGTGTATGGAGGATCAGAATTGTGCATACCAGCTGTCACAACTGGCACAAAATATATGCAAAAAGCAGATGGAAAGGACTCGGCCAGAAAATATGGTCGATCGACCAACAAAAGTGTCGACCGGCCAACACTTTTGGTCGATAAAAAGAAAACAAGGCCGATGGCTTCAAGCCTTGGCCGGTGGGTTGAGGGGATGGCAAACAAGCCACCCTCTTCTCTCAAAAGAAAAACCACAAGTCCTAAAACCACAAGTCCTTGGTCCACAACCAAGCACAAAACAGGCAAGTTGAGAGATCCTAAGGCATGGCGCGCAGCCGAGACCTTCGGAAACTCGAAACGAACACGAGCATGGATGATCATCGAGTGTTCAAACGATGATGTCCAAGTCTTGAGGACGGTCAAAAAAGGGGTGTCTACAATATTCATGAATGATTTTCTCACAAATCTTGTTTATATGAACGATCTAGGGTTTGTTTCATGGATCAATCACAAAAATGAACTCAAATCAAACAATGGTGTAGAGATCAAGGTCCAATTTCATGCCTTTAGCCCTAATCACTACACAACTCAAAACCCTAGCTCAAAATTCCTAATTTCATCATGATTTCTTGACAAAGATAAGTTAGAGACAAAGTTTGTAAGTAAATTAACATACCCCAACTCAAATCTAAGGTTTGCCCTCTAATTTTCTTCAAATCCTTGGCTTTCTCTTCCATTCTCTCTTTCTAACTCACTCTCTAGGGCTCTCAAGCAACAAATGAAGAACAATAGGGCTAAATAACTCATAGGGAAAACTTCACTTTACCCCCTTATGGTTTGGGCCGGGTGCGGTTTACCCTCTTGACATTCGGATACCACCACATAACCCCCCTGTGGTTGATGGACTAAAACGTCTCCTAACTTCTGCTAACGGAAGTTGTAAATTGACAATTATACCCTCATATATATACTATTTCAGGGGAAACCCAACCCAGTTCTTTCTCTCTCCATCTTCATCATCTTCTTTTTCTCTCTCTCTCTCTCTCCATCTTTATCTTCTTTATCTTTACAAACAATTCAATAATTCAATTCTACATACTTGTCACCCATTGATCTCTAAAACATCTTCAGATTAAGTGCTTATAAAATTTTCAATAAGGAACAATTTGTACAAAGGTTCCAAATTGAAATTCAAACTTGTTGATAAAAGTGAAATCTTAATTCCAAGTTGAAAGAAGAATAATGTATTTAAGCAGAAAGTAAGAAACATAGACTAATATATATAGATATGGAAATAGGAGATATCGAAAGGAAACGTAGACTAATATATATAGAAATCATATCATGTGCGTGTATATATATATAACACAAGGCATGGTCCGATAGTTGTAATTGGAGATCTAGAAAGGAAAAGAGCCACCTCCATCGGAGTGGTTGTGTTTTAGATGGGTATTTTTAGCTTCAGCATACTGCTCTTCTTCATGAACCATTTGAAATATAGCATATTTGGAATATAACAGATGCAAAATATATAAATATATATATATTAAACATAACACAGATATGTGTATATATGGATTTGATATACATATATATATATATATTATATAATCAATTTTTTTTGATGAATTGAAATTAGCTTTGATACACACACACACACATATATTATATAATTTGCAGAGAGTGGCGCCAGAATGGGATTGACCAGAGTTAGGTAGTAAGAAGCTCAAAAAATTTTGGTAGTACGAACATTAAACCATATTCAGTAAGATCAAACCATCTCTCATCTTTTTTTTTTTTTTTCTTCTCCTGACTAGAGGTTTACAGATCTGATGGCATTGTTTATAAATTTGAAGATGTACCAAGGGAATTTTCGTCTTAAAAATAATGTTACTCTCATTGCAAGCGCGTGACTCTCACTTTAATGGAAAAGCTAACTAAGCGTTTTAGTCCACCAACCACAAGGGGGTTATGTGGTGATATTTGAATGCCAGGGTGGTAATTCACATATGGCCCAAACCATAGAGGGTAAAGTGAAGTTTGCCCTAACTCATATATGACCTAACTCATAAAACGTGATTAAATCATTACGGATCATAATTTTTCAAGATTTCACTGTAAGCTCTATAAATCATGTTAATCATAGATATGAAGTCGGTTTTTGTTTATCGCACCTCTAAGGCCTTCAATTTCGGTTCAAAGTCTCAATTACAATAGATATTTCTACTTTCCACAGATATTTTTCCAAATTTACATAATTCACATACTTAAATTTAAAAATTCATATCAATCACATAATCACGTGCATAATTAAGTATAGTATGGGTTGGGTTGTCATAGTCTCCCCCCTTTATGGAGTTTGGTCCTCCAAACTTGTTTACCTTAAGTTGAAAATAATTCCGATTATTGTTGCCTAATTTCTTCTTCTCATTTCCAAGTGGCTTCGCTTCCATGATGTTCCCTCCATTCCACTTTTATCATTGGGATAGCCTTGTTCCTTAGTTGTTTGACTTGCCGATCAAGGATTCGATGGGGTTTCTCCTCATAAGCCATATTGTCATCTAGCACAATTTGATGATAGTCAATAACATGAGAAGGGTCCCGAAGGTAGCCTCACAACATTGATACGTGAAACACATTGTGCACTTGCTCCATGCCCGATGGTAAAACAACCTGATAGGCAACCGGACCTAATCTTTCCAAAATCTGATACGCCCCTATGTACCGGGGTGATAATTTTCCTTTTTTTCCCCCAAATCTTATGTGCCCTTTCATTGGAGTGACTTTGACAAAAACATGAACCCCAACTTCAAACTCCAAGTCTCTCCTTATTTGATCCGCATAGCTCTTTTGTCGGCTTTAAGCAGTTTTCAATTTCTATTGGATGATTTGAATCTTTTCCATAATAACTTGCACAATTTTAGGCCCAATCAACGACCTATCCCCAACCTCTGTCCAACAAATCGGAGTTCGACATTTTCTCCCATACAAAGCTTCATATGGTGCCATTCTAATACTAGAGTGGAAACTGTTGTTATAAAAAAATTCCGCCAAAGGTAAATGAGTTTCCCAACTTTCACGGAAATCCAAAACACACATTCGGAGCATGTCCTCCAACGTTTGTATAGTTCTTTCAGATTGTCCATCAGTTTGTAGATGAAATGCGGTACTAAACTTCAACTCTGTCCCCAATGCTTTTTGTAAGCTGTGCCAATACCTTGACACAAACTTAGAATCTCTATCCGACACAATGGAAACCGGAACGCCGTGCAATCAAATAATCTCAGCAATGTACACAATAGCAAGTCGATTAGCATTATAAACAGTCTTCACAGGCAAAAAGTGAGCAGATTTAGTCAAGGGCAAACTTCACTTTACCCCCTATGGTATAGGCCATGTGTGAATCACCTCTCTGACGTTCGAATATCACTATATAACCCCCTTGTGGTTGATGGAGTGAAATGCACAATTACCACCGTCAACATCAGAAGTAAAAAGACTATTTTGCCCTTGTATATATAACCTTTGTTTAACATTTCTTCTTCAACAGTTGTGCATTTGAGAAGAACAAGAGGGAGAACTTAGGGTTTTGATATATGAAATTAGGATTTTGATTTAACAAATTAATTTAAACAACAAAGACACGCCATGTTCTTCCTCCTTCTCTCTTTAAAATTACAACCCTACCATTTCTCTATAATTAAACAAAATCATAACCATAGACAGATGAAACCCACGAAAAACACAGTGGATGATTGAAACTGCCACCATGGACGGCGAGACCACCTCTACATAGCACCTAAGTTATCAGATAGATGATGACAAAACACCAAACTAAGTCAATAGTTCTACACCATCAAGAACTAACCAAAACTAACAAAAGCAGTCTGTATTACATAACAAAACATAGCAACCATGGACTATAACATCCATGGCCGAACCTAGAAATACACAGGCTAACCCTGTACACAATCATAATGACTTATGTAAACCATCGATGACAGTTGAACCTTTACTTTCAATTCCACCGAACCAGAACAAACCCATCATCATCATGATTCGACAGTCGAAGTTCGCAAATGGGTCTTGATCGAATTGAATTTTGAGTTCAAAATAGAAATGGGTTTGGATTTGAACCCGTTTTACGCTGAATCGTTCGTTGAATGGGATGTGCGAGCACCATTAGAGGTGATATACGAAGTGTGGGAAGACGATCAAAATGACAATGTCTTGGATGAGAAATAAGAGAGATACCCATTGCTGTGAATGATTTTAGGAATTTAGTATTTAGATTTTAAATTGATTTGTAAAATATTGAATGATTGGATAATATATATTATTCACTGTGCATATATATGTTCGTGATACAATTTGTAGCTTTATATGCATATATATATATATGTGTGTGTGTGTGTGTGTATGTTAGAGTTGGTGATTCAAATTTTGTTTTTCTTTTTATTTACTTGTCATAATTTAACACCAATTGATTGGATCAAACTTGAACATTTGTAATTGATTACTTTGACTGGGAGTGGTTTGATTATGGAGGTATCGGTGGGAGTTTGTAATTTTACTCTTTTTTTTCCCCTTCTTCTGGGTAGAGATTTCCAGATCAGGGTTTTGAAAATGAAGAAGAAGGACTGCTTTGGAAATTGGTGATGAAGATGAGGGCATTTTAGTCATTTAATTCGGATAAAAAATCATCTTTCCATGACCAATTGCACAACCCTCGTGTGTATTGCACAGCCTGTTAGAATAGATGAAAAAACAAACTGTGCACTTCACTCCATCAACCACAGGGGGGTTATGCGGTGATATTCGAACGTCAAGGCGGTGATCCGCACATGGCGTATACCATAGGGGGTAAAATGAAGTGCGGTCTTTAGTCAATCTATCCATAACAACCCATATAGAATCCATACCTCGGGGTGTTCAGGGTAAGCCCACAATAAAATCCATAGTTATATGCTCCCACTTCTATTCTAGAATACGAAGAGGTTGAAGTAACCCCGCCGGTCTTTGGTGCTCCACTTTCACTTGTTGACATTGAAGGCACCTTGAAATGAATTCCGCAATTTCTCTCTTCATATTAGGCCACCAAAAGGCTTGCTTGAGATCTTGGTAGATTTTGGTATTCCTAGGATGCATAGCAAACCTGGACTTGTAAGCTTCTTCCAAGACTCTTCCTTTAACTTTAGCGACATTTGGAATACACAATCTTTCCTTGAACTTCAACAATTAAGCTTCCAAAGAAAATCCCGATCTCGGTTTTGCTTCCATCTCATCATATACTTTCTTGAGGAATTCATCCTCTAATTGCCTTTGTTTAATTTCCTCAATAATAGCCAGTTGTGCGGTCATTGCGGCCAACATTCCATCTTGTTCATGTAGTACAATTTTCACCTCCATTTTTTCCAAGTCAAGTAATAGTTCATTCTACTCCATAAGCAAACATGCTAAGTTTCCTGTTGACTTTCTACTAAGAGCATCCGCTACCGTGTTGGCTTTACCAAGATGATAATGAATCTATAAGTCATAATCCTTGATGAGTTCTAACCACTGTCTTTGTTGCATATTAAGCTCCTTTTGAGTAAAGAAATACTTGAGGCTCTTGTGGTCGGTGTAGACTTCACACGTTGCTCCATAAAGATAATGCCGCCATATCTTCAATGTAAATACCACATCAGTTAATTCCAAATCATGTGTAGGGTAATTATTTTCATGTGGCTTCAATTGTCAAGATGCATACGCAATTACCCTTCCATTTTGCATAAGTTCACACCCCAAACCCTTATGAGAAACATCACTATAAATAACAAACCCTTATGTACCTGATGGTAAGACGAGAACCGATGCCGTTG
This sequence comes from Camellia sinensis, assembly GCF_055761805.1. Taxonomy (NCBI): domain Eukaryota; kingdom Viridiplantae; phylum Streptophyta; class Magnoliopsida; order Ericales; family Theaceae; genus Camellia; species Camellia sinensis. The sequence continues at coordinate 103,554,694 of NC_138962.1, forward strand.
TGAGCCTTGTCTTTAATTCTTGGAAAGCGGACTCCCACTGTTCTGTCCACTCAAATGGAACACCTTTTTGAGTCAATAAGGTAAGCGGCACCGCAATCTTAGAGAAATCTTTAACAAATCTTCAGTAGTAACCAGCTAAACCCATAAAACTATGTACTTCTGCAGTGTTGGTGGAAGCAGGCTAATTCACAATAACTTCTATCTTTTGCGGATCGACAGACACACCATCCTTGTTAATTACATGCCCCAAAAACACAACTTCATTCAACCAAAATTCACATTTCTTCAATTTAGGATATAACTTCTTCTCCCTAAGTGTTTGAAGAATTAATCTCAAGTGCCTTTCATGTTCCTCCCTACTCTTCGAATAAATAAGAATGTCATCAATGAATACCACCACAAACTCATCCAAGTGTAGTTTGAAAATCCGATTCATTAAATCCATAAAAGCTGTCGGTGCATTCGTAACCCCAAATGGAAAAACTAAAAATTCGTAATGGCCGTACGTGGTTCGAAAGGCAGTCTTCTCAACATCCTCTGCTTTGACTTTCAACTGATGGTACCCGGATCTCAAGTCGATTTTTGAAAACACTTGTGCCCCCTGTAATTGGTCAAACAAATCATCAATCTGTGGTAAAGGATATTTATTCTTCACCGTTACCTTATTAAGTTCTTGGTAATCAATACACAACTGAAGGGTCCCATTCTTCTTTTTCACAAACAAAACCGATGCACCTTATGGCGATGTACTCGATCAAATGAACCCTTTGTCAAGCAATTCTTGCAACTGTATTTTCAATTCTTTCATTTCTGCCAGAGACATTCTGTACAGAGCCTTCGAAATAGGTTGAGTACCCGGTATAATATCAATGACAAATTCCATCTCACGATCTATCAAGTCCCCTGGAAATTCTTCATGAAATACATCTGGAAACTCACTAACAATTTGAATATTTTCAACACCCACCTCAGTTGTCTCTGCATGCAAAATAATACACAAATAACCCCTACAACCCTTATGAAGTAGTTTACAAGCTTTCATAGCCGATATCAAATAGGGCGGAGGGACCACCCCATGTCCCAAAAAAGTAAACTCACCCTGACCCGGTGGGCGGAAAACAACTTGCTTAGACACACAATCAATGGTTGTATGATACTTAGCTAACCAATCCATTCCCAAAATTATATCAAAGTGTACCATATCAAGAGGCATCAAATTAGCCCACAATGGAATATCTTTAAGTAAAAGCTCACATGCAGGATACATAGAAGCACACAACACATAGTCCCCGAATGGGAGAGACACGCACAGCACATAATTCAAGGGTTCCATATATCTATTCAAATTAGGAGCAAATGTTTTTGAAACAAAGGAATGGGTGGAACCCGAATCAAGTAGCACATGAGCAAGTTGGCCATTGATGGAAAGCGTACCTGAAACCACAACGTCTGAATTTTGGACATCACCCAGAACAAGAGCAAAGACTCCCCCTTACCTAATGTTGTCTCTAGAAGTAATAGGCCTTGCCAGGGTCTTTGTTGCAGGAGTGGAGCCGGCTGAACTAGTAGATGGCCTATTCCCTTTTTGTTGCCCAAACATAGGACAATCTCTTACCATATGCCCCGTCTTTTCATAATTAAAGCAAGCTCCTGATGCTCGATAAAAAACCCTCTGGCGCTTCTTTCCGCACTCTGGGTAAGTTGGTAACGAATCACAAGTAGAACCTGAAGTGTTGGAAGTTCCCAAATTTTGCTTCTTACTTTGTGAGGATGCCGACCCTTTATGCACAATGGAGCCTTGCCTTTTGCCCTTCCAATCCGAGTACCAGTTGTGGTTGGCTTGGTTACCTTCCGCTATGATGGCCTTATCCAATACATCCACATATTTCTGTACCTGCAATACATTAATCTTCTCAAGAATGGAGTCTTGAAGGCATCCCTCAAATTTCCTCGCCTTCTTGTAGTCCGTATCGACCATGTACGGTGCAAAACAAGCTAATTTGGTAGATTGCACTTCATACTCCGCTATGGTCTTGTTTCCTTGCTTCAAGTTTTCAAACTCCGACACCTTCCTGTCTCGGTTACTCTGTGGAAAGTATTTCTCATAGAAGATCTCCAAAAATTGAGCCCAATTCATCCCTTGATGCTCTCCTCAAATAAGCATCCACCAATGGCGCACCTCATCCTCTAGTGTAAAAGAAGCTAGCAAGACTTTATGTTCCTCCGTACATGGAAAGACTTCAAATAATTTCTCGATACCCAGCACTCAAGCCTCCGCCTTTAATGGGTCAATTCCTCCTTTGAACAAGGGTGGTTCATCTTCTTAAATTCTTTTGTGAGAGCAATAGTTCAATCGTCAGTCTAGTGGTCTTGCATTGGTGGCGGTGGTTGTTATTGTTGTTGTTTTCTAAAGGCCTCAACCATGTCCATGATCATTGCCTCCATTCTATCAAGTTGCGCGTAGGTTCAATCCTCTCCATCCTCTGCTCTTGTTCTCACCATGATCTAGAGGAACACACATTATAACTTTTCCAAATAATAAACACATAAGTCACATTTACAAATGCACATTTTCATGTCATACTTGATTATGGATGCATTATGAATGTAACATAAACCCTTTCTAGACTTCTTATTACTTGCACGGACTCGTGTGTAAGATATTAACTTGTGCTCTGATACCACTCTGTGATGACCCGACCCTGCCCCTAAAAGTTTGGGGCATAACCGGCCTGTAATCACTTGATTACCTTTGGCCTCAAACAAACATACAGAGTAATTATAGTAATGGGGCCAAAAGCGGAAGTATACAACAAAAGAATGATTCCATTGAGCTATACCAATATGAGCAAAAAGTAACACATCCACATCATTTACATGCCCATGCAAAAAGAATATAAGTATCGAAAGAAATTTGTGCATAACATTTACAAACCCAAGACCACAATAGCAAAAACAAAATAAAGTCAAAGTATGATGTGAGTCAGAGATGAAACTCCATCTTGGAGGTGTCACTCGATTGGGTCTAAAAAAGAATGGCTCATGAAGCTGACTCTAGGGGTGTGCTCCATGCTGTGGATTACCTATATGTGCATACATAAAATTGGGTGAGCGAAGCTCAATGACTAACAATACAGTAAAATAGTGTCAATAGATAGTCATAAGATTCTCACAATACCCAAAATCTTATAAACAATACGGCCTTAGGCCCAATCATACTTCAAAACGACCTCGGGCCCAACATATAACAAAATGACTTCGGGCCCAATCATATATCAAAACGGCCTCGGGCCCAATCATATTTCAAAACGGCCTCGGGCCCAACATATAACGAAAATGGCCTTGGGTCCAATCATATTTCAAAATGGCCTCGGGCCCAACATATAACAAAACGGCCTCGGGCCTAATCATATTTCAAAATGGCCTCAGGCCCAACATATAACAAAATGGCCTCGGGCCCAATCATATTTCAAAATGGCCTCGAGCCCAACATATAACAAAACGGCCCCGGGCCCAACGTTGCATATGTCATATAATATTAATGAGGTTTCTTATTTCAAACAAATCACAATGTCAAAACCTTTCACCGTTCATGGTTCGAGGTACACAATAATGAACATATAAATATGATATTATTACTCACAGTGGGATCAATCTTGTGGCGTTTCCCCCGGCACACGACCTATACCAAACATGTCACACACATATTCAATAAGTAATTCACTTCAATTGTACTCTTTTCTTTCATTATTCACAACCTTCTTTAATGAGTTTCTATTCATCATTTCACGCCCAAAAGGGGCTAAAAAAAGGTTGGGAATGCATTCCAGAGGCTGGGGGTAGTAAAACAACAGCTGCTTGAGCGGTCTAGCTCCGAACGTGCGGAAATGGCCGCCGCTCAAGTGCACAATGAAGAGTGGGTTTAGGCTTAAATCTTCGGCGCTCGTGCAGAGCTTGAGGCCGCATGAGCGGTCTACGCTCACTCGGGCAGTCTGAAAATGGCTCTAAGATGCAAACGCTTTCCTCTCATTCCCAAGCCCAAATCCATGTAAAAACAACTAAAAAACATGATATCTAAGCATGATACAAGTGTAATTCCACATTAAACATATCAATCTTGCATCAACAACAATTTCATGGTCTCATCTTTTCACAATTTCATGGTTTACATACACAAGTTCAAAATACATATATTTATGAATGATTTTCTCACAAATCTTGTTTATATGAACCATCTAGGGTTTGTTTCATGGATCAATCATAAAAATGAACACAAATCAAACAATGGTGTAGAGATTAAGGTCCAATTTCATGCCTTTAGCCATAGTCACTACACAACTCAACACCCTAGCTCAAAATTTCTAATTTCTTCATGATTTCTTAACAAAGATAAGTTAGAGACAAAGTTTGTAAGTAAATTAACATACCTCAACTCAAATCTAAGGTTTGCCCTCTGATTTTCTTCAAATCCTTAGCTTTCTCTTCCACTCTCTCTCTCTCTAACTCACTTTCTAGGGCTCTCAAGCAACAAATGAAGAACAACATGGCTAAACAACTCATATATGACCCAACTCATAAAACATGATTAAATCATTACGGATCATAATTTTTCAAAATTTCATCGTAAGCTCTATAAATCATGCTAATCATAGATATGAAGTCGGTTTTTCTTTATCATGCCTCTAAGGCCTTCAATTTCGGTTCAAAGTCTCAATTGCAACAGATATTTTTACTTTTCATAGATATTTTTTCAAATTCACATAATTCACATACTTAAATTTGCAAATTCATATCAAACACATAATCATGTGCATAATTAAGTATAGTACGAGTTGGGTTATCACACTCATTTTGTTGTAACCAAGCATGATCTTTGAAAGATATAAGCCATTAGGGCATATGAATATCTGTTTAGCTTTCATTTCTTATTTCTTCTTGTAACACATGTTGTAGATTCAGGATGAACGATTTATGAATGTACATCGCATGTGTCACCTTTTGTATATTGACTCTGATTAATGAAAACTTCTTATTTTATTTATACCACTCTGCACTAGTGTTTGGAGTTGGATTATTGTAATTATTTTGGGGGCATTACACATTCGAGAGAAAACATTTTTCTTCTACTCAAGTGTAATGGTCACTTGTATATATAAATGTATTGAGTAAATGAGCTTAAATTAAAGGTTTTGGTAATGTTTCCAGGTAATAAAATTTGAAGCTTGACACTCTCTACCCGGACTCATACTTTATTTACCTCTCATTGACCTATTTTTCAAAAGAACAAGTATCCAATTTCACATGAAACAAATAAAGATGTAGGAGTTATAATTTCATCTATGTCCAAATCACATTCTCAACTCCACAATTACTACACTCACCCTTTAATCATCCACAAAATCTCAAGAATTAAGGATAAATTTGATCACAATATCATTCTCTATCAAGATCAAAATTAAGGTTTCAATAATTTTGGGGCTTTCACTCTATTTTCATATATATATATATATATATAATTCTCAACATCAATGTTCATATTATATGGAAAATTGGGTGAAACTCTAACAATAGTCAAATAAAATTTCCCTTTTTGTCAAATACAAGCTTAATCTCACTCAATCATTAAATCAATTCTTATATTTACAATCATACCACATAATCATCTTTAAATCAAAGAGATACTAAGTTAAAAGTAACCCTACCTCAAGTTATGGGTAACAATGCTAAACTTCAAAGTGTACTCTTCGTAAAATCGCAATCTAATTGGTAGAAATGAAGATCTTCACATGTACTTCATTTCTTGCATGTGATTTAGGCTAGATCTTAGAAACTTAGGGTTTTCGGAGATGGGGAGAGTAGAGAGAAGGTAGAAAGGAAAAGGTGAAGAAATAAGCTAAAAAGTTACTTTTTAAGTTGCTGGTTTTGCGCAGACTGCTCAAGCGGTCTTTTCATTGCTCGAACGGTGAATGAGGCCTCTCAGTATTTTTGTCTGCAAAATGAGATACTGGGAGCTCTTCAAGTTGGCTCGAGTGACCACTAGTTCGCTCAAGCAGTCCACTCTCGCTCGAGTGACTAGATGTTCTCCATCTTCGCTCGAGCAGTACTTTCACTGCTCAAGCAGTCACCTGGGACAAATGTCACAATTATTATCCCTAAAAAGAAAGAGGGGAAAAAAAAACATAATTTAACATTTATAACAAAATAAATTGGCAGTTTCAAATTTTGCCACTTTCAATTTTATATTCAATAGACTAAAAAGATGAACGCATAAAAAGTTTATATTATTATGGTTGTGAATTATTTTGAATAAATCAGCTTCAATAGAGGTATTATTTTTGTATAATTCTATTTGTACATAGTATAAACTCTCAATCCATATCATAAATAGTGTTCGGATATAAATATTTGAACAAAAATCAAATGTTCGAATACAAATTTATGAACATAAAGTAGTTCGGATATAAATAATTGAACAGAATATATATTTGAATAATTTATTTTTATTCATAATCCTAAATTCAAACATTTGGGTGCCGTTTGGTAATACTTACGTTTTCAGTTTTCTGTTTATATTTACAAAAATTTTAAAAACTCAAATAAAAACTTGTTTGGTAAAATTTTTTATTTATAAATCAGTGGTCTCAGTTTATAAATTTGGCCAAAATATGAAAACACAAAAAATGTGTTTCCATTTTGAGTTTTCAATTTTTTTTTTTTACCACCCAACACTAGCCACCACCTGCTACCATTTTCCACCATCGTCTTTCGCCACCACCCGCCCCACCACCTGCGACCACCACCCGCCACCACCACCCACCAGCCACCACCCACCTGCCACCCACTCGCCACCACCACCCACCCCTCGCCACCACCACCACCACCCACCTGTCATCCACCCGCCACCCGCTACTACCATCCACCACCACCCGTCGCTTACTTGCCACCACCACTCACCACCCACCTGCCACCACCATCCACCACCTGTCACCACCAGCCACTCACCACCACTAGCCACCTGCCACCACCACCCACAACTCACCACCACCACCCACTCGCTACCACCTATCACCCGCCACTGTCACCCACCCACCCACCCACCACCTACCCGATACCACCCACTATCCGCCACCCACCTGCCACCGCCACCCACCACCCGCCACCACCACCCACTCGCTACCACTCACCACCCACCATCACTACCCACCACCCACCACCACCCGCCATCCGCTACCCACCTACCACCCGCTACCACCGCCCACTCGCTACCACCCACCACCCACCACCGTCACCCACTCACCCACCACCACCACCCGCCATCCGCCACCCGCCACCACCCACTCGCTACCACCCACCACCCGCCACCGTCACCCACCCACCCGCCACCACCAACCACCCACCACCCACCTTCACCACTTTCCACCACCGTCTTCTGCCGCCACTTGCCACCACTTGCCATTTGTCACTCTTTTTTATATTTTTAAATTTTTTTAAACATTTTGTCAATTACCAAACGCGTTTGTAGTTTATGTTTTTCTAAAAATAAAGAAAAAATAAACAAAAACCAATTTATAAAATTTTTGTAAATATAAACTGAAAACATAAACGTTACCAAACACATTTATTCAAAAATTTATATCCGAACATCATTTGTGATATATACTAAGAGTTCGAATGGTATGCAAATAGACTTTCTCATAATTTTTTTCTTATTTTATAAAACTGATAATTTTTCATTGTTTTCTCCAATTGTTGGATAAAAGGACTTTTTATTTTTGAAAAATAGCATGAAGTTCAATTTTTGACCAATCAAATCATATCTGATTAATTTGATTTTTTTTTTTTATAAATGATATGGATGATATTCTTTGTATAAGTTTAAAATAAAAACAATAATCATTATAAAAATCAAAAAAAATAAAGGTGAGTCAAATAAATTAAATATTTTAATCTAGATTTTATTTATTGACATACAAAGACTTTTAAGTTTGTTTAAATTCTAAGAATTGTTTAATGCTCTAAGGATGTGCCAAAACTTGATTTGGAGGGTGTTTGGGAAGTGGGTATTGTAGTTAGCTTTTTTTATTTTTTAGAACAGACATACAGAAAAATAGAGAAAGTGATGTGATTGGATATTTTAACTTTTTGACTATTTAAACCAAAAAGTCAATATCCCAAATAGACTCTCAACGTCAATTTCAACTATATTCTTATAAATTAATTAGAAATATAAGAAATTATAAGTGTTAGATTTGATTTAAATATAAATTTCTAATAGTTTAATAAAAAATTTCTAAAGAGTGAAGACGATGGATCGAGGGGGTTGGAACCCAGTGATACGCAGGAGAAAAGTGGGAAGCCAGCTTGGAGATCCTAAGGAGGAAGTCTTGATCACCATTTTCGTGGATAACATACCTGACTCAATGGATCCTAAAGGCTTGTTTAATCTTTTCCAAAAGTTTGGTCTAGTGAAGGATGTGTTTATCCCGGGTAAGAGGAGGAAAGCTTCAAAATCCATATTTGGGTTTGTAAGATACGACTGTGAAGTGACTGCACGGGTGGTGATTCAAAAGGCAGATGGTTTGTGGTGTGATAACAAGGCACTGAGGGTTAAGTGTGCTGAGTATTAAAAGCCTCAAAGAGTGGGTCAGCAGAATCCCAGGGGGCTGAGCAGAGGAGATGAAGGTCGAGTGGAGAATCGGCGGATTCATTCAAAGCAGTAGAAAGGTAAGGGTGTCCAGAAAACCTATGCAGAGGTATTACTAAGTGATGAGGCCAGAGACAAAGAAAAGGTGGTGATAAAAGTTTATGTGGAAGGTAATGGTTGGAGGTATGAAAGTTTAGTAGTTCAGCTGAGTAGCTTTTTAGCCTTCAAGGAGTTCAGAGAGGAATTGAGCAATAGAGGCATGAGGGATGTAGTTGCAAGAGAGGGGGGTGGCAAACTAGTCCTATTAACTTTCCCCACAGTACAGCATATGCAGGAAGGAAAGAGACTTTTGCAGGGGTGGGGGAAGTAGTGGTGTGAATCCATCAATGAATGGGAAAAAGGCCAGTTTGCAGAGCAAGAGAGGTGCGTTTGGTTGAATTGTTTTGGCATTCCCATTAATTTATGGAGCACTACGACAATCCGCAGCATAGGTAGTTATTGGGGGGAGGTAGTTCAATTTGAAGAGGACATCAACAATCCAATGACTTTTCAACAAGCTAAAGTTAAAGTGATTACGAGCTGTTTGGAGTGAATTAACACAATAATTTTTATGGAGCACAAAGGCTGTCACATTCTAGTTAGAGTCTGTGAAGAGCTACCTAGGTATTTATTTCCAAGTCCTACTGAGAGCAGAGGGAGGGATCAAGATCGATTGCATTCCAATGGCAAAGAAGAGGTAGATCAAATGTCTGGCAATGGTGGACGCAGCAAGATTGAAAGGCAAGTTTCTGCAGGAAGAGAGGGGTTGGTGAGTGAAGGATTTGAGGTGGCTAGTAGGGTTCTGGAGACTGTGATGGGCAGATCAAAAGTGCAGGGTAGAGATAATGATGGTAAGCATGCAAATGCAGTGGTTGATATAGAGGGGAGCGTGGGGACTGGCTATGAAGGTGCTTGTTCCAAGGCGAGAGAGGTGGTGCAGGATGTCAACTCCCGTCAGTTAATCATGAATGGAGTTCAAATTATGGACGAGTCTATGTGTAGCACAGGACTCTTAAGGGAGTTGAGTGGGCTAGCAAAAGCAAGGCCCAATATAAATTTGGAAGTTTTAATTGAAGGAGTGCGGAAGGGGGCTGAGCCCAGTGGATTGTATCAGGGGTTGGAGTCGGACTTGAGTGAAAATATGGCCCAGGCTCAACTTAGGCCAACTATAGCCCAAACAACTCACATAAACATGGTCAAACGGACTATAAAATGGAGCAAACTAAAGGAAGTTACAGAGTAGAAATGGGGTAAGTCATGGAAAAAAGGTATTAAACGAAGGAGAGGCATGTTTGGCAGACTTGGCTTTCAAAGGGGAGCCATTCTCAGAGCTTTTGCAGATGCAGCAGTTTCAGCTATGGTTATTTCCCAAAGTTAGGCAGCGAGTAGAAGGAGGAAACTGTTTGAGGAGGCTATGTCAACAATGAGAGTGGGTACTCTGCTGGGAATGGATTGCCAAGGCAAAGAGGAGGAGTTGGTAAGCAAAATCGTGGAGCTGGAAGAGAAGGATTTGAGCAAAATTGAAGGTGATGAAAGGGCAACCAGAGCTTAATCGGCTGTTTGAAAGGGATTAGGTTGTAAATAGTGAGTTTATCATGAAGATTTTATCTTGAATGTTAGAGGGCTGGGAAGGCCAGAAAAAATGGGAAATATTAAGAGATTGGTGAGGGAGAGAAGTGTTGATGTGCTCTTTCTTCAGGAGACTAAAAGAAGCTCTATGGATGATTATTTTGTGAAAATCATTTGGCCTTATGAAAAGATGGAATTTCTGATGGTAGATTCAGAGGTTAGTGCTGGAGGTCTTTTGTGTATTTGGAGGCCACAAGTCTTCGAGCTTAAGGACTGTTGTAGCAGCAAAAATTTCATCATTTTATCAGGTATATATAGTAATTCTTTTCAGTGTACTCTTGTGAATATCTATGCTCCTAATGAGGCTTTCAGGAGGAGACAGTTATGGAACTCTCTGGTGTATATCCATCCATATTTTCCAAACCCTTGGTGTGTGGGAGGGGACTTCAATGAGATTAGATATATGGGTGAGAGGAATGGGTGTTCATCTAGAGAGAGGGGGATGAAGGACTTTAATGAGTTTGTGGAAAAATTGGAACTAGCTGATATGCCTTTGCTAGGTAGGCAGCATACTTGGTGCAATGCACTGGATGGAAAAAGGTGGAGTAGGATAGACAGATTTTTGCTAGATTTGAAGTGGATGGAAAAGTTTTCTTTTAAGCAATGGGGTCTACCTAGGACATTCTCAGACCACTGCCCTATTCTGCTAAAGGAAGATGATAGGGATTGGGGACCAAAGCCATTTAAATTTATCAATGCATGGTTAACTCATCCATCCTTCATAACTGAAGTTAAAAAGAGGTGGGGGAAAGCATAAGTTCAAGGGTGGGCAGGGTTCAGAGTAATGAGAAAATTGAACATGCATAGGAGTCACTTGAGGGTATGGAATAAGGAAGTATTTGGCAACATTGACACTCAGCTAAAGGCAGCAAAGGAGGAACTTCATGAATGGGACTTGAAGGCAGAGTCTAGGTCCCTTGATGAACAGGAACTGAAGAGAAGAAGAGAAGTTAGAAGCCAGGTGTGGCAGCTTAGTAGGAGCAAGGACAAGTTATGGCATCAAAAATCAAGGCAGATGTGGGCTCATTCTGGTGATAAAAATACTAGGTACTTTCATATTATGGCTAGTAGAAGGCAGAAAAGAATTTGCTTGACTCTGTTCTTGTGAAGGATAGGAGATTGGAGGATCCAGCTCAGGTGAAGCAAGAAGTGGTTAGGTATTTCAGTCAGTTGTTCTTTGAGAACTGGAAGTTCAGACCAAAAATCTTAGGCCCTTTTGTTGTCATTAGCTCTGTGGAAGTGGGTAACTTGGAAATTGGATTCTCTGAAGATGAGATATGGGAAGCACTGCAGGATTGTGATGGGAACAAAGCCCCAGGCCTAGATGGCTTTAACCTTACTTGCATTCAAAGGTGTTGGTCTATATTGAAGGGGGAGATTATACAATTGGTGAACGAATTTCACTCAAAGGGTAAGCTGTCAAGAGCGGTTAACAGCTCCTTCATCGTTCTTATTCCTAAGAAGGATAATCCTATAGGCTTGGGAGATTATAGACCTATCAGTTTGGTTAGCTCTATCTATAAGATCTTAGCAAAGGTGCTTTCTAGGAGACTTAAGCGAGTACTGCCATCTATGATTAGCGAGGTGCAGTCAGCTTTTGTGAGTGGTAGGAACATTTTAGATGGAGTGTTAATAGCAAATGAAGTTGTAGATGATTGGAAAATATCAAAAAAGAAAGGTATCATTCTAAAGTTGGATTTTAAAAAAGCTTATGACTCAATTAATTGGGAATTTCTGTGGTCGAAGACGAACAACTTTGGATTTGGAGAGAAATGGATAGGTTGGATGAGGACTTGCATTTCTACAGCCAGGGTATCTGTCTTGGTTAATGATTCACCCACAGAGGAATTTCAACCACAGAAGGGGTTAAGGCAAGGCGATCCCCTTTCACCTTTTTTGTTTATTATTGCAGCTGAAGCTCTTAACCTTTTATTAGCAAGGGCAACAGAGAAGGGATTATTTAGAGGAGCCATAGTTAAAGGTAATGAATTACGTATTTCACATCTCCAATTTGTAGATGACACAATAGTATTTTGTGAAGGTGATATAAGGAAGTGCTAAATATTAAAAGGGTGATGAGGTGTTTTGAAGTGATGTCTTGTTTAAAGATTAATTATCACAAGAGTGTAGTATGCGGAGTGGGTTTCCAAAAGGATGAAACTATGGGTTTAGCTCAAAGATTGAACTGCCTATCCAAGAAATTACCTTTTAATTTTTTAGGATTGCCTTTAGGGGCCAATCCTAAGAGGAAGTGCACTTGGAGTTCAGTAGTGGATAAGGTGAGTAAGAAGTTGTCTTCTTGGAAGAGAAAGCTACTATCTTTTGCTGGGCGGTTGACCTCGCTTAAGTCAGTCCTCTCTAATCTACACATCTACTTTCTTTCTATTTTCAAAATGCCCAAGAGGGCTGCTAAGGCTCTAGTTAAAATTCAATCCAACTTCCTGTGGGGTGGATCTAATATTAAGAGGAATGTTCACCTGGTCAATTGGGGTGAGATTACTAAAAGCAAAAATCAAGGGGGTTTGGGTGTAAGAGATTTGGGTGAGGTAAATGATTGTTTATTGCTAAAGTGGTGGTGGAGATATGGTGCAGATGACAAAGCCTTGTGGAAATCAGTGGTATGCTCAAGATATGGCCGATGTGGAGGGGGTTGGGTGCCATCTCTATATAGTATAGCAGGGGTGTCCACAATATGGAAGGATATAGTGCAGCTCACTTCAATCAATCAGCCTTTGGGTGAATTCTTTGGTCAGAATTTTAAGTTATCAATGGGTAATGGAAAGAGGATTCAGTTTTGGACTGATGCTTGGTTCACTGTCAGAGGTCTGATGGAGGATTATCCCAGATTGTATAGTTTGTCCATTGAGAAAGAAGAATCCTTACAGCAAATTAGTGCCAAGAAGAGCAGTCTAGGGGTGTGGCAGCTCAAATTCAGAAGAAATCTATTGGCCTGGGAGGAAGAGGAGTTGCAGAGGCTGTCTGAATTTCTGGTTTCATCCCTTGCACTCAGGGTGGAAATTGAAGACTCTTGTTTTCAGCTTGCATCTACTTCTGGGCAGTTTTCTGTATCCTTAGTGTGGAATTGGTGGGATGCAGCTAAAAGTCTTGGTTTGAGGGTGCCACTTGGGGTTTAGGTAAGTCTGGCTCCTCCAAAGATGCAGTTCTTCTACTGGCTGGCTTGGAGAGGTAGAATCAAGACTTCTTCCTTCCTCCATAGGATTGGGGTTTTACCTCCCAATACAGAGACCCAGTGTGTGTTCTGTCAAACCGAGGTGGAGTCTCTGGAGCATGTGCTTCTGTTTTGCCCTTAGGTTTAGAAGTGCTGAGCAAACATGGTCAACTGGTGGGATCAGTACTGGGTTATTCCTAGATCTATAGAGGGTCTGCTACAGTGGTGGTTAGGTGGTAATTTGAAGTCTTGGGTCTATAGAGCTTGGCAGGTTTTTCCTTTAGTTGTGCTGTGGTCAGTTTAGAAGTTGAGAAATGAATGTTTGTTTAAGGGGATTGTTCCTGATTTTGAAGGATTATGTGAGAGGATGAAGGTGCAGATTGCACTGTGGGTAAAATGGTCCTTCAAGGTTGATTATTCAGTCCATGATCTCGTGTCTAACCTCCATCAGATTAAGCTGTATGTATGAAGTTTCCTCAGCTATTGGTTTTGAAAGCAGAGTGTTTTGCCACAGAGTGGCTTCGTGGTCTGATCTGAGGGACTTTGCTATCTTTCTGCAGTTTGCTCATATTTTGATTTGAGAGTGTTCGGTTATTTAAGTTCAGGGGCTGTCTGGGTTGCTTCTTTCAGAGCTGTTTTTGCTGTAAGACCTGAGTGATGATTGAACACAAAGTTATTTTCTACTATACTCAGATTTGGTGCTGCAAGGGTTGGTGTTTATTCAGATTTTGGCGTATAATCAATCAGTTGGTGCTGTTTTGTTGATCTGTTCTTGAGTGTTATTCTTCTCATTCTATTATTTTTTTCCTCTGTTCTTCACCGTGTGTTGGTTTCTCACCAACTAGGAGGTTGGAGCTTCTTCTAGCTCCAAGCTCCTCTTTATTGATGTATTTTCTTCTATCTCATCAATAAAGTTCCTTTTTCTTTTGCTGATCAAAAAATATATATATATATATAAATTTCTACTGTTTCTAACAATCTTAATAGATTATTTTTTATGACTTAAATATTTTCTTCAACTTCCACCTTAAATACACAACGTGTGTTGTTTATGCCATCAGATTTGGGATTTACTCCTTTATAATTTGTTAAATTATTTAATTTGTGGTTCTTATTTACTGTTGTTGCTTGGTTGGCTTCCCTCCTCATACAACAATTTTATTTTTGTTTTCACAATTATTTGGTGGGTAATGACTTCAAAAATGAAATAATTGTGAATTTAGTTCCAACCCAATTTGCTTTGTCTTGAATTCGTTGTCGATTTTGGGCAAAACTGTTGAAATTTTGATGTAGTTAACAGTTTGTATTGCTGAGTGCTGATGTATGGGTATGAATGTTAGGGTTTGAATTTTCCATTGTTTTCATTTTGCATAGGCTCTGTTTTTTTTTTTTTAAGGAGAGTGTGATTGCTTTGATGGTTAAGTTTCATCTATTTCATATCAAGCTGTGCTATTTCCTTTTCTTTTAGTTAGAAAGAGGTTGTTTGCACGTCACTTGTATGTATAGCATACATAGTAGAGCAATTTCATTCTTTTATACAATGCTTAGTTCATTGGAATAAAAGTGGAATGGAATGAAATCCTCATTCCTTAATCTCACTCATCCCAAGTAAATATTAAAAAGTAGGGCTCCCTTCATTTGATACCAATTTGGTGAAATGATTAGAACACTTCTTTCACCAAATTTGTATCAAATTTAAATTTAATAAAATATTTGAATCTAGTTAGAGATGGGCTTAGAAGAGAAGTTCGTATTGTACTGTTGAGTTCTTGTGAACTCAACAAATTATATATCATTCATATTCATAATCGACCTCTATGGTCTTGATTATTCCTTTATGTTTTAAGTTTAAATAGAGATGGAAGACAGAGGGTGGAAGCCGATTCTGCGCAAGCATAGTGGTAAGGGGGATAGAAACTCAGCTCTGGATAATGAGATACATACGATCTTTGTGGATAACCTACCAGAATCTATGGATCCAAAAGGGTTGTATAACATATTCACCAACTATGGGATTGTGAAGGATGTGTTCATCCCCAACAAAAGAAGAAAGTTAACTAGATCAAGATTTGGTTTTGTCCGCTATGCTTGTCCAGTGGCAGCGAATATGGCGGTTCAAAAAGCTCACGACATCTGGTGTGATAGCAGAGCTCTAAAAGTGAAAATAGCAAATTTTGTTCAAGGAAATGAGGAGAATCATAAATCACTAACCACACCAGTTGGAAGAAGAGTTATTGCCACAACTAGCAGAGCTCCAAATATGTTACAGATGGGAAAGTCTTATTTCCAAATATTGAGTGGACAAGGGATAGCATCAACTTCGAACATCAGTATACAAGCTTACGAGGAAGGTAATGGATGGCTGTACAGTATGATTGTTCGATTGAAACCTCAACATCTTGCGGTGAAGTTTAAAGAGGAATTAAAGAACAGAGGAATGGGAGATGTCCAGATTAGAGATGGAGGTGGAAGAGATATTGTGCTAACATTTGAGTCAGTAGGAACCATGAAAGAGAAGCTCAAATCACTGGAGGGGTGGAACCAGTCATGGAGCGAATCAGTCAAGGTATGGCAGCAGGGGATGATTCTTGACCAAGAAAGATTTGTTTGGCTTACTTGCTATGCAGTACCTCTGATTCTCTGGAGTAGCAAAACATTTAGTAGCATTGGAAGGTCGTGGGAGGAAGTCATAGGCATTGATAAGGACACATCCAAAATGAAGTCTTTTCACAGTGGGAAGGTAAGAATTGCGACCAAGTGTATGGAGTCCACAAACACAACAATCACCTTGTGTTGCAAGGGGATAGACTACCCAGTCAAAGTCTGTGAAGACCATGTGGTGATTTCAGAGGTGATATACAAGTAAGGGTGAAGATGAAGCTGATGGTAAGGAACAAATGTTATAATGAATAGCCCCAAATGGAAAATTCAATTTCAAATGGTAAGGAACAAGATCAAGAGCAGAGATTTGTTATGGAGAGCAAGAAGGATGAAGATGAAGCTGATGTGGAGGGCCACATTGGAGGTGTGCTGGACACCAATGGTGCTGAAGAGGTAGGGGCGCCAAGGGTAAGTCATGATGACCATACAACCACTGATGGAAAAGATAGGGAGCTAAGTATGTCTAGGGTTGAGGAGACTATCATGTCTATAGGTCAGTCAGACTGCTTGCAGAAGCAACCTGGAGGTAGAGGAGAAGCATGCGGGACTCAGTCAGTCAAATCATTGCTAAATCCTATACAGTTTCAAAATGTAGGTAACCAAATTATTAAATATGGGGTTGTTACTCCAGGTTTTATGAGGAGTCTTAGTGGGCCAGAGAAAGATGTACCTGGGCTTAATATAGAGGTGTTATTAAGTAAGGCCCATGTCATTGAGTGTGGAAACATTCTGGGTCGTAGATCATCTGAGTTAAGTGACCCAAAGGATCAACCAACACAGGAGGGTGAAGACTAAACCAGTAAGAGGAAGGTAGCCCAAGAAAGTGGGGATAAGGAGTCTCATGGAGTAGTAAACTGTAACACTGCAGTGGTAGATCAAAAAAAGAAAACCACCACAAAAGAGAAAGTAAAAGGGATGGCGAAATACCAGAGGAAGAAAAAAGGAAACGTACAAATTGAGGTTGGATCGGTCATGAACTTCAAGAAAGTGGCTATATTTAGGTCGGCAGCTGCAACTATTTCTTTCTCCATGGCAAGCAAATCGGGTTCTGGCCAGTTGCTCCTTAATGAGGTAGAAACATCTCTGCAGATTGGGAAGCTACTTGGGTTAAAATGTAAAGGTAAGGACGAGGAAGTGCTCAGTAAATTAATGGAACTGGAAGTTAAGGATAAGGAGGTGCTGGGTAAAAGAGGTAGTAAGGCAGATTAATTGTATCTGCTATGGTGTCTTGGAGTGTAAATTTGTTTTAATAAAGATCTTATCCTGGAACATTAGAGGGTTAGGCAAGTCCATTAAAAGGAGAAAAATCAAAAAACTTCTTTCTGAGAGGAAGGTGGATGTTGCACTATTTCAAGAAACAAAGAGACCTATTATCACTGAGGAGTTTGTCAGATCTTGTTGGCCTGGTGCTCAGATGGCATATATGGCTGTGGACTCAAAGGGTGCAACTGGTGGACTACTGTGTGTTTGGAATCCACAAGTGTTTCAACTTCTGGACTGCTGTAGTAATAGGAATTTTATCATTTTGTCTGGCACTCTCTTCACAAGTCTAGCATGTGTTATTGTAAATGTATATGGTCCACCTGATGGTGCTAGTAGGAAAGGGTTATAGGAAACTTTGAAGAATTTGAAGAGAAGTTTTATCAACCCTTGGTGCTTGGGGGGTGATTTCAATGAGGTTAGGAAATTAGCTGAGAGGGTGGGTTGTTCCCAAAGGAGTGGAGGTATGAAGGATTTCAATGAGCTAATTGATAATCTGGAGGTGTGTGACTTACCAATGTTGGGGAGAAAGTTCACTTGGTGTAATTCTCAGGAAGGTGCCAAATGAAGTAGGCTAGACAGGTTTTTACTTAGCCCAGATTGGTTGCAAAAGTTTAATTTTAAACAATGGGGATTACCAAGAAGGCTATCGGATCATTGTCCTATTTTACTGATGGAAGATGAGAGGGATTGGGGCCCAAAGCCATTTAGGTTTCTAAATGCCTGGACCCTTCATATGAATTTTAATATTTTTGTGCAGAAAATTTGGGCTGAATCTTATATAAATGGCTGGGTTGGATTCAAATATTTAAGGAAACTGAGATCACTTAAAGCAGCATTGAAAAGATGGAATCTTGAGGTTTTTGGTAAGGTGGACTTTAAACTCAAGCAACTGGAGGAGGAGTTACATGACTTGGATTTGGTAGCTGAACAAAGACTACTTACTGATGCAGAGAGATCTAGGCTTAGGGAGGTAAAAGGTGAAGCATAGAACTTGAGTAAAATGGTAGAATGGTTATGGTTGCAAAAGTCTAGAGCTAACTGGTTGTTAAAAGGGGATAGAAATATCAAAATTTTCCATTTCATGGCTTCCTTAAGAAGGAATAGGAATGCATTATGCTCAATTGAGGTTAATGGGGCCTTGAAAGAAGATCCGGAGGAAATAAGAATTGAAGTACTTAATCACTTTCAAAGGCAGTTTGTAGAATCATGGTTCAACAGGCCAAGCTTATCTGGTCCTTTTAAATCTATTGTGGATAAAGAGATGCGAGTTGCTATGGAAGCTGAGTTCACAGAATCTGAAGTTGTGGAAGCTCTTCATAACTGTGATAGTAACAAGGCCCCTGGGCCTAATGGTTCTTATGATGTTCCAGAAGTGCTGGCAAATAATTAAACGGGATGTGATGCAGTTCATGAGAGAGTTCCATACCAACTCAAAGTTGGTCCTTGGTATTAATAGCTCATTTGTAGCTTTGCTTCCAAAGAGTGAAAATCTTTCTTCTCTCAGTTACTTCAGGCCTATTAGTCTCATTGGATCATTGTACAAAGTGCTATCCAAAGTTTTATCCAGTAGACTTAAAGCAGTATTACCCAAGATCATTAGTGAATCTCAATAAGCTTTTATAAGGGGTCGAAATATTCTTGATGGCATCCTGGTTGCTAATGAGATAGTTGATGGTTGGAAGAAGAAGCAAAAGAAAGGCCTTATCTTAAAGCTCGATTTTGAGAAAGCATACGATTCAATTAATTGGGAGTTTCTCTTCTCCATGTTATCAAATTTTGGATTTGGCTCAAAATGGATCAAATGGATGAAGGAGTGTGTCTCAACTACCAAAGTCTCTATCCTGGTAAATGGATTGTAGCTGAGTTTAGTCCCCAAAGGGGGCTTAGACAAGGTGACCCTTTATCCCATTTTCTCTTTAACATTGTAGCTAGGGGCCTTATCATTCTATTACATAGAGCTATCCAGGCTGGATTGATTAAGGGTGCATCAGTTGGTTCAAATGACCTTATTATTACTCACTTACAATTTGCTGATGACACAATTTTGTTTTGTGAGGAAAAAAGGGAGGAGGTGCTTAATATCAAAAGAATATTGAGGTGTTTTGAAATTTTTTCTGGGTTGAAGATTAACTATCATAAGAGTGTAATGTGTGGAGTTGGAATTAATGAAGAGCTCACCAAAGATTTTGCTGCCATCTTGAACTGCTTTCATCATAGGTTACCTTTGAAGTATTTAGGGATGCCATTGGGTGCTAATCCAAGAAGAAGAAGGACTTGGCAACTTGTCCTTGATAATTTCAAATCAAAACTAGCTTCTTGGAAGAGAAGGCTCCTTTTCTTCGCTAGTCGGTTGACAATGATCAAGTCTGTGCTATCTTCATTACCAGTTTTCTACCTATCTTTGTTTAGAATGCCTGAAGGGGTAGCCAAGGAGATTGATAGAATCCAATCTAGATTTCTTTGGGGGAGTGATGAACTTAGAAGGAAAATTCACATGGTAAAATGGGAGGAAATCACCCAAAGTAAAAGTAATGGGGGTCTTCGCATTAGAAAGGTGAGAATCATGAATGGATATGTCTTCTTCTCAAATGGTGGTGGAGATTTGGGAGTGAATCTGGCTCTCTTTGTAAACAAGTAATCCTTAGCAAGTACCCACAGTTTGGTGGGTTTTGGTGACCAAGATGCAAATTCTAGGTTATCTATGGTGTGGAGGGATATTTTGGGGGTTGCTGTTAAGTGCCCTGAGTTGCTGGAGTTCTTTAAGGCCAACTCAAAGATCATTATTGGGGATGGGAGGCTCACAAAATTTTGGCTGGGTCTATGGGTTGGCAGGGACTGTTTAAAAAAATTATTTCCTAGATTATTCTCTGTGTCTATTCATAAAGGTGAATCAGTGGCAGTGGTTAAGAGCAGGAGTAATGGAAATGAGGAGTGGGATTTGGTTTTCAGAAGAGTATTGTTTCAATGGGAACTTGAAGAGTTGAGGAGGATGAAGGAGTTGTTACAAACTGCTCTAGATCTCAGGAATGGTGTGTTAGATGGGTTGTATTGGGCTACAAATAAGTTTGGTGTCTTCATTATTGCTTTTGTCTACAAGTGGAGTGAGCTACCTTCTACTTTGCTTGCAAATTAGGGGATCTCATCTGGAAGAATGCTGCCCCTCCGAAAGTGCAATTTTTTGGTTGGTTAGCATGGAAAGGGAGGATCAAGACTTCTAGTTATTTGTAAAGAATTGGAGTACTCAGTGCCAATTCTGATGCTAACTGTAATTCTGCAGGAATGAAAAAGAAACTGGCACTCATGTGCTGCTGTGCTATCCGTTTAGTTGGAGAGTTTGGCCCAATATTATTGGGTGGTGGGGTGTATCTTGGGTGCAGCCAGGGTCAGTGTCTGGACTTCTTCAGTGGTGGACTGGTTATAGATGCAAAAACAGACTGAAGGTACTCTGGAGGATAATCCCACTGCAGTGCTTTGGTCTGTATGGAAGCAAAGGAATGAAAACATTTTTTATGACTCACAGGTGGACTTGGAAAAGTTGTGTGAACTTATCAAAACACGGATTGCATTGTGGTTCAGAGCTTATAGTTCTTGTTTTTGTTATTCAGTTAATGATTTAGTGTTTAATTTGCAAAATGTGAAATTCTGCATCATGCACTGATGGGGTATAACCTGTGATGATGGGGTTTGTTGCTGCTAATGTGATGTTGTTGTTCTGCCTCTCTGGTTTATATTGTTGTTTTGTTCTGGTGCATCATGATCTGTTGGGGTATAACTTGTGAACACACTCTATTGCTAATGCTGGTTTACTGATGGGGTTTGTTGGAGCCTCTCTTGCTGTTGCAGCACTGTTGGGGTTTGCTGCTCTGGTTTATATTGTTGTTTTGTTCTAGTCTATTTTTCTATGTTCTGTTGCTCCTTCTGGTTTTGTTTTCTTTGTTGGTTTCTCACCAACTAGGAGGTTAGAGCTTTATTTAGCTCCAAGCTCCTCTTTATTGATTTATCTTTTCATACTTTGTATGGTTTTATCATCAATAAAGTCTTTCATTTTGCCGATCAAAAAAGATCATTCATATTCATATTTTCTAAGATCCTATTTATAGATCATTCATAAAACAAATCAAATTGATTACATAATTATTCTCATTTAATTTCATCACGTTTATTTTGAAAAGAAAAAACAACAGTGTACTTTAATTAATTTTTTTTCCCTTCTCATAATGAATAACAATACAACATTATTAAACTTAAATATTCACAGTTCATTTGGATAAATGTAAATTTTAAATTAAGAGATTTATTTTTTTTTTTTATGTTTTTTTATGACCGAAGATGTGATGGTTGTTCATAATTTATAGTGGTCATCATTTTAGTTATGGTTGAAAATAATTTGATTATGACATTTTATAATATCAATATTACAATGTCATAATTTGTATATGGTACATCCTTTTGTAGTGTGTATAATAGAAGGATTTATTTTAGGAGGATCCTTATGATTAGAAGAAAATTCTTGAATGGGGACACTAACACAATTTTAAAAAGGGATGCTATTGTAATGTTATAGTGTGCGCACGCGCGCACACACACAGATATATATATATATATATATAAAGGTATTAATATAATTATTTAAACTTTAAGGGGGCTCGTGACTCCGGTCACATGTTTATTCCGTCACTACTTGTCATCTAATTTTTTAAAACAAAAATGTAATAAAATTGTATAAATATAATTATTATATTAGTATAATTTTTTTTTTTTTAACAAATGATCTATATGCAAAGACCTAAAAATAAACTAACTGAATTATCAAAATAAATCTCATGATGGACCCATAAAAGTCCATCAATTCGGTCCACTCTTGTGAACACTTTAAAAATTTTAAAAACAAAACCAAGACAACCTAGCAATAAAACCACCCAACTCAAAACCACCAACAAATATAGATAGCTGCAGAAAAAAACAAAATAAGCCAATAACCTTTCTCAGAACCACCATTATTTTACTCTACACACCATTATTAAACAATGTACTTGGGGACTATATTTGCTTCTGGAGCTTTGTATCGTTTTTTTAGTGAACCAAATATAATACACATCATTTGTGTCAAGAATACACATGATTCCACTTCTATATTATAGTAATTCTCACGTTCTGATGATGTTTCAAGTCAAAGCAGTTCAATTTGTGGGGAGAAAATCTGGTTAAGTTTATGCACCCACTACTACAAATGCAAGGTCTGTGGCTCTTTTCGACTTCACCATCCTTTGAAACAGGTAAGTTTCGTTTTTGTATCTTTAATTTACTGAATTCTATTTATAATGCTTCATTACCTTTGTCAAAACTTGTACATTTCCTCATACTTTATCTATTGATTAATGATTCATAGGTTCCACATCTGACTCAATCAATGTTTCCACGACACCTCAAAGTATCGACAAAATGATTGCAACTGAGCCTTTCATTTTACCAGGTAAACCATGTTGTAGTTTTCGTGGAGCCAAAAAATATTCTCTTGAACCTGATGCTTTTTGCTGTTGTAGTGGACAAATTGTATTGTACAACAATAGAATTCCAAAAGACCTATATGATCCAACCATTGTTGCTCTTCTAATACACATTATGAACTTGAATCCATATTCTGTTTTCATCCGAAATTTGTGAGAAGTTCCAGACTTGCATGTTCATCGTATTGTTATCCAAGCCGATCCAACTTTAGATCTTCGAACTCATAATGCTCCTACAGCTTCTCAAGTTGGTTCGATATGGAAAGAAAACGACCAGGCTATAGAATGTAGAGAACGTGACATAATTGTGCAGAAACATAAAGGCCGATTTGAGAGGATTAGGTACTATTACAGCTGCCACGATCCTCTTCAATATCCAATATACTCTTTCCCTGAGGTGAGCTAGGATGGCATCAAGGAATTACCCAAATGCCCCAAAAAAATCTAGAGGCCAATCCTTAGTTTCGCCACGACAAGCTTCCAAAGCTGCTGACCTACTAGCGACAGAAGCTTCAGGTGCGCAATACAAATAGATTTTACTAATACACCTATTGTTCGTTAACTATTTCATGCTACGATCAGGCCGCCTCCTGCAACAATTTGCACTTGGAGAATCAAAGGGCGCTAATATTGGTCGAAGAGTTATTTTGCCAAGATCATTCATAGGTGGTCCTAGAGATCTTCGCAAGCGGTGCATTGATGCTATGACATTAGTGCAGTGGTTTGGAAAGCCAGATATATTCTTAACCATGACTTGTAATCCAAATTGGTCTGAAATAAAAAAAGAATTGCAACCAAATGAAAAAGCTCAAAATAGACTAGATCTTTTGACTCGTATCTTTATGAGCAAATTTGAACATTTAAAAAAGGAAGTGATTCAAAAAAAACTCTTTGGTCCTATTACAGCATTTACATATGTTGTTGAATTCCAAAAAAAGAGATTTACCTCATATTCACTTGCTTCTAATTTTGCAAAATAGACAAACTAAAGTCCCTTGAAAGTTTTGATTCATTTATATCTGCGAAGTTGCCAGACCCTATCAAATATCCCCATTTGCATTCAATGGTAGTGAAACACATAATGCACGGACATTGTGGTTTTTTAAATAAAACTAACGTTTGTATGAAAAATGGGTCCTGCAAAAATCACTATCCAAAGGGCTTCACTCCTACAACAACCATAGTAACAGACAAATATCTGATCTATAGGCATCGCAACAATGGCGAAGAGATAAAAGTTCGAGGTCATTTGTTAGATAATGCATGGGTTGTGCCTTATAACCCATATCTTCTTGCCAAGTTTGATTGTCACATTAATGTTGAGATTTGCTCTACTATTAAGGCCATTAAGTACTTATACGCATATATTTACAAAGGCCATGACAAATTAGCATTCAATGTACCTGAAGAACATGCTAATGAAGAAATTGATGAAACAGCTCAATACCAATTGGCAAGATGGATATCACCTCCTGAAGCAATGTGGCAAATATATAGATTTTTTTTAATGAAACTCACCCCACTGTGATAAACTTGCAATTGCACCTAGATGATTGTCAAATGGTTAGCTTCACAAACACTTCAAGTTTGAAATCCTTAGTAAACTCTGACAGAGTTCTTTGTAGTGAATAGAACAAACAACAAAGCCAAAGATGGGCAGTTTTTTATAGGGAATTTCCTGAAACATTTGTATGGGTTCCAACCGACAGATTCTGGTATGAAAGAAAACAACAAACCATTATAGGAAGAACTGTGATCACAAATCCAACTGAAGGAGAACGCTATTATTTACGGTTGTTGTTAAACCCCGTAAGAGGTCCAACATCATTTCAAAACTTGAAAACAGTCAACAAAATAGTATGTGAATCATTTAGACAGGCTGCTCTTGAACGTGGTTTACTCAAAGATGATGACAATCAACAAAAATGCCTAGGTGAAGCTACAAACTTCCAGATGCCTTCTTCACTAAGACAACTTTTTGCTACTATTCTTGCCTATTGCAATCCCAGTGATCCAAAAGCACTATTCTCAAAATTTGAAAAAGCTATGGCAGAACAAGCGATGTCACTTTCAAAGAACAAGCGCTGTACCAAGTGCTACAACATATCAATTCCACTCTTGAATCTATGGTGAGAAACATCCAACAATTTCATTTGTCTGATTTAGTTCTTCTAATAAATGAAAGAGATGTTACTTGCAAAGAAATTGAGGATGAGAAAAATAGTGGTATCTAAAGAAGATCCATCATGTGTATCGATGTTGAATGCAGAACAACAGCATGCATATTGTAGAATTATACAAGTTGTGCAATTAGACAAACCAGCATATTTTTTTATAGATGGACCCTGTGGCTGTGGGGAAACATTTCTTTACCGTGCACTATTAGCTACGGTCAGAACACAACAAAAAGGCTCAATTTGGGAAGTTGGTTATAAGTCGCGTTTTGGCTTTTTGCCAAAACGCAAAAAGTGACTTTTTTTGGCCATAAATTGATTTGGGATGTTGGTTATAAGCCAAAAGAAAAATTACGAAATTACCCTCCATAGATGGAAAATGAAAGGGTGAAAATGTGTAATTTTTTAAATTGGCTAGGGTTACTTTGGTCATTTCATTATGATTTGACATTATAAACAAATATTAATCAAAAAAGTCAAAAGTCACTTTTTATCAATTTCCCAAATCATTTGTCTAAAAAAGCCAAAAGATTGGTTAAAAGCCAAAAAGTCACTTTTTACCATCTTCCCAAAACAATCCAAAATTGCTCTCGCAGCAACTTCTGGCGTTGCAGCCTCCATTTTGCCAAATGGTCACACCCCCCATTCTCGATTCAAAATTCCCATAGATATTGATGGTACAAACTGTTGTAATGTTAGCAAACAAAGTGGTCTTGGAAAACTTCTAAAAGCTACTTCGCTTATAATATGTGATGAATCATCTATGGCAAGACAAGAGGCCATTGAGGCTATTGATAGACTTCTAAGAGACATAATAGATTCAAATCTTCTATTTGGCGGCAAAGTTATGGTTTTAGGTGGTGATTTTCGGCAAGTTTTACCTGTTGTTCCCAGAGCTACGAGAAGCGAATGCATAAATGCAAGCCTTGTCAAATCGAAAATTTGGCATTCATTACAAAAGATCATGCTTCAAGAGAACATGCGTGCTAGACATGATCCAATCTTCAGTTCTTTCTTGCTTCGCATTGGAAATGGATCAAAAGCTCAAAATTCTGATGGCAAAATCACATTTCCGTCATCTGTGATTCTTCTTTCTATTCAAACTGTGGATCCTCTTGAACAACTAATTGACTTTGTTTTTCCACATCTTCACAAGTATTCAATTGATGCCTTATCAATGATGGATTGTGCCATACTAAGTCCCAAACACGAAAGTATCGATGACATTAATAAATTACTGATCAAGAGATTTCCTGGAAATATGGAAGAATACTTGGGCATTGCTGAAACCTTTGATACAAGCCAACAAAGTCGATACGAAAACTTCTTGAAGTCTCTTTGCCCAGCTGGTTTGCCACCTCATAGACTGTTGCTAAAGAAAAATTGCCCAATTCTTTTACTTCGAAACATAGATCCTTCAAAGGGCTTATGCAATGGAACAAGATTAATTTGCAGTCACTTTGACAAGCATGTGATCATTGCTGAAATAGAGGTTGGTATTTGTAAGGGTAAGATTGTGTTCTTGCCTCACATACCTTTGCAACCTTCAGATGACAAGATGTAACCTGTTCAATTTACAAGGTGCCAATTTCCAATTAGATTGTGTTTTGCAGTGACTATTAACAAAGCCCAAGGTCAAACTTTAGACGTTGTGGGTACATATCTGCCGCAACTAGTTTTCTCCCATGGCCAATTATGTGTTGCGTTATCTTGAGCAACCAGCGCAGCTAAACGTTTTAGTTGAATCACCAAATTCTAATAATCTCGTTACTAATTGTTCAGAAAATGTTGTCTATCAGGAACTATTATCTTCAGCGCAATCCATTTGATTCTCTAAGAAAACTATATAGTAAGTATATTGCATACAAATAATCATTAGAATTAAACATGACTGCTGCATTAATCATTTGCTTACTGTACTTTGACTAAATAGTATATTTTCTTGGTCTTTCAAAAAGGCTACTGAAGAACATGCAATGGCCATTAAGGCATCTGGGAAGAAAAAAACCTGTGAGTTGTGCTCTCTTAACCACAATACCTAGCATAACTATGTATCCATTCCATTCAATAAAGTTACCTGACATAGCTATGCATATATATGTGATCACAATGCTTAATTGTAATATTGTCCATAGTAAAGTAATTTGCTCCTTCATTTTACTTTAAAATAGCAAGTTTGCAAGTAATAATTGAATGGAGCTGAATTTTTTGAGACATCTGTAACACAGCTGCATGTTTATGATGAACATCCACATACCTTATTTGCATTTTCAGTAGGGGCCTTGAGATTGATAACATAACTCTTGTGAATCTTCTCATATATAATCCAAGAAATCACTTACGTGAATGAGTTTTGCTTTATTGCTTTTTAGAGAAAAGGAGGACAAAAGACCCAAATCACAATGACTAAGCCAAGTAAGATTATTTGTGAAGGTCGTGAGCATATTTTTAAGTGACGTCTTGATTATTTGTATGGTTCTTTGTGAGTTTTGATTGCATTAAATAATTCTATCAACTCAATGTGCTGATGCAATAGTTTCTTGATAAATTCTACAACTACTACAATTCAATAATGTCAAGTACTTTATTCATTATTGGCATATATTCATAAATCTATCGAGTGATTAGTAGTTTTCCATTGCAAAATCAGAACCATGTTAATAGAATGTGTTTTTGATTTCTTTTATGAGAAATAAGTACATGTGGTAGCATCTTAGATAATTGAAAACATCTGGATTTGAGGGGGAAAAATAATTAAAAAATTGTTTTAAGAATTATGTTTTGATTTATAGGTTAGGATAAAATACATGGGAA
Source organism: Camellia sinensis (assembly GCF_055761805.1). Lineage (NCBI taxonomy): Eukaryota > Viridiplantae > Streptophyta > Magnoliopsida > Ericales > Theaceae > Camellia > Camellia sinensis. Next base: position 103,582,594 of record NC_138962.1, read on the forward strand.
GTAAACGAAGTTTGAGAAATGACAAAAAAATAAGATAAGGCAAAAAGTTTATCCTAGGAAGAAGCAAGGTAAACAAGTCAAACATATGAATTTTGCCTACTAGGATCATGCCCACAACATAGTTGATATTTTGCATATGAGACCCACATTAAATAAAGCATTGCAAGATCTTCTTTGATACTTCTCTTTCGAATTTTGGTTAGCATTCCATTTAACATATTCATATGGCTATCTGCTTCGGCATAATTGCTTCGTGACATATGATAGTGAGGATTCCAGTCATTTACCTTCTTTTTTCTTTTCTTATTTTTTGGGTGCAAACTACTGCTCTTCATTTCATCTTGCATTCTTTGCATCATTCAAGCAGAATGCTACTTAGAAATTTTCCCAATTTGATTGACAAGACTAACCTGTAACTATTCCTATTTCATGCTTTGAATGGGTAACATGATGGACCTTTTTCTTTTTTTATTGAACAAAGTGACATAATGGAGTTTGATCAGCTGATCTTTTGCTGTTCTGAGTTTTCTTCAATGTTTTCATTAGTAGACGCAAAAGATCAATCAGCCAGAATATTTATTTTGGTTCTGCATGATGTTGGGAAAAATGAAACATACAGTTTGAACTTTTGTATATATAATGTACCACATGATATGGTATTCACATATTTACAATTGTCATTTTGGTTGTGCATATTAGTATTGACACTTTTCTACCTTCTTTTATTAAATATAAAGACAAGTTTAAAAGAAACTTAGTTAATGAATTTTTTGTTTTCTAAATTCTATTTATAACCAATGAATTTTTGAACTTGCTTTTTGCTTCTCCTAAATTCTTTAATTTTAAATTCTGATTATTTTCATTTACTGGTGACAACGTTTACCAAACAAAACAGTCAAATGCAATCAAAAATATTTTCATCCCTTATAATGGGCATCATACCGCGTGCAACAATTCTTTTGTGTTTTTGTTCTGTTGACAAAGAAAATTTAATCACTTCAGATGTAATGAAAGCATGTCAATGTTTACATTTTGGCGGGTTTATGATGAGTATGGTTTTCCATATCACCTATGCTTTCTCAATTTCTATCCACCATGTAATATTTTCAGTAATGTATTACAGGGAACAAACATACAAGTGGCAATCTTTAGTGATGAGATTAAGGTTTTCCAAAACACTTTCCAATTGATCAAATCCAAAGGGTTCAACTGTGTCAAACTTTGAAATAGATCTTTTGTTAAATGTCATTAAACTATTGCCTTTTTTTTTGGGAAAGTAAATCATAAAATGAAAACAAAAAACTAACACAAGAATACAACATTAAACTATTGCCATGTATATTTTGGAAACATATTTTCCAAGTAGTTCGATGCATCTTCGGATAACAGCCCTAGGTGTTTGTTCGTTTGGTTTCACTTTTATGTGTAGCAAATTATTTATGAAAATAAGTGTAAGTATAACATTACCTCAAACTTTAAGAATGTCTAATATAACTAAGTCAAAGTTTTTTTGAATATCATGTTTTATGTTTTGTACCAGTGAAGTTGGAGTTTTTGACAATTATACAATTAAAAAACTCATATAACTGATCAATATGGAAGAGAGAGAAGGTGGATGGAACCCAGTACTACGAAGGAGAAAGAGCACGATTTGGCAGCGAGGATATCGATCGGAGCAAGGGTTAATCACCATTTTCGTGGATCATATCCCAGAGTCAATGGATCCCAAAGGATTGTTCAACCTTTTCAGTAAGTTTGGAATCGTTAAAGATGTGTTCATCCCAAGGAAAAGGAGACAAGCAACAAGATCTAGATTTGGCTTTGTGAGATATGATTGCGAGGTGGCTGCAGAGGTAGCAATACAGAAGACAGATGGTTTGTGGTGTGATAATAGGGCTTTGCAGGTGAAAAAAGCAGAGTTTCAAAAGACCCAAAGTTTTGATCCGAGGGAGCGGAGGAGGATAGGTATGAAAGAAGGCGGGCAGAGGATACAAAATCAACTGCAAGGGCAGCAGATTCAATTTCAGGGAGGAAAGAAATCATATGCCGAAGTATTGGTTAATGGTGGAGCTAGTGAAAGGGAGGAGGTGGTGATCAAGACATTTGAGGAAGGTAATGGGTGGGGTTATGAAAGCTTAGTGGTGACATTGCGCAATTTTTTCGCTTTCAAGGAGTTCAGAGCAGAGTTGTATAAAAGGGGGATGAAGGATGTGATTGCAAGGGAGTGTGGAGGCAGATTAGTAGTGTTAACCTTTAGCTCAGAACAACAAATGAAGGAAGGGAAGGTCAAGCTGAGTGTGTGGGGACAGGAGTGGTGTGATTCAGTTAAAGAATGGGGGGAAGGGCACTACGTGGAGCAGGAGAGGTGCGTTTGGTTGTGTTGTTTCGGCATTCCAATTAATCTTTGGAGTGTCACTACCTTTCGCAGCATAGCTAATCATTGGGGGACGATGATCCAACTTGAGGAGGATGTTAATAACCCTCAATCTTTTCAGCAAGGCCGAGTCCGAGTAGTAACGAGGTGTATGAAGATGATTAATACGGTGGTTCATTTGGAATGTAAAGGAACCCTGTATCCAGTAAGGGTCTGCGAGGAACTACCTCGCTGTTTATGTCCGAATTTAAGTTCTAGTCGGGGTAATGTTACTGGTTTCCCTCCATCCCCAGTTAATGAGGAGGTGGACCAACTATCCGGAAATGGAGACTGTAGGAGGTGTGTCCAGAAAGTTCCTGTACCAAGGGAGGAGGTAATGGGGGGAAGGTTCGCGGAGGAGAGCAGGGTGCTGGAGACAGAAATAGAGGGACCAGATATGGTGAATAAGGATGATGAAGGTCAACATGCAGAAGCAGAAGGTGTGCTACAGGGAGGCAAGGGGCATGCTAACGTAGGTGCATGTTCCAATGAGGAAGGTCTGTTTCAAGTTGTCAACTCACAACAGGTTATGATGAAAAACTTTCAAATTTCAAACGGGGTTCTTGGCTCTTCTGGGCCTTGTACAGAGAGGGGTGGGCTTGAGGAAGGCACATCAAAAATTAATCTTGAAGTAGTGCTTGAGGGATTGCATGTTGGGCCTTTGCCCAGTGGTTTAGACAACAGGGAGAGGCTGACAGTGGAAGAGTGTGTGGCCCAGCCCAGGTTTAAGCCCAATGTGTTTCAGTCCATACAGAATAATTTAGATAGATCTGGTGTTGAAAGCAGTAAAGTCCAGGAGGTTGCAGAGAAGGCAACATTCAACAATCGTAAAAAAGGCTTTGTCAACAAACAAAGGAGAGCACTAGGCAGTTTTGGGTTCCAAAGAGGTGCCATTTTCAGAGCCACGGCTGCAGCTGTAGCTTCCTCTTTGTCATCATCCCAAAATCAATCGGGGTGTAGTAGAAGGAATTTAATTGAAGAGGCAAAGTCAACTTTGAAGGTGGGAGCAATTCTGGGGCTGCAGTACCAGGGCAGAGAGCAAGACGTTGTGAACAAAATAGTGGAGCTTGAGGAAAATGATGTGGAAAGACTTGCCGGTGAGGCAAATAGAAGATAGCAGAATGTATTCTGGGGAAAAAAAGGGTGATAATTCAGTTTATCCATGCATATTTTATCTTGGAATGTTAGAGGGCTGAGTAGATTAGAAAAAAGGGGGAGAATAAAGCAGCTGGTGAGGGAGCGGAATGTGGATGTTTTATTATTGCAAGAATCTAAGAGAAGTTCGGTGGATGCTAGTTTTGTGAAGTCTTTATGGCCTTATGAAGAGATGGAGTTTATGGGAGTGGATTCGGAAGGTTATGCCGGTGGTCTTTTGAGCATCTGGAGGCCAGAGGTTTTTAAGCTTACTGACTGCTGTTGCAGTAAGAATTTCGTTCTCTTATCAGGTATATCTAGCCCTTCTTTTATGTGTACCATAGTCAATGTTTATGCCCCAAATGAAGGTGTAGCTAGGAGAAAGTTTTGGGAGGTCTTGATTGATGTTTTTCCCCACTATCCAAACCCTTGGTGTGTGGGGGGGGGGATTTCAATGAAATCAGATTCATTAGTGAGAGGAGAGGGTGCTCCAGGCGGGAGAGGGGGATGAAGGATTTTAATGAGTTTATTAACAAATTGGATCTATCAGATTTACCTATGATAGGTAGGCAGTTCACATGGTGCAATGCAGTGGAAGGGGAGAGATGGAGTAGGATTGATAGATTTCTACTGGATTCTAGGTGGTTAGAAATATTCTCCTTTAAGCAATGGGGTTTACCTAGATCAGTATCAGATCATTGCCCTATTCTATTGAAGGAAGATGAAAGGGATTGGGGACCCAAACCATTCAAGTTCTTAAATCCATGGTTAGCTCACCCTTCATTTATGCCTGCAGTCAAACAGATTTGGGAAAATAATCAGGTGTCAGGTTGGGCTGGGTTTAGACTCATGAGGAAACTAAGGGATTTAAGATCCCATCTAAGGATATGGAATAAGGAGGTGTTTGGAAATATTGACTCTCTATTAAAGTCTGCTGAGGAGGAGTTACATGAGTGGGATTTGCAGGCAGAGTCTGGGTCTCTGGATGATGCAGGTATTAGTAGTAGAAGAGAAGTTAGAAGTCTGGTATGGAAATTATGCAGAGATAAGGCAAGGTTGTGGCATCAAAAGTCCAGGGTGCTCTGGGCCCAAAATGGAGATAAGAACACTAGGTTTTTCCACATAATGGCTAGCAGTAGACAAAGAAAGAACTTGTTGGACTCAGTGTGCGTGGAAGGGGAGTGCTTGGAGGAACCTGCTCAGATTAAACAGGCTGTGGTGAGGCACTTTAGCAAGCAGTTTAAGGAGAGTTGGGCTGCGAGGCCAAAGCTTGCGGGCCCTTTTAATGTTATTAACTCAGAGGCAGCAGCTAAATTGGAGGCAGAATTCACGGAAGCTGAGATTTGGGTAGCTATTCAAGATTGTGATGGGAACAAGGCCCCCGGTCCTGATGGTTTTAATCTGGCTTGCATTAAAAAATGTTGGTCCATTATGAAAAGTGAGATTGTTCAACTGTTCCATGAATTTCACACTAATGCCAAGCTATCATATGGGATTAATAGCTCCTTCATGGTTCTTATCCCTAAAAGGGATAGTCCTTCAGGGTTAGGTGATTATAGACCTATTAGCTTGGTCAGTTCCATATACAAGATTTTGGCCAAGGTGTTGTCTAAAAGAATAAAGCTGGTTCTCCCAATGGTGATTAGTGAGGTGCAGTCAGCGTTTGTTAGTGGTAGACATATATTGGATGGAGTGTTGATCGCCAATGAAGTTGTAGATGGGTGGCACAGAGGTAGGAGGAAGGGAATTATCTTGAAGTTGGATTTCGAAAAAGCTTATGATTCGTTAAGTTGGGATTTTTTGTTATCTATGTTGGGGAATTTTGGTTTTGGGGCGAGGTGGATTAGGTGGATGAAAACTTGTGTTACAACAACCATGGTGTCTGTATTAGTTAATGGTTCACCATCGGTGGAGTTTCAACCACAGAAGGGATTAAGGCAAGGTGACCCTCTATCTCCCTTTTTGTTCATTATAGCGGCTGAAGCCCTTAATCTTTTGTTGGGTAGGGCTATTGAGAAGGGCTTATTTAGGGGAACATCAGTAGGGTCTAATCCGATGGGCATCTCTCATCTTCAATTTGCTGACGACACCATCATTTTTTGTGAAGGAGGCATGGAAGATGTCATTAATATTAAAAGAGTTTTGAGGTGTTTTGAGGTGATTTCTGGATTAAGGATTAATTTCCACAAAAGTGTGGTTTGTGGGGTGGGTTTTACTGAAGATCAGACCAAGGAGTTCGCAAAGGTGCTCAACTGCCTACCTAATAAATTGCCAATTAATTTTTTAGGCTTGCCTCTCGGAGCAAATCCTAGAAGGAAGAGCACTTGGGATCCTAGGTGGCTTGGGCATAAGGGACTTAGGTGTGGTCAACGAATGCTTGTTACTAAAGTGGTGGTGGAGGTATGGAAGTGAGGATACAGCTCTGTGGAAAGACGTAATTTGCTCTAGGTATGGTAAAAGTGGTGGGGGATGGTCTCCTGCATTGAATCATCCAGCAGGGATCTCACGGGTTTGGAAAGATATTTCCCAACTTTCGTCGGTTAATCAGCAATTGGGAGAATTTTTTGGAGAACAGGTTCAAATAGTTGTTGGCAATGGGAGGAGGATAAAGTTTTGGTATGATCCATGGTTAGAGGGCAGAGGGCTGAAGGCTGAATTTTCTAGGCTGTTTAGTTTATCCATAGAGAAGGAGGATACCCTACAGCAGATGTGTGCAAAGAGTGGTGCCTCAGGTAGGTGGCAGCTTCAATTCAGAAGGCCCCTACTAGCTTGGGAGGAAGAGGAGCTGCAGAGGCTGGTAGGTATGCTGTTATTCACTCCTAGGCTTAGAGATGGGGTTGAGGACTCATGTTCATGGTTAGCAGAGAAGTCGGGTCAGTTCACTGTTGCCTCTGTATGGAGATGGAGGGCTGCAGCTAGTGGGAATAATCTAGTAGTCCCAGCAGGAGTTTGGGAGAGTTTGGCCCCTCCAAAGATGCAATTTTTTTGTTGGTTGGCTTGGCGTGGCAGAGTTAAAACTTCATCATTCCTTCAAAGAATAGGGGCTGCTCATTTGGGTGCCAGCAACTTGTGTGTTTTTTGCCAAGCGGAAGTGGAAACTGTTGAACATGTGCTTCTGATGTGTCCTTTCGTATGGAAGTGCTGGTCTCACATGGTTGAGTGGTGGGATCAGTCATGGGCAATTCCAGGTTCTATACAAGGCCTGGTGCAGTGGTGGAATGGGGGCAGACATAATCTCAAGTCCTGGGTACTCAAAGTTTGGAAGATTGTTCCCTCTGTAGTATTATGGTCAGTTTGGAGGTTGAGAAACCAATGCTTATTTAAGGATGCCATTCCTAATATACAAGCTCTTTGCGAACAAGTGAAGGTGCAGGTAGCTTTGTGGTCCAAATGGCACTTGAAGGTGGAGTATTCAGTCCATGATTTAGTGTCCAACCTCTACCAGATCAGATGGCAGTAAGGTTCAAAGCAGTAGTAGGTTGAGGTCAAAGCAGTAATAGGTTGAGGCCAGTAAGGTTCAGATCAGTAGAAAGAAATTAAATAATCCTCAACCTGCAGTTAGTAGGTGGGAGTTTGGTTCTGATTTGTGTGGTTGAAGTGGGCTGGAGTGGGGTGTGTATTTTGTCTTGCTGATATAGTGGTTGTTCTGAATTATGTTTAGGTATGCATTAAGGTCGGATGGCTTGGGCAGAGGAATTGGCTTGTTCTATTTGGTCTGCTGGGTATACTTCTGGATGGTTGTAGTGCCCAAAAACAGGAGTCATGCTGCTGGTGTGATCTGTGATGGCTTTGGGCTGCATTGGTCTACTTCTGGCCTGCATTGGTCTACTGATCTGCTGGGTATACTTCTGGATTGCTGTAGTGCCCAAAAAACAGGAGTTAGGCTGCTGGTGTGCCCTGTGCTGGCTTTGGGTAGTGGGCTGCATTGGTCTACTGGTTTGCTTGCTATTTGGTCTACTGGTCTGCATTGGTCTACTGGTTTACTTCTATTTGGTCTGCTGGATGCCCTGCTGGTATGTAACAAGATTTTAACTCTGCTGTGCCGGTGCTACTGGTTTGCTTGCTTCTGGACGGCTGGATAGAACAGATTCTGATCTGTAAGGGTGGTGCATTCTGATCTGTTTGACCTGCTGTGTTGAATCTGGTTTGGGTTGGACTGAGTAAGATGCAGATGGAAGGCTGCAGATCTGTGTTGTTTTGGATTTTGGTTTGCTGCTTTGGTGCATAGGATTGCCTCATACCAGCTGTGTATAGCAGTTGGCTCTTTGCTCCTTTAGTTTAGTCTATCTGTTACTTGCTTCCTTTCTTGTTCTCTCTTGTTGGTTCCTCACCAACTGGCGCTTGGTGCTTTTTTAGCACCAAGCTCCTCTTTATTGATGTAATATTGCTCTTTGTATGTTCATCAATAAAGATTTTTCTTTTGCCGATCAAAAAAAAAAAACTAAGTCAAACTTCAGAACTTGTTTTATTACTCAAATCAAACGCAGGTCCTCTACAAAAAAACAGATTTACCTAATAACAATAAACACATTAGCTTATTTCATTTATCTCTTAAAATATGAATAATCAAATTTTCAAATAATATTTTTTTTAACAAAACAATTACAAATTAGTCACAAAATTTATAACTATTAATAATTAAAACCAGACTTTGTTTGGTTTCCATTTTAAAAAATTACTTTTAAATGAATATTCGTTTGTCTTTATTGATTTTTTAAAATATTTTATTCAATTTTTTTTACTTTTTAAATACATCAAAATTAGACATAAATAGTATTCGGATATAAATATTCGAACAAAAGTCAAATGTTCATAATTTTAAATCCAAACATTTGACATTCATTCTAAAATTTTTATCTAAACAACAACTGTGGCGTGTACTGAAAGTTCATATAGTGTGCAAATAAACTTTTCGATCATTTTTTTTTTAATTTTATAAAAAGGATAATGTCTCCATGTTTTCGCTAACAGTTAGATAAAAAGACTTCTTATTTTTTTAAAATAACATGAAATGAACAATTCAAAACATATCCAATTAATTTGACTTTTTTAATAGATGATATGCTCAACCAACCCTATAAATAAACCTTTCAATTTATTTAATCTTTCTCTCCATTTACTTCTAAAAATGAGATTTTTTAAATAATAATAATTTCAAATAATTTTTAATTAATTGAAATGAAACTGAAGGCTGTTAAATTGGAATGAAATTATCCTTCTTTAACCTCTGTCAAATAATCATTCTACAATATTTTACTTCAATTAAAGCAAACACCATAAAAAAAAATTAAAAAACCTATGCAAGCCGCCTGTGCCTTGGGCCTAATTAACAAGAAAAAAGGGAACTACAAAATAAACAAAAAGTCATCTAAACATCAATTTTAAAAAATCAAATGAAATAGACCTGGGTTTTTTTTCATAAATTTGTAATAAATTAAATTATGAGTTTTTAATTTTATGAGAATTGACTATTTTAGTTGACACAATTAAAATATTAACAAATAAAATCTCACATAACATAAATTTTAGAAATCATTAAAAATGATTTTTGAAATTTTTCATCTTTTGCAAATAAATAAAAAATAAAAAATGAAATCAGAAATCATAACAACTATTAGTTTAAGTTGTTATTACTATTTCTATATATTTGCATTCTTATTATAAATAAATATATATACGAGTAATGCTATAATACTATTGGCTATATATTTTGTACGTGCCAATCACAGTTCAACACGTGGCAGAATGAGGACAATACGAGAAGACAATTCAAATCTTCAATTGTAATTACACACGTGGCAGTTACTATTGGTTATGGTGGATCTGCATAGCACTAGATTAGCAAAGAGTTGCGAGATGACGTGGCTTTAACGGTTATTCCTATATTTGAATTCAAAATTAAGAGGGAAGCCCAACTGCAGATATGGCGTAGTGGAGCTAACTGTGAGGAAGCATGATCAGCAATCATGAAAGGATGATTCGACGGTTAGAAGCTTATTTCGACGGTTACCACAAGACAGTATAAATAGCAGAGAAGGCCTCAGAATGATGGACGAACTAAGATCCAAATACCAGTTTTATCTTCTTTATTTTTCCTTCCAGTATTAACATTTCTTGTTCTTTACATTTCTGTACTTCAAATTCATGTACTATACTTCGTTCATAGGAGTAGTTTCAAAGTAGTTTGTTACTGCAAACCTCTACGAGGCTGAATCGGATCATTGTAAGTCTTTCATTTTACTTAATGAAATGCTACAATTATTCTTCATTTTGATTGTTATCTGCTTAATTCTCCTAAATCAAGCCACCAATAAAAGTCCTCTTCATTGAGATTGAAAGAACTAAACCCAATCGTCTGATAATTTGTTGGCAATTAATCTTTTGTAAGAACTGATTGATCCTTGCTGGCACACTCAAAATTACAAAAATAACCTTCGAAAGCCAAAAAGCCAACATATATTTTTGGCACGCCCAGTGGGACTAATTGAAATGGCTAGACGTAGGAGACAAGGAGAAATTGAGCGCCTGGAAGAAGGTGCAGAAGAAGAGGTAGAGATACCTAATCTAGCGAATAATGTGATAACACATCCTGTGGAAGTACTTGCCTTATTAGAACCCATGGTCGAACAAACCAGCACTTCAGAACAAATACGACATGTTCAAAATATTGGACGAGGCCATGGAATTGGACCATCCACTGTCCCATCTACTCAGCCAATAAATCTATGAGGAGGCTTGATAGATGCTATGGGACAACAGTTAATGAACACAATGGAAAGGTGGGCAGTATCCTTTATGGATCGAATGAATACTCATCAACCAACTAACACAAGGCATGTAGAGGAAAATGTCTCTCAGCAAAGATTGGCTAGAGATAAACAGCCTATGCAAAGCAATGGACATACTAATGGTCAAAGTTCAGAAAGACCAGTACCTCAGTCTTGGTATGAGCCTCTTTCGAGGCCTGTGATTAATCAAAATGCCTCATTTCTTAACAGTGAAGCCATACAAATTGGTGGATCTGAGCCAACACAAGAGAATGGCATAAGAATGTTCCCAAATCCCATGTTCGAAGCCATACCTAACACAAGGGGGTTCACTAATCCTCTATTCGAATTTACACTCGGGGGGTTGGAAGGATTTCCTGCACTTTGAAGAGAAACAACACCTGTTCCAACACCTTTTGCAGGACCTTTCGCAGGACAGGCTCGGAGGGGTCACCCATACCCTCAACAGCAACCAACCAGTCCCAAATATACCTCCCTACGGACCAAGAGGACCTCAAGCACAAGGTTGCCCACCAAATCCTGTATTTGCTCCTCCAATAGTGGTTCAACAAGCACAAAATATGGTCCCTAGGGACCAAATTGCTGATATTGTTAGAGAGATATATGGACCAATGTCTCGGGGGGTTCAAACTCCTGTATATAGGAAACCATATCCAGAATGGATAGATAGATTACATGAATACCCAAGAGGGTTCAGAATACCAGATTTTGGTCTTTTTTATGGAAATGAAAACCAATCAACGGTAGAACATATTGCTAGGTTTGTTGCTCAATGTGGTAAATTTACCAATAATGACTACATGAAGTTAAGACTGTTCCCAAATTCTTTAACTGGGGTAGCCTGTATATGGTACATTAATCTAACCCCTGGCTCTATTCAGACTTGGCAACAAATGGAAGAGGCGTTCCGCGCCCAATTCTTCCAAACGGAGCCAGAAGTTTCTATGGCAGACCTGGCAAGATTGAGTCAGAGTCCTGATGAGAAGGCTGCTCAGTTTATTGCCAGATTCAAAAGGGCACGAAATAAATGTAAAGTCATTTTGCCAGAGCCTAAATTTGTAAGATTGGCTTAGAATGGCTTAGAATTTAGGCTGCGAAAGAAGTTCGATTCAACTGAGTTTCGAGACTTGGTAGAATTGACCTATAAGGTGTCCAGGTATGAGTCATTACTCGAAGAAGAGCAAGATCGAAGTAATGTATCATATAAGACATATTATAAAGATCCTAACTATAAGATTGATGCAGCAGAAATCATAGGAAAGGAGCCTGTGATTTGTGAAGCATTGATTCATAAAGACACCAGAATTGATCAGCAGTTCAAAAAGAAAGACCTTCATAGAAAATATTCTTTCGATTTAACAAAAGCAGATGACATTTTTGATCATTTGCTTACTGCGAATTTCCTAAAGTTACCAAAAGGAGTCAAGATTCCATCTCCAAAGGAACTTAAAGGAAAAATATATTGTAAATGGCATAATTCTTGGTCACACTCAACTAAAAACTGCATTGTTTTTCGAGACAGGGTCCAAGAACAAATTTGGAAAGGAAGTTTAAAATTCCCGACTAAAGCAGAAAAGACTATGGGGATTGACACTAATCCGTTCCCAGAAATCAGAGAAGTTGCAACCAATGTTATTGTGTCAAACTTCTAGAATTTATCCTTGAAAGAATTAGAAGAAGTCAATGTGCAAATGCATGTTGCCAACAAAAATACTGTCAAGAAAGATGCCAGAAGCTCACCAACTGTTGGATAGGGCTCTGCAAACCAAAGGGAAGACTCTGATGAAGAAGCACTGAATGACGATTCTTTGGAGGCAGCAGTCATGCAAAGAATGTGTCCCAGGTGCAGGTTGAGCTACAAGTGGTTGAAAGGGCTTCCAATTAATGGGAAGCAATATTACAAGGATGTGCAAAGGCGTCCTAAACCAACCAGTGCTTATAACAAAAGGCCATATCCAGCCGGTCTTAGACAGCAACCATTCTTGGTTGAACCAACAGCCACCAAAATGTATTCTAAGGGCAAGAGGCCTCTACATGAGGTCAGACCACCCAACTATTACAGAATGGAGGGCAACCATCTGGCAAGGAGACTGGAAGCAGGCTTAAAGCAGGGGACCAAAGACAGAGAAAGGCATGGGACCAGAGACAGAGAATGGCCTCCCAGACCAGCCACACACAAGATAGACAGCAACCACCCTCACAGAAGGCCTAAGTTAGGCCCGAGACAAAGAGGCAAAACCAAGCAAGATTCTCCACAGACAACTTCGAAGCTAGCTTTGAAAGTAGAAAGAATCAGTTCATCGATTGAGCCAGTAGGATCATGGGTACCTGGGGTGCCAAATTGGTTTGTAATGCAGAACAAGCCAAGGGAAGTACCTACCTAGAGAAATGTTGCTAGCGATCAAGGTAGAATGGTTAAACCACCCTTGGTGGCTCCAAACAATTGGGTGTTGCTGAAGCACCCAAAAACAAATGAACCATATATGGTTCCAGTAATTTCTAGATCCCAGAGAAGGAAGATCCAACGGAGGTATACTCAATACCAGAAGGATTTGAAGGAGAGCGGGGAAAGTTCTTTAATGGCTCAGTCAATGAGCCAGATAGAAGGAAAAGAGGGTCCAAAATTGGACCATAATCCAAAATCAACTCCCCAGAATAAAAGAAATGTCAGCAGGGAACAGTTGGCCAAAGTTCACTCTGAATTAAAAGCCAAGGAAAAATTAATCTTAGCAGGTCTTGAGAGAGCTCTAATGGAGAGTGACAGTGAAACAGAAGTGGAGATTGGCCTAGGCCAAAAGAAAGAAATGGTCGAGGAAGAGATGTTTGAAGCCTTCGTGGCTGAACAAACATTTGTGGTCAAGGAACCAGCAGTTGTAGACCATTCAAAGGAAGCTGTTAGTACGGAAGTTCCAGAATGTAGCATGGAGGATGCTTCTGAGGTAACTAAACAAGTTAACTTGGAAAAGAAGCAAGATCAGCCAGCAGTTCAATTTGGCTCGTTTCTTCCAGTATCGGTGAATATGGTACACATACTGCCACAGGAATTCCAAGCTGGGGATGGGAATGAAGAAGGTCAGGAGCTTGACCCAATTCCAGTTTCTAGTGAGGAGTCACAGGTGGCCGCACCAATGGACATTGGAGACGAGAGCGAGGAAGAGGTGAGCATCAACCTCTTATACCCTTTCAAGTATCCCACGACATCTATGACACAGCATGTCAAACCCTTGTACATCAAGGCCTTCTTCAATGGGACACAGATGAACAAGGTGTTGGTAGATAATGGTGCAGCAGTAAACCTGCTTCTGAAATCTTCTTTGAAGAAACTAGGAAAGAGAAACGCCAGACTGATCCTAACCAGCACAACCATTGCTAGTTTTGCTAGAGACAAGCAGATGGCTCAGGGCATTTTACCCATCAACCTGAGTGTGGGAACCAGGGAATGCATGACAGCATTCTTCGTCATCGACAGCAATGCTAAGTATAATGCTCTACTTGGTAGAGATTGGATTCACACCAACAAGTGTGTGCCGTCCTCCCTACATCAGAAGGTGATAATGGCCTTAAGCAATGGAGAAATAGAGGAGATCAATGCGGATCCTCAACCCTTCATAGCTTGTGCAGATTTTGCAGAGGCCAAATTGTACACTGAAGGAGTGACACCACTCAGTGTACTAAGAAAACCTGATGGATCAGCCGAAGTGACGGCCGATGAGGAATTAGCACACCTAAAGCACTTGGTCCAAGAGAGTGCTGACGAGGAATTTGTCGTCAAAAATGACAATGATGCCTGGTTATAGGCAAGAGGATGGAGCCCAAAAGGCCAAAACTTTGGCTTTAATTAAGTTCTCAGCGTTGGACATAAAATCAATAGTCCAGAAGGTACAAGAGCAAGTGAAAGAAGCCATGATAGTTGGTTGTAACCAGAAGCAGCAGCAGGTTAGGGTTTTAGCCTTTGATAAATATTATGCTTTGGACATTGAAACAAAAGTCCAGGAGATACAGGAAGAAGATGTCTTATGGACAAACTTTTTTTATGAGGAGGAGGGTAAAGATGTTGAATCAAAGAAGCTGGGAACAGAACAGAGCAAGGAAATTGCCTCGAAGGCAGAAGAAACCAAAAAAGGAGCATCAGTGAGTTCTCAGATACAAGATCCCTTGGAAGAAGTTAACTTAGGGGAAGGTTCTACTCAACAACCCACCTACATTAGTGCTTGGTTAAGTGCTCTTGACAAAGACCAATTATTGGTAGTCTTAAAGAAATATAAAGATTGTTTTGCATGGTCTTATAATGAATTATCAGGGTTGGATAGGACATTAGTGGAACATAGGCTCCCTATGAAACCTAATTTCAAGCCATACAAGCAAAAACCAAGGAGGATGAGTCCTGAAGTGATTCAAAAGGTTAAGGAGGAAACCCTTAGACTCCTTAAGGCAGGTTTTATTAGGACGGCCAGGTATGTTGAATGGCTATCCAATATTGTGCCTGTAGTTAAGAAGAATGGGAAGATGAGGGTATGCATTGATTTCAGAAACTTAAATTTAGCAATCCCAAAAGATGAATACCCCATGCCCATAGTAGATTTATTGGTAGATAGTTCAGCAGGACACAAGGTTTTGTCAATGATGGATGGACACTCTGGTTATAACCAATTCTGTATTGCAGAGGAAGATATCCACAAGACAGCATTCAGATGTCCTGGGAACCTTGGCACCTTCGAATGGGTCAAAATGCCATTTGGTCTGAAGATTACTGGGACTACATATCAAAGGGCTATGAACACTATCTTTCATGATCTAACTGGAGGATATTTAGAGTGTTATATTGATGATATTGTAGTAAAGTCTCAGTCCATGGAGGAGCACTTGTTTCACTTAGAAGCAGCTTTTCAAAGAATGAGAAAGTTCAAGTTAAAACTTAATCCTCTCAAATGTGCATTTGTCGTATCAGCTGGAAACTTCTTGGGCTATGTAGTACACAAGAAGGGAATACAGATTGATCAGAACAAAGCCAAAGCCATCATCGAAGACAGGCCTCCATCAAGTAAGAAAAAAGTACAAAAATTCCTTGGACAGGTTAATTTTCTTCGAAGATTTATTTCTAATACCGCAAGGAAAACTAAAGTATTTTCTTCCTTATTAAGGCTGAAAGATGAAGAGGAGTTTGTGTGGACAGCAGAGCATCAGACTGCCTTCGAAGGAATCAAAGCCTACTTGGCCAATCCTCCGGTGCTGATGCCACCAAAGGGTGATAAGCCCTTGAAGCTGTATATAGCTGCAGCAGAAGATTCACTGGGAGTTTTTTTAGCCCAGGATAATGAAGATGGCAAGGAGCAAGCAGTTTATTACCTTAGTAGGTTTCTAAATTCTTGTGAATGTAAATATTCAGCTGTAGAAAAGTTGTGCCTTGCATTGTATTTTGTTGCAATGAAATTAAGATACTATATTTTGCCTACAACTATCTTGGTAATTGCAACCACAGATTTGGTCAAATATATGTTGTTTAGACCTATGTTAAGAGGAAGAATTGGCAAATGGATACTAGCTTTATCAGAATTTCATCTAGAATATGTTTCCCAAAAAGCAGTGAAAGAACAAGTATTGGCTAATTTTTTGGCAGATCATCCATATCAAACCGAAAACCAAGAAATAATAGAACTTGGTATGGTTAGTATTGAACCATGGCAAATGTGGTTCGATAGATCAAAAGCCAATGGCCTAACTGGAATTGGTGTGGTGATTAAGTTACCACAAAGGGTAGAAACCACACATGGTTTCAGAGTAGATGAAATTACTTGTTCCAATAATCAAGCTAAATATGAAGCTTTGATAATGGGGTAGGAAATACTTATTGGATTACAAGCTCATGTAGTTGATATATTTGGAGATTCTCAATTGGTGGTTAACCAAGTAAAAGGAATTTTCAAATGTCAAAGTGTAAGCATGTTGCCATACTGTGGGGGCCGAGTATTGGAAGTCGTAGAGATTCCGGATAATCGGACTTGGGAGAGTCGAAATTCGTGGCACTCGGCATCGGCTCGCAAGCTCAAAGCCAATTCTACTTGGCTAAATAGCCGATTTAGCAAGGGATAGAGTAAAGAGCAGTCTACTACAGAATGTGTCGAATAGGGAGTTGGAAATGGACCTAATCCCGAGGCCCATGGAAGAAAAGATATAAATAGAAGAACATCAGCCGGAAAGAGGTATGTGAGAACTACTGTGCTTAATTTAGAATACAAGTAAACTTGAGTGTGGAGACTGACTTACCCGTCGGAGTGCTAATTCCTTTTTAGGTGTCTAGAAGAGGATCATTAGTGTCTCCCAGGATCAGAAGAGTATTTCCAAAACCACTTCTCCACAATTGGCGCCGTCTGTGGGAATGGCGGGCGTAACGGAAGACCCTCCTACAGTCACTGATGAAACCACACAGAAAGACGATCTCACTCCATTAAACATGCTTGGACTGGAGACCATCCCGTAAGACGCGCTCTGAACTTCGCCTCACCCTCGACTATAAAGCATGAAGCAATGCAAGCAATCATGGAACAAGCAAAGCAAAATGAACAAAGGTTGGAGAACATGATTACGGAGAACAAACGTCTCCGTCAAGATTTGGCCTTGGAGGTGGCGAAATCCAAACAAGCTGCACACCGAGGCCCGGAACGACCTGTGAAGGCAGGTGGTCGACGATCTCAAGCCCGACAACAAGATACTGATAGCAACTCCGACTCATTATCCCCAGAGCCCAAGAAGAAGCGATGATCTGAAACTTACAGTTCTTCTGAAGAGAGTCCCCGTATAAGGCATAAGCGAAGAAGAAACAGTTCGGATGAAGATCAACACGATCCTTTTGTACGACGGACTGCAAAGGCAGTGCTACCTAAGAAATTCAAAGCACCGTCATCCACCTTGTACAACGATAAATCTGGCGCTAGAAGAAGGGCTAGACAGTGTGAGTATCACAAAGACCATGGCCATGATACTGATAGTTATTATGCACTGAATGACCTCCTGCAGGAATCGGTACAAAACGACCGGCTACAACAGTACATCCGAAAAGGTGACCCAACCAACGCAATAGCCTTGAGACAGGATTCACCTCCGCTCGGCGTGATTCACATGATATACAGCCTGCCAATGTCATTGGCGATGCATGCGATTCAGTTGAAGTCTAACCCTCAAGACCAACTCACTCCGGCTAAACAGGCCCATGAAGCCGAGGTTATTACTTTTGATGATTCGGATTTGGCCGGAGTAACACTGCCCCACATTGATCCCTTGGTAATTGAGTTACGCGTAAACCGTTTCACAGTTGAGCACGTACTCATTGATCCAAGGAGCACATCGGAGATTATGTACTATAAGACATTCACCAAACTCGATTTCTCCGAATCGAATCTCTCTCCGGCCCCTTATCCACTATTCGGCTTCAATGCCAATCCAGAGTACCCGTTGGGGAAAATCAGATTTTCCGTTTGAGCAGGTTCCCGAACAGTAGATGTGGGATTCTTGGTTGTCAAGCTGCCGTCACCGTATAATCTCATGATGGGGTGATCCTGGTTGCATACTATGCGGGCCGTGCCAAGCACCTACCATCAGCTGCTACGCTTCCCGACAGAACGCTGTATTGAGCAAATCTGCGGCTCCCAAAAATCGGCACAAGCATGTTACCTCCTTGCTAAAAAAATGCCAAAGGAACTACAGGTGAATTCCATTGAGGTGCCGGATCGATAGAGCTTCGACGATGTTGGGCGGCTCCCAAATGAAAAGGCCACGGAAGGCTTAGATTGAGTTGAAATCAATGGAAGCCTAGACAAGTTCTTCATAATCGGCGCCTCCTTGAATCAGGTCAACAGACAGCAGCTAATCTCTTTCTTGCTCAGCAACCTCGATGTCTTTGCATGGACTTCGTATGAGATGCCGGGTATAGATCTGTCAATTTCACAGCACCATTTGAATATCGATCCTAAGTGCAAGCCAATCATTCAGAAAAGCCGGTAGTCAGCCACCGAGCACACTGCGGCCGTTGTTGAGGAGGTTGACAGGTTGCTTGACACTGGGGCAATTAGGGAGGTGACCTACCCTACATGGCTCTCTAATACAGTGGTGGTGAAGAAGAAAAACAGGACTTGGCGAGTGTGCGTCGATTTCACGGACCTAAACAAAGCCTGCCCCAAGGACTGTTTTCCCCTACCCAGAATCAACCAACTTGTAGATGCGACAGCACGCCATCAACGTATGAGCTTCCTCGATGCTTACAGAGGCTACCATCAAATCGCCATGCATCCAGAGGACCAGGACAAAACTGCATTCCTCACCCCAAGAGGAACCTACTGCTACAAAGTTATGCCTTTTGGGCTGAAGAATGCAGGGGCAACCTACCAAAGACTAGTCACCGCCATGTTCAAGGAGCAACTCAGCCACACTATGGAAGTGTACATTGATGATATGGTGGTCAAGTCCAAGGAAGAACAGAATCATATAACCGATCTAGAAAAGACATTCAGCATCCTACGCAAATATGGAATGAAACTGAACGCTTTTAAATTTGCGTTTGGGATCGGCTCTGGCAAGTTCTTGGGTTACATTGTCAACCACCGAGGAATCGAGGCCAACCCGAGGCAAATCATAGCAATCTTGGAACTCGGCTCCCCTCACTTAACAAAAGAGGTTCAAAAGCTGATGGGGATGGCCGCCACACTCAACAGGTTCATCAGTCGGTCTACAGATCGCTGCCGACAATTCTTTCATACACTGCGGCAGGGCAAGGCTTTCGAATGGTCCACCGAATGCGAAACTGCTTTCAACGGACTCAAGACCTACCTCTGTTCAGTACCACTCTTGACAACGCCCGCTGTTGATGACCAGCTCATTTTGTATCTGGCAGTTTTCGACAGGGCCGTCAGCGCCGTACTGATAAAAGAAGAGCTGGGGGAGCAGCGGCCAGTGTATTATGTGAGCAAGGCAATGGTCGACACCGAAACACAATACCTTCCGCTGGAAAAACTCATCCTAGCCCTAGTCATGGCGGCAAGAAAACTGATGCATTACTTCTAGGGACATAGCATTGGGGTGCTAACAAATTATCCCCTATGATCAGTACTACGAAGTGCAGAAGCATCAGGACGTGTTTCAAAGTGGGCTCTTGAACTCGGCCAGTACAACATTCAGTTTCTTCCTAGAACCTTGATCAAGGGACAGGTGCTTGCCGACTTTGTTACCGAATTCACTGGGGGTCTTGCCGATTTCAAGTCTGCTGAAATTCAACCCGTGCTGAACTGGAGAATTTATGTTGGGGACATTTGGCAGTTGTGCTGTGATGGATCATCCAATCAGCGGAGCAGCGGAGCTGGAGTTGTAATCACGGCTCCCGATGGCGCAATAATTGAGCAGGCCGTCAAGCTCGGCTTCGAAGCGTCAAACAACGAAGCCGAATACGAACCCCTTCTAGCCGGTTTGCGGAATGCACATCTTCTGGGTGCTCGGCGTTTACTTGTATTTTGCGATTCAAAACTGGTGATCAATCAGCTGAAGTGGGAGTACATGGCAAGAAACGACCATATGGCGGCTTACATGAAAACGGCCAACTCCTTGCTGGCCAAATTTGACCATCATAAATTGAATTAGATAACACGTGATCAGAACACACATGCAGATGCCCTTGCTTGCCTAGCCTCCGCCATCAACTCAGAAATTAAACGAACCATCGAAGTAGGTTTCATCCTAGAGCCGAGCATTGGTCCCTCGGGGGAAGTCCAGGTCAATGTTATAGAATCTGGACCGAGCTTGATGGATCCCATTGCCGCATTCCTGTCTTCCGAACAGCTCTTAGAGGACAAGAAAGAAACGCACAAGCTGCGAAACAAAGGCCTGCGATACTACTTGGATCCGCAAGGAAGGCTTTATAAAAAATCCCTCTCCGGTCCATATTTGGAATGTGTACACCCGGACAAAGTCAAAGAGCTTCTGACTGAAATACATGAAGGCAGTTGTGGCGCCCATTCTGGCGGGCGGTCCTTGGCCCATCGAGCAGTGACACAGGGGTATTACTGGCCGATAATGAGAGCAAATGCCAAAGGCTACGTGAAAAAGTGTTAACAATGCCACAAGTTCTCTCCTTTGACCCACCTGCCTACTGAAGAGCTGAGCTCCATAACCAGTCCTTGGCCGTTCGCCCAGTAGGGACTTGACATCGTCGGACCACTGCCTCGTGCTCCGGTTAACAAGCGATTTTTGATTGTCGCGACAGATTATTTTACAAAATGGGTAGAAGCGGAGGCACTAACCCACATCCGAGACACCGATGTGAAGCGTTTTGTTTGGAGAAACATCATAAGATGGTTCGGCATTCCGAGAGCACTTATCTTAGACAATGGCACCTAATTCGATTGTGGCGTCTACCGAGAACTGTGCAGCAAGTATGGTATACGACCTTATTTTTCCACACCGGCTTATCCGCAAAGCAATGGTCAGGCTGAAACCTCTAACGAATCCATCTTGGACGGCATCAAAAAGAGGCTGGAGAAAGTTAAAGGCAAATGGGTCGAAGAATTGCCGAGTGTGTTATGGGCTCATCGAACTATGCCGAGGCGGTTGATTGGGGAAACGCCGTTTGCTCTATGCTTTGGACCCAGGCAATCATACCCCTGGAGATCGGCCTCCCAACCTTGTGGCCGACCAGTTTTTGATATGGACCGAAACGATATGATGCTGGCCTTGGATTTGGTTTTGATTGACGAACGAAGAGACCGTGCCCTCGCATCCATGGCGCGGTATCAACAGCAGCTTGCTAAGTCGTATAATCAACGAGTTCAGCTGCGCCGCTACACACCAAGAGAGTTGGTCCTGAATAAGGTACTTCCAGCTGCCAAGAAACCGGCTGATGGAAAATTGGGTCCTAACTGGGATGGCCCCTATCAAATTGATTTGATCGCAAGAGTAGGGGCATATCTGCTCAAAGACATGTCAGGAAGGAGTCTGCCACGGCCTTGGAATTCCACGCATTTGCGCAAATTTTATCATTGACCGGACTTATGGGACATGATGCTTGTTCGGAACAGTTCGCCATGTACATCTCTTTTTTTGTAATACAAAGATCCATATTTTCTCACTACAAATTGCAGTTCGACGATGTTTCAAAAAAGGCTCCGGATTCAAAGCACCCCTCGTGGATATCAAGATTGGCCAAACAAAGTCTCCGGATTCGGAGCGCCCCTCGTGGATATCACGATTGGCTAAACAAAGTCTCTAGATTCGGAGCCCCATCGGCGCATGACGTCTTTGGGCCGAAAAAGCCTCTGAATTTGGAGCGCCCTTCGTGGATATCACGATTGGCCAAACAAAGTCTCCGGATTCAGAGCCCCATTGGCGCATGACATCTTTGGGCCGAAAAAGCCTTCGGATTCGGAGCGCCCTTTGTGGATGTCACGATTGGCCAAACAAAGTCTCCGGATTCGGAGCCTCGTCGGCGCATGACGTCTTTGGGCCGAAAAAGCCTCCGGATTCGGAGCCCCATCGGCGCATGATGTCTTTGGGCCAAAAAAGCCTCCGGATTCGGAGCACCCTTCGTGGATATCACGATTGGCCAAACAAAGTCTCCAGATTTGGAGCCCCATCGGCGCATGACGTATTTGGGCGGATAAAGTCTCCGGATTCGAAGCCCCATCGGCGCATGACGTCTTTGGGCCGATAAAGCCTCTGGATTTATTGCCAGGTCTGTGTAACATGTATGCTGAATAAATATTTAACGAAGAGCGCTCCGTTATGACGAGTCGGCAAAAACCATCTATTCAAACAATGTTTATGAAATAAAGCACAAAACATGCAAACATAAGTGTGCCAAGGAAAAAATTATAAAGCAACAAGAATGTTGAAAACAGAGCATTTTATTCATTTAACCAATAACTACATGATTTTAGACGCAACCCGCATTTGAATATTACAACGAATATTTTTATACGGTATCTCCCTCATCATCGCTCTTTTCGACTTCAAAGGCGGAAAAGGGCAAATGATCACGTTGGTACAGTGACAACACTGAATTGACTCCCTTTGCTTGGAGAGCCTCCGCGGCCTGAAGTGCTGCGATCCAACCGTGCTTAAAGCCCCGATTCTCGCATCGACAGACCTCCTCTGCAAGTTTCTCATTCGTTTTGTCAATCCCAACCTTCCGGCCCGCATGAAAGCCTTGCTCATAACCCTTGGCCCTCGCATTTTCTACGACAAACATGCTTGCCGTATCTCGGTCGGCGATGGCATGACTCAATAACCGTTGGGTCACCCTCTCCGCCATAATCGGGTTAGATTGACCCACCGCATCCGGCTTGGCGGTTTTAGCCTTCCTAAGCTCCTTAAGCTCATGCTCGGCTTTCTCCGCACAAGCCTCCGAACTGTGAATCCGTTCGTCCATTCTCTCCATCACCCACCGCGCGGCACGCAAACGCATGCCGACTTCGTAGGTGGTGTACAGCCCCCTCACTGCCCCATGGATGCCATCTCGAAATACGTTGAAATCTTGTCGACCAACCATCGACTGCTAGACCTCCGGTGGAAAAATCTGTCAAGCAAACTCGACCGCCACACCTGGGTCCTTGATAATGGAGTCCGTCTCCATCATCGATTTATTCCCCACAAAAATTGCAAAACTCAACGGTCACGGCACTACGTCGGCCTCATTTCTGGGTCGCGGTCGCGGAGAACTTCCCCGTTGCTATCTCTCCTTTCGGGGTGATCTGCTTCGACGACTTGGGGGCCAACGTGTTTCCCTTTCTTTAGACGCCCTACTTCCTGCACGGGTGGGTTCTCTGCCATGATTCATTGCAGTATCAAGCTCAGCCAAAGTTCGAGCTTCGCCTCTGCTGTTGAAGAAAACTTTATTTGACATTCGCAACAAGTTGTTTTGAATTGAATCTAAACACAGTAAGTGAAGTTACTGGCGCGAAGAGCCCATCCCATTTATTTCTAAGGCTTGCAGCGACCCCGAGGCAATTTCATTAACGCTTTTGGCAATCTCCAAACGACGGATGCCGATCGATGTTTGCCACAGCCACTAATTTTAAACGGCCTAATTATCTAAACGACAATTATAGATAAATGCCTTGGAGTTCATGCACTGGCAGGGGCAAGGGCAGATTTATTAATCTAACCGGTCGAGCATCTTGGCCCCATGCCAATCGATGTTTGCCACAGCCACTAATTTTAAACGGCCTAATTACCTAAACAGCAATTATAGTTGAATGCCTTGGAGTTCATACACTGGCTGGGGCAAGGGCAGATTTATTAATCTAACCAGCCGAGCATCTTGGCCCCATGCTGATTGATGTGTGCCATAGCCACTTCATGTACTAATTTTTGGCTTTTTAAACGGCCTAATTATCTAAACGGCAATTATAGTTGAATGCCTTGGAGTTCATGCACTGGCTAGGGCAAGGGTAGATTTATTAATCTAACCGGCCGAGCATCTTGGCCCCATGCCGATTGATATGTGCCACAGCCACTTCATGTACTAATTTTTTACTTTTTAAATGGCCTAATCATCTAGTCGGCAAGTATACAAAACGTTTTATCCAAAATAGCAAAACAGCAACAGAACAATACCATTCATTAATCATAGCAAAGTACAAAATGAATTTTCATTAAGTAAATTGGACACAAATTGTAGCCATTTTACATATGAAAATTACTAAACAAAAAACTATAAAAAGTTGAAAATTACTAAACAAAAAACTGTAAACATACACGCAAATCCTAAAACAAAAATAAGAGCGCCCAAATCAGTCCTCAGAGTCAGACTCCAGCAGCTCAACATCCACTTGCTCGTATGGAATTGGCGTAGCCAATGTCACATCAGCAGCAAGGGCTTTGAGCCAGCCGTGTTTGAATCCCCGATTTTCAAATTTGGGGACTTCGTCCACGTATTCATCGAAAGCAGATTTTCTCCCGGCCTCGAATGCGCTGGAAGCCTTCAGGTCGGCTATTTCCTTCGCCGCTTTTATTTCTTCCAACTCAGCCTCCAATTTAGAGATTGCCTCCTGGGAAAATTTAAGCGCGTCGTCGCTTGCATCCATCCTCTTCTCGGCGACCGATCTCAATTCTTCAGCACAGCGGGCTCTCTCCATCTCGGCCTCGGCATGGGCGCGCTCCATCTTCACCCTTATTACCTCAAACTCGGCCCTACTCCTTTGGCCCTCAACCTCCTCTTGTAAACGGCCAATCTGCTTGACGGCGTCGTGATGGCGACGGCCCATCTCGGCTATCCTTCCGACAGCCTGCAAAACAGGAAGCTAAGACCAAAACAATATTCGCGTAAAGTGAAAAGACAAAGTCAAAGATATATACCAAAAGAGCCGATTGCGCGGCCAACATAATTGCAACCAGATCCGGCTCCGCCCAAAAAGCCACCTCGTCTGCAGGCAGTGAAACGGACGTGGCCATGCTGAGTGCAACCGTTGGATCTTTCATTACCGAAGCATCAGAGGATATCGGCGTATTCTTTATCTTCGGCTGAATAACAAAAGGTACAATCACATCCGATTCCTCTAAATGAGGTCGTTTGTCGGCCCGGTCATCCTCTGAGCCGGCCTCGACCTCGGCAAGGTGCTTCTCCACCCTTTGCTCAACTTTTACACTTGCCTGCACAAAAGGTTCCGCATCAACACTTTCGTTTTTTGCCGTTCCCTCCTCAATAATAGGCAAGGTGGATTGGGACTCGCCAATAGGCAAAGAGGGCTGAGATCTGCCAAGAGTCTGGGAGGGCTGAGATTCGGCAGCCCGAATAGCCTTCGCCCTTCTCCGCGCTACCATCCTTTCCGCGTTCGCCTTCTTGGCAAGTTTAGTGAGGTTCAACCCAGCCATATCTTCTGGGTACGTGCCGGGAAGGTCCTCTAGACCGTGAAAAATATCGTCAAGTGGAAGGTCCTCTCGACCTGAAGTGGACGGAGCATCAACCGAACTGAGGCCGGCTTCTTCAAATGCTAACTTCAATGCCTTCTCGACCTCGGCTTCGGATTGGTCTAACTCGGCAGCCTCAGCTACTTCTGGTCACTTCGAATCTGATCCCTCAAAACCGACTTGCCTCAAATTTTTGAAATCAGTCAAGATAATGGCGATAAGAGACTCCTCACCCTTCGGAATTGGGATAGTTTTTGCCGCCGAAAAGGTTGTATAAGTCGGCTCGGAACAGAGCAGAACGTGGGCCGTCCTCCCCTACTTCTGAAGACTCGACCGCCCGAAATATTTGAGCGCATCCTTGATTTCCGAAAGGACGGCGTCATCAGTTGAGGTCAAGACTTTCTTCAAATCGTTTTCTGCAAAAACAAAACCATGAGGTCCCGAAAATGAAGCTTTATAAATATAACAAAAAGTAGATAAATAAAAGAAGATACTCGGCCACCTGGTTCGCCTCTCCGTCTAGGAATACGATCAAGGCAATCCTCACCTTCGCCGAACTCCCAGTTTCCTTGGATGATGGCCATAACATCATCGACTCGCTTCCCAGAGCTGGAAAGCATAGTCACTAGTTGATGGTCGGTGTCTTTGGCCTTAAGGAAATAACGCTCGTGCCGACCAGAAGACTTGGCCAAGGCGTAGCAATGCCGAATAGCGGGAATGCCAAGATTTAGCCTAAGGCGACAGTTTAGTGCGATAATCCCCATCACGATCCTAAAGAAGTTGACATTGGGTTGGGAAGGGATTAGGCCCCAATGGCAAAGCACGGCCCTAAGGAGTGGGTGAAGGGGGAACAGACTCCACCCTCTGTGATTGATAGGAGAGGGAAGACGATCGTGGTTTCATCAACCGTCTCCATATCGAGGGTGCCGTCTGTCACAAGTGACAGACGGACGTCATCAGGAATGGAGAAATGGCGTCGGAAGCCAGAAATTCGATCCGATGAGAGGGGATCTTTTAAATGTTTCGCCATTACCACCAGCCAATAGGACTATGCTAAGCCAAATAAACAAGACAAGAAAGGAGATTCAAAGCAGAGAATAAGAGAACTTACAAGAGGCGAAGGAGATAGAGAAGAGAAGGAAGTTGTAGAGGTAAATTCGGAAGGCAGTCCAACGACGAGCGTCTAAAAGCGTGTATGCATTTGAGAAGACGTCGAAATTTTAAATCACAATAAATAGAAGTGTACGAAGAGGCGGGAAGTTGAAATGATAACCGAGAAGCGTGTGTTCAGACATTTGCGTTGGAATACGGTCAGCCGCCGAATTTTGACTCTTACTTTTCGAGTTCGAAGCCAAACACTCCAGCCAACTGTCGTTAGTGAAGTGCTTGGGGCGAAATTGTGGGAGCCAAGTATTGGGAGTCGTAGAGATTCCGGATAGTCGAACCTGGGAGAGTCGAAATTCGTGGCACTCGGCATCGGCTCGCAAGCTCGAATCCAATTCTACTCGGCCAAATAACCGATTTAGCAAGGGGCCGAGTAAAGAGCAGTCTACTATAGAATGTGCCGAATAGGGAGTTGGAAATGGACCTAATCCCGAGGCCCATGGAAGAAAAGATATAAATAGAAGAACATCAGCCAGAAAGAGGTATGTGAGAACTACTGTGCTTAATTTAGAATACAAGTAAACTTGAGTGTGGAGACTGACTTACCCGTCGGAGTGCTAATTTTGGCACCCCCGACCAGAGTGTTTATTCCTTTTCAGGTATCTAGAAGAGGATCATTAGCATCTCCCAAGATCAGAAGAGTATTTACAAAACCACTTCTCCACGCATACTATGTTGTTGCATTACATTTGCTTTCCCAATTTCAGATAGCAAATGTAACTTATGTCCCAAGATTCTTGAATAATAAAGCTAATGATGTGGCTCAGAAAGTTTCAAGTTTCAAGAGGAAAGATAACACTCAAGTGAGCATAAGCCAAATAACATACCAGAAGGTAATACCACCCTTAAATAAAAGGAATATGGTCTTAGAAGTCAATCGTAATGACTTACAAGAACAAGATTGGAGGCATCCAATAATACAGTATTTAGTTGGCCCATCTTCGAAAGCCAGTAGAGGGATCAAGTTGCAATCCATGCAATACATAATGTATGGTAATACTCTTTACAAAAGAGGGGCAGACGGGTTATTATTGAAATGTTTGGGCCCAAATGAAGCTTTGACAGCCATGGCTGAGGTTCATAAAGGCATTTGTGGTGCTCATCAACCTGGTGTGAAGATGAGATGGCTGCTTCAAAGACATTCCTACTATTGGCCAACCATCCTTAAAGACTGCATAGAATATGCTAGAGGTTGTCAGGCATGCCAGAAGCATGGCACAATAAGGCATGTACCCATAACTGATTTACATGTAGTCGTGAAGCCTTGGCCGTTTAGAGGATAGGCTATGGATATGATAGGAAAAATACATCCACCCTCCTCAAAGCATCATTGTTTTATCTTAGTGGCCACAGATTACTTCACTAAGTGGGTTGAGGCTAAGCCATATAAGGCTGTAGACCAAACTGAAGTTATTGGATTCATTAAAGATCTGATCCACAGGTTTGGCATCCCACAAACTATAACTGTTGACAATGGGACTGTATTTGACGGGAAAATGGTAAAGTCTTTTGTGGCAGAGTTTGGAATTAGCCTTGTTAATTCTACTCCCCATTATGCCCAAGCCAATGGTCAGGCAGAATCATCCGATAAATCTTTGAAGAAAGAAATACAAAAAGTTGTGGAAAACAATCCCAGAGATTGGCATAACTTATTGTTGGATGTATTATGGGCTTACAGGACTTCTCCAAGATCGAGTACAGGAGTTACTCCTTATGCCTTAGTATATGGGCATGATGCAGTGTTACCTGTAGAAATTAATATCAAGTCCTTGAGGGTGAGACGTCAGAATCAATTAATTCCTGAGCAATATCAGCAGAGTATGTGCTTGGAATTAGAAGACGTAGATGAAGCCAGAATATTGGCATTAAATAGCATTCTTTTTCAAAAGAAGAAAGCAGCCAAAATTATAATAAGAAGGTCAAGCACATTAGCTTTAACGAAGGTGATTTGGTATGGAAGACAATACTTCCAATAGGAATTAAAAGCCACAAGTTTGGTAAATGGTCACCTAACTGGGAAGGACCATATCAAATTCATAGAGTCTTGCCTTCGGGAGCATATCATTTGAAAATTTTGAATGGATATGTACATCCTAAGAAAATTAGTGGCAGATATTTGAAGCCTTATTTTCCAACCATATGGGAAACACAAGGAATAGAATAAATGCTAAATAAAATAGCATGAAAACACTCAAAGAATAAAATAAGGATTTTATTTCATAATGAGTTGAATACATGTAGCCATAGATTGGCCCAAAAGTCAGTATAGTGTTTCAGTTGTTCCTTTACAATTGACTTTCTACTCTTGAGAGATGGGAACAACTAAATGGTTGTAGCCATCTCCTGTTTTCTATCAGCCAGTCCTTGGTTAGTAATTTGCAATTTGGTGGCAGTTCGATCCAAAGCTTGGTTGACTACTGATAACTCTTCTTCAAGTTGAGCTTTCTTCTCTAGTAGTTGGGCTCGAAACTGGGAGACAGAGGAATGTTGTTCTTTCAATTCAGACACTTCGGCATGTATTTGGGAAACAAAACTCTGATCTCTCAGTAATTTCCCTTCTGCAGCTTTGGCAGCATGATAAATGTTGATGTAAAAATCAATAGTAGCCGCCACTTGAGACAAATGACTTGAAATAGTCATGCCAAACTACTCAACAATCTTGCAGCACTGAAAGAAGCTGTTCTTGATTATAGGCCTTTGTAAGGCTTCAAAGGGAATCCTTGAGAAAGATGTCAGCAGCTCCAAACAGTTGTCCAATTCTATTGAGGGTAGGGAAGTCCTACTATTAGAAGAAGAACTCTAAAAAATTTCTAGTAGAGAATCAGCGAGGACTAATGGCTCAGTTTCATTATTGACTGTTGGACTGGTGGAAGGTATGTTAAAAAGACTAGCTAACCTAGCCTCAAAGATGTCCACCTCTTCTGTTGACATGAAGGGTATAGAAAGAACTCTGGTAGAAGGAGGAAATGGCTGCATAGGAATAGGAGAAGAAGATGAAGTATCCTTAACAGCCTCCATGGTCTTGGTTACCAGTAGATCAACAGAAGAAGGACTGGAGCTAGGAAGAGATAATGGACAAGAAATTGGAGAACTGCCAGTGTCCTCTTTGTAGGAATCAGTTATCATTGAAGATGAAATAACAGCTGGAATTTCCTTAGAAGGGGAATGAGCAGTAGGGCTAGAAGGGAGAGCAAATTGAGTAGAGTGAAGAGATAAAAGAGGAAAATATGAGGCTAGACCAAAGGAAAAGGATGCAGGAATACTCGGCCTTAAAATGGGTATGGAAAATATAAGATCCGAAAGTGGAAGTATTGCCTGAATTGGCTTCACATTTTGACGTTTCTCAGCCTCAAATGAAGTTGAAGGAGTCCTTGTCGAAGAAGAAGGAAGAGGAGTTGTTGCTGCAAAAGAAGAAATACAAAGTAATGTTAAGACTCAGTATCAAGAATTTGAGAAAGGAAAGTAGAGGCATAAGAGGAAATTACTATTTTCAGAGGTGATGGCAATAATGGGAGAACTACGAAGAGAATAATGCTCGGCAATATGTTGCCTTCTTGCAAGTTCTCTTTGAGTTATGTCAACAACAACAGCTTCATCCCTTAGTAGTTGTAGCTGTCGCCTTTTTTCGGCCCTCTGAAAAATAATTATTTCTTTAGAATGTTCCTTCTCCACCATCTTGGCAGCTGCCTCATGAATAGGATCTTCAACCATATCAGAATGGGAGACAGTTATCTTCTTTCTCTTTTTCCTCTGTAGTGGTATTTCTTGCTCTTATTCGATCTCCTTTTCTGCATTCTGAGATTCAGACTCCTCAGGAGTGAGTAGTAGTTTTCTTTTCTTTCTCTGCTGGTATTTATCTTTGAGAATAGCCAGAGCTTCATCTCTCTTGGGAGACTCTCCTTGTGGGGACCCTACACCAAGTAATATAAGTATGAAGAAAACAAATTAAAAGAAAATATCAGAGAAAGGAAACCTAAAAATTCATACTCTTTTTTGAAGCAACTCTGGTAATTCTGGAAGGAGGGGAAGAGACTACAGGGTAGTCTTGGTAGTTGTAAAAGAAGAGGAGATGGTCCCAATTTCTTTTGGCTTAACCTTAGAAGGCACACCTAACCCTATTAGTAAGTCATGAGGGTGTATTGCTAAATGCACTTCCATATTGACTGTACACCAATTTTGAAATCTTTTTAAAACTGAGCCAAAGGGGAGGAAAGGGGTAAACTTAAACTCACTCAAATCACTCAACAGTTTAAGTGTTGCCTTCTCTAGTTTAGATTTGGGTACTTTCAAGTCTCTAGCTGTAAGATGGGTATTCGAGAGACTGAAGAGTGGAATGGGAATTCCTTGGGTGAGCCCGAATTGCCTGGCAAACTGAGAGGGGCAGTATACTTCAGATATGTACTATAAGCTCGAGGGTTTAAAGTACCAATAAAAAGTTCCCTCGGTAGCAAAATTGAGGCCCACATATCTTTGTGCGATGGAATGGAACATTGCTTATTAGCCAAAAACGTCTTGAGCCAAATCGGTCCCTTATTGGCATTGAAAGGAGAAAAGAAGGTGGCAGCTGAAGAAGTAGGAAGTTGATGAAAGAAAGTGAGATAACAGGGAAAAGAAGCAAGATAAAGGGTAATTCTAGCATACTTTTCCCCATAAGTGCTAGGGTCTTGAACTAAGAACTTCAAACACTTGGGGTGTAAATCAGTAAAGTGTGCGAAGAGCCAGAGTTGAAGCACCCAGAAGGAACCTCCTTGGTTGACATCAAGGGGTTTTTCACAGAATTGGGAGTAGGCTCTGTAGACATGGCCTAAAAGATAAAGGGCCAAAGCTATTCGTTTCTTCAAAACAA
Source organism: Camellia sinensis (assembly GCF_055761805.1). Lineage (NCBI taxonomy): Eukaryota > Viridiplantae > Streptophyta > Magnoliopsida > Ericales > Theaceae > Camellia > Camellia sinensis. The sequence goes on from NC_138962.1 coordinate 103,613,825, forward strand.
GGGCCTTTGCAAGTGGGGCAAACTCAGGCATGATCCGTTGGGATGATGTACAAAAAAGAAATTTACACAACCAATACAAAATGAAGGAGAAGAGTTCTCAATCACTCACAAGCCCCTCCTTTTTATTTTCAACCTTTACAAAGTCACTGAAGGAGGAATTCAAAGATGGAAGAGAAAACTTAACCGAAAGGTCTGGATAGTTGGGTGTAAAGAGAGTGCCGAGTGGTGAAAGCCCTAGAAGATGGCAGATATCAAGGATGGTGGGGGCCATCATACCACACCGAAACTGAAAAAAGTTAAAAGCCATATTCCAAAAACAAAGAGCTGCAGGAATCAAAAAGGGGTCTTCAGGAATGATAAACCTGGAAAGACGAAGGGCATCAAGAATGCAGAGCTCTTGTAAGTCCTGTTCTCTTGCGGGCACGACCTTGTCATACCACTCCTCCCACTCAACCCTCAGTGTTGGCCAGCAACGATGAGGTCGACTTATCCTCCAATTGCCCTAGTCAAGCCCTTCTTCATAAAGAAGAAAGTGATCCTCCAAACGAGGGTATAGAGCGGGAAGTTGGGCGGGAACCTCTCGAAAGATAGGACCTAAGATATATTCTTGTTCTTTGCTGTGACGAGGGATAAAGAGGCGACCATCTATGGCACTCGATTCGCCAGCTTTAAATTTGGCAATTTCGTCCTCAATACATCTCTTTAAAGCCATCGTTGGGCTCATACGTTCGCCGGTTGATACTTTCAAGGAAGAAGACTCCATTGATAACAAATAGTAAGGGAAGAGGAAGCCCAGGAGATGAAGGGTTTGTGTTTTGGACAAATGAGTGAATTCAAAGCACGATATGAAAAGGGTTTTATAACCTTTGTGTCTGAAAATATACACCCAAATATGGAATTCATAAAGAAGTACTAAGGGCACGGATGTGAAAACTTTCCTTCAATATTGATAGTTATGGAGGGAAATGCATCTCAAATACTGATGTCAGCTTCGAAATAGAATATTTGGCTTCGAAGCCAAATTTGGCGCCAAAATCAAATAACAAACGGCTTCGAAGGTAGGGAATCTACTTCGAAGCACATTGTACACCTATGGATGCAAGAATGCTTAGGTATTTATTTACTTTAGAAGGATTAAAGACCTTTTTTAGGTTTCTTGATAAAAGTATAATCCTTCGAAGCAAGACTTGAAATACCCTTAAGGTTAGAAATTGTTTGTCTTAAGTTTCAAACCAATAGTTGGTTTGATTGTGTAAAAACAATTACTTTTTTAAAACAGTACAGTCTTTTAAGGATGTTTCCATATTTTGGAAAATAGAGACTACTTGTTCGAAGCAAAAAGTTAGTTGATTCGAAATTACTTGATCACATTAAACATGTGATGGGGAATTGGATACGATCAAATCATGTTTCAAAGAGCAAAGTTGTTTAATTTGAAACTGATAATTGAGGAGTTTTCCTCACTTCGGAGGAGTTTGAGTCAGGATTTGGGATGAGATTGGGAAGTTAAAGCATATTTACTATTCTGATGAGTTTACAATTGGAAGAGTAAATTAGAGTCTGACAAATGAAATTCGGAAAGCCCAGTTTTATTGATAAGTAATGTTTACACTGGAATTCATTTGATTATATTCTCAATTTCATAGTAGTAAGGAATGGACAAAGTTACAAGATCATGGAATTTAGTCCAACAGAATTCAATAAATGAAAATTCTTTTCCTACTCTATCCTCTATCCTATCCAGGTTTGGTTTGTCTAATTGGTACGCCCTTAATTGGGAAGAGAGTTGTTGAGCTTTCACTTCAAACTCTATTTCTTTGAAGGCTTTATCTATGGTACCCATCTCTTCTTCACCATGCATTTTGTTCACAGCAACATCTTCCTCATACTCAGAATCTTGGCCCTTGAAGGCTTCATAGTCATCAAGGAGGTTCTCTACCTCATATTGAACCTGAATTTGAGCAGATAAGGCTTCATCTAGAACTTCACTGGTGATAGAAGCATCGAAGTGCCAGTTGAGCAGTAGAGGAAGTTGGTCTAAAGAGGTGTAAAGCTCCATTTGGGCCACGGGGTTGAGAAGATGACTTCGAGACATGATGTCACAAGCCCAAAGAAAGTTTTTGTGGGGAACATCATCTCGAAGGACTTCGAAGTGCAAATATGAAAAAGCGGCAAGCAGGGTCTGAGCTCTAAGTTGCTGATAAGAAGTGGGAGGCACTAGGCCTGATAAGGGGTGAAGTTTTGACCTTCAGATAGAGTGAGGCTCAATTCATTAATCCAATTAGGATTTGAAGGCATAGGTGGGGCAGTCAGAGGTTCCCTGAACGAATCTGGGAATTCAGGTCTGCCACACACTCTAGCCAGTCGGAGGTATAAAGTTTTACCTTTTTGGCTAGTTGTGCAGGACTGACCCCTAGAGCTTCATCAGGACGTGGAACACTTCGAACCATTCGAGATGGCAGAGTGGAAGTATACCATGCTGAAAGTAGATTGTCTTCAAGACTACATATACAGTTAATAGGGACATATGGATATACTACAGAACTACGCTTGGAATGAGGGATTTCCAGAGGATCATCAAATTCAGGGAATCGGTGGTGAATGCATTCCCTCGACTGAGGCTGAGTGGGTGTAGGCCAAGCTCCCCAGCCAGAGGTCGTAGAAGAAGAAGAAGCAGCAGCTTCATCCCATGCTGAAGGTTTTGCTGCAGAAGAAGAGCTTTCGATATCTATGGTTGCAAAATTTTGTTCCAAAGAATCGTAAACAATAGGTTCTTGGGTCGAAGGTCGATGATTTGCGAAAGCTTCCATAACTTGCATAAATGGAGGCGAGTAACAGTGGCTAATCAATGCATGGAGGTTTTTTCGAGGACGAACAGCATTATCAAATAACTCTTCGTATGCTTGGTCGAGATAAGGAAAGGTCAGCTTAGCCATGAGAGCTGAATTAGTCTTTTTGAATGCTGAGATAGTGGGGATATTCAAGGGATAGAAAAGGAGTTAATGCAAATGTTCATCAATGAATGGCGGTTGTATTTCTGAAGATACAAAACCCATGCACGTTCTAAGACGTGGGTAAAATACCCTGATCCACTAATATCACCAAGTATTGGGTATATTAGTGCGGGGGGTAATGGGGGCTATATATTTTGTACGGGCCAATCACAGTTCAACACGTGGCAGAATGAGGACAATTCAAATCTTCAATCATAATCACACACGTGGCAGTTACTATTGGTTATGGTGGATCTGTTTAGCACTAGATTAGGAAAGAGTTGCGAGATAACGTGGCTTTAACGGTTATTCCTATATTTGAATTCAAAATTAAGAGGGAAGCCCAACTGCAGATATGGCGTAGTGGAGCTAACTGTGAGGAGGCATGATCAGCAATCATGGAAGGATGAATCGACGGTTAGAAACTTATTTTGATAGCTACCACAGGACAGTATAAATAGCAGAGAAGGCCTTAGAATGATAGACGAACTCAGATCCAAATACCAATTTCATCTTCTTTATTTTTCCTTCCAATTTTAACATTTCTTGTTCTTTACATTTCTGTACTTCAAATTCCTGTGCTGCAGTTCGTTCATAGGAGTAGTTTCAAAGTAGTTTGTTGCTGTAAATCTCTACGAGGCTGAATTGGATCATTGTAAGTCTTTCATTTTACTTAATGAAATGCTACAATTATTCTTCATTTTGATTGTTATCTACTTAATTCTCCTAAATCAAGCCACCAGTAAAAGTCATCTTCATTGAGGCTGAAAGAACTAAAACACAATCATCTGATAATTGGTTGGCAATTAATCTTTTGTAAGGACTGATCGATCCTTACTGGCACGCTCAAAATTACAAAAATAACCTTTGAAAGCCAAAAAGCCAACAAATACATATCTCTAAAAGAGTAAATGCTATATATAATTATTCTTTTTTAATCTCTACCAAATAATCATTCTACTATACTTCTATAAAAAAAAAACTATCTTAAAATCAAAAAAAAATTTAATTAAAAAAAAAATTGTGCCAACTTAAACCTGGTATATATATAAAGTTGGCCGAGGTGGCAGACAACAAAAATAAATAAATAAATAAATAAATAAGAATAAGAATAAGAATAAGAATAAAAATAAAAATAAAATGCTATTGTAGACCGCCCCGAGAACTCCCGGCTCCACACACGAGGGCGCGAATTCGTTTTGTTCTTAGGCTACTACAGTTTGGACTCAATGTCACGGTTCTGAATCTAATCTCGCAAAGTGCAATGCGAGACTGATAAATCATCAAAGAGTCCAAATCCGGCAAATCGTTTTGGAAAATTGATTTTTATAAAAAAGTGTCAAACATGGACTGCTTTGCCAGATACAGAGTCGCCACCTAAATGTTTTATTTTTGGAAAATTTAGAAAACCCTGGCTCGTGCCTAAAGCCACGTGTCCGTCATCACCAAAGTTACCTCGGCTCGGGAACTTGGGTACGAGGGGGGAAGGTCATGCAATGAGCACCCTCGTTCGCCCGATCAAAGATCGACCTTTACTAACATGATATGTTGTTTTTGAAAACACATGTGCTCTTATTCCGGTTATTAACCTAGAATTACTATGTGATGTGCACAGCATACAAGTATAGATTAGATCGCCTAAGTTGGAACAAAACATTGCATGTTCGTTTGTTTGAAAATGGTTTAGAGGTGCTACTCGTAAGTAGGCTAAGTCGTAGATTTCAATGAATTGTTCCAATTCAAGCAATCCAACCTTCACCCACAAGCATTCATGCAGTTAATCACTTAAGCAGTTAGCCTCATGGCAAGCATGCTAACATGGCAGCATTTACACACATGCAGTACGCTAAAGCATAAACACTCACAGTGTACTCCGAGCCAAAACAGAGAACTAGTTAGAAATCATGCATGATCCTAGTTCATGTTAAGATGGCTAATGCAACACATGTAAAAATGCAATTAAGATAGGCACGGCTATCCTAAGATGTCATGTGAAATGCAACTTGGTACATGTATTCAAATTGGAATTGAAATACAATGCAGTTAGTATGATGCGCCAAGCTCGGTGCATGCAAGACAGATGAATGGATGCATGCATGCAAAACATAAGAATGCTAATTGAAACATGCCCTAAAACTTCCTAAAACTAACCATCGAAAGCAGGTAAGTAAAAAGGAGAAAGAAATAGGGGTTAGAAGACATGCATCACACACACGTACGCTTATTACAACAGTTGGCCCTCTCGACGGAGGGTCCGAATAATGAGCTAATTAACTAATCTAAGTTAATTAAATTAATTATTACAAAACAAAACTAGCTAACTAATTAAGAAGCTAATTAACTAACTAGTCATTATAACACAAATGAATAGCTAACGCATTAACTACTTAAGTACAGAACCAAAGCATAAACTAGCTAAGGAAAGCAGTAAAAAGAGGAGCCTCAAGGCGAGAAGTGTATGCATGTTCGGTCGCCTCGTTCGGAAATCCGTCGCGATGCCCCAATTTGCCTCTGTTTGCAATTATTCTCAGAACACTGTACCAAGCTCCATATAGTTTTTGGTCCACCATGGGAACCCGTGGGAGGGTGGCCGACCAGTTGTTGGTGAGAGACGCCACCTGCCGACCACTTTTCTTTGCTACAAACCAGAAAAAGTGGTCGGCCAGCTAGTTTTTCTGGTTGGCCGACCAGTTGTTGCTGCACTTCTCCAGTTTGCTGCAATAGAGAGAAAGAAAGGGCATGGCAATGTATTTGCAAGGTATGTGTGCACAACCACCCTCCCTATCATTTCATAAGCTTAAGGGACTGTGGTTCTCGACCCTCGGGCCACCAATCACGCATCTTGATGCATGATGGCCGAGAAGCCAAATTGCACAATTCAATGTAAAATGAATGCACAAATAAACACATAAAGGCTTGAACTCTATCATGTATGATCAAGAGTGTCGGCGACCGAGAATTGAGGCACGTTTCATCACTTCAAGTATGAAACGTCCCTCGTTTCTCGTGTTTGAACTAACACCTAATCCAAACAAATGCAAAGCAACTCAAGCATACAAACATGCAATGCAACTTAAGTATGCAAACATGTAATGCAAGACATGCAAAACACAATGCAACTACATGGCATACATAATGCAAAGAATAACATGGCATACACAATGCAATGTGACATGATCAACTTAACAAAGCTAATGACATGCAAACAATGCTAATGTATGCATACACAATGCATGGCAACATAAGCATGCAACTACATGATGCAATGTAACAACATTCACATAACATGCTCGATGGACTTAAACCAAAATGGACAGACCTCAGTCATGCCCAAATCAGTGGCCATAATGAGGAGACTAAGGCATGAAGATCAAGACAAGCATGCTCAATGCAATGGCCCATTGACTAGGCATAAGAGCACAACTCTCAAGAGTGTTCAAGGAATGACAAATGCGGAAGTGTAACAACACTAAATGCACTGAAATAAAGTAAGAAATGATGGCAAATCATTCAATCAACACAAGTATAGCATGCAAAGGTCCTTAAGCATTAAAGCTAGCAAAGAGGACTACAAAGGAGGCATGCAATACATAGCACAAATGCATGAACCAGCCATAAACAGAGCTCAAGTAGGTCAAAATAAAGACCAAAACATGCTGAGATGGGATGTCAAGGACCTAGGCAAGATAACATGCATGCTAAGCCACAAACAAGGCAACAAATGCACAACACTCAAAGGCACTCAAAGCACGAAAGAAGTGGGAACATAGCAATGTTATAAGCTCTGAAATATCATGTGAAATGATGCCAAATCATGTACATGATGCAAATAAAGCATGCTATGGTACCCAAAGCTTGAAGCTAGCATAGGCATTTGTACTATAGCTATGCAAAACATGAAGCATATGGAAAAGGCAACCCAAAACAGTCCTAGAACATGTCAAAATGAGTCTAAAACATGCATGGAAGGAAGCCAAAATAAGCTAACATGAAGGGCATAAGGCATGATGAATGCAAGGCAAATAGGGTGGATTACACTACACCTATCAAGACCAAGATGGGATGGCTTCGCCAACAAAAATCAGAGTTATATTATGGCAAAATAACCCCAAAAACACATTGAAATAATAGCTCGCAAGCTTAGGCATGAAGGCATACGCAATGACTCATGTTTAAGGTATAAAGGGCAAACCCTCCAAAGCATGGAATAAGTGAAAGATGTGAGTGTATGACCATGAAACATGCACTGAAATATTATAACAAATGATGCCAAATCATTCTAATAAGCCAAGCAATGCATGCTAATGGACTCAATACACAAAGCTAACAAGCTAGAATGCACTATAGCTATACAAAGCATGGCATGCATGACCAAAATAACACAAATCAGAGCTTAATCATGGTAAAACATGGACAAAAGCTTCTTGAAGTTAAGCCAAAATCATGCTAGAATGATGGTCTAAAGCATGGCACACTTTAGGCTAGTTAATGGAATTGCACTACAAGTGCATAAAGCATGCAAGAGATGAAAAAACCAAGTAAAAACAGTGGTATGCCATGCCAAAATAATCCCAAATACATGCTAAGATATGCCAACATAAGCTTAACAAACATGCTCAAACATGAGGCATTCAAAGCAAGCATTCAAAACACAAGGAGAGGGGATGACCCTCTCCTATTTGGGATCTTAAAACACCATTTCCACCACTGAAATTCCTCTGAGTTTTAGTGATGAGAAGGCCAAAACAAGGTGGTCCCAATAGCTTAAAAAGATGGCACAAGAATAAGGCCAAACAAGGCCTAAGAGGGGGTAGACCACCCCCAACACAAAAGCGACCTTAAACAAACATTATAAGCATGCAAAATCAAAAAAAGTTCCAGTAGAAAGTCAATCCTAAATATGCATGCAAATAGGTCCAAAAGCTTAAGAAAGAACCAAGGTTTAAGGGGTTAAAGGCTCACCCTTGTAGAACCACTTTGAAGCTATAACTCCAGCAACTTTTTTGAGCTCAAACCAAACCAAAAACACCAAAACCAACTTCTAAGAGCCTCAGCAACAAAAGGATGGTGTTTGAGTGTGTGTTTGTGTGCAATAGTATGAAGGAACTACACTTTTGAGCACAAAAATGAAGAAGAAGAGCAATATAGAGACAAAGGTGTATATGTAGCTCAAGCACTTTTTCTGAACCTGGAGGAGGGAGAGGGAGCCTCCCTCTTATAGAAAAACAAGCCTCAAGCTTGTTAAGGAAGCTAAGGGCTTAAAGCCATCCCTTCATACACGTGTATGGAGGATGGTTTCTATGCCCTCCAGCTGTAACAGCTGGCCTAAAAATATCTCCAAAAAAGTGATGAAAAGCTGCCAACCACTTAGGTACTTCTACTGGTCGGCCGACCAATGGAAGTGGTCGGCCAGGGGAGAAAGTGGTCGGCCATGGTGGGAGGTAGTCTGCACATTGAAAACAAGCTAGTGGTGTGGTGGCCGACCAGAAAAAGTGGTCCAAAGACCATGAAAACCAGTAGCCCGGCCAGAAAATTGGCTGGCAGGAGGAAAAGTGGTCTCCAAGGGGAAAAACTGGTCTCCCACCCTTATACCGCCTTCCGAACAAGGAAAACAAGGTTTGTACCAAAAACAAACCAAAAAGGATGCAAGACGAGAGATCGGGAGGCAAGGTGCACAGCCGGGAGCCCCGAAAACTGGTCTACGGGCACCAAAAGTGGTCTCCCAGACCATAGTGGCCCTCTAGGCAGAGGCAACAAGGCATGGTTTGAAAACCAAGCCAAACGGAGAACGTTAAGCGGTCCCGAGACAAGGCACACGGCCGAAGGCTCTGAAAACCGAAAACTAGTCTCCAAGCAGGAAAAGTGATCTACGACCATAAAAGGATGGTCTACAAGACCTCTCCCTCCCTCTAGGGAAGAGAAAACAAGGTTCGGTCCACAAACCGAGCCAAAGCACAAAGAGTTCAGAGGCCCGGAGGCAAGGCTCTCGGCCAAAAACTCCGAAAACTCGAAACAAGCTCAAACATGCACTATCACCGAGCGCTCAATCGATAACATTTGAGTCTTAAGGTCGGTCAAAAATGGGGTGTCTACAGCTATGGCCAGCAACAACCCACATGCCTCTGCCTGTCTCTCCTATATCATTTTTTCCTTTTCCCCATTTCTTCTTTTCCTTCCTTTTTCTTTCCCTTTCAATTATTTTATTTATTTATTTATTTTGGCCCCAATTCATTCAAATTTGTTGTCATCTGCTTACTCTCCCCCTCTCTCAGTTTCATCTCCCTCCCCGTTCATCTTTCTCTCAGACTGTTTTCTCTTCTAGATTGTTTGTAATATAATTTTAAGTTTAATTTGGGAGTATTTAGAATGAGAATTAGCCAATTTATAAAAGAGGGGAGTTATAAATTTTGTCAAACCTTTTATACCTATTGGCTTTTTTTGACTTTCGAAGGTTAAAAAATATAATTAGAGCATGCCAGTAAGGATCAATAAGTCCTTACAAAAATAATAAATGCCAACCAATTAAACAAACAATTGCTTTGAAGTTTTTTTAGCCTCAATGAAAAGAACTTTTATTGGTTGTTTGTTTTAAGAGAAAATTCAGAAGAACTAATCACAAAAGTAAAAGAAGGCGGGAGAGAACAATGTTAGAAAATATATTTCATTCAGTAAACCAATGTTTACAAATGTACCTTCACACTTCCACTACCTTGAAGGGGATTACAACATGAACTGTAGCACTTGTACCCTTTTAAAACTTTTGGGAAGTGTATTCGAATCCTTTGTTTTGTTTTAGGAATCTTTGGTGTTGTTGTATCTTGGTTTTAGAGGAGTATAAATTAATTTAAACTTGTTGGGATTGTTCGTTCATGCTTGTTTACGTTGAAAAGTTGTTTGGGAACTTAGAAATTCTATTCTCGAGTCGACACCAACCTTCCTAAGGGTTGACCCTTACCTGTTGGTGAAGTTTCTGGAAGTGTTGCGGGAAAATAAGATAGACACCAGTCTGGGGAGGGTCGACCCTCTTATGTCTGTGTGTTAGTTGCTGGAAAATAGGGTCAACCCCCTTACATGCTGTCGAACATAAGTTTCTTCATAAGGTCGACCCCTGTAGACTTTTTTCCAAATTTCAGTCTGGTTTTTTGCCCTACTTTTTAGGGATTTTGACTTGATCTTTTGGGTTGACTTTGGAACTTCATTTTACTTTGACCTAGCACTATAAATAGGTCCCTCACTTAACTTTTTCTTTACTTTTTCTTCTCTTTTTCCCTCTCCAAGCCGTGAGTCACTCTCTCCCTCTCCAAATCACTTTTTGCTCAAAGATCTTTAGATCTACTCACTTAGGAGCATCTCCTTGCCTTGCTTCTTTGAGATTAAGTGTAGAGCTTGTCAAGAGCTTCGTATTGATCCAAGTAGTTCATGGTTTCGTCGCCGATGATTTTTGGGTTGTTTTCTCCTCTTCTCTCTTGAGGTTGGGATTTCTTTGATCTTTTTCAATATCTCTCTTATAGATAGACATGTGGTATATTCTATTGCATAAAAACCATGTTGTTATGGATCTTTTTGGAAAATCATATAGGGGGATCTAAGTGTTGATGTGTAAGGTTGAGATTTGGGAAATAGATTGTTGTTGAGTTAATTTGGAGGGAAATGGTTTAACATGTTATGGGTAAAGAGAAGTAAAGCCCTAATTGTTTTTGTAGTAACGCTTGGTAGGTGAAAATGGTTGAAATGGTGAGATAATCATGTTGTGAATTAACGAATTTGATTAATGACTTGGTAATTTATTTGTGATTAAATCGGGTCTTATGATTTTTAACATTTACTTTGTGTTGGGTTGATTATAGTTGAATATAACGAAGTGATAATTTGTTAATTGTTAAAAAGGGGATTTAACCATAAGATTAGGAATTTTGGGTAGTACCCTTGTTCAGTTTAAATTGAGCGGGTTATGACCTTATTGTCCGTGGGTTGAGTTTTTGGATGAAATGGGAGAAAGGAGTCTTATTTATTTTAAATGCATGTGTATATATATATATATATATAAATGGTGTTTTGTGAATTGGAAATTTTGGAAATTAAGTTTGGAAATTGACACTTTTACAATTAAGAAAGAAAACTTGGTATAAGTCGAAAATCTTCAAACATTATTGTTGTCGTTGGATTTAAAACCTCGTAAGAATGGGATGATTGTATTTCGTGCGTTAATACACATTACTTAGAGGTTTTTGTCCTTGGTCATCGGTGGAGGATGACATTGTGAAGGTTGAAATGGTTATGTGTCTGCAGTACACTCGAATGGTCTATGAATGTTGTATAATGTGATGGTTGGAAAATGTGTAATGCGCTGAGAATCAGAGGTACCATTACCTTCCAGCTAGCGCCTAGAGAATTGGCTGCGTTGAGAATCAAAGACACCATTACCTTCCAGCTAGCGCCTAGAGAATTGGCTACGCTGAGAATCATAGGTACCATTACCTTCCAGCTAGCACCTGGAGAATTAGCAGAGGTACCATTCCCTTCCAGCTGGTGTCTGGTAAATTGGCATTTCATTGTAGAAAGATGTATCATTGGCTTACCGTGCTAGAGACAGGTAGAGCGGAAATTCATTTATCATTATTGTCTCAGTGTATCTGGGTATATCATGAGTTATGATGGTTATTGTTCTGGAAGGCCGTATTGCCTCAATTGTTGAAGCAGATAATTATTGATTGCGTGTTGTTTTCCTTTTGTATTAAAGGCATATTTGTATAGTTATGAACATGTTTTGAAAAGGCAAATCAAGTGTAAGTCTGGAAAGTGAGAGAAAACATAATGGGCATGGTAAAATTGTTTTTCTTCAGATACTTGTCATAGTCATATGAATTTTGGAAAAAGGTATCAAGAAGGAAGAAAAGTGAATTACTTATGTTATTGAATGAAATGAATGACTTGGAGAAGATTTCTTATATACGTATATTTCTGTATAAACCGTCACATTATTTATACAGTATGAGACTAAGCATTCATGATCATAGCTATTTGTAAGCTACTATTGTTTAGGATCATGTTGAGATCTCTACTGGACTTTATGTTCATCCCACGTTGCTAATCCTTTTTCAGGTAAACATCGAGAAATGTTTCAAGGTCATGAATCTTCTTTACCTGTTGGCCACGGGGCCTTTTATTTGTGTGCAGAATGCCATTGATGTAAAAGGGTTAAACCCTTTCTTTTACTTTTAAATATGTAAGCCTACGAGCAAGTTATTTAGTTATGCTCATGTTGCATTTAATTTGCATTCAGATGAGAGAATCTTTATTCATTCTTACTCGTTGATGTAAAGAGTTTTCTGCATGTTATCTCTGAAATTGAATTAAAATAATGAATCTGGTAATGGTTCCGAGTAATAAAAAGTGGGGCGTTATATGAACAGACTAACTTAGAACTACTCCTAAGAAATTGAAATGCAGTGCGAAAAAGTAAAGGATTGGAATGCAAAGACCTAGAAGGTAAATAATTGGAAAATAAAGAACTAGAAAAATGTAAACTAAAATAGACTGGTTTCTGGATCTGATTCTAGTGTCTTCACTATTAGCTTTCTCCTCTATTTATATGCTCTGGTGGTAACCATCGAAGTGGCTAATAACTGTCAAAGTGGATGATAACCGTCAAAGCAACCTCCACGATCATGGGACATGGTTCCAAGCACTAAGTCACTCTTGCAGTTGGGCATTCCTCCCGAATTTGAATCTAAACCTCCAGCAACTATTTGGCCACGTCACATTGCTTATCTTGATTATTTCAGTACTTCGTAGATCCATTGCCATTGATATAATTTGTCATGTGTCCTCTGATGACTGGAGACCTTCACTAATTCCTCAAATTACCCCTGATGGACCACATGTCAGGCTGTCATTAGTTGATACAAAATATATGGCCAACATTACCCCCCGCACTAATATAACCAAGACTTGGTAATATTAGTGGATCGATGCATTATGCTTTCCTTGCGACGTACTGCCCACGTTTTGGGATGTGCATGGTAATTAGTTGTTCTAGAAGTATAACAGTCTCCAAGCAACGTTTAAAACATTGAACTTCCTACTGTGCTTGAACCTCACTTACACTATATATGCAAACGAAGAGACTAATACATCTTTGATGGCTAATCAACCCTTCTCCGTCATTGATCAAGCATATGACGAGGTTCTGGACAATAATGGTCATCCTCAAAAGAACTTACATGCATTTATTAGCCATACTTACCCTCCTCCATGTATACAAGTCATGGAGGCCTTCACAGAATACACACCTTTAGAACAAAAACTTGTTCATATGGACCTTAAAGGCTCTTCATCTGCCCCAAAGGTCTCTACTTGGGATGAGGCTATCTCCTCCTCTGTAAAAGCTACTGGTTGGAATACCTGGCCAAAACCATCCCAGCCTCAGACAAGGGAGCAAATTCACCATAGATTTGTTGAATTCAATCACCTTACTTTGGTTCTTCCTTCTTCTCGCAGCTTAGTGGTATATCTTTACATACCATTTGATCATCTTCGCTACTAGAAAGACAACTTACTTTCAGCGTGGTACACCTCCACTCTCCCAACAAAAATAGTGCGAAAGACTCACATTCCAATCGAAGCTCTAGGACTGAGTCCCTCATACTTGGCCAAGAAGGTAAAACTCTGCTCTTCTGACTAGCTAGAGTGTGTAAATGAGCCCCAATTTCCACCTTCTTTTGGAATGGACCCAGCTGTACCTCCCCTTCCTCATAATTCTAACTGGATTAAGGAATTGAAACTCATCCTTTTCGAAGACCAGCATTTTGCTCCATACCAAGCCCTAGCTCCCACTACCTACCAGCAGTATAAGCCCAAACTTTGCTTGCTGCCTTCTCCCACCTATCCTTCAAAGTGCTTTGAGATGACACCCCTCACAAGAACCTTCTACGGGCTTGTGATATAGCTTCTCGAAGCCATACCCTCAATCCAGTGGCTCAGACAGAAGTCCATACCTTCTTGGACCAACTTCCTCTCCTGCTCAACTAGCATAAAAATGCCCTACCCACCAACGAATCATTGGAAGAGATTTCTGCTACTCTTATTCAAACACAATACAAAGCAGAGGATCTCCTTGAAGAATATGAAAACTTTAAGAACCATGACTCATCATATGGAGAAGATGCTGATATAGATGGAATGGACGAGATGGAGAAGGCACTGAAACAAACAGAGTTTGAAAAGAAGGCCCAACGACTTTTCCACCAAATAAGGGCATACCAGCCAGAACAGCCCTAATTAGATAGGATAGGGGAAAGGTTAGAGAGAGAACATGTATTCATTGAGTTCTGCTGGACTAAGTTCTATGACCTAGTAACCTTTTCCATTTCTTATTTTTACGAAATTGAGAATGTAACCAAATAGGCCCCTCAATGTAATTACTTATTTATTCATTAAAATATGGGTTTCTCTTTTCCAATTTCATGATTTGTACTTGCTAATATGTAGGCCCTTAATCTTAAAACTCATTAACATATTAGCAACTACTAGCTTCGAAGTAACCCATTCATTTCGAAGCCAAGTCAAGCATTTCAAAGCACACTTTCTCTCTTCAAAAGGTGGTAAAATGTTTCTTTGAAGGAAATTTTCTTGGTAGAAAGTTCAAAAATGTACTTTCAAGGCCTTCGAAATGTTGAATGGGTCTTAACTCTATATGGGTAACATTAAACCTAGATAGCTTGGAACTACTTGACCCGTCAAATTAAATGGGCAACTTTAGACAAGAAGGTATAAAACCCTAAAATATGGGTTTCTCATTTTTAATTTCATGGTTTGTACTTGCTAATATGCGGGCCTTTAATCTCAAAACTCATTAACATATTAGCAAATACTAGCTTCGAAGTAACCCATTCATTTTGAAACCAAGTCAAGCATTTCGAAGCCCACTTTCCCTCCTCAAAAGGTAGCAAAATGTTCCTTTGAAGGAAATTTTCTTGGTAGAAAGTCTAAAATTGTACTTTCAAGGCCTTCGAAATGTTAAATGGGTCCTAACTCCATATGGGTCAATTAAAACCCAAATAGCTTGGAACTACTTGACCCGTTAGGTTAAATGGGCAACTTAGACAAGAAGGTATAAAGCCCTGATTTTCGCTCTCTTACATATTCACTTGTCCATTTCTAACTCTCACTCACCCCTCTTCTTACTTTAGTTCATGTTCATCCTTACTCTTGCTCTTACTTCTTCAATCCCTTCTTTAACTCTCAACAATGGCTACTTCTTTCTTTGCAAACCTGCCAGTCGTCAACCCTCAGTGGCTTTGAGGAGATATATAGATGAGGAAATAGTCAAGTATAACGAACTAGAGGGTAGTAGTGCGATTAATGGAAGGTATTTCGTCCCCCGCAATAGTGCGAAAGGGGAGTATGTTCTTGGCCCTATTTTTACTGAGGTCTCTGCTGCACTTCCCCCCTAGTATCCACGCTTGGAGGATCACTACCTCCTTTATGAAGGGAAGTTCAACTAAGGGGGTTGGAGGACCTCTCGACCTCATCGTTGTTGGCCCACATTGAAGAAAGAATAGGAGAAATGGTGTGATAGGGTTGTCGAAGCCAGGGGGCAAGACCTAGAGGACCTCTGCATTCTTGATGCCCTTCGACTTTTTAGGTTTATAATTCCTGAAGACCTCTTCCTTATCCCAGCTGCTCTTTGTTTTTAGAACTTTACTTTTAACTTTTTCCAATTCCGGTGTGGTATGATGGCCCCCATTGTTCTTGATACGTGCCATTTTCTAGGGCTCTCACCTATTGGTGACCCCTTTAGTCCTGATTACCCAGACCTTACTGTTTCTTTCTCTGTTCTTACTTCGAATCCTTCTTATAGTGAGTTTATAGAAGCTGAGAACAATAAGGAAGGTTCTTGATACGTGCCATTTTCTAGGACTCCCACCACTTATGGATAAAAGTATGCCAGGGTTTCCTTGAACCCTTCCAGTTTTGCCTATTACTTTTCTTGTTTCCATAGCTCTTCAGCCTCCATTTGCCTTTCTTTCTTCTACCCCTTCAACATCAATATAGGGCCAACCTGGCTGAGGGCCTTCTTGGCTGACACAACATGCTCTAAGCCTAATCATAAGGAGATGTGAGCCTCAATTTTAGTTCCAAGGGAGCTCTTCGTTGGCACCTTAAATCCCAAGGCCTACAAATGCATTGCTGAGGCTTACTGCCCTGCCCAATTCGCAAGGCAATTTGGGCTTACCTAAGGGATCCCAGTCCCTCTCTACAACTTCTCAAACTCTAACCTTGACACCAAAAACTTGAAGGTTTCAAGACTCAGGCTAGATGAAGCAACAATCAAGGTTTTAAAGAATACCACTAGCTTTGAGTTTGTGCCTTTCATTGACCATAGTGGGGTCATGAGAAGGTTTCGAGATTGGTGGTCAACTAATATAGAGGTACATCCTGTCACTCCCACCTTGAATTTGCTAAAAGAGTTGGATGTGCCATCCCAAGGTGGGCAAGCCAAAACCAAAAAGGTTGGCATCACTATTGCTCTCACCCCTACTGTTTCAGCCCCTTCACTCAGAATTACAAGGGCTGCCATTAAGAAAGGTACATGTTTTACATCTTCTTTCGCCTTTCTTTTCTCCTTTTATACTTTTCTTATCCTCAGTGTTTCTTTTCACTGGTATAGGGGCTTCGCAAGAGGCCTCACCTCAGTGAGCACAAGCCCTTATCACACTGAAAGGAAAACAACAATAATTAAAGAAAAGAAAGGCCTAACTTAAGCTTGAGCCTGTGGAAGAGGCACCTGGGGTCCTTCAGAAGAAGAGGAGGAAGAAAAAGATAAGTCTCCCTTGAAAAAGAGAAAGAGGCCAGCCTTATTATTTTGCTCATGAAGTAACAACCAAGGCAGTAGAGAAGGAACAGGCCAAAGAAGTTATTGTGTTCCAGAGATCAGAGAAAAAGAGGCAACAGAGAATCTCAAATGAAGAGGCTGCTACTGTTGAGGCAGCATAAAAAGATGCTGCAAGAAAAAGCAGAGCTATTGAACATCACTCTTTATAACTCTCTAGCTATCACCACTACAACTGCCGGTAATTCTCTTCAGCCCTTTGTGATGCCCTTATCCTTTATGTTAGCATTGCCCTTATATTTCTTTCTTTTGAAATGCAACAGCAACTAGCCTGCTCCTGTCCTATTCAATGTCAGCTTCTTTTCCTCTAGAGAGAACTGAAAGGCCGCCCTTGAGTCCCATTGTATTGGAAACTTTGAAGGGAAAAAGGAAAAGCAAACTCCAACTTCCCAATGAGTGTAGAGCCCCTACAAACAATACTTCCAGTCCCTGCCTCTACACTCCCTATAGCTTTTTCCTTAATTCCTTCGAGGCTTGATATGTCAATCATTCTCTCATCTCCATCTCCTAGCACTGTTGAGTTTTTTAGTTTGCCCTTGGTGTCCATTGCCTCACCTCTACGTGTTTCCTTATCCTCCAGAGTCCTGGTTACCCCTTTACCTTTTGAGAGTACCCTTGTTGCCACTACTGCTTTAGTGGCAACTAGTACTTCTAGGGATGGCACTGGGGGTACACCAATACTTCCTCTACCGCCCAGCTCCAGTCCCATTTCCTTAGATTTGCTGGTGGCCAGGACCATGGATGCTGTTGAGGTATCTTCCTCTCCTTCTCCTGTACCAATTCTTCCAGCACTTCCTTCTACAAGTGACCCTTCTTCAATGCCCTTTTCAGAAGAGGAGATGGATATTTTTGAAGCCCAGCTAGCGAGCTTATTTGATACATCTACACTAGCTCTACCAATTGGCAGTAATACTGAGCCACTAGACTTAACTAACTCCTTATTGGAGATAATTAAAAGCTCATATGTTGCTGAGTCCATTTCCCTTTCTTAAGTAGACTTAGGCACTTGTTTAGAGCTTATGAGACCTTTTCAAGGATTCCATTCAAGGTTTTGCAGAAACCAATCATCAAGAATGGATTCCTCAAATGCTACTAGCTCCTCGAATAGTCTAATGTTGCCTTTAGAGACCATTTAACCCAGGCAGCAACAACCATTGACTTTTATGTCAATATCTGCCAAATGGCTAAGGTTGCAGAGAAGGAGCTATTAAAAGATAAGGAGTTTGTCTCCCACATTCACTCTAAAGTTTCAATGCTAAAGGGATAACACTCCTCTGTCTCACAACTTCGGGCTCAATTCTTGCATAGGAAGGCAGAATTAGAAAAGGAGCTAGCAGCGGTCAATCTGACCTTGGAGCTAAATGCAGAGAGGCTGTACACTACACACCAAGGGCTATCAAGTCGCAGGTAGAAAATGAACATTGTCATACAGCTGTTCCCATCACTCAAGAGTAGAGAGCTTACTGTAAGGGAACAGTTGAAACATTGTAATGATTTTTGGGCCAATATGTGGCACAATGTACTTAATTTTTTGTGAAATGAAACATCATTATTTTACACAAGTGTTTACTGTTTTTACTTAATGTTTCCATATAATATCTCTAAACTCCTTGTGTTTTCCATACAATTGGGTAATAAGGTTTCAAATACTTGCCATTAATTTTCTTGGGATACACATACCTATTTAAAATTTTCAAATGGTAGGCTCCTCCAGACAAGACTCTATGGACTTGGTATGATCCTTCCCAATTAGGTGACCATTTGCCAAACTTGTGGCTTTTAATTCCTATTGAAAGTTTTGTTTTCCAAACCAAGTCTCCTTCATCAAAGCTGATGTGTTGAACACTTTTATTATAGCTTTTGACTTCCTTTTTCTTTTGTAAAAGGATATTATTTAATGCCAAAATTCTGGCTTCATCCACCCCTTCTAATTCTAAATGCATGCTTTGATGATATTGATCAGTACTTCAATGGTCTTGGCATTTTACCCTCAAGGACTTGGTATTGATCTCCACAGGCGGCACTGCATCATGCCCATATACTAAGGTATAAGGAATAACTCTTGTACTTGATCTTTGGGAAATCCTAAAAGCCCATAACACATCTAACAACAAATTGTGCCAATTCTTAGAATTGTCTTCCACAATCTTTTGTGTCCCCTTCTTCAAGGATTTATTAGATGACTCTGCCTGACCATTTGCTTGTGTATAATAGGAGGTGGAATTGACAAGGCTAATTTCATATTCTGCTGCGAAAGCTTTTACTAGCTTTCCATCAAACATAGTCTCATTGTCCACAGGTATGGTTTGTGGAATACCAAACCTATAGATTAACTCTTTGATAAAGTCAATTACCTCTGTTTAATCTACAATCTTATAAGGCTTAGCTTCAGCCCACTTAGTAAAGTGGTCTGTGGCCACTAGAATGAAACAATGCTGCTTCGAAGAAGGTGGGTAAATTTTCCCTATCATGTTCATTGCCCAACCTCTAAATGGTCAAGGCTTCACCACTACATGTAGATTAGTTATTGAAACATGCCTTATCATGCCATGCTTCTGACATGCCTGGCAACCCTTGTCATACTCTATGTAATCCTTATGGATAGTTGGCTAATAACAAGAATGCCTTTGAAGCAACCACCTTATCTTAACACCAGGCTGATGAGCACCACAAATACCTTCATGCACCTTAGCCATGGCAGTCAATGCCTCTTTTGGTCCTAGGCACTCTAACAGAAAACCATATGCTTCTCTTTTATAAAGAGCATTCCCATACACTATGAATTGCATTGACTGTAGTTTAAGCTTTTTACTGGCCTTTGAAGAAGGACCAGTTAAATACTAAATGATTAGATATCTCCAATCATGTTCTTCCAAGTCATTTTGATTAGCTTCTACCAATATACCTCGCTTTGCTAAAGGTGTTAGCTTCTGATATGTTACTTGACTCATATCTACTTGAGTGTAATTTGAAATTCAAAGCCTTCTATGCCACATCATTGGCCTTGTGATTCATGAACCATGGGATGTAAGCTACATTTGCCACTTGGAATTGGGAAAGCAAATATACAGCGGCCACATAGTATGGTAACAGCCTTGCACTTTGACATTTAAAGACTCATTTTACTTGATTAATTACCAATTGAGAATCTCCAAATATGTCAACTACATGATCCTGTAAACCAATAAGTATCTTAAGTCCCATAACCAAAGCTTCGTACTTAGCTTGATTATTGGAACAGGTGGTCTCATCAATTCTGAAACCATGTGTGGTTCTTACCCCCTGTGGTGACTTAATTATAACACCAATTCTCACTAGACCATTAGCTATTGACCCATCAAACCATATCTGCCATGGTTCTAAATCAGTTGTGTTAAGTTCTATTATTTATTGACTTTCTGTTTAGCATGGATGATCAGCTAAGAAGTTTTTACTGCCTTTTGGGGAACATATTCCAAATGAAATTCTGACAAAGCTAGAATCCATTTGCTAATTCTTCCTCTTAATATAGGTCTAGATAACATATATTTAACCAAATCTGCAGTTGTAATTACCAAGACAATAGTAGGCAAAAGATAATATCTTAATTTTATTGCTACAAAGTACAAGGCTAAACACAGTTTCTCTACAGCTGAGTATTTACATTCATAATAGTTTAAAAACCTACTAAGGTAATAGACTGCTTGCTCCTTACCTTTTTCATTGTCTTGAGCCAAGAAGACTCCCAATGATTCTTCAGCTGCAGCAATATTTAACTTCAAGGGTCTGTCTTTCCTTGGTGGCATCAGTACTGGAGGCTTGGCCAAATAGGCTTTTATTCCTTCTAAAGCAACTTGATGCCCTATTGTCCACATAAACTCTTCTTCATTTTTTAACTTCAACAAAGAAGAAAAAACTTTAGTTTTCCCAACAAGTATTAGAAATAAACCTTCGAAGAAAGTTAACTTGACTAAGAAATTTTTGTAATTATTTCTTACTTGATGGAGGTTTAGCCTCAATGATGGCTTTGGCTAATCTGTATTCCTTTCTTGTGCACAATATACCCCAAAAAGTTTCCAGCTGATACACCAAAAGCACACTTGAGCGGATTGAGCTTTAGCTTGAATTTCCTCATTCTTTCAAAGGCTGCTATCAGGTGGACTAGATGCTCTTCCATAAACTGAGATTTTACAACAATATCATCAATGTAACATTCCAAGTATCCCCCAATGAGATCATGGAAGATAGTGTTCATTGCCCTCTGATATGTTATTCCAACATTCTTCAACCTAAATGGTATCTTAGCCCATTCGAAGGTTCCAATATTTCCAAGACACCTGAAAGCTATCTTGTGAATATCCTCCTCTGCTATGCATATCTAGTTGTAGACAGAGTGTCCATCTATCATAGACAAGATTCTATGTCCTACTGAACTATCCATTAGCAAATCAACTACAGGCATGGGGTACTCATCCTTTGGAGTTGCCAAATTCAAATTTCGGAAGTCAATGCATACCCTCAATTTGCCATTTTTCTTGATCACAGGCACAATATTGGATAGCCACTTAACATATCTGGTTGTTCTAATAAAACCTGCTTTGAGAAGCTTAGCAATCTCCTCATTTACCTTCTGAACCACCTCAGGACTCTTTTGTCTAGGTTTTTGCTTGTATGGCTTAAAGTTTGGCTTGATTGGAAGTCTATGCTCCACTAATGACCTGTCCAATCTAGGTAGATCATTGTATGACCAAGCAAAATAGGCCTTATATTGTTTCAGGACAAATATTGACAAAGGGAAAAGTTACAAACCCTTGGAAACTATTGATCTGAGATCTCCACCATCGTTGCGACGTGAAATTGTGTTTTAATAAATTGCAAACGAGCAAATTGATAATTTTTACAGTTTTAAAAACTGCAAATTTATGCAATTTAATGAGAAATAAATTCAAACTCTAAATTTTTATAATTTTGTAAATTGAAAATTATGTGCTCTATATGATAAATAATTTGTTTTTCATGTTTTTTACTGTTGGGAAAGATGTGGTTAAATTTTGTTATGTTTTCGCTTTAATTTCTCCCTTTCTTCTTCTTTTTTTTTTTTTTAGCAATGTTCTAGACATTTCAACGAATTTCTGGTGATGTTGAACATTCTGGCGAGCCTCTGGTGTAGTGACACGTGCAGCATCCTTCAATTTAAAAAAAAAAATAAAAAATAATATTTTTTGTAGCAATTAAAAATATATAAGACTAATTGGTGCAAATATGTTGTTTTGAACTGTGCAAAGAGGACCTACAGGTCAGTGCCCCATAAAATTTTATTCAAATTTTGGGGTAAGAAATTACCAACTCTACAGCCTTTTGTTTGCACATTACACATTAAATTTCAAGTTTGATCATGGTAACAAAATAATTTTTAATTTTATCAATTTAAACTCTAAATTTTTTATTTGTTTTTAACATAACCATTTGCTTATTTCCATTAACTAAAATCGAAGAAAAAATAGTATAAATTGACAAAATTAAAAATTCAAAAATTATTTTATTACAATGATCAAACCTTGAGTTTCTTCTTTCTTTTTTTTTTTTTTTGCCATTTTCCTAATAATATTTGTAGTGTGCAAACGAAAAGAATTACCCATCAACTTCCTCTTCCCCATCTCTTTTCAAGATAATCATTGAGTAGTTCTAAAACATCATATTATTTACATGATATTCCAAACCAATCAGTAGAAAGATTTTGTTAATAGACATACTTTTATTTGGTAGTTGAAAAATAAATTATAACGAACTTAGTATGTTATAGTTTATCATTAGACAAAATACAATGTAATGTAAACAAAGTCACTTTTCCTCGTTTCCTCTCTCAACTTTCTTTCCCCATCTCTTTTCAAGGAAATTATTGAATGATTTGATAACACTATATTACCTACATGATACTCTAAACCAATCATATAATGAAAATGTTTATGGATGGACATGTTAGCTCACTTTTGTTTGATAGTTAAAAAACAAATAATGACTAACTTAGTATGTTATAGTTTCTTATTATTCGAAATACCATGTAAACAATATCACTTACCTACTCTCACTTCCTTATTCCCTTTTCAAATCACCCAAGTACCCCCACCACCACAAATTCGTTCGCTGCCAACACTACCAGTACTATCTTATTTGGTGTAGTTTATTTGTAATTATAATCTTTTTTTGATTGAAGAGTTTGTGTCAAACTATTTAGTGCAATAAAAGCGGCTCAAGCTTATTTGAAGCCCAAGGAAAAAATTGAAAGTATTGTGATCACTATTGTGATTAGTGATAATAGTTATGGTAATGGTTGGTGTCGTTGTGTTGAAAGTTAGTGAAAGCATTCTTTATATTTTAACAGTGAAATTTCATTATATAGAGACTTTTTTATTTTTATATAACCAATAGATTTTGAATTTTTTTCAATCTGCTTCCTATGCATTTTAAATATATATTTAGGAACCTTCATAATTTTATTATTTTCGGAACGGACTATTTTTTTATTTTTTTTATTTTTTTGGGTCAATTTTGGGTGTTGTTTATTTGCCTTTTGTATTTAAAATCATAACAAATTTGATATGAAAAATTAGAAGTGCTATGATTATTGGGATGGTTAGTAATGGTTGTGGGGGCTATATTGTATTCAAGGTTACTGAAAACATTAGTGACATTTCAAACTCCAGCACACTGCATAGAGACTTAATTTTTATTTTAATCTAATTGATGATATTGAAGTTTGAAAACTATTTAATTTTTATATTTAAAATCATTAAAAAATTGACATGAAAAAAAAAGTTTGTGATAATTGTGGTAGTAATGATAGTGGTGGTAGAATTTCACTATCCAAGTTAACATTAATATTGTGAAGTTCTACTGTTTTAACTTTAGTTTAAACAAGGAATGTTAACCGTTTATTTTATTTTATTTTTTAATTTCTTTTACAACTTAGACTTTATTGGATATATCTCAATGAGATGATTATAAAAGGAATAAGCTCTTCCAAGTAACTCGTCATTCCATTCCTCTCCATACTCTTCTTGTGAATCTTAATCTGAACCCACACAAATAATCTGAACTCTCTATGTGACAGGTCTCGCAATAAAAGTAATTCATAAAAAAAAAAATCAACTTCATCGGACAACTATAACCACATGAACAAATCACATTTTGTTTTAATAAATGAGAAATGCTTTTCGCACATAAGATGTGCTTGTCCTTGGTGAGGCAAAGTTTGTAATTATCCTATTCACAATAAAATTATTAGGTAAGGCTAGCCAAATGACCATTTAAAATAAGCATAAAAAAATAAATAAATTTATCTCTAATCATTTTTAAGTATGTGCTCTATTATTTCAATGGAAGGAAAAAATAATTTTGAGTAGTCATTCCTTGCAAGAAATATAAAATGGAATTGTTACATTTTGTTTGCACAACCCTCATATCAAAATTTTCACCTTGTCATGTGACTTTTATCTCATGTGACATGGTTTTTTTCTTAAAAAAAAATGGATGTCATATATATATGATATCTACAAAGTTGCTATATATTACTGAAATAATTCACCTTAACATTTCACGTCCTATGCGACTTCCATGTTATTGCTCAGCACTAGTGTTATGTTATGCCTACAATAACCAATCCCTTTTGTTCAATTTTTTATGTTCTTTTCATCATCTCTGCCCCCATATAAACCAATGATACAACCATTTTAGCGTGGAATTAACTTCCATTATAAAATGGGATCAAACATATCGTTGATGTTAACAGGCATCACTTGAATGGGAATACTATATCATTGGGATCAAACATATCTGGTGTTATTTAATATTTCTACGTCATGTGTATATGAGGAGTCCTTTTGTGTTAACTTACCACATTGAAAGCGAACAAAAGATGGGAAGCAAGAGTAGGTGCTCATAAGAGGAGTAATGAGCTTTGTTTCAACGTACTTACCCAGCCGGTCAATGGGTGATGAAGAAAGCCTATGGCCTACGTAAGTAACCTCGATTGTACTTTGTAGGGGTGCTAGCCTAAGGACTACCCAAGTTTCCCAAGCTTACATCATAATTTGTGATAGTGGGGGCGTGTGTTTGCGCTGCCCTTGTCCTATTCTAAATCCCAATTCATCTGTGTTTTTAGTCTTGTTGCCTTTTTACTTAAAAAATTTGTTTTTGAAACTAGAAATACAGCCTCAACAAAACCACAAAGCTTATACAAAGCCATCTAGAATAGAGGATAAATGAAAGCTCAATTTTGGAAGAAATGGAGCAAACTTTTCTAAAATTTTAAAAATCTCATACTCGACCATTATGCAATATGTGAAGCCAAATTCAATGGTTGGGATTGGGATCCTAATGCTTAAACTAAATGGATGAAGAATTGAAAATTAATACACTTTTGTGAAGTGAATAAGTTGAGGAATAGGTCTCATTTCTCGAAGTGATTTGAAAAACAAGATTATGAACTACCTTTTTTTTTTTTTTTTTTTTTTTGCAATTAAAATTTCTAAGTGAAGCACTTTTTGCTAAAAATATGATTTTTTTTTGGGTAAATCACACTTACCTCCCTTGAGGTTTCTAACAAATATAGGGACATTTCCTATGATTTCAATAATTACAAAAACCTCTCCTACTTTAACTGACAATATCAAGATTCCCCCAATCCGTCAATTTTACACAAATGACGTTACTTTATTATACAAAATGACCATATTGCCCTTTTATTTGAACACGAAAAAACAAAAATACCCTTTAATTCCTATATCTCTCATACCTACCTCACCAACACCATGCTCTGCCCCACTCTCTCTTTCCTTTTGCCTCATTTCTCCTACCTATAATCTCCCCGGCCACCACCAATACAATTGCATCTGGCGATCCGAAAGCCCACCGGTGATTATTCTCCTCAACCCCCTTCCTTTAATGGTGACCTCTCTCCTTCACCGCCTTTCCTCCTCTCTCCTTCCTGTCGCCCTTGCTCGTCCATCACCATGGCCAAATCTAGAAGAATAAAGGGCGAAAAGGTGAGAGGGATGAGAGTTATACTTCTTCAACAAATGTTATGCACTGTCGACTACAAGAAAGCAAAACCTAAGTCCATGGGTTTACTGTGTAGCCTCATAATCTTCATTGGAAAGGAGATGCACCTCTTTTCATGAATTACCAACTTAATCTACTCATGATGTTGAAGATTGAAGCTTGATTTGCACAATTTCTTTATGATTTTTGGTTGGGGGTGCACATTTAAGCAAGATCAAATCTTGATCTACTTCTAGGTGTAATGAATAACAATATTGAAGCTCGATTTTGCAAGAATCGAGGGCTTGGGTTTTCGAATTTGTGGATTGATCACTTCAATAACCATTTTTCTCAACTTTTTTTTTTCATTATTTCGTTGTCTTCACTGCTGCTATGATGGGTTAGTGAGTCCTGGATGACTTCTCAAGTGTTCTGTGTTGGTCATTCTTCTTGTTCAGTTCCCTTTTTCTCATCTATTGATTTGCTTAAATTGGGTTTCTATTCTTTGTTGGAAATCCAAATAAGTTCCTATTTGAATTTTAATGTGTGTGTATATATATACATGTATATGTTAAACAAATTGTTCCCATGTTTATATATTTGTATATATATTCATATATCTATCTATATAGTTGTATGTATATGCTAAGGCCATTCTAGTTGCTTCTGTTTGCTGGGTATTATAGTTCCCAAATTTTATGAATTGTTACTTCTGGGCAAAGACAAATCATGCTACTATGAAGTCTGCTAGTTCTTACAACTTATAATGGAATATGGAGTCCTCCTGGTTGTGTATTTGTATGTATATATTGGAATGGAAAAGTGGGTGTAAGATTAGAGGAGAAAAGGTTATGTGCCTGCAATTTTTGTATAAATTTAATGTGTGTTTGGAATGGATAATATGGAGATGGAAGTGGTAAGGATCATAGAGAGAAAGAGCGAGAGAGAGAGAGAGAGAGAGAGAGAGAGAGACAATATGAGTTGATGGCAACGATGCTACTAGTGGAGGAGTGGGTGAGGATGAGACAAAAGGAAGAAGAGCAATGTTTGTTTGTGATGTTGTGGGTTGTTTGGTTATAAGGAACAAAAGGTAATTTTGGTATTCAGTCACCATAATATGCTGATGTAAGAAATTTTCATCACCTGTCTAACGGCTAGTTAACTGAAGGTTGGTTTGTATATATTGTCAGCAAAAGTAGGAGAGATTACTGTAATTATTGAAGCTACAAGTGAGGTCTTTGTATTTGTCAGAAACCTCAAGGGAGGTTAGTGTAATTTACCCCCCTTTTTTTTTTGTTTGATATACCATGAGATCACATTGCATAGTAAAACATACTTAAAGCTAAAATGTCAAAATATAATATGCTATTTGTTTTTTTTTTTTTTGGGGGGGGGGGTATAGAAAACTTGTTTTCTATGTTGAGTGTGCTTTGGCTTGTTTTCCATTGTCTCAATTGTCAAACTTAAATGGTGGATGCACACAAACTTCCACCCCCTTTTTATGTGTTCCATAGCTTCCCAAACAAAGTAACTAATATAACTAAATAAATAAATATAGAAATGAAGGTATCGAACTCAAAATTAGCAAAACATCTCTCTCATATTTGCATATTAAATTCCCACTTACCAAGTGCTTATTTTATAACTTTAAAACAAACAGATCATTGTCTGTTTCGATGTTTTTACTTATTAGCAGAAATTAGTTGAGATTTGCATGAAATCTCACATCGAACAAACATGAGAGAGAAGAGGCCAGCATGAGTGTATAGATGAGGAGCAAGTAGCAACATAAAACATACTTACCTGGATAGGGTCAATTGGTGGTTAACAAGACCCATGGCCTAGATTAGTGACCTCCATTGCACTTTGGAGGGGTGCTCGCCTAAGGTCTACCTAAGTGGTAGAGCCTACGTCATAATTTGTGGTAGTAGGGGCATACGTTCGCGCGACCCCTAACCTAAAAGTTGCTCTAAATTTTTGTTGTGGTTGATTTCTGTAACGCCCTCAAAATAATAACATTAAACCCATCAAATAAGACATGCATTAATATGTAAAAGTTTCACATTCTTCCGTTTATCAGAATTCCATTACATAAGTATTACATGTTAACAACAAAAGCAAATGCCCTATGGGCTTACAGCTTTCCAAGTTAACACTTGGTTACAACAAAAGAGTACTAACTCATTACACATTAAGCCCTTGGCTTGAATTTACATGTAATACGTCAAAAAGTAAAACAACAAAAGTATGTCCGCCTCTAGCCTCCCAAGCTATGTCCTTGGAGGTGGCATGCTACCTGTACCTGAAAATGATATTCCCATATAGGGTGAGCCACAGCCCAGTAGAAATACACTAAACCAACCATGAACAATGACTAAAAGATTAGCAATTGATAGATGGCCAACACTGATACATTCACATAAATCACATATTTATGTCATACGACTTATGAGTCCAAGTTACCTTTCATTTTCCCTTTTTCAACAGATAGGCATATAAGCTCTACCCACATTCTCAACAGATATGTATAACAACAATATCCACATTCACAAATAAGCATATAAGCTATATCCACATTCTACAACAGATATGTATGACAACAATATCCACATTCACAGATAAGCATAAAAGCTATATCCACACTTCACAAAGATAAGCATATGAGCTCTATCTTCACTTCTCTAGACAAGCATATGAGCTGTATCTACGGAGTTCATCCCCTATCTTCTCCCAACACTATCCGGTTTAGAGGTACATCCCCCATCTTCCCCTAAACCGCGGAGTACATCCCCCATCTCCTCCTCTACACATAACGTATACAAACACATTGGTTCTATATACAATCACTCAATACATACAGTTAATGTATTCTATCAACCGTCAAATTCCATGACACATTCCATTGTTTAGTTTCCGTTTGCCTAATCATCATGCATTGTCTACAACAATCACGACTATCCTCCACCGATAGCCCAAAGCAGTTATTTCTAAACAGAAAATAAATGCACAATGGATATTCAATCAACATTTCATTCCGGTGAGTGATAAATAATTCAACTACACCCTTTACCCCTTTGCATTCCCAATCTCAACAATCTCATTTCATTTCCTCATTTCTCACAATTAATTATCCCAATTAATCAAACAATGTAATTAGGTCATTTCCATAATTAACATTTCAACCCTTAGGTCCCATTTTCATCAATGACTCAACATTTAATCCATTTCTCTATACCAAACATGCATCTAGGTTTATTATGAATAAAATCCCAACTTTTGTAAAATAACACAAAAGCCCCAAACTTTCACCAAATTACCAAACCAACCCCAACATCTCAAAATACTAAAATTTAAAGGCAAAATCCATAGAGAGGAGTAGGATATCCCTACCTCGAAGTTTGAGCCAAAAAGGAGATGAAGACTCGAAGATCAACGCGATCCAAATCCAAACTTTTTCAGATTAAATCAAAGCTCTCAACACCCTCTATCTTTTTAACAAAGGCCCTAGGCTAGATTCACACTCTAGGGAGATCAAATCTTAGAGAGAGTGTAGGTTTAGAGAGAGAGAGTCTCAGATCAAGGGTTTGAAAGAAAAAGAAAGTGAAAAACTGATGTTCAAAAATGCTACTGTCCGCTGATATAAAACACGCTCGCTCGAGCGAAGCGTTTGTCGCTCGAACGACCAGACACAGAAAACTCTCGCTCGAGCCAAGAAGTTCTCGCTCGAGCCAAAAACTCAGAAGTGCGCTCGAGCGAAAGAATGCTCGCTCGAGCCAACAACTCAAACCCTCAGGTCTGCAACCAGAAGCACGCTCAAGCGACCGACTTCTCGTTCGAGCGAAGAACAAACCAGACCTCTCGAGCGAAGAAAGCTCGCTCGAGCCGAGAAATACAACTCTCAGGTCCAGAACCAGACGCAATCGCTCGCTCGAGTGAAGCCACTCTGGCTCGATCCACCAGGCACAAACTCAACACTCGCTCGAGCGACCAACTCCTCGCTCGAGCGAAGATCCAAAAAATCTGGGCAGCAACACTAGGCTCCCAAACAAAACCAACCTGTAACAAACCTGCCCAACACATCCTATAACTCAATATACAAAGTAAAGAGGATGCAAACAAGATAATAAACAACTACCAACATCCACGGACACATGTCCGGATCACTGTACAACAAGGGTAAACCCGGGATCGCTATAATTTCTAACATAACTGGGGATTAATCTTTTATGCCCTTTGTAGTCTTGATGGTGAAAAAGTTTTGTTTTTCACCTCCTTCTAAAATAACAATTCTAATTTTATTTCTAAACTTGTAGGAAAATTAATAAGCCACAGGCATACTTTTTATTCTCAAACTCCCAGCAGTAGAATGATACGTGAGTATATTAGAGAGATATATAACCACACACATCATTAGACGAATGAATCATGTGTTTCCAAGAATGAACTTGAATTCCCAATGATGGAATGATATCTCTATCTCTATCTCTGATGAGATGGGGTTGTTGGGTTTCTTTTCTTATCCTCTAGATAAGGTGAATCATTCAAATTTTATGTATCTCCTTGTGAGTCATGCATGGGTCATGCTACTATTGACGCCCAGACCTAGGTCTGAAACCCAACCCAATTTCCAACAAAAACCATTTAGAGTGACAAGAATTATCTGCAAATTTTGGCCAGTTTTCAATATCAGAAAGCCTTATTTCACCAAAGCAATTCCACCTTTCATTGTTTCTTCAGTTCTATTGTTTGAACCACTATTTTCATTAACAACTCTACTGGGCAGTAGTATGAATAAAAGAGAAGAGTTGTTTTGTTATCTAATAATTTTATTTGAACACCTAAACTTAATCACCTGTCCAGCATTTGGACCGATGATTGGAGAGAGGTGATTAGGGCGCAGGATCCTCAGTTGAAAATTCTTATGTTCCTCTCTGTTCCAACTGTGAGAACCCGTATTTAATTATTTTCAAGAAATGAATAATAAATTAATTTTATCTAAAACTATTTAATAAATTTATTAATGTATAAATTAATTAGAAACTATGCCAATTTAGTCACTAACAAAAATATTGTTAAGAATAATAATTTTATGGGTATTCAATGATTTTTGTTTTGTAACTATTTTTGTAGAAGATTCAACTCAATAATTATCTTTACTAAATATCTTAATTGAAAACTTCATCTAATTGATTTTTAAAGAACTAAAACACATACACATTTATACAAATTTATCACTACAAAAATAATAATAATTGCATTAGGTGGCCAGTGAGGGTGAGTCACCCTACCACTTGTGCCTTTGCATGGCAAGCCTATAGGATGGGTTATGGCCTCGTTTGGGAAGTTGGCTATTTTAGTAGACTATTTTAGGTTTTGGCTATTTTAGTAGGCTAAAATTTTTGTGTTTGGAAAGATTGTTAGATTTTTATGTAGTTGGATGTGATGTTTGTAAGAGAAAAAGTAAAATGATTATGGATTTAATGTGATATTTTATTTTATTGGCTATTTTTCCTATTTTGTCTTTTTGTAAATTTTAACCTAAAAAAAGCCAAAAATCTACTTCCCAAACAGGGCTATAATGCTTTTGTTTTTGAGATATTTGATATCAATTGCATTATGAGATGAGCAAAGGGTTGGATATGTTTTATGAGTCTATTTATGCAAATTTGAATTCATAACTGATTGGAGAGAGTGAAAGCTAAGATATAAAATATATATATATATATATATTCGGAGTCTTTTGATAGCAAAGTTAAGAGTTGGGAGAGAAGAAGATGAGAAGGAGAAAGGTTAGAATCTTCCTACTATTTCACCACCTCATTTCAACTTCATTGCTGAGTAAGAAAACTTTCATGTCACGCCCCAATTTTAATTACTCGGAAACATTACCAAAGCCTTAAAATTAGGTCCATTTTTTTTTTTTTTAAAAACATCCATTACCCTTGAGTAATAGAAATGCAATGATACCTGTTTTTCTCTCTCTCAATGAACATTACAATGACAATCATATATGCCAATCTCCTACTATGCTACAAATAAATAAATACAAATATAAAATCCACTTCCTTTACATCTACTATGAAGTTATACAAATGGACTCAAGAACTCCATACGTCTTCAATCAAATAATCCAAACTTTCTTCCTATAAAAAGATAAAACAACAACGGGGTGAGCACTGATGCCCAGTAGGAATCTCATGGTTCTAAATCAATAACTAACACACAGATAGAAATGATCATGCATGCAGGGTGATACAATATAGTAAAGTGACGTTTTATAATTTCATAACATCATCAGTAGAGTACCTTTTCTCAAAAACTATTTGAACACCTTTAAGAAAAACCTTCAGCCATCAAAAAAATCCTCCCTTAACTTTAGAAAACCACTGATCCGTATGAAACAAACATATTTAAGAAACAACATCATTTAAAAGTTATTAACCAATTCCCAAGACATTTCTTACTTAATTTTCCATTTTTAATACTCCTCCTTTCTTTTCATTCTTCTTTTCTGCTCTTCATTTTTAATTTAAAACCCCATAACTTCAAGTTCAGGTTCCTTTTGGACTCACCAACAATTCTCCTATACTCAATTCACACCATTAATTACACCCGCAAAGTTTCATTTCAAGACAACACAATATTAATAACCCCTTTCAATCCAATTCTTTATTAAATTATAGAACACTGCTCACAATTTACTTTTATTAACACAACTACTTCATTAAGTTTACCATCATAGTCTACAATCCTCATATCTATTTTTGGTTTCCATTATTTACAAATAATGCCTATACACCTCTTTAAACCAAATTACACATCAATATGTAATTTCACAAATTCATCACAAGCAACAATAACATCATCAACTCAACACACTTCTCAACACATAGCTCAACACAATCCACCTTTTGCCGACTTACTATGGCGGGATAGCGGGCACCCAATTCACAACACTTTCCACCTTTTGCCGGCTACTATACGGCGGGAAGTGAACTCCCAAAAACCATTTTCATAAAAGCCGTTTTCTTTCAAAACCATTTTTCAACTTTTTAAAACCATTCCCCACATTTGCCGGCTACTATACGGCGGGATGTGGGCACCCAAAACATTTTCGAAAACCAACCATTTTTATAATTAATTTCCATGTTCTGTAGAGAATTCTCACAAAGTATATATAGTTATGCTTTTTCCTCTACACAAAAGTAAATGTAAATGCAATGCTATGCCAAGGGTAATCAATGAGGAAAAATATTCAGTTCAATACATTGTTTCAAAATCGCCATGTTCTCAATATTATCGTGTGATTTCATCAATTTCAAACTTCCAATATTAATTCAATAGGGGTGGTAAATACGACACTGGTAATCCCTAGGCTGGCGTCTGTAAGTAGGCTCAACAAGCATTACCAAACTGTCATTTTTACCGGTGCTAACCGGAAGGCTCGACACCTATTCGCGCCGCTTTCGGGTCTTTCACACTGGACACTCAGGCCAACTTATCAAATTCATCTACACCCCCTATCCGGACTTACCAATGTATTTACCCCATACACATTTCCATGTTTCTCATACAAATCATTTTCTGTCATGAATGCAAATCTCTTCGATTTAGAACCACCATGCACAATAATAAATGAAATGATATGCAAATGCAAAAATTTCCATGGTTCATAACATTCCTTCTCAAGTCAACCATATACCATCAACTTCCTCATTTCACAAGTCATAGCAACATGGTCTCATCAAGGACTACACATGAAGTTTTCAAAACCATTTCTCTAATTCAATATATTTAAAAGATTACCATTCTTGCAAAACACATTATGGAATTTACACCCATTCATTCTCTATTCAAAGAAGAAAGGAGTTTTATGAACATTTTCGTGTTCCCCAAAAATTTCTACATTTCCAGGGTTTTCACCAAAAACCAAACATTTCCCATCCCCATAAAGAAACCCCATTGAATCATCCTCTTGAGTTGAATGACTAAACAAGCCCACTAGGAATTTAATAAAATGATTTGAGATTAAACCCATTTCGGAAACTCTACATTTTAGATCACAAAAACCAAAATCAACATGATTTGACATGATTCAACTCACACCATTAAATATAATTCAACATAATTCAAGAGAAATTCTTAAATCCCATTTCAACATTCCATAACCGAGTTTATGTCATCTATATCATTAATAAATCATTTCCCCCAATTTCGTTTCTCATTATAACATGATTTACAATGCTCATAACAAAGTTCATTCGCAAAATTTAAACATAATTTTTAAATATAACCAAATTCCAATTAAACTTGTACACATATAATTCAATCTACCAATTTCATGATTCTACTTTCAATTTGGGCCAAATCATTGATTATCATCATGAATCAACCTAGGGTTTATAGAAAATCTAGAAATTTCAAGAAAAATTCAAACTTCTTAACCCACTACTTTTTATTCCAACTTTTCCATTGATTATACACCTAGGGTTCATAATCCACCATTTTAACCCATCAATTGAACTCCCAACATCTCAAACCCTAAACCCCCAATTCTCATAATATACTCTAGATGCCCAAAAATATAGGTTTTGTATGTATATAATCAAAATACCACAAATCTATCTATTAATGAAAGTATTGAGGAAGAACAAGAACTCCTACCTCAAGAATCAAGCAAAGGAGTGAAGCTTTGATGAGAATCCGTCACAAATCCGAGCTTCAATCGGTTGAAAAATGTTGATCTTCTCTTGTTCTCCATCCTTGATGCAAGATCCATGGTGGATTTGTTGATAAAAGTGGAGGAAATCAAGGTTTTTAGGGCTAAGTTTTCGAACCTAGAATGAGAGGAAAGAAGAGGGGAAAAGAAAATGTAAGAAATGATCTAAAAATCACGTTTTTAAGCTGCTGAACTCGCGCAGTCCGCTCGAGCATCCCTTTTCCCGCTCGAGCGCACCTGCTTCCAGCACAGATTCTGAAACTTCAAACATGCGTAACTCTCTCATCCGGACTCCGTTTTAGGTCGTTGTTGTGTCCAAATTGAAGCCCCAGAAACAAGCTTTCCAATGGTTCCAACCTCACACCCAAATTCAAATTGTGGAAAAAGAAAAGGGCAAAAGAGTGACGGCTGATCGTAGACAAATTATTCAAATTAAAGTTTATGGTCCAATCTTACTCTACCATTATGTTACCACCTCAATCGATGCCCCAAAATAAAAATAAGTAGGTTCCAAATATACTAATAAAATGTCAAAAACAAACCCACATGCCTCAGAAATTCAAACTCAACCAGGCGACCTGCTTGAGCGCCCAACCTTGCGCTCAAGCGCGCAGACCAACAAAGTCGTCCGCTCGAGCGACCACTTCTACGCTCGAGCGGTAATTTACAACTCTCAGAATCTCAGGCAGCCTGCAAAAATACTGGGAGCCTCACAAGTCCACTCGAGCGTCAACTCCTTCGCTCGAGCGGAAGGAAAAATTCTAGATTGTCACATTTCAAAACCCTCTCATTCTTTTTATTCAATTTCATATTATATTCAAATACTAATAAGCCTTAAAAAAATCTTGATTGAACTTTGTTTGTAGTTACATGTAAATTTGTGATATATATATATATATATATATTAGATGTTTGAAGATTATTTATATATTAGTAGTATTAAAATCATAATATAATCTTGAATTTAGGCTTGCATGTGTAATTTGTGATATTTAATAAATAATTTAGGATTTTGTTTGATTTGATCATATGATTCTTAAATCTGCTAGAAGTTTGTACAAATATTTAGACAATTTTATACTCAAAATTTCGAGATAGTTTCTTCTACAAAGTTGTTAAGAATGATGTTTAGATCATCCAATTATTTTATTTTTGTACGAATTTATATGGAATTTTAATTCAATCTGGATTTTTAGACAGATTACGCTTCATGTTTGAAAAATCACTAAAAATCCTATATTAGACCAGATCTAGTATTTTCTGAGTTAAAAATTAAATTTGAGAAGTCAAGTTTCATCCTCAATTTTTATATTATGAATTTGATTTTTAAATTTCCGTATGGAATTATTTTAAGAAAATGTAATGAATCTGTGTCATGTAACTTCTTGTAATTTTATAAAATTATTTATAATTTATTTTCGGGAAATTATTTTTGAAAAATGACATAATATGTTTGTTGAACATTCCTGAAAATTATATGAATTTTAGAATTGTCTAAATAATTTATTTGTAATTTTAACTACGAAATTTAAGTTCAAAAATTTTTGGGCAGAATATTAAAAGAATCAAAGATTACCATTTCAATTATTTATTAGAATTAAAAATAAGTGTTGTTCTAGTTTACTTAATTGAATCTTGTAAATTAGTAATTCATGCTGTGTGATGTTGTGATTTATTTTAGTATTTAAAATTATTATTTCACCTTATGGCTTGATTTAACTATTTACAATAATATGTACATTGATTGATTATTGTAGAACGTAATTGTTAATATATTCTCTTGGAAATTGTAGTAAAATGCTATAACATCGATGGTGACCTAATTTTGTAATTATTAGTGATTATTATGGAAATTAACTAAAATGATCAACGGGAGGTACGAAATTAATGGTTGACAGTTAATACCAGTTATTCAGGATGAGTCCTAATTTTATGTAATTCTTGTCCAAAACCTTAAGATGGCACAGGACGTATTTGAACCCTTATCAATATTCAGTTTTGGAATAAGGGTGGATGTGCGGGTGGCACACAGGGAGGATACGTACCCCTGACAGACCAGTCTCTTGGGGCAAACTACGAAAACCACTACTTGGTTATGTAACTCTGGGCGTGCCATCCTTGGTAGTCACAATTTGTAACACGTAATTATTTAACCAAGGGGGATTTTAAATTAACCGTGGCTATGGCTTAGTGGTTGATGGCTTAGTAGTTGGTAAGTTAAGTCTCTTTGGTGAGATTTCAAGTGTCACCTAATTTATTAAAATTGTTGAAATTAGTTTAATAGTTGTAATTTATGTTTGCAATTATATTGTTATATCATACTTATAATCTCGTTATTTTTCTCGTAAAAAGAAAAGTAAGTTTGTTGTGTTTTCTTTCTATGCTGAAAAGCTTATGGCATATATTTTTGTTACCCTGGCGTTTTATGCCAGATTTTGACAAGAAATGAATGGAGTTGATGTTAACATAGAGCTTTGGCTGATTTGAAACTATGACTAGAGCCGAACAAAATTTTATAATCTTATATATTAACAATTAAGGACTTTGTGATTTCATTTAATGTTGTATTTGGAAATTTTAAGGTTTTTATTTTGTTATTTTTTTATTTAGTGTTGTTTGAACCTTTGGTCATGTATAAGAGTTGCAATATCTAATTAAAATGTTAAATTTTTAACTTAATAAGTTATTTTATTTATTTAATTTTCCTTGATATTCCAAAATTTTGAGACGTTACATCAACATAGTCGTTTGATTATACCTTAAATATTTTGTCTCAATATTCTCACATGTTCCATTGATTATGACTTATATATAATTTGAGACGGGGAGAAAAGATCCATAACCAAAAAAATGGCATTTGAATTGGCTCTTTGTGCTTAGGCTTCACAATCATTACTTCAGTAGTATACATTGGGATTGAAAAAGATCGCACAATGTATGTCGCACTACACAACAAGTTTTGAGGGAGTTTTTCAAAATGATAAATAATAAAAATAAAAATAAAAAGATTTCTTATTTGATCATCAATAGCCTCCCAGGGAAAGCCTACTAACTGTCATGCTAGACATTATTCTATATGGGGCTTCTGTTATGTTTTGCTATTTTAATTATCAATGGGCAAAATATAATGAAAACAGTATTCTTCATAAAGTACTCGAGTTTTTCACAACAATAGGCTCCGTTCACTTGTCACACTTGTCAAGAGTTTTGATGGGAAAGTAATTTCACGAAAAAAGATACATCACAGTAAAGGATAAGAAAACTCAATTTCTTATATGTATTTGTTCATTGATAGATGAATTTTGCCAAAAAGATTTAGTAAGATTTAGTAGAGGGAATCTTGCAAATAAAACTATCTACTAGATGGAATAGGAATCTATTTGATGATTAATCATCTCAAAAACTGTAAAACCAACATTTTGCATGTTGTTTAGAAGTTTCAAGGCACAACCTCCATGTCAAGACATTGCTGTCATTCCCACATTGAACAAACGTGAAGCAGGAGAGGCAATTGTGAGGCAATAGATAAGGACTTGGCAGCATCACTAAAACATACATACCTGGGCGGGTCAAATGGGTGATCAATGAGGCCCATGGCCTAGGTTAGTGACCTCCATTGCACTTAGGGGGGGCGCTCACCTAAGGACTGTCCAAGTGGCAGAGCCTATGGCATCATTTATGGCAGTGGGGGCCTACTTTCGTGCGGCCCCTATCCAAACTTAGGTCTATATTTATGAGTTGAGCTTGAATGGATTTGCATTAATGTTGAATATATTTTACATGTCAATCTCCCGAAGAGAGGAGAATTCGGCAAAGCTGTGTGAGCATGAGTTATTTCTCATACTGATCTGTAATTATTTATTGTTTCTCACTTTGTTCTAATTATCACAATTTAAAAGTTACAAAATTTTCAATTCCATCCCTGACAAATTATGTTCTCATTTTGGTCATTAAACATATTAAGTTTTCCCATTTTGGTCCATAAAACCAAACCTAACATAATCTCAAAACCATCCCCACCCCTAAATTCAACTAATCTCAAAAATCAACTTTATATAGGTGCACGAAAATGAAAACAGGTATGCATCATTCAAGTAAAGAGGCTGCAAGTTGAAGTGTTGAGGCTAGTGGAAGAGATCAGGTAGTAGGTTAGGAGCGAGGTGGTCAGTTGTGGATTGGGGTGAAAAGGTGCACAGAGGAGGGAAGAGAATAGGAGAGTAAAGGAAAGTGAAAGTTCTTATGGCACCATTTTTGGAATTTGGACTAAAAATGGAGAGTTAGAGATCAAAGTAAGAATCTTTTTTCAAGGACCAAAGTGAGAAAAGAATCATACTCTATGGGGGTGAAAATGTAATTTATCCTATGTATAGTTCCATTTTTCTTTCCCTTAATAAATTCCCGATCCAATCCAAACATAAACATAACTCCTCTACAGGAGCTTTTGGCAATTTTGTGCAAAATATTGGTTCTCTTAATGCAAAGGCACAATTAGGGAGAAAATAGTGTCCTCTCTATCTTTGATTGTACTACAAGTTGTCAAGCTAAATTTCTTTATATCAAAATAGCATTGACCATTTCAATATACTTTACCCAAGCAAATAATAATATACTGGCAATTCAACTTTTATTTCTCACTAACTAAATATATTAGGGAAAAAAATTATTCTGAGCATATTCTAAGCATCAAACTTTTGTTTTATTTCAAATTATAGAGCTGAGACCAAAATCCAGCCAACATACCCTCTTGCAAACACAAACATCAACTAAACTAGTAATACTCACAAGATTTATTTAAAAACCAGGAAGAACCAAAGCAAAAGTGCCCAGAACAAAACTGCATTGCAACCTTAAAAACTTGACATATTATCACCTTTCTAAAGCTAGGAAAAATCTCAGGGTTCAAAAGTCATATTGCCTCACGCTTCAAGGAGTCAAACAGCACAGATGACAAATAACACTCTCCAAAGCTGGGGAACACCACCTGTCAAAAACAAACAATAGAATATTTGTAGGTGGTTAAAATTCTGAGATTTGTCCAATGTTGTGTTCAGCCAAATTACGATGCAATATCTTCTAGTACATTAAAATTTGCCCAATTGAGAACAAAATATACACAAATGACATAACAAAACAGCAAAGCTGAACTTGTATGCAGAAAATCAAACATACAACAATGAGTTTTCCAACATTTTCTGGCCTCTTAGCTATCTTAATTGCAGTAGCCGCAGCAACATCAGATGATATTCCTACCTACAATACATGTTACCATAAGCACCATCAAACTTGAAATCTAAAAAAAAAAAAAACCTAAGACATGAACTTAGAGTTCCGTAATTTTTAGAGAGGAAAGCGATATAAAAATGCCTGTAAGACCCACAGTTGAATAATATGGAAAATTATGTTCTTACCAGCAAACCTTCTTTCAATGCAAGAAGTTTGGCAGTTTCAATAGCTTCCTCACTTGATATCTGCAAAGTTCAAACATTAATAACTCAGCAATAATTATCAGAGATTGGCCTTTGAATATGAAAAGCAGCAAAAAATGATGGAAGAGTAATAACAATTACATAAGCTTTCTCATGCAAGTAAACATGCTCCATTAAAACACGTGTTATTATCACTATTGCACTGGAAAAATAAGTACTTTAGCAAATCATAGCACATGTCAAAAGGTAGACCTTTTTTTTTTTTTTTTTAATCTGTTCTAATGTACAATGTAAACTGTTTTATTTGATAACAGGTCTTGGACTTCTCACTCACCCTAGTCAACGGTCACAAGAAATCCTGACATACATGGGATAAGTTATGAATTCCCCTTTCCATGCACTTTGACTGAACAAACCAAGAGTATTTCACTTAGCCAATTTCAAGAATCTTTTTTTTCGATGAATAAACCTATTTCAAGAATCCTAGAACTTGTTTTAGGCTATTTATTCCCTATGCCAGCTGAACTTTAACAGGGTTTGTAAGTTTTCTGAATAAAACTATATATTAGACTGATTCAATAAAACAAAGAATACATCACTTATATAGAACTCATATAGAACTCTAATTCCTAAGCCCAAAAGGAAAAAGGAGAAACCGAATATAGGCAATATTCTCACACCCTTGCTCAAACTCAAGGTGTGTTAGCAGAAAACACTGAGAGTTTGTCAAGAAGAAACAGAAATTGAGCAGTGGTGTGAGTCTTGGTGAAAAAGCCAGCAAGTGGTAGAGTCGAAGAGATAAAAGGAAGTGAGATAGAACCAGACTGCAGATGCTAACGGACAAAGTGACAATTAATCTCAATGTGCTTTGTCCGTTCATGGAAGACAGTGTTTTGAGCAATCTAAATAGCATTGTGGCTGTCACAATAGAGAGAGGTCAGAGAAGATTGAAGGACACCCAAATCAAATAAAAGACTACGAAGCCATACAATTTCAATAGTAGAATGAGTCATAGCATGATACTCAGCTTCGGCAATAGAACGGCCAACAACAGTTCGTTTCTTACTTTTCCAAGAAATCAGGGAATCGCCAAGAAACATACAGAAACCATGAGTGAATTTACGATCATTAACATCACCAACCCAATCAACATTAGCATAGGCCACCAAGTCTAAGGAAGAAGTAGAAGATAATAGCAAGCCCTGAAAGATAGTACTGCAAAGATAGCGAAGAATCCAAATCAAAGCAGCCCAATGTGTAGAACGAGGAGCAGAAACAAACTGACTAATCACATGGACAACATAAGCAAGATTAGAGCGAGTAACTGTCAGATAGACTAAGCAACCCACAAACTCGTGATATAACATAGGATCGTCCAGAGGAACACCATCAGTAGTGTTGAGCTTCACATTAAGCTCAATGGGGGTTTCAGAAAGCTAGTGTCAGTAAGACCGGCACGATGGATAACTTCGTTAGCATACTTAGCCTGAGACAGAAAGTAGCCCTTGGGAGAAGAAGCAACCTCAATACCAAGAAAATATCGCAATAGTCCAAGATTCTTCATTTCGAAAGTGTGGAAGAGA
The DNA here is from genome assembly GCF_055761805.1 of Camellia sinensis. Lineage (NCBI taxonomy): Eukaryota > Viridiplantae > Streptophyta > Magnoliopsida > Ericales > Theaceae > Camellia > Camellia sinensis. Next base: position 103,655,458 of record NC_138962.1, read on the forward strand.
TGCTGCTTGCTTCTTGACCTCAAAGATAGTAGAAGAGTCAGAACCAGTGATGATCATATGATCTACATATAATAATAATAAGGCAACAAAACCAGGAGAGGTGGGGAAGAAAAACAATGTAGAGTCATGGGCACAAGGATGAAACCCAAGCTTAGTAACAGCTGTCTGAAAACGATCATACCAAGCACGAGGAGATTGCTTCAAACCATACAAAGCACGCCATAGTCGACAAACCTGACCCGAGGAATGGTGAAGGCCAGGGGGAGGATGCATGTAAACCTCCTCAGTGAAATGGCCATTAAGAAAAACATTCTTAACATTCATCTGATAAAGAGGCCAATGACAAACAGAAGCAACAGAGATCAAAGTACGGACAATAGTCATCTTTACAACAGGAGCAAAGTCTCCTCATAATCAATACCATATTCTTGTAAGAAACCTTTGGCAACCAGGCGAGTTGTATAGCGCTCAAGAGAACCATCAGAATGAGTCTTGACTTTATAGACCCATTTGCAACCAATCAGATTCTTGCCAACAAGCAGAGGAACCAACTCCTAAGTACTAGTCTTTTATAATGTAGATAACTCATCCTCCATAGCTTGAATCCAATTAAGATCCTAACAGGCCTCCTTGTAAGACTGAGGTTCTGAAAAAGAGTAAATAGTAGACAAAAACGTACAATATGAAGGAGAAAAATAGGTTTTAGCAAAACCAAGTTTGACTACCTATTTACAAACGCGAAAGGGATACTTACGATTAGCCAAATCAAGGTCGTCAGAAGTAGGAGAATCAGCAACAGGGGCAGAGACAACTGGTAGAGGGAGAGCCTTGCGACAAAAATAGACTAACAACAGAAGAGGAGAATTGAGTAGACGAGGGAGGAGGTGAAGAGGATGGAATAGACTCATGGGGTACAGTGGAGAGGGACTCAGCAAAAGGTGTAGTAGAAAGAGAAGAAGGAACAAGTTCATGGGGAACAATAGAGATGTACTCATCAAGAGGGACCTCAGAAGGAAATGGATCAATGTGAACCAAATCTTCTTTAGAAACGGAGCAATGAGAGGAGGAAGCTGAAAATAAGCTAGACGCTCTAGGAAGGCAACATGGTAAGAGACATAAAGGCAGCGGGAAACAGGATCGTAACAGCGATAGCCTTTCTGAGTAAGACTGTATCCCAAAAAGACATATCGGGCACTAAGTTTTGTCCTATCTTTCAGGAAGAAGGACAAAACATGCAAACCCAAAAACACAAAGGAGAGAGTAATTGAGGAGTTGGGAAAATAGAGCCTCATAAGGAGAACGACCAGAGAGTAGGGGGTAGGTATACGGTTGAGAAGAAAAGCAGCTGTAAGAACGGCTTGCCCCCAAAAGGGAGCCGAAACAGAGACAGAAAGAAGAGATCTAGCTGTCTCAAGAAGATGACGATGTTTACACTCAACACGACTATTTTGAACTGATGTGTCAGTACAGGAAGTTTGGTGAATGGTACCTAAATTAGTCAGATACTCACAGAACTCAGTTTTAAAATACTCCCCACCTAAGTCAACTGTAACAACTTAATGGTAGATCCAAACTATGTAGTGATCATAGACTAAAAGGTACAATATATTTGGTAGAAATCAAATTTATGAGTCATAAGATAAACCTAAGTATAGTGGGTGCAATCATCAACAAAAGACACATAGTATGCAGAACCCCTTTTAGTAAGAACTAGAGAGGGTCCCCAGACATCAGTATGCACAAGAGAAAATGAAGAAACAAAAATAGACATACTTTTATTATACGGTAAAGCTGACGTTTTGGCAAGTTGACACCCCCAACATTCATCAATTTGACTAGGAGAAACTTTACCCAACAATCCTAACTGAGCTAAAGACCGTAAGCGATCAACAAACAAATGACCAAGGCGAGAATGCCATAAGTAAAACTGACTCAACTAAGAATCTAACTAAAACGAAGAAAGTGCAGCTGGAGAGGCGGATGAAGGGAGATGCAAGCTCCACCATACAAAGATCTCCAACTCTACGGCCAGTTCCAATCTGCTTCTTGGACACCCGATCCTACACACAACAGACAGAATAGAAAAAGATAACATCAAAACCAGAAGCATCAAATTGACTGATAGATAATAAACTGACAGATAATTGAGGGACATAAAAAACAAAGGAAATAGTAACAGCAGACATGGCAGAGGGTAAGACAGACCCAATAGATAGAACAGACATACCAAACCCATTAGCAATATTAATAGTAATAGGAATAGGCGGGGGAATACAGTTTTGAAGTAAGGAAATGTGAGGAGTCATATGATGAGAGGCACTAGAATCAAAAAGCTAGACAAAAGAAGGGATACCTGAAGAGGATCCAAGCAAACCTAAATAAAGAGAGGTAAGAGTAGAGGCAGATGGGAATGGCTAAGAGATGGACAGGATATATTGAAGTTGTGCAATCTGAGCACTCAAGGAAGCCAAGTCAAGATCGGGAGCCGGAGTAGATGTAGTATAAGCGGTAGGAGGTCGAAAACTACCAGGAGTAGGACTGTGGAACTGTGTTTGAGAAGATGGAGCAAGTTGACATCCCTTCTTGGGACAGTTGTTCTTCCAATGACCCCTCTGATGGCAAAAAGCACACTTATATGGATCTAATGGTCCTTTCTTGGGTTTCGCAGTGGCCTAAAGCTAATGAGGAGGTGAAATCGATAATAAAGGAGGCTTAGCAGGAGCCAAGAAGACAGAGGGAGGCAAAGTCTGATTGGTCGTCTTAAGACAGGTTTCCTCAGAGAGGAACTGATGAACAATAGCATCCACAGGGGGAAGAGGAGATCGATGAAGGATGTCACCTCAGATAGCCTCATACTAAGCGAAGAGAGCCATTAAGAACTGCACTAAATAACCCTGCTCTCGAAACTCAATATAAGCGTCCAGTATCTTGAGACTAAGTGGTTCCATAAGAGCCAACTGATCCCAGAGACCTGTCATCTCAATATAGAAGTCCTGAATAGTCTGATCTCGCTAACGAGCACTCTGCATAGCTGTTTCCAACTCATACCGCTTGGCAAAGTTGAATTGCTGATAAACACCTAGTAAATAATCCTATCTCTCCTTGGCAGTACTGTACTTGGAAAACATCATTTCAATATGATCATCCACAGACTTATGAAACCAAGTCAAAACTTGGGCATTATCACAATCCCAAGTATCACAGAAAGTCAGATATATTTTCGCCTTTGGGTCCGATGGACGAGGAACAGAACCCGAAACATAGCCCTATTTTTTCTGACTAAGAAGAAAAGTGTTCATAACACTGGCCCGATAGGCATAATTGTCACCGGTGAGTTTGCATTTGATGGCTTGGATTTTAGTGTTGGACAATGTAATAAAACAAAGTTTATAGAATGTTATGGGTCAAAGTATAAATAAAACAAATTAGGGCTTCAAGTGTAAATACCCAGAACCAGCAGCAAAGAAAGAAGTCAAGAAGGAGAAGCTAGAGTCAGACAAAGGTCGCGAGAGAGAGAGAGACCTTCGCGACAAAGAGAACCACCTTACGAAGCCAAATCGTGAGAGACTGAACCCGATGGAGTCAATCGATTGAGAGGAACAAGAGCAAACCAAGATCGCGAGTCTGGTGAGAGGGGAGATTGACCACAATCGACTTGAACAAAGACCAGACGAACAAAATGGGTCGACTCGAACCAAGACCAGATGAACCGAACCCAATCTCGAATAAGATGGGTCGCACGTATTCACAAGGTTGAACTAAAGAGTTCAATGAAACAGAAAAGCTTCAACAATGGCTGTTAGGGTTTCGAACCAAGCTCTGATACCATGTAAGTTTTCTGAATGAAACTGTATATTAAATTGAATCAATAAAACAGATAATACATCACTTATATAGAACTCTAATTCCCAAGCGTAAAAGAATACATCACTTATATAGAACTCATATATAACTCTAATTCCTAAGCCTAAAAGGAAAAAGGAGAAACCGAATATAGGCAATATTCTCATAGGGTTACCCTGACACCCTGATTTGTGATGGTTTATACACTTTGAGGACTATATAAATGCCAAGCTGCAGATAAAATGAAGCACATAACCACCAATCAATTATCTTCATCTTTATCATTTCTTTCTTTATTTTTTTGCTTTACTTTTCTTTATGATACACAAAGCGTGATGCATGATTAGATTCATCCACATGTTTACTGAATGAATGAGACTGCCTTGTTAGAAAGATTTTTGAGGCTTACTTGAACAACTTCATCAACTAAAGCGACATCCATTATGCCAGGGATGAAACCAGCACCAATTCCTTGAATTTTATGAGGGCCTCAAACATTACAGCATGTAATATGTCAAGTTCAAATAAACAAAGATATTGCTCTTCTTGAAAGCTCAAAGATTAACAAAAATTTGCAATTATAGAAATTCTAAGTATTAGGTAATGCCGTGATGGCCACCAGAAAAGTAGATAAATGGCTATTGCACATGCAATAAGTTGGTTAGATGTTCTCATACATGGTTTCAAATGTTGATGCCAACAAAAAATAAAAATAAAATTGCAGCTCAAATTATTAAAGTGAATATGGATATATCAACAGTGAATTTGATGTCATCAACAAAGTATGGATTTTCTTTTTCATGCTGGAAAATTTTACTCAACAGTATTTTCAAACTCATAACCAAGCACAAGAATATGAGACAGTAATACCCACATTGAATTTTCAACAATGCATTTCAAATTGCATGCAAGAAAACCCATATTTAAGGTTTTCTTAGTCCCTGTTAACAACCACAAACAGTATATTGGCAAAATGACATCACATATTGTACATGAAATCCATCCAAATATAAACCATAATAAGGAAGCAAATTCTCTGAAATCTCTAACTGTGCTGCTTTTGGCATAAATATTCACATAACTGAATCACTTTTAGGCATTGTTTGTATCATTGTTGCAAGCACAATTCTTACGAACTTGTGCTTAAAAGCATGCAGGTGTAGCATGTAGAGAGCAATAAAAAGGAAAGGGCAAACTTCACTTTACCTCGTGGTTTGGGCCATGTGCGGTTTACCCCCCTAACATTTGGAAATAACCACATAACCCACATGTGGTTTGTGAACTAAAGTGTACTGTTAAACATTCCATCCAACTTGGCAAACATAAAGGGATTATATGTTCATTTTCAAATTTCAAGGGGGTAAATCACACATAGAATAAAGCATAGGGGTTAAAGTGCACTTGGCCTTCTAAACAAATGATGAAAATATAGAGGTATTTTAGTCTTTTTCATTAAATCATCAACGGGCCTAATGGTGCACTTTAGTCCACAAACCACAAGGGGGTTATGCAGTCATTTTCAAATGTTAAGGGAGTAAACCACACATGGAATAAAGCATAGGGGGTTAAAGTGCACTTTGTCTTCCAAACAAATGATGAAAATATAGAGATATTTTAGTCTTTTTCATTAAATCGTTAGCGGGCCTAATGGTGGACTTCAATCTACAAAACCACAAGGTAGTTATGTGGTCATTTCCAAATGTTAGGGGACAAACAGTACATGGCCCAAACCACAAGGAGGGTAAAGTGAAGTTTGCCCAAGGAAAGATGTGCTGCTTGATTAATCTAGGGTGTACAGAGGGGTGGACTAGGTATAGATCCAGCCCCAGCCTTTTGATAAAGCACTACACATAATACAAGAAAATCAACAATAGAAGACTAGAATAATTAGCAGCCAATCTTTGCTTTTATCCAACAAATGAGAAAATTAAATCTTTTACAGAACATGTTAAAAAAAAATATTCATACCAGGTCATTCGTGACACTCAGCACACAATTTTTTGTATAAAAAATGGTCATAGGATATTCACATGACATTGACCAATGGCTAGTTACAAAGCATGTTGATCGATGGTTTTGATACAAGTCTAACATACAAAACATTCCCAACAATATTAAAACTAGAAAATTAGTCCCTTTTCTACATTCAAAGATAAGCACTAAAGCCTCCCCTTTACGACAGGAGTATCTGTGTGTGTGTGTGTGTGTGTGTTGTGTGTGTGTGTGTGTGTGTGTGTGAGAGAGAGAGAGAGAGAGAGAGAGAGGGATTTTGGCATGAAAAATTATTAGAGTTTGCTAATGAAAAAAACCAATAAAGCTTGATAGCATCAAAAGTGCTGTTAAACATTTAGAAAAAGAAAATTGTGAAAATCTTATCGTGCTAGAAAATAACAGACAAACATTTTATAGTTTACATATCATTGACATCACTGGTCATTAGATACATTATAGACATGTTGAGATGCAACAGACAATCTGAAACTAGGTCAAGCCTAAGGAACGTGTCGTAAGTTTAGTATTTAACAAGAGAGCCTAAAGATTTTGTCACAAGGTTACTATCAGTACTGAACAAGCTACACCAAGCATGTTTTGTCATCTGCCACACAAAGCGAATCATTAGGCAACTTGAACTTTAAAAAAGGATAACATTATTTTTGAAGCAGTAATGATCCTCAACACAAGTATTGAAAGTCTTCATTATATATAAAAGCACCAACAAAATTCAGACACAAAATAACCACTGCTTATCACTCTCTCAAGTAGTGAAAAATGGTATTTGTTTGTAAGACAAGCCATTTGAAGTAGTTTGATATCTATTCACTCTTTTTTTTTTTCAATTAATTGGTCAATTTATTATGATCATCACAGAAGAATCATGAGAGTTTGGTCAATCAATAATTGGTAAGCCCTTGATCTATGGGAACCGACCTACACTAGCCAATGAAAAAACCTCAAAACATATAAACAACGATAAATCATTTTAAGCAAATATATATATATATATATATTACATTGTAAGTTGTACTTTCAAGTTCGTTCCCTTGATATTACATTGTAAGTTGTACATCTGATTATTCTAATTCTTCAAATTTGAGTCGGTCAAATGTTGAAGTTTAAGGTTCACACCTAATTAGGTGAATGCTTCTAATTTAAAATGTATATTATGATGAAGCTTTAAACATTATTCAACATTACTAATGTTTGCATTGACATATTCCATAGCATATCATAGGACTACTTTGACAACAGTTTAATCACCCAAAACCCCCGCAATAGAAGCGGGGGAAAAGCCCCCAACAGACAAGTACTCTCTGCTGAAACAATTAGACTGCTTGGGTGAACTAGTCCACCTATCTAGCAGAGCAACAGAGTACACCAGGTCTTTGTTTTTGTCAATCCTGTTACATAGTAATAACTTTGTTTTCCATCATTCTTCTGTGTACAAAAACAAAGTCACAAACAAATAAGTTCATCATAGTAAATCCATAACCAAATACACAGTTGTGTCTACGTGCCCAGATGTTAGAAATTATCATGTCCAAAATCCTAGCTTGTTTCCCAAAATCACATGTAACAACCATGCCTAATGATGATTGCCAAACACAAGTTCATTCCAAATCATATATTCCAACTTGTCAAAGCCAACAAAATATCTAAAAGAAGAAAGAATGCACCAGAAATACAAGAATATTGTTGACACCAAACCAGGATAGAAAATGGGGAGACATGTTGGAAAGCACAACTCACCAGGTTTTCCTCCATTTAAAACTGCACTTTCAACTGGTTCTACACCATATAGCTGTATATGAATAAAAAAGGGCACCAGCAGCAATACAAGAAAAAGAACACAGATTAACGAGAGAGAGAGAGAGAGAGAGAGAGGAGTTCATTAAACTTTACTTTTCCAATAAAATCAGAGAATGAAAAAGATTAGCCTTAATCTCAGGGTTTTGCTCTTTAAGGTACCTCCCAACACCTGTAATTGTACCACCTGTGCCTATCCCAGAAACAAAGGCATCAACTTTCCCACCTGAGCCTTTCCAGATCTCTAGTCCAGCGGTCTCTGAAGATTTTAGAGAAGAGAAAGAGTTAGGGAATGAGTGAGACCTCATCCCCTTTTATATTGATAACAATGCGTAATTACAAGAGTGTTATCAGGTATAAATTATGGACCAGCCCATTACATCAATCAAGGGAAAATAAAATCAAATAACAATAAAATATATGCAATATTATTTCCTATTCTAACACTCCCTCTCAAGCTAGTGTGAAGATATTTCTCATACCCAGCTTGGTGAGAATGTCATGAAATGGTTTATTCCCTATTCCTTTGGTAAGAACATCCGCCAGTTGATCACCAATCTTCACAAATGGAGTGCATATGATGCCACTAGTGAGTTTTTCCTTGATGAAATGCCTATCAATCTCAACGTGCTTGGTTCTGTCATGCTGAACCAGATTATGAGCTATGTTGATAGCCACCTACAGCCTCATAGAATCAGTCTGATGAATCCCCAAGTCTCTTAACAATAATCTAATCCACAACAACTCACATACACCTTGAACCATAACCTTGAATTCTGCCTCGGCACTGGATCTAGTAACCATATTTTGTTTCTTACTACACCAAGTGACTAGGTTACCTTCAACAAATGTGTGATACCCAAAAGTTGATCGTCTATCAATGACTGATCCAGCGCAATCTGCATCAATAAAAGCCTCCACACTAAGATGACCATGTTTTGAGAAATAGAGACCATTTCCAAGAGAAGATTTCAGGTATCTCAAAATCCTCATAACTGCCTCTAAGTGAGTAGTTTTAGGAGCATGCATAAACTGGCTAATCATACGTACTGCAATAGTAATGTCTGGGCGCGAATGGGATAAGTATATAAGCTTCCCTACTAATCTCTTGTATCTCCCATTGTCCACTAGCTGTCCCCCTTGATCCTCACTTAGCTTCTGACCCGATTTTAGAGGTGTGTCACATGATCTAGTTCCAAGCATCCCAGTCTCCTTTAGCAAGTCAAGTACATACTTCCTCTGGCATATGAAAATACCATCCTTGAATATAGCTACTTCAATACCCAGAAAGTACTTCAAAGTGCCCATGTCCTTGATTTCAAACTCCTTGACGAGGTACTCCTTCAACCGAGGAATTTCTTCAACGTCATCATCTGTCAGAACAATATCATCAACATAAATAATTAAGGTTGTAGTCTTACCAAGTGATGAGTGTTTGACAAATAAGGTATGATCAGCCTAAGTCTGCTTGAACCCATATTTCAACATAGCTTGAGCAAACCTTTCAAACCAAATCCTAGGAGATTGCTTTAGTCCATAAAATAACTTCTAGAGCCTGCATACTTTACCCTTGGACCTAGCATCTTCGAACCCAGGGGAAATATCCATATAGACTTCTTTTAAATCTCCATGACAGAAGGCATTCTTCACATCAAACTGATGAAGTGGCCAATCCAAATTTGCTGCAAGGGATAGCAATATTCTCACAGAGTTCATCTTTGTAACTCGTGCAAGTGTATCCTGATAATTTACCCCATAAGTCTGAGTAAAGCCCTTAGTAACCAGTCTTGCTTTGTACCATTCTATGGAACTGTCTGCTTTGTGTTTTACAGTGTACACCCACTTACAACCAACTAGATTTTTGCTGCTAAGTAACTCCACTATCTCCCAAGTGCCATTCTTGCTTAGGGCTCTCATTTCCTTCATCATGGCATGTTTCCACTTAGGAATAGAAAGAGCATCCTAAAAATTGTTAGGCAAACTTACAAATGAAATCTTAGAAAGAAAGATTTTATATAAGGGAGACAGATTAGAATATGAGACATGATTAGAAATAGGGTGCTAAGTACATGACGTAACCCCCCCTCCTATTAGCAATAGGAACATCAAGATCTGAAAACTCAAGAATAGAAACATTAGGATTAGAATTACCTGGACTCTTAGGAGAGAGGAATTACTCTGGACACTCATCCAGAGAAGAAGTTGGCAGTAAAGGATTAAAAATAGTCTCTTGCATCCAAATGACTTTCTATCTATCTTTGTCCTTGGCATAAACTTTTCCTTCTTCCTTTTCCATAACAATTGTTGGCTCAACATCCTCTATCTGTTCAACCACTGGTGGTAATGGAACATGAATCTCTTCACACCAAGGCTTCCCTTAAAGGGATGACTGTAACATTGGGGAGGTTTGAAAGTAAGACTGAGACTCAAAGAAAGTGATATCCATGGAGACAAACCATTTGCAAGATGGAGGATGATAACACTTATAACCCTTTTGGGTGGCAGAGTAACCCAGGAAAACACACTTAAAAAACCTAGGATCCAATTTACCACATGTGGGTGAATGATTGTGGACAAAATAAACAAATCCAAAGGACTTAGGGAGGAATGGAGAACCCAGAAGAGGTGGATCCGAACAAAACCTGAAGAGATATTTGTTTTTGAAGGACTTGAGTGGAAAGACGATTAATCAAATAAGCTACAGTGAGAACCGTTTCCCTCCAATATGTGCGAGAGACACGCATTTCAAAAGATAGACAACGGGCCACATCAATGAGATGCCGATTTTTTCATTCTGCAACACCATTTTGTTAAGGAGTATTAGTGAATGAAGTTTGGTGAATAATACCATGAGTAACAAAATAACTAGCAAGACCAAAGTCAATATATTCCTCCACATTATCAGAATATAAAATTTTTACAACCGTCCCAAACTGAGTGCAAATCATTCTATGAAAGTTTTGAAACACAGAAAACTCCTCACTCTTGTCTTTCATCAAATGTAATTAAGTGGCCCTAGAATAGTCATCTATGAAAGTAACAAACCATTTTTTGCCCTTTAAAGACACAAAAATATGAGGGACCCCATACATCAAAATGAATCAAAGAAAATGGAACTGAACTATTATTAATAGAAGGAGCAAAAGAAGATCTGTGTTATTTTCCACGTTGACATGACTCACTAAAAATCAGACACATTATTTTTCTCAAAAACAGAAGAAAAAGATGCTTAAGAGTAAAAATGAGGGATGTCTTAATCGACGGTGCCACAGCCAAAGGTCTTCCTTGGTGGATGGTAACTAAATAGATAAATAAGCCAGCTTATCAATCTGATCCAGAATGTTGAGACCGTGGTCCTCTCTACCACTACCAATCCTCTTTCTCGTGATAAGGTCCTAAAAAAGACAATGATTAGGAAAAAAACGTCACGCTACAATTCAAATCACGAGTTATACAACTCAAAGATAAAAGATTAACACTAAAATTGAGAACATGGAATACAGAGGATAAAGAAAGGGAAGAGGTGACATGAATTAAACCTTTCCCTTACACAGATGAAATAATACCGTCAGCAATACGCACTTTTTCCTAACCTGAGGAGGGTATATACTGTGAGAACAAATTAGAGGAACCAAACATATGGTCGGAAGCACCTGAATCAATAATCCAAAGAACAGTCTTATGAAATAGCAATGCACTTGTAAATGAAGCCAAGTTACGTGAGTTGGCAAAGGAAGAAGAGGATGCACCGAAGACAGTAATAGAGGCTCGACGGTCTAGCAAGTGGCGAAGAACAATCTCAAACTCTGAGGCAGACAACCTAGAAACATCAGCAGCTAGTGAGACAACGGAAGCTGAAAGTGGTGCTTAACCGTGTCAGAAAGATGTGCCCGAGCATTGGTCCCTCGGCCTCTAGATTGGCTCGACCTACCCCCTCAAGAATCAGGACGATCTCCTCGGCCACCAGATGGAGTCTCATGCAGCTTCCAACAAGTCTCACGTGTGTGTCGAGGTCTACAACAGTAGTCACAGAAAAGAGCATCCTTCTCAGAGGAAGGACGAGAACCACAAGTCATACACTCTCCATCTTGAGGAGTGCAAAAACCAAGGCAGCACGATTAATAGTAGGAAAAGCAAGCATCGTGGAGCGGCGATCCTCCTTATTCTGCACATAAGGAAAAGCTTCCTGGAGAGAATGAAGCATATCCATACCAAGTACTCTACTTCAAACTGGATCATACTCCACACTCATGCCTTCTAAGAACTTGAAGACTCGCACATGTTCTACAAACTTTCGATAACCAGCAGAATCCATGGAGCAGACAAGTTTATAATCTTGAAGATGGTCAAATCGCTTCCATCCATTGCTAAGGAAGGTAAAATACTAGATAACAGTCATCTCACCCTATATTGACCTTTCAATGGAGCAACATAACTCAAAAGTCTGTGAGAAGTTCCCTTTGCGGGAGTAAGTGGTAACTACAACCTCCCGGATGTCCTGTGCAGTGTCCATAGCCAAATAGCCCTCTTCAATCTCACGGACCATAGAGTGGATCAACCAACCCATGATGAAAGAATTGGTGATTTCCCACTGATTATAACTAGGGTCCGTAGTGCTAGGTGCCTGTATTCTACCATTAACATACCCCATCTTCCCTGTGCTCTTCAAAAAAATAGTCAGACTTTGCGGCCATGCTAGATAATTCTGACCATTGAATGGAGAAGATTGCCGACTAACCCTAATAGCCAGTCAGGGAGCCTAGGAGGACTGTTCTAGAGTGCCGAGGGCCTGGGCAAGGGGTGTCAGAGGTTGGGTGGGATTGGTGTTGACTCTTGGTGTGAGAAGGTATGGAAAAATTAGGTTATGGCTAGATTAGAGTTGCTAGGGTACGGATGGCTTTAATACCATAAAGATTTTAGAGAAGAGAAAGAGTTGGGGAATGAGTGAGACCTCATCCCTTTTTATATTGATAATAAAGCGTAATTACAGGAGTGCTATTAGGCATAAATTATGGGCCAGCCCATTACATCAATCACGGAAAAATAAAATCAAATAAGAATAAAATATATGCAATATTATTTCCTATTCTAACAGTCTCATAATGGACCTAAACAGATGATATCGATCAAATAATTAATCTATCCAATCAACTACCAACATATGCTGATAAGTGATAATACAGAAACTGAAAAGTACTGGTGCCATAATACCTTTGGGTTGGCAGGGTTTTCAAATTGCTGAAAATGTAGGCATTAGGGGTCTTTTCCTTTATTTATTCCGCCTTTTGAACAGCCCCTTTCATGCCCCTAGCAGGATCTGTAAGAACCAACTCAGCTTCAAAAGCTCAGAGAATAATTCTCCTTTCCAGACTCATAGAAGCAGGCATGGTAATGATTAGTTTATAACCCTTAGCTATCGCCATAAAAGCCAAGCCAATACCAGTATTACCATTGGTATGCTCAATGAGGACACTCTTCAGCAATTATCATTTAGGCAGACAATAACAAAGGAAAGTTTGTCAAGCTCCCATGAACATTGTAGAAGGAACAAGCAAAGTGTATAAGCATGTTTACAGTAATTAAATAATTCCCTTTATCTGTAGCAACTTAATACAGTTCATATAAAGGCATATTTCTGTATGCGATTAATCAAATGAACTTCCCATTTTCAAAACCATGGTTTTGTGAAATAGCAATGATAGCCACATTGGTACTAAGATAGAAAGAAGTGAACATACATAATAGAGGAAGAGTAATCCCTTTATCTGTAGCAACTTATTTTTGGATTTTTCAATTTTTTTTAGAATTTTTAAATATATATATATATATATATATATATATAATTTTTTGGTTTGTCTTGTCGAGCTGAATCTAGAACTTCAAGGTTTTTTGATTTTTTTTTAAAAGCTCACTAAAAATGAAAATAAGCCCACAAAAAAAAAAAAGTCAAAAAATAAAAAAATCCCAAAACAACACTTAAGGGTTGTTTTGGATGATTTAAATAAGTGCACATTTTGATTTTTTACGAAAGGATATTGGGAAAATTAAAGAGGTGACGTGACACAAAAAATAAAAAATAAATTAAAAAAAAAGGCTATTTTAATGTACCCTAAACAAGCTCTTAATAGAGATCATGAAAAAGCAATGTGGCCTTCAAAAATTTTCATACAGAGAAAATTTCAAGCAGGAAAAATGAAAAAATATTGATTCAAAACTAAAACAGAAAATTGTTGAAAAATCCAATCTAGCAATTACGTAAGGCGTTAGGTCTAGTAGATATTTTTTGTTGGTAAGAGTTTCACCATTTGTGAAATAGTTTGGTGAGAATTCCTTTTGTTATTTTGGAGGACATTTTATTTTCAATGTTACCCTTTAATCTATCTGTTCAATTTTTTTAACTATTTGTTCAAATATTTTTTTTTTCTGTTTAACATTTTGACTATATGTTCAATTTTTCCCCTTATCTATGCAAATATCTATCCAAATTTTATTATCTGTTCAATTTTTTTTCTTATATGTTTAAATCTATCTTTCTAAATTTTATTATCTGTTTAATTTTTTTCCCTGAATTTTATTTGTTGATTTTTATCTATTCAAATCTTTGTTATTAAAATACACCAAGGCACTGTCTGCTCAAATTTTGAATAGATCTATTCAAATATTGAACAAATCTGTTCAACAACAACAATATTTATATTTGTTCATTTTCTTATCTGTTTAAATTTTTATTTTTTTCATATCTGTTGAAAATATCTGTTCAATTTTTTTGGATCCACTATCTGTTGATAGTTCTTTGCTCACATCTCTCTCTCTCTCTCTCTCTCTCTCTCTCTCTCTCTCTCTCTTTCTCTCTCTTTTATGATTTTGTTTTTGAGTCATTTCAACAAACACTTGGAGGTCCAAACCAGATCCACCAATCTTATACAATGATCAAACACACACACATCAAAATAACAAAATTAATAATAATAATAACAAAAAATGCGACTTAGCGCTGAAGGAGGAAAGTCGACTTAGCGGAGGAAAGGGTGATTTAGAGAGAGATAAGGGTGATTTAGAGAGAGATAGTAAGGGTTATTATTGTTACGACCCTAACCCGCCCCTATGGGTTTAGCATCGTAATCGGCTAGTAATCCTTGGATTACCAAAGGCCTCTTGGCTCAAATAACATATAGTTAGGGGTTGCGGAAGTGAATATACAAAATATACGTAGTCCAGTGAGCTGTGGAGACATACATGGGACAAACAACTTAAAACTTTTATAAACTTGTGAGTGACGACAAAAGATATAGTATTTACACATCACTCCATGCACATGTTATCAGAATTCTTGTCCAAATACAAAACATGGTATAAACATGATCTAGTACTATTACAAAAGCAGCCACTAAGCTTGAACTTCATCAAGAAACTCCTCGGAGGCACAAAGGTTGGCTGACAAAAACTGTAACATAGGCCGTCAACTCTGGGCCTGGTCACGTGCCTGCTCACGTACATACATAATATAAATAGTGAGCGAAAGCCTAGTGAATAATAAAGAGTAAAGATTTTATTGAATGATGTCCATACATAAACAGATTCATAGGCATAGTTACATTTGTATTCAAAGCTCGTACATATATCAAATCATAGCACGTGGCACATCCATTAGCATTAACAAATTTGATGACCCACAAGGGACGGTCGTGAAGGCTTTCTGATGACTCATGTGCACAGAGACGTTTCTGATGACCCATAAAGGGACGCATATCATATGATGCTAAGAATGCCACGAATACATTTCAAAATCTGGGACAATCATTCATTTATTTCAAACATAGCGTAGCATTTCAGGAAACTAATCATTTCATGTCATAATGTTCAGAAAATATTTAACATTGAACATAACTTTATAAAGTTATTACTCACAGATAATCAGTAGCTCCAAATAGATAGCAGAGTGAGCAATTCACTTATCTTGAGGCACGTGACCTACATAACATGGCAGATTCATACATTGAAACATATGCTCGATTGTACATAACTTATTTCATTTGTTCTTAGTGTGTCTCTAGCCTTTAACCTCATTATGGAGTCTTAATCATGGCGTAGGAGTGCTTAGGATGGAATGAGGATGCTAAAATGTACTTGGAACACTTAACAAAAACTTTGCTGAAACAGGGGTCTTGCTCGAGCGTGGCTTCCTTCGCTCGAGCGGACATGCCAAATGTAAGTGGTTGCTCGAGCACGCACTCTTTCGCTCGAGCTGTCCACAAAGTATGAAAAAGTTTTGGTTGCATGCAATCTCCGCTCGACGGTCGTTCGAGCGTGAGACCCAAGTCCTCGCTCTAGCACAACTTTTGTCGCTCGAGCGGACTGCAAAACACGCAAACTTCTGAGAGCATGCAATTTACGCTCGAGCCACACTTTTGTCGCTCAAGTAGAAATGTGAAAATAAAAGTGGTCGCTCGAGCGTGGGAACCTTCGCTCGAGCATGGAAGCAAAATTCTGGATTTTCCATATTTGCTTCCAAAGTTCAAAACAAGAATTTAACACTTCAAAACTCATCCTTTTGGGTCAAAATTTTGGAAAACATTTAAAAACTCACAAAATATCATGCTTTAAAGATCATTTCATGAAATCAAGGCCCAAAAACATGCCAATCGCTCACAAATTCAACTTAAACTTCATGAATACTCCAAGAACATAACATCCATGGAATGATTTGAGCTACAAGTTTTCAAATCATAATAAAATGAAATGAAATGATGTAAAACATGATAAATTCCTACAACTAAGCTCAATTTATGACATACATGAGAGAATTCCTAGCAAACATGCTCCAAATGTAATGAAATGTACATGCATGTATGAATTGATCTTCCTTCCTACTTCTTAAGCTTGATTCTTACATCTCCTAGCTCGATTCACTTAAATTCATGGATGAGTCAACTCAACTTCTAGACTGAAGGTTTGGTTTCTTACCTACAGTCTTCAATTCTTTGAACTCTTGGTGAATCCTAACTCAATTCTCCAATTCTCCTTTAATTCCTAGCAATTCTTCCCTTGCTTCTTGAGATCAACTCTCACTCTCCAATTCTCTCTTCCTCTCACGTTTATGAGCTCAAGGGGTAGGAAATGAGGGTGTAAAGTAAAATAAAGGAGTCAAAGTAGCCTTATATATGCTTAATTAAAGTAGCTTAATTAAAATTGACTTAGGTTAATCACATTGACATTAATTATTCTAATTTAATCGTTTCAAATCGAATTTCAATTGAACCTACCATAAAATTCTAAAAATCTCACATAACACATATACCAAGTCAACTTCTGAATCAGATACCGATAAGGCCTTCAATTCACAAAATATAGCAGAATCTCAAATAGATATTCTTACAATAAACAGATAGGAACACAAATAATGCAATACATATGTAATAAATCCAAAATTTGATCTTAGTAATTTATTAGGCACATGAAATCATTGATTAACGTTAATCATGGGTTGGGGTTGTTACAATCTTCCCCTCTTAACAGAGTTTGGTCCTCCAAACTCGAATTACCTTCATTCTGGAAGAACATCGGGTCCAAAGGGAACAGTTCAGGATATCTTTTCATTATGTCTTCTTCCGTTTCCCAAGTTGCATAAGTCCCTCCACGGTTTTGCCAATCAACTTTTACTAATGATATTTCTTTGTTTCTCAATCTTTTGATCCTTCAGTTGACAATTTGAATTGGCCGTTCTTCGTACGTATAATCATCTTTCAAGAGTACATGAGTCGGTTCAATGACATGGAATGGATCTCTCAAATACTCTCGAAGCATAGATACGTGAAAAACATTGTCCATGTGTTCCATTACTGGGGATAAGGCCACTCGGTACGTTACCGGGTTGATCCTTTCGAGAATCTCATATGGCCCAACATACCTTGGGGCCAACTTGCCCTTAACACCAAACCGAGTTTGTCCTTTTATAGGGGTCACTTTTATGAACATGTGGTCCCCGACTTCATATTCTCTGTCTCTTCTTCGAACTTCTACATAGCTCTTCTGACGACTCTGTGCAATTTTCAACCTTTGCTGAATCAATTTCACATTTTCGGTTGTTTCTTGAACAAGTTTCGGTCCAACAAAGGTCTATCACCTACCTCAGCCCAATATATCGGAGATCGGCATTTTCTCCCATACAAAGCTTCGTAAGGAGCCATTCCAATGCTTCAATGGTAGCTGTTGTTGTACACAAACTTAGTCAATGGCAAATAGGTCTCCCAATTTCCTTGGAAATCTAACACGCACATTCTGAGCATAACTTCCAAGGTTTGATTGGTTTGTTCAGTTTGACAATCTGTCTGTGGGTGATAAGCACTACTCAACCTCAGTTCTGTCCCCAAAGCCTGTTATAAACTCTGCTAGAACCTTGATGTAAACTTCGAATCTCTGTCAGACACAATAGATACTAGTACACCATGTAATGTCACAATTTCATTCACATACATATTGGCTAACTTATCCGCATTATAAATAGTTTTCACAGGTAGAAAATGGACAGATTTAGTCAAACGATCAACTATAACCCAGATAGAATCCATACCTCGAGAAAAGCAAGGCAATCCCACAATAAAGTCCATGGTAATGTGCTCCCATTTTCATTCCGGTATTGGAAGCGACTGTAACAAACCAGCGGGTCGTTGATGTTCAGCTTTAACTTGTTGGCAATGTAAACATCTAGTCACAAAATCTGCAATGCACTTTTTCATTCCAGGCCACAAAAAATTCTGTTTCAAAGCATGATACAAATTCTTTTTCTCTCTCATCTCTCATTTTCAATCATTTTTTCTCTCACACACACATCTATTCAAGTACAACAAAATATTAAATCATTCCAAACTCCCAAACTCTAAAACTATTTTCAAAATATACAACCAAACAAACTAAAAAAATTTATAAACTCTTTTCCCAATTATTATTATTATTTTTTAAAATTTATCTCAAAATACAAACCAAACACACCCATAGGCATCGAACTCAATATATAGGTAGGTTGGTCATTTTGCAAAAAATGTCCTTATAAATATACTGGGCTTGCTTGGTTTGTATCTCAAAATATAATTTTTGAGAATTTTTTTTTAAATTTTGTTTAGTTCAAATTTTTTGAATTTTTTTTTCAAAATCACTTTCTCTCTCCTATATATTAATTAATCACTTTTTCTCTCTCATCTTTCCTTCTCAATCACTTTTTCTCTTACATGCATCTACTCAACTACAACAAAATATCAAATTATCTTAAACTCCTAAATTCCAAAACTATTTTCAAAATATACAATCAAACAAACTTTTTTTTTTATTTTTAAATTCTCTTCCCAAAATTTTTTTAAAAAATTTATCTCAAAACACAAACCAAACACACCCACTATTTTCATGCATAGACTTTTTGGGTAATAAAAAATTCAAATTTAAATTTATGGTATGAGAGCCTAAATTTAAAAACATGTGAGAGAAAAAATGTGAATTGATTTAAAAATTGAAGAACTGCAAACGGAAACGGCAAACAGAGGTTGCTTGGTGACAAGGATGCGTTGGGATCCTCTAGAGTGATCCTCCTAAAGTGATCTCCTCGAGTGAATGTGATGGACCCGACACGTGTCCTACTAATGGAATCAAGGGTTGAGATTAATCCTCACCAAAACGACGTCGTTTTGGTGGGAGAAATTAAAAAAATAAAATAAAAGGAAAGAACAACTCGAAGGAGGTCTTTCAGATCTGATTCAGAATCTATTGAGGAACTCTAAAATTTTTCATCAATGTAAACTTAAAAGAAAAGAAAGAGAAAAGAGGGAATCCAAGTGAAAGAACAACTCGATCAATACAAAATTTCTAAGAATATTACAACTCCAGCCAAAACCCAAAAACCTTATTTATACACAAAACCCATAAGAGATAACTGATCTAGAATTTAACATTAACCATCACAATATCAAAGACAAGAAAAGAAACCATGATATTGAAATGAAACAAGGGTTTAAAAAGACTTACATAGAAATAATGATGATCACTAATAATGATGATCACTAATATTCCATAGAAATTTTAGAGTTCCTCAATAGCAACATAATTAGCAGATCTGGTCAATGAACATGGAGATCGGCGGATGAGGTCTTTCAAATCTCCGCAGTAGCGGCGAAGCCACGCCTGTAACAGGGCTGACTTAAACAAGGGCTGTTTTAATCATCATCATCATCATCAAGGGCTGACTTGAACAGATCTACCCCCTTCAAGGCCTTATCAGAAAACCAACTATCACTACTATTCAACTGTGAGATTTCAAGAGGACATGAAAGAACAAGGAAAGAACAAAACAAAATCAAAACTTTGGTCCCTTCTCTCTGTCTAACCCTCTTCAGAACAGAGTAAAAGTGAACCCAGATATTTGATTTTTTTTTTGTATTGAAATTCCCCCACCAAAACGACGTCGTTTTGGTGAGGGATTAATCTTAACCCTTAGTTCTATTAGTGGGACACATGTCGAGTCCACCTCACTCACTTTAGGTGATCACTCTAGTGAGATCACTCGAGAGGATCCTAACGCGACAAGGATGCCAACTAGTCTATTATTGAATTTTGATTGGTGGGTTACACCATATCATTATTGTGACATGGATTACCACTTTTTCTCCTCAAGCCCTACTCTTGTCTAGCTTCCCTCCTTTTCGTCCCTGCCTCTCTATTCCCTCTGGTTTTATCTCTCTCTAAACCCTAAACCCTTTGGATCTCTCTATCTTGGATCCAAGCCAGACTGGACACACAATTGAAGTGATTTAGGGTTTTAAGGATTTCCAGAACCAATATTTGCAACGATGGAGGTTGATATGGAGATTTCTCCCAGCTACTTCGACCCCGAAGATCTCAGCACCAGAGAGCGCTATCGTTGTTATGGGTATTCTATTTACCATACCATACGCTTTCCATTTCAGTACTAGTCACGTTTTTCCCTCTATTTCTGCTTCATTATCATAACAAGCCCTTTGTAGTTTGTATCTTTCATTTTTATTTAAAATGCCCAATTTTAACCAGAATCATTTGGGTTGTTCACATTTATTTCCATCAATTTGGTCTAACCACATTTATATACAAATACCATGTTTACATCTGCTAGTGGAGTTACACCCATATAATTGGACACTGTTGGTAACCAATTGCACTTTAGTTATATTTCATATTTTACAACCACTGTAAATATTCATTATTTAATTGAGTGTTTTAAGGAGATACATACATGTAGGCTTGATGTTGCAAGTGTCTTTTACCCAGATCAGTAAGTAATCTGTTTCTATTTCAAGTTCATGACTTGTGGTATAGAGCCCCCTTTCCTGCTATTCAATACTTGTTTTGGTAGTGCTATAGAGATATTTGTTACATTACCTTGTTACACTGTACATTGGCAAAAATCTGTGACATTCTTTAGATCCTTGTAAATGTCAACTTACTGGGTTTAACTCACTAGGAAAACATGGGGAAATGCACGGTTTTATTTTTTTGTCACAAGTCACAGTAGCTTGAAAACATTTGTTTTCCATTCTACACTTTTTTCCCCCCGTAGTATTAGTGCATTGTGCTCTCAAGCAGCGTTGGTGAAAAATGAATTGGTGAAAGCGTTATGCACACTTGAATGCAAAGGCCTCTTGAAGCCTAGGTGCAAAGCTCAAAGAAAATAATATATAATGATAATGATTCATAATATAATAAAAAGTTCAAAAGTCAAATAGCAATATATTTAGCCTTTTAACCGACACTGACACTAACACTCGTTGGATACTTTCCGACATGTGTCCGACTGTTGTCAAAACGTGTCATATTTTTTTAAAAGATTTTTAGATCCAGACACTGTTCGAACACTTGGAGGACACATGTGTCCATTGCTTAAACACAAGTGTCCACCAATTAGACACATATGAAACTAATTATAAGTTTGAACTAAATCAGTGTTTTAAAAGACTCTAGGCGCACCGAGGCGATACGGTCTGCTATAGCCTATGCGCGAGGCGAAGCGTGTGCCTCACCAAAGCGAAGCGCAAGTAGTAGAAGAAAAGCAAAATTATAAAATAGACAAATTTTCAACATAACAAATATATATATATATATAATATTTAAAAAATCACAACCATTTTCGATAATTTTTAAACATAACATTCAATCTTTTAAAAATTAGAAATATAATATCCAACAAAAGATATAAAGTATAACATTCAATCTTTTATCACTTTTTGCTCTCTTTTGACTACATTTGGTCATTTTATATTGAATAGTTTTGAATCCCTGTGGGTATGTCCACAAAAAAAGCACTTAATCAACAATTGGAGTAGAAAAATGGGTAAAGCCCATGAAGCCCACGCCTTGCGCCTCAAAAAAAGCCCTCGCCTCAGCTGCGCCTCGCGTGTTGCGCCTTGCCTCGATCTGTTCGAAGCGCAAGGTTGCACCTCATTGTGCCTTGCGCTTAGGTGCGCGCCTAAGCGCGCCTTTTAAAATACTGAACTAAATAACTTAGGATACAATAATAAAAGAAAAAATGAAGTAAATTTATAAAATAAGTGTTATATTGCATTTTTTATTATCTTTGAATGACATATTCATATATGTGACGTATAATAAATATATTAAATTATATATTTCGTGTGTGTCCCCCGCGTGTCCTACATATTTTGAAAGTTGGTATGTCCGCATGCTTGTATAGTATGTGTCGTGTCGCGTGTCCGTGTTTGTGTTTCTTAGTACATAGGTTTTGATTGCATCACACAATCCATAAGAAAGCTTCAAAGCTCCTGAAATTCTCTAATATCAACTCTGTTAACTTAGAAGCATTACACGACTTTATATAAGCTTTAGAGATTTCCTATTCCAACTAGAACTAAAAAAGAAAACTACTAAAAATATTTTAACTTCCAAAACTAATTTAAAGCCAAATAAGAAACATAAATTAAAACTAATTAAATTACTTGATCCCCAAGACAACCCATGGGTAACCCCTATAGCCCATGTTAGCAAATATAAAAATTACCAAAATACCCCTATGCTAAAAATTCTAGGAAACTTAAAAATAATAATAAAATAACACTCTAATAATACTAGAGACATGATTACATATGGTTCCTATTGGTTTTTCTTTGAAATCATGCAATTTTTCTTTGAAATCATGCAAACTTTCAAATATCATCACTTCTTTGAATTTATGCTTCCTTGAGCTTCTTATACTTTGCATCACTTGCCAATATCTTTAAATTTGAAAACAATTATTGGTGGATAATATAACAAAGTGTCCAACTAATCATATACCATTTAAGCAAGTCTTTTTATATAATTTCTCATGTGCTTTACCAAATAATCACAATTACAAAATATTTACAATAATGATACTTGATAGTCATGATCAAAATGAAGTATGTGGTTGAATAAAAATATATCTAAAAGTCAAAATCGAAAAACACTAGTGGTCCATGCCTAACATAAGCAACGCAATACGATCCTCAAGTGTATAATGATCATTCTCATTAAGCATACGACCATCATCATTGTAATCTAAAGGTAGAGCTAATAAATTATATATGTTAAAATATAAAAAAAAGCTCGATTTAAGCTTATCAAATAGAATGTTTTTAGTGTAGTGTTGTAAATATGCTTCGTTTTACCTACTAAACGCTCTTCTGTTATTGCACTTTAAGTGCGTTTTTACCAGCTCTGCTTTAACGAATTACAGAATTTACTGTATTTCGCTTGTGCATACCTGCACTAAATGATTATGCAATGTGTAGGAAAAGGCACTCAACTTCCAATCACGACAATTCAGTTTCTAAGTTCAGTGGAACCAGGATTTTGTATGATGGGCAGAGCATTGAAAGGCGGCCAAACGCTGCACTTTTTCTTGAAGATATCAAACAAGAGGTTGAGAGCTTTGATGTTGATCAATTAGAAGGAACACCTGCAAAGACACAATCTGGTTTGTGGAGAAAATCATTGGCTGGCAGTCGTGGTGTATCTGAGGTAGATGTTGCTGCTGATTCGATACATCGACCTGGAAGTTATTCATTAAAATCTTGCAAGCATGAGGATGATGCATTGTCAGATGGTGGAGATACAACTTTTACTTTATTTGCTTCTCTACTTGATTCTGCTCTCCAAGGTGTTGGAAGTAAAATTTCTTAATTAAAATCACAATTTTCTCACTGTTTTTGCTTATGGATTGGTCTCTTGCATCAATGGTTATAGATTTTGACCAGGTTCGAAGGATGTGTTTAAGTTGCATTTATTCATCTAACCTATGCCAGTTTTTGTAGGTGCGAGATCACAAGATGTTTTATTGAATCTAATTAATGTTTATCAATTTTGGAGCTGTGTGGATCATTTAAAAAACAAAATTGAACTTTAATTATTGTGGATTCATTGACATCAAAGAGGGCAATTCATCAAGTGCATTAATCTTTTGGAGTTTCATGAACTATTTGATTATGCTTTTGTATATGTGATGCCTCTATGTTTTTGTGTTTAATTATGTGTAAATCCAAGTTCACCCCTTTTAAATATATATATATATATATATATGTGGAGTTTTTCTGTTTGTGTCATTTATAGCGACCCCGGTCTTTTCTCTTTAAATTATTGTATCCGGACTTAGGTTCCGTGGATCCTGTCATTACTTATTGGTTGTTGTTGTCCTTTAATCTCTTTGTATTTGAAGTATAGGTTGTGTTGGACGGGTCTGTTACAGGTTGGTTGATTTTAGATGCCGATAGGTGATGCCCAGATTTTGGCCTTCACGCTCGAGCGGAAGTTTTAACGCTCGAGCGGTCCCTTCGTTGTTGCTTCTCCGCTCGAGCGGGATTTTTGACGCTCGAGCGGGATTTTCCATCTCCCAGTATTTTGCTCTGCAGTTCTTCCGCTCGAGCGGTAGTTTTTGTTTTCGCTCCTCCGCTCGAGCGGGGAGTTTGACGCTCGAGCGGGTGCAGCGCCTGCAAAACTTCTGGAAGGGTGCAATCGACGCTCGAGCGGCTTTCTTCACGCTCGAGCATGATTCTGTGTCTTACGCTCGAGCGGGGCTTTCTACGCTCGAGCGTAGAGTCGATTGTATCAGTCCGTGATTTCACTTTTTGACCTACTTTTCCTTCATAACCTTCTAAAAACCGCCCCTGGAGTGTTTTTATCTCTCTCTCTCCCTCTACACACCTTCTCTCTTACGATTGATCTACTTAGAGTGAGTTTCTACCTTAGATCCTTTATTAAAAAGTTAGAGTAAGTTGAGGGCTTCGTTTTAATCTGAGAAACTTGGGATTTGGAGCACGTTGGTCTTTGGTCTTCATCTCCATCTTCTCTATACGGATTATTTTCTTCGAGGTAGGGATTTTCCTACTCCATTTTATATGCTTTGTTCTAAGTTTGGTATTTTGATAGGTTGGGGACACTTTGAAAATTTTGAAAACAAACCCTAGTTGAATTACTAAATTGATTTGAGTAATTAATTTAAGGAAATTGGGGAATTTGGTTAAATCCATGAAATTGGGGAATTTATTGATTAAATGGTGTAGTTGGATAATATAAATCACTCGCCTATTGAATTGTTGGTATATTTATTTTTTCGAGTCTAGAAATAACTGTTTTGGGCTATCGGTGGAGGATAGTCGTGCTTGTTGTAAACATTGCATGCGGATTAGGGAAAATTGAAACTAATCAATTTGTTAAGTCATAATTTTAGACTATTGAATTAATACAGAAATTACATGTATTGATTGAGCATTGCATATGCATATTGTTTGGGAGGAGATAGGGGATGTACTCCACGGTTTAGGGGAAGATAGGGGATGGACCTCTAAACCGGATTTTTGTTTGGGAGGAGATAGGGGATGGACTCCATTAGCACCATTTTTATGTGTGCTTATTATATTGAAGTGTTTTTACATGATTATTGATACAGCACTAAAATGTGTATCAAATGGGAAGTATGAAGTGTTTTGATATGAGCATGAGTCTCGTTTGTTTTGTTGATATTGGAAGTAATGTGAATATGATATACAAATTCACTGTTGTAAGTTTGGCCAGGTTCTGAGCCATGTTGATAATAATGGAAAGTGAAATGTGTCTTAGACATTAGTGTCATGAGACTGTTTAATGATAAAATTGATTATCTTAGTTAACCATCTATTGAATGCTATAGCTTTATTCAATGCTTATATTTGGTTTAGTATTTTTCTACTGGGCTGTGGCTCACCCTTTATGGGAACATCATTTTCAGGTTCAGGTGATAAGCTACCTCCACGGACTTAGCCTGGAAGGATTTGATGTTTGGGATTTTGAAGACTTGTCTTTAGTTATATGTTTTATTTTGTTATTTTTGAGATTTCATGTAAACATTCAAGCCTAGGGCTTAACTTGTAAATGAGTTAGTACTCATCCTTTTTGTGTCCAAGTGTTAGCTTGGAAAGATGTAAGCCCTTAGGGCATTTATTTTGATGTTGCAGGATGTTACATGTGATGTCTTTCAATAAGAATACTCTGATGAATAACTCAAATGATTCATTTTCTTTTATAAATGCATGTTAATGTTATGGTTATTATGGGTTTATTTTGAGGGCGTGACATCATTCATTATGGTATATATCCATTTAGGATTGCATGATGATGAAATAGTGCAATGCTACTTGGTTTTTCGTTGTTTCACCGATAAACATTTAATTACTTGCTAAAATTGGCATGGAAACTTTTCAAATTGCTTGATGCTTATGATCTTATGTAGAAATGAAATTTGATTTTGACCTCAAAGCTTTGTAGTTCATTTTGAGTCAACTTTGCTATCCTCTAGTTAAATTGTTATTTTACATATTGCCAAATCTTAAAATTTTGATGTGCTTATGTTATTCTGACCCATGTTGGATGCTGATCTAGTAACTGTTTGGTGCTAACCTAATAAATATTTCCATTCCATAACTCTTGGAGAATGTTTTGGAGGATTTTGGACCTAAGATGGTAAACTTGAGAAGCTTACAAAGATTATTGATTTGCTTCTTTGAAAGTTGAATGAATGTTTTATCTTGTTGCACATTTTAAATTACTACACTGGTGTTCATAATTTCCTTTCTGTGCTCAAGTTTCTTCTGCCACAAAACTTATTATGAATAACATTTATGATTCCCTTGTGTATCTTACAGTTGACATTTTGTGTATCACAGGGTTGATGCCTATCCCTGATCTGATATTGCAATTTGAGAGATCTTGCCGCAATGTATCGGAGTCAATAAGGTGGGTCTCACACTTCTCATGTATTTGTATTTCTGTTGAAGAGTCTTCTTTTGGAATATGTGTGCACATGTACCACTGTAGCATGCTGAGTATTGTGAATATTATTGTAGTATTTTACTGTGCATGCACGGGAAACATTTCTTTATTAGGATGAAAATAGGAGGTGGGCAGATAAGGGAGGAGGAAGTCTCATTTCTAGTTTATAAAGAAAGAAGCAATGAGAAAGGTCTTTGCCTAAAATATTTTGTACAGTGCACCTTTTTTGTGTGTAAATACTGGCTTTGAATCATGCTGAATGAGGTTCTTAGGATGCAATTATCATGAATATTTTGTTTTGATTTTTTCATATTAAATTTGGTAATGCTCAGCATCTTGGTTGGTTGTTTTACTGTGTCCCTGTGCTCTACTTCTGTTGGTATGGATCCAATGAAAGACATAGAATTGTGGAGGACAAGTTGATGAGGCAGAAGGCTCGACTCTTACTTGATGAGGCTGCTTCTTGGTCTCTTTTGTGGTACCTATATGGGAAAGGAAATAAATCTCTACCATTAATGTTCCTATCATAGAATTGATGTTTTATATAGATAAAGTGGACTCTACAGTGTCACTACAACAATGTTGAAACTTCTTGAATGCATGCTCATTGAAGTTTGGCAAGTTCATACTTAATGATTTATGTACTGAGGAGTGAAGTATTTGTGTAATTTATCCATTCTTTGTTGGTATCAAATTATTTAGTTGTGCTTAAGAAGAAATAACATTGTGACATTCAAAAATTATTTTAAAGTAGTTCCATGTTATTAGATTAAAGCACACTTGAAGTTTATATTTGTCAATTACATCCCTGCTGAATATGAGCATATAAGTGATCTGACCGTTCTCTTAGACATTTATGATTAATTCTTCTCTCTTGGTCAATGTAATATTTGCCCACTCCTCTCTGCACCTCACCTTTTAATCCATTGTTTCAATTCGGCTGGTTATGCGGACTTCTGAGTATCTTGTTGGTTCATGGTGTAATGATCTTGATGAGACAACATTGGTATATGCTACAATATCAGATCATGAATCAGCTAGTATTAGAAATCTTGGAAGATTTTTATTCCTGATTGTTGGTGCATGTCATACCTGATACCATGTCTAATTGAATACTTAGAAAGCTTTACAAAGTGTTATCATTTGCCTTATTAAACAAATTTCTATTTGATGGTGAAATCGGTCATTCTTTTATATACATTTCTCATCTCGTAACTTCCTCCAAATTACATATTTGCTCACATAGTTTCCTGGTTAGGAATAATGATGCATATTGAAGTTACTTAATGTACTTGAATGTTTAGACAAGGTATTCTTGTTGGCTCCTGCATGTTTATGTTGGCTTGTTTGTGAAAATTATTTTTTTCATCTTCTTGCAGGAAATGAAGAACTCCCAGAAGATATGATGCTGGTGACGCATCTACTATTGTTAACTCTCTAGTTTTCCATTATGTTTTCTTGCTCTTATATTGTGAGTTTCATCTAATGCCTTATGACAGTCCCCAACAACTTCGCATTTGGAGGCTTGCCAGTTTGTTGTTGCAGATCATACAGCGCAATTAGGCCTCCGGATTGTTCAGTGGCTTGAAGCATTAGCCTCCAAAGTTCTTGATTTGGATAATGAGGTGATGAGTCTGCTACTTTCTCCTGTTTTGACGGTCTAATGCTTATCCATGGTTTGTTGTTTCTTTAACTTTTAAAATTTAATTTTGATTTTGAATGCCTTTCTTGTTGCATTTCAACAGATAGTCTGAAGTTGCCAACTATTGTGAATTGATACCATTATCCACCATATACTTGAATTATTTTTTCCTTTTTCGATTAGAGAAATTATCATAGTTGAAGGTGGCAACTATTGAATTGATACCATAATCAGCCATTGTTATTTTTAGTTTATTTGAGATCTATTTTTGTAAACAAATGATTTAGGTAGTGAAAATTAACATCTTTTTTCTTTAACATGCACATCAATGAGGTGTAAGGCTTGGAGTGCTGTGCCTTCTCCCAAATTAGCAGACAACTTAGTGATCAAAGACTTTTTTCCTGGAGAGATTTCAGTGTTTGATAATAAATCAAATATAATATCAAGATATTGGGTGGCAAAGAAGATAAAATATGCAATAGGTTTTATGTGCTGAAATTTGAAAGCAAAACATTTAAAACTTTTATTTTGTATTAGTAAAAGGAGAATGTGATTTGGTAGAAGAATCAGTGACTTGCAAAATGAGTTGTCTGGTTGTGTTAGGAGAGTATTGATGATGGGCCCTTGGAGGGTTGAACAGGAGCAATTGTAAATTGTATTCTGAAAGCAAAATTTTGTTTTAATACATTGTAGTTCAGAAGGCAGTTTGGTGGGAAGGTTACAAAGCATGATATGGTCCTGGAAAAGGGAGAACTTCAGTTGATAATTATATTTAAATGGTGACTAGTAAGTCTAAGATATATATATAAATTCACTTGATGATCCATATTGTAAGTTTACAACTTCGGTGTGTGGTGATCAAGACATGCATGTACTTACTAGAATAAGTCATTTGGAAACTAGAGATGGATTACATTACATGCATCATGGGTGAGGATCAAATGCTTGTGTCATGAAGAAATTAAAGGATGTGGAACAGTGACAACTTTACATTCATTATTTACCCAATAAACCACATAGGGGAACACATTACAGCAAAAATTATTAACTTCCCTGTTTTTAGGAACCGTATCTATTTTTTATTTTATTTTATTTTTGGGAGCAATTTACAGATATGGGCAAGTCATTGGGGTTTTAATTGAGGGCTTTGAAGGTAAGAAATTAGAATAGTCTCATTGTAAGATGAAGCGTAACAAAACTGAGGCTTGCACCTATTACAGTGGAACAAATTATATTCAACTGGGGAGTATTTATTTAATTGTTTTTGATAAGTAAAAGAATTGATGATAGCTGCATGTGGAATAAAGGAGGTATTTTATATGATGAGAGAAAAGAGAAGGAATAAAGAGGGATATAAATGCTGCATCAACTACTATGTGAAAAATTTATGAGGTGTGCTGTGAAACTAAGAGGGTGACTGAGCAAAGTTCAAGAAATGAGACAAGAATAGTAGTATATTATTTGGTTTAGTATTATGTTGGTTACCCATGGAAGTTATTGTTATGTTATGCAACTGAAGGAAAGATGAGCATCTTCATATTGTTTTGTGGCTTTTGATGGAGTCATGGGGGGTGTGAAGTGATTATTAATTACAATAGGTTAAGGTTGCATTGGGAAGGTCTTCTTTTGGATTGATTATGGTTGGATTGGTCAGGCCACTTCAGGGAAGAGATCCCATGTTGTATGCCATTTGTGATCACTAGTTTGACTAGTACCGACTGTGATAGTTTAGAGCTTGATTGCCTTGATTTAAGTTGAGATGCTTTAGAGTTCAATGGGTATATATGAGAAGCAAGACTAGAGTTGGTAAAAGGATTTTGTAGAACTGGGGGCAGGTGGTGAGGGTGTAATGATAATGGATAGCCACTGTCCAACAAATTACTAAGACTACTGATTTTATCTATCAATCGTTAGATAAAAAACAGCGTAGATGTAAGGAAATATCCATAAATTAATTGCATGATGAAAGTAGAAACATTGTTGTGTGGGATCAAGCATATGTATCGAATTGGAAAGAAAGTCAAGTAGGACAATGGGTGTGCTTTATTGATGGACAAGATCCAGGAAGTGACGGAATAACACACTCATAAGGGCGAGCTTTAATTAAAACAGAGGAGGCTGAAATGGATGATTGATTGGTATGGATGGATGCTGGAGATTTCATTAATACCACCAGTTGTGGGATGGGTAAGCAAATGTTGACTAAGCTTTCTGGTCATGCAAAATGAAAATGGAGAGGTCTTAATGAAAACATAGATTATGGGATGACAATTTTGTGGCTATCATTCACATTGTTTTTTTCAGCCCAGTTGACTTCCGGTTTTCATATTTGAACATGTGGTTG
Organism: Camellia sinensis; assembly: GCF_055761805.1. NCBI lineage: Eukaryota > Viridiplantae > Streptophyta > Magnoliopsida > Ericales > Theaceae > Camellia > Camellia sinensis. Next base: position 103,686,384 of record NC_138962.1, read on the forward strand.
GCCCGAAGCAGAAGGATCAAGCTATGTTGGGTCCTATTATCAATATCTAGACAGAATACCAAAGAACCATTTGGCAGCCATTTAGTCATTTATTTTCTTTGAAGAAGATTGTATTTAACAATAATTGTTTGATTTCCTTGGTTCTTCCCTGATAGTTTAAACTTCACAATAATTTGACTGAAATTGTATTAGGAGTTCTGTGGTATGGTTGGCATAACTGTTGGTTGTCTTCGCAGGTGAGAGGTTCTCATGTTGGTACTTATCTCCCCAGCTCTGGGGTCTGGCATCATACCCAACGTGCTCTAAAGAAAGGTGTCTCAAAACCAAAAACTGTTCATCACTTGGATTTTGATGCTCCAACGTGTGAACATGCTGAACAACTACCTGATGATAAAGTACTTTTCGATGAACAACTGTCTCAATATGTATAATTTTATTTCACCCATGAACTGCTTGTGGTCTGTTGTAGTACATTTTGAATATAATTTTGATTACATTTCAATATATTAAAGTCCTTTTCACATCTGTTCAGCTTTGCAACCACGCATTGTATCTGCATCCTATGCCGTTCATCTTGTTGGATTCAATTTTGCTGAAACTAGTAGATCTAGAAGATTTTTAACATTTTTTGAAATATATTATTTGTCTATTTATTTTTTATTTGTTAGAATTATGTAAACTTATTTTTTAATGAACAGAAACAAGATGAATCTCTTCTGGAAGATATCTGGAGTTTGTTAAGGGCTGGCAGACTATAGGAGGCCTGTGATCTTTGCCGGTCTGCTGGACAGGTATGCAAAATTTTTTTGGGGTAGTAGTTGTAAACTTCCTGCCCCATTGTGATATTAAATTCCCTTTGGGCAGCCATGGAGAGCTGCAACTCTATGCCCATTTGGAGGGTTGGACCTATGTCCATCAGTTGAAGCGCTGGTAAAAAATGGAAAGAATAGAACTCTGCAAGCTATTGAACTCGAACGTGGCATTGGTCACCAATGGCGCCTTTGGAAATGGGCTGCCTATTGTGTGTCAGAGGTACGGGAAAAAATATTTAATCATAGTACTTTCTGTGAGCGAACTTTCTTATGCAGTTACAATGATTTCTATAAATGTCGCACACATTCCTTGTGCTCCCTTTTTCTCAATATTTTGTGGTTCTAATTTTTCTCTTCGGCAACTCCCATTGATTGATAAATCAAATCTTGTTCACTTTCTCTTGTAAGATTGGTAGACAATTGACGTTATTGTAAATTGTTTTCTGCTCTTCTTGTTTGGAGATTCTCAATATTCGTAGCTTAATAAGATGCTGCCATTTCTCCATTAAAAAATGGTCGTTCAATTAAGTGATTTCATTTCTTCTATGCCTTCTTGTATTGAAGAGAATTGCTGAGCAAGATGGTGGGAAATATGAAACAGCAGTATATGCAGCCCAGTGTAGTAACTTGAAGCGTATTCTTCCTATTTGTACAGACTGGGAGGTAATTTTTTGCTCCTTAATGATGCTACCTTCTAATTTTTTATCAGTTTTTTTTGGGTGAATAAATTTTTTTTTATCAGTTTTTGTTCACCCATAATTCGCTTTGATACATCTTTTGAGCTTTTTGTAAGAACAATCAACCACTTATTCCTCCTACCTATTACCTGGTATAAAATGCATATGAGCACATGTAGAAGCTCTCCTAGTTGTGGTTTTGATTCTAAGCATGTCTATTTAGCTTCTACAACATGGATTGCAACATATATATATGTATAATATATATTGAGGAGGCTGTTTGGTTAGGTTGATTTCGAAAAAGCTCAATGGGGTTTCCACAAATAGAAGTATGTGTGATTTCGATTCCTTTATAAGAGAGTGTGAGTTGATTGGTCTACCCTTGAGTAGTGCTCCGTTTACTTGGTCTAATCTTCAGGAGAATAGTGTTTACCGTAGGTTAGATAGATTTCTTCATACTTTGTGTTGTGAGGAGTTGTTTCTTGATTTAAGGCAAGAGGTTGTGCCAAGAGTTGTTTCAGACCATTGCCAGGTGATTTTTGAGAGTTGTCCCTTTAAATGGGGTCCAACCTCCTTTAGATTCGAGAACATATGGCTGAAAAATCGCTCTTTTAAAACTGATTTCGAGGAGTGGTGGGAGAGTGGAAGAGTCCATGGGTGGGGAGGGTTTCAAGTTTATGTGAAAGTTGAGAGGGGTCAAGGAGAATTTAACGATTTGGAAGCATAAGTTTTTGGTGATCTAAATGAGTTGAAAGCAGAGTTAGTTTGAGGTATTGAAGATTTGGATGCAAAGGAGTCTAGGGAGGGTTTATCTAGGACTTCGAGAGATGAGAGATCATTGCTCAAATTAAAGTTGGAAGAGCTTGTTTTTTGGGAGCAGATTTTTTGGGGACAGAGCTAAGTTGAAATGGGCAAAAGATGGCGACATCGATTCAAGATTTTTTCATAGGGTTGTGTCGGGGAAAAGGAAGAAGAATTTCATTAAAAATTTGGAAATTGGGCAAGGATTGGTTGGTGAATAAGGAAAGAGCAAATCGTTAATGAGATTTTCTATTTTTACTCAATTCTCTATTCTAATGGAGTGGACCGTCTAGGGATCAAAGGTATTTTTTGGGCTCCTATAGATACCTTGAAAATCAGTTGGCTCAAGAGACCCTTTGAAGAATGTGAGGTGCAGTAGGCTGTGTTTGAATGCGAGAGAGATAAGGCTCTAGGCCCGGATGGTTTCTCAATGGCAGTGTTTCAAGATTGTTGGGAGATCGTGAAAAGGAATCTTATGAAAGTGTTTGGTCAGTTTTTTGAGAGTGGGGGAGGTTAACTTATGCACCAATGCATCCTTCATTTGTCTGATTCCCAAGAAAGAGAAGTGGGTTAAGATTGGAGATTTCAGGCCCGTTAGTTTGGTTACGCTACTTTACAAAATTTTGGAAAAGATGCTCCTTAAAAGGGGCTGTCCTTGGGAAAACCATTTCTCCTTCAAAAGGGGCCTTTGTGCATGGACGGCAAATCCTGGATGTGGTCCTAGTGGCCAATGAGAATGTTGACACTTTCGGGGACACACGAACACGGCGGAAACATGTATGGGACACACCACATGGCGTGTCTCCTTATTTATTTAATTTATTTTCGGGGGACACACTGGAAACACTTCGAGACACACTAGGGACATGCCAAGTTGTCTTTTTTTTTTTTTTCCTTTTTATTTAGTGTTTTTGATGAATGTTAACTGTTTATTATTATTTTTTTCCTTAGATTTAAATACTTAATAGATCATCTATAAAAAAAAGATGTGTTAATTTAAAAGTGTTTATTTTATTTATTATTATAAAAAAAAGGAAAAAGAATTAGAGTTAGTTTTTGTTAATATTAATTGTTTGTGGATGTAATAGTAAATGAAAATATATAAAAACATATTTTATTGTCGTGTTCCCGTTGTGTCCGTGGCCCCATATTTTGGAAATCGCCATGTCTCATGTCCGTATCCATGCTTCTTAGTTAAGTAATATAGGGGATTGCATAAATAGGGCATTGTTTTTAACGTGGACTTCGAGAAAGCATACGATCATGTGGATTAGGGCTTTTTGGATTTTGTGTTGGAAAAGAAGGTGTCACGACCCAAACCCGCTCCTAAAGGTTTACGCCATGACTGGCCTGTAATCAGGCCTTAAAGACAAAATTTCGAAAATATTTAATTAATATCGAGGCTTGAAGCGGAGGTAAAACAAAATGAATAATGTCCATTGCGATGTGCATACATGATGAACTAAAATATTTAAAACATTCAAACATACTTTTATCATATACATATTTAAATCTTAATACATCTCACACACATATATATAAGACTTAAAAAAAAAAAATACAAAGCTTAGCAAGCTTGACAAAATAAAACTAAAGCCTCATCATGGAGGCACTGCTTGGGTGGCTTGACAAGGGGCGGACTTCGAGGCAAACTTTAATGCTGATATTCCACTTGCTCACTTACATATATATAAGGGGAGAGGGGTGAGTTAGAGCCCAGCGAGTAATACCAAAATAAAGAGGTTAATGAATGAAGTCCATAACAATTTATAACAATTTAAAAGTATGTCTTACAATTTTCAAAGTGAATCTTATATCATTTTCAAAACAAAGTATTTGCCATATTTTTACATTTCCAAATATCATATAACATCATTTTCAAAGCGAACATTTATCGTATCGAAATCCATGCTTTTTCAAATGAAACATATATCTGGATCAAACAAAGCATTTTCCATATTGAATCCATTAACAAAACATTATACGTGGTACATCTAGTCGAATACGAAGGGCCCAAAAGCATACTCAAAGGGACCATGAAGGTCAACAAAGGAATCACATGAGTCTAAACGACAGGACCATCTATGTCAAGCAAAAGGACCACTCGGGCCAACATTAGAAATCTTTGTAACCAAATAATGAAGGGCCTTGGTATTATTTCCCCCAGGCAAGGGCCTCATCAACACAGGGCCATGGTATTGTTTCCCCCCAGGCGAGGGCATATTTCGTTAATCAAAGGGCGATGGTATTGTTTCTCCCAGGCGAGGGCCTTTTAATGGATGCCACGATTACATTTTAAAATGGGACATTCATTTGTTCATATAAAATAACATTACATAAACATGATTCATATAACAATTTACAGAACACTTTTCGAACATATCTTTATAGAGATATTAATTACAGTGGGCTTGACTCGAATATAACTCCTTGGACACCCAACCTACATAGAGCACACAAACGAACATATCGAAACACAATATTACTCTCTTGATCACATATAACTTCTCTTATTCTTTTCTTCCCTAATAAACCGAATTCTTGTTTCATGTATTCTTACTTATTCTTTCTTTTCAAATAAACTGATTTCTTACTTTGCTTCATAATCAATTAACTTTTGTTGGTTCTTAACTTATTAATCCTCAATGAGTCATAATTTATGCCTAAGAATGCTTGGGAAGAGATGAGAATGAAAATATGAGAAAGATGTAATTTTTCAAAACATGTTGAAACTGCCTAACCGCTCGAGTCACCTCTTGGTCGCTCAAGCGGACTGCACAGTCTGCAGAAATACTGGATGGGTCAAAAGTGCGCTCGAGCTTACACTTTTTTGCTCGAGCGACTAGCAAACATAAGGTGGGTTCGCTCGAGCCACCAATTGGTCGCTCAAGCGGTCTGGAAAGACTGCAAAAGTTTTGGAAGCTTGTAATGTTCGCTCGAGCCACTAATTGGTTGCTCAAGCGGTTTGTAAATTTTCTGGGTTTTCAAACTGAAGATTTAGCTTCCAAACTTCATTTCAAAACTTGGGGTCATCCATGGCTTGTTTGAAATCATGAAAATACTTTGGAAAAATACCAATACATGACCCTTCAGGAATTATTTACTTAAAACCTCAATAATTTGCAAAAACTTGAATTAAATCTTTATGCATGTAAAGATTTTCCATACTTCTTTTCTTTAGAGAACAAAACATGAAATTGAATATGGAAACTTAATTTTTTGAAATAAATGCAATACAAAAGCTTTCATGTAACAGTATTTCAAAATCCAAACCCAAAATCAAACTCATAAACTTAAAAACATGACATAAAATTTCATGGGGAAGAAAACATTTGTTTAGAAGGACTTTACAAATTAATTAAGTTAAGATATAATTCAAATGTTCGTCTTAGTTCTCTTCAAAACATAGAATCGATTCTTCAAAATTCTTGAAATCTAAAATGCATGTAAATTTAAGGTATCAAAACTTATAGCATTTGTTCATGTATGTGAAAATGAAATTCTATATCATGCAAGCCAATATAAATCAAATCCAAAATGATTAATTTCCAAATAACTTCCAAAACCATGAACCTAGCTCAATTTCCTTCATTTTCTTCTTAATTTCTTCCAATTGCATGATGTTGATTCCAAACTCATCTTTAATTTCAAGTGTAATACAAAGATTCTACAAAAATCAAGCATGATTCCCATACCTTAAGCTCTAATTTCAGAAATTAAAGTTGATTCCCCCCTTGGGTCTTCTTCTTCTCTTCCAATCTTGAACTTCTCTTGCTAAAGGTGAGCTCTCTCTCTCTCTCTCTCTAAAATTGCCCAGCAGAAAACATGAGTAATGAAGTTACACCCTTGAACTCATCAGCAATACATGTATACACACCCTACTTTTTCATTAGGGAACACGTGCACACACACACACACTGGAATTCTTCCAGCACATCACTCACACACACACACACACACACAGATTTCTCAGCGCGCACACAGAATTCTCAGCACACCCACACCCACACCCACACCCACATACACCCTCAAATTCTAGACCATTCCACAATTCTATTTATGATTAAGATTAACTTAATTAAGCAACACAGAGTCTTAATAATTCTTGATTAGCACATAATTTAATTAATCATAATTAATTACAAATCCCACATAATTTAATTAGTCGAATTAACTTTAATTAAGTCTCGATTAAATATATTTAATTTTTACCAATCTGAATCAGATTTTTAATCAAACTCCCAAAAGGCTCCAAATATCAAATTAAACTTATTGCCATCATCAATTTTGGTTTCTCAAATCTCTAAGGCCTTCAATTTCAGATTAAACTCAAAATCTCTGTCAATAAATTACATATTCAAATTGTACACCTCATAAGTAAATTTAATTCATAATAATCATAATTCCCAATCCTCATAACTTAATTAACTTCAATTCGGACCCAATTAATCAAATCTTAATTTTACTAAACTGAATCGAATATTTATTGAACTCCCAAATGGGTTAATACTTGAAATTAAACTGATTCAACTCGTCAATTTCACCTCCTAGGTTTTCAATTTCTAATTCCAAAATAAATCCTTAATAGAATCATATAAAAATCAGGCTCCATAATTCTTATAAATCCCAAACTAAATCAGAATAATAACTAATTAAAATCCAAATCTCCTTAATTAATTAAATGCAAGATATTATACGTGGTGGGTCATCACAGAAGGGCTTTGGGTCTAGGTGGAGGAGGTGGGTTTCGGGGGGTGTGTCGTCATGCAATATGGCCATCATTGTGAATGGTAAGGCTGGGAATTCTTTTAGGTCATTGTGAATGTCGTCATGCAATATGTCACCATTTTGCTTATTTTAGTAGTTGATGTGTTGGGTAGAATCATCGTTCTAGCTAAAGAAAAGGATATTATCAAAGGATTTGTGGTGGGCTATGTAGCACGGGTGCGGGTACGGATATTGGTACGGGTACGATACGGGTATGCCAATATGGCAAGACTTAAAAAAAACAGGATACGGGTACGGCTGGGGTACGCCAATAAGTTTTTTATTTTTTTATAATTTATAGTTTGAGATCCAATCTATAAATTAAAGTTCAATACCAAAACTAAAAGGAGAAATTATAAAACCAAAAGAGAAATCATGGTTCAACAATACCAATACCAAAAACAAAGTCTATAAGCTATTTTAATGCCATTAAATGGGAGAAATTACAAAATAAAGTTTCATTTCAAAATCAAGCTAAGCAAAATTTAAAAACTTGAAGCTTTGGTTTTCACTTTTATCAACTTCATCATTCAATAATATATCTTTCATCTCTAGCATATTATGTAAAGGATTTACAATTTCAAGTAAATAAGAACTCTCTAATAAATTAAACGTATCCCCACCAATGTCTCATAGCTTGATGTACTCCTGATGTACCCATGAAGTACCTATCTAGTACCCAACTATCAAAGAATGTATAAAAAGTACCCGGTATGTATTTCGAGTACTCGGTACGCATGCAGTCCTATCGGTACGAGTATAACAATATTTTCGGAGTACCCATGCTTCATAAGTGGTGGGTAGGGATAGGATTGGTGTCACCCATTACAATTTGCGGATGACACTATCTTTTTTTCATCAAAGGAGGAGGGTAAGGTTGGCAATTTGCGAATGTTTTTGAGAATCTTTGAAATTGTGTCGGGGCTCAAGGTTAATCTTAGTAAGAGTAGTGTTGTGGGCATTAATTTGAAGTCTACCTATGAGCAAAGGATGGCAGATATGTTGGGATGTCCCATTGAGCAGTTTCCTCTCAAATATTTTGGGCTTCGATTGGGAGGAGATCCTAGATCGGCATCTTTTTGGGAGCCTGTACTTGTCAAAATTGGGAAAAGATTAGAGGGTTGGAAGCAATCCTTGTTATTTCCCCCGGGGAGGGGGGGGGGTATACTTTGGTACAGTCCGTGTTGCCATGTTCCTATTTACTTCTTATCCTTGTTCAAGATTCCGGTCAACATTGCGAGGAAAATAAATTGATAAGAGATTTTCTTTGGAAAGGGTGCGATGAGGGTAAAAGGGATCATCTAGTTAAGTGGGAGGTTGTTTCTCTTCCTAGGGATAAAGGGGCATTGCTATAGGAAACATTGTTACTAGGAACATGTCCTCTTGAGTAAGTGGTTATGGAGATTTCCTGTTGAAAGAATGTCACTATGGTATTCTATCATTAAAAGCAAGTATGAAGTTCAGGCCAATGGTAGAGATTCTAATGTGGTTACTACAGGCAATTGTCGTTCTCCTTGGAAGTCGATCTCTCTTTTGTATCCACAAATGTCCAATTTCTTATCATTGAAAGTGGGGAATGGGGTGAGTATCCGATTTTCGGAGGATGTTTGGTTTAGGGGATTCCTCATTCAATTGAGCTTTTCCTCTCCTTTACAGATTGGTTTGTACTCGGGATGTTTCAATAGCATCAGTGGCATGTTCTAATGTGGCACCTATTTCTTGGAATCTTGGTTTTCGTAGGAATTTAAATGATAGGGAGGTTGGCGAGTTGGCTTCTTTGTTGTCATTGATTGATGGGGTTTCTCTTTCTTCCTCTTGTGATAGTAGGGTTTGAAATATCAATTCTTCAGGGGTCTTTTCTTGTAAATCTCTGTTCAATAAATTCATTGATGATCCCTCTGCCCCTTTGTTTCCTCTTCATAAGAAAATTTGGAAAGCGACTGTTCCTCATAAAGTGAAGTTTTCATGTGGTCCTTATCTCAAAAGGGTGTCACAGCCAATGACCTTTTCCAAATGAGAAGGTCCAATCACTTTCTTTGTCCTCAATGGTGTGATGTGCAAGAGGAACTTGGAATTGGCAGATCATCTATTTTTGGACTGCCCGGTGGCTTTTGCTTTATGGCAGCATTTGTTTGGCCTACATGATGTTTAGTGGGTTGCTCCATGGGACTGCATTCATATGCTTCGTGTTAGGTTTGAAGGGTTTGGCAGCAACAAGAGAGCCCAAACAATGTGGTCCTATATTGTGTTTGTTATTTTCTGGACTATTTGGTTGGAGAAAATGCACGAATCTTTCACAATAAAAAATCAGATGAGGAGGCTTTGTGGAATAGGGCGGGATATTCGTCTTTATTTGGCTTCATATTTGGCTTTGTGGAATTTTTGGCTTCCTTTTGAAGGAGTTTCATTTGTCTTGATTTCTAGAGATTGGGCCGCTGTTTGCCATCTCTAGTGCTAGGAGTTTAGTGAAATTTGTTTTGATTGTTCTGCCTTTTCTTTCTCTATTTGTTTGAGGGCTTCTTGTCCTCTCCTCTCATTTTTCTTTTTTAATAAAATTCTTTGTTGATGCTCAAAAAAATGTTTCTGGAAACTATCGCCACTCTGTGTTTCATTCTTCAACTATTAATTTTATTTAGGATAAATTACAGATACACCCCTTGAGATTTAAGTTAAAATACGAACTGCCTCCCATAGTTTTGAAAATTACAAATATCCCCTTGCCAAATTTTTTATTAACAAAATTAATAGAAAAAATAAAATTCTAAACTACTCTCCCATACTAAAAACAGTTAACTGACTTGATGATTTATTAATAAAAGTGGTCATTGGTTATGCAATTAGAAACTTGAAGGGGCGGGATGTAATTTCCAGAAGATAAGGGGTAATTTGTATTTTAAGCAAATCTCAGGGGGTGTATTTGTAAGTTACCCTTTATTTTTATTTAGTCCCTAAAGATATTAATTTCTACTAAAGTAGTCAAATTGAATGTTAAAACCTAATTTGATGGGCAAAAAGTCATTTTAATATTTGAACAATTTAAACCACATGACCAAACAATCATTTTTTTGTTTGCTAATTTGAAATGAGGGTTATAGAAGAAGATGGGTGTATGGTTGTAGAGTGTAAGTTGTCTAATATAGTAGTTGTATGATTTAGGCTATGTTTGGCAATAGCTAACAAAGCTACATTTTTTTGCAGAGCTTTTTTTTTTTTTTTTTTTTTTCTCTCTTCAGTATTTTTTTAAAAAAATTTGTGCCAAAACGTTTTACTTTTTAGGTTTGTCAAGTCTAAATGGATCTTAAAAGTAGGAAAAATTCCAAGAAAAGTTCACTAGAGAAAAAAACTCAAAAAAGTCAATTTTAATGTTTTTTTTTAAAGTTGCTTTTCAAGTATATCTAGTCTAGTAGGACTTAAAAGTGAACTTTTTGAATTTTTCTTTTTATAAAAGTTCACTAAAGACCAAAAAAACCAATAAAAAAAACTACTAAAAAAGCAATTGCCAAACCCACTATTAGGTTGTCCAAACTGTGAAATTATCTTTTTGCCTAGTAGATTAGCTTTTCCTCATTATTGATTTGGATAGGCCATCTCTAATTGAACCATATAAACTGAAATCAAAATTTTAGGGATTAACTAGATAAATTGATAGTTTGGGGATGAAATAGAAAAAAAAAGACAATAGTTTGGGGGATAAAACTGAAATTAACCCTGAAAAATATTTAGTAAACTGATACAAGAGGTGGTTGATATTGCAAATAATTAATCTTTGTAATTTAGTTTTCTTGAATTGCTGCAATGAAAGGAGAATTAGTTGTTGACTTGTCGTATTGTTATCTAGTTGAATAACTGTTTAAATGTAGCTGTGGAAGGGCAATGAAGTAGCAGAATGGTGAGATCACTTTGTCTATTTTTTGATGTCACATTTACGGGGTAAAGTCCGTTTTCTTTGAGGAGACAATTATATATTATTATCTTATACAAGACTACTGTAGGTACCTATACCACGCCCGACACGTGGCGAGCCCTTCGGGCACCGCATCATTGTCATCACACCCCCACATGGGAAACCTCTAAGGCACCACTGTCAATTGAGATTGCATGCCTAGCCTAAGTCGAGGCATGCACACCGTCAAGTATGGAGAGCTCCAAGACAAATGAGCTGGGCTGTCAGCTTGCCTACGCGCTCATTGAGGACCTAGACTCACTTGCATGCCCATTTGGGTTCTTACTTACCCACGCTCTCTTGGAGGCCTAAAGTTGAGCCCTTGGCTGCCTATTTAGTCCTTTGGCCAGCATATGCTTGCATAGCAGCCTAAGGCTTGCCTTAATGTCACTCATTCTACTCAACCACTTGGCTTTCTAGGCTGGGAGTTGGGCCTAGGCAACCTCGCTTGGGGACCATCGAAGGACTGTGGACTGTGGACTGGAGGCTAAGACCATGGTACCGTCAAGGTTTTGCTTGGCTATCTCCTTAGAGAGAGGCAATGTGGACCTTATATCCATGCCTCTACATGCATGATGCGTTGCCTTTGAAGATATCAGACCTATCACCCCAGATGACAGCCAAGTTTATATCAGCTTCTTGAGGTGAGGGGAGCCCGCCACCTGCCCCTAAAGTTGCTTAGGCTCCTCCAATACTAGAGGAGCTTATATAACGTATCATACATGCAACGACCACGATCATCATACAACAACACTACTATAACTACACAAACCCTCAGAGCACGTTTGGTACGATGGAATGGGCTAAAATAGGATGTCCATTCTAACTTTGCATTCCATTTCCCATGTTTGGTATGTCTTATCTAAGTGAGAATAGTCATTTCAATGGAATTGCTATTCTAACATGTGAGAATGCCCATTCCTTTCTCTAACCCAAGGAATAGCCATTCCATTCTATCATAGAATCACCATAAAACATTATCAGTTATCTACGACCACCATTCCCTTCTACTACCACTCCCTCCCACCATTGCCACCATCGTTACTACTATTGCCATCGCCACAATCACCACCACCACCACCCTATTGCCGCCACCATCACTACCACTACTACCGTTACTACATTATCACCACCACCATCGCCGCCACAACTGCATCACCACCTCCACAACCACTACCACTACCTCCACGACCACCGCCACCGCCACCCTACTACGCCATTGCTGCCACCACCACCAATACCACCATCACCACAACTACCATTGCTACAACCGCCACCTCCACAATTACTACCACCATCGTTAGAATCACTACCCTACTAGCTCCGTTTTTACCATCACCACTGCCTTTGCTGCTAGAACCATTACCTTACCACCACGTTAACAAAAAGCACACCACCGCCACCATTATCGCAATAACCACCACTCTACTACTGCTACCCACCAACACCACCATCGTCACTGCCACAACCATTACCTTCCCACTACTATCACCATTTTTACAAAACTCACACCACCATTATCATAAGAACCACCACTCTACTACCGCTACTTGCCATCATCACTGTCGCCGCCACAACCACCACCACAACCACCACAACACTAGCTTACCACCACCACCATCATAGTGACCTACCACCACCACCATCCTAATACCACTACTATCACGACCACCGATGCCGCCACCAATACCACCACTCACACCATCGCTTCACAACTATCATAATCTGTATGAATTTTTAACTTGTTTGTTACTAGCTTGTTAAAAAAAATAATAAAAATAATAAATAAATAAAATATAAAAAATATTCCATTCCATTAATTTAAAGGCATAACCAAACATGAGAATAAGAATTATCATTCTATTTCTATGTCATTCCATGTTGACAACCAAATAATGGAATGGGAATGAACATTCCATTCCATTCCATTCCCATATTGATTCCATTCCTTCGTACCAAACATGTTCTAAGTGTTCAAGTTCTCTCACTACGCTCCCCCATCTCTAAGCCTGCTTTGGTCTTCTATTTCTCCACCTCCGGTGCTCTCAAACCACTAAAGTGCTCTTCATTTTCCCAGAGGTCTGCAACCGACCACCTCTAACCTTACTTACCCACAACTACCAAGCACACAAAATGCTATTTGAAACTTCCAAGTTTTCATTGTGGTTGTATTCACCAATTTTCGCAATGACAGCTTGGTTCACAGCCTCAAGGCTCAACCTATGCACATTGATATTATACAAAAAAGATAAAAGCTCAGCCATACAACATCTAAGGCACCTTTTTATACTGTAGTTCTTCCCAATTCTATTTAATACTGCTTGACCAACATCTTATCTAATCCCAATCTTCCAACCACGTTGAGCTTTTCAATAATTTTCAACAAGGCACGATTTTATTTAACTTCTGCTTTGGTTGTAGGCAGATACTTCAGTCCTAGAAGCTTACACTTTACAAGAAGCACCTCCTGCGAAGGGGTAATAAACTTTCAAGGCCCTCTCTTAACAAGTTGTATTTGGCCGTGATTGGATAATAGAGTTGGGCCCTATTTGGGAAAAAGGATTGGGGCTAAAATAGCCTATAAAGACAAAAAAGGCTAAAATAGGCAATAAGACAAAATGTCACATCCTACACATCAATCAATCACTTTTCTCTCACAACCATATATTCAACTACTAAAAAATTCACGAATCATCACAAACACGACTTTTTTTCATCTCATAAAATAGCCAAAAAACCATAAAAGCCAACTAAAATAACCAAGTTCCCTAATGAGGCCTTAGTGGTATTTTAGCCATTATGAGGTCAATAGAGTATCATTCCAATAAACCCCCACCTTTTGAAGGGAGAAAAATAACGATCAAGCCACATATTTGCCTTCACAACAACCACATTGTATTGTTGTTTATGCTCGTCGCTTTCCATTGTCAAGAATACTTTCTCATATTATACTAGTAGACAACTTAATCAAGTTCTGTGAATAAGCAATGTGTTAAGTTTAGAGCTTGAGGCAGTGAATTCTGATTCGTAGTTTAAATACGTAATTTGTTTAAATTGCTCAAATCTTGAGGTTTAGCTGCTTCCTTTGCAATATTTCTAGGCAGTTTTAGTTGCGTTGATCTTCATTTCTTCTCATTTTCTTGCCCTGTTACTTATGTAGTTTATAGTTATCTGGGAAATTAAATTCCAAGGCTTTTGCAGTCAGCATCTTGGGCGATGGCCAAGTCATGGCTTGATGTTCAGGTGGATCTTGAACTAGCCCGCTTGCAACCAGGTGGAATGGATCAATTTAAAACTTATGAAGATGCAATTGACAGAAGTCATGGACAAGGAGACGGTGTTTCTCCATCTACAGTTGGACCAGAAAATTGGCCACTACAAGTTCTGAATCAGCAACCTTGGCATCTGTCTGCGCTTCTTCAGAAACTCCATTCAAGGTATACGTCGTCAATTTATTACGGTTTTCTAGTGGGGTATATTAGTATTTGATAATTCTATTTTTTTGCATGATTTAGCAACTCAGTACATGAAGCTATTACTCAAGAATGCAAGGAGCAGCACCAGCAAATTGAAGTAAGAGCATCTTCTTAGCAAAAGACTTCAGCATACTTGAATATTCAAATGCCACTTCTTTATACGGATTGATTTTGAACTCTAAAATAAAGTCTCACGAGCCACCTGTTCCACTATAAATAAGGGTGGTTATGACTTGCTGGAAATGATATCTTGTTGATAGTTAACTTGTTTGATGGACTGCCTAAAAGCGGATTGTTTTGCAATAATGTAAGGATCAAGCCACCTATTGCTGGTTTCAATCATCAAAGTTTATTTTAGGCTGTGTTTGGATCATAGATTTAGGTAGGGATTTGGAAACGTAAAGGGAAAAGGTACAAGTTAGTGAATTGTGAATGAAATATAGCTACATTTCACCAACATTTCCTTTTCCTTTTCCTTTTCCTTTTCCAAACTCTTACCCAAATCTATGATCCAAACACAAGCTTAAGGAATTTAACTCTGCTTTACTGGTTCTCACATCCTAAGCATGCATGAAAACTAATACATTGCACAATTACATAGTAATAACCGAAGTAGCAATATTTAGACCATTCAATATCTCTATGTAGGAACAATATTTAGCCATGTTGAGTAGTAGATTATGAGTTCCAAAGTTAATTGGATATAAAGAAACTTCACGGTCGTTGCTGACTAGGTGACCAAACATGTTACGACACATTTGATGTTCAACATGCGTGAGATAGTATGCAAATGATATCATTTAGTTGACAAATAAGGGGGGCAAACTTTTAGGTTAAAATTGTGGGGACACTACTAAATCTAAAGGTTTTAGGTTAAATACGACCAAAACAAATTATGTGGAATGCAATTTTAGCGAACTTAGAAATAAACGTAAAGATCGAGTAAAACTTGAGGAGGGGTAAGTGGTGTAACGCCCTCAAAATAAACCCATTATATATATATATATATATCATTGACATGCATTATTTAATGAAAACATTTAATTAAATCGTTCATCAGAGTATTACTAAATAAAAGCATCACATGTAACATCGAATAAAATGCCCTACAGGCTTACATCTTTCCAAGCCAACACTTGGATACAAAAATACGAGTTCTAACTCAATACAAGAAAAGCCCTAAGCTTGAATGTTTACATGTATTAATAAATAAAGACAATTAACTAAAGATAGTCTTCTTCAAAATCCAGAAGCCAAACCCTTCCAAGCTAAGTCCTTGGAGGTAGCTTATCACCTGAACCTGAAAATGATATTCCCATAAAGGGTGAGCCACAGCCCAGTAGAAATATACTAAACCACATATAAGCAATGAATAAAGCGATAGCATTCAACAGATGGTTAACCAAGATAATCAATTACTTCATTTTACAGTCTCCTGACACTATGGTCTAAGATACGTTTTACTTTCCAATTTTATCAACATGGCTCAGAACCTGGCCAAACTTACAACAGTGAATTACACATATCATATTCACATCCTTCCAATATCGATAAACAAATGAGACTCAAGCTCAAATCAAAACACTTCATACTTCCAGATTGATACACATTTTAGTGCTGTATCAATAAAACACTTCTATATAAATAAGCACACATAAAAGTGATGCTAATGGAGTCCATCCCCTATCTCCTCCCAAACAAAATCCGGTTTAGAGGTTCATCCCCTATCTTCCCCTAAACCGTGGAGTACATCCCCTATCTCCTCCCACACAAAACAATGTATGCAAATGCAATGCTCAATCAATACACGTATTTTCTGTATCAATGTAATAGTCAAAATTAATGACTTAATCAATGTGATTAGTTTCAGTTATTCCTAATCCACATGCAATGTCTACAACAATCACGACTATCCTCCACCGATAGCCCAAAAACAGTTATTTCTAAACTGAAAATAACTATGTCAACAATTCAATAAACAAATGATTCAAATTATCCAACTACGCCATTTAACCAATGAATTCCCCAATTCCATGAATTTAACCATCTTTTCCCGATTCCATGAATTAATTATACAAATTAATTTAATAGTACAACTAGGGTTTTTCCCAAAAATCTACCAAAGTATCCCCAACATATCAAAATACCAAAGCTTAGAACAAAACCTATAAAATGGAGTAGGAAATCCCTACCTCGAAGAAATAACCCCAAAAGAGAAGATGGAGATGAATGCCCAAACTCCAAAGTGCTCCAAACTACCAACAATTCAGATTAAATGGAAGCCCTCGACCCACTCTATCTTTTTAATGAAGGATCTAGGGTAGAAACACACCCTAAGTGGATCAAATCTAAGAGAGAAGGTGAGTAGGGAGAGAGAGAAGTCGAACCTAGGGTTTAGAACCAAAAAGAATAAGAAAAAGACTGATCAAATCCCGCTGCTGCGAATATATACTGGACAGGCTCGCTCGAGCGAAGACTTGGTCGCTCGAGCGACCAGACACAAAGAAAATACGCTCGAGCCAAGGAAGCCTTGCTCGAGCCAACAACTCAAAAGCTCGCTCGAGCGAAAGAAAGCTCGATCGAGCGAAGAACTCAAACCCTCAGGTCTGCAACAAGACACACGCTCGAGCGAAGGAACTATTGCTCGAGCGAAGAACGAACTAACTCGCTCGAGCGAAGAAAAGCTCGCTCGAGCCAAGAATGCACAGCTACAGGTCCAAATCAGACACAACCTCTCGCTCGAGCGAACAACTCCTTGCTCGAGCGAAGAACCAAAAACCTGGACAGCAACACTTGGTTTCTAAACCCAACCAACCTGAAACAAACCTGCCCAACACATCCTATAATTCCAAAAGAGAAAATAAAGGACAACAACAACAATTATACAACGACAGAATCTACGGAACCTAAGTCCGGATACAATAATCAAATGGGAAAAGACCGGGGTCGCTATAAGTGGTACCCAAGAGTGGTCAATTTCTGATGTTTTGAGTCAATTATTCATAAAGATTGAGGAAAATGTGGCTCATAGAAAGAATTAGAGTTGGTTGGATTGCTACAACTTATAAGGCATTTTGAGAAAAAATGAATTTTGCTCGATGTCCGACTCAAATTCAAATAAATTTTGAGATTCTCAACCATTGCCGACAGTAGGATTGGTGAAACCATTTGTAATGTGATCAGATTGGACGGGTTGGGTGATTCGGCGTTTTGAACACCCCTAAGTTAAAAGTGGCACCATCTCATGATAAAATGGAAGAAGGCCGTTTGCGATGGTATGACTATGAAGCACAGTCCCACATTGCATGGGTATGAAACTAGTGTGCATTATATAAGCATGTGCAACCTGGACCAACATGTGCACATGTAAGGAGGACTCATTTGATCCACATTGAGTGGTAAAAGAAGTAAAAGGCCCAGGAGGAGGAGGAGATGGATTGAGATGATAAGAAAAGAGATAATTGATTTGGAATTATTTGAGGATATGACTTAAAATATTGCCAGCTAAGGGAAATGACCATATATCCAACCACATGTAATAGGGAAAAAGTTTGTTTAGGTGAGTTGAGTAATTGGGTGCAGAAAGAACACAATTCTAACATGTGTTATTTGGTCTTGTCATTTATGAGGTGTTTTGTACTCTGTTGCTTAATATAATTCAGCTCCCTCTTTGGATGAGAAAAAGCAAAGGGTTTACAATATTTTGGTGATGAACCTATTGCTAGCAACTCATTAGTATCATATTGCCTTTACAATACTTTGCTGATTATTTGTTTAGCACAGCAGGTCTATTGTGCATTCATTGGATTACTTGTGTATCTCCTTTCTCACCTTTGTATGTATTTCCATGTAGAATGGAAGAATTTCACGCCTTATCTTACTTTTGGCAGTTTTTTATTTTTTATTTAAAAAAAAAAACCTAATGTAGGTCCCTATACACCATGTCATGAATCATGACATCCGTGTAACCTGTTGATGAATTACATATATTTTTCTACTGCTTGTGTGTATTGTGTTGGGACACAAGGCTTACTTCGGTTTGGTTCTTGTGTATATTGTTCCAAGAAACAAGTTTGGAGCACCACTATTTGTTTTATTGTTTTTCTCTTCCTGACTTCTCTTTTTTCAAAGTCCTTGCATTGTATGTTTGCTTGCTCTGTTTAATTTTAATAAAAACAAAGTATCTATGCTTGGTCATTTTTGCTTTCCTACTATGGAAAGAATTTTTTGCTTTTCTGTATACATAAGCAAATGTGGCAATTGTTTTAGTTTCCTTGGTTTGAATATGTCATTGGCCAGTCTTCTCTTACTGAACATTGATGTCCAGATGAATCTTATGATGGGGGATATACCGCATCTGCTAGACGTTATGTGGTCATGGATATCACCATCCGAAGATGGGGAAAACGTCTTCAGGTGATTTTTTACTTTTTATCTGCATTTAAAGTTAACCTTTGTTGTCTTTTAGATGTTCATGTGCCTATAACTTGTTATGGTCCCTCCAATTTGTGGCCACCTTTTATATTAGTTCTATTCTTTTTGTGATTAATGAAATAGATATAAAATCCAAGCGTCATTCACAGCTTTGTGTTGATCTATTTGAAAGCTAGACCATGATAGGTGGCTGAAATATACTGCCAAATGCTTAAAAGGAAAACATCTTAAAATAACTCTGTTGATGTTTCTTACAGGCATTCCAAGTAGCATTCTGTTTCACTATGGGCCATGTTTGGAAATTTTTCTTCCATTTAAAAAAAATAAATAAATGAAAGTGAAAAGAACATACCGTGCACATGCATGCATGCATCCGTGTTTGCTTAAACACTATTTGTTATTATAAACATTCATCCACCTGAGCATGGGATACACATGTCATTGAGCTGGCTGTGCTTTTTGCTTTCTCTCAGGCCTCATGGTGATCCTCAGATGATTCGTTTTGGTGCACACTTGGTTCTTGTGCTTAGATACTTACTTGTGGAACAAATGAAGGGTGCTTTCAAAGAGAAGATCATGACTGTTGGTGACCTCATTTTTCATATGTAAGCGTTTCTGAGCCGTGCTTATTAATCATTCATTCTTACAAATCAATAGATTGTCATACCTAAAATAATTGTCACAGTGGAGTTATCTTTTTAACATGGTTAGAGTTGGACAATAGTGTTTTACATAAAAAAACAAAGCCCAATTAGTACACATTAATGTGTTTGGGAGGAGAAAGATTAGGTACACACCTAACTTTTGGCATAGTGTTCAAAGTGGTTGCCCCGTGACTTGAACCCGTAACCTCAAGGTTATTAGGTCAAGGTTTTACCATTGAACCAATGGTCACCCCTGGACAATAGTATTTTACATGTGTCTATTATTTTTATTTGTGCCTTTTGTTTTGTTGTTTGTCCTCAGAGTTATCAAGGTAGAGAGTCCAGCTATGTCATGTTCATTTGCAATTATCATTTGAAAGAACATATAAAGATGATACAGTAGAACAATTCGTCTTCATATTCGTTTTTGATAAGTAAGATAGTTGCACGGGTGGCAGGAGAAAGCACTCTAACAAGTAACAACTGATGGTAATTATTTATTAAAAATGAAAGAGTTACAGTTTTAAAGCATAGAATCAAGTTGGTTTCTTTAGAGAGAGTAACTGTATTAAAGCTAATTAGCGTTATCGAACACAAGTTACAACTGACATGTGACGTATTGTATAGAAAACCAAATCTCAATTGTTGTAATGGATTTCAGTTAGAAATTTTCTGGTCTGTATTTGCTTTTTGGTTTGTAAGACCTTGGTCTTTAGATTCTATAATTTGTACCAGTAATTTTCTTCTTGTCCATTGTATAAAGGACATGATGGCATCGATGTGGTCAAGTTGATTCATTTGAGAATCTCTTGGATAAGACTTGGCTTCATACCCCTGAAATGTGTGCCATCCGTAGATAGGATGGCTTACTTGCCTTGTGAAGAATGACGAAGGTTATGTTTTTTTTCCATTATATGATTTGGTAATATGTTAAACAAAGTCAGATACAATTGTCTACATTAGCTTGGTATTGCCATGCATTGGGAGACATTATGTGCAACCATTAACTGGGAAATGCAATTTCTAATTTTCCAGGTATGCGATATTTCTATTTTCAAAGCACCATGAAGAGTTGGTTGGCATCTATGCTTCTCAACTTGCACATCATCGTTGCATTGACCTCTTTGTGCACATGATGGAGTTAAGGCTGAACAGCAGGTGTTTTTTCAAGGCAGAACTGAAATTTGTTTCATCTTTTTAATAGTTTTGGAAAAATGCTATCCAAACTAACAAATCACAAATTTTTCTTGCTAACTGTACAATAATGAAACTTTGGAAACTGGACTCACTTCATTGATATAAGAGTTAAAAAGTTTGTATGATTTGTTTTGTGTATAGCATTACTCATTCTTTTGTTCTCCAACTTGTTCATTCCTTTTCCTTTATGTTTGATTTATTTAGTCTTTTTTTTTTTTTGCATATTTTTTTGGCTGGGCTGGAGTTGATGCTTCTTTAGGCTTGTGCACAATTTACAGGTGCCTCAATTGTGATTCACTATTTATTATTGGGGGAATCACCGAACAGTGGGACAGGAAAAAAAAAATTTACACAAAATGGAGGGGTGCAACTCCCCAGTGTTTGAGTTGCAGCCCATCAGAAAATCAGTTGCACCCTCCCATGTTTTGTTAATTTTTTTTTTTTTTTTAGTCCTACACCCTGTATTGTAATTCACCCTAAAATAAAACTGAAGACGGCCATATAGTTGGAGGTGGTAATTTCAATCCAGGATTGAGTATTTTTTACAGATATGTTACTGAAAGAAGAGAATTTCTAGAAAATACTATAGTTCGGAAGAAAACAGTATTGGTCTTTGTAATGGTCCTATGTCCTCTCTATATATTAACAAAATGGGAAATTTATTATTTTTTTTTTTTGTGTGTGCATACGGTTAGATATTTTTTTGTTTCTAAACATGCTCATTATGTTTGTATTGTATAAATGTACACTATTTTGCAAACATAATGAGCATGTTTATTCTGTGAATGCAGTGATAATGTTACTGTGCCCAGGTTTTCTCAGCTAAACTATGTTAGCAAGATTATCCGTGTTGTCATTAAGGAGGTGTATGGTTGTTTCTTTTGAAAAGAGGAGCCTTGGCTTCTTTATTTCGTTGGCCTATGGGTACTGTACTGTGAACAGTTTCATAGCTGTTCTCTTTGTTCATGCTGTAAAATATCCCACTAGCTGTGTGATAAACATGCTTCTAATTTCCCTTTTCAACAAATTGTGTGTAGAACTGGGTGGGAAAATGCTTTGCTACCAACTATCCTGGATACACAGAAAGATTATAAGATTCTTAAATATGAAGTTGTGAGTTTGTTTTTAATGTGGTAACATGTTGCTTTTTCTTTGGCCAGTGTGCATGTCAAATATAAAATCTTTGTTTCTGCTATTGAGTACTTACCATTTTCTCCTAGAGATGATTCGAAAGGCAGTTTCAAAGAAATTGTTGAGAGGTTTTTATCTATTTCCTTGACCTTAGTTTTATTATTTGAGACAGGGTGAATTGAATAGTATTATTTTTATAACTGGGGAGTTCATTTACAACCTACTCTGACAGGGTTCTGTCAAGATCTCGGGAAATCAAAGCTGGAAAATATGATAAATCATCTGATATTGCTGAGCAACATCAGTTGCAGAGTCTTCAAAAGGCTATGGTTGTACAATGGCTCTGCTTTACACCTCCCTCCACTATTAATGATGCTCAGGCTTGTAGTGCCAAACTTCTCCTCCGAGCACTGTTACACAGGTATATATATATATTTGTACTTCTATTTGTATTTGGTCCCATAAAAATTGCAACAGGTCTCTTCTATTTACACGGACAGTTTTCCACACGCACAAAAATCGGAAAAGTGGGAGGATTATCTCAAATGTTAGAGAGGTCAATCAATATATATCTACCAACTCAAGTCTGTAGGTATTAGGTATCAGGTATCAGAGGTGGTGATGCAGAGTATAAGAGGCTCAAGGAAGGCTAAATTCAAAGAATCGATGATATTTAGACATTGGCATGATTTCAAAAAGAAAGTCATAGGAATTTTATATAATTATGTTTATAGTATTATTAGAGTCTAATTTTATGATTATTTTTTTTTTGTTTTCTAGTCTTTTTAAGTCAAAGGTATTTTAGTAGTTTCAAATTTGTTGACATGGGCTGCAGCGGTTGCCCATGAGTTGTCTTATGGGTCTAGTTATTTAATTGGTTTTTATTTATACTTTTTATTTGGTCTTAAGTTGGTTTTGGAAGTCAAAAATAGTTTTAGTAGTTTTTTTTTTTATTCTAGTTGGTTTAGGAAGTCTCCTAGTTCTATATAAAGCCATCTAATGCTTATAATTTAATGGAATCGATATATTGAAAATATTTCAATGCTTTGAAGCTTTCTTATGGACTGTGAAAGCTCCAAACTCCATTAGGGTTTGATAATAACTAAGAAAGCTTTCTTAGTCCCAATAATAACCAAGGGATTTTAGGATTGATTCCTAAACCTATCTTCTTCTTCTCACATACCCTAGTTATTAATATTGGGTTACTATTCACAGCCCTCAAAAAGTGCACTTTTCAACCTCAAAGCCCTATCCATTCACCCCCAAATCAACTTTAATCCCTTCTTATACCTATTAGCTCTTAATTTAACTGTTAAAGCTTAAATTACTCACTGTTTAGGTCATCATAGGAGTTGCATGGGTAGGTATGATATCTTGGGAGGTGTATCAAGGCATGTAACAGGCGAGAGTGAAAGGTCAATGTCCCCTCTCATTAAGCCTAGTCAAGGTGGAGTTATTTTCTTAGGGTGGCCAGTTATCCTTGACAAACCCTTGATCCTAGCCTCCAATCTATAATCCTTAAATGATCTCGAGTAGTGAATGCCTAGGGAGACATAGGGAGTGCATAAGGGAGACATAGGCAAGCTGAGGACCAGGTTATGTTGATTGAGTCGAGATAGTCATTCTCGAGTGTTCCTAGAAAGAATGAGGTACAAAGAACAATGGGAAACATAGGCTCTAGGCAAGTTGGGTGCTCTAGAGCCATGGTGTTATTGAATAGGTTATGGCTAAGCAGTGAACTCGGCTTTGCCACATATGCTCCCAACCATGCATTGTGCTCTTCATACTTTGACTCAATTCACTTTGGAGTGCTTGCCTGTTAGGGCAGCACCTGCTTTAGTGAGCTAAGCATCCATACTTGGTGTGTATACTTAAGCTAGGCATACAACCTCAATTTGTCTTGTGAGGACATCGTCGGGTCTCCGAGCTTTGTCATGTAGAGGCATGGTGATAATATCGTGGTGCTCGTAGGGCTCACCACATGTCGGGGCGGTATAAGTACTCACAGCGTCAAAATCCTTTTGTGGTATTGCTTGACCAAAATTTCAAGTCCCATAATCGATGACTAGTGGAATTGTGAGTCTTCTTTTGTCCCCTGTACGCATGCTATATTAACTGCAAGTGTTCACGAGTTGAGTCGGGTCGGGTTTACCCTTAATCCGCCGGCCGAACCGAACCATCAGGTGAAGAAATCAATCACCCCGTTATTGATCGATATACTGTTCAAAATCAACCGAATCATAGACCTCGGTTTAATAGTCAGTTCAATCAATTTTGAAGATCCAGCAAAGGTAGAGAAAGAGTAGAAAAAAATTTATAAAAAATGAAATTCAAATTTCAAAACAATACACCTTAAAACTTATATATATATATATATATATGCACATATTTACAGATCTGTGCAAGAGAGAGTGGAGGAAGAAAATGAGGAGGGAAAAGAGAGAGAGAGAGAGAGAGAATCGCAACCGCATCTGCAACCACCATGACCGCCAATGCTTGCCGTCTCGATCACCCTTGTCTGCCACTGTCACTGTCACTGTCACCACCACCATTAAAGAGGGGAGGAAGATTGAAGATGGGAGGGAAAAGAGAGAAAAGCAGAGATGAGAGAGGGAGAGTGAGAGGTAGAATATTTCTTAAGACTCCATGGAGAGAAGAAAAAACAGAGTGTGAGTGACCTATAGAGTGAAGAGAGACTGAGAGATAGAGAGTCTTCTTAGTTTTCTAGAAAAGACTTAGGGTTTATGAAAGTGAAAAACATTGAATGGCTATGAAGAAAAATAGGAGAAAGTGAGAGATAGTGAGAGATAGAAAGTATCTTTGTTTTTTGGGAAAGTCTTTGGGTTTATGAGAGAAAGATATTGAATGGTTATGAGAAAGTGTAACAGTCTGTCATAGAGAACGCAGACTGGCACAAGTGTACTTCCAAGGCCACCAGTATAAAATGCTATATAATTATATTTATTTGGTCAGGTGTGTATTTTTTGTATCCCTTTCCGACCGCAAACTGGTGAAATAATATATTAGAAAACCGGAGCCAATCATTCACTTGCTCAAAATTGTCTCTAACATCATGAGGCAGTCTGTGTCGGACGATTTATGCGGGTTAGTAGGTATAATGAACAACCCTACTATTAACCCAAACATCCCATCCTTAATAATAACTTCTACACCTAGGTATTTCTCAACTCGTTTTCAACTTGCCAGTGTAATGGATGCTAATCTTTTTTTTCAACTTGCCAGTGTGCGATCTGCCTTTTACCTTTTGGAATGATCAGGTTTTCCAGATCATAGGAGAAATGTGGTGGTTTGTTGGAAGTTGATCGAAGAACCATAGCTTTGGATAATCTTTTTGAGGCTAGGTTGAAAGTCAGAGGCTTCGACTCTGGTTTTCTACCGGCGTTCATGGAGGTGAAGGTGGAAGGACGATCGTCAATGGTTTGTCTGAAATCTTTGTCCAAGACAGTGCGCCGCCAAGTGGAAACGTGGCCAAAGGTTTTTCGACCAGCACCTTCAAGCGATCCCATCGCCGATGACATGGAAGCTGATGGGTCAGGGAGGACACGTGGAAGCTTGGTTAGGGGAAGTCGAAGGGGCGAAGGAGTTGAAGGGTCTGGGGACAGATTCGGTGATGTAGTGGAGGTAGGGGGAAGACCAAGAGATAGGGGGATCAAAATGATATTGAATGGGCCACAGATGGAACATGATGGGCCGAGTAAAATTTTGGGTTCAAGTGATTTACTACATGTGGGCCAGGAGTTTAATTATCAAAAGCCCATTTCTGTTTTTCCAAGGGATGGGCCATTTTCTAAACAATACAAGGAATATAATGGTGGGCCTAATAGAAGTGACGAGCTCAATTCAAATGAATTGGGCCCAGTGGGTTATATGAATGGGGCTCATATCTTGGAGGAGGGAATTAGGGCTAAGTCTCAACCATTGGGAGCTGAAGTTCGACCTGATTTGATCGAAGACGAAGGACAACCACTTGGAGCGAGAGAGATCCAATGACGGCTGTCGTTTGGCACGAAAGGAGGTGTCGATGGCGAAGGTGATGGGTATTTACAGAGGGACAGTCAGGATTGACTAACGCAGGAGGAGATTCAGCTTGGTTTAGCTGATAGGGTGGACGACTCTGTTGAAGGAGAGCAGAGACTAGCGGCGGAAGTGGATGAATGGGTCGATGAAAGAATCGAAGAAGAGAATGATGCTGAATTGTTGAGTCAAAAGGTGGATGAAGGGTGTTTCGAGCCTACTGAAGTGTTGCAAGCCTTGAATATTTATGGGTCTGGGTCTGAGAAGAGTTCAGAGTATGAATCTGGTTCAGGTTGTGAAGAAGAAGATCAAGAAGAATCTGATCTCGAGCTTATTAATCTTTTTACTGAGAAGGACAATGTTGAGGAGGACGAAACTGAGAATGGCATTATCAAGGAGGATGAAATTGAGGTCTCCGAAACAATGGATCATGTCAGTGACTCTGTTCATCATGACTATACAGAACTGTCATCACAGAGGGGTCACATTGTTATTCCTGACTCTTTCTCTTAGGGATGGGATAGGGGTATCTCAGTGTCTTGGTCTCAAGTGTTCTGTTAGGGGAAGGGATGATAGAGGAGTCACTCCAGATATCTCGGGAGCCATGAGGGATGTTCCTATCACTAACCCTGTATCCTATAATGCAAATATAAATGCAGGCCAAGTAAATGACGCTCAAGAGGGAGCTTCTGTAATGAATTTGCACAGAAGAGGCTGTGTTTTTAGTAGTTTGAGGGATAGTGAGGTAGAGACAGAGCGTTGGTTGATGGAGTTGAGCAAGTATGCGTCATGTCCAATTGAGGAGAATGAAGTACCCCATTTCAAGCATTTGCTTCAAGTTATGGGGCTGCCCCTAGTAAGTTTAAATGGTAAAGGGTGATGGTAGTGGAGTGGATAATAGTGTCACTAGAGGAGAGAGTACTAGATGAGGAGGGGTTTCGGTTAGAAAGGGGGCCAGGGAGTTAAGGAATTTGGTGAGTACAATTAATTACGACAGAAGGCATGTGGAGGTTAGGGGTGACAATGATTATCAATGAAGATTGTTAGTTGGAATGTGAGGGGTTTGGGATCCCGAAAGAAAAGGGGGATCGTTAGGGGTTTTTTGAGGACACATCAACCTGACATAGTCATTTTTCAAGAAACTAAAGTAGAGGCTTGTGATAAGATTTTTATTAAAAGTATTTGGGGAACTAGACATAAAAGGTGGGCTTTTGTACCGTCAGTGGGAAGGTCAGGAGGTATTTTAAGTATTTGGGATGAGAGGGTTGTGTCGGAGTCTGAATCAGTAGTCGGGGAGTTTTCACTATCAATTAGGTTTAGGAATCTAGATCTCAGTGAGTGGTGGCTGTCGGGGGTATATGGTCCAAATGGCCCTTCTAGGAGAAAGGATTGGTGGGATGAGTTATTTGGTTTATTTGGGTTATGCTCTCCTAATTGATGTTTAGGGGGGGATTTTAATGTGGTTAGGAAGGTTTCGGAAAAGCTTAATGGAAACAGAATCAATAGGAGTATGAGAGATTTTGATGGTTTTATTAGAGGGTGCGAGTTGGTTGACCCTCCTCTATTTAATGCTAGGTTCACATGGTCTAATTTAAGGGAAAGGCGGGTATGTTGTCGATTGGATAGATTTTTATTTTCTTTGGGGTGGGAAGGGGTTTTTCCCAATGTTAGGCAGGAGGCATTACCAAGATTGGTATCTGATCACTGTCCAATGGTGTTTGAGAGTTGTCCTTTTAGGTGGGGTCCGGCTCCATTTAGATTTGAGAGTATGTGGTTGGAACATCATTCATTTAAAGAGGCCTTTGAGGAGTGGTGGAATTCTGCTACTTGTCAGGGGTGGGAGGGTTATAGATTCATGAGAAAGTTGAAAGTGATTAAAGAGAATGTGAAACAGTGGAATAGGGAGGTTTTCGGGAACTTGGAATCAACTAAATGTCAGGTTTTACGCAGGATTGAGGAGATAGATACTTTGGAGATGCAAGGGAGTGAGATTGAGGCCTTGAGGGGAGAGAGGAGGGAGTTAGGTTTGAAATTGGAAGAGTTGAATCTTAGGGAGCAGATTATTTGGGCACAAAAAGCAAAGGTGAATTGGCTAAAGGAAGGGGATGTTAGTTCAAAATTTTTTCATAGAATTGCGGATGGGAAAAGGAAGAAGAAACTCATTAAGCGATTGGAAGTAAGGCCAGGTGCAGTGGTGGATAGAGGAGCAAATAGTTCGGGGGATTTTTTTATTTTTATTCTAATTTGTTTTCGGCGGATGATATTGTTAGGCTTGGGATAGACGGGCTTGAGTGGCAGCCTATTGATCAGGAAATTGCGATGTGGTTAGAGCGACCTTTTGAGGAAAACAAGATTAGGGAAGCAGTTTTTGAGTGTGAAAGGGATAAGGCTCCGGGTCCAGACGGATTTTCCATGGTCGTTTTTTCAAGACTGCTGGGAGGTGGTGAAGGAGGATTTGGTAAGAGTTTTCATGGAGTTTTACGAGACAGGGGTGGCTAATTTATGTACAAATGCCACTTTTATCTGTTTGATTCCTAAGAGGTAGGGAGCCATTAGAATGGGAGAATTTAGACCCATTAGTTTGATTACATCACTCTACAAGATTTTGGGTAAGATATTGTCAAAAAGGCTGAGATGTTCCGTAGGGGACACAATTTCTCAGACACATGGGGCTTTTGTGCAAGGTAGACAGATTCTAGATGTGGTTCTGGTGGCAAACGAGGTGGTAGAGGAGTGTCGGAAGTCGGGAAAGGTAGGCATTGTGTTCAAGGCAGATTTTGAGAAAGCGTATAATCATGTAGATTGGCGTTTTTTAGATTTCGTGATGAATAAGAAACGGTACGGTGTGAGATGGAGATCTTGGATTAGGGGTTGTTTGGGGTCTTGTAATATGTCGGTGATAGTTAATGGTAAGCCAGGGAAGTGTTTTAAGGCCTCACAAGGGTTGAGACAAGGAGACCCTTTATGGTAGTGGATGTGTTAGGTAGGATGATTGACAGAGCTAAAGAGGTAGGCCTGTTCGAAGGCTTACAAGTTGGTAGAGATAGAATTAGTGTGTCACATTTGCAATTTGCGGATGACACTATTTTCTTCTCTACGGGGGACGAGTGCCAAGTGGCAAACCTTTTTTCTGTGGTAAGGCTCTTTGGGGTGATTTCAGGGCTTAAGGTTAACCTAGAAAAGAGTAGGGTGGCGGGTATTAATGCCGATCCTAGACTGATTCAAAGTGTGGCCGATTTGCTTGGTTGCGCAATTGAGACTTTTCCTATGAAGTATTTAGGCCTCCCACTGGGAGGTAACCCAAGAGGTGACAGTTTTTGGAATCCAGTGGTAGAAAGGATAGGTAAGAGGTTAGAAGGGTGGAGTAGGGCCTTATTGTCCCGTGGGAGTAGGTACACTTTGGTTCAGACAGTGCTGAGTGGGATTCCTATTTATTTCTTGTCTTTGTTCAAGATTCCGGTCAAGGTAGCAAAAACCATAGAAAAGCTAATGAGAGATTTTCTGTAGGAAGGGAAGGATGAAGGAAGGAAGGATCATTTGGTGAAATGGAAAACGGTGTCATTACCAAAGGAGAAGGGGGGCTTGGCAGTTGGTAATATACTGGCTAGAAATATGGCTTTATTGGGCAAGTGGTTATGGAGATTCCCAATTGAGCGTGATTCATTATGGCATGCAGTTATCAAAAGTAAATATGGGTTGCATGTTAATGGTAGGGACTCTCGGGTGGTTTCTAGGGGTAATAGGCGTGCTCCGTGGAAGTCTATCTCTCATATTTATCCAATTTGGTCCCAATTCATTTCTGTGAGGGTGGGTAAGGGGGACACGGTAAGATTTTGGGAAGATGTTTGGGTGGGTTCTTTGTCCTTTGCTGAATCCTATCCGCTTCTGTATAGAGTTTCTCAATCTCATAATTGTTTTGTTTCGTCCGTGGCTGTTTCTTCGCTGGCTCCTTGTTCGTGGAATTTTAATTTTTCCCGTCATCTTCATGATAGGGAAGTTCCCGAGTTGATATCTTTATTGTCAAGGCTTGAAAATGTTTCTTTGTCTCCAATTTTAGAGGATCGATGGTTTTGGAATATTCATTCGTTAGGATCTTTTACTTGCAAATCCTTTCTGGATAAAATCATTGATATTCCGCATGTACCTCAGTTTTTGTTTCACAAAAAGATTTGGAAGGCATGTGCTCCTCTTAAGGTGAAAGTTTTCATGTGGATCTTGGTGCATGGGGGCACTTTGACAAATGATTCATTGCAAAAGAGAAGACCTTCATGGTATCTTAATCCTCAATGGTGCATAATGTGTTGCAAAAGTGGAGAATCTTTGGATCATCTTTTTTTGTATTGTTCGGTGGCAGGGCTTTTGTGGAATAGGGCATTTGGTTTGGACAATGTAGATTGGGTGGCTCCTAAAGGAGTTGCTCAAATACTATTATTTGATTTTCAAGTTTTTGGAAGGTCAAAAAGGGCTAAAGTTCTTTGGAGTTGTGTAGTCTTTGCAATCTCCTCGGTCATTTGGCTGGAGAGGAATGGGCGTATTTTCGAAGGAGGAAATAGTGATATAGATTATTTATGGGACAGAGTGAGATACTTGGCATCTTTTTGGACTTTGGCGAGTCCTGTGTTCCGCAGGATCCCTTTGTTTTTGATTGCTTCAGATTGGGTGTCGGTTTGCTTTGAATAATATGTAGTTGGTGGTCTTTTGGTTTTGTTTGTCTTCTTTGGATGTATTTTTTCTTTTTCCTTGTTGAGGATGCCTCATCCTCTCTTTCTTTTTGGCCTTGTGCCTTAATAAAAATTTTCTTTTCTGTTGCTGATCAAAAAAAAAAAAAAAAAAAAAAACATTGCCAACTTCTCAATAACCATGTTTGGAATTGATGGTATTTGAAATGTTTTGGTTGTAGTTTTCTCTATAGTGGATCCATTATTATCTATAAAGGAATTTCATGATTTTATATGTCAAGACTGTAGGTTTTATGAGAAATTTGTATATTCAATTGTATATATAGTTACATCAAAACCTCAGTATATGTAACCCGTTACCTAAAACTAAAGAGGAAATACAAAGATTACATGATCACAATCATACCTAGTATAACATAATTACAATCGTGCCTAAATCAAGCCTACTATATACAATCAGAACTATGCCTAATATAGAATATATACAATATATTCTCACAAAGACATTTCAATAGCAGCTTTAAACTAAAGGCCTTGCAATATGTGAAAGAAAATTCTTTGGTTGGAAAAATATTTTATATGTGAAACACCTGGCAACAACTCTAGAAAGTGAAGTTTGTAAAGGCAGATCCTTCTATGAGGCTTTGAATCCCCTTGAAATGTAGAAAAATTGTCTCATGAAGACTCATTCTAATACAAACAGTAAAGAAAAAGTCAAAAAAGAATAGCCCCCTTCCACAACTTGATGTCAGGCATATATTGTGACCGGAAAATGTTTCTTGAGAAAATGGTTCGACATAAAGGAAAGGAAAATAAAATAGAAATAATTTGTTTTCTCGTTATTTATTCAGTTTAAAAGAAAATTTATGTAAAAAAATAATTTCAACTTTTCCGTGATGCTGAATCCTGTACTTTTTATAGGAAAGGATTTGAGGAAAACTAGTTCCTTAAAGAAAATAGTTATGCTGGAACCTACATTTTCTTGTAACAACTGAACACGTGTACATGACAATAAAAGAAAATGATTTTCCTTTCCTTTCCTTTCCTTTCCTTTCCTTTCCTGTCCTGTCTTGTCCTGTCACTTGAAGCAGCCTAGGCGTTCTTGAGTCTTCAGAGGATGTGTCCATTAGAGTGGAATTTTTATTTTTTTTTCCCCTCCTATTGGTGCTTTGTTGGCTGCAACTGGAAGTTGAGTTCAAAAATAAAACACCTTGCTCAAAAAGAGGCTTTTCTGCATACCTCCAGATTCAACTTGGAAACAAGTGGTCCATAAGCCCATGTACTCACGTAATTATTGAAGCTTTAAATGAATTGTAAATACTTCAGAATGATCCCTACCATTTATTTTTGTTTATATGCTTAATTGCACTCTTAAGAAGCATGAACATGGACACAGGGTACGGTGATCTCAAAAAATGCAACACGGACCCGGTGGTGACACAACAATAAAATATTTTTTCATATATTTTTATTTGCTATGTAGATTAATATTACATCTACAAACAATCAAAATTAACAAAATCTAACACTAATTCTTTGAAAAAAAAAAAAAAGAACTTTTAAATTAACACTTATCATTTATGTCTTCTTTTTTTTTTCTTTTTTTTTTATAGATGATCTATTAATTATTTAAATCTAAGAAAAAAAAGAATAAACATCCAGTGTTTTAAAAGGCGCGCTTAGGCGCGCGCCTAAGCGCGAGGCGCAATGAGGTGCAGCCATGCGCTTTGAACAGATCGAGGCGAGGCGCAACATGCGAGGCGCAACTTAGGCGCTGAGGCGAGGGATTTTTTTGAGGCGCAAGGCGTGGGCTTCATGGGCTTTACCCATTTTTCTACTCCAATTGTTGATTAAGTTCTTTTTTTGTGGACATACCCACAGGGATTCAAAACTATTCAATATAAAATGACCAAATGTAGTCAAAAGAGAGCAAAAAGTGATAAAAAATTGAATGTTATTCTTTATATCTTTTGTTGGATATTATATTTCTAATTTTTAGAAAATTGAATGTTATGTTCAGAAATTATCGAAAATGGTTATGATTTTTTAAATATTATATATATATATATTTGTTATGTTGAAAAATTTGCCTATTTTATAATTTTGCTTTTCTTCTACTACTTGAGATTCGCTTTGGTGAGGCACGCGCTTCGCCTCGCGCCTCGTGCTTAGGCTATAGCAGACCGTATCGCCTCGGTGCGCCTAGAGCCTTTTAGAACACTGTAAACATCCAACATTCACCAAAAGCACTTGTTTTGAAAATAAATAAGGGGACACGCCGTGTGTCCTATATGTGTCCCCGAAGTGGTGCCACGTGTCCCCTAAAAATGAATTAATTAAATAAGGGGACACGACATGTGGCATGTCCTATACGTGTCCCCACAATGCCTGCGTGTCCAATACGGCTATGACACTCGTTTTGAAGTGTCGATGCTTCATAGATTGCACTAACATAATCAATGTGAATGGCTCTACCAAATTATGGATAAATGTGGGTTATCAAGTGTGAGTATGAAGGTTTGGGCATGAAGATAGTCACTTTGTTGAAAAATTACAAAAGGTTTTGTTTGTACCTACGCCAAATGTGAGGTTTGTTCCTAGTTTGATTTGTTCCCCATATTGGAGAAATCAACACTAGGTAATTTCCTTCTCACCCATATAGTTATGTTTAAATTTGACTTTCTCCTAATACTTTCAATAGGTCGAACCAACACTACCTAATTGGCTTTGGCCTCACCTGGTTATAAATTTCTTTACCCATCTGATGTCTACCAAGTTACAGGAGTGTATTTAGTACAAGGGTAATGGAACTTAGATGAATACAAATATGAGTCATTTTCCCCGTGTCTTGAATTGTGGGGTTTTCCATATCATACATTTGGTTCTAGTACTGACATTCGATACTTGTATACATGTCCACAAATCATGTAAAAAATGTTTTTTTTCAGTGAATGATGAGAGCTTAGTGATTTTTATTTTTATTTTTGTTCTTTACATGATTTAAAATTGGAAGCAATTACATTTGTGATATTGTCTTTAATGCTAGTGCTTCTGGGTTCTGAACTATGTTACCTGGGACATGGATCGTTCCAGTACGTGGAACGGGAACGAGAACGGGCACGTGGTATGCCACATGCTCTAAAATGTGGTATGATAGGGGTAGACTTGCATATATTGTACTTAAAAATTTAAGGTACTTCTAAAATAATTTTTTTAAAACTATTAGACATCCAATAAATGTAATATTTTCTATTAGCATTATGACCCATTTTTTTTTGTTGATATTTTTGTCTTGTCAAAACTTAACTCACCTTAGATTTTAGTTCATTATATTTGATATTTTTCCTCCTAAGGTAACATTTAAGGAAATATATTGAAAAAAACTTTTGGAATCGCTTTGGATCACTAAATTTATCATTTTGGAACGGAAGTGTACCATGTTTTGGAACGTGCATACCGATACGTAATTTGTTAGGGTATTAGCGTTTTCTGGTAACCCAGGTTTTGAACATGTTTTTCTTGTTCCTTTGATTAAGCTCTACCATCTATTTGTTATAGCGATCCCGGGTTTACCCTTGTTGTATAGTGATTCGGACATGTGTCCGTGGATGTTGGTAGTTGATTATTATCTTGTTTACATCCTTTTTACTACGTATTTGAGTTATAGGATGTGTTGGGCGGATTTGTTTCAAGTTGGTTGAGTTTAGAAACCAAAACTAGTTGCCCAGATTTTGGCCTGTACGCTCGAGCGGGGGTATTGGCGCTCGAGCGGAGATTACACCCTTTCAGTATTTTCCTGTGCAGCGTTGTACGCTCGAGCGTAGGGTTGGGAGCTCGAGCGGGGGTCTGGCTCTGCAAAAGTGCTGAGCGAGTGCATTCTGCGCTCGAGCGGGAGGTTGGCCGCTCGAGCGGAAGTCTGTGAGTGGCCGCTCGAGCGGGGTGTTTTACGCTCGAGCGGAGACCTGGGTTTAAAGTCCCGAAATTGTGACTTTTCAAATCACTTTTTCACTTTCTCTTCTCTCTCTTACTTTTCCTAAATCACCATTGTTGAGCCTCTCACTCTAGACTCTACCTTCTCTCTAGGTTTTGATCTAGTAGGAGTGATTTACTCACCTTTGGCCTTTACAAAAAGGTTGTTGATCGTCGAGGGCTTCGTTTTAATCTGAAAATCTCGGGTTTTGGAGCACGTTGGGTTTTGTCGTCTTCTCCTTTGGGACTCCGAATTTGAGGTAGGGATAACCTACTCCTCTCTATGGGTTTTGTCTTTAAATTTTGGTATTTTGAGATGTTGGGCTTGGTTTGGTAATTTTGTGAAAGTTTGGGGCTTTTGTGCAATTATACAAAAGTTGGGGTTTCATTCATAATAAACCTAGATGCATGTTTGGCATGAAAAAAAATGGAATGATTGTTGAATCATTGATGAAAATGGGACCTAAGGGTTGAAATGGTAATTATGGAAACTGGCCTAATTACATTGTTTAATTGATTGGGATAATTAATTGGTGAGAAATGAGGAAATGAAATGTTGATTGAATATCCATTTGTGCATTTATTTTCTGTTTTAGAAATAACTGCTTTGGGCTATCGGTGGAGGATAGTCGAGATTGTTGTAGACAATGCATGATGATTAGGTAAACGGAAACTAATCAATGGAATGTGTCATGGAACTTGACGGTTGATAGAATACATTAATTGTATGTATTGTGTGATTGTATATAGAACCAATGTGTTTATATACGTTATGTGTAGAGGAGGAGATAGGGGATGTACTCCGCGGTTTAGGGGAAGATAGGGGATGTACCTCTAAACCGGATAGGTATTGGGAGGAGATAGGGGATGAACTCCGTAGACAGAGCTCATATGCTTGTCTAGAGAAGTGAAGATAGAGCTCATATGCTTATCTTTGTGAAGTGTGGATACAGCTTGTATGCTTATCTGTGGATATTGTTGATATACATATCTGTTGTAGAGTGTGGATACAGCTTGTATGCTTATCTGTGGATATTGTTGATATACATATCTGTTGAGAATGTGGATATAGCTTTTATGCATATCTGAATGTGAGATATAGCTTTTATACATATCTGCGGAAATGATGATAGAGCTAGCATGCTTATCTGTTGAAAAGGGAAAATGAAAAGTAATTGGGACTTGTAAGTCGTTGACATAAATATGTAATTTATGTAATTGTATCAGTGTTGACCAACTATCAAATGCTAATGTTTTAGTCATTGTCCATGGTTGGTTTAGTGTATTTCTACTGGGCTGTGGCTCACCCTATATGGGAATATCATTTTCAGGTACAGGAAGCATGCCACCTCCAAGGACATAGCTTGGGAGGCTAGAGGCGGACATAGTGTAGTTGTTTTACTTTTGATGTATTACATGTAACTTCAAGCCAAGGGCTTAATGTGTAAACGAGTTAGTACTCTTTTGTTGAAACCAAGTGTTGACTTGGAAAGCTGTAAGCCCGTAGGGCATTTTGTTTTGATGTTAACATGTAATACTTATGTAATGAAACTCAATGAAATAAAGGAATGTGGTTAGTTTATATGTAAATGCTTGTCTTATCTGATGGGTTTAATGTTATTATTTTGAGGGTGTTACATTTGTGGTTTGAATTTGTCTAGTTTCTCTCATTGTCTGCTACTGTGGTCTCTTCTTGCATTATTCTTATACATGCTTGACTAATTACTTTACTATTTTTCTTACCTAACTATTTTCTTGTTCTCATCTTGTTGGCTTGCTATATACTGATCTTTCATTGTTATTGTAGCAACATACTGTTCAGGGAGTTTGCTCTTATTTCCATGTGGAGGGTGCCTGCAATTCCCATAGGTGCCCACACATTGCTAAGTTTTCTAGCTGAGCCTTTGAAACAGCCAACTGAAACTCTTCTTTCTACTGAGGATCATGATGTTTCTGAGAACCTAAGAGAGTTCCAGGACTGGGTATGGTTTTATTTAGATCTGTTTTTGTTCATTGCACTCAATGTTGTTTATGCTTTTTTTTGGCCTCGATACATTATCACTTCTAAGACTGCAAGTTTGTACAATGTTTCATTAAATCAGAGCGAGTACTACTCTTGTGATGCAACTTATCGCAACTGGCTGAAAGTTGAGTTAGAGAATGTGGAAGTTTCTCCCCTTGAATTGTCAGTCGAGGAAAAGCAAAGAGCGATTGCCGCAGCTAAGGAAACACTAAATTCATCATTTTCACTGCTCTTGAGTGAGTTGATTTGACTATATGCTACAAACATTGCATGTAGAGATCATTGGATTAGCCAGGATGTTTATTTGTGTAGTTTTTATTACGGATCGTTGACTTGGTCACATCATTTTATGTTCTTCCACTTCTGAGCTTTCAGGTTTGAATTAATTGATATATTTTATTTTTTAGGAAAAGAAAATCCATTGTTGGTTCCCGCTGAAGATCGTGTTTATGAATCAGTAGAACCTTTGTTCCTAGAATTGCATGCCATTGCAATGCTCTGTCTGCCTTCTGGTGAATGTATGTGCCCAGATGCCACCTTGTGTGCAACACTAATGAGTGCCCTTTATTCTTCAGTAAGTGAGGAAGTTGTCTTAAATCGCCAGCTCATGGTATGTTGCTTCCTTTTGTCCTGTCATATGATTCAGAGGGATAGGAGCCAAATGAAATGGTATATTAGTTTTTGGTAATTTGAGGATAGCTTTACACTTTTGTGCTTCATTGTGCCTTAAGGATCTATATGCCAAATTTGATTGCATTATTTTAAGTGGGATGGTCTGGTAATGTGTTAAGGTGCACTTTTTTCCAAAGGTCACTGCTACTTTATCCATGATTAGGTCCATCTATTACACAGACACTTGACACGTGACAAATATACAACATGATTCGGATTTGCCAACACAACGATTTTCAAAAAAGCAAGACACGACATGTCTATGGACGCGTGAAAAGACATTTTTATATATTTTATATGCCATATATATTACAATATTCATGAATTTCGAAAATACTAAATTAATATTGAGTTTTATGCTTTTTTCTTTTTTATTGGACATGTTTTTATCTAATAATAAACTAGTTTATTTATTTATTTTTTCGTTTGCAATATTTCTTTTCCACGTATCTTCTTTTGAAATGATGGGCTTGATGATATCCAAATTTTAGTAGCAGAAAACTTCTATTGAGGCGGCGCTTCTTATTGAGAAACGTGTTTCTGTGCTTCCAAGTAAGAAACTTGTAAGAAACTCCCTTCCGTTAAGGAAGAAACTAGCTCTCAACTGAGATAGAAACGAAAAACATACAAATATTAAAGAAACAAAAGAATAACAACTTAAACTAATGATAGTACTTTCTATTTATATAATATGTGTATTCATACTTGACAAAACAATTTAGAATTGACATCAATCACAAATTCTTATTCATATTTTAATACATATTTTATGTCTACGTAGAAAATTAATTGTTAGAATATATTTATACATTTAATATATGCAATATATACACGCTTCCATAGGCATTCCCAACCTTGAAAACTTCTATATGCTCTCTCTCCCCCACCCCTGCTTCGTGCAACTAAGATCCAAATACAAAGCCTTGTATAATGAATTGGATCGATGGAAATGTAGAATAAAACACCCAACAAATCCCATAACAGGTGTACAACATACCAACAAAAAAGAGAGTATTACAGCCTAGCCCATTTGGTGAGATGTAAAGGTTACAAACCCTAATAAAAAAGTAAAGATTTGCTGAAGAAGACTAAGCTGAACTTAGGTAAGTACGTTTCTTTTTCTTTTGCCTTTTCTTTTTTTAACATTAATTGTGGTTATGCTGGCATGATTAGTTCTACTTTTTCTTTGAATCGTAGATCTAGGGTTCCTGCAGGCTGCGTGAACAAAATCAGTGATTTTTTTTTTTTGAGGCCATCATCGTGTCCAAGGATTGTTCCAGAAAGGGACACACATGTCCGGAGAATGTCAGAGGTGTGTCCAACAACCAAAAAAAGTGACAAAAATGGGACACAAGAGAGGGTGTGTCCAACACATATCTGCCGCGTCTCCGAACATATTTGTGTCCTAGACGTGTTGGACACTGATATGTTACGTCAGATGAAGTGTCCGTGCTTCATAGAATATGATGTATAAAGTATGAACATGTGGTTTTTTGAAAAGTTCAAAGAACAATTAGCAGTATGGATTTATATATTTATCAATCATTTGGGTTTTTTAATATTTAGAACCCTGAACTTTTACAACTTCAAAATTGTTCGTCAATTGTGACTTCTAAAAGCAAAACATTAAGTTGTCTTCCTAATTCTTTTCAACATTTATATATAGAACATGAAGTATTTGTTATTATTTCATATAGTAAATAGAAATTTTTCTATGTAAAAAAAATCAATAATTTATTTTTAATTTCATATTAAATAGACAATTAGCCATGACTCAACTGTGGTTGTATTTGGAACTTGCTGTGTTGTCTGTATCCTTACTTCTTGGGTTTCATACCACAACCAAAGTATTAAAAGGTTTTACTGAGGCTCGCCCTAATGTTCACCTTGCCTCAAGGCTAAGGAAAAACATATCAAGGCTTTGATTTTTAGACTATGTTTCCCAAAGGGTTGCGCATCATAGTCAAGCCTTGTACATTTTTTGCGCAGAAGCATATGAGGGCATATGAAGAAGTTCCCCTAGGCTCCTGTTAAACTTAGTCTAGTAGATGAAACAAACATAAAAAAAGCAAAAAATAAAAAGAACCATTTTTGCAACTATATTCTATAAGAGGAAATGATCAATCAAGAAAAAACACAGTTAATGGTCAAGTGAGAAGTTCAATCACTAAAGCTAATGATTTCACTTTTAATGAAGGCAAGTTTCCTTCTCTACAGTGAAAATGTTTAATCTAAGGAGAAAAATATTTACACTTTTATATTTTAGTAATTTTTTTTATTTATCTAGTAATTTAAAATATTTGATTTGATAACTAAATATTAAAATATAAATTTTGAAGGCTTATGCCTCAACGCATTAAGGCTTACGCCTCCCCTCGAGTTAAACCCCAAGGGGTTGGCCTGGAGGCAAAGCCTTGGGTCTTGGGGGTGTGTTCCCTCCAAGGTTCA
Source organism: Camellia sinensis (assembly GCF_055761805.1). Classification (NCBI taxonomy): domain Eukaryota; kingdom Viridiplantae; phylum Streptophyta; class Magnoliopsida; order Ericales; family Theaceae; genus Camellia; species Camellia sinensis. The sequence continues at coordinate 103,726,092 of NC_138962.1, forward strand.
GGGATCGAAACCTCTGAGGTGCTAACAATTTCTTGGAGCTATCAGATTGGGGGAAAACCCTTGAATTAACCGTGGTCCACTTGTGGAAAGCTCCTTGCCGAGGGCTTGTGCACCCTTGGGAATTAGTCAGACTGTGATCCGGACACCCGGTGCCAATAAAAAATAAAAAAAAATCCTCGAGTTACGCATTCGCCTTTAAAAACTTTTGACCGCAACTCAAATTAAACCTTTTAGTTCCTGAAACAATAACATTACATATCAGTTGATTTGTTTATGAATCACTTGATATTTAAGTCCTGTATAATCTACATATTTTGATGAGGTGTAGGATATAATTATGTAATATGTAAAATTTGCTTCTTCCAAACTAGTTTTCATCTAGTTCAAAAAAAAAAAAAAAAAAAAACTAGTTTTCGTCACATAAGCTTTTTAAGTTAGGTCTCTATCTCTCTCTCTATATATATATATACACACATCTTTTGTCTCTGACATTTTTACTTGATGGCAAGGTGAGCGTCTCTATCTCATCAACAGACAATTACTGCATTGAGGTTGTTCTTCGCGGCTTGGCAACAGACGGTGATGGACTTGGTCCACATGAACTTAATGATGGTGGTATTCTTGCTACAGTGATTGCTGCTGGCTTTAAAGGTAAGGACTGGTTGTAACTGCATTACTTTGGAACCTAAATCAGATAACTGGAATTGGTTGAAGACTCCTATTTTACTTGATGGCTCGATTTTTTAGGTGATCAACTTTTACTTCAGATTCCACATGATGTGCAATAGAACTAATCAAATTTGAGGGGACATCCAAATACACCTTGAAAAAATAGAAGCTTGTTATATGTATATATGAACATGTATACAGAGTTGCAAGCTTGTGGCTTTAATTAAATGCTTTTTTGTTTCCAAAAAAATCATGCCATGTTTATGTGTTGAATAGAATTTACAACTAAAATACAAAGGTTGACGGGATAATTTGAAAGTCAACAAAAGTTTCTTGGCCCTTTCTGCACGTTGCTTGAAAAAAGGATATTGGCAGTTGGATTGTTGGCTCTTCTGTCACAAATTGGCCAATACCTTCAGGTCCTTGTCTAAATTTGCTGAAATACGATTTGGTTCTATATGTCGGATTGGTTAAAGTCTAATACAAGGCATCCAACAGGAATTACTAGGAGCTGTTTGACATCATATGTCCTGTCCTACATGGTATTTAGTAAATGGAGATGTAAACACAATGAACAACCTGGATGTGAGCCGCTAGTTATAAGTTGTATATTGTTTAAAACAACATTGACTTTCTTCGGGGTTATATAATGTATGAATGCAGGAGAGCTTGTTCGATTTCAAGCTGGTATAACAATGGAGATCTCACGATTAGATGCCTGGTATTCAAGCAAAGATGGTTCCCTGGAAGGCCCAGTTGCATACATTGTGCGGGGCCTTTGTCGAAGGTGTTGCATTCCAGAAGTTATTCTTAGATGTATGCAGGTAAAGTTGTTTTCAAGAAGCCAGAAGTCCTTTTGTGTTTCTTCAAATTAGTTGGCTTACCATGTAACATTCTACCATTTTGCCAATTTCTTCCTTTTAATAATGTCTTTTTTCTTTGCAATCTCAAGTAAATTTGTAAGAGGAACAAATGATCTATGGTAAAGAATAGTAGTTTTTAGTTTTGCTTCTTGCTAAATTCACAGATTTCTGTATCGCTCGTGGAGTCGGGAAATCCACACGAAAGCCATGATGAGCTGATTGAACTAGTTGCATTGCCTGAAACTGGGTTTCGCCATTTATTTAGTCAGCAGCAATTGCAGGTAATCTAATTATCTGGATAACGAGTCTTTACTTGCTTGGGGTGGCTATTATCAAATTTTCTCTTTTCATTCTTCTCAGTCAGCGTTGACTTCCCTAACAGGAGAATTGACTTGGATGGCAGTTTTGTCAATTCAACATAATTTTTTCCTTGGCAATAGTGTTGCCCTCCTAAATTTTGCCCATCCACCTTTTTATTTATTTATTTATTATTATTATTATTATTTTAATTTTTTTGGTTTCTGGTAAAGTTGCCAAGATTAGGGCCCTACCATAATCCTAGGCTTAATTACATTTTTGGTTTCCAAAGTATGAGTGTTGTGTCATTTTGGTCCTCAATATTTAAGTTGTGTCAATTTGGTCCCTAATGTATGAAAGTGTTTCAATTTGGTCCTCAATGTTTAAATTGTGTCAATCGTTTGCCCAATGTATAAAAACTATTCCAATTTAGTCATATTTTGGGAACTAAAAATGTAATTAACCCATAATCTTACTATGTTAGAAATTTGCCTGAAAGATAAAAGGTATATAATTTTTCATCCGTTTGAGAATTTTAGGGGGATTTACGTTTAGGTCCTAATAGGTGGATTTATTGTTAAATAGGTCATATGATAATTAATGGCGTTTTTTATCAAACACTATTAAAATCGTCAATAATTGTTAATTTTTATCGATAGTTTGAAAATTGTTACAAAAAATGTCACTAATTATAAGTTTTAGCAATGGTTTAAAAAATCATCACAAAAAAAGTCACTAATTTTCAACTTATAGTGAGTTTAAAAAATTTATCATAGAAAAACGTCACTAATTGTAAGCTTTAGTGACAATTTATGAAAATTGTGACAAAAAATCACAAATTGTCAATTTTTAGCGAAATGCAAAAAGTTGTTACAAAAAATTATTTTTAGCGACTGTTTTATTAGGATTTGTTTTCAATAGGATTTGATGGAGATTAAATCCAACTATTAGGATCTATTTGATAATTTATTCAGAATTTTATAGGTATCACGAACAATCCATTTTTGCATTGTAACTTGCCGTTGTTTTGGTTGATACAACAATTAAATACCATTGATTGTGCTGATAATTTGGTTTTGTTTTGTCCAGGAATTTTTATTATTAGAGAGAGAATACTGGATATGCAAATTGGAGCTTGGAGACGACCTCCTTGTTGATTTGTATGAAATTATGAGGTGCTGATTTAGGGTTTAATTATGAGGTGCTGATCTAGTAGTAGCGTTGTATAATGCTCTGCTGGTATCATGGTATTTTTTTGGAATGGATGAAGGGTTGAAGTGTTTTTTTCATTTTTTTTTAATTTTAATTAAAATAGCTTGAGATGATCAAAACTGGTAAGTGGCATGTTTTGGATAGTTCTTTCTACGCAATAGGTAGAGCCTGTATTTGTTCTTTTTTACGCAAGGGGAATACCATTTTAATGAAAAGTTGAAAAAAATAATATTAATTTGGTGGAAACTTTGCAATATCGAAAGAAAATTGAATTAACTTTAACCACTAAATTGGAAATATTTTTTTTACTAACATCGAAATGAAATTCGCCGTTTAAGCTACTGATTATTATTTTTTAATTTAAAAAAAATTAATTCATCGAAAGCTAATTATTTTTTAGCATAATTATTTAGTAAAATTCTCGCTTTTATTCCATTAAAAGTTTTCAAGTCCATGTTTTTATCATTTTCATTAGTTATAAAAAGAGCCGGTTTGTCCTGTAAAACATGCCCATATCTTGTGATTTTTGTTAAAATTTTATTTTGATCTTCAAAAGATTAAATTAAATGCGCATCCCAACCATGAATTACATATACAAATTGAAACACATAAATAAAAATATATAAATAGGTCATTGCTTTAGATTAGACATCGAAGACTAATTAACATATTATAATTGACAATAACAAAATAAAAGGGCTCAGTACCAAGTCATCTCTCGGTCTATTAATTATAATTATCAAATGTTTTTGGCGATTATAATTAGTAGACCGAGAAATGATTATACTTAAGTCTTTTTAATCAAGAACTTATAGCCAAACATGTGTGGAGGATTTTGACTGACCCTAAATCCCTATTCTCCAAGGCTCTATTGGGGAAATATTGTTCATCTCAATATTTTGTTATGGATATGCTTCATGGGGATGGAAAGGAATTTTATGAGGAAGAGACTTATTAAAATCAGAGAAAAGATGGGTGGTAGGGGATGGTAAGTTAATTAATCCTCTTTGTAGGATCAATGGATTCCAACTATTCGCAATTCTTTAACATGCTTGAATCTATCTCACTTCATTGGTACTCAAAATCATGCTTAATCTTCTACGAGTATTCTTTCCACTGGAGTGCATAGATTATATTTGGGGTATTTATTTATCAGTGGTGCCTTTGCGAGATCAAATTATTTGGGGCTTTACTAAATTTGGCCAATACACCATTGAGGCGGGTTATTTATATGCAACAAGCTCAGGCCGTAGGGGTACACGTTACCATTCTAGTGATCTCATTTGGAAGCAATTGTAGAATCTTGGTACACGTTACCATTCTAGTGATCTCATTTGGAAGCAATTGTAGAATCTTAGACTACCTAAGAGGACACTCTTCTTATAGAAGTGTCTTCACTATATCTTTTCGGTCTGATGGGTGTTATATGTGAGGAGTTACCACTGAGCCTAGTTGTCCACGATGTGATAAAGGGATTGAGATTGTGGAACACTGTTTCTTTGAATGCTAGTATTCTCAACGAGTTTGGTGAGCTTCTTCATTAGGCCTAATTTTTGTAGAGGAAATCCCATGTTTTTTCGAAATTGGTTCAAACAATAGATTAAGAAGGTTTGGGATCATGAAATTATTGTTCAATCCATTGCTATTCTTTGGGCCGTTTGGCATTAGAGAAATAGTTGTGTTTAAAGGCATGAATATGACACAAGGACAAGCAAATCTTCTTGCTGAAACGCTTACCTCTAATGTTACTCGAAGATCATCCTTATGTTTAGAGCAGGCTTTAATACCTCAACATCTATTGCTGATGTTTGTAATGATGATGATATATGTATGCTTGCAAATCCTCTGTCTAATATGACAGATTACAAGGTGTGGACTTTTGTCATAGATGGTTCACAGTAGGCAGCTAATCAAAGTGCGGGTGTGGCATGTGTTTGTTTCAATATAGATCAATCGCGGGTTCAAGATTATGCTTCTAGGATGTAGCTTCCTTCTCCATTGTTGGCCGAAGTTAAAGTGTGCTGGGAAGCTATTCATTGGGCTAAAGGCCAGCATTTGTTAAGTATCTCCATTTTTACGGATAGTCAAGCTTTGATATCTACTTTGCAAGGGCAAGGCATCCCTGATTGGAGCATTGTGACTATTATTAATGATATTAAGCTAATTAGTAAGGATTTTGATTTTCTTTCTATTTCTAAAGGTAATCAAGACTCATGTACTAGCTAGACAAGTTAATGGCTACAGAAGCTAATATATATCTATTTCTTTGCTTCTCACAAAAAAAAAATTAATAATCACCAAAAAGGCATGGTATGCACATCAAAGCATGGGTTTCATGTTGGAGTCTTTAATGTAGGGAGTCATATGTATGTGCAATATACATAAATTAATTCTGGTGGTTCCTAAAAAATTGATTTGCTTCGAAAATCTTGATTAATTTTATGATTTTTGGAACAAATTGATTTTTTAATCAATTTTGGGTTTTGTTTGTTTGATTTTTATATTTCAAATTATAAGAAATTTGATATAATAATTAAAATGTGTAATGATTATGACAAAATATCATTTCGCCCTCCAAGCTTTCATGTGTTTTTTAATTTAACCCTCAGATTTCGATTAATATCAATTTTACACCTAAACCTTCAAAATTTTGATCAATTTGGCCCCTGCCATCACATTCCATCTACAATTGGACGGAATGTGCTGACGTGGGGGATAAATTGATTTTTAAGGTATAGTTTGGGGGGCAAATTGATTTTTAATTTGGAGAGCAAATTGATTTTTAAGGTATAGCTTGTGGGCTAAAATGAAATTTCTAATGAACTTTGGTGCCACGACAACACATTTCGTCCAATTGTAGGCGGAATGTGACAGCAGGGGCCAAATTGATCAAAATTTCAAAAGTTTGGATGTAAAATTGATATTAATCGAAGTTTAGGGGTCAAATTGAAAAACGAGTGAAAGTTTGGGGGGCAAAATAATATTTCATCTATGATTATTGTGATGGTTAGTGATGGTGGTGGTTGGATTTTATTGTCTAAGCTAACGTTAACATAGTAAAAGGGGTAAATTGATTTTTAAGGTATAGTTTGGGGAGCAAATTGATTTTTAAGATATAGTTTGGGGGTAAAATAAAATTTCTAATGAACTTTGGTGCCACATCAGCACATTCTGTCTAATTGTAGACGAAATGTGACAGTAGGGGTCAAATTGATCAAAATTTCAAAAGTTTGGGTGTAAAATTGATATTAATTGAAGTCTAGGGGTCAAATTAAAAAATGAGTGAAAGTTTGGGGGGCAAAATGATATTTCATCTATGATTATTGTGATGGTTAGTGATGGTGGTGGTTGGATTTTATTGTCTAAGCTAACGTTAAGATAGTAAAATCTCAATTGGCTAAAATTTACAACGTTGTGGTTTTGGAAATAAAAACTTGTAAAAATTGAATTATGGAAAAAATAAATAAATAAATAAAATAACTGGTAAGATGAAATAGAAACTCTGACTCATATAAAAAAGCCACAATACTACAAATCCACCCTTATCAACCTAGAATTTACCAGTAAAAAAAAAAAAAAAATCAATGGCTCATATTCATTTCATATGTAGACCTCATACTTCATTAATTCAATCTCTACTACACAAAAACCCATTTGAGATAAATTTGGGTTCCGTAAGTGTGGGTTCCTAGCATTTTTCATAAAAAAGGGACGTAGTCACACACAAGCACAAACTCTTATCTCACACAAGGTGCATGCCTGATGAATTAATCATAATATTGGGGATGGATAGATTGTTCTGTGCCATATATGCTTCTTTGCCTTCTCTTAGTAGGGAAGTCATGGTCATGAAGGAATTAGATGCCACAACATAGAAGATCTCTATATCGGTGCCCTCTATGGCTGGTATGATGTCTTCTAGAGTCAAGGTGTCTGTAGTTCGCATGCAATCTGTTACCACGGTAGGCACTCTGGGGGCAGCCATCCCCATAGACTAGCATCATCCCGGCTTGTCGAAATACCAAACTCGACAGAAGGGGCCCTTTAGCAAAATCCTCTCCAACTCACCAGAGTGATGTTGAGCACTGCGATGAAGCACATCACGATATCCGATGCCATAGCTGCCCACAACGCCCAAGTCACAAACAAGACAAGTTTGAAGTTTAGAAATCTCAGAGCATAATGAATGAAAGCAATATATATAGTACATGATTGAACAGGGATTAAGCCAATTACCTGATCGGGGGTGACTATGTCGAAATACTATCTAAACTTGTAAAAGCTCGACAACCGTGGGGACTGGTGGCGATGCTAACAAAAGTATTGTCGGGACCAAGGGATGACGTGCTAGTCCATCTCCTGAGCGTCAAGGGCATTAGCCTTGAAATACTCAAAGCTCTAGATCTACAATTCAGAGAGTTGATTAGTACAAGATGAGGCAAAAATTTTAGAATAAATGCATAAATGACATGTGCAATGTAGAAATGGCATAAAACAGTAAATTGTACCTTCCATCATTTCTAATGCCCTTCGATGGTCATCTCTCAGCTACGCATGACAACACTAGCGTATCTGTAGAGGGTGACTAGAGCAGCACCACCCCAATCGTAGTCGCCAATGTGATCAATGTCCACCATCGTCACTAAGTAGTGGAGATGTATCTTGTTTAGGGGCGACTCCACATAGTAACCGATGGGGTCCGAGTAACCCATCAAACTATCAAAAAAATTTTAAAAAAATTTATTTATGTTACCAATATTTTGTTTGATATAAATTAATCTCATTAAAAAGTTAAGAGACCCCCATCAAATATAAATTCACGATCTATTGTTTTGAGAAGTTTAAATCACTCTTACAATTATTTAAAATAGTTTTTGAGTTTTTTATTTTTCATTTTTAGTGAACTTTTTAAATATTTTAAGTAATTTTTTTTTTACTTTGTGGATTCACTTAATCTACACACTTAGATACATTTCAAAAGTAAAATATTTATGAAAAATATTTTAAAACTTCACTTACTTACAATAAATAAATAGTATATTTTAATTTTTTTTTTTTTTTTTTGTATTCATTGAATTTTTTTAAAAAATAATTACCAATATTTTGTTTTTTAGATGCATATAGGTCAGGTACATCTAAAAAGTAAAAAATATATACTTCCCCCCTCTAAAGATAACAAAACACAAAAAATAAAAAAATAAAAATTGTTTTTGAAAACTCAAAATCATTCAAAGCCAAACAAAGTAAATGTTGTTTAGTTTAATTTTTTTTAATAGAATTTATGGAACTTAATGCTTTTGGAGTGGCCCATCTATAAGCTAGTGCAAATCTATTAAAATTGCCATTTTGAAATTCAAAAAGAAAAAATCAGCTACATATGTATAAATAAATCAATTACACTGCAAAATATACACATCTCATTGAGCCAAAACTCAGTCAAGGGGCCACTCCAAAACTCATGGCCCTTCATATCTGCAATATATACTCAGATCTGGAATATTAACTTCATCACTGCATATATATATATATATATATATATTCAAATCAGAAATTTCGTGCAAACTTTTGAGTGAAGAGAGAGAAGATCAAAGTGAGCAAGCAGGCCTTGAAGATAATACAAATAAACATAAAAACTAATATGATAAAACAGAATAACACATACCAGCAATAGAAGCCAAAAGACACTACTATAATTTGAAGTTTGATTTTGCACCTAATAGAAAATGCAGTTGCCACTATACAAATAACAGTGACTAATTAATCACAAACAGATAAATATACATATTAACCACCCAAAAAAGTAACAAAAAATTTCATCAATAATACAAAAACGACTACTTACCTAACAAACAAAAATCCAACTAATTTTAACCACCCCAAATTTTTTTTCTCCCCCCCAATAATAATTAAGCAACCAATCCAATTTCCAAATGAGAAGAATATGTTCTCTAACATAAGCATTGTCTGATATGAAAATGAAGTCAATAATTAACCTACAAAAATCTTGAAAGTAAAGAAAGATTGCACTTGCAATTTCAGTGAAACCAACAGAATTTTAACTGAACGCTGCTGACCTCTAGTGTTCAAATTTGATTTTCAAATTTCATGTTTGGTTTGATTTTCATATTATACTGAGAAAGATTGCATTCGCAATTTCAGTGAAACCAATAGAATTTTAACAGAATACTACTTACCTCCGGTGTTCAAATTTGATTTTCAAATTTCATGTTTGGTTTGATTTTCAAATTATACTGAAACAGGGAAATCACAACATAAAAGTAGAGGATGGTAAATTCAAAATATATCATCTTATCTTTGTACAAAACTAGCAATCATAAATCAGAATAAAGCATACAAAAGCATTGCCATATCCCTTTTTTCTTGTAGTGAATTTAATTGTACAACAATTGATTACCCATTTCCAACTTGCAAGTACAATAACTGATCATGATCATGGGTTTTTTTCTTCTCCTAGTCCTTCATGAGAAACAGCTTCAAGATGACAATAATAGATAAGACAAAATACACATCATCATCTTCAAAAATCTTTATAGTTAACCTGCTCTTCCTTAATATTCACTACATCAAATGTCAACTTAGACCAGCCAATGATATGATTCCTGTGGCACTAATTACCCTAACAGAGAGAAATATCAAGTAGAGAGCAATGCTACCGACTCCAAGCCTCCTTGTAGGACGCATATCATTCCTTGGTAAAACAAGTGGCCAAATGAGATGAGAAATCCCATAGTATAGAAGAGGCTTCTGTCTTGTGGAACAATGTACAAGCCAGGTTTCTCTGACCAGGATTCAAGCAGCATTGAGAGATCCTCAAACCAATAAGTGAGTTGAACATCAGACTTGCATAGCATCTAGACAAGGTGATCTACACACCATCCCCACCATTGATTGCCAATGCAACATTTGACACTAAATCACCCATCGAGTTACCCCATGCCAATAAATTTAATCCAAGGATTGATGGATTAACCCCTAGAATTACACCCAATCCTACCAACAAAGCAACAAGCTCGTTTGCAATCATGTAGAACCAAACGATACTTATCAAAAATCCATCCAAAACCAATGGAAGTAAAAACTTTTGAGGTGGACGATGTGATCTAGTGTACCTAAATGCAAGAACACCTAGTGCACAACCAATAGAAACACCAAGCGTATAAGAAACCTTTCTGCTTTCAGAACCCACAGTCTTGAGTACTCTAGAGAAATGCCAAAAGAATGGGAGCAAGTGAAGCACTGCCTACAACGTAGAGACTTTTGATCAAGATTCCTCCTCAACTAGAGGAATTGTCAACCGGCATGGCACTTTTAAAGGCAACTCCATTATCAAACATAGTTTAGAATAGGAGAATAATGAGTGCTCAATTTCTATGCCATCATCAGTCCAGCCCCACACAAGACTCTCATTATTAGACACCTTAGTTGACTGATTTGAATATATTGCGACATTTGATGCCCACATCTACTGAGGCAATGCACTATGGGATATGATTGTATCACTTTCTGTGTCCATGTCAAGCAAAGTACTATAGATAGAGTCACCCTCTTGGTTCCATTGAGAGAACACACTTCCTTTGACAGGAAGCAACAACGTAACAACATCCAATTTCAACCTCCGAGCATGTTTCCTCAAAATCTCATTCGCAGCAACAACAGATGCATAAACCGCATAACTCAAGACAAATGCGATGGCTCCCCCCACACTCACCTTACAAGCATACAAAATCAATAAAAGTGACACATGATGAGCTGCATGTGGAATATGTGGCATGGGATACACCTCTCACATTGCTCCGACTTGCATCTCCATATAAGTGCAATTACTTTAAGTTATTCACACTTTAATGTATTTTCTTCTATATTTTATGTTGTGGGTGTTAATATTTATATAAGTTACCCTTATATGTGATTTGAAACAAGTTTGCTTGATTTAGGTTGCACAAACTGTTTATAATCTAAAATAAATTCTAATGCTAACCATGTTAGCCGTGTCACGTTCAGATTGATATGATCACAAGTAGGTTAGGTTAGTGTCATGATATTTGACACGTTTAATTAAATGGATCATGTTAGTGTTGGGTGTTTTGGACACGAACCCACAATGACACGACGCAACATGACATGATTCATGCCTCACTTGGGATGAGGATATTCTTAGCATGCGTTTGGATCAAGGATTTGCACGGGATTTGTGGAAGGAAGGAAAAAAAGAAGGGAAAAAATGTATGAAATAGAAGCTAAGGTAGCATTTGGCAGAATTTTAGAATTATGATTTGAGAATAGAGTTGTATTTTGAGTTTGTGAGTTTGGAATTATGATTTGAGAAGAGAAAATTTGTTTGGTTATAAGTTTTGAAAAGAGTGTTGAATTGAGTTTTGAATTTTTTATGTGACATATGAAATGAGAAAAGTTGTTTGGTTACGAGTTTAAAAAGAGTTTTCAAAACTTAATTCAAAAACTTATAACTCATAACCAAATACACAACTCAAAACTCTATTGAAAATTCTATTCAAAACTCATAACCAAACTCTTTCTAAAATTCAATTCCAAAAAATAATTTGTCATTTTGGTCTAAAAAAATAATTTGTATATTTAAAAAAAATATATATATATATATATATTCCAAATAACAGGTGGCGATTGACAATTGCAAAAAAAAGAAAAAAAAAAAAAGAGAGTACTCTTCCGGTCAAGCGGCCACACTACCGGGTAGACCAAAAATTCAAAAATTGTCTAGTTTACCAAACGTGTTTTCAAAATGTGTTTTGAAATTGATTTGGAATCAAAATTTGAAAACTCAAACCAAACATAGCATTCAAATATGAGGGTGGAAACTTGATTTGAAGTTCACACCTAACACAGTCTAAATTTTTTCACTTCCCTATCTATTTTTCTCCCCCTCCATAATCCCAGAATTCTTAATCTAAACATAGCCTTAAAAGTTTCAAAGTGAAACACTAGAACTAGCAATCTTGATGAGCTGCAATGCATGAGTTCAATGGTTGCCTTGTTGAACTACTTATGGAAGACCTTAATTGTGACGCCCTCAAATAAACCCATAATAACCATAACATTAACATGCATTTATAAAAGAAAACGAATCATTTGGGTTATTCATCAGAGTATTCTTATTGAAAGACATCACATGTAACATCCTGCAACATCAAAATAAATGCCCTAAGGGCTTACATCTTTCCAAGCTAACACTTGGACACAAAAAGGATGAGTACTAACTCACTTATAAGTTAAGCCCTAGGCTTGAATGTTTACATGAAATCTCAAAAAAATAACAAAGTAAAACATATAACTAAAGACAAGTCTTCAAAATCCCAAATATCAAATCCTTCCAGGCTAAGTCCGTGGAGGTAGCTTATCACCTAAACCTGAAAATGATGTTCCCATAAAGGGTGAGCCACAGCCCAGTAGAAAAAATACTAAACCAAATATAAGCATTGAATAAAGCTACAGCATTCAATAGATGGTTAACCAAGATAATCAATTTTATCATTAAACAGTCTCATGACACTAATGTCTAAGACATATTTCACTTTCCATTATTATCAATCATGGCTCTGAACCTGGCCAAACTTACAACAGTGAATTATATATCATCTTCACATTACTTCCAATATCAACAAAACAAATGAGACTCATGCTCATATCAAAACACTTCATACTTCCCATTTGATACACATTTTAGTGCTGTATCAATAATCATGTAAAAACACTTCAATATAATAAGCACACATAAATATGGTGCTAATGGAGTCCATCCCCTATCTCCTCCCAAACAATAATCCGGTTTAGAGGTCCATCCCCTATCTTCCCCTAAACCGTGGAGTACATCCCCTATCTCCTCCCAAACAATATGCATATGCAATGCTCAATCAATACATGTAATTTCTGTATTAATTCAATAGTCTAAATTTATGACTTAACAAATTGATTAGTTTCAATTTTGCCTAATCCGCATGCAATGTCTACAACAAGCACGACTATCCTCCACCGATAGCCCAAAACAGTTATTTCTAAACTCGAAAAATAAATATACCAACAATTCAATAGGCGAGTGATTTATATTAACCAACTACACCATTTAATCAATAAATTCCCCAATTTCATGGATTTAACCAAATTCCCCAATTTCCTTAAATTAATTACTCAAATCAATTTAGCAATTCAACTAGGTTTTGTTCCCAAAATTTTCAAAGTGTCCCCAACCTATCAAAATACCAAACTTAGAACAAAACATATAAATTGGAGTAGGAAAATCCCTACCTCGAAGAAAATAACCCGTATTGAGAAGATGGAGATGAAGACCAAAGACCAACGTGCTCCAAATCCCAAGTTTCTCAGATTAAAACGAAGCCCTCAACCCACTCTAACTTTTTAATAAAGGATCTAAGGTAGAAACTCACTCTAAGTAGATCAATCGAAAGAGAGAAGGTGTGTAGAGGGAGAGAGAGAGATAAAAACACTCCAGGGGCGGTTTTTAAAAAGTTATGAAGGAAAAGTAGGTCAAAAAGTGATCCAAAAAGTGAAATCACGGACTGATATAATCGACTCTACGCTCGAGCGTAGAAAGCGCCGCTCGAGCGTAAGACACAGAATCATGCTCGAGCGTGAAGAAAGCCGCTCGAGCGTCGATTGCACCCTTCCAGAAGTTTTGCAGGCGCTGGCACCCGCTCGAGCGTCAAACTCACCGCTTGAGCGGAGGAGCAAAAACAAGGGATCACGCTCGAGCGTAAAAACTACCGCTCGAGCGGAAGAACTGCAGAGCAAAATACTGGAAGATGGAAAATCACGCTCGAGCGTCAAAATTACCGCTCGAGCGGAGAAGCAACAACGAAGGGACCGCTCGAGCGTTAAAACTTCCGCTCGAGCGTAAAGGCCAAAATCTGGGCATCACCTATTGGCATCTAAAATCAACCAACCTGTAACAGACCCGCCCAACCCAACCTATACTTCAAATACAAAGAGATTAAAGGACAACGACAACCAATAAGTAATGACAGGATCCACGGAACCTAAGTCCGGATACAATAATTTAAAGAGAAAAGACCGAGGTCGCTATAATCTCCCCTCCTTAAAAGAATTTCGTCCCCGAAATTAAGCACAAGGTTTCGAAAACAAGTTTTTCTCAAATTCCAACAATATGATAACTCACTAATAAACAACTTGACCCAACACCGGCCATTCCATCTCTTAACAAAGAGGCATGCCACAATATGAAAAACAACCATATATTTCAACCTGCATTAACACTATGAAATTTTCTTTCAATTTCAACAATTTTCAATATATTCAATATATACAATGTTCCCTTAAACTTCCATTTCGAGGCAAGTTCCAAAATATTTCCATTAACCAAAACATTCTAAATGTTTTACAGCTTAAGACATATATAAAAAGCTTTAAAGTTCGCCAATATTACAAAATCTAACTACAAGATTACAAATCAATAAACATGTCCGGATATTTCTCGCGGACTTCCAACTCACGTTCCCATGTGGCTTCCTCCACCCGGTGATGTTTCCACAAAACTTTCACCAAAGGAATGGTCTTGCCTCGCAAGACTTGATCCCGCTTATCCAAGACCCTAACCGGTCTCTCCTCATACGAGACATCCTCATCAACTACTAAATCGGTCCAATCCAATACATGTGATGGATCCGGCTCATACTTCCGAAGCATACTCACATGAAACACGTCATGTACTCCGGACAACTGCGGCGGCAAAGCTAAACGATAAGTAGTCTCGCCAATCCTCTCAAGGATCTCAAAAGGACCAATGAATCGAGGGGACAACTTCCCGCTCTTCCCAAACCTCATCAATCCCCGTCTTGGTGATATCTTCAAAAAGACATGATCACTCACCTCAAACACCAAAGGTCTCCTCCTACGGTCGGCATAAGATTTCTGACGACTCTGGGCTGTAACAAGCCTCTTACGGATAAGCTCAACCTTCTCCGTCGTTTCCCTCACTAACTCCGGACCCAACAGAGGTGCATCACCCACCTCGGCCCAACAAACAGGAGACCTACACGGTCGGCCGTATAAGGCCTCAAACGGTGCCATACCGATACTAGACTGGAAGCTGTTGTTGTAGGCAAACTCCACTAATGGTAAGTGCCTCTCCCATGACCCGCTAAAGTCAAGAACACAACCCCGAAGCATATCTTCAAGGATCTGAATAGTACGCTCGGACTGCCCGTCAGTCTGAGGATGATAAGCTGTGCTAAAGGTCAACTTAGTACCTAAGGCGCTCTGCAAGCTCTGCCATAATCTGGCAGTAAAACGAGGGTCCCTATCGGAGACGATCGTCACTGGAACCCCGTGCAACCTCACTATGTCCCGAATATACAAGTCGGCAAGATGATCTACTGAATCTCTAACGCGCATAGGAATGAAGTGCGCCGACTTAGTCAACCGGTCTACAACCACCCAAATAGCATCACTGCCCCGCTGAGTCCTCGGAAGACCTACAACGAAGTCCATAGTGACATGCTCCCACTTCCACTCGGCAATAGGCAAGGGTTGCAACAAACCCGCTGGCCTCTGATGTTCGGCCTTCACTTGCTGACAAGTAAGGCACTTAGACACGAAAGCTGCCACATCTCTCTTCATACCCCGCCACCAAAACTGGCGACCCAAATCCCGATACATCTTAGTACCTCCCGGATGCACTGCAAGGCGTGAATGATGAAACTCTCGGAGTACCTCCTCTCGATGAGACTCCGGCACAAACAGACGGTCTCGGTATCTCACACTCAGGTCGGGATACACCGTTAAACCTTTCTCAACCTTCCCACCAGAAATCTTCTCACGGAGGGATTCTACCTCAAGGTCGCCCCTCTGAGCCTCTAACACTCGAGTCACAAGTGTAGGTTGCGCAACAACAGAAAGCAAGGCCGCAGCCTCAACGGATTCGCCCAGAAGCAAATCAAACTCTCCAAGTGCACCTAACATCTCCCACTCTCGGATGGCTATACTAGCTATGTCACCAACAGGTTTCCTGCTAAGGGCGTCAGCCACCACATTGGCCTTTCCCGGATGATAATGCAATTCAAAGTCATAATCCTCAATAAATTCCATCCACCTCCTCTGCCTCAAGTTCAAGTCTTTCTGTGTGAACAAATATTTCAGACTCTTATGATCTGAGAATACCTCGAACCTCTCACCGTAAAGATAATGTCTCCAAATCTTCAAGGCAAATATTACAGCCGCTAACTCTAAATCATGCGTAGGGTAATTCTTCTCGTGAACTTTTAACTGACGTGAGCCATAGGCAACCACTTTCCCCTCTTGCATCAACACACAACCAAGACCCTCTCGTGAGGCGTCACAATAGACTGCATAACCCAACCCTCTCTCCGGAATAATCAAGACTGGAGCAGTGGTCAGTCTAACTTTCAACTCCTGGAACGATTTTTCACAAGTCTCACTCCAAACAAATTTGACTCCCTTCCGAGTCAATCTAGTCAAAGGCGAAGCTAATCTGGAGAAATCTCTTACAAACCGGCGATAATACCCAGCTAATCCCAGAAAACTGCGGATCTCAAACACACTCTTAGGCTGTACCCAATCTTGCACTGCCTCTGTCTTGGATGTATCAACAGACACCCCTTGCCTAGAAACTACATGGCCTAAGAACTTCACCTCCTCTAGCCAGAACTCACACTTCCCAAACTTAGCGTAAAGCTGATGGGCTCTAAGTAAATCAAGCACCACCCTCAAGTGTTCCTCGTGCTCTTCCTCTGAAGGTGAATAGATAAGGATGTCGTCCACGAAGACGACTACAAAACGATCTAGAAATTCCCGGAATATCCGGTTCATCAGATCCATAAATACTGTCGGTGCATTGGTAAGCCCAAATGGCATCACCAAAAACTCATAGTGGCCATACCGCGTACGGAATGCCGTCTTTGGAATATCCTCCTCCCTGACTCTCAACTGATGATAACCTGATCTCAAGTCTATCTTCGAGAAACAACGGGAACCTTTCAACTGATCGAACAGATCATCTATACGGGGCATAGGGTACTTATTCTTAACCGTAGCCCGATTCAATTTCCGGTAATCTATACAAAGTCTCAAAGCACCACCTTTCTTTTTAACAAAGAGGGCCGGTGCTCCCCAAGGCGAAACACTAGGACGTATAAAGCCTTTATCTAGCAACTCCTGGAGTTGGGTCTTCAACTCAACTAACTCAGCTGGGGCAAAACGATAAGGTGCCATAGAAATCGGCGCCGTGCCGGGCACTAAGTCAATAGAGAATTCAATCTCTCGATGCGGTGGCAAACCAACAAGATCCTCGGGAAAAACGTCCGAGTACTCACACACCACCCTTGGTAACACGATCTGAGTCTCACCGTCCTCACTAATCGAAAGGTTAGCAAGCAGACCACTAAGCTCACTCCGTCCTCGCGGAACATACCCCGGTGGCAAAACACTACTAACACGATCCCCCAGAAAATGAAAACACTCACCATTCACGGTACAACAAGTGACTCTCTGGCGGTAGCAATCAATAACTGCCCGGTACGACGATAACCAGTCCATACCCAAAATAACATCGAAACCTCTCATAGGCATAACTACAAAGGAAAATGGGATTCTATGGTAATCAACCTCTATATCACAACCCCTAACACCGTGTTTCAAAATCAATTCACCCCCAAGAGGCGACACTACACAAATAGGAGATGCTAACTGTGCTAACTCCAACTCCAAAACAGATGCAAATGCAGCAGACACAAAGGAATGAGATGCACCCGTATCAATCAAAACATTAGCAACCGAGTTGCAAAACAAGAAAGTACCTCTCACAACAGATGGAGCCGGTACAAGATCCTGCGTGGTAACAGCATACACGCGCCCAGATGACCTCTGATCAACCTGCTCACCCCTAGGAGCATAAGATTGCTGCACCGACTGAGACGATGAAGCCCCCTGATTGGCCCTCGAGGCCTGACCCGACTGAGCTGGCTGTTGAACCTGAATCTGCCTCAAACCAGATGCACCAGGTGTGCCACCCAACTGCGGGCAATACCTCTTCATATGCCCTGGCTGACCACACTGATAACACGAGAGTGGCTGGCCTCTACCCTGACTCTGGCTCTGAGATCGAGCCGAAGATGATGCTGCTCTCTGCACTCCTCCTCTCTGAGGACAAACTGGAGACTTGTGGCCCAGCTGGCCACACTTGAAGCAGGTAATGTCTCCTTGACTGCCTTTCCCCGAACTAGCACTCGGCACAGGAAAAGTCGATCTAGAAAAGCTACTCTGAGACTGTTGGGGATTAAAACCCTTCTGTCTCCTACCATCACTCTGACCATCCTGACTCCTCTTGGAGCCCTTCTGTCCTTCCTCCTCCTCCTGCATCATGATTTCCAAGTGGGCTGCAGCATCAACCAACCGCCCATAATCCCGAATCATAGTTCCCCCAACTCTCAGCTTGAGGCCACGCCTCAACTTCCTCTCAAACTCAATACAACGGCGTTCCTCAGACGCTACCAATTCAGGTGCAAACCTGGACAAACTAGTAAATGCAGCCTCAAACTCGGCCACTGAAGAACTCGACTACTTAAGCTGGCAGAACTGGTCTCTCAGCTTCTCCCTAACTGCTGGAGATAAGAACTTCTCCTGGAAAGCATTCACAAAAGCCTCCCATGTACCTCCTATACGCCCCTTAGTGAACTTCCACCACTGACCCGCATCCCCCTTCAACTGGAATGATGCCAAGGTCACCTTCAACCCCTCGTCTTCGATGCCAAGCATCTCAAACGTCTTCGTTGTCTGTTCGAGCCATTCATCTGCCTTAAGCGGCTCTTTAGGATCACCCACAAATTCATCCGGATTAGACCGAAAGAACTCCCTCTTCAGAAAGGAAGGTCCTGCATCCGCAACAACAACCTGGGCTTTATTCTCAGCCCTAAGAATGCCTACTGACTCCCTGAATGCCCCTGCTATCTCTCGGGCTAAAGCGCCCATAACCTGCTGGCCTACTGGCTCGGCCACATTGGCCTGGCCAATTCCCTCATGAACTGCCGGAATCTCCTCTGGCACCGGTACCTCCTGCCTACCCGGCCTACCACGCCTACCGCGTCCTCGTCCTCGTCCTGACATCCTAATAAAGGAAACAAACAAAGACGTTAGCACATTAATAAATGTGCTGAAACTAAACACTCGCGTCCTAATGCATTGGACAAAAATAATTCATTCCACGTAAGCACATAATCACATAAGCACCTACGAATTTCATTCCTGGATAATAATAGTCCCGAAGCGTTACTATAGTTCCGGTTGGAAACAGCATTGATCAAGTGCCTTTCCAACAAGACTACTAGAAACTCAAGGGTCCAATTAACATCCAAGAAACTACGTTCCATACCCACATATTCACATAAACATGCTATCATATAAGCACATAACAGTACATCTAAGTCTCTATCAAGCGAGACGAACCCATTGTGATACTAATCACTTCCCACGTACCCAAAGTATTCGAACCCGGTACGCTTTGATACCAAGTTGTGACGCCCTCAAATAAACCCATAATAACCATAACATTAACATGCATTTATAAAAGAAAACGAATCATTTGGGTTATTCATCAGAGTATTCTTATTGAAAGACATCACATGTAACATCCTGCAACATCAAAATAAATGCCCTAAGGGCTTACATCTTTCCAAGCTAACACTTGGACACAAAAAGGATGAGTACTAACTCACTTATAAGTTAAGCCCTAGGCTTGAATGTTTACATGAAATCTCAAAAAAATAACAAAGTAAAACATATAACTAAAGACAAGTCTTCAAAATCCCAAATATCAAATCCTTCCAGGCTAAGTCCGTGGAGGTAGCTTATCACCTAAACCTGAAAATGATGTTCCCATAAAGGGTGAGCCACAGCCCAGTAGAAAAAATACTAAACCAAATATAAGCATTGAATAAAGCTACAGCATTCAATAGATGGTTAACCAAGATAATCAATTTTATCATTAAACAGTCTCATGACACTAATGTCTAAGACATATTTCACTTTCCATTATTATCAATCATGGCTCTGAACCTGGCCAAACTTACAACAGTGAATTATATATCATCTTCACATTACTTCCAATATCAACAAAACAAATGAGACTCATGCTCATATCAAAACACTTCATACTTCCCATTTGATACACATTTTAGTGCTGTATCAATAATCATGTAAAAACACTTCAATATAATAAGCACACATAAATATGGTGCTAATGGAGTCCATCCCCTATCTCCTCCCAAACAATAATCCGGTTTAGAGGTCCATCCCCTATCTTCCCCTAAACCGTGGAGTACATCCCCTATCTCCTCCCAAACAATATGCATATGCAATGCTCAATCAATACATGTAATTTCTGTATTAATTCAATAGTCTAAATTTATGACTTAACAAATTGATTAGTTTCAATTTTCCCTAATCCGCATGCAATGTCTACAACAAGCACGACTATCCTCCACCGATAGCCCAAAACAGTTATTTCTAAACTCGAAAAATAAATATACCAACAATTCAATAGGCGAGTGATTTATATTAACCAACTACACCATTTAATCAATAAATTCCCTAATTTCATGGATTTAACCAAATTCCCCAATTTCCTTAAATTAATTACTCAAATCAATTTAGCAATTCAACTAGGTTTTGTTCCCAAAATTTTCAAAGTGTCCCCAACCTATCAAAATACCAAACTTAGAACAAAACATATAAATTGGAGTAGGAAAATCCCTATCTCGAAGAAAATAACCCGTATTGAGAAGATGGAGATGAAGACCAAAGACCAACGTGCTCCAAATCCCAAGTTTCTCAGATTAAAACGAAGCCCTCAACCCACTCTAACTTTTTAATAAAGGATCTAAGGTAGAAACTCACTCTAAGTAGATCAATCGAAAGAGAGAAGGTGTGTAGAGGGAGAGAGAGAGATAAAAACACTCCAGGGGCGGTTTTTAAAAAGTTATGAAGGAAAAGTAGGTCAAAAAGTGATCCAAAAAGTGAAATCACGGACTGATATAATCGACTCTACGCTCGAGCGTAGAAAGCGCCGCTCGAGCGTAAGACACAGAATCATGCTCGAGCGTGAAGAAAGCCGCTCGAGCGTCGATTGCACCCTTCCAGAAGTTTTGCAGGCGCTGGCACCCGCTCGAGCGTCAAACTCACCGCTTGAGCGGAGGAGCAAAAACAAGGGATCACGCTCGAGCGTAAAAACTACCGCTCGAGCGGAAGAACTGCAGAGCAAAATACTGGAAGATGGAAAATCACGCTCGAGCGTCAAAATTACCGCTCGAGCGGAGAAGCAACAACGAAGGGACCGCTCGAGCGTTAAAACTTCCGCTCGAGCGTAAAGGCCAAAATCTGGGCATCACCTATTGGCATCTAAAATCAACCAACCTGTAACAGACCCGCCCAACCCAACCTATACTTCAAATACAAAGAGATTAAAGGACAACGACAACCAATAAGTAATGACAGGATCCACGGAACCTAAGTCCGGATACAATAATTTAAAGAGAAAAGACCGAGGTCGCTATATTAATGCCAAAGTTTGGTTCACTTGGACTAAAAAACGAGAAAAAAGAAAAAAAACCAGCAAGTTAGATAGAGTATTAGTTAATAATACCCAATGGGTTCATGTTTTTAAATATCATTGTCCTAATGTTTCCAGTTATCACTTTAAATACCCAAAATTAAATTGAGAAAACTTTTCAAATTCTTGAATTTTTGGATGAAGCATGGATACAAAAAGGAGATTTTTCAAAATTCAACAAGTATCAGGTTCTCTGAGTATTGAGAATGAGTTTAAAATTAAAAGACTTGAGTTTGTACTAAGAAAAGTGAACAAAAAACACTACTCTAACTTCAGTTTGAGAGTCATTAGAAGCAAAAGAGAAACTAAATTAGATCCACGTCTTTTAACTCTCCATATAACCATAAAAAAACAAGAGACCCTTCAACATTATATTAATTCGTTTGTTGCAAAAGAATCATTCCACAACTACAATGCTAGAATAAGATTAAAGTTAACAGCCATAGAATGAGGAATAATACTATCAGCCATTATGACAATAATGGGAAGAAATTAGAATAGATAAATGAGATTAAGGCTTTGAATACACACACACACACACACATATATATATATATGTGGTATAGATATATTATGTATGTCCACATATACGTATTTCGTCTTTTTCCTTTAGCCAATTTTATACTTGACTCAATAGAATTTTTTATTTTTTATTTTTTTTGAGCAGGTATTATGTTCCATGTGCCAAACTAGCATTTTGTCTCAGAACATAACTAAATTAAATACAGGATCAGAACTTTGTTCAAGTAATTGTGCTTCTACATCATTTATGTGAGGAAGTAACAAAACATACTCTCTCTCAAGAATGCTTTTGAAAAGTAAATACCATGTGAACATTCAATTAGGCCCCTGTGGCACAGACAAGAAGAAAGTTAAATTCTAATAAATCAGCCACCTAAGCAGAGCTACAAATGAAAATGTGTTGTGTCAAGAGACTTAAAAAGGGCCTAGAACTGCATTGATCCGCAAATTGTGTTGGGTGTGGAAGTGAATGACTACAATGCTAACATTGTCAATCACATTGTAAGCTAACTCAAACCACCAAAAATAGCACTAATGTACAATAACAGTCATCAAATTGAATTACTTTGCACCTACTCAAGTTTCACTTAACATGAAGGATATTCAGACAGATTTTCCATCCAAAGATTTTCACTTTATTCAGAACTTTCTGCAGCCAAATCTTCTTCCAAAATGCCCTTTCAAAACTCGCCCCATCGGAAGAACTGACCCATTTTTCTCTTCTTTGCAAATCCACCCCCAAATGATATGCCGATTAATAGAAAAAAGAATGCCATTTTTAGTAAAGTGCCAAACCAGCTTGTCATCAGTGACCCTTGGGAAAAAAAGGGATTTTACATATAAACTCAGCTTCAAAATCCAAAAAGCACTATGTGATGAGAGCTTCATTGCATTGCAAACATCAGTGCTTTCATTAATAATGGAACAAACTTTAGCATCAGCATGGAATTCGTCTAACTTTCCAAATCATCACACACCAGACATTCAAATCACTTCAAATCCTTTCTTGCAGATTGCACACAGAATCTATTGCCTTTGACGATGAGGGAACTCTCAGATGTGCATGGGTATTACTGCACTACTATTTTTTTTTTTATTTATTTATTTTTTTTTTAAGTTTTCCCATAACAAACCTCAATATTGTTGTGGAGAGTCCCAAGCATCCTCAAAAGCTACCTACAAGATACGGAAACAAAACCATAAATTGATAAGAGGTTCAAAGTAATATACATGCACACAATTGTAGTGGAGATGAGAAGGCAAGCGAATTTGCTTAATAACAAATAAATTGAAATTAGCAACCAAACCACGTAAAGGAAAAAGGACCAAACTTCATCATTTTATTAACTATTATTGTAAAGTCTTAGCTACTCTATCAAGTAAAAGATGAAATGATTGATTCTTCCATATTGCCATTTTTGGAGTGGTAAAATAACTATGGATTGCCCACATGGATTTTGACCAGACTAGATGGCTTACTAACTATCAAATGTAGAATAACATGCAAGGAGAAAGGCTTAAAAACACAAATTGATTTTTTGCAAGGTCTGGAAATTTAAATGATCAAAAGTCTTGCTTAAGAGTCTGCTGGAGGGAGGTTTTTTCAATTATGGAAAGGACTTCTTCTCAATTATCTTGAAATATCTCTTACTTCTTTATCGTTTTTTTTTTTTAACCTTAATCCTTTATCATTTTTTTTTTCTGTCTCTTAATCCTTTATCACCTATGAGAGTTTTCTACATTACTGGATAAAGCCTTATTTTAGAATAGAGCATCCAAAGTACTTATCAAGCAAATTTCGGGCATACCTTGAAAAGAGGCGTAAAAACTCACAATGCAGTTTAGATGATGAGCATGCATACATCCTAAAGTTTGTTTCCACAACAACAAAGCCATCAGAACAAAAAGGTAATAACAATAGTCAGTACATTTTTCTATTTAAATTTTCAACAAACATAGAAAAAATACAGAAAAGCACAGTTTTACAAATTGAAAATGCAGGTTTGTAACAGACTGGGGAAGTTGTCCTCTTTAGGGTTAAAAATATTGTCGATGCTCATGGAGGTGTGTTTGAATTTGGTGTAGTATGTGCGAACGTACTCATGAAGCAGATGAAAAACAATGTCAACATTCCAAGTGAAATGGAACCACTCATTAGCTCTCGTCTTGGCAATTTCAAAAAAGAAGAAATAATTCGAACTAATACAAATTACTGAACCATTTATTTTGTAGCCATTGGAAACATTATGCAGCTAGCTAATACATCATGCTGCCAAAATATATTCCATGCTGCCATGGGTATTATACATTATGTTGTCTCTGACACTACTATATGTCCTACATAAATGGGACACACTAAATTTTCATGTCCCACCTAAGTCAAAAAAATTGCATAAGTGGAATAAATAATTCTAATTCTATTGAAGTGAAACTGGAAACCATGGTATGGACTACAAATAGATAACATAATGAAATTAAAGACAAAGGAAATTTTGTTTGCCAATTATCTGGAATCGAAGCAGCAATACAGGAAAAATGAAAGATCAAGGGAAAAGGTACCGTCTAGCTTAGATTGTGAATAAAGAACCTGGAAAAAAAATATTTTTGCTTGAGTTGGTGACAAGGATGAATTAGAGAACTAATGTATTCCTAAAGTAAAAGTGAACCATCACAACCTACAGAGTAGATTTTGATTGTCATCCGTAGGTAAGTATAGAAGACCATGAACATAGTGACTAAGATTTTGGATGATTGATGAGCTCCACATCTTTAGAGATTGTCACTTATACGGTTTGGGAGAGAAGCATTGTTGTCTTTTAAGGATAATAAAATTCTTCAATCTGCCAGCTATTCATTCTAAGCAAGACCATAAAATCTGAAACTCAAAATTTATGCATAAGCTTGTCATTAGTAAATTTAAAATTTACGAAAGCTAGAACCTGAAACAACTAAAAATTACAATGATGGTAACAATAGAAGAATTATGTTTGAGTGAGTTACTATCATGAAGAGTATCAAAAAGTGATGCTATACTTTTCAATAGACTTCAAAAAACTATTTTACAAAGTTCAAAGCTTGTACATGCATTTTTTTTTTCTCCAGAATGAGATGGAATCCATGTTAAATGAACAACAGTAAAATAAAGATTCTTTTAAGGTCCTAACAACAATGCAAACTCAAAATATAATTGAAACATGGTGCAGAAGTAAAATTTTTCCTTCCATTCAGGTACTTGTAGAACAAAAGTGCAAGGATTCTATTGTTTACTTAAACATGGATGAATTATTGTGGGAACAAGTAGAATTTTAGAAGAATGGCAGTTGATTATGCATGAATTGAGCTCAGGGTGAGTAAAAACAGCGAACAAACTTGATACAGAAACTTGAAACCAAACAGTCATCAATAGCCACCCCTTTGACAGAATATTTGCTAAACCTAGAAAAAATTCATCTCTTATGCTCTGTTTGTTTTGGCCGAAAATGTTTTTTGGAAAAGTGTTTGTCACATTTTTCGGTGGTTAGTATGATAGAAAATGAAAGTTAAATGGAAAATGTTTTCTATGGTCAATAAAAAACACACCTTTTTGAGTGAAAAATGCTTTTCACTGTTGAAGGTGAAATTTTTTTCCTGAAGTGTAAAACATTTTTTGGTCTAAAGTCTTACCACCACCACCACACTAGCACCACCACCACAGCCGCCAGCACCCCCACTGTAACCAACACCACTGCTAATGCAACCACTAATACATTAGTTTCAAGTTGCAATCAAACATAGGAGATCATTTTCTAGAGAAAACATTTTATAGAAAAATAGGTTGCGTTTGGTTTACTTTTGGAATTGTGATTCTAATCAAAAAATTTCAAAATTCATAATCAAAGACACAACTCAAAATTCAATTCAAAAACTATTTTTAAAACTCATAACCAAACACACAATTCAAAACTCTTTTCAAAACGAATAGGGCAATTTTTCCATCAGCACCTATGAATAATACAAGATAAAATAACAAATGAGAATGAAAATTATCCATTCATTATTGTCACGACCCAAACACGCCCCTAAAAGTTTGGATCATGATCAGCCAGATTACCTACAGCCGTAAACAGATTACAGAGAATTTATAATAAAGGAGCCTAAGCGGAAGCAAATAAAATAACAAAACGTCCATTGAGCAGTGCTTATATGCCTGAATTTAGACATCATGTCATATGCTGAAAGTTTGCATACACAGTTCATACATACAAGTACAATTCATGTAGATATATACAAGAAGTCAGCAACTCAAAGTTATAGGCTCACAAAGTGTCCAAACAAAAGTCAGCAAAAGACTGAACAAACATTTATCATCATAGAAATTCCCAAAAAGACAAAAGGCTCCATTTTGGAGGCTTATAAACGCAGGTCCATCAAAAATGACTCCTGAAGCCGACCTAAGGCTGGTCTCCGACTTGATCACCTACATATATATAAAAATACGGAGTGAGCAAGGCTCAATGAGTAATAATAATGTAAGGAGGTTAAAATGAATGAGCATGTGTCTTGAGAAATCTATATATATATATATATATATAACTTATACATTTATCATTCATGATTGCATTCCAGAACGACCTCGGGCCCACATAAGACGGAATGGCCTTGGGCCCACCATAATATGGAACGGTCTCAAGCCCAACATGGTAATAGTTATTCTAAACGACCTTAGGTCCAAACATTTCGTATCATAGAGTAGATGGAACATCAACATGTCTCCATCTCCTATATAGAACGGAACGGCCTTAGGCCCATAATTCATAAGCAATCCGTACCAAACATAACGGCCTCGGACCCATCATATATAACAGAAACAGAACGACCTCGAGTCCATTTCATATGCCATTGTGGGCAAATGCTCAATCATTTCAAACAAAACACAACTTGTATAAAGCATATCATTCACGATCGAAAATACATAAGTCATAACATATCGTTACACTACTACTACTCACAGTGATTTTGGTCGTGCAGTGGTCCCTTCTGGCGAGTGACCTACACATTACACACATCCCACTTAATAAGCAATTCATTCTTTTCTTAGCCTCTTTTACTTAATCATTTTTTTGTTTCATTCAATTTCTATTTATCTTAAAGCATTTCGGAGGGCTTAAACACACTCATTAACAGATTCAGAGGGTCGAAAAGATGAACAAAATTTAATAGTTTTTCCCCCCGTTTTCCGCACGTGTGGAAGACCCCTACCACATCTGCCTTTATTTCATAACCAATGCTCTGAATTGCCCTGTTTTCCGAACATGCGGTTGTGAGCCCTGCACGTGCGGTTCTTGCCCTGTTTGTGCAGTCCGAAGATTATTCAATGTTCAAGTTCCCAAACTCATTTCTAAGGTTCAATTCAAGAAAATTCACTTCAAAAACATGATATATGAACATACTAAGAATGACATTCAAGCTCAATTAGATCATAATTTACTTTAATTCCAAATAGAAAACCCTAATTTCCATAGTTCCTTCATTTTCCTTATCTTTTCATGGTGTCCATGCTTATATTTGCTTACATGAGTTCAAATCATGCAAAGACTCAAGATTAGAAAGCAATTTGTCACAATCTAACACAAGACAAGCCCAAAATAAAAGAATCAACCCTTTAATTAAACAAACCCAAGGAT
The DNA here is from genome assembly GCF_055761805.1 of Camellia sinensis. NCBI lineage: Eukaryota > Viridiplantae > Streptophyta > Magnoliopsida > Ericales > Theaceae > Camellia > Camellia sinensis. Next base: position 103,753,967 of record NC_138962.1, read on the forward strand.
TCCATGTTCACTTTCATGAGATTTGTGCAGTTAAGATCATAATCCATAAACCCTAACTTTTATGAGTGTCAAAGCTTCCTCTTAAGTGTTGATTTTAACCAATTGAAGAAATATTTAAGGTATTTTAGTTGATTTACACTTAGCTTGAGCTAATTCTTTGAATTACTCTTTCAATTTCTTCAATCTCCAAGCTTTAGGTGAAATTCCTCTTTTCTCTCTCTTTTCTTCCTCTAGCTCTCCTCTAGGAGATATTTTTGTGTTGGAGTCTAAGTTTTAAGACTAAGCTCATGTATATATCTCTCGTCTAACTAAGGATTAGCTTATTTGAGTCTAAAGTCAAGCTTAATTAAGAGTTTAGTACAATTAAACCCAATTAATTCGTTACGAATCAAATTTTTACAAATTTTTATATCATGTCCTAAAAATTATGCTAATCATAACTATAAAGTCGATTTCGGTTTATCGTGCCTCTAAGATTTTCAATTTTCAGTCCAAATGTCGTAATTTCAACAGATTTTCTTATAGCCGACAGATACAATTTCATAATCATGTAAGTCATACATTTAAACATGTAATTTCACATCAAGCATATAATCACACATATAAGTAAAGACTTAAAGCATATGAGAGAGTCGGGATGTCACAATTATTAAGGGAAAATTAAGAGAAAAGGAAATATTTGAAAGGAAAAGACAAATAATGAATTGAAAAACAGAGCAGTGTGTTTAATTAATCAATAATGTATTGGTAATTTCAACATGCACAACAAACTGGAACTCTCTTGCGAGAGAAATTCTATTTTCACACATCTAATTAGCTCAGGGCACATATTTTTTCAATACATTCACTTATTAATTTGATTACCAATTAATTTTCTTAATCTACACACTTAAAGTTACAATTACACCATTCACTCATAACCATTGTACACACACAACTAACCGTCTTCCTACACACTTTTGATTGACCCTACTTCCACATTGACCCACCCATGCCCTTGAAAAGTTTGGTCTGAAGTGAAATTTCCTCCATTGAAGACTTGCATAGAAGATGTAAGAACTTGAATTTTTAGACAACTAATTAGTTTGTTAATAACAATATTAAGTCAATTAATAGTGATTATTAAATTATTAAATTATAATGTTAATAGCATTATAATTAATACCAATATTAAACTCCTTTAAATAAATTTATTTATCTTTTTGTGACTGTATATAAATACAGTTGTGGAAAACTAAATGATTTAAACAAATAATAACTAAGTTAGTTAGAGGATAGTAGGAAGCAAAACATCTAGTGAATAGGTTATATATAAACTGATTTTATTTTGTACACAAAAAAAAAAAAAAAAAAGATATGAAATCAGATTTTGGGCAGGGAAATTCGGCCCCCTCCTTTCCAAGAAGGCTGCTGGAGGGCATGCATACATTTACACTCTAAGCCTATACATGTAGGTAATATTTCCCAAGCCAAGAGGAAAAAATAAAATAAAAATAGGCCTCCAAACTCCTACAAATAAGAACACTATTCATCCATTCTACTACTACGGCTGAGCAAAGAGAAAAAAAAGAGAGAAAGAGTAGAAAAGAAAAAGAAAAAGAGAGGAAGATGAGAGGGTGCTTGTTGGTCACCATTTCAAAACTAATCTTGAGAATAGTTTGCAAAAGCTCTTGAGGTAGGAATACTCAACCTCTATCCTTCCTTAAATATTTTTTTTACTGAACCTATATATTAAATGTATGCAAGAGTATGTATTGTTAATACATACATAGCAAGAATAGCTCAATGCATGTTTACATTTTGATAGAAAAAGAATTTCATGATTATATGATTTTTATTCCTTCTTGCAAGCATAGATTAGATGGTTTAGCAATTGATTTTATCTTCTTACGTGCTCAAACATTTTCCATTATTTGAAATAATCTTGCATGAGAGTAAAATTAGATACAGTTGATTCACCTATACTTGAAACTTATATTTTCTTCCCTGTTTCAGATTTTTATCGGATGAAAAATGCTCAAATAAATTGAAAATTCTTGGGTCAAAAATCTGTTTTTACTAGGAGTATATATAGGTGTTCTATACGGTGTAAATTTTTTCTAAAATCATTGGACACCATGTTCTTACCGAAATAAATATTTGTTCTAAGTGTTGCTTACAACACAGTAGGAACAGTGATTTCAAATAAGTTCCATTTTCTCTGAAAATATTATTTTTTTGCACGACCACTTGGGATAGTTAGATATAAGAGTTATCTTTCATTTTTCGCTGATTTCACAAAAAATGGATAAGTCTAAGAGGAGAAATCGCAATTTTACTAAAATGAGACAGAATCTGTCCAATTTTCTTAGAAAAATTATTTGATCATCTTCCATTGGTTTTCAGTTTTCAAACTCTTCTGTACATATGTTCTAAACTCAAATATCTAGCAAACCATTCTGACCATACCTCTTTTTGACACTGTTTGAGGCCCCTTTTTATTTTTCAAACACAGAACACCTGTGCTGGAAGTTGCTGTAACTCACTGTCCCAGAAAACAGTTTTCTTCCAAATTTTATTTCTCCATTTTAAAATCATTTTTAGCCCTGGTATTCTCTCAAAATATTTTCCTAACTCAGTTAACTAGTACCAGTTAAAATATCGTAATAATTGAATTTCGTTTGATATGGGTTTCATTAATTTTAGTCCGATCATTCAGTGCTGAAAATAAGAAGTGTGGGAAATTCTAAGAAATTTTGTGATGACTCCTAAGACATTTAGTAATACTTATTTTGGTTGTCATACATGGTTGTGTTGTGCTATATAAACCTTATGTTACTATGGTTTTCAAACTAGAACTCGCACATGCATCAAAATGTGAGTTTGACAAAGTAAAGAAACACGAAATTGAACATATGCATTAAAGTTTAAAACTGATGGGGTGAGCCCAGTTTAGAGTCTTGCGCAAGTGAGTTGCGAACCCTAACATGGCACGGGAAGGTATTTCGGCTCTTATCAGTATAGGCGATATAAGGTTGGTGGTGCGGGTGTCACAACATATATTGTTCCCTTGGGGCAGACCGTGATGTCACGACTCGAGTACGTAACCCTGGTGCGTGGGCATCATTGGTAGTTACAGCAAGTAACATTTGAATATTTTACCAAGGGGGAGTCAGAATTGCCCGTGGCCATTGTTTAGCGGTTGAGTAGAAATAATGCTCCACGGGGAGTTACTTAAACTCACTCAATAAACTAATCTATGTGAATTATAAAGAAAAGTTGGCATCTTCCTTATGATGAAATACTGCTTCTGCTTGTCATTGTTCTTATTGTCTATTGTTATTATTTCAACTAATAGCATTCTTGTTATGCATATTAAACACTGCTTGTTACTCTATTACTACACAATATTCATTAACTGTGAGTATTATTATCGGGGTGGGTATTTCGGGTTATAGTATCTTATTGAGCTCGTCGCTCATTGGCATTCCCGTTGCCCTGACATTTTATGTCCGGTACCAAAGAAACTGAAGGAAACACCGAGGTCTTGGAAGGCGACATTCAGCCTTGATTAGCTTGAAGTGTGCCCATGTCCCATGAACCATTTTTTTGAGTTTTCTAGTTTTTCTCTAGGTTTCTTTTTTATATTTGTGTTTTTCTTTCATGAATGTACTAAGACTAAGTTTTAAGTTTGATTGGAGTTGTAATTTAAGAACTTTTGGTAGCGTTTGGTGGAGTTTTCTAAATATGATTTGAGAATAGAGTTGTATTTTGAGTTTGTAAGTTTTGGAATTATGATTTGAGTGTGGAAATTTTATTTGGTGAATGAGTTTTGAATTGAGTGGAAAATTTTTGATGTGACATGTGATATTTGATACAAAAACTTACAACTTATAACCAAACACACAACTCAAAATTATATTCAAAACTTATAAAATTCCAAAAAAAATTTTATTTAAAATATAAAAAATACCAGGTGCCAATTGTTAAAAAAAAAAGCACTATTCTGGTCAACTGACCAGGCGTCCGGGAGGATGACTGGACGTCCGGGAGGACAACTGGTTAGCTCAAATTTTCTCACCTTGGAAAGAGTTTTCAAAAGTGAGTGTGGAATTAATTTTTGAAAATTGTAAACAAACAACACACTCCAATATAATGGGTAGAAATGTGTTTGGAGAGCTTCTCCAAACACAGCCTTTAATTTCTATTTTTGTTAATTAATGGAAGATGACAAACTTGGTGGTAACAATGATTAGAAATTCTTAATTAAGAAAATTGATTTTAAGTTTTAAACCTTATTATAATGTCCGCAAATTTTGGGGCGTCACAAAAGACCTCCATTAAATCTCCATTGAAGACCATTGTAAATCCTCCAAAATAGTGTTGAATGTAAGAAATCTTTCCATTTTCTTATTATATTTATTATTGCACTTATAATTTTCGGATCTATGTGCACTCTATTGGCATAAAAGATAGGTTATTTCGGTCTATGTGCTCTCTTTTTTTGAAGCAAGGTAGCACCTCCCTCAGTGTTGCTACCCATTCAAAATCAGAGCATCACAAATCCATTGTTTGTTGCAGAGACCAAATTAGATATTAGATTTCAAGACGGAGACGCTCGAGGGCAGACTACCTTGCCCTAAAAAATAAAAAATAAAAAAAATAAAGCATCCTAGTTGCTAGTCAAATTGGTTTAAACTAGTTTTTCCTACCTTCTAACTTCCAATAATAAAATGAATATTAATAAGAATAAAAATAACAATTGACAGAAGCTCATTGCCAAGACCCATCCGGTCAAAAAATTAAATCATAATTTTTAAAAGATATGAATAAGAAATTTTTCTATATAATATTATAGGTATTGCTGAATGTTTATTATAGTCATTTTTATTTAGAATATAATTGTCATTGAATTTATACATTGAGCTAATTAAATTTTTCCTCTTACGATTCAAAAGAAATAGATAGTAACCTCTCAATTGTGATGAAAATCTAAGATGATATTGATAATGAAAAAATAAATACAAAATAAAAATGGTATGACAGATTTTGTGTTTGTTTGTTTGTACCTTGCAGTAGGCTACCTAAGATCTACATTGGGAATGTATTGGATGATGGGCCAATATTCTTCTCCCTTTTCACACTTCTGTTTCAGTATTGGATTACATCGCCCGATGTCCAGTGACAAAAGCGAGGGAGGCAATCCTTGTTCTGGAAAGGTCGCAAGCTCAGGGCAGTTATAGATCGATAGAAGCAAAAGAGAGGGAGGCAACCCTTCCTTTGGAAAGGACGCGAGCCTAGGGCAACCCCAGATTTCAAGTGTTTGGAGAGAGGTGAGGTTTTGAAACTCCTCATAAGAGAGTCTTTCCAGATTTGGGAACTGGAGGATGGTCAAATTGAGAAGAGAGGTGGGCAGGAACATCCCTTCTTCTGGAAAGGACACCGTATCTCTCCACGGCCAATCTCGGCCTTGAAGTTGGAGTGTTGTAAGAGAAGAGAGTTTGTACAAACCCCACTTTAACGGAAGTGGAAGTTGACCGACGTCGTCCCCTCTCAAATTCCCGATTTCAAGTGAAGTGATGTTGGTGGGGAAACTCCCTTCCTTGACAAAGTAGGAGACCATTCCTGCTCTGCATTTATATAAACACAGCTTTTGAAGCGAACTGAGCTGGTTCATGTTGTTGTTGTTGTTCTCATCATAACCACCAAGTGACAGGGGCTCCAAATTATAACAATAGTTTATCTGCAATTCACTGAGATTCCTGAGATTATTGGCTTCAGGTAAAGATTTGAGACTCCCACAAAATTCGATACAAATAGTTTCAAGAGATGGACAGTCAATTTTGATCCCTTCCGCTACAAAAAGTGACTCCAGATTTTCACACAACTCAATCCCAAGTTGTTTTAGTGTGGATGGTAGCCCACCTCTTGACAATAAGTATGTGAGTGATGCACATTCAGAAACCAGCAACTCTTGCAGATTACTGAGTGTCATCAACTCGGGTAGCGACTCCAGAGCATCACAATTTGAAACCCTAAGTTCTCTCAGCATAGATGTCAAACCTTTCATTGGAAAAGAGATAAGACTTGCACAATCGTGGATTCTAAGCACCCCAAGAGATGTGTATGTGTGCAGATCTTGTGGCAATTTCTTCAGCATTCCACACTCTTCAATTGTTAAATACTCGAGTCTCGTCATGCAAGGCAGCCCCTCATGTTGCTGCTTTTTCCAACCTTCTCCTCCTTTTTCTTGCTCTTCTTCGAACAAGCAAACGACTTTAGGGCAATGAGAAATCTTCAAATGGCAGAGGGAAGGGAGACATACTTGTATTCTCACCTTATTCCGCCACAATGTTATGAGTTCTTGGCAGTTACTAATGTCCAATTTCTCGAGTCCCATCAAATCTTGAGTAAACCATGTCGATAGGAATGCCAGTTTTTCAATATCAGAAATGCTCAAGGCAGTTATTGAAGTCAAATGGTTAGACATTTCATTAGCCAGTAACTCTTCATCAGTTGCGCTTGGATCACAGAGGGAGTTGAGAACTGTAACATGGCTTTCTCTTGGGAGAATAACATTATTCATTGACAAGGACGCAAGTGATGGCTGAACGAGGCTCGAAACATCAATCAACAACTGCGAACAACCATCAATTTTGAGAGAATTGAGACAAGGAAGATCATTTGGTAATCTTCCAACAAGTTTGGGACAATTTTTTATGGAAAGCTCACTGAGATGACCGAACGGCTGAACTCCCTCTGTTTCAAAAGCAGACCATTCCTCCCATTCTGGCATAAACTCAAAGCTCAGTCTCTCTAGAGAGGGGAAAGGTTTGGCACCACACTGCTGCCCATAGAACTCACAACCCAAGTGCTTTATTGCACTCATTCCTTCAATGTAAAGGTCTTTAAGCAAGGGTAGTTGTCCAAGTGGTGGCAAAGATCTGCAACATTTGCTACCTTTTAGTTGCACGGACACCATTTTGGAGAACGAAACATCTCCAACCCAGTTTGGAAATTTTGTACTGCCATACCATCTGATGGTGAGTCGTTCCAACAATTTGAAAGGTCTCATCACATCTAGCACATCCCTCTCAACTATGTCATTCTGTGAACGGTGAGATTTACCCCATTCTAGTGATAACTCTTTTAACTCCTCCTTAGACATAAAATTGGCCTCCCTTGCATCCTTAACACCACTGACATTCTCCAGTCTTGATATGTGTATTGCCCCTCGAATGTGCGATAGGTTTTTCAACTCTCCTATTTTACGCCCACAATCTTTACCCACCATAAAATTTGACAATGTTTGGAGATTAGTTAATTTACCTATATGTAGCGACATCTCTTCTGATGATGGAATATGCACTCCAGTCATGTCAAAATGGCGCAAGTTCACTAGCCTCCCTATGTTTGGAGGCAACTTCCGAAGTCGACGACAAAATTTCATAAACAAGACTTGTAAATTGTAAAGAGTTACTACCGTGTCAGGTAACCTTGTAATCCCAGAACAGGATACATCAAGGTACCTCAAATGCTTTAGATCTCCAATGGAATCTGGTAGTTCATCCATGCTATTATAATGTAAACGCAACTCACGTAAGCATTTTAACTTTGGCAACAAATCATGAAACAAGTACCTCGTTGCATGGAAACTCAGTGGAAAAAACTGTAAGAATGTTCGTAAGCATTTGGCATCATCAAAAACTTTAAATTTTTTGATTCCATCAATGTAGCTACCAACATAAGATGCATGTCGAGCTTTGACAGAAATCTTGCTCTGCCTGCCACCTTCTAAATTATTTTCCAACCTAAAACATTTGTCCCCTGCTACATCTTGAGCCAAATCATTGATGAGGTCATGCATTATGAATAGGGATTTGTTACCACTTAACGGTTGAAAAAATGATCTTGACACCAATTCGTGAAAATACTTGCGGCCTAAATCTTCCATTTGGTCTCCACCTTTTGGTTGCTCAATTAAACCTTCAGCCATCCATAGCAAGACTAATTCCTCCTCCGTGAATCCGTAGTCCTTTGGGATAATTGCACAGTAGGAAAAGCACCTCTTCAACTGGACAGGGAGATGAAGGTAGCTCAATTTCAATGCTGTGAGAATGCCACTTTCCTCATTCCATATATTGCTGTTTAGTATCTCTTTCCATTCACATTCTTCTTGTTTACAGCACAATAAGCTGCCAAGAGCCCTCGCCGCCAAAGGTAAGCCTCTGCACCTGTTCTCAACAATTTTCTTACCAATTGATTCCAATTCTTTGTATTCCTCAATATTTCTGTTCTGAAATGCATGTTGGGAAAAGATTAACCAACAATCGCCATATGATAAGTTGTGCAAATTGTGATATTTATCCATTCCCATCTGCTTTGCAACACCTCTGTCTCGCGTTGTCACAATGATTTTACTTCCAGGTGCTCCAGCTCCAAATGGGGATCGTAACAAATTCCACCCGTCACGTCCATAGTCCCACACGTCATCTAGGACAAGCAAAAACTTTTCCCCTGCCACCGTTTTGCTATGTTGAACTTGAACCTCATTTAAGTTACTAAAATTACATGAACCGTGAGTGAACGACTCGAGAATTGCCTTTGTTATCCTCGTAACTTCGAAGTCATCAGATACACATACCCATGCTTTTAGTTTGAAATAATTTTCCACTCGGTCATCATTGTAAATGTGCTGAGCTAGTGTAGTCTTGCCAATCCCACCCATTCCTACGATAGGAATTACATCAAAAAGGTTTCCAGCAGAAGCATCCGCAAGCAGCAATTCGATAATTTGCTTGATGTCTTCATCTCTGCCATGAATGTGAGGCTCCTTCAAACATGTAGTTTGTGATCTCTGCCGTAAATCTGTAGACATCCTCCCAACAAGTCTGTTATCTAAACCAAGTTCTTTTCCTTTTGTAGCAACTTCTTGTAGTTGACTAGTAATCTCAATTAGCTTTGACCCATTTTTTAAATTGAATGGAACAATATCGGAGAGGCGTGGAAACTTAGCTGGTCTTCTTTTGATCGTCGTCTCGTCTGCCATTAGCTTCCTTTCGAGATCGTCAGTGGCAAAATCATCCAATATGTCATCTGCATCGTAAGCCAAATGGTAAACCTCTTCAAGCCACTTTTTGATATCCTTGTGGTATATCTGTTTGTTCTCTGCATCAGCCAACAGAGTCTCTAAATCCTCTAATGCCTTCTTCAGATTGTGGATGCCAGTGCCAACGTCCACTGTGCTCACTAAGTTGCTAAAATAAGAGGACAATTTATCAACCATAGCTTGTATGAATGGAGAGATAAAGATCCCAAATACATCCATGGTGTTTGTTCTGAAAGAAGGAAAGGTAAGAAATTGAAGAACAGGTTTACGGCAAAATACAGATAAATAGACTTTGGTGGTAAAGGTAAGAAATTGAGTCAAAATGAAGCAATACACAGATCAAGAACAGGCAGAACCTCTACAAGCTTGGAATAACTTTGGCAAATAAAAGATATGAAAGGTAAGAAACGAAGCATACAGAGATCAAAAACATGCTGAAACGAAGCAAACTTCAAACAACTTTGGAATTATGAAGGATATGAAAAGCCAGAAACTCTTCAAAAACAAAGCAATACAGAGATAAAACAAACAAACAGTTTGAAGAAGCTCTGCAAATGTGCAGTAGCTGAAGATTGTAAGTTTTGACCAAAAGCAAATAAGTGGTGAAAGAAAGGTTATGAAGAAATTAGAAATCAACAATAATGGAGTCTCATCTCATTGGCCATTTCACCAGTTTGTTTGCTACCTACTTTTTTATTAATTTCTCTGTATAATTGGTGGATGTGATCAGGAAGAGATAGGAATAGAGAGAGACAGAGAGGCCGGCCTTTTATGAATAATGTTTAATATTGCTGAATTTTTATTCTCCTTGGACTTCTTGGCTTCTAGTCTTTTTTTATTTTTGTTTTTAAAATCATTTTCTAGTTCTTTTATGGGATATGTTAGGTTTTATTTCTTGGCAATCCCGTTTGACAAAACTCCTTTCAGTTGTATTTATTTTCGCACTTTTATTTCAGTGAGGCTATGAGTGTTTAGATGCGAATCCAACCCGAATGGTGCTTTTTCAGAGAAGTTTGTGATGATAAAGCTTTCAAGATTGCCACTTCGCTGATTATGACGGGGATAAAAGTTCTACATTCTTCTATAACAACATTAAACCCATCAATATAGACATGCATTGATATATAAAAGTTCTACATTCTTCTATTCATCATAGTTCCATTACCAAAAGTATTACATGTTAACAACAAAAGCAAATGCCCTAAAGGCTTACAGCTTTCCAAGTTAACACTTGGTTACAACAAAAGAGTACTAACTCGATTTACACATTAAGCCCTTGGCTTGAATATACATGTAATACATCAAAAAAAATAAAGCAACAAAAGTCCGCCTGCCTCTAGCCTCCCAAGCTACGTCCTTGGAGGTGGCATGCTACCTGTACCTAAAAATGATATTCCCATATAGGGTGAGCCACAGCCCAGTAGAAATACACTAAACCAAATATGAACAATGACTAAAAGATTAGCAGTTGATAGATGGCCAACACTGATACTTTCCCTTATCACACTTTACAGTTTCATGACATACAAGTCCATATTACAATTCATTTTCCAATTCCTTTCAAATTCTCAATTTATAACCATAGCTCAGAACCTGGCCAAACAACTCATATGAGACAACAACTCATATTAAGCACTTTCCCATTTCATAATAGATAAGCATACTAGCTATATCACACACCAGCAGATAAGCATACAAGCTATATCATCACTTCCACAGATATGCATATGAGCACTATCACACTTCCAATGACAAGCATATGAGCTCTGTCAACACATTACTAGATAAGCATATGAGCTCTATCTACGGAGTCCATCCCCTATCTCCTCCCAACAACATCCGATTTAGAGGTCCATCCCTTATCTTCCCCTAAACCGTGGAGTACATCCCCTATCTCCTCCAACACAACACAATGCATATAAACAATAATTATACACATCATCACACAACACATAAATTTAATGTATTCTTTCAACCGTCATGCTCAATAACACATTCCAATGATTAGTTTCAGTTTGCCTAATCATCATGCATTATCTACAACAATCAAGACTATCCTCCACTGATAGCCCAAAGCAGTTATTTCTATACAGAAAATAAATGCAACAATGGATATGTAATCAACATTTCAACTAGGTGAGCGATAAGTAATCCAACTACACCCTCTAATCCCATACCTTTCCAAATCAATTCCTCATTTCTCATAATTAATTATGCAAATTAATTAACCAATGTAATCAGGGTATTTTTCATAATTAACATTACAACCCTTAGGTTCCATTTTCATTAATGTTTTAACATTAATTTCACTTTTCCATGCCAAACATGCATCTAGGTTTTTTTATAGCTAAAACCCCAACTTTTGTAAATTTACACAAAAGTCCCAAACTTTCACAAAATTACCAAACCAACCCCAACATCTCAAAATACTAAAATTTAAAGACAAAGCTCATAAAGAGAAGTAGGATATCCCTACCTCGAAGTTAGAGCTCGGATGGAGAAGAAGCCAAAACCAAAATGCTCCAAAGACCAAGATTCTCGGATCAAAACGACGCCCTCGACGATCCACACAACTTTTACAAAGGCCGAAGAGAAGGTGGACACTCTAACTAGATCAAACCCTAGAGAGAAGGGAATTTCTAGAGAGAGAGGCTCTCAAAATGGTTTTTAGAAAAAGTAAGAGAGAGAAAGAAAAGCAAAAAGTGATTTAAAATCACCCAGCAGATAACTCATATACGTAGGACCCGCTCGAGCGGAAAACACAACGCTCGAGCGCCAAGAACAAAAATCTGAACACGCTCGAGCGCAATAAGGCCCGCTCGAGCGTCAAGACACAAGAATAAAGCACTTCCGCTCGAGCGAGAAAACCAGTCCGCTCGAGCGCAAATCTCCCTCTCATAGAACCCTCACCAAGATAGTACTACCCGCTCGAGCGCCAACAATCCCGCTCGAGCGCAACCCGCTCGAGCGCAGGAAAACTCCTCTGCAGAAGTTTTGCAGGGACACGAAATACTGGGAGTGTGCAATCTCCGCTCGAGTGCCAGAACATCCGCTCGAGCACTAGACTAGAAACCAAACTCCGCTCGAGCGCAGAAAGACCAGCTCGAGCGTAACACCAAAAACCTGGGCAACAAGGATATAGACCAAGGTTTAACCCACATGTTCAACACAAGCCCATAAACATCCTAAAACTCAATCAAGTGGAATTAAAGGACGACAACAAGATAGATACCACTACCAACTTCACGGAACCGAGTCCGGAATACAACAGGACAGAAAAGTGACAACCGGGATCGCTATAATCTCCCCCCCTTAAAGAATTTCGTCCCCGAAATTAAACACAAGTTTTTCAAAAACAGGTTTTCTCCATTCTCAACAATATTACAACATAATATTAAACAATCCGACCCATTACCGGTCAATTCCATCTCTTTTCAAGAGGCATTTCACAACATATATTACACGTTCATTATTAACATGCAATTTTCTTCCATTTCCAACCATTTCCAACATACATGGTTCACAGTTCATATCATAATCAATATACATGATACAACTCCAGTTCTATAATATAGCCAACATATGCAATATCATAATCAACTCCCATATCGAGGCAAGTTCTACAACATACTTCCATTAAACCAAAACATTACCAATGTTTTACAACTTAAGACATATACAAAGCTCTTAAGTCCAACAATATTACAAAATTTAAATACAAGATTACTCATCAATAAACAAGTTCGGATATTTCTCGCGGACCTCCAACTCACGTTCTCAAGTGGCTTCCTCCACTTCGTGATGTTTCCACAAAACCTTTACCAAAGGGATGGTCTTGCCACGCAGGACTTGATCCCGCCTATCCAAGACCCGAACCGGTCTCTCCTCATACGAGGCATCCTCATCTACCTCTAAGTCGGTCCAATCCAACACATGGGACGGATCCGGCTCATACTTCCGAAGCATACTAACATGAAAGACGTCGTGCACTCCAGACAACTGCGGCGGCAAAGCCAAACGATAAGCCACTTCCCCAATCCTCTCGAGGATCTCAAAGGGACCAATAAACCGAGGGGATAACTTTCCACTCTTCCCGAACCTCATCAAACCTCGCCTAGGTGATATTTTCAGAAAGACATGATCACCTATCTCAAATGCCAAAGGCCTCCTCCTACGGTCGGTATAACTTTTTTGGCGACTCTGGGCTGTAACAAGCCTCCTACGGATAAGCTCAACTTTCTCCGTCGACTCTCTAACCAACTCCGGACCCAACAAAGGTGCATCACCCACCTCGGCCCAACACACTGGAGACCTACACGGTCGGCCGTACAAGGCCTCAAACGGTGCCATACCGATGCTAGACTGAAAACTGTTGTTGTAGGCAAACTCCACCAAAGGCAAGTGCCTCTCCCACGTCCCATTAAAGTCAAGGACATAACCTCGAAGCATATCCTCAAGGATCTGGATAGTACGCTCGGACTGCCCGTCAGTCTGAGGATGATAGGCCGTACTAAAGGTCAGCTTAGTGCCCAAAGCACTCTGCAAACTCTGCCACAACCTAGCAGTAAAACGAGGGTCTCTATCTGAGACGATCGTCACTGGGACCCCGTGTAATCTCACTATGTCCCGAATATACAAGTCGGCAAGATGATCTACCGAATCTCTCACGCGCATAGGAATGAAGTGCGCCGACTTAGTCAACCGGTCTACAACCGCCCAAATGGCATCACTACCCCGCTGAGTCCTCGGAAGACCTACAACGAAGTCCATAGTGACATGCTCCTATTTCCACTCGGCAATAGGCAAGGGTTGCAACAAACCCGCTGGCCTCTGATGCTCAGCCTTCACCTGCTGGCAAGTAAGGCACTTCGATACGAAAACAACCACATCTCTCTTCATACCTCGCCACCAAAACTGGCAACCCAAATCTCGATACATCTTAGTGCCTCCCGGATACACCGCAAGGCGCGAATGATGGAACTCTCGGAGTACTTCCTCTCGGCAAGACTCTGGCACAAACAAACGGTCTCGGTATCTCACACTCAGGTCGGGATACACCGTCAAACCCTTCTCAACTTTCCCACTGGAGATCTTCTCTCGGTAGGACTCTACCTCAAGGTCACCTCTCTGTGCCTCTAACACTCTAGTCACAAGTGCAGGCTGCGCAACAACAGAAAACAAGGCCGCAGCCTCAACAGATTTGCCCAGATGCAAATCGAACTCGCCAAGTACACCCAACATCCCCCATTCCTGGATGGCTATACAAGCTACATCACTAATGGATTTCCTACTAAGGGCATCGGCCACAACATTGGCCTTTCCCGGGTGATAATGCAACTCAAAATCGTAGTCCTCAATGAACTCCATCCATCTCCTCTGCCTCAAATTCAAGTCCCTCTGGGTAAACAGGTACTTCAAACTCTTATGGTCCGAGAACACCTCGAACCTCTCACCATAAAGGTAGTGCCTCCAAATCTTCAAGGCAAAGATCACAGCTGCTAACTCTAAGTCGTGTGTAGGGTAATTCTTCTCGTGTATTTTCAACTGACGTGAGCCATAAGCTACCACATTCCCCTCTTGCATCAACACACAACCCAAACCCTCTCGTGAGGCATCACAATAAATTACGTAACCCAACCCTCTCTCCGAAATAACCAAAACTGGAGTGGTGGTCAATCTAACCTTTAGCTCTTGGAACGACTTTTCACAAGTCTCACTCCATACAAACTTGATCCCTTTCCGCGTCAATCTAGTCAACGGCGAAGCTAGCCTGGAGAAATCTCTTACAAACCGACGGTAATACCCAGCTAATCCCAGAAAACTGCGGATCTCAAACACACTCTTGGGCTATGCCCAATCTTGCACTGCCTCTACCTTGGATGTATCAACAGACACCCCTTCCCTGGATACCACATGGCCTAAGAACTTCACCTCTCCTAGCCAGAACTCACATTTCCCAAACTTGGCATACAGCCTATGGGCTCTAAGCAACTCAAGCACCACTCTCAAGTGTTCCTCTTGCTCCTCCTCAGAAGGCGAATAGATAAGAATGTCGTCCACGAAAACGACTACAAATCGATCCAAGAATTCCCAGAAGATCCGGTTCATCAAGTCCATAAAGACTGTCGGTGCATTGGTAAGCCCGAATGGCATCACCAGAAACTCATAATGGCCATACCGCGTACGGAATGCCGTCTTAGGAATATCTTCCTCCCTGACCCTCAATTGGTGGTAACCCGATCTCAAGTCTATCTTAAAGAAACAACGGGAACCCTTCAACTGGTCAAACAGGTCATCTATACGGGGCATAGGGTACTTATTCTTGACCGTAGCCCGATTCAACTTTCGGTAGTCGATACACAATCTCAAGGCACCATCTTTCTTTTTAGCAAAGAGGGCCGGTGCTCCCCACGGTGAAACACTAGGGCGAACAAAGCCCTTATCTAGCAATTCCTGGAGCTGAACTTTCAACTCAACCAACTCTGCTGGAGCAAAACGATAAGGTGCCATAGAAATTGGCGCCGTGCCGGGCACTAGATCAATAGAGAACTCTATCTCTCGGTGAGGTGGCAAACTAACATGGTCCTCGGGAAAGACATCCGAGTACTCACGAACCACCCTTGGCAACATAAGCTGGGCCTCACCACACTCACCGCTCTCAAAGCTAGCAAGTAGACCACTAAGCTCACTCCGCCCTCGCGAATCATACCCCGGTGGCAAAATACTACCAACCCAGTCTCCCAAGAAATGGAACCACTCTCCGCTCAAGGTACATAACGTGACCCTCTGGCGGTAGCAATCGATAACAGCCTGGTATGACGATAGCCAGTCCATAT
The DNA here is from genome assembly GCF_055761805.1 of Camellia sinensis. Taxonomy (NCBI): domain Eukaryota; kingdom Viridiplantae; phylum Streptophyta; class Magnoliopsida; order Ericales; family Theaceae; genus Camellia; species Camellia sinensis. The sequence goes on from NC_138962.1 coordinate 103,769,891, forward strand.
CCAAAATAACATCAAAGCCCTTCATGGGCATGACAACAAATGGAAAAGGAAGCCTATGGTCGGCGACCTCTATATCACAACCTCTAACACCTTGTTTCAAGATCAACTCACCCCCAAGAGGTGACACTACACAAATAGGAGATGCTAACTGTGCTAACTCCAACTCCAAAACAGATGCAAATGCAGCAGTTACAAAAGAATGAGATGCACCCGTATCAATCAACACATTAGCAACCGAGTTACAAAACAAAAAGGTACCTCTCACTACTGATGGAGCCGGTACTAGATCCTGCGCAGTAACAGCATACACGCGCCCTGTAGGCCCCTGATCCACCTGCCCACCTCTAGGAGCATACGACTGCTGCACTGACTGGGATAACGAAGCTCCCGGATTGGCCCTCGAGGCCTGCACAGACTGAGCTGGCTGATAACTCTGCGTCTGTCTAGAACCAGACGCTCCTGAAGTTGCACCCAACTGCGGGCAATACCTCTTCAGGTGCCCAGGCTGACCACACTAATAGCAAGACAAAGGCTGGCCTCTGCCCTGACTCTGGCCCTGAGGTCTAGCTGATGAAGAAGCAGCTCGCTGACCCCCTCCCTTCTGCGGGCAAACCGAAACTTTGTGACCCAGCTGGCCACACTTGTAACAGGTAAAATCCCCCTGACTACCTCTCCCAGAGCCCGCACTCGGCACTGGAAAGGTCGATCTAGCCACACCACCCTGCGACTGCTGAGGGTTAGAACCCCTCTGTCTCCTGCCATCGCCCTGGCCATCTTGGCTCCTCTTGGAGCCTCTCTGCCCCTCATCCTCCTCTTGCATCATGAGCTCCATATGAGCTGCAGCATCCACTAAATGTCTATACTCTCGGATGCAAGACCCACCAACTCTCAACTTAAGGCCCCGCCTCAACTTTCGCTCAAACTCATAGCAACGGCGTTCTTCGGACGCCACCAAATCAGGTGCAAACCTGGACAAACTAGTGAAAGTGGCCTCAAACTCTGCCACAGACATACCCTGCTGATTAAGCCGGCTAAACTGATCCCTCAACTTCTCCCTAGCCACTGCAGATAAGAACCTCTCTTGGAAAGCATTTACAAACGCCTCCCATGTACCACCAACACGAGCCTTCTCGTACTTCCACCATTGACCCGCATCTCCCTTCAGCTGGAAGGATGCCAAGGTCACTTTCAGTGCCCCGTCCTCGATGCCAAGCATCTCGAACGTCTTACTCATTTGTTCCAACCACTCGTCAGCCTTCAGTGGCTCCTTTGGATCCCCAACAAACTCATCCGGGTTAGACCGAAAGAACTCCCTCTTCAAGAAAGAAGGCCCTGCCTCAGCTGCCTGATTCCCAGCTCTGAGAATACCCAAAGCTCCTGCTATCTCTCGTGCCAAGGCACTCATAGCCTGCTGACCCGCTGGCTCGGCCACATTGGCCTAACCAACCCCCTCCTGCACTGCCGGAACCTCCTCTGGTAAAGGCATCTCCTGCCTACCATACCTGTCACACCTACCGCGTCCTCGTCCTAACATCCTAATAAAGGCAACCAAGACTATTAGCACATTCATAAATGTGCTGAAGCTATAACACTCACGTCCTAATGTATGGACAACAGTAATTCATTCCACGTAAGGATATAAACACATAAGCACTTACGAATTTCATTTCCGGATAATGATAGTCCCGAGGCGTTACTAGAGTTCCGGTTAGAAACAGTATTGATCAAGTGCCTTTCCAACAAGACTCACAGAAACCCAAGGATCCAATCAACATCCTAGAAACTAAATCCCATACCCACATAGTCATATAAGCATGTTATCAATTAAGCACATAGCATATAACACTACATCTAGGTCTCTATCAAGCGAGACAAACCCATTGTGATCCTAATCACTTCCCACGTACCCAAAGTATTCGAACCCGGTACGCTCTGATACCAAGTTGTGACGCCCTCAAAATAACAACATTAAACCCATCAATATAGACATGCATTGATATATAAAAGTTCCACATTCTTCTATTCATCATAGTTCCATTACCAAAAGTATTACATGTTAACAACAAAAGCAAATGCCCTAAAGGCTTACAGCTTTCCAAGTTAACACTTGGTTACAACAAAAGAGTACTAACTCGATTTACACATTAAGCCCTTGGCTTGAATATACATGTAATACATCAAAAAAAATAAAGCAACAAAAGTCCGCCTGCCTCTAGCCTCCCAAGCTACGTCCTTGGAGGTGGCATGATACCTGTACCTAAAAATGATATTCCCATATAGGGTGAGCCACAGCCCAATAGAAATACACTAAACCAAATATGAACAATGACTAAAAGATTAGCAGTTGATACATGGCCAACACTGATACTTTCCCTTATCACACTTTACAGTTTCATGACATACAAGTCCATATTACAATTCATTTTCCAATTCCTTTCAAATTCTCAATTTATAACCATGGCTCAGAACCTGGCCAAACAACTCATATGAGACAACAACTCATATTAAGCACTTTCCCATTTCATAATAGATAAGCATACTAGCTATATCACACACCAGCAGATAAGCATACAAGCTATATCATCACTTCCACAGATATGCATATGATCACTATCACACTTCCAATGACAAGCATATGAGCTCTATCAACACATTACTAGATAAGCATATGAGCTCTATCTACGGAGTCCATCCCCTATCTCCTCCCAACAACATCCGGTTTAGAGGTTCATCTCCTATCTTCCCCTAAACCGTGGAGTACATCCCCTATCTCCTCCAACACAACACAATGCATATAAACAATAATTATACACATCATCACACAACACATAAATTTAATGTATTCTTTCAACCGTCATGCTCAATGACACATTCCAATGATTAGTTTCAGTTTGCCTAATCATCGTGCATTATCTACAACAATCAAGACTATCCTCCACCGATAGCCCAAAGCAGTTATTTCTATACAGAAAATAAATGCAACAATGGATATGTAATCAACATTTCAACTAGGTGAGCGATAAGTAATCCAACTACACCCTCTAATCCCATACCTTTCCAAATCAATTCCTCATTTCTCATAATTAATTATGCAAATTAATTAACCAATGTAATCAGGGTATTTTTCATAATTAACATTACAACCCTTAGGTTCCATTTTCATTAATGTTTTAACATTAATTTCACTTTTCCATGCCAAACATGCATCTAGGTTTTTTTATAGCTAAAACCCCAACTTTTGTAAATTTACACAAAAGCCCCAAACTTTCACAAAATTACCAAACCAACCCCAACATCTCAAAATACTAAAATTTAAAGACAAAGCTCATAAAGAGGAGTAGGATATCCCTACCTCGAAGTTAGAGCTCGGATGGAGAAGAAGCCAAAACCAAAATGCTCCAAAGACCAAGATTCTCGGATCAAAACGACGCCCTCGACGATCCACACAACTTTTACAAAGGCCGAAGAGAAGGTGGACACTCTAACTAGATCAAACCCTAGAGAGAAGGGAATTTCTAGAGAGAGAGGCTCTCAAAATGGTTTTTAGAAAAAGTAGGAGAGAGAAAGAAAAGTAAAAAGTGATTTAAAATCACCCAGCGGATAACTCATATACGTAGGACCCGCTCGAGCGGAAAACACAACGCTCGAGCGCCAAGAACAAAAATCTGAACACGCTCGAGCGCAATAAGGCCCGCTCGAGCGTCAAGACACAAGAATAAAGCACTTCCGCTCGAGCGAGAAAACCAGTCCGCTCGAGCGCAAATCTCCCTCTCCTAGAACCCTCACCAAGACAGTACTACCCGCTCGAGCGCCAACAATCCCGCTCGAGCGCAACCCGCTCGAGCGCAGGAAAACCCGCTCGAGCGTAGAAAACTCCTCTGCAGAAGTTTTACAGGGACACGAAATACTGGGAGTGTGCAATCTCCGCTCGAGCGCTAGACTAGAAACCAAACTCCGCTCGAGCGCAGAAAGACCCGCTCGAGTGTAACACCAAAAACCTGGGCAACAAGGATATAGACCAAGGCTTAACCCACCTGTTCAACACAAGCCCATAAACATCCTAAAACTCAATCAAGTGGAATTAAAGGACGACAACAAGATAGATACCACTACCAACTTCACGGAACCGAGTCCGGAATACAACAGGACAGAAAAGGGACAACCGGGATCGCTATATGCTAAGCATTCCAGCCAAGATGAGGATGCTCTCCCGTAATTCCCTTTAATTAATTAAGTTGACTTTTCCAGTAGATATGAAATCCTTCATAAGAAATGGGAAAGTACGTATGTATCATGAGAATGATAAGAGTTACACCCTCATAAACAAGAGACTCTGCACCAGTTAAGTATGGCAACTGTCCAAGAAAATAGTACTCTCTATTACTGCAAGAATATGCAGAATACTCAGCACACCACAACGGCTTCTCAAGGAAATTTAGAACAATCAAAGCAAAGAAATTAAGGGACCAAAGTAAATCAAATTGAACAAATATGAACTAAAACTTTGCTGCAGTTTCATAGCTTGACTGATCAAGAATTTGCTCAGGAAGACCAACACCATCTTCAGCCAGATCAACAAGAGTAGCGGCCTTCTGGTAAGGTGAGCCATAAGCGATGGCGTCTGATCTTCGAGGGAAGTGCGATGACCGATCTCTACTCCTACCACCACTGCTTTCTCCCCCAAGAAAAGCTTCTTTATCCATCTTCTTCTTCTTCAGATGAGGGAAAGATCGAGCACATACAAATTGAGAGTGAATTTAGAGATCAGAACTAGAGAGAGAGGCCAGAGAGAATAAGCCATGTAAGAGAGCTTCGATTTGGTTAAAGGGTCAGCAGTGTTGAGAACCAAAGCGTCCATCTCTGCTAGAGAAGAACTTAATGCCATTGGGCCATCATTTACTTCATCAAATCCTGAAAGTGCCAATGATTGGGGACCGGAGGGTCCCTAGAAACGGTTGTGGTTGACTGGGTTCTCTCTCAAGTTTTGTAGACCAGGCCATTGTAGATGCTTCAAACAAGAAGAATAAGAAAAAAGAAAAAGGAATGAGGGGAAAGGAGTGAAGGGGCAGCCCCCCCCCCCCACGTGGTTGCCTATCTTTACACACAAATATATATATATATATATATATATATATAAATTATAGAGAAATGTTAGCACACACAAATCTCTTAGGCTACATATCCATGTATATATAAATTGGGTGTGTGCATCTGTGTAATGTGTATTTGAGGGCCTTTTTTTTTCTTTTTTCTTTTTTTTTTAAATTCTGGATCATCATAAAAAATGCTAAGAGCAAAATCATAAATTCAAGGTTAAAATCGAGTCAATTGAAATTACAGGGACCAAAATGACGTAAGGACCAAAATACAGGGACTATTGTCACAATTTGCTCTAGTTTAAAAATGAAATTTTAAACAAACAATTGAATTGGTGAATTATTTAAAAATAATGGATGGTTATTAGACAAATGTATGAATTATTTATAGAATATTGTTGGGTAAATTATGCAAATGGCCTGTAGTTTACACGATGTGTCAATTTGGTCCCTGTTGTTTCAATTTGCTCGATTTTGTCCCTTAATTTAACAGATTGTGTCATTTGAGTCCAATAAATAACGGTTGTTAAGTTTAGTGAACGGAAAATCTACATAATGTGTCAATTTGGTCCCTGTAGTTTACACAATATGTCAATTTGGTCCCTGCTGTTTTCATTTGCTCGATTTTGACAGCGACCAAATTGACACATGGTGTAAACTACAAAGACTAAATTGACACATAGTTTGACTTTCCGCCCACCAAACTTAACAACCGTTATTTATTAGACTAAAATGACACAATCTGTCAAATTAAGAGACAAAACCAAGTAAATTCAAACAACTGAGACCAAATTGACACATCGTGTAAACTACAGGGACTATTTGTATAATTTACCTAATATTGTTTGACTATACAAATTACAATTGTTTTTGGAGAAATAAATTTTTTTTAAGTTGAAATTAATCAAGTTTTCAATTTAATTTACTACGTTAGGAAAAAGTGTGAATAAATTAATAGTGTTAATAATAAAAAATATTTAAAATTTATCTCAATAATTATGATTTACGTCAATAATTATGTGTACTATATGCAACAAATTTATAGAAGGTACAAGCAAAAAATAAAAATAAATTTAAGATTGTTACTATTTTAACAATGTATATATATATTTTAACAATTGTATGAGAATCGAGACCCATCTTCTGAGTTCGTCTTAGGCCCTCTAAAAAGTCAGAGCTGACCCTGAACCTTAATAGCATTCGCAAGATTCGATCCATTCATTTGGATTCCTTCTTTGCATCTTCTTTGTGTGAATGCCTATTGATGATCAATCTCATTTGATCATTCCTCCTTTGGTGTGTGGAAGGAGTAAAACAAAAATAAATAAATGATATGTACTGAGAGCAAATGATGTGGCAAAAGAATTACCCATGACAACACAATGTGACAACAAATTGCATAATATTCATTGCAATCATATGACATGATTAACATAACCAAAATTAAAAACAAAAACATTTTTTTGTCAAACAAAATTAAATCAAAAGCATATTACCACCAATACTTTAAAAATCCTACCACAAATAAAACTTAGTTACTACAACACATAATTGTTTAGAGGGATTGAAATCCACTATTGAAAGCATTCTTAACAAGTACCACTTATTTCCTTCTCTTTTTTTTTTTTTTTCCCTTCTTGTTTCTTTTTTCTTTTTTTGTGGGATTGAAACCCACTTTATTTTTTATACCAATTTTATAAATAAAAAAAAAAAATCTACCATCTACTACAACTATAAAGCCTTTTTATTTATCTTTTAAAGATAATTTATATTGCCTAAATTTCGGGTTTAGATGCTTGAACAACACATCTACAAGTTCTAAGGCTTGGGTTAAAAACTTGAACAACTTGTAATGAGATGTCTATGTAAAGAAAACATGAAGGAGATTGTAGCAACAATTGTGATTACAAAAATGTTAGGAAATAGACTTAGAAACCATAATTTATTGAGAATGAGTTTGTATGGTAGAAATTAAATTGATGAAATGTGCAATTCATGAGTGAAATGAATTTGAATTATTAATTTCTATTTATGAAAAAATTATGGATAAAAAAAATTTGAGTTTGTAGTCTTGTTGTTATGATTATATCTGCAACCATTTCGTTTATATTGCGAGACAAAGTGAGAATTTATATGCATTGAAATGCATTTATCTTTAACGAAAAATATAAAATATATCTACCAGATTAATATTCATGTGCACTGCATGTGACCTTTTATTAGTTAAAACAAAAAAGCCAAACATTATCAAAATGAGACTAATAATGACATTTAAAATGGTTGACAATAATGGCTAATAGTGCACTTCAGTATTTTTTTTTTATTTTTTTTTAAATCCATACACTTCCATTGAAATATTAAAAAATGGCTAATGTTTTCATGTTAGTTTTTTTATTAAAAAAATAAAAGAAAAAATATTTAAATGTAAAAACATGTTTACAAAACCCGCTTTACACATACAAATATTTTAGCTAGAAAATAAAAAATATAAAAATATAAAAATATTTTTAGTGCTATTTATAATTTTCGTAAAATCATGTTTACAAAATCCGCTTTTGATTAATTAAAATTTTTAACATAACTTAGGCTCCGTTTCAATTTGAAAGATTTTACGCAAAAAATATTTTTCTTGTAAATTATTTTACACAAAAAAAAAATGCTTTGGTTTTTGTTTTTTGACATTTGGTTGACACTTAAAACAAAAAAAACTTATTGTCGAAAAGATAAATTTTGATCAATAAAATGTCATTTATGAATTTTTAGTGAGCTAATATATTTATTAAAAAAGGCTAAGTGTGTTAAAAACGTAGTGAATAAGAGTCAACTTTGTAAAAATTAATTTACGAAATTTTTAATGGCAAGTCATTTTTGAGAAAATAATACAAAAATATTTTTCTTAAAAAATGTTTTACTTGTTTTTTGTTCAACCACATTACGAAAAACGAGTAAAATAATTTTGACAATAATATTTTACATCAAAACAAACAGAGTCTTAATCAAAAATATGTTTTGAAAACATACTTTTTATGACGTATTTTTAATACTATTCTAATCAATTTTAAAATTGAAAAAATGTGTTTTCAAAATGGGTGAAACACCAATAAATCTCACAATGTGATTTTATTGAATTGTTTATTCCTTCATTTTTTTTCTTTTGAATCCAAAGGTCTCATTAAAGTGGAAATTATACAAAAGGGTAGTCACTTACATGTTTGGATTTAATTTTTCAGGGATAAAAGTGGGTTTCTCTAAATATAAAATTACACATTTGGGCAATTCGCAATATAGAAGTTTGGGATTTTCCTTCTTTCTAGAACAAATTCCACATTACGAACAAAAACGTAACACTCTAATGTAACACTCCAATAACGTATCACTTTAATGTAACAAATTAAAAAACTCATTAATGTACTTTTTCTAAACATAACAATGTAACACTAAAAAAAGAAATTCTTTAGTGCATTTTTCCTAAACGTAACACTCTAATGTAACACACACACAAAAAAAAAAAAAACCTCCTTAGTGTATTTTTTTCCAAACGTAATGCTCCAATCAATGTAATCACAAACGTAACATTTCAATGTAACATACTTCAATATAACACACACAAAAACACTAAAAACTCATTAGTGTACTTTTTCTAAACGTAACCCTCACAATTTAAAATTATTAATTTGTCCAAAACTTATTAAGGAATTTTTGTATTCCTTTTGAAATGGTTTGCTTTTTTTGGAGTGTTAAATTAGAGTGTTACGATTGATAAAAGTACACTAAGGGGTTTTTTTATGTGTTACATTTAATTGTTACACTAAGGAGTTTTTTAGAGTGTTATATTGGAGTTTGGGAAAAGTACAATAAGGAGTTTTTTTGTGTGTTATATTAGAGTGTTACACTAAGGAAATTATTTTTTTTTTTAAAGTATTATATGAGAGTGCTATATTTGAAAAAATACACTAATATATATATTTTTTTTTGAGTGTTACATTGGAATATTACGTTTGAGTGTTTCATTAGAGTGTTACAGTTTGAAATTATACATTTGTCCAAAGCTTATTAAGAAGTTTTTGTGCTCCTTTTAAAATGTTTGAAGAATCTCATATCCTTTTAGAATGTTTGAAGAATCTCATATTTTAATTCATTTTTGTATTCCTTTTGAAATGTTTTCTAAATAAAAAAAGATTCTCATACAAAAATTTATCCCAAATTTAATTCTCACATATTGTGTACCTTACCTTTCTAGTATAAAAGAAAAAAAGAGAAGGAAACATAACAGAAATAAGGGTATAATCGTAAATTTAATTTTTAAATAATATATTAAATCTACGTTTCCAAAATCAATGGGACTAATTGGTCTATAAAAAAATCTTGGGATTAAATTATCACCATTTCTCAAAATGAGATTTATAGGTAAATTTTCCATTCAAAATTCATTTTATTCTATATTGGGTATAAAATAAAAATTCACCTTATTGCGAAAATAAAATTGTAGAAATATTTAGAGAAATGGGCCGGGGAAAGGCCAATATTGGCCCATCATCCAATTCCTGCCTAGAGAGTATCTATGGCTGGTCACCCCCGACTAGTATAAGCAGCAAACTTCAAGACACAAGCAAACAAATAAAACCACCGGGGTGGTGGTCGAGTGGTTCTTTGCTTTTCTTCCATGCAAGATGTTTGGGTTCAATACTGGGAATGTAATTTTTTTCAAAAGACTGCACCATACTCACAAAATCTTAAGACACTTGTTGTGGAGTGAGTTGGGTTAAATCTGGGTTAAGTTAAATCTGACCGTCAATCGATTACACCGGCCTGCATAAGTTATGCTATCCCCGTGAAACTTTTTTTTGTTGTTAAAAAGAAAAAAAAAACAACAAATAATAACACATTCCGTCGTAGCATTTTTATTATTTATTTTCTCAGTACCAAAATCGTCTCAGATTTTTATCACAACTGAGGCTTTACTTTTTTTTCTTCTTCTTTTTGGACCGTTAACACAACTAAGGGTTCCAAATACAATGATTAAATTAAACACATGATGAAGCCCAAAAATATTACAAAACAAAGAAAAAAATAGTAAACTACGTTTAGCAGACAAGAAGAATAATTCAAAGAGGAGAAAAGAGAGGCAGAACAGAGAGATTGTGAATAAAAAAAAAAAACCCTTCATTACAATCGTTGATCCCTCTGATACAATCCCAACAAAAAGAAGCTTTATACTCTCTTTCTTTAACAAACTAACTACTTTGCTAACTAAACTCTAACTCTCATAACATACTAAATTGTCCATTTCTTCAGATTTCCAGCTTCTATTTTTCACCTGTATCAGCACACATCACTGTTTTTATGGTCATTCTGTTTTCTTTTCCTTTAAAATATTTCCTTTTTCTCTTCTATCTATAATTCTATATACCTCTACTGAATGGATTAATTTCATTCTCATTTGCTATTGAATCTGTATATTCTTAGGTGCCAATGGTAGTTGGTTGAAAACAGTACATTTCAATAATTTCTAGTGTTTTGTTTTATGGGTTAGTATATGCTGTGTGATCTCCATCTCATTGTTACCACTAAGACTGATGTAATTTATTTTGGTAAAATCAATTAGTTACATCAACATTTCAAATGTTGGCATATCATGGATTGGCTTCATCGTAATGTTTCTAACAGCTACAAATTAATTGGTTTAGTAATTTGTATTAGTACGTGGTGTTCATTTTCCCTTCAAAATTTCCAAGATGGGAACTAATGAGTGGTTTCATTTTCTCCATTGAAATTCTAATTTCTATTTTTATTTTTATTTTTATTCTTGAGTGGACAACTTCCTGACTCTATTACAAACGTGCAGTTGTGACTTTGAATGCGATCTTCCTTTTGTTGTTCAACTTGGAAAATCCTTTTTCTATTTTTCTCAGTATTTTGTGAAAGAAATATAGAAAATATTCGTAGATAGCTTAAATGGTGAAACCTATACTTTTTTCTTTTTTTTTTTGGAATGGAAACATGCAGAGACCCTAATTTTTAGTCATTGTACTCTAAATTCTAAGATTCTAGTTAATTCTATTTCATCTTCCGATTTTGCTAAAATTTGCAATTAGGTCCAACGAACCTGTAGAGAAGTGGTTCGGAAATACTCTTCGGATCCTGAGGGGCGCTCGTGATTCTCAGCTAGTCACCTGAAAAAGAATGAACACTCCGGTCGGGGGTGCCGGAATTAGCACTCTGATGGATAAGTCAGTATCCACTCTCTTGGTTGCTTATGTCTTAAGTTATATCTACTCGTTCTCATATACCTCTCTCTGGTTGATGTTCTTCTATTTATATCTTCTCTTGGGGCCTCAAGGTCAGGCCCACCTTTAATCCACTGTGTAACTACTTACTCAGCTCCTTTTGTTGCAAATCACTTTTCACTCGGCTCCTCGCTCAACTGGCTATGTGGCCGATTAGGATACTTCTGAATTTGTATAAGACGGGGCCGAATATAATATATATGTCTCGATTCTTTCACCTATTCGGCCTATTTGCATCCCCTAATACTCGGCCCCCACAGAACCTTTAGTATATTATTCTAGCCTTTATTAATTGCAAATAGGTATTTGTGTATTATTTCATAATGTAGAAAAATTCCATGCACTTGAGTTTGATCTCATTTTAAACCCTAAGTTTATTTACTAACTTTAGTAATACATTTTATTTTCCTTTTTCTTTATATTAATTTCTTTTGTATACTTAATAGGTGGAGGATCCCTCCAGTCCAAAATCTAGACTGGAGAGCATTGTTCCGGCCCGTGGAATCTACCATTGGTCCTGTTTTGATAATACAAATCATTCATTTTGTTGAATACTTCGTATATTTCATCCACACAAAAAATTAGTTCGATCCAATAATTGTAACTAGTTCAATTTATTATGTTTATCATAAAAAAATGTATAGTTTATTTTTTTTGTTGTCCATTTTTTTTTTGTGAAAAATGCAGTAAATTGAACTAGTTATAGTTATCAGATTGGCACTAAAGTGAGCAAAACTTCCAGGTTGATCACCCGGTCATCCACCTGATCGACCACACAAAGCTCTTTTCCTGCTTTGTTGCCCCAGCCTTGGTTCAGTTGTCCAATTTCCTGGTTTGCTTTGGTTGCCTACTTGTTTGCATGCTTTTTGTACTTTTAAGGCATCAAATAATTATAAATAAAGCCAAGAGATTAGAATTATGATAATTGGAAGACTAGGAGATGTCTTGGCAGATGATCGGGAGGATGTCCAAAACATTTCACCAAAGTATTACACAAGGTGATCGTCTTGGGGGATGACCACAGTGCAAAATGGCTAAGCTCTGGCTTGCTGCTCTTGTTAGGGCCGTAGTAGGAGATTAACCTAGCTCTGTTTTCGAGCATTGGCTAAGTCGATACAAACATTTCAATAGAGTATTACACAAGCTGGTTCTCCTGGGGGATGACCACAAAGTATTACACAAGGTGGTTGTCTTGGGGAATGACCACGACCTAGGGATATCTTGGTGGACGACCGGGTTAAAGAATAAGAATATTTTAAAAGAATATAATTAAAGTAGAGCGTTGTTGGAGTGTATGTTTAAAAAGTGACTATCTAAAGCAGTAAAGTAAAATTTTGGATAACTATTTTAGCTATGTTTGCTGGAGATGCTCTAAGTGCCACCATCATTTCACTACAATGATCACAATCACCACTACCACTATAACTAATACAAACCCTTCTACCACTACAATAACCACCATTATCATTCCATCACCACAATAACCACCATCATTACACCACCGCCGCCACCCCCTTTTTATCTTAAATACATTATCCCTCCACCGTTACCACAACCACTATCTCTTTACCTCCACCACTATTGTCATTGACATTATAGGCACCATTGTTGCTCCACCTCCACCTCCACCACCATAACCACCACCACCACCACCACCAACTCACTATCACAATATAAAATAAAAATATATAATTTAAAAATAATAAATTTTTAATTTAATATTATATATATCATACAATTTGTTTTAGTTTAGCACATAAATTTTATTAAATAGTTTTTTAGCTTTAAAAAAATCAACATTTAGTTTTCATTATCAAATAACCTTTTAGCTTAAAAAATTCAGAATTCACTTCTTAACACTAAATTTTGAGTTTTCAATTTTCAATTTTATCAAATACCACCTAAGCAAACATCTCATTTTTCTGTGAACACAAAATGAAGCTCTATGTAACGCAATTTTAAAATTCAGAATTGCATAGAAAAGAAAAAGGAAAAGAAAAAAACAAATTTTAACAACTGCGATAATTTTAACATTCATTAATTGGAAGGGTGAAAAAGGGAAAAAAATCCCACACTACACCCATGTAGAATTGTTTCAGTTTTGAGATTGTTACTCCGATATCATGTATTCTTACAATTATAATATATTCTCTTCAAAACTATATCAATATATACACATACAACACACATAACGTTTTCCTGGAGTCTCTTTATATATATATATATATATTGTGGTATCAAGAAGTTGGGATGATTTGGATTCATTTATGATTTCTGCCTCATATTCTATACTATGCAATTTCTTCTAATAAGGAATTCCCCTTCAACTGCTTACTCATGAAGAAAAGCTAGTTTTTTCTCCACTTGCTTTTTTATTTTTTAATTTTTAAGTAGGAAATAGAGAAGAGGAACCAGGCAATTTGCATAGCACAGTAAATCTCGTATCGAAGTGTCATGTTTGGTAAGAAAGCGCCTCATACGCTAAACCAATCCTTGATCTTTGCTTATTGATTCTTCTAACACAAGCAATAGTCAATTTTGGTAGGTGGGTATAGAGCAGTGTATATTTGGGGTGTCATTTCAATTGTTTAGTGGTTTTTATTAACTGGTTTTATACTCAAACTGACTGTATGCAAAGAATTTCGAAGTTACCAACTTCCCTAGATTTGAGCTGTGTGATCTGGTGTTACATTCCAATCATTCATTAATCACCTCACCCAGTGGCTTATTAAAAATTTAATTGACAGTTTTACCATTTTGTTTCAAGAAATATACATCAAATTGTCAATCTTTATCAGTATAAGAACTATGCAAACCAACTAAAAAATGTGCTGCTGCAGTCTTTGGGGCAGCAACAACAAATACATTTTAACTTCATTTTGTATTTGATTACAATCATACAAAATGTCCAAAACAAAATGACTTCTTATTCACACTTGACTGTAGCAACTAATGCATTAATTTCAATTCAAGGAGTAGTAACAGTATTCACTGAGATTTCTTGTGGAAGTGGTGAACTTTGCGGGTCTAACTATGAAGGTATATATATAATTAACAAAATTTTGAAATGTCACTTATAAAAGCACTTTTAGGGACAAAAACAATTTCGTGCCAAAATGTTTACCTTTTTAGACGAAAATTTTGGTCCCAAGGGAATAGTAATTCATATTGATGATATGTTTTTGATAAATAATGTGAAGAAAATAATCAACTTAGAAGTGATTAATTAGAGCTAATTAATGAGCCATGCTTAGAAATAAAAGACCTGTCAATGTCAACAAAACCCCTACCTGATTTGAAAACAAAGAGCAACAAGAAAAATAACGGGTAAAGACAATGCTCAATTGCCTATTTGGGCCAATTGAATCAAAAAAATAAGGTGTTACCCCCAATAAACAAAGAGATGATAGGAAATTGATAAATGAGAATAAATTGACCACCCTTCTAGGATTATTAGAGAATAAAATGAGTTTGATAAACATCAATATTATTACTCAGACTTGTTTGCCTCTACCCATGGCAATGAAATACCACTAGGACAATTTGGTTTACTTCTAGGCTTTGTTTTCTTTTACTTTCCCTCCACAAATCCCCCCTCAAAGCTCTGATCCAAACACAACCGTAATGTTTCAAAGTCGCAAACCTCATAACAAATCATTACTTCCAGAGGTTAATTTCTTAATAAATATATGGATTTAACAACGTAAGTGTTGTTATGTATCCCCACTTGGGATGAAGCTACTCTTAAAGCTATTGATAAAAGAAGTTTGTGGACTGTAAAAGAAAATTAGATAGACTATTAGTTAATTCTAGTGGGTTCAAGTTTACAAAAAAGCTGAAGCTGAGTTCTTGGCTAGTATAGTTTCAGATCATTGTCCTGTTGTTACTTTAATGACTGAAATTAAATTGAGAAACATTTTCATAATCGTCAATTTTTGGATGAAGCATGGGATGAATATCAAGGAGATTCTTCAAAATTCTTCAAATTTAAAAAGTAACAGGTTCTTGAGTGTTGAGAATGAGTCTTAAAATGAAAAGAATCAAGTTTGTTTTTTAAAAATTGAACAAAAAAACACCAATCTAAATTAGAGTCATTGAAGCAAAAGATAAACTAAATTAGATCCAGGAGTGCTCTAACTTTTCATATAACCAGAAGCACCTTCATGAATTTGGGTAGGGATTTGGAAGGAGACGGGAAAGGGAAAGGGAAAGGGCACCTTTTCCCCTTCTCTTTCCAAGTCGATACCCAAATCCATGATCAAAACACAGCCTAAAGAATACTCTTAAAAAGTGAATACCTTATGAACACTCAATTAGGCCCTGTGGCACAGAGTAGAACCTCGTTAAATTCTAATAAATCAGCCACCTAAGAAGCTATAAATGAAGATGTGTGTCAAGGGACTTGAAAAAAAAAGGCTCATGACTTTTTTCTTTCAGATGCATTCATTCATGTTGTTTCAATAAAGAAACTGCTGAACTGCAACAAAGAAAAAAAAAGGCACTAATTTGCTCCTAATATACAAGTTAATAGCTACAAGAATTGATCAGTGGGAGGTCTATGGACTAGAGAAGTCGATAAAACAGAAATTGTGTTGATTTGGCTATAAGACAATAAAATTGCTACAACTCCAATTGTTTTTGACAAGTGCTATTACTACTATTAAGCTAGCTAGCAATGACCTTTTTTGTTTGGGTAAATCAAAGAGAGCTAATAATAGGAACACTCTGGAAGGATAGGAAATATCAGGTGAGCTAATAATCAAAAGCATATTAATCGCTAAAACACCGTAAAGGATTAATTCAAGCCGTTGAAAAGCATATTAATCTCCTCACAACATATAAGAGTTTTAGAGACCAAATTTTGTGGTCCCTAAAAGTGAAAATTTTATTGCAAATAATATTTAGGGATGATTTCTATCGTCGTAAGCATAGTCACTAAAAGGTCGTCCTGAAAAGTAATAAACAAGGCTTTTAGCGACAATATTTTTAAAATGTCACTAATAAATACGCTTTTATGGACAAAATAATTTGATCCCAAAAGGGTTTATTTTTTGAGACAAAGATTTTGGTCCCAAAAGGATAATAATTCATCACTAATGTCCAATTTCTATGGCTAAAAATATAATAACATTTTTGGTAATAAAAATATTTGGTCTCTAAAAAGTAATTTTATCTCTAAATTTTTGTCTCTAAAGCCTTAATTTTTTATAGTGATAATGTCGCCAATAACTGAAGATCTCCTGAACAATTCTGATGCAAAATCTCCGGTGCAAAACTTTATATCGCAGAGCGTAGGGCTTCAATATGACCCGCTCAACATCTCATATAAAAGGTTGTGTTACTATAATCTAGAAAAAGATTTCCATGGAGCTAAGAAAGAACATCTGGAAGAGAAACCGACTCAGGTCAAATCAGGAATGCTTCTCCTCACTGAAAATACCCATTTTGGTAAGCTATTTGGTTCGTAGGAAACTATTATGGTAAGTATGAAGTGAATCTTTTTGAGGACCAGCTGCTCAAACGTTGTAACTAAACGAGCTATGATGTGTAGACCCTTATCACTCAACATATTGGACATTTGAAAAAACTATAACTTCTTTCCTTGAAAAGGTGCAGAAGGAGATGGTTGTGTTCCGCACTTGTCAAGAAGCGTTATATACAACTAATTTATATATCGTTATACAGTTCTTGGTAAACACATTTAAACTTTGAATAAGGAAACATAAGCATATATGTTATGAACAGACTAACTAAAGCCTTCTCCATGTTTCCACTTCCAGGGAGATGCTTTGTTGTGTTTGCGCAGGTAAATTATATTGTTACGACTGCCCACAAATCATAGCATAGTGAAGAAATTGAGAAGATTTCCAAAGCCAGGAAAAAACGAAATAACAAGAACACAAGTTCGGAAGAACTGACAAACCTGAGACATCTCTCCTCCCCATGTTCTTTGGCTGCAAATTATTAGTGAACTGAATGGCCTTAAAGCAAAGTGTAACGGAGCTGGTACAGCGTGCTCAACAAAACTTTTAGTAGTGCAAACATCTGAACATTAAAATTTTTATGTCAAAGCTTAAATATCATAATTGTGGCCATCAAATTTGGTATACTGAAAATAAGGAGCATGTAGCATTTTCGTCACCTAAGCTTCAAATTACAGTTGGATGCTATTTAAAAAAAACGAGGGGAAGAAACCCACACATGGGATGCTACCAATGGAAAACATTGAGGGGCACAAATCGATAAATAACTACTCTAGGCACTTGAATTAGGACCAAAAAGACTTTGTGTACTCCTTCTATACTGCATACGAAGGTTCACAATAACTTAAGCTTTCTTGAGATCGTGGGTGCCAATTGATACTTCACAATTTGAAGTGGAAGAAGTTAACAATGGGTTTGGCGACAGTGAAGTTCACAAGTATGTGAATAAAAGTACAGACAAAAACAAAAGTGAAAGGCACCAATTTGAATAGCCAAAAAACAAATTTGTACATTTTCTCACATCTCTACTTCCTCATTATCTTCTTTTCATTTCTGGTATTTTGAGTCCTCTAATGGAAAAAGGTATGCTTTTTCAAGTATTCAAATCCTTTCATGAGTGTCTCTGCGTTCACTACCAACTTCATAGTTAACCTGCTCTTCCTGAATATTCACTGCATCAAATGTCAACTTAGACAGGCCAATGATATGATTCATGTGGTACTGATTACCCTAACAGAGAAAAATCAAGTAAAGGTATAGCGATCCCGGTTTTTCTCTCGTTGTTTATTGTATTCCGGACTCGATTCCGTGGATGTTTGTTGTTGTCTGAATTACATTTCGGTCCTTTAACTCTTTGAAGTTGAGTTTAGAAATGTCTTGGGCGTGTTTCGAACAGGTTGGTTGAGCTTTGGTCTCTATTCTTGTTGCCCAGATTTTTGATAATCCGCTCGAGCGGGTCCGTTTGCGCTCGAGCGGAGTTTACATCCTTTCAGCATTTTGTGCGTCTGCAAAAATACTGCAGGTGTGTTTTTCACGCTCGAGCAGATCTCCTTACGCTCGAGCGGGTCGCGCTCGAGCGGGTGTTCGAAATCTATAAAAGTACTGGAGAAGTGTAATCTACGCTTGAGCGGGTCCCTTTGCGCTCGAGCGGGTAGCGTCTTGCTGTTGTGCCTTGGCGCTCGAGCGGGTCTTTTTGCACTCGAGCGGATGAAGTTTTTGTGTCTGACGCTCGAGCGGGTCATATGTATATCAGATTGCAGTTGGGTCATTTTAAATCACTTTTTCAACTCTCTCTCTCTCTCTTACTTTTCAAAACCCTCATTTGAGAGCTCCTCTCTCTAGAATACTACTTCTCTCTACAAAATCATCTAGTTTTGGTGATCCTCATCCCTAATCCCTTTGTAAAAAGTATAGAGCTTGGTGTGGGCTTTGTGTGGATCCGAAAATCTTTAGGTTTGGAGCACCTTCGAATTTCTTCATCTTCTCCTTTGAGCTCCGAAATTTGAGGTAGGAATAACTACTCATATTTATGATTTTTGACATAAACTTGTGGTCGTTTTGATTTAATGTTGTAGTTGGGAAATTTTGGGTGTTAGGATTTCAAAATGTATAAAGAGGGGTTTTGTTCTTTGGACCAATACATGTGTATTTTGGGTCTTAAAATGAGGTTATTGATGTTTATCGATGATATTTGAGCCTTTGGGTCAATATTGAGAAAAAGGGGAAAATACATTAGCTGGGATTATTTGGGTTATTAGTGTAATTAATGACATTTATTATGAGATAATGAAATTGAGAAGTTATGAGAATAAATGGTGGAATTGGATTGATTAATCACTCACCTTCGAAAATGTTGA
The DNA here is from genome assembly GCF_055761805.1 of Camellia sinensis. Lineage (NCBI taxonomy): Eukaryota > Viridiplantae > Streptophyta > Magnoliopsida > Ericales > Theaceae > Camellia > Camellia sinensis. The sequence goes on from NC_138962.1 coordinate 103,789,114, forward strand.
TAATTTATCTGTTGATGCATTTATTATCTGTTTAGAAATAATTGCTTTGGGCTATCGGTGGAGGATAGTCTTGATTGTTGTAGACACTACATGATGATTAGGTGAATTAAAACTAATCAACTGGAAATGTCATTGAACATGACGGATGGAATAACACAGTGAATACGTGCTTACTTGATCATTGTATATGATAAGTGTTTAAATACTTTGTATATGTTTATGGTTTGAGAGGAGATAGGGGATGGACTCTCAAACTTGTTTGGGATGAGATAGAGGATGTACTCCATGGTTTGAGAGGAGATGAGGATGGACTCTTAAACCCGTTTGGGAGGAGATAGAGGATGGACTCCATTAATACAACAAATATGTGTATTATTTGAAGTATGGAAGTGTTTTAATATGAGTTGCAATCTCATGTGAATTGTGAAGTATGGAAGTTTTTTAATATGGGACGTGGTCTCATTTAATTGTTTGGTCAGGTTCTGAGCCATGTTTATGAAATGAAATTGGTTAAGTAAAGAAAAGTGGAATGAAACATGAACATATTTGTCATGGAACTGGATTGTGTTATAAGTTGGTTTATATGAGTTAAACATTTATCAAATGCTAATGTTTTAGTTATTGCTCATATTATGTTTAGCATATCTCTACTGAGCATTGGCTCACCCTATATGGGACATCATTTTCAGGTACAGGTGACATGCCACCTCCAAGGACGTAGCTTAGGAGGCTTAGTGGCTGAGAGATCTTTTGTGATTACCCTTTTTGTATTACATGTATATCAAGCCAAGTGCTTATTCTGTCTAAAGAGTTAGAACTCTATTTTTTGTTGAACCCAAGTGTTGACTTGGAAAGTTATAAGCCTATAGGGCATTTACTTTTGTTGTCAACATGCAATATCTCTTGTAAGAATACTTTGATATTGGGAATATGATATCTCTTTCTTGTTTCATGAATGTATGATTATGGGTTTAATTTGAGGGCGTGACAAAAGGGCAATGAGGCCCACTCTAAGCCTCTTGACAAGACGCATATCATTCCTTGGTAAAACAAAAAGTGCCTAGATAAGTCTTGAGACGAGAAATCCAACAGTATAGAAGAGGTTTCTGTCTCGTGTTTTACCATAAAGAAACAAGAGGCTCTTCAACATTATATTAATCTATATGTAGCAAAAGAATCATTCCACAACTACAATGCTAGAATAAGATTAAAGTTGATAGCCATAGAATGAGGAATAATATTATCAGCCATTATGACAATAATGGGAAGAAATTAGAGAGATATATGAGATTAAGGCTTGGTATATACATATATATAAATGGTACAGATATATTATGTATGTCTACATATATGTATTTCATCTTTTTCCTTTAGACAATTTTATACTTGACTCAATAGGATTTTTTATTTTCTAATTTTGTACTTGACAATTTTATTTTTTCCTTTAGACAATTTTATACTTGACTCAATAGGGTTTTTTATTTTTTATGTTCCAAGTGCCAAGCTAGCATGTTGCCTTAGAACATCAACTAAATTGAATACAGGATCAGAACTTTGTTCAAGTAATTGTGCTTCTACATCATTTATATAAGCAATTAACAAAGCATACCCTCTCTCAAGAATGCTCTTGGAAAGTGAATACATGTTAACACTAAATTAGGCCTCCGTGGCATAGACTAGAAGAAAGTTAAATTATAATAAATCAGCCATCTAAGCAGAGCTACAAATGAAGATGTGTCAAGAGACTTAAAAAGGGTCCAGAACTGCATTGATCCACAAGTTGTGTTGGGTGTGGAAGTGAATGACTACAGTGCTAACACTGTCAATCACATTGTAAGCTGACTCAAATCACCAAAAACAACACTAATTTTCTGCTAATGTACAAGTTAGCAGTCATCAAGTTGAATTACTTTGCACCTCTCAAGTTTCACTGAACATGAAGGATATTCGAACAGATTTTCCCTTTATTCAGAACTTTCAGCAGCCAAATATTCTTCCCAAATGCCCTTTCAAACTCATTCCTTTTTAGGTGGTCTACGAGCTGCTGCTCACCATCTGAAGAGCTGACCCATGTTTCTGTTCTTTGCAAATCTATCTCCCAATGATATGCCGATTAATAGAAAAAAGAAGGCCATTTTTAGTAAAGTGCCAAACCAGGGGAGGTTATAGCGATCCCGGGTTTACCCTTGTTGTACAGTGATCCGGACATGTGTCCGTGGATGTTGGTAGTTGTTTATTATCTTGTTTGCATCCTTTTTGCTTCTTATTAAGTTATAGGATGTGTTGGGCATGTTTGCTTCAGGTTGGTTGTGTTTGGGAGCCTAGTGTTGCTGCCCAGATTTTTGGTCCTTCGCTCGAGCGAGGAGTTGGTCGCTCGAGCGAGAGTGAGGTTCGTGTCTGGTGGGTCGAGCCAGGGTGGCTTCGCTCGAGCGAGTGTTGCGTCTGGTTCTGGACCTGAGAGTTGCCTTTCTTGGCTCGAGCGAGCTTTTCTTGGCTCGAGCGGTCTGGTTTGTTCTTCGCTCGAGCGAGAGGTCTGTCGCTCGAGCGTGCTTGTGGTTGCAGACCTGAGGGTTTGAGTTGTTGGATCGAGCGAGCATTCCTTCGCTCGAGCGTACTTTTGAGTTTTTGGCTCGAGCAAGAGCTTCTTGGCTCGAGCAAGAGTTTCTGTGTCTGGTCGCTCGAGCGACCAAGTCTTCGCTCGAGCGAGAGTGTTTTATATCAGTGGACAGTAGCGATTTTGAACATCACTTTTTCACCTTTTCTTTTTATCAAACCCTAGATCCGAGACCCTCTCTCTCTACACTTTTACTCTCTCTAAGAATTGATCTCCCTAGAGTGTGAATCTAACCTAGGGCCTTTGTTAAAAAGATAGAGGGCATTGAGAGCTTTGTTTTAATCTGAAAAAGTTTGGATTTGGAGCAAGTTGATCTTCGAGTCTTCATCTCCTTTTCGGCTCAAACTTCGAGGTAGGGATATCCTACTCCTCTCTATGGATTTTGTCTTTATATTTTGGTATTTTGAGATGTTGGGGTTGGTTTGGTAATTTTGTGAAAGTTTGGGGCTTTTGTGTAATTTTACAAAAGTTGGGGTTTTATTCATAATAAACCTAGATGCATGTTTGGAAAAGAGAAATGGAATAAATGTTAAATCATTGATGAAAATGGGACCTAAGGGTTGAAATGGTAATTATGGAAAATGGCCTAATTACATTGTTTGATTAATTGGGATAACTAATGGTGAGAAATGAGGAAATGAAATGTTGATTGAATATCCATTTGTGCATTTATTTTCTGTTTAGAAATAACTGCTTGGGCTATCGGTGGAGGATAGTCGTGATTGTTGTAGACAATGCATGATGATTAGGCAAACCGAAACTAATCAATGAAATGTGTCATGGAACTTGACGGTTGATAGAATACATTAACTGTATGTATTGGGTGATTGTATATAGAACCAATGTGTTTATATACGTTATGTGTAGAGGAGGAGATAGGGGATGTACTCCGCGGTTTAGGGGAAGATAGGGGATGTACCTCTAAACCGGATAGTGTTGGGAGAAGATAGGGGATGAACTCCGTAGATACAGCTCTTATGCTTGTCTAGAAGTGAAGATAGAGCTTATATGCTTATCTTTGTGATGTGTGGATACAGCTTATATGCTTATCTGTGAATGTGGGATATTGTTGTTATACATATCTGTTGAGAATGTGGATATAGCTTATATGCTTATCTGAATGTGGGATATAGTTTTTATACATATCTGTGGAAATGATGATAGAGCTAGCATGCTTATCTGTTGAAAAAGGGAAAATGAAAGGTAACTTAGACTCATAAGTTGTATGACATAAATGTGGAATTTATGTGAATGTATCTGTGTTAGCCATCTATCAATTGCTAATCTTTTAGTCATTGTTCATGGTTGGTTTAGTGTATTTCTACTGGGCTGTGGCTCACCCTATATGGGAATATCATTTTCAGGTGCAGGTAGCATGCCACCTCCAAGGACATAGCTGGGAGGCTAGAGGCGGACATACTTTTGTCGCTTAACTTTTGATGTATTACATGTAACTTCAAGCCAAGGGCTTAATGTGTTTAAGCCCGTAGGGCATTTTGTTTTGATGCTAACATGTAATACATTTTGTAATGAAACTCTGAGAAATGAAAGAATGTGGAACTTTTGAATATCAATGCATGTCTTATTTGTTGGGTTTAATGTTATTATTTTGAGGGCGTTACAAAGGCTTGGGAAAAAAGGGATTTTACATATCAACTCAGCTTCAAAATCCAAAAAGCACTATCTGATGATAACTTCATTCCATTCCAGACACCAGTGCTTTCGTCAGCAAGAGAGCAAACTTTAACATCAGTATGGAATCCATCTAACTTTCCATACCATCACAAACCAGACATTCAAATCCCTTCAATTAGTTTCTTGCAGATTGCACACAGAATCTATTGCCTTTGACGACAAGGGAATTCTCAGATGTGCATGGGTATTTCTGCCTGCACTACCATTTTATTTTTAGTCTTCCTATAACAAACCTCCATACTCTTGTGTAGAGTCTCAAGCATCCTCAAAAGCTACCAGCAAGATAAGGAAACAAAACCATAAGTTGACAAGAGGTTCAAAGTAATATACATGAACACAATTGTAGTGGAGATGAGAAGGCTAGCGAATTTGCTTAATAACAAATAAATTGAAATTAGCAACCAAACTCAAGTTCACTTAAAGGAAAAAGGACCAAACTTCATCATTTTATTTATCTATTTATTTTGAAAGGTCTAGACACAAAAGCCCAAAGCGAAGCCAAATATCCTACCTTATCCCAAAAACTTCATCATTTTATTAACTATTATTGTAAAGTCTTAGCTACTCTATCAAGTAAAAGATGAAATGACCAATTCTTATTGGAATATGTCCCATATCGCTTGGAGTTGCCCCATCTATGTTGGTTATAAGGCTCTAGTTTCTCTCTCCTTGATACCTGGGTTTTAAAAAGTGTGGGTTGGACTTTTCAATTTGGTATCAGAGCTTGGCTGGGCCTGTAACTGGTATGCCGTTTGTCCAGTTACTGTATGTTATGGTCTAGGGAGGTGTTGGAATGTGTCCCATATCGCCTGAAGTTGCCCCATCTATGCTGGTTATAAGACTCTAGTTTCCCTCTCCTTCATACCTGAGTTTTAAGGAAAAGTGTGGGCTAGGCTTTTCAATTATTCTTCCATATTGTCATTTTTGGAGTGGCAAAGTAACTATGGATTGCCCACATGGATTTTGACTAGACGAGGTGGCTTACTAATTGTCAAATGTAGAATAGCATGCAAGGAGTAAGGCCTGAAAACACAATGTGATTTTTTGCAAGGTCTGGAAATTTAAATGGTCAAAAGTCTTTCCTAAGAGTGTGCTGGAGGGAGGTTTTTTTTTAATTATGGAAAGGACTTCTCAATTATCTTGATATATCTCTTACTCCTTTTATCCTTTTTTTTTTTTTCTATCTCTTATTCCTTTATCACCCATGAGAGTTTTCAACATTAATGGATACAACATTATTTTAGAATAGAGCATCCAAAGTACTAAAGCAAATTTCTGGCATACCTTGAGAAGAGGCACAAAAACTCGCAATGCAGTTTAGACGATGACCATGCATACATCCTAAAGTTTTTTCCACAACAAGAAAGCCCTGAGAACAAAGAATCAAATACAATAGTTAGTACATTTTTCTATTTAAATTTTCAACAAATCATTGAAGAAATATTGAAAAGCACAGTTTTACAAGCTGCAACTGCAGGTTTGTAACAGACTGAGGAAGTTGTCCTCTTTAGGGTTAACAATATTGTCGAAGCTCATGGAGGTGTATCTGTATTTGGTGGAGTAGGCGAATGTACTCATGAAGCAGATGAAAAACAATATCAGCATTCCAAGTGAAATGGAACCACTCATTATTAGTAGTGAGCTTGTCATTTAATTTGGATAAGTTAAGAAATTCCTTATACAACTTTTCATAAGATTGCTGAAGCTCTTCGTCATCATTCTCCGAGGATTCATTATCAGTGGCATTCTCAACCGGCCTCTTTGAATACTCTATTCGTCCTTCAGTTTCGGAAGCTGCCATGAAAGCAAGAAATTGTTCATGTCCCTCTTCACCTTGATCTTTGTTGTCACTTTCATCTTTATCAGTTTTTGATTCATCATCCCAGGTGATAGCGAGGGCTTTCTTCTTCCTCAAGCGAGTAGGGTATTCTTGAGCAAAGTGGCCAAATCCTTGGTATTCATAGCATTGGACTCTTTTAGAGTTCCCTTGTATCTTTCCTTTCTTTTTTTGGGTTATAGAATTAATTTTGAATTTATCTTTGCCTTTGGATTTATGAATTGACTCCAAAAGATTAGGATTCTTTTTCAGAAAAGACTTTTCAAATTGTTTTACAAAAGCATCCGTAATCTTGGAGTCAGCATCCATAATCTTGGAGTCAATCTCACAATCCTCATCAGAATCCTTTCCAACTGTATGAGCCCTACTCAAAGTAATATCGTCTTTTTGTTTCTTTTTGAAATTTCTATGTGCCTCATAAGTTTGGAGATTTCCAACCAAATGATCCAGCATGAGGTTGTCAACATCTTGAGCCTCCTCAATAGCTGTAACTTTTGGTTGGAACCGATCGGGCAAGGGCCTCAAAATTTTTCCCACAACCTTGGATTCATGTATTTTTTCATTTAAATTGAAGCTGGAATTTACAATGTCACTCAACTTCGCATAAAATTCATCAAAGGTCTCACTATTTTTCATTGAAAGGTTTTTGAAACTAGACGTGAGCCTTTGAAGTTTTGAGCGTTTAACCGAAGGAGTGCCCTCATGAATAGTTTGTAAGATATCCCAAGCCTCTTTTGTGACTTCACAATTGTAAATACAACTAAACTCTTCAAGTGTGACGGCGCAAAAGAGAGAATTGATAGCTTTACTATTCCAGCTACTATTTTGGTAATCAATTGTGTCCCACTTATCAATTGGTTTGGGAAAAGTTATTCCATCAACGGTGATCGTCGGTTCGGTCCACCCATAAATGACAGATTGCCAAACTTTTTCATCAACAGATTTTAAAAATGATCTCATTCGAGCTTTCCAAAACGAATAATTGGATCCGTCAAGTAGAGGTGGTCGAACCATAGAATTTCCCTCACGAATTGAATCCATTATCACAAATCAAACAAGATCTTGTTCTAAAAGATTTTTAAAAAAAGATAGAGCGACCTGCTCTGATACCAATTGAAAAATTTAGAAATCCCCTAGATATTGATTTGTGATTATGTATCAATTTTAAGCAGTAAATAACAATCCCAATCAATCAATCAAGACAAATCAACACAACGATTTTAACGTGGAAAAATCACAATTGGAGCGCCTCCAATTGTGATAAAAAGATCACGGGCCAAAGCCACAAAACAATCCACTAAGAAGACAAAAGGAATTACACAAGTGTACTCTTAATTACCTAGCGAATCCACGTCCGAATTAAACCGACCCCTATATGCCTCTTCCACCACGGTCTTCACCTTGGAATCGTCTTGCCCAACGTTGAATCCACAACGCCAATGTCGAATCCACAACGATGAGCCACTCCAGAATCCACCAAAGCTTCAGGCCCAAATTCCACGGAATCCACCGAGGAACAACTCTCTCTTTTGTATAGAATAAACAAACAATCCTTTGATGTATACTTTTTAAACCATGAGTTAAATACTTAATTAAACATAAAAAAAAAAACTAGCAAAATAGCCCCAGAGGAAAACCCTAGAACCCTCAAAGAAGATCTGGAAGCCGTACCCTAAAATCTGACTAAAACACATATTTATAGAAAACTGAATTATGTTCTCTACTCGAGCGTAGGGATGGCCGCTCGAGCGCAGAAAAGTTCACTTGAGTGTAAAATCCAAACTTCCAGTACTTTTACAGACAGGTTAAACTTCTGGAACCAAACATTCTCCACTCGAGTGCACAAATGGCCGCTCAATCCCTGCCATAGTCAGCGAAGTGGCAAACATGAAAGAATTAACTTCTGAAACATCTCTGCAGGGCATAATTCGGGTTGGATTCACATCTAAAACTCTTAGCCTCACTGAAATAAAAGACTGAATAAAATTACAACTGAAAAGAGTTTTGTCAAACGGGATTGCCAAGAATAAAAACCTAACAAGAAGAAAATAAATTATCTAAAAATACAAAGGGTCAAATTTCAAAGAAGCAAATTATATTCTAATAGAACAAACAAACCAATAAACAAACAAACAAATCTTTTTTTTTTTTTGGCCCCTGTAAATAACGAAAAAATTATGGCTAGATTTATATAAGAACAAAAATTGGGCTACATTTATACTTCCGTTCTACACCTTAGAGAATATAGAAAATGTAAAAATATATTTGGTAGAACACATGGTATTTGAGCAGTAATATTGACATATTACATATAAGTCGTAAAGTTAGTCCTATGTAGCCATCCAAGTCATCCACATTCTAGCAGGTTAGAGCATCCCATTCAGGGCTTTCAAAGAAAGCAAGATTTCACATTGATCAACAAAAGAAAAGGAGCAAGATTTCACCATTAATTATAACTTTAAAAACTCTATTTATTATCAACTACTCCCACCTCACACATATCCACACACATATGCAAACATACTTACCAAGAAAACAAAAAACAAAAACCACCCAAATAAAAAAAAGAAAAGAAAAGAAAACTATTTATCAAAAAAAGAATACAAAACAAATAAAGCATACTATGAAGCACAGACACCTCTTCTGAGGTCATATACAGGTGTCTGACACGCTGGAAAGAGTCGGACATACTGGGACACTTGGGACACGGTGCAAACACGTTGGGACACGCTAAGTACATGTTAGGAACACTCTGAGAACACGTTAGGGACACGCTGAGGACACTCTAAGAACACGTTGAGGACTATTTTTTTCAACAAAAAAATATAATAATTTTGTTTATTAAAAAAATATATCTAAGGTTGATAAATTGGATAAATTAAATATTTGACATAAAATACATATTAAATATTTAAAAATATAACATATAACAAATGTATAAAATTATATGTTTTACATGTATCCCCAATGTGCTGTGTCCTGGAGTTTTTGAAAATTTGTATGTTCACGTGTCAGTGTCATGTCATGTATCCGTGTATGTGCTTCTTAGAGCATACCCATTTCCTATTTTGAACAAAACATACCTGCTAACTTTTCAAAGCAACCAAGGCCGCAAGAAAGAGAGTCCCATGCACTTGCAAGGGCATAGTTATGTCCTATGAAAAAAATCCAAAAAAGGCAAGAGAATTTGGTTAATAAAAAATAAATAAAATTAGCAAACAAACTCAAGCTCTTTTAAAGAAAAACACAAGTAAAGGACCAAAGTTTATGATTTCATTAGCTATTACTATAAAGTCTTAGCTACTCTATCTGTTAAAAGATGACATAATTTCTTAAAAGGTCTCAAAAGATAACATGAAGTTATAGACAACTTGTAACGCCCCAAAAATTGTAAACCTTTATATAGTCAATTTTTAATTAATTATTCACCGGTTTCCATCAAATAAATCCATTTCTCGTAAGATAATGCTTTAAGAAAAATATTATCTCTCATTAAGTAAATCTCGTTCTCATTGAACTATATTAAACTATTACAACTTATGTTCACGATACAAGTTATAGTTCACAAAAATAAAGATGCCCTAATGGCGTACAAGTTTCAAGGGAAGCCACTTGGTTACACAAAAGGGTGGACATTCAGTCCCAGCACACATAAGCTCGAAGCTTCAACAAATAACATCCAATATGCCCACGTGCTCCATTCAAAATTTTCACTGCCTTGTCACTTGGGCGGAGTCACACCATTAATTCCTGAAATGTTGTTAGTGGGGGTGAGCTAATGCCCAATAGGAAATACTATTAACAAGACATATAAATAATTGAGATGCATATGATCATGCCATGCACTTGTTAGGATGAAATCCATATTTTCTCTTTTAAAACCAAAAATGTTCAATGCATGATTTACATTCAAAGTCTCGTCTACAAACATGGGGTGGTAAATACGCTATGACATCCTAAGCAAGAGCTGCAAAACCATACATACATCTATTGATTTATATACATAAAATATTCCCACATTTGCCAACTCTAAAAATGGCGGGGCGATAGGTACCCAAAACCTTCCCTCTCCACTTTCGCCGATTCCTGAAATGGTGGGCTTGTGGACAACCAAAATGAAGTTTTTCCACATTCGCCAACTCTATAAATGGCAGGCTCGTGGACACCCAAAAACCTTTCCCACATTTGTCCAGTGATATGCACAAGACAGGGCAATTGGGCACCTTAACTCCTAGAGCGGGTACCAAATACAACACACAACCCATTACCAAAACCCCGACTCAACTACCTAGACTCATATGCTATTCACCGCCCTTTCTAATACTTTCCAATCATCCACATAATTTTAGGATCACAAGAGAAATTATGATGCACATGATGCATGAGTTTTCAAATAAATTTTCCCTAAGATTTGTTCAATCCACAACAACATTAATAATATCAACAACGAAAAGATTTCTCCAATCTCAACATTTATCAATCTCAATACATATACTCAAAGAGCTTCAAAAATATCATATCTTAACACCATTTCCATAATTCTTCACCCAATTTCAAGATTTAAGAGTCAATTTGGCCAAACCCATTATTAAATAAAATTTGAAGACTAGGGTGTTTGGAAAAAAAATTGAGGCTTTCCCTCCTTTACACATAAAGAGTCAATATTCACCATTTCTAACAATAATCAAGGATATGCATAAACTTTTCCAAAATATGGAGGAAAACCACTTTTTATTCAACAATCCCACTTTATATCACAAAATCATCTCATACATTATTATAACTAAGAAAATATCACATATATATCTCAAATCATAAATATATCAAGTTAAAAGTACCCCTACCTCAAGAATGAAGACAAGAAGATGCAAACCCAAAGAAACACCTCGAAGAAATCGCAATCTAATCAGTCAAAATGTTGATCTTCTCTTGTTATTCACCTTTAATATAAGATCTATGGTCGATTCTTGGTGAAAAATGGATGAAATCAAGATTTGGAGGTCTAGGGTTTCAGGTATGGAGGAAAGGGAGAGAAGAAAGGAAAAAAGAATGAAGAGTTTAGGCCAAAAAGTGACTTTAAAGTGCCAGATTTCAAACTGACCACTCGAGCAGTCAAAACTTGGCTCGAGCAAAGAAAGAAAGCTCCCAGAATCTTTGAAATTCGCAAAAACCGCTTGAGTAATCAAAAGTTTGCTCGCGTGGACTTGCTTCTAACACAGTTTCTCAAATTTCAAATGGGCAAAACTTCTTCATCTGGACTCCATTTTGGGTCATTCTTGTGTCTAAATCGAAGCCCCGGAAACGAGATTTCCAATGGTTCTAGCCTTACATCCAGATTCAAAGTGTGGAAAGAAAAAAAGGCAAAAGAGTAATTATCCGAATCAATGTTTTTGGATTAATCATACTTTACCATTATGATACCACCTCAATCAATATTCCAAAATGAACCAAAGAGGCCCCAAGTACAATAATAAGAGTGTCAAGAGCTATCCTACTAGTCCAAGGAATACGAAGTGTTACACAACTTGGCATCGATACTTTCCTGTTTTGCCATAATGCCGTTTTTGAAAGCATTATACAAGGTTTCTTTGTAATTGCAGCTACAATAAGATTTGGAAGTTGATATTCTACCTTGCATTTTTAGCACAAAAATTGATTCTTCCATCAATGAATGGCAAATATAGGCATAGAATTTAGACGAATACAAACAACGAGCAATGGCTTCCTAATTTGGCACCAAGCTAGTAAATGGTAAATGACAATGACTTCAATTTATATATATATATATAATATCTAACAATCTAGTAGAATAAATGTATCCAAAGGGAAAGTCTCTCATTTCAAACATTTTTACCATGTCATGTTTTGGAGTTTGCCAAAAGAATTCTGGAGGGACAAAGCAACCAGGGATTTCTCTTCAGTGTTTAAGATGTTGGTCTTTGGTCAACCCCATTATCTGGAAAAGAAAACCATTTTTATCAAGAGACCATTTATTACTATTAAATGAATTTCCCCTTTTGATTTCTTCTCATTCTTTGTCATGTCGCCCACTCCCCAACAAGTTTAAACAGATCAACATGTAATTTTGAAGAAGAAAAAAAAAACTCTATAAGAATATATTAAACAAAAAGTGTGTTGTAGGCAAAACTAGGTGGCTTCATAATTGTCAAATGTTGTCTAGCATACAAGGAGAAAGGTTTAAAAACACAACGTGAAATTATACAAAGTTTTGCTTCTTGCAAAGGCGTGGAAGTCTAAATTATCAAAAGTCTTGCCTAAGTGTGTGTCTTAGGGAAGATTTTCAATTGTGGTCTGTGGAAAGAAATTCGTTGTCAATTTGCTTGATATATCTCTTATTCCTTTATCATATACGAGATTTTTCACTATGACTGGATAAAAGTAAATCAATATATTTAATAAAAAACCTCATGACATTTCTATAATTCGTAAAATAACAACCCATTCCATTTAAAGTTGTAGTTTTCTACAAAGACAGGAAGCCTTAATTTAAATCAGAACATCCAAAGTACCTTGAGAAGAGCACAAAATCTTGCAATGTAGTGTAGACAATGATTATGAATACATCCAAAAGTTTGTTTCCACAACAATAAAGCCCTTTAGAACAAAAAGGTAATAACAAAAATAGTTAGTTGATTTCGCTATTTAAACTGTCCACATATCCTTTCTATTATTTTCTTCACAAAACACTTAGAAAATACATAAAAATATATTTTACAATTGGAAACTGTTAGAACAATCTTCTGTGTATAATAAGAAAAACAGAAACAAGTCAAACAAATAAAATAAATTTTCTTACAGAATTTATTTACCGAAAACATATTTAACAAAGTTGATGATCAAGTCGAGTGTATGACACTCTGTCTTTAAGATAGATTCGCCACCGTACAAGTGCTTACGGTATGATGGCATCTATCTCTCAAGATACAATGATCTTTGCGATATTGAAGCAGCACTACACTCAATTCTGCACAGTGAATCAGAACCTATGTTCTGTAACTCTCTTAATTCTCTCAAAAACTAATATGAAGAATAATGCAAGAGAGGACAAAAAAACAGGATGGAATTGAATTAATAAATTCTGGAAATGGGTTGCCTTTATATAGGCTGTTAGGAACCTGTTCGGAAAGGTCCAAACTAGTGCAACAATGGCAAAGGGTTGCCATTGAAAACTTTTCGTTTGAATCTGAACAGACACACATGTTCAGGAAGAAGAAGAAATAAAACTAGAGGGAATTTGAAAAAAATAATTAAAAAAATTCCTTGCAAAAAATATATACACAAATATCTTTTGACCCAACGCACAACCTTGACCCAACCCAGATCTGAGCCAGTGGGTATGGTGGTCACCAGTAGGGTTAGCTTTGTCTAGGTCCTCCCCCTCTACAAAACTTGGGTGCCCTTAGTGCCCAAGCCTTTCTAGGAACTTAGATTATGTAAATCCTTTCATCTTCCTTCTTGTTTCCTATGTGGGACAAGGGAATAACAACAAACGTAGAAACCCACCAACATGAGTCATTTCCAATGGCTCACTTTGGCGTCGATTTCTCATTCACCCGTAAATGGTTTTCACCAACCAAATACATAATATTTATCTTCACATAGCAATGAACAACTTTGCCTTTGGATCGACCAAAAATAATAAGTGGGTTCCACTTAATTTTGGCTCCAAATTTAGCAAAACCTCATGGCTATAAACCATTTTCCCAACAGAAAGATCTTTTTTTTTTTAACAAGAGTCGCCACCTTGAGCTATGTATTGTTATAACCTTGTAAGTAATCAGCCACATACCAAGCAAAAAAACCCAATCATTGTGATTGTTCCAAATACTCCAGCAAATGAAAAAAGAATAATCTCAAAGGCGATACATCCATCTTTTGGCTAAACTCCTAGATCAAGAATAGAAAATTTTAAGCAGGGCATGGTTAGAACAGAGTAAAGAGGGCTTAATGACCAAACTTCTGCAGCAAAAGGGAAATAACAGTCATTGAATTGAATTAATTTGCACCTCCTCAACTTTGATTGAACATGAAGGATATTCGAACATGTTTTCCATGCAAAGATTTTCACTTTATGCAGAAATTTCAGCAACCAAATCTTTTTTGAAAATGCCCTTTCAAAACTCCCAGCATCTGACCTGACTTGTGTTTCTCTGCTTCACAAAACCATCTCCAAATGATATGCCAACTAAACAGAAAAAAGGGCCATTTTTAGTAAAGCACCAAACCAGTATATCATAAGCAAGCCTTGGGCAAAGTGGGATTTTACATATCAACTCAACTTCAAAATCCAAACAAAAAAAGCACTGTTTGATGAAAACTTCATAAATGAGAGAGCAAACCTTAGCATCAGCATGCAAGAATTTTGTAACAGAAATAGGTTTGTAAGAGTAAGGCCTTGGAATCCATATATCTTTCCAAATCTTCATAGACCTTCCATTCCCAATATGCCAGTGCAGCGCAGCCTCCAAAAAATACTTTGCACTCCAAATACTCCTCTAAACAATGTCAATGGTTTACTCCTCAAGCTAGCTTTAGAAAATTTGAATTTGGATAGTAAGCAACTGCCAACCTTGCTTAGCTGAAAGAGCTTTATTAAAATCCCATCTTACCAAGCTAAATAGCCAAAAAGCAACTATGTACAATTTCTCTCTTCTTTGCTTCTTTCTTTCCTTTTCTGTGCTTTCTATTGCCTTTGATCATGTGGGAATTCTCAGATGTGCACTAGTATTTCTGCCTTCTTTGCCATCTATCTTGAGTCTTTCCATAACAAACCTCCATATTCTCCTGCAAAGTTGCAAGCATCCTCAAAAACTTACTGCAAGATATGGAAACAAATCCATAAGTTGATAAGATGTTCAAAGTAATATATGAACACAATTGTAGTGAAAATTAATTATATCCTAGAAGGCAAGCAAATTTGCTTAACAAAAAATAAATTGAAATTGCAACCAAGCTCAAGCTCTTTTAGAGGAAACCACAAGTAAAGGGCCAAATTTTATCATTTCATTAACTATCATTACTTGGAAGTCCTTTCATTTTTTTTAGAATTAAGCTATTTCATCCCATGTTATCTTCTGAGACCTTTTAAGAAGTCATTTCCTATTTTACCTGTTGGAGTAGCTAAGAAAAAGTTTGGTTTCAAAAGATAAGATTAAAAATTACAGACAACTAGAAATTGATACTGGCATGTTTTGTCGTAATACCATTTTTGAAAGCATTATACAGGTTCTTTTGTAATTTCAGAAACAGTATAAGATTTGGAAGCTGATATTCTACCTTACATTTTCAAGCCAAAACTGATCCCTTCATTGATGAATGACAAACTTATCCCTTTACTGGTGAATAACATTTAGGCAAATACAAACTATGAGCAATATCTTCCTAATGTGGCACCAAGCTTGAACAGCGTAATCGACTATTTTTTAAATAGCCTATGATCTAGTAGAATAAATATATCTAAAGCTAAGACTCTCATTCCAAACATTTTTTAATATTTCATGTTTTGGAGTTTGCCGGAAGATTTTTGAAGTGGCAAAGTAGCGAGGATTTCTCGCTAGTGTCTGCTAAGATACTTTAGTCTTTGGTCAACCCCATCCGGAAAAGAACCCGATTTTATCAAAGATTAGAGAACTATTTGTTACTATTAGATGAACTTCCCCTTATGTTTTCTTCTTATTGTTTTCCATATCACCCACTTCATGACAAGTCTAAACAAATCAACATGTAAATTTAAACAAACAAACACAAAAACTCTATACGGTATGCCAATTTCTAATAGTTTCCTATATTTTTTTGCATATTTTCCTTGGATTTGAATTCTAAATAATACTCCAAGTAGGGTAGATGGTTTCTCAACTCCCCTTTAATAAAGGAAGCCTAAATCCCTCCAGCTACTAGAACAGATTACCCACATGGATTTTGACAAGATTACGTGTGGCTTTGTAACTGTCAAATGTAATCAAGCATGCAAGCAGGATGGTTTAAAAATACAACTTGATATTAAAAAAAAAAAAATCCCTTCTTGCAAGGCATGGAAGTCTTAATGATCGAAAGTCTTGCATGACAATGTGCAATAGGGAGGCGTTTACAATTGCAGTCTCAGGAAAGGACTTTATTCTCAATTTTCTTCATATATCTCTTGCTCGTTTATTACTTATGAGAGCTTTCGCCATGACTAGACAATAGTATATGAATATATTCTGAAAAGAAATTTAAAAAAAAGAAACCCATGATAATTCTAAAACTCAAAAAATAGCGACCCATTGCATTCAAAATTGTAGCTCTCCCCAAAGCCAAGAAGCATTGAGTTAAATCAGAGCAGCCAAAGTCTTTTATCAAGCATAATTCTGGCATACCTTGAAAAGAGGCACAAGATCTCGCAATGCAGCTTAGACAGCAAGTATGAATACATCCTAGTTTGTTTCCACAACAACAAAGCCCTGGAGAGCAAAAGGGTGACAACAACAATAGTTAGTGGGATTCACTATTTAAACTGCCCACATAGGCTGTGTTTGGTTTAGTTTTGAAAGTAATTTTGAAACACAAGACTGAAAAGAGTTTTCAAAATTTGAAAATTTATTTGGTTGTATATTTTGAAATTAGTTTTGTAGGTTTGTAGTTTGGAATGATTTGAAATTTTTTTGTAGTTGAATAGATGGGTATGAGAGAAAAAGTGATTGATTGATGTGTAGGATGTGAGAGAATGAGAGAAGAGATAGAAAAAAGTGATTGAAAATAATTTTGAGAAAATTGTAAAACCAAACAAATAAGAAACCATCAAGAAACTCGCTCATTTCTAGGAATAAACTCGCTTTCAAGTGAGATCGAATCTCTCAAGCATACAAATCTTAAAGAAATAAAAGAAAAACAACTCAAACTTATTATTACTTTCTATTTACATAATATTTATTTATACTTAATAAAGATAATTTGTAATTGATACCAATCTCTAACAAAAATTCATATTTTAACAAATATATTACAACTAACTAAATAGAGGGGAAAAAAATTAGAATATAATTATATATTTAATAATTTAATATATAAAATATATACATGCTCCAATATAGGTATGACAAATTTTGTGTTTGCTTGTTTGTAAGTTGAAAAGTTGTTTGATAAAAATTTAAATATTAAACTAAAACAAATTATTTGATATGTATAAGATCAAATTTAAAATTTATTATTTTTTATTGTACCTTTTAATTTTTATATTGTGATAGTAGAGGATGCAAATATAATAAATCCTCATTTGTGATAAAAATCTGAAATTGGTAATGAGAATACAAATAAATAAATAAAAATGGTAGGACAGATTTTGTGTTTGTTTGTTTGTACCTTGCAGGTGGCTGCTTATTCGAAATCTACTCGAGGAATGTATTGGATGATGGGCCAATATTCTTTCCCCTTTTCACACTTCTGTTTCAGTATTGGATTACAATCTACGATCCATAGATGCAAAAGAGAGGGAGGGAATCCTTGTTCTGGAAAGGTCGCAAGCTCAGGGCAGTGCAAGATCCATAGATGCAAAAGAGAGGGAGGCAACCCTTCCTTTGGAAAGGACGTGAGCCTAGGGCAATACGAAATATTAAGTCTTTCAAGAGAGGTGAGGTTTTGAAACTCCTCATAAGAGAGTCTTTCCAGATTTGGGAAGCTCCAAATGGTCAAATCGATGAGAGAGGTGGGCAGGAACATCCCTTCTTCTGAAAAGGACACCGTATCTCCCCACGGCCAACCTCCGCCATCAAGTGTGAGTGTTGTAAGAGAAGAGAGTTTGTGCAAACCCCACTCTAATGGAGATGGAGGCGGAACTGGAAGTTGACCCACTCTCAAATTCCCGATTTCAAGTGAAGTGATGTTGGTGGGGAAACTCCCTTCCTTCACAAAGTAGGAGACCATTCCTGCTCTGCATTTATATAAACACAGCTTTTGAAGCGAACTGAGTTGGTTCATGTTGTTGTTGTTCTCATCATGACCGCCAAGTGACAGGGGCTCCAGATTATAACAATAGTTTATCTGCAATTCACTGAGATTCCTGATATTATTGGCTTCAGGTAAAGATTTGAGACTCCAACAAAATTTGATACAAATAGTTTCAAGAGATGGACAATCAATTTTGATCCCTTCCTCTGCAAAAAGTGACTCCAGATTTCTGCAACCCTCAATCCCAAGTTGTTTTAGTGTGGATGGTAGCCCACCTCTTGACAATAAATATGTGAGTGATGCACATTCAGAAACCTTCAACTCTTGCAGATTATTGAGTGTCATCAACTCGGGTAGGGACTCCAAAGCATCACACCCTGAAACCCCAAGTTCTCTCAGCATAGATGGCAAACCTTTCATTGGAAAAGAGATCAGACTTGCACAATTGCAGATTCTAAGCACCCCAAGAGATGTGTATGTGTGCAGATCTTGTGGCAGTTTCTTCAGCATTCCACACTCTTCAATTGTTAAATACTCGAGTCTCGTCATGCAAGGCAGCCCCTCATGTTGCTGCTTTTTCGAACCTTTTCCTTTTTTTTCTTGCTCTTCTTCAAACAAGCAAACGACTTTGGGGCAACAAGAAATCTTCAAATGGCAGAGGGCAGGGAGACATAGTTGTATTCTCACCTTATTCCGCCACAATGTTAAGAGTTCTTGGCAGTTACTAATGTCCAATTTCTCGAGTCGCGTCAAATCTTGAGTAAACCATGTCGGTAGGAACACCAGTTTTTCAACATGAGAAATACGCAAAGCAGTTATTGAAGTCAAATGCTTAGACATTTCATTAGCTAGTAACTCTTCATCAGTTGGGCTTGGATCGCAGAGGGAGTCGAGAACTGTAACATGGCTAATATCCAAGGTGAGGGAACCAAGTTCGATCGTGTTCTTGATCCCTAAGAGTGCTGGAAGGCTTGGGAGCATAACATAATTCATTGACAAGGACGCAAGTGATGGCTGAACGAGGCTCAAAACATCAATCAATAACTGCGGACAACGATCAATTTTGAGAGAATTGAGACAAGGAAGATCATTTGGTAATCTTCCAACAAGTTTGGGACAATTTATGATGGAAAGCTCACTGAGATGACTGAACGGCTGAACTCCCTCTGTTTCAAAAGCAGACCAATCCTCCCATTCTGTCATAAACTCAAAGCTCAGTCTCTCTAGAGAGGGGAAAGGTTTGGCACCACACTGCTGCCCATAGAACTCACAACCTAGGCGCTTTATTATACTCATTCCTTCAATGTAAAGGTCTTTAAGCACGGGTAGTTGTCCAAGTGGTGGCAAAGATGTGCAATATTTACTACCTTTTAATCGCATGAATACCATTTTAGAGAATGAAACATCTCCAACCCAGTTTGGAAATTTTGTACTACGATACCCACTGATGGTGAGTCGTTCCAAAAATTTGAAAGGCCTCATCACGTCAAGCACATCCCTCTCAAATATGTCATTCTGTGAACTATGAGAGTCATCCCAATCTAGTGATAACTCTTTTAACTCCTCCTTAGACATTAAATTGGCATCCACTGCATCCTGAACACCATCGACATTCTCCATTCTTGATATGTGTATTGCCCCTTGAATATGTGATAGGTTTTTCAACTCTCCTATTTTACGCCCACGATCTTTACCCACCATAAAATTTGACAATGTTTGGAGATTAGTTAATTTACCTATATGTAGTGACATCTCTTCTGATGATGGAATATGCACTCCAGTCATGTCAAAGTGGCGCAAGTTCACTAGCCTCCCCATGTTTAGAGGCAACTTCTCAAGTGCAAAACAAAATTTCAAAAACAAGACTTGTAAATTGTAGAGAGTTACCACCGAATCAGGTAACTTCCTAATTCGAGAAAGGGATACATCAAGGTACCGTAGATGCTTTAGATCTCCAACGGAATCTGGTAGTTCATCTATCCCAGAATAACACAAACGCAACTCACGTAAGCACTTTAGCATTGGCAACAAATCATGAATCAAGTACCTTGTTGTGCAGTTGAATGCACGCGGCGAAAACCTTAAGAAGGTTCGTAAGCATCTGGCATCATCGAAAGCTTTGAATTTTCTAATTCCTTCATATTCACTACCAACAAAAGATGAATGTCGAGCTTTGTCTGAAATCTTGTTCTGCTTGCCACCCTCTAAATTATTCTCCAACCTAAAACAGATGTCCCCTACAACTGCTTGAGCCAAATCATTGATGAGGTCATGCATTATGAATAGCAATTTATTATGCCTTGACAATTGGAATAATGACCTAGACACCAATTCGTGAAAATACCTGCAGCCTACATCTTCTATTTGTTCTCCACCTTCTGGGTGTTCAATTAAACCTTCTGCCATCCATAACAAGACTAATTCATCCTTCCCAAATTCGTAATCCTTTGGGATAATTGCACAATAACCAAAGCACCTCTTCAAATGGGAAGGGAGATGATGATAGCTCAATTTCAGTGCTGGGAGAATGCCACTTTCCTCATATGGTTTATCCCATATATTGTTAGTTAGTACCATTTTCCATTCATGCTCATTTTGTTTACATTGTAATAAGCCACCGAGGGCCCTTGCTGCCAGTGGCAAGCCTCCGCACTTGGCAACAATTTGCCTGCCAATTGATTCCAATTCTGGATGTTCACTAGTATTTATATTCTTGAATGCATGACGGGAAAATATTAACCAGCAAACATCAGGTGATAAGCTTGGCAAATTGTGATATTTAATCGTCATCACCTTTTCCGCAACAGCTGCGATTCGTGTTGTCACAATGATTTTACTTCCATGTGCTCCAGCTCGCAATGGAGATTGTAGTGAACTCCACTCTTCATCTCTATGGTTCCACACATCATCTAAAACAAGCAAAAACTTTTTTTCTGCCAGCATGACCTCAAGTTTACTTTGAAGGTCAGTTAACTTTGTCAAATCGCATGACTGGAGAGTGAATGACTCCAGAATTGCCTTTGTTATTGTCTTAACATCAAACTCCTCAGATACACAAACCCACGCTTTTAGATCGAAATGGTTTTTGACACCATCATCATCATAAATGAGTTGAGCCAGAGTAGTCTTGCCAATCCCACCCATGCCGGTGATGGGAATGACATCGACTTTGTTTTGAGTTGGTGTATCTCTAAGAAGCAATTCAACAATCCGTTTTTTATCTTCATCTCTGCCACAAACAAAAGGATCATCCAGCAAATATGTGGTTTCTCGTCTCGGCCACGCATTTGTAGGCTTATGAGTCCCCCCAATAGCCTTTTTGACCAAACCAAGTTCCTTAATTCTTGTAGTAACATCTTGTAACTGACCATTGATCTTCTTTATCTTGGACCGAATTGCAAAATTGAATGAAATCGCAGTTGGAGTAAAACCAGTGCAACAAGTAGGAAGGAGGAATCGTCGTACCTTACCACTTGTGCTGGCCTCACCAACATCAGTATCTGCCATGATCAGCTTTTTGCGTAGAACTTCAGTGCCAAACTCGTCCAACACATCGTCCGCATCGTAAGCCAAATGCTGGAGCTCTTTCAGCCACTTATTGACAGCCTTGTCGGATATCTGCTTGTCCTCTGCATCAGCAAGAACATCATTTATATCTTCAAATGACTTCTTCAGCTTCTTGATGGAAGTGTCGACACCCCCTTGACGTGCCAAGTCGATTAAATCAGAGGACAACAGCTTGTTAATCACAGCTTTTAGCAAGGGAGAGACGAAGATTCCCACCACTTCCATGTCTACTCGTCTTTGCTGCAAAAGATCCCAGGAAGGAATGTATGAAACAGAGCAATATTAGAGAGAGAGAGAGAGAGGAAATTCAGAGCCGGCCCTGATTGAATAAAGAATATGATTTTGGATGCTTCTCTCTGTTCTCTACTTTTGAAATCATAATCATAGAGAAAAAAATAATGGCCTCTCATTGTCAATGGCCCATTTTGCAACATTTTTACTCATTTCCTTTCCTTTTACTTGAGTGGCAGCTAGCTAGTAGGACTTTAAAAGAACAGCAATGCTAGGTGGCCACAAATTCTGTGGCTCAAATGGCTTAAAACATCTAAAACGATCGTTTTGGGTGCAAAATGATCGTTTTGGGTGCAAAACGACGTCGTTTTGACAGTTTCGGGCCATTTGAGCCACATAATTTGTGGCCACCAAACATTTTCCTTAAAAGAAAATTTTGATAGAAAATAAAAACAGTTGTTAGAAAAACTAACTCCATGACTGTAATTGTTATTGCTAAATTATAATGGGAAAATTATGGATGAGTGATAGTTTCATAAAATTATTATAAATTTATGGAAAAAATAATATTTTTAATTATTAATATTTATAAAATTTACTGTTTATTTGTAATTATTTTTCAAAATCATCCTGAATTGAAATTTTCCCAATTATAATAACTTCGTTAGAACATCTCTAATCCACCTTCTATATCTTTATATATGAAGGATTTATTCCTCCAACCCGTTCTCTAAAACCATTTCCATGTTATAAAATACAAATAACTTTTAACATGTATATTTAACTTTTATAAAGTTGATATCATTAAAAAGAGCAAAACTATATCTTTAAAACGAGTTTAATATTAAATACAGGAAATATCATTTTATCTCCTAAATTATACCTCGATAATCAATTTAACCCTTGTACTTCTTATAATTTCAAATTTGAAATATGTTTTAGAGCTCTAAAATAGCATTAATTTGTCTTTTTCCTTGTTCTGTTTTGTCTTTTTCCTTTTTTTATTTTATTTTTTATTTTTCATGCATTGCCAGCTCACTAGAGCTGCTTTTAGAGCAACTCTATTAGAGCTCTCTATCAGCTCTGTTTCAAATTTACACCTAAACTATTCAATTTTGGATCAATTTCACCTTTGCTGTCAGTTGTCGTCTATAATTAGACGACTTTTGCTGCTGTCTTCATTCGAGATGTCATTTTACCCCAAACCGTCAATTAGACCCCAAACTTGAGATAGTCTGGAGGGCAAAATAAAATTTCAGTGCCACGTTAGCAACTTCCATTTGATTATAAAAGGCAGTTAAAGAAAGGGGTAAAATTGATCCAAAATCAAATAATTTAGGTATAAAATTGAAATTATAAGAAATATAGGGGTTAAATTGATCATCATTGTATAATGTGGGGATAAAATGAAATTTCCTCTATTAAATATATTGAACAAAAATTTGAAAATTAAATATTTATTACTGAACAAAAATTATTCACTTTTAAGAGAAATATTTTGGAGAGAATATTTAGAGAAGAAAATGAAGATTTGTGGTTGGAGTTTGAGTGAATAGTGGGATATTCAATATTCACTTTTTGAATAAAAAATCCTCTAGTAGAGAGCATCTACGTATATGAAGGATTTTTACCTCCAATCCATCCTTTAAAACCATCTTCATTTGAGAAAAGGATGGATTGATTCTCCAAGTATACAGATAGTGAGAAATATAGGAATATCTCCATAACGTTATATATTTTCTAAAAAACCAATTTTGTCCTCAAAACCTTTCCTTTCAACCTCTTCTCCCAATCATTTTCTATTTTTTTGTATTTTTGGTTATATGTCATAAAATACAAATAATTTTTAATATGTACATTTAATTTTTTATAAAGTTGATATCGTTAAAAAGAGTGAAATCAAACAAAAATTTTAATTAAAAATTTATTAATGACCAAAAATTATTCACTTTTTGAGAAAAAAAATTTGGGGAAAATCTTTAGAGAAGAAAATGAAGATTTATAGTTGGAGTTTGAGTGAACAGTGAGATACTCTACATTCACTTTTTAAATAATTTTTTTTTAAATTTTTTTATTTCCATCTTCTAATTGAGAGTATTGGGTTGGAGATGCTCAAATCAAGTTCAGAAGAAAAGAGTTGTCAATATATGGCATTGCTAAATTTAGCACAAAATTTAATAAAATGCCAAATTTTAATAGGAGTTCTTCTTTCATAATGTGGCCACAAATAATATTTTGATTTAAAAGTTTGTGAAAAAAATAATATTTATGATGAAAATGACAATTGTGCCAATATCGGGATACCATATGAATATGAATATGAATATGATAATTAATGTCTTTGCTGCGACAAATGGAACAAGAAATGTAAGAAACTCCGTAGAAACCAAACAATACTTGTAAACACGTTTAACTCTTGTATTTTTATTTTAATTTTATTTTAAACTAAATAATTTAATCTTACACTTTAAGCCTAGTGTTGATTTGGTCTTTCATTTCAAGTTAAAGGTTAAAATTGATAATTTTCAAATAGTTGTCAATTTCTTGGAGTGTTTAGACAGAAAAAATTAATAGAAATTTAGACGGAATGACTAAATTGAAATTGAACTTAAAGTGTAGAGATTAAATTATTCAAACTAAAATAATAGGAACCAAAGTAAAATTTGAATCAAGTTAGAGGGGGTAAAAAGTGTAATTTGCCGTTTTTTTTTTCTTCTATTTTTTTTCAAATGCAGCAATAAGATCCCTTCCAGTCCAGATTTTGGACTAAAGGTGTTGTTTGGACCTGTGCAGCTCATTACGGGTTCCGTTTCGATAGTTCAAACCATTCATTTTGTCAAGTACTTCGTGAATTTCTTCCATAAAAAAAATTAGGTTGATACGATAGCTGTGTTTTTAAAAATAAATAATATATTTTTTAGTGACAAACACCATAAATTAAATAAGATACAATTATTGGCTTGATCCTTTTTTTTTTGGATGAAATACACGACATACCTGACAAAATGAACTGTTCGGATCATCGAAACGGAAGCCATAATAGGCCACACGAGCCCAAACAACGTCCTCCAATCCAAAATCTGCACTAGAGGGGATCCTCCTTCACAAATATATGGGTCTCATCAATGATGGACCCAGGAGCAATCGCCCCCTTACGAGTTCACTCACTCATATATTAGTATTGGCTATTAATTATTTTAAAATTATACGGATTTATCCTCTTTACGTTTTAAGAAAGATTAATTAGTTGCACAATCCATACATTCTATATCTATATATATGAAACATAATGCAAAAAGTATAAAATTAATAATTTGGGTAAAAAGATGACCTCCTAAAAAAAAATGGTTTTGTTTCTCACAACTAGTATTGATAAAATGTGTTAAAATTGCTACCTTTTTGTAATTCAAGAGAAATATATAAAAAAATACTTATTTATATATGTTTTTGCATATTATTTGTTACTTTTTTTTGGTTGATAGAAATTTACGTTTTAGTCAATAATATTTTTTTCAATTTTGGTTAGAACATATTCAACCCGTTGTTAGAATTCTAGATTCATCCCTATTAATATATTTTTAATACTAATATTATTGATTACTTTATTAATGCTGAAAGATAATGGAAGAACTAAATTGTGAATTTCAATTTTGTCATATTTTTTAGGCAGCCTTTAACTTTTAAGAAAAAAAGTAATTCTTTTTCAAAAAGGAAAAGAAAAAGAGTAAATTAGTGATAAATCTAATCTAAAGATGATATAAGGCATTAGATTCAGTGGACGTTTTTTATTGGTGAGATCCTTTGTGAAATAGTTTGGTGAGAAGTTTTTTCATTGTTTTGGAAGAAAATTTTATTTTCAATTTTATCCCTTAATTTATTTGTTGACTTTTTTATCAGTTTATTTTCGTTGACTATCTGTTCAAATTTATATCTATCTGTTCAAATTATTTTCTATTTGTTCAAATCTTTTGTCTATATGTTAAAATTATTTTCTATCTGTTTAAATTTTTTAACTATTTGTTCAATTTTTTTCCCTTATCTGTTCAAATATATGTCCAATTTTATTATTTGCTCAATTTTTTCTCTTATCTATTAAATTCACTAATCTTTTTTTTTTTTATTTGTTTGAATTTTGACTCCTATCCATTCGAATTTATATGTATCTTTTAAACATATCTGTTCAATTGCAATATGTTTCTCAACAACAACAACAACAACAATAAAGAAAAAAGAAAAAAGAACACAAAGGACAATCCCTATATGTTGAAATTGAATATCTCTCTCTACAAACCCATTTATGGGTCTCTCTCTTGCCAACACTAGTTCTCTACTTGCTACCAAAACACCAGCACAGAGGTTGAGTCTACACTCTTTCTCTCTAAAACACCCATTCTCTATCTCTCTCATCTTTTATGGCAGTGTGAGTGGGATTGCAGTTTATTGTGCCTGGTAGTCTTCCTCGACAAAGCCCAAGCTTCAACAGGTCATGGCATATACATTGCTTTTGTGCATATATATATAAACCATGAATAAGCTCTTGTTGATCTGTGCACTACTGTTGATTGATGCTCGGGTTTGATCTGAAAGAAACAACATATATGTATTAAAATACTAAGAACGAATTTCTTCCCAACTACTTACAATTTGAGAAGAAACAGTATCAATTGATGATGAAGAATCGACAATCCAGAATATAAGCATCAATCTGAGTTTGAAAGTGACACTAAAATGCAAATTGTGATTGATATATGAAAGAGAGAAAATAAAATCAGAGTAATTTTCCAGCGAATCGTAGCAATTACTCAACCTACCTCCATATGAACAATTATATCAAATTAGATACCTACCTCCTTGAAAAAGTTACTAAGAGATTGGCGCTTGTTAGCATGGTCCTTAAACCCTAATCATTGTTGTCCCCTATTTTAGATCTCCATCATCGTCGCCACCTATCCTCAATCACAGCCACCTTACTTCTCCAAGACACTACCATTCCAACACCGTTGTTCATCTCCATGTTCAAAGGCTCTTCATCGTTGCTGATGCTACCACCTCTACGGTCGCCAATCTAGATTCTCTCTCTCTCTCTCTTTGAACCACTGCCTTCCGTTGTAACGCCTCAAAATAAATACTATAACCCATTCACAACATTAATAAATAACAACAATGATAAAGTAATTATCTTCCATTAATTCCAATTTCTTATACAAAAGAGTAACATAGGCAAGTATACATTCAAAAGCCTAATCCTGAATCTATAGCATATGTTACATGATAAGGAAACAGAATGAGAGTTGAACAAATAAGAAGTGCCTTAAAGGCTTATAGTTTTCCAAGACAGTACTTGGTTACAACAAAATGGATTTAAATCCAACATACTTAAAGCCCTAGGCATGTACGAATAAATTCTACAAAATGGAGCCCTTACTTCCAAGTCCTCCCAAGCTACTACCTTGGCGGAGGCATATCATCAGCACCTGAAAATGGTTTTCCCACATAGGGTGAGTCAAAGCCCAGTAAAAATAATTCAACACAATATATGAATCTTAACAAAGATATAAGGGTGAAATGCATATGTAATGCTCGTGACAAAACATTTTATATCCCTTTCCGAAACCATGTTATGCCAGGTTCATGCCACAGTTCAAGAATCATTTCCTTTACATTAGAAAACAGGGTAATGAATCACAATTCTGGGAATCTTTAGACAAGTGTCACATTTCACTGAAATCTTGTCCGTGGGAAACCGTAAGCCGGCACCCATGTAAACGTAGGCTATACAAGTACTATTATTGCCATTTTACGGATATTTCGTCCGTGGGATCGGCACCCATGTATACGTGTACTTTTTAGGACTTTTACCATGGACACATAGGCCAACTTATTTGATGTAACAACAACTTTCTCCTAAATTCACCCATTTTTCTTAAGACAATATATGTTTTCCATGTATTAAAGGTGTAATAATGCCAATGCAAGTGGATGAGAAAGTAGTTTCAATTTACCTAATCCTCATACAATTTCTACAACAATCATAGCTATCCTCCACCGATAGCCTAAAATAGATATCTCTAAACAAATAGATAATTTCAATAAAGATAAACTTTTCAAATTTCAAAATGTGAGTGATAATACATATCAACTCAATTTCACCTTTTCAATATCAGTTCCATTTATACAAAATCAACATTTGAGATTTCTAGGGTAAAAACCCTCTTTCCTTTATAAACCATTTCCCAAGGTAAAAACCCATCATTTCATCATATCTCATTAATAAATATCTATCTACAACAGTTCCCAATAAACCATTTGAAAACCCCCTCCTATTGATTTCGAACCAAAACTCATGATTGTTCAAAAATCCATTTTTTCACAATGTTGTTTTATAAAAAACAAATAACTAAGTTAAAACTCATAAGGAAGCGAGGAGAATCCCTACCTCGAGCTTAGAAGGCGGAAGAAGAGAACTCGAAAAAACTCAACGTCAATGAAATCACGAACCACTTGGCTCAAAAGGAAGCTCTTGACATGATCTACAATCTATTTCAAAGGACCAAGATGAGGAGGTACCTCTAGGTGAGTAGATCTGAAGATGTAAGTGAGAAAAGTTGAGTTTTGAGTGAAAGAGAGAGAAGTCACAGGTGATGAGGGAGAAAGAGAAACAACTCATGAGAGAGAAATGCTTTTGGGTCTATTTATAGTGACTAGGCATTAACAGAATAATTGCTCCAAAGTCAAATGAAAAGAACAAGTCAAAATCCCCCCAAAGTAGGGCCCAAGCCGAACAAAAATCTGGAAATAACTCACAGGGGTTGACCCTCGAGACAATGGTGTCGACCCTCAAGAAGAAAAGCTGAGACACTAACGTTTTGTAGCAGATGAGGGTCGACCCTAGGAACCAATCGTGTCGACCCTATTTTGCAGTAGGCAACCCAGAACAAAGCAACATTGGAAAGGTCGACTCCAGAGGCCAACAATAGGGCTAGTGTCGACACCACTAAGATTGGTGTCAACCCCAAATTTCAGTAGCCACACCAAGAGCACATCAAGAAGGTGGTGTCGACCTCAGGAGCAGAACAAAACAAAGAAAAGAAGGCAGTGTCGACATCACCAAAGATGGTGTCGACTCTCGAAACCAAAACCTAACAAGAAAAGAGGGAAGGACGATCGCTACGGATATGGTTTCCCAGATTCAAAAGAAATAAATGGGTCGGGTCTAAATCAATATTGTTATAACCTCCCCCCTTAAGGAATTTCGTCCACGTATTTAAACCAATTACAATAATTATGGCAATTCAATTTCATCACCATGACCCATCCATTGGTCATTCATTCTCATCACCATGATAAACACATGCCCATTATTGAATATACAATTCACATTTCCAAAACATACACAATGTGTATATTACATTAACATGACAAGATTTCTAATACAAGTTCAAATATCGACAAATAGGTCCGGATACTTCCCACGGACTTCTGCCTCACGTTTCCAAGTTGCTTCCTTAACCCCGTAATGTCTCCACAACACTTTTACCAATGGAATTGTCTTGCCACGCAAAACTTGGTCTCAAGTATCCAAAACTCTAACCGGTCTCTCCTCATACGAGACATCCTCATCTACCTCTAACTCGGTCCAATCTAACACGTGTGAAGGATCTTGATCTGGCTCATACTTCCAGAGCATACAAATATGAAACACATCATAAACCCTGGAAAGTTGTGGCGACAAGGCCAAACGGTAAGTTACCTCCCCAATCCGCTCTAGGATCTCAAAAGGCCCAATAAATCTAGGAGCCAACTTCCCGCTCTTCCCAAACCTCATCAAACCCGTCTAGGTGATATTTTAAAAAAGACGTAATCTCCCACGTCAAATGATAATGGTCTCCTCCTATGGTCGACATAGCTTTTCTGGCAACTCTGAGCCGTAACCAACCTCTTACGAGTAAGCATAACCTTTTCCGTCGTTTCCCGAACCAACTTAGGTCCTATCATAGGTACATCACCCACCTCGGCCCAACACACAGGAGTCTACAAGGCCGGTCATACAAGGCTTCAAACGGTACCATGCTAATACTCGACTAGAAGTTATTGTTATAGGCAAACTCCACTAAAGACAAGTGCCTCTCCCACGACCCTTAAAGTCTAGAACGCAACCCCAAACCATATCCTCTAAGAACTGAATGGTACGCTCTAACTGCCCGTCAGTCTGAGGATGATAAGCAATATTAAATGTCAATCTAGTGCCCAAGGCATTCTGTAGACTCTACCACAACCGAACCGTAAAATGTGGATCTGTATCCGAAACAATAGTCATAGGGACCCCATGAAGTTGAACTATGTCACTAACCTATAGGGTAGCAAGGACATCCACTGAGTCACTCGTGCGCATAGGTACAAAGTGTGCTGACTTAGTCAATCGATCAACTACCACCCAAATGGCATCATTATCCCGTTGAGTCCTCGGAAGACCTATAACAAAATCCATCGTGACATGCTTCAACTTTCACTCAACTATAGGCAAGGGTTGCAACAAACCCGCTGGTCTCTGATGTTTGGCTTTCACTTGTTGACAAGTAAGGCACCTCGATACAAACACGGTTACGTCCTTCTTCATTCCCCTCCACTAAAACTAGTGGCTAAAATCATGATACATCTTTGTGCCTCCCGGGTGTACCGTAAGGCATGAATGGCGAAACTCTCAAATTACTTATTCTTAGTAGGACTCCGGCACGAAAAGGCAGTCAAGGTATCTAACACTCGAGTTAGAATACACGTTCAAGCGTTCTCTACCTTCCTACTAGAAATTTTCTCCCGGAGTGTTTCTACCTCAATATCACCTCGCTAGGCTTCTATAACCCGGTTCACAAGTGTAGGTTATACAATTGCAGTAAACAAAGCAGCCGACTCGACGGACTCTCTAAGATGCAAGTCAAACTCGGCAATTGCACCCAACATCTCCCATTTCTGGATGGCAATACTAGCTACACTGCTAATGGACTTCCTACTCAAAGCGTCAGCCACCACATTAGCCTTCCCTGGATGATAGTGTAACTCAAAGTCATAATCCTCTATAAACTGCATCCACCGCCTTTGTCTCAAATTTAAATCTTTTTGTGTAAATTGGTATTTCAAACTCTTGTGGTCCTCCCCATAAAGGTAATGTCTCCAAATCTTCAAGGCAAAGATCATCGCTACTAGCTCTAGGTCATAAATGGGATAATTTCTCTCGTGTGTTTTCAACTGTCACGAATCATAAGCTACTACATTTCCCTCTTGCATCAATGCACAACCCAAACCTTCTCGAGATGTATCACAATAAACCAAATAACCCAATCCTCTCTCCGGAATGATCAAAACTGGAGCAGTGGTAAGTCTAACTTTAAGTTCATTGAATGACTTTTCATAAATCTCACCCCACACAAACTTAACCCCTTCCTCGTTAGTCTAGTCAAAGGTGAGGCCAACTTAGAGATCCGCGTTTCACTGCCCGGTTGTGGCAAAGTTTGCAGAGTGCCTTGGGCACTAGATTGACCTTTGGTACTGCGTATCATCCTCAGACTGACGGGCAGTCCGAGCGTACTATTCAGATCCTTGAGGATATGCTTCGAGGTTGTGTCCTTGACTTTACGGGTTCATGGGAGAGACATATGCCCTTAGTGGAGTTTGCCTATAACAATAGCTTCCAATCGAGTATTAGCATGGCACCGTTTGAGGCCTTGTATGGTCGACCATATAGATCCCCTGTGTGTTGGGTCGAGGTGAGTGATGCACCTTTGTTAGGTCCAGAGTTGGTTCGAGAAACGAAGGAGAAAGTGACACTTATCCGTAAGAGGTTAGCTATGGCTCAAAGTCGCCAGAAAAGTTATGCCGACCATAGGAGGAGACCTTTGTCTTTTGAGGTGGGAGATCATGTCTTTTTTAAGATATCACCTAGATGGGGTTTAATGAGGTTTGGGACGAGTGGGAAGTTGTCCCCTCAGTTTATTGGCCATTTTGAAATCCTTGAATGGATTGGGGAGGTTGCTTATCGTTTAGAGTTACCGCCACAGATTTCCGGGGTTCATGACGTGTTTTATATTTGTATGCTTCGGAAATATGAGCCAGATCCATTGCATGTGTTGGATTGGACCGACTTAAAGGTAGATAAGAATGCCTTGTATGAGGAGAGACCGGTAAGAGTCTTGGATAGACGGGACCAAGGCTTGCGAGGCAAGACAATTCCCTTGGTAAAAGTATTGTGGAAACATCACAGGGTCGAGGAAGCGACTTGGGAACGTGAATTCGAAGTCCGAGAGAAATATCCGAATTTGTTTGTTGATGCATAAGCATGTATTGAGAATTAATTTTGTTAATGAAAAGTATAAGCATTGTATCTGTTTTAACTTGTAAGAACATTGTATATGTTATAATTGTTTGAGAAGAACATGGATTCAATATAAACATCGTATATGTTTTGAGAATGTGGAATATTGTGGGTGTTGTATCACTCTTGGAAGCATCGTATATGCTGTTGGTAATCATTTTGGAATTGGCTAAAACATGGTTTTGAAACATGATTTGTAATTTCGGGGATGAAATTCCTTAAGGGGGGAGGTTATAGCGACCCTGGTTTTGACCCGTCTCTTGTGGTGTTCCGGACTCGGGTTTGTATGGTTTGGATGGTGGTTCATGTCTTGTTTCTCTTGTCTTCCCCTTAATGTTGGTTATTGGGTTGTAGTTGTGTGTTTGGAGCAGGTTGGTTACTTGTTTTTCCAAGCCTTTGTTGTCCAGAATTTGGCTCTTTCGCTCGAGCGGGCATTCTTGCGCTCGAGCGGGCTTCACAAATTTTGCTCCACGCTCGAGCAGGAATTCGGGCACTCGAGCCGGGACTGTGTCTGCAAAAAATACTGGGAGAGCGTATTTCACGCTCGAGTGCAAAGTTTCACGCTTAAGCGAGAGTCCGTGTCTTACACTCGAGCGGGGCTTTCCACGCTCGAGCATACCATGTTATAATAGATCGTGAAAGTGACATTTTAGATCACTTTTCTGCTTTCTCTCTCTCTCTAAAAGTCTCCAAACTTCCAGATCTTGAGCTTCTCTCTCTAAAAACTCACCTTCTCTCTAAGATTTCATCTAAATCCATTGAGTTCTTGACCCTAGTGTCTTTGAGAATAAGGTAGAGGGCTTCAAGAACTTCGTATTGATCTAAGTAAAAGTGGGTTTCGTCACTTTTGGAGTTCAACCTTGCTTTGCTCATTTTCTCTTCTTGAGGTAGGGATTTTCTACACTCTAATATGGCTTTTAGCTTAGTTATTTGCTATTGTGTATAGCTGATGAGATTTGGTTGTGGTTTGGACAAATCTAAGTTTTGGGTATCGTATGAAATAGAGGGGTTTTTGATGAAATTGGTATAAATGGGTTTGAGGTTTGAATATAGTTGTATTGTGCCAAAATAGTTGTTTTTGGTGTTTGGGTTGATATTTGGTAAAAGGGGGATTTTGCCCTAATTTGATTAAATCCTTATTTTGCATAAATAATTGGGATTAACATTTGAAAATGTGAAATTGGAAGGTTATGGTTATAAATGGTGATATTGGATATTTATTATCTCACCAATGAAAGTTTTGAATAAACTATTTATTTTGATATTGAACATCTCTTTAGAAATAATTGCATTGGGCTATCGGTGGAGGATAGCTATGATTGTTGTAAAAATTACATGAGGGTTAGGCGATTTAATGCTAATCCATTGTTGGTGTCATTGAATATGACCATGCTATAAATACATTATATATGTATGTTTATTGGAAGGAGAAAGGGGATGTATTCCATATGCACTTATGTTTATAAATATATTGTATATATATATTTGTTTGGGAGAAGAAAAGGGATGGACTCCATTTAAAGCAAGTTGGCCATAGTGTCCTGGGTGAAAGACCCGAAAATTTATATATAAATGGGTGCCGATTCCTTCAAACGAAATATCCGTAAAATGGCAGATTTGAAGTGTTTATGTATGTTTTGCATAATTGAAAACCATTGAGTTGTAGTCTCATTTTGGTTGTTGAAAGATAATGAATTTAACTCATGAATTGAGTAGCATATATGAACTGGAAATGAATTGAAGGAAAATGGAATAAGATTGGTCTTAGTGGCATATGGATATGCAGGCCTTGTGGATGTTTCAGTATCGGTATTGTTTATGTACGTGGTATTTATACCTTTGCTAAACCTCATAAATTGTGTTAAATTATTTCTACTGGGCTGTTGGCTCACCCTATACGGGAATACCATTTTTAAGTGCATGTGAGATGTTTCCTCCAAAGCAATAGCGTGGATGGACTTTCAGGAAGCAAGAGCTTCTTAATTATGTCTTGTTGTGTGTATGTTTGTTATTTGTAAAGCCAAGGGCTTAAGATGAAATGAGCGAGACTCAATTTGTGTAACTAAGCAATGACTTGGAACGATGTAAGCCTACATGGCATTTAACTAGTTGTTAGATAGTGAACTCTGATATATGAAAGTATGTTGTTTCTCATATTTATTCCGCATATGAGTTATCTTTATTGTATTATTTTGGGGGTGTCACACGATCAACATCTTAGAAATTAAATCTCATACACATTTACCCACATAAACATGTTATCACATAGCATAACATACATACAAATGTCTTTATCAAGTGAGATAGACCCATTGTGGTAAGAACCACTTCCCACGTACTCAAAGTATTCAAACTCGGTACGCTTTGATACCAAGTTGTAATATCCTGAAATAAATACTATAACCCATCTACAACATTAATAAATAACAAGAATGATAAAGTAATTATCTTCCATTAATTCTAATTTTTTGTACGAAAGAGTAACGTATACAGGTATATATTCAAAAGCCTAATCCTGAATTTATAGCATATGTTACATGATAAGGAAACAGAATGAGAGTTGAACAAATAAGAACTTCCTTAAAGGCTTACATCTTTCCAAGATAGTGCTTGGTTACAACAAAATGAATTTAAATCCAATACAATTATAGCCCTAGGCTTATACAAATAAATACAACAAAATGGAGCTCTTGCTTCCAAGTCCTCCCAAGCTACTACCTTAGCGGAGGCATATCATCAGCACTTGAAAATGGTTTTCCCACATAGGGTGAGCCAAAGCACAGTAGAAATAATCCAATATAGTATATGAATCTTAATAAAGATATAAGGGTGAAATGCATATGCAATCCTAGTAACAAAACATTTTATATCCGTTTCTGAAACCATGCTATGACAGGTTCATGCCACAATTCAAGAATCATTTCCTTTATATTAGAAAACAAGGTAGTGAATCACAACTCTAGTAAACTTTAGACAAGTATCACATTTCACTCAAATTTCGTCTGCGAGATCAGCACCCATATATACGCGCAATTTTTAGGACTTTCACCATGGACACACAGGCCAACTTATTTGATGTAACAACAACTTTCTTCCAGATTCACCCCTTTTTCTCAAGACAATATACATTTTCCATGTATTAAAGGTGTAGCAATGCCAATGCAAATGGGTGAGAAAGTAGTTTCAATTTACCTAATCCTTAAGCAATTTCTACAACAATCATAGCTATCCTCCACTGATAGCCCAAAACAAATATCTCTAAACAAATAGATCATTTCAATAAAGATAACCTTTTCAAATTTCAAGATGTGAATGATAATACATATCCAATTCCACCATCCTCATCCATAATAACTCAATTTCACCTTTTCAATATCAATTCCATTTATCAATACAAAATCAACATTTGAGATTTCTAGGTCAAGAACCCTCTTTCCTTTATAAACCATTTTCCAAGGTAAAAACCCATCATTTCATCATATCTCATTAATAAATATCTGTCCACAACCGTTCCTAATAAACCATTTGAAAACCCCCTCCTTTTGATTTTGAATCAAAACTCAAGATTGTTCAAAAATCCATTTTTTCACAATGTTGTTTTATAAAATAAAAAAAAATAAAAAAAACTAAGTTAAAACTCATAAGGAAGTGCGAAGAATCCCTATCTCGAGCTTAGAAGGTGGAAGAGGAGAACTCGAAAAAACTCAACGTTAATGAAATCACGAACCACTTGGATCAAAAGGAAGCGATTGGCACGATCTACAATCCATTTCAAAAGACCAAGATGAGGAGGTACCTCTAGGTGAGTAGATTTGAAGATCTAAGTGAGAAAAGTTGAGTTTTGAGTGAAAGAGAGAGAGAAGTCACGGGTGAGGAGGAAGAAAGAGAAACAACTCATGAGAGAGAAGTGCTTTTGGGTCTATTTATAGTGACTAGGTATTAACAGAATAATTGCTCCAAAGTCAAATGAAAAGAACAAGTAAAAATTCCGAAAAAGTAGGGCCCAAGCCAAACAAAAATCTGAAAATAACTCACAAGGGTCGACCCTCGAGACAATGGTGTCGATCTTCAAGAAGAAAAGCTAAGACACTAATATTTTGCAGCAGATGAGGGTTGACCCTAGAAACTAGTGGTGTCGACCCTATTTTCCAGTAGGCAACCTAGAATAAAACAACATTGGAAGGGTCGACCCACCAAGACTAGTGTCAACCCCAAAGGCCAACAACAGGGTAAGTGTTGACACCACGAAGACTGGTATCGACCCCAAATTTCAGTAGCCACACCAAGAGCATAGCAAGAAGGTGGTGTCGACACCACCAAGACTGGAGTCGACCCCAGGAGCAGAATAAAATAAAGAAAAGAAGGTAGTGTCGACACCACTCGACGCCAAAACCCAACAAGAAAAGAGGGAAGGACGACGGCTACGGATATTGTTTCCTGGATTCAAAAGTAATAAATAGGTTTGGTCTAAATCAGGATCGCTATATCCGTCATCTTTTGCTCCGACATAGATCTGAGCTCGTCGGCTCCTACCGTCCCATCGTCACTTATTCCTCAATTCGATATGTCCCTAGATCTCAAAAGGCTCCAAATCTGCGTTCGAGGTGTACAACTGAGTCAAAGGAATTGAAGACAGAGGCTCTGCTGTCAGAATAGGCACTAGCAAAGGAGAATGCTACTGACGCCGACGATGAGTATATCAGATTTCAACAAATGAGCATCAACGAAGGAGGACGGAGGAGCGGCGAAGGAACACACAGAGAGAGATAGAGTGTGTGTGTGCGTGTGTGTGTGTGTGTATGCGCGTGCGCATGTGTATGTGATTGTGAGATGAACCGCAAATATGATATATATAAGGGGTTTTTGGTCATTTTGCTCAAGCTTATCCTTTTGGACAAGGTGTTTCAACACCTAGACCTTTGGACCAAAAAAATTCAAATTTCGACTTTTGAACAGAAAGCCCAAAGAAAAAAAGGTGAAAGAAAGGTTATAAAGAAGGGCACTCTTGGAAGCGGGTACTTGCTATTGCTCATCAAAATGTCAACATATTGGGTTCTTCTGTTTGTTGAACCTTTTTTTTTCCGGGGGGGGGCATTCGAGCGAAAAATCCAATTTTGGATTTTCTTTGTCTAAGGTTCAGGCGCTAATTTATTATGTCCATAAGGAAAAGCCTCTGCAAAATGACCAAACTACCCACCTATATACACAGGAACCAAATCAAACCAAACCCCCCATTCTCTTTTTTCTCTCTTATCACGTCCCACTTTTTATTACTTGGATAATCTTATCACATCCCTTAACATAATCCAATTCCATTAATAACATACAGAAACTTTATATATATTACATCCATAAGTAAATAAAAGTCCTCTCATTCGTATATCTATTGAATGCAACAAGAATTACATTTAAACAAATGCCCATGGGCTTACATCTTTACATTAAAAGTAAGGTTTAACCCTTTTACAATAATGGTGTTCCACTAACAAATATATGGGCTCGTGGCCAACAATTTAAGAAGATCACCAATCTTGAATCTTCTCTTAACTTGCACTTGAAAAATGATTAGCAACATGAGACGAACATAAAGTCCAGTAGAGATGCCAATAAGATCCTAAACAATAGCAACATACAGATAACTATGATCATGAATGCACCACGATATATAACATAAGTAATGTGATAGTTTACATCCAAAATTTACTTATGTAAATATGTTTTACCAAAATCATCCTCTTTAACACAACACAATGTAAAATCACTTATTTTCTTTCAACTTCCATTTTGGTTCAAAAACATTTCATCACAACACTTTCTTCTCACTTTAAGCTTCCATGTTAATATAAAAGAATTTCATCCAAACATTTGCTTTGAAAACACGTTCACACACACTAGTCATAACCCGGTCTTACATTCTAACTCACTATACACACTTATACACCAATACATCTACTACCTTCTCTGGCCATAGGCCCAAGGCAAGGAAACCACAATAATATACCAAGAAATATAAATAACTAAGAGTAATATATACTTTCATTTCCACTGGCCTACAGCATGGATGGAAAATGCAACAACCTATTTAGCACAATAACAATTTACCGGCCTTACCTGGAGGGGAACGACCCCAAGGTCACACTTTACCTGGCGTAACCAGAAAGAAGAAGAACCCATCTCAAGGGGCCACGCTTTACTGGCCTCCTGGAGAGAAACAAACCTCAATTTCACACTTTACCGAGCGCAAACTGGAAATGAGAGGAACCTCCGTCAAGGCGCCACACTTTATCGGGGCTTAACCGAAGAAAAACGAACCTCCAAACAATATCACAGCATGCTATATACATAAATGGTATACAAGTGTAATACATAAACTTAATCTAATCATCAACAGCAACAATTTCATCCTCTACTGATGACCAATGACAAAACCCTTTAATAGTTAAAAAAATAGCTTCCATGAATTTAAACCACAACCAGTTCCACAATTCTAAATCGTTAACATTTTCAATGAGATCATTTCACAAAAGGGTTATGAACATCATTTCATTCTTCAAAACCAAACCCGTTGTTCCAATTATTCAACACTTTTAGCCCTTAGCCAAAACCCCATTTTCCCTTTAATAAAGACCCTATTTATGATACACAACTACAATCCAACTCAACATAACATTAAACAAGGAAATCACAAGAGCCAATTAATTCCTTTTAGCAACCCAAACATTAATTCAATCCCATAACACATAACACAATCCTTACCCAACTTTACCCCGTTTCGTTTTATAAACCCTTGATAACAAATTAGGGCCTTTTGCCACTATCAACATAGACATGATTAACTACCTCCCAACTTACCAAATCAACCAAAACTCAAACCCAAAACCCCCCTTCATGCTATTGGAAAATCCCTTAACAAGCATGCTTTTAAATGCAATAAAACTACTACATGTTTATCTATAACTAGGTACTGAAAAAGAGCAAAGGAATCCCTACCTTTCAAAGCAAAGAGAAGACAACCCAAAAATTAGCGACATCGAAAAGACGATTCGTTCAGATTAAATGAAAACCCTCGTCGAGCTCTACATCTTGGTATATGGATCTAGGGGTAGAAAATGGAGAAAAATAGATGAAAACTAAGCTTTAATGCTTAAAACAACCAAAAATGGCAGAAAGGAAGAGAGAAGAGAAAAGATGAACTAAAAAAAAAAAGATATTTTTAGTTTTTGGTGCCTTATATAGAAAAACAGACTATGGGCACGAAGGCCACACTGCGGTCGCGACTCAAACGAAAAACTTGGTCGCGGATGCAATGTAATGACTCAGATCCTAGTACATATCGGATTGGTGTAAACTGGTGCCCGTCACCTTAAAACTTGTGTGGTTGTCGGACTCTTGGTATTGATGGGTTGGCAAGGTGAACCTTAAATGTTATCATTGGCGACCCTTGGGTGATGTTTGGAACCTTGATTGAAGCCTTAACAAGGTATTTAGGCAAGATTAGATCAAAAGTCCCAAATTTGAGTTTTCATTTTTGACCAACCCTTTTTCCCTTTTCTCCTTCCATACTTTGAATTTGAATGTAAGGTTGGAACCATTGGAAATCTTGTTTTCGGTTCTTCAATTTGGACACAAGAATGACCTAAAACGGAGTCCGAATGAGAGAGTTATACCTGTTTGAATTTTGAGTTTCTGTACTAGAAGCATGCTCGCTCGAGCGAGCTTTTCTACGCTCGAGTGAACTGCGCGATTTCCAAAGATTCTGGGATCTTCTTTTCTACGCTTGAGCCAAGCTTCCTTTGCTCGAGCAACCAGGTCGCTAACAGACATTATAAAGTGACTTTTTGGCCCAAAAACTTTATTTTTCTCCCTCTCTTCTTCTTCCATCCTCCAAACCCCGAAACCCTAACCTTCCAAACTCTTGATTTCTCTTCTTTTTACCCAAGATTCACCCCAAATCTTTCAAGAAGGTTGAAGAGCAAGCATAGATCAAGACTTCTATGATTGATTTGCAATTTCATTGGAGTTTCAAGTTGGGTCTTCATCTTTAGCTTAGAATCTTGAGGTAGGGATTTCAAGTTCTCCTTCAATACTCTCATTTATAGATAGATTTGTGGTATTTTCTTTATATAAAGACAATTTATATTTTTAAGTATATTGTGATAAATCATGAGATTGGGGTTTTAGGGTTTGAAATGTTGGGGTTTACTTTTTGGGTTATGATTATAGGCTTATGAAATTGGGTGTATACTTAATAGAAGAGTTGGAATAAAAAGTGTTTGGGTGAAAAGCTTTAATTTCTCTTAAAACCTTAGCTTGGTACATGAAGATGATTGATGGTTTTGCTTAAAGTGAAAGTAGAATCATGAAATTGAGGTGTTAAATTGCACATATACAAGTTTAATTGCATTTTGGAAGTGGTTGAAAATTTATGTAAAAGTTGTGATTGAACTCTTATTGTTAATCTTTTAAATTATGTTATAATATGAAACTAAATTTGGGTAAATGAATTGTTAATGATATGGATGATATTAGATTTGTGATAAATTGATGAAATTAATATTTAAGAATTTTATTGTGTTATGTTGAATTGCATTGAGTTATGTTAAATTGTGTTAAGTCTAGGTTGGGTTAAGATGAGTGTGAGTAATGATAAATAGGAGATTGTGAAATATGACGGTGTTATATAAAGGAGTTGTATCAAAGAAATTAATGTTGGAGATTTAATTTATAGCCATGGGTAGTAATTGATAATCACTGTGTTGTGAAAATTGAATTTGAAGACTTGATAATAATATGGAAAAGTAAAGAAATAGTTTAAACCCAAGAATTGTGAACACTTTAAAGATGAATCTTTACGTCTCTATGGATGTGTTGTTATATTTTTGTAACAAAAACAATGAATGATTTGATGGATAATGGAGAAGGTGGTGGAACATATCGTGTACTTGTTATGTAAGTGGAATTTTAATATATGGTGGATGTGTATTGAACTAATGTGTTACGGAAATAATGAAAGATGTGTTGGCATTGCCCACTAATTATGATGATGGATTGTGATGTTACCTTGGGGTCCGTTTCCCACCGTATTTTGAGCCGACAAAGCGTGGCGCTTGAAATAGGTTCCGCCTTCCTTCTGGAGTAGCGCCCGGTAAAGCATGTGGTATGTTGAGGTTCCGCGTTCCTTCCGGCTTGTGACCGGTAAAGCGTGAGGTTGCGCGTTCCTTTTGGCTTGTGATTGGTAAAGCGTAAGGTTTCGCATTCCTTCCGGCTCGTGACCAGTAAAGCGTGTGACTTATGGAGATGACTTGTTAATGGATCCGGTATTTGATATGAAATTAATTGAAAGAATAGACAATGAAATGGTAATTTGATTAGGGGTTGGTGATGATGAACTCAATGGATTGTTTGTGACTATAAGGGAAGATTATGAGTTTTGTTTTGTAAATAATTGAGAAATTGAATTAAAAAGGGGTTTGTTATTCTTGTGTTATGTTTGAAACTCCAATCCTGTGGATTTTGATGTTATGGAGTATAGTAATTGGAAATAATATAAGGGAAAAACGGAAATGAAATGAGGAATATTAAAATGGAAATGAAATGAGGAATATTAAAATGGAAATGAAATGAGGAATAATTTGGAATTAGGTTAATAAATTTAAGATGTTGTTCTTTCTACTTGTTTTCAACGAGAATTTATGACAGTCTTAAAGGTTCAAATGGAATTTTAAGAAAAAGATGCTCTTCGTATAATATTTTGAACTTACAAAATGTCACCTTACTATATGGTATCACCCTGCATGCATGATCATTTCTATCTATGTGTAAGCTATTGTTGCAGAACTATGAGATTCCTACTGGGCATTAGTGCTCACCCCTTACTGTTTTATTTTTCTTTCTGGAAGAGAAATTCGGATTGATTAGTCAAAGAGTTATGGAATTCATGTATCTTTTATGTATAATTTCATCATAGATGTGAAAGGAATGAATAAAGTATCTTGTTGTTTGCAATTATTTATTTGTAACTTTGCAGCAGAAGCTTGGCATGTATTATAACTAGTGTTGTATTCATTGAGAGAGAGAGAGAGAACATGTATTATTATGTTTCTATTACTCAAATGTAATAGATCTTTGTTTTAAAAAAAAATGGACCTAAATTAAAGACTTTTGGTAGTGTTTCCGGGTAATTAAAAATTTGGGCCGTGACACATAACCATAAGGGTCGCAAGCCCCCATTGCAGTCCACACAATCCCTCGCAGGCTCTACGCACCTCCTTTCCCCAACCAACAAACCTGAAGGCCAAATTGGTCACGGCCCCTCGCAGGCGTGACCTACACCTCAACTCCTCACGGGTGCGACCAAGCAAAGATAAGAAATTTGGGTTACTGCTCCAAAGCCAACCTAAGGCATTCTAATGGTCCAAACCACCCATAAAATGTCAAAGTCACTCAGAATGACCACGTGTCCCAACCAAAAAAAAAAGGACCACATGTATGGGAACTGGGGTGTAGCGGTTGTTCAAGAATATACCGTCACTGTTATGCGATCAATAGAGCCTATTTTAGGGCTTATTTTGATAATTTGAATGGTTCGCTTTTTAGGGCATAATGAGTAAAGTATACTTACTAAAAAATAAAGTTGATCGGACATCAGTAGCCCTCTTATCGAATTACATTTGTATTTAGTTTTATACTTCAAAGGGCTATTAATGTCAGATCAACTTAATTTTTTGCAAATATGTTCTACTCAATTTATTCAAAAAATAAAAGATTTAGATCATCAAAATAGAGTTCGAAGTAGGCTCCATTACCTGCACAACAGTGGTTGATGTGCCCGCACAATTGTCACCCCGTGTCCACTTGTATGGCACATGTTGTATCATATTAGGAATAGACTTTAAAACTTAAAAATTCAATTATATATATAAACGGTCCGGTTCAAGTCCATACAGTTACATACCACAAACCAAACCTTTAAGTATAGTTTACCTATTTCAAAAACCATAACGAAACCGTGTGTTGAAAAATCAAACCAAATCGTACAATTTGGTCTAGATTGGACCAGTTTGTGATTTTTTTCGAGTTGTTTTCTTAGCCCTAGATTTTTTTCATGTATATTGTGTACTCTTGTGATTGATTGTGTGTGTTAATTGAGTTAAAACATTAAATTTGAACATAAAATTATATTTTTTAATTGATTAGACTATTCACTCCCTCTAGGCACATAACGTTCATACTCCAATCACTACAAGAAAAGTCACTTTTGGCCACTAAATTTTTAGTCGCCAAAAGTCTGTTTTTAGTAGCCAAAAGTCGAAATTTGACTTTCCCCGACAAAATTCTTTAGTCGCCACATTTGTCGCGTATACGTTGTCGGCGTAGGCATTGGCGACTAATATTTTTTTAGTCGCCAAAAGACAGGCATTTCGCGACTAAAATGTTAGTCGCCAATAGTGTTTTAGCCTTTTGAAAATCATACATTTACTGACTAATAATTTAGTCGCCAATACTCAATCAATCGCCGACTAAACGGCTTAGTCGCCAAAATCAAGACTTTTGGCGACTAAAATATTAGTCGCCAAAGGTGTTCCGTCGAAAAAAAAAAAAAAAAAAAAAAAAAAAAAAAAAAAAAAAAAAAAACCACTTTTTTTTGGTTTTTCTGAGTTTCGAACTGTGCCCAACCATCCCACATTGCAACCTTTTTTGCAACACACTCCCTCCACTATGCCACTACAACATCACATGAATATATTTGCAATATATATTATTTATATAATATATTGACAGTATTAATACAAAACAATATATATAAATATAATTATTTTAATTCAATATAATTTATGTAAAAAATAAATTATTTATTAAAAAAAATTTAGGCCACTTTTGACGACTAAATCCATTATTTAGTCGCCAATTCTATGATTTTTGGGCTACTAATTATTTTTTTGTCGGTAAAAAAACAAGTTGAAATTAAAAATAGTAGTTTTGGCGACTAAATCTGTTTTTAGTCACCAAAAACGTGTCCTTTTGGCTACTAAACTGAATTTTAGTCGCCAATTCACTGTTTTTAGCTACTAATTTTTTTTTGTAGCCAAAAACCTTCATTTTCAGCGACTAATCTTTTTTAGTCGGAAAAACATCTATA
This sequence comes from Camellia sinensis, assembly GCF_055761805.1. Taxonomy (NCBI): domain Eukaryota; kingdom Viridiplantae; phylum Streptophyta; class Magnoliopsida; order Ericales; family Theaceae; genus Camellia; species Camellia sinensis. The sequence goes on from NC_138962.1 coordinate 103,833,506, forward strand.
ATCGGCGACTAAAATGTTTTTTAGTCGCCAAAACCATCACTTTTGGCTACTAAATTATTTTAGTCGCCAAAAACCGTCACTTTTGGCTACAAAAAAACCTTTAGTCGCTAAAATCCCTACATTCTGCGACTAAACTGCCTTTTAGTCGCTAAAAGCCTGGTATTCGGCGACTAAACTATTTTTGTCGGCAAAAGGGTTCAATTTTGGCGACTAAATCCATTTTAGTCGCCAATTATACAACTTTCCGCGACGAAAAATGAATTTTTAGTCGCCAAAAACGCTTTTTCTTGTAGTGAATCCAGCAATACAAAATTTTCAAATCCATTCTCAAAACATGAATCTGAGATATTATATTAACTTGAATGCTATACTTCCAAAATTATTTCTTTATTATTATTATTTTTTTTTCAATTGATGAAAAAATATTTATAACAAAATTCAACAACATCAATATAACATCAACATCAATTGGTGAAAAAATATCAATATAATTATATTAAATTAGATAATCAACTATATAACAAAATTCAACATCAAAAAATTAGTGCTCAAACTTAAAAAAGTCAATAATAATTGAGTATGATCTCATTGGCCATTTTTCCAGTTTGTTTGCTGCCTACTTTTTTTTATTAATTTCTCTGTATTTCAGTAAGCATCTAGCAAGACTAAACAAAATTGATAGAAAATAAAAGGAGTTGCTAGAGAGTCTTAATCTTAATTCTATATAAAAGTAGTTTGTAAAGTTTAAATATTATTGGTCAATACTACATTTTGATTGGTGGATGTGATTAGGAAGAGATAGAAATAGAGAGAGAGGCCGGCCTTTTATGAATAATGTTTAATAGTGCTTTAACTCTTCATAGAACCACAAAGAACAAGAGGCCCTTCAGCATTATATTAAACTCTATGTTGCACAGCAATCATTCCACAAGGCCAAGTCCCAGTCCAGAATAAGATGGCAGCTTTGGGAGATCAAAATACTACATTTTTATTAAACATAAAAGTTGCTGGCCATATAATAAGGAATAATATTCTCAGTCTCTACAACAATAGTGGGAAGAAATTAGAAGAGGCAAATGAGATTAAGGCTTTGGATATGGTATGGACATATTATGTATGTCCACACATATGAATTTTTGTCTTTTTCCTTTTGGCAATCCCTTGTCTAAAAGAACCTTTTAAACTTGGAGTTTTTTTTTTTTATCAAAGTAAACCACTTTTCAAATTATTTATCAAACTATATTTTTTTAAAACATAAGTTCAAAATGCGATTTCATATTGACTTGACTTACTGATATATAGATATGGGACATGTCAATATAAAATTGCATATTCAAAATGCGATTTTACCACGAAATCGTATTTTGAACCTGTGATTTAAAAAAGTGAGTTAATTTGATAAATAGTTTGAAAATTTGATTATTTACAACAACCAAAAAAAAAAATAGTTTAATTTTTTTTTGGGAAAAAAAAAAAAAAAAAACCTCCTAAACTTGACTCCATAGTTTTTTGATTTGGGAAGGTATTATATTTCAAGGGCCTAACTAGCACTTTGCCTCGGAACATCAACTAATCTGAAAAAAGGATCAGAACTTTGTTCAAGTAATTGTCCTTCTACATCATTAATATGATCTGAGTAACAAAACATATTCTCTCTAAAGAATGCTCTTAAAAAGTAAATTCTAATAAATTAGCCACCTAACCAGTTACAAATGAAGATGTGTGCCGAGGGACTCAACCCTTTTTCCAAAACAAATAAAATTAAATCAAATCAAATCACGAAATAAGGGTAAAAGCAAAATTATAATGGAAGAAGTCAATACTGGCGTCTCATTTCACTCAGTGGTCCATTTTCCAACCAGGTTTTGCTATTTTTTTACTCATATCTGTATCTGTACTTCAATGGCAGCTACCAGGAGAAGAAAAAAGAAAATTAAAAGAGCTGTTAGAGAAGTCAATAATGGCATCTCATCTCATATCATCATCAGTCGGTCATTTTTTAACTCATATATGTATTTCAATGACAACTTGCAGGACAAAAGAAAATTGATTAAAAAAAAAAAGAGCTGTTAGAGAATCTTTGAGGAGTTCAGATCTTGTGTAGTGTTTCCGTCTATAGTGCTTGCGTATACCAAAATGAGGACATTTTGGTGAAAAAAAAAAACAAAAAAAAAAAAAAAAAACAAAGAGAGCTCCTTCTTTCCCTTCCCCTTCCACAATCAGCCACCATGACCACCTCGTGTCCATGGTTATTGGCTATCAATCAATGCACTGCTTTGCTGCTGCATAGGCTAATAGGCGTTCCAATCATGTGCATCTGTACCTAGGTACACCTGTTGTGTGGTGTCTTTTGGTTGGATGTTCCATACACTTTGACCATGGGGCACTCTGTGATTGGTCAAAATGTTTCATAGCCAAAATCTCATTCTGTGAGTGATTAAATTTGACGGGAACATGTTTCTCAAGGTTTTTGGCTTCCGGATTTGGATTCATTTATGATTTCTGCCTCACATTTTATACTATGTAATTTCTTCTAATAAGGAATTTCTTCTCACGAAGAAAGGCTAGTTTTTTCTCCACTTGCTTTTTCTTTTCTTTGTTTCAATTTCAAAATTTATTTAGGAGGAAATAGAGAAGAGGAACCTAGCAATTGCATAGCACAACAGTAAGACTCGTACCAAAGTGTCATGTCTGGTAAGAAAGCGCTTCATACGCTAAACCAATCCTTGATCTTTGCTTATTGATTCTTCAAACACAGGCAATAGTTAATTATGGTGGGTGGGTATAGAGCAGTGTATATTTGGGGTGTCATTTCATTTTTTTAGTGGTTTTATTAACTGGTCTGATACTCAAATTGACTGTATGCAAGTTACCAACTTCCTTTGATTTTAGCTGTGTGATCTGGTGTTATGTTCCAATAATTTATTAGTTACTTCTTCGGTCTTTGTTTGGCAAGTGGGTTTTTTTAGTTTTTTTGACTAAATTCAATAAGATAAAATGTCACATCTAAATCATAATTATTTCACTTTTTCTCTCACAAAAGTCAAAAAGTGAAAAAAGCTAATCCAAACGAACTTTTTAGCCTTATGCTAAAATAGTTAAAAAATCAAGAAGTCAAAAAGCCAACCTATACTACAAAAAATTAAGGTTTTAGAAACCATAATTTAAAGACAAAATTATTTTTTAGGGACCAAATATTTTTGTTACGAAAAGTGTCATTATTATATTTTTAGTAACGAAAATTGGACATTATACCAAACTTTTTGTCTCAAAAAATAAACCATTTTGAGACCAAATTATTTTGTCCCTAAAGTGTATTTATTAGTGATTCAAAATTTTGTGGCTAAAAGTCTTATTTTTTATTTTTCGGGACGACCTTTTAGCGACTATCCTCACAACGATAGAAATTGGTCCCTAAATGTCTTTTGCAACAAAACTTTCACTTTTAGAGACCAAAAAATTTGATTTCTAAAACTCTTATATGTTATAGTGCCACTTCCCAAACGAAGCCTAGTGGCTTATTAAAAATTTAACCATTTTGTTTCTAGAAATATATATCAAATTGTCACATCCCCAGAGATTTCTGACAATTACATGAACCTCCCCTGTAATTTCAATAATTACAGCAATCTCATTCAGTGTGTTTGGTTTGAGCTTTCTGGATTAAGTTTTTTGAAAACTGAGTTTTTTAGTTTTCGTATTCTTTTGTTTTTAGGGAATATTTTTAAAATTTTAAACATTTTTTTTACTTTTTTAGATGCACCTTAGTTAGAGGTATCTAAAAAGTAAAAAATTTAAGAAAAAATATTTTAAAAATTAATAAATACATAGAAATACAAAAAATGTACTGAATTCTTGTATTTTTTTTGTATTTTTGGTATTTAGTGAATTTTTAAAAGATTTTTTTTACAATTTTTTTTACTTTTTAGGTGTATTTATGTTAAGTGTATTTAAAAAGTAAAAACAATTGCTTAAAATATTAAAAAAATCAGTAAAAACAAAAAAACACGAAAAATAAGAAAGTAGAATTTTGTGAAAAGTGTTTTGGAAAACTAATAACCAAGCACCGTGATTTACTTTTTCTGACATTGTTAAGATTTCCCCATCCTATTAATTTAAGCCAAACGGAGTTAACTTGGTTGTGCAAATGACCATAATACCTTTACACTTAATACCCTTTAATTGTGATTTACCTATATTGTCACGATCCAAACCTACCCCTATAGGTTTAGGGTCATGACATGCCAGTAATCCCAGATTACCTACGGCCTCTATTAACAAAATAAATGTTATTATAATTATTGGGGCATAGCGGCAGTAATATAAAATATACAAATGATCCATTGAGCTATGCATATATGAAAAGATCTCATGTTATACCTATGCAACCATTCTTTATATACATACATCATAGTAGATTTTAAGCATCTGATATATATATCAAACATCCATGGCTTTACAACCAAGACAAACTTCAAAATATCAAACAAAAACAAAACAATGGGGTTGACTTCGCTTGGCTCCGCTCAAGCCCAAGCTTGCTTCATCTCGGAAACACATCAAAAACGACTTACATAGGGTTGACTCCGAGGCTCCCTCTAGACTTGATGCTCAGCTTGCTCACCTACATATATATATATATATATATATAAATAGTGAGTTAAGACCCAGTGAGTAATAATAGTATAAACGGTTAAATGAATGAAGTTCATCAAGATTCAAAACATAATTTCCATTTCTTTGATCAACATTTCATTTAAGCAATGAATCCAATACATCAAAATAGCAATAACAATTCAATCGATTTACGTGGTACAGCCAATAGAGTATCAATATATCAATAAAAATGGGATCCCGAGGATCAATTAATGGGACCACAACGGGTCGATCAATATAACATATTCAATGGGACCATTAAGGTCTAATATTAGAGATCTATGTGTTTCAATTAATCCAATGGGCCATGGTATTGTTTCCCCCGTGCAAGGGCCTATTAATCCAATGGGTCATGGTATTGTTTCTCCCAAGCAATGGTCTCACTAATGAATGTCACGAATACAATTCAAAAAGGAACTTCATTTATTAATAGACAATAGCATTTCAAAAACATCAATCACATAACAATTTTGAGAGTAAATATAACTTGAACATATCTCTATAAAGTTCCTACTCACAGTAGATTATATCAATACTAGGCCTTGGACGTCCACCTATACAAAACACAAAGCAAACACACATTGAAGTTCAATCAGTTTGTTTGCTGCCTACTTTTTTATTAATTTTTCTGTATTTCAGTAAGCATCTAGCAGGACTAAACAAAATTGATAGAAAATAAAAGGAGTCGCTAGAGAGTCTTAATCTTAAGTCTATATAAAAGTAGTTTGTAAAGTTTAAATATGTGGGGATATATTTTCTGGATACCAACATGTGGCATGGTGACGCCGACGTGTCAGCCGAGGTGCCACGTGTCGTGGTAGTTAGGCCAAGGTAATCTCGGAATTGCCGAGGTTATCTCCGAAGATATCGGAATCCGAGATAAGCGAATAAGGGACAAGAGTCCTAAGACGAAGAGGGGACTTAACCAAGATAAGGATAAAGCTCTTAGGGAGTTTATCTTTATCTCTTGAGGAGTCCAAAGTAAGCACTGAATTGGAGTTCATAGAAGTCATACTTCTAGTGGGACTTGGATTGAGTATATTATAAAAGAGAGGCACCCCCGTGGGTCTAAGGTATGCAATTTATGTTTTGAGTATTAAGTTTAGCACTTGATTATCTTTGAGAGATATACTGACTTGATCGTCGGAGTGCCCCCGGGTGGAAGAACCACCGCCGGAGCCTTCTCTTTCTGTTACAGGTTGCTGAAGCCATCTATTCTGCCTGTGCTCTCCAGTTGATCACTGAGTAGGCAGTGTGGTCAGATTTTCACCCACACAATTTGGCGCCATCTGTGGGAACGAAGGAAGAATAGATGGCCAGTAACGGACAACAGGAAAAAATTGGGGATGACACTCCCGCTGGGAGTGGCAGACCAATTGACCTTGACATTGAAGGAGACAACCACAATACAGAAGCCCGTGACCAGGGTCACAGAGAGAAAGACGTCATCCAGGAGGGCGATACGTCAAAAAGGACAAACCAAGAAAAATACTACAATGAAGATAACCTCCAGGTATGGAGGGACAGGTGCCTACGGAGGGATGAGGAAGTAAAAGAATTGGCGAACAAGTTGGCAGACCTTCAGTCAGTCGTCAACTTCATGATGCAGAATAATGTTATGCAGCCACCATACCCGCTGCAAGATACGCCGATGCCAGCAACCAACACCCAGAAGGGCGGAAGAAAAACAATCCCCGAGGTCCCTCAGCATACCAGGAGCGGAAGGCATTCTCACCGGCCTTCCAGGGAAGTCGGACGAGAAGAGCCGAGGCAAGAAGAGTCCCGAAGGACGCACCACATGAAGAATCCAGAACCCAAAGGACATCGGCATGTTCGAGGGTAAGCACTCTGCTTTGACACAACCCATGGAGAAAGATCCAAACGGACCCACCACGAGGCCGAAAGCAGTGTACCAAAAAGACTAAAGTCCAAAGACAGCCGAGCTCCAGGGAGGAGCAAAGAAGACCTGAGAGACTACCTCAAAAGGAGACAACAGAATGTTGAAGCCGAGGTAAACTCCCCAGTAAAACCAAAGATAGCCTTCTCGGTGGAACTGGACAAATTCGAACCACCAAAGAGATTCAGTATGCCGAGGTTTCAAATTTATGATGGTAAGTCAGATCCAAACTTTCATGTTGGACTATACCTGAATTCAATGGCATTATATAGCGGGAACGAGCCGTTGCTCTGCAAAGTTTTCCCCTCATCCTTTGGGGAAATTGCATCTGATTGGTTCCATAAATTACCAAAGGGAAGTGTAAAGACATGGGAAGGCCTCGCCGAGATGTTTGTGGCCAGGTTCGTGACCAACAAGCTGCAGCCCCTGAGGGTTGACGCTTTGATGGCTCTAAGAATCACCAACGAAGAAGGCCTTAGGGCCTATGCGAAGAGGTACTACGAGGTGTTCAACCGAATACCCGAATGCAACCAAGAGGTAGCGGTCGTGTCTTTCAAGAACGGCCTGAAAGATGACTGCCCACTACGGAAGTCTTTGGCAAAAACATTGCCAAAAAGCATGGAAGAACTCATGGCAAGAATTGAGAAGTACACCAGAGCCGAAGAAGATACATCGGGAAACAAAGAGGTAAAGCAAGAAAAGGGAAACGGCTCGCCGAAGCGAGGCCGAGGCAACAATGGGCCGACCAAACAAGAAACAGAGTTGAAAAGTAAACAGGCGGTAACGACAGTATTCCGAATCCCAATCCATAAAGTCCTAGATCAAATTCGAAACCAACCTTATTTCAAGGCTCCGGCAAGAGCACCAGGGGAATTCATGGGAAGGAACGTTGGTAGACGTTGTGCCTACCACAATGAAGAAGGGCACCCAACTCAAGGTTACAGAGCCTTGAAAGCACACTTGGAGGACCTAGTGAGACAAGGCCTTCTGAGGGACCTGGTCGATGAAGCCAGGACAAGGGAAGAACAGGCAAGATTGCCTCAAGCACCAGCAGCGCCGCCTCCCCCAGCACAGCTACCACAAGCAGGAGGACCGAGGGTGGTTAATGTGATCCATTCAAGGGTCAACGAAAACGAAGTCAGAGGGGAGACCCAGAGGGTAAGACATTTACAGCATGTCTACCAAGTCGGGGAGAAGAGACATCGGCCAGAAGAATGCCAAGGGCCGGTGATAGCCTTTACTGAAGCCGACCTGGAATTGGTCCAACATCCACATAATGATGCCTTGGTAGCATCCCTCCAGATTGGGGAATGCCAATTGAAATGCATCCTAATAGATCAAGGCAGCTCTTGTGACATCATGTATGTCAAATGTTACAAGGAGCTGGGCCTTCACCCTGATGACTTAGAACAATCCAGCGGCCCGATGGTCGGCTTTAATGGAACGCCGACATGGCCACTAGGCGCAACAAGCTTGGAAGTACAAGCCGGCACTAAGAAGATCCAGACGGAATTTCTGGTAATTGACACACCCTCACCATACAACATCATCTTGGGAAGGCCGTGGTTGCATGCAATGGGGGCAGTTCCCTCAACGTTGCATCAACTACTGCGGTTCCCAACAGAGCATGGGATTGAAGAAGTTAGAGGAGATCAACTGCAAGCAAAAAATTGCTCCATGGCAGCAATGAAGTCCACCTGTAGTATACGAGAGCCAAGGAAAGCAGAAGTTGAAGATGAGGACATGGAGGTCCTAGAAGACGTCGGGAAAGAACCAGCCGAAAAGAGCGAAGAGGCGCTAAAAAAAGTTTTCGTCCAAGAGGGCGACGAAGAGCGTTTCTTTCTTCTCGACTCAGGCTTAGCTAGAGAAGAAGAGAGAAAACTGGAAGATTTTTGAGGGCAAACATAGAGGTGTTCGCCTGGACACCTTATGAAATGCCAGGCATTGACCCCGAGGTCACTTGCCACAGACTGAATGTCGACAGGTCGGCAAAACCTGTGATTCAACGAGCCAGAAGACCGACGTTGATACACGTCGAAGCAGTAGAAGAGGAGGTAGATAGACTCCTAGAGGCCAGGGCCATCCGAGAAGTTTAGTACCCAACATGGCTGTCCAACACAGTAGTAGTAAAAAAGAAGAATGACAAATGGAGGGTTTGTGTAGACTTTACCAGCCTCAACAAAGTCTGCCCCAAAGACAACTTTCCTCTGCCCAAGATCGACCAACTGGTAGATGCCACTTCAGGACATGAAAGGATGAGTTTTTTAGATGCATACAGAGGGTACCACCAGATTGCCATGTACCCTCCAGATGAGGAGAAGACCGCGTTCATCACCCCTAAAGGCCTGTACTGTTACAAGGTAATGCCTTTTGGGTTGAAAAATGCAGGAGCAACCTATCAGAGGTTAGTGACAAAGATGTTTAAGCACCTAATTGGCAAAACAGTAGAAGTCTACATCGACGACATGGTCATGAAGACCAAGGAGTCAAAGGGTCATCTTGCCGACCTAAAAGAGGTCTTTGACATACTCAAAAGATATCGGCTCCGACTCAACGCCTCGAAGTGCGCCTTTGGAGTTGGATCAGGTAAATTTTTAGGGTATCTGGTAACAAGAAAGGGCATTGAGGCCAGCCCAGACCAAATCAAGGCCATCCTGGAACTACAGAGCCCAACATTGGCAAAGCAAGTTCAAATGCTTACTGGAAGGGCCGCAGCCCTAAACAGATTCATCAGCAGAAGCTCAGATAAGTGCAGACCCTTCTTCAACCTGGTGAAGAAAGCCACAGACTTCCTATGGACAGAAGAATGTGAAGCCGCCTTAACCGACCTAAAAAAGTACTTGACCACAACTCCGGTTCTTTCCAACCCAATACCAGGGGAGGAACTGTTTTTGTACTTAGCAGTCTCAGAACATGCAGTCAGTGCAGTACTAATCCGAGAGGAAAAAGGGGAGCAAAAGGCTGTTTATTATGTAAGTAAAACTTTGGCCGACGCAGAAACAAGATACCTACCACTGGAAAAATTAATGCTGGCCTTAGTAATGGCTTCAAAGAAGTTGAACCATTACTTTCAGGCACACAAGGTTGTGGTCCTAACAGAGCACCCACTAAAGTCCTTATTACAACAAGGAGACTTAACAGGAAGGATTGCAAGATGGGCAGTAACCCTGGGCCAGTTTGACCTGGAGTTCAGGCCGAGAACAGCAATAAAGGGCCAAGTTTTGGCCGACTTCGTTGCAGAACTCACACCTGAAGCCATCGCACATCGGGCTCCGTCGAGCCAAGATGAGCATTGTCCCAACAAGCAAAAAGAATCCCAGCGAAAGACAAAAAAGCAAGAGAAGGAGATGCTCAGACCCTGCAGCATCTACATCGGCGACTCATTCAGACTATTCGTCGATGGAAGTTCAAACCGCCAGGGAGCAGGGGCAGGAGTACTGCTGATATCTCCAGATGGAGAAATAGTAGAACAGTCCATCCGTTAAGGGTTCAAAGCCTCAAACAATGAAGCAGAATATGAAGCATTAATTGCAGGGCTAAAGCTGGCAGCAGCAGCAGAAGCAGATGAGGTAATTGTTTTTTGTGATTCACAACTCATTGTTAACCAGTCAACAGGAGAATTTGCAGCCAGGGACGAAAGAATGTCGGCATATGCAAAGGAAGTCATCAGATTGGCAGCCCTATTTCAGAACTGCAGATTACTCCAAGTTAGCCGAGATGACAACACCCACGCCGACGCGTTGGCTAACCTGGCCAGTTCAATTCAAACTGGAAAAACAAGGACAATTATGATCGACTACATGTCGGCCTCGAGCATAGATCAACAGAGCACCGGACAAGAAGCAATGTGCGTGGACTTGGGGCCAAGCTGGATGGATGCAATCATTGCATTCTTAAAAGAGGGGAAGCTCCCAGAGGATCATAAGGAAGCACATAAAATCAAACTGAAGTCGGCTAGATTCAGTCTAACAGCAGAAGGCCATCTCTACAGGAGGTCCTTCACTGGGCCGCTTTTAAGGTGCGTACACCCTTTGCAGGTTGAAGATTTTCTTTACGAAATTCATGAAGGAATTTGTGGAAGCCTTGCTGGGGGCAGATCATTAGCCCACAGGGCCATTACCCAGGGGTATTGGTGGCCCTACATGCAAAAGGATGCCGAAGCCTATGTGAAGAAATGTGAACAATGCCAAAGGTTTGCACCTTTGATACATCAGCCAGCTGCTGACCTAAACCCAGTATCCAGCCCTTGGCCGTTTGCCCAATGGGGCATGGATCTGGTTGGACAACTTCCCCAGGCAACTGGGCAGAGGAAATACTTGCTGGTAGCAACAGACTACTTTACAAAATGGATAGAGGCAGAACCTCTTGCCAAAATCCGAGATGTGGACGTCAAGAATTTTATATGGAGAAACATTATCACCAGATTTGGGATTCCAAGAGCAATAGTCGCCGACAACGGAACACAGTTTGACAGCAAACTCATCAAGAACTTTTGTGCAAAATTCAAAATCAAGAATTATTTCTCAACACCAAGTTTTCCTCAAAGCAATGGACAAGCAGAGGCATCCAACAAAGTAATTCTGGATGGAATAAAGAAGAGACTGCAGGCAGCAAAAGGAAAGTGGGTAGACGAGTTGCCCAACGTACTTTGGGCATATCGGACTACGCCGAGAAGATCAACAGGAGAATCCCCCTTTGCCATGGCTTATGGCACAGAAGCGGTCATCCCATTGGAGATCGGCATCCCAGGGATCAGAACCCAGAGAGTAGAGAATGGCACCAATGACATACTCTTAGCCCGAAATCTGGATTTGTTGGAAGAACGAAGAGAGAAAGCTGCAATTCAGCTTGCAGTATACCAGCAACAGCTTGCCAGAGCTTACAACAAGAAGGTCAATCCAAGAGATTTTCAAGTCGGCGACCTAGTCTTGAGAAAAGTCATCGGGAACAAGAAGGATCCCAGGGAAGGCAAGCTTGGCCCAAACTGGGAAGGACCCTACAGAATTACTTCAGTATTAGGCAATGGAGCTTATCGGCTCGAGGACAATGAGGGCAAAGCATTACGCAGACCTTGGAATACTTGTAATTTGAAATTTTTCTATCATTAGATGTGCATCATTTTTTGGCCGATATCATCAATAAAGTCTTTTCAAAATTCTTTCAACACATATGATTGATAAAGTTATGCATTGATTTTTACTGAAGACATAATTAATATGAACCCAAGTCAAACTCAGGTTCACATTGGGGGCAAAGAAAAGGCGGAGATTATTCCTTAATTCACTTGTTGAAATTTGTAGCAATTTACAAGTTGGAATTAAGCTGATTCCTTATCTTCACTTGTTGAAATTTGTAGCAATTTACAAGTTGAAGTTAAGCCGAGATTATTCCTTAATCCACTTGTTGAAATTTGTAGCAATTTACAAGTTGGAATTAAGCTGATTCCTTATCTTCACTTGTTGAAATTTGTAGCAATTTACAAGTTGAAGTTAAGCCGAGATTATTCCTTAATTCACTTGTTGAAATTTGTAGCAATTTACAAGTTGGAATTAAGCTGATTCCTTATCTTCACTTATTGAAATTTGTAGCAATTTACAAGTTGAAGTTAAGCCGAGCTTATTCCTTAATTCACTTATTGAAATTTGTAGCAATTTACAAGTTGGAATTAAGCTGATTCCTTATCTTCACTTGTTGAAATTTGTAGTAATTTACAAGTTGAAGTTAAGCCGAGATTATTCCTTAATTCACTTGTTGAAATTTGTAGCAATTTACAAGTTGGAATTAAGCTGATTCCTTATCTTCACTTGTTGAAATTTGTAGCAATTTACAAGTTGAAGTTAAGCCGAGATTATTCCTTAATTCACTTGTTGAAATTTGTAGCAATTTACAAGTTGGAATTAAGCTGATTCCTTATCTTCACTTGTTGAAATTTGTAGCAATTTACAAGTTGAAGTTAAGCCGATGTTATTGCTTAAAGTCTCACAAGCAATATGTGGGTTGCTTAACCCTAAGAAAGATGCTTAACACTTGTTGAAATTTATAGCAATTTACAAGTTTATATTAAGCCGACATATGATCACCCGCAGAGGTATACAGAAATTTACAGGTTGAAGTCAAGGCTAAGTATATTGTTTAAACACTTGTTGAAATTTGTAACAATTTACAAGTAGGTTAGACCGAGATCACTGTTTAATACTTGTTGAAACTTGAGAAGAAGCTTGCAAAGTTTACATTGAGTAGTATATGTTTTATACCTGTTAAAATTTATGCAAGGTTTGCAGGTCAGTATCTTGCCGAAGTAAAAGTTTTGTAGTTATACCCGAGGTATGTAACCCCGAGAAGATTGCACAAAGGAAGCAAAATGAAAAAGCATGCAAAAATTTCTAAGTATAGAATTACGCAGAAGCAATCAACGGAACATCACAAGATTAAAAAACATCTATAAAAAGAACAGTTGCAGTTACATATTGAAAAAGTTACGTCGGCCATAAGAAGGAGTTTTACATTGTCCAGAAATTAAAAGAGAGTACAGAGTGCAAAGTGCAGAAAAAGAAGAAAAAAAGTACAAAAGGCATTTTTAATCAAGACTCTTCAGTATTAGCAGCTGCAGGGACTGGGACCTCGGGCGATTCTGGTGGAACCTCGTCGGCCACTTTTTCCGCTTGTATCTCGGCATCAATCTCTGCTAATGTTTTCTCAACACTTCTTTCTACCAAGAGAAGATCGGACGATAGCTGCCCAATAACAATTTCCTTGGCTGCCTCCTCAACCTCATCACCCTCCTCATCCAAGGTTAAGTCCATAACCTGTTCAGGTGGAGGAGGGGACTTGGCTTCGGCGGCATCCTTGGGTTTTCTCACCAAGGCTTCTTCATTGATCTCCTTATCTTCATCCTCGGCATTAGCCTCAGACTCTGATTCGCCTTCAGGTGGAGGTGGGGGAAATGGTAGAGGAATAGCGTCGGCCCGGCGCAATGGCGAGTCAGCAGGAAGATCAAGCTTCTTTATCAGGGCCATCCAGCCAAGGGAAAATCCCCTGTTGCATGCCTGCCTGACTTGAAGTTTATAGTCCTCAGTGACATCAGCCATGCCCTGTGCATAGGCCTTTTCGTCGGCCTCTTTGACTTCGGCCTCTTTGGTGGCCAGAGCTTGCTGGAGCTCTTTCTCCGCTTGGGCCTTCTTAGCCTCGGCCTCTCTTTTCTCGGCCTCAGCAACTTTCTTGACGGCCTCAGCGGATTCGGCCTTCTCTTCGGCTAAAGTTTGGGCTTTAGTTGCGGCCTCGGCCTGATCCTCGAGTTTTTTCATTTTTGATTCAAGGGATTTTATCTCCTTCTTCAGAGAGGACGCCTCCCTCTTCATATCAACCAATCTTTGACGATTTTCAAAAGATTGCATTGAAAATGAATGGGCGTGTTGGATAGCCTGAAGAAAAAACAGAAGTGTTAGAGAATATTCTCAGTAAGAAACAGAAGAAAAAAACACAAGTGCAAACAGGAACACTTACTTGAACGGAGTGTTGGAGCATGAGATCGTAATTCTCATACTCACTGAGCTTAGCATTTCGCTCCAAATCCTTCGGAAGGAGAAGAGCAGTGCTGACGGCGACACCAACGTTGATATCGTCGGCACTTTCGCTGGCCATAATAGGCCTATCCTCCAGAGTTAGTTGAGGGGCCCATGGAACGTCGGGCTTCTTGGACGCCGAGGTCGTCGCAGACGATGACCTCGACTTTTTTGATTGTGTAGACGCTGAGGGTTGGGCCTCAGCAGACCTCTTGGTGGAAGCAGAGGTTGATTTTTTGCTTTCTGCCAGCTGAGAAATAGGCAAAGCATCCTCAGCCTCGGCATCAGTAGCCTTGGCCTTGGGCTGAGCCTTTTTTACTCTTTTCGGCTTTGGTGGGGGCATTGCATGCGTTGGTACAGCATCGGCGTCGGTTGGAAGGTCGGCAAGAAGATCTTGAGCGATAGGCCTTGGACGAACCATCTCGACAGTCTTCACAAGTCTTCGTCGACGTTTACGTTCTGGAATTGGTATTAAGTAGGGGGCCGAAGTAGATGGCAGATCGACTGGGTCGGAAGTGGATCCTTCGTCTGCCCGTGATATGGAAGCAATGGAAGGAGTTGTGGCAGAAGGTGGAGAAAGACTCTTTTTCTTCCTTTTTGGGATATCGGGTAAAGTGGATTTATATGTAGGGATGAAGTTTAGTAATAGTGGGGCTTTTCGTTTATGGATTGGAAGGTTAAGGAGTTTTTTCAGATCTGTTCCAGGGAAGAAGGATTGAAGGAAATTTTTCGGTGGCTGATGAAGATCTGCAGGACAAAGAAACAGACGTCAGAAACAGAAAGTATTAAAGACTTAAATAAAAACAACTAAGTGTTGGCTCAGGGCTCTTACCCTTGCCCTCTTTTACTGTTCGAGAAAGAGGGTAGAGGTGGACATCTTCATCTGGGCCAAATTCCCAATTTCCCGAAACGATAACAAAGTCATCCCCAGCCCCCTTGTTGGAGTCTGGGAGGTCGGCTACAATTTTGTACTTGGTAGACCTTGGCTTAAGGTAATAAACAAAGCCCCTTTCCTTCAAGTTGAGGGGGCACATTGTATAACAGTACTGAAGGTCGGCCAGGGTGATCCTAAGATTCTCTTGCCTAGCTAAAGCTATAATACCGTTAATCACCCTATAGGAGTTGATAGTAAGTTGCATGGGGTTCAGCTTGTAGAAATAAAGAACTTCACGAAACAGGGGATTCAGTGGAAGCCGAAGTCCACATTCAGTGAAGGCTACTATAGGAAAGGGCATCGTATGGTCTGTGGGCATAATGGTATCATTATCCCCAGCTAGCTTAAGGTGAACATCGGCTGGGATAGAGAATTCCTGCCTAAAGTATTCGAGTTTTGTTGGGGTATTAACCCTATGCCTCCTCATACCCATTACGTCGACTTAAACAAAAGAAGAATATATTTCAGAAGATAGGCGTTTAAAGAAGGGATGCAAGAACCTCGGCAAAGACCTAGGAAAAGACTGATAAGGCTTGTTTCAGTTTTTCCTAAAAGATTGAAGGTTCTGCACACAAATCCCAAGCCAAAGAACTATAAAGATCAAAATCGAAGGCACAGATCTGAAACAGATACGAAAAAACAAGAAAACAATGGCAAAGTTTCAGATTCAAGAACAACAATGGGCTATCAGAAACACGAAGAATACAAAGGGTTAAAGGTCAAGAATTATGGCAAGAAAAGTGGTGAAATAGTGTAAATATTCAAGATGTAGCCACGATTCAAAATACAAACGAATCCAAGGCTTTGAACAAAGCAATAATGACAACAGGCAGACGAAAGCACATAAAGAGAACTAAAAGTAAAAGGAAACAGAATCTTACCAGAACAAATGAAGCCGGAACAAAATTCGCCGAGATCAGATGTCGGTTGTGACAACAAAGAAAGCTTCGCAAGAATGGAAGATTAAAGACAGTTGCAGAAGAGAGATTGAAGCAATGGCAGATTCGAAGAAAAAAGAGCTTTCGAAGAGAGAAAGAGCAAGAAATCAGAATGAAAAAGTGAAGAAAGAAAGAGGCAAAGAAAAGTTTTATCAAAACTTGAAACGGCGGCAAAAATAGGGCATTTATTATGCCTGAAGCAACGCACGCGTCAGACGGCGCAGACAAATGACAGACAGCTTTCAGGCACGTCACAGACACGCTCCAATGAAAACAAAATACGTGAAAGGAACGGTTAGATGTGCATGACAGCTCATGCGCGTGATGGAGTACATTTGAATTCTTGTTCTCAGAAGCGAACACATCGACTTGGAAAAGAATTATCTCGGCCAAACAGTTTCTTGGCCACAACGCAGAAAGAAATATCAAATATAGGTTCCATCACCTCAGAATGCCGAGGTAATAGAACCTAGGGGGCAGTTGTGGGGATATATTTTCTGGATACTAACACGTGGCATGGTGACGCCGACGTGTCAGCCGAGGTGCCACGTGTCGTGGTAGTTAGGCCGAGGTAATCTCGGAATTGCCGAGGTTATCTCCGAAGATATCGGAATCCGAGATAAGCGAATAAGGGACAAGAGTCCTAAGACGAAGAGGGGACTTAACCAAGATAAGGATAAAGCTCTTAGGGAGTTTATCTTTATCTCTTGAGGAGTCCAAAGTAAGCACTGAATTGGAGTTCATAGAAGTCATACTTCTAGTGGGACTTGGATTGAGTATATTATAAAAGAGAGGCACCCCCGTGGGTCTAAGGTATGTAATTTATGTTTTGAGTAGTAAGTTTAGCACTTGATTATCTTTGAGAGATATACTGACTTGATCGTTAGAGTGCCCCCGGGTGGAAGAACCACCGCCGGAGCCTTCTCTTTCTGTTACAAGTTGCTGAAGCCATCTATTCTGCCTGTGCTCTCCAGTTGATCACTGAGTAGGCAGTGTGGTCAGATTTTCACCCACACAAAATATTATTGGTCAATGCTACATTTTGATTGGTGGATGTGGTTAGGAAGAGATAGAAATAGAGAGCGAGGCCGGCCTTTTATGAATTAATATTTAATAGTGCTTTAACTTTTCATGTAACCATAAAGAACAAAGAGGCCCTTCAGCATTATATTAAACTCTATGTTGCACAGCGATCATTCCACAAGGCCAAGTCCCAGTCCAGAATAAGATGGCAGCTTTGGGAGATCAAAATACTACATTTTTATTAAACATAAAAGTTGATGGCCATATAATGAGGCATAATATTCTCAGTCTCTACAACAATAGTGTGAAGAAATTAGAAGAGGTAAATGAGATAAGGCTTTGGATATGGTATGGACATATTATGTATGTCCACATATATGAATTTTTGTCTTTTTCCTTTTGACAATCCCTTGTGTAAAAGAACGATTTAAACTTGGAGTTTTTTTTTTAATAAATATTTTAAAAAATCAAATTGTTTATCAAAGTAACTTACTTTTCAAACTATTTATCAAACTATATTTTTTTAAAAACAGAAGTTCAAAATGCGATTTCATATTGACTTGACTTATTACTGATATATAGATATGGGACATGTCAATATAAAATTACATGTTCAAGATGCGATTTTATCATGAAATCGTATTTTGAACCTACGATTTTAAAAAGTAAGTTAATTTGTCAAATAGTTTGAAAAGTTGATTATTTACAAAAAAAAATAATAATAATTTAATTTTTTTTTGGAAAATCAAAAAAAAAAAAAAAAAACTCCTCAAACTTGACTCCATAGTTTTTTGATTTGGGAAGGTATTTATATTTCTAGGGCCTAAGTAGCACTTTGCCTCGGAACATCGACTAATCTGAAAAAAGGATCAGAACTTTGTTCAAGTAATTGTCCGTCTACATCATTTATATGATCTGAGTAACAAAACATATTCTCTCTAAAGAATGCTCTTAAAAAGTAAATTCTAATAAATTAGCCACCTAAGGCCATCTCCAACGTTGCATCAGATTCAGCATTAAATTTAAATTTGATGAAAAAAGTCACCTTTTTCCTCTCAAATGGTTTTACCAAACTGATATCAAACTGAGAATGAAGCAAAAATTTCATCAAATTGAGAATACGCGTAAGGTTTCACCATTTTACTGTGCAAGAACGTTGGAGGTGGGGCCATCGGTCGACCGGCTCCTTTCAAATAAGTAGGTTCAAACAGGGGACAAAAGGTTCAAACATGTTAAAAAAAAAAAATTTCTTCGCCTTACCGGTCGACCAGCCGGTCGTCCCACCAGTTGTCCCCAGCCAGTATTATTTTGATGCAACCGTTGGAGGAGGTAATACCAAATTGAGAAAAGCACCATTTTTTTCATCAGATTTGATGAAAAAAAAGATTTACCGTTGAAGATGCTCTAACCAGTTACAAATAAAGATGTGTGCCGAGGGACTCAAACCCTTTTTCCAAAACAAATAAAATTAAATCAAATCAAATCACGAAATAAGGGTAAAAGCAAAATTATAATGGAAGAAGTCAATACTGGCGTCTCATTTCACTCAGTGGTCCATTTTCCAACCAGGTTTTGCTATTTTTTTACTCATATCTGTATCTGTACTTCAATGGCAGCTACCAGGAGAGGAAAAAAGAAAATTAAAAGAGCTGTTAGAGAAGTCAATAATGGCATCTCATCTCATATCATCATCAGCGGTTCATTTTTTAACTCATATATGTATTTCAATGACAACTTGCAGGACAAAAGAAAATCGATTAAAAATAAAAAGAGCTGTTGGAGAATCTTTGAGGAGTTCAGATCATGTGTAGTGTTTCTGTCTATAGTGCTTGTGTATACCAAAATGAGGTCGTTTTGGTGGAAAAAAATTAAAAAAAAAAACAAAGAGAGCTCCTTCTTTCCATTCCCCTCCCACAATCAGCCACCATGACCACCTCGTGTCCATGGTTATTGGCTATCAATCAATGCACTGCTTTGCTGCTGCATAGGCTAATAGGCGTTCCAATCATGTGCATCTGTACCTAGGTACACCTGTTGTGTGGTGTCTTTTGGTTGGATGTTCCATTCACTTTGACCATGTGGCACTCTGTGATTGGTCGAAATGTTTCATAGCCAAAATCTCATTCCGTGAGTGATTAAATTTGACGGGAACATGTTTCTCGAGGTTTTGGGCCTTCCGGATTTGGACTCATTTATGATTTCTGCCTCATATTCTCTATACTATGCAATTTCTTCTAATAAGGAATTTCTTCTCACAAAGAAAGGCTATAGTTTTTTCTCCACTTGCTTTTTTTTTCTTCTTCTTTTTTTTAAAGTTCAAAATTTATTTAGGAGGTAAAAGAGAAGAGGAACCAATTTATTTTTTGGCAAGTGGGATTTTTTGGTTTTTTTTTTTTTTGGCTAAATTCAATAAGATAAAATGTCACATTTAAATTATAATAATTTCACTTTTTCTCTCACAAAAGTCAAAAAGTGAAAAAGCTAATCCAAACGAACATTTTAGGCTAAAATAGCTAAAAAGTTAAGAAGTCAAAAAACTAAAAAGCCAACCCACACTACAAAAAATTAAGGTTTTAGAGACCAAAATTTAGAGACAAAATTATTTTTTAGGGACCAAATATTTTTGTTGTGAAAAGTGTTGTTATTATATTTTTAGTAACGAAAATTAGACATTAGTGATGAATTATTATCTTTTTTGGACCAAATTTTTTGTCTCAAAAAATAAACCATTTGTCCCTAAAAATGTATTCATTAGTGACATTTTCAAAATTTTGTTGCTAAAAGTCTTATTTTTGACTTTTTGGGACGACATTTTAGCCACTATCCTCACGACAATAGAAATTGGTCCCTAAATGTCTTTTGCAACAAAAATTTTCGCTTTTAGAAACCAAAAAATTTGGTTTACTCTTATATGTTGTAGTGCCACTTCCCAAACGAAGCCTAGTGGCTTATTAAAAATTTAACCATTTTGTTTCTAGAAATATATATCAAATTGTCACATCCCCTGAGGTTTCTGACAATTACATGGACCTTCCCAGTAGTTTCAATAATTACAGAAACCTCATTTACTTTTTCTGACATTGTTAAGATTCCCTCCTCCTGTAAATTTAAGTGAAACAGTGTTAACTTGATTGTGCAAATGACTATAATACTTTTACACTTAATACCCTTTAATTGTAATTTACCTATATTGTCACGATCCAAACCCGCCCCTAAAGGTTTAGGTTCATGACATGCCAGTAATCCCAGATTACCTACGGCCTCTATTAACAAAATAAATATTATTATAATTATTGGGGCATAGCAGAAGCAATATAAAATATAAAGATGATCTATTGAGCTGTGCATATATGAAAAGATCTCATGTTATGAAAAATCCCATTCTTTATATACGTACATCATAGTAGATTTTAAGCATCTGATATATATATCAAACATCCATGACTTTACATCCAAGACAAACTTCAAAATATCAAACAAAAACAAAACAAAGGGGTTGACTTCGCTTGGCTCCACTCAAGCCCAAGCTTGCTTCATCTTGGAAGCACATCAAAAACGGCTTACACAGGGTTGACTCCGAGGCTCCCTCTAGACTTGATGCTCAGCTTGCTTACCTACATATATATATATATATATATATAGTGAGTTAAGGCCCAGTGAGTAATAATAGTATAAAGGGTTAAATGAATGAAGTTCATCAAGATTCAAAACATAGTTTCCATTTCTTTGATCAACATTTCATTTAAGCAATAAATCCAATACATCACAATAGGAATAACAATTCAATCGATTTACGTGGTACATCCAATAGAGTATCAATATATCTATAAAAATGAGACCCCAGGGATCAATTAATGGGACCACAACGGGTCAATCAATATAACATATTCAATGGGACCATTAAGGTCTAGTATCAAAGATCTTTGTGTTTCATTAATCCAATGGGCCATGGTATCGTTTCCCCCATGCAAGGGCCTATTAATCCAATGGGTCATGGTATTGTTTCTCCCAAGCAAAGGGCTCACTAATGGATGCCACGAATACAATTCAAAAAAGAACTTCATTTATTAATAGACAATAGCATTTCAAAAACATCAATCACATAACAATTTCGAAAGTAAATATAACTTGAACATATCTCTATAAAGTTACTACTCACAGTAGATTATATCGATACTAGGCCTCAGATGTCTACCTATACGAAACACAAAGCAAACACACGTACACATTGAAGTTCAATCTCAATTAACTGTTCTATCTTAATTCAATTCTCTTCTTGTGTGTTTCTAAATCTTTTTCTTATTAATGGTAAATGTCTAAGAATGTTTTAGGAAGCATGAGGATGCAATTATGCACGTGGAGGTATATTCAGAAAGTGCTGAAAATAGGGTTGTCCGCTCAAGCCAACTATTGGTCGCTCAAGCGATCTGCATGGCTCTACAAAACTACTGGATGCTCGCAATCTAGGCTCGAGCCAACTTTTTGGTCGCTCGAGCCAAGGTTCAAAATATAAGGTGGTCGCTTGAGCGATCATTAGGTCACTCGAGCCAACTACCAAACTCTGCAAAATATTGAGAGCATGTGAAGTTCGCTCGAGCCACGAGTCCGTCGCTTGATCGACCTGGACAATTTCTGGGTTTTCCAGAATTATGTTTGAAGTTCAAAACACATTTTTCAAACTCAAAGTTTGCATGGCTTGGTTGAAAATCATGTAAACTCTTTGTATAACATGGAAACATGTTCAATTTGAAATCAATTACCCAAAATCATTATCAAACTCCCAAATTCAAACTTAAACAACCATATTTAAACCATGCATGGGATGAATTCTTTGGTTTCTTTTCAAAACTTAATCAAATGACATGAAAAGTGTAAAAACATAAAGAACTCTTCAAGTTAATGCATAAAAGTCCCATGCGTGTATGAATTTTATTGAAAATTGAACTCAAAGATGAAGAATTATGCATGCATGTCACAATTCAACCCAATTCTACAATAATTCATGTGATTCTAGCTCATCCTTCTCAATTTCATACATACGGTCCTACAAACTTAGTGAATTCAATTTCTACATGACCTAATTACAAGATTTATAGATGAATTGCATACCTAGAGCTTGAATTAGGTGTTGTCTTGCTTAATTCTTCAAGTCTTCCTCAAATTCTTTACAAATCACCTTCAATTCCTCTTCTCCCTCACTCTCAAATGTTGAGTCTCTCTCTCGCTAATTTCGGCCAAGTGATATATTGAGCTCAATTGAGCTTATATGCTACATATTTATAGGTGTAATTAGCTTAGGCTAATGAAGCTCACTTATAACTAATTAATTCCACTTAGTTTTAATTAATTATAATCAATTCTAATTAATTTATTCTAATTATTTTAATCCGAAAATTTTAATTAAAGTAGCCATACGATTCTAAATATTTTAATCAGCTTATTGGGTTAGTCAATTTTGGTTTCTGAATTCATTTGGACTTTCAATTTTTGATTCTATGTCGGTTTTCAAACAGATAATTCATAGAATAACAAATAATCACAAATTAAGCATATAATCATACAATTATGCTTACTAAAATAATATAGAAAAATACTATGGAGGTCGGGATTGTAACATATATATTAAATTATCATTTTATTTCTCACAAATGATTTTTTGTATTTCCTTGATTTTGTATTTTTTTTTTTCACTATAAGTTTTGAACTTTTATAAGTTCAAAAAAAAAAAAAAAACATTAATGAAATTAAGAAAGAATATTCATGTTTCTTATTTGAATTAATTTTGAGATTTAATTTAATAAAAATAATTTAAATGAAAGAAACAAATATGGAGATATAGATTTTAGATGTAATAAATAACAAACTTATTTGAGTATTTTATTATTTTCAAATAATTTATTTCTTCAGGTAAAATTCTATTTTAATTAGATGTAAGAAATGACACATTTAAATAGTTTATTATTCTCAAATAATTTCTTTATCTTTCATTCCCTATCATCTAATTTTAATTTACTGTAACGTCATTAGATATTTTTTTCACTTTTATATTTATTTTTAAGGTGAGAAATATTGACTTGTTTTTTTAATGATAATTAAAATTTCGGAATAAAATGGGATTGTGAAAAGATAAAATGATATATTTTTTATATATATATTTATAAGTTAACATTTGGTAAATTTTGTAAGTCTATTTTTTTTATTATAAATATGAAATGTTACTATGTTTATTTTTCTTAAAACAAATTAAGACTCAAATATGTTTACAAAACAAAACAAAACAAAAATTCATATTTCGTAAGTTGCTATGGTATATTAGGTGATGCTAGCTAACATTGATGAAAGAAAAAAAAATGATGAAAAAAATTAAGGAAAAAATATAGAGAAGAGAACAAATAATAATAATAATAAATTATATGGTATGTTATTTGCTGTAGTGACACTATGAAAAAATGAATGAGAAAACAAATAGAAAGAAAAATGAAAGAAATAAAATAAAGAAAATGGAAAGAGAGGGATAATTTCTCTAAATATGTATTTTTCATATGGAAAAAAAAATAATCAAATACCTATATGTATTTTAATATTTTTATTCGAACTCTAATTTCTCAAAATAATTATTTATAAAATTGGTGGTCTTTTTAAAAAATAAAACATCTTTTATACTTTGTTTCATAATTTTCAAATAAATGATTGCATTTAATCTAGTATAAGGTTTAATGGTGATCAATTTATTAGCTCTGTTTTTTTTTTTTTAGATAAGGTGTAGAATTTAATAATTTGTATAGAATTTAATAATTTTGTTTAACATTATTAAAATAATGTATGGGTCTTTATTAATTTTTTTATAAAACCTCAAGAGAGGTGAGTGAAATTTACTATTTGAATATATAAAGGCAAATTTGGAATTTTTTTACTTATAATACACGATGTCAGCATGACGTCATCATATTATGTTAAAATAATTTACAGAAGATTAATGGTAGGGGAATCTTAATAATAGTTTCAAAAGTAAGGGAAGTTTCTGTAATTATTGAAACTATAAGAGAGGATCTTATAATTGTTAGAAACCTCAGGGGAGGTGAGTGTAATTTACCCAATTTGACGGGAACATGTTTCTCAAGGTTTTTGGCCATTCCGGATTTGGATTCGTTTATGATTTCTGCCTCATATTATACTATGCAATTTCTTCTAATGAGGAATTTCTTCTCATGAAGAAAGGCTATTTTTTTCTGCACTTGATTTTTTTTTTTTTTAATTTCAAAATTTATTTAGGAGGAAAAAGAGAAGTGGAACCTAGCAATTTCCATAGCACAACAGTAAGACTCGTCCCAAAGTGTCATGTCTGGTAAGAATCGCCTCATACGCTAAACCAATCCTTGATCTTTGCTTATTGATTCTTCAAACACAGGAAATAGTTAATTATGGTAGGTGGGTATAGAGCAGTGTATATTTGGGGTGTCATTTCATTTGTTTAGTGGTTTTATTAACTAGTCTGATACTCAAATTGAGTGTATGCAAAGAATTTCTAAGTTACCAACTTCCCTTGATTTTAGCTGTGTGATCTGGTGCTATGTTCCAATAATTTATTAGTCACCTCATCTAGTGGCTTATTAAAAATTTAACCATTTTGTTTCAAGAAATATATATCAAATTGTCAATCTTTATCAGTACAAAAAATATGCAAACCAACTCAAAAATGTGCTGCTGCAGTCTTTGGGGGCAGCAACAACAAATGCATTTTAACTTCATTTTGTATTCGATTACAATCATACAAAATGTCCAAAACAAAAAATGTCTTATTATTCACACTTGACTGTAGCAACTAATGCATTAACTTTAATTCAAGGAGTAGTACTGTATTCACTGAGATTTCTTACGGAAGTGATGAACACTGAGATTTCTTATGGAAGTGATGAACTTTGCAGGTCTAACTATGAAGGTATATATATGATCAACAAAATTTTTAAAAATGTCACTTATAAAAGCACTTTTAGGGATAAAAACAATTTCATGCCAAAATGTTAACTTTTTTAGACAAAAATTTTGGTCCCAAGAGAATAGTAATTCATTTCGTCGTTAAAAAATACAACGATGACACTTTTGGAAACTAAGATAATTCGTTGCTGAAAAGTGATTCCGTCCCTAAATTTTTCTCTCTAGTACCTTAATTTGTTGCAGTGAGACCAGATGCTACGATGCCTTTAGAGCGACCATGATATGTGCATTCAAAGGCCACAAGTTTGGATCACTAGATACAATAGCAAGGGAAGAAATTATGGCATATAGATTCTTTTAAAGGTGATTATTGAGACTTAAATTTGCAAATATCATGACACAAAATAAATCAGTCATAGATTTACATCTCAAAGTAGCAAGATCCCACAGAATGACACCAAAGCTATATACAACGCAGCAGCAGAATTAACACAGAACACATAAAATAAATTTCCAAAACAAATTCATAGGCTGCCACTATATTTGGATCCAACACATCAAAAATCCAAAGACTATAACAGAAAAAGGATGTTTAGTCTAGGTAGGTATCTTGAGGCTTTCTCAAGTAGTTGCCTCTGTTTAAAACTTGGTTAAATAGATTTTAATGGTTTGGTATTCTAAACATAACATTCCATAGATGCATTGTTGGATAGTTCAAAATTCTGTTATGTTGGGAATGTCTTTGGGCGCAGGTATGTGGTTCATTATCTTTGAGCTTCCTCTTCTAATGAGCTAGGTGTCCAATGGCTAATAGCCACATTACATATGAGATTTATTGCATCTATCAACAGTGAACTTTTGCAGCCACAACTCAACTCTCAACTAAAGAGCACAAAGATAATGAACCACAATAGTTGCGTACTTTTTACTTCTATGACATCTATGTCCTAATACAGAAAAGGAGCTTTCAAACAATCCTAACAACAAAAGTATGTCCTCCTAAAAAGATTTATTCAACCTCAGCAGTTATATAATCAAAGATGAGAAAATTGTGGTCAATCTACTTATGTGCCTAAGCAGAGAAATTAGGAATTGAGAAATTGAAGAACTGCCTGCCTATTAGGAACGTTTTGAACAAAAGACTACCGTTCCATGTTACTTGTAAAGAATAATTCCATGAAAATTTGGGGCAGATTTGGATTGTTAAAATATTTTGTCAAATGAAAATGGATTTTTCTTCTTTCAGATTCAGTTCAATAAGGAAGGAGCTATTCGACCGAGTCTTGGATAGTGGTACTTATCATTTTGCAAGAAAATTGAAGTCTCATACAGAATTGTGAAAAGAAAATTTGAAGAAGGTATCAGCACAGGCACTGTTTTCTAATATCTGCTTAGAATCTTGGACTGAGAAATGGCTGAGTACCATTGCTAGGGTCATTTGCAAACCTTTGTATTCTGGCTGACATACCGAATCTTGCAAAAGATTTACCTATCCAATAATTTGCAATTGAAATGAGTTTTATTCTATGTTAACAATGAAAATAGAGTTGCATACACAAAAAGCAAATTGTTTGGACATAATGAAATGCTTTGTGGGAAATATAATGAAAAGCAGTGGAAAGTAAAATCAACAAATGGCAATCCTAAAAAGGAAGAATGGATCATCATTATTTAGAAAAAATATAAAAAATAAATATTGAGACAGTGTTTGGTTCTAGAAAATTGAGTTCCCTTTTCAAAAAATTGAATTTTTTATTTCCCGTGTTTTTTTGTTTTAAGTGAATTTTTTTAGGGGCACTTTTTCATAAATCCCTTTTCACCTACTTATGTTTTATTTAGTCCACATTATTTTCTTATATTCCATTAAGTCCTATGAGTGACATAATTACCAAAATACCCCTAATAATATTCACATTTATAGTGTGAATGTTCCGTGATGTTAATCTTCACATCGTCAATGTGAATGTTCACATCACTAAATTACTAACCGTTCAAAAAATATTTGTAAGGGTAGAAATGTTTATAAAATACTTTAAATATGAGAATTAGGATTTGGTAGATCAAATGTTCAAATAATAGGACTTATTGGAATACAAGAATATCTTATGAACTAATTGGGATACAAACACTTAAAAAAGGATTTTCTAATAAATCTCCCATTTTTTTAATATTTTACACAACTTTTTTTATTTATTTTTTAGAGACACCTAATCTAAATACGTTTAAAAAGTATAATATTTGTGAAAAAAAAACTTAAAAAAATTCACCAAATACAAAAAATATAAAAATTCAATACATTTTCGTATTTTATTGTACTCAATGAATTTTTAAAAAAAATTTGTACAAATTTTTTCTTTTTAAATATATTCAGATTAAGTGATCTAAAAATTTTTAAAAAGTGATTAAAATATTTAAAAAATATTAAAATATAAAAATACGAATTAAAAACTTAGAAATCTATTTTTGAAAACTAAAACGAAACAGGGTCACATTGTTTTTGAAGAAAACAAGGGATTGTAAAATACAAGGTGCTATTAGGTAGGCCTTTCATTTTGTCAATATTGATGATATGTCTTAGGTCCTACTGGTTATTGATAAATAATGTGAAGAAAATAATCAGCTTAGAAGTGATTAATTAGAAAAAGTATAATTAGCTGAAGCTAATTAATGAGCCAAGCTTAGAAATGATAGTGGTGATTAAGAGGTCAAATAGTAGAGCTCTAATCAGAGCTCTACTAATGTGGCAACCTCACACAAAAAAAAAAAAAATACTAAATCATCAAATCACACAGTGGAGCCCACAGTTTAGAGCTCTCCTAGAGCTCACAATTTAGAGGTATGAAATATTTTTCTAGAAATAAAAGAATTGTCAACCAATGTTTTTAGAAACGGATTGGACCGGCCGCTTCAATAGGTTGAACCCTCGACCGGTCTAACGTCTAGTCCGAATTAACCCCCAAACCCGTTTTGTGTCGAAACCCGGCCTACTTTCATTAAACCAGTCAGAACTGTTTAAACTGGAACTAGTTCAACTAAATCAGCCAAGTTCCCATTTTACCAAATGGCAAGCAAATTGGCAAAACTTTGTAATATAACAAATAACCACCATGCCACATTCAACTTTTGTTTATGTTTGGTAAATATATATATATATATATATATCTTTTTGTGATTTTTAGTTTAAGGTTCTTGATATTAAGATTTTATAAGATAAATGACATATAATATTTTCATAGTAGTTGGGGTTCCTCAACATTTTTACAGAAAAATTTCGGCACAGGAAAATTTCAAAAATTTCACAAGGACATTTCAGCTTCACAAAGAAATTTCAAAAATCTCATAGAGAAATTTTCAGCTCGTGACAACAAAATTTGAAATTTCTCTGTGACAAGTTGAAATTTCTCTAATAATATTATTGAGGGACCTTGACTAATAAGAAAAAACATATTGGACATCTCCTACTATCAAAAGTTAGAAAGGGATGTTTCACTAATTTCTCCTATCTTTATTACATTTTCTTTCAAACAATACATAAAATTAATATGTTTTACAAATAATAAATATAAATATGTTTATGTAATTACAAATTTATCTTAAAATTTCAAAATAATTTAAATAAGTGGATCTTAATTCTTATATTATTAAATAATGTTTAATATATTTATAAAATAATTATGACGTTGTGGTTTCATTCTAGTTCAACCGTCGGGTTGAACCAGTGACCCGTCTACCCGATCCTTTTTCAGTTCCCCTATCGCACCGGTCCTGTTTTTTAAACATTAACGTCAACAAAACCCTACCTGATTTGAAAACAAAGTGCAAGAAGAAAAATAAAGGGTAAAGACAATGCTCAATTGCCTATTCGGGGCTAAGTGAATAAAAAAATGTGGTGTTATACCCAATAAACAAAGAGATGATAGGAAATTGATAAATGATAATAAATTGACCACCCTTCTGGGATTATTAGAGAATAAAATGAGTTTGGGAAACATCAACAATATCGCTCAGAATTTTTGCCTCTAACTATGGGAATAAATTTCATAAATGCTGATGAAAATGCCACTGGGGCAATTTGGTTTACTCCTAGGCTTTGTATTCTTTTACTTTCCCTCCACAAATCTCCTCTCAAAACCCTAATCCAAACACAACCGTAATGTTTCAAAGTCGCAAACCTCCGAACAAATGATTACTTGGAGAGTCGAATTTCTTAATAATTATATGGGTTTAACAATATGAAGTGTTGTTATGTATCCCCACTTGGGATGAAGCTACACTCTTAAAGCTATTGATAAAACAAGTTTGTGGACTGTAAAAACAAAATTAGATAGAGTATTAGTTAATTCTAGTGGGTTCAAGTTTTCAAAAAAGCTGAAGCTGAGATCATTGTCCTGTTGTTACTTTAATGACTGAAATTAAATTGAGAAAACTTTTCATAATCGTCAAGCATGGGATGGGAATATCAAGGAGATTCTTCAAAATTCTTCAAATTTAAAAAGTAACAGGTTCTCGAGTGTTCAAATGAAAAGAATTGATTCTGTTTTTTAAAAATTGAACAAAAAAACACTGATCTAAATTAGAGTCATTGAAGCGAAAAGAGAAACTAAATTAGATCTAGGAGTGCTTTAACCTTTCATATAACCAGGAGCACCTTCACGGATTTAGGTAGAGATTTGGAAGAAGGAAAAGGGATAAGGGAAAAGGGAAAAGGGAAAAGGAAAAAGAAAAGGGAATAACATTTCACCCACCTTTTTCCTTTCCCTTTCCACATCGATACCCAAATCCGTGATCTAAACACAGCCTAAAGAACACTCTTAAAAAGTGAATACCATGTGAACACTCAATTAGGCCCTGTGGCACAGAGTAGAACCTCGTTAAATTCTAATAAATCAGCCACCTAAGATGCTATAAATGAAGATGTGTGTCAAGGGACTTGAAAAAAAAAACTCATGACTTTTCTTTCATATGCATTCATTCATGTTGTTTCAATAAAGAAACTGCTGCACTGCAAAAGAAAAAAAGTAAAAAAAGGAACTAATTTGCTCATAATGTACAAGTTAATAGCTGCAACAATTGATCAGTGGGAGGTCTAATGGACTAGAGAAGTGGATAAAACAGAAATTGTGTTGATTCAGCTATAATACAATAAAATTGCTACAACTCCAATTGTTTTCGACAAGTGCTATTACTACTATTAAGCTAGCTAGCAATGAAATATAATAGTAGTGTTGTGGTTTCTACAAGGAAAAAACCAACTGTCTCATTACATTCTATGACTTGGAGTGCGAAAGAAATTGTAATAAAGCTGTGGATGCCAAGAAAACTACATAATGCTCAAACTTGTCTTGAGTTGCCAATAGTGCACAGATTGTTGACTGCTGAAGTGTGTGCAGGTTGAATGGTGTTGGACCCCTTGCACAAATAACCTTCTTTTTGTTTGGGTAAATCAAAGAGAACTAATAATAGGAACACTCTAGAAGGATAGGAAATATCAGGTGAGCTAATAATCAAAAATATTCATCCACTGTGTTGTGAGCCTCAAATGCTAAAGCATCAGCCTAAATCTCTTCTCATCCAAGAACACTGTAAAGGATTAACTCAAGCCATTGAAAAGTATATTAATCTCCTCACAACATATAAGAGTTTTAGAGACAAAATTTTTTTGTTCGTAAAAGTGAAAATTTTGTTGCAAAAAACATTTAAGGACTAATTTCCATCATCGTGAGGATAATCGCTAAAAGGTCATTCCGAAAAGTCTTAAACAAGGCTTTTAGCAACAAAATTTAAAAAATGTCACTAATAAATACACTTTTAGGTACAAAATAATTTGGTCCCAAAAGGGTTTATTTTTTGAGACAAAAGTTTTGGCCCCAAAAGGATAACAATTCATCACTAATGTCCAATTTTTATTGATAAAAATATAATGACATTTTTTACAAAAAAAATATTTGGTCCCTAAAAAGTAATTTTGTCCCCAAATTTTTGTCTCTAAAACCTTTTTTTTTTTTTTTTTTTTTGTAGTGATAATGTCGCCAATAACTGAAGATCTCCTGAACAATTCTGATGCAAAATCTCCGGTGCAAAACTTTATATCGCAGATCGTAGGGCTTCAATATGACCGGCTCAACATCCCATACAAAAGGTTGTGTTACTATAATCTAGAAAATGATTTCCATTGAGCTAAGAAATAACATCTGGAAGAGAAACAAACTCAGGTCAAATCAGGAATGCTTCTCCTCACTGAAAATACCCATTTTGGTAAGCTATTTGGTTAGTAGGAAATTATTATGGTAAGTATGAAGTGAATCTTTCCCAGGACCAGCTGCTCCAACGTTGTAACTAAAAGAGCTATGATGAGTAAACCCTTATCACTCTCCATACTTGTCAAGAAGCGCTATATACAACTAATTTGTATATCATTGCATTACTATACAGTTCTTGGCAAACACTTTTAAACTTTGAAAAAGGAAACATATGCATATATGTTATGAACAAACTAACTAAAGCCTTCTCCATGTTTCCACTTCCAGAGAGATGCTTTGTTGTGTTTGCGCAGGTAAATTATATTGTTACGACTACCCACAAATCACAGCATAGTGAAGAAATTGAGATGATTTCCAAAGCCAGGCAAAAACGAAATAACAAGAACACAAGTTTGGAAGAACTGACAGACCTGAGACATCTCTCCTCCCAATGTTCTTTGGCTGCGAATTATTAGTGAACTGAATGGCCTTAAAACAAAGCGTAACAGAGCTGGTACAGCATGCTCAACAAAACTTTTAGTAGTGCAAACATCTGAGCGTTAAAATTTTTATGTCAAAGCTTAAATATCATAATTGTGGCCATCAAATTTGGTAAACTGAAAATAAGGAGCATGTATCATTTTCATCACCTAAACTTCAAATTACACTTGGATGCTATTTAAAAAAAACGAGGGGGAAAAAACCCACACATGGGATGCTACAAATGGAAAACATGGAGGGGCACAAATCAATAAATAACTGCTCTAGGCACTTGAATTAGGACGAAAAAAACTTTATGTGTACTCCTATTCTGCATACGAAGGTTCACAATAACTTAAGCTTTCCTGAGATCATGGGTGCCAATTGATACTTCACAATTTGAAGTGGAAGAAGTTAACATTGGGTTTGGCAACAGTGAAGTTCACAAGTATGTGAATAAAAGTACAGACAAAAACAAAGGTGAAAGGCACCAATTTGAATAGCCAAAAAACAACTTCGTACATTTTCTCACATCTCTACTTCCTCATTATCTTCTTTTCATTTCTGGTATTTTGAGTCCTCTAATGGAAAAAGGTATGCTTTTTCAAGTACTCAAATTCCTTCATGAGTGTCTCTGCCTTCACTACCAACTTCGTAGTTAACCTGCTCTTCCTGAATATTCGATACATCAAATGTCAACTTAGACAGGCCAATGATATGATTTGTGTGGCACTGATTAGCGTAACAGAGAAAAATCAAGTAGAGGGCAATGAGACCCACTCCAAGCCTCTTGACAAGATGCATATCATTCCTTGGTAAAACAAAAAGTGCCTAGATAAGGCCTGAGATGAGAAATCCAACAGTATAGAAGAGGCTTTTGTCTCATGTTTTACCATAAAGAAACAAGATGCCCTTCAACATTATATTAATCTGTATGTAGCAAAAGAATCATTCCACAATTATAATGCTAGAATAAGATTAAAGTTGATAGCCATAGAATGAGGAATAATATTATCAGCCATTATGACAATAATGGGAAGAAATTAAAGAGGTATATGAGATTAAGGCTTGGAATATACACATATATAAATAGTATAGATATATTATGTATGTCCACATATATGTATTTCATCTTTTTCCTTTTGACAAATTTTATAGTTGACTCAATAGGATTTTTTATTTTTTAATTTTGTACTTGACAAAATTATTTTTTCCTTTAGACAATTTTACACTCGACTCAATAGGATTTTTTATTTTATTTTATCTTATTTTTTTATGTTTTTATGTTCCAAGTGCCAAGCTGGCATGTTGCCTTAGAACATCAACTAAATTGAATACAAAATCAGACCTTTGTTCAAGTAATTGTGCTTCTACATCATTTATATAAGCAATTAACAAAACATACTCTCTCAAGAATGCTCTTGGAAAGTGAATACATGTGAACACTGAATTAGGCCCCTGTGGCTCAGACTAGAAGAAAGTCAAATTATAATAAATCAGCCATCTAAGCAGAGCTACAAATGAAGATGTGTCAAGAGACTTAAAAAGGTCAATCACATTGTAAGCTGACTCAAACCACCAAAAACAGCACTAATTTTCTGCTAATGTACAAGTTAGCAGTCATCAAGTTGAATTACTTTGCACCTCTCAAGTTTCACTGAACAGGAAGGATATTCGAACAGATTTTCCATCCAAAGATTTTCACTTTATTCAGAACTTTCAGCAGCCAAATCTTCTTCCCAAATGCCCTTGCAAAACTCATTCCTTTTTAGGTGGTCTACAAGCTGCTGCTCACCATCTGAAGAGCTGACCCATGTTTCGGTTCTTTGCAAATCCATCTCCCAATGATATGCCGATTAACAGAAAAAAGAAGGCCATTTTTAGTAAAGTGCCAAACCAGTATGTCATCAGCAAGGCTTGGGCAAAAAGGGCTTTTACATATCAACTCAGCTTCAAAATCCAAAAAGCCCTATCTTATGAGAGCTTCATTCCATTCCAGACACCAGTGCTTTCGTCAGCAAGAGAGCAAACTTTAGCATCAGCATGGAATCCATCTAACTTTCCAAATCATCACAAAACAGGCATTCAAATCCCTTCAATTAGTTTCTTTCAGATTGCACACAGAATCTATTGCCTTTGAGGACAAGAGAATTCTCAGATGTGCATGGGTATTTCTGCCTGCACTACCATTTTTTTTTTTTTTGAAGTCTTCCTATAACAAACCTCCATATTCTTGTGTAGAGTCTCAAGCATCCTCAAAAGCTACCATCAAGATAAGGAAACAAAACCATAAGTTGACAAGAGGTTCAAAGTTATATACATGAACACAATTGTAGTGGAGATGAGAAGGCAAGCAATTTGCTTAATAACAAATAAATTGAAATTAGCAACCAAACTCAAGCTCACTTAAAGGAAAAAGGACCAAACTTCATTTTATTTATTTATTTATTTATTTTGAAAGGTCACACAATAGCCCAAAGCGAAGCCAAATATCCCGCCTTATCCCAAAAACTTCATCATTTTATTAACTATTATTGTAAAGTCTTAGCTGCTCTATCAAGTAAAAGACGAAATGACTGATTCTTGTTGGAATGTGTCCCACGTCGCTAGGAGTTGCCCCATCTATGCTGGTTATAAGGCTCCAGTTTCCCTCTCCTTGATACCTGAGTTTTAAGGAGAAGTGTGGGTTGGACTATTCAATTTGGTATAAGAGCTTGGCTGGGCCTGTAACTGGTATGCTAGGCTTTTCAATTATTCTTCCATATTGCCATTTTTGGAGTGGCAAAGTAACTATGGATTGCCCACATGGATTTTGGCCAGACGAGGTGGCTTCCTAACTGTCAAATATAGAATAGCATGCAAGGAGTAAAGCCTAAAAACACAAAGTGATTTTTTGCAAGGTCTGGAAATTTAAATGATCAAAAGTCTTGCCTAAGAAGTGTGCTGGAGGGAGGTTTTTTCAATTATGGAAAGGACTTCTCAATTATCTTGATATATCTCTTACTTCTTTTATCTTCTTCTTCTTCTTCTTTTTTTTTTTTTTTTTTTTTTCTGTCTCTTATTCCTTTATCAGCTATGAGAGTTTTCAACATTACTAGATACAACATTATTTTAGAACAGAGCATCCAAAGTACTCATCAAGCAAATTTCTGGCATACCTTGAGAAGAAGAGCAAAAACTCGCAATGCAGTTTAGACGATGAGCATGCATACATCCTAAAGTTTGTTTCCACAACAACAAAGCCCTGAGAACAAAGAGTCAAATACAATAGTCAGTACATTTTTCTATTTAAATTTTCAACAAAACATTGAAGAAATATTGAAAAGCGCAGTTTTACAAGCTGCAACTGCAGATTTGTAACAGACTGAGGAAGTTGTCCTCTTTAGAGTTAACAACTTTGTCAAAGCTCATGGAGGTGTATCTGTATTTGGTGGAGTAGGCGAATGTACTCATGAAACAGATGAAAAACAATATCAGCATTCCAAGTGAAATGGAACCACTCATTAGCTCTCGTCTTGGCATTTCAAAAAAGGACAAATAACTCGAACCAATACAAATTACTGAACCATTTATTTTGTAGCCATTGCAAACATTATGCAGCTAGCTAATACATCATATGTCAACATTTTTTTTTTTGTTGATGTAATAGATTAATTTTCCAAAAATATATTCCATGTTGCCATGGATATGATACATTATGTTGTCTCTAGCAATGCTATATGTTCTGCATAAGTGGGATACACACAATTTTTTGTCCCACCTAAGTCCATAAAATTGCAAAAGTGGAATACATAATTCTAATTTTATTGAAATGAAACTGAATCAAGACAACAGAAATTTTGCTTGCCAATTACCTGGAATCGAAGCAGCAGTACAGGAAAAATGAAAGATCAAGAGGCATCGTCTAGCTCAGATTCTGAATGAAGCCCCTAAAAAAATATATATATTATCTTCGAACTATTCATTCAGAGCAAGACCCTAATATCTAAAACTCAAATTTTATGCATAAGCTCATCATCAGTAAATTTCAAATTTACAAAAACTAGAACCTGAAACAACTCAAAATTACAATGACGGTAACAATAAAAGAATTACATTTGAACGAGTTACCATCGTGAAGAGTATCAAAAAGTGATGCTATACTTTCAATAGACTTCAAAAAACTAGATTTATAAAGTTCAAAGCTTGTACATGCATATTTTTCGGAATGAGGTGTAATAATGCATGTTAAATGCACAACAGCAAAATAAAGGCTCCGTTTGGTGGAGCTTTCAAAATATAGTTCCACACTCACTTGAGTGCAGTGTTTGTTTAGTGTTTTCAAAAATTAATTCCACTCACTTTTGAAAACTCTTTCCAAGGCGAGAAAATTTGGGCTAACCAGTCGTCCCACCGGTCGTCCGACTGGTTGACCGGAACAGTGTTCATTTTTTTTTTTTTGCACCTATTATTTTTATATTACAAAAAAAATATTTGTGAAATTTTTTAAAAATTTTTTATGAGCTTTGAATAGAATTTTCAGTTGTGTGTTTGGTTATGAGTTGTAAGTTTTTGTATCAAATATCATATGTCACATCACTAAATTCAAACTCAATTTAAAATTCTTTTCAAAACTCGTAATCAAACAAATTTTCCACACTCAAATCATAATTCCAAAACTCACAAACTCAAAATATAACTCTATTATCAAATTATAATTCTAAAACTCTACCAAACACTATCAAAGATTCTCTTAAAGTCCTAACAAAAATGCAACCTTGAGATATAATTGAAACATGGTGTAGAAGTAAAACCAACACCACCACTAGTATATTAGTTTCAAGTTGCAATCAAACATAGTTGATCATATTTGAGAGAAAACATTTTATAGAAAAATAATTTCCGTAAACAGGCTCGGGTCATAAGGTGATGTACTTAATCTTACCTTACAGAAATGTGTATAGATTGCTGGTGGTGAATAGGGCTATTTTTCCATCGGCACCTATGAATAATACAAGATAAAATAACAAATGAGAATGAAAATTATCCATTCATCATTAAGAGAAAATGAAATATATTTGAAAGGAAAAGACAGAAAATGAAATGAAAAACAAAGCAGTGTGTTTAATCAATAATGTATTGGTAATTTCAACATTCAGAACAAATTGGAACTCTCTTACAATTCAAAAGAAGTAGATAGTAAACCCTCAGTTGTGATAAAAATCTGAGATGATATTGGTAATGAGAAAATAAATAAATAAATAAAACGGTAAGACAGATTTTGTGTGTTGTTTGTTTGTACCTTGCAGTTGGCTGCTTAATCTAAATCTACTACAGGAATGTATTTGATGATTGGCCAATATTGGCCTTTGCCCTTTTCACACTTCTGTTTCAGTATTCGACTACATCCATAGATCCTCAGTGACAAAAGCGAGGGAGGGAAGCCTTGTTCTGGAAAGGTCGTAAGCTTGGGACAATCGCAGATCAATACATGCAAAAGAGAGGGAGGCAACCCTTCCTTTGGAAAAGACGGGAGCCTAGGGCAAAACATGATATGAAGTCTTTGGAGAGAGGTGAGGTTTTGAAACTCCTCATAAGAGAGTCTTTCCAGATTTGGGAATTTCCTGATGGTCAAATTGATGAGAGAGGTGGGCAGGAACGTCCCTTCTTCTGGAAAGGACACCGTGTCTCCCCATGGCCAAGCTGCGCCTTCAAGTTTGAGTGTGGTAAGAGAAGAGAGTTTGTGCAAACCCCACTCTAATGGAGATGGAGGCAGAAGTGGAAGTGGAAGTTGACCGACCTCCACTCTGATATCCCCAATTGCAAGTGAACTGAGGTTGGTGGGGAAACTCCCTTCCTTGACAAAGTAGGATTCAATTCCAGCTCTGCAATAAACTAAACACAGATCTTGAAGCGAAGTGTGTTGGTTGATGTTGATGTTGATGTTGTTGTTCTCATCACGACCACCAAGTGACAGGGGCTCCAGATTCTCACAGCAGCTTATATGAAATTGGCTGAGATTCCTGAGATTATTGGCTTCGGGTAAAGATTTGAGACTCCTGCAATACCCAATTTCAATAGTTTCAAGAGATGGACAATCAATTTTGATCCCTTCCTCTGCAAAAAGTGACTCCAGATTTTCACAAAACTCAATCCCAAGTTGTTTTAGGCTAAGTTTGGGTACTCTCAAAAAAGTCAAAAAGTTAAAAAGTTACTCAAAAAGTTAAAAAGTTAACACTATTCACTAAAAGTCAACAATTACGGCTGCACAACTCCCAATTCAAATTTTTCCCTACAAATTAATTTTTACAATTTTTTATTACACATTTTTCAATAAAAAGTCAAAAAGTTAACCCAAACATCCATATTTTCAACCTCAATTTTTTAGTCCAAAAAGACAAAAAGTACACTTATTTAGTCTTCCCAAACTTGGCCTTAGTGTGGATGGTAGCCCACCTCTTGACAATAGATATGTGAGTGATGCACATTTAGAAACCCGCAACTCTTGCAGATTATTGAGTGTCATCAACTCGGGTAGGGACTCCAAAGCATCACACTTTGTAACCCTAAGTTCTCTCAGCATAGATGGTAAACCCTTCATTGGAAAAGAGATGAGACTTGCACAATCGTGGATTCTAAGCACCCCAAGAGATGCGTAGGTGTGCAGATCTTGTGGCAGTTTCTTCAGCATTCCACACTCTTCAATTGTTAAATACTCGAGTCTCGTCATGCAAGGCAGCCCCTCATGTTGCTGCTTCTTCAAACCTTCTCCTTTTTCTTGCTCTTCTTCAAACAAGCTAATGAGTTTGGGGCAATGAGAAATCTTCAAATGGCAGAGGGAAGGGAGACATACTTCTATTCTCACCTTATTCTGCCATAATGTCATGAGTTCTTGGCAGTTACCAATGTCCAATTTCTCGAGTCTCGTCATGCAAGGCAGCCCATCATGTTGCTGCTTTTTCAAATCTTCTCCTCTTTTTTCTTGCTCTTCTTCAAACAAGCAAACAAGTTTGGGACAATGAGAAATCTTCAAATGGCAGAGGGAAGGGAGACATACTTGTATTCTCACCTTATTCCGCCACAATGTTATGAGTTCGTGGCAGTTACGAATGTCCAATTTCTCGAGTCCCATCAAATCTTGAGTAAACCATGTCGGTAGGAACGCCAGCTTTTCAACATGGGAAATGCTCAAAGCAATTATCGAAGTCAAATGCTTAGACATTTTATTAGCTAGTAACTCTTCATCAGCTGTGCTTGGATCACAAAGGGAGTCGAGAACTGTAACATGTCTAATATCCAAGGTGAGGGAACCAAGTTCAATTGTGTTCTTCGTGCCTAAGAATGCTGGAAGGCTTGGGAGCATAACATTATTCATCGGCAAGGACGCAAGTGATGGCTGGACGAGGCTCGAAACATCAATCAACAATTGCGGACAACCATCAA
The DNA here is from genome assembly GCF_055761805.1 of Camellia sinensis. Lineage (NCBI taxonomy): Eukaryota > Viridiplantae > Streptophyta > Magnoliopsida > Ericales > Theaceae > Camellia > Camellia sinensis. Next base: position 103,872,592 of record NC_138962.1, read on the forward strand.
TTTTGAGAGAATTGAGACAAGGAAGATCATTTGGTAATCTTCCAACAAGTTTGGGACAATTTATGATGGAAAGCTCACTGAGATGACTGAACGGCTGAACTCCCTCTGTTTCAAAAGCAGACCAATCCTCCCATTCTGGCATAAACTCAAAGCTCAGTCTCTCTAGAGAGGGGAAGGGTTTGGCACCACACTGCTGCCCATAGAACTCACAACTCAGGCGCTTTATTGCAATCATTCCTTCAATGTAAAGGTTTTTAAGGAAGGGCAGTTGTCCAAGTGGTGGCAAAGATGTGCAACATTTGCTACCTTTTAATCGCATGAACTCCATTTTGAAGAACGAAACATCTCCAACCCAGTTTGGAAATTTTGTACTGCCATACCCACTGATGGTGAGTCTTTCCAACAATTTGAAAGGTCTCATCACGTCAAGCACATCCCTCTCAACTATGTCATTCTGTGAACAATGAGATTCATCCCATTCTAGTGATAACTCTTTTAACTCCTCCTTAGATATTAAATTGGCATCTCTTGCATCCTTAACACCACTGACATTCTCCAGTCTTGATATGTGTATTGCCCCTCGAATGTGCGATAGGTTTTTCAACTCTCCTATTTTACGCCCACAATCTTTACCCACCATAAAATTTGACAATGTTTGGAGATTAATTAATTTACCTATATGTAGCGACATTTCTTCTGATGGTGGAATATGCACGCCAGTTATGTCAAAATGGCGCAAGTTCACCAGCCTCCCCATGTTTAGAGGCAACTTTTGAAGTTGATGACAAAATTTCAAAAACAAGACTTGTAAATTGTAGAGAGTTACCACTGTGTCAGGTAACCTTGTAATCCTAGAACCGGATACATCAAGATACCGCAAATGCTTTAGATCTCCAATGGAATCTGGTAGTTCAATTATACCAATACCACACAAACGCAACTCACGTAAGCATTTTAACTTTGGCAACAAATCATGTATCAAGTACCTCGTTATGCAGTGAAATTGTTGTTGTGGCAAAAATTCTAAGAATGTTCGTAAGCATTTGGCATCATCGAAAGCTTTAAATTTTTTGATTCCATCGTAATGGCTAGCAACATAAGATACATGGCGTGCTTTGTCCGAAATCTTGTTCTGCCTGCCACCCTCTAAATTATTTTCCAACCTAAAATATTTGTCCCCTGCAACATCTTGAGCCAAATCATTGATGAGGTCATGCATTATGAATTGCGATTTGTTACCACTTGACGGCTGAAAAAATGATCTTGACACCAATTCGTGAAAATACTTGCGGCCTAAATCTTCCATTTGGTCTCCACCTTTTGGTTGCTCAATTAAACCTTCAGCCATCCATAGCAAGACTAATTCCTCCTCCATGAATTCGTAGTCCTTTGGGATAATTGCACAATAGGAAAAGCACCTCTTCAAATGGACAGGGAGATGAAGGTAGCTCAATTTCAATGCTGTAAGAATGCCACTTTCCTCATTCCATATATTGCTATTTAGTATCTCTTTCCATTCATGTTTTCCTTGTTTACAGCATAATAAGCTGCCAAGGGCCCTCGCTGCCAAGGGTAAGCCTTTGCACCTGTTCTCAACAATTTTCTTACCAATTGATACCAATTCTGGGCAATCCATGATATTTCTATTCTCAAATGCATGTTCGGCAAAGATTGACCAACAATCATCATATGATAAGTTTTTCAAATTGAAATATTCATCCATACCCATCTGCTTTACAACACCTCCTTCTCGCGTTGTCACAATGATTTTACTTCCAGGTGCTCCGGCTCCAAATGGCAATCGTAGCGAATTCCACCCATCATGTCCATAGTGCCACACATCATCTAGGACAAGCAAAAACTTTTTTTCTGCCAGTGTGTCTCTTAGTTGGACCTGAACCTCATTTAACTTGCCCAAATCACATGGACGGTGAGTGAATGACTCCAGAATTGCCTTTGTTGTTCCCAGAATGTCGAAGTCAACAGAAACACAAACCCATGCTTTCATATTGAAATGCTTTTCCACTTTGTCGTGATCATAAATGTGCTGAGCTAGTGTAGTCTTGCCGATCCCACCCATGCCTACAATAGGAATTACATCAAACTTTTTTGCAATAGGTGCATCCCCAAGTAGCAATCCGATAATTTGCTTGATGTCTTCATCTCTGCCATGAATGTGAGGCTCCTTCAAACATGTAGTTTGTGATCTCTGCCATAAATCTGTAGGCATCTTTCCAACAAATCTTTTATCTAAACCAAGTTCTTTTCCTTTCGTAGCAACTTCTTGTAATTGACTGGTGATCTCAATTAGATTTGACGCATTTTTTAAATTGAATGGAACAATATTAGAGAGGCGTGGGAACTTTGCTGGTCTTCTTTCGATCGTCGTCTCCTCAGCCATTAGCTTCTTTTCGAGATTGTCAGTGGCAAAATCATCCAATATGTCATCTGCATCGTAAGCCAAACGGTAAACCTCTTCAAGCCACTTTTTGATGTCCTTGTGGTATATCTGTTTGTTCTCCGCATCAGCCAACAGAGTCTCTAAATCCTCTAATGCCTTCTTCAAATTCTGGATGCTCGTGCCAACGTCCGCTGTGCTCACTAAGTTGCTAAAAAAAGAGGACAATTTATCAACCATAGCTTGTACGAATGGAGAGATAAAGATCCCAAATACATCCATGGTGTTTGTTGTGAAAGTCGGAAAGGTAATGAAACCAAGCAATACAGATATCCATGGTGAATTTTCATTCTCCTTGGACTTCTTGGTTTCTAGTCTTTTTTTATTCTTTTTATTTTTTAAAATCATTTTCTAGTTCTTCTATGGATTAGGTACAAATGTAAGAGTCTGATGACGTATAGGCTCACTAATTAGTGCCTCTATAATAATCAAATTTCTGAAAAATTAAACATTTAAGCTGTGTTTGGTTCATGAATTTAGGAAATAATTTGGAAAGGAAAAGGAAAAAAATATGTAAAATGTAAATAAAATATACATATATTTCACTGAGTTTTATACACTTTTTTCTTTTTATTTTCCAAATCTCTCCCCAAATCCATGAACCAAACACAATATTAAAAGTTAACAACCTTCCGAGATTTGAGCTTTGTGATCCCAGTGTTTTGTTCTAATAATTTATTAGTCACCTCACCTAACGGCTTATTAAAAATTTAATTAACAGCTTTACCATTTTGTTCCAAGAAATACATCTGCAATTGTCAACTTTTTTTCATTTAGTATTTGATTGCACACCAAGCCAAACAAATTGTCTCCTTTTTCACACTTGATAGCAATTGATGCATTAATTTAAAATCAAGAAGTAGTATTCATTGAGATCTCTCGTGGAAGTGGTGAAGTTTGCTGGTCAAACTATAAAGGTATATATAATCATAATTTTATTTTTTTAAATACTGTCTTTGAAAATTATTAAAAAAAATTAGATAAAAAATTGAAAATATCACTTATAAAACTATATTTAGGGACAAACAAATTCATACCAAAAGGTTTATTTTTGTGATGAAAATTTTAGTTCCAAAAGCATAGTAATTCATTACGAAATTTCCAATTTTGTCGTTAAAAATACAATAATGACACTTTTGGCAACTAAGATAATTTGTCCCTAATTTTTTTCTCTCTAATACATTAATTTGTTGTGGTGATGACCAGATATGGTCAAGTTCGGATCAAGGGAAGAAATTAATCATGGCATATAGATTTTATGGAGATTATTAGAATCCAAATGTTGAGAGTTAATAGCAAGATATAAAGTAAATTAGTCATAGACTTATGTCTCAAAGTAGCTACCTCCCACAGAATGACACCAAAGCTATATATATCCCACCAGTAGAATTAACATAAGACACAAAATAAATTTCCAAAACAAATTAGTGGGTTGCCACTATATGTGGATCCTCCACATCAAAAATCCAAGAGACTATAACAGAAAGGATATCCATTCTAGATTAATTTGTGTAATCTCGGTAGGTATCTTGAGGCTTTGCCTCAAGTTGTTGCCTCTATTTAGAACTTGGTTGGTATTCTAAAGATAACATCACATGGAGATAATGAACCACACTAATTTCATACTGCTTACTTCTAGACAACACCTATATCCTTATACAGGAAAGGAACTTTCAGACAATCCTAACAACAAACGTATGCCCTACAAAGATTTATTCAATAAAGAAAAGCCTCAGCAGTTATATAATCAAAGATTTGAAAATTGTGATCATTCTACATACATGCAGAAGCAGAGGAGTTAGGAATTGAGAAATAGAAGGACTGCCTATTGGGAACGTTTTGAACTGCTTTATAGATTAAATTCTGGATTTTAATTTTTTTCTTTTCTAGGATGGGTTCTGATTTTTTTGGGGGAGGGGGGGTAACATGTTACGTAGAGCGAAAGAAAAAAAAATGAAAAACAAGGTGGCTTAGATTCATAAGCAAACAAAAGAGTGGAGTGACGATTGAAGCTAAATAAGAGGAAATCATTATGAAGACAGGAAATGGAATAGATACATTTCAAAGAAGCTTCTCAGTGCCTTGGATGTTGAAGTTGTTTGTCCTGGTTATATTGAAAAAAGGCCAACCTTTTGTTTTCATTTGTAAATCTTGTGCTCATTTTCTGTCAATATGTTCAGAAAATCAGTGTATTATTATTATTGTCTTATTGTATATTGATATGAACAGCATATTTGATTTTGGATTAATGATAATGATATGATCAACAATGTGTTATTTGTTGTGTAAGAAAATTAAATCTTTGATTGTGCTTTTTGAAGGTCATTTGCAAATAAGCAACATATACATGCGCATGCTGGTATTAGGAATAGAAACCAAATTAATGATTCAATTATAACTTAAATTTGTCATAAAATCTAAGATTGTAGTTGAAGTTAATACAATTTTCTTTACTACTGTAATATATTTTTTTGAACAATACTACTGTAATATCTGTAAGATTTCTGAATAGCTTTCTGTATCTCATATATTCAATGTGTATCAATTACAATTAGACCTTAGAATATATATAGCCCTAACTCCTAAACCAAAAAGGAAATACAAATACAATACGATCTTACAATATATTTCACAATATATTCTCACAATATCTAATACAAATTTTATGGGCAGTTCAAAATTTATTTTTAGCTCACCTAGATCACATTAGTGGACCTATGCCATATCAATAAATCTAGTAAATCAAGGTTCATTCATGTTGATGGTTGTTACTTGTGGGTAGGTCAGTGTGAGTGCCCAATTTCTTTTCCTTTTTTTTTTTTTTTTGGAGGGACTTGCGTGTAGGTTTTAATAGGTGGATTTATTGTCCAATAGTTCCTATAATAATTAATGGCGTTTTTCATCAAGCACTATCACAAAAAAAAGTCACTAATTTTCAACTTTTAGCGACAGTTTGAAAAATTCATCGCAAAAAAGTCACTGATTGTAAGTTTTAGCGACAATTTATAAAAATCGTGACAAAAAAAGTTACTAATTGTCAATTTTTAGCGACATATGCAAAAAGATCATAACAAAAAATTATTTTTAGCTGCAATTTTATTAAGACTTATTTTCAATAGGACTTGATAGTAATTAAATCCAACTATTAGGACCTATTGATAATTTATCTTTTTTTTTTTTTTTTCCTTCTTTCTTTCTTTCTTTATTTATTTTTTACTGGTGAGACAAGGAGTTGTGCAACGCTTCTCAAGTCAAACACTAGAACAAAAACCACATCAATTATCATTAGATTTGAAAGGAACATGCATTCTCTGCATATAATAGACAAAACCTGAGTCCTACAATAAACTAATTACATTTCATAGATTTCCATTTGAACTTGATTCACAGTTGACAAGAGCAGGAAAAACAGCTTTAAATTTGATCAACATTTTGCTATTAACCATAATAAAGGAAGTAATTTAAATTTACAAAGCATTTAGCCAATATGGCATTTCGAAAGGCAGGAATAAAAAAATATGGCATTACATAAGGCATGAATATTGGTAAGCCTAAGAAATCCATTATTGAAATTGGAAGGCCATCTCTGTTGCGCCTTAAGGTTGAAGGTCGAAACTGATCTCCTTGTTGATGGATATATGCTTGAGAAACTGATCATTTAAAATCCGAAATGATGTGACTTCAAAATCGCATATCCATTAGCAAAAGTAAAAATGATTTCTTCCTGAGAAACAAACCTGTTTGAAATTAGCAACACAAATAAAAAATAAAGGAAAACTGTTGAAAGGCAGAGAGTTTGGTAGATGCTTAATTCTTCTCCGTTAACAACTTTGCCTTTTCGTTAACTCAAGGGTGGGAATCAACTTTGTATGGTGACGTGGCAAACAAACAGAAATCTGAATTCGCGTCCGATTTAATTGGCGCGGAGCACCACATAGGACAAATAGCGTGGTGCTACAAGACTACTGAATAATTTTCCCTTTTGGTATTTGTTTCTAACCACATCCACCAATTCCTTTTTAGTTTCTATCCATAGTCATGCTGGACTGTCTATTGAAATATGAAGAAATGAATATAAAAAAAAAATTGTAAATTATAAATACATTCTTGAAGTTTATTTAAAATATGAATTATCTCTATAGTTTGAAAAATTACAAATATTTTATTGTTAAAATTTTTTATTTAACAGAATTAACTGAAAAAATAAAATTACTGAATAATTTTCCTAGGAAAAGAGGGAGAGTCCGGCCTCTCACTCTTGTGATTTTTATCTTTCTACTAAATTCTAAACCAAAAAACAAAAACTTATTGTTTATATCACCAAGATGATTGCCACAATTTGTATGGATTAAAATCATTCAGTGTGTTTGGTTTGAGTTTTCTGCATTAAGTTTTTTGAAAACTGAATTTTTTGATTTTCATATTCTTTTGTTTTTAGTGAATATTTTTTAAATTTTAAACATTTTTTTTACTTTTTTAGATGCACCTTAGTTACATGTATCTAAAAAGTAAAAAAATTATGAAAAAATATTTTAAAAAATTAATAAATACATAGAAATACAAAAAATGTATTGAATTCTTGTATTTTTTTTTTTGTATTTTTGGTATTTAGTGAATTTTTAAAAGATTTTTTTTACAATTTTTTTACTTTTTAGGTGTATTTATGTTAGGTGTGTCTAAAAAGTAAAAAAATTGCTTAAGATATTTAAAAAATTCAATAAAAACAAAAAAACACGAAAAATAAGAAAGTAGAATTCTCTGAAAAATATTTTCTGAAAAATGAAAACAAGCAAGCTGATTAAAATTCTTAAAGTAATACATTCTCAAAAAGCCGTGTATTGTTTGTGTTGATCATCAATGATTATAATATTAACCAATTAAGCCTAGCCTAGTTGGCCACCATGACTTTCTTAAGGGCTTAGGCCTCGTTTGACAAATGATGACTTTAGTAAAAAAAGTCAAAAATCATTAAAAAAATCAAAAAGTCAACAATATATATTAAAAAATCAAAGATTCTCTTTTCTCTCTACTTTTTGCACATCTTTTCGTAAGAAATCAAAAAATCATCCCAAACATACTAATTTTTTTTTCATTATATTCTAATTAAAAAATCAAAAAATTACTAAAAAAATATGTTTCCAAGTGAGGCCTTAATCCCTAGGGAGAAGTCATGGGTTGAATTCTTCATGGGAGGAGTTGAGTTAAGGAGGCAAGCACTTGGTGCTTAGCAAATGGTAGGGTTAACTTTCATAAGTGTTAATCTAACAACTAACAACTAACAACTAACTTTCGTAGATTCAAAAAAAAAAAAAAAAAAAAAAATATTAGGTGATCCTGTCATATATTTAATCCGGCCCATTTTCCTGAGTAAGGTATTTCTACAACTTTATTTCCACAATAGGGTGGGTTTTTAATTTATTCCCAACATAGGGTAAAGTGGGTTTTGAAAACAGATTTTTTAAAACACTTTTTTTTTTAATTTAAAAGTTGATTGAAATAATAACAAAAATATCTCATGAGAGGCGTGTTTTCAAAACACATTTTTCAATAAGTTATGTTAAAAAACTTAATTAAGCAAAAGTGAATACAAAAATTATAAATCACATAAAAATATCTTTTAATTTTTAGTTTTAGCTTAAATATTTTTATTTTCTAGTTAAAATATTTTGTATGTATAAAACGGGTTTTGTAATCTTGCTTTTTATTTTTTTATAAAATATGTTTACAAAACATGTTTTTACGTTTATTCTTTTTGAAAACATTAAAAAGGTGTAATCACGTTTTTACACTCTTTTTAAAAAAAAATAAAAATAAAAAAATAACATAAAAATATTAGTCATTTTTTAATATTTCAACTTAAGTGTATGGACTAAAAAAAAATTGAAGTGTACTTGATAAATGGATCATTAGCTATTATTGTCAACCAATTGAAATGTCATTATTGATCTTGTTTAGTATTTCTTTTTAATTTTTATAGAAAATTGGTAAAAAAAATTATTTACCGATTGTAAAACTAGAACAATTATATTGTTTCGTCCCCCAAACTTAATATTTGACCTTTTAAACTTAATTTTCATATACAAGCTAAATAAACTAAAAATTAGGTATAAGGACTAATAGTCAACATAACTAAAATTACAAGTATAGAGTTTGACAATTACAAAGATAATTGAAACACAACCTCCCACAATCTCACTGTGGAACACTTAACTTCACTCACAATACTAAATTATGGAAAAACTGATATAATTTAGTACACACGAGAAGTTCTAATCCTCGCTCAAATTGGGAATCATAGAGTCCGAATAATCCAAAAGCTAAGGATGTCAGAGATAAGTGTAGGATCCTCCATGATAGCCTTGACAGGGCCAACTCTAAGGTAAGACAGGTAATGCCGTCGTCTCAGGGCCCCAAATTCTATATAAAAATAGGGCTCCGAAATAATTTCGATCTTAAGTTATGTTTGGTTAATTATTTCGGTCTTAAGTTATGTTTGGTTTATTAAAATAAAGTTGAATAGAGTAATCGTTTCATCATGATGTCCATTTTCACGTTTGATTTACTAAAAAAGATTACAAATGAAATCATCATTCACCATTTTTAGGAAAAAGTAATTTTATGATTAATGAATGACTGATACATTCAATTCAATTTGATTTCAATGAACCAAAAACTACATTATAGTATTAGTAGTTTAAAGGGAAAATTGAACCTATATTTTACCCTTTGAATTATTTTGGTCCCTACACTTTCAATTGGTATAATTTTGACCCTTAGTTTTAAATTTTGTGTCAATTTGGTCCAATTGATAATATCATTAGTGTTTTTGACTGAAAATAATCACTGAATTAGTTAAGGTTAAATCATTGAGGTTAGTAAATTTATAATTTTACTCTAAAAAATATGACACATATCACTTATATGCATATTTTTTATAAAAAAAATGCTAAGAGCAAATCATAAATTCAATGTTAAAATCAAGTTAATTGAAATTACAGAGACCAAAATGACGTAAGGACCAAAATACAGGGACTATTGTCACAATTTGCTATAGTTTAAAAATGAAATTTTAAACAAACAATTGAATTGGTGAATTATCTAAAAATAATGGATGGTTATTAGCCAAATGTATGAATTATTTATAGAATATTGTTTGACTATACAAGTTACGATTGTTTCTGGAGAAATAATTTTTTTTTAAGTTGAAATTAATCAAATTTTACAATTTAATTTACTACGTTAGGAAAAGGTGTGAATAAATTAATAGTGTTAACAATCGAAAATATTCAAAATTTATCTCAATAATTATGATTTACATCAATAATTATGTGTACTATATGCAACAAATTTATAAAAGGTACAAGCAAAAAATAAAAATAAATTTAAGATTGTAACTATTTTACCAATGTATATATATTTTAAAAATTGTATGAGAATCGAGACCCTATTTTCTAAGTTCGTCTTACATCCCTAAAAAGTCAGAGCCAACCCTTAATAGCATTTGCAAGATTCAATCCATTCATTTGAGGATAAATCTCATTTGATCAATCATTTCTCCTTTGGTGTGTGAAATGAGTAAAACAAAAAATAAATAAATGATATGTACTAAGAGCAAATGATGCGGCAAAAGAATTACCCATGACAACACAATGTGACAACAAAGGGCATAATATTCATTGCAATCGTATGACATGATTAACCTAACCAAAATTAAAAATAAAAACATTTTTTTTGTCAAACAAAATTAAATCAAAAGCATATTACCACCAATACTTTAAAAATCCTACCACAAATAAAACTTTAGTTACTAAAACACATAATTGCTTAGTGGGATTGACACCCACTATTGAAAGCATTCTTAACAATTACCACTTATTTCCTTCTCTCTCTCTCTCTTTTTTTTTTTTTCTTGTTTCTTTTTTCTTTTTTAGTGGGATTGAAACCCATTTTGTTTTTTATACCAATTTTATATAAAAAAAAAAAAAAAAAACAATCTACTATCTACTACAACTATAAAGCCTTTTTATTTATTTTTTAAAGATAATTCATATGGCCTAAATTTCGGGTTTAGATGCTTGAACAACACATCTACAACTACAAGTTCTAAGGCTTGGGTAAAAAATTAAAAATTAAAAAAAGGAAAAAAAACACAACTTGAAATGAGATGTTTATGTAAAGAAAACATGATGGAGATTGTAGCAACAATTGTGACTACAAAAATGCTAGGAACCATACTTAGAAACCATAATTTATCAAGAATGAGTTTGTGTGGTAAAAGTTAAATTGATGAAATGTGCAATTCATGAGTGAAATGAATTTGAATTGTTGATTTCTATTTATGAAAAAATTATGGACAAAAAAATTTGAGTTTGTAATCTTGTTATTATTATATCTACAACCGTCTCGTTTATATTGTGAGACAAAGTGAGAATCATATGCATTGAAATGTATTTATCTTTAACGAGAAATATAAAATAGGCAAATTACAGAAATGGTCCCTATAGTTTACCCGTGTTTTCATTTTGGTCCATGTACTTCTATAATTAACGGTGCTTAGATATTTGGACGGAAAAGCGGGCCAATTTTGACTTTCTTTAGTGTTTTTGGATCAATTCAATTTGTTCTCTAATAGCATCACTCAAATTTAACTCATTTAATAGATGTTTTATTTAATTATTATTATTTTTTAAAATAAATTTATTTAAAATTTTAATTAAAAAATAACATCTATTTTTATTGATATTTTATTTATTTAATTTTTAAAAATAAATTTATTTAACTTTGTAAAAAATAAAATAAAACAAATTTTTATTTAATCTAACTAAAAATAATTAAAATATTAAAGTTATGTTTAATATTGCTATTACTTAGTAAATAATTGAAAAATGGTAAAATAGTCTTTTACACATTTATCTTTATCCTTATCTAGTTCGCCCAACCAAACATTAGATTCACTAAAAATAGACATTTCACGCATTAATCCCATGATATACCAATCCCATGGAAATAATCCCACCCCCGTAGGATTGTTTAGTCCCTCATGTGAGGGATATGAAGTCCCTCATATAAATTATAAATTTTAATTTATAAGGCCATAATTTTTAATTTATTATTTTTAATTAATTAAATTAAATTTATAATTTCTGTTTTCTATTTTTTATTTAATTTAAATTATATATTAATAAAAAATATATATTTTTAAATTAATTAAATTAAATTAAATTAAATTAAAAAATATATATTATATTAAATTAAATTAATTTTAAATTAAAAATATAATTTAAATTAAATTAAATTAAAATTAATTTAAAAAATATATTATAATTTAATTATAATTAAATTAAATTAAATTTAAAAATATAATTAAATTATATTATATTATATTAAAATTATAATTATAATTTATAATTTATATGAGGGACTCCATATCCCTCATATGAGGGACTAAACAATGCTAGGGGGGGATTATTTCTATGGGATTGGTATCCCATGGAACTAATGTATGAAATGTCTATTTTTAGTGAATTTAATGTTTGGTTGGACGAACTCGATAAAGATAAATGTGCAAAAGACTATTTTACCATTTTTCAATTGCTTACTAAGTAATAACAATATTAAACATATCTTTAATATTTTAATTATTTTTAGCTAGATTAAATAAAATTTTATTTTATTTTATTTTTTACACAATTAAATAAATTTATTTTTAAAAATTAAATAAATAAAATATCAATAAAAATATATGTTATTTTTTTAATTAAAATTTTAAATAAATTTATTTAAAAAAATAATAATAATTAAATAATGAAATTAAATAAAACATCTATTAAATGAGTTAAATTTGGGTGATGATATTAGAGAACAAATTGAATTGATCCAAAAACACTCAAGAAAGTCAAAATTGTTCAAGAAAGTCAAAATTGGCCCGCTTTTCTATCCAAATGTCTAACCACCATTAACTATTGGATCATTTCGAGCCAAAAACCAAACTACAAGGACAAAATTGATACAATTAGAAGTACATAGACCAAAATGAAAACATGAGTAAACTATAAGAACCATTTCTGTAATTTGTCCCATAAAATATATATACCAGATTAATATTCATGTGCACTGCATGTGACCTTTTATTAGTTAAAACAAAAGGGTTCGGCTTCTGTCCTGGACTGGACCGTGCTGTTGGGCCCATGGAAGTTCACCACGAGTCCCGTTTAGAAAATATGAACCGCTCAATGTGTAGAACTCGTCGAGTACTACATGCCTATAAAAAATCACGTTGATTGGATATCAATAGCTATATGATCAAATCAGTTTTGTATAAAAAAAAATGGACGGTGAAAAATTAACGGTTGATAAAAAAACTGCTTTGTTCACATAGCTATCGATATCCGATCAATGTGATTTTTTACAGGCATATAGTACTCGACGAATTCTACACATTTAACGGTTCAGATTATCAAAACGGGACCCGTAGTGGGCCCCTATGGACCCAACAGAAGCCATGGCCAAAACAAAAAAGCCAAACATTATCAAATGGAACTAATAATGACATAAATGGTTGACAATAACGGCTAATAGTGCACTTCAGTCTTTTTTTTTTTTTTTTTTTTTTAATCCATACACTTCCGTTGAAATATTAGAAAATAACTAATGTTTTCAAGTTAGTTTTTTTATTAAAAAAAGCAAAGAAAAAATATTTAAATGTAAAAACATGTTTACAAAACCCGCTTTACACATACAAATATTTTAGCTAGAAAATAAAAAATAAAAACATATTTTTAGTGTTATTTATAATTTTCGTAAAATCGTGTTTATAAAATCCGCTTTTGATTAATTAAAATTTTTAGCATAACTTAGGCTCCATATCAATTTGAAATATTTTACACAAAAAAAAAAATGCTTTTGTTTTTGTTTTTCGACGTTTGGTTGACACTTGAAACAAAAATACTTATTGTCGAAAAGATAAATTTTGATCAATAAAATGTCATTTATGACTTTTTAGTGAGCTAATATATTTATTTAAAAAGGCTAAGTGTGTTGAAAACGTAGTGAGTGAGAGTCAACTTTATAAAAATTATTTTACGAAATTTTTAATGGTAAGTCATTTTTTAATACAAAAATATTTTTCTTAAAAAATGTTTTACTTGTTTTTTTTTCAACCAAATTACAGAAAATGAGAAATAATTTTGACAAAAATATTTTACATCAAAACAAATAGAGTCTTAATCAAAAATATGTTTAGAAAACACACTTCTTATGACATATATTTTTAATACTATTCTAATCAATTTTAAAATTGAAAAAATGTGTTTTCAAAATGAATGAAGCATCAATAAATCCCAAAATGTGATTTTGTGAACTGCTTAGTCCTCCATTTTTTCTTTTGAATCCAAAAGTCCCATTAAAATAGAAATTACACAAAAGAATAGTTACTTACATGTTTGGATTTAATTTTTCAGGGATAAAAGTGGGTTTCTCTAAATATAAAATTACACATTTGGGCAATTCGCAATATAGAAGTTTTGGATTTTCCTTCTTTCCAGAACAAATCTCACATTACGAACAAAAACGTAACACTCTAATGTAACACATTAAAAAACTTAGTATGTTGTATTTGGTTGGGGAATTTGGGGAGGGATTTGAAAAGGAAAATGAAAAAGGTAGGTGAAATGTGAATAAAACATGTCTATATTTCACCTAGTTTCACACACCTTTTCCCTTTCCCTTTCCAAATCTCTCCCCAAATCCCCCAACCAAACACAGCATTAATGTACTTTTTTTAAACGTAACAATGTAAATTAAAAAAATAAATTCTTTAATGTATTTTTTCTAAATGTAACACTCTAATGTAACACAAAAAAAAAAAAAAAAAAAACACTCCTTAGTGTACTTTTCCCTAGCGTAACGCTCCAATCAATGTAATCCCAAACGTAACATTCTAATGTAACATACTTCAATGTAACACACAAAAATATTAAAAACTCATTAATGTACTTTTTCTAAACGTAACCCTCACAATTTGACATTATTAATTTGTCCAAAACTTATTAAGGAATTTTTGTACTCCTTTTGAAATGGTTTGGTGTTTTTGGAGTGTTAATTATAGTGTTACGTTTGAGAAAAGTATACTAATGAGTTTTTTTATGTGTTACATTAAAGTGTTATACTAAAGAGTTTTTTTAGAGTGAGTGTTACGTTTAGAAAAAGTACAATAAAGAGTCTTTTTGTGTGTTACACTAAAGAGTTTTTTTTTTTTTTTTTTAAGTGTTACGTTGGAGTATTACGTTTGAGTGTTATATTAGAGTGTTACAGTTTGAATTATGCATTTGTCCAAAGCTTATTAAGGAGTTTTTGTACTCCTTTTGAAACGTTTGAAGAATTCCATATCCTTTTAGAATGTTTGAAGAATCCCATATTTTAATTCATTTTTTGTACTCCATTTAAAATGTTTTCTAAATAAAAAAGATTCTCATACAAAAATTTACACAAATTTAATTCTCACATATTATGTGCCTTACCTTTTTATTATAAAAGAAAAAAAGAGAAAGAAACATAACAGAAATATGGTATAATCGTAAATTTAATTTTTAAATAATATATTCAATCTACGTTTCCAAAATCACTGGGACTAATTGGTCTACAAGAAAATCCTTGAGATTAAATTATCACCATTTTTCAAAATGAGATTTATAGGTAAATTTTCAATTCAAAATTCATTTTATTCTATATTGGGTATAAAATAAAAATTCACCTTATTGCGAAAATAAAATTGTAGGAATATTTAGAGAAATGGGCTGGGGAAAGGCCAATATTGGCCCATCATCCAATTCCTTCCTAGAGAGTAAGGATGGCAATTTGAACCCGGCCCAACGGGGACCTGACCCCCCGTCCCCGATACGAGTGATTTTTTCCTAAAAAATACTCCCGACGGGCCGAGGATGGTATTCAAAAATAAATCCCCGGTGACATTCGGGCCGGGGACGGTGATACATATTTCATCCCCGGCCCTGGCCCCGCCCCCCGCCCCGGTTAGCCCCGATTTATATATATATATATATGTTTAGGATTTGGTTGAATATAAGGAGCAGTCGCTCCTCTCTCTTACACTCTCTCTCTCACTCTCTCTTACACTCTCTCACTCTCTTCTCTCCACACAGACGCAGTCAGCTCTTCCAGGCCACCACCGCCTCCTCATCCTCCAGGCCACTGCCGCCTCCTCCTCCGTCGCCTCTCGCCGCCTCCTCCCATCCGCTCTCGCCGCCTCGTCCTCCGTCGGCTCCTCTTCCGCCAGGCCCCATCCTCCGTCGGCTCCTCCTCTTCCGTCGTCGTCTTTCGTCTCCTCCTCCCTCTACCACGGCAGATCTAAGAAGATCTGTCTTTATTTTTTATTTTATTTTTTTTATGATGTTGCCGTTGATGATGTTTTTGTTGATGAAAATGATGTTGATGATCGATGATGTTGTTGTTGATGATCGATGATGTTGTTGATGATGATTTTTTATTGAGAGAGAAAGCTAAACAGAGACAGAGAGAGAGAGTTACAGGGATTTTCCCGGGTCAGGGAAACCCGATCCCCGTTGGGGGCGGACCCGGGAGAGGGGTGAGGGGTTCCCTGCCGAAGATCGGGGCTGGGGATGGGGAAGTTTGTAGCTTCGGGGATCGGGGATGGGGAGAGTGATCCCCGGCCCCGCCCCGACCTGTTGCCATTCCTACTAGAGAGTGAATATATATGAATGATCACCGCCGACTAGTATAAGCAGCAAACTACAAGACACAAACAAACAAATAAAACCACTGGGGTGGTGGTCGAGTGGTTCTTTGCTTTTCTTCCATGCAAGATGTTTGGGTTCCATACTGGGAATGTAATTTTTTTTTCCCAAGGACTGCAATATACTTGCAAAGTCTTAAGGCATTTGGAGAGAGTTGGGTTAAATCTGGATTAAGTTAAATCTGGCTGTCAATCGATTACACTGGCCTGCATAAGTTATGATATCCCTACCAAATTTTTTTTTTTTTTGGTTGTTAAACAAAAAAATAAAAAATAAAAAATAATAACACATTCCGTTGCACCATTTTTATTATTTATTTTCTCAGTACCAAAATCGTGTCAGATTTTTATCACAACTGAGGGTTTACTTTTTTTTCTTCTTCTTCTCTTTGGATCGTTAACACAACTAGGGTTTCCAAGTACAGTGATTAAATTAAACATAGAGAAAAAAATTAGGTAAAAAAATTAAGCCCAAAAATATTCCAGTACGAAACAGAGAAAAAAATTAGGTAAACTACGTTTAGCAGACAAGAAGAATAATTCAAAGAGGAGAAAAGAGAAAAGCAGAACAGAGAGATTGTGAATAAAATTTTTTTTTAAAAAAAAAAAAAAAAAAACCCTTCATTACAATCATTGATCCCTCTGATACAATCCCAACAAAAAGAAGCTTTATACTCTCTTTCTTTTACAAACTAACAACTTTGCTAACTAACGTCATAACAAACTAAATTGTCCATTTCTTCAGATTTCCAGCTTCTATTTTTCACCTGTATCAACACATATCACTGTTTTTATGGTCATTCTGTTTTCTTTTCCTTTCAAATATTTCTTTTTTCTCTTCTATCTATAATTCTATATGCCTCTACTGAATGGATTAATTTCATTCTCATTTTCTATTGAATTTGTATTATGTTGGGTTCATCTTCACTGTATTTAAAATGATTAAATTCTATTGTGTACAAAACAACAACTAGAATATTAAGAAATAAAGAAAATGAGAGAATTTGTTTGATTATAAAAATCAAACTTGAAATAAAAAAATAAAATAAAAACAGATTTTATTTTGTTACAAAAACAAAATTAAAATCTGATTTAAATAAATAAAACAAAATAATAAATTAAACAACTTGATTAATTTCTTTAAATAATTATCAGATCAAGTCCAGTGTTTGACACTGTGTCCTTAAGACAGATTCGTCCTCTCCACGGTGCTTTCAGAATTTGGACGTCTATCTTCTAGGATAAAATGATCTACTACAAACAATAGCAGCACTACAAATTGTTTGCCTAACGAACACACTAAGTGTTTATACTCTCTCTGACAAGAAAATAATGCAGCAAAATGAAGAGGATGTTTGCAGAATTATGAAGGATGAAAATTTGAGTTTTTCTTTAAATCCAAATGAGGGCTGTTCTATTTATAGATGGAATGGTGGCTCTAGGTTTTGAATTGAACAAGTATGAAACCTGTTGGTTTTGAAATCAAACAGATTTGAATCCGTTGGGTTACAATTCAAACAGATAACAAAAACGGAAGGGCCTTGTTTGGGTGTACAGTAAATCCGAATCAGATTATTTCCAGTTTAATACGGGAAGGGCCCTGTTTGGATGTACAGAAAAACCAAACCAGTTTAATTTGAATTCTGAATTTTATTTTACCAAAAATAAAATTAAATTCAAATGTTTTTGACCCAAAAAAATTAGTATTATGCTGGACAAGCCCAACCCAACCTCACACCACGCACCCGCGCGTGTGATAATTTTTGGGTCCAATGGGTCTAGCCCATTTTTTCCAAACCTCTCCCTTTAAAACACTTGGGCACCCTTTGGGGCACACCTC
Source organism: Camellia sinensis (assembly GCF_055761805.1). Classification (NCBI taxonomy): domain Eukaryota; kingdom Viridiplantae; phylum Streptophyta; class Magnoliopsida; order Ericales; family Theaceae; genus Camellia; species Camellia sinensis. Next base: position 103,890,658 of record NC_138962.1, read on the forward strand.
AAGTACCAAACTCATGCCTTATAAACCCATTCAAAACTTCCCACCAAATCAATGTGGGACAAGTCATTTTACAACCTTAAGGAATTTTCACCAAAACTCCATTTCCATGGAGCACGCTTTGGCTTCAATTTTCCATTCACTTGGTAATGGTTTTGAGCAACCAAATATACCACGTGAATGACAACGCGGCATAGAACGCGTTAGCACTTTGACCCGTGAAAATCGACGCACGGGGCCCACCTAAAAAATAGACCAAACTTAAGAAAAAAATTCTAATTTTACTCAAAATTTTATAACCATTTCCAACATATTATTCTGAGGTGCCAAATTGTCAATGGTAATCTCAGGGCTGGTTTGGCTTATACTAAATAAGTCAAAAAGTCAAAAAGTTACTCCAAAATCCAAAAAGATATCACTATTCACCAAAAAAAAAAAATTTAAAAATCAATTTTCTTCAAAATCACTATTCACCGAATTGATGTGTGCGGCAGTGCTGTGTGCGGCAGTGGAGGAAAAAGAAATGATTGGGTGTGGTTTTTACACACACCGTTGTTCGTCCCATGGATGTCATCACGGGTCCCGTTTTGATAATCTAAACCGTTCAATATGTAGAAATCGTCAAGTACTATATGTTTGCAAAAAATCACATTGATCGGATATCGATAACTATATGATCAAATCAGTTATGTACAACAAATGGATGGTGTTATAATTAATGATTGAAAAATAAATAAATCTGATCAGATAGCTATCGATATCCGATTAACGTGATTTTTTATAGGTACATAGTGTTCGACGAGTTACACACATTGAACGGTTCAGATTATTAAAATGGGACCCGTGATGACCCCCACGGGCCAAACAAAACCGTCCAGTGCTTTGTACAAACATTAGCCAATAATTTCCAACCCCAATTCACTCCAGCCGGTTGTACGGCTGGCGACACTCCTCTCTAATCATCTCTTACACACTTTTTTTATACAAATTTTTAATACACATTTTTCTATAAAAAGTCAAAAAGTTAACCCAAACATGCATATTTTTTTCTCAACTTTTTTAGTCCAAAAAGATAAAAAGTGTACTTTTTTAGGACACCCCAAACCAGCCCTCAGCCTCCTCTTTGTATTTGGTAATAATGACCTCCTTTTATGGATGGTTGAAAACAGTACATTTTAATCATTTCTAGTTTTTTGTTTTATGGGTTAGTATATGTTGTGTGATCTCCATCTCATCGTTACCACTAAGACTGATGTAATTTATTTTGGTAAAATCAATTAGTTACATCAACATTTGAAATGTTGGCATATCATGGATTGGCTTCGTCATAATGTTTCTAACCGCTACAAATTAATTGTTTAAGTAATTTGTATTAGTACGTGGTATTCATTTTCCGTTCAAAATTTCCAAGATGGGAACTAATGAGTGGTTTCATTTTCTCAATTGAAATTCTAATTTTTATTTTTATCTTTATTTTTATTCTAGAGTGGACAACTTCCTAACTCTATTACAAACTTGCAGTTGTGACTTTAAACGCTATCTTCCTTTTGTTGTTCAGCTTGGAAATTTTTTGTTTTTCTATTTTTCTCAGTGTTTTGTGAAAGAACGGTGGTGCGACATGCATCAATTAGTGTACTAACTAGTGTACCAATATTACTTATGACATTATTATTAACCCCACCTGAGAGGGCAATTTTTGGGAAAAACTGGGCCGAGCTGCGAGTTGGGCTTTAAGGCTCAGAAAAGCGAAGGACTAAGTAAAAAAGGCCGTAATGGTTACTCCGGCCTAGGAGAGACAGAGTTACTCCGGCCCAAAGGAGGTGGAATTACTTCGGCTTACGAAGTAATAGAGTTACTTCGGCTAGAGGATTGTAAAGTACTTCGGTTTGGGGAGCAACTTGGAGTTAGACCGGCCTTAGAGGCATACCGGTTTGAGAGTTATGCCGGTCGAGTCAGTGGTTCGGTCCAAACATACCACGGTTCAGGTATTGAAGAACCGAGATATGATAGCATGAAGAAGAACCGAACAACTGTTAGTACGGCCTACTTGGTGGCACGGCATAGCCATTTTTACTTCGGTCAAATAGAAGTTCGGCCATAAAGAGAACCATCCCACTTGGTTTAAGCAGTGGGGGAGGGTGTGAAAGGATAAGCATTATCCTCAGGAGAATGAATCCTAGAAGGACTCTGCAAGGAGAAATACAAGTCCTACTAGGATTGTGCCACGGGAAACTTATAAAAGCTCACAAGCATCACCTTGGAGGAGGTAATTGAACACAATCTTTCTGAGAACTTAGAGCTTTGTCTATTTGTCAAGTTTTCTGACTTAGGCATCGGAGAGGTTTCCGGCACACACCCGCCGGCTAGCTCACGTTTGTGTTTTCAGGTGACAAAGCGACGTCGTACGGAGGAGCGTGGACTTGGTCAACAGGATTATACGAGGAGAATTATTTCCTCCCCGTACAATTGGCGCCGTCTGTGGGAAGAACAGACAAGAACAAAAACCTCTTGACTAAGCTTCTCCTTTTCTCATTCAATGGCACACATTGAAGACTTGCCGCAGTCCGCCGTCGACGGACAAACTCCAGAAGGGGGCGCAAGGCGTGAAGGATTACCTACCGTCCCTCCCATGGCGGACTTGGAGCCCCAACAACATAATTCCAGGAGGAGTGGCAGGGGAAGGCGGAATGGCAGCCCTCGTCACTCTCAAAGTCCCGACAGGCAAAGGAGGAGGATTGATCCTCAAGCCCTGGAAGATCGCGTAAAGGAACAGGATGAACTAATTCGAAGGATGGCGGCGGACATGGAGACTTTAAAACGCCAGATGAAGACTAAAGATGTGGCGACAGGAGAGGGGCGCAAGCATAAAACGCCCCCTCGCCACTCAGAGAATCGTAGTAGGAATACTACGCCCTCCCAAGGAGAGAGCAGAAGCCTCAGGACAGGCGACACTCACTCCTTATCTTCAAGAACTCGTCACTCCAGGTCTGAGAGGACGAGATCCGAAAGATCATACACTGAAGGAAGCACGTATTGGCCTTCACATTCACACCAAACCAGATCCAGACAAACCGAGCTACCCAGGTCATCCGACTTACGAACCGTGCTAGAAGAAAAAGCACGATGCAAGGAGGATGCCAGGGCAAGGGATCCACACCGAGTTTCGGCCTTACAACGGTTGGCTCCTCGGACGCACGGAAGCGTCGAGGTTGGAATGCCAATACCACGACCGGCCTACGAACCAACGGACAAGGCATTGGCAAGACTACAGACTTCGCCGTTTGTCCCAGCGATCGAAAACGCTCCCCTACCATCAGGCTTCCTTCAGCCGAAGTTCAATACATATGAAGGGAAGACGGATCCGTATTCACACTTGAGCCACTTTCGCCAAGTCATGGACGTGTACAGGCGAAACAAGGCCTTAATGTGCATACTTTTCCCATCAAGTCTGGGCGACCTGGGCTTGACTTGGTTCGAAAAGCTCCCAGAGGGTAGCATAGCCTCCTGGGCCCAATTGGCAGAAGCGTTCGTAACAAGGTTTCGGACAAATACTAAGACACCGGTGGAGATAGACCAGTTACTCTCCATCGACATGGGTGAAAAAGAGACCCTCAGATCTTACAACAGTCGCTACTGGGAAACATTCAACCAGATTGGAGACTGCCCCACCAATCTAGCCATTGCGCAATATAAAAGAGGCCTCCCAGTAGGAAACCGATTAAGGGACTCGATCACCATGACGCCACCCCTCACCATGGAGGCCCTGATGGAAAGAGTGCATCAGCACATCAGGGTAGAAGAGGATGGCGCGCGTGCTAAAGCAAGATCAAGCACGACCGCAGCACCGGAAAGGAAAACCCCTGCCAAGGTCAACACGGTTGACCGAAGTAACAAGAACGGACGTGGCAGACGAGATAACGGAGAAGACCCAGACAAAAGATGGTTGAGAATCCGCACTGCCATAACAACGGTGTTCAAAAAACCAATATATCGGATTCTGAGCGAAATCAAAGACAAGCCTTTTGTCAAGTGGCCAGCCAAGCTTGGGGAAGCTCAGAAGAGTTACGACGACAGATCACGGTGCACCTTCCACAAAGAAAAGGGGCACCGAACTGAGAATTGCACGCCACTGAGGCAGCATTTGGAAGAATTGGTGGCAGCAGGCCACTTGGACGAATACATTGAAGGAGGAGCGCAACCGGCCCCCCAAGATCATAATGACCAACCCAACAGAATGCCAAACGATGCACCACCACAAGGCATTATCAATGTAATTCATGGAGTTTTTGAACCTGAGCGCGTATGCGAGCTTAGAGGTTCAATCAAGAAGGCTGAACACTTTAGGGAAGTATTAAGTGCCCAACCCGCCATCAAGAAGGGGAGGACAGAGGCAACAAACGTCATGTCCTTTTCGGATAAGGACTTGGAACGAATTTACTGCCCCCATAATGATGCCCTGGTTGTCACTCTCCGAGTCAAGGATTTTGACGTCAAGCGGATTCTGATTGACCAGGGTAGTTCATGTGAGATCATGTATCACGGCACATTCAAACAACTAAAGCTGCAAGACAAAGACTTGGCACCTGCAGTTTCTCCCCTGATTGGATTCAACTCCATGCCAGAGTGGCCTGTCGGCAAAATAATCCTTCCAGTCAGAGCTGGAAGTGTATCAAAACAGGTGGAGTTCTGGGTATTGAAGGTCCCCTCCACCTACAACATCATCCTGGGCAGAACATGGCTGCATGCCATGCGTTCGGTGGCGTCATCATACCATCAGGTAATACGGTTCCCCAATGACGCCGGTATAATTGAAGAAGTCTACGGCGATCAGATCATGTCAAAACAGTGCTTCGCCACAGCAAATGGAAGCCGAGCTGCCAAAGGATACGTTCATTCGGTGGAAGAACCAGAAAGTAATGAACTATTCGCTGACGTCGGCAAAGAGGCTGATCAGAAAGCGGTGGAAGACTTGGTGGAAGTAAAAATAGATGAGAAGAACCCGGATAAGTTCTTCTTGCTTGGCTCATCATTGTCCAGCGCTGAGAGATTAGAGGTCTTAGAATTCTTGACCTCTAATATCGAAGTGTTTGCCTGGACACCTTACGACATGCCAGGCATTGATCCAAACTTCATCAGTCACCAACTCAATGTCCACCCATCCGCCAGACCAGTCATTCAACGCACACGCAGATCGGCACTCCACCACGCCGAAATAGTGGCAGAAGAGGTGGGCAACCTGCTGGAGGCAGGAGCAATAAGGGAAGTGCACTACCCAAAATGGATCTCCAACACCGTCGTAGTGCCAAAAAAGAATGGTAAATGGCGCGTCTGCGTCGACTACAAAACAGTCAACAAGGCATGCCCGAAAGATAGCTTCCCTCTACCAAGGATAGATCAACTGGTGGACCTAACGGCAGGACATAACCGACTTAGCTTTTTGGATGCATACAGAGGCTACCACCAGATCGCCATGCATGAGCCAGACCAGGAGGTCACATCCTTCACAACACCAAGGGGGTTATATTGCTACAAGGTCATGCCCTTTGGCCTAAAGAACGCAGGGGCGACATTCCAAAGGATGGTCACCAAGATGTTTGAACCATTGTTAGGCAGAACAATGGAGGCTTACATCGACGACATGGTGGTCAAAAGCAAGGATGAGAATGACCATCTGAAAGACTTAGGCGAGATGTTCCAGATCCTGAAGAAACACAAGCTACGCCTCAATGCGTCCAAATGCGCATTTGGAGTTGGATCTGGCAAATTCTTGGGCTTCCTGGTGACCAACCGAGGTATAGAAGCAGACCCCTCTCAGATCAAAGCAATCCAGGAGTTGGAGAGACCAAACTCAGTCAAAGAAGTGCAGCATCTCACTGGTATGGCGGCTGCGCTAAACCGGTTCATAAGCAGGTCGTCAGACAGACTACGACCATTCTTCCAAGCTTTAAAAGCCAAGTTTGAGTGGGATGAAGAATGCGACCGAGCTCTGGAAAGCTTGAAGGAGTACATGTCTTCCCCACCACTACTTGTAACTCCAGTTCCTGGTGAAGAACTCTTTTTATACCTGGCAGTTTCTCAGCACGCAGTTAGCGCAGTGTTGGTTCGTGCAGAAGGAATACAACACCTGCCCATCTTTTATGTAAGCAAGACATTGTTGGGAGCCGAAACAAGGTACTTGCCCTTAGAGAAGCTAGCGTTAGCGTTAATGATGGCATCCAGAAAGTTGGCGCATTACTTTCACGCCCACACCATAGTCGTCCTCACAGCCTTTCCATTAAAAGCTCTGTTTGAAAGGGCGAACTTCAGTGGGCGAATTTTGAAATGGGCAGTAGAGTTGGGACAATTCGACATCAAGTTCCAACCCAAGACCGCAATAAAAGCTCAATCTTTGGCAGACTTCGTCGCAGAGTTTACTCCTGGAAGTCATCATATCTGCCCTGTCGACCTGACTGACTCAACCGAACTAGGGACGGAAGTTGACGCCGGAACAGCGCAACCCCTAGTGGAGGGTAGTCTATCAACCGAACTAGGGACGGAAGTTGACGCCGGAATAGCGCAACCCCTAGTGGAAGGTAGTCCATCAAGCACAAAGGCAGACCATACTAAGGACAACAAGGAGGAGCCAAACAAAGGCTCACCAGCAGTTCAAACAGAGGACGAAGGGCAGACAGCCAACCTGGACTTTGAAGAAAACACCATTCTTGACCTCACGACATCGTCTAATCCTTCCACTTGCTGGAAACTATTCGTTGGAGAGATGTGGAAGCTCTTTGTGGATGGAGCATCCAACCGACATGGTGCAGGGCTTGGCATAGTCCTCATCTCTCCAGACGGCCTGGTTATAGAGCAAGCAATCAACCTTGGCTTCCCAGCATCCAACAACGAAGCAGAGTATGAGGCGCTTCTCGCAGGACTCAAGTCGGCACACTTCATGAAAGCAACCGAACTGATGGTGTACAGTGACTCACTGCTGGTGGTAAACCAAATTTCTGGCGAATACGAAGCAAAGGATGACAGAATGGCCAAGTACCAAGAGCTAGTCAGAACGGAGATCAAGAAGTTTGATGTGGTAAGGATAGAACAAATTGGCAGGGAGGAAAACAGCCGAGCGGACGAGCTAGCAGGCCTTGCCTCAATGGCAGATACATCAATCCCTCATCCATTACTCGTCAACTTCTTACCAAAACCAAGCATAGAAGACCCCGAAGCAGAAGAAGTGTATTGCGCAGAATTAGGGCCCTCTTGGATGGATCCCATCATCCTGTTCCTAAAAGACGGCATCCTACCAGAAGAGAAAAAAGAAGCCAACAGAATAAGGGCGAAGTCGCAGCGGTTTTGGCTATCTCCATCTTTGGCATTATATAAGAAGTCGTTCTCTGGGCCTTACCTCAAGTGCGTTCATCCCAGCAAAGTAGAAGCATTCCTGTTCGAAATACATGAAGGGGTATGTGGAAGTCATCAAGGGGGAAGGTCGCTCGCTTACAGGGCTATTTCACAAGGATATTGGTGGCCATATATGCAAGCAGACTCAGAGAAATATGTGAAGAAGTGTGAAAAATGCCAGAAATTCGCGCACCAAATACATCAACCAGCAAGAGAACTCCTACCTTTAACTAGCCCATGGCCTTTCGCAATGTGGGGCTTAGACATAGTAGGACCACTTCCAACAGCACCTGGAGGCAGAAAATTCTTTCTCGCAGCAACAGACTACTTCACAAAATGGGTGGAAGCAGAAGCATTGGCATCAATCAAAGAAAAAGATGTGAAGAAGTTCGTTTGGCAAAATATTATCACTCGGTTTGGCATACCAAAAGCACTGATCTCAGACAATGGAACTCAGTTCGACGGCAGAATCTTCAGAAGCTTTTGTGAAGAATACAAGATAGAATTCTACAATTCCACACCGGCGTATCCTCAAGCAAATGGGCAGGCTGAAGCATCAAATAAAGTCGTCTTGGATGGACTAAAGAAAAGGCTAGAGAAAGCAAAAGGCAAGTGGGCGGATGAACTTCCTCATGTTTTATGGGCCTACCGCACCACACCTCGACGATCAACAGGAGAAACACCATTCTCCTTAGCATATGGAATGGAAGCGGTGATCCCACTAGAAGTTGGCCTCCCCACAATTCGAAGCGAAAATTTTGATCCAGACTTAAATGGAGAAGCCATAGCCTTAGAACTCAACCTTGCAGAAGAAAGAAGAGAAAGAGCTTTGGTCCACATTGCCGCATACCAACGAGAGTTAATCAAAAAATACAGCAAAAAGGTTCATCCAAGACAATTCAAAATTGGCGATTGGGTACTGCGCAAAGTAATGGGAAACACCTTGGTCCCAGGAGACGGCAAGTTAGGCCCCAATTGGGAAGGTCCCTATAAGGTGGTTGGGTTAGCCGGCAAAGAGGCATACCACCTAGAAGACAAGGATGGCAAGGCAATCCCTAGGCCATGGAATACGGCCAATCTCAAGTTATTTTACTTTTAGCTCTTCTTTTTTCAAACATGTAATTTTCTCTTCCTTCAATAAAATGAGAAATTCTTTTTGGCACAAATTATTCTTTGTAAAAGTTAGCTTTAGAGACTAAGTTTATTGCAAGCATTCTATTCCAAGTTAGCTGGAAAAACTAACTCAGAGGTTGGCTGGATTTAACCAACATCCTTCCTAAGCCCAGGATAAGGATCTAGGCTGCAGGACATTTGGTCGGAATAACCAAATACTATAAGTTAGCTGGAAAAACTAACTTCAATGGTTGGCTGGAATAAACCAACACTTGTTACTCTTCAGCTGAAGTAAGGGTATGGCTGAAGAGTGGTTGGCTGGAATAAACCAACTCTTGTTACTCTTCAGCCGAAGTAAGTGTATGGCTGAAGAGTGGTTGGCTGGAATAAACCAACTCTTGTTACTCTTCAGCCGAAGTAAGCGTACGGCTGAAGAGTGGTTGGCTGGAAAAAACCAACTCTTGATACTCTTCAGCCGAAGTAAGTGCAAGACTGAAGAGTGGTTGGCTAGAATAAACCAACTCTTGTTACTCCTCAGCCGAAGTAAGTGCATGGCTGAAGAGTGGTTGGCTGGAATAAACCAACTCTTGATACTCTTCAGCCGAAGTAAGTGCAAGACTGAAGAGTGGTTGGCTGGAATAAACCAACTCTTGTTACTCTTCAGCCGAAGTAAGTGCAAGGCTGAAGAGTGGTTGGCTGGAATAAACCAACTCTTGTTACTCTTCAGCCGAAGTAAGTGCAAGGCTGAAGAGTGGTTGGCTGGATTAAACCAACACTTAGTACTCCTCAGCCGAAGTAATTATATCGACTAAAGAGTGGTTGGCTGGTAAGTATAGTTTAACCAACCAAAAACCGAAATAACACTTGGAGTAATAGAAGACATTACAAATGCAAGCATACACACAATAACCGGAATAAGAGATGAAATTTTTCATTGCAAGAGAAGTCATTACAAGGGGGCTTAGTTCGGTTACAAAGAAAAGAGTACAAATTTAAGAGAAAAGTTCATCTATCTCGGCATCAAAGGCAGCATCAGTGTCAGCTGGAAGACCGGTTTCTGGCGGCAGGACTCCTTCAGTCACAACAGTGGTATCGACCGGAGCCACAGTTTCATTTGGCTGTTCAATAGTCAGATCTTCCACTCTGGACTCGGGCCGATCTATCTGATCCACATTCACAACCGAAGTATCCCCAGGGGCAGAGTCTTCATCAGAATCTTCATCATCTGAGCCCTCAAGGAACTGCTGTTGCATGGCCGTGGCATATTCCATCAAGGAGTTAGGTATGAAATAGGCTGGAGGGTTGAAAACCTCGGTCTGAGGATCATGACCGAGCTTCTCAACGGCTCCCCTCCAGCCGCACTTAAAGAAAAGATCCTTGGCAGCATTACATTGTTGGGCGTAAGCGTCCTCTGCTCTCTTGAAGCCCTGCTTGTCAGCCTGTTTTACCTTCTCCTTTATTTCGGCATCCTTCTTTCTTTCAAGTTTTAACAACTCGCGCAAGTACTTGTCCTTCAGCACAATGGCAGTCTTTTGTTTTTCGGCCTCGGCCGAACTAACCATTCCGGTCAAACGACCGACCTCACCTCGGAGTTCGGCCATTTCCTTTCTGGCCTCCTCTAGTTCGGCCGATTTCGCCTCTGCCTCGGCCGCCGCTTGCCTTGTCACTTTCCTCAGCTCCAGTACTCTCCTGTGGGTGATTTGGTTCTTTTGAATGGCCTGACAAAGCAACTTCCTTTTAACCGAAGAAAAAGTTGAAAATAAAAAGAGGAAAAAATAAGAAATTCGACCGAAGTTACTAACCAGAATCATCGATTTAGTCGCAGACCGAATGGACTTCAGCTCGGTGGTTAATTGTTTTTGGTGATGCTCCATGTCTCTGGGCAGACACACGCTCTTGGCCAGGTTGATGGCCAACAGGTGGTCCTTCTCAGCAACGACCGAGTCTGTGTCTAGAATGTCTCGATCGTTGAAGGTTAATTTCGGTGCCCAGCAGCCGATGGTTCGGTCGGAAGACTCCGGAAGGGGGCTCGGTGGTAAGCTCGGCTGAATAGGAGTTTCTTCATCAATCGAAACTCGTTCGGGTTCGAAAGTTCGGGCACGTTTGGTTCGGCGGGAAGAGGATGGCTGTTGGGAAGGAAGGGCGACAACAGCAGGTTGCGGTTGGCTGGGAGGCGCCACTTCGGGCCTAGCTGTTTCGGTAAGAAGGGCCCTGACCCTGCTCCTTTTCGCCATCTCTTCTTCTGCGGTTAGAGGGACAAGTCTTGTCTCGGGCAAAGTTGGGTCCGGTTCCGGTGCCTCTTCAAGAAGGAAGTCAGTCACCTTTGCTTTCCGTCGACCGCTGTAACGGTAGGTCGGTTCGAAATTTAGAAGCTTGGCCCAATCCCTTTCTTTAACCCGAAAAGCGGCTCGCAAAACTCCGAGGTTAGGATAGCTATACAGGGAATGAAGATGGGCAAAATCTGCAAAAAAGAGAGAAGTGCTAGTTCGGCTAACAGACTAAACAACCGAGATAACTTACAAAGCAGAAGACCGAAGTAAAATTACCAGGCTCTCCCATTTTCCAATTTATAGGTCGGCCAGGAATTTGAGCTTGAAAATCCTCAAAGTTCCCAGAGACCCAAAAGAAATCGTCATCGTTAAGATCTTTGTCCGGAGTGTGCTTGATTATCTTCTCTCGGCGGCGGCGAATTCTAAGGTAGTAGACCCACCCAGCATTCTTTGAGCCGATAGAGTATTGACGAAAGATCTCGGCTAGACCAAGATTCAGTCCGGTTTGGTGGTTTAATGCGGCTATCCCCATTATAATACGGTATGTATTGGTGGATAGTTGGGTGGGACATAACCTAGTCTGTCTAAGAAATTCGCAGATTAGCGGTTGGACAGGAAACCGTAGTCCGGTCTCTATTATGGATTGAAGGGTAAAGGGCACGAAGCCTTCATTGTTCCAGGGGGTAGCATCTTTTTTGGCCAACGCCAGATGGACATCATCAGGAATCTGGTAATCTTGCCTAAATTCGGCCAGGCCACCAGGGGTTTCGACTAAATATCTATACTTACCCATTTATTGTATAAATTATGAATAAATTATTTCGGTACCAAAACTAGGCTCAGTAGCTCGGTTGAGCACACGCAGGAGTGCCTGGGCAACCTAAGTCTGCAAAGTAGAAAACAAAGGGGTTAAGCACAGATCGTCGGACCGCGCTACAAATTATAAGCAAGATATACAAATCCTACTTCGGCTTAGTGGGCTGGTTCTACCTCGGCTCATTAGAAGGTTTCTTAGCTCGGTTTCGAGCAGTTTAGACCGGTTTAACGTCTAAGGGGCAGCTTTCTGAGTTCGGTCTAAAAAACTAAGAAAGCTGGTTTAGTCCCAAGGCCTAAATCGGTTGCGATGTGAGCAAAGTTACTCCGACTGAGCCCCTAGGGGCGGCTTTCTGAGTTCGGTTTCAGAACTAGGAAAGCCGGCTTGGCCCCAAGGTCTTAGCTCGGTTGGAGACCGAAGTACCTAGTTCGGTATATACAAGCTTGTTCGGTAATCTTATCTTGGCTAGAGTGGTTCAGAAGAAACTACTGACATTCCTACAAGTTCTAGTTCGGTTATTGACTTCAGAAGTCTACGTATTAGGGGCAAACAGAATCCTAGTTCGGTCGCAATGTGATTTTGGATCTAAGGCTTGTTTTTCTACATAACAGTTCATACACATACAAGTTCTATTCATTTTTTCATGAAAGTACAGAAGCAAAAACAAGGAATACACGAGCATGCTTCACCTAGATAGAAAAAACAGAAATGAAGAAAGCAAACAACAACAAGAAGTTTTCTCAGAACTTACCAGTTTGGAGAAGAAGAAGTTGAAGATGAAGCAGTGGCAGCAACGGAAGCACGAACACAGTAAGCGCAAAGCTCAAGAACTCGATCAGCCAAAAAAGCAGAGAGAGAGTATGAAGGGTGGTAAAAGTGAAGATACCCTAGCCTCAGGGTTCACTTTTGTTAGAAAGCCCAAAATTTGGGCGGGAACCGTCTCGAGATCTCAAAGCACGAAGACGGCGTGACAGCCGTCCTTAGCCAATCAGAGCCTGCCACGTGTCACTGGAATAGGAAGCGTTACAGACACTATGATTGAAGAGACGTTTTGACCGGACATAGTGATACCCGAGGTAAACATTAGTTCGGCTGGAAAGGCTAAAAGGGTTTTTTAGCTCGGCTGAAAAAGCGTAACACACTTTAGCTCGGCCAGAAGGCTGGTAATCCCAATCATGTTGCACAGATGGAATTAAGGGGCAATTGAGAGGGCAATTTTTGGGAAAAACTGGGCCGAGCTGCGAGTTGGGCTTTAAGGCTCAGAAAAGCGAAGGACTAAGTAAAAAAGGCCGTAATGGTTACTCCGGCCTAGGAGAGACAGAGTTACTCCGGCCCAAAGGAGGTGGAATTACTTCGGCTTACGAAGTAATAGAGTTACTTCGGCTAGAGGATTGTAAAGTACTTCGGTTTGGGGAGCAACTTGGAGTTAGACCGGCCTTAGAGGCATACCGGTTTGAGAGTTATGCCGGTCGAGTCAGTGGTTCGGTCCGAACATACCACGGTTCAGGTATTGAAGAACCGAGATATGATAGCATGAAGAAGAACCGAACAACTGTTAGTACGGCCTACTTGGTGGCTCGGCATAGCCATTTTTACTTCGGTCAAATAGAAGTTCGGCCATAAAGAGAACCATCCCACTTGGTTTAAGCAGTGGGGGAGGGTGTGAAAGGATAAGCATTATCCTCAGGAGAATGAATCCTAGAAGGACTCTGCATGGAGAAATACAAGTCCTACTAGGATTGTGCCACGGGAAACTTATAAAAGCTCACAAGCATCACCTTGGAGGAGGTAATTGAACACAATCTTTCTGAGAACTTAGAGCTTTGTCTATTTGTCAAGTTTTCTGACTTAGGCATCGGAGAGGTTTCCGGCACACACCCGCCGGCTAGCTCACGTTTGTGTTTTCAGGTGACAAAGCGACGTCGTACGGAGGAGCGTGGACTTGGTCAACAGGATTATACGAGGAGAATTATTTCCTCCCCGTACACCACCCATTAATCACATTACAAATTTTAAAAACTCTTAAATTATGCCACATCATCAATTACATTAGTTAGTATACCAATTGGTACATCTAACATTATTCGTGAAAAAAATTATAGAAAATATTTGTGGATGGTTTAAATGGTGAAACCTCTACTAACTATTTTTTTTTTTTTTGAACGCACCTACTAACTATTGTTGTTATTACTTTTTTGTTCTCAAGGGTTTTTTTTTTTTTTTTTTTTTTTGAAACTTGTAGAGACCCTAAGTTTTAGTCATTGTACTTTAAATTCTAAGTTTCTAGTTAATTCTATTTTATCTTCCAATTTTGCTAAACTTTGCAATTAGGTCCAATGGAACCTTACTATATTTTTCTAGCCTTTATTAATTGCAAATAGGTATTTGTGTATTATTTCATAACGTAGAAAAATTCCTAGCGCTTGAGTTTTATTTCATGTTAAACCCTAAGTTTATTTACTAACTTTGTTAATACATTTTATTTTCCTTTTTCTGTATATTAATTTCTTTTGTATACTAAAAAGTGGAGGATCCCCTCTAGTCCAGATTTTATTTCATTTTAAACCCTAAGTTTATTTACTAACTTTGATAATGCATTTTATTTTCCTTTTTCTTTATATTAATTTATTTTGTATACGTGGAGGATCCCCTCCGGTCTAAAATTTGAGGCACTGTTCCGGCCCATGGGTCCTGTTTTGATAATCCAAACCATTTATTTTGTCGAGTACTTCGTGTATTTCATCCACCAAAAAAAAAAAAAAAAAATAGTTTGATCCAATAATTGTAACTAGTTTAATTTATTGCGTTTATCGTAGGAAAAAATGTATAGTTTATTTTTTTTGTCGTCCATTTTATTTATTTTTGTTGAAAAAATACGGTAAATTGAACTAGTTACAGTTATCAGATTGGCGCTAAAGTGAGCAAAACTTCCAGGTTGACCATTCGATAAAGCTTTTTTCTTGCTTTGTTGGCCAGTCTTGGTTTTGTTGTCCTGTTTGCTGCTTTGCTTTGGTTGCCTACTTCTTTGCATGCTTTCTGTACTTTTAAGGCATTAAATAATTCTAAATAAAACCAAGAGATTAGAATTATGATAATTGGATGATCGAGGGATGTCCTGGCGGATGACCGGGAGGATGTCCAAAACATCACAAGGTGGTCATCCTGGGGGATGACCACAATGCAAAAAAAACATTTCAACAGAGTATTATACAAGTTGGCCCTCCTGGAAGATGACCACAATCTAGGGATGTCTTAGTGAATCTGCAATTGAGGTGGGTTTTATTTTTTGTTTCCAGAGAAAATAAAGTTGTAGTTTTCCAGTGTTGATACTTGGGTTAAATCAATCAAATATCCTTGGAAACCCATTGAATACACTAAATGCAAATTGTTTGGACATAACGAAATGAAATGCTTTGTGGGAAATAAAATGAAAAGCAGTGGAAAGTGAAATCAACAAATGAAAATCCTGAAAAGGAAGAGTGGGTCATTATTACTTAGAAAATAAAAATAAAAATAAAAAATTGAAATCGAGGAAAAGATGGATATTGGGGAATGCTCCGACATTGTTTTCGAAGAAATTTCAAAGAAAAGGAATTGTCAAATGCAAGGTGCTATTAGGTAGGCCTCTCATTTTGTCACATTGATGATATTTATTAGGACCTATTGGTTAATTAAACAATGTGAACAAAATAGTTAGCTTTAAGGCAGATTAGAAGGGGAATGATGCATATTAATAAATGCTTTCCAAATTGAGAATGTGAGAACCAGAATATATAAATCAAATAGATAATTAAATAATAATAATTTTACAATCTTAAATATTTTGATGTTGAATCCTAAAGTAAAAATTAAAATTATTGGAGGTCTTTTAATTAATTTTTAAACCTAAAATAAATTTATGGTGAAAGTCTTTAATTTAGAGGCAAGATTTATTATTTTTTTTTAAAAAAAAAGTGACAAATTAGTAAGCATATTTTAATCCAATAATATTTGTATGTTATTTAAATTAATTGAGAGAGAAAATAAAATAAAACAAAAGATAATTAACTAGAGCCTTTTGGTTAGATATATATATAGTAACCCTAGGTTGCCCAATACAATATAGCAGCAGCAAGCACAGCAGCCACGGGAGAGAAGGGTTGAGAGAAAAGAAGAAAAAAAATGGTTGCAAACAATGAAGGACTTTTGGGTGTGTTCTCTAGCTTTCTTCTTCCTTTTGCTTTTGTTGTTTTTTATTATTCTTATTCTATTATTATTTTATTCATTGATGGAGAGGTTGTGGGTGTATGTATTATATATATATATATATATATACTGTTAAGAAATCTGAGGAGTTAAATTCATGTATAAAGAATGGTGTAATTTTTAGTCCAAAAATTCCGCAAACGAATGAATTTTGAACTGAAATTTTTACAGTAGATTAATTACATATTGAATTTCAAATCTGAATTTTCTCATAATTTTTGAGAGTCAAAATCCATATAAATTGAGGTATTCAAATCTGTCCAGGAAACCAGTCCGAAACAGTAAATTTGGAAGTGTTGTTGTCTTTGGGTATAAATCCGAAAATTATCAATTTAGTGTCATTAGAACCGGTTACGAGTCTAGTTTCGTACATTTTTTGCCTTGCATTGATTGCTCGTGTATATTAAGAGAACCGTCATTTTCTTTAAAGTGCTGCAGAAAATAACCTGTTTGGATATAATAAATTGTAGATAATTATTTTGATAAGAAAATCAAGTGAAACCAATTGGGTTTGAAACTTAGGATATATTAGTTGATATCTGGAGGTTTTTAGAATTTTTCGAATAGCGTGGAGTGGGTTTTGTAATTTTTAAAGTTAGCGAATAGATTGGGGAAACTTATTTAAAACTCTGTTTTATCTTAAAATCACTTTTAATTAAGTTTCGATTGGAACCCATGTCTTGGGTGATTTTAGACCTTGAAGAACATGAATTTAGGTAATAGTTAAGAGTAACGGTGAGTTGGGTTGACCCGTGTTAGTGCGCTTTAGTTTGGGGTTACTTAGTTTATTATTCTTTTTAGTATGTTTGAATTAGTAGTGACGTGTAGTTTTCATACTTGGTTCAGGACACTAATTGGACTTTTATACTCAATTGGAGGATTATATTATTTCGGTTTCAGGTGAGTAGTTTCATGCTACGTATTTTTATAAATGTTCCCCTACCCTGAACTGTTAGAAAATTAAATTGTTGCTTTAAGACTAAACTATTTTGATAAATTATTATATTATCAATGGAATCAAATTATTTCTGAAACATGCGTGAACTTGGCATACTGTAAACTATTTGTTTTGGTCTCATGTTTATAAGGATGAACTACCATGTTTTGCGAAACTAATGTGTATTGATTATTGGGACCATGTATGTATTTAGTCCAAGAAAATTATTCCACTGTGTGTGGTGACTCTGGCCACTAGGGAACAGATCCGGGTTGGGCCGTGATGACTCTAGTGCTCAACGATTGTAAGGAAAAGACCTTAAAAAAAAAGGTAGGTGAACTTCAATCGGATCGTCTTTGAGAAAAGGCCCAGGTGCCACCCTGAGGATGACTTTTAGTTCGGTATTGGATCCAACGTGGCTTATAGCCTTGAGAACTGTGTGGCATATTATTTGTTTTTTTCTTGGTACCCAGAAAATTATTGGTGTTCATGTTATAATCTGTTTTAAGTGGAAAATGTCATTTGTCATGTTCTTGAGAGACATGAGTATTTTAAGTGTTGAACTGTGAAACCTTCTTTTTGAAACAAATTGTATTTACCAAACTGTATGCTAATCTAGTTTCTGTGATATATATCTTATTTTGGAATTGAGCCATGTTTTCAAAACTGTATTTACTATCCATGTTGCTACTCACTGAGCTATCAGCTGACTTAGTTTTTATCACTTCCAAGTGTTAGAAGGACTTAGAGTGGACTCATGGCGTAGTGGGGACTCGATTGCATGGACCTCTAGGACATTCATTTATTTTGTTTTAGATTGTCATGTCCAGTTTGTGCATATTTATATTTGTTTTTATTGAGGTTCATTTAGGATTATTTTGATATGTAGGTTGTTTATACCCCATAAGTTTAGATGGTTTTGATTACGGTTGATTTTGCCGTTTATAGTTGTGGCATGTCACTGGATTGAGTTTGGTTATTTATTATTGGACTTTTGTATAGTTGCTCAATGTGATTATGGATTAGTGGTTAGGCTTACGTGTGCCTTGGGCTGAGTCCCTGTGGGCCACAGCCGGTCATACCCGGATTTGGGGTGTGACAGAGAACACATTCTAGAAATGCTTAGGAAATGGTATAATTAAATGATGCTAATTAATGAACCAAGCTTACAACTAAAAGACCTGTCAAGAATATACCTGATTTGAAAACAATAAACAGAGAGATGTTTGGAAATTCATAAATGAGAATAAAATGAGAAAGAAAGAGATACTCTTACACGGTTCTCTTTTACGTCCCCTCCACAAATACCTCCTTAAATCCTTTATCCAAACACAACTTAAAAGTTTCTAAGTTGCAAACCTCTGAACAATTATTACTTGCAGAGTTGAATTTCTGGATAATAATATGAAGTCCTGTTTTGTATCCCCCCTTGGGATGAGGATACTCTCAAAGAAATCGAAGATGATTTCTCGGCCCCTATAGGTTTAGATCATTGTCCTCCTGTTGTTGCTTTGATGCCTGACATTGAATTGAGAAAACTTTCCAAATTCTTTAGTTTTTGGATGAGACATGGGAATATCAAGCAAATTCTTCAAATTTTTGAAAATTTGAATAGTAACACGTTCTCAAGTGTTGAGAAATGAGTCCTAAATTTAAAAGACTGAGTCTGTTTTTAGAGAGTTAAACAAACTGCTCTAACTTCGGCTTGAGAGTGATTTAGCTCACCATATAACCATAATGAACAGGAGGCCCTTCAGCATTATATCAAACTCTATTTTGCAGAAGAATCATCCCACAAGTTGATAGCCATAGAACGGGGAATAATATTCTCAGCCTATACGACAGTAATGGAATGAAATTAGATTAGATAAATGCGTTTAAGGCTTTGACAATATGTATGGTGCAGATATATTATGTATGTCCACATACATGATATATGCATTTCTGTCTTTTTCCCCTAGACAATTTTATACTTGACTCCATAGTTTTTTTATTTTGGCAGGTATTATGTTCCAAGGTCCAAACTAGCATTTTTCCCTGGGAACATCTACTAAACTGAATACAGAATCAAAACTTTGTTTAAGTAAATGAGTCACTCAATAGTTGTCCTCTCTAGAACAAAAATAAAAATAAAAATTAGCATTTCAATAAAAAAATGGAACCACTCAATAATTCTCATCTTGGAAATTTGAAAGGGGGAACAAATACTGAAAAACCATTGAGCTAAATCATTGATGAGGTCATGCATAATGAATAGGAAATCGTAATCACTTGAGGATTGAAAATATGACCTTGATACCAATTCTTGAAAATTCTGTTGCGGATCGGGGGCACACCAGGGAACTCAAACAAGCAATAACACACAAGATTTAACGTGGTTCGGCAAGTCGCCTACGTCCACGGGCAGCGGATTCACTATATTGAACAGAATGGTAAGAATTACAACACTCTCTGTAATTCTCTCTCTCTCTTTGCTCTCTAAGCTCACACCTCTCTGTTATCTCAGCTGTACCTCTCAACTCTCCTTAGCTTCTCTATATATAGAGATTACAAATCCAAGAGAGAGTCTTTGAAATGAGCTGGCTGCCAGCCCATTGTTGTGCTTTCGGTGGCTTTCCAGATTGATACTTCTCATGGCTTCTCATGGCCTCATGGCCAACTCACATGGCCTCATGGCTTCCCCACCATGTAGCTGGCTTCCACTTTCCATCACATGGCCAGAATCTGTAGCCAATATTCAACAATCTCCACCTTGGCGAGGATTCTTTTATCCAACATAGTGATCGATCAACACTGCCATGCACCCGAAGGTGCTTAGTTCCGAGAGATGTTGACCAAGTCCAAACAATGTTGGAACTTGATCCCAGAAACTACCTTTGTGAGCATATCGGCCGGATTATCTGCAGTACCAATCTTTTGAAGCAGAATATCCCCTTCATTCACAATTTCTCGGATGAAATGGAAACGGACATCAATGTGCTTGGTGCGGGCATGATGAACCTGGTTCTTTGCCAAACAAATGGCACTCTGACTGTCACAAAACACCTCAACGTGCTTCTGAACAATTCCCAAGTCTTCAATCAACCCATGTAGCCAAATAGCTTCCTTAAAGGCTTCTGTCACTGCCATGTACTCTGCCTCTATAGTAGACAAAGCCACCGTTGACTGAAGCGTTGACCTCCAACTTACCGGCCCTTTAGCAAGCGTAAATAAATACCCTGTTGTTGACCGGCGTTTGTCTAAGTTACCAGCATAATCTGAGTCCACATATCCTTCCAAATTCTGCCCGAGTCGGTTATCTCTCTCGAACTTCAATCCCAGATTGACCGTGCCATGTATGTACCTCAGGATCCATTTCACTGCCTGCCAGTGATCTTTTCCTGGATCATGCATATACCTGCTTACCATACTCACAGCATGCGAGATGTCAGGCCGTGTACAAACCATAGTATACATTAATGCACCAACTGCATTTGCATATGGAACCTGTGCCATATGCTTCCGTTCTTCTTCTGTGCGTGGAGACAACAAAGCACTAAGCTTGAAATGAGGGGCCAATGGTGTACTTACAGCTTTGGTTTTCCCATTGATGCCAAATCTGTCTAACACCTTTTTCAGATACTGGGTTTGTGTCAGACAAACCGTGCCCTTCTTCCTGTCTCTCTTGATCTCCATGCCAAGAACTTTATTTGCTTCTCCCAAATCCTTCATTTCAAACTCCCTTGCTAACTGTGCCTTGAGTTTGTCAATCTCTACCTTGCTCGTAGATGCAATCAGCATATCATCTACATATAAGAGCAAATAGATGAAGGAACTGTCGGGAAGCTTACGGAAATATACACAATGATCAAATTGACTTCTTGTGTATTCTGTCTCCATCATGAACCGATCAAATCGCTTGTACCACTGCCTCGGGGATTGCTTCAATCCGTACAACGATTTGTTCAGCTTACAGGCCCAATTCTCTTTTCCAACAATTTTGAAACCATCTGGCTGGGACATGTATATCTCCTCTTCAAGATCTCCATGTAAGAAGGCAATTTTGACGTCGAGTTGGGCGAGCTCGAGATCAAACTGTGCAACCAAAGCTAACAAGATGCGAATAGACGTGTGCTTCACAACAGGTGAGAATACCTCATTGTAGTCTATTCCTTCCTTCTGAGCATAGCCTTTAGCTACCAATCTAGCTTTGAATCTGATGTTGTCTCTGCCTGGAATGCCTTCCTTCTTGGTGTAAACCCACTTACACCCAATTGCTTTCTTGCCTTTTGGAAGTTGTACCAACTCCCAAGTCTGGTTCTTGTGAAGTGACCCGATCTCTTCATCCATAGCCTCCTTCCATTTGACACTTTCTGCATTATGCACGGCTTCTTTGAAAGTGCAAGGAACATTGTCTTCAATGATTGGAAGTGCATAGGCTACCATATCGGTCATCCAACTGGGTTGCTTAGTAACCCTTTTTCCTTTCCTGATTGCAATGGGTTCTGATTGTTGCAGAGCCTCTGGATCTTCATTTTCATCTGAACTCTCTTCAGAGCTATCCTCTGAGACTTCTTCAGGATGGTTGATTGGTTGACTAGTCTTTGCTGGAGTCTCAAACTCCACTTGTACTGACTTCTTCAATGCTTCCTCATTCTGTTGAGGATCTGGTTGCTTCAGCATTGCAGACTCATCAAAGGTAACGTCTCTTCTGATGAGAACTTTCTTTGATTCAGGGCACCACAGTCTGTATCCCTTGACACCGTCACCGAAGCCCAAGAAGATGGCTTTCTTGGCTCTTGGATCCAACTTAGATTCTGTAACATGAAAATATGCTGGACATCCAAAGATACGTAACTGATCATAATCAGTAACTGGGACTCCTGACCATACCTCCATGGGAGTCTTCCCATCTAATGCTGCAGTAGGTAGTCTGTTGACAAGATGACGAGCATAGTTCAATGCCTCGCCCCAAAATGCCTTGCTCAATCCAGACTGTGACAGCATACACCGGACTTTCTCCACCAAAGTGCGGTTCATGCATTCTGCAACTCCATTCTGCTGCGGTGTTCCAGGAACTGTGAAATGTCTCACTATCCCTGCATTCTGGCAAACCTCAAAGAAGGGATCTGATGTATATTCTCCACCATTGTCAGATCTGAGCTTCTTGATCAATCTGCCTGTCTGGGTCTCAATCATCTTCTTCCACGTAAAAAAGATGTCTAAGACTTCATCTTTGTGTTTCATTGTATAAATCCAAACTCTTCTAGAGAAATCATCAATGAACGACACAAAGTAGTGTTTACCTCCCAACGAAGCAATCTTGGAAGGACCCCATACGTCGGTGTGGACGTAGGCTAGAATCCCTTTGGTACGGTGAATTGCAGTACCAAACTTGATTCTTGTTTGCTTGCCCAATACACAATGCTCGCAGAATTCAAGCTTCCCCGTCTTGGCGCCTTTCAACAGGCCTTGCTTTACCAACCCTTGTAAAGCCTTCTCACCGACATGCCCTAGGCGCATGTGCCAAAGTTTGGAAGTGTCTGATGCATCATCTTCTGAGCTGGAACTGGTGGAGACAGCCACTCTCCCTGTGACTGTAGAGCCATCCAGGAAATATAAATTTCCCTGTCGAGTACCCTTCATTGCAACCAATGCTCCTCGAACAACTTTAAGGACTCCACCTTCCATGGTTACTCTGTAACCTTTGGAGTCTAAAACTCCCACTGAGATGAGATTCTTGGTTAGATCTAGTACATACCATACATCTTCAAGAATTCTGATTGTTCCATCATGGATCTTCAGTTTAATTGTTCCAATCCCCTTTGTCTGGCAAGCTTGGTCGTTGCCCATCAGCACAACTCCTCCATCGAACTCTCGTAAGCTCGAGAACCACTGCTTGTTAGGACACATATGGAATGAACATCCGGAATCTATTATCCATTCATCAGACTGGCCATATGATGAAACTGTGAAGGCTCCTCCTTCATCATTATCTCCATCTCGTGCAATATTCACCTTCTCTTCTGTCTTGTCTTTATTTGGACAATCTTTTGCCCAATGCCCCGTCTGGCGACAAGCTGCACACTCGTCTTTTGCAAGACGTCTTTTGTCTGAAGGTTTCCCCCTGGATTTTGAGCGAGACTTTCCTCGCCCTGTATTTCTTCTGTTATTTGTTCTGCCTCTGACTGTTAATGCCTCGGATGTTGAGTCCCTGTTTGCAGACTTATCTTTCCTTCTGAACTCATTGTTCACCAAGGCGTTTGCAACATCAATATACTTGATCTTCTCTTTACCGTACAGTAAAGTAGTAGTGAGATGATCATACGAGTCAGGCAAGGAATTTAACAATAACAGTGCTTTGTCTTCATCACCAACTTGATCATCCAAATTCTTCAAATCCGTAATAATTTTGTTGAAGTTATTTAGGTGTTCGTTCATCGAAATACCTTTAATTTAGTCGAAACGAAACAACCTCTTCCTCAAGTAGAGCCGGTTCTCAATGCTCTTTGTCATGAACTTATCTTCCAGCGCCTTCCAAAGCTTCTTCGCAATATCATATTCTGTAAAGGCATACTTCTCCTCTTTTACAAGGCAAAGTCGGATGGAACTGCAGGCCAGGAGATTCACCCTCTCCCATTCTATCTCATCCAGGTCATCTGGTTTGTCTCCCAGAGTGAAGTGCAGGTTCATTTGGACAAGCATATCCTTAACTTCGCATCTCCACATGCCAAAGTTGCTGCTTCCATCGAACTTCTCTACCTCGAACTTGGCATGGGACACCGGGGTCCAATGCTTAGAAGTGCTTGTACTGGCTGAATTACTTACGGACTCGGTTGATCTAGATTCTGCCATTTTTTAGAAACTTCAATTCAAAAAACTGACCGTACAGATGTGTCCGGAATACTCCAAATAGTTGGGAAGCACTATTGGATCGTCAAAAACGGACTCCGAATGGCTCCGATCTGGCAAAAACACTTTGGACGGGTCAGATCTGCAGAATCTGGTGAGCTGAGATGCACCGGATAATTTCTTCGGTCAACGGCTGGTCAACGGCTCGGTCAACGGCGCAGGTGGCGCGGTCAACGGAGCTCCGACTCAACGGCTCGGCTTCGATCGGCTGATGACGTCGGCTGGCGTGGGCGCGTGCGGCGTGTGTCTGCGCATGAACGCACGCGTCGTCTACCTCTGAAAGCGCGTGCGGCGCGTGCGTGAGACTGGGCCGACGCGCCGACTGGCTTCACAGCGCGTGGGGGCGCGTGCAGCGACTGGGCCTCACGCGCACTCTTCTCCTGGCGCGTGACGGCGCGTCAAAGCTCCTCTGGGCTCTGTTTTTGCTGTTCTGGACTCCTCTCGGGGAGTTCTTCCTCCTGGTATGGTCAAAAGTGGATTTTGAGCACTTCGAAATCTGGGCACTTTCGGGAAAAATTCGATTTTTCGCAACCCGAGCTCTGATACCAATTGTTGCGGATCGGGAGCACACCAGGGAACTCAAACAAGCAATAACACACAAGATTTAACGTGGTTCAGCAAGTCGCCTACGTCCACGGGCAGCGGATTCACTATATTGAACAAAATGGTAAGAATTACAACACTCTCTGTAATACTCTCTCTCTCTTTGCTCTCTAAGCTCACACCTCTCTGTTATCTCAGCTGTACCTCTCAACTCTCCTTAGCTTCTCTATATATAGAGATTACAAATCCAAGAGAGAGTCTTTGAAATGAGCTGGCTGCCAGCCCATTGTTGTGCTTTCGGTGGCTTTCCAGATTGATACTTCTCATGGCCTCATGGCCAACTCACATGGCCTCATGGCTTCCCCACCATGTAGCTGGCTTCCACTTTCCATCACATGGCCAGAATCTGTAGCCAATATTCAACAAATTCTTGCAACCCAAGTCTTCCATTTGCTCTCGACCATTTGGTTGTTCAATTAAACCTTCAGCCATCCATAGCAAGACTAATTCCTCCTTCCCAAATTCGCAGTCCATTGGGATAATTGCGCGGTAGGAAAAGCACCTCTTTAAATGAGAAGGGAGATGAAGGTAACTCAATTTCAATTCTGGGAGAATGCCACTTTCCTCATTCCATATATTTCTGTTTAGTATCTCTTTCCATTCACGTTCTTCCTGTTTACAACGTAGTAAGCTGCCAAGGGCCTTGGCTGCCAATGGCAAGCCTCGGCACCTATTCACAAAAATTTTCTTACCAATTGATTCCAATTCTGGGTATTCCATGATATCTCTATTCTCAAATGCATGTTGGTAAAAGATTAAACAACAACTATCATATGATAATTTCTGCAACTTGTAATATTCAATTGATGTTTGTAATGCAACATTTGTGTTTCGTGTTGTCATTATAATTTTACTTCCAGGTGCTCCAGCTCCAAATGGGGATCGTAGCAAATTCCACCCATCATGTCCATAATCCCACACATCATCTAGGACAAGCAAAAACTTTTTTTCTTCCAGTGTGTATTTAAGTTGAACTTGAACATCATTTAAGCCGCCCAAATTACATGAACGATGAGTGAACGACTCGAGAATTAACTTTGTTATTCTCAGAAACACAAAACCCATGCTTTTAGATTGAAATGCTTTTCCACTTGGTTGTGATTGTAGATGTGCTGAGCTAGTGTAGTCTTGCCAATCCCACCGATGCCTACAATAGGAATTACATCAAACTTTTTTACAGTAGGTGCATTCCTCAAGTAGCAATTCCATAATTTTCTTGATGTCTTCATCTCTGCCATGAATGTGAGGCTCCCTCAAACATGTACTTGGTGATATTGGACATATGTTTGTAGACATCTTCCCAACAAGTTTTTTTTATCTAAACCAAATTATTTTCCTTTAGCAGCAATTTCTTGCAATTGACTAGTAATCTTATTTAGCTTAGACCCATTTTTTGAATTGAATGGAACAATAGAGAGGCGTCGAAACATAGCTGGTCTTCTTTCCATCATCTTCTCCTCTGCCATTAGCTTCTTTTCGAGAGCTTCAGTGGCAAACTCGTCTAATATGTCATCTGCATCATAAGCCAAATGGTGCACGTCTTCTAGCCACTTCTTGATATGCTTGTTGTATATCTGTTGGTTCTCTGCATTAGCCAACAGAATCTCTATATCCTCAAACGTCTTCTTCAAATTCTGGATGCCAGTGTCAACGTCCTCTCTGCTCACTAAGTTGATTAAAAAAGAGGCCAATTTATCAACCATAGCTTCTACGAACGGAGAGATAATGATCGTTGACGCATCTATGTATTTTATTGTGAAAGAAGGAAAAGTAAGAAACTAAGCAATATACATATCAAAAGCAGGTTGAAGAAGCTCTGCAAATTTGGAACAACTTTGGTGGGTAAAAGATATGAAAGGTAAGAAATTGAGTCAAAACGAAGCAATACAGATATCAAAAATAGGTTGAAGAACCTCTGCCAACTTGGAACAACTTTGGTTGGTAAACGGGATAAGAAAGGCAAGAAACAAAACAATACAGAGATCAAAAACAGGCTAAAGAACATCTGCAAAATTCAAACAACTTTAGATGATGTGAAAGATTATAAACTGAGCTAGAATGAAGCAATACAGAGATGAAAAACAAACAGTTTGAAGAAGCTCTGCAAATGAGTAGTAGTTGAAGATTGTAAGTTGTCAAAAGCAAATGAGAACGTGATGAGAGAAGTGTATGAAGCAGAGTCCTCCCTGATCCACTTTGAAATCATAAAATTAAAAATAAAAATAAAATAAAATAAAAAAGGTGTCAATTAATGGCATCTCATCTCATTGGCCCATTTTCCAGTTAAGTTGTTTGCTACTTTTATTTTTATTTTTTATAGGTAAAATTACAAATACACCCATGAAATTTACTTAAAATATGATTTGTCCTCTATTATTTTGAAAATTACATCCCACTCCTTGAAGTTTCAATTTCATAACAAATAATCCATTTTACTAATAAATCATCAAGACAATTAATAGTTTTTAATGATATCATAAATTCATTTCAATTAATAATTTAGGAAAGAGTAATTTTATTATTGTATAGGAAAGCAGTTAGAAATTTTATTTTTTCAGTTAATTATGTTAAATAAAAAATTCTGATAATAGAATATTTGTAATTTTATAAACTATAATGATAATTCATATTTTAAGTACACTTCAAGAATGTATTTATAATTTACCATTTTACCATTGTTTTTATTCATTTCTTTGTATTTCAATGGGCATTCTAGCATGACTATCGATAGAAAATAAAAAGGAGTTGTTAGAGAGTCTCAATCAATCTTAATGCCTATATAAATGTAGTGTGTAAAGTTTAAGAATTTTTGGTCAACACTACATGTAATTGGTGGATGTGGTTAGGAACAGACACCAATAGGAGAAATTATTCAAAACACTAGCCCTCACCACCAGCGGCACACTGCTTCCACAATCAACCACCACCGTAGTTTACTAGCTCTGTTACTGTTCTTGCGTGTAAGAAAGCACACTCCATCACATATTTTTGTCACAATCCAAATTTTGTTTTTGTTTTATAGATTAAATTCTGGATTAAATTTTTTTTTTCTAGGATGAGTTTTGAATTTTTTTTTTTCTTCTTTTTTGTTGCATAACATGTTATGTAGAAAAAAAGAAAAAAAAAATGAAAAACAAGGTGGCTTAGATTCATAAGCAAACAAAAGAGTGGAGTGATGACTGACGCTAAACGAGAGGAAATCATTATGAAGACAGGAAATGGCTGCAATGCAACAGATACATTTCAAAGAAGCTTCTCTGTGCCTTGGATGTTAAAGTTGTTTGTCCTGGTTATATTGAAAAAGGCCAACCTTTTGTTTTCATTTGTAAATTTTGTGCTCATTTTCTGTCAATCTGTTCAGAAAATCAGTGTATTTTTAGTATTGACTTATTGTATATTGATATGAACAGCATATTTGATTTTGAATTAATGATATGATCAAGAATGTGTTCTTTGTTGTGTAAGAAAATTGAATCTTTGATAGTGCTTTTTAAAGGTTATTTGCAAATAAGCAACATATACATGCACATGCAGGTATTAGGAATATCAACTGAATTAATGATTCAATTATAACTTAAATTTGTTATAAAATCCAAGATTGCAGTCGAAGTTAATACAATTTTCTTTACTGCTGTAATATCTAATAATACAAATTTTATAGGCAGTTCAAAATTTATTTTGAGCTCACCTAGATCGCATTAGTGGACCTATGCCATATCAATAATTCTAGTAAATCAAGGTTCATTCATTGTTGCTTGTGGGTAGGTAAGTGTGAGTGCCCAATTTCTCTCTCTCTCTCTCTCTCTCTCTCTCTCTCTCTCTCTCTCTCTCTCTCTCTTTTCTTTTTTTTTTTTCTTTTTTTTTTTGTGTTTTTGTTTTTGTTTTTTTCTTTATTTATTTTTTTCCAGTGAGACAAGCAATTGTGCAACACTTCTCAAGTCAAACACTAGAACAAGAACAACATCAGTTATCATTAGATTTGCAAGGAACATGCATTCTCTAATTGACTTTTTTTTTTTTTTGGCAGTGGCTTCCCTCCAGTCCTAGATCGGACTAGAAGGTGTTGTTGGGCCTGCAGGACGTACTACGGGTCCCGTTTTAATAATTCAAACCGTTCAATGTGTAGAACTCGTTGAGTAATATATGCCTATTAAAAAATCACGTTGATCGAATATCGATTTGATCACATAGCTATCAATATCCGATCAATGTGTAGAACTTGTCGAGTACTATATGCTATATGTTGCTTTTTTTTTTTTTATACAAAACTGAGTAGATCACATAGCTATCGATATCCGATCAACGTGATTTGTTATAAATATATAGTACTCGACAAGTTCCATATATTGATCGGTTCGGATTATTGAAACGAGACCCGTAGTGGGCCCCCACGGGCTCAACAGCACCCACCAGTCCGATCTAGGACTAGAGGGAAGCCAAACCCTTTTTTTTTTCTTCTAAAATTCACAAAAAGACAATAAGTTAAAATAGTTAAAAAGACAAAATGACACATCAAATCTATAATCATTTTACTTTTTTTCTCACAAACATCATATCCAATTACCAAAAAAAAAATCCAACCCTCTTCTCTAACACAAATATTTTAGCCTACTAAAATAGCCAAAAACTAAAATAACCAACTTCTCAAACAAGGCCTATAATAGACAAAACCTGAGTCCTACAATAAACTAATTACATTTCATAGATTTCCATTTGAACTTGATTCACAGTTGATAAGAGCAAGAAAAACAGCTTTAAATTTGAACAACATTTTGCTATTAACCATAATAAAGGGAATAATTTAAATTTACAAAACATTTAGCCAATATGGCATTTCGAAAGGCAGGAATAAAAAAATATGGCATTACATAAGGCATGAATATTGGTAAGCCTCAGAAATCCATTGACTGTTTGTAGCAGCAAAGAAATCCTTTATTGAAATTGGAAGGTCATCTCTGTTGCACCTTCTGCTGTGTTTAGTTTGGGGATTTGAAGAGAGATTTGGAAAG
Organism: Camellia sinensis; assembly: GCF_055761805.1. Classification (NCBI taxonomy): domain Eukaryota; kingdom Viridiplantae; phylum Streptophyta; class Magnoliopsida; order Ericales; family Theaceae; genus Camellia; species Camellia sinensis. The sequence goes on from NC_138962.1 coordinate 103,919,920, forward strand.
AGAAAGGAAAAATGTGTGAAAACTAGGTGAAATATAGGTATCTTTTATTCACATTGCACCTACCTTTTTCATTTCACTTTTTAAATCCCTCCTCAAATCTTCCAAGGTTGAAACTGATCTCCTTGTTGATGGGATATATGCTTGAGAAACTGATCATTTAATAAAATTTTGTTCCAGTTGTGGAAATCCGAAATTATGCGACTTCAAAATCCCATATCCATTTGGTAGATGTTTAACTCTTCTCCGTCAACAACTTTGCCTTTTCGTTAACTTAAGGTTGGGAATCAACTTTGTATGGTGACGTGGCAAACAAACTGAAATATGAATTTTTGTCCAGATTTAATTGGCGCGGAGCACCACATAGGACAAATAGCATGGTGCTACATAACTACTGAATAATTTTTCCTTTTGGTATCTGTTTCTAACCACATCCCCCAATCACATGCAGTGTTGATCAATAATGCTTAAACTTTACAAGGCATTAAGATTGATTGACTCTAACAATTTCATTTTAGTTTCTATCGATAGTCATGCTGGACTGTCTATTGAAATATAGAGAAATGAATAAAAAAAATTGCTAAATTATAAATACATTCTTGAAGTTTATTTAAAATATGAATTATCTCTATAGTTTGAAAAATTACAAATTTTGTTGTTAGAATTTTTTATTTAATAGAATTAATGGAAAAAATAAAACTAGTGAATAATTTTCCTAGGAAAAGAGAGGGGGCCGGCCTCTCACTCTTGTGATTTTTATCCTTCTACTAAATTCTAAACAAAAAAACAAAAACTTTTTGTTTATATCGCCAAGATGATTGTCACAATTTGTACGGGTTAAAATTGTTAGAATTCTTAAAGTAATATATACTAAAAAAGCCATGTATTGTTTGTGTTGATCAGCAATGATTATAGTATTAACCAGCTAAGCTGAGCCTAGTTGGCCAACATGACTTTCCTAAGGGATTAATCTCTAGGGAGAAGTCATGGGTTAAACTCTTCATACGGGGAGTTGAATTAAGGAAGCAAACACTTGGTGCTTTGCAAATGGTAGGATTAACTTCCATAAGTGCTAATCTAAAAACTAACAACTAACTTTCGCTAATCCAAAAAAAATAAAAATATTAGGGCATGTTTGGTAACCATTCCATTTTCAATTTATATTTACAAAAATTTTAAAAATTGTCATAAAAACTTGTTTGATAATTTTTTTGGTTTATAAATGGTTGTCTCGGTTTATAAATGGTTGTCTCAGTTTATAAATTTCAGGAAAAAACGTAAACTCAAAAAATAAGTTTACGTTTTCAGTTTTCAATTTTCAATTTTTTTTTCAAATAATTTATTTTTTCAAATAATTTATTTTCAATTATATTTTTTTCAAATAATTTTTTTTCAATTAATTTTTTCCAATTACTTTTTTTTTCAAATAATTTTTTTTCAATTAATCTTTTTTTCCAATTAATTTTTTTTCCCAATTAATTTTTTAATTATTTTTTTCACTTTTTTCAAATAATATTTTTTTCCAATTATATTTTTTTTAATTAATTTTTTTTCAATTGTAATATGTGTGATCCCGTTGTCATAATTAATTAAAATAAATATAAATATTTTAGGTCTGAAAAAACATATTTTTTAGTTTATGTTTTTAAAATTTTTTAAACATTTTGTTCAAACTAAACGCGTTTGTAATTTATGTTCTTTTAAAAATAAACAAAAACTAGTTTATAAAATTTTTGTAAATATAAACCAAAAACGTAAATGTTACCAAACGCTAGCCAGGTGATCCTATCATATATTTAATCTGGCCCATTTTCGTGAGTAAGGTATTTCTACAACTTTATTTCCACCATAGGGTGAATTTTTAATTTATTCCCAACATAGGGTAAAGTGGGTTTTGAAAACACATTTTTAAAAACACGTTTTTTGGATTTAAAAGTTGATTGAAATAATAACAAAAATATCTCATGAGAAGTGTGTTTTCAAAACACATTTTTCATTAAGTTATGTTAAAAAACTTAATTAAACAAAAGTGAATTTTGTAAAAACACTTCTACAAAAATTATAAATCACATAAAAATATCTTTTAATTTTTATTTTTAGCTTAAATATTTTTATTTTCTAGTTAAAATATTTTGTATGTATAAAATGGGTTTTGTAAACTCGCTTTTTATTTTTTTATAAAATATGTTTACAAAACACGTTTTTACGTTTATTCTTTTTGAAAACATTAAAAAGGTTTAATCACGTTTTTACACTCTTTTTTAAAAAAATAAAAAATAAAAAAATAACATAAAAATATTAGTCATTTTTTAATATTTCAACTTAAGTGTAGGGACTAAAAAAAATTTGAAGTGTACTAGATAAGTGTATCATTAGTTATTACTGTTGTGTGGGTGAAAATCTGACCACACTGCCAACTTAGTATTCAGTTGGAGAGCACCGGCAAAATAGATGGCTTTTATAACTAACCTGTAACAGAAAGAGAAATCTCCGGCGGTGGTTCATCCACCCGGGGGCACTCTGACGATCAAATCAGTATATCTCTCAAAGATAATAGTGCAAAACTCACTATTCAGAATGTAAATTGCGTACCTTAGACCCACAGGGTGCCTCTCTTTTATAGTTAACTCAATCCTAATCCCAATAGAAGCCTGACCTCTATGGACTCCTGTTCAGTATTTACTTTGGATTCCTCAAGAGATAAGGATAGACTCCCTAAGAATACTATCCTTATCCATCTTAAAGTCTTTCTTCATTCTAGGACTCTTGTCCCTTATCTGTTTATCTCGGATTCCGATATCTTCGGAGACAACCTCGGCCTAGCCGAGATAACTTCGGCGTCATGATCTGGCCACGTGGCACCTCGACTGACACGTCGGCGTCACCTTGCCACCTGTTGATACTCAGAAAATATATCCCCACAACTGCCCCCTAGGCTTTATTACCTCGGCATTCTGAGGTAATGGAACCTATATCGGTACTTCCTTCCAGTACGTCAGTTTAAAACTTCTCTGCCGAGATCATTCATTTAAGGCCGACACGTCTTCTTAAAGAACAAGAATTCCAATGAACTCCTTCATGCGTATGAGCTGTCAAACATCACTTTTCAACCGTTTCATTCACGTGTTTTATCCTTATTGGATCGTGCTTGTGACGCGCTAGTAAACCGTCTTGTCTGCGTGCGCCGTCTGACGCATTCGTTGCTCTAGGTGCATTAATTTGATTTCGCCACCTTTTCTAGTTTTAACAAAAACTTTTCCCTCTTCTTTCATTCCTTCACTTTTCATTCGATTCCCTTGCTTTTTCTTTCTCTAGCTCTTGAATACGCCATTGTTCCAGACCTCAAGCTCTACAACTGCCTTCATTCCTCCTTCCGGTGAAGCTTCCGCCGTTCTGTTACTTCTGTAACCATCGTCTGACTTCGGCGATCCTTACACCGGCTTCTTTTCTTTGGTGATTTTACTGTTCCTTTCGTTTTCAATTCTTTGATGCTCTCTATTACTAGCTGCCATTACTGCATTGTTCAAACTTTTAACTTGTGAATCATACATCTGAATGCGTTTATTCCACGATTTTGCCCTTGCCCATATCTTGAACACACGCACTGTTTCACCACTTTCCTGTACTTTTGCCACTGTTCTTGGCCATATACTTCTTGTATTCTTTATGCTCTTGATAGACCATCTCTGTTCTTGATTCTGAAACTCGTTCTTGTTTTTGTTTTTTGTGTCTTTTCCAGATCTGTGCCTTCAATCTTCGTTTTCATAGATCTAGGTTTGGGATTTTCTTGTAGAAATTTCCTTAGGAAAAAACTGAAACCAGCATTTACCTAGGTTTTTGCCGAGGTCCCAATAACTCTCTCGAAACATCTTTTTTCTGAAATCCAGCCCTTCTAATTCAGGCCGATATCATGGGTATGTGGAAACATAGGGTAAACACCCCATCTAAGTTAGAACGTTTTAGGCAGGAGTTTGAAATCCCAACCGATGTCAATCTGAGGTTGGCTGGGGATGATGACTCCATCATGCCTACTAATAACTCCATGCCCTTCCCTGTAGTCACCTTTATTGAGTGTGGACTTCGGCTCCCACTTAACACCCTTTTCCGTGAAATACTTCATTATTACAAATTGAACCCAATGCAACTTGCCATCAATTCTTATCGAACCATCAATGGTATCATAGCACTAGCCAAACAAGAAAACGCTAGGATCACTCTAGCCGATATTCAATTCTGCTACACTATGTGTGACCTCAAAAAAGACACCGACTACGTTTATTACCTTAAGCCGAGGTCAACCGAAGACAAAATCGTCGCCGACCTCCCTAACTCTAACAAGGAGCTGGGGATGACTATTTCATAACTTTGGGGAACAGGGAGTTCGCCCCAGATGAGGATCTCCATCTCTTCCCTCTTCCTCGTTCAGTCTTTGTAGAGGGTAATGGTAAGAGCCCTGCATTCGTACTTACTTGTTTTCTTTCAAAGTCTTCAGTATTTTATCTATTTCTAACTTCTGTTTTTCTTGCAGTTGTTCCTAAGCCACCAAAAAACTTCCGCCAATCCTTCTATCCCAGCAAGGATTTGAAAAAACTTCTGAACTTGCCAATTCACAAACGGAAGGCGCCTCTGCTCCTTAATTTTATTCCAACATACAGGTCGGCTTTGCCTGACGTCCCTAAGAGGAAGAAGAATAGCCTTTCTCCACCTTCTGCCACAACTCCACAAACTGCATCCACATCTCAGATAGATGAAGGGTCAACCTCTGATCCAGCCGATCAGCCATCAACCTCGGCTCCATACTTAATTCCAATATCCCAACGCCGTCGTCGACGCCGAACAGTTTCTTCTGCTGAGATGGGCCGCCTAAAACCAGTTGCCAAAGATCTCCTAGCCAGCATTCCAACTGACGTTGATGCTCAACCAACTCCAACCCACCCTCCACAAAAGCCGAAAAGAGTAAAAAAGGCCCAGCCAAAGCCTAAGGTAACTCAGACTGAGTCTGAGGATACTTTACCGATATCTAAGTTGGCTGAGAGCGACAAATCGCAACCCTCTGCTGGGAAGAGGCGCTCTAAAGCCCGACCATCAGAATCCCCAAAATCAAAAAAGTCGAGGTCATCTTCTGCTACAATTTCAGGGTCTAAAAAGAATGATGCCCCCTGGGCCCCAAAAATTACTCTGGAGGATAAGCCAGTCATGGTCAACGACAGTGCTGATGATATCAACATCGGCATAGCCCTCAGTACCGCTCTACTTCTGCCTGGCGATCTTAATCGAAACGCCGAGTTGAGCGAGTACGAAAACTATGCCTTGATGCTTCAGCGTTCTGTTCAAGTAAGTGTCTTTCATCTGGCACTTTTTCCCTTCTTTCTTATACTTAGAAATTTTCTAATAACTTTTGTTTTGTTCAATTTCAGGCCATTCAGCATGCTCATTCCTTCTCAATTCAGTCTTTCGAAAATCGGGAGAAGCTGGCCGAAATGAAAAGGGAGGTCTCTAGTCTTCAAAAGGCCAACAAGAGTTTACAATCAAAGATGAAGAAGTTGGAGGACCAAGCCGAAGCTGCAATCAAAGCCAAGGATGATGCTGATGAAAAAGTGGGCGCTGCTGAGGCCATCAACAAGGTTCTTGAGGCCTAGAAGAAAGAGGCTGAGGACAAGATGGCTGAGGCCCAAAAGGAGCTTCAGGAGGCCCTGGCCACCAAAGAAGCCGAAATAAAAGATGCCGACGAGAAGGCGTATGCCCAAGGAATGGCCGATGTCACATAGGCTTATGAGAAACAAGTGAAGGCGGCATGCAACAAGGGTTTTACCCTTGGTTGGATGTCCCTTCTGAAAAAGTTCAATATCCTTGAGGACTCGCCTTTGAGAAACGCCGACGCCATTCCTCTTCCATTCCCTCCAACTCCTCTACCAGCTCAATCCGATGATGATTCTGAATCTAAAGAGAAGGAGACCTTGGTCAGGAAATCCAAGGAGGCTGATGGGGCCAAGTCCCCTTCTCTAAATGAGCAAGTCCTAGACTTGACTCAAGATGAAGAGGGTGATGAGGTCCTCAAAGATGCTGCTCCTGAGAGGGTTTCAGCCGACGTCCCCCTCGTCGACAAGAGCATTGATGAAACCTTGCAAGAGATTGATGCTGAGCTTGCGGCGGAGAAGGCGGCCGAGGTGGCTTCTCAACAGTCTTCCGAGGTCCCAACCCAGCTCACTGCCGATGCTAAGGAATCTTAGTTTTCATGTCTTTTTGTTTCTTGTATTTTGAATTTTGTTTTTGAGACAATGTAAGCTCTTTGTATGGCTGATGTGGCCTCTTTTTGTTGAATGCTAATACAACTTTCCTTCACTGAGTGCTTGTACCTTTGTCTTCTCTTGACTGCTTTTGCGTGATTCTATACTTAGAATATTCTGCATGTCTTTAACATACTCTTCCTTCTTTGTGCAATCTTCTCGGGGTGACACAGCTCGGATATACAAACTTCTCGGTTTAACTTAACTTGTAAACTTTTCTCAAGTTTCAACAAGTGTTGAACATCATATCGGTTTAACTCAACTTGTAAATTGCTACAAATTTCAACAAGTGTTTAAACAATAATCTGGGTTTAACTTCAGCTTGTAAATTGCTACAAATTTTAACAAGTGTTAAACAATGATCTCAGTTTAATTTCAACTTGTAAATTGCTACAAATTTCAACAAGTGTTAAACAATGATCTCAGTTTAACTTCAACTTGTAAATTGCTACAAATTTCAACAAGTGTTAAATAATGATCTCGGTTTAACTTCAACTTGTAAATTACTACAAATTTCAACAAGTGTTAAACAACGACCTCGGTTTAACCTCAACTTGTAAATTGCTACAAATTTCAACAAGTGTTAAACAATGACCTCGGTTTAACTTCAACTTGTAAATTGCTACAGATTTCAACAAGTGTTAAACAATAATCTCGATTTAACTTCAACTTGTAAATTGCTACAAATTTCAACAAGTGTTAAACATCTTTGTCTTCTCTCTGCCCCCTAATGTGAACCTGAGTTCCACTTGGGTTCTTATTATACAACATTATGCATCTTCATCAGTCACAAGTGTTGAAGAATTCTACTCAGATTTTATTGATGACGTCGGTAAAAAATAATCAAGATCTAATGATAGAAAAATTTCAAATTACAAGTATTCCAGGGTCTTGGCAATGCTTTGCCCTCATTATCTTCAAGCCGATATGCTCCATTGCCCAATACCGAAGTGATTCTGTAGGGTCCTTCCCAGTTTAGGCCAAGCTTGCCCTCCCTGGGATCCTTCTTGTTGCCGACGACTTTTCTCAATACTAGGTCGCCGACTTGAAACTCCCTTGGATTGACCTTCTTATTATAAGCTCTGGCAAGCTACTGTTGGTATGCTGCGAGCTGTATGGCAGCCTTCTCTCTTCTTTCTTCTAAAAGATCCAGATCTTGGGCTAAGAGTATATCATTAGTCCCGTTATCAACTCCCTGGGTTCTGATCCCTGGGATGCCGACCTCCAACGGAATGACTGCTTCTGCCATAAGCCATGGCAAAGAGAGATTCTCCTGTTGATCTTCTCGGCGTAGTCCGATATGCCCAGAGTACATTGGGCAATTCGTCTACCCACTTTCCCTTTGCTGCCTGCATCCTCTTTTTTATCCCATCCAGAATTACTTTGTTGGATGCTTCTCCTTGTCCATTGCTTTGTGGAAAGCTTGGGGTTAAAAAGTAGTTCTTAATCTTGAACTTTACACAGAAGTTCTTGATTAGCTTACTGTCAAATTAAGTTCCATTGTCTGCAACAATTGCTCTTGGAATCCCAAACCTGGTGATAATGTTCTTCCAAATGAAGTTCTTCACGTCCACATCTCGGATCTTGGCAAGAGGTTCAGCTTCTATCCATTTAGTGAAGTAATCTGTTGCTACCAGCAAGTACTTCCTTTGCCCAGTTGCTTGGGGCAATTGCCCAACGAGATCCATGCCCCATTGGGCAAATGGCCAAGGATTGGATACAGGGTTCAGGTCAGCAGTTGGTTGGTGTATCAAAGGTGCAAACCTTTGGCATTGTTCACACTTCTTCACGTAGGCTTCTGCATCTTTTTACATGTAGGGCCACCAATACCCTTGGGTAATGGCCCTGTGAGCTAGTGATCTGCCCCCAGCGTGGCTTCCACAAATTCCTTCATGAATTTCATATAAAAAATCTTCAACCTGCAAAGGGTGTACGCACCTTAAAAGGGGTCCATTGAAGGACTTTCTGTAGAGATGTCCTTCCGCTGTCAGACTGAATCTTGCCGACTTTAATCTGACCTTGTGTGCCTCATTGTGGTCTTCTGGCAGCTTTTCTTCTTTCAGGAATATAACAATTGCATCCATCCAGCTTGGTCTTATGTCCACACACATTGCTTTATGCTCTGTGGTTGGTGGTTCTATGCTCGGGCCCGACAAATAGTCAATCATTATTGTCCTTGTTTTTCCAGTTTGTATTGAACTTGCCAGGTTGGCCAACGCATCGGCGTGACTGTTATCATCTCGGCTAACCAGAAGAAGTCGGCAGTTATGAAACAAGGCTGCCAGCTTGATGACCTCCTTCGTGTATGCCGACATTATTTCATCTCGGGCTGCAAACTCTCATGTTGTCTGATTCACTATAAGTTGTGAGTCACAAAAAACTATTACCTCATCTGCTTCTGCTATTATTGCCAGCTTCAGTCCTGCAATCATTGCTTCATTTTCTACCTCATTGTTTGAGGCCTTGAACCCTAAACGAATCGATTGTTCTAGAACCTGCCCATCTGGGGATATCAGTACTACTCCTGCCTCCGCTCCTTGTCAATTTGAACTTTCATCAACAAACAATCGAAAGGAGTCGCCGATGTAAATGCTGCAGGGTCTGAGTTTGTCCTCTTTCCTTTGCTCTTTTGTCTTTGGCTGGGCTTCTCCTTACTTGTTTGGACATCGTTTATCTTCGCTCAACGGAGCCCGATGTTCGATGGATTCTGGTGTGAACTCGGCCACGAAGTCGGCCAAAACCTGGCCTTTGATTGTTATTCTGGGTCTGTATTCCAGATCATACTGGCCTAGGGCGACTGCCCATCTGGCTATTCTTCCTATTAAGTCTCCCTACTGCAATAGGGACTTCAATGGATGTTCTGTCAGTACCACAATTTTATGGGCCTGGAAGTAATGGTTCAACTTCTTTGAAGCCATTACTAAAGCCAGTGCCAATTTCTCTAAGGGTAGATACCTCGTTTCTGCGTCGACCAGGGTTTTGCTTACATAATAAACAGCCCTTTGCTCCCCTTTTTCTTCTCAGATTAGTACTGCACTTATCGCATGTTCTGAAACCGCCAAGTACAGGAACAGCTCCTCCCCAAGTTCTGGATTCGAAAGATCTGGAGCTGTGGTCAGGTACTTCTTCAGATCGGCTAATGCTTCTTTGCACTCTTCTATCCAAAGAAAGTCCGTGGCTTTCTTCACCAAGTTGAAGAAAGGTTTGCACTTGTCTGAGCTTCTGCTGATGAATCTATTCAGGGCTGCATCCTTTCCAGTTAGCATCTGCACCTGTTTTGCTGATGTCGGGCTCTTCAGTTCTGGGATGGCCTTGATCTGATCTGGGCTGGCCTCAATGCCCCTTCTGGTCACCAGGTATCCCAAAAACTTACCGGATCCAACTCCAAATGCGCACTTTGATGCATTGAGTCGAAGCCGATATGTCTTTAGGATTTCGAAGACTTCTTTGAGGTCGACCAGATGTCCTTCAGGTTCCTTGGTCTTTACGACCATGTCATCAATGTAGACTTCCACCGTTCTGCCAATTAGATATTTAAACATCTTGGTTACCAACCTTTAGTAAGTCGCTCCTGCGTTTTTCAACCCAAAAGGCATTATCCTGTAGCAGTACAGCCCTTTTAGGGTGATAAACGCAGTCTTCTCTTCATCTGGGGGGTACATGGCTATCTGGTGGTACCCCCTGTAGGCATCTAGGAAGCTCATTCTTCCATGTCCTGAAGTGACATCTACTAGCTGGTCAATCTTGGGTAGAGGAAAGTTGTCTTTGGGACAAGCTTTGTTGAGGCTAGTAAAGTCTACGTAGACCCTCCATTTACCGTTCTTCTTCTTTACCACCACTGTATTGGATAACCATGTCGAGTAGTGAACTTCTCTAATGGCCCTGGCCTCCAGAAGTCTGTCTACTTCTTTCTCTACTGCTTCGACGTGTATCAATGTCGGTCTTCTAGCTCGTTGAATTACAGGTTTGGCCGACCTGTCAACATTCAGTTTATGGCAAGTGACCTCGGGGTCAATGCCAGGCATTTCGTAAGGTGTCCAAGCAAACACCTCAATATTTGCTCTCAAAAAAGCTTCCAACTCTTTTTCCTCTTCTTCGGCTAAGCCCGAGCCGAGAAGAAAGAAGTGTTTTTCATCCCCATCCTAGACAAGGATTTTCTTCAGTGCCTCTTCGCTCTTCTCGGCTGGCTCCTTGCCGACGTCTTCTAGGACTTCCACGTCCTCATCTTCAATTTTTGTCTTTTCTGGCTCTCGTATGCTGCAAGTAGATTTCATTGCTGCCATGGAGCAATTCTTCGCCTGCAGCTGATCGCCTCTAACTTCCTCTATCCCATGCTCTGTTGGGAATCACAATAGTTGATGCAATGTTGAGGGAACTGCCCCCATCACATGCAACCATGGCCTTCCCAAGATGATGTTGTAAGGGGAGGATGTGTCGATAATGGTGAATTTTATCTTGATCTTCCTGGTGCCAGCCTACACCTCCAAGCTTACTGCTCCCAGTGGCCATGTCGGTGTTCCATTGAACCTAACCATTGGGCCATTGGATTGTTCCATATCATCTGGGTGAAGGCCGAGCTCTTTGTAACATCGGACGTACATGATGTCACAAGAGCTGCCTTGGTCAATCAAGATGCATTTCACTTGGCACTTCCCAACCTAGAGGGATACTACCAAGGCATCATTATGTGGATACTAGACCATCTCTAGGTCGGCTTCAGTAAAAGTTATCATTGGTCCCTAGTACTCTTCTGCCCGATGTCTTTTCTCCCCGACTTGGTAGAGATGTTGTAGGGTGTTTTACCTTCTGGGTCTCTCATCGGATTTCGTTTTCGTTGACCTTCGAGTGAATTACGTTAACTACCTGAGGTCCTCCTGCCTGCGGCTGCTGTGCTGGGGAAGGTGGGACTGCTGGTGCCTGAGGCAATCTTGCCCGTTCTTCTTTTGTCCTGGTCTCATCGACAAGGTCTCTCAGATGTCCTTGTCTCACCAGGTCTTCCAAGTGTGTTTTCAGGGCTCTACAACCCTGAGTTGTATGCCCATCTTCATTGTGGTAAGCACAATGCCTGCCAATGTTTCTTCCCATGAACTCTCCTGGAGTCCTCTCTGGTGTTATGAAATAGGGCTGGTTCCGAATTTGATCCAGGACTTTGTGAATTGGGATTCGGAACACAGTTGTCACTGCCTGCACAGCCCTCAGTTCTGCCTCTTGTTTGAAGTATCCATTGTTACCTTGGCCTCGCTTCGGCGAGCCATTTCCTTTCTCGTGCTTTGTCTCCTTATTCCCCGACGTATCTTCCTCGACTCTGGCATACTTCTCGATTCTGGCCATGAGTTCCTCCATACTTTTTGGCAATGTCTTTGCCAATGACTTCTGTAATGAACAGTCATCTTTCAGGCCGTTCTTGAAAGATACGACTACCACCTCTTGATTACATTCAGGTATTCAGTTGAACACCTCATAGTATCTTTTGGCGTAGGCCCTAAGGCCTTCATCTTTGCTGATCTTCAGAGCCATCAATGCGTCCACTCTTAATGGCTAAAGTTTGTTTGTCACGAACCTGGCCACAAATATCTCGGCCAGGCCTTCCCAGGTCTTCACACTTCCCTTTGGAAGTTTGTGAAACCAATCTGATATAATCTCCCGAAGGACGAGGGGAACACTTTGCAGAGTAACGGCTTGTTCCCATTATACAATGCCATTGAGTTCAAGTATAATTCAACGTGGAAGTTGGGGTCTGACTTACCATCGTATATTTGGAACCTCGACATACTGAATCTCTTTGGTGCCTCGAATTTGTCTAATTTCACCGAGAATGGTGTTCTCGGCTTAACAGGTGAAGTTACTTCGGCATCGGCATTTTGTTGCTTCCTCTTGAGGTAATCTCTCAAGTCTTCTTTGCTCCGCCCAGGAGCTCGGCTATCTTTCGACTTCAGTCTTTTCGGTATACTACTCGCGACCTCGTGGTGAACCCTTTTCGATCTTTCTCTATGAGTTGTGTCGAAGCATAGTGCCCGCCCTTGAACATGCCAATATTCTTTGGGGTCGGCCTCCTTGGTGCATTGTGTCCTTTGTGACTCTTCCTTCATTGACTCCCCTCTTCCGACCTTCCTTGAAGGTCGGTGAGAGTGTCTTTCGCTCCTGGTGTGCTGGGGGGCATCTGGGATTGCTTTCTGCCCTCCCTTCTGGGCATTGGCCGCTGAAATCGGCGTGTCCTACAGCGGGTATGGTGGCTGCATGACGTTATTTTGCATCATAAAATTGACGACCGATTGTAGGTCTGCCAATTTGTTTGCCATCTCTTTCACCTCTCCGTCCCTTCGTAGGCACCTGTCCTTCCATACCTGGAGGTCGCCTTCGTTGTAGTACCCGCTTCAATCAGGTTTCTTTGGTATGTCACCAGTCTGGCCGACGTCTTTTACTCCGTGAGCTTGCTCATGAGTTTCTGCGTTGGACCTGTCTCCTTCGACATCAAGGTCAATAGGTCTTCCACTCCCAGCAGGAGTGTTATCCCCAATCTTTTCCTTATGTCCGTTACTGGCCATCTATTCTACTTTCTGTCCCATAGACGACGCCAAATTGTGTGGGTGAAAATCTGACCACACTGCCAACTTAGTATTCAGTTGGAGAGCACCGGCAGAATAGATGGCTTTTATAGCTAACCTGTAACAGAAAGAGAAGTCTCCGGCGGTGGTTCGTCCACCTGGGGGCACTCCGACGATCAAATCAGTATATCTCTCAAAGATAATAGTGCAAAACTCACTATTCAGAATGTAAATTGCGTACTTTAGACCCATGGGGGTGCCTCTCTTTTATAGTTAACTCAATCCTAATCCCAGTAGAAGCCTGACCTCTATGGACTCCTGTTCAGTATTTACTTTGGACTCCTCAAGAGATAAGGATAGATTCCCTAAGAATACTATCCTTATCCATCTTGAAGTCTTTCTTCATTCTAGGACTCTTGTCCCTTATCCGCTTATCTCGGATTCTGATATCTTCGGAGACAACCTCGGCCTAGCCGAGATAACCTCGGCGTCATGATTTGGCCACATGGCACCTCGGCTGACACGTCGGCATCACCTTGCCACCTGTTGATACTCAGAAAATATATTCCCACAATTGTCAACGAATTGAAATGTCATTATTGATCCTGTTTAGTATTTATTTTTAATTTTTTTAGAAAATCGGTAAAAAAAAATTTTACCAATTGTAAAAGTAGAACAATTTTATTGTTTCGTCCCTGAAACTTAATATTTGGCCTTTTAAACTTGATTCTCATATACAAACTAAATAAACTAATAATTAGTTATATGGGCTAATAGTCAACATAACTAAAATTGCAAGTATAAAGTTTAACAATTATAAAGATAATTGAAACACAACCTCCCACGATCTCACTGTGAAACACTCAACTTCACACACAATACTAAATTATGGAAAAACTGATATAATTTAGTACACACGTGAAGTTCTAATCCTCGCTCAAATTGGGAATCTCAGAGTCCAAATAATTCAAAAGCTCAAGGTGTCAGAGACAAGTGTAAGATCCTCTATGATAGCTTTCACAGGGCCAACCCTGAGGTAAGGCAGGTAAAGCCGCCACCTCAAGCCCCCAAATTCTATCTAAAAATAGGGCTCTAAAATAATTTCGATCTTAAGTTATGTTTGGTTAATTATTTCGGTCTTAAGTTATGTTTAGTTTATTAAAATAAAGTTGAATAGAGCAATCATTTCATCATAATGTCCATTTTCACGCTTGATTTACTAAAAAAGATTACAAATGAAATCACCATTCACTCTTTTGAGGAAAAAGTAATTTTATGATTAAGGAATGACCAATATATTCAATTCAATTTCATTTCAGTGAATCAAACACTGCATTATAGTATTAGTAGTTTAAAGGGCAAATTGAACCTATATTTTACCATTTGTGTTGTTTTGGTCCCTACACTTTCAATTGGCATAATTTTGACCCTTAATTTTAAATTTTGTGTCAATTTGGTCCAATTGATAATATTGTTAGTGTTTTTGACTGAAAATAATTACTAAATTAGTTAAGGTTAAATCACTGAGGTTAGTAAATTTATAATTTTACTCTAAAAAATATGGCACATGTCATTTATATGCATATTTTTTATAAAAAAAAATGCTAAGAGCAAAATCATAAACTCAAGGTTGAAATTGAGTCAATTGAAATTACAAGGACCAAAATACAGGGACTATTGTCACAATTTGCTATAGTTTAAAAATGAAATTTTAAACAAACAATTGAATTGGTGAATTATTTAAAAATAATGGATGGTTATTAGCCAAATGTATGAATTATTTATAGAATATTGTTGGGTAAATTATGCAAAGAACCCCTGTAGTTTACACGATGTGTCAATTTGGTCCCTGTTGTTTCAATTTGCTCGATTTTGTTCCTTAATTTAACAAATTGTGTCATTTTATTCCAATAAATAACGGTTGTTAAGTTTGGTGGACGGAAAGTCTACACAATGTGTCAATTTGGTCCCTATTATTTTAATTTGCTCGATTTTGACAGGGACCAAATTGACACATTGTGTAAATTACAGGAATCAAATTGACACATAGTTTGACTTTCCGTCCACCAAACTTAACAACAATTATTTATTGGACTAAAATGACACAATCCGTTAAATTAAGGGGCAAAATCGAGTAAATTGAAACAATAGGGACCAAATTGATACATCGTGTAAACTACAGGAACTATTTGTATAATTTACCCTATATTGTTTGACTATACAAATTATAATTGTTTCTGGAGAAATAATTTTTTTTAAGTTGAAATTAATCAAATTTTACAATTTAATTTACTATGTTTGGAAAAAGTGTGAATAAATTAATAGTGTTAATAATCGAAAATATTTAAAATTTATCTCAATAATTATGATTTACGTCAATAATTATGTGTACCATATACAACAAATTTATGGAAGGCACAAGCAAAAAATAAAAATAAATTTAAGATTGTTACTATTTTACTAATGTTTATATATTTTAACGATTGTATGAAAATCGAGACCCCATCTTCTAAGTTCGTCTTAGCCCCTCTAAAAAGTCAGAGCTGACCCTGAGCCTTAATAGCATTTGCAAGATTCGATCCATTCATTTGGATTCATTCTTTGCCTCTTCCTTGCGTGAATGCCTATTGATGATCAATCTCATTTGATCAATCATTCCTCCTTTGGCATGTGGAATGAGTAAAACAAAAATAAATAAATGATATGAACTGAGAGCAAATGATGTGGCAAAAGAATTATCCATGACAACACAATGCGACAGCAAAATGTATAATATTCATTGCAATCGTATGACATGATTAACCTAACCAAAATTAAAAATAAAAACATTTTTTTGTCAAACAAAATTAAATCAAAAGCATATTACCACCAATACTTTAAAAATCCTACCACAAATAAAACTTAGTTACTAAAACACATAATTGTTTAGTGGGATTGAAACTCACTATTGAAAGCATTCTTAACAATTACCACTTATTTCCTTCTCTTTTTCTTTTTTCTTGTTTCTTTTTTCTTTTTTAGTGGGGGAAACCCACTTTATTTTTTGTACCAATTTTATATATATATATATATATATATAATTTACTATCTACTACAACTATAAAGCGTTTTTATTTATTTTTTTAAGATAATTTATATTGCCTAAATTTCGGGTTTAGATGCTTGAACAACACATCTACAAGTTCTAAGGCTTGGGTTTTAACCAAAAAAAAAAAACACACACACAACTTCTAATGAGATTTTTATGTAAAGAAAACATGAAGGGGATGGTAGCAACAATTGTGATTACAAAAATGCTAGGAACCAGACTTAGAAACCATAATTTATCGAGAATGACTTTGTGTGGTAGAAATTAAATTGATGACAATAATGGCTAATATAGTGCACGTCAGTCTTTTTTTATTATTTTATTATTTTTTATAAATCCATACACTTCCTTTGAAATATTAGAAAATGACTAATGAAAAAATATGTTTACAAAACCCGCGGTACACATACAAAATAAAAAATATTTTTAGTGTTATTTATAATTTTCATAAAATCGTGTTTACAAAATTTTCTTTTGATTAATTAAAATTTTTAACATAACTTAGGCTCCGTTTCAATTTAAAGTATTTTACATGAAAAAATATTTTTCTTGTAAATTTATTTTACACAGAAAAAATGCTTTTGTTTTTGTTTTTCGGCATTTGGTTGACACTTGAAACAAAAATACTTTATTGTTGAAAAGATAAATTTTGATTCAATAAAATATCATTTATGACTTTTTAGTGAGCAAAGATATTTATTTAAAAAGGCTATGTGTGTTGTAAACGCAGTGAGTGAGAGTCAACTTTGTAAAAATTAGTTTACGAAATATTTAATGGTAAGTCATTTTTGAGAAAATAATACAAAAATATTTTTCTTAAAAAATGTTTTACTCGTTTTTGTGCAACCAAATTACGGAAAATGAATAAAAAAAAATTGACAAAAGCATTTTACATCAAAACAAACAAAGTCTTAATAAAAAATATGTTTTGAAAACACTCTTTTTATGACATATTTTTAATACTATTATAATCAATTTTAAAATTGAAAAAATGTGTTTTCAAAATGGGTGAAGCACCAATAAATCTCAAAATGTGATCTTGTGAACTGTTGTTAGCAAAAATCTAGTTTGGGTCAAATCGACAGAAGAAAATCGATAGAGAAACTAGTTTTCACAAACAAAAACTCAATCAGGCAATGTGGTTGGTATCCTATGCCTTGACAGTTTCAAGGACTTCTTTGGAAGTCGTTATGTGAAGAAACAAATACAAATAAACTGAAATTCAATTGATTGACAAGTAAATTTGTCACTTAGTTACAAGAATTAAATTACAAGTTCAAAAGGTATCAGAATCGATAGGGCCAAACTTCGTTACAGGAACAGAATTACATATAGATTACTCCTAAGTACAAGAACT
Source organism: Camellia sinensis (assembly GCF_055761805.1). NCBI lineage: Eukaryota > Viridiplantae > Streptophyta > Magnoliopsida > Ericales > Theaceae > Camellia > Camellia sinensis. Next base: position 103,937,194 of record NC_138962.1, read on the forward strand.
AATCCTAAATAAGTTACACTACTCCTAGATTACACATGGATTGTGAATGTGGTTGAAGGTCTTTCATCCTTTGAATTCCCAGCTTTTATATGGCCTCCAATGGCTATGTTGTGCTGCCACGTGTCCATTTGCTATGCTTCTATAACTGTCCATGAATTGCAACTACTGCAACTGTCTTTGTACTTTCTTTTCTTTTGCAACTGCTACGCGTCACAGCCTCATTCCTCTTTGTTAGACTACTAACTTCACTTCTTCCATTCTTGGGCCTTCTTTGCACGTGCTCATACCTCTGTCGACAGAGAATTCCAAGTTTTGGGGCCAACAATGCCGCCGCCCCCCCCCCCCCTCCTCGGCCCCAAATTTAAGGTAAAAGTGAATTTCGCCTTAAATGATATAAAAGACAAAATCTGGAACAATCCATAATTTCTAAAATTCATAGATTACTTTGGCCATAATCGATAGGCCACAATTAATGAGACTAGATTTATGGTGCAAACAATAACCCCAACTCTTTAAGAATGGAATCATTCGTACTTACTAAAACAAGGCATATGTCCACACTCATAACATTTAGCAAAAAATTTGAAACCAAAAATATTAACATTTTTTGTGGAGTTCAACGTGGTCATCATTATTCCAGTGTTCCTTGTTTAACGTATTATTGCCATACTTTCGCTTCAATTGATATTGGCAGTGGCTCTTCCAACAAATTAGTCAGCATGAATTTTTTTTCCCTTATTCTTTCTTCTGTCGGTTTTTGCATAATCAGTTGGTCTTCTGTCGATTTGTCAACTCCCTCAAACTTCACGCAAAATTTAAACCATTGGCCATTGTTTTGCCAAGTAGTGTTTTTTTTATGACCATTTTATATATTTTAGTATTGCATCAAACTTATAAGCATAAAATATTTTTGTCAACTAATTTAATAAAATTAACTTTTGATGAGAACCACAAACAAAAACCATAATATCTAATGGCTTCAGAAAACCAAAACTTTTGACAAAATTAACAATGTCAAAAGCTTCAAATTCAACAAACGTGGATTGTTCATAATTTCCATCCACTTTTGTCCCAAAATCATACCCCCACATAAATCTTCACCGTCATTTTGTAATGAATTTTCGGACTGTTTTTCTTTTTTAGCCATTAATGGCTTGTCACTCTTTGCCATGTTTGGCAAAAAATCATGCCCCCCAAGTGTATTTTCACCATCATTCTGTAATGAATTTTTAACATCTTTTAAGAGAAAGGACTATTTTTCTATTTTAGCCACTATTGGCCTATGAAAATTCTCCAAAATCATGTTATCCTCATGACTTAGTGTACTAACCCTTTGAGCCACATACCTTGGCTTTTCATGAATAATTGGCTCCTTAGGAATATGGGTATTAGCCTCCCTAGCCACATTATTTTCATACCTTAATCAATTAAGTAAATTTGGCCCTCAAGTTGATGAATTTTTTCATCAAAATAATTTAAATCTCTTCGCATCAAATAATATGGAGATGATGAAAATATTTGAAATCCTTGCCGATAAAGAGAATTAATTTCTCTTCTTATAGCCAAACTTTCACTCCCGCACCAATAAATTTTATCCTTACAATGCCAAATCAAATCATTCATCATGCCATTATGTTGGCAATAAGTGTTAGAATCATTGCCATAATATTGGCAATCTTTAGACATGGAAGTTGAGACAATCCATTGATAATTTATACTCATGGGAATACTGCCACTCCATTGGCGGTTTGAATCCATGGGTACATAAGATGTAGACATGCCACTTGAAGGCATGATTCCATAACCATTAGTTTGCTTCTTCATCTCCATAACTCCAACTTAGACAGGTCCCATTGGGCGTGCCAAAATATGTTAGCAAAATTTTGGTTTGGGTCAAATCAACAGAAGAAAATTGACAGAGAAACCAGTTTTCACAAACAACAACTCAATCAGGCAATGTGGTTAGTGTCCTATGTCTTGAGTTTCAAGGACTTCTTTGGAAGTTGTTATGTGAAGAAACAAATACAAATAAATTGAAATTCGATTGATTAACAAGTAAACTTATCACTTAATTACAAGAATTAAATTACAAGTTCAAAAGGTATCACAATCGATAGGGTCAAACTTAGTTACAGGAACTGAATTACAAATAGACTACTCCTAAGTACAAGAACTACTCCTAAATAAGTTACACTACTCCTAGATTTCACATGGATTGTGAATGTGGTTGAAGGTCCTCCATCCTTTGAATTCGTAGCTTTTATATGGCCTCCAATGGCTATGTTGTGCTGCCACATGCCCATTTGCTATGCTCCTATAACTGCCCATGAACTGCAACTGTTGTAACTGCCTTTGCACTTTCTTTTCTTCTGCAACTGCTATGTGTCACACCCTCATTCCTCTTTCTTAGGCCACTGACTTCACTTCTTTCATTCTTGGGCCTCCTCTGCACATGCTCATACCTCTATCGACATAGGGTTCCAAGTTTTGGTGCCAACAACTGTTTAGTCCTCCCTTTTTTCTTTTGAACCCAAAGGTCCCATTAAAGTGGAAATTACACAAAATGATAGTCACTTACACGTATGAATTTAATTTTGTAGGGATAAAAGTGGGTTTCTCCAAATATAAAATTACACGTTTGGGCAATTCGCACTATAGAAGTTTTGGATTTTCCTTCTTGTAGAACAAATCTCACATTACGAACAAAAATGTAACATTCTAATGTAGCACTCCAATAACATAACACTCTAATGTAACACATTAAAAATTTCCTTAATATACTTTTTCTAAATGTAACAATGTAATACTAAAAAAAAAAAAATTCTTAGGGTATTTATCCTAAATGTAACACTCTAATATAACCAAAAAAAAAAAAAAAAAAAAAAAACTCATTGTTGTACGTTTTCCAAACATAATGCTCCAATCAATGTAATCCCAAACGTAATAATCCAATGTAACATACTTCAATGTAACATACAAAAACACTAAAAACTCATTAACATATTTTTTCTAAACGTAACTCTCACAATTTGAAATTATTAATTTGTCCAAAACTTATTAAGGAATTTTTTGTAAACCTTTTGGAATGGTTTGAAGAATCCTTCATCCTTTTAGAATGGTTTGAAGAATCCTACATCCTTTTTTTAGAGTGTTACATTAGAGTGTTACATTTGAGAAAAGTACATTAAGAAATTTTTTTATGTGTTATATTAAAGTGTTACACTAAGGAGTTTTTTTGAAGTGTTATATTAGAGAGTTACGTTTGGAAAAGTACACAAAGGAGTTTTTTTGTGTGTTACATTAGAGTGTTACACTAAGGAGTTTTTTTGAAGTATTATATAAGAGTGTTATATTTGAATAAAATACACTAAGGATTTTTTTTTTTAGTATTACATTGGAGTATTACGTTTGAGTGTTACATTAGAGTGTTACAATTTGAAATTATACATTTGTCCAAAATTTAGTAAGGAGTTTTTGTACTCTTTTTGAAATGTTTGAAGAATCTCATATCCTTTTAGAATGTTTGAAGAATTGTACTTCTTTTGAAATGTTTTCTAAATAAAAAAAAAAGATTCTCATACAAAAATTTATTCCAAATTTAATTCTCACAGATTGTGTACCTCACATTTCTAGTATAAAAAGAAAAAAAGACAAGAAAACATAACAGAAATAAAGATATAACCATAAATTTAATTTTCAAATAATATATTAAATCTACGTTTTCAAAATCAATGGGACTAATTAGTCTATAAGAAAATCCTTAGAATTAAATGATCACTGTTCCTCAAAATAAGATTTATAGGTAAATTTTCCTTTCAAAATTCGTTTTATTCCATATTGGGTATAAAATAAAAATTCACCTTATTGCGAAAATAAAATTGTAGGAATATTCAGAGAAATGGGCTGAGGAAAGGCCAATATTGGCGCATCATCCAATACCTGCCTAGAGAGTGAGTATCTATGGATGGTCACCGCCGACTAGTATAAGCAGCAAACTGCAAGACACAAACAAACAAATAAAACCACCAGGGTGGTGGTCAAGTGGTTCTTTGCTTTTCTTCCATGCAAGATGTTTGGGTTCAATACTGGGAATGTAATTTTTTTCGGAAGACTGCACTATACTCGCAAAGTCCTAAGACACTTGTTGTCGAGTGAGTTGGGTTAAATCTGGGTTAAGTTAAATCTGGCCGTCAATCGATTACACTGGCCTGCATAAGTTATGAAATCCCCACGAAACTTTCTTTTTTTTTTTGTTAAAATATATAATAAAAAAAAAACAAATAATAACACATTCCGTCACACCATTTTATTTTTATTTATTTTCTCAATACCAAAACCGTCTCAGATTTTTATCACAACTGAGGATTTACTTTTTTTTCTTCTTCTTCTTTTTGGATTGTTAACACAACTAAGGGTTCCAAGTACAGTGATTAAATTAAACACATGATGAAGCCCAAAAATATTCCAGTACGAAACAGAGAAAAAAAAAAGGTAAACTACGTTTAGCAAACAAGAAGAATAATTCAAAGAGGAGAAAAGACAAAAGCAGAACAGAGAGATTGTGAATAATAAAAAAATTAAAAAAAACCCTTTATTACAATCATTGATCCCTCTGATACAATCCCAACAAAAAGAAGCTTTATACTCTCTTTCTTTAACAAACTAACTGCTTTGCTAACTCTAACTCTCATAACATACTAAATTGTCCATTTGTTCAGATTTCCAGCTTCTATTTTTCACCTGTATCAACACACATCACTGTTTTTATGGTCATTCTGTTTTCTTTTCCTTCTAAATATTTCTTTTTTCTCTTCTATCTATAATTATATATACCTCTACTGAATGGATTAATTTCATTCTCATTTGCTATTGAATCTGTATTATTCTTAGGTGCCAATGGTAGTCTCAGCCTCCTCTTTGTATTTCGTAATCCTGGTAGTACATTTCAATCATTTCTTGTTTTTTGTTTTATGGGTTAGTGTATGCTGTGTGATCTCCATCTCATCGTTACCATTAAGACTGATGTAATTTATTTTGGTAAAATCAATTGGTTACATCAACATTTGAAATGTTGGCATATCATGGATTGGCTTCATCATAATGTTTCTAACAGCTATAAATTAATTGGTTTAGTAATTTGTATTAGTACGTGGTGTTCATTTTCCCTTCAAAATTTCCAAGATGGGAACTAATGAGTGGTTTTATTTTCTCTATTGAAATTCTAATTTTTATTTATTTTTTTTTTATCCTAAAGTGGACAACTTCTGTGAGAACCCGAATATAAAAATTAAGTAAATAATTAAATAATAATTTTACAAATCTCAAATATTTTATTATGAATCTTTAAGTGCAAATTAAATATTATTGGAGGATCTTTTAATTAATTTAAAACCTAAAATAAATTTATGGTGAAAGTCATTGATTGAGAAGCAAGATTTATTATTAAAAAAAAAAAATAGAGAAGAGGGTGTGACTTGAACTCTAGACCACAAAATTAATAAGTTAGACTCTTACTATTTGAATTGCATGTAACTTATATATGTATTTTGTATATTTATCTATCTATTTGACCTAAGTGTGCCCACCACTAGTATAAAATAAAATAAACACAAACCCTAACTCTTGTTATAATTGTTTTCCACAACACTAGCAGCCCTAGCAGCCGTGGGTTTATGAAGGAAAGAGAGGGGTTTTTCAATCATCAAGATTATTGTTGTAGCCAAGAAGGAGAGCTTTGGGTGTGTTGTGCTGTGTGGCTTCCTAGGTTTTCTTCTCTTATTTCTTTGTTCTTTATCCTAATAATATTGTTATTTAATTCATTGATGGAGAGATTGTAGGTGTATGTATTTTGTGTATATATATATGCTGTTAAGAAATCTAAGGAGTTAAATTCATGTATAAAGAATCGGGGTGAATCTTAGTCCAAAAATTCTGCACATAATCGCTAACTTTAAAAATCAAGAAACCATATCAAATGGATGAATTTTAATCTGAAATTTTTACAGTAGATCAATTACACATTGAATTGCATATCTGAATTTTTTCATAATTTTTGGGAGTCGAAATCCATATAAATTGAGGTATCCAAATCTGTCCAGGAAACTCGTCTGAAACAGTAAATTCGGGATTGTTATTCTCTTTGGGTATAAATCCAAATATTATCAAATTAGTGTCATTAGAACCGGTTACGAGACTAGTTTCGTATGTTTTTGGCCTTGCATTGATTGCTCGTGTATAGTAAGAGAACCGTCAATTTCTTTAAAGTGCTGCAGAAAACAACCTGTTTGGATATAATAAATTGTAGAAAATTATTTTGATAAGCAAATCAAGTGAAACCAATTGGGTTTGAAACTTAGGATATATTAGATCATATCTGGAGGTTATTGGAATTTTTCGAATAGCGTGGAGTGGGTTTTGTAATTTTCAAAGTTAGCGAATAGATTGGGAAAACTTGTTTAAAACACTGTTTCATCTTAAAGTTATTTTTAGTTAAGTTTCGATCGGAATCTATGTCTTGGGTGATTTTAGACCTTGAAGAATATGAACTTAGGTAATATTTAAGAGTAACGGTGAGTTGGGTTGAGCCGTGTTAGTGCGCTTTAGTTTGAGGTTACTTAGTTCCTATTTTTTTTAGTATTTTTAAATTAGTTGTGACGCGTAGTTTTTATACTTGGTTCAGGCCACTAGTTGGACTTTTACACTCTATTCGAGGATTATATTATTGCGTTTCAGGTGAGTAGTTTCATGCTACGTATTTTTATAAATGTTCCCCTACCCTGAACTGTTGGAAAATTAAATTGTTGTTTCAAGACTAAACTGTTTTGATAAATTATTATATTATCAATTGAATCAAATTATTTCTGAAACATGTGTGAACTTGGCATACTGTAAACTATTTGTTTTGGTCTCATGTTTATAATGATGAACTACCATGTTTTGCGAAACTGATGTGTATTGATTATTGGGACCATGTGTGTATTTAGTCCAGGGAAATTATTCCACTGTGTGTGGTGACTCTGGCCACTAGGGAACAGATCCGGGTTGGGCCGTGATGACTCTAGTGCTCAACGATTGTAAGGAAAAGACCTTTAAAAACAACTAGGTGACCTTCAATCGGATCGTCTTTGAGAAAAGGCCCAGGTGCCACCCTGAGGATGACTCTTAGTTCGGTATTGGATCCAACGGGGCTTATAGCCTGAGAAATGTGTGGCAGATTATTTGTTTTTATTGGTACCCAGAAAATTATTGGTGTTCATGTTATAATCCGTTTTAAGTGAAAAATGTCGTTTATCATGTTCTTGCGAGACATGAGTATTTTAAGTGTTGAATTGTGGAACCTTCTTTTTGAAACAGATTGTATTTACCAAACTGTATGCCAATCTAGTTTCGGTGATATATATCTTATTTTGGAATTGAACCATGTTTTCAAAACTGTATTTACTATCCATGTTGCTACTCACTGAGCTATCAGCTAACTTAGTTGTTCACCATTTCCAGGTGTTAGAAGGACTTAGAGTGGACTCATGGCGTAGCGGGGACTCAATTGCATGGACCTCTAGGGCATTCCTTTAGTTTAGAGTGTTATGTCAAGTTTGTGCATATTTATATTTATTCTTATCGAAGTTCATTTAGGATTATTTTTGATATGTGGGTTGTTTATATCCCATAAGTTTGGATGGCTTTTGATTACGGTTGATTTTGCCGTTTATAATTGTGGCATGTCTGGATTGAGTTTTGGTTATTTATTATTGGACTATTGTTCAGTTGTTCAATGTGATTGGATTTGTGTTTAGGCTTACGTGTGCCTTGGGCTAAGTCCCTGTGGGCCACGGCCGGTCATGCCCGGATTTGGGGTGTGACAACTTCCTTACTCTATTACAAACGTGCGGTTGTGACTTTGAATGCGATCTTCCTTTTGTTGTTCAGCTTGGAAAACTTCTTTTCTATTTTTCTCAGTATTTTGTTAAAGAAATATAGAAAATATTTGTGGATGGCTTAAATGGTGAAACCTATACTCTTTTCTTTTTTTTTTTTTGAACTCAGCTACTAACTATTGTTGTTTTTACCCTCTTGTTCTCAAGGATTTTTTTTTTTTTTTGGTCTTGGAAACTTGTAGAGACCCTAATTTTTAGTCATTGTACTCTAAATTCTAAGTTTCTAGTTAATTCTATTTTATCTTCCAATTTTGATAAAATTTGCAATTAGGTCCAACGGAACCTTAGTATATTTTTCTAGCTTTTATTAATTGCAAATAGGTATTTGTGTATTATTTCATAATGTAGAAAAATTCCATACACTTGAGTTTGATTTCATTTTAAAACCCAAGTCTATTTACTAACTTTAGTAATACATTTTATTTTCCTTTTTCTTTATATTAATTTCTTTTGTATACTTAATAGGTAGAGGATCCCTCCAGTCCAAAATCTAGACTGGAGAGCATTGTTCCGGCCCGTGGAGCCTACCACTAGTCCCGTTTTGATAATCCAAACCATTCATTTTATCGAATACTTCGTATATTTCACACACACAAAAAATTAGTTCGATCCAATAACTGTAAGTAGTTCAATTTATTGCGTTTATCATAAAAAAATGTATAGTTTATTTTTTTGTCATCCATTTTTTTTTTGGTGAAAAATGTGGTAAATTGAACTAGTTACAGTTATCAAATTGACGCTAAAGTGAGCAAAACTTCCAAGTTGACCATCCGGTTATCCACACGATCAACCACACAAAGCTCTTTTTCTACCTTGTTGCCCAGCCTTGGTTCAATTGTCCAATTTGCTGGTTTGTTTGGGTTGCCTTCTTGTTTGCATGCTTTCAGTACTTTTAAGGCATCAAATAATTATAAATAAAGCCAAGAGATTAGAATTATGATAATTGGATAACTGGGAGATGTCCTGGCAGATGACCGAGAGGATGTCCAAAACATTTCACCAAAGTATTACACAAGGTGATCGTCTTGGGGGATGACCACAATGCAAAATGGCTAAGCTCTGGCTTGCTGCTCTTGTTAGGGCCGTAGTAGGAGATTAACCTAGCTCTGTTTCCGAGCATTGCTTAGTCGATACAAACATTTCAATACACAAGCTGGTTCTCCTAGGGGATGACCACGGAGTATTACACAAGGTGGTTGTCTTGGGGGATGACCACAACCTAGGGATGTCTTGATGGACGATCGGGTTAAAGACTAAGAATATTTTAAAAGAATATAATTAAAGTAGAGCGTTGTTGGAGTATATGTTTAAAAAGTGACTAGCTAAAGCAGTAAAGTGAAATTTTGGATAGCTATTTTAGCTATGTTTGTTGGAGATGCTCTAAGCACCACCATCATTTCACTACAATGATCACAATCACCACTACCACTATAACTACTACAACCCTTCTACCACTACAATAACCACCATTATCATTCCATCACCACAATAACCACCATCATTACACCACCGGCGCCACCCCCTTCTTAGCTTAAATACATTATCCCTCCACTGTTACCACAACCACTATCTCTTTAGCTCCACCACTATTGTCATTGGCACTACAGGCACCATTGTTGCTCCACCTCCACCTGCACCGCCAACTCACTATCACAATATAAAATAAAAATATATAATTTTAAAATAATAAAATTTTAATTTGATATTATATATATCAAACAATTTGTTTTAGTTTTGCACTTAAATTTTTATTAAATAGTTTTCTAGCTTAAAAAATCAACATTTAGTTTTCATTGTCAAATAACCTTTTAGCTTAAAAAATTCAGAATTCAGTTCTTAACACTAAATTTTGAGTTTTCAATTTTCAATTTTATCAAATACCACCTAAGCAAACATCTCATTTTCTGTGAACACAAAATGAAGCTCTACGTAACGCAATTTTAAAATTCAGAATTACATAGAAAAGAAAAAGGAAAAGAAAAAACACATACAAGTGCGATAATTTTAACTTTCATTAATTGGAATGGTGAAAAAGGAAAAAAAATCCCACACTACACCCATGTAGAATTGTTTCAGCTTTGAGATTGTGACTCCGATATCATGTATTCTTACAATTATAATATATTCTCTTCAAAAATATATCAATATACACATACGACACACATAACGTTTTCCTGGAGTCTCTTTATATATATATATATATTGTGGTATCAAGAAGTTGGGATGATTTGGATTCATTTATGATTTCTGCCTCATATTCTATACTATGCAATTTTTTCTAATAAGGAATTCCCCTTCAACTACTTACTCAGGAAGAAAGCCAGTTTTTCTCCACTTGCTTTTTTATTTTTTATTTTTTAAATTTATTTAGGAGGAAATAGAGAAGAGGAACCAGGCAATTTGCATAGCACAGTAAAACTCGTATCGAAGTGTCATGTTTGGTAAGAAAGGACCACGTATGCTAAATCTATCCTTAATCTTTGCTTATTGATTCTTCAAACACAAGCAATAGTCAATTTTGGGAGGTGGGTATAGTGCAGTGTATATTTGGGGTGTCATTTCATTTGTTTAGTGGTTTTTATTAACTTTTCATATACTCGAACTGACTGTATGCAAAGAATTTCAAAGTTACCAACTTCCCTAGATTTGAGCTGTGTGATCTGGTGTTATGTTCCAATAATTTCTTAAACACCTCACCCAGTGGCTTATTAAAAATTTAATTGACAGTTTTACCATTTTGTTTCGAGAAATATATATCAAATTGTCAATCTTTATCAGTACAAAAACTATGCAAACCAACTCAAAAATGTGCTGCTGCAGTCTTTGGGGGCAGCAACAACAAATACATTTTAACTTCATTTTGTATTCGATTACAATCATACAAAATGTCCAAAACAAAATGTCTTCTTATTCACACTTGACTGTAGCAACTAATGCATTAATTTCAATTCAAGGAGTAGTAATAGTATTCACTGAGATTTCTTGTGGAAGTGGTGAACTTTGTGGGTCTAACTATGAAGGTATATATATAATTAACAAAATTTTGAAATGTCACTTATAAAAGCACTTTTAGGGACAAAAACAATTTCGTGCCAAAATGTATACCTTTTTAGACGAAAATTTTGGTCCCAGGAGAATAGTAACTCATATTGATGATATGTTATTGATAAATAATGTGAAGAAAATAATCATCTTAGAAGTGATTAATTAGAAAAGTATAATTAGTTGAAGCTAATTAATGAGCCAAGCTTAGAAATAAAAGACCTGTCAATGTCAACAAAACCCCTACCTGATTTGAAAACAAAGAGCAACAAGAAAAACAAAGGGTAAAGACAATGCTCAATTGCCTATTTGGGCCAAGTGAATCAAAAAAATAAGGTGTTACCCCCAATAAACAAAGAGATGATAGGAAATTGGTAAACATCGACATTATTACTCAGAATTGTTTGCCTCTAACCATGGCAATAAATTTCATAAATGCTAATGAAAATACCACTGGGACAATTTGGTTTACTCCTAGGCTTTGTTTTCTTTTACTTTCCCTCCACAAATCCCCCCTCAAAGCTCTGATCCAAACACAACCGTAATGTTTCAAAGTCGCAAACCTCATAACAAATCATTACTTGCAGAGGTTAATTTCTTAATAAATATATGGATTTAACAACGTAAGTGTTGTTATGTATCCCTACTTGGGATGAAGCTACTCTTAAAGCTATTGATAAAAGAAGTTTGTGGTCTGTAAAAAGAAAATTGGATAGAGTATTAGTTAATTCTAGTGGGTTCAAGTTTTCAAAAAAGCTGAAGCTGAGTTCTTGGCTAGTATAGTTTCAGATCATTGTCCTGTTGTTACTTTAATGACTGAAATTAAATTGAGAAAAAATTTCATAATCGTCAATTTTTCGATGAAGCATGGGATGGGAATATCAAGGAGATTCTTCAAAATTCTTCAAATTTAAAAAGTAACAGGTTCTCGAGTGTTGAGAATGAGTCTTAAAATGAAAAGAATCGAGTCTGTTTTTTAAAAATTGAACAAAAAAACACGAATCTAAATTAGAGTCATTGAAGCAAAAGAGAAACTAAATTAGATCCAGGAGTGCCTTAACTTTTCATATAACCAGGAGCACCTTCATGAATTTGGGTAGGGATTTGGAAGGAGACGGGAAAGGGAAAGGGAATAACATTTCACCCACCTTTTTCCCTTCTCTTTCCAAGTCGATACCCAAATTCATGATCCAAACACAGCCTAAAGAATACTCTTAAAAAACGAATATCATGTGAACAATCAATTAGGCCCTGTGGCACAGTGTAGAACCTTGCTAAATTCTGATAAATCAGCCACCTAAGAAGCTATAAATGAAGATGTGTGTCAAGGGACTTGAAAAAAAAAAAGCTCATGACTTTTTTCTTTCATATGCATTCATTCATGTTGTTTCAATAAAGAAACTGCTGAACTGCAACAAATAAAAAAAAAAAGCACTAATTTGCTCCTAATGTACAAGTTAATAGCTGCAAGAATAGATCAGTGGGAGGTCTAAGGACTAGAGAAGTGGATAAAACAGAAATTGTGTTGATGCAGCTATAATACAATAAAATTGCTACAACTCCAATTGTTTTTGACAAGTGCTATTACTACTATTAAGCTAGCTGGCAATGAAATATAATAGTAGTGTCATGGTTTCTACAAGGAAAAAATCAACTGTCTCATTACATTCTACGACTTGGAGTGCGGAAGAAATTGTAACAAAGCTGTGGATGCCTAGACAACTACATAATGCTGCTCAAACTTGTCTTGAGATGCCGATAGTGCACAGATTGTTGACTGCTGAAGTGTGTGCAGGTTGAATGGTGTTGGACCCCTTGCACAAATAACCTTTTTTTGTTTGGGTAAATCAAAGAGAGCTAATAATAGGAACACTCTAGAAAGGATAGGAAATATCAGGTGAGCTAATAATCAAAATTATTCATCTACTGTGTTGTGAGCCTCAAATGCTAAAGCATCAGCCTAAATCTTTTCTCATCCAAGAATACTCAAGCCGTTGAAAAGCATATTAATCTCCTCACAACATATAAGAGTTTTAGAGACCAAATTTTGTTGTCCCTAAAAGTGAAAATTTTGTTGCAAATAACATTTAGGGACTAATTTCTATCGTCATAAGGATAGTCGCTAAAGGTCGTCTTGAAAAGTAATAAACAAGGCTTTTAGCAACAATATTTTAAAAATGTCACTAATAAATACACTTTTATGGACAAAATAATTTGATTCCAAAAGGATTTATTTTTTGAGAAAAAAATTTTTGTCCCAAAAGGATAATAATTCATCACTAATGTCCAATGTCCGTGGCTAAAAATATAATGAGATTTTCGGCAACAAAAATATTTGGCCCCTAAAAAGTAATTTTGTCCCTAAATTTTTGGGTCTAAAGCCTTAATTTTTTATAGTGATAATGTCGCCAATAACTGAAGATCTCCTGAACAATTCTGATTCAAAATCTCCGGTGCAAAACTTTATATCGCAGAGCGTAGGGCTTCAATATGACCTGCTCAACATCCCATACAAAAGGTTGTGTTACTATAATCAGAAAATGATTTCCATTGAGCTAAGAAAGAGCATCTGGAAGAGAAACAGACTCAGGTCAAATCAGGAATGCCTCTCCTCACTGAAAATACCCATTTTGGTAAGCTATTTGGTTAGTAGGAAATTATTATGGTAAGTATGAAGTGAATCTTTCTGAGGACCAGCTGCTCCAACTTTGTAATTAAAAGAGCTATGATGTGTAGACCCTTATCACTCAACATATTGGACATTTGAAAAAACTATAACTTCTTTCCTTGAAAAGGTGCAGAAGGACATGGTTGTGTTCCATACTTGTCAAGAAGTGCTATATACAACTAATTTATATATCATTACATTACTATCTACATTTCTTGGCAAACTCATTTAAACTTTGAAAATGGAAACATATGCATATATGTCATGAACAGACTAACTAAAGCTTTCTCCATGTTTCCACTTCCAGGGAGATGCTTTGTTGTGTTTGTGCAGGTAAATTATATTGTTATGACTGCCCACAAATCACAGCATAGTGAAGAAATTGAGACGATTTCGAAAGCCAGGCAAAAACGAAATAACAAGAACTCAAGTTCGGAAGAACTGACATACCTGAGACATCTCTCCTCCCAATGTTCTATGGCTGCGAATTATTAGTGAACTGAATGACCTTAAAACAAAGCGTAACAGAGCTGGTACAGCGTGCTCAACAAAACTTTTAGTAGTGCAAACATCTGAACATTAAAATTTTTATGTCAAAGTTCAAATATCATAATTGTGGCCATCAAATTTGGTAAACTGAAATAAGGAGACTTGGATGCTATTTAAAAAAAAAAAATGAGGGGAAAAAACCCACACATGGGATGCTACCAATGGAAAACATGGAGGGGCACAAATTGATAAATAACTGCTCTAGGCACTTGAATTAGGACGAAAAAAACTGTGTACTCCTTCTATACTGCATACAAAGGTTCACAATAACTTAAGCTTTCCTGAGATCGTGGGTGCCAAATTGCCAATTGATACTTCACAATTTGAAGTGGAAGAAGTTAACAATGGGTTTGGCAACAGTGAAGTTCACAAGTATGCGAATAAAAGTACAGAGAAAAACAAAAGTGAAAGGCACCAATTTGAATAGCCAAAAAACAACTTTGTACATTTTCTCACATCTCTACTTCCTCATTATCTGCTTTTCATTTCTGGTATTTTGAGTCCTCTAATGTAAAAAAGGCATGCTTTTTCAAGTATTCAAATCCCTTTATTCGCTACATCAAATGTCAACTTAGACAGGCCAATGATATGATTTGTGTGGCAATGATTACCCTAACAGAGAAAAATCAAGTAGAGGGCAATGAGGCCCACTCCAAGCCTCTTGACAAGACGCATATCATTCCTTGGTAAAACAGAAAGTGCCTAGATAAGTCCTGAGATGAGAAATCCAACAGTATAAAAGACGCTTCTGTCTTGTGTTTTACCATAAAGAAACAAGAGGCCCTTCAACATTATATTAATCTGTATGTAGCAAGAGAATCATTCCACAACTACAATGCTAGAATAAGATTAAAGTTGATAGCCATAGAATGAGGAATAATATTATCAGCCATTATGACAATAATGGGAAGAAATTAAAGAGATATATGAGATTAAGGCTTGGAATATACACATATATAAATGGTATAGATATATTATGTATGTCCACATATATGTATTTCATCTTTTTTCCTTAAGACAATTTTATACTTGACTCAATAGGATTTTTTATTTTTTTATTTTGTACTTGAGAATTTTATTTTTTCCTTTAGACAATTTTATAAGGGTTTTTTATTTTTTATGTTCCAAGTGCCAAGCTAGCATGTTGCCTTAGAACATCAACTAAATTGAATACAGGATCAGAACTTTGTTCAAGTAATTGTGCTTCTACATCATTTATATAAGCAATTAACAAAACACACTCTCTCTCAAGAATGCTCTTGGAAAGTGAAAGTTAAATTATAATAAATCAGCCATCTAAGCAGAGCTACAGATGAAGATGTGTCAAGATACTTAAAAAGGGGCCAGAACTGCATTGATCCACAAATTGTGTTGGGTGTGGAAGTGAATGACTACAATGCTAACATTGTCAATCACATTGTAAGCTGACTCAAACCACCAAAAACAGCACTAATTTTCTGCTAATGTACAAGTTAGCAGTCATCAAGTTGAATTACTTTGCACCTCTCAAGTTTCACTGAACAGGAAGGATATTCGAACAGATTTTCCATCCAAAGATTTTCACTTTATTCAGAACTTTCAGCAGCCAAATCTTCTTCCCAAATGCCCTTTCAAAACTCATTCCTTTTTAGGGCGTCTACGAGCAGCTGCTCACCATCTGAAGAGCTGACCCATGTTTCTGCTCTTTGCAAATCCATCTCCCAGTGATATGCTGATTAATAGAAAAAAGAAGGCCATTTTTAGTAAAGTGCCAAACCAGTATGTCATCAGCAAGGCTTGGGCAAAAAGGGATTTTACATATCAACTCAGCTTCAAAATCCAAAAAGCACGAACTGATGAGAGCTTAATTCCATTCCAGACACCAGTGCTTTCGTCAGCAAGAGAGCAAACTTTAGCATCAGCATGGAATCCATCTAACTTTCCAAATCATCAAACCAGACATTCAAATCCCTTCAATTTGTTTCTTGCAGATTGCACACAGAATCTATTGCCTTTGACGACAAGGGAATTCTCAGATGTGCATGGGTATTTCTGCCTGCACTACCATTTTTTTTTTTTTTTTTTGAGTCTTCCTATAACAAACTTCCATATTCTTGTGCAGAGTGTCAAGCATCCTCAAAAGCTACCAGCAAGATAAGGAAACAAAGCCATAAGTTGACAAGAGGTTCAAAGTTATATACATGAACACAATTGTAGTGGAGATGAGAAGGCAAGCGAATTTGCTTAATAACAAATAAATTGAAATTAGCAACCAAACTCAAGCTCACTTAAAGGATAAAGGACCAAACTTCATCATTTTATTTATTCATTTATTTTGAAAGGTCTAGAAACAAAAGCCCAAAGCGAAGCCAAATATCCTGCCTTATCCCAAAAACTTCATCATTTTATCAACTATTATTGTAAAGTCTTAGCTACTCTATCAAGTAAAAGATGAAATGACCGATTCTTGTTGGAATGTGTTCCACATCGCTTGGAGTTTCCCCATCTATGCTGGTTATAAGGGCTCCAATTTCCCTCTCCTTGATATATGGGTTTTAAGGAGAAGTGTGGGTTGGACTTTTCAATCTGGTATCAGAGCTTGGCTTGGCCTGTAATTGGTATGTCATTTGTTCGGTTACTATATGTTGTGGTCTAGGGAGGTGTTGGAATGTGTCTCACATCACCTGAAGTTGCCACATCTATGCTGGTTATAAGGCTTCAGTTTCCCTCTCCTTGATACTTGAGTTTTAAGGAGAAGTATGGGCTAGGCTTTTCAATTATTCTTCCATATTGTCTTTTTTGGAGTAGCAAAGTAACTATGGCTTGCCCACATGGATTTTGACTAGACGAGGTGGCTTCCTAATTGTCAAATGTAGAATAGCATGCAAGGAGTAAGGCCTAAAAACACAAAGTGATTTTTTTCAAGGTCTAGAAATTTAAATGATCAAAAGTCTTGCCTAAGAGTGTACTGGAGGGAGGTTTTTTCAATTATGGAAATGACTTCTTCTCAATTATCTTGATATATCTCTTACTCCTTTTATCATTTTTTTTTTTTTGTCTCTTATTCCTTTATCACCTATGAGAGTTTTCAACATTACTGGATACAGCATTATTTTAGAACAGAGCATCCAAAGTACTCATCAAGCAAATTTCTGGCATACCTTGAGAAAAGGCGCAAAAACTCGCAATGCAGTTTAGACGATGAGCATGCATACATCCTAAAGTTTGTTTCCACAACAACAAAGCCCTAAGAACAAAGAGTCAAGTACAATAGTCAATACATTTTTCTATTTAAATTTTCAACAAAACATTGAAGAAATATTGAAAAGCACAGTTTTACAAGCTGCAATTGCAGGTTTGTAACAGACTGAGGAAGTTGTCCTCTTTAGGGTTAACAATATTGTCGAAGCTCATGGAGGTGTATTTGTATTTGGTGGAGTAGGCGAATGTACACATGAAGCAGATGAAAAACAATATCAGCGTTCCAAGTGAAATGGAACCACTAATTAGCTCTCGTCTTGGCAATTTCAAAAAAGAACACATAAATCAAACTAATACAAATTACTGAACCATTTATTTTGTAGCCATTGGAAACATTATATAGCTAGCTAATACATCATATGTCAACATTTTTTTTGTTTGTTGATGTAATAGATTAATTTTCCCAAAATATATTCCATGCTGCATAGATATGATACATTATGCTGTCTCTGGCACTGCTATATGCTCTGCATAAGTGGGACACACAAAATTTTTTGTCCCACCTAAGTCCAAAAAATTGCAAAAGTGGAATACATAATTCTAATTTTATTGAAATAAAATCGGATCAAGACAACAGAAATTTTGCCTACCAAGTACCTGGAATCGAAGCAGCAGTACAGGAAAAATGAAAGATCAAGAGGCATCGGCATCGTCTAGCTCAAATTCTGAATGAAGCCCCTAAAAAAAAAAAATTATCTTCCAACTATTCATTCAGAGCAAGGCCCTAATATCTGAAACTCAAAATTTATGCATAAGCTCATCATCAGTAAATTTCAAATTTACAAAAACTAGAACCTAAAACAACTCAAAATTACAATGACGGTAACAATAGAAGAATTACATTTGAGTGAGTTACCATCGTGAAAAGTATCAAAAAAGTGATGCTATGCTTTTCAATAGTGTCGCCCTCCTAAATTTTGTCCATCCGCCCTTTTTTATTATTATTTTTAGTCTTTTGGATTTTGGTAAAGTTGCCAAGATTAGGGCCCTACTATAATCTTTAGGCTTAATTACATTTTTGGTCCTCAATATTTAAATTGTATCAATTTGGTCCCTAATGTATGAAAGTGTTTCAATTTGGTCCTCAATGTTTAAATTGTGTCAATCGTTTTCCCAATATATAAAAATTGTTCTAATTTACTCATATTTTGGGAACTAAAAATGTATTTAATCCATAATCTTACTACGTTAGAAATTCACCTGAAAGATGAAAGGTATTTTATCTTTCTCAGTTTGAGCATTTTATAGGTACCACAAACAATCCATTTTTGTATTGTAACTTGCCGTTATTTTGGTTGATACAGCAATTAAATACCATTGATTGTGCTGATAATCTGGTTTTGTTTTGTCCAGGAATTTTTATTATTAGAGAGAGAATACTGGATATGCAAATTGGAGCTTGGAGAGAAACTTGTTGATTTGTGTGTAAATTACGAGGTTCTGATTTAGTAGTAGTTGTGTAATGCTCTGCTGATACAGTGGTATTTTTTAGGAATGGATGAAGGGTTGAAGTTTTTTTTTCATTTTTTTTTAATTCTATTTTTTATTTTTTAAGTGGCGTGTTTTGGATAGTTCTTTTCTATGCAGTAGGTAGATCCTGATCATGTATTTCCTCTTTTCTACACAAGGGAAACACCATTTTAATGAAAATTGGAAAAAATAATATTAATTTAGTGGAAACTTTGCAATATCAAAAGAAAATTTAATCAACTTTAACCACTAAATTGAAAATATTTTTTGTACTGATGTTAATATAATATTTCCCCTTTGAACTACTGACTATTATTTTTCAATTTAAAAAAAATTAATTCACCGAAAACTAATTATTTAGTAGAATTCTCACTTTTATTCCGTTAAAAGTTCTCAAGTCCATGTTTGGTGGGGGATGGTAAGTTAATTAATCCTCTTTGGAGGATCAATGGATTCCAACTATTCGCAATTCTTGAACATGCTTGAATCTATCTCATTTCATTGATACTCAAAATCATGCTTGGAGGATCCATCTTCTACGAGTATTCTTTCCACTAGAGTGCATAGATTGTATTAGGCGTATTCATTTACCGATGATGCCTTTGCGAGATCAAATTATTTGGGGCTTTACTAAATCCGGCCAATACACCATTAAGGCGGGTTATTTATATGCAGCAAGCTCAGGCCGTAGGGGTACATGTCACCATTCTAGTGATCCCATTTGGAAGCGATTGTAGATTCTTATACTACCTAAGTGGACACTCTTCTTATAGAAGTGTCTTCACTGTATCTTTTCGGTCCAATGGGTGTTATATGGGAGAGGAGTTTCCACTAGGCCTAGTTGACCACGATGTGATAAAGGGATTGAGATTGTGGAACACTGTTTCTTTGAATGCCAGTATTCTCAACGGGTTTGGCGAGCTTCTTCATTAGGCCTTATTTTTCTAGAGGAAATCCCATGTTTTTTGGGGACTGGTTGAAACAATAGATTAAGAAGGTTTGGAATCATGAAATTATTGTTCAATCCATTGCTATTCTTTGGACTGATTGGCGTTAGAGAAATAGTTATGTGTTTAAAGGCATGAATATGACACGAGTACAAGCAAATCTTCTTGCTCAAGAGTTTACCTCTAATGTTACTTGAAGATCATCCCCATGTTTTGAGTAGGCTTTAATACCTCAACATCTACTGTTGAGTTTGTAATAATGATGATACATGTATGCTTGCAAATTCTCTCTCTAATGTGACAGATTACTAGGTGTGGACTTTTGTCATAGATGGTTCGTGGCACGCAGCTGATCAAAGTGCGGGCGTGGCATGTATTTGTTTAAATATAGATCAATCATGGGTTTAAGATTATGCTTCTAGGATATGGCTTCCTTCTCCATTGCTGGATGAATTTAAAGAGTGTTGGTAAGCTATTCATTGGGCTAAAGGCCAGCATCTGTTAAGCATCTCCATTTTCACAGATAGTCAAGTTTTGGTATCTACTTTGCAACAGCAAGGCATCCCTAATTGCAGCATTGCGGCTATTATTAATGATATTAAGCTAATAAATAAGGATTTTGATTTTCTTTGTATTTCTAAAATTAATCTGGACTCATGTACTATCTAGACTAGTTAATGGCTACTCGAGCAAATATATCTATTTCTTTGCTTCAAATAAATAAATAAATTATAATCACCAAAAAGGCATGGTATGCACATCAAAGTATGGGTTTCATGTTGGAGTCTTTAATGTAGGGAGTGATATGTATGTGCAATATACATAAATTATTTCTGGAGGTTCCTAAAAAATCGATTTGCTTCAAAAATCTTGATCAATTTTATGATTTTTGCAACAAATTGATTTTTAATCAATTTTGGGTTTTGTTTATTTGATTTTTATATTTCAAATTATAAGAAATTTGATATAATAATTAAAATGTGTTATGATTATTGTGATGGTTAGTGATGGTGGTGGTTGGCTTGTATTGTCTAAGCTAACGTTAACATTGTAAATCTCAATTGGTTAAAATTTATAACGTTATGGTTTTGAAAATAAAAAAGTAAATAAAATAACTGGGTGGATGAAATAGTAACTCTGCCTCCTATAAAAAAGCAACAATACTATAAACTCACCCTTATCTTCCTGGAATTTACCAGAAAAAGAAATCAATGGCTTAGATTCATTTCATATGTAGACCCAATCTCCACTACACAAAAACATTCGAGGTAAATTCGGGATCCGTAAGGGTGGGTTCCTAGCATTTTTCATTAAAAAAAAAAAAAGGGAAGTAGTCACACACAAACACACACTCTTATCTCACACAAGGTGCATGTGCAATGAATTGATCGCAATAGTGGAGACGAATGGATTGTATTGTGCCATATATGCTTCTCTGCCTTCACTTCGTAAGGAAGTCATGGTCATGAAGAAATTAAATGCCACACTGTAGAAGATCTCTACATTGGTGCCCTCTATGGCTGGTATGATGTCCTCTATAGTGAAGGTGTCAGTAGTCCGCATGCAATCTGGTACCACGACAGGCAGTCTAAGGGTGGCCATCCCCATAGACTAGCAGCATCCCTGCTTGCCAAAATACCAAACTCGACAAAAGGGGCCTTCTAGCAAAATCCTCTCCAACTCACCAGAGTGATGTCGAGCACCACGATGAAGCACATCACGATATTCAATGCCACACCTACCCACAATGTCCAAGTCATAAACAAGACAAGTATGAAGTTTAGAAATCTCAGAGCATAATGAATGAAAGCAACAAAGTACATGATTGAAGAGGGATTAAGCCAATTACCTGATCGGGGGTCACTATATCGAAATACTATCTAAACTTGTAAAAGCTCGACAACCGTGGGACCTGGCGGCGATGCTAACAGAAGTATTGTCAGGACCAAGAGACGACGTGTTAGTCCATCAAACTATCAAAAAATAAAAAATTATTTATGTTATCAATATTTTGTTTGATATAAATTAATCTCATTAAAAAGTTAAGAGACCCCATCAAATATAAATTCATGATCTATTGTTTTGAGAAGTTTAAATCACGCTTACAATTATTAAAAATAGTTTTTGAGTTTTTTATTTTTTATTTTTAGTGAATTTTTAAATATTTTAAGTAATTTTTTTACTTTGTAGATTCACTTAATCTACACACCTAGATACATTTCAAAAGTAAAATATTTATGAAAAATATTTTAAAACTTCACTTGCATACAAACAAAATAAATACAAAATTAAAAAAAATAGTATATTTTAATTTTTTTTTTTTTGTATTTGTTGAATTTTTTAAAAAATAATTACAAATATTTTATTTTTTAGATAAATAAAGATTGGACACATTAAAAAGTAAAAAATATACAAAAGAAAACTTTCTTACTATCCGAAAGAAGTAGATGGTGATAAAAATCTGAGATGATATTGGTAATGAAAAAATAAATAAATAAATAAAAATGATACAAAGATTCTGTGTTTGTTTGTTTGTACCTTGCAGTTGGCGGCTTCAGGGAATTTACACATGTAATCGAGGAATGTATTGGATGATGGGCCAATATTCTTTCCCCTTTTCACACTTCTGTTTCAATATTGGATTACATCTATAGATCTCCAGTAACAAAAGCGAGGGAGGGAATCCTTGTTCTGGAAAGGTCACAAGCTCAGGGCAGCCAGAGATCCGTAGATTCAAAAGAGAGGGAGGCAACCCTTCCTTTGGAAAGGACGCGAGCCTAGGGCATTCACCGATCCAAAGTGATTCGAGAGAGGTGAGGTTTTGAAACTCCTCATAAGAGAGTCTTTCCAGATTTGGGAAGTGGAGGATGTTCAAATTGATGAGAGAGGTGGGCAGGAGCATCCCTTCTTCTGGAAAGGACACCGTATCTACCCACGGCCAACCTCTTTCTCCAAGTGCTGGGCCTCGAAGGTCGAGTGTTGTAAGAGAAGAGAGTTTGTGCAAACCCCACTCTAATGGAGATGGAGGCGGAACTGGAAGTTGACCGGTGAAATCCCCGATTTCAAGTGAAGTGATGTTGGTCGGGAAACTCCCTTCCTTGACAAAGTAGGAGACCATTCCAGCTCTGCATTTATATAAACACAGATCTTGAAGCGAAGTGAGTTGGTTCATGTTGTTGTTCTCATCCCGACCACCAAGTGATAGGGGCTCCAGACTACGACACCAGCCTATCCGCAATTCACTGAGATTCCTGAGATTATTGGCTTCAGGGAAAGATTTGAGACTCCTACAAAATTCAATACAAATAGTTTCAAGAGATGGACAATCAATTTTGGTCCCTTCCTCTGCAAAAAGTGACTCCAGATTTTCACAAAACTCAATCCCAAGTTGTTTTAGTGTGGATGGTAGCCCACCTCTTGACAATAAATATGTGAGTGATGCACATTCAGAAACCTTCAACTCTTGCAGATTATTGAGTGTCATCAACTCGGGTAGGGATTCCAAAGCATCACAATATGAAACCTCAAGTTCTCTCAGCATAGATGGCAAACCTTTCATTGGAAAAGAGATCAGACTCGCACAACCTTCGATTCTAAGCACCCCAAGAGATGTGTATGTGTGCAGATCTTGTGGCAGTTTCTTCAGCATTCCACAATTTGAAATTGTTAAGTACTCGAGTCTCGTCATGCAAGGCAGCCGCTCATGTTGCTGCTTTTTCGAACCTTCTCCTCCTTTTTCTTGCTCTTCTTCAAACAAGCAATCGAGTTTGGGGCAATCAGAAATCTTCAAATCGCAGAGGGAAGGGAGACATAATTGTATTCCCACCTTATTCCACCACAACGTTATGAGTTCTTGGCAGTTACTAATGTCCAATTTCACGAGTCCCTTCAAATCTCGAGTAAACCATGTCGGTAGGAACGCCAGTTTTTCAACATGAGAAATGCGCAAAGCAGTTATTGAAGTCAAATGCTTAGACATTTCATTAGCCACTAACTCTTCATCAGTTGTGCTTGGATCACAGAGGGAGTCGAGAACTGTAACATGGCTAATGTCCGAGGTGAGGGAACCAAGTCCAATCGTGTTCTTCGTCCCTAAGAGCACTGGAAGGTTTGGGAGCATAACATTATTCATTGACAAGGACGCAAGTGATGGCTGAACGAGGCTTGAAACATCAATCAACAACTGCGGACAGCCATCAATTTTGAGAGAATTGAGACAAGAAAGATCATTTGGTAATCTTCCAACAAGTTTGGGACAATTTTTTATGGAAAGCTCACTGAGTTGACCGAACAGCTGAACTCCCTCTGTTTCAAAAGCAGACCAATCCTCCCATTCTGGCATAAACTTAAAGCTTAGTCTCTCTAGAGAGGGGAAACATTTGCCTTCATGCTGCTGCCCATAGAACTCACAACCCACGTGCTTTATTGCACTCATTCCTTCAATGTAAAGCTCTTTAAGCAAGGGTAGTTGTCCAAGTGGTGGCAAAGACGTGCAACATTTACTTCCTTTTAATCGCATGAACACCATTTTAGAGAATGAAACATCTCCAACCCAGTTTGGAAATTTTGTACTACCATACCCACTGATGGTGAGTCGTTCCAACAATTCGAAAGGTCTCATCACATGAAGCACATCCCTCTCAACTATGTCATTCTGTGAACGGTGAGATTCCTCCCATTCTAGTGATAACTCTTTTAACTCCACCTTAGACATAAAATTGGCATCCCTTGCATCCTTAACACCTCTGACGTTCTCCAGTCTTGATATGTGTATTGCCCCTCGAATGTGCGATAGGTCTTTCAACTCTCCTATTTTACGCCCACAATCTTTACCCACCATAAAATTTGACAATGTTTGGAGATTAGTTAATTTACCTATATGTAGCGACATCTCTTCTGATGATGGAATATTCACGCCAGTCATGTCAAAATGGCGCAAGTTCACTAGCATCCCTATGTTTAGAGGCAACTTCTGAAGTCGAGAACAAAATTTTAAAAACAAGACTTGTAAATTGTAGAGGGTTACCACTGTGTCAGGTAACCTTGTAACCCTAGAACGGGATACATCAAGGTACCGCAAGTGCTTTAGATCTCCAATGGAATCTGGTAGTTCATCCATGTGATAACAATGTAAACGTAACTCACGTAAGCATTTTAACTTTGGCAACAAATCATGAAACAAGTACCTCGATGCATACACACACAAGGACCGCGATGCATACACACTTGGTGGAAAAAACTGTAAGAATGTTCGTAAGCATTTGGCATCATCAAAAACTTTAAATTTTTTGATTCCATCATAATTGCTACCAACATAAGATGAATGTCGAGCTTTTTCCGAAATCTTGTTATGCCTGCCATACTCCAAATTATTCTCCAACCTAAAACATTTGTCCCCTGCGACATCTTGAGCCAAATCATTGATGAGGTCATGCATTATGAATTTCGATTTGTTACCACTCGACGGTTGAAAAAATGATCTTGACACCAATTCGTGAAAATACTTGGAGCCTAAATCTTCCATTTGGTCTCCACCTTTTGGTTGGCCAATTAAACCTTCAGCCATCCATAGCAAGACTAATTCCTCCTCGTCGAATTCGTAATCCTTTGGGATAATTGCACAGTAAGAAAAACACCTCTTCAAATGGGAAGGGAGATGAAGGTAGCTCAATTTCAATGTTGAGAGAATGCCACTTTCCTCATTCCATATATTGCTATTTAGTATTTCTTTCCATTCACGCTCTTCTTGTTTACATCGTAATAAGCTGCCAAGGGCCCTAGCTGCCAAGGGCAAGCCTCCGCACCTATGCTCAACAATTTTCTTCCCAATTGATACCAATTTTGGGCGTTCCATGATATTTCTATTCTCAAATGCATGATGGGCAAAGATTAACCAACAATCATCATATGATAACTTTTTCAAATTGAGATATTCATCCGTACCCATCTGCTTTACAACAACTCCTTCTCGCGTTGTCACAATGATTTTACTTCCAGGTGCTCCGGCTCCAAATGGCAATCGTAGCAAATTCCACCCATCATGTCCATAATGCCACACATCATCTAGGACAAGCAAAAACTTTTTGTCTGCCAGTGTGTCTCTTAGTTCGACTTGAACCTCATTTAACTTGCCCAAATCACATGGACGGTGAGTGAATGACTCGAGAATTGCCTTTGTTGTTCGCAGAATGTCGAAGTCAACAGAAACACAAACCCATGCTTTCATATTGAAATGCTTTTCCACTTTGTCGTGATCATAAATGTGCTGAGCTAGTGTAGTCTTGCCGATCCCACCCATGCCTACAATAGGAATTACATCAAACTTTTTTGCAGTAGGTGCATCCCCAAGTAGCAATTCGATAATTTGCTTCATGTCTTCATCTCTGCCATGAATGTGAGGCTCCTTCAAAGATGTAGTTTGTGATCTCTGCCATAGATCTGTAGACATCCTCCCAGCAAGTCTTTTATCCAAACCAAGATCTTTTCCTTTCGTAGCAACTTCTTGTAATTGACTAGTAATCTCATTTAGCTTAGACCCATTTTTTAAATTGAATGGAAAAATAGAAGAGAGGCGTGGAAACTTAGCTGGTCTTCTTCCCATCGTTGTCTCCTCCGCCATTAGCTTCCTTTCGAGAGCAAAATCATCCAATAAATCATCTGCATCGTAAGCCAAAGGTTGAACCTCTTCTAGCCACTTTTTGATATCCTTGTCGTACACTTGTTTGTTCTCTGCATCAGCCAACAGAGTCTCTAAATCCTCTAATGCCTTCTTCAGATTCTGGATGCCAGTGCCAACGTCTGTTGTGCTCACTAAGTCGATTAAATAAGAGGACAATTTATCAACCATAGCTTGCACAAATGGAGAGATAAAGATCCCAAATACGTCCATGGTGTTTGTTCTGAAAGAAGGAAAGGTAATGAAACCAAGCAATACAGATATCAAAAACAGGTTGAAGAACCTCTACAAACTTGGAACAGACTTTGGTGGTAAAGGTAAGAATCTGAGTCAAAATGAAGCAATACACAGATCAAGAATAGGCAGAACCTCTACAAACTTGGAACAACTTTGGCAGATAAAAGATATGAAAGGTAAGAAACGAAGCAATACAGAGATCAAAACCAGGCTGAAACTCTGCAAACTTCAAACAACTTTGGAATTGTAAAGGATATGAAAAGTCAGAAACTCATCAAAAACAAAGCAATACAGAGATAAAACAAACGAACAATTTGAAGAAGCTCTGAAAATGTGTAGTAGCTGAAGATTGTAAGTTTTGACCAAAAGCACATGAGAAAGTGGTGAAAGAAGGGTATGAAGAAATTAGAAATCAACAATAAAGGAGTCTCATCTCATTGGCCATTTTACCAGTTTGTTTGCTACCTACTTTTTTATTAATTTCTCTGTATAATTGGTGGATGTGATCAGGAAGAGATAGGAATAGAGAGAGAGAGGACGGCCTTTTATGAATAATGTTTAATATTTCATTGTCTTTGGACTTCTTGGTTTCTAGTCTTTTTTAATTTTTATTTTTAAAATCATTTTTCTAGTTCTTTTATGGATTAGGTACAAATGAGTATGATAAAGCATAGGCTCACTAACCATTTATATTCCATCACAAGTGCCTCTATAATAATCAAATTTCCGAAAAGTTAAACATTTAAAAGTTGGCAATTTCTCTAGATTTGAGTTGTGGGGTCCCGGTGTTCTGTTCCAATAATTTGCTAGTCATCTCACCTAGTGGCTTATTGAAAATTTAATTAACAGTTTTAACATTTCATTTAAAGAAAGGTATATATTTACACAAATGTACATCTCAAATTGTCAATCTTTTTCCGTACCGAAACTATGCAAACTAACTTTACAAAAATGAGCAGCTGTGTCTTTTCAATGCCCTCTAATTTGTATCCTCTTTCAGCCCCACAATGTGCAGAGGTCATAAACAACACAATACAACACACTCACCCAAGCCAAACAAAATGCTCCCTATTCACACTGATGCAATAGTTTCAATTCAAAGAGTAGTAGTATTCACTGAGATCTTATTTCAAGTCAAACTGTGAAGGTATCTTCAGACACTGCAATGGCTTTAGTGCCACCATTAGATGCGCAAACAAAGGCCACAAGTTTGGATCACTACACACAATAGTGGGAAGAAATTAGAAGAGATAAATGAGATTAAGAGGATATATATATATGGTATGGATATATTATGTATGTCCACATATACGTATTTCCATCTTTTTCCTTTTGAAAATCCCTTGTCTAAAAAAACATTTTAGACTCGACTCCATAGTTTTTTTATGGGAAAATTATGCAAATAGTTTCTGTAGTTTACACAATATGTCAATTTAGTCCATGTTGTTTCAATTTGCTCGATTTTGCCCCTTAGTTTAACAGATTGTGTCATTTTATTCCAATAAATAACGGTTGTTAAATTAATTTAACGGAAAGTCAAACAATTTGTTGATTTGGTCCCTGTATTTTACACAATGTATCAATTTAGTCCCTGTCAAAATTGAGAAAATTATTGTCACGACCCAAACCCGGCCCTATGGGTTTAGCACCGTAACCGGCCAGTAATCCGAGATTACCGAAGGCCTGCAGAACAGTAATACAGTAAAACAGAGTACAGGGCCTGGCGGAAGCCAATACAGTAAATAAACAATGCTCAATGAGCTGTGACGGTCTGTATGCAAAAGACTTCTCATACATTTATACGTAAACAGTACATAACAGTATGCACAATATTTACAATCATTCAGACTAGGGACTCAACCCTACATAACAGTACAGAAAACAGTCAGTCTATCCAGAACAGTAAGACAGTACAGAAGGGGGATTCGTAAAACGCCCCTAAGCCTTAACACAATAGGCTCGGAACCTCGCAGTGAGGCACATAGGCTGGCTCGACAAAATTGGAGTAACCCTGACGCTCCTAGCCGCGGTCTGGTGCCTGTACACCTACATATATATATGAGCAGTGAGCTAAAGCCCAGTGAATAACATAATGCGTAAAGAGGTTGAGAATGAATGTCCTTACAGTAATGAAAACAGTTCATTTAAACAGTAGTTCAGTTGTTCAGTCAGTACAGTCATATGCGGTACATCCATTAGCCTAACAGTACAGTAAACAGTAGGTCTTAAAAGACCGAGCAGTAATGATGGCCATCAGTCAGTAAACAGTAGTGGTTCCACGAGGGAACCGACAGAGAATTCTGTCACAGTAACAGTAAACAGTAGGTGCTAAGGATGCCACAATACAGTTCAGAATATAAGACATGCATTCATTCAGTTAACAGTAATCAGTTCAGAAAACAGTACAGTTCATTTGTTCAGAAGATATTCATTTATGAACATATCTTTACACAATCGTTACTCACAGAGTTTGGGGTACAGTATGCTAGAGCGTGTCTCCCCAGTTGCCAACCCTACACAGTTAACAGATTGAACACACTAAGCTACACAGTTGGGAAATGACATAACTTAATCCCTAATATGCCTCGGTGTGTTCTACATCTATATCCTCATTAAGATGTCTTAAACTAGGCCTAATAATGCCTAGAATGGGATGAGGATGCAAAGATGTACCTTAAAAGCATTTTCAGATTTTTCAGAAAACAGGGGTCACGCTCGAACGTAGGTAACTCCGCTCGAGCGGACATGCAGACAAAGGTACCCGCTCGAGCGTCAAATTCCCCGCTCGAGCGTACCGTAAAAGTAATGGATGGGTGAAATCTCCGCTTGACGGACGCTCGACGCCCGCTCGAGCTTGAGACACATGATTCCGCTCGAGCGCCCAATCATCCGCTCGAGCGGACTGTAAAACAGTGCAGAGATACTGGATGCTCGGATTCTCCGCTCGAGCGGGAGTGCAAAATCTGGGAAACCCAGATTGCACCTCCAAGCTAAAACTCAAGTTAAAATGCATCAAAACCGATCCTCTTGGGCTCATTTTCTGGAAAACATTTATAAATACATAGAATAACATGGTTCAAAGCTCAATTTGAGAAATCAAAGCCCAAGGGTGTTTAATTCAAACCAATTTCAAGAACATGAAGAACATGCAAACATGCATGAATTCAAATCATTTTAAAACTTCACTTTGATGCTCTAAGGAGCCAATTGATCCAAAAACAAGTTGAAAACATGGACCATTACAAAATTATGGACATGCATGTACCATTTTCCCATGAAATCAACTCACAAGTCAACAATTCAAACATGCATGCATGAATTATGCTCTATATCAACATGTATGAACTACAACATAGCTCAATCCTCAACTTTGACATGAATCATGCAAGAACAAGATAATCAAGAGGGTAATTACTCTACCTTAGGTCTCCAATGCAAGACTAGGAGCTCAAATATGGAGTCTATACATCAATTCTTCAAGCAACCCAAGATGAATAAGCCAATTCCTCAAAGACAAATCAATTCTCTCCCTCACACCCTCTAAGTCGGCAAGGCAAGGAGATAAGGCTGAGGAAAATGTGTTATGTATGAGTGTATGCAAGGCTCAACATGTGCAAGTGAAGTAGTGGCCACTAAGTGGTCGAATGGTAATTAAGCCTAACTCGTTAATTAGCTTAATTTAATCTAATTTAATCATACCTAATCAGTTTTCAGATAATTATACCACAAAATCGCATTAATTCTAAGGATCATGGAACACTAATCAATTTTGGATTCGACCGCCGATAAGGCCTTCAATTTGCAGTTTAAACATATAAGCATGAACAGATTAAATAAACAATCAACAGATAGAATGCAATTCAAACAGATGTACTCAGTCAATTCAGTTCCAGTTTTCAGTCAGTCGTTTCAGTACTTTAATCAGTTCAATTATTAATCATGATTAGTTCAGTTATCAGTCATAATCAATTCAGTTATCGGTAATCAATGTTTAACGGTAATCAGTGGTGAGGGTTGTTACAATTATAACAACAGGGACCAAATTGACACATCTTGTAAAGTACAGGGATCAAATTGACACATTGTTTGACTTTTCCGTTAAATTAACTTAACAACCATTATTTATTGGACTAAAATGACACAATCTGTTAAATTAAGAGACAAAATGGAGCAAATTGAAACAACAGGAATAAATTGATACGTCGTGTACATTACAGGGACCATTTGCATAATTTACCTTTTTTTTTAATTTTGGAAGGTATTATGTCCAAGGGCCTAACTAGCACTATGCCTCGGGAGGCTCTATTTACACACGACTTTCTCTCTCAATGCAAACCACTTCTAAAGACACACCAAAAATAATTTGCAAAAATAAATATTTTTCTCATCACACACCACAAATTTATATATTTACCCTTACTCACGCACTCACCCACAACAATATACACACAAAGTTCCATCTTTGCCCCCACACAGGCACACACCCCACACCCATGATATTCATCTCCCCCTCCATTCTCTATTCACACCGGTGAACACAAAACACTCATCAAGACGTTGTCGGTGGTGTTGCTCAACACAGTTCTAGAAGAAAAAAAAAAATGTATAACTGTTCGGCAGTACAGAGTTGAATTAAATAAAAAAGTTCGACCGTAGTAATCCGAACAAATTGCACTTGTTCGATTGTAGTCTGTTGGACAGATGTAAGTTCTTCGATTGTAGTATGTTGAACAGATGTAATTTGTTCGATTGTAGTTTGTCGAACAATAATATATCATTCACTTCTGGTTAACCGAACAACGATTTACTCATAAATGAAAACGAAGACGAAAACAACAAAAAAAAAAAAAAACCTTTTCATTACTCCATTATTCCGAATGAGAATTGTCAGATACATCCTTCATTAAATCCAATCAAAATCTTCAATAATACTATATTTTTGATTATTTGTTGAAGGGTTTTTGATTTTGGTTTTAGGATTTTTGAATTATTGACAGAGATACGTAAGAAACAAGTTTGAAATTGATGATTTATATTATATTGATTCTTATCCTTTATGGTAAATACACAAATGGGGTGTATCATAACTTGTCATTTATAGTCATTTCACTTAAGATTAAAATTGTAATAAAAAATAAATTAATTAATGATTTTTCTTGAGAGGGAAAGTGGTGTGTAAATAGAATGACCCCTATGCCTCCGAACATCAACTTATCTAAAATAAGAATCAGAACTTTGTTCGAGTAATTACGCTTCTACATCATTTATTTGATCAAGTAACAAAACATACTCTCTCTAAAGAATACTCTTGAAAAGTAAATTCTAATAAATCAGCCACCTAACCAGCTACAAATGAAGACATGTGTTATGTGACTTTACTCTTTTTTTTTAAAAGAAAAAAATCAATATCAATATCAAAATCAAAATCAAAATCAAAACCGTGAAATAAGGGTATAAGCATAATTATAATGAAAGAAGTAAATACTGGCATCTGGTTTCACTCAGTGGTCCATTTTCCAACCAGGTTTTGCTACTTTTTTACTCATATCTGTATCTATACTTCAATGGCAGATAGCAGGAGTGGAAAAATAAAATTAAAAGAGCTGTTAGAGAAGTCAATAATGGCATCTCATCTCATCTCATCTCATCTTCAGTGGCTCATTTTCCAATCTGGTTTGCTACTCTTTTTTTACTCATATCACGTGTACTTCAATGACAACTTGCAAGACTAAAGAAAATTGAATAAAAATAAAAAGAGCCGTTAGAGAATCTTTGAGGAGTTCAGATCCTCTGTAGTGTTTCTGTCTGTCGTGCTTGTGTAGTGTACCAAAACGACGTTATTTTGGTTTCTGTCTGTCGTGCTTGTGTAGTGTACCAAAACGACGTTATTTTGGTGGAAAAAATAAAAAATAAAAAAACAACCAGAGCTCCGTCTTCCTCTTCCCAATCAGCCACCATGACCACCTCCTGTCCATGGTGATTGGCTATCAATCAATGCGCTGCTTTGATGCTGTACCATACACCCATTGTGTGGCGTCTTTTGGTTGGATGTTCCATATGCTTTGGTCATGTGGCACTTTGTGATTAGTTGAAATGTTTCATAGCCAAAATCTCATTCTATGAGTGATTAAATTCAACGGGAACATGTTTCGTAAGGTCTCTGAATTCAATGATGAGCTCCATTTCAACAAATTCTGAATATTTTTGTGAGTATTAAAATAAATAGAATAAAATAATAAAAAATAAAGATATTAAAATAAAATACCACCCTTATTAAAATTGGGGGAAAATGGGATGTCAACCATAACCAAACGGTTTTGTGGGAAAAAAGTTTTAAACCAACTTATATTTTTATATTATTATTATATTAATCTAACATCTCATTTTTGTGTGAACACAAAAGGAAGCTATATGTAACGCAATTTTAAAAACCAAAATTGTATAGGAAAGAGGGGAAAAAAACACATTTTAACTTGTTTGATAATTTTAACTTTCATTAATTGGAAGGGCAAAAAAGGAAAAAATCTCACACTACACGTGTGTGGAATTTCTTCGGTTTTGAGATTATTAATCTTTCATTTAGTTACTGAAACAACTCCGATGTCAAGTATTGACAATTATAATATATTTTCTTCAAAACTATATCAATATACACTTGCAACGTGCATTGCTATGCCACGAGCCTCTTATAATAGTGTGTGTATATATATATATATATATATGTATTTTGTGGCATCAAGAGGTTGGGCTGATTTGGATTCATTTATGATTTCTGTCTCATATTCTATACTATGCAATTTATTCTAATAAGGAATTACCCTTCAACTACTTACTCATGAAGAAATGCTAGTTTTCTTTTTCGTTTTATTTTTTCAAATTTTTTAAGGAGGGAATAGAGAAGAGGAACCTGGAAATTTGCATAGCACAGTTGTCACACCCCAAATCTAGGCATGACCGGCCGTGGCCCACAGGGACTTAGCCCAAGGCACACGTATTACGCCTAAACATGAACCCAAAATCACAAAGAATAAATGTGACGATAGCTCAGAAATAAATAAATCAAAACCCAATCCAGTGACAAGTCACAAGTATAAATGGTAAAACCAGCCATAACCAACTTCCAAAAATATATACTAAATGGAACACAAACCGCTCACAAAATAAAATAATTCTAAATAAAATCCAACCACAATGTATGCACAAATTCGACATAACAAGCTAAAACAAAATAATGAATGTCCTAGAGGTCTATGCAATTAAGTCCCCATTACACCATGAGTCCACTCTAGTCCTTCTATCACTTGGAAATGTGTCACAACCCAAACCCGCCCCCACAGGTTTAGTATCGTAACCAGCTAGTAATCCGTAGATTACCGAAGGCTTCTTAAACAGAAAAAAAAATTATTAGGGGCTAGCGGAAGCAAATTATAAATATACAACGTCCATTGAGCTGTGCAGACTTATATGAGACAAAAAAATTTTAAACCTTTTTTTTTATTATTATATATATGTATATATCACATCATCATATATGCCGACTAGACAAAAAGGGACTTAGCCCTAAATACAGAATAAACAAAACTTAAACTTTAATCACATGGTTTTGACCATTTGATATATCCGGAACCTCCACGGGAGGCACATAGGTTGGTTGACAGGACAGAGTCCAGGCAGAAGTTCTAGGCTTGGTCACGCACATGATCACCTACATACATAAATAATACAGTGAGCTGGAGCCCTTTGAATAACTCGATGTAAAGATGTTAAATAAATGAGATTCATAACTTAAACAAAACAATATAACGTTCTTGACATACCACAATTTGTAGTACCCAATTGCCTTGTCAAAACTTGTCGGAATACCACACAGAACGTTCACGGCGGAACGAAACATTCGGAACGGCCTCATTGGGTGGCTTCATACAAAACGCCCACATAGGACGACTTCATGCAAAACACCCATATAGGACGACATTAGACAAAACGTTCTTATTGGACGACTTATGCGAAACGTCCACTTGGGACGACTTGGTACAAAATGTCCATATAGGACGCACTTATGCAAAATGCCCACTTCGGCGACTTTATTCAAAACATCTATAACGGGCAGATATCATACCGATCGATACAATCGAAATCATGCGAAACGATCAATACAATCGAAATCATGAGAAACGATCATAAAACATCGGCGTCATATATTATATCACAATGAGTCAATAACTTATACTGAACGTAAATGACGAGTTGAATACTATACAGAAGTCATTGGGGATCAAAAAACATTTCCCAAGCTGTTATCATAGTTATCGTTTCAAAAGGAACTCATTCCTTCTTAAACAAATTCCATTTTTGAAAAGCTTATCATATCTTACTCATTCATTCCTAACAAAATCTCATTTTCGAAACATATCTTATCGTACACGTTTTACAGTTTCAAAGTATAACGTAACGGTTCCAACTCCAAGGTTCTTGTTCACAAACTTATCGTGTCAACATTTCATAGACATTTCATAACAAAACATAGGTGGCCCAAATTATCAGATAATATAGTCATTCTTAAAGTAATTCAGATACGAAAATATCTTTACAAAGAAATTACTCACAATGCTTGGCCGGATGATATTCCTCGCGCAAGTGACCTACACAAACACATAACATATACACATTGAAATGCAATATCACTTCCTTGATTTAACTTGGCTTCTCTTGTCTTTTTTTGTCTAAGTAATCCGAAGTTCTACTATACTTATTCTTTCTTTATTCAAATGAGTCGGGTTCTCATTTCACATATTCATTCATTACTAAATCCTTCTTTTCCAAATGGATTGATTTCTAAATATCTCAAAAATAGCTTCCCAGTGTATTTTCAATCTTAAAACCCATACTAATCTTGATCAAAACTTTGAAAATACTTTAGAAAACATAAACACTTATTTATTTATAAAGTATTTGCTCAAAATCTTGAAACACAATATTTAAATCAAAACCCATGAACTCGTGATTCTAAAATTCCTTTTCAAAATCAAATGCACAATAAAATTGTATATAATTTATGGAGCTTAATTTAATTACAACTTTCAAAATAAAATCCAAAATAATTAATTTCTAAATTACTTTCATAAACTTGAACTTAGCTCCAATTCTTCATTTTCTTGTCAATTTCTTTTAATACATAAAATTGACTTCAAGCTCTTTTCTATTTTCCTGAAAAACATGAAATTAAAGTTATAAACTTCTTAGAAAATCAATTGCATGTATGAAACATTTATCAAAATCTAACCAATTCTACATTATCAAGCTCAAACCATAATTAAATTCTTAATTTATACCAAAACTCAATCACAAACTTATAATCTTTAAATTATGAATCAATTTCTTAACTTACATTACATGCATGAGTTAAGGATTAACATCCAACCATTTCTTGGTTTTCAAAACAAATCAAAAACCCCATTTAACTTTAAGATTAATTCTAGATTTCCATTAACTTCAATATTTATAAAACTTTTCCTCCTTCTTAAAAATATGAAATTGATTAACCCAAATTCTTTAAAATTCGTAATGTTTATAAATATAGAACCCAATTATATCAAGGTCTTCAAAATCAAACTCAATCTTAAAATTATTTTCCATGTTTATTAACCTAGCTCATACTCTTTAATTTAATCTTAATTTCTTCCAATTACATGATGTTGATCCCAAACTCATCTTTAATTTCAAGTATAATACAAAGATTCTACAAAATTAAACATAAATTTCGTACCTTCAATTTTAATTTCAGTATGTTGGGTTGATTTCCCTCCATTTTCCTTTGCTCTTCCTTCAATTTCACAAATCTTAGAGTTCCCAGCAACAAAGATGAAGTAAGTTCTCTCTCTCTCTCTCTCTCTCTCTCTCTCTCTCTCTGCTTCCTTCTCTTTCCTCCCTTTTTTTTTTTTTTCTACTCAAAGCTAAGTATAATGCTTGAACCCACCAGGTTATACACTCACGCACCTCACTTCTTGCCCATCAACATGACACGTACACATACACTTGTCATCACACCCACAGAATTGCTCACTACACCCACACCCACACCGACACCCACATACACCCATAATTGTGGATCATTTCACAATTCAATTTATGGTTAAGATTAATTTAATTAAATAACACATATTCTTAATAAATCTTAATTACTACATAATTAAATTAACCATATCTAATTATAAATCCCACATAATTTAATTCGTCTAATTTGACTTCCTTTAGAGCCTAATTAATTATATTAAAATTTATCATTCTGAATCAGATTTTTAATCAAACTCCCAAAAGGCTCCAAATACGAAATTAAACTTATTTCCATCATGAATTTTAACTTCTCACATTATTAAGGCCTTTAATTTTCAGATTAACTCAAGATTTCCGTCAACAAATTTAATTCATAATAAGCTTAATTCCCAATCCGCTTAACTTAAGTATCTCCAATTCGAACCCAATTAACCAAATCTCAATTTTATAAATATAAATCTAATATTTAATTAAACTCCCATATGGTCCGCTACTCGAAATTAAACTAATTCAATTCACCATTTGTACTCTCTTAAGCCATTTAGGCTTTCAATTTTTAATTTCAAAATAAATCCTTAATAGAGTCCTATACGAATCAATCTCCATAATTTTCATAAATCTCAGATTAAATTAGAATAATTGATAATTCAAATTCAAATCTCCTTAATTAAGTAAGTGCTAATCATTGTACATGGTGGGGTCGTCACAAATGATAAACAACTAAGTCAGCTGATAGCTCAGTAAATAGAAGTATGGATAGTAAATACAGTTTTGAAAAACAGGATTCAATTTCAAAATAAGAAAAATATCACAGGACTAGATTGGCATACAATTTTGATAAAGATAATTTGTTTCAAAAAGAAGATTCTACAGTTCAACAATTAAAAATACTCATGTCTCTTAAGAACATTACAAATGACATTCTCCACTTGAAACAGATTACAACATGATCATCAATAATTTTCTGAGTACTAAGAATAATAAGTAATATGCCACAAAGTTCTCAAGGCAATAAGCCCGTTGGATCCAATATCGAACCAAGAGTCATCCTTGATATGGCAACTGGGGTCTTTTCTCTAAGACGATCTGATTGAAGGTCACCTAGCCTAGCCTAAGTCTTTTCCTTACAATCGTTGAGCACTAAAGTCATCATAACCCAACGTGAATCTGTTCTCTAGTGGCCAGAGTCACCACACACAGTGGAATAATTTTCCTAGACTTTTATATACAGATGGTCCCAATAATCAATACAATTCAATTTTGCAAAACATGGTAATTCACCATTATAAACATGAGACCATAACAAATAGTTTACAGTATGCCAAGTTTACATATATTTCAGAAATAATTTAATTTCATTGATAATATAATAATTTATCAAAGCAGTTTAGTCCTGAAATAACAATTTAATTTTCTAACAATTCAGGGTAGGGGAATATTTATAAAAATATGTAGTATACAACTACTCACTTGAAAACTAAATAATTTAATCCTCGAATAGAGTATAAATGTTTAACTAGTGTCCTGAACCAAGTATAGAAACTACATGTTGCTACTAATTCAAAAATTCTAAAAAGAATATTAAACTAAGTACCTCATACTAAAGCGCACTAATACAGTTCAACCCCACTCACCGTTACTCATAAATAATATCTAAGTTCATTTCTTCAAGGTCTAAAATTACGCAAGACATGGGTTCAGATCGAAACTTAATTAAAAGTAACTTTAAGATAAAACAAAATTTTAAACTAGTTTTTCCAATCTATTCACTAACTTTGAAAATTAAAACCCCACTCCACGTTATTCGAAAAATTTCAAAATCCTCCAGATATCAACTAATATATCTTAAGTTTCAAACCCAATTGGTTTCACTTGATTTGCTTATTAAAATAATTATTTACAATTAATTATATCCAAACAGGTTGTTTTCTGCAGCACTTTAAAGAAATTAATGGTTCTCTTAATATACACGAGTAATCAATGCAATGCCAAAAATGTAAGTAACTAGACTTGTAACTGGTTCTAATGACGCTAATTTGATAATTTTCAGATTTATAACCAAAGAGAACGACACTTCTGAAATTACTGTTTTGTAATAGTTTTTTGGACAGATTTGAATACATCAGTTTATATGGATTTTGACTCCTAAAAATTATAATAAAATTCTAATATGAAATTGAATATGTAATAAAGTTACAGTAAAAATTCAATTCAAAATTCATTCATTAGATATAGTTTCTTGATTTTTAAAGTTTCTGATTTTAGAATTAAGAATTTCCATCCACCATTGTAACCCAAAACTTTCCATCGGCAACACTACTAAAAAGAGTGTTTTTCGCGACTGTCACAAGCCATCACAAAGAATGAAAACACAATCGCAAAAGACCTTTTGCGATGGTCCATACGACCGCAAATTGGGGACGCTAATGTGGGGGTGACATACTTTTTGCAACTGCAAAATAACAGTCACAAATTATTTGCGACTACCTAATCTACTTTTTGCAACAGCTATTTTGCCGTCACACAAAAAAAAAAAATCAAAAACACTTTTATCGACTATTTTTTTACTGTCGCAAATCTTTATTTTTATAATAAAATCATATATACCTTTGCTACAACAAAAAAATCAATTGCAACCACGTAACAATTTTTTTTAATAAAAAATAACAAAATTAACAAAATAATTTAAATTCATAATAGAAATATTAACCTATTCACATATAAGTGTGCAAACAAAATATACACTTTCATACATGCAAAACAAATATCCATCAACCATCCTCAAAATATATTGTACTAAAAGATTCAAGTCCTCAAAAAAAAAAAAAAAAAAAAAGAGCAACATAATCTCAGTTTGGCTCCCAAGCATCATCCGCTCAATTATATCAACTACTCCCTCAACAAAACCTGCAAAAACATATACATGTGACTTGAAAAGTTAATGCAGTTTAACTTGAAACAATAAAAATAAAACTATTTCAAAAGAAATTGTCAAGAGAAAATGGTGATACTATACTGTAACTAAGTAAAATGAAGTAAATTCATATAAAATAAAGTCATGATCATCAACTTGTTGGTATAACAAATAGATATAAAATTCCAGGGAGTAGTCAATTGAGTATTTCTAGTAGTTAACTTTGAGTTTTTCAGTTGCAAATATTTAAATGCTTACCTGTATCTGTTCCTTGTTTCCAACAGTAATGTTTGAGATTGTTCAACAGGCTTCTTGCTTGATGCTCTTCTTATGATTATGGGTTAACAGATTCAGCAAGCACAGAAATGCACCACGCTCAATTATGGACTGGAGAAAGGAGGTTTCCATTAATAGATGCAAAATCATGGTACATTGAAAGCAAAGACAAATTCCACATCATGCTTCGAGTTCTCTAATCTCCAGCACTTTCAGGATTCAAAAATCAAATACAATCCCTGCTAATGTAACTAAATTTAACCACAAAAAAGGAAAATTCATCAAATCATAGATACATGTTTGGGAGATAATTCATCAAATTCATCAAATCCTTGGTTAAGCACAAGCATATAAAAATCACATACTGCAACCCAGATCCAACATGATAAACAATAATTCTCTTCTCCCTCCTCCAACACTGAGTGATTTTGGCCACCATCTTCTAGAGACAAAACTACAGTCTGCAGACTGTAGGTTACAAATTGAGTTCTCAAATCTCCTGGCATTACTCATTTATGCAATTATTTTCCAGAAAACATTGGAAATTTTGAACAGGGTAGATTTTCACATCACATGGCATCATATGTTCCAACATTAATTTCCAGTTACCATTTACATCCCGACATTAGTAACTAATGTATTTCTGGGTAAGCATGGGAAACTTTGAACGGCGTAGATTTTCACATCACATTGCATTATATATTACAACATTAATTTGCAATTGCCATTTACACCCCAGCATTAGTAACTAATGTATTTGTGAGTAAGCTAGAACCACTGACTCAACAATATTAATCACAACAGTAATTTCCAGTTACCAGTTTCAACCACAGATTAGCAATTAATATCTTTGGTTAAGCACAAGCATGAAATTCAGAGTCATTGAGTTCAGGAGTAAGCACTTACCACTTGAGGAAAAAAACCATAAAAGAAGAAGATGGAAATGAAAATGTATGGTGCGGCCAACATGTGATTTTAAAGACACTCATGGATTGTCAAAGCACAAGAAAAATATC
This sequence comes from Camellia sinensis, assembly GCF_055761805.1. NCBI lineage: Eukaryota > Viridiplantae > Streptophyta > Magnoliopsida > Ericales > Theaceae > Camellia > Camellia sinensis. The sequence goes on from NC_138962.1 coordinate 103,978,216, forward strand.
TTGTATTTAATCCACACACTAACTCTGCACTATAGTAATGACCTTGAGTGAAACAAAATACAGTAACTAACAAAACCACAAATCAGCCCAGAGCTCAAAACCAACCTGAAACTCATCCAAGTTGGAATAACGCCCCTCCTCTAGTTTCATCCTGACAGTTCGAAAATCCATCGGACCCTCAATAATTTCATGGTAATCAGGAAGCTGCATAAAGACTGTTCCAGTACCAATTTAACAAAAAGGGCAATTAAGAATCATCATTATATATGCAACATTTTCCAAAAGAAGCACCTCGTTCGGATCAACAGGTTCTGAGTGAGAATAATCTTCAACCTTCAACACAAGTTGTGTTGTGGAAGAGCTTGCTCCAAGAAGTCTCGAAATTCATGCACTTGTGAAAGGTATAAACCTCATCCCCTTAGTGTAGTTTGTACACTAATTATATCACACATTACAGTTTGTCTCATGTAAAGACCTGTGGGCTTGAGGGAATCGGTTTCCTTCTCGAAGTTCATTTCATGGGTTTTAATCCAGTGAAGTGTTAAGTTTGAGATTTGGAGGTTGTGGTTTTGGGTGGGCTTAAACCCATTGTATTGTTGTATTGTATGTGAAACGGGTTTAGGATGGAATAATGCAGGTAAGGTACATTCGGAGTGGATGTAGGCAAATAACCGAACCACTATAATATCTTGTGGTCATCTCTAAACTTCATGAGTTTTACATTGTTTAGTATGTTTCCATGTTATTGAGATGACTATGATTCATGCATAAATTTGCCATAAATGTTAGTGAACTTTAAATTCTTCCTAAATGCTAAATGGAGGAAGAAAGGGAGCTCTTTCTACCTAAAGATAACCTCCCCATGGATAGCTAGATCTGGCATTCATCTCTACCATTATGTGTATGATGCATCAGTGGTACTCTTATGCTATGTTACATGGACTCTTCTACTTTCCTAGTGTACTCGTGTCTACCAAATATTACAAGGATAAGAGTGTGGGATATGTGTTCAATAAATTTACACACTTGAATCCTCTACTTTTATATTTGAAAAAGAAGACACTCGCATTTGCATGTAAATAAACATTTCTAGCTTCTTACAAGAAATGGGATATATAAATTCCATATTTCTCTAAATCTCGTTTAATTTGAAACACAATTCTAAATAATTTACATGTTATCCAATAATATTATACAACATGCAATATATACAAGTGATTGAAACAAGTTCCCATACTTATACCCAACTTCTAGATGTATATCCCAATATCATAATATTTAAGTTTAGGAAAAATGATGCTTGGACACACAGCCGGATGGAATACTCGTACCCAAATCCATGTAACATATAGCTCTAATGTGAAAAGTAAAATATTATGATTGAGAATAAGTGTGATGATTAAGCACTAATTGGTCTATAATTTGAATTGAAGAAATAATAAATTTAAAATTTTGCATAGCTTGGGTTTGGGAAATAAATAGAAGAAAACAAATTGTTCAACCAAACACTTAACTTGTGAGTGAAAAAGTTGCATATCAAATTCAATAGAAGCACATAAAAAGTTGAAATAGGCTCAATGCAAGACAGGAAAGGTAAGTTAGGAAGAAAGATTGAAATAACGCCTAAAAATTTAGGTTTCCCTATTCAACCCCCTCCCCCTTCCAGAACACATTCACAAGCATTGTGTGTGTGTGAGAGAGAGAGAGAGAGAGAGTTGTCATTACCTGTCTGTAAAATAGAATGCTTCTTCAACACCATCACCATGATGCACATCTATATCAATGTATAGAACGCGTGGATGATATTTTAGAAGCTCCAAAATCCCCAAAACCAAGTCATTGATTTAACAAAAACCAGATGCCTCGCACTTCTTGGCATGATGTAGTCCACCAGCCCAATTATTGGCAATGTCACAAAGCCGATTGTTCAATCCGCGTGCAGCATCTGCCAAAAAACTTCAATCCCTAGTCAAGGAAAACTTAATGCCACTCAAGTTTAAATTACAATACCATTTGATCATAATTTACCTGTAGTTCCACCAGCATAAATTTGACAGAACTCAAACAGGTTTTCAAAGACATGGCAATCTTCTCCAAGATTATCTGAAAAGGTAAGGTGGACAAACAAAACTTGACATTATTTGATAGTCAATAAAACTGAATATTAAACCAATATAGGGCCAAACTCATCACTTGGTCCGATCCACCCAATTAATAACACATTAATTCAGAGGCAGTGATGAAAGAACTAAAAATTATCAGCAGAATCATAGTGAATAATTATTGTAGTCAGTCACTCAGGTATGGTAATCACAACCCAATTTAATAATTTCCACACCAGTAATTTGTTACAAAAGATTAGCTACAAGTTATCCACTCAGTCAACTTCCATTTACACCTAAACTTCACCAAGTTCTTAAAGTACATACCTTGATGCAAAATAAGTAAGACAGTCATTCTTTCACACAACTATGGAAACAATGTGTTCCCTTATGGATATTGTAACAAGGACACATATGGCAGTGCCCAACATCAATATTTAACAAATTAACGGAATCAATTAATTGCACACAAAGATTTCACAAAATGAAAAACGGATGAGAGATAAAATGCAATGCCCAACCTAATGTTTAACATGAATATTTTTCTATAAATAGAGATCACTGCTTATAGTTGTTAAATCGATAATGTTAACAGATGAGCAATACATTTAAATATGCATAGTTTATCATCGTTGATATTTGACCTTTCTCAGACCTGAATTACAGATGCTGCTACAGATATGGAATCTGATTCTAGAAACAAGCACCCTGTGCTACAAACTGCTGCAGCGCTTGCAGTTTCACCAAATTATCTGGAATTAAAGGAGGTGAAATCAAGCAAGTATGTGAGAGCAATGCTATATATATATATAGAGAGAGAGAGAGAGAGAGGGGTGAGAATTGGAAGGTGAAGCGATAACAATTAAGAATTGAATGGCTCAGCTTGTACCTGTAGCAGATGAGGAAGAATTGATTCAAACCAAAGCTTGTTTCCAGAATCAGACTACCTGGTGGAAAAATCAATAGATTGACTAAAAAGTTCGAATTACAGTGAGTTAAGATAAAGAAGTCGAATACGAATTAAAGTGAGTTCAGTGAGTTCAAGTGATCGAAGTAGAGAGATGCATAAGTTGAAATACGAATGAATGATTCGAAGAGACTCACTGAAACGAGAGAGAGAGAGAGAGAGAGAGAGAGAGAGAGAGTTCATACCGTTGGAGATCTCTTCTTCAGACGACCATAGTGATCTCTTCTTCAGATTCTCTTACTCAGACACGATCGAGCGAAATTAGATTTGGGGGGAAATGAGAGTCTAGGGCAAGTTTTACACAATCAGATTTGGGGGAAATGAGAGTTTAAGAAAAAAGGAAAATATAAATTGGGCTGAGTGGGTTCCAATAGTGGGCTCGCAAGTTTTTGCTTAGGCTGAGTGGGTTCAAAAGTTTTTTTTTTTTTTTTTTTTTGATTCAGATGAAAACATAGAAAACAAGAAAGGTCTTAGAACAAAAACCAAACAGATAGGAGGGCTAGTCCCTCTCAAAATGAGCTCCAGTCATATCTTCTTTGACCAAAGCTGTTACAGTTTCTGGAGGATCCTCCAGAATCACATGTTCATCTTGTGCCACTCCTAAATTTGCCAAACGATCAGCAACTCTGTTTCCTTCCCTCAGTGTGTGACTCAGTGTACAATTACATCTTCTCATTAAGAACTTGGTATCTTCTATGAGGGCCTTGTAAGGAGAGTCATGGCTTGGTCCATCTTGGATTAGCTTGATGGCTTGAGTGGCATCAGTTTCAATCGCTACATCAATTGTGCTTTTCTGAAATAGAATTGTGAGACCCCTGTAAATGGCCCATAACTCTGCTTCTACACTGAAGCAGTGGCAAAGCTTTCCATAGTATTCCCATATCCATGTGCCTGCTGCATCCCTCAAGAGCCCTCCATAGCCTGCCTGTCCAGGATCTCCTTTGGAGCAGCCATCAGTGTTTAATTTCAATTTAGCTGCAGGAGGGAAATGCCAGTCAATTAGAATAGGTAAGGATTGGTTAGGGTGGAGAGGAGATTGGAATGCCTCATCAATCTCAAGTACATAGTCTCTAATGTTCTAGAGACTAACTTGAATGGGGTGAATAGAATTTTCAAAGACCAGATGATTTCTGTCTTTCCAGATCTGCCATAGGATAACCACAAAGTAGAGAGACCATTTTTTCCCAAAAAATAAAGTTTTTGCTTTCATATTAGTAGACACCCATTCAATTAGAGGCAATCTACAACCTTCCTCCCACCAAGTGGCATTCTTTATTTCAGTCCAGATGTTTTTGGAGTTGGGACACTCCCTCAGGAGATGGTTCATATCCTCACTGGACTTGCCACATCTAGGGCATAATTCAGAATTTGTCATGCATCTTCTGAGCCTCATTTGATTAGTTAACAGTCTATCCTTGAGTATAAGCCAGAGAAAGCATTTCAACTTTTGAGGGGTTTTGATCTTCCATATCCATCTCCAGTCAATCCCATCCATCTCATGTCCTACAATGGTCTTGTAAGCAGATGCTGTTGAGAAGTCTCCTCCAGAGGATCCAAACCAGGTAGGGGCATCTGTGAAGGTCACATACCTGGGTCTATGGATTTGCAGAATTTCTTGGAGGTCTTGCTGAGACACAGTATTCAGGGTTCCAATTTCCTTCATCATCAAGGAGTAAACTCACCCTATCTTCATCATTAACTTTTGGGGAAGTATATGTTTGATCCAAAGGTTTTTGTCCACACCACCAATCATGCCATAGAGATATGCCTCCCCATTACCCACATTCCATTTAACCCCTTTCCTAAGAATGTCCCTGTTTTTACATATGCTTTTCCAAATGTGGGAGGCTCCCTCTTCATAGGCCAGTTATAAAGGGTGTGGTTCTGAAGATACTTGGCTTGTAGGACCTTACACCAAAGTTTACTAGACTCAGTTAACATGCTCCAGCCAAGTTTAGTGAGGAGTGCAGCATTTTGATCTCTAGCTCTTCTAAGGCCAAGTCCACCATCCTCCTTAGGTCTACACACACTGTTCCAGTTAACAAGGTGGACCCTCCTGTTGTTATCAATTTCTCCCCAAAGAAAATTTCTATTAATCTCGTCACAAAATTGTCTAGGAAGTTCCATGACTTGCATATTATAGCTAGGAATAGCAGAGGTAACAGGTTATATGAGTGTAGCTCTACCAGCTAAGGATAAGTTCCTTGCTTTCCAGCCTGAGAGTTTGGCTTTCAGCTTTTCAAGGATCTCATTAAACATATTTTTGCTGACTTTTTTATGAAGGAGAGGAGATCCCAAATATTTGCCAAGGTCTTGAGTGAGGGGAATGCCACTCTGGGAGCTTAGGGCTCTAGCTTGATTAGGAGGGATGTTGTTGGACACAAATAGTTTAGATTTCAAGTAGTTAATTTTCTGACCAGAAACAGCACAAAAGTCATTAAGGACCCCAATGATGGTCTCACAAGTAGGCTGGATTGTCTAGGGTGTGGTTCAAAAGTTTTTGCTTGGCTGATTTGCCGTTGCAAATAATTTTTTTTGCGACGGTTAAATAATCAGTCGCAAAAAAATAGATGCAAAAAGTTATTTTTCTAGTAGTGTATATTATTGAATATTTCTTCGAGTGGTTGTTGGACTATTGCTTAGGGTGACTTTTAGGCATTGTTGGACTTTAATTGTCCAGCATGGTCTAATATTTCTCATATTTGTTAATCTCCTACCTATTGAAAAAATAAAAATAAAAAATAACAGAGAGAGAGAGAGAAAGAAATCCTCATTTGCTAATTAAGTAGGCAATAATAATGAACATGATGGTTTCCACACACGTGCATGCATTTTAATTAGAAGCTAGCTGCAACTGTAATAAATTCAAACCCTTGCTAGTAAGCCTTTTTATTTCAATTTAAAAACCTTGTTCATCTTTAATTCATTTTTGAGAACGAGTTTAGCTTATTATTTACTGGTGGTTTTTTTCTTGAATTTGAATCAACAAATAATTTTTTTTAATTAACAAATCCAGCAATACACAAGAGACTTGTACACAATAGCACACATAAATCCTGATACACAATTTGTGTTCTCACACTACTAAGCACTCATGTCATACACAAGCACACACCAACTTCACCAACATTCACACCACACTAGTATCTTAGAGTCTATGTTGAATACACAGACCTACACCACTACTGGACAATTCACTCAACACACTTTATTTGTGTTCTCACTTTTATATGTGACTTTCCATTTATCTCTCACATTTGTAAGTCTATACAGATGAAAAGATGGTGATCATGGTGAAAGCAAGAGAATGTCACAAAACTTGGCGCTGCAAGGGTGAAGACCGTTGCAGGGATGACTGCAAAAACCAGTTCAATGGAGCAGGGCAGTGAGATGATTTCACTGCACCCCTGGTTCCGAGGCAATGTTTTTGTGCTTTCAATTGTTGATCTCTCATCTCCATATCAATGGCATGCCAAATTATTGGAATAAATCAGAATTTCATGTGGTAAAAAGAATTACAGTATTCCATGTAGGTATGAGATGCATGAATGGTGTTATAAATAAAATTTTCAAATTTTCTAATTTCCTGGTGAGAACCCTTTTTGACAATATTGTTGTGATAGCTAACATGGTTAATAAACCATAAGAATGCCACAATTAGTCCATTCCATTTCAAGAACTCATTGATAAAAGAGACAAAGTACAAGAGTTTAACCAGACCATACTAGATTAAACATGACAAACAAAACAGGAAAATAGAGCTTAGAACAAAAACTTGAAAAACACGAGCTACAAAGGCTACAACTAGAAGAATAGCAAAAAGACTGAACATTTCAGAAATAGAGGAGCTAGCTGATTGAATTCTAGATGAAGCCGCAAAACCAGATGGAGTTTAGCTTGAGAGAAGAAACTATTGTTTGCCATAGTAAAGCTGCAAAGCTAAAATAACTTAGCTAGGAAGTAGCTGTCATACATCATCCATGGAGCTAAATCAACATGAATATCCTTACTGCCTTTCAACTGCCCAAACAATTAATCTTAACATACCAACCCCTACTGAAGGAAAGTGAGGCAAAGAAGCACAACATGAATCCACTAAAGAAAACAAACAAAAAAAAAAGGAAAGATCAAATCTAACTTGTGAGGAGGAAACCAAAGACAGAGGAGAGAACCTATACAAGTTTTTTCTGATTTACAATTTACTTGTGAGGCTGACAAATGTGCTGTTCTTTGCACATAACCAGAATATGTGCTAACCCATTTATAGCATTGTGCGAACTTGTAAAGTCTTTTCTAACTTACAATTTACTTGTTCAAAATAAGAGGTGAAAAAAATATTAAAAAACCTACTATGCAGTTGTTGAATGGAAAATAATGCTATATATGTCATTAGTTCTTTTTTGGGGGGGGTGGGTGGGTAGGGGGTTTACATTAGCAGTGCCTCTTATGCCAATTTTGTCCTTTAATTTTTAAATTCGTATCAATTTGGTCCAAAATGACACAAATACTTCAATACTCCAACAAGACACAAAATGATAGAAAATATGGGCAGGGTAAAATTCAGGAAATTTAATATCATTGTGTCATTTTGGATTGTATGAAGATTCAAGTGGAAAACAATTAGATGGAAGCACCCAAATTTTATTGGAAAAAGAATTGAAATGGAACACTCTTTTATATATTTGATCACCTCAAAACAAGTAGAGAAGCATGACAAACCAAGGTTCACAGTAATTTATGCTCTCCTGAGATCATGGGTGCCAATTGGTACTTCACAATTTGAAGTGGAAGACCAGTGGTGAAGCTCACAAGTATGTGAATAAAATTACAGAAAAAAAACAAAAGCGAAAGGCAGCATTTTGAACAGCCAAAAAACAACTTTGTACATTTTCTCACATCTCTACTTCGTCCCTTTCTTCTTCTCTTTTTTTCTTGTTTCCTCGTTCATTTCTGGTAGTTTGCGTCCTCTAATGGGAAAAGGTATGTTTTTTCAAGTATTCAAATCCCTTCATGAGTGTCTCTGCCTTCACTACCATCTTTTCTCAAGCAAAGTTGCAAGCATCTGCAAAAACTTCCTATGCCAGAAGGGAACTCATCATAAACATAAGATGGTGTCATCCCAACCTTATCCACAACCTAATATGTTAAAGAAAATTGAATTTCAGATCATTGTCAAACAGATTAAGATATAAATCACTTCGTAAATGTTAATAATTTGAAAAATAGGATATGTCTTCAAGAACTTGATGAGTCACAAAAACATAACTAATTCACTTTTCACTGGGAGCTGACATGTACTAAATATTGAACTTTAATAGAATCAGCAATATTTTCATTTGCAAATGATCATATACATTTTCTGGTACAGAGGGCATTCTTTCTACAACACAAGGATGTGCTTTCTATTGAAAAATAAATAAATTATTTGCAAATACAATGGTTCAAATTTTGAAGAAGCAAATTATATTCTTATAGAACAAAAAAACAAGCAAATTTCTTTTTTGTATTATTGGCCTCTGTAGGTAACAAAAAAATTATGGCTAGCTTTATATAAGAACAAAAATAGGGGTGGGATTGTATGCTTCAGTTCTACACCTAAGAGAACATAGAAAATGTAAAAATATATTTGGTGGAACACACATAGATTGGTATATGAGCAGCAATATCCACATATTACATATAAGTCATAAAGTTAGTCCTACATAACCATCCAAGTCATCCACATTCCGGCAGCTTAGAGCATCCCATTAAGGGCTTTGAAAGAAAGCAAGATTTCACGTTGATCAACAAAAAAAAGCAGAAGCAAGATTTCACCATTAATTATAACTTGAAAAACTCTGCTTATTATCAACAACTCCCACCTCACACCCATCCACACACACACAAATATACATACCAAGAAAACAAAAAAAACAAAAACCACCCAAATAAAAAAAGGAAACAAAAGAAAACTATTTATCAAAAGAAGAAAACGAAACAAATAAAACATACCCTTCCCTGTTTCAATACCCTTCAAATAAAACATACCTACTAACTTTTCAAAGCAACCAAGGCTGCATGCAAGAGAGTCTGGCATAGTTGTTTCCTATGACAAAACATCCAAAAAAGGCAAGAGAATTTGGTTAATAACAAATAAAATAAAATTAGCAAACAAGTTCAAGCTCTTTTAAAGAAAAACACAAGTAGAGGACCGAAGTTTATGATTTCATTAGCTATTACTGTAAAGTCTTAGCTTCTGTTAAAAGATGAAATAATTTCTTAAAATGTCTCAAAAAAGATAACATGATGTTACAGACAACTAGGCATCGATACTTGCATGTTTTCTTTGAAAGCATTATACAAGGTTTCTTTGTAATTCCAGTTACAAAAAGATTTGGAAGCTGATATTCTACCCTGCATTTTTAGCACACTATGTTTGGTTTCAATTTTCTCTATTAATTTTCTAAAAATTGAGTTTTTTATTTTTCGTTTTTTTTGTTTTTGTTTTTAGTGAATATTTTTTAAAATTTTAAGCAATCTTTTTAATTTTTTAGATGCACCTTACTTAGATGTATCCAAAAAGTAAAATATTTGTACAAAAATATTTTTAAAAATCAATAAATACACAAGAATATTAAAATTTTACTGAATTCTCGGTTTTTTGTGTGTGTGTGTGTGTGTGTGTGTTTTTGGTATTTAATGCATTTTCTAAAGATTTTTTTCACAAATATTTTTTGTACTGATGTTAAAATGATATTTCCCCTTTGAACTACTGGCTATTATTTTTCAAATTTAAAAAAACTTAATTCATCAAAAACTAATTATTTTAAGCATAGTTCTCAAGTCCATGTTTGGTAGGGGATGGTAAGTTAATTAATCCTCTTTGGAGGATCAATGGATTCCAACTGTTCGCAGTTCTTTAACATGCTTGAATCTATCTCATTTCATTGATACTCAAAATCATGCTTGGAGGATCGATCTTTTACGAGTATTCTTTCCACTAGGCTGCATAGATTATATTAGGGGTATTCATTTACCGGTGGTGCCTCCATGAGATCAAATTATTTGGGGCTTTACTAAATCTGGCCAATACACCATTAAGGCGGGTTATTTATATGCAGCAAGCTCAAGCCGTAGGGGTACACATCACCATTCTAATAATACCATTTGGAAGCGATTGTAGAATCTTAGACTACCTAAGTGGACACTCTTCTTATAGAAGTGTCTTTATTTTATCTTTTCAGTCCGATGGGTGTTATATGGGAGATGAGTTTCCACTGAGCCTAGTTGTCCACGATGTGATAAAGGGATCAAGATTGTGGAACACTGTTTCTTTGAATGCCAGTATTCTCAACGGGTTTGGCAAGCTTCTTCATTAGGCCTTATTTTTCTAGAGGAAATCCCATGTTCTTTTGGGACTGGTTCAAACAATAGATTAAGAAGGTTTGGAATCATGAAATTATTGTTCAATCCATTGCTATTCTTTGGACCGTTTGGCGTTAGAGAAATAGTTATGTGTTTAAAGGGATGAGTATGACACAAGTACAAGCAAATCTTCTTACTCAAGAGCTTACCTCTAATGTTACTTGAAGATCATCCCCCTGTTTAGAGTAGGCTTTAATACCTTAACATCTACTGCAAATGTTTGTAATAATGATGATATATGTATGCTTCAAATTCTCTCTCTAATGTGACAGTTTACTAGGTGTGGACTTTTGTCATAGATGGTCCGTGGCGGGCAGCTGATCAAAGTCCGGGCGTGGCATGTGTTTTCAATGTAGATCAATTATGTGTTCAAGATTATGCTTCTAGGATGCAGCTTCCTTCTCCATTGCTGGCCGAAGTTAAAGCGTGTTGGTAAGCTATTCATTGGGCTATAGGCCAGTATCTGTTAAGCAGCTCCATTTTCACAGATAGTCAAGTTTTGGTATCTACTTTGCAATGGCAAGGCATTCCTGATTGGAGCATTACGGCTATTATTAATGATATTAAGCTAATTAATAAGGATTTTGATTTTTTTTTTACTTCTAAAGTTAATTTGGACTCATGTACTATCTAGACAAGTAAATGGCTACTCAAGCTAAAATATATCTATTTCTTTGCTTCTTAAAAAAAAAAAAGAAAAAAAAAACTAACTTATAATCACCAAAAAGGCATGGTATGCACATCAAAGTATGGGTTTCATGTTGGAGTCTTTAATGTAGGGAGTGATATGTTTGTGCAATATACATAAATTAATTCAGGAGGTTCCTAAGAAATCGATTTGCTTCAAAAATCTTGATTGATTTTATAATTTTTTGGAACAAATTGATTTTTTAATCAATTTTAGGATTTGTTTATTTGATTTTTATATTTCAAATTATAAGAAACTTGATATAATAATTAAAATGTGTTATGATTATTGTGATGGTTAGTGATGGTGGTGGTTGAATTTTATTGTCTAAGCTAACGTTAACATTGTAAAATCTCAATTGGTTAAAATTTATAACGTTATGGTTTTGAAAATAAAAGCTTGTAAAAATGGAATTATGGAAAAAAATAAATAAATAAATAAAACAACTGGTCGGATGAAATAGTAACTCTGCCTCCTATATAAAAAGCAACAATACTACAAACTCACCCTTTCCTACTTAGAATTTACCAAAAAAAAAAAAAAAAAAATCAATGGCTTAGATTCAATTCATATGTAGACCTCATACTTCATCAATTCAATTTCCACTACACAAACACATTCGAGGTAAATTCGAGGTTTGTAAGGGTGGATTCCTAGTATTTTTCATAAAAAAATGGGAAGTAGTCACACACTAACACACACTCTTGTCTCACACAAGGTGCATGCACGATGAATTGATCACAATATTAAGGACAGATGGATTGTACTGTGCCATATATGCTTCTCTGCCTTCACTTAGTAAGGAAGTCGTGGTCATGAAGGAATTAGATGCCATATCATAAAAGATCTCTACATTGGTGCCCTCTATGGTTGGTATGATGTCCTCTGCAATGAAGGTGTCAGTAGTCCGCATGTAATCTGGTACCATGACAGGCACTCTGGGGGTGGCCATCCCCATAGACTAGCAGCATCTCTGCTTGCTGAAATACCGAACTCGACAGAAGGGGTTCTTTAGCAAAATCCTTTCCAACTCACCAGAGTGATGGCGAGCACTGCTATGAAGCACATCACGATATCCGATGCCACACTTGCCCACAACGACCAAGTCACAAACAAGACAAGTATGAAGTTTAGAAATCTCACAGCATAATGAATGAGAGCAACAGAGTACATGATTGAAGAGGGATTAAGCCAATTACTTGATCGGGGGTCACTATGTCAAAATACTATCTAAACTTGTAAAAGCTCGACAACCGTGGGGCCTGGCGGCAATGCTAACAGAAGTATTGTCGGGACGACATGCTAGTCCATCTCCTAAAATACTCAAAGCTCTAGATCTACAATTCAGAGAGTTGATTAGTACAAGATCAGGCAAAATTTTCAGAATAAATGCATAAATGACACGTGCAATGTAGAAATGACATAAAACAGTAAATTGTACCTTCCATCATTTCTAATGCCCTTCGATGGTCATCTCTCAACTACGCATGACAACACTAGTGTATCTATAAAGGGTGACTAGAACAGCGCCACCCCAATCGTAGTTGTCAATGTGGTCAATGTCCACCATCGCCGCTAAGTAGTGGAGATGTATTTTGTTTAGGGGTGACTCCACATAGTAACCAATGGGGTCCAAGTAACCCATCAAACTATCAAAAATAAAAAAATCAAAAATATTTATGTTATCAATATTTTGTTTGATATAAACTAATCTCATTAAAAAGTTAAGAGACCCCCATCAAATATAAATTCATGATCTATTGTTTTGAGAAGTTTAAATCACACTTACAATTGTTAAAAATAGTTTTTGAGTTTTTTTATTTTTCATTTTTTAGTGAACTTTTTAAATATTTTAAGTAATTCAGGATATTGTCCGCTTTTGAGTCAGGCGAAAACCAGCAACTAACCCGTCATGGCTTTAAAAGGCCTTATAATAGTCTAAGGGAGTTAGTCCACTTATGTAGTGGAGCTGTGATCTCTCACAGAGCGATGTGGGTAAGTGCACCCACATAACTCCCCAGTGGACTAGCTGCCTGAGCAGGAAATTCCCACAGACAGCGCCAAATGAAGCAGCTAACCCTCCTCGACTAGCACGATATTGTCCGTTTTGGAGTTAGGCAAAGCCCCTCACGGTTTTGAAAGGCCTCATACTCGTCTGAGGGAGTTAGTCCACTTATGTAGTGGAGTTGTGATCTCTCACAGAGCGATGTGAGATAGTGCACCCACACTGCTCTTCCTTAATATTCGCTACATCAAATGTCAACTTAGACTAGCCAATGATATGATTCTTGTGGAAGTGATTACCCCAACAGAGAGAAATATCAGGTAGAGGGCAATGAGGCCTACTCCAAGCCTCCTGGTAGGACGCATATCATATCTTGGTAAAACAACAAGTGCCCAAATAGGTCCTGAGATGAGATTTTCCATAGTATAGAAGAGGCTTCTGTCTTGTGGAACAATGTACAAGCTAGGTTTCTCTGACCTACCTATCCAAAAAAATGTTTCTCTGACCAGGCTCTAAGCAGCATTGAGATCTCCAAACCAATAAGTGTGTTGAACATCATATTGGCATAGCGTCCAGACAAGGCAATCTGCACACCATCCCCATCATTCATTGCCAATGCAACATTTGACATTAAATCACCCATCGAGTTGCCCATGCCAATAAATTTAATCCCAGGATTGATGGATTAACAACCCCTAGAATTACACCCAATCCTACCAATAGAGCAACAAGCTTGTTTGCAATCATGTAGAACCAAACGATACTCATAAAAAATCCACCCAAAACCAATGGAAGTAAAAACTTTTGAGGTGGACGATGTGATCTAGTGTATCGAAATGCAAGAACACCAAATGCACAAGCAATGGAAACACCAAGCATATAAGCAACCTTTCTGCTTTTAGAGTCCACAGTCTTGAGTACTCCAAAGAAATGCCAGAAGAATGGGAGCAAGTGAAGCACTGCCTACAATGTAGAGACTTTTGACCAAGATTCCTTAACTAGAGGAATTGTCAACCGGCGTGGCGCTGTTAAAAACAACTCCATTGTCAAACATAGTTTAGAATAGGAGAATGACGAGTGCTCAGTTTCTATGCCATCATCAATCCAGCCCCACACATGCCTCTCATTGTTAGACACCTTAGTTGACTGATTTGAATATATTGCGACATTTGACGCCCATATCTACTGAGGCAATGCACTATGGGATATGATTGTATCACTTTTTGTGTCCATGTCAAGCAAAGTACTATAGATAGAGTCATCCTCTTGGTTCCCTTGAGAGAACACACTTCCTTTAACAGGAAGCAACAGTGTAACAACATCCAATTTCAACCTCCGAACATGCTTCCTCAAAATCTCATTCGCAACAACAACAAATGAATAAAAAGCATAAATCAAGACAAATGCGATGGCTCCCCCCACACTCACCTTACCAACATACAAAATCAATGAAAGTGACACAAGAGTAACAAGCTGCACATGGAATATGTGGCATGGGATACACCTCTCACATTGCTCCGACTTGCATCTCCATATAAGTGCAATTACTTTAAGTTATTCACACTTTAATGTATTTTATTCTATATATTATGTTGTTGGTGTTAATATTTAAATAAGTTACCCTTATATGTGATTTGAAACAAGTTTGTTGGATTTAGGCTGCACAAACTGCTTATAATCTAAAATAAATTCTAATGCTAACCATGTTAGCGTTGTCATGTTCGGATTGATATAATCACAAGTAGGTTAGGTCCGTGTCTTGATATTTGACACGTTTAATTAAATGGATCATGCTAGTGTTGGGTGTTTGGGACACGAACCCGTGACGACACGACAGGACATGATTCCTGCCTCACTTGGGAAGAGGATATTCTTAAAGTGCATTTGGATCAAGGATTTGCGGGGGATTTGTGGAAGGAAAGAAAAAAAGAAGGGAAAAAATTCATGAAATAGAAGCTAAAATTTTTCACTTCCCTATCTATTTTTCTCCCCCTCCATAATTCCAAAATTCTTAATCTAAACACAGCCTTAAAAGTTTCAAAGTGAGACACTGGAAATAGCAATCTTGATGAGCTGCAATACATGAGTTCAACGGTTCACTTGGACTTAAAAACAAGAAAAAAGAACAACCCAGCAAGTTAGATAGAGTATTAGTTAATAGTACCCAATGGATTCAAGTTTTTAAATATCATTGTCCTAATTTACATGCCCAAAATTAAATTGAGAAAACTTTTCAAATTCTTCAATTTTTGGATGAAGCATGGATATATCAAGGAGATTTTTCAAAATTCATCAAGTATCAAGTTCTCTGAGTGTTGAGAATGAGTTTAAAATTAAAAGACTTGAGTTTGTACTTAGAAAAGTGAACAAAAAACACTACTCTAACTTCAGTTTGAGAGTCATTAGAAGCAAATTAGAAACTAAATTAGATCCACGTGTTTTAACTCTCCATATAACCATAAAACAACAAGAGGCCCTTCAGCATTGTATTAATCCGAATGTTGCAAAATAATCATTCCACAACTACAATGCTAGAATAAGATTAAAGTTGACAGCCATAGAATGAGGAATAATACTATCAGCCATTATGACAATAATAGGAAGAAATTATAACAGATAAATGAGATTAAGGCTTTGAATATACATACACACACACACACACACACATGTGGTATAGATATATTATGTATGTCCACATATATATTTCGTCTTTTTCCTTTAGACAAATTTTATACTCAACTCAATACGATTTTTTATTTTTTTTTACTTTTTTTGGGCAGGTATTATGTTCCAAGTGCCAAACTAGCATTTTGCTTCAAAACATCAACTAAATTGAATACAGGATCAGGACTTTGTTCAAGTAATTGTGCTTTACATCCTTTATATGAGCAAGTAACAAAACATACTCTCTCTCAAGAATGCTCTTGAAAAGTGAATACCATGTGAAAGTTAAATTCTACAAATGAAGATGTGTTGTGTCAAGAGACTTAAAAAGGGCCCAGAATTGCATTGATCCACAAATTTTGTTGGGTGCGGAAGTGAATGACTACAATGCTAACATTGTCAATCACATTGTAAGCTAACTCAAACCACCAAAAATAGCACTAATGTACAATAACAGTCATCAAATTGAATTACTTTGCACCTACTCAAGTTTCACTAAACAAGAAGGATATTCGAACATATTTTCCATCCAAAGATTTTCATTTTATTCAGAACTTTCAGCAGCCAAATCTCCTTCCAAAATGCCCTTTCAAAACTCGCCCCATCTGAAGAACTGACCCCTGTTTGTCTTCTTTGCAAATCCATCTCCAAATGATATATCGATTAATAGAAAATAGAAGGCCATTTCTAGTAAAGTGCCAAACCAATTTGTCATCAGCAAGCCTTGGGGAAAAAAGGGATTTTACATATCAACTCAGCTTCAAAATCCAAAAAGCATTATGTGATGAGAGCTTCATTGCATTCCAGACATCAGTGCTTTCATCAATAAGGGAGCAAACTTTGGCATCAACATGGAATCCGTCTAACTTTCCAAATCATCACACACTAGGCATTCAGATCACTTCAAATCCTTTCTTGCAGATTGCACACAGAATCTATTGCCTTTGACGACGAGGGAACTCTCAAATGTGCATGGGTATTTTAGCCTGCACTACCAATTTTTTTTTTTTTAAATAGTTTTCCTATAACAAACCTCAATATTGTTGTGGAGAGTCTCAAGTATCCTCAAAAGCTACCTGCAAGATAAGGAAACAAAACCATAAGTTGATAAGAGGTTCAAAGTAATATACATGAACACAATTGTAGTACAGATGAGATGGCAAGCAAATTTTCTTAATAACAAATAAATTGAAATTAGCAACCAAACTCAAACTCACATAAAGGAAAACGGACCAAACTTCATCATTTTATTAACTATTATTGTAAAGTCTTAGCTACTCTATCAAGTAAAAGATGAAATGACTGATTCTTCCATATTGCCATTTTTGGAGTGGTAAAGTAACTATGGATTCCCCACATGGATTTTGACCAGACTAGATGGCTTACTAACTGTCAAATGCAGAATAACATGCAAGGAGAAAGGCTTAAGAACACAAAGTGATTTTTTTCAAAGGTCTGGAAATTTAAATGATCAAAAGTCTTGCCTAAGATTGTG
Organism: Camellia sinensis; assembly: GCF_055761805.1. Taxonomy (NCBI): domain Eukaryota; kingdom Viridiplantae; phylum Streptophyta; class Magnoliopsida; order Ericales; family Theaceae; genus Camellia; species Camellia sinensis. The sequence goes on from NC_138962.1 coordinate 103,995,541, forward strand.
TTGGAGGGAGGTTTTTTTCAATTATGGAAAGGACTTCTTCTCAATTATCTTGAAATATCTCTTACTCCTTTATCATTTTGTTTTCCTGTCTCTTAATCCTTTATCATTTTTTTTTTCTGTCTCTTAATCCTTTATCACCTATGAGAGTTTTCTACATTACTAGATAAAGCCTTATTTTAGAATAGAGCATCCAACGTACTTATCAAGCAAATTTCTGGCATACCTTGAAAAGAGGAGCAAAAACTCGCAATGCAGTTTAGATGATAAGCATGCATGCATCCTAAAGTTTGTTTCCACAACAACAAAGCCATCAGAACAAAAATGTAATGACAATAGTCAGTACATTTTTCTATTTAAATTTTCAACAAAACATTGAAAAAATACAGAAAATTACAGTTTTACAAGCTGCAACTGCAGGTTTGTAACAGACTAAGGAAGTTGTCCTCTTTAGGGTTAAAAATAGTGTCGATGCTCATGGAGGTGTGTTTGTATTTGTTGGAGTAGGCGAACGTACTCATGAAGTAGATGAAAAACAATATCAACATTCCAAGTGAAATGGAACCACTCATTAGCTCTTGTCTTGGCAATTTAAAAAAAGAACAAATAACTCGAACTAATACAAATTACTGAACCATTTATTTTGTAGCCATTGGAAACATTATGTAGCTAGCTAATACATCATATGTCAACATTTCAATTGTTGATGTAATAGATTAATTTTCCCAAAATATATTCCATGCTGCCATGGATATGATACATTATGCTGTCTCTGGCATTGCTATATGTTCTGCATAAATGGGACACACCAAATTTTCATGTCCCACCTAAGTCCAAAAAATTGCAAAAGTGGAATACATAATTCTAATTCTATTGAAATGAATCTGGAAGCCACAGTATGGACTACAAATAGATAACATAATGAAATTAAAGACAAAGGAAATTTTGTCTACCAATTACCTAGAATCGAAGCAGCAGTATAGGAAAAATGAAAGATCAAGAGAAAAGGCACCATCTAGCTTGGATTGTGAATGAAGAACCTGGAAAAAAAAATATTTTTGCGTGAGTTGGTGACAAGGATGAATTAGAGAACTAATGTATTCCTAAAGTAAAAGGGAACCTTCAGAACCTACAGAGTAGATTTTGATTGTCATCCATAGGTGAGCATGGAAGACCATGAACATAGTGACTAAGATTTTGGATGATTGATGAGCTCCACATCTTTATAGATTGTCAAAATTTATGCATAAGCTTATCATTAGTAAATTTCAAATTTACTAAAGTCAGACCTTGAAACAACTCAAAATTACAATGATGGTAACAATAGAAGAATTATGTTTGAGTGAGTCACTATCATGAAGAGTATCAAAAATTGATGTTATACTTTGCAATAGACTTCAAAAAACCAGATTTATAAAGTTCAAAGCTTGTACATGCATATTTTTTCAAAATGAGATGGAATGCATGTTAAATGCACAACAGTAAAATAAAATTCTCTTAAGGCCCTAACAAAAATGCAAACTCGAAATATAATTGAAACATGGTGCAGAAGTAAAAATTTTCCTTCCATTCAGGTACTTGTAGAACAGAAGTGCAAGGATTCTATTGTTTACTTAAACATGGATGAATTAAGAGAATCTTTATTTTAGAAGAATGGCAGTGGATTATGCATGAATTCAGCTCAGGGTGAGTAAAAACAGGGGAACAAACTTGACACAAAAACTTGAAACCAAACAGTCATCAATAGCCACCCCTTTGACAGAATATTTGCTAAACCTAGAAAAAATTCATCTCTCATGCTCTGTTTGTTTTGGCGGAAAATATTTTTTGGAAAAATGTTTGTTACATTTTCTAGCGGTTAGTATGATAGAAAATGAAAGTTAAATGGAAAATGTTTTCCGTGGTCAATAAAAAAACAAGCCTTTTTGAGTGAAAAATGCTTTACACTTTTGAAGGTGAAATTTTTTTCCCGGGCTGTAAAACATTTTTTGGTCTGAAGTCTTACCAACACCACCACATTGTCACCACCACCGCTGCCGCCACCACCACCCCTACTACAACCGACACCACAACTAATACAACCACTAGTACATTAGTTTCAAGTTGCAATCAAACATAGGCGATCATTTTCTAGAGAAAACATTTTATAGAAAAATAGGTTACATTTGGTTTACTTTTGGAATTGTGATTCTAATCAAAAAATTTCAAAACTCATAACTAAACACAAAATTCAAAACTCAATTCAAAAACTATTTTTAAAACTCACACCACACAATTCAAACATCTTTTCAAAAGTCATAACCAAACTCTTTTCAAAATGAATAGGGCACTTTTTCCATTAGCACCTATGAATAATACAAGATAAAATAACAAATGAGAATGAAAATTAAGAGAGAATGAAATATTTAAAAGGAAAAGACAAAGAATGAGTTGAAAAACAGAGCAGTGTTTTTAATAATAATTAATCAGTAATGTATTAGTAATTTCAACATTCACAACAAACTATAACTCCCTTACTATTCAAAAGAAGTAGATAGTAAACTCTCAGTTGTGATAAAAATCTGAGATTATATTGATAATGAAAAAAAAATAAAAATAAATAAATAAAAATGGTACCAAAGATTGTGTTTGTTTGTTTGTACCTTGCAGTTGGTTGCTTATTCTACTTGTAAATATACTCGAGGAATGTATTGGATGATGGGCCAATATTCTTTCCCCTTTTCACACTTCTGTTTCAGTATTGGATTACATCCCCAGATCATGAGTGACAAAAGCGAGGGAGGGAAGCCTAGTTCTGGAAAAGTCGCAAGCTCAGGGCACTTATAGATCAGTAGATGCAAAAGAGAGGGAGGCAACCCTTCCTTTGGAAAGGACGCGAGCCTAGGGCAACTGCAGATTTCAAGTGTTTGGAGAGAGGTGAGGTTTTGTAACTCTTCATAAGAGAGTCTTTCCAGATTTCGGAAGCTTCTAATGTTCAAATTGATGAGAGAGGTGGGCAGGAACATCTCTTCTTCTGGAAAGGACACCGTCTCTCCCCACGGCCAATCTAAGCCTACAAGTGCGAGTGTTGTAAGAGAAGAGAGTTTGTGCAAACCCCGCTCTAATGGAGATGGAGGCGGAACTGGAAGTTGACCGACGAAATCCCCGATTTCAAGTGAAGTGATGTTGGTGGGGAAACTCCCTTCCTTGACAAAGTAGGAGACCATTCCTGCTCTGCAATGAAGTAGCAACAGCTTTTGAAGCGAAGTGAGTTGGTTGATGTTGTTCTCATCACCGCCAGCAAGTGACAGGGGCTCCAGATTAGAACAACAGAATATCTCCAATTCACTGAGATTCCTGAGATTATTGGCTTCTGGTAAAGATTTGAGACTGCTGCAATTGCTAATTTCAATATTTTCAAGAGATGGACACTCAATTTTGATCCCTTCCTCTGCAAAAAGTGACTCCAGATTTTTACAAAACTGAATCCGAAGTAGTTTTAGTGTGGATGGTAGCCCACCTCTTGACAATAAATATGTGAGTGATGCACATTCAGAAACCCGCAACTCTAGCAGATTATTGAGTGTCATCAACTCGGGTAGGGACTCCAAAGCATCACAATTTGAAACTCTAAGTTCTCTCAGCATAGATGGCAAACCTTTCATTGGAAAAGAGATGAGACTTGCACAACAGTCGATTCTAAGCACCCCAAGAGATGTGTATGTGTGCAGATCTTTTGGCAGTTTCTTCAGCCTTCCACACTTTTCAATTGTTAAATACTCGAGTCTCGTCATGCAACGCAGCCCATCATGTTGCTGCTTTTTCAAACATTCTCCTCCTTCTTCTTGCTCTTCTTCAAACAAGCAAACGAGTTTGTGGCAATGAGAAATCTTTAAATGGCAGAGGGAAGGGAGACATACTTGTATTCTAACCTTATTCCGCCACAATGTTACGAGTTCTTGGCAGTTACTAATGTTCAATTTCTTGAGTCCCATCAAATCTCGAGTAAACCATGTCGGTAGGAACGCCAGTTTTTCAACATGAGAAATGCTCAAAGCAGCTATTGAAGTCAAATGCTTAGACATTTCATTAGCCAGTAACTCTTCATCAGTTGTGCTTGGATCGCAGAGGGAGTCGAGAATTGTAACATGTCCAATATCCAAGGTGAGGGAACCAAGTTCAATCGCGTTCTTCATCCCTAAGAGTGCTGGAAGTCTAGGGAGCATAACATTATTCATTGACAAGGACGCAAGTGATGGCTGAATGAGGCTTGAAACATCAATCAACAACTGCGAACAACCATCAATTTTAAGGGAATTGAGACAAGGAAGATCATTTGGTAATCTTCCAACGAGTTTGGGGCAATTTTTTATGGAAAGCTCACTGAGATGACTGAATGGCTGAACTCCCTCTGTTTCAAAAGCAGACCAATCCTCCCATTCTGGCATAAACTCAAAGCTCAGTCTCTCTAGAGAGCGGAAAGGTTTGGCACCACACTGCTGCCCATAGAACTCACAACCCAGGCGCTTTATTGCACTCATTCCTTCAATGTAAAGGTCTTTAAGTAAGGGTAGTTGTCCAAGTGGTGGCAAAGATGTGCAACATTTGCTACCTTTTAATCGCATGAACACCATTTTGGAGAATGAAACATCTCCAACCCAGTTTGGAAATTTTGTACTGCGATACCCACTGATGGTGAGTCGTTCCAACAATTTAAAAGGTCTCATCACGTCAAGCACATTCCTCTCAACTATGTCATTCTGTGAACTATGTGATTCATCCCATTCTAGTGATAACTCTTTTAACTCCTCCTTAGACATTAAATTGGCATCCCTTGCATCCTTAACACCACTGACATTCTCTAGTCTTGATATGTGTATTGCCCCTCGAATGTGTGATAGGTTTTTCAACTCTCCTATTTTACGCCTGCAGTCTTTACCCACCATAAAATTTGACAATGTTTGCAGATTAATTAATTTACCTATATGTAGTGGCATCTCTTCTGATGATGGAATATGCACGCCAGTCATGTCGAAATGGCGCAAGTTCACCAGCCTCCCCATGTTTAGAGGCAACTTCTGAAGTTGATGACAAAATTTCAAAAACAAGACCTGTAAATTGTAGAGAGTTACCACTGCGTCAGGTAACCTTGTAATCCTGGAATCGGATACATCAAGATAGCGCAAATGCTTTAGATCTCCAATGGAATCTGGTAGTTCATCCACGCTAAGACATTGTAAACGCAACTCACATAAGCATTTTAACTTTGGCAACAAATCATGCGTCAAGTACCTCGTTATGAAGTGAAAACGTTGTGGCAAAAACTGTACGAATGTTCGCAAGCATTTGGCATCATCAAAAACTTTAAATTTTTTGATTCCATCATAACAGCTACCAACATAAGACGAATGTCGAGCTTTTTCAAAAATCTTGTTATGCCTGCCATACTCCGAATTATTCTCCAACCTAAAACATTTGTCCCCTGCGACATCTTGAGCCAAATCATTGATGAGGTCATGCATTATGAATTTCGATTTGTTACCACTTGATGGTTGAAAAAATGATCTTGACACCAATTCGTGAAAATACTTGCGGCCTAAATCTTCTATTTGGTCTCCACCTTTTGGTTGCTCAATTAAACCTTCAGCCATCCATAGCAAGACTAATTCCTCCTCCATGAATTCATAGTCCTTTGGGATAATTGCACAGTAGGAAAAGCACCTCTTCAAATGGACAGGGAGATGAAGGTAGCTCAATTTCAATGCTGTGAGAATGCCACTTTCCTCATTCCATATATTGCTGTTTAGTATCTCTTTCCATTCATGTTCTTCTTGTTTACAGCATAATAAGCTGCCAAGGGCCCTTGCTGCCAAGGGTAAGCCTCTGCACCTGTTCTCAACAATTTTCTTACCAATTGATACCAATTCTGAGCATTCCATGATATTTCTATTCTCAAATGCATGTTGGGAAAAGATTAACCAACAATCATCATATGATGAGTTTTTCAAATTGAGATACTCATCCATACCCATCTGCTTTACGACACCTCCTTCTCGTGTTGTCACAACGATTTTACTTCCAGGTGCTCCAGCTCCAAATGGCAATCGTAGTGAATTCCACCCATCATGTCCATAGTGCCACACATCATCTAGGACAAGCAAAAACTTTTTTTCTGCCAGTGTGTCTCTTAGTTGGACTTGAACCTCATTTAACTTGCCCAAATCACATGGACGGTGAGTGAATGACTCGAGAATTGCCTTTGTTGTTCCCAGAATGTCGAAGTCAACAGAAACACAAACCCATGCTTTCATATTGAAATGCTTTCCCACTCGGTCGTCATTGTAAATGTGCTGAGCTAGTGTAGTCTTGCCGATCCCACCCATGCCTACAATAGGAATTACATCAAACTTTTTGGCAGTAGGTGCATCCCCAAGTAGCAATTCGATAATTTGCTTCATGTCTTCATCTCTGCCATGAATGTGAGGCTCCTTCAAACATGTAGTTTGTGATCTCTGCCATAGATCTGTAGACATCCTCCCAACAAGTCTTTTATCAAAACCAAGATCTTTTCCTTTTGTTGCAACTTCTTGTAATTGACTAGTAATCTCATTTAGCTTTGACCTAGTTTTTAAATTGAATGGAACAATAGAAGAGAGACGTGGAAACTTAGCTGGTCTTCTTCCCATCGTCGTCTCCTCCGCCATTAGCTTCCTTTCCAGAGCTTCAGTGGCAAAATCATCCAATAAGTCATCTGCATCGTAAGCCAAAGGTTGAACCTCTTCTAGCCACTTTTTGATATCCTTGTCGTACACTTGTTTGCTCTCTGCATCAGCCAACAGAGTCTCTAAATCCTCTAATGCCTTCTTCAAATTCTGGATGCCAGTGCCAACGTCAGCTGTGCTCACTAAGTTGATTAAAAACGAGGACACTTTATCAACCGTAGCTTGCACAAATGTAGAGATAAAGATCCCAAATACGTCCATGGTGTTTGTTCTGAAAGAAGGAAAGGTAATGAAACCAAGCAAAACAAAGATAAAAAAAACAGGTCGAATAACCTCTGCAAATTTCAAACAACTTTGGTATGTAGGTAAAGGATAAGAAAGGTAAGAAAGGAAGCAACACAGAGATGGAAAAACAGGCCGAAGGAATAACTTTGGTAGGTAAAGGTTGTAAACTCTATACAAACCAAGCAATGCATAAATTAAAAACATGGTCAATACCCAATACAAGATGACCCCAAAACAGAATTTACATTAACAAAGGGCACACTAATAGCTGGCTTAATTATTCAAATGGACAAATGGTTTTTAGGCACCTTTAACTAAAGTGAAAACAGGAGCAGTGGGAAAAAAGTATGTTTTTATGATGGTGTAATCTTAGTGTGTGCATGTTGCAGATTTATTTTTGTGCTTTTTGTAATTCTTTGTGTGTCCAAGTCGTTTAAAAAAAAAAATTAAAAAAATTCAATTTATAGTACAATTTTCTTTCCACTATTCTATATATTTGCAATTTTCCCTACTTTTTACCCATTTATGCTTCAATTTTCCTTCTTCTTTTTTTTGTTGGATTTTCCTTTTCAATCATTTTTTCTTTGAATTTATTTTTGAGTTCTTCAAAATATTTTGAGGAGAAGAAAAAAAAAAGATGAATATGTTGAAGCAATTAATTATAGAGTAATTTAATAAAATAAAAGGAGAAGAAAAGAAAAGAATTAGAATAAAGGGGCATTTATACACATGTCTAAATTTATGAACTTATGCTCCATTATAACTAAAAAAATTTGAACTTTCAAGTCTTATTAAATTTTTAATAATCAAAATTATCCTTTAAACAATAATTGTTTATCGTTTATGATTATCTATAAAGAAATGTGATGATTTGATATTTATTTTGATTTTTAAAACTTTAAAATATCAACTTCTAAATTGAAAAAACTAAAATATATATATATATATATATATTTTTTCTTTTTGAAAAAAATTGAAAAAACTAAATTATTTTTTTGTACGAAATTGAAAATTGTGTCTATAAAGGAACATGATGATGGAACATTGATGTGCAAAACTAAAAAAATATATATTTAAAAATAAAAAACTGATAATCTCAGTTTTAAAATTAGAAAAAATTGATAATATTCTCAATTTTATTTGATAGTTGAATCAAATCAACAAGTAGAAAGGTAAAATCGTTTAATCTCATGTTATGTTTTTTTTTTTATTAGTTAGTGAAACAATTATTTAGAACATTACTACGCAAAATTGATACTATTTTTAGTTTTAAATATTAAGAAAAACTGATAATATTCTCGGTTTTATTAAATATGACTTATTGATTCAAAAAAATCTTAGATAGAACCTAAGCTACCATATCATTTATAAATAGGACTTTTAGGTAAATAACTCTAAAATAAATTATTTAATAAGAAAATAATATAAAAGTTTACTTTCTAAACCTAATAATGTGTACAAGATATAATTGACTAGTAATTAAAGAAAGATGGAAGAGAGATTTTTCTTTTTTAAATATCCTAATAAATTGTCAAATCAATAAATTTTTCTTTTTTAAATATCCTAATAAATTGTCAAATCAATAAATTCAACAAGTAGTGAGTCTTCTAACTTTAGTTTTTAATATAATCATTTTTTAATTCTTCCATGTGAGCCCTTTAACTTTGTTTTTGCTCGAATGTAATTATTTATTTTTTATTTTTTCTATTTAAATCTCCAACTTTAACCATTAGAGAAATTTATTTATAAATCTTATTTAAAGGACTTGTAACACAATAAATTCATAAAATATTCTTGTGTTCTATCTAATCCCATATATTTGCAATAGATCTTTTATCTTATAGTAGAAGTATTATGTGAACTATTTTATCCTTATAGACTTTTATTATATAATATATATATATATATATATATTATCATATATCTAAGAGAGAGAAAATCATTTATTAGATATCTTTTATTTATCATATATCTAAAATTGAAAAAATTGGTGATAAATCCAATTTAAGTAGGATGTAAGGTATTAGGTTTAGTGGATATTTTTTATTGGTAAGAGATCTACCATTTGTGAAATAATTTAGTGAGAAGTCATTTTGTTATTCTAGAAAGACATTTTGTTTTTAATTTTACTCCTTAATTTACCTGTTGACTTTATTCTATGTGTTGACTTTTTTTTACTATCTATTGAAATTTATATCTATCTGTTAAATTTTTTTTTCTATTTGTTCAAATTGAAGGTCCATTTTCCTATCTATTAGAAATTTCACAAACTTGTTTTCTATCTGTTGGAATTATCCACGGCAACAACAACAACAACACACCAATAGATAAAAAAATAACAACACACCAACAAATTAAAAAAGAACAACATAAAACAGATAAAAAAAGAAACAACAACAATTTTATACATATGAACAACTAAATCCAAAATATATATGTTCAACAAAGAAAAAAAAATTATCATTAGGGAGGGATGATAAACAACAACAACAAAGAAAAAAATTGTCTGTTTGTTTTATCTGTTCAACAACAACAATAAAGAAAAAAAAAATTTATGTAACAACAGATCTGTATTCTTAGGTTTTTGCCCAACAGATCTGTATTCTAGGTTACTTTGCAATTAAAATGTATTTGGCCTTATAATCATCTTGAATGCCAAACTCCGAATGACCAAAGACCTCATTGAAGCAGATCTAGCTATACTTGGTTACACAGATCACATGAATACGACAAGTTGAACCGTAAACCCAAAATTATGGGATTACTTGGATCATTATACACATGTTGATGCACACACTACGAAATGCCCATCTGATGCATCTATACTACATCTAGGCAAACATCTAAAGACCCTGTAAGGAAGGATTTTGTTGAGGTTTGAGAATGAATAGATTGAGATATTCAGTGTTAACGAACACCAGATAGAGTGTTACTCACCGGAGTTTATTTCTCTCACCAGAGTTTGCTATAAACCATGAAGGGAAAATCGGTGCGTCAGATGATCGTCTTAGATAAGGGTTTCTCTGTAGGTGACGACCGAGAGTAGACAAAGAACCTTGAAATGCTCTGTACCAACGCCGGAGCAAGCTAGTGTGACACCATTTTCGTCAAGCTTTGAAATATCCAGATCTGCCACCATCGCCTCCTCGTTTATCGTCATATGAGAGCATAGCACTGACTCCGCCAGATAGATCGGACATTGGTGGCAGAGAGTCGCTTTGAATCTTCTTCTTTAGGCCTTCGGTGGCGGAGGACGACAGAGGAGAAGGAGGATGAGAAAGAGGTGTTGTGGTAGTTTGCTGGTGGTGCAATGTGATCGAGAGGTCGAGCAGCGACTTTGACGACTCAGGTGACTCCAGCGACTACAATACAAAGAGAGAGGGTTAGGGTTTAATGTGAGAGAGAGAGAGAGAGAGGGGCATGTTGGTTATTTTGTTTAAGCTTGTTTTTTGGGACAAAGAATTCTAGCACCTAGACTTTTGACTAAACAAAGTTGAAAATTGGTCTTTTTACCCAAGCGCCCTATAAAATATTATATATATATATATAGAAGATTGTTATTCTTATTATTTTGTTTGCCTCACTCAATGTGAGGGATTCACTTTTATCAAAGATATTCCTTTCCATTATTTTACAATAAACTTCTATCATGGAAGAGTATTTAGAAGAAAAGGTTATTTGTATATATAGACTAATGATAGAGATAGCGGTGGACTCGCAACAGAGATGATGGTAAATCAACGATGAACAATCATTTTTTTCTCATTGTATACATAAGCCGTAATCTCCCTATCGGTTTGTGTAGTCATCGATATTGTGTAGTTTATATACCAATATTATGCCGGAGTTTATTATACATAGATTTTTCTAAAAAAGGTGCGTCAATATGTATATGAACTATTTGATGATTTTTTATATATTGTTTGGTGATTTGTTGTATATTATTTGTTACTATGTTTGTTAGTTGAGCAAGCATTTTTATTGCCATTGAACAATTGAAATAGTCAATTTTTTTTACTTTTTTTCAATTTTATTTCGTGTTTTCATATTGCAGTGTGAATGTTTACATTGGAATGAGTTTATCTTTTTTAAGGCTAGTTATATATTAATTGTAAACTGTGAACATTGACATTATATGTTGGTATAAATTTTATTTTTTTCGAAAATTAGTTGTATGTTTGTTGTTTTTGTTACTATACTTGTTGGTTGAACAATCATTTTTTGTCATCATTGAACAATCGAAATAATCAATTTTCACTTTTTTTTTTTATTATTTTGTTTTATGTTTTCATGTTGCAGTGTAAATGTTTACATTATTATGAGTTAGTTTTGTTAACGGTAATTGTATATTAATTATAAATTGTGAACATTCATTATATTTTGATATGAGTTTTATTTTTTGAAGATTAGTTGTATGTTTGTTATTTACTGTGAGCATTCACATTATTCTTTGGTATATATTATGTTTTTCCGAATTTTAATTGCATATTTGATATTTACTGTGAACATTTACATTGTAATTTAATTTTCATTTAGATTTTTTGTTGCGTTATTTTTAAATTTTCATATTATAAAAAAGTGTGAAAATAAAATATTTATTAATTTCCATAATTTTAAAAGAATAAAATTTTAAATACAATATTTATTAACTTCCGTGATTTCAAATTTACAATTTATCTTTTGTATTTACATTGCCTAACTCAAATGTGAATGTTCACACTTGATGTTGAATGTGGTTCTGAAAGCAATGTCATCGTTTGTCAATTAATTTTCTAGTTATTTTAACTTGGAATAAAAAAATTTGTTTGGATTGTTTTCTTTGACTTTTTTTGATAAAAAAAGTAAAAAATAATTATGATTTGAATGTGACATCTTATGTTATTGACTTTTTAACTTATTTTTATCGTTTACTGACTATTTTAATCCCAACTAAACTTGCCAAACGAAGCCACTGGAGTAAGATAGCTCGACTAGGATGATAACGGATGCTTGTCAAAATCACTGTGAAATTTGCAATAATAAGATTTTGCAATGAGACTGAAATATTGATTTAAGATATTCGTAGCAATGAATTCATGTTTGGAAATTTTAAAAAGTTGACTTTCTAGTATATCATTACTTAGGAGTTTACAATTCGAACTCCAAAACATGTGTGATTGAAATATTTGAATGTTTATGTAATTTTGCATGTCACAGTATTAAATGAGTTATAAGAAAAACAAAAAGTAAGAGTTTTTACGTAGATGAGTCCTATACATGGGATTTATGAAAAAAAATTCCTTGCAATTTTCATATACCTGTCATATATTTCAATATTTTTTTTATACAGTAGTTATCGTTTTCCTGTTTGAAATTGTTCAAACCTATTACAAATTGAATAAATTTATAAAGTGGTATAATTGTGATTTAAATTATGTCTTCATTTATAATTTAGGATTTTAGTGTTTGTGTTTGTGTTTATTTATTTATGGATAGAGAGATTTTTAGCTATTATTTAGTTTTTAATATTTGTCTTAATTTATAAAGTGGTGGTTGAAAGTGATTTTCAAAAAAATGTGGTGGTCGAAGGTGTTTATTGCCTGTAAGAGATGGTTGGTGGCGATGGCATGTGATTAGCAATTGAGGGAGATGGTGGTTGAATGTGGTTGCCAAAGGAGGTTATTGGTGAAGATAGCTGATAACAATGAGTAGGGATGGCAACAAAACAAGTTTAGAGCAGGTTTGTCATCCTCCGTCTCCACTCCCACTCATATCATAGCGGAGGAGCGCGGGAAGCAAGTTAATTTTGTAACTTTACAAATAAATCGTTTTAGTAAAATTATAAATAATAATTTATAATTAATGAAAGTTAAAAGATTTATTATAATAAATAAATGAGTGAAAATAGCCGTTTGGTAACACTTACGTTTTCAATTTTCTGTTTATATTTACAAAAATTTTAAAAACTAAAATAAAAACTTGTTTGGTAAAGTTTTGATTTATAAATCAGTGGTCTCAGTTTATAAATTTGGCCAAAAAATGTAAACTCAAAAAATGTGTTTCCGTTTTGAGTTTTTTTTTTTTTTTTATCGCCCAACACTAGCCACCACCCGCCACCATTTTCCATCACCGTCTTCCGCCACCACCACCCACCCCCCACCACCACCTGCCACCACCACTCACTACCCACCACCCACCACCACCCACTACTTGCCAACACCACACACCAGCCACCCACCAGCCACCAGCCACTCCCCACCACCATCCACCCCTCGCCGCCACCACCACCACCACCACCCATCACCCACCTGCCATCCACTCGCCACCACCCACCACCCGTCACTACCATCCACCACCCGCTACCACCACCCGCCACCACCACTCATTACCCACCTGCCACCACCATCTACCACCCGCCACCACTAGCCACCCATCACCACCAGCCAACTGCCACCCATCCACCACCACCACCACCACCACCCACTCGCTACCACCCACCACCCGCTACCGTCATCTACCCATCCACCACCACCCGTCATCCGCCACCCACCTACCACCACCACTCACCACCACCACCACCACCACCCACTCGCTACCACCTACCACCCGCTACCACCACTCACCCGCCATCCGACACCCACTTGCCACCACCACCCACCACCCGTCACCACTCACTTGCTACCACCCATCACCCGCCACCGTTACCCACCCACCAACCACCACCACCTGCCACCTACCCGCCACCACCACCACCCGCCATCCGCCACCCACCTGCCACCACCACCCACCACCCGCCACCGCCATTGCCACCGCCAACACCACCACCACGCTATCACCCACCACCACCCGTTACCCACCACCCACCGTCACCACTTGCCACCACTTGCTATTTCTCACTCTTTTTTATATTTTTAATTTTTTTTAAACATTTTGTCAATTACCAAACGCATTTGTAGTTTATGTTTTTCTAAAAATAAACAAAAACCAGTTTATAAAATTTTTGTAAATATAAACTGAAAACGTAAACGTTACCAAACATTAATATTTTACTTTAATTATATTAAAATAAATAAATTATATATATAAATTGTTAGGTTTTTATTCTTGGCAATCCCGTTTGACAAAACTTTTTTCAGTTGTAATTTTATTCACTCTTGTACTTCTATAAGGAATTGGCTTTCTTCCAAAACTAGGATTACTTTTGGATTTCTATAAGGAATTGGTTTTCTTCCAAAACTATGATTACTTTGGATTTCTATAAGGAATTGATTTTCTTCCAAAATTAGGATTACTTTGGTTTTCTATAAATAGTTGGTTTTCTCCCAAAACTATTTAATTCCTCCAGATCTTCTTGTTGGATATTAAGGTTTATATCTGGGGATATTTTGTTAGTTTTCTTTGATGTTTTATTGAGTATTCAACTCATGGTTTAAAGAGAGTACATCAAAGGTTTTGTTTGTTATACACAAGAGAGAAAGAGAGAGTTATTCTTCGGTGGATTCTGAAGAATTCGAGCCTGAAGCTTCGGTGGATTATAGAGTGGCTCATCGTAAAGACAATTCCAAAGTGAAGACGGGGTTGGAAGAGGCATATAGAGGTTGGTTCAATTAGGCGTGGATTCGCTAGGTAATTGAGAGCATACCTGTGTAATTCCTTTAAATCTTCTTAGTGGATTGTTTTGTGGCTGTTGCCCGTGGTTTTTTAATCACAGTTGGAGGTGTCCAATTGTGGTTTTTCCACGTAAAATTGTTGTGTCGATTTGTCTTTGATTGTTTGATTGGGATTGTTATATTCTGCTTAAAATTGGTACATAATCACAAATCAACATCTAGGGTTTTCAATTGGTATCAGAGCGGGTTGTTCTATTTTTTTTAAAAAAAAATTCTTTTAGAACGAGATCTTGTTTGATTTGTGATAATGGATTCAATTCGTAAGGATGAAGAGCTTGAGCAAGCTTATGAAAAGTTGTATAAGGAGTCTCTTAAGTTATTCAAATTGAATAACAAACTCACAAAGAAACTCAAAGCATGTGAAAGTGAGAATATCAAACTGAAGGAGGAGATTTTCGAGGCTAGGATTAATGCCATCAAGATAGCTGATGATCGACAAGTTCTTTGTGCAAAACTGTTGACTTGTGAGACAGAGAGGAATGAGCTACAGGAAACCCATGCCATGTATGAAGAAAAGATTGAATCTCTCGAGATGTCACAAGTTGTTTTGGAAGAACTAATGATCAAGAAAGAGGAAGAGCTAAAGTGTGTTATGGTTACCATTGGTCTTTGGAACAAAGGATCAAAGACTTTGGAGGATATCATTGGGTCTCAACAAATCTATTCTGACAAGAGTGACATTGGCTTTGGAGGTAAGAAAGAGCAACAACAGAGTGTATCCATATCTCATGATACAAGAACTCAAGGAAAAGGAGGACAAAAGATTCAACATGAGGATAGACTTCTCAAACTTCCTAGAGTTGGTAAGGTAAAAGAAAAGAAGGTATACCCTGTTTTTATTTGTCATCATTGTGGTATGCATGGTCATATTCGCCCTTATTGTTATAAGTTGCATGGGAGAGTGTCTCAAAAGGGTCGAAATTCGAATACTTTTTGGGTTAGGAGACAACCTTACATGTCTAGGAATACCAAGATTCATGAGGGTGTTCACAACGCTACGACTCTTACCAAGTCCGCTAGACCTGATTTTGTTAAGACCAAAAAGATTTGGGTGAGAAAACTTGACTTGTGTTAATGTGTTTACTCTGTTTAGTTTTTTGGGTCTCTATGTGTTTTTTTTTTAATGAAAAAAAATGTGTGCATGTTCGTTTTTTTGTCTTGCTTTGGTTAAGAAAAAAAATAAAATAAAATAAAAAAAATATCCAAAAAGATTTTCTCAGTATAGTTTTGCAAGCTTGAAATTTTTGAGTGGTCCTTGGTGCATATTGGAATTGATAAGAATATCCATTACATGTTAATATGTGTGTGCTTTCTGTGGTCATTACTCATTTTGGAGTGTGTGTTTTTGATTAGTATGTCTCATTCTGTACACACTCTTGGATTAGCAAATATCAGAGCATTCTGCCTTAGTGATCTGTTTTTTCTATGGACTTCTGGCATTGTATCTTTTGCTTTTCTAGAGGAATTGACCTATACTAGCACATCATGGGTGATGTTGAGTCTCTTAACCACCTTCCATCTTTTTGCATCTCCATGGCTTTCCCCTCTATTCTTTGTACTCCAGCCATGAGGAAAAGGCTACCTCAGAGTCACCAACCAGGTCATCCTTATTATATCCATGCTTCTTTGATTCGGTTTCCATACTCTTGAGCATGTCAGCCGCCAATGAGTGTGCAAAAGAAAGAAAAAAAATGTGAAAAAGAAAAAAAAATGTGCAAAAGAAAGAAAAGAAAAAGATGTGAAAAAATAAATAAATAAATAAATGATTCATTGATTGAGGGGGAGCCTCCGCTTTTACTCACCAAATACCCCTTGATTTCTAGTGGTTTGACTTTCCTTAGTTGTGCTTAGATTCTTTTGTCGGAGGTCCAGCTATCAGATCACTACTAGGATTTGAATCTTGTGTTTGTTGAACTCCAAGAGTCACACACACACTTTTATCATGAGATCTATGCTTTTCACATACTGCATCACTTTCTTTTATGAGGAATCTTCTAGAGGCTGTGCACATTGTGTTTTCAAGTAATTGTGTTTCTTGGATAATCTTGTGTGTTTCAAGGTACAAATCAGAAATTCCTTGCTTGCTCCACCATATTATTTTTGTCGGATTCTTTTTGTTCATTGTTTTCTGTACAGTGTTTGTGGTTGCTTTGAGTGAAAGAGAAATTGGCATTAGTTGGTTTGTGTGTTGCTGTAATAACCCTCACCACTGATTACCGTTAAACATTGATTACCGATAACTGAATTGATTATGACTGATAACTGACTTGATCATGACTGATAATCGAACTGAATGAAATACTGAACTGACTGACTGAAACTGGAACTGAAGTGATTAAGTACATCTGTTTGAATTGCATTCTATCTGTTGATTGTTTCTTTAATCTGTTCATGTTTATATGTTTAAACTGCTAATTGAAGGCCTTGTCGGCGGCCGAACTGGAAATTGATTTATGTTTTAGGACCCTCATAATTAATGTGACTTTATGGTATATTTATCTGAAAACTGATTAGGTATGATTAAATTAGATTAATTATTGACTAATCGCGTAGTTTGGCTTAATTACCGTTTTGCCACTTAGTGGCCACCACTTCACACCTTTTGAGCCTTATTACACTCCACGTATTTGATCAAAACAAACTCTTCTTCTCCCATTCTTGCACTCAACCGACCCAAGTTAGAGAGTGAGAGAGAGTTGATGTGTTCTTGAGAGTTTTGGCTTGAGTTGCTTGGAATTGAAGTGTTGATTGCTACTTTGAGCTCCTAGACCTTGAACACAAGATTAAGGTAGGATATTCATCTTCTTGTTGTTGTCTTAGAATCCATTCTTGCACAATTCATGCTTCAATTATAGAGCTAAGCCATGTTTTGGTGCATACATGTTGACATAGAGTTTAATTCATGCATGCATGTTAGAATTTATGAGTTTGAGAGTTAAATTCATGGTAAAATGGTGCATGCATGTTCATAATTTTGTAATGGTCCATGTTTTCAACTTGTTTTTGAAAGAATTGGCTCCTTAGAGTATTAAATTGGAGCTTTGAAATGATTTGAATTCATGCATGTTGCATGTTCTTCATGTTCTTGAAAATGGTTTGAATTAAACTCCCTTGGGCTTTGATTTCTCAAAATTGAGCTTTGAAACATGTTATTCTAGGTGTTTGTACATGTTTTCCAGAAAATGAGCCCAAGAGGATCGGTTTTGATGCATTTTAACTTGAGTTTGAGCTTGGAGATGCAATCTGGGTTTTCCAGATTTTGCACTCCCGCTCGAGCGGAGAAAGTGGCGCTCGAGCGTAGAATCCGAGCATCCAGCATCTCTCTGCACTGTTTTACAGTCCGCTCGAGCGGAGTATTGGGCGCTCGAGCGGAGATTTCACCCATCTAGTACTTTTACAGTATGCTCGAGCGGGAAAGTTTACGCTCGAGCGTGTACCTTTGTTGCATGTCCGCTCGAGCGGGGAAACCTGCGCTCGAGCGTGACTCTGTTTTTCTGAAAATTCTGAAAATGCTTTTGAATCTACATCTTTGCATCCTCATCCCATTCTAGGCATTCTTAGGCCTAGTTTAAGGTATCGTATTGGGGATATAGATGTAGAACACACCGAGGCAAATTAGGGATTACGTTATGTTATTTCCCAACTGTGTAGCTTAGTGTGTTCAATCTGTTAACTGTGTAGGGTTGGCGACTGGAGAGGCACGCTCTAGCATACTGTAGCCCGAACTCTGTGAGTAACGATTGTGTAAAGATATGTTCACAAATGATTATCTTCTGAACAACTGAACTGTACTGTTTTCTGAACTGATTATTATTAACTAAATGAATGTATGTCCTATATTCTGAATTGTATTGTGGCATCCTTAGCACCTACTGTTTACTGTTACTGTGACAGAATTCTCTGTCGGTTCCCTCGTGGAACCACTACTGTTTACTGACTAATGGCCATCATTACTGCTCGGTCTTTTAAGACCTACTGTTTACTGTACTGTTATGCTAATGGATATACCACATATGACTGTACTGACTGAATGACTGAATACTGTTTAAATGAACTGTTTTCATACTGTAAGGACATTCATTCTCAACCTCTTTACGCATTATGTTATTCACTGGGCTTTAGCTCACTGCTCATATATATATGTAGGTGTATAGGCACCAGACCGCAGGTAGGAGCGTCAGGGTAACTCCAGTTTTGTCAAGCCAGCCTATGTGCCTCACTGCGAGGTTCCGAGCCTATTTGTTAAGGCTTAGGGGTGTTTTACAATTCCCCATTCTGTACTGTTTTACTGTTCTGTATAGACTGAATGTTTTCTGTACTGTTATGCAGGGATTGAGTCCCTGGTCTGAATGATTGTAAATACTGTTATGTACTGTTTATGCATAAATGTATGAGAATCTTTTTGGCATACAAACTGTCACAGCTCAATGGACATTATTTATTTACTGTATTGGCTTCCGCCAGGCCCTGTACTCTGTTTTACTGTATTACTGTTCTGCAGGCCTTCGGTAATCTCGGATTACTGGCCGGTTACGGTGCTAAACCCATAGGGCCGGGTTTGGGTCGTGACAGAGTGGTATCAGAGCGATACTTAACCACGAGTCGTACCGCACACACGTGTCCAAATGAGCTATAGGGTGTCCTAGAAAGTAATTAGGGCATCTCATGAACATGAAAAGTGTGTGGCTATGTTATGACTGACTATCTGCTAATGTGTTAAACTGTGAAACAAATGACTGCTTATGTATAAAACTGTTATAACTGCTTATAGTGACATGGACAATGCAAATGAACCTGAATCCTCGTCTACCGAGGCAAGAATGGAAAGAATGGAAAGAATGATAGAACTGATAACTACTAGACTGGAACAACAGAACCAACAGCCTCCTCCTCCTCCGGTACAGCCGGAACCTAATGTGAATGATGGGGATATTATTGCTCTGACCCAGAAGTTCAGCAAAATGAAACCGCCATCCTTTCAGGGAGGCCTCGAACCATTAAAGGCTGAAGCTTGGGTGCGTGAAACAGAAAAGCTATTTGAAGTGTTTCCGTGCTCGGAAGCGAATAAGGTACTGTTAGCCACCTTTACATTGCAAGAAGAAGCTAGAAGGTGGTGGATGCTCATCCGTGATGAAAATACCGTTTTGACTTGGGCTCAATTCAAGGGAGCCTTCTTTGAAAAGTACTTCCCACAGTGTGTCAGGGATAGGAAAGTGACTGAGTTTGAACAACTGAGACAGGGCACCACATCTGTTGCCGAATATGAAACAAAATTTACTGAACTTGCCCGTTATGCACCACATATGGTGGATACTGAGTATAAGAAGGCCAGAAAATTTGAAGGCGGCCTTAATGTTACAATTCTCGATCGAATAAATGTTTTGAAACTACCGACTTTCGTGGGTGTTCTCGACCGAGCCTTGATGGCTGAATCAAACATTGAAGCACTGAAAACTGAAACACCAGCGTCGGAATGGCGTGGTAAAAGACAGGGCTTTAAATCTAAGAAAGGCAAGCACAACCCGTTGAACAAAAAGCAAAATACAGGGTCAATGACTACTTCTAGTCAAGGAAACCGTACAATACCGCCCTGTTCTGAATGTGGTAAAAATCATAAGGGAGTTTGTTACAAACTATCTGGAGCTTGTTACAGGTGTGGCAAGGTGGGCCACATGGTTAAAGATTGTCCTTCTACTCCTCAGGGCAATAGCAAAACTGCAGCCAGCGGCGCAGCAACAAATGCTCCACCAAAACCGAACCCTAAAGCTACCGGGAAAGAGCCCGTGAGGCAAGGCCGAGTGTTCGCACTAGTACCGGGAGATGTGCAGAATACCGAGACCGTTGTGTCAGGTATTCTCTCTATTTGTACTCAGAATGCCTATGTACTGATTGATTCGGGGTCTACGCATTTTTATGTGTCGCATGCTTTTTCGCGTAAATTGAATCGACCCTTAGAACCTATGAATTATCTGTTAGCTGTATCATCACCCGTTGGGGGATCTATGACCTGTGCATATATGTATCCTGCTTGTGAAATTATTGTTGAAGATGCACATCTGTTTATTGATTTACTGCCACTGAACATTGACCATTTTGATGTAATATTGGGGATGGACTGGTTAACGAAATATCATGCCACTATAGACTGTGTAACGAAACAAGTAGTTTTTCGTCCACCTGGTCTACCTGAATTTGTGTTTAATGGAGTTGGAGTAGTACCTCCCCCGTATCTGATTTCATCTGTGAAAGCTGTTAAACTGATTAGAAAAGGGTGTAAAGGGTACCTGTGTTCTGTATTGACTGTGTCTACTGATGATAATACTAATGTGAACTGTATTCCTATAGTCAGAGAATTCCCAGATGTTTTTCCAGATAATTTTCCAGGGGATTTGACTGACAGGGAGATTGAATTTGCTGTTAATGTGATTCCCGGAACACAGCCAGTTTCTAAAGCCCCTTACCGAATGGCTCCAACCGAACTGAAAGAACTGAAGGTGCAACTGCAAGAACTGTTAGACAAGAAGTTTATCAGACCCAGTACTTCACCGTGGGGTGCACCGGTTTTATTTGTAAAGAAGAAAGACGGCTCACTGAGACTGTGCATTGACTACCGTGAATTGAACAAGGTAACTGTGAAGAATAAATACCCATTGCCACGTATTGATGATTTATTTGATCAGTTACAGGATGCACAAGTGTTTTCCAAGATTGATCTCAGATCCGGATACCATCAACTGAAAGTTAAACCAGATGGCATTGATAAAACTGCTTTTAGAACGAGGTATGGACATTACGAATTTTTGGTTATGCCTTTTGGAGTCACGAATGCCCCTGCTGCTTTCATGGACCTCATGAACAGAATTTTTAAACCATACCTGGATGACTTTATCGTTGTATATATTGATGACATACTAATTTACTCCAAAAGTGTAGAACAACACGAACATCATCTGAGACTTGCCCTACAAACCTTAAAAGAACAGAAACTGTATGCTAAACTGCCTAAATGTGAATTTTGGCTTGACCATGTTATGTTTTTGGGGCATGTTGTTAGCAAAGATGGAATTTCTGTTGATCCGCAGAAAATTGAAGCTGTAGTGAACTGGCCTAGACCAACAAATGTGACTGAAGTCCGAAGCTTTTTGGGGTTGGCTGTATACTACAGAAGATTTGTCAAAGATTTCTCCAAGATTGCTTTACCGTTGACTCAACTAACTCAGAAGGGGATATCATTTGACTGGACTGACCAAAGAGAATCTGCTTTCCAAGAGTTGAAAACCCGACTGGTGACTGTACCAGTTTTAACTTTACCTTCAGGTACGGATGGTTATACTGTATTTAGTGATGCTTCTCATAAGGGTTTTGGGTGTGTTTTAATGCAGAATGGGAGAGTTATTGCTTATGCTTCCCGACAACTGAGACCGCATGAAAAGAACTACCCGACCCATGATCTGGAACTTGCTGCAGTCGTATTTGCACTGAAAATCTGGCGTCACTACCTGTACGGG
The DNA here is from genome assembly GCF_055761805.1 of Camellia sinensis. NCBI lineage: Eukaryota > Viridiplantae > Streptophyta > Magnoliopsida > Ericales > Theaceae > Camellia > Camellia sinensis. Next base: position 104,017,681 of record NC_138962.1, read on the forward strand.
GTAACATGTGAAGTATATACTGACCACAAGAGTTTGAAATATTTCTTCACACAGAAAGAAATGAACATGAGACAGCAGAGATGGCTAGAACTGATAAAGGACTATGACCTACAGATCTTGTATCACCCGGGAAAAGCCAATACCGTTGCCGATGCACTGAGCCGGAAGTCGATTGGAAACTTAGCATGTTTGCTTACCGGACAGAAAGAGTTGCTTTGTGACCTTGAAAAATCTGAAATTGAAATTGTTTTACGAGAACAAGGTGGAACCTTAGCCGCTATTTCTGCTCAACCGGCACTGATTGAAGAGGTTAAAGAAAAACAGCAACTGGATGACTTCTTGAAAAAGATCATCGAAGAAAAAGAATCCAAACCGAGACCGGGATTCAAATTTGAGAATAATGTACTGAAGTTTCAAGAAAGACTGTGTGTACCGAATGATACTGAACAGAAAAGAAGAGTTCTGCAAGAGGGCCACAACTCAAAATTGTCTATCCATCCAGGGAACACGAAAATGTACCAAGATCTGAAATTGAATTTCTGGTGGCCGGGAATGAAGAAAGAAATTGCCGACTTTGTGTCCAAATGTCTTCATTGTCAACAGGTCAAAGCCGAACATCAACGACCTGCCGGATTATTGCAACCCTTACCCATACCAGAGTGGAAATGGGAGCATATCACGATGGATTTTATCGTTGGGTTACCTCGCTCCAGAAAAGGTATGGATTCAATTTGGGTTATTGTTGATAGACTAACCGAATCTGCTCACTTCTTACCTGTCAAGACGATCTATAATGCGGACAAATTGGCCGTTATTTATATTGATGAAATTGTGAGACTGCATGGAGTGCCTGTGTCTATTGTTTCTGACAGGGATTCGAAGTTTACATCGAGGTTTTGGCAAAGCCTACAGACTGCATTGGGTACCGAATTGAGGCTGAGTAGTGCCTATCATCCTCAGACAGATGGACAGTCAGAAAGGACCATCCAGACTCTGGAGGATTTATTGAGAATGTGTGTCCTTGACTTTCAGGGAGATTGGGAAAGTCATCTGCCATTAGTTGAATTCGCCTACAACAACAGCTATCACTCGAGTATTGGCATGGCGCCTTTTGAGGCATTGTATGGCAGAAAATGTAGATCTCCGATTTGCTGGGCAGAAGTTGGAGACAGGCCGTTGTTTGGGCCCGAGATTGTTTATGAAACAACTGAAAAGGTGAAACTGATACAACAGAGACTGAAAACTGCGCAGAGCAGGCAGAAGAATTATGCTAATGTCAGAAGACGAGACCGAGAATATGAAGTGGGTGATCACGTTTTTGTGAAAGTGACACCGATGAAAGGCCAGACTCGTTTTGGAGTCAAAGGCAAGTTAGCACCAAGATACGTCGGACCATATGAGATTATTGAGAAAATCAATCCGGTGGCGTATCAAGTTGCGCTCCCTCCTGAAATGGAGCACATGCATAACGTCTTCCACATTTCGATGTTAAGAGATTACCTCCGGGATCCCTTCCATATAATAGAGCCTACTCGGGTAGTGTTGAGTGATGACTACACTTACGAGGAACGGCCTATACAGATTGTTAACAGACGGATCAAGAAACTGAGGAACAAAGAAATCCCGCTAGTGAAAGTTGACTGGCAGAACCATGGTGGTGCGTATGCCACTTGGGAAAGGGAAGATGACATGGCCAGAAGATATCCTGACCTGTTTCCACTGAATCCTGTTTTCTTCCAGAATGAAGGTAACTCGAGTTTAGAGGGCTAAACTCTTTATAAGGAGGGAAGACTGTAATAACCCTCACCACTGATTACCGTTAAACATTGATTACCGATAACTGAATTGATTATGACTGATAACTGACTTGATCATGACTGATAATCGAACTGAATGAAATACTGAACTGACTGACTGAAACTGGAACTGAAGTGATTAAGTGCATCTGTTTGAATTGCATTCTATCTGTTGATTGTTTCTTTAATCTGTTCATGTTTATATGTTTAAACTGCTAATTGAAGGCCTTGTCGGCGGCCGAACTGGAAATTGATTTATGTTTTAGGACCCTCATAATTAATGTGACTTTATGGTATATTTATCTGAAAACTGATTAGGTATGATTAAATTAGATTAATTATTGATTAATCGCGTAGTTTGGCTTAATTACCGTTTTGCCACTTAGTGGCCACCACTTCACACCTTTTGAGCCTTATTACACTCCACGTATTTGATCAAAACAAACTCTTCTTCTCCCATTCTTGCACTCAACCGACCCAAGTTAGAGAGTGAGAGAGAGTTGATGTGTTCTTGAGAGTTTTGGCTTGAGTTGCTTGGAATTGAAGTGTTGATTGCTACTTTGAGCTCCTAGACCTTGAACACAAGATTAAGGTAGGATATTCATCTTCTTGTTGTTGTCTTAGAATCCATTCTTGCACAATTCATGCTTCAATTATAGAGCTAAGCCATGTTTTGGTGCATACATGTTGACATAGAGTTTAATTCATGCATGCATGTTAGAATTTATGAGTTTGAGAGTTGAATTCATGGTAAAATGGTGCATGCATGTTCATAATTTTGTAATGGTCCATGTTTTCAACTTGTTTTTGAAAGAATTGGCTCCTTAGAGTATTAAATTGGAGCTTTGAAATGATTTGAATTCATGCATGTTGCATGTTCTTCATATTCTTGAAAATGGTTTGAATTAAACTCCCTTGGGCTTTGATTTCTCAAAATTGAGCTTTGAAACATGTTATTCTAGGTGTTTGTACATGTTTTCCAGAAAATGAGCCCAAGAGGATCGGTTTTGATGCATTTTAACTTGAGTTTGAGCTTGGAGATGCAATCTGGGTTTTCCAGATTTTGCACTCCCGCTCGAGCGGAGAAAGTGGCGCTCGAGCGTAGAATCCGAGCATCCAGCATCTCTCTGCACTGTTTTACAGTCCGCTCGAGCAGAGTATTGGGCGCTCGAGCGGAGATTTCACCCATCCAATACTTTTACAGTACGCTCGAGCGGGAAAGTTTACGCTCGAGCGTGTACCTTTGTTGCATGTCCGCTCGAGCGGGGAAACCTGCGCTCGAGCGTGACTCTGTTTTTCTGAAAATTCTGAAAATGCTTTTGAATCTACATCTTTGCATCCTCATCCCATTCTAGGCATTCTTAGGCCTAGTTTAAGGTATCGTATTGGGGATATAGATGTAGAACACACCGAGGCAAATTAGGGATTACGTTATGTTATTTCCCAACTGTGTAGCTTAGTGTGTTCAATCTGTTAACTGTGTAGGGTTGGCGACTGGAGAGGCACGCTCTAGCATACTGTAGCCCGAACTCTGTGAGTAACGATTGTGTAAAGATATGTTCACAAATGATTATCTTCTGAACAACTGAACTGTACTGTTTTCTGAACTGATTACTGTTAACTGAATGAATGTATGTCTTATATTCTGAATTGTATTGTGGCATCCTTAGCACCTACTGTTTACTGTTACTGTGACAGAATTCTCTGTCAGTTCCCTCGTGGAACCACTACTGTTTACTGACTAATGGCCATCATTACTGCTCGGTCTTTTAAGACCTACTGTTTACTGTACTGTTATGCTAATGGATGTACCACATATGACTGTACTGACTGAATGACTGAATACTGTTTAAATGAACTGTTTTCATACTGTAAGGACATTCATTCTCAACCTCTTTACGCATTATGTTATTCACTGGGCTTTAGCTCACTGCTCATATATATATGTAGGTGTACAGGCTCCAGACCGCAGCTAGGAGCGTCAGGGTAACTCCAGTTTTGTCAAGCCAGCCTATGTGCCTCACTGCGAGGTTCTGAGCCTATTTGTTAAGGCTTAGGGGCGTTTTACAATTCCCCCTTCTGTACTGTTTTACTGTTCTGTATAGACTGAATGTTTTCTGTACTGTTATGCAGGGATTGAGTCCCTGGTCTGAATGATTGTAAATACTGTTCTGTACTGTTTATGCATAAATGTATGAGAATCTTTTTGGCATACAGACTGTCACAGCTCAATGGACATTATTTATTTACTGTATTGGCTTCCGCCAGGCCCTGTACTCTGTTTTACTGTATTACTGTTCTGCAGGCCTTCGGTAATCTCGGATTACTGGCCGGTTACGGTGCTAAACCCATAGGGCCGGGTTTGGGTCGTGACAGTTGTTATCCACTACTTGTTTATTGCTTACATCTCGCAGGTTATTAATTTTTCCATCATCTTGTTCCTGTTTGTGTGGTTTTTGATCTTGCTTTAGTTGATTGAGCTTCCTTTGTCAATTCGTGACAACAAGGGGGAGTAAGATTGTCCGGTGCTTGTGTCTTAGGATTTCATGTATTCAAGCCATATTCATGCCATGTGTCGGGTGCATGTGTTTTAGTTTTCAGGTTTTCATGCTGCATGTTCTTAAAATCTCCAAGTCGCATATATTCATGTTTTCCATCTCATGCTTCAAATGCTTTAAGATAATCTTGTCATATGTTTATTGGTTTTTAATATACTTTTGTGGGACTAATAGTTGTTTTGGAGATTGTGGCACTAATAGTTGTTTTGCAGATCATGACCTTGAGAAAGAAGTTTGTGTTTGTTGGCTGTAATGGGTTAGGGGTGATTCGGATCTTATTTGTTAGGTGTGTTTTGTCACGGCATTGCCAAAGAGGGAGATTGTTAGGTTTTTATTCTTGGCAATCCCGTTTGACAAAACTTTTTCAGTTGTAATTTTATTCACTCTTGTACTTCTATAAGGAATTGGTTTTCTTCTAAAATTAGGATTACTTTTGGATTTCTATAAGGAATTGGTTTTCTTCCAAAACTAGGATTACTTTGGATTTCTATAAGGAATTGATTTTCTTCCAAAATTAGGATTACTTTGGTTTTCTATAAATAGTTGGTTTTCTCCCAAAACTATTTAATTCCTCCAGATCTTCTTGTTGGATATTAAGGTTTATATCTGGGGATATTTTGTTAGTTTTCTTTGATGTTTTATTGAGTATTCAACTCATGGTTTAAAGAGAGTACATCAAAGGTTTTGTTTGTTATACACAAGAGAGAGAGAGTTGTTCTTCGGTAGATTTTGAAGAATTCGAGCCTGAAGCTTCGGTGGATTCTGGAGTGGCTCATCGTAAAGACAATTCCAAGGTGAAGACGGGGTTGGAAGAGGCACATAGAGGTTGGTTCAATTAGGCGTGGATTCGCTAGGTAATTGAGAGTATACCTGTGTAATTCCTTTAAATCTTCTTAGTAAATTGTTTTGTGGCTGTTGCCCATGGTTTTTTAATCACAGTTGGAGGTGTCCAATTGTGGTTTTTCCACGTAAAATCGTTGTGTCGATTTGTCTGTGATTGTTTGATTGGGATTGTTATATTCAGCTTAAAATTGGTACATAATCACAAATCAACATCTAGGGTTTCTAGATTTTTCATAAATATATTTAATAAATAAAAGGACAAACTTTACTTTACTCCATGTGGTTTGAGTCATGTGCGGTTTACCTCCTTAACGTTTGGAAATGACCATATAACATCCACAGGATTGTGGACCTAAATACCGTTTAACCCATTAACAATTTAAGAAAAAGACTAAAATATCATTGTATATAAGTAACTTAGGTGTGTGAACTATGGATATTTGCATCATTTATTTGGAAGGGAAAGTGCACTTTAACCTCTTGCTCTTTATTCCATGTGCGATTTATCTCATTAAAATTTGAAAACGAGTATATAGCTTCCTTATGTCTGCCACGTGTTTCACACTTACTGTTAAGTTGGACAAAATGTTTAACGGTGTATTTTAATTCTCAAACCACGTGGGAATTTTGTGATCATTTCCAAAAGTTAGGGGATAAACCACACTTGATTCAAATGACAAGGAGTAAAGTGAAATTTGCCCTAAATCAAATCGAGGAAGCAGAATGCGATGGTGGAGCAATGGATGGTAGAAAATAGAATCAATTTAATAAATTTTGTAAATTGTTTACAATGCCTTTTTTGAGAAGTGACTTATAATAAGTAAAAAAAATCAATTTATTTATCATTTCTTAAGACAACCTTAAAATTCTTCTATCATGCATAATAATGTGGATGTAACTACAAAATAAAAATTAGATAAAAATATAACAAAAAAATTATAAAAATATTATATTTATCAAATTTGATGCGTTCAAATTATCCAAATTTATTTATGCCGATCATTCGACCAATCAACCAATCGACGACCAGTAAATAAAAATAAAACAGTTGCGGTAAATAAGAATGACCATAAAAAATTCGATTAATAAATTATTCCACAAAAAATTAAGGAAAATATTATGATTTTAAATATATTATTAATTTTTTATCAAACCTTTCATATTTACACAAATTAAATGATCTGGCACCCGTATAAAAAATTTGACAATTTATTTAAAATCTCCACCATAACTCAACAATTAATCTAACCGGGACCCGTTTACAAGCCTTGGACGGTGATGAAAAGTAAGGCCCTCGTTGATGACAAAAAATTGGAGATTCCTGACATGTGCATGCCGCACAAGACGACAAAAAAATAAAGTAAAAAAATGAGAATCCTGTCACGTGCCAGCTGCATAAGAGAAAAAAAACAAAAAAAAATAAAAAACAAAAATTCAATCAACGAGCATGTGATATGCTCTGGCGACTTCACATAAGGGGCCAAAAAGGTAAATTCACACCATTACATTACTCCCTCCGTCCCAAAATAATGGTCCATTTTAGGGAATCTAACTTTTTTTAATAGTATAATTATTGAATTTTTAAAAAGTTAACTTTCCAAAATTACCCTTTTGATAGTACATTTTTTGAGAAAATCAATATCATAATTGTACTTTTTATATTGTTTATTAATTTAAAAGAATGGCAAAATAGGAAATTTATATTATTTTTGTACTTAATTTTTGAAGAGGGACTAATATTTTAGGATAATGAAAAATGAAATAAGGGACTAATATTTTAGGACGGAGGGAGTATTTTATATTACGAATTTTTAATACACAATTTTTTTTAAAAAAAATTTAAGTCTCGTTTAACTTGTAATATTTTTAGTTTAAAAGAAAAAATGTTACTAAAAATATTAAAAAATCTATAACTTATATTAAAAATTAAAGATTTTTTTCTCTGCTTTTTACATATTTTTTCGTAAAAAATTAAAAAGTTATTTTAAATATATTAATTTTTTTACCTTGTTTTATAGTTAAAAAATTAAAAATTACTAAAATAACATATTCTTAAACGAGTCTTAAAAAAAAAAAATTAAAAATTTATTAAAACAGCATATTTTTAAACCACTCTAAAAAATTTTAAGGATAAATTACAAACACACGTCCTGAGGTTTACTTAAATTACCAATTACCCCTACGGTTCTAGAAATTACATTACGCCACCTAAGGTTTCTAATTTCATAATAAATAGGTTATTTTATTAATAAATCATCAAATCAATAGTTATAAATTCAGTAGTGGCGGCGGCGGCAGCAGTGGCAGTAGCAATGGTAATGGTAATGGTGGCGGTAGTGGTAGTGATAACAATACTGGTGGCAGTAGCATGACGATGGTGTTTGTGATGGTAGTAGTAGTGGTGGGTTTATAATAGTGTATATTGATTACTTATGTATAATAGTTATAAATTCAGTTAGAATAAGTAAGTTTCATGTAACTTAAAATTTTCTTAAGTCTTAGCATTTATTTCAAGAGACTTTAATTTTTAAGTAATATCAATTATAATTAAAAAACGAGTTTAATTGATTATCACTTAATACATTTAATTTTAAGTGCTAAATGAGATTTTCAAACGAGATAATTGTTGAAAAGTCCAAACGTATAAGGTATTAGGTTTAGTGGATATTTTTGTTATTAAGAGGTCCACCCTTTGTGAAATAGTTTGGTGAGAAGTCATTTTGTTTGTTTTGAAAGACATTTTGTTTCTAATTTTATCCCTTAATTTATCTTTCGACTTTTTTTATCTGTTGACTTTCATTGACTATCTGTTTAAATTTTTTTCTTATTTGTTCAAAAAAAATTTCTTATCTGTTCAAAAAATTTCATATTTGTTCAAATTTTTTTTAACTATATGTTGAAATTTATATCTATCTATTTAAATTTTTTCCATCTGTCCAAATTTTATCTGCGTAAATTTTCTATCTGTCCAAATTTTTTATGTGTAAATTTTCTATCTATTCAAATGTTCTTATATGTTCAATTTTTTTCTTGAAATTCTTCTGTCTGTTTAATTTTTTTGTTTTATTTTTTAATCTTTTGAAATACGAAGCCAAACCAAATTACCAAACCCTATTTATTCAATTTTTTCTCTTCTACCTGTTCAAATTCTCTTCTTTTTATTTGGTCGTCTTTCTCCCTCTCTCTCTCTCTCTCTCTCTCTCTCTCTTTCTCTCTCTCTCTCTCTCCCTATCTATTACAATCTATCTCATTTTCATCAACATCAACACAAGAACAAAAAAATAAAATAAAATAAAATTATCTGATGCAATTTGTTTTTCCATCATCATCATCAAAAATAATAACACAAAAATAATCTTTGTCCAAAGCCTAACCTAAATTGGAAAAAAGAAAATAATAAATAGATTAACAACCAGAATTTTATCTGTACAAATTTAAAGATTCACAATCTCATTTTCTTCTCTCTTTCGAGGTTTTCTCAGCAACCAAACAACACCAAAAAAATTGAAAAACCAAGAATTTCATAGTACTTTGTGTTCTTCGGTGCTCTCCCAAGCATCTTCGATGATCAATCGATCTACACAAAACAAAGCACAAAAAGGATCGATCAAACCCTTAAAGATCATGATCCATACAAATCGATACACATAGATATATTAATATATATATTTTAGAGAGAGAAAATGAACAAATGATCAGAGAATTTGTGTGTGGACTTGGTGTTCAATGAGAGAGAGAGAGGGTTTACTTGCTTTTGGAGTCAAATCTGGCAAGTTTAGTGCAGTTGTGGAATAGATATGAGAAACTACTGTTTGGCGAGACAAAGATCAAGAGACGAAGGAGGAGGAACGGCCACAGTGGTGGCAGGTTTCTAGCGGATGGCAGCGGTTCGAACAGAGATTGGAGGTGCAATGCCATAACTGAACACGCGGTGGAATCTTAGAGGCAGATTTGTTAGCTTTTGCAGTGAATCTATCTTCAAAAACTAGATCCATCTCTATCGCCGACTCTTGGATTCTCCGTCGCCGATAGTGACATCTACCACACACAGCCGCCTATGGCATTACTGCGTTGATTTGGAGAAAGGAAGAGAGAGAGAGAGAGAGAGAGAGAGAGAGAGAGAGAGAGAGAGAGAGGTGAGCGGTGACAGAGAGAGACGCATGATGAGGGTTTGGTGAGTAGGGGAGAGAGAGAGAGAGAGATGAGTGGTTAGGGTTTGGTTTGGTTTGGATACAATATATATATATATATATATATATGAGTAGTTTGGTCATTTTCATAGAGCTTCTCCTTTTAGACATAATGTTTCATATGGTGGACCTTTGAGCAAAGAAAATCTTAATTTAGATTTATGGACTGAGTGCCCGTTATCAAACACCTTCTAAATTATAAACTAAATTAAAATAGTTATATATCTAAAAATAATGAATGTTTTATTACTCGGGTGTTATTAGTACAGAGGAGAGTGCTGATTATAGAAGTGTATGAAACTTGTGACAAAGCTCCCAAAACACTGATACATTGCTTACGAGATTGTGTTTGGGCGTAACAAGTGTTGGAACAATCTTCTGTATAAAATAAATAACTTGAAACCAAATCAAACGAATAAAAATAAATTACTTACAGAATTTATTTACTGAAACGAATAAGTACAAAATTGATCAAGTCGAGTGTGTAATACTCTGTCCTTAAGACAGATTCGCCCCGCTTTGGTGCTTACAGATAAATGACGTCTATCTCTTAGGATACAATGATCTACACAGATTGTAGTAGCACTCCAAATAATCTGTACGGCGAACTAGAACCTGTGTTCTATACTCTCAAAATTTTCTCTAAAAAACTAGTATGAAGAATAATGCAAAGAGAGAGCAAAACCGAAAAGAGAAATGAATTTTCTGGATGTAGAAATCTGCCGGAATGATCCAGTAATTATAGGCAAGTGGTGCCTATTCAAATAGTCCGAACAGGTCTGAAATAAGAATCGAACAGGTTTAATTCAAATTGAACCGATACATAATTTAAATTGAACAAGTACAGTGCAAAATTTTCAAATCTGTTTGATTTGCTAGAAAATGTGGAAGGAATTTTCGGACCAGAAGAGGCACAATTTTGGACATAAATTTTGAATTCAAATTTGGTGCAAAATTTAAACTAATTTCGTTTAGAAATTCAAATAATTTTCCCGCAAGAATTTTGCACAAAATTCAAATAAATTTTGTCCAAAAAATTAATATTAGGACTGACCCGACCCATAACTGCGCCCGACACGGCTTAGTGGGCCGATCGGACGGACGGACGGACGGTGGTGGTGGCCCGCGCGCGTGTGGTAGTTTGAGCCAAAGCCTACTTTGTCCATAACTCCTCCCTTCTACAAACTTGGGGTGCCCCTTCGAGCCCAACCCAAGTTTGTCCACCTAGAACTTATATAAATACACAAGCTCTCTTAAAGTTTCAATGTGGGACAAACATTATAAGGAAACCCATATTTTATTCTTTAATTGTCCATTCCATGAACTCGAAAACGACGTCAACTTCCCATTCACTCATAAATGGTTTTGATGAACCATTTGCACTGTGTGACTTGCCATGCAGCAAGGAACACGTCACCTCTTTGGACCCACCCCAGAAGACGTGTGGGCCCTACTCAAATTTAGACTCAAAGTTGGTCCAAAATAAGCCTATAAAAAAACCATAATTCCAGCATTTCCCCACATGAATGGAATTCGATGGAGAGAAAATGCAACAACATGATCTTATTACAGAGAGTACAGAAATTGAAAATATTCTACAAATGATAGGTAGCTTTTGGCTTTGAACCTTCCTTGGTGAGACACTATCGGATTTACTAGCTAATTAGTGAACGTGACGTCTTGAACTGTTCAGCCATTTGTGTAAACCAAGACAATAGAACTGACACAGTATATTACCAGACAAAGTTTAGTTCTCACTATTGTATTCATTTTGGCCCTGAACAACCTGGTCTTTCATGAGTGCTCTAGAGAATTGTAGCCCTTCACAAATCTCATAGAACCGGCCCAGTTCACACTCACATAGGTGATTCTTATAAAGTGTATCCTGCCATACTCCACTAGGTATTCCTAGATATAAGAATTATTAAAAGTATTACTTAACCTAAAACACTGCAGACGTCACTATTTTATCATAGAAATGGTGATCCTTGTGAGTCATACACAACTTGGTTGTCCTTTTGAACCTAGATCTTGGGATCTCTAGTCAACTAGGTTGGGTTGTTGTTGTGGTAACTCTTTATTTAATAGGCTTGAGTCTCATTCCCCTCGATGAATTCTCAACTAACTCTCTTGCTAACCCTTTGGTGAGTGGATTCGCTATGTTGTTTTTAGACTTCACATATTCAATGGAAATAATTCCATTAGAGAGTAGTTATCTTACGGTGTTATCTCGACAACGAATGTGTCGTGACTTATCATTATACATATGAATTTGTGCTGTACCTATTGGTGATTGACTATCGCAATGTATGCATATAGCAGGCACCGATTTTGGCCACATTGGAATATCTTCAAGGAAGTGGCGAAACCATTCTGCTTCTTCCCCAGCTTTATCTAAAGCTATAAATTCTGATTCCGTAGTAGACCTAGCAATGCAAGTCTGTTTGGAAAATTTCCAAGATACAGTCACACCACCAAGAGTAAAGACATACCCACTGGTGGATTTTGAATCTCTAGTATCCGATATCTAGTTTGCATCACAGTATCCTTCAAGTACTGCTGGATATCTAGTATAATTTAGTCCATTGTTACAAGTAAATCGGAGATATCTTAGAACCCTTATAATTACTTTCCAGTGTTCTACTCCTGGATTACTCGTATATCTACTTAATTTACTTATTGCATAAGCTATATCCAGACTAGTGCAGTTCATCAAGTACATTAAGCTTCCAATAATTTAGGTATACTCTAATTGAGAAATACTTTCATGTACATTTTTAGAAACAAACAAATTAACACCCACAGGTGTTCTAGCAAGATGATCATCATTTTTGCTGAATTTGTCAAGTATTTTCTCAATGTAATGTGATTGTGACAAAGCATAACCTTCTGATGTTTTGATAATTTTCATACCAAGTAGTACATTAGCAATCCTCATGTCTTTCATGTCAAATGTTTATTCAAGATTTTCTTGGTAGTTTTGATCATGTCATTATTACTACCTATGATGAGCATATCATCCACATAAAGACATACTATTACATAACCTTTGTCTGTATTTTTAATACAAACATATTTGTCACATTCATTAATTTTAAATCCATTTGACATCATTGCCTTGTCAAATTTTTCATGCCATTGTTTTGCCGCTTGTTTTAAACCATATAATGATTTAACCAATTTACACACTTTCTTTTCTTTTCCTGGAATAGAAAATCCATCTGATTGTTCCACATAAATTTTTTCATTTGACTCACCATTTAAGAAAGTTGTTTTAACATCCATTTGATGAATTTATAGATTGTACAAAGATTCAATGGCAATTAGCATTCTAATGGATGTTATTCTAGTAAATGGTGAGTATGTGTCAAATTAATCAAGAACTTTTTGTCTATATCCTTTAACCACAAGTATTGCCTTGTATTTGTCAATTGATCCACCTGCTTTCATTTTTCTTTTAAAAATCCACTTGTACCCAAGAGGTTTACAACCTGGTGGCAAATCCAACAATTCCCAAGTGTGATTTTGCAGGATGGATTCAACTTCACTATTCACAGCCTCTTTCCATAAAGGTGCTTCAGGACTAGACATAACTTCTTTGAAAGTTAAAGGCTCATTCTCTAACAAAAAAGTTAAAAAATCTGGACCAAAAGATTTTGAGGTTCTAGCACGTTTACTATGTCTAGGTTCCTTTTCCTTATTTTGATCTATCTCTTGCTCTCGTTCTTGATCATGACTAGTAATAGCATCATAAGATCTTTTATTAGTACTAGTCTCTTGTCTAGTTGTAACAACCCCAACCCATGATTTGTCGTTAAACCATGCATGATTAAGAATGCTTAATGAGTAATTAGGATGAAATTCTGAATTAATTGCATATGTCTATCTGTATATCATAGAAAGCTCTGTTTGTCTTTCTGTTTCATTTTGCAAATTGAAGGCCTTATCGGCATTCGAACACGAAATTGATTTGGTTTCTGTGTTAGTTAGAATTTTTAGAATGTTATCGTAGGTTTAATTGAAATTCAATTTGGAACGGATTAAATTAGACTAATTAATGCTCTTTTGGGTAGATTAAGCCAAGGTTAATTAAACTTAATTAAGTTCTCTTAACTAAGCCTATATAAAGCTAATTTGACTCCATTAGATTATTTTACACCCTTATTTCATACACTTGAAGCTCAAACGTGGGAGAGAGAGAGAGAGAGATAAGGGAGAAATTGAGATCAAAAGCTAGAGAAAGGGGGAATTGTTAGAGAATTGAAGAGAGTTTGGGAGTCTAAGCTTCTACACTTGTGAATTTAAGATTCTAGGTAAGAATTTTGTCCTTAAACTTTGTAATCAAGACTTTAGTGCAAGAATTCTAGAGAGTGAAGTGTATAAGCATGAGAATTGAGAGAATGCAACTTATATCATACATGCATGCATACTCCATGGGTTTCAAGTGTTGATGTCAACTAATTCTCGCATGCAAAGACCTATGTTTGTTCAATTCTGGGAGCTCATTATGGTTTTGCACTTTAACACTTCATTTGTACATGTTTTAGAAGCCTTGAACCCAAGTGAACACATGCATGTTATGTTTGTAAAGAATTGTGTTGTGTTTTGCACAATTGGCAAGCTTTTGGGCCTTAATTTTACGAAATTGCTTTCATTTTAAGAAATTATAAGTTTAAATATGTGTTTTCTCAACTTTGGGCTCAAAAATACGTTTTTTGAAAGGTTAAAGTTGGGTTTTGACGCTTGGAGGTGAATCTGGAAATTCCAGAATTTGACCTCACCACTCGAGCGACAGCTTCTCCTTTCGAGCGACCACCTTTGTTTTTGCATCTCCGCTTGAGCAACCAAAAGTTGGCTCGAGCATAAATTGCATGCTCCTAGAAGTTTCCATGTTTTGCAGACTGCTTGAGCGACAAGAGTTGCTCTCGAGCGAAGGCCTCAGTCTCACGCTCGAGCGACCGTCGAGCGTGCATTGAGCAAAAAAATCAAACAACTAATACTTTTGCAAAGTTTACAGACCGCTTGAGCGAAGGAAGTTGCGCTCGAGCGACCACTCACATGTTTGGGCGTCTGCTCGAGTGAAGTAAGTTGCACTCAAGCGATGCCCTTGTTTTCAGCATATTTGCCTAAGTGTTAAACAGCTTGATTTGACATCCTTATTGCATTCCTAGGCCATAATTAAGACATAATAAGGACGTTAAGACTTAGAAACACACTAAAAACGAAATGAAATAAGTTAAGTATTATCTGAGTGTATGTTTCAATATATGTGTGTCTGTTATGTTTGTGTAAGTCACGCGCCACAAGTTATCTGATTCGTCTGCTCTATCTGTCTGCCTTGGAGCCATCTGTGAGTAATAACTTAGTAAAGCTATGTTTAACTTTATTTATTTTCTACAATAATATGTTCTATCTAATGAATGATTGTCGAATTTATGACAATGTATTCGTGGCATCCTTAGCATCATGTGATATCTGTTAGCTGTTACCCGGTATCGGAGGTTCCATCATGGAACTTAATATGTCTGCACTTTGTTACCCTTACCGGAGGCTCTATCATGGGGCTCAACATATCTATTCTCTGTTACCCAGATCCGGAAGTTCCTTTATGGAACTGGTTACTTATAACCATTATCTATTCTGCATCTGTTCTATTAGCGCTAATGGATGTACCACGTATGATTAAGAATGAACTCTGTTTTTGTATATGATTTGAATGAGAATATGAATATGGATCTACTTCTATTTCTGGAATATATCTGAATTTTGATTTCTGAATCTGGTATGGACATCATTCATGAAAACTCTTTACTCTGTTATTATTTACTGGGCTTTCGCTCACTCTATTATTTATGTATGTAGGTGATCAGGCACGTGACCAACCTCAGAGTTGATGACCTGAAGTTTTTGTTGTCAGCTATCCTTTGCGCCTTCTGAGGAGGTTCCGAATATTATGTGGTCATGTTTTGTGAACATATAAGACTTTGTTTTGTGTAATGGGTTAAGTCCCCTTTTGGCTATATCTGTAATGAATGTGACGTAAGACTATTGTAATTATCAGGTCATGCATATGTATATTAATTTTTTAAAATTTCTGTCTCATGCATGTCTACACAACTCAATGGACTATGTATGTTTCTCTATTTGCTTCTGCTAGCCCCTATATTTCATGACATTCAGGTCGGAGGCCTTTGGTGATTCAAGGATTACTGGCCGGTTACGATGCTAAACCTGTAGGAGCAGGTTTGGGTCGTGACACCAGTTTTATTAGGAAACACATGTTCAAAGAAAGATGCATTCGGAGATTAAATAATAGTATTTACATGCATTTCGGAATGTTCTGACTTATGAATCAAAAACCGATATGCACTACTATTCATGGCATAACTAATGAATATTCAACCAACAGTTTTAGGACTTATCTTAGTCCTTTTAGGACTAGGAATAGTCACTTTAGCCAAACATCCCCACACTTTTAAGTATTTGTAGGATGGTACTCTCCTATGCCACATTTCATAAGATGTTTGATTCACTTTCTTTCGGGGTACTTTATTTAGAATATAATTAGCAGAAAGTATTGCTTCTCTCTACAAGTTCTGAGATAATCCAAACTTATTAACATAGCATTCATCATTTCTTTTAAAGTCCAATTTTTCCTTTCAATAATTCCATTTTGTTGAGGCGAGTAAGGAGCGGTGGTTTGATGAATTATTCCATGTTCTCTACAAAACTCACCAAAAGGTGATTCATATTCACCACTTCTATCACTTCTTAATTTTTTAATTTTCTTACCAAATTGATTTTCAACTTCATTCTTATATTGAATGAAAGCTTCCAAAACTTCATCATTTGTTCGAATTAAATAAACATAACTATATCTAGTATAGTCATCTATGAAAGTGATAAAATATTTTTTCTCACCTCTAATTTGAATTGATTTAAAATCACAAATGTCATTATGAATTAATTCAAGTGGTTCCGTACTTCTTTCAATTGTATGAAAAAGAGCTTTGGTTAACTTTGCCTCAACACAAATTTCACATTTATGATTTAAATCAATGTCAAATTTAGGTAAACATTCTGTATTAATTCATCTACGCAAAGATCTATAATTAAGATGTCCTAGTCTACCATGTCACGAATTTGAAGACTCAAGCAAGTAAGAAGAAGATGTATTTTTATTAATAACATAGAGTACAACAGTCATAACATTTATTTTGAAAAGGCAATCAGACGTATAACCTTTTCCTACATACATCCCGTTTTTGGTAAATACAAACTTGTCACTTTAAAAAACTATCCCAAACCCATTTTCACTGAACAAAGATTCGGAAACAAAATTCTTGCGAATGTCCGGTACATGCAGCATGTTGTTAAGAGCGAGTTCCGTTTCATATGTCATTTTTAGAATAATCTTTCCTTATCCTTCAACTTTAGAAGTCGAGGAGTTGCCCATGAAAAGTTGTTCGCCGTTGTCCACTACAGAATAAGATGTGAACATATTTTTATCGGCACAGATGTGACGAGTAACACCAATGTTCACCAACCATTCTTTAGGATTTCCGACAAGGTTTTCCTCAAAAACAACAGCAGAAAGATTTATGTCCTTTACACCATTAGAAATTTTGTCCACTTCGGTCATATTGGCTTGAGCAAGCTTCTTGCTTGATCTTCCTTTGCCTTTGCGCTTGCTTCGGCAATCTTTGGCCCGATGTCCCTCTTTGTCACAGATATAACATTTGCCATTGAACTTGTATCTCTTAGCTTCCCCTTCTTTAGAGCCTTGTGCAAAACTTTCTCCAGAATACTTCCGTTTCTTTGCTTTTGGAGCATGTTCCACCACATTTACCTTAGACTCCATTGGATGCTTACCAGCCCACTTCTTAGAATTGCGGTTGTCCTCCTCAATCCTCAAACGCACAATTAATTTCTCCAAATTCATTTCTTTGTGCCTTTGTTTGAGGTAGTTCTTGAATTCTTTCCAGTCTTATGGTAATTTTTCAATTAAGGCAGTAACTTGGAAGAATTTACTGAGGGACATGCCTTCTGCATGAATGTCATGCAGAATGAGTTGGAGATCTTGAGCTTAACTGATCACAGTCTTAGAATTAGTCATCACAAAATCCAAGAATTTGCCAACCACAAATTTAGGAATTTGCCAACAACAAATTTCTTTGAGCCAGCATCTTCTGTTTTGTACTTTTTCTCCAAAGGCTCCCAAAGTTCCTTTGTTGTCTTGATAGGGCTGTAGACATTGTACAATGTGTTATCAAGTCCGTTCGAGATGTAGTTTTGGCAAAGGAAATCAGCATGCAGGCATCGACCGTAGCAACCACTTGTCGGTCGATTTCATCCTCTTTCAGAGTAGGAGCATTCTCATGGAGAAAACGTGTCAGGTTAAAAGTAGTAAGATAGAACAGTATTTTCTGCTACCATCTTTTAAAATCAGTTCCTAAGAACTTCTCTGGTTTTCACCATGATTGACTTGCACAGTCACAACAGGAGAGGGGTTGGAGCAATTGCTGTCTCCATACCACTGTTAGTTTGACTGGTTTCAGTAGCCATGAATTCTAAATTATAAAACAAATTATAATTAGAATTTTTATACTACACAGAAAATTTAAACCACAAACACGTAATTTAATTTTGTAAAAATAAAAGAAACAAGAATTGTAACTTTTATTTCCAATTAATTTGAAAATAAAATTTTATTTAAACAAATTAATTCTACATAGAAAAATATTTCTGTAACACTTCAAAAATTAAAATACTAAAAACAAAATTTTAATTAATGAAGACTCATAAATTATTTCTGAAAAACCAAAATTAATTTCTGACTAATTTCACAAATGAATATTCTGAATTTGTTAATGATAACCAGTATATTACTACTAGTTGTCAAAGAAAATAAACAGTATATTACTACTATTTGTCAAACAGTATATTATTACTATTTGTATTTTTCAACCAGAATATTAATTTGTATAGACATAGAAAATAATTTTTGTAAGAAGAAGAAAGGAAGGAAAGAAAACAAACGAAAAATTCTGTATAAACGGAATAATTTGAATCTGTCTTAAGATTGTTGGAACAATCTTCTGTGTAAAATAACTACCTTGAAACCAAATCAAACGAATAAAATAAATTACTTACATAATTTATTTACTGAAACGAATAAGTACAAAATTGATCAAGTCGAGTGTGTGGCACTCTATCCTTAAGACAGATTCGCCCCGCTTAGATGCTTACGGATAAATGGTGTCTATATCCCAAGATACAATGATCTACACAGATTGTTGTAGCACTCCAAACAATCTATACTGTGAATCAGAACCTGTGTTCTATACTTTCAAAATTTTCTCTAAAAAACTAGTATGAAGAATAATGTAAAAAGAGAGCAAAACTGGGAAGAGAAATGAATTTTCTAGATGTAGAAATGTACTGGAATGATCCAGTATTTATAGGCAAGCAATGCCTATTCAGATAGTCCAAATAGGTCTGAAATAAGAACCGAACAGGTTCCATTCAAATTGAATAGATACATAATTTAAACTGAACAGGTGCGGTGTAAATTTTTCAAATCTATTTGATTTGCTGGAAAATGTGGAAGGAAATTTTAGACCGGAAGAGGCACAATTTTTGACAGAAAATTTGAATTCAAATTTAGCACAAAATTTGAATTAATTTCATTTAGAAATTCAAATAATTTTCTAGTGAGAATTTTGAAAAAATTTAATATTAAGACCGACCCAACCCACACCCGCGCCCGGCCAGACAGCGGCGGTGGCACGTGCGTGTGTGGTGGTTTGAGCCAAAGCCTACTTTGTCCATAACTCCTCCCTTCTACAAACTTGGGGTGCCCCTCGGGGCCCAACCTAAGTTTGTCCACCTGGAACTTATATATATGCACAAGCTCTCTTAAAGTTTCAATGTAGGACAAACATTATAAGGAAACCCACATTTTATTCTTTAATTGTCCATTCCACGAACCTGAAAATGACGTTAACTTCTCATTCACTCATAAATGATTTTGATGAACTGTTTGTACTGTGTGACTTGCCATGCAGTAAGGAACACGTCACCTCTTTGGATCCACCCGAAAAGATATGTGGGCCCCACTTAAATTTGGGCTCAAAGTTGGCCCAAAATAAGCCTATAAAAAACCATAATTCCAACAAGAAGTTTGGGCATTGAGTTCGCTAAGGTGGGTAACTGATTCAATACGTTGCCTTGATTTTTGACCATGGGTTGAGGCGATACATTCACTAATAGATAGCGCGGGTTCGGTTTGTTTTTTGGTCTATGTTGAGGGGTCTATGGTTAGCCCAAAATCAAGTCGTCTTTAATAAAAATGTTGGGATTACTGAGAAGATTGTGAGGTAAGCTTGTGATTTGCTACAAGAGTTTAGGCAAGCAAAGGAGTGGTACAAGGTCCAGTACAAGGCCCTCATCTATGTCACATTCCACTACGATGGCCAAGGACGAAGCTACATAGGGTTCATGGGGCATGTGCCCCTTCATTTTTTAAAAATTACACTTTTATCTCTAATTAGAAATTTTTTTATTTAACTCCTTGTAAATTTTTAAATATGTTTTAAAATGTTTGTATCTTATCTTTCTTCTCTCTTTCTTTTTAATAAATTCCTAATAATTTAACATTATAAATGTTTTATTTTATCAAAATATTCTCTTATAATTATTTCTATCACCCTCATTTGTCTCTTGTTTTCCACCACATCTATCTTATTGTTTTTTTTTTCCTTTGTTTTTTTGTATGCATGTTATTACATTTTAAATTGTGATTACAATCATATTTAGTAATTAAAATAGCACATAAAAAAACATCGGTTAATTAAAACATACCTAAGTCACATAATTTTGACATCATGTTAATCTTTCGTCATTTTATCAGCAAACAAAAATTAGATTTGGATAAGTTTTGTAATTAATATTGCAAAGGATAAATGGTGCCCCCCATGAATCATTGACAATGGCAACCTCTGAGTGTAGGTGTCTTCAAGCTTAACTTTGATGGTGTTGTTTTTGGGTGAGGAAAAGCTATTGGGGTTGGGGTGATTGTTCAAGGTCAACATGGGCAAGTGATTCGGCATTATCAGAGAGGCTCTAACAATGGGTGGATACAGATTGTGCGGAGCTTGTGCGGCTGCAAGGGCGGTGGAGTTTGCCTGAGAGTTAGGATTGGGAATGATAGAGTTAGAAGGTGACTCACTGAATATTGTGAAGGCTTTCCAAGAAAATGGACAATTAGTATCTCCTTTTGGACATATTATTCAAGGAGTGATTGGATTGAGTGGAGGATTTCAGACATTCTATTGCTCACACATCTTAAGAGAATGAAATAAAGTTGCTCATGAATTGGCTCGGATGGCTCAACATGCACTTGGGTTGAAGGTTTGGATGGAAGAAGTTTACTCTGAGTTATCTCATCTTGTTATGGATGAAACTTTGTAGCTAGTTTGGTTCTTGTTTAGCCCATTAAAAAAAAACTATTTAAGTTATTTATTTTTCTATTTTATCCAATTACTAACTATCATCCATATTTTAACAAAAACTGACATCTAAGGACTATGTGGTATTAACTAATTGATCACTCCTGTATACTTTTAATTGGGAGGTTAATGAGTCAAGTCTTGCTAAA
The DNA here is from genome assembly GCF_055761805.1 of Camellia sinensis. NCBI lineage: Eukaryota > Viridiplantae > Streptophyta > Magnoliopsida > Ericales > Theaceae > Camellia > Camellia sinensis. The sequence continues at coordinate 104,038,727 of NC_138962.1, forward strand.
GGTAAGAACTAAATTTTTTTCCCTATTATGGAAATTTTGTTATATTGAGTTGATTTCCTTCCATTAGGGAATGACTCTTCAATAATATGTTAAGTTTCATGAAAGAACTATCATAATAAAAAAATTAAAAAAAAATTATGAAGATTCTCCATTTTTGGATTAGTTTGTAGTGTTTTATTGTATATTATGCAATCACCTTTGGATTAGTTTAATGAAACTTTTCTTGATATTTATTTCACGAACCGTAACATTATCCATGACCCTTCTCCATACTCCACCAAACTCTATTTCATGATTCACATCCCAAGCCCATAATAATGATTTGAACCGTTCATCTTGTAAGCCCAACACTAAAGATGAGTTGTAGAAAAAATAAGTTTCATTAAACATCAGTAGACACATAAACAAATTACATTTTGTTTCTTTTAAACGGATAGTAACTGTGAGTTTAAACTTAAACTGTCAATTTTATAAAATCAAAATATTATTTGTTCATATATTCATCGATATCCAACGAAACTGATTTCTTGCATATGTGATTTTCACTATAACGTTTACGATATGAATAGTTCGAATCATTGTTGTAAGTCCAAAGTGAGGCTTACAAAATGAATATATGGAGAGATATAAAAGATATATAGTGGTATGGAAAAAAATCAAGACTTAATAATTGTCTAATGTAATTCTCTACATATATGTATACTAACATCTGGCACAAGTGATGAGTACGTGTGCAATTCAAGTAGATAAGAAGAAACAAAAATAAAAAATAAAAAAAGCAAATGTACTAATATCATAATATGTAACTGTTTGCACCATAAATAAATTTTCCGTCGAATATAACTAGGTTTAAATTTTCTATTACTTCTTCTTCTTCTTCTTCTTTTTCTTCTTCTTCTTCTTATTATTATTATTATGCTGAAAAATCTTGGAGATTAAAGAGAAGTTAAGACAAGTTTTGATGGTTCGAAGGATGGAAGACACATGGCATTGCAAGAAAGATGGAAGATTTAGGAAGTTAAAAGTAGTTATTTAGGTACTAGTTAATGAAAGTTTTTTCCTTCATTTTTTCTATAAATTGCCATTAATGGCTCTATTGTAAGACACCAACAAATCAATACATGCCTTGATTTTTGTTTCTTTTCTATCCTAGGAGTAGATCTAATCTACATAGGAGTAGTTTAAACCTAGATAGGAATAGTCTTAATGTACTTTACTTGTATTTGACTGTTCATTCAATCATTTACAACATCATATTCTTCTTCTTTCTTTCTCTTTTTGTTGTTTGTATTGCCATTATTTTTATTCCAAGGAAGTCCTTGAACTTTCAAGGCATAAGACCTCAACACAATTGCTTGATCATTGTGTTGTTTGGTGAAATTTTGGTAAAACTCTATCAAGCTAAGCCTAACAAAAATTTTACTAACAATTTTTGGCACACGTAGTAGGACATAGTGGAAAAAAAATGATACAAACAAAATATCAAGAAATTATGCCATCAAGTGGCATGTTTACATCTTGTGCACCTATGGATGCAAACCAGCAATAGAGTGGCAATGTTCTAATGGGTATGAATTATTATAAGAATGCCTCATCTTCCATGTATAATGATTCTACGGCTTGTTGCCAACATAATGGCATGACATATGAAATGGAAAGAATGATTCGGCATTGTGAGGATGAAATTTATTAGTACAAGAGTGAAATTTTGGCCCTACAAAAAATAATTAATTCTCTTGATTGGAAAAAATTTCAAATAATTTCATCACCGCCATATTATTTGATGCAAAAAGATATTGTTGGAAATTTTGGTTTTATAGGTTTATTTTGGGCCAATTTGAGCCCAAATTTAAGTGGTGCTCACATGTCCTTTGAGGTGGGTCTAAGTGGTGACGTGTTTCTTACTGCATGGCAAGTCACACGGTGAAGAGGGTTCGTCAAAATCATTTATGGGTGAATGGAAAGTTTACATCGTTTTAGGTTTCGTAAAATAGGAAGTTGAAGAGACAAATGTGGATTATCTTGTTTTGGTTGTCTCACATAGAAATAATAAGAGAGTTTGTATGGGTATATAAGCTATAGGTTGACATACCTAGGATGGGCCCCAAGGGGTACCCTAAGTTTAAGGAGGGGAGTTATGGACAAAGTGGGTTTGACCCAAATCCACCACATGTGCACCGCCGCCGTTCGGCCGGTCACAGGTGTGTGGTGTGGGTTGAGTCCTAACTTTAATTTTTTTAGACAAAATTCATTCGAATTTTTTCAAATTCTTGCTGGAAAATTTAAATTCCTAACGAATTAATTCAAACTTTTGTGCCAAAATTCGAATTCGAATTTTTGCTTCCCATAACAGTGCCACTCTGGTCGCCTCTCTTCATTTTCTGGCGGTTCAAGATTAACACACCTGTTTGAAGGGTTTTCTGCCCTTCCAAACAAACACCTCTGTGCCTATAAATACAAGATCCTTCAGCAGATTGAATTCATTCACTTCCTTTCCGTTTTTCTTTCTTTTCTGCATCTGTTCTTCATATTAGTTTATAGAAATTTAGAGAGTGCAGAACTCAGATTCTGGTTCACAAGACAGATTCTTTGTAGTGCTACAATAATCTGTGATATTAATCATTGTATCTTGAGAGATAGACGCCATAATCTGTGAGCGCCTGTGCGGTGGTGAATCTGTCTTAAGGACAGAGTATCACACACTCGACTTGATCGTGTTTTTGCTATTCCAACTTTTCGGTACAAGAACTTCTTGTAAGTAATTTATTTTCTTTGTTTGAGTTTTATTTTATACATAGAAGATTGTTCCAACAATCTTAAGATAGAGTTGAATAGAGTTGAATTATTCTGTTTATATAGAATTTTTCATTTGTTTCCTTTTCAAAATTCTTTTGGGTTTGTGTTACAGAAATTATTTTTTGTATGAAGTTTTCAGAAATTAATTCTGAATTTTCAGAAATAATATTCTGGGTTTTCATTAATTAAAATTCTAATTTTCAGTATTTTAATTTTTGAAGTTTTACAAAAATAATATTCTATGTGGAATTAATTTGATTAAATAAAAGTTTATTTTTAAATTAATTTGAAATAAAAGTTACAATTTTGTTTCTTTTATTTTTTACAAAATTATATTATGTGTTTTATATTAATTTTCTGTGTAGTATAAAATTCTAATTATAATTATGTTTTATAATTTAGATTTCATGACTACTAAAACTGTTCAAACCTCTAATCTGACCGGTGTTACAACTGCCCCAATCCCTCCTACTGTTGTGACAGTGCCGGTGAATCGCGGGGAACAGCTAAAAAAGTTTTTAGGAATTGACTTTAAAAGATGGCATCAGAAAATGCTGTTCTATCTTACTATTTTAAATCTTTCCTTCATGAGGATACTCCTGTTCTGAAAGAAGATAAATCGATCGACAAGTGGTTGCTGTGGTCGATGCTTGGAAGCATGCAGATTTCCTTTGTCGCAACTATATCTTGAATGGGCTTGATAATACATTGTACAACGTTTATAATCCTATTAGGACAGCAAAGGAATTGTGGAAGTCATTGGAGAAAAAAAATATAAAACAGAAGACATCGACTCAAAGAAATTTGTAATGGGCAAATTTGTAGATTTTGTGATGGTTGATTCAAAGATTGTGATCAGCCAAGTTCAGGATCTCCAACTAATTCTGCATGACATCCATGCAGAAGGCATGTCACTAAGCGAGTCCTTCCAAGTTGCTGCCCTAATTGAAAAATTACCACAATAATGGAAGGAATACAAGAACTATCTCAAGCACAAGCGCAAAGAAATGACTTTGGAAGAATTAATTGTGCGACTAAGAATTGAGGAAGATAACTGAACTTTTGAGAAGAGGGTTGGAAAGCATCCTATGGAGTCAAAGGCTAATGTGGTGAAACATGCACCACAAGTGAAGAAACGAAAATTTACCAGAGAAAGTTCCTCACAAGGTTCTAAGGGAGGGGACACCAAGAAGTTCAAGTTGAATGGAAAATGCTACATCTATGACAAAGAGGGACATCGAGCCAAAGATTGTCGTAGCAAGCGCAAAGGTAAAGGAAGTTCAAGTAAAAAACCTGTTCAAGTCAATGTCACCGAAGTGGACCGAATCTCCAATGGTGTTGATGACATAAAACTTGCAGCTGTTGTCTCCGAGGTCAACCATGTCGGAAATCTCAAAGAATGGCGGGTGGACACTGGAGCCACTCGTCACATCTGTGCTGACAAAAATATGGTCTCCTCATATTCTGTGGTGGACAATGGAGAACAACTGTTCATAGGCAATTCCTCGACTTCTAAAGTCAAAGGATAATGAAAGGTTATTTTGAAGATGACATCTGGAAAGGAACTCACCCTTAACAATGTGTTACATGTACCGAACATTCGTAAGAATCTTGTTTCCGAATCTCTGTTGAGCAAAAATGGGTTTAGGTTAGTTTTTTAGAGTGACAAATTTGTACTTACCAAAACGGGATGTATGTAGGAAAATATTACATGACTGATAGCCTTTTCAAAATGAATGTAATGACTGTTGTACCTTCTATGATTAATACTTATTTGAGTCTTCAAATTTATGGCATGATAGATTATGACATGTTAATTATGGATCTTTGCATAGATTAATTAATATGAAATGTTTACCTAAATTTGAAATTGATCTAAATCATAAATGTGAAATTTGTATTGACGTAAAATTAACTAAAACTTCTTTTATCACTTTCATAGATGACTATAGTAGATATAGTTATGCTTATTTAATTCAAACTAATGATGAAATTTTGAAAACTTTCATTCAATATAAGAATGAAGTTGAAAATCAATTTGGCAAGAAAATTAAAATTCTAAGAAATGATAGATGTGGAGAATATGAATCACCATTTGGTGATTTTTGTAAAGAACATGGAATAATTCATCAAACTATCGCTCCTTATTCACCTCAACAAAATGAAATTGCTGAAAGAAAAAAAAAAGACTTTAAAAGAAATGATGAATGTCATGTTAATAAGTTTTGCATTACCTTAGAACTTGTGGGAGGACGCAATACTTTCTACTAATTATATTATTAATAAAGTACCCCAAAAAGTGAATCAAACGCCATATGAAATGTGGCATGGAAGAGTACCATCCGACAAATACTTAAAAGTGTGGAGGTGTTTGGCTAAAGTGGCTATTCCTAGTCCTAAAAAGACTAAAATAGGTTTGAAAATCATTGATTGCATATTTATCAGTTATGCCAAGAATAGTAGTGCATATAACAGTTCTGGTTTAGACCTGACTCATTAATGGTTGTTCATACCCTTTATCATCTTGGTGGCTGTTGAGTTGAGTTGATGGTTGTGTTTGAAACAGGTTGGGAGTTGGTTTTTCAATAGAGTTGTTGTCCAATTTTCTTGTTCGCTCGAGCGGTGGTTTGGTCACTCGAGCGGTCTTTGAGATCTCTCAGTATTTTTGCAGGCTTGCAAAACTTCTAAGAGTAGGGTGTTCTTCGCTTGAGCGGTATTTCTTGCACTCGAGCAATCTCTACTGTCTGCATAACTTCTGCAAAGGGGTCATTATGTGCTTGAGTGATCTCACTTATTATGTCTTACACCCGAGCGGTGTTTTGGTCACTCGAGCGGTTTGCATGTATATCAGTTCGAGGAAAGGGATTTTTAATTCACTTTTTCATTTCCTCTCTCTCCCAAACCCTAATTTATTCCCCTTCTTTCTCTAGTTCTTGCTTAAAACCTTAAATACTCCATCATCCATTGATTTTTCCACCATTGCTCATTGGAGAAAAGGTAGAGCTCGTCAAAAGCTTCATTCTAATCAGAGATGATTTCATTTTCGGCTTTGTCAAAAGTTTCACCCTTGCTCTCTTTCTCTTCTATTCTTAAGGTAGGGATTTCTTCAACCTTTAGTATGATCCTTAGCTTGGTTATTTGCTCACTAGAAAGATTTAGTGATTTGGGGATTTTGGGTTAAATCTAGGGTTTGATTTTGAAATGTAAAAGAAGAGTTCTTCAAATAAATACTTGAGAAGGAATGTGGATGTGTGTATATTGATGGATTGTATTGAAATATGGAAGGATCTTTCTTTAAATGTGATTTTTGGAAATAAATGAAGTTTTGTTTGAAAATTATTGATGTTAGATTTATGAAAGGAAAATGAAGGATGTTGGGTTTTGAAAAGATATGAAAAATGTATTTGTTGATAATGAGAGTGGAGTTAGATATGTATTATTGCTCCCATTTTGAAATTTATGAGATTATATCTATTATTGGAAATTATCTGTTGAGGAGAAATATATGTTTTGGGCTATCAGTGGAGGATGGCTTTGATTGTTGTAGAAATTACATGAGGATTTTGTCAATTGAAACTAATTCTCATACATCTTGCATTGAGCATTCTCTCATACTTAATTATTGAAAATGGATTGTTTTGAGAAAAATAGGTGTATACCTTGGTAAATCTGGTTAGGGGATCCTTGGTGAAAGTCCAGAAACCCGCGCGGTTAGGTGCCGATCTTTCCTGTTAGTACTGATAAAATGACTTTGGTAGTGCTTATATAGCCTACTAGCAAACATGTACCTAGAGATTCCCAGTATTTTGTATCCACTACCTTGTTTTCTAGTGTAAAAGATTATTTTTATGACTTGAAATACAATGATGATGGCATTGCATTGTTTTAATATGAAAAAGTATAGGGCTTGTTTGGTTTGTTTTTTAGAAAAAATTTTGGGAAAAATTCTCTACAAACAAATTTTCAAAAGTAATCAAACCAAACAAATTTTTTCAAAAAAAATCTCAAAATTTTGTTTAGTTACCTACTTTCCAAAATCACTATCTCTCTCTCATACACATCAAATCAATCACTTTTTTTAAAACTATCTCCCTAAAACAATTTTCCAAAACCATTTCTGAAAAAAAGCAAACCAAAAAAGTTTTCGTATTTTTTTATCTCAAAAACTACTCTACAAACACAAACCAAACACACCCATAATGTTTGGCAAAAGACATGCAAATGCATTCACCTTATGACTTCGTTAAGTTTCATACTTAATGCTAAAGTATCTCTACTGGACTTTAGCTCACCCTATGTAGAAAATAACTCTTAGGTGTTGATGATATGCTTTCACCAAGGACTTAGTTTGGTAGGATTGTGGAGCTGAAGGCTCATTTTTGTTTCTTTTGTTGCAATTATCTTTTGTACAAGACTCGGGCTTTTTTAATTGTTTTGGACTTGATCCATTTGTTGTAACCAAGCAATGTCATGGAAAGATATAGCCATTAGGGCATAAACTTATCTGTATTACCTTTTATCTTGATTCTGTCCTATATGGCATATGCTATAAATTCAGGATCTAGGATTTATGAATGTATATTCGCATATGTTATCTTTTGTATAGTAAAGTATATGAATAAAAGGCTAATATTTCGCATGTTATATCTTCTATTGGATATCGTGGTATGAGATGTCATTATTATTTCGGGGTGTTATAGTGCATATCGATATTTGATTTATAAGTCAGAACACTCAGAAATGAATGTAAATACTATTATTGAATCTAGGAATGCATCGTTCTTTAAACATGTGTTTCCTAAGAAAACTGGACAAGAGACTAGTACTAACAAAAGATCTTATGATGCTATTGCTAGTCATGATGAAGAACAAGACCAAGTATAAGGGCCAGAGAAAGATCAAAATAAAGAAGAGGAACCTAGGCGTAGAAAATGTGCTAGAACCTCAAAATCTTTTGGTCCAGATTTTTTGACATTTTTGTTAGAAAATGAACCTTCAACTTTTAAAGAAGCTATGTCCAGTCCTGAGGGCTTTTTATGAAAAAAGGCTATAAATAGAGAAATTGAATCTACTTGCAACATCACACATAGAAATTGGTAGATTTGCAACCAGGTTGTAGACCTCTTGGATACAAGTGGATTTTCAAGAGGAAAATGAAAGTGGATGGATCAATTGACCAATATAAGGCAAAACTTGTGGTCAAAGGATATAGACAAAAAGAATGTCTTAATTACTTTGACACATATTCACTAGTTACTAGAATAATATCTATTAGAATGCTAATTGTCATTGCATCTTTGTACAATCTAGAAATTCATCAAATTGATGTGAAAATAGCTTTCTTAGATGGTGAGTTAAATGAAGAAATTTACATGGAACAACCAGAAGGATTTTTTGTTCTAGGAAAAGAAAAGAAAGTGTGCAAATTGGTTAAATCATTATATGGTTTATAACAGAGCCAAACCAGAAATTTGACAATGCGATGATGTCAAATGGATTTAAAATTAATGAATGCGACAAATGTGTTTATGTTAAGAATAAGGACAAAGGTTATGTTATAGTATGTCTTTATGTTGATGATATACTCATCATAGGTAGTAATAACGACATGATTAAAACTACCAAGAAAATCTTGAATAAACATTTTGACATGAAGGACATAGGGATTGCTGATGTAATTCTTGGTATAAAAGTTACCAAAACATCAGAAGGATATACTTTGTCACGGTCATATTACATTGAGAAAACACTTGACAAATTTAGCAAAGATGATACTCATCTTGCTAGAACACCTATGGATGTTAATCTCTTTCTCTCTAAGAATGTACAGGAATGTATTTCTTAATTAGAGTATGCCCAAATTATTGGAAGCTTAATGTACTTTATGAACTGCACTCGCCCAGATATAGCCCATGCAGTAAGTAAATTAAGTAGATATTCAAGTAATCCAAGAGTAGAACACTGGAAAACTATTATAAGGATTCTAAGATATCTCAGATTTACTTGTAACATTGGGCTATACTATACTAGATATCTAGTGGTACATGAAGGATACTATGATAAAAATTGGATATCGGATACTAGAGACTCAAAATCCACTAGTAGGTATGTCTTTACTCTTGGTGATGCGGTTGTATCTTGGAAATCTTCCAAATAGACTTGTATTGCTAGGTCTAGTATGGAATCAGAGTTTAGAAAAAGCTAGGGAAAAAACAGAATGGCTTCATCAGTTCCTTAAAGATATTCCAACGTGGCCGAAACCTGTGCCTACTACATGTATACATTGTGATAATCAATCGACAATAGGTAGAGCACAGAGTCATATGTATAATGGTAAGTCACGACACATTCGTCATCGACATAACACCATGAGACAACTACTTTCTAATAGAATTATTTTCATTGAATATGTGAAATCTAAAGACAACATAACGAATCCACTAACCAAAGGGTTAGTAAGAGAGTTAGTTGAGAATTCATCGAGGGGAATGGAACTTAAGCCTATTAAATAAGAGTTACCACAACGACAACCCAACTTAGTTGACTGGAGATCCCAAGATCTGGGTTCAAAGGAACAACCGAGTTGTGTATGATTCATAAGGATCACTAGGGAGTCAAACTTCTACCCATTTCTATGATGAAACAGTAATGTTTGCAGCGTGTTAGGATAAGCAATGCTTTTATTGATTCTCATATCTAGGAATACCTAGTGGAGTATGGCAAGATACTCTTCATAAAAATCACCTATATGAATGTGAATTGGATCGGTTCTATGAGATTTTGAGGGCTATAATTCTCTAGAGCACTCATGAAGGACTAGGTTGTTTAGGGCCAAAACACAATCGTGACAACCAAACTGTGTCTGGAAATATGCTGTGTGAGTTCTATTGTCTTGATTTACACAAATGGCTGAATAGTTCAAAACATCATCTTCAATGATTAGCTAGTAAATCCGATAGTGTCTCACAAGAGAAAGTTCAAAGCCAAAAGCTACATATTCTTTGCAGAATATCTCCGATTTCTGTACTCTGTTTAGAAATATCATGTTATTGCATTTTCTCTCCGTCAATTCCATTCATGTGGGGGATTGTTAGAAAATTTAGTTTTATAGGCTTATTTTAGGCCAACTTTGAGTCCAAATTTAAGTGGTGCCTACACGTCTTTTGAGGTGGGTCCAAGTGGTGACGTGTTCCTTATCATATGGTAAGTCACATAGTGAAGACGATTCATCAAAACCATTTATGGATGAATGGGAAGTTGATATCGTTTTCAGTTTCATTAAATAGAAAGTTGAAGAGACAAATATGGGTTACCTTGTTTTGGTTGTCCCACACAGAAACAATAAAGAGTTTGTATGAGTATATAAGTTCTAAGCTGACATACTTGGGATGGGCCTCAAGGGGCACCCCAAGTTTTGTAAGGAGGGGAGTTATGGACAAAGTGGGTTTGACCCAAATCCACCACACACGCGCGCCCGCCGCCGCCACTGTTTGGTCGAGCAACACACGTGTGGGTTGTGGATCGGGTCCTAACTTTAATTTTTTGGACAAAATTCTTGCTGGAAAATTTAAATTCCTAACGAATTAATTCAAACTTTTGGCCAAAATTCGAATTCGAATTTTTGCTTTCTGGAACAGTGCCTCTCCGGTCACCTCTCTTCATTTTCTAATAGTTCAAGATTTCACACTTGTTCGAAGGGTTTTCTTCCCTTCCGAACAGACACCTCTTTGCCTATAAATACAGGATCCTCTAGTAGATTCAATTCATCAATTTCCTTCCATTTTTTCTTTCTTTCATGCATCTGTTCTTCATATTAGTTTATAGAAATTTAGAGAGTGTAGAACTTAGGTTATGGTTCGCAAGACAGATTGTTTGTAGTGCTACTACAATCTGTGATATTGATCATTGTATCTTGAGAGATAGACGCCAATAATCCGTGAACACATGTGCAGTGACGAATCTGTCTTAAGAATAGAGTGTCAAACACTCGACTTGATCGTGTTTTGTTGTTTTAACTTTTTGATACAAGAACTTCCTGTAAGTAATTTATTTTCTTTATTTGAGTTTTATTTTATACACAGAAGATTGTTCCAGTAGATATAAATTACTTTGATGGAAAAATTCATCAACTTAGTTATCAAGTTTATCAAGTTGATCGAGAAATTCAACATTGGAGTAAAAAATTATAGAATCTTAAAAAACACAAATTTTATGAGTTGCTAAAAGGCATTTCCAAGAAAAAATTTCTATCCACAAAAGCCATGGCCAAAGAAAAATTAAGTTCTGAAAATGGCATACCTAGGGGGCAATTTTTCAAGCCGTTAATTGAAGAAGAAGACCAACTTCTTTTGCCAAAGGATATTGAGCATTTTAATGTTAATAATCCAATTGGAATGTATGGTTTTAAGTCAAATATGACAAAAAATGTTGAACAACCATCACAAAATAATGGTGAAAATTCAATTGGAAGGCATGGTTTTAAGCCAAACATGGCTAAATTTGATGAACAACCATCACAAAATGATGATGAAAATCCAATTGGAGGGCATGATTTAAGCCAAATATGACTAAATTTTATGAACGACCATCACAAAATGATGGTAAAAATTCAATTAGGGGGTATGATTTTAAGCTAAACATGGCTAAAAATTTTGAAAAATCCACATATGATGAATTTAAATTTTTTGATATTGTTAATTTTGTCAAAAAAATTAATTTTCTAAAGTCAATTGACATTATGATTTCTGTCATCCAACAACCACAATGGCTTTGTGGGTCACATCAAAAATTAATTTGATGAAGTGGTTTACATAAATAAATTCTGAATTTTATTTCTATTTTTTATATAACAATAATAGAGGAGTATTTCGATGTGGCCACAATAAATAAAAAAATTATATATATATGGCCAATCAATTATAATTTTCATAGTTTCTATTATGTATTTATGTTCATACATCTCTTGAAGAAATCGAGTGCTCTTATTCTTAAAGAGTTGGTGGGGCATTGTTTGCATCATAAATAAATTTTTCGTCGATTATGACTAGGTTTAAATTTTCTGTTACTTCTTCTTATTATTATTATTATTATTATATTATTATTATGTAGGAAAATCTTGGAGGTTAAAGAGAAATTAAGACAAGTTTTGAAAATTCAAGGGATGGAAGACACGTGGCATTGTAAGAAAGAAAATTGAAGATTTAAGAAGTTAAAAGTAGTTATTTAGGTGGTGGTTAATGAAAGTTTTTTCCTTCATTTTTTTTTATAAATTGCCATTAATGGCTCTATTGTAAGACACCAACAAACCAATACATGACTTGATTTCTATTTCTTTTCTATCCTAGGAGTAGATTTAATCTACATAGGAGCAGTTTAAACTTAGACAGGAGTAGACTTAATATACTTGTATTTGATTGTTCATTCAATCATTTATATCATCATCTTCTTCTTCTCTCTTTCTCTTTTTCTTGTTTGAATTGCCATTATTTTTATTCCAAAGAAGTCCTTGAACTTTCAACTCATAGGACCTCAACACAATTATTTGATCATTATGTTGTTTAGTGAAATTTTAGTTAAGGCTTTATCAATTTAAGCCTAATAGAAATTTTACCAACAGTAGCAGCTGATGTGTGCACTTTAAGTAAGCTAAAACAATAAATAAATAAAAAAAATAACAAATGCATATTATGTGTTACTCAGGTGGTACAAATTTTCTTTACCACACCAAAAGTCTTAGTTTCGAGTCTTGTCCACCCCTAGCATAGAGAGAAACAAGACTTTAGACCACTAAGTTTAGTCTTCACATATGTAATACTACAATAATCTTCTACCATTTGATCAAAAAATAAAAATATATATGGTCAAATCACACTGATAGTCCTTGTATTTAAGTCTTTATGTCATTTTGATTATTATAATTTCAAGTGACTTGATTTCAATCATGAATTTATGATTTTGTCTTAATTTAATCCAATTGCTTACAATTGTTAACATTTTTTAATAAAAAATATCCACATAAGTGACATTATGTCATATTTTTAAGGCAAAATTATAAACTTGTTTAATTCAGTGATAGTGAGTTAACCAATTTAGTGATAATTTTTCATCCGAAACACTAACCGTGTTATCAATTGGATCAAATTGACACAAAATTTAAAATTAAGAGTCAAAATTGAACTAATTGAAAATATAGTGACCAAAATAACACGAGGTAAAATGTAAGGACTAATAATTTTTCCCTATATTTATCTGACTCTTTTTCTTTTCTTTTTGTGTGGATGAGGAAGACTTAATTAAAGACTTAAACCCAAGTCAAAGGATCACAAATGAAGTAGAAAAACAAATTTCTGGTAAAGTATTGAACTCTTTGTATTTGTTGTTTGTGCGATATTGTATGTTCTACTGTTATGGAACCATAGTTCAACTGAATTTGATGAACACATATATAAACTGAATTTTATGGAACTATAGTTCAACTGAATTTTACGGAAGCTTTCAACCATATTTCTGGTAACATTGATAAAATATACAAACTTCTTGCTAAGAAAACAACCATATTTCTGTGATATGGAATTGTTGTTGACACACGAATTGGCGCCTGTTCGTCCCACGTTGACTAAACAATGAATAATTCAATTTGTTCGTAGCCAATTTGCAATGACCCCACCACCCGTTGCCTTTCTCCTCTCTCCCCTATCTCCCCCCGTCCCTCCACCATTGACCCTTCCCCTTGCTGCCACCGTCGACACTCGGCAAACTCTCCTCATCCCCTCAATCCCCTCTTCCCCCAACTCCCCCTTACAAGTTACGATTGGACTATCCATGCGAGTTATATTTTTTTCATGTAAGCCCACATAATTATTAAACAAAATGTCAAGCAAACATAAATTTTATAAAAAAATCTATAAAACAAAATAACTTTACTAAAATTCTTACTGAATGCACATTTTGCCAAGCATGATTGGATGTTCAAAAAATGAGCTCATAACACCAATACTTGAGAAACTAATCATGGTCAGCAACATGTCCTTTTGTAAGATTTTAGTAAAATTATGGGTTTGTAGACTATATTCTACACAAGTTCCATACGAGACTGACATGGTACTAACATTTTTAAAATTATAAATCCCTGTCATGAATCTGTTTACTTTAAATTAATGAATAAAAATGAACCATATCATCATTCTATAAAAAAGTAAACAAAATATGCTTTTATACCATTACTCAGTTCTCTACAATATTATTCCAATTCTTAGAATGCAAATCAAACCAATCCTTATCGTTCCAGTAAATCAATCATAACCCCTTGCATTCACATTTCCTTGTAATATACTACTACTGAAATCTATATTATTATAGCAAAAAAATTACATATTAGCTACACACAAACAACCCATCACTGAATCTTCACCCACATACCAGAACTTGGTATACCAGCATGCACAACAAACAACAGATAGTAACCTGGTGGTGCAATCTCAGCTGTTGAAGGCCCTATTGCAGTTACCCTATACTCCTCTGACCCAACACAGTATAGTTCACTCGTCTTCAGCACCACCATTCTTTGGTTCATACCAAACGAATGCGTCGTAAACGACGGTGCAACAATTCTCACCGATACAACACTCAGTTTCAGGAACCTCAGCACCGTGAAAGTAACCCAAAATGACTGCATATACCTGAAACTCTCATTGATATTCATAATTCTGGGGCGTATTGGGTCGTACTCGGGTCTCAAGTAGGGCGGTGAATAGGCTTCCAAGCTCAGGTCTGTCGGGTATTGTACCCCAGTGAAGTTGTAGTATGGATGTGGGTTGCTTCCTCCAACTAAAACACGACCATCAGTTAGCAAAACAGCACTCGAATGGTACATTCTTGGCCTTGTCGCAGGGGACATGACTGAAAACCGGATGTCCTCAACCCCGTGGGGCTTGTAAATCACCGGTCGGGTAACCGGGTTTTGCCCAATTTCCCAACCCGCAGTACCTGATCCGGCACCATTGATGATGACCACGTCACCAGTGGGAAGAAGTATCATGTCACTCATCACACGAGGCATCGGCATGTCCTCCATGGCCCAACTGGGATTTTCAGCCGTGACCTTTATGCGTCCGCATGAGCGACTAGCAGCATCAAAGATCCCTTGTTTAGCCCTGGAGAACGCACCACGGGGTGCACCGCCGCATACCATAACCTCAGCCTCAATGGGCTCGTTTTCATCTATGGGGAGCAACACGGATGAACCTGAGCTAGGGTAGTTTCGAGGATCATCGACGGTTATTGAAGGGAACTCTCTAACAACACGATTTTGCTTGTAATCTAGAGATATAGCTCTTGTGTTGGCAAAAATAAACAAGTTTCCGTCTGGCAATAGGTGTACAAATGGGTACAAGTTGTTCTCATCATCATCTCTAGTCTCTCTGAGAAATTCAAGCCAGAAAGAAGATGGCGATTCAGAGTTTCTAGGGTAGAACTCGTAGTTAAACTGTCTCCTTCCACCGATGATGATAATCCGACCATCTGGTAGTCTTTGATTTGTTGCATACCATCTACGCTCCGATAGATAACCGGGAAACTCAACCCAATCACAGGACTCATCATTGCACGGGGCTAACGTGCGCACTACATGATCACCGTCATTGTAGCCTCCAGTCTGGACTAGCGTTCCATCGGGGAGGACAGAACCAGAGGAGCACCACGTATCAGTCTCTACCATTAGTGGCCGAAAAGTGTTAGTGCCTGTGTCATAGAGTAGAGAGTGAGCAGTGCAGTCATTTTTTAGGACATTATCAGAAGGGTCATACCGGCAGCGGCCATAGGGGAGAGAGAGATTAGAGGGGCCAAAATCAGTCCTATCAAACATGACAACCTTGTTGTTATGTAGTAGTTGCATGTGCATAGCAGATATGCCAATGCTTGCGTGCAAGAGACACCATTCGCCTTCACGGCCAATTTGACACATGGCCGGAAATGGATTGAGGAGGAGGAGGAGGATAAATAACAATGCTAGTAGAAAGAAGGTGACCATTTTGGTGAGAGAAAGCAGTGTGTATGTGGGTAGGGAGAGGGAAAATAGGGTTTTGGAATTCTGTTGTTGAGTTCTTGGTTAGAGATGAGTAGGGTTGATGGTGGGAATGGGTATTGATATGAGTTTCTATGTGTATATTATATACTTAATAATTGTTATATTTAATTAAACTAATAAATAATAAGGGTTATAACAAGTAGAAGTTTTCAAGTAAAGATTTAAGAACACTTGGGGGATGAGCATCAGACAAGGGAGGCATTCAAGAATTGCATCAGAGGTCAAAAGAAGTGAACCCAAAATTGAGGGTCACTTCCTTTCGGAGTGTAGAAAATATAGGGAAGTGAAGCTTGGAGTGCTACTCTTAAGCTTTTGGACTCATGGAATTTGTGTGAAAATCATGTAGGCCCCTCTCGAAACAATAGTTAAATTCCATAAATATATATATATATATATATATAACTTTTTAATATTGATGGTTACACCTACACCCCAACATTTTCCCAATATTTCTGTAAACAATTTTGTTTCTATTTCATTCAATTTCCCCTCTTTTTCTTTTTTTTCCACAAATTTAAGATCTAAACACAACCTTAAGGGAGTCAACTGAGGAACTCCAAGGACTCTAGACATTAACTGCTCCAACACTCTCAACTATACACACACACATATATATATTCAAGCCAAATACGATGAATGGACATTGAGTAGAAAGCATATATATAGAAATCAAACTTTTTCATGTATGATGCTTTAGCACCTATATATGAGAGGAAACCAGTCTCCACTCTCCAGTTACACCACCAGCACAACTTCCTTGGCATGGCACCAAAAGCAAGGGACAAAATTTGTCACACTAAAAACTCTATAAAAATGACATATTGAGCATATTGATAAAGGGGCAAAAAGTATAGAATAAAAAAGAGGAAATTAAAAAGTAAAAATAAACAGGGATCGTAAATCTTGAGGGTTCAACCTATAGTTCCTTCTACCTCTGCTCTGCCCCTGGAGGCAACTACTGTCCTTCCATCTTCTACATTCGATTGGAACTCCGAAGCGTCGACTTCTAAATCATTGTCCCCTATGCTTTCATCATCGTTACCCATCACTGACAGCATGGTGCATAATGAGGAAGCAAACGAAAAAATATAAAAGCACAAAAGAAGTATAATATACAACAATAGTGATATCTTCCATCCAACAAGTATGTTGAGCAAATTTCAACTAGAAAATTTTCATCATGGTGACTGGTAATATTATAAGAAGATGACATAAATCTAGGCTTGTAGCTACTACAAATTCTTAAAATGGTGTTTCTTCCTTAAAATAAGGTATTACAGAGAAATGATTCTCCCATACTGCAGAAGAGTCTTTTCACCACCAAGCTTAGCAAAAAGTTTCTACCAGCTTTTTGCATTTAACATGATTCATGTTGTTACATGAAACATAACTAAATTCTACTAGAAATGCTAGGTACCATGAAAAGTTACCCCCAAACGAGTTGTATGGTGTAGATTTAAAGTGGGTGGAATGTGAGTCACACCTAGAATGATTGTGATATTCATAGATGTATTTGTCCGGGTAATTTTCTGATATTTTTTTATGAGTTTGTGGTATTGTTGAATTTCTTCATGCAAGCAACTACTACATAATATATGTTGCTATATATTGTAGTGCAAAAACCTTTTGAGTATGACAGGGTACATAATGACATTTGAATGAAATCTTTTATCCTACCTTCTTTTCCTTTATTCATTTATTATCCTTATATATGACATACAAAAAATATATTTAATTTATATAGTTTGTACGTGTCCCTCACATGCCGTGTCTACATTTTTTGAAAATTTCCATATTAGCATGTCCGTGTAGTGTCCATGCCCGTGCCCATGCTTCTTAGCTACTAAAAGGTACTATCAAATGATGCCAATCTACAATAATTGTTCCACTATGTTTATTTCATTTGGAAATATTTCATCATTCCCTTATCCAAATAAACAGAACAAACATGAAAAACAGCTCAAACAGCTCAGCAGAAATAGTGAATTACACTCATTTATTGGGTATAAAACATTTTCAGTCAAGGAAACACTATAATTACCTGTCAGATATGAGGAATAGCACCTGTCAGAGGATTCGTTTCCTTTAGTATTTGAATTGACTTATAGTTACCTTCCAAAACACTCTTCATGCATAATCATTCATTTCTCTGCTATCTTTTAGAAAGAACTCTGCCAAACAGCCAATTAGCAAAGGTCGCAAAACTGAAAACAAATGCATATAATTTGCAAAGGATACAAATTGGGAATGAAAGATATAAATGAGCAAGAAATATATTGGTGGGGGGGTTGAAATCAATTGGCTAACAAATACGTGAAGCCATTACTACTTGTTAACATCATAATAGAATGAATGTGGAAAATATAATTTTCCTCTGTTCATTAATGGTATACACAGCTTAACCACTTCTTCATAAATTATATCATTATCATCTATAAAAGGTTAAGCCAATACATACTTGGAGTACATTGAGTTCAATACTATAAGAAATCTGGATGACAGAAATTTTGATCTTTGACCCATTTGAACTACATTTCTTGTATTATTATTTTTAAGACCAATAAACAAAAATAATGAAGGAGGAAACAGGAACAATTACACTAATATACTTAAGACCACTCGGCCTGCAACCAGTGGCATAGCTAGAATCTTAGTTCACCAGGGTCATATTTAACAAGTATCATCAATATCATTATGTTGGATTTAAGTTCTACACAATCTATATCAAAATCAATATAATCCATTGTAATTTTATATATTTTTAATCACATCAACAAAGGTAATTTAAATTTGTCAAATTACATATTAAACTTAAAGTTGGGACATTCATACTATTGCTTCAACAAAAATTAAGCAAAGATCTACACTAATACAATTGTTCACAATGAGTTTTATTTTTTGAAATCATTATATGATAACCTTATTGCATATGCTATCAAACACATATTTTCAATCTATATAGTCAAATAATCATTCATTCAACCATCACTCTGAATCCAAAAAAAAAAAAGAACCATCACTCATTCGGTTACATATTTGATTTAAATTGCATCGCAACTAAAGATCTTTTCACAGTTGTAGTTGTTACTGGTGGAATCAATGACAACTGTACTTGTTATTTTCACTGCACATTTAAAATAAAATAATAAAAAAAAAATCAAAATTTGTATTCTAATATGCATTGTGTAATTGTACAAAATAAAAACAAATTATAGAGCATATTGATAATGCAATAGAATAAGAATAACAATTTTTTTGTTTCTCTAATCTCACTGGGTTCAATTTGTAAAATCTCAAATATTTTTGATAAATTTTTACCTTTGTTTTAAGAAAATTTGAAAATTGAGTGGTGACACCACTCATTGTCAGGAGCCGCATGAAAAAGCTAACAACTCCAAACATAGCTAAATAAAAGCAACATTCAGATTTCCCTAGCAACCTGGATGAGGAGATAATTCACCAACTCTCCTGCCCCTTGTACATGCAATACCAATCAATCATGTGCTCTATGGGTTGTCGATCCTCTCAACAATACCTCAATTTTGTTCTTAAGAATGATTACCACCAACCAACATTGAAAAAATAATTAAAACTGATACCCAAAAATGTCAATGAGACAAAGCCAAAGAGTTAATTGAATTACTATGACTAGCTTTTGAGGGGTACTTCTAACGCATTGAATTAAAAAGAAAAAGAAAAAGAAAAACCCATCAAACATTTTAGCTGAAACAATCAAAAAAATACCTTGGGATTGGCTGAGGGAAGAGTCAGGGCCACCACAATAGTTCTCGAAGGCCATCTGAAGGGCAGTCCACGCTGAGAGAAGCAAACCGATGCCTTGATGAAGATGAGCAGCGTTCTCTGTTGAAAGTTGGGTCACCTTTTACGGGATGATGATCCATTGGAAACTCTCTCTCTCTCCTCTCTCTCTCTCTCTCTCCAAAATTGTAGCCTTTTAGTTTTCAGGCAGTTGCATAGGATAAGCTGAGGAATTTGGGTCAGGGTGTCCTGGAGACCTGAAAATCCGGAAAAACAAATCAACCAACAAAAGTAGGATTAATTACCGTAAGTCAGGAATTGTACTCATTTAATCTCATAATTTTTTATTTTATGTAGATCCAAAATTTTATTTTATTTTTTTTTCCTTTCTCTTTCTCATTTTTTATATATATTTGTCGGCGACCATCATCGATTGTGTTCACCGATAATCACCAACTGTTTACTTTACTCTCGTTGACAGCAAAAGAGATGAATTTCTGATAATATTTTTAACGTTGATCTACTTAAATTTGGCCAAGATTACAAGACAAGGCTTACATAACGTTTAGATTTAGAGCAATCTGAGTAAATCTACATTACATCCGGCCAGACTTAAACCAAAAATTGTTGTCATAATACAATCCTCTCACTTTGTCTCTCTTTCAATCTCTTAATTTTTCTTTTTTTTTCTTTTTTTTTCTGCTACACACTTCTCTTTTCTTATTTTAATGGAGAAAATTTTCAAATTCTAAATAAATATTTTGAGTTTTAGTTACAGGTGATAAAAACTAAAAAAATTTACAATTCCGAAGATACATTTATGCTGTTCTATATGATTTTAGCCTTTTTTTTCACTTTATTAAAACAACAACAAAAATTTAGCAAATATTAACAAACAGAAAAGTTACAAACTCTTAGAAACTATTGATCTGAGATCACCACTATCGTCGCGACGTCAAATTGTGTTTTAATAAATTGCAAATGAGCAAATTGATAATTTTTGCAGTTTTAAAACTGCAAATTTATTCAGTTTGATGAGAAATAAATTCAAACTCTAAATTTTTACAATTTTGTAAACTGAAAATTATGTGCTTTGTATGATAGATAATTTTTTTCGTGTTTTTTAGTGTTGAGAAAGATGTGATTATATTTTATTATGTTTTCGCTTTAATTTTTCCCTTTCTTTTTTTTTTCCTTCCAGCGATGTTCTGGACTATTCGATGAATTTTGGTGATGTTGAACATTCTAATAAGACTCCGGTGTCGTAACATGTGCACCGTCCTTAAATTTTAACCAAAAATAAAATTAAATTAAAAGGATTTTTTTGTAACAGTAAAAAATATGCAGGATTAACTGGTGCAAATATTTTGTTTTGAAACCAAATGAGTTTTGAACTATGCAAAGAGGACCTACAAGTTAGTGCCCCATAAAATTATATTCAAATTTGGGTCTAAGAAATTACCAACTCTACAGCCTTTTATTTGCACATTACACATTAAATCTCAAGTTTGATCATGGTAACAAAATAATTTTTAATTTTATCAATTTAAACTCTAAATTTTTTATTTGTTTTCAACTAAACCATTTGCTTATTTCCGTTAATTAAAATTGACGAAAAAATAGTATAAATTGAAAAATTAAAAAATTATTTTATTACAATGATCAAACCTTGAAATTTTTTTTGCAATTTTCCCGATAATATTTGTAGTGTGCAAGCAAAAAGAATTACTCATCAACTTCCTTTTCCCCATCTCTTTTCAAGGTAATCATTGAGTAGTTTTAAAATATCATATATATTTACAATATTTCAAACCAATCAGTTAAAAAAAAAATTAATAGACATACTTTTATTTGGTAGTTGAAAAATAAATTATAACGAACTTAGTATGTTATAGTTTCTTATTAAACAAAATACCATCAAATGTAAACAGAGTCACTTTTCCTCCTTTCACTCTCAACTTTCTTTTCCTCATCTCTTTTCAAGGTAATTATTAAGTAGTTCTAGAACACTATATTACCCACATGATACTCTAAACCAATTATACAATTAAAATTTTTATGGATGGACATGTTAGCTCACTTTTGTTTGATAGTTAAAAAACAAGTAATGACTAACTTAGTATGTTATAGTTTCTCATTATCCAAAACACCATGTAAACAATGTCACTTACCTACTCTCACTTCCTTATTCCCTTTTCAAATCACCCAAGTACCCACACCACCGCAAATTGGTCCGCTGCCAACACTACCACTACTATCTTATTTGGTGTAGTCTATTTGTACTAATAACTTTTTTTTAATTGAAAAGTTTTGTGTCAAACTATTTGATGCAATAAAAGCGGCTCAAGCCTATTTGAAGCCCAAGGAAAAAAATCGTAAGTATTGTGATCATTATTGTGATCAGTGATAATAGTTATGGTAATGATTGGTGTCATTGTGTGGAAAGTTAGTGAAAGCATTCTCTATATTTGAACAGTGAAATTTCATTATATAGAGACATTTTTATTTTTATATAACCAATAGATTTTGATTTTTTTTCAATCTGCTTCATATGCATTTTAAAAATATATTTAGGAACCTTCATAATTAATTTTATGATTTTTGGAATGCATCGATTTTTTCTTTTCTTTTCTTTACTTTTTTTGTCAATTTTGGATGTTGTTGGTTTGCTTTTTGTATTTAAAATCATAACAAAATTAAAAATTAGAAGTGCTATGATTATTGTGATCAGAAGTGATACACCCCACTAAAAACAGTGCTCTAAACACTTGGCAATGGAAAAAAAAAAAAAAAGACAAAAGCATCACTATCACTGTATAACCCACACAATTAGAACTCCTTTAGAGTTCTACTATTAGAACTCCCAAACATTTTTATTATTGTGATGGTTAATAATGATTGTGAGGGATATATTGTATTCAAGATTACAAAAAACATATTTATATTTGAATAGTGACATTTTAAACTCTAACTCACTGTTTAGAGACTTTATTTTTATTTTAATCTAATTGATGAAATTGAAGTTTGAAAACTATTTAGTTTTTATATTTAAATTCATTAAAAATTTGACATTAAAAAAAAAATTGTGATAATTGTGTTAGTTGATGATAGTGGTGGTAGAATTTCACTAAGTTAACATTAATATTGGAAATTTTACTGTATTAACTTTAGTTTTTTTTTTTTTTTTTTTTGAATTAGAAAAAAGGATGCTCTGAAACCGGTTATTTTATTTTATTTTTTAAATTTCTTAGACAACTCAGACCTTATTGGATATATCTCAATGAGATGATTATAGAAGGAATAAGCTCTTCCCTGTAACTCATCGTTCCACTCATCTCCATACCTTTCTTGCGAATCTTAATCTGAACTCACATAGATGATCTAAATTTTCTATCTGATAGGTCTCACAATAAAGGTTATTCACAAGAAAAACATCAACTTCGTCGGACAACTATAACCACATGAACAAATCACATTTTGTTTAGTAAATGAGAAATACTTTTCGCACATAAGATGTGTTTGTCTTTGGTGAGGCAAAGTTTGTAATTATCCTATTCACAATAAAATTATTAGGTAAGGCTGGCCAAATGACCATTTAAAATAAGCATAAAAAAATAAATAAATTTATCTCTAATCATTTTTAAGTATGTGCCCTATTATTTTAGGGGAGGGCAAAATAATTTTAAGCAATCATTCCTTGCAAGAAACATAAAATGAAATTTTTACATTTTGTTTGCACAACCCTCATATCAAATTTTTTATCTTTTCATGTGACTTTTATCTCATGTGATATGGTTTTTTTCTAAATGTAATGGGTGTTATACATATATATATATATATATATATATATATATATATGATATCTACAAAGTAGTTATATATTACTGAAATAATTCACCTTAACATTTCACCTCCTATGCGACTCCCATGTTATTGCTCAGCACTTGTGTTATGTTATGCCTACAATAACCAATGCCTTTTGTTCAATTTCTTATGTTCTTTTCATAGTCTCTGCCCCCATAAAAACCCTCTTCATCATAAATGATCCGCTTGCCCCAAAATGACCTGGACCAATAGGGAAATCCCAATTCATTGGGCCTTTTGATCCAATCAAATGGAAAGCCCCAAGGGCGCCATATTCTAGGAGCCCAAACTATGTGATTGAATAAATCCTCCTCTATTTGTTGCGGGTCAAGGGCTCCTTCCCCTTCTTCAAACTCCGATTCGTATTTTTCATAGAGAAATCTCTGATCAAGGATAGAATAAGATCCGTTTTGCATCATATCTAAGGGATTCCTTGGTTCGGGCCGACAAAGCAATATCACTCGATCATTATCAAACTGACTGCAATCTTTTTCTGTCCGTGAGGATCTCACCAGAGCGCTTTTTTAGCATGGAATTTACTTCCATTATAAAATGGGATCACACATATCATTGATGTTAACAGGCATTAATTGAATGGGAATACCATATCATTGATATCCAACATTATTGTACTTCCTTTAATGACACATACATCTCCAAATACATAGATACAATAAGCACACAGTAGGGGTGGTGTTATTTAATATTTGCAGGTCATGTCTATATAGGAAATCCTTTTGTGTTAACTTACCACATTGAAAGCAAACAAAAGATGGGAAGCAAGAATAGGTGCTCATAAGAGGAGCAATGAGCTTTGTTTCAACACACTTACCCAGACAGGTCAATGGGTGATGAAGAAAGCCTATGGCCTACGTTAGTAACCTTGATTGCACTTTGTACGGGTGCTTGCCTAAGGTCTACCCGAGTTTGCCAAGCTTACGTCATAATTTGTGATAGTAGGGGCATGTGTTTGTGCTGCCCTTGTCCTATTCTAAATCCCAACTCATTTGTGTTGTTAGTCTTGTTGCTTTTTTACTTAAAAATTTTGTTTTTGAAAGTAGAAATACAGCCCCAACAAAACCAAAAAGTTTATACAAAGCTATCTAGGATAGAGGATAACAATTTTGGAAGGAATGGAAGCAAACTTTTCTGAATTTTTCAAAAATTAAAAAAATCTCATACTTGACCATTATGCAATATGTGAAGTCTAATTCAGTGGTTGGGATTGGGATCCTAATGCTTAAACTAAATGGATGAAGAATTGAAAATTAATACAATTCTGTGAAGTGAATAAGTTGAGGAATAGGTCTCATTTCTCGGAGTGATTTGAAAAACAGGACCATGAACTACCTTCTTTTTTTTTTTTTTTGCAATTAAAATTTCTAAGTGAAGCACATTTTGCTAAAAAAATCAATTTATTTATTTTTTTGATATACCATGAGATCACATTGCATAGGAAAACATCTTCAAAACTAAAATGTCAAAATATAATATGCCATCTGTTTTTTTTTTTTTTTTTTTGTGTGTGTCTGTGCGCGCGCTTGCTTTGGCCTGTTTTGCACTGTCTCAATTCTCAAACTTGAATAGTTGATGCAAACAAATGCCCACCCCCTTTTTATGTGTTCCACAGCTTCCCAAACAAAGTAACTAATATAACAAAAGAAATAAATAAATATAGAATCAGCAAAACATCTCTCTCATATTTGCATATTAAATTCCCACATACCAAGTGCTTATTTTAAAACCTTGGAACAAACATATCATTGTCTGCTTGGATGTTTTTACTTATTAGCAGAAATTAGTTGAGATTTGCATGAAATCCCACATCGAACAAACACAGGAGAGAAGAGGCTAGCATGAGTGTATAGATGAGGAGCAGGTAGCAACATAAAACATACTTACCTGGATGGGGTCAATGGGTGATCAACAAGACCCATGGCCTAGGTTAGTGACCTCCATTGCACTTTGGAGGGGTGCTCGCCTAAGGTCTACCCAAGTGGTGGAGCCTACGTCATAATTTGTGGTAGTGGGGGCCTGCGTTCGCGCGGCCCCTAACCTGAAAATTGCTCCAAATTTTTGTTGTGGTTGATTTCTAGCATAACCGGGGGTTAATCTCTTATGCCCTTTGTAGTCTTGATGGTGAGAAAGTTTTGTATTTTGCCTCCTAAAATAATAATTCTAATTTTATTTCTAAACCTGTAGGCAAATTAAAAAGCCACGGGCATACGTTTTATTCTCAATAGAATGATATGTATTAGAGAGATATATAACCACACACATCATTAGACAGAATGATATCTCTATCTCTGATGAGATGGGGTTGTTGGGTTTCTTTTCTCATCATCTAAATAAGGTGAATCATTCAAATTTTATGGATCTCCTCGTGAGTCATGCATGGGTCATGCTACTATTGACTCCCAACCTAGGTCTAAACCCCCAACCCAATTTCCAACAACAAAAATGTTTGAGACCTCTAAATGAGGAGTTCTATAAGTGGGCCTCACCTTATGTTTTGATGTTTTAGTTTGTGATGTTGCATTTTTTTTTTTTTTTTTTTTTTTAATGTATTGTCACATCATTAGAGTTGGTATTAGAGTTTCAACTCTAGTGCTCTCTATCATCACTCTTCTAACAAAACCATTTAAAGTGACAAGAATTATTTGCAAATTTTGGCCAGTTTTCAATATCAAAAGGCCTTATTTCATCAAAGCAGTTCCACCTTTTCTTGTTTCATCAGTTCTATTGTTATGAACCACTATTTTCATTAACAACTCTACTGGGCAGTAGTATGAATAAAAGAGAGAGTTGTTTTGTTATCTAATAATTTTATTTGAACGCCTAAACTAATGGGTGTTTTGAAAAGTTGGTAAAAAGCTAGCTTGTTGGCTTTTTTGGTGGCTTTTTTGTGGCTTTTTTGGGAGAAGTTGGTAAAAAGCCAAAAAGCCAACTTTTTACCAACTTTCCAAATTACCCCTTAATCATCTATCCAGCATTTCGACCGAAGATTGGAGAGAGGTAACTGGGGCGCAGAATCCTCAGTTGAAAATTCCTATGTTACTCTCTGTTTCAACTATGAGAACCCATATTTAATTATTTTTAGGATATGAATAATAAATTAATTTTATCTAAAACCTATTTAATAAATGTATTAATGTATAAATTAATTAGAAACTATCCCAATTTAGTCGCTAACAAAAATATTCTTAAGAATAATAATTTTGTAGGTATTCAATGATTTTCGTTTTGTAACTATTTTTGTAACTCAATAATTACCCTTATGGTGTGTTTGGTTGGGAAATTTGGAAAGAGAAATAGAAAAGATGTGTGAAATTAGTGAATTTTAGATATATTTTATTCACATTTCACCTACCTTTTTCATTTCTCTTTCCAAATCTCTCCTCAAATCCTTCAACCAAACAGAGCATAACTAAATATCTTAGTTGAAAACTTCATCTAATTGATTTTTAAGGAACTAAAACACATACACATTTATACAAATTTATTATTACAAAAATAATAATAATTGCATTAGGTGCCTTTGCATGCCAAGCCTATAGGATAGGTTATGCTCTTGATTTTTGAGAGACTTGATATCAATCACAATTATGAGAAGAGCAAAGGGTTAGATATGTTTTATGAGTCTATTTATGCAGATTCTAATTCTTAACTAATCGGAGAGAGTGAAAGCTAAGATTTAAAAGAAAAAAATTCGGAGCTTTAGGGAAAAAAAAATTCTTTTGATAGCAAAGTTAAGAGTTGGGAGAGAAGAAGATGAGAAGGAGAATGGTTAGAATCTTCCTACTATTTCACGACCCCATTTTGACTTCATTGCTAAGTAAGAAAACCCTCAAAACCTTCTCATTCTTTTTCTTCAATTTCAGAATATATTCAAATACTAATAAGCCTTAAAAAAAATCTTGATAGAGCTTTGTTTGTAATTACATGTGAATTTGTGAAATATATATTAGATGTTTGAAAATTATTATATATTGCTAAATTTAAAATCATGATATAATCTTGAATTTAGGCTTGCTTGTGTAATTTGTGATATTTAATAGATGATTTAAGATTTTATTTGATTTGATCATATGATTCTTAAATCTGCCAAAAGTTTGTACGAATATATAGACAATTTTATACTCAAAATTTCAATATGGTTTCTTCTACAAAGTTGGTAAGAATGATGTCTAGATCATCCAATTATTCTATTTTTGTACGAATTTAAATGGAATTTTAATTCAATATGGATTTTTAGACAGATTATGCTTCATGTTTGAAAAATTACTAAAAATTCTATATTAGACCAAATCTAGTATTTTCTGAGTAAAAAATTAAATTTGAGAAGTATAGTTTCATCCTCAATTTTTATATTATGGATTTGATTTTTGAATTTCAGTGTGGAATTATTTTAAGAAAATGTGACGAATTTGTGTTATGTAGCTTTTTGTAATTTTATAGAATTATTTATAATTCATTTTCAGGAAATTATTTTTGAGAAATGACATAATATGTTTGCTGAACATTCCTGAAAATTATATGAATTTTAGAATTGTCTAAATAATTTATTTGTAATTTTAACTACGAAATTTAAGTTCTAAAAATTTTGGGCAGAATATTAAAATAATCACGATTACCATTTCAATTATTTATTAGAATTAAAAATAATTTTTGTTCTAATTTACTTAATTGAATCTTGTAAATTAGTAATGCATGTGTAATGTTGTGATTTATTTTTGTATTTAAAATTATTATTTCACTTGATGGCTTGATTTACCTGTTTATAATAATATGTACATTGATTGATTATTGTAGAACATAATTGTAAATATTTTCTCTTGAAAATTGTAGTAAAATGGTATAACATTGATGGTGACCTAAATTTGTAATTATTATGAAAATTAACTAAAATGATCAACGGGGTGTATGAAATTAAAGGTTGATAGTTAATATCGGTTGTTCAGGATGAGTCCTGATTTTATGTAATTCTTGTCCAAAACCCTAAGATGGCACGAGACATATTTGAACCCTTATCAGTATTCGGTTTTAGAATAAGGGTGGATGTGTGGGTGGCACATAGGGAGGATACGTACCCCTGATAAACTGTTCTCTTGGGGCAAATCACGAAAACCACTACTTGGGTATGTAACTCTGGGCATGACCGTCCTTGGTAGTCACAGTTTGTAACACTTAATTATTTAACCAAGGGGAGTTTTAAATTAACCATGAGCCATAGCTTAGTGGTTGGTAAGTTAATATCTTTGGTGAGATTTTGAGTGTCACCTAATTTATTAAACTTGTTGAAATTATTTTAATATTTGTAAGTTATATGTTTGCAATTATATTGTTATATCATGCTTATAATCTCATTATTTTTCTCGTAAAAAGAAAAGTAGGTTTGTTGTGTTTTCTTTCTGTGCTGAAAAACTCACATATATTTTTGTTACCCTTGCATTTTATGCCAAATTTTGACCCAAAAAAAAAAAGGAATGGAAGTTGAAAATGGGGTTGATGGTAACGTAGAACTTTGGCCGACTTGAAACCATGACTAGAGTCAAATAAATTTTATAATCTTATATATTAACAATTAAGGACTTTGTGATTTCATTTAATGTTGTATTTGAACATTTTAAGTTTTTTTTTTATTTATTTATTTAGTGTTGTTTGAACCTTTGGTCATGTATGAGAGTTACAATTTCTAAATAAAATGTTAAGTTTTTAATTTAATAAGTTATTTTATTTATTTAATTTCTCTTGATATTTCAAAATTTTGAGACATTACATCAACATAGTGTTTAATTATACCTTAAGCATTATGTCTGAATATTCTTATATGATCTATTGATTATGACTTATATATAATTTGAGACGAGGAGAGAAAAGATCCATAACCAAAAATTGGTATTTAAATTGGCTCTTTGTGCTTAGGCTTGACAATCATTACTTCATTGGTATACATTGGGATTGAAAAAGGATCGCACAATGTATGTCACACTACACAATGTATGTCGCACTACACGACAAGTTTTGAGGGAGTTTTTCAAGGAAAAAAAAAAGAAAAAAACTTCTTATTTGATCATCAATAGCCTCCCAGGGAAAGCCTACTAACTGTCATGCAAGACATTATTCTATATGGGGTTTCTATGTTTTGCTATTTTAATTATCAATGGACAAAATATAATGAAAACAGCATTATTAATAAAGTAAAGTTTTTCACAACAGTAGGCTTCATTCACTTATCACACTTGTCAAGAGTTTTGATGGCAGTATTTTCACAAAAAAGATATACGATAAGAAAACTTAATTTCTTATATGTATTTGTTCATTGGAAGATGAATTTTGCCAAAAAGATATTGTAAAATTTAGTTGTTCAGTTTTTCAGTGGATGTGTGTGAAAACATATATTTTGTGGTTAAAAGTAACGTATGTTGAGATTCCCGTGACAAAATCCTCAATTTTTTGTGAGATATATACATTTTGAATAAAAACTTATTTTAGTAAGAAAATTAAAAATGTGAGTTTCATAAGTTTCTCACTAATGCAACAGTCATATGATTTTTTTTATTTCTTTTATTTTCTTATACTTTTCCAAACAACCGAACAGGGTCGTAGTCACCCAAAGGAGCCATGTTGTTGGAAGGCTTATTTTGCTTCAACTATTGCTCCCAACCACAGGCATAGTTAGTAGAGGGAATTTTGCAAATTTGCAAATAAAACTTACTAGATGGAATTGGAATCTGTTTGATGATTAATCATCTCAAAAACTGTAAAACCAACATTTCATTGCATGTTGTTTAGAAGTTTACAAGGCACAACCTCCATGTCAAGACGTTGCCGTCATTCCAACATTGAACAAACATGAAGCAGGAGAGGCAATTGTGAGGCAATAGATAAGGATCACTAAAACATATTTACCTGGACGGGGTCAAATGGGTGATTACTGAGGCCCATGGCCTACGTTAGTGACCTCCATTTCACTTAGGAGGGGCGCTTGCCTAAGGTCTATCCAAGTGGCAGAGCCTACATCATCATATGTGGCAGTGGGGGCCTGTGTTCACACAGCCCCTATCCAAACTTAGTTCCATATTTATGAGTTGTGCTCGAATGGATTTGCATAAATGTTGAATATTCTTACATGTCAATCTCCCGAAGAGGGGAAAAAAGGGCAGCAAATCTAAGAAAGTCGAAAACTCTTTGGCAGAGCTGTGTGAGCATGAGTTATTTCTCATACTGACCTGAAATTATTTATTGTTTCTCACTTTGTTCTAATTATCACAATTTAAAATTTTTAAAATTTTCAATTCCATCCCCAACAAATTATGTTCTCATTTTGGTCATTAAAAGTTTTCCCATTTTGGTCATTAAACATATTAAGTTTTCCCATTTTGGTCCATAAAACCAAACCCAACATAATCTCAAAACCATCCCCACCCCAAAATCCAACTAATCTCGAAAATCAACTTCATATAGGTGCACGAAAATGAAAACAGGTATGCATCATTCAAGTAAAGAGGCTGCAAGTTGAAGTATTGAGGCTAGTGGAAGAGATCAGGTAGTAGGTCAGGAGGGGCAGGTGGTCAGTTGTGGATTGGGGTGATAAGGTGCATAGAGGAGGGAAGAGAATAGGAGAGTAAAGGAAAGTGAAAGTTCTTATGGCACCATTTTTAGAATTTGGACTAAAAATGGAGAAAATTTGAAAATTTAGAGATCAAAGTAAAAGAATCTTTTATCAAGGGCCAAAGTGAGAAAAGAATCATACTCTATGGGGGAGAAAGTGTAATTTATCCTATGTATATTTCCATTTTTCTTTCCCTTAATAATAAATTCACGATCCAATCCAAACATAAACATAGCTCCTCTCAGGAGCTTTTGGCAATTTTGTGCAAAATATCAGTTCTCTTAATGCGAAGGCACAATTAGGGAGCAAGTAGTGCTAAATTCAGAAAATGAAGGGAATGCCTCTCTATCTTTGATTGCACTACCAGTTGTCAAGCTAAATTTCCTTTTATCAAATTAGCATTGACCATTTCAATGTACTTTATGCCCAAGCAAATAATAATATACTAGCAATTCAACTATCATTTCTTACTAACTAAATATATTGGGGAAAAGAAGTTATTCTGAGCATATTCTAAGCATCAAACTTTTGTTTTATTTCAAATTATAGAGGTGAGACCAAAACCCAGCCAACATACCCTCTTGCAGACACAAACATCAACTAAACTAGTAATATTCACAAGATTTATTTAAAAAGCATGAAGAACCAAAGCAAAATCGCCCAGATCAAAACTGCATTGCAACCTCACAAACTTGACATATTATCACCTTTCTGAAGCTAAGAAAAATCTCAGGGCTCAAAAGTCATATTCTCTGCCTCACGCTTCAAAGAGTCAAACAGCACAGATGACAGATAACGCTCTCCAAAGCTGGGGAACACCACCTGTCAAAAACAAACAATGATTAATGCTTCCTACCCCCACTGGGGGTCGACCCCCAGTGAGGTGTCGGCCCCGGATTGGTCCAAAAAAAAAAACTGTTTTTTTTTTTTTTTTTTAAGTTTTCAGCCAGTGGGGGCGCGCCACATCACTGGGGGCGCGACCCCCACTGGGGGTATGCAGCGCGGTTGAACAAACAATAGAATATTTGTAGGTGGTTAAAATTCTGAGATTTGTCCAATGTTGTGTTCAGCCAAATTACCATGCAATATCTTCTAGTTCATTAAAATTTGCCCAATTGAGAACAAAATATACACAAATGACAGAACAAAACAGCAAAGCTGAACTTGTATGCAGAAAATCAAACTTACAACAATGAGTTTTCCAGCATTTTCTGGCCTCTTAGCTATCTTAATTGCAGCAGCCGCAGCAGCACCAGATGATATTCCTACCTACAATACATGTTACCATAAGCACCATCAAACTTGTGAACTAAAAATATAAAAAAAACCTAAGACATGAACTTAAGAGTTCAGTAATTTTTAGAGAGGACAGTGATATAAAAATGCCTATAAGACCCACAGTTGAATAATATGAAAAATTATGTTCTTACCAGCAAGCCTTCTTTCAATGCAAGAAGCTTGGCAGTTTCAATAGCTTCCTCACTTGATATCTGCAAAGTTCAAACATAAATAACTCAGCAATAATTATCAAAGATCGGCCTTTGAATATGAAAAGCAGCAATAAATGATGGAAGTGTAATAACAATTACATAAGCTGTCTCATACAAAGTAATCATGCTCCGTTAAAACACGTGTTATTATCACTATTACACTGGCAAATTAACTACTTCAGCAAATCATAGCACATGTCAAAAGGTAGACTCTTTTTTAAAAAAAAAATTATGAATTCACCTTTGTTCCATGCACTTTGGCTGAACAAACCAGGAGTATTTAGCTTAGCCAATTTCAAGAATTTTTTTTTCCGATGAATAAACCTATTTCAAGAATCCTACAGCTTGTTTTAGGCTATTTATTCCATATGCCAGCCAAGCTTTAACAGGGTTACCCTGACACCCCAATTTGTGATGGTTTATACACTTTCAGGACTATATAAATGCCAAGCTGCAGATAAAATGAAGTACATAACCGGCAATCAATTCTCTTCATCTTTATTATTTCTTTCTTTATTTTTTTGCTTTACTTTTTTTCATGATACACAAAGCGTGATGCATGACTAGATTCATCCACATGTTTACTGAAAATGAATGAGACTGCCTTGTTAGAAAGATTTTGAGGCTTACTTGAACAACTTCATCAACTAAAGCGACGTCCAATACCCCAGGGATGAAACCAGCACCAATTCCTTGAATTTTATGAGGGCCTAAAACATTACAACATGTAATATGTCAAGTTCAAATAAACAAAGATATTGCTCTTCTTGAAAGCTCCAAGATTAACAAAAATTTGCAATTATAGAAATTCTAAGTATTAGGTAATGCCGTGATGGCCACCAGAAAAGTAGATAAATGGCTATTGCACATGCAATAAGTTGGTTAGATTTTCTCATAAATGGCTTCAAATGTTGATGTCAACAAAAAATAAAATTAAAATTAAAATTAAAATTGCAGCTCAAATTATTAAAGTGAATACAGATATATCAACAATGAATTTGATGTCATCAACAAAGTACGGATTTTCTTTTTCATGTTGGAAAATTTTACTCAACAGTATTTCCAAACTCATAACGAAGCACAAGAATATGAAACTGTAATAAGTATACTTATTACTACCCACACTGAATTTTCAACAATGCATTTCAAATTGCATGCAAGAAAACCCATATTTAAGGTTTTCTTAGTCCCTGTTAACAACCACAAACAGTATATCGGCAAAATGACATCACATATTGTACATGAAATCCAAACATAAAACCATAATAAGGAAGCAAATTCTCCGAAACCTCTGACTGTACTGCATTTGGCATAATATTCTCATAGCTGAATCACTTTTAGGCATTGTTTGTATCATTGTTGCAAGCACAATTCTTAAGAACTTGTGTTTAAAGCCATGCAGGTGTAGCACGTAGAGAGCAATAAAAAGGAAAGGGCAAACACTTTACCCCTGTGGTTTGGGCTATGTGCAGTTTACCCCCTAACGTTTCGAAATAACCACGTAACCTCCACGTGGTTTGTGGACTAAAGTGTACTGTTAAACATTCCATCCAACTTAACAGCAAGTGTGAAACACTTGGCAAATATAAGGGGATCATATGCTCATTCTCAAATTTCAAGGGAGTAAATCGCACATGGAATAAAACATAGGGGTTAAAGTGCACTTTGCCTTCTAAACAAATGACGACAATATATAGGGGTACTTTAGTCTTTTTTATTAAATAGTCAACGGGCCTAATGGTGCACTTCAGTCCACAAACCACAAGAGGGTTATGCGGTCATTTCCAAATGTTAAGGGAGTAAACCGCACATGGTTAAAATGCACTTTACCTTCCAAACAAATGACGAAAATATAGTGATATTTTTGTGTTTTTCATTAAATCGTTAACGAACCTAATGGTGCACTTCAATCTACAAACCACAAGGTAGTTATGTGGTCATTTCTAAATGTTAGGGGGCAAACAACACATGGCCCAAACCACAAGGAGGGTAAATTAAAGTTTGCCAAGGAAAGATGTGCTGAGTGATTAATCCAGGGTGTACAGAGGGGTGGACTAGGAATAGATCCTGCCCCAGCCTTTTGATAAAGCACTACACTTACATACAAGAAAATCAACAATAGAAGACTAGAATGATTAGCAGCCAATCTTTGCTTTTATCCAACAAATGAGAAAATTCAATCTTTTACAGAACATGTTGAAGAAAAAATATTCATCCCAGGTCATTCGTGACACTCAGCATACAATTTTTTTGTAGAAAAAATGGTCATAGGATATTCACATGACATTGACCAATGGCTAGTTACAAAGCATGTTGATCAATGGTTTTGATACAAGTCTAACATAAAAAACATTCCCAACAATATTAAAACTAGAAAATTAGTCCCTTTTCTACATTAAAAGATGAGCACTAAAGCCCCCCTTCACAGGAGGAGAATCTGTGTGTGTGTGTGTGTGTGTGTGTGTGTGAGAGAGAGAGAGAGAGAGAGAGAGAGAGATTTTGGCATGAAAATTTATTAGAGTTTGCTAATGAAAAAAGCCAATAAAGCTTGATAGTATCAAAAGTGCTGTTGAACATTTAGAAAAAGAAAATTGTGAAAATCTTATCATGCTAGAAAATACCAGACAAACATTTTATGGTTTACATATCATTGACATCACTGATCATTATATACATTATAGACAATCTGCTACAGACAATCTGAAACTAGGTCAAACCTAAGGAACATGTCGTAAGTTTAGTATTTAACAAGAGAGCCTAAAGATTGTGTCACAAGGTTACTATCAGCACTGAACAAGCTACACCAAGCATGTTTTGTCATCTGCCACACAAAGCAAATCATTAGGCAACTTGAACTTTAAAAAAGGATGACATTATTTTTGAAGCAGTAATGATCCTCAACACAAGTATTGAAAAGTCTTCATTATATATAGGAGCACGAACAAAATTCAAACACAAAATAACCACTGCTTACCACTCTCTCAAGTAATGAAAAATGACATTTGTTTGTAAGACAAGCCATTTGAAGTAGTTTGATATCTATTCACTCCTTTCTTTCAATTAATTGGCCAATTTATTATGATCATCACAGAAGAATCATGAAAGTTTGGTCAATCAATAATTGGTAAGTCCTTGATCTATGGGAACTGACATACACTAACCAATGAAAAAACCTCAAAACATATAAACAACGATAAATCATTTTAAGCAAAAAATATATATATATATTACATTGTAATTCCAAGTTCGTTCCCTTGATAATTTGTTACATCTGATTATTCTAATTCTTCAAATTTGAGTCGGTCAAATGTCGAAGTTTAAGGTTCACACCTAATTAGGTGAATGCTTCTAATTTAAAATGTATATTATGATGAAGCTTTAAACATTATTCAACATTACTAATGTTTGCATTGACATATTCCATAGCATATCATAGGACTACTTCTGACAACAGTTTAATCACCCAAAACCCACGCAATAGAAGCGGGGGAAAAGCCCCCAACAGACAAGTACTCTCTGCTGAAACAATTAGACTGCTTAGGTGAACTTGTCCACCTATCTAGCAAAGCAGCAGAGTACACCAGGTCTTCGTTGCCTCATCAATTTGTCAATCCTGTTACATAGTAATATCTTTGTTTTCCATCATTCTTCTGTGTACAGAAACAAAGTCACAAACAAATAAGTTCATCATAGTAAATCCATAACCAAATACACAGTTGTGTCTACGTGCCCAGATGTAAGAAATTATCGTGTCCAAAATCCTAGCCTGTTTCCCAAAATCACATGTAACAACCATGCCTAATGATGATTGCCAAACACAAGTTCATTCCAAATCATATATTCCAACTTGCCAAAGCCAACAAAATATCTAAAAGAAGAAAGAATGCACCAGAAATACAAGAATATTATCGACACCAAGCCAGGATAGAAAATGGGGAGACATGTTGGAATGCACAACTCACCAGGTTTTCCTCCATTTAAAACTGCACTTTCAACTGGTTCTACACCATATAGCTGTATATGAATAAAGAAGGGCACCAACAGCAACACAGGAAAAAGAATACAGATTAACAAGAGAGAGAGAGAGGAGTTCATTAAACTTTACTTTTCCAATAAAATCAGAGAATGAAAAAGATCTAACCTTAATCTCAGGGTTTTGCTCTTTAAGGTACCTCCCAACACCTGTAATTGTACCACCTGTGCCTATCCCAGAAACGAAGGCATCAACTTTCCCACCGGAGGCTTTCCAGATCTCTGGTCCAGTGGTCTCATAATGGACCTAAACAGATGATATCGATCAAATATTAATCTATCCAATCAGCTACCAACATATGTTGATCAGTGATAATACAGAAGCTCAAAGCACTGGTGCCATAATACCTTTGGGTTGGCAGGGTTTTCAAATTGCTGAAGAATGTAGGCATTGGGGGTCTTTTCCTTTATTTCTTCCGCCTTTTGAACAGCCCCTTTCATGCCCCTGGCAGGATCTGTAAGAACCAACTCAGCTCCAAAAGCTAGGAGAATAATTCTCCTTTCCAGACTCATAGAAGCAGGCATGGTAATGATTAGTTTATAACCCTTAGCTGCAGCCATAAAAGCTAAGCCAATACCAGTATTGCCACTGGTAGGCTCAATGAGGACACTCTTCAGCAATCATCATTTGGGCAGACAGTAACAAAGGAAAGTTTGTCAGGCTCACATGAAGATGATACATGTCTATATGATAGAAGATGATACATTTGGACTAACCTCACCGGGCCTAATGACGCCTTTCTCCTCTGCATCTTGTATCATACTGTACCCAATCCTGCATGCCAGGCATGATTTACCATATCAAAATCTATAAGCAAAGTCCCATAATACATATAATTCTAAAATTATGATGGAGATTGAGATTACTAAAAAAAAAAAAAAGAACAAAAATATCCAGCTACCTGTCTTTGACGCTAGAGCAGGGTTCCATCATCTCTAGTTTGGCAGCAATACGAGCAACACAACCATCGGCGATATTGTTGAGATACACCAATGGTGTTTTACCTATCAACTGTACATGTCAAAACAACAAGATGAGTATGATAAACAGTGTCCCTTAATCTTAGGCTCCAGAAAAAATAAATAAATAAATAAATTCGGGATGAACACAGCTTACTTCAGTAACATCTTTTGCAATGGCACACTTCTCTGCCATTTTGGTCAGATCACTGAGAACACCTAAAAGAGTCAAAGAGATCATAAATAAAAATCAGAATAATGTTCAACGAACTACAGAAAAGAAGAACTAATATTTTGAAATCTTAGTGTTGGTGCATAATGTATGCACTGCACATTTCACTATTAAAATTATTTTCTATATTCATCACTTTGATATGTATACACCATGAATTGTGTAATGTGAATTGTGTATCTTCAATATATGTAAATGACAGCTAGAATAAGTAATAGCATTGTTGAATTAAGTCAAACAGTAACTGACAAAACAATAAATGAAACAGTGTTATATAGTCAAAGATGAATAGTAAATATTAAATGTTATAATAGTTTTTAATTCAATAAGTGCTGAAGCAAGTGAAAAAGAAAATGAATGTTGACTGATGTGTAATAGATACATGGTGTAAAGTAGTGTTTTGAGGAAAATGTCTTCAGTGGAGTTTCCCATTGTATTACAAAGTCAAAGGAAAAGGCCGTGTGTGTGATCAAAAGGAGTCTCTCATATGGCTCTATTTTTATTTCTACATTATGTATTGTGTTTTTACAAAAAGATTTCATACATGTAAGGGTGTTTCCATGGTGGTGCTTTGGGCTCAACCTAATGTGCAAAGATAGTCTAAGCCAACACAACTACTAGTCGGGTTGTTATATCCTAGGTTTGACAAGCTGGATTTAGAGCCTCTATGAAGATTTCTCTCTCCAGATCGTATAGAAGTTTTCACCAAAGGGCGCCACCTCATGAACGAAGTGATCTTGCGGCTGGATAGAAGCCACATTCCACAAGTGTTTTCAGTCAGGAGCTCACGAACAGCAAACTTCTGTGTGTGTGTGTGTGTTTTTTTTTTCAATTATCAAATGTGCACCCAAATCACACTCCCTCCCTCCAAAGAATCCCCCTCTTCCTCTTCTTCTTATGTTAAAACCTATCACCTACTTCACCCACTTAAACCTACTCCACTAAACCTAACCCACTACACCACTACCACCTCACCTACTCCACTAAACCTAACCCACTACACCACTACCACCTCCACTTCACCTACTCCTTACCTACTACACACTCACCCTCTTCTATATATAGGAATCATGAATCATTGTAATAAATATAACATTACATGAATTAATAATACAATCATTTCTCTTTATACATTAAATTTCTACATGGTATCAGAGCCATAAGATTTAGGCCCGTATTTTGTTTTCTCACCGGCGGGCAGCCGGCCGGCAACCTTGCCTTCGCTGCCCGCTGGAATTTTGTACACATACCTTCATCCATCCATTGTTGAAGATCACCAATCCAGATCGTCCTATTCTCTCATTCGATCCCTGATTCTCTCGATGTCGATAAGAACCATTAAAGTCAGCAATGTTTCCCTAGGGGCAACTTTGCAAGACGTCAAGGAGTTCTTTTCCTTTTCTGGTGATATTGAATATGTTGAAATGCTGAGTCATACTGAGCGATCCCAAATAGCATTTGTTACCTTCAAGGATTCGCAAGGAGCACAGACTGTAGTCTTACTTTCGGGAGCAACAATAGTTGATCTGACCGTCACCACAAATCTGGATCCAGATTATCAGCTTCCACCTGCTGCTTTTGCAGCTCCTCTTAAAACAGAAAACAAAACCGCAGGTGGTTCTGAATCTGTTTTTCGGAAGGCAGAGGATGTAGTCAGCGGCGTGCTTGCAAAGGGCTTTGTGTTAGGCAAAGATGCGGTCAGCAAGGTCAAGTCCTTTGATGAGAAGCACCAGTTGACTTCCACAGCCACAGCTAAGGTTGTTTCTTTTGACAAAAAAATCGGGCTTAGCGAAAAGTTTAGCGCTGGGACTTCTGTTGTTAATGAGAAGGTTCGGGGAGTAGATCAGAAATTTCAGGTTTCTGACAAAACCAAATCAGCATATGCTGTTGCTGAGCAAAAAGTCAGTAGTGCTGGATCAGCCCTAATGAAGAACCCGTATGTACAAACTGGAACTACGTGGGTGACTGGTGTTTTTAGTAAAGTTGCAAAGGCAGCTGGAGATGTTGGCCAAAAGACAAAACAGAAGGTAGGAATGGCTGAAGAGGAACAGCGAAGGAAAATGGTGGATGAATTTGCGCAGATTCATTTATCCGAGTCACCTAAATCACCAAATCCGAGCAATCTTCAAAGCCCGCACCGGCCAAATCACCAAGAGTGGTAGTGGTACTGTTTTTGTGCGAAGGGACAGAAATCATCACATTTCTCACCTTTTTTTCTTTTATTTTGTCCTCCACTTTACACCTCACATGCCTTCTCTATGTCTAAACAATAATTTTCCACCACCCAACTTTCTTTTTATTTTATTTTATTTTCTTTTATTTATTACCCACTCACTTCTTATGATGAAAACACAATGGACCCAACTTCATGCCAGCCACATGGGCTTGTCCCTCCGCCAATGCTCTCATCCTTTTCCTTTTTTCATATATATATTTATTTCGCCAACCAATACCACTTTTTTTTTTAATTCCTTAATTTATTTTAATAACATGAGTGGCCTCCTTTTTTCCACCATCTCCCTCTTTTTCTACACAATATTTTTTTGTACCACCGCCCACTCCATGATACCCATATTATTATTATTATTATTATTATTATTATTATTATTATTATTATTATTATTATTATTATTATTATTTGCACCAAAAAAAAATAAAAATAAAAAAATAATAATAATAATCATTCCAGTTGATTTTTCTGCATTACCACACCTACCATTCGAGTTTGCCAAACACACTTGCTTTATTCATTTCAGGGATCAACCCCGATCACAATTTTACACCACACACACAAAAAAAAAAAAACAAAAAAAAAAACAACAACAACAACAACAAAAACAAACAACACATCTACAGGCGGGATTTTTTCTTATCTACTCTGCCGTCGATCTCTTCTTCTTGCCTCCGTCCTGGACGGCCCTTGCCGGTGTTGCCTCCGTGTTTCCCACTCCACTGGGCATGATCACTACTCCCTGCTCCTCCACTGCAGAATATGGCGGCCCTCCAAATCGGA
The DNA here is from genome assembly GCF_055761805.1 of Camellia sinensis. Classification (NCBI taxonomy): domain Eukaryota; kingdom Viridiplantae; phylum Streptophyta; class Magnoliopsida; order Ericales; family Theaceae; genus Camellia; species Camellia sinensis. The sequence continues at coordinate 104,079,572 of NC_138962.1, forward strand.
ACATAACGGTGGCCTTCCACTTCAGCTCCTTGTTTTCTGCCTTTAGCACACTTATCTCTACTCGCGCATCCTTATACATGCGTTGGAGCAGAGCCAGCTGGGAGTTTAACTGTTGCACCTCATTTGTTCTGCTCTGCAGCCGGTGTGACAAGTTTGTGACCGCAGTCATGGTTTCCACACATGACTTCAGAGTATACTGATTGGCCTCAATATCAGTTTGCACTGCCATTTTTTGCTCCACCAACCGCATCGGAAAGTTCAACGGAGCAAACACAGAGGTGTTTGGTTGAGGTTCACTGGCCACCGCACCAGTTCTCTCTCTTGTTGACTCATTGAGGTCGGGAAAGAGAGTGAGCAGCCCACGGGAAGACGAAGCCATTTTCTGGGCAACAGAGTGTTACAGCGTATTACAGAGTTTCTCTCTCAGCAAAACGAAGAATTTTTCAGAGGTTTCTCTCAGTTTTTCTGTCTCAGCTTCTGCCTCAGCCTCAGCCTCCGTCTTGGTTAAATAGCCGAGGCAGCCACGCGTATCGCGCGCCACTTGACGCCAGACGACAAACGGGCGCGCCAGCCAAGGCACTCACGTGCCTCGCCATCATATCTGGCACGCCTTTTTATGGATTGGGCACGCCTTTTGATAGATTGGGCACACCTTTTGAGGGTGCGACTTTTTAGGAGTCCGACAAGACTCTGCAAACTGTCCCGACATTGATTCCGGTTAGCTCCTTCAAGGGTCCGACAAGACTCTGTAAACTGTCCCGACATTGATTCCGGTTAGCTCCTTCAAGGGTCCGACAAGACTCTGTAAACTGTCCCGACATTGATTCCGGTTAGCTCCTTCATGGGTCCGACAAAGACTCTGTAAACTATCCCGACATTGATTCCGGTTAGTTTCTACAAGGGTCCAGCAAGACTCCGTAAACTGTCACAACAACTGTCACAACATTGTCTGCTACAACGGTCCGACATGACCCCATAAACTGTCTTCTACATCGGTCTGACACCACCATACAGTGTCCTCTACAACGTTATGACACCACCATGCAGTGTCCTCTACAACGTTATGACACCACCATCCAGTGTCTTGACCAATGGTCTGACATGACTATACAGTGTCTTCTATCCTCTTTTCTTTTATGTATTCGTCTATTTTCTTGTTTTGTTACTCTCTCCAAACTCAAGTTGGCTAGTTCCTATCCCCCTTGAGTTTGCGGGGGGCTGTTAAAACCTATCACCTACTTCACCCACTTAAACCTACTCCACTAAACCTAACCCACTACACCACTACCACCTCACCTACTCCACTAAACCTAACCCACTACACCACTACCACCTCCACTTCACCTACTCCTTACCTACTACACACTCACCCTCTTCTATATATAGGAATCATGAATCATTGTAATAAATATAACATTACATGAATTAATAATACAATCATTTCTCTTTATACATTAAATTTCTACATCTTATCTCTCCCTCTGTCTATATATATCACTCTCTATATTCACATCTATATCTATATTAGCTTGATTCATGCACTAGAAGCTCTTAACATATTTACCATTCCCCTCAAGTTTCCATTTTCGCTGATCAATGTTTTATGGTTATGCATGGGAATGTGTATGCGTGGGAATCAACTGAAAACATGTGATCGCAAATGTCATGAGATCCTAAAATTGCAGAGGCAACAGCAAGACCAAGGCTTGTTGCTAGTCCAATCAAAGTTCTATCACTAGAAGAACTTGGCTGGATATTTGTTTCTTTCTAGGATACTAGTTGGCAGGTTCACAGCTGCTTAGAACGTAACCATGGCAATAAATGTGGCCACTACTAATACATTACATGCATCACTTGGTGAATCTCTTGATGCTTGAAACTTGAAAATATTCAAGCCAATCCTTTGAGGATTCTTCTGATTGAAGCCTAGTCAAGATAATTTTTGCATCTTGCTAAAGAGAGGATGCTAAAGGGATGACACAAACATCCTGAGCCCCAAGAGCTTCAGCACATCAAAGAATTTCTCAAAGTCTCACATCCATGGGACTTTCAATCACCATATCCAATATTGGACATCCATTGCTTTTAAATCCTTGCATTTGTAGCTTTAACTTCCACTGTCCCACTAATGGCATTGCTTTTACCAAGCATTAATTCTTTGCACTAATGGTCTGCGACCACCTCACTACTTTTACAGAGGTCTTCCATTTGTGAGCTTCTAACCGAAAAGGGCATCATTTCATTAAATGACTTTCTTGTGAGGACGTAGCTCCTCTCTCTAGCCACAAAGGTGGTGCCCTCTGGTGAAAACCACCACATGATTTGGAGACAGAAATCTCCATAAAGTATCCAAATCTAGACAAGCCATATGACAAGGTCTGCTACATCGGGTGGCTATGAAGGTTTTACCAACCATAGAGGGATTACCATGCCTCAATTCACTTTGAATAAATCAATTTATTTGGATATATTTTGTGTAAACCACACGATTATTTTTTGTGATAGTGAATGATGTATAAACACATTGTTTAATATAGTGGGCAAAGACGAAGATCCGTGGATGTAGGCTGAGTTAACCAAATCAAGCTAAATTTGGTGTCTTCTCATGGTGATAGTTTTCTAGCTCAACTGGTATAGAGGTGGCGGACAAAAGAACACAGCGGGAACATGTATGGGACACGCCATGTGATATATCCCTTTATTTAATTAATTTGTTTTCAGGGGACAAGCGAGGGACACTTCAAGGACACTATGGGGACACTCCAACTAGTTTTCTTTCCCTTTTTCTTTAGTGCTTTTGATGGATGTTGGATGTTTTTTGTTTTTTTCTTATATTTAAATACTTAATAGATCATCTATAAAAATAAAATAAAATATATATATAATGATAAGTGTTAATTTAAAAGTAATATATTTTTTTAAAATATCGAATTAGTGTTAGTTTTTATTAATTTTGATTGTTTGTGAATGTAATATTAATCTACATAACAAATACAAATATATGAAAAAAAATATTTTATTGCAGTGTCCTTGCCGTGTTTTTGTCTCTATTGTTTTGAAATCACTATATCTCATGTCTACATCCATCTCCGTATCTGTGCTTCTTAGCTATAGACACCGATCCGAATACTTGATCTACTTCAAATGTGTGTATCTAATTGTTAGGGACCAAAACATAAACAAAAAATTATGTTATTTTCTTCTGAATCTCCTTAGCAACCAACATAGGCTAGGAACTTTCGATGACTAGCTAAGAGACAAAACTATATAGTAAACAAATCTAAGACTCAAAAGTAGATATTCATCAGAAAAAATATTGCATTAATAGACAAAACCCGAGACTACACAGATAAGAAGGAAATGATTACAACAGAACGCATGACCAAATATAAAAAAAAAACTTGGCTTTATTTCAAGAATATTGAATGGGTCTCAAAACTAAAGTGCAAACACTGACATGTTTAGAATGATAGACTATATGTTTCAAATAATTTAATCCATATCTATTCTATTATCTATACAATTATATAAAGCACACAGCTTTTCAAAGGGGAGCTTCTATTAGCAGACCACAAAAATTCTTAGTTCAGACCATTTTGTCTTTCAAATTTCAACTTCCGAACGTAAACTCTGTTCGGTAGTTAATATCCGGACAATTGATTTTTGTTTAAAATCCCAACAACAAAAATGGTGTGAGCTCACACAAAGAATTATGTGCAAATAGAAACTCCCTTTCTGAAGCTTTGCCACAATTTTTTGTATAACTAAAATATCTTTAATCAAATAAATATTCCCTTCTTTTCTTTTAAAACATTGTAAATCCTAAATGTTTCAAATTTAAGTAATTGTCATGATTGTTTTAAGTGACACTAGTGTGCCCACACCTCTAGTATAGGTATGTATAAGCACTAGAATCTAAATTAATTATGACAAAATTTTAAGTATTAAGATCTGAGAATCATAGCCATTAAGAGTATTTAAGTATACAAAAATCATAACAAAGCTTCTGTGTGTGGTTTATATGATCATGTTGATAATATATATAAATTGTGCAGATTAATAATTCTAACAGATCTAAAAGGGAAGAACAAGACCCGCAAAGCTGAATGATCCCAGAAACATACGATATAAATCATAGCAAATTCCAATGCACAACGCAACTCAACTAAGTCACACGACCTGTTCTGTTTTCTCAGATTGGAACTCTGGACTATACTTGAAAATCAATTCATCTTATTTATATCCTTTTTTTTTTTTGTTTTCTCAGCAGCCAAACATAGTGCAAAACAACTATCAAGTACCGAACACAACTCTTCGCGCAATGCAGATTTTTCGAAGCAAAATCAAAGAGATCAACATGTCGATATATTCATAAACAAGAAAGAAAATGAACGAAAAACCGAAATGGAAAATTCACCTTTTTGTATATGTGGGTCTCACCCAGGAAACGTTATCGCTCAGCCAACCACGAACAACCGTACATACGGAAATTGCATTTCGCTGGCAGCTAAACTGAAAAAAAAGAAAAGTGGTAAATTACTCTTTACCCCAGATTTTGACTCAAAATTAAGGAATCTCCAAATATAAATTTTGCTAAAAGTCTCCCGACCTAGTTTTTTTAGGGAGTTATTTACACATATCTCTTAAATTATTAAAAAGTATTATTTTGATTTCTTAAAGAGAAAATTAGTCTAAGATCTCTCTCATTTTTAATACATTAATGATTGAGGCCTCAAATTTTTTGGCTCAAAATTGCCTCGAATTTGCTTTCTTTTTTTTTTCTTTTTTTTTTTTTTTTTTTTTTTTGCTGGGTTGATGCTTTGCTTGTTATTATTATTATTATTTTTATTTATTTTTTTCTGCAATGTATTAGCCCAGAAAAAAGAAGAAAAAAAAAAAAATTGCATTCGAGGCAATTTCGAGCCTCATTTTCGAGGCCTCAATCACGGCTCTTTTTAATAATAGAATAGATCCACAATATTGTTTTATGATGTTTAAACTCCCTCAACTCCACACCCATATATCATTTTTAGTCTAATGTTTCTCTCTCATTTTTAGTCTAAGGTCTCTCTCTTCTCTCTCTCTGCTACATCAATGGCATCTATGTTGGTATCCAACGGCAATTTCTCCGCCGCAAAGTGTCCGGCGGCATCAACCAGCCGTGTTTCTTCTGTTTACAGCGAGATTCAAGGTCGTCCATGACCTCCCTAGCTCCGTCACCGGTGACCCCAACTCCTCTGTCCGCTCCGTCTGCATCACCGTCACTGTTTCTATCTCCTCTCACCTCATCAAACCTCCCTTTACTTCCATCATCAAGCCCTTTGTTGAATCTCTCATTACTAAACATAATCACAATTCTCAGATCGGAGCCGCGTTGTGCCTTGCGGTGGCGATCGATGCTACTCCATATTCGGATGCTATATATTTGAAGAAATTGTTGTCGAAACTCAAGAGGTTGTTGAAGTGTGATAGCTTTAAGGCGAAGCCTGAGCTGTTGACACTGATCGAAATTGTGATCGGATCTGGAGCAGCTTCGAGTCACCAAATTGTGAAGAATTTAGTGTCATGTTTGGTTGAGTTTATTGGATGCGATGATTGAGCGACGATGAAGGTTGCGGCGGAGGCGCTGGTGAAGTTGGCATTGGTGAAAAGAGATTTGTTGATGGAGTTTAAGGTGTCTTGTTTGCAGACAGTTAAGGTTAGAAATTTTGATAAGCTTTGAATCGATTTTGAGTTTTTAGATTATGGATTTGGTTACTTGAAATTGTAGATTGAAATTGAGTATGTTGGCCAAAGAGAATCAACAAATTTCTCTAGCCATCACACAGAAAAAATTAACGGACACAATTTTCTCTAGTTTGGTTAAAACACAGAGAAAATTATGAGCAAATTAGAGAAAATTAGTCAAATACACAAAGAAAATTGTAAACAAATCACAGAGATATTTGTGAGTAAATTAGAGAAAATTCAACCCCAGAGAAATTTCAAAACATAGAAAATCAAAAAAATTGAGCAAACTGGAGAAATTTCAAACCATAAATTTCTCTGGTTTGAAATTTCTCTGGATGAAAATTTCTTTGAGTCAAAATTTCTCTGGATCAATTTGAAGGACTTTAGACATTATGAAAATATTAGATGTCCTTTATGCTATAAAATCTTAATATCAGAGACTCTAAAAAAAAATCCCCTTTCTTAAATTATAAAAATATATAAATAGATCTCTTAAACTATTGATATTTTCACTTTGACCACTTCTGTCACCGTGAGTTAAACCAAACTTTTAAACACTTTTTAGACAAAAATACCCATCAGTACTCTATATATTTACAATTTCATTATTATTGTTTTTTTTATTTTTTTAAAATATAAGCATTCATCTATAATTATTGTTTATTATTATTTTTAAAAATTTTGTAAATATATTTTTTGTAGAAATAGTTTTTTTAAAACAATAATAAAATAGGAAAATTGAGAAGAAGTGTTATTGGGTGTGTTATATAGAGTGTTGAATTGTATTTTTATCTCAAAAATGTCAATATAATAACGACGTGAGCCAAAGTGAAACACGCCAATAGTTTAAGGCCCTTTTTTTTCAGAGATAGAATGGAGGGGATTGATAGTAAGGGGATTAATAGTGAGGGGATTGTTAGTGAGGGGATTAATAGTGAGAATTGTTAAATTATTTTTATATCAAATAATAAAACAAATAAAAAAATATAAAAATTAAACATTAATATTTTAAAAAAAATTCCCAATATATAAAAAATAAAAATAAAATCATAATCCCCTCACTATTTTTCTAATACCATCTCTACCTCCTCACTACGAATCCCCCTTCCAAGGGTATTTGTAATACCAATGTATTAGTAGTCCCAAGGCCATCTCTCAAAACAAACAAGGTATTAGTAGTCTCAATCTCCTTCCTATAACCCCAAACAAACGGGGCCTAAGAGTCTATTTGTATACTTTTATAATTTATGGAGTCAAAATGATACTTTTCAATAGTTTGAGAGATCTCCATGAAAATAACCCTTTTTTTTTAGTGATTAAAAGACAATAAAATATTATATTTATTTGTCTTTTCGTTTATTCATAATATTATTTTATTTGTGGTAAGTCTATTTCTACAAGTGGATGGCATTAGGTCCAATAATTTAAATCTTTTTTTTGGAGATAATAACATGATTAATAAAATTGTTTGATCAAAATGATAGATTATTATTTTGAATTTTTTTTCATTACCCTATTGTCGCTAGATCACCGTCAAACGGGGTTTTTTGAGATAAAGACAAGACAAATTGATCTTTTTCGGAGATAAGGATATGACTTTTTTTTTAAAAAAGTAAAAAATTATCCTACTATTATTAGATCATTGACACTTGAAAAATCACCAAAAAAATTTATTAAAAAGTTGCTGGCAGAGGCAACAACGACGACCAGTGGTGATATAAACAGATAGACAAATAAGTGATATATAAACAAATAAATAGATGCCACATTGACAGATAGGTAAACAAATAGATGACACTTATGTATATAGGTGGACAGAAAGGTGATGTAAATTACAGCTGTAACAACCCCGACCCATGATTAACGTTAATCCATGCTTGATTATGTTGAATAAGTAATTAAAGTGAAATTTTGCATCATATGTTGCCTTATGTGTGTTTATATCTGTTTAACGTAGAAAGATCTATTCAAGTTTTCGCTGCGGTTTGCGAATTGAAGGCCTTATCGGCATCCGATTCAAAAATTGATTTGATTTATGTGATAATTGGAATTTTTTGAATTTTATGGTAGGTTTAATTGAAATCCGATTCGGAACAAATTAATTAGATTGATTAATGCCTACTAGATTAGTTTTAATTAGTTACCACTAAGTGAGCCTATATAAGACTCCCTATATACTCCACTTATCTTTTTTGTTGATATCAACACATCCTTGAGCCTATACACACAAAACAAATGTGAGTAAGAGAGAGAAAAGAGAACTTTGAGCTCAACTAAGGGGATTGCTAGGAGAAATGAGAGAATTGGACTTAGAGACTCAAAAAATAAGTGTAGACACCCCATTTTTTACTGCCCTTAAGACTTGGGCGTTACTGATGGTTTACTTGGTGGTAAAAGGTGTGTAGGGTAAAGGTTCAATTTCTTCGACAAGGAGAGAGACAAATCTCAACTTCACACCCCATCTTGGACCAAAGCTATTTTGAATGGTTTTTAGACCTTAAAACCCTCTCTTTCAAAACATTTTTGAAATAAAGTTTCTACAATGTTCCGAGGCTCACATTTTTGTCAAATAATGCGCTTTTCGATGAACCGAGCAAGGACAAAGTTGAAATGAATGAAAGAGAGATGAAATCTTTGAAAAATCTTTCAAAGCACCTTACTTAGGGGTTTGAAGTTGAGGAAAAGAGGAGAAGAGGGGGGAAACCAAGTTGGAGAAGAAGTTCGGCATGAATCCGGGTAGAAGAGGGTCAAGCAACCCTCGCTAAATCGAGCTTATTCATCTGAATGCTTGGATTTTAGCTATGAGGCCACTACCATTGGAAAACTTACTTCCGGGGCTTCATTTTTCACTCAAGAATCTCTTAAAGCCAAGTTCGGGTGGGGGAGATATGATTGGTTGAAGTTGGGCATCATCCCGGTTGGATCGAATCTGCGCGGCTTCACCAAAAAGGGCATAACTTTTTGCACAGGAGGAATTTTAATGCAAGGTTTGAGCCATTGGAAAGCTAACTTCCAGGGCTTCAATCTAGACATCCATCGGCCATTTTTTGACCTTGGCAGCCACTTATCGGCCATCTATTTAGTCGGTCGGCCAGAAAAAATAGCAAGCCGACCATTTATTGTGCCGACCGGCCATTTATTTGGCCGATGGCCTCCTTTCATGGCCGATTTTACCCTTTTGCACCCTTTAGGCATGGTGCATGCCAGTTGTGCCAGCTGGGATGCACAAACCCTCTCCCCCGTGCATATGTGTGGCTATTTTGAACCTTTGACCCCTTTTGATCCAAACCTTTTGCACCCTTTGATCAAGCTTCTTGAGGAAGCTTGACCCTTTGTCAAAGCTTCCTCAAGAAGCTTGCACCCTTACCTTAGCTTCTCTAGGAAGCCTTGACCCCCTTGACCCTTCTCATTTAGCTTCTGTAGGAAGCTTCAAAGCTTTCCCTTGTCTATATAAGAGACCTCCATTCTCCTTTGATGGGGTTCAGCAAAAAAACCAGAGCTATACACATATATATCTGATATATATCATCCTCTCTCTCTATATCTCCCTCTCTCTCTTCATTTTGTGTGTGTTTGAGGGCCTAAAGTGTGTGTTTGTTCTTAGTTTTGCACTAAAACACATAGCATTACACCTTACTTCAACTTTGAGAGACATTGAGGGTTTGTTCTTGAGGTTTTGGACTGATTTTGGTCAAAAGAGAGTGGCTGAGCCTTCTGTTCTTGAAGTGTTCTTCAAGGGTAACACTTTTGCTTTATTATCCCCAATCTTGCATTAGCTTTTGACCTGTCTTTCATACTGATTTAAGCTTTGTGTATAACATAAAAAAGTTCTGTTTTTGTGTTTAAGATAGTTCATTAAGGTCACTTTTGTGTTTGAGGTCGTTTACCCCCTCTTAGGCCTTGTTTGGCCCCATTTTGTGCTATTTTTGGTGAGCTCCGGGACCACCTTATTTGGGCCTCCTCACCACTGAAATCTTGAGGGATTTTAGTGGTGAGGATGGTGATTTAAAGTCCTTGGCCCTCTCCTTGTTGTCTTGTTTGCTTGCATTTTTGGCCTTACAAAGGGGCCTATATTTGCAAACTTCTTGAGCTCGGTTCAGGCATTTTCCAGTGGGTTTTAGGACCCCCATAAGCCATTTCCAGAGTTGTTTCGGTCATGTTGAGTGTCCTTCTTGCATGTGTAGAGTAACCCTCTTATTGGCCTTTCAAAGGAGCACCTTATTCTTGCATATATTGGACACATTTCAGTGGGTATTTGGTCATATTTTGGCATGCCTTAGATCTGTTTTTGCTTGGTTTAATGGTCTCTCACATGCATCATATGCTTGCTTTGCAATCCTATGTTTTGGCCTAACATGCATCATGTTGTGAGATGACATTTTAGCATGATTTTGGTTAGGTTCCAAGAGGGTTTTAGCACTGTTTTGCTATGCTTAAGGTCTGGTTATGGTTGTTTTGATCGTGTTTGACATGATTTGTATAGTCGTCTTGCATTCTAGCTTACTAGCCTTGGATGTGTGGGTCACTAGTATGCTTTACTTGGCTTATTCTCATGATTTGGCATCATTGGAAACCACATTTCAGTCCATGTTCCATGTTTGCATACTTGCATTTTCCATCCCTTTCATGCCTTGAAGAGTTGATGGCTTATGCTCCATGTTTAGGCCCTTGTGCATGCATGCTTGTGTATGCGTTTTCATGCCTTTGTTGCATCATTTTGGCCATTGATTTGGGCCTATTTGAGAGCTGTCCATTTTGGTTTAAGACCATTCCCACATGTCGTTGCATGCTCATCCATCTTGCATGCTTGTTAGTTTGTATAACTTGCATGCTTGCATATTTACATTGCTTGTTCTCATGCTCATATTGCATGCTTAGCTTCCATGCCTAGGTTGCATAACATTAAGCATGCATGCTTTGCCTCTTGAATTGAGTATGATAGAGGTTGAGTTCATTGTGTGTTTGTGTGCATTATATTTGACATTAAAATGCACAACTTGGTTTCTTGGGCCATCACGCATTGAAATGCGCGATTGGTGGTCCGAGAATCGAGCACCATACCCCTTTGAGTCTTAAATATGATAAGGGATGTGGTGGCGCATACATTTGCTTGAAATGCATTGTCATGCCATGTTTTGCCCTCTGCTGCTGTCAAAACAGGTTCTGCAGGAATATTTGGCCGGTCGACTACATGGAGTGCCGACCGACCAATTATTGATGGCCGAGAGCTCAACAAATGGCCGATGACCATCCGGACATGGCCGGTGGTGTTCCCACTTGGTCGGTGGTGCTCCACAGTGTCCATGGAGCATATCTTGGGAGTTGTGCAATTTTCAAAAGAGCAGAGCAGGGAAAACAGAGGCAAACTTGTGCATGGCGTTGGATTTCCGAGCAAACCCAAGCACGCACGCATGGGACCCTCTTCCTGAGGCCTTTTACCGCATACTTAGCTTAGTTAATTTACTTAATTAATTAGGTGGACTGTAATATTTAATTAGCTTGTAGGTTAATTAATTTGTATTATTCTTTTGGTCCCTCCGGGCGAAAGCGAATGTGTAATAAGTGTGCGTGAGTGTGTGCATGTCTTTCAACCCCACGTCTTTCTTCCCTTTTATTTACTAGCTTTCGATGGTTAGTCTAGGGCATGTTTCAACTAGCATACAGTATGATAGCATGTTTTCATCCATTCATTCGTTTCGCATGCACCGGGCTCGGCGCATCATTCTAACTGCATTTGATTTCAATTCCAAATTGAATACATGTTATCTGTCGCATTTCACATGTCATTGTAGATTAGCCGAGCCTATCTTAGTTGCATTTTGCATGTGTTGTATTAGCCATCTTAATATGAACTAGGACCATGCATATGATTACTAACTAGTTTCTGTTTTGGCTTGGAGTACTAGGTAAGTTCTTATGCTTTAACATCCTTGCATGCGTGTGAGCGTTGCCATGACAGCATGATTACCATGAGGCTAGTTACTTATGTGATATAACTGCTTGAATGCCTGTGGATGGAGGTTGAATTACCTAAATTGGAATAATGCATTAAAACTGTGAGTTTTAAGCTCACTAGATAGTGGCAAAACCATCTTTTCTAAAGCCCACTTGAGGGTGGCAAAATCTGCATTTTAGCCTACTTGCGAGTAGCAAACCATTTTGAAAATAAACATGAAATGTTTTGTTCTAATTTAGACGATTTGGTCTATACTTGTTTGTTGTGCGCATAACATAGTAAATCTAGACTAATAACCGGAATAAGAGCATATAATGTTTTCAAAACAAGATATCACGGTTAGTAGAGGCCGATCTTTGATCGGGCGAGAGGGGGTGCTCATAGCTGACCTTCTCCAATCGTACCCAAGTTCCCGAGCCGAGGCAACTTTGGTGATGACGGACACGTGGCCTTTGGCACCGAGTCAGGGTTTTCTAAATCCCCCAAAATAAAATATTTAGGTGGCGACTCTGTATCTGGCAAAGCAGTCCATGTTTGGCACTTCTTTCAAAAATCTATTTTTTTCTCAAAACGATTTGTCGGATTTGGACTCTTTGGTTCAGATTAAGAACCGTGACAATTTGAGAGTCCTGAACTGTAGTGAACCCAATATGAACAGAACGGGACTCATCCTCCCGGGGCGTTCGGGGATGTCTACAATAAGCCTTTAGCTCTCACTTTGGAAAGTCTAGGTAAGAATTCAACCTTTAAGTTCTTTGATTGGGCATTAAGAACTTGAATTCAAAAGATTAAGTATGTGAACTTGAGATTTGAACTAGAAAGGAAGAAATTTGACTCATACCTTGCATGCATGCATAATTCCTAACATTTTGAAGTTATTTTCCAAGAATTTCCTCATGCATATTGCTAATTCACTTTACCTTTAAGAATGCATCAAGTTTCAAGTCATTTTATAGTATTAGACCATGTTTTGGAAGTTTTGAAGTCAAAACAATTCATACATGTCATGTTTACATCACATTCTCAAGTTTTAAGTTGAGTTATGCACAATTGGCATGCTTTTGGGCTTTGGTTTTGCGAAATGGTTTTGAATTCTTCATGTTTTCCATGTTCACGTGTGATTCCTCAAGTTTTTAGCCCAAGAAGCCATAATTTGCAGCTTTGGGGTTGAATTTGAAGCTTGGAAACAATTTTGGAAATTCCAGAATTATAGCGATCCCGGTTTTCCCTCCGTTATTTATTGTATTCCGGACTCGGTTTCATGGATGATTGTTGTTGTCTGTATCGTGTTTCTGTCCTTTAACTCTTTGTATTTGAGTTTTGGGTTGTGTTGGGCACGTTTGAAACAGGTTGGTTGTGTTTAGAAATATATAGCTTCTGCCCAGATTTTGGTCTCCACGCTCGAGCGGCCCCTTTTGCATTTGCTCCTCCGCTCGAGCGAGAAGTCTAACGCTTGAGCGGGATTCTTCAGCCTTCAGTATTTTTCCTGCAGGTCATCGGACGTTCAAGCATCCACTTTCACGCTCGAGCGGGGACTTTCATCTGCAAAACTTCTAGAAGTGTGCATTCCACACTCGAGCGGGAGTCTGTGTCTGGCGCTCGAACGGGACGTCCCACGCTCGAACGAGCTGTAGTGTATATCAGTCCGAGATGAAGCTTTTTGAATCACTTTTTCGGCCCCCTCTCTCTCTAAAGCACTCCAAAACCCTAATTTGAAAGCTTCTTTCTCTAGAATACTCTCTCTCTACATTTTGAGCTAGATCTAGTGATGCCCCCACCCTCTTCCTTTTGTTAAAAAGCTTGAGCTTCGCGTAGGCTCCATTTTGATCCGAAAAGTTGTAAGTTTGGAGCACTTTCGAGTTTCTCCATCATCTCCTTTGGGTCTCTTCACTTGAGGTAGGGATAACCTACTCATTTCTATGAGTTTTGACATAGATGTTATGTATTTTGTATAGATGGTGTTGTTTTGGGGTTGTTGGGTAAAACTAGGGTTTTGAACTTGAAATTATAAAAGAGGGGTTTGTTAATGTGGGATTCCATGTGTGTATGGGACCTTAGAAAATGGGGTTATTGGTATATGATTGATGAAATTTGGCCTTGGGAGCAATATTTGAGAAAATGGGGAAAATGCCCTAATTATGTTTGAATAATTAATTTTGGAGAAATATGAAATTGAGTTGTAAATCATGAAATTGGGAAATTATGAGATTGAATGGTGTTGTTGGATTTATTAATCACTCACCTATGAAAATGTTGATAATTTATCTATTTGATGAATTTATTATTTGTTTAGAAATAATTGTTTTGGGCTATCGGTGAGGGATAGTCTTGATTGTTGTAGACACTACATGATGATTAGGTGAATTAAAACTAATCAATTGAGTATGTCATTGAATATGACGGTTGAATTATAACATTGAATATGTTAGTAAATTGGTCATTGTATATGACGACTTATTTAAATACATTGTATATGTATCTTGTTTGGAAAAAGATAGGGGATGTACTCCATGGTTTGGGAGGAGATAGGGGATGTACTCCTAAACCTGTTTGGGAGGAGATAGGGGATGAACTCCATTGATAACTAAGTTGGCCAGAGTGTCCAGGGTGAAAGTCCTGAAATCTTGATTACGTTTGCATAACGTAGATGAATTGAAGTGTTGAAGTATTAATGATATGAGTTGTAGTCTCATTTTAATTGATTATGATCGAAGTATTGTTAATATGAGTTGTAGTCTCATTTTGAACTATCTGAAAGAACAGAGAACCATATCTATGAATTGGTTTGGATAATGAAACAGAAAAAAGAATTGAAATATGTTTGTGAATATGGATTGGTTATGGAAGAGATGTACGTCTGTATATATGAGTTATACATTTATCAAATGCTAATGTTTTAGTTATTACTCATATTTGGTTTCGCGTATCTCTACTGGGCTTTGGCTCACCCTATATGGGACATCATTTTCAGGTGCAGGTGATATGCCGCCTCCAAGGATGTAGCTTGGGAGGTTATAGAAGCTGAAGGCTTACTTTTGTGATTAGCTTGGGAGTTAGAACTCTCTTTTGTTGAACCCAAGTGTTGACTTGGAAAGTTATAAGCCCGTAGGGCATTTGCTTTTGTTGTCAACATGTAATACTTTTGTACTAAATACTCTGATAAATAGAAATATGTTTTATTCTCTTATGTTTATGGATGCCATAAGTGTTGGGTTTATATGTATTATTTTGAGGGCGTTACAGGAATTCTGCTCCTACGCTTAAGCGAAGGAATCTACGCTCGAGCGACCACTCTGAGTGCGTGCACTTCCGCTTGAGCGGCCTGAAGTCTGCTTGGGCGTAAAATGCATGCTCTCAAAAGTTCTTATGTTTTACAGGTCGCTCGAGCGACAAAAGTTACGCTTGAGCAAGGGCATGTCTCTCACGTTCGAGCGAGCGTCGAGCGAGTATTGAGCGGAAAAATCAAGCAACCAGCACTTTTGTAAAAGTTTACAGACCACTCGAGCGACAGATCTTCCGTTCACATTTTGCATGTCCGCTCGAGCGTAGGAAGTTGCGCTCAAGCGAGGACCCTATTGTCAGCAAGTTTTGTTAAGTGTTTTTAAGTGCATTTTTGCATCATCATTCCATTCTAGGCATTCCTAGGCTAAGTTTAAGACACCATAATGAGGATAGAGGAGTAGGAACACACCAAGACAAGAAAAGTTGATGTTTTCGGGTGTGTAATTCAGTACGTATTCGTTCTGTATCTATGTAGGTCACGCGTTACAAAATCTCTGAATTGCCTACTCTGTCCGTTTACATGGAGCCATCTGTTATCTGTGAGTAATAACTTAGTAAATCTATGTTCAAGTTAACTTATTTTTTGTGTATGAAGTAAGATTTGTTTTATGAAATGTTATGTTATGTACTATGAATGATTGTCTAATTTTTTATAAGTATTTGTGACACAAGTATGTTATCTATTCCCGGTCCGGAGGTTCCTTTATGGAACTGAAAAGTTATCTATACCTGACTGGAGGTTCTTATATGGAACTGACAAGTTATCTGTTTCCAGTCCGGAGGTTCTTTTAAGGAACTGACAAGCTATTCGCACCGGACGGAGGTTCCTCTATGAAACTGACAAGTATGATCTATGATGCTTTGTATATGATCTGTTAGCGCTAACGGATAAACCATGTATGATCAAGCATAAATTCTGATTTCTGTCAATGACTCAAACAATAGTACGATTATGAATCTATTTTATGTACGAACTTAGTTATGGGATATCATTCATTTAACCCTTCACTCTGTTATTATTCACTGGGCTCCCGCTCACTATTTATATTATGTATGTAGGTGATCAGGCACGTGACCAGGCTCAAAGTTGAGGACCTGGCGTCCCAGTTTTTGTCAGCCAGCCTTTGTGCCTCCCGAAGAGGTTCCAGATTAAGTCAAGTTTAGTGGCTGTTTTTGTGAATGTATTAAGCTTTGTTTCCTTTGATTTTCGGACAAGATTTCTATTAGTATGTACATGGAGTGACGTATAAATACTGCATCTTTTGACGTCGCTCGTAAGTTTATAAAAGTTTAAAATCATCTGTCTCATGTATGTCTTCACAGCTCAATAGACTATGTATACTTTATATATTTGCTTCCGCAACCCCTAATTATATGTTATTCTGTTAAGAGGCTTTTTGTAATCCAAGGATTACTGTGCAATTATGACGCTAAACCTATAAGGGCGGGTTTGGGTTGTGACAATAGCGATTCCGATTTTGACCTAACCTTTATTGTATTCCAGACTCGGGTTTCGTGGTGTAGTGTTGTTGTTCATCTTTTTTTTTTCCCTTGTTTTCCTTTAAGTTTGTCTTTTGGATTGTTGTGGTTGTGTTTGGGATAGGTTGGTTGCTTGATTTTCAAACTCTTGTTGCCCCAGATTTTTGCTCATCCACTCGAGCGACACTTTTTGCGCTTGAGCGGACTTTACAAACTTTCAGTACTTTTGCAGGCTGCAAAACTACTAGGAGAGTGTATTCTACGCTCGAGCGGCCATTTCTTACGCTCGAGCAGTTGGTCTGCTGCTTGCAAAACTACTGGATGCGTGTTTTCAACGCTCGAGCGTCACTTCTTGCGCTCGAGCGGTGAGCGTCTTTTTCAGCGTGCCTTGGCGCTTGAACGACACTTCTAGCGCTCGAGCGGAACAACTTATTGTGTCTGAAGCTCGAGCGTTACTTCTTGTGCTCAAACGGACTGTGCGTATATCAGTTCGTAACAACACATTTTTACATCACTTTTTCATATATTTTTCTACCAAAACCCTAGATCAGGACCCTCTCTCTCTAAAACACTCTCTGCCTCTCTACATTTTCACCTAGTTCTAGTGATAACTTTTCCGCAATGTTGAATCCTGTACTTTTTATAGGAAAGGATTCGAGGAAAACTAGTTCCTTAAATAAAATAGTTATAGTGGAACCTACATTTTCTTGTAACAATTGAACACGTGTACATGACAGTAAAAGAAAATGGTTTTCCCTTCCTTTCCTTTCTTGTCACTTGAAGCAGCCTAGGAGTTCTCGAGTCTTCAAACGATGCGTCCATTAGAGTGAAATTCTTTTTTTTCCCCTCCTATTGGTGCTTTATTGGCTGCAACTGGATGTTGAGTTCAAAAATAAAACACCATGCTCAAAAAGAGGCTTTTCTGCATACCCCCTGATTCTACTTGGAAACAAGAGGTCCGTAAGCCCATGTACTCAAGTAATTATTGAAGCTTTAAATGAATTGTAAATACTTCGGAAATGATCCCTATCTTTTATTTTTGTTTATATGCTTAATTGCACTCTAGGAAGCATGAACATGGACACGGGATATGGTGATCTCAAAAAATGGAACACAGACATGGTGGTGACACAACAATAAAATATTTTTTCATATATTTTCGTTTGCTATGTAGATTAATATTACATCTACAAACAATCAAAATTAACAAAATCTAACACTAATTCTCTGAAGGAAAAAAAAAAATTTAATTAAATTAACACTTATCAATTATGTCTTTTTATTTTTTATTTTTTATATAGATGATCTATTAAGTATTTAAATCTAAGAAAAAAAAGAATAAATGTCCAACATTCATAAAAAGCACTTGTTTTGAAAATAAATAAAGGGACACACCGTGCGTCCTATATGTGTCCCCAAAGTGTTCCCATGTATCCCCTGAAAATAAATTAATTAAATAAGGGGAGGCTTCATGTGGCGTGCCCTATACGTGTCCCCGCCATGCCTGTGTGTCCAACATGGCTATGGCGCACTTGTTTTGAAGTGTCGATGCTTCATAGATTGCACTAACATAATCAATGTGAATGGCTCTACCAATTTATGGATAAATGTGGGTTATCAAGTGTGACTATGAAGGTTTGGGCGTGAGGATTGTCACTTTGTTGAAAAATTACAAAAGGTTGTGTTTGTACATACGCCAAATGTGAGGTTTGTTCCTAATTCAATCTGTTCCCCATATTGGAGAAATCAACACTAGGTAATTTCCTTCGCACCCATACAGTTGTACTTAAATTTGACTTTCTCCTAATACTTTCAATAGGTCAAACCAACACCAGCTATACTTAAATTTGCCTTTGGCCTCACCTAGTTTTAAATTTTCTTTATCCATTTGATGTCTACTAAAGCCTTGTTTGGGGTGTACTAATAAGTACACACTTTTTATTTTTTTATCTTTTTTCCATCACATCACCTCTCTACTTTTCTGCACATCTTTTCGTAAAAAGTCAAAAAGTACACTTATTTAGATCATCCCAAACCACCCCTAAGTTATAGGAGTGTATTTAGTACAAGGGTAATGGAACTTAGATAAATACAAATATGAGTACTTTTCCCCGTGTCTTGAATTGTGGGGTTTTCCATATCATACATTTGGTTCCAGTATTGACATTCAATACTTGTATACATGTCCACAAATCATGTAAAAAATGCCCTTTTTCAGTGAATGATGAGAACTAAGTGATTTTTTATTCTTTACATGATTTAAAATTGGAAGCAATATCATTTGTGATATTGTCTTTAATGCTGGTGCTTCTGGGTTCTGAACATGTTTTTCTTGTTCTTTTGATTAAGCTCTACCATCTAGTTTCTCCCATTGTCTGCTACTGTGGTCTCTTGCATTATTCTTATACATGCTTGACTAATTACTTTACTATTTTTCTTAGCTACCTATTTTCTTGTTCTCATCTTGTTGGCTTGCTAAATACTGATATTTCATTGTTATTGTAGCAACATACTGTTCAGGGAGTTTGCTCTTATTTCCATGTGGAGGGTGCCCGCAATGCCCATAGGTGGCCACACATTGCTAAGCTTTCTTGCTGAACCTTTGAAACAGCCAACTGAAACTCTTCTTTCTACTGAGGATCATGATGTTTCTGAGAACCTAAGAGAGTTCCAGGACTGGGTATGGTTTATTTAGATCTGTATTTGTTCATTGCACTCAATGTTGTTTATGCTTTTCTTTTGGCCTTGATATATTATCACTTCTAAGACTGCAAGTTTGTACAATGTTTCATTAAATTAGAGCGAGTACTACTCCTGTGATGCAACTTATCGCAACTGGCTGAAAGTTGAGTTAGAGAATGTGGAAGTTTCTTCCCTTGAATTGTCTGTCAAGGAAAAGCAAAGAGCGATTGCAGCAGCTAAGGAAACGCTAAATTCATCATTTTCACTGCTCTTTAGTGAGTTGATTTAACTATATGCTACAAACATTGCACATAGAGATCTTTGGATTAGCCACCATGTTTATTTGTGTAGTTTTTATTATGGATCGTTGACTTGGTCGCATCATTTTATGTTCTTCCACTTGTAAGCTTTCAGTTTTGAATTAATTGATATATTTTATTTTCTAGGAAACGAAAATCCATGGTTGGTTCCCGCTGAAGATCATGTTTATGAATCAGTAGAACCTTTGTTCCTAGAATTGCATGCCATTGCAATGCTCTGTCGGCCTTCTGGTGAATGTATGTGCCCAGATGCCACCTTGTGTGCAACACTAATGAGTGCCCTTTATTCTTCAGTAAACGAGGAAGTTGTCTTAAACCGCCAGCTCATGGTATGTTGCTTCCTTTCATACTGTCATATGATTCAGAGGGATGGAGCCAAATGAAATGGTATATTAGTGTAAGAAATAATGTATAGAGAAAGAGAGAGAATAAATTGTATGTATTATTATTGATTGATATATTATGTTATGGTTACAATGATTCCTATATATAGGAGAGGGTGAGTGTGTAGTAGGTGAGGAGTAGGTGAAGTGGAGGTGGTAGTGGTGTAGTGGGTTAGGTTTAGTGGAGTAGGTGAGGTGGTAGTGGTGTAGTGGGTTAGGTTTAGTGGAGTAGGTTTAAGTGGGTGAAGGTTTAGTGGAGTAGGTGAGGTGGTAGTGGTGTAGTGGGTTAGGTTTAGTGGAGTAGGTTTAAGTGGGTGAAGTAGGTGGAGAGTAGGTGGATTTTAACAGCCCCCCGCAAACTCATGGGGGATAGGAACTAACCAACTTGAGTTTGGAGAGAGTAACAAAACAAGAAAATACATAAAAATAAAAGAGGATAAGAGACACTGTATGGTCGTGTCAGACCATTGGTGAAGACACTGGATGGTGGTGTCATAACGTTGTAGAGGACACTGTATGGGAGTGTCAGACCGATGTAGAAGACAGTTTATGGGGTCATGTCGGACCGTTGTAGAAGACAGTTTATGGGGTCATGTCGGACCGTTGTAGCAGACAATGTTGTGACAGTTGTTGTGACAGTTTACGGAGTCTTGCTGGACCCTTGTAGAAACTAACCGGAATCAATGTCGGGACAGTTTACAAAGTCTTGTCGGACCTTTGTAGAAACTAACCGGAATCAATGTCGGGACAGTTTACAGAGTCTTGTCGGACCCTTGTAGAAACTAACCGGAATCTATGTCGGGACAGTTTACAGAGTCTTGTCGGACCCTTGTAGAAACTAACCGGAATCTATGTCGGGACAGTTTACAGAGTCTTGTCGGACCCTTGTAGAAACTAACCGGAATCTATGTCGGGACAGTTTACAGAGTCTTGTCGGACCCATAAAGGAGCTAACCGGAATCAATGTCGGGACAGTTTACAGAGTCGTGTCGGACCCCTAAAAAGTTGCACCCTCAAAAGGTGTGCCCATTTTTGTCAAAAGGCGTGCCATCAAAAGGCATACCCAATTCATCAAAAGACGAGCCATCAAAAGGCGCGCCAGACACGCGGCGATGCACGTGATCGACAATGCGCGTGTCGGCCGCTTCGTCAGTGTCGATATAAACCATTGCGGAGGCTGTGGAAACCAGTCTGAAACTCTCTGAACATTGTCATTCTGAAACACTCGGTAAAGACTTTGTATCCAACCCTTCTCTGAAACATCTGAACATTGGCCTCTTCTTCCCGTTCAGCTACCCAGAATACGGCATCTTCATCCCGTGGTCTACTCACTCTCTTTCCCGACCTCAATGAGTCAACAAGAGAGATAACTGGTGCGGTGGCACTGGAACCTCAACCAAGCGCCCCGGAGTTTGCTCCGTTGAACTTTCCGATGCGGTCTGTGGAGCAAAGAATGGCAGTACAGTCGGATGTGGAGGCCAATCAGTATACTTTGAAGTCATGTGTAGAAACCATGACGGCGGTCACAAACTTGTCGAACCGGCTGCAAAGTAGAACAAATGAGGTGCAGCAGCTAAACGCCCAACTGGCTCTGCTCCAACGCATGTATAAGGATGCGCGAGCAGAGATAAGTGTGCTAAAGGCAGAGAACAAGGAGCTGAAGCGGAAGGCCACCGTGATGTTCCGATTTGGAGGTCCACCATATGCTGCAGTGGAGGAGCAGGGAGGAGGCAACTTGCTTGGTGGTCGAGGAAGCACGGAGGCAACACCGTCAAGGACCGCCCAGGACGGAGGCAAGAAGAAAAGACCGGCGGAATAGGCGAGAAGAAAAATCCCACTGTTCCGATTTGTGTTGGTTGTGTTTTGTTTTGTTTTGTGTTTTTTTTTTTTATTTTTTTTATTTTTTTTTATTTTTTTTTTATGGTGTAAAATGCTGATCGGGGTTGTTCCCCGGCATGAAGAAATGACAAGTTTGTAAAATGTTGTTTTTTTTTTTTTGTTTTTTTTTTGTTTTTGTTTTTGTTTTTGTTTTGGGAGTGTTTTGTTGAAAAAATAAAAATAAAATGAAAGAAAACAAGGGAGAAAGAAAATAGATAAAAAATATTTATAGATGGATTATATGAAAAACATCAGTGCGATTGTTTCAAAATAAAGTGGGGTATTTAAAAAAGAGGAAAAGTGACTTGGAAAAAATAAATAAAAATAAGTGATTTTTGAAATCAAATGGAGGAGAGAGAGGGACAAACTCATGTGATAAAGTGGAGAGAGAGTCGGTGAGTGGGGTGCAAAAGGTGAAGGAGAAATGATGGATTGAAAATGGTTTGGGTCAAAAGTGGACACTGTTAGTGGGGAACATGAGTGCATTGATTATTTGATATAATAATAATAAAAAAAAATAAAAAGTTAGAACAGTTGGAGAGAATGAGTGGAGTATGGTAAGGGTTTCATCCAAAGCCAAAATTCCTGCAGCGAAT
Source organism: Camellia sinensis (assembly GCF_055761805.1). Taxonomy (NCBI): domain Eukaryota; kingdom Viridiplantae; phylum Streptophyta; class Magnoliopsida; order Ericales; family Theaceae; genus Camellia; species Camellia sinensis. Next base: position 104,101,878 of record NC_138962.1, read on the forward strand.
CACTTCGCAAATCCTAGTATGAGCTTTTTCTCTTTCCAGGCTTATTCATGAATTTCCTGGTGATTTCAAGAGCCTCTGGTGGCATTGTGGCAGAGAACACCCCAACCTGGATTTTGGGTGGCAGCAACTGAGAACACCCCAACCTGGATTTTGGGTGGCAGCAACTGAAAAATATCATAGATCTGATTTTTAAAAACCTCGTGACAGCATTTCATCAGCTTCATCCAAGACAAACATTTTGATGTAAACAGGGCGAAGTGATTGTCTCCGCAACATGTCAAACACACGACCAGGAGTACCAACAACAACATGAACCCCACTGGAGAGAATGCGCTGATCTTCGCGCACACTAGTCCCTCCAACACAAGCATGAACCTTCACACTTTGCTGGGCAAGTTCAAGAGTGGGTGGAAGAACCAAAGCTTGGCACTCAACCAAGCTATAATCTAGCTGCTGCAGAATTCCAGAGTAGAATGTTGCAGTGTTTCCAGTTCCAGACTGTCTCGTCATATGAGGTGAAGAATTCTTCTCCATCAGCCTCACACATGACTACAGTTGCACAAATCTTTGTTGATTTTATCAGCGGAATAGGTTGAGGTCCGGCGGGCGGCTAAGGTGAGGTTGCCGCCCGCCGGGGAAGCGAAAATACTAGGTTTTAAACCAGCTCTGATACCATGTAAGAAATAATGTATAGAGAAAGAGAGAGAATAAATTGTATGTATTATTATTGATTGATATATTATGTTATGGTTACAATGATTCCTATATATAGGAGAGGGTGAGTGTGTAGTAGGTGAGGAGTAGGTGAAGTGGAGGTGGTAGTGGTGTAGTGGGTTAGGTTTAGTGGAGTAGGTGAGGTGGTAGTGGTGTAGTGGGTTAGGTTTAGTGGAGTAGGTTTAAGTGGGTGAAGGTTTAGTGGAGTAGGTGAGGTGGTAGTGGTGTAGTGGGTTAGGTTTAGTGGAGTAGGTTTAAGTGGGTGAAGTAGGTGGAGAGTAGGTGGATTTTAACAATTAGTTTTTTGTTAATTTGAGGACAGCTTTACACTGTTGTGCTTCATTGTGCCTTAAGGATCTATATGCCAAATTTGATTGCATTATTTTAAGTGGGATGGGTCTGGTGATGTGGTAAGGTGCACTATTTTCCGAAGGTCACTACTACTTTATCCTTGATTAGGTCCATCTCTTATACAGACACTTGACACGTGACAAATATACAACATGATTTGGATTTGCCAACACAACGATTTTCAAAAAAGCGAGACACGACATGTTGATGGACGCGTGAAAAAGACATTTTTATATATTTTATATGCCATATATATTACAATATTCATGAATTTCGAAAGTACTAAATTAATATTGAGTTTTAGGTTTTTTTTTTCTTTTTTATTGGATATGTTTTTATTTAATAATAATTTTTTTTTTTTTGCAATATTTTTTTTTCCACGTATCATCCTTTGAAATGATGGGCTTGATATCCAAATCTTAGTAGCAGAAAACTTCTACTTAGGTGACGCTTCTTATTGAGAAACGTGTTTCTGTGCTCCCAAGTAAATTGACAAAAACAATTTATAATTGACATCAATCACAAATTCTTATTCATATTTTAATACATATTTTATGTCTGCGTAGAAAATTAATTGTTGGAATATATTTATACATTTAATATATGAAATATATACACGCTTCTATAGGCAATCCCAACCTTAGAAACTTCTATATGCTCTCTCTGCCCCACCCCCGCTTCGTGCAACTAAGATCCAAATACAAAGCCTTGCATAATGAATTGGATCGATGGAAGTGTAGAATAAAACACCCAACAAATCCCATAATAGGTGTACAACATACCAACAAAAAAGAGTATTACAGACATTTGGTGAGATGTAAAGATTACACACCCTAATAAAAAATTAAAGATTTGTTGAAGAAGACGAAGCTGAACCCAGGTAAGTACGTTTTTTTTTCTTTTGCCTTTTCTTTTTTTAACATTAATTGTGGTTATACTGGCATGATTAGTTCTACTTTTTCTTTGAATCATAGACCTAGGATTCCTGCAGGCTGCACAAACAAAATCAGTTTTTTTTTTTTTGGGGCCATCATCGTGTCCAAGGATTGTTCCAGAAAGGGACACACATCCAGAGAATGTCAGAGGTGAGTCCAACAACCAAAAAAAATGAAAAAAATGGGACACAGGAGAGTGTGTCCAACACGTATTTGCCATGTCTCCGAACATGTTTGTGTCCCAAACATGTTGGACACTGATATGTTAGGTCAGATGAAGTCTCCGTGCTTCATAGAATATGATGTATAAAGTGTGAACCTGTGGTTTTTTGAAAAGTTCAAAGAATAATTAGCAGTATGGATTTATATATTTATCGATCATTTGGGTTTTTTAATATTTAGAACCCTGAACGTTTACAACTTCAAAATTGTTTGTGAATTTTGACTTCTAAAAGTAAAACATTAAGTTCTCTTCCTAATTCTTTTCAACATTTATATGTAGAACATGAACTATTTGTTATTATTTTCATCTAGTGAATACAAATTTTGCTATGTAAAAAAATGAATAATTTGTTTTTAATTTCATATTAAATATATAATTAGAGCCATGACTTAGCTGTGGTTGTATCCTAATTATTTGGAACTTGTTGTGTTGTCGTTATCCTTACTTCTTGGGTTTCATACCATAACCAAAGTATTAAAAGGATTTACTGAGGCTCGCCCTAATGTTTACCTCGCCTTGAGGCTAAGGTAAAATGTATCAAGGCTTTGATTTTTAGACTATGTTTCCCAAAGGGTTGAGCATCACAGTCTATGGCATGCACCTTAGGTGAGCCTTGTACATCATAAACATACGAGGGCATATGAAGTTCCCCTAGGCTCTTGTTGAACTTAGTCTAGTAGATGAAACAAACATAAAAAAAGAAATAAATAAAATAAAAAATAAAAATAAAAAGAACCATTTTTGCAACTATATTCTATAAGAGGAAATGATTAATCAAGAAAAAACATAGTTAATGTTCAAGTGAGAAGTTCAATCACTAAAGCTAAGAATGTTAATTTCACTTTTAATGAAGGCAAGTTTCCTTCTCTACAGTGAAATGTTTAATGCCCTAAGGAGAAAAGTATTTACACTTTTATATTTTAATAATTTTATTTATTTATTTAGTAATTTAAAATATTATTTAATAACTAAGGGTAAATCACAAATACACCCCCTGAGGTTTGCTTAAACTATGAATTGCCCCTTGTGGTTTGGAAAATTACAAATTCCTTCCTGTCAAAACCTTTTATTTAACAGAATTAATTGAAAAAGTGAAATTTCTAACTGTTCATCTATACAATAATAAAATTATCTGAATTATTAATTGAAATAAAATTTTAACATTATTAAAAACTGCTAATTACCTTGATGATTTATTAATAAAAGAACCTATTTGTTATGAAATTAGAAATCTTAGGGGGCATAATGTAATTTCTAGAACCACAGGGGGTAATTTGTAATTTAAGTAAATCTCAGGGGGTGTGTTTGTAATTTACCCAATAACTAAATATTAAAATTTAAATTTTGAATGCTTATGCATCAATACCTTAAGGCTTACGCCTCCCCTCGAGTTAAACCCCAAGGGGTTGGCCTGGTGGCAAGGCCTTGAGTATTGGGGGTGTGCTCTCTCCAAAGTTCAGGGATCGAAACCTCTTAGGTGTTAATAATTCCTTGGAGCCATCGAACTGGGAGAAAACCCTTGAATTAACCACGGTCCACTTGCGGAAAACTCCTTGCCGAGGGCCTGTGCACCCTTGGGAATTAGTCGGGCTTTGATCCGGACACCCGATGCCAATTTAAAAAAAAAAAAAAACCCTCGAGTTACGCATTCGCCTTTAAAAACTTTGACAACAACTCAAATTAAACCTGTTAGTTTCTGAAACAATGCCATTACATATCAGTTGAGTTGTTTATGAATCACTTGATACTTAAGTCCTGTATAATTTACATAGTTTGATGAGGTGATGTAGAATATAATTATGTAATATGTAAAATTTGCTTCTGCCAAACTATTTTTCATCACATAAGCTTTTTAAGTTAGGTCTCTCTCTCTCTCTCTCTATATATATATATATATATACACACATCTTTTGTCTGACATTTTTCCTTGACGGGAAGATGAGCGTCTCTATCTCATCAACAGACAATTACTGCATTGAGGTTGTTCTTCGCTGCTTGGCAACAGACGGTGATGGACTTGGTCCACATGAACTTAATGATGGTGGTATCCTTGCTACAGTGATTGCTGCTGGCTTTAAAGGTAAGGAATGGTTGTAACTGCATTATCCTTTCAAAATTCATTATTTTGGAACTTAAATCTGATAAGTGGAATTGGTTGAAGACTCCTATTTTACTTGATGGCTCAATTTTTTAGGTGATCAACTTTTACTTCAGATTCCACGTGATGTGCAATAGAACTAATCAAATTGGAGGGGACATCCAAATACACCTTGAAAAAATAAAAGCTTGTTATTTGTATATATGGACATGTATACATAGTTGCAAGTTTGTGGCTTTAATTAAATACTTTTTTGTTTCCAAAAAAATCATGCCATGTTTATGTGTTGAGTAGAATTTACAAGTAACTAAAATAGAAAGGATGATGAGAGATATATTCGAACATCCTAATTTGAAAGTCTACAAAAGTTTCTTGGCCCTTTCTGCACGTTGCTTGAAAAAAGGATATTGGCAGTTGGATTGTTGGCTCTTCTGTCAAAAATTGGCCAATACCTTCAGGTTCTTGTCTAAATTTGCTGAAATACAATTTGGTTCTATATGTTGGATTGGGTCAAGTCTAATACAAGGCATCCGACAGGAATTACTAGGAGCTGTTTGACATCATATGTCCTGTCCTACATGGTATTTAGTAAATGGAGATGTAAACACAATGCAAAACCTGGATGTGAGCAGCTAGTTATAGATTGTGTATTGTTTAAAACAACATTGACTTTCTTTTGGGTTATATAATGTATGAATGCAGGAGAGCTTGTTCGATTTCAAGCTAGTGTGACAATGGAGATCTCACAATTAGATGCCTGGTATTCAAGCAAAGATGGTTCCCTAGAAGGCCCAGCTAAATACATCGTGTGGGGCCTTTGTCGAAGGTGCTGCATTCCAGAAGTTATTCTTAGATGTATGTAGGTAAAGTTGTTTTCTGGAAGCCGGAAGTCCTTTTGTGTTTCTTCAAATTAGTTGGTTTACCATGTAACATTCTACCATTTTGCCAATTTCTTCCTTTTAAAAATAATATATTTTTTCCTTTGCAATCTCAAGGAAATTCGTAAGAGAAACGAAGGATCTATAGTAAAGAATAGTAGTTTTTAGTTTTTGTTTCTTGCTAAATTCATAGGTTTCTGTTTCGCTCGTGGAGTCAGGCAATCCATCTGAAAGCCATGATGAGCTGATTGAACTAGTTGCATCGCCTGAAACTGGTTTCTCCATTTATTTAGTCAGCAACAATTACAAGTAATCTAATTATCTGGATAACGAGTCTTTACTTGCTTGGGGTGGCTATTATCGCATTTTCTCTTTTCATTCTGACCTTCCCTAACAGGAGAATTGACTTGGATGGCAGTTTTGTCAATTCAACATAATTTTTGCCTTGGCAATGCCCTCCTAAATTTTGTCCATCCACCCTTTTTTATTATTATTATTTTTCTTTTGGTTTCTGGTAAAGTTACCAAGATTAGGGCCCTACTATAATATTTAGGCTTAATTACATTTTTTGTCCTCAATATTTAATGTATGAAAGTGTTTCAATTTGGTCCTCGATGTTTAATTGTGTCCATCGTTTCCCCAATGTATAATTTTTTTTTCCCAATTTACTCCTATTTTGGGAACTAAAAATGTAATTAACCCATAATCTTACTACGTTAGAAATTCGCCTGAAAGATAAAAGGTATTTTATTTTTCATCAGATTGAGAATTTTATTGGTCCCACAAACAATCCATTTTTGTATTGTAACTTCTTGTAATTTTGGTTGATATGACAATTAAATACCATTGATTATGCTGATAATCTGGTTTTGTTTTCCCCAGGAATTTTTATTATTAGAGAGAGAATATTGGATATGCAAATTGGAGCTTGGAGAGGAACTTCCTTGATTTGTGTGTAAATTATGAGGTGCTGATTTAGGGTTTAATTATGAGGGGCTGATTTAGTAGTAGTTGTATAATGCTCTGCTGATACAGTGATATTTTTGTGGCATGGATGAAGGGTTGATTTTTTTTTTAATTTTTTTTTTTTTGTAAGTGGCTTGTTTTGGATAGTTCTTTTCTATGCAACAGGTAGATCCTGGTCCTGTATTTGTTCTTTTCTTCGCAAGGGAAATACCATTTTAATGAAAAGTTGGAAAAAATAATATTAATTTAGTGGAAACTTTGCAATATCAAAAGAAAATTTAATTAACCTTAACCACTAAATTGAAAATATTTATTGTACTGATATTAAAATGATATTTCCCCTTTGAACTACTGACTATTATTTTTCAAATTTAAAAAAAATTAATTCATCCAAAACTAATTATTTTAAACATAATTATTTAGTAGAATTCTCACTTTTATTCCATTAAAAGTTCTCGGGTCCTTGTTTGGTAGGGGATGGTAAGTTAATTTATCCTCTTTGGAGAATCAATGGATTCCAACTATTCGTAGTTCTTTAACATGCTCGAATCTATCTCATTTCATTGATACTCAAAATCATGCTTGGAGGATCGATCTTCTACAAGTATTCTTTCCACTAGAGTGCATAGATTATATTAGGGGTATTCATTTACCAATGGTGCCTTTGCGAGATCAAATTATTTGGGGTTTTACTAAATTCAGCCAATACACCATTGAGGCAGGTTATTTGTATGCAGTAAGCTCAAGCCGTAGGGGTACGAGTCACCATTCTGGTGATCTCATTTGGAAGCGATTGTAGAATCTTAGACTACCTAAGTGGACATTCTTCTTATATTTATTGTATCTTTTCGGTTTGATAGGTGTTATATGGGAGAGGAGTTTCCATTGATCCTAGTTGTCCACGATGTGATAAAGGGATCGAGACTGTGGAAAACTGTTTTTTTGAATGCCAGTATTCTCTATGGGTTTGGCGAGCTTCTTCATTAGGCCTTATTTTTCTGGAGAAAATCCCATGTTTTTTAGGGACTGGGTCAAACAAACAATAGATTAAGAAGGTTTGGAATCATGAAATTATTGTTCAATCCATTGCTATTCTTTGGACCCTCAGAGAAATAGTTATGTGTTTAAAGGCATGAATATGACACAAGTACAAGCAAATCTTCTTGCTCAAGAGCTTACCTCTAATGTTACTTGAAGATCATCCCCATGTTTAGAGTAGGCTTTAATACCTCAATATCTACTGTTGATGTTTGTAATAATGATGATATATGTATGCTTGCAAATTCTCTCTCCAATGTGACACATTACTAGGTGTGGACTTTTGTCATAGATGGTTCGTGGCAGGCAGCTGATCAAAGTGTGGGCATGGCATGTGTTTTCAATATAGATAAATCACGTGTTCAAGATTATGCTTCTAGGATGCAGCTTCCTTCTCCATTGCTGGCCGAAGTTAAAGTGTGCTGGTAAGCTATTCATTGGAAAGCATCTCCATTTTCACAGATAGACAAGTTTTGGTATCTACTTTGCAACGGCAAGGCATCCCTGATTGGAGCATTGCGGCTATTATTAATGATATTAAGCTAATTAATAAGGATTTTGATTTTCTTTGTATTTCGAAAGTTAATCTGGACTCACGAACTATCTAGACAACTTAATGGCTACTAAAGCTAATATATATCTATTTCTTTGCTTCTCAAAAAAAAATAAAAATAAATAAATAGCCGTATGTACATCAAAGTGTGGGTTTCATGTTGGAGTCTTTAATGTAGGGAGTGATATGTATGTGCAATATACATAAATTAATTTTGGAGGTTCCTAAAAAATCAATTTGCTTAAAAAATCTTGATTAATTTTATGATTTTTTGGAACAAATTAATTTTTTAATCAATTTTGGGTTTTGTTTATTTGATTTTTATATTTCAAATTATAAGAAATTTGATATAATAATTAAAATGTGTTATGATTATTGTGATGGTTAGTGATGGCGGTGGTTGGATTTTATTGTCTAAGCTAACATTAACATATTAAAATCTCAATTGGTTAAAATTTATAACGTTATGGTTTTGAAAATAAAAACTTGTAAAAATGGAATTATGGCAAAAAATAAATAAATAAATAAATAAAACAACTGGTCGGATGAAATAGTAACTTTGCCTCCTATAAAAAAGCAACAATACTACACACTCACCCTTATCTACCTAGAATTTACCAGAAAAAGAAATCAATGGCTTAGATTCATTTCATATGTGGACCCTATACTTCATCAATTCAATTTCCACTACACAAACATATTCGAGTTAAATTTGGGGCCCGTAAGGGTGGGTTCCTAGCATTTTTCATAAAAAAAGAGGAGGAGGAAGTAGTCACACACAAACACACACTCTTATCTCATACAAGGTGCATGCGCGATGAATTGATCACAATATTGGGGACAGATGGATTGTACTGTGCCATCTATGCTTCTCTGCCTTCACTTAGTAAGGAAGTCGTGGTCATGAGGGAATTAGATGCCACACCATAAAAGATCTCTACATTAGTGCCCTCAATGGTTGATATGATGTCCTCTAAAATGAATGTGTCAGTAGTCCATATGCAATCTGGTACCACGACAGGAACTCTGCGGCAGCCATCCCCATAGACTAGCAGCATCCCCACTTGCCGAAATACCAAACTCGACAAAAGGGTCCCTCTAGCAAAATCCTCTCAAACTCACCAGAGTGACGGCGAGCGCCGCTATGAAGCACATCACGATATCCGATGCCACACTTGCCCACAATGCCCAAGTCACAAACAAGGCAAGTATGAAGTTTAGAAATCTCAGAGCATAATGAATGAGAGCAACAAAGTACATGATTGAAGAGGGATTAAGCCAATTACTTGATCGGGGGTCACTATGTCGAAATACTATCTAAACTTGTAAAAGCTTGACAACTGTGGGGCTTGGCGGCGATGCTAACAAAAGTATTGTTGGGACGACGTGCTAGTCCATCTCCTGAGCGTCAGGGGCATTCGCGCTGAAATACTCAAAGCTCTAGATCTACAATTCAGAGAGTTGATTAGTATAAGATGAGGCAAAAATTTCAAAATAAATGCATAAATGACATGTGCAATGCAGAAATGACATAAAATAATAAATTGTACCTTCCATCATTTCTAATGCCCTTGTGATGGTTATCTCTCAACTGCGCATGACAATGCTATCGTATCAATAGAGGGTGACTAGAGCAGCGCCACCCCAATCGTAGTCGTTGATGTGGTCAATGTCCACCATCGTCGCTAAGTAGTGGAGATGTATCTTGTATAGGGGTGACTCCACATAGTAACCGATGGGGTCCGAGTAACCCATCAAACTATCAAAAATTTAAAAAAAAAATAAAAAATAAATAAAAAAATTATGTATGTTATCAATATTTTGTTTGATATAAATTAATCTCATTAAAAAGTTAAGAGACCCCTATCAAATACAAATTCACAATCTATTGTTTGAGAAGTTTAAATCACACTTGCAATTATTAAAAATAGTTTTTGAGTTTTTTATTTTTCATTTTTAGTGAACTTTTTAAATATTGTAAGTAATTCATGATATTGTCTGCTATGGAATTAGGTGAAAATTAGCAACTAAACCTCACCGCTTTAAAAGGCCTCATATTAGTCTAAAGGAGTAAGTTCACTTATGTGGTGGAGCTGTGATCTCTTAAAGAGCGATGTGGGATAGTGCACCCACATAACTCCCCAGTGGATTGGCTGCTTGAGCAGGGAGTTCCCACAGATGGCGTCAAATGAAGCAGCTAACCTTTCCCGACTAGCATGATATTGTCCGTTTTGGAGTTAGGCAAAACCCCTCACGGCTTTAAAAGGCCTCATACTAGTCTAAGAGAGTTAGTCCACTTATGTAGTGGAGCTATGATCTCTCACAGCATAGCGCGATACGGGTTACCCACACTGCTCTTCCTTAATATTCACTACATCAAATGTCAACTTAGACTAGCCAATGATATGATTCCTGTGGCACTAATTACCCTAATAGAGAGAAATATCAAGTAGAGGGTAATGAGGCCCACTCCAAGCCTCCTGGTAGGACGCATATCATTCCTTGGTAAAACAACAAGTGCCCAGATAGGTCCTGAGATGAGAAATCCCATAATATAGAAGAGGCTTCTGTCTTGTGGAACAATATAAAAGCCAGGTTTCTCTGACCAGGCTCTAAGCAGTATTGAGATCCCTAAACCAATAAGTGTGTTGAACATCAAACTTGCATAGCATCCAAACAAGGCGATCTGCACACCACCCCCACCATTCATTGCCAATGCAACATTCGACACTAAATCACCCATTGAGTTGCCCTATGCCAATAAATTTAATCCAAGGATTAATGAATTAACCTCTAAAATTACACCCAATCCTACCAACAGAGCAACAAGCTTGTTTGTAATCATATAGAACCAAATGATACTCATAAAAAATCTACCCAAAACCAATGGAAGTAAAAACTTCTGATGTGGACAATGTGATCTAGTGTACCGAAATGCAAGAACACTAAATGCACAACCAATGGAAACACCAAGCATATAAGCAACCTTTTTGCTTTTAGAACCCACAACCTTGAGTACTCCAGAGAAATTCCAGAAGAATGGAAGCAAGTGAAGCACTACCTACAACATAGAGACTTTTGACTAAGATTCCTCAACTAGAGGAATTGTCAACCGGCGTGGCACTGTTAAAGACAACTCCATTGTCGAACATAGTTTAGAACAGGAGAATGACGAGTGCTCAGTTTCTATGCCATCATCAATCCAGTCCCACACAGGCCTCTCATTGTCAGACACCTTAGCTGTCTGATTTGAATATATTGCGACATTTGACGCCCAGATCTACTAAGGCAATGCAATATGGGATATGATTGTATCACTTTCTGTGTCCATATCAAGCAAAGTACTATAGTTAGAGTCATCCTCTTGGTTCCCTTGAGAGAACACACTTCCTTTGACAGGAAGCAACAGTGTAACAACATCCAATTTCAACCTCCGAGCATGTTTCCTCAAAATCTCTTTCGCAGCAACAACAAATGCATAAATCGCATAAATCAAGACAAATGCGATGGCTCCCCCCACACTCACCTTACCAACATAGAAAATCAATGAAAGTGACACAAGAGTAACGAGTTGCACGTGGAATATGTGGCATGGGATACACCTCTCACATTGCTCCGACTTGCATCTCCATATAAGTGCAATTACTTTAATTTATTCACACTTTAATGTATTTTATTCTATATATTATGTTGTTGGTGTTAATATTTAAATAAGTTACCCTTATATGTGATTTGAAACAAGTTTGCTTGATTTAGGTTGCACAAACTGCTTATAATCTAAAATAAATTCTAATGCTAACCATGTTAGCCGTGTCACGTTCGGATTGATATGATCACAAGTAGGTTAGGTCCATGTCTTGATATTTGACACGTTTAGTTAAATGGATCATGTTAGTGTTGGGTGTTTTGGACACGAACCCACGATGACACGACATGATTCCTGCCTCACTTGGGATGAGGATATTCTTAGAGTGTGTTTGGATCAAGGATTTGCAAGGGATTTGTGGAAGGAAAGAAAAAAAGAAAGGAAAAAATGTATGAAATAGAAGCTAAAATTTTTCACTTGCCTATTTATTTTTCTCCCCCTCCGTAATCCCAGAATTCTTAATCTAAACACAGCCTTAAAAGTTTCAAAGTGAGACACTAGAAATAGCAATCTTGATGAGCTGCAATGCATGAGTTCAATGGTTGCCTTGTTGAACTACTTATGGAAGACCTTAATCCAAAGAGTTTTGGTTCACTTGGACTAGAAAACAAGAAAAAAAGAAAAAAAAACCAGCAAGTTAGATAGAGTATTAGTTAATAATACCCAATGGATTCAAGTTTTTAAATATCATTGTCCTAATTTAAATACCCAAAATTAAATTGAGAAAACTTTTCAATTCTTGAATTTTTGGATGAAGCACGGATATATCAAAGAGATTTTTCAAAATTCAACGAGTATCTGGTTCTCTGAGTGTTGAGAATGAGTCTAAAATTAAAAGACTTGAGTTTGTACTCAGAAAAGTGAACAAAAAACACTACTCTAACTTCTGTTTGAGAGTCATTAGAAGCAAAAAAACTATATTAGATCCACGTGTTTTAACTCTCCATATAACCATAAAAAAACAAGAGGCCCTTCAGCATTATATTAATTCGTATGTTGCAAAAGAATCATTCCACAACTACAATGCCAGAATAAGATTAAAGTTGACAGCCATAGAATGAAGAATAACACTATCAGCCATTATGACAATAATCGGAAGAAATTATAATAGATAAATGGGATTAAGGCTTTGAATATACATATATAGACGCGTGCGCGCGCACACACTCACACACACACACACACATATATATATATATATATATGTGTGTGTGGGGCATAGATATATTATGTATGTCCACATATACATATTTCGTCTTTTTCCTTCAGACAATTTTATACTCGACTCAATAAGATTTTTTATTTTGTTTATTTTTTTGGGCAGGTATTATGTTCCAAGTGCCAAACTAGCATTTTGCTTTAGAACCTCAACTAAATTGAATACAGGATTACGACTTTGTTCAAGTAATTGTTCTTTACATCATTTATATGAACAAGTAACAAAACATGCTCTCTCTCAAGAAAGCTCTTGAAAAGTGAATACCATGTGAAAGTTAAATTCTACAAATGAAGATGTGTTGTGTCAAGAGACTTAAAAAGGGCCCAGAACTACATTGATCCACAAATTCAGTTGGGTGCGGAAGTGAATGACTACAATGCTAACATTGTCAATCACATTGTAAGCTAACTCAAACCACCAAAAACAACATTAATGTACAATAACAGTCATCAAATTGAATTACTTTGCACCTACTCAAGTTTCACTAAACAGGAAGGATATTCGAACATATTTTCCATCCAAAGATTTTCACTTTATTCAGAACTTTCAGCAGCCAAATCTTCTTCCAAAATGCCCTTTCAAAACTCGCCCCATCTGAAGAACTGACCCGTGTTTGTCTTCTTTGCAAATCCATCTCCAAATGACATGCCGATTAACAGAAAAAAGAAAGCCATTTTTAGTAAAGTGCCAAACCAGTTTGTCATCAGCAAGCCTTGGGAAAAAAGGGATTTTACATATCAACTCAGCTTCAAAATACAAAAAGCATTATGTGATAAGAGCTTAATTGCATACCAGACATCAGTGCTTTCATCAATAAGGGAGCAAACTTTAGCATCAGCATGGAATCCGTCTAACTTTCCAAATCATCACACACCAGACATTCAAATCACTCCAAATCCTTTCTTGCAGATTGCACACATAATCTATTGCCCTTGACGACGAGGGAACTCTTAGATGTGCATGGGTATTTCAACTTGCACTACCATTTTTTTTTATTTTTTTTTATAGTTTTCCCATAACAAACCTCAATATTGTTGTGGAGAGTCTCAAGCATCCTCAAAAACTGCCTGCAAGATATAAGTTGATAAGAGGTTCAAAGTAATATACATGAACACAATTGTAGTAGAGATGAGAAGGAGCAAATTTGCTTAATAACAAATAAATTGAAATTAGCAACCAAACTCAAACTCACATAAAGGAAAACGGACCAAACTTCATCATTATATTAACTATTATTGTAAAGTCTTAGCTACTCCATCCAGTAAAAGATGAAATGACTGATTCTTCCATATTGCCATTTTTGGAGTGGTAAAGTAACTATGGATTGCCCACGTGGATTTTGACCAAACTAGATAGCTTACTGACTGTCAAATGTAGAATAGCGTGCAAGAAGAAAGGCTTAAAAACACAAAGTGATTTTTTGTAAGGTCTGGAAATTTAAATGATCAAAAGTCTTGCCTAAGATTGTGTTGGAGGGAGTTTTTTTCAATTATGGAAAGGACTTCTTCTCAATTATCTTGAAATATCTCTTACTCCTTTATCATTTTTTTTTTCTTGTCTCTTAATCCTTTATCATTTTTTTTTTCTGTCTCTTAATCCTTTATCAACTATGAGAGGTTTCTACATTACTGGATAAAGCCTTATTTAGAATAGAGCATCCAAAGTACTTATCAAGCAAATTTCTAGCATACCTTGAAAAGAGACGCAAAAACTCGCAATGTAGTTTAGATGATGAGCATGCATACATCCTATAGTTTGTTTCCACAACAACAAAGCCATCAGAACAAAAAGGCAATGACAATAGTCAGTACATTTTTCTATTTAAATTTTCAAGAAAACATTGAAAAAATACATAAAAGCACAGCTTTACAAGTTGCAACTGCAGGTTTGTAACAGATTGAGGAAGTTGTCCTCTTTAGGGTTGAAAATATTGTCGATGCTCATGGAGGTGTGTTTGTATTTGGTGGAGTGGGCGAACGTACTCATGAAGCAGATGAAAAACAATATCAACATTCCAAGTGAAATGGAACCACTCATTAGCTCTCGTCTTGGCAATTTCAAAAAAGAACAAATAACTCGAACTAATACAAATTATTGAACCATTTATTTTGTAGCCATTGAAAACATTATGCAGCTAGCTAATACATCATATGTCAACATTTCAATTGTTGATGTAATAGATTAATTTTCCCAAAATATATTCCATGCTACCATGGATATGATACATTATGCTGTCTCTGGCAATGCTATATGTTCTACATAAATGGAACACACCAAATTTCCATGTCCCACCCAAGTCCAAAAAATTGCAAAAGTGAAATACATAATTCTAATTCTATTGAAATGAAACTGGAAGCCACGGTATGGACAACAAATAGATAACATAATGAAATTAAAGACAAAGGAAATTTTGTCTGCCAATTACCTGGAATTGAAGCTGCAGTAGAGGAAAAATGAAAAATCAAGAGAAAAGGCACCGTCTAGCTCGGATTGTGAATGAAGAACCTGGAAAAAAAATATTTTTGCATGAGTTGGTGACAAGGATGAATTAGAGAACTAATGTATTCCTAAAGTAAAGGTGAACCATCAGAACCTACAGAGTAGATTTTGATTGTCATCCATAGGTGAGCATGGAAGACCATGAACATTGTGACTAAAAATTTTGGATGATTGATGAGCTCCACATCTTTAGAGATTGTCACTTACACGGTTTGGGAGAGAAGCATTGTTGTCTTTTAAGGATAATAAAATTCTTCAATCTGCCAGCTATTCATTCTAAGCAAGACCCTCAAATCTGAGACTCAAAATTTATGCATAAGCTTATCATCAATAAATTTCAAATTTACTAAAGCTAGAACCTGGAACAACTCGAAATTACAATGATGATAACAATAGAAGAATTATGTTCGAGTGAGTTACTGTCGTGAAGAGCATCAAAAAGTAATGCTAAACTTTTCGATAGACTTCAAAAAACCAGATTTATAAAGTTCAAAGCTTGTACGTGCATTTTTTTTTTTCAAAATGAGATGGAATGCATGTTAAATGCACAACAATAAAATAAAGATTCTCTTAAGGTCCTAACAAAAATGCAAACTTGAAATATAATTGAAACATGGTGCAGAAGTAAAATTTTTCCTTCCATTCAGGTACTTGTAGAAAAAAGTGCAAGGATTCTATTGTTTACTTAAACATGGATGAATTAATGTGGGAACAAGTAGAATTTTAGAAGAATGGCAGTTGATTATGCATGAATTGAGCTCAGGGTAAGTAAAAACAGGGGAACAAACTTGATACAGAAACTTGAAACCAAACAGTCATCAATAGCCACCCCTTTGATAGAATATTTGCTAAACTTAGAAAAAATTCATCTCTTATGCTCTATTTGTTTTGGCGGAAAATATTTTTTGGAAAAATGTTTGTCACATTTTCTAGCAGTTAGTATGATAGAAAATGAAAGTTAAATGGAAAATGTTTTCTATGGTCACCACATTGTCACCACCGCCACCGCCACCGCCGCCGCCACCACCCCTACTACAACCGACACCACCGCTAATACAACCACTAGTACATTAATTTCAAGTTGCAATCAAACATAGGAGATCATTTTCTAGAGAAATCATTTTATAGAGAAATCATTTTATAGAAAAATAGGTTGTGTTTGGTTTACTTTTGGAATTGTGATTCTTATCAAAAAATTTCAAATCTCATAACTAAACACAGAACTCAAAACTTAATTCAAAAATTATTTTTAAAACTCATAACACACAATTCAAACCTCTTTTCAAAAGTCAAAACCAAACTCTTTTCAAAATGAATAGGGCACTTTTTCCATCAGCACTTATGAATAATACAAGATAAAATTACAAATGAGAATGAAAATCATCCATTCATTATTAAGGAAAAATTAAGAGAAAAGGAAATATTTAAAAGGAAAAGACAAAGAATGAATTGAAAAACAGAGCAGTGTGTTTACTAATAATTAATCAGTAATGTATTAGTAATTTCAACATTCACAACAAACTGGAACCCTCTTACGATTCTCAAGTAGATAGTAAACTCTCAGTTGTGATAAAAATCTGAGATGATATTGGTAATGTGAAAATAAATAAATAAATAAAAATGACATGACAGATTTTGTGTTTGTTTGTTTGTACCTTGCAGTTGGCTGCTCATGGTCAAGATTTACTTGTACTTGAGGAATGTATTGGATGATGGACCAATATTTTTTCCCCTTTTCACACTCCTGTTTCAGTATTGGATTACATCGCCTGATGTCCAGTGACAAAAGCGAGGGAGGGAATCCTTGTTCTGGAAAGGTCACAAGCTCAGGGCAATCCCAGATCGATAGATGCAAAAGAGAGGGAGGCAACCCTTCCTTTGGAACGGACGCGAGCCTAGGGCAACTCCAGATTTCAAGTGTTTGGAGAGAGGTGAGGTTTTGAAACTCCTCAGATAGTCTTTCCAAATTTGGGAAGTGGATGATGGTCAAATCGATGAGAGAGGTGGGCAGGAACATCCCTTCTTCTGGAAAGGACACCGTATCTCCCCACGGCCAATCTCCAAGTATTGGGCCTTGAAGTTCGAGTGTTGTAAGAGAAGAGAGTTTGTGCAAACCCCACTCTAATGGAGATGGAGGTGGAACTGGAAGTTGACCGACGAAATCCCCAATTTCAAGTGAAGTGATGTTGGTGGGGAAGCTCCCTTCCTTCACAAAGTAGGAGACCATTCCTGCTCTGCAATTCTGTAAACACAGCGTTTGAAGCGAAGTGAGTTGGTTGATGTTGTTGTTCTCATCACGGCCACCAAGTGACAGGGGCTCCAGATTCTCACAAAGGAATATATTCAATTCACTGAGATTCCTGAGATTATTGGCTTCAGGTAAAGATTTGAGACTCCAGCAACCACAAATTAGAATAGTTTCAAGAGATGGACAATCAATTTTGATCCCTTCCTCTGCAAAAAGTGACTCCAAATTTTCGCAACCCTTAATCCCAAGTTGTTTTAGTGTGGATGGTAGCCCACCTCTTGACAATAAATATGTGAGTGATTTACAGCTAGAAACCTGCAACTCTAGCAGATTATTGAGTGTCATCAGCTCAGGCAGGGACTCCAAAGCATCACAATTTTTAACCCTAAGTTCTCTCAGCATAGATGGCAAACCTTTCATTGGAAAAGAGATCAGACTTGCACAACCGTCAATTCTAAGCACCCCAAGAGATGTGTATGTGTGTAGATCTTGTGGCATTTTCTTCAGCATTCCACACTCTTCAATTGTTAAATACTCGAGTCTCGTCATGCAAGGCAGCCCCTCATGATGCTGCTTTTTCGAACCTTCTCCTTTTTTTTCTTGCTCTTCTTCAAACAAGCAAACGAGTTTGGGGCAATCAGAAATATTCAAATGGCAGAGGGAAGGGAGACATACTTGTGTTCTCACCTTATTTTGCCACAATGTTGTGAGTTCTTGGCAATTACTAATGTCCAATTTCTCGAGTCCCATCAAATCTTGTGTAAACCATGTCGGTAGGAACGCCAGTTTTTCAACATGAGAAATGCTCAAAGCAGTTATTGAAGTCAAATGCTTAGATATTTCATTAGCTAGTAACGTTTCATCAGTTGTGCTTGGATTGCAGAGGGAATCAAGAACTGTAACATGGCTAATATCCAAGGTGAGGGAACCAAGTTCAATCGTGTTTTTCGTCCCTAAGAGTGCTGGAAGGCTTGGGAGCATAACATTATTCATTGACAAGGACGTAAGTGATGGCTGAACGAGGCTCAAAACATCAATCAACAACTGCGGACAATCATCAATTTTGAGAGAGTTGAGACAAGGAAGATCATTTGGTAATCTTCCAACAAGTTTGGGACAATTTATGATGGAAAGCTCACTGAGATGACCGAACGGCTGAACTCCCTTTGTTTCAAAGGCAGACCAATCCTCCCATTCTGACATAAACTCGAAGCTCAGTCTCTCTAGAGAGGGGAAAGGTTTGGCACCACACTGCTGCCCATAGAACTCACAACCCAAGCGCTTTATTGCACTCATTCCTTCAATGTAAAGGTCTTTAAGCAAGGGTAGTTGTCCAAGTGGTGGCAAAGATTTGCAACATTTGCTACCTTTTAATCGCATGAACACCATTTTGGAGAATGAAACATCTCCAACCCAGTTTGGAAATTTTGTACCGCCATACCCGCTGATGGTGAGTCGTTCCAACAATTTGAAAGGTTGCATCACATCAAGCACATTCCTCTCAACTATGTCATTGTGTGAACTATGAGATTCATCCCATTCTAGAGATAACTCTTTTAACTCCTCCTTAGACACTAAATTGGCATCCATTGCATCCTTAACACCACTAACATTCTCCATTCTTGATATGTGTATTGTCTCTCGAATGTGTGATAGGTTTTTCAACTCTCCTATTTTACGCCCACAATCTTTACCCACCATAAAATTTGACAATGTTTGGAGATTAATTAATTTACCTATATGTAGTGACATCTCTGCTGATGATGGAATATGCACGCCAGTCATGTCAAAATGACGCAAGTTCACTAGCCTCCCCATGTTTAGAGGCAACTTCTCAAGTTCTACACAAAATTTCAAAAACAAGACTTGTAAATTGTAGAGAGTTACCACCGACTCAGGTAACTTCCTAATTCGAGAATGGGATACATCAAGGTACCGTAGATGCTTTAGATCTCCAATAGAATCTGGTAGTTCATCTATCCCAGAACTATACAAACGCAACTCACGTAAGCACTTTAACGCTGGCAACAAATCATGAATCAAGTACCTTGTTTTGTAGTTGAATCTACTTGGAAAAAACTCTAAGAAGGTTCGTAAGCATCTGGCATCATCGAAAGCTTTGAATTTTTTGATTCCGTCGTGTTGGCTAGCAACATAAGATGAATGTCGAGCTTTGTTTGAAATCTTGTTCTGCTTGCCACCCTCTGAATTATTCTCCAACCTAAAACAGATATCCCCTGCAACTGCTTGAGCCAAATCATTGATGAGGTCATGCATTATGAATAGCAATTCATTATGCCTTGACGATTGGAAAAATGACCTAGACACCAATTCGTGAAAATACCTGTGGCCTACATCTTCTATTTGTTCTCCACCTTCTGGGTGTTCAATTAAACCTTCTGCCATCCATAGCAAGACTAATTCCTCCTCTCCAAATTCGCAATCCTTTGGGACAATTGCACAATAACCAAAGCACCTCTTCAAATGGGAAGGGAGATGATGATAGCTCAATTTTAGTGCTGGGAGAATGTGACTTTCCTCGTATGGTTTATCCCATATATTGCTCGTTAGTACCATTTTCCATTCATGCTCATTTTGTTTACATTGTAATAAGCCACCGAGGGCCCTTGCTGCCAGTGGCAAGCCTCCGCACTTGGCAACAATTTGCCTGCCAATTGATTCCAATTCTGGATGTTCACTAATATTTATATTCTTGAATGCATGACGGGAAAATATTAACCAGCAAACATCAGGTGATAAGCTTGGCAAATTGTGATATTTAATCGTCATCACCTTTTCCGCAACAGCTGCGATTCGCGTTGTCACAATGATTTTACTTCCATGTGCTCCAGCTCGCAATGGAGATTGTAGTGAACTCCACTCTTCATCTCTATGGTTCCACACATCATCTAAAACAAGCAAAAACTTTTTCCCTGCCAGCATGACCTCAAGTTTACTTTGAAGGTCAGTTAACTTTGTCAAATCGCATGACTGGAGAGTGAATGACTCCAGAATTGCCTTTGTTATTGTCTTAACATCAAACTCGTCAGATACACAAACCCACACTTTTAGATCGAAATGGTTTTTGACACCATCATCATCATAAATGAGTTGAGCCAGAGTAGTCTTGCCAATCCCACCCATGCCGGTGATGGGAATGACATCGACTTCGTTTTGAGTTTGTGTATCTCTAAGAAGCAATTCAACAATCCATTTTTTATCTTCATCTCTGCCACAAACAAAAGGATCATCCAGCAAATATGTGGTTTCTCGTCTCGGCCACGCATTTGTAGGCTTATTAGTCCCCCCAATAGCCTTTTTGACCAAACCAAGTTCCTTAATTCTTGTAGTAACATCTTGTAACTGACCATTGATCTCCTTTATCTTGGACCCAATTGCGAAATTGAATGAAATCGCACTTGGAGTAAAACCAGTGCAACAAGTAGGAAGGAGGAATCGTGGTACCTTCCTACTTGTGCTGGCCTCACCAACATCAACATCAGCATCAGTCTCTGCCCTGATCAGCTTCTTGCGTAGAGCTTCAGTGGCAAACTCGTCCAGCACATCGTCCGCATCGTAAGCCAAATGCTGGAGCTCTTTCAGCCACTTATTAACAGCCCTGTCGGATATCTGCTTCTCCTCTGCATCAGCAAGAACATCGTTTATCTTCAAATGACTTCTTCAGCTTCTTGATGGAAGTGTCGACACCCTCACGACGCGCCAAGTTGATTAAATCAGAGAACAACAACTTGTCAATCACAGCTTGAAGCAATGGAGAGATAAAGATCCCCACCACATCCATGTCTACTCGTCTTTGTTGTGAAAGAGCCCAGGAAGAAATGTATGAAACAAAGCAATATGTGAGAGAGAGAGAGAGAGAGAGAGAGAGAGAGAGAGAGAAGGAGCAGTTTGTAACTGTGCGAGTTTCTGTTTCAAACAAGTTTGGATGAAGAACATGATTTTGGATGGTTCTCTCTGTTCTCTAGCAAACAGGGAATAAAGCAGAAGGGCCCTCCCTCTCTACTGTTGAAATCATAATCATACAGAAATCAATCTCATTCTCAATGCGGTTAAAAAAAAAAAAATCTAATGGCCCATTTTACTCAAGTTTGTTTGCTACTTTTTTTACTCATTTCCTCGCTTGAGTGGCAGCTAGCTAGCACGACTTTAAAAGAAAAGTTTGATAGAAAATAAAAACACTTTTTTTCTACAACTCCGTAATTGTTATTGCTAAATTATAATGAGAAAATTATAGATTATAGTTGAAAAAAATTATTATAAATTTATATTTTTAATTATTCATATTTATAAAATTTGTTCCGTATTTGTAATTATTTTTTTAAAAATTATTCTTGAATTAAAATTTCTCCAATTATAACAACTTTGTTAAAGCATCTTCAACTCACCATCTACATTTTCATATGTGAAAGATTTTTACTTTCAACTCATCCTCTAAAATCATTTCCATTTGGGAGGAGAGCATGGATTGATCCTCCAAATATAGAGAGACATAAGAAATGGAGGAGTATCTTTATAGAGTGATGCTACTAGTACTTCATGAATTATTTTGGACCCCTATTTCTTTAGACCCCCACTCAAAAAATTTGAAACCTTTAAAATTTCTTTCCCCTTAAAATAATATCAAAATTATCTTTAAACATTCCACTCATTGAATACATACCCCCCACACCCCAAAAAAATAAGTTCTTTTAAATTTGGATTTTGTGGTGGTTTTTCCCATCTGCTATTGTGTGGATTTTTTTTTCTTTTCTTCTTTTCTTTTCCAAAACTTGGTCTAGCATTTGACAATTTCTTCATGTTGTTTTTGTCATTCAAAATCAAAACTTATTTATTTATTTATTTAATCTTTTCTAAAAGAGAGTTTGTCAATCTTTTGCGAATTTTTAGTACATGCAATTTAGAAGAGAATTGAAATGTTTTTTTTTAACAATTTCTTGCCTTGAAATGAGCCTAGAAAACTCATGGATCAGTGAATAATAAGATTAAATAAATAAATAAACAAATGTGATGCAGATTGATAATATCGCTGTATGAACTAGGGTTTATTTCTGAGGCAACAAAATATGAGGTTTGCTTCTGTTATTGCTCTCTATTTCATATTTAAATTGATAAAAATCATTTCAGCATTTCAATACGACTTTAATCTTAATATGCCGCCAAGATTATCCTTAAATTTTTATTTATTGTCATTGTCGGAGAAAGTATAGGTAATCAAATGGTTGCCATCGTTACCGCCGAAATATTGCCGCCAAAGGGTTTTCAAGGTTTTGAGGGTGGGTAAGTTTTGAAGGTAAGATTTGGGAAAAATGGATGGGTGGTGATGGAGGTAGGTGCTCTCATAAACCCTAATTTATGATATAGTAGGGGTGTAGGTTTAATTGTGAGATAGGATAACCCAAAATTAATGATATCCTTTGTAATAATTTTATTTGAGGTTTTTATTGTAATAAAAAAAAGTTAAAAATTAGAGAGTCCAAAATAATTTATGGGATACTAATAGCAGCACTCATCTCTATAACACTATTCATATTTTTAAATACCAATTTTGTCAGAACTTTTCTTTTCAACTTTATCTACAATCATATCTGTTTGTAATTTTTGTTATATGTTATAAATTTCAAAGAAACTTTTGGAATTAGCTCTTCTCCAGTTTAATATCAGACTGGAAGACGTTGTTCGGTTGTTGGGGGTTTTGATCCGGATTCATCTTGATAATTCAAACTGTTTAATTTGTAGAGCTCGCTGAGTACATCATTTTTATAAAAAAATCACATTGATCAGTCAATGGCATGCATAATTTTCAAAATAAATTGTATTAGAAATGTGATATGATCAAGTGACTATTAATATCTAATTACTGTGATTTTTTGTAGGGATGATGTACTTGATGGACTCTACACATTAAATGGTTTGTATTATCTAGATGAGCCTGAATTAAGGCCTCAAATGGCCCAACAATACCCTTCAATCTAATAACGGACTAGAGAGGAGCCAACTCTATAACTTTTGATATGTATATTTAATTTTTATAAATTTGATATCATTAAAAAGAGTGAAATCACAAATTTAAAATGAGTCAAATATTGTTTGATAACGTTTACGTTTTCAGTTTATATTTACAAAATTTTTATAAACTGATTTTTGTTTATTTTTTATTTATTTTTAGAAAAACGTAAACTACAAACGCGTTTGGGTTAGACAAAATATTTAAAAAAATTTAAAAATATAAAAAAGAGTGAGAAAGTGGTGGCAAGTGGCGGGTGCGTGGGTGGTGGTGGCGGAAGACGGTGGTGGAACGTGGTGGCAAGTGGCGGGTGGCGGCGGCGGAAGACGGTGGTGGAAAGTGGTGACGGGTGGGTGGATGGTGGTAGGTGGTGGCGGGTGGCTGGTAATGGTGGTGATGGTGGTGGTGGTAGGTGGGTGGGTGACGGTGGCGGGTGGTGGTGGTGGTAGTGGTGGCGGGTGGGTAGTGGGTGATGGTGGTGGTGGTGGTGGGTTGTGGATGGTGGTAGCCGATGGGTGACCGGTGGCTGGTGGATGGTGGTGGCTGGTAAGTGGCGGGTGGTAGGTGGTAGCAGGCGGATGGATGGTAGTGGCGGGTGGTAGGTGGTGGCGGGCAGATGAATGGTAGTGGCGAGCGAATGGATAGTAGTGGCGGGTGGCGGGTAGTGGCTGGTGGTGGCGAGTGGTGGTGGGTGGCGGCAGGTGCATGGCAGGTGTGTGGTGGTGACGGGTGAGTGGCAAGTGGGTCGTGGTGGTGATGGGTCGTGGTGACGGGTGGGTGGCGGGTAGGTGGGTGGATGGTGGGTGGGGGTGGCCGTGGGTGGTGGCGGGTGGTGGGTGGTGGCGGGTGTTGGTAGTGAGTGGTGGCGGGTGGTGGTGGTGGTGAGTGGTGGAGGGTGGGTGGCAGGTGGGTGGTGGTGGCCAGGAGTGGTAGGTGGGTGATGGCGAGTGGGTGGCAGGTGGGTGGTGAGTGGTGAGTTGTGGTGATGGCGGAAGACAGTGGTAGAAAATGGTGGCGGGTGGTGGTTAGTGTTGGGTGGTAAAAAAAAAAAAAACTCAAAACTCAAAACACATTTTTTGAATTTACATTTTTTGGCCAAATTTATAAATTGAGACTACTGATTTATAAATAAAAAATTTACTAAACAAGTTTTTATTTGAGCTTTTTAAATTTTTATAAATATAAACTGAAAACGTAAGTGTTACCAAATGACACCTAAATATATTGAATAAAAAATTAAAAATTAAAAATTTATTAATAAATGAAAATTATTAAAATGGGAGAAAACATATGGTGTGCACTCTTTTACCATTTGCACCCTATCACAAATTAAAATAATTTTATAATAAAATTTCGTAACATTAATCATAAAATGCATAACCTTGTCACAAATTAAGGTAATAAAAAATGTCTTAACCAAACCACAAACTTTTGTAACATGAATCACAAAATTTTGAACATTTTATTATGTTAATTTGTAACGAGATTACGTATTTTGTGATTAATGTTACAATTTTTGTGATAAAATTACGTCAATTTATAGTGAGGGGCATATAGAGATGCATACCATAGCCTTTTCTTAAAAATTGAAACAAAGACAAACATTTTTAGCCTTCGTTTGGAAAAAACTAATTTAACCTAGTTTTTTTGCTAATTTAGTTTGGTTAAAAAAGTTTTATTTGGGATAAATTTTTGATTTTTTTTGTTTAGATGTGATGTTTGTAAAAGAAAAATAAAATATTTATAATTTAGATATACATTTTATCAAATTAATCAAATTGATTTTTAGGTCTCGTTTGGCATGTTATACTTGTAGCTTAAAAATCAAAAAATTATTAAAAAAAAATAAAAAGCCTATAATTTATATTAAAAATTCAAAAATTCTCTTTTCTCTATACTTTTGTATATTTTTTTTTTATAAAAAATTAAAAAATTATTATAAACATATTAATTTTTTTATCTCATATTTTAATTAAAAAATTAAAAAATTATTAAAAGAACATGTTCGAAGCATAATCCCAACTAACTTTCCATACAACCCCTAGGTTCCGTCATAGTACAGTACTTTTTTATCTTTAGTGGCGGTTAAGACTTCAGTTCAAGCACTATGGGAAATAGGGTTTGGTGGATAGGGTTTATTTTGATAATTTAAATTATTATTTTTTTAAGATATACTAAATAAAATATAATTATAAAAAATTAAGTTAATTAGATATTAGTAATTATTTTTATTAAATTACATTTATATTCAATTTTATATTTTAAATTATATTTATCATTTATTTTTTCATCTACAAATATAACTTAATAAAAGAATTAATGTCAAATCAACTTAAATTTTTGAAAACAAGTTATATTTAATTTATTTTAAAAAATAAACTATTTAAATTATCAAAATAGAATCTAAATTAAATCTCATTAAACACACAACAGGATTGATGTGCCAGACACAACCACCGCCCCATGTCCGCTTGTTTGGCACATGTTATATCATATTAGGAATAGACTTTAAAATTAAAAAAATCAATCAGTATGCTTGGTTTAAGTT
This sequence comes from Camellia sinensis, assembly GCF_055761805.1. Taxonomy (NCBI): domain Eukaryota; kingdom Viridiplantae; phylum Streptophyta; class Magnoliopsida; order Ericales; family Theaceae; genus Camellia; species Camellia sinensis. The sequence continues at coordinate 104,127,819 of NC_138962.1, forward strand.
TTTTAAAAATTGACTTTTTTAGTTTTCGTATTTTTTTTAGTGAATATTTTTAAAATTTTAAACATTTTTTTTTACTTTTTTTAAATATACCTTACTTAGATGTATCTAAAAAATAAAAAATTTGTGAAAAAATATTTTAAAAAATTAATAAATACATAAAAATACAAAAAATATATTGAATTCTTGCATTTTTTTATATTTTTGGTATTTAGTGAATTTTTAAAAGATTTTTTTTACAATTTTTATACTTTTTAGGTGTATTTATGTTAGGTATGTCTAAAAAGTAAAAAAATCGCTTAAAATATTAAAAAAATTCAGTGAAAACAAAAAAATACGAAAAATAAGAAAGTAAAATGTTCTGAAAAGTATTTTTTGAAAAGTGTAAACAAGCAATAAGTTTTGATTGAGATATCTATTTTTTTATAATTTTTTTTTAAATTCACTTATCAAATAAAATTAATAATAAATATAAAATTTTATAATAATAAAAAAATACAAAATTTATGAGTAAGTGAAATTTCAAAAGTCAATGATGTCTCCCACTAAAAGTTAGAGCATCTCCAACGGTGTACCAAATGTTTCACCAAATCTGAGTCAAAAAGGGGTCATTTCCTTAATTTGATACTTCGCGCTCCAACGGTTCAACATCAAATCCGTTTCATCAAATTTGCGCTGGGCAACCGGTTGGTTGACCGGCCGGTCGACCGGCCGGTCAACCGGTAACGGCAAAAATTTTTTTTTTTTTTTTTTTTTTTTTTACCCCTTTGAACCTTTTTTTTTGAACTTTTTCAACTTTTGGTGGTCGACCGGGTGGTCGACCACCTAGGCAAAAATTTTATTTTATTTTATTTTTTGACTGGTTTGCACCTTTTTGTGAACGGTCTGAACTTTCTCCGGGGCGACCGGTTGGTTAACCGGTTGGTCAACCGGATGGTCGACCCGTTCGTCTCATCCCAACGGTTAGGAACAGTGATTTGGTGAAATGCTTCGCCTGCACTCAGTTTGGTACCATTTTTGCTGAATTCTGGATTTGATATGGATTTGGTGAAACCGTTGGAGCTTAAAAAAATGGTTTTTTCACCAAATTTTAAATTTGATGCCAGGTTTGGTTCACCGTTGGAGATGGTCTTAGTGAGTGAAATTTCAAACTACCAGTTTTTTTGTTTTTTAACAAACTTTCATTAATATTAACGAAATTTCACTAACCGTTACTGCAAGCTAGTGTGTAAAATTTCAAAAGGGAAATTTTATTAACATCAGAGAAATTTCATTGTCTTTCTTTAAAATTAAGTGAAATATTAGTAGTAATTGACTTGTGAATTTTTTCTAACTGAAAGACAGGGAGTCAGTGAAATTTTACTGGCTTTAAAATAGATAAATTTCAAATTCAAAGTTAAAAATTGCAAAAGCTAGGTACCAAATGCAAAAATTAAAGAAAATTAATGAAAATACTTCCAAAAAAAATATTTCGGTTCTAAAATGAATAAAATTTTCTAATTTTCAAACTTAGAAATCCAAATAATAGTGTAAAAATCTCTATTCCTTAATCCCATGACACAATGTCAAAATATACAATTATGCAGAGATATTATGTATACCAACTCATTTTTTTTTTTTTTCATTCTTTTCCTTTTCGTTAATTCTTTTATTCTCTGTTGGTTAATTAATGAGTTATAGCTATACATTATTTTGCTCAATGTACGTATCAATTATATAAAAGAACATAGTTAATGGTAAGGGTTAGAAATTGGACGTAGGAATGGCAACGGGCCGGGTCGGGGCCGGGGATCGCCCTCCCCATCCCCGATTCCCGAAGATCAAAATATCCCCGCCCCCGCCCCCGATCCCCGGCGGGGAAACCATCGCCTCCCCCCACCCCCGTCCCCAACGGGGATCGGGTTTCCCCGACCCCGCAAAATCCCCGACAATCATCAACCACAACTCTGAAAAATCCCCCAAAAAGCTCAATCATCAACAATTTAACAAAAAAAAATTTAGATAACTCAAAATCATCAACAACCCAACAATTTAGTATGTTCGTTACACACAACTAGATCCCAACAAAAAAAAAAATTAGAATGTTCATTACACACACAGAGATCTAAGAAAACCCAAAAAAAATAAAAAATAAATAAAAATTAGAATGTTCATTACAACACAGATCTAAGAAAACCCCAAAAAAAAAAAAAAAATTTAAAACACACATACATCTTGCCTTTGATTGCTCACACACAAATCTCTTTCTCTCTCACTCACTCTCTTGCCTTTGATTGCACACACACACAGATCTCAGTCTCAGATTTGCGGAGACGGTGTCGGTGACGGTGGAAGACACCGGAGACGATCTTTAGATCTAGATCTAGAGACGAAGTCGTTGAAGCCATCACGAGGTCTGAAGAACCAGATTTGAAGAACAAAAGCTAATCTGCTTCATTATTTTCCAGATCTGAAGAACCAGATCTGTAGAACAAAAGCAAAAATCAAAGAGAGAGAGAGAGAGTCACGATTGAAGAGGAGATACCGTGAGAGAGAGGAGACGAGATTCCGTGAGAGTGAGAGGAATTTCCGCCGCGATGTCGGTGAGAGAGGATGAGCCGTCGCCGTCGTATGTGTGAGAGAGAGTGGGAGGATCGGCGGTGAGGGAGCACAGCAGCGGTGAGGGAGGAGCATCATCGGCGAGAGAGGGGAGAGAGCAACAGAGCCTCGTCGGTGAGAAAGAGGAGAGAGCAGAGCGTCCTTGGTTAGAGAGAGGAGAGAGCAGCAGCATATGAGTGAGTCTGAATGAGTGAGGGTAATGTTTTAGGTCTGGGTTTTATATATATATATATAGGGGTGAAATTGTAATTTTGATTCGGGGAACAAACCGGGGCGGGGGACGGGCCGGGTACGGGGCTTGGACAGTTATCCCCGTCCCCGGCCCGAAATTGATCGGGGAGTGATTTTTTAATACCATCCCCGTCCCCGTGGGGATATTTTTCGGGGAAAAACCACTTATTTCGGGGTCGGGGGATCGGGTCCCCGTCGGGCCGGGTTTAAATTGCCATCCCTAATTGGACGCCCATATGGCATGACCTTTAAAATCTTTTGAACCTGAACCTTTTGAACCTTATCAATGTAAGTTTGAATTTGAATTCAAAACTTATTTGGATAACTATTCAGGATATCTATATCTATCATATCAATAGATATGGATAGATGGATAGATAGATATTGGTTATATATAGGGATGACAATTTAAAACCGGCCCGACGGGGACCCGACCCCCCGTCCCCGATAAGAGTGGTTTTTCCTCGAATAATACCCCCGACGGGCCGAGGATGGTATTTAAATTTGAATCCCCGATTAAATTTGGGCCGGGGACGGGGATCACTTTCACAGCCCCGTTCCCCGGCCCGTCCCCGGCCCGTTTCTCCCCGACCCTCCCTCTAATCTATTATTTATCTATTATATTATCTCTGATAATAAACCCCCGTCCCTATCTATTTTATATCTATTATATAGTTGTCAAAGTTCCCAAAACGCATCTTTGATCTGTGATCTCTCTCTCTTCTCTCTCACTCACTCTCTCTCTCTCTCTCTCTCTCTCTCTCTCTCTCTCTTCACTCCACAGACTGCTACGCAGTCGGCTCCTCCTCTCATCGCCTCCACCTCGCACCACCACCATCACCACAGCATCTCTCACCACCACCGCGTCTCACACTGCCGATCAGTTTTTTTTTTTTGGTTTTCAGATCTGGTTCAGATCTGTCTCAGATCTGTTTCACAAATTTCAGATCTGTTTCAGATCTGTCTCATTACACGGCGGTTGAGGTGGCGACTCCGTTATCACCGAATAATAACTTGATTTCGGCAGTGATCGTAGTGCCGAGGCAGTTCCGCAAGCTGAAGAAGAAAACTGAAGTTGCTCTATTTTCAATTTTTTGTTTTGGTCCACCAAAGAAAATAAATGTGTTATGGTGTGTACATATAAACACACTAATGTAATTTCTATTCTTTGTTAATTTCTTGAATATTCCATTGATTATATTCTCTGTATTGGATTTGATTTGGTGGACTCTACACAAAGTTCAGATCTGATTTACACAGTTGTTGTTGTATTTTCTGAAGGTTTTTTTTTTTTTTTGGCCGGGGAATGTTCGGGGTCGGGGAAACCCGATCCCCGTTAGGGGGCGGGGGCGGAGGCGGTAATGGCTTCCCCGTCGGGGATCGGGGCCGGGGCCGGGGGAAATTTGACCATCGGGGATCGGGGACGGGGAGTGTAATCCCCGCCCCCGCCCCGCCCCGTTGCCATTCCTAGTTATATATCAGATTATATGGTTAATCTAAAAATATACGTATATCAGATACGTTATGGTGTTTTTACCCAAAACCTTTTTTCTAGACTCTCTCTGACTCTCTCCCATTAAACAACGATCAAGCCATTTTGCACTGTGACTTGTGTGGGTGATACTCATTTTGTAGTATCACTCCACTGCTGGGTTCATTGTTCAGATTCTGGAAGCACGTGATTTATCCACAAGATTCTTCGCTTAAGGCTCTACTGAAAGGTATGATTCTGATATTTTATCCGCTGTGGTTTATAATGCTTTATGATTTACATTGATATCAGAGCAAATATGGATATTTTCGTGCTTATTTTTATGCATTAAAATATGTGTATATTTTTATATAAATATATATACATGATATATGCATGAATATTAATAAAGGAGGAAGATGTCTTCGTTTTTATATTCATTAAATGTTATTTTTAATTCCATAAATGTTTTTATTGTGAAAAATGGAGTCCGGCAGTACAAAAATCGAACCAGAAAACACCCTGAAAGGCGGAGCGTGGGCCTCATGCGCCACCTGACGCCGTGGGAGGCTTCCACGCCCCTCCACGCGCTGCCACGCCCTTGAACGCGCCTCCAGCTACCCCAATCTAGGCACACTTCGCGCCACACTACGATACCCAGAGAGAAGTTAGGCCAAGCTACTGAATTTTGAGCCGACCTACCAATATAGCAGCCGACGCAAAGCCAGAGTAACTGACTTTTTGTTAGAGACTTCTCCAGAACCGGACCCAACCTTGCCACAAATCAACTTGGTCCGAACTACAGAAGAGGAAGAGATGGCGAAGAGGAACAGAGTGAAGGCCCTCTTGACCGAAACCAACTGAGCCGAAGTACCACCATCCAACCAGACTCAGGAAACAGTGGTGGCCCTTCCATCTCAACAACCCTCTTCATCACGCCCAAGCAAGCGCGCCCAGACTACCCAAACCGAGCAATGCCTCATTGATGAAGATGAAACCACTCTTCCACCGAGCCCTCAGCCGGAGCGTTCTGACCGGGCTAGCTCCTCCAAGTGGGCACCCAAACTTACATTTCAAAACCGAGATATTCAGGACACAGACTCAGTGGTCACTGAGAAAGATCACTTAATGGCATTTAACCTTGCTAGGAGTGTCTGCCTTCCAGCAAACATGGAGCACCACCAGCATTTGACCGAACTAAGGGCCATCCGTTCGGCCACGAAGTCCATGGTGCTTGTAAGTAGCTTTTTCTGTTAATCTTTCAAATTTGCACAACTTTCATCTCGGTTTGATTACTAGCCCTTCCCTTCTTTTGCAGGTTATGCAGAAGAGCCACATTGCTCACAAGCGAGTGCTTGAACTACGCAAGACTGCAAGGCAAGCCCTGGCCGAAGTGATAGAAAAAACGACAGAGCTAGAAGCAACCAGGAAGCAACTAGCCGAGCTAAAATCCGAGAACGGTCGTCTGACCAGACTCGTTAGCTCGGCTGAAGCGAAGAAACAAAAGGCTGCGGCCGTTATCAAAGACAAATATCTGCGCGAACTTGCTAAACTTGAGCGCAAGAAAAACGCCGAAATTGAGGAGATGAAGAAGAAGCTGGAGGGTGTTGAGACCCACGATTTTAAGGAAGGTGAAGCCCTTTATATTAAGCAATGTGAAGCGGCGAAGGACCTCTTCTTCAAGTGCGGTTAGAGGGCGGCCGTAACTCAGCTCGGTCATCAACCAGAGACCGAAGTCTACAATCCTCTACCATATTTCATACCGGGCTCAATGGCGGAGTATGTTGCGACCGTTCAACAACAATTTCTTGAAGAATCGGATGATGATGACACCGAGCCTAATGACACCCCAGTCGTTACTGATCCTGCCGATCAGTTAGCTCGGGCGGAGCCCACGGTGGAAGACTTGACTATTGAGCAACCAACTGAAACCGTGTTTCCAACAGAGACCATACTTCCGACCGAAACTGAGCTCCTATCTGGAACCGGTCTTCGAGTAGATGTTGATGTTGATCTTGACGCCGAAATAGATGATCTGTTTAACTGATCATCTTCTTCTTCTTCTTGCTTGCTTTCTGTATTTTTTTTTGTTTGTTGGACGAAATTTTGTAACCAGACTAAAGTAACATCCTTATGTACTTGTGAATTTTTAATGCAATCTTCTTTTGCTCCAACTGTTATTTTGGTCTTATTTTTGCAGACTAACTGGGTGTACCTGCCAACCACTCTTTGGCCGAGATATTTATTTCGGCTGAAGAGTACCAAGAGTTGGTTTAATCCAGCCAACTACTCTTCAGTCGAAATGCTTAGTTCGGCTGAAGAGTACAAGAAGTTGGTTTAATCCAGCCAACCACTCTTTAGCCGAGGTCCTTACCTCGGCTGAAGAGTACTAAGAGTTGGTTTAGTCCAGCCAACCACTCTTTAGCCGACATCCTTAATTCGGCTGAAGAGTACAAAGAGTTGGTTTAATCCAGCCAACCACACTTTCAGCCGAGGTAGACCTCGGCTGAAGAGTACTAAGTGTTGGTTTAATCGAGCCAACCTCTAAATTGGTTTTTCCAGCCAACCTAAAGTAAAGTGTTTGGTTTATTCCGACCAAACGTCCTGCAGCCTAGATCCTTATCCTGGGCTTAGGAAGGGTGTTGGTTTAATCCAGCCAACCTCTAAGTTGATTTTTCTTGCCATCTTAGAATAAAGTGTTTGGTTATTCTGACCAAACGTCCTGCAGCCTGGATCCTTATCCTAGGCTTAGGAAGGGTGTTAGTTTAATCCGGCCAACCTCTAAGTTGGTTTTTCCTGCCAACTTAGAATAATATTTACCAAGTCCCTAACTCACTAACACTATCTTTTACAGAAAACAACTATGCTGAAAAGAATCGACTTTGTTTTATTGAGAAAAAGGAAAATTACATATACTTGAAAAAAGCTAAAAATAAAATAGTTTGAGATTGGCAGTGTTCCATGGCCTGGGAATGGCCTTGCCGTCCTCATCTTCCAGGTGGTATGCCCCTTTTCCAGCTAATCCAACCACTTTGTAAGGTTCTTCCCAATTGGGCCCTAACTTGCCGTCTCCCGGCATCAAGGCGTTTCCCATTACTTTACGCAGTACCCAATCGCCGATCTTAAATTGCCTTGGATGCACTGTTTTGTTGTATTTCCTGGACAGCTCTTGTTGGTATGAGGCAATGTGAACCAGTGCTCTTTCTCTTCTTTCTTCTGTAAGGTCGAGCTCCAATGCTATGGCTTCTCCATTCAAGTCTGGATCAAAATTTTCGCTTCTAATTGTGAGGAGGTCGACTTCTAGTGGGATTACTGCTTCCATGCCATAGGCTAAGGAGAATGGAGTTTCTCCTGTTGACCGCCGAGGTGTGGTGCGGTAAGCCCATAAAACATGAGAGAGTTCCTCCGTCCACTTGCCTTTTGCTTTTTCTAGCCTTTTCTTTAATCCATCTAGGATAACTTTGTTTGATGCTTCTGCCTGGCCGTTGGCTTGGGGATATGCCGATGTAGAATTGTAGAACTCTATCTTGTACTCTTCACAAAAGCCTCATGCCAAATCGGGTGATGATATTCTGCTAGACGAACTTCTTCACATCTTTTTCCTTGATTGATGCCAATGCTTCTGCTTCCACCCACTTTGTGAAGTAGTCTGTTGCTGCGAGAAAGAACTTTCTGTTGCCGGGTGCTACTGGAAGTGGTCCGACTATGTCCAAGCCCCACATTGCGAAAGGCCATGGGCTAGTTAATGGTAAAAGTTCTCTGGCCGGCTGATGTATTTGGTGTGCGAACTTCTGGCATTTCTCGCACTTCTTCACATATTTCTCTGAGTCTGCTTGCATGTATGGCCACCAGTATCCTTGCGAAATGGCTCTGTAAGCTAATGATCTTCCACCTTGGTGGCTTCCGCACACTCCTTCGTGTATTTCGAACAAGAAGGCTTCCACTTTGTTGGGGTGGACACACTTTAAATAAGGTCCTGAGAATGACTTTTTGTACAATGTCATAGATGGGGAGAGCCAAAATTACTGCGACTTTGCTCTAATTTTGTTGGCTTCTTTCTTTTCTTCCGGTAAGACGCCATCTTTTAAGAACAGTATGATGGGATCCATCCACGAGGGGCCTAGTTCGGCGCAACATACCTTTTCAGCTTCGGGGTCTTCAATGCTTGGTCTTGGTAAGTAGTCGATGAGCAACGGATGAGGGATGGATGTATCTGCCATTGAAGCGAAGCCTGCTAGTTCGTCTGCTCTGCGATTTTTCTCCTTGCCAATCTGTTCTATCCTTACTGCTTCAAATTTCTTGATCTCTGCTCTGACCAATTCTTGGTACTTGGCCATCTTGTCATCCTTTGCTTCATAGTCGCTTGAAAGTTGGTTTACCACCAACTGTGAGTCGCTGTAGAACATTAGTTCGGCGGCCTTCATGTAGAATGCTGATTTGAGACCTGCGAGAAGCGCTTCATACTCCGCTTCGTTGTTTGATGCTGAGAAGCCAAGGTTGACTGCTTGTTCCACAACCAGGCCGTCTGGTGAGATGAGGACTATGCCAAGTCCTGCACCATGCCGGTTGGATGCTCCATCCACAAAGAGCTTCCACATCTCTTCCAACGAACAATTTCCAGCAAGTGGAGGGAACAGACGATGCTGTGGGGTCAAGAATTTCGCTGGTGTTCTCTTCAAGGTCCATGCTTGTTGTTTGCCCCTCACTATCTGATTGAACCCAGTCTTTATTTCGTAAGTTTTGGTTTGGTGTAGCATGGTTCGCTTCTTCCTTGCTTTCTTTACTCTGGTCCGCCTTGGAGTTTGACTGAGTATCCTGTACCAGGGGTTGCGCTATTCCGGTTGTGCTAGTCAGGTCGACTGGGTAGATGTGATGACTTCCTGGGGTAAATTCCGTGACGAAATCTGCCAAAGCTTGGGCCTTTATCGCGGTTCTGGGCTGGAACTTGATGTCGAATTGTCCAAACTCTACTGCCCACTTCAAGATTCGCCCAGAAAAGTTTGCCCTTTCAAACAAAGCTTTTAGTGGGAAAGCTGTGAGGACGATTATGGTGTGAGCGTGAAAGTAGTGCGACAATTTCCTTGAGGCCATCATCAAGGCCAAGGCTAGCTTTTCCAGTGGCAAGTACCTTATTTCACCGCCCAGCAATGTTTTGCTGACATAAAAGATGGGCAAATGTTGGATTCCTTCCGCACGGACCAACACTGCGCTAATTGCGTGCTGAGAGACTGCCAGGTACAGGAAGAGTTCTTCTCCAGGTATTGGAGTGACAAGCAGCGGTGGAGAAGACATGTATTCTTTTAAGCTTTCCAGTGCGCGGTCGCATTCTTCGTCCCACTCGAACTTGGCTTTTAATGCTTGGAAAAACGGTCGTAGTCGGTCTGACGACCAGCTAATGAATCGGTTGTGCGCAGCTGCCATGCCGGTGAGATGCTGCACTTCTTTGACTGAGTTAGGCCTCTTCAGATCCTGAATTGCTTTGATCTGGGAGGGGTCCGCCTCTATACCGCGATTGGTCACCAGAAAGCCCAGGAATTTACCAGATCCCACACCGAATACGCACTTGGATGCATTAAGGCGCAACTTGTGTCTCCTCAGAATCTGGAACATCTCACCTAGGTCCCTTATGTGGTCATTCTCATCCTTGCTCTTGACCACCATGTCGTCGATGTAAGCCTCCATTGTTCTGCCCAACAACGGCTCAAACATCTTGGTGATCATTCTCTGGAATGTTGCCCCTGCGTTCTTTAGGCCAAAGGGCATGACCTTGTAGCAATACAGTCCTCTCGGAGTTGTAAAGGATGTGATCTCCTGGTCTGGTTCATGCATGGCGATCTGGTGGTAGCCTCTGTACGCATCGAGAAAGCTAAGTCGGTTGTGTCCCGCCGTCAGGTCTACCAATTGATCTATCCGTGGTAGGGGGAAGCTGTTCTTTGGGCATGTTTTGCTGACTGTCTTATAGTCGACGCAGACACGCCATTTTCCATTCTTTTTTGGCATTACGACTGTGTTAGAAATCCATCTGAGGTAGTGTACCTCTCTGATTGCTCCTGCCTCCAGCAGGTTTCCCATTTCTTCCGCCACTATCTCGGCGTGGTGGAGTGCTGATCTGCGAGTGCGTTGAATGATTGGTTTGGCGGATGGGTGGACATTGAGTTGGTGACAGATGAAGTTAGGATCAATGCCTGGCATGTCGTAGGGTGTCCAGGCGAACACTTCGATGTTAGAGGTTAGGAATTCCAAGACCTCTAATCTCTCAGTGCTGGACAACGACGAACCGAGCAAAAAAGAACTTATCCGGGTTCTTTTCATCTATACTTACCTTTACCAAGTCTTCCACCGCTTTTTGATCAGCTGCTTTGCCAACATTAGCGAACAGTTCATTGTTCTCTGGTTCCTCTACCGAGTGGACGTATCCCTTGGCAGCGCGACTGCCATTTACTGTGACAAAGCATTGTTTGGACATAATCTGGTCTCCATAGACTTCTTCAATTACTCCCACTTCATTAGGGAATCGCATTACTTGATGGTAGAACGAAGCTACTGCTCGCATGGCATGCAGCCAAGTTCTGCCAAAGATAATGTTGTAGGTAGAGGGGACTTTCAACACCCAGAATTCCACTTATTTCGTTACATTTCCCGCCCTGACTGGAAGGATAATCTTGCCGACTGGCCACTCTGGCATTGAGTTGAATCCAATCAGGGGGGACACGGCGGGTGCCAAGTCCTTGTCTTCTAGCTTCAGTTGTTTGAAGGTGTCGTAATACATTATTTCACACGAGCTACCTTGATCTATCAAAATCCGCTTGACGTCATAATCCTTGATACGGAGAGTCACGACTAGCGCATCGTTGTTAGGACAATATATCCTTTCCAAGTCTCTGTCTGAAAATGAGATGACATTCGTAGGCTCTGTTCTCCCCTTATTGATGGTAGGTTGAGCGCTTAATACCTCCCTTAAGTGCTCAGCCTTCTTGATCGACCCTCTGAGCTTGCATACACGCTCAGGTTCGAATACTCCATGTATCACATTGATCACGCCTTGTGGTGGGGCGTCGACTGGCATTCCGTTCAGGTGGTTGTCATTCTGGGGGGCCGGCTGCGCCCCTCCTTCAATGTATTTGTCCAGGTGACCGGCTGCCACCAATTCCTCTAGATGCTGCTTCAATGGTATACAATTCTCTGTGCGGTGTCCGTTTTCTTTGTGGAAGGTGCATCGCGATCTTTCGTCGTAGTCTTTCTGTGCTTCTTCTAGCTTAGCGGGCCATCTGACGAAAGGCTCATCGCGTATTTCACTCAGAATCCGATAGATCGGTTTCTTGAATACCGTGGTTATGGCAGTGCGGACTCTCAACCATCTTTTATCCTGTCCTCACCGTTGTCCCGCCTGCCTCGTCCGTTTCTGCTCGGACGATCTACCGTATTGACCTTTGCTGAGGCCTTTTTCTCTGGTACTGTGGTCGTGCCAGATTTTGTTTTGGCACGGGCGCCATCCTCTTCCACCCTGATGTGCTGATGCACTCTTTCCATCAGGGCCTCCATGGTGAGGGGTGGTGTCATGGTGATTGAGTCCCTTAGTTTGTTCCCTACTGGGAGGCCTCTTTTATACTGTGCAATGGCGAGATTGGTGGGGCAGTCCCCAATCTGGTTGAATGTCTCCCAGTAGCGACTATTGTAGGATCTCAGCGTCTCCTTTTCGCCCATGTCGATGGAGAGTAGCTGGTCAATCTCCACCGGGGTTTTGGTGTTTGTTCTAAACCTTGTGACGAACGCCTCCGCCAATTGCGCCCAGGAGGCTATGCTGCCTTCTGGAAGTTTTGGAACCAAGTCAAGCCTAGGTCGCCAAGGCTTGATGGAAAGAGGATGCACATTAAAGCCTCATTTCGCCGATATACCGCCATAACCTGGCGGAAGTGACTTAGGTGCATGTAGGAGTCCGTCTTCCCTTCGTAGGTGGTGAATTTAGGCTGAAGGAAGCCTGAAGGTAGGGGCGCGTTTTCGATTGCGAGAACGAACGGCGAAGTCTGCAGCCTCGCTAGTGCTTTGTCTGTTGGTTCGTAGGCAGGGCGCGGTAATGGCATTCCAACCTCGACGTTTCCATGCGTCCGAGGAGCCAACCGTTGAAGGGCAGAAACTCTGCGAGGGTTGCGCGCCCTGGTGTCCTCCTTCCATCGTGCCCTCTCTTCTAGCATGGTTCGCAAGTCGGACGATCTAGGCATCTCCGACTGCCTGGATGATGTCTGGTGTGTGCGCGAGGGCCGATAGGTGCTTCCCTCAGTACATGACCTCTCAGTCCTCGTTCTCTCAGATCTGGAGTGACGAGTCCTGGAGGTTCTAGATTGAGTATCGCCTGTCCTGAGGCTTCTATTCTCTGCTTGTGATGGTGTGGAATGCCTGCCACGGTCTTCTGAGCGGCGAGGGGGCGTCTTGCTTTTGCGCCCCTCTCCTATCACCACTCATTTTCCCTTCATCTGGCGCTTCATAATCTCCATGTCCGCCGCCATCCGACGTATCAACTCATCATGTTCCTTCACGCGGTCCTCCAGAACTTGAGGATCAATCCTCCGCCTTTGTCTATCAGGACTTTTTGAACGAGAGTGACGGGGGCTATTATTCCGCCTTCCCCTAGCATCCCTCCTGGGGTTATGTCGTTGGGGCTCCAAGTCCGCCATGGGAGGGACAGGAGGCAAACCTTTGCGCCTCCCACCTCCTTCTGGTGTTTGTCCATCAATGGCGGACTGTGGTAAATCTTCGTTGTGCGCCATTCAACTAGCGAGGGAACTTGATCAAGAGGTTTTGTTCTGTTTGTCTTTCCCACAGACGGTGCCAATTGTACGGAAAAAAAATAAACCTTCTCGTATAATCCTGTTGATCAAGTCTGCGCTCCTCCAAACGTCGTCGCTTTACTCCCTGAAAATACAAACGTGAGCTAGCCGGCGGGTGTATGCCAGAAACCTCTCCGATGCCTAAGTCAGCAAAATAGACAAGTAGACAAAAGCTCTGTGTATTCAGGAATTAAAGTTGTGTTACCTCTCCATAGGTGATGTTTGTGAGCTTTTATAGGTTCCGTGTGGCACAATCCTAGTAGGACTTTTATTCCTCCATGTAGAGTCCTTCTAGGATTCACACTCCTGAAAGATAATGCTTATCCTTCAACACCCCCCTCACTGCTTAAACCAAGTGAGATGGTCTTACCATGACCGGACTCTAACATGACCGAGGTAAGCATGGCTATGTTAAGCCGCAGACTAGACCGAGATAACTTTAGCCCGGCTCTACTATTCACTGCTCTTACCTCGGCTCTCCCAATGCTAACCACGGTATGACTTGACCGGGATAACCGATACCGTGATCCCGACCGGAATAACTTTGTATGTGACGACCGAACTTAACCACAGACTCCTTGGGACCGGAGTAACTTCAAGCCTCCCTTGGACCGGAATAACTTCATGGTCTTTTTACTCAGTCCTTTGTACGGTGGCCCATAACGGCCCATTACCCAGCTCGGCCCAATTTTCATATAAATTACCCTCTCAATATCCATTTATATCCAAGAGGTTTAGAACCTGGTGAAAGATCCACCAATTCCCAAGTATGATTTTGCATAATGGATTCAATTTCATTATTAACAGCCTCTTTCCACAAAGGTGCTTCAGGACCTGTTATTGCTGCCTTAAAGCTTTGAGGTTCATTTTCTAACAGGTATGTCAGAAAATCTGGACCAAAGGATTTTGATGTTTTCGCTCTCTTACTTCGTCTTGGTTCATCATCAGTTAAATCCTGTTGGTCGAGACCATTACTAGTCTCTTGTGTTTGATTGTTATTAGTCTCTTGACTTTGTGTACAATCATAAGTTCTTTTCTGTGAACTTAATTCATGTCCTTTCTTGTAAGGAAAGACATGTTCAAAACACACAACATTCCTTGACTCTATAATAGTGTTCACATTTATATCAGGTATTTCTGATTTATAAGTCAGAAACCGATATGCACTACTATTCTGAGGATAATCAATAAACACACAGTCTACTGTTTTTTGTCCAATCTTAGTCTTTTTAGGAACAGGAACTTCAACTTTTGCCAAACACCCCCACACTTTTAAGTATTTGTAGGAAGGCGGTCGACCTTTCCACAATTCATAAGGAGTGCTGTTGGTTTTCTTATGGGGTATTCTGTTAAGAACATAATTAGCAGACAGTATTGCTTCCCCCCACAAGTTCTGTGGTAAGCCTGAACTTAGTAACATCGCATTCATCATTTCTTTAAGGGTTTTATTCTTCCTTTCAGCAATTCCATTTTGCTGTGGAGAATAAGGTGCTGTAGTTTGGTGAATAATGTCATGTTGTGCACAAAATCCATTTAATGGTGCATCATATCCACCACCCCTATCACTTCTAATATAAATCAACATAAAACATCAATCACTTGTTGTCTATGATGTGCTAGATTAATAAATTTCAAATGAAAAAACCAAAATAATTATGACTACACAAATCAGAATTAATGTTTTGACAAAATCATATCCTAACAAAAATTTTGCCTAAGAATCAAATAATTCAAAAAACCCATTTGATTGTAAGAGATACAACCAAATATTTGTGACAAAAGAAAATTACATTATCTCATCTAATGCAAGAGATACACTCCCATATTAAAATAATGTTTTAAGGTTTAACAAATTCTACTACGCAAGTAAAATAATAATTAATGACATCTCATGTCACAAATTTAAAACAAACTAATAATAAAAAATTTCTTAAATTTACTTCCAATTAAATGGAACGATATAATTACGTACATCTCCATCTTTAAATTTCTCTGGTGTTTAAACAACCATTCAAAATTGATGAGAAATATTCAAATTAATCTTCTTATGTCCAAAGTCAACAAATCAATTTATCATTCCAACTCTCATGACATTATTTTTTAAAGAAATAACTTGAGTTGATATCAATACGTGCATATCAAACGCATCAACTAAAAATAATGAATTAACAAAATAAATTAATCATGCATGATCCCATAACTTTCATCATGAGATAAAAAAAAACCCATAAATAAGATTCAACGCATTTTAAATTTTAAACTTTAAAACATATCTTTATTTAATCAGTTTGATTAGTCCACAAATAAACTAATTAAATATACATTAAAATGTTCTTGTGAATATATATATATATATATATATATATATAATTTCCGACTCAAGTGCAGAAACTATTCACAGAATTAAAGAATAAATCAGTAAACCAATAAAGAAAATAAACTTGCCACAAAGGTTTCTTCGTAATAAAAAATGAAATTAGTTTGTAAAACTAATATTTAACTCCAAAATCAAATACTTCCACGTATACTCACGAAGAATTATGATAAATTAACAAAATTAATTTTCTAGTTACTAAAACTAGAAAATAAAATACCGAAATAATATCTGATTACAAAAATCAGAAAAACAAACCACAAATTAATTTTATTTTCCTTGTTACTAAAACTAGAAAAATAAAATACCAAAATAATTTTCTATAACACCAAATAATATTCTGCAATTGTTAATGACACCAGTATATTACTACTAGTTGTCGAAGAAAATAGACAGTATATTACTACTATCCGTCAAATAGTTTATAAATACTATTTGTATTTTCCAACCAGAATATTACTTTGAAAATACAGAAGATTAAATACAATGAAGATACCAAAAACGAGTTTGTCTTAAGATTGTTGGACAATCTTCACTGTATTTAAGTAGATTAAATTCTATTGTGTACTAAACAACAACTAGAATATAAAGAAATAAAGGAAATGAGAGAATTTGTTTGATTACAAAAATCAAACTAGAAATAAAACAAAATAAATAAAAAAAGATTTTATTTTGTTACAAAAATAAAATTAAAATTTGATTTAAATAAATAAATAAAACAGAATAATAAATTAAACAATTTACTTGATTAATTTCTTTGAATAATTATCTGATCAAATCCAGTGTTTGACACTGTGTCTTTAAGACAGATTCGTCTTCTCCACGGTACTTTCAAAATTTAGACGTCTATCTCCCAGGATAAAATGATCTACTACAAACAATAGTAGCACTACAAATTGTTTGCCTAACGAACACACTAAGTGTTTATACACTCTTACAGAAGAAAATAATGCAGCAATATGAAAAGAATATTTGCAGAATTATGAAGGACGAAATTATTAGAGTTGCAAAATCCAAATGAGGGCTGTCCTATTTATAGATGGATTGGTGGCTGCAGATTTTGAATTAAACAGATGCAAACCTATTTGAATAGGTACGAACCTATTGGTTTTGAATTCAAACAGATTTGAATCTGTTGGGTTTATAATTCAAACAGATAAAAAACGGGAAGAGCCCTGTTTGGATGTACAGTAAAACTGGACCAATTTATTTCTGGCTTAATTTGAATTCTGGATTTTATTTTACCAAAAATAAAATTAAATTCATATATTTTTTGCCCAAAAAGATTAGTATTGGGCCGAACAAGGGTCCAATGGGTCTAGCCCATTTTGCCTATAACCTCCCCCTCTAAAACACTTGGGTATCCCTTGGGGCACACCCAAGTACCAAACCCATGCCTTATAAACCAATTCAAAATTCCCACCAAATCAATGTGGGACAAACCTTATTCAATACCTTTAAGGATTTTTTCACCAAAACTCAATTTCCATGGAGCATACTTTGGCTTCAATTTCTCATTCACTCGGTAATGATTTTGAGCAACCAAATATATCATGTGAATCACAATGCGGCATAGAACGCGTTACCACTTTGACTCGTGAAAATCGACGCACGGAGCCCACCTAAAAAATAGACCAAACATAGGAAAAAATTCTGGTTTTACCCAGAATTTTATAACCATTTCCAACAGTTGGTAAATGAGGTTATCGGCGATGGTAGCTGATAGCAATGAGTGGGGATGGCAACAGAATAGGTTTGAAGCTGGTTTGTCATCCTCTGTTCCCACCCCCGCCCATATCATAGCGGGGAGGGCAGGAAGTGAGTTATTTTTGTAACTTTACAAATAAATTTTTTTAGTAAAATTATAAATAATAATTTATAATTAATGAGAGTTAAAAGATGTATTATAATAAATAAATGAGTGAAAATAAATATTAGATATAATATTTTAATATTCTACTTTTATTATATTAAAAAAAATTAAATTATATATATAAATATATTTTATAAATAAAAGGGAAAACTTCACTTTACTCTTTATGGTTTGGATCATGTGCGATTTACCTCCTTAACGTTTGGAAATAACTATATAACATCCACGTGATTGTGGACTAAAAATGCACTATTTGGCCCGTTAACGATTTAATAAAAAGACTAAAATACTCCTGTATATAAGTAATTTAGGTGTGTGAACTACGGATATTTTTGTCATTTATTTGGAAGGTAAAGTCACTTTAACCTCTTGTATTTTATTTCATGTGTGGTTTACCTCATTGAAATTTGAAAATGAGTACATAACCTCCTTATGTCTGCCATATGTTTCACATTTGTTGTTAAGTTAGACGGAATGTTTAACTGTGCATTTTAATTCACAAACCACGTGGAGATTATGCGATCAATTTCAGAAGTTAGGGGATAAACCGCACTTGATTCAAACGACAAGAAGTAAAATGAAATTTACCCTAAATAAAATCGAGGAAGGAGCGAAGTAGATCGCGGTGGTAGAGCAATGGGCGGTAGAAAATAGAATCAATTTAATAAATTTTGTAAATTGTTTATAATGCCTCTTTTAAGAAGTGGCTTATAAATTAATTTATTAATTTTTTAACTTATTTAAGTCATATTACCTCTTTATTGTTTATATATTTTTTTCCATAATAAGTAAGAAAATCAATTTATTTATCATTTCTTAAAACAACCTTAAAATGCTTTTGTCATGCATAAAGTTTGTTTGAGATGTGGGTTGGTTTTTTGATTTTTGATTATTTTAGCCTGAGATTAAAAAGTCTAGTTTGAAATAGTTTTTTTGAATTTTTTGACTTTTGTAAAAGAAAAAATAAAATGATTATGATTTGAATGCGACATTTTATTTTATTAATTTTTTTTTTATCTATTTTATCTTTTATAACTCAAATAGTTAAAAAATCAAGTTTTTTGACATGCCAAACAAAACATAATAATGTTGATGGAACTACAAAATAAAAAATTAGATAAAAAATAAAAAATAAAAAATTATGAAAATATCATATTCAGCGAATTTGATAGAATTCAAATTATCCAAATTTACTCATGCCGCTCGATCAGCCAATCATCCGAATGATAAAGTGAGGACCGCAATAAATGAAAATAAGACGACTACGGTAAATAAGATTGACCATAAAAAATTCGATTAATAAATCATTTAACAAAAAAACAAAAAATTAATTCAACTGGGACCCGTTTACAAGCCTTGGACAGTGATGAAAATTAAGGCCCTCGTTGATTGATGACAAAAAATTAGAGATTCCTGACATGTGCAACCCCACAAAACGACATAAAAATAAAGTAAAAAAGAAAATCCTGTCATGTGCCAGCTGCATAAGAGAAAAAAATAATAATAATATTCAATCAACAAGCATGTGATATGCTCTGGCGCATGAGGTGACCTCACATAAGGGGCAAAAGGGTAAATTCACACTATTACATTATTTTTAATACACAATTATTTTTTTTTTAATTTTAAGTTTCATTTGGTATGTAACACGTTTATCAAAAAAAATCTATAATTTATATCAAAAGAAATTAAAGATTTATTTTTTCCTTTGTTTTTTATATATTTTTACGTAAAAAATTAAAAAATTATTCTAAATATATTAATTTTTAAATTTTATATTCTAATTGAAAAATTAAAAATTATTAAAATAATATGTTCTCAAACAAATTTTAAAAAAAAATTTAAAAATTTATTAAAATAGCATATTTGTAAACCACACTCAAAAATTTTAATTAAGAAATGGAACAATTGTGGAGTGAATGAATTCGTGTTTTTAGGCAGCCTTTAACTGACGTGAAAGAGCAACTCTTTTTCAAAAGCAAAAGAGAAGGTGGTGTTCAGAGGGACCCCATGTGACTCGATCAAGAAAGGGGTATCACCTGACCAATTAATCACAAATTTTTATGTTGTTTTACGTTTTTGAATCAATTAATATAAAATTGTGAATTTCATCTTACTTCTTTTTTTTTTTTTTTATACGTAAATTAATTAGGTTGTTTTGAGATGTGCATTGATTTTTTGATTTTTTAATTATTTTAATTTAAGATTAAAAAGTCTCATTTAGGATGATTTTTTTGATTTTTTTTGTACTTTTATGAGAAAAAAATAAAATGATTATGATTTGGATGTGACATTTTGTCTTATTAACTTTTTAGTTTATTTTGTTTTTTGTGACTTTTTTAGCTAAAAAGCCCCAAATTTTTTCTTCCCAAACGAGGGCCAACTCTTGAGGTTTATATATCTCACTTTTTGACATTTTAGAAATTATATTTCTACTTCTGTGATTAATAATCTCATTTTACAATCTTTCCTTGCTTGTATAAAAGACAATAATTCCTAATAGAAAAATAAAAGAAATTACATTAAAAAAAATAGATAAAACAAAGAAAAGGGGAAAAAAATAGAAGAAATAAAGCAAAATAAGAAAAGAGAGAATGTATGAGTTTAATGTCTTTATTTTATTTAAATAATTACAATGATAGGGGGTTAATGTAATTTTTCAAATATTAAGAATGATACATATATTAAACTTAAATTTCATGAGGTGTAAGTGTAATTTATTTATTTTTTATTAATCAAAACATATTTAATAATACATTTTGTGGCTGTATCGGATAATTTTAGATAGAGCAGGGCCTTCTCTTTCTATTGTCAAATCATAGGGGTGGTTTGAGATGGTTTAGGGTTGGTTTGGAGTGTCTTAAAAAAATGTATTTTTTGTCTTTTAACAAAAAGATGTGCAGAAAAGTAGAGAGATGATATGATGAAAAAAAGATAAAAAGATAAAAAGATGGATTATACAGTAGATGCCAAACAAGGCTTTAAATAAGTGTATTTTTTGACTTTTTATAAAATATGAGTTAGGTATTGGTTTGTTTTGAAGTGATGTGATAGAGAGGTGATCCGACTGATTTAAATAAGATGATGTGACTTAAATATGATGGTAACTTTTTGACTTTTTTAGGTTATAACAATTAAGGCCATAGTCATAAACATAAATGAAAGAAAACAATAATGGAGAATCAGGATCCTCTCCTTGACTTCCTACTTACTGAGTCATTGGACTCGCTTTTAGACTCAATTTTAATGATTTAAACTGTTCACATTTTAAGATTTGTTGAATATATCATACCTATAAAAAATCAAGTTGATCGAATATCAAAAACTACGTGTTCGGATCATCGAATTAAAAACTATTTTTTAAAAAAATTTAATAAACCGTTGTCTGAACACATATTTTCTGATATCCGATTAAATTGATTTTTTACAGGTATGATACATTCAATAAATTTTAAAATATGAATAATTTAAATTATCAAAATTAAATCACAAAATAGACCAATGACCCAATAAATAAGAAGCGAAGGAGAGTATCCTGATTCAATAATGGAGTCCCATCTCAGTGGCCTACTTTACACCAATGTTTTAAAAACCGGACCGGTGAGTGAACCGGAAAAATGATCGGGTGGACGGGTCACCGGTTCAACCGTCGGGTTGAACTGGAATCGAACCGTGACGTCATAAATATATTAAAATTATATTTAAATAAAAATATAAGTAATAAAATTATAAATTAAAAATTTTAATAATCTTAAATATTTCTCTTAATATTTTTTTTATTAAAAAATATAAAAATATATTTAAAAATATTATTAATTTTAATTTTGGAAGAAGAAATCAAATATTCAATATTCAATATTCCCTCCATATGATTTTAATTCAAATAATTTGATTGAAAGAAGAGCAAAAATTTTGGAGGGATATCAAAACTTTAAGTTTCCCTCCAATAGATTTGATTGAATCCCACATAGATTTCTTGAGTTTTTTTGGAAGAATTTTTTTCTTATAAATAGATAGAGGCTTTCACAATAATTTCAAGCTCTCAATGGGATTCCTCACAAGAGGAGACCTTTAAAAGAGAGTTTCCAATTAAATTTTTATTATATATATATAATATATAATATATATATATATAATATAAGAAAGAAAAGAAAGAAAGAATAAAAAAAAGGAAAAAAAAATACAAAAAGTTCGTTTTTATCAACCCGGTGAACCGGAATCGGGTCGACCGGTTTGCCGGTCCGACAGCCAGTTTTCCCGGTTCTCCCAAAATAGGCCGGTTTTTCACTGTGACCGGTTCTATGGGTGTACCCGGACCGGAACCTCGACCGGTCGGCGGTTCAACCGGTTGAACCGGCCGATCCGGTCCGATTTTTAAAACCATGCTTTACACTCATTTCTCCGTATTTCAATGACATCTAGCTAGCTAGCAAGCAGGACTAGAGAAATTAAACTCATCACCTGGCACTTCTTGTTTGATAGAAGGGAAAGGGTGGTTGTGTATTTGCAAAGGCTTATTTTAGAAGGTAAGTCGAGAGTGAATCTTTATTATTTTTTTAAAAATATATAAAAATAAATAAATAAATAACTGATATAATTTAAAAAGTTAAATATAAATAACTTTTAATTGAGTTACTAAAACAAGCTTAAGAAATAAAAGAGAATTGACAAAAGGAAAATGAAACGTAAACGAGTCAAGGGGTTTTAAAGAAGTGTCTAAACTGTTTCTAGTTTAGAGTTGGGTTAGTTCGGTTCACTTCGGTTCATTGGGTCTATTTTTTAGTCTCTTTTCGATAATTTAAACTATTCATGTTTTAGAGTATGTTGGGTATATTATTCCTGTAAAAAATTACAACAATCGGATAACGGATACTATACATTCGGATCACTGTTGTTTGAAAAAAAATTAACGGTCAGAAAATTAACAATTCATAAAAAGTAACCCGAATACATTGTATCTGTGGGGACATATTTTCTGAATAGCAATACGTGGCCAAGGTGGCACCGAAGTGCCAGCCGAGGTGCCACGTGTCCTCAACTTGACGCCGAGGTAATGTCGCCTAGGCCGAGGTTATCTGAGGAGAAACCGGAATCCGAGATGAGCGGATAAGTTACAAGAGTCCTAGAATGAAGGAGGACTTCAGTCTGGGTAAGGATAAAGCTCTTAGGGAGTTTATCTTTATCTAATTGAGAGTCTTGAATAGGCATTGAGCCAGAGTCCAGTGAAGCTAGGCTTCTACTGGGATCAGGTCAGTGTTGGTTATAAAAGTAAGGCATCTACGTGGGTCTAAGGTACGCTTTT
The DNA here is from genome assembly GCF_055761805.1 of Camellia sinensis. NCBI lineage: Eukaryota > Viridiplantae > Streptophyta > Magnoliopsida > Ericales > Theaceae > Camellia > Camellia sinensis. Next base: position 104,150,490 of record NC_138962.1, read on the forward strand.
TGTATTTTGAATCGTGAGTTAAGCACTTTTGCTATCTTTGAGAGATAACTGACTTGATCGTCGGAGTGCCCCCGAGTGGAAGAACCACCATCGGAGTCTTTTCTTTCTGTGACAGGTCGTTCAGGCGCAATCTATTCTGCCAGTGTTCTCCAGCTGAGTACCTGCTTGACAGTGTGGTCAGAAAACAACACACACAGTATCCATTATCCGATCGACGTGATTTTTACAAAAATAATGTACCTAAAAAATCCTAAAATGTAAACAGTTTGAATTATTGATGAATGACTCAAAATTAATCCAATGGATCGGACTGGATTCTCCAGTCCAGATGGTGGACTGAGGCCAACCAGTGCCTTTAAAGAAAATATGATAGGGTTTTTTTTTTTTTTTTTTTTAAATGAAATTTTAATGCACAAACTACACATCAGTAGTTGGAGTGGTCGAGATAGGTGATTGCATTGAATCCCTAATTTTGACAAAATTTAAGTACACCTTCAAATAATATCTCTGAGTCTATATGATTAGCAGAATTAATAATAAAAAGATTAATATAAAATTAATTATTTAATTAGATTAGTAAGATATATAATTCTCTCTTGTATACGTTTGGTTTGTAATAGATATGGAAATATATAATCTAAATTATATGTTATTAGTCGTAGGATTACAAAAATGGGTCATTTTTATAGATAAAATGGGTCAATTTTGTTAGCTAAAATGGCCATTAAAATCTAATATGAATAATAAAATTTGTAACCAAATAATAAAATGTGAATGTCATGGATTAATAGTCTCAATCTTATATTATGATCCGCCCAATAAAACAAGTCCTTAAATTATTAATAGTTCTAAAAATAAAATTTAACTAAATTTATTTAATTCTATAATTCAAATAAAAAAAGGGCACTCAGGTGACTGAAATCTTTTTGGGTTAAAAGGATATTATTTGTCCAAATGACACTTATTAATTAAAAAAAAAAGACTCGTACCTATTCAAAATTTATCTATCTGATTATTTACCTAAATGTCACTTATCTGTCCAAATGTCACTTATTTGTGTACATGTTTCCTATCTAATCAAAATAAATGTCACTTATCTGTCCAAATGAATGTCACTTATTTGTGTCACTTATCCAACTGACCTCATTTGTCCAAATGAATGTCACTTGTCTAATCAAAATAAATGTCACTTATTTGTGTACGTGTTACATATCTAATCAAATATCACCTATCTATATATAAATCTATTCACCTATCTATCCATTACTCACTAGCTATTAGCCACCAGCGATTTTTTTGAACAAATTTTCGATAACTTTTTTAACGACTTTTCAACATGTATCCTCATCAACAAAAAAATAAAATAAATAAACCTTAGATCAAATAACATAGGACCTATAAGAATGGATTTTCACCAATTAACTCAATCAAAAAGTGATTTTTTTCTTTTTTTTTTTTGGTCAATTACTAAGAGTTTACAAATATAAGATAATTTTCCAGAGTCCAAATACAATACAACACATAACTAATATCGAATACCCCAACAACGAACCCAACAAATGGTCTCGTAATCGAAAGAAATCAATAATACATCAACCCAACATGGGTGGCTAAATAAGATGGCATTTGATAAAATTGAAAATTGAAAATTAATTATTAAAATTGAACGTTAAATTTTTCAAGTTGAAAAATTATTTGATAAAAATTTAAATGCTGAGTTAAATATAAGTTCAAATTTAAAATTTATTATTTTCAAATTGTATATCTCAATTTTTATATTGTGATGGTGGTGGTAGCGGTAGTGGCAGCATAGTGGTGATGGCGGTAGCAATGATAGTGATAGTAAAATAATGGTGATACTTATGACAACAATGACAATGGTGATGAAGGTAGTGGTTGTGGTGGTGGCGGTGACATGGTAGCAATAGCGGTAGCGGTAGCGGTGGTGGTGGTAGTGGTGGTGGTAGTAGTGACTATGGTATGGTGGTGGTGGTGGTAGTAATGACGGTAGCGATGGTAGTGGTGGTGGTGGTGGCGGCAGTGGTAGCGGCGGCAGTGGTAGCAACGGTAATGGTGGTGATAGTGGCAACAATAGTGGTGGCAGTAGCATGACGGTGGTGTTTGTGGCGATAGAAGTGGTGGTGGGTTTATAATAGTATATACTAATATTTATATATAATAGTTATAAATTCAGTTAGAATTAAGTAAGTTTCATATAACTCAAAATTTCATAAGTTTTAGCATTTATTTTAAGAGACTTTAATTTTTAAGTGATATCAATTATAATTATCAAATGAGTTTGATTGATTATCACTTAATACATTTAATTTTAAATGCTGAATGAGGTTATCAAACGAGATAATTGTTGAAAAGTCCAAACTAAAGAGGATATAATGCATTAGGTTCGATGGATATTTCTGTTGGTGAGAGGTCTACCATTTGTGAAATAGTTTGGTGAGAAGTCATTTTGTTTATTTTGAAGGACATTCTGTTTTTAATTTTACCCCTAAACTTATTTTTTGAATTTTTTTATCTATTGACTTTCATTGACTATTTGATCAAAAAAAATTTCTTATTTGCTCAAAATAAAATTCCTATCTGTTCAAAAAATTTCCTATCTGTTCAAATTTATATCTATCTATTTAAATTTTTTCCATCAATCCAATTTTATTTGCATAAATTTTCTATCTGTCCAAATTTTTTATGTGTAATTTTTCTATCTTTTCAAATGTTCTTATATGTTCAATTCTTTCTTGAAATTCTTTTATCTGTTTAATTTTTTTATTTTATTTTTTAATCTTTTGAAATACGAAAGCAAACCAAATCACCAAACCCTATTTTGTTCAATTTTTTCTATTCTACTTGTTCAAATCTCTCTTTTCTCTATTTGGTCCTCTCTCTCTCTCTATATATATATATATATATATATCTATCTATCTATCTATCTATCTATCTATCTATCTATCTATCTATCTATCTATCTGTTACAATCCGTCTCATTTTCATCAACATCAACACAAGAACAAAAAAAATTTAATTATTTGTTGCAATCTGTTTCTTCATTACCATCATAAAAAACAACTACACAAAAATAATCTTTGTCCAAAACCTGACCTAAATTGAAAAAAGGAAAATAATAAATAGATTAACAACAACTAGAATTTTATCTGTACAAATTAAAGATTCATAATCTCATTTTCTTCTCCCTTTCGAGGTTTTTGCTGCAAGCAAACAACACCAAAAATATTGAAAAACCAAGATTTTCATAGTGCTTTGTGTTCTTTGGTGCTCTCCCAAGCATCTTCGATGATCAATCGATCTACATAAAACAAAGCACAAAAAGGATCGATCAAACCCTCAAAGATCATGATCCATACAAATTGATACACATAGATATATGAATATATATATTTTAGAGAGAGAAAATGAACAAATGATCAGAGAATTTGTGCGTGGGCTTGGTGTTTAATGAGAGGGTTAGAGTCAAATCTAGCAAGTTTAGTGCAGTTGTGGAATAAATATGAGAAACTTCTTGTAAAACCCAAGTTATGTGTAGGATTATTTTATTGGATAGATTAATAATTAAATTAATTTATATGGGTCATTTATTAATATCAAAGAATTAGTTATGAGATGGCATTATATTTCCTATTACTTAGATGGGTAATTTTGTAACTTTGCGAAATTAGGGTAATAAGCCCACCTATTGTGGCTTTAAGTCTTGGAAAACAAACAAAACAGAGGCTGTGAATTACTCCATAGGCGGCTAGGGTTTGAGAAGGTAAAAGAAAAAAGAAAAGAAAAAGCGAAGAGAGGTTCAAGTGAGGCTGCAATAGGGATTGGAGGCAGCACATTGGTGATTTTGGGACACCCACTAGTTAAGGTAAAATCTGTCTTTACTGTTAATTATTAAGTTTATGTTGAGGAATTTAACAATCAATGCATTAAGGGGATTTGGAAGATCTATAGGTGCCTACTTAGGTTGTGAGAATTGGGTGCAATGTGTAAGTGTAACTTTGGATGGGTAATAGAAACAATGGAGTTTTGTATCATGGGTAAGGGTGTGTTTGGCTATAAAGTTGGGTTGAATGGTTTGATCTTTTGGATATTAAAGCAATACATTAATCTAATATAGTGGGGCTTTTGTGGGTGTATGTAACATGTAAAAAAATATTAATTTATTTGAGATTTTATTTATTAGGTTTGTGTGATCGAAGTGGTGGAGCTGGGTGTTTGGAATTGGTGTTGGAGTGTTATTTCTAAGCGTTTGAGGTAAGTAACCCTCTATCGCTGTTGGTTCATTTTCATTCGTATTGAATCGTTTAAAATCATAAATATTTATTTATAACCTTCATGTTCTCTTAAAATAAAATATGGGTCAAGTATAAAGCAATATCGAATATTATTATGAAAATTATTTGAATATTTGGTGAAACTATTCTGAAAATTGTACTAAACGTTTATTCTGAAAATATCGAATGTTTTATTTAAAAGTTGTATATTGTTTGAATTTTGAACATCACTCTAGTCTGACTATGATTTGGACCCTAGCCAATGGGGGTTATTTATTGGCACAGAAACTAGTTTCTTTTGGGGCTTTACCACCGGCCTACGTGTGGTTCTGGGCCTTGTCACGGGCTAAGTGGCCGTAGTCACCAAGACTTGGGTTTTGTGAATTGCATCATTGAACCATTTGAATATCGAACCATCAATTTTGAACAACGAAATTTCATTGAATTACCTCATTGTCTTTTCAATTAAAATGTATTGCTACACTGTTTATTTTTAGCTACGAAACATCTTACAAAATAATTGTTCATTTATTGAATGGTAGCAGAAAATATATTTATTGGTTATCGACTATTTTTTTTGTATACTTGATCCAGCTAACAGTGATGGTTGGTTATTTACTGGGCTGTCTAGCTTACCCTTATTTTATTTTTTAGATTCTGAAGAGTAGAGCTGCGCAGGGTTTTTACATGTGGGAGTGCCGAGAGTAGGGCTATGATTTAAGTACTTGGATTATTATTATTATTTCTTTTATTAGTGGACTTGGTGGACAATTTCATATGATAAGAATTATCTATTTGTATGGTTTTTAGCATTATGATATTTAAGGATTTAATTTGAGTATTTTACATTGTTGGTTATGTGTTGGACTCTTAGCCTTGCATGCTCACTTAAATGAGTGCGTTGTCACGGAGCTTGGGGCGTGACACTTCTGTTTAGCAAGACAAGGATCGAGAGACGGAGGAGGAACGACGACAGTAGTGGTAGGTTTCTAGCGGATAAAGGCGATTCAGACAAAGATTGGAGGCGCGATGCCATAACTAAACTCGCGGTAGAATCTTAGAGGCAGATTTGTTAGCCTTTGCAGTGAATCCATCTTCAAAAACTAGATCCACCTCCATTGCCGACTTTTGGATCCTCTGTCACCGACAGTGACATCTACCACATGCTGCTGCCTACGGCACTACTACGTTGATTTGGAGAAATGAAAAGAGAGAGAGAGAGCAGAGCAGTGAGTGAGAGAGAGAGAGAGACGACGACGACGACGACGATGATAGGGAGAGAGAGGAGTGGTTAGGGTTTGGTTTGGTTTGGATACAATATATATATATATATATATATATATATAGGTAGTTTGGTCATTTTCGTGGAGCTTGTCTTTATAGATGTAATGTTTCAGAGGGTAGACCTTTGAGCAACAAAAATCTTAATTTAGATTTATGGCCCTAGTGCCCATTATCAAACACCCTCTAAGTTATAAACTAAATTGAAATAGTTAATTATTTGAAAATAATGAATGTTTTACTGACTCAGGTGTTATTAGTACAGAGGAGAGTGCCAATTATGGAAGTGTATGAGACTTGTGACGAAGCTCCCAAAGCACTGGTGCATCGCTTGCGAGATTTTGTTTTGGCATAACAAGTTTTGGCATTGAGTCTGCTAAGGTGGGTAATTGATTCAGTGGGTTGCCTTGATTTCTAAGAAAGGGTTGAGGCAATACATTCATGAATGGATAGGGCAGGGTTAGGTTTGTTTTTTGGTCTATGTTGGGGGTCTATGGTTAGCCCAAAGTCAAGCCATCTTTAATAAAAATGTTGGGATTACTGAGAAGATTATGAGGCAAGCTTGTGGTTTACTACAAGAGTTTGGGCAAGCAAAGGCGCGGTGCAAGGCCCTCGTCTAGGTCACATTCCACTACGATGGCCATGGACGAAGCTACATAGGGTTCAGGGGGCACGTGCCCTTCATTTTTTAAAAAATTACACTTTTATCTCTAATTAGAATTTTTTTTTTTAACTCCCTTTAAATTTTTAAATATGTTTTAAAATGTTTGTATCTCATCTTTCCTCTCTCTTACTTTTTAATAAATTCCTAATAATTAATGTTTAATTTTATCAAAATATTTTCTTATAATTATTTCTATCTCTCTCATTTGTCTCTTGTTTTCCTCCACATCTATCTTATTCTTTTTTTTTTCCTTTCTTTTTTTGTATGCATTTTATTACATTTTAAATTGTGATTATCATCATATTTAGTAATTAAAATAGCAAATAAAAAAAACATCGGTTAATTAAAACATATCTAAGGCACATAATTTTGACATCACGTAAATCTTTGGTCATTCTATCGCCAAATAAAAATTAGATTTGGGTAAGTTTTGTAATTGATATCGTAAAGGATTAATGGTGCCCCCTCATGAATCACTGACAATGGAAACCTCCGGGTGTGGGTGTCTTCAAGCTCAACTTTGATGGTGTTGTTTTTGGGCGAGAAAAAGCTATTGGGGTTGGGGTGATTGTTTGAGATCAAAATTGGCAAGTGATTCGTGCATTATTAGAGAGGCTCCAACAATGCGTGGAGGCAGATTGTGTGGAGCTTGTGCAGCCGCAAGGGTGGTGTAGTTTGCCCGAGAGTTAGGATTGGGAATGACAGAGTTGGAAGGTGACTCACTGAATATTGTGAAGGCTTTCCAAGAAAATGGACAATTGTTATCTCCTTTTGGACATATTATTCAAGGTGCAATTGGATTGAGTAGAGGATTTCAGAGATTCTATTGCTCATACATCTTAAGAGAATGAAATAAAATTGCTCATGAATTGGCTCGGATGGCCCAACATGCACTTGGGTTGAAGGTTTGGATGGAAGAAGGTCCCTCTGAGTTATCTCATCTTGTTATGGATGAAACTTTGTAGCTAGTTTGGTTCTTGTTTAACCCATTAAAAAAATTAAAAATTAAAATTTTAAAAAAAAAACTATTTAGGCTATTTATTTTTCTTAATTTTATCCAATTACTAACTATTGTCCATATTTTAACAAAAACTGACATCTAAGGACTATGTGGTATTTACTAATTGATCGCTCCTGTACATTTTAATTGGGAGGTTAATGAGTAGAGTCCTGTAAAGGTAAGAACTTTTTTTTTTTTTTTCCTATTATGGAAATTTTGTTATATTGAGTTGATTTCCTTCCATTAGGGAATGACCCTCCAATAATGTTAAGTTTCATAAAAGAAATATCGTAAAAAAAATTTATGAAGATTCTTCATTTTGGTTTAGTTTGTAGTGTTTTATTGTATATTATGCAATCACTTTTGGATTAGTTTAATGAAACTTTTCATGATATTTATTTCACGAACCGTAACATTACCTATGACCCTCCTCCATACCACTATCCTCCATAGTCCGCCAAACTCTATTTCATGATTCACATCCCAAGCCCATAATGATGATATGAACCGTTCATCTTGTAAGCCCAACACTAAAGACGAGTTGTAGGAAAAAATAAGTTTCATTAAACATCAGTAGACACATGAACAAATTACATTTTGTTTCTTTTAAACGGATAGTAACTGTGAGTTTAACTTAAATCGTCAATTTTATAAAATAAAAATATGATTTGTTCATATATTCATCGATATCTGATGAAACTGATTTTTTGCATATGTGATTTTCACTATAAGATTTACGATATGAACCGTTCGAATCATTGTTGTAAGCCCAAAGTGAGGCTTACAAAATAAATATGGAGGGATATAAAAGATATTTATAGTGGTATGGAAAAAAAGTCAAGACTTATAATTGTCTATTGTAATTCTCTACATATATGTATACTAACATCTGGCACAAGTGATGAGTGTGTGTGCAATTCAAGTAGATAAGAAGAAACAAACAAACAAAAAAGATAGCAAATGTACTAATATCACAATATGTAATAGTTTGGACCATAAATAAATTTTCTGTCGACTATGACTAGGTTTAAATTTTCTATTACTTCTTTTTCTTCTTCTTCTTCTTCTTCTTCTTCTTCTTATTATTATTATTATTATTATTATTATTATTATTATTATTATTATTATTATTATTATTATTATTATGTTGGAGGTTAAAGAGAAGTTAAGACAAGTTTTGAATATTCAAGGGATGAAAGACACATGGCATTGTAAGAAAGAATATTGAAGATTTAGGAAGTTAAAAGTAGTTATTTAGGTGGTGGTTAATGGAAGTTTTTTCCTTCATTTTTTCTATAAATTGCCATTAATGGTTCTATTGTAAGACACCAACAAATTAATACATGACTTGATTTCTATTTCTTTTCCATCCTAGGAGTAGATCTAATCTACATATGAGTAGTTTAAACTTAGATAGGAGTAGTCTTAATATACTTTACTTGCATCTGATTGTTCATTCAATCATTTATATCATCATCTTCTTCTTCTCTCTCTCTTTTTCTTGTTTGTATTGTCATTATTTTTATTCCAAGAAAGTCCTTGAACTTTCAAGGCATAGAACCTCAACACAATTGTTTGATCATTATGTTGTTTGGTGAAATTTTAGTTGAGGCTTTATCGATCTAAGCCTAACAAAAATTTTACTAACAGTTGCGGCTAGTGTGTGTGCAATTTAAGCAAGCTAAAACAATAAATAAATAAATAATAAAATGCATACATATTATGTGTTACCAAAGTCTTAGTTTCGAGTCTTGTCCACCCCTAGCATAGAGAGAAACAAGACTTCAGGCCACTAAATTTAGTCTTCACATATGTAATACTACAATAATCTTCTACCATTTGATCAAAAAATAAAAATATATATGGTCAAATTACACTGATAGTCCTTGTATTTAAGTCTTTGTCATTTTGATTTTTATAATTTCAATTGCCTAGATTTCAATCATGAATTTATGATTTTGTCTCAATTTAATCCAATTACTTACAATTGTTTAACATTTTTTAATAAAAAATATCCACCTAAGTGACATTATGTCATATTTTTAAGGCAAAATTATAGACTTGATCAACTCAGTGATAGTGAGTTAACCAATTTAGTGAAAAATTTTCATTAGAAACACTAACTGTGTTATCAGCAACACACGTGTCACGATCGTGGTGGTTTTGCTTGGAGATAAAGCAAAGGTGCACAGAATTCCGCGTGAATGAACAGTAATGGGCGGGAATTCAAATTTTAAATTCCGAATCTCCGTATTTACAGCTGTCTATATATCTGGGTCCAGCCTCAGATATTTGTCGGTGGAGAGAGATATGCGAGATATGCTTTTGCAGTTGGAGAGTTATTACACTGAGGTGATTTTCTGGTACCTTGTTTCGTCCCTCCTTTTCTTTCTGCCATTTTTGTCGATTTATTTGGTATACAATGTTGTACTCCTTTGTAAGATTTTAGTAAAATTATGGGTTTGTAGACTATATTCTACGCAAGTTCCATACAAGACTGACATGGTATTAGCATTTTTAAAATAATAAATCCCTGTCATGAATCTGTTTACTCTAAATTAATGAATAAAAATGAACCATATCATCATTCTATAAAAAAGTCAACAAAATATGCTTTTATATCATTACTCAGTTCTCTACAATATTATTTCAATTCTTAGAATGCAAATCAAACCAATGCTTATCGTTCCAGTAAATCAATCATAACCTCTCGCATTCACATTTCCTTGTAATGTACTACTACTGAAATCTATATTATTATAGCAAAAATATTACATATTAGCAACACACAAACAACCCATCACTGAATTTTCACCCACATACCAGAACTTGGTATTCCAGCATGCACAACAAACAACAAATAGTAACCTGGTGGTGCAATCTCAGCCGTTGAAGGCCCTATTGCAGTTACCCTATACTCCTCTGACCTGACACGGTAAAGCTCACTCGTCTTCAGCACCACCATTCTTTGGTTCATACCAAACGAATGCGTCGTAAACGACGGTGCAACAATTCTGACCGATACAACACTCAGTTTCAGAAACCTCGGCACCGTGAAAGTAACCCAAAATGACTGCTTATACCTGAAACTCTCATTGATATTCATAATTCTGGGGCGTATTGGGTCGTACTCGGGTCTCAAGTAGGGCGGTGAATAGGCTTCCAAGCTCAGGTCTGTTGGGTATTGTACCCCAGTGAAGTTGTAGTATGGATGTGGGTTGCTTCCTCCCACTAAAACACGACCATCAGTTAGCAAAACCGCACTTGAATGGTACATTCTTGGCCTTGTCGCAGGGGACATGACTGAAAATCGGATGTCCTCAACCCCGTGTGGCTTGTAAATCACAGGTCGGGTAACCGGGTTTTGCCCAATTTCCCAACCTGCAGTACCTGATCCGGCACCATTGATGATGACCACGTCGCCAGTGGGAAGAAGTATCATGTCACCCATCACACGAGGCATCGGCATGTCCTCCATGGCCCAACTAGGATTTTCATCGGTGACCTTTATGCGTCCGCATAAGCGACTCGCAGCATCAAAGATCCCTTGTTTAGCCCTGGAGAACGCACTACGGGGTGCACCGCCGCATACCATGACCTCAGCCTCAATGGGCTCGTTTGCATCTATGGGGAGCAACACGGATGAACCTGAGCTAGGGTAATTTCGAGGATCATTGGCGGTTATCAAAGGGAACTCTCTAACAACACGGTTTTGCTTGTAATCTAGAGATATAGCTCTTGTGTTGGCAAAAATAAACAAGTTTCCATCTGGCAATAGGTGTACAAATGGGTACAAGTTGTTCTCATCATCATCTCTAGTCTCTCTGAGAAATTCAAGCCAGAAAGAAGGTGAAGATTCAGATTTTCTAGGGTAGAACTCGTAGTTAAACTGTCTCCTTCCACCAATGATGATAATCCGACCATCTGGTAGTCTTTGATTTGTTGCATACCATCTACGCTCCGATAGATAACCAGGAAACTCAACCCAATCACAGGAATCATCATTGCATGGGGCTAACGTGCGCACTACATGATCACCGTCATTGTAGCCTCCGGTTTGGACTAGCGTTCCATCGGGGAGGATGGCGCCAGAGGAGCACCACGTATCGGTCTCTACCATTAGTGGCCGAAAAGTGTTAGTGCCTATGTCATAGAGTAGAGAGTGAGCAGTGCAGTCATTTTTTAGGACATTATCGAAAGGGTCATACCGGCAGCGGCCATAGGCGAGAGAGAGATTAGAGGGGCCAAAATCAGTCCTATCAAACATGACAACCTTGTTGTTATGTAGTAATTGCATGTGCATAGCGGATATGCCAATGCTTGCATGCAAGAGACACCATTCGCCTTCACGGCCAATTTGACACATGGCCGGAAAAGGATTGAGGATGAGGAGGAGGAGGAGGATAAATAACAATACTAGTAGAAAGAAGGTGACCATTTTGGTGAGAGAAAGAAGTGTGTATGTGGGTAGGGAGAGGGAAAATAGGGTTTTGGAATTCTGTTGTTGAGTTCTTGGTTAGAGATGAGTAGGGTTGATGGTGGGAATGGGTATTGATATGAGTTTCTATGTGTATATTATATTCTCAATAATTGTTATATTTAATTAAACTAATAATAATAAGGGTTATAACAAGTAGAAGTTTTCAAGTAAAAATTTAAGAACACTTGGGGGATGAGCATCAGACAAGGGAGGCATTCAAGAATTGCATCAGAGGTCAAAAGAAGTGAACCCAAAATTGAGGGTCACTTCCTTTCGGAGTGTAGAAAATATAGGGAAGCGAAGCTTGGAGTGCTACTCTTAAGCTTTTGGACTCATGGAATTTGTGTGAAAATCATGTAGGCCCCTCTCTAAACAATAGTTAAATTCCATAAATATATATATATATATATATATTACTTTTTAATATTGATAGTTACACCTACACCCCAATATTTTCCCAATATTTCTGTAAACAATTTTGTTTCTATTTCATTCAATTTCCCCTCTGTTTCTTTGTTCTCCACAAATTTAAGATCTAAACACAGCCTTAAGGGGTCAACTGAGGAACTCCAAGGACTCTAGACATTAACTGCTCCAACACTCTCAACTATATACATATATATATACATATTCAAGCCAAATACGATGAATGGACATCAAGTAGAAAGCATATATATAGAAAGCAAACTTTTTCATGTATGATGCTTTAGAACCTATATATGAGAGGAAACTAGTCTCCACTCTCCAGTTACACCACAAGCACAACTTCCTTGGCATGGCATCAAAAGCAAGGAACAAAATTTGCCACACTAATAACTCTATAAAAATGACATATTGACACAAATAAAGGGGCAAAAAGTATAGGATAAAAAAGAGGAAATTAAAAGGTAAAAATAAACAGGGATCATAAATCTTGAGGGTTCAACCTAGTTCCTTCTACCTCTGCTCTGCCTAGAGGCAACTACTGTCCTTCCAGCTTCTACATTCAATTGGTACTCTAAAGCGCTGACTTCTGAATCATTGTCCCCTATGCTATCATCATCGTTGCCCATCACTGACAGCATGGTGCATAATGAGGAAGCAAACGAAAAAATATAAAAGCACAAACGAAGTATAATATACAACAATAGTGATATCTTCCATCCAACAAGCATGTTGAGCAAATTTCAACTAGAATTTTCATCATGGTGATTGGTAATAATATTATAAGAAGATGACATAAATCTAGGCTTGTAGCCACTACAAATTCTTAAATTGGTGTTTTTTCCTTAAAATAAGGTATTACAGAGAAATAATTCTCTCATACTGCAGAAGAGTCTTTTCACCACCAAGCTTAGCAAAAAGTTTTTACCAACTTTTTGCATTTAACATGATTCATGTTGTTACATGAAACATAACTAATTTCTACTAGAAATGCTAGGAACCATGAAAAGTTTCCCCGAAACAAGTTGTATGGCATAGATTTAAAGTGGGTGGAATGTGGGTCACACCTAGAATGATTGTGATATCCATAGATGTAATTGTTCGGGTAATTTTCTGATATTTTTTTTATGGTTTTGTGGTCTTGTTGAATTTCTTCATGCAAGCAAGTACTACATAATATATGTTGCTATATATTGTAGTGCAAAACATTTTTTAGTATGATAGAGTACATAATGACATTTGAATGAAACCTTTTATCCTACCTTCTTTTCCTTTATTCATTCATTATTTATTATCCTTATATATGACATACAAAAAATATATCTAATATATATAGTTTGTATGTGTCCCTCACATGCCGTGTCTACATTTTTTGAAAATTTCCATATTAGCATGTCCATGTAGTGTCCATGCCCATGCCCATGCGTCTTAGCTACTAAAAGGTACTATCAAATGATGCCAATCTATGATAATTGTTCCCTTATGTTTATTTCATTTGGAAATATTTCATCATTCCCTTATCCAAATACCCCATAAACAGAACAAACATGAAAAACAGCTCAGCAGAAATAGTGAATTATACTCATTTATCGGGTATAAAACATTTTCAGTCAAGGAAACACTATAATTACCTGTCAGATATGAGGAACAGCACCTCTCAGAGGATTCGTTTCCTTTAGTATTTGAATTGATTTATAGTTACCTTCCAAAACACTCTTCATGCATAATCATTCATTTCTCTGCTATCTGCATAAAGTTGTTTAGAAAGAACTCTGCCAAACAACCAATTAGCAAAGGTCAGAACACTGAAAACAAATGCATATAATTTGCAAAGGATACAAATTGGGAATGAAAGAAATGAGCAAGAAATATGTTTGGGGGGGAGGGTTGAAATCGATTGGCTAAACAAATACATGAAGCCATTACTACTTGTTATCATCATAATAGAATGAATGTGGAAAATATAATTTGCCTCTGTTCATTAATGTATACACAGCTTAACCTCTTCTTCAGCAATTATATCATTATCATCTATAAAAGGTTAAGCCAATACATACTTGGAGTACATTGAGTTCGATACTGTAAAACTTCTGGATGACAGAAATTTTGATCTTTGACCCTTTTGAACTACAATTTCTTGTATTATTATTTTTATGACCAATTAACAAAAATAATGAAGGAGGAAACAGGAACAATTACACTAACATACTTAAGACCACTTGACCTGCAACCCGTGGCGTAGCCAGAATCTTAGTTCACCAGGGTCATATTTAACAAGTATCATCAATATCATTATGTCGAATTCAAGTTCTACACAATCTATATCAAAATCAATTTTCATATAATCCATTGTAATTTTATATATTTTTAATCACATCAACAAAAGTAATTTAAATTTGTCAAATTACATATTAAACTACAAGTTGGGACATTAATACTATTGCTTCAACAAAAATTCAGTAAAGATCTACACTTATACTTCACAATGAGTTTTATTTTTTGAAATCATTATATGATAACCTTATTACCTATGCTATCAAACACATTTTTTCAATCTATATAGTCAAATAATCATTCATTCAACCATCACTCTGAATCAAAAAAAAAAAAAAAACCCCATCACTGATTCGGTTACATCACAACTAAAGATCCTTTCACAGTTGTAGTTGTTACTGGTGGAATCAATGACAACTGTACTTGTTATTTTCACCACACATTTAAAATAAATAATAAAAAAAAAATCAAAATTTGTATTCTAATGTGCATTGTGTAATTTTATAAAATAATAACAAATTTTAGAGTATATTGATAATGCAATAGAATAAGAATAACAATTATTTTGTTTCTCTAATTTCACTGGGTTCAATTTGTAAAATCTCAAATAATTTGATAAATTTTTTCCTTTGTTTTAAGAAAATTTTAAAATTGAGTGATGACACCACTCATTGTCAGGAGCTGCATGAAAAGCCCAACAACTCCAAACGTAGCCAAATAAAAGCAACATTCAGATTTCCCTAGCAACCTGGATAAGGAGATAATTCACCAACTCTCCTGCCCCTTGTACATGCAACACCAATCAATCATGTGCTCTATGGGTTGTCAATCCTCTCAACAATACCTCAATTTTGTTCTTAAGAATGATTACCACCAACCAACATTGCAAAAATAATGAAAACTGATACCCAAAAATGCCAATGAGACAAAGCCAAAGAGTTAATTGAATTACTATGACTAGCTTTTGAGGGGTACTTGTAACGCATTGAATTAAAAAGAAAAAGAAAAGGAAAACCCATCAAACATTTTAGCTGAAACAATCAAAAAAATAACCTTGGATTGGTTGAGGCAAGAGAAAATATCGGAGGCGAGTTGTTGGGATTTTTGAGGAGAGAGAGTCAGGGCCACCACAATAGTTCTCAAAGGCCATCTGAAGGGCAGTCCAAGCTGAGAGAAGCAAACCGATGCCGTGTTGAAGATGAGCAGCGTTCTCTGTTAAAAGTTGGGTCACCTTTTACAGGATGATGATCAATTGGAAACTCTCTCTCTCTGTCTCTCTCTCTCTCCAAAATTAGCCTTTTAGTTTTCAGGCAGTTGCATAGGATAGGCTGAGGAAGTTGGGTCAGGGTGACCTGGAGACCCGAAAATCCGGAAAAACAAATCAACCAGATTCACGGCAACTGGGTCGGTTCGGCCCTGCCAATAAAATTAGGATTAATTACCCATAAGTCAGGAATTGTACTCCATTTAGGGGTTGTTTGGGGTGTCATAAATAAGTGCACTTTTTGACTTTTTGGACTAAAAAGTTGAGGAAAAAAATATAATTGTTTGGGATAATTTTTTAACTTTTTACGAAAAAATATGTATTAAAAAATTGTATAAATTAGTGTATAAGAAAAGATTGAATGGAATAGGCTGTAGGATAGGCTGAATTTAGGGACAGAGTCAGTAGTGTAGAGGCTGAGAAATGATTCTCTGCTTTTCGGGCATTGAATTGGAGGTGTTGTTCGGCTTGTGGGGGCTCACCACGGGTCCCGTTTTGCTAATCGAAACCGTTCAATGTGTAGAACTCGTCGAGTACTATATTCTTGTAAAAAATCACATGGATCGGATATCGATAGCTATATGATCGGATTAGTTTGTTTCAACCGTTAACTATAACATCATCCACTTTATAAATTTTAACTGATTTGATAATATAGTTACCGATATCTGATCAATGTGATTTTTTACAGGTATATAGTACTCAATGATTTTTACACACTAAACGGTTCAGATTATTAAAAAGGGACCCGTGATGGGCCCCACAGGCCGAACAATACTGTGCTATTCGTACACCTAAATAAGTGCAATTTTTCCCGAATGCTACCTCCGCTGCTCTGCCGTCAGAGTTGTTTGAAAAAGAAGATTGTGTAAAATTAATTTTTTAATATTTTTTTTGGATGAATAGTGATAACTTTTTAATTTTTTGAGTAACTTTTTAACTTTTTGGCTTTTTTATGGGTACCCAAACTAGGCCTTAGTCTCATAATTTTTTATTTTGTGTAGACCCAAAATTTTAAGATTTTTTTTTCCTTTCCTCTTTCTCTTTTTGATATACATTTATCAGCGACCACATCAATTGGATTCATCAATAACCACAAACTCCTTACTTTGCTCTCATTAACAGCGAAGGAGACGAGTTTCTGATAGTATTCTTGACTTAGATCTACTTAAATTTGACCAAGATTACAAGACAAGACTTACAGAATGTTTGGATGTAGAGTAATCTGAGCAAATCTACATCACATCCGGCCAAATCCAAACCAAAAACATTGCCATAATACAATCCTCTATTTTTGTCTCTCTTTCAATCTCTCAGTTTTTTCTTTTCTTTTCTTTTCTTTTTCTTTCCACTACACACTTCTCTTTTATTATTTTAATGGAGAAAATTTTTAGATTCTGAATGAATATTTTTTGAGTTTTAGTTACAAACGATGAAAACTGAAAAAATTTACAATTTTGAAGATATATTTATGCTTTTCTATATGATTTTTAGCCCTTTTTTTCACTTAATTAAAACAATAACAAAAATTTAAAAAATATTAACAAACAGAAAAGTTACAAACCTCAGAAACTACTGATATGTGATCTCCACCATCGCTGCGATGTGAAATTGTGTTTTAATATATTATTGTTAGACTTATTTATTTTGATAATTTATTTAATTATATTTTAATTTATTTGGAAGAAAAAAATAGAATCAAAATTTATTTTGATGATTTATTTAAAAGAGAAAAATAGAATCAAAATTTATTTTAATGATTTATTTGAAAGAGAAAAATAGAATCAACATTTATTTTGGTGATTTATTTAATTATGTTTTAATTTATTTAAAAGAGAAAAATAGAATTAAAATTTCTTTTGCCCAATTATTTCTCACCTAAACCTTTATCCTAAATGTTGTTAGAATGTATTTAATATTTGATTAAATCAAGAGTTTAAACAACCCAAAAATAGAGGTTCAAACAGCCCAACACAGCAGCAGTTCAAAAGGTTCAAAAGGTTCAAGTGGAAGATATTCAAATTAGTAATGATGGAGTTATAACGGCTATAAACGGTTATAAATTCAAATGAATACAATGGTTATAAGTTTCATTATATATACCAAAACTTCTAATGTAAACAAGTTACAAAAAATCAGAAAATATTCTTTGATCTATAATCACTCACATCTATTTTCTGAAAAATTCTCTGAGAAGTGTTCTTCAATTTTTGTTTACATCCTCTTTCAGAAATATACACTGAGAAGTAAAACTTTAAGCCCATCTTCCCTGTGTGAGGTTTACAAAAAAATCAGAGCTTCATTTTTATATCTATCTTTGAGAGATAATTCTTGTAACTTTCTATGAAAGCAAAAACACATTTTTTTTAACCTTGTAAGAGTGTAGTACACTCAGTGTTCTTGACTTAGAAAGTCTGTGTAAAATCCATAGAGGATTGCTCCATTTGTAAAGAGGTTGCTAGCACCCCGTGAAGCTAGAGCATAGTGGAAAATCTCAAGTGAAGCTTGAGGAGTAGACCTAGGCCGAGTTGAAGCCGAACCACTATAAATTTGTTTGTCTCTCTCCCTTATCTCTTTATTTTATTTAAATTGCCATAACTATATTTCACATTTTCACTGTGCTAAAATCATTAACTGACATAGTTGTTAGAACACTTGTTTTAATTATTTATATTTCATTAATCATATTTATCTATTGTGCTAGTCATAATATTTATTAGTGTATTATTATTTTTATTTGTAAAAATCTAATTCACCCCCCTCTTATGTTGTCTTTTGGGTAACATATTGCAAATGAGCAAACTGATAATTTTTGCAGTTTTAAAACTGAAAATTTATGTAGTTTGATGAGAAATAAATTCAAACTCTAAATTTTTATAATTTCGTAAACTGAAAATTATGTTCTCCGTATGGTAGATAATTTTTTCATGTTTTTTAGTGTTGAGAAAGATGTTAAATTTTATTATGTTTTCGCTTTAATTTCTCCCTTTCTTCTTCTTCTTTTTTTTTTTATAGCGATGTTCTGGACATTTCGACAAATTTATGGTGATGTTAAAAAAAATTTTTAAAAATTATGGTGAACATTTTTATTATGTCCTTTTAAATTTAAAAAAAAATAAAAAATAAGATTTTTTTGTAACAATTAAAAATATGTAGGATTAATTGGTACAAGTATTTTATTTTGAGACTACATGAGTTTTGAACTGTGCAAAGAGGACCTACAGGTCAGTGCCCCATAAAATTATATTCAAATTTGGGTCTAAGAAATTACCAATTCTACAGCCTTTTATTTGCACATTACACATTAAATTTCAAGTTTGATCATGGTAACAAAATAATTTTTAATTTTATTAATTTAATCTCTAAATTTTTTATTTGTTTTCAACTGAACCATTTACTTATTTCCGTTAATTAAAATTGATGAAAAAATTGTGTAAATTGACAAAATTAAAAATTAAAAATTAAAAAAATATTTTATTACAATGATCAAACCTTGAGATTTTTTTTTCAATTCCCGATAATATTTGTAGTGTGCAAGCGAAAAGAATAACTCATCAACTTCCTTTTTCTCTTCTGTTTTCAAGATAATCATTGAGTAGTTTTAAAATATCATATTATCCATCTAATATTCCAAACCAATGAGTAGAAAAATTTTGTTAATAGACATACTTTTATATGGTATTTGAAAAATAAATTATGACGAACTTAGTATGTTATAGTTTCCGACAATGCTATGTAGCTCAAATTTTGTGGCTCAAAAGTGGCTCAAATGGCCAAAACGACGTCGTTTTGAGTACAGAACAACATAAAAATGGCCAAAACGACGTCGTTTTGGCCATTTGAGCCACTTTTGAGCCACAAAATTTGAGCTACGAGACATTTTCCTATAGTTTCTCATTAAACAAAATACCATCTAATGTAAACAAAGTCACTTTTCCTCTTTTCCGCTCTCAACTTTCTTTTCCCCATCTCTTTTCAAGGTATTTATTGAGTAGTTCTAGAACACTATATTACCTACATGATACTCTAAACCAATCATATAATGAAAATTTTTATGGATGGACATGTTAGCTCACTTTTGTTTGATAGTTAAAAAACAAATAATGACTAACTTAGTACATTACAGTTTCTCATTATCCAAAACACCATGTAAACAGTGTCACTTACCTACTCTCACTTCCTTATTCCCTTTTTCAAATCACCTGAAGTACCCACACCACCGCAAATTGGTCACTACCAACACTCCTACCACTACTATCTTATTTGGTGTAGTCTATTTGTACTTATAACTTTTTTTTAATTGAAGAGTTTGTATCAAATTATTTGGTACAATAAAAGCGGCTTAAGCCTATTTAAAGCCCAAGGAAAAAAATCGAAAGCATTGTGATCATTGTTGTAATCAGTGATAATAATTATGGTAGTGAAAGCATCCTCTATATTTGAACAGTGAAATTTCATTATATAGAGATATTTTTATTTTTATATAACCAATAGATTTTGAATTTTTTTTTCAATCTGCTTCATATGCTTCATAATTAATTTTATGACTTTTGGAGTGGATCGATTTTTTCTTTTTTTCTTTTTTCTTTTTTTTTTTTGTCAATTTTGGGTGTTGTTTATTTGCTTTTTGTATTTAAAATCATAACAAAATTAAAAATTAAAAGTGCTATGATTATTGTGATGGTTAGTAATGGTTGTGCGGGCTATATTGTATTCAAGGTTATTGAAAACATTTTTATATTTGAATAGTGACATTTTAAACTCTAACACACTATATAGAATTTTTATTTTAATCTAATTGATGAAATTGAAGTTTGAAAACTATTTAATTTGTATTTTTAAAATCACAAAAAAATTGACATGAAAAAAAAAATAGTGATAATTGTGGTAGTTAATGATAGTGGTGGTTGAATTTCACTAAGTTAACATTAATATTGTGGAATTTTACTGTATTAACTTTAGTTTTTTTTTTTTTTTTTTTTTGAACTAGAAAAAAGGATGTTCTGAGACCGTTTATTTTATTTTATTTATTTATTATTTTTTAATTTCTTAGATAACTTAGACCTTATTGATATATCTAGATGAGATGATTATAAAAGGAATAAGCTCTTCCCTGTAACTCATCATTCCACTCCTCTCCATACCCTTCTTGTGAATCTTAATCTAAGCCCACACAGATGATCTAAAATTTCTATCTAATATGTCTCACAATAAAGGTTATTCATAAAATAAAATTTAAAAAAAAAATCAACTTTATCGGACAACTATAACCACATGAACAAATCACATTTTGTTTTAGTAAATGAGAAATGATTTTCGCACATAAGATGTGTTGGTCTTTGGTGAGGCAAAGTTTGTAATTATCCTATTCACAATAAAATTATTAGGTAAGGCTAGCCAAATGACCATTTAAAATAAGCATAAAATAAATAGATAAATTTATCTCTAATCATTTTCAGGGCCGGCCCTGAGTTCGTCGGGGCTTAAGGCGAATTTCAGAAATGGGGGTTCTTTTATATTGAAAAAAAATTCATGAATAAAATGATAAGTTACAATTTTTTTATTTGTTTGTAACCATAAAAAAATTTACTTACACATATAATCATTAAAATTATAAATAAAACAATTTAATAAAAAAAAATTAGAACAAAAAAATTAGGAAAACATTATTCAATTAAAATTGATAAAGACCTAGGTAAAAAAATTTGAGCAAAATTATTTATTCCACTAAAATCTAATAGATAAAGAAGGTAAAAATAAAAAATAAAAAAAATAGGGCCCATATATTGTATGTATTATTTTTCTTGAGCCCAAATACTTTTTTTTTAATATATATTTTCATTTTAATAAATATGGACCAAACTACACTTATAAATAAATATGGAGTAAATCATACATGGACCCAAAAAAATATTTTGGGGCCCTTTAAATTGTTCCTAAAACCAAAAAAAAAAAAAACATTTAGCCTATAATATTTTACCAAATTTAGGGGCCCTATTTTTGGGCCAAATTATTGTTTTTTATTTATTTATTTATATATTTTCATTTTAATAAATATGGGCCGAACACATTTATAAATAAATATGGGCTAAATTATACATGGGCTCAACAAAACATTTGGAGCCCTTTAAATTGATCTTAAAACCAAAAAAAAAAAAGAAAAGGTTGAACCTATAACAATTTTTTAAATTTGAGGGCCTTATTTTTGGGCCAAAATATGGGGCCTAAGGCACAAGCCTTACCTGCCTGAGGGCAGGGCCGGCCCTGATCATTTTTAAGTATGTGCTCTATTATTTCAGGGGAGGGAAAAAATAATTTTGAGCAGTCATTCTTGCAAGAAACATAAAATGGAAATTGTTACATTTTGTTTGCACAACCCTCGTATCAAAATTTTCACCTTTTCATGTGACTCCTATCTCATGTGATATGGTTTTTTTCTAAATATAAAGCGTGTTACATATATAAATATATGATATTTACAAAGTTGTTATTTATTACTGAAATAATTCACCTTAACATTTCACCTCCTATGCTACTCCCATGTTATTGCTCAGCACTTGTGTTATGTTATGCCTACAATAACCAATGCCTTCTGTACTTCCATTAATGACATATACATCTCCAAATACATATATACAATAAGCACACAGTAGGGGTGGTGTTATTTAATATTTCTAGGTCATGTGTATATAGGGAGTCCTTTTGTGTTAATTTACCACATTGAAAGCGAACAAAAGATGGGAAGCAAGAATAGGTGCTCATAAGAGGAGCAATGAGCTTTGTCTCAACATACTTACCCAGACAGGTCAATGGGTGATGAAGAAAGCCTTTGGCCTACATTAGTAACCTCGATTGCACTTTGTAAGGGTGCTTGCCTAAGGTCTACCCGAGTTTCCCAAGCTTATGTCATAATTTGTGATAGTGGCGATTTGTGATTGTGCTGCTCTTGTCCTATTCTAAATCCCAACTCATTTTTGTGTTGTTAGTCTTGTTGCTTTTTTACTTGAAAATTTTGTTTTTGAAACTAGAAATACAGCCCCAACAAAACCAAAAAGTTTATACAAAGCCATCTGGGATAGAGGATAACAATTTTGGAAGGAATGGAAGCAAACTTTTCTGAATTTTTCAAAAATTTAAAAAATCTCATACTTGACCATTATGCAATATGTGAAGCCAAATTCAGTGGTTGGGATTGGGATCCTAATGCTTAAACTAAACGGATGAAGAATTGAAAATTAATACAATTTTGTGAAGTGAACAAGTTGAGGAATAGGTCTCATTTCTCGGAGTGATCTGAAAAACAGGACCATGAACTACCTTCTTTTTTTTTTTTTTTTGCAATTAAAATTTCTAAGTGAATCACTTTTTGCTAAAAAAATCAATTTATTTATTGATTTTTTTGATATACCATGAGATCACATTGCATAGGAAAACATCTTCAAAGCTGAAATGTCAAAATATAATATGCCATCTGCTTTTTTTTGTTGTTGTGGGTTGCACTGTCTTAATTCTCAAACTTAATGGTTGATGCAAACAAATGCCCACCCCCTTTCTATGCGTTCCACAGCTTACCAAACAAGGTAACTGATATAACAAAAGAAATAAATAAATATAGAAATGAAGGTATCCAACTCAAAATCAGCAAAACATCTCTCTCATATTTGCATGTTAAATTCCCACATACCAAGTGCTTATTTTAAAACCTTGAAACAAACATATCATTGTCTGTTTGGATGTTTTTACTTATTAGCAGAAATTAGTTGAGATTTGCATGAAATCCCACATCGAACAAACACGAGAGAGAAGAGGCTAGCATGAGTGTATAGATGAGGAGCAGGTAGCAACATAAAACATACTTACCTGGATGGGGTCAATGGGTGATCAACAAGACCCATGGCCTAGGTTAGTGACCTCCATTGCAATTTGGAGGGGTGCTCGCCTAAGGTCTACCCAAGTGGTGGAGCCTATGTCATAATTTGTGGTAGTGGGGGCCTGCGTTCGCGCGGCCCCTTACCTGAAAATTGCTCCAAATTTTTGTTGTGGTTGATTTCTAGCATAACCGGGGGTTAATCTCTTATGCCCTTTTGTAGTCTTGATGGTGAGAAAGTTTTGTCTTTTGCCTCCTTCTAAAATAATAATTCTAATTTTATTTCTAAACCTGTAGGCAAATTAAAAAGCCACGGGCATACGTTTTATTCTCAAACTCCCAGCAGTAGAATGATATATATTAGAGATGGGGTTGTTGGGTTTCTTTTCTCATCATCTAAATAAGGTGAATCATTCAAATTTTATGGATCTCCTCGTGAGTCATGCATGGGTCATGCTACTGTCGACTCCCAACCTAGGTCTAAACCCAGCCCAATTTCCAACAACAAAAATGTTTGAGACCTCTAAATGAGGAGTTCTATAGGTGGGCCTCACCTTATGTTTTGATGTTTTAGTTTGTGATGTTGCATTTTTTTTATTTATTTATTTTTTTAATGTATTGTCACATCATTAGAGTTGGCATTAGAGTTTCAACTCTAGTGCTCTCTATCATCACTCTTCTAACAAAACCATTTAAAGTGACAAGAATTATTTGCAAATTTTGGCCAGTTTCCAATATCAAAAGGCCTTATTTCATCAAAGCAGTTCCACCTTTTCTTGTTTCATCAGTTCTATTGTTATGAACCACTATTTTCATTAACAACTCTACTGGGCAGTAGTATGAATAAAAGAGAGTTGTTTTGTTATCTAATAATTTTATTTGAACGCCTGAACTTAGGGTTGTTTTGAAAAGTTGGTAAAAGGCTGGCTTGTTGGCTTTTTTGGGAGAAGTTGGTAAAAAGTCAAACTGACTTTTTACCAACTTTCCAAATTGCCTCTTAATCATCTATCCAGCATTTGGACCGAAGATTGGAGAGAGGTAACTGGGGCGCAGGATCCTCAGTTGAAAATTCCTATGTTACTCTCTGTTTCAACTATGAGAACCCGTATTTAATTATTTTCAGGATATGAATAATAAATTAATTTTATCTAAAACCTATTTAATAAATGTATTAATGTATAAATTAATGAGAAACTATCCCAATTTAGTCACTAACAAAAATATTCTTAAGAATAATAATTTTGTAGGTATTCAATGATTTTCGTTTTATAACTATTTTTGTAACTCAATAATTACCCTTATGTTACGTTTGGTTGAGAAATTTGGATAGAGAAATAGAAAAGATGTGTGAAATTAGTGAAATTTAAATATATTTTATTCACATTTCACCTACCTTTTTCATTTCCCTTTCCAAATCTCTCCTCAAATCCTCCAACCAAACACAGCATAACTAAATATCTTAGTTGAAAACTTCATCTAATTGATTTTTAAGGAACTAAAACACATACACATTTATACGAATTTATTATTACAAAAATAATAATAATTGCATTAGGTGCCTTTGCATGGCAAGCCTATAGGATAGGTTATGCTCTTGATTTTTGAGAGACTTGATATCAATCACAATTATGAGAAGAGCAAAGGGTTAGATATGTTTTATGAGTCTCTTTATGCAGATTCTAATTCTTAACTAATCGGAGAGAGTGAAAGCTAAGATTTAAAAGAAAAAAATTCAGAGCTTTAGGGAAAAAAAAATTCTTTTGATAGCAAAGTTAAGAGTTGGGAGAGAAGAAGGTGAGAAGGAGAAAGGTTAGAATCTTCCTACTATTTCACCACCCCATTTTGACTTCATTGCTAAGTAAGAAAACCCTTAAAACCTTCTCATTCTTTTTCTTCAATTTCAGAATATATTCAAATACTAATAAGCCTTAAAAAAAATCTTGATAGAGCTTTGTTTGTAATTACATGTGAATTTGTGAAATATATATTAGATGTTTGAAAATTATTATATATTGCTAAATTTAAAATCATGATATAATCTTGAATTTAGGCTTGCTTGTGTAATTTGTGATATTTAATAGATGATTTAGGATTTTATTTGATTTGATCATATGATTCTTAAATCTGCCAAAAGTTTGTACGAATATATAGACAATTTTATACTCAAAATTTCAATATGGTTTCTTCTACAAAGTTGGTAAGAATGATGTCTAAATCATCCAATTATTCTATTTTTGTACGAATTTAAATGGAATTTTAATTCAATATGGATTTTTAGACAGATTATGCTTCATGTTTGAAAAATCACTAAAAATTCTATATTAGACCAAATCTAGTATTTTCTGAGTTAAAAATTAAATTTGAGAAGTATAGTTTCATCCTCAATTTTTATATTATGGATTTGATTTTTGAATTTCAGTGTGGAATTATTTTAAGAAAATGTGACGAATTTGTGTTATGTAACTTTTTGTAATTTTATAGAATTATTTATAATTCATTTTCAGGAAATTATTTTTGAAAAATGACATGGTATGTTTGCTGAACATTCCTGAAAATTATATGAATTTTGGAATTGTCTAAATAATTTATTTGTAATTTTAACTACGAAATTTAAGTTCTGAAAATTTTGGGCAGAATATTAAAATAATCAAGATTACCATTTCAATTATTTATTAGAAATAAAAATAAGTTTTGTTCTAATTTACTTAATTGAATCTTGTAAATTAGTAATGCATGTGTAATGTTGTGATTTATTTTTGTATTAAAAATTATTATTTCACTTGATGGCTTGATTTACCTGTTTATAATAATATGTATATTGATTGATTATTGTAGAACATAATTGTAAATATTTTCTCTTGAAAATTGTAGTAAAATGGTATAACATTGATGGTGACCTAAATTTGTAATTATTAGTAATTATTATGAAAATTAACTAAAATGATCAACGGGGTGTACGAAATTAAAGGTTGATAGTTAATATCGGTTGTTCAGGATGAGTCCTGATTTTATGTAATTCTTGTCCAAAACCCTAAAATGGCACAAGACATATTTGAACCCTTATCAGTATTCGGTTTTAGAATAAAGGTGGATGTGTGGGTGGCACATAGGGAGGATACGTACCCCTGATAAACTGTTCTCTTGGAGCAAATCACGAAAACCACTACTTGGGTATGTAACTCTGGGCATGACCGTCCTTGGTAGTCACGGTTTGTAACACTTAATTATTTAACCAAGGGGAGTTTTAAATTAACCATGGGCCATAGCTTAGTGGTTGGTAAGTTAATATCTTTGGTGAGATTTTGAGTGTCACTTAATTTATTAAAATTGTTGAAATTATTTTAATATTTGTAAGTTATATGTTTGCAATTATATTGTTATATCATGCTTATAATCTCGTTATTTTTCTCGTAAAAAGAAAAGTAGGTTTGTTGTGTTTTCTTTCTGTGCTGAAAAACTCACATATATTTTTGTTACCCTTGCATTTTATGCCAAATTTTGACCCCAAAAA
Organism: Camellia sinensis; assembly: GCF_055761805.1. Lineage (NCBI taxonomy): Eukaryota > Viridiplantae > Streptophyta > Magnoliopsida > Ericales > Theaceae > Camellia > Camellia sinensis. The sequence continues at coordinate 104,177,546 of NC_138962.1, forward strand.
AAAGGAATGGAAGTTGAAAATGGGGTTGATGGTAACGTAGATGACTTGAAACCATGACTAGAGCCGAATAAATTTATAATCTTATATATTAACAATTAAGGACTTTGTGATTTCATTTAATGTTGTATTTGGACATTTTAAGTTTTTATTTATTTATTTATTTAGTGTTGTTTGAACCTTTGGTCATGTGTGAGAGTTACAATTTCTAAATAAAATGTTAAGTTTTTAATTTAATAAGTTATTTAATTTATTTAATTTCTCTTGATATTTCAAAATTTTGAGACATTACATCAACATAGTGTTTAATTTTACCTTAAGCATTATGTCTGAATATTCTTATATGATCTATTGATTATGACTTATATATAATTTGAGACGAGGAGAGAAAAGATCCATAACCAAAAATTGGTATTTAAATTGGCTCTTTGTGCTTAGGCTTGACAATCATTACTTCATTGGTATACATTGGGATTGAAAAAGGATCGCACAATGTATGTCGCACTACACGACAAGTTTTGAGGGAGATTTTCAAGAAGAAAAAAAAAAAAAAAAAACTTCTTATTTGATCATCAATAGCCTCCTAGGGAAAGCCTACTAACGGTCATGCAAGACATTATTCTATATGGGATTTCTATGTTTTGCTATTTTAATTATCAATGGACAATATAATGAAAACAACATTATTAATAAAGTAAAGTTTTTCACAACAGTAGGCTCCGTTCACTTATCACACTTGTCAAGAGTTTTGATGGGAAAGTATTTTCACGAAAAAGATATACATCATAGTAAAGGATAAGAATACTTAATTTCTTATATGTATGCGCTCATTGGTAGATGAATTTTGCCAAAAAGATATAGTAAAATTTAGTTGTTCAGTTTTTCAGTGGATGTGTGTGAAAACATATATTTTGTGGTTGAAAGTAACGTATGTTGAGATTCCCGTGACAAAATCCTCAATTTTTTGTGAGATATATACATTTTGAATAAAAACTTATTTTAGTAAGAAAATTAAAAATGTGAGTTTCATAAGTTTCTCACTAATGCAACAGTTATATGATTTTTTTATTTCTTTTATTTTCTTATACTTTTCCAAACAACCGAACAGGGTCGTAGTCACCCAAAGGAGCCATGTTGTTGGAAGGCTTATTTTGCTTCAACTATTGCTCCCAACCACAGGCATAGTTAGTAGAGGGAATTTTGCAAATTTACAAATAAAACTATCTACTAGATGGAATTGGAATATGTTTGATGATTAATCATCTTAAAAACTGTAAAACCAACATTTCATTGCATGTTGTTTAGAAGTTTGCAAGGCACAACCTCCATGTCAAGACATTGCCGTCATTCCAACATTGAACAAACATGAAGCTGGAGAGGCAATTGTGAGGCAATAGATAAGGATCACTAAAACATATTTACCTGGATGGGGTCAAATGGGTGATTAATGAGGCCCATGGCCTAGGTTAGTGACCTCCATTGCACTTAGGAGGGGCGCTTGCCTAAGGTCTATCCAAGTGCCAGATCATTTGTGGCAGTGGGGGCCTGTGTTCACGCAGCCCCTATCCAAACTTAGTTCTATATTTATGAGTTGTGCTCGAATGGATTTGCATAAATGTTGAATATTCTTACATGTCAATCTCCCGAAGAGGGGAAAAAAGGGTAGCAAATCTAAGAAAGTCGAAAACTCTTCGGCAGAGCTGTGTGAGCATGAGTTATTTCTCATACTGACCTAAAATTATTTATTGTTTCTCACTTTGTTCTAATTATCACAATTTAAAATTTTCAAAATTTTCAATTCCATCCCTAACAAATTATGTTCTCATTTTGGTCATTAAAAGTTTTCCCATTTTGGTCATTAAACATATTAAGTTTTCCCATTTTGGTCCATAAAACCAAACCCAACATAATCTCAAAACCATCCCCACCCCAAAATCCAACTAATCTCGAAAATCAACTTCATATAGGTGCACGAAAATGAAAACAGGTATGCATCATTCAAGTAAAGAGTCGAGTCACCCCTTGGGGCCACTGGAGGTTTGCCCGGTCGTTAACTTCAGGGCCCTCAGGATTAGTCCTGGCTTCCCTTAAAATCAGCGGGTTGGGGATACCTGAGTTATCAAAAAAAATCATTCAAGTAAAGAGGCTGCAAGTTGAAGTATTGAGGCTAGTGGAAGAGATCAGGTAGTAGGTCAGGAGGGGCAGGTGGTCAGTTGTGGATTGGGGTGATAAGGTGCATAGAGGAGGGAAGAGAATAGGAGAGTAAAGGAAAGTGAAAGTTCTTATGGCACCATTATTAGAATTTGGACTAAAAATGGAGAAAATTTGACAATTTAGAGATCAAAGTAAAAGAATCTTTTATCAAGGGCCAAAGTGAGAAAAGAATCATACTCTATGGGGGAGAAAGTGTAATTTATCCTATGTATATTTCCATTTTCCTTTCCCTTAATAATAAATTCACGATCCAATCCAAACATAAACATAGCTCCTCTCAGGAGCTTTTGGCAATTTTGTGCAAAATATCAGTTCTCTTAATGCGAAGGCACAATTAGGGAGCAAGTAGTGCTAAATTCAGAAAATGAAGGGAATGCCTCTCTATCTTTGATTGCACTACCAGTTGTCAAGCTAAATTTCCTTTTATCAAATTAGCATTGACCATTTCAATATACTTTATGCCCAAGCAAATAATAATATACTAGCAATTCAACTATCTTTCTTACTAACTAAATATATTAGGGAAAAGAAGTTATTCTGAGCATATTCTAAGCATCAAACTTTTGTTTTATTTCAAATTATAGAGGTGAGACCAAAACCCAGCCAACATACCCTCTTGCAGACACAAACATCAACTAAACTAGTAATATTCACAAGATTTATTTAAAAAGCATGAAGAACCAAAACAAAAGTGCCCAGATCAAAACTGCATTGCAACCTTACAAACTTGACATATTATCACCTTTCTGAAGCTAGGAAAAATCTCAGGGCTCAAAAGTCATATTCTCTGCCTCACACTTCAAGGAGTCAAACAGCACAGATGACAGATAAGGCTCTCCAAAGCTGGGGAACACCACCTGTCAAAAACAAACAATAGAATATTTGTAGGTGGTTAAAATTCTGAGATTTGTCCAATGTTGTGTTCAGCCAAATTACTATGCAATATCTTCTAGTACATTAAAATTTGCCCAATTGAGAACAAAATATACACAAATGATGGAACAAAACAGCAAAGCTGAACTTGTATGCAGAAAATCAAACTTACAACAAAGAGTTTTCCAGCATTTTCTGGCCTCTTAGCTATCTAAATTGCAGCAGCTGCAGCCGCATCAGATGATATTCCTACCTACAATACATGTTACCATAAGCACCATCAAACTTGTGAACTAAAAATATAAAAAAAAAAAACCTAAGACATGAACTTAAGAGTTCAGTAATTTTTAGAGAGGAAAGAGATATAAAAATGCCTGTAAGACCCACAGTTGAATAATATGAAAAATTATGTTCTTACCAGCAAACCTTCTTTCAATGCAAGAAGCTAGGCAGTTTCAATAGCTTCCTCACTTGATATCTGCAAAGTTCAAACATAAATAACTCTGCAATAATTATCAGAGATTGGCCTTTGAATATGAAAAGCAGCAATAAATGATGGAAGAGTAATAACAATTACATAAGCTTTCTCATACAAGTAAACATGCCCCATTAAAACACGTGTTATTATCACTATTGCACTGGAAAAATAACTACTTTAGCAAATCATAGCACATGTCAAAAGGTAGAATTTTTTTTTTTTTTTAAATCTGTTCTAATGTACAATGTAAACTGTTTTATTTGATAACAGGTCTTGGACTTCTCACTCACCCTAGTCAACGGTCACAAGAAATCCTGACACGCATTTCAATGGATAGACAATGGACCACATCAATGAGATGGCAATTTTTTCATTCTGCAACACCATTTTGTTAAGGGGTATTAGTGCATGAAGTTTGGTGAATAATACCATGAGTAGCAAAATAACTAGTAAGACCAGAGTCAATATATTCCCCCACATCATCAGAATACATAATTTTTACAACCGCCCCAAACTGAGTGCAAATCATTCTATGAAAGTTTTGAAACACAGAAAATACCTCACTCTTGTCTTTCATCAGATGTGCCTAAGTGGCCCTAGAACAGTCATCCATGAAAGTAACAAACCATTTTATTACCCTTTAATGACACAAAATGTGAGGGACCCCATACATCAGAATGAATCAAAGAAAATGAAACTGAACTATTATTAATAGAAGGAGCAGAAAAAGCAAAAGAAGCTCTGTGTTGTTTTCCACGTTGACATGACTCACTAAAAATCAGACACATTATTTTTCTAAAAAACAGAAGAAAAAGATGCTTAAGTAGTAAAAAGGAGGGATGTCTTAAGCGACGATGCCACAGCCAAAGGTCTTCCTTGGTGGATGGTAACTAAATAGATGAATGAGCTAGCTTGTCAGTCTGATCCAGAATGTTGAGACCATGGTCCTCTCTACCACTACCAATCCTCTTTCTCGTGATAAGGTCCTAAAAAAGACAATAATCAGGAAAAAAACGTCACATTACAATTCAAATCACGAGTAATACGACTCAAAAATAAAAGATTAACACTAAAATTGGGAACATGGAATACAGAGGATAAAAGAAGGGAAGAGGTGGCATGAATTAAACCTTTCCCTGACACAGATGAAATAGTACTGTCTGCAATACGCACTTTTTCCTGACCTGAGGAGGGTGTATACTCTGAGAACAAATTAGAGGAACCAGACATATGATCGGAAGCACCCGAATCAATAATCCAAAGAATAGTTTTATGAGATAGCAATGCACTTGTAAAGGAAGCCAAGTTACGTGAGTTGGCAAAAGAAGAAGAGGATGCACCGAAGACAGTAGGAAAGGCTCGACGGTCTAGCAAGTGGCAAAGACCAATCTCAAACTCTGAGGCAAACAACCCAGAAACATCAGCAGCCGGTGAGACAACAGGAGCTGAAAGTGGTGCTCAACCGTTTTAGAAAGATGTGCCCGAGCATTGGTCCCTCGGCCTCTAGACTGGCTCGACCTACCCCATCGAGAACCAAGATGATCTCCTCAGCCACCGGATGGAGTTTCATGCAGCTTCCAGCAAGTCTTACGTGTGTGTCGAGGTCTACAGCAGTAGTCACAGAAAAGAGTATCCTTCTCAGAGAAAGGATGAGAACCACAAGTCATAAGCTCTTCATCTCGGGGGGTGCAAAAACCAAGGTAGAACGATCAGTAGTGGGAGAAGCAAGCATCGCGGAACGGCGATTCTCCTCATTCTGCACAATAGCAAAGGCTTCCTGGAGAGAATGAAGCATATCCATACCAAGTAGTCTACTCCGAATTGGATCATACTCCACACTCAGGGCTTCAAAGAACTTGAAGACTCGCACCTGTTCTACAAACTTTCGGTAACCAGCAGAATCCATGGGGTAGACAAGTTTATAATCCTGAAGATGATCAAGTCGCTTCCACCCATTGCTAAGGAAGGTAAAATACTATAGAACAGTCATCTCACCCTGTACCGACCTTTCAATGGAGCAACGTAACTCAAAAGTCTATGAGAAGTTCCCTTTGCGGGAGTAAGTGGTAGCTACAGCCTCCCGGATATCCTCTGCAGTGTCCATAGCCAAATAGCCCTCTCCAATCTCAAGGACCGTAGAGTGGATCAACCAACCCATGATGACCATAGCCAAATAGCCCTCTCCAATCTCAAGGACCATAGAGTGGATCAACCAACCCATGATGAGAGAATTGGTGATTTCCCACTGATCATAACTAGGGTCCACAGTGCTAGGTGCCTGTATTCTGCCATCAACATACCCCATCTTCCCTGTGCTCTTCAAAAAAAATAGTCAAACTCTCTGCGACCACGCTAAATAATTTTGACCATTGAATAGAGAAGATTGCCGACTAACCCTAATAGGCTGTCGGGGAGCCTAAGAGGACTGTTCTGGAGTGCCGACGGCCTGGGCAAGGGGTTTCAGAGAGCTGGGTGGGGTTGGTATTGACTGTCGGTGTAAGAGGGTATGGAAGGATTAGGTTATGACTGGGTATGGCTGGATTAGGGTTACTAGGGTACAGGTGACTTTAACACCATGAAGATTTTAGAGAAGGGAAAGAGTTGGGGAATGAGTGAGATCCCATCCCCATTTATATTGATAATAAAGCGTAATTACAGGAGTGCCATCAGGCATAAATTATGGGCTAGACCATTACATCAATCAAAGAAAAATAAAATCAAATAAGAATAAAATATATGCAATATTATTTCCTATTCTAACAATCTCATAATGGACCTAAACAGATGATATCGATCAAATAATTAATCTATCCAATCAGCTACCAACATATGCTGATACGTGATAATACAGAAACTCAAAAGTACTGGTGCCATAATACCTTTGGGTTGGCAGGGTTTTAAAATTGATGAAGAATGTAGGCATTGGAGGTCTTTTCCTTTATTTCTTCCTCCTTTTGAACAGCCCCTTTCATGCCCCTAGCAGAATCTGTAAGAACCAACTCAGCTCCAAAAGAATAATTCTCCTTTCCAGACTCATAGAAGCAGGCATAGTAATGATTAGTTTATAACCCTTAGCTACCACCATAAAAGCCAAGCCAATACTAGTATTACCACTGGTAGGCTCAATGAAGACACTCTTCAGCAATCATCATTTGGGCAGACAATAACAAAGGAAAGTTTGTCAAGCTCCCATGAACATTGTAGAAGGAACAAGCAAAGTGTACAGGCATGTTTGCAGTAAATTAATAATTCCCTTCATCTGTAGCAACTTAATACAGTTCATATAAAGGCACATTCCTATATGCGATTAATCAAACGAACTTCCCATTTTCGAAACCATGGTTTTGTGAAATAGCAATGATAGCCACATTGGTACTAAGATAGAAAGAAGTGAACATACATAATAGAGGAAGAGTAATCATGTATTTTCATAGAAAACATTTGAGGTCAAAAATATAAAATCACATTCAAATACATGTCTATATGATAGAAGATGATACATTTGGACTAACCTCACCAGGTCTGATGACGCCTTTCTCCTCTGCATCTTGTATCATACTGTACCTAATCCTGCATGCCATGCATGATTTAGGATATCAAAATCTATAAGCAAAGTCCTATAATACATATAATTCTAAAATTACGATGGAGATTGAGATTACTAAAAAAAAAGAACAAAAATATCTAGCTACCTGTCTTTAACGCTAGAGCAGGGTTCCATCATCCCTAGTTTGGCAGCAATACGAGCAACACAACCATCGGCGATTTTGTTGAGATACACCAATGGTGTTTTACCTATCAACTGTACATGTCAAAACAACAAGATGAGTATGATAAACAGCGTCCCTTAATCTTAGGCTCCAAAAAAAATAAATAAATAAATTCAGGATGAATGCAGCTTACTTCAGTAATATCTTTTGCAATGGCACACTTTTCTGCCATTTTGGTCAGATCACTAAGACCACTTAAAAGAGTAAAAGAGATAAAAAAATAAATATCAAAATAATGTTCAACGAACTACAGAGAAGAACTAATATTTTGAAATCTTAGTGTCGGTGCATAATATATGCACTATACATTTCACTATTAAAATTATTTTCTACATTCATCACTTTGATATGTATTCACCCATGAATTGTGTAATCTGAATTGTGTATCTTCAATATATGTAAGTGCCAGCTAGAATGAGTAATAGCATTGTGGAATTAAGTCAAAAAGTAACTGACAAAACAATAAATGAAACAGTGTTATATAGTCAAAGATGAATAGTAAATATTAAATGTTATAATAGTGTTTAATTCAATAAGTGCTGAAGCAAGTGAAAAAGAAAATGAATGTTGACTGATGTGTAATGGATACATGGTGTAAAGTAGTGTTTTGAGAAAAATGTCTTCAATGGAGTTTCCCATTGTATTGCAAAGCCAAAGGAAAAGGCCATGTGTGTGATCAAAAAAGGAGTCTCTCATATGGCTCTATTTTTATTTCTAGATTCTGTATTGTGTTTTTACAGAAAGATTTCATGTGACATGTAAGGGTGTTTCCATGGTGGTGCTTTGGGCTCAACCTAATGTGTAGAGATAGTCTGAGCCAACACGACTACTAGTCGAGATGTTATATCCTAGGTTTGACAAGCTGGATTTAGAGCCTCTATAAAGATTTCTCTCTCCAGATCGTATAGAAGTTTTCACCAAAGGGCGCCACCTCATGAATGAGGTGATCTTGCAGCCGGATAGAAGCCACATTCCACAAGTGTTTTCGGTCAAGAGCTCAAAACAGCAAACTTATGTGTGTGTGTGTGTGTGTGTTTTTTTTTTTTTTCAATTATCAAATGAAATCAAATGTGCACCCAAATCACACACTCCCTCCCTCCAAAGAATCCCCCTCTTCTTCTTCTTCTTCTTCTTCTTCTTCTTCTTCTTCTTATCTCTCCCTCTCTCTATATATATCACTCTCTATATTCAAATCTAAATCTATATTAGCTTGAGTCATGCACTAGAAGCTCTTCACAGATTTACCATTCCTCTCAAATTTCCATTTTCTCTAATCAATGTTTTATGGTTATGCATGGGAATGTGTGCGCGTGGGAATCAACTCAAAACATGTGATCGCAAATGTCATGAGATCCTAAAATTGCAGAGGCAACAGCAAGACCAAAGCTCGTTGGCAGTCCAATCAAAGTTCTATCGCTTGAAGTACTTGGCTGGGTATTTGTTTCTTTCTAAGATACTAGTTGGCGGGTTCACACCTGCTTAGAACGTGATCGTGGCAATAAATGAGGCCACTACTAATAGCACATTACATGCATCACTTGGTGAATCTCTTGATGTTTGAAACTTGAAATATTCAAGCCAATCCTTTGAGGATTCTTCTGATTGAAGCCTAGTCAAGATAATTTTTGCATCTTGCTGAAGAGAGGATGCTAAAGGGATGACACAAATATCCTAAGCCCCAAGAGTTTCAGCATGTCAAAGAATTTCTCAAAGTCTCACATCCATGGGACTTTCAATCACCATATCCAATATTGGACATCCATTGCTTTTAAATCTTTGCATTTGTAGCTTTAACTTCCACCGTCCCATTAATGGCATTGCTTTTACCAAGCATTAATTCTTTGCACTAATGGTCTAGGACCACCTCACTGCTATTACAGAGGTCTTCCATTTGTGAGCTTCTAAATGAAAACGGCATCATTCCACTAAATGTCTTCCTTGTGAGGACGTAGCTCCTCTCTCTAGCCACAAAGATCACCTCATTTGTAGGTGGTGCCCTTTGGTGAAAACCACCACACAATCTGGAGATAGAAATCTACATAAAGGATCCAAATCTAGACAAGCCATATGACAAGGTCTGCTACACCGGGTGGCTATGAAGGTTTTACCAACCATAGAGGGATTGAAAGGAAGCGAGATTACCATGCCTCAATTCACTTTGAATAAATCAATTTATTTGGATATACTTTGTGTAATAGTGAATGATGTATAAACACATAGTTTAATATAGTGGGCAAAGACAAAGATCCGTGGATGTAGGCTAAGTTAACCAAATCAAGTTCAATTTGGTGTCTTCTCATGGTGATAGTTTTCTGGCTCTAATTTTTTTTTTTCCCTATATTTTGTTTTGGTGGTAATTACACCAACACTTAGTATGTTTCCTTCTTTGCGAACCAAGAAAAGAAAAGCCTCTGGCCTATAGGCCTACGAAGCATCGACACAACACTTCACAACAAGTGTTGTAGAGGTGTCGGACACAAGAACACATTGGGGACATGTATGGGACACACCACGTGGTATATCCCTTTATTTAATTAATTTGTGTTCAGGGGACACGTGAGGGACACTTCAAGGACACTATGGGGACACTCTAACTAGTTTTCTTCCCTTTTTTCTTTAGTGCTTTTGATGAATGTTAGATGTTGAATGTTTATTGTTTTTTGCTTATATTTAAATACTTAATAGATCATCTATAAAAATAAAATATATATATAATGATAAGTGTTAATTTAAAAGTAATATATTTTTTAAAATATCGAATTAGTGTTAGTTTTTATTAATTTTGATTGTTCGTGAATATAATATTAACCTACATAACAAATAAAAATATATGAAAAATATATTTTATTGTAGTGTCCTTGCCGTGTTTTTGTCTCTATTTTTTTTAAATCACTGTATCTCTGCTTCTTAGCTATGGACACCGAGCCGAATACTTGATCTAGTTCAAATGTGTGTATTTAATTGTCAGGTACCAAAACATAAACAAAAAATTACGTTATTTTCTTCTGAATCTCCTTAGCAACCAACATAGGCTAGGAACTTTCAATGACTAGCTAAGAGACAAAACTATATAGTAAACAAATCTAAGACTAAAAATATAGAGTAGATAATTCATCAGAAAAAAATATTGCATTAATAGACAAAAACCGAGACTACACAGATAAGAAGGAAATAATTACAACAGAACGCATGACCAAATATAAAAAAAAAAAAAAACTGGACTTTATTTCAAGAATATTGAGTTGGTCTCAAAACTAAAGTGCAAACATTGACATGTTTAGAATGATAGACTATATGTTTCAAATAATTTAATCCTTATCTATTCTATTATCTATACAATTATATAAAGCACACAGCTTTTCAAGGGGGAGCTTCTATTAGCAGGCCACAAAAATTCTTAGTTCAGACCATTTTGTCTTTCAGATTTCAACTTCCAAACAAAAACTCTGTTCAGTAGTTGGTATCCGAACAATTGATTTTTGTTTAAAATCCCAACAACAAAAATGATGTGAGCTCACACAAAGAATTGTGTGCAACTAGAAACACCCTTTTTGAAGCTTTGTCACAATTTTTTGTATAACTAAAATATCTTTGATCAAATAAATATTCCTTTCTTTTCTTTTAAAACATTGTAAATCCTTAATGTTTCAAATTTAAGTAACTGTCATGATTGTTTTAAGCGAATAAGCACTAAAATTTAAATTAGTTATGACAAATATTTTAAGTAGTTAAGATCTGAGGATCATAGCCATTAGAAGTATTTAAGTACACAAAAATCATAACAAAGCTTCTGTGTGTGGTTTACATGATTATATAGATAATATAGAATAATTGTGCAGATTAATAGTTCTAACAGATCTAAAAGGGATGAACCAAAACCCACAAAACTGAATGATCCCAGAAAAATACGATATAAATCATAGCAAATTCCAATGCACGACGCAACTCAACTAAGTCACACAACCTGTTCTGTTTTCTCAGATTCGAAGTCTGGACTATAATTGAAAATCAATTTATCCCATTTATATCCTTTTTTTTTTGTTTTCTCAGCAGCCAAACAGAGTGCAAAACAACTTATCAAGTGTTAGTAATATAATATAATACCTAAATATAGTGCAACTTTCGGTGGACATCATCATAGCATTGTTAGTAATATATAATTGTATATAATTGTAGCATGCTTTCCTTTACCTTTAGCATTTTCGGTGGGCATCCTCCAAGGCATCCGAGGCATCCATTTCTCTCTATAAAAGAGAGTGCCTTCTCTGTGTAATAAATATTCAATACATCAATAAATACATAATTCATTTTCCCTATATTTTTCTCTTTATACATTGAATTTTACATGGTATCAGAGCTATAGGTTAAAGATCTTGGTGTTCTTCGCCTTCCGGCGGGCGGGCGGCAACCTCGCCTTGGCCGCCCGCCGGACCTCAACCTACTCCGCTAGAATTTTCTACACATACCTTAAAATTTCTTCGAGTCCACCACCTGCACGCCCTTCGCGTCGTTGTCCTTGACTCACCCAGTCAACCCAGACACATACACAACACCAACTTGATCTTCTCATCCAAAGCCACCCCAGGTAGCCTTGTTTCTTCAACAAACCCCGACCACCACCACTGACCTGTTCCAGCTCCGGCTGCCGCAGACGTCGCGACCCAACCACCGCAGCCACCGCGTGACCATCATCACCATCCCTGCCAACGCCCAATTACTCCACGCCACCATCTCCAACGACTCCTCCTCCGGCCACCCCATCTCCGCCCACACCTTCCCGTTCCCTTCCAAACAAGTCGGCCTCCCCGACGGCCTCGACAACTTGTTCAACGTCTACGACTTCGACACCGCCACCAAAATCCACACCGGCATGCACCACCCTTGGACCGCCGACCTCGCTATCAAACTCCGAATCCCCAGGATCGTATTCCCCGCTACCTGTATCTTCGCTATGTCCCTCAAGGACCCCATGAGAAAACCTGACTCTCCTCACCTCTCTGTTCAGTCTGACGACGAACCCTTTTTTTGATTCCAGTTCTCTCTCTCTCCTCTGATCCAAAGCTCCCAAAGCATCAAACCACCAGCTCCAGCTGTGTGCTCCACCAACACTCTCTCTCTCTCTCTCACTGCAACACCCACAGATCTTCAAATCTCTCGGGTTCTCTCCCTCTCTCGGCAGTTTTGGGTTAGCGCCTTCACACACACACGGTTTACCGAGGGAGAGCCCACTCACCTTTCTTTTTTTTTATTCTTTTATTCCATCTTTTGCACCGCCCACGATCCACCAATTGCTTTGTACATGTCTCTCTTTTCTTTCTCTCTCCCATGTCGGACCGATGTAGCAGGACAGTTTACGGGGTCATGTTGGACCGGTGTAGAAGACAGTTTACGGGGTCATGTCGGACCGATGTAGCAGAGGTTGTGGTGGTGCACAGTGCGCCATGAGCGACTTATACCAAACACAACTCTTCACGCAATGCAGATTTTTCAAAGCAAAATCTAAGAGATCAACAAATTGATATATACATAAACAAGAAAGAAAATGCAAGAAAAACTGAAACGGAAAATTCACCTTTTTGTATATGTGGGTCTCTCACCCAGGAAATGTCATCGCTCAGCCAACCACGAACAATACTCTCTTCACATTGAAGGGAAGACACATGAACTTATCATTGTAACTTAATTACTTTTTCTCTCCTTGTCTCTCTATACTTAGAGAGAGTTCTTCATCTTCTCCGATCACTCATTCCCACGCCGGAAGGGTTTTCCGGCCAACCCTGGCCAGGGAGCTCCGACGATGCTCTGTTTTGTATATCCCAGTTGCTGGATTGTCCATTTCAGCTGTGAAGCACTGATCTACTTTCATCTAGTGCGGGATTTGGAGCGCATAAATACATCCTAAAGTATGTTTCCACAACAACAAAGCCCTGGATAACAAATAGGTAATAACAATAGGTAGTGGGTTTTGCTATTTAAACTGTCCACAAATCTTTTTCTAAATTTTTACACACAACACTGAGAAAATATTGAAAAATACACTTTTACAAGCTAAACAACAAAAAGAATGTAGTATTCAAAGCCACAACTGCATGTTTGCAGTAGCGGCAGGGTAAAGGTGAAATAAAAAACAGAATGAAATTATAATTTAAATATAAAATTATGAGTTGAATTTTGAAAAATAAAAATTTATTTGATTATAAATTTTAAAAAGTGTTTTGAAAAATATTTTGAAAGTTTTTCAATTATAAATTTTGAAAAGAGTTCTTCAATTTTCAATTTTCAATTTTGAAAAAAGTTTTGAATTGCATTTTAAATTTTGAGTTTTTGAATTTTGAGTTGTATTTTTAAAAAATTTTGAATTTATTTTTTAAAAATATTTAAAAATGTTTAATAAAATTTTATTTTTTATTTTAAATATATAATTTTTTTTAAATATTTTATTTTATTTTGTAAATATTTTAATTTTTTAAATATTTTAAACTCAACATACAATTTCACACTCAAATCATAACTAAACACATAACTCATAACTCAATTTAAAAATTATTTTCAAAACTCATAACCAAACACATAACTCATAACTACACACTACTTTCAAAACTTCACATTGAAATCGTAGCTAAACACATAACTAAAAAATTAAAATATTTAAAAATATATTCATAAAATAAAATAAAATAAAAAATAGTTAAAATAAAAAAATAATTTTTTTAATTTTTTTAATATTTAAAAAAATTATTTAAAATGTTTTAAAAAATACAACTCACAAATGTATGAAATACGGTGCACATTGAAATAAATAAATAAATATTTATCCTTAAAAAAATAAAATTAAGAAAAATTTTAAATATTTAAAAAAAATAAATCCAAAAAAATTCAAAATACAACTCAAAACTTTTTTCAAAACTCATAACCAAACAAATTTTCTCTTTTCAAAACTCAACTCAAAACTTATGACTCAAAATACAACTCTATATTCAAATCTTGATTCTAAAAATAATTTTAGAAAATAAAATAAAATAATAATTTTTTTGAATTTTTTTTTTAAATATAGTTTTTAAAATAGTTTAGTTTTGAATTTTGAGTTGTGTATTTGGCTATGAGTTTTGAAAATAGTTTTTAATTGAGTTTGATATGTTATTAAATTGTGTGTTTGGTTATGAGTTTTGAAAAGAGTTTTAAATTTTTTTAATTGAAATCACAATTCTAAAACAAAACCAAACGCCTATGTAAATAATCGAGTCTCGTCATGCAATGTTGCTCTTTTTTTCAACCTTCTCCTTATTCTTTTTCTTGCTCTTCTTCAAAAAAGCAAATGAATTTGTCACATCCATAAATCTTCAAATGTTGGAGGTTAGGGGTGTAAAAATGGCCCATGGCTCGTAGGCGGTCCGAACCCTGCCCGCCTCTCAGGGTAGGCCCGGTCCAACCCAGTTAGGCCCGGGATCGAGCCCAGCTTGGGTCTAGGGCGTTATTTTGAAGCCCAGCAAGTGTCTTAACAAATCGACTCGCTAAGCCTAGCCCACCTAGGCCATCCGAGGCCTAATGTCAATTTTTGAAGAAAATAATCAAATTTTGGCGAAAAAAATAGAAAATATATATATATCCAGGCTCGCCCTAAGACCGTATACTCTCTGGGCCTAGACCTAATTTTTTTTGGCCTGTGGGTCGACCCGACTCAACCCTAATTTTGGCAGAGGCCCATGGCCAAATTTACACCCCTACCAGAGGTATGGGAGACATTGTTATAGTCTCACATTATTCTCCCACGACATCACGAATTCTTTACAAATGTCCAATTTCTCGAGTCCCATTAAACATTGAGTAAACCATGTTAGTAGGAACACCAAATTTTCAACCTAAGAAACGTACAAAGCAGTTATTGAAGTCAAATTCTTAGACGTTGCATTATGTGGTAACACTTCATCAACTACACTTGGATAGTAAAAGGAATCGGGAACTGTACCAAATCTAATATCCAAGGTGAAGGAACCAATGTCAAATCTGTTCTTCATCTCTAAGAGTGCTGGAAGGCTTGAGAGCATAACATGACTAATAAACAAGGACGTAAGTGATGGAAAAACGAGTCTTGAAGCATCAATCAACAATTGTGAACAACGACTAATCTCAAGAGATTTACTACAAGAAAGATCATTAGGTAATCTTCTAACAAGTTCGGGACAATCATCAATTTTAAGAGATTTTAAACAAGGAAGACCATTGGGTAATCTTCCTTTGAGTCTCGTACACGATAGGATGGAAAGCTCACTGAGTTGACCAAACAGCTGAACTCCCTCGATTTTGAAAGCAGACCAATCCTTCCATTTTAGCATATACACAAACTCAGTCTCTTTATAGAAGGGAAAGGTTTGGCACCACACTGCTACCCATAGAACTCACAACCGAGGCACTTTATTACACTCATTCCTTCAATGTAATGGTCTTTAAGTGACGATAGTTGTCCAAGCAACGGCAAAGATGTGCAATATTTAGAAAATTCTAATCGCATAGGCACTATTTCAGAGAACAAAGCATCTCCACCCAATTAGATAATCTTGAATTGCCATACCCACTGTACGGGGAGTAAATAATCTATGCTTCCGCACTTCCTTACCTCTGATGTACTGTTTACTTCAATTGCGTCGTTTCTCCTACAATCACAACAGAAGTGAGTTAGCTAGCAGGTGTCTCATTGGAAAACCCCTCCGACGGTCAAGTTAGCACCCTTGGAGAATATAAGAGAGTGAGAGAGTTTTCTGAGTCAAGATTGCTTACCTTCCAAACTGAAGTGTTGGCCTTTTATACAAGCCAATATCCCTCTTCTCCACATAGGTCGCACCACTCCCTAGGTTCTTGGGACATAGAGATTCTATTCTCTTATTTCCTTACACACATGCACTTGTCATAGGTAGACAGCTGGACAATCAGCATTAACTTGGGTAGGTCACTATTTGTCCCTCACTAACTGTTGGGGTGCGGGCAACATCCAATCGAGCCATCCTTGACCGAAGTAACAACAACCCGGTTAGCCCATGACCATTACCCATAAGCCAAATACCATGCTGCTACCCAAACCACAATCAAGCTATCAGCTCGATTTGAACCAAGCGAGTACTCTCCGCCCTTGCCTTCCATCAAGGCCCAATACTGTTTGTTCCGAACATCTTAACAAGTTCAACTAGATCCAGCAAAACACCTCGGAGAGCTTGGCTAGAAGGCAGTCCGTCTTCAGTGGCCCAACTGAACACAAAGGAGTGGGTCGAGCTTGGCCCATCATAACTTGGTCAAGCTTGACCCATCGCAACACGGCACAAAACTCCCATTTCAATTGCCCCTTAATTCGGTCTGCTTCAGTATGACTTGGATTACTATAACTGGCTGAGCTAGATACTTTACCCGGTTCACCAAACTGCTTGGTGGAAATTCCCCTCTCAATTGACCCTTAATCCCTTTTGTTGCAACATGATTGCGATTACTTCGGTCTTGCACAACTTAGCTTGAGCTCGGTTTGGTGTTCAACATTGGGACAGCTCAGTTAAGGCATTTAAGTGCCCTTTTTTTTTTTTTTTTGAACTTGGCCCAGTCACATATCGTAGCTCAGCCCTCCATCTCGGCATGGCACTCAATTGACGCATTTGATCCAGCGTTACATTTGGTGGAATAGGTGTGGGGCCCAGAAACTTTGATCTTCCAAAACTTAATCAATTATGTAAGTTCTACTCACTCTTGAAAGAAGTGCTTGGTGGGCCATGCCTTGTTTCCTTTGCATGATCATAGCATGCATATTCTTTTGCTAGGTGTTTGTATTGCTTGGATCTAGACAACTTTTGCTCGATCCCACAGCTTGGAAGAAGGAATGTGTCTTTGGTAAATGGCATTTTGGAGTCATTTCTTCATGCATGGAATAGTTCGGTAGGCCCCAGCTTCACTTAGCTCGGCCATTCTTTTCTTTATCTCTTTTTCACTCATTTATCCTACTCATGTCAACAGGCATAACTACCTATACCATAATTGCCTTTGTAATACCCCCAACTTTTCAAAATATAATTATTTTGGTATTTAAATTTGGTTATTGAATTTTTTTATTAATGAAATATAAATTGGACATATTTTTTAGAATTTGCAAAACATGCTAGGAAATTTCATAGTGTTTGTAAGTTTCAAATATGATGGCAATTTTGTTATTTTTCAAATTTAATAATAATAAATGAATATTTATATTCTAAATTACAATTTGAGACTATTTATTATAGCTTTTGCTCTTGAATTGTCTTGCTGGTCAATTTTACAATTATTATGACACCAGTTATACTTCTACAAAGAAAATTTGGTCCACCGCAGATGGAGGATATATTTTTATCAACAAAAGAAAACATGCTTTTATAAAGGGTGGCAAGTAAGTAAGGAGCAAAAGCCATGGCTTGGCCATCTTGAAGGCATAAGGCCAATGAAAGGTATTCCTTGGTAATTTTGAAGCCAGGAACACAAAAAATGAATTAGCAAGGCCAAACTAAGTGAAAGGCATCTCTTTTTTGGTCATCGATAGGGGTGTTTCTTTTGCCTTTGTATTTTTTAATAAACTCAGTGTAACTCATGTCAGTGTTAAGGGTGAAAGTGACTGGTAAGGGTTCTAGTAAAGCACTGATTTCTAATCCTAGAATGGGAAGTCCAATTAAATAGGCTACGTCTAGGATGGTTAGAGATATCATGCCAAACCCTAGGAGCATTGAGTTGCAAGATTATGACCAGAAATAGGCATCAACAGCAACTAACCACTTATTCATATCAAATTTGAGGGTCGACGAACGAATTACCTCACTAATGCCTAGATGTTTCCATACATCTGAGTCATGAGCTTTAATTCATTTGATTCAGCTTTGCCAGATAGAATCTAGTTGTCTCCATGATCTAAGAGGGTTTTTGTTGTTGTCCCAATTTACCCAATTGAATTTTGGTTGGTTCAAAAGTAGAGTTTCGCCATTAGCAAGTGGGTAGTATGGAGTTAGTTCATCTGGGAAATAGGCTGTAAACGTAGGTCCTAGGGTTGCTTTGGCTACGGTGGTGGTACTTGGAATCAAAGTTAACTCCAGCATTAGAGAGCTGGAGAGTTCCCTAATGGTTTTGGGGAATCTAAGACGTTCATCATTGGTTTCATCTTCTTTCGTGGATTTCAAAAGCCATTGTTTAGAGTTCTAAATTGTTTGGTGTTCTGATATGGGAGTTTCGAAAGAGAGAGAGAAGATTGAAGTGAGGTGAAGTTGGAAGGTTTAAGCTTTTATAGCTTATGTTGGGCCCAGTGTTTGGATTTGTTCGAAATAAGTATATTATTTATCTGGCCCAAGGAATGGATTTGTTTAAGTTAAAAATCATTATTATTTATTTTTCTTAAATAATGGGGCATTGTTTGAACCCATTTTTGTGAAATTCTTGTCGACAGGTGTATCAATCAGATGATGACACATGGTAGAGTCAAAGTGAAAGTCCTTCATCAATCAGAGGAACATGTGGCATGTAAAGGTTGAGCACGTGCATAGAATGATTCAAGTGATAGAGCAGTTATTAGGCTAAGTCATAAACTTAGTGGCTTGTTTTCAGAAAGGAATATGTACGAGATGGAAGGCTTTACCCTGTCGATGTGGTGCTCAAAGTGTAAAGGGACATGTGGCAACATGGAAAAGAGATGGTTTGACAGGAAGATTTGAAGGCTTGGTGGAGTTTGAAGACTTAGAAGTGAAGAGGCAGTTACCATGGTAGTTGGCAATTGCAGTTGCAGGTAAGAATGAGTCCTGCAATCATGGGCCAAGAAAAGAGGAAGAAGATATACGAGTCAAGGATTTGGCAGAAAGGAGATCATCAACAACACAACAACTTAGCTTATATCTAGAAGTAGTTCTTTTAATTTAGGAGTAGTTTTCTCTATAACTTGTAACCTTTATGAACTTTGGTGGTTTCATTCTGGAATTACCTATTGTTTATTTTGTTTACTTTGTCGACTGTAATTTTGTTCCAAATAAGTCCTCGTTCTTTTGAGGCATTTAAATCAAAAGCACAGTCATCTGGTTTCTTTGTTTAATTGTTTGTTTAAATTGTTGTTCAATTTCTATCGATTGGGAGTGAGCATAATTTTTACTAACAGATTCTTGAAAAAAGGACTTTCGACTTGAATCTTTAGGCGGTGATACTGATTACAAATGCAATGGAGATGTGTTTATTAAAAATGTCAATGGCACCATGAAACATATTTTTCACAATTTTCCTGTGTAGAGGTTGTTAGATGGACTTGCAACATAGACCAGAAGATTTAAAAATGCTGGTTTTGAATTGAGATTGGATTTAAGTGTTATTCTCTTTATTCTTGAACACTAATTCCTTTTAGTGAAGGTAATGAAGGCCAGAAGAGTACTTTTTCTTTCTTTCTTTTTGTGTGTTATTTGAAATGATTGTAATATTCTCAAATTGGAAAATTTCTATTTACAAACTATTGAAAACAACATAGGGGTGTATTCTACCCATTTAAAGATTTCATTTATAAAAACACAAAATACTCTCCACACAACATCATCACATATAGACATATAAACATCCAAAATAAATTGGTTTTGAAGATTTAGTGTTTAAGAATATTGAAATCAATTGGTTTTAGGGTTTAAGAACATTGAAATCAATTGGTTTTGAAGATTTAGGGTTTAAAAATCTTGAAATCTGTGTGAGTGATTTTTCGATCACACTGCTCACCTTAGCATTCAGCTGGAGAACACTGGTAGAATAGACGACACTTGGCTGACCTGCAATAGAAAGAGAAGATTCTGGCGGCGGTTCGTCCACCCGGGGGCACTCCGACGATCAAGTCAGTATAACTCTCAAAGATAATTAATAGTGCAAATTTCACTGTTCAGAATATAAATTGCCTACCTTAGACCCACAGGGGGGGCTCTCTTTTATAGTTAACTCAATCCTTGTTCCGATAGAAGCCTGACTTCTATGGACGCCTATTCAGTGCTTACTTTGAACTCCTCAAGAGATAAGGATAGATTCTCTAAGAACATTATCCTTATCCATATTGAAATCAATTGGTTTAAGGTTTGAGAACATTAAAATTTAAGAATATTGAAATCAATTGGTTTTAGGGTTTAAGAACATTGAAATCAATTGGTTTTGAAGATTTAGGGTTTAAAAATATTGAAATCAATTAGTTTTGACAATTTGCACATCATGGATGACACTGAGATTGTTGATTTCGAACAATACAACAATGAAAATGTCAACTTAATACTTGGGTTTTCGATTTTTTGTTTATCTCATTCATATAATCGTCGGGAATATGACTTTGTTTGTCATGTGTTCGGATAATTAGAGTTAAACTTTTACATAATGTTTGATTATTTTTATTCCAACCAAACAATTTTGTTCAAATTATTAAAGTTGACCAAATTAAAAATGTTCATACATAAAAAATTGAAATTTTAATTCCTTAAGAATTTCATTTCTTAAATTTAATTTATTTTTGGTATATTTTCTTTTCTTTTTTACAAAAAGTAGATGTATTCAATATTTACAAAAAAAAATAATAATATTAATAACATATAAAATTTAATATATGTTCAACATAATAAGTCTAAACAAATTGAAATTGTGCAGCGTATAAAGTATGACCATATTTATTTTATTTAACATAAATATTTTGAACATATTCAATATGTTCAATTTTATTTTTTTTTCTACGATGATATTATGTTCAGACAACCAAAGTTGAGCCAAACTCGAAATAGAAATTGCTATGAAAGTTGAATCAGTTAAACGAAGATAGAAAAAAATACCAATGTGAGAATTAAATGTGTGAATCAAGGGTGAGAACGATAAATGTTCAATATCGACAATGCACCTGCGAAGCACCGGCGAAGATGGAGATCTAAAACGACAACAATGCATTGGCAAGCCAACAACAAAACAATGGTGACGATGGATATCTGAAACGACGAGACGAAATCCTCTGCCAATGATGGAGATCTTCAACTCTAACGAGGGAGATCAATGGTGTTTTGAAGATGAAAGTCTTTGGTGTTTTGAATATATAGATATTTAGGTATGGGTTGTGGTGTGTATTCAAACAGACAGGTGGTGTGTTACCTTAGTGTTATTAATGAAAAGTTGAGATGTGAACTAAGATATTTTCAAACCCTAAAAATTATTATACGTCTGTACTAAGTAATAGTGTGTAATGAGAGAATTAGTGGTGTGTAAATAGAATTACCCTCTCAAATTGAATACTTTTTTTGTTATTTCCTTTCTTTTTTTCTCTTATACACATAATTTTTAATATCTAACATTAATTCAATTAAATAAAAATTAATTATAAATTCTTAATTATTTATTGTAATTCTTAACTTTTAATTTTAATTTTAATTAAATTATATTTTATATCACAATTAATCCTAAATATTTAATCATTTATTGTAATTTTTAACTTTTTAATCTAATTTTAATTTAATTACATTTTAGATCAATTCTTAATTCTTAATTGTTATTTGTTTTTATTTAATTATATTTTATATTTTATATCAATTTTAATTTATTTTATTTTAATTTATCGTATTAATCTAATTTAAGGTTTGTATAAAATGAGAATAAAATTATTCTTTTATTGTATTAATTTTACTTTATTTAAAAAAAAAATCAAACTCACTCTAACAAATTGTGTATATGATATATCTTCTGTTGGTTTGGATAAAAAACTGACGATGGCATTTCAGTTCAAAATCATATGAAAATTTTCTAAGTATATTTGAACCATGAGAGGATAAAGTGCTCCAACTCCAAACCATGAAAGAATAAAATGAATTTATCCCTATAATTTAAAATAATTGTAAAATTTTAAAAACACACATTTCTATGCAAAATGTATAACTAATTTAAATTTGATAACAAGTGCCAAAAGCAATGGTTGACAAAATTTATAAAAATGTAACTTGGTTTTTTTGGGTTATACGATAGGATAGTGATTAGTAGGTTAAATTACAAAATTCATAAAAATATAATAACAACTTAATCAAATAATAAAGTTTTTTTTATATCTCAATCAAATAATAAAGTTTACTTACCCAAAACCCCAAAGATTTTTGAAGTTTTGACTATGTTGGATTATGTGCCTAAGATTTTTGAAATCTTGACTGCCTTGATTTGTTCTAGAATTCATGTGGACCCCACATTAATAAATGGTTGAGATTGATTTATGAAATTGTTTATGGAGTGATGTTATGGATTCTAAAAATTCTATCAAAATTTGTATCAAATGTCTCACATACGATGTGGGTCCCATGTGAGTTCCACACTCATGTGAGATATTTGGGAGTCTCTAGCATTTTTGTTTTTTATGGGGTATGGAATAATTTTTTGAAAATGCTAGGTATCCTAAATAATTTATCAAACGTTTTATCAAACCTCTCACATAAGGCCAAGTTTGGCAACTCCAATATAATTCATCTTTTTATCTTTTTATCTTTTTTCCATCACATCACCTCTCTATTTTTTTGTACATCTTTTCGTAAAAAGACAAAAAGTACACTTATTTAGGTCATCCCAAACAACCCCTAAATGTGGGACCCACAAACTCACATGTGTGTAGGTCTCACACCCATGTAAGAGGTTTGGTAAAACGTTTGATAGATTATTTGGGGTGTCTAGCATCACTCATAATTTTTCTTTGAGGGCAATTATTCAATGCACTAAAGGCATTGATGTGGGATCCACGTAAATCCTACACCAATAAATGGTTGAGATTGATTTGTGACATTGTCACATAAGGTATGAAATAATTTTTCCTTGAGAGCAATTATTTTGTACCTCACCAACATTGACGTGGCCCTATCACAAATTAATCTCAATAGTTCATTAGTGTGAAGCCCACGTAAATCCCATATTAATGAATGACTGAGATTTTTTTGAAGATAAATTTGCTACCGATTAATACTTGCTTTAAAACGGTTTACATATGTTGACCACCTTTGCACCTAAAGTGCAATTAAGAGCAATTATAATTACTTAGGATAAATTACACTTTGCACCAAATTTCACTTTAGCCCCTACACATGAAATCATAACAGTCAACCTCTTACACTTTTGGTCAAATTATACTTTGGTTCCTACACATGAAATTGTAATAATCAACCCATGTACTTTTGGTCAAATCTAGCTTTGGTCTCTACATACATGCTAATGTCCACTTTTTGTTACTCAATTGTTTAAATTTTTAATAGAATCTAGTCATATGATAAGAATGTGACTACGACATGAGGATAAAAAAGAAAAATCATCTACATTTTCTACCAATACACACTTTATTTCAAAATTTACATCAAAATATGACTGTATTAAGTTAAAACAAAACACAGATTGTGAACAATTAAAAAAATGAACTAGCATAAATTAGAATCACAAAACTCTATTTTTTATGGTGACACAGTCTTCTGTCTATTCATTTTTCTTTCTCTTTGATTTCTTTGTCGTATTTTTTATTTATTTATTTCAAAAACTCTACTTTCTTGCATTTTCGTCCTAATTTTTACCATATAATTATATATATATAGTATTATATAACTCTTATGTGTTTATCATGTAAGACAGTGTATTGGTGAAAAACACAGATGATTCTCCTCTCTTACCCTTATTTTGTAGCCACTTTTTTGTCACATGACTAATTTTGTTAAAAATTTAAAAATGAAGTAATAGAAAAGAGTCATTGACACTTGTGTAGAGATCAAAGTGAGATTTGAGTAAAAGTGCAGGAGGTTGACTGTCACGATTTCATTTATAGGGACCAAAGTGAGATTTGACCAGAAATATAGGGGGTTGACTATCATAGTTTCATACATAGGGGCCAAAATGTGATTTGGTGCAAAGTATAGGGGTATAAAGTGTAATTTGTAGTTTTTTTTTTAAATGGATTAAAAATGACTCCTTGAGACTATAAAAAAGAGCAAGAAAACCAATTGTTTGATTATCCAAAAACATGGGAAAACTCTTTGCCTGGTGCTTTCTGCTCTCTCTCCTAGTCTTCATCTCTGGTATTTATATCTGGTTTATCACTTTCATTTCTCCTTTTTATGTCCCCTTCGTATAAGGGGTACCTGTTGCATAGCAAGTTGTGGTATGCGGGTAAAACGATACAATATCTTCTCTTTTATTTTATTTTATAAATTCACATGAATCGAGATTTAATGTGCAGCTATATTTTTGGTGTTTTTAAAAAATCAAATGAAACTAATTATATTGTTTTTGACATTGATATTTGTTAGAGTATAGCTATCTATATTTTATTATCCATAAATAAATACATAAAATTCCTAAGTCATTTGCTATATACTTTGGAATTGTTTTTTGGAATTTTAGTTTAAGATTTTTCATATTAAGATTTTATAAAATAAAGGACATGCAACATTTTCATAGTAGATGGGGTCCCTTAACATTTTTACAAAAAAAATTTGAAATAGAGAAATTTCAGTTCTTCACAAAAAAATTTTACAGAGAAATTTCAGTTAAATTTCTTTGTGACAAGTTGAAATTTTTTTATGACGACTTGAAATTTCTCTAATAATATTATTGAGTGATCTTAACTAACAAGAAAAAATATATTGGACCTCTCCTACTATCAAAAATTAGAGAAGAATGTTTCACTAATTTTTATTTTTATTTTTTATAGACTCTCCAAAACTACGTAGGAAAATATTGTTCAAGTTCAAAGACCAAAACTACATTGTTTTAAGAAAAATTAAAAATAATAATAATAATAAAGCATCAATATTTTACTCATTTAGGCCAACAAAAAATAAAAACCAAACAGGTTATTTTAATAACTTTTTAGCTTTTTAAGAAAATATATACAGAAAAATTGAGAGTGACGTGATAACTTATAATAACATTTTGACTTTTCAACTAAAATATGTAATCCTCAAACAAGACCTAAATGTCACTATTAAATTGTAGGAGAGGGTTCAAGAAAGGAGTTGGAAAATTCGAAGATCTTCAAAGATCCTTGAAGAACAACTTCGAATTCTCTAGAATATGATGAGAGGCTTAGATTCTTCAATAATCTCAACTTAGGAACACAACAACCAAGGAGATGATGGAGATAAGAGATTGGGTGAAGAAGAAGGCAAAATGGCTAGAGAATAGAATAATGGCAAGGCTCTCCCATTGATCTCCCACTTTCACTCTCAAGGTTGATAATGGAGAAGGGAAATTAGTTCTTTCCCAAGAGTTAAAAAATCTCCAAAATCCATCCCTTGTAAAGCTATGGGTGGGTGCTATTTATAGGCACCTCATGATGTAGGATGGAGCCCATGTGCAAGGTACATGGGGGATATTCTCTCTAACCACCTTGTCCGAGGAAGTGACCTCTCCGAGGAGGTGACTTCTCCGAGGATGAGAAAACCCCGAAGAGGAGATCATTCCCTCGGCGAACCCTTCTTCTTAGCCACACCTAACCAATGATCCCCAATCATCCCAAAGGGTCAGGGGTAGTCCCAGAGGACGTCCTGCCGTAAAATATTGCCGAGTCTCATGGACCCCCCCGGGGTCGTGCCACCTCGACCCGGGTATAGGCTAGTTTAACCGAAGAGTGAATTTGTCTCCACTCACCGTCCTCAGGATCGGGTCCTTTGTTCGAACTCCATTACGCCCATGGTTCTGGTGCGTAGATCCCGGAAAGCTCCGAGCCCGCAAGTGTTCTGGGACTCATTAACGGAGCGACTTCTAGATTGCGTCTGAATCCGTTCGAAGCCAAGTATTTCGGACCTCTAGGTTCGTGGATCCGAACCCTTTCGAGTCCGAGTGCCTCGGATCTCTAGGCTTGCCTAATACCCTTTCGAGTCCGGGCCTGAGTAAGTCTCTAGGTTCGTGGATCCGAACCCTTTCGAGGCTTAGAGCCATTTAGCCCGTTTGATGGTGATAAATCTGGTCCCGCCAGTCTTGGACTTGCGATAAATTTGGGCCCACTAATCTTGGGCTATTGGGCCTAAATAATTTAGTGGGCTCAAATTAGCCCCTCTTACATTTGTCCCTTGCGTGTATGAGAAATTTTAAATTTCTCAGACATGCATACTGTCATTTCTTCGACCCTGTTTCGCATCACGTTCCCCAAAAAAAAAACATTTTGTCACGACAGAGCCTATGGATAAAGTTGATGACGCACTTCAATTTACAGAAAAAATTGACAAGCAAAAATTTTATTTTTTTGTCTTTTGTTTTTTTTTTTTTTTTTTTTTTTTTTTGGGCTTGGAAATAGGTTGGCTTCTTATATATATGCATATATATATTCAGAATATATGAGGCCTATTCCATATATCACACCTTTTTTTTATTCTATTTAAAGAGATGACTCAAAACCCTAAATCTCACAAACTTTTGCACAGCCGCCGCACCATTTTCTCAGCCTATTCCCTCTCTCTAGATCGAGAGGCTAGCCTTCTTCTTCAACAAACCAACGTTGCTTCTTGCTTTGAAGACCACTGCTGTTTGCATACCGACTGCTATCACAGCACCGAGCAACACCACCGACTTGTCCCAACGTTGCGACTACTGCTGGCGTGCGATCCAAACTGCTACTCACTACTGGTGTTTCACTTCAGTCCACCGACGCAACTGCCGGAGCCCAGTTCTGCTAAGCACTGCTAACGTCGACTCCTCGGAGACGCCATTGCTACTGTAAGCCGTGACTGTCCAGCACCAGTCACTGTTGTCTTCTTCCTACTACAATTTTGCCGCCGGCTTCGGCTGTCCAGCTACACCCACTCACGTCACTGCTGGTGACCTTGACTGCCAAGCACCGACCACACACGCCGCCCTCTCAACGCGGCATGCGTGGTCTCACCAAACACCATTCAACTCAACGTCTTCTTGGTCCGGCGATATCTTCCAGAGCTCGGATCTCATAGCTCTCGGTTTTGTGTTATACCTGCTGGTTCTCTTCTTTATTTATTTATTTATTTATTTATTTTTTATTATTATTTTTTTTTTTTTAAGCTTTGGTGTTTGCTTTACTGCCCATGGTGCTGGTTTTCTGCGCTGGTATTTGCTTTAATCCTACTGATGTAGATTTAATCAATCTACAAGACTGCTTCAGTTTTTTTTTTTTTAACTTTGCTACTTGAAAACCTGTGGGCAAGTATATATATATTGATTATCATATATATATATATATATTTTTTTTTTGTTTAGAGCTCGGATTACCCACATTAGCCTTGGCTTGTGCACAATCAATCGCTGCTTCCGGCTTCAGCTTATCCGACGTCGACCACGCACGTTCGCCCTCTCACCGCAACGTGTGTGGTCTTGCCCAACCTAGCTCCACATTGCTGCTTCCGGCTTCAGCTTATCCGACGTTGACCACGCACGTTCGCCCTCTCAACGCAACGTGTGTGGTCTTACCCAAGCCTAGCCCAGTCTTGTTGATTACAGTCTGTAAAGCCTCTCTGATTTCAGCTTAAATTTCCAGTATCGGCTTCGGACTTCACCTCTCTAACTGCCCAAATTTGTAAGTATGACATTCGACCCCCTCTTCCGAATATAAATATATTTAAATATATATAAATATGTTTTTGTGGCAATGTAGAGGGCTCAAGCAATCTGATGAAAATAAAAATAAAATAAATAAATAAAAACTGAATCTGAATATGGACTCAATTTTTGTGGCAATCCCAATGATATTTTTTTCTTTTTTTTCTTTTTTTTTTTTAGCTCAAACACCGTGATTTTGGCCATATGGAAACATGCACTAGCACTTGAAACCTTATTGAGGTGCTTGGCTTGAACATAATTTGTTGAACTTTATCACCGGGGAAAGGCCGAATATAACTTGTTGACTAGTATTTGAGCTCCATTTTTGACATGGAGAGAGAAAACCCTGGACTTATGAATATGGACTTTGGAAAGGACATTCTTGTAATTTGCATAATGATCCATTGAATCTTGCTACTGATAAGCAATGTAATATACTTCGGATCTCGGGCCTGAAATTTACTATTGAACTTCACTCTGTCCAAATTTTGAGCCCCGTATAAATTGGACCTTTAATATGGAACATAGTGACTTTAAGAAATTGACCCGATTGAACTTCATCATGAAGCGACCTATGACATTGCACCTCTTATTGATGATAGAAGACGAAAATCTATATGTTGATGATGCATCCATTGGTATTAAAATTTGTTGAGCTTGAAGAATATCCGAGAAAATGAATTGTTGATGACGTCCGAAGTTGAATTTGTTGATAAACCCATCATGTTGCATGTAACAATATTCTGAATTTTAATACGGTCAACTCTTTACTATTGATACTGGTTATTTCAGCCATATGTCTTCTCGAAAGAAACCCGCTGTCCCGGGGTCATCGGAACCGGCTCTCATGAAAGAGAGGGATGTACCTCCGGCATCTGAGTGGAGGAAATCTCCTTATTTTGGTCGGAAGGACCCCTTCTGGCGGGCGGCTACCTCCACCACTTCTCTTCTATCTCCGAAGGCGGCTCCATTATGTCTCACTGAGGACACTGACTCTGGACATGAGGCCCTCATTTCTCCTTCCTCGGTGCTACGCTTTCGGATTGAGCGGGGGGACTTTCCATACTGTTATCCTCAGTTCAAGGCCTTCTCAAACCCTCCTTTCGGTTGGCAAGAGTGGGTCGATGATGTCCTCTCGGACAAGAGCCTCTGTCAACGGCTTCAGGAGGCCCGGCTATTGATCTCGGTGAAAATATCTAGATCTCTATCCATCCGTCGCAACAATGCTAGCCTGGAAGCCATGGCTCTTCGGTGGAGCACCGAGACACACACCTTTATACTTGGCCAGCACGAGATGGGGCCCACCCTTGAGGATGTGTTCATGTTGCTGCGTCTGGAAGTGACCGGCCCTGATGCCTTCGACCCTGAGCAGACACCCCTCGAAGATGATTCTTTGATCCAATCTCTGAAGCTAAATCTTCAAACTTGTGGTCGGTGGAGTTCTGTTTTTGATGGTTCAGCGAGGAGGACTAGTCGAGTAAGGACGGACCGTGCCTCCTATACTGCATGGATCCGTCACTTCTTCAAGGATCTTCAGCCTTTGGCCAGAGATGCTGACCCTGACTCTCGAGAGTATGAAGCCGGTCCGATGTATGGCTCCAGGCTCTATTTCTTGGGATTTCTGGCTTGCTTCCTTTCATTCTTCATTCTTCCGAGCACACCTCCGGATTCCCTCAATCCTTTCGTCTTCCCCTTGGCAGTCAGGCTCTTTAGAGGAGATCGGATCCCTTTGGCTCCCCTATTTCTTGGGAATCTCTATTATCGGCTGGATCTACTACATCGAGATATGGTTCGCTCCGTGGGTCGATATGAGCCTGTCTCCTTCATTCACAGCCAGTTCCTACTTTGTTTCTTCTTCGAGAGGTTCCCAAAATTTGCCCCTGCTCCGACTGTATTCGAGGCGGAGGTTCTTCGGGAGATAGTGGATAAAGATGGCATCCCCGTGCTCGATACTGATGGGTCTCGGACATTTGAGAAAGCGAAGTCTTGCCAGCCGTTGATTACACGTTGGTCACGTACCATTTCCACCTTATCCTTGAATACTCTGGTGGATGATCCCCGACGCTTTGTGGCACGGCCGTATGTATGCCCACCTGTAGGTGTGGCCACACCGCTTATCTATCATGGTTCCTCCCGCTCGGTGTCCTTTCCTTTGCCGAAGAACATCCCTGCACCCTTTGTTGATATGCTGGTTATGATCCGTCCGAGTTCATTACCGGTGTGGCATGAGGAAGGCGTTGATAGGGCCGTTTATAGGCCTGACCGTGTAGCATGTCAATTCGGGTTTGATCAATGTGCCCCGGGGCCAGCACCTCATTTATTATCATTTTGAGAGAGCTACGGGCGCTTCAGTCGCCGGCTTGTACACACCGTGCTTCCCATATCCGGCTCTTTGACGATGCCAGGCTTGAGCCGAGTAGGGGGTTTCACCCCCTTTTTCAGGCGGTATTGGCAGAAGAATATCGATGCGTTTATTGCATTTGTCCAGAGCAGACCGACCGTATGTTTGCCTCCGCCGATTTATAAGAAGGATTCTTCTCTTCGGCTACCCGAGAGCCGAAAATCTGACCACATGTACGAGGGTTTCTTCACTTCATCTGCTCCAACTGACCCTTCTGCTCGGGCATCTGCTTCTAGCTTAGCAATTACTTCTCCAGAGCCAGTCCCTTTGAATAAGGCCTCTGGTCCTCGGACGACCCACCTTAAGAAGATGGCTCACAAGAGGACTTCTGACGCCAGTCCTTCCGCTCCTCGCCTTTCCAAAAGGCTTCATGAGGTACCCGAAATTCTTGATTTGAAGCTACTTTCCTTCTTGCGACTATACCTTCTAAAATGAAAACTTTTATTTGCCCATGTTGTGTAGGATCCTGCGGTTGTTGACGTTCTCGGTACCGTGGCTCCTGGCCATGCTGCCTCCCCCAGGCCGGACTCAGACTTGGACGACACCCTCCCTTTGTCTGCAAGACTTGTGAAGATGTGCACCCCTCGTATAGCAGTTATAGATGACGATGATGATGAGGCTGAGTCCTCCGATCATTTTTGTGACCTTATTCCACGCACGCGTCGTCATCGCCCTACCGTAGCTGAGGAGGAGCACTACCTTGGTGACGAGTTTATTGGGGCTCACCGTTCTGATGTTGAGATTGCTGGAGGGACTGATGCCACAGAAATTGATGTCGTGGGCCACGCTTCTAGAAGCGATGTAGAGATGAGGTGCGCCTCTGGGAATGGTGTGGAGGTGGATGTGCTAGAGATCTCTGAGACTCGCTCTGGCACTTATGGTGATTCTCATCCTTCGGCCCTCCTTCCTTCTTCAGGGATGACTGCTACTGTTCAGGCTTCATCAGACATTGAGATCGATCAGGTGGTCTCTACACGACCAAGTGACTTTGTTGATGCTAGGAGTCCTTCAGTTGCCCCTGCTTTGCATATTGATTCTCCCTCTGGTAATCTTTCTTTCTGAAGTTTGTCATTTACTTATATCTGTGAGAAATTTTTACTTAAATGACTTTCCTGTTCCCTACCTCTAATAAGGCCTTCTTATCTTTTCTTCAGTGTTAGCTGCTAACGGGGTCTTGCCTTCACCTACCTCAGACTCTGCTCCAGTGTTAGCTACTACCGGGGTCCTGCCTTCACCTGCCTCGGACTCTGCTCCAGTGTTAGCTGCTACCGGGGTCCTGCCTTCACCTGCCTCGGACTCTGCTCCAGTGTTAGCTGCTACCGGGGTCCTGCCTTCACCTGCCTCGGGCTCTACTCCGACTCTCTTTGTAACTCCTCACGGTTCTCCTTCTCAAGGGGGGACACCTGCCTTTGAGACGACTGCCAGAGGTTCTTCATCGCCAGTGCCTTCGAATATTTTGGATCTGAATCTTAGTGATTTCCACATTGATAGTGATGCTTTTGGTCTTTCCCCTTATCGTTCAGCATTCTCAGGCTCGGGACCTCTGCCGGGAGTTACCCCTCCGGGTGGTTCATCTAACCCGATAGACATTGGGGAGATTCCTGAGACTAGCAGCTTTCCGGCCCCAATTCCTCCTTCAGCTTCTGGCAAAGTATCATTTCTCCATTATTGGGTAGCTCCTGAGTTTGCTTCAGTTCTACAGCTTGTGCATTCAAGTTACCCGGAGACCTTTGCTTCATTTGCTTGCCAGTGTCCACTCATTCAGACTGCTCTTCTCGAGTCTTTTGCCACTATCTTATATAGCTTGGACAGGCAACGGTTGTGTGACCTTAATGGGAAAGTAGTCGAGACGGCGTATCAGGGGATCTCTGACATGGAGCGTCACCAAGTGGACTTATCATGGCTTCGGAAGCGCCTGGATATAGCTTCGAACGCCAGTCATCAGCTGGAACTTATGTCTGTGCTTGCCTCTTATCGCACCTCTATAGATGAGATAAAGGCAACTCTTCGTGAACTTGAGTCGGGTTATGCTCGGGCCTTGAAGACTTTAGAGGCACACTCTACTGTTTGTCCTCCAGATGTAGATATGACGGGCAGCTTCTTCGAGGGTGTCTTTAGGAAAGATTGAGTTTTTTTTTTATCATTACTTTCTTGCCCCTTTCGATAAAAATGTTTTATCTAGGACAATGCAATGAAATGACAAAATTTTTGTTGTTTGGATATTTTCGCATTGTTTTCTCATTCTACTTGATAAAATATTTATTTCGAATGATACAATGGAAAGAACAATCATATGCACATATAAAAGCTGAAATATTCTCATTAGTTCTTCAACTTTCTTGACAAAAGTATAATAGATTCATTGTAAGTGATGGGATAAAACATGCACCATAGAGAAAACCAGCTTCTTCATAACGTAAGGGAAATACAACTTTAGACAAAGTAAGGAAGTGAAAATGAATTTCATCATAGATGAGTCCAACTATAGGTAGTAATGCTTGATAAACTTTGCATTGAGCGGGCCAGTTCGGAAGCCGTCTTCAACCCTTACAAGTTTGTAGTACCCGCTTGAGCTTGCCTGAACCACCTTGTAGGGCCCTTCCCATTTTGGAGAAAACTTGGGTAAAGGCTGTCCTCGCATGATTGGGTCTACAATCTTCCATACTAGATCACCTTCTTCAAACTTCCTTGGTACCACAGTCTGGTTATAGGCTCGGGCGATGGACTCATGATACCTTTCCATGACTTTTGCAGCTCTGTCATGCTTTTCCTCTAATGCTTCCAATCTGGTGGTTCGAGGCTCCAATACCATCCCCGAGGCGAGAGCCATTCGAGCAGATGGCGTTTCCAACTCTATAGGTAACACTGCCTCGGACCCATACACAAGGGAGTAAGGAGTTGCTTGAGTTGGCTTTCTCTTCGAAGTGCGATACGCCCATAGGGCTACTATCAACTGTTCGGACCAAGTCCCCCCAAACTCATCCATCATTTTGCTCAGAATCCTTATCAGTGTCTTGTTTGTGGCTTCCGCCTGCCCGTTCCCTTTTGGATAGTAGGGTGTGGATTTGTGATGCTTCACTTGGTAAGTCTCTAGGAGGCTCTTCACATATTTGTTTATGAAGGGAGTGCCGTTATCCGAGAGGATGGTGTTTGGTACTCCAAATCGGCAAATGATATTCTCCTTGATGAAGTTCGTAACTGCAGGCCCCGTAGCGTTCTTCAGAGGAATTGCTTCGACCCACTTTGTACTCAATTCTGTGGCTGCGAGAATCCACTTGTACCCCTTAGAAGATGTGGAGATGGGCCCTATCAGATCAAAAGCCCAGGTATGGAATGGCCATGGCGTTCGGATACTATGCAGGTCTACAGCTGGAGCATGGATCAAATTTTCGTGTTTCTGACAAGTCTGGCACCTCTTCACGTGATGGGATGCATCTGACTCCATGGTCGGCCAGTAATACCCAAGGTGTATAAGTTGCTCGAACAGCCGAGCCCCTCCTTGATGTTCAATCTCGTGGGCTCTTCCGAGGACTAGATCTGACTCTTCCTTGGAGAGACATCTCAGGGGAGTGCCCTCAATACTTCTTCTATACAGCTTGTCCTGATCAAGAAAGTACCGCCTCGCTCTCCTCTTGAGGTGTGCAATGTCCCTCGGGCTCTCAGGTAGTGTTCCCTCTTTGAGATAGTCAATGTAGACTTGCCTCCAGTCAGGGGTATCAATTTCAAAGCAACTCTCATCCTCCCGGATGTATGACTGACACTTGGGGCATTCCTTCTGTAATTGATTCGAGTCCTTCTCCATCTCGGGCCAATAATAACCTTGTCTTTGGATTCTTCTATACAGACTGATATCTTCATCCTCGCAAGACTTTTCATGGATCTGTTGTAGTCGGAAGCTTGCTTCTTGTTGGCCAATACACCGGGCTAGGAATCCGGTACCTCCTCGGAAGTAAAGTTCACCTTGAATAATTGTGAATTGGGCAAGCTTGGCCATAGTCAGTTTTCCAACTTTGCTTCTGAGTTGTTCGAGGACTTCTCCTCTCCAGTCCTCCGGAAGGCCTTTGTCTTCGGGTATTATTGAAGGTTCTGTTCTCTTCTTGATAACAATTGTTGCCTCTTCCTCTGGAATGTCAACTCTTGCCCCTAATTTTGCGAGGGCATCTGAAAACTTGTTGTCGGAGCGAGGCACATGCTCTATTTCGACCTTCTGAAATTTGTCAAGAAGCCTTTGGACTGTTGTTCGATATGTGGCCAAGGCAGGCTCCTTTAAGACGAACTGTCCTGAAACTTGCTTCACTATCAGCTTTGAGTCCCCCCGGATCCGAATCTTCTTGATACTGTGCTTCTCAGCTACTATCAAGCCTAAAATAAGAGCCTCATACTCGGCTTCGTTATTCGAACAATGGAAATCCAGTTTATAAGACAAATATAACTTTTCCCCACTTTTGCTTGTAAGGACTATCCCGGTTCCTCCCTTCCCTCCGGCTGCTGCTCCGTCAAAGCTCAATGTCCAGAAGCTTTCCTCGGAAGCCATAACTGCGTGCACCTCTCCTCTTAATTCTTCATTCACTGGTTCATAGTCACCACTTGGAAATTGGGCAAGGAGATCAGCTAAGGCTTGGCTTTTGATCGCCTTGGGGGCTACACATGTGATCTCGAATTCACCTAGTGCTAACAACCATCTTGCCACCTTCCCGGTTAGAGCAGGCTTGCTGAGGAGGTATCGGATTGGATCACTTCTAGTAACAATCTGAATCTGATGTGCTAGGAAGTAATGTCTGAGCTTTTAGGCAGTGAATACCAAAGCTAAACAATGTCTCTCTACTGGAGTATATCGGACTTCTGCTCCTCGAATCTTCCGACTGATGTAATACACTGGGCGTTCTACTCCATCTACATCTTGGACCAATAATGCCCCTATGGACTTGGGGGTTGAAGTTAGGTACAACATTAGAGGCACCCCGGGCTGCGGGGCTATCATGGTCTGAGGCGAGGTCAAGGCTGCCTTGATTCTCTCAAAGGCCTTTTGGTGCTCTTGGTTCCACTCGAACTTGGCATCTCCTTTTAACAAAGAGCCGAAAGGCGCAGAGATCTCTGCCAGTGCTGGGATAAACCTCCGAATATAAGACACCTTCCCGAGGAACTTCTTTAACTCCTTCTGAGAATGCGGGGGAGGCATTGCTCTGATAGATTTGACCTTGTTTTCATCTGCCTCGATACCATGCCTATGTACAAGAAACCCGAGGAACTTCCCGGCCGTCACCCCAAAAGCACATTTGAGAGGATTCATCCTCATTTTGAATTTCTGGCACCTCTTGAATACCTTCTCAAGGTCTCGGAGATGGTCTTCTTCTTTGTTGGATTTCACCACTAGATCATCAACATAATCTTCCATCTCATGATGGATCATGTCATGAAAGATTTCAGTCATAGCCCTTTGGTAAGTTGCACCGGCATTCTTGAGTCCGAAAGGCATGACTGTATAGAAGAAGTTTCCGAGAGGTGTTCTAAAAGCAGTCTTTTCTGCGTCCTCTTCAGCCATCTTAATCTGATTGTATCCACTGAATCCATCCATGAATGAGAACATCTGGTGTCCCGAGGTAGTATCCACGAGGGTGTCGATGTGAGGAAGAGGGAATTCATCCTTCGGGCAAGATTTGTTCAAATCTCGAAAGTCTACACATACTCTGATTTGGCCATTCTTCTTCTTTACTGGCACGATGTTTGCTAACCACGTGGGGTACTGTATTGGCCGGATGAAACCAGCCTGTTGAAGTTTTTCAATCTCCTCCTTAATCTTCTCTTCGAGATCTGGATGATATTTTCGAGCAGCTTGCTTAATTGGCTTGGAGTTTGGGTACACATCAAGATAGTGGGAGACTAGGTCAGGATATAGTCCGGGCATTTCCTTATATGACCAAGCAAACACATCTGAGTATCGGCTTATCAACTTTAACAACTGTTCCCGCTTTTCTGGGCTAAGGCTCGAACTTACGAATACCGGCCTCGGTGCATCTTGTCCATCACTCAGATCTATTTCGATAAGTTGTTCAGGCTGAGGCTTCGGCCCATCTTGCATACATTCTGGAGCCACTTCAGGCTTTATTACTATATCATTGTCAGGAGGCTTTTCTTTTGACTCGGAGTCGGTGACTGAAGAAACCGACTCCCCGCACCTTCATAAATAATACACCATCTTGCCTCCTTCTCGAACTTTCATCACCTTCCGAGGAATAGGCGGACTTTCTGGTCTAGAGATCGCCCGCTTACTTGATTCTGTCATTGGCTCCTTGTCATCTTTGATATCCTCCCAACGAGGAATTTTGACCCCTCGAGGCTTAGAGGTGGTGGGAACTTCTTCGACAGCCAGTTCGGTGAAGTAGATGGCATCAGAATAATGAGCTTCATGGATCTCGAACGGCCTTTCTGTAGCCTGAATTGTCACCGTCTTCTTTCCCTATTTAGCCTTAACACACTGATGATAACTTGATGGTACAGCCCCATATCTATGCATCCAGGTCCTCCCTAGAATGATGTGATAATTTGCCTCAGAATCGATAATATGGAACTTGGTGGCCGAGCGAATCTCTCCAACGGCTAAATCAACTATTACGCATCCGATAGTAACTCTCCTTTCTCCACCGAAGCCAGTGATGACTATCGGCTGCTTCACAATGCGTTCTTCAGAGATTCCGGCTTTTTCTAGAGTAGCGCGAGTCATAATGTTGATAGAGGCTCCACTATCTAGAAAGGCCCTTTTGAACTCAACCCCGTTAATAAAAACAGTCACATAAAGCGGGCGATTGTGAGAAAAAGGATACTTTCGATCAGCCTCGGAGAAAGTAATGGCACTAGATTGCTCTTTTGCCTTCCTCGGGATAGACCCCTCAGTCGACATGCATTCCTCATGGTGTGCCTCGGCTATATTAATGATAGACTTGGTGATTTCCGTTCTTGCCTCCCTGGAAAGTCCAAGCTGGTCAAAGAACTGCTTGAACTTTACACAGTCTTGCAGGGTTTTGGCATAGTGATTCGGATCTTTTTCCACTCTTGGAGGCTCGTAGTTAACCATCTCCTCGGTCTCCTCAAAATAAGATGCCACATAAACATGGTGTCCTCCTCTTCCATAGTATTCTTCTCCTCCTTCTGGATCAAAGGGATCTTCGCCATGAGTCATAAATGTTCTGCCCTCTGGATCGAGAGCACTTCCATAGTAAACTTGCTCACCCTCTGGCTCGAGGATGTCGTCCA
This sequence comes from Camellia sinensis, assembly GCF_055761805.1. Taxonomy (NCBI): domain Eukaryota; kingdom Viridiplantae; phylum Streptophyta; class Magnoliopsida; order Ericales; family Theaceae; genus Camellia; species Camellia sinensis. The sequence continues at coordinate 104,215,080 of NC_138962.1, forward strand.
GATAACAGTCATCGTCATCGAGATTAGCGATAGCCTCGATCATTGGGCCTTCATAAGCTATCATAGCAACATTCTTGCCCTTGTCTCGGTGTTGAGGATACGGTTGTTCTCGGATGTCTTGAGTCCCTCGCTTTTTGAACCTCAATTCGTCTGCCTCGACTTTATCTCTGAAGATTTTCCTGAGAGTCTAACACTTCTCTGTCGGATGTTTCAATGTACGATGGTAGACACAAAATTCAGGGCTCTCACGGTCCTTTTTTGATGGCATTTCTTCAACATAAGGCAATTTTAGCTCTCCGTCAGCCACCCATTCCTTAACTAGAGCTTTCACTTCCTCGATTCCACATGGATAAGAAACATTCCCCTTTTCACCATTATATTGCTTTCTTTTCTGGCCCCTATGACCTCCTCCTTGTGAATTTCGGGTATCCGGGGCAGAGGCAGCAGCAACGATAGGTCCACGAGATGACTTGAAACTAGTCTTGTAACTGGCTTTAAATCCGGACTCCTGCGCCTGAGGGATACTAATGTTCCGAGCTGCTTCTATTAATGCCGAGAAGGTGGGTAGCTTGTGGTTAACTAGAAACATTTTGTACCTGCTCAATGCCCCTTCTAGACAAATTTGAACCAGATAACTCTCCTCAACTGCTTCATGACAATCCACGGCCTTGTCCTGAAACCTTTTGACGTAGTCAAGGATGTCTTCACTTTCTTGTTGCTTCTCTTTACACAATGTAAGTGTGGTCACCTTCTCCGCCACTTGAAAGAACTTGGAGTGGAATTTGTTAACCATTTCCTCCCAACTTCGGACAGAGTTTGGGGCCAAATTAACATACCAACTATATGCTCGGTCGGTGAGGGACTTAGAGAATTCTCTCAGTCGGAGGACGTGGTTTGAACCATGAATACCTAGAGTCTCGATGAATCGCACAACATGTTCTCGGGCATTTCCTTGTTTGCCGTCGAACTTGATGAACTTCGGCACTGTATACCCCTCAGGGTATGGATAGCTCAGCATCTCAATGGGGTAAGGCGGCTTGACGTCTGGATCAGGCAAAGAGGGTAAGGTCCTCTTGCCCCGTTCGAGATCGAACATGGCCTGCACATCGGCGAGAGTGAGAAACTGTTGAGGGAGAGAGTTTGATGGTGGTATTCCTGGGACTTGGCTTATGTACCCGAAGACTGAGCTAGGGGCGTCTTGGCCATTCTGGTGCTGCGAATTCATCATTGGTGAGGACATTTGACGATACTGGCCATCAGCGCCTATAGACAAGCCAGTTGGTGATGGGATATTGAATTGAGGCCCATAGAGTCCACCGCACGGCGCCGCTATACCGGGTTGTGCTTGCAGATTTGTTGTCGGCACCAAAGGAGGCCCGCTTGGTGCTTGGGTAACATTCACTGGTGGCGTAACAAGATTAGGTACGGGCATAGCTCCCTTTTGCGCCATCATGCTCCTTATGTTTTCCTGGACACCAGCAGTCGTTGGAGTGCCGTTCATTACACCAGAAACTCCCCTAGTCACCATTGGATCTTGGCTCGGAACGCCATGGAGCCCGGGCATGGGCAAACTGCTGCCGCCTACTGTGGTTTGAGCATGTGTTACTGTGGCTGTGTTGCCATGAGCCACAGGCTGATTGGGGCCTACTTCTCCTTGGATTTGATTTTGCGTTCCGGCGGGAATAACTCCACCAACAGTTTGATTTCCGTTTGGCGCCGGTGCAAAGTTAGAACTCATCACCATCATGGTGTGAGTGAGATTCTGAAGAGTGGTAAGAATCTCTTGTTGAGTATTTTGAAGTCCTTGAATGGCTTCAAGTAAAAGTGGTTGATCTGAAGTCATGGTTCTGTCATCACCACCATTAGAGGATCCTTGTTGGTGAACTTCATCTTCTCCCGCCATTCTTGTTGGAGTTGTGTGGATTCCAGATCTCGTTGAGACCATTAACCAATCCGCCTCTCCAGTGGAGTCGCCAAAATGTAGGAGAGGGTTCAAGAAAGGAGTTGGAAAATTCGAAGATCTTCAAAGATCCTTGAAGAACAACTTCGAATTCTCTAGAATATGATGAGAGGCTTAGATTCTTCAATAATCTCAACTTAGGAACACAACAACCAAGGAGATGATGGAGATAAGAGATTGGGTGAAAAAGAAGGCAAAATGGCTAGAGAATAGAATAATGGCAAGGCTCTCCCATTGATCTCCCACTTTCACTCTCAAGGTTGATAATGGAGAAGGGAAATTAGTTCTTTCCCAAGAGTTAAAAAATCTCCAAAATCCATCCCTTGTAAAGCTATGGGTGGGTGCTATTTATAGGCACCTCATGATGTAGGATGGAGCCCATGTGCAAGGCACATGGGGGATATTCTCTCTAACCACCTTGTCCGAGGAAGTGACCTCTCCGAGGAGGTGACTTCTCCGAGGATGAGAAAACCCCGAAGAGGAGATCATTCCCTCGGCGAACCCTTCTTCTTAGCCACACCTAACCAATGATCCCCAATCATCCCAAAGGGTCAGGGGTAGTCCCAGAGGACGTCCTGCAGCAAAATATTGCCGAGTCTCATGGACCCCCCCGGGGTCGTGCCACCTCGACCCGGGTATAGGCTAGTTTAACCGAAGAGTGAATTTGTCTCCACTCACCGTCCTCAGGATCGGGTCCTTTGTTCGAACTCCATTACGCCCATGGTTCTGGTGCGTAGATCCCGGAAAGCTCCGAGCCCGCAAGTGTTCTGGGACTCATTAACGGAGCGACTTCTAGATTGCGTCTGAATCCGTTCGAAGCCAAGTATTTCGGACCTCTAGGTTCGTGGATCCGAACCCTTTCGAGTCCGAGTGCCTCGGATCTCTAGGCTTGCCTAATACCCTTTCGAGTCCGGGCCTGAGTAAGTCTCTAGGTTCGTGGATCCGAACCCTTTCGAGGCTTAGAGCCATTTAGCCCTTTTGATGGTGATAAATCTGGTCCCGCCAGTCTTGAACTTGCGATAAATTTGGGCCCACTAATCTTGGGCTATTGGGCCTAAATAATTTAGTGGGCTCAAATTAGCCCCTCTTACATAAATTTACGTGCAATGAAGTGTATCATTACACATCATCTATTGATTTGTTGATAAATCAACAAATTAGTTTGAGTCACCCTATGAAGTTGCTTGGTAGTTAAGTTTATGCTCTCATGTTCGGACACTTGATTATTAAAAAATAAGAAGGTACAACTACTTGCCACATCAATGTGGGTATATTTAGAATTGATATCTTAAAGACACTAAATATATTGCAGATGAATTATATTTATTTGTGAAGAATAAAATATCAGTAGTTACACTCTAATAAATATCAATGTCAAAAAAAATATAACTCATTTGATTTTTAAAAACATCCAAAATATAATAATCAATAATAAACATTAAATCTCAACTCATGTGAATTTTCAAAAATAAAATAAAATAACAGCTCTCAAAAAAAGCATCAAAGCTGAAAATGTTGGGTCGTCACAAACATTTTTGGTTCTATCCATACTATTTATTTTTGAACATGTAATGGTGTTAAGTCATTACCTGGTCATCAACATTTCTTGTGGCAGCCGCTGGCTGTGGAGTTAAAACTCAAATCAAGACCACAAAAGCTTTTTATTCATTGAAATTTTCTCCAAAAAATAGTTATTACATGAATGTTGCTATTAAAATCTACTTTTTATTTTCTCAATATTAAGGGCAAAATGAATGTTAGAGCAATGGATTCTTAAACAACACTAGTTTTTGGGCACACCCATGGGTGTGCAAATAATTTTTTAAACGGCTGGTTGGGGTAATCATTAGAATGAGATGCAATTTAAATTTTTAGGGGTAATCATTAGAATGAGATGCAATTTAAATTTTTTCTAAAAATTAAAACAGTTGTGCTAATAAATTTCCACAGTTACCTTTCTATTAATCTGATGACAAAAAAATTGTTTAGAAAGTCAAAATTGATTTTTCTTTGGATAATTTGGGTAAAAGAAATTCTATTCAACAATTTCATTTTCATATTGGCACCACTTCTGTTGTTCAATTTTTAATCTTTCAGTTGCACATGCATTTTGTCCCAACAGTTGTATAGTACCACTTTGTGGTATGAAATTGTGGGTTCAACTCTTAAGGAGAGGAGTTTGATATCATTTGAGAGTGTCTATTTCTCCTCCATTAATAGGGAATTGTTGTTATTGAATCTTTCTTCGAGTGGTTGTTGGGCTATTGCTTAGGGTGAATTTTGGGCATTGTTGGACTTTAATTGTCTAGGGTGATATAATATTCCTCATATTTGTTAGTCTCCTACCTGTTGAAAAAATAAAAATAAAAAATAACAGAGAGAAAGAAAGAAATCCTCATTTGCTAATTAAGTAGGCAATAATAATGAACATGATGGTTTCCACACACATGCATGCATTTTAATTAGAAGCTAGCTGCAACTGTAATAAATTCAAACCCTTGCTAGTAAGCCTTCTTATTTCAATTTAAAAACCTTGTTCATCTTTAATTCATTTTTGAGAACGAGTTTAGCTTATTCTTTACTGGTGGTTTGTTGTTGAATTTGAATCAACAAATAACTTTTTTTAATTAACAAATCCACCAATACACAAGAGACTTGTACACAATAGCACACATAAATCCTGATACACAATTTGTGTTCTCACACTACCTAGCGCTCATGTCATACACAAGCAAACACCAACTTTACCAACATTCACACCACACTAGTATCTTAGAGTCTACGTTGAATACACAGACCTACACCACTACTAGACAATTCACTCAACACACTTTATTTGTGTTCTCACTTTTATATGTGACTTTCCGTTAATCTCTCACATTTGTAAATCTATACAGATGAAAAGATGGTGATCATGGTGAAAGCAAGAGAATGTCACAAAACTTGGAACTGCAAGGGTGAAGACCGTTGCAGGGATGACTGCAAAAACCAGTTCAATGGAGAAGGGCAGTGCGATGATTTCACTGCACCCCTGGTTCCGAGGCAATGTTTTTGTGCTTTCAATTGTTGATCTCTCATCTCCATATATCAATGGGATGCCAAATTATTGGAATAAATCAGAATTTCATGTGGTAAAAAGAATTACAGTATTCCATGTAGGTATGAGATGCATGAATGGTGTTATAAATAAAATTTTCCAAATTTTCTAATTTCCTTGTGAGAACCCTTTTTGACAATATTGTTGTGATAACTAACATGGTTAATGAACCATAAGAATGTCACAATTAGTCCATTCCATTTCAAGAACTTCATTAATACAAGAGACAAAATACAAGAGTTTAATCTGACCATACTAGATTAAACATTACAAACAAAACAGGAAAATAGAGCTTAGAACAAAAACTTGAAAAACACAAGAGCTACGAAGGCTACAACTAGTAGAATAGCAAAAAGACTGAACATCTCAGAAATAGAGGAGCTAGCTGATTGAATTCTAGATGAAGCTGCAAAACCAGATGGAGCTTAGCTTGAGAGAAGAAGCTCTTGTTTGCCATAGTAAAGCTGCAAAGCTAAAATAACTTAGCTAGGAAGTAGATGTCATACATCCATGGAGCTAAATCAAAATGAATATCCTTACTGCCTTTCAACTGCCCAAACAATTAATCTTAACATACCAACCCCTTCTGAAGGAAAGTGAGGCAAAGAAGCACAACATGAATCCACTGGGGAAAACAAACAAACAAAAAAAAAAAGGAAATATCAAATCTAACTTGTGAGGAGGAAACTAAAGACAGAGGAGAGAACCTATACAAGTCTTTTCTGATTTACAATTTACTTGTGAGGCTGACAAATGTGTTGTTCTTTGCACATAACCAGAATATGTGCTAACCCATTTATAGCATTGTGCGAACTTGTAAGTTCTTTTCTAACTTACAATTTGCTTGTTCAAAATAAGAGGTGAAAAAAATATTAAACAACCTACTATGCAGTTGTTGAATGGAAAAGAATGCTATATATGTCGTTAGTTCTTTTTTTTTTTTTTTGGGGGGGGGGGGGGGGCAATTACATTAGCAAGGCCTCTTATGCCAATTTTGCACTTTAATTTTAAAATTTGTATAAATTTGTGTCATTTCATTAGCAGGGCCTCTTATGCCAATTTTGCACTTTAATTTTTAAATTTGTATAAATTTGGTCCAAAATGACACAAATACTTCAATACTCCGACAAGACACAAAATGATAGAAAATATGGGTGGGGTAAAATTCAGAAAATTTAATATCATTGTGTCATTTTGGATTGTATGAAGATTCAAGTGGACAACAATTAGACGGATGCACCCAAATTTTATTGGAAAAAGAATTGAAATGGAACACTCTTTTATATGTTTGATCACCTCAAAACAAGTAGAGAAGCATGACAAACCAAGGTTCACAGTAATTTATGCTTTCCTAAGATCATGGGTGCCAATTGGTACTTCACAATTTGAACTGGAAGACCAGTGGTGAAGTTCACAAGTATGTGAATAAAAGTACAGAAAAAAAACAAAAGCGGAAGGCAGCATTTTGAACAGCCAAAAAACAACTTTGTACATTTTCTCACATCTCTACTTCCTCCTTTTCTTCTTTTCTTTTTTTCTTGTTTCCTTGTTCATTTCTGGTATTTTCCGTCCTCTAATGGAAAAAGGTATGTTTTTTCAAGTATTCAAATCCCTTCATGAGTGTCTCTGCCTTCACTACCATCTTTTCTCATGCAAAGTCGCAAGCATCCGCAAAAACTTCCTATGCCAGAAGGGAAATCATCATAAACATGAGATGGTGTCATCCCAACCTTATCCACAACCTAATAAGTTAAAGAAAATTGAATTTCAGATCATTGTCAAACATATTAAGATATAAATCACTTTGTAAATGTTAATCATTTGAAAAATAGGATACGTCTTCAAGAACTTGATGAGCCACAAAAACATAACTAATTCACTTTTCATTGGGAGCTGACATGTATTAAATATTGAACCTAAATAGAATCAGCAATATTTTGGTTTGCAAATGATCAGAAACATTTTCTGGTACGGAGGGCATTCTTTCTGCAACATGAGGATGTGCTTTCTATTGAAAAAAATAAATTATTTGCAAATACAATGGTTCAAATTTCAAAGAAGCAAATTATATTCTAATAGAACAAACAAGCAAACAAATTTCTTTTTTTATTATTGGCCTCTGTAGGTAACAAAAAAATTATGGCTAGCTTTATATAAGAACAAAAATAGGGGTGGGATTGTATACTTCAGCTCTACACCTAAGAGAACATAGAAAATGTAAAAATATATTTGGTGGAACACACATAGATTGGTATATGAGCAGCAATATCCACATATTACATATCACTCATAAAGTTAGTCCTACATAACCATCCAACTCATCCACATTCCGGCAGCTTAGAGCATCCCATCAAGGGCTTTGAAAGAAAGCAAGATTTCACGTTGATCAACAAAAAAAAAGCAGAAGCAAGATTTCACCATTAATTATAACTTGAAAAACTCTGCTTATTGTCAACAACTCCCACCTCACACCCATCCACACACACAAATATACATACCAAGAAAACAAAAAAACAAAAACCACCCAAATAAAAAAAAAAAGAAACAAAAGAAAACTATTTATCAAAAGAAGAAAACAAAACAAACAAAACATACCCTTTCCCTGTTTCAATACCCTTCAAATAAAACATACCTACTAACTTTTCAAAGCAACCAAGGCCGCATGCAAGAGAGTCCCATGCACTCGCAATGGCATAGTTGTTTCCTGTGACAAAACATCAAGAAAAGGCAAGAGAATTTGGTTAATAACAAATAAAATAAAATTAGCAACCAAGTTCAAGCTCTTCTAAAGAAAAACACAAGTAAAGGACCAAAGTTTATGATTTCAATAGCTATTACTGTAAAGTCTTAGCTTCTGTTAAAAGATGAAATAATTTCTTAAAATGTCCCAAAAGATAACATGATGTTACAGACAACTAGGCATCGATACTTGCATGTTTTCTTTGAAAGCATTATACAAGGTTTCTTTGTAATTGCAGTTACAAAAAGATTTGGAAGCTAATACTCTACCCTGCATTTTTAGCACACTATGTTTAGTTTCAATTTTCTCTATTTAATTTTCTAAAAATTGAGTTTTTGTTTTTCGTATTTTTTTTTTTTTTTTTTAGTGAATATTGTTTAAAATTTTAAGCATTTTTTTTTACTTTTTTAAATGCACCTTACTTAGATGTATCCAAAAAGTAAAATATTTATAAAAAAATATTTTAAAAAATCAATAGATACACAAGAATACAAAAAATGTACTGAATTCTCTTTTCTTTTCTTTTTTGTTGGTATTTAGTGAATTTTCTAAAGATTTTTTTCACATATTATACTTTTTAAGTGTATTTATGTTAGGTGTATCTAAAAATTAAAAAATTTCAGTGAAAACAAACAGAAAATAAAAAAATTCAATTTTCTGAAAAGTGAATCATCAAAAAACCAAACCAAACAATTCTTCCATCAATGAATGGCAAATATAAGAATAGAATTTAGACGAATACAAACAATGAGCAATGACTTCCTAATTTGCCACCAAGCTAGTAAATGGTAAATGGCAATGACTTCAATTTATATATATATATATATAACAATCTAGTAGAATAAATATATTTGAAGGGAAAGTCTCTCATTCCAAACATTTTTTTACCATGTCATGTTTTGGAGTTTGCCCAAAGAATTCTGGAGCGATTCCACTTCAGTGTTTAAGATGCTAGTCTTTGGTCAACCTCATTATCTGGAAAAGAAACCCATTTTATCAAAATATTAGAGACCATTTGTTACTATTAAATGAATTTCCCCTTTTGATTTCTTCTTGTTCTTTGTCATATCACCCACTCCCCCAACGAGTTTAATTAAATAGATCAATATGTAAATTTGAAAGGAAAAAAAAAAAAAAACTCTATAAGACAATATGGTATACCAATTTCAAATAGTTTCATCTCTTTTTTCAATATATGCCTTGGTAGAACTACTTTCCACATCAATGTGGGTACATTTAGAAATAATGTCTTAAAAACACTAAATATATTGCAGATGAATTATATTTACCTGTGAAGAATAAAATAGAAGCAGCTACACTCTAATAAATATCAATGTCAAAAAAAATATAACTCATTTGATTTGTAAAAGCATCAAAAATATAATAATCAATAATAAACATTAACTCTCAACTCATGTGAACTTTCAAAAATAAAATTTAAAAAAAAAAAAAAAAAGCTGAAAATGTTGGGTCATCACACACATTTTTGGTTCTATCCATACTATTTACTTCTGAACATGTAATGTTGTTAAGTTATTACCTAATTGTCATCAGTATTTATTGTGGAAGTCACTGCCTGTGGAGTTAAAACTCAAATCAAGACCTCAAAAGCTTTTTATTCATTGAAATTTTCTCCAAAAAAATAATTATTACATGAATGGTACTATTAATATCTACTTTTTATTTTCTCAATATTAAGGGCAAAATGAATGTTAGAGCAATAGATTCTTAAACGACACTAGTTTTTGGGTACACCCATGGGTGTGCAAGTAATTTTTTAAACAGCCGGTTGGGATAACCATTAGAATGAGATGTGTTTAAAAAATTTCTAAAAATTAAAACAGTTGTGCGAATAAATTTCCACAGTTACCTTTCTATTAATCTGATGACAAAAAAATTGTTTAGAAAGTCAAAAGTGATTTTTCTTTGGATAATTTGGGTAAAAGAAATTCTTTTCTACCATTTTATTTTCATATCCACACCATTTGTGTTCAATTTTTAATCTTTTATGCTGTGTTTGGTTGAGGGATTTGGGGAGGAATTTGGAAAAAGAAAAGGAAAATGTGTGTGAAACTAAATGAAATGTAGGTATATTTTATTCACATTTCACCAAACTTTTTCTTTTCCCTTTCCAAATCCCTCTTCAAATCCTCCAACCAAACACAGCGTTAGTTGCACGTGCATTTTCTCCTAACAGTTGTGTAGTAGCACTTTGGTATGAAATTGTGGGTACAACTCTTAAGGAGAGGAGTTTGATATCATTTGAGAGTGTCTATTTCTCCTCCATTAATAGGGGGTTATAGTTATTGAATATTTCTTCAAGTGGTTGTTGGGCTATTGCTTAGGGTGACTTTTGGGCATTGTTGGACTTTAATTGTCCAACGTGACTTAATATTTCTTATATTTGTTAATTTCATACCTATTGAAAAAGTAAAAATAACAGATAGAGAAAGAAATCCTCATTTGCTAATTAAGTAGGCAATAATAATGAACATAATAGTTTCCACACACATGCATGCATTTTAATTAGAAGCTAGCTGCAAATGTAATAAATTCAAACCCTTGCTAGTAAGCCTTTTTATTTCAATTTAAAAACCTTGTTCATCTTTAATTCATTTTTGAGAACTAGTTTAGGTTATTCTTTACTGGTGGTTTGTTGTTGAATTTGAATCAACAAATATATATATATATATATATATATATTAATTAACAAATCCAGTAATACACAAGAGACTTGTACACAATAGCACACATAAATTCTGATTCACAATTTGTGTTCTCACACTACTAAGCACTTGTAACGCCCCGAAATAAATACAATATATCCATCTCATAACAACCAATAAATGGCAACATATATGAATTGATAAGCTTTCATTAATTAGATTTTGATATACAAAAGGTGACATATGTGATATACATTCATAAACAATATATCCTGCATTTACAGCATGTGTTACAAGATGGTGAAAAGAAATGAAAGCTAAACAGATAATCATATGCCTTAAGGGTTTACATCTTTCCAAGTCAATGCTTGAGTACATCAAAAGTGAGTCTTAAACTCAATACATATAAAGCCTGTAACACTTGGATGTTTTAATCTACTAGAAGGTGTATTTAATCCCTTTATTTTCTTTATTAGGAGTCTTTGGGGTTGTATATTGGTTTTGAAGGAGTACAATTCGATTTAAACTCGTTGGGTTTGTTCGTTCACGCTTGTTCTTGTCGAAAAGTTCCTTGGGAACTTAGAAATTCTGTTCTGGGGTCGACACCAGCCTTCCTAAGGGTCGACCCTTACCTGTTGCTGTGTTCTGGAAGTGTTGCTGAAATTTAGTGTCGACACCAGCCTTAGTGGTGTTGACACCTGTCTGTTGTTGTTGGCCTCAAGGGCCGACACCAGTCTGGGAAGGGTCTACCCTCGTATATTGCAAAATCTGGGTTTAGTTGCTGAAATTTAGTGTCGACCCATCTAGTCCAAGGGTCAACACCTTACCTGCTGCCAGCGTTGTCTTTTCTTCCTGAAGGGTTGACACCAGCACACCAGGGGTCAACCCCTGCGTGTTTATTTCCAGAATTTTGGGTACGAATGGGCCCTACTTTTGGGGGGTTTTGGACTTAATCTTTTTAATAACCTTAGGGCTACTTTTCTACTACTATAAATAGACCCAAAACACTTCTCTCTCATGATTTTCTTCTCCTCTTTCCTCTCAAATCGTGAGCCTCTCTTCTTCTCTCTCTAAACTCAACTTTTTCCCACTTAGATCTTTAGATCGGCTCATCTAGAAGCATCTTCTCACCTGGGTCCTTTGAGGAAGATTGTAGATCTTGTCAAGGGCTTTCTATTGATCCGAGAAGTTCGTGGTTTCGTTGACTTTGGGTTTTTCGAGTTTTCCTCTTCACAACTTGAGGTAAGGATGCTTTTACCCTTGTATTTCTTTATTTTGAAGAGATTTTATGGTGTTGTGGTGACTTATGAGCTAATTTGAAGTTATTGTTCAATCAAACCCATGTTTTGCTTAAATAGCCATTTTAATTGACTTTTGCTTGAAATTTCTTAATTCTTTTTTGTTAAAACATGTATTTGAATGTTGTCAGCACCCATATCTATGATGAAGAAGAAAAACCCCAAATTTGGCAAAACCCTACATTCTCAATATGAGTAGAAAACACTAAATTGAATGAAATTTCCTTTGATTCATGGAATATTGTAAATAATAACGAGATGAAAGATGTGGATGTTGACATGGTGACAGAATTGTGGGGATGTTATTTTTCTTTGAAGGTTGTGTTGTATTCTATTCCTTTGCAATGTGGATGCTTGTTGATGGAACAAAATGTGATTGAATTGTTAATTGTGCATGAGTCTGGGTAAGAGTCGGTTTTGGAAATGTGGTGTTGTGTTGGTACCCGCAACGGAAGTTTAAAAGGTGCCCAAATGCCCTGTCTAGGCTTATCGCTGGACGAATGTAGGAAAAATGTTTTTAGGTGTCCACAAAGTCCTGTCGTATTGTAACCGGCAAAAGTGAAAAAATGGATGGTTTTCTTTGGGTGCCCACTCCCTGCCATATAATAGCCGGCAAATGTGGGGGACGATTCTTAAAACAAAAAGCAAAGGGTGTTTTGAATTGGACTCTTACAAGTGGACTCATGGTTTGCTTTTCATGGTTGTGATTGTTTAATTGTTGTGCTTGTCACTATTTAGTTATCATGTATATATATGATTGATAAAGATTACTTGTGAAAACAAATCCCCTTGAAATGTTTTGGTCGCAAGGATACCATAATCTTATTCAAACGATAAAATACGTGGTTAAGTGTATTCCTACTGGGCATATAGCTCAACTCTATTTTATTTTTCAGGAGTTGACAAAGTACCACCTCACTGATGGATTGAAACAAACAATAGCTCCTTTGGAAAAAGTTGATTCGCAGGCGTTTTGTTAGTTTATCAAATTTATTTTGTTGTTGTTATACACCTAGGAGGCTTATATTTTGTAAGGCTATCTAGTTCATTGAACTGAAATACAAATCCCGAATATTGTGGAGATATACATGATGATCTGTAATCTCTTAACCCTTACTTCAATGAGAAAGATGACCTTTTGGGGTACATTATTGTATTTATCTTGGCATGTTCTTGTGAGAAAATTGTAGGGCATTACAAAGCCCGAGGCTTGTACAAAATTAAATACAAAATACAACATTGAACCTTCAGCTCCACAGTCCTCCCAGGCTAAGTCCTTGGTAGAGACATATCACCAGCACCTGAAAATGGTTTCCTACATAGGGTGAGCCAAAACCCAATAGAAACACTATAACACAATGTATAAATCTTAACAAAGCCATAAGGTTGCCAAAACATTTTACATTTCTTTCCAAAACCATGCCATGCTAAGTTTATATCACAATTCTCGAATCATATCCTTTACAATAAAAAAACAAGGGGGAAATCTCAAACCAGTACAACCTTTCACGGATATTTCGTCTGCGAGAAACCGTCAAACAGCACCTATGCAAACGTAGCCTATACAAGCGCTACTAATGCCATTTTATGGATATTTCTTCCGCAGGAACCGACACCCATGTATATGTGCATTTTTCGAAACTTTCACCCTGGACACACAGGCCAACTTATTTTGGTGATACACACCTCTTTCCAACGTTCACCCTTTTTTTCTCAAAATCATATACATTTTCAATGTATTAAATGAGCAACAATGTTCAATGGACATAGATGATAAATTAGTTTTAGTTCACCTAATTCTCATGTAATTTCTACAACACTCATAGCTATCCTCCACCAATAACCCAAAACAGATATCTCTAAACAAGAAAATAAATTTCATTAAAGATACACTTTTCCAAAATCTCAAAATGGGAGTGATAATACATATCCAACTCCGCCATCATTATCAACATTATTTCAATTTCATAATTCTCAACATCAATTCCATTCTCTCTTTACAATCTCAAACATTCACATTTTTAGGGCAAAATCCTTTCTCTTTGAAAATCAATTTCAATGTAGGAAATACCTCATTTCAACATATATCAACTCCACTTTCATACTCACAAGCTTTTCCAATAGACCATTTGAAAACCCCTCTTTTTCATTTTTGATTTCAAACCCTAGGTTTTACCAAAAACCCCCAAACCACTATAATCTTTTGAAATAGCTAATAACTAACGTAAAACTTATACAAGAGTGAAAACTCCCTACCTCAAGCTTAGAAGAGGAACAAGGAAGAAAAGCCCGAAAGTTGATGGTGACGAAACAACGATTTGCTCTGATCAAAACGAAGCTCTTGATAAGCTCTACACTTAATCTCAAAGGAGTAACATGAGGAGATGATTCTAAGTAAATAGATTTGAAGATCTTTGAGTGAAAAAGTGAGTTTAGAGAGAGAGAGGAGTGACTCACGGTTTAGAGAGGGGAAAGAGAAGATAAAGTGAAGAAAAGGGTAAGTGAGGGCCCTATTTATAAAGCTAGGTTAAAGTGAAATAAAGTCTCAAAGTCAACCCAAAAGAACAAGTGAAAATCCCTAAGAAGTAGGGCCCAAAATCAAACCAAAATCTGGAAAAAAAAATCACAGGGGTCGACCCTTGTGTCGGTGGTGTCAACCCTTCAGGAAGAATTGACAAAAATTGACAATGCTGGCAACAGACAAGGTGTCGACCCTTGGACTAGAGGTGTCGACACTAAATTTCAACAACTAAACCCAGATTCTGCAGTAGATAAGGGTCGACCCTTCCTAGACTGGTGTCGACCCTTAAGGCCAACAACAAAGACAAGTGTTGACACCACAAAGGCTGGTGTCGACCCTAAATTTCAACAGCTATTCCAAGAACATAGCAATAAGATGGTGTCGACACCTCCAAGGCTAATGTCGACCCTTGGAGCGGAACAAGGCAAGGAAAAGAAGGCAGCGTCGACACCAGCAAGGATGGTGTCGACCCCTAAAACCAAAACTAAACATGAAAAAAAGGGAACGACTATCACGAATATGGTTTCTCGGATTTAGAAGTAATAAATGGGTCGGGTCTAAATCAGGATTACTATAACACTCATGTCATACACAAGCACACACCAACTTTACTAACACTCACACCACACTAGTAACTTAGTCTGTTGAATACACAGACCTACACCACTACTAGACAATTCACTCAACACACTTTATTTGTGTTCTCACTTTTATATGTGACTTTCCATTTATCTCTCACATTTGTAAATCTATACAGATGAAAAAATGGTGGTCATGGTGAAAGCGAAAGACCGTCACAAAACTTAGCGCTACAATGGCGACGACTGTTGCAGGGATGACTGCAAAACCAGTTCAATGGAGCAGGGCAGTGCGATGATTTCACTGCACCCCTGGTTCCGAGGCAATGTTTTTGTGCTTTCAATTGTTGATCTCAAATCTCCATATCAATGGAATGCCAAATTATTGGAATAAATCAGAATTTCATGTGGTAAAAAGAATTACAGTATTTCATGTAGGTATGAGATGCATGAATGGTGTTATAAATAAAATTTTCCAAATTTTCTAATTTCTTGGTGAGAACCCTTTTTGACAATATTGTTGTGATAACTAACATGGTTAATAAACCATAAGAATGTCACAATTAGTCCATTCCATTTCAAGCACTTCATTGATAAAAGAGACGAAGCACAAGAGTTTAACCAGACCATACTAGATTAAACATGACAAACAAAACAGGAAAATAGAGCTTAGAACAAAAACTTGAAAAACACAATAACTACAGAGGCCTACAACTAGTAGAATAGCAAAAAGAACGAACATCTCAGAAATAGAGGAGCTAGCTGATTGAATTCTTTATGTAGCTGCAAAACTAGATGGAGCTTAGCTTGAGAGAAGAAGCTATTGTTTGCCATAGCAAAGCTGAAAAGCTAAAAAGACTCAGCTACGAAGTAGATGTCATACATCCATGGAGCTACATCAACATGAATATCCTTACTGCCTTTTAACTGCCCAAACAATTAATCTTAACATACCAACCCCTACTGAAGGAAAGTGAGGCAAAGAAGCACAACATGAATCCACTGGAGAAAACAAACAACCAAAAAAAGGAAAGATCAAAGCTAACTTGTGAGGAGGAAACTAAAGACAGCGGAGATAACTTATACATGTCTTTTCTGACTTACAATTTACTTGTGAGACTGACAAATGTGTTGTTCTTTGCACATTACTAGAATATGTGCTAACCCATTTATAGTATTGTGCAAACTTATACAAGTCTTTTGTAACTTACAAATTACTTGTTCAAAATAATAGGTGAAAAAAATATTAAAAAACCTACTATGCAGTTGTTGAATGGAAAAGAATGCTATATGTCATTAGTTTTTTTTTTTTTTTGTGGGGGGGGGGGGGGGGGAATTACAGAGCAGTGCCTCTTATGTCAATTTTGCACTTTAATTTTTAAATTTGTATCAATTTGGTCCAAAATGACACAAATACTTCAATACTCCAACAAGACACAAAATGATAGAAAATATGGGTAGGGTAACATTCAGGAAATTTAATATCATTGTGTCATTTTGGATTGTATAAAGATTCGAGAGGAGAATAGATAAGATGGATGAACCCAAATTTTATTGGGAAACGAATTGAAACGGAACACTTTTATATATTTGATCACCTCAAACCTAATAGAGAAGCATGACAAACCAAGGTACACAATAATTTATGCTTTCCTGAGATTGTGGGTGCCAATTGGTACTTCACAATTTGAAGTGGGAGAAGTTAACAATGGGTTTGCCAACGGTGAAGTTCGCAATTATGTGAATAAAAGTATAGAAAAAAAAAAAAAAACCAAAACAAAACGAAACAAAAGTGAAATGCAGCAATTTGAACAGCCAAAAAACAACTTTGTACATTTTCTCACCTCTCTACTTCCTCCTTTTCTCCTTTCTTTTTTTCTTGTTTCCTCATTCATTTCTAGTATTTTGAGTCCTCTAATGGAGAAAGGTATGTTTTTTAAAGTATTCAAATCGCTTCATGAGTGTCTCTGCCTTCACTACCATCTTTTCTAATGCAAAGTCGCAAGCATCCACAAAAACTTCCTACCCCATGAGGGAACTCATCATAAAGATGAGATGGTATCATCCCAACCTTATCCACAACCTAATCTGTTAAAGAAAATTGAATTTCAAATCATTATCAAACAGATTAAGATATAAATCACTTTGTAAATGTTAATCATTTGAAAAACAGGATATGTCTTCAAGAACTTGGTGATTCACAAAAACAGCATAACTAAATTTACTTTTCATTGGAAGCTGACATGTACTAAATATTGAACCTAAATAGAATCAACAATATTTTGGTTTGCAAATGTATCTAAACATTGAGAAAAATGTAAGCCGGATCAGAAACATTTTCTGGTACAGAGGGCATTCTTTCTGCAACATGAGGATGTGCTTTTTATTGAAAAAAATAAATTATTTGCAAATACAATGGTTCAAATTTCAAAGAAGCAAATTATATTCTAATAGAACAAACAAACAAACAAATTTCTGTTTTTTTTTTTTTTTTGGCCTCAGCAGGTAACAAAAAAATTATGGCTAGCTTTATATAAGAACAAAAATAGGGGTGGCATTGTATACTTCAGTTCTACACCTAAGAGAACATAGAAAATGTAAAAATATATTTGGTGGAACACACATAGATTGGTATATGAGCCGCAATATCCACATATGACATATAAGTCATAAAGTTAGTCCTACATAACCATCCAACTCATCCACATTCCGGTAGGTTAGAGCATCCCACTAAGGGCTTTGAAAGAAAGCAAGATTTCACATTGATCAACAAAAAAAAGCAAAAGCAAGATTTCACCATTAATTATAACTTGAAAAACTCCGCTTATTATCAACAACTCCCACCTCACACCCATCCACACACAGACAAATATACATACCAAGAAAACCAAAAAACAAAAACCACCCAAATAAAAAAAGGAAACAAAAGAAAACTATTTATCAAAAGAAGAAAACAAAACAAATAAAACATACCCTTTTCCTGTTTCAATACACTTCAAATAAAACATACCTGCTAACTTTTCAAAGCAACCAAGGCCGCATGCAAGAGAGTCCCATGCACTTGCAATGGCAAAGTTGTTTCCTATGAAAAAAACATCCAGAAAAGGCAAGAGAATTTGGTTAATAACAAATAAAATAAAATTAGCAACCAAGTTCAAGCTCTTTTACAGAAAAACACAAGTAAAGGACCAAAGTTTTTGATTTCATTAGCTATTACTGCAAAGTCTTAGTTACTCTAGCTGTTAAAAGATGAAATAATTTCTTAAAATGTCCCAACAGATAACATGGTGTTACAGACAACTAGGCATCAATACTTGCATGTTTTCTTTGTAAGCATTATACAAGGTTTCTTTGTAATTGCAGTTACAATAAGATTTGGAAGCTGATATTCTACCCTGCATTTTTAGCACAAAAATTGATTCTTCCATCAATGAATGGCAAATATAAGAATAGAATTTAGACGAATACAAACAATGAGCAATGACTTCCTAATTTGGTACCAAGCTAGTAAATGGTAAATGGCAATGACTTCAATTTATATATATATATATATATAACAATCTAGTAGAATAAATATATCTGAAGGAAAAGTCTCTCATTCCAAACATTTTTTTACCATGTCATGTTTTGGAGTTTGCCCAAAGAATTCTGGAGCGACAAAGTAACCAGGGATTTCACTCCAGTGTTTAAGATGCTGGTCTTTCGTCAACCTCATTATCTGGAAAAGAAACCCATTTTATCAATTGATTAGAGACCATTTGTTACTATTAAATGAATTTCCCCTTTTGATTTCTTCTTGTTCTTTGTCATATTGCCCACTCCCCAACAAGTTTAAACAGATCAATGTGTAAATTTGAAAGAAAAAAAAACTCTATAAGACTATATGGTATACCAATTTCAAAAACTTTCATCTCTTTTTTCAATATATGCCTTGAATTTTGAAATCTAAATAATACTCCCAAGTAGGGTAGGTGGCCTGTCAACTCCCCTTTACTCAAGGAAACCTAAATTCCTCCAACTGCAACAGATTGCCTTCATGAATTTTGACCAAACTAGGTGGCTTCATAATTGTCAAATGTAATCTAGCATGCAAGGAGAAAGGTTTAAAAACTCAACGTGATATTAAACAAAGTTTTGCTTCTTGCAAAGGCGTGGAAGTCCAAATAATCAATAGTCTTGCCTAAGTGTGTGTGGTAGGGAGGATTTTCAATTGTGGTATGTGGAAAGGAATTCCTTGTCAATTTTCTTGATATATCTCTTATTCCTTTATCATATATGAGATTTTTCACCATGCCTGCATAAAAGTATATCACTATATTCAATAAAAAAACCTCATGACATTTCTATAACTCATAAAATAGCAACCCATTCCATTTAAAGTTCGTAGTTCTCTATAGAGACAAGAAGCCTTATTTTAAATCAGAGCATCCAAAGTACTTTTCAAGCAAATTTGTGGCATACCTTGAGAAGAGTACAAAATCTTGCAATGCGGTTTATACAATGATTATGAATACATCCTAAAGTTTGTTTCCACAACAACAAAGGCCTGGAGAACAAAAAGGTAATAACAACAATAGTTAGTAGATTTTGCTATTTAAACTGTCCACATATCCTTTCTATTATTTTTTTCACAATACACTAAGAAAATACAGAAAAATACACTTCTACAAGCTGAAACTAGAAAAGAGCACTATCAAAAAAAATTTAAACAAACCTTCCATCAAAGCTCTCCAACTGGCAACTGGAAACATCTTTTTGCTGAACAGGATTAGTGATCTTGAGCTGTGTATTGGTATAACCTTGTAAGTAATCAGCGACGTGCCTAGCAACATCCTCTGTTGATTGACTCTTCTAGTTAAAACCCAATCATTGCGATTGTTCAAAATACTTCAGCAAATAAAAACAATAATCTCAAACGCAACACATCCATTTGTTGGCTAAACTCCTGAATCAAGAAAAGAAAATTTTGGGCCAGGCCTATATGGAGAACAGAGTAAAGAGAGCTTAAAGACTAAACTTGTGCAGCAAAAGGGAAATAGTGAAGTCATCAAATTGATATACTTTGCACCTCCTCAACTTTGATTGAACAGGAAAGATATTCGAACATGTTTTCCATGCGAATATTTTCACTTTATTCAGAATTTTCAGCTGCCAAATCTTCCTTGAAAATGCCATTTCAAAACTCCCACCATCTGAACTGACCAGTGTTTCTCTGCTTCACAAATCCATCTCCAAATGATATGCCAACTTAACAGAAAAAAAGGCCACTTTTAGTGAAGTGCCCAACCAGTATGTCATGAGAAAGCCTTAGCATCGGCATGGAGGACTTTGGAAACACAAATAGGTTTGTAAGAATAAGGCCTTGGAATCTATCTATCTTTCCAAATCTTCATAGACCTGCCATTTCCAATAAGCCAACGCAGCGCAACCTCCAGAAGAGACTTTGCATTCCAAATACTCCTCCAAACAGTGGGTTACTACTCAAGCTAAAAGAGCTTTATTAAAAGCCCATCCCACAAAGATAAACAAACAAAAAGCAAGTTCATACAATTTCTTTCATCTCTCCTTCCTTTCCTTTTCCTTTGATGATGGGGGAATTCTCAGATGTGGACGAGCATTTCTGCTTTCACCGTGATCTTTTTTGAGTCTTTCCATAACAAACCGCCATATTCTCATGCGAAGACTTACTGCAAGATAAGGAAACAAATACATAAGTTGATAAGATGTTCGAATAAATATACATGAACACTAAAGATAAGATAAAGTTGATACTTGATAAGAGTAACTAAGATAAAGTTTGGGCTCAAAAGATAAGATTAAGTTACAGACAACTAGGATTGATACTTGCACATTCTGCCATAAAGTCATTTTTTAAAGCATCATAAAAGTTTTTTTTGTAATTTCATAAACAAGGAGATTTGGAAGCTGATATTCTACCCTACATTGATGACGAACTTATCCCTTCATTGATGAATAGCATTTAAGCAAATACAAACTATGAGCAATGACTTCACAATGTGGCACCAAGCTAGTACAGAGTAATTGACTACTTTTTAAATGTCCTATGATCTAGTAGAATAAATATATCTAAAGAAAAGTCTCTCATTCCAAACATTTTTCAATATTTCATGTTTTGGAGTTCGCTAGAAGATTTTTGTAGTGGCTAAGTAACTAGTGATTTCTCTCTAGTGTCTGCTAAGATGCTTCAGTCTTAGGTCAACCCCAAAATCTGGAAAACAACCCCATTTTATCAAAGACAAGAGAACCATTTTAGATGAACTTCCCCTTCTGTTTTCTTCTTAGACAAGAGAATCATTTCATCACCCACTTCACGACAAGTCTAAACAGATCAATATGCAAATTTAAACAAACAAACATATAAACTCTATGTGGTATACCAATTTCAAATAGTTTCATATATTTTTTTTGAATATTTGCCTTGGATTTGAATTCTAAATAATACTCCAAGTAGGGTAGGTGGCTTCTCAACTTCCCTTTAATCAAGCCTAAATCCCTCCAACTACTACAGATTGCCCACATGGATTTTGACCAAACTAGCTGACTCCGAAACTATCAAATGTAGTCTAGCATGCATGGAGAATGGTATGAAAATACAACGTGATATTAAATAAAATTTCCCTTCTGGCAATGGAAGTCTTGCCTGATAGTGTGCAGTCGAGAGATTTTTCAATTGCAGTCTATGGAAAGGAATTCATTCTCAATTTTCTTGATTTATCTCTCACTCCTCCATCACTTACGAGAGCTTTCACTATGACTAGACAGAAGTAAATCAATATATTAAAAGAAATTTTAAAAATAATTAAAAACCTCATGACAATTGTAAAACTCAAAACATAGCAACCCATTGCATCCAAAATTGTAGTTCTCTCCAAAGCCAAGAAGCATTAAGTTAAATCAGAGCAGCCAAAGTCTACATCAAGCATATTTCTGGCATATCTTGAAAAGAGGCAGAAAATCTCGCAATGCAGTTTAGACAATGAGTATGGATACATCCTAAAGTTTGTTTCCACAACAACAAAGCCCTGGATAACAAAGAGGTAATAACAATAGATGGTGGGCTTCACTATTTAAACTGTCCACAAATCTTTTTCTAAATTTTTACACAGAACACTAAGAAAATATAGAAAAATACTCTTTACAAGCTGAACAACAAAAAGAATGTAGTATTCAAAGCCACAACTGCATGTTTGTAGTAGAGTCAGGGTAAAGATAAAATAAAAAAACAGAATGAAATTCATCCATTCAGTAGAGGTTTATAGATAGAAAAGGAAAATAAAATATATGAAAGGAAAAGAAAAGGAATGAATGTAAAAACATTGTTGTGTGTTGATACAGGCAAAAAATAGAAGCTGTATACCAGAATTTTGAGAGCTGATGTGAAGATATAGTTGAAGACACAAGCTGATCAATTTGAGTTGACCAGACCTTAGTAGCAGGAGACTCCTAATTCGGTGACTTTTTTACTAAGAAACACGATTCCATGCTCCCAAGTAGGAAACCTGTAATAAACTTGCTCCGAACTGAGATAGAACCTTTCAAGCATACAAATCTTAACACTGTGTTTGGTTGGAAGATTTTGAAAGGGAACGGGAAAAGATAGGTAAAATATGAATAAAATATACCTACATTCCACCTAATTTTACACACCTTTTCCTTTTTCCTTTTCCTTTCCCTTTCCAAATCCCTTCCTAAATCCTTCAACCAAACAGAGGATCAGAAATAAAATTATAGTACTTTCTATTTACATAATATTTATTTATACTTAACAAAGACAATATGTATTTGACATCAATCTCCAACAAAAATTCATATTTTAACAAATATATTAAAACTAAGTAGAAAAATAATTTTAGAATATAGTTATATATTTACTTTTTAATAAATAAAATATATACACGATCCAAGTGGCTGAGTGAGTCTAGTTTGAGCTGAAGTTATAGAGTTAGTTAGCAAGGTAGTTAAAAGATTAGTTAACTTTTTATCCAAAGAGGGTATAAAACTTTTTTGTTAGGGTTGTATCAGAGGGATATATGATTGTAACGAAGGTTCCCCCCCCCCCCCCCCTCCCTTCAATTCTCTCCCCTATGCTACGCTATTTTCTTTTCTCTGAAATCTTCTTCTTCTGTGCTTCTTCCTTGCATCTTTCCATTATTGAAGCTTAGTTTGCCCTGTTTTTCCTTCTCTGTTTCCTATTGGAATATTTTAGGGCTTCCTCATGTGTTCAATCACTCTACTTGAAATTTCGTCATTCACAACGAATTGGAACTCTCAGTTGTGTTAAAGTTCCAAAAAGAAGAAGAACAAAGAAAAAAGAAAAAGAAAACCCTCTGTTGTAAAAAAGATATGAGATGATGCTGGTATTGAGAAATAAACAAACAAAAAAAATGGTATGAGAGATATTTGTTTGTACCTGCAGTTGGGTGCTTATACATATACATGTACACAGATCTTGAAGCAAAGTGAGTTGGTTGATGTTGTTGTTGTTCTCGTCAAGAGCACCAAGTGACAGGAACTCCATATTATAACATGATCTTATCTCCAATTGACCGAGATTTCTGAGATTGTTGGCATTGGGTAAAGATTTGAGCCTCTCACAATATTGGATACGAACAGATTCAAGAGATGGACAATCAATTTTGATCCCTTCCTCAGCAAAAAGTGACTACAATTTTCTGCAAACCTCAATCAGAAGTTGTTTTAGTCAATGTTTTAAAAACGGGACCGGTGAACGAACCGGAAAACGTATCGGGTGGACGGGTCACTGGTTCAACCGTCGAGTTGAACCGGAATCGAACCGTGACGTAATAAATATATTAAAATTATATTTAAATAAAAATATAAGTAATAAAATTATAAATTAAAAATATTAAAAATATTAAATTATTTTAAATATTTGTCCTAATATTTTTTTTACTGAAAAATATAATAATATATTTTAAAATATTATTAATTTCAATTTTGGAAGATGAAATCAAATATTTAATATTCCCTCCATATGATTTTAATTCAAATAATTTCATTGAAAGGAAATCAAAAATTTTTGAGGGATATCAAACTTGCAATATTCCCTCCAATACATTTGATTGAATCCCACATGGATGTCTTGAGTTTTTTTGAAAGAGTTTTTTTCTTATAAATAGGTGAAGACTTTCACAATAATTTCATCAAACTCTTAATGGGATTCCTCACAAGAGGAGACCCTTGAAAAAGAGTTTCAAATTAAAATTTTCTTATATTCTTATATTTTATATATATATATATATATATATATAAAATAAGAAAGAAAGAAAGGAAAAAATAAAAATAAGCCGGTCCGGTTCGATCAACCCGTGACCGGGTCGACCGGTTCACCGGTTTAACCGGTGGGTTCACCGGTTTTCAATAAATAGGCCGGTTTTTACAATTGGCCGGTTTGAGGGGGCTGACCGGACCGGAACCCCATCCGGTCACCAGTTCAACCGGTTGAACCGGCCGGTCCGATCCGGTTTTTAAAACCATGGTTTTAGTGTGGACGGTAGCCCACCGCTTGGTGTTAAATATGTGAGCTTTGAATATTCTGTTGGACAATCTTCACTGTATTTAAAAAGATTTAATTCTGTTGTGTACAAAACAACAACAAGAATAAAAGAAATAAAGAAAAGGAGAAAATATGTTTGATTACAAAAATCAAACTCGAAATAAAAATAAATAAATAAAAAACAGATTTTATTTTGTTACAAAAACAAAATTAAAATCTGAATAAATAAACAAATAAAAACAACACTGAAAGTAATTAAATAACTTACTTGATTTAATTTCTTCGAATTATTTTTCTGATCAAGTCCAGTGTTTAACACTGTGTCCTTAAGACAGATTCGTCCTCTCCATGGTGCTTTCAGAATTCGGACGTCTATCTCCCAGGATGAAATGATCTACCACAAACAATAGCAGCACTACTAATTGTTTGCCTTACGAACACACTAAGTGTTTACACTCTTTCTTTTGAAAATAAAATGCAGCAATATGAAGAATAGAATTAACAGATGTGAAATACGAAATTTCTGAATGGAAAACATCAAATGAGGATGGTCCTATTTATAGATGTGAAGGTGGCTCTTGGATTTGAATTAAACAGGTATGTAGCTCTTGGTTTTGAATTGAACAGGTATCATACCTGTTGGGTTTTGAATTCAAACAGATTTGAATCAATTCAAACAGATAGTAAAACGGGAAGGGCCCTGTTTGGGTGTGCATTAATTCCAAAACAGTTTATTTCTGTTTGAAACCGGGAAGGGCCCTGTTTGGATAAACAAAAAATCCAAATCAATTTAATTTGAATTATGGATTTTATTTTAATAAAAAATAAAATTAAATTCAAATGTTTTTGGCCCAAAAAGATTAGAAGCCCAACCCAACCAACACCACGCACCCGCGCCCAAGCCCAGGCCCAGCCCAGCCCGCCCGACCGGACGGACGGCGGCGCGCGCGCGTGTGTGGTGATTTTTGGGTCCAATGGGTCTAGCCCATTTTGCCCATAACCTCTCCCTCTAAAACACTTGGGTACCCCTTGGGGCACACCCCAAGTATCTCACCCTAAGCCTTATAAACCCTTTCAAAACCTCCCACCAAATCAATGTGGGACAAGCCAATTTACAACCTTAAGGAATTTCCACCAAAACTCAATTTCCATGGAGCACACTTTGGCTTCAATTTCCCATTCACTCGGTAATGGTTTTGAGCAACCAAATATACCACGTGAATCACAACGCGAATCACAACGCGGCATAGAACGCGTTACTACTTTGACCCGAGTAAATCGACACTCGGGGCCCACCTAAAAAATAGACCTAACTTAGGAAAAAATTCTGGTTTTATCCAGAATTTTATAACCATTTCCAACAATCCCCCACATGAATGGAATTTGATGACAACGGAAATGCAACAATATGCAGACTTTAACGAAAGAGTATAAGTCGAAAATATCTTGCATCAGGATAGGTAGTTTTCGGCTTTGAACCTTCCCTAGTGATAACCTATCGGACTTACTGGCTAACCAATGGACGCGATGCCTTGAATTGTTCGGCCGTTTGTGTAAGCCAAGACAATAGATTTCACACAAAATATCTTCTAACACATCGTGGTTCTCACTGTTGTGTTCATTTTGGCCTTGAACACGCCTGGTTTTCATAAATGTTTCTAGAGAATTTAGCCTTTGCATTCTCATAGAACCGGCCCCAGTTCAACACTCATATAGGTGATTCTTATTGTGAGTATCTCTTTATACTCGTCTTGATTTTATGCCTTAATCAAGATATAAGTAATCATTAAAAGCAAAGCTTATCCTTATACCCCTGCAGACAACATATGTTGCAGATATCACTCTCACCATAGGAATGGGTAGGAATTTTAATCCCTTGGTGATTTCTGGTGAGCCATACATAACTTAATTGTCCCTTTGAACTTAGTTCTTGGGATCTCCAGTCATATAAGTAGGGTTACCATTATGACGACTCTTATGTAATAGGCTTTAATCCCATCCCCTTCGATGAACTATACACTAGCTCTTTTGTCAAACCTTTGGTTAACGGATCCGCAATATTCTCTTTAGATTTTATATAATCTATTGAGATTATTCCGTTTGACAACAATTGCCTTACGGTATTATGTCGACGACGAATATGTCGTGACTTACCATTATACATATGATTCTGTGCCCTGCCTATTGCAGATTGACTATCACAATGAATGCAAATAGCTGGCACAGGTTTTGGCCACATTGGAATGTCTTCTAAGAAGTGACGAAGCCATTCTGCTTCTTCACCTGCTTTGTCTAAAGCAATGAACTCGGATTCCATTGTGGATCGTGCGATGCAAGTTTGTTTCGTGGACTTCCAAGAAACAGCAGCGCCTCCTAGAGTAAAGACATATCCACTAGTGGATTTTGAATCTTTAGTATCCGATATCCAACTGGCATCACAATAACCTTCGAGTACTGCTGGATATCGCGTAAAGTTCAAACCATGATCACGAGTAAATCTTAGATATCTAAGAACCCGAATGATCGCTTTCCAATGGTCTTCTCCAGGGTTACTAGTGTACCTACTCAATTTACTTATAGCATAAGCTATATCAGGACGAGTACAATTCATTAGGTACATTAGGCTTCCAATGATTTGGGAGTATTTTAACTGAGACACTACATCACCTTTATTTTTCGATAAATAAAGACTGATGTCTACAGGTGTTCTAGCTAAATTCAAATCATCCTTGATAAATTTATCAAGGATTTTCTCAATATAATGAGATTGAGATAATGCATTGCATAGACGCATTTGTCACATTCGTTTATCTTAAACCCATTAGTAAGCATTGCATGATCAAATTTTTCATGCCATTGCTTAGGTGCTTGTTTTAATCCATAAAGGGATTTTACAAGTCGACAAACTTTCTTTTCTTGCCCTGATACTACAAACCCTTCGGGTTGTTCCATATAGATCTCTTCATTTAGATCACCGTTTAAGAAAGCTGTTTTAACATCCATTTGATGTATTTCTAAATTAAACAACGCTGCTATAGCAATAAGCATGCGAATGGATGTTATTCTTGTCACAGGGGAATATGTGTCAAAATAGTCCAGACCTTCCTTTTGTCTGTAACCTTTAACAACGAGTCTTGCTTTATACTTGTCAATTGAACCATCTGCTTTCATTTTTCTCTTGAATATCCATTTATATCCAAGAGGTTTAGAACCTGGTGTAAGATCCACCAATTCCCAAGTATGATTTTGCATAATGGATTCAATTTCATTATTAACAGCCTCTTTCCACAAAGGTGCTTCAGGACCTGTCATTGCTGCCTTAAAGCTTTGAGGTTCATTTTCTAACAAGTATGTCAGAAAATCTGGACCAAAGGATTTTGATGTTCTCGCTCTTTTACTTCGTCTTGGTTCATCATTAGTTAAATCCTGTTGGTCGAGACTATTACTAGTCTCTTGTGTTTGATTGCCATTAGTCTCTTGACTTTGTGTACAATCATAAGTTCTTTTCTGTGAACTTAATTCATGTCCTTTCTTGTAAGGAAAGACATGTTCAAAAAACACAGCATTCCTTGACTCTATAATAGTGTTCACATTTATATCAGGTATATCTGATTTATAAGTCAGAAACCGATATGCACTACTATTCTGAGCATAACCAATAAACACACAATCTACTGTTTTTGGTCCAATTTTAGTCTTTTTAGGAACAGGTACTTCAACTTTTGCCAAACACCCCCACACTTTTAAGTATTTGTAGGAAGGTGGTCGACCTTTCCACAATTCATAAGGAATGCTTTTGGTTTTCTTGTGGGGTATTCTATTAAGAACATAATTAGCAGACAATATTGCTTCCCCCCACAAGTTCTGTGGTAAGCCTGAACTTAGTAACATGGCATTCATTATTTCTTTTAGAGTTCTATTCTTCCTTTCAGCAATTCCATTTTGCTGTGGAGAATAAGGGGCTGTAGTGTGGTGAATAATGCCATGTTGTGCACAAAATTCATTTAATGGTGCATCATATTCACCACCCCTATCACTTCTAACCATTTTAATGGTTTTACCAAGTTGATTTTCAACTTCTGTTTTGTAGAGTTTAAACATTTCTAAGGCTTCATCTTTACTTCTAAGTAAATAAACATAACAATATCTTGTGCAATCATCGATAAATGTTATGAAATACTTTTTGCCTCCTCTAGTTTGAATAAATTTTAAATCACATACATCAGTATGAATTAATTCTAGAGGTTCGGTTTTTCTTTCAACTTATTTAAATGGAGCCTTAGTTAGTTTCGCTTCTACACAAATTTCACATTTATGATTAGGATTAATTTCAAACTTTGGTATATAATCTAAACCAATTAATCTACGCAAAGCATCAAAATTCACATGTCCTAATCTACCATGCCATAAATTTGACTCAAGAATATAAACAAAAGATGTGTTATTCTTATTCATAGCAACTTTCGGTACAACTGTCATTACATTCAACTTAAAGAGACCTTCACTCATATATCCCTTACCAACATACATACCACTCTTTGTTAATACAAACTTATCAGACTCAAATACAAGCCTAAAACCATTTTTACTTAACAAAGACCCAGAAACTAAATTCTTCCGGATGTCAGGTACATGCAGTACGTTGTTGAGGGTCAGTTCTTTCCCTGATGTCATCTTCAAGATTACTTTCCCTTGTCCAGCCACAGTAGAAGTAGAAGAATTTCCCATGAAAAGTTGTTCACCATTTGCAGCCTCATTGTAGGTAGTGAACATCTTCTTGTCCGCACATATGTGACGAGTTGCTCCAGTGTCAACCCACCACTCTTTGGGATTTCCAACCAAGTTAGCCTCAGACACCACAGCAGAAAGGTTGATGTCATTCACTCCGTCAGAGATGTAATCCAATTCTGTTACATTGGCCTGATTGGTGGTCTTCTTACTTGTACTTCCATGATTCTTTTTAGGGCGGCGGCAGTCAGAAGCTCGATGTCCAGTTTTGCCACAGTTATAGCATTTTTCTTTGAACTTCTTGCTACTATCGCCTTGTTTAGGACCATCTCCAGTAAACTTCCTCTTTTTGTTATGTGGTTTATGAACTTGTTCAACCACATTTGCCTTGGACTCAATGGGATTTTTCCCATTCCTCTTTTCAGCCTTTCGGTTATCTTCTTCAATTCTTAATCTTACAATCAATTCATCCATAGTCATCTCTTTGCGTTTATGTTTTAAATAATTTTTGAAATCTTTCCAAGCCGGTGGTAACTTTTCCACTAAAGCAGCGACTTGGAATGACTCGCTAAGAGACATACCTTCTGAATGAATATCATGCAAAATTATTTGAAAACTTTGAACTTGAGATATTACCGTTTGGGAGTCTACCATAACAAAGTCCAGAAATTTACCGACGACAAATTTCTTCGTGCCGGCATCTTCTGTCTTGTATTTCTTCTCCAAAGAATCCCACAATTCTTTTGCTGTTTTCAGAGGACTATATATATTATACAGCATATTGTCAAGGCCATTTAGGATGTAGTTTCTGCACAGGAAATCTGAATGTTTCCAAGCATCTACAGCGGCAACAACTTGCCGATCACTTTCACCCTCTTTAAGTGCTGGAGCCTCTTCATGGAGAAACCGTGCCAAATTAAGAGTTGTAAGATAGAACAGCATCTTCTGCTGCCATCTCTTAAACTCGGTACCATTATATTTTTCCGATTTTTCTCCATGATTGATTGGTACATGAACATGGTTCTGGATAGGGACCGATGTAGGTGTAACCATAGGAGTACCACTGCCAGATGCAGTTTCAGTTGTAGTAGCCATAATCTCTAATTACAAAAATCAGAAAATATTAAAACACAAATTAATTTTCTAGTTACTAAAACCAGAAAATAATTATAACAACAAAATAATTTTATTTTCCTTGTTACTAAAACTAGAAAAATAAAATATCACAAGAATTTTCTGTAATACCAAATAATATTCTGAATTGTTAATGACACCAGTATCGTACTACTAGTAGTTGTCAAAGAAAAGAGACAGTATATTACTACTATCTGTCAAATAGCATAAATCACTATTTGTTTTTCCAACCAGAATATTAATTTGAAAACACAGAAAATTAAATACAATGAAGATACCCAAAAAGGATTCTGTCTTAAGATTGTTGGACAATCTTCACTGTATTTAAAAAGATTTAATTCTGTTGTGTACAAAACAACAACAAGAATAAAAGAAATAAAGAAAAGGAGAGAATATGTTTGATTACAAAAATCAAACTCGAAATAAAAATAAATAAATAAAAAAACAGATTTTATTTTGTTACAAAAACAAAATTAAAATCTGAATAAATAAACAAATAAAAACAACACTGAAAGTAATTAAATAACTTACTTGATTTAATTTCTTCGAATTATTTTTCTGATCAAGTCCAGTGTTTAACACTGTGTCCTTAAGACAGATTCGTCCTCTCCACGGTGCTTTCAGAATTCGGACGTCTATCTCCTAGGATGAAATGATCTACCACAAACAATAGCAGCACTACTAATTGTTTGCCTTACGAACACACTAAGTGTTTACACTCTTTCTTTTGAAAATAAAATGCAGCAAGATGAAGAATAGAATTAACAGAGGTGAAATACGAAATTTCTGAATGGAAAACATCAAATGAGGATGGTCCTATTTATAGATGTGAAGGTGGCTCTTGGATTTGAATTAAACAGGTATGTAGCTCTTGGTTTTGAATTGAACAGGTATCATACCTGTTGGGTTTTGAATTCAAACAGATAGTAAAACGGGAAGGGCCCTGTTTGGGTGTGCATTAATTCCAAAACAGTTTATTTCTGTTTGAAACCGGGAAGGGCCCTGTTTGGATGAACAAAAAATCCAAATCAATTTAATTTGAATTATGGATTTTATTTTAATAAAAAATAAAATTAAATTCAAATGTTTTTGGCCCAAAAAGATTAGAAGCCTAACCCAACGCACCCGCGCCCAGGCCCAGCCCGATCGGACGGACGGCGGCGGCGGCGCGTGTGGTGATTTTTGGGTCCAATGGGTCTAGCCCATTTTGCCCATAACCTCTCCCTCTAAAACACTTGGGTACCCCTTGGGGCACACCCCAAGTATCTCACCCTAAGCCTTATAAACCCTTTCAAAACCTCCCACCAAATCAATGTGGGACAAGCCAATTTACAACCTTAAGGAATTTCCACCAAAACTCCATTTCCATGGAGCACACTTTGGCTTCAATTTCCCATTCACTCGGTAATGGTTTTGAGCAACCAAATATACCATGTGAATCACAACGCGGCATAGAACGCGTTACTACTTTGACCCGAGTAAATCGACACTCGGGGCCCACCTAAAAAATAGACCTAACTTAGGAAAAAATTCTGGTTTTATCCAGAATTTTATAACCATTTCCAACATATTCAAAACACCCACAACACTGGAGATTATTGAGTGTGTCATCAACTCGGGTAGGGACTCCAAAGCATTGCAAGCATCAATCACAAGCGTAGGTGGCAAACCTTTCTTCGGAAAAGAGACGAGACTTCTACAATTATCGATTTTAAGCACCCCAAGAGATGTGTGGATGTGCAAATCTTGTAGCAGTTTGTCCAGCCCTCATTTTGCCTTAGTTTTAAAATTATGATTTAGATGTAAAATTATGGGTTGAATTTTGAAAAGATAAAATTTACTTAGTTATGAATTTTAAAGTGTGTTTTAAAAAGAGTTTTTCAATTTTAATTATCGATTTTAAGCACCCCCAAGAGATATGTCGATGGGCAACTCTTGTGACAGTTTGTCCAGCCCCTCCGTTTGCCTTAGTTTTAAAATTATGGATTGAACTTTGAAAAAATAAAATTTATTTGGTTATGACTTTTAAAATATGTTTTGAAAAGAGTTTTTTAGTTTTAAATTTTGAAAAAGAGTTTTGAGTTACATTTTGAATTTTGAGTTATATTTTGAATTTTTTAGATTTATTTTTTAAATATTTAAAAATATTTAATAAAATTTTATTTTTTATTTTAAATATATAAGTTTTTTTTTGTTTTTTTATTTTAAATATTTTATTTTATTTTGTAAATATTTTAATTTTTTTAATATTTTAAACTTAAAACACAACTCCACACTCAAATTACAACCAAACACATAACTCAAAACTCAATTCAAAAATTATTTTCAAAACTCATAACCAAGCACCTAACTCAAAACTCCAAATTATTTTCAAAATTCAAATCTCGAATTGTAGCCAAACACATAACTAAAAATAAAAATATTTAAAAATATATTTATAAAATAAAATAATATTTAAAATAAAAAATAAATTTTTTTAAATTTTTTAATATTTAAAAAATATTTTAAAAAAATACAGCGCACAAATGTATGAAATACAATGCACTTTAAAATAAATAAATAAATATTTAAAATATATAATATGTACCCTAAAAAAATAAAATTAAGAAAATTTTAAATTCAAAATACAACTCAAAACACAAAATGCAACTGAAAACTCTTTTCAAAACTCATAATCAAACAAATTTTCTTTTTTCAAAACTCAACTTAAAACTTATAACTCAAAATACGACTCTATACTCAAATCTTGATTCTAAAAACAATTTTAAAAAACAAAATAAAAAAAAATATTTTTTTGAATTTTTTTTTTTAAATAGAGTTTTGAAAAGAGTTTGGTTTTAAGTTTTGAAAAGAGTTTTAAGCTGCGTATTTGGTTATGAGTTTTTAAAATAGTTTTTAAATTGAATTTGATATTTTTTGAATTGTGTATTTGGTTGAGTTTTAAAAATTGTTTATTGGAATCACAATTCCAAAACAAAACCAAATGTCTATGTAAATACTCAAGTCTCGTCCCACAAGAAAGCCCCTCATGTTGCTCTTTTTTTTCCAACCTTCTCATTCTTTTTCTAGCTCTTCTTCAAAAAAGCAAATGAATTTGTCACATCCATAAATTTTCAAATGTCAAAGGTATGGTAGACATTACTGTAGCCTCACATCATTCTCCCACAACATCACGAATTCTTTACAGTTGCTAATGTCCAATTTCTCGAGTCTCATTAAACCTCGAGTAAACCATGTCGACAACAAATTTTCAATCCAAGAAATGTCCAAAGCAGTTATTGAAGTTAGATTCCTAGATGTTGCATTATCTGGTAACACTTCATCAGTTACGCTTGGATAGTAAAAGGAATCAGGAATTGTAACAAATCTAATATCTAAGGTGAAAGAACCAAAGTCAAGCATGTTCTTCATCTCTAAGAGTGCTAGAAGGCTTAGGAACATAACATGACTCATAACCAAGGACGTAAGTGATGGAAAAACAACTCTTGAAGCATTAATCAACAATTATGACCAACATCTAATCTCAAGAGATTTACTACAAGAAAGATCATTGGGTAATCTTCCAACAAGTTCAGGACAATCATCAAGTTTAAGAGATTTTAAACAAGGAAGATCATTGGGTAATCTTCCTTTGAGTCTTGTACATGATAGGATGGAAAGCTTACTGAGCTGACCAAACGGCTGAACTCCCTCCATTTCAAAAGCAGACCAATCCTCCCATTTTGGTATATTCACAAAGCTCGGTCTCTCTAGAGAAGGGAAAGGTTTGGCACCACATTGCTGCCCATAGAACTCACAATCGAGGCGCTTTATTACATTCATTCCTTCAATGTAAAGGTCTTTAAGTGAGGGTAGTTGTCCAAGCAGGGGCAAAAATGTGCAATATTTACAATATTCTAATCGCACAGACACTATTTCAGACAACGAAGCATCTCCACCCAATTAGATAATCTAGAATTGCCATACCCACGGATGGTAAGTCGTTCTAACAAATTGTGAGGCGTTATCATGTTAAGCACATCGCTCTCAATTTTGTCATTTTGTGGATTATGAGAGTCATCCCATTCTAGTGATAACTCTTTTAACTCCTTCATAGATATTAAATTGGCATCCCTTGCATCCTTAGCAGAACTTACATTCTCCAGTTTTGATATGTGTATTTCCATACGAATGTGTGATAAGTTTTTTAACTCTCTTATTCTATGCCCACTACCTTTATCAAAATTTGACAACATTTGTAGCTTTGTTAATTTACTTATCTGTAGCGGTATCTCTTCTAATGATCAAATATCTGCACCATTCATATCAAAATGGCGTAGGTTCACCAGGTTTCCCATGTTTAGAAGCAACTTTTCAAGTTTTTCACAAAATTTCAAGAACAAGACTCATAAATTGTAAAGAGTTACCATCGACTTAGGTAGCTTTCTAATATGAGAATGGGATACATTAAGGTACCGTAGATGCCTTAGATCTCCAATGGAATTTGGTAGTTCATCTATCCCAGAACTACACAAATGCAACTCACGTGAGCACTTTAACATTGGCAACAAATCATGAAGCAAGTACCTCGTTATGTAGTTCCTACTATGCAGTGAAAACTCTAAGAAGGTTCATAAGTATCTGGCATCATCGAAAGTTTTGAATTTTTTGATTTCGTCATATTTGCTAGTAACATAAGATGAATGTCGAGCTTTGTTTGAAATTTTCTTCTGCTTGTCATCCTCTAAATTATTTTCTAACCGAAAATAGATGTCTCCTGTAATTGCTTGAGCCAATTTATTATGGCTTGACGATTAAAAAAATCCTAAATTTTCCCAATTCAATACCATCATTGTCCTCAAACCATAGATTATCTAAGTCCTTACACAAATCAACAACTTTTTTGATCTTTGTACAACCACCATCGACGATCTAGTCTCGACGCCATTAACGGTGTTGATTTGAGGTAGAGAGTCCTTTGTAGGGGTATAAAAGTCCTCATGGGACGCAATCTCAACTCTCAAACTCTCTGACGGAGACACTATGATGATCATGGTAAGGAGAGGGGCTTCAATGACTGCAATCGGCAGAGAAGATTGGCGATTTAGTGGAGAAAGGGGAATTAGGGCATAGTCGAAGAAGATCTTCTTGAGAGGACGTCGTGTGGCAAGATTGGTGATGATGCGATCTGACTATCGAAGACAAATCTCGTTATGACCTTTTACATCACCGGTGCCACTGTTAAAGTATCGCTTTCTTGCAAGAAGGTGGAGATCTCTTGATGCCGACCTTAGGAAGCAGAGGGTCGACACTTTGAGTAGAATTTTAAGGTTCCAAAGCATTATCTTAAACAAGCAATGCGAAAAAGAACTTCTCTAACAACTCTAGATTGGATCAAACTCAACCAACACAACAGTGCACATCCTAAAAGATCTCAATAGCAAAAGAGATGGAATCAAATGCATTTTCCAACAGTTCTTGCAAGAGGGTAAAGATCTCTCAATGCTGCCCTGTTTTCGCCGGTCGTGAAGTCTCTAATAGAGAGAGAGAGAGAGTAGACGCGCTCTTCAAGAGGACGGAGTTTTGGCAATCAATAGTCAGAGAAGAGTTGGCTCAACATTGAAGAGAGAAATGGAAAGAAGAGGAGAGAGAAATAGAGGGAAGGAGATTTAGAGAGAGAATGGTGGTTTAGAGAGAGATAGTGAGGGTTTGGTTATACATGAACAAATAGGCGTGAAACTCAATATATGGGCAAATTGGACATTTTGCAAAATATGTCCTTATGAACCTATTATTTTCACGGGAGCTTCTATTTGCACACACTCATTCCTCTCCGTGCTCATACTTAATGATACTTATTTTTATTATAATTTTATCCCTAAATAAAATTACTATTATGGACATCACACACAATTCAAATAAACACAAGTTCTCAATGCACATCCACATCTCATCTCAGTCTACACGTTGAAGCATGGTAGTCCATGGTGACACACTCCATCTTCCATACCCAATTTGCTAAACCTCCACACTCTATCCTCATCATTTCAAACCCTTCATTGTTAGCTTTCATTCATTAGTTTACACACTAAACACCCTCATTCTTGATTCTTAGCTTTTCATTAGTTTACATACTAAACCTCATCCTTATTCATCATTGTTATGGAAGATTTCCTTTTTGAAAATTCAAATTTTCAGAAGTTAATAACTGTTTATGAAAAAGATAGCCAAGGAAAGGTGAATTTTGCTATGTAAAAATCGTAATTTTTTTTTCTAGCGTCTTTCAGAAAACCAGGGTCGAAATATATCAGTTTATTCGGTAGTCTACTACCAAAATAATTAGTTACTTTCGAAAGTTGTCTTCCGAACTAATGTCAAATTTTTGACATTCAACTTTCGAACCATTAAAAATAATTCAAACAACTACATTCGAACAATAGCATTATTTTCGACATTGTACTTCCGAATGAAGTAAAAGTTTTTTTTTTTTCATTTTATATTCCAAATTCGTAAATTTCATACTAAATTTACAGTTTCAAATAGTAAATTTGCCTTTATAATGCCATTTCATATTTGTAATATTATACAACACTTGCAAGAATATGTCTCAACTCAAGGAAGTGAGGTTTGCTCGGATAGTATGTTGGATTACACTACTCAATTCACAACTGACCAGGTTCACTCTACGAAATTATAATGATTGTGTTTTGAATTTCTCAAGAAATGTAAATGTTTGATAATATTTACTTGACTTTGTAGGCGTTCAAAAGTAAGGATGAATTGCTCAACTGGGTATGTGAAGTTGGAAAGAGAAATGGTTTGATCATTGTAATCAAAACATCAGACTATAGTGGAAGGAAAAAAAGACCCAGGATGTATCTTACTTGTGAGAGGAGTGTCCAATATAGAGCAACAAAGAAGTTAAAACATGAGGACAACAATGCATCAAGAATAACCGATACGAAGAAGTGTGGTTGTCCTTTTGATATAAGGGCTCACAGGTTGACCACAAATAATGAATGGAAATTGACCGTAGTATGCAGATTGTATAACCATCCACCTGTGAAGCACCTTAAGGGACATTCATATAAGGGGAGGCTGTCAGAAGATAAGAAATCATTATTAATGGATATGTCAAAGAGCATGGCTAGGCCAAAAGAGATCCTAGTAACCTTGAAAAAAGCGAGATGCCCTCAATGTAAGCTGTGACAACCCTCACCTCTGATTAGCGTTAAACTGTGATTGAGCATGATAAGTAATTGATAAAAATGAAATCCTAATATATTTGTAGAAGTATGTTGCTTTCATTGCATTTCTATCTATTTGTCATTGAATGATCTGTTCATGTTTTAAGTTTCGGATTGCGAATTGAAGGCCTTATCGGCGACCGATTCAGAAATTGATTAATATTATACGCTAATTAGAATTTATATGATTTTATCGTAGGTTTAATTAAAATTTGTTTTGGAATGATTAATTAGATTAAATAATGTTAAATTACAATAGTTTGAATTAATTACATTTTTGCCTTTGAGTGGCCATTTTCTACAACATTGTTTGGGACTTAGCTATTGCATTTGATACATCATTTCATCCATCTTCTAGACCAAAACCGTGAGAGAGAGGGAGATAGGAGAAAATTGATTTCATCAAGAATTAGCTTGGAGAATTAGAGGAATTGAAGGAGAATTGCAAAATTAGGCCTCTACATTTATAATTCAAGACGTAAGGTAGGGAATTCATCCTCTCAATTATGAATTTAAGTTGCTTCATGCATGACTCATGGAAAATTGGTGTTTAAAGTCAAGAATTAACTCCAAATGTGGATGTGAGAGCGAATTCATGCATGCATGTACATATTCTTAAATTTTGAGGTTGTTTTCATGAGGATTTCCACATGCATGTTTATATTTTAGTAGAGGTCCATGAATTCATCATGTTTTAGAGCTCAATCTTGCATTTGGTTATGTTTTGGAGCATTAGAGTCCATGGGAACCCATGCATGTCATGTTCTTGTTTTGTTCTTTAAGTTTCTTTGAAATTGGTGTTCAATTGGCTTACATTTGGGCTTTGATTTTGTAAAATGATCTTCAAAACACGTTGTATTATGAGTTTCCAAGTGTTTTTCCAAAAAATTGGCCCAAAAGATTGAGTTTTGATAAGTTTAATTCTTGGTTTGAACTTTGGAGGCAAATCTGGAAAACCCAGATTTTGGCTTCCTCTCTTAAGCGAAGGATTCCACGCTCGAGCGAGCACCTTTGTTTTCTGAATCCCGCCCGAGCGACGGAATGCTGGCTCGAGCGTAGATTGCAAGCTCTCAGATTTTTGTGGACGCAAAAGCACGCTCGAGCGACGAGACCTACGCTCGAGTGAAGGACTGTGTCTGTCACTCGAGCAAGCATCGAGTGGAGATTTTCAACAACTAGTACTTTTTGCATTTTTACAGACCGCTTGAGCGAGGGAGTCTACGTTCGAGCGACCCCTTTGTGTTTGGTAAGCTCGCTTGAGCGAAGGAAGCCACGCTCGAGCGAGACCCCTATTTTCAGCAAATTTTGAAAAGTGTTTTAAAGTATATCTTTGCATCCTCATTCCATCATAGGCATTCCTAGGCCGTGTTTAAGGCATCTTAATGAGGATATTGATGTAGAGCCACACCAAGTCAAGATAGGGGTTAAGTTATTAATCCCAAGTGTGTAACTTAGTGTGTGTTCGTTCTGCTACTATGTAGGATTGGCAACCGAGGACGTTAACTAGCCTGTCTATAGCCCAGTACTCTGTGAGTAACGATGTTGTAAAGATATGTTCAATTATGATTATTTTCTGAATGATCGATTGTACTGCTTTTTGAAGTAACATTGTTTACTGAATGAATGTTTGTCCTATTTTATGAACTATATTCGTGGCATCCATAGTAACTTACGGTTACTGTTACTGTTACTGTTACTGCTACTATTACAGAGATCTCTGTCAGTTTCAATGTTTGGAACTATTACTGTTTACTGTTTGATAGCCATCAACTGACTGTTTGGTCTATTAAGACCTACTGTACTGTTTTGCTATTGGATGTACTACATATGACCACTATGGTTTCTAAATGATTGTATGGCATGTATTATGAGCCACTGATTGAACAACTGATCTACGGATCCAATTGACTGTTTTAATTACTAAAAAGACATTCATTTTTAACCCCTTTACGCATTTGTTATTCACTGGACTTTAGCTCACTGTTTATATTTATATGTAGGTGTCCAGGCACCGGACCGAAGCTAGGAGCGTCAAGCTAAGCTCTCGTTTTTTCAAGCCAACCGTTGTGCCTCACTTTGAGGTTCCAAGTCTGTCCAAGCCAAGGTTACTTTGGGGTGTTTTAGATTCACCATTTTGTCTCCATTATGTAAATGTTTTAGACTTCTGACTGTACGGTTATGGTGAAGGGATTTGGTCCCCTAACCTAGATGTTTGTGTATATATGTTTGGGGTATGAATTTGGCTTATTCATAAAAGTGTTTTTGCATTTAGATCTTCACAGCTCATTGGACATCTTTCTATTACTGTTTGGCTTCCACTAGCCCCTTACTCTGTATTACTGTCATTACTGTTAAGCAGGCCTTTGGTAATCACGAATTACTGGCCGGTTGCGATGCTAAACCCATAGGGTAGGGTTTGGATCGTGACATAAGCACACTTAAAACCATTTACAATGTACGCCATCGAAATATGGTGGTAGAGAGAACTGGAAGATCACAGATGCAACGCTTATTGGATAAATTGGCCAAGTAAAATTACATTGAGTGCCATTGATGTGAAGAGTCCACGATGATTGTGACAAACTTGTTTTGGGCACATCCTGCTAGTTTGGACTTATTTTAGTCTTTTCCACGTATATTGATTATGGATTGCACATATAAAACCAACAGATATCGTGTTCCTCTTCTTGAAATTATGGGAGTGACATCAGCAGAAATGACTTACTCGGTAGCTTTCGCATACTTATAATCTGGGGCAAATTACATATACACCCCTCGAGGTTTGGCTAAATTACAGATGCCCCCCTGAGGTTTGAGAAATTACGAATTCCCCCCTGAATGCTATATTTGCATAAGAAATTAGGGGGTAATTTGTTATGAAATATAAACCTCAGGGGGCAAATTGTTATAAAAATACAAACCTCAGGGGGCGGGATGTAATTTCCGAAACCTCAGGGGGGTATCTGTAATTTAGTCAAACCTCGAGGGGTGTATATGTAATTTGCCCTATAATCTGAGAGGGCCAATAACTATGCATTGGTGTTAGCTACATTACATGATGTCATGGATGGTTTTGTTTTGCCGGCGATTATTGTCACTGACAGAGAGCTAGCGTTGATGAATGCCATACAGAAGTTATTCCCAAGTGCCAAACATTTATTATGTTGTTGGCATATTAATAAGAATGTATTGACCAAATACAAGAAACTGTTTGAGACAAAGCAAAAATGGGAGAAGTTCAACCATAAGTGGAACTCTTTAGAGTATTCATCTTTTGAAATTCAATACGATGAGCGTCTTCAATCATTACTTAAGGAATTCAGTAGTTATCCTGATGCAGTCAACTACGTCATGGATACTTGGTTGGCTCCTTATAACGAGAAATTTGTGGCAGCATGGATAGACACGTGTATGCATTGTGGCAATGTTACAACCAACCGGTAAGATTACTTTTGTTCAATAAGTTATTAATAAGTGCCATGTACTTGATTTTGATTTCACTTACATTGGATTTCACTTACATTGAATTTAACAGGGCTAAGAGTGTACATGCAAAACTTAAAAGAGAACTAGGTTCATGTCAAGTCTCTTTTGAGGCATCATTTGAGAAAATACACAGTCTGCTTGAGTTGTAACACACTAACAACAAGGCTTCATTTGAGAAAAGTCTAACTGTTATGCAACATCAATTCAAGCCTTCTTAGTTCAGGGAGCTACGAGGTAACGTGTCTATTTATGCATTAGAGTATTTGCTTGTAAAGCGTAAGAGAGCCAATTCCATTGGTATTGATGCTGAAGCTTGTGGATGCATCCTTCGTCGCACTCTTGGTTTACCTTGTGCCCATGAGATTGCTGACTACATCTGACAAGATCATCCTATACCACTTGCTACCATACACTCACACTGGAGGCAACTTCATATCTCCATATGCAACAAAGAAGAGAAAATAAAGGTGACTTGTCATGCAGAAGTAGAGTTGTTTGTGAAAAGTTCAATGAAAGTAATAGAACCATGTGGTTGGAGCTTTTGAAGAAGTTGAAAGAGATTGTATGTCCATGGAGCACTTTTCTTGTTGAGCCAGAAGTGAAGCCCAATACATGTCAGTAAACCGTGTGCATTTGAGTTGGTGCAATCTAGACATGATTCCTTCTCACCTAGGGACACTTAAATCACTACATTAGCTTCTACTCAGGAAACCAAGAAGAAGCAACCTATTAAGGGAAATGAGAAGGTGAATGTGAAGAGGAACGTGTATATTACCAGAACAGTAAAACCTGGTGCATATGTTGATGCTTTCCCTTCTGGGTTAAAACCATACATTAAGTTTGCCAAGGATGTAGCTACAAATAGGAATTGCGGTTTTAGGACTATAGCTGCTTCAATTGGTCATACAGAAGATGATTGGGCTCAAGTTATGCGTGATCTTTTGGGTGAGTTGCACACCCACAAAGAGAAATACATTATACTTTATGGGTCCTACGAAAGGTTTGAAGAATTGACAAGCATATTGTCATACTTTCAAGACAGTCATGGCTATTCACATTGGATGAATATGCCAGACATAGGGCATCTTGTTGCATCGTGCTACAATCATATGTTATACCATTTGTCATTACAACAATGTCTCACCTTTTTACCTCCGAGAATAGTGCCAGTACCTCAACTTGATAGACGTAAGATTGTCATTGGATTTGTCAACAGAAATCATTTCATGCAGGTATAAGAGAAACTTATCATTTCGTGCATGTATAGGAAGTTATAGGGTATGACCATTAACTGAAGTGAATTTTGATGCAGGTTTTTTTGCAGCCAGGCCATCCAGCTTCTCTTATAGCCACTAATTGGTGAAAATACCGTCACCCTTGCTCTGTCGACTGGGATGATGCATATGTGCGCCGCATTTAGCATTTCAAGGACATCATTTATGATACTGTAGCTACTTGAGAGACATTTGACATTGTTGATGTTGATTGACACATGTATGCATTTGACAATGTTAGAACTATGGAAGAAATTAATGGATGTGTTTTTTGATGTTGATGTGTTCTCTGGCATAGATTGAATGTTATCGACCATTATTACCATTACATTCTAATAAGAAAATATCATTTACAATGTCATCGACCATTATTACTATTCCATTCTAATAAGAAAACATCTTTTACAATGTCGTTAAAAGATGTCTACAGTAATGTCAGCTTACAAAAGCACCACAAAAAATTCATCAACTATCAACTAATATGTCACGAATCATTTGTATGCCTACGACTAGGCCTACGGCTGTATGTCAATGTTCGAGATGAAAAGCGACCTCCAGTAGAACTAGGTCCAACAGAAGTAGGTCCAGTTTCGTCAATGTGCTGACCTTCAAGGACATGTGTTATAGCCTCAATAGCCTAGTAAAGTCGATAAGGATGTCGAATCCTGTCGTCATAACCAGCTTGAATGACAGGATGTACAATCCTCAGTGCATGTGCAATACGCTGCATTTTAAAAGAAGATCACATTTTAGGGTATATATCAGAAAAATAGAAGTACGTTAAAAATGCATAAAAGAGGATAATATATTACATCGGCATGTTGGCTGAAATCCGGATGTTTATGCACATGTGGTTAATCAGCGCGCTCAACATATAGATGCGTGATTTTCTTATACCAATCCATGTAACCCGGTACGTATTCCCAAGGCTGATGAACTAGTGTGCTCCTCCGCTGCTTAGATAACATGTGGTTATCCCAAGCCTCCCAGATCCTATCCAAGTATCTATACATGACTGTATATCGTGCAGATATGTTGCCTCGAGTACTACGAGTATGAGCCGGCGGTGCATCTAGGATGGTTTGAACCCTGCCAAATTGCCTTAGAACTCTATCTGGATGATAGGTTTCGACCACGCCTAAGCACTTCAAGCATCCATGGTAGAACGTAATTGGGTTACATGGATGTCGGTCTTTGCAACTCTAGTATGGAACCTAAATAATCTGTAAACGTAAAGTGTTTTTGAATTAAAGTATATAAAGGGTAAGATAAATAGAAAGTGTTAAAATTATCTCAGGACAAGTAAACTTACATCAGTCGCTACCAAACTGTCAAGCTCCGCTCGAAAAGATTTCAAATGATCAATGGAGGAGCTCGCCTCTCTCATAGATGTCCAATGGTACACGCGTGGCATGCCTTCATTGTAGCACATGTTCTGGTGAGGTCGGAATGCTTAGAAGTGCTCATAAATCCACTCCTTAAAAAAAGTCATATAACCGCCGATCTGCTTCACATCGGACCGGCTAGCATACTCCAACTGTCTGTATAAAAATGCTAATGCAGTAGCACCCCAAGCATAAGTATGAATAAATCCCAAATCCATCAATAAGCCAAGGTAAATAACAGGAACCCTAGTACCACTCTTGCTACTAAAGAGCGTACATCCCAACAGAAACAACAAATAAGCTCTAGCAGCGTAATATATGGCTTCCTCTGGGTTTGAATCTGTGACCCCAGCAAACTAACTTCGTAACCACTCAAGCCTGATTGAATTCCCACTAGCAGTAGAAACCTTGTCATGTGCTACACGTTCAGTAATCCCCAAGCCAAAAACTAGTAGTGTAACTCCATGAAGATCCGTCACATCTGGAACACTGACTGATTTGTCTACAATGGGAAGGCTAAGAATAGTGCCAACATCATCCAAGGTCAAGGTCATCTCACCAATTTTCATATGAAATGTGTTCCTCTCCGATTGCCATCTCTCAACAAAACTGGAGATTAGAAGCTTGTTGACGAACCAATAAGTGCAATGAGCTAATTGTGACGGCCCAGA
Source organism: Camellia sinensis (assembly GCF_055761805.1). Lineage (NCBI taxonomy): Eukaryota > Viridiplantae > Streptophyta > Magnoliopsida > Ericales > Theaceae > Camellia > Camellia sinensis. The sequence goes on from NC_138962.1 coordinate 104,259,382, forward strand.
CCACTCAATCATGGCTTTGAATCTGCTGTTGTTGTTTATTAACCACCTTGCCCATGTAAGAATCTTCAAAGAGTGATTATGACACATTAAGGGCCCTTGTTCCTATAAAAGAAATTAAAATCTCATTAGAAACTACCATATAACACCATTAAAAAATCATATCCAAATGATTTTAACTTCTACTTAGGAATGCATACCTCCCTTTGCCAAACAGCTATAGTGACATGACTATTGAAACTCCGCAGTATTAATGGATCAGTCGGTCCACCTAGAAAAGCACGAGTAAGGTCCTCTTCCTAGACAATAGGAGAATTGGGTAAATGGGCATCCTCCATGGCAATGTCAAGCATATCACTTTCAACTCGTCTTTCGTTTCGACTACGACTTTGACTGTGACTAACACTAGGGATATCATATTCTACCGGAACTGGGTGACAACCTCAACCACGACCCCAACCCCGACCCCAACCCCAACCTCAACCTCGACCTCGACCTCGTCCTCGTCCCCATTCATGGTCAACATCTACTTCACGATGTCTTCTATTTGAAGCAGTAGGTGGGACACGTTGTGGACGTTCAGAATCCATATTATCTGCAAAAATAATATATTTAATGAGCATACAATTGTAAAAAGAATATACAAAAGAGAAATATATATATATACCGTTCGGAAGTTGAAAATTGAAAAAAATTGTACTGTTTAGAAGTTGAAAATTGAAACAATAACTAACTTTCGGAAGTTGTATGTTGAATGAATAAAATAAATTCGGAAGTTGAATGTCAAACTAAATAAAAAAATTTGGACTTCTAATGTCGAATAACATGTCAATTTTTGGACTTCTACTTCCGAACAAATATGTTATTTTCGGAGAACCAGTTCTGAATGAGGAATAGAGTGCTCAATCACGATGGGCTATGTGTTCATTTCGAAAATGGTAAAAACAAACCCTACATTACAAATAAAATATGAATGAAGATTAATATAAGTAAACTAACCTAAGTTCTCCAAATGTGAAGATTTCCTTCAATGATTCACGTCATTTTGTTCAATGCTCTTTAATGCCAATGCTTGACGTCTTCAATGGATGGATGAAGCTTTTGGGGGACGAACGGTAAAGTGTGAGAGATGGGTTTGTGTGTTCTCTGATAGGGTGTGTACATGAGGGTAGATGTGGAATAAACGGTGTGTGGAGTGAGCAAAATAAATTAGGATTAATTTTTTAAGTATATGTATTGAAAAGAATGTGCACAAAGAGGAATGAATGTGTGTAAATAGAAACTCTATTTTCACGCTTAGACTTTTGAGTAAAAAGAATTCAAACTTAAATTCATGGCATGAGAGCCTAAACTAAAAAAATGTAGGGTGCTTCTATTTACACACCACCTTTCATCTTAAGGCACATCATAATTTAGTTTATTTGTTATTACAATATTAACCTAATGTAAAATGACCACACGCCAATTACTAACTGCACACCACACCCAATTTTGATTTTTTTCGCTCAATACATATTATCAATTTTCAAATATTCCCAAAATATCCTCATATTCTTTAACCATAACCATAACCCTAACTATACCGCGCAACCGCAGCTGCCGCCACCATCAACCGTTGCTGTCAGCCATCCTACATCTTTCTGTCGCCGTTACCCTCTGACCGACACCATCCCCTTTTCTGTTTCCATTCCTAATCCATTTGCGTCCCTACCATGGCAGCAACTTGCGTTACCATTTCCTTTCACTGCTGACATTGCAACTCGTATCTCCCTCACCTCCGTCACCCTTCTCCAGCCCTGTTGGCCACCTTCTACCGCTTCCCATCATCTAGATCCCCTCCACAGTGTGACTCAGTTCCTCCACTCTATCATTCGATCTGCAGTTGCGAGAGAGAGAAAGAGAGAGAGATTTGGGTTTCTAGATCTAGGGTTTGAAGAGAAGAAGAAAAAGAAGAATAAGAAAGGGCTATGGATGGAAATAGGAGGAGAGAGGAGCTGCAATAGGGGAGGGAATAGCAGTGGAGTGGGGATTTGCAAAGAAGAGGCGTTGATTGAAGGGGATTCGGAGGGGCAACGTTGGCTTAGTAGCGGTGGTAGTGAAGAGATGTTGGGGTATAGGATTAAAGTTGTGATGAGGGAGATGGGGATGGCAGGGGTGGCTTGCCGGAGCTAGGAATGATGGAGGAGGTGCTGCTGAAGTTGGTAATGGCTGCGACGGCGACGGGGACGGGTAACGAGCAGGCGGCGACGACGGCGGTTGGGGTTAGGGTTAGGGCTGGTGGGGATGGGTTGTGTGGATTGAGAAATTTGTGTGAAGGTTAAAAATGTAACTGATCAGAAGGATAAATATGTAATAATTTTTTTTAAGGAAATGGAAGATTGAAGATTGTGGCTAGGATGTGTGAGTAAGGGTATGAAGTAAATTTCTTATTTATTAAATTATTGAAAGTGTACTTTTGAGTAATGGTGAGCCTTAAAATGCAATGTAGTGGATGAATAGAGGCGCCAAAAAAAGTGAGAGAAAAAAGTGCGAATTGATTTTTTGGGTGAATAAAGTGCGGATTGATTTAAAGTGCGGATTGATTTAAAAAATTAAAGAATGCAAGGCTGTTTGGTGATAAGGGATCCGGGGGTACTGCTGCGAGGGGCTCACAGCAGTTACTGCTGTGAGCCGAAACGACGTCGTTTCATGCATATTCAACCCAAAAAAAAAAAAAAAAACAAAAGAAGGAAAGTTTGGTTTTTAAGAAGCTTGAACCCAGACAAGTTGAAAGAACTACAGAGACCTCAACCACTGTGCTATTTACCCTCCTCATAACTAGTGTGGCTATATATTATATTTATTACAATCTTTATTTCAGTATAAAAAAAAGTTTACAGTCTGCTTTTACTACAATCTCTATTCCAGCATAAAAAAAAAAAAAATTACAATCTGCTATTACTCCAATCTATATTTCAGCATTAAAAAAATATTTGCAATCTATATTCCTGCATAAAAAAAAAAATTACAATCTGCAACCATAATAAAGCTTATAAAATAAAATAAAAAAAATCCTTTCCATCTTTAAAAAAAAATTCTAATCTTCACAATTTGATGCTCTGTTGTGTATCAAACACAAAATAAATCTTTTCCACTGTTATTATGTTTTATTTTATTTGTGTTTGATACATAATAGAGCATCAAATTGTACAAATTGGATATCAATTCAAGGTTTATTTAAGGAAAAATCACTGTTATTATGTTTTATTTTATTTGTGTTTTATTTTATAAGCTTTATTATGGAATAAATCTTTTCCACTGTTATTATGTTTTATTTTATTTGTGTTTGATACATGATAGAGCATCAAATTGTACAAATTGGATATCGATTCAAGATTTATTTAAGGAGAAATCACTGTTATTATGTTTTATTTTATTTGTGTTTTATTTTATAAATTTTATTATGGCTGCAGATTGTATTTTTTTTTTATGCAAGAATACATATTGTAGTAATAGCAAATTGTAAATATTTTTTTAATACTGAAACAGAGATTGGAGTAATAGCAGATTGTAATTTTTTTTTTTTATCTTGGAATAGAGATTGTAGTAAAAGCAGATTGTAAATTTTTTTTTATGCTGAAATAAAAATTGTAATAAACATAATATATATCCACAATATTAAGGAGGAGAGTAAGGCTAAGTTTGGGAAGACTAAATAAGTGCACTTTTTGACTTTTCTTGTATTATGTGTAAAAAAAGTAAAGAGGAGATGTTGATTGATGTAACCAAAAAAAATAAGCCAAACTTGGCCTAAGTAGCACAGTGGTTGAGGACCCTTTTTCTTTTCAACGTGTCTGGGTTCCAGCCTCTTAAAATCCAAACTTTCCTTCTTTTGTTTTTTGTTTTTTTTGTTTTTTTTTTTTGGGTTGAATATTCATGAAACGACGTCGTTTCGGCTCACAGCAGTAACTGCTGTGAGCCCCTCGCAGCAGTACCCCGGATCCGGTGATAAGGATGCCAGCTAGTTTATTATTGAATTTTAATTGGTGGGTTGCACCACATGATTGTTGTGACGTGGATTAGCCAATTTTTTCTCCTCAGGTCCTACTCCAGTCTCGCTTCCTCTGGTTTTATCTATCTCTAAACCCTTTGAATCTCTCTATTTCGATCCAAGCCAGACTGGACACACAATTGAAGTGATTTAGGGTTTTAAGGATTTCCTCAACCAATATTTGCAGCGATGGAGGTTGATATGGAGACTTCTCCCAGCTACTTCGACCCCGAAGATCTCAGCACCAGAGAGCGCTGCCGTCGTTATGGGTATTCCATTTACCATACCATACGCTTTCCATTTCAGTACTAGTCACTTTTTCTCCTCTATTTCTGCTTCACTATCATAACAACCCCTTTGTAGTTTGTATCTTTCATTTTTATTTAAAATGCCCAATTTCAACCAGAATCATTTGGGTTGTTCACATTTATTTCCGTCAATTTGGTCTAACCATATTTATATACAAATACCATGTATACATCTGCTACTGGAGTTGCACCCATATAATTGGAGACTGTTTGTAACCAACACCAAATTGAGATGCAAACTTGGGTTAGCCATTCCACTTTAGTTATATTTCATATTTTACAACACTGTAAAAATTCATTATTTACTTTAGTGTTTCAATGAGATACGTACATGTAGGCTTGATGTTATTGATTTGCGTGCACACACTCACATATATTATTGCGACATGATTATATATGGTTCCTATTGGTTTTTCTTTGAAATCATGCCAACTTTCAAATATTGTCGCTTCTTTGAATTTACGCTTCCTTGAGCTTCTTATACTTTGCATCACTTGCCAATATCTTTAAATTTGAAAACAATTATTGGTGGATAATATAACAAAGTGACCAACTAATCATATACCATTTAAACAAATCTTTTTATATAATTTTTCATGTGCTTTACCAAATATTCACAATTACAAAATATTCACAATCATGATACTTGATAGTCATGATCAAAATGAAGTGTATGGTTGAATAAAAATATATCTAAAAGTCAAAATCGAAAAACACTAATGGTCCATGCCTAACATAAGCAATGCAATACAATCCTAAAGTGTATAATGATCATTTTCATTAAGTATACGACCATCATCATTGTAATCTAAAGGTAGAGCTAATAAATTATATATGTTAAAATATAAAAAAAAAGCTCGATTTAAGCATATTAAATAATGTTTTTAGTGCAATGTTGTAAATATGCTTCGTTTTACCTACTAAACGCTCTTCTACTATTTCACCTTAAATGCTTTTTTACCAACATTGCTTTAACGAATTACAGAATTTACTGTATTTCGCTTGTGCATACCTGCACTAAATGATTATGCAATGTGTAGGAAAAGGCACTCAACTTCCAGTCATGACAATTCAGTTTCTAAGTTCAGTGGAACCAGGATTTTGTATGATGGGCAGAGCATTGAAAGGCGGCCAAACGCTGCACTTTTTCTTGAAGATATCAAACAAGAGGTTGAGAGCTTTGATGCTGATCAATTAGAAGGAACACCTTCAAAGACACAATCTGCTTTGTGGAGAAAATCATTGGCTAGCAGTCGCGGTGTATCTGAGGTAGATGTTGCTGCTGATTCGATACGTCGACCTGGAAGTTATTCATTAAAATCTTGCAAGAATGAGGATGATGCATTGTCAGATGGTGGACATACAACTTTTACTTTATTTGCTTCTCTACTTGATTCTACTCTCCAAGGTGCTTGAAGTAAAATTTCTCAATTAAAATCACAATTTTCTCATTGTTTTTGCATATGGATTGGTCGCTTGCATCAATGGTTATAGATTTTGACCAGGTTCGAAGGATGTGTTTAAGTTGCATTTATTCATCTAACCTATGCCAGTTTCTGTAGGTGTGAGATCACAAGATGCTTTATTGAATCTAATTAATGTTTATCAATTTTGGAGCTGAGTGGATCATTTAAAAAAAAATTGAACTTTAATTATTGTGGATTCATTGACATCAAAGAGGGCAATTCATCAAGTGCATTAATCTTTTGGAGTTTCAGGAACTATTTGATTATGCTTCTGTATATGTGATGCCACTATGATTTTGTGTTTAATTCTCTGTAAATCCAAGTTCACCCCTTTTAAATATATATATATGGGGAGTTTTTCTGTTTTTGTCATACATTATGGTATATATACATTTAGGATTGCATGATGATGAAATAGTGCAATGCTACTTGGTTTTTTGTTGTTTCTGGGATAGACATTTAATTACTTGCTAAAACTGGCATGGCAACTTTTCAAATTGCTTGATGCTTATGATCTTCTGTAGAAATGAAATTTGATTTTGACTTCAAATCTTTGAAGCTCATTTTGAGTCAACTTTTTTATCCTCTAGTTAAATTTTTATTTTACATATTACAGAATCTTTAAATATTTGATGTGCTTATGTTATTTTGAGCCATGTTGGATGCTGATCTAGTAATTGTTTGGTGCTAACCTAATAAATATTTCCATTCCATAACTCCTGGAGAATGTTTTGGAGGATTTGGACCTAATATGGTGGACTTGAGAAGCTTACAAAGATTATTGATTTGCTTCTTTGAAAGCTGAATGGATGCTTTATCTTGTTGCACATTTTAAATTACTACACTAGTGTTCAGAATTTCCTTTCTGTGCTCAAGTTTCTTTTGTCACAAAACTTATTATGAATAACATTTATGATTCCCTTGTGTATCTTACAGTTGACATTCTGTGTATCACAAGGTTGATGCCTATCCCTGATCTGATATTGCAATTTGAGAGATCTTGCCGTAATGTATCAGAGTCAATAAGGTGGCTCTCACACTTCTCATATATTTGTATTTCTGTTGAATAGTCTTCTTTTGGAATGTGTGCACATGTACCACTGTAGCATGCTGAATATTGTGAATATTATTGTAGTATTTTACTGTTCATGCATGAGAAACATATCTTTATTCGGATGAAAATAGGTGGGTAGATAAAGGAGGAGTAAGTCTCATTTCTAGTTTATAGAGAAAGAAATAATGAGAAAAGTCTTTGCCTAAAGTATTTTGTGTAGTGCACCCCCTTTTTTTTGTGTAAATACTGGCTCCGAATTGTGCTGAATGAGGTTCTTAGGATGCAGTTATCATGAATATTTTGTTTTGATTTTTTCATATTAAATTTGGTAATGCTCAGCATCTTGGTTGGTTGTTTTACTGTGTCCTAGTTAGGGCTGCAAATGAACCGAGCTGTTCATGAACAAGCTCGGCTCGGCTCAGTTGGTTTAGAAAACGAGCCGAGCTCGAATATTAGGCTCATTTAGTAAATGAGCCGAGCTCGAGCTCGCATAAGCTCGGCTTGTTTATCTTTATTTAAATTATATAATAAATATATTATTTATATATTAAATAATAATATAAATACATTATTTATATAATAAATAATATAAATAATATTAAAAAAAATTTAATCAGGCTGAGCTCGAGTTCTATTCATGTTAACGAGTCGAGCCGAGTCGAGCTCGAGCCTAGTTTCTTATCAAGCCGAGCTTGAGCTTAATAAACGAGCTCGATAAGTAAACGAGCCGAGCTCGAGCTCAGCAAAGCTCGGCTCGGTTCGTTTGCAGTCCTAGTCCTAGTGCTCTACTTTCGTAGGTATGGATCCAGTGAAAGACATGGAATTGTGGAGGGCAAGTTGATGAGGCAGAAGGCTTGACTCTTACTGAATGAGGCTGCTTCTTGGTCTCTTTTGTGGTACCTATATGGGAAAGGAAATAAATCTCTACCATTAATGTTCCTATCATAGAATTGATGTTTTATATAGATAAAGTGGGCTCTACAGTGCAGTGTTTTGAAAAACGTGCCTAATCAAGGCAAGGCGAGGCGAGGCGCGGCGCGGCGCAGCTCTGCGCCTCATGCATAGTGAGGTGAGGCGACATAGAGGAGGCGCAACTGAGGCTATGAGGCGTGCGTTTTTTTTGAGGCTCGAGGCGTGCGCTTTTGGCGCTTTGCGTTTCTTCTACTACTATAGCCCATATGGTTTTGGTGTGAATACCCACATGGAATAAATTCTCATTTACAATATAAAATGATCAAAACGTGGGTCAAAAGAGCAAAAAAAAAAAAAAAACCCTAGTGGAGAATAAGGCAACGACGAAGGTTCAACTCCTGTTCTCATCTCCTCTGGTACGACTCTTCCTATTCTCTCTCTAGTGGAAAAAAACTCTCATCGTCTTCTCTCTCGCTTCTGTCTCACGATCGCTCTCTCTCGCCTTCTCTCTTGTGATCGCTATCTCTCTCTCTCTCTCTCTCTCTCTCTCCTATCTCTCTCTTTGTCTGCTTGATTCATATATAGATCGCGATCTCTTTCTCTCTCGCGTCTGTCTCTCTCTCTCTCTCTCTCTTTATCTGCTTGATTCATATATATGTAATATTATATCAGCATTGATAGAGATCCCCTCCAATCACCACTCCCACCACCCCCTATACACACGTGGCGGGTGGTGATTGGAGGAGAAGGAAAAAAGAAAAAAGAAAAACTGGCCAATGGGAGGGAAAGGGGGTTTGAAACATTTTTCAATATTATATAATACCTATTATATAATACATAACATACTTATAGCTAATATATAAAATATAATTGATTCATATATATATAATATTATATAATACCTAGAATACCTATTATATGATATATAATATACCTATAGATAATATATAAAATATAATATATATTTATACATAGTAATAAAAAAATAAACACATGTATGTAAAATAAAACAAAAAAAATTAATTGAAACACATTATTTAAAAAATATAATAAATAAATAAAATAATATATATATTAAAAAAATATATTTTTTTCTTCTTCTCTTCTCTTCTCTTCTTATTAAAAAAATTAATAATATACATATTAAATATTTGCTTATGTTGAAAATTGTGCTATATTAATATTTTGCTTAACTTCTATAACTTGCGCCTCGCCTCGCGCCTCGGCGCTTAGGCTCCAGGTGACCTTGGAGCCTCGATGCGCCTAGAGCTTTTTAAAACACTACTACAGTGTCACCACAACAATATTGAAACTTATTGAATGCATGCTCATTGAAGTTTGGGAAGTTCATACTTCATGATTTATGTACTAAGGAGTAAAGTATTTGTGTAATTTATCTATCAAATTATTTAGTTGTGCTTAAGAAGAAATAGATTAAAGCACTCTTGAAGTTCAAAAATGATTTTAAAGTAGTTCCATGTTATTAGATTAAAGCACGCTTGAAGTTTATATTTGTCAGTTCCATCCTTGCTGAATATATGAACATATAAGTGGTTTGACTGTTCTCCTAAACATTTACGATTAATTCGTCTCTCTTGGTCAATGTAATATTTGACCACTCCACTCTGCACCTTACCTTTTAATCCATTGTTTCAATTCGACTACTGATGCAAAGTATAAGAAGCTCAAGGAAGGCTAAATTCAGAGAAGTGATGATACTTGGACATTGGCATGATTTCATAGAGAATTTGATAGGAATTTTATATAATTATGTTTCTAGTATTATTAGAGTATTATTTGATGATAATTTTTATGTTTTGTAGGATTTTTAAGTCAATCGTATTTTGGTAATTTTCATTATTGTTGTCATGGGTTGTAGGGGTCGCCCATGGGTCGTCTTGTGGGTCAAGTTATTATTAGGTTTTATTTGTCTCTTATTTAGTCTTAAATTAATTTTAGAAGTTAAAGATATTATTGTAGTTTCCTTTTTTGGTTCTAGTTGGTTTAGGAAGTCTCTTAGTTCGATATAAAGCCATGTAATGCTATTAATTCAATAGACTTGATATTTTAGAGAATTTTAGAGCTTTTTTGAGCCTCTTTATGGATTGTGTGATGCAATCAAACCCTAGGTATGATGCAATCAAACCCTAGGTGTAACCTATCTTCTTCTTCTCCTTTCTTCTTTTTTTTTGGTTTTAGTTTACTATTCACGAGTTACTGTTCACAGCCTCATAACAGCCCCTGAACAGTGCTAAAATTCCATCTTTTCATGCTTAAACACTTACCTATTTATTACCCTAAACAAACACTACTTGTCCCCTATATTCTTATTGCAATTACAGCCATAAAATCCAATTAAAATCAGCCCCAAAAGCTTAGATTTGCTGCTGTGCCTAATCGTCCTGCATCAGTTTGGTATCATAGCTTAAGGTTTTGCCATGATGTTTTCACATTGTGGGAGATCCAATACAAGTGGATTGACTTGGGAAGAGGGTAAAGCGCTTCTTAGAGAAAATATTCGTCTGAGGGATCTTCAAGATGATTTTCTTGATCAATTGTATGCTCTTAAGCAAGGTGATATGTGTATGATTGATTATGCAAGAAAATACAAGGAATTATTTATCAAATCTGGAGTGGTAGAAAGTGAACGGATGACTATTGCTTGTTTCAAAAGTGGGTTGAGATCTGTAATTAAAGAAGAGATGTCTCATGCATATTTGGAAGATCTCGAAGATGCTATTGAAACGGATATGCAATTTGAATTTTTTGTAAAATTTAAGGAGAAATCAACAGTTTTGAAGCTTGCGCATTATAGAAAGACTATCCAACAAGAGAAACCAACAAACACTCCCAAACCAAGGGCTAAAGTGCCACAAGATGCAGCAAAACCAAATATTGTTCTTAGGGATGGAAATTATACACAATTGAAGTTGCAAGCCAATGAATATGTTCAAAATTTTCCTAAGATGAAAGATGACCTTTGAAAGATAACGAGGCACTTATTAATGATCCAAAAGCACCTCAAGAAGATCTAGTTATTACTCAAGTAAAGCCTAGAGTCAAAAACGATGAATTGGATGCTATGGAAGTTGTAGGGACTGAACAATCAAAGCAACCAGCTGCTAGTGCTGTGCAAAATATGCCTTTAAAGGTCACCAATGTGTTGCCTAACTTTTCTAATTTGGCGCCAACAAAGTCATCTAATGAACCTTTACCTGTGCATAATATTGATCCTATATTAGAGTCACAATTGCGTAACCCACCAGCACATAATGCAAATTTGAGTGAGTATAACATGCCAGAAACAATGATAGGTGCTGATTTCATTCAACAGGATGCCAAGGTTGAATTGCATGGCAACATTTTGAATGAGGAAAAGGTTGAGAATATGGAATCCATGATTGTTGATAGAAGAAAAAGCATTCAAATTGATTGCAAGCAGTACATTACAAAGCCAAAAGAGAATAGAATGGATGGGCAGAATTTTGCAACTCTACACTTGAATCAATTTAAGGGTTCATCTTCTACTTCAATTGATTTCGTCATTCTAGAAAAATTCAGCTTTAGAGCTGAAACTATCATGTTGCTTTCATTGCTAGCTCCAATGAAGAAGAAATGATGCTGCCGACTTGAAGATTTTAATGTGAAGCCATGGATGTAATTTCAAAGTTTGTGGATTCTTATACTTCAACACTTTAAAACTCGCGGTTGAGTTTTTTCCACCCAAGGGAGAATGATGCAGAGTATAAGAAGCTCAAGGAAGGCTAAATTCAGAGAAGTGATGATACTTGGACATTGGCATGATTTCATAGAGAAACTGATAGGAATTTTATATAATTATATTTCTAGTATTATTAGAGTATTATTTTATGATAATTTTTATGTTTTGTAAGATTTTTAAGTCAATGGTATTTTTGGTAATTTTCATTATTGTTGTCATGGGTTGTAGGGGTCTCCCATGGGTTGTCTTGTGGGTCAAGTTATTTAATTGAGTTTTATTTATGTCTCTTATTTAGTCTTAAATTAATTTTAGAAGTCAAAGATATTATAGTAGTTTCCTTTTTTGGTTCTAGTAGTTTAGGAAGTCTGTTGGTTCTATATAAAGCCATGTAATGCTATTAATTCAATAGACTTGATATTTTAGAGAATTTTAGAGCTTTTAGGGCTTCTTTATGGATTGTGCGATGCAATCAAACCCTAGGTGTGATGCCTAGACCTATCTTCTTCTTCTCCTTTCTTCCTTTTTTTGTTTTAGTTTACTATTCACGAGTTACTGTTCACAGCCTCATAACTGCCCCTGAACATTGCTAAAATCCCATCTTTTCGTGCTTAAACTCTTACCTAGTTATTATCCTAAACAAAGACTACTTGTCCCCTATATTCTTATTGCAATTACAGCCATAAAATCTAATTAAAATCAGCCCCAAAAGCCTAGATTTGCTGCTGTGCCTAATCATCCTGCATCAGCTAGTTATGTGGATTTCTGAGTATCTTGCTAGTTCATGGTGTCACGATCTTGATGAGACAACATTGGTATATGTTACAATATTGGATCGTGCATCAGCTAGTACTAGAAATCTTGGAAGACTTTTATTCTTGATTGTTGGTGCATGTCATACCTGATACCACGTCTAATTGAATACTTAGAAAGCTTTACAAAGTGTTATCATTTGCCTTATTAAGCAAATTTCTATTTGATGGTGAAATTGGTCATTCTTTTATATACATTTCTCATCTCGCAATTTCCCCCAAATTGAATTTTTAAATTAGATGATTTGCTATCCCAACATTCATCTTAGAATGTTCAAACTTTAGTTACATATTTGCTCACATAGTTTCCTGGTTAGGAATAATGATGCATATTGAAGTTACTTAATGTAGTTAAATGTTTAGACAAGGTATTCCTGTTGGCTCCTTCATGTTTATGTTGGCTTGTTTGTGAAAATTATTTTTTCATCTTGCAGGAAATAAAGAACTTCCAGAAGATCTGATGCTGGTGATGCATCTTCTATTGTTAACTCTCAAGTTTTCCATTATGTTTTCTTGCTCTTATATTGTGAGTTTCATCTTATGCCTTATGAGTCTATGACAGTCCCCAACAACTTCGCATTTGGAGGCTTGCCAGTTTGTTGTTGCAGATCATACAGCACAATTAGGCCTCCGGATTGTTCAGTGGCTTGAAGGATCAGCCTCCAAAGTCCTTGATTTGGATAATGAGGTGATGAGTCTGCTACTCTCTCCTATTTTGACAGTCTGATGCTTATCCATGGTTTGTTGTTTCTTTACTTTTTAAAATTTAATTTTGATTTTGAATGCCTTTCTTGTTGCATTTCAAAAGATAGTCTGAAGCTGCCAACTATTGTGAATTGATACCATAATCCACCATATACTTGAATTATTTTTTCCTTTTTTGATTAGAGAAATTATCGTAGTTGAAGGTGGCTATTTTCAGCCATTACTATTTTTTAGTTTATTTGAGATTTATTTTAGTAAGCAAATGATTTGGGTAGTGAAAATTAGCATCTTTTTTCTTTAACATGCACATCAATGAGGTGTAAGGCTTGGATTGCCTTCTTTCCAAGTTAGCAGACAATTTAGCGATCAAAGACTTGTTTCCTAGAGAGATTTCAGTGCACGATAATAAATCAAATATAATATCAAGATATTGGGTGGCAATTTGGCAAAGAAGATAAAATATGCAACAGGTTTTATGTGCTGAAATTTGAAAGCAAAAGATTTAAAGCTTTTTATTCTGTATTAGTAAAAGTAGAATGTGATTTGGTAGAAGAATCAGTGACTTGCAAAATGAGTTGCCTGGTTGTGTTAGGAGAATAATGATGATGGGCCCTTGGAGGGTTGAACAGGAGCAATTGTAAATTGTATTTTGAAAGCAAAATTTTGTTTTAATACATTGTAGTTCAGAAGGTGTTTGGTGGGAAGGTTACAAAGCATGCTATGGTCCTGGAAAAGGGAGAACTTCAGTAGATAATTATATTTGAATGGAGACTAGTAAGTCTAAGATATATATAAATTCACATGACTATCCATGTTGTAGGTTTACAACTATGGTATGTGGTGATCAAGACATGCATGTACTTACTAGAATAAGTCATCTAGAAACTAGAGATGGATTACATTACATGCTTCATGGGTGAGGATCAAATGTTTGTGTCATGAAGAAATTAAAGGATGTGGAACAGTGACAACTTTACATTCATTATTACCCAATAAACCACATAGGGGAACACATTACAGCAGAAATTATTAACTTCCCTGTTTTTAGGAACCATATCTGTTTTTTATTTTATTTTGTTTTTGGGAGCAATTTACAGATATGGGAAAGGCATTGGGTTTTTAATTGAGGGCTTTGAAGGTAAGAAAAGTCTCATTGTAGGATGAAGCGTAACAAAACCGAGGTTGCACCTATTATAGTGGAATAAATTATATTCAACTAGGGAGTATTTATTTAATTTTTTTTGATTAGTACAGTATTTATTTTATTTTATTTTAAATTTTTTTTTGGCATAGTGCCACTTTGTGCACTATGCCAAAGGTTAGGTATGGACCCAATCTTTCCCCTCCTAAACATACATTAATGTGTACTATTTGGGCGTTGTTTTTTTAAAAGTATTGATGATATCTGCATGTGGAATAGAGGAGGTATTTTATATGATGAGAGAAAAGAGAAGGAATAAAGAGGGATATAAATGTTGCATCAACTACTAAGTGAAATTTATTAGGTGTGCTGTGAAACTAAGAGGGTGACTGAGCACAGGTCAAGAAATGAGACAAGAATAGGTTAAGGTGATTCTCCATGGAAGTTATTGTTATGTTATGCAACTGAAGGAAAGATGAGCATCTTCATATTGTTTTGTGGCTTTTGATGGAGTCATTACATGGGGGGGCTAGAAGTCCACCAAAGTGATTCTTAATTACAAATAGGTTACGGTGGCATCGGGAAGGTCATCTTTTGGATTGATTATGGTTGGATTGGTCAGGCACTTCAGGGAAGAGATCCCATGTTGTATGCCATTTTTGATCACAAGTTTGACTAGTAGAGACACTGATAATTTAGAGCTTGATTGCCTTGATTTAAGTTGAGATGCTTTAGAGTTCAATAGCAAGACTAGAGTTGGTAAAAGGATTTTGTAGAAATTGGGTGCAGGTGGTGAGGATGTAATGATAATGGATAGCCACTGTCCAACAAATTACTAAGACTGCTGATTTTATCTATCAATTGTTGGATAAAAAAAGCACAGACGTAAGGAAATATCCATAAATTAATTTCATGATGAAAGTAGAAACATTGTTGTGTGGGATCAAGCATATGTATCGAATTGGAAAGAAGTCAAGTAGGACAATGGGTGTGCTTTATTGATGGACAAGATCCAGGAAGTGACAGAATAACACACGCACAAGGGCGAGCTTTAATGAAAACAGAGGAGGTTGAAATGGATGATTGGTATGGATGGATGCTGGAGATTTCATTAATACCACCAGTTGTGGGATGGGTAAGCAAATGTTGTCTAAGCTTTCTGGTCATGCGAAATGAAAATGGAGACGTCTTAATGAAAACATAGATTATGGGATGACAGTTTTGTGGTTCTCATTTACGTTGTTTTTTTTGCCCGGTTGACTTCCAGTTTTCATATTTGAACATGTGGTTGGCCCGAAGCAGAAGGATCAAACCATGATTAAGCTATGTTGGGTCCTATTATCAATATCTAGACAGAATACCAAGGAACCATTCTGCAGCCATTTAGTCATTTATCTTCTTTGAAGAAGATTGTATTTAAAAATAATTGTTTGATTTCCTTGGTTCTTCCCTGATAGTTTATACTTCACAATAATTTGGCTGAAATTGTATTAGGAGTTCTGTGGTATGGTTGGCATAACTGTTGGTTGTCTTTGTAGGTGAGAGTTTCTCATGTTGGTACTTATCTCCCTAGCTATGTGGTCTGGCGTCATACCCAACGTGCTCTAAAGAAAGGTGTCTCAAAACCAAAGACTGGTCATCACTTGGATTTTGATGCTCCAACGCGTGAACATGCTGAACATGATAAAGTACTTTTTGATGAACAATTGTCTCAATATATGTAATTTTATTTCACCCACGAACTGCTTGTGGTCTGTTGTAGTACATTTTTGAATACATTTCAATATATTAAAGTCCTTTTCACATCTGCTCTGCTTTGCAACCACGCATTGTATCTGTATCCTATGCCGTTCATCTTGTTGGATTCAATTTTCCTGAAACTAGTAGATCTAGAAGATTTTTAACATTTTTTGAAATATATTATTTGTTTATTTGTTAGAATTATGTTGAACTCTGTTTTTTTAATCAACCGAAACAAGATGAATCTCTTCTGGAAGATGTCTGGACTTTGTTAAGGGCTGGCAGACTAGAGGAGGCATGTGATCTTTGCAGGTCTGCTGGACAGGTATGCAAATTTTTTTGAGGTTGTAAACTTCCTGTCCCACTGTGATATTAAATTCCCTTTGGGCAGCCATGGAGAGCTGCAAGTCTGCCCATTTGGAGGTTGGACCTATGCCCATCAGTTGAAGCCCTGGTAAAAAATGGAAAGAATAGAACTCTGCAAGCTATTGAACTTGAAAGTGGCATTGGTCACCAATGGCGCCTTTGGAAATTGGCTACCTATTGTGTATCAGAGGTACAGGAAAAAATATTTAATCAAAGTACTTTTTGTGAACGAACTTTCTTATGCAGTTACAATGATTTCTATAAATGTCACACACATATTCCTTGTGCTCCCTTTTTCTCAATATTTTGTGGTTCTAATTTTTCTCTTCAGCAACTCCCATTGATTGATAAATCAAATCTTGTTCACTTTCTCTTGTAAGATTGGTAGACAATTGACGTTATTGTAAATTGTTTTATGCTCTTGTTGTTTGGAGTTTCTCAATATTCGTAGCTTAATAAAATGCTGCCATTTCTCCATGAAAAAATGGTCGATCAATTAAGTGATTTCTATCTTCTATGCCTTCTTATATTGAAGAGAATTGCAGAGCAAGATGGTGGGAAATATGAAACAGCAGTATATGCAGCTCAGTGTAGTCACTTGAAGCGTATTCTTGCAATTTGTACAGACTGGGAGGTAATTTTTTGCTCCTTAATGATGCTACCTTCTAATTTTTTATCAGTTTTTTTTGGGTGAATAATTTTTTTTTATTAGTTTTTGTTCACCCATAATTCGCTTTGATACATCTTTTGAGCTTTTTGTAAGAACAATCGACCACTTATTCCTCCTACGTATTACTTGGCATAAAATGCATATGAGCATATGTAGAAGCTCTCCTAGTTGTGGTTTTGATTTTAAGCATGTCTAGTTAGCTTCTACAACATGGATTGCATATATATATACATATAATATATATTGAGGAGGCTGTTTGGTTAGGCTGATTTCGAAAAAGCTCAATGGGGTTTCCACAAATAGAAGTATGTGGGATTTCGATTCCTTTAAAAGAGAGTGTGAGGTGATTGATCTACCCTTGAGTAATGCTTGATTTACTTGGTCTAATCTTCAAGAGAATCGTGTTTGCTGTTGGTTGGATAGATTTCTTCATTCTTTGGGTTGGGAGGAGTTGTTTCCTGATTTAAGGCAAGAGGTAGTGCCAAGAGTAGTTTCGGACCATTGCCCGGTGATTTTTGAGAGTTGTCCCTTCAAATTGGGTCCAACCCCCTTTAGATTTGAGAACATATAGCTGGAAAGTCACTCTTTTAAAGCTTATTTCAAGGAGTGGTGGGAGAATGCAAGAGTCCATGGGTGGGGAGGGTTTGAAGTTTATGTGAGAGTTGAGAGGGGTCAAGGAGAATTTAAAGGTTTGGAAGCGTGAAGTGTTTGGTGTTCCAAATGAGTTGAAAGCAGAGTTTGTTCGGGGTATTGAAGATTTGGATGCAAAGGAGTTTGGGGAGGGTTTATCTAGGACTTCAAGGGATGAGAGATCAACGCTCAAATTTAAAGTTGGAAGAGCTTGTTTTTAGGGAGCAAATGTTTTTTGGGGACAAAGGGCAAATGGACAAAAGAGGGCGACATCAATTCAAGATTTTTTCATAGAGTTGCGTCGGGGAAAACAAAGAAGAATTTCATTAAAAATTTGGAAATTGGGCAATGATTGGTGGTGAATAAGGAGGAGCAAATCGTTAATCAGATTTTCAATTTTTACTCAATTCTCTATTCTGATGGTGGAGTGGATCGTCTAGGGATCAAAGGTATTTTTTGGGCTCCTGTGGATACCTTGAAATCCAGTTGGCTCGGGAGACCCTTTGAAGAATATGAGGTGTAGTAGGCCGTGTTTGAATGCAAGAGAGATAAGGCTCTAGGCCTAGAGGGTTTCTCAATGGCAGTTTTTCATGATTGTTGGGAGATCGTGAAAGTGGATCTTATGAAAGTGTTTGGTGAGTTTTTTGAGAGTGTGGAGGTTAACGTATGCCCCAATGCATCCTTCATTTGTCTCATTCCCAAGAAAGAGAAGTCGGTAAAGATTGGATATTTCAGGCCCATTAGTTTGGTTACACCACTTTACAAAATTTTGGGAATGGTGCTTTCCAAAAGAATTAGGTCTGTCCTTGGGGAAACCATTTCTCCCTCACAAGGGGCCTTTGTGCACGAATGACAAATACTGGATGTGGTCCTAGTGGCCAATGAGGTTGTTGACACTTTCGGGGACACGCGAACACGGCGGAGACACATACGGGACACACCGCATGGCGTGTCCCCTTATTTAGTTAATTTATGTTCACGGGACACACTGGGAACACTTTGGGGACACACTAGGGACATGCTAAGTTGTCTTTTTTCCCATTTATTTAGTGCTTTTGATGAATGTTAAATGCTTATTATGTTTTTCTTAGATTTAAATACTTAATAGATCATCTATAAAAAAAGATGTGTTAATTTAAAAGTGTTTATAAAACAAAATATAGAATTAGAGTTAGTTTATGTTAATGTTGATTGTTTGTGGATGTAACATTAATCTAGATAGCAAATACAAATATATGAAAACAGATTTTATTACCGTGTTCCCGCCGTGTTCGTGTCCCTGTCCTCATTTTTTGAAAATCACCATGTCCCGTGTCCTTGTTTGCATCCGTATTCATGTCCGTGCTTCTTGGTTGAGGAGTATAGGGGATTGCATAAAAAGGGTGTTGTTTTTAAGGTGGACTTCGAGAAAGCATATGACCATGTGGATTGGGGCTTTTTGGATTTTGTGTTGAAGAGGAAGGGTTTTGGGTCTAGGTGGAGGAGGTGGATTTGGGGGGGTGTGTCGTCATGCAATATGTCGGTCTTGTGAATGGTAAGGCTGGGAACTCTTTTAGGTCATTGTGAATGTCGTCATGCAATATGTCACCATTTTTGTTTATTTTAGTAGTTGATGTGTTCGGTAGAATCATCGATCTAGCTAAAGAAAATGATGTTATCGAAGAAATTGTGGTGGTGGGTGGAGATAGGATTGGTGTCACCCATTTACAGTTTGCGAATGACATCTTTTTTTCATCAAAGGAGGAGGGTAAGGTTGGTAATTTGCTAATGCTTTTGAGAATCTTTGAAATTGTGACGGGGCTCAAGGTTAATCTTAGCAAGAGTAGTGTTGTGGGTATTAATTTGGAGTCTACCTATGTGCAAAGGATGGTAGATATGTTGGGATGTCCCATTTAGCAGTTTCCTCTCAAATATTTGGGGCATCCATTGGGAGGAGATCCTAGATCGACATCATTTTAGGAGCCTGTGCTTATCAAAATTGGGAAAAGATTGGAGGGTTGGAAGCGAGCCTTGTTATCTTGGGGGGGCGGGGGGGGGGGGTTGTATACTTTGGTGGTTGTATACTTTGGTGCAGTCCGTGTTGGGTTATGTTCCTGTTTGCTTCTTCTCCTTGTTCAAGATTCCAGTCAACATTGTGAGGAAAATTGAGAAATTGATGAGAGATTTTCTTTGGGAAGGGTGTGATGAGGGTAAAAGGGATCATCTGGTCAAGTGGGAGGTTGTTTCTCTTCCTAGGGATAAAAGGGCCTTGCTATAGGAAACATTGTTACCAGGAATATTGCCCTCTTGAGTAAGTGGTTATGGAGATTTCTTGTTGAAAGAATGTCATTATGGTATTCTATTTATTAAAAGCAAGTATGAAGTTCATGCCAATGGTAGAGATTCTAATGTGGTTATTTTAGGCAATTGTCGTTCTCCTTGGAAGTCGATCTCTCATTTGTATCCACAAGTGTCCAATTTCCTATCATTGAAAGTGGGGAATGGGGTGAATATCCGATTTTGGGAGGATGTTTGGTTAGGGGATTCCTCGCTTGATATAGCTTTCCCCCTCCTTTACAGATTGGTTCATACTTGGGATATTTCAATATCATCGGTGGCATGTTCTAATGTGGCACCCATTTCTTGGAATCTTGGTTTTCATAGGGATTCAAATGATCAGGAGGTTGGTGAGTTGGCTTCTTTGTTGTCATTGATTGATGGGGCTTCCCTTTCTTCCTCTTGTGATAGTAGGGTTTGGAATATCAATTCTTCAGGGGTCTTCCCTTGTAAATCTCAGTTTGATAAACTCATTGATGATCCCTTTGTCCCGTTGTTTCCTTTTCATAAGAAAATTTGGAAAGCGGTTGTTTCTCATAAAGTGAAGTTTTTCATGTGGTCCTTAGCTCAAAAGGGTGTCATAACCAATGACCTTCTCCAAAGGAGAAGGCCCAATCACTTTCTTTGTCCTGAATGGTGTGTGATGTACTAGAGGAACTCGGAATCGGCGGATCATCTATTTTTGCACTGCCCTGTGGCTTTTGCTTTATGGCAGCGTTTGTTTGGCCTATGTGATGTTCAGTGGTTTGCTCCGCGGGATTGCATTCATATGCTTCGTGTTAGGTTCGATGGGTTTGGCGTCAACAAGAGTGCCAAAACAATGTGGTCCTGTATTGTGGTTGCTATTTTGTGGACTATCTGGTTGGAGGAAATGCACGAATCTTTGACAGCAAGGAGTCAGATGAGGAGGCTTTGTGGAAAGGGCAGGATATTTGGCTTCATTTTGGGATTTGCTTCTCCTCCTTTTGAAGGAGTTTCATTTTTCTTGATTTCTAGGGATTGGGCTTCTGTTTGCCATCTCTAGTGCTAGGAGTTCAGTGTTATTTGTTTTGACTGTTCTGCCTTTCTTTCTCTGTTTGTCTGAGGATTTCTTGTCCTCTCTCATTCTTCATTTTTAATCAAATTCTTTGTTGATGCTCAAAAAAATGTTTCTAGAAACTATTGCCTCTTTGTGTTTTGTCCTTAAACTATTAGTTTTATTTAGGCTAAATTATGAATACATCCCTTGAGATTTAAGTTAAAATACGAATTGCCCCCTATGGTTTCGAAAATTACAAATATCCCTTGCCAAAAAATTTTATTAACAGAATTAACAGAAAAATAAAATTCTTAACTACTCTACTATACAATAATAAAATTACTGCTGAAGTGTTAATTGAAATATATTTATGATATCATTAAAAATAGTTAATTGATTTCATGATTTATTAATAAAAGGGGTCCTTGGTTATGCAATTAGAAACTTGAAGGGGCGGAATGTAATTTTCAGAACCACATGGGGGTAATTTGTATTTTTAAGTCACCCTTTATTTTTATTTAGTCCCTAAAGATTTTAATTTCAACTAAAGTAGTCCAATTGAATGTTAAAACCTAATTTGATGGGCAAAAAGTCATTTTAATATTTGAACAATTAAAACCACATGACCAAACAATCATTTTTTTATTCGCTAATTTGAAATGAGGGTTAGAAGAAGATGGGTGTATGGTTGTAGAGTGTAAGTTGTCTAATATAGTTGTTCTATGATTTAGGCTATGTTTGGCAATAGCTAACAAAGCTACATTTTTTTGCAAGTTTTTTTTTGTGTGTGTGTGTGTGTGTGTGTGTGTGTGTGGGGGTCTTTAGTGATTTTTTTAAAAAGTTGTGCCAAAATGTTTTACTTTTTAGGTTTGTCAAGT
The DNA here is from genome assembly GCF_055761805.1 of Camellia sinensis. Taxonomy (NCBI): domain Eukaryota; kingdom Viridiplantae; phylum Streptophyta; class Magnoliopsida; order Ericales; family Theaceae; genus Camellia; species Camellia sinensis. Next base: position 104,281,143 of record NC_138962.1, read on the forward strand.
CTAAATAGATCTTAAAAGTAGGAAAAAATTGAAGAATTCCGAAAAATGTTCACTAGAGAAAAAAACTCAAAAAAGTCAATTTTAATGTTTTTTTTTTTTAGTTGTTTTTCAGGTCCGTCTAGTCTAGTAAGACTTAAAAGTGAAAACTTTTTTGAATTTTTCTTTTTATAAAAGTTCACTAAAAATGAAAAAAAGCCAATAAAAAACTACTAAAAAAGCAATTGCCAAACCCACTATTAGGTTGTCCAAACTGTAAAATTATCTTTTTGCCTATTGGATTAGCTTTTCCTCGTTATTGGTTTGAATGGGCCGTCTCTAATTGGACCATATGAATTGAAATCCAAATTTTAGGGATTAACTAGATAAATTGATTGTTTAGGGATGAAATAGAAAAAAAAAAGGACAATAGTTTAGGGGATAAAACTGAAATTAACCTTAAAAGGACAATAGTCTACTGGCCTCGTTTCGGAATCCTCCTTTTTAGCCAAAAAGTCAAAAAGTTACTAAATTAGTCAAAAAGCCAACAACCTATACCAAAAAGTTAAAAATTCTCTTTTCTCTCTACTTTTTACACATCTTTTTGTAAAAAGCCAAAAAGTTATCCCAAACATACTAGTTTTTTTTAGCTCATATTTTAGCTAAATAGCTAAAAAGTTACTAAATTAGCCTGTTCCCAAACGAGGCCTAGTAAACTGATACAGGAGGTGGTTGATATCGCAAATAGTTAATCTTTGTAATTTAGTTTTCTTGAATTGCTGTAATGAAAGGAGAATTAGTTCTTGACCTGTCGTATTGTTATCTAGTTGAATAACTATATTTAAATGTAGTTGTAGAAGGGCAATGAAGTAGCAGAATGGTGAGATGACTTTGTCTACTTTTTGATGTCACATTTACGGGGTAAAGTCCGTTTTCTTTTAGGAGACAATTATATATTATTATCTTATACAAGACTACCGTAGGTACCTATACCATGCCTGACACGTGGCGAGCCCTTTGGGCACCACATCATTGTCATCACACCCCCACGTGGGAAACCTCCAAGGCACCACTGTCAATTGAGATTGTATGTCTAGCCTAAGTCGAGGCATGCACACCATCGAGTATGGAGAGCTCCAAGACAAATGAGCTGGGCTGTCAGCTTGCCGACGTGCTCATCGAGGACCTAGACTCACTTGCATGCCCATTTGGGTTCTTAGCTTACCCACACTCTCTTGGAGGCCTAAAGTTGAGCCCTTGGCTGCCCATTTAGTCCTTTGGCCAACATATGCTTGGATAGCAGCCCAAGGCTTGCCTTAATGTCACTCATTCTACTCAACCACTTGGCTTTCTAGGTTGGGAGTGGGGCCGAGGCAACCTCGCTTGGGGACCATCGGAGGACTGTGGATTGGACGCTAAGACCATGGTATCATCAAGGTTTTGCTTGGCTGTCTCCTTAGAGAGAGGCAATGTGGACCTTACATCCATGCCTCTACATGCATGATACGTTTGCCTTTGAAGATATCAGACTTGTCATCCCAAACGACAGTCAAGTTTATATCAGCTTCTTGTGGTGAGGGGAGCCCGCCACCTGCCCCTCAAGTTGCTTGGGCTCCTCTTATACTAGAGGAACCGATATAACGTATCATATATGCAATGACCACGATCATCATACAACAACACTTTTATAACTCCACAAACCCTAAGAGCACGTTTGGTACGATGGAATGGGCTGAAATAGAATGTCCATTCTAACTTTGTATTCCATTTCCCATGTTGGTATGTCTTAGCTAAGTGAGAATAGTCATTCCAATGGAATTGCTATTTTAACATGTGAGAATGCCTATTCCTTTCTCTAACAGCCATTCCATTCTATCATAGAATTACCATAAAACATTATCAATTAGCTACTACCACCATTCCCTTCTACTACCACTCCCTTTCACCACTACCACCACCATTACTACTACTACCATCGCCACAGCCACCACCACCACCACCCTATTGCTGCCACCATCACAACCACTACTACCATTACTACAATATCACCTCCACCATCGCCACCACAACTACAAGCACCATATCACCACCACAACCACTGCATCACCACCACCACCACCACACCGCCACAACCACTACCACTACCACTACCATTACATCCACAACCACCACCACCGCTACCCTACTATCGCCATCGCTGCCGCCACGACCATCACCACAACTACCACCACTACAACCACCACCTCCACAATCATAACCACCATCGTTAGAAACACTACCCTACTACCTCCGCTTCTACTATCACTACTGCCTTTGCTGCTAGAACCATTACCTTACCACCACTTTAACAAAAAACACACCACCACCACCATTATCGCAAGAACAACCACTTTACTACTGCTACCCACCAACACCACCATCGTTACCGCCACAACCATTACCATACCATTACTATCACCATTTTTACAAAAATCACACAACCATTATCGTGAGAACCACCACTCTACTATCACTACCTGCCACCACCACTGTCGCTGCCACAACCAACACCACCACCTCCACAACCACCTCAACGCCACCACCACACTAGCTTACCACAACCACCGTCATAGTGACCTACCACCACCACCATCCTAATACCACTACTATCACGATCACCGATCCCGCCACCAATGCCACCACTCACACCATCATTTCCACAATTATCATAAGCTATATGAATTTTTAACTTGCTTGTTACTAGTTTGTTAATAATAATAATAATAATATATAAAAAAATAAATAAAAATTTAAAAAATATAAAGTATAAAAAAATTCCATTCCATTCCATTAATTTGAAGGCATAACAAAACATGAGAATAAGAATTATCATTTTATTTCTATGTCATTCCATGTTGGCAACCAAACAATGGAATGGGAATGAACATTCCATTCCATTCAACCTTGCATTCCATTCCCATACTCATTCCATTCCTTCGTAACAAACATGCTTTAAGTGTTCAAGGTCTCTCACTGCGCACCCCCATCTCTAAGCCTGCTTTGGTCTTCTCTTTCTCCACCTTCGGTGGTCTCAAGCCACTAAAGTGCTCGTCATTTTACCAGAGGTCCACAAGCGACCACCTCTAACCTCACTAACCCACAACTACCAAGCACACAAAATGCTATTTGAAACTTCCAAGTTTTCTTAGTGGTTGTACTCACCAATTTTTGCAATAACAACTTGGTTCACAGCCTCAAGGCTTAATCTATGTATACTAATATTATACAGAAAAGATAAAAGCTCAGCTATACAGCGTCAAAGGCACCTCTTTATACCGTAGTTCTAAGAAGCACGGACACTTCTAAGAAGGTGACGTATCCGTGCTGTATTCGTGTTGGACACCGACACTCTTTGGACACGTGTCCGACACTCTTCATAATGTGTCTTATTTTTAAATTTTTTTTAAAGATCCGGACACTCTTTGGACACTTGGAGGACACACGTGTCAATTGCTTAAACACACGTGTTTATCGATTAGACAAATGTGAAACTAATTATAAGTTCGAACAAAACAACTTAAGATACAATGATAAAACAAAAATCATATAAATTTATAGGAATTAATGTCATATTGCATTTTTTTATTATCTTTGAATGATATATTCATATATATAACCAAACCAATCCTTAAGTCCTATCAAATGAAGTCGACTACATGAATCCTTCTTCTCCACACGACTCTGTCAAAGGCCATTTCGTTAGTCAAATTAAGTAGATTCATATCTCTATTCACTACGCTAGCCAACGTCAATCTAGGTCTACTCCGTCCCCTAATACTTCCATCTACCATCATTGGATCGCATCTCTTCACCTATGAAGCACGGACACGGACACGCATACGGACACGGACACGGACACGGACACGGGACACGGCAATTTCTAAAAAATGGGGACACGGACACGGCAGGGGACACGGCAAATTTTTTAATTTTTTTTATAAATATTTTTATTTTAATACATATTAATTATTTTATGTATTTATTATATTTTTTAAATAATGTGTTCCAATTAATTTTTTTATTTTATTTTCATACATGTGTTTATTTTTTTCATTTATTAATATGTATAAGTATATATTATCTTATACTATGTTATTATATATTATATAATAGTTATGATATATAATAATAATAGTTATTATATAATATATATGAGTATTATTATATAATAATAATAGTTATATTATATAATAATAATAGTTATTATATAATAGTTATTGTATAATATATGATGAATCAGAAGATGAGAAGATAAAGACGGGAGAGAACCGAGGGAGAGGCAGACGGAAGCAAGACAGAAGCGCGAGAGAGGGAGGCGATCGCGATCGTGATGGAGAGAGAGGATCGCGATCGCGAGGGAGAGAAAAAAGGCGAGAGAGAGAGAGAGTTCTGAGACGACAAAGGGGCGAGAGAGAGAGAGAGAGATCTGAGAAGGCAAAGGCGAGAGACAGAGCTCGTCGAAGTCAAATGGGGCTTTGGATCGTCGCTGATCAGGTTTGTACTCGTTTTTCCTTTCATTTTACTCTTGTTGCTGTGTCGTTGTGTCCATGGCGTGTCCAGATTTGGACACACGTGTCCCCGCAGTGTCTCTTCCGTATCCCTTGTAAAAAAATAAATTAAATTAAGGGGACACGCAGATGCCGTGTCCCGTACGTGTCTCCGGCGTGTCCCCGTGTCCCCGGCGTGTCCCCGTATCCGACACCCCCACGGCTTCCATTTTGGCGTGTCCATGCTTCATAGCTCTTCACTACTGCCTTTGTTGGTTTCTGTTGAATATGACCAAACCAACTCAATCTATTCTCTCTCAACTTATCTTTTATCGGTACTACTCCTACCCATTCCCGGATATACTCATTCATAATTCAGTCTTTTCTAGTCTTGCCACACATCCACCTTAGCATCCTCATCTCAACAACACTCATCTTATCTACATGTTGTTTCTTGATTGCCTAACACTCCGTCCCATACAACATCTCTGGTCTAATAGCCGTTCTATAGAACTTTCTTTTTAGTCTAGTGGGTACTCATTTATCGCACAGTACCCCAGACGCACTTCTCCACTTAAGCCATCCCGCTTTAATTCTATGCACCACATTGTGATAATTGACCCTGAATAGCGAAAATGTTCACTCTTAGGTAATTCTTGGTTCTCAATCTTCACTTCTTCTCTACTTTCATTATTACTGTTACTAAATTTACACTCCATGTATTCTGTCTTAGTTCTGCTTATCCGAACTCCTTTAGATTCAAGTGTTTCTCTCCAAATCTCCAACTTTGTGTTAACTCCTTTTCTAGTCTCATTCACTAACACGATATCATCTGCAAAAAGCATACACCATGGCACATCATCTTGAATATTTTTCGTCAACTCATCTATAACTAAAGCAAAAAGATAAGGACTTAAGGTAGGATAGATCCTTGGTGTAACCCTACAATAATTGGAAATTCATTTGTCACTCCAGTAGGTGATCTAATAGTGGTCACCATCCCTTCATACATGTCCCTAATCACATCAATGTAACCTTTTGTAACCCTTTGTTTCTTTAACACCCACCAGATCATATCCCGAGACACTCTGTCATATGCTTTTTAAAGATCGATAAATATCATATGAATGTCTATATATTCATATATATAACATATAATAAATATATAAATTATATATTTCTTGCGTGTCCCTCACATGTCGTATCCTGCATTTTTTTTAAAATTAACGTGTCAGCGTGTTTATATCGTATTCGCGTCGTGTCACATGTCTGTGCCCATGCTTCTTAGCTGTAGTTCTTCCCAATTCTATTTGATACCGCTTGACCAACATCTTATCTAATCCCAATCTTCAAACCACGTTGAGCTTTTCAATAATTTTCAACAAGGCACAATTTTATTTAACTTTTACTTGTGTTGTAGGGACATACTTCAGAACTAGAAGCTTATACTTTACAAGAAGCACCTCCTGCGAAGGGGTAAGAAACTTCCAAGGCCCTCTCTTAACAAGTTGTATTTGGCCGTGATTGGATAATAGAGTTGGGCCCTGTTAGGGAAAAAAGGTTGGGGTTAAAATAGCCAATAAAGACAAAAAATACTAAAATAGGCAATAAGACAAAATGTCACATCCTACACATCAATTAATCACTTTTCTCTTATAACCATCTATTCAACTACAAAAAATTCACAAATCATCACAAACACAACTTTTTTTCATCTCATAAAATAGTAAAAAAAACCAAAAAGCCAACTAAAATAACCAAGTTCCCAAACGAGGCCTTAGTGTTATTTTAGCCATTATGAGGTCAATAGAGTACCATTCCAATAAACCCCCACCTTTTGAAGGGAGAAAAATAATGATCAAACCACATATTTGCCTTCACAACAACCACATTGTATTGTTTACTTTCTCATACTATACTAGTAGACAACTTAATCAAGTTCTGTGAATAAGCAGTGTGTTAAGTTTAGAGCTTGAGGCAGTGAATGCTGATTCGTAGTTTAAATGGCTCAAATGTTGAGGTTTAGCTGCTTCCTTTGCAATATTTCTTGGCAATTTTAGTTGCGTTGATCTTCATTTCTTCTCATTTTCTTGCCCTGTTACTTTTGTAGTTTATTGTTATCTTGGAAATTAAATTCCAATGCTTTTGCAGTCAGCATGGTGAGCAATGGCCAAGTCATGGCTTAATGTTCAAGTGGATCTTGAACTAGCTCGCTTGCAACCAGGTGGCATGGATCAATTTAAAACTTATGAAGATGCAATTGACAGAAGTCATGGACAAGGAGACGGTGTTTCTCCATCTACAGTTGGACCAGAAAATTGGCCATTACAAGTTCTAAATCAGCAACCTCAGCATCTGTCTGCGCTTCTTCAGAAACTCCATTCAAGGTATACGTCGTCAATTTATTACGGTTATCTAGTGGGGTATATTAGTATTTGATAATTCTATTTTCTGCATAATTTAATGACTCAGTACATGAAGCTATTACTCAAGAATGCGAGGAGCAGCACCGGCAAATTGAAGAGCATCTTCTTAGCAGAAGACTTTAGCATACTTGAATATTCAAATGCCACTTCTTTATGTGAATTGGTTTTGAACTCTAAAGTGATGTCTTAGGGGCCACCTGTTCCATTATAAATAAGGGTGGTTATGACTTGCTGGAAATGATGTCTTGTTGACAGTTAACTTGTTTGATGGACTGCCTAAAAAGGGATTGTGTTACAGTAATGTAAGGATCAAACCACCGGTTTCAATCATCAAAGTTTATTTTAGGCTGTGCTTAGATCATGGATTTGGAAACGGAAAGGGGAAGGGTACATGTTAGTGAATTGTGAATGAAATATAGCTATATTTCACCCACTTTTTCCCTTTCTTTTATCAAACTCCTACCCAAATTTATGATCCAAACACAGGCTCAAGGAATTTAACTTGCTGATAATTATAGTAACTGACCACTTGCTTGACTGGCTCTCACCTCCTAAACATGCTTGAAAACTAATACATTGCACAATTACATAGTAATAGCCAAGTTAGCAATATTTAGACCATTCAATATCTCTATGTAAGAACAATATTTAGCTGTGTTGAGTAGTAGATTATGAGTTCTATTCTACACAAATTATGCATACTCCAAAGTTAATTGGATATAAAGAAACTTCATGGTTGTTGCTGGCTAGGTGACCAAACATGTTAGGACATATTTGATGTTCAGCATGCGTGAGATAGTATGCAAATGATATTATTTAGTTGACAAATAAGCGGGGTAAACTCTTAGGTTAAAATTGTGGGGGGCACTATTGAATCTAAAGGTTTTAGGTTAAATAGGACCAAAACAAATTATGTGGAATGCAATTTTAGCAAACTTAGAAATAAAGGTAAAGATTGAGTAAAACTTGAGGAAGGGTAAGTGGTACCGAAGAGTGGTCAATTTCCGATATTTTGAGCCAATTATTCATAAAAGATTGAGGAAAATGTGGCTCATTGAAAGAATTAGAGTTGGTTGAATTGCTATAACTTAAAGGCATTTTGAGAAAAATTAAATTTTCCGTGATGTCCGACTCAAATTCAAATAAATTTTGAGAATCTCAACCGTTGCTGACAAGAGGATTGGCGAAACCATCCGTAATGTGATCGGATTGGGCGGGTCGGGTGATTCTGCGTTTTGAACACCCAAGTTAAAAGTGGCACAAACACATGATAAAATGGAAGAAGGCCGTTTGAGATGGTATGACTATGAAGCAGAGTCCCACATTGCATGCGTATGAAACTAATGTGCATTATATAAGCATGTGCTACCTGGATCAAGATGCGCACATGTAAGGACTTATTTGATCCACATTGAGTGGTAAAAGAAGTAAAAGGCCCAAGAGGAGATGGATTGAGATGAATAGACATAATTGATTTAGAATTATCTGAGGATATGACATAAAATATTGCCAGCTAGGGGAAATGACCATATATCCAACCACATGTAATAGGGAAAAAGTTGGTTGAGGTGAGTTGAGTAATTGGGTGTAGAAAGGACACAATTCTAACATGTGTTTTTTGGTCCGGTCATTTATGGGGTGTTTTGTACTCTGTAGCTTAATAGAATTCATTTTCAAACCCTCTTTGGATAAGAAAAAGCAAAAGGTTTTCTGTCATGACAAAAGTTCCCTTATTGGTGGCGAACCTATTGCTAGCAACTCATTGGTATCATACTGCCTTTACAATATTTTGCTGTTTATCTGTTTAGCGCAGCAGGTCTATTGTGCATTCATTAGATTACTTGTGTATCTCCTTTCTTGCCTATGTATGTATTCCCCTATAGAATGGAAGAATTTTGCGCCTTATCTTACTTTTGGCAGTTTTGTATTTTTTATTTAAAAAAAAAAAAACCTAATGTAGGTCCCTATACACCATGTCATGAATCATGACATCCGTGTAACCTATTTGATGAATTACATATATTTTTTTGCTTCTTGTGTGTATTGTGTTGGGACACAAGGCTTAGTTTGGTTTGGTTCTTGTGTATATTGTACCAAGAAACAAGTTTGGAGCACCACTATTTGTTTTATTCTTTTTCTCTTCCTCACTTCTCTTTTTTGAAAGTCCCTGCACTGTATGTTTGCTTGCTTTGTTTAATTTTAATAAAAACAATGTATTTGTGCTTGGTCTTTTTGGCTTTCTACTATAGAAAGAATTTTTTGCTTTTCTGTATACATAAGCAAATGTGGCAATTGTTTTAGTTTCCTTAGTTTGAGTAAGATGTCATTGGCCAGTCTTCTCTTACTGAACATTGATGTCCAGATGAATCTTATGATGGGGGATATACTGCATCTGCTAGACATTATATGGACATGGATATCACCATCCGAAGATGAGGAAAACGTCTTTAGATGAATTTGTACTTTTTATCTGCATTTAAAGTTAGTCCTGTTGTTAGAGACAAACTTTGTTTTCTTTTAGATGTTCGTGTGCCTAGAACTTGTTATGGTCCTTCCAATTTGTGGCCACCTTTTATATTTGTTATATTCTTCTCGTGACTAATGAAATAGATATATAAATCCAAGTTGTCATTCATAGCTTTGTGTTGATCCATTTGAAAGCTAGACCATGATAGGTGGCCGAAATATACTGCCAAATGCTTAAAAGGAAAACATCTTAAAAATAACTATATTGATGTTTCTTACAGGCATTCCAAGTAGCATTCTGTTTCACTATGGGCCATGTTTGGAACTTGTTCTTCCATTTTTTTTTATAAATAAAAGTGAAGAACATACCGTGCACATGCATGCATCATGCATCCGTGTTTGCTTAAACACTATTTGTTATTATAAACATTCATCCGCTTGAGCATAGGATACTCATGTCATTGAGCTGGATGTGCTTTTTGCTTTCTCTCAGGCCTCATGGTGATCCTCAGATGATTTGTTTTGGTGCACACTTGGTTCTTGTGCTTAGATACTTACTTGTGGAACAAATGAACGATGCTTTCAGAGAGAAGATCATGACTGTTGGTGACCTCATTCTTCATATGTAAGCGTTTCTGAGCCATGCTTATTAATCATTGTTACAGATCAATAGATTATAATACCTAAAATAATTGATTGTCACAATGGAGTTATCTTTTAACATGGTTAGAGTTGGACAATAGCATTTTACATGTGTCTATTATTTTGATTTGTGCATTTTGTTTTGTTGTTTGTCCTCAGAGTTATCCAAGTAGAGAGTCCAGCTATGTCATGTTCATTTGCAATTAATGTTTGAAAGCACATATAAAGATGATACAATAGAACAATTCGTTTTCATATTCGTTTTTGATAAGTAAGATACTTGCACCAGCGGTAGGAGAAAGTACTCAAACTAACAAGTAACAACTGATGATACTTAATTATTTATTAAAAATGAAAGAGTTACAGTTTTAATGCATAGAATCAAGTTGGTTTCTTTAGAGAGAGTAACTGTATTAAAGCTAATTAGCATTATCAAACACAAGTTACAACTGACAGTGACCTATTGTATAGAAAACCAAATGTCAATTGTTGTAATGGATTTTTGTTAGAAATTTATTGGTCTGTATTTGCTCTTTTTGTTTGTAAGACCTTGGTCTTTAGAATCTATAATTTGTACCAGTAATTTTCTGCTAGTCCAGTAGAAAGGACACGATGGCATCCATGTGGTTAAGTTGATTCATTTGAGAATCTCTTGGATGAGATATGACTTCATACCCCTGAAATGTGTGCCATCCGTAGAAAGGATGGCTTACTTGCCTTGTGAAGAATGACCGAGGTTATGTTGTTTTCCATTATATGATTTAGTAATATGTTAAACAAAGTCGGATACAATTGTTTACATTAGCTTTGTATTGCCATGCATTGGGAGACATTATGTGCAACCATTAACTGGGAAATGCAATTTCTAATTTTCCAGTTATGCGATATTTCTATTTTCAAAGCATCATGAAGAGTTGGTTGGTATTTATGCTTCTCAACTTGCACATCATCGTTGCATTGACCTCTTTGTGCACATGACGGAGTTAAGGCTGAACAGTAGGTGTTTTTTCAAGGCATTTGGAAAAATGCCATCCAAACTAACAAATCTTACAAAATTTTCTTGCTAACTGTACAATAATGAAACTTTGGAAATTGGACTCACTTCAATGATCGAAAAGTTGAGTTAAAAAGTTTGTAAGATTTGTTTTGTGTATAGCATTAATCATTCTTTTGTTCTCCAACTTGTTCATTCCTTTTCCTTTATGTTTGATTTATTTAGTCTTTTTTTTAAACTATTTTTTTGGCCTGGGGGGAGTTGATGCTTCTTTAGGCTTGTGCACAATTTACAGGTGCCTCAATTGTGCTTCACTATTTATTTTTGGGGGAATCACCGAACAGTGGGACAGAAATTTTTTTTTTAACACAAAGTGGAGGGGTGCAACTCCCCAATGTTTGAGTTGCAGCCAATCAGAACTGTGTTTTGTTAAATTTTTTTTGGTCCTACACCCTGTATTGTAATTCACCCTAAATAAAACTGAAGACGGCCATATAGTTGGAGGTGGTAATTTCAACCCAGGACTGAGTATTTTTTTTCAGATGTGTTACTAAAAGAAAAGATTTTCTATAAAATACTATAGTTCGAAAGAAAACAGTATTGGTCTTTGTAATGGTCCTCTGTCCTCCATATATATTAACAAAATGGGATTTTTTTTTATGCATATGGTTTACGTAGGTTTGTAGGTATTTTTTGTTTTTAAACATGCTTATTATGTTTGCAAAATATTGTACATTTAGTCTTCTGTAGGTATTGCAAGCTATGTGAGGTAGTGTAGCAAAAGAAAAGGAAAAAAAGAAGATAAAACTACATATGTTAAGATATCGCTGAAGTTCATCTGTTCAACTTGTTTATTTGCATTTGTATTGTTATATATTGATAGATATATTCTGTAAAAACAGATATAATTGCAGTACAAAGGGGAATACAATGATATTGTTACTGTGCCCAGGTTTTCTCAACTAAACCATGTTAGTAAGATTATCCATGTTGTCACTAAAGAGGTGTATGGTTGTTTCTTTCAAAATGAGGAGCCTTGGCTTCTTTATTTCATTGGCCTATGGGTACTGTACTGTGAACAGTTTCATAACTGTTCTCTTTGTTCATTTGCTGTAAAATGTCCCACTAGCTGTGTGACAGAAGTTCTCACATGATCACTTATGTTCATGATAAACATGCTTCTAATTTCCCTTTCCAAGAAAAACAACAAATTGTATGTAGAACTGGGAGGGAGCATGCTGTGCTACCAACTATCCTGGATACACAGAAAGATTATAAGATTCTTAAATATGAAGTTGTGAGTTTGTTTAATGTGGTGACTTGTTGCTTTTTCTTTGGCCAGTGTGCATGTCAAATATAAAATCTTCCTTTCTGCTATTGAGTACTTACCATTTTCTCCTGGAGATGATTCGAAAGGCAGTTTCGAAGAAATTGTTGACAGGTTTTTATCTATTTCCTTGAGCTCAATTTTATTGTTTGAGACAGGTTGAATTGAATAGTATTATTTTCATAACTGGGGAGTTCATTTGCAATCTACTCTAACAGGGTTCTGTCTAGATTTCGGGAAATCAGACCTGGAAAATATGATAAATCATCTGATGTTGCTGAGCAACATCGGTTGCAGTCTTCAAAAGGCTATGGTTGTACAATGGCTCTGCTTTACACCTACCTCCACTATTAATGATGCTCAGGCTTCTAGTGCCAAACTTCTCCTTCGAGCACTGTTACACAGGTATATATATTTGATATGCAAGTACTTCTATTTGTATCGCTCCCATAAAAATTGCAACATGTCTCTTCTATTTACATGGACACTTTCTACACGCACAAAAATCGGAAAAGAGTGAGGATTGTCTCAAATGTTAGAGAGGTCAATCAACATACATCTACCAACTCAAGTCTGTAGGTGTTAGGTATTAGGTATCATCAGAGGTGGTGATGCAGAATATAAGAGGCTCAAGGAAGCCTAAATTCAAAGAAGCGATGATATTTAGACATTGGCATGATTTCAAAGAGAAACTTATAGGAATCTTATATAATTATATTTATAGTATTATTAGAGTCTAATTTTATGATTATTTTTTTTGTTTTCTAGTATTTTGAAGTCAGAGGTATTTTAGTAATTTCAAATTTGGTGACAAGGGCTGTAGCGGTAGCCCATGAGTTGTCTTGTGGATCCAATTATTTAATTGGTTTTTTATTTATGCTTCTTATTTGGTCTTAAATTGGTTTTGGAAGTCAAAAGTAGTTTTAGTAGTTTTCTTTTTTGGTTCTAGTTAGTTTAGGAAGTCTTCTAGTTCTATATAAAGGCATCTAATGCTTATAATTTAATGGAGTTGATATATTAAAAATATTTCAGTGCTTTGAAGCTTTCTTATGGACTATGAAAGCTCCAAAATCCATTAGGGTTTGATAATAACTAAGAAAGCTTTCTTAGTAACCCAATAATAACTAAGGGATTTTAGGATTGATTCCTAAACTCATCTTCTTCTTCTCTTTCTTCTTCTTTGCGCACATACCCTAGTTATTAATATCGGGTTACTATTTACAACCCCTCAAAAAATGCACTTTTCAACCTCAAAGCCCTATCCAATCACTCCCAAATCAACTTTAATCCCTTCCTATACCTATTAGCTTTTAATTTAACTGTGAAAGCCTAAATTACTCACTGTTTAAGCCATCATAGGAGTTGCATGGGTAGGTATGATATCTTGGGAGGTGTATCAAGGCCTGTAGCAGGCGAGAGTGAAAGGTCAACGTCCCCTCTCGTTAAGCCTAGTCAAGGTGGAGTTGTTTTCTTAGGGTAGCTAGGCAACCTTGATGAACCCTTGAGCAGTGAGTGCCTAGGGAGACATAGGGAGTTCATAAGGGAGACATAGGCAAGCCGAGGACTAGGTTATGTTGACTGGGTCGAGATAGTCATTCTTGAGTGTTCCTAGTAAGAATGAGGTACAAAGAACAATGGTCAACATAGGCTCTAGGCAAGCTGGGTGCGCTAGAGCCATGGTGTTATCAAGTAGGTTATGGCTAAGTAGTGAACTTGGCTTTGCCACATATGCTCCCAACCATGCATCATGCTCTTCATACTTTGACTCATTCACTTTGGAGTGCTTGCCTATTGGGGCGGCATGTGCTCTAGTGAGCTAAGCATCCATACTTGGTGTGTATATGTCCCTACTTAAGCTAGGCATACAACCTCAATTTGTCTTGTGAGGACATTGTCGGGTCTTCGAGCTTTGTCATGTAGAGGTGTGGTGATAATGTCGTGGTGCTTGTAGGGCTCGCCACATGTTGGGGTGGTATAAGTACTCACAACGTCAAAATCCGTTTTGTGGTATTGCTTGACCAAAATTTCAAGTCCCATAACCCACGGCTGGTGGAATTGTGAGTCTTCTTTTGTCCCTTGTACACACGCTATATTAACTACGAGTGTTCACGAGTTGAGTTGGGTTGGGTTGGGTTGGGTCGGGTACCCTTAGCTTGTCGGCCGAACCGACACCATTGGGTGAGGAAATCAGTTGCCCGCCCGTTATCGATCGACATATTGTTCAAAATCAACTGAATCATAGACCTTGGTTTGATTGTCAGTTTAGTCGATTTTGAAGATCCAACAAAGGTAGAGAAAGGGTAGAATTTTTTTTATAAAAAATGAAATTCAAATTTCAAAACAATACATCTTAAAACTTGTATATTTATATCTGTATATATAAGAACTGCATAATTGCTTGAGGTTCGTCTTTTTTTTCCGATTTTACCCTTTCATTTTGAATAATTTTCTAATAGTGGTCTATATGTTGAGTGAAGGTTTTTTTGTAATTATGCAAACATTCTTGGTTAATTATGCAACAGGTTTTTTCGTAATTACGCAAATATTCTTGGTCAATTATGAAACAGGTTTTTTCGTAATTACGCAAACATTCTCGGTCAATTATGAAACATAAATATTTTATTTTTTAACAAATTACAAACACCCATAAGGTTTGTTTAAAATATGAATCGGTCTTATAATACTAGAAATTACAACTATCGTTTGTTATAAATTTTAATTTAACACAATACTTAGGGGGAAAAAAAAAATTCTCCTATGCGATAATAAATTGTCAAAATTGTTTATTGAAAAATATTTCTCATATCATCAAAAGCTGTTAATTGACTTAATGATTTATTTATTAACAAAACGGTTTAACTGAAAAATATTTTTCATATCATTGAAAATTGT
Organism: Camellia sinensis; assembly: GCF_055761805.1. Taxonomy (NCBI): domain Eukaryota; kingdom Viridiplantae; phylum Streptophyta; class Magnoliopsida; order Ericales; family Theaceae; genus Camellia; species Camellia sinensis. The sequence continues at coordinate 104,296,392 of NC_138962.1, forward strand.
TAATTTACTTATTAATAAAATTGGTCGTTTGTTATGCGAGTATGATTTATGTATTAATAAAATTAGTCCTTTGTGTATATATATATTTTCTTCTGCTTCTTCATTAGTTCAGTGAATTATCTTAGTAGTTTTTTTAGGTGGAAGAATTATCTTAATATTTGTTTTATAGTTATCTGTTGACAAAAACTATAAACCATATTTTTTTTATTTTTTATTTTTTTTTATAAATTTGGAAGAAATGTTAAAAGACTCATAAATTCACCTAAAATGATATGGTAATAGAATTGGAGTTTACATTATTAGGTGTATAGCAAATTAAAAAATGATACATATCATACCACATAATTCTATCATCTATCTAATGATTTATTCTATTTAATTTCATAGAACAATATTATAATTTTTAAAAAATTATCAAAATACAAAACTTAAACATACTGTAATATATGTTGAGTGAAGGTTTTTTTGTAATTATGCATTCTTAGTCAATTATGCAATAGTTTTTTTCCATAATTACGTAAACTTTCTTGGTCAATTATGAAACAGGTTTTTCTGTAATTATACAAACATTCTTGGTCAAATATGAAACATAAATCTTTTATTTTTTAACAAATTACAAATACACACATACATAAGGTTTGTTTAAAATATGAATCGGTCCTATAATACTAGAAATTGCTACTATCGTTTGTTATAAATTTTAATTTAACACAATACTCGGGGAAAAAAAAAAAAATTCTCTTATGCAATAATAAATTATCAAAATTGTTTATTGAAAATATTTCTCATATCATTAAAATTGTTAATTGACTTAATGATTTATTTATTAACAAAATGTTCAACTGAAAAATATTTTTCATATCATTAAAAATTATTAATTTACTTATTAATAAAATTGGTCATTTGTTATGCGAGTATGATTTATGTATTAATAAAATTTGTCATTTGTATATATATGTATTTTCTTCTGCTTCTTTATTAGTTTATTGAATTATCTTAGTAGTTTTTTTTTTTTGATGGGAGGATTATCTTAGTATTTGTTTTATATATATTTGTCGAGAAAAACTATACACTAATTTTTTTTTATAAATTCAGAAGAAATATTAAAGACTCATAAATTCACCTAAAATGATATGGTAATAGAATTGGAGTCTACATCACTAGGTGTATAACAAATCAAAAAATAATATATACAAATCTACATAATTCTATCATATATTCAATGATTTATTCTATTTAATTTCATAGAACAATATTTTAATTTTTAAAAAATTATCAAAATACAAAACTTAAACATACTGTGATAATAGCACGGGCCTTTTTAAACTTGTATATATATATTTACAGATCTTTGCAAGAGAGAGTGGAGGAAGAAATTGGGAGAGAGAGAGAGAGAGAATACCGCCATTGCTCATCTCAGCCGCATCTGCAACCACCACGCCAATGCTCACCGTCACGATCACCCTTGTCCGCCATTGTCACCACCACCATTAAAGAGGGGAGGAAGATTGAAGATGGGAGGGAAAAGAGAGAGAAGCAGAGATGAGAGAGAGAGAGAGAGAGAGAGAGAGAGAGAGGGAGAGTGAGAGGGAGAATATTTCTTAGACTCCAATGGAGAGAAGAAAAAATAGAGTGTGAGTGACCTATAGAGTGAAGAGAGACTGAGGGAGTCTTTAGTTTTCTAGAAAAGTTAGGGTTTACGAAAGAGAAATACCTAGGTGCAGAAGTTAATAATTTTAACTTCACCACGATGCTGAATCCTGTACTTTTTATAGGAAAGGATTCAAGGAAAACTAGTTCCTTAAAGAAAATAGTTATGGTGGAACGTACATTTTCTTGTAACAATTGAACACGTGTACATGACAGTAAAAGAAAATGGTTTTCCCTTCATTTCCTTTCCTGTCACTTGAAGCAGCCTAGGAGTTCTCGAGTCTTCAAAGGATGCGTCCATTAGAGTGAAATTCTTTTTTTTCCCCCCCCTCCTATTGGTGCTTTATTGGCTGCAACTGGAAGTTGAGTTAAAAAATAAAACACAATGCTCAAAAAGAGGCTTTTCTGCATACCCCCAGAGTTAACTTGGAAACAAGTGGTCCGTAAGCCCATGTACTTAAGTAATTATTGAAGCTTTAAATGAATTGTAAATACTTCGGAATGATCCCTATCTTTTATTTTTGTTTATATGCTTAATTGCACTCTAAGAAGCATGAACATGGACATGGGATACGGGATATGGTGATCTGAAAAAATGGAACACAGACATGGTGGTGACTCAACAATAAAATATTTTTTGATATATTTTTGTTTCCTATGTAGATTAATATTAAATCTACAAACAATCAAAATTAACAAAATCTAACACTAATTCTCTGAAGAATTTTTTTTTTAAAAATTAACACTTACCAGTTATGTCTTTTTTTAATTTTTTTTTTTTTTTTTTTTATAAATGATCTATTAAGTATTTAAATCTAAGAAAAAAAGATAAACGTCCAACATTCATAAAAAGCACTTGTTTTGAAAATAAATAAGGGGACACGCCGCGTGTCCTATGTGTCCCCGAAGTGTTCACATGTATCCCCTGAAAATAAATTAATTAAATAAGGGGTCGCAGCATGTGGCATGTCCTATATGTGTCCCCGCCAGGCTTGCATGTCCAACATGGCTATGGCACTTGTTTTGAAGTGTTGATGCTTCATAGATTGCACAAACATAATCAATGTGAATGGCTCTTCCAATTTATGGATAAATGTGGGTTATCAAGTGTTGAGTATGAAGGTTTAGGCATGAGGATAGTCACTTTGTTGAAAAATTACAACAGGTTGTGTTTGTACATACGCCAAATGTGAGATTTGTTCCTAATTCAATCTGTTCCCCATATTGGAGAAATCAACACTAGGTAATTTCCTTCGCACCCATACAGTTATACTTAAATTTGACTTTCTCCTAATACTTTCAATAGGTCGAACCAACACCAGCTAACTGCCTTTGGCCTCACCCAGTTATAAATTTTCTTTATCCATCTGATGTCTACTAAGTTACAGAAGTGTATTTAGTACAAGGGTAATGTGTCACGCCCCAAATTTTAATTACTCGAAATCATTACCAAAGCCTTTAATTTAGGTCTATTTTTTTTTATTTTTATTTTTAAAAACAAACATCCATTACCCTTGAGTAATAGAAATACAGTGATACATATTCTCTCTCTCTCAATGAATACATTGCTAACAATGATACATGCCAATCTCCTACTGAGATGTTACAAATAAATATAATACAGTTACAAGATCCATTACATCTGCAATGAAATTACATATAAACGACACTTGGACTTTTTAACTCTTCAATCACAGATTCCACACTTTCTTCCTGTAAAAAAATAAAAACAACAGGGGTGAGCACTAATGCCCAATAGGAGTCTCATAGTTTTAAGTCAATTGCAAACACACAGATATAAATGATCATGCATGCAGGATGATACCATATAGTAGGGTGACATTTTATAATTTCAAATTATCATAGGTAGAGTACCATTTTCTTAAAAACTATTTAAACACTTTTAAGAAAACCTTCAGCCATTAAAATCATCCGTTAACTTTGGAAAACCATGGTTCCATGTGAAACAAACATATTTAAGAAACTATATCATTTAAAAGTTATTAACCAATTCCCAAAATATTTCTTATTTAATTCCCATTTTTAATGTTTCTCTTTTTCTTTCATTCTTCCATTCTACTCATTATATTTATTTAGAACTCCATAAATTCAAGTTCAAGTTCCCATTTTAATTTATTAACAATTCTCCTATACCCAAATCACTCCGTTATTTACACTCTCGAAATTTCAATTCAAGATAATACATGATTAATAGACCCCCTTTCAATTCAGTCTTTCATTTAGTTATAGAACAACGCTCGTAAGTTACTTTTATTGTCACCACTAATTCATTAAGTTCACCATTACCAATCCATAATTCCCTTACCCATTTTTTTTTTGGTTCCATACATTGCAACCATTTCTATATACATTTCCTCTTTATATCAATATACACATCAACTTACAATTTCACAAATTCATCACAAGTCACAATAGCATCAACAACTTAACACATATATCAACACAATCCACCTTTTGCCGACTTACTACGGCAGGATAGCGGGCACCCAATCCATAACACTTTTCACCTTTCGCCGGCTACTATACGGCGGGAAGTGAACTCCCAAAAACCTTTTTCTCAAAAGCCATTTTCTTCCAAAAATCATATTTTTTCCCAAAAATCATATTTTTCCATAACCATTTTTCAACTTTTGAAAACCATCGCCACATTTGCCGACTACTATACGGCGGGATGTGGGCACCCAAAACATTTTCAAAAACCATCCGTTTTTCTACTTTTGCCGGCTACCATACGGCAGGACTGTGTGGACACCCAAAACAATTATTTTTCCACTTTCGCCGGCTACTATACGGCGGGACTGTGTGGACACTCAAAAACATTTTCCCACATTCGTTCAGCGATAAGCCTAGACAGGGCAATTGGGCACCTTTAATCCAAAATCACGCCCACATTTGCCAGCTACTATACAGCGGGACATGGGTCCCCAAAAACCTTTCTCTCAATTTTTAAAAACCATTTTCAACTCCCTGCGCGGGTTCCAACACAACACCACCCGACACAACTCAACCCAAACTCCACGCACCCAACACAACACAACTCAAACTCCACACAACCCAACACAACTCAATCCAAACTCAATACACCCAACACAACTCAACTCAACACAATTCACATAATGCAAACACAATTCATCATAGTCTAACACCATTCAATTCAACATTATTCAACACAACATAATTCAACAAAAGTCAACATTACTTAGTTCATCAACACTATTTGCACTTAGTTGCACGAAGCGGGAGCGGGAGCGGGGGCGGGAGCGGGAGCGGGAGCGGAGAAGCGTGAGCCAAAAGAAGCTCCTTAGGTTGGGAGCGCCTCGGGGAGCCGTAATATATATATATATATATTTTAGTAGTTATTTTTAAAATATGTTTATTATATAAAGGTGAGTTAAAAAGTTATTTTTAAATATATTTATTATTTTTATCTTGGTATTATTTTTATTGATAATATTTTTAATTTATTTATATAATTATTTTTATTTTTAATTGATTAATATTATAAATAAAAAATATAACAAATAAAGAATAATAAAACATGTTAAAATAAATAAAAGATAAAAATTGGATGATTTGTTTTATAGATTTGATTTGATATTTTTTATTATATTTGATTTAATTAGATTTTGCTGGAAATTTGTGTTAATGCATACAATATGATAGTAGTGTTGGTGGTAGATAGTGGCATGTATAGAATATGATAGTGGTGTTGGTGGTAGATAGTGGCATGTATAGAATATGATAGTGGTGTTGGTGGTAGATAGTGGCATGTATATAATATGATAGTGGTAATATATAATATGTAAGTGGCATATAATGGGTTATAATGATGTTTGTAATATCTCCTATATAAGGAGTGTCATTTGGTCTTGTAAAATAAGAAGTTTTGAATATAACAGAAATATATTCCTTCTTCCTCATATTTTCGGAGTTCTTCTTCCTCATATTTTCTAAGTTGGTATCAGAGCAACAAAAAACGCAGCAGCCCTAAAACCGTCATAGCCATGTCGGAAGTCACGTCCGAAACCACTTCAACCCCTGCCGCTGCCATTCCGGTGAAAACGTCCAACTCTCACTCTGTCCAAATCACCACCATCCGCCTAAATGGTGATAATTTTCTCCGCTGGTCACAATCTGTCCGGATGTATATCCGTGGGCAAGGAAAGATCGGTTACATCACTGGTGACAAGAAGGCTCCTGCTGTTAATGATCCGCTGTTCGACAGTTGGGACGCTGAAAACTCCATGGTTATGACATGGTTGGTCAATTCCATGGAGGAGGATATAAGCTCTAATTACATGTGCTATCCTACTGCACAAGAATTGTGGGATAATGTTAGTCAGATGTATTCTGACCTAGGAAATCAATCTCAAGTTTTCGAATTAACTTTGAAGTTGGGAGAGATTCGTCAAGGAGATGATTCCGTCACCAAATATTTCAATTCGTTGAAAAGGTTGTGGCAGGATCTTGACATCTTCAACACATACGAATGGAAATCGGTTGACGACTGCAACCACCACAAGAAAACTGTGGAAGACAGCCGTATTTACAAGTTTCTTGCCGGCCTCAACATTGAGTTCGATGAAGTGCGAGGAAGAATTATTGGCAGACCTCCTCTCCCATCCATTGGCGAAGTATTTGCCGAAGTCAGAAGGGAAGAGAGCCGAAGGAGCGTCATGCTTAAGAAAAAAGGTACTGGTGAATCAATTGAAATTTCTGCTTTAATTAGCGATGCTGCGGCCAACAAGGCTGCAAATTACCAGCGCAGGTTTGATGATAAGCCATGGGTCTGGTGTGATTTTTGCAACAAGCCTCGCCATACACGCGAAACGTGTTGGAAGATCCATGGCAAACCTGTCAACTGGAAAAGCAGCAAACAAGGAGAGAAGAATCGTGGCTTTCCTACCGCTAATGAAGCCGATTCAGGTCCCTTCAACAAAGAGCAGATTGATCAACTCTTAAAGCTGATAAAATCCAACTCCTCATCCGGTACTCCTAGTGTTTTGTTGGCACAAACAGGTAGAAATCCTAAAGCCTTCTCTTGCCTAAACTTCTCTCCGTGGATCATAGATTCCGGTGCCTTCGATCACATGACTAGTTTTTCCCATTTATTTAGTACCTATTCCCCTTGTTCTGGTCATGACAAAATCAGAATAGCCGATGGTAGTTTTTCACCTATTGCAGGAAAAAGATTTATTAAACTAACTGAGAAAATTAATCTCAATGCTGTTCTTCACGTCCCCAACTTAGCCTGTAACCTTTTGTCTGTCAGTAAACTATCTAAGGATTCTAATTGTCGTGTTACATTTTTTGAATCCCATTGTGAATTTCAGGACCAGAACTCGGGATGATGATTGGGCGTGCTAGGATGCTTGAAGGTCTTTACTACTTTGATGAAGTACCTGTTAGTAATAAAAAAACTCAGAGCTTTAATAGTACTAGTTCAATCTCTGTTCGAGAAAAAATAATGCTATGGCACTATAGGCTAGGACATCCTAGTTTTCTTTATCTGAAACATTTATTTCCAGAATTATTTAAAGGGATTGATTGTTCTTCTTTTCATTGTGAAAGTTGCATTTTTGCAAAATTTCATCGCTCTACTTATTTGCCAAAACCTTACCAGGCTTCCAAACCTTTTTATTTGATTCATAGTGATGTTTGGGGCCCTTCTAAAATCACTACTCTTTCTGGTAAAAGATGGTTTGTTACATTTATTGATGACCATACCCGCTTATGTTGGATTTATTTGATGAATAAAAAATCTGACGTGAAAAATTTATTCACAAATTTTTACAATATGATTGAAAACCAATTTCAAACCAAAATTGGTATTTTACATTCTGATAATGGAACAGAATATTTCAATGAGCAGTTGGGTGAGTTTTTGGAAAAAAAAGGGATTTTTCATCAATCTACATGTCGGGATACCCCTCAACAAAATGGCATTGCAGAACGAAAAAATAAACATCTACTTGAAGTTGCACGTGCTATAATGTTTTACATGCATGTTCCTAAATATTTATGGGGTGAAGCAATTTTAACAGCCTCTTATTTGATAAACAGGATGCCTACAAAGGTGTTAACATACAAAACACCTTTCGATTGTCTCAGCTTTTTTCCTGACACGAGGTTGTTTTCTGATTTACCCGCCAAAGTTTTTGGATGTACTGCCTATGTTCATGTTCCTAGTCAATTTCGTTCAAAACTTGACCCCCGTGCTATAAAATGTGTTTTTTTGGGTTATTCCTCAAACAAAAAGGGGTATAAGTGTTTCGATCCTTAAACCAAGAAATTTCATGTGAGTATGGATGTGTCATTTGTGGAAACAAAATCCTATTTCCCCAACACTTCTCTTCAGGGGGAGACAAGTGGAGTAGAAGACCGTTTTTGGGATATTTCTATCCCGCTCCCCAATGTCATTTATCCTACACAAAAACCACATCTGTCTGATAATGATCACTTAGGAGAACCAAGTTCTATGGTGCCTAGTCAAGAAGATTCTTGTTTAGGGGGAGAAGTACTACAAAATGATCTAAATCCTGAGCTTCAGGTTTATACTAGGAAGCGATTTCATCTGAGGAATAATGACCTGAATGTCCATTCTAATGACCCGAATGTCCACCCGAGTTCTGGCATCGAAATTTTAGGTAATCCTATTCCTTCTATTTCCGACCTTGATGTTCCTATAGCAATTAGGAAAGGTGTCCGAAATTGCATTAAACATCCTATTGCAAATTACCTCTCCTATCAAAGACTGTCTAAAAACCATAGAGCTTTCACATCTAGGATTTCACACTTGTTTGTTCCAAGAAATATACAAGAAGCATTGGATGATCCGAATTGGAAATTAGCAGTCATGGAGGAGATGAATGCTTTAAGGAGAAGTGGTACTTGGGAGATAGTTGATCTACCCAAAGACAAGAAAACAGTTGGGTGTAAATGGGTGTTTACGATAAAATGTAACGCAGATGGAAGCGTTGAGAGATACAAGGCGAGATTGGTGGCTAAAGGCTTCACTCAAACTTATGGGATCGACTATCAGGAGACGTTTGCTCCTGTTGCTAAAATAAATTCCATCAGAGTACTGTTATCTCTTGCAGTAAATTCAGATTGGCCTCTACATCAACTTGACATTAAGAATGCATTTCTCAATGGTGATCTTGAAGAGGAGGTGTTCATGAGCCTACCGCCGGGATTTGAGCAGAGACTTGGAAGCGACAGAGTATGCAGATTGAACAAGTCATTATACGGACTCAAACAATCACCAAGAGCGTGGTTTGAACGCTTTGGGAAGGCAGTTATCAGTTGTGGCTTCTCGCAGAGTCAAGCAGATCACACAATATTTTATAAACATTCAAAAAACAGTAAAATTGCAATTTTGATTGTTTATGTTGATGACATCATTTTAACTGGTAATGATGAAGCAGAGTTAGCAGCCCTCAAAGAGAAACTCGCAAAAGAATTTCACATTAAGGATCTGGGAGCCCTCAAGTATTTCCTCGGAATGGAATTTGCAAGATCCAAGGAAGGTATATTCGTTAATCAGAGAAAATATGTTCTTGATCTCCTTGGAGAAACAGGTATGCTTGGTTGTAAGATGGTGGAGACTCCGATCGAGCCTAACTTGAAGTTACAAGCTGCTAAGGCTGAAGAAGTCAAAGAGAGGGAACAATATCAGCGACTTGTCGGGAAATTGATTTACTTGTCTCATACGCGGCCTGATATTGCCTTTGCAGTCAGCATGGTAAGTCAGTTCATGCACTCACCAGGGGCAGAGCACTTTGAGGCCGTTTATAAGATCTTAAGATATTTGAAAGGAGCTCCAGGGAGAGGCTTACTGTTCAAGAAACATGGACATCTTCAAGTTGAAGTATACACAGATGCAGATTGGGCAGGAAGTGTTACGGACAGGAGATCAACATCCGGATACTGCTCCTTTGTAGGTGGGAACCTAGTTACATGGCGGAGTAAAAAACAGAATGTGGTAGCTAGAAGTAGTGCAGAAGCAGAGTTCAGAGCTGTTGCCCATGGAATCTGTGAAGTAATGTGGATTAAAAGAATTCTTGAAGAATTAAAGCTTTCTCACCCGACACCTATGAAGGTCTATTGTGACAACAAAGCAGCTATATCTATAGCTCTAATCCAGTTCTACATGATCGCACAAAAGATATAGAAGTGGATAAACATTTCATCAAGGAGAAAATCAATGCTGGCATAATCTGTATGACCTACCTTCCAACAGGTGAACAATTAGCTGATGTGCTAACGAAGGGACTACACAAGAAGCAATTTGATAAGCTGACTAGCAAGCTGGCTATGGAAGATATCTTCAAACCAGCTTGAGGGGGAGTGCTGGAAATTTGTGTTAATGCATACAATATGATAGTGGTGTTGGTGGTAGATAGTGGCATGTATAGAATATGATAGTGGTGTTGGTGGTAGATAGTGGCATGTATAGAATATGATAGTGGTGTTGGTGGTAGATAGTGACATGTATATAATATGATAGTGGTAATATATAATATGTAAGTGGCATATAATGGGTTATAATGATGTTTGTAATATCTCCTATATAAGGAGTGTCATTTGGTCTTGTAAAATAAGAAGTTTTGAATATAACAGAAATATATTCCTTCTTCCTCATATTTTCGGAGTTCTTCTTCCTCATATTTTCTAAGTGATTTATTATTATATAACAAATTATATTATTTATTATATTTATTATATGTTAAAAATGGGAGGGGGGAGACAGAACAGAACACAAATCGACGAGAGAGAGAGAGAGAGAGAGAGAGAGAGAGAAGAAGAAGAAGAAGAAGAAGAAGAAGAAGAAGAAGAGGGAAGGCGATGTCGAGAAGATCGAACGCGAGCAGATCGCGAGGCGAGAGTAGATCGAAGGCAAAGTCGACGTCGAAGGTCGATGTCGAAGGTCTAGGCGATGTCGAAGGTCGACATCGATGTCGAAGGAGAAGGCGACAATGAGACCAGGTTTCTCTCTCTCTCTCCCTTCCCCCTTTACGATCCCATCTTGGACTGGATCGCGTTTCTCTCTCCATAGAAACGCGATTCTTACACGTTTTTTTTCTAGGAAACGCGGAATCGCGATTCGCCACCTAGTTGCACGATTCCTGCAACTAAGTATTTGCAATTCAACATAATTCAAGATAAATTCTTGAGTTTCATTTCAACATTCCACAACCAAGTTTATGTCATCCATATCATTAATAAATCATTTCCCCAATCTTCCTTTCACGTTATAGCATGATTTACAATGTCCATAATAAGAGTTCAATCGCTAATTTTTAACATAATTTTGAAACATCTCCAAAATCCAATTAAACTTGTACATATATAATTCAACCTACCAATTTCATGATTCTACTTTCAATTTGGGCAAAATCATTAATTATTATAATGAATCAACTTAGGGTTTTCAAAAAAAATTAAGATTTTCAACAAAAATTCAAACTTCTTAAACCACTACTTTTAATTCCAATTTCCCTCTTGATTATACACCTAAAGTTCATAATCTACCATACTAACCCATCAATTGAACCCCAACATCTCAAACCCTAAATCCCCAATTCTCATGATATACATTATATGCTCAAAAATGGAGATTTTGCATTTATATAATGAAAATACCACAAATCTATCTATTAGTGTAAGTATTGAAGAGAACTAGAACCCCAACCTCAAGAATCGAGCAAAAGAGCAAGCTTTGATGAGATTCCTCCACAATTTCGAAATTCCAATCGGTAGAACATGATGATTTTCAAGCTTCTTCACTTCTTGGTGAGTGATATTGGCCAAAACTTAGAAGAATGGTGAGTATTTGGGATCAAAACCCTAGGGTTTTCGGACCTAGGGTGAGAGGAATGAAGAGGGGGGATGAAAATGCAAGGAATGATCTAGAAAAGCCCCTTTAAACTTGCTGAATTCATGCAGTCCGCTCGAGTGTCGCTTTCCACGCTCGAGCGTACTTGCTTCCCGCACAGATATGAAAACTTCAAACGGGTATAACTCTCTCATCTGGACTCCGTTTTAGGTCGTTCTTGTGTCCAAATTGAAGCTCTGGAAATAAGCTTTCCAATGGTTCTAGTCTCACATCCAAATTCAAAGTGTGGAAAAAGAAAAGAGCAAAAGAGTGACGGCTGTTCATAGGAAAAATTATCCGAATTAAATTTTTGGTTCACTATTACTTTACCATTATGTTACCACTTCAATTAATACCCCAAAATAAAATAAGGAGGTCCCAAATACACTAATAAAAATGTCAAAGGCAATCTCACTTTTCACGCTCGAGCGTCGCTTCCCACGCTCGAGTGCGCATAGACCAACAAAGCCGTCCGCTCGAGCGACCACTCCCACGCTCGAGCGGGAATTCACAACTCTCAGAATTTCGGGCCGTCTGCAAAAGTGTTGGGAACCTCTCAAGTCCGCTCGAGCGTCAATTCCCCCGCTTGAGCGGAGGGAAAAATTCTGAATCGTTACATAATGGAACTTAGATGAATGCAAATATGAGTCCTTTTCCCCGTGTCTTGAATTGTGGGGTTTTCCATATCGTACATTTGGTTCCAGTATTGACATTCAATACTTGTATACATGTCCACAAATCATGTAAAAAATGCCCTTTTTCAGTGAATGATGAGGACAAAGTGATTTTTTATTTTTATTTTTTATTCTTTACATGATTTAAAATTGGAAGCAATTACATTTGTGATATTGTCTTTAATGCTGGTGCTTCTGGGTTCTGAACATGATTTCTTGTTCCTTTGATTAAGCTCTATCATCTAGTTTCTCCCATTGTCTGCTACTGTGGTCTGTTCTTGCATTATTCTTATATGCGCTTTGACTAATTACTTTACTATTTTTCTTACCTACCTATTTTCTTGTTTTCATCTTGTTGGCTTGCTAAATACTGATATTTCATTGTTATTGTAGCAACATACTGTTCAGGGAGTTTGCTCTTATTTCCATGTGGAGGGTGCCCGCAGTGCCCATAGGTGCCCACACATTGCTAAGTTTTCTTGTTGAACCTTTGAAACAGCCAACTGAACTCTTCTTTCTACTGAGGAAGAGAGTTCCAGGACCGGGTATGGTGTATTTAGATCTGTATTTGTTCATTGCACTCAATGTTGTTTATGCTTTTCTTTTGGCCTTGATATATTATCACTTGTAAGACTGCAAGTTTGTACAATGTTTCATTAAATTAGAGTGAGTACTACTCCTGTGATGTGACTCATCACAACTGGCTGAAAGTTGAGTTAGAGAATGTGGGAAGTTTGTCCCCTTGAATTGTCAGCCGAGGAAAAGCAAAGAGTGATTGCAGCAGCTAAGGAAACACTAAATTCATCATTTTCGCTGCTCTTAAGTGAGTTGATTTACCTATATGCTACAAACATTGCACGTAGAGATCTTTGGATTAGCCACCATGTTTATTTGTATAGTTTTTATTATGGATAGTTGACTTGGTCACATCATTTTATGTTCTTCCACTTGTAAGCTTTCAGGTTTGAATTAATTGATATATTTTATTTTCTAGGAAAAGAAAATCCATGGTTGGTTCCCGCTGAAGATCATGTTTATGAATCAGTAGAACCTTTGTTCCTAGAATTGCATACCATTGCAATGCTTTGTCTGCCTTCTGGTGAATGTATGTGCTCAGATGCCACCTTGTGTGCAGCACTAGTGAGTGCCCTTTATTCTTCAGTAAGCGAGGAAGTTGTATTAAATCGCCAGCTCATGGTATTTTGCTTCCTTTCATCCTGTCATATGATTCAGAGGGATGGGAGCCAAATGAAATGGTATATTAGTTTTTTTGTACTTTGAGGATAGCTTTACACTTTTGTGCTTCATTGTGCCTTAAGGATCTATATGCCAAATTTGATTGCATTATTTTAAGTGGGATGGTCTGGTAATGTGTTAAGGTGCACTATTTTCCGAAGGTCACTACTATATCCCTGATTAGGTCCATCTATTATATAGACACTTGACATATGACAAATATACAACATGATTCGGATTTGCCAACACAACGATTTTCAAAAAAGCGAGACACGACATGTTGATGGACGCATGAAAAAGACATTTTTATATATTTTATATGCCATATATATTACAATATTTATGAATTTCTAAAATACTAAATTCATATTGAGTTTTATGTTTTTTTCGTTTTTATTGGATATGTTTTTATTTAACAATAAACTATTTATTTATTTTTTTGTTTGCAATATCTTTTTTTCCACGTATCATCCTTTGAAATGTTGGGCTTGATATCCAAATCTTAGTAGCAGAAAACTTCTACTTAGGTGACGCTTCTTATTGAGAAACGTGTTTCTGTGCTCCCAAGTAAGAAACTCCCTTCCGTCAAGAAAGAAACTCGCTCTCAACTGAGATAGTAACCAAAAACATACAAATATCAAAGAAACAAAAGAAAAGTAACTAAAACTAATGATAGTACTTTCTATTTATATAATGTGTATTCATACTCGACAAAAACAATTTATAATTGACATCAATCACAAATTCTTATTCATATTTTAATACATAATTTATGTCTATGTAGAAAATTAATTGTTAGAATGTATTTATACATTTAATATATGAAATATATACACGCTTCCATAGGCATTCCCAACCTCAGAAACTTCTATATGCTCTCTCTCCCTCGCCCCCGCTTCGTGCAACTAAGATCCAAATACAAAGCCTTGCATACTGAATTGGATCGATGGAAGTGTAGAATAAAACACCCAACAAATCCCATAATAGGTGTACAACATACCAACAAAAAATAGAGTATTACAGCCTAGCCCATTTGGTGAGATGTAAAGATTACAAACCCTAATAAAAAATTAAAGATTTGTTGAAGAAGACGAAGCTGAACCTAGGTAAGTACGTTTCTTTTTCTTTTGCTAGTTATGCTAGCACGATTAGTTCCACTTTTTCTTTGAATCATAGATCTAGTGTTCCTGCAGGCTGCATGAACAAAAGCAGTAATTTTTTTTTTTTGGGGTCATCATCGTGTCCAAGGATTGTTCCAGAAAGGGACACACATCCGGAGAATGTCAGAGGTGTGTCCAAGAACCAAAAAAAGTGAAAAAAATGGGACACACACAGGAGAGGGTGTGTCCAACATGTGTTGCCATGTCTCCGAACATGTTTGTGTCCCAGGCATGTTGGACACTGATCTGTTAGGTCAGATGAAGTGTTCTTGCTTCATAGAATATGATGTATAAAGTGTGAACCTGTGGTTTTTTGAAAAGTTCAAAGAATAATTAGCAGTATGGATTTATATATTTGTCAATCATTTGGGTTTTTAATATTTAGAACCCTGAACGTTTACAACTTCAAAATTGTTTGTGAATTGTGACTTCTAAAAGGAAAACATTAAGTTCTCTTCCTAATTCTTTTCAACATTTATAAGTAGAACATGAACTATTTTTTATTATTTTCATCTAGTAAATTCAAATTTTGCTATGTAAAAAAATGAATAATTTTTTTTTTTTTTTTAATTTCATATTAAATATATAATTAGAGCCATGACTCAACTGTGGTTGTATCCTAATTATTTGGAACTTGCTGTGTTGTGTGTATCCTTACTTCTTGGGTTTCATACCACAACCAAACTATTAAAAGGCTTTACTGAGGCTCACCCTAATGTTCACCTTGCCTTGAGGCTAAGGTAAAACGTATTAAGGCTTCAATTTTTAGACTATTCTTCCCAAAGGGTTGCGCATCACAATCTATGGCATACACCTTAGGTGAGCCTTGTACATCATAAGCATATGAGGGCATATGAAGAAGTTCCCCTAGACTCTTGTTAAACATAGTCTAGTAGATGAAACAAACATAAAAAAATAAATAAATAAAAAAAATAAAAAAAAGAACCATTGTTGCAACGATATTCTATAAGAGGAAATGATCAATCAAGAAAAAACATAGTTAATGTTCAAGTGAGAAGTTCAATCACTAAAGCTGAGAATGTTAATTTCACTTTTAAAGAAGGCAAGTTTCCTTCTCTACAGTGAAATGTTTAATGCCCTAAGGAGAAAAGTATTTACACTTTTATATTTTAATAGTTTTATTTGTTTATTTAGTAATTTAAAATATTGTTTAATAACTAAATATTAAAATTTAAATTTTGAATGCTTATGCATCAACACCTTAAGGGTTACGCCTCCCCTCGAGTTAAACCCCAAGGGATTGGCCTGGTGGCAAGGCCTTGGGTCTTGGGGGTGTGCTCTTTCCAAGGTTCAGGGATCGAAACATCTTAGGTGCTAACAATTCCTTGGAGCCATCGAATTGGAGGAAAACCCTTGAATTAACTGTGGTCCACTTGCGGAAAACTCCTTGTTGGCCTGTGCACCCCCTGGGAATTAGTCGGGCTTTAATCCGGACACCCGGTGCCAATTAAAAAAAAAAAAAAATTCCCTCGAGTTACGCATTCACCTTTAAAAGCTTTGACAACAACTCAAATTAAACCTTTTAGTTCCTGAAACAATACCATTACATATCAGTTGATTTGTTTATGAATCACTTGATACTAGTCCTGTATAAGCTACGTAGTTTGATGAGGTGATGTAGAATATAATTATGTAATATGTAAAATTTGCTTCTGCCAAACTATTTTTAATCACATAAGCTTTTTAAGTTAGGTCTCTCTCTCTCTCTCTATATATATATATATATATATATACACCTTTTGTCTCTTGACATTTTTCCTTGACGGGAAGGTGAGCGTCTCTGTCTCATCAACAAACAATTACTGCATTGAGGTTGTTCTTCGCTGCTTGGCAACAGACGGTGATGGACTTGGTCCACATGAACTTAATGATGGTGGTATTCTTGCTACAGTGACTGCTGCTGGCTTTAAAGGTAAGGAATGGTTGTAACTGCATTATCCTTTAAAAATTCATTATTTTGGACCTTAAATCTGATAACTGGAATTGGTTGAAGACTCCTATTTTACTTGCTGGCTCAATTTTTTAGGCGATCAACTTTTACTTCAGATTCCACATGATGTGCAATAGAACTAATCAAATTCTAGTGGACATCCAAATACACCTTGGAAAAATAGAAGCTTGTTATATGCTTATATGAACATGTATACATAGTTGCAAGCTTGTGGCTTTAATTCAATACTTTTTTGTTTCCAAAAAAATCATGCCATGTTATGTGTTGAGTAGAATTTACAAGTAACTAAAATACAAAGGATGACGGGAGATATATTCGAACATGCTAATTTGAAAGTCTACAAAAGTTTCTTGGTCCTTTCTGCACGTTGCTTGAAAAAAGGATATTGGCAGTTGGATTGTTGGCTCTTCTGTCAAAAATTGGCCAATACCTTCAGGTCCTTGTCTAAATTTGCTGAAATACAATTTGGTTCTATATGTCGGATTGGGTCAAGTCTAATACAAGGCATCCAACAGGAATTACTAGGAGCTGTTTGACATCATATGTCCTACCTTACATGGTATTGAGTAAATGGAGATGTAAACACAATGCAAAACCTAGATGTGAGCAGCGAGTTATAGGTTGTGCATTGTTTAAAACAACATTGACTTTCTTCTGGGTTATATAATGTATGAATGCAGGAGAGTTTGTTCGATTTCAAGCTGGTGTAACAATGGAGATCTCACGATTAGATGCTTGCTATTCAAGCAAAGATGGTTCCCTGGAAGGCCTAGCTACATACATCGTGTGGGGCCTTTGCTGAAGCTGTTGCATTCCAAGAGTTATTCTTAGATGTATGCAGGTAAAGTCGTTTTCTGGAAGCCGGAAGTCCTTTTGTTTCTTCAAATTAGTTGGTTTATCATGTAACATTCTACCATTTTGCCAATTTCTTCCTTTTAAAAATAATATATTTTTTCCTTTGCAATCTCAAGGAAATTTGTAAGAGAAACAAAGGATCTATAGTAAAGAATAGTAGTTTTTAGTTTTTGTTTCTTACTAAATTCACAGGTTTCTGTTTCGCTCGTGGAGTTAGGCAATCCACCTGAAAGCCATGATGAGTTGATTGAACTAGTTGCATCGCCTGAAACTGGGTTTCTCCATTTATTTAGTCAGCAGCAATTGCAGGTAATATAATTATTTGGATAAGGAGTCTTTACTTGCTTGGGGTGGCTATTATCGCATTTTCTCTTTTCATTCTTCTTCTCAATTGACCTTCCCTAACAGGAGAATTGACTTGGATGGCAGTTTTGTCAATTCAACATAATTTTGCCTTGGCAATAGTGTCGCCCTCCTAAATTTTGTCCATCCACCCTTTTTTATTATTATTATTTTGCTTTTGGTTTCTGGTAAAGTTGCCAAGATTAGGGCCCTACTATAATCTTTAGACTTAATTACATTTTTGGTCCTCAATATTTCAATCGTGCCAATTTGGCCCCTAATGTATGAAAGTGTTTCAATTTGGTCCTCAATGTTTAATTGTGTCAATCGTTTCCCCAATGTATAAAAATTGTTCCAATTTACTCATATTTTGGGAATAAAAATGTAATTAACCCATAATCTTACTACGTTAGAAATTCACCTGAAAGATAAAAAGGTATTTTATTTTTCATCAGTTTGAGAATTTTATAGGTCTCACAAACAATCCATTTTTGTATTGTAACTTGCTGTTATTTTGGTTGATACAACAATTAAATACCATTGACTCTGTTGATAATCTGGTTTTGTTTTGCCCAGGAATTTTTATTATTAGAGAATATTGGATATGCAAATTTGGAGCTTGGATAGGAACGAACTTGTTGATTTGTGTGTAAATTATGAGGTGTTGATTTAGGGTTTAATTATGAGGGGCTGATTTAGTAGTAGTTGTATAATGCTCTGCTGATACAGTGATATTTTTGTGGAATGGATGAAGGGTTGAAGTTTTTATTTGTTTATTTTTTAATTTTTTTTAAGTGGCGTGTTTTGGATAGTTCTTTTCTATGCAGCAAGTAGATCTTGGTCCTGTATTTGTTCTTTTCTACGCAAGGGAAATACCATTTTAATGAAAAGTTGGAAAGAATAATATTAATTTAGTGGAAACTTTGCAATATCAAAAGAAAATTTAATTAACTTTAACAACTAAATTGAAAATATTGTGTACTGTTGTCAAAATGATATTTCCCCTTTGAACTACTGACTATTATTTTTTAATTTAAAAAAAATTTAATTCATCGAAAACTAATTATTTTAAGCATAATTATTTAGTAGAATTCTCACTTTTATTCCATTAAATGTTCTCAAGTCCATGTTTGGTAGGGGATAGTAAGTTAATTAATCCTCTTTAGAGGATCAATGGATTCCAACTATTCGCAGTTCTTTAACATGCTCGAATCTATCTCATTTTATTGATACTCAAAATCATGCTTGGAGGGTCGATCTTCTATGAGTATTCCTTCCACTGGAGTGCGTAGATTATATTAGGGTAATTCATTTACCGGTGGTGCCTTCACGAGATCCAATTATTGGGGCCTTTACTAAATGCAACCAATACACCATTAAGGTGGGTTATTTATGTGCAGCAATCTCAGGCCGTAGGGGTACACGTCACCATTCTGGAGATCCCATTTGAAAGCGATTGTAGAATCTTAGACTACCTAAGTGGACACTTTTCTTATAGAAGTGTCTTCACTGTATCTTTTTGGTCCGATGGGTGTTGTATGGGAGATGAGTTTTCACTGAGCCTAGTTGTCCACAATGTGATAAAGGAATCGAGACTATGGAACACTTTCTTTGAATGCCAGTATTCTTAACGGGTTTGGTGAGCTTCTTCATTAGGCCTTATTTTTCTAAGAAAATCCCATGTTTTTTTGGGACTGGTTCAAACAATAGATTAAGAAGGTTTGGAATCATGAAATTATTGTGCAATCCATTGCTCTTCTTTGGACCGTTTGGTTATGTGTTTAAAGGCGTGAATATGACACAAGTACAAGCAAATCTTCTTGCTCAGGAGCTTACCTCTAATGTTACTTGAAGATCATCCCCATGTTTAGAGTAGGCTTTAATACCTCAACATCTACTGCTGATGTTTGTAATAATGATGATATACGGATGCTTGCAAATTCTCTCTCTAATGTGATAGATTACTAGGTGTGGACTTTTGTCATAGATGGTTCGTGGCGGGCAGCTGATCAAACTGTGGGCATGGCATGTGTTTTCAATATAGATCAATCACGTGTTCAAGATTATGCTTTTAGGATGGAACTTCCTTCTCCATTGCTGGCCGAAGTTAAAGTGTGCTGGTAAGCTATTCATTGGGCTAAAGGCCAGCATCTATTAAGCATCTCCATTTTCACAGATAGTCAAGTTTTGGTATCTACTTTGCAACTGCAAGGCATCCCTGATTGGAGCATTGCGGCTAATATTAATGATATTAAGCTAATTAATAAGGATTTTGATTTTCTTTGTATTTCTAAAGTTAATCTAGACTCATGTACTATCTAGACAAGTTAATGGCTACTCAAGCTAATATATATCTATTTCTTTGCTTCTCAAAAAAAAAAAAAAAAAAAAAACGCATAATCACCAAAAAGGCATGGTATGGGTTTCATGTTGGAGTCTTTAATGTAGGGAGTGATATGTATGTGCAATATACATAAATTAATTCTGGCGGTTCCTAAAAAATCGATTTGCTTCAAAAATCTTGATTAATTTTATGATTTTTTGGAACAAATGATTTTTTTAACCAATTTTGGGTTTTGTTTATTGGATTTTATATTTCAAATTATAAGAAATTTGATATAATAATTAAAATGTGTTATGCTTATTGTGATGGTTAGTGATGGTGGTGGTTGGATTTTATTGTCTAAGCTAATGTTAAGATTGTAAAATCTCAATTGGTTAAAATTTATAACGTTATGGTTTTGAAAATAAAAACTTGTAAAAATGGAATTATGGCAAAAAAAAAAAAAAAATTTAAACAACTTGTCGGATGAAATAGTAACTCTGCCTCCTATAAAAAAGCAACAATACTACAAATTCATATCTACATAGAATTTACCAAAAAAAGAAATTAATGGCTTAGATTCAATTCATATGTAGACCCCATGCTTCATCAATTCAATTTCCACTACACAAACACATTGGAGGTAAATTCGGGGTCCATAAGGGTGGGTTCCTAGCATTTTTCATAAAAAAGGGGGAAGTAGTCACACACAAACACACACTCTTGTCTCACACAAAGTGCATGCGCGATGAATTGATCACAATATTGGGGATAGATGGATTGTACTGTGCCATATATGCTTCTCTACCTTCACTTAGTAAGGAAGTCGTAGTCATGAAGGAATTAGATGCCACATCATAAAAGATCTCTACATTGGTGCCCTCTATGGCTGTTATGGTGTCCTCTAAATTGAAGGTGTCAGTAGTCTGCATGCAATCTGGTACCACGACAGGTACTCTGGGGGCGACCATCTCCATAGACTAGTAGCATCCCCACTTGTTGAAATACCAAACTCGACAGAAGAGGCCCTCTAGCAAAATCCTCTCCAACTCACCAGAGTGATGGCAAGAACTGCTATGAAGCACATCATGATATCCGATGCCAACTTGCCTACAACGCCCAAGTCACAAACAAGACAAGTATGAAGTTTAGAAATCTCAAAGCATAATGAATGAGAGCAACAGAGTACATGATTGAAGAGGGATTAAGCCAATTACCTAATCGGGGGTCACTATGTCGAAATACTATCTAAACTTGTAAGAGCTCGACAACCTTGGGGCCTGGCGGCGATGCTAACAGAAGTATTGTCGGGACGACGTGCTAGTCCATCTCTTGAGCGTCAGGGGCATTCGCCCTGAAATACTCAAAGCTCTAGATCTACAATTCAGAGAGTTGATTAGTATTAGATGAGGCAAAAATTTTAGAATAAATGCATAAATGACATGTACAATGTATAAATGACATAAAACAGTAAATTGTACCTTCCATCATTTGTAATGCCCTTCGATGGTCATCTCTCAGCAGCGCATGACAATACTAGCATATCTATAGAGGGTGGCTAGAGCAGCGCCTCCCCAATCGTAGTCGTCAATGTGGTCAATGTTGACCATCGTCGCTAAATAGTGGGGATGTATCTTGTTTAGGGGTGACTCCACATAGTAACCAATGGGTCCGAGTAACCCATCAAACTATCAAAAATTTGAAAAAAAAAAAAAAAAAATCATGTTATCAATATTTTGTTTGATATAAATTAATCTCATTAAAAAGTTAAGAGACCCCCATCAAATATAAATTCACAATCTATTGTTTTGAGAAGTTTAAATCACACTTACAATTATTAAAATAGTTTTTGAGTTTTTTATTTTTCATTTTTAGTGAACTTTTTAAATATTTTAAGTAATTCACGATATTATCCACTTTGGAGTTGGGCGAAATCCAACAACTAACCCTTACGGCTTTAAAAGGCCTCATACTAGTCTAAGGGAGTTAGTCCACTTATGTAGTGGAGTTGTGATCTCTCATAAAGTGATGTGGGATAGTGCACCCACATAACTCCCTAGTAGACTGGCTGCCTGAGCAGGGAGTTCCCACCGAAGGCGCCAAATGAAACAGCTAACCCTCCCCGACTAGCATGATATTGTCCATTTTGGAGTTAGGCAAAACCCCTCGCGACTTTAAAAAGGCCTCATACTAGTCTAAGGGAGTTAGTCCACTTATGTAGTGAAGCTGTGATCTCTCACAGAGCGATGTGGGATAGTGCACCCACATTGCTCTTCCTTAATATTCGCTAAATCAAATGCCAACTTAGACTAGCCAATGATTTGATTCCTGTGGCACTGATTACCCTAACAGAGAGAAATATCAAGTAGAGGGTAATGAGGCCCACTCCGAGCCTCCTAGTAGGACGCATATCATTCCTTGGTAAAACAACAAGTGCCCAGATAGGTCCTGAGATAAGAAATCCCATAGTATAGAAGAGGCTTCTATCTTGTGGAACAATGTACAAGCCAGGTTTCTCTGACCAGGCTCTAAGCAACATTGAGATCCCCAAACCAATAAGTGTGTTGAACATCAGACTTGCATAGCATCCAGACAAGGTGATCTGCACACCATCCCCACTATTCATTGCCAATGCAACATTTGACACTAAATCACCCATCGAGTTGCCCTATGCCAATAAATTTAATCCATGGATTGATGGATTAACCCCTAGAAACCCAATCATACCAACAGAGCAACAAGCTTGTTTGCAATCCTGTAGAACCAAACGATACTCATCAAAAATCCACCCAAAACCAATGGAAGTAAAAACTTCTGAGGTGGACGATGTGATCTAGTGTACTGAAATGCAAGAACACCAAATGCACAACCAATGGAAACACCATGCATATAAGAAACCTTTCTTCTTTTAGAATCCACAATCTTGAGTACTCCAGAGAAATGCCAGAAGAATGAGAGCATGTGAAGCACTGCCTACAATGTAGAGACTTTTGACCGAGATTCCTCAACTAGAGGAATTGTCAACCAGCATGGCACTGTTAAGACAACTCCATTGTTGAACATAGTTTAGAACAGGAGAATGACGAGTGCTCAGTTTCTATGCCATCATCAATCTAGCCCCACATAGGACTCTCATTGTTAGACACCTTAGTTGACTAATTTGAATATATTGTGACATTTGACGCCCACATCTACTGAGGCAATGCACTATGGGATATGATTGTATCACCTTCTGTGTCCATGTCAAGCAAAGTACTACAGATAGAGTCATCCTCTTGGTTCCCTTGAGAGAACACACTTCCTTTGACAGGAAGCAACAGTGTAACAACATCCAATTTCAATCTCCAAGTATGTTTCCTCAAAATCTCACTCGCAGCAACAACAAATGCATAAACCGCATAAATCAAGACAAATGCAATGGCTCACCCCACACTCACCTTACCAACATACAAAATCAATGAAAGTGACACGA
The DNA here is from genome assembly GCF_055761805.1 of Camellia sinensis. Lineage (NCBI taxonomy): Eukaryota > Viridiplantae > Streptophyta > Magnoliopsida > Ericales > Theaceae > Camellia > Camellia sinensis. Next base: position 104,319,974 of record NC_138962.1, read on the forward strand.
GTAACGAGCTGCACGTGGAATATGTGGCATGGGATACACCTCTCACATTGCTCTGACTTGCATCTCCATATAATTGCAATTACTTTCAGTTATTTACACTTCAATGTATTTTATTTTATATATTATGTTGTTGGTGTTAATATTTAAATAAGTTACCCTTATATGTGATTTGAAACAGGTTTGCTTGATTTAGTTTGCACAAATTGCTTATAATCTAAAATAAATTCTAATGGTAACCATGTTAGCTGTGTCATGTTCGGATTGATATGATCACAAGTAGGTTAGGTCGGTGTTTTGATATTTGACACGTTTAATTAAATGGATCGTGTTAGTGTTGGGTGTTTTGGACACGAACCCGCGACGACACAACACGACATGACATGATTCCTGCCTCACTTGGATGAGGATATTCTTAGAGTGCTTTTGGATCAAGAATTTGTGGGGGATTTGTGGAAGGAAATAAAAAAATAAGGGAAAAAATGTATGAAATAGAAGCTAAAATTTTTCACTTCCCTATCTATTTTTCTCTCCCTCCGTAATCCTAGGATTCTTGATCTAAACACAGCCTTAAAAGTTTCAAAGTGAGACACTGGAAATAGCAATCTTGATGAGCTGCAATACATGAGTTCAATGGTTGCCTTGTTGAACTACTTATGGAAGACCTTAATCCAAAGGGTTTTGGTTCACTTGGACTAAAAAACAAGAAAAGGAAAAAACCAGCAAGTTAGATAGAGTATTAGTTAATAATACCCACTGGATTCAAGTTTTTAAATATCATTGTCCTAATTTAAATGCCCAAAACTAAATTGAGAAAACTTTTCAAATTCTTGAATTTTTGGATGAAGCATGGATATATCAAGGAGATTTTTCAAAATTCAACAAGTATCAGGTTCTCTGGGTGTTGGGAATGAGTTTCAAATTAAAAGACTTGAGTTTGTACTTAGAAAAGTGAACAAAAAACACTACTCTAACTTCAGTTTGAGAGTGTCATTAGAAGCAAAAGAGAAACTAAATTAGATCCATGTGTGTTAACTCTCCATATAACCATAAAAAAAACAAGAGGCCCTTCAGCATTATATTAATCCGTATGTTGCAAAAGAATCATTCCACAACTACAATGCCAGAATAAGATTAAAGTTGATAGCCATAGAATGAGGAATAATACTATCAGCCATTATGACAATAATGAGAAGAATTATAATAGATAAATGAGATTAAGGCTTTGAATATACACATACACATACACACACATATGTGGTATAGATATATTATGTATATCCACATAAACATATTTTGTCTTTTTCCTTTAGACAATTTTATACTCGACTCAATAGGATTTTTTATTTTATTATTTTTTTTGGGCAGGTATTACGTGCCAAGTGCCAAACTAGCATTTTTCTTTAGAACATCAACTAAATTGAATACAGGATCAGGACTTTGTTCAAGTAATTGTGCTTTACATAATTTATATGAGCAAGTAATAAAACATTCTCTCAAGAATGCTCTTGAAAAGTGAATACCATGTGAAAGTTAAATTCTACAAATGAAGATGTGTTGCGTCAAGAGACTTAAAAAGGGCCCAGAACTGCATTGATCCACAAATTTTGTTGGGTGCGGAAGTGAATGACTACAATTCTAACATTGTCAATCACATTGTAAGCGAACTCAAACCACCAAAAACAACACTAATGTACAATAACAGTCATCAAATTGAATTACTTTGCACCTACTCAAGTTTCATTAAACAGGAAGGATATTCGAGCAGATTTTCCATCCAAAGATTTTCACTTTATTCAGAACTTTCAGCAGCCAAATCTTCTTCCAAAATGCCCTTTCAAAACTCACCCCATCTGAAGAACTGACAGGTGTTTGTCTTCTTTGCAAATCCATCTCCAAATGATATACAGATTAACAGAAAAAAGAAGGCCATTTTTAGTAAATTGCCAAACCAATTTGTCATCAGCAAGCCTTGGGGAAAAAGGGATTTTGCATATCAACTCAGCTTCAAAATCCAAAAAGCACTATGTGATGAGAGCTTCATTGCATTCCAGACATCAGGGCTTTCATCAATAAAGGAGCAAACTTTAGCATCAACATGGAATCCGTCTAACTTTCCAAATCATCACACACCAGACATTCAAATCACTTCAAATCCTTTCTTGCAGATTGCACACATAATCTATTACCTTCGACGACGAGGGAACTCTCAGATGTGCAAGGGTATTTCAGCCTGCACTACCATTTTATTTTTTTTATATAGTTTTCCCATAACAAACCTCAATATTGTTGTGGAGAGTCAAGCATCCTCAAAAGCTACCAGCAAGATATGGAAACAAAACCATAAGTTGATAAGAGGTTCAAAGTAATATACATGAACACAATTGTAGTGGAGATGAGAAGGCAATCGAATTTGCTTAATAACAAATAAATTGAAATTAGCAACCAGACTCAAACTCACATAAAGGAAAACGGACCAAACTTAATCATTTTATTAACTATTATTGTAAAGTCTTAGCTACTCTATCAAGTAAAAGATGAAATGACTGATTCTTCCATATTGCCATTTTTGGAGTGGTAAAGTAACTATGGATTACTAGACTAGATGGCTTACTAACTGTCAAATGTAGAATAGCATGCAAGGAGAAAGGCTTAAAAACACAAAGTGATTTTTTGCAAGGTTTGGAAATTTAAATGATCAAAAGTCTTGCCTAAGATTGTATTGGAGGGAGGTTTTTTCAATTATAGAGAGGACTTCTTCTCAATTCTCTTGAAATATCTCTTACTCCATCATTTTTTTTTCTCGTCTCTTAATCCTTTATCATTTTTTTTTCTTTCCTGTCTCTTAATCCTTTATCACCTATGAGAGTTTTCTACATTACTGGATAAAGCCTTATTTTAGAATAGAGCATCCAAAGTACTAATCAAGCAAATTTTTGGCATACCTTGAAAAGAGGCGCAAAAACTCGCAATGCAGTTTAGATGATGAGCATGCATACATTCTAAAGTTTGTTTCCACAACAACAAAGCCATCAGAACAAAAAGGTAATGACAATAGCAGTGGCATAGCCAGGAATTTCCTTTATCGGGGTCATTTAACAAAGCATCATCAATGTCATATATCATATTTTTAGTTCGACACAATTTATCAACATTAACATTCACATAATACTCTGTAAATTTCATATATTCCCAAATCACATTGACAAAAGTAACCCAAACTAGTGAAATTACAAGTAAAAACAAAATATTGGGATATTAACACCATTACTTCAATAAAAATAAGTAAATGTCTACACTACTACAATTGTCCACGCCGACTTTTCATTTTGGTTTGTTTCTAGAAGCCTAAATTTCTTAATAAAGTTTGATTTTGTTTTTACCTACTAGGGTCAATTTGTAAAAGTTTAAAAATTAATTTATTTTATTTAGGCCCACTAGGTTCAATTTGTAAATACGCATAATTTTTTACATATACTCTATCAAAAATTTGAAGTTTAGAGGTTCAAAGCATAGCTCCGCCCCTGGACAATAGTCAGTACATTTTTCTATTTAAATTTTCAACAAAACATGGAAAAAATACAGAAAAGCACAGCTTTACAAGCTGCAACTGCAGGTTTGTAACAGACTGAGGAAGTTGTCCTCTTTAGGGTTAAAAATATTGTCGATGCTCATGGAGGTGTGTTTGTATTTGGTGAAGTAGGCGAATGTACTCATGAAGCAGATGAAAAACAACATCAACATTCCAAGTGAAATGGAACCACTCATTAGCTCTTGTCTTGGCAATTTCAAAAAAGAACAAATAACTCGAACTAATACAAATTACCAAATCATTTATTTTGTAGCCATTGGAAACATTATGCAGCTAGCTAATACATCGTATGTCAACATTTCAATTGTTGATGTAATAGATTAATTTTCCCAAAATATATTCCATGCTGCCATGGATATGATACATTATGCTGTCTCTGGCATTGCTATATGTTCTGCATAAATGGGACACACCAAATTTTCATGTCCCACCTAAGTCCAAAAAATTGCAAAAGTGGAATACATAATTCTAATTCTATTGAAATGAAACTGGAAGCCATGGTATGGACTACAAATAGATAACATAATGAAATTAAAGACAAAGGAAATTTTGTCTGCCAATTACCTGGAATCGAAACAGCAGTACAGGAAAAATGAAAGATCAAGAGAAAAGGCACCGTCTAGCTCGGATTGTGAATGAAGAACCTGGAAAAAAATTATTTTTGCGTGAGTTGGTGATGAGGATGAATTTGAGAACTAATGTATTCCTAAAGTAAAAGTGAACCATCAGAACCTACAGAGTAGAGTATTTGCTAAACCTAAAAAAAATTCATCTCTTATGCTTTGTTTGTTTTGGCTGAAAATGTTTTTTGGAAAAATGTTTGTCACATTTTCGGGCTGTTAGTATGATAGAAAATGAAAGTTAAATGGAAAATGTTTTCTATGGTAAATACAAAACAAACCTTTTTGAGTGAAAAATGCTTTACACTTTTGAAGATGAAATTTTTTTTCCCGATGTGTAAAACATTTTTTGATCTGAAGTCTTACCAATACCACCACACTACCACCACCATCGCCGCCACCACCCCCACTACAACCAACACCACCGCTAATACAACCACTAGTACATTAGTTTCAAGTTGCAATAAAACATAGGAGATCATTTTCTAGAGAAAACATGTTATAGAAAAATAAGTTGTGTTTGGATTAGTTTTGGAATTGTGATTCTAATCAAAAAATTTCAAAACTCATAACTAAACATATAACTCAAAATTCAATTCAAAAATTATTTTTAAAACTCATAACACACAATTCAAATCTCTTTTCAAAAGTCATAACCAAATTCTTTTCAAAACGAAGAGGGCAATTTTTCCATCAGTAAAATAACAAATGAGAATGAAAATTAAGAGAAAAGGAAATAATTGAAAGGAAAAGACAAAGAAGTCGATAGTAATGAGAAAATATTTCAACATTCACAATCACAACAAACTAGAACTCTCTTAGGAGCCAAAAGAAGTAGATAGTAAACTCTCACTTGTGATAAAAATCTGAGATGATATTGGTGATGAGAAAATAAATAAATAAAAATGCTACGACAGATTTTGTGTTTGTCTGTTTGTACCTTGCAGTTGGCTGCTTCAGGAATATACATCTACTTGAGGAATGTATTGGATGATGGGCCAATATTCTTTCCCCTTTGTACACTTCTGTTCCAGTATTGGATTACACTGTGCGATCCGCAGTGACAAAAGCGAGGGAGGGAATCCTAGTTCTGGAAAGGTCGCAAGCTCAGGGCAGTCATAGATCCATAGATGCAAAAGAGAGGGAGGCAACCCATCCTGTGGAAAGGACGCGAGCCTAGGGCAATACCAGATATCAAGTCTTTCAAGAGAGGTGAGGTTTTGAAACTCCTCATAAGAGAGTCTTTCCAGATTTGGGAAGTTGTTGATTCTCAAAGTGATGAGAGAGGTGGGCAGGAACATCCCTTCTTCTGGAAAGGACACCGTATCTCCCCACGGCCAATCTCGGCCATCAAGTTCGAGTGTTGTAAGAGAAGATAGTTTGTGCAAACCCCACTCTAATGGAGATGGAGGCGGAACTGGAAGTTGACCCACGTCGTCCACTCTCAAATTCCCGATTCGAAGTGAAGTGATGTTGGTGGGGAAACTCCCTTCCTTGACAAAGTAGGAGACCATTCCTGCTCTGCAATTCTGTAAACACAGCTTTTGAAGCGAAGTGAGTTGGTTGATGTTGTTGTTGTTCTCATCACGACCACCAAGTGACAGGGGCTCCAGATTAGAACAATCGTTTATGTGCAATTCACTGAGATCCCTGAGATTATTGGCTTCAGGTAAAGATTCGAGACTCCCACACAATTCGATACAAATAGTTTCAAGAGATGGACAATCAATTTTTATCCCTTCCTCTGCAAAAAGTGATTCCAGAGTTTCACACAAGTCAATCTGAAGTTGTTTTAGTGTGGATGGTAGCCCACCTCTTGACAATAAATATGTGAGTGATGCACATTTAGAAACCCGCAACTCTTGCAGATTATTGAGTGTCATCAAGCCGGGTAGGGACTGTAAAGCATCACACCATGAGACACTAAGTTCTCTCAGCATAGATGGCAAACCTTTCATTGGAAAAGAGATGAGACTTACACAACGGATTCTAAGCACCCCAAGAGATGTGTATGTGTGCAGATCTTGTGGCAGTTTCTTCAGCATTCCACACTCTTCAATTGTTAAGTACTCGAGTCTTGTCATGCAAGGCAGCCCCTCATGTTGCTGCTTTTTTGAACCTTCTCCTCCTTTTTCATGCTCTTCTTCAAACAAGCAAACGAGTTTGGGGCAACGAGAAATCACCAAATGGCAGAGGGAAGGAAGACATACTTGTATTCTCACCTTATTACGCCACAATGTTATGAGTTCTTGGCAGTTACTAATGTTTAATTTCTCGAGTCCCATCAAATCTCGAGTAAACCTTGTTGGTAGGAACGCCAGTTTTTCAAGATGAGAAATGCTCAAAGCAGTTATTGAAGTCAAATGCTTAGACATTTCATTAGCCAGTAACTCTTCATCAGTTGTGCTTGGATGGCAGAGGGAGTCAAGAACTGTAACATGGCTAATATCCAAGGTGAGGGAACCAAGTTCAATTGTGTTCTTCATCCCTAAGAGTGCTGGAAGGCTTGGGAGCATGACATTATTCATTGACAAGGACGCAAGTGATGGCAAAACGAGGCTCGAAACATCAATCAACAACTGCGGACAACCATCAATTTTGAGAGAATTGAGACAAGGAAGATCATTTGGTAATCTTCCAACAAGTTTGGGACAATTTATGATGGAAAGCTTACTGAGATGACCGAACGGCTGAACTCCCTCTGTTTCAAAAGCAGACCAATCCTCCCATTCTGGCATAAACTCAAAGCTCAGTCTCTCTAGAGAGGGGAAAGGTTTGGCACCACACTGTTGCCCATAGAACTCACAACCCAAGCGCTTTATTGCACTCATTCCTTCAATGTAAAGGTCTTTAAGCAAGGGTAGTTGTCCAAGTGGTGGCAAAGATGTGCAGCATTTGCTACCTTTTAATCGCATGAGCACCATTTTGGAGAATCAAACATCTCCAACCCAGTTTGGAAATTTTGTACTGCCATACCCACTGATGGTGAGTTGTTCCAACAATTTGAAAGGTCTCATCACGTCAAGCACATCCCTCTCAACTTTGTCATTCTGTGAACTATGAGATTCAGTCCATTCTAGAGATAAATTTTTTAACTCCTCCTTAGACATTATATTGGCATCCCTTGCATCCTTAACACCACTGACATTCTCCAGTCTTGATATGTGCGTTGCCCCTCGAATGTGCGATAGGTTTTTCAACTCTCCTATTTTACGCCCACAATCTTTACCCACCATAAAATTTGACAATGTTTGGAGATTAGTTAATTTACCTATATGTAGTGGCATCTCTTCTAATGATCGAATATGCACGCCAGTCATGTCAAAATGGCGCAAGTTCACTAGCCTCCCTATGTTTAGAGGCAACTTTTGAAGTCGAGAACAAAATTTCAAAAACAAGACTTGTAAATTGTAGAGAGTTACCACTGTGTCAGGTAACCTTGTAATCCTAGAACGGGATACATCAAGGTACCGCAAGTGCTTTAGATCTCCAATGGAATCTGGTAGTTCAACTATTTTTTGACAAGACAAACGCAACTCACGTAAGCATTTTAACTTTGGCAACAAATCATGAAACAAGTACCTCGTTATGCAATGAAATTGTCGTTGTGGCAAAAATTCTAAGAATGTTCGTAAGCATTTGGCATCATCGAAAGCTTTAAATTTTTTGATTCCATCACAACGGCTGGCAACATAAGATGCATGGCGTGCTTTGTCCGAAATCTTGTTCTGCCTGCCACCCTCTAAATTATTTTCCAACCTAAAACATTTGTCCCCTGCAACATCTTGAGCCAAATCATTGATGAGGTCATGCATTATGAATTGCGATTTGTTACCACTTGATGGTTGAAAAAATGATCTTGACACCAATTCGTGAAAATACTTGCGGCCTAAATCTTCCATTTGGTCTCCACCTTTTGGTTGCTCAATTAAACCTTCAGCCATCCATAGCAAGACTAATTCCACCTCCATGAATTCGTAGTCCTTTGGGATAATTGCACAGTAGGAAAAACACCTTTTCAAATGGACAGGTAGATGAAGGTAGCTCAATTTCAATGCCGTGAGAATGCCACTTTCCTCATTCCATATATTGCTGTTTAGTATCTCTTTCCATTCATGTTCTTCTTGTTTACAACATAATAAGCTGCCAAGGGCCCTCGCTGCCAAGGGTAAGCCTCTGCACCTGTTCTCAACAATTTTCTTACCAATTGATACCAATTCTGGGCATTCCATGATATTTCTATTCTCAAATGCATGTTGGGCAAAGATTAACCAACAATCTTCATATGATAAGTTGTGCAAATTGTGATATTTATCCATTCCCATCTGCTTTGCAACACCTCTGTCTCGTGTTGTCACAATGATTTTACTTCCAGGTGCTCCAGCTCCAAATGGGGATCGTAACAAATTCCACCCATCACGTCCATAGTGCCACACATCATCTAGGACAAGCAAAAACTTTTTTTCTGCCAGTGTGTCTCTTAGTTGGACTTGAACCTCATTTAACTTGCCCAAATCACATGGACGGTGAGTGAATGACTCGAGAATTGCCTTTGTTGTTCCTAGAATGTCAAAGTCAACAGAAACACAAACCCATGCTTTCATATTGAAATGCTTTTCCACTTTGTCGTGATCATAAATGTGCTGAGCTAGTGTAGTCTTGCCGATCCCACCCATGCCTACAATAGGAATTACATCAAACTTTTTTGCAGTAGGTGCATACCCAAGTAGCAATTCGATAATTTGCTTCATGTCTTCATCTCTGCCATGAATGTGAGGTTCCTTCAAACATGTAGTTTGTGATCTCTGCCATAGATCTGTAGAAATCCTCCCAACAAGTCTTTTATCTAAACCAAGATCTTTTCCTTTTGTAGCAACTTCTTGTAATTGACTAGTAATCTCATTTAGCTTTGACCCACTTTTTAAATTGAATGGAACAAAAGAAGAGACACGTGGAAACTTAGCTGGTCTTCTTCCCATCGTCATCTCCTCCGCCATTAGCTTCCTTTCCAGAGCTTCAGTGGCAAAATCATCCAATAAGTCATCTGCATCGTAAGCCAAAGGTTGAACCTCTTCTAGCCACTTCTTGATATCCTTGTCGTACACTTGTTTGTTCTCTGCATCAGCCAACAGAGTCTCTAAATCCTCTAATGCCTTCTTCAGATTCTGGATGCCAGTGCCAATGTCCGCTGTGTTCACTAAGTTGATTAAATAAGAGGACAATTTATCAACCGTAGCTTGCACAAATGGAGAGATAAAGATCCCATATACGTCCATGTGTTTGTTCTGAAAGAAGGAAAGGTAATGAAACCAAGCAAAACAAAGATAAAAAAACAGGTCAAACAACCCCTGCGAATTTCAAACAACTTTGGTATGTAGGTAAAGGATAAGAAAGGTAAGAAAGGAAGCAACACAGAGATGGAAAAACAGTCTGAAGGAATAACTTTGGTAGGTAAAGGTTGTAAACTCAATACAAACCAAGTAATGCATAAATAAAAAACATGGTCAATACTCAATACAAGAGGAGAAGGGAAGATGAAACCAAGCAATACAGATATCAAAGACAGGTTGAAGAACCTTTGCAAACTTGGAACGACTTTGGTGGTAAAGGTAAGAAATTGAGTCAAAACGAAGCAATACAGGGATCAAGAACAGGCTGAACCTCTGCAAACTTGGAACAACTTTGGTAGATAAAAAAATATGAAAGGTAAGAAACGAAGCAATACAGAGATCAAAAACAGGCTGAAACTTTGCGAAGTTCAAACTATTTTGGAATTGTGAAGGAACAAACAGTTTGAAGAAGCTCTGCAAATGTGTAGTAGCTGAAGATTGTAAGTTTTGACCAAAAGCAAATGAGGAAGTCGTGAAAGAAGGGGTATGAAGAAATTAGAAGTCAACAATAATGGAGTCTCATCTCATTGGCCATTTTTCCAGTTTGTTTGCTACCTACTCTATTTATTAATTTCTCTGTATAATTGGTGGATGTGATCAGGAAAAGATATGAATAGAGAGAGAGGCTGGCCTTTTATGAATAATGTTTAATATTGCTGAATTTTCATTCTCCTTGGACTTCTTGGTTTCTAGTCTTTTTTTATTTTTATTTTAAAAATCATTTTCTAGTTTTTTTATGGATTAGGTACAAATGTAAGAGTATGATAAAGCATAGGCTCCCTAACCATTTATATTCCATCACAAGTGCCTCTATAATAATCAAATTTGTGAAAAATTAGACATTTAAAAGTTAGCAACTTCCCTAGATTTGAGTTGTGTGGTCCTGGTGTTCTGTTCCAATTTATTAGTCACCTCACCTAGTAGCTTATTAAAAACTTAATTGACAGTTTTACCATTTTGTTTCAAGAAAGGTACATATTTACACGTATATACATCTCAAATTGTCAATCTTTTTCAGTACCAAAACTATGCAAACCAACTTTACAAAAATAAGCAGCTGCAGTGTTTTTCAATACCCTCTAATATGTATCCTCTTTCAACCCCCCAATGTGCAGAGGTCATATACAACAGAATACAACACATCCACTCTAGCCAAACAAAATGTCTCCTTATTCACACTGATGCATTAATTTCAATTCAAGGAGTAGTGTGTTTGATTTGAGTTTTTTGAATTAAGTTTTTTAAAAATTGAGTTTTTTGGTTTTCATATTTTTTTGTTTTTAGTGAATATTTTTAAAATTTTTAATTTTTTTTTTAAACTTTTTTATATGCACCTTACTTAGATGTATCTAAAAAATAAAAAATTTGTGAAAAAATATTTTAAAAAATTAATAAATACATAAAAATACAAAAAATATACTGAATTCTCGTATTTTTTTTTTGTATTTTGGGTATTTAGTGAATTTTTAAAAGGTTTTTTTCACAAATTTTTTACTTTTTAGGTATATTTATGTTAGGTAGGTCTAAAAAGTAAAAAAAAATTGCTTAAAATATTAAAAAAATTCAGTAAAAACAAAAAAATACAGAAAACAAAAAAGTAAAATTTTCTGAAAAGTGTTTTTGAAAAAATGGAGCCAATCAAAGTGGATTCACTGAGATCTCATTTCTAGTCAAACTGTAAAGGTATCTTCAGACACTGGAATGGCTTTAGAGCCACCATTAGATGTGCAAACAAAGGCCACAAGTTCGGATCACTTCACACAATAGTGGGAAGAAATTAGAAGAGATAAATGAGATTAAGGCTTTGGATATATATATATATATATATGGTATGGATATGTTATGTATGTCCACATATATGTATTTCCGTCTTTTTCCTTTTAAAAATTCTCGTCTTAAAGAATATTTTAGACTTGACTCCAAGGGTCTAGCTAGCACTATGCCTCGGAACATCAACTTACCTGAAAAAAGGATGAGAACTTTGTTCAAGTAATTGTGCTTCTACATCATTTATATGATCAAGTAACAAAATATACTCTTTCTAAAGAATCCTCTTGAAAAGTAAATTCCAATAAATCAGCCACATATGGGGCCTAGCTATTTTTTAAAAAATCAAAAAATCAAAATCAAAACCGTGAAATAAAGGTGTAAGCATAATTATAACGAAAGAAGTCAATAGTGGCATCTCATTTCACTCGGTGGTCCATTTTCCAACCAGGTTTTGCTTCTTTTTTACTCATCTCTGTATTTGTACTTCAATGGCAGCTAGCAGGAGTGGAAAAAAATAAAATTAAAAGAGCTGGGGTCAGACTACAATACATAAAAGTGGTTATGTACCATACTCAGAGTGAAATACTACTCTAACAACTTGGATCACCGATAGTAACTGGTTGTGCAGGTGATGTTATTGGTGTTTTTGTTTTTTTTTTTGTTTTTTTTGAACTAAAGGTGATGTGACCTTATTATGCAATATTTCTCATCAAATTCTTTATAAAAAAAAAAAGTTTTCAAAAGTATTTATATACTTATAAAAAAACTTATGCCTTTCATAATTCAATTTTGTAAATTTTATGATGAATTTGAAATTTTTTTCAACTACATGTTGATTGTTTATTTCCCCTATTAAAAAAAGTTACACTAATCTCTTTTAGGATTTAAAAAATATGAATATCATAAAATTGACATAATTATGTTGGATAAAAATGATGTTATTTCTTTAATATTAAATATATATTTTATTGTTATTTATACTTGTGTTTATCGGAAAATTTTATAATGAGTGCTGCTATTAGCATCCCATCAATTATTTTGGACCCCTACTTATAAATTTTAAAACCCTTAAAATTTCTTTTCTCCCCCGAAATAATACCAAAATTATTCTTGTGAAAACATTTCACCGATTCAATTGAATACACAACTCATACCCCAAAAACCCTCTCTTCCAAAAACCCTAACAAAACTTATAAAGGTGATTATTACTCCATCTTCACATACTTGTTCGTGACTTGAGAAAATAAATGTAGGGTTTTTTTATTGTTGATTCAAAATTCCCCTTTTGTGGGTTCTACAATATCTACAAGTTTGGATTTGTGATCTCAGAGGTGAGTTTCTTTGAATTCTCCGACAGTTTCAATTCTTGTTCCTTATCTTACCTAGGTTTTGTGATTTTAAAGTTTGAAAAAGGTTAATTAATAATGTTCGGTTATCTGTTCCTGAACAAATAAGAAATATTCGATTACCTATTCCTGAACAAATAAACAATGTTCGGACTTGTGTTCCCGAATTTTGATCATATGTTCAAGAGTTCAATCCTGACAAAATAATGAACTGTTTTTGTTATTTTTGCTATTTTTTTTTTTCAAGAAATTTATCCTTATAATGCCAATATCCTCTAAGCTAAGAATACCATCAAAGTTATGAACCTCCTCTGAGCTTTTATTATTGTACTCCTCTTGTCTCATGGAGTTGTGGTTGCCGAAAAAACTTTGACTCATTGTCATTGCTGGAGAAGTGTAGGTAATCAAATGGTTGCCACCAGAATATTGCCGCCAAAAGGTTTTTAAGATTTTAAGGGTGGGTAGGTTTTAAAGGTGGGATTTGGGGAAGATGGATGGGTGGCAATAGATGTGGGTACTCTCATAAACCCTAACTCATGATGTAGTGGGTGTGTAGGCTTAATTTTGAGATGAAGTGATGCCATTTTTAGTAATTTCATTTGAGGTTATTATTATAATTAAAAAAAAAAAAAACTAAAAAATGGGGAGTCCAAAATAATTGATGGGGTATTAATAGCAACATTATTTTATAATACATACTTTTTTTTGGTTTGTACCGTATGCCCAGTTATGACCTTTGTAATATTTAGTTATAATTCATTGGGGTGTTGATTATGACACATTAGGGTGTTAGTTATGACTTAATTATAATCTCTTGTGGTTTTTTTTACTATGATCTCTTTTAATTTTTGTTTTGATTATACCTGAAAAGGTTTTTAGTTATGTCTAAAGTGGTGTTTAGTTATTACGTTTGGTTATGACTCATTGTGATGTTGGATATGATATATTGTGATTATTATTTTGATTATAACCGAAAAGGTCTTTGGTTATACCTTAAGTGGTGTTTAATTATGACCCATTATATTTTGTTTTTAGTTATAACTAAAAGTGATTATGTACATCGCTTGTATATGGTATATATTTCAACAATAAATAGTAAGTAGATTGCTAACCAATTGTAAGTATTCAAAATTTGTAAAAATGGTAAAATACTAAGTGGCAAGTAGAGTCACAATTAGTGGTAATTAGAATCAAAACCAGTTGTAAATATTGTGTTTATAAATGTTAACTATTTAATGATATTTTCTGTTACTTAATCATACATCACTTACTAATTAATGATACTTTACTTACTATTCAATCATACTCCATTTACTACTTCATCAGACTTGATTTATTATTTAATCAAACTCACTTACTACTCAATAAAACTCCCCTTACTATTGATTGGTAAGTAGAATCACGACAAATAGTCAATATTATATTTACAAATGATAAGTATAATTTTGACATTGAGTTCTACAATCCATCTTGGTAGCAATAATGATTAAATATGAGCCCACTTATTACTTAATAACATCCCACTTATTACTCTATCAAATTATTAAATATTTTTTTGTGTGGATATGTTAGGTATTTTAAAAAATATTTGAATTTATAAAAGTTACTAAAAGGTTTTTATTTATCCTACTCAATGATACTTGATTTACTACTTCATTAAGTCAACTTGTTATTCAATCAAACCCCACTTATTACTCAATTAGATTTGATTTACTACTCAATTAAACGACATTTATTACTCAATGAGACTCCACTTATCATTCTATCAAACTTGACTTACTACTTATTTAGATATCATTTTATTTTACTCCGTTGCATTATTAATCTGTTAATTTAAGAAATCCCTTTGGTAACCTTAGTTATCAATCAGTTGTGACGTCTAACTGGAGTTGGGTCGTGAAAAGAACGAATGGCAAGTAGAGTCACAATGGGTGGTTAATGTTCCTCTACTTACTACTCTATCAAACTTGATTTACTACTCAATCAAGCACTGCTTACAACTCAATCAAACATTGCCTACTACTTTATGAGACTCCACTCACTACTCAATCAAACTTAGCTTACTATTAAGTCAAACCCACTTATCACTCAATAAGAATCTACTTACTACTCCATTAGACTTGACTTTCTATTTAATGAGACTTCATTTACTACTTAATGATATTGTATTTATTACTCCATTAAACTTGACGACTCTACTTACTATTTTATCAGACTATTCTATTTACTACCCTATCAAACTTGACTTACAATTCAATCAAATTTACTTATTACTCAATGGTACTTGACTTACTACTCCATGAAATTTGATTTACTACCCAATCATACTTCATTTACTACTAAATCAAACCCTACTTAGATTTGACTTACTACTCCAACTTCACTTATTATTCAATGAGACTGCGCTTAAAATATTTAACATATGTGCATCTATTCACTCCAAGCCTAACTAGTAGAATTATCTATAAAGAAAAATCTATAAATGTTACATCATCGAGTTTTAGAATTGATGATATCATCTTCATCACCAATATTATATTCACCATCATTAGTATTATCATCATCTGATTCATATATAATATTATTAATTATGATAATATTTAACTTGGTTTAAAATTAATTATTGTAATTTTAACCAATTAAACAGAGGAGAGTAGTGATGAAATGGAGGGGTTTAACCAAATTTTAAACTAGTAAATTTGGATAAGTTCACAATTTCAAATTAAATTTACAATTTAATATTTTTACTCAATCTATTTGCCAAATAGCTTTTGTGTTCGTGGCAAACTATTATGTTGTCACCAATATGGTGAGTAGAATCATAATAAGTAGTACATATTGTCTCAAATACTAGTAAGTGTTGATATTATAAATGGTAAGTAGAGTCACGACAAGTGATAAGTAAAATTTGAACAAATGGAGTAAAATTTAAACGAATGGTAAGTAATGTCTAAAGTAGTAGTAAGTATTGATACAATAAATGGTAAGTGAAATTTGAACGAATGGTAAATATTGTCTGAATCAAACATGACTTACTACTAAACAAGACTATACTTACTATGTTATTAGACTTAATTTACCACTCACATAAACCCCACATACTATTTTATTAGACTTGACTTACTACTCAATAATACTCTACTTGCAATAAAATCTGACTCTACTTGCTACTCTATTGGAATTGACTTACTACCTAATCAAAACATGTTATTACGCAATAAGACACTACTTTATTGGACTTGATTTACTAAACCTCTCCTATTAGTTAATGAGGCTTCACTTACTATTTTATTAAATCTCACTTATTACTCATTGAGACTCCACTTACTATTTTATTATATTTGACTTACTATTCAATTAAATCTCACTTAATAGTCGATAAGACTCCACAACTACAAACTTGACTTAATCTCAACAACCGCTACTACTACTACCACCACCACCACTACCATCGCTACCGCTACCATCACCATCACCACCATGCTACTACCACCACCACCACCACCACCACCACCACCACCACCACCATCGCTGCTACTACCACCACCATCACTACCATGCTACTATTATCACCACCACCACTGTAACGTCCTCAAAATAATAACATTAAACCCATCAAATAAGACATTCATTGACATATGAAATAACCACATTCTTCTATTTATCAGAGTTTCATTACAAAAGTATTACATGTTAACAACAAAAGCAAAATGCCCTACGGGCTTACAGCTTTCCAAGTTAACACCTGGTTACAACAAAGAGTACTAACTCATTTACATATTAAGCCCTAGGCTTGATTTTACATGTAATACATCAAAAGTGAAACGACAAAAGTATGTCCGCCTCTAGCCTCCCAAGCTATGACCTTGGAGGTGGCATGCTACCTGTACCTGAAAATGATATTCCCATAAAGGGTGAGCCACAGCCCAGTAGAAATATACTAAACCAACCATGAACAATGACTAAAAGATTAGCAATTGATAGATGGCCAACACTGATACATTCACATAAATCACATATTCATGTCATACGACTTATGAGTCCAAGTTACCTTTCATTTTCCCTTTTTCAACAGATAAGCATGTTAGCCCTTATCATCATTTCAACAGATATGTACAAAAACTATATCCCACATTCACAGATAAGCATATAAGCTGTATCCACATTCTCAACAGATATGTATAACAACAATATCCCACATTCACAGATAAGCATATAAGCTGTATCCACACTTCACAAAGATAAGCATATGAGCTCTATCTTCACTGCTCTAGACAAGCATACGAGCTGTATCTACGGAGTTCATCCCCTATCTTCTCCCAACACTATCCGGTTTAGAGGTACATCCCCTATCTTCCCTTAAACCGCGGAGTACATCCCCCATCTCCTCCTCTACACATAACGTATACAAACACATTGGTTCTATATACCATCACTCAATACATACAATTAATGTATTCTATCAACCGTCAAATTCCATGACACATTCCATTGATTAGTTTTCGTTTGCCTAATCATCATGCATTGTCTACAACAATCACGACTATCCTCCACCGATAGCCCAAAGCAATTATTTCTAAACAGAAAATAAATGCACAATGGATATTCAATCAACATTTCAATTCGGTGAGTGATAAACAATTCAACTACACCCTTTAACCCCATGCACTCCCAATCTCAACAATTCTATTTCATTTCCTCATTTCTCACAATTAATTATCCCAATTAATCAGATAATGTAATTAGGTCATTTTCCGTAATTACCATTTCAACCCTTAGGTCCCATTTTCATCAATGATTCAACATTTATTCCATTTCCCTATACCAAGCATGCATCTAGGTTTATTATAAATAAAACCCCAACTTTTGTAAAATAACACAAAAGCCCCAAACTTTCACAAAATTATCAAACCAACCTCAACATCTCAAAATACCAAAATTTAAAGACAAAATCCATAGAGAGGAGTAGGATATCCCAACCTCAAATTCGGAGCCCCAAGGGAGAAGATGACAAAACCCAACGTGCTCCAAATTCTGAAATTTTCAGATTAAAATGTAGCCCTCGACGATCAACAACTTTTTTATAAAGGCCAAAGATGAGCAAATCACTCATACTAGATCAAAACCTAGAGAGAAGGTAGAGTTCTAGAGTGAGAGGCTCAACAATGGTGTTTTTGGAAAAGTAGGAGAGAGAAGAGAAAGTGAAAAAGTGATTTGAAAAGCCAAAACACGGAACTTAAACCCAGTCGACCCGCTCGAGCGTCAAACACCCCGCTCGAGCGTCACTCACAGACTCCCGCTCGAGCGTCAACAATCCCGCTCGAGCGGCGGATACACACTCCCAGAACTTTTACAGAACCAGGTCTACGCTCGAGCTTCCAACTCCCCGCTTGAGCGTCACTCACACAACCCCGCTCGAGCGGCCAACTGTAACAAGCCCGCGGGGGGACCTCGCTACAGCTCGGACTCGACTTTTGCAGTCACGGTTCTAAATCTGAACCAAAGAGTCCAAATCCGGCAAATCGTTTTAAGAAAACAGATTTTTGAAAGAAGTGCCAAACATGGACTGCTTTGCCAGAAACAGAGTCGCCACCTAAATATTTTATTTTGGGAAATTTAGGAAACCCTGACTCGGTGCCAAAAGGCCACGTGTCCGTCATCACCAAAGTTGCCTCGGCTCGGGAACTTGGGTACGATTGGGGAAGGTCACTTCGTGAGCACCCCCGCTCGCCCGATCATAGACCGGCCTCTACTAACCATGATATCAATTTTTGAAAACATTGTGAGTTCTTATACCAGTTATTAGCCTAGGTTACTATGTGATGATCACAGCATATAAGTATAGACTGGATCGCCTGAATTGGAACAAAACATTTCATGCTTGTTTTTGAAAATGGTTTGCTACCCGCAGGTAGGCTTGAAACATTTTGATGATTCATTCCAATTCAGATAACCCAACCTTCACCCGCAGGCATTCAGGCAGATATATCAGATAAGCACATAGCCTCATGGTAAGCATGCTATTCATGGCATTCACTCACACGTATGCAAGGATGCTAAAGCATAGAACTCACCGAGTACTCCAAGCCAAAACAAAAACTGTATTAGAAATCATGCATGACCCTAAGTATACAGAAATGCCTAATGCAACACATGCAAAATGCAACTATAGCAGGCTCGACTATTTTAAACATGGCATATGGAATGCTACAGCTAACATGTATTCAATTTGGAATTTGAAAGTACAATGCAGTTAGTATGATGCGCCGAGCCCGGTGCATGCAAAACAGATGAATGAATGCAAACATGCTATCATACTGTATGCTAATTGAAATATGCCCTAATCTAACCATCAAAAGCGGATAAATAAAAGGGAGAAAGACGTGGGGTTGGAAGACATACATCACACACACGCACACTTATTACAGTTACGCCCTCACTCGGAGGGTCCGAATAAATAATACAGTCCAAATATTACAGTCCCGAATAAAAGAATATTACAGATTTCTAATTAATTAATGAGTTAACTAAGAAAGCAAATAAAACTGGCGTGCAAGCCAGGGACTGTCTTGCTTCTGATGGATGATGCATGTCCGGGTTGTCTTGCGCGGAAATCCACCGGAATGCCCCAATTAGCCTCTGTTTACACCTGTTCTTGAAATGCGCGCTGAGCTCAGAAAAATTGCTGATTCTTCGTTTTGCTGCAACAGAGAGCAGGAAAGGGGCATAGCAATGTATCTGCACAGATATATGCATGTCTCGATCCTCGTGCCACCAATCACGCATACCGAGGCATGATGGCCGAGGAATCGAAATGCACAACTCAAATATAGGATGAATGCACATGAAACTGCAGCTAAAACCTAACTCCATCATGGGTAATCCGGAGTGTCGGTGACTGGGGAATTGAGACACATTCCGTCACTCGGAGTACGAAATGTACCTCGTTTCCCGTGCCCGGGCTAACTCCTATTCCGGACATGATGCAATATGCATGATATGCATGAAATGCAACTAATATACAATCCTAACATACACAATGCTATGGAATGACATGCCTCGAAATGCGTGCACACGGGCACGCGAACCGAGACAATGACGGAATGCTGAAAATGAGATGCCTCGAACTGCGTGCACACGGGCACGCAAACCGAGGCGATGACAGATACAATGAAAATGAGATGCCTCGAAGTACGTGCACACGGGCACGCAAACCGAGGCGATGGCAGATATAATGAAAATGAGATGCCTCGAAGTACGTGCACACGGGCACGCAAACCGAGGCGATGGCAGATACAATGAAAATGAGATGCCTCGAAGTACGTGCACACGGGCACGCAAACCGAGGCGGTGCTAAAGTGACAAGGAAATGACAAATGGGCTTATACCAACATGAGTGAGCCTCAGCCACACTCACATCGGATGCCGATGGCAGAAAATAAAGTGCCTCGAAATGCGTGCACACGGGCACGCAAATCGAGGCAATGCATACGCAATGCATATGACATACAGAATGCAATATGAACTTATACTAACATGAGTGAGCCTCAACCACACTCACATAAGATGCCGGCGGACGAAAATGAAGTGCCTCGAAATGCGTGCACACGGGCACGCAAACCGAGGCAATGACAAGATGTGATGAAATAACATGGAAATGACAAATGGGCTTATACTAACATGAGTGAGCCTCAGCCACACTCACATCGGATGCCGATGGCAGAAAATGAAGTGCCTCGAAATGCGTGCACACGGGCACGCAAACCGAGGCAATGATAAAATGATATGAAATGACATGGAAATGATATGCAAGCATACTAATGGAATTTCAGCAACAAAATATGAGGGAAAACAGTCCCGAAATGAAGCGAAATGACATGAAATGCAAGGAAATGACCCGAAATGCAACATTAGGCATCCGAAATGGCCTATAGCCATACTAAACATGCACAACATGGACATGCAATGCAAAGACAGAAGCTAGACAGTCCCAAAATAAGCACTTTTACAGTTATAAACATGGCTAAACAGCAAGTATAAGCATGGCAAAAATAGCATACAAGAATAGGGACCAAGATAGGGGTAATGAAGCAAGTGGTATAAGCTAAACCCAAACTGAAAAATTTCCTTCTACAACACTAAATATGGACCAAAAATATGAACATTTACAGTATATGGCAGCCTCAAAATCAGTATACAAACATGCTAAAAATATGATGCAAAATAAGGCTCAAAAGGTGCTAAAACATGAAGTGTATAAAATAATCACCAAACAGAAAAAAAATGTGAATGAAACATGAAGTATAGGCCAAAATAAGACCACTTTCAGTTCGGACCAAGGTCCAAAAACAGAAACAAAGAGGGCTACTAATTTATGCAAAAATGGGGCCAAATAGGGGGTATAACTACAAGTGACATATGGAAACACCAAACAATGTTGAGCCCTTCTCCAATGTTGAAGAGGGGCTCAAAATAAGCCCTAAATCAGTTTTCCACATGCTCGAAAATAAATTGCTCATGGATCAAAAATAGCATGCAAAATTATGACATACAAGATGGTCAAAGAAGCAAGTGTATTATGGAGGGCTCAAACAGGGTTGAGCCCTTAATGAGAAGTGAAGATGAGCCCAAAATATGGCCCTTTTCAGTTAGGGCCGAAGCTTGAAACCAAAAAGAGATGAGGATTAGAAATAGATCAAAGGAAAGGGTCAAAAGGATCAAAGTGTAACTTACCCTTGAAGATCCAAACTTTTGTTGCTTCTTGGGTTGATTTGCAGCTTCTCTAGCCTTCAAGAATCCCTCCTAGCTGCTGGAAATGAGATGGTGGTGGTGGAGCTTGGTGGTGTAGAAGGAATGAAGGTTAAAAAGTTAGGGTTTTTTGAAGAATTGAAGAAGAAGACAATGGAGTTTAGGGTTTATGCTTGGAGAAGAATTTTTCTAACCTCCATGAAGAAGACCCTCAGCTGGTTTATATGGTCAAGAAAGGGGTGTAAAAGGGGGGTCAAATGGAGAGGAAAACTCTCTCCCAAAATATCCGCCGGATACAGAAAATATCTGGGGGATATTGCCCCACAGCTGGAAAGGGCACAGTGAGGAGAGCACGGCCGGCCGCTCACTTTGGCCGGAGGTGGCCGGCCGGCGGCCGGCTAGGGGTCAAAAGGGTCAACCAGCTTTTCTGGCCGGCCAGGTATTGGGGAGGTAGCCCTATGTGTGTACAACACAACCATGTAATTGAAATTTCAAGAAAGTGGGCCCAAGGGGTTCAACAATGGCTCGGAAAGAGGGGGTCAAAAGGGTCAAGTTGACTTACTGGCCGGCCATGAACTTTTAGGGGCCTCTCAGGTATGTACATCACAGATATGTGGTTGAAAGTTCAAGAAAAAAGGTCCAAGAGGTTCAACATTAGCCCGGAAGAAAGGGGTCAAAAGGGTCAGGTGACCTTAATGGCCGGCCATGAACTTTTAGGGGCCTCCCAGATGTGTAGATCACAGATATGTGGTTGAAAGTTGGCAACGCTAGCTCTAAGGTATTCAACATTAGCCCGGAAGTTGCAAAAACGGGCGCCGGGAGGCCCCGGAGGAGAGATAACTGGTTGCTGCAACAATTGCTGGCCTCCCACCCTTCAGTGACCTTCCTTGTGATAAAACAGAGGTACCTGCCAAAAATGAACAAAAACCGTTGCAAAACGAACGTTCCGGGGCCAAAACACGCAGTTCGGGGTCCCGGAAATGGGCTGTTAAGCACCGAAAATTGTATTCGACCTCGAAGTGGGTTTCTCAGCCCCCAGTGTCCCTCAAAATGGATGAAATAAGATGTATGCCAAAAATCAGAGCAATAGGAGATGGTTAAGCGGTCCCGAACCGAGGCACACGGCCTGACGGCTCCGAAAACCGGGAACCGGACTCCGAAATGGGCAAAATGGCCTACGGCCACCAAATGTAGCCTACGGACATTGAGAGATGGTCTACGGGACCTCTCCCTCCTTTCAGGAAAAGAAACAGAGAAAACCGAGTCTGGTTCGCAAACCGAGACAAGGCACAGAAAAGGGTTCGGAAGTCCGGAGGCAGGGCTTACAGCCGCGACTCTGAAACTTCTGAACGAGCACATTATGCAACATCACCAAGCGCTCAATCGGCGACGTCTGAGTCTTAAGGTCGGTCAAAAATGGGGTGTCTACACCAACTCCACGCTCGAGCGTCCAATACTGCACAGGAAATACTGGATGGGTGCAATTCCCGCTCGAGCGCCAGAACCCCCGCTCGAGCGGACAGGTAAAAATCTGGGCAACTAGTTTTGGTTTCTAAACTCAACCAACCTGTAACAAACCTGCCCAACACATCCTATAACTCAAATACAAAGTAAAAAGGATGTAAACAAGAAAATAATCAACTACCAACATCCACGGACACATGTCCGGATCGCTGTACAACAAGGGTAAATCCGGGATCGCTATAACCTCCCCCCCCTTAAAGAATTTCGTCCCCGAAATTAAGCACAAGTTTTCAAAAACAAGTTTTCCTCCATTTTAAACAATGTTACATTTTAACATTCAACAATTCGACCCATTACCGGTCATCCCATCCCTTTAACAAGGGGCATTTCACAATATGTAAACAACATATGTACTTTCAACATGCATCACATTACGCATTTCCTTTCCAATTTCAACAACATATTCAACATATATAATGTTACATTCAACTTCCATATAAGGCAACTTCCAAAACATACTTCCAATAAACCAAACAATTTCAATGTTTCACAACTTAAGACATATATAAAAGCTCTTAAGTTCA
This sequence comes from Camellia sinensis, assembly GCF_055761805.1. Taxonomy (NCBI): domain Eukaryota; kingdom Viridiplantae; phylum Streptophyta; class Magnoliopsida; order Ericales; family Theaceae; genus Camellia; species Camellia sinensis. The sequence goes on from NC_138962.1 coordinate 104,343,485, forward strand.
ACAATAGTTCAAAATCTAAATACAAGATTATATATCAACAAACAAGTCCGGATATTTCTCACGGACTTCCAACTCACGTTCCCAAGTGGCTTTCTCCACTCTGTGATGTTTCCACAAGACTTTCACCAAAGGAATGGTCTTGCCACGCAGGACCTGTTCCCGCCTATCCAAGACCCGAACCGGTCTCTCCTCATACGAGGCATCCTCATCTACCTCTAAATCGGTCCAATCCAATACATGTGATGGATCTGGCTCATACTTCCGAAGCATACTCACATGAAACACGTCATGCACTCCGGAAAATTGCGGCGGTAAGGCTAACCGATAAGCAACCTCGCCAATCCTCTCAAGGATCTCAAAAGGACCAATAAACCGAGGGGATAACTTCCCACTCTTCCCAAACCTCATCAAGCCTCGCCTAGGTGATATCTTCAGAAAGACGTGATCACCAACCTCAAACGCCAAAGGCCTCATCCTATGGTCGGCATACGATTTCTGACGACTCTGGGCTATAACAAGCCTCCTACGGATAAGCTCAACTTTCTCCGTCGTCTCCCTAACCAACTCCGGACCCAACAAAGATGCATCACCCACCTCGGCCCAACACACTGGAGACCTACACGGTCGGCCATACAAGGCCTCAAACGGTGCCATACCGATACTAGACTGAAAACTGTTGTTGTAGGCAAACTCTACCAAGGGTAAGTGCCTCTCCCACGTCCCACTGAAGTCTAGGACACAACCCCGAAGCATATCCTCGAGGATCTGAATAGTACGCTCGGACTGCCCGTCAGTCTGAGGATGGTAAGCCGTACTAAAGGTCAACTTAGTGCCCAAGGCACTCTGCAAACTCTGCCACAACCTAGCAGTAAAACGAGGATCTCTATCTGAGACGATCGTCACTGGGACCCCGTGCAACCTCACTATGTCCCGAATATACAAGTCGGCAAGATGATCTACCGAATCTCTCACGCGCATAGGAATGAAGTGCGCCGACTTAGTCAACCGGTCTACATCCACCCAAATAGCATCACTACCCCGCTGAGTCCTCGGAAGACCTACAACGAAGTCCATAGTGACATGCTCCCACTTCCATTCGGCAATAGGCAAGGGTTGCAACAAACCCGCTGGCCTTTGATGCTCGGCCTTCACTTGCTGGCAAGTAAGGCACTTCGATACGAAAACAGCCACATCTCTCTTCATACCCCGCCACCAAAACTGGCGACCTAAATCCTGATACATCTTAGTACCTCCCGGATGCACCGCAAGGCGCGAATGGTGAAACTCTCGGAGTACTTCCTCTCGGCAAGGCTCCAGCACAAACAAACGGTCTCGGTATCTCACACTCTGGTCGGGATACACCGTCAAACCCTTCTCAACCTTCCCACCTGAGATCTTCTCTCGGAGGGATTCTACCTCAAGATCACCTCTCTGTGCCTCTAACACTCATGTCACAAGTGTAGGCTGCGCAACAACAGAAAACAAGGCCGCAGCCTCAACGGATTTGCCCAGTAGCAAATCAAACTCGCCAAGTGCTCCCAACATCTCCCATTCTCAGATGGCTATACTAGCTACATCACTAATGGATTTCCTACTAAGGGCATCGGCCACAACATTGGCCTTTCCCGGATGATAGTGCAACTCAAAATCATAATCCTCGATGAACTCCATCCATCTCCTCTGCCTCAGATTCAAGTCTCTCTGTGTAAACAGATACTTCAAACTCTTGTGGTCCGAGAACACTTCGAACTTCTCACCATAAAGGTAGTGCCTCCAGATTTTCAAGGCAAAGATCACAGCCGCTAACTCTAGGTCGTGTGTAGGGTAATTCTTCTCGTGAATTTTCAACTGACGTGAGCCATAAGCTACCACTTTCCCCTCTTGCATCAACACACAACCCAAACCCTCTCGTGAGGCATCACAATAAACCGCATAACCCAACCCTCTCTCCGGGATAATCAACACCGGAGCGGTGGTCAATCTAACCTTCAGCTCTTGGAACGACTTTTCACAAGTCTCACTCCACACAAACTTGACTCCCTTCCGAGTCAGTCTGGTCAACGGTGATGCTAACCTGGAGAAATCTTTCACAAACCGGCGGTAATACCCAGCCAATCCCAGAAAACTACGGATCTCAAACACACTCTTAGGCTGTGCCCAATCTTGCACTGCCTCTACCTTGGATGTATCAACAGACACCCCTTCCCCGGAAACCACATGGCCTAAGAATTTGACTTCCCTCAGCCAGAACTCACACTTCCCAAACTTGGCATACAGCCTATGGGCTCTAAGCAATTCAAGCACCACTCTCAAGTGTTCCTCGTGCTCCTCCTCAGAAGGCGAATAGATAAGAATGTCGTCCACAAAAACAACTACAAATCGATCCAAGAATTCCCGGAAGATCCGGTTCATCAAGTCCATAAAGACTGCCGGTGCGTTGGTAAGTCCAAATGGCATCACCAGAAACTCATAATGGCCATACTGCGTACAAAATGCCGTCTTCGGAATATCCTCCTCCCTGACCCTCAACTGGTGGTAACCCGATCTCAAGTCTATCTTAGAGAAACAACGGGAACCCTTCAACTGGTCAAACAAATCATCTATACGGGGCATAGGGTACTTATTCTTGACCGTAGCCCGATTCAACTTCCGATAGTCAATACACAATCTCAAGGCACCATCTTTCTTTTTAGCAAAGAGGGCCGGTGCTCCCCACGGTGAAACACTAGGGCGAACAAAACCCTTATCTAGCAATTCTTGGAGCTGAACTTTCAACTCAACCAACTCTGCTGGAGCAAAACGGTAAGGTGCCATAGAAATCGGCGCCGTGCCGGGCACTAAATCAATAGAGAACTCTATCTCTCGGTGAGGTGGCAAACTAACAAGATCTTCGGGAAAGACATCCGAATACTCACAAACCACCCTCGGCAATACAAGCTGGGTCTCACCACCCTCACCCCTCTCAAAGCTAGCAAGTAGACTACTAAGTTTACTTCGCCCTCGCGAATCATACCGCGGTGGTAAAACACAACCAACCCGGTCTCCCAAGAAATGGAACCACTCCCCGCTCAAGGTACATAACGTGACCCTCTGGCGGTAGCAATCGATAACAGCCCGGTATGACGATAACCAGTCCATACCCAAAATAACATCAAAACCCTTCATGGGCATGACAACAAACGGAAAAGGAAGCCTATAATCGGCGACCTCAATATCACAACCTCTAACACCCTGTTTCAAGATCAACTCACCACCCAAAGGCGATACCACACAAATAGGAGATGCTAACTGTGCTAACTCCAATTCCAAAACAGATGCAAATGCAGCAGATACAAAAGAATGAGATGCACCCGTGTCTATCAACACACTAGCAACCGAGTTGCAAAACAGAAAAGTACCTCTCACTACCGATGGAGCTGGTACTAAATCCTGCGCGGTAACAGCATACACGCGCCTCGTAGGCCCCTGGTCTACCTGATCACCTCGAGGAGCATACGACTGTTGCACAGACTGGGACGACGAAGCCCCCGGATTGGCCCTCGAGGCCTGCACAGACTGAGCTGGCTGAAAACTCTGCGTCTGCCTGGAACCAGACGCTCTCGAAGTGGCACTCAACTGCGGGCAAAACCTCTTCAGGTGCCCAGGCTGTCCACACTGATAACAAGACAAGGGCTGCCCCCTGCCCAAACTCTGACTCTGCGATCTAGCTGAAGAAGAAGCAGCTCTCTGACCTCCACCCTTCTGCGGGCAAACAGAAACCTTATGACCCAGCTGGCCACACTTGTCAAACTCCCCCTGATTGCCTCTCCCTGAGCCTGCACTTGGCACTGGAAAGGTCGACCTAGAAACTGCTCCCTGAGACTGCTGAGGGTTATAACCCCTCTGCCTCCTGCCATCATCCTGGCCATCTTGGCTCCTCTTAGAGCCCCTCTGCTCTTCCTCCTTTTCCTGCATCATAATTTCCATATGAGCAGCGGCATCTACCAGGTGTCTATACTCTCGGATGTAAGACCCACCAACTCTCAACTTGAGGCCCCGTCTCAACTTCCGCTCAAACTCATAGCAACGGTGTTCCTCAGACGCCACCAGTTCAGGTGCAAACCTGGACAGACTGGTAAAAGTAGCCTCAAACTCAGCCACTGACAAGCCCTGTTGTTTAAGCCGGCTAAACTGATCCCTCAGCTTCTCCCTAGCTGCTGCAGACAAAAACCTCTCCTGAAAAGCATTCACAAACGCCTCCCAAGTACCACCAACACGAGCCTTCTCGTACTTCCACCATTGACCCGCATCTCCCTTCAGCTGGAAGGATGCCAAGGTCACTTTCAGTGCTCCGTCCTCGATGCCAAGCATCTCAAACGTCTTACTCATTTGCTCTAGCCACTCATCAGCCTTCAGTGGCTCTTTCGGATCCCCGATAAACTCATCCGGATTAGACCGGAAAAACTCCCTCTTCAAGAAAGAAGGCCCTGCCTCAACTGCCTGATTCCCAGCTCTAAGAATACCCAAAGCTCCCGCTATCTCTCTGGCCAAGGCACCCATGGTCTGCTGACCCGCTGGCTCGGCCACATTGGCCTGGCCAACTCCCTCCTGCACTGCCGGAATCTCACCCGGTAACGGTACTTCCTGCCTCGCAGGTCTACCACTCCTAGCACCTCTTCCTCGTCCTGACATCCTAATAAAGGTAATACAGAACGTTAGCACATTCACAAATGTGCCAAAACTAAACACTCACGTCCTAATGCATGGACAACGGTAATTCACTCCACGTAAGCACATAAACACATAAGCACTTACGAACTTCATCTCCGGATAGTGATAGTCCCGAGGCGTTACTAGAGTTCCGGTTATAAACAACATTGATCAAGTGCTTTTCCAACAAGACTCCTAGAAACCCAAGGATCCAATCAACATCCTAGAAATCAAATCCCATACCCACATAGTCACATAAGCATGTTATCAATCAAGCACATAGCATATGATACTACATCTAAGTCTCTATCAAGCGAGACAAACCCATTGTGATCCTAATCACTTCCCACGTACCCAAAGTATTCGAACCCGGTACGCTCTGATACCAAGTTGTAACGTCCTCAAAATAATAACATTAAACCCATCAAATAAGATTTTCATTGACATATGAAATAACCACATTCTTTTATTTATCAGAGTTTCATTACAAAAGTATTACATGTTAACAACAAAAGCAAAATGCCCTACGGGCTTACAGCTTTCCAAGTTAACACCTGGTTACAACAAAGAGTACTAACTCATTTACATATTAAGCCCTAGGCTTGATTTTACATGTAATACATCAAAAGTGAAACGACAAAAGTATGTTCGCCTCTAGCCTCCCAAGCTATGACCTTGGAGGTGGCATGCTACCTGTACCTGAAAATGATATTCCCATAAAGGGTGAGCCACAGCCCAGTAGAAATATACTAAACCAACCATGAACAATGACTAAAAGATTAGCAATTGATAGATGGCCAACACTGATACATTCACATAAATCACATATTCATGTCATACGACTTATGAGTCCAAGTTACCTTTCATTTTCCCTTTTTCAACAGATAAGCATGTTAGCCCTTATCATCATTTCAACAGATATGTACAAAAACTATATCCCACATTCACAGATAAGCATATAAGCTGTATCTACATTCTCAACAGATATGTATAACAACAATATCCCACATTCACAGATAAGCATATAAGCTGTATCCACACTTCACAAAGATAAGCATATGAGCTCTATCTTCACTGCTCTAGACAAGCATACGAGCTGTATCTACGGAGTTCATCCCCTATCTTCTCCCAACACTATCCGGTTTAGAGGTACATCCCCTATCTTCCCCTAAACCGCGGAGTACATCCCCCATCTCCTCCTCTACACATAACGTATACAAACACATTGGTTCTATATACCATCACTCAATACATACAATTAATGTATTCTATCAACCGTCAAATTCCATGACACATTCCATTGATTAGTTTTCGTTTGCCTAATCATCATGCATTGTCTACAACAATCACGACTATCCTCCACCGATAGCCCAAAGCAATTATTTCTAAACAGAAAATAAATGCACAATGGATATTCAATCAACATTTCAATTCGGTGAGTGATAAACAATTCAACTACACCCTTTAACCCCATGCACTCCCAATCTCAACAATTCTATTTCATTTCCTCATTTCTCACAATTAATTATCCCAATTAATCAGATAATGTAATTAGGTCATTTTCCGTAATTACCATTTCAACCCTTAGGTCCCATTTTCATCAATGATTCAACATTTATTCCATTTCCCTATACCAAGCATGCATCTAGGTTTATTATAAATAAAACCCCAACTTTTGTAAAATAACACAAAAGCCCCAAACTTTCACAAAATTATCAAACCAACCCCAACATCTCAAAATACCAAAATTTAAAGACAAAATCCATAGAGAGGAGTAGGATATCCCTACCTCAAATTCGGAGCCCCAAGGGAGAAGATGACAAAACCCAACGTGCTCCAAATTCCGAAATTTTCAAATTAAAATGTAGCCCTCGACGATCAACAACTTTTTTGTAAAGGCCAAAGATGAGCAAATCACTCCTACTAGATCAAAACCTAGAGAGAAGGTAGAGTTCTAGATTGAGAGGCTCAACAATGGTGTTTTTGGAAAAGTAGGAGAGAGAAGAGAAAGTGAAAAAGTGATTTGAAAAGCCAAAACACGGAACTTAAACCCAGTCGACCCGCTCGAGCGTCAAACACCCCGCTCGAGCGTCACTCACAGACTCCCGCTCGAGCGTCAACAATCCCGCTCGAGCGGCGGATATACACTCCCAGAACTTTTACAGAACCAGGTCTACGCTCGAGCTTCCAACTCTCCGCTCGAGCGTCACTCACACAACCCCGCTCGAGCGGCCAACTCCACGTTCGAGCGTCCAATACTGCACAGGAAATACTGGATGGGTGCAATTCCCGCTCGAGCGCCAGAACCCCCGCTCGAGCGGACAGGTAAAAATCTGGGCAACTAGTTTTGGTTTCTAAACTCAACCAACCTGTAACAAACCTGCCCAACACATCCTATAACTCAAATACAAAGTAAAAAGGATGTAAACAAGAAAATAATCAACTACCAACATTCACGGACACATGTCCGGATCGCTGTACAACAAGGGGAAATCCGGGATCGCTATAACCACCACTACCACTACTACCACCACCTTCATCAACATTGTCATTATTTCCACAAACATCATTAAAATTTTACTACCACTATCATCACTACCTCTACCACCATCACCACAACACCACTACCATCAACGCTACCTTGCCACTACTGCCACGACCATGTCACTGCCACCACTACCACTGTCACCACCACCATGCCACTACCATCACTACCACTACCGCTATCACTACCACCACCACTACCACCACTACCACCACCACCACCACGACCATCACTACCACTACCACTATCACTACCACCACCATCATCACCACCATTACTACCACCAACATCACCATCATATTACCATTACTATTCAATCAAACATGAATTACTACTCAATAAGACACCACTTAATTGGACTTGACTTACTACTTAATTAAATCTCACCTACAACTCAATCAGATTCTATTTACTATTTCATCAGATTTATCATTGTTCCAAAAAGGTTGAAAAATACTCATTGAGCTTCCACTTAGTACTTAATAAGTTTCCACTTACTATTTCACTATACTCTACTTATTACTCAGTTTTGGTTTCCCTTACTATTCAATGAGCTTCCATTTGCTATTTCACTACACTCCACTTACTACTTGTCACGACCCAAACTCGGCCCTATGGGTTTAGCACCGTAACCGGCCAGTAATTCGAGATTACCGAAGGCCTGCCTAACAGTAGTACAGTAAAACAAAGTACAGGGCCTGGCGGAAGCCAATACAGTAATTAAACAATGCCCAATGAGTTGTGACAGTCTGTATGCAAAAAGACTTTCCAAACGTATTTACATTCAGTGGAAAGGTATACACAATATATACAATCATTCAGAATAGGGACCCAATCCCTATGTAACAGTACAGTAAACATTCAGTCTATACAATCCATTCGGTTATTACAAAACAGCAAGACAGTACAGAAGGGGGAGTCCTAAAACACCCCTAAGCCTTAGCATGATAGGCTTGGAACCTCGCAGTGAGGCACGGTAGTTGGCTTAACAAAACTGGAGTAACCCTGACGCTCCTGGCCGCGGTCTGGTGCCTGTACACCTACATATATATATGAGCAGTGAGCTAAAGCCTAGTGAATAACATAATGCGTAAAGAGGTTAAGAATGAATGTCCTTACAGTATGAAAACAGTTCATTAAATCAGTATTTCAGTCGTTCAGTCAGTACAGTCATATGTGGTACATCCATTAGCATAACAGTACAGTAAATAGTAGGTCTTAAAAGACCGAGCAGTAAATGATGGCCATCAGTCAGTAAACAGTAGTGGTTCCAACAAGAGAACCGACAGAGATCTCTGTAACAGTAACAGTAACAGTAGGTGCTAAGGATGCCACAATACAGTTCTGAACATAGGACATACATTCATTTAATTAATAGTATCAGTTCAGAAAGCAGTACAGTTCAGTTGTTCAGAAGATAATCATTTCGAACATATCTTTACACAGTTGTTACTCATAGAGTTTGGGCTACAGTATGCTAGAGCGTGCCTCCCTAGTCGCCAACCCTACACAGTTAACAGATTGAACACACTAAGCTACACAGCTGGGAAGATAATAACTGAATCCCTAATTTGCCTCGGTGTGTTCTACATCTATGTCCTCAATAAGATGTCTTAAACTAGGCCTAAGAATGCCTAGAATGGGACGAGGATGCAAAGATGTACTTTTAAAAGCATTTTCAGATTTTTCAGAAAACTGGGGTCACGCTCGAGCGTAGGTCACTCCGCTCGAGCGGACATGCAGACAAAGGTACCCGCTCGAGCGTCAAATCTCCCACTCGAGCGTACTGTAAAAGTACTGGATGGGTGAAATCTCCGCTCGACGGACGCTCAACGCCCGCTCGAGCTTGAGACACATGACTTTGCTCGAGCGCCCAGTCCTCCGCTCGAGCGGATTGTAAAACAGCGCAGAGATACTGGATGCTCGGATTCCACGCTCGAGCGTCACCTTCCCCCGCTCGAGCGGGAGTGCAAAATCTGGAAATTCCAGATTGCACCTCCAAGCTCAAACTCAAGCTTAAATGCATCAAAACTGATCCTCTTGGGCCCATTTTCTGGAAAACTCTTATAAACTCATAGTTAAACATGATTCAAAACTCAATTTGAGAAATCAAAGCCCAAGGGTGTTTAATTCAAACCCAATTTCAAACCAATTTCGTGAACATGGAGAACATGCAAACATGCATGAATTCAAACTAATTCAAAGCTTCAATTTGATGCTTTAAGGAGCCAATTGTTTCCAAAACATGATGAAATCATGGACTTAAACATATTTGTGAACATGCATGCAACATTTTGCCATGAAAACAACTCAACATCTACAATACAAACATGCATGCAAGAAATGAACTTCAATTCAACAAGGAAGAGCCATAACTTGGCTCAAGGCTACAATTTGCTATAAATCATCTTAAACTCAAGAACAAAAGGGTAGTTATTCTACCTTAGGTCTCCAATGCAAGACTAGAAGCTCAAATTAGCAACCTATACTTCAATTCTTCAAGCAATTCTCCCAATGAACTCAAGATGGAAACCAATTTCTCTCCCTCTCTTCTCTCTTGGTTGGCTAAGGCTCAAGAAAAAGGGTTGAGGGAATTGTGGTATGATCAAGTGTAAAGCTCTCAAAGGTGTTAAGCTAGTGGCCCACTAATGGTGGCAAAAAGGTGAATAAACCAACTCATGCAATCTAGCAATATATAATCTAGTTTAATCATACCAAATTGATTTTCAGATAAATATACCATAAAATCACATTAATTCTAAGGGTCATAGAACATCAATCAATTCCGGATTCGGCCGCCGATAGGGCCTTCAATTAACAGTTAAAAGCATAAAAACGTGAACAGATAATCAAACAATCAAACAGATAAATGCACAATTAAACAGATATACTCAGTCAATTCAGTTCTAGATTTCAGTCAGTCAGTTCAGTATTTCAATCAGTTCACTTATCAGTCATAATCAGTTCAGTTTAACGGTAATCAGTGGTTATGCGGTAAACAATGGTGAGGGTTATTACACTACTTAACGAGCTTCCACTTACTATTTCACTAGATTTTACTTACTATTCAATGAGTTTCCACTTACTATTTCATTACACTTCACTTACTACTCAATTTTGGTTTCACTTACTACTCAATGAGACTCTACTTACTATTAAATTAAACCCCATTCACTACTTAATGAGACTCCACTTACTACTCATTAATTGTTTACTTGCTACTCCATCAAACTTGACTTACTTTCCAATTAAACACTACTTATTACTCAATAAGACTCAACTTACTACACAATCCAACTCCGCTTCACTATCACTTAAAAAGACACCACTCAATTGGATTTGATTTACTACTAATTTAAATGACACTTAATCCAACTTACTACTCATTTAAATCCCACTTAGTTTTATCATATTAAACCCCACTTACTATTCAATGAGAGACTCCACTTACTAGTCAATCAAACTTCACTTACTACTCAATTAAATATGGCTTACTACTCAATAAGACACTACTTAATTGGACTTGACTTACTACTTAATAAGTCTCACTTACTACTCAATGAAACTCTACTTACTATTTTATTAGACTTTGCTTACTACTCAATTAAACTCTATTTATTACTCAATAAGACTTGAACTACTGTTCAATTAAACCTTACCACTCACTAACACTTAACTTACTCTACTAACTACTTAATTAAATTCCTTCATTACTTAATCAAACATGACTTACTCAATAAGACACTACTTCATTTGATCTATCCTACTCAATGATATTCGATTTACTATCCCATTAAACTTGAATTACTCCTCATATTAAACCACACTTACTACTCCATCAGACTCTTTATTATTCAATAAAATTTCACTTACTACTTAATGAGACTCCACTTGCTGCTCCATTAGACTCGACTTATTACTCAAAGAAATTTTATTTACTACTCAATGAGACTCCACTTACTACTCTATTAGACTCGATATATTACTTAATGAAACTTCATTTAGCATTCAATGAGACGACACTTAATTACTACTCCATCAAACTTGACAAACTATTCAATCAAATATTGTTTATTAGTCAATGATACTCCACTTACTCTACTTGCTACTCCATTAGAGTGCTACTCAATCAAACATTTGATACTCAACATTCTATTTCATCAAACTTGACGTACTATAAATAAAATCTCATTTAGAGAGTGTCATACTAAGTGATAAGCCGTTTCAAAACAAATGGTAAAATAATTCATAACGAGTGATAAATAAATTTAGAAATCTAACCAACTTTAAAGAGTGTCATAGTATGATCTCATTTATTACTTAATGAGATTCCACTTACTATTTCATTAAATTTGACTAACTACTCAGTTAAATTGCATTTGCTACTTACGGAGATTTCAATTATGACTTTATTAGACTTAACATACTACTTAATTAAATTTTACTTATTACTCAATAGGACTTCACCTACAATTCTATTAGCCTTGACTTATTACTTATAAAATATTTGACTACTGACAACTATTAAGTGGTAAATAAAATTAGAATGAATAATATGACTTGACTTATTACTTAATCAAACATCTGACTGTGAGAACCCGAATATAAAAAAAAAAAATTTAAGTAAATAATTAAATAGTAATAATAATAATTTTACAATTTCAAATATTTTGATGGTAAATCCTAAAGTGCAAATTAAATATTTGGGGGATCTTTAATTAATTTTTAAACTATAAATAAATTTTTATGGAAGTCCACAATTTTTAAGACTATTGATAATAATCTTAATGATAGTAACAACAACAACAATAATAATAATAATAATAAACTAGTTAGTAAGGGGTCATTTTGAAAATTTATTATAGGTGAATAAAACCTTAATGGTGAGATATCAATCCTTTTCTTAACTACCCTAGTAGCAGCTATGAGATATAGAGAAATGGGAGAGGGAAAGAGATGGCTTGTTTCAGTTTTGTGGTGTCTATTAGCAAGTTAATCTTCCTCACTATCTTCCTTTTTGTTCTTATTTTCTTTATTTAATTCCTTGTGGCGTTGTGAGGGTTGTGTGGCTGGTCGATTTTGGGATTATTTTATATAGATATACCTACATACATACTTATACTAATGTAACAATAGAGTTAATTGGGTAGTCAAATATATTACATGTGTATCTTAGTTGGCTTGCGCGTAAGAGTGGTGCATCTGTGGCAAAGAAATTGTTGGGCATGCAGGTGTGTGTTTTATTATTTCTTTATATTTAATTGGCGGTTTGGTTATGCTGTGAAGGAGTTAAAGAGAGAGGTATTAGTATTTAATAATGGATTTTCTTGTGTAAATGGGTTGCTGGGAAGTTTTGGCTTGCAATGGTGGATGGAAATTCTTGATCCTAAAAACATAAACTTTAAATTTTGAGGAATCCTATCAAACGGAGGAATTTTGAACTGAAATTTTTACGGTAGATTAATTACATATTTAATTGCGTATCTGAATATTTTCATAATTTTTGGGAGTCAAAATCCATATAATCTGATGCGTTCAAATCTATCCAGAAAACTGGTTTTAAACAGTAATTTCGGAAGTGTTGGTCTCTTTGGGTATAAATCCAAAAATTATCAAATCAGCGTCATTAGAACCGGTTACGAGTCTAGTTTCGTATGTTTTTGGCCTTGTGTTGATTGCTCATGTATACTAAGAGAACCGTCAATTTCTTTAAAGTGCTGCAGAAAACAATCTGTTTGGGCATAATTAATTGTAAATAGTTATTTTGACAGGTAAATCAAGTGAAACCAATTGGGTTTGAAACTTAGGATATATTAGTTGATATTTGGAGGGTTTTAGAATTTTTCGAACAACGTGGAGTGGGTTTTTAATTTTCAAAGTTAGCGAATAGATTGGAAAAACTCTGTTTTATCTTAAAGTCACTTTTAGTTAAGTTTTGATCGGAACCCATGTCTTGGGTGATTTTAGACCTTGAAGAACATTTACTTAGGTATTATTTAAGAGTAATGGTGAGTGGGATTGAGCTGTGTTAGTGCGCTTTAGTGTGGGGTACTTAGTTTATTATTCTCTTTAGTATTTTCAAATTAGTAGTGACGTGTAGTCTTCATACTTGGTTTAGGGCACTAGTTGGACTTTTATACTCAATTCGAGAATTACATTATTTCGTTCCAGGTGAGTAGTTTCATGCTACGTATTTTAATAAATGTTCCCCTACCTTGAACTGTTGGAAAAATAAATTGTTGTTTCAGGACTAAACTGTTTTGATAAATTATTATATTATCAATGGAATCAATTATTTTTAAAACATTTGTGAACTTGGCATACTGCAAACTATTTGTTTTGGTCTCATGTTTATAATGATGAACTACCATGTTTTGAGAAACTGATGTGTATTGATTATTGGAACCATATGTGTATTTAGTCCAGGGAAATTATTCCACTCTGTGTGGTGACTCTGGCCAGTAGGGAACAGATCCGGGTTGAGCCGTGATGACTCTTGCTCAACGATTGTATGGAAAAGACCTACATTAAACTAGGTGACCTTCAATCGGATCGTCTTCAAGAAAAGGCCCAAGTTGCCACCCTGAGGATGGCTCCTATTTCGGTATTGGATCCAACGGGGCTTATAGCCTTGAGAACTGTGTGGCATATTATTTGTTTTTTTCTTGGTACCTAGAAAATTATTGGTGTTCATATTGTAATCTGTTTTAAGTGAAAAATGTCATTTATCATGTTCTTGAGAGACATGAGTATTTTAACTGTTTAACTGTGGAACATTCTTTTTGAAACAAATTCTCTTTACCAAACTGTATGCCAATCTAGTTTCTATGATATATATCTTATTTTGGAATTGAACCCTGTTTTCAAAACTGTATTTACTATCCATGTTGCTACTCACCGAGCTATCAGCTGACTTAGTTGTTTACCATTTCCAGGTGTTAGAAGGACTTAGAGTGGACTCCTGGCGTAACGGGGACTCAATTGCATGGACCTCTAGGGAATTTATTTAATTTGTTTTAGGTTGCTTTGTCGGGTTTTGTGCATACATTGTGGTTGGGTTTTATTTAGAATTATTTTATTTTGTGGGCGGTTTGTGTCCCATTTAGTATATATATTTTTTTAGGAAGTTGGTTATGACTTGTTTTGCACTTGTGGCATGTCACTGGATTGAGTTTTGATTTATTTATTTCTGGGCTATCATCACATTTATTCTTTATGGTTTTGGGTTCATGTTTAGGCTTACGTGTGCCTTGGGCTAAGTCCCTGTGGGCCACGGCCGGTCATGTCCAGATTTGGGGTGTGACACTGACTACTGACAACCATTGGTTGATAATTAGAATTATAACAAATAATAAGTACTATATTTAATAGTGATAAGCACTATCACAATTGAAGCTCTGTAACAGAGAATAAAAAGAATTCTCTCAACCACCAAAGCAAGGAAAGAGAAAAGCTCAACAAGGCTTGAAATTTCATAAAAGATCTAAGGATTGTATGATGGAGAGAGGAGGAGCGAGAGGTGCGCGGGGAGGTTGGATACCAGCTCTTCAGCGGAGGCCACAACAAAATGGGAAAGCTCAAGGAATTTTCATAGTGTTTGTGGACAATATACCGGAATCTATGGACCCAAAAGGTTTGTTTGTTTTGTTCTCCAAATTTGGGGCGGTCAAAGATGCATTTATTCCAAATAAGAGAAGACAGGTAACGCGTTCTAGGTTCGGTTTTGTGAGATACGATTGCTCGGTGGCGGCTGATATGGCAATCCAAAAAGCAAATGGTGTATGGGTTGATAATAGGAACCTGAAAGTGAAAATGGAAGAGTTTGGTAGGATGGATCAACCAAGTGGGGGTCAACCAGTTTTTCAAGGGCGGGAAAAGAGGGCAGTGAATAATACTAGAATCAATAGTAAGACAAAGATGGAGTCACGATCTCATGTTGACATTGTTAAAGGGAATGAAGATAAGGGAGGCAAGAATCTTATTGTAAGAACAGAGGAGGCTAGCAACGGTTGGCTGTACGAGAGTCTAATTGTTAAGTTGAAACTGTATTGCATATTGCTAGAGTTCAAACAGGAATGTGAGAAATGAGGAGTGAAAGATCCTATTTTTCGTGAAGGTGGAAGAAAATTGGTGGTAATTACGTTCAACTCAAAAGAGGAGTTGCAGTATGAATTTAGTAAGATGAAGGAATGGATTTATGTATGGTATGACTTTGTATCGGAGTGGAAGAAGGATATGGTTATTGAACAGGAAAGAGCAGTGCGGTTAAGTTGCTATGGTGTACCGTTTAATTTGTGGAGTTCAATCACATTCAGAAACATTGGAAAGTTATGGGGCCAGGTAATCGATATTGACAATGATACTTTGCAAATGACATCGTTATAGTGTGGTAAAGTAAGAATAGCCACTAAGGTGATAGAGTCTATTAATACGGTGATTTTGTTGGCATGTAAGGATATGTCTTATCCTATTCGAATTTGTGAGGAACAAGTTATCACAGTTAGTTCTGTTAGTCGACAGGATCCACAAATGGGAGAAGGGTCATCGTATTGCAATGGTGTGAAAACCTCTTGCGAAGAAAATGGTGGGTGCTGCAATAACTCTGAGGATGGCACTGAGGAGGATGATAAGGTAGAGGTTGACCTGGCAGGTCTGGTGGACAATGAAGCTGTGCTAGCACCATATGGAAAGGGGTGTAACAGTAATGAGGTGGAGGGGAAGGCAAAGGATTTTAATGCCACAACTGTCTCCAGAGTAATTGAATCAGTTTGTGGCCTGGGGATCGGTGGTGTGGGTGGCGCATGCATGGAGACGAAGAGGTGTTTGTCTGATATTCGAATTCAGTCTGACAATGTACGAAGTCGACAAGTAGTTGGGCATGATGATAACGTGGGCTACTTGAAAAGTTTGAGTGGGTTTGAGTTGGAGCGGCCCAATATTAATCTTGAAGTTGTCATTGGATCAGCTCATGATAATGGGGTTTTAAATAATGTGTGTGGTGGTCAAGATAGTGATCCAAAATTCATTGGGTTGGGTCTAGAGGTGGATAACATGATTTCAAAGGCTAATAGAGCAAGTCAATTGTTCATTCAATCTGGGCAATCACGGATGGACGGGTCAGAGATGGAGGTGAATTCTTCACGAAGGAATGATGTTCAGAACAAAGGGAAAAGGAAAGTAGTGGTGGCTCAGCATACAACACAGTGTAAAGCTATGTTTACAAAGAACATTGGTAGGAAAGGTGTAGTTTCTGGAAGTAAGATTGATAAAGGTGCGATCATTCAAGCAGCAATGGCTGCTGTTTCCTACTCTAAATCACAAGGGAGTAGCTCGAGTAGGGCTGGGTATCTTCTGAATAAAGCCCTGGCAACCATGCAAATTGGGAAATTATTGGGAATTGACTTCAAAGAAAAGGAAAATGAGGTCATTGATAAATTAATAGAACTTGAAGAGAAGGATTTGGAGAGAGCAGAGGCTATGAAGGCGGCGGCTAAGCAGCCCTAAGAAGCGTGATTAGGGGTTTTTGGTGTATTGTTTTGGATTGTAATGAAGATTTTAACTTGGAATGTTAGGGGTTTGGGTAGGTCTTGTAAAAGACAGAAGATAAAAGAGTTAGTCAGAGAAAGAGGTGTGGATATGGTAATGTTACAAGAAACAAAGAGAACAGATGTCTAATCATTTTGTTAAATCTATGTGGCCATGGGATCAGTTTAAATTCTTATTTGTGGATGCAAAAGGGAGTGCTGGGGGTCTTATTTGCATTTGGAAGCCTAAGATGTTTGCTATGGTTGATTGTTACTGCAACAGAAGTTTCATTTTGCTATCAGGTATTTTTTTGTAGCTTTTTTAATTGCATGGTTGTTAATGTATATGAGCCGAATGACGTAGCCAAGAGAAGATTTCTGTGGGATGTGCTAAGAAACCTTAGGGACTCTTTCCATTACCCATGGTGCTTGGGGGAGGGGATTTCAATGAGATTAGATCCATTGGTAAGAGAAAAGGTTGTTTACGGAGAGATAGGGCGATGCGAGATTTTGGGGAGTTTATTGAAAAAATGGAAGTTACTGATATTTTGATGTTGGGAAGAAAGTATACGTGGAGTAATTCCATTGATGGTGATAGGTGGAGTAGAATTGATAGGTTTCTTCTTAATCCTGAGTGGCTTGAGCTATTTGATCTTAAAGTCTAGGGTCTGCCCAGAATCTTATCTGATCATTGTCCATTGTTACTTATGGAGGACCAAAGAGATTGGGGTTCAAAGCCCTTTAAATTTTTCAACTCTTGGTTTTTGCATCCTGGCTTCTTACCTTTGGTTAAAAAAAACTTGGGAGGAGTCACATGTATTTGGGTGGGCAGGTTTTGTTGTTAAGGGCAAATTTCTTATCCTCAAATCAAAGCTGTAGGAATGGAATATTGAGGTTTTTGGTAATGTTGATTCCAAATTAAAAGTTGCTGAAGCAGAGCTTCATTCTCTAGATTTGGAGGCTGAGGGTAGAGGTCTGAATGATCAGGAAGTTAGTAAAAGAAGAAATCTACTTGGAGACGTATGGAGGCTGACAAAAAAGGGGGAGTAGGTATAGCTTCAAAAATCTAGATTGAATTGGGCACTTAAGGGTGATAAGAACACCAAATTTTTTCATGTAATGGCAAAATCGAGACAGTGTAAGAATATGTTGGATTGTCTTCAGGTCAATGGAAGAAATATTATGCAGCCCAATGAGGTGAAACTAGAGGTAGTTAGGCATTTTAAATGTTTGTTTACTGAGAGTTGGGTGCATAGGCCCAAATTGGTTGGTTTGTTAAAATCTATTAACATTGATTCAGCTGTTGATTTGGAGGTGGAATTCACTGAATCTGAAGTGTGGGCTGCTATTAAAAGTTATGATGGGAACAAGGCCCCAGGTCTTGATGGGTTTAATTTATCTTGCGTATAGAAATGTTGGAGTGTAATGAAGCATGATTTTATGAATTTCATGAAGGAGTTTCATGAGAATGGTAGGTTGGTTCGAGGTTTAAAATGCTCTTTCTTTACTCTTGTCCCAAAGAAGCTCAACACATTAAGTCTTTCGGATTATCGTCCTATTTGTCTTATTGGTGTAGTTTACAAAATTTTGGCTATGGAATTATTATTTAGAATGAAGAAGGTGTTACCTGAGGTGATTAGTGAGAATCAATTTTCATTTTTAGGGGGTAGAAATATAATGGATGGGGTCCTCATTGCAAATGAGATTGTGGATTGGTAGAAGAAGACAAAAACCAAGGGTGTTCTTCTCAAGTTGGATTTTGAGAAGGCCTATGATACTTTGAATTGGGAATATTTGTTAGATATGCTTCAAAAATTTGAATTTGGTGCTCAATGGATAGGGTGGATTAAAGCCTGTGTAACTTCTCATAGTATCTTGGTGTTGGTAAATGGCTCTCCCACAGTTGAGTTTCATCCTCAGAGAGGGTTAAGGCAAGGTGATCCACTTTCACCTTTTTTATTTAATGTCATAGCAGAGGGTTTGAATGTTTTTCTATCTAGAGCTAAGGAGCTGGGCCTAATTAGAGGTGCTACCATTGGTCCCAGTGGTTCGGTTGTTTCCCATCTGCAATTTGCAGATGATACTATCTTGTTTTGTGAAGCTGATTGAAGTGAACTTATTATTCTCAAGAGGATCCTCAGATGCTTTGAAATCATTTTAGGGTTGAAGATTAATTTTCGAAAAAGTGTTGTTTGGGGAGTTGGAACTCCTCCTCAGCTTGTCAAGGATTTTGCTGATAGACTGAATTGTTCTCATCAAACCCCTCCTTTGATTTACCTTGGTTTACCTTTCGGAGCAAATCCTCGAAGGAAATCAACTTGGAAGCCTATCTTAGATACGATCAAAGCAAGGCCTACAGGTTGGAAGGGGAGATTGATGTCTTTTGTTGGTAGAGTTACCATGATCAAGTCAGTCTTCTCAAGTCTTCCAGTCTACTACCTATCTTTGTTTAAGATGCCTGAGTGTGTGGCTAAGATGGTGGACAGATTGCAAGCCTCATTTCTATGGGGTGGGTCAGATAATCACAGGAAGGTTCATTTGGTGCGTTGGGGGGAGGTGACAAAGGCTTTACAACATTGAGGTTTAGGGATCAGAAAAATTAGAAAGGTGAATATCTACTTGTTATTTAAGTGGTGGTGGTGGAGGTTTGGGTTTGAAAAGATAGCTCTGTGGAGACAGTTGATTAGTAGTAATTATAGTCATTTGAATGGATCCTTTTTGCCTTTTTCTGATGCTTTGATGTCACACCCCAAACTCGTCCCTAAAAGTTTGGGCATGACTTACTCAGAAACAGACACTTAACCTGATATACATATCATATGGGGCCTGAACGGTAGCATAGATATCCTACAATAACATAAAATAACATCCATTGAGCTACCATTACCATGCTAGGATCATAACATTGCATAAACGAGTAAACATACAGTGACATGCATCAGCGGAACCAGTTAAGTACATTTACATATACAGACCCTACTCCAAGATTGGGCGTATGACAAAAGCATAGGAGGGTCAAGGGTTTATATACAATTCAACCTTAGTTAGGCAATTAGAATACAAGCCAAAGCTTGACAAAATTCCACAAAAATGAGACGGCTCCACCTAAGTGCCTGGACACATTGAGGTTGACAAAAGATAGACGAGCCTCAGGAATTAAGACTGGCTCCCAGGTTGGTTACCTACAAAAACAGACAAGATACAGAGTGAGCGAAGCTCAGTGAATAATAGTACTAAACAATCAATGATTATCTCGAATGATAAAGCGTGTAACTGCAGAGGCATATCATTAACTTTATCTTGTAATTATTTCCAGAACGACTATAGGCCCAGTTTTTAAACAGAGTGGCTTATGCCTAGTAATATACAGAACGGCCATCAGCCTAATAGAATTTACAGAATGGCCATTGGCCAAACAGAATTTACAGAACGACCATTGGCCAAGCAGAATTTATAGAACGGCCATTGGCCAAGCAGAATTTACAGAATGGCCATTGGCCAAGATGAATTTACAGAACGGCCATTGGCCAAGCAGAATTTACGGAACGGAGTAACTCCAGAGTGATGCCGATACACACAATTCCTTTAGCGTTACATGAATTCACACCGATTTCCAACCAATGTACATGTTAACGTAATTATTTACGGGGAACAAAACGTTAATAACAATAGTTATTAACGATAAACA
Source organism: Camellia sinensis (assembly GCF_055761805.1). Taxonomy (NCBI): domain Eukaryota; kingdom Viridiplantae; phylum Streptophyta; class Magnoliopsida; order Ericales; family Theaceae; genus Camellia; species Camellia sinensis. The sequence goes on from NC_138962.1 coordinate 104,363,931, forward strand.
AATGTACATTTATAGTACTGTTACTTACTGTATTGTGGTGGAGCGTTAGTCCTTCCTGGAGTATGTCCTGCATACATACACAACTCATGAATTATTTCCTTTTCCTTTGTTAATCATTTTCGGGTTTGCTTTGTTTCACATGAATTTACAGGTATCAAAAAGGCTTCAAATACATATTTTAAAATATCCGAGGGACGAGCATGTAAAATGGAGCAGGCAAATTTTCTAGACTTGGGCCGCACGTGCGACCGTCCCCTCCTCACGTGTGGACATGGACTGCATGTGCGGTGCCCCTTCTTCACTTGAGCGGCCAAAAACAGTATGCAAATCCAGTTTTCTTCCTCTTTTCCGCACGTGCGGCCATGACCTCCGCACGTGTGGCCTGGCCCCTATTTGACAGTCCGAAATTCATACAAAATCCAATTTTTTGTGGGCATCAACAAGGTCCAAAATAGATCCTTTAATTGCTAAAACAGGGTTCAAAAATCATGTAATTAGGAGGTACAACATATGATGATCTAAATATCAACTAGATCTTTATTCCATAACCAAAAACATAACTCAATTCATGAGATTCTAACTTCATACACACATAAACATATACACACACATGGCCATATCCACATAATTGAGTTCAAACATGTCAATAGAAGGAATAGAGTGTAGCTTCCTATACATATAACACCAAAGTAGTTCCAAAACCCAAAGTGATAAACCATGTTTCAAATTAAGCAAGAATCAATTACTAACTTCCCTCTCATACCCTAAGTCACATGATTGTGAGGAATCCCTCTCAAATTCAAAAGAAGAATCATAGGTGATGAATAAATTTACCTTAGGCTCGAGTCTTTCAAATTCCTAACCTTCTTGATGATCTTCTCCCCCTACTTCTCAAACCCTTCTCTAAGCTTTTCTCTCAGGAGATATTTTTCAATGAAGCTTCTTAGTCAAAGTGTTTAAAGAGCATTGGTACATAGATATATATAAAATGTGAATAGGACAAAAATCAATCGTTTGATCATCCCAAATTGAAATTTCACAGAAATGCTTATTATTACCTAAAAATAATGCTGATCTCAAATGTAAAATCAATTTTGGATTATCAAGCCTCTAAGGCTCTCAATTTCTGATCCCAACATTTTAATTGTGTCAGATACTTCCTTATTAAACAGATATGAATCAATATTCATACATTTTGCTTAATTAAACCTCATTTCACATGAAATTTCACAGTAAGCAATTAAGTGAACAGAATAAAGGACCGAAAATATACCAGAAAAAGATATGTGGGTCGGGTTGTTACACTCTCCCCCCCTTAAATAAGTTTGGTCCCTCAAACTTGTTTTACCTCAAGATCAGAACAGATGTGGATATTGGTGTTGCATCTCCTCTTCTTTTTCCCAAGTTGCTTCGGTTCCGTAATGTTATCTTGCCATTCAACTTTTACCATTGGGATCTCTTAATTTCGTAATTGTTTCACTTGTCGGTCCAAAATTCGAATTGGTTTTTCCTCATAAGTTAACTTGTCATCTAGCACAATTTGGTGATAATCTATGACATGTGACGGATCCGGAAGGTATCTTCGAAGCATAGAAACATGCAACACATTATGGACTTGACTCATATTTGGCAGAAGGGCAACTCGGTAAGCTACCGGACCTACTCTTTCCAAAATTGGAAATGGGCCAACATATTGGGGTGTTAATTTACCCTTTTTTCCGAATCTTGGATGTCTTTCATTGGAGTGATTTTCACAAGAACATAACTATCCGCTTCAAATTCCAAATTCCTTCGTCGGTTATCCGCATAACTCTTCTGCCTACTTTGAGCAGTTTTCAATCTTTCCCGAATAATTTTAACCTTTTCAGTTGTCAACTGAACAATTTCGGGCACCAGTAATGGTCTATCTCCAATTCAGCCCAACATACAGGGGAACGACATGGTCTTCCATACAGAGCCTCATAGGGTGCCATCTTAATACTCAAATGGTAACTATTATTATATGCAAACTCTACCAACGGGAGATGAGTTTCCCAACTTTCCTGAAAATCCAGAACACACATTCGAAGCATATCCTCTAACGTTTGTATCGTCCTCTCGGATTGTCCGTCTATTTGAGGGTGGAAGGCTGTGCTAAAATTTAGTTCTGTACCTATTACATCCTGTAGACTTTGCCAGAACCTTGAAATAAATTTTGGATCTCTGTCTGACACAATTGAGACCGGAACACCATGGAGTCTTACAATTTCATTCACATAGATCACAACAAGTTTGTCTGCATTATACTGGGTTTTCACAGGTAGGAAATGAGCGGACTTAGTCAATCGGTCTACAATGACCCATATAGAATTCATACCTCGAGGAGTCCGTGGCAAGCCTACAACAAAATCCATGGTAAGATGTTGCCACTTCCGTTCCGGAATTGGAAGGGGTTACAGCAATCCTGCTAGTCTCTGATGCTCTGCCTTTACTTGCTGACATTGTAAACATTTAGATACGAATTCCGCGATCTCCTTTTTCATACTCGGCCACCAAAAATTTTGTTTCAAATCCCGGTACATTTTAGTACTTCCTGGATGTAGTAAAAATCTCGAGGTGTGTGATTCTTCCATCAGTTTCCATTTAAGTTCTAACACATTAGGGACACATATTCAGTTTTGAAATTTGAGTACAGAATCCATCAAAGTAAATCCCCATTTCGGTTTTGTCTCCATCTCATCACATATCTTCCTTAGAGTTCCATCTTCCATTTGACGTAGTTTGATATCTTCGAGTAATGTCAGTTGGGCTATCACTGCTGCCACTATGGCCCCCTGTTCATGCATCACAAGATCTACCTCCATTTTGTCCAATTCACCCATCAATTCCTTTTGCTCCGTAAATAGATTTGCCAACTGTCCCACATTCTTTCAACTAAGCGCATTTGCCACCGTGTTGGCTTTACCAGGATGGTAATGGATCTGCAAATCATAGTCTTTAATAAGTTCCAACCATCGTCATTGTCGCATATTCAGCTCCTTTTGCGTAAAAAGATACTTGAGGCTCTTATGGTCGGTGTACACCTCGCAAGTAGTGCCATAGAGATAATGCCGCCATATTTTCAAAGCAAAAACTACTGCGGCTAGTTCCAGGTCATGTGTGGGATAATTCTTCTCATGGGGTTTAAGCTGTCGAGAGGCATAAGTGATAACCCTTCCGTTTTGCATAAGCACACAACCAAGTCCTTTATGTGAAGCATCACTGTAGATCACAAATCCCTCCGTACCAGATGGTAAAGTAAGGACTGGAGCTGTAGTCAACTTTGTCTTCAATTTCTGGAAAGCAGATTCCCACTGTTCTGACCATTCAAACGCAACTCCCTTTTGAGTCAATTGTGTAAGCGGGTACAGCGATTTTGGAGAAATCTTGAACAATCCTCCTGTAATATCTGGCTAAGCCCATAAAACTATGCACCTCAGTCACATTGGTAGGAGTTGGCTAGTTCACGATCGCCTCAATTTTATGTGGATCAACAGAGACTCCATCCTTTGTTATAACATGCCCTAGAAAGGCCACCTCATGTAGCTAGAATTCACATTTCTTTAGCTTTGCATACAGTTTCTTTTCTCGGAGTGTTTGAAGGATTAAGCGAAGATGATTCCCATGAGCTTCTGCATTCTTCGAGTAGATGAGGATATCATCAACAACGACCACCACGAACTCATCCAAATAAGGCTTAAAGACTCGGTTCATCAAATCCATGAATGCTGCTGGTGCGTTAGTAACTCCAAAGGGCATAACTAGAAATTCGTAATGACCGTATCGGGTTCGAAAAGCTGTCTTCTCAACATCATCAGCTTTAACTTTCAATTGGTGATATCCAGATCGTAAATCAATTTTAGAAAAGGTCTGTGCCCCTTGTAACTGGTCAAACAAATCGTCGATCTGCGGCAATGGGTACTTATTCTTGATTGTTACTTTATTAAGCTCCCTATAGTCTATACATAATCGGAGTGTTCCATCTTTCTTTTTCACAAACAGAACTGGTGCACCCCATGGAGAAACACTCGGGAAAATAAACCCCTTATTAAGTAAATCTTGCAACTGAACCTTTAATTCCTTCATTTCAGCTGGTGACATTCTGTACGGAGTCTTGGAAATGGGTTGAGTTCCCGGCGCTACTTCAATTGTAAACTCAATTTCACGGTTCACCAACTCCCTCGGTAATTCTTTCGGAAAAACATCCGAAAATTCACAAACCATTGGAATCATGTCAGTACTCTCATTCATCATTGGCCCTTCCAAAACACTGCATAAATACCCCTGACACCCTTTCTGAATTAACTTACATGCCTTTGATGCAGAAATCAAATAAGGTGGAGAAGTCACTCCCTGTCCCTGAAAAGTAGACTCTGATTGTCCTGGAGGATGAAAACTGATTTGCTTAGTTAAACAGTCTATAGTGGCACCATATTCATTCAACCAGTCCATTCCCAGAATAATATCAAAATAAACCATATCAAGAGGTAATAGATTGGCATAGGCCCGGACATCCCCAATGAGGAGTTCACAAGCAAAATATATAGAGGTACAGATCATAGAATCCCCCAAGGGTGAGGACACACATAGCATATAGGATAATACTTCTTCAGATCTATCTAAATGTTGAGCAACTAATTTTGACACAAAGGAATGGGTAGAGCCAGAATCAAACAATACATGAGCAGAATGACCGTGAACAATAAAAGTACCTGACACTACTGTCGCCGCATTTTGCACATCTCCCGAGACCAATGCAAACACCCTGCCTTGTCTCGCGGTGTCCTTATTGTTAACAGGTTTGGCAGCCGACTTGGTGCTGGAAGCTGGTGCAGATCCTATTGAACTTGTAACAGTTTTATTGCTATTCTGTTGATTCATTTGAGGACAATCTCTTACCAAATGACCCGTTTTGCCATATCGAAAACATGCTCCAGATAATCGGTGACAAATTCCACGGTGCCTCCTTCCACATTCTGAACACATTGGGGCTGAATCTTGAGTAGAAGTGGTAGTGTTGGAGATCCCTGAATTTTTCTTCTTGTTTGGTGGAGCACTCGACCTCCTTGATAATTGATTATTCTGCCTCTTTCCTCTCCATTTAGAAATCCGACTCTGAGCAGCAAGGTTTCTCTCTGCTATAACAGCCCTCTCCAACACATCCACATAGGTAGGTAGCTTTAACATGTTGACTTTATCCAGGATAGCACTCCGTAATCCCCTTTCAAATTTTTGTGCCTTCTTATATTCCGTATCCACCATATGAGGTGCAAACCGAGCGAGTTCTACAAATTGAGCTTCATACTCCGCTACAATCTTGTTCCCTTGTCGAAGAGTTTCAAATTCAGTCACCTTCTTGTCTCGCACACTCTGAGGAAAATACTTATCGTAAAACAATTCCAAGAATCTGTCCCACGTTAACCCCTGATGCACAATTCTCGTAAGCATCCACCACCTTCGTGCTTTGTCTTCGAGAGTGAAGGCAGCCAATTTCACTTTTTGAGCCTCGGTACAGGGAAATACTTTAAACAATTTTTCTATTCCCAACATCCATGCCTCGGCTTTCATTGGTTCTATTCCTCCTTTGAAGGATGGTGGTTTCATCTTTTGAAACTCTTTTGTGAGTGTAATGGTTCTGTCCTCAGCTTGCAAATCTTGTACCATGGGTGGAGGTACCGATGGTGGGGGCGGTTGTGGCTGTTGCTGTTGTTGCCGTAAGGTTTCTGCCATTTCAATAATCATTCTCTCCATCCTGTCCAACCGTGCAGAAGTGGCATCTTCCGGGTCTTCTGTTCTTATTCTCACCATAATCTGCATAACAATCAATTATATACATATAACAAACATAGTTCAAAATTGTTAGCATTAGCAGAATACATCTAACGTTGCCATCGATCTTCCATATACTTTCAGAATGTTATGCATGATGTCTAAATCTTTTCTCGACATCCTAAGGCTCAATGGATCCGTGTGTGAGATAGCAACTCGTGCTCTGATACCACTTGTCACACCCCAAACTCGCCCCTAAAAGTTCGGGCATGACTTACTCAGAAACAGACACTTAACCTGATATACATATCATATGGGGCCTGAATAGAAGCATAAATATCCTACAATAACATAAAATAACATCCATTGAGCTACCACTACCATGCCAGGATCATAACATTGCATAAACGAGTAAACATACAGTGACATGCATCAGCGGAACCAGTTAAGTACATTTACATATACAAACCCTCCTCCAAGATTGGGCGTATGACAAAAGCATAGGAGGGTCAAGGGTTTATATACAATTCAACCTTAGTTAGGCAATTAGAATACAAGCCAAAGCTTGACAAAATTCCACAAAAATGAGACGGCTCCACCTAAGTGCCTGGACACATTGAGGTTGACAAAAGATAGACGAGCCCTAGGAATTAAGACTGGCTCCCAGGTTGATTACCTACAAAAACAGACAAGATACAGAGTGAGCGAAGCTTAGTGAATAATAGTACTAAACAATCAATGATTATCTTGAATGATAAAGCGTGTAACTGCAGAGGCATATCATTAACTTTATCTTGTAATTATTTCCAGAACAGCCATAGGCCCAGTTTTTAAACAGAGTGGCTTAAGCCCAGTAATATACAGAACGACCATCGGACTAACAGAATTTACAAAACGGCCATTGGCCAAGAAGAATTTACAGAACGGCCATTGGCCAAGCAGAATTTATAGAATGAAGTAACTCCAGAGTGATACCGATGCACACAATTCCTTTAGCGTTACATGAATTCACACCGATTTCCAACCAATATACATGTTAACGTAATTATTTATGGGGAACAAAATGTTAATAACAATAGTTATTAACGATAAACAATTGTACATTTATAGTACTGTTACTCACTGTATTGTGGCGAAGCGTTAGTCCTTCCTGGAGTATGTCTTGCATACATACACAACTCATGAATTATTTCCTTTTCCTTTGTTAATCCTTTTCGGGTTCACTTTGTTTCACATGAATTTACAGATATCAAAAAGGATTTAAATACATATTTTAAAAATATCCGAGGGACGAGCACGTAAAACGGAGCAGACAAAGTTTCCTAACTTGGGCCACACGTGCGGCCGTCCTCTCCGCACGTGCGGACATGGACCGTGCGGTGCCCCTTCTCCGCTCGAGCAGCCAAAAACAGTATGCAAATCCAGTTTTCTTCCTCTTTTCCGCACGGGCGGCCATGACCTCCGCAAGTGCGGCCTGGCCCCTGTTTGACAGTCCGAAATTCGTACAAAATCCAATTTTTTGTGGGCATCAACAAGGTCCAAAATAGATCCTTTAATTGCTAAAACAAGGTTCAAAAATCATGTAATTAGGAGGTACAACATATGATGATCTAAATATCAACTAGATCTTTATTCCATAACCAAAAACATAACTCAATTCATGAGATTCTAACTTCATACACACATAAACATATACACACACATGGCCATATCCACATAATTGAGTTCAAGCATGTCAATAGAAGGAATAGAGTGTAGCTTCCTATACATATAACACCAAAGTAGTTCCAAAACCCAAAGTGATAAACCATGATCCAAATTAAACAAGAATCAAATACTAACTTCCCTCTCATACCCTAAGTCACATGATTGTGAGGAATCCCTCTCAAATTCAAAAGAAGAATCATAGGTGATGAATAAATTTACCTTAGGCTTGAGTCTTTCAAATTCCCAACCTTCTTGATGATCTTCTCCCCCTACTTCTCAAACCCTTCTCTAAGCTTTTCTCTTAGGAGATATTTTTCAATGAAGCTTCTTAGTCAAAATGTTTAAAGAGCATTGGTACATAGATATATATATAAAATGTGAATAGGACAAAAATCAATCGTTTAATCATCCCAAATTGAAATTTCACAGAAATGCTTATTATTACCTAAAAATTATGCTGATCTCAAATGTAAAGTCAATTTTGGATTATCAAGCCTCTAAGGCTCTCAATTTCTGATCCCAACATTTTAATTGTGACAGATACTTCCTTATTAAACAGATATGAATCAATATTCATACGTTTGCTTAATTAAACCTCATTTCACATGAAATTTCACAGTAAGAAATTAAGTGCACAGAATAAAGGACCGAAAATATACCAGAAATAGATATGAGGGTCGGGTTATTACATTTGACATATGAGTTTAGGATTTGGAGAGATGTAATGTCTGTGGCTACTCTAATGCCAAATGTAGTTACATATTTCTTGGGTAATATCAATCTTGTTATTGGAGATAGCAGTAAGATCTTATTTTGGTATGATAAGTGGATTGGTCAATCAAGCTTGGAGAATCAATTTCCTAGGATTTTTGGTTTATCCGTTGAGCCTCTTAGATCTTTAAAGTGGTATGTTGATGAAAAGGTTTCCAATGGTAGGTGGATTTCGAATTTTAGAAGACCCCTTCGTGCTTGGGAAGAGGAGGAATTCTAGGTAAAGGTCCTGAATTGAGGGCAAACAGTGAGGATCATATTAGATGGTTAGCTTCTCCTTATGGGGATTTTCAAGTTAGATCTCTGTATGGGTGGCTTCAAGCTGATGAGGGTCATGTTGTGGAGTTATCAAAATTTATTTGGAATAATTTTGCTCCTCCAAAAGCCAAATTTCTATTTTGGCTAGTGTGGAAATTTAGACTTAAGACTGCTGATTTCCTCCATAGAATTGGTGTGCTGAGAGGTAATTCTATTTCCTTGTGTCTATTTTGTAATTCTGCTCCTGAAAATATTAATCATATCTTGTTGCTCTGCTTTTTTGCTTAGAAGGTTTGGTTTGATGTTATTGCTTGGTGGGGAACTCAATGGGTTTCCCCTGGTTCTGTTATTGAGTTGCTTTATTGGTAGTTTGGGTTCAAGTTCAGGAAGAAAGAACTTAGGATTTGGAATGCCATTCCTATTGCTGTGGTGTGGTCTTTATGGAGGCTTAGGAATGAGTGTTTATTTAGGGAAGCTCAACCAAATTTGGAGGCTATATCTGAATTAATCAAAGTCAGAGTGGCTTATTAGGTTAAGAATCATCATATTGGCAGCATGTATTCATTTCATGATTTCATCTCTAATTTGGGTCTGATCCGTAGTTGCCTCTGAGGTTGTGGTGCTGTTTACAGTTGATGATTTGTGTTGCTATAGCCTGTTGCTGGTAGTGGTTCCCTTTACTGTTGGTTTTGGTTGGTTTTTATCAGTGTATATGTAGCAGTGTGTGGTGTGTTGATTTTTGGGTGGTATGTGTTTGAAGAAATGTTGTGCTCTGGTAGTGGTGTGTTATTGGTGTGTGCTTCCCTATTACAGCTGTATTGGTGTTATTGATGTTGCTGATTTTGGTTTGGTTTAAATGTTAGCATGGCAGTTGTCCTGGTCTAACTGTAGGGTAGTGGTGTTTTGCTATTGTGTGTTGGTCTGAAGCAGCTGTATTAGGGTTGTTGATGCATTGGCTACTTTATGGCCTATATGGTGGTTCATGTTTGTGTATGTGTTTTATGGAAAGTACTCTAGGTTGGTGGAGTTAAGTGTATTGATATTGTGAAGAGTTGCAGTCTGGGGTAAAATAGAGTTTGTAGATTGCTTTACTCAATGCATGAGTTGGTGTTTATTGTGCAGCAGTTTGGAAGATAATTGGGTTAGTGGGTGTTGGACTTTGGGTTAATTAGGGTGGTTTTGGAGAACATGGTGGTGTTGTAATCTTGCAATTGTTCTGAACTACTGTCTTCGGCTATGTCATAGGGGCGTTTGCTCTAGTTGCAGTGGTCTGTGGTTATGCTGTCACTGGTTTTGTATTGTTGTTATTGGCTGGTTTGTGTGGTTGTTTCTACTCTTAGGTGTTGTTTGTTCTTTTCTATTTCCTCGTTTCTTTGTTGATTGGTTCCTCACCAATCTTAGGACAAGTGCTGGCATATGATTGTGCTTCCTTTGCGGTGCCAACCTAGTTGGGATTGTTTAGGTTAGCTTTGATGCTCTCTACACTTCCCTGCTTTGTTGATGATTATCTTGTTTTGTATCTTGATTCTTTCATCAATAATGTGATGACAGCGCGTGTTTTGCCTTACACTCTTGAAAGTCTATTTGAGTTATCGTCGTTAAAAAAATGCAGGGTAAGTTTTCGTTGAAAATTTCTTCTTGAAATTTCCTCTGTTGTGGTTGTCTCGGTTCTAAGTTTTCACTTGTTTCGGAAGGTGTGGGGTCGGCTCCGGGGTGCTCGAGAGCGTAGCGAGAATTTTGGGTGGTTGGGCCAGGGCCGCACGTGCGGAGAGGGGCTGCACGAGTGGTGGGCTAGGCCGCACGTGCGGTGAGGGTTGAATCTCCTGGGCGTGTATTCTGAAATGGGCCGCACGAGCTGCAGAGATGGGCCGCACGAGCGGCAGAGCAGGGCCACACGAGCGGGCAAGGGCGCCGCACGTGTGGAGCTCGAACAGTCCGAAACTCTACTTTTTATTTCATTTTGGTCCGAATGTATCTCACATTTTGCACATCTCTCTCTCACTCTAAACCCTATTTTTCTCCCCCTTTTCTCTAGAAAACTTCCTCACACACTAAGACTCTTTGATTTTGCAAGTTTTTGGGTCAAGATCAGCATCACCTTCCTCCAAATCTTGAAGATCTAAAGCTAGGGTTTCACTTGGGTGGTGGAAATCCAAAGCTTCTTTCCTCTTGAAGTTAGGGTTTCATCTTATCTTTCATCAACAAGCATGAAGTACGGATATCCATGATTTTCTTCAATGCTTCTCCTATAGATAGACATGTGGTAAGTTTGTATTGCATAAAACCATGTTGTTATGTATTATTTTCGAAAATCATGGTAGAAGGTATAAGGTATGGGTGTAGAGATAGAAATTTCATGAGATGGGTTGGTGATGGGTTAATTTTGGGGTGTGATTCATTATGTTCATGATTAGAGAGGCAAAGCCCTAAATTTGGTAGTAATGCCTACTATATAAAAAAGGGGTTAACAATGTAAAATAATGATGTCATGAGTTTAAGAAACGTGACTAATGATTTAGAAGTTGAATTAAAAATAAATTGAGTTTTTGGGTTGAAATGTTGACTCGTGTTGGATTGATCATATTTAAACACGATAAATTGAAGTTTTTGTTGTTTGTTAAAAAGGATATTTTAATCATGAGATTAGAATATTTTCGGGTGCACCGCCGTTAAATAGAGATTGTGTAAATTATAACCTCGTTAGCCATGATTGAAATCCCTTATTTTAAATGAAGAAAATTGAGTGAGTTATACTTTGGTGTAATGAAATAAATGGATTCAGGCAAAGGGTGGAGAACATTAATGTGGAAGAATAAGGTAATAAATTTTGAAATGGTAGAATGGAAGACTAACATTGTGTAAATTTCAGAAATTTACTTGAGTTTGGATCACTAATGCTTTACTTCTTTGTGGTTGATTGTTGGACTTCAAACCTCATGAGAATTGAATTGCTAAAACACATGCGTTGAAAAATAAACTCATAGAGGTTTTGTCCTTGGTCATCGGTGGAGGATGACATTGTCGTGTTGAATGGTCACGTGTATGTTTTATGCTTGAGTTGGTTGCACTCTGTTGCGGTTGCGTGTATGCATTGCATTTGTTAGTTGTACTTTATCATGTAGTGATGGTCGAAAGGGTGTAATGCACTGAGAATCAGAGGTACCATTACCTTCCAGCTAGTGCCTGGAGAATTGGCTGCGCTGAGAATCAGAGGTACCATTCCCTTCTAACTAGCGCCTGGTAAAATGGAGCAGAGGTACCATTCCCTTCCAACTGGTATCTGGTAAATTGGCATGTTGTTGTTGAGAGATGAAATCATTGGCTTATTGTGCTTGAGGCAAGTAGAGCGGAGATTTGTTGTTATTCTTGCATCACTTGGTTATGTGTTTTATATGTTGTGAAGATCATGATTCAGCAAGGTTGAATTGTCTTATGTGTAGTGTAGATATGTTTATGTATATTTGAACGTGTTGAGAGTGGTTGAGGGAGTTGCCTACCAGCAATGAATTATTGTTAATATCTCTTAAACTTGACCGTAAGGTTGAGATGCAATGAATGTGTGGAGTCAGACTTGGGTGTTTATTTTGAATTGTTAAATACATGAGGGCATTGGATCTGGTGAACATGTTTTCAAAAATAAAGTGGATATTATGAGTATTTTGTCACGAATGGAAACATGGAAATGGGTAAGAGTTGTTCATTGGGAAAGGGTAGTAAAAGTGGAAATTGGTGTTGTTAAATAACAGAATGATTTTGAGAATAACGTGTATATATGTATACTTTGATTATAAAATGTCACATTATTTATATGGTATGAGATTAACATTCATGATCATAGCTATCTGTAAGTTGTTATTGTTGAGGATTATGTTGAGATCCCTACTGGACTATATGTTCATCCCACGTTGTTGAAACTTTTTCAGGTGATTATCAAGACGTACTACAAGATTTTGGATCTTCTTTATGTGTTGGCCACGGGGCCTCTTCATGTGTAGGCGAAATGCCATTGATGTAAAAGGGTGACACCCTTCTCCTTGATTTTTTTTTCCAATGATGTAAGCCTATGGGCAATTTCTTTAATTGTATTTCATATTGCATTCTTTTATTCGATTGAGAGAATCCCATTGATTTATTCCTTGAGAATATTATGAGCTTCTGTATGCTAACTTTGAAATTGAATGTATAATAAGGGTTCGGTAATAGATTCCGAGTAATAAAAAGTGGGACATGACAAATAAAGTTTTTTTTGTTAATAAAAAAAAGTACTATCACAATTGATAGTAAGCCAAAGCACCATCTGCGTCACCATCGACGACTCGCGCTCTACGCTGAGTCCCAAAATGATTGTACATGTCCTTTTGTATCAACCCAACATTCTCTTAGCCACCTGGTGGGTCTACCATACAAGATGTTATTACTCAATGAGATATTCCAATTTTTACTTACTACTCTACTAGACTTTAGTTATTATTTATTAAGTTTTCACTTACTCCTCAATCAATCTATATTTACTACTTAATTAAACATGACTTATCAATCAATAAGACACTACTTAAGCAAACTTAAGTTAATAGTTAATGAAATTATATTTAAATAGAAAACAATAAATATAAATATTACCAAACAAACCCTTAAATAGTACTTACTATTTTGAAGTGTTGTAGGTAAAAATAATAATAATAATAATAACTATTTTAAATTAATGTTTTTAAAATTAAGTTTAAATAACTTATAATTTAAAAATATTTTATTTACGATTTTTTTATATTTATTTTCAATGTTATATCAAAAATTAATTTTTCACAATAATAACTATTTTAAAAAATTAGTAAATTTTAACAAATTTTAATAAATTAATACTTACATATCATATTTTACTTTTTACAAATCATAACAAAACAAAATATAGAGGGAAAATAGATAAATATAGTGTGTTATTAGTTTTATAAATTTAAAATATAAAAGAGGGCACAATTTTTAAAAATTGAAGGTGACCTGTTTAGCATGTAATATTTTGAATAGTAAGTTTATTCATAACAAATAGTAAGTGTACGGGGAGCAAATATTCCGGCGTGCCCGTATTCCTTTCTTCCGAGCTCCGTCGATGTCCGATCACCTGCGAGTCAATAAGGATGAGCTACCCGGCGGTGTGTGGCCGGACAAACCCTCCGACGGTCAAGTTAGCACACACCTTAGAGGGAATAGAGAGAAGGGAGAGAGTGTTTGAGTGTAAGGATTTTCTTACAGAGTGTTCGTCTGTCGCGTATGGGGGGCGCAGACAGGCTTATATACCTTCTGTGCCCCATATCCACTCCCTGTCATCTCCTGACACGTGGCTCTGCTATCCCATCTGTCAGCTTAAACCATGCCGTTCATCACCTGCTCTCAACTACCTGCCAGCATAGCTGGAGCTCGGCAGCCGAGCTGCCCTACCTCGGTCATACCATCCTTCATACCTTATGCGCCCGACCGGATAACCGAATGAAGGACCGGGCTAGGCGGCATCTCGGCAAAGCTTAGCCCGGGATCCTCCTTTGGTCGGTCTTCTCGCCGGTCAGTCAACTACCTCGGCTGACCGCGCCTTTCCGAGCGCCGGCCTCTCGGTCTGTCTGATCTCGACAATCCTCGGACCGAGCATCCTGGTCTGACCGGTCACTTCCTGGCCGAGCACCTTCTGCACGGTTCGGGGCAGCACATAGTCCAAACTCTGCCCGGCCCAAGTTCTGGTAGCCCATCTCCGGGTGAACAGTCGATCATCTCGGCCCACTGCTCTGCTGGGCCCCCAACTTGTTCGGTTTATACCTCGGCCCAACGCCGGAGCATAAATCACCCTCTCAATTGCCCCTTAATTCCGTCCGCGGAAGCGTGACTGGGATTATTCACCTCGTCCGAGATAACGTTTATCTGGTCGTCAAGATGCCAAGCTTCGACCGAGCTAGTTGACGCAATTGTCCGCAGATTTGACCGGTTATATTCCTCGGCTGACCTTTTCTCGTTGAAAGTAGCTCGGTTGGCTCTTCGTCTTTTCAACCCGTCGCTTCAGTCCTGCCAAAGCCATAAATGGTGACACGTGGCGGTCTGCCATTGGTCATCGGGCAGCCAACCCGCCGTTTTTGCCAGAATTTGAATTTGGGCGGTCTCTAACGCCTATACAAACTTGCCCCCCCCAGTTCCATTTTTCCTCTACTGCTGCATCCATCTCTGTCGATTCTCAGACCCAAGCTCGACTGCCATCCTGCCATTCTTCGTGTTTGGGAAGAACACCTTCGGCCCTTCACAGGTAAGATGTCCAATCTCTCTTATGTTGCTATTTACTCTTATTTTGCACACATTAGGACCCGAAAACATAGCTTTTAGGGCTTAGACAATAGAAAACATTCTAAACCTCCCAATGTTCTTGGTGTTCTTCGTCTTCCTGAAGAACGTCGAAGAACTGGGGTGAACCGGGCTCTGGACCTTTTTTTTGATCCAAGAAGCCAGCCAAACCGGGCAAACAACGTGTTTGTTCTAACCGGGGCAAAAACCGAGATAATCAAAGGACTTGGTCGCTCAACCGGGCTAACATCAGGTCTGCTTGGGCGACCGAGCTCCTTAATCAAACAACCGAGGTAGTTTGGCCCCCTTACCGACCGAGCTGAAGTCTAGCTCCCTTTACGAAACCACACACTTACACTTGCCATCCTTTTCCTGCAGAGTCCAAGGGGACCCCTGTCATTCCTGAACCTCTCAGGACCGAGCTGCAGCAATTTATCACCATGCCCAACCCATCAACCGGGCTATAGTAAGTCGGCCACAAATGGGGAAGTTCCGCTTCCTTGTGGATACTCCGGCCGCGCTAGCCGCTTTCAGAGAGGACTACGGCGTCCCGGCCGATGTCCATCTCGAGCTGGCCGAAGAAGAGACCACGCCTTGGGGTAGGGAGGAATGCCCCTTCACCGTGCTGTCCATTGTCGAAGGGGGCCTTCGTTTCCCTCTCAACCCACTGATTACCGAGTTCTTACGCCGTACCGGGCTAGCGCCAACCCAAGTGTCCACCAACACTTATAGAATAATCAACGGCGTACATGAATTGAACCAACGGCTAGGCACCAACTTAGGCCTAGCCGAGATATTGAGGCAATACACAATGGGCCACACCGGTGACGGCCTAGCTTACTATTTAAAAATAAGACCGGGCAAGGAAAAAATCGTAACCGGCACCCCGGACAAAGATATGCACGATGATGATTTCTTCTGGGTGTCCGGCACCTACGAAACAGCCGAGGTGCCGGGCTGGTTCATAAGCAAGGACTTCGGTTCTTCATGTAAGCCACTCAAATTTGCACGGTTAACTTTATTCTTTTAGTTTTATTAACCGGTTTCCCTGTTTCTTTTGCAGCTATCCAAGCCTTGCAAGCCAACTACCAATTCCCCAACGTCGAGGCAATTCGGGCCGTGCTTAGGTACCGTCACCGAGACTGCAACGAATTGCTCGGCTACACACCCACCTACAGATATTCTGCACCGCGTCGGAGTAGAGTAACTGACTTCCTCAGAGCTCCTTCGCCACCTCCAGATCCAACCCTACCAGACGTCCCATTAATCCGGTTAACCGACGAGCAAGAAATGGCCAAAAGATCTCGGATCAAAAACCTCCTAACCGCGACCTCAGCCGAGATTCCGAGCGTCACCACCCGTTCCCCGGCTGCCGGTCAATCGAGTGCTGCCGTTGTAGCCCTTGCTTCTCCAGCTCCAGCTGCCGTGCAATCTGCCAGAGAAGCGCGCCGGGCTGGAAAAAGACCAAGGACAGATCCCTCCGCCGAGCTCGTCACCGAGCTGACAACCGAGCATCCTGCTGAAACTCCTGCTCCCGTGCCCGCTTGGCGTCCTCAGCTGAAGCACCGGGGACAGGACATCCCGGCGACTGCATCGGTCAAGGCAGACAAAGAACATTTGCTTGCCTTCGATCTCTCCAAAGCATTTCTCCTACCGGGCGACGTGGTAGGCAGTGACCACGTCCCTGACACCCGGCTGGTAAAATCTTCTGTGAAGTCGATGGCCAGGGTAAGTCGGCGTTCTTTTTAACATTTCACAAGTGTTTGCTCGGTTCTTCTTGCTCGGTCCCCTTTCTGATGTATTATGCTTCTTTGTGCAGGCCATTCAAAAACAACATTTGGTCCTAGAGCGCATCCACCGGCTTAGGCAGAAAGCCAACGACACTGCGAGCCATGTTGAAAGCCTCCAAGCCGAGCTCGGCCGGGCTAAAGCTTCTCTCGAAATGGCCAACCATGACAATAATAGACTGCTCGGTCAGCTGGGTGCAGCCGAGAAAAAACAAAGTGAGCTTCAGGCCGAGGTTGACGCTTTGAAGAAGGCGAAGAAGAAGGCTTGCCGGGCTGCCAACAAGGCCGGGTTCAACGAGGCCGAGGAGAGCTATAAGAAGCAGGTGTTTGCAACACAAGACATCTACTTCAAGGCCGGTTGGAAGTCTGCCTGTGAACACCTCGGCCAGGGCTCTGACACCGACGTTTTTGCCAATCCTCCCAAAGCTTCACTACCGGTCTACCTCGTGCCATATGCAAATGATGTATTTACTGCGCTTCAAGCGGAGGCCGAGGAAGGACTTGAAGATGGAGAGGATGACACAGATTCTGAGGAAGAAGAGGCCGAGGTGCCTGAACAGCCCGGCAACGATGAGCCCGGCGCCCAAGAAGCAAGCCAAGCTGTTGACCTTGATGCTGATGCTGCCGAGGATGAGTTCACCAATCTTTCCCCCTTAGTTTAGGTTTCTTTTCTTTGTATTTTTGCTTTCAATACACTTGATGTAACCGGGCTTTGTCCCCACCTTTTGTAATGAATTTCTTTATCAATGAAAAATTTTGAATTTTCGCTAAGTGTTTGCCCGGTAGTAATTAATTCCGTCTTCAGCAAACTATCTCGGTATGACTTATCATTTGAACACTTGGTCGACCGGAGTCCATAACATGGTCGACGCACTTGAGCATAACAAAACAAATTCACGCACCGAAATATCCATCTCGGTTGTTGCTAAGTTTGGACAAGATACCATGTTGGACAAGACGCCAACTCTTCCAACCGGAGTACTTCATCACGGTTGGGAATCCCAAGTTGGACAGAACACCAACTCTTCCAACCGGAGTACTTCATCTCGGTTGGGAATCCAAAGTTGGATAAAACACTAACTCTTCCAACCGGAATACATCATCTCGGTTGGGATTCTAAGTTGGACAAAACACCAACTCTTCCAACCGGAGCAAATCATCTCGGTTGGGGATCCTAAGTTGGACAAAACACCAACTCTTCCAACCGGAGCAAATCATCTCGGTTGGGGATCCTAAGTTGGACAAAACACCAACTCTTCCAACCGGAACAAATCATCTCGGTTGGGAATCCTAAGTTGGACAAAACACCAACTCTTCCAACCGGAGCAAATCATCTCGGTTGGGGATCCTAAGTTGGACAAAACACCAACTCTTCCAACCGGAGCAAATCATCTCGGTTGGGGATCCTAAGTTGGACAAAACACCAACTCTTCCAACCGGAGCAAATCATCTCGGTTGGGAATACTAAGTTGGACAAAACACCAACTCTTCCAACCGGAGCAAATCATCTCGGTTTTAAACATTAAAAGAACAATCCGAGTGCTAATGCAAAATGACTTCTATAATTTGACAAAAAGAATTACATTCTGCTTTGCAAGCCAAAAAATTGCTTTACAAAAAAGAGGAAAGTAAAAAGCTTAAAAATAATACAATTTCAAGTTGGCCGCATTCCATGGCCGGGGTATGGCTCTTCCCTCTAGATCCTCCAAGTGGTAAGCCCCCTTGCCCGCCAGACCAGTGATCTTGTAAGGTCCTTCCCAATTTGCCCCTAGTTTGCCTTCTCCTGGCACCAGGGTGTTGCCCATAATTTTCCTCAAAACCCAATCCCCAACTTTGAACAGTCTGGGGTGCACTGTCTTGTTATACTTCTTGGAGAGCTCTTGTTGGTAAGCGGCAACATGGATGAGGGCTTTCTCCCGGCGCTCTTCCGCTAAGTCCAACTCCAAGGCAATAGCCTCGGCATTTAGCTCGGGCTCAAAACTCTCAGTTCTGAGGGTGGGCATTTCAACTTCCAAGGGTATGACCGCCTCCATGCCATAAGCCAAAGCAAATGGAGTTTCCCCGGTCGAACGTCGCGGGGTTGTTCGATATGCCCAAAGGACGCTCGGTAATTCTTCAGCCCACTTGCCCTTAGCCTTTTCCAACCGTTTCTTCAACCCATCCAGTATAGTCTTGTTTGATGCTGCGGCTTGACCATTGGACTGCGGGTAGGCCGGGGTGGAGTTGTAGAATTCTATCTTTAGATCTTCACAGAATCCTCTGAATAGGCGACCGTCAAACTGGGTACCGTTGTCAGAGATCAAAATCTTGGGGACGCCAAACCGCGTGACAATGTTCTGCCAGACAAATCGCTTCACGTCTTTTTCTTTGATGGTTGCCAAGGGCTCAGCTTCAACCCACTTTGTGAAGTAATCTGTGGCCGCGATGAAGAATTTCCGGTTGCCCGGTGCTGTTGGCAACGGTCCCACTATATCTAGCCCCCACATGGCGAAAGGCCAAGGACTGGTGAGGGGAAGAAGTTCCCTGGCAGGCTGGTGGATCTGATGAGCGAATTTTTGGCATTTCTCGCACTTGCGGACATATTTTTGGGCGTCGGCCTGCATGCACGGCCACCAGTATCCCTGCGAAATAGCTCGGTAAGCCAAGGACCGTCCCCCGACGTGGCTGCCACAACTGCCTTCATGAATTTCAAACAAGAAGGCCTCCACACTGTTCGGGTGCACGCACTTGAGATAAGGACCGGTGAAGGACTTCTTATACAACGCGCCTGATGGAGAGAGCCAAAACCGCTCGGACTTCACCCGGATTTTGTGTGCTTCTTTCTTGTCCGCTGGAAGAGTCCAGTCTCTGAGGAACGAGATCAATGGGTCCATCCATGAAGGACCTAGCTCGGCGCAGAGTACATCCGTCTGCCCGGCGTTTTCAATGCTTGGCCGCGGAAGAAAGTCAATCAACAGGGGGTTTGGAGATGTGCTATCTACCATGGAAGCGAGGCCGGCGAGTTCATCAGCCCGGCTGTTTTCTTCCCGGCCAATCTGCTGGACTCTGATTGCCTCAAACTGCTTGATATGGTCCCTGACCAGAGCTTGGTACTTCGCCATCCTGTCGTCCTTCGCTTCATAAATCCCGGAAACTTGATTAACCACAAGCTGGGAATCACTATATACCAGAAGCTCGGCAGCCTTCATTTGGATTGCGCTCTTGAGCCCAGCAAGAAGCGCCTCGTACTCAGCCTCGTTGTTAGATGCCGGGAAGCCGAGTGTGATAGAATGCTCTATGGTTAGGCCGTCCGGGGATATAAGAACAATACCTAGGCCGGCACCATGGCGGTTGGACGCTCCATCAACAAAAAGCTTCCACATGTCCCCCACGAAAAGCTTCCAGCAGTCAGATGGGTCCTGAGAGTTGCGAAGGGCAATGGGATCACAACTGCTCGGCTGTGCGGTGTCAAGTTTGGTGTTGACCGGTTCAAAGTCAGTGCCCCTTGGTGATTCGACACCGGACTCAGCAAGTTGGTCCGTAATGCCCAAGTCCGTAGGCGAAACACCAGGTTGCGGTGTGAAGCCGGCCGCAGGTTCTGAGCTGCCTGGAACCATTCCTTCCCCCCTTGAGGATTCGGCACCGGACTCAGCAAGTTGGTTCAGAATGCCCAAGTCCGTAGGCGTATCATCAAGTTCTAAGCTGTGTGGAACCATTCCTTCCCCCCTTGGTGATGCGGTACCGGACAGAGTGGATGGGTTGGTGATACACAACTCCGTCATCGCGACACCGGGAGATATTACCGTGCAAACTGAGGGAAGTTCGATGGTGCGCGCTAACTCCGCGGCGCGACCTTCTGCAGATAGTAGTTCCTCGGTTGGCATTGTGGGCATCTCATCATCTGCCCCGGCAATGACGACCGGGCATACCGGATGAGTGCCAGGTGAGAACTCGGCAACAAAATCGGCCAAGGTTTGGGCTTTGATTGCGGTGCGCGGCTGGAACTTCACATCAAACTGTCCCAACTCGACCGCCCATTTTAATATTGGGCTGGAAAAGTCTGCGCGCTCAAACAAGGCCTTGAGAGGGAACTCGGTCAGTACGACGATGGTATGGGCGTGAAAATAATGTGCCAATTTCCTCGAAGCCATCATCAGTGCCAACGCTAGTTTTTCCAGCGGCAAGTACCGCGTCTCAGCCGGCAGAAGGGTCTTACTTACGTAAAAAATTGGGAGGTGCTTAATTCCTTCAGCCCGGACTAACACCGCACTTACTGCGTGCTGGGAGACGGCAAGGTAAAGGTAGAGTTCCTCACCGGGCTCTGGTGTAACCAACAGCGGCGGGGAAGACAAATAATCCTTGAGCTCAGCCAAAGCTCGGTGACACTCGTCATCCCATGAGAATTTTGACTTCAATGCTTGAAAGAAAGGGCGGCAGCGATCTGATGACCGGCTTATAAATCGATTAAGCGCGGCGGCCATACCGGCCAGATGCTGTACGTCCTTAGCCGAGCTAGGTTGTTTCAATTCTTGCACGGCTTTGATCTGAGTAGGGTCTGCTTCGATGCCTCGGTTCGTGACTAAGAATCCCAAAAATTTCCCGGATCCCACGCCAAAGGTACACTTCGAGGCGTTCAAGCGCAGCTTGTGCTTCTTAAGAATGGCGAACATCTCGGCTAAGTCGGACAGATGGTGTGCCTCATGTCGGCTCTTTACCACCATATCATCGATGTAAGCCTCCATTGTCAGGCCGAGCAAAGGAGCGAACATTTTGGTCACCATCCTCTGAAAGGTTGCCCCGGCGTTTTTCAAACCAAAGGGCATAACTCGATAGCAGAAGAGTCCCCTTGGAGTCGTAAAAGAGGTGATTTCTTGGTCAGGCCCATGCATGGCAATCTGGTGATAGCCGCGGTATGCATCCAAGAAACTGAGCCGACCGTGTCCAGCCGTCAAATCCACTAGCTGGTCAATGCGCGGCAAAGGGAAGCTGTCTTTTGGACAAGCTCGGTTGACTGTCTTATAGTCGACACAAACTCGCCACTTTCCATTTTTCTTGGGCACCACTACCGTGTTGGAAATCCACCGAGGGTAGTGCACTTCCTGTATTGCTCGTGCCTCAAGCAAGTTCTTTACCTCCTCTGCTACTACCTCGGCGTGATGCAGCGCCGATCGCCTTGTTCGCTGGATGACTGGCTTTGCTCCAGGGAAGACATTGAGGTGATGGCAGATAAAGCTTGGGTCAAGACCAGGCATGTCATAGGGCGACCATGCAAAGACTTCGATGTTCGCCATTAAAAATTCGATCATCTCGGTTCTCTCCATGGCCGAGAGACTTGAACCGAGCAAGAAGAACCTGTCCGGCTGCTCGGCATCAATCCGCACCTCAACTAATTCTTCAACTGCCTTGTCTTCTACTTTGGTGCCAACATCATCCAAGACACTCTGGTCCTCCGGTCCCTCGATCATTTGAACGAATCCTTTGGCAGCCCGGCTCCCGTTGACTGCCACGAAGCACTGCTGGGACATGACCTGATCACCCCAAATCTCCTCGATTGCCCCCATAGCCGAGGGGAATCTCATCGCCTGGTGGTAGGTCGATGCTACGGCTTGCATGGCGTGAAGCCATCCTCTTCCAAGGATAAGGTTGTATGTTGAAGGCACTTGTAGCACCCAAAACTCCACTTGCTGGACCACGGATCCCGCTTTGACCGGCAGGATAATCTTTCCCAATGGCCACTCCGGCTGCGAGTTAAATCCAACCAGTGGCGAAGTGGCCGGTGCCAAGTCTGTCTCACGAAGTTTGAGCTGTTTGAACGCATCATAATACATGATCTCGACCGAGCTTCCCTGATCGATCAAGATCCGTCTAACATCAAATTCTTTGACGCGTAGTGTTACGACAAGAGCATCGTTGTGCGGCGTCTGGATACGCTCTAAATCCCTTGAGGTGAAACTGATCACGTCTTTCTCCTCTGTCTTCCCCCTTTTGATGGCAGGCTGTACTGACAAAACTTCCCTCATGTGCTCTGCCTTCTTGATCATGCCCCGGAGTTCGCAGACACGCTCCGGTTCCACGATGCCGTGGATGACATTAATGACTCCTTGTGGTGGTGCATCTCGGTCGTCCTGTCCCCTGGGATCAACCGGAGCCTGATTTGGTTTCACTCCGCCATCAATGTAAAGGTCCAGATGCCCGGCCGCAACCAATTCTTCCAAATGTTGTCGCAAAGGCAAACAATCCTCAGTCCGGTGGCCCCTCTCCCGGTGAAACGTACAACGATACCGCGGGTTGTACCCCTTTTGTCCATCGCCCAACTTAGCAGGAAACCGGACATACTCCTCGTCTCGGATTTCGCTAAGTATGCGATAGATTGGAATCTTAAAGACCGTGGTTATGCCAGTCCTTGCCTTCATTCTCCTGTTTGCGTCCTCAACGTCATCACGGGGGTAGTCATCCCGGTCATTCCGACGTCCTCTACCCCGGTTTTTTCGATTTGAACCTCGGTCTGATTCCTCTGCCCGGTCATTTGAGCGGCTGGACTCTTGCCCAACTGCGTGCACCTTGCCTGCTGTCTTCTTGTCTGTTCCGACCGGAGTGGCCTTCACGGTGGAAGCCGACGCATCATCCTCTACTCGGATGTGCTCGTTGATGCGCTGCATGAGCTGGCCCATGGAAGTCGGTTGGTGCATGGTAAGCGAGTCCCGCAGTCTATGTCCGACCGGGAGACCGCGCTTGTACTGCGTGATAGCAAGGTTGACCGGGCAGTCTAAGATCTCGTTGAAGGTTTCCCAATACCTTGAATTGTACGCCTTCAGTGTGTCGCACGGTTCCATCTTGACACTCAGCAAGTGATCAACTTCCTTTGGTGTTTTTGTGTTGGTTTTGAAGCGCGTGACAAACGCCTCGGCCAACTGATGCCACCTTTGTATACTCCCTTCCGGCAACCTCTCGAACCACTTTAAGCCCAGCTCGCCTAAACTTGACGGGAAGATTAGGCACATAAGTCCGTCATTGCGCCGATGTCCGGCCATAACCTGTCGGAAGTGGCTCACATGCATGTACGGATCGGTCTTCCCGTCGTAAAGTGTGAACTTAGGCTGATGGAAGCCCGCTGGAAGCGGCGTTGTTTCTATTTCCAGGGAGAAAGGAGTGGCATTCAACCTTGCCAAGTCTGTATCTTCGAATATCGGCACTGCCTGGCGGGGTGGAGGCATTCCGACCTCCTCGCTGGCATGAACCCCGTAGGAGAGCCGCTGGAAAGCAGGTATTCTCTGAGCTTCGCGCCGGCGAGCCCGCTCCCTTAATACTGCCCGTAAGTCCTCTGACTGAGCTGAATAAGAATACCTCGACGTCGTCGCCGGACGTGAGGGTTTGTAGGTGCTGTCTTGCGCGCTGGACTTTTCTGCACGCACGTCGGAATCACCAACCTGGTAACTTCTGGTGATAGATATGGACTGAGTATGTCGTTGGCTCTGTCCGCCTGAACGGCGGGATAGGGTGCGCTAACTGTGGTCTCCCACTCCAGCTACACCTTTCCCTTTGACATGCCGTTTAAGATCCTCCATCTCCGCCGCCATCCGCCTGATGACAGCGTCTTGGTCCCTTAACTTGCTTTCCAGTCGCCTGGCGTGTGAGTCTCTCCGCCGGTGACCGTCTGGACTCCGTGAATGCCCATGACTCCTTCCGCGCTTATCCCGCGCGTCTCCTGACTATCCTCCAGTGGGCGTCCCCAACTCAGCCATTGGATGGACGGCAGGTGGTCCCTCTCTCCTTCGGGTATACTCCGGGGTGGCTCCATCGATGGCGGACAACGGGAACTCGTCGTTGTTCGCCATGGACGGCGATCAGATGAACCTGGAAGACAAGGTTTTGTCTGTCAAGATTTCCCACAGACGGCGCCAATTGTACGGGGAGCAAATATTCCGGCGTGCCCGTATTCCTTTCTTCCGAGCTCCGTCGATGTCCGATCACCTGCGAGTCAATAAGGATGAGCTACCCGGCGGTGTGTGGCCGGACAAACCCTCCGACGGTCAAGTTAGCACACACCTTAGAGGGAATAGAGAGAAGGGAGAGAGTGTTTGAGTGTAAGGATTTTCTTACAGAGTGTTCGTCTGTCGCGTATGGGGGGCGCAGACAGGCTTATATACCTTCTGTGCCCCATATCCACTCCCTGTCATCTCCTGACACGTGGCTCTGCTATCCCATCTGTCAGCTTAAACCATGCCGTTCATCACCTGCTCTCAACTGCCTGCCAGCATAGCTGGAGCTCGGCAGCCGAGCTGCCCTACCTCGGTCATACCATGCTTCATACCTTATGCGCCCGACCGGATAACCGAATGAAGGACCGGGCTAGGCGGCATCTCGGCAAAGCTTAGCCCGGGATCCTCCTTTGGTCGGTCTTCTCGCCGGTCAGTCAACTACCTCGGCTGACCGCGCCTTTCCGAGCGCCGGCCTCTCGGTCTGTCTGATCTCGACAATCCTCGGACCGAGCATCCTGGTCTGACCGGTCACTTCCTGGCCGAGCACCTTCTGCACGGTTCGGGGCAGCACATAGTCCAAACTCTGCCCGGCCCAAGTTCTGGTAGCCCATCTCCGGGTGAACAGTCGATCATCTCGGCCCACTGCTCTGCTGGGCCCCCAACCTGTTCGGTTTATACCTCGGCCCAACGCCGGAGCATAAATCACCCTCTCAGTAAGTGAGTGAATACTAAATAGTAAATATTTTTTGTAGCAAATGGAAAGTTAACATTATTATTATTATTATTATTACTATGTTTTAAATTAACCAAAACTACTTTACTTTTTAAAAAATCACCTTATTTTTTCTATCTAGTTCTACTTTTGATTCATCCAATGACTAGCATTTATCTTATTTAAATCTAAAGATTTATATTTTTTTTTTTATGTATCATACATAAAAACAACTTTTGGTAGAATTTTCCAAAAGAGCTGTTAGAAAAGTCAATATTGACATCTCATCTCATCTTCAGTGGCTCATTTTCCAATCAGGTTTGCTACTCTTTTTTTACTCATGTGTACTTCAATGACAACTTGCAGGACTACAGAAAATTGATTAAAAATAAAAAGAGCTGTTAGAGAATCTTTGAGGAGTTCAGATCCTGTGTAGTATTTATGTCTGTAGTGCTGGTGTAGTGTACCACAACCACGTTGTTTTGGTGGAAAAAATAAAAAATAAAAAACCAACGAGAGCTCCTTCTTTCCCTTCCCCAATCAGCCACCATGACCACCTCCTGTCCATTGCATATGCTAATAGGTGTTCCAATCATGTGCACCTGCACCAAGGTACACCTGTTGTGTGGCGTCTTTTGGTTAGATGTTCCATATACTTTGGTCATGTGGCACTTTTTGATTAGTTGAAATGTTTCATAGCTAAAATCTCATTCTGTGAGTGATTAAATTCGATAGAAACATGTTTCTCAACGTCTTTGGCGGTCCCGGATTCAATGATGAGCTCCATTTCTACAAATTCTGAATATTTTTGTGAGAATTAAAATAAATAGAATAAAATAAATAATATTGATATTAAAATAAAATCCTTACCACCCTTATTAAAATTGGGGAAAATGGGAAGTCAACCATAACCAAACTGTTTTGTGAGAAAAAAAAAGTTTAAACCAACTTATATTTTTATATTATTATTATATTAAGCTAACATCTTATTTTTCTGTGAACACAAAAGGAAGCTATATGTAACACAATTTTAACAACCAGAATTGTAAAAGAAAAAAAAACACATTTTAACAAGTACAATAATTTTAACTTTCATTACTTGAAAGGGCAAAAAAGGAAAAAAATCTCACACTACACGTGTAGTGTCACGACCCCAAACCGCCCCCTAGTAGTTTAGTGCCGTGATGGCCAGTAATCCGAGATTGCCGAAGGCCAACTTTCAAAATTTACATACAAACAAAGTATAATTATATATGGGGCTCACAAGTGCGGAAGCAATAATCTTAAAATATAAGTGGTCCATAAGAGCAGTGCGTAAGTTACATGGAATGGCATACAACTTTACATAATATTACAACTTGGATACAAATACAATAAAGTACAAAAATACATTTTACATCTTGATCAAAAGGCTTCTCCAGCCGACATGTGTAAATTACAAGCATTATAAGTCGAGAAGCATAATTTTCAAGACTGCCGACATGAATACAAGTTAGGCCGACATAACCAAAAACCCAAAACAAGCTTGCGAGTCACACCTAGGCGTCACCGCCTTCCTGCTCATCACCTACATATATATATATATAGAGAGGGTGAGCTTGGATACTCAGTGAATGGTATAAGAAATAAAGGGGTTTGCATGACTGGTATTCAAGATCTTTATCAAACAATACATAACATAGTTGGTACAAGTCAAGGGATGAATCAAGTCCATCTTCCAAATCTGTCAAGTTTCAAAGGATGCTTACTAGCATCATTATAATACAAGTGATGACATCTCGGCAAACAAAACCCACTCGGTAAACCGTCAGTGGCAAACAAGACAAGACAAGGCAAGACAAGGGAGATATCTCAATTCAATGGTGTCGTTGCATTATAGTCCCCGGACACTAAGGACTTGTGCTACTAATGCTTAGAGTCCCCTAGCACGTACGGACTTCCAAACTTTGTGCTACCAATACTTATAGTCCCTTAGCACGTACGGACTTCCAAACTTTGTGCTACCAATGCTTATAGTCCCTTAGCACGTACGGACTTCCAAACTTTGTGCTACAAATGCTTATAGTCCCTTAGCACATACGGACTTTCCAAGAATGTCATCAAAACAAGATATATATATATATTTTCCAATTAGGAATAACCATTCATGCTTACAAATACTTTCCAAAACGAAGCAAAACAAGACTTTATCAAAGCATTATAACATAGCTTTATTAAAAATACCACTCACTTAGCTCTTCAAACGTCGGGGTCAAGGCAAGTCCAAACCCTACAAACACATGGCAAAGTCTGTTGAATGCACTTTCAAACAAGTTTCATATGCATGCAAATGATCTCGGCATTCCTCAAGACTAAGTCAAATCAAAACAAACACAGTTCTTCATCTCGGGGAAATCATGCTGGGCAACTGCCAGGTCTAGGCCGAGGTCCCACACCTCCTTGCCGAGGTGTTGCCTCGATGGCCACATTCAACGAAATGATGTCGGGAAAAATCTGGGTTTCCCTTTCTTGAAGAACATGATGAACATGAAGAACATGAACATGAGGGGGATGAATGCAAAGATCGTGATTTGCTATTACAAAATCTGAGATTTCATGCTATGAGTTCAAAAACATGGACCTGGGTACCCATATTCAAGGATCTAGTGAGAACAAACACAAAAACATGAAACTTAATGCAACTTTCAGATCAAACAAGACCTTTCTTTCAAGAACACATGAACACCATTTTCTCTTTCTAAAACCAACTTTAAATCGATGCATGACATGCAAAACGGGTTCGATCATGCAATGCAGCTAGATGATCAATAAGAATGACAAGAGTAAATCAAGAATCTAACCTCAATACGCGAATCTAATGGTTTGATCTCTAGGAATCAAGCTCGAAAACCCACTCTCTCACTCTAAACTTCTTCTTCTTCTTCTAGAGCTTCTCTCTCCACACAACAAAGACATATAGCAAAATGATACATTTCTAAGTCTGCTGGCTGACTTAACCCTCTACAGAGGCACGTGGCAGCGGCTGGTTGGTGCTACATAGAAAGGTGGCTGAGTGACAAGACAAAACTATGACAAAGTGTGTTCAACAAGCAAGACGGCATGGGCACTCTGGCGAGTAATGATCTCGGCTAAGAACAAGACATCGGCAAGTAGGGAATAATGACCTCGGCTAGGAAGGACAACGTTTGACTAAGCTGTGCCACACCTTGGCCTAGATGGGCCAGACCTCGGTCTAGGTCATACCTCTCCGAGACAAGATCACTTAGGTGCAAAGGTAACATCTCGGCCTAGATAATTCACACCTCGGCCTTGGTGATGAACACCTCGGCCTAGATAATGACATCTCGGCCAGTATGTCAAGGCGAAGGTAGAGGTCAAACAAAGTGGTTCCAAGGAAGTTCTAGACTAAAGACGCCCTCGGCTAAACTCACACCAAGCAGGGTACAAAACATGCTGTAACACTTAAACAAACAAGGACAAGACTCGAAATGCAAGTTTACAAGATAGAATCACATGAATGCATATGAGTATGGTTAGGATAGCGTGAGGGTTATTACATCCTACCCCCCCTAAAGAAGTTTGGTCCCCAAACTTGAGTTACCTTGGTTCGAGAATAACTCCGGGTATCGGACTTTCATTTCCTCTTCCATTTCCCACGTAGCATCCTTGCCGTAATGCTCTTTCCACTCAATCTTCACCATCGGTATTGCCTTATTTCTTAATCGTCTCACTTGTCTATCGATGATGCGTATCGGCTCTTCTTCATAGCTTATGCCTTCATCAACCACAATCCCAAAATGATCGATCTCGTGTAGTGGATCCCGTATATACTTTCTCAACATCGAGATATGAAACACATTATGAACTTGACTTAATCTCGGTGGTAAAACAAGTCTGTAGGCAACCGGGCTAACTTTCTCAAGGATTTCAAACGGTCCAATGTAACGGGGTGCCAATTTACCCGTCTTCCCAAATCTTGAAACTCCTTTCATCGGCGAGGTTTTTAGGAACACATGATCCCCTACTTCGAATTCTAACTCCTTTCTTCTCTGGTCGGCGTAACTCCTTTGTCGGCTCTGAGCGGTTCTGATTCTCTGTTGGATAAGCTTAATCTTTTCGGTTGTCCTTTGAACTAAATTCGGGCCGATCAAAGCTTTATCTCCTACTTCGGTCCAACATATAGGCGATCTGCACTTTCTCCCATACAAGGCTTCATACGGCGCCATGCCAATGCTAGCTTGGTAGCTGTTGTTGTAAGCGAACTCTACTAATGGCAAATGCACTTCCCAGCTTCCCTTGAAGTCCAATACACACAGTCTAAGCATATCTTCAAGTGTTTGAATTGTTCTCTCTGTTTGGCCATCGGTCTGCAGATGAAAAGATGTACTAAACCTCAATTTGGTTCCCAAAGCCCTTTGTAAACTCTGCCAAAATCTAGAAGCAAATTTTGGATCTCGGTCTGACACGATGGACATCGGCACACCATGAAGTCTAACGATCTCATTCATATACAACACGGCAAGTCGATCAGCACTGAACAAGGTCCTAACTGGCAAGAAATGTGCTGACTTAGTTAACTTGTCGATTATAACCCAAATCGAATCCATTCCTTTCTGTGTCTTTGGCAAACCAATCACAAAGTCCATGGAGATGTCTTCCCATTTCCACTCAGGAATCGGCAAAGGTTGGAGAAGTCCTGCCGGCCTCTGATGTTCCGCTTTCACTTGTTGACAATACAAACACTGAGACACGAATTCGGCTATCTCTCTTTTCATATTTGGCCACCAAAAGGTCTGTTTTACATCTTGATACATCTTGGTGTTCCCTAGGTGAACTACAAATCTGGATCCATGAGAGTCTTGCAAAATCCTTCTTTTCAATTCTGGGACGTCGGCCACGCACAATCTTCCTTCAAACTTAAGCACTCCATTCTCAAGGGTGTAACTCGACTTCGGCTTGGTGGTAATCTCATCGGCTACTTTCTTTAGGAATCCATCCTCCATTTGCCTTATCTTGACTTCCCCAATAGTAGTCGGCTCCATTGAAATCATTGCTAGACATGCCAAACTTCCCACTGACTTTCTACTCAACGCGTCGGCTACCGAGTTTGCTTTACCTGGGTGATACTGAATCTGCATGCCGTAATCTTTCAATAATTCAAGCCATCTCCTTTGCCTCAAATTCAGTTCCTTTTGGGTGAATAAGTACTTCAAACTCTTGTGATTCGTAAAAACTTGGCAAGAGGCTCCATGCAAGTAGTGGCGCCAAATCTTCAAAGCAAACAACGCGGCTGCTAGCTCAAGATCATGGGTTGGATAGTTCTTTTCATGAAGTTTCAACTGACGAGATGCATATGCTATGACTCTGCCCCCTTGCATCAATACACAACCCAAACCCTTATGTGAAGCATCACTGAAAATCTGAAATTCCTCGTTACCTGACAGAAGTACAAGAACTGGTGCCGTAACTAACCTCGTCTTCAACTCTTGGAAAGCCGATTCTCTATCATCGGTCCATTCATATGCTGTTCCCTTCTTAGTTAGTTGTGTCAATGGTACTGCTATCCTTGAGAAGTCCTTCACAAACTTTCTGTAATAACCTGCCAAGCCCAGAAAACTACGAACCTCGGACACGTTGGTCGGCGTCGGCCAATTCACAATGGCCTCAATCTTGCTCGGATCAACTGATACACCCTCTTCATTAATCACATGCCCTAAAAATGAGATGCTGGAAAGCCAAAACTCGAACTTACTCAACTTGGCGTACAACTTCTTGTCTCTCAAAATTTGCAGGGCAAGCCTCAGATGGTTCTCGTGCTCAATTGTACTCTTGGAATAGATTAATATGTCGTCAATAAAAACGACTACGAACTCATCTAGATACGGCTTAAAGACTTTGTTCATCAAGTCCATGAACGCTGCAGGAGCATTGGTTACTCCGAAAGGCATTACCAAAAATTCGTAGTGGCCATACCTTGTTCGAAAAGCTGTCTTCTCAATGTCCTCGGCTTTAACCTTCAGCTGGTGGTAGCCCGACCTAAGGTCAATCTTGGAAAAGACTCGTGCCCCTTGTAACTGATCAAGCAAATCGTCAATCCTAGGCAATGGGTACTTGTTCTTGATGGTTACCTTATTAAGTTCTCTGTAATCAATGCAGAGGCGAAGTGTACCATCCTTTTTCTTAACAAATAAAACAGGTGCTCCCCATGGTGAAGTGCTCGGCCTAATGAATCCCTTATCCAACAATTCTTGTAACTGTAGTTTCAGTTCTCTAAGTTCAGCAGGGGCCATCCTATAGGGTGTTTTGGAGATAGGTTGCGTTCTCGACACGAGGTCCACAGTAAACTCTATTTCTCTATCGACCAGGTGGCCAGGCAGCTCATTTGGAAAGACGTCGGGAAATTCCTTAACAACTGGTATGCTGGCTAACTCAACACTTCCATTCAAATCACTTAGTATACTGCATAAATAACCTTGACACCCCTTTTGGATTAACTTATATGCTTTCATGGATGAGATTAAGTAGGGTGGGGGTACTACTCCCTTACCCTGGAAAAAGACCTCGGCTTTGTTCGGGGTCTTCAATGTAACGCTCTTAGTAACACAATTAATGGATGCATGATGCGCTACTAACCAATCCATTCCCAATATGACATCGAAGTGAGTCATGCTTAATGGCATCAAATCAGCTAATAATTCTACATCCTCAATCACCACAACACACGCCCTATATATGGATGCAATAATTATAGTTCCCCCAGATGGAGTAGATGCAGATAGCATATAATCAAGGGGTTCTAACGGTCTGTTCAACTTCTCGGCAAATTTAACAGATACAAATGAATGTGTAGAGCTCGAATCAATCAAGACGTATGCAACTTGAGAGCAAATTGAGAGTGTACCTGATACTACCGTTTCAGCATTCTGGGTGTCTCCTGGCACTAGAGCAAAAACTCTGCCCTGTCTTATCTGTGTCCTTCCGACGTTGCTTCCTTGTGCAGAACCCGAGGTGCTCCCATTTTTCTTACCATCATCGGCTCTTGCCTTTGGACAGTCTTTCACGCGGTGGCCTATCTCGCCACATTCAAAGCAGGCTCCTGTCGCCCAGCGACAAAACCCGATATACGGCTTCCCACAACTCGCACACGTCGGCTTAGCATTACCATCCCGATCTGAGTTGCTGGAACTGCCCCCATTCGCCTTCTTCTTGGCATTAAATGGCATCCGACGACCTTCATAGTTCTGTCTCTTCCTCTGACTCTCTCCTAAACTTTGATATCGGTTTAAATTAGCTTCCGCCAAGATGGCCTTGTCTAACACCTCGGCGTAAGTCGGCATATTGAGCATGTTGACCCGATCCTGGATTGGTCCACGTAGTCCACTTTCAAACTTCCTGGCTTTCCTATACTCATCACTGACCATATGAGGCGCGTATCTCACCAATTCGGTGAAGGCACGGTCGTACTCTGCCATTGTTCTGCTGCCTTATGTCAGAGTCTGGAACTTTGTGGTGTTGCGATCTCGAACGATAAGCGGAAAATGCTTGTTGTAAAACAATTCTAAAAATTTGGCCCAAGTTAAACCAGGATTAGCCTCCCGAATCATCATCCACCACCTTCGAGCGTCGTCGTCTAATGTGAATGCTGCTAATGTCACCTTCTGGGTGTCGGTGCTTGGAAAGATTTCGAACAGCTTTTCCATTTCCAAAACCCACGCTTCGGCCTTCATCGGCTCTATGCCCCCTGCGAATCTTGGTGGGTTCATCTTCTTGAACTCTTTAATCAAAGCCATCGTCCCTTCCCCATACAAGGCTGGCTGTGGAGGCACTTGGGGCACTGGGAGAGGTGGAGCTGCATGTCGGCCATCCGTCTGTTCGACTGGGGTAGATGTAGCACTTGCATTCTATTGCCTCATCTGCCTCAACTCACGAGTTAACCCTTCAACTAGTCTTTCTAGTCTATCCAATCTATCCACGGATTGATCTCGGCCAACTATTGGTCTACCTCTCCTCATGATGCTATGAGTAGGCAAAATGCAACCTTAAAACAAACTGAACCAAGAACCAGGTATGCAAATAACAAATGGTTATGTCAAGATAATGCACACCTTGTCAAGTAACAAGCAATATGATGCAATCCTAAAATTATTCTAAGGGACATCCTATGCTCTTTAGGACTCAACGTGTGTGAATAACGTACTATAAGGAATGCGTGCTCTGATACCAATCTGTCACGACCCCAAACCGCCCCTAGTAGTTTAGTGCCGTGATGGCCAGTAATCCGAGATTACCGAAGGCCAACTTTCAAAATTCACACACAAACAAAGTATAATTATATATGGG
This sequence comes from Camellia sinensis, assembly GCF_055761805.1. NCBI lineage: Eukaryota > Viridiplantae > Streptophyta > Magnoliopsida > Ericales > Theaceae > Camellia > Camellia sinensis. Next base: position 104,397,566 of record NC_138962.1, read on the forward strand.
GCTCACAAGTGCGGAAGCAATAATCTTAAAATACAAGTGGTCCATAAGAGCAGTGCGTAAGTTACATGGAATGGCATACAACTTTACATAATATTACAACTTGGATATAAATACAATAAAGTACAAAAATACATTTTACAACTTGATCAAAAGGCTTCTCCAGCCGACATGTGTAAATTACAAGCATTATAAGCTGAGAAGCATAATTTTCAAGACTGCCGACATGAATACAAGTTAGGTCGACATAACCAAAAATCCAAAATAAGCTTGCAAGTCACACCTAGGCGTCACCGCCTTCCTGCTCATCACCTACATATATATATAGATAGGGTGAGCTTGGATACTCAGTGAATGGTATAAGAAATAAAGGGGTTTGCATGACTGGTATTCAAGATCTTTATCAAACAATACATAACATAGTTGGTACAAGTCAAGGGATGAATCAAGTCCATCTTCCAAATCTGTCAAGTTTCAAAGGAGGCTAACTAGCATCATTATAATACAAGTGATGACATCTCGGCAAACAAAACCCACTCGGTAAACCGTTAGTGGCAAACAAGACAAGACAAGGCAAGACAAAGGAGATATCTTAATTCAATGGTGTCGTTGCATTATAGTCCCCGGACACTAAGGACTTGTGCTACTAATGCTTAGAGTCCCCTAGCACGTACGGACTTCCAAACTTTGTGCTACCAATGCTTATAGTCCCTTAGCACGTACGGACTTCCAAACTTTGTGCTACAAATGCTTATAGTCCCTTAGCATGTACGGACTTTCAAACTTTGTGCTACAAATGCTTATAGTCCCTTAGCACGTACGGACTTTCCAAGAATGTCATCAAAACAAGATATATATATATATATTTTCCAATTAGGAATAACCATTCATGCTTACAAATACTTTCCAAAACGAAGCAAAACAAGACTTTATCAAAGCATTATAACATAGCTTTATTAAAAATACCACTCACTTAGCTCTTCAAACGTCGGGGTCAAGGCAAGTCCAAACCCTACAAACACATGGCAAAGTCTGTTGAATGCACTTTCAAACAAGTTTCATATGCATGCAAATGATCTCGGCATTCCTCAAGACTAAGTCAAATCAAAACAAACACAGTTCTTCATCTCGGGGAAGTCATGCTGGGCAACTGCCAGGTCTAGGCCGAGGTCCCACACCTCCTTGCCGAGGTGTTGCCTCGATGGCCACATTCAACGGAATGATGTCGGGAAAAATCTGGGTTTCCCTTTCTTGAAGAACATGATGAACATGAAGAACATGAACATGAGGGAGATGAATGCAAAGATCGTGATTTGCTATTACAAAATCTGAGATTTCATGCTATGAGTTCAAAAACATGGACCTGGGTACCCATATTCAAGGATCTAGTGAGAACAAACACAAAAACATGAAACTTAATGCAACTTTCAGATCAAACAAGACCTTTCTTTCAAGAACACATGAACACCATTTTCTCTTTCTAAAACCAACTTTAAATCGATGCATGACATGCAAAACGGGTTCGATCATGCAATGCAGCTAGATGATCAATAAGAATGACAAGAGTAAATCAAGAATCTAACCTCAATACGCGAATCTAATGGTTTGATCTCTAGGAATCAAGCTCGAAAACCCACTCTCTCACTCTAAACTTCTTCTTCTTCTTCTAGAGCTTCTCTCTCCACACAACAAAGACATATAGCAAAATGATACATTTCTAAGTCTGCTGGTTGACTTAACCCTCTACAGAGGCACGTGGCAGCGACTGGTTGGTGCTACACAGAAAGGTGGCTGAGTGACAAGACAAAACTATGACAAAGTGTGTTCAACAAGCAAGGCGGCATGGGCACTCTGGCGAGTAATGATCTCGGCTAAGAACAAGACATCGGCAAGTAGGGAATAATGACCTCGGCTAGGAAGGACAACGCTTGACTAAGCTGTGCCACACCTTGGCCTAGATGTGCCACACCTCGGTCTAGGTCATACCTCTCCGAGACAAGATCACTTAGGTGCAAAGGTAACATCTCGGCCTAGATAATTCACACCTCGGCCTTGGTGATGAACACCTCAGCCTAGATAATGACATCTCGGCCAGTATGTCAAGGCGAAGGTAGAGGTCAAACAAAGTGGTTCCAAGGAAGTTCTAGACTAAAGACGCCCTCGGCTAAACTCACACCAAGAAGGGTACAAAACATGCTGTAACACTTAAACAAACAAGGACAAGACTCAAAATGCAAGTTTACAAGACAGAATCACATGAATGCATATGAGTATGGTTAGGATAGCGTGAGGGTTATTACATGTAGAATGGGGAAAATTCTATTTTCACATACCTACTTGCCTTAGTGCACATCATTTCTCAGTGCACACACTCGGTAATTTGATTATTAATTATTATTCTCATTTCACACACTAAATATTCCAATCATATCCTTAACTCATATCTTATACACACACCGCCTCAACCCTCTTTCCACACACTCTCACATCAATCTAGACCCTCTCATGGAGTCAATGAGCAATTCATCCAAGGCCAAATCGATGGGGTCAATCTATGGTCGAGAGTAAATTTTGATCAAGAGGAAATTGAAGCTCTAACAAAGAGCAACTTTGAACTCAAAAGAATTCCATCTCCATTATCTTCATTAACCTCTATCATCAAACCCATCTTTCCGTTTTCCAAACAAGCCCTAGTATTTTTATTTGCATGTTGATTAGTTGAATGAAATCTCATCTGAGTCTTTGCTATTAAGACGTTCAATTTGTATTTTTGCTTCATCATGGTAACGATTTGGTAGTAAACAAACACATTGGGGATGGAGGAAAAGAGCAGCAAATGGAAAGTGATTGTGGAGATGAAGAAGGGGAGGGGTCTGATCCACCATAGAAGTTCAGATAAGATTGAGATCAACAACTTCTTTTCAGTTAAGGTTTGCAATATATATGGTTTTTAGGGTTTAGTTCATAAGAGTTTATTGTAGAATGTTAGATTTAGCCAATTAAAAAAGGGGGGGGGGGTTTCAAATAAAAAAAGTTTATATGTAATGAAAATTCCTCCACATAACCAAGAATTTTTAATTATTTTATACTGCTTCTATTTTCGGTTGGATGTATAAACATGTGATCTTAATCTGTTTGGTTGACTAGAAAACTGATGCTAAGAAGAAAGAAAGAAAGAAGTTCATAAAAATCTCCTAATCTACTTTGTTTCCTGTTGTTTTTGTCTAAAATGGAGGAATTAGGGTTTAGTTATTTTTTTATTATTATTAAAAGATGTGCATTGAGATTTTTTTTATTTTTAAAAAATGTGGACAAAGAATATTTTCATATAATAGTATGAGTGTGTTTTATGTCTAATATGGTCATTTTACTTTAGGATACAATTATCATTAAAATAATGATTCATTAAGTGTGTGCACTAAGATAAGTAGTTGTGTGGAAATAGAATTTCCCGTAGAATGGCTTCAGTTTTGAGATTATTAATCTTTCATTCAGTTACTAAAACAGCTCCGATGTCATGTATTGACAATTATATTATATTTTGGACAATTTAGTCAAAACCTCTCTATCGAACCCTTGTTTGGTGAAAAAGACCGCCTAATTTATTTTTCTTCGAAAACCCTCTAAGGAGAAAACACATAATTGAGTAAGGACAAAATAATTTTTCTTTTTCTTTTTTGGACAATATTGCCAGAGTAACATGTTACTGCCAAACAGAGTAACATGTTATTGTGAGACAAAGTAACATGTTATTGTTAAATAGAGTAATTGTCAAATAGAGTAACATGTTAGTGTCAAACAAAGTAACATGTTATTGTTACTAATTACATCAATTTCAACAATAATACTTTTTTAAAAAAAAAAAAAAAAGAATTTCATAGTCAACGTGGATCTTATTTGATAGATCTTGATGAGATAATTCTAAAAATATTAATTTTATTAAAAATTGACATCTCTACATCAACAGTTATATTATTTTAAAGTTTAATATTTTGATAATAGTTACATTTGTTGGACTTTTCAACGATTTTTTTTTTGTCTTTGTCCTTAATGCATTAAAATTTTATTATGAGGGGGTTTTGACCAAATCCCCCTTATATTTTGTCAATATACAATTACAACACGCATTGCGTGCGCCACGAGTCTTTTATAATATATATATATATATATATATGTATTTTGTGGTATCAAGAGATTGAGTTGATTTGGATTCATTTATGATTTCTGCCTCATATTCTATACTATGCAATTTCTTCTAGTAAGGAATTACCCTTCGACTACTTACTCATGAAGAAATGCTAGTTTTTTTTTTTTTTTTTTTTTTTTTTTTTCAAAGGAGGGAATAGAGAAGAGGAACTTAACAATTTGCATAGCACAATAGTAAAACTTATATCAAAGTATCATGTCTGATAAGAAAGTGCTTTGTTAGGTTTTGGAAATTAGTAATCCCGTTTGATAAAAACACCATTCAATTGTAATTGCTTTCATTTTTTTGTTCTGTGAGGTTATGAGAGTTTAGATGCAAATCTAACACGTGCTATGCCTGAGTAGAGGAGTTTATGCTGACATTCCATATCTTGACTTGAGTAGAGGAGTTTGTGCTGAAGTTCTGTATTTTGACTTGAGCAGTTCTTGTTTGCTTCTTTGCTGACTAAGTTTGGGGATCGAGCGTTGATAAGCATGTCTTACCGCTCAGTTGTTCATTCAGTATCTCAACCTGCATTCTGAACTTCTGGGAAACATGTTTTATCATTGGAATGGTAGATCTTATGCTCGAGCAGTTGGCCTATATGTGAGCACTACCTTTAGTCACACTGCTCGAGCAAAAATTCTTGCGCTCGAGCGGTCTTCATGGCCATGTTTCGTATAAAGTGCATTGTTTGCTCGTTTTAGGATTGATCTCCTCCATATTCTCAGAGAGGAGTAAAAAAACAAATAGTTCAATATTAGAGGGTGTTTATGAAACACCCAAGTTTTAATTATGCGGAAACATTACCAAAAGCTTTTAATTTAGGTCCTTTTTTTTTTTAATAGCTATTACCCTTGAGTAATAGAAACACAATAATACATGTTCTCTCTCTCAATGAATACAACAATGATAATTAATAAATAATTACTAACAACTAGATACATTATTCATTCATTTCACATCTATGATAAAATTATACATAAAAGATACATGGACTCCATAACTCTTTGACTAATGAATCCGAATTTCTCTTCCTGAAAAAAAAAATGAAACGACAAGAGATGAGCACAATTGCCTAGTAGGAATCTCATAGTTTTACAACAATAACTAACACACAGATGGAAATGATCATGCATGCAGGGTGATACCATATAGTAAGGTGATGTTCCGTAATCTCAAAATATTATATATAGAGTGCCTTTATCTCAAAATGTATTTGAACATTTAAAGAAAACTCTCAGTCATAAAAATTATCCCCCATCATCAGAAAAACCATAAATCCTTTTTGAAAACAAATATACTTAACGAACAACATCATTTTAAATTATTAACCCAATTCCAAGGTATTCCTTGTTTCATTTCCATTTTCCTTTTTATTATTCACAATTATTATAACTCCATAACCTCAAAGTTTAAGTTTCCTTAATACTCCAAAAATAACCCTCATACACTCCATTCTCACTTGACTATTCGTTATTGCTATAACTCCATTATGTAGAGATCCAAATCTCATTTATATTCAATAACAATTCTCCAACACTTAATTCCTACTTGTCTAACAACTACATCACATCCACATTTGCATTGTCAATTATAGTTCAACATAACATAAGAATAATAAACCCATTTAATTCAATTTCTCAATTAATTACAAAAATAAAACTCTTAATCTTTCTTTATTCGATGCCACAACTGCCCACAACACCCAAGTCACAAACAAGACAAGTTTGAAGTTTAGAAATCCCAGAGCATAATGAATGAAAGCAACATAGTACATGATTGAACAAGGATTAAGCCAATTACCTGATCGGGGGTGACTATGTTGAAATACTAACTAAACTCGTAAAAGTTCGACAACCGTGGGGATTGGTGGCGATGCTAACAGTGGTATTGTCAAGACCAAGGGATGACGTGCTAGTCCATCTCCTGAGCGTCAAGGGCATGAACCCTGAAATACACAAAGCTCTAGATCTACAATTTAGAGAGTTGATTAGTACAAGATGAGGCAAAAATTTTATAATAAATGCATAAATGACATGTGCAATGTAGAAATGACATAAAATAGTAAATTATACCTTCTATCATTTCTGGTGCCCTTCGATGGTCATCTCTCAGCTACGCATGACAACACTAGCATATCTATAGAGGGTGACTAGAGTAACGCCACCCCAATCGTAGTCGTTGATGTAATCAATGTCCACCATCATCACTAAGTAGTGGAGATGCATCTTGTTTAGGGGCGACTCCACATAGTAACCGATGGGGTCTGAGTAACCCATCAAACTGTCAAAAAAACTTTAAAAAAAAAATTATTTATGTTACCAATATTTTGTTTGATATAAATTAGTCTCATTAAAAAGTTAAGAGACCCCCATCAAATATAAATTCACGATCTATTGTTTTGAGAAGTTTAAATCACTCTTACAATTATTAAAAATAGTTTTTGAGTTTTTTATTTTTTATTTTTAGTGAACTTTTTAAATATTTTAATATTTTTTTTTTACTTTGTGGATTCACTTAATCTACACACTCAGATACATTTCAAAAGTAAAATATTTATGAAAAATATTTTAAAACTTCACTTACAAATAAATAAATAAATAAATAAAATTATTTATTTATTTTTTGTATTTGTTGAATTTTTTAAAAAACAATTACCAATATTTTGCTTTTTAAATGCATATAGGTTAGGTACATCTAAAAAGTAAAATATATATATTTTCCCCCTCTAAAGATAACAAAACCCAAAAAATAAAAAATAAAAACTCGTATTGTTTTTGAAAACTCAAAATCACTCAAAGCTAAACAAAGTCAACGTTGTTTAGTTTAATTTTTTTTAATAGAGTTTATGGAACTTAATGCTTTTGGAGGGCCCATCTATAAGCTAGTGCAAATTTATTAAAATTGCCACTTTGAAATTCAAAAAGAAAAAAATCAGCTACATATGTATAAATAAATCAATTAAACACTGCAAAATATACACAGCTCATTGAGCCAAAACTCAGTCAAGGGGCCACTCCAAAACTCATGCCCCTTTATATCTACAATATATACTCAGATTTGGAATATTAACTTCATCACTGCATATATATATATATATATATATATATATATATATATATATATTCAAATCAAAAATTTCATGCAAAATTTTGAGTGAAAAGAGAGAAGATCAAAGTGAGCAAGCAGGCCTTGAAGATAATACAAATAAACATAAACACTACTATGATTAAATAGAATAACACTTACCAGTAATAGAAGCCAAAAGACACTACTATAATTTGAAGTTTGATTTTGCACCTAATAGAAAATGCAGCTGCCTACACTATACAAATAACAGTGACCAATTAATCACAAATAGATACATATACATATTAACCACCCAAAAAAGTAACAAAAAATTTCATCAATAATACAAAAACGGCCACTTATCTAACAAACAAAAATCCAACTAATTTTAACCACGCCAAATTCTCCCCCCCTCCCTCCACAATAATAATTAAGCAACCAATCCAATTCCCAAATGAGAAGAATATGTTCTCTAACATAAACATTGTCTGATATGAAAATGAAGTCAATAATTAACCTACAAAAATCTTGAAAGTAAAGAAAGATTGCACTTGCAATTTCAGTGAAACCAACCGAATTTTAACAGAACACTACTTACCTCTACTGTTCAAATTTGATTTTCAAATTATATTGAGAAAGATTGCACTTGAAATTTCAGTGAAACCAATAGAATTTTAACAGAATGTTACTTACCTCTGGTGTTCAAATTTGATTTTCAAATTTCATGTTTGGTTTGATTTTCAAATTATACTGAAACAGGAAAATCACAACATAAAAGTAGAGGATGATAAATTCAAAATATATCATCTTATCTTTGTACAAAACAAGCAATCATAAATCAGAATAAAGCATACAAAAGCATTGCCATATCCCTTTTTTCTTGTAGTGAATTTAATTGTACAACAATTGATTACTCATTTCCAACTTGCAAGTACAATAATTGATCATGATCATGGGTTTTTTTCTTCTCCTAGTCCTTCGTGAGAAACAGCTTCAAGATGACAATAATAGATAAGACAAAATACACATCATCATCTTCAAAAATCTTTGTAGTTAACCTACTCTTCCTTAATATTCAATACATCAAATGTCAACTTAGACCAGCCAATGATACGATTCCCGTGGCACTGATTACCCTAACAGAGAGAAATATCAAGTAGAGGGCAATGCTGCCGACTCTAATCCTCCTAGTAGGACGCATATGATTCCTGGGTGAAACAAGTGGCCAAATAGGTCCTGAGATGAGAAATGCCAAAGTATAGAAGAGGCTTCTGTCTTGTGGAACAATGTACAATCCAAGTTTCTCTGACCAGGATTCAAGCAGCATTGAGAGATCCTCAAACCAATAAGTGAGTTGAACATCAGACTTGCATAGTATCCAGATAAGGTGATCTACACACCATCCCCACCATTGATTGCCAGTGCAACATTTGACACTAAATCACCCATCAAGTTGCCCCATGCCAATAAGGCTAATCCAAGGATTGATGGATTAACCCTTAGAATTACACCCAATCCTACCAACAGAGCAACAAGCTCGTTTGCAATCATGTAGAACCAAATGATACTCATCAAAAATCCATCCAAAACCAATGGAAGTAAAAACTTTTGAGGTGGACGATGTGATCTAGTGTACCAAAATGCAAGAACACCGAGTGCACAACCAATGGAAACACCAAGCAAATAACCAACCTTTCTGCTTTCAGAACCCACAGTCTTGAGTACTCTAGAGAAATGCCAAAAGAATGGGAGCAAATGAAATACTGCCTACAACGTAGAGACTTTTGATCAAGATTCCTCTTCAACCAAAGGAATTGTCAACCGGCGTGGCACTGTTAAAGGCAACTCCATTATCGAACATAGTTTAGAATAGAAGAATGACGAGTGCTCAGTTTCTATGCCATCATTAGTCCAGCCCCACACAGGACTCTCATTATCAGACACCATAGTTGACTGATTTGAATATATTGTGACATTTGATGCACACATCTACTGAGGCAATGCACTATGGATTATGATTGTACCACGTTCTGTGTCCATGTCAAGCAAAGTACCATAGATAGAGTCATCCTCTTGGTTCCCTTGAGAAAACACACTTCCTTTGACAGGAAACAACAATGTAACAACATCCAATTTCAACCTCCGAGCATGTCTCCTCAAAATCTCATTCGTAGCAACAACAAATGCATAAATTGCATAACTCAAGACAAATGCGATGGCTCCCCCCACACTGACCTTGCGAACATACAAAATCAATGAAAGTGACACAAGATGAGCTGCATGTGGAATATGTGGCATGGGATACACCTCTCACATTGGTCTGACTTGCATCTCCATATAAGTGCAATTACTTTAAGTTATTCAAACTTTAATATATTTTCTTCTATATATAATGTTGTGGGAGTTAATATTTATATAAGTTACCCTTATATGTGATTTGAAACAAGTTTGCTTGATTTAGGTTGCACAAACTGTTTATAATCTAAAATAAATTCTAATGCTAAGCATGTTAGCCGTGTCACGTTCAGATTGATATGATCACAAGTAGGTTAGGTTAGTGTCATAATATTTAACATGTTTAATTAAATGGATCATGTTAGTGTTGGGTGCTTTGGACACGAACCCATGATGACACGACATGACATGACATGATTTGTGCCTCACTTGGGATGAGGATATTCTTAGTGTGCTTTTGGATCAAGGATTTGTGGGGGATTTGTGGAAGGAAAGAAAAAAAAGAAGGGAAAAAATGTATGAAGTAGAAGCTAAGGTAGCGTTTGGCAGAGTTTTAGAAATTTGATTTGAGAATAGAGTTGTATTTTGAGTTTGTGAGTTTTGGAATTATGATTTGAGAAGAGAAAATTTGTTTGGTTATGAGTTTTAATTCAAAAACTTATAACTCATAACCAAACTCTTTTTAAAATTCAATTCAAAAAAAAAAAAAATTGTCATTTTGGTTTAAAAAAATAATTTGTATATTTAAAAAATATCAAAAACAAATATATATATATATATATATATTCCAAATAATAGGTGGCGATTGGCAATTGAAAAAAAAAAGAAAAAAGAAAGAGTACTGTTCCGGTCAAGTGGCCAGACTATCGGGTAGACCAAAAATTCAAAAATTGTCTAGTTTACCTAACATGTTTTCAAAATGTGTTTTGAAATTGATTTGGAATCATAATTTGAAAACTCAAACCAAACATAGCATTAAAATATGAGGGTGGAAACTTGATTTGAAACTCACACCTAACACAGTCTAAATTTTTTCGCTTCCCTATCTATTTTTCTCCCCCTCCATAATCCCAGAATTCTTAATCTAAACACAACCTTAAAAGTTTCAAAGTGAAACACTAGAACTAGCAATCTTGATGAGCTGCAATACATGAGTTCAATGGTTGCCTTGTTGGACTACTTATGGAAGATCTTAATGCCAAAGTTTGGCTCACTTGGACTAAAAACAAGAAAAAAGACTCATTCAATCTGTTAGTTCTGCATTGCCTGCATACACAATACAGACTATGGATGTGCCCATTAAAGTGTGTAATGACATTGGCAGACTCAACAAGAGTTTTCTGTGGGGTGACACCCTGGAACAAAGGAAAATGCATTTAGTCAAATGGGAATAGGTTTGCCAAATGAAAAAACTGGGTGGACTTGGGATTAGGAAAACCAGAAATGAGAACCTAGCTCTACTTACTAAGTTGAGTTGGAAACTGATTTGTGAAGAAGGTGCCTTGTGGAAAGATGTCCTTAAGAATAAATATCTTAAGACAACAAACTTGAATGATTGGCCTAGAAGTAGGCCTGCTTCTCATGTGTGGAGGGGCATTTTGAAAACCAGAAACACCTTGAGGAAAGGTGTGAAATGGGAGATTGGTAATGGTAAGAATGTGGATTTGTGGAGTGACTGGTGGTGTGGTGACAAGCCAGAGAGAATTGATAGCTTTACTATTCCAACTACTATTTTGGTAATCAATTGTGTCCCACTTATCATTTGGTTTGGGAAAAGTTACTCCATCAACGGTAATCATTGGTTCGGTCCACCCATACATGACAGATTGCCAAACTTTTTCATCAATAAATTTTAAAAACGATCTCATCCAAGCTTTCCAAAAAGAATAATTGGATCCGTCACGTAGGGGTGGTCGAACCATAGAATTTCCCTCACGAATTGTATCCATTATCACAAATCAAACAAGATCTCGTTCTAATAGTTTTTTAAAACAAAATAGAGCGACCCGCTCTGATACCAATTGAAAAATCTAAAAATCCCCTAGACGTTGATTTGTGATTATGTATCAATTTTAACCAGTAAATAATAATCCCAATCAAACAATCAAGACAAATCAACACAACGATTTTATGTGGAAAAACCACAATTGGACACCTCCAATTGTGATAAAAAAAACCACGGGCAAAAGCCACAAAACAATCCACTAAAAAGACATAAAGGAATTACACAGGTATACTCTCAATTACCTAGCGAATCCACGCCCGAATTGAACCAACCCCTATGTGCCTCTTCCAACCCCGTCTTCACCTCGGAATCGTCTTGACGATGAGCCACTCTAGAATCCACCAAAACTTCAGGGTCGAATTCTTCAGAATTCACCAAAGAACAACTCTCTCTTTTGTATAGAATAAACAAACAATCCTTTGATGTATACTCTTTAAACCACGAGTTGAATACTCAATCAAAACATCAAAGAAAACTAGCAAAATATCCCCAGATATAAACCCTAGAACGCAAGAAGAAGATCTGGAGGAGTAACCCTAGATTTGGACTGAAACACGTATTTATAGAAAACTATCCCGCGATCTCCGCTCGAGCGTCAGATTGGCCGCTCGAGCGGACCTACGCTCGAGCACGGAAAGTTCCACTCGAGTGGGAAAAAATAACATCCAGTATTTTTGCAGGCGAATAAACTTCTGGAACTCAGCATTCTCCGCTCGAGCGGACAGGCAACTTTGAATGCATTTTTGCATTTTGCTTCGGGGGCGCTACCCCTCGACCCCCGCGAGCTGACCGGGCAGCTCGATCCCCATCCTAATTAGTGAAGTGGCAATCTTGAAATAATTAACATCACAAACTTCTCTGTAAGGCACAACTCGGGTTGGATTCGCATCTAAAAACTCATAGCCTCACTGAAATAAAAAGTGCGAAAACAAGTACAACTGAAAGGAGTTTTGTCAAACTGGATTGCCAAGAATAAAAACCTAACAGTAGAGTTTGTTCCTTAGACTTTGTAAAATCAATTTTTTGGTACTGAGAATGTTTCTGTTCACAATCTTGTTAATGAGCAAGGAGATTGGGATGTGATGAAAGTTAATGAACTTCCACCACGTGTTTCATCACTTATCCTTAATTTACCTCCTCTTAATGCTAATGTTGATTCAACTATTTGGAAAGGTCCAGGTGATGGAAAGTTCTCCACCTGTAGCGCCTACAGGATCATTTATGGTAACTTAGGACTGGAGGAGGACTGGAGTTAGATGTGGAAATTACGGCTACCACAAAAATTTAAAAGCTTTCTGTGGACTGTTATGCATGGTAAAGTCTTAACTAATCAGTTGAGAGAGAAAAGGGGTCTGTCTTCAGACCCTAGCTGTCCTAGCTGTAATGAGGTGGAAGACATGAACCATCTGTTTCGAACTTGCTACAAAGCTAAAGCTGTTTGGTTAGCTATGTTTGGTAGGCCTTGGTATACTGCCATGATTCAAAAATCTTGGCTGGATTGGCTAATCTCCAATTCCAGAAATAAAAATCATTTTAATGATCAAACCACTTGGTATACTATTTTGGTTGTCTGTCTTTGGAAAATATGGAAAAACAGAAATCAATTTTTTTTTCAACAAACTGTGACTATTAGTCGAGATAGTGTAAAACTTATTTTGAGCTATGCCAAAGAGATCAACCAAGCCTTTAACATGGCCATTGTTAATGCTAGACCAACTTTTAATCTGATTAAGTGGTTTCTCCCCCCTGCAGGTAGGATTAAATTGAACACGGATGGCTGCAGGAAACTAGGAGGTGATGGTGGCTTTGGAGGATTATTTAGAGTTAAAGCGAGAACATGGTTGTGTGGTTACTATGGTAGAATACCTCATGGTACAAGTCTAGAAAATGAACTTTGGGCTATCTATAGAGGTCTAACAGTTCTGCTACAAAGAAGATGGAAAAAAATCATAATTGAGACGGATGCTATGCAAGCTGTGAAGCTGTTGGAGGAGGAAACAGAGGCGAACTCGCCGTACAAAGGTCTCCTAGAAGATGCCAAGATTATCATGAGAGGCTGTGAATGTACTTTGCAGCATGTATTCAAAGAGGGAAATCTGTGTGCAGATGCACTCGTAAAACTTAGAGCTGAACAACTAGAAGATATCCTAGTCGTGAATAAGCCACTGGCTAGGATCTAGAGTCTGCTTGTTGCAGATATCATAGGTAGAGCTAGGGAAAGGGTTTAGGCCTTTGTTTTTTGTTTTATTTCCAATGTACCTAAAAAAAAAAAAAAAAGAAAAGAAAAAAAAACAGCAAGTTAGAAAGAGTATTAGTTAATAATACCCAATGGGTTCAAGTTTTTAAATATCATTGTCCTAATGTTTCCAGTTATCACTTAAATGCCCGAAATTAAATTGAGAAAACTTTTCAAATTCTTGAATTTTTGGATGAAGCATGGATAAATCAAGGAGATTTTTCAAAATTCAACAAGCATCATGTTCTCTAAGTATTGAGAATGAGTTTAAAATTAAAAGACTTGAGTTTGTACTCAGAGAAGTGAACTAAAAACACTACTCTAACTTCAGTTTGAGAGTCATTAGAAGCAAAAGAGAAACTAAATTAGATCCACGTGTTTTAACTCTCCATATAACCATAAAAAAACAAGAGGCCCTTCAACATTATATTAATCCATTTGTTGCAAAAGAATCATTCCACAACTACAATGCTAGAATAAGAATAAAGTTGACAACCATAGAATGAGGAATAATACTATCAGCCATAATGACAATAATGGGAAGAATTTAGAATGGATAAATGAGATTAAGGCTTTGAATACACACACACATATGTGGTATAGATATATTATGTATGTCCACATATACGTATTTCGTCTTCTTCCTTTAGACAATTTTATACTCGACTCAATAGAATTTTTTATTTTTTATTTTTTTTGGGCAGGTATTATGTTCTATGTGCCAAACTAGCATTTTGTCTCAGCACATCAACTAAATTAAATAAAGGATTAGAACTTTGTTCAAGTAATTGTGCTTTTACATCATTTATATGAGGAAGTAACAAAACATACACTCTCTTAAGAATGCTTTTGAAAAGTAAATACCATGTGAACATTCAATTAGGCTCCTGTGGCACAGACTAGAAGAAAGTTAAATTCTAATAAATCAGCCACCTAAGCAGAGCTACAAATGAAGATATGTTGTGTCAGGAGACTTAAAAAGGGCCTAGAACTTCATTGATCCACAATTTGTGTTGGGTGTGGAAGTGAATGACTACAATGCTAACATTGTCAGTCACATTGTAAGCTAACTCAAACCACCAAAAACAGCACTAATGTACAATAACAGTCATCGAATTGAATTACTTTGCACGTACTCAAGTTTCACTAAACATGAAGGATATTTGAACAGATTTTCCATCCAAAGATTTTCACTTTATTCAGAACTTTCAACAGCCAAATCTTCTTCCAAAATGCCCTTTCAAAACTCACCCCATCTGAAGAACTGACCCATGTTTCTCTTCTTTGCAAATCCACCTCCAAATGATACGTCGATTAATAGAAAAAAGAATTCCATTTTAGTAAAGTGCCAAACCAGCTTGTCATCAGCAACCCTTGGGGAAAAAGGGATTTTGCATATAAACTCAGCTTCAAAATCCAAAAAGCACTATGTGGTGAGAGCTTCATTGCATTTCAAACGTTAGTACTTTCATTAATAAAGGAACAAACTTCAGCATCAGCATGGAATCCGTCTAACTTTCCAAATCATCACACACCAAACATTCAAATCACTTCAAATCCTTTCTTGCAAATTGCACACAGAATCTATTGCCTTTGACGATGAGGGAACTCTCAGATGTGCATGGGTATTTCAGCCTGCACTACTATTTTTTTTTTAATTTTTTTTTTAAAGTTTTCCTATAACAAACCTCAATATTGTTGTAGAGAGTCTCAAGCATCCTCAAAAGCTACTTGCAAGATAAGGAAACAAAACCATAAGTTGATAAGAGGTTCAAAGTAATATACATGCACACAATTGTAGTAGAGATAGAAGGCAAGCAAATTTGCTTAATAACAAATAAATTGAAACTAGCAACCAAGCCACATAAAGGAAAATGGACCAAACTTCATCATTTTATTAACTATTATTGTAAAATCTTAGCTACTCTATCAAGTAAAAGATGAAATGATTAATTCTTCCATATTGCCATTTTTGAAGTGGTAAAGTAACTATGGATTGCCCACATGGATTTTGACCAGACTAGATGGCTTACTAACTGTCAAATGTAGAATAGCATGGAAAGATAAAGGCTTAAAAACAAAAATTGATTTTTTGCAAGGTCTGGAAATTTAAATGATTAAAAGTCTTGCTTAAGAGTGTGCTAAAGGGAGGTTTTTTCAATCATGGAAAGGACTTCTTCTCAATTATCTTGAAATATCTCTTACTTCTTTATCAATTTTTTTTCTTCTATTTTTTAACCCTTTATCACCTATGAGAGTTTTCTACATTACTGGATAAAGCCTTATTTTAGAATAGAGCATCCAAAGTACTTATCAAGCAAATTTTGGGCATACCTTGAAAAGAGGCGTAAAAACCCACAATACAGTTTAGATGATGAGCATGCATACACCCTAAAGTTTGTTTCCACAACAACAAAGGCATCAGAACAAAAAGGTAATGACAATAATCAATACATTTTTCTATTTAAATTTTCAACAAACATTGAAAAAATACAGAAAAACACAGTATTACAATCTGAAAATACAGGTTTGTAATAGATTGAGGAAGTTGTCCTCTTTAGGGTTAAAAATATTGTCGATGCTTGTGGAGGTGTGTTTGTATTTGGTGGAGTAGGTGCGAACGTACTCATGAAGCAGATGAAAAACAATGTCGACATTCCAAGTGAAATGGAACCACTCATTGGCTCTCGTCTTGGCAATTTCAAAAAAGAACTAATAATTCGAACTAATACAAATTACTGAACCATTTATTTTGTAGCCATTGGAAACATTATGCAGCTAGCTAATACATTATGTGTCAACACTTCAATTGTTGATGTAATAGATTAATTTTCCCAAAATATATTCCATACTGCCATGGATATTATACATTATGTTGTCTTTGACACTGCTATATGTTCTACATAAATGGGACACACCAAATTTTCATCATGTCCCACGTAAGTCCAAAAAATTGCATAAGTGGAATACATAATTCTAATTCTATTGAAGTGAAACTGGAAGCCATGGTATGGACTACAAATAGATAACATAATGAAATTAAAGACAAAGGAAATTTTGTCTTATCTGGAATCGAAGCAGCAGTACAGGAAAAATGAAAGATCAAGGGAAAAGGCACCGTCTAGCTCGGCTTGTGAATGAAGAACCTGGGAAAAAAATATTTTTTTGCTTGAGTTGGTGACAAGGATGAATTAGAGAACTAATGTATTCCTAAAGTAAAAGTGAACCATCAGAACCTACAGAGTAGATTTTGATTATCATCCATAGGTGAGCATGGAAGACAATGAACATAGTGACTAAGATTTTGGATGATTGATGATCTCCACATCTTTAGAGACTGTCACTTATACAGGTTTGGGAGAGAAGCATTGTTGTCTTTTAAGGATAATAAAATTCTTCAATCTGCCAGCTATTCATTCTAAGCAAGACCATAAAATTTGAAACTCAAAATTTATGCATAAGCTTGTCATCAGCAAATTTCAAATTTACGAAAGCTAGAACCTGAAACAACTAAAAATTACAATGATGGTAACAATAGAAGAATTATGTTTGAGTGAGTTACTATCATGAAGAGTATCAAAAAAGATGCTATACTTTTTCAATAGACTTCAAAAAACTATATTTACTTCAAAGTTTGTACATGCATTTTTTTTTTTCAAAATGAGATGGAATGCATGTTAAATGCACAACAGTAAAATAAAGATTCTCTTAAGGTCCTAACAAAAACGCAAACTCAAAATATAATTGAAACATGGTGTAGAAGTAAAATTTTTCCTTCCATTTAGGTACTTGTAGAACAAAAGTGCAAGGATTCTATTGTTTACTTAAACATGGATGAATTAATGTGGGAACAAGTAGAATTTTAGAAGAGTGTTGATTATGCATGAATTGAGCTCAGGGTGAGTAAAAACAAGGGAACAAACTTGATACAGAAACTTGAAACCAAACAATCATCAATAGCCACCCCTTCGACAGAATATTTGCTAAACCTAGAAAAAATTCATCTCTTATGCTCTGTTTGTTTTGGCCGAAAATGTTTTTTGGAAAAATGTTCACATTTTTCGGTGGTTAGTATGATAGAAAATGAAAGTTAAATGGAAAATGTTTTCTATTGTCAATAAAAAAACACACCTTTTTGAGTGAAAAATGCTTTACACTATTGAAGGTGAATTTTTTTTCCTGAAGTGTAAAACATATTTTGGTCTAAAGTCTTACCACCACCACTACACTAGCACCACCACCACAGCCACCACCACCTCCACTGCAACCAACACCACTGCTAATACAACCACTAGTACATTATTTTCAAGTTGCAATCAAACATAGGATATTATTTTCTAGAGAAAACATTTTATAGAAAAATAGGTTGCGTTTGGTTTACTTTTGGAATTGTGATTTTGATAAAAAAATTTCAAAATTCATAACTAAACACACAACTCAAAACTCAATTCAAAAACTATTTTTAAAACTCATAACCAAACACACAATTCAAAACTCTTTTCAAAATGAATAGGGCAATTTTTCCATCAGCACCTATGAATAATACAAGATAAAATAACAAATGAGAATGAAAATTATCCATTCATTATTGTCATGACCCAAACTCGGCCCCTAAAAGTTTGGATCATGATCGGCCAGTAACCTCCTGATGACCTACGCCCTCAAACAGATTACAGAGAATTTATAATAACGAGGCCTAAGCAGAAGCAAATAAAATAACAGAACGTCCATTGAGCAATGCTTATATGCCTGAATTTAGACATCATGTCATATGTTGAAAGTTTGCATACATAGTTCATACATATAAGTACAATTCATGTAGATAAATACATGGAGTCAACAACTCAAAGTTATAGGCTCACAAAGTGTCCAAACAAAAGTCACCAAAAGACTTAACAAACATTTGTCATGATAGAAATTCCCAAAAAGACAAAAGGCTCCATTTTGGAGGCTTATCAACGCAGGTCCATAAAAAATGACTCCTGAAGCCGACCTAAGGCTGGTCTCTGAGTTGATCACCTACATATATATAAAAATATGGAGTGAGCGAGGCTCAGTGAATAATAATAATGTAAGGAGGTTAAAATGAATGAGTATGTGTCTTGAGAAATCTATATATATATAACTTATACATTTATCATTCATGATCGCATTCCAGAACGACCTTAGGCCCACATAAGACAGAATGGCCTTGGGCCTAACATAATACGGAACAGTCTCAAGCCCAACATGGTAACAGTTGTTCTGAACGACCTTAGGTCCAAACATTTCTTATCATAGAGAAGATGGAATATCGACATGTCTCTATCTCCCATATAGAACGGAACGGCCTTAGGCCCATAATTCATAAGCAATCCACATCAAACATAACGGCCTCGGGGCCATCATAAATAACAGAAACAGAACGACCTCAGGTCCATTTCATATGCCATTGTGGTCAAATGCTTAATCATTTCAAACAAAACACAACTTGTATAAAACATATCATTCATGATCGAAAATACATAAGTCATAACATATCGTTACACTACTACTTATAGTGATTTTGGTCATGCAGTGGTCCCTTCTGGTGAGTGACCTACACATTACACACATATAACTTGATAAGCAATTCATTATTTTCTTAGCATCTTTTATTTAATCATTTTTCCGTTTCATTCAATTTCTATTTATCCTTAAGCATTTTGGAGGGCTTAAACATACTCATTAATAGATTCAGAGGGTTGAAAAGATGAACAAAATTTAATAGTTTTCCCCCCGGTTTTCTGCACGTGCGGAAGACCCCCACCGCACGTGCGACCCGCACGTGCCTTTATTTCGATGCTCTGAATTGCCCTGCTGTCCACACATGCGGCTGTGAGCCCCACATGTGCGGTTCTTGCCCTGTTTGTGTAGTCCAAAGATTATTCGATGTTCAAGTTCCCAAACTCATTTCTAAGGTTCAATTCAAGAAAATTCACTTCAAAAACATGATAGATGAACATACTAAGAATGACATTCAAGCTCAATTAGATCATAACTTACTTTAATTCCAAATAGAAAACCCTAACTTCCATAGTTCCTTCATTTTCTTTATCTTTTCATGTTGTCCATGCTTATATATGCTTACATGAGTTCAAATCATGCAAAGACTCAAGATTGGAAAGAAATTTGTCACAATCTAACTCAAGACAAGCCCAAAATAAAATAATCAACCTTTTAATTAAACAAACCCAAGGATTCCATGTTCACTTTCATGAGACTTGTTCAGTTAAGATCATAATCCAAAAACCCTAACTTTTATGAGTGTCAAAGCTTCCTCTTAAGTCTTGATTTTAACCAATTGAAAAAATATTTAAGGTATTTTAGTTGATTTACACTTACCTGGAGTTCATTCTTTGAATTACTCTTTCAGTTTCTTTAATCTCGAAGCTTTAGGTTGAAATTCCTCTTTTCTCTCTTTCCGTCCTCTAGCTCTCTTCCAGGAGATATTTTTGTGTTGGAGTCTAAGTTTTAACACTAAGCTCATGTATATATCTCTTGTCTAACTAAGGATTAGCTTATTTGAGTCTAAAGTCAAGCTTAATTAAGAGTTTAGTCTAATTAAATCCAATTAATTCGTTACGAACCAAATTTTTACAAAATTTTATATTATGTCCTAAAAATTATGCTAATCATAACTATAAGCCACTAAGGCTTTCAATTTTCAGTCCAAATGTCTTAATTTCAACAAATTTTCTTATAGCCGACAGATACAATTTCATAATCATGTAAGTCACACATTTAAACATGTAATTTCACATCAAGCATATAATCACACATATAAGTAAAGATTAAAGCATATGAGAGAGTCGGGTTGTCACAATTATTAAGGGAAAATTAAAAGAAAAGGAAATATTTGAAAGGAAAAGACAAAGAATGAATTGAAAAACAGAGCAGTGTGTTTAATTAATCAATAATGTATTGGTAATTTCAACATGCACAACAAACTAGAACTCTCTTATGAGAGAAATTCTATTTCCACACATCTAATTAGCTCAGGGCACATCTTTTTTCAATACACACACTTATTAATTTGATTACCAATTAATTTTCTTAATCCACATACTTAAAGTTACAATTACACCCTTCACTCATAACCATTGTACACACACCACTAACCCTCTTCATACACACTTTTGATTGACCCTACTTCCACATTGACCCACCCATGCCCTTGAAGACTTTGGTCTGAAGTCAAATTTCCTCCATTGAAGACTTGCATAGAAGATGTAAGAACCTAAATTTTTAGACAACTAATTAGTTTGTTAATAACAATATTAAGTCAATTAATAGTGATTATTAAATTATAATGTTAATAGCATCATGATTAATACCAATATTAAACTCCTTTAAATAAATTTATTTATCCTTTTGTGACTATATATAAATATAGTTGTGGAAAACTAAATGATTTAAACAAATAATAACTAAGTTAGTTAGAGGATAGCAAGGAGTAAAACATCTAGTGAATAGGTTATATATACGCTGATTTTATTTTGTACACACACACACAAAAAAAAAAAGAAAAAAAAAGAGATATGAAATCAGATTTTGGGCAGGGAAATTCGGCCCCTCCTTCCCAAGAAGGCTGCTGGAGGCATGCATACATTTACACTCTAAGCCTATACATGTAGGTAATATTTCCCAAGCCAAGAGGAAAAAATAAAATAAAGATAAAAATAGGCCTCCAATATAGCGATCCCGGGTTTACCCTTGTTGTACCATGATCCGGACATGTGTCCGTGGATGTTGGTAGTTGTTTATTATCTTGTTTGCATCCTCTTTACTTCATACTTGAGTTATGGGATGTGTTGGGCGGGTTTGTTTCAGGTTGGTTGAGTTTAGAAGCCAAAACTAGTTGCCCAGATTTTGGCCTGTACGCTCGAGCGGGGGTTTGGGCGCTCGAGCGGGGAATATGCCCATCCAGTATTTCCTGTGCAGTGTTGGACGCTCGAGCGTGGGATTGACCGCTCGAGCGGGAGTGTTGTGTGTGACGCTCGAGCGAGGGAGTTGGCGCTCGAGCGGAGACCTGGTTCTGTAAAAGTGCTGGGAGTGTGTATCCGGCGCTCGAGCTGGAGTTTGGTCGCTCGAGCGTAAGTCTGTGAGTGACGCTCGAGCGGGGGTTTGGACGCTCGAGCGGAGAGACTTTTATATAAATCCGAGATCCGACTTTTGGATCACTTTTTCAAGATCTTTTCTCTTTCTTACTTTTCCAAAAAGCCATTTTCAGAGCTTCTCACTCTAAACCGGTCCTTCTCTCTTAGATTTGATCTAGTAAGGATCGTTTACTCACCTTTTGTCTTCACGGAAGTTGTGTTGATCGTCGAGGGCTTCCTTTTGATCTGAAAATTTTGAGATTTGGAGCGTTTTGGTTTTGGTCTTCATCTCCTTTGGGGCTCCGAATTTGAGGTAGGGATATCCTACTCCTCTCTATGGATTTTGTCTTTAAATTTTGGTATTTTGAGATGTTGGGGTTGGTTTCGTAATTTGGTAAAAGTTTGGGGCTTTTGTGCAATTTTACAAAAGTTGGGGTTTTATTCAAAATAAACCTAGAGGCATGTTTGGCTTAGAGAAATGGAATGAATGTTAAATCATTGATGAAAATGGGACCTAAGGGTTGAAATGTTAATTATGAGAATTGGTCTAATTACATTGTTTAATTAATTGGGATAATTAATTGTGAGGAATGAAGAAATGAAATGTTGATTGAATATCCATTGTGCATTTATTATCTGTTTAGAAATAACTGCTTTGGGTTATCGGTGGAGGATAGTCGTGATTGTTGTAGTCAATGCATGATGATTAGGCAAACTGAAACTAATCTATGTAGTGTGTCATGGAACTTGACGGTTGATAGAATACATTAATTTTATGTATTGAGGGATTGTATATAGAACCATTGTGTTTATATACGTTATGTGTAGAGGAGGAGATGGGGGATGTACTCCGCGGTTTAGGGGAAGATAGGGGATGTACCTCTAAACCGGATAGTGTTGGGAGAAGATAGGGGATGAACTCCGTAGATACAGCTCATATGCTTGTCTAGAGAAGTGAAGATAGAGCTCATATGCTTATCTTTGTGAAGTGTGGATATAGCTTATATGCTTATCTGTGGATATTGTGATTATACATATCTGTTGTAGAATGTGGGTATAGCTTATTTGCTTATCTGAGAATGTGGATATTGTTATTATACATATCTGTTGAGAGTGTGGTTAGTGCTTATATGCCTATCCGTTGAAAATGGGAAAATGAAAGGAAACTTGGACTCATAAGTCGTATGACATAAATATGTGATTTATGTGAATGTATCAGTGTTGGCCATCTATCAATTGCTAATATTTTAGTCATTGTTCATGGTTGGTTTAGTGTATTTCTACTGGGCTGTGGCTCACCCTATATGGGAATATCATTTTCAGGTACAGGAAGCATGCCACCTCCAAGGACATAGCTTGGGAGGCTAGAGGCGGACATAGTTTTGTGTTGTTTTACTTTTGATGTATTACATGTAAATCCAAGCCACGGGCTTAATGTGTATGAGTTAGTACTCTTTTTGTTGTAACCAAGTGTTAACTTGGAAAGCTGTAAGCCCGTTGGGCATTTTGCTTTTGTTGTTAACATGTAATACCTTTGTAATAAAACACTGAGGAAAAGAAGAATGTTGTTATTTCATATGCTAATGAATGTTTTATTTGATGGGTTTATCGTTATTATTTTGAGGGCGTTACATCCAAACTCCTACAAATAAGCACACTATTCAGCCATGAGCAAAGAGAAAAAAAAAAAAAAGAGAGAGAGAGTAGAGAAGAAAAAGAAAAAGAGAGGAAGAGGAGAGGGAGCTTGGTGGTCACCATTTCAAAACAATCTTGAGAATAGTTTGCAAAAGCTCTTGAGATAGGAATACTCAACCTCTATCCTCCCTTAGATATTTTTTTTACTGAACCTATATATTAAATATATGCAAGAGTATGTATTGTTAATACATACATAGCAAGAATAGTTGAATGCATGTTTACATTTTGATAGAATGAGAATTTCATGATTATATGATTTTTATTCCTTCTTGCAAGCATAGATTAGATGGTTTAGCAACTGATTTTATCTTCTTACATGCTCAAATATTCTCCATTGTTTGAAATAATCTAGCATGAGAGTAAACTGAGATAAAGTTGGTTCACTTATACTTGAAACTTATATTTTCTTCACTGTTTCAGATTTTTATCAGATGAAAAATGCTCAAATAAATTGAAAATAAGTTGTGCTAAAAATCTGTTTTTACTAGGAGTATATATAGGTGTTCTATATGGTGTAAAATTTTTCTAAAATCATTGGACACCATTTTCTTACTGAAATAAATATTTGTTCTAAGTGTTGCTTACAACACAGTAGGAACAATGACTTCAAACAGGTTCCATTTTCTCTGAAAATGTTATTTTTCTGCACGACCACTTGGGATAATTAGATATAAGAGTTATCTTTCATTTTCTGCCAATTTCACAAAAAATGGATAAGTATAAGAGGAGAAACTGCAATTTTACTAAAATGCGACAGAATCTGTCCAATTTTCTTAGAAACATTATTTGACCATCTTCCATTGTTTTCAGTCTTCAAACTCTCTGCACATATGTTCTAAACTCAAATATATAGCAATCCATTATGACCATACCTCCTTTTGACACTGTTTGAGGCCCCTTTTTATTTTTCAATGCTGAAAGTTACTGTAACTCACTGTCCCAGAAACCAGTTTTCTTCCAAATTTTATTTCTCCATTTTAAAATCATTTTTGGCCCTGGTATTCTTCTCGAAATATTTTCCTAACTCAATTAACTAGTACCAGTTAAAATATCGTAATAATTGAATTTCGTTTGGTATGGGTTTCGTTAATTTTAGTCCGATCATTCAGTGCTGAAAATAAGAAGTGTGGGAAATTCTAAGAAATTTTGTGATGACTTCTAAGACATTATGTAATACTTATTTTAGTTGCCATACATGGTTGTGTTGTGCTATATAAACCTTATGGCACTATGGTTTTCAAACTAGAACTCGCACATGCGTCAAAATGTGAGTTCGACAAAGTAAAGAAACATGAAATTGAATAGATGCATTAAAGTTTAAAAGTGATGGGGTGAGCCTAGTTTAGAGTCTTGTGGAAGTAAGTTGCGAACCCTAACATGGCACGGGAAGGTATTTTGGTTCTTATCGGTACATATGATATAAGGTTGGTGGTGCATGTGTCACAACATAGACTATTTCCTCGGGGCAGACCGTGATGTCACGACTCGAGTAAGCAACCCTGATGCGTGGGCATCATTGGTAGTTACAGCAAGTAACATTTGAATACTTGACCAAGGGGGAGTCAGAATTGACCGTGGCCATTGCTTAGCGGTTGAGTGGAAATAGTGCTCCAC
Source organism: Camellia sinensis (assembly GCF_055761805.1). Taxonomy (NCBI): domain Eukaryota; kingdom Viridiplantae; phylum Streptophyta; class Magnoliopsida; order Ericales; family Theaceae; genus Camellia; species Camellia sinensis. Next base: position 104,422,726 of record NC_138962.1, read on the forward strand.
TGGGAGTTACTTAGACTTACCTGATAAACTAAATCTATGTGAATTTAAAAGAAAAGTTGGCATCTTCCTTATGATGAAATACTGCTTCCGCTTGCCATTGTTCTTATTGTCTATTGTTATTATTTCAACTAATAGCATTCTTGTTATGTATATTAAACACTACTTGTTACTTTGTTACTACACAATATTCATTAACTATGAGTATTATTATCGAGGTGGGTATTTCGGGTTGTAGTATCTTATTGAGGTCGTCGCTCATTGGCATTCCCGTTGCCCTGGCGTTTTATGCCAGGTACTGAAGAAGCTGAAGGAAACATCGAGGTCTTGGAAGGCGACATTCAGCCTTGGTTAGCTTGAAGTGTACCTATGTCCCATGAACCATATTTCTGAGTTTTCTAGTTTTTCTATAGGTTTCTTTTTTATATTTGTGTTTTTCTTTCATGAATGTACTAAGACTAAGTTTTAAGTTATATTGGAGTTGTAATTTAAGAACTTTTGATAGCGTTTGATAGAGTTTTCTAAATATGATTTGAAAATAGAATTGTATTTTCAGTTTGTGAGTTTTGGAATTATGATTTGAGTGTGGAAATTTTATTTGGTGAATGAGTTTTGAAAAGAGTTTTGAATTGAGTGGGGAATTTTTTATGTGACATGTGATATTTGATACAAAACTTACAACTTATAACCAAACACACAACTCAGAATTCTATTCAAAACTTATAAAATTTTTTAAAAATTTCAATTTTTTTATATTTAAAATATAAAAAATACCAGGTGCCAATTGTTAAAAAAAAAAAAATATTACTGTTCTGGTCAATCGACCGAGCGTCTGGAAAGTTTTAAAAAGTGAGTGTGGAATTAATTTTTGAAAATTGTAAACAAACAACATACTCCAAATAAGGGGTAGAAATGGGCCAATTTCCCTCTTTGTGCCGTTTTGAAGATTTTAGTCCCATTTTAGGGTGTGTTTTTATCTTTATTCCCAAAGTAGGGCAAAACGGTTTTTGTAATGCTGTTTTCCAGAAAACGGTTTTTGAAAAACCGTATTCATTGATTAAAATAATAATAAAATTTGAAAATAGAAACCGCCTTTTCTAAAGCCGTTTTTAATTAAGTTTTTAATTAGTCTAAATTAATTAAAAACGGTTTTCGTAAAACCGTTTTCCCATTAATTTTTTTTTTTAATTTATATTTTCAACATAAATATTTTTTGTTCAAAATTTTTATTTTAATGAAAACCGGTTTTAGAAAAGCCGTTTTTCACATTAATTTTTTTTTTAATTTATATTTTCAACATAAATATTTTTTGTTCAAATTTTTTTTTTTAATGAAAACCGGTTTTAGAAAAGCCGTTTTTCACATTAATTTTTTTTAATTTATATTTTCAACATAAATATTTTTTGTTCAATTTTTTCTTTAATGAAAACCGGTTTTAGAAAAGCCGTTTTTCACATTTTTTTTAATTTATATTTTCAACATAAATATTTTTTGTCCAAATTTTTTTTTAATGAAAACCGGTTTTAGAAAAGCCGTTTTTCACATTAATTTTTTTTTTAATTTATATTTTCAACATAAATACTTTTTGTTCAAAATTTTTTTTAATGAAAACCGGTTTTAGAAAAGCCGTTTTTCACATTAATTTTTTTTAATTTATATTTTCAACATAAATATTTTTTGTTCAATTTTTTTTTAATAAAAACCGGTTTTAGAAAAGCCGTTTTTACAATAATTTTTTAAAATAAATTTGTTATGACCAAAAATATTTTTTAATAAAAAACGGTTTTAGAAAAATCGTTTTAGAAAAACCGGTTTTACATTAATTTTTAATTTTTTAAAATTTATATTTTCAACTTAAATATGAAAACTACCAAAAAATATTTTTAATAAAAAGTGGTTTTAAAATATAAAGTTTTTACATTAATATTTTTAAATTTATATTTTCAACATAAATATTTTTTGACGACAAATATTTTTAATAAAAAATGGTTTTAGAATTTTTTTTTTTAATTATGTTTTCTCATGTGGGAAGGTTGGACTTGGGAATGAAAAGATGAGTAAGAGAACAGCAATTTCAATACAATCAAAGATGGGTTTCTTTAGAAAATTACAGCACAAATAAAAATAAAAATTAAAACGTAATGCTTGCTTTGAGTTTTCTAAAACATTTTTTAGAAAATTCTATTTTCTTATTTTTCATATTTTTTTGTTTTTGTTGAATTTTTTGATATTTTAAGTTTTTAAACATACCTAGCATAAATACACTAAATGCCAAAAATACAAACAAATAGAAAAAACGAATTTTTGTAGTTCAAATTTTTTGAAAAAAAAAATTCCAAAATCACTTTTAAAAAATTTTCAAAATTTCAAAGTGTTTACAAAAGCCACCCTGGAGTGGGAATAAATATATTATGTTTTAAATATTTATTTATTTTTTAATGTGCACTATATTTCAGGGCTTTTCCCATATTAAGCCAAATTATCATCTTAATTCCCAAACAAGGCCTAGTTTGGACGGAATTTCCAAACTAGGCTAAAGCGCTATTACAAAACACGCTTTCACTGTTTGGGGCCGAAAATTTGATGAACATTGAAAGCTTAATACAAATAAAAGTGTATTTCTCCACAAATAAATTTTGTCAACATTTTTGGGCAACCAAGAAACAACATGTAGATAAGATGAGTGTGGCTGAGATGAGAATGCTAAGGTGGATGCGTGGTAAGACTAGACAGGACAGGATTAGGAATGAGTGTATTCGGGAATGGGTAGGAGTAGCACCGATAGAAGATAAGTTGAGAGAGAATCGTTTGGGATGGTTTGGTCATATTCAACGGAGACCAACAGAGGCAGTAGTGAAGAGATGCGATGCTGTAACGATAGATGGAAGTGTTAGGGGACGGGGTAGGCCTAGATTAACGTTGACTAGCGTTATAAATAGAGATATGAATCTACTTAATTTGACTAATGAAATGGCCTTTGATAGGGCTGCGTGGAGAAGAAGGATTCATGTCGCCGACCCCATTTGATGGGACTTAAGGCTTGGTTTGGTTTGGTTTGGTTTTGTAACAAAACTTAATACATAATATAAGAAGTCACTAATTTACTAAATACTCATACATGCGTGAAAACAACATAACTGAAGTTGCAAATCTAACATTTTTCAGTTACATAGGTAGTACAGACATAAGTCTCCCACAAAAATACATTCTGGACACCATGAACTGAACACACAATACATACATCCTAGACACCATGAACTGAACACACAATACATAAACATAATAGTTAGACAGACAAATATTAGGTAGACAATCTGACAAACTCATTACGGAAACACTTAGTCTAACACAGACATTACATATTAATGCAATTTGTTAATTGTAAACCAAACAAATTTTGGGTTTTGAGCTCTCAAAAATTGTTTTCAAAACTAAACTAAACAAGGCATATTTTCTATATTTTTTCACAGAAAACTGAGAAAATATAGAAAAATAAACTTTTACAAGTTGAACAACAAAAAGAGAATAGTATTCAAAGTCACAACTACATGCCTGTAGTAGAGTCAGGGTAAAAATAAAATAAAAATGAAAATGAAATTCATCCATTCAGTAGAGGTATATAGATAAAAAAAAGGAAAAGGAAATATTTGAAAGGAAAAGAAAAAGGAATGAACGTAAAAACATTGTTGTGTGTTGATACAGGTGAAAAATAGAAGCTATAAATTAGAATTATTAGAGCTGATGTGGAGATGTAGTTGACGACACAAAATGATCAATTTGAGTTGACTAGACCATAGTAGCAGGAAACTCTTAATTTGGTGATGCTTCTTAAGAAACACAATTCCACGCTTTCAAATAAGAAACCAGCAAGAAACTCACTCATTTTTAGAATAAACTTGCTTTCAACTGAGATGGAATCTCTCAAGCATACAAATCTTAAAGAAATAAAAGAAAAACAACTCAAACTTATTATAGTACTTTCTATTTACATAATATTTATTTATACTTAATAAAGACAATTTGTAGTTGATATCAATCTCCAACAAAAATTCATATTTTAACAAATATATTACAAATAACTAAATATAAAAAAAAAATTTAGAATATAATTATATATTTAATAATTTAATATGACAGATTTTGTGTTTGCTTGTTTGTAAGTTGAAAAATTGTTTGATAAAAATTTAAATGTTAAACTAAAACAAATTATTTGATATGTACAAGATCAAATTTAAAATTTATTATTTTTAATTGTACTTTTTTAATTTTTATATTGTGATGGTAGAGGATGCAAATATAAATAAATCCTCATTTGTGATAAAAATCTGAAATTGGTAATGATAATATAAAAAAATAAATAAAAATGGTAGGACAGATTTTGTATTTGTTTGTTTGTACCTTGCAGGTGGCTGCTTAAAATATATCTACATCAGAAATGTATTGGATGATGGGCCAATATTCTTTCGGGACTTTTCTCATATTAAGCCTCTTTTGCATCCTATTTTCCAAACTAGGCCTAGTTTGGACGGATTTCCCAAACCAGGCTAAAGCGCTATTACAAATCGCGCTTTCACTATTTGGAGCCCAAAACTTGATGAATAGTGAAGGTGCTATTGTGAATCGCGATTTTAATTAAGAAAACGTTGTTTGAAATAGCGATTTTAAGGTAAATTTTTTTTTTGAATAAAACACTATTCTAAATAGCGATTTATTTGTGGATTCGTTTTGTGAAGAAAACGCTATTTCAAATAGCAATTTTACTGTGCATTTCTTTTGTGAAGAAAACGCTATTCGTAATAGCGTTTTCACTGTTAAACGCGAATTGAAAGAACGCTTTCAGTGTTCATTTATTTCTTGGTAAGCAGATTATTTTTTAATATTTTGTTTTTTTTCCTGTTGTCATTGTTTTGGTGATAATGTGATTCATAAAATTTTTTTGGCTTTACTAAAGCCATTGTCATGTTAAAATTTGTTTTTTTTTCTTTTGTTTTTGTTTTGGTTTAAACGGTGTAATTGTAACGCCCTCAAAATAATAGCTTTAAACCCATTAAATAAGACATGCATTGATATTCAAAAGCTCCACATTCTTTCATTTATCAGAGTTTCATTACAAAAAGTATTACATGTTAACAACAAAAGCAAATGCCCTATGGGCTTACAGCTTTCCAAGTTAACACTTGGTTATAACAAAAGAGTACTAACTCAAACACGTTAAGCCCTTGGCTTGAATTTACATGTAATACATCAAAGTAAAACAACAAAAAGTCCGCCTCTGGCCTCCCAAGCTACGTCCTTGGAGGTGGCATGTTACCTGTACCTGAAAATGATATTCCCATATAGGGTGAGCCACAGCCCAGTAGAAATACACTAAACCAACCATGAACAATGACTAAAAGATTAGCAACTGATAGACGGTCAACACTGACACTTCCATTTACATCTCCCTACGTTTCCATGACAGCCAAGTCTATGTTACAATTCACTTTTCGTTTTTGTTCAACTTTGAGTTTGAAAACAAGGCTCAGTACTCTGGCCAGAACATTTGATGAGATTATAGTTCATCACTAGAACACTTTCGAAATCCAAGGTGGATACACATTATTTTGTTGTATCAATAACACATAAACTACTCCCATACTTCGCAAACAATGATGATATACATTTTAGTGCTATATCAAATCAAACAAACTTTTCAATAGATAAGCATATGAGCTATATCACTACTACAACAGATAAGCATATGAGCTGTATCAACACTTCAATAGATAAGCATATGAGCTGTATCAACACTTCAACCGATAAGCATATGAGCTATATCAACATTCCAACAACCGGTTTAGAGGTACATCCCCCATCTTCCCCTAAACCATTAACCGGTTTAGAGGTACATCCCCCATCTTCCCCTAAACCGTGGAGTACATCCCCTATCTCCTCCCATACACAAGTAATGCATATAAACACAGAATCACATATGCAATCAATCAATACATAAAATTAATGTATTCTATCAACCGACATGCTCTATGACACATCCAATTGATTAGTTTTAGTTTACCTAATCATCAAGCATTGTCTACAACAATCAACACTACCCTCCACCGGTAGCCCAAAGCAATTATTTCTAAGCAGGAAATAAATGCACAATGGATATTCAATCGACATTTCAATTCGGTGAGTGATAAATAATTCAACTACACCCTTTAACCCCATGCACTCCCAATCTCAGCAATTCCATTTCATTTCCTCATTTCCCACAATTAATTATCTCAATTAATTAAAGACAAAATCCTTAGGTCCCATTTTCATCAATGATTCAACATTTATTCCATTTCTCTATACCAAACATGCATCTAGGTTTATTACAAATAAAACCCCAACTTTTGTAAAATAACACAAAAGGCCCAAACTTTCACAAAATTACCAAACCAACCCCAACCTCTCAAATTACCAAAATTTAAAGACAAAATCCATAGAGAGGAGTAGGATATCCCTACCTCAAATTCAGAGCTCCAAGGGAGAAGATGAGTAAAACTCAGAAGTGCTCCAAATCCCAAATTTCTCAGATCTCAACAAAGCCCTCGACGATCAACACACTTCTTACAAAGGCCCAAGGTGAGGAAAACACTCTAGGTAGATCAATCCTAAGAGAGAAGTTCGGTTTTAGAGTGAGGTGCTCTCCAATGGAGGTTTTGAAAAAGTAAGAGAGAGAAAGGAAATCAAAAAGTGATCAAAAAGGTGGTTTCACGAACTGATATAAAAGCAGGTCCGCTCGAGCGTACAACACCCCGCTCGAGCGTACAGACACAGGTTCACGCTCGAGCGTCCAAAGATCCGCTCGAGCGCCGGGTGCACTCTCCCAGAATTTTCTGCAGACGACCAAAATGCTGAGAGAAGGAAATTCACGCTCGAGCGTCCAAACTGCCGCTCGAGCGTAAAGGCAGCAACAAAAGCTCGCTCGAGCACAAAACCGCCGCTCGAGCGGAGAGACCAAAACCTGGGCAAAATTTCAAAGCTTTAAAACACAACCAACTAATTCCCAACTTGCCCAACACAACCCAAAACTCTAAAACAAAGAGTAAGGGATAGAAATGAGGATAAGACAACAACGAATCTACGAAACTGAGTCCAGATTATAGTTATACAACAACAGGGAATACCGGGATCGCTATAGTAATTCCGAAATTTTACATAATATGGGAAAAACCTCTTTTCATATATTAATTTTACATAATATTTTTCATATATATAATTTTAAAATCATATTTATTTACATATTATTAAGCCAATCATGTTCATTTACAAAAATCATGGTTTCACTGTTCACTATTGTAAGCATGGATTGAAACCACACTTTCACTGTTCATTTAAATTAGATTTAATTTTTTTTTGTAAATATTTTTTTTCTGTTGTCATTGTTTCGATGATAATGTAATTCATAAATTTTGTTTGGCTTTACTGAAGCTGTTCTCATGTTAAATTTTTTATTTTTTCTTTTGTCTTTGTTTTGGTTTAGAAAATGTAATTCAAAATTTTTTTTGGTCTTTACTAAAGCCGTTTTCATGTAAATTTTTTTTGTTTATTGTTTTGTGTTTGTTTTGGGTTAGAAGGTGATCATGTAATTAATAATTTTTTTTTTTTGCTTTACTAAAGTTGTTTTCATGTAAATTTTTTTTTTCTTTTGTCTTTGTTTTAGGTTAGAAGGTGTTATTCAGAAAATTATTTTGGCTTTACTAAAGCTGTTTTCATTTAAATATACATATATATTTATTCTTTTGTCTTTGTTTTGGGTTAGAAGGTGAGAATGTAATTCAGAAAATCAGTTTAGTAAAACCGTTTTGTACCCGTTTCATTAAAAAAAATTATTTTTTTGTTTCGTCTTTGTTTTGGGTTAGAAAGTGATATGCATGCTCTACAGTCCGAAGCACACCCACACACTGTGCAGCTCGACGAGAAACGACGAAGAGTGAGACGTGAAGACCACCGCAGAGTAGGCCAAGAAGACGAAGGCCACCGCGAGAGCTCCTAAAATAAATTTTGTCAACATTTTTGTAATAAAACTTAATACATAATATACGAAGTCACTAATTTACTAAATACTCATACATGCATGAAAACAACATAACTGAAGTTGCAAATGTAATAGTTTTCAGTTACATAGGTAGTACAGACATAATTCTCCCACAAAAATACATTCTGGACACCATAAACTGAACACACATTACATGCATCCTGGGCACTCTGAACTGAACACACGATACATAAACATAATAGTTAGACAGACAAACACCTAATTCATGACCTAATATTGCATATTAACAGCCGCAACATTTGACAGACACAATACATAAACATAAACATAAACATAACATAACAGTTATACTTACTCTAACACAGACATTACATATTAATGCATGACCTAATATTGCCGAAGTGTAGACATTAACACCTAATTCGCGCTTAAATCGGCAGGTGGCTCAGAGTCTGAATAATCCGAAAGCTCAGCGTCAGAGAAAAGTTCAGGATCCTCCATGATACCCTTGATAGCCGCAACATTTGGTTCTGTTTTGTTCTTCTGGGCATCCTTCTTAACTATGTATAGCTGCATATCGCGGGCTAACCTATGGCGCATTTGAGAAATCTCACGTTGTAGTCTTTCACATAGTCGATCAACATTATCAGGATCTTCCTTTTGGATCTCAACATAACGTGCTTTTGGCACCTTCAGTCAATTTTCCCGACATAATCTTTCCATTTGCACTCGCTCTATAAATAGTGTGGGCCACTTCAGAAGTCTAGCATCTGCTAAACCATATCCTGTTTGATTATCTGATGGATCCATACATGAACCTCCTTGAACTGGATAATACTTGGACATCAAAAAATGTCGCTTCCCAAACCTATCACGATAACCACAGGCATAGTCTAAAACAGGTATTCTCACTCTCTCCAATGAATCGTCTTCATCATCGCCATGTCCCCTTCCCCCTCCTTGTCTTGAACTGTCACCCCTTTGCAAGTTCCTACCACCTCTGCAATTCCCACTCCCTCCCATGAACCATGTAGCCATACTAATTTCTTAAAACAAATGAATGATAATTTCGTTGGGCGAAATGAGTTGTAAGGTTGTGTCTTCACCTTTAGTCATTTATATAGTTGGTTATGAACGGCTTTAGAAAGATGCCTCTGCATGACAATCCCACATATATGAACAGGGTATGAGTTGTCACTAGACTGAAAAAATAGAGAAAAGCAAATACTGTGTACCAAGTCACGTGACTTGACAATCCATCTGCATATACGGACAAAATAAGGGGGCATGCTGACTGTAAGGTAAATCAGTGAATTCACTGTTGCCATGTGACATTCTGAATTGAGAATCCCACATATATCAATAAGAGATGAGTTGTCACTGTAATTAAAAAATTGAGCAAAACATCAACTTGACCAAAGCCTGTGCACCAAGTCACATGACTTCACAATCCATCTGCATATACGGACAAAATAAGGGCATACTCACTGTAAGGTAAATCAGTGAATTCACTGTTGCCATGTGAGTTTCTGAATTGAGAATCCCACATATATCAATAAGAGATGAGTTGTCACTGTAATAAAAAAATCGAGCAAAAAATCGAGAAAACCAAAGCCTAGGCACCAAGTCACATGACTTGACAATCCATCTGCATATACGGACAAAATAAAGGCATGCTGACTGTAAGGTAAATCAGTGAATTCACTGTTGCCATGTGACTTTCTGAATTGAGAATCCCACATATATCAATAAGAGATGAGTTGTCACTGTAATAAAAAAATCAAGCAAAAAATCGAGAAAACCAAAACCTGTGCATGAAGTCACATGACTTCACAATCCATCTGCATATACAGACAAAATAAGGGCATGCTCACTGTAAGGTAAATTAGTGAATTCACTGTTGCCATGTGACTTTCTGAATTCAGAATCCCGCATATATCAATAAGAGATGAGTTGTCACTATAATAAAAAAAATCAAGCAACAAATCGAGAAAACCAAAGCCTGTGCACCAGGTCACATGACTTCACAATCCATCTACATATACTGACAAGTCTCTCCACGATTTGACTACTCAATGTGTGAAAAAATGAAGCTTATGTAGGCAATGTTGTGTTTCACTTAGCTATGCATCATTCGTTGTTACGACCTACTATTTATATTTCATTAAAAAGTATGACTATTTGAATTTTTGTTGTCATTTGGAATTATTTTAAAATCAACTTTTGAATATTCAATTTGTAATATTTGGGGAAACATAATCAATCTCAACTTTTGAAATCATATTTAAAATAATGGTGTATCTTGTGAGTGAAACGTGGGTTACGTAGGACTACTTGGCCACCAATGTTTATGAATATCATGGTGCATTCAAATCTGTCTAGAAAACTGGTGCATTCAAATCTGTCCAGAAAACTGGTGTTACACAGTAATTTAGGAAGTGTTGTTCTCTTTGGGTATAAATCCGAAAAATAACAAATCAGCGTCATTAGAACTGGTTACAATTCTAGTTTCTATACTAAGAGAATCATCAATTTCTTTAAAAATGTGCAGAAAATAATCTGTTTGGGTATAAGTAATTGTAAATAGTGATTCATCCCAACCAAATCAAGTAAAACCAATTGGGTTTTAAACTTAGTCCCCCAACTGGACCAACTACCAATGTCTTTGAGGTTGTTTGTCCAGCCCTCGAAGTTTAGTTTTCTGTCAACCCCCCATTCCTTACCAGAGTCATCATTTTTACTGGACTTCTAGGAATTGGAAGGTGACTCTTTCTTCTTTCCTGATGGAGGTTGAAATTCTTTACGTACAGGATCCCTATTTCACGAGCCCTAGTTAAGGGAAGCTATTCACCGACCTATCTGTTATGTTTTATGTGTTATTGAAGGCGATAGTTCGTTTGTCTGAACTTTATTAGTCCCCCAACTGGACCAACCACTTGGCTTTGAGGTTGTTTGTCCAGCCCCCGAAGTTTAGTTTTCTGTCAACCCCCCATTCCTTACCAGAGTCATCATTTTTACTGGACTTCCAGGAATTGGAAGTTGACTCTTTCTTCTTTCCTGTTGGAGGTTAAAATTCTTTACGTATAGGATCCCTATTTCACGAGCCCCAGTTAAGGGAAGCTATTCACTGACCTACCTGTTATGTTTTATGTGTTTTAAGTATTCACATAATTCAACATACATTAATCCATTCATTAATCCAGAACATTCATTAACTCATTGCAATTCAATAAAGAAAGTCATGAACTAATAAATGTGTAGTTATAAATGTAGTTATTTCATAAACTTTAGCTTCATAAAACAAATAGTTCAAATACATCCGTACGTTAGATGAACATATATGAAAGATAATGGTGTTTGATTTCTCATTCCTCATCTGACATGTAGTAGTCAGAGAGTTATTTTTCATTATTTAAGACATTATTTTGCTCAATCACTGTCAAATCTCTGTTGCTTGCTTCAGCCATTTCGGTGGCTAGCTGAAGCATGAAATGTCGACATCTCCGCATCAACATTCTGTTGTTCTCTTTTTTAATTCTGCTAACTGCTTTTTCATAGTCACTGACATTTCGTCTAGCCATGCTCAATGAACGACGATGAGGTACCGGTGCCCCAAAGTTACGTAGATGATTAAACAATCCTTCTTGCTCCGTTACCCTGAACGTCCATTCTACTCGGATACCAGCATAATAATCCTTCAGACTCGAGTACTTTTCACTCTTGTAGTCATAAGTAAATGGAGGTAGCAGCCACACTTTCGAATTTCTTTGCCCGCGTGAACTTCCTGCATCTCTTGAAGACATTGTTCATAATAATAGTAATTATAGATATATTACTATTGTTATGACTTGAACAAACATCATACTGGGGGTATCGCTATTTATAGACATCATAGTGGGGGTTAACTAGAGATGATCTAGTGACGATAATGCATGTTAGGGCACTATGGAAGAAGTGATACCCGTGATATTATTTTATGTTATTCATTTCATGCAATCCTGAGTACCCGTGACGAAGTGTACCTGTGATGTAGTCACGGACGTGGTTGTCAGATAAAATCATAATTGTAGGCCAGAGGATCACAATGTAATCCCTTCATATTCGAGCAGTGAGTTGTCAAATAAAACAAAATGCAGTGAGTTGTCATATCGCCACATGAAGCTATTTTTTCATGCTTACTTTTTTAATACAGTAAGTAGTCACTTGGAATTGACGATTTCAGTACATATTGGTGTTTTAAAAAATTTAAAAATGAAATCATAAAATGAAACAGCTATAGCGATCCCGGTTATCCCTTTACTGTTCTGTTGTATTCCGGACTCGGTTCCGTGAAGTTGGTAGTGGTATCTATCTTGTTGTGTCCTTTAATTCCACATGATTGAGTTTTAGGATGTTTTGAACAGGGTTGTTACAGGTTGGTTAGACCTTGGTTTCAATTCCTTGTTGTTCAGTTTTTAGGCATTCCGCTCGAGCGGGTCTTCTTGTGCTCGAGCGGGTATTGCACACCTCCAGTATTTCGAGTTCTTGCAAAACTTCTGCAGATGTGATTTCTACGCTCGAGCGAGTTTGTTTACGCTCAAGCGGTGGCACTCGAGCGGGTCGTTTGGCACTCGAGCGGGTAGTACTTTCTGGGTATAAGTTCTGGGAGGTGGAAATCTGCGCTCGAGCAGACTGGTTTTCGCGCTCGAGCGGAAGTGCTTTGTTCTTGTGTCTTGGCGCTCGAACGGGCCTTATTGCGCTCGAGCGTGTCCAGATTTTTGTTCTTGGCACTCGAGCGTCGTGTTCTCCGCTCGAGCGGGTCATACGTATATGAGTTATCCGCTGGGTGATTTCAAATCACTTTTTGCTTTTCTTTCTCTCTCCTACTTTTTCTAAAAACCCCTTTTGAGAGCCTCTCTCTCTAGATACTCCCTTCTCTCTAGGGTTTGATCTAGTTAGAGTGTCCTCCTTCTCTTCGGCCTTTGTAAAAGTTGTGTTGATCGTCGAGGGCGTCATTTTAATTTGAAAATTTTGAAATTTGGAGCATTTTGGTTTTGGTCTTCATCTCCATTGGAGCTCAAACTTTGAGGTAGGGATAACCTACTCCTCTCTATGAACTTTGTCTTTAAATTTTGGTATTTTGAGATGTTGGAGTTGGTTTGGTAATTTGGTAAAAATTTGGGGCTTTTGTGTAAATTTACAAAAGGTTGGGGTTTTAGCTAAATAAAGCCTAGATGCATGTTTGGCATGGAAAAAGTGAAATTAATGATAAAACATTAATGAAAATGGAACCTAAGGGTTGTAATGTTAATTATGGAAAATGCCCCAATTACATTGAGTGATTAATTTGTATAATTAATCGTTGGAAATGAGAAATTGATTTGAGAATGTGGAAATTGGAAAGGGAAGGGGTTAAAGGGTGTAGTTGGATTATTTATCGCTCACCTAGTTGAAATGTTGATTATATATCCATTGTTGCATTTATTTTTTGTATAGAAATAACTGCTTTGGGCTATCGGTGGAGGATAGTCTTGATTGTTGTAGACAATGCATGATGATTAGGCAAACTGAAACTAATCACTGGAATGTGTCATTGAGATTGACGATTGAAAGAATACATTAAATTTATGTATTGTGTGATGATGTGTATAATTGTTGTTTATATGCATTGTGTTGTGTTGGAGGAGATAGGGGATGTACTCCGCGGTTTAGGGGAAGATAGGGGATGGACCTCTAAACCGGATGTTGTTGGGAGGAGATAGGGGATGGACTCCGTAGATAGAGCTCATATTCTTATCTAGTGATGTATTGACAGAGCTCATATGCTTGTCATTGGAAGTGTGATAGTGCTCGTATGCTTATCTGTTGTTGTGTGATATAGCTAATATGCTTATCTATTATGAAATGGGAAGTGTTTGATATGAGCCACTGTCTCATATGAATTGTTTGGCCAGGTTCTGAGCCATGGTTGTAAATTGAGAATTGAAAGGAACTGGAAAATGAATTGTAACATGGACTTGCATGTCAAGAAACTGTAAAGTGTGATAGGAGAAAGTATCAGTGCTGGCCATCTATCAACTGCTAATCTTTTAGTCATTGTTCATATTTGGTTTAGTGTATTTCTACTGGGTTGTGGCTCACCCTATATGGGAATATCATTTTCAGGTACAGGTAGCATGCCACCTCCAAGGATGTAGCTTGGGAGGCTAGAGGCGGACACACTTTTGCCGTCTTATTTTGATGTATTACATGTATGTTCAAGCCAAGGGCTTAATGTGTAAATGAGTTAGTACTCTTTTGTTGTAACCAAGTGTTAACTTGGAAAGCTGTAAGCCTTTAGGGCATTTGCTTTTATTGTTAACATGTAATACTTTTTGTAATAAAACTCTGATCAATGGAAGAATGTGGAACTTTTGTAAATCAATGCATGTCTCTATTAATGGGTTTTATGTTATTATTTTGGGGGTGTGACAACAACAGCTTTAATTTTGTAGATATAAAGTAATATTGTTCATAAACAACAATGAAACAGAGTGCAAGTAAATACACAACCGTCCAACTCACTTTGACCTGCAAAACTATCGTTGTTTTTTTCACCAAAATTATAAAATGGTCGTATTAATGTGACTTAGATGAATTTTGAAATCTAAGGAAAAAACAAAGCATGTAAGTTGTGCTGCACAAAGTCACATGCATCACATAATGAGAGGAAAAAAGTCACAACGTATACAAGCATGGCAAAGTCAGAAAGTCACATGCATTACTGCATCACTGCATAAAGTGGCATGCATCACTGCATCACTGCACAAAGTCATATGCATCACTGTATCACTGCACAAAGTCACATGCATCACTGCATCGCTGCGCAAAGTCACATAGCATCTGAGGAAAAAGCAAAGCATCTAAATTATAACGTCTGTTCAAGTCGCTGGCGAGCATCACTGAGAAATGGGTAGAAAAATATATTGTAGAAAAATATTGTAAATCTATGTAGTAAATTTCAACAGTTTTTTGAAAGAAGGTAAAGTTACATTTTTACAGTAGGCAAGCTGACACCATTAATATGGCACAACAGCCAATGCTACTGGCCTTTGATTCGTTCATGACTTGACAAAGGTGGAGTCCTGGCAGCCGAATGAACTGTATAAGGCCAGTGGCATTTGGGTGATCGAACAGGAAATGCTCATAAATTGGTTGAGACAAAGTATTATAATGAATTAAAATATTTTAGTACTTGAAATTCTAAGTATATTTCAATGCAATATTGTAGTCAAAATTGAAGCAGTGTTCAGTTATAATTAAAATATTTGTTTTTGTTTTTATTGAATTTTTTAAATATTTCAATGCAATACCTCATGCTCCTCCTCAGAAGGCGAATAGATAAGAATGTCGTCCACGAAAACGACTACAAATCGATCTAAGAACTCTCGAAAAATCCGGTTCATCAAGTCCATAAAGACTGCCGGTGCATTGGTAAGCCCAAATGGCATCACCAGAAACTCATAATGGCCATACCGCGTACGGAATGCCGTCTTCGGAATATCCTCTTCCCTGACCCTCAACTGGTGGTAACCCGATCTCAAGTCTATCTTAGAGAAACAACGGGAACCCTTCAACTGGTCAAACAGATCATCTATACGGGGCATAGGGTACTTATTCTTAACCGTAGCCCGATTCAACTTCCGGTAGTCTATACACAACCTCAAGGCACCATCTTTCTTTTTAGCAAAGAGGGCCGGTGCTCCCCACGGTGAAACACTAGGGTGAACAAAACCCTTATCTAGCAATTCCTTGAGCTGAACTTTCAACTCAACCAGCTCTGCTGGAGCAAAACGGTAAGGTGCCATAGAAATCGGCGCTGTGCCGGGCACTAGATCAATAGAGAACTCTATCTCTCGGTGAGGTGGCAAACTAACAAGATCTTCGGGAAAGACATCCGAATACTCACAAACCACCCTCGGCAATACAATCTGGGTCTCATCACACTCACCACTCTCAAAGCTAGCAAGTAGACCACTAAGCTCACTTCGCCCTCGCGAATCATACCCCGGTGGCAAAACACTACCAACCCGGTCTCCCAAGAAATGGAACCACTCCCCGCTCAAGGTACATAACGTGACCCTCTGGCGGTAGTAATCGATAACAGCCCGGTATGACGATAGCCAGTCCATACCCAAAATAACATCAAAACCCTTCATGGGCATGACAACAAACGGAAAAGGAAGCCTATGGTCGGCGACCTCTATATCACAACCTCTAACACCTTGTTTCAGGATCAACTCACCACCAAGAGGTGACACTACACAAATAGGAGATGCTAACTGTGCTAACTCCAATTCCAAAACAGATGCAAATGCAGCAGATACAAAAGAATGAGATGCACCCGTGTCAATCAACACACTAGCAACCGAGTTGCAAAACAGAAAAGTACCTCTCACTACCGATGGAGCTGGTACTAAATCCTGCGCGATAACAGGATACACGCGCCCTGTAGGCCCCTGGTCTACCTGCTCACCTCTAGGAGCATACGACTGTTGCACTGACTGGGACGATGAAGCCCCCGGATTGGCCCTCGAGGCCTGCACAGACTGAGCTGGCTGAAAACTCTGCGTCTGTCTAGAACCCGACGCTCCCGAAGTGGCACTCAACTGCGGGCAAAACCTCTTCAGGTGCCCAGGATGTCCACACTGATAACAAGACAAGGGCTGCCCCCTGCCCAAACTCTGACTCTGCGGTGTAGCTGAAGAAAAAGCAGCTCTCTGACCTCCACCCTTCTGCGGGCAAACAGAAACCTTGTGACCCGGCTGGCCACACTTGTAACAAGCAAACTCCCCCTGGTTGCCTCTCCCCGAGCCTGCACTTGGCACTGGAAAGGTCGATCTAGAAACTGCTCCCTGAGACTGCTGAGGGTTATAACCCCTCTACCTCCTGCCATCACCCTGGCCATCTTGGCTCCTCTTGGAGCCCCTCTGCTCTTCCTCCTCTTCCTGCATCATAATCTCCATATGAGCAGCGGCATCTACCAGGTGTCTATACTCTCGGATGTAAGACCCACCGACTCTCAATTTGAGGCCCCGCCTCAACTTCCGCTCAAACTCATAGCAACGGCGTTCCTCAGACGCCACCAGTTCAGGTGTAAACCTGGACAGACTGGTAAAAGTAGCCTCAAACTCGGCCACTGACAAGCCCTGCTGTTTAAGCTGGCTAAACTGATCCCTCAGCTTCTCCCTAGCTGCTGCAGACAAAAACCTCTCCTGAAAAGCATTCACAAACGTCTCCCATGTACCACCAACACGAGCCTTCTCGTACTTCCACCATTGACCCGCATCTCCCTTCAGCTGGAAGGATTCCAAGGTCACTTTCAGTGCTCCGTCCTCGATGCCAAGCATCTCGAACGTCTTACTCATTTGCTCTAGCCACTCATCAGCCTTCAGTGGCTCCTTCGGATCCCCGATAAACTCATCCGGATTAGACCGGAAAAACTCCCTCTTCAAGAAAGAAGGCCCTGCCTCAGCTGCCTGATTCCCAGCTCTAAGAACACCCAAAGCTCCTGCTATCTCTCTGGCCAAAGCACCCATGGCCTGCTGACCCACTGGCTCGGCCACATTGGCCTGACCAACTCCCTCCTGCACTGCCGGAACCTCCTCCGGTAACGGTACCTCCTGCCTCGCAGGCCTACCACGCCTAGCACCTCTTCCTCGTCCTGACATCCTAATAAAGGTAATACAGAACGTTAGCACATTCATAAATGTGCCGAAACTAAACACTCACGTCCTAATGCATGGACAACTGTAATTCACTCCACGTAAGCACATAAACAGATAAGCACTTACGAATTTCATTTCCGGATAACGATAGTCCCGAGGCGTTACTAGAGTTCCGGTTAGAAACAGCATTGATCAAGTGCTTTTCCAACAAGACTCCCAGAAACCCAAGGATCCAATCAACATCCTAGAAATTAAATCCCATACCCACATAGTCCCATAAGCATGTTATCAATTAAGCACATAGCATATGACACTACATCTAAGTCTCAATCAAGCGAGACAAACCCATTGTGATCCTAATCACTTCCCACGTACCCAAAGTATTCGAACCCGGTATGCTCTGATACCAAGTTGTAACGCCCTCAAAATAACTACATTAAACCCATCAAATAAATATGCATTGATATATAAAAGTCCCACAACCTTACATTCATCAGAGTTTCATTACAAAAGTATTACATGTTAACAACAAAAGCAAAATGCTCTACGGGCTTACAGCTTTCCAAGTTAACACTTGGTTACAACAAAAGAGTACTAACTCATTTACATATTTAGCCCTTGGCTTGAATTTACATGTAATACTTTTGTAATGAAACTCTGATGAATGTAAGGTTGTGGGACTTTTATATATCAATGCATATTTATTTGATGGGTTTAATGTAGTTATTTTGAGGGCGTTACACGTCTACTGCATCTGCTGCCCCTGATCCTGTCTCTGCCTGAAGATCAGATATTGCTGTGAGCTGTGAAACTCCATCATCTGGTGCAACTGTATCACGATCTGTAGCTAGACCTCGACCTCTGCCTCTGCCCGCACCCCGACCTTGGCCTCGACGTCCCCCACGACCATAACCTCGGCCTCTCCCTCGCGCTCTAAGGGGGGGCTCAATATGGGCCTCATCGTCAACGTGGGAGATGTCAGTGAGAACTGCATCATGTGTACTCATGGGCGTGGTCGAAGTAGTCCCCAGAAAAGCAGGTAATAACTGGGTGGGTGGGGTAACAACATCATGCATGAACCGGGGCGGTGTCCAATCAGGGTCAGCATGTTGGGTAGGATGTACGTGTGGGAAATCTAGAGAAATGTATGGGGTAACATGCAGTGGGGTGACTGAAGTCCAACGACCTGCTGTGGCTGGCGCTGAAGTGGAAGGCGCTGACGTGGACGGGATTGATGTGTTTGGAGCAGCTGTTGCACTGTGTACACCATAGTGGCCAAAATGCAAACGATCTAGCCGATGGGCATGCTGGATCCCCTCGTACAATAACTCTCGGATCTCTGCAAGGGCCTGCATCGCATGCTGTCCACCACGTCTGAAAAGGGCGTCCTCAGCCAAGTGATATGACCTCCCAGCTCGAGCCACCTGAACACAAAATCAGATATATTAGGCTATAGTTGACTGAAAGTAAATCAATTATGATATTAACAATTATCTAACACATACTATGATACTCACCAATGTCTCGAGAGAAGGCCCAACTCCCTGATATCCGGACTCAAACAGGTGGCTCGGATTACCGACTAGTAGGTGTGTATGTCGCCGATTCCACAACATGTAAGGGTCGGGAGAGGGGAGGGCCCCATCGCTCCAGTCAGCCTGTACAATACTGTCGCGACGGGCATCCCATAGCTGTACGTATCGCATATGATGCACACTCCAGTCAGTGGCGGCTCGGCCACGTCTATCAGTCGCATGCAACCGCCACTCGGTGTCACACCGATCCGGCACGGACTGGACCTGACCAAACTGTCGGAGGACACGATCAGGGAGATGCCACTCAACCATGTCAAAACAAATGAGTGGCACTCTCGCCATCCATATCTCCTCACCTAGTCGGCAATAGTCTGGGAGCATACCGAGGACCCCCGCATAAGGCTGCCAGATAAACTACAATAACGACAAGTCTATTAAAAATCGCTCATGAACATATACACTCCATATGACAATTAAAATTTAGGTATTTAAATTTCATACCTCGCCCTCTATCATCCGGTCAAGCTGGTCTCTATACACGACGATTACGTGGGTCGACACGACCTCGTGGCCCATGTCAACCCTCCATCGGCTACCTCGAGGTCCGGCCAGCAACTGCATGTCTCCCTGGCCGATGGGAACCTCACCAGGAGCAACCACTTGCCGCCTAGACGGGGCAATGCGAATCAATCTCTCCCACGCCCAAATCTGCAATAGTTTCAACGCAATTACAATACTGAGATATGACATACTATATGAATTGACATGTAATAAAATTCTTACTAACCTGTAGCAAGACAAGGGGTCCTCCAATTTGATTCGCACCCACCCGAGCTACTCGACATAGCTGCCTATACAAGCATGCCAAAGCCACGATGCCCCAGCTGTACTGGCCGATCACGTCAATGTCTCTCAATAGTGGCAAGTACATCAGCTTGAGCAGGTTCTGTGACTTATCAGGGAGAAGTACCCCCAATAATCCACAGAATATATGCTCGGGCATGCTGCTGTACTAACTCATCTAGAGCATGATCTGGAAGATGGCCCTGAAACTGCTCGGACAGCCACCTCACCCTCACTCTACCTGCCTGTAAGTCTGTAGGTGTAGGTGCTACTCCCAATAGCTCAGCACATAGGGCTATCCACTAGTCCCTCGTAAATGGTGGGTCAGGTCTAGTAACTGCTCGCCCATCAATCCGTAGACCGTATAGGACAGATACGTCCTGCAATGTAACGGTGGCCTCACCGGTCGGGAAATGAAATGTATGAGTCTCTATGCGCCACCTCTCGATGAGAGCAGTAATGAGTGGGTGGTCCAGTCTGATATGGCCTATACGATAGACACCATAGAATCTCGTGCGTAATAGACACTGCAACACTCTATGGTCCAATGGACGCTCCTACAGGTCAGAATCTCCCCGCCGGCATGCCACCACGGTACGTGCCTGGTCCTGCATAACAGAATTAGTAGTTTAAATTATAGCATTTTCACGTAATATAAAACAAAATGAAGGGTATTTTCATTGTAAGCGTAAAGTCCAACAAACATGGTTGCATACCGGGTCCTCCCATATACTGTCAGCCCGATGTGGATGACTAAAAAGTGGGACCTCATCAGGTAGATGTGCCATGAAGCCTGTAAGGTTGAAAATAAATACATTTTCAAAAACTGTATTGGTGAGCATGTAATTTAACTATAACAATTAAACTCAAATTATTTCGTACATGACGACTTGAAAAACAAATGTGGTCGATTATTTTAAAAGTATAAATTTGTGTGCCATTAACATGGAAGCAATTTACTAAAATCTAAATTTATCAATTTATGTGCCATTAAATATGATAAGCAATTCAACAGAACCTATCATTATCTATGCTATAACTAATATACAAATGTTTTACAAAATCATTTTAGGGTCTCAGTTACATAAGCTTAATAATGTCCAGTAACATGTGGATAGTTTTTGTACATAAATATTTGCAAAAAAATGGAATGAGAAATTTTTTTCCAATAAGAGCTTGCTAATTACATTTATGACATATTTGACAAAACTTCATTATTGATTTTGTAATGGTAAAAGTTCCAATAAAGTATAAAATTTGTAAATTACGTTGATATGATTCATAAATTGTAAATGTAAAAATGCTTGCAGCAGACGAAATATTAAAATCTTAAAATGGTAGAAGAAATATGTGATTTTCACTAAAATTTTGTAATAGACATTTTCAATCAAGTAGAGAATAAAAAACATAGGCCTATATGGTATAGTTAAATGTTTTTGCATTGTCATTTTGTTTAATTTATTTGTTTAGTATGCTAGTTGTAAATTTTGTCAAGGAAATTAAACAATTACAATATATAAAGAATTAAAAAATAGAAATGATCTATTACAAATAAAACATGATCTATTTAAATGTACGACCCCGTTTACAAATAATGAATTACAATATAAAGAATAAAATGATTTATTACAATATGTAAGTATTACATAGTCTTCATCGACCAAGTCGTGCCGGACATGTTCGCCTGTCATGACCTGTCTGCTGGCACTCACTGTAACGAGCGGTCAAACGCCTATCTGATATATCCATCTCATTCGGAATACGAGACATAGATTTAAGACCCCGTTTTACTTCTCGCAGAAGAAGTACATTAGGCATTAAGGTCCACTGCGGATCATCCCAATAATCTTGATGCGGTATTGAATTGAATTTAGTTTCCCAAACTCTCATGTATACAGGAAGCCTATATACTAGATCAACGTACTCGAATGGATTGTCACCGCATTCAGACATTACAGCGAGCATATGGGAACATGGATAGTGTCGTATCTCATATTTCCCACAACTGCACGTGGATTGATTTATCCGCACAATTTGTGTATTGCGACCTCGTCCATGGCGAAAAGATGTTTGCACCTCAAATACGCGGCGTGGCCTATCAGAAAATTGTAATAGAAACCAATGAAGTTCATGTTTTTAGGTGTACTTAACTTCACAACATAATAACAATAATTTAGTTTATATTACAAACTAACCTGTCATATGATATCAACTTGAAAGTATTTGCCCCTGCGATGCCATCCTCAATAGTTTTTTGCATCTCTCTAGGGTATTGGAACTCATTTCATACATCTATTTCAGCTTGGGCTCCCATCTCGTCAGAATATTTTACGAGCCGCCGAAATGTAAATTCAACCATAGCTGAGATAGGTAAGTTCCTTGCACCTTTCAAGACGCTATTGAAGCACTCTGCATCATTGCTGGTCAATACCCCCCACCGATATCCACCGTCATACCAAAGGGCCCATTCCACAGGATTCATCTTGTAAACCCAATTGATGGCTTCTTGGTCAATAGCCTATATTTGTTGTAAGTAACCATTACACTTTCGTCATTGATGAGTACTCCCTGCTTTCCATAGAAGTTGTTTCAGCTCCTTATTTTTGAACTTAGTGTTAAAGTTACTACAAACATGTCGAAGGCAGTGCCGATGATATCCAACAAATTGGAGCGAGGGATTAAGCCAATGTCGCCTCACAGTAGCTAAAATACTCTTAGCTCGATCAGATATCAAAGTCACTCCCTGTCGGTCCATGACAATATGTTCCTTGATATTTGAAATGAAGAACGACCAAGACTCCAAACTCTCCCTGTCGACAACAGCGAATGCAAGTGGCAATACTTTGCCATTAGCAGTGACAATCGTTGCTACAAGCAACACACCAGTGTATTTCCCGGATAAGAATGTACCATCTATGGTTATAACACGCCTACAATGTCTGAATCCATCGATGACAGGTTTGAAAGACCAGAAAACAAAGTGGAAGACGGGCATAATGGTTGTACTTCCGGTATATCTATGCTTCCATCGCACGATGGTGCTAGGATTAGATGTTTGTAATGCATGCATGAATTTAGGCAACATCCTATATGATTCATCCCAATCCCCAAATACCATTCTAATTGCCTTTGCCCTTGCATGCCACGCCTTCTTGTATGATATACTATAGTTCATGGTCTTTTTGACATCTTCGATGACATTGTTAATGGGCATATCAGGTTCATTCTGCATACGACAATACCTATGAGTCAGATTATTTTGGTGTGAACACTTTAAATAAACAAATATGTATATAAATGTAAACATTTATTTTGTATACTCACCGCAACTAGTCCCAAAAGATGAGAAGCAATGTAACTGGAGTTAATATTAGTGTGGTCCCTGTTCATTCGTGGGTATAAACAATGGTGAGGACCCCTATACTGCTTTATTTCAAAAAGACCATGTATCCTACTAAGAGATGCATGCAACCACCATCTGCAATCGTGCTTGCAAGCACCCACCCAAATGTCTCGCTTGGAGGTTACGACTTTATACTCTCGATTATTTGTTGCATGGTACAATTTTACAGCATGTACGAGTTGCTTCTTATCAACGAAAACCATTCCTTTGTCCAACTCTGGATTTTCAGCATTCCAGATTCGGTTACGGGGAACGACATCGCGATTACTAATGCCAAAATCACCACCCATGTGAATGTTTTCATAGAAAGGGATTTCAGGTCTAGGTGGAATGGGGGCATTCTAAATATCAACGGGAGCGTCGACATCATGTTCATCATCATCATCATCATCATCATCTGATCCGCCCAATAAATTTTCTTCATCACACATTTCATTCTCATCATTGTCTAGGGCGACATCAGGACCATACATGTCACTGTCAACGAACTACACAGAATTAACCGTTTCAGCCATATTACCAGCAACTTCAACTGGAGTGGTATGATGGCTGTAGGTGGGCACATCTTCGGTGTTATTATGAAATTCAGTCTCATATCCACCACATGAACTTGATCTCCACCACGGCTATGAAATGTCTGTTGTGTGTAGCTCACTGCATAACATTCATTTGATTCATACATAGGAGACTGAAATGCTATCGTGTCAATCCCATGTGTTAGCAATGTAGTAAACGGATGAGAATCCATTTGTGATATATTCGGAAGATTGTGTACAATTGTCACGACCCCAAACCGCCCCTAGTAGTTTGGTGCCGTGATGGCCAGTAATCTGAGATTACCGAAGGCCAACTTGCAAGATTCACACACATTCAGAGTATAAATAAATGGGGCTCACAAGTGCGGAAGCAAAAATTTAAAATACAAGTGGTCCATAAGAGCTGTGCTTAAGTCAAATGAGATAGCAACCATTTGCATATGGGTTATAACTTGATTACAAACAAAGCCAAGTGCAAGTTACATTTTTCGTATTAGCAAAGGGCTCTACAAGCCGACATAAACAAACTGTACAAATTACAGATCTAAGAATACAGTCTGCCAGTTGCCGACATCTTCTTTGCCGACATAACAATCATACAAAAACATAAATCTTGATCAAAAGGCTTCTCAGCCGACGTGTTCGAAGCACAAATATTACAAGTCGAGAAGCATGATTTTCAAGATTGCCGATATGAATGCAGGTTAAGCCGACATAATCAAAACCCAAAACAAGCTCCAGAAATCACATCTAGGCGTCACCGCCTTCTTGTTCATCACCTACATATATATAGAGAGGGTGAGCTTGGACACTCTGTGAATGGTATAAATAATGAAGGGGTTTGCATGAATAATAGCTGAAATCCTTTCAAAATAATACAAGACAAACTCCATATATATATCAAGGAATGGACCTCGTCCATCTAACAAATCTTCAAAGTTTCAAGGGATACTTACTAGCATCGCATATTACAACCAATAACATTCCGACAAACATATCCACGCAGTAAATCGTCCGTGGCAAAGAAAGACAAAGCAAGATAGGCATCTCAAACGAGGGTGCTAGAGTCCTCTAGCAAAGGGACTTTCAAGACAAGGTGTGCTGCGAAAGTTTAGAGTCCTCCAGCACGAGGGACCTATGTTACAAATGCCCGTAGCCCTCTAACACTAGAGTACAATTCAAGGGTGCTGCGAAAGTTTAGAGTCCTCCAGCACAAGGGACTTTAAAAACAAGATGTGCTGCGAAAGTTTAGAGTCCTCCAGCACAAGGGACTTTCAAAACGAGATGTGCTGCGAAAGTTTAGAGTCCTCCAGCACAAGGGACTTTCAAACGAGATGTGCTGCGAACGTTTAGAGTCCTCCAGCACAAGGGACTTTCCGAGAAGGTCATTCAAACAAATATGATACGAGATACGAAACTAAGGACAATCATTCATGCTTAACAAACATCTTTCAAGACAAGCAAAGCAAAGTTCTTCAAACATTGATAACATAACTTTATCAGAAATACCACTCACCTAGTTCTTCAAACGTCGGGGTCAAGGCAAGTCCAAGTCCTACAACACATGGCAAAGTCTAATGAATGCACTACTCAAAACAAGTCTAGCTTTCATGCAAATGACCTCGGCATTCTTCAAAACTAAGTCAATCGAATTGAAACACAGTTTCTTATCCCTGGAACAACACGCTGGGCAACTACCAGGTCTAGGCCGAGGTCCCACACTTCCTTGCCGAGGTGTAGCCTCGATGGCCACATCCAAAAGTGAAGTCGGGAAAAATCTGGGTTTCCCTCTTGATAACATGAAGACTAGGAGCATGAAAAACTTGAAGAACATGAACATGGGGAAGATGAATGCAAAGATCGAAACTTGCTGTTTCAATAGCTGAGACTTCATGCTATGAATTCGAAAACATGGACCTGGGTACCCACACTCAAGGATCTTAGCAAAACAAACACAGAAACATGAGCTTTAATGCAAACTTTCGTATCAAACGAGGCTTTTCCTCAAAATACATGAAAACCATTTTTCTCTTTCTAAAACCAACTTTAAATCGATGAATGGTGTGTAGAACGGGTTTGATCGTGCAATGCAGCTAGATGATGAATAAGAACAACAAGAATAGGTTAAGATTCTAACCTCAAAACTCGAATCTAACGGCTCAAGCTCTAACAATCAAGCTTGGAAGTCACCCTCTCTAGCTCAAACTTCTCCTCCTTCTCAGTAGAGCTTCTCTCTCTAAAGAGGCAAGATTGATACAAAAATCATCTGCTTCACACGACAAACACTGACTTAATCCCTCTGTCGGGACACGTGGCATCGGCTGATTCGCTCAACTCAAAAAGGTGACTGACTTGACAAGACAAGACCAAGACAAAGTGTACTCAACAAGCTAGGCGGCACGAACACACCGGCAAGTAACGACATCGGCTAACAACAAGACTCCGGAAATCAAAGGGCAAGGACATCGGCTTGGAAGGACAACACTTGACTAAACCATGCCACACCTTGGCCTAGATGTGCCACACCTCGGTCTAGGTCATACCATTCCAGGAACAAAATCACTCACGCAAAGATCAAGGATCTTGAACGCCTAGATATTAACATCTCGGCCCAGATGATGCACATCTCGGCCAATATGCCAAGGTGAAGATGGGGGTCGACCAAAGGGGTTCCAAGATAGTTCTAAGTGATAAAGGTTTCAAAGGTGTCAGGCTTAAGACGACCTCGGCAACACACCAGGCAAGAACAAAGTATACAAGCAATCATTCAAGCAAAACAAGACAAGATTTGCAAATGTTCACATTAAAACAAGATCATCCACAAATGTATGCAAGTATGACTAAGTCAAAATGAGGGTTATTACATCCTTCCCCCCTTAAAGAAGTTTGGTCCCTAAACTTGAGTTACCTTGTTCCAAAAACAATTTTGGATGTCGGACTTGCATTTCCTCTTCCATTTCCCATGTAGCATCCTCCCCGTAATGTTCCTTCCATTCAACTTTCACCATTGGTATCGTCTTGTTTCTCAACTGCCTCACCTGCCTATCGACAATCCGTATCGGCTTCTCTTCGTAGCCCAAATCTTCATTAATTATAATTCCGAAATAGTCAATCACATGTAGCGGATCTCGAATATATTTCCTCAACATCGAAACATGAAATACATTATGGACTTGGCTCAATCCTGGCGGCAAAGCAAGTCTGTAGGCTGCGAGGTTAATCTTCTCAAGGATTTCAAAAGGTCCGATGTAACGGGGTGCTAACTTACCCTTCTTCCCAAATCTTGTAACTCCTTTCATCGGCGAAATCTTTAGGAACACGTGGTCCCCGACTTCAAATTCTAACTCCCTTCTTCTTTGGTCGGCATAACTCTTCTGTCGACTCTGAGCGGTTTTGATTCTTTGCTGAATGAGCTTAATCTTCTCGGTTGTTACTTGAATTAACTCGGGAGCAAGCAGAGCTTTGTCTCCCGTCTCGGTCCAATATATCGGTGACCTGCACTTTTTGCCATACAGTGCCTCATACGGTGCCATGCCAATGCTAGCTTGGTAGCTGTTGTTGTAGGTAAATTCCACCAAAGGCAAATGTACTCCTCAACTTCCTTGGAGGTCTAATACAGATAGTCTAAGCATATCTTCAAGTGTCTGAATCGTCCTCTCTATTTGCCCATCAGTCTGGGGATGAAAAGCTGTGCGAAACCTCAACTCGGCTCCGAAAGCTCTTTGTAGACTCTGCCAAAATCTGGAAACCAACTTCGGATCTCGGTCTGACACGATTGACATCGGCACTCCATGAAGTCTAACAATCTCATTCACATACAACGAAGCAAGTTTATCGGTGTTAAAGGTGGTCTTAACAGGCAAGAAGTGCGCCGACTTAGTTAGTCTATCCACAATAACCCAAATTGAATCCATACCCTTTTGTGTCTTCGGCAACCCAACCACAAAGTCCATGGAGATGTGCTCCCATTTCCACTCAGGAATCGGTAGAGGTTGAAGAAGTCCTGCTGGCCTTTGATGTTATGCTTTCACTTGTTGACAATACAGGCACTGTGACACGAACTCGGCTATCTCTCCTTTCATGTTCGACCACCAAAACGTCTACTTCACATCCTGATACATCTTGGTGTTCCCGGGGTGGACAACAAACTTAGAACCATGAGCTTCCTGCAAAATTTTTCTTTTCAAATCTGGGATGTCGGCTACACACAATCTTCCTTCAAACTTGAGCACTTGATTTTCTACGATGTACCCTGATCTCGGCTTTGTGATAATCTCATCGGCTACCTTCTTCAAGAATTCATCCTCCATCTGTCTTGTCTTTACTTCCTCAACAATAGTCGGCTCCACTAGGATTGCGGTTAGACATGCCAAATTTCCAACCATCTTTCTGCTCAGCGCGTCGGCCACGGTGTTAGCTTTACCTGGATGATATTGAATTTGCATATCGTAATCTTTCAACAATTCAAGCCATCTTCTCTGCCTCATATTCAATTCCTTCTGAGTGAACAAGTACTTCAAGCTTTTATGATCTGTGAAAACCTGACAAGAAGCTCCATACAAATAATGGCGCCAAATCTTCAAAGCAAACACTACGGCTGCTAATTCCAAATCATGGGTGGGATAATTCTTTTCATGTGGCTTCAGTTGGCTAGAGCCATATGCTATAACCCTATCTTTTTGCATTAATACACAACCCAGACCTTTATGTGAGGCATCACTGTAGACATGGAACTCTTCATTACTTGATGGTAGTACAAGGATTGGTGCTGCGACTAACCTCGTCTTCAACTCCTGGAAGACTGCTTCTCTATCCTTAGTCCAATCGTAAGCCACTCCCTTCTTAGTCAGTTGTGTCAACGAAATTGCAATCCTTGAGAAATCTTTTACGAATTTTCTATAATAACCAGCCAGTCCCAGAAAACTACGAACCTCGGACACATTAGTCGGCCTCGGCCAATTCACCACGACTTCAATTTTACTAGGATCGACCGAAATACCCTCTTCATCAATTACATGACCCAAAAATGAAACAGTGGAAAGCCAAAACTCACACTTGTTAAATTTAGCATACAGTTTCCGATCCCTCAAGGTCTGTATGGTAAGTCTCAAATGCTCCTCGTGTTCGGCTTTACTCTTAGAGTAGATCAATATGTCATCGATGAAGACAACCACAAACTCATCTAGATATGGCTTAAAGACTCTATTCATCAAATCCATAAATGCTGCAGGGGCATTGGTCACTCCAAAAGGCATTACTAAAAACTCGTAGTGGCCATACCTTGTCCGAAAAGCGGTCTTCTCAACATCCTCGAGTCTGACCTTAAGCTGATGATAACCTGACCTAAGGTCAATTTGGGAAAAGACTCGTGCTCCTTGCAACTGGTCAAACAAATCGTCTATCCTCGGCAACGGGTACTTATTCTTAATGGTTACCTTATTCAGTTCCCGGTAATCAATACAAAGACGAAGTGTGCCATTCTTCTTCTTAACAAACAAGACGGGTGCTCCCCAGGGTGAAGTGCTCGGCCTAATAAAACCCTTATCTAGCAACTCTTGTAGTTGAAGTTTCAATTCCTTAAGCTCGGCGGGGGCCATCCTATAGGGTGTTTTAGAGATGGGCTGGGTTCCCAGCGTGATGTCAACCGTAAACTCTAACTCTCTATTAACTAAGTGACCAGGCAAATCATTTGGAAAGACGTCGGGGAATTCACTAACCACTGGAACGTCGGCTAACTCAACGCTTCCATTCAAATCACTTATTATGCTACACAGATAACCTCGACACCCCTTTTGGATCAATCTATAGGCTTTCATGGATGAAATTAAGTAAGGTGGGGATACTACCCCTTTTCCTTGAAACGTGACCTCGGCTAGGTTCGGGGGTTTTAACGTGACACTTTTTGAAACACAATTTATGGACGCGTGATTTGTCACTAGCCAATCCATTCCCAAAATAACATCAAAATGGGTTATGTCCAATGGCATTAAGTCGGCTAACAGTTCAACATTCCCAATCACAACAACACATGCTCGATAGATGGATGCAACATTCATAGATCTCCCAGATGGAGTAGATACAGATAATACATAATCAAGGGGTTCTAGTTTCCTATTAATCTTCTCGGCAAACTTAGCAGAAATGAATGAATGCGTAGAACCCAAATCAATTAATACATATGCACTTTGAGAGCAAATTGAAAGCATACCTGGCACCACTGTCTCAGCATTTTGAGTGTCCCCTGGTACCAGTGCAAAAACTCTGCCTTGTCTCATCGGTCCTTTTCCAGCGTTACCCTTCTGCATGGAGCCCGAAGTGTTCTCATCTTTCTTACTTTCCCCAGCCCTCGCTTTTGGACAGTTGTAGACACCCCATTTTTGACCGACCTTAAGACTCAGACGTCACCGATTGAGCACTCGGTGATATTGCATGTTGTGCTCGTCCAAAAGTTTCAGAGTTGCGGCCGTGAGCCCTGCCTCCGAACTTCCGAACCCTCTTTTGTGCTTTGCCTCGGTTTGCGAACCAGGCTCAGTTTTCTTTGTTTCTTTTCCTGAGGGGAGGGAGAGGTCCCGTAGACCATCTCTCAGTGGCCGTGGGCTACATTTGGTGGCCGTAGGCCATTTTGCCCATTTCGGAGTCCGGTTTCCGGTTTTTCGGGACCGTTGGCCGTGTGCCCCGGTTCGGGACCGCCTAACCATCTCCGTTTGTTCTGATTTTTGGCATACTTCCTTTCTACTCCCTTTTGAGGGACACTGGGGTCTGAGAAACCCACTTTGTGGCCGAATGCCACTTTCGGTGCTTAACAGCCCATTTTTGGGA
Organism: Camellia sinensis; assembly: GCF_055761805.1. Classification (NCBI taxonomy): domain Eukaryota; kingdom Viridiplantae; phylum Streptophyta; class Magnoliopsida; order Ericales; family Theaceae; genus Camellia; species Camellia sinensis. The sequence continues at coordinate 104,453,574 of NC_138962.1, forward strand.
CCCCGAACTGCGCGTTTTGGCCCCCGAACATTCGTTTTGCAACGGTTTTCGTTCATTTTTGGCAGGTACCTCTGTTTTATCACTGGGAAGGCTGTAGAAGGATGAGAGGCCAGTAATTGTTGCAGCAACCAGTTATATATCCTCCGACGCCCTCCGATGCCCGTTTTTCACACTTCCGGGCTAATGTTGAACACCTTGGGGCCACTTTCTTGAACTTTGAACCACATATTTGTGATGTACACACTTGGGAGGACCCTAAAAGTTGGTGGCCGGCCAGTAATTTCACCTGACCCTTTTGAACCCCTCCTTCTAGGCTAATGTTGAACAACCTGGGCCATTTTTCTTGAATTTTGAACCATAGGGTTGTGTTGTACACACATGGGAGGACCCTAAAAAGTAGTGGCCGGCCACTATTTCAACTTGACCCTTTTGACCCCTAGCCGACCGGCTAGGGGAGGTGGCCGGCCGGCCACCTGGAGCTCCAAAAAGGGGCCGACCATGATCCTCTCAAATCACACTTTACAGCTGTATAGCTGTTTCCCCCAGAAAATATCCCAATCTGGGGGATATTTTGTGGGGGAAAGCTTGCCTACATTTCCCCCACCTTTTGCCTCCCTTTGCTCTCTTTTTTTGGTCCTTATAACCAGCAGGCATTATCACATTTAGGGGTTGGAAAAATTCATCTTCAAACTTGCATACAAAAATCTCTCTCTATCCCTCTCTTTCAAGCAAGAAACTCCAAGCCCTACACCACCATTTCTTCTACAACACCAAGCTCCACCACCACCACTCCATTTCCAGCAGCAAGGAGGTGTTCTCCAAGGCCTAAGGGAACCACAAACTCAAGCCAAGAGGCAACCAAAGTCAAGCCTTCAAGGGTAAGTAGTGTTCTTCCTTTTTGAGCTTATTTTGGTATCTTTCCTTAGCCATACATGCTTATTGATTTGAGCTCCGACCAAAACTGAAAAGGTCATTTTTTTGAGCTCATTTTCTTGTTTCATTAAGGGCTCAACCCTGTTTGAACCATCCACATTGCACTTGCTTCAATATCCCTCTTTGGTCCCCTTTTCTTGCATGCTTCGGCAGCCTATCATGCTTCTGTTTTTAGTCTTTTTACAGGCATAGAAATAGTCTTATTTTGACCTTCTTAACATGTTTCATTAAGGGTCTTTGGCTGTTTGTGGAATATTTTGCATACCTCATGTTATAGCCTCTTTTGAGCCTTATTTTGCATTGCATTTCTAGCTTGTTTGTATACTGTTTTGGAGTTTTTAAAGTTCTGTAAATATGCTTATTTTTGGTCCCTCTTCAATGTTTTAGAAGGGAATTTTTCAGTTTGGGCTTTGCATATGCCACTTGCCTCTTTGGCCACCTTTTGGCCCTTTTTGTTGCATGGGAGTGCAGCCATACCTGTGTTTGTTTTTGGGGTTTTTACAGTTCTGGAAAACATCATATTTTGGGCCCCTCTTCAATGTTGTTGAAGGGTACTAACCCATTTGGAGTTAGCAGTTGTGAGTTGAGTCATAATCTCATGTTTAGGGCAATTTTCGCAAGCTAATTTTGCCCTATCTTTGCTTGCTGTTTGGCCATGTTTTGTACTAGTAAAATGCTTATATTGGGGCTGCCTTGCATCTGTCTTTTCATTCCATGTGCCAATTATGCATGTTTGGTATAGCTATAGGCCATTTCGGGTGCCTAATTTTGCATTTCGGGAGAAATTCCATGCATCGGGTGTGATTTCGCCTCATTTCGGGGCTGTTTTCCCCCATATTTCAGTGCCTAAATTCCATATTGCATTCTATATGCCATTTTTGCCATTGCATTGCGTATGCCATTGCCTCGGTTTGCGTGCCCGTGTGCACGCATTTCGAGGCACTTCATTTTCATCCATCGGCCTCTTATGTGAGTGTGGCTGAGGCTCTCTCATGTGAGTATAAGTCCATGTTGCATTCTATATGCCATTTCCATGCCATTGCATTGCGTATGTCATCGCCTCGGTTTGCGTGCCCGTGTGCACGCATTTCGAGGCACTTCATTTTCATCCATCGGCCTCTTATGTGAGTGTGGCTGAGGCTCTCTCATGTGAGTATAAGTCCATGTTGCATTTTATATGCCATTTTAGCCATTTTGCATTGCGTATGCCATTGCCTCAGTTTGCGTGCCCGTGTGCACGCATTTCGAGGCACTTCATTTTCATCCATCGGCCTCTTATGTGAGTGCGGCTGAGGCTCTCTCATGTTAGTATAAGTCCATGTTGCATTCTATATGCCATTTCCATGCCATTGCATTGCGTATGCCATCGCCTCGGTTTGCGTGCCCGTGTGCACGCATTTCGAGGCACTTCATTTTCATCTATCGGCCTCTTACGTGAGTGTGGCTGAGGCTCTCTCATGTTAGTGTAAGCCCATATCGCATTTCATATCATTTGCATTGTGTATGTCATTTTCTCGGTTTACGTGCCCGTGTGCACGCATTTCGAGGCATCTCATTTTCACAGCATAGTGCATACTAGGTTGTATCTTAGATCGCATTCATGCATTTCCTCAGTTTGCGTGCCCGCGTGCACGCATTTCGAGGCATCTCATTTCATAACATTGTGTATGTTGGAATTGTATCTTAGTTGCATTTCATGCATGTCATGCATATTGCATCATGTTCGGAATAGGAGTTAGCCCGGGCACGGGAAACGAGGTGCATTCCGTACTCCGAGTGACGGAATGTATCTCAATTCCCTAGTCACCGACACTCCGGATTATCCATGATGGAGTTAGGTTTTAGCTGTGTTTTCATGTGTATTCATCCTATATTGAATTGTGCATTTCGACTCCTCGGCCATCATGCCTCGGTATGCGTGATTGGTGGCACGAGGATCGAGGCATGCATATATCTGTGAAAATACATTGCTATGCCCCTTTCCTGCTCTCTGTTGCAGCAAAATGAAGAATCAGCAATTTTTCGGGACTTGGCGCATTTTCCAAGGATAACTGCTAAACAGAGGCTAATTGGGGCATCCCGGTGGATTTCCGCGCAAGGCAGCCCAAATGTACATCATCCATCAGAAGCAAGGCAATCCCGGGCTTGCACGCCAGTTTTATTTGCTTTCTTAGTTAATTCATTAATTAATTAGGAATTTGTATATTATTTGGACTGTAATATTCTTTTATTTGGGACTGTATATTTATTTGGACCCTCTGCGCGAGGGCATAATTGTAATAAGTGTGCGTGAGTGTGATGTATGTCTTCCAACCCCACGTCTTTCTTCCCTTTTATTTACCTGCTTATGATGGTTAGATTAGGGCATATTTTAATTAGCATACAGTATGACAGCATGTTTGTATTCATTCATCTATTTTGCATACATCGGGCTCGGCGCATCATACTAACTGCATCGTACTTTCAATTCCAAATTGAATACATGTTAGTCGTAGCATTTCATATGCCATCTTAGAATAGCCGAGCCTACTATAGTTGTATTTTGCATATGTTGCATTAGGCATTTCTGTATACTTAGGATCATGCATGATTTCTAATGTAAATTCTGTTTTGGCTTGGAGTACTCGGTAAGTTCTATGCTTTAGCATCCTTGCATGCGTGTGAGTGACTGCCATGAATAGCATGCTTACCATGAGGCAATATGCTTATGTGATATAACTGCCTGAATGCCTGTGGGTGAAGGTTGGGTTACTTGGATTGGAATAAATCATCAATTGTTTGTTTTAAGCCCACTAGATAGTGGCGAAACCATCTTTTCCTAAGCCCACCTGAGGGTGGCAAAATCTGCATTTTAAGCCTACTTGCGAGTAGCGAACCATCTTTCAAATAAACAAGCATGAAATGTTTTGTTCCAATTCGGGCGATTCAGTCTATACTTGTATGCTGTGTGCATCACATAGTAACCTAGGCTAATAAACCGGAATAAGAACACACAATGTTTTCCAAAAATAGATATCATGGTTAGTAGAGGCCGATCTTTGATCGGGCGAGCGGGGGTGCTCACGAAGTGACCTTCCCCAATCGTACCCAAGTTCCCGAGCCGAGGCAACTTTGGTGATGACGGACACGTGGCCTTTGGCACCGAGTCAGGGTTTCCTAAATTTCCCATTAAAAAACATTTAGGTGGCGACTCTGTATCTGGCAAAGCAGTCCATGTTTGGCACTTCTTTCAAAAAATCAGTTTTCTCAAAACGATTTGCCGGATTTGGACTCTTTGGTTCAGATTTAGAACCGTGACAAATTTGAGAGTCCTGAGCTGTAGTGACCCCAATATGAACGGAACGGGAGCTCGTTCCGCCCGGGGCGTTCGGGGACGTCTACAGTTTTTGGCGACTCTGCTGGGGATTTAGAGAACTTGACTCGAACTCATGATATCTGTTTTTTTTTACTACACTTGTGTGTTTCTTTGCATGGCATTTGCATTGGTGCGCCTAGGACACCGTGTTTGCCATCTGCTATTCCTGAACGGTTTGCCGGATGCTTGTCTTGTCAAGGCATGACCATAAGGCTGACCGGTTGTGGGCTCTGCCAGTGTGGGAACACAAACCCCGGTTCTACCGGGGCACCCTCTTTGACCATTCAACCTAGTGCATATTCGGATCCATAGTGACCATTCCAAACTAGGACAGGTTGCTTACCCGTTTATAGGTTGTTTGAAACCGCTGTGTGCGTAGTGAAACCCTAGCTCCTGACAAAATAGGACAGGGAAGCCCTACCCCAACATAGGGGTGTTTTGGCTCTCACTTATCTGTTATGTGCTTTAGAGTGCGTCTCTACAGGAATGCATGTATCAGTATATGAGTTTGAGCATCAGGCCTGAGGGCATTACTATCAGTATTTGGGAGTCAGCATTACCTGTGGGTATCAGACTCAGATTTGGGGCAGAATTTTGGGACAGAATTCAGTAGAGGGCACACTCATTCAACTATGCTCGTATCTGTTCAGATGGAATCAGGCTGAGATGCTGTCTATTTTCTCTTTTGCTAGGGGTAGTCCGGGAACCATGGCTTCAGAAGGCTCCGTTATCCCCCGAAGTTCATCGAACTTGTGCTGATAGACTTTGTCAGGTCGGAGATTCAGTTCAAGGGTAATCAGTGTTCCTTTACCAGAGGTAGGGTAAAAAGGGCTAGTCGGGCACAAATCACCGGTTCAGCAGTTACCAGGTCAGCGGCCCTTATCCACCCCACCAGTGAACAGTCAGGCTGAGGTCTCAGTTCCTACTGCAGGGATAGATACCAGTCAGTCAGATGGATCAGCAGAACACATCAGAGATGGAGGTAATGATGCGCCAGATGCAAGAGAGTATGAAACTCATGCAGCAGGATGCTGCCTGTCAGGAGGAATTTGCCAAACAGCAGGCTGCAATCATGGCTCAGCAGGCCGAGCTCATCACCAAGCTACAACAGCAAAGCGGTGCATCCGCTTCACAACAAGTTCCTCCCCCAGCAGGAGCTCCAGCACCTGGGGAGACGCCAAACGTCTAGGATGATACGGACATTCCGGTAGGGCCGGCTCCGCCCCCAATTTTACCTCAACTATCCAAAACACCTACCAATCTACCGGACTCTCCCTTCGAGTTCGAGGTCGACCCCACAGCGTTGAAGGTGAGCAAGCTAGAAAAGATGTTCAAGAAATCTCAGGGAGTAAAATCCATTCCGGACATTGAGGACGGGTACACCGACGCAGTTGTAACTCTGCCGGACAGGTTCAAGATGCCTCACATCGACCGTTTTGATGGGTCAGGAGATCCCATGGTCCACCTGAGTCTGTTTTCAGATGTTTTGCGCCCGATGGGCTTGACAAGATTACAGAAGCTCTCCCTTTTTGGCAGGACCCTGTCAGGTATTGCGGTCACCTGGTATGCCAAATTGGAGGATTCAGTAAAACGAAGCTGGGAGGAGATGGCCGAGGCCTTCGTCGCACAATATTCATACAATACCCAAATCGAGATTACGACCCGTGATCTTGAGACAATGAGGCAGGAGCCGAAGGAGAGCTTCTCAGAGTTCGTGGCCCGCTGGAGAGCCAAAGCCTCAATGATGACCCTTAGGCCCACTGACAAAGATCAAATTCGGATGATTGTGCGCAATCTGCAGCCCAAGCTAGTGCAAAAAATGATCGTGATCCCCTTCCCTACTTTCTCAGATTTACACGAGATGGGAGTGCAGATCGAGGATGCTATGAAGCAGGGCCTCTTTGACCAGAAGAAGGAGCAGCCCAGGAGGGCGTTTTCCCTCAGTTCGAATGCGACCACCAGTGGTGATGCAGCTGCAAGATCTTCTGATGTGGGCATGGTGGCTACCACCGTATCAAAAACAGCTACCTCATTCACCGGTGCGTCCGGAAGTAGCTCACAAGGAACCAAATATCCACCCCGAGTCAAGAGGGTTTTCACCCCGCTTTATATGCCTTTGTCAAAAGCTCTAGAGGCCTTAATCCGAAAAGGACATCTGAAGCCATTGGAACAACGGCCTTTACCTGATCCTATCCCTGCAAAACATGATCAGACTAAATACTACGCCTACCATCAACAAACCGGTCATGACACCGACAGTTGCTTTCGTCTGCGCCATGATGTACAAGATCTGTTTGACAACGGGGTCATTCCCGCGCCAGTCCAGCAACGTCTATCGGCACTCGATTAGTGAATTTGTGGGGGGATAATGTGATCTGATCAGAGATTGAACCGGCTGCGGGGGGCACTCGATTTACTCCAGATGGGGGGAAGGACAGGCACTGTTTTGAGCATTTGCGAATGCCAGTTTCTGACTTGGGTATTGGGTCAGTCTTGTTGTTTTATTTTGAGTCTGTCTTTTTGCTTTGAGTCAGTCTCTTTTTGTTTTGGGTCTATCTTGTTGTATCGAGTCAGTCCTGTTGTATAGGAGTCGGGTGATTCCGGGAGGGGGGGGGTGTTACCTCGGGCATCACCATTTTGTTTTGTGTCTGTCTTTTTCGTTTTGTTTTGAGTCTGTTTCTGCCAAGGAGCCATAACACCAGAAGATTTGAATGAAACAGCAGTAATTTTTACACTTTTGTGTTCGCTTCTGCCATGTGCTAGTTGTGACGGAATCTGAATGAAATGGCAGTGCATTCCACCTGCTCTCTTGTGCCCCAGAATCATTGCATCGACCTAAGTTTTCCAAAACCTTTTGAACACTGCAGTGAAAACGAAGAGGAAGAAATTCCTCGGGATTTGCAAAACTTTGATCATTTGACAGAAAGAGAGGCGTGCTAAGTCCTTAATGAATGAAATCATGCTTGTTAGCGTGAGTACTAAGAAGGACCCTGGCTTGATCCAGACTGGTTTCATACTATCTTCAGCACGAGTGATTTGTCGCTTTCTTAAAAACTTTCAAAAACAAAATGTTTCGCGCAGTCCTGCGAAGACCTGTGTGGAATCACTCTTGAGATTGTGCAGCCTAGGATCGTTCTCAGCCTCGAGACTCAACCCCTTCGCTTCCAAACCTTGAAACTTGAATTCAGAAGGTTCAACGGTCAACTATGATGTGAGGCCTGTGTGGCCGGATTTGAAGCAACCCTCGAACAAGAGGCCAGGAAAGTCAGGTCAAGAAGATCAGATCTCATCAGAAGAAGCTTACAAAGCAAAACAGCAGCTATTCTCCTGGATTCAGATGACTTCAGGATCTCAAAACCATTTGACATGGACAAAGCTACACTTTTACCCTTGAGAGGCTCGCTGGGCCGAAAACCCGGAAGGGCGACCCAGGCAAAAGTTAGAGCAAGAGAAAAATACAAAAAGAAGAAAAATGAAGAAAAATGCAAAGAAAAGAACAAAAAAAAGAGAAGAAAATCAAAAGAAAAGAAATGAAAAGAATTGAAAAAGAAAGAAGAACAAAGCTCGCAAGGTCGAAAACCCGGAAGGGCGGCCTTGGCAAAAGTTAGAGCGCAAAAGGAGAGGTTAAATACCTGAGTGTACCTTAACCCCGAACTACGTAAGGCTTGATTCTCATCTTTGGGATACGTAGGCAACTTCATTCCGAAGTCCAGCCGTAAAACACTTCAAAATCAACTGTGTCCATGTAATGGTTTTGATCGTCTTTGCCTTCTCTGTATCCGAGAGTTCGGTTGTGATCGTCACTCTGAGGACTGATTGTAGTGTGCTGTGGCACTATCCAAACAATGGGCAACTTTCCGTTGCCATTCAATGCGTTGCAATGCCATCCAAACAAGGGGCAACTTTCCGTTGCCATTCAACGCGCCGCGGTGCCGTTCAAACAAGGGGCAACTTTCCGTTGCCATACAGTTCCCCTCAAGCAAGGGGCAATTTTCCTTCGAATCCAAGGTTGTGCATCTCAAGAGTAGGTTCCGTGCTCGTTGAGCAGTGGTCGTTTGCAAAAATAGTTTTTGAGAATTTTTACTGAGGTTGACTAATCTTCTCGAAAAGTATTCCATTTTCAAAACTGGACCATTTCTTGGACCCAAAAGAGAAAAATTTTCAGTGCTCATGGCCTGATTTGCATGATTTTAAATCAGAAAATTGAACAAGCATGTTAATCTAACTCTCATTTTGGTCAAATTTTTTTAGGAGAAAACTAAAACAAAAATGGTCAAAATGGTGAACTAGGGGCACAGTTGAGTCAGGCTTCCTGTCTTTCCCATTGTCAACATACTTGCCAAGAAGGGCACTCTACCTGCCAGAATAGGGCACAACTGAAGTTAACGACAAAGGGCTGAAAGCTCTCTCATCCTCCAAGCAGCGAGGTATCAAGCCGAGTGCGAAGCACGAATTGAAATGGGTCGAGATGCTCCATTCCCTCATCCGGCGCATCGACAGATGTCACCGAAGGAAATAGCCGCGAGCTGATTATGTCGGACACGAGCCCACAATTTGCTGTTTATCCATCAACCACCCAGGGGAGGGATGAAAAATGAGAGATTGAAGAATAAAGAGATGTGCGATGAGAGGAAAAGTGAGAAGAGGGCTTTTTCAGAAAACAGAGCTTGAGGGCCGAGTAACGTGAGAACCACAAATGAAAGAGGGTGGGAAACACTACCCGGTGAAACAGGCTCCCTGTGCACGTCTGAGTGTCGTGTCTTTTTGTTTTGTCTCGTTTCTTGTTTTGAGTCGTTTCAAGTGTTACTCGATGTGTCTAGGTTGCGTGCCTTTTATTTCCTTGTTGAGTTGTCTTGCTGTGTTCAGTCGTAGGCTCGATACCCGGTCGAAAGCTCATTTATCAATTCAAAAATAAAATCGTTTTGCGCTCCGAGTGCCGTGCCGTTCTCCACATCTGTGCAAAACAAGATTCGTTCTTTCATAAAACCGCAGGGTTCAACCCAGGTCATGTGGGAACAGTAAAACCAGGACCTATCTGAAGCTATATGGGTTCCAGACTACAAAGCAAAAGCAAAAGAGGAAATGTCGGGTATCTGAGTTTGTTCCAACTTCAGTAAGTTCCGAGACTACATTCCGTGTGTACCTCTTCAAGTCTTGCCAAAGCTCCGAAGTATGAGTGCGCCTCTACCTCAAGCTCAAGATCAAGTCTGCTTCAAGCCAAAATGGCGATCAAAAGTGCTCTCCCTGAGTACCATTCCCCGCCAGAGGCATCTTGGCTGTGTTCGCAATGAGTTCCTAGGAGACCAACTGCGACGGTGGAAACTAGAGTTCGAATGGCTGATGCCTAGAACGTAAAGGTTCGGGATTTCCGGGACTAAAGTCTGGTTTAAATACCCAGAGGCGTGTCCTCGACTTGAAATCTGTATGGAAGCCCCATAGGTTGAGATAGCGTGTATGCACCTCAATTCTGGATACTGAACCAACCTAGTCTGTCACCCCGTTGGAGAATAGGGAAAGTTGTGAATATGATCAGGAAGAAAGGCAACGTCCAAAGTGTTCTACGTGAAGAATCCTTGTCAATATTTCAGAGCCTTTATACTGTAAGATTGAAGGTAAGTGTTCGAAGAGCACAAGGGGAGATCCCCATCGGAGTAGAGCGGTTCACCGCCACTCACCTCATGAGGTGCTTTCTAAAGCGCCGCTACGTTTGTTTATTGCGTTCATTAAACATCATGCATTGTATTGCATTGTACCTATCAAGTTTCTTTCTCATTCATGCACGATATTGTATGTACGGTTCATTCATTTAGTGTATCAATCACACTTCACACTTCACTTCATTTCTTTAGTGTATCAATCACACCTCATTCACCCTTAGTGTATCTATCACACTTTCTTCGTTCGCTTAGTGTATCAATCACACTTCATTTATTTAGTGTATCAATCACACTCTCTTCACTTAGTGTATCAATCACACTTCTTTCATTTTGTGTATCTATCACATACATTCTCGTTTTGGGTATCAATCACACTTCACTTCATTCACTTAGTGTATCAATCACACTTTATTCACTTTTGTGTATCTATCACACACATTCTCATTTTGTGTATCTACCATGCATATATTCACTTTAGTGTATCTATCACATACATTCTCGTTTAGTGTATCAATCACACTTCATTCATTTAGTATATCAATCATACTCTGTTCACTAAGTGCATCTATCACACTTTGTGTTCACATTTAGTATATCAATCATACTCTGTTCACTAAGTGCATCTATCACACTTTGTGTTCCCTTTTAGTATATCAATCATACTTTGCTCACATAGTACATCTATCACACTTTGTGTTCCCTTTTAGTATATCAATCATACTCTGCTCACATAGTGCATCTATCACACTTTGTGTTCGCTTTTAGTGTATCAATCACACTTTGATTCACCTAGTGCATCTATCACACTTTGTGTTCACCTTTAGTGTGTATCCATCACACTTTGCTCACTTCACCCTTTGTATATCAATTACACTTTGCTCAAATAGTGTATCTATCACACACTCGCTTTGCTCACTTAGTGCATCTATCACACTTTGTGCTCACCTTTTTGTGTATCAATCACACACTCTCGCTTTGTGTATCTATCATACTTGTTCACTTAGTGCATCTATCACACTTTGTGTTCACCTTTTTGTGTATCAATCACATGTTCGCTCTGTGTATCTATCACACATGCACACTGTATTTGCAGTGAGAATTCCATAATTTTCTTACATCCTTTCTGCACGAGGTGTAGTTTGGCTCGAGTTTACTTACTTGCCTAGCATTCGCTTAAAATGTTGCATTTATTTCGCATAATTGCTTCATTAGAGCTCTCTTTGCATGATCATGAGTGATAACCGGCTTCGCGTAGCGTATAAGTCCAATTATCAAAACCGGCTTCGCATAGCGTATAAGTCCAATTATCAAAACCGGCTTCGCGTAGCGTATAAGTCCAATCTTCAAAATCTCCCCGCATATCATTTGCACTTTGCCCCCTCTGCCTGCGGGCGCGCCTCTGTTTACTTTGTACGTTTGTCTAAGTCTCCGGCCTTGTCAAAAATGGGTCGTCTCTGGGGTTTGACATTCACTCCCGCCACTTGTGACTTCCGAGTTCTGTCAAAGAGGGGCAACTGTAGACACCCCATTTTTGACCGACCTTAAGACTCAAACGTCACCGATTGAGCACTCGGTGATATTGCATGTTGTGCTCGTTCAGAAGTTTCAGAGTTGCGGCCGTGAGCCCTGCCTCCGAACTTTCGAACCCTCTTTTGTGCTTTGCCTCGGTTTGCGAACCAGGCTCGGTTTTCTTTGTTTCTTTTCCTGAGGGGAGGGAGAGGTCCCGTAGACCATCTCTCAGTGGCCGTGGGCTACATTTGGTGGCCGTAGGCCATTTTGCCCATTTCGGAGTCCGGTTTCCAGTTTTTCGGGACCGTTGGCCGTGTGCCCCAGTTCGTGACCGCCTAACCATCTCCGTTTGTTCTGATTTTTGGCATACTTCCTTTCTACTCCCTTTTGAGGGACACTGGGGTCTGAGAAACCCACTTCGTGGCCGAATGCCACTTTCGGTGCTTAACAGCCCATTTTCGGGACCCCGAACTGCGCGTTTTGGCCCCCGAACATTCGTTTTGCAACGGTTTTCGTTCATTTTTGGCAGGTACCTCTGTTTTATCACTGGGAAGGCCGTAGAAGGATGAGAGGCCAGTAATTGTTGCAGCAACCAGTTATATATCCTCCGACGCCCTCCGATGCTCGTTTTTCACACTTCAGGGCTAATGTTGAACACCTTGGGGCCACTTTCTTGAACTTTGAACCACATATTTGTGATGTACACACTTGGGAGGACCCTAAAAGTTGGTGGCCGGCCAGTAATTCCACCTGACCCTTTTGAACCCCTCCTTCTAGGCTAATGTTGAACAACCTGGGCCCTTTTTCTTGAATTTTGAACCATAGGGTTGTGTTGTACACACATGGGAGGACCCTAAAAAGTGGTGGCCAGCCACTATTTCAACTTGACCCTTGTGACCCCTAGCCGGCCGGCTAGGGGAGGTGGCCGGCCGGCCACCTGGAGCTCCAAAAAGGGGCCGGCCATGATCCTCTCAAATCACACTTTACAGCTGTATAGCTGTTTCCCCCAGAAAATATCCCAATCTGGGGGATATTTTGTGGGGGAAAGCTTGCCTACATTTCCCCCACCTTTTGCCTCCCTTTGCTCTCTTTTTTTGGTCCTTATAACCAGCAGGCATTATCACATTTAGGGGTTGGAAAAATTCATCTTCAAACTTGCATACAAAAATCTCTCTCTATCCCTCTCTTTCAAGCAAGAAACTCCAAGCCCTACACCACCATTTCTTCTACAACACCAAGCTCCACCACCACCACTCCATTTCCAGCAGCAAGGAGGTGTTCTCCAAGGCCTAAGGGAACCACAAACTCAAGCCAAGAGGCAACCAAAGTCAAGCCTTCAAGGGTAAGTAGTGTTCTTCCTTTTTGAGCTTATTTTGGTATCTTTCCTTAGCCATACATGCTTATTGATTTGAGCTCCGACCAAAACTGAAAAGGTCATTTTTTTGAGCTCATTTTCTTGTTTCATTAAGGGCTCAACCCTGTTTGAGCCCTCCATATTGCACTTGCTTCAATATCCCTCTTTGGTCCCCTTTTCTTGCATGCTTCGGCAGCCTATCATGCTTCTGTTTTTGGTCTTTTTACAGGCATATAAATAGTCTTATTTTGACCTTCTTAACATGTTTCATTAAGGGTCTTTGGCTGTTTGTGGAATATTTTGCATACCTCATGTTATAGCCTCTTTTGAGCCTTATATTGCATTGCATTTCTAGCTTGTTTGTATACTGTTTTGGAGTTTTTACAGTTCTGTAAATATGCTTATTTTTGGTCCCTCTTCAATGTTGTAGAAGGGAATTTTTCAGTTTGGGCTTTGCATATGCCACTTGCCTCTTTGGCCACCTTTTGCCCTTTTTCTTGCATGGGAGTGCAGCCATACCTGTGTTTGTTTTTCGGGTTTTTATAGTTCTGGAAAACATCATATTTTGGGCCCCTCTTCAATGTTGTTGAAGGGTCCTAACCCATTTGGAGTTAGCAGTTGTGAGTTGCTTCATAATCTCATGTTTAGGGCCATTTTCGCATGCTAATTTTTCCCTATCTTTGCTTGCTGTTTGGCCATGTTTTGTACTAGCAAAATGCTTATTTTGGGGCTGCCTTGCATCTTTATTTTCATTCCATGTGCCAATTATGCATGTTTGGTATAGCTATAGGCCATTTCGGGTGCCTAATTTTGCATTTCGGGAGAAATTCCATGCATCGGGTGTGATTTCGCCTCATTTCGGGGCTGTTTTCCCCCATATTTCAGTGCCTAAATTCCATATTGCATTCTATATGCCATTTTTGCCATTGCATTGCGTATGCCATTGCCTCGGTTTGCGTGCCCGTGTGCACGCATTTCGAGGCACTTCATTTTCATCCATCGGCCTCTTATGTGAGTGTGGCTGAGGCTCTCTCATGTGAGTATAAGTTCATGTTGCATTCTATATGCCATTTCCATGCCATTGCATTGCGTATGTCATCGCCTCGGTTTGCGTGCCCGTGTGCACGCATTTCGAGGCACTTCATTTTCATCCATCGGTCTCTTATGTGAGTGTGGCTGAGGCTCTCTCATGTGAGTATAACTCCATGTTGCATTCTATATGCCATTTCCATGCCATTGCATTGCGTATGTCATCGTCTCGGTTTGCGTGCCCGTGTGCACGCATTTCGAGGCACTTCATTTTCATCCATCGGCCTCTTATGTGAGTGTGGCTGAGGCTCTCTCATGTGAGTATAAGTCCATGTTGCATTCTATATGCCATTTTAGCCATTTTGCATTGCGTATGCCATTGCCTCGGTTTGCGTGCCCGTGTGCACGCATTTCGAGACACTTCATTTTCATCCATCGGCCTCTTATGTGAGTGCGGCTGAGGCTCTCTCATGTTAGTATAAGTCCATGTTGCATTCTATATGCCATTTCCATGCCATTGCATTGCGTATGCCATCGCCTCGGTTTGCGTGCCCGTGTGCACGTATTTCGAGGCACTTCATTTTCATCTATCGGCCTCTTACGTGAGTGTGGCTGAGGCTCTCTCATGTTAGTGTAAGCCCATATCGCATTTCATATCATTTGCATTGTGTATGTCATTTTCTCGGTTTACGTGCCCGTGTGCACGCATTTCGAGGCATCTCATTTTCACAACATAGTGCATACTAGGTTGTATCTTAGATCGCATTCATGCATTTCCTCAGTTTGTGTGCCTGCGTGCACGCATTTCGAGGCATCTCATTTCATAACATTGTGTATGTTGGAATTGTATCTTAGTTGCATTTCATGCATGTCATGCATATTGCATCATGTTCGGAATAGGAGTTAGCCCGGGCACGGGAAACGAGGTGCATTCCGTACTCCGAGTGACGGAATGTATCTCAATTCCCTAGTCACCGACACTCCGGATTATCCATGATGGAGTTAGGTTTTAGCTGTGTTTTCATGTGTATTCATCCTATATTGAATTGTGCATTTCGACTCCTCGGCCATCATGCCTCGGTATGCGTGATTGGTGGCACGAGGATCGAGGCATGCATATATCTGTGAAAATACATTGCTATGCCCCTTTCCTGCTCTCTGTTGCAGCAAAATGAAGAATCAGCAATTTTTTGGGACTTGGCGCATTTTCCAAGGATAACTGCTAAACAGAGGCTAATTGGGGCATCCCGGTGGATTTCCGCGCAAGGCAGCCCAAATGTACATCATCCATCAGAAGCAAGGCAATCCCGGGCTTGCACGCCAGTTTTATTTGCTTTCTTAGTTAATTCATTAATTAATTAGGAATTTGTATATTATTTGGACTGTAATATTTGGACTGTAATATTCTTTTATTTGGGACTGTATATTTATTTGGACCCTCTGCGCGAGGGCATAATTGTAATAAGTGTGCGTGAGTGTGATGTATGTCTTCCAACCCCACGTCTTTCTTCCCTTTTATTTACCTGCTTATGATGGTTAGATTAGGGCATATTTTAATTAGCATACAGTATGACAGCATGTTTGCATTCATTCATCTGTTTTGCATACATCGGGCTCGGCGCATCATACTAACTGCATCGTACTTTCAATTCCAAATTGAATACATGTTAGTCGTAGCATTTCATATGCCATCTTAGAATAGCCGAGCCTACTATAGTTGTATTTTGCATATGTTGCATTAGGCATTTCTGTATACTTAGGATCATGCATGATTTCTAATGTAAATTCTGTTTTGGCTTGGAGTACTCGGTAAGTTCTATGCTTTAGCATCCTTGCATGCGTGTGAGTGACTGCCATGAATAGCATGCTTACCATGAGGCAATATGCTTATGTGATATAACTGCCTGAATGCCTGTGGGTGAAGGTTGGGTTACTTGGATTGGAATAAATCATCAATTGTTTGTTTTAAGCCCACTAGATAGTGGCGAAACCATCTTTTCCTAAGCCCACCTGAGGGTGGCAAAATCTGCATTTTAAGCCTACTTGCGAGTAGCGAACCATCTTTCAAATAAACAAGCATGAAATGTTTTGTTCCAATTCGGGCGATTCAGTCTATACTTGTATGCTGTGCGCATCACATAGTAACCTAGGCTAATAAACCGGAATAAGAACACACAATGTTTTCCAAAAATAGATATCATGGTTAGTAGAGGCCGATCTTTGATCGGGCGAGCGGGGGTGCTCACGAAGTGACCTTCCCCAATCGTACCCAAGTTCCCGAGCCGAGGCAACTTTGGTGATGACGGACACGTGGCCTTTGGCACCGAGTCAGGGTTTCCTAAATTTCCCATTAAAAAACATTTAGGTGGCGACTCTGTATCTGGCAAAGCAGTCCATGTTTGGCACTTCTTTCAAAAAATCAGTTTTCTCAAAACGATTTGCCGGATTTGGACTCTTTGGTTCAGATTTAGAACCGTGACAAATTTGAGAGTCCTGAGCTGTAGTGACCCCAATATGAACGGAACGGGAGCTCGTTCCTCCCGGGGCGTTCGGGGACGTCTACAGTTTTTGGCGACTCTGCTGGGGATTTAGAGAACTTGACTCGAACTCATGATATCTGTTTTTTTTTACTACACTTGTGTGTTTCTTTGCATTGCATTTGCATTGGTGCGCCTAGGACACCGTGTTTGCCATCTGCTATTCCTGAACGGTTTGCCGGATGCTTGTCTTGTCAAGGCATGACCATAAGGCTGACCGGTTGTGGGCTCTGCCAGTGTGGGAACACAAACCCCGGTTTTACCGGGGCACCCTCTTTGACCATTCAACCTAGTGCATATTCGGATCCATAGTGACCATTCCAAACTAGGACAGGTTGCTTACCCGTTTATAGGTTGTTTGAAACCGCTGTGTGCGTAGTGAAACCCTAGCTCCTGACAAAATAGGACAGGGAAGCCCTACCCCAACATAGGGGTGTTTTGGCTCTCACTTATCTGTTATGTGCTTTAGAGTGCGTCTCTACAGGAATGCATGTATCAGTATATGAGTTTGAGCATCAGGCCTGAGGGCATTACTATCAGTATTTGGGAGTCAGCATTACCTGTGGGTATCAGACTCAGATTTGGGGCAGAATTTTGGGACAGAATTCAGTAGAGGGCACACTCATTCAACTATGCTCGTATCTGTTCAGATGGAATCAGGCTGAGATGCTGTCTATTTTCTCTTTTGCTAGGGGTAGTCCGGGAACCATGGCTTCAGAAGGCTCCGTTATCCCCCGAAGTTCATCGAACTTGTGCTGATAGACTTTGTCAGGTCGGAGATTCAGTTCAAGGGTAATCAGTGTTCCTTTACCAGAGGTAGGGTAAAAAGGGCTAGTCGGGCACAAATCACCGGTTCAGCAGTTACCAGGTCAGCGGCCCTTATCCACCCCACCAGTGAACAGTCAGGCTGAGGTCTCAGTTCCTACTGCAGGGATAGATACCAGTCAGTCAGATGGATCAGCAGAACACATCAGAGATGGAGGCAATGATGCGCCAGATGCAAGAGAGTATGAAACTCATGCAGCAGGATGCTGCCTGTCAGGAGGAATTTGCCAAACAGCAGGCTGCAATCATGGCTCAGCAGGCCGAGCTCATCACCAAGCTACAACAGCAAAGCGGTGCATCCGCTTCACAACAAGTTCCTCCCCCAGCAGGAGCTCCAGCACCTGGGGAGACGCCAAACGTCTAGGATGATACGGACATTCCGGTAGGGCCGGCTCCGCCCCCAATTTTACCTCAACTATCCAAAACACCTACCAATCTACCGGACTCTCCCTTCGAGTTCGAGGTCGACCCCACAGCGTTGAAGGTGAGCAAGCTAGAAAAGATGTTCAAGAAATCTCAGGGAGTAAAATCCATTCCGGACATTGAGGACGGGTACACCGACGCAGTTGTAACTCTGCCGGACAGGTTCAAGATGCCTCACATCGACCGTTTTGATGGGTCAGGAGATCCCATGGTCCACCTGAGTCTGTTTTCAGATGTTTTGCGCCCGATGGGCTTGACAAGATTACAGAAGCTCTCCCTTTTTGGCAGGACCCTGTCAGGTATTGCGGTCACCTGGTATGCCAAATTGGAGGATTCAGTAAAACGAAGCTGGGAGGAGATGGCCGAGGCCTTCGTCGCACAATATTCATACAATACCCAAATCGAGATTACGACCCGTGATCTTGAGACAATGAGGCAGGAGCCGAAGGAGAGCTTCTCAGAGTTCGTGGCCCGCTGGAGAGCCAAAGCCTCAATGATGACCCTTAGGCCCACTGACAAAGATCAAATTCGGATGATTGTGCGCAATCTCCAGCCCAAGCTAGTGCAGAAAATGATCGTGATCCCCTTCCCTACTTTCTCAGATTTACACGAGATGGGAGTGCAGATCGAGGATGCTATGAAGCAGGGCCTCTTTGACCAGGAGAAGGAGCAGCCCAGGAGGGCGTTTTCCCGCAGTTCGAATGCGACCACCAGTGGTGATGCAGCTGCAAGATCTTCTGATGTGGGCATGGTGGCTACCACCGTATCAAAAACAGCTACCTCATTCACCGGTGCGTCCGGAAGTAGCTCACAAGGAACCAAATATCCACCCCGAGTCAAGAGGGTTTTCACCCCGCTTTATATGCCTTTGTCAAAAGCTCTAGAGGCCTTAATCCGAAAAGGACATCTGAAGCCATTGGAACAACGGCCTTTACCTGATCCTATCCCTGCAAAACATGATCAGACTAAATACTACGCCTACCATCAACAAACCGGTCATGACACCGACAGTTGCTTTCGTCTGCGCCATGATGTACAAGATCTGTTTGACAACGGGGTCATTCCCGCGCCAGTCCAGCAACGTCTATCGGCACTCGATTAGTGAATTTGTGGGGGGATAATGTGATCTGATCAGAGATTGAACCGGCTGCGGGGGGCACTCGATTTACTCCAGATGGGGGGAAGGACAGGCACTGTTTTGAGCATTTGCGAATGCCAGTTTCTGACTTGGGTATTGGGTCAGTCTTGTTGTTTTATTTTGAGTCTGTCTTTTTGCTTTGAGTCAGTCTCTTTTTGTTTTGGGTCTATCTTGTTGTATCGAGTCAGTCCTGTTGTATAGGAGTCGGGTGATTCCGGGGGGGGGGGGGGTGTTACCTCGGGCATCACCATTTTGTTTTGTGTCTGTCTTTTTCGTTTTGTTTTGAGTCTGTTTCTGCCAAGGAGCCATAACACCAGAAGATTTGAATGAAACAGCAGTAATTTTTACACTTTTGTGTTCGCTTCTGCCATGTGCTAGTTGTGACGGAATCTGAATGAAATGGCAGTGCATTCCACCTGCTCTCTTGTGCCCCAGAATCATTGCATCGACCTAAGTTTTCCAAAACCTTTTGAACACTGCAGTGAAAACGAAGAGGAAGAAATTCCTCGGGATTTGCAAAACTTTGATCATTTGACAGAAAGAGAGGCGTGCTAAGTCCTTAATGAATGAAATCATGCTTGTTAGCGTGAGTACTAAGAAGGACCCTGGCTTGATCCAGACTGGTTTCATACTATCTTCAGCACGAGTGATTTGTCGCTTTCTTAAAAACTTTCAAAAACAAAATGTTTCGCGCAGTCCTGCGAAGACCTGTGTGGAATCACTCTTGAGATTGTGCAGCCTAGGATCGTTCTCAGCCTCGAGACTCAACCCCTTCGCTTCCAAACCTTGAAACTTGAATTCAGAAGGTTCAACGGTCAACTATGATGTGAGGCCTGTGTGGCCGGATTTGAAGCAACCCTCGAACAAGAGGCCAGGAAAGTCAGGTCAAGAAGATCAGATCTCATCAGAAGAAGCTTACAAAGCAAAACAGCAGCTATTCTCCTGGATTCAGATGACTTCAGGATCTCAAAACCATTTGACATGGACAAAGCTACACTTTTACCCTTGAGAGGCTCGCTGGGCCGAAAACCCGGAAGGGCGACCCAGGCAAAAGTTAGAGCAAGAGAAAAATACAAAAAGAAGAAAAATGAAGAAAAATGCAAAGAAAAGAACAAAAAAAAGAGAAGAAAATCAAAAGAAAAGAAATGAAAAGAATTGAAAAAGAAAGAAGAACAAAGCTCGCAAGGTCGAAAACCCGGAAGGGCGGCCTTGGCAAAAGTTAGAGCGCAAAAGGAGAGGTTAAATACCTGAGTGTACCTTAACCCCGAACTACGTAAGGCTTGATTCTCATCTTTGGGATACGTAGGCAACTTCATTCCGAAGTCCAGCCGTAAAACACTTCAAAATCAACTGTGTCCATGTAATGGTTTTGATCGTCTTTGCCTTCTCTGTATCCGAGAGTTCGGTTGTGATCGTCACTCTGAGGACTGATTGTAGTGTGCTGTGGCACTATCCAAACAATGGGCAACTTTCCGTTGCCATTCAATGCGTTGCAATGCCATCCAAACAAGGGGCAACTTTCCGTTGCCATTCAACGCGCCGCGGTGCCGTTCAAACAAGGGGCAACTTTCCGTTGCCATACAGTTCCCCTCAAGCAAGGGGCAATTTTCCTTCGAATCCAAGGTTGTGCATCTCAAGAGTAGGTTCCGTGCTCGTTGAGCAGTGGTCGTTTGCAAAAATAGTTTTTGAGAATTTTTACTGAGGTTGACTAATCTTCTCGAAAAGTATTCCATTTTCAAAACTGGACCATTTCTTGGACCCAAAAGAGAAAAATTTTCAGTGCTCATGGCCTGATTTGCATGATTTTAAATCAGAAAATTGAACAAGCATGTTAATCTAACTCTCATTTTGGTCAAATTTTTTTAGGAGAAAACTAAAACAAAAATGGTCAAAATGGTGAACTAGGGGCACAGTTGAGTCAGGCTTCCTGTCTTTCCCATTGTCAACATACTTGCCAAGAAGGGCACTCTACCTGCCAGAATAGGGCACAACTGAAGTTAACGACAAAGGGCTGAAAGCTCTCTCATCCTCCAAGCAGCGAGGTATCAAGCCGAGTGCGAAGCACGAATTGAAATGGGTCGAGATGCTCCATTCCCTCATCCGGCGCATCGACAGATGTCACCGAAGGAAATAGCCGCGAGCTGATTATGTCGGACACGAGCCCACAATTTGCTGTTTATCCATCAACCACCCAGGGGAGGGATGAAAAATGAGAGATTGAAGAATAAAGAGATGTGCGATGAGAGGAAAAGTGAGAAGAGGGCTTTTTCAGAAAAACAGAGCTTGAGGGCCGAGTAACGTGAGAACCACAAATGAAAGAGGGTGGGAAACACTACCCGGTGAAACAGGCTCCCTGTGCACGTCTGAGTGTCGTGTCTTTTTGTTTTGTCTCGTTTCTTGTTTTGAGTCGTTTCAAGTGTTACTCGATGTGTCTAGGTTGCGTGCCTTTTATTTCCTTGTTGAGTTGTCTTGCTGTGTTCAGTCGTAGGCTCGATACCCGGTCGAAAGCTCATTTATCAATTCAAAAATAAAATCGTTTTGCGCTCCGAGTGCCGTGCCGTTCTCCACATCTGTGCAAAACAAGATTCGTTCTTTCATAAAACCGCAGGGTTCAACCCAGGTCATGTGGGAACAGTAAAACCAGGACCTATCTGAAGCTATATGGGTTCCAGACTACAAAGCAAAAGCAAAAGAGGAAATGTCGGGTATCTGAGTTTGTTCCAACTTCAGTAAGTTCCGAGACTACATTCCGTGTGTACCTCTTCAAGTCTTGCCAAAGCTCCGAAGTATGAGTGCGCCTCTACCTCAAGCTCAAGATCAAGTCTGCTTCAAGCCAAAATGGCGATCAAAAGTGCTCTCCCTGAGTACCATTCCCCGCCAGAGGCATCTTGGCTGTGTTCGCAATGAGTTCCTAGGAGACCAACTGCGACGGTGGAAACTAGAGTTCGAATGGCTGATGCCTAGAACGTAAAGGTTCGGGATTTCCGGGACTAAAGTCTGGTTTAAATACCCAGAGGCGTGTCCTCGACTTGAAATCTGTATGGAAGCCCCATAGGTTGAGATAGCGTGTATGCACCTCAATTCTGGATACTGAACCAACCTAGTCTGTCACCCCGTTGGAGAATAGGGAAAGTTGTGAATATGATCAGGAAGAAAGGCAACGTCCAAAGTGTTCTACGTGAAGAATCCTTGTCAATATTTCAGAGCCTTTATACTGTAAGATTGAAGGTAAGTGTTCGAAGAGCACAAGGGGAGATCCCCATCGGAGTAGAGCGGTTCACCGCCACTCACCTCATGAGGTGCTTTCTAAAGCGCCGCTACGTTTGTTTATTGCGTTCATTAAACATCATGCATTGTATTGCATTGTACCTATCAAGTTTCTTTCTCATTCATGCACGATATTGTATGTACGGTTCATTCATTTAGTGTATCAATCACACTTCACACTTCACTTCATTTCTTTAGTGTATCAATCACACCTCATTCACCCTTAGTGTATCTATCACACTTTCTTCGTTCGCTTAGTGTATCAATCACACTTCATTTATTTAGTGTATCAATCACACTCTCTTCACTTAGTGTATCAATCACACTTCTTTCATTTTGTGTATCTATCACATACATTCTCGTTTTGTGTATCAATCACACTTCACTTCATTCACTTAGTGTATCAATCACACTTTATTCACTTTTGTGTATCTATCACACACATTCTCATTTTGTGTATCTACCATGCATATATTGACTTTAGTGTATCTATCACATACATTCTCGTTTAGTGTATCAATCACACTTCATTCATTTAGTATATCAATCATACTCTGTTCACTAAGTGCATCTATCACACTTTGTGTTCACATTTAGTATATCAATCATACTCTGTTCACTAAGTGCATCTATCACACTTTGTGTTCCCTTTTAGTATATCAATCATACTTTGCTCACATAGTACATCTATCACACTTTGTGTTCCCTTTTAGTATATCAATCATACTCTGCTCACATAGTGCATCTATCACACTTTGTGTTCGCTTTTAGTGTATCAATCACACTTTGATTCACCTAGTGCATCTATCACACTTTGTGTTCACCTTTAGTGTGTATCCATCACACTTTGCTCACTTCACCCTTTGTATATCAATTACACTTTGCTCAAATAGTGTATCTATCACACACTCGCTTTGCTCACTTAGTGCATCTATCACACTTTGTGCTCACCTTTTTATGTATCAATCACACACTCTCACTTTGTGTATCTATCATACTTGTTCACTTAGTGCATCTATCACACTTTGTGTTCACCTTTTTGTGTATCAATCACATGTTCGCTCTGTGTATCTATCACACATGCACACTGTATTTGCAGTGAGAATTCCATAATTTTCTTACATCCTTTCTGCACGAGGTGTAGTTTGGCTCGAGTTTACTTACTTGCCTAGCATTCGCTTAAAATGTTGCATTTATTTCGCATAATTGCTTCATTAGAGCTCTCTTTGCATGATCATGAGTGATAACCGGCTTCGCGTAGCGTATAAGTCCAATTATCAAAACCGGCTTCGCATAGCGTATAAGTCCAATTATCAAAACCGGCTTCGCGTAGCGTATAAGTCCAATCTTCAAAATCTCCCCGCATATCATTTGCACTTTGCCCCCTCTGCCTGCGGGCGCGCCTCTGTTTACTTTGTACGTTTGTCTAAGTCTCCGGCCTTGTCAAAAATGGGTCGTCTCTGGGGTTTGACATTCACTCCCGCCACTTGTGACTTCCGAGTTCTGTCAAAGAGGGGCAACTGTAGACACCCCATTTTTGACCGACCTTAAGACTCAAACGTCACCGATTGAGCACTCGGTGATATTGCATGTTGTGCTCGTTCAGAAGTTTCAGAGTTGCGGCCGTGAGCCCTGCCTCCGAACTTTCGAACCCTCTTTTGTGCTTTGCCTCGGTTTGCGAACCAGGCTCAATTTTCTTTGTTTCTTTTCCTGAGGGGAGGGAGAGGTCCCGTAGACCATCTCTCAGTGGCCGTGGGCTACATTTGGTGGCCGTAGGCCATTTTGCCCATTTCGGAGTCCGGTTTCCGGTTTTTCGGGACCGTTGGCCGTGTGCCCCAGTTCGGGACCGCCTAACCATCTCCGTTTGTTCTGATTTTTGGCATACTTCCTTTCTACTCCCTTTTGAGGGACACTGGGGTCTGAGAAACCCACTTCGTGGCCGAATGCCACTTTCGGTGCTTAACAGCCCATTTTCGGGACCCCGAACTGCGCGTTTTGGCCCCCGAACATTCGTTTTGCAACGGTTTTCGTTCATTTTTGGCAGGTACCTCTGTTTTATCACTGGGAAGGCCGTAGAAGGATGAGAGGCCAGTAATTGTTGCAGCAACCAGTTATATATCCTCCGACGCCCTCCGATGCTCGTTTTTCACACTTCCGGGCTAATGTTGAACACCTTGGGGCCACTTTCTTGAACTTTGAACCACATATTTGTGATGTACACACTTGGGAGGACCCTAAAAGTTGGTGGCCGGCCAGTAATTCCACCTGACCCTTTTGAACCCCTCCTTCTAGGCTAATGTTGAACAACCTGGGCCCTTTTTCTTGAATTTTGAACCATAGGGTTGTGTTGTACACACATGGGAGGACCGTAAAAAGTGGTGGCCGGCCACTATTTCAACTTGACCCTTGTGACCCCTAGCCGGCCGGCTAGGGGAGGTGGCCGGCCGGCCACCTGGAGCTCCAAAAAGGGGCCGGCCATGATCCTCTCAAATCACACTTTACAGCTGTATAGCTGTTTCCCCCAGAAAATATCCCAATCTGGGGGATATTTTGTGGGGGAAAGCTTGCCTACATTTCCCCCACCTTTTGCCTCCCTTTGCTCTCTTTTTTTGGTCCTTATAACCAGCAGGCATTATCACATTTAGGGGTTGGAAAAATTCATCTTCAAACTTGCATACAAAAATCTCTCTCTATCCTTCTCTTTCAAGCAAGAAACTCCAAGCCCTACACCACCATTTCTTCTACAACACCAAGCTCCACCACCACCACTCCATTTCCAGCAGCAAGGAGGTGTTCTCCAAGGCCTAAGGGAACCACAAACTCAAGCCAAGAGGCAACCAAAGTCAAGCCTTCAAGGGTAAGTAGTGTTCTTCCTTTTTGAGCTTATTTTGGTATCTTTCCTTAGCCATACATGCTTATTGATTTGTGCTCCGACCAAAACTGAAAAGGTCATTTTTTTGAGCTCATTTTCTTGTTTCATTAAGGGCTCAACCCTGTTTGAGCCCTCCATATTGCACTTGCTTCAATATCCCTCTTTGGTCCCCTTTTCTTGCATGCTTCGGCAGCCTATCATGCTTCTGTTTTTGGTCTTTTTACAGGCATAGAAATAGTCTTATTTTGATCTTCTTAACATGTTTCATTAAGGGTCTTTGGCTGTTTGTGGAATATTTTGCATACCTCATGTTATAGCCTCTTTTGAGCCTTATTTTGCATTGCATTTCTAGCTTGTTTGTATACTGTTTTGGAGTTTTTACAGTTCTGTAAATATGCTTATTTTTGGTCCCTCTTCAATGTTGTAGAAGGGAATTTTTCAGTTTGGGCTTTGCATATGCCACTTGCCTCTTTGGCCACCTTTTGGCCCTTTTTCTTGCATGGGAGTGCAGCCATACCTGTGTTTGTTTTCGGGGTTTTTATAGTTCTGGAAAACATCATATTTTGGGCCCCTCTTCAATGTTGTTGAAGGGTCCTAACCCATTTGGAGTTAGCAGTTGTGAGTTGCTTCATAATCTCATGTTTAGGGCCATTTTCGCATGCTAATTTTTCCCTATCTTTGCTTGCTGTTTGGCCATGTTTTGTACTAGTAAAATGCTTATTTTGGGGCTACCTTGCATCTTTATTTTCATTCCATGTGCCAATTATGCATGTTTGGTATAGCTATAGGCCATTTCGGGTGCCTAATTTTGCATTTCGGGAGAAATTCCATGCATCGGGTGTGATTTCGCCTCATTTCGGGGCTGTTTTCCCCCATATTTCAGTGCCTAAATTCCATATTGCATTCTATATGCCATTTTTGCCATTGCATTGCGTATGCCATTGCCTCGGTTTGCGTGCCCGTGTGCACGCATTTCGAGGCACTTCATTTTCATCCATCGGCCTCTTATGTGAGTGTGGCTGAGGCTCTCTCATGTGAGTATAAGTTCATGTTGCATTCTATATGCCATTTCCATGCCATTGCATTGCGTATGTCATCGCCTCGGTTTGCGTGCCCGTGTGCACGCATTTCGAGGCACTTCATTTTCATCCATCGGCCTCTTATGTGAGTGTGGCTGAGGCTCTCTCATGTGAGTATAAGTCCATGTTGCATTCTATATGCCATTTCCATGCCATTGCATTGCGTATGTCATCGCCTCGGTTTGCGTGCCCGTGTGCACGCATTTCGAGGCACTTCATTTTCATCCATCGGCCTCTTATGTGAGTGTGGCTGAGGCTCTCTCATGTGAGTATAAGTCCATGTTGCATTCTATATGCCATTTTAGCCATTTTGCATTGCGTATGCCATTGCCTCGGTTTGCGTGCCCGTGTGCACGCATTTCGAGGCACTTCATTTTCATCCATCGGCCTCTTATGTGAGTGCGGCTGAGGCTCTCTCATGTTAGTATAAGTCCATGTTGCATTCTATATGCCATTTCCATGCCATTGCATTGCGTATGCCATCGCCTCGGTTTGCGTGCCCGTGTGCACGCATTTCGAGGCACTTCATTTTCATCTATCGGCCTCTTACGTGAGTGTGGCTGAGGCTCTCTCATGTTAGTGTAAGCCCATATCGCATTTCATATCATTTGCATTGTGTATGTCATTTTCTCGGTTTACGTGCCCGTGTGCACGCATTTCGAGGCATCTCATTTTCACAGCATAGTGCATACTAGGTTGTATCTTAGATCGCATTCATGCATTTCCTCAGTTTGCGTGCCCGCGTGCACGCATTTCGAGGCATCTCATTTCATAACATTGTGTATGTTGGAATTGTATCTTAGTTGCATTTCATGCATGTCATGCATATTGCATCATGTTCGGAATAGGAGTTAGCCCGGGCACGGGAAACGAGGTGCATTCCGTACTCCGAGTGACGGAATGTATCTCAATTCCCTAGTCACCGACACTCCGGATTATCCATGATGGAGTTAGGTTTTAGCTGTGTTTTCATGTGTATTCATCCTATATTGAATTGTGCATTTCGAATCCTCGGCCATCATGCCTCGGTATGCGTGATTGGTGGCACGAGGATCGAGGCATGCATATATCTGTGAAAATACATTGCTATGCCCCTTTCCTGCTCTCTGTTGCAGCAAAATGAAGAATCAGCAATTTTTCGGGACTTGGCGCATTTTCCAAGGATAACTGCTAAACAGAGGCTAATTGGGGCATCCCGGTGGATTTCCGCGCAAGGCAGCCCAAATGTACATCATCCATCAGAAGCAAGGCAATCCCGGGCTTGCACGCCAGTTTTATTTGCTTTCTTAGTTAATTCATTAATTAATTAGGAATTTGTATATTATTTGGACTGTAATATTTGGACTATAATATTCTTTTATTTGGGACTGTATATTTATTTGGACCCTCTGCGCGAGGGCATAATTGTAATAAGTGTGCGTGAGTGTGATGTATGTCTTCCAACCCCACGTCTTTCTTCCCTTTTATTTACCTGCTTATGATGGTTAGATTAGGGCATATTTTAATTAGCATACAGTATGACAGCATGTTTGCATTCATTCATCTGTTTTGCATACATCGGGCTCGGCGCATCATACTAACTGCATCGTACTTTCAATTCCAAATTGAATACATGTTAGTCGTAGCATTTCATATGCCATCTTAGAATAGCCGAGCCTACTATAGTTGTATTTTGCATATGTTGCATTAGGCATTTCTGTATACTTAGGATCATGCATGATTTCTAATGTAAATTCTGTTTTGGCTTGGAGTACTCGGTAAGTTCTATGCTTTAGCATCCTTGCATGCGTGTGAGTGACTGCCATGAATAGCATGCTTACCATGAGGCAATATGCTTATGTGATATAACTGCCTGAATGCCTGTGGGTGAAGGTTGGGTTACTTGGATTGGAATAAATCATCAATTGTTTGTTTTAAGCCCACTAGATAGTGGCGAAACCATCTTTTCCTAAGCCCACCTGAGGGTGGCAAAATCTGCATTTTAAGCCTACTTGCGAGTAGCGAACCATCTTTCAAATAAACAAGCATGAAATGTTTTGTTCCAATTCGGGCGATTCAGTCTATACTTGTATGCTGTGCGCATCACATAGTAACCTAGGCTAATAAACCGGAATAAGAACACACAATGTTTTCCAAAAATAGATATCATGGTTAGTAGAGGCCGATCTTTGATCGGGCGAGCGGGGGTGCTCACGAAGTGACCTTCCCCAATCGTACCCAAGTTCCCGAGCCGAGGCAACTTTGGTGATGACGGACACGTGGCCTTTGGCACCGAGTCAGGGTTTCCTAAATTTCCCATTAAAAAACATTTAGGTGGCGACTCTGTATCTGGCAAAGCAGTCCATGTTTGGCACTTCTTTCAAAAAATCAGTTTTCTCAAAACGATTTGCCGGATTTGGACTCTTTGGTTCAGATTTAGAACCGTGACAAATTTGAGAGTCCTGAGCTGTAGTGACCCCAATATGAACGGAACGGGAGCTCGTTCCTCCCGGGGCGTTCGGGGACGTCTACAACAATCCCTCACAAAATGACCTACTTCACCACATTCGTAACAAGCCCCAGACGCTCGACGACAGACCCCGAAATGTGGCTTCCCACAACTGGAACATATCGGCTTAGTACCACTCTCTTGCCTTGGGTTGCTTGAACTGCCGACGTTCGCTTTCTTCTTGGTACCAAACTGTGCTCGGCGGTTGTCATAACTCTGCCTCTTCCTCTGGCTCTCTCCCGAACCCTGGTATCTGTTCAAGTTGGCTTCGGCCAGAATAGCTTTGTCCAGCACTTCGGCATAAGTTGGCATGTTGAGCGTGTTAACCCGGTCTTGTATCGGTCCCTGGAGTCCACTTTCGAACTTCCTAGCCTTCATATATTCATCATTGACAATGTGGGGTGCGTACCTTGCCAATTCGGTAAAGGCACGATCATATTCAGCTACTGTCCTACTGCCTTGCGTCAACGTCTGAAACTCGGTGGCCTTGCGATTCCGAACACTTAAGGGAAAATGCTTGGTGTAGAACAATTCTAAAAATCGGGTCCAGGTCAAGTCTGGATTGCTTTCTCGAACCATCATCCACTATCTGCGGGCGTCATCATCTAGTGTGAAAGCTGCTAATGTCACCTTCTGGATGTCGGTGCTGGGAAAGATCTCGAATAGCTTTTCCATTTCCAAGACCCAGGCTTCGGCTTTCATCGGTTCTATGCCTCCTTGAAATCTCGGCGGTTTCATTTTCTTAAACTCTCTAATCAAAGCTATCGTGCCATCCCCATACAAAGCTGGCTGTGGGAGCACTTGCGGTACTGGAGGGGGTGGAGGTGGGACTACATTCCGGCCGTTTGTCTACTCGGCCTGAGTCGATGTAGCACTAGCGTGCTGCTGTCTTGTCTGCCTTAACTCGCGGGCCAAACCTTCAACTAGCCTCTCCAGTCTGTCTATTCTGTCCTCCGACTGATCTCGGCCAACTGGAGGTCTACCTCTCCTCATGATGCTAGTAGTATGCAAAAATGCGGCTTTAAAACGAAATGAGCAAATAATCACGTAGGCA
The DNA here is from genome assembly GCF_055761805.1 of Camellia sinensis. Lineage (NCBI taxonomy): Eukaryota > Viridiplantae > Streptophyta > Magnoliopsida > Ericales > Theaceae > Camellia > Camellia sinensis. Next base: position 104,483,094 of record NC_138962.1, read on the forward strand.
AGTAACAGTTAAGCATGCTGAGACAATGTACACCTTGTTCACATAGCAAGTAATATGATGCAATTCTAACTTCCTTCTAAGGGGAAATCCTATGCTCTTTAGGACTCAAAGTGTGTGAATAACGTACACCAAGGAACTTGCGCTCTGATACCATTCTGTCACGACCCCAAACCGCCCCTAGTAGTTTGGTGCCGTGATGGCCAGTAATCCGAGATTACCGAAGGCCAACTTGCAAGATTCACACACATTCAGAGTATAAATAAATGGGGCTCACAAGTGCGGAAGCAAAAATTTAAAATACAAGTGGTCCATAAGAGCTGTGCTTAAGTCAAATGAGATAGCAACCATTTGCATATGGGTTATAACTTGATTACAAACAAAGCCAAGTGCAAGTTACATTTTTCGTATTAGCAAAGGGCTCTACAAGCCGACATAAACAAACTGTACAAATTACAGATCTAAGAATACAGTCTGCCAGTTGCCGACATCTTCTTTGCCGACATAACAATCATACAAAAACATACATCTTGATCAAAAGGCTTCTCAGCCGACGTGTTCGAAGCACAAATATTACAAGTCGAGAAGCATGATTTTCAAGATTGCCGATATGAATGCAGGTTAAGCCGACATAATCAAAACCCAAAACAAGCTCCAGAAATCACATCTAGGCGTCACCGCCTTCTTGTTCATCACCTACATATATATAGAGAGGGTGAGCTTGGACACTCAGTGAATGGTATAAATAATGAAGGGGTTTGCATGAATAATAGCCGAAATCCTTTCAAAATAATACAAGACAAACTCCATATATATATATCAAGGAATGGACCTCGTCCATCTAACAAATCTTCAAAGTTTCAAGGGATACTTACTAGCATCACATATTACAACCAATAACATTCCGACAAACATATCCACGCGGTAAATCGTCCGTGGCAAAGCAAGACAAAGCAAGATAGGCATCTCAAACGAGGGTGCTACAAAAGTTTAGAGTCCTCTAGCACAAGGGACTTTCAAGACAAGGTGTGCTGCGAAAGTTTAGAGTCCTCCAGCACGAGGGACCTATGTTACAAATGCCCGTAGCCCTCTAACACTAGAGTACAATTCAAGGGTGCTGCGAAAGTTTAGAGTCCTCCAGCACAAGGGACTTTCAAAACTAGATGTGCTGCGAAAGTTTAGAGTCCTCCAGCACAAGGGACTTTCAAACGAGATGTGCTGCGAAAGTTTAGAGTCCTCCAGCACAAGGGACTTTCCGAGAAGGTCATTCAAACAAATATGATACGAGATACGAAACTAAGGGCAATCATTCATGCTTAACAAACATCTTTCAAGACAAGCAAAGCAAAGTTCTTCAAACATTGATAACATAACTTTATCAGAAATACCACTCACCTAGTTCTTCAAACGTCGGGGTCAAGGCAAGTCCAAGTCCTACAACACATGGCAAAGTCTAATGAATGCACTACTCAAAACAAGTCTAGCTTTCATGCAAATGACCTCGGCATTCTTCAAAACTAAGTCAATCGAATTGAAACACAGTTTCTTATCCCTGGAACAACACGCTGGGCAACTACCAGGTCTAGGCCGAGGTCCCACACCTCCTTGCCGAGGTGTAGCCTCGATGGCCACATCCAAAAGTGAAGTCGGGAAAAATCTGGGTTTCCCTCTTGATAACATGAAGAACAGGAGCATGAAAAACTTGAAGAACATGAACATGGGGAAGATGAATGCAAAGATCGAAACTTGCTGTTTCAACAGCTGAGACTTCATGCTATGAATTCGAAAACATGGACCTGGGTACCCACACTCAAGGATCTTAGCAAAACAAACACAGAAACATGAGCTTTAATGCAAACTTTCGTATCAAACGAGGCTTTTCCTCAAAATACATGAAAACTATTTTTCTCTTTCTAAAACCAACTTTAAATCGATGAATGGTGTGTAGAACGGGTTTGATCGTGCAATGCAGCTAGATGATGAATAAGAACAACAAGAATAGGTTAAGATTGTAACCTCAAAACTCGAATCTAACGGCTCAAGCTCTAACGATCAAGCTTGGAAGTCACCCTCTCTAGCTCAAACTTCTCCTCCTTCTCACTAGAGCTTCTCTCTCTGAAGAGGCAAGATTGATACAAAAATCATCTGCTTCACACGACAAACACTGACTTAATCCCTCTGTCGGGACACGTGGCATCGGCTGATTCGCTCAACTCAAAAAGGTGACTGACTTGACAAGACAAGACCAAGACAAAGTGTACTCAACAAGCTAGGCGGCACGAACACACCGGCAAGTAACGACATCGGCTAACAACAAGACTCCGGAAATCAAAGGGCAAGGACATCGGCTTGGAAGGACAACACTTGACTAAACCGTGCCACACCTTGGCCTAGATGTGCCACACCTCGGTCTAGGTCATACCATTCCAGGAACAAAATCACTCACGCAAAGATCAAGGATCTTGAACGCCTAGATATTAGCATCTCGGCCCAGATGATGCACATCTCGGCCTAGGCTACGCGCACCTCGGCCCAGATGGTGCACATCTCGGCCAATATGCCAAGGTGAAGATGGGGGTCGACCAAAGGGGTTCCAAGATAGTTCTAAGTGATAAAGGTTTCAAAGGTGTCAGGCTTAAGAAGACCTCGGCAACACACCAGGCAAGAACAAAGTATACAAGCAATCATTCAAGCAAAACAAGACAAGATTTGCAAATGTTCACATTAAAACAAGATCATCCACAAATGTATGCAAGTATGACTAAGTCAAAATGAGGGTTGTTACAACAATCTCTTTCTGAATGTACACTTCCAAACAATTTGGTGGTTGGAAACTTCCACCGATACTTAATACGGTGTTCAATGCCTCATCGTCATTTATCAGTAATATTTTGTATTTGCTGGTTGCTTGCCACTGGCGATAAGGATATCTACATTTGAAGATCAATCGGACTGTTTCCCCGTAACTTGCCACCTTGGACATAAACATCTCCTCCAAATTGCTAAGTGTGGTGCCAAGTTGCACCCCATATATCCCTTTCGGCTCAGCATCATATGACACACCTTCATTGGGATCCCGAATTATATTTCCCCCCCAATAGAAGATAATTGGAACAGTTGTCATATACTTGCTTCAATGAAACAATAAACATTAAAATATCAACAATATACATATATCGAATTCTACTTCTAAAATAAACATTAAAAGAACAACAATAAATTTTCCAGATGTCACATTTATATCATAAGTGACATTTTCCTATAAAAATCAACCCTCTCATTTTTTGTCAATTTATATTTTCCAGGGTTGAAGGAACTGTAGAGGTGAAAAATTACTTCAATTTATATTTTGTCAGCTATATATTTGTGTCTCAATTTGATTATTACTATTCATTTTCTCATTTTTCTCACTTATTTTTATTCGTATAAAACAACAGCTGAGATTTCATCTCAACGTGGAGTTTTTATTTACTTCCTATTTGAAGACTCTTATCTTTTCTGCGTGAATGTTCTTTGTTGTCATTGCTCTCTTGTCTTAATTTAAAAAAAACATCAGAACAACTATACTTCTTGTCTTCATTCTTTTGAATTAGTGGCGAAAAATAAATTTTGAATCACATAGCAGCAATAACTTCATATGATCCCTCCCTCAATATGATCAATTTTTAAAAGGCATTCACTGAAAATAAATAAATAATAATGACTCTACACAACCGTTAATTTAGGCAATGATTTAATCGTACGCATGTAAACGGGACCAATTTTAAAAGCACTTATTTTGTTTTCTTTTCATAAATCTTGATCTATTTTTTAGTATTTTGATAAGGTAGACAGATATATCACACATTTAAAAAACACTTCATTCTATCAAGTATTTTTCTTATTCAGTGAGACTGGACAAAATTGGACAAATCATACAAACATCTTAAATCATAGTGTAAGTTTTGTAGATAATTAAATATTTGTTCCATTGAGTTGAAAGAACTCGATTGATTTGGACAATATAAAATAGAGGTTTCAAACATTGTTATTAATTTTTTAAAACTGGTGATCCAATTCTTCAAATTTATGGACAATTACAGATAAGTTAATTTGATTTGCTCAAACTTGTGCCATTAGGGACCTTCATGACAAAGTTATTTCCTATGTGAACTAGTAACCCTCGTCCACTTTTTAGAGGCCATAGAGGCTTTGTTATGAAATTAAAACAAAAAACTCATTTTGGGTCGTTCTGAAAAGTAAGGAAAAAATAATTAGAGAGATAATTTATAATGGCAAAAAATTAGGGAGAAAATTGAAATTGGCGATTAAATCTATGTAGTAAATTTTGGATAGTTATCCATGTGAATCTATCGGGTCATCCGTACCAATTATTTGGTATTATGAAACACAGGCATACCCATCAAAGTGCCATTATTTTTTTTTTTGTCCTTCTTACCTACGAAATTGCTATGGACTATTATTTAAAATATTTTAAGACTCTTTTTATGCATATATTATAACTAGTCTAATAATGACTTCTAATTTTTTAAATAAAAATAAAAATTATTAAAACATAATGTTCAGATTTTCCTTTTCAATGGTGGTGGACAGTCACAAAGCGGAAGTGACGATAAGTCACTTCGTTCAATACCCATTTCAAAAACTTTTTCAAATTTTCTTAAGGTTTGTGAGGAAATTTTAATTTCTACTATAATGCTATTATATGTATTACAAATTCAGCTCATTAAATTTTTTAATCATATTCTGGGTGCCTGACCCCAAATATAGTGAAATAAACCAAACGAAATTAAACCAAATTTTTTTTATTTAAATAAAATAAAGTTAAAATTAAATATTTTGAGAGAACATTATATTTTCATTTATTATTTTGAAGTTAATAAAAATATATATATTTTTTTGAATAAAATAGAGTCAAAATTAAATATTTGAGAGAACATGATCTTTTCATTTATTATTTTGAAGTCAATACAAATATTTTTTTTAATAAAATACATTAAAATTAATTTTTTTAATAATTTCATTTAGTAGAAATTAGTTTCATAAAATTTAACTTATGAAAAAACGTTAATCTTTCCATACACTTAGTATTCTTAATTGAAATTCATATTATATTTGTCATTTTTTTGAAAGATGAAATTGACTTTAACCCCCTTTGCTTTACTCTATGTGTGATTTACCTCTGATATTTGAAAATAAGAACATAACCCCCTTCCACAGGAACATTATAGTTATTTCCAAATTATATGGGTAGTTTGCACATGCACATTGAAGTGAAATCTGCCCTTTATTAAATATGCGCAATGTCTTGAATTGAATAAATACACCTAGAGGGTCAAATAGTATAGTGAAATAAATCAGGTGACAAATACCATTTCTCATATAGTATAATAGGCGATAGATTCAAATACCATTTCTCAAGTATACAACCCCACATTGATATTACCAAATGAAATACTGAATAAAGGTGTATATATATGTAGTACTATTATAAAGAGAAGTCTTCTCTGGGTGTTTATGTCTCATATTTTGGGTTTTTCAAAAATACCCCTATATCAGTTATATGGGCAATTATGAACTAAATTCATTTTTTGTTTTGTTTTTTCAAATCTCTGAACTTTTGATTTTTTTCAAATTCATTTCAATTTTCAGATTTTGAATCCAGTCATACAATTTACATTCTTATTTTCTTAAACAAAAATGATCATATATATGTAACCATGTAGACCTCGAATTGAAATTGTCAGTCCACCTTAATTCTCAATTCATGAATTTCATAATATGAATTTCAATTCTCAAATCTCAATTATATGAATTTCATAATATGACATTAACAATTATGAATTATATGAATTTCAATTTTTTTAATTTTATTCGTAATTAAAAAAAATTACTTTTAAAACCCTAATTTCAAACCCTAATTTCCTTTTAATTCCTCTTAACAAGCAAAAAAAAAAAAAAAAAACAATTTCATAATAGACATTTTGATTCACAAGCATAATTTCAAAATTCCAATTTCTGATTTCAAATTTCAAAATATAGACATTTCATAATTCCAATTCAACAATTCTCAATTACATGAATTTCATAATATGACATTAATGATTATCAATTATATGAATTTCAATTTTTTGAATTTTATTCTTAATTAAAAAAAATTACTTTTAAAACCCTAATTTCAAACCCTAATTTCCTTTTAATTCCTCTTAACAAGAAAAAAAAAAATTTCCAATTCAACAAATATCGGTTGGTTTATTCATAATTCAAAATTCAAAATATAGACATTTTGATTCACAAGCATAATTTCAAAATTCCAATTTCTGATTTCAAATTTCAAAATATAGGCATTTCATAATTCCAATTCAACAATTCTCAATTACATGAATTTCATAATTTGACATTAACAATTATCAATTATATGAATTTCAATTTATTGAATTTTATTCTTAATTAAAAAAAATTACTTTTAAAACCCTAATTTCAAACCCTAATTTCCTTTTAATTCCTCTTAACAAGAAAAAAAAAAACAATTTCCAATTCAACAAATATAGGTTTATAGCGATCCCGGTTGTCCTTTTCATGCTTAACTGTAATCTGGATTCGATTTCGTAAGGGTGCTGTTGTCTTATCCTCTTTCTATCCCTTTCTCTTTGTGTTCGAGCTTGGGGTTGTGTTGGGCAAGTTGGGAATAAGTTGGTTGCGTTTTAAAACGTAAAGTCTTTGCCCAGTTTTTGGTCTCTCCGCTCGAGCGGCGATTTTGACGCTCGAGCGGGACTCTGTTGTTGCTTGTCCGCTCTAGCGGGGGTGTTGGAGCTTGAGCGGGGAAATCACCCATCCAATATTTCATCTGCAGTGGTATACGCTCGAGCAGGGGATTGGACGCTCGAGCGAGGGTACGTGTCCGACGCTCGAGCGGGGAGTTTGACGCTCGAGCGGTCATCATGTCTGTAAAAGTTCTGGGAGCGTGCATCCACCGCTCGAGCGGGGGATTGGATGCTCGAGCGGGGATCTGTGAGTGACGCTCGAGCGGGGAGTTCGACGCTCGAGCGGGGCGACTTTTATATAAAGCCGAGATCCGACCTTTTTGTTCACTTTTCAACATCTTTTCTCTCTCTTACTTTTCCAAAAAGGTATTTTGAGAGTTCCTCTCACTAAAACCCTAACTTCTCTCTTAGGATTGATCTAGTAGGAGTTATTTTCTCACCTTGGGCCTTTACAAAAGTTGTGTTGATCGTCGAGGGCTATCTTCTAATCTGAAAATTTCGGGATTTCGAGCATTTTCGTTTCTTCATCTTCTTCGTTGCGTCCCATCATTCGAGGTAGGGATAACCTACTCCATCTTATGAGCTTTGTCTTTGAATCTTAGCATATTGATATACTGGGGGTTGTTGGGAAATTTTGAGAAAGTTTGGGCTTTTGGGTAATTTTACAAAAGTTGGGGTTTTAAATATATATAAACCTATATGCATGTTAGGCATAGAGAAATGAGATTAATGTTGGGACATTGATGGAAATGGAACCTTAGGGTTATTTTGTGAATTATGGTAATTTGCCCTAATTGGATTAATTAATTAATGCATATAATTAATTGAAGAAAACGAGGAATTAAATTGAAAATGTCGAGATTGGGAATGTATGGAACTAAAGAGTGTAGTCGAATCTTTCGTTGCTCATCTAATTGAAATGTTGATATATTATCCATTTGTGCTTTTATTTCCTGCTTAGAAATAATTGCTTTGGGCTACCGGTGGAGGGTAGTGTTGATTGTTGTAGACAATGCATGATGATTAGGCAAACTAAAACTAATCAATCGGATGTGTCATAGAGTATGACGGTTGATAGAATACATTAACTTTATGTATTGAGTGATTGTGTATGTGACCAATGTGTTTATATCCATTATGTGTAGACGGTTGATAGAATACATTAACTTTATGTATTGATCGATGTGTATATGATTCTGTGTTTATATGCTTTGCTTTGTGTAGAGGAGGAGATGGGGGATGTACTCCGCGGTTTAGGGGAAGATAGGGGATGTACCTCTAAACCAGATAGGATTGGGAGGAGATGGGGGATGAACTCCGCAGATACAGCTCATATGCTTGTCTAGAGAAGTGAAGATACAGCTCATATGCTTATCTTTGTGAAGTGTAGATATAGCTCATAGGCTTGTCTAGAGAAGTGAAGATACAGCTCATATGCTTATCTTTGTGAAGTGTAGATATAGCTCATATGCTTGTCTAGTGAAGTGTGGATACAGCTTATATGCTTATCTGTTGATGTGTAACATGCTTATCCGTTGTGGTATTGATATAGCTCATATGCTTATCTATTGGAATGTTGATATAGCTCATATGCTTATCTGTTGTGTTATTGATATAGCTCATATGCTTATCTATTGAAATGTTGATATAGCTCATATGCTTATTTGTTGTAGTAGTGATATAGCTCATAAGCTTATCTATTGAAAAGTTTGTTTGATTTGATATAGCACTAAAATGTATATCATCATCGTTTGTGAAGTATAGAAGTAGTTTATGTGTTATTGATACAACACCAAAATGTGTATCCACCGTGAATTTCGAAAGTGTTCTCGTGATGAACTATAACCTCATCAAATGTTTTGGCCAGAGTACTGAGCCTTGTTTTCAAACTCAAAGTCGAGTAAGAAATGGAAAGTGAATTGTAATACAAACTTGACTGTCATGGAATTTTAATAAGATATAAGTGGAAGTGTAAGTATCGACCATCTATCAGTTGCTAATCTTTTAGGCATTGTTTATAGTTGGTTTAGTATATTTCTACTGGGCTGTGGCTCACCCTTTATGGGAACATCATTTCAGGTACAGGTAGCATACCACCTCCAAGGACATAGCTTGGGGGGCTAGAGGCGGACAGACTTTTGTTCTCTTATCTCCTTTTGATGTATTACATGTAAATTCAATGCCAAGGGCTTAATGTGTAACCGAGTCAATACTCTCTTTTGTAACCAAGTGTTAACTTGGAAAGTTGTAAGCCTGTAGGGCATTTACTTTTGTTGTTAACGTGTAATACCTTTGTAATGAAGTACTCTGATGAATTGAGGAAATGTGGATCTTTTGTATATAAATGTATGTTTATATTGATGGGTTTAATGTCATTATTTTGAGGGCATTACAGGTCGGTTTATTCACAATTCAAAATTCAAAATATAGACATTTTGATTCACAAGCAGAATTTCATAATTCCAATTCAACAATTCTCAATTACATGAATTTCATAATATGACATTAACAATTATCAATTATATGAATTTCAAATTTTTTAATTTTATTCTTAATTAAAAAAAATTAATTTTAAAACCCTAATTTCAAACCCTAATTTCTTTTTAATTCCTCTTAACAAGCAAAAAAAAAAAAAAAAATTTCCAATTCAACAAGTATAGGTTGGTTTATTCACAATTCAAAATTCAAAATATAGACATTTTGATTCACAAGCATATTTTCAAAATTCCAATTTCTGATTTCAAATTTCAAAATATAAACATTTCATAATTTCAATTCTCAATTCTCAATTATATGAATTTCATAATATGACATTAACAATTTTCAATTATATGAATTTATGATTTATGAATTTCATAATTCCAATTTTCAATTCTCAATTCTCATATTTATGATTTATTTAAAAAATTCAAAATATTCAAAATATTCCAAACCTGATTTATGATTCAAAACCCTTAATTTTTTGAACCCTAAAATGTCATCCTAAAAGGATGTGTGAACAGTCTGATATCGAGCAACAATTATCTTTAGAACCCTAATTTTATAACCACACTGATAAAGCATAAAAAATCCAAACCCAAATATTCAATTCACAAGCAACATCCAAAAATTCAAAAGCATAAAAAATTCCACAAATTCAAAAGCACAAATTCAAGCCCTGATTTCTGATTTCAAAAAATTCCAAACCCTAATTTCATAACCACACTGATAAAACCCTAACACATTAGAACCCTAACACATTTAATAATTCACATTTAAATCCCCAACATCCACAGTTTCACAAACACATTCACATTTTTCACAAACACAATAAATAAATACATAAAATTCAAATGATACAGACAGAGCTAGATGTCATACCACGGAGAGAGAGAGAGAGAGAGAGCAGAGACAGAGAGTGAGAACAGAGAGCAGAGCGAGAGCGAGAGCGAGAGCGACAGTGAGAGCCGAATCAGAGCGAGTGAGTCTGAGAGCAGAGGGAGATGGAGAGTGAGAGCTAGAGAGTCTGAGAAATGAGAGAGATCGAGCAACAGAAGAAAAACCTAAGTGTCAAAAACGTGATTGCAAATGAGGCCATACCCGTGTTTTATAGGAGTTTTAAAAGCGTTCTTTCAATTAGCGTTTTCATTAATTAACAATGAAAACGCTATTACGAATAGCGTTTTCTTACAAAAGAAATGCACAGTAAAATCGCTATTTGAAAAGCGTTTTCTTCACAAAACGAATCCACAAATAAAGCGCTATTTAGAATAGCGTTTTATTCAAAAAAAAAAAATTTTACCTTAAAATCGCTATTTCAAACAGCGTGTTCTTAATTAAAATCGTGATTCACAATAGCACCTTCACTATTCATCAAGTTTTGGGCTCCAAATAGTGAAAGCGCGATTTGTAATAGCGCTTTAGCCTAGTTTGGGAAATCCATCCAAACTAGGCCTAGTTTGGGAAATAGGATGCAAAAGAGGCTTAATATGGGAAAAGCCTCTATTCTTTCCCCTTTTCACACTTTTGTTTCAGTATTGGATTACATCCACGGATCACCAGTGACAAAAGTGTGGGAGGGAACCCTTCCTTTGGAAAGGATGTGAGCCTAGGGCAACTCCAGATATGAAGTGTTTGGAGAGAGGTGAGGTTTTGAAACTCCTCATAAGAGAGTCTTTCCAGATTTGGGAAGTCCCTGATGGTCAAACAAATGAGAGAGGTGGGCAAGAACATCCCTTCTTCTGGAAAGGACACCGTATCTCCCCATGGCCAAGCTGGGCCTTGAAGTTGGAGTGTTATAAGAGAAGAGAGTTTGTGCAAACCCCACTCTAATGGAGATGGAGGCGGAACTGGAAGTTGACCCACGTCGTCCACTCTGAAATTCCCGATTGAAAATGAAGTGATGTTGGTGGGGGAAACTCCCTTCCTTGACAAAGTAGGACACCATTCCTGCTCTGCAATTCATTAAACACAGCTTTTGAAGCGAAGTGAGTTGGTAGATGTTGTTGTTCTCATCACGACCACCAAGTGACAAGGGCTCCAGATTAGAACAACGGTATATCGGCAATTGACTGAGATTCTTGAGATTATTGGCTTCAGGTGAAGATTTGAGACTCCTGCAATCCTCAATTTGAATAGTTTTAAGAGATGGACAATCAAATTTGATCCCTTCCTCTGCAAAAAGTGACTCCAGATTTTCACAAGAAAAAATCCAAAGTTTTTTTAGTGTGGATGGTAGCCCACCTCCTGACAATAAATATGTAAGTGATGCACAATTAGAAACCCACAACTCTTGCAGATTATTGAGTGTCAGCAACTCGGGTAGGGACTCCAAAGCCTCACACTTTGAAACCCTAAGTTCTCTCAGCATAGATGGAAAACCTTTCATTGGAAAAGAGATCAGACTCCCACAAATGTTGATTTTAAGCACCCCAAGAGATGTGTATGTGTGCAGATCTTGTGGCAGTTTCTTCAGCATTCCACAATCTGAAATTGTTAAGTACTCAAGTCTCGTCATGCAAGGCACCCCCTTATTCTGCCACAATGTTATTAGTTCTCGGCAGTTGCTAATGTCCAATTTCTTGAGTTCCCTCAAATCTTGAGTAAACCATGTCAGTAGGAACGCTAGTTTTTCAACATGAGAAATGCTCAAAGCAGTTACTGAAGTCAAATGCTTAGACATTGCATTAGCAAGTAACTCAGCATCAATTGTGCTTGGATCGCACAGGGAGTCGAGAACTGTAACATGGCTAATATCCAAGGTAAGGGAACCAAGTTCAATCGTGTTCTTCGTCCCTAAGAGTGCTGGAAGGCTTGGGAGCATAACATTATTCATTGACAAGGACGCAAGTGATGGCTGAACGAGGCTCGAAACATCAATCAACAACTGCGGACAACCATCAATTTTGAGAGAATTGAGACAAGGAAGATCATTTGGTAATCTTCGTACAAGTTTGGGACAATTTATGATGGCAAGCTCACTGAGATGACCGAACGGCTGAACTCCCTCATTTTCAAAAGCAGATCAATCCTCCCATTCTAGCATAAACTTAAAGATCAGTCTCTCTAGAGAGGGGAAAGGTTTGGCACCACATTGCTGCCCATAGAACTCACAACCCAGGAACTTTATTGCACTCATTCTTTCAATGTAAAGGTCTTTAAGCAAGGGTAGTTGTCCAAGTGGTGGCAAAGATATGCAATATTTACTACCTTCTAATCTCATGAACACCATTTTAGAGTATGAAACATCTCTAACCCAGTTTGGAAATTTTGTACTGCCATACCCAATGATGGTGAGTCGTTCCAACAATTTGAAAGGTCTCATCACATCATGCACATCCCTCTCAACTATGTCATTCTTCGAACGGTGAGGTTCATCCCATTCTAGCGATAACTCTTTTAACTCCTCCTTAGACATAAAATTGGCATCCCTTGCATCCTTAACACCACCGACATTCTCCAATCTTGATATGTGTATTGCCCCTCGAATGTTCAATAGGTTTTTCAACTCTCCTATTTTACGCCCACAATCTTTACCCACCATAAAATTTGACAATGTTTGGAGACTAGTTAATTTACCTATATGTGGCGACATCTCTTCTAATAATGGAATATTCACGCCAGTCATGTCAAAATGGCGTAGGTTCACCAACCTCCCTATGTTTAAAGGCAACTTCTGAAGTCGAGAACAAAATTTCAAAAACAAGACTTGTAAATTGTAGAGAGTTACCACTGTGTCAGGCAACCTTGTAATCCCAGAACAGGATACATCAAGGTACCACAAGTGCTTTAGATCTCCAATGGAATCTGGTAGTTCATCCATCCTCTTACAATGTAAACGCAACTCACGTAAGCATTTTAACTTTGGCAACAAATCATGAAACAAGTACCTCGATGCACACATACTTCGTGGAAAAAACTGTAAGAATGTTCGTAAGCATTTGGCATCATCAAAAAATTTAAATTTTTTGATTCCTTCATAATGGCTACCAACGTAAGATGAATGTCGAGCTTTTTCCGAAATCTTGTTATGCCTGCCATACTCCAAATTATTCTTGAACCTAAAACATTTGTCTCTTGAGACATCTTGAGCCAAATCATTGATGAGGTCATGCATTATGAATTTCAATTTGTTACCACTTGACGGTTGAAAAAATGATCTTGATACCAATTCATGAAAATACTTGTAGCCTAAATCCTCCATTTGCTCTCCACCATTTGGTTGCTCAATTAAACCTTCAGCCATCCATAGCAAGATTAATTCCTCCTCCTCGAATTCGTAGTCCATTGGGATAATTGCACAGTAAGAAAAGCACCTCTTCACATGGGAAGGGAGATGAAGGTAGCTCAATTTCAATACTGAGAGAATGCCACTTTCCTCATTCCATATATTGCTATTTAGTATTTCTTTCCATTCACGCTCTTCTTGTTTACATCGTAATAAGCTGCCGAGGGCCCTAGCTGCCAAGGGCAAGCCTCCGCACCTATGCTTAACAATTTTCTTCCCAATTGATACCAATTCTGGGCATTCCATAATATTTCTATTCTCAAATGCATGATGGGCAAAGATTAACCAACAATCATCATATAATAAGTTTTTCAAATTGAGATATTCATCCATACCCATCTGCTTTACAACACCTCCTTCTCGCATTGTTACAATGATTTTACTTCCAGGTGCTCCAGCTTCAAATGGCAATCGTAACAAATTCCACCCATCATGTCCATAGTGCCACACATCATCTAGAACAAGCAAAAACATTTTTTCTGCCAGTGTGTTTCTTAGTTGGACTTGAACCTCATTTAACTTGCCCAAATCACATGGACGGTGAGTGAATGACTCGAGAATTGCCTTTGTTGTTCCCAGAATGTCAAAGTCAATAGAAACACAAACCCATGCTTTCATATTGAAATGCTTTTCCACTTTGTCGTGATCATAAATGTGCTGAACTAGTGTAGTCTTGCCGATCCCACCCATGCCTACAATAGGAATTACATCAAACTTTTTTGCAGTAGGTGCATCCCCAAGTAGCAATTCGATAATTTGCTTCATGTCTTCATCTCTGCCTTGAATGTGAGGCTCCTTCAAACATGTAGTTTGTGATCTCTGCCATAGATCTGTAGACATCCTCCCAACAAGTCTTTTATCTAAACCAAGATCTTTTTCTTTTGTAGCAACTTCTTGTAATTGACTAGTAATCTCATTTAGCTTTGACCCAGTTTTTAAATTGAATGGAACAATAGAAGAGAGACGTAGAAACTTAGCTGGTCTTCTTCCCATCATCGTCTTCTCCGCCATTAGCTTCCTTTCGAGAGCTTCAGTGGCAAAATCATCCAATAAGTCATCTGCATCGTAAGCCAAAGGTTGAACCTCTTCTAGCCACTTTTTGATATCCTTGTGGTACACTTGTTTGTTCTCTGCATCAGCCAACAGAGTCTCTAAATCCTCTAATGCCTTCTTCAGATTCTGGATGCCAGTGCCAACGTCCTCTGTGCTCCCTAAGTTGGTTAAATAAGAGGACAATTTATCAACCATAGCTTGCACAAATGGAGAGATAAAGATCCCAAATACATCCATGGTGTTTGTTCTAAAAGAAGGAAAGGTAATGAAACCAGGCAATACAGATATCAAGAACAGACTGAAGAACCTCTACAAACTTGGAACAGACTTCGGTGGTAAAGGTAAGAAATTGAGTCAAAATGAAGCAATACACGGATCAAGAACAGGTAGAACCTCTACAAACTTGGAACAACTTTGGCAGATAAAAGATATGAGAAAGGTAAGAAACAAAGCAATACAGTGATCAAAAACAGAATCAAACTTTGCAAACTTCAAACAACTTTCGAATTGTAAAGGATCTAAAAAGTCAGACACTCATCAAAAACAAACAGTTTGAAGAAGCTCTGCAAGTGAGTAGTAGTTGAAGATTGTAAGTTGTGACCAAAAGCAAACGAGGAAGTGGTGAAAGAAGGGGTATGAAGAAAAAAGAAGTCAATAACAATAATGGAGTCTCATCTCATTGCTACCTACTTTTCTGGGCCTTTTCCCAAACTAAGCCTCTTTTGCCTCCTATTTCCCAAACTAGGCCTATTTTTGACAGATTTCCCAAACTAAGCTAAAGCGCTATTACAAATCGCGCTTTAACTGTTTGGAGGCCAAAATTTGATGAATAGTTAAGGTGCTATTGTGAATCGCGAGTTTAATTAATAAAACGCTGTTCGGAATAGCGATGTTAGCCTCAATTATAAAACGCTATTATGAATAGCGCTTCATTTGCTATTTTTCCGACCTCAATTATAAAACACTATTCTGAATAGCGCTTCATTTTCTGATTGGTTTAATAAATAAAACGCTATTACAAATAGCGAGTTCACTTATGAATAAAACGCTATTGCAAATAGCGATTTTAATTGTGAATAGAACGCTATTTAGAATAGCGTTTAAACTGTTTCAGTTCCTGGTGTCATTGTTTTGGTGATAATGTGATTCATAAAATTTTATTGGCTTTAAAGCCATTGTCATGTTAAAATTTATTTTTTTTTCTTTTGTTTTTGTTTTTGTTTTGGTTTAGAAAGTGTAATTCAGAAATTTTACATAATATGAGAAAAACCTCTTTTCATATATTTATTTTACATAATATTTGTCATATATATAATTTTAAAATCATATTCATTTAGATATTATTAAGCCAATCAAGTTCATTTACAAAAGTCATGGTTTCACTGTTCACTATTGTAAGCATGGATTGAAACCACACTTTCACTGTTCATTTAAATTAGATTTAATTTTTTTTTGTAAATATTTTTTTTTTCTGTTGTCATTGTTTCGGTGATAATGTAATTTATAAATTTGTTTGGCTGTACTCAAGCCGTTCTCATATTAAATTTTTTATTTTTTCTTTTGTCTTTGTTTTGGTTTAGAAAATGTAATTAAAAAAATTTTTTGGTCTTTACTAAAGCCGTTTTCATGTAAATTTTTTTTGTTTATTGTTTTGTGTTTGTTTTGGGTTAGAAGGTGATAATGTAATTAATAATTTTTTTTTCTTTACTAAAGTCGTTTTTCATGTAAATTTTTTTTTTTCTTTTGTCTTTGTTTTGAGTTAGAAGGTGTTATTCAGAAATTTATTTTGGCTTTACGAAAGCTGTTTTCATTTAAATATACATATATATTAATCCTTTTGTCTTTGTTTTGGGTTCGAAGGTGAGAATGTAATTTAGAAAACCAGTTTAGTAAAACCGTTTTGTACCTGTTTTCATTAAAAAAATTATTTTTTTATTTCGTCTTTGTTATGGGTTAGAAGGTGATATGCATGCTCTACAGTCTGAAGCACACCCACACACTGTGCAGCTCGACGAGCAATGACGAAGGGTGAGACGCGAAGACCACCGCGGAGTAGGCCAAGAAGACGAAGGCCACAGCGAGAGCTCCTAAAATAAATTTTGTCAACATTTTTGTAATAAATCTTAATACATAATATACGAAGTCACTAATTTACTAAATACTCATACAAGCATGAAAACAACATAACTGAAGTTGCAAATGTAATAGTTTTCAGTTACATAGATAGTACAAACATAATTCTCCCACAAAAATACATTCTGGACACCATGAACTGAACACATATTACATACATCCTGGACATCCTGAACTGAACACACAATACATAAACATAACAGTTAGACAGACAAACACATAATTCATGACCTAATATTGCATATTAATAGCCGCAACATTTGACAGACACAATACATAAACATAAACATAACATAACAGTTATACTTACTCTAACACAAACATTACATATTAATGCATGACCTAATATTGCCGAAGTGTAGACATTAACACCTAATTCGCGCTTAAATCGGCAGGTGGCTCAGAGTCTGAATAATCCGAAAGCTCAGCATTAGAGACAAGCTTAGGATCCTCCATGATACCGTTGATAGCCGCAACATTTGGTTCTGTTCTGTTCTTCTGGGCATCCTTCTTAACTATGTATAACTGCATATCGCGGGCTAACCTACGGCGCATTTGAGAAATCTCATGTTGTAGTCTTTTACATAGTCGATCAACATTATCAGGATCTTCCTTTTGGATCTCAATAGAACGTGCTTTTGGCACCTTCAGTCGATTTTCCCGACATAATCTTTCCATTTGCACTCGCTCTATAAATAGTGCAGGCCACTTCAGAAGTCTAGCGTTTGCTAAACCATATCCTGTTTGATTATCTGATGGATCCTCCACCAATCCACATGGATCTCAATAGTATTTGGGCATGACAAAATGTCGCTTCCCAAACCTATCATGATAAGCACAAGAGGCATCTAACAAAGGAAATGGTGTTTCATCTTCAGCATTGCCACTTCCCCTTCCCCCTCCTCGTCGTGAACTGTCACCCCTTTGCAAGTTCCTACCACCTCTGCGATTCCCACTCCTTCCCATGAACCATGTAGCCATGCTAATTTTTTAAAACAAATAAATGACAATTTCGTAGAGCGAAATGAGTTGTAAGGTTGTGTCTTCACCTTTAGCCGTTTATATAGTTGGTTATGAACGACTTTAGAAAGATGCCTCTGCATCACAATCCCACATATATGAACAAGGTATGAGTGTCACTAGACTGAAAAAACAAAGAAAAGCAAATACTGTGTACGAAGTCACGTGACTTGACAATCCATCTGCATATACAGACAAAATAAAGGCATGCTGACTGTAAGGTAAATCAGTGAATTCACTGTTGCCATGTGACATTCTGAATTGAGAATCCCACATATATCAATAAGAGATAAGTTGTCACTGTAATTAAAAACTCGAGCAAAACATCAACTTGACCAAAGCCTGTGCACCAAGTCACATGACTTGACAATCCATCTGCATATACGGACAAAATAAGGGCATGCTCACTGTAAGGTAAATCAGTGAATTCACTGTTGCCATGTGACTTTCTGAATTGAGAATCCCACATATATCAATAAGAGATGAGTTGTCATTGTGTATCAAATAATCGAGCAAAATATCGAGAAAACCAAAGCCTATGCACCAGGTCACATGACTTCGCAATGACAAGTCTCTCCACGATTTGACTACTCAATATTTTAAAAAATGAAGCTTATGTAGGCAATGTTGTGTTTCACTTAGTTATGCATCATTCGTTGTTACGACCTACTATTTCTATCAACGGGAAAAGTATGACTATTTAAAAAATGAAGCTTATGTAGGCAATGTTGACTAAAAATTATTAAAACATAATGTTTAGATTTTCCTTTTCAATGGTGGTGGACAGTCACAAAGCGGAAGTGGCGATAAGTCACTTCGTTCAATACCCATTACAGAAAATTAAATTGAAGTTGGTGGTTAAATGTATGGACTAAATTTTGAATAGTTATCCATGTGAATCTATCGGGCCATCCTTACCAATTATTTGGTATTACGAAACACAGGCTTACCAATCAAAGTGCCATTTTTTTTTTCCTTCTTACCTACGAAATTGCTATGGACTATTAATTAAAATAGTTTAAGACTCTTTTCATACATATATTATAACTAGTCTAATAATGACTTGTAATTATGTAAATAAAAATAAAAATTATTAAAACATAATGTTTAGATTTTCCTTTTCAATGGTGGTGGACAGTCACAAAGCGGAAGTGGCGATAAGTCACTTCGTTCAATACCCATTTCAAAAGCTTTTTCAACTTTTCTTAAGTTTTCAAAGGAAATTTTAATTTGTACTATAATGCTATTATATGTATTACAAATTCAGCTCATTAACTTTTTTAATCATATTCTGGGTGCTTGACCCCAAATATACTGAAATAAACCAAACGAAATTAAACCAAAATTTTTTTATTTAAATAAAATAGAGTCAAAATTAAATATTTTGAGACAACATGATATTTTCATATATTATTTTCAAGTCAATAAAAATATTTTTTTTGAATAAAATAGAGTCAAAATTAAATATTTCAGAGAACATGATCTTTTATTTGAGAGAACATGATCTTTTCATTTATTATTTTGAAGTAAATACAATTTTTTTTTAATAAAATACATTCAAAATCAAATATTTTTTGTTTAATAATTACATTTAGTAGAAATTAGACATTTTGATTCAAAAAATAAAGACATTAACAATTTCTGAAGCATAATTTGATTAAAAAAATATAGACATTTTGATTCACAAGCATAATTTCAAAATTCCAATTTCTGATTTCAATTTTCAAAATATAGACATTTTGTAATTCCAATTCAACAATTCTCAATTACATGAATTTCGTAATATGACATTAACATTATGAATTATATGAATTTCAAATTTTTAAATTTTATTCTTAATTAAACAAAATTACTTTTAAAACCCTAATTTCCTTTTAATTCCTCTTAACAAGAAAAAAAAAAAAAAAAACTCACAAGCATAATTTCAAAATTCCAATTTTTGATTTCAAATTTCAAAATATAGACATTTCATAATTTCAATTCAACAATTCTCAATTACATGAATTTCATAATATGACATTAACAATTATCAATTATCAATTATATGAATTTCGGATTTTTTAATCACGATTCTTAATTAAAAAAAATTACTTTTAAAACCCTAATGTCAAACCCTAATTTCCTTTTAATTCCTCTTAACAAGCAAAAAAAAAAAAAAAATTCCAATTCAACAAATATAAGTTGGTTTATTCAAAATTCAAAATATAGACATTTTGATTCACAAGCATAATTTCAAAATCCCAATTTCTGAATTTCATAATATGACATTAACATATTTATGATTTATGAATTTATGAATTTCATAATTCCAATTTTCAATTCTCAATTCTCATATTTATGATTTATTTAAAAAATTCAAAAAATTAAAAAAATTCCACACCTGATTTATGATTGAAAAGCATAAAAATTCACAAGCATTAGAACCCTTAATAATGTGAAGCCTAAAATGTCATCCTAAAAGGATGTGTGAACAATCTGATATCGAGCAACAATTATCATTAGAACCCTAATTTCATAACCACACTGATAAAGCGTAAAAAATCCAAACCCAAATATTCAATTCACAAGCAACATCCAAAAATTCAAAAGCATAAAAAATTCCACAAATTCAAAAGCATTCACATTTCTGATTTCGGATTTCCAAACCCTGATTTCTGATTTCAAAAAATTCCAAACCCTAATTTCATAACCACACTGATAAAACCCTAACACATTTAATAATTCACATATAAAACCCTAACATTCACAGCAAATTAAAACACATTCACATTTTCACAAACACAAAAAATAAATACATAAAATTAGGGTTAACTGTCATACCACGGAGAGAGAGATAGAGAGAGAGAGAGAGAGCAGAGAGCAGAGATTAGGGTGAGAGCAGAGAGCAAAGAGCAGAGGGAGAGCGATAGTGAGCCGAAGCAGAGCGAGATCGAGTGAGTCTGAGAGCAGAGGGAGATGGAGAGTGAGAGATGAAGAGTGAGAGATGGAGAGTCTGTAGATCGAGCAGAGACGAAAAATGTAAGTGTGAAAAACATGAATGCAAATGACGGGGTTCGTCTTTTATAGCAGTGTGAAAAACGCTTTTTCAATTAGCGTTTTCATTTAGCTACAGTGAAGTCGCCATTAGAAATAGTGTTTTATTCACAAAGGTGATGCACAGTGAAGTCGCTATTCTGAATAGCATTTTCTCAAGAATGAAGCGCTATTAGAAATAGCATTTTATAATTTAAAACTGCTATTCGGAACAACGTTTTATTAATTAAAATCGTGATTCACAATAGCACCTTAACTATTCATCAAATTTTGGCCTCCAAACAGTTAAAGCGCGATTTGTAATAGCGCTTTAGCTTAGTTTGGGAATTCCATCAAAACTGGGCCTAGTTTGGGAAATAGGACGCAAAAGAGGCTTAGTTTGGGAAAAGTCCCTACTTTTCTATCAGTTTTGTTAGTCGTGCTAGATGGTCAACACTACATTTTGATTGGTAGCTGTGATTACGATAAGATAGGAATAGAGAGAGAGGGGCCACCCCTTTTTTATGAATAATGTTTAATATTGCTGAATTTCATTCTCCTTGGACTCTATTTTTTTTTTCCTTCTTTTGTAAATCATTTTTCTAGTTCTTTTATGGATTGGGTACAAATTATATATATATATATATATATATATATATATTCCATCATAAGTGCCTCTATAATAATCAAATTTTTAAAAAATTAAATATTTAAAAGTTAGTAACTTCTCTAGAATTGAGCTGTGTTGTTCTAGTGTTCTGTTCTAATAATTTATTAGTCACCTCATCTAATGACTTATTAAAATTTAATTAATAGTTTTACTATTTTGTTTCAATAAATACGTCTAAAATTGTCAACTTTTTTCATTTAGGTCTTGTTTGGGAACAAGCTAATTTAGTAATTTTTTGGCTATTTAGCTAAAATATGAGCTAAAAAAAACTAGTATGTTTGGGATGACTTTTTGGCAGATGTGCAAAAAGTAGAGAGAAAAGAGAATCTTTGACTTTTTGGTATGGGTTGTTGGCTTTTTAGCTAATTTAGTAACTTTTTGACTAAAAGGGAGGGTTCCCAAACGAGGCCATAGTATTCGATTACTCACCCAGCCAAACAAATTGTCTCTTTTTTCCCACTTGACTTCAGCAATTGATGCATTAATTTCAAATCAAGGAGTAGTTCAGCTTGTTTGGTTTTGGTTTTCAAAAAATTTTACTTTTTTATTTTCTCTATTTTTTTTTATTTTCATGATTTTTGTTTAATATTTTAAGCAAATTTTTTTTAAATTTTTTTTAGACACACTTGATATAAATACACTTAAAAAGTATAATATTTGTAAAAAAGTTGTTCAAAAAAAGAAAAATAAAAAGAAAAATAATAATAATATTTGTGAAAAAAATCTTTAAAAAATTCACTAAATACCAAAAATACAAATAAATAAATAAATGAAAATTCAGTATATTTTTGTGTATTTATTAATTTTTAAAAATATTTTTTCACAAATATTTTACTATTTAAATACATCTAAGTAGGGTGCATCTAAAAAAGTAAAAAAATTGCTTAAAATTTTAAAAATATTCACTAAAAACAAAAAAGCATAAAAAATAAAAAACTCAATTTACAAAAAATTGAATTCAAAAAACTGAAACCAAACCTACTTAATAGTATTCATTGACATCTCTCGTGGAAGTGGAGAAACTGAGAAATTGAAGGACTACCTATTGGAAGGTTTTGAACAAAAGGCTGCCATTTCATGTTACTTGTAAATAATATTTCCACAAAAAATTGGTGGTAGGTTTGGATTGTTAAAATATTTTGCCAAATGAAAATGGATATTTCTTCCTTCAGATTCAATTCAATAAGGAAGGAGCTATTAGACCAAGTCTTGGATATGGTACTCAGCATTTTGCAATAAAATGGAAGCCAAATACAAAATTGTTAAACGAAAATTTGAAGAAGGTGCCAGTACAGGCACTGTTTTTGTAATATATGCTTAAAATTTTGGACTGAGAAAGGACTCAGTAACATTGCTACTGTCATTCGCAAACCTTTGTATACTGGCTGACGTACCAAACCTTGTGAAAGATTTATCTTTTTGAGAATTTGCAATTGAGGTGGGTTTTATTTTATGTTTCCAAAGAAAAGTGGCAGTTCTCCAGTATTGATACTTGGGTTAAATCAATCAAATATCCTTGGAAGCCTAGGATATACTAAAATTGCAAATTGTTTGGACATAATTTTGTGGGTCATTATTACTTAGAAAATTAAAATAAAAAATAAAAAATTGAAATAGAGGAAAAGATGGACATTGGCGAAAACTCAGACACTGTTTTTGAAGAAATTTCAAAGAAAAGGGATTGTCAAATACAAGGTTCTATTTGGTAGGCCTTTCATTTGTCACAATGATGATATTTATTAGGACCTATTGGTTAATGATAAATAATGTGAAGAAAATAATCAGCTTTAAGGCAGATTGGAGGGAATGATGCATATTAATAAATGCTTTCCAAATTGAGAACACATTAGAGAAGTGCTTAGGAAGTAGTATAATTACCTGATGCTAATTAATGAACCAAGCTTACAACTAATAAGACCTGTCAATAATACCCATACCTGATTTGAAAACAATAAACATGGAGATGTTTGGAAATTCATAAATGAGAATAAAATGACCCTACTAGGATTAGTAGAGAATAAAATGAGGTTCGGAAACATCATCAATATTGCTCAGAATTGTTTGCCTCTAACCATTAGAATATATTTCATAAAGCGGAATCTCTAGTGCAAACACAACTTAAGAGTTCAAAGTTGCAAACCTCCGAACAATTATTACTTGCAGAGTTGAATATCTGGAAAACAATATGAAGTCTTGTTTTGTATCCCCTTTGGGATGAAGATACTCCCAAAGAAGTTGAAGATGTTCTTGGATCCTATAGGTTCAGATCATTGTCCTCCTGCTGTTACTTTGATGCCCGAAATTGAATTGCAAAAACTTTTCAAATTCTTTAATTTTTAGATGAGACATGGGAATATCAAGCAGATTCTTCAGACTTTTGAAAATTTGAATAGTAACATGTTCTCAAGTGTTGAGAAATGAGTCCTAAAATTAAAAAACTGAGTCTATTCTTAGAGAGTTGAACAAACTGCTCTAATTTCAGCTTGAGAGTGCTTTAACTCGCCATATAACCATAATAAACAGGAGGCCCTTCAGCATTATATCAATCTCTATGTTGCAGAAGAATCATTCCACAAGTCCAAATCCATAATAAGATTGTAACTTTGGGACTAGTTTTTTGATTTTTGATTTTTTTTTTCCACATAGAAGTTGATGGCCATAGAATGAGGAATAATATTCTCAGCCTATACGACAGTTATGGGATGAAATTAGATGAGATAAGTGAGTTTAAGGTTTTGAATATATATATATATATATATGGTGCAGATATATTATGTATGTCTAGATATATGTATTTATGTTCTTTTCCCTTAGACAATTTTATACTTGACTCCACAGTTATTTATTTATTTATTTTGGCAGGTATTATATTCCAAGGTCCAAACTAGCATTTGTCCCTAGGAACATCTACTAAACTGAATTCAGAATCAAACTTTGTTCAAGTAGTTGCGCTTCTACATCATTTATACGATCACATAACAAAACATACTCTCTCTCTCTCAAGAATGGTCTTGAAAAGAGAATACCATGTGAACAATCAATCAGGCCATGTAGCACATAGTAGAAGAAAGTTAAATTCTAATAAATTAGCAACCTAACCACCTACAAATGAAGATGTGTATCCAGGGACTTAAAACAAGGCTCAGGACTTCTTTCATATGTATTCATGTTGTTTCAATAAAGAAACTGCTACACTGCCAAAAAAAAAGCAATAATTTGCCCTTAATGCACAAGTTAATAGCTACAATAATTGATCAGTGGGACGTCTAATGGACTAGAGAAGTGGATAAAACAAAAACTGTGTTGATTTAGCTATAATACAATCAAATAGCTACCACTCCAATTATTTATTAAGGCAGCAAGCAATAAAATACAGTAGAAGTATCGTGGTTTCTATAAAGAAAAAATTAAATGTCTGATTACATTCCGTAATTTGGAGTGCCAAAGAAATTGCAATAAAGTTGTGAATGCCGACAGTGCATGGAATGTTAATTACTGAAGTGTGAGCTAATTGAATGGTGTTGGACCCCTTGCATGAGTAACTTCTTTTTTTTTATTTGGATAAAACAAAGACAACTAATAATAGGAATGTTCTAGAAGGATAGGAAGTTTGGCGGGCAGAGTCCATCCAAAGATTCATCCACCATTTTGTCAGCCTCAAATGCTAAAGCATTAGCTGTCACAACCTAAACCCGCCCCTAAAAGTTTGGTCTATGACCGGCCTATACATAGGCCTCAAAACAGAATTTTAGAATAATATTTAACCGCATACGGGGCCTTAAACGGAAGCAATATCAATAAAAGACAACATCCATTGAGCTTGTGCATACATGATGGCTTAATTAGATTTTAGCATTCAAATACATTCCCAGAGTTACATATACAATCACAGAATTATGCAGATCTCACACACTTAAATAAGACTCCAAAAATTGCACAACTCCTAGTAATCAAAATTAAGGCCTCAGCACAGAGGCGTACCCTAGGCGGCTTGGCAGACAGGTAGACCTCAATACCATTCTAGTGTCAGTCCCCGATGGCTCACCTACATAAATATACATAAAAACGGAGTGAGCAAGGCTTAGTGAATAATAACAATGCAAGGAGGTGAGTTAAACAAGTATAGACTTAGAGGATGTAAATATGCATATCAAACCATACACAGATCTTATTCATAATCATATTTTAAAACGGCCTCAAGCCCACATGTAATACAGAACGGCCTCGAGCCCATATATGATACAGAATGGCCGTAAGCCGAGATAGGATACAGAACGGCTGTAAGCCCAGATATGATACAGAACGGCCGTCAGCCCAGATATGATACAGAACGGCTGTAAGCCCGGATATGATACAGGACGGCCGTAAGCCCAGATATGATACAGAATGGCCTTAAGCCCAACAGATTATACAGAACGGCCTCAGGCCCAACAGATTATACAGAACGATCCCAAATTCATTAGAATACCATTTCACAATAGTGCACATAAATTTCCCCATGGTTTATTACAAATCGACATAGTTGTCTTGCGTACAACAGAACATTAATAATAACTATTAACAGAAGGCACATGTATCACTACAGTATTATTAATAGGGACAGAACAATCGTAGGATCATACCAACGCCATTATTCAATCGTATCCATTAATTTAATCAAAGCACAATAGCAATGGAATAGGCCATTCACAAATAACAATATATAAATAATAATCATAATCACAAGAAGTAAGTGAAACATATCGTTACACTACTATTACTCACAGTGATAGGTTTTTGACAACGGTGGAACGAGGTTCTCGTCTTGACCTCGTTCAATTAGTCATATCGGTTCTAAACTCATTAGTCTTTAATAAGTCATAATCCATGTCTCAGAAGATAGGAAGAATCGATAGGAAAAGGTTCAGATGAAGAAATGGTGCAAAACCGGTAGATAGAAAGTGAGCAACTCTCACTAATTTGGGCATATCTATTTTTGTACTTAGAATTTGGGAGTGAGACCACCACCATTGGAAACTAGACTTCCGGGGCTTGATGTTAGGCTCAAGACTCACTCAAAACGGAGTCTGGATGCAAAAGA
Organism: Camellia sinensis; assembly: GCF_055761805.1. NCBI lineage: Eukaryota > Viridiplantae > Streptophyta > Magnoliopsida > Ericales > Theaceae > Camellia > Camellia sinensis. Next base: position 104,509,589 of record NC_138962.1, read on the forward strand.
TATGCTTGTTCAAAGTTGGTTGGACAGAGATGTCCCCGCACGTGCGGGAAACAGGGCCGCACATGCGGGAATTGTGCCGCACGTGCGGGACAAGGTGCTTTTTTAGCAGAATCAATTTTTGGTGCTGGAGAGGGCTGCTGCACGTGCGGGAAGACCCACTGCACGTGTGGGACAAGGTGCTTTTTTAGCAGAATCAATTTTTGGTGCTGGAGGGGGCTGCCGCACGTGCGGGAAGACCCACCGCACGTGCGGCTCTGGGCCAGTTTGGCTGTCCAAAAATTTTATGAGCTCTAACACTTGATTTTTTTCCATTTTTAAGCTTGGTTTCAAACTCAAATCACCCAAAAACATGTAAAATTGCACCACAATATGATAAACTAACATCAATCAAGTGTAATTTCATTTCAAATAAGTCAATCTTTGCCTCAATGTTCAAGATCAATGCTTTATTTTCATAATCTTCAAAGTTCTCAAAACACAACTCACAAATACACTTGATCCTTGCATGATTTTATTCTTTGGATAATCTAAGGTTCATTTCATATGGTATTCATGAGGTTGAGCTCCAACCACAAACAAAATCATAGAACTCAAATTCTAATTCTTTAAATTTAGTTCCATTAAATACATACATAAAACCCTCACCCAAATGGGTTCCAATCTTCCAATATCTTTATGATTTCATGAAATTGATGCTTTAAATATAAGGATTCAAGATAGATTTCATACCTTAGCTCAATCTTTGTCTCTCTCTTAGGCCTCTTCAATTTCCCCAAGCTTCCATGGTTGATCCTCTTCCTCTCTCTTCAATCTCTTCAAATTTATCTTCAAGTTCTCATAAATGGTGAGCTTTCTCACTCTTTCATTCTTAGAGAAGTTTATTCTCTCCTTTGCCCTCTCTTCCTCTCGGTTCTCTCTCCCTCAGATATTTTGTTTGACTTCAAAATGATAAGCTCCCAACTCACATGGCCTATCCATATATATATATATATATATATCACACACATAAGCTTTTCACAATAAGGAGGGCCAAATACGCCCTTACGAATCGCACAAAATTAAATTTCAATTAAACTTTCCAGATGACTCTAAAAATTATTCTGATCATAAATATGTCCTCTGTTCCGATTTTTTAAGCCTCTAAGGCCTTCAATTTGCAGTGCAAAGTTAACCACCCAAACATACTTTAACGAATAAGACGAATTGAATTTCCAATTAATTTTTCCAAATAGCTCTAAAAATTTCCATTAACATATACAAGTGCTCAATTCCGATTTCTAAACCCATAAAGGTCGTCAATTACAGTTTTAAAGTCATAACTCAACAGATAATTTCTCAATTCAAACAGATATCATTAAATTGAAAAACATTAATCCACAAGTGCATAGAGGTAATTTCTGATACGGGTTTTGGGGTTGTTACATTAGCCCAACAGTTTGCTTCTCTTCTCTTCCAAGAACACCGTAAAGGATTTAAGCTGTTGTAAATTACATTAATCTCCTCCACCATGTCACCAATAACTGAAATATCTCCTGAACAATTCTAAAGCGGAATCTCTAGTGCAAAACTTTATACCACAAAGCATAGGGCTTCAATATGACCTAATCAAAATCCAATCCAAAAGGCTAGAAGGCAATTTTTAATTTTTTACCCTAAATTTAGTGAAGATAAATTTTTATTCTTTACCCTAGAACTTAGAAGGCAAAAAAATTTTCTTAATAAAAAAAAAATCAAATTAGCAACCAAGCTCAAGCTCTTTTTAAAGGAAAGCACAAGTAAAGGACCAAACTTTATCATTTCATTAACTGTCATTACTTGGAAGTCATTTCATTTTTTTTTCTAGCTTAATTAAGCTATTTCATCTCATATTAAATGACTTCTTAAAAGGTCTCAAAAGACAACTAGGAATTGATTTATTGTATGTTCGGCCATAATGCCATTTTTCACAATTAGACAAATTTCCCCTTTTGTCAAATTATTGGAATAAATAGGGCCTTCTTGTGTTAACTATTTTACAAAATTTCATGTTCCTATGAGATGCAGGATTGGTGTTATATTTCAATTTTACCAACTTTTTGAATTTCTTGATGAGAACTATTTTTGACAATACTGTTGTAATAATAACTAACATGGTTAACAAATGAAAGACTTGGATTTGGATTTTGAACTCCTTTTAATAAAGGAAGCCTAAATCCCTCCAACTGCAACAGATTTCCCACGTGGATTTTGACTAGACTACGTGGCTTCATAACTGTCAAATATAGTCTAGCATGCAAGGAAAAAGGTTTTAAAATACAATGTGATATTAAACAAATTTATTGAAGTCTCAATGATCAAAGTTCTTGCCTTTGAGGAGTGTGTGGTAGGGAGGTTTTTTTCAATTATAGTTTGTGGAAAGGACTTCCTTCTCATTTTTCTTGATATATCTCTTATTTATGTATCACTAACAAGAGTTTTCGGCATGACTGTACAAAAGTAAATCGATATTTTAATAAAAAACCTCATGACATTTCTAAAACTCATAAAATAGCAACCCATTGCATCCTAAATTGTAGTTCTCTCCAAGACAAGAAGCCTTATTTTCAATCCTTGCAAAGACTCACAAAATCTCGCAATGCAGCAGTGAGTATGAATACATCCTAAAGTTTGTTTCCATGACAAAAGAAGTCTTGGAGAACAAAAAGGTAATGATAACAATAGTTAGTAGGTTTTTCTATTTAAACCATTCACAAATCTTTTGTATATATTTTTCACAAAACATAGAGAAAAATAGAAAAAATATACTTTTACAAGCTGAACAACAAAAAGAAGATTGCATTCAAAGTCACAACTGTAGGTTTGTAATAGAGTTAGGAAGTTGTCCTCTCTAGAATAAAAATAAAAATCGGTATTCCAATACAAAAATGGAACCACTCAATAGTTCTCATGTTGGAAATTTGAAAGGGGGAACAACTACCGTGTCCTAATCAAATTACAAAACCAATTAATTTGTAGCTGTTAGAAACATTATGAAGCCAATCCATGACGTCATACATTATGGTAGCAAAAATTGATGCCTTAGTGATAAGGATGAGATGGAGGTCACACAGCATATACTGACCCATAAAATAAAACTGCAAAAACTAGAAATGATTGAAATGTACTCTTTTCAGCAAATCACAAAAGGAGATCGTTGTTACCAAATACAAAAATGAAAATCTCCATTGATAACTTGAAATAGTTCTTACTTTCCACTAAGGTGTAAAATAATACAGATTAAATACCAAATGAGAATGAAGTTCATCCACTTTGTAGTGGTATATAGATAGACAAGGAAAAGGAAATATTTGAAAGGAAAAGAAAAAGAATTAATATAAAACAATGTTTTTCCCCCCTTCTCAATTCGATATGTTCTCCTTTTCTCTTTTCTCCTCTCTGAATTCTTCTTCTTCTTCTTCCCCGCTACTTCCTTCCATCTTTCCATTTCTAAAGCTTTATTTACCTATTTTTTCTTTTCTATTTCCTACTAGAATATTTTGGGGTTCATCATGTGTTCAATCACTGTATTTGAAATTCCACATTTACAACAAAATAGAACCCTCAGTTGTGTTAAAGATCCAAAAAAAAGAAAAAAAATGGAAAATCCTCAGTTGTGTTAAAAATTTGAGACGATTTTGGTACTGAGAAAATAAATAAATAAAAATGATAGGATACATTGTGTTTGTATGTTTGTTTGTACCTTGCAGTTTGCTGCTTGTACAAGATATCACCATCTATAGATACTTGAGGAATGTATTGGATGATGGGCCAATATTGGCCTTTCTCCTTTTTTACACTGTTGTTTCAGTAGTGGATGGCATCTCATGATCTCTAGGGACAAAAGCAAGGGAGGGAAGCCTTGTTCTGGAAATGACGCAAGCTTAGGGCAGTCCACATTTTCAGATGCAAAAGTGAGGAAGGCAGCCCTTCCTTTGGAAATGACGTGAACCTAGTACAAAGTATGATATGAAGTGTTTCGAAAGATGCGAGGTTTTGAAACTCCTCATAAGAGAGTCTTTCCAGATTTGGAAAGTTGATGATGGTGTGGTAGATCAGAGAAGTGGGCAGCAACATCCCAAAGGGCATTGTACCTTCCCACTGCGAAGTTGGGCCTCCAAGTGTTGTAAGAGAAGAGAGTTTGTGCAAACCCCACTTTAATGGAGATGGAGGTGGAAGAAGTTGACCAACGTCCACTCTGATATTCCCGATGTGAAGTGAACTGAGGTTGGTGGGGAAACTCCAATCCTTGAGAAAGTAGGAAACCATTCCTACAGGGCAATTATGTAATTTCAGCCAATCAAGAGAATTAAATTGGTTGATGTTGTTGTTCTTGTTGTTGTGCGCACCGACACCAAGTGGTAGCAGGAATTCTAGTTTTTTACACCAACGTATTACAATTTCTATTAGATTGCTTGAGTGGTGGAACCATCCTTCTGAAAGAGACTAGATTATTGCAATCTTCAATTCCCTGAGATTATCTCCCTTTAGAATGTAGGACATCTGGTAAGGATGTGAGATTGTTACAATACTTGATAACTAGAGTATCAAGAGAGGGACAACTTTGATCCCGTCCTCTGTAAGGAGTGACTTCAGATTTTCACATTCATCAATCTGAAGTTGTTTTAGGGAGGACTGTAGCCCACCTCTTGATGATAAATATGCGAGTGATGCACATTTTGAAACTGACAACTCTTTCGTCAACTCGGGCAGGGACTCCAAAACATTACAATTTATAATTACAAGTTCTCTCAGCATAGATGGCAAAGTTGTCTTTGGAAAAGAGACAAGACTTGCACAACTGTAGATTTTCAGCTCCTGAAGGGACATGTAGGTGTACAGATCTTGTGGCAATTTCTTTAGCATTGGACTAGCTTCAATTTGTAAATACTCGAGTCTTGTCATACAAGGAAACCCTCATGTTCCTTCTTTTCCCAACCTTCTCCTTCTTCTTTTTCTTCCTCTTCTTCAAACAAGCACACAAGTTTGGGGCATCTAGAAATTTCCAAATGCTGGAGGGAAAGAAGACAATGCTGTAGTCTCACCTTATTCTTCCACAATGTCACGAGTTCACTGCATTCTTTAATTATCCAATTCTTAAGTTCCATCAATCCTTGAGTAAACCAAGTGGGTATGCACGTCAGTTTTTTTAGTCTAGAAATACTCAAAGCAGTTATTGAAGTCAGATGCTTAGACACGACATTAGCTAGTAACCATTCATCAACCACGTTTGGATTACGAAAAGAGTCAACAACTGAAAAACATTTCCAATATCCAGGGTGAAGGAACCAAGTTCAAGCATGTTTTTCATCTTCAAGAGTGTCAGGAAGCTTGGAAAAATAGCTTCCCTCATAAACAAGGAGGTATGTGATGGGAGAATGAGACTCGAAACATCAACCAACAACTATGGGCAACCAACAATCTGAAGAGATTTTAGACAAGGAAGATTGTTGGGTAATCTTCCAACAAGTTTGGGAAAATTTTGGATGGAAAGCTCACTGAGCCAATTATACAGCTGAGCTTCCTCTATTCCAAAAGTAGACCAATCTTCCCATTTTGGCATTTCCACAAAGCTTAGTCTCTATGGTAAGGGAAAAGGTTTGTCACAATGCCCATGGAAGTCACTACCTAGGTGCTTTATTGCAATCATTCCTCCAATGTAAAGGTCTTTAAGCGAGGGTAGTTGTCCAAGTGATGGCAAAGATGTGCAACATTTACTATGTTCTAATCGAATGGACACCATTTTAGAGAATGAAAAATCTCCCACCCATTTTGAAAATTTTGTATCGTGAGTTTTTCCAAAAATATGTAAGGTCTCATCATGTCCAACACATCCCTATCAACCATGTCATTCTGCCGGCTATGAGAGTCATCCCATTCTAGTGATAACTCTTTTAACTCCTCCTTAGATATTAAATTGGCCTCCCTAGCATCCTTAGTGGCACTTACATTCTCCAGCCTTGATATGTGCCCCTCGAATGTGTGATAAGTTTTTCAACTCTCCTATTCTATGCCCGCTACCTTTACCCACCATAAAATTTGACAATGTTTGTAGTTTTGTTAATTTTCCTATCTATAGTGGCATCTCTTTTGATGATGGAATATTCACACCAATCATATCAAAATGGTGTAGATTCACCAAGTTGCCCATGTTTCGAGGCAACTTCTCAAGTTGATGACAAGATTTCAAAAACAAGACTTGTAAATTGTAGATTCATTACCGAGTTAGGTAAATTTCTAATCCCAGATTTGGATACATCTAGGTAGCGTAGATGCTTTAGATCTCGAATGGAATCTGGTAGTTCATCTATCCTTGAACTACACAAACACAATTCATTGAAGCATTTTAACTTTGGCAATAAATCATGAAACAAGTACCTCATTATGTAGTCAGAGCTTGTTACCCAAAAGACAACCTAAGAGGGGGGTGAATTAGGTTTTTATAATTAAAATTACTAATACCCTAATAAAAATTATGACTAGCACAATAGATATATATAATTAATGAAATAAAAATAATTAAAACAAGTGTCTTAACAACTATGTTAGTTAATGATTTTAGCACAATAAAAATGTGAAATATAGCTATAGCAATTTAAAATAAAATAAAGAGATAAGAGAGAGAGAGGCAAACAAATTTATAATGGTTCGGCTTCAACTCGGCCTACGTCCACTCCTTAAGCTTCATTTGAGATTTTCCACTATACTCTAGTTTAACAGGGTGCTAGCAACCTTTTCACATATGGAGCAATCCTCCACAGATTTTACACTGACTTTCTAAGTCAAGAACACTGAGTGTACTACATTCTTACAAGGTTAAAAAGATGGTCTTTTTGCTTTCATAGAAAACTAAAAGAATTATCTCTCAAAGATAGATATAAAAATGAAGCTCTGGTTTTTCTGTAAACCTCACACAAGAAAGATGGGCTTAAAGCTATAAGGCTCAGTGTATAATTTCTGAGAATAGATGTGAGTGATTATAAATCAAAGAATATTTTCAGGTTTTTGTAACTTGTTTACATTAGAGGCTTTGGTATATATAATGAAACTTATAGCCATTTATAGCTGTTGTAATTCATTTGAATATATAGCCGTTTATAGCCATTGTACTTCCATCATTACCAATTTGAATATCTTCTACTCCATCATTACAAATTTGAATATCTTCCACTTGAACCTTTTGACCTACTACTGTGCTGGGCTGTTTGAACCTTTGTTTTGGGCTGTTTGAACTCCTGATTTAATCAAATATTAAATACATTCTAACAACATTTAGGATAAAGGTTTAGGTGAGAAATAATGGGACAAAATAAATTTTGATTTTATTAGAACATAAAATCATCAAAATAAATTTTGATTATATTTTTCTCTTTCAAATAAATTAAAAACATAATTAAACAAATTATCAAAATAAATAAGTCTAACAGAGCTTTTCGGCGAAAACTCTAAGAAAGTTCGCAAGCATTTGACATCATCAAAAGCTTTAAAATTTTCAATTCCATCATATTCACTAGCATTTTGACAATATGTATGGTGCAGATATTGTAACGCCCACAAATCTGAAACTGTAAATTATCCAGTACAGCAGGGATGAACATATAATAATAAACTTAATTTCACAACCAATCTCAACTTTACTATTTCTCATTGAACTATAAATTCAAAGTTACAAATTACATATTAACCATTCACAACTCAATAAGTTAGAGAAAACAAAACAATTGCGCTATGGGCTTACAAGTTTTAAACATGGCCATCAAAGAACAAAACAAAAGGACCCATAATTTCTCAAAACAACGTAAAAGTTTGACAATTAGATTACAACTTCAAAAGATCTTTAAGTTTAAAACAAAAGGGTTGGTCGACTTCTTCTTCATTGATGTGGTTGCGGTTCACCAAGTCTTGAAATGTTGTTAGATAGGAATGAGCAATTGCCCAGTAGATATAACACCCTCAAAATAATATATAAAACCCAACAATCTCGACATACATTGATATAAGAGAATAAAACATCCTTCCATTCATCAAAGTATTCTTACGAAAGATATTACATGTTGACAACAAAAGTAAATGCCCTACGGCCCTACAACTTTCCAAGCCAACACTTGGATACAAAAAGTGAGTACTAACTCAAATACATATTAAGCCCTCGGCTTGAATTTACATATAATATCAAATAACAAAACAACAAAAGGAGTCGTCAACTCTCAGAACCTCCCACGCTAAGTCCTTGGAGGTGGCATATCACATGGACCTGAAAATGATGTCCCATATAGGGTGAGCCAAAGCCCAGTAGAGATATACTAAACCAAATATAAGCAATGACTAAAGCAATAGCATTTGATAGATGGTTAACACTTATAAACCAATTATATCACAATACAGTTCCATGACAATTATGTCCATGTTACGTTCCACTTTCCATTACTTATCCAACTTTCCATTTATACAAACATGGCTCAGAACCTGGCCAAACAATAAAATGAGATTGCATCTCATATTAAAAATTACTTCCAATAACAACAATTCAAATGAGATAACAACTCAAAATGAAACTCTTCCATAATTCAAAAAGTACACATATTTGTTGTACTAATGGAGTTCATCCCCTATCTCCTCCCAAACAGGTTTGAGAATCCATCCCCTATCTCCCCTCAAACCATGGAGTACATCCCCTATCTCCTCCCAAACAATATGCATATGCAATGTATTTAACACTTGTCATATACAATAATCAATCAATACACATATTTGTTGTATTAATTCAACCGTCATATTCAATGACACATTCAAATGTGATTAGTTTCAGTTTTCCCTAATACAATGTCTACAACAATCAAGACTATCCTCCACCGATAGCCCAAAGCAGTTCTCTCTAAACAGATAATAAATTTATCAACAGATAAAATATCAACAATTCTGTAGGTGAGTGATTAAATTATCCAACTATACCATTTAATCTCATAATTCCCCAATTTCATTATCCTCAACTCAATTTCATATTTTCCCAAATTAATTATACTAATTAATTTATTTCAATAATTAGGGCGTTTTCCTCCTTTCTCAACATCAACCCTAAGGCTTGATTTTACCAATTTAACAACAATAATACCATTTTTCCAAGGCCTCATACATACATGGGTTTAAATATTTGAAAACCCCTCTTTATAAATTACAAAACCAAACCTTAACTCTTCCTAAAATTACCAAACACCACCAACTTATCAAAATGCATAAAACTTATGACAAAACTCATAAGATGGAGTAGGTTATTCCTACCTCGAAATTAGAAGCCCAAAGGAGAAGATGATGAAAACTCAAAGTGCTCCAAATCCACAAACTTTCAGATTAAAAGGAAGCCCAAGTCACCCTCTACCTTTCTTACAAAGAGATTAGGGTAGGAACTCACTAGAAGTAGATCAATCCCTAGAGAGAAGGTAAGTGTAGAGAGAGAGAGAGCCGAGTTCTAGGGTTTTGAAATCAAAGAGATGAAAAAAATGAAGTGTTCCCCGCTACTGCCTACTAATATAACACAGGCTCGCTCGAGCGAAGGATTGGTCGCTTGAGCGACCAGACACAAAGAACCCTCGCTCGAGCGTAGAAAGTCTCACTCGAGCCAACAATTCGAAGCTTCAGGTCTGCAACCCAGAAGCATGCTCGAGCGACAGAATGCTCGCCCGAGTGAAGAAACTCAAAACATAGACCTCGCTCGCTTGAGCGAAGGAAAGCTCGCTCGAGCGAAGAATTGCAACCTACAGGTCCAGTACTAGACGCAGACGCAAGCTCGAGCAAAGGACTTCTCACTCGAGCCATCAAATACAAAACTCAACTCTCGCTCGAGCGAAGGAACCCTGGCTCGAGCAAAGGATCTAAAACACAGAGCTCACTCGAGTGACAAAAGTCTCACTCGAGCGAAGGACCAAAATCTTGGGCAGCAACCATTTGCTCCCAATCACACCCAACCTGTAACAATCCTGCCCAAAACATCCTATAACTCAAACACAAAGTATTGAAGGACGGAAACAAGATATAAACCACAACTAACAACCACGGAACCAAGTTCGAATACAACAACCAAAGGAGGAAGAACCGGGATCGCTATAACCTCCCCCCCTTAAGGAATTTCATCCCCGAAATTAAGCACAAGTTTTCAAAAATAAGTTTTTCTCAATTTTCAACAACATTACCAACCAACATTTCACGAACATCCAACTCACGTTCCCAAGTGGCTTCCTCCACTCCGTGATGTTTCCACAAAACTTTCACCAACGGGATGGTCTTGCCTCGCAAGATTTGATCCCGACTATCCAAGACCTGCACCGGTCTCTCCTCATACGAGGCATCCTTATCTACCTCTAAGTCGGTCCAATCCAACACATGTGACGGATCCAGCTCGTACTTCCGAAGCATACTAACGTGAAACACGTCATGTACCCCGGACAACTGCGATGGTAAAGCTAAACGGTAGGCGACCTCGCCAATCCTCTCAAGGATCTCAAAAGGACCAATAAACTGAGGGGACAACTTCCCCCTCTTACCAAATCTCATCAAACCCCGCCTAGGTGATATTTTCAGAAAAACATGATCACCCGCCTCAAATACCAAAGGCCTCCTCCTATGGTCGGCATAACATTTTTGACGACTCTGGGCTGTAACAAGCCTCCTACGGATATGCTCAACCTTCTCCGTCGTTTCTCGAACTAACTCCGGGCCCAACAAAGGTGCGTCACCCACCTCGGCCCAACAAACTAGAGACCTACAAGGTCGGCTATACAAGGCCTCAAACGGTGCCATACCGATACTCGACTGAAAACTGTTGTTGTAGGCAAACTCCGCTAAGGGTAAGTACCTCTCCCACAACCCACTGAAGTCAAGGACACAACCTCGAAGCATATTCTCAAGGATCTAAATAGTACGCTTGGACTGCCCGTCAATCTGAGGATGATAAGCCGTGCTAAAGGTCAACCTAGTGTCCAAAGCACTCTGCAAACTCTGCCACAACCTAGCAGTAAAACGTGGATCTCTATCTGAGACGATCAACACGGAGACCCTGTGCAACCTCACTATGTCCCAAATATACAAGTCAACAAGGTGATCTACCGAATCTCTCACGCGCATAGGGATAAAGTGCGCTGACTTAGTCAACCGGTCTATAACCACCCAAATAGCATCACAACCCCGCTAAGGCCTCGGAAGTCCTACAACGAAGTCCATAGTAACATGCTCCCACTTCCACTCGGTAATAGGCAAGGGTTGTAACAAACCCACTGGCCTCTGATGTTCGGCCTTCACTTGCTAACAAGTAAGGCACTTAGACACAAAAATTGCCACATCTCTCTTCATACCCATCCACCAAAACTGGCGCCCCAAATCACGATACATCTTAGTGCCTCCCGGATGCATCGCAAGGCGTGAATGGTGAAACTCTCGGAGTACTTCCTCTCGGTAAGACTCCGACACAAGCAGACGGTCTCGGTGCCTCACACTCTGGTCTGGATACACAGTCAAACCCTTCTCAACCTTCCCACTGGAGATCTTCTCTTGGAGGGATTCTACCTCAAGGTCACCTCTCTGTGCCTCTAACACTCGACTCACAAGTGTAGGCTGCGCAACAACAGAAAATAAGGCCGCAGCCTCAACAGATTCGCCCAGAAGCAAATCAAACTCGCCAAGTGCACCCAACATCTCCCACTCCCGGATGGCTATACAAACTACATCACTAATGGATTTCCTGCTAAGGGCATCGACCACAACATTGGCCTTCCCTGGATGATAATGCAACTCGAAGTCATAATCCTCAATAAATTCCATCCACCTTCTCTGCCTCAAGTTCAAGTCTTTCTGTGTAAACGGATACTTCAGACTCTTATGATCTGAGAATACCTCGAACCTCTCACCATAAAGGTAGTGCCTCCAAATCTTCAAGGCAAAAATTACAGCTGCTAACTCTAGGTCATGTGTAGGGTAATTCTTCTCGTGTATTTTCAATTGACGTGAGCCATAGGCAACCACTTTCCCCTCTTGCATCAACACACAACCCAAACCCTCTCGTGAGGTATCACAATAAACGACATAACCCAAACCCCTTCTCTGGAATAATCAAAACTGGAGCGGTGGTAAGTCTAACTTTAAGCTCTTGGAACGGCTTTTCACAAGTCTCACTCCACACAAACTTAACCCCCTTCTGTGTCAATCTAGTCAACGGCGAAGCTAGCTTGGAGAAATCTTTCACAAACCGACGGTAATACCTAGCTAATCCCAGAAAACTGCGGATCTCAAAAACACTCTTAGGCTGTGCCCAATCCTGCACTGCCTCAATCTTGGATGTATCAACAGACACCCCTTCCCCGGAGACCACATGGCCTAAGAACTTGACTCCTAGTCAGAACTCACACTTTCCAAACTTAGCATACAGCTTATGAGCTCTAAGCAACACAAGCACCACCCTCAAGTGTTCCTCGTGTTCCTCCTCAGAAGGTGAATAAATCAGAATGTCGTCCACGAAAATGACTACAAAACGATCCAAGAATTCTCGGAAGATCCGGTTCATCAAATCCATAAACACTGCCGGTGCATTGGTGAGCCCAAAAGGCATCACCAGAAACTCATAATGGCCATACCGCGTACGGAATGCCGTCTTCGGAATATCCTCCTCCCTGACCCTCAACTGGTGGTAACCCGATCTCAAGTCTATCTTAGAGAAACAACGGGAACCCTTCAACTGGTCAAACAAATCATCAATACGAGGCATAGGGTACTTATTCTTAACCGTAGCCCGAATCAATTTTCGGTAATCGATACAAAGTCTCAAGGCACCATCTTTCTTTTTAGCAAAGAGAGCTGGTGCTCCCCATGACGAAACACTAGGGCGAATAAAGCCTTTATCTAGCAACTTCTGGAGTTGAATCTTCAACTCACTCAACTCGGCTGCGACAAAAAGGTAAGGTGCCATTGAAATAGATGCCGTTGAAATTGGTGCCGTGCCGGACACTAAATCAATAAAGAACTCAATCTCTCGATGAGGTGGTAAGCTAACAAAGTCCTCGGGAAAAACATTCGAATACTCACAAACCACTCTCAGCAATACTATCTGGGTCTCGTCACACTCACTACTCATAAAGCTAGCAAGAAGCCCACTAAGCTCACTCCACCCTCGCGGATCATACACCGGTGGCAGAACACTACCAACCCGATCCCCCAAGAAATGGAAACAATCCCCGCTCAAGGTACAAACTGTGACCCTCTGGCAGTAACAATCGATAACAGCCGGTATGACGATAGCCAGTCCATACCCAAAATAACATCAAAACCCGACATAGCCATAACTACAAAAGGAAATGGAAACTGGCGGTCGGCGACCTCTATATCACAGCCCCGACACCCTTGTTTCAAAATGATTTCACCCCCAACGGGTGATACAACACATATAGGAGATGCTAACAATGCCAACTCCAACCCCAAAATAGATGCAAATGCAGCAAATATAAAGGAATGGGATGCACCCGTATCAATCAACACATTGGCAACTGAGTTATAAAACAAAAAGGTACCTCTCATAACAAATGGAGCCAGTACAAGATCCTGCGTGGTAACAGCATACACGCGCCCAGAAGGTCTCTGGTCTACCTGCTCACCCCTAGGAGCATAAGACTGCTGCGCAGACTGGGACGATGAAGCCCCTTGATTGGCCCTCGAGGCCTGAACTGACTGAGCTGGCTGATGGCTCTGTGTCTGCCTCAAACCAGATGCACCAGATGTGACACTCAACTGCGGAAAAAAACCTCTTCAGGTGCCCCGCCTGACCACACTAGTAACAAGAGAGCGGCTGGCCTCTGCTCTGACTCTAGCCCTGAGGTCGAGCCGAAGATGAAGCTGCTCTCTGCCCTCCTCCCTTCTGCGAGCAAGCTGGAGACTTGTGGCCCAACTGACCACATTTGAAATAGGTAATGTCTCCCTGATTGCCTCTCCCAGAACCAACACTTGGCACTGGAAAGGTAGACCTCGCTAAAGCACCCTGGGACTGCTGAGGGTTAGAACCCCTTTGCCTCCTGCCATCCCCCTGGCCATCCTGACTCCTCTTGGAGCCCCTCATCCTCTCCTCCTCCTCGTGCATCATAGTCTCCATATGGGTCGCGGCATCCACAAGACGCCCATAGTCCCGGGTCATGGACCCCTCAACTCTAGTCTTGATCCCGTGTCTCAACTTCTTCTCAAATTCCAGACAACGGCATTCCTCATACGCCACAAGCTCAGGTGCAAACCTGGACAAGCTGGTAAATGCGGCCTCAAACTCAGCCACTGGCATACTCAGCTGCTTAAGCTGGCAGAACTGATCTCTCAACTTCTCTCTGACAGCGGGAGACAGAAACTTCTCTTGAAAGGCATCAACGAAAGCCTCCCAAGTCCCTCCAATATGGCCCCTCACAAACTTTCACCACTGACCCGCGTCTCCCTTCAGCTGGAATGACACCAAGGTCACTTTCAAAGCTCCGTCTTCGATGCCAAGCATCTCAAATGTCTTAGTCATCTGCGCGAGCCACTCATCAGCCTTTAGTGGCTCTTTCGGATAACCCATAAACTCATCCGGATTAGACCGGAAAAACTCCCTCTTTAGAAAAGAAGGCCCTGCATCAACAATCTGGGCCTGGACCTAATTCTTAGCTCTAAGGATGCCCACAGATTCCCTGAATGCTCTTGCTATCTCACGGGCTAAGGCACCCATGGCCTGCTGACCCACTGGCTCGGCCACATTGGCCTGACCAACACCCTCCTGCTGCTCCAGAATCTCATCCGGTATAGGCATCTCCAGTCTACCACGCCTACCACGCCTACCATGTCCTCGTCCTGACATCCTAATAAAGGTAACAAAGACGTTAACACATTCACAAATATGCCAAAGCTATAACACTCGTGTCCTAATGCAATGGACAACTGTAATTCACTCCACGTAAGCACATAATCACATAAACACTTACGAATTTCATTTCTGGATAATGATACTCCCGAGGCATTACTAGAGTTCCAGTTAGAAACAACATTGATTAAGTGCTTTTCCAACAAGACTCACAGAAACCCAAGGATCCAATCAACATCCTAGAAACTAAATCCCATACCCATATAACCACATAAACATGTTATCACATAAGTACATAACACTACATCTAAATCTCTAACAAGCGATACAAACCCATTGTGATACTAATCACTTCTCACGTACCTAAAGTATTCAAACCCGGTACGCTCTGATACAAAGTTGTAACGCCCTCAAAATAATACATAAAACCCAACAATCTCGACGTACATTGATATAAGAGAATAAAACATCCTTCCATTCATCAGAGTATTCTTACAAAAGATATTACATGTTGACAACAAAAGTAAATGCCCTACGGGCTCACAACTTTCCAAGCCAACACTTGGATACAAAAAGTGAGTACTAACTCAAATACATATTAAGCCCTTGGCTTGAATTTACATGTAATATCAAATAACAAAACAACAAAAGGAGTCTTCAACTCTCAGAACCTCCCACGCTAAGTCCTTGGAGGTGGCATATCACATGGACCTAAAAATGATGTCCCATATAGGGTGAGCCAAAGCCCAGTAGAGATATACTAAACCAAATATAAGCAATGACTAAAGCAATAGCATTTGATAGATGGTTAACACTTATAAACCAATTAGATCACAATACAGTTCCATAAAAATTATGTCCATGTTACGTTCCACTTTCCGTTACTTATCCAACTTTCCATTTATACAAACATGGCTCAGAACCTGGCCAAACAATAAAACGAGACTGCATCTCATATTAAAAATTACTTCCAATAACAACAATTCAAATGAGATAACAACTCAAAATGAAACTCTTCCATAATTCAATAAGTACACATATTTGCTGTACTAATGGAGTTCATCCCCTATCTCCTCCCAAACAGGTTTGAGAATCCATCCCCTATCTCCCCTCAAACCATGGAGTACATCCCCTATCTCCTCACAAACAATATGCATATACAATGTATTTAACACTTGTCATATACAATAATCAATCAATACATATATTTGCTGTATTAATTCAACTGTCATATTCAATGATACATTCAAATGTGATTAGTTTCAGTTTTCCCTAATCAATATACAATGTCTACAACAATCAAGACTATCCTCCACTGATAGCCCAAAGCAGTTCTCTAAACAGATAATAAATTTATCAACAGATAAAATATCAACAATTCCGTAGGTGAGTGATTAAATTATCCAACTACACCATTTAATCTCATAATTCCCGAATTTCATTATCCTCAACTCAATTTCATATTTTCCCAAATTAATTATACTAATTAATTTATTTCAACAATTAGGGCATTTTTCCCCTTTCTCAATATCAACCCTAAGGCTTGATTTTACCAATTTAACAACAATAATACCATTTTTCCAAGGCCTCATACACACATGGGTTTAAATATTTGAAAACACCTTTTTATAAATTACAAAACCAAACCTTAACTGTTCCCAAAATTACCAAACACCACCAACTAATCAAAATGCATAAAACTTATGACAAAACTCATAAGATGGAGTAGGTTATCCCTACCTCGAAATTAGAAGCCCAAAGGAGAAGATGATGAAAACTCAAAGTGCTCCAAATTCACAAACTTTCAGATTAAAAGGAAGCCCAAGTCACCCTCTACCTTTCTTACAAAAAGATTAGGATAGGAACTCACTAGAAGTAGATCAATCCCTAGAGAAAAGATAAGTGTAGAGAGAGAGAGAGCCGAATTCTAGGGTTTTGAAATCAAAGAGATGAAAAAAATGAAGTGTTCCCCGCTGCTGCCTACTGATATAACACAGGCTCGCTCGAGCAAAGGATTGGTCGCTCGAGCGACTAGACACAAAGAACCCTCGCTCGAGCCAACAATTCGAAGCTTCAGGTCTGCAACCCAGAAGCATGCTCGAGCGATAGAATGCTCGCTCGAACAAAGAAACCCAAAACATAGACATCCCTCGCTCGAGCGAAGGAAAGCTCGCTCGAGCGAAGAATTGCAACCTACAGGTCCAGTACTAGACATAGACATAAGCTCGAGCGAAGGACTTCTCGCTTGAGCCATCAGAGACAAAACTCAACTCTCGCTCGAGCGAAGGAACCCTGGCTCGAGCGAAGGCTCTAAAACACAGAGCTCGCTCGAGCGACAAAAGTCTCACTCGAGCGAAGGACCAAAATCCTGGGCAGCAACCATTTGCTCCCAATCACACCCAACCTATAACAATCCTGCCCAAAACATCCTATAACTCAAATACAAAGTATTGAAGGACGGAAACAAGATATAAACCACAACTAACAACTACGGAACCAAGTCTGAATACAACAACCAAAGGAGGAAGAACCGGGATCGCTATAGTAGAGAATACATTTAACCAAATATATAAACATTTGATTTAAAGTATGCATTGCCACACTCCTTATCCATGAACATTTAATTACCCAATTTCATAATCCAATGCACATTATTTAACTAATTTCCATATTTCTCCGACCTCACACGGATGGCCAATGGGCAACTCAATTTTTTCACATTTTTCGTTCTCACACAAACGGCCACGTGGACACCTCAAACATTCCTACATTTGTCATCCTCACACGACCGGGCAAGTGAGCACCTCAATAGTGTACAACAAACAAGCCATCAAAACTCAAATTTCATTCCAAAACAAGGAATCTCAATACATTTCACATTACCTATGATTTCCCTTCTATTACCAATCAAGACCCATGAATATTAATTAGGGTTTTACATGCCAATTAGGGCTTTTCATTTCATTCTTTCATTTGCCTAGATAGAAGATGTGTTCACTATTTCCTCATTAAAAATTAATCACTTTTTCTATAAATCTTAAGGCTAAACCCGCCATCACCATTTATGTCCACATATATACATCATCATCTAATCCCAATCACACTTCTATAGCATGAAATTAACACATATTCAAACCAAAATATAGATATACAAGGGTAAAAGTATTCCTACCTCAAGAGTTGTGAGACGAGAGATAAAAACCCAAGAGATGAAATCGGTTTAAAATGTAGCCTTTGGTGAGACAAACAACTTTGCCAAACTAGCATTTTGACAAAATATGTATGGTGCAAATATATTACATTTGTTTTTTCAAACTTTTGCTTTTTTGGAAATTTTTAACAATTTATGTCAAAATTTTTACTTTTCAATTTAGTCAAATTTAGAAGGAATTTATATATATATAAAAAAAACATTACAACAAAATAAATATTAACTTTTTTTTTTCTTTCTTTAATTGGCTTTTTGATTTTTTTTTTTTTAGGCCCATCTCATCTAGTAAAATCTAAATGTGATTTTTCTTTTTTGAAATATTGATAAAAAAAATTCACTAAATAAATATATTTAGCATACATGAAGGTTTGGTTATCCCATACTCCATGTTTGTTGGAAAAGGCAATCTTTTTGGTAGTTTTTCTTAAATTTTTAAAAATTTTATTTGATTGCCTAATTTTTTTTTTTATATCTTAGCATTTTTTTCGTTTGTGTTTTCTAATTAATTGTTGTAATTGGGCAATAAGAAAGTTTGTGGAAAATAGTACTTCATATGGTTAGATTTTGAATATTGGGGTAAAACGAATCAAGTTACTATAACTTGTTAAAAGTGCATTCAAGATCGCTTATTATTTCAACAAATCAAACTTAAATACAATTGAAAACTTTTTAAAATTTCAAGCACCAAAATTACTATTATTTTACTTGGTTACATTATAAAAATTTAAGCCACTATAATCATTTAAGATCGACTTAAAAATCAAATTTACTATAACATATAAGAGTTTTAGGAACCAAACTTTTGTATAAAAAAGTAAAAATTTTGTTACAAAAAATATTTAGAGATTCTTGTCATCATCCCAACATGTCGGGAAAAAAAATTTAGCGACAAAAATTTGAAAATGTTTCTAATAATTTAGAAACAAAATAATTTGGTTAAAAAATAAATAAATTTTGAGACAAATTTGAATAGACAAACAAGAGCTTAATCGGTATCAATATCGAATAGACCAATATTCAGTCAAGTATATCTACAAACACTTTGTCTATGAACTTAAAAGTACACCATTGTCATATGCTCCACACGCCCAGGTTATGTCGTTGTTGTGGGAGCAAATAAAGATTGGGAATTGTAAATCAATGAAGATAACCTTTACGTTTTTACAAATTCTTGTTCATATTGCCACTTTTTTCAAAATAAAATGATTTATCAACAAAACTTTTATACATAAAACTCGTATAAAATGATGTGATTATAACATTTTTATACCCTAAGATTATAGCAACTCAGGTTAAAGCCCGACTGTTTTGTATTCTTTGGACCGGGATTTGGTAATCGTGGTTGTTCTTTATACTCCTTGTTATCTTGTTGTAGTATGGGATTGGTTGTTTAGAGTTTTCGATTGTGTTTTGAACAGGTTGGAAGTTATTTTTTTTTCAAAAGAGTTCATATTTGTTCCTATTTAGGTTCGCTCGAGCGGTCTTTGGTTCCTTCTAGTATCTGTGCTTGCAATCTGAACTTTTGGGAGGAGTGTGTTTTTGCTCGAGGCATGGGTTGGTCACTTGAGCGGTCTCTTGCAGGTTTGAACTACTAAGAGGGTGTCATTGTGTGTTCGAGCCCTGAGTTGTTCGCTTTAGCAGCTCCTTATGTCTTACGCTCGAGCAGTGTTTTGGTCGCTCAAGCGATCTGTGCGTATATTGGTACGGGGAAAAGATATTTCAGTCACTTTTTGATCTCTCTCTCTAAAAGTTAACTTTATCAAATTTCTTCACTCTTTCTCTCTAGTTCTTGTCTAAACACCCCAAATACACCCATATCTGTTGATCTCGCCACCATAGTGCTTTAAAGAAAAGTGTAAAGCTCGTTAAGGTGAACATTTTAATAAGAAAGTTTCCATTTTCGACGTCGTCAAAAGTTGGGTCTTGTTCTCCTCTTCTTTTACTCTTAAGGTAGGAATTTCTTCAACCTCTTTGTATGATTCTTAACCTCGTTATGTGCTCCTTGAAAAGTGTAGTAATTTAAGAGTAGTGGGTTTGATTGTTGGTTTGGTTTTGGAAATGTGAAAGAGGGGCTTTCAAATGAGTTTATGGGAAAATGTTGTGGAAATTAGTATGTTATTGAGTGGTGTTGAAATATGGGAAATTTCTCTTTTAAATGTGTTTTGAAAGTAAAAGATATTTTGTTGGGAATAATTGGTTTTGACCTAAGAATAAAGGGAAAGATGTGAGTTTTTAAAAAGATAAAATGAATGTATCTGTTGAAGATGAGAGTGGAATTAGATATGCATTATCACTCCTATATTGAGATTATGAAATTATGATTTATTGTGGAGATTTATCTTTTGTATAGAGATATCTGTTTTGTGCTATCGGTGGAGGATAACTTTAATTGTTGTAGAAATTGAATGATGATTAGGTTAATTGAAACCGATTACTCATACATCTTGTATTGAACATTGTTTCATATCTATACATTGAAAAAGTGTTGTTTTGAGAAGAAGGGGTGAATACCTTGGTGAATCTGATTAGGGAGTGTGGCTGTGGTTATTTTATGTTAGCCTGTGTGTCCTTGGTGAAAGTCCAGCGGTTAGGTGCTAATCCTTCTTGTTAGTACCGGTAAAATGACTTTGATAGTACTTGTGTAACCTATTGGCAGACACGTACTTAGAGATTCCCAATGTTGTGCATCCACCGCCTTGTTTTCTGATTTGAAAAGTATTGTTTTAAGAATTGATTTATAATCATGGCATTGCATTGTTTTGAAAGAGAAAGTCTAATGTTTTGGCAAATAGCAAGCATATGCATTCACCACATGATGTTGTTAAGCGTTGTATAGTGTGTTCAATTATTCTGTACTGGGCTTTAGCTCACCCTATGTGAAAACCAACTTTCAAGTGCTAATGATATGCCTCCGTCAAGGACTTAGCTTGGGAGGATCGTGGAGCTGAATGCTCATTTTGTTTATCTTTATTGTAAATATATTTTGTACAAGTCTCGGACTTTTTACCTGTTTTGAGCTTGACCCACTTTTGTTGTAACTAGGTATTGTCTTGGAAATATGTAGTCGTTAGGGCATAAACTTATCTGTATTTCCTTCTGTTTCAAGTTATTCATACATGTCATATACTATAGATTCATGATCTAGGATTTATGAATGTATACATGCATATGACATCTTTTGTACTGTTAATGAGAATCAATGAAGGGTTAATATTTTGTAAGTTTTCATTTCTTTCCATCGTATGTCAAGAGGTGGTTAGTTGTTATGATTTTGGGCATTACAAAGATTGAGATGAAAAACCATAAAATTATAGTGCTGCTATTAGCACCTCATAAATTATTTTGGACCTCCCAATTTTTAATTTTTTTTATTACAATAATAATCTCAAATAAAATTATTGAAAAGGACATCATTAATTTTGGGATACCTCATCTCACAATTAAACCTATACACCTACTACATCATGAATTAGGATTTATGAGAGCATCCACCTCCATCACCACCCATCCATCTTTCCCAAATCTTACCTTCAAAACCTACCCACCCTCAAAACCTTGAAAATCCTTTGGTGGCAATATTCTGGTGGTAACAGCGGCAACCATTTGACTATTTACACTTCTTCGGCAATGGCAATATTCCGGCGGTAATAGTGACAACCCTTTGGCAGAATACAGGTCCAAACATTACTTATTTGTTCGGGATGGCTTTCCTAAAAAAATAAGTAATGTCCGAGAATGCAAGTCCGAACATGGAAATTTCTTAACACATTGAATAGTCAAAATTATTAACGCTTGCAGAAGTTTTCATTTTTTCAAGTTCGGGAATACAGGCCCGAACATTACTTACTTGTTTGGAAAGGCATTCCCGAACAAATAAGTAATGTTCGGGAATGCTGATCCGAACATGAAAATTTCTTAACACATTGAATGGTCAAGATTTTTAAAACTTGCAGAAGTTATCAAAAGTAGCCCAAATCCATTACCAAGTTCAAAAGTTATTCATTCATCACGTAACTTTGATAATATTGTTGTGTAATTCTCTACTGAACTCACAATTTTATAATATCTACCAATAAAACCAATTATTATAATTTTTTTTTTACAAGAGAAGAAATTATTACAAGAAAACTAAGAAATTATGTATATATATAAAGAGAGTCAGAGAAAGACAGAGAAAACATATACTATGACAATGGTGGATGAGGCTGTAGAGACAGTAATCACATTGGCTCTTCTTCTTTTTAGTGGATTTTGCTAGGGTTTTTTGGAAGAGGGGTTTGTTTTGGGGTGTGGGGGGTGTGCATCCAATGGGTGGACTGTTTTCACAAGGATAATTTTGCTATTTTTTTGGAGGGGAAGAAATTTTGAGGGTTTTAAAATTTGAAAAATGATTCGTAGCTGAAAATCCTTTCCACTCGAATGGCCCGACTGCCCAAAACGGCGTCGTTTTGGGCAGTTTTTTTTTTCCCTTTCTTTTTCTTTCTTTCGAACATAGATAGAGGGAAGAGAAGAGGAGAGAGAGAGAAAAGAGAGGAGAGAAGAGAAGAGGAAGAGAAAAGATGATCGACGGTGATGGTGGCGGCGCCGGTGGGTATTGCCGATCTCTTCTTTCAGACTCTGTTTTCTCTCCTTTTTTTTTTCTCTCTCTTTTTTTTTTTTTTTTTTTCTAAGTAGATCTAGATTTGAAAAATAAAAAATAAAAAATTGTTGATTATGATGATGATGATGTTGATGAAGATGTTGTTGATGAAGATCTGAGACTTTGTTTTTTGTTTTTTTTTTTTTCTAAGTAGATTTGGATCTGAAAAAAAAAAATGTTGATGATGATGAAGATGTTGTTGATGAAGTTGTCCAGCTCCAGCTCCCTCTTCTCTTCCTCTTCTTCACTTTCATGTTCTTCATCTTTAGAAAAAACGAGAAAAAAAAAAAAAACCAAAACGTCATCGTTTCGGACTTGGTCCATTCAAGCCTCACAGTTTCGAGCTACAAAACGGGATTGTTAAAATTTATACGTGGGGCCCAAAAAAATGGGGGGTCCAAAATAATTTATGAGGTGCTAATAACACTGTAACGCCCTCAAAATAATAACATTAAAACCAATCAACTTAGACATGCATTGGTATAAAAGATAAATATTCTTCTATTCATCAGAGTAGTTCCTTACAAAAGTATTACATGTTAACAAGAAAAGCAAATGCCCTACAGGCTTATAGCTTTCCAAGTTAACACTTGGTTACAAAAAGGAGAGTGCTAACTCAATACATATTAAGCCCTTGGCTTGAATTTACATGTAATACATCAAAAGAAAGTAAACAAAACAGTCTGTCTGCCTCTAGCCTTCCAAGCTATGTTCTTGGAGGTGGCATGCTACCTGTACCTGAAAATGATATCCCATAAAGGGTGAGCCACAGCCTAGTAGAAATACACTAAACCAGCCATGAACAATGACTAAAAGATTAGCAGTTGATAGATGGTCAATACAGATACATCCACTTATATCACATTCGATTTCATGGCATTAAGTCCATGTTACATTTCATTTCCCATGTCTTTTCCAATTTTGAGTTTGAAAACAAGGCTCAACACCTAGCCAAATAACTTAATGAGATTTAGACTCATCTTTAAAACACTTTCAAAATTCATGAGGGATACACATTTTAATGCTGTATCAGTAACACGTAAACCATTTCCACACTTTGCGAAAGATACACATTTCGGTGCTGTATCAACATAACATAGAATCACTTCTATACTTTACAATTGATACCGATATACATTTTAGTGCTATATCAAATCAATTCAAACACTTCCATAATCAACACTTGATACACATTGTAGTGCTGTATCAATGTCACACAAAATCTGGTTTAGAGGTCCATCCCCTATCTTCCCCTAAACCGTGGAGTACATCCCCATCTCCTCCCACACAATACATGTATATAAACATAGATCATATACAATCAATCAATACATAGAATTAATGTATTATTCCCGTTTCTATATTCAATAGCATACCCAATCGATTAGTTTTAGTTTGCCTAATCATCATGCAGTGTCTACAACAATCAAGAGTATCCTCCACCGATAGCCCAAAGCAGTTATTTCTATACTGAAAATAAATGCACCAAATGGATATATAATCAACATTTCAACTAGGTGAGCGATGAACGAATCAAACTACACCCTTTAATCCCATACACATCCAATTCCAACATTCTCAATTTAATCATTCTTTTCTTCAAATTAATTATACCAATTAATTTATCAATGTAATTAGAGCATTTCTCATAATTAATATCACAACCCTAAGGTTCTATTTTCACCAATAATTCAATATTGATCTCATTTCTCTATGCCAAACATGCATATAAGTCCATATAAACAAAACCCTAACTTTTGTAAAATTACACAAAGGCCCAAACTTTCTCAAAATTATCCAACAACCCCCAACTCATCAAAATACTAAAATTCAAAGACAAAACTCATGAGAAGGAGTAGGTTATCCCTACCTCGAAGTTAGAGCTCAAACGGAGAAGGAAAAGAAAGTGAAAATGCTCCAAACACAACGATTCTCGGATCAAAACGAAACCCTTGATGATCAACACACTTTTAGAAAGGCCGGAGGATAGTGAGACACTCTAACTAGATCAAACCTTAGAGAGAATGGAGTTTCTAGAGAGAGGAGCTCTCAAAATAGCTTTTTAGAAAGTAAGAGAGAGAGAGAATGTAAAAAGTGATTTTAAAATGCCCAGCTGCCAACTGATATACAACATATTTCCGCTCGAGCGGAGAACACAACGCTCAAGCGTCAAGAACAAAAAACTAGGTAAGCTCGAGAGCAAGAAGGCTCGCTCGAGCGCCAAGACACAAGAATAAAGTACATCCGCTCGAGCGCGAAAACCAGTCCGCTCGAGCGTGGATTTCTCCCTCCCAGAACTTACACCAAAAAGTACTACCCACTCGAGCGCCAGAGTACCCACTCGAGCGCTACCGCTCGAGCGTAAAGAAACCCGCTCGAGCGGAACGACCAAAAACCTGGCAACAAGATTTTAGACCATGGTTCAACCCACCTGTTCGAAACATGCCCAACACATCCTAAAACTCAAACAAATTGAATTAAAGGACGACAACAAGATAGATACAACTACCAACTCCACCGAACCGAGTCTGGAATACAACAGAACAGTAAAGGGACAACCGGGATCGCTATAAACACCACTCTAAAATTATACATAATTTTTTGGGAAATTACCCATTAGTGACCCTATCCGAAAATTATGTGTTTTATAATATACCACTTATCTGTATTTTTTTTTTAAAAAAATCTCACACTAAATTGAAAATTTTCCTAATTTTTTACGGAATTTTTTGTAAAAAAAAAATTTGTAATATTATCACAAAATTCCCTCAATAAAGAAAGGGCAAAACACCAATAAATCCCAAATTTTAATTTGTTAAACCATTTGGTCCTACCTTTTATTTTGTAGACTAATAAGTCCTATTTGAATGTTAAAAGCTCACTATAGGCCTTTTTTAGAGTTCCCTCATTTCCGAATATCAGCAACATTAACTACACTAACAACATCATCAAAGATTAACTATATCATCAAACATCATCAGCATCACCAACATCATAAAACACCATCAACATCATCAAACATCAACTACATCATCAAAACATCATCGTACATCATCAACATCACCAACATTGTGAACATCATCAAATATCAACAACATCTTCTACCTCATCAAAAATCAGCAACATCATCAAACATGAACTACATCATCAACATCACCAACATTGTAAAACATCATCAACATCAGCAACATTAACTACACCAACAACATCACCAAACATAAACTACATCATCACCATCGTCCACCTCTTCAACACCGATCCCGATACACTCACATCATTCTTCGGCACTGGCATCTCCCTCATGATCGAAGTCCCCAACGAACTCCTCCCTTCCCTCGCCACCACCACCATAGACCCCTCTCTCCAATGGCTCCAATCCAACATCTTCTCCCACATCTCCCCCACCCAAATCAAGTACATTGCCGTAGGCAACGAAATCCTTCTCAAAGACCCATTTTATGCACCCTATTTAGTCCCTGCCATGAACAATCTATACATAGCTCTTCAAACTTTGGTTTTATCAGACACAATCAAGCTCTCAACATCTCACGCAGCTTCGATTTTGATGAATTCATACTCTCCCTCGGCCTCATCTTTCGACCCAAATCACCAATCAATAATGGGTCCGTTGCTGCAATTTTTGAAGGATACTGGGTCGCCATTGATGGTCAATGTGTACCCATTTTTCAGCTTCACGAACAGCCCACAATTCGTATCGCTAGACTATGCTCTGTTTCGGGGAAGGAACAGAGAGATTGATGAGAACTTGGTTTATGATAATTTATTCGATGCGACGATTGATGCGTTTGTGTATGCGATGGAGAGAGAAGGGTTTGAGGGGATTCCAACATGATCAAACATCATATATCAAAAACATATATCACACCAAAAATAAAAAGGACTAAATAGTTTAAGAAAAAACACTTAGGACTAACTAGAGTAACATTTACTAAAATGGGATTTATGAGTAATTTTTCCATAAAGAAAGTGCAGATCTATATACCCTTTGAAGACGATAAGAAAAACACGGTGAGAAAAAGAACCTGCTATACAATTAGAAAATTAGACAAGTGGTACTTCCATATTAAAAAATAAATTAAAATCTGGGTTAATATCATATCGATATCGTTATAATAAAATTAAGGCTTTTGTTAATGCAACGTGTATAAGGAAAGAAAAATTACATAAATATGATTAGGAATATTATGTGTGTGATCCAAGTTTATTTTGAGTTTGATTTCTCATACAATGATCACAAATTGATTTTTTTTTTTTTTTTTTTTTTTGGTACTAAATGTTGTTTTGGGAATAGGCTATTTTATTTTATTTAATTTTTTTTTTTGGCTAACATATGAGGTAAATAAAAATTAGTATGTTTAAAATTTTTTTAATTTTTTTACGAAAAAACATGTAAAAAATAAAGAGAAAATGAAATATTTAATTTTTTTGTATAGTTATTTGATTTTTTGACATTTTTTGTGGTTTTTTTTGGCTATTATGCGAACTTCCCAAACTTGCCCTTAGTATTTACACTTGTTTGTATACTATTATTGTTGTTAGTTAAGTGTTAATGTATTGGCCAAGATTAATTAGAAAGCAAGCACTTGGTCCTTTGCATTGGTGGGAAGGTTAACTCTCATGAGTGATATTTAATAACTAATAATTATTTTTTGTTGATAAAAAAAAAAAAGTGTTAACGTAATGGATAATAAAGCACGGTTGGGTTATTCTTTGACGAGGAGTAAGGCAAAATCTTAATAAATTTTTTCTTTTTTTAAAATTTAAATATTATTTCAAATAATACTGAT
Organism: Camellia sinensis; assembly: GCF_055761805.1. NCBI lineage: Eukaryota > Viridiplantae > Streptophyta > Magnoliopsida > Ericales > Theaceae > Camellia > Camellia sinensis. Next base: position 104,537,116 of record NC_138962.1, read on the forward strand.
TACTTTTTCTATTGTAATTTTTTAATGTAAAATTCAATTTTCTCTTGGCTAAATTACACTAACACCTCCTGAGATTTGAATTTAATATAGATTTTTCCTTACATTTAGGACATTACACTACATTGACCCTCCCTGTCAGTTTAATTATTTTGAAGGAGTTTATGTTGGATAAAATGACATTTTTGCCCTAAACCTTTATATGTAGAAACTAATTAAAAAAATATAGATATTTTGTTTATGTCATTTCAGAGAAATGACAATCACCTTGTTTGGTTTTGAGCTTTCAAAGATAATTTTCTAGGTTTTAATTCATATTTTTACATTTTTAATGATATTTTAAAATATTTTAATTTTTTAGATCCGCTTAATCTTAATCTACTTAAAAAGTAAAAAAGTTGTACGAATTTTTTTTTATAAAAAATTCATTGAATACAACAAAATTTGAAAAATATATTGATTATTATTATTATTATTATTGTATTTGGTAAATTTTTTGAATTTTTTTTCTTTTTTTCACTGCGAAGATTATGCTTTTTAAACATATTTAGATTAGGTATATCTAAAAAATAAAAAATTTACGTAAAATATTATAAAAATTCAAAAAAAAAATTAAAAAAATACAAAAAAGAACTTAGTTTTTTAAAAACTAGACTCAAATTTCTAAAACCAAACATGGTGAATAATACCCTTTTGTGCTTTTTACCTACCACAAGCCATATTTGGCGAGTGAATGGATTGCAAATGCAAGTGAAATGGTGGTGTGTTGTGATTGGACCTTTGTTTTTGATATATTGCTAATTTTAAATAGGGTATAAGGCTACAAAAAAAATTTTAAAGCTCCAAAGGGCAAATCAGTATCTTACACTTTCTTTTTGCTTATGTCATTAAGATTCTTCTAATAGGTCTGATGAAATGAGACTATTAATTGCAATGGTAGAAATATAATTTCTAAAACGTTAATAGTTGGTATGTAATCAGGCCAAATGTTGGGGGTGTCAATGTAATTTTCCCTTTTCTCTTTGAATCTTATGATTGCAATTTTTTTACCAATTGTTTAAAGTCTTTACTAAAAATGCGAAGTGAAGTGAAATTCCAATATATAAAATGTATATAAATTCAAATGTTGCTGATTTTCTCTGCATGGATACACCTTGCACAACGTCTGTTTGACAGTTTTCCCAGAAGATAAGAGCAATAAAAATCAGTTGCATAAATTTTCTGTGTGTGATTGAGCTACCCATTATTAGAACTACTTGCTGTTCTAGTTATATAAAAGAATGGAAGCAAGCAGGTGTTGCGAATCTGACAGCAAATTCTCTAATTTGCCCTGCTTTTTGTATCATAATTCTGGGTTAACCGAGGTTGGAGCCTATATCTCTATCCTGCAAAGCGGTGGACTAATGGAGCTTGCAGCCTATATCTGTGTCTTGCAAAGCAGTGGACTCTAACTTCAATTTGGAATCATATATATGTCTGCAATTTGGAATTCACAGTGTCCAAGAGATCAACTCCCAAACCTTGTTTCCAATTTGGAATTCACGGTGCACAATCTGGAGGGGCACATGATGTGGGCACTACTCATGGTTTTCAGCTTCCTTGGTTTGCAGATGTTTGTATTGATTTTATATGGTATTCACCTGGTGTTTCACACCATATGCTTGACAATGCCCATGAGAGAACTTATTTTCAACATGAGCCCAAAGAATATGTTATCCATGATTTGCTCCGAATATCTTCTGAAGTCTTTAATTGTGTTAGTCAAAAAGCAATGGTTAATTAATAATCTAAGAACTTGGTTTCATAGAAATACTGTTGAAATTAAGAGTTGATAAGAATTAGGCAAAAAATAAATTTCTACACGTGGTACGTGGGCATAAATGGCTGCAAGTGATTGTATTATGTTTCTTCATGATGTTTCTAAATAGACAAATACGAATTTTAAAAGTAGCTTATATTTACTATGAGTGCTGCACAAATCCTTGTTAAAATGAATTTTGTACTATACTTTCCAACTAGTCACAATTAATATGGCAAATAACTAGGCACAAACTTAAGCTAGAGAAAATGCATCCTTGGAACTCATATGAATCCCTGTAGTGCAAGCACAAGAAGCATTTTCCATAGAAAAACATCATCATACAAATTTCATTTGAGTTAGACCAATAGGTAACAAATTAAGGAACCAAAATTATCTAACAAAAGATAGCTAGCACGACCACTAGCAAGCAATAACAGATATAGCATTTATTTATTAATTGAATCATTAACTCCTTCACAATTGTTAACAAAGAGATGGATTTAAGTCAATCACATTCTTCATTAATATATATATATATATATATATATATGCACACACCTAGAAGATAATATAAAAATAGAAAAGTTTCCAAAAAGTCTAACTATCAACTAAATTGTATTTGAATAACGCAAAATCTGTATTTCACATATAATGTGGGGGGGGGGGGGGGGGGGGGAAGTAACATAATTTGCAATTTAGAAGAAAAAAATGTAGATGAAATTTAAAAACGGTGAAGTGAGTTTAATTTTGCTCCTCTGTCTAATAGCACACAAGAGGCTTGCATGAGACTCAAATATAACATAAAATAGAAGTGAAGACAGTGAATGAATCTTTTCTTTCGCTAATGTGTACATTAGTCATTTTCAAAGAGCTTACAAGCTAAATCAGCAAGCACATCTATAGTTCATTATGATTTAATTTTTTTGTCTTTCCAAAATAAATAAATGAAAATACAATGATAGAATCGAAAGAGAAGAAGGGAAATAAAACAAGCCTAGTTCATATTGATTGTGCTGGCATCTCCTGATTGCATTTTGTGTGCAGGCATGTTTGGGTCTCAATTAATAGTTTTAACTTGAAGCTTCCCAGCTTCCCATTTGTGTGTGTAGGTCGCACTTAATTACTGCATGGATAACTCATTGATTTCAATTTCAACTTTAACACAGAAATTTATGAAATTTTAGTTAGTTATTAAAGAGTGGGAAGGTAAAATGAAAAGAAGGGACAAGTTGTTCATTTTCTTACAAGAAAGAAATAGAAGGGGAAAAGAAAAATGGAAAATGAGTAGCATTTATCAAGTTGATAGTCTTTCTTTTTTTTTTTTTCTTTCTTTTTTCGGTTTTTTCTTTTTTAATATTTGTTTTGTTGTTGGTTAATACGGTTTTCTGTTATGTTCATTAGTTTTGTCTACAATGATTGCATTCTTTTGTCAGGTAAATACAAAGTCAAGCTTGTTCGTCAATCAACATACTCCTAATGCTAAACTATTTTTACCTTATTGCCACGATCGAAGATTAGTTTAACATTGTTCTAATTTATATTGTTGAAGCTTTCCTGCAGTGCCAGAATTTAGTAAAGAGGAGAGAGTGTAAGAACCCAAATGTAAAAATAAAAATAAATAATTAAGTAATAATAATTTTACAAACCTCAAATATTTTGCTTGTGAATATTAAGGTGCAAATTAAATATTATTGAACAGTCTTTTAATTAATTTTAAACCTAAAATAAATTTATAATGAAAGTCTTTAATTTTGAGGCAAGATTTATTATTAAAAAAAAATATGGGACAAATTAGTAAGTATATTTTGATCTAATAATAGTTTTATTTTATTTAAATGGAGAGAGAAAATAAAATAAAACAAAGAATAATTATTTGGAGTCTTTTATGTTATGTATAAAAAAAAAGTTTAAACAAAAAACCCTAAGTTCTCTTATTCATTTCATAGCAGCCGTGAGAGTGAGGGAGGAAGAGAGCAAGAGATAGAAAAGAGAGAGGGAGAGAAAGAAACTTCCAGCACTTTGTGGCTCAGCAACTCTAAGGTAACAATCAATTTATTCGTGTTCTATTATAGTATGTTGTTTACATAGTTGTGGTGCATATGGGTGTTGTGAGTTATTGAAAGAAAAAGGAATGGAATGGCTGATTGGGATAGTGTTTTGTATATATTATTATCATGCAAAATTTTAAAGCAAGTTGCACAAAATCACAAACTTTAAAAATCAAGAAATCATATCAAACGGATGAATTTTGAATTGAAATTTTTACAGTAGCTTAATTACATGTTGAAAGTCATACTAGAATTTTCTCATAATTTTTTAGAGTCAAAATCCATATATACTGATGCGTTCAAATCTGTTCAGAAAACTAGTGTATAACAGTAATTTCAGAAGTGTCATTCTCTTTGGGTATAAATCTGAAAATTATGAAATCAATGTCATTAGAACGGGTTACAAGTCTAGTTTCTTACATTTTTGGCCTTGCATTGATTGCTCATGTATATTAAGAGAACCATCAATTTCTTTAAAGTGTTGCAAAAAGTGACTTGTTTGGATATAATTAATTGCAAATAATAATTATTTTGATAAGCAAATCAAGTAAAATCAATTGGGTTTGAAACTTAGGATACATTAGTTGATATCTAGAGCATAGTTGTCAAATCAGGATTCGAATCATGAATCAAAATGGTCTCATACTAAATAGAGAATCGAATTGAATCATGAATCGTAAAGATTCAGTCACTTTTTCTAAATTACTTAGAAAAATATATCTATACTTGGATGTTAAACATATCTTATAAATATAAAATATTTAGACTTAAATCAATGAAAATATTGTTTTGAATGATGATCACGTAGTTTAATAAGTAAGAAGTTAACGAGGGTTCCTATGTAAGATTATCATCTTATCTTTTTCCTATTTTAGATATATCTTATCAACCATTCTTAATAAAGATAATAAACAAAGGCAAACTCTCAATTTTCAAAATAACAATAATTTGACAATGATATTGAAATTTGGACAATAAACACACATACTTTTCTAAGTAACAATGACCAAATAATAAGAAAGAATTATTTAGAATCATTTATTTTAAATCCAAAAACATTTTAAAAGGTACAATTGACTTAACTCATGAAATATTGAACTATATTTAATTTGATAAAATAGCGATAGATAATTCATGGTGTAAGTTACTTCAATTTTAAATATTTTTAAAAGATATATTATGATTTTTTAAAAGAAAACAAAATGAGAAGAAAGATTAATAACATGTTGAATTTGATTGTATCTTATTAAAAACTCCATGATCATTAAAATAATAACAAATCATGTATATATATTGGTTATTTTGGTACTAAATGCTATTAGAAGTTATATTATGTCATTTTCACTAAAAATATGGAGAAAAAAAGAGTGGAAAATATGTCGGACACGATAATTTCAAGAATTGCATAAATCGTAAAAAGTGAATCGAATCGTGAATCGATTGTGGATCATGCACTTCATTAGAGATTCACTTGCAAAATATATTCACCCCTAGATTTGTATCGATTTTGCAAAAATTACAAATCGAATCATGAATCGAATCATGAATCGTAAGATTCTGATAACAGAGATCTGGAGGGTTTTGGAATTTTTCGAAAGGTGCGGAGTGGGTTTTTAGTTTTCAAAGTTAGCGAATAGATTGGGAAAACCTGTTTAAAATTCTATTTTATCTCAAAGTCACACTTAATTAAGTTTCGATTTGAACCGATGTCTTGAGTAATTTGAGACCTTGAAGAATATGAACTTAGGTATTATTTAAGAGTAACGGTGAGTTGGGTTGAGCCCTGTTAGTGCATTTTAGCTTGGGGTTACATAGTTTATTATTCTTTTTAGTATTTTTAAATTTGTAGTAACAAGTAGTTTTCATACTTGGTTCAGGGCACCAGTTGGACTTTTATATTCTATTCGAAGATTATATTATTCCATTTTTCAGGTGAGTAGTTGCATGCTACATATTTTTATAAATGTTCCCCTACGCTAAATTGTTGAAAAATTTAATTGTTGTTTCAAGACTAAACTGTTTTAATAAATTATTATATTATCAATGGAATTAAATTATTTTTGAAACATGTGTAAACTTGGCATATTGTAAATTATTTGTTATGATCTCATGTTTATAATGGTGAACTACCTTGTTTTGCGAAACTGAATTGTATTGATTGTTGGGACCATCTGTACATAAAAGTCTAGAGAAATTATTCCACTATGTGTGGTGACTCTAGCCACTAGGGAATAGATCTGGGTTGGGCTGTGATGACTCTAGTGCTCAACGATTGGGCTGTGACAGAGACCACATATGAAATTGATAAGATATTTGAAGAATTCAACCAATTATCTAAATTCACGTATGCAAACATTTTGTATCCCACAATGAGTCGCTTTGATTGACTTCTACAAATTGAATCTATGCTTTCGTTTATTGCATCAATTGTGGATTAGAGGGGTGGAATGGCTTTTATATTATGTCAAATATCAACCTCTCTTACTTTATTTTAGAATTGGTTAGATTTTACTTCTCATGTGTATTTATCTCCTCTTGAATTAATACGAGAGACAATTCATATGACAAAATTAGAAGTCTAAAGTTTTCTGATTCTTAATTCTAATTTTATGTTTTCTATTTCTATATTTCTCTAAAATTGGTTTCGTTTTTTATTTATTTATTTTTTCCTCTTTTTTGGCCATACTTGGTTATTTGCATATGCATATTTCAATTTCATTATTTTTCACGTCCATCTTAGAACAATTGCTATATAAATTTTATATAAAAAAACGTATTGCAACTGCACGTGGGAGTCCTACTAGTATTAATAAAATTATAGAAACTGATGATGCGGTTCGTGATGATGGGACGGGTTGGACTGATCCACGCTCCTCAAGCCTGATGTCCAAATGACCAAGCCCACCAGAGAACCTGCACAAGAGTTCAATGGGAAACGGGGAGTCCCCCAGCAAACCCTCCGACGAGCAAGTTAGAGAGAGAGAGAGTGGAGTATGTAGATAGATTAGAGATAGAAAAGCTTAACCTTCTTCTTGTCTTCAACGTTTGCTTATATCTTTTGGTAATCATTTCGTTGTCCCTTCTGCCCTGGCACCTTGGCCAAAAGTCTATGCTGTAGCTTACCTTGTTTAGGGTGAGGGCGTACTGTCTCGACGGAGAGGTGTTGTCGTAATAAATGCAGTGAGGGGCTGCATTAATGGCGATGTGCAGTGGCAATAACTTTGCAGATCTTTGTCTGCTGATGTGGCTTGCCCTTTACCTGTCACGTGTCTGAATATCATTGGTCCTTCGTGTCATGTTGACTTCCAGCTGTGCTGGGCCTTATCAGTTGGGTTATGTATTGGGCCCTAAGTGGTAGGCTTGGGTTGTTCATAGTGGGTTATAGCCTTTATGGGCCTACCCACGTCAGTAGTCCCCCATTCCCAAGTGCAGCTTTAGTCCAACGAAGGGAATAATGAGGAAGATGGGGGGTTGAAGATCGAGGGAAAGGAACGACTGACCAAAAGTGGTCGAGTGGAGGGACTGACCGCGAAGGGTAGCCGAGTGGAGGGACCGACGATGAGGAGGGCCGACCGCGAAGGGTAGTCGAGTGGAGGGACCGACCATAAGGAGGGCCGACCGCGAAGGGTAGCTGATTGGAGGGACCGACCATGAAGAGGGCCGACCGTGAAGGGTAGCCGAGTAGAGGGACTGACCATGAAGAGGGCCGAATACGAAGGGTAACGGAGTGGAGGGACCGATCATAAGGAGGGCCGACCGTGAAGGGTGAGGTGGCGGGGTGCGGGGCTCGAGAGGCGGCGCGTCACGTGATGACTTGAAGTGGAAAAAACAGGGCAGGGGAAGGGGGCAGTGAATCGTGGTCGTACACGTGGCAGCATCTCGTGGTGGGAGAGGTTAGGCATTGGGCCAGAAGTGAAACGATAGGTCATTATAGGGTGTTGAAAGGACAGTTTTGGCGGTTTTTGAAAATTTTCAAACTGGTGAAATTTAATAGGGACCCTTGGAATATGGGCAAACCTTGGGCCTTTGGGATTATTCGCTTTACCTATCTTTGTGCAAAACATCAAAACATTCCAAGTGTAAACTCCTTCATTGCTAACGATACGCCCCTGCAACATTTCTTGAATTTTCTTGCGCCCGCATCCGAAGCTATTCGAAGACATATGAGAGAGATGGCACAAGAAGAAGCAACCACCGCAAGGGTTGATCCCCTAGGGGATGATGACGCGGTTGACCTGGCGGAACAACATAGGAGGGAGAGGCAAGTGGAGAAGTCAGGGGAGCCAGCGGGTTTACCTCGTCCGTTGACAATGATAGCGGCTCCGAAGCCAATTAGCCAGGCTGAGCCAGATCACTGGCATACGAAGGCCGACAAGTCAACCGTTACGGTGGAGGAGTTGAAGGGTATGCGGAAAAAATACCAGGTGCCTGAAGAAATAGAGTTAACGTTACCGACAGTAACGGAGAGGCCATCCGACGCCTGACCGGGGGAGTTTGCCCTCTACGAGGAGGCGTTAAAGGAAGGGTTGAGGTTACCGCTTCCACAGGTGGTGGTGGATGTCCTCAACCGACTGGAAGTGGCGCCAGGCCAACTAATGCCCAACGCATGGAAAATTGTATTGGCCTGTGCAAGTGCGTGGCCGAAGGAGAACGAGGGAGCGACCATGACGATGGACGAGTTTTTTGCTTACTATAAGGCCTCGGGCCAGTAAGAAACTTGGGTCACTTTGCAAGCGGCGACAGGAAGGGGTTTGGTGGCGGGGTTGCCGTCATCAATTAAGGGATGGAGGCCGCGGTGGTTCTACGTATCCGCGAACGGCGGAGTTGGAGTACGCACGGTGTGGAGAGTACCCACCAAGTCTATCGAGCTAAAGTTGGGGGCGGCAGCAGAGGAGAGGGTGAAGAAGGTGAAGGCATGGAGGGAGAAGGAGGGCGTCAGATGGGACGACCTCGTTCAGCTGTCATCTTTGTTTGCCGCAGGATTGGGCCCTCAGCCGACCAGTGGGGATCTGGCACCGGCAGAGCTTGAGACGAAAGGAAAGTGCAAGAGGCGGAGGACCGGACCATTTTTGCCAAAGCCAATAAGTTCAAAGAGGCGCAGTTAAGCCCGCCACCAAAACTAGTCGCAAGGGAAAGAATTCGACCGCGCCCCAAACCGCTGGGGGAAAAAGACTTTGGCAGTTTTGAGCCACGACCGCCCCCCGTTGATCCAGTGAAGGAAAGGGCAAACAAGGAGGGGGAGGTCTTGAAGAAGAAGAAGAGGAGGATTGCCCATAAGGGGGCCTTAGATGCGCCTGGGTCAAAGAAGGCCAGGGTGGGTGGTGAGAGCACTCCGATGGCGGAGGAGAGAGGGGAGGAAGGGGGGAAGGCTATTCCAGAAATGGTGGTTGCCCCAGAGGTGCAAAGGGAGAAGAGTTAAGGGGTCCCAGACGAAGAAGGGCACATAAGCGCCCTCGACCCCAAGATGCAATTGAAGAGTGGGTCAGCTAACCCTAAGGAAGTGATAGAGCAGCAGCCCAAGGGGGGCCCTGCGTCCCAAGGAGAAGGGGCCAGACTGACGACTGCTATCTACCACGCTCGCGTAGTGCCTGGGCAGCTGGAGAGAGAAGAAGGCCTAGCTAGGGCGGCTGCAGATCGCCTTGTGGGGATTGTGGACGATGCAGCCGTGTGCTCGGTGGCCAGGTTCAATGAGGCTGAGCTGTTAAGGGGGCTGTGCTCTGCCCAAATGGAGGTAACCACCTTAGCAGGGGCTCTGCTGAGAAAGGCGGCGACTGCGAAGGTCAAGTCGGAGGAGGCTAAGGCCCAACTTGCAAGTTTCAAAAATGAGAGTGCAGGTTGGAAGAAAGCTGCGCGAAGCGCGTGTGCCAGGGGTTGACAAGAGGCTGAGAAGGAGAAAAAGATGGAAGTATTGGCGATCGTTCAGTGTAATGTTACCGCTCGAGCCCGTGTTGAGCTGCTCGCGGCCAAGTTGGAGCTAGAGGACGAACGCCGCAAGGTAGTGTCGCTCGAGTTCCATCTAGCTGGCGAGCAGAAGAAGCTGGGAGATGCTCAAAATGCCTGTACGGTCGCCACCGAGCGATTTGAAGAGATGATGACCAATAATGAAGAGCTGCGCGCCCAGAAAATCAAAGAAAATGATGAAGCAGACCTGAAGATTGCTGGGCTGCAGAAGGAGCTGGAAGATGAGCGTGCTAGGGCAATAGAGGAGAAGGTGGGGTTGCAGAAGGAGCTGGAAGAAGAAAAAACCAAGGCAGCCTCTGAAAGGGCAGCATACCCCGACCTGTGCGTCGCGGCAGTAGAGCAATTCAAGGGGTCTGCTGAATTTTAGATGGCGATCGATGCCGCGGTCGCCAGTAACTTGGCACGGGAGGTGTCTGGGAGGGCGGGCCCGTCAGGAACGACCGCTGGGGGTAGGACTGAAGCAGAAGTTATTGAGAACTTCCAGCGGTCGGACTTCTACAAACATGAAATGGCTGAGTTCTGGGACAGTGGCTGAAAGATGTTCAGGCGGAAAGCAGAAGAACTGTTCCCTGACTTGGACCTTAGCGGTGTAAGGATTGATGAAGACGACGTGGCCCAGACCCCCTTAGATGAGGGCGTTGAAGAAGAAGACCTTGTTTCAAGTGAGGAAGAGTGACTGGTGTGAACAAAACCTGTACTTAGGGTTTTGGGTATGTATTGTGCTTTGTGTTGGACAAGTTTTTTTTTTTTTTTGAATTGCTGTAATGAATTTATGTACAAGTTTGTGAATAAATAAAATTTAAGTTGTGTTGTCATTCCACTGTTTTTGATTGTGCATCTGGAATGAATGAGAATGGTGACTTGTGTATGAGGCTTGTGTAAGGGAAACTCAATGCAAAGCCAAGATTGAAATGTAAGAAAAACTGAATGTAGAGTGTACGGGAAATAAATAAACCTTCTCGTATAATCCTGTTGATCAAGTCTGTATTCCTCCAAACGACGTCGCTTTATCACCTGAAAACACAAACGTGAGCTAGCCGGCGGGTGTGTGCCGAAAACCTCTCCGATGCCTAAGTCAGCAAACTTGACAAATAGACAAAGCTCTGTGTATTCAGAAAGCAAAGTTGTATGTTACCTCCCCAAAGGTGATGTTTGTGAGCTTTTATAGGTTTTGTGTGGCACAATCCTAGTAGGACTTCTATTCCTCCATGCAGAGTCCTCCTAGGATTCATACTCCTGAAAGATAATGCTTATCCTTCAACACCCCCCTCACTGCTTAAACCAAGTGAGATGGTTCCAACCATGGCCGAACTACAACATGACCGAAATAAAACTGGCTATGCTGAGCCACAGAGTAGGCCGAACTATCCTTGGTTCGGTTCTTTCTTTTCTACTCCCTATCTCGGTTCTTTCATGTACAAACCATGGTATGTTTAGACCGAGCTACCGAGTAGCAAGGTTCTGACCATTCTAACCACAATACGTCATGACCGGACTAACTCTGAGACTGGCCTAACTCCAAGTTGCTTCCGGACCAGAGTAACTTTACATTTCTTGGGCCGGAGTAACTTTATCTTTCTTGGGCCGGAGTAACTTTATCTTTCTTGGGCCGGAGTAACTTTTCGGCCTTTTTACCCAGTCCTTCATACTTTGGGCCATAAAGTCCATCTCATAGCTCGGCCCAATTTTCACCAAAATTACCCTCTCAATTGCCCCTTAATTCCATCTGCACAGCATGATTGGGATTACCTGTCTACCAGCCGAGCTGAAGTTTTTAAGCCTTTCCAGCCGAACTAAAAAACCCTTTAGCCTCTCCAACCGAGCTAAAAACTCTTTAGCCTTCCGGCCGAGCTTATTTCACTCCGGGCTCTACTTGTCCGGTCAAAACGTCTCTTCAATTAAAGTGACTGTAACGCTTCCCATTCTAATGACACGTGGCACGCTCTGATTGACCGAGGACGGCTGTCACGCCGTCTTCGTACTTTGTGAAATTTGAACAGTCCCGCCCTTTTTGCCTTTCGTCTTTTTCACAAAACAACCTTTTCATCTTTGGCTCTACCATAGTTTTTCTTATTTCCCTCATTCTTTCTATCAAGCTCCCTTGCTTTCTAACTTTTGCAATTGTGAAGCTTGTTTCGTGTGCCTCCTTTACTGTCGCTGCTTCCATCTAGGTCTTCTTCTTCAATCTGGTAAGTAAATCTATCCTTCTTGTTCTGTTTGTTTTCGTATTTTGCTTTCTATGTTTTTGCGAAACATATTTGTCCATTTCTGTTTTGCTTTTGTACTTTTATGAAAAAAAACTTTAACAGTAGAACGCATGAGTATATGATATATCCTGTAGAAAACTAGCTTTTGATCTAGAATCTTGTCCCAACCGAACTAGGAGACTGTTTGTGCTATATATGTAGATCAATTCAGACAATAACCGAACTAGAACTCGTAGAAATAACAGTAGTTTCAGCAAGTTACCAACTCCTGATTTACTTTAGCCGAGATAAGCTCACCGAACGAAGTTTGAACTCAGTAAACTAGGAACCTCGGCCTTCAACCGAGCTAAGCCTTTAGGGCTAAGCCAGCTTTCTTAGTTTCTAAACCAAACTCAGAAACCTGCCCCTAGAGGCTTAATCGAAGTAACAAAACTCATAGTTCAAACCGAGATAACCAACCTTATACAAAAACCGATCTCGCGAACCCTATGCTCAATCCGAGCTACCAAGCATTTTGCTGAACCGAGATACAGCATCCCTGATAGGCCGAAGTAGGACTTCTTATTTTTGCTTTGATTTTGTAACACGGTCTGCGATTTGTGCTTAACACCTTTATTTTCCACTTTGCAGACTTAGGTTGCCCAGGCACTCTTCTGCGCGCTCAACCGAGCTACTGAGCACATTCTTCCGACCGAACTAATTTATTAATAACTTATAAAATAAATGGGGGAAGTATAGGTATCTAGTAGACACTCCGGGCGGCCTAGCCGAATTCAGAAAAGACTACAATATACCCGATGACGTCCACCTGATTTTGGCCGAAAATGATTTCATTCCTTGGGACAATGAAGGCTTTGTCCCCTTCACCCTCTTATCCATAATTGAAACCGGACTACGATTTCCAGTCCAACCTTTAATTTGTGAGTTTCTTAGGCAAACCAGACTATGCCCAACCCAACTATCTGCCAACTCATACCGCATCATAATGGGAATTGTCGAACTAAACCGCCAAGCCGGACTCAACCTCGGTCTGGCCGAAATCTTCCACCAATACTCCATTAGTTCAAAAGAAGATGGGTGGGTCTACTATTTAAGAATATGTCGTCGCCGAGAGAAGATAATAAAACATACATCGGATAAAGACTTAAATGATGACGACTTTTTCTGGGTATTTGGGAATTTTGAGGATCACCAAGCCCAGTTTCCTGGCCGACGTATAAACTGGAAAAAAGGGGAGCCCGGTATATTTACTTCGGTTCTCTTGCTTGCTTTACTATATTTCAATTTTTTTTAATCTTTCAGCCGAATTAATAGTTGTCTTCTTTCGCAGATTTTGCCCACCTTTATTCGTTATACAGCTACCCAAACCTAGCGACATTGCGCGCCGCACTACGGTATCCAGAACGTAGTTGGGCCAAGCTGCTAAAGTTCAAGCCGACCTACAGATACAGCGGTCGCCGAAAAGCGAGAGTGACCGACTTTCTTCTTGAGGAGGCCCCAGAACCGGACCCAACCTTGCCAGAAATCAGACTAATTCCACTAACTGCTGAGGAGGAGATGGCTAAAAAGAACAGAGTAAGGGCGCTTCTAACCGAAACCAACAGGGCCGAAGTACCACCATCAAGTCAAACTCAAGAAGCGGTGGTGGCCCTTCCTACGCAACAACCGTCCTCATCCCGCCGAACCAAGCGCGCCCGGACTACCGAAACTGAACAACGCTTGGTTGATGAAGACGAAACTGCTCTTCCACCGAGCCCGCCACCGAGCCCCCAACCGGAGCCTTCTTTCCGAACTACCACTAGCTGGGCACCAAAACTTACCTTCAACAACTGAGATATCCAAGACTCTGACTCAGTTGTTGCTGATAAGGATCACCAGTTGGCCTTCAACCTGGCCAAGAGTGTGTGCCTCCCCAAAGATATGGAGCATCACCAAAAGCAACTAAACACCGAACTGAAGGCCATCCGGTCTTCAACAAAATCCATGATCCTGGTAAATAGCTCTGTCCGTTTTTCTGTCTAATTTTTCCAACTTTCACTTCAGCTCAGGGGAAGTCTTTGTTTTGTCAGGCCATTCAGAAAAACAACATCACTCACAGGAAAGTGTTAGAGCTCAAGAAAACAACAAGGCAAGCCGTGGCAGAAGCCGAAGCGAAGACGGCCGAGCTAGAGGAGGCCAGAAAGCAAATGGCCGAGCTACGAGCTGAGAACGGCCAACTGGCCGGACTGGTTAGTTCGGCCGAAGCAGAAAAGGAGAAGGCTGCCATTGGGCTAAAGGATAAGTATCTGCGCGAGCTGGCGAAGCTTGAAAAGAAGAAAGATACCGAGATAACCCAGCTGAAGGAGAGCGCAAAAGGAGCCGAAAAGCAAGGCTTCAAGAAGGCAAATGATGCTTATATCCAGCAGTGCGAAGTCGCCAAGGAACTCTTCTTTAAGTGCGGCTGGAGGGCAGCTGTTGAGAAGCTCTGTCACGATCTACAGACCGAGGTTTTCAACCCTCCAGCCTACTTCATACCGAACTCCCTAGTGAAGTATGCTGATGCCATTCAGCAGCAATTTCTTGAAAGCTCATACTCTGATGAAGACTCTGCCTCTGAGGATACTCCGGTTGTAAATGCGGACCAGTCAGTTCGGCTGGAGCCCATGGTGGAAGCCTGACTATTGAACTACCAGGTGAAACCGTGGTTCCGACCGAAACCACCCTTGTGACCGAGAGCGAGCTCCCGCCTGAAACCGATCTTCGTGTTGATGCCGATGCAGCGTTTGATGACGAAATTGATGATCTTTTCAACTGATTGTCTTTTTGCTTTTCTTTTTTGTTACTTTTTTCTTTTGTAACCGGGCTATGACCCCTCCTTTGTATTTGCCTTTTGATGAATGAAAATTTGCTTGAACTCTTACTTCGGTTGATCTGTACATTTGTACTTGTTATGATTTTTCCATGATCTTTTTATAACTGTTATCTCGGTTTTTAGCTGGTCAATCTAACTACGCTTACTAGCCAACCACTCTTTAGCCAACATAATTAGTTCGGCTGAGGAGTACAAAGAGTTAAAAGCCAGCGAATCCACTCTTCAGCCATACCCTTACTTCGGCTGAAGAGTATAAAGAGTTGGTTTAATCCAGCCAACCACTCTTCATCCATACCCTTACTTCGGTTGAAGAGTTCAAAGAGTTGGTTTAATCCAGCCAACCACTCTTTAGCCTTACACTTACTTCGGCTGAAGAGTAACAAGAGTTGGTTTATTCCAGCCAACCACTCTTCAGTTATACCCTTACTTCGGCTGAAGAGTACAAAGAGTTGGTTTAATCCAGCCAACCACTCTTCAGCCATACCCTTACTTCGGCTGAAGAGTATAAAGAGTTGGTTTAGTCCAGCCAACCTCTAAGTTAGTTTTTCCAGCCAACTTAGAATAATGTTTGGTTATTCCGACCAAACGTCCTGCAGCCTGGATCCTTATCCTGGGCTTAGGAAGGGTGTTGGTTTAGTCCAGCCAACCTCTAAGTTTTCCAGCCAACTTAGAATAATGTTTGGTTATTCTGACCAAACGTCCTGCAGCCTGGATCCTTATCCTGGGCTTAGGAGGGGTGTTGGTTTAATCCAGCCAACCACTCTTCAGTCATGCTCTTACTTCGGCTGAAGAGTATAAAGAGTTGGTTTAATCCAGCCAACTTCTAAGTTAGTTTTTCCAGCCAACTTAGAATAATGTTTGGTTATTCCGACCAAACGTCCTGCAGCCTGGATCCATATCCTGGGCTTAGGAGGGGTGTTGGTTTAATCTAGCCAACCACTCTTCAGTCATGCTCTTACTTCGGCTGAAGAGTATAAAGAGTTGGTTTAATCCAGCCAACCTCTAAGTTAGTTTTTCCAGCCAACTTAGAATAATGTTTGGTTATTCCGACCAAACGTCCTGCAGCCTGAATCCTTATCCTGGGCTTAGGAAGGGTGCTGGTTTAATCCAGCCAACCTCTAAGTTAGTTTTTTCCCGCTAACTTAGAATAGAGTGTTTATAATGTACCTAAACTTCACTAAAGCTAACTTTTACAGGGAACAACTCATGCTGAAAAGAATTGCTTGTTTTATTGAGGAAAGAAAAAATTACACATGTTTGAAAGAGAAAAATTAAAAGTAAAATAACTTGAGATTGGCCGTGTTCCATGGGCTAGGGATTGCTTTGCCGTCCTTGTCTTCTAGGTGGTATGCCCCTTAGCCTGCTAACCCAACTACTTTGTAAGGACCTTCCCAGTTTGGCCCTAACTTGCCATCTCCTGGTATCAAGGTGTTTCCCATCACCTTGCGCAGTACCCAATCTCCAATCTTGAATTGTCTTGGATGCACTGTTTTGTTGTATTTTCTGGATAACTCTTGTTGGTATGAGGCAATGTGAACTAGTGCTCTTTCTCTCCTTTCTTCCGTAAGGTCGAGTTCCAATGCTATGGCTTCTTCATTCAAGTCTGGATCAAAATTTTCGCTTCGAATTGTGGGGAGGCCAACTTCCAATGGGATTACTGCTTCCATTCCGTAGGCTAAGGAGAATGGTGTCTCTCCTGTTGATCGTCGAGGTGTGGTGCGGTAAGCCCATAAAACATGAGGAAGTTCATCCGCCCACTTGCCTTTTGCCTTCTCTAACCTTTTCTTCAGTCCATCCAAGACGACTTTATTTGATGCTTCCGCTTGGCCATTTGCTTGAGGATATGCCGGTATAGAATTATAGAACTCTATCTTGTATTCTTCACAAAAGCCTCTGAAGATTCTGCTGTCGAATTGAGTGCCGTTGTCTGAGATTAGGGCTTTTGGTATGCCAAACCGAGTGATGATATTCTGCCAAACGAACTTCTTCACATCTTTTTCTTTGATTGATGCCAATGCTTCTGCTTCTACCCACTTTGTGAAGTAGTCTGTTGTTGCGAGAAAGAACTTCCTGTTGCCGGGTGCTGTTGGAAGTGGTCCTACTATGTCCAAGCCCCACATTGCGAAAGGCCATGGGCTAGTCAATGGTAGGAGTTCTCTAGCTGGTTGATGTATTTGGTGTGCAAATTTCTGGCATTTCTCGCACTTCTTTACATATTTCTCTGAGTCTGCCTGCATGTATGGCCACCAGTATCCTTGCGAAATGGCCCTGTAAGCTAGCGATCTTCCTCCTTGATGGCTTCCGCACACCCGTTCGTGTATTTCGAACAAGAATGCTTCCACTTTGCTGGGATGAACACACTTTAGGTAAGGTCCTGAGAATGACTTCTTGTATAATGCCAAGGATGGGGAGAGCCAAAATCGCTGCGACTTCGCTCTTATTCTGTTGGCTTCTTTTTTCTCTTCTGGCAGGATGCCGTCTTTTAAGAACAGGATGATGGGATCCATCCAAGAGGGGCCTAGTTCTGCGCAACATACCTCTTCTGCTTCGGGGTCTTCTATGCTTGGTCTAGGTAGGTAGTCGATCAGTAGTGGATGAGGTATGGAGGTATCTGCCATTGAGGCGAAGCCTGCTAGTTCGTCCGCTCTGCTGTTTTCCTCCCTGCAGATTTGTTCTATCCTTACTACTTCAAATTTCTTGATCTCTGTTCTGACCAATTCTTGGTACTTGGCCATCCTATCATCCTTTGCTTCATAGTCGCCAGAAATTTGGTTTACCACCAGCTGTGAGTCGCTGTATACCATTAATTTGGTGGCCTTCATGTAGTATGCTGATTTGAGTCCTGCGAGAAGCGCTTCATACTCCGTTTCGTTGTTTGATGCTGGGAAGCCAAGGTTGATTGCTTGCTCTACAACCAGTCCGTCTGGTGAGATAAGGACTATGCCGAGTCCTGCACCATGCCGGTTCGATGCTCCATCCACAAAGAGCGTCCACATCTCACCAACGAACAACTTCCAGCAAGTGGAGGGGTCAGATGATGTCGTGGGGTCAAGAATGTTGCTGGTGTTTTCTTCAAGGTCCATGCTTGCTGTCTGCCCTTTGCTATCTGATTGTACCAAGTCTTTATTTGTTGGAGAGCCTTGGTTTGGTGTAGCTTCTACCTTGTTGTCTTTAGTCTGGTCTGCCTTGGAGTTTGACTGAGTACCTTCTACTAGGGGTTGCGCTATTCCGGTGTCAACTTCCATCCCTAATTCGGTGGTGTCAGTTAGGTCGACTGGACAAATGTGATGACTTCCAGGAGTAAACTCTGCGACGAAGTCTGCCAAAGATTGGGCCTTTACTGCGGTTCTGGGTTGGAACTTGATGTCGAATTGTCCCAACTCTACTACCCACTTCAAGATTCGCCCAGAAAAGTTCGCCCTCTCAAACAAAGCTTTTAGTGGAAAAGCTGTGAGGACAACTATGGTGTGGGCATGAAAGTAGTGTGCCAATTTCCTGGAGGCCATTATTAAGGCTAATGCCAGTTTTTCCAGTGGCAAATACCTTGTTTCGGCTCCCAGCAATGTCTTGCTGACATAATAGATGGGCAGGTGTTGGATTCCGTCTACACGAACCAACACTGCGCTAACTGCGTGCTGAGAGACTGCTAGGTACAAGAAGAGTTCTTCACCGGGTACTGGGGTAACAAGCAGTGGTGGAGAAGACATTTATTCCTTCAAGCTTTCCAGGGCTTGGTCGCATTCTTCATCCCACTCAAACTTGGCCTTTAAGGCATGAAAAAATGGTCGTAGTCTATCTGACGACCTGCTTATGAACCGATTGAGCGCAGCTGCCATGCCGGTGAGATGCTGCACTTCTTTCACTGAGTTTGGTCTCTCCAAATCCTGAATTGCTTTGATCTGGGAGGGGTTCGCTTCTATACCCTGCTTGGTCACAAGGAAGCCCAGGAATTTGCCAGATCCTACTCCGAATGCACACTTAGATGCATTGAGGCGCAACTTGTGTTTCTTCAGGATTTCAAACATCTCTCCTAAGTCCTTGAGATGGTCATTCTCATCCTTGCTCTTGACCACCATGTCGTCGATGTAAGCCTCCATTGTTCTGCCTAACAATGGTTCAAAAATCTTGGTGACCATCCGTTGGAATGTTGCCCCTGCGTTCTTCAGGCCAAAGGGCATGACCTTGTAACAATATAGTCCTCTTGGAGTTGTAAAAGATGTGACCTCCTGGTCTGGTTCATGCATGGCGATTTGGTGATAGCCTCTGTATGCATCCAGAAAGCTAAGTCGGTTGTGCCCTACCGTTAGGTCTACCAGTTGATCTATCCGTGGTAGAGGAAAGCTGTCTTTTGGGCACGCCTTGTTGACTGTTTTGTAGTCGACGCAGACGCGCCATTTTCCATTCTTCTTTGGCACTACGATTGTGTTGGAGATCCATCTTGGATAGTGCACTTCTCTAATTGCTCCTGCCTCCAGCAGGTTACCTACTTCTTCCGCCACGATTTCGGCATGGTGAAGTGCCGATCTGCGAGTGCGCTGAATGACTGGTCTGGCGGATGGGTGGACATTGAGTTGGTGACAGATGAAGTTTGGATCAATGCCTGGCATGTCGTAGGGTGTCCAGGCGAACACTTCGATGTTAGAGGTTAAGAATTCCAAGACCTCTAACCTTTCAGTACTGGACAACGACGAACCGAGCAAAAAGAACATATCCGGGTTCTTTTCATCTATTCTTACCTCTACCAAGTCCTCCACTGCTTTCTGATCAGCCGCTTTGCCAACATCTGCGAATAGCTCATTGCTCTCAGGTTCTTCCATCGAATGAACGTATCCTTTGGCAGCGCGGCTGCCGTTCACCATGACGAAGCATTGCTTTGACATGATCTGATCTCCACAGACTTCTTCAATTATACCGGTGTCGTTGGGGAACCGCATTACTTGGTGGTAGGATGATGCCACCGATCTCATGGCATGCAGCCACGTTCTGCCCAAGATGATGTTGTAAGTGGAAGGGACCTTCAATACCCAGAACTCCACTTGTTTCGTCACGCTTCCTGCTCTGACTGGAAGAATTATCTTACCGACGGGCCATTCTGGCATGGAGTTGAATCCAATTAGGGGAGATACGGCAGGCGCCAAGTCTTTGTCTTGCAGCTTTAATTGTTTAAATGTCTCGTAGTACATGATTTCACATGAACTACCCTAGTCAATCAGAATCCGCTTGATGTCAAAATCCTTGACTCGGAGAGTGATGATTAGGGCATCATTGTGAGGACAGTATATTCGATCCAAGTCTTTATCCGAAAAAGACATGACGTTTGTTGCCTCTGTTTTCCCCTTCTTGATGGCAGGTTGGGCACTTAGCACCTCTCTAAAGTGCTCAGCCTTTTTGATTGATCCCCTGAGCTCGCATACACGCTCAAGTTCAAAAACTCCACGTATCACATTGATAATGCCTTGAGGCGGGGCGTCGATTGGCATCCCATTGGGGTCATTATGGTCCTAGGGGGCTGGCTGCGTCCCTCCTTCAATGTACTTATCCAAGTGACCTGCCGCCACCAACTCCTCCAGGTGCTGTCTCAATGGTGTGTAATTCTCAGTTCGGTGCCCCTTTTCTTTGTGGAAGGTGCACCGCGATCTGTCCTCGTAGTCTTTCTAAGCTTCTCCTAGCTTGGCTGGCCACTTGACGAAAGGCTCATCTCTTATTTCGCTCAGAATCCGATATATCGATTTCTTGAACACTGTGGTTATGGCAGTGCGGATTCTCAACCATCTTTTATCCGGGTCTTCTCCATTATCTCGTCTGCCACGTCCGTTTCTGTTCTGACGATCTACTGCATTGACCTTTGTTGAGGTTTTGTTTTCTGGTACTGCGGTCGCACCAGATTTTGCTTTGGCACGTGCGCCATCCTCTTCTACCCTGATGTACTGATGCACTCTTTCCATCAGGGCTTCCATGGTGAGGGGTGGCGTCATGGTGATCGAGTCCCTTAGTCTGTTTCCGACTGGAAGGCCTCTTTTATACTGTGCAATGGCGAGATTGGTGGGGCAGTCTCCAATCTTATTGAATGTCTCCCAGTAGCGACTATTGTAGGATCTAAGGGTCTCTTTATCGCCCATGTCGATGGAGAGTAGCTGGTCGATTTCCACCGGGGTTTTAGTGTTTGTTCAGAACCTTGTTACGAACGCCTCTGCCAATTGTGCCCTAGTGGCTATGCTGCCCTCTGGAAGTTTCTCGAACCAAGTCAAGCCTAGGTCGCCAAGGCTAGATGGGAAGAGTATGCACATTAAGGCCTCGTTTCGCCTGTATACAGCCATGACCTGGCGAAAGTGGCTCAAGTGTGAGTAGGGGTCCGTCTTCCCTTCATATGTAGTGAATTTGGGCTGAAGGAAGCCTGTTGGTAGGGGCGCGTTTTCAATCGTCGGAACAAATGGCGAAGTTTGCAGCCTTGCCAATGCTTTGTCCATTGGTTCATAGGCAGGGCGCGGTATTGGCATTCCAACCTCGACGCTTCCATGCGTCCGAGGAGCCAACCGCTATAAGGCAGAAACTCTGTGTGGATCCCGTGCCCTGGCATCCTCCTTGCATCGTGCCTTTTCTTCGAGCACGGTTCGTAAGTCGGATGATCTGGGTAACTCCGTCTGTCTAGATCTGGTTTGGTGCGAATGCGAGGGCCAATACGTGCTTCCTTCAGTGTATGATCTTTCAGATCTCGTCCTTTCAGACCTGGAGTGACGAGTTCTGGAAGACCAGGATTGAGTATCGCCTGTCCTGAGGCTTCTGCTCTCTCCTTGTGAGGGTGTGGTATTCCTACTACGATTTTCTGAGTGGCGAGGGGGCGTCTTGTTTTTGCGCCCCTCTCCTGTCGCCACTTCTTTTTTCTTCATCTGGCGTTTCATGGCCTCCATGTCCGCCGCCATCTTTCTTATCAATTCATCTTGCTCCTTTACGCGGTCTTCTAGTGCTTGAGGATCAATCCTCCTCATTTACCTGTCAGTACTTTGCGAACGAGAGTGACGGGGGCTGTTAGTCCGCCTCCCCCTAGCATCCCTCATGGAGTTATGTCGTTGGGGCTCCAAGTCCGCCATGGGAGGGATAGAAGGTAGTCCTTCACGCCTTGCGCCCCCATCTGGAGTTTGTCCGTCGATGGCGGACTGTGGCAATTCTTCAATGTGCGCCATTGTTTCTGAAGAGGAGAAGCTTAATCAAGAGGTTTCGTTCTGTCTGTTTTTCCCACAGACGGCGCCAATTGTACGAGAAAGAAATAAACATTCTCGTATAATCCTGTTGATCAAGTCTGCATTCCTCCAAACGACGTCGCTTTATCACCTGAAAACACAAACGTGAGTTAGCCGGCGGGTGTGTGCCGGAAACCTCTCCGATGCCTAAGTCAGCAAACTTGACAAACAGACAAAGCTCTGTGTATTCAGAAAGCAAAGTTGTGTGTTACCTCCCCAAAGGTGATGTTTGTGAGCTTTTATAGGTTTTGTGTGGCACAATCCTACTAGGACTTCTATTCCTCCATGCAGAGTCCTCCTAGGATTCATACTTCTGAAAGATAATGCTTATCCTTCAACACTCCCCTCACTGCTTAAACCAAGTGAGATGGTTCCAACCATGGCCGAACTACAACATGACCGAAATAAAACTGGCTATGCTGAGCCACATAGTAGGCCGAACTATCCTTGGTTCGGTTCTTTCTTTTCTACTCCCTATCTCGGTTCTTTCATGTACAAACCATGGTATGTTTAGACCGAGCTACCGAGTAGCAAGGTTCTGACCATTCTAACCACAATACGTCATGACCGGACTAACTCTGAGACCGGCCTAACTCCAAGTTGCTTCCGGACCGGAGTAACTTTACATTTCTTGGGCCGGAGTAACTTTATCTTTCTTGGGCCGGAGTAACTTTTCGGCCTTTTTACCCAGTCCTTCGTACTTTGGGCCATAAAGTCCATCTTATAGCTCGGCCCAATTTTCACCAAAATTACCCTCTCACAGAGTAAAGTTAAGAAAAACTCAATGCAAAGTGAAATTGAACTTGTAATAAAAACTCCATGCAAAGTGAAGTTGAAAATGTAATAAAATTATAAGTTTGTGTTTGCCACACTGCTGTCTTTATTTTGGTGAGTCTGAAGTGAATGAGGGTGGTTTATTCAAGTTAGGCTTGATTTGTAAGGAAAGAGGCTGACTTGCAAAAGTTGATATAATCTGACTTGTAAAGGAAACATGTAAGAATGTCAAAGATGTGAAGTTTCAAATTATGCCCAAAAATGGAGTTGTAAATCATGTTGCAAGAGTGTTGGTAAATGAAAAATGAGTTTGGGATTTGACTAAGTGAAGAGGTGTAAAAACATGGACCTGGAATTTTGACTAAGTGTGTCTACTAATGCCACAATCATGAAGTTTGCATGAATGGCCATGACCGAGCTCTGTATGCGTGTTCAGTTGGGGTTAAGCTATGATTAACTGACTCTGCGAGTAATTCAGTAGCTTGAAGTAACTCAGTCTGGATGAGGTTGTGTAGGCTTGGTCGGGCCGAGGGTTTTACGCTTAGTCTAGCTGAGACTTGTCATGCTCGGTCTGGCTGAGGCTTGTCATGCTCAGTTTGGCTGAGGCTTGTCATGCTCGGTCTGGCTGAAGCTTGTCATGCTCAGTCTGGCTGAGACTTGTCATGCTCGGTCTGGCTGAGGCTTGTCATGCTCGGTCTGGCTGAGGCTTGTCATGCTCAGTCTCGCTGAGGCTTGTCATGCTCGGTCTGGCTGAGGCTTTGTATGCTCGGTCTGGCCGAGGCTTTTATGCTCAGTCTGGCTAAGGCTTTGTATGCTCGGTCTAGCCAAGGTTTTTATGCTCAGTCGGGCTGAGGCTTTGTATGCTCGGTCTAGCCAAGGTTTTTATCTCAATCTGGCTGAGACTTTGTATGCTCGGTCTGGCCGAGGCTTTGATGCTCAGTCTGGCTGAGGCTTTGTATGCTCGGTCTGGCCAAGGCTTTCATGCTCAGTTTGGCTGAGGCTTTGTATGCTCGGTCTGGCCGAGGCTTTTATGCTCAGTCTGGCTGAGGCTGTGTATGCTTGGTTTGGTTGAGGTTTTTATGCTCAGTCTGGCTGAGGCTTTGTATGCTCGGTCTGGTCGAGGCTTTCATGCTCAGTCTGACAGAGGCTTTGTATGCTTGGTTTGGCCGAGGCTTTTATGCTCAGTCTGGCTGAGGCTGCAATCAAAGCGTTATTTGAAAGATCACACATATATTTGAGATATCAGCTTGTTGTCATTAAAGTGTAGCCCATTTGATTAGAAATTTACATCACATGAGAGGAGAATGAGAACAATGAAGCGTGTAAATAGTCAAAAAAGGAAATATAGCAAAAGATTGATACAAGAATTGAACTTTTATTGAAAATAGCGCTTCAAGTGCTCGGCGTTCCATGGGTGAGGGAGATCGCGGCCTTCCATGTCCTAAAGTCGATAAGTACCTGGGCGAGGTCTGGTTTTAACAATATAAGGTCCTTCCCATTTGGCTGCCAACTTGCCCTCAGCTGTATTCTTGGTGGCGAGGGTTACTTCTCGCAAAACAAGGTCCCCCACGGCGAACTCCCTTGGTCGGACTTTGCGGTTGTAGTGAGCTCTCATTTTCTGTTGGTATGAAGCCCGTCTGACTGCAGTGGTTTCTCGGAGCTCTTCGATTAGGTCTAGGTCTGCCCGACACAGCTCTTCAGTCAGCTCTGGATTCGGATGTAGAACCCTTGGGGTAGGAAGATCGACTTCCATTGGGATGACTGCCTCAGCGCCGTATGTTAAGCGAAATGGGGTCTCCCCAGTGGGAGTTCGAGTGGTAGTGCGGTAGACCCAAAGTACATTTGGTAGTTCCTCAGCCCAAAGTCCCTTAGCAGCTTCCAACTTGGTTTTGATGATCTTCAGAAGAGAACGGTTGGTGACCTCAACTTGGCCATTGGCTTGGGGGTGACCTGGGGAAGAGAAACATGGTTGGATTTGAAGCTCTGCACAAAATTTCCTGAACTTGGCATTGTCGAATTGTTTGCCGTTGTCGGAGATGATGGCTTGAGGGATGCCAAATCTGCATACGATCGACTGCCAAATAAACCTGGTTGTGTTCCGCTCGGTAATTGTGGCAAAGGGTTCTGCCTCTACCCATTTGGTGAAGTAATCAATGGCGACAATGACAAATTTGGTTTGGCCTCAGCCAGTGGGCAATGGGCCAACCAGGTCGATCCCCTATTTGGCGAATGGGTAGGGGCTGCAAAGCGTGATCAATTCTGTAGGAGGAGCATGGGGGATGTTGGCAAAACGCTGGCACTTATCACATTTGAGCATGAAGTCTGTCGCATCCTGATTAGGAGTAGGCAAGAAATAACCAGTGCGGATGATTTTGTGGGCGAGAGACCGGGCGCCTAAATGATTACCACAGATACCCTCACGGATTTCCCTCATCACGTAGGTTGCTTGAGCAGGATTGAGGCATCTGAGGTATAGGCGTGAAAAACCATGTTTGTATAAGAGGTCGCCGACAAGAATGTAGTTGGACGACCGGGCCCTGACTTTGGCGGCCTCCTGTTTGTCGTCTGGAAGTTCCCCCGTTGTCAGATACAGAAAGATGTCTGCCGCCCATGGGATAGGTTCATTTTGGAGGAAGTGGACATCCTGCAGGTTGGGGGAGATGGCCGGGTTGGTCAGGTATTCGTGGCGGACCCCGTGGTTGAGATCTGACTGGTCTGTAGAAGCCAATTGGGCCATCTCATCTGCCTTGGAGTTTTCAGCTTGAGGGATGTGCTTGATATGGAAGGTATTGAAGAGGTGAGCAAGGGGGAGAGCAACATCCCTATATGCCTGCATGGTGTCCTCCTTGGCATCAAATTCCCTCGTAATTTGCCCGACGATAAGCTGGGAATCGCTGAACACCCAGATGTGGCTGACATCGATGTCTCTGGCTAGGCGGAGACCTGCTATCAATGCCTCATATTCGGCCTCATTATTGTTTGCATCAAACAGGAAGCAGAGAGCACATTTGAAATAACCACCGTCAGGGACGGTGAGGATGAGACTAGCCCCACTACCTTCTTTGCGAGATGATCCGTCGACGCTGAGGGTCCAAGAGTGGGGGTCTTCTGGCTCGGTAGGGGTTGGTAGGGGCAGAGGAGTTGTGGTTGGGGTGAGGTTAGTGAATTCCAAGATGAAGTCGGCAACTGCCTGTCCCTTAATTGCTGTCCGAGGCCGGTAGGAGATATCAAATCGACTGAGTTCGATCGACCATTGCATAAGCCTGCTGGAAAGCTCTGGTTGTTGCATTATCTTCTTCAGCGGTTGGTCAGTGAGGACCACTACGGAATGGGCTTGGAAGTAGGGGCGGAGTCTTCTGGAGGCGGTGACCAAGGCCAATGACATTTTTTCTAACAATGGGTAGTTCTGTTCCCCCCCCCCCCGAAGAGCCCGACTGATGTAGTAGACCGGTCGTTGGATGGAGTTGTCTTTCCTGACGAGTGTTGCACTGACTGCAGTGTGTGACATGGCTAGATAGAGGAAGAGGGGTTCGCCCATGATGGCTTGGGAAAGTAGGGGGGTTAGCCATGCACTGTTTCAACTATTGAAAGGCCTCTTCAGATTCTACCGTCCATTCAAAAGTTTGTCGAAGGACTTTGAAGAAAGGGAGGCACTTATCTGTTGCTCGGGAAATGAAGCGATTGAGGGCGGCCACTCAGCCAGTAAACCTCTGAACCTCCTTGCCCGTTCTGGGTGACTGCATTTCGATTAAGGCCTTGATCTTTTCGGGGTTAGCCTCGATGCCCCGCTGACTGACCATGAATCCTAAAAACTTTCCCGATCTGACGCCGAAGGCACATTTTTTCGGATTGAGCTTCATCTGGTACTTTCGTAGGGTGGCGAAGGTTTCTCGCAGGTCGGCCAGATGATCGGTGGAGAGCTTGCTCTTGACCAGCATGTTATCGACATATACTTCCATGTTCCGGCCTATCTGATGATGGAAGACGGCATTGATCAACCGTTGGTAAGTGGCCTCGGCATTTTTCAATCCAAATGGCATCACACGGTAGTGGTAGGTGCCTCGGTCGGTGATGAAGGATGTGTGCTCTTGGTCAGATGGGTGCATCAAGATTTGGTTGTATCCAGAGAAGGCATCCATAAAACATGAAACTGAGCATTTGATGACCGGCCGTGGCGTCGACCAGCAGATCTATGCGTGGGAGAGGGTAGCTGTCCTTAGGGCAAGCTCGGTTGAGGTCGGAGTAGTCGACACAGAGTCGCTATCTGCCATTATTTTTACGAACCAAAACCACGTTTAACAGCCATCTAGGGTAGTCCACATTAGTCATAAACTGTGCCTTAAGGAGTTTGTCTACTTCAGAAGCAATGAGGTTATTGCGTTCTGGGTGAAAAATGCGCTGCTTCTGGCGGATAGGTCGGAAATAGGGCTCAACACTGAGACGGTGGCTGATGAAGGAGGGGTCGATGCCTGGCATATCAGAGTGAGTCTAGGCGAAGACATCGTTGTGCTCGATCAGGAGGGTAGTAAGGTCGGCCTTGGCATGGGAGGGCAGTTGGCTGCCAATCTTGGCAGTCTTCACCGGGTTGGTGAGGTCGATGGAGACCTCGATAAGCTCTTCCACTGGTTCTCCTCTGACCAGCTCATCCTCGTCCGTGACGTCAAGTCCTTCAATGATCATAGTCTCCTTAATCTTAACTTCTTTAGGTGAGGCAACATAGCATTCTCTGGCTACAGTCTGCTCTCCCCTGACTGTGCCGACCCCAAGATCGGTGGGGAACTTGACGGCGAGATAGAAGGTGCAGGTGATGGCTTGGAAGGCGTTTAGGGCGGTTCGGCTAAGGATGATGTTGTAAGTAGAGGGGCAGTCGACGACAAGGAAGGTGAGCAACTTGGTGGTCTGCCGCGGATACTCGCCGATGGTGATGGGGAGATCGATGGAGCCGATGGAGGTCACCCGGTCACCAGTGAAACCGACCAAAAGGGTTTGGAGAGGAGAGAGACTTTCTTCCCCGATCTTGAGCTGACGGAAGCAGTTGAGGAAGATGATGTCTGAAGAGCTGCCATTATCTATGAGAACCCGTCTGACCTTGTAGTTGGAGAGGAGGGCCAAAATGACGAGGGGGTCGTCGTGGGGGTAACGAATGCCTGTGCAGTCGGCGTCCGTAAAGGTGATAGGCTCGGTCCACTGCCTGGGCTGTTTGGAGGGTCGATCCAATGTGGCAACTTCTTTATCTGAGCCTTGCCTTATTTTCCTGAGTTCTGCCCGCTGAGCCGAGCGGGATGGTCCGCCACAAGCAAGCCTGCCGGAGATAACTCTGATTTCTCCAATAGGTGGGGTGGGGTTACCTTGTGCCCGAGGTTGCTGTGGAGGGCGATCATGGCCTTGGTCAGGTTGGGCTGGCTGCCGGGGAGGGGTGCGCCGGCGGTTGTTTCTGTTGGGCTCAGTCATTTGCCTCTGTTGAGGGCGGGTGTCTGTGAACCGGTTAAGTCGTCCCTGACGTATTAAGGTCTCGACTTGATCCTTGAGGTTAACACACTCATCGGTGTTATGGCCGTGGTCCTGGTGAAAACGGCAATATTTGGACTAGTCTTTCCGGTTGGAAAGGGTTTACGATGGTTGGGGCCATTTGAGGGGGTAGTCCCGCTAGATCTGATTGAGGACTTGTTCCATGGGGGAGTTTAGGGGGTGTACCGCTCGAACCGACCGGGCGGTCGGGCTTGGGCCGATCGGTCAACTCTGGGGGGTCGGTCAGTGTACTGAGACGTTTGGTTATTGTATTGGGTATTTCTGGTGTCTGGATCTTTCCTCTTTTCTCTGGGGGTCGGGTTTTTGGTTATAAGATCTTGCCGGGCGGCCAGGGAATCTTCAGTATTCATGTATTTTTGGGCTTTGGAGAGTAGGGCTGCCATGGAGGTTAGGGGGTTTTTAGAGAGAGAGAAAAGGAAGTCAGACGACCGCAGACCGGCCATGAAAGCCGTAAGGATGACCTTGTCATCGTTTTTCGCTACCTGCAAGGCTTCGGTGTTGAAGCGGATAACGAAACTGCGCAGCGACTCCCCCTTGGTCTGACGGATATTGAGGAGTTGGGTTCCTGGACGTCACTGGCGCTGGGCTCCAATGAAATGGTTGAGGAAGGAGTCATTGAGATGCTGGAAAGTAGAGACGGAGTCTGCTGGTAACTGGCTAAACCACAGCCGAGCTGATCCCTTCAGTGTCACGGGGAAAGCTCGACACATGATCTCGTCAGGGAATGCATGGAGGATCATGAGGGTTCTGTAGGTCTCCAGATGGTCGATTGGGTCCGTCGAACCGTCAAAAGAATCGATGATGGGCATTTTGAACTTGGGGAGTAAAGGTTTGTCCCAGATGGAGGCAACAAATGGTGAGTTTGCTGTGGTAGAGGGTTTATACTGGATGTTCTGCATGACCCCTTGGAGTTGGAGCTTCATGGCTTGGAGTTCTGCATCCTAGAGAGGGATGTTATCACCACCAGAAGGCAGCGGGGGTTGGATGCTACTAGCTTCCCCTTCAGGGGTTGGTGCCAGGACCGATGGATGCGGGGGTCGGGGTGGTGGATTTATATTAGGAGGAGGAGGTTGTAAGCCTTCCAAGTTGGGTGGATAGGGCTGCGGAATAGTATGGCTCGGGGCTCATTCTTGGTTGGGCGGAATATCTGGAGGTGGTGGAGGAGGCATAGGAAGGTTTCTTTGGAGTAGAGCATTTATCAAGACTTGGTTTTGCTCGGCCATACGGTTAATGCTGTTGGTAAGCTCGATGAAAAACTGTGGTGGGTTGTTTGGATTGGGGGGTCGGCTTGGTGGTCGGTAGCATTTTGGTGAGAAACCATGGATGTAGTCGTGACCATACACTTTGATGGATATCAAGAAAGGGTTGTGGGGACAGGGTCTCCGGCGACAATGAACACAACTGGCGCGAGGAGCAAAGTTTTCCCACAGACGGCGCCAACTGATGATGCAGTTCGTGATGATAGGACGAGTTGGACTGATCCACGCTGCTCAAGCCTAATGTTCGAATGACCAAGCCTACCAGAGAACCTGCACAAGAGTTTAACGGGGAATGGGGAGTCCCCCAGCAAACCCTCCGACGAGCAAGTTAGAGAGAGAGAGTGGAGTATGTAGATAGATTAGAGATAGAAAAGCTTAACCTTCTTCTTGTCTTCAACGTTTGCTTATATCCTTTGGTAATCATTTCATTGTCCCTTCAGCCCTGTCACCTTAGCCAAAAGTTTATGCTGTAGCTTACCTTGTTCAGGGTGAGGGCGTGCTGTCCCGATGGAGAAGTGTTGTCGTAATAAATGCAGTGAGGGGCTGCATTAATGGCAATGTGCAGTGGCAATAACTTTGCAAATCTTTGTCTGCTGATGTGGCTTGCCCTTTACCTGCCACGTGTCTGAATATCATTGGTCCTTGTGTCATGTTGACTTCCAACCGTGCTGGGCCTTATCAGTTGGGTTATGTATTGGACCCTAAGTGATAGGCTTGAGTTATTCATAGTAAATTATGACCTTTATGGATCTACTCATGTCAGAAACTATCCCAAAATAATAGTGTAACTTTTTTCAATGCAGATCTTCTCAAAACAAGAAACCGGAAACTTTTCAAAATACGTGGAGCCATTTCCTATGTGGACCTTGCAAAAATAAAATAGTGTGAGAGTTTTTGACGGCATTATATGTCAAATCATCAACAACCATTTCCAAAATAGTGGAACTTGTATAATGCTAATGAGTGTTAATTTTTTACTGTTATTATTTATTTATAGATAAATTATATAAACATCTACTGAGATTTCACATTGATACATTAGTAACCCTATACTTTTTGAAAATGTCATCTCCTTTCTTTAACGATAGGGCAAATTATGCTTTGTTCCATTTATATTTGGTTATTTTTTTACTTTGACTTTTAATGTTTTAAGTTTTTTACAATTTATTCTTAAAATTAATTTATATTTAAAATTAGACAAAAAAATAGCACATTAATTATCACATAATATAAAAAATATATTATTATATTAAGATTTGGATTTGTATCAGAGGTGTGAGTTATATATAATAA
This sequence comes from Camellia sinensis, assembly GCF_055761805.1. Classification (NCBI taxonomy): domain Eukaryota; kingdom Viridiplantae; phylum Streptophyta; class Magnoliopsida; order Ericales; family Theaceae; genus Camellia; species Camellia sinensis. Next base: position 104,568,074 of record NC_138962.1, read on the forward strand.
AATAATTTTATACCACGTGGCTATCAATGGTCGTTGTTACTCTAATTTTAGACATAAGTTAGCTTTGATGTAAATTAATGCTAACAAGTGTCCTTTATGCATTATTTAATATTGTGAAGTATGTATAAAGTGTCTTGAAAATATGCACAACTATTAAAAAGTGTATTGATTTCAGTAAAAGTGTATTGAGTTTAGTGAAAAGTATCTTGTGCTCTTCAAATTTTTTATCTTTTACTTAGAGGCACTTATTAGCAAGACCCAACTTGAAATATGAAGGCCAAAGTACAAAATAAAAAATAAAAAACCTTGTAAGTGCTAAAGTGAAAAAGGACCAAACATAAAGAGACAAAATGTAATTTACCTTCAGGGTTTGGTGGGGGCAAGATAGGGTATTTGGGTGAAGAAGGGGAATAACGTTTTGATAATTTTACAAGATTTTTATAATAATTATTTACGTGATTCTATTTACACATTAAATTTTACATTATATTTATTTGTATAAATTTTTTTCATAATGTACAATTATAATGTAATAAGAAATTTATTGAGTGTAAGTAGGAGAGTCTAATTATTTTACATATTTTCATTTCTATTGTATTTACTGTATTTTTTTTTAATTTTTAAACAAATGTATTTACCGTATTGATTTATTTATTTTTTGCAATAATTTGTGGTCAAACTATTTATTTGTAATCTTTCAAAAACAAAGTTTGACCTTCTCGCAAGCACTAACGAACGAATAACTGACTTAGCCACTTCATTTGTGACAATCAATGAAGAGAGTCCATGTAAGAAAGTAAACATGCTGAACGTGGTGAAGTGGTATAGGCGTTGATGTTTGGAGTTTGTTTACTTGGCAGTTTTTTTTTTTTTTTTTTTTCAGCATTGTTGTTCAAGATAAAAAATTAGAATCAATTTTCAAATATAATGATGTGATAATAAATTAAAATATTAAAAGTAACAAGTTTAACCTTCGCGTAACCATTAACTAACTAACAAATTGAAATGACCGACTAAGCCACTTCATTTGTGACAACCAATGAAGAGAGTCCATGTAAGAAATCAAACATGCTGAGGGTGATGTGGTGCAGTGGTATAGGTGTTGGTGTTTGGAATTTGTTTACTTTGGTTGTGTCACGCTTGGGGATGTAAGAAAAATTGAACAAGTGATTAAATTGATTGAATTGGACCGAAACGACTATATTTGGTATGTTTTTTAACAATAATCGGTGTGTGCAGTTTTTTAATTTGATTTTTTTCGATTTTCGATTTGGTATCGGTTTAAGTACCTTGTGTACTGAACTAAACCGAAATCGAATATTTCAACATATATTATATTTATAATATAATGATATTAATAAGTATAATAAATTATTAACATCAATTAATTAATCTTATTATCTCTATAACTTAAGTTAGTAAACTCTTATTATATATAATATTAACTCTAACTCTTTATTTTTGAAACCTTAGGTGCCATTTGGTACCATTTACGTTTTCAATTTTCAGTTTATATTTACAAAAATTTTAAAATTTGTCATAAAAACTTGTTTGGTAAATATTTTGGTTTATAAACCAGTGGTCTCAGTTTACAAATTTAGTCAAAATTTGTAAACTCAAAAAATGAGTTTACGTTTTCAGTTTTCAGTTTTTTTTTTTGGACCACCCCACCACTCGCCATTATTTTCCACCACCGTCTTTCACCACCACCACCCACCACCACCGTCTTCTGCCGCCGCCACCACCACCCACCACCGTCTTCCGCCGCCACCACCCGCCACCACCATCTTCCGCCACTACCACTCGCTACCACTTTCCACCACCTTCTTCCGTTGCCGCCACCTGCCACCTGCCACCACTTTCCACCACCGTCTTTCGCTGCCACCACCCGCTACCTGCCACCACTTTCCACCACCGTCTTCCGCCACCATCACCCGCCACCACTTTCCACCACCGTCTTCCGCCACCATCACCCGCCACCACCATCTTTCGCCACTACCACCCGCCATCACTTTCCACCACCATCTTCCGCCGCCGCCGCCACCACCCGCCACCTGCCACCACTTTCCACTACCGTCTTTCGTTGCCACCACCCGCCACCTGCCACCACTTTCCACCACCGTCTTTCGCCGCCACCACCCGCCACCACTTTCCACCACCTTCTTCCGCTGCCACCACCTGCCACCACTTTCCACCACCGTCTTTCGCCGCCGACACCACCTGCCACCACTTTCCACCACCGTCTTCCACTGCCACCACCTGTCACCTGCCACTACTTTCCACCACCTTCTTCTGCTGCCACCACCTGCCACCACTTTCCACCATTGTCTTCCGCCACCACCACTTGCCACCACTTTCCACCATCGTCTTCTGCCACCACCCTCCATCATTGTCTTCTGCCGCCACCACCCATTACCTGCCGCTATTACCCATCACCCGCCATCCGCCATCATCGTCTTCCATCACCACCACTCGCCACCACCCACCACTACCGTCTTCCGTCACCTCACACCCGCCACCACTGTCTTCCGCTGCCACCATCTGCTACCACTCGCCACCACTCGCCATTTCTCACTCTTTTAGTTTATATTTTTTAAAATTTTCAAACATTTTGTCCAAACCAAATGCGTTTGTAGTTTATGTTTTTCCAAAAATAAACAAAAACCAGTTTATAAAATTTTTGTAAATATAAACTGAAAACATAAGTGTTACCAAACAGGCCCTTAGTATTTGTTAATTTTATTTTTTTATTTTTTTGTATTTTGGTTAATCTAGGAATTTGAAAATATTTATTAAATAGATAAATTGAATATGTTTAAAGTGGTGGACAAATAACTAATTCAATGGTTTTACATAGATTGGACTATATATATTAAAAAGTGACTCAAGTTTGAAATGTCCTAAACCGATTAAACCACACGGAACCAAACCGTTTCAATCGGTTGGGTTGGGTTGGGTTGAGTTGAGTTGGGTTTGATAAAAGAAACAGTCTGTATCGGTGTTCAAAATAATAAAATTGGCATTATTGGTTCGGTACCTAAATACCCATCGTACTGAACCGATTACATCCCTAATCACGCCCCACTTTTTATTACCCGAGTAACATTACCATATCCATTAACATAAATCATTTTCCATTAAGAACAAGCAGAACTATACATACATTACATCCATAAATAAATGAAAGTCCACTCATTCGTACATACATGGAATGCAACATGAATTACATTTAAACAAAATGCCCGTAGGCTTATATCTTTACATTAAAAGTAAGTGTTTAACCTTTTTTCAATGATGGCGTTCCGCCAACAAGTATAGGCCTCATGGCCAACAATTAAGGAGGATCACTGATCTTGAATCATCTCTCAACGTACACCTGAAAAATGATTAGCAACGTGAGATGAACATAAAGTCTAGTAGAAATCCCAACATGATCCTAAACAATAACAACATATATATATATATATATATATATATATATATTTATATATATGTATATATATATTTATGATCATGAATACACCATGACGTACAATATAAATAATATGACAATTTAATATTCAAAATATATTTATATAAGTACATTTTCTCCAAAAGCATCCATTTGAACACTACAAGATGTAAAACCATTTGTTTTCTTTCCAATTATCTAGTTTAGATTCAAATGCATTTCTTCACAATACAACCTTGGTTATTTAAACCTCTACATTAATATAAAAGAATTTCGTTTCCACATTTGTTTTGAAAGCAAGTTCACATATACGAGTTATAACCCAATCCATAACTCAACCCACTACACACACTAATGGATCCACACATCTACTATCTTTCCTGGCCATAGGTCTAAGGGTAAGGAACACCTATAACAAGATACTAAGAAATATATATTTCTAAATATAAATAACTGAACGTAATACATACTTCCATTTCCACTGGCCTACAACATGGATGGCAAATGATACAACCCACATAACACATAACACTTTACCGGCCTCACCCGGAGGGAAACAACCCCAAGGTCACACTTTATCGAGCACAAACCGAAAGGGAGAGGAATTTATCTCAAGGGGCCACGCTTTACCGGCCTCCTAGAGAGAAACATATCTCAATTTCACACTTTATCGGATGCAAACCAGGATGAAGAGGAACCTCTGTCAACGTTCCACGCTTTACCAGGTTAACCGGAGAGAAACGGACTTCCAACCACATCAGAACATGCTAGATCACACAACTACCACACATGTGTATTACATACTCATAATCTATTCAACAACAACAATGTCATCCTCCACCAATGACTAAGGACAAAACTCTAATAATTAAATACAAGACCCTTACAACGCGATTTCACAACTAATTCCACCATTTTTTTCATTAAACCAAAAGAATTACTAACATAGTTTTGTTATCAAGCCCAACCCATTGTTCCAAATACCCCAACACCTTTGTCAAAACCTCTATGCCATTAATAAAACCCTTTTTAAGATATACAACTTCATCCCAACTCAACGCAACACAAACAAAGAAAACACTAGGCCCAGTTAATCTCCTTTAGCAACCAAAGCATTAATTCAATCCCCTAAAGCATTTGTTAAATCTTAAAATCATCAATTCAATCTCATTACACATAACCCAATTATTGCCTAACTTTACCCCTCTTTGTTTATTAATTCTTAATGAGAAATTAGGGCTTTTTGCCACAATCAACATAGACATGATTAACTACCTCCCAACATACCAAATCAACCAACAATCATACAATTCCAACTCCCGAAACTCAAACTCCTAATCCCCTCTCATGCTTTTGGAAAATCCCTTAACAAATACATTTTTAAATGCAATAAAAACTACCACATGTCTATCTATAAAGAGGTATTGAAGAGGAACAAAAGAATCCCTACCTCTTGAAGCAAAGAGGAGACAACCCAAAAATCGTCGGCGACGAAACGATGATCCGTTCGGATTAAATGGAAGCCCTCGCCAAGCTCTATGTTTTGGTATATGGAACTAGAGGTCAAAGATGTTTAGAAATAAATGAAATCAAGGTTAAAAGCTTGAAAACTCAAAAATAACAAAAAGAGAGAAAAGAGGGAGTGAAAAATGAAGAGATTTGACAAAAAAAAGTGACTTTTAAAGATCTGATTCTGGACAAACCGCTCAAGAGGTCAAAAGTGAGCTCAAGCGGTGAATCGAGCCTTCCAGTATCTCAGACAATTTTGAAAAATAGAGTTGGAAGGGTCGGCGGACTGCCCGAGCGGTGAAACTTGCACTCGAGCGAACTATGCATACAACACAGATTCACAAACTTCAAACGAGCATAACTCTCTCGTCCGTACTCCGTTTAGGGTCGTTCTTGTGTCCAAATTGAAGCCCCAAAAGTAAGAATTTTAATGGTTCTAGCCTCATATCAAGATTCAAAGTGTGGAGAGAGAAAATGATAAAAGAGTGAAAACTACTCAATAACAACTATTAGAATTTGGAGTTTTTGATCCAATTTCGCCCAACCACTATGGTAACACCATGACCAAGGCTTAAATATCGACAATGTTCTCAATCATGATAGTCAAAGAATCAAATATAATTCCATTATACCACGAAGTATAGAGTGCTATAGGTAGTTTTTTTTTTTGGCTCATTTTTGTTTCAGCATTTCTATTTAAGACAAAAAAATTAGACCCAATTTTCAAGCTCGATGATTTGACAATCAATTAGGATATTAAAGGTAACACTCTCTTTCTTATCTAGGGGTGCAAATTTGGCACACCGACCGGTGGCCCACCTGAAGCCCCCCCGCAGCTTGGCCTGGCTAGGCCCATCCAAGCCCGAGCTTGGGCCGAGCCTAGCCTGAGACCTTGGGCCTGGGCCTGGGCTTGGGCTTGGGCTGTCTGTTTTGAAGCCTAGCCTGGTTCGTGAGCCCAATCCAAAGCCCTTTCCATCAGCCCACTCAAGACTCTACCCACCAAAGGCTCAGTATCATTTTTGATGAAAAAATAAAAAAAAAAATGGTCAGGCTCGGCCCAAGGCTTGCCTGAGTACCCCCTAGGCCTGGGCCTAACTTTCTGGCATGCGGGTCAGCTCGACCCAAATTTTGGCAAGAGCCTGCACGGCCTGACTGTGAGTTAGGCCGGGCCAAATTTACACATCTTTTTTAATCATCAACCAATCATATCAGTTACACATCATTGGATCTAAAAAGTGGACTTATATATGATATATATATATATTTTAATTTATGCTTCTAAATTCAGTTCAACGAAAGAATCAAAAGATTTTAAAAATTATAAAAATTAGTAAATTTTTTTTGACTTACTTTAGCTTATTTATTTATTTTTTACTTTTTAGATTCATTACGTGCAAGGATTGAAAATAAAAATTTTAATCTAATTAAAAAAATCACTAAAAAATTAAAAAAAAAGAAAGAAAGAGGTAGTTGAATTAACATCCAAACAAACAAAATTATTTGGTTGAAGAAATCAAACCCTGTTTGGATTTAGGAAACAGAGAGAGTTCCATTCCTTGGCACTTTTCCAAATCCTAAACCGATTCAACTTTCACATTGACTCTCACTCTAATATAAGGAAAATGCTATAGGTCTCAAATTTTCTACCAAATAAATGAGTAAATGTCTCACATGACCCACAATTCACGTGAGACATTTGATCATTTATTTGGTAAAAATTTTGGTATCCTAGCATTACCCCTAATATAAACACCCCTAATCATCCTCGCCTTGCCTACAAACCCAACTCTCGCTCTTCTCTCTGCTTTTTTAGTATCGATTACTGCATATACGTGTCCTCGTCCTTGTTCTATATTTTTCTTGTTCTTGTTCTTCAATCAAGCAATGGCTGGTACTCTCATCACTCCCGGCGGTGATGATTCCCTGAAGGATTATCCCTGAAAACTGACTTGGTATGCCTTGGTAACTTGCATCGTCGCTGCCATGGGTGGGCTGATTTTTGGCTATGACATCGGTATCTCTGGTAAGCCCATCTTCAACTGAATAAATCTTCACTTCTGCTACTTTCGAAAAATATGTTGTCTATTCATAAAAAAATCAATGCCCAATTAGTACACATTAATGTCGTCTATTCATGTATATATATGATATTGATTAATAACGGTGATGATGATTAGGTGGGGTGACATCAATGGCTCCATTTCTTGACAAGTTTTTCCCGTCTGTGTATCGGAAGGAAGAGCTCGATCACTCTACCAATCAGTACTGCAAGTTCAACAGCCAAACGCTGACCATGTTTACGTCGTCCCTGTATTTGGCTGCTCTTTTTGCATCCTTCTTCGCCTCGACGATGACCAAGAAACTGGGTTGCAAGTTTTCCATGCTTATGGGCAATTGTATCTTTTGTTGTAGTGCTCTTCTCAACGCCTTCGCTGTACACCTCGCTATGCTCATCATCGGTCGAATTTTGTTAGGTGTTGGTGTTGGTTTCGCCACTCAGGTAACTCAATTCATAAAAACTCTCTTTCTTTCTTTCTTTCTTTCTTTCTTTCTTTCTTTCTTTCTTTGCTCCAATCCAATATTATTACGTACAGTCGCACTATGATTGAACATAATAATGTATGTTTGTATTTAATAATTTACTAAATTCTAAATTAATTAATTTCAGCCACATCACATCCTCTAACTTGTCTGTTTTGAAAAATCTAGAAATCCCTTAGATGTTGATTTGAGATTATGTATCCATTTTAAGCAGTAAGCAACAATCCCAATCAAACAATCAAGACAAATCGACACAACGATTTTACGTGAAAAAACCATAATTGGATACCTCCAATTGAGATAAAAAATCACGGGCAACAGCCACAAAACAATCCACTAAGAAGATATAAAGGAATTACACAGGTATACTCTTAATTACCTAGCGAATCCACGCCCGAATTGAACCAACCCCTATATGCCTCTTCCAACCCCGTCTTCACCTCGGAATTGTCTTGACGATGAGCCACTTCAGAATCCACCAAAGCTTCAGGCTCAAATTCTTCAGAATCCACCGAAGAACAACTCTCTCTTTTAAATAGAATGAACAAACAAACCTTTGATGTATTCTTCTTAACCCATGAGTTGAATACTCAATTAAACATCAAAGAAAGCTAGCAAAATATCCTCAGATATAAACCTTAATATTGAAAAAGAAGATCTGGAGCAGTAATCCTAAAATCTGACAGAAACCCGTACTTATAGAAATCTGGAACTGCGAGGCTCACTCGAGCAAAGACTCTCTCGCTCGAGCGAGGAACCAAAAACACATGTTTTCCATAAGTGGCTTCGCTCGAGCCACTCAAGCTTCGCACGAGCGTAAAATCATCTCTTTCAGGTTTTTATAAGGACGCAGCCTTAGCTCCTTCGCTCAAGCGAGCAAGGGAGGAAATGCAACTTTGAATGCAATTTTGCATTTTGCTTCGGGGGCGTTGGCCCTCGACCCTGCCGTGGCGCTGGCCCAGACCCGCCAAGGGCTGCTGCCCCCTCGACCCCCGTGAGCTGACCGGGCAGGTCGATCCCCGTTATAATCAGTGAAGTGACAATCTTGAAAGTATTAACATCACAAACTTCTTTGCACGGCACAATTCGGGTTGGATTTGCATCTAACAAACTCATAGCCTCACTGAAATAAAAGTGCGAAAACAAGTACAACTGAAAGGCGTTTTGTTAAACGGGATTGCCAAGAATAAAAGCCTAACATGTTTCAAATTACAGTCAGTGCCACTGTTTGTATCAGAGATGGCTACACACAGATACCGCGGAACCCTCAACGTCTGCTTCCAACTATTCATCACAATTGGCATTTTGATTGTCGGCCTTGTCAACTACTTCACCAACATGATTAAGGGCAACTTGGGTTGGCGCATCAGCTTAGGTGGTGCGGCTGTTCCAGCCGTCCTCATGATCCTCTCATCTCTCGAAGTCTCCGAAACCCCAAACTCCCTCATCGAGAGAGGCCACTTCGAAGCCAAGAAGCAGCTCCAGCGCATCCTCAGAGTTGCCCATGTCCAACCCGAGTTCAACGATCTGGTGGATGCAGGTGCAGCCTCAAAGGAAGTGGAACACCCATGGAGGAACCTATTGATGAGCAAGTATAGGCCTCAGTTTTGTTTAGCTATGTTGATTCCGATGTTTCAACAACTCACTGGGATCAATGTAGTTATGTTCTACGCTCCTGTGTTGTTCAAGACCGTTGGGTTCTAGAGCAAAACTTCGCTTGCATCGGCCATGATCACCGGTGGTGTGAATGTTCTTGCGACATTTATCTCTGTTTTTGGGACTGATAGGTGGGGGAGGAAACCCCTGTTTCTATGGGGAGGTGGCATCATGCTTGTGCTTCAGGTAATCCTTGTAACCAATTCTTTTTCTCCATCATCTTTCTATTTATGTATTGATTTTGTGTCCAAATTTTCAAGTTTGTAAAACACACTAGTATTGTATTTGCACTATTTTATTACATGCTAAATTTTTTACTTATATTTTTTTTTATTGTGTATGTGTTATTTATATATGCAGAGTGCAGTAGCAGTTCTTATTTGCGCTAAATTTGGAGTAACAGGAGATGCTTTTGATTTGGGAATCCTATATATTCAAGCATCCTAGTATGTTGCATCTGCATCTTCATCACAGCTTTTGCATTTTCATGGGGTCCTCTAGGATGGTTGGTGCCTAGCAAAATCTTCCCTCTCGAGATTCATTCATCCGCGTAGAGTATCGTCGTGGCTGTGAATATGTCATTCACTTTCCTCGTTGCCCAAGTGTTCCTTGCTACTCTTTGCATGGTCAAATTCGGCCTATTCGTCATCTTTGCAGGTTTAGTGCTAATCTTGAGCCTCTTCGTCATCTTCTTCGTACAATATACCCATCGAGGAAATGTCACAAGTGTGTAGAGGGCACTGGTACTGGAAAAATTTTGTTGATAAAAAGGAAATCGAGATGAAGAATGAAAGGCCTTAGAAAGATATACATAGCTAGTCCGCATGTCATCATTAGTATTTTTTTTTTTTTTTGGGTTTTAACTTTTGTTTTTAGTTGTTCCATGTAGAGACATGGAACAACTATATAGCTCTTATTCATATTTTTCTATGAAATACAAGTCCATATATATAGACTATCATACAGAATTTATTCTAGACAATCCCTGCAATCACTTTTCTTTACAACTCATGCCACATGCACTCTTGCTTTACAATTCATGCCACATGCACACTTGCTTTACAACTCATGCCACACTCACTCTCATTTTACAACTCATGCCAACACTCCCCCTCAAGTTGGTGCAAAGATGTCGCCAATGCCCAACTTGTCGAGTGAGTTGTAGAACATTTTACTTGACACGCCTTTAGTTAGAATGTCTGCCAGTTGATCTTCCGATTTAACAAACGGAAACTGAACTATCCCAGTCTCGAGCTTTTCCTTGATGAAATGTCGATCCACTTCAACATGCTTTGTACGATCATGTTGGACCGGATTGTGAGCAATACTAATGGCTGCTTTGTTATCACAAAATAACTCCATTGCTGAAGCAGGTGGGAAACCAAATTCTGTAAGTAACTTCCTTAACCAAAGGAGTTCGCAAAGTCTCTTATTCATCGCTCTGAACTCAGCTTCTACACTAGAAAGAGCCACGACCTTTTGTTTCTTACTCCTCCAAGTAACAAGGTTTCCTCCTACAAAGGTGAAATATCCCGAAGTAGATCTTCTGTCAGTATTGTTGCCTGCCCAATCTGCATCTGTGTAACAACCAATATTTAGATGATTATCCTTAGAGAACATAAGTCCTTTCCCTGGGGCTGATTTCAAGTATCGAAGTATTCGAACAACTGCATTCATATGATCTTTACTAGGACAGTGCATGAATTGACTTACAACGCTCACAACATATGTGATATCCGGTCGAGTATGTGCCAAATAGATTAGTCTTCCAACTATCCTTTGATACCTCTCTTTATTCGTAGGTAGCTGATCAGAATACTCTCCTAGGTGATGATTCTGAACAATTGGAGTGTCCTCAGCCTTACAATCAAGCATTCCAGTTTCTGCGAGTAAATCCAACACATACTTTCTTTGGGATAGAAAGATGCCTTGCTTTGACCGAGCCACCTCAATTCCCAAAAAATACTTCAACCCACCCAAATTTTTCATTTCAAATTCGATCGCCAAATATTCTTGGAGTTTAGAAATCCCCCCAACGTCATCTCCAGTAATTATCATATCATCAACATAAATAATCAATGCTGTTATCTTTCCCTTGTAGTGTTTTAGGAATAGCGTATGATCTGAATTGCTCTGCTTGAAATCACATTGTCGCATAGCCATGCTAAACCGTCCAAACCATGCACGGGGAGATTGCTTCAAGCCGTATAGTGCCTTATTCAGTTTACACACGACTCCATTTTGAGAAGATGAAAATCCAGGTGGAACATCCATATATACTTCCTCCTTGAGATCACCATGAAGGAAGGCATTCCGTACGTCAAACTGATGCAGTGGCCAATCTAGATTAGCTGCAAGAGACAATAATACCCTGACTGTGTTCAGCTTCGCCACTGGAGAGAACGTCTCATGATAATCTATGCCATAAGTCTGTGTGTACCCCTTCGCCACAAGTCTTGCCTTATACCTCTCAATAGATCCGTCAGCCTTGTGTTTGATAGAAAAGACCCATTTGCATCTGACAGTCTTCTTCCCTTTCGGCAGAGGAATAAGTGTCCATGTCTGATTTTTCTGAAGAGCTGCCATTTCCTCTTGTATAGCATGCATCCATTTCGGATCACTCAAGGCTTCGGGTACTTGGTTAGGAATATGATCAACAGACAACTGGTGTACAAATGTTTTGAGTGAATCTGATAACCTCTGAGATGAGACATGGTTGGCAATCGGATATATGGATTTCTTACTCACATGATCTGGAGAGTATCGGTCTGGTGGTTTTCCACGGTTATGCCTGAAAGGTAATTGATAACCAACAGAAGTATCACAAGCATTATCAGGAGGAGGAGTAGTTACCTTACGAATATTCTCAAGAGATTGATCAGTCTCGGGTATTAGAGGTTGATGAGGGGGGTCTTCATCGTCGAGACTTCAACTAGGTTCTTCGCTACAGTCAGCCATACAAGCTGGTGTAGTTATGATTTCCATTCCAGGGTCAGCAGTCCTTCCTGATACATCAGTAGGAGCGGCGGCTGTAGTAGTGGTAGAAGCTGCGGTAGGCTCGGGATAAGCTACTTTTGTCCCCATTGCGAGGAAATCGAAAACAGCCCAATTCTGCTCTTCATTATGTCGTATCTCCCCCTGAAGAGGAGAATCGGTCATGGGGTTAGGGAAAAAGAACTCAGACTCGAGAAATGTGACATCCATGGTAACATAAGTACGTCGGGTGGGGGGATGATAACATCGATACCCTTTCTGATGCGTTGCATAGCCCAGGAAAAAACAACGTAGAGCACAAGGATCAAGCTTAGTACGTTGAGGTTTCGGGAGATGTACGAAAGAAACACACCCAAATATCCGAGGTGGGAGCATCAGGACAGAGGGTAAAGAGCCATGGCATGAGAGAGCCTGAAGCGGTGTCTGAAAGTCCAAGACTTTGGAAGGCATGCGATTCAACAAATAAACTGTTGTAACAATGGCATCGGCCCAATAACTACGAGGGGCATGGGCACCAATCAAAAGGGCCCAAGCAGTCTCCAAGATATGTCTGTTTTTCCGTTCCGCCACACCATTCTGTTGAGGAGTGGCAGAGCAACTGGTCTCATGAATGAGACCACGAGTGTTAAAGTAACTCTTGAATGCATCATTCATATATTCGCCACCATTATCGGAGCGGAGAATCTGAAGCTTGGCAGAGAATTGAGTCTGAATCATGGCATGGAAGGACTGGAAAAGAGGAAATACGTCACTCTTATGTTTCAACAAATAAACCCAAGTCATGCGAGTACAGTCATCCACAAAGGTCACAAACCAATGAATCCCAGAAGGAGTTAAAACTGGAGAAGGTCCCCAAACATCGGAGTGTACCAAAGTAAATGGAACATTACTTTTATTCAAACTCAAAGGATAAGGCACATGGTGACTCTTGGCCAAAATGCAAGTGTCATATTTAAAATCAGACTCACTAATGGCAGAAAATAAATCGGGTAACAAATGCTTTAAGTAGCTAAAGGATGGATGCCCCAAGCGACGATGCCAAAGCCAAATCTGTTGACGTTTCACATTAGGCACTTGTTGTACATGATGAGGTTGGCCGGGACTGAAATCATCCATAACATATAGCCCCCCCCCTCTTAGTACCACGACCAATGATCTCCTTGGTGAGAATATTCTGAAGAAAACAAAACTTGGGATATATTAGTGCACAACAATTGAATTCTTCAGTAGCTTGTCCCACAGATATTAATTTACTTGATAGGGATGGAACAAGTAAAGTGTTTGACAATGAGAGTGAGGAAGAGAGAGAAACAGTGCCGGCTCCTGTAACCGGATAAGTGACCCCATTGGCATTAGCAATATTTACCCGTTTTGGTTGAGTAATAGAAGTAAAGTCATTGGGATCAAACGTCATATGATCGGTGGCTCCCGAATCAAGTATCCAACCATTAAAGGCATCCGGAGTGGAATTAAATAAAGCGTAACCATAGTTACCTGAAGCACTGAAAGGGGTAGAGCCATCTAGGAGATGAGAAGTACTTGTGGACGTTAGAAGAGATAACTCGGGATCCGCATGTGCTAAAGCAGCCCGTCCCGAAACACTGTTGACAGCAGCTTCACTTTCACTTTGTTTTCGGGCTTTGAACTCGTCCCACAATTCTGGAAATCCATGTAATTTAAAACAAGTCTCACGGGTGTGTTTGGGCTTGCCACAATAAGTACATCCATGACCTTCAGTAGATGGCTGCCCAGAGCTACGACGGCTGGAAGAAGACAAACCAGATTTGGGCAGCGCTGCACTGGACCGAGTTCCAGCTGCAGGCCGAGTTCCAGTTGCAGATTTCCCAGTTGGGACCATCGATAGCTGCTGTTTCAGAGGCTGCGGATTGGAATGGGTTCCTCCTCGAGATGCCATAGCAGCGCCAACCTATCCATCTGTGCTGACCATCATCACGGACTGTCGTGAATCTTCACGGCGAACATAGGCATATGCCTGTTCGACTGAGGGGAACGGGTTCATGAGGAGTACGTCGCCACGAACCTTGTCAAGCCGATCGTCTAAGCCATCAAGAAAGGTATACACTCGATCCTCTTGTAGAATGGAAGTAAATTTCTGAATATCATTGGGACAGACCATCGGATTGGGGCGTCGGAAATCGATCTCCCTCCATAAGGCCTGAAGGCCATTGTAGTAGGTTTCAATTTGCCCACCGCCCTGTCGCATCTTGGTCACCCGTTTCTTGAGATCATAAACCTGCGATGTGTCTGTGCCATCAAAAAAAGTTGTGGCAATGGCATCCCACACTGCTTTTGCCGTTGGGAATTGAATGAAATTACCAATCATGCTTGGTTCCATGGAGTTAATTAACCACCCTTTCACAATCGAATTTTCAGTCCGCCATTTTCGCCATGTTGGGTCAGTTTGTTGGGGCTGGTGGAGATCTCCATTGATGTATCCAAGTTTATCCTTGCCGGAGATATACATCTCCAAAACTTGGGACCACAGAGCATAGTTGGTGCCATCCAACTTGATGCCGATCGGTGCAGCGGAAATTTCATGGGTTGGTGTCTGGTTTTGAGTCAGGGTCTGGGACAGTAAATCTGTCATTCTGGATGTTAGGTCTTCTAGGGTTGGGTTGGTAATAGATGTTTGGTCTGTGGATGGAGTTGCCATAGTCGGCTAGGTCTGGTGAAGGTGTAAAGTGTGAAGCAGAAAGCCTAGGATCTCTGCTCTGATACCATGTAGAGACATGGAACAACTATATAGCTCTTATTCATATTTTTCTATGAAATACAAGTCCATATATATAGACTATCATACAGAATTTATTCTAGACAATCCCTGCAATCACTTTTCTTTACAACTCATGCCACATGCACTCTTGCTTTACAATTCATGCCATATGCACACTTGCTTTACAACTCATGCCACACTCACTCTCATTTTCGTCATCTTCTTCGTACAATATACCCATCGAGGAAATGTCACAAGTGTGTAGAGGGCACTGGTACTGGAAAAATTTTGTTGATAAAAAGGAAATCGAGGTGAAGAATGAAAGTCCTTAGAAAGATATACATAGCTAGTCCGCATGTCATCATTAGTATTTTTTTTTTTTTTTTTGGGTTTTAACTTTTGTTTTTATTAATACTTTTAAGTTCAACAAAAAAACAAGGTTGTTAGGATTCTTTTGTATAAATTTTACTGGTCTTATTACATTAATTTGTGGTTGTGTTTTGACGTTTTCTGGGCAACCAAGCAGTGTGTGATGGGAAAATACAAACAGAACTATAAAGAAAATTCCAGAAAACCCATTTATTGTCTTGTTTGGTTATTTAGACAAATGAGAGGAATAGAGGACAGAAATTTGAATCCCTTAGTCTAGGTTGGTTTGGCCTTTTGAATGAACAATTCATATGATTCGAGACATATGGGTGTTTTCGAGATAGCTGACTTTGAAACTTTGGATTTACCGGTTTCAAAAAATAAAATTCAGTGCTTCAAGATTTACGTTTTTCCTTTTGCACGTTGTCTTTACAACCAAAAGTGTACGTATAGTAACAGGGTAGGTACAATTCTCCACAGCTGAAGTTACAGATGTTAAAACTCAACATCTATAAAGTTAATTTTACAAAAACTGATGTGCTTGTATCGACTTGGTCGCTGATTTTTTTTTTTGGCAGTGTGTAAAATCAAGTCCTATAACCTTTTTGGTAGCATAACATACTTGCCGGTTCATTGAAGTAATTTCCACTCTCACTATGTTCCAACTAAGCCTTTTCAATATTTGGAATTGGAACTTATGCCTGGTGCTAGAAGGGTGCTGCCCAATGCGCTTGAACATATAATTTCTATTTTCATTTACAAACCATTGTTTTTATTTTGGGTAAGCTACCAATAGGTCCTAATAGTTGGACATAATTCCCATCAAGTCTAATTAAAAATAAGTCTTGATAAAATTGTCGCTAAAAATAATTTTTGTGACAATTTTTTATATGTCGCTAAAAATTAACAATTAGTGACTTATTTTGTCATGATTTTTATAAATTATCGCTAAAACTTACAATTAGTGACTTTTTTTATGACAAATTTTTTCTATAGGACCTATTAGATAATAAATCCACTTATTAAGACCTACACGTAAGTACCCTTTTTATTTTTTGAAAGAACTATACACTTCTTCTTTGATCAATTAACGAGTCTCTCATCTCCCTGTCTTTCTATATATTCTCAAATTCATTTATTATTATTATTATTATTTTTAAATTAAAAAAAAAAACTTAGTAGGGGGTGTTGGCCTTAGCTAATATTGATAGCATAAATCTTGTAAGCCAAAGACCTAGTACTACTAGGCCATGTTTGTTTGGACGGATTGGATTAGCATTCCCATGACTAATAGTCCTAGGACTACGAATCCGTTGGATTATGTATCCTATCTTCATTAATAGTCAAGTTTAAAATAATTAATCCGTACTTCAATTGTTTAATCAAATATCGGATTAATAATTTTATTAGACTATTAGTCCAATCCCAAGCTCATGTCCACCCAAACAAACATGACGCTAGGGGAATGCATGAGTACATGTCTAGCAACTCTTTAGGATTTAATAGAAAATCAATGAAAATGAAGGAACAAAATAATTTTTTTGATCTAGTAGTAGTACTAATGTAATTTGGCTTTGGTTTTGGAACAATATTACCAAAAAACACTAATACCTTAGTCCTCAGTGATTTGCACTTTGGAACATACATTCTTAAAAATGGCACAATTTTGTTCTAAAGTGGTGAATTTAGTGAGTCAAAACGACCAAAAAAAATTTGCCATTTTATTTCCTTAAAGGTTTCTTTAGGAGGAAAAAAACACAAATTAAAATCTAAGGAGAGTGGAGTTTTGGTACGCCAAAATGTTTTAAAAAATGAGCATAATACTCTTATAAATGTGTTTTATATGATTAATTTGAAGAAAAATAGACTATAATTTGTTAAATGTCTGATTGTTAAAATGAAATTTCTCTATAAGTATCTCAAGTTCTAGTAGTATAATCTATAAAAGTCTACTCCTATGGTGTCACATTTCAAAGCATTCGGTGTATAATGTTTCTGTTTTGTTCTGCATAACTAAAACGATCTTGTGTTTCTGGTAACATAGTATTGGTATAAAGAAATTTTGCTCTCTTAGCCATATGATTATTTCAAGATGTGTTTGGAGATCTTTATTTTTTATTTTTTGTTTTAATTTTTCCTACGGCAAGTCTATCATTCACTTTTTAGTCATAATTGCTAGGTCCACACACCCTAGTAATGCAAGTTCAACATCCACTTTTTTTTTTCTTTCTTTTTTTAATAATAACTTTGTTGCTTGTTTAGATTTCATTTTTGTTAATGGAGAAAAATGTACATTGAGGGCCTACTTTCTTAATTGAACTCTAAATTTAAGGCATGACTAACTTTTGAATGATAAACATAAAAGAAAAAGAAAACAGAACCGTATCATTGAGGTGAAACTCAGAAATAAACTCAACATAAGGCATTAGTAACAGAATACCACTAACAAACAAATTACAATTAGTGAACTGATGTCATTATACTAATGCCACATACTCCTGCCACCTTGGGCAATCTATTACATCTTTTGAAATGTCGCATTATAGTCTACACGTTCAATTTGAAAAATTTTGCAAATCCTCTCACGCCAAATGTCATAACCACTGTAGCAAAAGTTTGATCTGGTCTGGAATTTGTAATCTAGCAAACTACTTCAAGAACCATTTTAGGGAAGGATTTTCCTTTCAAGTTCCTATTTAGCCAGTGAACCGTTATGGTTCTTTTTCATTCTTTAGGATCTCATTTTTGTTCTTATAATTGAACTATTTTATATGTTAGTGCCGTCATAGAACCATGGATTTTGTGGCTGCCTGGAAGAATCTGAAGAAAGACAAGCCATGTACTATCAAGTTTTGTCACAAATGCCTCTGTAACAGGTTATATACAATGATGTGCTTCTTGTAATTTAGTAGTTTATTTTTTGATGTGTGCATTGATGGGAGAAACGAACACCGATTCAACAACCCAAATCAAACACAAATTACCGAAAATAAAATATTCTCCCTCTTTATGTGAATCTGCTAGGAAGCAATTAAATTGAGCACAAAATATATAACAAAATGGAATCAAAGGCACATGCACAAAAACACGAGCAATTTTTATGTGGAAAATCTTCTCGGTGTGAGAATGAAAAACCACGGGACCTTAGTCCACCAAAATCTCCACTATCAACAAATAATGGGTGTACAACAAGTTCTCTCTAGCTATAACTAGAGGCAAACAACAAAGATACAAACTCAAGAAATAAACATTCTTGGCAACAAAAAAAGAGAGATCTCACCAAAAACAGGGGACTGTTCCAGAACCCAAAAGCTGCTACAGAATGCTCTAAAACCAATCTCCACCGCTCAGATTTTAAAGCCCTGAGTCACAAACCTACTCACTAAATTTCAGCTCAATCGGACCATGGATGCTTGCCGATCGGAGCTTTTGATCAGATCTGAGCAGAATCTTCAAGAACACTTTGAAGCCTTTTTTTTTCTCTGTTTTGGACTGCAACTTCTCTCTTTCTCTCTTAGATTTTTTGGCAACAAATGGGGGTGCCTCTATTTACACACCACATTTTGTCTCAAGACATACCATTATCGATTATTTTTTATTACAATAATGACCTTATCTAAAATGACGACAAAAGAATATCAATACACACCTTAGTTGAATACACAACATCCAAACCCTAACCCTAGCCACCATTGTTGCAGCTGCCGCCATTTCACTGCCGCTGCCTCATCGCCCCTCTCTAGCTTCGGCGAATCCCCATCACCACAAACCCTCGCTGTCTCTCTGCCATATCTGCATCAATGTAGCCAACTAAAATTGGTTTTCCACTTCCAAAACTAAGTGTCAACCTGGAAGTGCCTCTAAGATATCTCATTATCCACTTTAGTACATTCTAATGCTCTCTTCTTGGATTTGAAAGAAATCGGCTAACTACACCAACTTTGTGAGCTATATCTGACCTTGTGGAGACCATTGCATACATTAAGCTTCCTACAGCTGAGGCATATGGAACTCTTTCCATATCTTCCTTCTCTTTATTTGTAGAAGGGCTTTGATTAGTGCTTAACTTAAAATGAGTAGCAAGAGGTGAGCTAACCACTTTATCATTGTTCATGTTGAATCTTTCAAGCACTTTTTCAATGTACTGCTTTTGTGACATGTACAACTTCTTCTCTTTTCTGTCTCGATAAATTCGAATACCAAGAATTTGCTTTGTTGGCCCCAAGTCCTTCATGGCAAAGGACTGGCTTAGTTGCTTCTTCAATTTGTCAATTCTTGAAGGATTTCTGCCAACAATCAACATGTTATCAACATAGAGCAATAAAATAATAAAATCATCATCAGAGAATTTCTGCACAAATGCACAATGGTCAGAAATAGTTTTCATGTAGCCTTGCTCCCCCATAACTGACTCAAACTTATTGTACCACTGTTTGGGTGCTTGCTTCAAACCATAAAGACTTTTCTTTAGCTGACACACATAATCCTCTTTTCCTTTCACTCTGAAACCCTCTGCTTGTTCCGTGTAAATCTCTTCCTCCAAGTCACCATGAAGTAAGGCAGTTTGCACGTCCATTTGCTCAATCTCTAAGTCTAGACTGGCGACTAAGCCAAAAACTACACGAATGGAAGACATTTTCACAATTAGTGAGAAGATCTCATCAAAATCAAAGCCTTTTTCTCTTACTGAATCTTTTAACAACTAGTCTAGCTTTGTATCGTGGTTGTGAAGTGAGTTCATCATGTTTCACCCTATACACCCACTTGTTCTTCAAAGCTCTTTTGCCCTTAGGCAACTTCACCAACTCAAAAGTGTGATTGTCATGCAATGACTGCTTCGCATCTTACATCGCATCAACCCACTTTAGCTTATGGTCATCTTCCATGGCTTCTACATAACACTTGGGTTCTCTCCCGGCAGTCATTAACACATAGTCATCTGTATAATACCAAGTGGAAGGATGTCGGTCTATAGCAGACCTCCTGGTTGGAACATCTGGTGGTATCTTTGGTGTTAGCAACTGATCAAGAGTCTTGTCACTTGTCTCAACTTGTAAAGGGTCATTTGAATCACCTAGACCTTGTTGGTCATCTTGAACATCATGTTCAACCTGTGCAGGCAAATCTATCAACGGAACCGGATCCAAGTCAACTAGACCATCACCATACCAAGACATTGTTTTCTCTGCTTTCTCAATATCTTGTATAGTTTGATCTTCAATAAACACAACATCTCAGCTTCTCACTAGTTTCTTGACAACTGGATCATATAACCTGTAGCCAAACTCATCTAGGCCATAGCCTAGAAAGATGCACTGTCGGGTCTTCGTATCGACCTTAGACCTCACATCTTTTGGAATATGCACAAATGCCTTACACCCAAAGACACGTAAGTGATCATAGGAAACTTACCTGTCCAAACTTTGTCTAGTACATCAAGCTGAAGAGGAATATATGGTGTGATATTAAGAACATGTACAACTGTACTCAAAGCCTTACCCCAAAAGGATCTTGGTAACTGTGCCTATGAAAGCAAACATCTCACTCTTTCAACCAGTGTCCTATTCATCCTCTTAGCCAAGCCATTCAACTGTGGAGTCTTTGGAGGTGTCTTTTGATGCCTAATACCTTGTTGTCTGCAATAATGATCGAAGGGGCCTGAGTATTCTCTCCCATTATTTGTTCTGATGCACTTCAGCTTCTTCCCAATTTGTCTCTTAACCAAGGCTTGAAATTGTTTAAACACATCCAATACTTGATCTTTTCTTTTCAAGGTATAGACCCACAACTTTCTTGAGTGATCATCTATGAAGGTCAAAAAGTAAAGGGAGCCACCAAGTGTTCTCGTCATCATAGGGCCACAAACATTTGAATATATTAAGTCAAGTATATCTTGTTTTCTTGAAGAAGGGAAACTCTTGAAGAAAACTCTATTCTGTTTTCCTGCCAAGCAATGAGTACATCTTTTCAAGTGTGCACTCTTCATTCTAGACAAAAGATTCTTTTTAGCCAATATTGTCAAGCCTTTTTCACTAATGTGGGCAAGCCTCTTGTGCCATAACTCTACTGTCAACTCATCTTCCATTGCATTAATAATGCCTTTGAAGAGTCTTTCTTGCAATATGTATAAAGTAGAAAACTTCTTGCCTCGAGCTACAACCATAGCACCCCTAGTGAGCTTCCACTGACCATCATTGAAGGTGTTGCAATACCCTTCATCATCAAGTTTACCTGCAGAAATCAAGTTCATGAAGATAATAGGAATATGCCTTACATCTTTAAGAACCAACCTTGTGCCATTATTCATCTCCAAGCATACATCTCCAATACCAATGATTTTGGCCAAGCCATCATTGCCCATCTTTACTGTCTCAAAGTCACCAGGTGTATATGAAGTGAATAATTCCTCTCGAGATGTAGCATGAATGGAGGTGCCACTATCAATTACCCAATTAGTGTCATGGCATGCAATATTAATGACATCATCATCATAAACGACTAAGAAGTCTTCTGAAGTAGTAGTGGCAACACGATCATCAACCTTTTCATCATTGTTCGTTTTCTCATTCACTCTCTCCTTGTTCTCTCTCTTCAATTTTCTGCAATGTTTCTTGATGTGCCCTTTCATGCCACAATGATAGCACTCAACATTAGCAAACTTGTTGGACTTGCTTATTTTTATCTTTGTTCTTAGGACCTCTGCTCTTACTTCTCCCTTTCCTTTCTGTAACCAAAACCTCTGACTGTGAAGAGGATCCCTGTGATTTTCTTCTCATCTCTTCATTTAAAACACTGCTCGTAGCCAGATCCATATTGATTACACCATCTGGGGTCGAGTTAGATAATGACATTCTGAATGTCTCTCAAGAATTAGGCAATGTACCAAGTAAACACAACCCCTGTACCTCATCATCAAACTTGATACCTATCCTAACCAACTGATTAATTATTCCTCGGAATGTGTTCAAGTGATCTGTCAATAGGGTTCCATCTTGGTATCTCAAAGTCATCAATTGCTTTATTAGAAACATTTTATTGTTTCTAGCAAGCAACCGTTACGTAACGTCGTTAAGTAACGATTTTGGTGGTTACCGCCACCCGTTACGGCCGTTTTTGCAGTGTGACTGAGATTCACAGGTGTGTCGGCCGTAGCGGTCGTAACGGGGCCGTAACAACCGTAACGGCCTGTTACGCACCGTTACGTAACAGTTCCAAACTGTTTCTTTCATAGAGAGAAGATGGAAGATAAAGAGAGAAAATGGAGGAGCAAGAGATAAAGAGAGAGAAGAGGGAAGATGAATAACATATTATTGATTTGTTGAAGCTGTAAGACCTATGTTATTCTACTCAGCTACTATCACTCAACCATTTTGTTTGTGTGTGTCTATCTATATATTGTTTGATAATAATAATAATAATAATAATAATAATAATAATAATGATAATAATAATAAGTGTGGTCATTATTTATTTGGCTTGGTTGAAATATGTATATATATATTTAGGCTCTTATTTATTCTCTTACTTTTGTTATTGTTTATCATATATATAATAGTTAATGATTGATTTTTTGTATAATATAAAGTCATTAATTATTAAAATAAAATATAAAAAACTCAATTTATAGTGATTTAAAAATATGAAATATATTGAATCATACTTAAAAATTTACAAAAATTGAACAATATTTATTTTAAACCCAATAAATATGATCATGGAAAAAAATATGCGTATCGGTAAGTTTTTTTCAAATTGTGCGAAAAATAAAAAAAATTCACGGTTCCGGTTACCGTCATCGTTACGCTATGGCCTTTAAACCCCGCAACCGCAATCGCGCCGCCGCCACCATTACAGCGACTGCAACCGCTTTTCAGAACCTTGATTTCTAGTTTTTCAGGCATACAACTGTTCAAGTGTGTTCCAAAGTGAGCGTGCATGTGTCTTTCCACTAATATGGTTCAAAACATTATCATCCACCCACTGCCTAATGTATCCACATACTTGTTGGTGCGACAAAGTTCATTCTTCATCAGATTTACTATCCGGCTTCTCAGTAGCAAACACTGGTAAATGAAATTGCTTCACATAAAGTAGGTCTTCTATTTTTCCTTTCCAAGTGTGATAATTAGAGCTATTCGAAGTAAACATTCAGCACAAGATACTCAACAATATGAACCAAACTCTGATACCACTTTGATGGGAGAAACAAACACCGATTCAACAACCCAAATCAAACTCAAATTAGCGAAAATAAAATATTCTCCCTCTTTATGCGAATCTGTTAGGAAGCAATTAAATAGAGCAAAAAATATATAACAAAATGGAATCAAAGGCACATGCACAAAAACACACGAGTAATTTTATGTGGAAAACCTTCTCGGTGTGAGAATGAAAAACCACGAGACCGTAGTCCACCAAAATCTCCACTATCAACAAATAATGGGTGTACAACAAGTTCTCTCTAGCTATAACTAGAGGCAAACAACAAAGATACAAACTCAAGAAATAAACATTCTTGGCAAAAAAAAAAAAGAAAAAAAAAAAGAGAGATATCTCACCAAAAACAGGGGGCTGTTCCAGAACCCAAAAGCTGCTACAGAATGGTCTAAAACCAATCTTCACCATTCAGATTTTAGAGCCTTGAGTCAAGAACCCACTCACCAAATTTCAGCTCAATCGGACGATGGATGCTTGCCAATCGGAGTCTTTGTTTTGGATTTTCTAGCAACAAATGGAGTTTATATACTCCCTCACAAATGGGCTAAAAGCTTAGCTTCTCTCCATGTGGGCTTAAGTAGCTCACATTGGCTTTACCAAAATGGGCCATCCTCTACAAAGGAGGGAAACCCAACTCAACAAATATATATATGAAAAATCTAGAAATCCCCTAGATGTTGATTTGTGATTATGTATCAATTTTAAGCAGTATATAACAATCCCAATCAAACAATCAAGATAAATAGACACAACGATTTTACGTGGAAAAACCACAATTGGACACCTCCAATTGTGATAAAAAAACAACGGGCAACAACCACAAACAATCCACTAAGAAGATATAAAGTAATTACACATGTATACTCTCAATTACCTAGCGAATCCATGCCCGAATTGAACCAACCTCTATGTGCCTCTTCCAACCTCGTCTTCACCTCGGAATTGTCTTGACGATGAGCCACTCCGGAATCCACCAAAGCTTCAGGCTCGAATTCTTCAGAATCCACCGAAGAACAACTCTCTCTTTTGTGTAGAACAAACAAATAATCCTTTGATGTATACTCTTTAAACCATGAGTTGAATACTCAATCAAAACATCAAAGAAAACTAGCAAAATATCCCCAGATATAAACCCTAGAACCCAAGAAGAAGATCTAGAGAAGTAATCCTAAAATCTGACTGAATCACGTACTTATAGAAATCTGAATCGTGATGCTCGCTCGAGCGAAGATTCTCTCGCTCGAGCCAGGAACCAAAAACGCGTGTTTTCCATAAGTGGCTTTGCTCGAGCCACGCAAGTTTCGCTCGAGCGCACATTCATCTATTTCAGGTTTTTTGCCAGACGCAGTCTTCGCTCGAACGAGCACTCCTTCGCTCGAGCGAGCAAGGGTGGACATGCAACTTCGAATGCAACTTTGCATTTTGCTTCGGGGGCGCTGCCCCTGTACCCCCGCGAGCTGACCAAGCAGCTCGATCCCCGTCATAATCAACGAAGTGGAAATCTTGAAAGTATTAACATCACAAACTTCTCCACAAGGCACAATTCGAGTTGGATTCGCATCTAAACACTCATAGCCTCACTGAAATAAAAAGTGCGAAAACAAATACAACTTAAAGGAGTTTTGTCAAACGGGGTTGCCAAGAATAAAAACCTAACAATCTTCCCCTTTGGCAATGCCGTGACAAAACACACCTAACAAATAAAATCCTAAACACCCCAACCCTGACAGCCAATAAAAACAAACTTCTTTCTCAAGGTCATGATCTGCAAAACAACTATTAGTGCCACAATCTCCAAAACAACTATTAGTCCCACAAGAGTATATGAAAAAGCAATAGACATATGACACGATTATCTTGAAACATGAGATGAAAAACATGAATAGATGAAAACTAAGACTTATGAAAAACAACTCTCAAACAACAAAAGCAAGATCATAAACCACACAAGCAATGATATGACGATGTAAATACCAGGAACATGCAAGAAGGAAATAATTAGCAAACAATGCATAGCAACATGCAAAACAACTATAGCCAATCTCCCTTGCCAAACAAATGAAAGTGTAATGATAAACCAAACTCCCCTTCACTAAAAACAATGAACAGGAAGAAAAACAACAAAAATAATATGGTGGAGCAAGCAAGAAATCTCAGATTTGTACCTTAAAACACACAAGATTATCCAAGAAGCGCAATTACTAGTAAACACAATGTGCACAGTCTGTAGAAGATTCCTCATGAAAGAAAGTGATACATTATGTGAAAAGCATAGATCCCATGATAAAAGTGTGTGTGTGACTCTTGGAGTTCGACAAACACTAGATTCAATCGTAGTAGTGATATGAAAGTTGGACCTCCGACAAGAGAATCTAAGCACAACAAAGGAAAGTCAAACTACTAGGAATCAAGAGGTATTTGGTGAGTAAAGGCGGAGGCTCCCCCTCAATCAATGAATCCTTTATTTTTTCCTTTGTTTTTTTTTTTTTACATTTTTTTCTTTCTTTTGCACACTCATTGGCAGCTGACACGCTCAAGAGTATGGAAACCGAACCAGAGAAGCATGGATATAATAAGGATGGCCTAGTTGGTGACTCTGAGGTAGCCTTTTCCTCATGGCTGGACTACAAAGAATAGAGGGGAAAGTCGTGGAGATGCAAAAAGATGGAAGGTGGTTAAGAGACTCAACATCACCCATGATATGCTAGTATAGGTCAATTCCTTTAGAAAAGCAAAAGATACAATGCCAGAAGTCCATAAAAAAAATAATCACTAAGGCGGAAGACTCCAAAATTTGCTAATCCAAAAGTGTGTACAGAATGAGATATACTAATCAAAGAACACATACTCCAAAATGAGTAATGACCACAGAAAGCACACACATATTAACATGTAATGGATATTCTTATCAATTCTAATATGCACCAAGGACTACTCAAAAATTTTAAGCTTGCAAAACCATACTAAGAAAATCTTTTTGTGTGTTTTTTTTTTTTGTGTTTTTTTGTGTTTTTTTTCAAAAATAAAGCAAGAGAAAAAAAAGAACAAGCACACATTAATGACAAAAAAAAAAAAAAACACAGAAACCCAAAAACTAAAACGACTAAACAAATTAACACAAGTAAAGTTTTCTCGCCCAAACTGCTTTAGTATGAACAAAGTTGTGAGAATGGCGATTCTTGGGTGGTGTCTTGACGTTGTGGTTCCCTTCCCCTTCAATAAGAACCCGTCTTGACATGGTTTCCAACTTCCTATTCCTAGAACTAGGCAAATGCAAACTCGCTCCATGTTTGGTCTCAAGCACATCAAAATAACGAGGTCTAATATGACCTTTAACCTCATTACCACCAATGAAGTGTCTCCTACCCCACGAGATGTTCGAATTTCTTCCATCTCTATGAGACACTCTCCCATGCAACTTATAACAATAAGGATGAATATGACCATGCATACCACAATGATGACAAATAAACACAGGGTGTATAGGGTGTACCTTCTTTTCTTTGACCTTACTAACTTTAGGAAGATTGAGAAATCCATCCTTATGTTGAATTTTTTGTTCTCCCTTTCCTTGGGTTCTTGTATCATGAGATGTAGATGCACTCTGTTTTTGCTCTTTGTTATCACCAAAGCCAATGCCACTCTTGTCAGAACAAATTTGTTGAGACCCAATGATATTGTCCAAAGTCTTTGATCCTCTGTTCCAAAGACCAATGGTAGCCATAGCACACTTGAGTTCTTCCTCTTTCTTGATCATTAGTTCTTCCAAAGCAACTTGAGACATCTCGAGAGTTTCAATTTTTTCTTCATATGTTGCATAGATTTGCTGTAGCTCGTTCCTCTCTGTCTCACAAGTCAAGAGTTTTGCACAAAGAGCTTGTCGATCATTAGCTATCTTGATGGCATCAATCCTAGCCTCGGAAATCTCCTCCATTAGTTTGACATTCTCACTTTCACATGCTGTGAGTTTCATAGCGAGTTTGTCATTCAATTTGGATAACTTAAGAGATTCCTTATACAACTTTTCATAAGCTTGCTCAAGCTCTTCATCATCACTTCCCGAGGATTCATCATTAGTCGCATTCTCAACCAGGCTCTTCGGATACTCTGTTCGTCCTTTAGTTTCGGAAGCCGCCATGAAAGCAAGGAATTGTTTATGTCCCTCTTCACCTTGATCTTCGTTGTCACTTTCATCTTCATCAAATTCTGATTCATCATCCCAAGTGATAACTAGGGCTTTCTTCTTCCTTAACCGAGTGGGGCATTCTTGAGCAAGTGGCCAAATCCTTGGCATTCATAGCATTGGACTCTTTCAGAGTTCCCTTGTATCTTTCCTTTCTCCTTCTTGGCTATAGAATTAATTTTGAGTTTATCTTTGCCTTTAGATTTATGAGTCTGAGTAGATTCCAAAAGATTAGGATTCTTTTCCAAAAAAGATTTTTTTAATTGTTTAACAAAAGTAGCCGTAATCTTGGAATCTATCTCACAATCCTCATCAGAATCCTCTTCAACTCTATGAGCACTACTAAAAGCAATATCTTTTTGTTTCTTTTTGAAATTCCTATGTGCCTCATAAGTTTGGAGATTTCCAACCAAGTGATCCAGCTTGAGGTTGTCAACATCTTGAGCCTCCTCAATAGCCGTAACTTTTGATTGAAACCGATCGGGCAAGGATCTCAAAATTTTTCCCACAACTTTGGATTATGGTATTTTTTCACCTAAATTGAAGCTGGAATTTACAATGTCACTCAACTTCGCATAAAATTCATCAAAGGTCTCACTATCTTTCATTGAAAGGTTTTCGAAACTAGACGTGAGCCTTTGAAGTTTTGAGCGTTTAACAGAAGAAGTGCCCTCATGAATAGTTTGTAAGATATCCCAAGCCTCTTTTGCGACTTCACAATTGCAAATACGACTAAACTCTTTAGGTGTGACAGTGCAAAAGAGAGAATTGATAGCTTTACTATTCCGGCTACTATTTTGGTAATCAATTATGTCTCACTTATCAATTGGTTTGGGGAATGTTACTCTATCAACGGTAATTGTTGGTTTGGTTCACCCATTCATGACAGATTGCTAAACTTTTTCATCTATAGATTTCAAAAACGATCTCATCCGAACTTTCCAAAAAGAATAATTGGATCCGCCAAGTAAGGGTGGTCGAACCATAGAATTTCCCTCACGTATTGAATCCATTATCACAAATTAAACAAGATCTCGTTCTAATTTTTTTTTTTTTAAAAATAAGAATGACCTGCTTTGATGCCAATTGAAAAATCTAAAAATCCCCTAGATGTTGATTTGTGATTATGTATCAATTTTAAGCAGTATATAACAATCCCAATCAAACAATCAAGATAAATAGACACAACGATTTTACGTGGAAAAACCACAATTGGACACCTCCAATTGTGATAAAAAAAACAACGGGCAACAACCATAAAACAATCCACTAAGAAGATATAAAGTAATTACACAGGTATACTCTCAATTACCTAGCGAATCCATGCTCGAATTGAACCAACCTCTATGTGCCTCTTCCAACCTCGTCTTCACCTCGGAATTGTCTTGACGATGAGCCACTCCGGAATCCACCAAAGCTTCAGGCTCGAATTCTTCAGAATCCACCGAAGAACAACTCTCTCTTTTGTGTAGAACAAACAAATAATCCTTTGATGTATACTCTTTAAACCATGAGTTGAATACTCAATCAAAACATCAAAGAAAACTAGCAAAATATCCCCAGATATAAACCCTAGAACCCAAGAAGAAGATCTAGAGAAGTAATCCTAAAATCTGACTGAATCACGTACTTATAGAAATCTGAATCGTGATGCTCGCTCGAGCGAAGATTCTCTCGCTCGAGCGAGGGACCAAAAACGCGTGTTTTCCATAAGTGGCTCTGCTCGAGCGACACGCAAGCTTCGCTTGAGTGCACATTCATCTCTTTCAGGTTTTTTGCCAGACACAGTCTTTGCTCGAGCGAGCACTCCTTTGCTCGAGCGAGCAAGGGTGGACATGCAACTTCGAATGTAACTTTGCATTTTGCTTCGGGGGCGCTGCCCTTGGACCCCACCGTGGCGCGCTGTCCCCTGGACCCCCGCGAGCTGACTGAGCAGCTCGATCCCCGTCACAATCAGCGAAGTGGAAATATTGAAAGTATTAACATCATAAACTTCTCTGCAAGGCACAATTCGGGTTGGATTCGCATCTAAACACTTATAGCCTCACTAAAATAAAAAGTGCGAAAACAAATACAACTTAAAGGAGTTTTGTCAAACGGGGTTGCCAAGAATAAAAACCTAACAATATATATATATGTGTATATGAGGAGTTGGAATGTTTCTGTATTGTATTCCACGCTTAGATGTGTCTGATCTTAGAACAGATATGGAGAAAAAATAGAAGAAGCGGCATTTTTGGAGGACTGAAATTGTCCGAAGTGCAGAGGCATCTGCAACTGCAGTTTCTGCAGGTTAGTGTTTATTTTGTTAACTTTTCTACTTTTCATTGGCATTTTAAGTATTTTGGTGGTGAATCTCACATTATTTTCTTTTCAGGAAGAAGCAAGGACACCAACCCACTGGTATGCTTGTGCACACAGCCAGGACAACTGGTTTTTCCTCTGTTCAGAGATTCTGCATGCTAAAGGCCCTGAAAATTTGGTATTAAAAAGATTGTAAAAGGTGTTAACGTTGGGCCAACACATACAAGAAGGCAACACGATTGATGGGATTATGTTGAAGGAGACTAGTACCAAAAAGTCTCGAATTTCTAATGGAGTCTCCAAGAAAGAGGTCAAAACTAGTCAAACAGTTGGAGTTGTAGAAGAGAAAAAGAACCTGGAAACAAGGATTTCTAAGGGAGTTTCATCTAAACTAATTAAACATGGAAAGAATAAAGAAGGAAGACATTGCAGAAAACAAACAAATTCTATGAAGTTCCAAAACCAAGATATTGATCTGGACATCCCATTGCCTTAGGGCACTGAGTTGACAACTGTTGCTGGAATTGACCTACCACCGGAAGCTTCTGTGCTGCTTTTGATGAGCCAAGTTAACTTTACATCTTTTTGTAGTAGGAAAAAACTGCAACTTAGCATCTGTTGATATTACATGCAGTATCAAGGGTTTGTTTGGCATTTCAACCACTCCAGTAAAACTAGTTGTTGAATAATGGTATATGCTCTGTTAGTTGAGAGAAGTGATATAACAGAGAACATTTCTAGTTCTTAGTCGGGTCCATAGATAAAGCACAATTTGCATTCACTTTGATGTTTTACTATGCATCTATTCTATTTTAAGTTTTTTGATGTTTACGGTTATCCTGTTCTTGTCACTCAACTGTTCTCAAACATGAGGTACATAACACTGATGACTAGTAGTGCCTGTTATTCTTTGTACTTCGCATATTTGTTAAGCTTTTACTGATATGATTTTGATGGACAGTGGCTATAAATATACCCCATTTACTACTGAAATGTTTGGTTGATTTGCTGCCTTGTTTCTCTTTTATTGATAATACTTTTGTAGATTAGTAACAAAATCAAGCTTTTAGTAGCATGTTGTTTTTTATCTCACTTTTTACATTGCCCATTCTCCTTTGATTGATTCTTGATTTGAAGGAAGGGGAGCCTGAAGATGTACTTTATGAACTAATACATGGGGGTCGTGGGTCAGAGGAAGATCATCTCCAGTTGTCCATTTTCACATCCGAATGCTGACTCTGATGCAAAAGGACTTGGGAGAGAATTATAAACATCTGCACTAAACTCATGTAGCTAATCAAATTCGTTGTAGTGGGTAAATATTCTCATATTTGTTGTGTTCTCTGTTTAGCTCTCCAGTGATAACTCCAAAACTTGGCAAAGATTCATGGCTGAATTCCCTACAAAATTGTACCTCCAGATCTTCTTCTATATTGAAAAAGCTGAAGCTGGAGCGGTTTGGTGGGGAAGCTGATGATTATGATAGTTTAGACTCCTAATAAATGCTTAGACTGTGAGAACCCAATAAAAAATAAATAAATACTTAAATAATAATAATTTTACAAACCTCAAATGTTTTACTGTGAATCTTTAAGTGTAAATTAAATACTATTAGAGAATATTTTAATTAATTTTCAAACACATAATATTAAAGGTTAATAATAATAATTAAGTTGGACGGTTGGTTATATATATTAGGGAAGGTAAACCCTAGAGATTTTGTGTTTATAATTTTAATCAACCCTAGCTCTCCTAACAGAAGCAACTGTGAGGGGGAGAGAGAGGGAGAGAAGAGAAAAGAGAGATCGGAGAGAAACTTTCAGCAACATTGGTGGTCAACAACTCTAAGGTATTGTCCTATCTTATTATATTTATATATTGTGATGGTTCATGTGTGTAATGTGCTTGTTGTTGGGAAGGAATGGGAGAAACGGGTGTGTTGTTTGGGTGCCAAGTCAGTGGTTAGTGATGAGAAATAATGGGTGTAATTCTTAGTCCAAAAATTCTGCACACAAACACAAACTTTAAAAATCAAGAAACCATATCAAACGGATAAATTTTAAACTAAAATTTTTACAGTAGATTAATTACATATTGAATTACAGGAATTTTCTTATAATTTTTGGGAGTCAAAATCCATATAAATTGATGCGTTCAAATCTGTTGAAAAAACTAGTGTAAAACAGTAACTTCGGAAGTGTTGTTCTCTTTGGGTACAAATCCGAAAATTATCAAATTAGCATAATTAGAACCGGTTACAAGTCTAGTTTCTTACATTTTTGGTCTTGCATTGATTGCTTGTGTATACTAAGAGAACCATTGATTTCTTTAAAGTGCTGCAAAAAGCGACCTGTTTGGATATAATTAATTGTAAATAATTATTTTGATAAGCAAATCAGGTAAAACCAATTGGGTTTGAAAGTTAAAATATATTAGTTGATATCTGGAGGGTTTTGGAATTTTTCTAACAGCATGGAGTAGGGTTTTAATTTTCAAAGTTAGCAAATAGATTGGAAAAACTTGTTTAAAATTTTGTTTTATCTTACAGTTACTTTTAATTCAGTTTCGATCTGAACCTATGTCTTGGGTAATCTTAGACCTTGAAGAACATGAACTTAGGTATTATTTAATTGTAATGGTGGGTTGGGTTGAGCTATGATAGTGTGATTTAGCTTGGGGTTACTTAGTTTCTTATTCTTTTTAGTATTTTTGAGTTAGTAGTGACATGTAGTTTTTGTACTTGGTCCAAGGCACTAGTTGGACTTTCCTATTCGGTTTGAGGCTTATATTATTCCGTGTTTAGGTGAGTAGTTGCATGCTACAGATTTTTATAAATGTTCCCCTATCCTGAACTGTTGAAAAATTAAATTGTTGTTTCAATACTAAACTGTTTTGATAAATTATTATATTGTCAATGGAATCTAAAACATGTGTAAACTTGGCATACTGTAAACTATTTGTTATGGTCTCATGTTTATAATGGTGAACTACCATGTTTTTGCGAAACTGAATTGTACTGATTATTGAGACCATCTGTATATAAAAATCCAGGGAAATTATTCCACTGCGTGTGGTGACTCTAGCCACTAGGGAATAGATCCGGGTTGGGCTGTGATGACTCTAGTGCTCAATGATTGTAAGCAAAAGACCTGGGTTAGGCTAGGTGACCTTCAATCGGATCATCTTAGAGAAAAGGCCCGGGTTGCCACCCCGAGGATGACTCTTGGTTCGATATTGGATCCAACGGGCTTATTGCCTTGAAAACTTTGTGGCATGTTACTTGTTATTCTTGGTACCCAAAAAATTATTAATGATCATGTTATATTCTTTTTTTAAGTGGAGAATGTCATTTATTATGTTCTTGAGAGACACGAGTATTTTAACTATTGACTTGTGAAACTTTCTTTCTGAAACAAATTATCTTCATGAAAACTATATGTCAATTTAGTTTCTGTGATATATATCTTATTTTGGATTTGGACTCTGTTTTCAAAACAGTATTTACTATCTATGTTTTTACTTACTAAACTATTAGCTGACTTAGTTGTTTATCATTTCCAGGTATTAGAAGGACTTAGAGTGGACAGGGACTCAATTGCATGGACCTCTAGGGTATTCATATATTTTGTTTTAGCTTGTTATGTCGGTTTTGTGCATACATTGTGGTTGAATTTTATTTAAAATTATTTTATTTTGTAGGCGAGTTGTGTCCCATTTAGTATATATTTTTGAAAGTTGATTATGGCTTGTTTTGCCATGCATACTGGTGACATGTCATTGGTTTGAATTTTGATTTATTTTTACTGGACTATTGTTATAGTTATTCTATGGGCTAGGTCCTATGGGCCACGACCGGTCATACCCTGGTTTGGGGTGTGACATAGACTATTAAATTTTCTTTGTGATGAATTTTTTGCACTGCATAAGTTATAAGGTTTCACCTTTTCTTTGTTCAAGTCTTGAATTTTTGCCCCTTTGCATCACAAAATGTTGTGGGAAAATACATAATTTTTCCTTGCAGAAAAATAAGGAGTTGGATAGAAGACCAGAATTCAAAATTTGCTGAAAAGGGAAGGAAGCAAAAGAAAGAGTTGTTGCTGCAAAGCATAAGGTAGAAAAAAACTATGGACTTCTCTAATTTGGGAGCATATAATAATGTCTTTTATAGTACTTTTATTTTAAATTTAATAATATGTACAGGAGAAACAATTGAAGCAGAAGATGAAGGAAAAAGTGGCCAAAGCTGTCATTGCAAAAAAATGGTGTTCCTCTTTCAATTTTTGAGCATGAAGCTATTTTTCACAAATTAAAACTGAAGCAGCTCAAGCTCATGCCGAGATGGTGGAGTTAAAAGGCATGTTACCTACGGGTATGTTTTAAGTGTTCCATACAAAAAAGTTGAGTTGAACTGGTAACTGGGCTGTTAAAGTTTGCCTTTGTAGAATTTGGATGGAGGTGCCTAAGTTTAGCTTGCCTATTGAGTTTGTGAATGTTGGTCTGACCTCATACTTATTGTAATTTTAACTGAGCTCGTTAAATAGCTTTTTGCATAGGGCTACAAACAAACCAACAATTCAATTTGGCAAAATATAACTTTTGGGTTAATTTGGTATTCATTCTTTATGAACCTAGAATAGATTAGGGGTTAACCAGGTGAGTGAGTGGATCAATGCCAAAATGGGTGCAATTCTTGTTTGGGATTCTTTTGACTTATTGAATGCATGACACCTGTGAAAAGGTCAAGAAAAATTTGATATGAAAAAAATATATATACAACCTATTGTGATTTCTGATGTTTTAAATAATTCTTACCTATGTTACATGCAAATATTTTTAGAATCTCAATAACAAAATACGTTTTGGCAATAAAAAAAGATTGTTGAAATATTTATGTTGTATTTGGCCATTATGGTTGGCTACTTGACTAGATTTTGGAGAGTCGGCACATCATTTTCCTTAAGAATTCTACTTGGTCACCTAGTCTTTCTTTCCTTTTCAGCAATTACACATATTGCTATAATTTGTTATAATCTCCATATTTACTATCAAGCCTCAAAGAAGGGAAGCATCCAGACAAAGCGATCTGCATACCATCCCCATCATTCATTGCCAATGCAACATTTTGACACTAAATCACCCATCGAGTTGCCCCATGCCAATACAGTTAATCCAAGGATTGATGAATTAACCCCTAGAATTACATTAACCCTACCAACAGAGCAACAAGCTCATTTGCAATCATGTAGAACCAAATGATACTCATAAAAAATCCACCCAAAACCCATGGAAGTAAAAACTTCTAAGGTGGACAATCTGATCTAGTGTACCGACAAGCAAGAACACCGAGTGCACAATCAAGTGGAAACACCAAGCAAATAAGCAACCTTTCTGCTTTTAGAACCCACACTGTCTTGAGTACTCCAGAGAAATGCTGGAAGAATGGGATCAAGTGAAGCACTGCCTACAGCGTAGAGACTTTTGAACAAGATTCCTCCTCAACTAGAGGAATTGTCAACCAGCGTGGCACTGTTAAAGGCAACTCCATTATCGAACATAGTTTAGAATAGGAGAATGACGAGTGCTCAGTTTCTATGCCATCATCAATCCATCCCCACACGGCATTGTCAGACACCTTAGCTGACTGATTTGAATATATTGTCACATTTGATGCCCACATCCACTGAGACAATGCACTACGGGACACGATTGTATCACTTTATGTGTCCATATCAAGTAAAGTACTATATAGAGTCATCCTCTTGGTTCCCTTGAGAGAACACACTTCCT
This sequence comes from Camellia sinensis, assembly GCF_055761805.1. NCBI lineage: Eukaryota > Viridiplantae > Streptophyta > Magnoliopsida > Ericales > Theaceae > Camellia > Camellia sinensis. Next base: position 104,603,819 of record NC_138962.1, read on the forward strand.
TTGATAGGAAGTAATGGTGTAACAACATCCAATTTCAACCTCCATGCATGTTTCCTCAAAATCTCATTCACAGCAACAACAAATGCATAAACCGCATAAATCAAGACAAATGGGATGGCTCCGCCTACATTCACCTTACCAACATACAACATCAATGAAAGTTATACAAGAGTAACAATGAAGAAAGAAACTAATATCTCTAATAAAACATTTCCGATCAATCCAAACTTCCTGCTCAGCTACACAGAGAAACAGTCCCAACAACGACACAAGTAACAAACACTGACCCACCCAACACACTATTAAGTCCCACATCACCAGTGCCTGCCCCATAAAATCAGTAATACTTGCAAACACATTAGAAACTCCGTAGAGTCACCCCAACAACAATTGGAGATAGTCTCAATAGGCTTGAGAGCTTCTCCAAAGAACAATAGAAGTAATCCGCAGTGTGACCCAATAGATATAACAATGTAGCCAGCCAAATACACAATATTCCATAAGTAAATGCATTTTCATGACAATCACAATAGAAAAACATTGTATAATCAAAGAATCCACCGGACGAGCACTGGGGGTGCACTTTCAAGAACTCACAACGGCTTGCAAAATTCACGTGGTTGAATAATCAAGCACAAAATTTAGGGTTACTTGCTATAAGAGGAGCTAATTTGAGCCCATTAAATTAATTAGGCCCAGTAGTCCAAGGTTGGTGGGCCTGAATTTATCCCAAGTCCAAGATTGGTGGGCCCGGATTTATCTCCATCAAACGGGTTGAATCGCTCTAAGCCTCAAAATGGTTCAGATCCATGAACTTAGAGACTTACTCGAGCCCGGACTCGAAAGGGTATTGAGCAAGCCTAGAGATCCGAGACACTTGGACTCGAAAGGGTTCGGATCCATGAACCTAGAAATCCGAAGCACTTGGCTTCAAATAGATTCAGATGCAATCTAGAAGTCGCTCCGTTAATGAGTCCCAGAACACTTGCAGGCTTGGAGCTTTCCAGGATCTACGCACCAGAACAATAGACGTAATGGAGTTCGAACAAAGGACCCAATCCTGAGGACGGTGAGTGGAGATAAATTCACTCTTCAGTTAAACTAGCCTATACCCGGGGTCGAGGTGGCACGATCTAGGGGGTCCCTGAGACTCGGAAATATTTGCGACAGGGCGTTCTCTTGAGGTACCCCTGACCCTTATGCGGCAGGACGTCCTCTGGGACTACCCCTGACCCTTTGGGATAATTGGGGATCATTGGTTAGGTGTGGCTAAGAAGAAGGGTTCGCCGAGAGGTTGATCTCCTCTTCGGGGTTTTCCTCATCCTCGGAGAGGTCACCTCCTCGGACAAGGTGGTTAGAGAGAATATTCCCCGTGTGCCTTGCACATGGGCTCCATCCTACATCATGAGGTGCCTATAAATAGCACCCATCCATAGCTTTACAAGGGATGGATTTTGGAGAGATGACTCTTAGGAAAGAACTAATTTTCCATCTCCATTATCAACCTTGAGAGTGAAAGTGGAAGATCCATGGGAGAGCCTTGCCATTATCCTCTCTCTAAATACTTTGCCTTCTTCTTCACCCAATCTCTTATCTCCATCATCTCCTTTACTCATGTGTTCTTAAGTTGAGACTATTGAAGAATCTAAGCCTTTCATCTTCTTCTAGAGACTTCGAAGTTGTTCTTCAAGGATCTTCGAAGATCTTTGAATTTTCCAACGACGTTCTTGAACCCTCTCATACATTTGGCGACTCTGCTGGGGAGGCGGATTGGTTAATGGTCTCAACGAGATCTGGAGCCTACACAACTCCGGCAAAAATGGCGGATAATGAGACTCATCAACAAGGCTCTTCCAATGGTGGTGATGAGAGAACTCAAGTTCAAGACTCACCTCTCATCCTTGAAGCTATTCAAGGACTCCAATACACTCAACAAGAGATTCTCGTGACCCTTCAAAATCTCACCCACACCATGTTGGTGATGGGTTCGCATTTCGCACCACCGGCAACAAATGGAGGTCAAATCGGCGCCGACAAGCATTAACAACTTCATGGTAAGGTTGGGAATGGTCAAAACCATCAAGATCCACTCCAAATTCTCCCCGAAGATGTACAAAATGGTGTGCAAAATCAAGTGCTAGGAGGAACAAGTCATGGCCAACCTGCGACCCATGGAGCGCAAAATCACACACCTGGAGGATTGAGCCATGGTCCAACAGTGGTTGGAGGAGTTTCCAGCATGATGAATGGTGTTCCAGGGGTTGTGGAAGTTCAAGGAAGGCCTATAGAAATTCCTCTACAAAATGGTGCTCCATCCATGCCTAATTTTGTTCCACCGATTGTAAATTCTACTCATGTACCAAGTGGGTCTCCTTTGGCTCTGACGCCAAGTTTGCAAGTCCAACCCAGTATAGCCATGGCATGCAATGAACTTTATGGGACCCAATGCAACGTCCCATCACCAAATGGCATGTCCATAGGTGCTGATGGCCAATATTGTCATGTGTCTTCATTGATGATAAATTTTCAACACCCAAATGGCCAAGTCGCTCTAAGTTCAGTTTTCGGGTCTACAAGCCAAGTTCTGGGAATACCACCATCAAGTTCTCTCCCTCAACAATTTCTCACTCTCGCCGATGTGCAAGCCATGTTCGATCTCGAACGGGGCAAGAGGACTTTACCCTCTTTGCCTGATCCGGATGTCAAGCCACCTTACCCTATCGAGATGTTGAGTTATCCATACCCGGAGGGGTACACGGTGCCGAAGTTCATCAAATTCGATGGCAAACAAGGAAATGCTCGAGAACATGTTGTGCGGTTCATCAAGACTCTGGGTATTCATGGTTCAAACCACGTCCTCTGGCTGAGAGAATTCTCCAAGTCCCTCACCAACCAAGCATATAGTTGGTACGTTAACTTGACCCCAAACTCTATTTGGAGTTGGGAGGAGATGGTCAACAAATTCCACACCAAATTCTTTCAAGCGGCTGAGAAGATAACCGCACTTATCCTATGTAAGGAAAAGCAACGGGAAGGCGAAGACATTCTTGAATATGTGAAAAAGTTTCAAGACAAAGCTGTAGACTATCATGAGGCTGTGAAGGAAAACTACTTGGTCCAAATCTGTATTGAAGGGGCATTGAACGAATACAAGATGCTTCTTGTTAATCACAAGCTACCCACCTTCTCGGCACTAATTGAAGCATCTCGGAACATCAACATACCTCAATCTCAGGAGATCAGGTTCGAGACTAGTTATAAAGCCAACTTCAAGTCATCCCGAGGACCTTCTGTCACTGCGGCTTCTGCGTCTTCTACACGAAAGTCGCAGGGGGAGGAATTCAGAGGTCAGAAGAGGAAAAACTATGAAGATGACACTCCTTTTCCATGTAGTGTCGAGGAGGTGAAGGCCTTAGTTAAAGAATGGGTGGCAGACGGGGAACTGAAGTTGCCTCATGTCGAAAAGCTTTTGCCGAAGAAGGACCGTGAGGGTCCTAATTATTGTGTTTTCCATCGATCACTAGGACATCCTACAAAAAAGTGCCGGATGCTTAAGAAGATCTTTAGAAAGAAAGTCGAAGCACATGTGATAGAGTTTAGAGAACAGAAGCCCCAGGATATCTTAGAAGACATGGCTATGATGGTATGATGGTGCATGATGGCCACAACCTGAGCAGCTGGTGAAAGCTTTCCAAATGATCTTGCAACTCTAGGGGCAAATTTCAACATTCCGTAGAAGAAGTTTATCTATGACATTTACAATTTGTATTTACTGCATTGTCTAAGAATTTTCTATCTTTCTTTCTTATGTTATGAAGAAAGTTATTTCCTCTATATTATGTATCTCCATTAGAAGTTATTTTCTCTACATTGTATATCTTCATTGTGTTATGTTGCTTGAAACAATTTTCAATTTTTATTGCCCCTTGAAGAAGAAAGAGGAATAGTAGACTCAGTTACCACCCTGAAGGGACTTTTCTTGATGCAGTAGAAGTGTACTCCCACTCAGAGAGGGACAACCTTTGCTTTCATTAGTTGCCAAAATAGTGTGTGCTCCCACTCAGACCTCCTAAGAGCAGCCATTGCTTCCTTCAATGCAAGCTTCGAGGGTCTTTCTTGCTAAAGTAGAGTGTTGCACCCACTCGGACCTTCGAAGAACAGTCATTGCTTCCATCAATGCAAGCTTTTAGGGTCTTTCTTGCTGAAGTAGAGTGTGTGTTCCCACTCGGACTTCTGAAGAATAGCCCTTACTTTCATCAATGCAAGCTTCGAGGGTCTTTCTTGTTGAAGCAGAGTGTGTGTTCCCACTCGGACTTCCGAAGAATAGCCCTAGCTTTCATCAGCCATTGCTTCCTTCAATGCAAGCTTCGAGGGTCTTTCTTGCTAAAGTAGAGTGTTGCACCTACTCGGACCTCCAAAGAACAGTCATTGCTTAGATAAATGCAAGCTTTGAGGGTCTTTCTTGCTGAAGCAGAGTGTGTGTTCCCACTCTGGCTTCCGAAGAATAGCCCTTGCTTCCTTCAATGCGAGCTTCAAGGAATAACATTTGCTTCCATTGATTGCCGAAGAAATGAGTGTACATCCACTTGGATTTTCGAGGAACAACTTTGTCTCTGCTCGGATTTCTAGGGAACAATCTTTACTTCCGTTAGTACAAGCTTGATAAATTCGGTTGCCAGCCAGGAGGGATCTTTCTTGCGGTTACCAACTAGAAGAGATCTTTTTTTACCAAAGAAAAGAGTGTGCTTCCACCTGGACTTCCGAGGGACAGCCCTTGCTTCCATTTGGACTTCCAAGGAACAAACCTCGTTTCCATCAGTGTGAGCTTCGAGGATCTCTCTTGTTGAAGTAGAGTGTGTGCTCCCACTCAGACTTTCGAAGAACAGACCTCGCTTCCATCAGTGCGAGCCTCAAGGATCTTTCTTGCTGAAGTAGAGTGTGTTCTCCCACTCAGACTTTCGAAGAATAGCCCTCGAGACTCAGTGGCCTATCAGAAGGGATCTTCTTGGCAAAGTAGGGTGTGTGCTACTATTCAAACTCTTAAGGGACAACCTTGCTTCCGTTTGGACTTCCGAGGGACAGCTCTTGCTCTCATCAGTGCGGGTCCGAAGAATAGCCCTTGCTTTCATCAATACGAGCTCTGAGGATCTTTCTTTTCAAAGTAGAGTGGACTCCTACTTGAACTCCCGAGGGATAGCCTTTGCTTCCATTAGCTTCCGAAGTAGAAATGCGCATCCACTCGGACTTCCAAGGGACAACCATGTTTTCGCTCGGACTTTTGAGGGAGAGCCTTGTTTCCGCTTGAACTTCTGAGGGATAGACTTGCTTCTGCTCGGACTTCTGAGAGACAATCTTTACTTCTATTGGTGCAAGCTTGGTAGACTCGGTTGCCTTCTAGAGGGATTTTCTTGATGAAGTAGGGTGTATGCTACTTTCAAACTCCTAAGGGACAGTTCTGCTCTCGTTCAGACTTCCGAAAGACAACCCTTGCTCTCATTAGTGAAGATTCTGAGGGCCTCGGGGTCGTGGATTTCGCACAAAAACTAAAAGTCTTAGAATATACAAATTGTAAATGTCCTGTCGTTAATATCCATACATACCTGATTGTAAAAGTCTTAGAATATTTAAAACTAAAAGTCCTGTCGTTAATATCCATACATACCTGATTTGAAAACAAAGAGCCAAAAGAAAAACAAAGGGTAAAAAAAGATGTTATCCCCCAATAAACAATAAACAATAAAACAAAGAGATGTTAGGAAATTGATAAATGAGAATAAATTAACCCATTCATGATTATTAAAGAACAAAATGAGGTTGGGAAACATCAACAATATTGCTTAGAATTGTTTGCTTACTTGGGATTAGGGTTGAGATTGGACACATTAAGGTAGCGTAACAGAATTGTTTGCTAAATTTAAAACTTTTAAATGTTGATTATTGTGTTTTTTATTTTTGTGATTCTATCACAATCAAGTGGGTAATCGATTCAGCCACCACAGCAGAATGTAACTTTTTCACAAATCTTATTCATATGGTGAATTTTTTGCAATTCACTTTGATAACCTTTGGTTCATGTTACACAAGTAAATCAAAATTTTGTTTCTCTTTTCATTTTTTTCCCCATTTTCTAAGCAACCAAACAAGCGTAAAAGGAATCTCCATATAGTGATCCGGGTTTTTCCCCGTCCTTTGTGGTATTCCGGACTCGAGTTCCGAGTTGTGTGCTAATATCTGTATCTTGTTTCGATCCTTTAATTTCTTATATTTGAGTTTTGGGATGTGTTGGGCAGGTTTGTAACAGGTTGGTTGTGATTAGAAACAAAGTGTTGCTGCCCAGTTTTTGGTGTCTTCGCTCGAGCGAGGCTTTTATCGCTCGAGCGAGCTTTGAGTTTGTGTCTCTTGGCTCGAGCGAGAACTCTTGCGCTCGAGCATCCGTCTGCGTCTCTTTTGACCTGAAGGTTGTGTTTCTTGGCTCGAGCGAGATTTCCTTTGCTCGAGTCAGCGAGCTGTATGTTTTAGGTTTCTTCGCTCGAGTGAGCACTCTTGCACTCAAGCGTGCTTCTGGGTTGCAGACCTGAAGCTTCGCCTTGTTCGCTCGAGCGAGGTTTTTGTTGTGTCTGGTCGCTCGAGCGACCACTCCTTCGCTCGAGCGAGCCTCGCGTATATCAGTTCGCAGCAAGGGTCTTCTTCTCCATTTTTTATCCTCTTTCTTCCTCAAAACCCTAGATCGGCAGCTCCTCTCTCTAAACTCTCTCTCTCTCTCTACAAATACATCTTGTCCTAGAGACCTTCTACCCTAGTCTCTTTGTAAGAAAGGTTGAGCATCGCGGGGGCTACGTTTTGATATGAAAAAGTTTGGGTTTGAAGCACTTTCAAGTTCTTCTCTTCTTCTCCTTTGGGTTTCTCTATTTGAGGTAGGGATTTCCTTGCTCTTTTTCAATACCTCATTCATAAATAGACATGTGGTAAATTTATATTGCATGAAAATCATATTCATGTTAGATTTCTTTGAAAATCATGAAAGGGAACCTAGGGTTGGTTGTTTGAGAATGAGTTTGTTATCATTGATTGTTGTTTGGGCTAATTGGGGAGTAATGTAGCAAGATATTGTTGAAAGAAGAGAAAGCCCTAAATTATATTTTGATTTGGTAAATTAAAAGGGAGGATGGTTGAACAATGTTTGTAAATTACTATTGTTAATATGGGTTGTGTAAATGAGTTAATAGCTAAGGGATTAACTATGGCATTGGGGTTATTTTGAAATGAACGTATTGAACTGAGATGGGTTATGGCTTTATTATCTGTGGAATTGGTTTTGTGAAATGAAAAGAATGAATTGGTTTTGTGAAATGGGAAAAGTGGGTTGGAATAAGTGGTGGAATATGTTGACCTGGAAAATTATGGAAGTTGATCTTGAAAATGGAAAATGAATTGATAACTCTATGCGAGTCTCGAAAAATAAATATGAGAGTTGAACTATTATATCATGAGTGTTGAATACACACATTTGGGGGTTTTACCTTTAACTATCGTACTAGTGTCGTTGTTGGGTTTAAGATCTCATGAGAGTTGAGTCATTTTAATAAGTATGTTGAATACATGCATCTAGAGGTTTTGTCCTTGGTCATTAGTGGAGGATGACATTGTTGTGTTGAATTGTTGTGTATGCATTACACTTGTGTTGGTTGAACATTATTGAATAGTTTGTGTATGTATTACACTTGTTGGTTGTGCTTTGTCGCGTTGTAATGGTTGGTGTTATATACCGCGCTTAGAATGAGGGGTACCGGTACCTTCCAGCTAGCGCCTGGAGAACTTGGCAGAGGTACCAGTACCTTCCAGCTTGTGTCTGGAGAACTTGGTAGAGGTACCAGTACCTTTCAGCTTGTGTCTGAAGAACTTGGCATGTCATTTGTCGAAAGGTGTATCCTTAACTTACCGTGCTTATGGCAGGTAGAGCAGAGCTTTTTATCGTCATTGTCTCAGTGTATCTGAGTATATTATGGGTTACGATGGTTACAGTTTTGAAAGGCCGAGTTGCCTCATTTGTTGATCACATACTTGTTGATGATTTGTTGTTTCCCTTTTTACTAAAGGTATGCATATATAGGTATGAATGTGTTGGGAACAGACATAAATACTATTTTGAGATTTTGGAAAGTGTAAAGGAAATTGGGTATTTGTGAACATGTTTTGAAAAAGGCAAATCTATGGTAAGTACGAAAAATGGGATAAAAAGTAATGGGCTTGGTGAAATTGTTTTCTAGAATTGTTATTGTCATGAAGGTTTGGGAAAAAGGGGTAACGAAAAGAAAAGAAAGGTGAATCGCTTACAGTATTGAGTGAAATGGCTGATTTTGAGAAAAGTTCATATATATGTATATTTTGTGTAAACTGCCACATTACTATTCTAGTATGAGATTGAACATTCATGATCATAGCTATCTGTAAGTTGTTATTGTTTAGGATCATGTTGAGATCCCTACTGGACTTTATGTTCATCCCACGTTGTTAATTCTTTTTCAGGTGAACACCGATAAATATTTCAAGGTCATGGATCTTCTTTACCTGTTCGCCTCGAGGCCTTTCATTTGTGGGTGGAACGCCATTGTTGTAAAAGGGTTAATCCCTTTCTTTCACCTTTAATGATGTAAGCCCACGGGCAGTTATTTAGTATGCTCATGTTGTATTTAATTTGCATTCGGATGAGAGAATTTGTTATTTATTTCTACTCGTTGAAGTAAAGAGTTTTTCCGCATGTTATCTCTGAAATTGAATTAAATTAATGAATTTGGTAATGGTTTCGAGTAATAAAAAGTGGGGCGTGACACTGCACACCAGATTCGATTCCTCAAGAGATACTGAAATTAATAGTACTTGTCAGAGATTCAAAGCAGATAAAGAAAAGAAAAATACCTAACTTTTATACTGGAGAGAATAGGGGACTCAAGCAACTACATTGAACTGAGACATGGGGCTCATGATGCACAGGAACCCCTGAATGAAGATGAACACTAATTTAAACATTTACAAAATTCATGGATGCATTTCAACATTTACAAATTTTCCATTAAATGCACCTCCAACAAAGGGAAAAAGGAAACAAATTCCACTAACTAGGAAACTCAACAAAGAAGAAGGGGGTAGAAAACTTGTGTCACCAAAAAAAAAAAAATGTTGCAATGTGTAACTTTAGCATGTCTATAATGCTATTGGCTTCGATTTCCCTTACTTTGCCACTAATTACACCGCACTTCCTCTTGGCTTTGATAATCTCCTCTTTTGGTGAAAAATAAAAGAAATTGGAAAAACAAATAAAATTGTAATTATATTCTAAAGTCATCAATAATTACCTTAAATACTATTCTCATATCAATTTTACATCTCACAATGTTTAATGGAAAGATCCAATCGTCTACAGCCAACCCAAATTCCAAATTTTGTCGGATTAACACTCTATAGGAACTTGAAGGTAAAATTTCAAATATCTATTTTCTGAAATTGTAACATTGGTGAGATTTTGTTTTTTCTCCTAAACTTTCTACATTTTAATAAATTAATACAAATGAACTAGAACAATGACATATTTATAGTCAATATTAGTATGAGTACTTAGGAAATTCCGCACACCATCTTCAAAGAATTGTTATATTTTTTCTGACCAGTGTTTTAAAAAGCTCTAGGTGCATCGAGGTGCCAAGGTCACCTAGAGTCTAAGCGCCGAGGTGTGAGGCAAGGCGCGCGCCTCACCAAAGCGAGGCACAAGTTATAGAAGTTAAGCAAAATATTAACATAGCACAATTTTCAACATAAGCAAATATTTAATATGTATATTATTAATTTTTTAAATAAGAAGAGAAGAGAGGAAGAAAAAAAAACAATTAATTTTTTTAATATATATATATTATTTTATTTATTTATTATATATTTTAAATAATGTGTTTCAATTAATTTTTTTATTTTATTTTACATACATGTGTTTATTTTTTTTTATTACTATGTATAAGTATATATTATATTTTATATATTATCTATAAGTATATTATATATTATACAGTAGGTATTCTAGGCATTATATAATATTATATATATGAGTCAATTATAGTTTATATATTAGCTATAAGTATATTATATATTATATATTATAAAATAGGTATTATATAATATATATTATACATATATATATGAATCAAGAAGATAAAGAGGGAGAGACAAAAGCGAGCAAGAGAGAGAGAGAGAGAGAGAGAGAGAGAGAGAGAGTGATTATGAGCGAGACAAAAGCAAGAGAGAAGACGATGAGGGTTTTTTCCCACTAGAGAGAGAAGAGGAAGAGTCGTACCAGAAGAGATGAGAACAAGAGTCGAACCTTCGTTGTTGTCTTCTTCTTCTTCATTAGGATTTTTTTTTGGTTGCTCTTTTGACCCACGTTTTGATCATTTTATATTGTAAATGAGAATTTATTCCATGTGGGTATTCACACCAAAACCAGATGGGCTGTAGCAGTAGAAGAAACGCAAAGCGCCAAAAGCACACGCCTCGAGCCTCAAAAAAAAGCGCACGCCTCATCGCCTCAGCTGCGCCTCCTCTATGTAGCCTTGCCTCGCTATGCATGAGGCATAGAGCTGCGCCTCGCCTCGCCTTGAGCTTAGGCGCGCTTAGGCGTGCTTTTCAAAACGCTACAACTGTCTTTGTATTTTTGCGTTATTTTTGGTTTTAGACCAAGAAATAAACAAAACACTATCAACACTACTAATTGCAGAGCTGTTTTTGTTGATAAGGTTTTCAAAAGGGCACTGTTGGAAAATAAAACGAGTAATGCCATCTAAATATAAAATTCATACATAAAATTTATTCTAAATGATATGATTGCTCAAGCATGTTGTTTTCGCATTGTTTTTGTGACAAATTCTGTATAACAATTATGTTTAAATGTGTGCATTTGATAATTGAAAATGAAAGATCCAAAGTCTCCCCCATGTAAATTTGCACTTGTAAACCCTGCAAAACCCAGATTATAGTAGATATTATTGCATCTCTAAAGTCTTTAAACAAACTAAACTACTAAAAGAATTTCCCACTTATGCCTGATTTCATGATGTGAACTGCGTGTTCTATTAGGGTTGTATGCCTAATGGGTGATCATAGTTTGTGTCACTAGGTAAGCGTTGTTAACCAAGGGAAAAAAAAACACTCAATATGGCCGTGTGCCTAATGAGTATGCAAGTATGTTCACACAAAAGAACACGCAACATAAAGCGCTCGCAAAAATATTTTCAACACAACAATGTTTATAGTAAAATCATCAAATTCAAGCAAATCAAATAATCCAAATCCTTGACAATGAAATTATTGAACAAATACCTCAAGTAATACCATTTTCAGATTTTTTTTTTTTAACGAAAATAATTGAAAACCATTACAGTTAAAAAGAAAACTCAGAAGGAACCTAATCCATGCATGCATTACTTGCATATATCCAATGATTGGTTACAAAAGAAGAATGAAAAAGATTTCAAAGTTATTACATTTCACATAAACATTGATCTGTAGAAATGAATGTAGCAATAAAAAATTAATGTGAAGCACAATGTTTTCCCCAACCCATCAACGTGCCAGGTTTTGAATGAGCTAAAATTAAAAAAAATTCAGTATATAGCGATCCCGGGTTTACCCTTGTTGTATAGTGATCCGGACATGTGTCCGTGGATGTTGGTAGTTGATCATTATCTTGTTTACATCCTTTCTTACTTTGTATTTGAGTTATAGGATGTGTTGGGCAGGTTTGTTATAGGTTGGTTGAGTTTGGAAACCAAAACTAGTTGCCCAGATTTTGGCCTGTCCGCTCGAGCGGGGAGTTTGACGCTCGAGCGGGGATCCTGTTGTTGACTGTCCGCTCGAGCTGGGGTTTTGGCGCTCGAACGGGGAATACACCCATCCAGTATTTCCTATGCAGTGTTGGACGCTCGAGCGGGGGATTGGCCGCTCGAGTGGGAGGTTGTGAGTGACGCTCGAGCGGGGCTTCGAGCGCTCGAGCGGGGACCTGTTGTGTCGAGATGCTGGGAGAGTGCATCCGGCGCTCGAGCGGGAGTTTGGTAGCTCGAGCGGGAGTTTGTGAGTGCCGCTCGAGCGGGGGTTTGGACGCTCGAGCGGGGCGACTGGGTTTAAGTTTCGAGTTTTGACTTTTCAAATCACTTTTTCACTTTCTCACTTTCTCTTCTCTCTCTTACTTTTCCAAAAACCCCATTATTGAGCTTCTCACTCTAGGACTCTACCTTCTCTCTAGGTATTGATCTAGTAGGAGTGATTGGCTCACCTTTGGCCTTTACAAAAGAGTTGTTGATCGTCGAGGGCTACTTTTTAATCTGAAAATTTTGGGATTTGGAGCACGTTGGGTTTTGTCATCTTCTCCCTTGGGGCTCCGGATTTGAGGTAGGGATATCCTATTCCTCTTTATGAGCTTTGTCTTTAAATTTTAGTATTTTGAGATGTTGGGGTTGGTTTGGTAATTTTGTGAAAGTTTGGGACTTTTACATAAATTTACGAAAGTTGGGGTTTTAACTATATGAAGCCTAGATGCATGTTTGGCATGGAAAAAGTGAAATTAATGCTAAAACATTAATGGAAATGGAACCTAAGGGTTGTAATGTTAATTATGGAAAATGCCCTAATTACATTGGTTAATTAATTTGTAAAATTAATTGTGAGAAATGAGGAACTGAATTGGAAATGTTGATTTTATATCCATTTGTTGCATTTATTTTCTATATAGAAATAACTGCTTTGGGCTATTGGTGGAGGATAGTCGTGATTGTTGTAGACAATGCATGATGATTAGGCAAACGGAAACTAATCACTGGAATGAGTCATTGAGTATGATGATTGAAAGAACACGTTAAATTTATGTGTTGTGTGATGATGTGTATAATTATTGTTTATATGCATTGTGTTGTGTTGGAGGAGATAGGGGATGTACTCCGCGGTTTAGGGGAAGATAGGGGATGGACCTCTAAACCGGATGTGTTGGGAGGAGATAGGGGATGGACTCCGTAGATAGAGCTCATATGCTTATCTAGTAATGTATTGACAGAGCTCATATGCTTGTCATTGGAAGTGCGATAGTGCTCATATGCATATCTGTGGAAGTGATGATATAGCTTGTATGCTTATCTGTTGGTATGTGATATAGCTTGTATGCTTATTGGTTGTTATGTGATATAGCTAGTATGCTTATCTATTATGAAATGGGGAAGTACTTGATATAAGTTACTGTCTCGAATGAGTTGCTTGGCCAGGTTCTGAGCCATGGTTATAAAATGAGAATTGAAAGGAACTGGAAAATGAATTGTAACATGGACTTGTATGTCATGAAACTGTAAGGTGTGATAAGAGAAAGTATAAGTGTTAGCCATCTATCAACTGCTAATCTTTTAGTCATTGTTCATATTTGGTTTAATGTATTTCTACTGGGCGGTGGCTCACCCTATATGGGAATATCATTTTCAGGTACAGGTAGCATGCCACCTCCAAGGACATAGCTTGGGAGGCTAGAGGCGGACACACTTTTGTTGTCTTATTTCCTTTTTGATGTATTATATGTAAATTCAAGCCAAGGGCTTAATGTGTAAATGAGTTAGTACTCTTTTATTGTAACCAAGTGTTAACTTGGAAAGCTGTAAGCCCGTAGGGCATTTGCTTTTGTCGTTAACATGTAATACTTTTTGTAATGGAACTCTGATGAATAGAAGAATTGGTGGAGTTTTTTTATATTAATGCATGTCTCTATTGATGGGTTTAATGTTATTATTTGAGGGCGTTACACAGTAAGATATATTTGATCATTGGATACCCAAGATATATTTGATCTATTTCAGTGAGCTAGATTTTAACCATTTTTTGTACCCAAAATAATTTGAAAGATCTCATGCTTAACACAAATTTACCAAAAAGATTTGCTTATCTTCTTTCTAGTAAGTAAAAAGGGCAGCACATTCAAATTCCTCTCCAAATGCACTTCACTAAAGTTTATTTTTGTTGAACCAAAAAAAAAAAAAAAACAAGCTAATGCATTTTTACAAACATCTTAAATGCAATCAAAATTCAAAGAACGGTTTGAAAAATATCGTTTAAAATCCAATTTGGAATAGTTTCGAACAATCTCTCATTCTTTGGATTATCGTAACTATGATCAAAAAATCGTTTAGAACAGTTTGGAACAATGTAAATCCAATCAAATATCTTAAACACTAGAGAGAAAAATAGTTTAAAATCGTTACCAAGTTTGGAAAAAAAACCCCATAAGTTGTAGTTTCACTAGCCCAATGTTCAAAATTCTGAGATAATCTGAGATAATCCGAAGAATGAGAGACAAAATTTATAGCGGTCCCGGTATTCCCTGTTGTTATTGAACTGTAATCCGGGCTTGGTCCCGTAAATTTGTTGTTGTCTTATCCTCTTTTCTATCCCTTACTCTTTATCTTAGAGTTTTGGGTTGGGTTGGACTTGTTAGGAATAAGTTGGTTGTGTTTTAAAACTTAGAATCTTTGCCCAGTTTTTGGCCTCTCCGCTCAAGCGGGGAGTTGGACGCTCGAGCGGGGACCTGTTCTGCAAAACTTCTGGATGGTTGTATCCGCCGCTCGAGCGGGGGTTTTGGCGCTCGATCGGGAGTCTGTGAGTGACGCTCGAGCGGGGAGTTCGACGCTCGAGCGGGGCGACTTTTATATAAAGCCGAGATCCGACCTTTTTGTTCACTTTTTGATTTCCTTTCTCTCTCTTACTTTTCCGAAAAAGCCATTGGAGAGCACCTCACTCTAAAACCTAACTTCTCTCTTAGGATTGATCTAGCTAGAGTGTTTTCCTCACATTGGGCCTTTGTAAGAAGTGTGTTGATCGTCGAGGGCTTCGTTGTGATCCAAGAAATTTGGGATTTGGAGCACTTTGATTTCGGGTCATCTTCTCCTTTTGAGTTCTCCATTTGAGGTAGGGATTCTCCTTGTTCTTTTTCAATACTCCGTCTATAGATAGACATGTGGTAATTTTTGTATTGCATGAAAATTGTATCATGTTGGATTTGTTTGAAAATCATGAAATAAACCTAGGGTTGGTTGTGTGGAGAATGGTTTTGGCTTCATTGATTGTTGTCTTGGCTAATTATAATATAAATTAGCATGTTGTAGTTAATAGAAGAAAAGCCCTAAATTATATTTTGGTTGGGTAAATTATAATGGGGGTTTGTTGACCATTGTGTGTAAATCTCTTTTGTCAAAATGAGTGTGGTAAGGGTGTTAATGCATAAGGGATTAACCATGGCTTTGGAGTTGATTTTATGAAAGCAAGATTAGTAGAGTTGGTTTTGTGATAACAAAAAGGAAATGGAATCGTTTTTGTGAAAATGAGGGAAGTGTTTTCGAAATAAGCTTGAGAAGTGGATTGTTGTATCTTAAGTGTTGAACACACTTGTAGAAGTTGTATCTTTAACTACCATGTTAATATTGTTATTGGATTTGTGATTCATGATATTTGAGTCTTTTAGTAGATGTACTAACTATATGCATATAGAGATTTTGTCCTTGGTCATCGGTGGAGGATGACACGGTTGTGTAGAATTGTCGGGTATGCATTTTACCATTGATTAATTGAACATTGTATGTAATGAAGTGCTAGATACATTATATAAATGTATATTTGCTCGGAAGGAGATAGTCATGTGTTTATATGCTTTAACACATTGCTGGTGTCTTGATAGTTTATATATATGCATTATACATGTTGGTTATGCCTTGATGTGCTGTAATTGTTGGTGTTATGCCCCGCGCTGAGAATCAAAGGTATCATACCCTTCCAGCTGGCGACTGGAGAACTGACCGCGCTTAGAATCAAAGGTACCGTTACCTTCCAGCTAGCGCCTGGAGAACTGTCTGCGCTAATAATCGAAGGTACCATACCCCTCCAGCTAGCGCCTGGTAAACTGGCTTGTTGTTTTGTTGTTGAGTGGGGTGTATTGTTGGCTTACTACGCACATAGCTAGTAGAGCGAAATGGGATTGTTGTTGTTTCGTTGTAACTGAAAATATCATGGATTTGATTGGTTACAGTTCGAAGGACTGAGTTACTCCATTGGTTGATTGTATACATGTTGGTGGGTTGTAAATTTATATTTTTTTTACAAAGATATGCATGTATAGTTATGATAGTAATGGAAACGAACCAAAATGTCATTTTTGTCTTTTGGAAAGTGTGGAGGAGAACGAATGTTTTATAGATAAACATGTTTGAAAAGGTACATCTGAGTATGTATAGGAAATGGAAGAGAGTATCGGGCTTAGTGTGATTACTACTTAAGTATTTGTCAATGTTATGAAAGACTGGGAATGGGGGTTAATGAAAGGAAAAAGGAAAGACAAACTACTTGTAGCGTTGAATGAAATGGTCGTTTTCGAGAAAGTTCATACATATATATTTTGTATAAGCTGTCACATTACTATTCTAGTATGAGAATGAGTGTTCATGATCATAGCTATCTGTAAGTTGTTATTGTTGAGGACCATGTTGAGTTCCCTACTGGACTATATGTTCATCCCACGTTGTTGAATCTTTTTCAGGTGTTAAGCATGTTGAGTTGCAAGATTTGGATCTATTTATTTACTGGCCACGGGGCCTCAGTTATGTTGGCGGAATGCCATTGTTGTAAAAGGGTTACACCCTTCTTCTTGTACCTTAAGTGATGTAAGCCCAAGGGCAATTTATTAAGTATGTTCATGTAATATTTACTTTGCATACGAATGAGAGTATTGTTAATCACTTCTACGGATTGAATGTATAAGTTTATTTCCGCATGTTATCCTTAAAATTGAATTAAGTTAATGAATTTGGTAATGACTTCGAGTAATAAAAAGTGGGGCGTGACAAAATTGGAAAAAAATCAAAGTGAATAGAGTTTTCCAAATAGCAAAAAATGAAGGGTTAGTAAAAATTATAATAAATAGGTCATATGGGTTTCACCCCACAACCAATGAACTTAAAAGAAGTAAAAAATCAACAAGCAAAGAAGAGTTCACAAAATGGACCATAACATAATGAGAGAGAATATATCACCAAAAGAACACAAGAAGATGCACAGACTTCAACTGCTTCTATATATTAACACAGAACCGAAATAAGGCTCACAAAATGGACCAACATATATACTAGATTAAGTTGCAAAAAATGGAGATGGAAAAGTTTTGACTTTGTGGGAAGGCCTTTGAGTAGTGTCGTAGGAGGGAGAGAAAATTGTCTAAGTCTCGTTGGGAGAAAAACATTAAGGCTTTCTTAGAGGGGAGAAAGCGAGAGAGAGAGAGAGAGAGAGAGAGAGAGGAGCTTTTCAGTCAAGACAACAACTAGTTGAGAAGGTTTCAAGTTTTTTTCAATAAATTATTCAATGGCTTAGATTAGTTTGTGAAGATTCAATGGTTAAGATATAAGGTGCACACGGTAACAGGTACTAGAAATCAAAAGTGACAAAATAGTGAAAAAAAAATTCTTTATTTTTTGCAAGAAACATTTATGTATATTTTGCAAGAAATTGAAAAACAACTTACTATGTAGCTATGGGTTGTACACTAAATTTAACAATCTTACATTTTCCAACATTATCATTTATCATGCTAAACAAAGAAGGAAAAAAAATTCAAAATTTTCCCTTTCTCACACTTTCCGCTACTTCAATCCTAAAAGTTTCACACTAATCTTTATGGTTGCTAGGAAAGCCTCCACGCTTAGAGGGAAGACAATAATTCATGAATTATCTTAGCATCAATACACTTTGAAAAAAGTATGCAGAGGAAATTCATTTTATTAAACATAAGCTTCATGTGTATTGAAAATTAAAATTAAAATTGTATAACAGAGGAAATTCATTTTATTAAACACAAGCTTCATGTAACGCCCTCAAAATAATACATAAAACCCCACATTCTTGACAAGCATTGATATAAAAGAAATAAACACTTTTCCATTCATCAGAGTAATCCTTACAGATGTATTACATGTTGACAACAAAAATAAATGCCCAACGGCTTACAACTTTCCAAGTCAACACTTGGTTACACAAAAGAGAGTACTAACTCACATCATATTAAGCCCTTGGCCTGGATTTACATGTAATACCACAAAAGATAACAAAATAACAAAAAGAGTCCTCAACTCCCAAAACCTTCCAAGCTATGTCCTTGGAGGTGACATATCACCTAGACCTGAAAATGATGTCCTATATAGGGTGAGCCACAGCCCAGTAGAGATATACTAAACCAAATATAAGCAATGACTAAAACAGTAGCATTTGATAGATGGTTAACACTCATAAACCAATTATATCGCAATACAGTTCCATGACACTTGTGTCCATGTTACATTCCATTTTCCTTCACTTATCAATTCATTTCATAAATGTGGCTCAGAACCTGGCCAGATAATTTAATAACAACTCGTATTAAACACTACACATAATTGCTGTATCAATCTCAAACTAACACTTCCATACTTCATATATGATATACAGATTTGCTATATCAATACTTCAATAAACACACATATTTGCTGTATCAATGGAGTACATCCCCTATCTCCTCCCAAACAATGTTCGGTTTAGGAGTCCATCCCTTATCTTTGCCTAAACCGTGGAGTACATCCCCTATCTCCTCCCACACAACACAATGTATATAAACACGTATCATATACAAGGTCAATCAATACTTAAGTTTGATGTATTATACCAACGGTCATATTCGATGACATATGCAATGTGATTAGTTTCGGTTTTCCCCAATCAACATGCAGTATCTACAACAATCAAGACTATCCTCCACCGATAGCCCAAAGCAATTATTTCTAAACAGAAAATAAATTCATTAAATGGATATAATATCAACATTCTCATAGGTGAGTGATAATTTAATCCAACCACACCATTAAATCCCAAAATTTCCCAATTTCATTATTCCCAACTCAATTTCTCATTTCCCAAAATTAATTATACAAATTAATTTATCATAATAATTAGGGCATTTTCCATATTTCACAAATCAACCCTAAGGTTTGGTTTCACCAATGTAACAACATTAATTCCATTTTCAACAACTCACAAACACATAGGCTTTAATAATCTAAAAACCCCTCTTTCTTAAATTACATAACAAACCCTAACTTTTCCAAAATTACCCAACAACCCCAACATATCAAAATGTCAAAATTTAAAGACAAAGCTCATAAGATGGAGTAGGATATCCCTACCTCGTAATTAGAAGCTCAAAAGAGAAGATGACTAAAACTCAAAGTGCTCCAAATCCAAGATTTTTCAGATTAAAAGCAAGCCCTCGAGGCCCTCTATCCTTCTTACAAAGGACTTAGGGTAGGAACACATTAATAGGAGATGAAACCTTAGAGAGAAGGTGTGTAGAGAGAGAGAGAGAGCTCGGATCTAGGGTTTACACAAAAGAGAAGATGAAAAAGTGAAGTGTAATCTCGCTGCTGTCTGCTGATATAACACAGGCTCGCTCGAGCGAAGGATTGGTCGCTCGAGCGACCAGACACAAAGAACTCTCACTCGAGCATAGAAAGCCTCGCTCGAGCCAAGAATGCGAACCTTCAAGTCTGCAACCCAGAAGCACGCTCGAGCGACAGAATGCTCGCTCGAGCGAAGAAACTCAAAACATACACCTCGCTCGCTCGAGCGAAGGAAAGCTCGCTCGAGCCAAGAAACACAGCCCTCAGGTCCAGAATCAGACGCAGATGCAAGCTCGAGCGAAGGACCTCTCGCTCGAAACACCAGACACAGAACTCAACTCTCGCTCGAGCGAAGACACCAAAATCTGGGCAACAACCATTTGCTCCCAATCACACCCAACCTGTAACAAACCTGCCCAACACATCCTATAACTCATAAATAAGGAATTAAAGGATAACAACAAGATATAACAACAGCCAATACTACGGAACATAAGTTCGGAACACTGCACATAAAGGGGTTAAACCCGAGATCGCTATACGTCACGTCGACTGCTTTATAGCTAAAATTAAAATCATATACTTTAATTCTTTTTAGCTAAAATTAAAATCATATACTTCAATTCTTTAATTCAACTAGAACAACAAGTACTAAACATTACCAAAAACACATGGAATAACTATTTGCCCTAATTTACAAATTGGGAGGACCCAACCACAAGTTATAGTTGCTTCATGTAAATATCACTAAATATATTTTGGAGTAGTCAATCACAAGTTTTCAACATCTAAATGTAATGAAAATATAGTTCCAAAATACATTTGTTTAAATTGCTAACGAACTAGGCATTTTTACAAACATCTTAAATGCAATCAAAATTCAAATAACATAATTAGCCCTATAATTTTAATGCCAAAATTTCTCATGAAATATTTTGCAACAACTCAAGAACAAGTCATGGAAGTAACAATATGGTTACATAATACTATATTAATTAATGTAAAAATGGATTATTTCATTAAGAATGTCAATTGAGATATATAAATAGAAAAATAGAACAAAATCCTTACCAAGCCTTGCTTCAGTACAAATTTCGAATCAATGTGAGCCAAGAGACACTGGAATAGAAATTCAGATAGAACATTAGAGACAGCAAATACGGTAAAAATCAGAGAGTATAGTTTTAGAACAGGGATGATTTCAGAAATATCCAAAGAGAGTAAAAAATGAGGAAGAAGAGATTAGAAGAGGATTTAGGGTTTCCTAAATAATCAGAGAGAGGTATACCTTGTTGATTGCTCTTCAAAAAAAACAATCCTTCGTTTTCTCAGAAACCAAACGGAGGCTCACTGGGTTAGATTAGGGTTTTAAACCGAACAAGCATTTAGAACCCGCAGTCAATAGAGAGAGAAGAAAGCGAGAGGAGCAGGGGAAGAGATCACTCAAAGGAGGGAGTAGCAGAGGGAGAGCGAGTGGGAGAGACGAGATCAGCGGAAGAGAAGAGAGCGAGAGGAGCAGGGGAAGAGATCACTCCTCCGGTGTCCAATTTTTCAAAATTAGAGAATTCAATAGTCAGGATGTATTTGTGTAATCTAATGGCCAATAATGAAATTGCATACGGAGTTGCACACTGTAATAGCTCCTATAATTTTATGCCCTCCATATATAATTTCAATAGTCCACAAGATCACTTTTAATACAAAAATAAAACAACAATGCTAAAAATTCAAAAAAATCATTCAGAAAATATCTAGAATTTTAAATGTATAGTCAAGATTCATTGCAGAAATAGCCCCACAATAATTTTAAATATACATTATTGATCTATCATTCTAAGTGAATTTCTAAAAACATTTTTTGGTACCATAGACTTACTAAAGAAAAAAAAGAAACATAACTTTGCATTTTATCTTCTCACACTACTCAAGCACTCGTGTCATAATAACACAAGCACACACCAACTTTACTAGCACACACTTCACACTAGTAGCTTAGACTCTAGGTTAAATATTCACTCACACAATTTATTTGTCTTCACTTTCGCACATCACTCTATATCTATTTCTTACAATTGTGAGTCTATACAGATGAAAAGATGGTGGTCATGGTGAAAGCAAAAAAAAAATGTGATGTTGGTTTGCAATGCAAGGGTGACGACCGTTGTAGGGAAGACTGCAAAACTCATTAAAATGGAATAGGACGGTGCGATGATATCACTACACCCTAGTTCTGAAGCAATGTTATTGTGTTTACAATTGTTGATCTCTCATCTCCATATTAATGGAATGCCAAATTATTGGAATCAATAATAAGAATTTAATTTGGTAAAAAGTATTGTCGTATTTCATGTACTTATGAGATACATATAAGTTAATTTTTCTAATTTTTTTGATGAGAACACTTTTTGGCAATATTATTCTTATAACAAACATGGTTAATAAACCGAAAGAGTGTCAGAGTCCGTCATTTTATTTTAACTAGAAAGCAAGATAGATTAGAACTTATAGAATGGTTATTTAGTAGTGTGATGATCAAATACAAGGTGGTGAAAACAAAATCAGTTCCTACTAGGGATGGCAATGGGGGGTTAATGGGAAGGATATTAATTCTCCATCCCCATTCTCCTATAATTATTTTTCTCCATTCCCCATGGGTATTGCCCTCCCCATCTCTTAATGGGTTTGGATTTTTCCCAACCCAACTTGACCCCTTTTTTTTATTTTTTATTTTTTAAGGTTCACAACCAATTTTTTTTTTTTTCTTCAAGATTCACAACCAAAACTAAATATACATTCAATCTTATTTTATTTTGTTTGGCTCAACAACAAAATCAAATACACATTAATTAATAGTGTCACATTATTCTTGTCAAATTTTATGTATATTTAGAATTTTTTAAATTTATTTAGAAAAATTCTATTCCTACAAAGAAATTCCATCTTCTTTTTTAATTTTTTTAATTTTATGTATCTCCTTCTCCTCTCTGTTAATTGATCTTCGATAATCTAAAGGTGAGTTGTTACTCTCGTTTCCATCTTCTTCTTCTTCTTCTTTTTTATTTTTTATTTGCATTTATAGAATGAATTTTCTTGTTTCAATATCTCTTGCAATTGTTTTATTGGATTTCTCTCTGATTTGATGGTAACGTTAGATTGAATTTCCTAATTTTCATCTTAACTAGTGATCACCTTAATTGAAATTTTGTACATTTTTGTCTTAAATTTTCATGTTTTAGTTATGATTAGTTGCACGTTTTTTTTATCAATAGTCACAATCTTGCCGCCGCTAGATTGTCGACATTGCAAATCACCGTTGCTGTAGTGAGAGGATGAGAGAGAGTGAGAATTAGAACTCTAATTGTAAACAGAGTAGTGAAAACTAGGGATGGAAATGGATAACCAACCCTGTGGGTATCTATGGAGACCCAACTCAAATACATGGGTTTTTCCCTTTTTTCTTGTTCGTCGGGTAGGATAAGTGATGTTCTTTAAATCTCTACCAGGGATGGGTACCTACTAATTTCCCCATATTTTATTTTAGGCTATTTTATTTTAGGCTCATCAGAAAATAATTTCTCCATACGTTTTCACTACTCTATTTACAATTAGAGTTCTAATTCTCATTATCTCTCATCCTCTCACTACAGCAATGGTGATTTGTGATGGCGATAATCTAGCGGTGACAAGATTGTGACTATCGATCAAAAACGTGCAATTAATCATAACCAAAACATAGAAATTGAAGACAAAAATGTACAAAATTTCAATTAAGATGATCACTAGTTAAGATGAAAATTGGGAAATTCAATTTAAGGTTGTCATCAAATCAGAGAGAAATCTAATAAAACAATCGCAGGAGATATTGAAACTAGAAAATTCATTCTATAAATGCAAATAAAAATTTGAAAAAAAAAAGAAAGAAGAAGAGGATGGAAACAAGAGCAACAACTCACCTTCAGATTATCGAAAATCAATTAATAGAGAGGAGAAAGAGATACAAAAAATTTAAAAAAAAATAAAAAAGAAGATGGAATTTTTTTGTAGGAATAGAATTTTTCTAAATAAATTTTAAAAATTCTAAATCTACATAAAATTTGACAAGAATAATGTAACAATGTTAATTAATGTGTATTTCATTCCGTTGTTGAGCCAAATAAAATAAAATAAGATTGAATGTATATTTAGCTTTGGTTGTGAATCTTTAAAAAAAAAAAAAAGGGGGTCAAGTTTGGTTGGGGAAAATCCAAACCCATTGGGAGATGGAGAGGGTAGTACCTATGGGGAATGGGAAATGGGAAAAAATAATTATAGGGAAATGGGGACGAGAATTAATATCCACCCCATTAACCCCCATTACCGTCCCTAGTGAAAACACATGGAGAAATTATTTTTCGATGTACTTAAAAAAAAATATATATATATATAGGGAAATTAAGGGGTACCCATCCCCACCCCATCCCCAGTGGAGTTTTAAAGAACATCACTTACCCAACCCGACGGACAAGAAAAAAGGGAAAAATCCATTTGGGTTGGGTCTCCATGGATACCCACAAGGTAGGTTATCCATTACCATCCCTAGTTCCTACTAAAGGAAAGAGAGGAGAAGAGGCATTTTACTACAAAACAAATCAACCTTAAAAGAGCAAGAGTCACAACATGAATCCACTAGTGGATATATATATATATATATAGGGCAAATTACACTAACAGTCCCTATAGTTTGGGACTCGTGTCACTTTGGTCCCTGACTTTTCAATTTAGACACATTTGACCCTGAATTTTGAATCTTGTTCCAAATAAGGACAATTGAAGATACCATTGTTTAATTTCAAGAGTAAAATCGTCAATTTAATAAAATATAAATTAATTTGACAAAAATAAATGTCAAAAAAATATTTTTAACTTTTTTAAAATTATTTTTATCCACCAATGATAAAATTATGTATAATTGATAAAAATTAATAAAAATTACATGATTAATTTTTAAAAATGAATTTTCCATGATCATTATCCAAACGCGTAATAAAAGTTAATTTAGTAAAAAATAAATAAATGTCTAAAAGATTTATCAATTTTACATAATTTTATTTTTAGTAGGTAGAAATAATTTTTAAAAATTGAAAAATATTTGTTTGATATTTATTTTTGTCAAATTAGTTTATATTTTCTCAAATTGACAATTTTACCCTTCAAAAATCTAATGATATCTTCAATTGTCCTTATTTGGAACAAGATTCAAAATTCAGGGTCAAATATGTCATAATTGAAAAGCCAGGGACCAAAGTGACACAAGCCCCAAACTATGGGGACTATTAGTGTAATTCACCCATATATATATATATATATATATATATCAAAGGTAATTTGTGAGAGAAACTAAAGACAAAGGACAGAATTGAAACTAATGTATTTTCCTTTGCACAAAACCAGAATATACAGTAACCTATTTTTAGCATTGTATACACTTATACAACTCTTTTCTAACTTACAATTATTATTATTATTATTATTATTATTATTATTATTATTATTATTATTATTATTATTATTATTATTATTGTACAATTGATAGAAGTGGGTAAAGAAAAGGGAAGTCACATTGTGTAGTAGTAAAACGGGAATGCAAGTATCATGCCTTGTAAAGGAGAGCCTCAACCACCTGAAAACCCCTTGCCTTTTTTAACTTACAATTAACAGTTCAAAAAAAAGAGGGAATATATATATTTTAATCTACCATGCAGTTGTTGAATGGGAAAAGAATGTTGTATATGATGTTATTGGTTTTTTGGAAAAATTATACCAGTAGTCTCTTTAATTTTTCCATTGTATTAATTTGATTCCTGTAATTCCAATTACATCAATTTTGTGCTTTAATTTTTCAATTTGTCATTTTGGTCTAAATTGACCCAAATACTTCAATACTCCAAAATGACAAAAAAATATGGGTTAGGTAAGTTTAAAGAGCTTTAATATATTTTTGTGTCATTTTGGGAATGTAGGAGTATTTGAGTGGAGTGCAAACAGCTACACCCAATTTTTATTGGGAAAGTAATTGGAAAGGTAAACACTTTCATATATTTGAACACCCCAAACCTAGTAGAGAAGCATCACAAACCAAGGTTCACAAGTATGTAAATAAAAGTTGGGACCAAAACGGAAGTGAAAGTTACTTGGAAGCATAAAAGGGTAGCAATTTGAACAGCCAAACAATAACTTTTTATATTTTCTCACATTTCTTCCCTCTTTTTATAGCGATCCCGGTTGTCCATTTACTGTTCTGTTGTATTCCGGACTCGGTTCCGTGAAGTTGGTAGTTGTATCTATCTTGTTGTCGTCCTTTAATTCCGCTTGATTGAGTTTTAGGATGTTTTGGGCAGGATTGTTACAGGTTGGTTAGGCCTTGGTTTCAATTCCTTGTTGCCCAGTTTTTAGGCGGTCCGCTCGAGCGGGTCTTCTTGCGCTCGAGCGGGGATTGCACACTCCCAGTTTCTTCGGGTCTCTGCAAAACTTCTGCAGGTGTGATTTCTACGCTCGAGCGGGTTTCTTTACGCTTGAGCGGTGGCGCTCGAGCGGGTAGCGCTTTCTGGGTAAAAGTTCTGGGAGGGGAAAATCTACGCTCGAGCGGACTGGTTTTTGCGCTCGAGCGGAAGTGCTTTATTCTTGTGTCTTGGCGTTCGAGCGGGTCTTCTTGCGCTCGAGCGTGTCCAGATTTTTGTTCTTGGCACTCGAGCGTTGTGTTTTCCGCTCGAGCGGGTATGTCGTATATCAGTTGGCTGTAGGGCAGTTTTAAATCACTTTTTCTCATTCTTTCTCTCTTTTACTTTTCTGAAAAAGCCATTTGAGAGCTTCTCTCTCTAGAACCTTGCCTTCTCTCTAGGTATTGACCTAGTAAGAGTTGTCCCTTCACCTTTGGCCTTTACAAAATAGTTGGTGATCGTCGAGGGCTATCTTTTGATCCGAGAAACTCGTGGTTTGGAGCAACTTTGTTTTCATCATCTTCTCCTTTGGGTGTCAGCATTTGAGGTAGGGATTCCTACTCACAACTATGGGTTTTGACCTAGATATTTGGGTATTTTGTTAAATGGTTGATTTTGGGAAGTTAGGGTTTGAAAATGTTAAAAAGGGGCTTTCTTATTTTGATTCAAAAATATGTATTTGGGGTTTCAAAATAATGGTTTTGTTGTTGATTGTTGATTTATAGGCCATTGGGTCAATATTGGGAAATGGGGTAGAAAACCCTAATTTGTTGAATAAATTAATTGGTATGATTAATTTGAGAAAAAGATGGTTATATGGAATTGAGTTGGAAATAATGAAATTGACTCATTATATGGTTGAATAGTGGAGTTGGATTTATAAATCGCTCACTTTTGAAAACATTGATATTTTATCTGTTGAAGCTTTTATTATCTATTTAGAAATAATTGCTTGGATTATCGGTGGAGGGTAATTTTGATTGTTGTAGACAATGCATGATGATTAGGCAAACTGAAACTAATGAATTGGTTTTGTCATAGAGTGTGACTGTTGATAGAATACATTAACGTTATGTATTGATTGATTG
Source organism: Camellia sinensis (assembly GCF_055761805.1). Taxonomy (NCBI): domain Eukaryota; kingdom Viridiplantae; phylum Streptophyta; class Magnoliopsida; order Ericales; family Theaceae; genus Camellia; species Camellia sinensis. Next base: position 104,630,861 of record NC_138962.1, read on the forward strand.
AGTATATGACCTATGTGTATATACATTGTGTGTGTGGGAGGAGATAGGGGATGTACTCCACGGTTTAGGGGAAGATAGGGGATGGACCTCTAAACCGGATGTTGTTTGGGAGGAGATAGGGGATGGACTCCACTGATACAGCTCATATGCTTCTCAGATAATGTGTTGATACAGCTGATATGCTTGTCATTGGAAGTGTTGATATAGCTAATATGCATATCTGTCGAAATGTGGATACAGCTTGTATGCTTATCTGTTGAGATATTGATATAACTAGTGTGTTTATCTATTGTAAAAATGAAAAATGTTTAATATGAGTCATTGTCTCATATAAGTGGTTGGCCAGGTTCTGAGCCATCGATGGAAATTGTGAGATTGATAAGAAATGGAAATGGATTATGAATTGGTCTATGAAAATTGAACATTTATCAATTGCTAATGTCTTAGTCATTGCTCATATTGTGTTTAGCATATCTCTACTGGGCTGTGGCTCACCCTATATGGGAATATCATTTTCAGGTACAGGTAGCATGCCACCTCCAAGGACGTAGCTTGGGAGGCTAGAGGCGGGCAGACTTTTGTTGTTTAGTTTCTTGATGTATTACATGTATATTCAAGCCAAGGGCTTAATGTGTAAATGAGTTAGTACTCTTTTGTTGTAACCAAGTGTTAACTTGGAAAGCTGTAAGCCTTTAGGGCATTTGCTTTTGTCGTTAACATGTAATACTTTTGGTAATGGAACTCTGATAAATAGAAGAATGTGGAACTTTTATATATCCATGCATGTCTATATTGATGGGTTTAATGTTATTATTTTGAGGGCGTTACACCTTTCTGCTTCTTTATTTTTTTTCTCATTCATATCTGGTAATTTTGCATCCTCTAATGGAAAAAAAAGGGTATGTTTTTTCAAGTGTTCAATTCTCACATGCGCATATAAGTACTCTTTGTTTAGTCTTCCCATAACAAACCTGAATATCATCGTTCAATGTCACAAGCATCCTCTAAAACTTCTTGCAAGATAAGGAAACAAATCCATAAGTTGATATAAGATTGAAAGTAAGATACATGAAATGCAATTGTAGTGGAGATGAGTTTGATTTTTACCCCAGAGGGAATTCATCATAAAGATAAGCTGGTGAATCATGTCCGATTTTCACAACCTAATCTGTTAAAGAGAATTGCATTTCAAATCATTGTCAAACAGATTAAGTTATAAAATAACTCGGTAAATGCTATCATTTAAAACAGGATATATATGTCTTCAAGAACTTGGTGATTGACAAAAATAACATATATCTTATGATTGAGAGCTGATATATACAAAATATTAAATCTGAATTGTAGCATTAATATTTAGGTTTGTAAATGTATCTGAACATTGAGAAAAATGTAAACCTGATTAGTAACAATTTCTGGTAAAGAGGGTATTCTCTTTGCAACAGAAGGATATGCATCGAAGAAAAGAAATTGGGCATTCTGCTCAAGAAAATAAATTATCTGCATATACAAGGGTTCAAATTTCAATGAAGCATATTATATTCAAATAGAAGAAACAAATAAAGAAAAACACAAGTAAAGGACCAAACTTTGTAATTTCAATAACTATTTCTCTAAAGTCTTAGCTACTCTATCAGGTAAAAAATGAAATGATTTCTTCAAGTGTTCAATTCCCTTCTTGCAAATTACACACATAATGTATTGCCTTTGATGACACAAGAATTCTCACATGTGCATATGAGTATTCTTTGTTGAGTCTTCCCATAACAAACCTCCATATTATTGTGCAAAGTCGCGAGCATCTTCAAGAACTTCCAGCAAGTTAAGGAAACAAATTCATAAGTTAATAAAAGATTCAAAATAGTATAAATGAAATGTGATTGTAGTGAGATGAGTTTGATTTTTACCTTAGAACTCATCATAAAGATGAGCTGATAACATCCCAACCTTTCATATCCGATTCCAACTACTTAATCTGTTAAAGAAAGTTGCATTTCAAATCATTGTCAAACAGATTAAGACATAATTCCCTTGGAAAATGCTATCATTTAAAAACAGGATAAATGTATTCGAGAACTTGATGATTCACAAAAACAGCATAACCAAATTCACTTTTGATTGACAGCTGACATGTACTAAATATTGAATCTTAGTAGTAGTAGAAATATTTTGGTTTTAAATGTGTCTTTTAACATTGAGAAAAATGTAAACCTGATTAGTAACATTTTAACATTTTCTGATACGGAGGGTATTCTCTCCGCAACATGAGAATCTGAATTTTCTGCTGAAGAAAAGAAATTATCTGCAAATACAAAGGTTGAAATTTCAAAGAAGCAAATTATATTCTTATAGAATAAACAAACAAGAAAATCTAAAAATATATTTGGTGGAACATACAATATATACGAGCAACAATATTCACATATTACATTTAAGTGGTAAAGATAGTCCTACATAACCATCCAAATCATCCATATTCTGACAGGTTAGAGAATCCCATTCAAGGGTTTTCAAAGAAGTAATATTTCGCTCTTAATCATAACTCAATAAACACTGTTTATTATCAACACCTCCTACCTCCCCTCCATTTCCCTAAACACACACACACAAACATACATACCAAAATAAATAAATAACAAAAAACCACCCAAATAGAAAAGAAAAACAAAAGAAAATTATTTATCAAAATAAGAAAACAAAACAAAAGTTGTCAATAGAATATTTGGATGAACCTAACAGGATGGCTTTTTAAAAATAGTAACATTGGTCCCTTTTAATTGAGGGTCCTAGGAGAAGACTTGATAATCAGATAGGCCAAACCTTCGGCATTATTTGTATAAAGTGGTTGCTCTCAATTTTGAACCTACGTTCTCACACTCAGCACCTTGAGCGTTCACCTTTGCACCAAGAAATGCCCCAATGTTGGCTTTCAAGGCACCCAAGGGTGCAAGCAAGAGATTCCTATGCATTCGCAATGTACACTTGTTTCCAGTAACAAAACATCCAGAAGTCGAGAGAATTCGCTTAATAACAAATAAAATGAAATTAGCAACCAAGCAAAAGCTTTTTTAAATAAAAACACCAATAAAGGATCAACCTTTATGATTCCTTTTATTATTAGTGTAAAATTTAGCTACTCTATCTGATAAAAGATGATATGGTTTTTTTGAGGGTCCTCCTAATGATAGCCTTCAGGGCTGTCAATAAGAAGCGCATAAGGCCAAAATATTTATAATCTCAATAAATTTTTCTCATATCCCTGTTAGTAAAAATTATGCAAGGGTTGGATCGACAGCAACCAAGCAATAATTTTAAACTACACAACTTAAATAGGAACAACCAAGCAATTGTGGTTCTGGTTCGAATGCCTCAAAAGAATAAGGACTTCTTTGGATCAAACAATGATAACAAAGTAAACAAGAAGGACACCAAGTTCTCTGTATCAACAGATGGTAACAAGGTAGGTTGAATAAAAAGAAAACAACTTCAAATTATTGTATCAACAGATGGTAACAAGGTAGATTAAACAAACAAAAGCAACTTCATGCTGAAATCACCTATGTTCAGCAGATTACAGACTACAATAGCAAAAACTACTCCTACGTTATGATCTTAACTGCTCCTAGGTCTAAAAACTAAGTTGTTATGTTGTTGTTGATGCCTCTATTTTTGCCAACTTCTGGTCTTTTATAGCTCTTCTTTCCCATGACCCCATGATCTCTTTAATCTACAACTGCTGTTGTGTAATTGCCACAACTACACTCTCACTTCCCAGCCTTCAAACCGCATCATGCCTTTACCTTTACCTGTTGGACTTCATTTCTTGTAAGTTAACACGTGTCCCTGAGTCCTTCTATCCCTCATTCGACAGAGGAAAACTCCCACTCTGTTCATGTTTTCTTTTAAAGACAACCCACTAAGTCCATGGGTACATTGTCAATAACCGCTCCACCTTCCACGTTATTCCCAAATTCAAACTTCACTTCTAGTTGATGATCTCTGTCCTCTGATGATAACCATTTACTCTGAACTTGGCCACATGTCCTTTATTGACTGAACCACCTGTTGACAGGGTTTGGCAAAAATAGGTGCAAACAATCCCAAAACACTTTACATATTTTTATATACCTTTTACACATTTCAATACACTTTTTATACGTTTTTTAACACTAACAACAGCCTAAGGTTTTTTTTGTTTTCGCATTTTTCTCTCTTGAAGGTCTCAAAAGATAGCATGGAGTTACAAACGATGCTTGCCTATTCTGCCATAATGCCATTTTTTAAAGCATCATTCAAGCTTCCTTTGTAGCTACAAAAATATTTGGAAGCTGATATTCTACCTTGTATTTTTAGCACAAAAATTGATCCCTTCATCAATGAATGGCAAATATAAGAATAAAATTTTAATGAATACGAACAATGAGCAATCCAAGCTGGTAAATGGAAAATGATAATGACTTCATTGGATAAGAGAGGTGCTTACATTAGTATTGAGAAATAAACCCTCGGTTCTGATTAAAATCTTAGACGATATTAGTATTGAGAAATAAATAAATAAATATGGAACTTGATTGGATAAGAGAGGTGCTTACATTAATGACCTTCGCCTCTTGTACCTACTAAACTCCCTAATCAAATCCTTTGATTGTAATGGATTAGTGCCTAAATTAAATGGAGTTAAATGGTTTCCTACCTTCCCATAAAAAGTAGGTGGCAGCTCTTTTATGTGAATCAATCTATTTTGGCAAAACTTGTGGGCCAACGACACTGTGGGATAAACGATTTGTTGTCATTATAGATCTCGATGGTTCACACTTGATTTTGAGATAGTCTAATTTGATGTGTGGGTGCGTCGAAATGTGTGGTATCCACAAGAGGTCCGTGTAATTATATAAAAAATATAAGATTAATTGTATTTTCTTCAAACCTCAAGGAGATGAGTAAATTTACCCTTATATACATATATTGAAAAAAAAATGATTAAAATATAAAATATATAGATCAAAATCATGTGTGACCTAAAATATACTCTTGGCCTTTGTCTTTGCCTTGTTTACATTTGCCTTGTGTCTATTCATAAATAAGGCAAAGGTAAAAGGCACTAGTAAACACAAGATGACATGTGCTCAAAATGGCGTGAAATTTGGTCAGGACATGAAAAACTTCATGACGATTAGGACCCATCAATCTTGAATGGCCAACAACAGATTTTGGGCAAATTCCAACATTTAGGCCCTTAGTTTCACGATTTTGCATTTGTAGAAGTAATTGATTCGTCTATAACTTGGTATATATGAATATGATTTTGCCTTCATTTTTTTCCAGTATGTTTATTTTTTACTATAGTATTTGAATTTGAGCATAACTCAAATATTTCCTATTTTGGTAATTATTTTATTTTATTTTATTTTGGCTTGGTTAGCAAGTAATTAACCTAGGATGTAGTATACCTTTTTTTCTTTAGGTATTCTCTAGTATAAATTGACATGTATGCCTTAGGGCAAATGAGTTTTATTTTGAAGAATTAGTATTATTACCAGAGAGTATCTTTTTTTTATATCTAATTTGTGGTTGTTCGAGTGTTTGAGTGTTCACCTTCCTTGCATCACCATTCTTTTCTTTCTATTTTTCACTCATTTATCCTACTCATGTCAACAAGCATAACTGCCTACACCATAACTGCCTTTGTGATACCCCAACTTTTCAAAATATAATTATTTTGGTATTTAAATTTGGTTATTGAAATTTTTTATTAATGAAATATAAATTGGACATATTTTTGAGAATTTGCAAAACATGCTAGGAAATTTCATAGTTTTTGTAAGTTTCAAATAATGATGGAAATTTTGTTATTTTTCGAATTTAATAATTATAAATGAATATTTATATTTTAAATTACAATTTAAGACTATTTATTATAGCTTTTGCTCTTGAATTGCCTTGCTGGTCAATTTTACAATTAATATGACACCAGTTGCACTTCTACAAAGAAAATTTGGTCCACCACAGATAGAGGATATCTTTTTATTAACAAAAGAAAGCATGCCTTTATAGAGGGTGGCAAGTAAGTAAGGAGCAAAAGCCATGGCTTGGCCATCTTGAAGGCATAAGGCCAATGGAAGGTATTCCTTGGCAATTTTGAAGCCAGGAACACAAAAAATGAATTAGCAAAGCCAAACTAATTAAAAGGCAACTCTTTCTTGGTCATCGACTGGGGTGTTTCTTTTGCCTCTGTATTTTTTAATAAACTCAGTGTAACTCATGTCAGTGTTAAGGGTGAAAGTTATTGGTGGGGGTTCTAGAAAAGCACTGATTTCTAATCCTAGAATGGGGAGTTCAATTAAATAGGCTACATCTAGGATGGTTGGAGATATCATGCCAAACCCTAGGAGCATTGAGTTACAAGATTGTGACCAGAAAAAGACAGCAGCAACAATTAACCACTTTTTCATATCAAATTTGAGGGTCGACAGACGAATTACCTCACTAATGCCTAGATGTTTCCATACATCTGAGTCATGGGCTTCAATTCGTTCGACCCAGCTTTGCCAAGTAGAATCTAGTTGTCTCCATGATCTAAGAGGGTTTTTGTTGTTGTCCCAATTTACCTAATTGAATTTTGGTTGGTTGAGAAATAGAGTTTTTCCATTAGCAAGTGGGTAGTATGGAGTTAGGTCATCTAGGAAATAGGCAATAAACGTAGGTCCTAGGGTTGCTTTGGCTACGGTGGTGGTACCTGGAATCAAAGTTAACTCCAGCATTAGAGAGCTGGTGAGTTCCCTAATGGTTTTGGGGAATCTAAGATGTTCATCATTGGTTTCATCTTCTTTCGTGGATTTCAAGAGCCATTGTTTAGAGTTTTAAGTTGTTTGGTGTTCTGATATGGGAGTTTCAAAAGAGAGAGAGAAGATTGAAGTGAGGTGAAGTTGGAAGGTTTAAGCTTTTGTAGCTTATGTTGGGCCCAATGTTTGGATTTGTTCAAATTAAGTATATTATTTATCTGACCAAGGGAATGGATTTGTTTAAGTTAAAAATCATTATTATTTATTTAACTTAAATAATGGGGCATTGTTTGCACCCATTTTTGTGAAATTCTTGTCAACAGGTGTATCAATCAAATGATGACACATGGCAAAGTCAAAGTGAAAGTCCTTCATCAGTTAGAGGGACAGGTGGCATGAAAAGGTTGAGCACGTGCATAGAATGATTCAAGTGATGGAGCAGTTATCAGTCTAAGTCATGAACTTAGTGGGTTGTTTTCAGAAAGGAATACGTACGAGATGGAAGGCTTTACCTTGTCGATGTGGTGCTCAAAGTGTAAAGGGACATGTGGCAACATGGAAAAGAGATGGTTAGACAGGAAGATTTGAAGGCTTGGTAGAGTTTGAAGACTTAGAAGTGAGGAGGCAGTTACTATGGCAGGTGGCAATTGTAGTTGCAGGTAAGAATGAGTCATGCAATCGTGGGCCAAGAAAAGAGAAATAAGATATAAGAGCGAAGGATTTGGCAGAAAGGAGTTCATCAACAAAACAACAACAATTTAGCTTATATCTAGGAGTAGTTCTTTTAATTTAGGAGTAGTTTTCTCTGTAACTTGTAACCTTTATGAACTTTGGTGGTTTCATTCTGGAATTACCTATTGTTTATTTTGTTTACTTTGTCAATTGTAATTTTGTTCCAAAGAACTCCTCATTCTTTTGAGGCATTTAAATCAAAAGCACAGTCGTCTGGTTTCTTTGTTTGATTGTTTGTTTAAATTGTTGTTCAATTTATGTTGACTGGGAGTGAGCATAATTTTTACTAACATATTCTTGAAAAAAGGACCTCCAACTTGGATCTTTAGGTGGTGATGCTAATTACAAACGTAATGGAGATGTGTTTATTAAAAGTGTCAATGACACCATGAAACATGTTTTTCACAATTTTCCTTTGTAGAGGTTGTTAGATGGACTTGCGACATAGACTGGAAGATTTAAAAATGCTGGTTTTAAATTGAGATTGGATTTAAGTGTTATTTTCGTTGTCATGTTCTGTATGTTCTTGAACACTAATTCCTTTTAGTGAAGGTAATGAAGGCCATAAGAGTACTTTTGCTTTCTTTCTTTTTGTATGTTATTTGAAATGATTGTAATATTCTCAAATTGGAAAATTCTATTTACACACCACTAAAAACAACGTAGGGGTGTATTCCACCTATTCAAAGATTTCATATATGAAAACTCAAAATACTCTTTACACACCATCATCACATATAGACATATAAACATCCAAAATAAATTGGTTTTGAAGATTTAGTGTTTAAGAATATTGAAATCAATTGGTTTAAGGTTTAAGAACATTAAAATTTAAGAATATTGAAATCAATTGGTTTTAGGGTTTAAGAACATTGAAATCAATTGGTTTTGAACATTTAGGGTATAAAAATATTGAAATCAATTAGTTTTGACGATTTGCGCACCATGGATGACACTGAGATTGTTGATTTTGAATAATGCAACAATGAAAATGTCAATTTAATACTTAGGTTTTTAATTTTTTGTTTATCTCATTCATATAATCGTCGGGAATATGACTTTGTTCGTTACATGTTCAGATAATCTGAGTTGAACTTTTGCATAATGTTTGATTATTTTTATTCGAACCAAACGATTTTGTTCAAATTATTAAAGTTGACCAGATTACAAATGTTCATACATAAAAAATTGAACATTTTAATTCCTTAAGAATTTCATTTCTTAAATTTAATTTATTTTTGGTATACTTTCTTTTCTTTTTTACAAAAAGTTGATGTATTCAATACTTACAAAAATAATAATAATAATAACAACATATAAAATTTAATATATGTCCAACATAATAAATCTGAATGAATTGAAATTGTTCAGCATATAAAGTCTGAACGTATTTATTTTATTCAACATAAATATTTTGAACATATTCAATTTGTTCAAGTTTATTTTTTTTTCTACGATGATATTATGTTCAGACAACCAAAGTTGAGCCAAACTCGAACTAGAAATTGCTATGGAAGTTGAATCGGTTAAAAGAAGATAGAAAAAACATATCAATGTGAGAATTAAATGTGTGAATCAAGGGTGAGAATGATAAATCTTCAATATTGACAATGCACCGACGAAGCAACGGCGAAGATGGAGATCTGAAACAGCAACAATGCATTGGCAAGCCAACAACACAACAACAGTAACAATGGATATCTGAAATGATGAGAATGCACCGACCAAACGAAACCCTCTGCCAACGATGCATACATTCAACTCTGACGATGGAGATCAATGGTGTTTTTGTAACGCCCCCAAAATAATACATAATTCCTATAGCGATCCCGGGTTTACCCTTGTTGTACAGTGATCCGGACATGTGTCCGTGGATGTTAGTAGTTGATTATTATCTTGTTTACATCCTTTCTTACTTTGTATTTGAGTTATAGGATGTGTTGGGCAGGTTTGTTGCAAGTTGGTTGAGTTTAGAAACCAAAACTAGTTGCCCAGATTTTGGCCTGTCCGCTCGAGCGGGGGTTTTGGCGCTCGAGCGGGGAATACACCCATCCAGTATTTCCTGTGCAGTGTTGGACGCTCGAGCGTGGGATTGGCCGCTCGAGCGGGAGTGTTGTGTGTGACGCTTGAGCGGGGGAGTTGGTGCTCGAGCGGAGACCTAGTTCTGCAAAAGTTCTGGGAGTGAGTATCCGACGCTCGAGCGGGATTGTTGGCGCTCGAGCGGGAGTCTGTGAGTGATGCTCGAGCGGGGGTTTGGACGCTCGAGCGGGGCGACTTTTATATAAATCCGAGATCCGACTTTTGGATCACTTTTTCAAGATCTTTTCTCTCTCTTACTTTTCCAAAAAGTCATTTTCAGAGCTTCTCACTCTAAAACCGGCCCTTCTCTCTTAGATTTGATCTAGTAGGAGTTGTTTGCTCACCTTTTGTCTTTACGAAAGTTGTGTTGATCGTCGAGGGCTTCCTTTTAATCTGAAAATTTCAGGATTTGGAGCATTTTGGTTTTGGTCTTCATCTCCTTTGGGGCTCCGAATTTGAGGTAGGGATATCCTATTCCTCTTTATGGATTTTGTCTTTAAATTTTGGTATTTTGAGATGTTGGTGTCGGTTTGGTAATTTTGTGAAGGTTTGGGGCCTTTGTGTAATTTTACAAAAGTTGGGGTTTTATTTATAATAAACCTAAGTGCATGTTTGGCATAGAGTAATGGGATAGATGCTGAATCATTGATGAAAATGGGACCCTAAGGGTTGAAATGTAAATTATGGAAAATGACCTAATTACATTGTTTGATTAATTAGGATAATTAATCGTTAGAGATTGGAAATGTTGAGATTGGAAATGTACTGGGTTAAAGGGTGTAGTTGAATTATTTATCACTCACCGAATTGAAATGTTGATTTAATATCCATTTGTACATTTATTTTCTGTTTAGAAATAACTGCTTTGGGCTATCGGTGGAGGATAGTCGTGACTGTTGTAGACAATGCATGATGATTAGGCAAACTAAAACTAATCGATTGAATGTGTCATAGAATATGACGGTGGATTGAATACATTAAATTTATGTATTGATTGATTGTATATAGAACCCTTGTGTTTATATGCATTGTGTGTAGAGGAGGAGATGGGGGATGTACTCCGCGGTTTAGGGGAAGATAGGGGATGTACCTCTAAACCGGATAGTGTTGGGAGGAGATGGGGGATGAACTCCGTAGACACAGCTTATATGCTTGTCTAGAGAAATGAAGATAGAGCTAATACGCTTATCTTTGAGAAGTGTAGATATAGCTCATATGCTTGTCTAGAGAAGTGAAGATAGGGCTAACATGCTTATCTTTGTGAAATGTGGATGTAGCTTATATGCTTATCTGTGAATGTGGGATATAGTTTTATACATATCTGTTGGGACGATGATAGAGCTAATATGCTTATCTGTTGAAAAAGGGAAAATGAAAAGTAACTTGGACTCATAAGTCGTATGGCATATAATGTGATTTATATGGATGTATCAGTGTTGACCATCTATCAATTGCTAATCTTTTAGTCATTGGTTATGGTTGGTTTAGTGTATTTCTACTGGGCTGTGGCTCACCCTATATGGGAATATCATTTTCAGGTACAGGTAGCATGCCACCTCCAAGGACATAGCTTGGGAGGCCAGAGGGAGACACTTTTGTGTTGTTTTACTTTTGATGTATTGCATGTAATTTCAAGCCAAGGGCTTAAAGTGTAAATGATTTAGTACTCCTTTGTTGTAACCAAGTGTTAACTTGGAAAGCTGTAAGCCCGTAGGGCATTTGCTTTTGTTGTTAACATGTAATACTTTTGTAAAGAACATCTCTGATTAATAGAAGAATATGGATATTTTGCATGTCAATGAATGCCTTAATTGTTGGTTTAATGTTATTATTTTAAGGGCGTTACAATTCCACCATGCAAACTGTCCTATATAGATACACAAGATAGATAAGTCACATTCCCATACTTACATCAGAGTTAATATTACAAATGAGTATCTCATACAAGTCACAAATGTTTACAAAAATGATAAAATGCCCTGCGGGCTTACATCTTTCCAAGTTGTTACTTGGTTATACGAAAGAAGAGTTCTAACTCTTTTACAAGTAAAGTCCTCAGCTTACATTTACATATAATCAACAAAACAAATAATAAAGCAGAGTCTTCAACTCCTAAAACCTCCCAAGCAAATATCTTGAACTTGGCACGTCTCCGGTACCTGAACATGGTGTCCCAAGTTGGGTGAGCCAAAGCCCAATAGAGATATACTAAACCCAACATGAAAAATAACTAAAACATTATCATTCGACAAGTGATTAACACGTGCAGACCAATTCATACCCTTCTCATCTCCCGACAACAAATACATCCATGCCACCATCCACTTCCCTTATTTATCCAATTCAATTCCTCAATATGGTTCATTATCTAACCAAACACTTTAGGTGAGATTACAGCTCGACTCATTAATACTTCCACTATCTATGATTCAAAATGAGACTACAACTCATGTAATTAATTGTAAGAACCCACATTTTTCATCTTAATCATGTTCATGAGCATCTGTATGATTATGGTATGTTAAGCTTGCATGTGTATGTTCGTGACTTGTCCTGCTTAGGTGAGTGAGATCCATGCCTTGATTTGATACCTTTGTGATTTGTCTAAGTGTTATGTGCTTGCCTAAGTTATGATTAGCCGACGTTATGCCAAGCCTAGGTTACGTTGCGCCTAGACCATTCCTAGCCGAGGTCACCCTCAGCCTAGAAGTATCTTGGAAACCCCTTTTTGTTGACCACCATCCTTGTTTTGGCGCATTAGCCGAGATGTCACCTATGCGCCCTAGTGATCTCGTCCTGGAGTGGTACGACCTAGACCGAGGTGTGGCACATCTAGGCCAAGATGTGGCACAGCTTAGTCAAGTGTTGTCTTTCCTAGCCGAGGTCATTGTCACCTTAGTTGTCGAAGCCCTTTTGTTAGCCGATGTCACCCCTTGCCGGAGTACCGTTCCGTGTAGCTTGTTAGATACGCCGTGTTATTCGCCGATGTCGTTGCCTCGTCAGGAAGCCCATACCGTTTTGCTTGTTGAACACCCTTTCACCATGCTTTGTCCAGTCTGTCAGCCACCTTTTCAGGGTGAACCCAACCAGTCGCCGCCACGTGTCCCAGCAGAGGGATTAAGCCCAGAACCGAGTGAGAACACTTATCATTTGGTATCTTAACCTTGCCTTGTAGAGAGAGAAACTCTAGGAGGAAGAAGGAGTTTTAGAGTGAGAAGTAAGTCTTCAAGCTTGATTCCTTGAGATCAAACCGTTAGATTCGTGTTCTAAGGTTAGATTCTTGATCTGCTCATGATGTTCTTTATGTTCTTGTTATTGCATTGCATGATCGGATATGATTTGTAAGCCATGCAACGTCTTGAAATTCAGTTTTAGAAAGAGAAAATGGTTTTCATGTGTTCTTCAAGAAAAGGTCTTGTTTTGATCCGAAAGCTTGCATAGAAAATCATGTTTTTGTGTTTGTTCTTGCGTGATTTTCAAGTATGGGTACCCAGGTCCATGTTTTCAAACTCATAGCATGAAAATCCCAGATTTGTGATGGCAGATTATGATTGAACATTCGTATTTTTCATGTTTTCACACTCATGTTCTTCGTGTTCATCAGCAGAGGGAAACCCAGAGTTTCCCGACCTCTTTTCCTTGCATGTGGCCCTCGGGAACACACCTCGGCGAGGAGGTGTGGAACCTCGGCCTAGACCTGGTTGGTGCCCAGCATGTTTTCCGAAATCATTTGTATACATACGAAACTTGTTGAAGTGCATTCAATAGGCTTGCCCTGTGTTTGTAGGACTTGGGCTCGTCTCGACCCCGACGTGTGAAGAAACTATGTGAGTGGTATTTTTAATAAAGCTATGTTATACTTGTTTTGATGAATCTCGTTTCGCCTCGTTTGATGAAAAGTATTTGATTTAGCATGATGCCTATCCCTATTTGAATATCAAACACTATTTTGTTTTGATGACATGTCTTGAAAGTCCTTAGCTGCAGGGGACTATAATGCAACTGCACTCTTGTCTTGAAAGTCCTTAGTTGCAGGGGACTATAATGCAACTGCACTCTTGTCTTGAAAGTCCTTAGCTGCAGGGGACTATAATGCAACTGCACTCTTGTCTTGAAAGTCCTTAGCTGCAGGGGACTATAATGCAACTGCACTCTTGTCTTGAAAGTCCTTAGTTGCAGGGGACTATAATGCAACTGCACTCTTGTCTTGATATGTCATCGCACTTGTAATATGTAGATGTAATAACATCCAAGGAACTTGAAAGGCCGGCAATGAACTTGATTTCCCCCCATGATTATAAAGTATGCTATGTATTGTTTTGAAAGAAATCTCGGATATCAATCATGCAAAACCTTTATTTCTAATATCATTCACTGAGTATCCAAGCTCACCCTCTCTATATATATGTAGGTGATGAGCAAGAAGGCAATGAGGCCTAGACGTGTAGCCGATGTGTTTTTGGGTGCATTGCCGATGTGTTTTGGATTAGCATTTTGTACCATCTTGAGGATTATGCTTCTTAGTCTATATTTCATGTGTACTTGTATATGTCGGCTTGAGAAGCCTTTTGGTCAAGATGTGTTTTGTATCTCATTCCCTTTTTGTATCTAAGTTGTAAGACTTTGTAAAAATGTATGTCATTTCATTGGACTTAAGCACGGCTCTCACGGACTATTTAAATTCTATATATGTATATGTATTGCTTCCGCACTTGTAAGCCCCGTATTTTATACTCTGATTGGGTGTGATTCTTGTAAGTCGGCCTTCGGTAATCTCGGATTACTGGCCATCACGGCACCAAACTACTAGGGGCGGTTTGGGGGCGTGACATTAATACTCCAATTAACAACTCTATTCATGCACTTCAATTTATAAGGTTTTGGGACTTTCACGCCGGACATTCTAGCCAGCTTAGTTATCTATGGAGTCCATCCCTCATTATCCCTCAATCAAGGATACATATACAATGTATTTAAGCGTATAATCACATATGGAGTAAATTTCGCATCTCCTCCCAAACGAAGATACACAAACAATGTGTTAAAATATATGAACACATATGGAGTACATCCCTTATCTCCTCCCAAACAAAGATACATAAATAATGTGTTAAAGTATATGAACACACATAGAGTACATCCCCTATCTCCTCCCAAACAAAGATACATAAATAATGTGTTAAAGTATATGAACACATATGTGTGTGGAGTGCATCCCCTATCTCCTCCAACACACTGGAGTACGTCCCCTATCTCCTCCCTAACAAATATACATATATAATGTATTTCAGCACTTCATCACATACAATAATCAATCAATACATGTAACGCCCTAAAAAAAAACCCATTATAGCATACATTCACGATAAATAAAAGAGTTTTCATATTATAATCATCAGAGTATTCTTACAAAAGGTATTACATGTTGACAATTATAGCGATTCCGGTATTCCCTTTACTGTTCAGTTGCATTCTGGACTCGATTCCATGGAGTTGGTAGTTGTGTCTACCTTGTTGTCGTCCTTTAATTCCATTTGATTGAGTTTTAGGATGTGTTGGGCATGTTTCGAGCAGGTGGGTTGAGCCTTGGTCTAATTTCTTCTCGCCAAGTTTTTGGTCATTCCGCTCGAGCGGGTCGTCTAGCGCTCGAGCGGAGTTTGCACACTCCCAGTATTTTCGTGCTCTGCAAAACTTCTGCAGGTGTGATTTCTACGCTCGAGCGGAATTCCTGCGCTCGAGCGGGTAGTACTTTTGTGGTGTTAGTTCTGGGAGGGGAAAATCTACGCTCGAGCGGACTGGTTTTCACGCTCGAGCGGATGTACTTTATTCTTGTGTCTTGGAGCTCGAGCGGGACTTCTTGCGCTCGAGCGAACTCAGTACTTTGTTTTTTTGATGCTCGAGCGTTGTGTTTTCTGCTCGAGCGGACCTGTCGTATATCAGAAGGCAGTTGGGCATTTTCAAGTCACTTTTTACATCCTCACTCTCTCTCTTACTTTTCAAAAACGTCATTTGAGAGCTTCTCTCTCTAAAACCTTGACTTCTCTCTGGGTATTGATCTAGTAGGAGTTGTTTCCTCACCTTTGGCCTTTACAAAAAGGTTGTTGATCGTCGAGGGCAATCTTTCGATTTGAGAAATTCGTGATTTGGAGCATCTTCATTTTCGTCATCTCCTTCGTTGGGTTTCATCTTTTGAGGTAGGGATACCTACTCACTCTTATGGGTTTTGACCTAGATTTTTGGGCACTTTGTTAAATGGTTTGGTTTTGAGATCTAGGGTTTCAAAATGTATAAAAGGGGGTTTGTTATTTTGATTCTAAAATGTGTATTTTGGGTTTCAAAATAATGATATTGTTGTTGGTTGTTGATATTTGGACTCTTGGGTCTATATTGGGAAATGGGGTAGAAAACCCTAATCGGTTGTATAAATTAATTGGTATAATTATTTGGAAAAATTGTTGTTATTTGGAATTGAGTTGGAAATAATGAAATTGGCTCATTATATTGTAGAATGGTAGAGTTGGATTTATTAATCACTCACTCTTGAAAACATTGATATTTTATCTGTTGGAGCTTTTATTATCTGTTTAGAAATAATCGCTTTGGGCTACCGGTGGAGGGTAGTTTTGATTGTTGTAGACAATGCGTGATGATTAGGAAAACTAAAACTAATCAAGTGGATGTGTCATAGAGTATGACGGTTGATAGAATACATTAACGTTATGTATTGATTGATTGTGTATATGACCCATGTGTATATACGTTGTGTGTATGGGAGGAGATATGGGATGTACTCCACAGTTTAGGGGAAGATAGGGGATGGACCTCTAAACCGGATGTTGTTTGGGAGGAGATAGGGGATGGACTCCACTGATACAGCTCATATGCTTGTCAGTTAGTGTGTTGAATAGCTCATACGCTTATCTATGGAAGTGTTGATATAGCTCATATGCTTATCTGTGAAGATGTTGATACAGCTTGTATGCTTATCTATTGCGAACTGGGAAACGTTTAAAATGAATTATTATTTCGTTTAGAGTGTGTGGCCAGGTTCTGAGCCATGGGTATGAATTTGGGAATTGGATAAGAAATGGAAAATGAAATGAAACATAGACATAGTGGTCATGTTATGGAAATGGTCTTATGAATTGATTTATGGGAGTTAAACATTTACCAATTGCTAATGTCTTAGTCATTGCTCATATTGTGTTTAGCATATCTCTACTGGGCGTTGGCTCACCCTTTATGGGACATTATTTTTCAGGTACAGGTAGCATGCCACCTCCAAGGACATAACTTGGATAGTTGTGGGAGTTGAAGACACTTTTTGATTAATTTTGTTTGTATTACATGTATATCAAGCCAAGGGCTTATTTTGTATAGAGTTAGTACTCTTCTTTTGTGTAACCAAGTGTTGACTTGGAAAGCTGTAAGCCCGTAGGGCACTTCCTTTTGTTGTTAACATGTAATACTGTTGTAAGAACTACTTTGATGAATGGAAAGGCATTGATTTTCTTATATTACTGCATGTCTGAATGATGGGTATTATGTATATTTTTGAGGGCGTTACAACTTGGTATCAGAGCGTACCGGGTTCGAATACTTTGAGTACGTGGGAAGTGATTAGTATCACAATGGGTTTGTCTTGCTTGATAGAGACTTAGATGTAGTGTCATATACTATGTGTTTAATTGATAACATGCTTATGTGACTATGTGGGTATGGAATGTAGTTTCTAAGATGTTGATTGGATCCTTGGGTTTCTGGGAGTCTTGTTGGAAAGGCACTTGATCAATGCTGTTTCTAACCGGAACTCTAGTAATGCCTTGGGACTGTCATTATCCGGAAATGAAATTCGTAATTGCTTACGTGATTATGTGCTTACGTGGAGTGAATTACAGTTGTCCATGCATTAGGACGTGAGTGTTATAGCTTCGGCACATTTGTGAATGTGCTAATAGTCTTGGTTACCTTTATTAGGATGTCAGGACGAGGACGTGGTAGGCGTGGCAGGCGTGGTAGGCAGGAGATGCCTTTACCGGACGTTATTCCGGCACAGCAGGAGGGAGTTGGTCAGGCCCATGTGGCCGAGCCAGCGGGTCAGCAGGCTATGAGTGCCTTGGCCTGAGAAATAGCAGGAGCTTTGGGTATTCTCAGAGCTGGGAATCAGGAACAGGCCCACACAGCTGAGGCAGGGCCTTCCTTCTTGAAGAGGGAATTCTTCCGGTCCAATCCGGACGAGTTTGTTGGGGATCCGAAGGAGCCACTTAAGGCTGACGAGTGGTTGGAACAGATAGAGAAGACATTCGAGATGCTTGGCATCGAGGACGGGGCTTTAAAGGTGACCTTGGCATCCTTCCAACTGAAGGGAGATGCGGGTCAATGGTGGAAGTACGAGAAGGGCAGTGTTGGTGGTGCATGGGAGGTGTTTGTGAATGCTTTCCAGGAGAAATTTTTATCTTCAGCTGCAAGGGAGAAGCTGAGGGAACAATTTTGCCAGCTTAAACAACAGGGTTTGTCAGTGGCCGAGTTTGAGGCTACTTTTACTAGCTTGTCCAGGTTCGCACATGAACTTGTGGCATCTGAGGAACGCCATTGCTTAGAGTTTGAGCGGAAGTTGAGGCGTGGACTCAAGTTGAGGGTTGGAGGGTCCTTTATTCGAGAGTATAGATGTTTGGTGGATGCTGCAACTCATATGGAGATTATGATGCAGGAGGAGGAGGGGTTCTAACCCTTAGCAATCTCAGGGTGGTCTGGCTAGATCAACCTTTCCAGTGCCGAGTGTAGGCTCCAGGAGAGGTAATCAGGGAGGCTTGACTTGTTTTACTTGTGGCCAGCAGGGTCACAAGTCTTCAGTTTGCCCGCAGAAGGGAGGGGGTCAGCGAGCTGCTTCTTCTTCAGCTAGACCTCAGGGCCAGAGTCAGGGCAGGGGCCAGCCTCTGTCTTGCTATCAGTGTGGTCAGCCCGGGCACCTGAAGAGGTTTTGCCCACAGTTGAGTGCCACCTCGGGGGCGTCTGTTCTAGGCAGACGCGGGGTTATCAGCCAGCTCAGTCTGTGCAGGCCTCGAGGGCCAATCCGGGAGCTTCGTCATCCCAGTCTGTGCAGCAGTCTTTTGCTCCTAGAGGTGAGCAGGTGGATCAGGGGCATACAGGGCGCGTGTATGCTGTTACCGCGCAGGACCTAGTACCGGCTCCATCAGTTGTGAGAGGTACCTTTCTATTTTGCAAGTTGCTAGTGTGTTGATTGATACGGGTGCATCTCATTCTTTTGTATCTGCTGCATTCGCATCTGTGTTGGAGTTGGAGTTGGCACATTAGCATCTCCTATATGTGTTGTATCACCTGTTGGGGGTGAATTGATTTTGAAACACGGATGTAGAGGTTGTGATATAGAGGTCGCTGACCATAGGCTTCCTTTTCCTTTTGTTATCATGCCCATGAAGGGTTTTGATGTTATTTTGGGTATGGACTGGCTATCGTCATACCGGGCTATTATTGATTGCTACCGCCAGAGGGTCACAGTATGTACCTTGAGCAGGGAGTGTTTCTATTTCTTGGGGGATCGGGTTGGTAGTGTGTTGCCATTGGTGTATAATCCGCGAGGGCGGAGTGAGCTTAGTGGTCTTCTTGCTAGCCTTTTGAGTAGGGAGTGTGACGAGATCCAGATTGTGTTGTTGAGAGTGGTCTGTGAGTATTCGGATGTCTTTCCTGAGAATCTCGTTAGTTTGCCACCTCACCGAGAGATAGAGTTCTCTATTGATTTAGTGCCTGGCACGGCGCCGATTTCTATGGCACCTTACCGTTTTGCCCCAGCCAAGTTGAGTGAGTTGAAGATTCAGCTCCAGGAATTGTTAGATAAGGTCTTCATCCGCCCTAGTGTTTCGCCATGGGGAGCACCGGCCCTCTTTGCTAAGAAGAAAGATGGTGCCTTGAGATTGTGTATCGATTACCGGAAGTTGAATCAGGTCAAGAATAAGTACCCTATGCCCCGTATAGATGATTTGTTTGACCAGTTGAAGGGTTCCCGTTGTTTCTCTAAGATAGACTTGAGATCGGGTTACCACTAGTTGAGGGTCAGAGAGGAGGATATTCTGAAAATGGCATTCCGTACGCGGTATGGCCATTATGAGTTTCTGGTGATGCCATTCGGGCTTACCAATGCACCGGCAGTCTTCATGGACTTGATGAACCGGATTTTTCGGGAATTCTTAGATCATTTTGTAGTTGTTTTTGTGGACGACATTCTGATTTATTCGCCTTCTGAGGAGGAGCACGCGGAACACTTGAGAGTGGTGCTTGAGCTGCTTAGAGCCCATAGGCTGTATGCCAAATTTGGGAAATGTGAGTTCTGGCTAGGAGAGGTCAAGTTCTTAGGCCATATGGTATCCGAGGAAGGAGTGTCTGTTGATACGTCCAAGGTTGAGGCAGTGCAAGATTGGGCATAGCCTAAGAGTGTCTTTGAGATCTATAGTTTTCTGGGATTAGTTGGGTATTACCGCCGGTTTGTGAGAGATTTCTCCAAGCTAGCTTCACCTTTGACTAGATTGACGCGGAAAGGGGTCAAGTTTGTGTGGAGTGAGACTTGCGAAAAGTCGTTCCAAGAGTTGAAAGTTAGATTGACCACCGCTCCAGTTTTGATTATTCCGGAGAGAGGGTTGGGTTATGCGGTTTATTGCGATGCCTCACGAGAGGGTTTAGGTTGTGTCTTGATGCAAGAGGGGAAAGTGGTAGCTTATGGCTCACGTCAGTTGAAAATACACGAGAAGAATTACCCTACGCATGATCTTGAGTTAGCAGCCGTGATTTTTGCCTTAAAAATTTGGAGGCACTACCTTTATGGTGAGAGGTTCGAGGTGTTCTCGGATCACAAGAGTTTGAAGTATCATTTTACACAGAGAGACTTGAATTTGAGGCAGAGGAGGTGGATGGAATTCATCGAGGATTATGATTTTGAGTTGCACTATCACCCGAGAAAGGCAAATGTTGTGGCCGATGCCCTTAGTAGGAAATCCATTAGTGATGTAGCTTGTATAGCCATCCGGGAATGGGAGGTGTTGGGTGCACTTGGCGAGTTTGATTTGCTCCTGAGCGAATCTGTTGAGGCTGCGGCCTTGTTTTCTATTGTTGCGCAGCCTACACTTGTGACTCGAGTGTTAGAGGCACAGAGAGGGGACCTTGAGATGGAATCCCTCCGAGAGAAGATCTCGAGTGGGAAGGTTGAGAAGGATTTGACGGTGTATCCCGACCTAAGTGTGAGATACCGAGACCGTTTGTTTGTGCCTGAGTCTTGCCGAGAGGAAGTACTCCGAGAGTTTCACCATTCACGTCTTGCAGTGCATTTCTGGAGGCACTAAGATGTATCGGGATTTGGGTCGCCAATTCTGGTGGCGGGGAATGAAGAGAGATGTGGCAGTTTTCGTGTCTAAGTGCCTTACTTGCCAGGAAGTGAAGGCCGAGCATCAGAGGCCAGCGAGTTTGCTGCAACCCTTGCCTATTGCCGAGTGGAAGTGGGAGCATGTCACCATGGACTTCGTTATAGGACTTCCGAGGACTCAACGGGGTAGTGATGCTATTTGGGTGGTCGTAGACCGGTTGACTAAGTCAGCGCACTTCATTCCTATGCGCGTGAGAGATTCGGTAGATCATCTTGCCGACTTGTATATTCGGGACATAGTGAGGTTGCACGGGATCCCAGTGACGATTGTCTCAGATAGAGACCCTCGTTTTACTGCTAGGTTGTGGCAGAGTTTGCAGAGTGCCTTGGGCACTAAGTTGACCTTTAGTACGGCTTATCATCCTCAGACTGACGGGCAGTCCGAGCATACTATTCAGATCCTTGAGGATATGCTTCGAGGTTGTGTCCTTGACTTTAGTGGGACGTGAGAGAGGCACTTGCCCTTGGTAGAGTTTGCCTACAACAACAGTTTCCAGTCTACCATCGGTATGGCACCGTTTGAGGCCTTGTATGGCTGACCGTGTAGGTCTCCAGTTTGTTGGGCCGAGGTAGGTGATGCACCGTTGTTGGGTCCGGAGTTGGTTAGGGAGATGACGGAGAAAGTTGAGCTTATCCGTAGGAGGCTTGTTACAGCCCAGAGTCGCCAAAAGAGTTATGCCGACCGTAGGAGGAGGCCTTTGGCGTTTGAGGTAGGTGATCATGTTTTCTTGAAAATATCACCTAGGCGAGGTTTGATGAGGTTTGGGAAGAGTGAGAAGTTATCCCCTCGGTTTATCGGTCCCTTTGAGATCCTTGAGAGGATTGGGGAAGTTACTTATCGTTTGGCTTTGCCACCGCAGTTATCCGGGGTACATGATGTGTTTCATGTGAGTATGCTTCGGAAGTATGAGCCGGATCCGTCCCATGTGTTAGATTGGACCGACTTAGAGGTAGATAAGGATGCCTCGTATGAGGAGAGACCGGTTCGGGTCTTGGATAGGCGGGATCAAGTCTTGCGAGGCAAGACCATTCCCTTGGTAAAAGTTTTGTGGAAGCATCACGGAGTGGAGGAAGCCACTTGGGAACATGAGTTAGAAGTCCGTGAAAAGTATCCGGACATGTTTGTTGATGTGTAATCATGTAATGAAATTTTGTAATAATATTGAACTTTAAGAATATTATATATGTCTTAAGTTGTAAAACATCGTAAATGTTTTGGTAAATGGAAGCGGTGTTAACGTTGTGCATGTTGAGTGTATTGTGAAAATGCAAGCATGATATTAATGTTGCATGTGTTAAGGAATTGTGGAAAATGAGTTGAAATGTGTAAATTTCAAAGTAATGCATGTTGATAATGCAGGTTGTTGTGTATAATGTGAAATGCCTCTGGAAAAGAGATGGGATTGACCGGTAACGGGTCGGATTGTTTAACATTGTGTGGTAATATTGTTGGGAATGGAGAAAACTTATTTTTGAAAAACTTGTATTTAATTTCGAGGATGAAATTCTTTAAGGGGGGAAGGTTATAGCGATTCCGGTATTCCCTTTACTGTTCAGTTGCATTCCGGACTCGGTTCCGTGGAGTTGGTAGTTGTGTCTACCTTGTTGTCGTCCTTTAATTCCATTTGATTGAGTTTTAGGATGTGTTGGGCATGTTTCGAGCAGGTGGGTTGAGCCTTGGTCTAATTTCTAGTTGCCAGATTTTTGGTCGTTCCGCTCGAGCGGGTCGTCTAGCGCTCGAGCGGAGTTTGCACACTCCCAGTATTTTCGTGCTCTGCAAAACTTCTGCAGGTGTGATTTCTATGCTCGAGCGGAATTCCTGCGCTCCAGCAGGTCGCGCTCCAGCGGTCTTGTTGGCGCTCCAGCAGGTAGTACTTTTGTGGTGTTAGTTCTGGGAGGGGAAAATCTATGCTCGAGCGGACTGGTTTTCACGCTCGAGCGGATGTACTTTATTCTTGTGTCTGGGAGCTCGAGCGGGACTTCTTGCGCTCGAGCGAACTCAGTACTTTGTTTTTTTGACGCTCGAGCGTTGTGTTTTCCGCTCGAGCGGACCTGTCGTATATCAGAAGGCAGTTGGGCATTTTCAAGCCACTTTTTACATCCTCACTCTCTCTCTTACTTTTCAAAAACGCCATTTGAGAGCTTCTCTCTGTAAAACCTCGACTTCTCTCTAGGTATTGATCTAGTAGGAGTTGTTTCCTCACCTTTGGCCTTTACAAAAAGGTTGTTGATCGTCGAGGGCTATCTTTCGATCTGAGAAATTCGTGATTTGAAGCATCTTCATTTTCGTCATCTCCTTCGTTGGGTTTCATCTTTTGAGGTAGGGATACCTACTCACTCTTATGGGTTTTGACCTAGATTTTTGGGCACTTTGTTAAATGGTTTGGTTTTGAGATCTAGGGTTTCAAAATGTATAAAAGGGGGTTTGTTATTTTGATTCTAAAATGTGTATTTTGGGTTTCAAAATAATGATATTGTTGTTGGTTGTTGATATTTGGACTCTTGGGTCTATATTGGGAAATGGGGTAGAAAACCCTAATCGGTTATATAAATTAATTGGTATAATTATTTGGAAAGATTGTTGTTATTTGGAATTGAGTTGGAAATAATGAAATTGACTCATTATATTGTAGAATGGTAGAGTTGGATTTATTAATCACTCACTCTTGAAAACATTGATATTTTATCTGTTGGAGCTTTTATTATCTGTTTAGAAATAATCGCTTTGGGCTACCAGTGGAGGGTAGTTTTGATTGTTGTAGACAATGCGTGATGATTAGGAAAACTAAAACTAATCAAGTGGATGTGTCATAGAGTATGACGGTTGATAGAATACATTAACGTTATGTATTGATTGATTGTGTATATGACCCATGTGTATATACGTTGTGTGTATGGGAGGAGATATGGGATGTACTCCACGGTTTAGGGGAAGATAGGGGATGGACTTCTAAACCGGATGTTGTTTGGGAGGAGATAGGGGATGGACTCCACTGATACAGCTCATATGCTTGTCAGTTAGTGTGTTGAATAGCTCATACGCTTATCTATGGAAGTGTTGATATAGCTCATATGCTTATCTGTGAGGATGTTGATACAGCTTGTATGCTTATCTATTGCGAACTGGGAAACGTTTAAAATGAATTATTATTTCGTTTAGAGTGTGTGGCCAGGTTCTGAGCCATGGGTATGAATTTGGGAATTGGATAAGAAATGGAAAATGAAATGAAACATAGACATAGTGGTCATGTTATGGAAATGGTCTTATGAATTGATTTATGGGAGTTAAACATTTACCAATTGCTAATGTCTTAGTTATTGCTCATATTGTGTTTAGCATATCTCTACTGGGCGTTGGCTCACCCTTTATGGGACATTATTTTTCAGGTACAGGTAGTATGCCACCTCCAAGGACATAACTTGGATAGTTATGGGAGTTGAAGACTCTTTTTGATTAATTTTTTTTGTATTACATGTATATCAAGCCAAGGCCTTATTTTGTATAGAGTTAGTACTCTTCTTTTGTGTAACCAAGTGTTAACTTGGAAAGCTGTAAGCCCGTAGGGCACTTCCTTTTGTTGTTAACATGTAATACTGTTGTAAGAACTACTTTGATGAATGGAAAGGCATTGATTTTCTTATATTACTGCATGTCTGAATGATGGGTATTATGTATATTTTTTAAGACGTTACAACAGTAAAAGTAAACGCCCTATAGGCTTACAACTTTCCAAGTCAACACTTAGTTATAAAAGGAGAGTACTAACTCTACACAAATAAGCCCTTGGCTTGATATACATGCAATACAACAAAAACAACAAAAAGAGTCTACAGCCTCAAGCCTCCCAAGCTACGTCCTTAGAGGTGGCATAACACCTGTACCTGAAAATGATGTCCCTTATAGGGTAAGCCAACGCCCAGTAGAGATACGCTAAACATAATATGAGCAATAACTAAAACATTAGCATTTTGATAAATGTTTAACTTAACAAAACTCAACCTATAAACATGGCTCAAAACCTGGCCAAATAACTGAAGTGAGACTACAGCTCATGCCAACAATACTACAAACTGCCATTTTACCAAAATTGCGTCCGCGGGATTCGGCACCCATGTATTTTCATTCTCTTATGGCCATTTTACAGACATTTCATCCACAGGACTCGGCACCTATGTATAGATATATTCGGATTGCCATTTTACGGAAATTGCGTCCGCGGGATTCGGCACCGATGCATAATTATATTCAAATGGCCATTTTAAGGAAATTTCATCCGCGGGATTTGGCACCCATGTATTCAAATACACAACTTGATTTGTTTCAATTCACCTAATCATCATGCAATGTCTACAACAACCAAGACTATCCTCCACCAATAGCCCAAAGCAGTTATTTCTAAACAGATAATAAATCCCTCAACAGATATACAATTGACATTTTCAAAAGTGAGCGATTTATAAATCCAACTCCACCATTCTATCTCATAATGAGCAAATTTCATTATCCCCAACTCAATTTCATAACAAGTGTCATTAATTACTCTAATGACCCAAATATACCCAAATATGACATTTTTCCCTTTAAGCTCAATATTGACCCAATGGTCCAAATATTATCAACAACATCAATATTCTCATTTCTAGGCTCAAATACACATGTATAGGCTCAAAATACAAAACCCCTCTTTTATACATTTTGAAACCCTAACACCCAAAATCACCCAACTCAACATTATATCAAAAAGACCAATAGTTTATGTCAAAGACCATAGGAATGAGTAGTTATCCCTACCTCGAGATGAAGAGCTCAAATGCAGGAGATGTCCGAAATCCAAAGTGCTCCAAATCCAAGATTTTTCAGATTAAAAGGAAGCCCTCAACACCCTCTATCTTTCTTACAAAGAGCCTAGGTTAGAAACTCACCAGAAGTAGATCAATCCCTAAAGAGAAGTTATTTAGAGAGAGAGAGAGCTCAGATCTAGGGTTTTTGAAAAAGAAAGAAATGAAAAAGTGAAGTGTAATCCCGCTGCTGTCTACTGATATACGTATGACCGGCTCAAGCGAAGAATAGGACGCTCGAGCGTCAGACACAAAAACTGGACCCGCTCGAGCGTAAAGATTCCCGCTCGAGCGCCAAGACACAACTGCAAAACACACCCGCTCGAGCGCAAAGGGAAAGCCGCTCGAGCGTAGATTCCCCATTTCCAGAACTTTTACAGACAATGAACTACCCGCTCGAGCGTAAGGAAATCTGCTCGAGAGTGAAAAACACACCTGCAGAAGTTTTGCAGAGGCACGAAATGCTGAGAGTGTGTAAACCCCGCTCGAGCGCAAGAAGGCCCGCTCGAGAGGACAACCAAAAATCAAACTCCGCTCGAGCGCAAAGGGACCCGCTCGAGCATACCACCAAAAATCTGGGCAACAAGGAATGGGACTAAAGCTCAACCAACCTGCTCGAAACATGCCCAATGCATCTTAAAACTCAAACACACGAAATTAAAAGATAACACAAGATATACAACCACCAACTCCACGGAACTTAAGTCTGGAATACAACAATTAAAGGAAGAGAAATCGAGATCGCTATAATACACATATTTTCTGTATTAATCCAACCGTCATATTCAATGCCATAACACGTTCGACTAGTTTCAGTTTTCCCTAATCAACATGCAGTCTCTACAACAATCTAGACTATCCTCCACCGATAGCCCAAAGCAGTTATCTCTAAACAGATAGTAAATTTATCAACTAAAATATCGACATTTTCATAGGTGAGTGATTAAATTATCCAACTACACCTTTCAATCTCATAATTTTCCCAATTTCACGGAAATCAACTCATTTCATATTTCCACATTTTCCCCAAATTAATTATACAAATTAATTTATTACAAAAATTAGGGCATCTTCCCGTTTTCTCAAATATTGGTCCTAAGACCAAATTCCACCAATTTAACTCTCAAACTCATATTTCCAAGGCTTTAAATACACATGGAGTTATTGAACACAAAACCCCTCTTTTATAAATTACAACCCAAACCCTAACTTTTTCCAAAATTATCCAACAACACCAACTAATCAAAATGACAAATATTTAAGTCAAAACCCATAAGAAGGAGTAGGATATCCCTACCTTAATTTTCGGGGCTCAAAGGAGAAAAGAGGTGAAAGTCAAAGTGCTCCAAATCCATAACTTTTCAGATTAAAGTGAAGCCCTCGCGAAGCTCTACCTTTCTTCCAAAGGGACTAGGGTAGAAGACCACTAGAACTAGATGAAACCCTAGAAAGAAGATGTATAGAGAGAGAGAGAGAGAGAGGTCGGATCTAGGGTTTGAGGAAGAAAAGAAAATCAAAAAGTGATGAAGGGGACTGCTGCTACGTACTGATATAACAGAGGCTCGCTCAAGCGAAGGAGTGGTAGCTCGAGCGACTAGACACAAAGATAACTCGCTCGAGCGTAGAAAGCCTCGCTCAAGCCAACAATTCGAAGCTTCAGGTTTGCAACCAGAAGCATGCTCGAGCTAAGAATAGCTGGCTCGAGCGAAGAAACCCAAAACATACAGCTCGCTCGCTCGAGCAAAGGAAAGTTCGCTCGAGCTAAGGCTGCGTCTGAACAAAACCTGAAGACGCACAAAACTCGCTCGAGCGTACAAACTCTCGCTCGAGCGAAGAAGCAACAACACAAGGCTCGCTCAAGCGACAAAGTCCTGGCTCGAGCGAAGAGACTAAAGGCTGGACAGCAGCCATTTGCTTCCAACCACAACCAACCTGTTACAAACCTACCTAGCACATCCTAAAACTCATACACAAAGAATTGAAGGACGGAAACAAGATATAAGCAACAACCAACATCACAGAACCTAAGTCCGGAATACAACAACCAAAGGAAGGAAAACCGAGATCGCTATAGTTTTGAAGATGAAAGTCTCTAGTGTTCTGAATATAGAGATATTTAGGTGTGGGTTGTGGTGTGTATTCAAACAGATAGGTGGTGTGTACCTTAGGGTTAGTAATAGAAAGTTGAGGTGTGAACTAAGATATTTTCAAACCCTAAAAATTATTATACGTGTGTACTGAGAGAATTAGTGGTGTGTAAATAGAATTACCCTCTCAAATTGTGTACTTTTTTTGTTATTTTCTTTCTTTTTCTCTCTTATACACATAATTTTTAATATCTAACATTAATTCAATTAAATAAAAATTAATTATAAATTCTTAATTATTTATTATAATTCTTAACTTTTAATTTTAGTTTTAATTAAATTATATTTTATATCACAATTAATCCTAAATATTTAATCATTTATTGTAATTTTTAACTTTTTAATCTAATTTTAATTTAATTACATTTTAGATTAATTCTTAATTGTTATTTGTTTTTATTTAATTATATTTTATATTTTATATCAATTTTAATTTATTTTATTTTAACTTAGCGTATTAATCTAATTTTAGGTTTAGATAAAATGAGAATAAAATTATCCTTTTATTGTATTAATTTTACTTTATTTTTTCAAAAAATCGAACTCACTCTAACAAATTGTGTATATGATATATCTTTTGTTGGTTTGGATAAAAAAACTGAGGATGGCACTTCAATCCAAAATCACATGTAGATTTTCTAATTATATTTGAACCATGAGAGGATAAAGTGCCCCAGTTCCAAACTGGGAAAGAATAAAATGAATTTAACCCTATAATTTAAAATAATTGTAAAATTTTAAAAACACACATTTCTATGCAAAATGTAAAACCAATTTAAATTTGATAACAAGTGCCAAAAGCAATGGTTAACAAAATTTATAAAAATGGAACTTGTTTTTTTTGGGTTATACAATAGGATGTTAGGTGATTAGTAGGTTAAATTACAAAATTCATAAAAATGTAATAACAACTTAATCAAATAATAAAGTTTCTATTTTTTTTTTTTTTATCTCAATCAAATAATAAAGTTTACTTACCTAAATCCACAATAAAGATTTTTGAAGTTTTGACTATTTTGGATTATGTGCCTCAGATTTTTGAAATTTTGACTGCCTTGATTTGTTCTAGAATTCATGTGGACCCCACATCAATAAATGGTTGAGATTGATTTGTGACATTGTTTATGGAGGAATGCTATAGACCTCAAAAATTCTATCAAAATTTCTACCAAATATTTCACATAAGTGTGGGACCCACACATGGGTCCCATACTCATGTGAGATATTTGGTATAATTTTTGGGATCTCTAGCATTTTTGTTGTTTACGGGGTATGGAATAATTTTTGAAAAATGCTAGGTATCCAAAATAATCAACCAAATATTTTATCAAACTTCTCACATGGGTATGGGACCCACACAAACCCACGTGTGTGGGTCCCACATCTATGTGAGAGGTTTGGTAAAACATTTGGTAGATTCTTTGGAGTCTCTAGCATTATTCATAATTTTTCTTTGAGAGCAATTATTCAATGCACTAAAGGCATTAATGTGGGGTCCACGTGAATCCCACACCAATAAATGGTTGAGATTGATTTGTGACATTACCACATGAGGTATGAAATATTTTTTCCTTGAGAGCAATTATTTTGTACCTCACCGACATTGATGTGGCCATATCACAAATTAATCTCAGCCGTTCATTAGTGCGAGGCCCACGTAATTCCCATATTAATGAATGATTGAGATTTTTATGAAGATAAATTTACTACTAATTAATACTTGCTTTAAAATGGTTTATAATATGTTGACCAACTCACATATGGTAATTTTTGCACCCAAAGTGTAATTATAATTATTTGGAGTAAATTACACTTTGCACCAAATCTCACTTTGGCACTACTCATGAAATCATGACTATCAACCCCTTGCACTTCTGGTCAAATCCTACTTTGGTCTCTGCACATGAAATTGTGACAGTCAATCCCCTGAACTTTTGGTCAAATCTCACTTTAGTACCTACACAAGTGTTAATGTCCACTTTCTGTTACTCAATTGTTTAAATCTTTAACAGAATCTAGTCATGTAATAAGAATGTGATTACGACATGAGGGTAAAAAAGAAAAATTATCTACATTTTCCACCAATACACACTTTATTCCAAAATTTACATCAAAAATATGATTGTATTAGGTTAAAACAAAATACAGATTGTGAACAATTAAGAAGATGAATTAGGATTTTGCATAAATTGTAATCACAAAAATCTGCTTTTTACGGTAACACAGTTTTTTGTCTATTCATTTTTCTTTCTCTTTGATTTCTTTGTTGCATTTTTTTTTTTATTTCAAAAACTCTACTTTCTTGCCTTTTCGTCCTAGTTTTTGCCATATGTATATATATATTGCATTATATAACTCTTATGTGCTTATCATGTAAAACAAAGTGTATTGGTGGAAAACATAGATGATTTTCCTCTCTTACCCTTATTTTGTAGCCACTTTTTTGTCACATGATTGGATTTTGTGAAAGATTTACAAATGAAGTAATAGAAAAAAGTCCTAGACACTTGTATAGGAATCAAAGTGAGATTTGAGTAAAAATGCAGGGGGTTGACTATCATGATTTCATGTGTATGGACGAAAGTGAGGTTTGACCAGAAGTATAGGCGGTTGACTATCATAATTTCATGTGTAGGGGCCAAAATGAGATTTGGTGCAAAGTGCATGGGGTACAAAGTGTAATTTACCCTAATTACTTGTTTTTTTTTAAATGAATTAAAAATGACTCCTTGAGACTATTAAAAGAGCAAGAAAACCAATTGTTTAATTATCCAAAAACATGCGAAAACTTTTTGCCTTGTGCTTTCTGCTCTCTCTCCTAGTCTTCATCTCTGGTATTTATTTCTGGTTTATCACTTTCATTTCTCCTTTTTATGTCCCCTTTGTATAGAGGGTACCTGTTGTATAGCAAGTTATGGCGTGCGGGGTAAAATGATACCAGTTTGATGATCCTTTTTTTTTCCCCTTGTTTTTTTCTCTTTCACTCTCTTCTCTTTTATTTTATTTTATAAATTCACATGAATTGAGATTTAATGTGTAGCTATATTGTTGGTGTTCTTAAAAAATCAAATGAAACTAATTATATTGTTTTTGACATTGATATTTATTAGAGTATAGCTATCTATATTTTATTATCCATAAATAAATACATAAAATTCCTAAGTCATTTGTGATATACTTTGGAATTGTTTTTTGGAATTTTAGTTTAAGATTTCTGATATTAAAATTTTATAAAATAAAGGACATGCAACATTATCATAGTAAATGGGGTCCCTTAACATTTTTATAGAGAAATTTTGACATAGAGAAATTTCAGTTCTTCAAAGAGAAATTTTATAGAGATAAGTTAAATTTCTCTGTTACGAGTTGAAATTTTTTTATGACGACATGAAATTTCTCTAATAATATTATTGAGTGATCTTAACTAATAAGAAAAAATATATTGGACCTCTCCTACTACCAAAAATTAGAGAAGAATGTTTCACTAATTTTTTCTTGTTTTTTTTATACTCTCCAAAACTACGTAGGAAAATATTGTTCAAGTTCAAAGGCCAAAACTACATTGTTTCAAGAAAAATTAAAATAAAAATATAAATAATAATAAAGCATCAATATTTTACTCATTTAGGCCAACAAAAAATAAAAACTAAATAGGTTATTTTAGTAACTTTTTTAGCTTTTTACGAAAATATATACAGAAAAATTGAGAGAGTGACGTGATAATTTCTCATAACTTTTTTACTTTTTAACTAAAATATGTAATCCCCAAACAAGACCTAAATATCACTATTAAATTTATGTGCAATGATATGTAATTGCGCATCATTTATTGATTTGTTAATAAATCAACAAATTAGTTTGAGTCACCCTATGAAATTGCTTGGTAGTTAAGTTTATGCTCTCATGATTAATTGAGTTGTGTATAAACTGATTCGAACACTTGATTATTAAAAAATAAGAAGGTACAACTACTTGCCACATCATTGTGGCTATATTTAGAATTGATATCTTAAAAACACTAAATATATTGCAGATGAATTATATTTATCTGTGAAGAATAAAATATAAGTAGTTACACTCTAATAAATATCAATGTCAAAAAAAATGTAACTCATTTGATTTTTAAAAACATCAAAAATATAATAATCAATAATAAACATTAAATCTCAACTCATGTGAATTTTCAAAAATAAAATAAAATAACAGCTCTCAAAAAAAGCATCAAAGCTGAAAATGTTGGGTCATCACAAACATTTTTGGTTCTATCCATACTATTTATTTTTGAACATGTAATGGTGTCAAGTTATTACCTGGTCATCAACATTTCTTGTGGCAGTCACTCACTGGCTGTGGAGTTAAAACCCAAATCAGGACCTTAAAAGCTTTTTATTCATTGAAATTTTCTCCAAAAAAATAATTATTACATGAATGTTGCTGTTAAAATCTACTTTTGATTTTCTCAATATTAAGGGCAAAATGAATGTTAGAGCAATAGATTCTTAAACAACACTAGTTTTTGGGCACACCCATGGGTGTGCAAGTAATTTTTTAAACAGCTGTTTATGGTAATCATTAGAATGAGATGTGCAATTTAAATTTTTTCTAAAAATTAAAACAGTTGTGCTAATAAATTTCCATAGTTACCTTTCTATTAATCTGATGACAAAAAAATTGTTTAGAAAGTCAAAAATGATTTTTCTTTGGATAATTTGGGTAAAAGAAATTCTATTCAACAATTTCATTTTCATATTGGCACCACTTCTGTTGTTCAATTTTTAATCTTTCAGTTGCACATGCATTTTGTCCCAACAGTTGTATAGTACCACTTTGTGGTATGAAATTGTTGGTTCAACTCTTAAGGAGAGGAGTTTGATATCATTTGAGAGTGTCTATTTCTCCTCCATTAATGGGGAATTGTTGTTATTGAATCTTTCTTCGAGTGGTTGTTGGGCTATTGCTTAGGGTGAATTTTGGGCATTGTTGGACTTTAATTGTCCAGCGTGATATAATATTCCTCATATTTGTTAGTCTCCTACCTATTGAAAAATTAAAAATAAAATATAACAGAGAGAGTGAAAGAAATCCTCATTTGCTAATTAAGTAGGCAATAATAATGAACATGATGGTTTCCACACACATACGTGCATTTTAATTAGAAGCTAGCTGCAACTGTAATAAATTCAAACCCTTGCTAGTAAGCCTTCTTATTTCAATTTAAAAACCTTGTTCATCTTTAATTCATTTTTGAGAACGAGTTTAGCTTATTCTTTACTGGTGGTTTGTTGTTGAATTTGAATCAACAAATAACTTTTTTTAATTAACAAATCCACCAATACACAAGAGACCTGTACACAATAGCACACATAAATCCTGATACACAATTTGTGTTCTCACACTACTAAGCACTCATGTCATACACAAGCAAACACCAACTTTACCAACATTCACACCACACTAGTATCTTAGAGTCTACGTTGAATACACAGACCTACACCACTACTAGACAATTCACTCAACACACTTTATTTGTGTTCTCACTTTTATATGTGACTTTCCATTAATCTCTCACATTTGTAAATCTATACAGATGAAAAGATGGTGATCATGGTGAAAGCAAGAGAATGTCACAAAACTTGGAACTGCAAGGGTGAAGACCGTTGCAGGGATGACTGCAAAAACCAGTTCAATGGAGAAGGGCAGTGCGATGATTTCACTACACCCCTGGTTCCGAGGCAATGTTTTTGTGCTTTCAATTGTTGATCTCTCATCTCCATATCAATGGGATGCCACATTATTGGAATAAATCAGAATTTCATGTGGTAAAAAGAATTACAGTATTCCATGTAGGTATGAGATGCATGAATGGTGTTATAAATAAAATTTTCCAAATTTTCTAATTTCCTTGTGAGAACCCTTTTTGACAATATTGTTGTGATAACTAACATGGTTAATGAACCATAAGAATGTCACAATTAGTCCATTCCATTTCAAGAACTTCATTAATACAAGAGACAAAATACAAGAGTTTAATCTGACCATACTAGATTAAACATTACAAACAAAACAGGAAAATAGAGCTTAGAACAAAAACTTGAAAAACACAAGAGCTACGAAGGCTACAACTAGTAGAATAGCAAAAAGACTGAACATCTCAGAAATAGAGGAGCTAGCTGATTGAATTCTAGATGAAGCTGCAAAACCAGATGGAGCTTAGCTTGAGAGAAGAAGCTCTTGTTTGCCATAGTAAAGCTGCAAAGCTAAAATAACTTAGCTAGGAAGTAGATGTCATACATCCATGGAGCTAAATCAAAATGAATATCCTTACTGCCTGTCAACTGCCCAAACAATTAATCTTAACATACCAACCCCTTTTGAAGGAAAGTGAGGCAAAGAAGCACGACATGAATCCACTGGAGAAAAGAAACAAACAAAAAAAAAGGAAATATCAAATCTAACTTGTGAGGAGGAAACTAAAGACAGAGGAGAGAACCTATACAAGTCTTTTCTGATTTACAATTTACTTGTGAGGCTGACAAATGTGTTGTTCTTTGCACATAACCAGAATATGTGCTAACCCATTTATAGCATTGTGTGAACTTGTAAAGTTTTTTCTAACTTACAATTTACTTGTTCAAAATAAGAGGTGAAAAAAATATTAAAAAACCTACTATGCAGTTTTTGAATGGAAAAGAATGCTATATATGTCACTAGTTCTTTTTTTTTTTGGGGGGGGGGGGCGGTGTTTTACATTAGCAGTGCCTCTTATGCCAATTTTGCGCTTTAATTTTTAAATTTGTATCAATTTGGTCCAAAATGATACAAATACTTCAATACTCCAACAAGACACAAAATGATAGAAAATATGGGTAGGGTAAAATTCAGGAAATTTAATATCATTGTGTCATTTTGGATTGTATGAAGATTCAAGTGGACAACAATTAGACGGATGCACCCAAATTTTATTGGAAAAAGAATTGAAATGGAACACTCTTTTATGTTTTTGATCACCTCAAAACAAGTAGAGAAGCATGACAAACCATGGTTCACAGTAATTTTTGCTGTCCTGAGATCATGGGTGCCAATGGTACTTCACAATTTGAAGTAGAAGACCAGTGGTGAAGTTCACAAGTATGTGAATAAAAGTACATAAAAA
Source organism: Camellia sinensis (assembly GCF_055761805.1). NCBI lineage: Eukaryota > Viridiplantae > Streptophyta > Magnoliopsida > Ericales > Theaceae > Camellia > Camellia sinensis. The sequence continues at coordinate 104,666,024 of NC_138962.1, forward strand.
AAAAACAAAAGTAAAAGGCAGCATTTTGAACAGCCAAAAAACAACTTTGTACATTTTCTCACATCTCTACTTCCTCCTTTTCTTCTCTTCTTTTTTTCTTGTTTCCTCATTCATTTCTGGTATTTTGTGTCCTCTAATGGAAAAAGGTACGTTTTTTCAAATATTCAAATCCCTTCATGAGTGTCTCTACCTTCACTACCCTCTTTTCTCATGCAAAATCGCAAGCATCTGCAAAAAACTTCCTATGCATCATAAACATGAGATGGTGTCATCCCAACCTTATCCACAACCTAATATGTCAAAGAATATTGAATTTCAGATCATTGTCAAACACATTAAGATATAAATCACTTTGTAAATTTTAATCATTTGAAAAATAGGATATGTCTTCAAGAACTTGATGAGTCACAAAAACATTACTAATTCACTTTTCATTGGGAGCTGACATGTACTAAATATTGAACCTAAATAGAATCAGCTTTGCCAGATAGAATATAGTTGTCTTCATGATCTGAGAGGGTTTTTGTTGTTGTTCCAATTTACCCAATTGAATTTTGGTTGGTTCAGAAGTAGAGTTTCGCCATTAGCAAGTGGGTAGTATGGAGTTAATTCATCTGGGAAATAGGCTGTAAACGTAGGTCCTAGGGTTGTTTTGGCTACGGTGGTGGTACTTGGAATCAAAGTTAACTCCAGCATTAGAGAGCTGGAGAGTTCCCTAATGGTTTTGGGGAATCTAAGACGTTCATCATTGGTTTCATCTTCTTTCATAGATTTCAAGAGCCATTGTTTAGAGTTCTAAATTGTTTGGTGTTCTGATATGGGAGTTTCGAAAGAGAGAGAGAAGATTGAAGTGAGGTGAAGTTAGAAGGTTTAAGCATTTATGGCTTATGTTGAGCCCAGTGTTAGGATTTGTTCGAAATAAGTATATTATTTATCTGGCCCAAGGAATGGATTTGTTTAAGTTAAAAATTATTATTATTTATTTTACTTAAATAAGGGGGCATTGTTTGAACCCATTTTTGTGAAATTCTTGTCGACAGGTGTATCGATCAGATGATGACACATGGCAGAGTCAAAGTGAAAGTCCTTCATCAATCAAAGGGACAAGTGGCATGTAAAGGTTGAGCACGTGCATAGAATGATTCAAGTGATGGAGCAGTTATCAAGCTAAGTCATGAACTTAGTGGCTTGTTTTCAGAAAGGAATATGTACGAGATGGAAGGCTTTACCCTGTCGATGTGGTGCTCAAAGTGTAAAGGGACATGTGGCAACATGGAAAAGAGATGGTTCGACAGGAAGATTTGAAGGCTTAGTAGAGTTTGAAGACTTAGAAGTGAGGAGGCAGTTACCATGGTAGTTGGCAATTGCAGTTGCAAGTAAGAAGGAGTCCTGCAATCATGGGCCAAGAAATGAGGAAGAAGATATAAGAGTCAAGGATTTGGCAGAAAGGAGATCATCAACAACACAACAACAACTTAGCATATATCTAGAAGTAGTTCTTTTAATTTAGGAGTAGTTTTCTCTGTAACTTGTAACCTTTATGAACTTTGGTGGTTTCATTCTGGAATTACCTATTGTTTATTTTGTTTACTTTGTCGACTGTAATTTTGTTCCAAATAAGTCCTCGTTCTTTTGAGGCATTTAAATCAAAAGCACAGTCATCTGGTTTCTTTGTTTAATTGTTTGTTTAAATTGTTGTTCAATTTCTGTCGATTGGGAGTGAGCATAATTTTTACTAACATATTCTTGAAAAAAGGACCTCTGACTTGGATCTTTAGTCGGTGATACTGATTACAAACGCAATGGAGATGTGTTTATTAAAAGTGTCAATGGCACCATGAAACATATTTTTCACAATTTTCCTGTGTAGAGGTTGTTAGATGGACTTGCAACATAGGCCAGAAGATTTAAAAATGCTGGTTTTGAATTGAGATTGGATTTAAGTGTTATTCTCTCTATTCTTGAACACTAATTCCTTTTAGTGAAGGTAATGAAGGCCAGAAGAGTACTTTTGCTTTCTTTCTTTTTGTGTGTTATTTGAAATGATTGTAATATTCTCAAATTGGAAAATTTCTATTTACACACCACTGAAAACAACATAGGGGTGTATTCTACCCATTTAAAGATTTCATATATAAAAACACAAAATACTCTTCACACACCGTCATCACATATAGACATATAAACATCCAAAATAAATTGGTTTTGAAGATTTAGTGTTTAAGAATATTGAAATCAATTGGTTTAAGGTTTAAGAACATTGAAATTTAAGAATATTGAAATCAATTGGTTTTAGGGTTTAAGAACATTGAAATCAATTGGTTTTGAAGATTTAGGGTTTAAAAATATTGAAATCAATTAGTTTTGACAATTTGCACACCATGGATGACACTGAGATTGTTGATTTCGAATAATGCAACAATGAAAATGTCAATTTAATACTTGGGTTTTCGATTTTTTGTTTATCTCATTCATATAATCGTCGGGAACATGACTTTGTTTGTCATGTGTTCGGATAATTAGAGTTAAACTTTTACATAATGTTTGATTATTTTTATTCCAACCAAACAATTTTGTTCAAATTATTAAAGTTGACCAAGTTAAAAATGTTCATACATAAAAAATTGAAATTTTAATTCCTTAAGATTTTCATTTCTTAAATTTAATTTATTTTTGGTATATTTTATTTTCTTTTTTACAAAAAGTAGATGTATTCAATAATTACAAAAAAAAAATAATAATATTAATAACATATAAAATTTAATATATGTTCAACATAATAAGTCTAAACAAATTGAAATTGTTCAGCGTATAAAGTATGACCATATTTATTTTATTCAACATAAATATTTTGAACATATTCAATTTGTTCAATTTTATTTTTTTTTTCTACGATGATATTATGTTCAGGCAACCAAAGTTGAGCCAAACTCGAAATAGAAATTGCTATGATAGTTGAATCAGTTAAAAGAAGATAGAAAAAACATATCAATGTGAGAATTAAATGTGTGAATCAAGGGCGAGAATGATAAATGTTCAATATCGACAATGCACCTGCGAAGCACCGGCGAGACAACGACGATGATGGAGATCTAAAATGACAACAATGCATTGGCAAGCCAACAACAAAACAATGGTGACGATGGATATCTGAAACGATGAGACGAAACCCTCTGCCAACGATGAATATCTTCAACTCTAACGGGGAGGTCAATGGTGTTTTGAAGATGAAAGTCTTTGGTGTTCTGAATATATAGATATTTAGGTGGGTTGTGGTGTGTATTCAAACAGACAGGTGGTGTGTTACCTTAGCGTTAGTAATGGAAAGTTGAGATGTGAACTAAGATATTTTCAAACCCTAAAAATTATTATACATCTGTACTAAGTAATAGTGTGCAATGAGAGAATTAGTGGTGTGTAAATAGAATTACCCTCTCAAATTGTATACTTTTTTTGTTATTTCCTTTCTTTTTTTCTCTTATACACATAATTTTTAATATCTAACATTAATTCAATTAAATAAAAATTAATTATAAATTCTTAATTATTTATTGTAATTCTTAACTTTTAATTTTAATTTTAATTAAATTATATTTTATATCACAATTAATCCTAAATATTTAATCATTTATTGTAATTTTTAACTTTTTAATCTAATTTTAATTTAATTACATTTTAGATCAATTCTTAATTTTTATTTGTTTTTATTTATTATATTTTATATTTTATATCAATTTTAATTTATTTTATTTTAATTTATCGTATTAATCTAATTTTAGGTTTGTATAAAATGAGAATAAAATTATCCTTTTATTGTATTAATTTTACTTTATTTTTAAAAAAAACCAAACTCACTCTAACAAATTGTGTATATGGTATATCTTTTTTTGGTTTGGATAAAAAACTGACGATGGCACTTCAGTCCAAAATCATATAGAGATTTTCTAAGTATATTTGAACCATGAGAGGATAAAGTGCTCCAGCTCCAAACCATGAAAGAATAAAATGAATTTAACCCTATAATTTAAAATAATTGTAACATTTTAAAAACACACATTTCTATGCAAAATGTATAACTAATTTAAATTTGATAACAAGTGCCAAAAGCAATGGTTGACAAAATTTATAAAAATGTAACTTGTTTTTTTTGGGTTATACGATAGGATAGTGATTAGTAGGTTAAATTACAAAATTCATAAAAATATAATAACAACTTAATCAAATAATAAAGTTTTTTTTATATCTCAATCAAATAATAAAGTTTACTTAGCCAAATCCACAATAAAGATTTTTGAAGTTTTGACTATGTTGGATTATGTGCCTAAGATTTTTGAAATCTCGACTGCCTTGATTTGTTCTAGAATTCATGTGGACCCCACATCAATAAATGGTTGAGATTGATTTATGAAATTGTTTATGGAGTAATGTTATGGACTCCAAAAATTTTATCAAAATTTGTATCAAATGTCTCACATACGATGTGGGTTCCATATGGGTTCCACATTCATGTGAGACATTGGGAGTCTCTAGCATTTTTGTTTTTTATGGGATATGGAATAATTTTTAGAAAATGCTAGGTATCCCAAATAATTTATCAAACGTTTACGTGGGTGTGGGACCCACAAACCCACATGTGTGTAGGTCCCACACCCATGTGAGAAGTTTGCTAAAACGTTTGATAAGTAAATTATTTGGGGTGTCTAGCATCACTCATAATTTTTCTTTGAAAGCAATTATTCAATGCACTAAAGGCATTGATGTGGGGTCCACGTGAATTCCACACCAATAAATTGTTGAGATTGATTTGTGACATTGCCACATGCGGTATGAAATAATTTTTCCTTGAGAGCAATTATTTTGTACCTCACCGACATTGACGTGGCCCTATCAAAAATTAATCTCAACTGCTCATTAGTGTGAAGCCCACGTAAGTCCCATATTAATGAATGATTGAGATTTTTTTGAAGATAAATTTACTACTGATTAATACTTGCTTCAAAACGGTTTATAATATGTTGACCACCTCACATATGGTAATTTTTGCACCCAAAGTGCAATTAAGAGCAATTATAATTACTTGGGGTAAATTACACTTTGCACCAAATCTGTCACGCCCCACTTTTTATTACTCGAAGTATTACCAATTTCATTTACTTAATTCCATTTCAGAGATAACATGCAGAAATAAACTCGTATATTCAACTTGTAGAAGTGAATAACATTGCTCTCATTCGTATGCAAGTAAATACAACATGAGAACACTAAATAAATTGCCCTTGGGCTTACATCATTAAAAGTCAAGAAGAAGGGTATAACCCTTTTACATAAATGGCATTCCGCCAACACAAAAAAAAAGCCCCGTGGCCAATAAATAAGAAGATCCAAAACCTTGTAGCACATCCTGGCTATCACCTGAAAAAGATTCAACAACGTGGGATGAACATATAGTCCAGTAGAGATCTCAACATGATCCTCAACAATAACAACTTACAGATAGCTATGATCATGAATGTTCAATCTCATACTAGAATAGTAATGTGGCAGTTTATACAAAATATACATAAGTATGAACTTTTCTCGAAAACAGCCATTTCATTCAACGCTATAAGCGGTACACCTTCTTTCCTTTTAATTACCCATTTTTCCAAACTTTCATGACTATAACAGTTTTAGAAAAAAAAACAATTTCACCAAGCCCATTACACTTCCCCCATTTTCCGTACTTACAACAAAATGACCTTTTTTGAAAACATGTTCACAAATACCCCTTTTTCCTTCACATTTTCCAAAATCTCAAAATGGCATTTTGATTTGTTCCTAATACATTCATATCAATACATTCATGCCTTAAATAAAAGGGAAATAACAAATCATCAACATGTATATAATCCACAAATGAGGCAGCTCGGCCTTTCAAAATTGTAACCATCGCAACCCATAACATATTCAGATACACTGACGATAACAATTAAAACTCTGCTCTACCGGTTATATGCACAGTAGCTAAGGATATGCCAAAGCGATAAGCGAGATAATAACTCTTTTTAAACATTTCATACCTCATAATAGATACACATTTTAGTCTTGTATCAATCTCAGACAAAAACACTTCCATACTTCACAAATGATACACATTTTGGTGTTGTATCAATATCAAACAAAAACACTTCTATACTTCACAAATGATACACATTGTAGTGCTGTATCAATGTCAAACAGTTTCTGGTTTAGAGGTCCATCCCCTATCTTCCCCTAAACCGTGGAGTACATCCCCTATCTCCTCCCACACAACACAATGTATATAAACAATTATCATATACAAATTCCTCAATACAACAAAGCATCACTAACAAGTGTAATACATACACATAAACTATTCAATAATGTTTAACCAACACAAGTGTAACGCATACATCACAATTCAACACAACAATGTCATCCTCCACCGATGACCAAGGACAAAACCTCTAGATGCATGTATTCAGTACACCTAATAAAAGAGACTCAACTCTCAAGCAAACCTTAAACCCAACAACGACACTAGTACGATAGGTAAGGATAAAACCCCCAAATGTGTGTATTCGACACTCATGATACAATAGTTTAATTCTCAAATTTATTTTCCGAGACTCACATAGAGTTAACATTTCATTTACCATTTTCAAGATCAACTTCATAATTTTCTTAAGTCAACATGTTCCATCACTTATTCCAAAAACACTTTTCCCTTTTCACAAAACCAATTACATTCTCTTCATTTTACAAAATCAATTCCATGGATAATAAGCCATAACCCAACTTGATTCAATACGTTCATTTCAAAATAACCCCAATACCATAATTAATCCCTTAACTGTTAACACCTTCTACACAACTCATATTAACAATAGAAATTTACCAACATTGTTCAACCGTAAATCCTTTTTATTTTACCAAATCAAAATCCGTAAATCCTTTTTATTTTACCAAATAAAAATATAATTTAGGGCTTTCTCTTCTTTCAACAATAACATACTAATTTTACTCTCTAATTAGTCCAAACCACAGTCAGTGATAACAAAACCATTCTCAAACAACCAACCCTAGGTTCCCCTCATGATTTTCAAACAAATCCAACACGGATATGATTTTCATGCAATACAAAACTACCACATGTCTATCTATAGATGGAGTATTGAAAAGGAACAAAGAAATCCCTACCTCAAATGGAGAGACCAAATGGAGAAGATGAAGGCCAAAAACTAAAGTGCTCCAAATCACCAAACTTTCAGATTAAAAATGAAGCCCTCAACCCACTCTACCTTTCTTACAAAGGACTTAGTATAGATTTACACTAGAGGGAGATGAAAACCTAGAGAGAAGGTGTGTAGAGAGAGAGAAGATGGTTCTAGGGTTTTGAAATCAAAAGGGAGATGAACAAGTGATATTGAAAGGTTGTTATTAAAGCCCATTAATTGGAAAATGAAAAGACAAGTTAAAATTAAATGAACACTAATTGAAATTAAATGAACACTAACTAGCATTAAATGAACACTAACTAGAATTAAATGAACACTAGTTAGAAATATGAATGGACAAATTTGTCATAAAATCCCACTAATGGAATATGAATGGATCACAAATAAGGGTAGTAACTGAACTACTAATAAGGATATTAAATGAACAAGTTTTAACCACTAATAAGGATATTAAATGAACCACTAATAAGGATATTAAATGAACAAGTTTGTAACCACTAATAAGGATATTAAATGAACCATTATGAAAATTTAATGGACACTAACCCTTGGTTTCCAAACACAACCAACTTGTTTTAAACCTACCCAACACGACCCAAGACTCATATACAAAGAGTAAAGCATGGAAACAGGAAAAAGACAACAATACATCCACGGAACTGAGTCTGAAATACAATTAAACAATGAAGGGAAAACCGGGATCGCTATAAAATCTCACTTTAGCCCCTACACATAAAATCATAACAGTCAACCTCTTACACTTCTGGTCAAATCATACTTTGGTTCCTACACATGAAATTGTAATAGTCAACCCCTGTACTTTTGGTCAAATCTAACTTTGGTCCCTACATACATGCTAATGTCCACTTTTTGTTACTCAATTGTTTAAATTTTTAATAAAATCTAGTCATGTGATAAAAATGTGACTACGACATGAGGATAAAAAAGGAAAATCATCTACATTTTTTACCAATACACACTTTATTCCAAAATTTACATCAAAATATGACTGTATTAAGTTAAAACAAAACACAAATTGTGAACAATTAAAAAAATGAACTAGCATAAATTGTAATCACAAAACTCTATTTGTTATGGTGACACAATTTCCTGTCTATTCATTTTTCTTTCTCTTTGATTTCTTTCTCATATTTTTTTATTTATTTATTTCAAAAACTATACTTTCTTGCATTTTCGTCCTAATTTTTACCATATGATTATATATATATTGTATTATATAACTCTTATGTGTTTATCATGTAAGACAGTGTATTGGTGAAAAACACAGATGATTTTTCTCTTTTACCCTTATTTTGTAGCCACTTTTTTGTCACATGACTAAATTTTGTTAAAAATTTAAAAATGAAGTAATAGAAAAGAGTCATTGACACTTGTGTAGAGATCAAAGTGAGATTTGAGTAAAAGTGCAGGAGGTTGACTGTCACGATTTCATGTATAGGGACCAAAGTGAGATTTGACTAGAAGTATAGGGGGTTGACTATCATAATTTCATACATAGGGGCCAAAATGTGATTTGGTGCAAAGTATAGGGGTACAAAGTGTAATTTACCTTAATTACTTGTTTTTTTTTTAAAAAATGGATTAAAAATGACTCCTTGAGACTATAAAAAGAGCAAGAAAACCAATTGTTTGATTATCCAACAACATGGGAAAACTTTTTGCCTGGTGCTTTCTGCTCTCTCTCCTAGTCTTCATCTCTGGTATTTATATCTGGTTTATTACTTTCATTTCTCCTTTTTATGTCCCCTTCGTATAAGGGGTACCTGTTGTATAGCAAGTTGTGGTATGCGGGTAAAACGATACAACTTTGATGCACTTTTTTTTTTTTTATCTTCTCTTTTATTTTATTTTATAAATTCACATGAATCGAGATTTAATGTGCAGCTATATTTTTGGTGTTTTTAAAAAAATCAAATGAAACTAATTATATTGTTTTTGACATTGATATTTATTAGAGTATAGCTATCTATATTTTATTATCCATAAATAAATACATAAAATTCCTAAGTCATTTGCGATATACTTTGGAATTGTTTTTCGGAATTTTAGTTTAAGATTTTTGATATTAAGATTTTATAAAATAAAGAACATGCAATATTTTCATAGTAGATGGGGTCCCTTAACATTTTTATAAAGAAATTTTGGAATAGAGAAATTTTAGTTCTTGACAGAAAAATTTTACAAAGAAATTTCAGTTAAATTTCTCTGTGACAAGTTGAAATTCTTTTTTGAGGACTTGAAATTTCTCTAATAATATTATTGAGTGATCTTAACTAATAAGAAAAAATATATTGGACCTCTCCTACTACCAAAAATTAGAGAAGAATGTTACACTATTTTTTTTTTTTTTTTTTTTATACTCTCCAAAACTACGTAGGAAAATATTGTTCAAGTTCAAAGACCAAAACTACATTTTTTTAAGAAAAATTAAAAATAATAATAATAATAATAATAAAGCATCAATATTTTACTCATTTAGGCCAACAAAAAATAAAAACCAAACAGGTTATTTTAGTAACTTTTTAGCTTTTTAAGAAAATATATACAGAATAATTGAGAGTGACGTGATAACTTATAATAACTTTTTGACTTTTCAACTAAAATATGTAATCCCCAAACAAGACCTAAATGTCACTATTAAATTTACGTGCAATGATGTGTATCATTACACATCATTTATTGATTTGTTGATAAATCAACAAAGTAGTTTGAGTCACCCTATGAAATTGCTTGGTAGTTAAGTTTATGCTCTCATGTTTGGACACTTGATTATTAAAAAATAAGAAGGTACAACTACTTGCCACATCAATGTGGGTATATTTAGAATTGATATCTTAAACCACTAAATATATTGCAGATGAATTATATTTATCTGTGAAGAATAAAATATAAGTAGTTACACTCTAATAAATATCAATGTCAAAAAAAATATAACTCATTTGATTTTTAAAAACATCCAAAATATAATAATCAATAATAAACAATAAATCTCAACTCATGTGAATTTTCAAAAATAAAATAAAATATCAGCTCTCAAAAAAAGCGTCAAAGCTAAAAATGTTGGGTCATCACAAACATTTTTGGTTCTATCCATACTATTTATTTTTTAACATGTAATGGTGTTAAATCTCAACTCATGTAATGCTATGGAGTTAAAACTCAAATCAAGACCAGAAAAGCTTTTTATTCATTGAAATGTTCTCCAAAAAATAGTTATTACATGAATGTTGCTATTAAAATCTACTTTTTATTTTCTCAATATTAAGGGCAAAATGAGTGTTGGAGCAATAGATTCTTAAACAACACTAGTTTTTGGGCACACCCATGGGTGTGTGTGGAAGATGAAGATTTATTTCATTTCTTTCTCACATTACGATTACAGTAGAGAGATGATATTTATAACTGACTAACACTGACTACCACTGACTAACTAATTCACTAACAAACACTTCTAACTAATTAACAAACTTTACAACTGTTACAGATATTATAATGAGGACTGCTATCAATACAGGACTGTGATAGACAACATATCAATGCTAATTCGGATGCAGTAGGGAGCTGCTGTGACTGATGAGTAAACTATTGAGATGCAGTTGAGCTACTGCTGTGACTGATGAGGCTTGGACTGAGTGAACTGATGAAGCTTGGACTGAGGGAACTGTGGAGATGCAGAGTCAGTTACAGAGGCGGTTACAGATTGAATCTTATCAGCCCCCTGCAAGCTGATGGGGCAAGGAAGCACAAGAAGCTTGTCTTTCAAATACTGAAATCGTGAGGTAGGAAGAGGTTTGGTGAAAATGTCAGCCACCTGATCTGTAGTAGGCACATACTGTAAATTAATGTGCTTGGCAACAACTTTATCACGAATAAAGTGACAATCAATTTCGATATGCTTAGACCGAGAGTGGAAAACATGATTAGTAGCCAAGGCCATAGCTGATAGATTGTCACACCAGAGCTCAGGAATAGAAGGAACAGAGATGTGCATATCTTTGAGAAGTTGTTGCAACCATGTGAGTTCTGCAGTGGCATTAGCCAAAGCTCTATACTCCGCCTCAGTTGAAGATCTAGAAACAATAGATTGTTTCTTAGCACTCCAAGATATCAAATTAGGACCCAAATAGACACAGTATCCTGAAGTAGAGCGACGATCAACATTGTCACTATAGCGACCCCGGTCTTTTCCCATTTGACTATTGTGTCCGGACATAGGTTCCGTAGATCCTGTCAGTGTATGATGGTTGTTGTTGTCCCTTATTTTCTTATTTGAAATTATAGGATGTGTTGGGCAGGTTTGTTTCAGGTTGGTTGGGTTTAGGAATCAAGTGTTGCTGTCCAGAATTTTAGATCTTCGCTCGAGCGAGGAGTTTGTAGCTCGAGCGAGCTGTTGTTTTGATTATTCGCTCGAGCCAGGGTCTGGTAGCTCGAGCGAGAGTTTGCGTCTGGTTTGGACCTGTAGCTTTGCATTCTTGGCTCGAGCGAGACTGGCTTCGCTCGAGCGAGTTAGTTCGTTCTTCGCTCGAGCAATAGTTCCTTCGCTCGAGCGTGTGTCTTGTTACAGACCTGAGGGTTTGAGTTCTTCGCTCGATCGAGCTTTCTTTCGCTCGAGCGAGCTTTTGAGTTGTTGGCTCGAGCAAGGTTTCCTTGGCTCGAGCGTAGTTTCTTTGTGTCTGGTCGCTCGAGCGACCAAGTCTTTGCTCGAGCGAGCTTGTCCAGTATATATTCGCAGCAGCGGGATTTGATCAGTCTTTTTCTTATTCATTTTGGTTTTAAACCCTGGGTTCGACTTCTCTCTCTCCCTACTCACCTTCTCTCCTAGATTTGATCCACTTAGGGTGTGTTTCTACCCTAGATCCTTCATTAGAAAGCTAGAGTGGGTCGAGGGCTTCCATTTAATCTTATTTGTTGGTAGTTTGGAGCACTTTGGAGTTTGGGCATTCATCTCCATCTTCTCTTTTGGGGTTATTTCTTCGAGGTAGGGATTTCCTACTCCATTTTATAGGTTTTGTTCTAAGTTTTGGTATATCGATATGTTGGGGTTACTTTGATAATTTTGGGAAAAACCCTAGTTGAATTAATAAATTAATATGTATATTTAATTCATGGAAATGGGGAATTTATTGATTAAATGGCGTAGTTGATTAATTTAGATCACTCGTCTATTGAATTGTTGATATATTTATTTTCAAGTCTAGAAATAACTGTTTTGGGCTATCGGTGAAGGATAGTCGTGCTTGTTGTAGACTCTGCATGTGGATTAGGGATAACTGAAACTAATCATTGATTAAGTCATCAATCTTGACTGTTGAATTAATACAGACATTATGTGTATTGTTTGTGTGTTGTGTATGTTATGTGTTTGCATACATTGTTTTGTGTGGGAGGAGATAGGGGATGTACTCCACGGTTTAGGGGAAGATAGGGGATGGACCTCTAAACCGGATTTTGTTTTGGGAGGAGATAGGGGATGGACTCCATTAGCATCACTTTTATGTGTGCTTATCTATATTGAAGTGTTTTTTATTGATACAGCACTAAAATGTGTATCAAACTGGAAGTATGAAGTGTTTTGATTTGAGCCTGAGTCTCATTTGTTTGTTGGTATTGGAAGAATGTGAATTTGATATATATATATGGTTCACTGTTGTAAGTTTGGCCAGGTTCTGAGCCATATTGATAATGTTGAAAAGTAAAACGTATCTTGGACATTAATATCATGAAACTGTATAGAGATATAATTGATTATCTTGGTTAACCAATTATTGTATGCTATTGCTTTATTCAATGCTTATATTTGGTTTAGTATATCTCTGCTGGGCTGTGGCTCACCCTTTATGGGAACATCATTTTCAGGTTCAGGTGATAAGTTACCTCCAAGGACTTAGCTTGGGAGGGTTTGGGCTTCTGGATTTTTAAGAAGATTATCTTTAGTTGATTGTTTTTAGTTATTAATATATGTAAACATTCAAGCCTAGGGCTTTCCTTGTAATGAGTTAGAACTCATATTTTTTTGTGTCCAAGTGTTGGCTTGGAAAGATGTAAGCCTGTTGGGCAATTTGTCTGATGTTACATGTAATGCTTTTACTTAGTAATACTCTGATAAATGAATTAATAAAATGTTTTCATTAAATAATGCATGTCAATGATATATATAATGGGTTTATTTTGAGGGCGTTACAACTTGGTATCAGAGCGTACCGGGTTTGAATACTTTGGGTACGTGGGAAGTGATTAGTATCATATTGGGTTCGTCTCGTTTGATAGAGACTTGTGTAATGTTATATGCTTATGTGATAACATGTTTATGTGATTATGTGGGTATGGAATGTAGTTTCTAGGATGTTGATTGGACCCTTGAGTTTCTAGTAGTCTTGTTGGAAAGGCACTTGATCACTGCTGCTTCCAACCGGAACTATAGTAACGCATTGGGACTATCATTATCCGGGAATGAAATTCGTAGGTGCTTATGTGATTATGTGCTTACGTGGAATGAATTATTGTTGTCCATTGCATTAGGACGCGAGTGTTTAGCTTCGGCACATTTATTAATGTGCTAATGTCTTTGTTTCCTTTGTTAGGATGTCAGGACGAGGACGAGGACGCGGTAGGCGTGGTAGGCCGGGTAGGCAGGAGGTGCCTATGCCGGAGGAAATTCCGGTAGTCCAGGAGGGAGTTGGCCAGGCCGACGTGGCCGAGCCAGCAGGCCAGCAGGCTATGGGCGCTCTAGCCCGAGAGATAGCAGGGGCATTCAGGGAGTCAGTAGGCATTCTCAGAGCTGAGAATCAAGCTCGGGATGTTGCTACAGATGCAGGACCTTCCTTTCTGAAGAGGGAGTTCTTCCGGTCTAATCCGGATGAATTTGTGGGTGATCCTAAAGAGCCGCTTAAGGCAGATGAATGGCTCGAACAGACAACGAAGACGTTTGAGATGCTTGGCATCGAAGACGAAGGGTTGAAAGTGACCTTGGCATCTTTCCAGTTGAAGGGGGATGCGGGTCAGTGGTGGAAGTTTACTAAGGGTCGTATAGGAGGTACATGGGAGGCTTTTGTAAATGCTTTCCAGGAGAAGTTTTTATCTCCAGCAGTTAGGGAGAAGCTGAGAGACCAGTTCTGCCAGCTTAAGCAGTCGAGTTCTTCAGTGGCCGAGTTTGAGGCTGCATTTACTAGCTTGTCCAGGTTTCCACCTGAGTTGGTGGCGTCTGAGGAACGCCGTTGTATCGAGTTTGAGAAGAAGTTGAGGCGTGGCCTCAAGCTGAGAGTTGGGGGAACTATGATTCGGGATTATGGGCGTATGGTTGATGCTGCAGCCCATATGGAGATCATGATGCAGGAGGAGGAGGAATGACAGAAGGGCTCCAAGAGGAGTCAGGATAGTCAGAGTGATGGTAGGAGACAGAAGGGTTTTAATCCCCAGCAGTCTCAGAGTAGCTTTACTAGATCGACTTTTCCTGTGCCGAGTGCTAGTTCGGGGAAAGGCAGTCAGGGAGACATTACCTGTTTCAAGTGTGGCCAGCTGGGTCACAAGTCTCCAGTTTGTCCTCAGAGAGGAGGAGTTCAGAGAGCAGCATCTTCTTCGGCTCGATCTCAGAGCCAGAGTCAGGGTAGAGGCCAGCCACTCTCGTGTTATCAGTGTGGTCAGCCAGGGCATATGAAGAGGTATTGCCTGCAGTTGGGTGGCATACCTGGTGCATCTGGTTTGAGGCCGATTCAGGGGCAGCAGCCAGCTCAGTCAGGTCAAGCCTCGAGGGCCAATCAGGGGGCTTCGTCGTCCCAGTCAGTGCAGCAATCTTATGCACCTAGGGTTGAGCAGGTTGATCAGAGGTCGTCTGGACGCGTGTATGCTGTTACCGCGCAGGATCTTGTGCTGGTTCCATCAGTTGTGAGAGGTACCTTCTTGTTTTGCAACTCGGTTGCTAATGTTTTGATTGATACAGGTGCATCTCATTCCTTTGTGTCTGCCGCATTTGCATCTGTTTTGGAGTTGGAGTTAGCACAGCTAACATCTCCTATTTGTGTAGTGTCACCTCTTGGGGGTGAATTGATTTTGAAACAAGGTGTTAGGGGTTGTGATATAGAGGTTGATTATCATAGAATCCCATTTTCCTTTGTAGTTATGCCTATGAGGGGTTTCGATGTTATTTTGGGTATGGACTGGTTATCGTCATACCGGGCAGTTGTTGATTGCTACCGCCAGAGGGTCACTTGTTGTACCGTGAGCGGAGAGTATTTTCATTTTCTGGGGGACCGGGTTGGTAATGTGTTGCCACCGGGATACATTCCACGAGGACGGAGTGAGCTTAGTGGTCTACTTGCTAACCTTTCAATTAGTGAGGATGATGAGACTCAGATTGTGTTGCCAAGGGTGGTTTGTGAGTACTCGGACGTCTTTCCCGAGGATCTTGTTGGTTTGCCACCGCATCGAGAGATTGAATTCTCTATTGACCTAGTGCCCGGCACGGCGCCGATTTCTATGTCACTATATCGTTTTGCCCCAGCCGAGTTAGTTGAGTTGAAGATTCAGCTCCAGGAGTTGCTAGATAAGGGCTTTATACGTCCTAGTGTTTCGCCGTGGGGGGCACCGGCCCTCTTTGTGAAAAAGAAAGGTGGTGCTTTGAGACTTTGTATAGATTACCGGAAGTTGAATCGGGCCACGGTTAAGAATAAGTACCCTATGCCCCGTATAGATGACCTGTTTGACCAGTTGAAGGGTTCCCGTTGTTTCTCTAAGATAGACTTGAGATCGGGTTACCACCAGTTGAGGGTCAGGGAAGAGGATATTCCGAAGACGGCATTCCGTACGCGGTATGGCCATTATGAGTTTCTGGTGATGCCATTCAGGCTCACCAATGCACCGGCAGTCTTTATGGACTTGATGAACCGGATCTTCCGGGAATTCTTGGATCGGTTTGTAGTTGTTTTTGTGGACGACATCCTTATCTATTCACCTTCTGAGGAGGAGCATGAGGCACACTTGAGGGTGGTGCTTGAGTTACTTAGAGCCCATAGGCTGTATGCCAAGTTTGGGAAGTGTGAGTTCTGGCTGAGGGAAGTCAAATTCTTAGGCCACGTGGTATCCGGGGAAGGAGTGTCTGTTGATACATCCAAGGTAGAGGCAGTGCAAGATTGGGCACAGCCTAAGAGTGTATTTGAGATCCGCAGTTTTCTGGGATTAGCTGGGTATTACCGTCGGTTTGTGAAAGATTTCTCCAGATTAGCTTCGCCTTTGACTAGATTGACTCGGAAGGGAGTCAAATTTGTATGGAGTGAGACTTGTGAAAAGTCGTTTCAGGAGTTGAAAGTTAGACTGACCACCGCTCCAGTATTGATTATTCCGGAGAGAGGGTTGGGTTATGCAGTCTATTGTGACGCCTCACGAGAGGGTCTGGGTTGTGTGTTGATGCAAGAAGGGAAAGTAGTTGCCTATGGCTCACGTCAGTTGAAAATTCACGAGCAGACTTACCCTACGCATGATCTAGAGTTAGCAGCTGTGATTTTTGCCTTGAAGATTTGGAGGCATTATCTTTATGGTGAGAGATTCGAGGTATTCTCGGATCATAAGAGTCTGAAATATTTGTTTACACAGAAAGACTTGAACTTGAGGCAGAGGAGGTGGATGGAATTTATAGAGGATTATGACTTTGAGTTGCATTATCATCCGGGAAAGGCCAATGTGGTGGCCGATGCCCTTAGCAGAAAACCTGTTGGTGACATAGCTAGTATAGCCATCCGAGAGTGGGAGATGTTGGGTGCACTTGGGGAGTTTGATTTATTTTTGAGCGAATCCGTTGAGGCTGCGGCCTTGTTTTCTGTTGTTGCACAGCCTACACTTATGACACGAGTGTTAGAGGCTCAGAGGGGTGATCTGGAGGTAGAATCGCTTCGTGAGAAGATTTCCGGTGGGAAGGTTGAGAAGGGTTTGGCGGTGTATCCCGACCTGAGTGTGAGATACCGAGACCGTCTGTTTGTGCCGGAGTCTTGCCGAGAGGAGGTACTCCGAGAGTTTCATCATTCACGCCTTGCTGTGCATCCGGGAGGCACTAAGATGTATCGGGATTTGGGTCGCCAGTTTTGGTGGCGGGGTATGAAGAGAGATGTGGCAACTTTTGTATCTAAGTGCCTTACTTGTCAGCAAGTGAAGGCCGAACATCAGAGGCCAGCAGGTTTGTTGCATCCCTTGCCTATTGCCGAATGGAAGTGGGAACACGTCACTATGGACTTCGTTGTGGGTCTTCCGAAGACTCAACGGGGTAGTGATGCGATTTGGGTGGTTGTAGACCGGTTGACTAAGTCGGCGCACTTTATTCCTATGCGTGTTAGAGATTCAGTCGATCACCTGGCCGATTTATATATTCGGGACATAGTGAGGTTACACGGGGTTCCAGTGACGATTGTTTCAGATAGAGATCCTCGTTTTACTGCCAGGTTGTGGCAGAGTTTGCAGAGTGCCTTAGGCACTAAGTTGACCTTTAGCACGGCTTATCATCCTCAGACTGATGGGCAGTCCGAGCGTACTATTCAGATCCTTGAGGATATGCTTCGGGGTTGTGTTCTAGACTTTAGTGGGTCATGGGAGAGGCACTTGTCGTTGGTGGAGTTTGCCTACAACAACAGTTTCCAGTCTAGTATCGGTATGGCACCATTTGAGGCCTTGTATGGCCGACCATGTAGATCTCCTGTTTGTTGGGCTGAGGTGGGTGATTCACCTCTGTTGGGTCCGGAATTGGTGAGGGAAACGACAGAGAAAGTTGAACTTATCCGTAAGAGGCTTGTTACAGCACAGAGTCGTCAGAAATCTTATGCCGACCGTAGGAGGAGACCTTTGGTGTTTGAGGTGGGTGATCATGTCTTTCTGAAGATATCACCTAGACGGGGTTTGATGAGGTTTGGGAAGAGCGGGAAGTTGTCCCCTCGGTTCATTGGTCCATTTGAAATCCTTGAGAGGATTGGCGAGGCTGCTTATCGTTTAGCTTTGCCGCCGCAGTTGTCCGGAGTACATGACGTATTTCATGTGATTATGCTTCGGAAGTATGAGCCGGATCCATCACATGTGTTGGATTGGACTGATTTAGTGGTTGATGAGGATGTCTCGTATGAGGAGAGACCGGTTCGGGTCTTGGATAGGCGGGATCAAGTTTTGCGAGGCAAGACCATCTCTTTGGTAAAAGTTTTGTGGAAACATCACGGAGTGGAGGAAGCCACTTGGGAACGTGAGTTGGAAGTTCGTGAAAAATACCCGGACATGTTTATTGATTTGTAATCTTGTATTTAGATTTTGTAATATTGTTGAACTTAAGAGTCTTACATATGTCTTAAGTTGTAAAACATTGAGTATGTTTGGTAAATGGGTGTATCTTGAAACTTGCTTCATTATAGAAGTTTAGTGTGATATTGCATATGTGGATTACATTTTTGAATGGGTTATATATATCAAGTGATTGAATCTGATATGAGAATTGTCAACATTGAAAGAAATAAAGCATAATAATGATACAGGCTGAAATACATGTTATTTTGTATATTGTGAGATGCCTCTTGATAAAGAGATGAAATGACCAGTTTTGGGTCAAGATGTTTACTAATGAACTGTCTAATATATAAAAAAAAAACTGTTTTCAAAAACATTTATGCTTAATTTCGAGGACGAAATTCTTTGAAGGGGGGGAGGTTATAGCGACCCCGGTCTTTTCCCATTTGACTATTGTGTCAGGACATAGGTTCCGTAGATCCTGTCAGTGTATGATGGTTGTTGTTGTCCCTTATTTTCTTATTTGAAATTATAGGATGTGTTGGGCAGGTTTGTTTCAGGTTGGTTGGGTTTAGGAATCAAGTGTTGCTGTCCAGAATTTTAGATCTTCGCTCGAGCGAGGAGTTTGTAGCTCGAGCGAGCTGTTGTTTTGATTATTCGCTCGAGCCAGGGTCTGGTAGCTCGAGCGAGAGTTTGCGTCTGGTTTGGACCTGTAGCTTTGCATTCTTGGCTCGAGCGAGATTGACTTCGCTCGAGCGAGTTAGTTCGTTCTTCGCTCGAGCAATAGTTCCTTCGCTCGAGCGTGTGTCTTGTTACAGACCTGAGGGTTTGAGTTCTTCGCTCGATCGAGCTTTCTTTCGCTCGAGCGAGCTTTTGAGTTGTTGGCTCGAGCAAGGTTTCCTTGGCTCGAGCGTAGTTTCTTTGTGTCTGGTCGCTCGAGCGACCAAGTCTTTGCTCGAGCGAGCTTGTCCAGTATATATTCGCAGCAGCGGGATTTGATCAGTCTTTTTCTTAGTCATTTTGGTTTGAAACCCTGGGTTCGACTTCTCTCTCTCCCTACTCACCTTCTCTCTTAGATTTGATCCACTTAGGGTGTGTTTCTACCCTAGATCCTTCATTAAAAAGCTAGAGTGGGTCGAGGGCTTCCATTTAATCTTATTTGGTGGTAGTTTGGAGCACTTTGGAGTTTGGGCATTCATCTCCATCTTCTCTTTTGGGGTTATTTCTTCGAGGTAGGGATTTCCTACTCCATTTTATAGGTTTTGTTCTAAGTTTTGGTATATCGATATGTTGGGGTTACTTTGATAATTTTGGGAAAAACCCTAGTTGAATTAATAAATTAATATGTATATTTAATTCATGGAAATGGGAAATTTATTGATTAAATGGCGTAGTTGATTAATTTAGATCACTCGTCTATTGAATTGTTGATATATTTATTTTCAAGTCTAGAAATAACTGTTTTGGGCTATCGGTGGAGGATAGTCGTGCTTGTTGTAGACTCTGCATGTGGATTAGGGATAACTGAAACTAATCATTGATTAAGTCATCAATCTTGACTGTTGAATTAATACAGACATTATGTGTATTGTTTGTGTGTTGTGTATGTTATGTGTTTGCATACATTGTTTTGTGTGGGAGGAGATAGGGGATGTACTCCACGGTTTAGGGGAAGATAGGGGATGGACCTCTAAACCGGATTTTGTTTTGGGAGGAGATAGGGGATGGACTCCATTAGCATCACTTTTATGTGTGCTTATCTATATTGAAGTGTTTTTTATTGATACAGCACTAAAATGTGTATCAAACTGGAAGTATGAAGTGTTTTGATTTGAGCCTGAGTCTCATTTGTTTGTTGGTATTGGAAGAATGTGAATTTGATATATATATATGGTTCACTGTTGTAAGTTTGGCCAGGTTCTGAGCCATATTGATAATGTTGAAAAGTAAAACGTATCTTGGACATTAATATCATGAAACTGTATAGAGATATAATTGATTATCTTGGTTAACCAATTATTGTATGCTATTGCTTTATTCAATGCTTATATTTGGTTTAGTATATCTCTGCAGGGCTGTGGCTCACCCTTTATGGGAACATCATTTTCAGGTTCAGGTGATAAGTTACCTCCAAGGACTTAGCTTGGGAGGGTTTGGGCTTCTGGATTTTCAAGAAGATTATCTTTAGTTGATTGTTTTTAGTTATTAATACATGTAAACATTCAAGCCTAGGGCTTTCCTTGTAATGAGTTAGAACTCATATTTTTTTGTGTCCAAGTGTTGGCTTGGAAAGATGTAAGCCTGTTGGGCAATTTGTCTGATGTTACATGTAATGCTTTTACTTAGTAATACTCTGATGAATGAATTAATAAAATGTTTTCATTAAATAATGCATGTCAATGATATATATAATGGGTGTATTTTGAGGGCGTTACAGTCACCAACCCAGTTTGAATCTGAAAAAGCATGAAGAGAAAAGGGGCCAGAAGTAAAATGAAGACCATGATGAAGAGTGCCCTTCACATATCTCAAGAGACGTTTAACAGCCTGAAAATCAGCATTGGTGGGAAGATGCATGTGCTGGCAGGCCTGATTAACAGCTAGGGCCAAGTCAGGACGGGTAATGGTAAGATATTGTAAACCTCCAACAAGGCTACGGTAAAGAGAAGGATTGGAAAAGGAAAGATGATCACCAGCAGAAAGAGAAGATTTAACAGCTAAAGGGGTAGAACAAGGTTTGCAATTAGTCAAACCAGCTTTATGAAGAAGTTCAGTGGCATACTTAGCTTGAGACAAGAAATAACCATGAGGCAAAGATTGAACAGAGATGCCACTGTTTCATGGAGAAAACAGTCTGCATGTGATGAATAATGTCACGCCCTCAAAATTAATCTATTATATATCATTGACATGCATTATTTAAAGAAGACATTTTATTAATTCATTCATCAGAGTATTACTAAATAATCAAATAAAATGCCCTACAGGCTTACATCTTTCCAAGCCAACACTTGGTTACAAACATTAGAGTTCTAACTCAATACAAGAAAAGCCCTAGGCTTGAGTTTTTACATGTGCTAACAAATAAAAGCAAATAACAGAACAAAAGTCTTCTTCAATCCAGAAGCCAAACCCTCCCAAGCTAATTCCTTGGAGGTAGTTTATCACCTGAACCTGAAAATGATGTTCCCATAAAGGGTGAGCCACAGCCCAGTAGAAATATACTAAACCACATATAAGCAATGAATAAAGCAATAGCATTCAATAGATGGTTAACCAAGATAATCAATTACTTTATTTTACAGTCTCATGACACTATTGTCTAAGATACATTTTACTTTCCAATTTTATCAACATGGCTCAGAATCTGGCCAAACTTACAACAGTGAATCACATATATCATATTCACATTCTTCCAATATCAAGTAACAAATGAGACTCAAGCTCAAATCAAACACTTCATACTTCCAGATTGATACACATTTTAGTGCTGTATCAATAAAACACTTCTATATAAATAAGCACACATAAAAGTGATGCTAATGGAGTCCATCCCCTATCTCCTCCCAAACAAAATCCGGTTTAGAGGTCCATCCCCTATCTTCCCCTAAACCGTGGAGTACATCCCCTATCTCCTCCCACACACAAACAATGTATGCAAATGCAATGCTCAATCAATACACGTATTCTCTGTATCAATGCCACAGTCAAAATTAATGACTTAACCCATGTGATTAGTTCCAGTTATTCCTAATCCACATGCAATGTCTACAACAATCATGACTATCCTCCACCGATAGTCCAAAACAGTTATTTCTAAACTGAAAATAACTATGTCCACAATTCAATAGACAAATTATTCAAATTATCCAATTATGCCATTTAATCAATGAATTCCCCAATTCCAAGAATTACTTATACAAATCAATTCAATAATTCAACTAAGGTTTCTCCCAAAATTTACCAAAGTATTCCCAACATATTAAAATACCAAAACTTAGAACATAACCTATAAAATGGAGTAGGAAATCCCTACCTCAAAGAAAACAACCCAAAAAGGTGAAGAAAGAGATGAGTGCCCAAAATACCAAAGTGCTCCAAATCGTCAAATGCTCAGATTAAATGGTAGCCCTTGCCTCACTCTATCTTTTTAATGAAGGATCTAGGGTAGAAACACACCCTAAGTGGATCAAATCTAAGAAAGAAGGTGAGTAGGGAGAGAGAGAAGTCGAACCTGGGGTTTTGAATCAAAAGAATATGAAAAAGACTGATCAAATCCCGCTGCTGTGTATATAAACTGGACAGGCTCGCTCGAGCGAAGACTTGGTCGCTCGAGCGACCAGACACAGAGAAACTACGCTCGAGCCAAGGAAGCCTTGCTCGAGCCAACAACTCAAATGCTCGCTCGAGCGAAAGAAAGCTCGGTCGAGCGAAGAACTCAAACCCTCAGGTCTGAACCCAGACACAGGCTCGAGCGAAGGAACTATAGCTCGAGCGAAGGATGAACTCACTCGCTCGAGCGAAGAAAAGCTCGCTCGAGCCAAGAATGCACAGCTACAGGTCCAAATCAAACACTACCTCTCGCTCGAGCGAACAACTCCTCGCTCGAGCGAAGAACCAAAAACCTGGACAGCAACTCTTGGTTTCTAAACCCAACCAACCTGAAACAAACCTGCCCAACACATCCTATAATTCCAAAAGAGAAAATAAGGAATAACAACAACAACCATTATACAATGACAGAATCTACGGAACAGTCCGGATACAATAATTAAATGGGAAAAGACCGGGGACGCTACAAATAAACTTAGTAAGAAGGGAAGAATCACTGCCAGTAACCAAGATGTCATCAACATAAACGACAAGAATGATAAGACTAGTTTTGGTATGTTGAACAAATAGAGAAGAATCTGAGTGACTGTTAACAAATCCCTGAGAGAGAAGAAATTTAGAGAAGGTAGAAAACCAAGCTCGAGGAGCTTGTTTGAGGCCATATAAAGCTTTCTTAAGCTTGCATACTTGGTGAGAATTGTGAACAAAACCTAGGGGTTGTAGCATATAAACCTCTTCATCTAAGGTGCCATGAAGAAAGGCATTAGATATGTCTAACTGGTGAATAGGCCATTGAAAATGCAGAGCTAAACACAGAAAGATGCGAATGGTGGGTTGCTTTGCCACAGGACTGAAGGTTTCATGAAAATCAACTCCTTCTTGCTGTAGGTACCCTTTAGCCACCAATCGGGCTTTGTATCTAGCCACAGAACCATCAGAATTACGTTTGATTCTATACACCTGTTTACATCCAATTGCAGTTTTATGGGAAGGAAGAGACACAAGATCCCAAGTACATTGTTGTTGCAGAGCGTGAAACTCCTCTTGCATAGCAAAAAACCATACAGGAGAGGCTAAGGCAGCTGCAACAGTGGGAGGTTCAGAATGAAGATAAGAGAAATCGGATACAGCAGTAAGACAAACAGGAGGTTTTGTCTTGGATCTGGTAAGCATAGGGTGAATATTGGAAGAAGGGGGAGCAGAAGGTGGAGGAAGATCAATAGTAAGAGAGGTAATAGGAATAGCATGAGGAGAGGAAATGAAAGGATGAGGAAAAGATGAGGAAGCTTGAGACACAGATAAAAGGGAAGGAGATGAAAAAGAAAAATGAGAAAGAGAAGGTTGAGAAGAAGAGGAAATCTGAGATACAGAAAAAGTAGAAGAAGGCCAGAAAAATTGATGAAGATGTGGCAAAGAGAGAGAAGGAGAAGTAGATGAAGCAACAGTAGTTGCATATGGAAAACAAGATTCATTGAAGATAACATGTCTAGAGAGATATAGTTTGCCAATTAGAGGATCTAAGCATCTATACCCTTTAACAGTTGGATGATAGCCTAAGAAAACACAGGAGACAGACTTAGGTTGAAGCTTGTGAGTAGTATAAGGTTTCAACCAAGGGAAGCATTGACAACCAAAGACTTTGTAGAAAGAATAATCTGGAAGTGTGTGAAAAAGAACCTGAAATGGAGATGTATTGGACAGAATAGAACTAGGCATTCTATTTATTAAAAAGACAGCAGTGGCTATAGCATCAAACCAGAATTTTAAAGGAAGAGAAGATTGATGAAGAAGAGTAATAGCTGTTTCAGTTATATGCCTATGCTTCCTTTCAGCCACACCATTCTGAGCTTGAGTATAAGGACAACTGGTTTGGTGAATAATACCATAGGAAGAGAAGAGGGCAGCTATTCTTTTGTTAACAAATTCAGTACCTCCATCAGTTCTTAGAATTTTAAGAGAAG
The DNA here is from genome assembly GCF_055761805.1 of Camellia sinensis. Lineage (NCBI taxonomy): Eukaryota > Viridiplantae > Streptophyta > Magnoliopsida > Ericales > Theaceae > Camellia > Camellia sinensis. The sequence continues at coordinate 104,690,823 of NC_138962.1, forward strand.
TATGAAATTGATTTTCTACATAGACTTTAAACTCAAGCAATTTGTCATAGACTTCACTCTTAAAGTGTAAAGGATAGATCCAAGTGAATCTAGTACAATCATCAACAAACAAAACATAAAATCGAAATGGGACATGATCAACAGTAAAAGGTCCCCATACATCAGCATGAATAAGAGAAAATGGACTATCAACAGATGAACAAGACAATTTGAAGGGAAGTCTATGACTTTTAGACACATAGCAGTCAGTACAAGCTATGGCTTTATTGAGACTATTTTTATTTGGAAGATGTGATGCCAAGTGCTGCAGCTTGACAGTTGAAGGATGCCCCAACCTTTTATGCCACAGCAGATCAGAAACTGAAGCAGTAGAGCCAGTGGAAGACTGAAAAACCTGTGGTTGTTTGGAACAGATGGAAGATGGTGGAGACATTTGATAAAGGCCATTGACATTGTAGCCTTTATGCATAACTTTATGTGTGTGTTTGTCCTGAATGATAAAAGAATCAGAATCAAAAATAACAAGACAGTTGTGATCCTTGGTTAATTGATGAACAGATAGAAGATTGGAAGATATAGAAGGAACATGTAAAAGATTGGAAAGAAGGAATGAAAAATGTGGTGTAGGAAGAATACCATTGCCAACATGTTGAATAGGCAGACCTGAGCCATTTCCAACTTGAACTTGATCTGATCCCTGATAATCTTGATATTACTGAAAATTAGTCAAGTCATGTGTGAGATGATTTGTAGCGGCTGAATCAATATACCAAGGGGGTACAGTAGAGTCTGATGATGGTGAACGCACTGTTGCTGTATAGGCTTTTGGTGTAGTAGTGGTAGTAGATGGATAAGCATTATCATGTCTATACCAACAATCTAAAGCAATATGGCCTGATTTTCCACAGATCTGACACACAGATGCAGAAGTTCCAGGATAATCTAATTTAAAACGATTTCCAGAAGAATGTCGATTAGTTCTGTTTCCACCACGAAAATTATTCTGATATCTACCACCTCGGCTTCCTCTGTGCTGAGTTCTGCCTCTAAAATTATTGAAGCGAGGATTTGAGCCAAAGTTGGAGGATGAAGTATCAAAAACAGAACCAGATGAAGAACCTTTTGTTGTTGAATAGGCAACATGCAAGTCTTGATTAGATGAATGCTTGATTTTACTTTCAATATGAATTTCTTCTGATCCAAGGAGAGAACACAGTTCTTCCATAGACACTGAAGTAGATCGAGTTCGAATGGATGTTTTGAATGCATCATATTCTTCTGGTAAGCCATTTAATATGAGAAGAATTAGGTCTTCATCATCAACCTTCGCACCAGACAAAGCTAACTGATCTGAAATACCTTTGATCTGTGACAGATAACTGTCAATTGAGAAAGATTGCTTCCGTATGGTGTGAAGTTTGTTCTTTAGCTGATGAATATGAGATCGAGAGACAGATGTAAATCTCTGTTCAAGTGCTTTCCAGACTTGTGAGCAAGTTTGTAGATAAAGAACAGAAGAATATACAGAAGGAGAAAGAGTTGCAATGAGACATGTGAGCAATTCCTTGTCCTTCATCCGAAATTAGTGATGCCTCTGGCAAAACAATTCTTAATCCTGCATATGCTCTGATACCATGTGGAAGATGAAGATTTATTTCATTTCTTTCTCACATTACGATTACAGTAGATAGATGATATTTATAACTGACTAACACTGACTACCACTGACTAACTAATTCATTAACAAACACTTCTAGCTAATTAACAAACTTTACAACTGTTACAGATATTATAATGAGGACTGCTATCAATACAGGACTGTGATAGACAACATATCAATGCTAATTCTGATGCAGTAGGGAGCTGCTGTGACTGATGAGTAAACTATTGAGATGCAGTTGAGCTACTGCTGTGACTGATGAGGCTTGGACTGAGTGAACTGATGAAGCTTGGACTGAGGGAACTGTGGAGATGCAGAGTCAGTTACAGAGGCAGTTACAGATTGAATCTTATCAGTGTGCAAGTAATTTTTAAACGGCTGGTTGGGGTAATCATTAGAATGAGATGCAATTTAAATTTTTTCTAAAAATTAAAAAGTTGTTCTAATAAATTTCCACAGTTACCTTTCTATTAATCTGATGACAAAAAAATTGTTTAGAAAGTCAAAAATGATTTTTCTTTGGATAATTTGGGTAAAAGAAATTCTATTCAACAATTTCATTTTCATATTCGCACCACTTTAATCTTTCAGTTGCACAGGCCTTTTGTCCCAACAGTTGTGTAGTACCACTTTGTGGTATGAAATTGTGGATTCAACTCTTAAGGAGAGGAGTTCGATATCATTTGAGTGTGTCTATTTCTCCTCCATTAATAGGGAATTGTAGTTATTGAATATTTCTTTGAGTGGTTGTTGGGCTATTGCTTAGGGTGAATTTTGGGCATTGTTGGACTTTAATTGTCCAGCGTGATATAATATTTCTCATATTTGTTAATCTCCTACGTAATGAAAAAATAAAAATAAAAATAAAAAATAACACAGAGAGAGAAAGAATTCCTCATTTGCTAATTAAGTAGGTAATAATAATGAACATGACGGTTTCCATACACATGCATGCATTTTAACTAGAAGCTAGCTGCAACTGTAATAAATTCAAACCCTTGCTAGTAAGCCTTCTTATTTCAATTTAAAAACCTTGTTCATCTTTAATTCATTTTTGAGAACGACTTTAGCTTATTCTTTACTGGTGGTTTGTTGTTGAATTTGAATCAACAAATAACTTTTTTTAATTAACAAATCCACCAATACACAAGAGACTTGTACACAATAGCACACATAAATCCTGATACACAATTTGTGTTCTCACACTACTAAGCACTCATGTCATACACAAGCAAACACCAACTTTGCCAACATTCACACCACACTAGTATCTTAGAGTCTATGTTGAATACACAGACCTACACCACTACTAGACAATTCACTCAACACACTTATTTGTGTTCTCACTTTTATATGTGACTTTCCATTAATCTCTCACATTTGTAAATCTATACAGATGAAAAGATGGTGATCATGGTGAAAGTAAGAGAATGTCACAATACTTGGAACTGCAAGGGTGAAGACCGTTGCAGGGATGACTGCAAAAAGCAGTTCAATGGAGAAGGGCAGTGCGATGATTTCACTGCACCCCTGGTTCCGAGGCAATGTTTTTGTGCTTTCAATTGTTGATCTCTCATCTCCATATCAATGGGATGCCAAATTATTGGAATAAATCAGAATTTCATGTGGTAAAAAGAATTACAGTATTCCATGTAGGTATGAGATGCATGAATGGTGTTATAAATAAAATTTTCCAAATTTTCTAATTTCCTAGTGAGAACCCTTTTTGACAATATTGTTGTGATAACTAACATGGTTAATGAACCATAAGAATGTCACAATTAGTCCATTCCATTTCAAGAACTTCATTAATAAAAGAGACAAAATACAAGAGTTTAACCTGACCATACTAGATTAAACATTACAAACAAAACAGGAAAATAGAGCTTAGAACAAAAACTTGAAAAACACAAGAGCTACGAAGGCTACAACTAGTAGAATAGCAAAAAGACTGAACATCTCAGAAATAGAGGAGCTAGCTGATTGAATTCTAGATGAAGCTGCAAAACCAGATGGAGCTTAGCTTGAGAGAAGAAGCTCTTGTTTGCCATAGTAAAGCTGCAAAGCTAAAGTAACTTAGCTAGGAAGTAGATGTCATACATCCATGGAGCTAAATCAAAATGAATATCCTTACTGCCTTTCAACTGCCCAAACAATTAATCTTAACGTACCAACCCCTTCTGAAGGAAAGTGAGGCAAAGAAGCACAACATGAATCCACTGGAGAAAACATACAAACAAAAAAAAAAAAGGAAATATCAAATCTAACTTGTGAGGAGGAAACTAAAGACAGAGGAGAGAACCTATACAAGTCTTTTCTGATTTACAATTTACTTGTGAGGCTGACAAATGTGTTGTTCTTTACACAACCAGAATATGTGTTAACCCATTTATAGCATTGTGCGAACTTGTAAAGCCTTTTCTAACTTACAATTTACTTGTTCAAAATAAGAGGTGAAAAAAATATTAAAAAACCTACTATGCAGTTGTTGAATGGAAAAGAATGCTATATATGTCATTAGTTCTTTTTTTGGGGGGTGGGTGGGTGGGTGGGTGTATGGTGGGAGGGGGGGGGGGGAAATTACATTAGCAGGGCCTCTTATGCCAATTTTGCACTTTAATTTTTAAATTTGTATAAATTTGGTTCAAAATGACACAAATACTTCAATACTCCAACAAGACACAAAATGATAGAAAATATGGGTAGGGTAAAATTCAGGAAATTTAATATCATTGTGTCATTTTGGATTGTATGAAGATTCAAATGGACAACAATTAGACGGATGCACCGAAATTTTATTGGAAAAAGAATTGAAATGGAACACTCTTTTATATATTTGATCACCTCAAAACAAGTAGAGAAGCATGACAAACCAAGGTTCACAGTAATTTATGCTTTCCTGAGATCATGGGTGCTAATTGGTACTTCACAATTTGAACTGGAAGACCAGTGGTGAAGTTCACAAGTATGTGAATAGAAGTACAGAAAAAAAACAAAAGCGAAAGGCAGCATTTTGAATAGCCAAAAAACAACTTTGTACATTTTCTCACATCTCTACTCCTCCTTTTCTTCTTTTCTTTTTTTCTTGTTTCCTCGTTCATTTCTGGTATTTTCCATCCTCTAATGGAAAAAGGTATGTTTTTTCAAGTATTTAAATCCCTTCATGAGTGTCTCTGCCTTAACTACCATCTTTTCTATAGTGATCCCGGTATTCCCTGTTGTTGTTTGACTGTAATCCGGACTCGGTTCCGTAGATTCGTTGTTGTCTTATCCTCATTTCTATTCCTTACTCTTTGTTTTAGAGTTTTGGGTTGTGTTGGGCAAGTTGGGAATAAGTTGGTTGTGTTTTAAAGCTTTGAATTTTTGCCCAGGCTTTGGTCTCTCCACTCGAGCGGTGATTTGACGCTCGAGTGGGCTTTTGTTGTTGCCTCTCCGCTCGAGCAGCAGTTTGGACGCTCTAGCGTGAATTTCCTTCCCTCAGCATTTTGGACGTCTGCAGAAAATTCTGGGAGAGTGCATCCGGCGCTCGAGCGGATCTTTGGACGCTCGAGCGTGAACCTGTGTCTGACGCTTGAGCGGGGTGTTGTACGCTCGAGCGGACCTGTTTTTATATCAGTCCGTGAAATCACTTTTTTTGATCACTTTTTGATTTCCTTTCTGTCTCTTACTTTTTCAAAACCTCCATTGGAGAGCACCTCACTCTAAAACCTAACTTCTCTCTTAGGATTGATCTAGCTAGAGTGTTTTTCTCACCTTGGGCCTTTGTAAGAAGTGTGTTGATCGTCGAGGGCTTCGTTGTGATCTAAGAAATTTGGGATTTGGAGCACTTTGATTTCGGTTCATCTTCTCTATTTGGGTTCTACATTTGAGGTAGGGGTTTCCTTGTCCTTTTTCAATACTTCGTCTATAGATAGACAAGTGAAAACCATACCTATGTTGGAGTTGTTTGAAAATCATGAGGAAACCTAGAGTTGGTTGATAAAAAAATGGATTTAGTGTCTTTGGTTGTTCATTGGACTATTTGTGGCGTAAAATAGCATGTCGTTGTTGAAATATAGAAAAGCCCTAATTTATATGTGTCATGATAAATTAAAAGAGGGGTTTTGTTCTTTGGGTAAATACTTGTGTATTTGGGGTCTCAATGAAACCCTTGTTGTTTATTGTTGATGATTGAACCTTTTTGGTCAATGTTGAGAAAGAGGGAGAAAACCCTAACTAAATAATTATGACTTAATTTGCGTAATTAATTTGGAAAGTTATGAAAGGAATGGAATTGATTCTGGGGAAATGAGAAAAGTGTTTTTGGAATAAGTGGTGGAACATGTTGATTTGGAAAACTATGAAAGTTGATTTTGAAAGTAAAGAATGAAACTTTAACTCTATGTGAGTCATAGAAAATAAATATGGGAATTGGATTGTTGTATCGTGCATGTCGAGTGCACATTTTTGGGGAAATTAATTTGTAGCTACCATGCTTGGGTTATTGATGGGTTTAGGATCTCATGATAATTGAGTTTGTTAATAGATGTAAGGTATACATGCATCTAGAGGTTTTGTCCTTGGTCATTGGTGGAGGATGACGTGGTAGTGTTGAATTGTCATGAATGCATTATATCATTATTGATTGAACATCGTATGTGATGAAATGTTGAGATGCATTATATATGTATTCTTGTTAGGGAGGAGAGAGGGGTTGTACTCCAGTGTGTGTGTGAGAAGATAGGGGATGGACTCCACACACCTATGTGTTCATATACCGTAACACATTGTTGGTATCCTGATAGTTTATATGTATGTTTTACACATGTTGGTTATGCCTTGTTGTATTGTGATTGTTGGTGTTATACCCTGCGCTGATAATCAGAGGTACCATTACCTTCCAACTAGCGCCTGGAGAACTGAATGCGCTGAGAATCTAAGGTACCACACCCTTCCAGCTAGCGCCTGGTAAACTGGCATGTTGTTGTGAGAGGTGTATCTTTGGCTTACTACGCACATAGCTAGTAGAGCAAAGTTTTGTTGTTGATATTTCAGTGTTTTGGGAAATATCATGGATTGTGTTGATTATGGTTTTGGAGGGCCGAGTTGCCTCATTGGTTTATCTTACGCATGTCAGTGAGTTGTTATCTCTATTTATAACAGTGCATGTATAGATTTGATTGTATCTGGAAGAAGCCAAAATGTCATCTTTGTCTTTTGGAAAGTGTGAAGGAAAGCGGATTTTCTTTAAAGAAATTATAAATTTTGAGAAGGGATATCTGTGTATGTTTGGAGAACAGAAGAGAGTAGTGGGCTTAGTGAATTTATTTCCTAAGGTATTGTTAATGTTATGAAAGATCGGGAACGGGGATTAATGAAAAGGAAAAGAAAATTGAATTGCCCATGGCGTTGATTGAAATGGTTGTTTTCAAAAAAAAAAAGGTTCATACTCATGTATATTTTGTATAAACTGTCACATTACTATTCTAGTATGAGATTGGGTGTTCATGATCATAGCTATCTGTATGTTGTTATTGTTGAGGGCCATGTTGAGATCCCTACTGGACTATATGTTCATCCCACGTTGTTGAATCTTTTCAGGTATTAAGCAGGTTGAGCTGCAAGATTTGGATCTACTTATTTACTGGCCACGGGGCCTCAGTTATGTTGGCGGAATGCCATTGTTGTGAAAGGGTTACACCCTTCTTCTTGTACCTTAAGTGATGTAAGCCCAAGGGCAATTTATTAAGTATGTTCATGTAATATTTACTTTGCATACGAATGAGAGTATTGTTAATCACTTCTACAGATTGAATGTATGAGTTTATTTCCGCATGTTATCCTCCAAATTGAATTAAGTTAATGAATTTGGTAATGACTTCGAGTAATAAAAAGTGGGGCGTGACATTTTCTCATGCAAAGTCGCAAGCATCTGCAAAAACTTCCTATGCCAGAAGGGAACTCATCATAAACATGAGATGGTGTCATCCCAACCTTATCCACAACCTAATATGTTAAAGAAAATTGAATTTCAGATCATTGTCAAACAGATTAAGATATAAATCACTTTGTAAATGTTAATCATTTGAAAAATAGGATATGTCTTCAAGAACTTGATGAGTCACAAAAACATTACTAATTCACTTTTCATTGGGAGCTGACATGTACTAAATATTGAACCTAAATAGAATCAACAATATTTTCGTTTGCAAATGATCAGAAACATTTTCTGGTACAGAGGGCATTCTTTCTGCAACACGAGGATGTGCTTTCTATTGAAAAAAATAAATTATTTGCAAACACAATGGTTCAAATTTCAAAGAAGCAAATTATATTCTAATAGAACAAACAAACAAACAAATTTCTTTTTTTATTATTGGCCTTTGTAGGTAACAAAAAAATTATGGCTAGCTTTATATAAGAACAAAAATAGGGGTGGGATTTTATACTTCAGTTCTACACCTAAGAGAACATAGAAAATGTAAAAATATATTTGGTGGAACACACATAGATTGGTATATGAGCAGCAATATCCACATATTACATATAAGTCATAAAGTTAGTCCTACATAACCATCCAACTCATTCACATTCCGGCAGCTTAGAGCATCCCATTAAGGGCTTTGAAAGAAAGCAAGATTTCACGTTGATCAACAAAAAAAAGCAGAAGCAAGATTTCACCATTAATTATAACTTGAAAAACTCTGCTTATTATCAACAACTCCCACCTCACACCCATCAACTCACACACAAATATACATACCAAGAAAACAAAAAAACAAAAACCATCCAAATAAAAAAAAAAAACAAAAGAAAACTATTTATCAAAAGAAGAAATCAAAACAAATAAAACATACCCTTTTGCTGTTTCAATACCCTTCAAATAAAACATACCTGCTAACTTTTCAAAGCAACCAAGGCCGCTTGCAAGAGAGTCCCATGTACTCGCAATGGCATAGTTGTTTCCTGTGACAAAACATCCAGAAAAGACAAGAGAATTTGGTTAATAACAAATAAAATAAAATTAGCAACCAAGTTCAAGCTCTTTTAAAGAAAAACACAAGTAAAGGACCGAAGTTTATGATTTCAATAGCTATTTGTGACAACCCGAATATACAAATCAAGTAAATAATTAAACAATAATAATATTACAATCTCAAAATATTTTGGTAGTGAATCCTAAAGTGCAAATTAAATATTTGGAAGGTCTCTTAATTAATTTTTAAACCTAAAATAAATTTATGGTGAAAGTCTTTAATTTAGAGGCAATATTTATTATTTAAAAATAAATAAATAAATAAATAAATAAATTTAAGTGCCAAATTAGTAAGCATATATTGATCTAATAATATTTATATTTTAATGGAGATAGAAACTAAAATAATATAAAGAGATAGAAAATTAGAGCCTTTTGGTTAGATACATATGTATATAAGGACAACAAAAACCCTAACTCTTGTTATAATTGTTTTCCACAACACTAGATGCCCTAGCAGCCCTAGCAGCCGTGGGTTATGAAGGAAAGTGAGGGATGATTCAATCATCAAGGTTATTATTGTAGCCAAGAAGGAGAGCCTTGTGTGTGTTGTGCCTTGTGGCCTCTTAGGTTTTCTTCTCTTCTTTCTTTGTTCTTTATCCTTATTCTATTGTTATATAATTCATTGATGGAGAGGTTGTAGGTGTATGTATTTTGTGTATATATATATATATATTTTTATGAAATTAGAGGAGTTAAATTCATATATAAAGAATGGGTATTATTCTTAGTTCAAAAATTCTGCGCAAAATCACGAACTTTAAAAATCAAGAAACCATATCAAACGAATGAATTTTGAACTGAAATTTTTACAATAGATTAATTACATATTAAATTGCGTATCTTAATTTGTTCATAATTTTTGGGAGTCAAAATCCATATAAACTGATGCGTTCAAATCTGTCCAGAAAACTGGTTTTAAACAGTAAGTTCGGGAGTGTTGTTCTCTTTGGGGATAAATCCAAAAATTATCAAATCAATGTCATTAGAACCGGTTATGAGTCTAGTTTCGTACGTTTTTGGTCTTGTGTTGTTTGCTCATGTATACTAAGAGAATCATTAATTTCTTTAAAGTGCTGTAGAAAATAACCTGTTTAGATATAATTAATTGTAGATAATTATTTTGATAAACAAATCAAGTGAAACCATTTGGGTTTGAAACTTAGGATATATTAGTTGATATCTGGAGGCTTTTACAATTTTTCGAACAACGTGGAGTGGGTTTTTAATTTTCAAAGTTAGCAAATAGATTGGGAAAACTAGTTTAAAATTCTGTTTTATCTTAAAGTTACTTTTAATTAAGTTTCGATTTGAACCCATGTCTTGGGTGATTTTAGAACTTGAAGAACATGAACTTAGGTAATAATTAAGAGTAACGATGAGTTGGGTTGAGCCGCGTTAATGCGCTTTAGTTTGGGGTTACTTAGTTCTTATTCTTTAGTATTTTTAAATTAGTAATGACGTGTAGTTTTCATACTTGATTCAGGGCACTAGTTGGACTTTCATACTCTATTCGAGGATTATATTATTTCGTTTTCAGGTGAGTAGTTTCATGCTACATATTTTTATAAATGTTCCCCTACCCTGAACTGTTGGAAAATTAAATTGTTGTTTCATGACTAAATTGTTTTGATAAATTATTATATTATCAATGGAATCAAATTATTTCTGAAACATGTGTGAACTTGGTATACTGTAAACTATTTGTTTTGGTCTCATGTTTATAATGATGAATTACCATGTTTTGCGAAACTGATGTGTATTGGTTATTGGGACCAACTATGCATTTAGTCCAGGGAAATTATTCCACCGTGTGTAGTAACTCTGGCCACTAAGGAATAGATCCGGGTTGGGCTGTAATGACTCTAGTGCTCAACGATTGTAAAGAAAAGACTTAGGTTAAGCTAGGTAACCTTCAATTAGATAGTCTTAGAGAAATGGCCCAGGTTGCCACTCTGAGGATGACTCTTAGTTGGGTATTGGATCCAATGGGGCTTATAGCCTTGAGAACTGTGTGGCATATTACTGTTATTTTCTTGGTACCCAGAAAATTATTGGTGTTCATGTTGTAATCTGTTTTAAGTAGAAAATGTCATTTATCATGTTCTTGAGAGACATGAGTATTTTAAGTATTGAACTGTGGAACCTTCTTTTTGAAACAGATTCTCTTTACCAAACTGTATGCCAATCTAGTTTCTGTGATATATGTCTTTATTTTGGAATTGATCCCTGTTTTCAAAACTATATGTACTATCCATGTTGCTACTCACTAAGCTATCAGCTGACTTAGTTGTTTATCACTCCCAGGTGTTAGAAGGACTTAGAGGGAATTCATGGCGTAGCGGGAACTCAATCACATGGACCTCTAGGACATTCATTATTTTGCTTTAGAGCGTTATGTCAAGTTTGTGCATATTTCTTTTTATTTTTATTAGGGTTCATTTAGGATTATTTTGATATGTGGGCTGTTTATATCCCATGAGTTTGGATGGTATTGATTACGGTTGTTTTTTTTTTCCGTTTATACTTGTGGCGTGTCACTGGATTGAGTTTTAAATATTTATTACTGGACTATTGTATAGTTATTCAATTTGTTTGTGGATTCGTGTTTAGGCTTATGTGTGCCTTGGGCTAAGGCCCTGTGGGCCACGGCTGGTCGTACCTGGGTTTGGGGTGTGACACTATTACTGTAAAGTCTTAGCTTCTGTTAAAAGATGAAATAATTTCTTAAAATGTCCCAAAAGATAACATGATGTTAAAGACAACTAGGCATCGATACTTGCATGTCTTCTTTGAAAGCATTATACAAGGTTTCTTTGTAATTGCAGTTACAAAAAGATTTGGAAGCTGATACTCTACCCTACATTTTTAGCACACTATGTTTGGTTTCAATTTTCTCTATTTAATTTTCTAAAAATTGAGTTTTTTGTTTTTCGTATTTTTTTGTTTCTAGTGAATATTGTTTAAAATTGTAAGCTATTTTTTTTTACTTTTTTAGATACACCTTATTTAGATGTATTCAAAAAGTAAAATATTTGTAAAAAAATATTTTTAAAAATCAATAAATACACAAGAATACGAAAAATGTACTGAATTCTCTTCTTTTTTTTTTGTGTTTTTGGTATTTAGCGAATTTTCTAAATATTTTTTTCACAAATATTATACTTTCTAAGTATGTTTATCTTACGTGTATCTAAAATTAAAAAAAAAAATTATGTGAAAACAAACTGAAAATAAAATTTTTTAATTTTCTGAAAAGTGAATCATCAAAAAACCAAACCAAACAATTCTTCCATCAAGGAATGGCAAACATAAGAATAGAATTTAGACGAATACAAACAATGAGCAATGACTTCCTAATTTGCCACCAAGCTTTCAATATATATATATATATATATATATAATAATAATAATAATAATAATAATAATAATCTAGTAGAATAAATATATCTGAAGGGAAAGTCTCTCATTCCAAACATTTTTTTACCATGTCATGTTTTGGAGTTTGCCCAAAGAATTCTGGAGCGACAAAGTAACTAGGAATTTCACTCCAATGTTTAAGATGCTGGTCTTTGGTCAACCTCATTATTTGGAAAAGAAACCCATTTTATCAAAAGATTAGAGACCATTTATTACTATTAAATGAATTTCCCCTTTTCATTTCTTCTTGTTCTTTGTCATATCACCCACTCCCCCAACGAGTTTAAATAGATCAATATGTAAATTTGAAAGGACAAAAAAAAAAAAAAAAAACTCTATAAGACTATATGGTATACCAATTTCAAATAGTTTCATCTCTTTTTTCAATATATGCCTTGCTAGAACTACTTTCCACATCAATGCGGATATATTTGGGGGTGAGCATGGTCCGGATTGGACAGGATTGGGGTAAAAGTAGGACCAATTCGTTATCTACGGTTCCTGAAAAATTGGAACCAATCCAATCCGTTTAAATCATGGAACCAATCTGAACCAATCCATTTAAATACAGATTGGATCGGTTTAGGACCACGGATTCACATAATTAAATAACAAATATATATATATAACACTTTAATTTCATAAAAATATAAACATAGCACTATATTAGTTCCACAATAGCAACATATTTTTCTATAATAGCGACATACTGTTCTAGAATTTAAACAACCATAAAAAAATTGGTTTCACCATAAGTATTTAGACCATTACAAATTAAAACTAAAAACTAACAAACAAAAGTAATAAAAGAAGATATTATACGGTTTTAGGTTTGAGTTTAGATTTTATATAGAATAAGAGAAGATACTATGGGGGAGGATGTATAATAAAAATATAGACTATTTGTATACGGTCCGGATCGGTTCCAATCCGGAACCGTGGGGTTCAATCCGGAACCAATCCGTGGACTTCGGATTTTTAATTCTTCAATCCGAAACCGAACCGCGGATTTAAAAAATCAATCCAAATCTATCGGATTGAACTGGATTGGATCGGATTACGAATTTCACGGATTCCTTACTCAACCCTAGATATATTTAGAAATAATGTCTTAAAAACACTATATATTTTGTAGATGAATTATATTTATCTGCGAAGAATAAAATAGAAGTAATTACATTCTAACAAATATCAACGTCAAAAAAAATATAACTCATTTGATTTGTAAAAACATCAAAAATATAATAATCAATAATAAACATTAAATCTCAACTCATGTGAACTTTCAAAAATAAAATTAAAAAAAAAAACAAAAACAAAAACAGCTCTATCAAAAAAAAAAAAAAAAAAAGCTGAAAATGTTGGGTCATTACACACATTTTTGGTTTTATCCATCCTATTTACTATTGAACATGTAATGTTGTTAGGTTATTACCTAATGTTCATCAGTATTTATTGTGGAAGTCACTGCCTGTGGAGTTAAAACTCAAATTAAGACCTCAAAAGCTTTTTATTCATTGAAATTTTCTCCAAAAAAATAATTATTACATGAATGGTACTATTAAAATCTAATTTTTATTTTCTCAATATTAAGGGCAAAATGAATGTAAAACGACACTAGTTTTTGGGCACACCCATGGGTGTGCAAGTAATTTTTTAAACGGCTGGTTGGGATAACCATTAGAACGAGATGTGTTTAAAATTTTTCTAAAAATTAAAACAGTTTGTGCAAATAAATTTCCACAGTTACCTTTCTATTAATTTGATGACGAAAAAATTGTTTAGAAAGTCAAAAATGATTTTTCTTTGGATAATTTGGGCAAAAGAAATTCTATTCAACAATTTTATTTTCATATCCACACCATTTGCGTTGTTCAATTTTTAATCTTTTAGTTGCACGTGCATTTTGTCCTAACAGCTGTGTAGTACCACTTTGTGGTATGAAATTGTGGGTACAACTCTTAAGGAGAGGAGTTTGATATCATTTGAGAGTGTTTATTTCTCCTCCAGTAATAGGGGGTTATAGTTAATGAATATTTCTTCGAGTGGTTGTTGGGCTATTGCTTTGGGTGACTTTTGGGCATTGTTGGACTTTAATTGTCCAACGTGATGTAACAATTCTTATATTTGTTAATTTCGTACCTATTGAAAAAGTTAAAATAACAGATAAAGAAAGAAATACTCATTTGCTAATTAAGTAGGCAATAATAATGAACATGATAGTTTCCACATGCATGCATGCATTTTAATTAGAAGCTAGCTGCAAATGTAATAAATTCAAACCCTTGCTAGTAAGCCTTTTTATTTCAATTTATAAACCTTGTTCATCTTTAATTCATTTTTTAGAAATAGTTTAGCTTATTCTTTACTGGTGGTTTGTTGTTGAATTTGAATCAACAAATATATATATATTTTTAATTAACAAATCCAACAATACACAAGAGACTTGTACACAATAGCACACATAAATCCTGATTCACAATTTGTGTTCTCACACTACTAAGCACTTGTAACGCCCCAAAATAAATACAATATACCCATCTCATAACAACCAATAAATGGCAATATATATGAATTGATAAGCTTTCATTAATTGGAGTTTGATATACAAAAGGTGACACATGCGATATACATTCATAAACAGTATATCCTGAATCTACAACATGTGTTACAAGATGGTAAAAAGAAATGAAAGCTAAACAGATAATCATATGTCTTAAGGGCTTACATCTTTCCAAGTTAATGCTTGGGTACATCAAAAGTGAGTCTTAAGCTCAATACATATAAAGCCTGTAACACTTGGATGTTTTAATCTATTAGAAGACGTATTTAATCTCTTTATTTTCTTTATTAGGAGTCTTTGGGGTTGTTGTATATTGGTTTTGGAGGAGTACAATTCGATTTAAACTCGTTGGGTTTGTTCATTCACGCTTGCTCTGGTCGAAAAGTTCCTTGGGAACTTAGAAATTTTGTTCTGGGGTCGACACCAGCCTTCCTAAGGGTCGACCCTTACCAGTTGCTGTGTTCTGGAAGTGTTGCTGAAATTTAGTGTTGACACCAGCCTTGGTGGTGTCGACACCTATCTTTTGTTGTTGGCCTCAAGGGTTGACACCAGTCTGGGAAGGGTCTACCCTTGTATGCTGCAAAATCTGGGTTTAGTTGTTGAAATTTAGTGTCAACCCCTCTGGTCCAAGGGTCAATACCTTGCCTGCTACCAGCATTGTCTTTTCTTCCTAAAGGGTTGACATCAGCACACCAGGGGTCGACCCCTGCGTGTTTATTTCCAGAATTTTGGGTACGAATGGGCCCTACTTTTGGGGGATTTTGGACTTTTTAATAACCTTAGGGCTACTTTTCTACTACTATAAATAGATCCAAAACACTTCTCTCTCATGATTTTCTTCTCCTCTTTCCTCTCAAATCGTGAGCCTCTCTTCTTCTCTCTCGAAACTCAAGTTTTTCCAACATAGATCTTTAGATCTACTCATCTAGAAGCATCTTCTCACCTGGGTCCTTTGAGGAAGATTGTAGATCTTGTCAAGGACTTTCTAATGATCCGAGAAGTCCGTGGTTTCGTCGACTTTGGGTTTTCCGATTTTTCCTCTTCACTACTTGAGGTAGGGATGCCTTTACCCTTGTATTTCTTTATTTTGAAGAGATTTTATGGTGTTGTGGTGACTTATGAGCTAATTTGAAGTTATTGTTGGATCAAACCTATGTTTTACTTAAATAGCCATTTTAATTTACTTTTGCTTGAAATTTCTTAACTCTTTTTTGTTAAAACATGTATTTGAATGTTGTTAACACCCATATGTATGATGAAGAAGAAAAAGCCCAAATTCGGCAAAACCCTAGATTCTCAATGTGAGTAGAAAACACTAAATTGAATGGAATTTCCTTTGATTCATGGAATATTGTATATAACGATCCCGAGTTTTTCCTCTTTATGTACAGTATTCCGGACTTAGGTTTCGTGGAGCTTGTTGTTGTATATATTTTGTTGTCATCCTTTGATTCCTTATTTTTAAGTTATAGGATATGTTGGGCAGGTTTGTTTCAGGTTGGGTGTGTTTAGAAACCAAAAGTTAATGCCTAGATTTTGGCCTTCACGCTCGAGCGGGCCCTTTGTTTTTGCTTCTCCGCTCGAGCAGGCGTTTTGACGCTCGAGCGTGATTTTCCATCTCCCAGTATTTTTTCTCTGCAGGTCTTCGTACGCACGAGCGGGAGTTTTGATGCTTGAGCGTGATCCTTTGATTTTGTTTCTTCGCTCGAGCGGGGAGTTTGACGCTCGAGCGGGGACCATCGCCTGCAAAACTTCTGGAAGTGTGCAATCGATGCTCGAGCGGCGCTTTTGACGCTCGAGCGTGAGTCTGTGTCTGACGCTCGAGCGGGGGTTTCCACGCTCGAGCGGGGAGACTTTTATATCAGTCCGAAAAGTGACTTTTTTGATCACTTTTTGATTTCCTTTCTCTCTCTTACTTTTTCAAAACCTCCATTGGAGAGCCTCTCTATCTAGAAACCCAACTTTTCTCTAGGTATTGATCTAGTTTGAGTGATTTCCCTCCATAGTCCTTTTGTAAAAAGTGTTGTGCTTGGTGAGGGCTTCCTATCAATCTGAAAATATTGGAGTTTGGAGCATTTCAAATTTCTTCATTTGCTTCCTTTGAGCTCCGAATTTGAGGTAGGGATAACTACTCATTTCTATGGTCTTTAACATAAACTATTGGTCATTTTGATGTAATGTTGGAGTTGGGTAATTTTGGGTGTTAGGGTTTCAAAATGAAAAGAGGGGTTTTGTTTATTTGACTCATACATATGTGTTTTGGGTCTTAAAAATGGATTATTGATGTTGTTGATGATATTTGAGCCTTTGGGGTCAATATTGAGAAAAAAGGGGAAAATGCCATTTTTGGGTATAATTGGGTCATTAGTGTAATTAATGACATTCATTATGGAAATACGAAATTTAGTTGGAAATAATGCAATTGGCTCATTATGAGGTAGAATGGTGGAGTTGGATTTATTAATCACTCACCTTGGAAATTGTTGATAATTATTTGTTGGATGTAATTATTATCTGTTTAGAAATAATTGCTTTGGGCTATCGGTGGAGGATAGTCTTGATTGTTGTAGACAACGCATGATGATTAGGTGAACTAAAACTAATCAATTGAATGTGTCATCGAATATGACAATTGGTAGAATACATCGAGTTTATGTATTGATTGATTATGTATATGATATGTGTTTATATACATTGTGTTGTGTGGGAGGAGATAGGGGATGTACTCCACGGTTTAGGGGAAGATAGGGGATGGACCCCTAAACCGGATCTTATTTGGGAGGAGATAGGGGATGGACTCCATTGATACAGCAACAAAATGTGTATCTATTGAAGTGTTGACATAGCAAATCTGTGTATCATTTGTGAAGTATGGAAGTCATTTTATGTGTTATTGACACAACAATTATGTGTATCTATTGAGGCTTACGGAAGTGTTTTTGGTATGAGTTGTTATCTCATTGAATTGTTGAAATGGATGAATTATTGATATATGATGTAATCTCATTTAAAGTGTATGGCCAGGTTCTGAGCCAGGATTATGAATTGAGAAATTGGTTAAGAAATTGAAAATGAAACGAAACATTGACACTTTTGTCATTTAATTGAAATGGGTTATGAATTGATTTATGTGAGTTAAACATTTATCAAATGCTAATGTTTTAGTTATTGCTCATATTATGTTTAGCATATCTCTACTGGGCGTTGGCTCACCTTATATGGGACATCATTTTCAGGTGCAGGTAGCATGCCACCTCCAAGGACGTGTCTTGGGAGACTTAGTGGCTGGGGCATATTTTTGTGCTTACATTCTTGTATTACATGTATATCAAGCCAAGGGCTTATTTTGTGTTTTGAGTTAGTACTCTTCTTTTTGTAACCAAGTGTTGGCTTGGAAAGTTGTAAGCCCACAGGGCATTTACTTTTGTTGTCAACATGTAATATATTTTGTAATGAACACTCCGATGAAATGTAATTATGCTTTATTTTCTTATGTCTAAGCATGTCAAGAATGTATGATTTATGGGTTTATTTTGAGGGCGTTACAACTTGGTATCAAAGCGTACCAGGTTCGAATACTTTGGGTACGTGGGAAGTGATTAGTATCACGATGGGTTTGTCTCGCTTGTTAGAGACTTAGATGTAGTGTTATATGCTTATGTGATGACATATTTATGTGACTATATGGGTATAGGATTTAATTTTTAGGATGTTGATTGGACCCTTGGGTTTCTGTGAGTCTTGTTGGAAAAGCACTTGATCAATGCTGTTTCTAACCGGAACTCTAGTAACGCCTCGGGACTTTCATTTTTCGGAAATGAAATTCGTAGGTGCTTATGTGATTATGTGCTTACGTGGAGTGAATTACCGTTGTCCATGTATTAGGACGCGAGAGTTGTAGCTTCGGCACACCTATGAATGTGCTAATATTCTTCGTTACCTTTTTTAGGATGTCAGGACGAGGACGTGGTGGTAGGCGAGGTAGGCCTAGGAGGCAGGAGATGCCTATACTGGATGAGATTCCGGCGCAGCAGGAGGGTGTTGGTCATGCCAATGTGGCCGAGCCAGTAGGTCAGCAGGCCATGGGCGCCTTAGTCCGCGAGATGGCAGGAGCTTTGAGGGAGTCCTTGGGCATTCTCAGAGCGGAGAATTAGGCCCAGGCCCATGTTGCAGAGGCAGGGCCTTCTTTTCTGAAGAGGGAGTTCTTCCGGTCAAATCCGGATGAGTTTGTTGGGGATCCGAAGGAGCCACTTAAGGCTGATGCGTGGCTGGAGCAGATGACGAAAACGTTTGAGATGCTTGGCATCGAAGACGGGGCATTGAAGGTGACCTTGGCATCTTTCCAGCTTAATGGGGATGCGGATCAGTGGTGGAAGTTCATGAGGGGCCGTATTGGTGGTAGTTGGGGGGGCTTCGTGGATGCCTTCCAGGAGAAGTTTCTATCTCCCGCTGTCAGGGAGAAGTTGAGAGATCAGTTTTGCCAGCTTAAGCAGCTGAGTTCTTCAGTGGCCGAGTTTGAGGCCGCATTTACTAGTTTGTCTAGGTTTGCACCTGAGCTTGTGGCGTCTGAGGAACGCCGTTGCCTCGAGTTCGAGAAGAAACTAAGGCACGGGCTTAAGATGAGAGTTGGGGGGGTCTATGACCCGGCATTATAGGCGCCTTGTAGATGCTGCGACCCATATGGAGATTATGATGCAAGAGGAGGAGGAGAGGCAGAGAGGCTCCAAGAGGAGTCAGGATGGTCAGGAGGACGGTAGGAGACAGAGGGGTCCTAACCCTCAGCAGTCCCAGGGTGCTTTTGCTAGATCTACCTTTCCAGTGTCGAGTTCAGGTTTTGGGAGAGGCAGTCAGTGAGATATCACCTGTTACAAATGTGGTCAGTTGGGCCACAAGTCTCCAGCTTGCCCGTAGAAGGGCGGAGGGCAGAGAGCAGCTTCATCTTCGGCTCGACCTCAGAGCCAGAGTCAGGGCAGAGGCCAGCCGCTCTCTTGTTACCAGTGTGGTCAGGCGGGGCACCTGAAGAGGTTTTGCCCGCAGTTGAGTGGCACTTCTGGTGCATCTGGGCAGAGGCAGAGTTTTTTGCCAGCTCAGTCAGTTCAAGCCTCGAGGGCCAATCAGGGGCTTCATCGTCCCTGTCTATGCAACAATCTTTTGCTCCGAGAGGTGAGCTGGTAGATCAGGGGCCTTCAGGGCGCGTGAATGCTGTTATCGCGTAGGATCTTGTACTGTCTCCATCTGTTGTGAGAGGTACCTTTTTGTTTTGCAACTCGGTTGCCAATGTGTTGATTGATACGGGTGCATATCATTCCTTTATATCTGCTACATTTGCATCTATTTTGGGTTTGGAGTTGGTGCAGTTAGCATCTCTTATATGTGTTGTATCGCCTGTTGGGGGCGAATTGATTTTGAAACAAGGGTGTAGAGGGTGCGATATAGAGGTCGCTGACCGCCGGCTTCCATTTCCTTTTGTAGTTATGGCTATGTCGGGTTTTGATGTTATTTTGGGTATGGACTGGCTATCGTCATACAGGGCTATTATCGATTGTTACCGCCAAAAGGTCACAGTATGTACCCTGAGCGGGGATTGTTTTCATTTCTTGGGGGATCGGGTTGGTAGTGTGTTGCCACCTGTGTATGATCCGCGAGGACGGAGTGAGGTTAGTGGTTTTCTCGCTAGCATTATGAGTGGTGAGTGTGATGAGACCCAGACCGTATTGCCGAGAGTGGTTTGTGAGTACTCGAACGTCTTTCCCGAGGACCTTGATAGTTTGCCACCTCATCGAGAGATAGAGTTCTCTATTGATTTAGTACTTGGCACAGCACCGATTTCTATGGCACCTTACCGTTTTGCCCCAGCCGAGTTGAGTGAGTTGAAGATTCAACTACAGGAGTTGCTGGATAAGGGCTTTATTCGCCCTAGTGTTTCGCCGTGGGGAGCACCAGCCTTCTTTGCTAAAAAGAAAGATGGTGCCTTGAGACTTTGTATCGATTATCGAAAGTTGAATCGGGCTACGGTTAAGAATAAATACCCTATGCCTCGTATAGATGATTTGTTTGACCAGTTGAAGGGGTCCCGTGGTTTCTCTAAGATAGACTTGAGATCGGGTTACTACCAGTTGAGGGTCAGGGAGGAGGATATTCCTAAGACGACATTCCGTGCGCGGTATGGCCATTACGAGTTTCTGGTGATGCCGTTCGGGCTCACCAATGCACCGGTAGTGTTTATGGACTTAATGAACCGGATATTCCGGAAATTCCTAGATTGTTTTATGGTCATTTTCGTGGACGACATTCTGATTTATTCACCGTCTGAGGAGGAGCACGAGGAACACTTGAGAGTGGTGCTTGAATTGCTTAGAGCCCATAGGCAATATGCCAAGTTTGAGAAGTGTGAGTTCTGGCTAAGAGAGGTCAAATTCTTAGGCCACGTGGTTTCCGGGGAAGGGGTGTCTGTTGATACATCCAAGATAGAGGCAGTGCAGGATTGGGCGCAACCTAAGAGTGTTTTTGAGATCCGCAGTTTTCTGGGATTAGCTGGGTATTACCGCCGGTTTGTGAAGGACTTCTCCAAACTAGCTTCGCCGTTGACTAGATTGACACGGAAAGGGGTCAAGTTTGTATGGAGTGAGACTTACGAAAAGTCGTTCCAGGAATTGAAAGTTAGATTGACCACCGCTTTGGTTTTGATTATTCTGGCGAGAGGTTTGGGTTATGCAGTCTATTGTGATGCCTCACGAGAGGGTTTGGGTTGTGTGTTGATGCAAGAGGGGAAAGTGGTAGCCTATGGCTCACGTCAGTTGAAAATACACGGGAGGAATTACCCTACACATGACTTAGAGTTAGCAGCCATCATTTTTGCCCTGAAGATTTGGAGGCACTACCTTTATGGTGAGAAGTTCGAGGTATTCTCGGATCATAAGAGTTTGAAGTACCTGTTTACACAGAGAGACTTGAATTTGAGGCAGAGGAGGTGGATGGAGTTCATTGAGGACTACGATTTCGAGTTGCACTATCACCCGGGAAAGGTCAATGTTGTGGCCGATGCCCTTAGTAGAAAATCCATTAGTGATGTAGCCTGTATAGCCATCCGAGAGTGGGAGATGTTGGGTGCACTTGGCGAGTTCGATTTGCTTTCGGGTGAACCCGTTGGGGTTGCGGCCTTGTTTTCTGTTGTTGCGCAGCCTATACTTGTGACTCGAGTGTTAGAGGCACAGGGAGGTGACCTTGAGGTAGAATCCCTCCGAGAGAAGATCTCCAGTGGGAAGGTTGAGAAGGGTTTGACGGTGTATCCCGACTTGAGTGTGAAATATCGAGACCGTTTGTTTGTGCCGGAGTCTTGCCGAGAGGAGGTACTCCGAGAGTTTCACCATTCACGCCTTGCGGTGCATCCGGGAGGCACCAAGATGTATCGTGATTTGGGTTGCCAATTTTGGTGGCGGGGTATGAAGAAGGATGTGGCAGTTTTCGTGTCCAAGTGCCTTACTTGTCAGCAAGTGAAGGCCGAGCATTAGAGGCCAGCGGGTTTGTTGCAACCCTTGCCTATTGCCGAGTGGAAGTGGGAGCATGTCATTATGGACTTCGTTGTAGGTCTTCTGAGGACTCAGCGGGGTAGTGATGCTATTTGGGTGGTTGTAGACCGGTTGACTAAGTCGGCGCACTTCATCCCTATGCGCGTGAGAGATTCGGTAGATTATCTTGCCGACTTGTATATTTGGGACATAGTGAGGTTGCACGGAGTCCTAGTGTCGATCGTCTCTGATAGATATCCACGCTTTACTGGTAGGTTGTGGCAGAGTTTGCAGAGTGTCTTAGGCACTAAATTGACCTTTAGCACGGCATATCATCCTCAGACTGACGGGCAGTCCGAGCGTATTATTCAGATCCTTGAGGATATGCTTCGAGGTTGTGTTCTTGACTTTAGTGGGGTCGTGGGAGAGGCATTTGCCCTTGGTGGAGTTTGCCTATAACAACAGTTTCCAATCGAGCATCGGTATGGCACCGTTTGAGGCCTTGTATGGCCGACCGTGTAGGTCTCCAGTTTGCTGGGCCGAGGTGGGTGATGCACCTTTGTTAGGCCCGGAGTTAGTTTGTGAGACGACAGAGAAAGTTGAGCTTTTCCGTAGAAGACTTGTTATAGCCCAGAGTCGCCAAAAGAGTTATGCCGACCGTAGGAGGAGGCCTTTGGCATTTGAGACGAGTGATCATGTTTTTCTGAAAATATCACCTAGGCGGGGTATAATGAGGTTCGGGAAGAATGGGAAGTTGTCCCCTCGGTTTATTGGTCCCTTTGAGATCCTTGAGAGGATTGGAGAGGTTGCTTACCGTTTAGCATTGCTGCCGCAGTTGTCCGGAGTACATGACGTATTTCATGTTAGTATGCTTCAGAAGTACGAGCCGGATCCATCGCATGTATTGGATTGGACCGACTTAAAGGTCGACGAGGATATCTCGTATGAGGAGAGACCGGTTCGGGTCTTGGATAGACGGGATCAAGTCTTGCGAGGCAAGACTATACCCTTGGTAAAAGTTTTGTGGAAACATCACGGAGTGGGGGAAGCCACTTGGGAATGTGAGTTGGAGGTCCATGAGAAATATCCGGACCTGTTTGTAAATATTTAACCATGTATTGGGAATTTTGTTGTATTGTTAAACTTTAAGAGCATTGCATATGTCTTAAATTGTAAAACATTGTATATGTTTTGGTTTATGGTTGTAATTTGAAACTTGCCTCGAAATGGAAGTTTAATGTAACATTGCATATGTTGTAGAAATGGAAATATATCATGAACATTGAATATGATATAGAATTGTGAACCATGTATGTTGGAAATTGTTGAATTTCAAGGTAATGCATGTTGACAATGCAAGTTGAAAATTATATTGTGAAATGCCCCTTGAAAAGAGATGAGATGATCGGTAATGGGTCAGGTTGTTGAATATTGAGTTGTAATATTGTTGAGAATTGAGAAAAACGCGTTTTGAAAACTTGTATCTAATTTCGGGGATGAAATTCCTTAAAGGGGGGAAGTTATAGCGATCCCGGATTTTTCCTCTTTATGTACAGCATTCCGGACTTAGGTTCCGTGGAGCTTGTTGTTGTATATATTTTGTTGTCATCCTTTGATTCCTTATTTTTGAGTTATAGGATGTGTTGGGCAGGTTTGTTTCAGGTTGGGTGTGTTTAGAAACCAAAAATTGATGCCCAAATTTTGGCCTTCACGCTCGAGCGGGGCTTTTGATGCTCGAGCGGGCCCTTTGTTTTTGCTTCTTCGCTCGAGCGGGCGTTTTGACGCTCGAGCGTGATTTTCCATCTCCCAGTATTTTTTCTCTGCAGGTCTTCGTACGCTCGAGCGGAAGTTTTGACGCTCGAGCGTGACCCTTTGATTTTGTTTCTCCGCTCGAGCGGGGAGTTTGACGCTCGAGCAGGGACCATCACCTGCAAAACTTCTAGAAGTGTGCAATCGATGCTCGAGCGGCGCTTTTGACGCTCGAGCGTGAGTCTGTGTCTGACGCTCGAGCGGGGGTTTCCACACTCGAGCGGGGAGACTTTTATATCAGTCCAAAAAGTGACTTTTTTGATCACTTTTTGATTTCCTTTCTCTCTCTTACTTTTTCAAAACCTCCATTGGAGAGCCTCTCTCTCTAGAAACCCAACTTCTCTCTAGGTATTGATCTAGTTTGAGTGATTTCCCTCCATAGTCCCTTTGTAAAAAGTGTTGTGCTTGGTGAGGGCTTCCTATCAATCCGAAAATATTGGAGTTTGGAGCATTTTGAATTTCTTCATCTTCTTCCTTTGAGCTCCGAATTTGAGGTAGGGATAACTACTCATTTCTATGGTCTTTAACATAAACTATTGGTCATTTTGATGTAATGTTGGAGTTGGGTAATTTTGGGTGTTAGGGTTTCAAAATGAAAAGAGGGGTTTTGTTTATTTGACTCATACATATGTGTTTTGGGTCTTAAAAAGGGATTATTGATGTTGTTGATGATATTTGACCCTTTGGGGTCAATTTGAGAAAAATGGGGAAAATGCCATGTTTGGGTATAATTGGGTCATTAGTGTAATTAATGGCATTCATTATGAAAATACGAAATTTAGTTGGAAATAATGCAATTGGCTCATTATGAGGTAGAATGGTGGAGTTGGATTTATTAATCACTTACCTTGGAAATTGTTGATAATTATTTGTTCGATGTAATTATTATTTGTTTAGAAATAATTGTTTTGGGCTATCGGTGGAGGATAGTCTTGATTGTTGTAGACAATGCATGACGATTAGGTGAACTAAAACTAATCAATTGAATGTGTCATCGAATATGACAATTGGTAGAATACATCAAGTTTATGTATTGATTGATTATGTATATGATATGTGTTTCTATACATTGTGTTGTGTGGGAGGAGATAGGAGATGTACTCCACGGTTTAAGGGAAGATAGGGGATGGACTCCTAAACCAGATCTTATTTGGGAGGAGATAGGGGATGGACTCCATTGATACAACAACAAAATGTGTATCTATTGAAGTGTTGACACAGCAAATCTGTGTATCATTTGTGAAGTATGGAAGTCTTTTTATGTGTTATTGACACAACAATTATGTGTATCTATTGAGGCTTACGGAAGTGTTTTTGGTATCGGTTGTTATCTCATTGAATTGTTGAAATGGATGAATTATTGATATGAGATGTAATCTCATTTAAAGTGTATGGCCAGGTTCTGAGCCAGGATTATGAATTGAGAAATTGGTTAAGAAATTGAAAATGAAATGAAACATGGACACTTTTGTCATGTAATTAAAATGGGTTATGAAGTGATTTATGTGAGTTAAACATTTATCAAATACTAAAGTTTTAGTTATTGCTCATATTATGTTTAGCATATCTCTACTGGGTGTTGGCTCACCCTATATGGGACATCATTTTCAAGTGCAGGTAGCATGCCACCTCCAAGGACGTGACTTGGGAGACTTAGTGGCCGGGGCATATTTTTGTGCTTACATTCTTGTATTACATGTATATCAAGCCAAGGGCTTATTTTGTATTTTGAGTTAGTACTCTTCTTGTAACGCCCTCAAAATAAACCCATAATATATATAACATTGACATGCATTAATAAAAGAAAACGAATCATTTGAATTATTCATCAGAGTACTTTTATTGAAAGACATCACATGTAACATCAAAATAAATGCCCTAAAGGCTTACATGTTTCCAAGCTAACACTTGGACACAAAAGAATGAGTACTAACTTATTTACAAGTTAAGCCCTTGGCTTGAATGTTTACATGTAATCTTAAATAAAACAAATAACTAAAGACAAGTCTTCAAAATCCAAAAGCCAAATCCTCCCAAGCTAAGTCCTTGGAGGTAGCTTATCACCTGAACCTGAAAATGATGTTCCCATAAAGGGTGAGCCACAGCCCAGTAGAAAAATACTAAACCACATATAAGCATTGAATAAAGCTACAGCATTCAATAGATGGTTAACCAAGATAATCAATTATAACTTAATACAGTTTCATGACACTAACGTCTATGACATATTTCAATTCCCATTATTACCAATATGGCTCAGCACCTGGCCAACTTACAACAGTGAACTATATATCATATTCACATTACCTCCAATATCAACAACACAAATGAGACTCAGGCTCATATCAAAACACTTCATACTTCCCGTTTGATACACATTTTAGTGCTGTATCAATAACATGTAAAAACACTTCAATATAATAAGCACACATAAAAATGGTGCTAATGGAGTCCATCCCCTATCTCCTCCCAAACAAAAATCCGGTTTAGAGGTCCATCCCCTATCTTCCCCTAAACCGTGGAGTACATCCCCTATCTCCTCCCAAACAATATGCATATGCAATGCTCAATCAATACATGTAATTTCTGTATTAATTCAATAGTCTAAATTTATGACTTAAACAAATTGATTAGTTTCAATTTTCCCCTAATCCACATGCAATGTCTACAACAAGCACGACTATCCTCCACCGATAGCCCAAAACAGTTATTTCTAGACTGGAAATAAATATATCAACAATTCAATAGGCGAGTGATTTTAATTATCCAACTACACCATTTAATCAATGAATTCCTCAATTTCATGCACTTAACCAATTTCCCCAATTTCCTTAAATTAATTATACGAATTAATTTATTAATACAACTTGGGTTTTTCCCAAAATTACCAAAGTACTCCCAACATATCAAAATACCAAAACTTAGAACAAAACTTATAGAATGGAGTAGGAAATCCCTACCTTGAAGCGAAGAACTCGAATGGAGATGATGACGAAAACCAAAGTGCTCCAAACCCAAGATTGTTCAGATTAAACGGAAGCCCTCGACCCACTCTATCTTTTTAACAAAGGACTTAGGGTAGAAATATACTCTAAGTAGATCAAACCTAAGAGAGAAGGTGTATAGGGAGAGGGAGAAGACGATTCTAGGGTTTTAGAATCAAAAAGGAGATGAAAACTGAACCAGAAAGTCGGGTCTCGGATTTATATACCAGTCGCCCCGCTCGAGCGTGGAAACCCCCGCTCAAGCGCCACTCACAGAATCCCGCTCGAGCGGCCAAACTCCCGCTCGAGCGGCCAAACTCCCGCTCGAGCGGCGAATGCACACTCCCAGAAGTTTTTGCAGACAGGTCCCCGCTCGAGCGCCCAACTCCCCGCTCGAGCGTCACTCACGACTTCCCGCTCGAGCGTCCAATCCCCCGCTCGAGCGGCCAACACTACACAGGACATACTGGATGGGTGTATTCCCCGTTCGAGCGTCCAAACCCCCGCTCGAGCGGACAAGCCAAAATCTGGGCAACTAGACTTGGTTCCTAAGCTCAACCAACCTGCTCCAAATCTTTCCAACACAACCCAAGACTCAAAAATAAGGATTAAAGGGTGCAAACAACATACTCTCAACAACCAGCTCCACGAAACCTAAGTCTGTATATAACAAGTAAAGAAAAGGGAAACCGGGATCGCTATACTTCTTTTTGTAACAAAGTGTTGGCTTGGAAAGTTGTAAGCCCGTAGGGCATTTGCTTTTGTTGTCAACATGTAATACATTTTGTAATGAACACTCTGATGAAATGTAATTATGCTTTATTCTCTTATGTCTAACCATGTCAAGAATGTAAGATTTATGAGTTTATTTTGAGGGTGTTACATTGTAAATAATAAAGAGATGAAAGATGTGAATGTTGACATGGTGAAGGAATGGTGGCTCAGATGTTATTTTTCTTTGAAACTTGTGTTGTATTCTATTCCTTTGTAATGTGGATGCTTGTTGATGGAACAAAATGTGATTGAATTGTTAATTGTGCATGAGTCTGGGTAAGAGTCGATTTTGGAAATGTGGTGTTGTGTTGGTACCCATGCCGGGAGTTTAAAAGGTGCCCAAATGCCCTGTCTAGGCTTATTGTTGGACGAATGTAGAAAAAATGTTTTTAGGTGTCCACAAAGTCCTGCCGTATTGTAGCCAACAAAAGTGGAAAAACAGATGGTTTTCTTTGGGTGCCTACTCTCTACCATATAATAGCCGGCAAATGGGGGGGGGGGGGTTTGCACTTTATGGTTGTGATTGTTTAATTGTTGTGCTTGAAGACATGAAATGTGATTGTCACTATTTAGTTATCATGTATATATATGATTGATAAATATTACTTATGAAAACAAATCCCCTTGAAATGTTTTGGTCGCAAAGATACCATAATCTTATTCAAACGATAAAATACTTGGTTAAGTATATTTCTACTGGGCATATAGCTTAACCTTATTTTATTTTTCAGGAGTTGACGAAGTACCACCTCACTGATGGATTGGAACAAACAATAGCTCCTTAGGGAAAAGTTGATTCATAGGCGTTTTGTTAGTTTATCAAATTTGTTTTGTTGTTGTTACACACCTAAGAGGCTATATTTTGTAAGGCTGTCTAGTTCATTGAACTGAAATACAAATCCCTGATATTGTGGAGATTTATATGATCTGTAATCTCTTAACACTTACTTCAATGAGAAAGATGACTTTTTGGGGTATATTATTGTGTTTGTCTTGGCATGTTGTGAGAAAATTACAGGGCGTTACAAAGCCCTAGGCTTGTACAAAATTAAATACAAAATACAACATTGAGCCTTCAGCTCCACAGTCCTCCCAAGCTAAGTCCTTAGTGGAGGCATATCACCAGTACCTAAAAATGGATTCCTACATAGGGTGAGCCAAAACCCAGTAGAAATACTACAACACAATGTATAAATCTTAACAAAACCATAAGGTTGCCAAAACATTTTACATTTCTTTCCAAAACCATGCCATGCCAAGTTTATATCACAATTCTAGAATCATGTCCTTTATAATAGAAAAAAAAGGGGAAATCTCAAACCAGTACAACCTTTCACGGATATTTCGTCCGCGGGAAATTGTCAAACGACACCCATGTAAACGTAGCCTATACAAGCACTACTTTTACCATTTTACGGATATTTCTTTTGCAGGAACCGACACCCATGTATACGTACGTTTTTCGGGACTTTCACCCTAGACACACAGGCCAACTTATTTTAGTGATACACACCTCTTTCCAACGTTCACCCATTTTTCTCAAAATCATATACATTTTCAATGTATTAAATGAGCAACAATGTTCAATGCACATAGATGAGAAATTAGTTTTAGTTCACGTAATTCTCATGTAATTTCTACAACACTCATAGCTATCCTCCACCGATAGCCCAAAACAGATATCACTAAACAAGAAAATAAATTTCATTAAAGATACACTTTTCCAAAATCTCAAGATAGGAGTGATAATACATATCCAACTCCACCATCATCATCAACATTATTTCAATTTCATAATTCTCAACATCAATTCCATTCTCTTTACAATCTCAAACATTCACATTTTTAGGGAAAAATCCTTTCTCTTTGAAAATCAATTTCAATGTAGGAAATACCTCATTTCAACATATATTAACTCCACTTTCATCCTCACAAGCTTTTCCAAGAGACCATTTGAAAACCCCTATTTTTCATTTTTGATTTCAAACCCTAGGTTTTACCAAAAACCCCCAAACCACTATAATCTTTTGAAATAGCCAATAACTAACATAAAACTCATACAAGAGTGAAAAATCCCTGCCTAAAGCTTAGGAGAGGAAAAAGGAAGAAAAGCCCAAAAGTTGACAGTGACGAAACAACGATTTGCTCCGATCAAAACGAAGCCCTCGATAAACTCTACACTTAATCTCAAAGGAGCAAGGTGAGGAGATGCTTCTAAGTGAGTAAATTTGAAGATCTTTGAGTGAAAAAGTGAGTTTAGAGAGAGAGAACAGTAACTCATGGTTTAGAGAGGGGAAAGAGAAGATAAAGTGAAGAAAATGGTAAGTGAGGGCCCTATTTATAAAGTTAGGTTAAAGTGAAACAAAGTCTCAAGTCAACCCAAAACAACAAGTCAAAATCCCTAAGAAGTAATGTCCAAAACCAAACTAAAATCTGGAGAGAAAAAAAAAACTCATAGGGGTCGACCCTTGTGTCGGTGGTGTCGACCCTTCAGGAAGAGTTGACAAAAATTGACAACGCTGGCAGTAGACAATGTGTCAACCCTTGGACCAAAGCTGTCGACACTAAATTTCAGCAACTAAACCCAGATTCTGTAATAGATAAGGGTCGATCCTTCCTAGACTGGTGTCAACCCAAAATTTCAACAGCTATTCCAAGAACATAGCAATAAGATGGTGTCGACACCTCCAAGGCTGGTGTCGACCCTTGGAGCAGAACAAGGCAAGGAAAAGAAGGCAGTGTCGACACCAGCAAGGATGGTGTCGACCCCTGAAGCCAAAACCAAACATGAAGAAAAGGGAACGACCATCACCAATATGGTTTCCCAGATTCAAAAGTAATAAATGGGTCGGGTCTAAATCAGGATTGCTATAACACTCATGCTTAGAGTCTATGTTGAATACACAGACCTACACCACTACTAGACAATTCACTCAACACACTTTATTTGTGTTCTCATTTTTATATGTGACTTTCCATTTATCTCTCACATTTATAAATCTATACAGATGAAAAGATTGTCACACCCCAAATCCGGGCATGACCGGCCGTGGCCCACAGGGACTTAGCCCAAGGCACACGTAAGCCTAAACACGAATCCAATCATATTGAACAACTGAACAATAGTCCAATAATAAATAACCAAAACTCAATCCAGACATGTCACAATTATAAACGGCAAAATCAACCGTAATCACAACCATCCAAACTCATGGGATATAACAACCCACATAAAAAAAATAATCCTAAATGAACTTCGATAAGAATAAATATAAATATGCACAAATTTGACATAACACTCTAAACTAAATGAATGCCCTAGAGGTCCATGCAATTGAGTCCATGCAATTGAGTCCCCGCTACGCCATGAGTCCACTCTAAGTCCTTCTAACACCTGGAAATGGTAAACAACTAAGTCAGCTGATAGCTCAGTGAGTAGCAACATGGATAGTAAATACAGTTTTGAAAACAGGGTTCAATTCCAAAATAAGATATATATCACAGAAACTAGATTGGCATACAGTTTGGTAAATACAATCTGTTTCAAAAAGATGGTTCCACAGTTCAACACTTAAAATACTCATGTCTCGCAAGAACATGATAAACAACATTTTCCACTTAAAACAGATTATAACATGAACACCAATAATTTTCTGGATACCAATAAAAACAAATAATCTGCCACACATTTCTCAGGCTATAAGCCCCGTTGGATCCAATACCGAACTAAGAGTCATCCTCAGGGTGGCACCTGGGCCTTTTCTCAAAGACGATCCGATTGAAGGTCACCTAGTTGTTTTTAAAGGTCTGTTCCTTACAATCGTTGAGCACTAGAGTCATCACGGCCCAACCCGGATCTGTTCCCTAGTGGCCAGAGTCACCACACACAGTGGAATAATTTCCCTGGACTAAATACACACATGGTCCCAGTAATCAATACACATCAGTTTCGCAAAACATGGTAGTTCATTATTATAAACATGAGACCAAAACAAATAGTTTACAGTATGCCAAGTTCACACATGTTTCAGAAATAATTTGATTCAATTGATAATATAATAATTTATCAAAACAGTTTAATCATGAAACAATTTTCCAACAGTTCAGGGTAGGGGAACATTTATAAAAATATGTACCATGAAACTACTCACCTGAAACGCAAAAAATATAATCCACGAATAGAGTATGAAAGTCCAACTAGCGCCCTGAACCAAGTATAAAAACTACACGTCACTACAAATTTAAAAATACTAAAGAATACGAACTAAGTAACCCCAAACTAAAGCGCACTAACACGGCTCAACCCAACTCACCGTTACTCCTAAATATTACCTAATTTCATATTCTTCAAGGTCTAAAATCACCCAAGACATAGATTCCGATCGAAACTTAACTAAAAATGACTTGGAGATGAAACAGTGTTTTAAACCAGTTTTCCCAATCTATTCACTAACTTTGAAAATTACAAAACCCACTCCACGTTGTTCGAAAAATTCCAATAACCTCCAGATATGATCTAATACATCCTAAGTTTCAAACCCAATTGGTTTCACTTGATTTGCTTATCAAAATAATTTTCTACAATTTATTATATCCAAACAGGTTGTTTTCTGCAGCACTTTAAAGAAATTGATGGTTCTCTTAATATACACGAGCAATCAATGCAAGGCCAAAAACGTGCGAAACTAGACTCGTAACCGGTTCTAATGACACTAATTTGATAATTTTTGGATTTATACCCAAAGAGAACAACACTCCCGAATTTCCTGTTTTGGACTGGTTTTCTGGACAGATTTGAATACCTCAATTTATATGGATTTTGACCCCCAAAAATTATGAAAAAAATCAGATATACAATTCAGTATGTAATTAATCTACTGTAAAAATTTCAATTTAAAATTCATCCATTTGATATGGTTTCTTGATTTTTAAAGTTTGCTGTTCTGAACAGAATTTTATTTTATTTTTTGTTTGTACTAAGAAATACTCCATTATTAAGTTATCACTTAGATTCCTATTTCCCGAAACTCAACTGGTACAACCTTCAAACACAACACTTAACTATGCACAGCCATTTAATGTCCACTATAGCACTTTCAACAGTGGAGAACCCATCACTAGAATTCACAAAAGGAATACCTATACCCCACGTGTTGCTTGTTCTAAAATTCCATCAACACTACTTGTATGAGCACTAAAAATATTAATAAAATCCCAATCAACCACCATACTATTGCACTGCTTCCTCACGACAATACTCAATCAAAGAAAATATGATCATAGATAATAATGAATCAAGAAAATAGGGAAGGAAGATGGTGAAAATGCATACCCAAGACAATGAATTCACTTGAAACCTAATGGTGTGCCTGCTTGCCACTCTCTTCCCCTCCCTTTTTGACTAACGGCTGCTGCTACTTGGGGTGAGTAAATAAGATTGTAGGGTTTTGTTTTGTTTTTATTTTATACTAGTGTTGGGCAACATAGGTCAAATAAATATATAAATATACAAAACATATATATAAGTTATATGCAACTCAAATGGTAAGGGTTTTATATATTAACCTTGTGGTCTAGAGTTCAAGTCACACCCTCCTCTCTCTCTATATATATTTTTTTATAATAAATCTTGCCTCTAAATTAAATACTTTCACCATAAATTTATTTTAGGTTTTTTTTTTTTAAAATTAATTAAAAGACCCTCCAAATATTTAATTTGCACTTTAGAATTCACCATCAAAATATTTGAGATTGTAATATTATTATTTAATTATTTACTTAATTTTTATATTCGGGTTCTCACAAAGATGGTGGTCATGGTGAAAGCGAAAGACTGTCACAAAACTTAGCGCTACAATTGTGACAACTGTTGCAGGGATGACTACAAAAACCAGTTCAATGGAGCAAGGCAGTGCGATGATTTCACTGCACCCCTGGTTCCGAGGCAATGTTTTTGTGCTTTCAATTGTTAATCTCTCATCTCCATATCAATGGAATGTCAAATTATTAGAATAAATCAGAATTTCATGTGGTAAAGAATTACAGTATTTCATGTAGGTATGAGATGCATGAATGGTGTTTTTGTGACGATCGCCTCCTTAATTAAGTACATTAATTAAATTAGTTATGTGTTTAATGTTGATCATGTGATTATGTGTTAATTGTGAATTAGGAGCCATGTAATTTATGTATCGTATTGTTTGTGCCATGTATTATCGTGAATAGATCCGTATAGGTGCGGATTAAACCTGTCTGAATCGCTAATGTTAATAAGTTAGAATTAAATAATAGGATATGAAATTAGAGCCTAATTCACATTAGGCAAATTAAAAACTAGCTTGATTTAAGTCATAAATGTTAGAGGTTAATTTAATTTATTTGAGTTTAGTTAACTACAATTTAAGCTAGAAAATTTTATTATTATTATATTAGTTATTCTACTCATTTATTCACCCATTCACTTGGTATAAGGAAAACAATGGGTTTTGTTGAGTCATACTCAACACACAAACGTGGAGAGAGAGGGAGATTCAAGAGAGTGATTGTGAGCTCAGTTAGAATACTAAGAAGAAGAAGAAAAGAACACCAAGAGGAAGAAAATTTAAGGGAAAGTAGGAATTCAACTCAATTCTTTAACTCCAGGTAAGAATTCCTTGCTTGTATCTCACCAATTTGAAGAATCACATTCATATTTATGGAATTCTAAATCATTTAAGAAGAATATAAACTTGATGAGGTGAATCAAACTTGATTGTAAGAGATATTGATATAAATGGAAATTTCATACATGCATGACAAGATTTTTAAAGATTCACGATCATACATTCATGTCCTAGTGCCAACCTCCAATTGAAGAGAAAACTCCATGGAAATTCAAGATTAGCCAAGAACATATAAGTGTGATTGAAGTTTGGTTCATATACTCAGAGGCTTACTTCATTCATGGTTTCATATGTAAAGAATGAATGAATTAACCTTTAATTCAAGATGAATGACTTATTTCATGCACATTTGATTTCATTCATTTAATTTCTTACATAATCTCTATAAGTCTAAAATTTTGGAAAGGATTTTCTCATCAATTTTACAACTTGAAGCTTTGAGATACTTAGTTATGTGTTTATGGTTTTAGTTGAAGTCTTGAGCTTTTAACTTGGTCATTTGAACCTTGTTTACAAGTTTGGGTTTGTGTTTCATAATCAAGACTCAAAGTTAAGCATGTTTATATAAGTTTTTGGAAATGAATTGCATGAAAATAGGATTGTTTTTGCAAGGGAACACGCTGCTCAAACAAAGCAGACTTCAGACTTATTTCAAACCCAGGCCACACGTGCAGCTAGAGGCACTGCACGTGCGGGAGAACCTCCCCTGTTTTTCTTTGCACACTGAAATAAAAGCACCTGCAGGGGCAGGTGCAGTGAAGGTCCCGCACATGTGGCTGGGACCCTCGCACGTGTGGCCCTGTTTGGTAAGACCCGGCTC
The DNA here is from genome assembly GCF_055761805.1 of Camellia sinensis. Classification (NCBI taxonomy): domain Eukaryota; kingdom Viridiplantae; phylum Streptophyta; class Magnoliopsida; order Ericales; family Theaceae; genus Camellia; species Camellia sinensis. The sequence continues at coordinate 104,726,038 of NC_138962.1, forward strand.
GTTTTTCGTTTCTCTTTTTTACCTCCTGGGCCTCCAATTGCATGGTTTTAAAATGTTATCATGACCTTTGGCATCTCACAAGTGCATTAGAGTGCATAAATGAAAATTAGAACCAAATTTGTAAAGATGAATAGTTATTGAAGTAGTAACAACCGAATTGAATAGAATTGACTAGCAACATGAAAGTTATTGAGTTATTATGCTTGCTCTATTTGTTTAGGTCGGACGCCGAACCAATAGCACGTGTTTATCAGGAGCCCACAGTGAGTAACAATGTTGTAAAGATATGTTCATTCGTATATATTTTCAAATTGATAAATCATATTATTTTCCGAAAGAGTACTTTTTATCGATTGAATGATGATCCTACTTTGAACAATATTCGTGGCACCCATAGCATATTGCTATTGTTATTGTTATTGATATTATTATTGTTACAAAGATCTCAGTCAGTTCCAAATCTTGGAACTATCGTTATTGTATGATGTCCATCAATTGATTGTTTGGTCTTTATGACCTATTGTATTGTATTGTTGCTATTGGATGTACCATGTATGACCTATATGAATATGAATATGATTGAAAATGATTGACCGAATCGAATGATTGAATTGTTGATTGACAAAGCATATTGATTGGAATCGATTGTTTCAGAGACCGTAAGGACATCATATTGATTGAAATCAATTGTTTCAGAGACCGTACGGATATCATTCTTAACCTCTTTACACATTTGTTATTCATTGGGCTTTAGCTCACAATTTTATATATATATGTAGGTGATCGAGCACCAGACTAAAGCTAGTGGCGTCGACCTGAACCTTTGTTTTGTCAAGCCAGCTATTGTGCCTTATAGCGAGGTTCCGAACCTTTGTGTGTCAAGGCTTTTTGAGTGGTCAATCCACCTTTTTGATTTTGCTAAGTGTAAAGAATGTTTAAGACTTTTGCTTATACTGTCTTGATGACGGGATTAATTTCCTAACTTATATGTTGTTATATATGTATGTGTTTATGGCTTAAGTGGTTATGTGTATGAAAGTTTATTTTTACTCAGGTCCTCACAGCTCATTGGACATTCTCTTATCATTGATTGGCTTCTGCCCCTTCATACTGTATTATTGTCATTATTGTTAAGCAGGCCTTTGGTAATCACGGATTACTGGCCGGTTACAGAACTAAACCTATAGGGGCGGGTTTGGGTCCTGACAGTTATAAATAAAATTTTCCAAATTTTCTAATTTCTTGGTGAGAACCATTTTTGACAATATTGTTATGATAACTAACATGGTTAATAAACCATAAGAATGTCACAATTAGTCCATTCCATTTCAAGCACTTCATTGATAAAATAGACAAAGTACAAGAGTTTAACCAGACCATACTAGATTAAACATGACAAAAAAAACAAGAAAATATAGCTTAGAACAAAAACTTGAAAAACACAACTACAAAGGCCTAAAACTAGTAGAATAGCAAAAAGACCGAACGTCTCAGAAATAGAAAAGCTAGCTGGTTGAATTCTTTATGTAGCTGCAAAACTGGATGGAGCTTAGCTTGAGAGAAGAAGCTATTGTTTGCCATAGTAAAGCTGAAAAGCTAAAAAGACTTAGCTAGGAAGTAGATGTCATACATCCATGGAGATAAATCAACATGAATATCCTTACTGCCATTTAACTGCCCAAACAATTAATCTTAACATACCAACCCCTACTGAAGGAAAGTGAGGCAAAGAAGCACAACATGAATCCACTGGAGAAAACAAACAAACAAAAAAAAGGAAAGATCAAAGCAAACTTGTGAGAAGGAAACTAAAGACAGCGGAGATAACTTATACAAGTCTTTTCTGACTTACAATTTACTTGTGAGACTGGCAAATGTGTTGTTCTTTGCACATTACCAGAATATGTGCTAACCCATTTATAGTATTGTGCAAACTTATACAAGTCTTTTCTAACTTACAAATTACTTGTTCAAAATAAGAGGTGAAAAAAATATTAAAAAACCTACCATGCAATTGTTGAATGGAAAAGAATGTTATATATGTCATTAGTTCTTTTTTTTTTTTAGGGGGGGGGGTGTGGTGGGGGAGGAGGGGGAATTACAGAGCAGTGCCTCTTATGTCAATTTTGCACTTTAATTTTTAAGTTTGTATCAATTTGGTCCAAAATGACACAAATACTTCAATACTCCAACAAGACACAAAATGATAGAAAATATGGGTAGGGTAACATTCAGGAAATTTAATATCATTGTGTCATTTTGGATTGTATAAAGATTCGAGTGGAGAATAGATAAGATTGATCCACCCAAATTTTATCGGGAAAAGAATTGAAATGGATCACTCTTTTATATATTTACTCACCTCAAACCTAATAGAGAAGCATGACAAACCAAGGTTCACAATAATTTATGCTTTCTTGAGATCGTGGGTGCCAGTTGGTACTTCACAATTTGAAGTGGGAGAAGTTAACAATGGGTTTGCCAACGGTGAAGTTCACAATTATGTGAATAAAAGTACAGAAAAAAAAAAACAAAACAAAACAAAATGAAACGAAAGTAAAGTGTAGCCGTAACAGCGCCCGCGTGAGGGCCTCGCGCTACAGTTCGGACCCTCGATTTGTGTCACGGTTCTTAATCTGAACCAAAGAGTCCAAATCTGGCAAATCGTCTTGAGAAAACAGATTTTTGAAAAAGTAGTGCCAAACATGGACTGCTTTGCCAGATACAGAGTCGCCACCTAAATTTTTTTTAAATGGGGAAATTTAGGAAACCCTGACTCGGTGCCGAAGGCCACACGTCCGTCATCACCGGAGTTGTCTCGGCTCGGGAGCTAGGGTACGATCGGGGAAGGTCAGCTATGAACACCCCCTTTCGCCCGGTCCGAAGACCGGCCTCTACTAACCGTGATATCCGTTTTTGAAAACTTTATGTGTTCTTATTCCTTTTATTAGCCTAGAATTACTATGTTATACGCGCAGCAAACAAGTATAGACTAGACTGCCTAATTTGGAAAGAAACATTGCATATCCGTTCGTTTTGAAAATGCTTTGGAATTTGCTACTCGCAAGTAGGCTAAAACACGGATTTCAACGAGTTTTTCCAACTCAAGCAATCCAACCTTCACCCACAGGCATTCAAAGCAGTTTAACACATAAGCACTTAGCCGCATGGCAGGTACACTGTTATGGCAGCATTCACACGCATGCAATATGCTAAAGCATTTAAACATACTTACATCGTACTCCATGCCAAAACAAAAAAAAACTTGTTAGCAAACATGCATGATCCAAGTCCATGTTAAGTGCCTAATGCGTCGCATACAAAATGTTGCTAGAATAGGCTCGGCTATCCTAAACATGGCATGCGAAAATGCACGACTATCACATATTCAGTTTAGAATTTAAAATACGAATGCAATTAGCGTGATGTACCGAGCCTAATGTATGCAATACAAATGCATGAATGCACACATGCATAGCATAAGGTATGCTAAATTAAACGTGCCCTAATCTACCATCGTAAGCTGGTAAATAAAAGGGAAGAAAGAAGTGGGGATTGGAAGACATACATGCCACTCACCCACACTTATTACAGATTTGCCCTCGCTCGGAGGGACCAAATAAATATTACAAATTAATTAACTACGCAAGCTAATTAAATATTACAAATTGCTTAATTAATTAACAAATTAAATTAAGCTAAGAAAACAGATGAATCGCCTCGGGAAATGCGCCGCCATACGCAAGCTGCCTCTGTTTTCTTTCCTCTGCTCCTCTGGAGGTTGTCAAAACCTCAGGACTACGTCCTTAGGTACTGGGGAGTACCATCGGCTGAGTGGAATTACCACCGGCAGTGGTATGTGGCCATCGGCACAAAATGAAGCCATCGGCAGAGAATTGATTGCCGGCCGGCACCTTACACTGCCGATCGGCAGAATGTTCCTGCAGAATCTGCAAATGACAGCAACAGAGGGCAACGCAAAGCATGGCAGCACAATTCAAGGCATATATGCACTACTCATGTCCCTTATCATGGTGATGACTCAAAGGGACATGTGCCTCGATTCTTGGGCCACCAAACATGCATTTCCATGCATGATGGCCCAAAGAACCAAGTGTGCAACTTTGATTTCAAATGCAATGCAAACCAACAAACAAACAAGGCCCAATTCCTATCACCAAGTCAAGGAACAAGGCATGCATGCAAGATGCAATGCAACCTAGGCATACAAGCTAAGGATGCAACATGTCATGGCAACTAACTTATGCAAGCATACAAGCATACATATGGCAATACAAATGGGTGCAAAGATGGACTTAAACATGAATTAGGTGGCTCTAGATGGGCCTAAAACAGTGGCCATAATGCCCAAAGGTGAAGGCTAAACACATATGCACACACACACATGTTAAGACCCAAAACTTAGACACAAATTGAACAACCCTCAAGCACACTTGAAAGAGGGTAATCATGGACTAATTAGCATGCAACATAAGCATTGAAATCATGCTAAAACATGGTGCCAAACCAAGCAATAAGTCAAACCAAGCATATAACAAATGGCCCAAATGCTCAAAACAAACCAATGGAGCATTGGACTACACTTAGCAAGACCAAACATGGCATGAAATCATTGACCAAAAACAGAGTTTTGGGACATTAATACTAGGCCTAAGGACCACTTAGACGGCATCCAAATGATTCAAAAACCAAGGCATGCATAAACACCAAAACATGGAGCATGAGATGATAACCTTACAAGGCATTAAAGGAACATCAAATGCAAGCATACAAGCATGCAATAAGGTCTGAAATGGCATGGTAGATGGTTCCAAACCACCAAAACAAAGCAAGGATAGCATGCTATACATTCATATACTTAAGGCCAACAAGCCCAAATACAAAGGAGCTATATTAAGCATGCCAAATTCGACCCAAACAACTTAGGACAAACCTAAGACATGGCAAAACATGCACAAAATCTTCACAAGACTAAGCCTAAAACATGCTCCAACAAAGGCTAACAACCTAAGGCACATTAAGGCATAAACATGGCATTACAAGGCAACTATGCTAAGCATGCATGGAGTACCAAAACCAACTTAAAATCATGTTATATTATGGATATATAAGCATGAAAAACAGCCTAAACATGCTCAACACACACTCATGCATAGTGCTCTCTCAAGAGGCCAAAACATGCCCTTTTCAAGGACCACAAGGAGAGGGGGTGGCCCTCTCCTTCTTGGGACTTCAAAGCATCATCTTCACCACTGAAATCCCTCAAGATTTCAGTGGTGAAGAGACCTCAACACCAAAATCCCGGAGCTAGCACAAAATGGCACAAAACAAGGCCTTTCAAGGCCTAAGGGTGGTCAACAACCCTCAAACAACAAAACACTCTTAATAAACAATAAAGAGGGCTTAAAAATAGAACTTTTTTATGTTATACAATAAGCACAAAAACAGCTCTAAGATAGATAGAAAATCAATGCAAAAATGGGGCAAAATGGGGTAAGTTTCTCACCCTTGTAGACTTCTTCAACAAAGATGCTCCAATAGCCCTCCTTGGCTTGAAATTAACACCAAAACTTCAAAACCAGTCCCTTAGAACCTCAAGAGCTAAAGGAAGGTGAAATACTATGTGTTTGTGTGCAATAGTATGGACTAAACACACTAAAACACACACAAGAGGGAAAAAGAGAGAGATAAGGTGTAACAAACCCTAACCCTAGAACTCAAAACCCTAACAATGGCTGCCTAAGCCCTCTCAAATATCCTAAATGTCTAACCCCTTTAGCCAAGAGAGAAGCCTCTCTCTATATAGCCTTATTGTCTTGTAAAGCTTACAAGACAAGCTTTAAAAGAGGGAGATCCCTCCATACACGTGTATGGAGGGAAAGTCACTGCAATACAGCTGCCTAAAAATATCTCAAAAAGCAATTGCACAGTAACCGGCCGGCAAAAAATGCCATCTTGGCCAAAAACAGTGCCGACCGGCACTAAAAAGTGCCGACCAGCAACAAAATGTGTCGGCCGGCAATAAACATTGCCGGTGGCAGCAAAAACCAGCCGGTGGCCTCTAGCCACTGCCGGTGGTGGGTGGGGATGGTCTACAAGCCCTACCCTGCCTCTCAAAGGCAAAACACAAGTGTTTGGTGTCAAACCAAGCACAAAACAGTCGAGTTCGGAGATCCTGAGGCAAGGCGCGTAGCCGAGACCTCCGGGAACTCCAAACGAACACAAACATGGATGATCACCGAGTGTTCAAACGGTGACGTCCAAGTCTTGAGGACGGTCAAAAATGGGGTGTCTACAGTTGCCCCTCTTTGACAGAACTCGAAAGTCATAACAATGACGGGAGTGAATGTCAAAGCCCAGAGACGACCCATTTTTGACAAGGCCGAAGACTTAGACAAACATGCAAGACAAACAAGGTATGCGCCCGAAGGCAGGGGCAAAAATGCAAGACAATGCACGAAGCCGAGCATAACTTATGATCATGAAAAGACAGCTGTAATGAAGCAAACATGCGACAGTTTTAAGCTAGCATACACCAAACTACACTACAATGCAGAAAGGATGTAAGAGAATTATGCAATTCTCGATACGTCTCACTCGGAGGATACAATACCTGTGCGGCTCGTCTGGTTTCACCAGCTGCGAATGAACCGTACATACAATATCGTGCCTGCAAAGAAAACAAACTTAACAGGTACAATATTGTTAGCAACATGCATGACAATGCAAAATGGATGCAAAATGATATGCAATATATACAAAACAATGTATAAACAATGCAAATGAAAATGCAATGTAATTGAAATAATACAAACTACATGCAAAGCAATTGAATCGTGATCCAGTCACGAGCGGTTCGAAACCATACCTATGTCAAATAGATTGATGGAGGTAACAAGTCTGTCTACCATAGAGTATATTATTTTGCGGGTAATGGTGATTGGATATTAAATTGAATGAGAAAGTAAATTAATGCTACATTTGCTATTTGAATGAGAGTTATTATTTCATATTAGTGTTATTCAGTTTTATTATAGGTATTCTTTTAGTTCAATCACATAAAATTAGCATAATTTCAAAAAAAAAAAAAAAAAAAGATGATAACACGACGTTTCTAAAAATGCATACTAACGGTTGGAATTTTTTTAAATTAAAAAAAAACCTATGACGGCGTTTTATAAACGTCGCTAAAACAATAGTGACGTCACAATATTATTAGGATAGGACATTTGGTGGCATTTTTAAAAACGCCGCCTATACTAATATAGTGACGTTTTCCAACTGTCATAAAGCTATAGCGACGATTGCATTGTCGGCGTTTGGTACTAAACATCATAAAAAGAATTAGCGATGCTTTTTACACCAAAACGCCGCTAAATGTGTTTTTTCCAATGAGCTAAAGTGCCTAAAACTGATACAAAAGTAAATATGGTAAAATACACATTTCAAAGTAAAAGAAATTACAATATTATTTTTTTCATTCATACGACTAACAAATTATTGATGAAAATGTGTTGGCTTTTTGGCTTTTCGAAGGGTATTTTTGTAAATGTGAGCGTGCCAGCAAGGATCAATCAGTCCTTACAGAAATTGTGATTGCCAACCGATTATCAGACGATTGTGTTTTAGTTCTTTTCAGCCTCAATGAAGAGGACTTTTACTGGTGGCTTGACTTAGGAGAAATTAAGAGAAATAACAGTAATATGAAGAACAATTGAAGTATTTCATAAAAATGAACACTTACAATGGTCCGAACTCAGCCTCGGAGAGGTTTACAACAGCAATCTACTTGAATCTACTTAAAGCTACTCCTATGAATCGAAGTGTAGTGCGGGTATTTAAAGTGCAGGTATTTAAAGAACAGGTATTTAAAGACTGGAAATGTAAAAGACTGGAAAAGAAAATATATGAAGTAAATGACTGATTTGTATGATCTGAGTCCGTCTTTTTTTCTGGGGGCTGCCCTGCTATTTATACTCGTCAGTGATGACCTTCGAACTGCACTTTGAACCGTCGAACTGCTCCTCCATGATCGGTGATCATGCTTCCTTACAAGTAGCTCCATTACGCCATTACTGGCAGTTGAGCTTCCCTCTTGTAATTTGAATTTGAATATGAGTAACCGTTGAAGATATGTCATCTTGCATCCCGTTATTGATCTAGTGTTACTCAGATCATGTGAGGACCACTATTTATTGCCACGTGTACGATCAGGATTAAAGGCTTGAATAACCTTCCTTTATTACCCTTACTCTGCCACGTGTCGAACTGTAACTGGCTTTTACAAAATATGTAGCCAACAAAATGATATTAAATTTTATGTAAACTTTAAAAGTATCAAACAAAATTATGTTAAGCTTGTGAAACTATGCGTATATTTTCTAAACTATAAGGAATATTAGTGTTATTTACTTAATATCTACAGTTTCTTACCAAACTCCTTAATTGTTGACGTTTGGTATAAGGAATATTTTCTTACTTAATTGTCGGTGTTTGGTACTAAACATCACAAAAAGAATTAGCGACGCTTTTTACACCAAAACGCCGCTAAATGTGTTTTTTCCAATGAGCTAAAGTGCCTAAAACTGATACAAAAGTAAATATGATAAAATACACATTTCAAAGTAAAAGAAATTACAATATTATTTTTTTTATTCATACGGCTAACAAATTATTGATGAAAATGATACTAAATTTTATGTAAACTTTAAAAGTATCAAACAAAATTATATTAAGCTTGTGAAACTATCCGTATATTTTCTAAACTATAAGGAATATTAGTGTTATTTACTTAATATCTAGAGTTTCTTACCAAACTCCTTTTTTTTTTTTTTTTTTTAAATTCAAGTTGTAAACTTATATCCCAAGTTGTTTCATAATGTCCTTTTTTTCTAAACTATTTTATTATAAAAAAATGATTTTTTTAAAATATTACTTTAATTTTGAAGTCGCGTTTTGAAAATGCCTCATAAAATATTTTAAATTTAAAAAAAAATTAATTATTTCGATATGAGAATTTTATTTCAAAGTGCTTGTTTTTGGTAAATAATTTTTTTTTAAAAAAAAAAAAAAAGTCCCCGTATAGACAGGTCAAAATAAAATAAAATATAAGGAGAAGAAAATAGAGGAATTATTTATTAATCTAGTTGCAAACTTCAAAACTTATATTTAATTCACTCAAATAAAAACAAAATGAAATGGAATGCAACCATTTGAATGACAATTCAACTTTCAAACTCCCTAAGATTATTTTAGGAAGTGGATTCTCATTGCTTAAATAATAAAGTGTAAAGTGTCCGAAAAAAATAATAAATTCAAAAGAGAAAAGGAAAAGAGCATATAATATTATTAATAATGTTAGAGAGCATCTTGTCCTCTTTCTCTTTTATTGCTTATGTTTAATAATATTTTTTGTCGCTTTTCAAACAAAAATGGTAGAGCATCGCTTATAGTACTATATTTCTCACTGACTCTCTCACAAGTTATAAAATTCACAAATATATGAGTCTCATCACTTGTAAGACACGGTAAGAAATTCATAGACATCAATGATGGATGTAGAAGCGATCGCCCCCTACGAATTCACTCACTCATATATTAGTATTATTTATTAATTATTTTTAAATTATACGAATTTACCCTCTCTAGATTTTAAGAAAGATCAATTAATTGCACAATCCATACAATCTACATCTATGAAACATAACGTTCAAAGTATAAAAATTAATAATTTGGGCAAAAGATAACATCTTAAAAAAATAGTTACGACTAGTATTGAAAAAATGTCTGAAAATTGCTATCTTTTGTAATTCAAGATATGAAAAATAATTATTATTTATGTTTTTTCATGTTATTTTTTACTTCTTTTTTTTTTTTGGATAGAAATTGATGTTTTAGTCAATAAATTTTTTTTTCTCCAAATTTTGGTTAGTATATATTCACTCCATTGTTAGGATTCTAGATTATTCTTTTAATAATATTATTGATTACTTTATTAGTGCTAATAGAAGACAACATAATTAACCCCCGTTGAGAAAGTTGAAAAATAATGGCAGCATTTCATTTTCACCAAGAAATGAACAAATGGACAAATGTGGAGTACATGAAAAAAGAAAGGTTGGAGTTCTGTAATTTAAGATTTATAATTCATTTGTAATGACATAATTATTGAGTTGCGTCTTACATGATGAAATTTGTGATAAATTAAAATTTGACTTATTATGTCATCATAGTTAAAATTATAAAACTTAAATTGTAAATTTTAATTTTTTTAATGAAAAAATTAGTGAAACATCCCTCTCTAACTTTTGGTAGTAAAAGAGGTCCTATATGTTTTTTTTTATTAGTTAAAGTCTCTCGATAATATTTGTGGGTGATGAAATCTAACCTCACAGCCAATCGAATCTTGTCTCCGAGATTTAGGGAACAAAGAAGAAGAGCATGTGGCAGGATAGAGAGGCCTAACATTTGCACACAAGAAGATAGCAAACCACGGTGGCTCGTCCACTCAGGGGCACTCTGACAATCAAGTTAGTTAACTTATCTTTCAAAGATAACAACTCAATCACAAAACTCACAATGTAAAACAAACCGTGGACCCACGGGGTACCTTCCTTTTATAATGAATATTTCCCTCGTCCCCTAGAAGTCTTACTTCATTAGATTCTAGGATATCACTTATCCATGACTCCTCTTACTTAGATAAGAACAAACTCTCTCAAGAGTCCATCATTACCCAAATAGGTAACCTAATATCATCTAGGACTCTCAGTCCTCATCTGAATATCTCGGATTCCGATATGATTGCATCATACCTAAGCAATCCAAGACCACCAACGTGGCACCTCGACTAACCACCTAGGGCACGTGGACAACCCAAAAATATGTCCCCACAACTGCCCCTATGTTCTATTAGCTCGGCAAACTGAGGTGATAGAACCTACATCGTCCGTCCTGTCAACATGTCGACTAAACAACATGTTAAAGGATACTCATCTAACCGAGATCATGATTTATCAACTTCAAGAAACAAGGATTCACATGAGTCCACTCATCAAGTACTAAGAACTAGGATGCTCTATCTCATTAAAGTCTAACATCTCAACCAAAATCACACTAATGGCCGAGGTCATCACTTGGTGGTTCAAGAATTCAAGACTTTAAGTCAGTTTATTCTAACAAATTCCAAAGCCATCAAAACCAACGTAGCAATGTGTCACCACCCCACTTGTCTGTACTTATCAAATCAACAGACGTTTCTCATCACTCCTGACTCATGCCGTCTGACGTCATTTGACGCCAACTGTCACACGTTTTCCAAGGAATTCAAATCATTGCTTCTTATAACACTTTCGAATTCACCAAAGCTCTCTCTTCATTCTCTCTGCCTTTTCACCTCCACATTTCATCTATCTTTATTCCTAGACTTCCTCTTGCCATTGTTGTCCCTTCGATTTTTCACAATTGCAACTCTCTTCGATCATCACCTCCGATGTCCGTTCAAGCATTCTATTCTAACCAAATGCATCATTTCACTCCAACAAACACAAATCTGATCTCCATTTTGCCTGAAATCCTTTGTAAGTCATTCAATCCCTAGATTTCAGTTTCGGTTCCTTAGTATCCTTGAGTTTTGCATTTCAACTCCTCATAATCGTCAAATTCTGTTTCTATTTTTCATGGTTTCCATCTATTTTCTAGATTTCACCCATAGTTCTTGTATCATTTAGACTTTAATTTGGGTTTTGCTACTGAATCACGCTAGGAAAACAAGAAACTTAGGAATTCATTCTGAAACCTGATGCAAAAAAACCAAGAACACATTGTCCATTCATAATTGGTACGCACAGATAGAGAGTTGATACCCCAACCAAACTGGATAACTTTTGCCGAGAATTCCACATCTTGGATGATGTCCAGATTAGATTAGCCGGCAAGAACAATTCCATTATGCCCAGGGAGAACTACATGCCTTTTTCTCGTGGTGTCTTTTGTAGAAGGTGGAATCAAAATCCTTCCGCCAGATGATACAATTTTACAAACTAAACCCCATGTAACTAGCCATAAACACCTTCTGTATCATAAATGGCATCGCCGAGTTATGTTGCTGACATAACGCAAGGTTGGTCCTCCCCGATGTCCAATATAACTACACCATATGCATCTTCACATCCAAGAATGACACTCTCTTTCTACTTTAAGCCCATATCCATTACCTATAAGCTAATAGCCAACCTTCCAAAATCCAACAAGGGTACTGGAGAAAAATACCTTATCATATCTAGCAATTGGGAATTTGCTCCACATGATAACCTTCGCCTCTACCCTTTGCACAAAGGGATTCTGGGGGATCATGAGGGTAAGCAATAGTACCCTAGATCACAGACTTTAAAACCAGTATCTTACACTTAGTCAAATTTCTAACCCATATTCTTTCCTATTTTTTCCAAAACTTCATTAGCTTAGCAAATCTTTTCACAAAGCATACGTAAAGCAAATCGACCACTATGGAGTGAGCTTGGAAATAGGGTCGGAGTCGTCTCGAGGCTATGACCAAGGAAAGGGCCATTTTCTCCAGTAGGGGATAGTTTTGTTCTGCCCCCCTAAGAGCTCGATTAATGTAGTAGACCGGTCGTTGTATTGAGCTGTCTTCCCTGATGAGGGTCGCGCTGACTGCGGTGTTTGATACAGCTAAGTAGAGAAAGAGTGTTTCACCGGAGAGCGCCTGACACAGTAGGGGGGATTAGCCATGCACTGCTTCAATTGTTGAAAAGCCTCTTCGGACTCGGGGGTCCACTCAAAAGCCTGTTGAATGATTTTGAAAAAGGAGAGGCACTTGTCTGTTGCACGGGAAATAAAATGATTGAGGGCGGTGACTCTGCCGGTAAGTCGTTGAACCTCTTTGACTATTATGGGAGACCGCATTTCTACTAGGGCTTTGATCTTTTCGGGATTGGCCTCGATGCCCCACTGACTGACCATAAAGCTCAAGAATTTCCCAGATCCTACGCCGAAGGCGCACTTCTCCGGATTCAGTTTTATTTGATATTTGTGTAGGGTTTTGAATGTCTCTCGCAGGTCGGTCAGATGATCTGAGGAGAGTTTGCTCTTGACGAGCATATCATCGACGTAGATGTCCATGTTTCGACCTATCTGGTTGTGAAAGACGGTATTGACTAACCGTTGGTAAGTTGCTCTTGCGTTTTTCAATCTGAAAGACATAACTCGATAGTGGTAAGTGCCTCTGTCTGTGATAAAGGAGGTGTGGTCCTGGTCAGTCGGGTACATCAGAATTTGATTATAGCCGGAAAAGGCGTCCATGAAACTGAGCATCTGATGTCCGGCCGTGGCGTCGACATGGAGATCTATGCGGGGGAGAGGATAACTATCTTTGGGGCAAGCTCAATTAAGGTCGGAGTAGTCGACGCAGAGTCTCCATTTGCCGTTGTTTTTGCAGACCAGAACCACATTTGATAGCCATCTGGAGTAGTCTACGTTCTTGACGAACTGTGCCTCCAGTAGTTTGTCTACTTCAGAGGCAATAAGGGTATTATGTTCTGGGTGAAAGACACGCTGTTTCTAGCAGAAAGGTCGAAAGTGGGGCTCGATACTGAGGCGATGCGTGATAACGGAGAGATCGATACCCGGCATGTCGGAATGGGTCCAGGAAAATACATCGTTATTCTCAGTCAAGAGGGCTGTAAGGTCGACCTTAGCCTGGGAAGATAGTTGGCTGCCGATCTTGGCTGTTTTTGTTGAATTGGTAGGGTTGATGCGAACTTCAACAAGTTCTTCCACTAGTTCCCCTCTGACCAACTCGTCTTCGTCTCTGACATCAAGTCCTTCAATGATCATTGCCTCCCTCAGTTTGACCTCTTTGAGTGAAGCGATGTAGCATTCTCTGACCACCGTCTGCTCTCCCCTCACAGTGCCGACCCCGTGTTCAGTGGGAAATTTCATGGCCAGATGGAATGTGGATGTGACAGCTTGGAAGGCGTTGAGGGCTGTGCGGTCGAGGATTATGTTATAAGCAGAAGGATAGTCGACGATAAGGAAGGAGAGTAACTTGGTGGTCTGCCGTGGATACTCACCGACGGTGATGGGAAGATCGATGGAGCCTATGGATGTCACCCAATCCCCCGTGAAGCCGACCGGTAGGGTTTGAAGAGAGGATAATTTTTCTTCTCCTACCTGGAGTGGGCGATAGGCGTTGAGGAAGATGATGTCTGAAGAGCTGCCGTTGTCGACGAGCACCCGTCTTACCTTGTAATTGGACAGGAGAGCGGAGATGACTAGGGGGTCGTTGTGAGGGTAACGGATTCCTGTGTAGTTAGCCTCTGTAAAGGTGATAGGTTCCAGCCACTGTTTGTGTTGTTTGAGGGGGCGATCCAATGTCGCGATTTCTTTGTCGGAACCTTGTTTGATTTTTCTGAGTTCGGCTCATTGGGCTGAACGGGATGGTCCTCCGCATGTGAGCCCGCCAGTGATGACTCTGATTTCGCCAACCGGAGGAGTAGGATTGTCTTGTGCTCGGGGTGGTAGTGGGGGCCGATCATTGTCTCGGTTGAGTTGTGCGAATTGTCAGGGAGGGGAGTGTCGGTGATTACCCCCGGTAGGTTCGGTCTGCAGCCGCTGCTGAGGACGGGCTGTCGTGAACCGGCTGAGACGCCCCTGGCGTATCAAATTCTCTACCTGGTCTTTAAGGTTGACACATTCCTCAGTGTTGTGGCCATGGTCCTGGTGGAAATGGCAATATTTGGATTGGTCTCTCCGGTTGGAGGGAGACCGTGATGGTTGGGGCCACTTTAGGTTATAATCTTGTTGGATTTGGTTTAAGACTTACTCCATGGAGGAATTGACAGGAGTGTATCGCTCGAACCGACCAGGTGGTCGGGTAGGTGCCGGTTGGTCGGCACGAACCGGCCGGTCTATGTACTGAGAAGTGTGCTGCGTATATTGGGATGGTCTGGTTTCAGATTCCTTCATCTTCTCCTTGGGGGTTGAGTTTTTGGATGGGCTATCTTGGCGGGCTGCCATAGAATCTTCGACATTCATATATTTTTGGGCTTTGTTAAAGAGGATGGCCATGGAGGTCAGAGGGTTTTTGGAGAGGGAGAACAGGAAGTTGGATGATCGTAAACCAGCCATGAAAGCAGTGAGGATGACCTTGTTGTCATTTTCCGCCACCTGTAAGGCTCCGGTGTTGAAACGGGTGACGAAGTTACGCAGTGACTCCCCCTCCGATTGACGGATGTTGAGGAGTTGAGTCGCCGGACGCCGCTGACGTTGAGCACTGATGAACTGGCTAAGAAAGGAATCACTAGGATGTTGGAAAGTAGAGACGGAATCCGTCGGCAGCTGACTAAACCACAGTCGAGCCGACCCCTTAAGCGTTACGGGGAAAGCCCGACACATGATCTCGTCCGGGAAAGCATGGAGGATTATCAGGGTCCTGTATGTAACGCCCCAACCCTTCACATATCATCGATATTGTCCACTTTGGGCCACGCCCGCACGAATTTGTTCTTCCCAGTGGGTCACCCATCCCAGAACTACTCCAACCTAAGCACGCTTAACTGGGGAGTTCTAATAGGGATCTCACCACCCGGGAAAAGGCCTCGATGTTATATAAGGGTCTAGGTTTTTACTTTTATAGCCCAGGAACTCCCCCTCCATTCCCGATGTGGGACACCGGGGCCTTACAATTCACCTCCCATAAGGCTGCACGTCCCTGTGCAGTAGCCTGCCAGCTCGCAAGCCCGCCCATATGCACCGAGAGACGCTAGGGGCCCACACTCGGTACTCTGGAGAGTCGGCTCTGATACCATTTGTAACACCCTAACCCTTCATATATCATCGATATTGTCCGCTTTGGGCCACGCCCGCACAGATTTGTTCTTCCCAGTGGGTCACCCATCCCAGAACTACTCCAGCCTAAGCACGCTTAACTGGGGAGTTCTAATAGGGATCTCACCACCCGGGAAAAGGCCTCGATGCTATATAAGGGTCCAGGTTTTTACTTTTATAGCCCAGGAACTCCCCCTCCATTCCCGATGTGGGACACCCCCGGTTTTCATATTTGAACATGTGGTTGGCCCGAAGTATTGTACAATACTTGGATACGTCCCTGTCTTTGGGCGCATATCTTTGTTGTCTTGCATGCTTTGTCTAAGTCTTCGGCCTTGTCAAAAATGGGTCGTCTCTGGGGTTTGACACTCACTCCCGTCATTGTTATGACTTTCGAGTTCTGTCAAAAAGGGGCAACTGTAGACACCCCATTTTTGACCGTCCTCAAGACTTGGACGTCACCGTTTGAGCACTTGGTGATCATCCATGTTCGCGTTCGTTTTGAGTTCCCGGAGGTCTCGGCTACGCGCCTTGCCTCAGGATCTCTTAACTCGACTCTTTTGTGATTGGTCTTGCACCAAACACTTGTGTTTTGCCTTTGAGGGGGCAGGGAATGGTTTATTGGCCATCCCCACACTCCACCGGCCATGGCTTGAGGCCACCGGCTGTGCTTTGTTTCCACCGGCCAAATGTTTGCCTGGCCGGCACTATAAATGGTCGACCGGCCATCTATTTTGGTCAAATTGCATTTTTGGCCGGCCGACTACTGTGCATCTGCTTTTGCAGATATTTTTATGCCAGCTGTGCTAGCTGGCATACACTTTGCTCCCCTCCATACAAGTGTATGGAGGGATCTCCCTCTTGTTAGCTTGCCTTGGAAGCTTTACAAGATTGGATTGTCTATAAGAGGAGGCCTCTTCTCCCTCTTTTAGGTTAGACAACATTTTTCAGAGGGCTCTGGTTTTAGGGTTTGAGTTGTGTATCTATCCTATATCTATATCTCCCTCTCTCTTGTGTTTTGTGGGTGTTTTGTCTTACTTTTGTGCACAAACACCCACCATTACACGTTCCTTTAGCTACTGAGGTACTAAGAGGCTGTTCTTGAAGTTTTGGAGCTGGTTTGAGCCAAAGAAGCTGCTGGTCCATCATTCTTGAAGAGGGTCAACAAGGGTAAGAACTTATCCCTTTTATTCCCCATTTTTGCATAGCTCTTTAGTCTTCTTTGCAACTATTTTTAGACTTGGTGTATAACATATAAAAGTTTTTTTTTTGCCTACTCTAAATAATTGGTTCAGGGTGTTGAGCTTTGAGGTTGTTTGACCCCTCTTAGGGCTTATTTGACCCCTTTTTTATGCCATTTTGGTGAGCTCCGGGACCATTGTGTTTGGGCCTCCTCACCACTGAAATCTTGAGGAATTTCAGTGGTAAGGATGGTGCCTTGAGGTCCTAAGAAGGAGAGGGCCACCCCCTCTCCTTGTTGTCCCTGAAAAGGGCCATTTTAGCCTCTTGTGAGAGCATCTAATTTAGGTTCATGTTGGCCATGTCCTAACTGATTTTTGTGCTTATTATGTCATAATATAGCTCTTTTTTTACTTGGTTTAGATACACCAAGCTTCCTTAGCATACATGCCTTGTAATGCCATGTTTTGGCCTTAACATGCTTTAAGTGTTGACCCTTGTTCTAGCATGGTTTTGGCCAAGCTTTGTGAAGCTTTTGTGTATGTTTTAGTGTGCTTTAGCTCTATTTTCAGTTGCTTTGGTCATGCTTAACATATTTTGTATAGTCTCTTTGCATTCTAGCTTGTAGGCCTTGAATGTGTGATGTCATGAGCATGCTTTACTTGCTTTAATTAGTTGGTTTGGCACCTCTACTTTATGCAATTCCAGAGTTTGGTATGTTTTCCATATGTCCATGATCATCTCTTTTAAGTGTGCTTAAAATTTGCCTTTTGATGCTTAGGAATCGGATCATGTATGCATGCAGGCTTGTATGTGCATTTGGCCCCATCTCCATAGTTTATGGCCACTGTTTTAGGCTTGTTTGAGGGCTGCCTAAATTAGTTTAAGTCCATCCTTCATGTGTTATAGCATGCTTGCCTTGTGCATTGTTGCATACTTGGCCTATTACATGTTATTGCTTGCTTGAAATCATGATGCATTTGGCATGTATTTCATTGGTTAAGTTGCTTTGCATTGTTCCTATGCTTAGTCCAGCTTACATGTTGTTACACGTTTGCCACTAGCATAGTTGTCACATGCCTTGCATGCTCATTTTGCATCCTTAGCCTCCATGTCTAGGTTGTATTCCATTTGCATGCATTCTTCACCTCTTGAGTTGAGTATGATAGAGGTAGAGCCCCTTTGTTTGATTATGTGCATTGCATTCCATATCAAAACGCATACTTGGTTTCTTGGGCCATCACGCATTGAAATGCACGATTGGTGGTCCGAGAATCGAGACCCATCCTCCTTTGAGTCATGAATATGATAAGGAGTGTGGTTGGTGCATACATTGCTTGAAATGCATTGCCATGCTATGTTTTGCCCTCTGCTGCTGTCAAAAACAGATTCGGCAGGAAGCTTTGGCTGGCCGGCCATCTCCAGTGCCGACCGGCCATCCATCAATGGCCGATATCTTGAAAAAGTGGCCGGTGATCATTCCCTTTGGCCGGTGACCAATTCCATTAGCCGGTGGCGTTCCACCGCATTCATAGAAGCAATCCTGGGACTTGTACAGTCCTCAGAGGAGGATAACAGTCAAAGCAGAGGCAACTTGTGCATGGCAGTGGCTTTCCGAGAGGAGCCAAACACGCATTACATTGGGCCCTCTTCCCGAGGCTGTTTACTGTTTTATTGGATTAGTTAATTTGTTAACTAGTTTAATTGGTCTGTAATATTTAATTAGCTTGTAGGTTAATTAATTGTACTATTCTTTCGGTCCCTCCGAGCGAGGGCAAATTTGTAATAAGTGTGGGTGCGTGTGTGCATGTCTTCTAACCCCCACTTCTTTCTCCCTTTTACTTACCCGCTTTTGATGGTTAGTATTAGGTCATATTTAAATTAGCATACCTTATGCTATGCATGCATGCATCCATACATTTGTCTTGCATGCACCGGGCTCGGCGCATCATACTAACTGCATTTGTATTCCAAATTCCAAATTGAATATGTGTTAGTTGTAGCATTTCACATGTTATTGTAGATTAGCCGAGCCCACCTTAGTTGCATTTTGCATGTGTTGCATTATCCATCTTAACATGAACTAGGATCATGCATATGATTACTAACTAGTTTCTGTTTTGGCTCGGAGTACTCGGTAAGTTCTCATGCTTTAGCACCCTTGCATGTGTGTGAGTGTTGCCATGACAGCATACTTACCATGAGGCTAACTGCTTATGTGATATAACTACTTGAATGCTTGTGGGTAAAGGTTGGGTTACTTAAATTGGAACAATGCATTAGATGCGAATTTTAAGCCCACTTAAGAGTGGCAAAACCATATTTTCTAAGCCCACTCGAGGGTGGCAAAATCCATGTCTTAGCCTACTCACGGGTAGCACCATCAAATCATCCTCAAATAAACAAACATGAAATGTTTTGTTCCAATTTAGGCGACTTAGTCTATACTTGTTTGCTGTGCGCATCACGTAGTAAATCTAGGCTATTAACCGGAATAAGAACACATAATGTTTTTTAAAAATCAGATATCATGGTTAGTAGAGGCCAGTCTTCGGACCGGGCGAGAGGGGGTGCTCATAGCTGACCTTCCCCAATCGTACCCAAGTTCTCGAGCCGAGGCAACTTTGGTGATGATGGACACGTGACCTTTGGCATCGAGTCAGGGTTTCCTAAATTCCCCCATTAAAAAAAATATTTAGGTGGCGACTCTGTATCTGGCAAAGCAGTCCATGTTTGGCACTTCTTTTCTAAAAATCTGTTTTCTCAAAACGATTTGCCGAATTTGGACTCTTCGGTTCAGATTAAGAACCGTGACAAAATTGAGTCTGAACTGTGTGGTGAGGCCCTCACGCGGGGCGTGTCCACAAGTATATGCAGCCCAGTGTAGTAACTTGAAGCGTATTCTTCCTATTTGTACAGACTGGGAGGTAATTTTTTGCTCCTTAATGATGCTACCTTCTAATTTTTTATCAGTTTTTTTTGGGTGAATAAATTTTTTTTTATCAGTTTTTGTTCGCCCATAATTCGCTTTGATACATCTTTTGAGCTTTTTGTAAGAACAATCAACCACTTATTCCTCCTACCTATTACCTGGTATAAAATGCATATGAGCACATGTAGAAGCTCTCCTAGTTGTGGTTTTGATTCTAAGCATGTCTATTTAGCTTCTACAACATGGATTGCAACATATATATATATATATATATATGTATAATATATATTGAGGAGGCTGTTTGGTCAGGCTGATTTCGAAAAAGCTCAATGGGGTTTCCACAAATAGAAGTATGTGGGATTTCGATTCCTTTATAAAAGAGTGTGAGTTGATTGATCTACCCTTGAGTAGTGCTCGGTTTACTTGGTCTAATCTTCAGGAGAATAGTGTTTGCCATAGGTTGGATAGATTTCTTCATACTTTGCATAGTGAGGAGTTGTTTCCTGATTTAAGGCAAGAGGTTGTGCCAAGAGTTGTTTCAAACCATTGCCAGGTGATTTTTGAGAGTTGTCCCTTTAAATGGGGTCCAACCACCTTTAGATTCGAGAACATATGGCTGAAAAATCGCTCTTTTAAAACTGATTTCAAGGAGTGGTGGGAGAATGGAAGAGTCCATGGGTGGGGAGGGTTTCAAGTTTATGTGAAAGTTGAGAGGGGTCAAGGAGAATTTAACGATTTGGAAGCGTAAGTTTTTGGTGATCTAAATGAGTTGAAAGCAGAGTTGGTTTGAGGTATTGAAGATTTGGATGCAAAGGAGTCCAGGGAGGGTTTATCTAGGACTTCGAGAGATGAGAGATCATTGCTCAAATTAAAGTTGGAAGAGCTTGTTTTTTGGGAGCAGATTTTTTGGGGACAAAGAGCTAAGTTGAAATGGGCAAAAGACGGCAACATCGATTCAAGATTTTTTCATAGGGTTGCGTCGGGGAAAAGGAAGAAGAATTTCATTAAAAATTTGGAAATTGGGCAAGGATTGGTTGGTGAATGAGGAAAGAGTAAATCGTTAATGAGATTTTCTATTTTTACTCAATTCTCTATTCTAATGGAGGAGTGGACCGTCTAGGGATCAAAGGTATTTTTTGGGCTCCTGTGGATACCTTGAAAGTCAGTTGGTTCAAAAGAACCTTTGAAGAATGTGAGGTGCAGTAGGTTGTGTTTGAATGCGAGAGAGATAAGGCTCTAGGCCCGGATGGTTTCTCAATGGTAGTGTTTCAAGATTGTTGGGAAATCGTGAAAGGGGATCTTATGAAAGTGGTTGGTCAGTTTTTTTAGAGTGGGGGAGGTTAACTTATGCACCAATGCATCCTTCATTTGTCTCATTCCCAAGAAAGAGAAGTCAGTTAAGATTGGAGATTTCAGACCTGTTAGTTTGGTTACACTACTTTACAAAATTTTGGGAAAGATGCTCCTTAAAAAGGGCTGTCCTTGGGAAAACCATTTCTCCTTCAAAAGGGGCCTTTGTGCATGGACGGCAAATCCTGGATGTGGTCCTAGTGGTCAATGAGATTGTTGACACTTTCGATGACATGCGAACACGGCGGAGACATGTATGGGACACACCACATGGCGTGTCTCCTTATTTAATTAATTTATTTTCAGAGGACACACTGAAAACACTTTGGAGACACACTAGGGACATGCCAAGTTTTTTTTTCTTTTTATTTAGTGTTTTTGATGAATGTTAAATGTTTATTATTATTTTTTTCCTTAGATTTAAATACTTAATAGATCATCTATAAAATAAAAGATGTGTTAATTTAAAAGTGTTTATTTTATTTATTATTATAAAAAAGAAAAGAATTAGAGTTAGTTTTTGTTAATATTAATTGTTTGTAAATGTAATATTAATCTAAATAGTAAATGAAAATATATAAAAACATATTTTATTGTCGTGTTCCCGCTGTGTCCGTGGCCCCATTTTTTGGAAATCGCCATGTCTCATGTCCGTGTCCGTGCTTCTTAGTTGAGTAATATAGGGGATTGCATAAAAAGGGCATTGTTTTTAACGTGGACTTCGAGAAAGCATACGACCATGTGGATTAGGGCTGTTTGGATTTTGAGTTCGAAAGGAAGGTGTCACGACCCAAACCCACTCCTAAAGGTTTAGGCCATGACTGGCCTGTAATCAGGCCTTAAAGACAAAATTTCAAAAATATTTAATTAATATCGAGGCTTGAAGCGGAAGTAAAACAAAATGAATAATGTCCATTGCGCTGTGCATACATGATGAACTAAAATATTTAAAACATTGAAACATACTTTTATCATATACATATTTAAATCTTAATACATCTCACACACATATATATAAGACTTAAAAAAAAAAAAAAAGAGCTTAGCAAGCTTGACAAAATAAAACTAAAGCCTCATCACGGAGGCACTGCTTGGGTGGCTTGACAAAGGGCGGACTTCGAGGCAAACTTTAATGCTGATCTTCCACTTGCTCACTTACATATATATAAGGAGAGAGGGGTGAGTTAGAGCCCAGCGAGTAATACCTAAATAAAGAGGTTAATGAATGAAGTCCATAACAATTTATAACAATTTAAAAGTGTGTCTTACAATTTTCAAAGCGAATCTTATATCATTTTGAAAACAAAGTATGTGCCATATTTTTACATTTCCAAATATCATATAACATCATTTTCAAAGTGAACATTTATCGTATCGAAATCATACTTTTTCAAATGAAACATATATCTGAATCAAACAAAGCATTTTCCATATTGAATCCATTAACAAAACGTTATACGTGGTACATCTAGTCGAATACGAAGGGCCCAAAAGCATAATCAAAGGGACCATGAAGGTCAACAAAGGAATCACATGAGTCTAAACGACGGGACCATCTATGCCAAGCAAAAGGACCACTCGAGCCAACATTAGAAATCTCTGTAACCAAATAATGAAGGGCCTTGGTATTATTTCCCCCAGGCAAGGGCCTCATCAACACAGGGCCATGGTATTGTTTCCTCCCAGGCGAGGGCATATTTCGTTAATCAAAGGGCCATGGTATTGTTTCTCCCAGGCGAGGGCCTTTTAATGGATGCCCTGATTATATTTTAAAATCAGACATTCATTCATTCATATAAAATAACATTTCATAAACATGATTCATATAACAATTTACAGAACACTTTTCGAACATATCTTTATAGAGATATTACTTACAGTGGGCTTGACTCGAATATAACTCCTTGGACACCCAACCTACACAAAGCACACAAACGAACATATCGAAACACAATATTACTCTCTTGATCACGTATAACTTCTCTTATTCTTTTCTTCCCTAATAAACCGAATTCTTGTTTCATGTATTCTTACTTATTCTTTCTTTTCAAATAAACTGATTTCTTACTTTGCTTCATAATCAATTAACTTTTGTTGGTTCTTAACTTATTAAACTTCATTTCAAAACTTGGGGTCATCCATGGCCTGTTTGAAATCATGAAAATACTTTGGAAAAATACCAATACATGACCCTTTAGGAATTATTTACTTAAAACCTCAATAATTTGCAAAAACTTGAATTAAATCTTTATGCATGTAAAGATTTTCCATACTTCTTTTCTTTAGAGAACAAAACATGAAATTGAATATGGAAACTTAATTTTTTGAAATAAATGCAATACAAAAGCTTTCATGCAATAGTATTTCAAAATCCAAACCCAAAATCAAACTCATAAACTTAAAAACAAGACATAAAAATTTCATGGGGAAGAAAACATTTGTTTACAAGGACTTTACAAATTAATTATGTTAAGATATAATTCAAATGTTCGTCTTAGTTCTCTTCAAAACATAGAATAAATTCTTCAAAATTCTTGAAATCTAAAATGCATGTAAATTTAAGGTATCAAAACTTATAGCATTTGTTCATGTATGTGAAAATGAAATTCCATTTCGTGCAAGGCAATATAAATCAAATCCAAAATGATTAATTTCCAAATAACTTCCAAAACCATGAACCTAGCTCAATTTCCTTCATTTTCTTCTTAATTTCTTCCAATTGCATGATGTTGATTCCAAACTCATCTTTAATTTCAAGTGTAATACAAAGATTCTACAAAAATCAAGCATGATTCCCATACCTTAAGCTCTAATTTCAGAAATTAAATTTGATTCCCCCCTTGGGTCTTCTTCTCTTCAAATCTTGAACTTCTCTTGCTAAAGGTGAGCTCTCTCTCTCTCTCTAAAATTGCCCAGCAGAAAACATGAGTAATGAAGTTACACCCTTGAACTCATCAGCAATACACGTATACACACCCTACTTTTTCATTAGGGAACACGTGCACACACACACACACACTAGAATTCTTCCAGCACATCACTCACATACACACACACACAGATTTCTCAGTGCGCACACAGAATTCTCAGCACACCCACACCCACACCCACACCCACACCCACATCCACCCTCAAATTCTAGACCATTCCACAATTCTATTTATGATTAAGATTAACTTAATTAAGTAACACTGAGTCTTAATAATTCTTGATTAGCACATAATTTAATTAATCATAATTAATTACAAATCCCACATAATTTAATTAGTCGAATTAACTTTAATTAAGGCCCAATTAAATATATTTAATTTTTACCAATCTGAATCAGATTTTTAATCAAACTCTCAAAAGGCTCCAAATATCAAATTAAACTTATTGCCATCATCAATTTTGGTTTCTCAAATCTCTAAGGCCTTCAATTTCAGATTAAACTCAAAATCTCTGTCAATAAATTACATATTCAAATTGGACACCTCATGAGTAAATTTAATTCATAATAATCATAATTCCCAATCCTCATAACTTAATTAGCTCCAATTCGGACCCAATTAATCAAATCTTAATTTTACTAAACTGAATTGAATATTTATTGAACTCCCAAATGGGTTAATACTTGAAATTAAACTGATTCAACTCATCAATTTCACCTCCTTAAGTCATTTAGGTTTTCAATTTCTAATTCCAAAATAAATCCTTAATAGAATCATATACAAATCAGACTCCATAATTCTTATAAATCCCAAACTAAATCAGAATAATAACTAATTAAAATCCAAATCTCCTTAATTAATTAAATGCAAGATATTATACGTGGTGGGTCAATACAGAAGGGCTTTGGGTCTAGGGGGAGGAGGTGGGTTTGGGGGGGGGTGTCGTCATGCAATATGGCGGTCATTGTGAATGGTAATGCTGGGAATTCTTTTAGGTAATTGTGAATGTCGTCATGCAATATGTCACCATTTTGCTTATTTTAGTAGTTGATGTGTTGGGTAGAATCATCGTTCTAGCTAAAGAAAAGGATATTATCAAAGGATTTGTGGTGGGCTATGAAGCACGGGTGCGGGTACGGATATTGGTACGGGTACGATACGGGTATGCCGATATGGCAAGACTTAAAAAAAACAGGATACGGGTACGGCTGGGGTACGCCAATAAGGTTTTTATTTTTTTATAATTTATAGTTTGAGATCCAATCTATAAATTAAAGTTCAATACCAAAACTAAAAGGAGAAATTATAAAACCAAAAGAGAAATCATGGTTCAACAATACCAATACCAAAGCAAAGTCTAGAAGCTATTTTAATGCCATTAAATAGGAGAAATTACAAAATAAAGTTTCATTTCAAAATCAAGCTAAGCAAAATTTAAAAACGTGAAGCTTTAGTTTTCACTTTTATCAACTTCATCATTGAATAATATATCTTTCATCTCTAGCACATTATGTAAAGGATTTACAATTTCAAGTAAATAAGAACTCTCTAATAAATTAAACGTATCCCCACCAATGTCTCATAGCTTGATGTACTCCTGATGTACCCATGAAGTACCTATCCAGTACCCAACTATCAAAGAATGTATAAAAAGTACCCGGTATGTATTTCGGGTACTTGGTACGCATGCAATCCTATCGGTACGATTACTAGTACCTGGTAAGTACATGGTACGAGTATAACAATATTTTCGGAGTACCCATGCTTCATAAGTGGTGGGTAGGGATAGGATTGGTGTCACCCATTACAACTTGCGGATGACACTATCTTTTTTTCATTAAAGGAGAAGGGTAAGGTTGGCAATTTGCTAATGCTTTTGAGAATCTTTGAAATTGTGTCGGGGCTCAAGGTTAATCTTTGTAAGAGTAGTGTTGTGGGTATTAATTTGAAGTCTACCTATGAGCAAAGGATGGCAGATATGTTGGGATGTTCCATTGAGCAATTTCCTCTCAAATATTTTGGGCTTCCATTGGGAGGAGATCCTAGATCGGCATCTTTTTGGGAGCTTGTACTTGTCAAAATTGGGAAAAGATTAGAGGATTGGAAGCAATCCCTGTTATTCCACCCGCCGGGGGGGTGGTTGGGGGGGTACTGTCCGTGTTGGGTTGTGTTCCTATTTACTTCTTATCCTTGTTCAAGATTCCGGTCAACATTGCGAGGAAAATAAATTGATAAGATATTTTCTTTGGAAAGGGTGCGATGAGGGTAAAAGGGATCATCTAGTTAAGTGGGAGGTTGTTTCTCTTCCTAGGGATAAAGGGGCATTGCTATAGGAAACATTGTTACTAGGAACATTGTCCTCTTGAGTAAGTGGTTATGGAGATTTCCTGTTGAAAGAATGTCACTATGGTATTCTATCATTAAAAGCAAGTATGAAGTTCAGGCCAATGGTAGAGATTCTAATGTGGTTACTGCAGGCAATTGTCGTTCTCCTTGGAAGTCGATCTCTCTTTTGTATCCACAAGTGTCCAATTTCCTATCATTGGAAGTGGGGAATGGGGTGAGTATCCGATTTTCGGAGGATGTTTGGTTTAGGGGATTCCTCGTTCAATTGTGCTTTTCCTCTCCTTTACAAGTTGGTTTGTACTCGGGATGTTTCAATAGCATCGGTGGCATGTTCTAATGTGGCACCTATTTCTTGGAATCTTGGTTTTCGTTGGAATTTAAATGATAGGGAGGTTGGCGAGTTGGCTTCTTCGTTGTCATTGATTGATGGGGTTTCTCTTTCTTCCTCTTGTGATAGTAGGGTTTGGAATATCAGTTCTTCAGGGGTCTTTTCTTGTAAATCTCTGTTCAATAAATTCATTGATGATCCCTCTGTCCCTTTGTTTCCTCTTCATAGGAAAATTTGGAAAGCGACTGTTCCTCGTGAAGTAAAGTTTTCATGTGGTCCTTATCTCAAAAGGGTGTCACAACCAATGACCTTTTCTAAAGGAGAAGGTCCAATCACTTACTTTGTCCTCAATGGTGTGTGATGTGCAAGAGGAATTCAGAATCGGCAGATCATCTATTTTTGGACTGCCCGGTGGCTTTTGCTTTATGGCAGCATTTGTTTGGCCTACGTGATGTTTAGTGGGTTGCTCCGTGGGACTGCATTCATATGCTTCGTGTTAGGTTTGATGGGTTTGGCGGCAACAAGAGAGCCCAACCAAAGTGGTCCTATATTGTGTTTGCTATTTTCTGGACTATCTGGTTGGAGAAAATGCACGAATCTTTCACAGCAAAAAATCAGATGAGGAGGCTTTGTGGAATAGGGCGGGATATTCGTCTTTATTTGTAACGCCCTCAAAATAATAACATTAAAGCCATCAATATAGACATGCATTGATATATAAAAACTCCACATTCTTCTATTCATCAGAGTTCCATTACAAAAAGTATTACATGTTAACGACAAAAGCAAATGCCCTAAAGGCTTACAGCTTTCCAAGTTAACACTTGGTTACAACAAAAGAGTACTAACTCATTTACACATTAAGCCCTTGGCTTGAATTTACATGTAATACATCAAAAAGAAATAAGACAACAAAAGTGTGTCCGCCTCTAGCCTCCCAAGCTATGTCCTTGGAGATGGCATGCTACCTGTACCTGAAAATGATATTCCCATATAGGGTGAGCCACAGCCCAGTAGAGATATGCTAAACACAGTATAAGCAATGACTAAGACATTAGCAATTGATAAATGTTCAATTTTCATAAACCAATTCATAATCCATTTCCATTTCTTATCAATTTCACAGTTCCCATCAATGGCTCAGAACCTGGCCAACCACTTATATGAGACCAAGACTCATATTAAACGTTTTCCATTTTTACAATAGATAAACACATAGGTTATATCAATATCTCAACAGATAAGCATACAAGCTATATCCACATTTCAACAGATATGCATATTAGCTATATCAACACTTCCCATGACAAGCATATGAGTTGTATCAACACTTCCAATGACAAGCATATGAGCTGTATCAACACATTTTCTGACAAGCATATGAGCTGTATCAGTGGAGTCCATCCCCTATCTCCTCCCAAACAATGTTCGGTTTAGAGGTCAATCCCCTATCTTCCCCTAAACCGTGGAGTACATCCCCTATCTCCTCCCACACACACAATGCATATATACACAAAGGTCATATACACAATCAATCAATACATAACATTAATGTATTCTATCAACCGTCATACTCTATGACATATCCAATCGATTAGTTTTAGTTTGCCTAATCATCATGCATTGTCTACAACAATCAAAACTACCCTCCACCAGTAGCCCAAGCAATTATTTCTAAACAGATAATAAAAGCTCCAACAGATAAAATATCAATGTTTTCAAAAGTGAGCGATTAATAAATCTAACTCCACTATTTCACCATATAATGAACCGATTTCATTATTTCCAACTTAATTCCAAAAGTTTACAATTTTCCCAAATTAATTATGTCAATTAATTTATACAACAAATTAGGGTTTTCTACCCTCTTTCCCAATATTGACCCAATGGCCTAATATCAACAACCAACAACCAAATCATCACTTTGGAACCCAAATATACAAGTTTTGAACCCCAAATCACACAACCCTTTTTATACATTTTGAAACCCTAAGTCCCAAAATTTCCCAAGTTCAACATTCTATCAAAATAACTAAAAATCTGGGTCAAAGACCATAAGAGTGAGTAGGAATCCCTACCTTAAGGATGACAACCAACGGAGAAGATGATGAAAACGAACTTGCTCCAAATCACGAGTTTCTCGGATCAAAAGATAGCCCTCGACGATCAACAACTCTTTTGTAAAGGCCAAAGGTGAGGAAATCACTCCTACTAGATCAATACCTAGAGAGAAGGTAGAGTTCTAGAGTGAGAAGCTCAACAATGGTGTTTGTGGAAAAGTAAGAGAGAGTGGAAAAGTGAAAAAGTGATTTAAAATGACCCAGCGGATAACTCATATACGTATGACCCGCTCGAGCGGAGAACACAGCGCTCGAGCGCCAAGAACAAAATCTGGACACGCTCGAGCGCAACAAGGCCCGCTCGAGCGCCAAGACACAAGAATAAAGCACATCCGCTCGAGCGTGAAAACCAGTCCGCTCGAGCATAGATTTCCCCCTCCCAGAACTTATACCCAGGAAGTACTGCCCGCTCGAGCGCCAACCGACCCGCTCGAGCTCTACCGCTCGAGCGTAAACAAACCCGCTCGAGTGTAAAAATCACATCTGCAGAAGTTTTCCAGGAACACGAAATACTGGAGGTGTGCAATACCCGCTCGAGCGCAAGAAGGCCCGCTCGAGCGGATCGCCTAAAAACTGAACAACAAGGAATTGAAACTAAGGCCTAACCAACTTGTAACAACCCTGTTCAAAACATCCTAAAACTCAATCAAGTGGAATTAAAGGACGACAACAAGATAGATACCACTACCAACTTCACGGAACCGAGTCCGGAATACAACAGAACAGTAAAGGGACAACCGGGATCGCTATATTATTTGGCTTCATATTTGGCTTTGTGGAATTTTTGGCTTCCTTTTGAAGGAGTTTCATTTTTCTTGATTTCTAGAGATTGGGCTGTTGTTTGCCATCTCTAGTGCTAGGAGTTTAGTGAAATTTGTTTTGATTGTTTTGCCTTTTCTTTCTCTATTTGTTTGAGGGCTTCTTGTCCTCTCCTCTCATTTTTCTTTTTTAATAAAATTCTTTGTTGATGCTCAAAAAAATGTTTCTAGAAACTATCGCCACTCTTTGTGTTTCATCCTTCAACTATTAATTTTATTTAGGCTAAATTACAGATACACCCCTTGAGTTTAAGTTAAAATACGAACTGCCTCCTATAGTTTTGAAAATTACAAATATTCCCTTGCCAAATTTTTTATTAACAAAATTAACAGAAAAAATAAAATTCTTAACTACTCTCCTATACTAAAAACAGTTAACTGACTTGATGATTTATTAATAAAAGAGGTCATTGGTTAAGCAATTAGAAACTTGAAGGGGCGGGATGTAATTTCTAGAACGATAAGGGGTAATTTGTATTTTAAGCAAATCTCAGAGGGTGTATTTGTAAGTTACCCTTTATTTTTATTTAGTCCCTAAAGATATTAATTTCTACTAAAGTAGTCCAATTGAATGTTAAAACCTAATTTGATGGGCAAAAAGTCATTTTAATATTTGAACAATTTAAACCACATGACCAAACAATCATTTTTTTGTTTGCTAATTTGAAATGAGGGTTATAGAAGAAGATGGGTGTATGGTTGTAGAGTGTAAGTTGTCTAATATAGTAGTTGTATGATTTAGGCTATGTTTGGCAATAGATAACAAAGCTACATTTTTTTGTAGAGCTTTTTTCTTTTTTTTTTTTTTCTCTTCAGTACTTTTTTTAAAAAAATTGTGCCAAAACGTTTTACTTTTTAGGTTTGTCAAGTCTAAATGGATCTTAAAAGTAAGGAAATTTTGAAAAATTCCAAGAAAAGTTCACCAGAGAAAAAAACTCAAAAAAGTCAATTTTAATGTTTTTTTTTTAAAGTTGCTTTTCAAGTCTATCTAGTCTAGTGGGACTTAAAAGTGAACGTTTTTGAATTTTTCTTTTTATAAAAGTTCACTAAAGACCAAAAAAACCAATAAAAAAACTACTAAAAAAGCAATTGCCAAACCCACTATTAGGTTGTCCAAACTGTGAAATTTTCTTTTTGCCTAGTAGATTAGCTTTTCCTCATTATTGATTTGGATGGGCCATCTCTAATTGAACCATAAGAACTGAAATCAAAATTTTAGGGATTAACTAGATAAATTGATAGTTTAGGGATGAAATAGAAAAAAAACGACAATAGTTTGGGGGATAAAACTGAAATTAACCCTGAAAAATATTTAGTAAACTGATACAAGAGGTGGTTGATATTGCAAATAATTAATCTTTGTAATTTAGTTTTCTTGAATTGCTGCAATGAAAGGAGAATTAGTTGTTGACCTGTCGTATTGTTATCTAGTTGAATAACTGTTTAAATGTAGCTGTAGAAGGGCAATGAAGTAGCAGAATGGTGAGATGACTCTGTCTATTTTTTGATGTCACATTTACAGGGTAAAGTCCGTTTTCTTTGAGGAGACAATTATATATTATCTTATACAAGACTACTGTAGGTACCTATACCATGCCCGACACGTGGCGAGCCCTTCGGGCACCGCATCATTGTCATCACACCCCCACATGGAAAACCTCTAAGGCACCACTGTCAATTGAGATTGCATGCCTAGCCTAAGTCGAGGCATGCACACCATCAAGTATGGAGAGCTCCAAGATAAATGAGCTGGGCTATCAGCTTGCCTACGCGCTCATTGAGGACCTAGACTCACTTGCATGCCAATTTGGGTTCTTACTTACCCACGCTCTCTTAGAGGCCTAAAGTTGAGCCCTATGAAGCACCGACACGTCCCCAGGCACTGCGTACGAGTGTCGGACACGTGTCGGACACTGACACGCGTCGGACACGCGGTAGACACGTGTCCGACACTCTCTCTAACGTCTCTTTTTTTTTTTTTGAAATCTTCCAGTTTGGCACACCATGGACACGGCGGGACACTTTCCGAACACGCCTAAGGGGAATCGAAAAGCCCTAACTGTTGGAGAGGAGACGGAGAAAGAGAGAAGGAGATCGACGGAGACAGGGAAAGAGAGAAAGAGATCGACAGAGACAAAGAAAGATATCGACAGAAACAGAGAAAGAGAAAGAGATCGAGGGAGGAGAGAGGAGAGAAAGAGATCGAGGGAGAGAAGCCTAACCTGTTTCCGATCAATCCAAGAAGCTGAGGTATTCTGCTTCTTCTCTTCTTCTCCTTCTTCTCTCCATCTTCTCTGGTCTTCTTCTTCCCCTCTTCATTTTTTTCTCTCCTCTTCCCTTTCGTCTCTCCCTTTTCTGACTCTGTCTGTCTCTGCTTTTTGACTTCACTCCCCCTCTCCTCTATTTTCTCTTTTATATTTTTTTTCAACGTTTCTCTCTTCCTTTCTTTTTTATTTCTTTTTTATTTTGTTTTATACTTTTTTTTTGATAAACTTAAAATTCATAAAATAAATTATTTTTATTTTAAAAAACTCGTTTTTTATTAAATTTTTTTTAAATTATGTTATTAATTTTATTATTATTGTGATTGTGTAAGAATTAATGATTTTATTTTTATTTTAGACATATAATAAATAAATAAAATTATATATATTAAACGTGTCCCCAGCATGTCGTGTCCCCTATTTTTTGAAAAATTGCGTTTTCGAGTGTCCGTGTCGTCTCCCGTGTCCGTGTCCGTGTCCGTGCTACATAGGTTGAGCGCTTGGCTGCCTATTTAGTCCTTCGGCTAACATATGCTTGCATAGCAGCCTAAGGCTTGCCTTAATGTCACTCATTCTACTCAACCACTTGGCTTTCTAGGCTAGGAGTTGGGCCTAGGCAACCTCGCTTGGGGACCATCGGAGGACTGTGGATTGGAGGCTAAGACCATGGTACCATCAAGGTTTTGCTTGGCTGTCTCCTTAGAGAGAGGCAATGTGGACCTTATATCCATGCCTCTACATGCATGATACGTTGCCTTTGAAGATATCAGACCTGTCACCCCAGATGACAACCAAGTTTATATCAGCTTCTTGAGGTGAGGGGAGCCCGCCACCTGTCCCTCAAGTTGCTTGGGCTCCTCCAATACTAGAGGAGCTTATATAACGTATCATACATGCAACGACCACGATCATCATACAACAACACTACTATAACTACACAAACCCTCAGAGCACGTTTGGTACGATGGAATGGGCTAAAATAGGATGCCCATTCTGACTTTGCATTCCATTTCCCATGTTTGGTATGTCTTATCTAAGTGAGAATAGTCATTTTAATGGAATTGTTATTCTAACGTATGAGAATGCCTATTCCTTTCTCTAACCCAAGGAATAGCCATTCCATTCTATCATAGAATCACCATAAAACATTATCAGTTAGCTACGACCACCATTCCCTTCTACTACCACTCCCTCCCACCATTGCTACCACCGTTACTACTATTGCCATCGCTACAATCACCACCACCACCCTATTGCCGCCACCATCACTACCACTACTACCGTTACTACATTATCACCACCACCATCGCCACCACAACTGCAAGCACCACATCACCACCACAACCACTGCATCACCACCACCACACCTCCACAACCACTACCACTACCTCCACGACCAGCGCCACCGCCACCGCCACCCTACTACGCCATCGCTGCCACCACTACCAATACCACCATCACCACAACTACCACTGCTACAACCGCCACCTTCACAATCACTACCACCATCGTTAGAATCACTACCCTACTACCTCCGTTTTTACCATCACCACTGCCTTTGCTCCTAGAACCATTACCTTACCACCACGTTAACAAAAAGCACACCACCGCCATTATTATCGCAAGAACCACCACTCTATTGCTGCTACCCACCAACACCACCATCGTCACTGCCACTACCATTACCTTACCACTACTATCACCATTTTTACAAAAATCACACCACCATTATCATGAGAACCACCACTCTACTACCGCTACTTGCCATCATCACTGTCGCCGCCACAACCAACACCACCACCGCCACAACCACCACAACACTAGCTTACCACCACCACCATCATGGTGACCTACCACCACCACCATCCTAATACCATTACTATCACGACCACTGATGCCGCCACCAATACCACCACTCACACCATCACTTCACAACTATCATAATCTGTATGAATTTTTAACTTGTTTGTTACTAGCTTGTTAAAACAAATAATAAAAATAATAAATAAATAAAATATAAAAAATATTCCATTCCATTAATTTAAAGGCATAACCAAACATGAGAATAAGAATTATCATTCTATTTCTATGTCATTCCATGTTGGCAACTAAATAATGGAATGGGAATGAACATTCCATTCCCATACTGATTCCATTCCTTCGTACCAAACATGCTCTAAGTGTTCAAGGTCTCTCACTACGCTTCCCCATCTCTAAGCCTACTTCGGTCTTCTGTTTCTCCACCTCCGGTGCTCTCAAACCACTAAAGTGCTCTTCATTTTCCCAGAGGTCTGCAACCGACCACCTCTAACCTCACTTACCCACAACTACCAAGCACACAAAATGCTATTTGAAACTTCCAAGTTTTCATTATGGTTGTATTCACCAATTTTCACAATGACAGCTTGGTTCACAGCCTCAAGGCTCAACGTATGTATATTGATATTATACAAAAAAGATAAAAGCTCAGCCATACAACATGTAAGGCACCTTTTTATACTGTAGTTCTTCCCAATTCTATTTAATACCGCTTGACCAACATCTTATCTAATCCAAATCTTCAAACCACGTTGAGCTTTTCAATAATTTTCAACAAGGCACAATTTTATTTAACTTCTGCTTTGGTTGTAGGCAGATACTTCAGACCTAGGAGCTTATACTTTACAAGAAGCACCTCCTGCGACGGGGTAATAAACTTTCAAGGCCCTCTCTTAACAAGTTGTATTTGGCCGTGATTGGATAATAGAGTTGGGCCCTATTTGGGAAAAATGATTGGGGCTAAAATAGCCTATAAAAACAAAAAAGGCTAAAATAGGCAATAAGACTAAATGTCACATCCTACACATCAATCAATCACTTTTTTCTCACAACCATATATTCAACTACTAAAAAATTCACGAATCATCACAAACACGACTTTTTTTCATCTCATAAAATAGCCAAAAAACCATAAAAGCCAACTAAAATAACCAAGTTCCCTAACGAGTCCTTAGTGGTATTGTAGCCATTATGAGGTCAATAGAGTATCATTCCAATAACCCTCACCTTTTGAAGGGAGAAAAGTAACGATCAAGCCACATATTTTCCTTCACAACAACCACATTGTATTGTTGTTTATGCTCATCGCTTTCCATTGTCATGAATACTTTCTCATACTATACTAGTAGACAACTTAATCAAGTTCTGTGAATAAGCAATGTGTTAAGTTTAGAGCTTGAGGCAGCGAATTCTGATTAGTAGTTTAAATACATAATTTGTTTAAATTGCTCAAATCTTGAGGTTTAGCTGCTTCCTTTGCAATATTTCTAGGCAGTTTTAGTTGCGTTGATCTTCATTTCTTCTCATTTTCTTGCCCTGTTACTTATGTAGTTTATAGTTATCTTGGAAATTAAATTCCAATGCTTTTGTAGTCAGCATGTTGGGCGATGGCCAAGTCATGGCTTGATGTTCAGGTGGATCTTGAACTAGCCCGCTTGCAACCAGGTGGAATGGATCAATTTAAAACTTATGAAGATGCAATTGACAGAAGTCATGGACAAGGAAACGGTGTTTCTCCATCTACAATTGGACCAGAAAATTGGCCACTACAAGTTCTGAATCAGCAACCTCGGCATCTGTCTGCGCTTCTCCAGAAACTCCATTCAAGGTATACGTCGTCAATTTATTACGGTTTTCTGGTGGGGTATATTAGTATTTGATAATTCTATTTTTTGCATGATTTAGTGACTCAGTACATGAAGTTATTACTCAAGAATACAAGGAGCAGCACCGGCAAATTGAAGTAAGAGCATCTTCTTAGCAAAAGACTTTAGCATACTTGAATATTCAAATGCCACTTCTTTATACGGATTGATTTTGAACTCTAAAATGAAGTCTCACGGGCCACCTGTTCCACTATAAATAAGGGTGGTTATGACTTGCTGGAAATGATGTCTTGTTGATAGTTAACTTGTTTGATGGACTGCCTAAAAGCGGATTGTTTTGCAGTAATGTAAGGATCAAGCCACCTATTGCTGGTTTCAATCATCAAAGTTTATTTTAGGCTGTGTTTGGATCATAGATTTAGGTAGGGATTTGGAAACATAAAGGGAAAAGGTACAAGTTAGTGAATTGTGAATGAAATATAGCTACATTTCACCAACATTTCCTTTTCCTTTTCCGAACTCTTACCCAAATCTATGATCCAAACACAAGCTTAAGGAATTTAATTCTGCTTTACTGGCTCTCACATCCTAAGCATGCATGAAAACTAATACATTGCACAATTACATAGTAATAACCGAATTAGCAATATTTAGACCATTGAATATCTCTATGTAGGAACAATATTTAGCCATGTTGAGTAGTAGATTATGAGTTCTATTCTACACAAATTATGCATATTCCAATGTTAATTGGATATAAAGAAACTTCACGGTCGTTGCTGACTAGGTGACCAAACATGTTACGAGACATTTGATGTTCAACATGCGTGAGATAGTATGCAAATGATATCATTTATTTGACAAATAAGGGGGGCAAACTTTTAGGTTAAAATTGTGGCGACACTACTGAATCTAAAGGTTTTAGGTTAAATACGACAAAAACAAATTATGTGGAATGCAATTTTAGCAAACTTAGAAATAAAGGTAAAGATCGAGTAAAACTTAAGGAGGGGTAAGTGGTACCCAAGAGTGGTCAATTTCTGATGTTTTGAGTCAATTATTCATAAAGATTGAGGAAAATGTGGCTCATAGATAGAATTAGAGTTGGTTGGATTGCTATAACTTATAAGGCATTTTGAGAAAAAATGAATTTTCCTCGATGTCCGACTCAAATTCAAATAAATTTTGAGATTCTCAACCATTGCCGACAGTAGGATTGGTGAAACCATTCGTAATGTGATCAGATTGGGCGGGTTGGGTGATTTGGCGTTTTGAACAGCCCTAAGTTAAAAGTGGCACCAACTCATGATAAAATGGAAGAAGGCCATTTGCGATGGTTTGACTATGAAGCAGAGTCCCACATTGCATGGGGTATGAAACTAATGTGCATTACATAAGCATGCGCAACCTGGACCAACATGCACACATGTAAGGAGGACTCATTTGATCCACATTGAGTGGTAAAAGAAGTAAAAGGCCCAGGAGGAGATGGATTGAGATGATAAGAAAAGACATAATTGATTTGGAATTATTTGAGGATATGACTTAAAATATTGCCAGCTAGGGGAAATGACCATATATCCTACCACATGTAATAGGGAAAAAGTTTGTTTAGGTGAGTTGAGTAATTGGGTGCAGAAAGAACACAATTCTAACATGTGTTATTTGGTCCTGTCATTTATGAGGTGTTTTGTACTCTGTTGCTTAATATAATTCAGTTCCCTCTTTGGATGAGAAAAAGCAAAGGGTTTATAATATTTTGGGGACGAACCTATTGCTAGCAACTCATTGGTATCATATTGCCTTTACAATATTTTGTTGATTATCTGTTTAGCACAGCAGGTCTATTCTGCATTCATTGGATTACTTGTGTATCTCCTTTCTCGCCTTTGTCTGTATTTCCATGTAGAATGGAAGAATTTCACGCCTTATCTTACTTTTGGCATTTTTTTATTTTTTATTAAAAAAAAAAACCTAATGTACGTCCCTATACACCATGTCATGAATCATGACATCCGTGTAACCTGTTGATGAATTACATATATTTTTCTGCTGCTTGTGTGTATTGTGTTGGGACACAAGGCTTACTTCAGTTTGGTTCCTGTGTATATTGTTCCAAGAAACAAGTTTGGAGCACCACTATTTGTTTTATTGTTTTTCTCTTCCTGACTTCTCTTTTTTCAAAGTCCTTGCATTGTATTTTGCTTGCTCTGTTTAATTTTAATAAAAACAAAGTATCTATGCTTGGTCATTTTTGCTTTCTACTATAGAAAGAAGTTTTTGCTTTTCTGTATACATAAGCAAATGTGGCAATTGTTTTAGTTTCCTTGGTTTGAATATGTCATTGGCCAGTCTTCTCTTACTGAACATTGATGTCCAGATGAATCTTATGATGGGGGATATACCGCATCTGCTAGATGTTATGTGGTCATGGATATCACCATCCGAAGATGGGGAAAACGTCTTCAGGTGATTTTTTACTTTTTATCAGCATTTAAAGTTAGAGTCCTGTTTCTAAGGACAAACCTTTGTTGTCTTTTAGATGTTCATGTGCCTATAACTTGTTATGGTCCTTCCAATTTGTGGCCACCTTTTATATTAGTTATATTCTTTTTGTGATTAACGAAATAGATATAAAATCCAAGTCGTCATTCACAGCTTTGTGTTGATCTATTTGAAAGCTAGACCATGATAGGTGGCTGAAATATACTGCCAAATGCTTAAAAGGAAAACATCTTAAAATAACTCTGTTGATGTTTTTTACAGGCATTCGAAGTAGCATTCTGTTTCACTATGGGCCATGTTTGGAAATTTTTCTTCCATTTAAAAAAAGTAAATAAATAAAAGTGAAAAGAACATTCCGTGCACATGCATGCATGCATCCGTGTTTGCTTAAACACTATTTGTTATTATAAACATTCATCCACCTGAGCATGGGATACTCATGTCATTGAGCTGTCTGTGCTTTTTGCTTTTTCTCAGGCCTCATGGTGATCCTCAGATGATTCGTTTTGGTGCACACTTGGTTCTTGTGCTTAGATACTTACTTGTAGAACAAATGAAGGGTGCTTTCGGAGAGAAGATCATGACTGTTGGTGACCTCATTCTTCATATGTAAGCGTTTTTGAGCCATGCTTATTAATCATTCATTCTTACAGATCAATAGATTGTCATACCTAAAATAATTGTCACAGTGGAGTTATCTTTTTAACATGGTTAGAGTTGGACAATATTGTTTTACATAAAAAAAACAAAGCCCAATTAGTACACATTAATGTGTTTGGGAGGAGAAAGATTGGGTACACACCTAGCTTTTGGCATAGTGCACAAAGTGGTTGCCCCGTGACTTGAACCCGTAACCTCAAGGTTATTAGGTCAAGGTTTTACCATTGAACCAATGGTCATCCCTGGACAATAGTATTTTACATGTGTCTATTATTTTTATTTGTGCCTTTTGTTTTGTTGTTTGTCCTCAGAGTTATCAAGGCAGAGAGTCCAGCTATGTCATGTTCATTTGCAATTATCATTTGAAAGAACATATAAAGATGATACAGTAGAACAATTCGTCTTCATATTCACTTTTGATAAGTAAGATAGTTGCACGGGCGGCAGAAGAAAGCACTCTAACAAGTAACAACTGATGGTAATTATTTATTAAAAATGAAAGAGTTACAGTTTTAAAGCATAGAATCAAGTTGGTTTCTTTAGAGAGAGTAACTGTATTAAAGCTAATTAGCGCTATCGAACACAAGTTACAACTGACATGTGACATATTGTATAGAAAACCAAATCTCAATTGTTGTAATGGATTTCAGTTAGAAATTTTTTGGTCTGTATTTGCTTTTTGGTTTGTAAGACCTTGGTCTTTAGATTCTATAATTTGTACCAGTAATTTTCTGCTTGTCCATTATACAAAGGACATGATGGCATCCATGTGGTCAAGTTGATTCATTTGAGAATCTCTTGGATGAGACTTGGCTTCATACCCCTGAAATGTGTGCCATCCGTAGATAGGATGGCTTACTTGCCTTGTGAAGAATGACGAAGGTTATGTTTTTTTTCCATTATATGATTTGGTAATATGTTAAACAAAGTCATATACAATTCTCTACATTAGCTTGGTATTGCCATGCATTGGGAGACATTATGTGCAACCATTAACTGGGAAATGCAATTTCTAATTTTCCAGGTACGCGATATTTCTATTTTCAAAGCACCATGAAGAGTTGGTTGGCATCTATGCTTCTCAACTTGCACATCATTGTTGCATTGACCTCTTTGTGCACATGACGGAGTTAAGGCTGAACAGCAGGTGTTTTTTAAAGGCAGAACTGAAATTTGTTTCATCTTTTTAATAGTTTTGGAAAAATGCTATCCAAACTAACAAATCACAAATTTTTCTTGCTAACTGTACAATAATGAAACTTTGGAAACTAGACTCACTTCAATGATAAAAGAGTTAAAAAGTTTGTATGATTTGTTTTGTGTATAGCATTACTCATTCTTTTGTTCTCCAACTTGTTCATTCCTTTTCCTTTATGTTTGATTTATTTAGTCTTTTTTTTTCCATATTTTTTTGGTCGGGCTGGAGTTGATGGTTCTTTAGACTTGTGCACAATTTACAAGTGCCTCAATTGTGCTTCACTATTTATTATTGGGGGAATCACTAAACAGTGGGACAGGAAAAAAAAATTGCACAAAATGGAGGGGTGCTACTCCCCAGTGTTTGAGTTGCAGTCCCATCAAAAAATGAGTTGCACCCTCCTGTGTTTTGTTAATTTTTTTTTGGTCTTACACCCTGTATTATAATTCACCCTAAATAAAACTGAAGACGGCCATATAGTTGGAGGTGGAAATTTCAATCCAGGATTGAGTATTTTTTACAGATGTGTTACTAAAAGAAGAGAATTTCTAGAAAATACTATAGTTCGGAAGAAAACAGTATTGGTCTTTGTAATGGTCCTATGTCCTCTCTATATATTAACAAAATGGGAATTTTTTATTTTTATTTTTGTGTGTGTGTGTGTGTGTGTGTGTGTGCATACGGTTAGATATTTTTTGTTTCTAAACATGCTCATTGTGTTTGTATTGTATAAATGTACACTATTTTGCCAACATAATGAGCATGTTTATTCTGTGAATGCAGTGATAATGTTACTATGCCCAGGTTTTCTCAGCTAAACTATGTTAGCAAGATTATCCGTGTTGTCATTAAGGAGGTGTATGGTTGTTTCTTTTGAAATGAGGAGCCTTGGCTTCTTTATTTCGTTGGCCTATGGGTACTGTACTGTGAACAATTTCATAACTGTTCTCTTTGTTCATTTGCTGTAAAATATCCCACTAGCTGTGTCATAAACATGCTTCTAATTCCCTTTTCAACAAATTGTGTGTAGAACTGGGAGGGAAAATGTTGTGCTACCAACTATCCTGGATACACACAGATTATAAGATTCTTAAATATGAAGTTGTGAGTTTGTTTTTAATGTGGTAACATGTTGCTTTTTCTTTGGCCAGTGTGCATGTCAAATATAAAATCTTCGTTTCTGCTATTGAGTACTTACCATTTTCTCCTGGAGATGATTCGAAAGGCAGTTTCGAAGAAATTGTTGAGAGGTTTTCATCTAGTTCCTTGACCTTAGTTTTATTGTTTGAGACAGGGTGAATTGAATAGTATTATTTTTATAACTGGGGAGTTCATTTACAACCTACTCTAACAGGGTTCTGTCAAGATCTCGGGAAATCAAAGCTGGAAAATATGATAAATCATCTGATATTGCTGAGCAACATCGGTTGCAGAGTCTTCAAAAGGCTATGGTTGTACAATGGCTCTGCTTTACACCTCACTCCACTATTAATGATGCTCAGGCTTCTAGTGCCAAACTTCTCCTCCGAGCACTGTTACACAGGTATATATATATATATATATATATATTTGTACTTCTATTTGTATTTGGTCCCATAAAAATTGCAACAGGTCCCTTCTATTTACACGGACAGTTTTCTACACGCACAAAAATCGAAAAAGTGGGAGGATTATCTCAAATGTTAGAGAGGTCAATCAATATACATCTACCAACTCAAGTCTGTAGGTATTAGGTATCAGGTATCAGAGGCGGTGATGCAGAATATAAGAGGCTCAAGGAAGGCTAAATTCAAAGAAGCGATGATATTTAGACATTGGCATGATTTCAAAAAGAAAGTTATAGGAATTTTATATAATTATGTTTATAGTATTATTAGAGTCTAATTTTATGATTTTTTTTTTTTTTGTTTTCTAGTCTTTTTAAGTGAAAGGTATTTTAGTAATTTCAAATTTGTTGACATGGGCTGCAGCGGTTGCCCATGAGTTGTCTTATGGGTCTAGTTATTTAATTGGTTTTTATTTGTGCTTTTTATTTGGTCTTAAGTTGGTTTTGGAAGTCAAAAATAGTTTTAGTAGTTTTCTTTTTTGATTCTAGTTGGTTTAGGAAGTCTCCTAGTTCTATATAAAGCCATCTAATGCTTATAATTTAATGGAGTCGATATATTAAAAATATTTCAATGCTTTGAAGCTTTCTTATGGACTGTGAAAGCTCCAAAATCCATTAGGGTTTGATAATAACTGAGAAAGCTTTCTTAGTCCCAATAATAACAAAGGGATTTTAGGATTGATTCCTAAACCTATCTTCTTCTTCTCACATACCCTAGTTATTAATATTGGGTTACTATTCACAGCCCTCAAAAAGTGCACTTTTCAACCTCAAAGCCCTATCCATTCACCCTCAAATCAACTTTAATCCCTTCCTATACCTATTAGCTCTTAATTTAACTGTTAAAGCTTAAATTACTCATTGTTTAGGTCATCATAGGAGTTACATGGGTAGGTATGATATCTTGGGAGGTGTATCAAGGCATGTAGCAGGCGAGAGTGAAAGGTCAATGTCCCCTCTCGTTAAGCCTAGTCAAGGTGGAGTTATTTTCTTAGGGTGGCCAGTTAACCTTGACAAACCCTTGATCCTAGCCTCCAATCTATAATCCTTAAATGATCTCGAGTAGTGAATGCCTAGGGAGACATAGGAAGTGCATAAGGGAGACATAGGCAAGCTGAGGACCAGGTTATGTTGATTGAGTCAAGATAGTCATTCTTGAGTGTTCCTAGTAAGAATAAGGTACAAAGAACAATGGTCAACATAGGCTCTAGGCAAGCTGGGTGCTCTAGAGCCATGGTGTTATTGAGCAGGTTATGGCTAAGCAGTGAACTCGGCTTTGCCACATATGCTCCCAACCATGCATTGTGCTCTTCATACTTTGACTCATTCACTTTGGAGCGCTTGCCTGTTAGGGCGGCACCTGCTTTAGTGAACTAAGCATCCATACTGGGTGTGTATACTTAAGCTAGGCATACAACCTCAATTTTCTTATGAGGACATCGTCGGGTCTCCGAGCTTTGTCATGTAGAGGCATGGTGATAATATCGTGGTGCTCGTAGGGCTCACCACATGTCGGGGTTGTATAAGTACTCACAGCGTCAAAATCCTTTTGTGGTATTGCTTGACCAAAATTTCAAGTCCCATAATCAATGACTGGTGGAATTGTGAGTCTTCTTTTGTCCCCTGTATGCATGCTATATTAACTGCAAGTGTTCATGAGTTGAGTTCGGTCGGGTTTACCCTTAGTCCGCCAGCCGAACCAACACCATCAGGTGAAGAAATCAGTCACCCCGTTATTGATTGATATACTGTTCAAAATCAACCGAATCATAGACCTCGGTTTAATAGTCAGTTCAATCGATTTTGAAGATCCAACAAAGGTAGAGAAAGAGTAGAAAAAAAT
Source organism: Camellia sinensis (assembly GCF_055761805.1). Taxonomy (NCBI): domain Eukaryota; kingdom Viridiplantae; phylum Streptophyta; class Magnoliopsida; order Ericales; family Theaceae; genus Camellia; species Camellia sinensis. The sequence goes on from NC_138962.1 coordinate 104,769,628, forward strand.
TTATAAAAAATGAAATTCAAATTTCAAAAACAATACACCTTAAAACTTATATATATATATATTGATAGATCTGTGCAAGAGAGTGGATGAAGAAAATGAGGGAAAATGGAGAGAGAGAGAGAGAGAGAGAGAGAGAGAGAGAGAGAGAATCGCAACCGCATCTGCAACCACCATGACCGCAAATGCTTACCGTCACGATCACCCTTGTCTGCCACTGTCACCACCACCATTAAAGAGGGGAGGAAGATTGAAGATGGAAGGGAAAAAAGAGAGAAGCAGAGATGAGAGAGGGAGAGTGAGAGTGAGAGGTAGAATATTTCTTAGACTCCATGGAGAGAAGAAAAAACAGAATGTGAGTGACCTATAGAGTGAAGAGAGACTGAGAGATAGAGAGTCATCTTAGTTTTCTAGAAAAGACTCTTAGGGTTTATGAAAGTGAAAAACATTGAATGGCTATAAAGAAAAATAGGAGGAAGTGAGAGAGAGTGAGAGAGAGAAAGTATCTTTGTTTTTTGGGAAAGTCTTTGGGTTTATGAGAGAAAGATATTGAATGGTTATGAGAAAGTGTAGCAGTCTGTCATAGAGAACTCAGACTGACACAAGTGTACTTCCAAGGCCACCAGTATAAAATGCTATATAATTATATTTATTTGGTCAGGTGTGTATTTTTTGTATCCATTTCTGACTGCAAACTGGTGAAATAATATATTATAAAATCGTAGCCAATTATTCACCTGCTCGAAATTGTCTCTAACATCATGAGGCAGTCTGGGTCGGACGATTTATGCGGGTTAGTAGGTATAATGAACAACCCTACTATTAACCCCAACATCTCATCCTTAATAATAACTTCTACACCTAGGTATTTCTCAACTCGTTTTCAACTTGCTAGTGTAATGGATGCTAATCTTTTTTTTCAACTTGCCAGTGTGCGATCTGCCTTTTACCCTTTGGAATGATCAGGTTTTCCAAATCATCGGAGAGAAATGTGGTGGTTTGTTGGACGTTGATCGAAGAACCATAGCTTTGGATAATCCTTTTGAGGCTAGGTTGAAAGTCAGAGGCTTCGACTCTGGTTTTCTGCCGGCGTTCATGAAGGTGAAGGTGGAAGGACGATCGTTAATGGTTCGTCAGAAATCTTTGCCCAAGACAGTGCGCCGCCAAGTGGAAACGTGGCCAAAGGTTTTCCGACCAGCACCTTCAGGCGATCCCATCGCCAACGACATGGAAGCTGATGGGTCAGGGAGGACACGTGCAAAGCTTGGTTAGGGGAAGTCGAAGGGGCGAAGTTGAAGGGTCTGGGGACAGATTCGGTGATGTAGTGGAGGTAGGGGGAAGACCAAGAGATAGGGGGATCAAAATGATATTGAATGGGCCACAGAAGGAACATGATGGGCCGAGTAAAATTTTGGGTTCAAGTGATTTACTACATGTGGGCCAGGAGTTTAATTATCAAAAGCCCATTTCTGTTTTTCCAAGGGATGGGCCATTTTCTAAACAATACAAGGAATATAATGGTGGGCCTAATAGAAGTGACGAGCTCAATTCAAATGAATTAGGCCCGGTGGGTTATATTAATGGGACTCATATCTTGGAGGAGGAAATTAGGGCTGAGTCTCAACCATTGGGCCGATTTGATCGAAGACGAAGGACAACCACATGGAGCGAGAGAGATCCATCGACGGCTGTCGTCTGGCACAAAAAGAGGTGTCGATGGCGAAGGTGATGGGTATTTACAGAGTCACAGTCAGGATCGACTAACGCAGGAGGAGATTTAGCTTGGTTTAGCTGATAGGGTGGACGACTCTATTGAAGAAGAACAAAGACTAGCGGCGGAAGTGGATGAATGGGTCGATGAAAGAATCGAAGAAGAGAATGATGCTGAATTGTTGAGTCGAAAGGTGGATGAAGGGTGTTTTGAACCTACTGAAGTGTTGCAAGCCTTGAATATTTATGGGTCTGGGTCTGAGGAGAGTTCAGAGTATGACTCTGGTTCAGGTCGTAAAGAAGAAGATCAAGAAGAATCTAATCTCGAGCTTATTAATCTTTTTACTCAGAAGGACAATGTTGAGGAGGACGAAACTGAGAAGGGCACCATCAAGGAGGATGAAATTGAGGTCTCTGAAACAATGGATCATGTCAGTGACTCTGTTCATCATGACTCAACAGAACTATCATCACAGAGGGGTCACATTGTTATTCCTAACTCTTTTTCTCTTAGGGATGGAATAGGGGTTTCTCAGTGTCTTGGTCTCAAGTGTTCTGTTAGGGGAAGGGATGATAGAGGAGTCACTCCAGATATCTCGGGAGCCATGAGGGATGTTCCTATCACTAACCCTGTATCCTATAATGCAAATATAAATGCAGGCCAAGTAAATGATGGTTTAGAGGGAGCTTCTGTAATGCATTTGCACAGAAGAGGCTGTGTTTTTAGTAGTTTGAGGGATAGTGAGGTAGAGACAGAGTGTTGGTTGATGGAGTTAAGGGGCTGTCCTTAGTAAGTTTAAATGGGAAGGGTGATGGTAGTGGAGTGGATAATAGTGTCACTAGACGAGAGAGTACTAGACGATGAGGGGTTTCGGTTAGAAAGGGGGCCAGGGAGTTAAGGAATTTGGTGAGTACAATTAATTACGACAGAAGGCATGTTTAGGGGTGACAATGATTATCAATGAAGATTGTTAGTTGGAATGTGAGGGGTTTGGGATCCCGAAAGAAAAAGGGGGATCATTAGGGATTTTTTGAGGACACATCAACCTGACATAGTCATTTTTCAAGAAACTAAAGTAGAGGCTTGTGATAGGACTTTTATTAAAAGTATTTGGGAAACTATACATAAAAGGTGGGCTTTTGTACCGTTAGTGGGAAGGTCAGGAGGTATTTTAAGTATTTGGGATGAGAGGGTTGTGTCAGAGTGTGAATCAGTAGTCGGGGAGTTTTCACTATCAATTAGGTTTAGGAATCTAGATCTCAGTGAGTGGTGGCTGTCGGGGGTATATGGTCCAAATGTCCCTTCTAGGAGAAAGGATTGGTGGGATGAGTTATTTGGTTTATTTGGATTATGCTCTCCTAATTGGTGTTTAGGGGGGATTTTAATGTGGTTAGGAAGGTTTCAGAAAAGCTTAATGGGAACAGAATCAATCGGAGTATGAGAGATTTTGATGGTTTTATTAGAGGGTACGAGTTGGTTGACCCTCCTCTATTTAATGCTAGGTGCACATGGTCTAATTTAAGGGAAAGCCAGGTATGTTGTCGATTGGACAGATTTTTATTTTCTTTGGGGTGGGAGGCGGTTTTTCCCAATCTCAGGCAGGAGGCATTACCAAGATTGGTATCTGATCACTGTCCAGTGATGTTTGAGAGTTGTCCTTTTAGGTGGGGTCTGGCTCCATTTAGATTTGAGAATATGTTGTTGGAACATCATTCATTTAAAGAGGCCTTTGAGGAGTGGTGGAATTCTGCTACTTGTCAGGGGTGGGAGGGTTATAGATTCATGAGAAAGTTGAAAGTGATTAAAGAAAATGTGAAACAGTGGAATAGGGAGGTTTTCAGGAACTTGGAATCAACTAAATGTCAGGTTTTGCGCAGGATTGAGGAGATAGATACTTTGGAGATGTAAGGGAGTGAGATTAATGCATTGAGGAGAGAGAGGAGTGAGTTAGGTTTGAAATTGGAAGAGTTGAATCTTAGGGAGCAGATTTTTTGGGCACAAAAAGCAAAAGTGAAATGGCTAAAGGAAGGGGATGTTAGTTCAAAATTTTTTCATAGAATTACGGATGGGAAAAGGAAGAAGAAATTCATTAAGCCATTGGAAGTAAGGCTAGGTGTAGTGGTGGATAGAGAAGAGCAAATAGTTCAGGGGATTTTTGATTTTTATTCTAATTTGTTTTCGGTGGATGATATTGTTAGGCCTGGGATAGACGGGCTTGAGTGGCAGCCTATTGATCAGGAAATTGCGATGTGGTTAGAGCAACCTTTTGAGGAAAACGAGATTAGGGAAGCAGTTTTTGAGTGTGAGAGGGATAAGGCTCCGGGTCCAGACGGATTTTCCATGGCTGTTTTTTCAAGACTGCGGGGGGGTGGTAAAGGGGGATTTGGTAAGAGTTTACATGGAGTTTTACGAGACAGGGGTGGTTAATTTATGTACAAATGCCACTTTTATCTGTTTGATTCCTAAGAGGTAGGGAGCCATTAGAATGGGAGAATTTAGACCCATTAGTTTGATTACATCACTCTACAAGATTTTGGGTAAGGTATTGTCAAAAAGGCTGAGATGTTCTGTAGGGGATACAATTTCTCAGACACACGGGGCTTTTGTGCAAGGTAGACAGATTCTAGATGTGGTTTTGGTGGCAAACGAGGTGGTAGAGGAGTGTCGGAAGTAGGGAAAGGTAGGCATTGTGTTCAAGGCCGATTTTGAGAAAGCGTATGATCATGTAGATTGGCGTTTTTTAGATTTTGTGATGGATAAGAAAAGGTACGGTGTGAGATGGAGATCTTGGATTAGGGGTTGTTTGGTGTCTTGTAATATGTCGGTGATAGTTAATGGTAAGCCAGGGAAGTGTTTTAAGGCCTCGCGAGGGTTGAGACAGGGAGACCCTTTATCTCCTTTTCTATCCATTTTGGTAGTGGATGTGTTAGGTGGGATGATTGACAGAGCTAAAGAGGTAGGCCTGTTTGAAGGCTTACAGGTTGGTAGAGATAGAATTAGTGTCACATTTGCAATTTGCAGATGACGCTATTTTCTTCTCTACGGGGGACGAGTGCCAAATGGCAAACCTTTTTTCTGTGGTAAGGCTCTTTGGGGTGATTTCAGGGCTTAAGGTTAACCTAGAAAAGAGTAGGGTGGCGGGTATTAATGCCGATCCTAGACTGATTCAAAGTGTGGCCGATTTGCTTGGTTGCGGGATTGAGACTTTTCCTATGAAGTATTTAGGCCTCCCACTGGGAGGTAACCCAAGAGGTGACAGTTTTTGGAATCCAGTGGTAGAAAGGATAGGTAAGAGGTTAGAAGGGTGGAGTAGGGCCTTATTGTCCCGTGGGGGTAGGTACACTTTGGTTAAGACAGTCCTGAGTGAGATTCCTATTTATTTCTTGTCTTTGTTCAAGATTCCGGTCAAGGTAGCAAAAACCATAGAAAAGCTAATGAGAGATTTTTTGTGGGAAGGGAAGGATGAAGGAAGGAAGGATCATTTGGTGAAATGGGAAACTGTGTTATTACCAAAGGAGAAGGGGGGCTTGGTAGTTGGTAATATACTGGCTAGAAATATGGCTTTATTGGGAAAATGGTTATGGAGATTCCCAATTGAGTGTGATTCATTATGGCATGTAGTTATCAAAAGTAAATATGGGTTGCATGTTAATGGTAGGGACTCTCGGGTGGTTTCTAGGGGTAATGGGCTTGCTTCGTGGAAGTCTATCTCTCATATTTATCCAATTTAGTCCCAATTCATTTCTGTGAGGGTGGGTAAGGGGGACACGGTAAGATTGTGGAAAGATGTTTGGGTGAGTTCTTTGTCCTTTGCTGAATCCTACCCGCTTCTGTATAGAGTTTCTCATTCTCATAATTGTTCTGTTTTGTCCGTGGCTGTTTCTTCGTTGGCTCTTTGTTCATGGAATTTTAATTTTTCCCGTCATATTCATGATAGGGAAGTTCCCGAGTTGATATCTTTATTGTCAAGGCTTGAAAATGTTTCTTTGTCTCCAATTTTGGAGGATCGATGGTTTTGGAATATTCATTCGTCAGGATCTTTTACTTGCAAATCCTTTCTGGATAAAATCATTGATATTCCGCACGTACCTCAGTTTTTGTTTCACAAAAAGATTTGGAAGGCATGTGCTCCTCTTAAGGTGAAAGTTTTCATGTAGATCTTGGTTCATGGGGGCACTTTGACAAATGATTCATTGCAAAAGAGAAGACTTTCATGGTATCTTAATCCTCAATGGTGCATAATGTGTTGCAAAAGTGGAGAATCTTTGGATCATCTTTTTTTGCATTGTTCGGTGGCAGGGCTTTTGTGGAATAGGGCATTTGGTTTGGGCAATGTACAGTGGGTGGCTCCTAAAGGAGTTGCTCAAATACTATTATTTGATTTTCAAGTTTTTGGAAGGTCAAAGAGGGCTAAAGTTCTTTGGAGTTGTGTAGTCTTTGCAATCTCCTGGGTCATTTGGCTGGAGAGGAACGGGCGTATTTTTGAAGGAGGAAATAGTGATATAGATTATTTATGGGATAGAGTGAGATACTTGGCATCTTTTTGGGTTTCGGCGAGTCCTGTGTTCCGCGGGATCCCTTTGTTTTTGATTGCTTCAGATTGGGTGTCGGTTTTCTTTGAATAATATGTAGTTGGTGGTCTTTTGGTTTTGTTTGTCTTCTTTGGATGTATTTTTTCTTTTTCCTTGTTGAGGATGCCTCATCCTTTCTTTCTTTTTGGCCTTGTGCCTTAATAAAATTTTTCTTTTCAGTTGTTGATCAAAAAAAAAAAAAAAAAACATTGCCAACTTCTCAATAACCATGTTTGGAATTGACGGTATTTGAAATGTTTTGGTTGTAGTCTTCTCTATAGTGGATCCATTATTATCTGTAAAGGAATTTCATGATTTTATATGTCAAGACTGTAGGTCTTATGAGAAATTGTATATTCAATTGTATATATAGTTACATCAAAACCTCAGTATATGTAACCCATTACCTAAAACTAAAGAGGAAATACAAAGATTACATAATCACAATCATACCTAATATAACATAATTACAATCGTGCCTAAATCAAGCCTACTATATACAATCATAACTATGCCTAATATAGAATATATACAATATATTCTCACAAAGACATTTCAATAGTAGCTTTAAACTAAAGGCCTTGCAATATGTGAAAGAAAATTCTTTGGTTGGAAAAATATTTTATATGTGAAACACCTGGCAACAACTCTAGAAAGTGAAGTTTGTAAAGGCAGATCCTTCTATGAGGCTTTGAATCCACTTGAAATGTAGAAAAATTGTCTCATGAAGACTCATTCTAATACAAACAGTAAAGAAAAAGTCAAAAAAGAATAGCCCCCTTCCACAACTTGATGTCAGGCATATGTTGTGACCGGAAAATGTTTCTTGAGAAAATGGTTTAACATAAAGGAAAGGAAAATAAAATAGAAATAATTTGTTTTCCCTTTATTTATTCAGTTTAAAAGAAAATTTATGTAAAAAAATAATTTCAACTTTTCCGCGATGCTGAATCTTGTACTTTTTATAGGAGAGGATTTGAGGAAAACTAGTTCCTTAAAGAAAATAGTTATGGTGGAACCTACATTTTCTTCTAACAATTGAAGACCTGTACATGATAGTAAAAGAAAATGATTTTCCTTTCGTTTCCTTTCCTTTCCTTTCCTGTCCTGTCACTTGAAGCAGCCTAGGCGTTCTTGAGTCTTCAGAGGATGCGTCCATTAGAGTGGAATTCTTATTTTTTTCCCCTCCTATGGGTGCTTTGTTGGCTACAACTAGAAGTTGAGTTCAAAAATAAAACACCATGCTCAAAAAGAGGCTTTTCTGCATACCTCCAGATTCAACTTGGAAACAAGTGGTCCATAAGCCCATGTACTCAAGTAATTATTGAAGCTTTAAATGAATTGTAAATACTTCAGAATGATCCCTATCATTTATTTTTGTTTATATGCTTAATTGCACTCTAAGAAGCATGAACATGGACACGGGGTACGGTGATCTCAAAAAATGCAACACGGACACGGTGGTGACACAACAATAAAATATTTTTTCATATATTTTTGTTTGCTATGTAGATTAATATTACAACTACAAACAATCAAAATTAACAAAATCTAACACTAATTCTTTGGAAAAAAAAAACTTTTAAATTAACACTTATCATTTATGTCTTCTTTTTTTTTCTTTTTTTCTTTTATAGATGATCTATTAATTATTTAAATCTAAGAAAAAAAGAATAAACGTCTAGTGTTTTAAAAGGCGCGCTTAGGCGCGCGCCTAAGCGCAGGGCGCAATGAGGTGCAACCTTGCGCTTCGAACAGATCAAGGGGAGGCGCAACACGCGAGGCGCAGCTTAGGCGCTGAGGTGAGGGCTTTTTTTGAGGCGCAAGGTGTGGGCTTCATGGGCTTTACCCATTTTTCTACTCCAATTGTTGATTAAGTGCTTTTTTTGTGGACATACCCACAGGGATTCAAAACTATTCAATATAAAATGACCAAATGTAGTCAAAAGAGAGCAAAAAGTGATAAAAGACTGAATGTTATACTTTATATCTTTTGTTGGATATTATATTTCTAATTTTTAGAAGATTGAATGTTATGTTTAGAAATTATCGAAAATGATTATGATTTTTTAAATATTATATATATATATATATTTGTTATGTTGAAAAATTTGCCTATTTTATAATTTTGCTTTTCTTCTACTACTTGAGCTTCGCTTTGGTGAGGCACGCGGTTCGCCTCGCGCCTCGCGCTTAGGCTATAGCAGACCGTATCACCTCGGTGCGCCTAGAGCCTTTTAAAACACTGTAAACGTCCAACATTCACCAAAAGCACTTCTTTTGAAAATAAATAAGGGGACACGCTATGTGTCCTATTTGTGTCCCCGAAGTGGTCCCACGCATCCCTAAAAATGAATTAATTAAATAAGGGGACACGACATGTGGCATGTCCTATACGTGTCCCCGCAATGCCTGCGTGTCCAATACGGCTACGACACTCGTTTTGAAGCGTTGATGCTTCATAGATTGCACTAACATAATCAATGTGAATGGCTCTACCAAATTATGGATAAATGTGGGTTATCAAGTGTGAGTATGAAGGTTTGGGCATGAGGATAGTCACTTTGTTGAAAAATTACAAAAGGTTTTGTTTGTACCTATGCCAAATGTGAGGTTTGTTCCTAGTTTGATCTGTTCCCCATATTGGAGAAATCAACACTAGGTAATTTCCTTCTCACCCATATAGTTATGCTTAAATTTGACTTTCTCCTAATACTTTCAATAGGTCGAACCAACACCATCTAACTGGCTTTGGCCTCTCCTAGTTATAAATTTCTTTACCCATCTGATGTCTACCAAGTTACAGGAGTGTATTTAGTACAAGGGTAATGGAACTTAGATGAATACAAATATGAGTCATTTTCCCCGTGTCTTGAATTGTGGGGTTTTCCATATCATACATTTGGTTCTAGTACTAACATTCGATACTTATATACATGTCCACAAATCATGTAAAAAATGCCATTTTTCAGTGAATGATGAGAGCTTAGTGATTTTTATTTTTATTTTTGTTCTTTACATGATTTAAAATTGGAAGCAATTACATTTGTGATATTGTCTTTAATGCTAGTGCTTCTGGGTTCTGAACTATGTTACCTGGGACATGGATCGTTCCGGTACGTGGATCGGGAACGAGAACGGGCACGGGCACGTGGTACGCCACATGCTCTAAAATGTGGTACGGTAGGGGTAGACTTGCATATATTGTACTTTAAAATTTAAGGTACTTCTAAAATAATTTTTTTAAAACTATTAGACATCCAATAAATGTAATATTTTCTATTAGCATTATGACCCTTTTTTTTTTTGTTGATGTTTTTGTCTTGTCAAAACTTAACTCACCTTAGATTTTAATTCATTATATTTGACATTTTTCCTCCTAAGGTAACATTTAAGGACATATATTGAAAAAAAACTTTTGGAATCGCTTTCGATCACTAAATTTATCATTTTGGAACGGAAGTGTACCATGTTTTGGAACGTGCATACCAATACATAATTTGTTAGGGTATTAGCGTTTTCTGGTAACCCGGGTTTTGAAAATGTTTTTCTTGTTCCTTTGATTAAGCTCTACCATCTATTTGTGGTTTGAATTTGTCTAGTTTCTCCCATTGTCTGCTACTGTGGTCTCTTCTTGCATTATTCTTATACATGCTTGACTAATTACTTTACTATTTTTCTTACCTACCTATTTTCTTGTTCTCATCTTGTTGGCTTGCTATGTACTGATCTTTCATTGTTATTGTAGCAACATACTGTTCGGGGAGTTTGCTCTTATTTCCATGTGGAGGGTGCCTGCAATGCCCATAGGTGCCCACACATTGCTAAGTTTTCTTGCTAAGCCTTTGAAACAGCCAACTGAAACTCTTCTTTCTACTGAGGATCATGATGTTTCTGAGAACCTAAGAGAGTTCCAGGACTGGGTATGGTTTATTTAGATCTATTTTTGTTCATTGCACTCAATGTTGTTTATGCTTTTTTTTGGCCTCGATACATTATCACTTCTATGACTGCAAGTTTGTACAATGTTTCATTAAATTAGAGCGAATACTACTCTTGTGATGCAACTTATCGCAACTGGCTGAAAGTTGAGTTAGAGAATGTGGAAGTTTCTCGCTTTGAATTGTCAGTCGAGGAAAAGCAAAGAGCGATTGCAGCAGCTAAGGAAACACTAAATTCATCATTTTCACTGCTCTTGAGTGAGTTGATTTAACTATATGCTACAAACATTGCATGTAGAGATCATTGGATTAGCCACGACGTTTATTTGTGTAGTTTTTATTACGGATCGTTGACTTGGTCACATCATTTTATGTTCTTCCACTTCTGAGCTTTCAGGTTTGAATTAATTAATATATTTTATTTTTTAGGAAAAGAAAATCCATGGTTGGTTCCCACTGAAGATCGTGTTTATGAATCAGTAGAACCTTTGTTCCTAGAATTGCATGCCATTGCAATGCTCTGTCTGCCTTCTGGTGAATGTATGTGCCCAGATGCCACCTTGTGTGAAACACTAATGAGTGCCATTTATTCTTCAGTAAGCGAGGAAGTTGTCTTAAATCGCCAGCTCATGGTATGTTGCTTCCTTTTGTCCTGTCATATGATTCAGAGGGATAGGAGCCAAATGAAATGGTATATTAGTTTTTGGTAATTTGAGGATAGCTTTACACTTTTGTGCTTCATTGTGCCTTAAGGATCTATATGCCAAATTTTATTGCATTATTTTAAGTGGGATGGTCTGGTAATGTGTTAAGGTGCCGTTTTTTCCAAAGGTCACTGCTACTTTATCCATGATTAGGTCCATCTATTACACAGACACTTGACACGTGACAAATATACAACATGATTCGGATTTGCCAACACAACGATTTTCAAAAAAGCAAGACACGACATGTCTATGGACACGTGAAAAGACATTTTTATATATTTTATATGCCATATATATTACAATATTCATGAATTTAAAAATACTAAATTAATATTGAGTTTTATGCTTTTTTTTCTTTTTTATTGGACATGTTTTTATCTAATAATGAACTAGTTTATTTATTTATTTTTTTGATTGCAATATTTCTTTTCCACGTATCTTTCTTTGAAATGATGGGCTTGATGATATCCAAATTTTAGTAGCAGAAAACTTCTACTGAGGTGGCGCTTCTTATTGAGAAACGTGTTTCTGTGCTCCCAAGTAAGAAACTTGTAAGAAACTCCCTTCCGTTAAGGAAGAAACTAGCTCTCAACTGAGATAGAAATGAAAAACATACAAATATTGAAGAAACAAAAGAATAACAACTTAAACTAATGATAGTACTTTCTATTTATATAATATGTGTATTCATACTTGACAAAAACAATTTGGAATTGACATCAATCACAAATTCTTATTCATATTTTAATTCATATTTTATGTCTACGTAGAAAATTAATTGTTAGAATATATTTATACATTTAATATATGGAATATATACACGCTTCCATAGGCATTCCCAACCTTAAAAACTTCTATATGCTCTCTCTCCCCCACCCCTGCTTCGTGCAACTAGATCCAAATACAAAGCCTTGCATAATGAATTGGATCGATGGAAATGTAGAATAAAACACCCAACAAATCCCATAACAAGTGTACAACATACCAACAAAAAAGAGAGTATTACAGCCTAGCCCATTTGGTGAGATGTAAAGGTTACAAACCCTAATAAAAAAGTAAAGATTTGTTGAAGAAGACTAAGTTGAACTTAGGTAAGTACGTTTCTTTTTCTTTTGCCTTTTCTTTTTTTAACATTAATTGTAGTTATGCTGGCATGATTAGTTCTACTTTTTCTTTGAATCGTAGATCTAGGGTTCCTGCAGACTGCATGAACAAAATCGATGATTTATTTATTTTTTTTTTTTTGAGGCCATCATCGTGTCCAAGGATTGTTCCAAAAAGGGACACGCATGTCCGGAGAATGTCAAAGGTGTGTCCAACAACCAAAAAAAGTGAAAAAAATGGGACACAAGAGAGGGTGTGTCCAACACATATCTGTCGCGTCTCCGAACATATTTGTGTCCCAGACGTGTTGGACACTAATATGTTACGTCAGATGAAGTGTCCGTGCTTCATAGAATATGATGTATAAAGTATGAACATGTGGCTTTTTGAAAAGTTCAAAGAACAATTAGCAGTATGGATTTATATATTTATCGATCATTTGGGTTTTTTAATATTTAGAACCCTGAACTTTTACAACTTCAAAATTGTTCGTCAATTGTGACTTCTAAAAGCAAAACATTAAGTTCTCTTCCTAATTCTTTTCAACATTTATATGTAGAACATGAAGTGTTTGTTATTATTTCATATAGTAAATAGAAATTTTGCTATGTAAAAAAAAATCAATAATTTGTTTTTAATTTCATATTAAATAGATAATTAGCCATGACTCAACTGTGGTTGTATTTGGAACTTGCTGTGTTGTCTGTATCCTTACTTCTTGGGTTTCATACCACAACCAAACTATTAAAAGGTTTTACTGAGGCTCGCCCTAATGTTCATCTCGCCTCAAGGCTAAGGTAAAACATATCAAGGCTTTGATTTTTAGACTATGTTTCCCAAAGGGTTGCGCATCATAGTCAAGACTTGTACATTTTTTGCGTAGAAGCATATGAGGGCATATGAAGAAGTTTCCCTAGGCTCTTGTTAAACTTAGTCTAGTAGATGAAACAAACATAAAAAAAGCAAAAAATAAAAAGAACCATTTTTGCAACTATATTCTATAAGAGGAAGTGATCAATCAAGAAAAAACACAGTTAATGTTCAAGTGAGAAGTTCAATCACTAAATCTAATGATTTCACTTTTAATGAAGGCAAGTTTCCTTCACTATAGTGAAATGTTTAATCTAAGGAGAAAAATATTTACACTTTCATATTTTAGTAATTTTTTTTATTTATCTAGTAATTTAAATTATTTGATTCAATAACTAAATATTAAAATATAAATTTTGAATGCTTATGCCTCAACGCATTAAGGCTTACGCCTCACCTCGAGTTAAACCCCAAGGGGTTGGTCTGGAGGCAAGGCCTTGGGTCTTGGGGGTGTGCTCCCTCCAAGGTTCAGGGATCGAAACCTCTGAGGTGCTAACAATTTCTTGGAGCTATCAGATTGGGGGAAAACCCTAGAATTAACCGTGGTCCACTTGCGGAAAGCTCCTTGCCGAGGGCTTGTGCACCATTGGGAATTAGTCAGACTGTGATCCGGACACCCGGTGCCAATAATAAAAAAAAAAAATCTCGAGTTACGCATTCACCTTTAAAAACTTTTGACCGCAACTCAAATTAAACCTTTTAGTTCCTGAAACAATACCATTACATATCAGTTGATTTGTTTATGAATCACTTGATATTTAAGTCCTGTATAATCTACATATTTTGATGAGGTGTAGGATATAATTATGTAATATGTAAAATTTGCTTCTTCCAAACTAGTTTTCATCCAGTTCAAAAAAAAAAAAAAAAAAAAAAAAAAAAAAAAAAAAAAACTAGTTTTCATCACATAAGCTTTTTAAGTTAGGTCTCTCTCTCTCTCTCTCTCTCTCTCTCTCTCTCTCTTTATATATATATATACACACACATCTTTTGTCTTTGACATTTTTACTTGATGGCAAGGTGAGCGTCTCTATCTCACCGACAGACAATTACTGCATTGAGGTTGTTCTTCGTTGCTTGGCAACAGACGGTGATGGACTTGGTCCACATGAACTTAATGATGGTGGTATTCTTGCTACAGTGATTGCTGCTGGCTTTAAAGGTAAGGACTGGTTGTAACTGCATTACTTTGGAACCTAAATCTGATAACTGGAATTGGTTGAAGACTCCTATTTTACTTGATGGCTCAATTTTTTAGGTGACCAACTTTTACTTCAGATTCCATATGATGTGCAATAGAACTAATCAAATTTGAGGGGACATCCAAATACACCTTGAAAAAATAGAAGCTTGTTATATGTACATATGAACATGTATACAGAGTTGCAAGCTTGTGGCTTTAATTAAATACTTTTTTGTTTCCAAAAAAATCATGCCATGTTTATGTGTTGAATAGAATTTACAACTAAAATACAAGGGTTGATGGGATAATTTGAAAGTCTACAAAAGTTTCTTGGCCCTTTCTGCACGTTGCTTGAAAAAAGGATATTGGCAGTTGAATTGTTGGCTCTTCTGTCACAAATTGGCCAATACTTTCAGGTCCTTGTCTAAATTTGCTGAAATACGATTTGGTTCTATATGTCGGATTGGTTAAAGTATAATACAAGGCATCCAACAGGAATTACTTGGAGCTGTTTGACATCATATGTCCTATCCTACATGGTATTTAGTAAATGGAGATGTAAACACAATGAACAACCTAGATGTGAGCCGCTAGTTATAGGTTGTATATTGTTTAAAACAACATTGACTTTCTTTTGGGTTATATAATGTATGAATGCAGGAGAGCTTATTCGATTTCAAGCTGGTATAACAATGGAGATCTCACGATTAGATGCCTGGTATTCAAGCAAAGATGGTTCCCTGGAAGGCCCAGCTACATACATTGTGCGGGGCCTTTGTCGAAGGTGTTGCATTCCAGAAGTTATTCTTAGATGTATGCAGGTAAAGTTGTTTTCAGGAAGCCGGAAGTCCTTTTGTGTTTCTTCAAATTAGTTGGTTTACCATGTAACATTCTACCATTTTGCCAATTTCTTCCTTTTAAAAATAACATCTTTTTTCTTTGCAATCTCAAGTAAATTTGTAAGAGAAACAAAGGATCTGTGGTAAAGAATAGTAGTTTTTAGTTTTTGCTTCTTGCTAAATTCACAGATTTCTGCATCGCTCGTGGAGTCGGGAAATCCACATGAAAGCCATGATGAGCTGATTGAACTAGTAGCATTGCCTGAAACTGGGTTTCTCCATTTATTTAGTCAGCAGCAATTGCAGGTAATCTAATTATCTGGATAACGAGTCTTTACTTGCTTGGGGTGGCTATTATCAAATCAGCAATGCTAGGTATCATGAAAAAAATTTCATAAAAATAATCATGAAAGCTTTATGACCCTTGAATTACACTTAGAATAAAGCACCACACACTAATCAAGGTAATCCAAGGATCATAAATTTTTCATGATCATTTTCATGAAAAAAATTTCATGATCCCTAACTTTTCCCTTATCAAATTTTCTCTTTTCATTCTTCTCAGTCATCGTTGACTTACCTAACAGGAGAATTGACTTGGATGGCAGTTTTGTCAATTCAACATAATTTTTCCTTGGCAATAGTGTTGCCCTCCTAAATTTTGCCCATTGCCTTTTTATTTATTTATTTATTATTATTATTATTATTTTTATTTTTTTGGTTTTTGGTAAAGTTGCCAAGATTAGGGCCCTACCATAATCTTAGGCTTAATTACATTTTTGGTTTCCAAAGTATGAGTGTTGTGTCATTTTGGTCCTCAATATTTAAGTTGTGTCAATTTGGTCCCTAATGTATGAAAGTGTTTCAATTTGGTCCTCAATGTTTAAATTATGTCAATCGTTTCCCCAATGTACAAAAACTGTTCCAATTTAGTCATATTTTGGGAACTAAAAATGTAATTAACTCATAATCTTACTATGTTAGAAATTCGCCTGAAAGATAAAAGATATATAATTTTTCATCAGTTTGAGAATTTTATGGGGATTTACGTATAGGTCATAATAAGTAGATTTATTGTTAAAAATGTTATATGATAATTAATGGCGTTTTTCATCAAATACGATTAAAAGCGTCACTAATTGCTAATTTTCATTGATAGTTTGAAAATTTTGTTACAAAAAATGTCACTAATTAGAAGTTTTAGCAACGGTTTAAAAAAATCGTCACAAAAAAGTGTCACTAATTTTCAACTTTCAGTGAGAGTTTAAAAAATTTATCATAGAAAAACGTCACTAATTGAAGTTTTAGTGACAATTTATAAAAATCGTGACAAATAATGTCACTAATTGTCAATTTTTAGCGACATGCAAAAAGTTACAAAAGAATTATTTTTAGCGACTATTTTATTAGGAATTGTTTTCAATAAGATTTGATGGGGATTAGATCTAACTATTATGATCTATTGATAGTTTATTCAGAATTTAATAGGTCCAACGAACAATCCATTTTTGCATTGTAACTTGCCGTTATTTTGGTTGATACAACAATTAAATACTATTGATTGTGCTGATAATTTGGTTTTGTTTTGTCCAGGAATTTTTATTATTAGAGAGAGAATACTGTATATGCAAATTAGAGCTTGGAGACGAACTTCCTTGTTGATTTGTATGAAATTATGAGGTGCTGATTTAGGGTTTAATTATGAGGTGCTGATTTAGTAGTAGTTGTATAATGCTCTGCTGGTATCGTGGTATTTTTGTGGAATGGATGAAGGGTTGAAGTTTTTTTTCATTTATTTTTTAATTTTTTTTTCTTAAAATAGCTTGAAATGATCAAAACTGGTAAGTGGCATGTTTTGGATAGTTCTTTTCTACACAATAGGTAGATCCTGTATTGTTCTTTTCTACGCAAGGGGAATACCATTTTAATGAAAAGTTGAAAAAATTAATATTAATTTAGTTGAAACTTTGCAATATCGAAAGAAAATTTAATTAACTTTAACCACTAAATTGAAAATATTTTTTGTACTAACAGTGAAATGAAATTCCCCCTTTAAGCTACTGACTGTTATTTTTTAGTTTCAAAAAAATTAATTCAGCGTAAACTAATTATTTTTAAGCATAATTATTTAGTAAAATTCTCACTTTTATTCCATTAAAAGTTTTCAAGTCCATGTTTTTATCATTTTCATTAGTTATAAAAAGAACCGGTTTGTCCTGTAAAACATGCCCTTATCTTGTGATTTCCGTTAAAATGTTATTTTGATCTTCAAAAGATTAAATTAAATATGCATCCCAACCATGAATTACATATATAAATTGAAATATAGAAATAAAAATATATAAATAGTTCATTGATGTTTAGATTAGACATTGAAGACTAATTAACATATTATAATTCACAATAACAAAATAAAAGGGCTCCGTACCAAGTTATCTCTCGGTCTACTAATTATAATTAGTACATCGAGAAATGATTATATTTAAGTCTTTTTAATCAAGAACTTATAGCCAAACGTGTGGAGGGTTTTGACTGACCCTAAATCCCTATTCTCCAAGGCTCTATTGGGGAAATATTGTTCATCTCAATCTTTTCTTATCGATATGCTTCATGGGGATGGAAAGGAACTTTATGAGGAAGAGACTTATTAAAATCAGAGATAAGATGGATGGTAGGGGATGGTAAGTTAATTAATCCTCTTTGGAGGATCAATGGATTCCAAATATTCGCAATTCTTTAACATGCTTGAATCTTTCTTACTTCATTGATACTCAAAATCATGCTTAATCTTCTACAAGTATTCTTTCCACTGGAATGCGTAGATTATATTAGGGGTATTTATTTATCACTGGTGCCTTTGCGAGATCAAATTATTCTGGGCTTTACTAAATTTGGCCAATACACCATTAAGGCGGGTTATTTATATGCAACAAGCTCAGGCCATAGGGGTACACGTTACCATTCTAGTGATCCCATTTGGAAGCGATTGTAGAATCTTAGACTACCTAAGAGGACACTCTTCTTATAGAAGTGTCTTCAATATATCTTTTCGGTCTGATGGGTGTTATATGTGAGGACTTTCCATTGAGCCTAGTCCACGATGTGATAAAGGGATTGAGACTATGGACCATTGTTTCTTTGAATGTTAGTATCCTCAACGAGTTTGGTGAGCTTCTTCATTAGGCCTAATTTTTGTAGAGGAAATCCCATGTTTTTCCGAAACTGGTTCAAACAATAGATTAAGATGGTTTGGGATCATGAAATTATTGTTCAATCCATTGCTATTCTTTGGGCCGTTTGGCGTTAGAGAAATAGTTATGTGTTTAAAGGCATGAATATGACACAAGTACAAGCAAATCTTCTTGTTGAAGAGCTTACCTCTAATGTTACTTGAAGATCATCCCTATGTTTAGAGCAGGCTTTAATACCTCAACATCTATTGCTGATGTTTGTAATGATGATGATATATGTATGCTTGCAAATCCTCCCTCTAATATGACAGATTACTAGGTGTGGACTTTTGTCCAAGATGGTTCACAGTAGGCAGCTGATCAAGGTGCGGGTGTGGCATGTGTTTGTTTCAATATAGATAAATCATGGGTTCAAGATTATGCTTCTAGGATGTAGCTTCCTTCTCCATTGTTGGCCGAAGTTAAAGTGTGCTGGGAAGCTATTCATTGGGCTAAAGGCCAGCATCTGTTAAGTATTTCCATTTTTATGGATAGTCAAGTTTTGATATCTACTTTGCAAGGGCAAGGCATCCCTGATTGGAGCATTGCGACTATTATTAATGATATTAAGCTAATTAGTAAGGATTTTGATTTTCTTTCTATTTCTAAAGGTAATCAGGACTCATGTACTAGCTAGACAAGTTAATGGCTACAGAAGCTAATATATATCTATTTCTTTGCTTCTCACCAAAAAATAAAATAAAATAAAATTTAATAATCACCAAAAAGGCATGGTATGCACATCAAAGCATGGGTTTCATGTTGGAGTCATTAATGTAGGGAGTGATATGTATGTGCAATATACATAAATTAATTTTGGAGGTTCCTAAAAAATTGATCTGTTCCAAAAATCTTGATTAATTTTATGATTTTTGGAACAAATTGATTTTTTAATCAATTTTGGGTTTTGTTTGTTTTATTTTTATATTTCAAATTATAAGAAATTTGATATAATAATTAAAATATGTTATGATTATGAGAAAATATCATTTAGCCCTCCAAACTTTCATGTGTTTTTCAATTTGACCCCCTGACTTCAATTAATATCAATTTTACACCTAAACCTTCAAAATTTTGATCAATTTGACCCATGCCGTATCATTCCGTCTACAATTGGCTGACGTGGGAGGTAAAATGATTTTTAAGGTATAGTTTGAGGGGCAAATTGATTTTTAATTTGCAGGTCAAATTGATTTTTAATTTGCAGAGCAAATTGATTTTTAAGGTGTAGTTTGGGGGGTAAAATGAAATTTCTAATGAACTTTGGTGCCACGTCATCACATTTCGTTCAATTGTAGACGGAATGGGACAGCAGGGGCCAAATTGATCAAAATTTCAAAAGTTTGGGTGTAAAATTGATATTAATTGAAGTCTAGGGGTCAAATTGAAAAATGAGTGAATGTTTGGTGGGGCAAAATGATATTTTATCTATGATTATTGTGATGGTTAGTGATGGTGGTGGTTGGATTTTATTGTCTAGGCTAACGTTAACATAGTAAAAGGGGTAAATTGATTTTTAAGGTTTAGTTTGGGGAGCAAATTGATTTTTAATTTGAGGAGCAAATTGATTTTTAAGGTATAGTTTGGGGGGTAAAATGAAATTTCTAATGAACTTTGGTGCCACGTCAGCACATTCCGTCCAATTGTAGACGGAATGTGACAGTAGGGGCTAAATTGATCAAAATTTCAAAAGTTTAGGTGTAAAATTGATATTAATCGAAGTCTATGAGTCAAATTGAAAAAAGAGTGAAAGTTTGGTGGGTAAAATGATATTTCATCTATGATTATTGTGATGGTTAGTGATGGTGGTGGTTGGATTTTATTGTCTACGTTAATGTTAACATAATAAAATCTCAACTAGCTAAAATTTATAATGTTATGGTTTTGAAAATAAAAACTTGTAAAAATGGAATTATGGCAAATAAATAAATAAATAAATAAAATAACTGGTCAGATGAAATAGTAACTCCGCCTCATATAAAAAAGCAACAATACTACAAATCCACCCTTATCAACCCAGAATTTACCAGAAAAAATAAAATAAAATCAATGGCTCACATTCATTTCATGTGTAGATCTCATACTTCATTAATTCAATCTCTACTACACACAAACACATTCGAGATAAATTTGAGGTCCGTAAGTGTGGGTTCCTAGCATTTTTCATAAAAAATGGACGTAGTCACACACAAGCACAAACTCTTATCTCACACAAGGAGCATGCGTGATGAATTGATCATAATATTGGGGATGGATGGATTATATTTTGCCATATATGCTTCTTTGCCTTCACTTAGTAGGGAAGTCATGGTCATGAAAGAATTAGATGCCACAACATAGAAGATCTCTACATCGGTGCCCTCTATGGCTGGTATGATGTCGTCTAGAGTGAAGGTGTTAGTAGTTCGCATGCAATCTGTTACCACGGCAGGCACTTTGGGGGCAGCCATCCCTATAGACTAGCAGCATCCCCGCTTGTCGAAATACCAAACTCAATAGAAGGGGCCCTTTAGCAAAATCCTCTCCAACTCACCAGAGTGATGTTTAGCACCGCGATGAAGCACATCACGATATCCAATGCCACAACTGCCCACAACGCCCAAGTCACAAACAAGACAAGTTTGAAGTTTAGAAATCTCAAAGCATAATGAATGAAAGCACCATAATACATGATTGAACAGGGATTAAGCCAATTACTTGATCCGGGGTGACTATGTCAAAATACTATCTAAACTTGTAAAAGCTCAACAACTGTGGGGACTGGTGGCGATGCTAACAGAAGTATTGTCGGGACCAAGGGATGACGTGCTAGTCCATCTCCTGAGCGTCAAGGGCATAGCCCTGAAATACTCAAAGCTCTAGATCTACAATTCAGAGAGTTGACTAGTACAAGATGAGTCAAAAATTTTAGAATAAATACATAAATGACATGTGCAATGTAGAAATGACATAAAATAGTAAATTGTACCTTCCATCATTTCTAATGCCCTTCGATTGTCATCTCTCAAGTACACCTAACAACACTAGCATATCTATAGAGGTTGATTAGAGCAGTGCCACCCCAATCGTAGTTGTTGATGTGATCAATGTCTACCATCGTCACTAAGTAGTGGAGATGTATCTTGTTTAGGGGTGACTCCACATAGTAACCGATGGGGTTCGAGTAACCCATCAAACTATCAAAAAAAAATAATTTTTAAATTATTTATGTTACCAATATTTTGTTTGATATAAATTAATGTCATTAAAAAGTTAAGAGAAACCCATCAAATATAAATTCACAATCTATTGTTTTGAGAAGTTTAAATCACTCTTACAATTATTAAAAATAGTTTTGAGTTTTTTATTTTTCATTTTTAGTGAACTTTTTAAATATTTTAAGTAATTTTTTTTTTTTACTTTGTGGATTCACTTAATCTACACACTCAGATACATTTCAAAAGTAAAATATTTATGAAAAATATTTTAAAATTTCACTTACATACAATAAATAAATAAATAAATAGTACATTTTCATTTTATTTTATTTTTTGTATTTGTTGAATTTTTTTTTAAAAAAACAATTACCAATATTTTGCTTTTTAGATGCATATAGGTTAGGTATATCTAAAAAGTAAAAAATATATATATTCCCCCTCTTAAGATAACAAAACACAAAAAAAAAAATAATAATAATAAAATAAAAACTCATATTGTTTTTGAAAACTCAAAATCACTCAAAAGCCAAAACAAAGTAAATGTTGTTTAGTTTAATTTTTTTTTAATAGAATTTATGGAACTTAATGCTTTTGGAGTGGCCCATCTATAAGCTTGTGCAAATTCATTAAAATTGCCATTTTGAATTCAAAAAGAAAAAATCAGCTACATATGTATAAATAAATCAATTAAACACTGCAAAATATACACACCTCATTGAGCCAAAACTCAGTTAAGGGGCCACTCCAAAACTCATGCCCCTTCATATCTACAATATATACTCAGATCTGGAATATTAACTTCATCAAATCAGAAATTTCATGCAAAATTTTGAGTGAAGAGAGAGACAATCAAAGCGAGCAAGCAGGCCTTGAAAATAATACAAATAAACATAAACACTACTATGACAAAACAGAATAACACTGTGAGAACCCACATTCACGTCTTAGTCATGTTCAAGAGCATTTGCATGATTCTGACTTGTTAAGCTTGCATTTGTATGTTTGTGACTTGTTTTGCTTAAGTAAGTAAGGTCCATGCCTTGTTTTGTGGCTATGTGAAGTGTCTAAGTGTTGCTCACATACTTTGCTCCTTCCCTGCTATGTGAAGCCTAGGTCACGCCAAGCCTAAGTTATGTTAGCCAAAGTCTTGCCAAGCCTAGGTCATGTTACGCCTAGATCATTCCAAGCCGAGGTCATCTTTAGTCTAGAAGTATCTTGGAACCCCTTCGTTTGACCTCCACCTTTGGTTCGACATATTGGCCGAGATGTCATTATCTAGGCCGAGGTGCGAATCACCAAGGCCGAGATGTGTATCATCCAGGCCGAGATGTTACCTTTACACCTGAGCGATCTGGTCCTGGAGTGGTATGACCTAGACCGAGGTATGGCACATCTAGGGCAAGGTGTGGCACAGCTTAGTCAAGTGTTGTCCTTCCTAGCCGAGGTCATTGTCACCTTAGTTGCCGAAGCTTTGTCCTTAGCCGATGTCACCACTTGCCGGAGTGCTTTACCGAGTGGCTTGTTAGATACGCTTTGTCAGAGCTTTGTCTTGTCAATCTATCACCTTTTTGAAGAGAACCAACCAGCCCTTGCCACGTGTTCGAGCTAAGAGTTAAGTCAGCCGGTAGGGAGGGAGAACCCATCATTTTGTTGTATCTTTGTTTTGAAGAGGAGAGAGAAGCTCTAGGAGAGGAAGAAGAGTTCTTGAGAGAGAGTGGATTTCCAAGCTTGATCCCTAGAGATCGAACCGTTAGATTCGTGTTCTAAGGTTAGATTCTTGATCCGCTCTTGTCATCCTTTATGTTCATGTTATTGCATTGCATGATTGAATATGATTTGTAAGCCATGCATTGCTTTGAAGTTCGGTTTTAGAAAGAGAAAATAGCATTCATGTGTTCTTCAAGAAAAGTCATGTTTTGATCTGAAGGCTCATGCCTAAATCCATGTTTTTGTGTTTGTTCTTGCATGATTTTCAAGTATGGGTACCCAGGTCAATGTTTTCGAACTCATGGCATGAAATCTCAGATTTTTGTAACAAGTTACGATCTTGCATTCATCTTTCTCATGATCATGTTTATCATGTTCTTCAAAGGGAAACCCAGGTTTTTCCCGACTTTGCTTTTGAATGAGGCCATCGGGACCACACCTTGGCAAGGAGGTGTAGGACCTCGGCAAAGACCTGGTTGGTACCCAGCATGTCTTCCCGAGATCATTTGCATGCATGTAAGACTTGTTTTGAGATGTATGTTCAGTATGCTTTGCCATGTGTTTGTAGGACTTGGACCTTTGCCTTGATCCCGACGTCCCAAGAACTAGAGTGAGTGGTATTTTTAATAAAGTTATGTTCTTAAGGTTTTGATAAAGCTTTGCCTTGTTTTGATAAATGTATTTGTTAAGCATGAATGATATCCCTATTTTATGTATCAAGTATAAGCTTTGTTTTGAATGACAAGTTATCAAGTAAGCTTTGTTTTGATGACCTTCTCGGATAGTCCCTTGTGCTAGAGGACTCTAAACTTTCGTAGCACTAAGTATAAAAGGATACGGTCCTTTCTTGGAAAGACTATAGTGTTAAAGCGGGCTACGGGCCTAAGTAACACGAGCTCCATAGTGTTAAAACGGGCTACGGGCCTAAGTAACACGAGCTTCATAGTGTTAAAACGGGCTACGGGCCTAAGTAACACTTCTTGTAAGTAAGTAAGTTTTGAAGGACCAAGGTTATGCCGAGGTTACATTATAAGATTTGACGTATGTTAAGTATGTAAGTTTTGTAAGATCAAGTTTGATGAACAAGATTTATCTCATGTTTTGTACAAGCTATGATAAGTATGGTTTTGACAAGGATATATTCTGTATTGTTTTGAAAGACCTCGGGAATCATTCATTTAACCCCTTTATTACTTGTACCATTCACTGAGTATCCAAGCTCACCCTCCCTATGTATATATGTAGGTATCAAGCAAGAAGTCGGCTACGCCGAGATGTGTGTTTTGTGTGCATGTTATGTCGGCTGTAGTGATGTCGGCAACCTTGAAGCTTATGTATTTTGAACATGTCGGCTTGAGGAGCCTTTTATCAAGATGTAACATTTATTTTGTACTTTATTTTGTTGTATTCAAGCTCTAAAAGCTATGTAAAGTTGTATGCCATTCCACTTGACTTATACACTGCTCTTATGGACCACTTGAATTTTAGATCACGCTCGTGAGCCCCCTATATCTATACTCTGATTGCGTGTGAATTTTGAAAGTTGGCCTTCGGTAATCTCGGATTACTGGCCATCACGGCACCAAACTACTAAGGGCGGTTTGGGGTCGTGACAGAATGGTATCAGAGCACGCGTTCCCTATAGTTCGTTATTCACACACTTTGAGTCCTAAAGAGCATAGGATGTCCCTTAGAATGATTTTAGAATTGCATCATATTGCTTGCTACTTGACAAGGTGTGCATCATCTCGGCATGATCATGTTCCTTTGCATGCATGTTCATTTGTTGATTTTGTTCTAAGTGTCACATCCCCCACACCCCCAGCATCATGAGAAGAGGTAGACCCCCAAATGGCCGAGAACAATACGAGGACAGAATAGACAGATTAGAAAGGTTGGTTGAAAGTTTGGCCGACGAGTTAAGGCAGGCAAGGCAGCAGAATACCGGTACCACCTCCACCCAGGCCAAGCAGATAGATGGCCGACATGCAGTTCCACCACCGCCAGTACCACAAGTGCCTCCGCAGCCAGCTTTGTACGGAGATGACACATTGACCCTGATCAGAGAATTCAAGAAGATGAAACCGCCGAAGTTCCATGGAGGTATAGAGCCGATGAAGGCAGAAGCATGGGTTCTCGAGATGGAGAAGTTATTCGAGGTTTTTCCCAGCACTGACGCTCAGAAGGTATCCCTAGCGGCATTCACATTGGAAGACGACGCTCGTAGATGGTGGATGATGATCCGAGAAGGTAATCCAGACTTGACCTGGACCAGATTTTTGGAGCTGTTCTATGACAAGCACTTTCCACGCAGTGTCTGAGATCGCAAGACTACAGAATTCCAGATGTTGACACAGGGTAGCAAAACAGTGGTAGAGTATGATCGTGCGTTCACTGAGTTGGCAAGGTATGCACCTCACATGGTCGGCAACGAATACATGAAAGCTAGGAAGTTTGAGAGTGGACTTCGAGGGCCAATACAAGATCAGGTTAATTTACTCGACATGCCGACGTATGCTGGAGTATTAGATAAAGTCATCCTTGCAGAAGCCAACCTGAACAGAAGTCAAAGTTCGGGGAAGAGTCAGAGGAAGAGGCAGACCTACGACAATCGCGAAGAAGAGGCAGACCCGAATGATGCCAAGGAGAAGACAGAGGAGGATAGTCTCAACAGCGCAAATCAGGAAGGTGGCGCCAGGCCGACATGTGGGAGTTGTGGGACGCTACATTTTGGGGTTTGTCTTCGGGCGACTGGAGCATGTTTCGGATGCGGAGAGAGAGGTCACCGTATTAAGGATTGTCCCAAGGAAAAGGCTAGAGGGGATAAGCAGGGATGAGAACTTGACAGCCGGAATCGTTTTGAGAACAAGGTAAGTGAAGTTTGGGGACCAAACTTCTTTAAGGGGGGAAGGATGTGAGAACCCACATTCACGTCTTAGTCATGTTCAAGAGCATTTGCTGATTATGACTTGTTAAGCTTGCATTTGTATGTTTGTGACTTGTTTTGCTTAAGTAAGTAAGGTCCATGCCTTGTTTTGTGGCTATGTGAAGTGTCTAAGTATTGCTCGCATGCTTTGCTCCTTCCCTGCTATGTGAAGCCTAGGTCACGCCAAGCCTAAGTTATGTTAGCCGAAGTCTTGCCAAGCCTAGGTCATGTTACGCCTAGATCATTCCAAGCCGAGGTCATCTTCAGTCTAGAAGTATCTTGGAACCCCTTCGTTTGACCTCCACCTTTGGTTTGACATATTGGCCGAGATGTCATTATCTAGGCCGAAGTGCGAATCACCAAGGCCGAGATGTGTATCATCTAGGCCGAGATGTTACCTTTACACCTGAGCGATCTGGTCCTGGAGTGGTATGACCTAGACCGAGTTGTGGCACATCTAGGCCAAGGTGTGGAACAGCTTAGTCAAGTGTTGTCCTTCCTAGCCGAGGTCATTGTCACCTTAGTTGTCGAAGCTTTGTCCTTAGCCGATGTCACCACTTGCCGGAGTGCTTTACCGAGTGGCTTGTTAGATACGCTTTGTCAGAGCTTTGTCTTGTCAATCTATCACCTTTTTAAAGAGAACCAACCAGCCATTGCCACGTGTCCGAGCTGAGAGTTAAGTCAGCCGGTAGGGAGGGAGAACCCATCATTTTGTTGTATCTTTGTTTTGAAGAGGAGAGAGAAGCTCTAGGAGAGGAAGAAGAGTTCTTGAGAGAGAGTGGATTTCCAAGCTTGATCCTTAGAGATCGAACCTTTAGATTCGTGTTCTAAGGTTAGATTCTTGATCCGCTCTTGTCATCCTTTATGTTCATGTTATTGCATTGTATGATTGAATATGATTTGTAAGCCATGCATTGCTTTGAAGTTCGGTTTTAGAAAGAAAAAATAGCATTCATGTGTTCTTTAAGAAAAGTCATGTTTTGATCCGAAGGCTCATGCCTAAATCCATGTTTTTGTGTTTGTTCTTGCATGATTTTCAAGTATGGGTACCCAGGTCCATGTTTTCGAACTCATGGCATGAAATCTCAGATTTTTGTAACAAGTTACGATCTTGCATTCATCTTTCTCATGATCATGTTCATCATGTTCTTCAAAGGGAAACCCAGGTTTTTCCCGACTTTGCTTTTGAATGAGGCCATCGGGACCACACCTCGGCAAGGAGGTGTAGGACCTCGGCAAAGACCCGGTTGGTACCCAGCATGTCTTCCCGAGATCATTTGCATGCATGTAAGACTTGTTTTGAGATGTATGTTCAGTACGCTTTGCCATGTGTTTGTAGGACTTGGACCTTTGCCTTGATCCCGACGTCCCAAGAACTAGAGTGAGTGGTATTTTTAATAAAGTTATGTTCTTAAGGTTTTGATAAAGCTTTGCCTTGTTTTGATAAAAGTATTTGTTAAGCATGAATGATATCCCTATTTTATGTATCAAGTATAAGCTTTGTTTTGAATGACAAGTTATCAAGTAAGCTTTGTTTTGATGACCTTCTCGGATAGTCCCTTGTGCTAGAGGACTCTAAACTTTCGTAGCACTAAGTATAAAAGGATACGATCCTTTCTTGGAAAGACTATAGTGTTAAAGCGGGCTACGGGCATAAGTAACACGAGCTCCATAGTGTTAAAGCGGGCTACGGCCTAAGTAACACGAGCTCCATAGTGTTAAAGCGGGCTACGGACCTAAGTAACACGAGCTCCATAGTGTTAAAGCGGGCTACGGGCCTAAGTAACACGTCTTGTAAGTAAGTAATTTTTGAAGGACCAAGGTTATGCCGAGGTTACGTTATAAGATTTGACGTATGTTAAGTATGTAAGTTTTGTAAGATCAAGTTTGATGAACAAGATTTATCTCATGTTTTGTACAAGCTATGATAAGTATGGTTTTGACAAGGATATATTATGTATTGTTTTGAAAGACCTCGGGAATCATTCATTTAACCCCTTTATTACTTGTACCATTCACTGAGTATCCAAGCTCACCCTCCCTATGTATATACGTAGGTATCAAGCAAGAAGTCGGCTACGCCGAGATGTGTGTTTTGTGTGCATGT
Organism: Camellia sinensis; assembly: GCF_055761805.1. Lineage (NCBI taxonomy): Eukaryota > Viridiplantae > Streptophyta > Magnoliopsida > Ericales > Theaceae > Camellia > Camellia sinensis. Next base: position 104,797,718 of record NC_138962.1, read on the forward strand.
TATGTCGGCTGTAGTGATGTCGGCAACCTTGAAGCTTATGTATTTTGAACATGTCGGCTTGAGGAGCCTTTTATCAAGATGTAACATTTATTTTGTACTTTATTTTGTTGTATTCAAGTTCTAAAAGCTATGTAAAGTTGTATGCCATTCCACTTGACTTATGCACTGCTCTTATGGACCACTTGAATTTTAGATTATTGCTTCCGCGCTCGTGAGCCCCCTATATCTATACTCTGATTGCGTGTGAATTTTGAAAGTTGGCCTTCGGTAATCTCGGATTACTGGCCATCACGGCACCAAACTACTAGGGGCGGTTTGGGGTCGTGACAGAATGGTATCAGAGCACGCGTTCCCTATAGTTCGTTATTCACACACTTTGAGTCCTAAAGAGCATAGGATGTCCCTTAGAATGATTTTAGAATTGCATCATATTGCTTGCTACTTGACAAGGTGTGCATCATCTCGGCATGATCATGTTCCTTTGCATGCATGTTCATTTGTTGATTTTGTTCTAAGTGTCACATCCCCCACACCCCCAGCATCATGAGAAGCGGTAGACTCCCAGTTGGCCGAGAATAATACGAGGACAGAATGGACAGATTAGAATGGTTGGTTGAAAGTTTGGCCGACGAGTTAAGGCAGGCAAGGCAGCAGAACACCGGTACCACCTCCACCCAGGCTGAGCAGACAGATGGCCGACATGCAGTTCCACCACCGCCAGTACCACAAGTGCCTCCGCAGCCAGCTTTGTACGGAGATGACATATTGACCCTGATCAGAGAATTCAAGAAGATGAAACCGCCGAAGTTCCATGGAGGTATAGAGCCGATGAAGGCAGAAGCATGGGTTCTCAAGATGGAGAAGTTGTACGAGGTTTTTCCCAGCACTGACGCTCAGAAGGTATCCCTAGCGGCATTCACATTCGAAGACGACGCTCGTAGATGGTGGATGATGATCCGAGAAGGTAATCCAGACTTGACCTGGACCATATTTTTGGAGCTGTTCTATGACAAGCACTTTCCACGCAGTGTCCGAGATCGCAAGACTACAGAATTCCAGATGTTGGCACAGGGTAGCAAAACAGTGGTAGAGTATGATCGTGAGTTCACTGAGTTGGCAAGGTATGCACCTCACATGGTCGGCAACGAATACATGAAAGTTAGGAAGTTTGAGAGTGGTCTTCGAGGGCCGATACAAGATCAGGTTAATTTACTCGACATGCCGACGTATGCTGGAGTATTAGATAAAGCCATCCTTGCAGAAGCCAACCTGAATAGAAGTCAAAGTTCGGGGAAGAGTCAGAGGAAGAGGCAGACCTACGACAATCGCGAAGAAGAAGCAGACCCGAATGATGCCAAGGAGAAGACAGAGGAGGATAGTCCCAACAGCGCGAATCAGGAAGGTGGTGCCAGGCCGACATGTGCGAGTTGTGGGAAGCTACATTTTGGGGTTTGTCTTCGGGCGACTGGAGCATGTTTCGGATGCGGAGAGAGAGGTCACCGTATTAAGGATTGTCCCAAGGTAAAGTCTAGAGGGGATAAGCAGGGATGAGAACTTGATAGCCGGAGTCGTTTTGAGAACAAGGTAAGTGAAGTTTGGGGACCAAACTTCTTAAAGGGGGGAAGGATGTGAGAACCCACATTCACGTCTTAGTCATGTTCAAGAGCATTTGCATGATTATGAATTGTTAAGCTTGCATTTGTATGTTTGTGACTTGTTTTGCTTAAGTAAGTAAGGTCCATGCCTTGTTTTGTGGCTATGTGAAGTGTCTAAGTGTTGCTCGCATGCTTTGCTCCTTCCCTGCTATGTGAAGCCTAGGTCACGCCAAGCCTAAGTTATGTTAGCCAAAGTCTTGCCAAGCCTAGGTCATGTTACGCCTAGATCATTCCAAGCCGAGGTCATCTTCAGTCTAGAAGTATCTTGGAACCCCTTCGTTTGACCTCCACCTTTGGTTTGACATATTGGCCGAGATGTCATTATTTAGGCCGAGGTGCGAATCACCAAGGCCGAGATGTGTATCATCTAGGCCGAGATGTTACCTTTACACCTGAGCGATCTGGTCCTGGAGTGGTATGACCTAGACCGAGGTGTGGCACAACTTAGTCAAGTGTTGTCCTTCCTAGCCGAGGTCATTGTCACCTTAGTTGCCGAAGCTTTGTCCTTAGCCGATGTCACCACTTGCCGGAGTACTTTACCGAGTGGCTTGTTAGATACGCTTTGTCAGAGCTTTGTCTTGTCAATCTATCACCTTTTTGAAGAGAACCAACCAGCCGTTGCCACGTGTCCGAGCTGAGAGTTAAGTCAGCCGGTAGGGAGGGAGAACCCATCATTTTGTTGTATCTTTGTTTTGAAGAGGAGAGAGAAGCTCTAGGAGAGGAAGAAGAGTTCTTGAGAGAGAGTGGATTTCCAAGCTTGATCCCTAGAGATCGAACCGTTAGATTCGTGTTCTAAGGTTAGATTCTTGATCCGTTCTTGTCATCCTTTATGTTTATGTTATTGCATTGCATGATTGAATATGATTTGTAAGCCATGCATTGCTTTGAAGTTCGGTTTTAGAAAGAGAAAATAGCATTCATGTGTTCTTCAAGAAAAGTCATGTTTTGATCCGAAGGCTCATGCCTAAATCCATGTTTTTGTGTTTGCTCTTGCATGATTTTCAAGTATGGGTACCCAGGTCCATGTTTTCGAACTCATGGCATGAAATCTCAGATTTTTGTAACAAGTTACGATCTTGCATTCATCTTTCTCATGATCATGTTCATCATGTTCTTCAAAGGGAAACCCAGGTTTTTCCCGACTTTGCTTTTGAATGAGGCCATCGGGACCACACCTCGGCAAGGAGGTGTAGGACCTCGGCAAAGACCTGGTTGGTACCCAGCATGTCTTCCCGAGATCATTTGCATGCATGTAAGACTTGTTTTGAGATGTATGTTCAGTATGCTTTGCCATGTGTTTGTAGGACTTGGACCTTTGCCTTGATCCCGACGTCCCAAGAACTAGAGTGAGTGGTATTTTTAATAAAGTTATGTTCTTAAGGTTTTGATAAAGCTTTGCCTTGTTTTGATAAAAGTATTTGTTAAGCATGAATGATATCCCTATTTTATGTATCAAGTATAAGCTTTGTTTTGAATGGCAAGTTATCAAGTAAGCTTTGTTTTGATGACCTTCTCGGATAGTCCCTTGTGCTAGAGGACTCTAAACTTTCGTAGCACTAAGTATAAAAGGATACGGTCCTTTCTTGGAAAGACTATAGTGTTAAAGCGGGCTACGGGCCTAAGTAACACGAGCTCCATAGTGTTAAAGCGGGCTACGGGCCTAAGTAACACGTGCTCCATAGTGTTAAAGCGGGCTACGGGCCTAAGTAACACGAGCTCCATAGTGTTAAAGCGGGCTACGGGCCTAAGTAACACGTCTTGTAAGTAAGTAAGTTTTGAAGGACCAAGGTTATGCCGAGGTTACGTTATAAGATTTGACGTATGTTAAGTATGTAAGTTTTGTAAGATCAAGTTTGATGAACAAGATTTATCTCATGTTTTGTACAAGCTATGATAAGTATGGTTTTGACAAGGATATATTATGTATTGTTTTGAAAGACCTCGAGAATCATTCATTTAACCCCTTTATTACTTGTACCATTCACTGAGTATCCAAGCTCACCCTCCCTATGTATATATGTAGGTATCAAGCAAGAAGTCGGCTATGCCGAGATGTGTGTTTTGTGTGCATGTTATGTCGGCTGTAGTGATGTCGGCAACCTTGAAGCTTATGTATTTTGAACATGTCGGCTTGAGGAGTCTTTTATCAAGATGTAACATGTATTTTGTACTTTATTTTATTGTATTCAAGTTCTAAAAGCTATGTAAAGTTGTATGCCATTCCATTTGACTTATGCACTGCTCTTATGGACCACTTGTATTTTAGATTATTGCTTCCGCGCTCGTGAGCCCCCTATATCTATACTCTGTTTGCGTGTGAATTTTGAAAGTTGGCCTTCGGTAATCTCGGATTATTGGCCATCACGGCACCAAACTACTAGGGGCGGTTTGGGGTCGTGACAAACACTTACTAGCAATAGAAGCCAAAAGACACTACTATAATTTGAAGTTTGATTTTGCACCTAATTGAAAATGCAATTGCCTATACTATACAAATAACAATGACTAATTAGTCACAAACAGATACATATACATATTAAGTACCCAAAAAAGTAACAAAAAATTTCATCAATAATACAAAAACGACTACTTACTTAACAAACAAAAATCCAACTAATTTTAACCACCCCAATTTCCAAATGAGAAGAATATGTTCTCTAACATAAGCATTGTCTTATATGAAAATGAAGTGAATAATTAACCTACAAAAATCTTGAAAGCAAAGAAAGATTGCACGTGCAACTTCAGTGAAACCAACAGAATTTTAACAGAACACTACTTACCTTTAGTGTTCAAATTTGATTTTCAAATTTCATGTTAGGTTTGATTTCAAATTATACTGTGGAAGATTGCACTTGCAATTTCAGTGAAACCAATAGAATTTTAATAGAATACTACTTATCTCTAGTGTTCAAATTTGATTTTCAAATTTCATGTTTGGTTTGATTTTCAAGTTATACTGAAATAGGGAAATCACAACATAAAAGTAGAGGATGGTAAATTCAAAATTTATCATCTTATCTTTGTACAAAACAAGCAATCATAATAAAGCATACAAAAGCATTACCATATCCCTTTTTTCTTGTAGTGAATTTAATTGTACAACAATTGATTACTCATTTCCAAGTTGCAAGTACAATAACTGATCATGATCACGGGTTTTTTTCTTCTCCTAGTCCTTCGTGAGAAACAGCTTCAAGATGACAATAATAGATAAGACAAAATACACATCATCATCTTCAAAAATCTTTATAGTTAACCTGCTCTTGCTTAATATTTGCTACATCAAATGTCAACTTAGACCAGCCAATGATATGATTCCCGTGGCACTGATTACCCTAACAGAGAGAAATATCAAGTAGAGGGCAATGCTGCCGACTCCAAGCCTCCTAGTAGGACGCATATCATTCCTTGGTGAAACAAGTGGCTAGATAGGTCTGGAGATGAGAAATCCCATAGTATAGAAGAGGCTTTTGTTTTATGGAACAATGTACAAGCCAGGTTTCTCTGACTAGGATTCAAGCAGCATTGAGAGATCCCCAAACCAATAAGTGAGTTGAACATCAGACTTGCATAGCATCCAAACAAGGTGATCTACACACCATCCCCACCATTGATTGGCAGTGCAACATTTGACACTAAATCACCCATCCAGTTGCCCCATGCCAATAAATTTAATCCAAGGATTGATGGATTAACCCCTAGAATTACACCCAATCCTACCAATCATGTAGAACCAAATGATACTCATCAAAAATCCATCCAAAACCAATGGAAGCAAAAACTTTCGAGGTGGACGATGTGATCTAGTGTACCAAAATGCAAGAACACCGAGTGCAACCAATGGAAACACCAAGCATATAAGCAACCTTTCTGCTTTCATAACCCATAGTCTTGAGTACTCTAGAGAAATGCCAAAAGAATGGGAGCAAGTGAAGCACTGCCTACAACGTAAAGACTTTTGATCAAGATTCCTCCTCAACTAGAGGAATTGTCAACCGGTGTGGCACTGTTAAAGGCAACTCCATTATCAAACATAGTTTAGAATAGGAGAATGACGAGTGCTCCATTTCTATGCCATCATTAGTCCAGCCCTACGCAGGACTCTCATTATCAGACACCTTAGTTGACTGATTTGAATATATTGCAACATTTGACGCACACATCTACTGAGGCAATGCACTATGGGATATGATTGTATCACTTTCTGTGTCCATGTCAAGCAAAGTACTATAGATAAAGTCATCCCCATGGTTCCCTTGAGAAAACACACTTCCTTTGATAGGAAGCAACAATGTAACAACATCCAATTTCAACCTTTGAGCATGTTTCCTCAAAATCTCATTCGCAGCAACAACAAAAGCGTAAACCGCATAACTCGAGACAAATGCGATGGCTCCCCCCACACTCACCTTACAAACATACAAAATCAATGAAAGTGACACAAGACGAGCTGCATGTGGAATATGTGGCATGGGATACACCTCTCACATTGCTCCGACTTGCATCTCCATATAAGTGCAATTACTTTAAGTTATTCAAACTTTAATATATTTTCTTCTATATATTATGTTGTGGGTGTTAATATTTATATAAGTTACCCTTATTTGTGATTTGAAACAAGTTTCCATGATTTAGGTTGCACAAACTGTTTATAATCTAAAATAAATTCTAATGCTAACCATGTTAGTCGTGTCAAGTTCAAATTGATATGATCACAAGTAGGTTAGGTTAGTGCCATGATATTTGACACGTTTAATTAAATGGATCATGTTAGTGTTGGGTGTTTTGGACACGGACCCATGATGACACGACACGACATGACATGATTCGTGCCTCACTTGGGATGAGGATATTCTTAGTGTGCGTTTGGATCAAGGATTTACGAGGGATTTGTGGAAGGAAAGAAAAAAAAGAAGGGAAAAAATGTATGAAATAGAAGCTAAGGTAGCGTTTGGCAGAGTTTTAGAATTATGATTTGAGAATAGAGTTGTGTTTTGAGTTTGTGAGTTTTGGAATTATGATTTGAGAAGAGAAAATTTGTTTGGTTATGAGTTTTGAAAAGAGTGTTGAATTGAGTTTTGAATTTTTGATGTGGCATATGAAATGAGAAAAGTTGTTTGGTTATGAGTTTCGAAAACAGTTTTCAAAACTTAATTCAAAAAATTATAACTCATAACCAAACACACAACTCAAAACTCTATTGAAAATTCTATTCAAAACTCATAACCAAACTCTTTTTAAAATTCAATTCAAAAAAATAATTTGTCATTTTTATCTAAAAAAATAATTTGTATATTTAAAAAATATCAAAAACAAATATATATTTTTTCTCAAAATAATAGGTGGTGATTGACAATTGCAAAAAAAAAGAAAAAAAAAAAAAAGGAGTACTGTTCCAGTCAAGTGGCCAGACTACCAGGAAGACCAAAAATTCAAAAATTGTCTAGTTTACCAAACATGTTTTCAAAATGTGTTTTGAAATTGATTTGGAATCATAATTTGAAAACTCAAACCAAACATAGCATTCAAATATGAGGGTGGAAACTAGATTTGAAACTCACACCTAACACAATCTAAATTTTTTCACTTCCCTATCTATTTTTCTCCCCCTCTATAATCCCAAAATTCTTAATCTAAACATAGCCTTAAAAGTTTCAAAGTGAAACACTAGAACTAGCAATCTTGATGAGCTGCAATACATGAGTTCAACGGTTGCCTTGTTGAACTACTTATGGAAGACCTTAATGCCAAAGTTTGGTTCACTTGGACTAAAAAACAAGAAAAAAGACTCATTCAATCTGTTAGTTCTGCCTTGCCTGCATACACAATGCAGACTATGGATGTGTCCATTAAAGTGTGTAATGACATTGACGGACTTAACAGGAATTTTCTGTGGGGTGACACCCTAGAAAAAAGGAAAATGCATTTAGTCAAATGGGAATAGGTTTTCCAAATGAAAAAATTGGGTGGACTTGGGATTAAGAAAACCAGAAATCAGAACCTAGCTCTACTTACTAAGTTGAGTTGAAAACTGATTTGTGAAGAAGGTGCCTTGTGGAAAGATGTCCTTAAGAATAAATATCTTAAGACAACAAACTTGAATGGTTGGCCTAGAAGTAGGCTTGCTTCTCATGTGTGGAGGGGCATTTTGAAAACCAAAAACACCTTGAGGAAAGGTGTGAAATGGAGATTGGTAATGGTAAGAATGTGGATTCGTGGAGTGACTGGTGGTGTGGTGACAAGCCATTTGTAGAGTTTGTTCCTCAAACTTTGCAAAATCAATTTGTTGGTACTGAGAATGTTTCTGTTCACAATCTTGTTAATGAGCAAGGAGATTGGGATGTGATTAAAGTTAATGAACTTCCACCTTGTGTTTCATCACTTATCCTTAATTTACCTCCTCTTAATGCTAATGTTGATTCACCTATTTGGAAAGGTCCAAGTGATGGAAAGTTCTATACTTCTAGTGCTTGCAAGATCATTTCTGGTAACTTAGGACTGGAGGAGGACTGGAGTTGGATGTGGAAATTATTGCTGCAACAGAAACTTAAAAGCTTTTTGAGGGAAAAGGGGTCTGTCTTTAGACCCTAGCTGTCCCATTTATAATGAGGTGGAAGACATGAACCATCTGTTTGAAACTTGCTACAAAGCTAAAGATGTTTGGTTAGCTATGTTTGGTAGGCCTTGGTATACTGCCATGACTCAAAAACCTTGGCTGGATTGGCTAGTCTCCAATTCCAGAAATAAAAATCATTTTAATGATCAAACCACTTGGTATACTATTTTTGTTGCCTGTCTTTGGCAAATATGGAAAAACAGAAATGAAATTTTTTTTCTACAAACTGTGACTATTAGCCGAGATAGTGTAAAACTTATTTTGAACTATGCCAAAGAGATCAGCCAAGCCTTCAACATGGCCATTGTTAATGCTAGACCCGTTTTTAATATGATTAAGTTGTTTCTCCCCCCCTCCCCCGGCCGCAGGTAGGATTAAATTGAACACGTATGCCTGCAAGAAGCTAGGAGGTGATGGTGGCTTTGGAGGATTATTTAGAGATGAAGCGAGAACATGGTTGTGTAGTTACTATGGTAGAATACCTCATGGTACAAGTCTAGAAAATGAACTTTGGGCTACCTATAAAGGTCTAACAGTTCTGCTACAAAGAGGATGGAACAAAATCATAATTGAGACGGATGCTATGCAAGTTGTGAAGCTGTTGGAGGAGGAAACAGAGGCGAACTCGTCGTACAAAGGTCTTCTAGAAGATGCCAAGATTATCATGAGAGGCTGTGACTGTACTGTGCAACATGTATTCAAAGAGGGAAATATGTGTGCAGATGGACTCGCAAAACTTGGAGCTGAACAACTAGAAGATATCCTAGTCGTGAATGAGCCACTGGCTAAGATCCGAAGTCTACTTGTTGCAGATATCGTAGGTAGAGCTAGGGAAACGGCTTAGGCCTTTGTTTTTTGTTTTATTTCCGATGTACCTAAAAAAAAAAGAAAAAAAACCAGCAAGTTAGACAGAGTATTAGTCAATAATACCCAATGGGTTCAATTTTTAAATATCATTGTCCTAATGTTTTCAGTTGTCACTTTAAATTCCCCGAAATTAAATTGAGAAAACTTTTCAAATTCTTGAATTTTTGGATGAAGCATGGATAAATCAAGGAGATTTTTCAAAATTCAACGAGTATCAGGTTCTCTGAGTATTGAGAATGAGTTTAAAATTAGAAGACTTGAGTTTGTACTCAGAAAAGTGAACAAAAAACACTACCCTAACTTCAGTTTGAGAGTCATTAGAAGCAAAAGAGAAACTAAATTAGATCCACATGTTTTAACTCTTCATATAACCATAAAAAAACAGGAGGCCCTTCAACATTATATTAATCCGTTTGTTGCAAAAGAATCATTCTACAACTACAATGCTAGATTAAGATTAAGTTGACAGCCATATAATGAGGAATAGTACTATCAGCCATTATGACAATAATGGGAAGAAATTAGAATAGATAAATGAGATTAAGGCTTTGAATACACACACACACACACATGTATGTGGTATAGATATATTATGATTGTCCACATATATGTATTTTGTCTTTTTCCTTTAGACAATTTTATACTTCACTCAATAGAATTTTTTATTTTTTTTGGGCAGGTATTATGTTCCATGTGTCAAACTAGCATTTTGTCTCAGAACATCAACTAAATTGAATGCAGGATAAGAACTTTGTTCAAGTAATTGTGCGTCTACAAAACATACTCTCTCCCAAGAATGCTTTTGAAAAGTAAATACCATGTGAACATTCAATTAGGCCCCTGTGGCACAGACTAGAAGAAGGTTAAATTCTAATAAATCAGCCACCTAAGCAGAGCTACAAATGAAGATATGTTGTGTCAAGAGACTTAAAAAGGACCCTAGAACTGCATTGATCCACAAATTGTGTTGGGTGTGGAAGTGAATGACTACAATGCTAACATTGTAAATCACATTGTAAGCTAATTCAAACCACCAAAAACAACACTAATATACAATAACAGTCATCAAATTGAATTACTTTGCACCTACTAAAGTTTCACTAAACATGAACAATATTTGAACAGATTTTCCATCCAAAGATTTTCACTTTATTCAGAACTTTCAGCAGCCAAATCTTCTTCCAAAATGCCCTTTCAAAACTCATCCCATCTGAAGAACTGACCCATGTTTCTCTTCTTTGCAAATCCACCTCCAAATGATATGCTGATTAATAGAAAAAAGAATGCCATTTTTAGTAAAGTGCCAAACCAGCTTGTCATCAGCGACCCTTGGGAAAAAAGGGATTTACATATACACTCAGCTTCAAAATCCAAAAAGCACTATGTGATGAGAGCTTCATTGCATTTCAAACATCAGTACTTTCATTAATATGGGAACAAACTTTAGCATCAACGTGGAATCCGTCTAACTTTCCAAATCATCACACACCAGACATTCAAATCACTTCAAATCCTTTCTTGCAGATTGCACACAGAATCTATTTCCTTTGACGACGAGGGAACTCTTAAATGTGCATGGGTATTTCATCCTGCACTACCATTTTTTTTTTAATTTTTTCTTTTTTTAAGTTTTCCCATAACAAACCTCAATATTGTTGTGGAGAGTCTCAAGCATCCTCAAAAGCTACCTGCAAGATAAGGAAACAAAACCATAAGTTGACAAGAGGTTCAAAGTAATATACACGCACACAATTGTAGTAGAGATGAGAAGGCAAGCGAATTTGCTTAATAACAAATAAATTGAAATTAGCAACCAAACCACGTAAAGGAAAAAGGACCAAACTTCATCATTTCATTAACTATTATTGTAAAGTCTTAGCTACTCAATCAAGTAAAAGATGAAATGATTGATTCTTCCATATTGCCATTTTTGGAGTGGAAAAGTAACTATGGATTGCCCACATGGATTTTGACCAGACTAGATGGCTTACTAACTGTCAAATGTAAAATAGCATGCAAGGAAAAGGATTAAAAACACAAATTGATTTTTTGCAAGGTCTGGAATTTAAATGATCAAAAGTCTTGCTTAAGAGTGTTGAAGGGAGGTTTTTTCAACTATGGAAAGGACTTCTTCTCAATTATCTTGAAATATCTCTTACTTCTTTACCATTTTTTTTTTTTTGAACCTTAATCCTTTATCATTTTTTTTTTGAACCTTAATCCCAAAATATATTCCATGCTGCCATAGATATTATACATTATGTTGTCTCTGACACTGCTATATGTTCTACATAAATGGGACACACCAAATTTTCATGTCCCACCTAAGTTCAAAAAATTGCATAAGTGGAATACATAATTCTAATTCTATTGGAGTGAAACTGGAAGCCATGGTATGGACTACAAATAGATAACATAATGAAATTAAAGACAAAGGAAATTTTGTCTACCAATTATCTGGAATCGAAGCAGCGGTATAGGAAAAATGAAAGATCAAGGGAAAAGGCACTGTCTAGCTCGGATTATGAATGAAGAACCTGGAAAAAAAATATTTTTGCTTGAGTTGGTGACAAGGATGAATTAGAGAACTAATGTATTCCTAAAGTAAAAGTGAACCATCAGAACCTACAGAGTAGATTTGGATTGTCATTCATAGGTGAGCATGGAAGACCATGAACATAGTGACTCAGATTTTGGATGATTGATGAGCATCACATCTTTAGAGATTGTCACTTATACGGTTTGGGAGAGAAGCGTTGTTGTCTTTAAGGATAATAAAATTCTTCAATCTACCAGCTATTCATTCTAAGCAAGACCATAAAATCTGAAACTCAATTTATGCATAAGCTTGTCATCAGTAAATTTCAAATTTACGAAAGCTAGAACCTGAAACAACTAAAAATTACAATGATGGTAACAATAGAAGAATTATGTTTGAGTGAGTTATTGTCGTGAAGAGTATCAAAAAGTGATGCTATACTTTTTCCATAGACTTTAAAAAACTTCTTTACAAAGTTCAAAGCTTGTACATGCATTTTTTTTTCCCCCCAGAATGAGATGGAATGCATGTTAAATGCATAACAGTAAAATAAAGATTCTCTTAAGGTCCTAACAAAAATGCAAAGTTGAAATATAATTGAAACATGGTGCAGAAGTAAAAGTTTTTCCTTCCATTTAGGTACTTGTAGAACAAAAGGGCAAGGATTCTATTGTTTACTTAAACATGGATGAATTAATGTGGGAACAAATACAATTTTAGAAGAATGGCAGTTGATTATGCATGAATTGAGCTCAGGGTGAGTAAAAACAAGGGAACAAACTTGATACAGAAACTTGAAACCAAACAGTCATCAATAGCCACCCCTTTGACAGAATATTTGCTAAACCTAGAAAAAATTCATCTCTTGTGTTCTGTTTGTTTTGGCCGAAAATGTTTTTGGAAAAATGTTTGTCACGTTTTCGGTGGTCAGTATGATAGAAAATGAAAGTTAAATGGAAAATGTTTTCTATGGTCAATAAAAAACACACCTTTTTGAGTGAAAAATGCTTTACACTATTGAACGTGAAATTTTTTTCCTGGAGTGTAAAACATTTTTTGGTCTAAAGTCTTGCCACCACCACCACACTAGCACCACCACCACAGCCGCAACCACCCCCACTTCAACCAACACCACTGCTAATACAACCACTAGTACATTAGTTTCAAGTTGCAATCAAACATAGGAGATCATTTTCTAGAGAAAACATTTTAAAGAAAAATAAGTTGCGTTTGGTTTAATTTTGGAATTGTGATTCTAATAAAAAAATTTCAAAATTCATAACCAAAAACACAACTCAAAACTCAATTCAAAAACTATTTTTAAAACTTATAACCAAACACACAATTCAAAACTCTTTTCAAAGCGAATAGGGCAATTTTTCCATCAGCACCTATGAATAATACAAGATAAAACAACAAATGAGAATGAAAATTATCCATTCATTATTGTCACGACCCAAACCCGACCGTAAAAGTTTGGATCATGATCGGCCAGTAACCTCCTGATTACCTACGGCCTCAAACAGGTTACAGAGAATTTATAATAACGGGGCCTAAGCAGAAGCAAATAAAATAATAGAACGTCCATTGAGCAATGCTTATGTGCCTGAATTTAGACATCATGTCATATGTTGAAAGTTTGCATACACAGTTCATACATACAAGTACAATTCATGTAGATATATACAAGGAGTCAGCAACTCAAAGTTATAGGCTCACAAAGTGTCCAAACAAAATTCACCAAAAGACTTAACAAACATTTGTCATCATAGAAATTCCCAAAAAGACAAAATGCTCCATTTTGGAGGCTTATCAACGCTGGTCCATCAAAAATGACTCCTAAAGCCGACCTAAGGCTGGTCTCTAAGTTGATCACCTACATATATATAAAAATACGTAGTGAGCGAGGCTCATTGAGTAATAATAATGTAAGGAGGTTAAAATGAATGAGCATGTGTCTTGAGAAATCTATATATATATATATATATATATTTATATATAACTTATACATTTATCATTCATGATCGCATTCCATAACGGCCTTGGGCCCACATAAGACAGAACGGTCTTAGGCCCAACATAATACGGAACGGTCTCAAGCCCAACATGGTAACAGCTGTTCTAAACGACCTCAGGTCCAAACATTTCTTATCATAGAGTAGATGGAACATCAACATGTCTCCATCTCCCATATAGAATGGAACGGCCTTAGGCCTATAATTCATAAGCACTCCATATCAAACAGAACGACCTCAGGTCCATTTCATATGCCATTGTGGTCAAATGCACAATTATTTCAAACAAAACACAACTTGCATAAAGCATATCATTCACGATCAAAAATACATAAGTCATAACATATCGTTACACTACTTCTACTCACAGCGATTTTGGTCGTGCAGTGGTCCCTTTTGGCGAGTGACCTACACATTACACACATACAACTTGATAAGCAATTCATTCTTTTCTTAGCCTCTTTTATTTAATCATTTTTCCATTTCATTCAATTTATATTTATCTTTAAGCATTTTGGAGGGCTTAAACACACTCATCAACAGATTCAGAGGGTCGAAAAGATGAACAAAATTTAATAGTTTTTCCCCCTGTTTTCTACACGTGCGGAAGAACCCCACCGCATCTGTGGCCTGCACATGCCTTTATTTCAGAACCAATGCTCTGAATTGCCCTGTTTTCCACACATGCAGCTATGAGCCCTGCACGTGCAGTTCTTGCCCTATTTCTACAGTTCGAAGATTATTCAATGTTCAAGTTCCTAAACTCATTTCTAAGGTTCAATTCAAGAAAATTCACTTCAAAAACATGATACATGAACATATAAAGAATGACATTCAAGCTCAATTCGATCATAACTTACTTTAATTCCAAACAGAAAACCCTAACTTCCATAGTTCCTTCATTTTCTTTATCTTTTCATGTTGTCCATGCTTATATATGCTTACATGAGTTCAAATCATGCAAAGACTCAAGATTAGAAAGCAATTTGTCACAATCTAACTCAAGACATGACCAAAATAAAAGAATCAATCCTTTAATTAAACAAACCCAATGATTCCATGTTCACTTTCATGAGATTTGTTCAATTAAGATCATAATCCAAAAACCCTAACTTTTATGAGTGTCAAAGCTTCCTCTTAAGTCTTGATTTTAACCAAATGAAGAAATATTTAAGGTATTTTTGTTGATTTACACTTACCTTGAGCTAATTATTTGAATTACTCTTTCAATTTTTTTAAACTCCAGGCTTTAGGTTGAAATTCCTCTTTTCTCTCTCTTTTCTTCCTCTAGCTCTCCTCCAGGAGATATTTTTGTGTTGGAGTCTAAGTTTTAACACTAAGCTCATGTATATATCTCCTGTCTAACTAAGGATTAGCTTATTTGTGTCTAAAGTCCAGCTTAATTAAGAGTTTTGTCTAATTAAATCCAATTAATTCGTTACGAATTAAATTTTTACAAAATTTTATATTATGTCCTAAAAATTATGCTAATCATAACTATAAATTCGATTTCGGTTTATCATGCCTCTAAGGCTTTCAATTTTCAGTCCAAAAGTCGTAATTTCAACAAATTTTCTTATAGCCGACAGATACAATTTCATAATCATGTAAGTCACACATTTAAACATGTAATTTCACATCAAGCATATAATCACACATATAAAGACTTAAAGCATATGAGAGAGTCGGGTTGTCACAATTATTAAGGGAAAATTAAGAGAAAGGGAAATATTTGAAAGGAAAAGACAAAGAATGAATTGAAAAACAGAGCATTGTGTGCAATTAATCAGTAATGTATTGGTAATTTCAACATGTACAACAAACTGCAACTCTCTTACGAGGGAAATTCTATTTCCACACATCTAATTAGCTCAGGGCACATCTTTTTTCAATACACACACTTATTAATTTGATTACCAATTAATTTCTTAATCCACACACTTAAAGTTACAATTACGCCATTCACTCATAACCATTGTACACACACCACTAACCCTCTTCCTACACACTTTTGATTGACCCTACTTCCACATTGACCCTCCTACGCCCTTGAAGACTTTGGTTTGAAGTGAAATTTCCTCCATTGAAGACTTGCATAGAAGATATAAGAACTTGAATTTTTAGACAACTAATTAGTTTATTAATAACAATATTAAGTCAATTAATAGTGATTATTAAATTATTAAATTATAATGTTAATAGCATCATGATTAATACCAGTATTAAACTCCTTTAAATAAATTTATTTATCTTTTTGTGACGGTATATAAATACAGTTGTGGAAAACTAAATAATTTAAACAAATAATAACTAAGTTAGTTAGAAGATAGTAGGGAGCAAAACATCTTGTGAATAGGCTATATATACACTGATTTTATTTTGTACACACACACACACACACACACACACACACAAAAAGATATGAAATCAGATTTTGGGCAGGGAAATTCGGCCCCCTCCTTCCCAAGAAGGCTGCTGGAGGCATGCATACATTTACACTCTAAACCTATACATGTAGGTAATATTTCCCAAGCCAAGAGGAAAAAAAAAAAAAAAAATTGGCCTCCAAACTCCTACAAAGAAGAACACTATTCAGCCATTTTACTACTACAGCTCAGCAAAGAGAAAAAATAAAATAAAATAAAATAGGCCTCCAAACTCCTACAAAGAAGAACACTATTCAACCATTTTACTACTACAGCTTAGCAAAGAGAAAAAAACAAAACAAAAAAAAACAGAGAGAGAGAGAGAAAGAGTAGAAAAGAAAAAGAAAAAGAGACGAAGATGAGAGGGTGCTTGGTGGTCACCATTTCAAAACTAATCTTGAGAATAGTTGCTAAAGCTCTTGAGGTAGGAATACTCAACCTCTATCCTCCCTTAGATATTTTTTTTACTGAACCTATATATTAAATATATGCAAGAGTATGCATTGTTAATACATACATAGCAAGAATAGCTCAATGCATGTCTACATTTTGATAGAATGAGAATTTCATGATTATATGATTTTTATTCCTTCTTGCAAGCATAGATTAGATGGTTTAACAACTGATTTTATCTTCTTACGTGCTCAAATATTCTCCAGTGTTTGAAATAATCTTGCATGAGAGTAAAATGAGATAAACTTGGTTCACTTATACTTGAAACTTATATTTTCTTCACTGTTTCAGATTTTTATTTGATGAAAAATGCTCAAATAAATTGAAAATAACTTGTTTTAAAAATATGTTTTTACTAGGAGTATATATAGGTTTTCTATAAGGTGTAAAAATTTTCTAAAATCATTGGACACCATTTTCTTACCGAAATAAATATTTGTTCTAAGTGTTGCTTACAGCATAGTAGGAACAGTGATTTAAAACAGGTTCCATTTTCTCTAAAAGTGTTATTTTTCTGCACGACCAATTGGGATAGTTAGATATAAGAGTTATCTTTCATTTTCAGCCAATTTCACAAAAAATGGATAAGTCTAAGAGGAGAAATTGCAATTTTACTAAAATGCGACACAATCTGTCCAATTTTCTTAGAAAAATTATTTGACCATCTTTCATTGGTTTTCAGTCTTCAAACTCTTCTGTACATATGTTCTAAACTCAAATATCTAGCAATCCATTTTGACCATACCTCTTTTTGACACCGTTTGAGGCCCCTTTTTATTTTTCAAACACAGAACACCTGCACTGGAAGTTGCCGTAACTCACTGTCCCAGAAACCAGTTTTCTTCCAAATTTTATTTCTCCATTTTAAAATCATTTTTAGCCCCGGTATTCTTCCCCAAATATTTTTCTAACTCAATTAATTAGTACCATTTAAAATATCGTAATAATTGAATTTCGTTTGGTATGGGTTTCATTAATTTTAGTCTGATCATTCAGTGCTGAAAATAAGGAGTGTTGGAAATTCTAAGAAATTTTGTGATGACTCCTAAGACATTATGTAAGAGCATCCCCAACAATACCCTTATATTACCTTTTTAGCTATAATAAGGAGTTTTGTTGTCAAAAAACAGCCCTAGCAGTTCCCCTATCCAACCCCTAAATATAAATATTGCTACAGTGACTCCCTATTTGTAGGGAGTCACTATAGCTCCCTTATATTGATAAATTCTTATTTTATTGCAGTAGAAGGTGGGAAGGTGTTGGGAGAAAAACAAACAAAAGTCCAATTCGAAATATCCGAATCCGGCACAAAAATAGCGGAAGTAGTTTATTCTCCCTCTTTGTGTGAACCTATTAGGAAACAATTTAATAGAGCATAATATATTCTGAAAATAATCTGAAAATGATGATCCAACAATCACACAACAAGGCGACAACAATTTTTAACGTGGAAAACCTTCCCGATGTAGAAAGGAAAAACCACGGGACCGTAGTCCACCAAATATCTCCACTATCAACAAATAATGGATATACAAGAGTTCTCTCTAGATAGAACTAGAGGCAAACAATCAAGAACAACTTACAAATAAGCTTTCTTGGCAACCAAAGATCAAAATACAACGTTTAGGAAAGATCTCACCAAAATGGGTACTGTTCACGGGCCAAAAAACCAGCAGTAGAATACTCCAAATCTGATCTCCACCGTCCAGAATTTAGAGTCTTGAGTTGTGAACTCGCCTACCAAATTTCAGCTCAATCGGACCACAAATGCATGTCAATCAGATAGCTTGATCAAAGCTAGACAGAATTTCTCCAAAGCCTTGGCGTCTCCTGCCCTCTCTATTTTGGTGGCTACTGCATCTCTTTCTCTAAGTTATAGAGAAAGGGTTTGTAATGATACACTCATGGGCCAGAACATTTCAAAAACATAACCTTTCCATGTGGGCTTTGGAACTCACATGGGCTTTACTAAATATTTTGGGCCATCCTCCACATAGGAGGGAAACCCAACCCAACAGAAGGGAAACTGGAGGGTGCCAAAACTCAGCCAAAGACTCTCTCACGAATCTCTTTCATGGGTATAGGTCGCTCTTTCTCGCCATCATCATCACCAAAGGCAATTTCTGCTATGTATTTTCTTTGCATTGTTCCCAATCTAAACCCTACTTTTTCTATTATATTTCTCTCTATGTAGTGTGTATCTCTCTATTTGCTTCTTCAGCAAATAGAGACCAAAAACTTGCAAATATATATGTGATGCTTTAGTTTTGGTGATGTTAATTTGAAATTTATATGAGAATCTGTTTTAATTTACTGGTTTATGAAGTTTGTGGTTGAATAGGAATAGATATTTTATATATATGAGGGCTTTGAGAATTTGATTGCAATCAATTTTACTTCCTAAAAATTGAAGAAATCTGTGGTTTAAAGAAATTTATATGAGAATCTGTGACTTTTCTAGTTTATGGACTTTGTGGTTGAATAGGAATAAATAATTTATATAAGAGTTGTTCATTAAGGTAATGCCCTGTTAATGACTTTTCAGTTTTGGTGGATTATTAAGAAATTTTGTTGATGGGTTTGTAGTAAGTAGAAATATTGCATATGCTGCACATAGAATTGTTAAAAATAGTTAGTTCTTGTTTGAATTCTATTTCTGTTTTCTATTCAGTATGTAAGGATGGATTCACAAGGAGGCAAATACTTCACCAATCTTTTGCACGAGGATTCCAACTTTGATGATTTAATTTTTATGGATTCTCAAGATCAAATGGATCAAAATTTGAAACAAAATACTCAAGTACCTGCTGAAACAACTCAATTCTCACCTCAAATGGGATCCACTAGTAAAGATCACGTGGTGGAAACTTCACTATAGATGAAGACAATCTCATTGTATCGGCATGGCTTAATACTAGCTTGGATGCAGTGTATGGGAATGAGCAAAAACATAAGACATATTGGTCAAGAGTATATGAGTACTTCCACAAACACAAGACCTCCAATCATGAACATAATGTGAACTCTCTAATGGATCGGTGGTCAACCATTCAACTTGGCACAAATAAGTTCTGTGGATGTTTTCACCAAATTGAATCAAGGCATCAAAGTGGTATAAAAGAGCAAGACAAGGTAATTTATAAATTTTTAAAAAAAAATTATACATTTTGCAATTATTATTCTTTTATAATTGTTGACTTTTATATTTTAATTTTAGATCTCTTAAGCAAAACTATTATACCAAGAATTGCATAAACGTTCATTTCAGTTTGATCATTGTTGGAATTTGTTGAGGTTCCAAGCAAAATGGGTGGAGGATTGTGAAAAAAAAATATCAACATAAAAGCCAACATTGACCACCATCCCCCCCTCTACTCCAGATACAGTTAATCTAGGGGATGATGATGAATCGCATGATGCCTTTGTAGACTTGGAGAGACCAATAGGCAGGAAAGCTGAAAAAGAACAGATAAAGAAATGAAAGAGTAGAGATTGTATGACTTCGCCTCTTGCTGGGATACTAACTAAGATAAAGGAAGATAATAAAAAGAATAGTGAGAAGAAAGTAGAAATCCTGGAGAAAGCATATGTTCAGGAGGAACAAGGACTTCGACACGAGGAACAAAGGCTTCTTCATGAGAAAGAAGGACTTGCTATGAAAAATGAAATGTTCAGAGCGAAACAACTTAAAGAGGAGGAGAGAATTATGTTGATGAATACTAGTGGTTTGTCTCCAATGCAACAACAATATTACGATCGTCGCTGTTTGGAAATCCTTGAAAAAGGAAAGTAACTACATAACTGCAGGTTATGGAAGTTAATATATATATATATATATATATATTTATGGGCTATGATATGGAAATTAATGTATTTTGTCTCAACTCTACAGGAAAATTTTGTAATTGACCATGGCCGGAAAAGGTAATGCATATTTACTATAGTGCAAGAATTTGGTAATGGACCATGGTATGAAAATGCAATGTATTTTGACTATAATGCAGGAATTTTGTTTATGGACCATGATGTTGGAATGGACCATGTTGTTTATGAAATCATGTTGTCGAGATAAAAAGTTAGAGATATGTATACTTGGAATTTTGTAATGGACCATGTTGTTTATGAGATCAAAACTAAGCTTAAACAGATGTTATTTCATGGCCAAAACAGCAGAAGAACAACAAGCAAAACAGCTGTAGCAGAGTAGGTGAACACAATAACCCAGACAAGGGGCCGGACATCCAAGAGAATGTCCCCCCGGATGTCCCCCCTTCTTTGTTTTCGGTTGCTTTGCTGGTGCTGTTTTGCACTCTGTTTTGGGCCTATTTTGTGCTTGATTCTTGATCTGTTTAAACACCATCTCCATTCTAATAATATGGTCCAAGTGTAAGAAGCAATTTAATGATTTGGAATGGTGGGAGTTTTGTTGCTACTGCTGTTACTAGATGCTTAGTTTTATATTGGCGTTCTGTTTTTTTTCCTTCTGCATCAATAAAGTTCCTTTTATTGTTGATCCAAAAAAAAAAAAAAAATCAAACATTAAGTTTTTTTAATTATAATCCATGTTTAAAAAAAAATCAAAACATAATCAAAAGCAATCATCAAAATCAATATGTCTAACACATAGCATACGAGACTTCTTAAACTAAAATAAGTGATACAATTTAAATATTTATATTAAAATAAAGTTCTAGCATGATTGTCCATGCACTTGCCACAAGTGCTCAACAAGGTCAGCTTGGAGGTAAGAATGAGTTTCCTTGTCCCTAATGCGATGATGATTTTGAATGAATTCCATAAATTTAGGTGTATGCTCGTGTGAGACTAGTTCTTGTGAACTTCCATCGATTGCATCATAATTGAAGTCTTCTGATTCATTGACATCACACTCATCCTCGACGATCATGTCATGCAATATCACGCATGCCTTCATATCATATTTCAGAGTCTTAGTGTTCCAAAAACATGCAGGTTGACGTACTATCACGAATCTAGCTTGTGGCACTCCAAATGCACACTCTATATCTGTCACGACCCCAAACCGCCCCTAGTAGTTTAGTGCCGTGATGGCCAGTAATCCGAGATCACCGAAGGCCAACATTCAAAAATCACACACAAACAGAGTATAATTATATATGGGGCTCACAAGTGCGGAAGCAATAATCTTAAAATACAAGTGGTCCATAAGAGCAGTGCGTAAGTTACATGGAATGGCATACAACTTTACATAATATTACAACTTGGATACAAATACAATAAAGTTCGAAATACATTTTTGTACATCTTGATCAAAAGGCTTCTCCAGCCGACATGTGTAAATTACAAGCATTGTAAGCCAAGAAGCATAGTTTTCAAGACTGCCGACATGAATACAAATTAAGCCGACATGACAAAAACCCAAAACAAGCCTGCGAGTCACACCTAGGCGTCACCGCCTTCCTGCTCATCACCTACATATATATAGAGAGAGGGTGAGCTTGGATACTCAGTGAATGGTATAAGAAATAAAGGGGTTTGCATGGCTGGTATTCAAGATCTTTAACGACAATACATAACATAATAGTGCAAGTCAAGGGATGAACCGAGTCCATCTTCCAAATCTGTCAAGTTTCAAAGGATGCTTACTAATATCATTATAATACAAGTGATGACATCTCGGCAAACAAAACCCACTCGGTAAACTGTCAGTGGCAAACAAGGCAAGACAAGGGAGATATCTCAATTCGATGGTGTCGTTGCATTATAGTCCCCGGACACTAAGGACTTGTGCTACTAATTCTTAGAGTCCCCTAGCACGCACGGACTTCCAAACTTTGTGCTACAAATGCTTATAGTCCCTTAGCACGTAAGGACTTCCAAACTTTGTGCTACAAATGCTTATAGTCCCTTAGCACGCACGGACTTCCAAACTTTGTGCTACAAATGCTTATAGTCCCTTAGCACGTACGGACTTCCAAACTTTGTGCTACAAATGCTTATAGTCCCTTAGCACGTACGGACTTCCAAGAATGTCATCAAAACAAGAATATATATTTTCCAATTAGGAATAAACATTCATGCTTACAAATAATTTCCAAAATAAGCAAAACAAGACTTTATCAAAGCATTATAACATAGCTTTATTAAAGATACCACTCACTTAGTTCTTCAAACGTCGGGGTCGAGGCAAGTCCAAACCCTACAAACACATGGCAAAATCTATTGAATGCACTTTCAAACAGGTTTCACATGCATGCAGATGGTCTCGGCATTCCCGAAGACTAAGTCAAATCAAACAAACACAATCCTTTATCTCGGAAAACATGCTGGGCGACTACCAGGTCTAGGCCGAGGTTCTACATCCTCTGACCGCGGTGTGGCCTCGATGGTCACATCCAAAGGAGTGAAGTCGGGAAAATCTAGGTTTCCCTTCCTTGAAGAACAAGATGAACATGAATATGAGGAGGATGAATGCAAAGATCGTGATTTGCTATTACAAAATCTGTGGTTTCATGCTATGAGTTCAAAAACATGGACCTGGATACCCATATTCAAGGATCTAGTGAGGACAAACACAAAAACACGAAACTTAATGCAAACTTTCAGATCAAATAAGACTTTTCTTTCGTGAACACATGAACACCATTTTCTCTTTCTAGGCTCCGTTTGGAGACTTACATTTTTAGCCAAAAAGCCAAAAAGTTACCCTTTTAGCCAAAAAGCCAACAACTCATACCAAAAAGTCAAAGATTCTCTTTTCTCTCTACATTTTGCACATCTTTTCGTAATTAGCCAAAAAGTCATCCCAAACATATAAGTTTTTTTTACCTACTTTTTTAGCCAAATAGCCAAAAAGTTACTAAATTAGCCTGTTCCCAAACGAGGCCTAAAACCAACTTTAAATCGATGCATGACATGCAAAACGGGTTCGATCATGCAATGCAACTAGATGATCAATAAGAATGACAAGGGTAGATCAAGAATCTAACCTCAATACGCGAATCTAATGGTTTGATCTCTAGGAATCAAGCTCGAAACTCACTCTCTCACTCTAAGCTTCTTCTCCTTCTTCTAGAGCTTCTCTCTCCTCACAAACAAAGACATATAGCAAATGATACGCTTCTAAGTCTGCTGGCTGAGTTAACCCTCTACAGAGGCACGTGGCAGCGGCTGGTTGGTGCTACACAGAAAGGTGGCTGAGTGACAAGACAAAACTATGACAAAGTGTGTTCAACAAGCAAGACGGCATGGGCACTCTGGCGAGTAATGATCTCGGCTAATAACAAGACATCGGCAAGTAGGGAACAATGACCTCGGCTAGGAAGGACAACACTTGACTAAGCTGTGCCACACCTTGGCCTAGATGTGCCACACCTCGGTCTAGGTCATACCACTCCGAGACAGGATCACTTGGGTGTAAAGGTAACATCTCGGCCCAGATGATTCACACATCGGCCTTGGTGATGAACACCTCGGCCTAGATAATGACATCTCGGTCAGTATGTCAAAGCAAAGGTAGAGGTTAAACAAGGTGGTTCCAAGATAATTCTAGACTGAAAATGACTTCGGCTAAACCCAAACCAAGCAAGGTACAAAACTTACTGTAACACTTAAACGAACAAGGACAAGACTCGAAATGCAAGTGTACAAGACAAAATCACACGAATGCATATAAGTATGGTTAGGATAGCGTGAGGATTATTACATCCTACCCCCCTTAAAGGAGTTTGGTCCCCAAACTTGAGGTACCTTGGTTCGAGAATAATTCCAGGTATCGGACTTTCATTTCCTCTTCCATTTCCCATGTAGCATCCTTGCCGTAATGCTCTTTCCATTCAATCTTCACCATCGGTATTACCTTATTTCTCAATCGCCTCACTTGTCTATCGATGTTGCGTATTGGCTCTTCTTCATAGCTTAGGCCTTCATCAACCACAATCCCGAAATGATCGATCACGTGTAGTGGATCCCGCATATACCTCCTCAACATCGAGATATGAAACACATTATGAACTTGACTTAATCTCGGTGGTAAAGCAAGTCTGTAGGCAACCGGGTTAACTTTCTCAAGGATTTCAAACAGTCCAATGTAACGGGATGCCAATTAACCCTTCTTCCCAAATCTTGAAACTCCTTTCACTGGTGAAACCTTCAGGAATACATGATCCCCAATTTCAAATTCCAACTCCCTTCTTCTCTGATCGGCATAACTTTTCTGTCGACTCTGAGCACACTTGATTCTTTGTCGAATGAGCTTAATCTTCTCGGTTGTAACCTGAACTAACTCAGGACCAATCAAAGCTTTATCTTCCACTTCAGTCCAACATATCGGCGATCTGCACTGCCTTCCATACAAAGCTTCATACGGTGCCATGCCAATGCTAGCTTGATAGCTGTTGTTGTAAGCGAACTCTACTAACAGCAAATGCTCTTCCCAGCTTCCCTTGAAGTCCAATACACACAGTCTAAGCATATCTTCAAGTGCTTGAATTGTTCTCTCTGTTTGGCCATCGGTCTGGGGATGAAAATCTGTACTAAACCTCAATTCGGTCCCTAAAGCCCTTTGTAAACTCTGCCAAAATCTGGAAACAAATTTCGGATCTCAGTCCGACACGATGGACATCGGTACACCATGAAGTCTAACGATCTCGTTCATATATAACACAGTAAGTCGATCAGCACTGAACAAAGTCCTAACCGGCAAGAAATGCGCTGACTTCGTTAACCTGTCGATTATAACCCAGATCGAATCCATTCCTTTCCAGGTCTTCGGCAAACCAATCACAAAGTCCATGGAGATGTCTTCCCATTTCCACTCAGGAATCAGCAAAGGTTGGAGAAGTCCTGCCGGCCTCTGATGTTCTGCTTTCACTTGTTGACAATACAAACACTGAGACACGAACTCGGCTATCTCTCTTTTCATATTCGGCCACCAAAAGATCTGTTTTACATCTTGATACATCTTGGTGTTCCCTGGATGAACTGCAAATCTGGATCCATGAGAGTCTTGCAAAATCCTTCTTTTCAATTCTGGGACGTCAGCCACGCATAATCTTCCTTCAAACTTAAGCACTCCATTCTCAAGGGTGTAACCCGACTTCGGCTTGGTGGTAATCTCGTCGGCTACTTTCTTTAGGAATCCATCCTCCATTTGCCTTGCCTTTACTTCCCCAATAGTAGTCAGCTCCACTGAAATCATGGCTAGGCATGCCATACTTCCCACTGACTTCCCACTCAATGCGTCGGTTACCGAGTTTGCTTTACCTGGGTGATACTGAATTTGCATGTCGTAATCCTTCAATAATTCAAGCCATCTCCTCTGCCTCAAATTTAGTTCCTTTTGGGTGAATAAGTACTTCAAACTCTTGTGATCTGTAAAAACTTGGCAGGAGGCTCCATACAAGTAGTGGCGCCAAATCTTCAAGGCAAACACCACGGCTGCTAGCTCTAGATCATGGGTTGGATAGTTCTTCTCATGAAGTTTCAACTGGCAGGATGCATATGCTATGACTCTGCCCCCTTGCATTAACACACAACCCAAACCCTTATGCGATGCATCGCTGAAAATCTGAAATTCCTCATTACCTGACGGGAGTACAAGGACTGGTGCCGTAACTAACCTTGTCTTCAACTCTTGGAAGGCTGATTCTCTATCATCGGTCCATTCATATGTTGTTCCTTTCTTAGTTAGTTGTGTCAATGGTACTGCTATCCTTGAGAAGTCCTTCACAAACTTTCTGTAATAACCTGCCAAGCCCAGAAAACTACGAACCTCGGACACGTTGGTCGGCGTCGGCCAATTCACAATGGCCTCAATCTTACTCGGATCAACTGATATACCCTCTTCATTAATCACATGCCCTAAAAATGAGATGCTAGAAAGCCAAAATTCACACTTACTCAACTTGGCGTACAACTTCTTGTCTCTTAAGATTTGCAGGGCAAGCCTCAGGTGATTCTCGTGCTCAATTGTACTCTTGGAATAGATTAATATGTCGTCAATAAAAACAACTGCGAACTCATCTAGATACGGCTTAAAGACTCTGTTCATCAAGTCCATGAACGCTGCAGGAGCATTGGTCACTCCGAAAGGCATTACCAAAAATTCGTAGTGGCCATACCTTGTCCGAAAAGCAGTCTTCTCAATATCATTGGTTTTAACCTTCAGCTGATGGTAGCCCGATCTAAGGTCAATCTTGGAAAAGACTCGTGCCCCTTGTAATTGATCAAGCAAATCGTCAATCCTAGGCAATGGGTACTTGTTCTTGATGGTTACCTTATTAAGTTCTCTGTAATCAATGCAAAGGTGAAGCGTGCCATCCTTCTTCTTAACAAATAAAACGGGTGCTCCTCACGGTGAAGTGCTCGGCCTAATGAATCCCTTATCCAACAATTCTTGTAACTGTAGCTTCAGTTCTCTAAGTTCAGCAGGGGCCATCCTATAGGGTGTTCTGGAGATAGGTTGCGTTCCCGACATGAGGTCCACGGTAAACTCTATTTCTCTATCGACTAAGTGGCCAGGCAGCTCGTTTGGAAAGACGTCGGGAAATTCCTTAACAACTGGTATGTCGGCTAACTCAACACTTCCATTCAAATCACTTAGTATACTGCACAAATAACCCGGACACCCTTTTTGGATCAACTTATAGGCTTTCATGGATGAGATCAAGTATGGTGGAGGTACTACTCCTTTACCCTGGAAAAAGACGTCGATTTTGGTTGGGGTCTTTAATGTAACGCTCTTAGTAACACAATTAATGGATGCATGATGCGCTACTAACCAATCCATTCCCAATATGACATCAAAGTGGGTCATACTTAACGGCATCAAATCAGCTAATAATTCAACGTCCTCAATCACCACAACACACGCCCTAAATATGGATGCTATAATTATAGTTCCCCCAGATGGAGTAGATACAGATAGCACATAATCAAAGGGTTCTAACGGTCTGTTCAACTTCTCGGCAAATTTAACAGATACAAAAGAATGTGTAGAGCACGGATCAATCAAGACGTATGCAACTTGAGAGCAAATTGAGAGTGTACCTGACACTACCGTTTCAGCATTCTGGGTGTCTCCTGGCACTAGGGCAAAAACTCTGCCCTGTCTCATCTGTGTCCTTCCGACGTTGCTTCCTTGTGCAGAGCCCGAGGTGCTCCCATTTTTCTTACCATCACTAGCTCTTGCCTTTGGACAGTCTTTCACACGATGGCCTATCTCCCCACATTCAAAGCAAGCTCCTGTCGCCCAGCGACAAACCCCGAGATGCGGCTTCCCACAACTCGCACACGTCGGCTTAGTATTTCCGTCCCGATCTGAGTTGCTGGAACTGCCCACATTCGCCTTCTTCTTGGCATTAAACGGCATCCGACAACCTTCATAGTTCTGTCTCTTCCTCTGACTCTCTCCTGAACTTTGATATCGGTATAAGTTAGCTTCCGCCAAGATGGCCTTGTCTAACACCTCGGCGTAAGTCGGCAGATTAAGCATGTTGACCCGATCCTGGATTGGTCCACGTAGTCCACTTTCAAACTTTCTGGCTTTCCTATACTCATCACTGACCATATGGGGCGCATATCTTGCCAATTCGGTGAAGGCACGGTCGTACTCTGCCACTGTTCTGTTGCCTTGTGTCAGAGTCTGGAACTCTGTGGTCTTGCGATCCCGAACGCTAAGCGGAAAATGCTTGTTGTAAAACAGTTCTAAAAATCTGGCCCAAGTTAAACCAGGATTAGCCTCCCGGATCATCATCCACCACCTTCGAGCGTCGTCGTCTAATGTGAATGCTGCTAATGTCACCTTCTGAGGGTCGGTGCTAGGAAAGATTTCGAACAACTTTTCCATTTCTAAAACCCACGCCTCGGCCTTCATCGGCTCTATGTCCCCTGTGAATCTTGGTGGGTTCATCTTCTTGAACTCTTTAATCAAAGTCATCGTCCCCTCTCCATACAAGGCTGGCTGTGGAGGTACTTGGGGCACTGGAAGAGGCGGAGCTGCATGTCAGTCATCCGTCTGTTCGGCCGGGGTAGATGTAGCACTTGCATTCTGTTGCCTCATCTGCCTCAATTCATGGGTTAAGCCTTCAACCAATCTGTCCAATCTATCCTCTGATTGATCTCGGCCAACTGATGGTCTACCTCTCCTCATGATGCTATGAGCAGGCAAAATACAACCTTAAAACAACTGAGCCAAGAACCATGTATGCAAATAATAAATGGTTATGCCGAGATGATGCACACCTTGTCAAGTAGCAAGCAATATGATGCAAATCCTAAAATCATCCTAAGGGACATCCTATGCTCTTTAGGACTCAAAGTGTGTGAATAACGTACTATGCTCTGATACCATTCTGTCACGACCCCAAACCGCCCCTAGTGGTTTAGTGCCGTGATGGCCAGTAATCCGAGATCACCGAAGGCCAACATTCAAAATTCACACACAAACAGAGTATAATTATATATTGGGCTCACAAGTGCGGAAGCAATAATCTTAAAATACAAGTGGTCCATAAGAGCAGTGCGTAAGTTACATGGAATGGCATACAACTTTACATAATATTACAACTTGGATACAAATACAATAAAGTTCAAAATACATTTTTGTACATCTTGATCAAAAGGCTTCTCCAGCCGACATGTGTAAATTACAAGCATTGTAAGCCGAGAAGCATAGTTTTCAAGACTGCCGACATGAATACAAATTAAGCCGACATGACAAAAACCCAAAACAAGCCTGCGAGTCACACCTAGGCGTCACCGCCTTCCTGCTCATCACCTACATATATATAGAGAGAGGGTGAGCTTGGATACTCAGTGAATGGTATAAGAAATAAAGGGGTTTGCATGGCTGGTATTCAAGATCTTTAACAACAATACATAACATAATAGTGCAAGTCAAGGGATGAACCGAGTCCATCTTCCAAATCTGTCAAGTTTCAAAGGATGCTTACTAATATCATTATAATACAAGTGATGACATCTCGGCAAACAAAACCCACTCGGTAAACCGTCAGTGGCAAACAAGGCAAGACAAGGGAGATATCTCAATTCGATGGTGTCGTTGCATTATAGTCCCCGGACACTAAGGACTTGTGCTACTAATTCTTAGAGTCCCCTAGCACGCACGGACTTCCAAACTTTGGGCTACAAATGCTATAGTCCCTTAGCACATATGGACTTCCAAACTTTGTGCTACAAATGCTTATAGTCCCTTAGCACGTACGGACTTCCAAACTTTGTGCTACAAATGCTTATAGTCCCTTAGCACGTACGGACTTCCAAGAATGTCATCAAAACAAGAATATATATTTTCCAATTAGGAATAAACATTCATGCTTACAAATAATTTCCAAAATAAGCAAAACAAGACTTTATCAAAGCATTATAACATAGCTTTATTAAAGATTCCACTCACTTAGTTCTTCAAACGTCGGGGTCGAGGCAAGTCCAAACCCTACAAACACATGGCAAAATCTATTGAATGCACTTTCAAACAGGTTTCACATGCATGCAGATGGTCTCAGCATTCCCCAAGACTAAGTCAAATCAAACAAACACAATCCTTTATCTCGGAAAACATGCTGGGCGACTACCAGGTCTAGGCCGAGGTTCTACATCCTCTGACCACGGTGTGGCCTCGATGGTCACATCCAAAGGAGTGAAGTCGGGAAAATCTAGGTTTCCCTTCCTTGAAGAACAAGATGAACATGAATATGAGGAGGATGAATGCAAAGATCGTGATTTTCTATTACAAAATCTGTGGTTTCATGCTATGAGTTCAAAAACATGGACCTGGATACCCATATTCAAGGATCTAGTGAGGACAAACACAAAAACACGAAACTTAATGCAAACTTTCAGATCAAATAAGACTTTTCTTTCGTGAACACATGAACACCATTTTCTCTTTCTAGGCTCCGTTTGGGGACTTACATTTTTAGCCAAAAAGCCAAAAAGTTACCCTTTTAGCCAAAAAGCCAACAACTCATACCAAAAAGTCAAAGATTCTCTTTTCTCTTTACATTTTGCACATCTTTTCGTAATTAGCCAAAAAGTCATCCCAAACATATAAGTTTTTTTTACCTACTTTTTTAGCCAAATAGCCAAAAAGTTACTAAATTAGCCTGTTCCCAAACGAGGCCTAAAACCAACTTTAAATCGATGCATGACATGCAAAACGGGTTCGATCATGCAATGCAGCTAGATGATCAATAAGAATGACAAGGGTAGATCAAGAATCTAACCTCAATACGCGAATCTAATGGTTTGATATCTAGGAATCAAGCTCGAAACTCACTCTCTCACTCTAAGCTTCTTCTCCTTCTTCTAGAGCTTCTCTCTCCTCACAAACAAAGACATATAGCAAATGATACGCTGTTAAGTCTGCTGGCTAAGTTAACCCTCTACAGAGGCACGTGGCAGCGGCTGGTTGGTGCTACACAGAAAGGTGGCTGAGTGACAAGACAAAACTATGACAAAGTGTGTTCAACAAGCAAGACGGCATGGGCACTCTGGCAATTAATGATCTCGGCTAATAACAAGACATCGGCAAGTAGGGAACAATGACCTCGGCTAGGAAGGACAACACTTGACTAAGCTGTGCCACACCTTGGCCTAGATGTGCCACACCTCGGTCTAGGTCATACCACTCCGAGACAGGATCACTTGGGTGTAAAGGTAACATCTCGGCCCAGATGATTCACACCTCGGCCTTGGTGATGAACACCTCGGCCTAGATAATGACATCTCGGTCAGTATGTCAAAGCAAAGGTAGAGGTTAAACAAGGTGGTTCCAAGATAATTCTAGACTGAAAATGACTTCGGCTAAACCCAAACCAAGCAAGGTACAAAACTTACTGTAACACTTAAACGAACAAGGACAAGACTCGAAATGCAAGTTTACAAGACAAAATCACACGAATGCATATAAGTATGGTTCGGATAGCGTGAGGGTTATTACAATATCCTTTCTGGTGGACTCTTGAGCTGAAGCAAAATACTTTTTTCTTGTTTCCTCGTGCACATGGAATTGTTTTTACAAATGTTGACCATTGTGGATATATTCCATCAGCAAGGTAATATCCCATTGTATAGTCATTACCATTGATTGAGTGATTGACTAGAGGACAGTGGCCTTTAGCAAGCTTGGCAAATATAGGAGATCGATCTAGCAGGTTGATGTCATTATGAGATCCTGGTAACCCAAAAAATGCATGCCATATGCAAAGATCATACGACGCCACTGCTTCCAAAATAATTGTTGGTTCATGAATATGACAAGTATACATTCTGCTTAACGCAGTCGAACAATTTTTCCATTTCCAGTGCATACAATCTATACTCCCCAACATTCTAGGAAAACCGCGACTTTCACCAACTGCTAGCAATCTAGCAATATCATCGTTGTATGGTGACCTTAAGTACTTATCTAAAAAAATTACTACAATAGCTTTAACAAACTTTTTCAGACTATCCAGTGCGGTACTTTCTCCGATCCTCAGATATTCATCCATATAATCAACCGTTATTCCATAAGCAAGCATCCTAAGTACGGCGGTCATTTTTTTAAGAGAAGATAAACCGAGCATTCTGGTAGCATTTCTTTTTTGGACGAAGTATGGATAATGTGCTTCTATTGTTGCTTGAATTTGGAGAAAAAGAGAACGGCGCATCCGAAATCTCCTCCGAAATAAATTGGAGGGATATATAGGTGGTTCAGCAAAATAGTCAAGAAAAAGCCTTTCATGGCCTTGACTAAAATCATGTCGAATATATTTGTGGCCTTTAACAGAACCACGATGTGAGTTTGATTGTCTCTCAAGTCATTATTCTTCCATTGCAACCACTGCATATATCTCTAACTGATCATAAGAGTCTTCATCATTAGTAATCATATTGATTACACAATTGCGAGCCATAGAAAAAATTTAGAGAATGAATTCGAAAGAAATTGGTTTCAAATTGAAAAACATGACCATTAGGCTATTGAAAAAATGACCGTTGTTGTTTGAAGCGTTGGTACAATTTAAGTAGCTGCCCCATTGCCTGAACTGAAATTAATAACGTTGTTGTTTGAAAAAATTCCAAAATTTGAGTAGGAGCCCACTGCTTGAAATTGCTGAGTTGGTTGACATGTGTTTTTATTATTTTATTATTAAAAAAAATTCAAATTTAAAAGTGATTGAAAAGATTATTTTAATAAAATAGAGAGTTTGTTGGGGAAGTAAATGAAAAAGTGATTTCTAAAATAGGGAATGAATTTTTTAATAATATTTTTGGGCAAAATATAAGTAGATTGATAGAGATGCTCTAATACATATTTTGGTTGCCATACATGGTTGTGTTGTGCTATATAAACCTTATGTCACTGTGGTTTTCAAACTAGAAATCGCACATGCATCAAAATGTGAGTTCGACAAAGTAAAGAAACACGAAATTGAACAGATGCATTAAAGTTTAAAAGTGATGGGGTGAGCCCAGTTTAGAGACTTGCACAAGTGACTTGTGAACCCTAACATGGCACAGGAAGGTATTTTGACTCTTATCGGTATAGGTTATATAAGGTTGGTGATGCGGGCATCACAACATAGACTGTTCCCTTGGAGCAGATCATGATGTCACGACTCGAGTACGTAACCTTGGTACGTGGGCATCATTGATAGTTACAGCAAGTAACATTTGAATATTTGACCAAGGGGGAGTCAAAATTGCCTGTGGCCATTGCGTAGCAGTTGAGTGGAAATAGTGCTCCACGGGAAGGTACTTAGACTTACCTGATAAACTAAATCTATGTGAATTTAAAAGAAAAGTTGGCATTTTCCTTATGATGAAATACTGCTTCCGCTTGCCATTGTTCTTATTGTCTATTGTTATTATTTCAACTGATAGCATTCTTGTTATGCATATTAAACACTGCTTGTTACTCTGTAAATACACAATATTCATTAACTCTGAGTATTATTATCGAGGTGGGTATTTCGAGTTGTAGTATCTCATTAGGCTCGTCGCTCATTGGCATTCTCATTGCCCTAGTGTTTTATGCCAGGTACCAAAGAAACTAACGGAAACACCAAGGTCTTGGAAAGCGACATTCAGCCTTGGTTAGCTTGAAGTGTGCCCATGTCCCATGAACCATTTTTCTGAGTTTTTTAGTTTTTCTCTAGGTTTCTTTTCTATATTTGTATTTTTCTTTCATGAATGTACTAAGACTAAGTTTTAAGTTTGATTGGAGTTGCAATTTAAGAACTTTTGGTAGCGTTTGGTAGAGTTTTCTAAATATGATTTGGGAATAGGATTATATTTTGAGTTTGTGAGTTTTGGAATTAACATTTGAGTGTGGAAATTTTATTTGGTGAATGATTTTTTAAAAAAGTTTTGAATTGAGTGGGAAATTTTTGACGTGACATGTGATATTTGATACAAAAACTTACAACTTATAACCAAACACACAACTCAAAATTCTATTCAAAACTTATAAAAAAATTTAAAAATTTCTGAAATTTTTTTTAATTAAAATATAAAAAAATACCAGGTGCCAATTGTAATAAATAAATAAATAATAGCACTGTTCCAATCAACCAACCAAGCATCCGGGAGGATGACCGGCCAAATGTCTGGAAGGACAACCGGTTAGCCTAAATTTTCCCACATTGGAAAGAGTTTTCAAAAGTGTGTGTAGAATTAATTTTTGAAAATTGTAAACAAACAACACACTCCAAATAAGGGGTAGAAATGTGTTTGGAGAGCTTCTCCAAACACAGCCTTTAATTTCTATTTTTGTTAATTAATGGATGATGGCAAACTTGGTGGTAACAATGATTAGAAGTTCTTAATTAATAAAATTTATTTTAAGTTTTAAACCTTATTATGATGTCCTCAAATTTTGGGACATTACAGAAGACCTCCATTAAATCTCCATTGAAGACCATTGTAAATCCTCCAAAATAGTTTTGAAGGTAAGAAATCTTTTCATTTTCTTATTATATTTATCATTTTGTTATTGCACTTATCATTTTCGAATCTATGTCCACTCCATTGGCACAAAAGATAGGTTATTTCGGTCTATGTGCTCTCTTTTTTTGAAGCAAGGTAGCACCTCCCTCAGTGTTGCTACCCATTCAATATCAAAGCATCACAAATCCATTGTTTGTTGCAAAGACCAAATTAGATTTCAAGAGGGAGACACTCGAGGGCAAAATACCTTGCCCTAGAGATTAAAAAAAAAAAAAAAGGCATCCTAGTTGCAAGTCAAATTGGTTTAAACTAGTTTTTCCTACCTTCTAACTTCCAATAATAAGAAGAATATTAATAAGGGTAAAAATAACAATCGACAGAAGCTCATTGCAAAGACCCATCGGTCTTAATGGAAAAATTATGGTTTAATTTTTTTAACTCAAAAGGTCTATATTAAGATTTTCTTGTTCTTAAAAAGATGTGTTTAAGAAATTTTTTTATATAATATTATAGATATTGCTGGATGTCTATTATAGTCATTTTTATTTAGAATATAATTGTCATTAAATTAATATTTCATTAAGTTTATGCATTGAGCTAATTAGATATGTAAAAATAAAATTTTCCTTCTTACCATTCAAAAAAAAGTAGATAGTAAACTCTCAATTGTGATGAAAATCTGAGATGATATTGGTAATGACAAAATAAATACTAAATAAAAATGGTATGAAAGATTTTGTGTTCGTTTGTACCTTGCAGTAGGCTACCTAAGATCTACATCGGGAATGTATTGGATGATTGGCCAATATTCTTTCCCATTTTCACACTTCTGTTTCAATATTGGATTACATTGCCCGATGTCCAGTGACAAAAGCGAGGGAGGGAATCCTTGTTCTGGAAAGGTCACAAGCTCAGGGCAATACCAGATCCGTAGATGCAAAAGAAAGGGAGGCAACCCTTCATTTGGAAAGGACGCGAGCTTAGGGCAACCCCAGATTTCAAGTGTTTGGAGAGAGGTGAGGTTTTGAAACTCCTCATAAGAGAGTCTTTCCAGATTTGGGAAGTGGAGGATGGTCAAATTCATGAGAAAGGTGGACAAGAACATCCATTCTTCTGGAAAGGACACCGTATCTCCCCACGGCCAGTCTCAGCCTTGAAGTTGGAGTGTTGTAAGAGAAGAGAGTTTGTACAAACCCCACTTTAACGGAAGTGAAAGTTGACCGATGTCGTCCCCTCTCAAATTCCTGATTTCAAGTGAAGTGATGTTGGCGAGGAAACTCCCTTCCTTGACAAAGTAGGAGACCATTCCTGCTTTGCATTTATATAAACACAACTTTTGAAGCGAAGTAAGTTGGTTGATGTTGTTGTTCTCATCACGGCCACCAAGTGACAGGGGCTCCAGATTATGACAATAGTTTATCTGCAATTCACTGAGATTCCTGAGATTATTGGCTTCAAGTAAAGATATGAGACTCCCACAAAATTCGATACAAATAGTTTCAAGAGATGGACAATCAATTTTGATCCCTTCCTCTGCAAAAAGTGACTCCAGATTTTCACACAACTCAATCCCAAGTTGTTTTAGTGTGGATGGTAGCCCACATCTTGACAATAAATATGTGAGTGATGCACATTCAGAAACCAGTAACTCTTGCAGATTATTGAGTGTCATCAACTCTGGTAGGGACTCCAAAGCATTACAATTTGAAACCCTAAGTTCTCTCAGCATAGATGGCAAACCTTTCATTGGAAAAGAGATAAGACTTGCACAATCATGGATTCTAAGCACCCCAAGAGATGTGTATGTGTGCAGATCTTGTGGCAATTTCTTCAGCATTCCACACTCTTCAATTGTTAAATACTCGAGTCTCGTTATGCAAGGCAGCCCCTCATGTTGCTGCTTTTTCCAACCTTCTCCTCCTTTTTCTTGCTCTTCTTCAAACAAGAAAACGACTTTGGGGCAATGAGAAATCTTCAAATGGTAGAGATGTTAGGACTATTGGACACCAAAAATCAATTCCACACAATAACACAAGAATATTTACTTGGTTCGGCAATTGCCTACGTCCACGGAGAGCGATATATTATCCGGAGAAAGATTACAGAACTCTGTCACAAACACTCTCACACTTTGTTTTCTCTGTGTGTCTCACATTTCTCTCCTCTCAGCCTCTCCATTTATACACATAGATGGTAGGTGAGGAGAGCCAGCCTTCATCTTCTTCATTCGGTGGTCGTCGCCAATCCGTCCACCTTTGCAGCTTGCCAACCGACAAGCCGCATTCCTTGACAAGCAATGCCATGCTTTCACATGGAGAAGTTGACTAATATCCTTATGAGCTGCTGGAGCTAACAATTCTTCCCCTCCACGCCTATAAGGATAACTGA
Source organism: Camellia sinensis (assembly GCF_055761805.1). NCBI lineage: Eukaryota > Viridiplantae > Streptophyta > Magnoliopsida > Ericales > Theaceae > Camellia > Camellia sinensis. The sequence goes on from NC_138962.1 coordinate 104,834,614, forward strand.
CTTCTCACTTGAAGTCCATCCCGGTCAGATTCTTGCAAACTTCCAGTTTGTCTCTCGTGACACCCCTGGTCATCATGTCAGAAGGATTCTTGTCTGTGTGAATCTTCACTAGCTTCATCAGCTGCTTTTCCATCACTTCTCGTATCCAATGATACCGGACATCAATGTGTTTTGTACGTGAATGGTACATGGAATTCTTGCTCAAATCAATTGCACTTTGACTATCACAATGTACCTTGTATTGTTCTTGCTGTAGACCCAATTCTTGAAGAAACCGCTTTAACCACAACATTTCCTTTCCAGCATCTGCGGCAGCAATGTACTCTGCCTCTATTGTAGATAAAGCAACACACTTTTGTAGTTTGGACTGCCATGAAACAGCTCCCCCCGCAAAGGTGAATAGAAATCCTGATGTAGACTTTCTACCATCAAGATCACCTGCCATATCAGCATTTGTAAAACCTTTCAAAATTGGTTCAGCTCCCCCGAAACATAAACACATCCTTGAAGTTCCCTTCAAGTACCGAAGAATCCATTTGACCGCCTCCCAATGCTCCTTTCCTGGATTGGCGAGGAATCTGCTCACAACACCAACTGTGTGAGTTATATCTAGTCGGGTACAGACCATTGCATACATCAAACTTCCTACTGCGGAAGAATAAGGGATTGTCTCCATTTCATTCCTTGTAGAGCTAGTCGTGGGACACGAACGCTTTGACACATTGAAATGGTTGGCCAGTGGTGTGTTGACTGGCTTGACATATTTCATGTTGAACCTTTCAATTACCCGTTCAACATATTTCTCTTGTGACAGCCATATCTTCTTGGTTTTCCTGTCACGAACAATCTTCATGCCCAAAATTTGCTGTGCTGGGCCTAAATTCTTCATGTCAAAATACTGCGACAAGTCCTTTTTCAACTTGTTGATCATAGTAGTATCCTGTCCGATGATCAGCATATCATCGACATACAACAGTAGGATAACGAAGTTTCCATTCGAAAACCTGCGGAAATATACACATTGGTCCACCACCGTTCTTGTGTACTCGTGATCCACCATAAATGAATCAAACTTTTTATACCATTGTCTCGGCACCTGTTTCAGGCCGTAGAGACTCTTCTTCAGTTTGCAGGCCCGATTCTATTTTCCTTTAACTTCAAATCCTTCTGGTTACTCCATGTAGATCTCTTCCTCCAACTCACCATAGAGAAAGGCAGTCTTGACATCCATTTGTTCTACTTCTAGATTCAAGCGAGCTGCTAATCCCAGAGCTACTCGAATAGAAGTCATCTTCACAATTGGGGAGAAGATCTCATCAAAATCAATTCCTTTCTTCTCCCCAAAGCCTTTGACCACCAAACGAGCTTTATGCTGCAATAGTTTATCATTTCCATCTTTCTTTAACTTATACACCCATTTGTTTTTCAAGGCTCTCCTGTCTCTTGGAAGTGGAACAAGCTCATAAGTGTGGTTCTTCTGCAAAGAACTCATCTCCTCCTTCATGGCTTGTATCCAACAATCTTTCTCTATATGACTCTTGGCTTCCGAAAAACTCTCGGGCTCCCCCTCATCAGTAATCAGAATATACTGAGAAGTGGGATATTTGGTTGATGGCACGGCAGCTCTTCCAATTCTTCGCAACTGAGGCCCAGTTGCCTCTGTTTGAGGGGGTTGCTCCCCCTGCTCATCACCCTCTTCATCCGGGTCTTCATCTCTTTCCTCCTGATCCTCAATTTCTGGCATAGGATCCTGCAACTCTGGCACTTCTTGTTGCATATCATAACATCTAGCATTTTGTGATGACTCGGGAGATGGAAACAAGTCTGGAGTGATGACATCTCTGGACTTTGCAGATTTCTCAAAATCTGCTATTGTCTGGTCTTCTTGGAACACAACATCTCTACTCCTGAACATCTTCTTGTTCACTGGGTCCCACACCTTGTACCCAAATACTGCATCTGAATAGCCCACAAATATGCATAGAGTGGACTTGTCATCAAGCTTCTGTATGTTTTCCTTAGAGATGTGTGCAAAGGCCTTACACCCGAAGACTCTCAAGTGAGAATATGATACCTTTCTTCTGGACCAGACTTCCTCAGGTATCGCAAAATTCAACGGGACTGAAGACGACCTGTTGATGAGGTAATAGGCTGTACTGGCGGCTTCAGCCCAGAATGACTTTGGCAACTTTGCCATTTTGAGCATACATCTGACTCTTTCCATAATAGTGTGGTTCATCCTTTCTGCCACACCATTGTGTTGTGGGGTGTCGGGAACTGTTGTCTCGTGCCGGATACCTTTGCTGGCACAGTATGCTGCAAAAGCATTGGAAATGCACTCGCCTCCATTGTTTGTGAGAAAACACTTCAACTTCTTCCCAGTCTCTCTTTCTACCATTGCATGGAACTCCTGAAAGTGCTGAAATACCTCATCTTTTGTCTTCAAGAAATTCACCCACAACTTCCTTGATGCATCATCAATGAAAGTCAGAAAATACTTGCGGCCGCCATGTGACTCCACTTCGATTGGGCCACAAACATCCGAGTATACCATATTGAGCACTTCTGTTTTCCTCTTGCTCGTTAAACTAAATGATACTCGATGTTGCTTGCCATAAAGGCAATGAGCACACGGCTTCAAAGCACTCCTTTTGGATAAGGGTATTCTAGATTGCTTTGCCAATAGATGTAATCCCTTCTCACTCATGTGAGCCATTCTTCTGTGCCATAAGTCCGGTGACTCCTTGTCTTCTGCTGCATTAAGACTTTCCAGACAGATCTTCATTTGAGTCTTATACAGTGTTGAAGACATCTCTCCTCTGGCGATTGTCAAAGCTCCTCCTGTCAGCTTCCAACGGTCATTTCCGAATGTACTTGTATAGCCCTATCGGTCCAGGGCGCTTCCGGAGATAAGATTGAGGCGCAAATCTAGAACATGCCTCACATCTTTGAGAACCAGCTTGTTCCCGACATTAGATTGAATACTAATGTCTCCAATACCCACAATCTTCGAATAACTAGAATTCCCCATTCGAACAGTGCCAAAATCTCCAGCATTGTACGAGCTGAAGAGTTCTCTGTGGGAAGTGGCGTGATAGGATGCAGCTATGTCTATCACCCATTCTGTGTAGCTGTGGTCAGCCACGTGAAGGCAATCTTCCTCTTCACCAACTGCAAGAAGTATTTTATCAGTTGTTGTGGCTGTTCTGTTCTCATCTCCTTTGGCCTTTCTCTTTCCGGTTTGGGCAGTTTCTCTTTATGTGACCCTCCTGGCCACAGTGATAGCAAGTGAAGCTGGAGTTACCTGGACCTTTGTTGTCTCTGGATTTACTCTTGCTGTTCCAGCTGCCTCTACTCTTGCTTCTTCCTCTACCTCTTCCTTTACCTCTGTCTCTGCCTCTATCTCCTTCTTGTCTCTTCATTGTACATGGCATCTGTGACCATACTCATGGTCAGTTTCCCTTCTGGTGCAGAGGTGCTGAGAGAAACCACCAATGTCTCCCAACTGTCTGGTAAAGAACTGAGTAATAGTACGGCTTGCATTTCATTGTCCAATCGCATCTTAACGGTTGCAAGCCGATTCACCAGATTTTTGAATTCACTGGTGTGCTCGGCGATAGACACACCATTCTTCAACTTCAGATTTACTAGCCTTCTCATCACCAAGGCTTTGTTTTGAGCGGTCTTTGACTGGTACATGTCGTTTAACATTGTCCAAAGAGTACAGGCATCTGTCTCTTCGGCGACATGATGGAACACACTGTGGTCTATCCATTGTCTGATACAAGCGATAGTCTTGCGGTTCATCTTTATCCAGTCATCATATTTCACTCCTTCAGGTTTAACCCCCTTTATAAAAATGAGGTCAAACAAGTCCTTTAAAAACAGGATGTCTTCTATCCGTGACTTCCAAATTGCATAATTGGAAGGAGTTAACTTGAACATAGATTCTGAAGTTGATGTGGACACCTCTATTGTATTCTGTCTTTTTACAGAAAACTCCGAATGAAAAATCTGACCGTATGGATGTTTTCGGAATACTCCAAATAGTCAAAAAATAACATTGGATCATCAAAAACAGACTCAGAATGGTCCTGATTATGCCAAAACAGTTTAGACGGTTCAGATCTGCGAAATTTGGTGCACCTGCGAAGCACCGGATGATTTCCGTGGTTTGGCTGAGTCAACGGCTTAGTCAACGAGCCGGTCAACGCGGCTTGGAAAGCGACGCGGCTCAGTCAACAGCTCAGCTCGGCGGCTCGGCTCAACTCGGTCAACGGTTCAGGTCAACGGTGCCACGTGTCTGCCATGCGGCACTCACGCGGCACCACGCAGTCGTCTTCTTCCTTGGGCGCGCGTGAGGGCGCATGCGTGCGTCGGAACTGACGCGCCGGCTGGTGATCGGCGCGTGACGGCGAGTGGTGCGCGTGGGGCTGACGCTCTTTCTTTGGGCGGCGTGTGGAGGCGCGTGCGGGCTCTTCTTGAGCTCTGCTTTGCAGTTCTGGACTCCTGTCGTTGAGTCCTTGCTCCTGGTGTGCTCAAAACCGAATTTCGAGTAACTTGATTTCTGGACAGTTTCGAAAAACATTCTGTTTTTGTTCCGAAACGCAACCGATTTGGCTCTGATACCACTTGTTAGGACTATTGGACACCAGAAATCAATTCCACATAATAACAGAAGAATATTTACGTGATTCGACAATTGCCTACGTCCACGGAAAGCGATATATTATCCGGAGAAAGATTACAGAACTCTCTCACAAACACTCTCGCACTTTGTTCTCTCTGTGTTTCTCACATTTCTCTCCTCTCAGCCTCTCCATTTATACACATAGATGGTAGGTGAGGAGAGCCAGCCTTCATCTTCTCCTTTCGGTGGTCGTCACTAATCCGTCCACCTTTGCGGCTTGCCAACCGACAAGCCGCATTCCTTGACAAGCAATGCCATGCTTTCACATGGAGAAGTTGACTGATATCCTTATAAGCTGTTGGAGCTAACAAGAGGGAAGGGAGATATACTTGTATTCTTACCTTATTCTGCCACAATGTTATGAGTTCTTGGCAGTTACTAATGTCCAATTTCTCGAGTCCCATCAAATCTTGAGTAAACCATGTCGGTAGGAACGCCAGTTTTTCAACATCAGAAATGCTCAAAGCAGTTATTGAAGTCAAATGCTTAGACATTTCATTAGCCAGTAACTCTTCATCTGTTGTGCTTGGATCACAGAAGGAGTTGAGAACTGTAACATGGCTTTCTCTTGGGAGAATAACATTATTCTTTGAGAAGGACGCAAGTGATGGCTGAACGAGGCTCGAAACATCAATCAACAACTGCGGACAACCATCAATTTTGAGAGAATTGAGACAAAGAAGATCATTTGGTAATCTTCCAACAAGTTTGGGACAATTTTTTATGGAAAGCTCACTGAGATAACAGAACAGCTGAACTCCCTCTGTTTCAAAAGCAGACCATTCATCCTATTCTGGCATAAACTCAAAGCTCAGTCTCTCTAGAGAGGGGAAAGGTTTGGCACCACACTGCTGCCCATAGAACTCACAACCCAAGCGCTTTATTGCACTCATTCCTTCAATGTAAAGGTCTTTAAGCAAGGGTAGTTGTCCAAGTGGTGGCAAAGATCTGCAACATGTGCTACCTTCTAATCGCATGAACAACATTTTGGAGAACGAAACATCTCCAACCCAGTTTGGAAATTTTGTACTGCCATACCATCTGATGGTGAGTCATTCCAACAATTTGAAAGGTCTCATCACATCTAGCACATCCCTCTCAACTTTGTCATTCTGTGAACGGTGAGATTTATCCCATTCTAGTGATAACTCTTTTAACTCCTCCTTAGACATAAAATTGGCCTCCCTTGCATCCTTAACACCACTGACATTCTCCAGTCTTCATATGTGTATTGCCCCTCAACTGTGCGATAGGTTTTTCAACTCTCCTATTTTATGCCCACAATCTTTACCCACCATAAATTTGACAATGTTTGGAGATTAGTTAATTTACCTATATGTAGCGACAGCTCTTCTGATGATGGAATATGCACTCCAATCATGTCAAAATGGCGCAAGTTCACTAGCCTCCCTATGTTTGGAGGCCCCTTCCGAAGTCGACGACAAAATTTCAAAAACAAGACTTGTAAATTGTAGAGAGTTACTACCATGTCAGGTAACCTTCTAATCCCAGAACAGGATACATCAAGGTACCTCAAATGCTTTAGATCTCCAATGGAATCTGGTAGTTCATCCATGCTATTATAATGTAAACGCAACTCACGTAAGCATTTTAACTTTGGCAACAAATCATGAAACAAGTACCTCTTTGCATGGAAACTCAGTGGAAAAAATTGTATGAATGTTCGTAAGCATTTGGCATCATCAAAAATTTTAAATTTTTTGATTCCATCAATGTAGCTACCAACATAAGATGCATGTCGAGCTTGGACAGAAATCTTGCTCTGCCTGCCACCTTCTAAATTATTTTCCAACCTAAAACATTTGTCCCCTGCTCATCTTGAGCCAAATCATTGATGAGGTCATGCATTATGAATAGGGATTTGTTACCGCTTAACGGTTGAAAAAATGATCTTGACACCAATTCGTGAAAATACTTGCGGCCTAAATCTTTCATTTGGTCTCCACCTTTTGGTTGCTCAATTAAACCTTCAGCCATCCATAGCAAGACTAATTCCTCCTCCGTGAATCCGTAGTCCTTTGGGATAATTGCACAGTAGGAAAAGCACCTCTTCAACTAGACAGGGAGATGAAGGTAGCTCAATTTCAATGCTGTGAGAATGCCACTTTCCTCATTCCATATATTGCTGTTTAGTATCTCTTGTTGGAAATTGTAGGAAAAATTCTGGGTAAAACCAGAATTTTTTCTCAAGTTTGGTCTATTTTTTAGGTGGGCCCCGAGTGTCGATTTACTTAGGTCAAAGTGGTAACGCGTTCTATGCCGCGTTGTGATTCACGTGGTATATTTGGTTGCTCAAAACCATTACCGAGTGAATGGGAAATTGAAGCCAAAGTGTGTTCCATGGAAATTGAGTTTTGGTGGAAATTTCTTAAGGTTGTAAATTGGCTTGTCCCACATTGATTTGGTGGGAAGTTTTGAAAGGGTTTATAAGGCTTGGGTTAGATACTTGGGGTGTGCCCCAAGGGGTACCCAAGTGTTTTAGAGGGAGAGGTTATGGGCAAAATGGGCTACACCCATTGGACCCAAAATCACCACACACGCGCGCGCGCGCCGCCGCCGCCGGCCGTCCGTCCGGTCAGGTGGGCTGGGCTGGGCCTGGGCTTGGGCTTGGGCGCGGATGCCTAGAGTGTGGTTGGGTTGGGCTTCTAATCTTTTTGGGCCAAAAACATTTGAATTTAATTTTATTTTTTGGTAAAATAAAATCCAGAATTCAAATTAAACTGATTTGGATTTTCTGTACATCCAAACAGGGCCCTTCCCGTTTTCAAACAGAAATAAACTAGTTTGGAATTAGTGCACACCCAAACAGGGCCCTTCCCGATTTTTTGCTATCTGTTTGAATTATTACCAGATTCAAATCTGTTTGAATTCAAAACCAACAGGTATCATACCTGTTCAATTCAAAACCAAGAGCCACATACCTGTTCAATTCAAAACCAAGAGCCACCTTCACATCTATAAATAGGACCACCCTCATTTGATGTTTTATTTCAGAAATTTCGTATTTCACCTCTGTTAATTATATTCTTCATCTTGCTGCATTTTATTTCTGAAAGAAAGAGTGTAAACACTTAGTGTGTTCGTAAGGCAAACAATTTGTAGTGCTGCTATTGTTTGTGGTAAGATCATTTCATCCTGGGAGATAGACGTCCAAATTCTGAAAGCACCGTGGAGAGGACGAATCTGTCTTAAGGACACAGTGTCAAACACTGGACTTGATCAGAAAATAATTCGAACAAATTAAATCAAGTAAGTTATTTAATTTATTTTTCAGTGTTGTTTTTATTTATTAAAATCAGGTTTAAATTTTGTTTTTGTAACAAAATAAAATCTGTTTTTATTTATTATTTTTATTTCGAGTTTGATTTTTGTAATCAAACAAATTCTCTCATTTTCTTTATTTCTTTAAATTCTAATTGTTGTTGTATACACAATAGAATTAAATCTTTTAAATACAGTGAAGATTGTCCTACAATCTTAAGACAGATCTGTTTTTGGTATCTTCATTGTATTTAATTTTCTGCGTTTTCAAACTAATATTCTGGTTGGAAAAACAAATAGTGATTTATGCTATGTGACAGATAGTAGTAATATACTGTCTCTTTTCTTTGACAGCTAGTAGTAATATATTGGTGTCATTAACAATTGCAGAATATTATTTGGTGTTACAGAAAATTATTTTGGTATTTTATTTTTCTAGTTTTAGTAACAAGGAAAATAAAATTATATTATTTTCTAGTTTTAGTAACAAAGAAAATAAAATTATTTTGTGTTTGTTCTGATTTTTGTAATCAGATAGTTTTGTGATATTTTATTTTCTAGTTTCAGTAACAAGGAAAATAAATTATAGTATTTTCTAGTTTTAGTAACAAGAAAAATAAAATGATTTTGTGTTATAATTTATTTTCTGGTTTAAGTAACTAGAAAATTAATTTGTGGTTTGGTTTTCTGATTTTTGTAATCAGATATTATTTCGGTATTTTATTTTACTAGTTTTAGTAACAAGGAAAATAAAATTATTTTGTATTGTAATTTATTTTCTGGTTTTAGTAACAAGAAAATTAATTTTGTTAATCAATCATGTAACTTTGTGACTCGGTCACAATCTGTTAATTTTGTATGTAACTTATGGTTTCGTTTGGTAGACCACTTATTTTTGAACCCTTTGTGAAAAGGTGTTAATTATTTTGACTTTATCATAGTTCATCGTGAGTGTACATGGAAGAATTTGTTTCTAGAGTAAAATATTAGTTTTACAAACTAATGTTATTTTTATTACAATGTGGATTCATAGTCTTGAATTGTTTCTGCACTTGAGTCGGAAAATATATATATATATATATATATATTCACAAGAACATTTTAATGCTTATTTAATTTGTTTATTTATGTACAAATCAAACTTATTAAATGAAGGTATGTTTTGTCATTTTGAAGTCTAAAGTTTAAATGCGTTGGATTTTATTTATGATTTAAGAATCCTTTTATTTCATGATACAAGTGATGGGTTCATGCATGATTAACTTATTTTGTTAATTCATTATTTTTAGTTGATGCGTTTGATATGCATGTATGATATCAACTCAAGTTATTTCTTAACATTAATTTCAAGTGATTTGGAATGATAAATTGTTATGTCGACTTTGGACATAAGCATGTTAATTTGAATATTTCTAATCAATTTTGAATGTTGATTATTGAATTATGTGACATGAGATGTCATTAATAATTATTTTACTTGCATAGTAGAATTTGTTAAACCATGAACCATTTTATTAATATGGGGGTGTATCTCTTACATTAGTTGAGATAATTTAATTTTCTTCTGTCACAAATATCTTTATGACAGTGACATTTATTTGTTATTGAGTTACAAGAAAGTATACAATCAAATGGGTTTTTGAATTGTTTGATTCTTAGGCAAAAAATTTTATGAGGATATGATTTTGTCAAAACATTAATTTTGACTTTAGTAGTCATAATTATTGTGGTTTTTTCTTGAATTTGTTTTAAAATTCATTGATTTATATTAGAAGTGATAGGGGTGGTGAATATGATGCACCATTAAATGAATTTTGTGCACAACATGGCATTATTCACCAAACTACAGCCCCTTATTCTCCACAGCAAAATGGAATTGTTGAAAGGAAGAATAGAACCCTAAAAGAAATGATGAATGCCATGTTACTAAGTTCAGGCTTACCACAGAACTTGTGGGGGGAAGCAATATTGTCTGCTAATTATGTTCTTAATAGAATACGCCACAAGAAAACCAAAAGCATTCCTTATGAATTATGGAAAGGTCGACCACCTTCCTACAAATACTTAAAAGTGTGGGGTGTTTGGCAAAAGTTGAAGTACCTGTTCCTAAAAAGACTAAGATTGGACCAAAAACAGTAGATTGTGTGTTTATTGGTTATGCTCAGAATAGTAGTGCATATCGGTTTCTGACTTATAAATTAGAAATACCTGATATAAATGTGAACACTATTATAGAGTCAAGGAATGCTGTGTTTTTTGAACATGTCTTTCCTTACAAGAAAGGACAGGAATTAAGTTCACAGAAAAGAACTTATGATTGTACACAAAGTCAAGAGACTAATGACAATCAAACACAAGAGACTAGTAATAGTCTCGACCAACAGGATTTAACTAATGATGAACCAAGACGAAGTAAAAGAGCGAGAACATCAAAATCCTTTGGTCCAGATTTTCTGACATACTTGTTAGAAAATGAACCTCAAAGCTTTAAGGCAACAATGACAGGTCCTGAAGCACCTTTGTGGAAAGAGGCTGTTAATAATGAAATTGAATCCATTATGCAAAATCATACTTGGGAATTGGTGGATCTTCCACCAGGTGCTAAACCTCTTGGATATAAATGGATATTCAAGAGAAAAATGAAAGCAGATGGTTCAATTGACAAGTATAAAGCAAGACTTGTAGTTAAAGGTTACAGACAAAAGGAAGGTCTGGATTATTTTGACACATATTCCCCTGTGACAAGAATAACATCCATTCGCATGCTTATTTCTATAACAGCGTTGTTTAATTTAGAAATAAATCAAATGGATGTTAAGACAGCTTTCTTAAACGGTGATCTAAATGAAGAGATCTATATGGAGCAACCCAAAGGATTTGTAGTATCAGGACAAGAAAAGAAAGTTTGTCGACTTGTAAAATCCCTTTATGGATTAAAACAAGCACCTAAGCAATGGCATGAAAAATTTGATCAAGCAATGCTTACTAATGGGTTTAAGATAAACGAATGTGACAAATGCGTCTATGTTAAAAACACTGACCAAGGATATGTCATAGTTTGTCTTTATGTGGATGACATGCTTATCATTGGAAGCAGTCAAAACATGATCAAATCAACTAAGCAAATGCTTAACAAAAGATTTGATATGAAAGATATGGGGGTCGCAGATGTTATATTAGGAATGAAAATTACTAAAACATCTGACGGATATGCATTATCTCAATCTCATTATATTGAGAAAATTCTTGATAAATTTATCAAGGATGATTGGAATTTAACTAGAATACCTGTAGACATCTGTCTTTATTTATCAAAAAGTAAAGGTGATGCAGTGTCTTAGTTAAAATACTCTCAAATCATTGGAAGCCTAATGTACCTAATGAATTGTACTCGTCCTGATATAGCTTATGCTATCAGTAAATTGAGTAGGTACACTAGTAACCCCGGAGAAGACCATTGGAAAGCAATCATTCGAGTTCTTAGATATCTAAGATTTACTCGTGATCATGGTTTGAACTTTACTCGATATCCAGCAGTACTCGAAGGTTATTGTGATGCCAATTGGATATCGGATACTAAAGATTCAAAATCTACTAGTGGATATGTCTTTACTCTAGGAGGCGCTGCTGTTTCTTGGAAGTCCACGAAACAAATTTGCATTGCACAATCCACAATGGAATCCGAGTTCATTGCTTTAGACAAAGCAGGTGAAGAAGCAGAATGGCTTCGTCACTTCTTAGAAGACATTCCAATGTGGCCAAAACCTGTGCCAGCTATTTGCATTCATTGTGATAGTCAATCTGCAATAGGCAGGGCACAGAATCACATGTATAACGGTAAGTCACGACATATTCGTCGTCGACATAATACCGTAAGGCAATTGTTGTCAAACGGAATAATCTCAATAGATTATATAAAATCTAAAGAGAATATTGCGGATCCGTTAACAAAAGGTTTGACAAAAGAGCTAGTGTATAGTTCATCGAAGGGGATGGGATTAAAGCCTATTACATAAGAGTCGTCATAATGGTAACCCTACTTATATGACTGGAGATCCCAAGAACTAAGTTCAAAGGGACAACTAAGTTATGTATGGCTCACCAGAAATCACCAAGGGATTAAAAATTCCCTACCCATTCCTATGGTAAGAGTGATATCTGCAACATATGTTGTCTGCAGGGGTATAAGGATAAGCTTTGCTTTTAATGATTACTTATATCTTGATTAAGGCATAAAATAAAGATGAGTATAAGGAGATACTCACAATAAGAATCACCTATATGAGTGTTGAACTGGGGCCGGTTCTATGAGAATAAAGAGGCTAAATTCTCTAGAAACACTTATGAAAATCAGGCGCGTTCAAGGCCAAAATGAACACAACAGTGAGAACCACGATGTGTTAGAAGATATTTTGTGTGAAATCTATTGTCTTGGCTTACACAAATGGCTGAACAATTCAAGGCATCGCGTCCATTGGTTAGCCAGTAAGTCCGATAGGTTATCACTAGGGAAGGTTCAAGGCCGAAAACTACCTATCTTGATGCAAGATATTTTCGACTTATACTCTTTGGTTAAGTCTGCATATTCTTGCATTTCCGTTGTCATCAAATTCCATTCATGTGGGGGATTGTTGGAAATGGTAGGAAAAATTCTGGGTAAAATCAGAATTTTTTCTCAAGTTTGGTCTATTTTTTAGGTGGGCCCCGAGTGTCGATTTACTCGGGTCAAAGTGGTAACGCGTTCTATGCCGCGTTGTGATTCACGTGGTATATTTGGTTGCTCAAAACCATAACCGAGTGAATGGGAAATTGAAGCCAAAGTGTGCTCCATGGAAATGGAGTTTCGGTGGAAATTTCTTAAGGTTGTAAATTGGCTTGTCCCACATTGATTTGGTGGGAAGTTTTGAAAGGGTTTATAAGGCTTGGGTTAGACACTTGGGGTGTGCCCCAAGGGGTACCCAAGTGTTTTAGAGGGAGAGGTTATGGGCAAAATGGGCTACACCCATTGGACCCAAAATCACCACACACGCGCGCGCGCGCGGCCGCCGCCGCCGACCGTCCGTCCGGTCAGGTGGGCTGGGCTGGGCCTGGGCTTGGGCTTGGGCGCGGATGCCTAGAGTGTGGTTGGGTTGGGCTTCTAATCTTTTTGGGCCAAAAACATTTGAATTTAATTTTATTTTTTGGTAAAATAAAATCCAGAATTCAAATTAAACTGATTTGGATTTTCTGTACATCCAAACAGGGCCCTTCCCGTTTTCAAACAGAAATAAACTAGTTTGGAATTAGTGCACACCCAAACAGGACCCTTCCCGATTTTTTGCTATCTGTTTGAATTATTAACAGATTCAAATCTGTTTGAATTCAAAACCAACAGGTATCATACCTGTTCAATTCAAAACCAAGAGCCACATACCTGTTCAATTCAAAACCAAGAGCCACCTTCACATCTATAAATAGGACCACCCTCATTTGATGTTTTATTTCAGAAATTTCGTATTTCACCTCTGTTAATTATATTCTTCATCTTGCTGCATTTTATTTCTGAAAGAAAGAGTGTAAACACTTAGTGTGTTCGTAAGGCAAACAATTTGTAGTGCTGCTATTGTTTGTGGTAAGATCATTTCATCCTGGGAGATAGACGTCCAAATTCTGAAAGCACCGTGGAGAGGACGAATCTGTCTTAAGGACACAGTGTCAAACACTGGACTTGATCAGAAAATAATTCGAACAAATTAAATCAAGTAAGTTATTTAATTTATTTTTCAGTGTTGTTTTTATTTATTAAAATCAGGTTTAAATTTTGTTTTTGTAACAAAATAAAATCTGTTTTTATTTATTATTTTTATTTCGAGTTTGATTTTTGTAATCAAACAAATTCTCTCATTTTCTTTATTTCTTTAAATTCTAATTGTTGTTGTGTACACAATAGAATTAAATCTTTTAAATACAGTGAAGATTGTCCAACATCTCTATCCATTCACGCTCTTCTTGTTCACAGCACAATAAACTGCCAAGAGCCCTCGCTGCCAAAGGTAAGCCTCTGCACCTGTTCTCAACAATTTTCTTACCAATTGATTCCAATTCTTTGTATTCCTCAATATTTCTGTTCTGAAATGCATGTTGGGAAAAGATTAACCAACAATCGCCATATGATAAGTTGTGCAAATTGTGATATTTATCCATTCCCATCTGCTTTGCAACACCTCTATCTCGCGTTGTCACAATGATTTTACTTTCAGGTGCTCCAGCTCCAAATGGGGATCGTAACAAATTCCACCCATCACGTCCATAGTCCCACACGTCATGTAGGACAAGCAAAAACTTTTCCCCTGCCAACGTTTTGCTAAGTTGAACTTGAACCTCATTTAAGTTACTAAAATTACATGAACTGTGAGTGAACGACTTGAGAATTGCCTTTGTTATCCTCGTAACTTCGAAGTCATCAGATACACATACCCATGCTTTTAGATTGAAATGATTTTCCACTCGGTCATCATTGTAAATGCGCTGAGCTAGTGTAGTCTTGCCAATCCCACCCATTCCTACAATAGGAATTACATCAAAAAAGTTTCCAGCAGGAGCATCCGCAAGCAGCAATTCGATAATTTGCTTGATGTCTTCATCTCTGCCATGAATGTGAGGCTCCTTCAAACATGTAGTTTGTGATCTCTGCCGTAAATCTGTAGACATCCACCCAACAAGTCTGTTTTCTAAACCAAGTTCTTTTCCTTTCGTAGCAACTTCTTGTAATTGACTAGTAATCTCAATTAGCTTTGACCCATTTTTTAAATTGAATGGAACAATATCGGAGAGGCGTGGAAACTTAGCTGGTCTTCTTTTGATCGTCGTCTCGTCTGCCATTAGCTTCCTTTCGAGATCGTCAGTGGCAAAATCATCCAATATGTCATCTGCATCGTAAGCCAAATGGTAGACCTCTTCAAGCCACTTTTTGATATCCTTGTGGTATATCTGTTTGTTCTCTGCATCAGCCAACAAAGTCTCTAAATCCTCTAATGCCTTCTTCAGATTGTGGATGCCAGTGCCAACGTCCACTGTGCTCACTAAGTTGCTAAAATAAGAGGACAATTTATCAACCATAGCTTGTATGAATGGAGACATAAAGATCCCAAATACATCCATGGTGTTTGTTCTGAAAGAAGGAAAGGTGAGAAATTGAAGAACAGGTTTACGGCAAAATATAGATAAACAGACTTTGGTGGTAAAGGTAAGAAATTGAGTCAAAATGAAGCAGTACACAGATCAAGAACAGGCAGAACCTCTACAAACTTGGAACAACTTTGGCAGATAAAAGATATGAAAGGTAAGAAACGAAGCAATACAGAGATCAAAAACAGGCTGAAACTCTGCAAACTTCAAACAATTTTGGAATTATGAAGGATATGAAAAGCCAGAAACTCATCAAAAACAAAGCAATACAGAGATAAAACAAAAACAGTTTGAAGAAACTCTGCAAATGTGTAGTAGCTGAAGATTGTAAGTTTTGACCAAAAGCAAATAAGTGGTGAAAGAATGGGTATGAAGAAATTACAAGTCAACAATAATGGAGTCTCATCTCATTGGCCATTTTACCAGTTTGTTTGCTACCTACTTTTTTATTAATTTCTCTGTATAATTGGTGGATGTGATCAGGAAGAGATAGGAATAGAGAGAGACAGAGAGGCCGGCCTTTTATGAATAATGTTTAATATTGCTGAATTTTCATTCTCCTTGGACTTCTTGGTTTCTAGTCTTTTTTTATTTTTGTTTTTAAAATCATTTTCTAGTTTTTTTATGGATTAGGTACAAATGTAAGGGTATGATAAAGCATAGGCTCACTAACCATTTATATTCCATCACATGTGCCTCTATAATAAAATCAAATTTCTGAAAAATTAAACATTTAGTTGTGTTTGATTCATGGATTTCGGAAAGGGTTGGGAAAGAAAAACAAAAAAAGTAGGTAAAATATAAATAAAATATACCTATATTTTATTGAGTTTCATGCACCTTTTCCCTTTCCTTTTCCAAATTCCTCTCTAAATCTATGAACCAAACACAACATTAAAAGTTAGCAACCTTCCTAGATTTGAGCTTTTGTTTTATTAGTCACCTCACCTAGCGGCTTATTAAAAATTTAATTAACGGTTTTACCATTTTGTTTTAAAAAATACATCTAAAATTGTCAACTTTTTTTCATTTAGTATTCAATTACACGCCAAGCCAAACAAATTGGCTCTTTATTCAGAATTAACTTTAGTAATTGATGCATTAATTTCAAATCAAGGAGTAGTAATAGTATTCACTGAGATCTCTCGTGAAAGTGGTGAACTTTGCTGGTCAAACTATAAAGGTATATATGATCATAATTTTTTTTTTGAAAATACTGTCTTGAAAAGTAAAAAAAAGAAAGAACATTTAGCGATAAACTTTTTAAAATGTCACTTATAAAAGTATAATCAAGAAAAAAATAAATTCGTACGAAAAGGTTTATTTTTGTGATGAAATTTTTGGTTCCAAAAGCATAGTAATTCATTATGAAATTTTCAATTTCGTTGCGAAAAATACAACAACGACACTTTTGGCAACTAAGATAATTTGTCCCAAATTTTTTTCTCTCTAATACGTAAATTTGTTGTGGTGATGACCAGATATGGGCAAGTTCGGATCAAGGGAAGAAATTAGTCATAGCATATAGATTTTGTGGAGATTATTAGAATCCAAATGTTGAGAGTTGCCTCAGCAAATATCAAGACATAAAATAAATTAGTCACAGACTTATGTCTCAAAGTAGCAAGCTCCCACAAAATGACACCAAAGCTATATGTATCTCACCAGCAGAATTAACAGAAGAAACAAAATAAATTTCCAAAACATATTCATAGGTGGCCACTATATGTGGATCTTTCCGAGAATCTGCAATTGAGGTGGGTTTTATTTTATGTTTTCAAAGAAAATAAAGTTGTAATTTTCCAGTATTGATACTTGGGTTAAATCAATCAAATATCCTTGGAAACCCATTGGATACACTAAATGCAAATTGTTTGGACATAACGAAATGAAATGCTTTGTGGGAAATAAAATGAAAAGCAGTGGAAAGTGAAATCAACAAATGAAAATCCTGAAAAGGAAGAGTGGGTCATTATTACTTAGAAAATAAAAATAAAAATAAAAGATTGAAATCGAGGAAAAGATGGATATTGGGGAATGCTCCGACACTATTTTCGAAGAAATTTCAAAGAAAAGGGATTGTCAAATGCAAGGTGTTATTAGGTACGCCTCTCATTTTGTCACATTGATGATATTTATTAGGACCTATTGGTTAAACAATATGAACAAAATAATTAGCTTTAAGGCAGATTAGAAGGGGAATGATGCATATTAATAAATGCTTTTCGAATTGAGAACACATTATAGAAACAGTAATGCTAGGTATCATGAAAATTTTAGGAAATGATATAATTAAATGATGCTAATTAATGAATCAAGCTTACAACTAAAAGACCTGTCAAGAATATACCTGATTTGAAAACAATAAATAGAGAGATGTTTGGAAATTCATAAATGAGAATAAAATGAGAAAGAAAGAAATACTCTTACACGGTTCTCTTTTACTTCCCCTCCACAAATACCTCCTTAAATCCTTTATCCAAACACAACTTAAAAGTTTCAAAGTTGCAAACCTCTGAACAATTATTACTTGCAGAGTTGAATTTCTGGATAATAATATGAAGTCCTGTTTTGTATACCCCCTTTGGATGAAGATGTTGGATATACCTCCTTATTGGAGTGTGAGACCCAATTGATTTACTAAAAAAGTTTTAATTTGGTTTGGTTTAGGTATAATATATTTTTATACATTATATTTGTGGAGACCTAATTCAATTTAGATACAATTAGGGTCTGATTACAAGACCCTACATTCACAATATATATTGTTTCTCCCAAGAAAAGTGGGTTGTACGGCTGCTATAGAATAATTGATTGGAAAAGTGAATTTGGGTTCAAGGTGTGGCTTTGTGTATTACTTTCACAAACCAGCAACATTGTGCTTTGATTGGTGCTCTATTTTGAAGCGTTTCGGTTTTTGTTTTGGGTGAAATTTTTGGGGTCTTCTTCAACTCTGGTTTTGAAAATTTTGGTTCATCTATTTGGTGAGGTCTTTCCTCTTTGTTTATTTGTGATTATTTGGAATTCACCTAAGGTGGTTTTGTGAGACCATTAGTGTCTCGTTTGTAATCGTTTGGAACTTATTTGGTTGATAGTGAATCGGATTTCGATCTCGTGGACGTACCTCACATTGAGGGAACCACGTAAAAATTCTTGTGTTGCCTTTGATTTAATTTTTCCGCATTAGTTTTTATTCCCATTGATTGATTTACTTGTGGGGAATCACATATTTTCCCTAACAACTGGTATCAGAGCTTACAGTTTATTTGGGTCTATTTATTTGTGTAAATCAATAGAGGGGAATGTGAGTCGTATGTCTAGCTTCAATGGAAGCAATTGGGTAACTTGGAAAACTAAAATGGAGGACCTATTATTTTGTAAAGATTTATATGGACCCATTGAGGGTGATTCTGGCAAACCCGAGGGTATGAAAGATGATGAATGGAATAGGCTTAATCGAAAAGCCGTTGGTGTTATCCGTCAATGGATTGATGACAGTGTGTTTCATCATGTTGCTACTGAAACTTCAACACATGATTTATGGAAAAAATTAAAGAGCCTTTATGATAGAAAATCAGCCACAAATAAAGCTTTTTTTGTTTCGTAAGTTGGTTAATTTAAAATATAAAGAGGGCAGCCCTATTCCAGAACATCTGAAATGAAATAAAGAGTATTGTTAACCAACTTGCTTCTATGAAAATTGTTTTTGATGATGAGTTGCAGGCTTTAATGCTACTTAGTTCTTTGCCCGAAAGTTGGGAGACTTTGGTTGTGACAGTTAGTAATTCGGCGCCCGATGGAGTTGTCACAATGGGCCAAGTCACTAGTAGCCTGTTGAATGAAGAAACCAGAAGAAAATCAGCGGGTTCCTCTCATTCAGAAGCATTTGTTGTGAGAGGCCGAAGCAAAACAAGGGGGAGGAGTAAAACTCCTCATGGTCGTGATCAAAGCCGTGACAAATCAGGAGATGGTTCTTTTTCAAAGAAAGACATTGAGTGCTATTATTGCCATGAAAAAGGGCACATGAAGCGAGAATGCCGAAAACTCAAGAATAAGGAGAAAAGGCGTGATAAAAGTGTGGATAAGAAGCAAGAAGACACAACAGCAGTTACTACCAATGGTGATCTCATGGTCGTTTGTGAAGATGATTGTATCAATTTTGTGGGCCAAGAGAGCAATTGGGTGATTGATTCCGGTGCTTCTTTTCATGTGACTTCTCGAGCTGATTTCTTCACTACCTACACCGAAGGAGATTATGGTTTTGTTCGAATGGGTAATGAAGGTTTGTCCAAGATTATTGGCATGGGTGATGTTTTCTTGGAAACAAATTTGGGCTGCAAGTTGTTGCTTAAAGATGTGAGGCATGTTCCCGACATTCGCCTCAATTTGATCTCTACTGGGAAGCTAGATGATGAAGGCTTCAACAACAAATTTGGTGATGGAATATGGAAGCTCACGAAGGGTTCTTTGGTGGTGGCTAAGTGCAAGAAGACTCATACACTTTATTCGATGCAAGGAAAAATTTGTAAAAGTGTTGTCAATGCACTTGAAGAAGATACTTCTACCAAATTATGGCACAAGCGGCTTGGCCATATGAGTGAAAAGGGGCTACAAGTATTGTTCAAGAAAGACCTTCTACCCGGTTTGAATGGTACACATCTTAAAACTTGTGTTCATTGTTTGGCGGGTAAACAACATAGAGTTTCTTTTCATAAAAATGTTGCTTCTAGAAGAGAAAATGTTTTGGAGTTGATTCATTCGGATGTTTGTGGTCCTTTAAAAGTTAGAACACATGGTGGTGCACTTTATTTTGTTACTTTCATTGATGATTATTCAAGGAAAGTTTGGGCTTTTTTACTAAAAACTAAAGATCAAGTTCTAGAAGTATTTAAGCATTTTCAGGCTATGGTTGAAAGAGAAACAGGGCAGAAATTGAAGTGCATCCGATCAGACAATGGTGGTGAATACATTGGGCCATTTGATGAGTATTGTCGCAGCCAAGGTATTCGGCACCAAAAGACAGTTAAGAAGACTCCTCAACAAAATGGCATTGCCGAGAGGATGAACCGCACAATTGTGGAAAGAACAAGGTGTTTGCTTTCACAAGCTAAATTGCCAAGATCCTTTTGGGGTGAGGCATTGAAGACAGCGGTTGACGTGATCAATTTGTCTCCTTCCTATCCTTTGAATGGTGATGTTCCAGAAAGAGTTTGGACCAGTAAAGATGTGTCTTATGAGCACTTGAGAGTGTTTGGTTGTCGAGCTTTTGTTCACATTCCAAAGGATGAAAGGTCCAAGCTTGACAGTAAGTCAAGACAATGCATTTTTCTTGGCTATGGACGTGATGAATTTGGGTATAGATTGTGGGATCCGGTCGACAAGAAAATCATTCGAAGCCGTGATGTTGTGTTTGTTGAAGACCAAACAATTGAAGACTTTGGCAAAGGTGATCAACCGGAGCAAAAAACTAGTGATCTCATTGACATGGATCCATCTCCTTCATCTTCAGTTGATGAAGAAAATGGGGGATATGTGCAGCCACCTATTGAAGATGTAGAGGATGATGCTAATCCTAATGAAGTTGAGCCAGAAATTGAGGAAGAGCATCCAACTCAAGAACCACCACCACAACTTGAGTTGAGGAAATCTACAAGGGATCAGCAATCTTCAAGAAAGTATCCTCCCAATGAATTTGTATTGATTTCTAATCAAGGAGAGCCGGAGAGCTATCAAGAAGCAATTGAGCATGCAAAGAAAGGTGATTGGAAAAAGGCCATGGACGAGGAGATGAATTCCTTGCTTGAAAACCAAACTTATGATTTAGTGAAGTTGCCTAAAGGAAGGAAAATTCTGAAAAATAAGTGGGTTTTCAAATTGAAGAATGATGGCAAGAATCTGAGGTACAAAGCACGTCTTGTTGTGAAAGGCTTTGGGCAAAAGAACGGTATTGATTTTGATGAGATTTTTTCACCGGTTGTGAAGATGTCTTATATTCGGGTTGTACTTGGCATGGCTGCAAGTATGAACCTTGAAGTTGAGCAACTTGATGTGAAGACCGCATTTCTTCATGGTGATCTTGAAGAAGAAATTTACATGGAGCAACCGGAAGGTTTTGTGGAAAAAGGGAAAGAGAAATTTGTTTGCAAATTGAAGAAAAGTTTGTATGGCCTCAAGCAAGCCCCGCGACAATGGTACAAAAAATTTTACTCTTTTATGATAAATAATGGTTTTTCTAAAACCACTTCGGACCATTGTGTGTTTGTGAAAAATTTTCCGGATGGTAAATTTATTATTCTTTTGCTTTATGTTGATGACATGTTAATTGTGGGTCAAGATTTTACCATGATAAACGGGTTGAAATTGGAGTTGAGCAAGTCTTTTGCTATGAAAGATTTGGGACCAGCAAAGCAAATTCTTGGTATGAAAATTGTTCGTGATCGCAAAGAGGGGCTGATTTGGTTGTCTCAAGAAAGCTACATTGAGAAAGTTCTTGAGAGGTTCAACATGAATAAAGCAAAGCCGGTTGGTTGTCCACTTGCAGGTCACTTCAAGTTTAGTTCGAATCAATGTCCGACAAGTGAGAAAGACAAGGAAGAGATGCTGAAAGTTCCTTATGCTTCAGCAGTTGGTTCTTTGATGTACGCCATGGTTTGTACAAGGCCGGATATTGCTCACACCGTTGGTGTGGTGAGTCGTTTTCTCTCTAATCCGGGTAAAGAACACTGGGCAGCGGTAAAATGGATTCTAAGGTATCTTCGAGGGACTTCGAAGGTGTGTTTGTGTTTTGGGGATGGTAAGCCGATGCTTGATGGGTTCACAGATTCTGACATGGCCGGTGATATTGATTCTAGGAAATCTACTTCGGGGTATTTGATGCCTTTTGCAGGGGGGCTGTGGCATGGCAATCTAAATTACAAAAATGTGTTACTCTCTCAACTACCGAAGCTGAATTTATTGCCATTACGGAAGCTTGCAAAGAAGAGTTATGGTTGAAGAAATTCTTACAAGAATTGGGTTCGAAGCAAGAAAAGTATGTGCTTTATTGTGATAGTCAAAGTGCTATTCACTTGAGTAAAAATTCTACTTTTCATTCGAGATCGAAACACATTGATGTGAGATACCATTGGATTTGTGATGTGTTAGATTCGAAATTGTTACAATTCGAAAAGGTTCACACAGATGATAATATTTCAGATATGTTGACTACGACTTTGTCAAGGGACAAACATTTAAAGTGTCGAACTTTGGCGGGTATGGTTAATGTCTCCACCTAAGTCGGTAGGGGGAGAATTGTTGGATATACCTCCTTATTGGAGTGTGGGACCTAATTGGTTTACTAAAAGAGTTTTAATTTGGTTTGGTTTAGGTATAATATATTTTTATATATTATATTTGTGGAGACCCAATTCAATTTAGATACAATTAGGGTTTGATTACAAGACCCTACATTCACAATATATATTGTTTCTCCCAAGAAAAATGGGTTGTATGGCTGCTATAGAATAATTGATTGGAAAAGTGAATTTGGGTTCAAGGTGTGGCTTTGTGTATTACTTTCACAAACCAGCAACAGTGTGCTTTGATTGGTGCTCTATTTTGAAGCGTTTCGGTTTTTGTTTTGGGTGAAATTTTTGGGGTCTTCTTCAACTCTGGTTCTGAAGATTTTGGTTCATCTATTTGGTGAGGTCTTTCCTCTTTGTTAATTTGTGATTATTTGGAATTCACCTAAGAGTGGTTTTGTGAGACCATTAGCGTCTCGTTTGTAATCGTTTGGAACTTATTTGGTTGATAGTGAATCGGATTTCGATCCCGTGGACGTACCTCTCATTGAGGGAACCACGTAAAAATTCTTGTGTTGCCTTTGATTTAATTTTTCCGCATTAGTTTTTATTCCTATTGATTGATTTACTTGTGGGGAATCACATATTTTCCCCAACAGAAGATACTCTCAAAGAAATCGAAGATGATTTCTTGGCCCCTATAGGTTCAGATCATTGTCCTCCGGTTGTTACTTTGATGCCTGACATTAAATTGAGAAAACTTTCCAAATTCTTTAGTTTTTGGATGAGACATGGGAATATCAAGCAGATTCTTCAAAATTTTGAAAATTCGAATAGTAACACGTTCTCAAGTGTTGAGAAATGAGTCCTAAATTAAAAAGACTGAGTCTGTTTTTAGAGAGTTAAACAAACTGCTCTAACTTCAGCTTGAGAGTGATTTAGCTCGCCATATAACCATAATGAACAGGAGGCCCTTCAGCATTATATCAAACTCTATTTTGCAGAAGAATCATCCCACAAGTTGATAGCTATAGAACGGGGAATAATATTCTCAGCCTATATGACAGTAATGGAATGAAATTAGATTAGATAAATGAGTTTAAGGCTTTGACAATATGTATGGTGCAGATATATTATGTATGTCCACATACATGATATATGTATTTCTGTCTTTTTCCCCTAGACAATTTTATACTTGACTCCATAGTTTTTTTATTTTGGCAGGTATTATGTTCCAAGGTCCAAACTAGCATTTTGCCCTGGGAACATCTACTAAACTGAATACAGAATCAAAACTTTGTTTAAGTAAATGAGTCACTCAATAGTTGTCCTCTCTAGAACAAAAATAAAAATAAAAATTAGCATTTCAATACAAAAATGGAACCACTCAATAATTCTCATCTTGGAAATTTGAAAGGGGGAACAAATACTGAAAAACCATTGAGCTAAATCATTGATGAGGTCATGCATAATGAATAGGAAATCGTAATCACTTGAGGATTGAAAATATGACCTTGATACCAATTCTTGAAAATTCTTGCTACCCAAGTCTTCCATTTGCTCTCGACCATTTGGTTGTTCAATTAAACCTTCAGCCATCCATAGCAAGACTAATTCCTCCTTCCCAAATTCGCAGTCCTTTGGGATAATTGCACGGTAGGAAAAACACCTCTTTAAATGAGAAGGGAGATGAAGGTAACTCAATTTCAATGCTGGGAGAATGCCACTTTCCTCATTCCATATATTTATGTTTAGTATCTCTTTCCATTCATG
Source organism: Camellia sinensis (assembly GCF_055761805.1). Classification (NCBI taxonomy): domain Eukaryota; kingdom Viridiplantae; phylum Streptophyta; class Magnoliopsida; order Ericales; family Theaceae; genus Camellia; species Camellia sinensis. Next base: position 104,858,806 of record NC_138962.1, read on the forward strand.
TTCTTCCTTTTTACAACGTAGCAAGCTGCCAAGGGCCTTGGCTGCCAATGGCAAGCCTCAGCACCTATTCACAACAATTTTCTTACCAATTGATTCCAATTCTGGGTATTCCATGATTTCTCTATTCTCAAATGCATGTTGGTAAAAGATTAACCAACAACTATCATTTGATAATTTCTGCAACTTGTAATATTCAATTGATGTTTGTAATGCAACATTTATGTTTCGTGTTGTCACAATAATTTTACTTCCAGATGCTCCAGCTCCAAATGGCGATTGTAGCAAATTCCACCCATCATATCCATAATCCCACACATCATCTGGGACAAGCAAAAACTTTTTTTCTTCCATTGTGTATTTAAGTTGAACTTGAACATCATTTAAGCTGCCCAAATTACATGAACGATGAGTGAACGACTCGAGAATTAACTTTGTTATTCTCAGAACGTCGAAGTCATCAGAAACACAAAACCCATGCTTTTAGATTGAAATGCTTTTCCACTTGGTTGTGATTGTAAATGTGCTGAGCTAGTGTAGTCTTGCCAATCCCACCCATGCCTACAATAGGAATTACATCAAACTTTTTGCAGTAGGTGCATCCTCAAGTAGCAATTCGGTAATTTTCTTGATGTCTTCATCTCTTCCATGAATGCGAGGCTCCCTCAAACACGCACTTGGTGATATTGAACATATGTTTGTGGACATCTTCCCAACAAGTTTTTTTTTATCTAAAACAAATTCTTTTCCTTTTGCAGTAATTTCTTGCAATTGACTAGTAATCTTATTTAGCTTAGACCCATTTTTTGAATTGAATGGAACAATAGAGAGGCGTTGAAACATAGCTGGTCTTCTTTCCATCATCTTCTCCTCTGCCATTAGCTTCCTTTCAAGAGCTTCAGTGGCAAACTCGTCTAATATGTCATCTGCATCGTAAGCCAAATGGTGCACCTTTTCTAGACATTTTTTCTTTTTTTTTTATCGGCAAATGTTAGTTGTTAGATTAGCTTCAAGCCACTTCTTGATATGCTTGTTGTATATCTGTTGGTTCTCTGCATCAGCCAACAGAATCTCTATATCCTCAAATGCCTTCTTCAAATTCTGGATGCCAGTGTCAACGTCCTCTCTGCTTACTAAGTTGATTAAAAAAGAGGCCAATTTATCAACCATAGCTTGTACGAATGGAGAGATAATGATCGTTAATGCATCCATGTATTTTATTGTGAAAGAAGGAAAAGTAAGAAACAAAGCAATATAGATATCAAAAGCAGGTTGAAGAAGCTCTGCAAATTTGGAACAACTTTGGTGGGTAAAGGATATGAAAGGTAAGAAATTGAGTCGAAACGAAGCAATACAGATATCAAAAATAGGTTGAAGAACCTCTGCCAACTTGGAACAACTTTAGTTGGTAAAGGGGATAAGAAAGGCAAGAAACAAAACAATACAGAGATCAAAAACAGGCTAAAGAACATCTGCAAAATTCAAACAACTTTAGATGATGTGAAAGGTTATAAACTGAGCTAGAATGATGCAATACAGACATGAAAAACAAACAGTTTGAAGGAGTTTGCAACAAATGAGTAGTAGTTGAAGATTGTAAGTTGTCAAAAGCAAATGAGAACGTGATGAAAGAACTGTATGAAGCAGAGTCCTCCCTGATCTACTTTGAAATCATAAAAATAAAAAAAATAAAATAAAAAAAGGAGTCAAATAATGGCATCTGATCTCATTGGCCCATTTCCAGTTAAGTTGTTTGCTACTTTTATTTTTTATTTTTTATTTTTTGTAGGGTAAATTACAAATACACCCATGAAATTTACTTAAAATATGATTTGTTCTCTATAATTTTGAAAATTACATTAAAATATGATTTGTCCTCTATAATTTTGAAAATTCCATCCCACTCCTTGAAGTTTCAATTTCATAACAAATATTCCCTTTGTTTAATAAATCATCAAGACAATTAACAGTTTTTAATGATGTCATAAATTTATTTCAATTAATAATTTAGGTAAGGGTAGTTTTATTATTGTATAGGAGAGCAGTTGGGAATTTTATTTTTTTAGTTAATTCTGTTAAATAAAAAATTTTGATAATAAAATATTTGTAATTTTACAAACTATAAAGATAATTCATATTTTAAGTAATCTTCAAGAATGTATTTATAATTTACCATTGTTTTTATTCATTTCTCTGTATGTCAATGGGCATTCTAGCATGACTATCAATAGAAAATAAAAAGGAGTTGTTAGAGAGTTTCAATCAATCTTAATGCCTACATAAATGTAGTCTGTATGCCTTACCAATGTAGTCTGTAAGCTAAAAGTTGAAATAAGCAGCTCATAAGCCCTACTGAGAGGGTAATTTATTTACAAATTGGGCCGAGCTGGGCCGTTTTGGGCCTCAGTATGAAGAGTTGAGTAAAACGGCCATAAAGTTACTCCGGTCATCGAAAAGGCTTAAAGTTAGATCGGTCCGGGGCCCAGACGTTAGACCGGTCCGAGGGACTCTTATTGTTAGCCCGGCTGAAGTATGCGTTGCAGTTAGACCGGTTTAAATATGCTTTGAACTTACACCAGTCATGGCACAGTGAAGACGGACCGGTCTAAACCTTGATAAAAAGATAGCTCGATTTTAGGCATGCCGTTGTTGATGAAAGAGGAACTAAGGGCAGAGAGCCGACCTAAGTATTGTTTGGCTAAGTATAAGCCATGATTACTTCAGTCGTATGGTAGTTCGGCCATGGAAGAACCATCTCACTTGGTTTAAGCAGTGAGGGGGGTGTTGGAGGATAATGATTATCCTTCAAGAGGTTAAATCCTAGGAGGACTCTGCATGGAGAAGTAAAAGTCCTACTAGGATTATGCCACTCGAAACCTATAAAGCTCACAACATCACCTTTGGAGAGGTAAGACACAATTTTACTTCCTGAATACACAGAGCTTTTGTCTATTTGTCAAGCTTACTGACTTGATCAAGCCTTTCTTCTTTAGAATCAATGGCGCACAACGAAGATTTACCGTAGTCCGCCATCGACGGACAAACACCAGATGGGGGCGCAAGGCGTGAAGGACTACCTTCTATCCCTCCCATGGCGGACTTGGAGCCCCAACGGCATAACACCAGGAGGGATACTAGGGGGAGACGGACTAACAGCCCCATCACTCTCGATCACGAAGTCCTGACAGACAGAGGAAGAGGATTGATCCTCAAGCTCTGGAGGACTGCGTGAAAGAGCAAGATGAAGTAATAAGGAAGATGGCGGCAGACATGGAAGACCTGAAGCGCCAGATGAAAGGAAAAGAAGTGGCGACAGGAGAGGGGTGCAAAGGCAAGACGCCCCCTCACCGTTCAGAAAATCGTAGTAGGAATACTACACCCTCACAAGCAGAGAGCAGAAGCCTCAGGACAGGCGATACTCAATCCAGGTCTTCCAGAACTCGTCACTCTAGGTCTGAGAGGACGAGATCTGAGAGATCGTACACCGAAGGAAGCACGTATTGGCCCTCACATACGCCTCAAACCAGATCCAGACACACGGAGTTGCCCAGGTCATCCGACTTACGAACCGTGCTCGAGGAAAAGGCACGATGCAAGGAGGATGCCAGGGCGCGTGATCCTCACAGGGTTTCTGCCCTTCAGAGGTTGGCTCCAGGGACGCACGAAAGCATCGAGGTTGGAATGCCATTACCACGCCCGGCCTACGAACCAGCGGACAAAGCATTAGCAAGGCTGCAGACTTCGCCGTTTGTTCCGGCGATTGAAAACGCACCCCTACCATCAAGCTTCCTCCAGCCAAAATTCACTACATATGAAGGGAAGACGGACCCCTACTCACACTTTAGCCACTTTCGCCAGTTCATGGCTGTATACAGGCGAAACGAGGCCTTAATGTGCATACTCTTCCCATCTAGCCTTGGCGACCTAGGCTTGACTTGGTTCGAGAAACTTCCAGAAGGAAGTATAGCCTCTTGGGCGCAATTGGCAGAAGCGTTTGTAACAAGGTTCCGAACAAACACTAAAATCCCGGTGGAGATCGACCAGCTACTCTCCATCGACATGGGCGACAAAGAGACCCTAAGATCCTACAATAGTCGCTACTGGGAGACATTCAACCAGATTGGGGACTGCCCCACCAATCTCGCCATTGCACAGTATAAAAGAGGCCTCCCAGTCGGGAATAGACTAAGGGATTCAATCACCATGACGCCACCCCTCACAATGGAAGCCTTGATGGAAAGAGTGCATCAGCACATCAGGGTAGAAGAGGATGGCGCACGTGCCAAAGCAAAATCTGGCGCGACCACAGTACCAGAAAAGAAAACCTCAGCAAAGGTTAACACGGTAGATCGACCAAACAAAAACGGACGTGGAAGACGAGATAACGCAGAAGACCCAGATAAAAGATGGTTGAGAATCCGCACTGCCATAACCACAGTGTTCAAGAAACCGATATATCGGATTCTGAGCGAAATAAAAGATGAGCCTTTCGTCAAGTGGCCAGCTAAGCTAGGAGAAGCACAGAAAGACTATGATGAAAGATCGCGATACACCTTCCACAAAGAGAAGGGGCACCGCACTGAGAATTGCACACCATTAAGACAGAACCTGGAGGAGTTGGTGGCAGCCGGTCACCTGGATAAATACATTGAAGGAGGGACGCAACCAGCCCCCCAGGACCATGATAACCCCAATGGGATGCCAATCGACGCCCCACCTTAGGGCATCATTAATGTGATACATGGAGTCTTTGAACCAGAGCGTGTCTGCGAGCTCAGGGGATCAATCAAAAAGGCTGAGCATTTAAGAGAAGTTCTAAGTGCCCAACCTGCCATCAAGAAGGGGAAGACAGAGGCCACAAACGTCATGTCCTTTTCAGATAAAGACTTAGAACGGATATATTGCCCTTACAACGATGCCCTGGTCGTCACTCCCCGAGTCAGGGATTTTGATGTCAAGCGGATTCTGATTGACCAGGGTAGTTCATGTGAAATCATGTACTACGAAACATTTAAACAACTAAAGCTACAGGACAAAGACTTGGCACCTTCCCTATCTCCCCTAATTGGATTCAACTCCATGCCAGAATGGCTTGTCGGCAAAATAATTCTTCCAGTCAGAGTAGGAAGCATGACGAAACAAGTAGAGTTCTGGGTATTGAAGGTCCCCTCCACTTACAACATCATCTTGGGCAGAACATGGCTGCATGCCATGCTATCGGTGGCGTCATCCTACCACCAAGTAATGCGGTTCCCCAACGACACCGGTGTAATTGAAGAGGTCTATGGAGATCAGATTATGTCCAAGCAATGCTTTGTCACGGTGAATGGCAGCTGCACTGCCAAAGGATACGTTCATTCGGTGGAGGAGCCTGAGAATAATGAACTGTTCACAGATGTAGGCAAAGCGGCAAATTAGAAAGCAGTGGAAGACTTGGTAGAGGTAAGAATAGATGAAAAGAACCCGGATAAGTTCTTTTTGCTCGGGTCATCGTTGTCCAGCACTGAGAGATTAGAGGTATTGGAATTTTTGACCTCTAATATCGAAGTGTTTACCTGGACAGCATACGATATGCCGGGCATTGATCCCAACTTCATCTGTCACCAACTCAATGCCCACCCATCCGCCAGACCAATCATTCAACGCACCCGTAGATCAACACTCCACCATGCCGAGATAGTGGCAGAAGAAGTAGGACACCTACTGGAAGCAGGAGCAATTGGAGAAATGCACTACCCAAGATGGATTTCCAACACAGTTGTAGTGCCAAAGAAGAATGGCAAGTGGCGTGTCTGCGTCGACTACAAAACAGTCAACAAGGCATGCCCAAAAGACAGCTTTCCTCTACCAAGGATAGATCAACTGGTAGACCTAACGGCAGGGCACAACCGACTTAGCTTTCTGGATGCATACAGAGGCTACCACCAGATCGCCATGCATGAACCAGACCAGGAGGTCACATCGTTTACAACTCCAAGAGGACTGTACTATTACAAGGTCATGCCCTTTGGCCTAAAGAACGCAGGGGCAACATTCCAACGGATGGTCACCAAGATGTTTGAACCATTGTTAGGCAAAACAATGGAGGCTTACATCAACGACATGGTGGTCAAAAGCAAGGATGAGAACGACCATCTCAAGGACCTAGGCGAGATGTTTGAGATCCTGAAGAAGCACAAGTTGCGCCTCAATGCGTCCAAGTGTGCATTCGGAGTACGATCTGGCAAATTCCTGGGCTTCCTTGTGACCAACCGGGGTATAGAAGCAAACCCCTCTCAAATCAAAGCAATCCAGGATTTGGAGAGACCAAACTCAGTAAAACAAGTGCAGCATCTCACCGGCATGGCAGCTGCGCTCAATCGATTCATAAGCCGGTCATCGGACAGACTACGACCGTTCTTCCATGCATTAAAAGCCAAGTTTGAGTGGGACGAAGAATGCGACCGCGCTCTGGAAAGCTTAAAGGAATATATGTCTTCTCCACTATTACTGGTGACCCCAATACCTGGAGAAGAACTCTTCCTATACCTTGCAGTCTCTCAGCACGCAATTAGCGCTGTGTTAGTCCGTGCAGAAGGGATCCAACATCTACCCATCTACTATGTCAGCAAGACATTACTGGGAGCTGAAACGCGGTACCTGCCACTGGAGAAACTGGCTCTGGCCTTGATGATGGCCGCGGGGAAGTTGTCACACTACTTTCACGCCCATACCATAGTTGTCCTCACAGCCTTTCCATTAAAAGCTTTGTTTGAAAGGGCGAACTTTTCTGGGCGAATTCTGAAGTGGGCAGTTGAGTTGGGACAATACGACATCAAATTCCAACCCACGACCGTAATAAAAGCTCAAGCATTGGCAGATTTTGTCGCAGAATTCACACCAGGAAGTCATCACATCTGCCCAGTCGACCTGACTGAAGCAGCCAAACTAGGGGTGGAAGTTGACGCCGGAATAGCGTAACCCCTAGTACGGGATACTCAGCTAGACACCAAGGCAGATCAAAGTAAAGAAAGGAAGGAAGAGGCAAACTGTGCTACACCAAGTCAAGACTCACCAACAAATAAAGACTTGGTACAATCAGATTGCGAGGGGCAGATAGCAAGCATGAACCTTGAAGAAGACATCTGCAACATGGAAGACCACAAGGCATCTTCTGATCCCTTCACTTGTTGGAAATTGTTCGTTGGAGAGATGTGGAAGCTCTTCGTGGATGGAGCATCCAACCGGCATGGAGCAGGGTTCGGCATAGTCCTCATCTCTCCAGACGGCCTAGTAGTGGAGCAGGCAATCAACCTTGGCTTCCCAGCATCAAACAACGAAGCAGAGTGTGAAGCACTTCTTGCAGGCCTCAAATCAGCATTCTACATGAAGGCCACCGAACTAATGGTCTACAGCGACTCACAACTGGTGGTAAACCAAATTTCTGGCGACTATGAAGCAAAGGATGACTGGATGGCCAAGTACCAAGAATTGGTCAGAATAGAGATCAAGAAATTTGAAGTAGTGAGGATAGAACAGATTGGCAGGGAGGAAAACAGCAGAGCAGACGAACTAGCAGGCTTTGCTTCAATGGCAGATACATTCATCCCTCACCCGTTGCTCATCGACTACTTACCAAGACCAAGCATTGAAGACCCCGAAGCAGAAGAGGTATGTTGCGCCGAACTAGGCCCCTCGTGGATGGATCCCATCATACTGTTCTTCAAAGATGGCGTCTTACCAGAAAAAAAGAAAGAAGCCAACAAAATTAGAGCAAAGTCACAGCGATTTTGGCTCTCCCCATCTATGGCGTTGTACAAAAAAGCATTCTCAGGACCCTACCTAAAGTGTGTTCATCCCAGCAAAGTGGAAGCATTCTTATATGAGATACACGAAGGGGTGTGCGGAAGCCATCAAGGTGGAAGATCGTTAGCTTACAGAGCCATTTCACAAGGATATTGGTGGCCTTACATGCAGGCAGACTCGGAGAAATATGTGAAGAAGTGCAAAAAATGTCAGAAGTTCGCACACCAAATACATCAACCAACCAGAGAGCTCCTACCATTGACCAGCCCGTGGCCCTTCGCAATGTGGGGCTTGGACATAGTAGGACCACTCCCAACGGCACCCGTAAACAGGAAGTTCTTTCTCGCAGCAACAGACTACTTCACAAAATGGGTAGAAGCAGAGGCACTGGCATCAATCAAGGAAAAAGATGTGATGAAGTTCGTCTGGCAGAATATCATTACGTGGTTTGGCATACCAAAAGCCCTAATCTCAGACAACGGCACTCAGTTCGACGGTAGGATCTTCAGAGGCTTTTGTGAAGAATACAAGATAGAGTTCTACAATTCTACACCGGCATATCCCCAAGCAAATGGGCAGGAAGAAACATCAAATAAGGTAGTATTGGATGGACTGAAGAAACGGTTAGAAAAAGCCAAAGGCAAGTGGGCAGAGGAACTCCCTCATGTTTTATGGGCTTACCGCACCACACCTCGACGATCGAAAGGAGAAACTCCATTCTCCTTAGCCTATGGCATGGAGGCAGTAATCCCACTCGAAGTCGGTCTCCCTACAATTCGAAGCGAAAATTTTGATCCTGACTTAAATGGCGAAGCCATAACTTTGGAACTCGACCTTGCGGAGGAAAGAAGAGAAAGAGCACTAGTTCACATTGCCACATATCAGCAAGAGTTATCTAGGAAATACAACAAGACAGTGCATCCAAGGCAATTCAAGATCGGTGATTGGGTACTGCGCAACGTGATAGGAAACACCTTGGTACCGGGAGATGGCAAGTTAGGGCCCAACTGGGAAAGACCTTACAAAGTGGTTGGATTAGCAGGCAAAGGGGCATACCACCTAGAAGATGAGGACGGCAAAGCAATCCCCCGGCCATGGAACACGGCCAATCTTAAGATATTTTATTTTTAATTCATCTTTTTTAAGTATATGTAATTTTCCTTTTCCTTAATAAAACAAGTCGATTCTTTTCAGTATGGTTGTTCTCAGTAGATGACAGTTTTAGTAAGTCAGGAGCTTTGTAAACACTTCATTTTAAGTTGGCTGGAAAAACCAACTCCGAGGTTGGCTGGATTAAACCAACACCCCTTCTAAGCCCAGGATAAGGATCCAGGCTGCAGGACGTTTGGTCGAAATAACCAAACATTTTAAGTTGGTTGGAAAAACCAACTAAGAGGTTGGCTGGATTAAACCAACTCTTTGTACTCTTCAGCCAAAGTAAGGGTATGGCTGAAGAGTGGTTGGCTGGATTAAACCAACACCCCTCCTAAGCCCAGGATAAGGATCCAGGCTGCAGGACGTTTGGTCGAAATAACCAAACATTTTAAGTTGGTTGGAAAAACCAACTAAGAGGTTGGCTGGATTAAACCAACTCTTTGTACTCTTCAGCCAAAGTAAGGGTATGGCTGAAGAGTGGTTGGCTGGATTAAACCAACACCCCTCCTAAGCCCAGGACAAGGATCCAGGCTGCAGGACGTTTGGTCGAAATAACCAAACATTTTAAGTTGGTTGGAAAAACCAACTCAGAGGTTGGCTGGATTAAACCAACTCTTTGTACTCTTCAGCCAAAGTAAGGGTATGGCTGAAGAGTGGTTGGCTGGATTAAACCAACACCCCTCCTAAGCCCAGGATAAGGATCCAGGCTGCAGGACGTTTGGTCGAAATAACCAAACATTTTATTCTAAGTTGGCTGAAAAAAACTAACTTGGAGGTTGGCTGGATTAAACCAACTCTTGTTACTCTTTAGCCGAGGTAAGGGTATGGCTAAAGAGTGGTTGGCTGGATTAAACCAACTCTTGTTACTCTTTAGCCGAGGTAAGGGTATGGCTAAAGAGTGGTTGGCTGGATTAAACCAACTCTTGTTACTCTTCAGCCGAGGTAAGGACATCGGCCAAAGAGTGGTTGGCTGGATTAAACCAACTCTTGTTACTCTTTAGCCGAGGTAAGGGTATGGCCAAAGAGTGGTTGGCTGGATTAAACCAACTCTTGTTACTCTTCAGCCGAGGTAAGGACATCGGCCAAAGAGTGGTTAGCTGGATTAAACCAACTCTTGTTACTCTTTAGCCGAGGTAAGGGTATGGCTAAAGAGTGGTTGGCTGGATTAAACCAACTCTTGTTACTCTTCAGCCTAGGTAAGGACATCGACCAAAGAGTGGTTGGCTGGATTAAACCAACTCCTGTTACTCTTTAGCCGAGGTAAGGACATTGGCCAAATAGTGGTTGGCTGGATTAAACCAACTCTTGTTACTCTTTGGCCGAGGTAAGGACATCGGCCAAAGAGTAGTTGGCTGGACAAAACCAACTTAGCGGATGACTGAATTAAACCATTCTTGGTTCTCTTCAGCTGAAGTAATTATATCGGCAGAAGAGTGGTTGGCTAGTAAGGTTAGTCAAGCAGCACGATTAAGGCCGGAATAAATTATCTCGGCCAAAAAATATTGTATTTCGTTCAAGTCGCAGTTAGAAAGCAAGCACAAAATGTAAACCGAGATAACAGTTGGAGTAATAGAAGACATTACAAGTGCAAGCATACAAATCAAAACCGGAATAAGAGTTGAACACAAAACAAAATTCTTCATTCATCAAAAAACAGGTACAAAGGAGGGGCCGCAGCCCGGTTACAAGTCAAAAACAAAAAAGAAAAAGAAAAAAAATTACAGAATCAGTTGAAAAGGTCTTCAAGATCGGCGTCAATGTCAACTTGAACTCCGGTTACAGGTGGAAGGTCAGTCTCGGTAGCAATTGGCAACACGGTGTCAGTCGGTGGCTCAACAGTTAGGTCTTCAAACGTTGGCTCCAACCGAGCTGGTTGACCGTTGCCTTGCTCGTTGATTGCCGGAGTACCAGTTGGCTCATTCTCTGCCTCATCGTCGTCAGACTCTTCAAGGAACTGCTTCTGTAGATCGGCTGCATACTCCGCCAGTGTGGCCAGAATAAAGTACTGAGGAGCGTTGAAGACCTCGGTGTCTGGGCCACAATCGAGCTGCTCCGCGGCACCTCTCCAGCCGCACTTGAAGAACAAGTCCTTCGCGGCTTCACACTGTTGGACGTATGCAGCTTCACCTTCCTTAAAGCCCTTCAACTCAGCGTCTTCAGCCTTCTTTTTCAGCTCAGCAATTTTAGCATCCTTCTTCCCTTCAAGCTTGACTAGCTCACGAAGGTACCTGTCCTTCATCACGGTCAACGACTTCTGTTTTTCAGCCTCAGCCGAGGTAACTAGTCCGGTAAGACGGGCTACCTCGGCCTCTAGCTCGGACGTTCTCTGGCGCGACTCCTTCAGTTCAGTGGTTCTTTCTTCCGCCTCTGCCATGGCTTGCCTAGCCGTTTTTCTGAGCTCCAATACCTTTTGATGGGCAATCTGGCTCTTCTGAAGAGACTGAAACGAATGGGAAGAAATCAATGACAAAACCGAACTGAAAGATTGAAAAAATTTGAGAAGACAAGAGGGGCATCTTACCAGGATCATGGATTTAGTGGCCGATCGGATGGCCCTTAGCTCGGTCAGGTTTTGGTGGTGTTCCATGTCTGCTGGAAGGCAGACACTCTTGGCTAGGTTAAATTCCATCAAGTGGTCCTTCTCAACAACCACTGAATCGGTGTCTTGAATATCTCGGTTTTGGAATTTTAGTTTTGGTGCCCACTTTGAGGCAACTCAGTCCGAGGGCTCCGGTTGTGGACTTGGAGGGTGGCTCGGTGGAAGGATGGTCTCGTCCTCGTCAACCAGACGTTGTTCTGTCTGGGTAGTCCGGGCGCGTTTAGCTCGGCGTGAGGAAGAAGGTTGTTGAGAGGGAAGGGCAACGACGGTCTCTTGAGCCTGGCTTGGTTCAGGTACTTCGGGCCTATTTGTTTCGGTCAGAAGGGCCCTGACTCTGCTTCTCTTTGCCATCTCTTCTTCGGCGGTTAATGGGATTAGTCTGATTTCGGGCAAGGTTGGGTCCGGTTCTGGTGCGTCTTCAAGAAGGAAATCGGTCACTCTGGCTTTTCGGCAACCACTGTATCTGTAGGTCAGCTCAAAATTTAACAGCTTAGCCCAACTCCTTTCTTCAAAATGTAATGCGGCTCGGAGTGTGTTCAGGTTGGGGTAACTGTACAAGGATGCGAGATGAGCTGAGTCTGCAAAAAGAATACAACTGTTAGATCGGCTATGAAATCAGAAACCGAAGTAAAATCAAAGCATGCATAAAACCGAAGTAACTATACCAGGTTCTCCTTTGTTCCAGTTTATACTTCGGCCTGGGATTTGGGCTTGCTGGTCTTCAAAATTGCCCGACACCCAGAAAAAGTCATCATCGTTTAAGTCCTTATCCGGCGTGTCTTTTGTTATTTTTTCTCTGCGACGGCGTATCCTAAGGTAGTAGACACAGCCGTCATCTTTGGAGCCTATGGAGTATTGGTGAAAGATTTCGGCTAGACCGAGGTTAAGGCCTGCTTGGTGGTTTAGCTCGGCTATACCCATTACTATACGGTATGTATTGGTGGATAGTTGGGTTGGGCATAGTCTGGTTTGCCTAAGAAACTCACAAATTAAGGGCTGGACTGGAAACCTTAGTCCGGTCTCTATTATTGAAAGAAGGGTAAAGGGTACAAAGCCTGCTTTGCCCCATGGTACGATATTTTGTTTGGCTAGGGTAAGGTGTACATCGTCTGGTATGCCGTAATCCCTTCGAAATTCGGCCAAGCCACCAGGGGTCTCTACCAAAAACCTATACTTCCCCATGTATTTTATAAGTTAAAAATAAATTAGTTCGGTTGAAAAATTGTGCTCAGTAGCTCGGCTGAGCGTGCAGAGGAGTGCCTGGGCAACCTAAGTCTGCAAAGTGAAGAACAAAGGCGTTAAGCACAGATCATTGGGCTGTGCTACAAATTAAAAGCAAGATAAGAAGTTCTACTTTGGCTACGTGGTACTACGGGTTCTATCTCGGTTTTAAACTAGATACTCGGTACCTCGGTTGAGCCTCCAGGGGCAGCTTTCTTAGTTCGGTTCAAAACTAATAAAGTTGGCTTAGCCCCAAAGACCTAGCTCGGTCGGAGGCATAGGGTTCCGTTATACTAATTTCAGACTTAGTTCGGTGCATTTTATCTCGGCTAAAAGTCAACCAGAAGATGGTAACTGAGACTATGGATATATTCACAAGTTTTATTTCGGTTATGGTTTGGATGGATCTACACATAGCACAAACAGTATCTTAGTTCTGTAGACACCTCATGTTTGACCGTCCTCAAGACTTGGACGTCACCGTTTGAACACCCGGTGATCATCCATGTTTGTGTTCGTTTGGAGTTCCCGGAGGTCTCGGCTACGCGCCTTGCCTCAAGATCTCCGAACTCGACTGTTTAGTGTCTGGTTTTACACCAAACACTTGTGTTTTGCCTTGGAGGGGCAGGGAATGCCTTGTGAGGCATCCCCACACATCACCGGCCATGGCCAGAGGCCACCGGCTGGTTTTTAGTTTCCATCAGCAATGTATATTGCCAGTCGGCACTATTTTTTGTCAAAATGGCAATTTTGGGCAGCCGACTACTGTGCATCTACTTTTTGTAGATATTTTGTGCCAGCTGTGATAGCTGGCACCAACTCTGCTTCCCTCCATACACGTGTATGGAGGGATGTCCCTCTAAGGAAGCTTGTTGTATAAGCCTTGCAAGAGGGACTTCTATAAGAGGAAGGCTCTCCTCCTTGTTCTAGGTTAGAAAGTTGGAAGGCAAAACCAGAGCTTATACATATAGATACACCCTCTCTCTATATTTCCCTCTCTCTCCTCCCTTGTGTGTGTTTCTTGGCCTAAAAGTGTGCTTTTACCTTACTTTTGCACTAATACACACACCATTACACCTTGCTCCGAGATTGAGGACTTTTGAGGGTTGATTCTTGAGTTTTGGGGCTGTTTTTGACCTAAAGAAGAGGGCTGCATTGGCTGTTCTTGAGGTGTGCTTCATGGGTGAGCACTTTGCTTTAGTTTCCCCAAACTTGCATTAGTCTTTTTCCTATCTTGCTTGCTGATCTAGTTTTTGTGCATAACATAAAAAAGGCTTATATTTTCATGCTTAAGAACTTTCATTAAGGGTCTTTTGTGGTTTGAGTTCAAACTCACCCTCTTAGTCCTTATTTGGCATTTTTGTTGCCTCCTTGGTAAGGCCTTGTTTGCTTAAGTGTTTTGGTCTTCTCACCACTGAAAACCAGCGGATTTTCAGTGGTGAGGAAGGTGGTTTGAAGTCTTGCATAGGGGAGGGACACCCCTCTCCCTTCATTGCCTTATTTCCTTGCATTTTAGCTTAAAGGGTAACATGCATGCTTGATTGGTTTTGCCCCTTTTTCAGAGGTTTTTGGTTGTTTTTAGGTCACATGTAATCTCTGTTTCTGGTCGAATTTGTGCCCTTTTTCATGCTTAACATACTTGCTTTACATTCCTCTATTTGGCCTAGAAATGCACCTTGTGTTTAGGCCATGATTCTTGCATGTGTTGGCTTAGTTCCATGAAGGTGTTGGCATTATTTTACCATGTTTAAGGTCTGTTGGCCATCTATTTCAGTCATGCTTGCCTTGTTTGGTGTCATCTCTTTGTGTTTTGGCTTGTAAGCCTTGAGCATATTGACCTCTAGCATGCGTAGCTATGACCATCCTCATGATTTGGCATCATTTAGGACCATATTTCAGTCCATAAATCATATTTATATGTGTGCATGTGTGACCTCTTTCATGCCTTGAGGGTGTGCCCTGTTATGCCTAGAATTGAGCTTCGGTGCATACGTCTCTTTGGAGCCACTTTAGCTGCCATGATTATTAGGTTTTGGGGTCTATTTTTGCTTGCTAAGTTTCTGTTTTGGCTTGTCCAATTCATACCATGAGTGGTCATGTTGGTGGAAGTGAAGTGCCCCCTTTTGTGCCTTAACTTTAGGACCATTGGCTTGCTAGTTGGCATGAGTATTTGTCCACCCTTTTAGGCACTTTTGGCCACTGTTTTGGGGTGGATCAAGGTCTGCCCTTCTATGGTTTAAGGCCCCTTTGCATGCTCGTCTCATGTCCTTTGCATAATTGCTTCATTAAGTGTTGTAATATGTTGATCCTATTGCTTAAATTGTCCATGTTTGCATTACATTTGCCTCTTGCATGCCTAGCATTGCATACTTACCATATTAGTTGCATGGCATTTGGCATGCCTTGCATTTCCAATCTCATGTTGTACCTTTGAGTCATTGTTCTCGTAACATGCATTGCATTACTTGGTTTGGGGTGTCAAACCAAGTGTGAGGGTCAAGGAGCATTCATACTATGGGTGATGTAATGTGCCTTGACTCTCGGTCACCGGGGCCCTTGACTTCGGTATGATAAGGTCTCGGTCCTCATTTGTGTGTTGCATGCATTTTTACATCAAGTGGCAAGCTTGATCCCTTGGGCTATCATGCACCATTGATGGCCCAAGGATCGAGGGCCATGCTTCCCTGAGTTCAACACATGATGGGAAACATGACCATGCTCACATATGCCTGAAATCCCATGCCATATACTGTCTGTTCTCTGTTGCTGTCAAAACTGTCTTCTGCAGGAAGTTTCTGCCGACCGGCAGTATTCAATGCTGACCGGCCATAGGTTAATGGCCGATAACTCCAGAAGCTGCCGATGGAAATTATGCACTACCGGTGGGCATTTCCCCCAGCCGGTGGTACTCTGCAGTATTCAACAAACCTGTCCCAGAACTTTGGCACTTTTTAGAGAAGTAGGGAAGTGTAAACAGAGACAGCCTTGGTATGGTACGGATTTTCCAGGAGAGCCGGGTTTTGAGCATGCATCATTCGCGCATCCCGAGGCGGGGGCTGTGGCCACCTTTCTTTTTTTACATTCATTTTGTTAAGTAAATTAGAAATTCTGTAATAATTTATTTGCTTATCATTCGGACTGTAATATTTATTCGGACCCTCCGAGTGAGGGCAATGATGTAATAAGTGTGCGTGAGTGTGTCTATGTCTTCCAACCTCACGTCTTTCTTCCCTTTTATTTACCTGCTTATGATGGTAGACTAGGGCATATTTAAGATTAGCATGCCTTATGCTATGCATGCGTGCATTCATGCATCTTGTCTTGCATGCACCGGGCTCGGTACATCATGCTAACTGCATTTGTATTTCAATTCTAAATTGAATACGTGCATCAATTGACTGCATTTCACATGCCATGCTTAGGTTAGCCGAGCCTACTCTAATTGCATCTTGCATGTGTTGCATTAACCACTTTAACATGAACTAGGATCACGCATGTTTGTTAACTAGTTTATTGTTTTGGCGCGGAGTACATTGTAAGTATTTATGCTTTAGCATATCGCATGCGTGTGAATGCTATCATGACAGCATGCTTACCATGTGGCTAGATGCTTATGTGATAAACTGTTTGAATGCCTGTGGGTGAAGGTTGGATTACCTGAGTTGGAAAAGCTAGTTGAAATCCGTATTTTAGCCTACTTGCGAGTAGCAAATTCCAAAATGTTTTCCAAAATAAACGGATATGCAATGCTTATTTCCAAGTTAGACGATCTAGTCTATACTTGTTTGCCGTGCGCATAACATAGTAATTCAAAGCTAATAATTGGAATAAGAACACATAACTCTTTCAAAAATGGATATCACGGTTAGTAGAGGTCGGTCTTCAGACCGGGCGAGAGGGGGTGCTCATAGCTGACCTTCCCCGATCGTACCCAAGCTCCCGAGCGGAGGCAACTTTGGCAATGACGGACACGTGGCCTTTGGCACCGAGTCAGGGTTTCTTAAATTCCCCCATTTTAAAATATTTAGGTGGCGACTCTGTATCTAGCAAAGCAGTCCATGTTTGGCACTCCTTTCAAAAATCTATTTTTTCTCAAAACGATTGGCCGGATTTGGACTCTTTGGTTCAGATTAGGAACCGTGACAATTCGAGAGTCCGAACTGTAGTAAGCCCGCAAAACGAACAGAACGGGACTCATCCTCCCAGGGCGGTCGGGGACGTGCTACAGTTTCTGGCGACTCTGCTGGGGATTAGGAGAGCTTGACTCGAACTCGTGATATCCTGTTTTGATTTCATTTACGTGTCTCTTTGCATTGCATGTGCATTGGTGCGCCTAGGAACACAGTGTTTGCCATCTGCCATTCCTGAACGATTTGCCGGAGGCTTGTCTTGTCAAGGCATGACCATAAGGCTGACCGGTTATGGGCTCTGACAGTATGGGAACACAAACCCCAGTTTTACCGGGGCACCCCTTTTGACCATTCGACCAAGTGCATATTCGGATCCATAGTGACCATTCCAAGTTAGGACAGGCGGCTTACCCGTTTATAGGTTGTTTGAAACCGCTGCGTGCGTAGTGAAACCCTAGCTCCTGACAAAAATAGGACAGGGAAACCCTACCCCAACATAGGGGTGTTTTGGTTCTCACTTATCTGCTATGTGCTTTAGAGTGTATCTCTACAGGAACGTGCATACCAGTTTGCAAGTTTGAAGTACCGGGCCCAAGGGCACCAGTATCAATGTTGTTAAGAATCAGTTATCTGCGGGTATCAGGTTCGGTTTTGGGAACAGTGATTTTGGGGAACAGTGATCAGTATCAAGGAACAGTGTGTTCGGCTTACCAACTGTATATTATGAATACCCCAACTGTGCGTTGTATGTATTTATTTTACGCCGTTGTGCTGTCCGATTGTTTGTTTATTTACTGCTTTATTTATCTTTTTGCTAGGTAGTTTAGCACCATTGCTTCCAACCCGGTAGATATTCCCCAAGCACTCTAGATTAGAGGTCGTCGGCTCCATCGATCTGAGGATCTGGTAGACGGACAACCAGTGTACCACTCTCTACCCCCGGTTACTAGACGGAGGATAGCTAGACAGAGGGCATCAGTACAGCAGTCAGTTCAGAGGGCCTTATCTACCCCACCTGAGTTCAGTAGAGATCAGGGTCTTGTTTCACCTACAGAGAGGGAACATATATCAGTAATTCAACCAGAGCAGAATAGTATGGCTAGCATAGAGGAGATGGTGCGCCAACTCCAAGAGAGCATGAAAATGATGCAGCAGGATGCTGTCCGGCAGGCAGAGTTCGCCAAGCAGCAGGCCACAGTTATGAGTGAACAAGCAGAGTTAATCGTGAGGCTACAACAGCAAAACGGAGCATCTGCTTCGCAACAAGTTCCTCCCCCACCAAGGGTTCCGATACCCGAAGAAACACCGAATGCCCGGAATGTCCAAGAGGATACCGACCTTCCAACGGGGCCAGCTCCGCCCCCGATTCCGCCACAACTATCCAAGGCATCCACGCCTGTCAATATACCGGACTCTCCTTTTGAGTTCGAAATGGATCCCACAGCCTTAAAATTGAGTAAGTTCGAAAAGATGTTCAAAAGATCCCAGGGAGTCAAGACCATCCCTGACATTGAAGATGGGTATACCGACGCAGCCGTGATGCTGCCTAACAGATTCAAGATGCCGCACATTGACCGATTTGATGGGTCTGGAGACCCCATGGTGCACCTAAGATTGTTTTCAGACATCCTAAGGCCAATGGGCCTCACTAGACTGCAGAAGCTGTCTCTATTCGGCCGGACCCTGTCGGGTGCAGCGGCCATATGGTACGCCAAATTGGAGGATGATGTCAAGAGAAGTTGGGACGAGATGGCTGAGGCCTTCATCTTGCAGTACTCATACAATACACAGATCGAGATTACGACCCGGGATCTCGAGACAACGAGGCAAGAACCCCAAGAGAGCTTCTCGGAATTTGTAACCAGATGGCGGGCTAAGGCTTCGATGATGACCTTAAGGCCCACAGACAAAGACCAGATTCGGATGATTGTGCGCAATCTTCAGCCGAAGCTAATGCAAAAGATGATTGTACTCCCCTTCCCTACCTTTTCTGATCTACATGAAATGGGGGTGCAGATCGAGGATGCCTTAAAACAAGGCTTGATTGATAATGACCGGGAGCAACCCCGCAGAACTTTCAATCGTAATACTAATTCAGGCCCGAGTGGCGTTACAACTACCAGGACCTCCGAAGTGAGTATGGTCACCACCAACCCTTCCCCAAGAACTATGGCAGCCACACCATTCTCCGGTGCGTCCGGAAGCAACCCACAAACAGCCAAATACCCTCTCAAAAAAATAGAACCTTCGCTCCGCTTTATATGCCCCTGTCCAAAGCTTTGGGGGTTTTGATCAGAAAAGGGCATCTGAAGCCCCTAGAGCCGCGGCCCTTACCGGAAAGACTCCCCGCTGCCCACAATCCAGCCAAGTATTGTGCATTTCACCAGCAGCACGGTCACGACACTGACCTGTGCTTTCGATTGCGTCATGAGATTCAAGATCTCATCGATAACGGGGTGATTTTACCTCCTGAGAAACCCAATGTTACTACAAATCCTCTCCCCACACATAACCAAGCTCCACCACCCAAAAGAATCAATTTCATCCACACTGGGGTCGTGTCCTACGATCCTAGTATCTATATCACACCCTCCTACCTGCCTAAGCCGGAGGTTTTCCTTCCTGATTGCACCGATTTGTGCATGATGGACGTCTCCATAACCCAACCCAAGCCGGTGGTGGTGACCATCGAGAGCAGGAGAGAGAAGACTCCAAAGGAGAAGGAGGTTGTCGAACCAGAGTCTGTAAAGTCTGGGAGTGATGTTGGGAATGCTTATAGTCCGAGTGACTACATTTCACCAATGGGCCAGAATAGACCAAATGTGGAATTTCCAGCAGGAGGAGAGTTGTGTGCAATCTAAGGGGACAGTCCAGGACAGGGAACGGATGATGTAACGGCTATGGAAGAGGACCTTGCTAGGCTCCAGTTTTACAGTAACCAGGATCCAGAGGACTTAGCCGTCAACTGGTTCGATTATGAGGAATCAACAGAGGCTACAGGATGGTTGG
Source organism: Camellia sinensis (assembly GCF_055761805.1). NCBI lineage: Eukaryota > Viridiplantae > Streptophyta > Magnoliopsida > Ericales > Theaceae > Camellia > Camellia sinensis. Next base: position 104,878,702 of record NC_138962.1, read on the forward strand.
ACGATCAACCCGATGTGGTGGAAGAGTTTCAGCCACAACAAGGCCCGGCAGGGGCAAGAATATCAGTGATAGCCGGAAGGGTTGGAGAACAGAGTACATCGCCGGAGAGCGCCGGTGTCGAGAATTTCGCTCGGGATTGGAGCATTTCGAGTACGGGGATTATTGAACAGGCGGCTGCATTGACGCAGTCGGAACAGGGAAGATTCGAAGATTCCGAGAGAATCAGGAAGGCAAAAGCCCATGTGCGGATTGAGGTTGCTGCAAGTACAGAAAGGGAGAATGCCGCGAGCATAGGAATAGAAGGTACTGCGAGTATGAGGACAGTCATGCCAGAACTAGATAGGTGCCTGTCGGTTGCAGATGGCATGTGGTGGGAAGACGATGATCTATGTCTTGCCCACACGGACGAGGATTGGGGAGGTAACCAACCAGATGATACCTGGAATATCGGCGAAGTCGATCACATGACTAGGAGTGGACGGTACTTCAAGCCTCCACACCTAGATCAACTGGAGGCGTCTGGAAAAGATAAGGAGGCAGAGAAGCAAAAAGAAAAGCAACTCGAGGATGAGGCCGTATTGAGACAATTGAAGAAGATACAAGCAGACATCTCCATCTGAGGGCTGCTTATGGCTTCTCGAGTATATAGACAGGCTTTCCTTTCAGCCATGGATAAAGCCAAGCTTTCTATAGACACCACGCCCGAACAGCTGGTGGGCCTAGTTTTTTCGGGAGGGACTACCCCGATGTTGACCTTTTCTGACAAAGAACTACCACCTGAGGGTGCGAACCATAACAAGCCGCTCTACATCTCCGTGGAGTGCAGAGATAAATGGATAACCGTGGTGCTCGTCGACACAGGGTCCGCCATCAACGTCTGTCCGGCAAGGACAGCCTACGCGATCGGTTTGAAAATCGCGGACTTTGTGCCAACGGCCCAGGTGATTCGGGCGTATGACAACACAAGCCGGGAAGTAATGGGGACAGTTAAGATTCAAACAAAGGTTGGGCCGGGACAGCATGAGATATATTTCCATGTCTTGGAGGTTCCTGCAACGTTCAACCTGCTTTTGGGGCGGCCGTGGCTGCATCAGGTAAAGGCGGTTTCCTCCACCCTACATCAAGTGGTGAAATACCCCTATGGGAAGGAAGTAGCCATTGTTTTTGGAAACTCATCAATTCATCCGCCGCCGGAGGTATCTACGCCTGTTCTAGAAATCGAGCACGGTATGGAAGATGTGTTCATATCGGGTTTTACCTTGGCTGAGGCTCAGGTTGTACAGGACATCATGGCAGCTAATGAAGGGATATATGTCAGTGCTCAGGCAGTCTATCTCATGAACAAGCTCCAACACATCCCCGGGATGGGATTGGGGAAGAGCGGCCGGAAAGGCGTCGCAGCTTTGGCCGAAGTGCCACACAACCCTCATACCTTTGGATTGGGTTACCTACCCACCAAAGAGGACTGGATAAGGAAAGGAAAGGAGATGGCCGGAAGGGCCAGAGCGAAACAGATGGGGAAGCCCTTTGACTTAATGCACCGGCCCATTCAAGGTACCCTAAACGGACGCTTCGTCCGGGAGGGGGAGGACTTTCCGTTCTGTGGCTTCCCAGAGCCGTGGCTGAACGTGGAGAGGAAGCGCGTACCGGGGTTTGAGATTTTCTTTGACCTGCAACTACCTGAGAATGACATTGCCGAAGAACAGACAGACCCATTAGCCGAGGCTGAGCGAAGTAAGGAAGTGCAGTCTGAGGACGCTGAAAATGAAATGGGGTAGCACTGGCATATCTACTTTCAAATTCTCCGATCGAACAGAAGTGCTTGAGGGATAACTCCTCGGTATGCATGATCGGGAATGAAACGGCTACGGGCCTACCATCAACTATTTTGGATGCATCCATCGCACCTTCTCTTGTCTGGCAATATGAAGAGGGATTTTTATCAAGCAGCACCGGGTCAGGTAGTGAGCCGGAATCTGATTCCACCGAATCTTGTGAGTCGGAATCAGGTTCCAGCTCAACTGAGTCTGAGTCCGGTATTCCTGGGGGTGATAACCCGGATGCCACAGTCCTGTCTAAGTCGTCATTTTCTTTCTCTTTTGAGTCTGTTGTAACAGAAGAATCGGACAGCTTGGAAGTATTTTATGAGAATGATGAGGATGTGGTTTCTGAGTATTTTTCTGTGCCTTTGATTTGTTGCTTAAATCAGGATTTTCAAAATTTTGATGAAAACGACGAGGAAGAAATTCCTCCGGTTTTGCAACGATTAATTGATCAAGAGCAGGAAAGATTTGTTAAACCCTTAATGGATGAAATCACTACTGTGAATGTTGGTACTGAGAAGGACCCGCAGCTGGTCCAGATCGGGTCCACGTTGTCTTCGGAGGAACGCGAGCGCTTAGTCGCTTTATTAAAAGATTTCAAAGACGTTTTCGCGTGGTCCTACGAAGACATGCCTAGAATCGATCCTGATATTGTACAGCACCGGATCCCTCTCGACCCCGAGGGCCGACCGATCAAACAGAAGCTCAGAAGGATTCGCCCGGACTGGGCCATCAAAATTAAGGAAGAGGTCACCAAGCAAATCGATGCAGGCTTCCTGTTAGTATCCAAATACCCGACTTGGTTGGCCAACATTGTTCCAGTGCCAAAGAAGGATGGCAAGATCCGAGTGTGCGTGGATTTCAGGGATTTGAATAGAGCTAGTCCGAAGGACGACTTTCCCTTGCCACATGTTGATGAGTTGGTGGATTTCACAGCGGGGCATGCTTTGCTTTCGTTTATGGATGGGTTCTCAGGCTATAATCAGATAGTGATGGCACCCGAAGACCGGGAGAAGACTGCTTTCACCACCCCGTGGGGGACATACTGTTACGGGGTGATGCCGTTTGGGTTGAAGAATGCTGGAGCCACATATCAACGGGCCGCAACCACAATATTGCATGATATGATGCACAAAGAGGTTGAGGTGTACGTGGATGACATGATTGTCAAGTCCAAAGAAAGAGAAGGCCACTACACCGCCTTGCAAAAGTTTTTCCAAAGGATCAGAGAATTTCGGTTGCGGCTAAATCCTCAGAAGTGTACATTCGGTGTTACGGCGGGAAAAATGCTGGGATTCCTGATTACACAAAGGGGCATCGAAGTCGACCCTTCCAAAATCAGGGCCATCTTAGAAATGCCACCACCAAGGACTGAAAAGGAGGTGCGAGGCTTTCTAGGTAAAGTGCAATTCATAAGACGGTTTATTTCAAAATTGACCTTAACTTGTGAACCACTTTTTGGTCTCCTGAAGAAAGGAAAGAAATTCCAATGGGACGGCCGATGCCAAGCTGCTTTTGAACAGATCAAGGAATATTTATAGAACCCGCCCGTGTTGTCACCACCAGAGCAGGGGAGACCGTTGATATTGTACCTTTCAGTGACTGAGACTACAATGGGCTGCATGCTCGCACAAGAATCAGAGGATAAGGTGGAGAGAGCCATCTACTATCTGAGCAAGAAGATGCTTGAGTATGAGACTCGCTATACGCCGTTGGAGAAGGCTTGTTTGGCCTTGGTATGGGCTACTAGGAAACTGCGACACTACCTGTTAACTCACTTTGTAATGTTGGTTTCACGCTTGGATTCCATCAAATATCTTTTCGAGAAACCGGCACTTACGGGTAGGCTAGCTCGTTGGCTGCTGTTGCTTTCTGAATTTGATCTAAAGTATGTCACACGCAAGTCAGTAAAAGGAAGAGCGGTAGTGGAGTTCCTTGCCGACCACCCGGTTGAAGGGGGTGAGGCGGTTGAATACCTATTCCCAGATGAAGCCATTCTGCACGTCGAAGATGAAACTTGGACGATGTACTTTGACGGAGCGTCAAACCAGTACGGGTACGGGATAGGAGTGTTGCTGATAGCCCCTGACGATTCCCGTATCCTTTTAGCATTCAAGCTCCGCTTCAAAGTCTCGAACAATGAAGCAGAATATGAGGCATGTATTGCCGACCTAGAGGCATGTATTGCCGGCCTAGAAGCAGCCCTAGAACTAGGGACAAGGCGGTTAGACGTCATTGGGGACTCGAACCTTGTTGTGTCTCAAGCAAAAGGAGACTGGAAAGTCAAAGAGGAGAAGATGATAATTTACCACCAGACCTTGGATTTGTTAATCCCTCGGTTTGAGAAGCTAAATTTCACTCACCTAGTGAGAGAGAACAACAGGTTCGCAGATTCACTAGCAACTCTATCTTCCATGATAGACATCCCGTCCGGAGTCCGGATGCGTACAGTCATTATTGACCAGAAGTTTGCACCAGCATATGAGTCAATTTCCGCCATAGATGAAGCTCAGGACAACAACCCCTGGTATTATGATATTTGGAACTTCTTGGAGAAAGAGATGTATCCACCAGGGGCAAACGCCAAGGACAAGAGGGTAATCAGAAGAATGGCGGTTCAGTTCATCATCTGTGGGGGTAAACTGTATAAGAGAGGCCATCTGGGAATGCACAAGCTATGTGTCGAAGCCAAAGAATCGAAGCGCCTGATGGAGGCCATCCATGGAGGAGAGTGAGGTGCACACATGAACGAAGTAATGCTAGCACGGAAGATCCTCAGACAGGGTTACTACTGGTCCACCATGGAGGAGGATTGTATCGGTTTTGTTCGGCGATGCCACAAGTGTCAGATCCATGTGAACCGTATGAACATCCCGCCGTCAAAACTGTATAACATGACTTCGCCATGGCCATTTTCAGTTTGGGGAATTGATGTGATCGGGGCTGTCACTCCGAAGGGGTCAAATGGGCATGAGTTCATCCTGGTCGCGATAGATTACTTTACAAAGTGGGTTGAGGCCCAGTCTTATGCAGTGTTGAAGGCATCGCACGTTGCAAAGTTTATCAGAAACAACATCATCTGCCGCTACGGGGTCCCAAACGAGGTCATTTCGGATAACGGTTCCCACTTCAAGAAAGAAGTGATTGACTTGTTGGAGAAGTACAACGTGGCTTTTCATAAGTCATCCACATACCGGCCGCAAACCAATGGGGCAGTTGAGGCCGCCAATAAGAATATCAAGCATATACTGCGGAAGATGGTGGAAACCTACCGGGATTGGCCAGATAAGTTGTCGTTTGCTCTGTGGGGCTACAGGACTTCAATTAGAACTTCTACCGGAGCGACTTCGTATTCATTAGTTTATGAGATGGAGGCCGTTCTACCTATCGAAATTGAGGTTCCATCATTACGAGTATTGGTTGAGTGTCAAATAGCCGAAGCAGATTGGCAGCAGAATAGGTTTGAGGAACTCATGTTCTTTGATGAGAGAAAACTGAAAGCACTGTACCACGTTCAAGGTTATCAGCGCAGAATTGCCCGGGCTTTTGACAAGAAAGTCAAGTCTAGGAATCTAAAGGAAGGAGATTTGGTGCTCAAGGATAACCGAGCTCCCATCCACGACCCAAGGGGCAAGTTCAGACCTAATTGGACTGGTCCCTACATCATCAAAGCTATCTGGTCAGGTGGAGCTGTGGTTCTGATGGACCTAGATGGCCTGGAATTTTCCCAACCGATCAATATGGACAAGTTGAAGAAATATTACCCTTGAGAGGCTCGCTAGGCCGAAAACCCAAAAGGGCGACCTAGGCAAAAGTTAGAGCATAGAAAATTGGAAAATATAAAAACTGAGCTCGCAAGGTTGAAAATCCGCAAAGGGCGACCTTGGCAAAAGTTAGAGCGTAAAAGGAGAGTGAAAATACTCGAGTGAACCTAAGCCTGAACTACGTAAGGCTTGATTCCCATCTTTGGGATATGTAGGCAACTTCATCCTGAAGTTCAGCCATAACCCTTTTCCCCGATCAACTTTGTCCATTTGATCGTCTCGGCCATCTTTGTCTATTCAGCATTCAAGGGTTCGGTTATGATCTCCGGTGCAGCGCTCTTCAGACTAGGGTCAACTTTCTGTTGCCATGCAGTGCCACGGTACTCTTCAGACTAGGGGCAACTTTCCAGTTGCAAAAATCCGGGGTTGTGCATCTCAGTGACAGATCTCAGGCGTGTCCAGTTCTGATCCACATCAAAAATGTTTTTGAAAACTTTTAATAAAAGCTGACTTTGTTCAAATTAATCTTTTTACGACTAAGACCATTTTTGGACCAAAGCGGAAAATTTTCAGTGCCACAACCTTCAAATTCATTGATTTCGAAACAGAGTTCTCCCGCTCTTGCATACGATCAAAGTTGCTTTTTATTACATTCATAGAGAAAACTTGAAAGTACTAATAAAGCAATAAATCTGGGGCATAGTCAAGTCAGGTGTGCCTGCGCCCCCTCCCAAAGCTGGTTGAAGCCTCTGACGCCAAGATGGGCGCAACCTGTGCCTCCCCATTAAGCCAATCCAAGCACTCGTCAGACAAAGTGCAACTGAAAGTGGGAGCGGGAGCCAGGAGTTCTCTCGTCCTCCACGCGGTGGCCTACCAAGCAAGCTGTGCGCCTCGGGCTGGGAAGGCAGCAGGATACTCTATCTCCTCTGGCGGGCAAGTCTGATCATGGCCGAATTGGCGCCGAATCCGAAATGGGAAGTAGAATACACAGTGAGTGAGACCAATCAGCTGAATCCCAGTCTGTCGGGGCATGTTGTAACCCATTGCCGGAAGGTTCAGCCAAGGGCACCGCCAAGCGATACGGTCTGCGGACAAGCGGCACATCCAAGCGAACCACCATCCCTCATCCAGGGCATTGACTAGACGGTGCTGGAAGAAGTAGCCGCGAGCTGAATACGCTGGGCAAGAGTCCACAACCTGCAGTTTGTCCATCAACCATACCTGGGGAGGGACGAAAAATGAGAGAATAAAGAATAGAGAGATGTACGAGGAGAGAAAAGTGAGAATAGGATTTTGTAAGAAAAGACCGAGCTTGAGGGCCGAATGATGTGAGCAATACAAATGTAAGATTGGGTGGGAAATATTACCTGTAGTAATAATGGACTCCCTACTAATCTGGTCGTCTCATGACGATAAAAGGCGTCTAAGCCCATCAATGTCTCAGCCAGAGTCATGGCAATACAGCTCTTGCCCTCCTTCAAGCCTTGGGCGACCTCGGTCAGTCAGACACTAGACCCTCCAAAGCCTGAGACAAATAGAAAATGAGATAGCATGCACAAACAAAGGGCGTGTCGCCGGAAGCCTTGCCAGTGATGGTTATTGCGATCACCAGCATCAGAAAATCGATCGGTCAAACTCGGAATGTCCAGCATCCCGTCACAAATCAGAGACCGAGCATCACGCATACTGAGTCCACACATTCGCCCTAAGGATTGGGCATAGCTAAAATTAAGTTGGGGCAGGAGCTCCTCGTCGCGCTCGGACTCCATTAAAGCTCGGAAATCTTCAAAGGTAGGACATATCTCTTGCCCAGCGAAGCTAAAGACATGCGTCACCAGATTCCAAAACCTTGCCGCGGCATGGAGAAACGGGAGGTGCAATGGGGTACGACCCAGAGTGAATAGTGCATTTATGCCGAAACCCCGGAAATTCAACTCTTCCGAGCCATCCAAGCTAACAACCCAAGCTGTGAGATTTTGAGCAAGAAACTCTTCCATCAGAGCAAATCAGTGTGGAATTGAGAAAAACTACGAAGCTGGGGTCTTTTGTAGGAGATAAGGTTGGGTGGAGGACAGGTGTCAACATTCTGGTGATTCCCTCATTCATAGCCGGCCAACCAAATATTCTGCCAACCGACCATTATTATTTGCCGACCGAACAATTTTATGGCCGGTGGCCCTTCCTTTCGGCCGATGGCCTCTATCCCTGGCCGATGGGCTTCCTCCTGGTTCCCTGAGCTGTTTATGCTAGGTATTGGGGAACTCCACCACCTCCGATCCCTCCCCGGGTGATCGATTCTTGCGGAGTCACACCTGTTGGCTTATCAAGTGATTGTACATTTGCTTATCGAGTTGTATTTCGCTCTCTTTGAGTTTTTGATTTGTTTATCGAGTTGTACTCACACTTGATTGGTGATATCATGCCTTTGTTTTGCTTATCGAGTTGTAAGACGGTTCACTACATGATTATTACGATGCAAATTTTCAGTATTCAAAATAGGTTCAACTTCGTTCACATTGTGGTGTGATACCTTGCGATGCGATGCATAAAAATTTTACAAAATGCAACATCTTTTGAACAAAATGGTCGTTTCATTCCCATCACGTATTTTGCAAATGTGCAATTTTGAGAAAAAAATAGAGCCTGCCTGAGGCAGTGCAATGATGCTTAAACTACCAGTAAAAGGGAAAGTAAAGCATAGAATGGCAGGGTAGCAAAATGTCGGAATTGATACCAGCAAAACTCCCCTTGCGGTCAACGCATCTTCCGCACCTTTGTTCGGGTCAACTACATGGTTTGGCACCTTCATCGCTCGAGACAATGCAGGAAAGCACACTTTTGAAACGTGAGCCTTCGAGTTGACCTCAGGCCACAACTTCTGCGAGCAATGCTCGATATGTACGAGGAACGTCCCGTCCCGTATCCTTTTCGTGACTTGTGAATTCCACAAATCGTTTCAATTATGCTGTGTTACAGTACTCTACATTCCAGTATTGTGAATGAGATGTTTTTACTTACATATGTACATTCAACTCTTCTCAAATTCCATTACTTGCGTAGACCGCATGATTATTCAAATTTCATTACTTGCGTAGACCGCATTCTTTTGTTCAATTTCATTACCTGCGTGGACCGCATGTTTTGATTGCGTCGACCGCATGATTATTCAAATGTCATTACCTGCGTAGACCGCATGTTTTGCTTGCGTAGACCGCATGATTATTCAAATTTCATTACCTGCGTAGACCACATGTTTTGCTTGCGTAGACCGCATGATTATTCAAATTTCATTACCTGCGTGGACCGCATGTTTTGATTGCGTAGACCGCATGATTATTCAAATGTCATTACCTGTGTAGACCGCATGTTTTGCTTGCGTAGACCGCATGATTATTCAAATGTCATTACCTGCGTAGACCGCATGTTTTTCTTGCGTAGACCGCATGATTATTCAAATGTCATTACCTGCGTAGACCGCATGTTTTGCTTGCGTAGACCGCGTGATTATTCAAATTTCATTACCTGCGTGGACCGCATGTTTTGATTGCGTAGACCGCATGATTATTCAAATTTCATTACTTGCGTAGACCGCATGTTTTGCTTGCGTAGACCGCATGATTATTCAAATGTCATTACCTGCATAGACCGCATGTTTTGCTTGCGTAGACCGCATGATTATTCAAATGTCATTACCTGCGTAGACCGCATGTTTTGCTTGTGTAGACTGCATGATTATTCATATTTCATTACCTACGTAGACCACATGTTTTGATTGCGTAGACCGCATGATTATTCAAATTTCATTACCTGCGTAGACCGCATGTTTTGATTGCGTAGACCGCATGTTTGTTCGAATTCATTACTTGCGTAGACCGCATGTTTTGCTTGCGTAGACTGCATGTTTGTTCAATTCCATTACCTGCATAGACCGCATGTTTTGCTTGCGTAGACCGCATGTTTGTTCAATTCCATTACCTGCGTAGACCGCATGTTTTGCTTGCATAGACCGTATGATTATTCAAATTTCATTACCTGCGTAGACCACATGTTTTGCTTGCATAGACCGCATGATTATTCAAATTTCATTACCTGCGTAGACCGCATGTTTTGATTGCGTAGACGGCATGTTTGTTCGAATTCATTACTTACGTAGACCGCATGTTTTGCTTGCGTAGACCGCATGATTATTCAATTTCATTACCTGCGTAGACTGCATGTTCTGTTTGCGTAGACCGCACGTTTGTTCGATTCATTACCTGCGTAGACCGCATGTTTTGATTGCGTAGACCGCATGCTCCACTTTCATGTCTGTACCGTCACAGCATTGTTATGCTTCCCACTTGCTTTGCGTTGTCACGCATTTCAAGTATGCTATTATGCATGATTGCTAACAACATTGTACCTATTAAGTTTGTTTTCTTTGCAGGCACAATATTGTATGTACGGTCCGTTTGAGGCTGGTGCAACCAGACGAACCGCACAGGTATTGTATCCCCCGAGTGAGACGTATTGAGAATTGCATAATTCTCTTACATCCTTTCTGCATTGTAGTATAGTTTGGTGTATGCTAGCTTAAAATTGTCGCATGTGTGCTTCATTACAGCTTTCTTTGCATGATCATAAGTTATGCTTGGCTCTATGCATTGTCTTGCATTTTGCCCCTGCCTTGGGCGCATATCTTGTTTGTCTTGCATGTTTGTCTGGGTCTTCGACCTTGTCAAAAATGGGTCGTCTCTGGGCTTTGACATTCACTCCCGTCATTTTTATGACTTTCGAGGTCTGTCAAAGAGGGGCAACTGTAGACACCCCATTTTTGACCGTCCTCAAGACTTGGACGTCACCGTTTGAACACCCGGTGATCATCCATGTTTGTGTTCGTTTGGAGTTCCCGAAGGTCTCGGCTACGCGCCTTGCCTTAGGATCTCCGAACTCGACTGTTTAGTGTCTGGTTTTACACCAAACACTTGTTTTTTGCCTTGGAGGGGCAGGGAATGCCTTGTGAGGCATCCCCACACATCACCGGCCATGGCCAGAGGCCACCGGCTGGTTTTTAGTTTCCATCGGCAATGTATATTGCCGGTCGACATTATTTGTTGCCGGTCGGCACTATTTTTTGTCAAAATGGCAATTTTGGGCAGTCGGCTACTGTGCATCTACTTTTTGTAGATATTTTGTGCCAGCTGTGATAGCTGGCACCAACTCTACTTCCCTCCATACACGTGTATGGAGGGATGTCCCTCTAAGGAAGCTTGTTGTATAAGCCTTGCAAGAGGGACTTCTATAAGAGGAAGGCTCTCCTCCTTATTCTAGGTTAGAAAGTTGGAAGGCAAAACCAGAGCTTATACATATAGATACACCCTCTCTCTATATTTCCCTCTCTCTCCTCCCTTGTGTGTGTTTCTTGGCCTAAAAGTGTGCTTTTACCTTACTTTTGCACTAATACACACACCATTACACCTTGCTCCGAGATTGAGGACTTTTGAGGGTTGATTCTTGAGTTTTGGGGCTGTTTTTGACCAAAAGAAGAGGGCTGCATTGGCTGTTCTTGAGGTGTGCTTCAAGGGTGAGTACTTTGCTTTAGTTTCCCCAAACTTGCATTAGTCTTTTGCCTATCTTGCTTGCTGATTTAGTTTTTGTGCATAACATAAAAAAAGCTTATATTTTCATACTTAAGAACTTTCATTAAGGGTCTTTTGTGGTTTGAGTTCAAACTCACCCTCTTAGGCCTTATTTGGCCTTTTTGTTGCCTCCTTGGTAAGGCTTTGTTTGCTTAAGTGTTTTGGTCTTCTCACCACTGAAAACCAGCAGATTTTCAGTGGTGAGGAAGGTGGTTTGAAGTCTTGCATAGGGGAGGGACACCCCTCTCCCTTCATTGCCTTATTTCCTTGCATTTTGGCTTAAAGGGTAACATGCATGCTTGATTGGTTTTGCCCCTTTTTCAGAGGTTTTTGGTTGTTTTTAGGTCACATGTAATCTCTGTTTTTGGTCGAATTTGTGCCCTTTTGCATGCTTAACATACTTGCTTTACATTCCTCTATTTGGCCTAGAAATGCACCTTGTGTTTAGGCCATGATTCTTGCATGTGTTGGCTTAGTTCCATGAAGGTGTTGGCATTATTTTACCATGTTTAAGGTCTGTTGGCCATCTATTTCAGTCATGCTTGCCTTGTTTGGTGTCATCTCTTTGTGTTTTGGCTTGTAAGCCTTGAGCATATTGACCTCTAGCATGCGTAGCTATGACCATCCTCATGATTTGGCATCATTTAGGACCATATTTCAGTCCATAAATCATATTTATATGTGTGCATGTGTGACCTCTTTCATGCCTTGAGGGTGTGCCCTGTTATGCCTAGAATTGAGCTTCGGTGCATACGTCTCTTTGGAGCCACTTTAGCTGCCATGATTATTAGGTTTTGGGGTCTATTTTTGCTTGCTAAGTTTCTGTTTTGGCTTGTCCAATTCATACCATGAGTGGTCATGTTGGTGGAAGTGAAGTGCCCCCTTTTGTGCCTTAACTTTAGGACCATTGGCTTGCTAGTTGGCATGAGTATTTGTCCACCCTTTTAGGCACTTTTGGCCACTGTTTTGGGGTGGATCAAGGTCTGCCCTTCTATGGTTTAAGGCCCCTTTGCATGCTCGTCTCATGTCCATTTCATAATTGCTTCATTAAGTGTTGTAATATGTTGATTCTATTGCTTAAATTGTCCATGTTTGCATTACATTTTCCTCTTGCATGCCTAGCATTGCATACTTGCCATATTAGTTGCATGGCATTTGGCATGCCTTGCATTTCCAATCTCATGTTGTACCTTTGAGTCATTGTTCTCATAACATGCATTGCATTACTTGGTTTGGGGTGTCAAACCAAGTGTGAGGGGCAAGGAGCATTCATACTATGGGTGATGTAATGTGCCTTGACTCTCGGTCACCGGGGCCCTTGACTTCGGTATGATAAGGTCTCGGTCCTCATTTGTGTGTTGCATGCATTTTTACATCAAGTGGCAAGCTTGATCCCTTGGGCTATCATGCACCATTGATGGCCCAAGGATCGAGGGCCATGCTTCCCTGAGTTCAACACATGACGGGAAACATGACCATGCTCACATATGCCTGAAATCCCATGCCATATACTGTCTGTTCTCTGTTGCTGTCAAAACTGTCTTCTGCAGGAAGTTTCTGCCGACCGGCAGTATTCAATGTCGACCGGCCATAGGTTAATGGCCGATAACTCCAGAAGCTGCCGATGGAAATTATGTACTGCCGGTGGGCATTTCCCCCAGCCGATGGTACTCTGCAGTATTCAACAAACCTGTCCCAGAACTTTGGCACTTTTTAGAGAAGTAGGGCAGTGTAAACAGAGACAGCCTTGGTATGGTACGGATTTTCCAAGCGAGTCGGGTTTCGAGCATGCATCATTCGCGCATCCCGAGGCGGGGGCTGTGGCCACCTTTCTTTTTTTGCATTCATTCTGTTAAGTAAATTAGAAATTCTGTAATAATTTATTTGCTTATCATTCGGACTGTACTATTTATTCGGACCCTCCGAGTGAGGGCAATGATGTAATAAGTGTGCATGAGTGTGTGTATGTCTTCCAACCTCACGTCTTTCTTCCCTTTTATTTACCTGCTTATGATGGTAGACTAGGGCATATTTAAGATTAGCATGCCTTATGCTATACATGCGTGCATTCATGCATCTTGTCTTGCATGCACCGGGCTCGGTACATCATGCTAACTGCATTTGTATTTCAATTCTAAATTGAATACGTGCATCAATTGACTGCATTTCACATGCCATGCTTAGGTTAGCCGAGCCTACTCTAATTGCATCTTGCATGTGTTGCATTAACCACTTTAACATGAACTAGGATCACGCATGTTTGTTAACTAGTTTATTGTTTTGGCGCGGAGTACATTGTAAGTATTTATGCTTTAGCATATCGCATGCGTGTGAATGCTATCATGACAGCATGCTTACCATGTGGCTAGATGCTTATGTGATAAACTGTTTGAATGCCTGTGGGTGAAGGTTGGATTACCTGAGTTGGAAAAGCTAGTTGAAATCCGTATTTTAGCCTACTTGCGAGTAGCAAATTCCAAAATGTTTTCCAAAATAAACGAATATGCAATGCTTATTTCCAAGTTAGGCGATCTAGTCTATACTTGTTTGCCGTACGCATAACATAGTAATTCAAAGCTAATAATTGGAATAAGAACACATAACTCTTTCAAAAATGGTTATCACGGTTAGTAGAGGCCGGTCTTCAGACCGGGCGAGAGGGGGTGCTCATAGCTGACCTTCCCCGATCGTACCCAAGCTCCCGAGCCAAGGCAACTTTGGCAATGACGGACACGTGGTCTTTGGCACCGAGTCAGGGTTTCCTAAATTCCCCCATTTTAAAATATTTAGGTGGCGACTCTGTATCTGGCAAAGCAGTCCATGTTTGGCACTCCTTTCAAAAATCTGTTTTTTCTCAAAACGATTTGCCGAATTTGGACTCTTTGGTTCAGATTAGGAACCGTGACAATTCGAGAGTCCGAACTGTAGTAAGCCCGCAAAACGAACAGAACGGGACTCATCCTCTCGTGGCGTTCGGGGACGTGCTACAGTTCGGTTATGTGGTTATTTTAGATCAAAATCAGTGTTCTACAGGTTTCTTAGATTCAAGCGGTTCTTATGAAGTTTTCTCCCAGAAAAAGCAAGAAAACAGTGTTTTGCAAAACACACGAAACAAACTACAATGGATTGAACAAAAGGAAAAATAAGAAAAGAGAAACTGAATCATGATGCTTACCTAGTAGAGAGGAAGATGCTAGAAGATGGAAGCAATGGCAGCGATGAAGAGCACAAACACAGCATGCTCAAACTCAGGGCTCAGGAATAAGGAAGAGAAGAAGTAAGGAGTAGAGTAAATGATTCAAAAATGAGAGGATTGTTTCGTGTAAAGGACAAAAAAGTGCGGGACTGTTCAAATCTTGCGAAGTACGAAGGTGGCGTGACAGCTGCAAAGAACCAATCAGAGGCTGCCACGTGTCCTTAGAAGGAGAAGCGTTTCCATTGATGTGACTGAAGAGACGTTTTGACCGGACCTGCACAGCTTGGCTTGATTTTGGGTCGGCTAAGAAGTCTAAAAAGTATCTCGGCTGGAAAGGCTAGAAGGTTTTTTAGTTTGGTTGGAAAGATTACAATTTTAGCTCGGTTTGTAGACAGGTAATCCCTATCATGCTGTGCAGATGGAATTAAAGGGCAATTGAGAGGGTAATTTATTTACAAATTGGGCCAAGCTGGGCCGTTTTGGGCCTCAGTACGAAGGGTTGAGTAAAACGGCCATAAAGTTACTCCGGTCATCGAAAAGGCTTAAAGTTAGATCGGTCCAGGGCCCAGACGTTAGACCGGTCCGAGGGACTCTTATTGTTAGCCCGGCTGAAGTATGCGTTGCAGTTAGACCGGTTTAAATATGCTTTGAACTTACACCGGTCATGGCACAGTGAAGACGGACCGGTCTAAACCTAGATAAAAAGATAGCTCGGTTTTAGGCATGTCGTTGTTGATGAAAGAGGAACTAAGGGCAAAGAGCCGACCTAAGTATTGTTCGGCTAAGTATAAGCCATGATTACTTCGGTCGTATGGTAGTTCGGCCATGGAAGAACCATCTCACTTGGTTTAAGCAGTGCGGGGGTGTTGGAGGATAAGGATTATCCTTCAAGAGGTTAAATCCTAGGAGGACTCTGCATGGAAAAGTAAAAGTCCTACTAGGATTATGCCACTCGAAACCTATAAAGCTCACAACATCACCTTTGGAGAGGTAAGACACAATTTTACTTCCTGAATACACAGAGCTTTTGTCTATTTGTCAAGCTTACTGACTTAGGCATCGGAGAGATTTCCGGCACACACCCGCCGGGTAGCTCACGTTTGTGTTTTCAGGTGGTAAAGCGACGACGTATGGAGGAGCGCAGACTTGATCAACAGGATTATACGAGAAGATTTATTTCTTTCCCGTACACCTACCAAACACCCACTAAGCATTATTGGTCAACACTAAAAGGAGTCGGTAGAGAGGCTTTATCAATCTTAATGCCTATATAAATGTAGTTTGTAAAGTTTAAGCATTTTTGGTCAACACTACAAGTAATTGGTGGATGTGGTTAGGAACAGATACCAATAGGAGAAATTATTCAAAACACTAGCCCTCACCACCACCGTAGTTTACTAGCTCTGTTTCTCTCTCTCTCTTTCAAAAGTTCTTGTGTGTAAAAAAGCACACTCCATCACATATTTTTGTCACAATCCAATTTTTTGCTTTATAGATTAAATTCTGAATTTTAATTTTTTTTTTCTAGGATGAGTTTTGAATTTTTTTTTTTTTTTGCGTAACATGTCATGTAGAAAAAAAGAAAAAAAATGAAAAACAAGGTGGCTTAGATTCATAAGCAAACAAAAGAGTGGAGTGACGATTGAAGCTAAACGAGAGAAAATCATTATGAAGACAGGAAATGGCTGCAATGCAATAGATACATTTCAAAGAAGCTTTTCAGTGCCTTGGATGTTAAAGTTGTTTGTCCTGGTTATATTGAAAAAAGGCCAACCTTTTGTTTTCATTTGTAAATCTTGTGCTCATTTTCTGTCAATCTGTTCAGAAAATTAGTGTATTTTTAGTATTGTCTTATTGTATGTTGATATGAAGAGCATATTTGATTTTGGATTAATGATATGATCAAGAATGGGTTATTTGTTGTGTAAGAAAATTAAATCTTTGATTGTGCCTTTTAAAGGTTATTTGCAAATAAGCAACATATACATGTGAATGCTGGTATTAGAAATAGCAACCGAATTAATGATTCAATTATAACTTAAATTTGTTATAAAATCCAAGATTGTAGTTGAAGTTAATACAATTTTCTTTACTATTGTAATATTTTTTTTTAACAATACTACTGTAATATCTAATACAAATTTTATAGGCAGTTCAAAATTTATTTTGAGCTCACCTAGATCACATTAGTGGACCTATGCCATATCAATAAATCTAGTAAATCAAGGTTCATTCATTGTTGCTTGTGGGTAGGTAACTGTGAGTGCCCAATTTCTTTTTCTTTTTTTGTTTTTGTTTTTTTCTTTCTTTCTTAATTTATTTTTTTCCAGTGAGACAAGCAGTTGTGCAACACTTCTCAAGTCAAACACTAGAACAAAAACCACATCAGTTATTATTAGATTTGCAAGGAACATGCATTCTATAATTGGCTTCTTCTTTTTTTCTTTTTTTTTCTTTTTTTTTTGTCTAAAAAAAAAAGAGACAAAATAAGTTAAAATAGCTAATAAGACAAAATATCACATCAAGTCTATAATCATTTCACTTTTTCTCTCACAAATATCACATCCAACTATAAAAAAAAATAAAAAAAAATAATTCTACTCTCTTCTCAAACACAAATATTTTAGCCTACTAAATCTATATTTGGTTTTGGATTTTTGGCCAAAAAAGCACAAAAAACAAAATTGGTTACATAAGTCAATAAGACAATGTCACATCCAAATCATAATCATTACACTTTTTCTCTTACAAAAATCAAAAAAGCCAAAAACAAAAACCAAACGAGGCTAAAAAAGCCAAGCTAAAATTGCCAAAAAGCCAAAAAGTTAGGCTATTTTAACTCTTCCCAAACGAAAGTTAAAATAACCAAAAACTAAAATAATCTACTAAAATAACCAACTTCTCAAATGAGGCCTATAATAAACAAAACCTAAGTCCTACAATAAACTAATTACATTTCATAGATTTCCATTTGAACTTGATTCATAGTTGATAAGAGCAGGAAAAACAGCTTTAAATTTGATCAACATTTTGCTATTAACCATAACTAGTGGTAGCCGTGCTATGCATAGCATGTAAAAAAATTAATAATATATTTTTACACAAAATAATATAAATAGTTAAATTTTTGTATGTAAATTATGAAAACAAAGAAGATTGAAATTTACAATTTAGGTCTCACAATTTTATCACAATTTATTTATTATTTTTTAATTTGTCACAAATTTAATCATATAACTTTCAACCCCCCTTACTAGAATTACAAACTTAGGTGAGCTCAACCCAAGCAACTTGAGTCGAACTTAAATTTTTTTAAAAATTGAACGACATAGTTTTTAATTAAGTAAAGACCTATGCAGAAATTTAAAAATTCAAATTAAATTTAAGTAGACTTGGTTAGAAATACAAAATAACCTGAGCAACCAAAACAAAATTATATATATAAATATATAAATTATTTGCAAATTTATTTTTAGGGAAATTACACTAACAATCCCTATACTTTGGGCCTTGTGTCACTTTGGTCCCTGATTTTTCAAATGTAATACATTTGACTCTGAATTTTAAATTTTGTTCCAAATAAGGACAGTTGAAGATACCATTGCTCAATTTCAAGGGCAAAGTTGTCAATTTGATAAAATATAAACTAATTTGAATTTTTAAAAATTATTTCTACCCACTAAAGATAAAATTATGAAAAATTGATAAATTTTGTAGACATTTATTTATTTTTTACTAAATTCATTTTTATTATGTGCTTGAATGATGATCATGTAATTAAAAGTTTAATATTAATGAACAAAAGAAAAAGCAATATACTGAATATTTTCAAAAGAATTTTTCTTGAAAAAATTTAAAAAATACACCTTTTAGAAAGGGATCATCAAATAAAGGGTTGTTTGGGAAGCGTTATATTAGCTCACTTTTTTCTTTTTTTTTTTTATCTTTTTATCTTTTTTGGGTCACATCACATCTCTAGTTTTCTACACATCCTTTTGTAAAAAGTAAAAAAGTATACTTAATTATCTTTTTTAGATTACATCACATCTCTACTTTTCTATACATATTTTCATAAAAAGTAAAAAAAATATATTTATTTGGCACTTTCCAAACTACCACTAAACTGATATTAAAAAAAAAAAAAAAACCTTTTATAATGGCATAAATAATTAAAATATGATTTTTTAGAAAAAAAATTTTAATTTAAAAATTACAATAAAATATTAAATAGAATAAAAATAAATTTCTTACAAAATAAACGTATTTGAATAAAAAAAAGGTAAGAAAAAAATTTAATATGATATTTTCATTTAATTTGAAAATAATTCTAGATGAACAATAAATTATCACCTATAACCTTTTTTTTTTAAATAAAAAAATTTTAACAAACTATCACTTTTAATTAAAAAAAAAATTAACGTTTCTTTGTAATTTATTTTAGCAAATGTAACTTTTTAACAATTTGAAGCAAAGATATCTTTATTCTTTATTTTAATTTTTTTAATTGACAATTGAGATAATAATAAAAAAATCTAACAAAATCCACCATGTTTGGTAAGCATTAAAAAAGTTATGTTTTGCTCTTTTGTTAAAAAATATATATATATATATTAAAAAATATTAAGGTAAATTACAAATACATCTCCTGAGGTTTACTTAAAATACAAATGCCCCCCCTATGATATGAAAAATTACAAATACCTCTGTAACATGCCCGGGGGATACCCGCGCGCGTTAAACAGTTCAGACCTCCGAGATCTCTTTGATCTAGTCTCACGAGTGCAATGTGAAACGTAGATGAGAGTCTAGATTTGGCAACTTTTATTGAAAATCCATTTTATTGCAATTTTGTCAAGAATGGACTGCATCATCGGATCTCAAAGTCGCCACCTAATATTTATTTTGGGAAAGTTAAGAAACCCATGACTCATGACAAGGCCATTGTTCGTCGTAACAAAGGATGCTTGGCTCAGAACCTTAGGTATGAGAGGGGAAGGTCAATAATGAGCACCCCCGCCCACCCGATCAAAGATCGGCCTTTACTAACCATGATATGAATTTTATTTTATTTATATGTTCATGTTCTGATTAGTTAATAAATCTTAAAATTTACTATGCGAAGCATACAAGTATAGACTATGCCATTCATTTTGGAACAATTTGATATCATGCATTTTGAAAGAGTTTTGACGATGTACAACCCAAATAAATTGAGTTTACAAGCACGAAAAATCAACATCATTCCAAATTAAGCGACACAACCTCTATCCACTGGAATTCATAGAGTTATATCAAATAAGCAACTAACCTCATGGTAGAATGCTCGACATAGTTAGAAAAACACACACAAACGGGATGCTAAAGCATAAAAACTTACATGTTTGACGTCCCACGAACAAGCTACAAAACAAAGTAAAATATACATGATCTTATATACAAAATCCTAATGCAATTCACTCATGAGATGCAACTAAAGATTCGGCTTCTAAAATATGATATGTGAATCATCTTAAGAACATGAGGTAACGCACATAATCACATAGGAATTGATTAAATCCACAAATGCAAACTTAGCCGAATCAAGATGCATGAAACATGGATGCAAAGAATAACTATGATGAAAAATAAATATGATGTTTATGTACAAATAAAGAAAGGAAGTAAAATAACGGGATAGAAAGAAGTAGGGCGGGGAATTATTACAACATTTTAAAGAATAATTACAAATCAAATTAGAGAGGGATGAGGAAAATATTACAACAAAATAAAAACCTCACAATACGCTCAAAATAAAAAATAAATAAAATAAAAGTTTCATGTTCTTTAGAACCGCAGGCGGAAATTGGTCAATATTGGGAGATTACCCCATCTTGTTCGGAAGAAGCTAACCGGCCGGCCAAATAGGCTGGCCGGCCACCTAGGCCAAGCAAAACCTGCTTTGTTGCGAAACCAAGAAAAGGTATAGCGAACCCGGTTGTCCCTTTACTGTTCTGTTGTATTCCGGACTTGGTTCCGTGAAGTTGGTAGTGGTATCTATCTTGTTGTGTCCTTTAATTCTACTTGATTGAGTTTTAGGATGTTTTGAACAAGGTTGTTACAGGTTGGTTAGGCCTTGGTTTCAATTCCTTGTTGTTCAGTTTTTAGGCGTCCCGCTCGAGCGGGTCTTCTTGCGCTCGAGCGGGTATTGCACACCTCCAGTATTTCGGGTTCCTGCGAAACTTCTGCAGATGTGATTTCTGTGCTTGAGCTGGTTTGTTTACGCTCGAGCGGTGGAGCTCGAGCGGGTCGTTTGGTGCTCGAGCGGGTAGTACTTTCTGGGTGTAAGTTCTGGGAGGTGGAAATCTGCGCTCGAGCGGACTGGTTTTCGCGCTCGAGCAGAAGTGCTTTATTCTTGTGTCTTGGAGCTCGAGCGGGCCTTATTGCGCTCGAGCGTGTCCAGAGTTTTGTTCTTGGCGCTTGATCGTCGTGTTCGCCGCTCGAGCGGGTCATACGTATATGAGTTATCCGCTGGGTGATTTCAAATCACTTTTTGCTTTTCTTTCTCTCTCCTACTTTTCTAAAAACCCTTTTTGAGAGCCTCTCTCTCTAGATACTCCCTTCTCTCTAAGGTTTGATCTAGTTAGAGTGTCCTCCTTCTCTTCGGCCTTTGTAAAAGTTGTGTTGATCGTCAAAGGCGTCTTTTTAATCTGAAAATTTCGGGATTTGGAGTACGTTGGGTTTTGTCATCTTCTCCCTTGGGGCTCCGGATTTGAGGTAGGGATATCCTACTCCTCTCTATGGATTTTGTCTTTAAATTTTAGTATTTTGAGATGTTGGGGTTGGTTTGGTAATTTTGTGAAAGTTTGGGGCTTTTGTGTAATTTTACAAAAGTTGGGGTTTTATTTATAATAAACCTAGATGCATGTTTGGCATAGAGAAATGGAATAAATGTTGAATCATTGATGAAAATGGGACCTAAGGGTCGTAATGTTAATTATGGAAAATGACCTAATTACATTGTTTGATTAATTGGGATAATTAATCGTGAGAAATGAGGAAATGAAACGGAAATGTTGAGATTGGGAATGTATGGGAAAAAGGGTGTAGTTGAATTATTTATCACTCACCGAATTGAAATGTTGATTGAATATCCATTTGTGCATTTATTTTCTGTTTAGAAATAACTGCTTTGGGCTATCGATGGAGGATAGCCGTGATTGTTGTAGACAATGCATGATGATTAGGCAAACGAAAACTAATCAATGGAATGTGTCATGGAACTTGACGGTTGATAGAATACATTAACTGTATGTATTGAATGATGGTATATAGAACCAATGTGTTTGTATACGTTATGTGTAGAGGAGGAGATGTGGGATGTACTCCGCGGTTTAGGGGAAGATGGAGGACGTACCTCTAAACCGGATAGTATTGGGAGAAGATAGGGGATGAACTCCGTAGATACAGCTCATATGCTTGTCTAGAGAAATGAAAATAGAGCTCATGTGCTTATCTTCGAGAAGTGTAGATACAGCTCATATGCTTGTCTAGAGAAGTGAAGATAGGGCTAATATGCTTATCTTTATGAAATGTGGATGTAGCTTATATGCTTATCTGTGGATGTGGGATATAGTTTTTATACATATCTGTTGAAATGATGATGGAGCTAATATGCTTATCTGTTGAAAAAGGGAAAATGAAAAGTAACTTGGACTCATAAGTCGTATGACATAAAATGTGATTTATGTGGATGTATCAGTGTTGGCCATCTATCAATTGCTAATCTTTTAGTCATTGTTCATGGTTGGTTTAGTGTATTTCTACTGGGTTGTGGCTCACCCTATATGGGAATATCATTTTCAGGTGCAGGTAGCATGCCACCTCCAAGGACATAGCTTTGGAGGCCAGATGCGAGCAGATTTTTTGCTGTTTAGTTTCTTTTGATGTATTACATGTATATTCAAGCCAAGGGCTTAATGTGTAGATGAGTTAACACTCTTTTGTTGTAACCAAGTGTTAACTTGGAAAGCTGTAAGCCCATAGGGCACTTTGCTTTTGTTGTTAACATGTAATACTTTTGTAATGAAACTCTGATTAATAGAAGAATGTGGATATTTTGCATGTTAATAAATGTCTTAATTGTTGGTTTAATGTTATTTTTTTTGGAGGGCGTTACAACTTGGTATCAGAGCGTACCGGGTTCGAATACTTTGGGTACGTGGGAAGTGATTAGTATCACAATGGGTTTGTCTCGCTTGGTAGAGACTTAGATATAGTATCATATGCTATGTGTTTAATTGATAACATGCTTATGTGTTTATTTGGGTATGGGATTTAATTTCTAGGATGTTGATTGGATCCTTGGGTTTCTGGGAGTCTTGTTGGAAAAGCACTTGATCAATGCTGTTTCTAACCGGAACTCTAGTAACACCTCGGGACTATCATTATCCGGAAATGAAATTCGTAAGTGCTTATGTGTTTATGTGCTTACGTGGAGTGAATTACAGTTGTCCATGCATTAGGACGTGAGTGCTTAGTTCCGGCACATTTATGAATGTGCTAACGTTTTGTGCTACCTTTATTAGGATGTCAGGACGAAGAAGAGGTGCTAGGCGTGGTAGACCTGCGAGGCAGGAGGTACCTGTACTGGATGACATTCCGGCAGTACAGGAGGGAGTTGGTCAGGCCAATGTGGCCGAGCCAGCAGGTCAGCAGGCTATGGGTGCCTTGGCCAGAGAGATAGCAGGAGCTTTGGGTATTCTCAGGGCTGAGAATCAGGCAGCCGAGGCAGGGCCTTCTTTCTTGAAGAGGGAGTTCTTCCGGTCTAATCCGGATGAGTTTATTGGTGATCCGAAGGAGCCGCTGAAGGCTGATGAGTGGCTAGAGCAGATGAGTAAGACGTTCGAGATGCTTGGCACCGAGGACGGAGCACTGAAAGTGACCTTGGCATCCTTCCAGCTGAAGGGAGATGCGGGTCAATGGTGGAAGTACGAGAAGGCTCATGTTGGTGGTACATGGGAGGCGTTTGTGAATGCTTTCCAGGAGAGGTTCTTATCGGCAGTGGCTAGGGAGAAGCTGAGGGATCGGTTTAGCCGGCTTAATCAGCAGGGCTTGTCAGTGGCCAAGTTTGAGGTTACTTTTACCAGTCTATCCAGGTTTGCACCTGAACTGGTGGCGTCTGAGGAACGTCGTTGCTATGAGTTTGAGCGGAAGTTGAGGCGGGGCCTCAAGTTGAGGGTTGGTGGGTCTTACATCCGAGAGTATAGACACCTAGTGGATGCTGCAGCTCATATGGAGCTCTTGATGCAGGAGGAGGATGAGGGGCAGAGAGGCTCCAAGAGGAGCCAAGATGGCCAGGGTGATGGTAGGAGGCAGAGGGGTTCTAACCCTCAGCAGTCGCAGGGTGGTGTTGCTAGATCGACCTTTCCAGTGCCGAGTGCAGGCTCCGGAAGAGGCAATCAGGGGGAGTTTGCTTGTTACAAGTGTGGCCAGCTAGGTCACAAGGTTTCAGTTTGCCCGCAGAAGGGTGGGGGTCAGAGAGCTGCTTCTTCTTCAGCTAGACTGCAGAGTTAGAGTTTGGGTAGGGGGCAGCCCTTGTCTTGTTATCAGTGTGGTCAGCCCGGGCACCTGAAGAGGTTTTGCCCGCAGTTGAGTGCCATTTCGGGAGCGTCTAGTTCTAGGCAGACGCAGAGTTATCAGCCAGCTCAGTCTGTGCAGGCCTCGAGGGCCAATCCGGGAGCTTCGTCATCCCAGTCTGTGCAACAGTCTTTTGCTCCGAGGGGTGAGCAGGTAGATCAGGGGCCTACAGGGCGCGTGTATGCTATTACCGCACAAGACCTAGTACCGGCTCCATCAGTAGTGAGAGGTACTTTTCTGTTTTGCAACTCGGTTGCTAGTGTGTTGATAGACACGGGTGCATCTCATTCTTTTGTATCTGCTGCATTTGCATCTGTTTTGGAATTGGAGTTAGCATAGGTAGCATCTCCTATTTGTGTAGTGTCACCTCTTGGGGGTGAGTTGATTCTGAAACAGGGTTGCAAAGGTTGTGATATAGAGGTCGCCGACCATAGGCTTCCTTTTCCGTTTGTTGTCATGCCCATGAAGGGTTTTGATGTTATTTTGGGTATGGACTGGTTATCGTCATACTGGGCTGTTATTGATTGCTACCGCCAGAGGGTCACAGTTTGTACCTTGAGCGGGGAGTGTTTCCATTTCTTGGGAGACCGGGTTGGTAGTGTTTTGCCACCGGGGTATGATTCGCGAGGGCGAAGTGAGCTTAGTGGTCTACTTGCTAGCTTTGAGAGTGGTGAGTGTGGTGAGACCCAGCTTGTGTTGCCGAGAGTGGTTTGTGAGTATTCGGATGTCTTTCCCGAGGATCTCGTTAGTTTGCCACCTCATCGGGAGATCGAGTTCTCCATTGATTTAGTGCCCGGCACGGCGCCGATTTCTATGGCACCTTACCGTTTTGCTCCAGCAGAGTTGGTTGAGTTGAAAGTTCAGCTCCAGGAATTGCTAGATAAGGGTTTTGTTCGCCCTAGTGTTTCGCCGTGGGGAGCACCGGCCCTCTTTGCTAAAAAGAAAGATGGTGCCTTGAGATTGTGTATAGACTACCGGAAGTTGAATCGGGCTACGGTCAAGAATAAGTACCCTATGCCCCGTATAGATGATCTGTTTGACCAGTTGAAGGGTTCCCGTTGTTTCTCTAAGATAGACTTGAGATCGGGTTACCACCAGTTGAGGGTCAGGGAAGAGGATATTCCGAAGACGGCATTCCGTACGCGGTATGGCCATTATGAGTTTCTAGTGATGCCATTCGGGCTTACCAATGCACCGGCAGTCTTTATGGACTTGATGAACCGGATCTTCCGGGAATTCTTAGATCGATTTGTAGTCGTTTTCGTGGACGACATTCTTGTTTATTCGCCTTCTGAGGAGGAGCACGAGGCACCCTTGAGAGTGGTGCTTGAGTCGCTTAGAGCCCATAGGTTGTATGCCAAGTTTGGGAAGTGTGAGTTCTGGCTAGGAGAAGTCAAATTCTTAGGCCACGTGGTATCCGGGGAAGGGGTGTCTGTTGATGCATCCAAGGTTGAGGCAGTGCAAGATTGGGCACAGCCTAAGAGTGTGTTTGAGATCCGCAGTTTTCTGGGATTAGCTAGGTATTACCGTCAGTTTGTGAAAGATTTCTCCAGGCTAGCTTCGCCGTTAACTAGGTTGACGCGGAAAGGGGTCAAGTTTGTGTGGAGTGAGACTTGTGAAAAGTCGTTCCAAGAGCTGAAGGTTAGATTGACCACCGCTCCGGTTTTGATTATTCCGGAGAGAGGGTTGGGTTATGCGGTTTATTGCGATGCCTCAAGAGAGGGTTTGGGTTGTGTATTGATGCAAGAGGGGAGCGTGGTAGCTTATGGCTCACGTCAGTTGAAAATACACGAGAAGAATTACCCTACACATGATCTAGAGTTAGCGGCTGTGATCTTTGCCTTGAAAATCTGGAGGCACTACCTTTATGGTGAGAGGTTCGAGGTGTTCTCAGACCACAAGAGTTTGAAGTATCTGTTTACGCAGAGAGACTTGAATCTGAGGATAAGGAGGTGGATGGAGTTCATCGAGGACTATGATTTTGAGTTGCACTATCATCCGGGAAAGGCCAATGTTGTGGCCGATGCCCTTAGTAGGAAATCCATTAGTGATGTAGCTAGTATAGCCATCCGGGAATGGGAGATGTTGGGTGCACTTGGGGAGTTTGATTTACTTCTGAGTGAATCCGTTGAGGCTGCGGCCTTGTTTTCCATTGTTGCGCAGCCTACACTTGTGACACGAGTGTTAGAGGCGTAGAGAGGTGACTTTGAGGTAGAATCCATCCGAGAGAAGGTCGCCAGTGAGAAAGTTGAGAAGGGTCTGACGGTGTATCCCGACCTGAGTGTGAGATACCGAGACCGTTTGTTTGTGCTGGAGTCTTGCCGAGAGGAAGTACTCCGAGAGTTTCATCATTCGCGCCTTGCGGTGCATCCGGGAGGCACTAAGATGTATTGGGATTTGGGTTGCCAGTTTTGGTGGCGGGGTATGAAGAGAGATGTGGCTGTTTTCGTATCGAAGTGCCTTACTTGCCAGCAAGTGAAGGCTGAGCATCAGAGGCCAACGGGTTTGTTGCAACCCTTGCCTATTGCCGAGTGGAAGTGGGAGCATGTCACTATGGACTTCGTTGTAGGTCTTCCGAGGACTCAGCGGGGTAGTGACGCCATTTGGGTGGTTGTAGACCGGTTGACTAAGTCGGCGCACTTCATTCCTATGCGCGTGAGAGATTCGGTAGATCATCTTGCCGACTTGTATGTTCGGGACATAGTGAGGTTGCACGGGGTCCCAGTGACGATCGTCTCAGATAGAGATCCTCGTTTTACTGCTAGGTTGTGGCAGAGTTTGCAGAGTGCCTTGGGCACTAAGTTGACCTTTAATACGGCTTATCATCCTCAGACTGACGGGCAGTCCGAGCGTACTATTCAGATCCTTGAAGATATGCTTCGGGGTTGTGTCCTGGACTTCAGTGGGACGTGGGAGAGGCACTTACCCTTGGTAGAGTTTGCCTACAACAACAGTTTTCAGTCTAGTATCGATATGGCACCGTTTGAGGCCTTGTATGGCCGACCGTGTAGGTCTCCAGTTTGTTGGGCCGAGGTGGGTGATGCACCTTTGTTGGGTCCGGAGTTGGTTAGGGAGCCGACGGAGAAAGTTGAGCTTATCTGTAGGAGGTTTGTTACAGCCCAGAGTCGCCAAAAGAGTTATGCCGACCGTAGGAGGAGGCCTTTGGCTTTTGAGGTAGGTGATCATGTCTTTCTGAAAATATCACCTAGGCGAGGTTTGATGAGGTTTGGGAAGAGTGGGAAGTTATCCCCTCGGTTTATTGGTCCTTTTGAGATCCTTGAGAGGATTGGCGAGGTTTCTTATCGGTTAGCTTTACCGCCGCAGTTGTCCGGAGTTCATGACGTGTTTCATGTGAGTATGCTTCGGAAGTATGAGCCAGATCCATCACATGTGTTGGATTGGACCGATTTAGAGGTAGATGAGGATGCCACGTATGAAGAGAGACCGGTTCGGGTCTTGGATAGGCGGGATCAGGTCCTGCGTGGCAAGACCATTCCTTTGCTGAAAGTCTTGTGGAAACATCACGGAGTGGAGGAAGCCACTTGGGAACGTGAGTTGGAGGTCCGTGAAAAATATCCGGACTTGTTTGTTGTTGTATAATCTTGTATTTACATTTTGGACTATTGTTGAACTTAAGAGCATTTGTATATGTCTTAAGTTGTGAAACATTGAAAATGTTTTGATTTATTGAAAGTATGTTTTGGAACTTGCCTCATATGGAAGTTGAATGTAACATTATATATGTTGAAATATATTGTTGAAATTGGAAAGGAAATGCATAATGTTGATGTATGTTGAAAGTACATATGTTGTTTACATATTGTGAAATGCCTCTTGAAAAGAGAAGGAATTGACCGGTAATGGGTCGGGTTGTTTAATATTATGATATAATATTGTTGAAAATGGAGGAAACCTGTTTTTGAAAACTAGTGTTTAATTTCGGGGACGAAATTCTTTAAGGAGGGGAGGTTATAGCGAACCCGGTTGTCCCTTTACTGTTCTGTTGTATTCCGGACTCGGTTCCGTGAAGTTGGTAGTGGTATCTATCTTTTTGTGTCCTTTAATTCCACTTGATTGAGTTTTAGGATGTTTTGAACAAGGTTGTTACAGGTTGGTTAGGCCTTGGTTTCAATTCCTTGTTGTTCAGTTTTTAGGCGTCCCGCTCGAGCGGGTATTGCACACCTCCAGTATTTCGGGTTCCTGCAAAACTTCTGCAGATGTGATTTCTACGCTCGAGTGGGTTTGTTTACGCTCGAGCGGTGGAGCTCGAGCGGGTCGTTTGGCGCTCGAGCGAGTAGTACTTTCTGGGTGTAAGTTCTGGGAGGTAGAAATCTGCGCTCGAGCGGACTGGCTTTCGCGCTCGAGCGGAAGTGCTTTATTCTTGTGTCTTGGAGCTCGAGCAGGCCTTATTGCGCTCGAGCGTGTCCAGAGTTTTGTTCTTGGCGCTCAAGCGTCGTGTTCTCCGCTCGAGCGGGTCATACGTATATGAGTTATCCGCTGGGTGATTTCAAATCACTTTTTGCTTTTCTTTCTCTCTCCTACTTTTCCAAAAACCCTTTTTGAGAGCCTCTCTCTCTAGATACTCCCTTCTCTCTAGGGTTTGATCTAGTTAGAGTGTCCTCCTTCTCTTCGGCCTTTGTAAAAGTTGTGTTGATCGTCAAGGGTGTCTTTTTAATCTGAAAATTTCGGGATTTGGAGCACGTTGGGTTTTGTCATCTTCTCCCTTGGGGCTCCGGATTTGAGGTAGGGATATCCTACTCCTCTCTATGGATTTTGTCTTTAAATTTTAGTATTTTGAGATGTTGGGGTTGGTTTGGTAATTTTGTGAAAGTTTGGGACTTTTGTGTAATTTTACAAAAGTTGGGGTTTTATTTATAATAAACCTAGATGCATGTTTGGCATAGAGAAATGGAATAAATGTTGAATCATTGATGAAAATGGGACCTAAGGGTCGTAATGTTAATTATGGAAAATGACCTAATTACATTGTTTGATTAATTGGGATAATTAATCGTGAGAAATGAGGAAATGAAACGGAAATGTTGAGATTGGGAATGTATGGGAAAAAGGGTGTAGTTGAATTATTTATCACTCACCGAATTGAAATGTTGATTGAATATCCATTTGTGCATTTATTTTCTGTTTAGAAATAACTGCTTTGGGCTATCGGTGGAGGATAGCCGTGATTGTTGTAGACAATGCATGATGATTAGGCAAACGAAAACTAATCAATAGAATGTGTCATGAAACTTGACGGTTGATAGAATACATTAACTGTATGTATTGAATGATGGTATATAGATCCAATGTGTTTGTATACGTTATGTGTAGAGGAGGAGATGTGGGATGTACTCCGCGGTTTAGGGGAAGATGGAGGACATACCTCTAAACCGGATAGTATTGGGAGAAGATAGGGGATGAACTCCGTAGATACAGCTCATATGCTTGTCTAGAGAAATGAAGATAGAGCTCATGTGCTTATCTTTGAGAAGTGTAGATACAGCTCATATGCTTGTCTAGAGAAGTGAAGATAGGGCTAATATGCTTATCTTTGTGAAATGTGGATGTAGCTTATATGCTTATCTGTGGATGTGGGATATAGTTTTTATACATATCTGTTGAAATGATGATGGAGCTAATATGCTTATCTGTTGAAAAAGGGAAAATGAAAAGTAACTTGGACTCATAAGTCGTATGACATAAAATGTGATTTATGTGGATGTATCAGTGTTGGCCATCTATCAATTGCTATTCTTTTAGTCATTGTTCATGGTTGGTTTAGTGTATTTCTACTGGGCTGTGGCTCACCCTATATGGGAATATCATTTTCAGGTGCAGGTAGCATGCCACCTTCAAAGACATAGCTTGGGAGGCCAGATGCGAGCAGATTTTTTGCTGTTTAGTTTCTTTTGATGTATTACATGTATATTCAAGCCAAGGGCTTAATGTGTAGATGAGTTAGCACTCTTTTGTTGTAACCAAGTGTTAACTTGGAAAGCTGTAAGCCCGTAGGGCACTTTGCTTTTGTTGTTAACATGTAATACTTTTGTAATGAAACTCTGATTAACAGAAGAATGTGGATATTTTGCATGTTAATAAATGTCTTAATTGTTGGTTTAATGTTTTTTTTTTTTTTTTTTGAGGGCGTTACAAAAGGAACAAACAAAAAATATGTAGGTGGCTCAACTAACCACTACCAGTTAGATTAAAAAAAGAACAAGAAAACAAATATAAAATAAAATAAAAAGCGCAAACTCACAACATAAACCTAAAGCAACAAAAAAAAATATAAGATAGAACATGCAAGATTACAACAGAACTAATATGAGACTAATACATGAAAATATATATATATATATATATATATGAGGTAGAACATGCAAGATTACAACAAAACTAACATGAAATTAAAGCATGTGAATAAAAATAAATAAATAAAGAATTATGAGCTAAACAAACCACTAGGATTATAACAACACACTATGAAATATAAAGTAAGAAAATAAATATGAGATAAACAAACCACTTAGATTATAACAAAACACAATGAAATAAGAAGCAAGAAGCAAGAAAATAAATATAAGATATAAAATATAAGAAAATTAAAGACTAACAATTCACCTTCCAAAGAAAGATTGAACTTCTTGATTTCCAAACTTCCTCTTGATCACCCTCAAGTGTAGGAAGTGTGTTCTCAAATTCTCAATTCTAAATTATGGAGTTTATGGAGTTTGTGGTATAGAAAGTGGCTAACTCTCTAGTTTTTCTCACTTTCAATCACTAAACACTCTTCCTTATGATCAAGGCAATTGATCTTTGGCTATATCAGAATTTTTGGAATGGTTTTGGTGTATGGAAATGAGGAATTTCAGTAGCTATGGAAGGTATGGGGTGTATATAGAAGATAGGAATATTTTTGACTCAAAAACTCGATTTTTCTCTCTTTTTTCACTCTTTTCTCACTCCTTTCTCTTTAATTTCGTGGTCCTCCTTCTCTCTTACAATATGATCATTCTTTATAGGCAATGAGGGAGAGTAAAGGTCAAAAAGAAGGTGGGAGACAAGGCGGAGACAAGAATGTGATAAGAGGGCAAATTTTCAAGGTGGTTGCATGGGATACTCCTTTATGAATGCAAACAAAACCTCTTTTTAACAATGGGGGATGATTAGGTATAATGGAGGACGAGTGGATGCACTTGAATGGCTCAGAAAATAGGTAAATGGGTTGTCCCAACCGAACCAAAACCAAGAAAAAATGGGCTATTGTTGTTTTGGGCCGAGTCAACAAAATCTGCTTTTAAGCCCAACTTCAAATGGGCATATCGCCCCTGTATGGACTTGGTTTTAGGCGGTTCTTGGGTCCAAATTGAAGCCCCAGAAGTCTACTTTCCAATGGTGGTGGCCTCAAATTTAATTTCCAAGTGTACAAAACGATATGCCTAATTTAGTGAAGGCTATCTCGGGCTGGGTCAACAAAATCTGCTCTGAAGTTCAACTTGAAATGGGCATATATCCCTTATTTGGACTTAGGTCTAAGGTGGTTCTTGGGTCTAAATTGAAGCCCCAGAAGTCTAAATTCCAATGGTGGTGGCCTCACATTTAAATTCCAAGTGTACAAAGAGAAATGCCTAATTTAGTGAAGGCTGCTCATTTCCTTCTTAATGATTTGATACTCATTCTTTTCCTAAACCAGTTTTCTTTCATCCCCTTCTATTTCCTTCAACTCCAAACCTATAAAGAAGATGTTTTTAAATATTTTTCAAAAAAGTTCGCCTCCATTCCATTTATTTCCACTTTGTCCTTACTCGGTTTACTGAAAAGTGCAATATTTTAATCGAAATGGGAGCCTCGGGACATTGTAGAAACATTTAAAAACATATTTTGAAAAGAGGGTTTTAAGGTCTAAAATAGTTTGGCCAAAAAATGGGTGAAGGTTGGGATTAAAACTTCAATTCCATCTTTCTTACTGAGAATTTTGTGAGAAACACATTCTAATTGTCATCATCAGGTAATCAAAAGAAAGCGCCCAAGTCTTAGGGCTGGTCAAAATTGGGTGTCTACAGTTGCCCCTCTTTGACAGAGCTCAAAGTCATTTCATGATGTGAGTGAATGTCAAAGCCCAAAGACAACCCTTTTGACAAGGCTGTAAGGCTTGGGCAAACAAAGAATATGTAATGCAAGTGGTTGAACCTGAAGGTTGCCTACGTATCCCTTTGCAAGGAATCAAACCAGTGTAGTTCAGGGGCAGAATGCAAGTGACATGCTCAAAATGCAGTTTGAAAGTTGGACTTACACGCTTCGCGAAGCCGGTTGTTTGAAAATTCATGATGTATGCAATGCAATGCAATGTCATGGAGTGTTGATAAAGATATGAAGATGGCAACATGGGAGGCAAGCCTCGTGAAAATGATAGGAAACATAACAGGGGGTGCATTGCATACAAAAATGAAAGAAGAGGGTGCATCGCATTCAAATGTGCATACCACACAAATGAGAGAGGGAGTGGCGTGAACAAACAGGCACACCTAACTGTATTTCATACACAACTTTCCCTACTCTCCAACGGGGTGACAGACTAGGTTGGTTCAGTATCCAGAATTAAGGCGCATACAAGCTACCTCAACCTATGGGGCTGCCATTCAGATTTCAAGCCGAGGATACACCCCTGGGTATTTAAACCAGACTTTAGTCTCAGAAATCCTGAACCTTTTGCGTTCTAGGCATCGCCATTCGAACTCTAGTTTCCACTGTCTCAGTTGATCTCCTAGGAACTCATTGCAAACCAAGCAGGTGGCTATACCAAACCACCTGAAGTCGTTCGGGCACAACAAACACTAAAGGAATTGCACCTCTAGAGGATTTAAGGTCTCCTAGACCGCGAATGAAGAGGGTGCATCGCATACAAATGTGCATACCACACAAATGAGAGAAAAGTGCATCGCATTCAAATGTGCATACCACACAAATGAGAGAAGGGGTTACATCGCATTCAAATGTGCATACCACACAAATGAGAGAAGGGGTTGCATCGCATTCAAATGTGCATACCACACAAATAAGAGGAGGGGTTGCCTCGCATTGAAATGTGCATACCACAAAAATGTGAGAAGGGGTTGCATTGCACTCAAATGTGCATACCACACAAATGATAGAGGGGGTTGCATCGCAAAATGTGCATACCACACAAATGAGAGAAAAGTGCATCGCATTCAAATGTGCATACCACACAAATGAGAGGAGGGGTTGCATCTCATTCAAATGTGCATACCACACAAATGAGAGAAAAGTGCATCGCATTCAAATGTGCATATCACACAAATGAGAGAAGGGGTTGCCTCGCATTCAAATGTGCATACCACACAAATGAGAGAAGGGGTTGCATCGCATTCAAATGTGCATACCACACAAATGAGAGAAGGGGTTGCATCGCATTCAAATGTGCATACCACACAAATGAGATAAGGGGTTGTATGAACAGACAGGCACACCTAACTGTATTTGATACACAATTTTCCCTATTCTCCAACGGGGTGACAAACTAGGTTGATTTAGTATCCAGAATTGAGGCGCATACACGCTACCTCAACCTATGGGGCTACCATACAGATTTCAAGCCGGGGATGCACCCCTGGGTATTTAAACCAGACTTTAGTCTCGGAAATCCTGAACCTTTTGCATTCTAGGCATCGCCATTCGAACTCTAGTTTCCACCGTCTCAGTTGATCTCCTAGGAACTCATTGCAAACACAGCCAAGAGGCTATACTAGACCGCTTGAAGCCGTTCGGGCACGACAAACACCAAAGGAATTGCACCTCTAGAGGATTTAAAGTCTCCTAGACTCGGGAGTGCACAAGACAGTGCGAGTGAGGTGCACAAAACAGTGTGATGTAGGATACACAAAATAATGCAATACAAGGTGAATGCACAAAACAGTGCAAATGTGGGTGAATGAATGCACAAAACAGTGCTATATGAGTGCACAAGACAGTGCGATATGGGTGAACGCACAGGATAACGCAATGCAGGTGCACAAGAAAGTGCGAGTGAGGCTACACAAGATAGTGCGATGCGCAAGATAGCGCGATTGACTTGAAATGCACAAGATAGTGCAATGCGCAAGATAGCGCGATTGAATTTGAATTGCACAAGACAGTGTGATGAAATTGAAATTGCACAAGACAGTGCGATGGAAGTGAAATTGCACAAGACAGTGCAATTGAATTTGAAATGCACAAAACAGTGTGATGTGCGAGACAACGCGATTGATTTGAAATGCACAAGATAGTGCGATGCACAACACAACGCGATTGAATTGAAATTGCGCGATAGATGCTCAAAATGAGATTATTGTGCGATAGATGCACAGAATGAAAGAAGGAATCGTAAGTTCGAACCAAATACTGTATACATATACCATATACAGACAAAATACATACAGATACGGGCATAGACATAGACATGTACATGTACATGTACGTACAGTATACATATATTCATATACAGACAAAATACACACAGATACGGACATACGGTATACATACATATACAGATAAAATACACACATATATGTACATATGGTATATATATATTTATATACAGACAAAATACACACAAATATGTACATACGGTATACATATACAGATTCGAGGAATATTCTGTTTGCGGCCATCAACGGGAAGATACCGTTACTGAAAAGGCATATTCCGTTTGCTGACGTCAACGCACGTACGCAAAACACGCAAAAAAGAAAGGAAAAATGCAAAATGCATGGACACGGGGGTTCGACCCTCTGATTTCAAGTTTGGCCTTCGAGTCCTTAACCACTGAGTCACGCCACTCTTGCGACAAAATATTCAAACAAATATATATAAGTATATGAGACATATATATACATAAAATCAAAACAAAACAAAAGAAACATTTGTTGTGGGGTTCGAACCCTTGACCTTGGGCTCAGCCTTCTAGCCTTCAACCACTGAGCCAAGCCACTGAACCCAAGCCACTCTTGTAACCAAATGTTCAAACAAATATATATAATGCATAGATATACAATACATATACATATATATATATACAACTTTCTCACCTCTCTTTCTGTTTTTGTCTTATTCTCTCTTCCTTCATCTTCTTCGAGTGTTGTGTTTGGCGCACGATTTCAACAATCGCGGCGCCTAATCGACAGGCTATCCAATCTTGCCCCGATTGTCAATGATCGTCTCGAGCCTTCCTCCCTCTTTGTCTTTTTCTTTGGCTTTATCCTCTTCTTAAGTTGAGGCCTGCGAAAGAGAGAGGCAGAGCAAAAGCCTGCAAACTTTCTCTACCACCACTCTGCAATCTCTTTCTTTTGCATTACTCTCCTCTGTCATGGCCTCTTCACAAGGTTGTCTCACTCTTTTTCCAAACCTAAACGAGTCCACGATAGAGATGACCGATTCCGACTCCCCTGGACCTCAACCACGAGCTCCTCCTCCTTCTCCTGTTTTTAACTTTCCAGCGATGTCAGTTGAACAAATCATGGCGTCACAGCCTGACATTGAAGCAAACTCGTATACGTTGAGGTCATGTGTGGAGACCGTGACTGCGGTCTCCAACTTGTCCTGTCTACTACAGAACAGAACATGTGAGGTGCATCGATTGAATGCACAAACTTTCTTTACTTCAACATATGTACAAAGATTCTCGAGGGGAAGTTAGCGGATTGAAGAAACAAATCAAGGAGTTGAAACGACAGGTGACCGTCGCAGCTTGTCATAGGACTACCTTTGATGGCCAGCGAGGGATTATTTCTTTTGGCGGTTTTGTAGACACCGAGGCAGGGTCTTCAAAAGCCTCCCAAAATGAAGGCAAGAATAAACGATCAGTCGGAGAATCGAGAAAATAAGGTATCAGTAGGAAAAGTTGGCGTGTATCCGTCACCGCTGGGCCACTGCTGGAATCTGAAAAGTTTGTCCTTTTCATTTTTTTATTTTTTTTCTGTTTTTTTGTTTTTTTTTTTTTTGTTTTTGTTTTTGTTTTTTTAGTTTGGAGTGGGCATCTGTAGCTTCAACTCTCTCTCTCTCTCTCTCTCTCTCTCTCTCTCTCTCTCTCTCTCTCTTTGTTTCTCTCTTTTTGTCTCTGTAATTGGGGATTTCATCCCTTGACTTCAATAAAATAAGTTTAGTTTTTGCACATCAATGGCGTGACCGACATATCACTTTGAGTTTGAAAACATTTTTGTTTGATTGAATTTGAGAGTGATTGAATTTTGAACTCTGAATTGAACATTGATTCTATACTGACCTAAATCAAAGAATGACTTAATGAAAAAAGAACGAAGCAAAACGATCCAAACACACTTATATACACTTACTAGTACAAATTCACCGACTGGTATAAATATACTGACAGGTATGAAAGGAACTGTAGGAACCCACATTTTATGTCCTCATCATGTTCATGAGCATCGGTATGATTATGACTTGTTAAGCTTGCATGTGTATGTTTGTGACTTGTTTCGCTCGAGCGAATGTGATCCATGTCTTGTTTTGAAACCTTGTAATTTGTCTAAGTGTAGTATGCTTGTCTTGTTCCTTCCTTGATGTGAAACTTAGGTCACGCCTTGCCTGAGTTATACTAGCCGATGTTATTCCAAGACTAGGTTACGTTATGCCTAGATCATTCCAAGCTGAGGTAATCCTCAGTCTAGAAGTATCCTGGAACCCCTTGTCGACCTCCGTTCTTGCCTTGACACATTAGCCGAGATGTTACCTTGCACCCCAGCGAACTCGTCCTGGAGTGGTATGACCTAGACCGAGGTGTGGCGCATCTAGGCCAAGATGTGGCACAGCTTAGTCAAGTGTTGTCCTTCCTAGCCGAGGTCATTGTCACCTTAGTTGCCGAAGTCCTTTTGTTAGCCAATGTTGCTCCTTGCCGGAGTGCCGTTCCGTGTAGCTTGTTAGATACGCCTTGTTACTAGCCAATGTCATTGCCTCGTCAGAGAGCCCATACCGCTTTACTTGTTGAACACCCTTCCACCATGCTTTGTCTGGTCTGTCAGCCACCTTTTCAGGGTGAACCCAACCAGTCGCCGCCACGTGTCCCAACAGAGGGATTAAGCCCAGAACCGAGTGAGAACACTTATCATTTTAGTGTCATAACCTTGCCTTGTAGAGAGAGAGAAGCTCTAGGAGGAAGAAGGAGTTTTAGAGTGAGAAAGTAAGTCTTCAAGCTTGATTCCTTGAGATCAAACCGTTAGATTCGTGTTCTAAGGTTAGATTCTTAATCTGCTCATGACGTTCTCTATGTTCATATTATTGCATTGCATGATCAGATATGATTTGTAAGCCATGCATCGTCTTGAAATTCAGTTTTAGAAAGAGAAAATGACATTCATGTGTTCTTCAAGAAAAGTCATGTTGTGATCCGAAAGCTTTTTGCCTAGATTCACGTTTTGTGTTTGTTCTTGCATGATTTCCAACTATGGGTACCCAGGTCCATGTTTTCAAACTTGTAGAATGAAAATCCCAGATTTTGTGATGTCAGGTGGTGATTGAACATTCATACTCCTCATGTTTTCATACTCATGTTCTTCATATTCAACAGCAGAGGGAAACCCAGAGTTTCCCGACCTCTTTTCCTTGCATGTGGCCCACGGGAACGCACCTCGGCTTAGACCTGGTTGGTGCCCAGTATGTTTTCCAAAATCATTTGCATGCATGTTAGACTTGTTTTGAGGAATATGTTCAAGTACGCTTTGCCATGTGATTGTAGGACTTGGACCTTGCTTGACCCCGACGTTTGAAGAATTAAGTGAGTGGTATTTTTAATAAAGCTATGTTACACTTGTTTTGATAAATCTTGTTTTGTCTTGTCTTGAAAAGTATTTGATTTAGCATGAATGACTATCCCTACTTGTATATCAAGCACTATCTTGTTTTGATGACATCTCTTGAAAGTCCTTAGCTGCAGGGGACTATAATGCAACTGCACTCTTGTCTTGGCAGTCCTTAGTGCTAGAGGACTCTAAACTTTCGCAGCACAGCTTGTCTTGACAGTCCTTAGTGCTAGAGGACTATAAACTTTCGCAGCACAGCTTGTCTTGACAGTCCTTAGTGCTAGAGGACTCTAAACTTTCGCAGCACAGCTCGTCTTGAAAGTCCTTAGTTGCAGGGGACTATAATGCAACTGCACTCTTGTCTTGATATGTCATCACCTCTTGAAATAAGTAGATGTTATTAACATCCAAGGAACTTGAAAGCCGGCAAATGAACTTGATTTTTCCTCTTGATTGTAAAGTATACTATGTATTGTTTTGTAAGAAATCTTGGATATCAATCATGCAAAACCTTTATTTCTAATATCATTCACTGAGTATCCAAGCTCACCCTCTATATATATATATGTAGGTGATGAACAAGAAGGCATTGAGGCCTAGGCGTGATGCCGATGTGTTTTGGGCGCATTGCCGACATGTTTTGGATTTGCGTTTTGCATCGTCTTGAAGATTATGCTTCTCGGCTTATGTTTTCTTTTGGTTGTTTTGGCATATGTCGGCTTGAGAAGCCTTTTGGTCAGGATGTATTTTGTATCTCATTCTTGTTGCATCTAAATTGTAAGACTTGTAAAGATGTTTGATGTATAACATTCCATTGGACTTATGCACGGCTCTCATGGACTACTCAGTTTTATATGTATATTTTGCTTCGGCTCTTGTAAGCCCCATATTTCATACTCTGATTGTGTGTGATTTTTGTAAGACGGCCTTCGGTAACCTCGGGTTACTGGCCATCACGGCACCAGACTACTAGGGGCGGTTTGGGGGCGTGACAGAATGGTATCAGAGCAAGAGATCCTTGTAGTACGTTAATCACACACCTTGAGTCCTAAAGAGCCTAGGATTTCCCTTAGAATGATGTCAGGAGTTGCATCATATTGCTTGCTACTTGACTATGTGTGCATCATTTTGGCATAGACGCTCGTTACTTGCATACGTGTTGTCTGTTTAGTTGTTTTAAAGTCTGATCTTACATCATCCTAGCATCATGAGGAGAGGTAGACCTCCAGTTGGCCGAGACCATTCAGAAGATAGATTGGAGAGATTGGAAAGGTTAGTCGAAGGCTTGGTTCGTGAGCAGAGACAACCTAGGCCACAGGATACTGGTACGACTTCCACGCAGGCCGAGCAGACGAATGGCCGTTATACAGCTCCGCCCCCTCCAGTGCCACAAGTGCCCCCGCAGCAAGCTTTGTATGGGAAAGACACGATAACTCTAATCAGAGAGTTCAAGAAGATGAAACCGCCGAGGTTTCAGGGAGGTATAGAACCAATGAAAGCCGAGGCATGGGTTTTAGAGATGGAGAAGTTGTTTGAAGTTTTCCCCAGTACAGACGCCCAGAAGGTATCTCTGGCAGCATTCACATTAGACGACGATGCTCGTAGGTGGTGGATGATGGTCCGAGAAGGCAATCCGGGTTTAACTTGGGCAAAATTTTTGGAGTTGTTCTACAACAAGCATTTCCCCTTTAGCGTCCGAGACCGAAAGACCACGGAGTTTCAGAATCTGATACAAGGGAACAAGACAGTCGCAGAATACGATCGTGCTTTTACTGAACTGGCGAGATATGCGCCTCATATGGTTGACGACGAATACCGAAAGGCGAGGAAGTTTGAAAGTGGGTTGCGTGGACCGATACAAGATCGGGTCAAT
Organism: Camellia sinensis; assembly: GCF_055761805.1. Classification (NCBI taxonomy): domain Eukaryota; kingdom Viridiplantae; phylum Streptophyta; class Magnoliopsida; order Ericales; family Theaceae; genus Camellia; species Camellia sinensis. The sequence continues at coordinate 104,918,405 of NC_138962.1, forward strand.
ATGCTCAATATGCCGACATACGCCGGAGTACTGGACAAAGCCATCCTGGCTGAAGCTAATTTGAACCGATACCAGAGTTCAGGTGAGGGTCAGAGGAAGAGACAGAATTATGATAATCGCCGAGTTCCGTTTAATGCCAAGAAGAGAATGAGCACAGACAGTTCCAGCAACTCAAATCAGGAAGGTAACGCCAAGCCGGTGTGCACGAGCTGTGGAAAGCTACATTTCGGGGTTTGTCGTTGGGCAACAAGAGCTTTCTATGAGTGTGGCGAGATAGGCCATCGCGTGAAGGACTGCCCGAAAGCAAGGACCGATGATGGGAAGAGGAATGGAAGCACCTCAGGCTCTGCACAGAAGAATAACATCGGGGGGATACAGGCGAGGTAGGGCAGATTTTTCGCATTAGTGCCAGGAGACGCCCAGAACGCTGAAGCAGTGGTGTCAGGTACCATTTCAATTTGTTCTCAAGATGCATACGTATTGATTGATTCGGGTTCTACGCATTCATTTGTGTCCACTATATTTGCCGAGAAGTTGAGTAGAGAATTAGAACCCCTTGACTACATATTATCTGTGTCTACTCCATCTGGGAGAAATATAATTGTCACATCCGTTTATAAGGCGTGTATTGTCATGATTGAGAGGGTAGAGTTGTTAGTTGATTTGATGCCATTAAGCATGACCCACTTCGACGTCATATTGGGAATGGATTGGTTAGTAGCGAACCATGCATCCATTAATTGTGTTACTAAGAGCGTCACATTGAGGACCCCAAGTCAAGCCGAGGTCATTTTCCAAGGTAAAGGAGTAGTACCTCCACCTTACTTAATCTCATCCATGAAGGCCTACAAGTTGATCCAAAAAGGATGTCAGGGTTATTTATGCAGTATACTAAGTGATTTGAATGGAAGTGTTGAGTTAGCCGACATACCCGTGGTTGAGGAATTCCCCGATGTCTTTCCGAATGAGTTGCCTGGCCACCTTGTCGATAGGGAAATAGAGTTTACCGTGGACATTCTGTCAGGAACACAACCCATCTCCAAAACACCCTATAGAATGGCCCCAGCAGAACTTAGAGAACTGAAATCGCAATTACAAGAATTGTTGGATAAGGGATTCGTCAGGCCGAGCACTTCACCGTGGGGAGCACCCGTTTTATTTGTTAAGAAAAAGGACGGCACCCTTCGTCTTTGCATCGACTACAGAGAACTTAATAAGGTGACCATTAAGAACAAGTACCCATTGCCTAGAATCGATGATTTGCTTGATCAACTGCGAGGAGCACGAGTCTTTTCCAAGATTGACCTCAGGTTGGGCTATCACCAGTTGAAGGTTAAAGCCGAGGACATCGAGAAAACAGCTTTTCGGACAAGATATGGCCACTACGAATTTTTGGTAATGCCCTTCGGAGTAACCAATGCCCCAGCAGCATTCATGGACTTGATGAACAGAGTCTTTAAGCCGTACCTAGATGAGTTTGTCATTATATTTATCGACGACATATTGATCTATTCCGGGAGTACGAGTGAGCACGAGAATCATCTGAGACTTGCCCTGCAGACCTTGAGGGATAAGAAGTTGTACGCCAAGTTGAGTAAATGCGAGTTTTGGCTTCCCAGCATTTCATTTCTAGGGCATGTGATTAATGAAGATGGTATATCAGTTGACCCCAGCAAGATTGAAGCTGTTGTGAATTGGCCGACACCGACCAACGTGTCCGAGGTTCGTAGTTTCCTGGGTTTGGCAGGTTATTACAGAAAGTTTGTGAAGGATTTCTCGAGGATTGCAGTGCCATTGACACAACTAACTAAGAAGGGAGCAGCTTATGAATGGACCCATGAAAGAGAATCAGCCTTCCAGGAGCTGAAGACGAGGTTAGTTATAGCACCAGTTCTTATACTACCATCGGCTAGTGAGGAATTTCAGATTTACAGTGATGCTTCACATAAGGGCTTGGGTTGCGTGTTGATGCAAGGAGGTAAAGTTATAGCGTATGCGTCTCGACAGTTGAAGCCCAATGAGAAGAATTATCCTACCCACGATTTGGAGCTAGCTGCCGTGGTTTTTGCTCTGAAGATATGGCGTCATTACTTATATGGAACATCTTGCCAAGTTTTCACCGACCACAAGAGTCTGAAGTACTTGTTCACTCAGAAAGAGTTAAATATGAGGCAGAGAAGATGGCTTGAGCTATTGAAGGACTATGACATGCAGATTCAGTACCATCCAGGTAAGGCAAATTCCGTAGCCGACGCATTGAGCAGGAAGTTAGTTGGGAGTGTGGCGTGCCTAACAACAATTTCAGTAGAACCAACCATTATTGAAGAAGTGAAGGCCAGACAGATGGAGGACAAATTCCTTAAAAGAGTAATTGATGAATTCGTTATCAAGCCGAGGCCAGGATACACCCTTGAGCATCAAGTGCTTAAGTTTGAAGGAAGATTGTGTGTAGCCGACGTACCAGAGTTGAAAAGGAAGATTTTGCAAGAGGCCCATAGTTCCAAGTTTGCCATTCATCCAGGGAGCACCAAGATGTATCAGGACGTAAGGCGGACCTTTTGGTGGCCAAACATGAAAAGGGAGATAGCCGAGTTTGTATTTCAGTGTCTGAGTTGTCAGCAAGTGAAGGCAGAACACCAGAGACCGGCAGGACTTCTTCAACCCTTGTCAATTCCTGAGTGGAAATGGGAGCACATCTCCATGGATTTCGTAGTAGGCTTGCCGAGGACGCAGAGAGGCATGGATTCCATTTGGGTTATAGTCGACAGGTTTACTAAGTCAGCTCACTTTTTGCCTGTCAAGGCTACATTCAATGCCGACTGACTTGCCGAATTGTACATGAATGAGATCGTTAGGCTTCATGGAGTGCCGATGTCCATTGTGTCAGACCGAGACCCGAAGTTCGTTTCTAGATTCTGGCAGAGTCTACAAGGAGCCTTGGGAACAGAGTTGAGATTTAGCACAGCCTTTCACCCCCAGACCGACGGGCAGACAGAAAGAACGATTCAAACACTCGAAGACATGCTTAGACTGTGCGTGTTGGATTTCCAGGGAAGTTGGGAATTGCATTTGCCATTAGTAGAGTTTGCGTACAACAACAGTTATCAAGCCAGCATAGGCATGGCGCCGTATGAAGCTTTGTATGGAAGGGAGTGCAGATCGCCGATATGTTGGACCGAAGTAGGAGACAAGGCTCTAATTGGCCCCGAGTTGGTTCAGATGACAACCGAAAAGATCAAACTCATTCAGCAGAGGATTAAGACTGCACAGAGTCGACAGAAGTGTTATGCCGACCAAAGAAGGAGGGAGTTAGAATTTGAAATTGGGGATCATGTATTTTTGAAGGTCTCACCGATGACAGGAGTTTCGAGATTTGGGAAGAAGGGTAAACTTGCACCCCGATATGTTGGGCCGTTTGAAATTCTTGAGAAAGTTAACACCGTTGCTTACAGACTCGCTTTGCCGCCAGAATTGAGCCAAGTCCACAGCGTGTTCCATGTCTCAATGCTGAGGAAATATATCCGAGACCCACTGCATGTAATAGATTACTCCGGGGTTGTAGTTAATGAAGACCTGGGCTACGAAGAGAAGTCGATGAAAATTATCGACAGACAAGTGAGACAGTTGAGAAACAAGTCGATATCAATGGTGAAAGTCGAATGGGAAAAGCATTATGGCGAAGAGGCCACATGGGAAAAGGAAGAGGAGATGAAAATCCGTTACCCGGAGTTATTCGTAGGGCAAGGTAACTTAAGTTTGGGGACCAAACTTCTTTAAGGAGGGTAGACTGTAGGAACCCACATTTTATGTCCTCATCATGTTCATGAGCATCGGTATGATTATGACTTGTTAAGCTTGCATGTGTATGTTTGTGACTTGTTTCGCTCGAGCGAATGTGATCCATGTCTTGTTTTGAAACCTTGTAATTTGTCTAAGTGTAGTATGCTTGTCTTGTTCCTTCCTTGATGTGAAACTTAGGTCACGCCTTGCCTGAGTTATACTAGCCGATGTTATTCCAAGACTAGGTTACGTTATGCCTAGATCATTCCAAGCCGAGGTAATCCTCAGTCTAGAAGTATCCTGGAACCCCTTGTCGACCTCCGTTCTTGCCTTGACACATTAGCCGAGATGTTACCTTGCACCCCAGCGAACTCGTCCTGGAGTGGTATGACCTAGACCGAGGTGTGGCGCATCTAGGCCAAGATGTGGCACAGCTTAGTCAAGTGTTGTCCTTCCTAGCCGAGGTCATTGTCACCTTAGTTGCCGAAGTCCTTTTGTTAGCCGATGTTATTCCTTGCCAGAGTGTCGTTCCGTGTAGCTTGTTAGATACGCCTTGTTACTAGCCAATGTCATTGCCTCGTCAGAGAGCCCATACCGCTTTACTTGTTGAACACCCTTCCACCATGCTTTGTCTGGTCTGTCAGCCACCTTTTCAGGGTGAAACCAACCAGTCGCCGCCACGTGTCCCAACAGAGGGATTAAGCCCAGAACCGAGTGAGAACACTTATCATTTTAGTGTCATAAGCTTGCCTTGTAGAGAGAGAGAAGCTCTAGGAGGAAGAAGGAGTTTTAGAGTGAGAAAGTAAGTCTTCAAGCTTGATTCCTTGAGATCAAACCGTTAGATTCGTGTTCTAAGGTTAGATTCTTAATCTGCTCATGACGTTCTCTATGTTCATATTATTGCATTGCATGATCAGATATGATTTGTAAGCCATGCATCGTCTTGAAATTCAGTTTTAGAAAGAGAAAATGACATTCATGTGTTCTTCAAGAAAAGTCATGTTGTGATCCGAAAGCTTTTTGCCTAGATTCACGTTTTGTGTTTGTTCTTGCATGATTTCCAACTATGGGTACCCAGGTCCATGTTTTCAAACTTGTAGCATGAAAATCCCAGATTTTGTGATGTCAGGTGGTGATTGAACATTCATACTCCTCATGTTTTCATACTCATGTTCTTCATATTCAACAGCAGAGGGAAACCCAGAGTTTCCCGACCTCTTTTCCTTGCATGTGGCCCACGGGAACGCACCTCGGCTTAGACCTGGTTGGTGCCCAGTATGTTTTCCAAAATCATTTGCATGCATGTTAGACTTGTTTTGAGGAATATGTTCAAGTACGCTTTGCCATGTGATTGTAGGACTTGGACCTTGCTTGACCCCGACGTTTGAAGAATTAAGTGAGTGGTATTTTTAATAAAGCTATGTTACACTTGTTTTGATAAATCTTGTTTTGTCTTGTCTTGAAAAGTATTTGATTTAGCATGAATGACTATCCCTACTTGTATATCAAGCACTATCTTGTTTTGATGACATCTCTTGAAAGTCCTTAGCTGCAGGGGACTATAATGCAACTGCACTCTTGTCTTGGAAGTCCTTAGTGCTAGAGGACTCTAAACTTTCGCAGCACAGCTTGTCTTGATAGTCCTTAGTGCTAGAGGACTATAAACTTTCGCAGCACAGCTTGTCTTGACAGTCCTTAGTGCTAGAGGACTCTAAACTTTCGCAGCACAACTCGTCTTGAAAGTCCTTAGTTGCAGGGGACTATAATGCAACTGCACTCTTGTCTTGATATGTCATCACCCCTTGAAATAAGTAGATGTTATTAACATCCAAGGAACTTGAAAGCCGGCAAATGAACTTGATTTTTCCTCTTGATTGTAAAGTATACTATGTATTGTTTTGTAAGAAATCTTGGATATCAATCATGCAAAACCTTTATTTCTAATATCATTCACTGAGTATCCAAGCTCACCCTCTATATATATATATATATATGTAGGTGATGAACAAGAAGGCATTGAGGCCTAGGCGTGATGCCGATGTGTTTTGGGCGCATTGCCGACATGTTTTGGATTTGCGTTTTGCATCGTCTTGAAGATTATGCTTCTCGGCTTATGTTTTCTTTTGGTTGTTTTGGCATATGTCGGCTTGAGAAGCCTTTTGGTCAGGATGTATTTTGTATCTCATTCTTGTTGCATCTAAATTGTAAGACTTGTAAAGATGTTTGATGTATGACATTCCATTGGACTTATGCACGGCACTCATGGACTACTCAGTTTTATATGTATATTTTGCTTCCGCTCTTGTAAGCCCCATATTTCATACTCTGATTGTGTGTGATTTTTGTAAGACGGCCTTCGGTAACCTCGGGTTACTGGCCATCACGGCACCAGACTACTAGGGGCGGTTTGGGGGCGTGACAGGAACACACTTGTATACACTAACTGGTTGACTCGAGCGATGGAGAAGACAGAATCTCTAACTCGACTATGCCCCTAGTTCGTTGCCTTGACCCTTTTTTGTCTCTTGATATATATTTTTTTTTGTAAAAATGTTTTGATCAACATGAGAGTTAGATTAGCATACTTATTCCATTTTCTGTTTCAAATCATGTATGCTAAACTGTGAGCACTGAAAATTTTCCCTTTTCAATTCCAAAGAATGGTCCAAGTTTTGCAAAAATAGAACAATTTTCGAGAAAAATTAGTCAGCTTCATTCAAATTAATCAAAACCTATTTTTGCAAATGGCCACTACTCAACTAACATGGAATCAACCATTGGGTTGCATAGTCCTAAACCAGATAATCAAAAGTGATATCCGAACCAAGCCAACCGAACCAAGCCAATCCGAACCGAATGAAGCCGAGTAGAACTGGACCAGACTGAACCGAACCGCCGAACTGAATCGAACCGAACTGAACCAAGTTAAATCGAACCAATTGAACTGAGCAGAACGAAGATACACCAATCAAACACGGATAGGACAACCAAGTCGACTAAAGATACACCAATCAAACATGGACGAAACGAATGAGTTGACAAATTATTAGGGCTGAACTTCAAGATGAAGCTACCTATGTATCCTAAAGATAGGAATCAGGCCAACATAGTTCCGGCTGAGGGTCACTCTGGTATTGACACTCTCTTTTTGTGCTCTAACTTTTGCCAAAGCCGCCCTTTCGGGTTTTCAACCATGCGAGCTTTTCATTTTTTTCATTTTTCTATTTTTTTTTTCTATTTTCTTTCATTTTGTTCATTTCATTTTTTTTTTGTTTTTCATTCATTTTTTTTGTTTTTTTATTTTTATTTTTTTTTTGCTCTAACTTTTGCCTGGGTCGCCCTTCTGAGTTTTCAGCCCAACGAGCCTCTCAAGGATGGTACTTTTGGTTTTAACTTGTCTATGTTGATTGATTGTGAAATCTCAAGGCCATCTATGAACGACTGCTACACTTGACCAGTAGATATGATGATGTAGAGACTAGGCTAATTGGGTCTGAATTTGCCCCTAGTGTAGTGGATAGGAACTCGACTGTCATTCAATAATAAAATTCATTCTCTCAAATTCTGGGTTTTGTCTTTCTGGGCGATCTTCATTGGGAAACGATTCAGTTTTAACTCATTGATCACATCCAACCTTTTGCCCCTAATTCAAAGGCTGCTTCAAATCTAAATCACATCCGACCTTCTTGCCCCTAGTTCAAGGGCTATTTCCAATCTGATTCACAGGCTCTATATAGTTCTGGCTAAGGTTCACTCAGGTATTAACGTTCTCCTTTTACGCTCTAACTTTTTCCAAAGCCACCCTTTCGGGTTTTCAACCTTGCGAGCTTTTCATTTTTTTTTTCTTTTATTTATTTATTTATTTATTTATTATTATTATTATTATTATTATTATTATTATTATTATTATTATTATTATTATTATTATTATTATTGTTGTTGTTGTTTTTTGCTCTAACTTTTGCCTGAGTCGCCCTTCCGGATTTTCGGCCCAGCGAGCCTCTCAAGGGTGGTACCTTATTGCCCCTAGTTCAAAGGCCGCCTCCATTTCAACTATGCAAGCCTCACACTTTTGCCCCTAGTTCAAAGGTTGTTTCAAATCTGAATCACATTTGACCTTATTGCCCCTAGTTGAAGGACTGCCTCCAATTGAATCACATCATTGCCCCCAGTTCAAGAGATATTTCCAATTCGGCTACGCAAGCCTTACACTTTGAATGATCATTGAATACTTCAAATTAAGGTTTGAAAGCTAAGGAGCTAAGGAGGTCGGACCTCGAGTCAAGAGAGATCCTATGCTGTATAATCAATTCCAGGCATGTCTTCGTAGGATCACGCAAAAATAGTTTTTAAAATCTTTTCACAAAGTGACTAATCACTCGCACTCTTACGAAGACAAGATATAACCAATTTGGACCAAGTCAGGATCCTTATCATTACCCACATTAACAAAAATGATTTTATTCATCAAAGGCTTAGCACACCTCTCTTCCTCTCAGTTGATCAAATTTGCAAATCCCGAGGAAATACTTCCTCTTTGTTTTTATCAAAGTTTTGGAAAAAGTCTTGAAAAACTTTGGTCAATGCAATGATTTAAAGGCACAGAAAAGTAGGCAGACTTTATGGCATTTTTGTTATTTTTGTTATTTTTTTTTATTTTTTATTTTTTTGTTTATTGAAAGAGATTATGACTCAGCAATGACAACAGACTTTTGACAACAGAAAAAAAAAATGAAAAAGAAGACCTAAACATGACAGAAATGTCTAGGTTAGCATTATCAAAATCAACAGACTCTGAATGACTCGAGTTTGATCCTAACTCTACAAACTTGGTGGAATCAAACTTAGACTCAATACTCAGTTCAGAACTCAGAATAAAACCATTCTCAAATTGCCAATCAACATGTAGGCCATCCGTAATATTCAAAATAAAACTTGTCCAATCAACAAGTGGTCACTCCCCAATCACAGAGATGGTCGGATATCCTACAAGTTCTATTTATTTACAATGGTCAACTTTGTGAGATATCAGAGTTTTTTTTTTTTTATAATTTTTTTTTGATTTTATGTTTTTGTTATTTTTTTTTTTTTTTTGTTTTTGAAGTAATGGTGCTAAATTGAACAGCCTGAACCACTCATTCGAATATGAGAACCCCTGTATAGATCCAATACATTACACATAAAGTAGGAAAGAGAACAAACACCCCTAAAGAGGGTAGGGTTATCTTGTCCTAGCTTGGAATGATCTAGGGTTTCACTATTCAAACAAGCGGTATCATACATCCTAGAAATGGGAAAGCATCCTGTCCTAATTTGAAAGGTACTATAGCTCACTATATGCACAAGGATGGCTTTACTTTAGGGGTTAAAGTCAATGTGACATTACCAAAGAGTCCTTTGGGCCATAACCAATGAAGATCTTAGAAAATCAGCAGAGTCAATATAGCCTCTCTTCAAAGTCTGAGAACCTTTAGATCTCAAAAGATTATAACACAAGGCCTCCAAAGTAACGTACTGATAGGTGCAGTGTCACAAAAAGTGTGTCTGTGTTCCCACTAGCATCTGGGCAACACAGGGACTCTAAGTGCGCCAATGCATGCAATATAATAACCATATAATTGAAAATAAAAGTCATATCATGGAATTCAAGTCAAGGTTTTACAAAATCCCCAGCAGAGTCGCCAAAAACTATAACATGCCCGGGGGGTACCCGCGCGCGTTAAACAGTTCAGACCCCCGAGATCTCTTTGATCTAGTCTCACGAGTGCAATGTGAAACGTAGATGAGAGTCCAGATTTGGCAACTTTTATTGAAAATCCATTTTATTGCAATTTTGTCAAGAATGGACTGCATCATCAGATTTCAGAGTCCCTACCTAATATTTATTTTGGGAAAGTTAGGAAACCCATGACTCATGACAAGGCCACTGTTCGTCGTAACCAAGGATGCTTGGCTCGGAACCTTAGGTATGAGAGGGGAAGGTCAATAATGAGCACCCCTGCCCACCCAATTAAAGATCGGCCTTTACTAACCATGATATGAATTTTATTTTATTTATATGTTCATGTTCTGATTAGTTAATAAATCTTAAAATTTACTATGTGAAGCATACAAATATAGACTATGCCATTCATTTTGGAACAATTTGATATCATGCATTTTGAAAGAGTTTTGACGATGTACAACCCAAATAAATTGAGTTTACAAGCACGAAAAATCAACATCATTCCAAATTAAGCGACACAACCTCTATCCCCTGGCATTCATAGAGTTATATCAAATAAGCAACTAACCTCATGGTAGAATGCTCGACATAGTAAGAAAAACACACACAAACGGGATGCTAAAGCATAAAAACTTACATGTTTGACGTACCACGAACAAGCTACAAAACAAAGTTAGTAAAATATGCATGATCTTATATACAAAATCCTAATGCAATTCACTCATGAGATGCAACTAAAGATTCGACTTCTAAAATATGATATGTGAATCATCTCAAGAACATGAGGTAACGCACATAATCACATAGGAATTGATTAAATCCACAAATGCAAACTTAGCCGAATCAAGATGCATGAAACATGGATGCAAAGCATAACTATGATGAAAAATAAATATGATGTTTATGTACAAATAAAGAAAGCAAGTAAAAGAACGGGATAGAAAGAAGCAGGGCGGGGAATTATTACAACATTTTAAAGAATAATTACAACTCAAATTAGAGAGGGATGAGGAGAATATTACAACAAAATAAAAACCCCACAATACACTCAAAATAAAAAATAAATAAAATAAAAGCTTCATGTTCTTTAGAACCGCCAGCGGAAATTGGTCAATATTGGGAGATTACGCCATCTTGTTCGGAAGAAGCTAACCAGCCGGCCAAATAGGCCGGCCGGCCACCTAGGCCAAGCAAAACCTGTCTTGTTGCGAAACCTAGAAAAGGAACAAACAAAAAATATGTAGGTGGCTCAACTAACCACTACCGATTAGATTAAAAAAAAAAAACAAGAAAACAAATATAAAATAAAATAAAAAGTGCAAACTCACAACATAAACCTAAAGTAATAAAACAAATATAAGATAGAACATGCAAAATTACAACAGAACTAATATGAGACTAATACATGAAAAAATATATATATGTGAGGTAGAACATGCAAGATTACAACAAAACTAATATGAAATTAAAGCATGCGAATAAAAATAAATAAATAAATAAATAATTATGAGCTAAACAAACCACTAGGATTATAACAACACACTATGAAATATAAAGTAAGAAAATAAATATGAGATAAACAAACCACTTAGATTATAACAAAACACAATGAAATAAGAAGCAAGAAGCAAGAAAATAAATATAAGATATAAAATATAAGAAAATGAAAGACTAACAATTCACCTTCCAAAGAAAGATTGAACTTCTTGATTTCCAAACTTCCTCTTGATCAACCTCAAGTGTAGGAAGTGTGTTCTCAAATTCTCAATTCGAAATTATGGAGTTTATGGAGTTTGTGGTATAGAAAGTGGCTAACTCTCTAGCTTTTCTCACTTTCAATCACTAAGCACTCTTCCTTATGATCAAGGCAATTGATCTTTGGCTATATCAGAATTTTTGGAATGGTTTTGGTGTATGGAAATGAGGAATTTCAGTAGCTATGGAAGGTATGGGATGTATATGGAAGATAGGAATATTTTTGACTCAAAAACTCAATTTTTCTCTATTTTTTCACTCTTTTCTCACTCCTTTCTCTTCAATTTCGTGGTCCTCCTTCTCTCTTACAATATGATCATTCTATATAGGCAATGAGGGAGAGTAAAGGTCAAAAAGAAGGTGGGAGACAAGGCGGGAGACAAGAATGTGATAAGAGGGCAAATTTTCAAGGTGGTTGCATGGGATACTCCTTTATGAATGCAAACAAAACCTCTTTTTGACAATGGGGGATGATTAGGTATAATGGAGGACGAGTGGATGCACTTGAATGGCTCAGAAAATAGGTAAATGGGTTGTCCCAACCGAACCAAAACCAAGAAAAAATGGGCTATTGTTGTTTTGGGCCGAGTCAACAAAATCTGCTTTTAAGCCCAACTTCAAATGGGCATATCTCCCCTATATGGACTTGGTTTTAGGCGGTTCTTGGGTCCAAATTGAAGCCCAGAAGTCTACTTTCCAATAGTGGTGGCCTCAAATTTAAATTCCAAGTGTACAAAGATATATGCCTAATTTAGTAAATGCTGTCTCGGGCTGGGTCAACAAAATCTGCTCTGAAGCTCAACTTCAAATGGGCATATCTCCTTTATTTGGACGTGGTCTAAGGTGGTTCTTGGGTCTAAATTGAAGCCCCATAAGTCTACTTTCCAATGGTGGTGGCCTCACATTTAAACTCCAAGTGTACAAAGAGAAATGCCTAATTTAGTGAAGGCTACTTATTTCCTTCTTAATGATTTGATACTCATTCTTTTCCTAAACCAGTTTTCTTTCATCCCCTCCTATTTCCTTCAACTCCAAACCTATAAAGAAGATGTTTTTAAATATTTTTCAGAAAAGTTCACCTCCCTTCCATTTATTTCCACTTTGTCCTTATTCGGTTTACTGAAAAGTGCAATATTTTAATCGAAATAGGAGCCTCAAGACATTGTAGAAACATGTAAAAACATATTTTGAAAAGAGGGTTTTAAGGTCTAAAATTGTTTGGCCAAAAAATGGGTGAAGGTTGGGATTAAAACTTAAATTCCATCTTTTTTACTGAGAATTGGTGAGAAACACATTCTAATTGTCATCATCGGGTAATCAAAAGAAAGCGCCCAAGTCTTAGGGCTGGTCAAAATGGGGTGTCTACAACCTCCCTGTCAGAATTTTTTATTTAACAGAATTAATTAAAAAAATAAAATTTATAACTGTTTACCTATACAATAATAAAATTATATGAATTATTCATTGAAATAAAATTTTAACATTATTAAAAACTGTTAATTAACTTGATGATTTATTAATAAAAGGACCTATTTATTATGAAGCTAGAAACCTTAGGGGGCATAATGTAATTTCTAAAACTACAAGAAGTAATTTGTAATTTAAGTAAACCTCAGGGAGTGTGTTTGTAATTTACCCAAAATATTATGGTTCAAGTCCTTATAGTTTAGAAGGATATAATTTTTTTTATAAAATCTAAAACAAAAGAAGAAAAAAAAATTAATAGCGATTAATAATTTGAACACATGTATTTAAAACAAATTATATTTAGACTAATAATATTATGACACATGTGAATATTGATCTCATTCTAATTATAATAATATAATTTGAAGAAGAATTTAAATTTGAAATTTTATTTTATAATTTAATAAAGGATGCAAAATTTAAGGAATGAATATTGATCTCATTCCAATTATAGTAACATAATTTAAGTAAGAATCCAAATTTGAAATTTATTTTAAGAATATAAAATTAATTTATAGAACGAAAATATTGTAACACGTATTAACAAAAAATTAAAAAAAATTACAAAAAATAGAAAAAAGAATTGCAACTTTCAACCTTAATGAAATGACAATATTTTACAATTATAATAGTATATAGATATATTGATAAATCATGGAATAGATCATTATTTAAAATTTATATATTATGGATAAATCATTATAATTTTAAATTTAAATTAATGGAATTCTTTCCATAATTAGTGCCCTCCAAATTTGAAATTTGAAATAGATTAATATACTTTCTATTTTTTATTTTATATATTTAATTACTTTCCATTGAAAGTCAAAAATCAAGAGATATGATTATTATTATTATTATTATTATTATGATTATTATTATTATTATTATTATTATTATTATTATTATTATTTATTTTGTGCTTGAATGAGAGCTATATAGGATTTTTTTAATTATTTAAAATCAAAAAATTAGAAATTTTAGTTTGAGATATTGAAACTCCCACAAAACTTGTGTTTAGAAACTCCCTTTTACTTATATAATATATAGGTAGATGGATAGATAGATTTAATAAGAATTTATATTTGTTTTAATAAATACAAATTATTTTTTTTAGATTTTTTATAAAAATAATTTAACAATCTCATCACTAACCATAGTGTATGGGTGAAGTTGAAAGGGGTGTAGTAGTGGGAGCAGTCAAAAAGGCGCGTGAGTTAGGAGAAATCAACAAATGCTGAGTTTTTTTTTTTTAATCAAAAAATTAGAAAATTTATGATTGTGATATTGAAACTCTCACAAGAATTGTCGGTTAGAAACTTCATTTTCCTTATATAATATACTAGCCTATCACCCGTGCATATTTATGTTTGTTTTAATTTTTTTTAATAAATAAATTATGTTTTTTAAGATTTTTTATAAAAATAATTTAATAATCTTATCACTAACCATAATGTACAGAATAAATTAAAAATGCTACTGCAGTAACTATGCACAGGCTATATTTATAATTATTTGTATGAGGGGATTATAAATGCTAATCAGGGATTTTGACCAAATCAATAAATGCAGGCATATAGATTGGAAAAAGTTAATAAATGCTGATTAGGGGATTTTGACCAAATCAATAAATGCTGAGGTTTTTTTTTTAAATCAAAAATTTAGAAAATTAAGATTGAGAGATTGGAGGTCCCACAAGGCTTGGGGTTTAGAAACCCCATTTTCCTTAATATATTTATTACAATTACCTATATATGTGAATTGCAATTTTTAAATGTTTTCTTTTTTTTATTTTTTATATTATATTAAAGTTTAATATTCTGATAATAATCATATATGTTAGACTTTTCAAGGAATTAAATGTCTTCTTTTTTTTATTATATTATATTAAAGTTTAATATTTTGATAATAATCATATGTGTTGGATTTTTCAAGAAATTCTTTTTATGCTTGCTCTTAATGCATTAAATTGTTATTATAAGGGATAATAATCATATGTGTTGGAACTTTTCAAAGAATTCATATGTGTTGGATTTCAAAGAATTTTTTTTATGCTTGTTCTTAATGCATTAAAGCATTATTATGAGGGTAAGACTTGGGGGTTGGGAGAAGTTAATAAATGCTAATTTTTTTTTTTTAAATCAAAAAATTAGGAAATTTAGATTGGGAGATTGGAGCTCCCACAAGGCTTGGAGTTAAAAATCTCATTTTACTTAATATATAGTATAGATAGATAAACAGAGTAATTTAAATTTACAAAGTATTTAGCCAATCTGGCATTTTGAAAGGCGCGAATAAAAAAATATGGCATTACACAAGGCATGAATATTGGTAAGCCTAAGAAATGCATTGACTGTTTGTAGCAGCAAAGAAATCCATGATTGAAATTTGAAGGCCATCTCTGTTGCGCCTTAAGGTTGATGGTTCAAACTGATCTCCTTGTCCATGGATATATGCTTGAGAAACTGGTCATTTAATAAAATTTTGTTCCAGTTTTGGAAATCCGAAATGATGTGACTTCAAAATCCCATATCCATTAACAAAAGTAAAAATGATTTCTTCCCGAGAAACAAACCCGTTTGAAATTAGCAATACAAATAAAAATAAAGGATAACTGTTGAAAGACAGAGAGCTATGGACTGGAAGGTTGATAATGGTGCCATTTAAATAAATGAAAGTATAAGTTTGCATTGCTCAACCAGTTTGGCTTGTATTGTAATTAATCATCGGGTAGTGAGAGAGAGGAATGAAGGAGGAGGTTGTTTCCATTGAGAAACAATGATCCAAATGATTTTTCTCTACCTTTTTGATTTTGCACAGAAAATTTTGAATTTTAGGCAGGCATTTTAAATTAATTTAGAAGGAAAGAAAGAGAGAGCATTAATAGTTGAAGATGAGTGTCAATCAGGTTTGGTAGATGTTTAACTCTTCTCCGTTAACAACTCAAGGGTGGGAATCAACTTTGTATGGTGACGTGGCGAACAAACTGAAATCTGAATTTGTGTCCAGATTTAATGGGCGCGGTGTTGTGGATCGGAGGCACACCAGGAAACACACAAGCAATAACACGAGATTTAACGTGGTTCGGCAAGTCGCCTATGTCCACAGGCAGCGGATTTACTATATGGAACAAATGGAAGAATTGCAATTCACTCTCTCTCTCTGTATTCCCTCTTAAGCTCACCACATTTCCCTCTCCTCTCTCTACCTCTATTTATACACACCAAAGGGAGAGAGCTGGCTGGCCTTGCACATGGCCAGCTGGTCAGTCAAAGGTGGATCGTCTTCCTTTGCGGCTTGTCGATTGCCAGCCGCAATCAAGGACATTCTGTGATGCTTTCACAATGAAGAGAATCACCCCTTTCACATGGGGTGATATCAACAAATCACCCCCTCAACCCATGTGAGGTTATCTATTGCACACACTGCTGTTAATCTTGTCACGCCCAAAATTCAACATAGTCTGCATCCAGAGATAATACACCAGAGATACAAGAGGAGGAGGGAGTACTACATCCTCAACTCAACTTACACCACTCTCTGATTTGGAGAGAGCCTCTGCTCCTATCTCCCACAGATCTCTTCCACGCTTCCTGTCTCGGATGTCTTCACTTGCTATGCTTGAACTTGCGTAATCAAGATATCATACACCCCCTGATTGGATGTCCTGCACCCCCTGCTGGGATGCCCTTGACTATCATGCCTTTGCCGTCTGTCCATAGTGATTGATCAACACTGCCTTGCACCCGAAGGTGCTCAGTTCCGAGAGCTGTTGACCAAGTCCAAACAATGTTGGAACTTGATCTCAGAAACCACTTTTGTGAGCATATCGGCCGGATTATCTGCACTACTAATCTTTTGAAGCAGAATATCCCCTTCATTCACAATTTCTTGGATAAAATGGAAACGGACATCAATGTTCTTGGTGCGGGAATGATGAACATGGTTCTTTGCCAAACAAATGGCACTCTGACTGTCACAGTACACCTCAACATGCTTCTGAACAATACCCAAGTCCTCAATAAACCCGTGTAGCTAAATAGCTTCCTTAAAGGCTTCCGCCACTGCCATGTACTCTACCTCTGTAGTAAACAAAGCCACCGTTGACTGAAGCGTTGACCTCCAACTCACCGACCCTTTAGCAAGCGTACATACATACCCTGTTGTTGATCAGCGTTTGTCCAAGTCACCAGCATAATCTGAGTCCACATATCCAACCAGATTCTGCCCGAGTCGGTTATCTCTCTCGAACTTCAATCCCAGATTAATCGTGCCATGTATGTACCATAGGATCCATTTCACTGCCTGCTAGTGATCTTTTCCTGGATCATGCATATACCTGCTTACCATACTCACAGCATGTGAGATGTCAGGCCTTGTACAAACCATAGCATACATTAATGCACCAACTGCATTTGCATATGGAACTTGTGCCATATGCTTCCGTTCTTCTTTTGTGCGTGGAGACATCGAAGCACTGAGCTTGAAATGAGGGGGCCAATGGTGTACTCACAGCTTTGGTTTTCCCATTTATGCCAAATCTGTCTAACATCTTTTTTAGATACTGGGTTTTCGTCAGACAAACCGTGCCCTTCTTCTTGTCTCTCTTGATCTCCATGCCAAGAATTTTCTTGCTTCTCCCAAATCCTTCATTTCAAACTCTCTTGCCAACTGTGCCTTGAGTTTGTCAATCTCCACCTTGCTCTTAGATGCAATTAACATATCATCCACATATAAGAGCAAATAGATAAAGGAACCATCTGGAAGCTTACGAAAATACACACAATGATCAAATTGACTTTTTGTGTATTCTTTCTCTATCATGAACCGATCAAAGCTTTTGTACCACTGTCTCGAGGATTGTTTCAATCCGTACAACAATTTGTTCAGCTTACAGGCCCAATTCTCTTTTCCAGCAACTTTGAAACCATCTGGCTGGGACATGTATATCTCTTCTTCAAGATCGCCATGTAAAAAAGCAGTTTTGACATCGAGTTGGGCAAGCTTGAGATCAAATTGTGCAACCAAAGCTAACAAGATACGAATAGACGTGTGCTTCACAACAGGTGAGAATACCTCATTGTAGTCTATTCCTTCCTTCTGAGCATAGCTTTTAGCTACCAATCTAGCTTTGAATTTGATGTTGTCTTTGCCTGAGATGCCTTCTTTCTTGGTGTAAACCCACTTACACCCAATTGCTTTCTTGCCTTTTGGAAGTTGCACTAACTCCCAACTCTGGTTCTTGTGAAGTGACCCGATCTCTTCATCCATAGCCTCCTTCCAATTGACACTTTTTGCATGTTGCATGGCTTCTTTGAAAGTGCAAGGAACATTGTCTTCAATGATTGGAAGTGCATAGGCTACCATATCGGTCATCCAACTGGGTTGCTTAGTAACCCTTTTTCCTTTTCTGATTGCAATGGGTTCTGACTGTTGTGGGGCCTTTGGATCTTCATTTTCATCTGAACTCTCTTCAGAGTCTTCTTTAGAGCTGTCAACTGAAACTTCTTTAGGATTGTTGTCTGTCTGAACAGTCTTTGTTGGAGTCTCAAACTCCACCTGCACTGACTTCTTCAATGCTTCCTCATTTTCTTGAGGATTTGGTTGCTTCAGCATTGTAGACTCATCAAAGGTAACGTCTCTTCTAGTGACAACTTTCTTTGATTCAGGGCACTAGAGTCTATATCCATTGACACCATCACTGAAGCCCAAGAAGATGGCTGTCTTGGCTCTTGGATCCAACTTAGATTCTGTAACATGAAAATAAGCTGGACATCCAAAGATACGTAGCTGATCATAATCAGTAGCTGACACTCCTGACCATACCTCCATGGGAGTCTTGCCATCTAGTGCTATAGTAGGTAGTCTGTTGACAAGATGACGAGCATAGTTCAATGCCTCGCCCCAAAATGCCTTGCTCAATCCTGAATGTGACAGCATACACCGGACTTTCTCCACCAAAGTGCGGTTCATGCGTTCTGCAACTCCATTTTGCTGCGGTGTTCCAGGAACTGTGAAATGTCTCACTATCCCTACATTCTGGCAAACCTCTAAGAAGGGATCTGATGTGTATTCCCCACCATTGTCAGATCTGAGCTTCTTGATCTTTCTGCTTGTCTGGGTCTCAATCATTTTCTTCCACATAAGAAAGATGTCTAAGACTTCGTCTTCGTGCTTCATTGTGTAAATCCAAACTCTTCTTGAAAAATCATCAATGAACGACACAAAGTAGTGTTTACCTCCCAATGAAGCATTCTTGGAAGGACCCCATACGTCGGTGTGAACGTAGTCTAGAATCCCTTTGGTACGATGAATAGCAGTACCAAACTTGATTCTTGTTTGCTTGCCCAGTACACAATGCTTGCAGAACTCAAGCTTCCCTATTTTGGCGCCTTTCAACAGGCCTTGCTTTACCAATCCTTGTAAAGCCTTCTCACCGACATGCCTTAGACGCTTGTGCCAAAGTTTGGAAGTGTCTGATGCATCATCTTCTGAGCTGGTGGAGACAGCCACTCTCACTGTGATTGTAGAGCCGTCTAGGAAATATAAATTTCCTTGTCGAGTACCCTTCATTGCAACAAATGCTCCTTGAACAACTTTGAGGACTCCACCTTCCATAGTTACACTGTAACCTTTGGAGTCTAAAACTCCCACTAAGATGAGATTCTTTGTCAGATCTGGTATATACCGAACATTTTCAAGAATTCTGATTGTTCAATCATGTATCTTCAGTCGAATTGTTCCAATCCCTTTTGTCTGGCAAGCTTGGTCATTGCCCATCAGCACAACTCCTCCATCGAACTCTCGTAAGCTCGAGAACCACTGCTTGTTATGACACATGTGGTAGGAACATCCGGAATCTATAATCCATTCATCAGACTGGCCATATGATGAAACTGTAAAGGCTGATCCTTCACCATTATCTCCATCTCATGCAACGTTCACCTTTTCTTCTTTTTTGTCTTTATTGGGACAATCTTTTGCCCAGTGCCCCTTCTGGCGACAAGCAACACACTCGTCTTTTGCAAGACGTCTTCTCTCCGATGATTTCCCTCTGGATTTTGAGCGAGACTTTCCTCGCCCTGTATATCTTCTGTTATTTGTTCTGCCTCTGACTGTCAATGCCTCGGATGCTGAGTCCCTGTTTGCAGATTTATCTTTCCTTCTGAACTCATTATTTACCAAGGCGTTTGCAACATCAACATACTGGATCTTTTCTTTACCGTATAGTAAAGTGGTAGTAACATGATCATATGAGTCAGGCAAGGAATTCAACAATAACAATGCTTTATCTTCATCACTAATATGATCATCCAAGTTCTTCAAATCGGTGAGAATTTTGTTGAAATTGTTTAGGTGTTCGTTCATCGAAATACCTTTCTTGTAGTTGAAACGAAACAACCTCTTCTTCAAGTAGAGCCGGTTCTCAATGCTCTTCGTCATGAACTTATCTTCCAGCGCCTTCCAAGGCTCCTTCGCAATATCATATTCTGTGAAGGCGTACTTCTCCTCTTTTGCAAGGCAAAGTCGGATGGAACTGCAGGCCAGGAGATTCACCTTCTCCCATTCTATCCCGTCCAGGTCATCTGGTTTGTCTCCCAGAGTGAAGTGCAAGTTCATCTGGATAAGCATATCTTTAACTTCGCATCTCCACATGCCGAAGTTGCTGCTTCCATCAAACTTTTCTGCCTCGAACTTAGCATGGGACATCGGGGTCCAATGCCTGGAGTTGCTTGTAGTTACTGGATTACTTATGGACTCGGTTGATCTGGTCTCTGTAGATTTTGCCATTAAATTGTTTCTTTTTAGAAACTCCGATTCAAAAATCTGACCATACGGATGTGTCCGGAATACTCCAAATAGTTTGAAAGCACTATTGGATCGTCAAAAACGGACCCCAAATGACTTAGATCAGGCCAAAACAGTTTGGACAGTTCAGATCTGCGAGTGTACCTTAGCCGCGTCACACCGGATACCTCCTTCCGCCGGGTTGACTGGTCAACGGTCGTGCTGACGTGTCTGCCACGTGTCTGTCTATCTGACACGTGGCGTTAACGTGGCACTGACATGGCGATGAGCTGGCGCTGACTTGGCGCTGAGCAGGCGCTGAGTTGGCAATAATGTAGCGCGCTGACGTGGCTACGCGCGTGCGCGTGTCGTGCATGCGCGTGTCGTGCATGCGCTCCTCCTCACTCACCTTCTTCCTTGTGCAACGCGTGGGGCGCGTATGAGCGACTGGGCCAACGTGCTGGTTGACTACAAGGTGCGTGGAAGCGCGTGCTGAGAGTGGGCCTCACGCGCAAACTTCAGGAGGCGCGTGAGGGCGCGTGGTGTCTCCTCTGGGGCTCTACTTTGCTTGGTTGGACTCCTCTCGTCGAGACCTTGCTCCTGGTATGCTCAAAAGTTGATTTCGAGCACTTCGAAATCTGGGCACTTTCGAAAAAAATTTGATTTTTCACCACCCGAGCTCTGATACCAATTGTTGTGGATCGGGGGCACACCAGAAAACACACACAAGCAATAACACAAGAGATTTAACGTGGTTCGGCAAGTCGCCTACGTCCACGGGCAGCGGATTTACTATATAGAACAAATGGAAGAATTACAATTCACTCTCTCTCTCTGTATTCCCTCTTAAGCTCACCACATTTCCCTCTGCTCTCTCTACCTTTATTTATACACACCAAAGGGAGAGAGCTGGCTGGCCTTGCACATGGCCAGCTGGTCAGTCAAAGGTGGATCGTCTTCCTTTGCGGCTTGTCGGTTGGCAGCCGCAATCAAGGACATTGTGTGATGCTTTCACAATGAAGAGAATCACCCCTTTTCACATGGGGTGATATCAACACGCGGAGCACCACATAGGACAAATAGCGTGGTGCTACAAGACTACTGAATAATTTTCCCTTTTGGTATCTGTTTCTAACCACATCCACCAATCACATGTAGTGTTGATCAATAATGCTTAAACTTCACAAACTACAATTATATAGGCATTAAGATTGATTGACTCTAACAATTCCTTTTTAGTTTCTATCGATAGTCATGCTGGACTGTCTATTGAAATATAGAGAAGTGAATAAAAAAAATGATAAATTATATATACATTCTTAAAGTTTATTTAAAATATGAATTATCTCTATAGTTTGAAAAATTACAAATATTTTGTTATTATAATTTTTTATTTAACAAAATCAACTATAAAAATAAAATTACTGAATAATTTTCCTAGGAAAAGAGAGAGAGGCCGGCCTCCCACTCTTGTGATTTTTATCTTTCTACTAAATTCTAAACCAAAAAAAACAAAACTTTTTATTTATCTCACCAAGATAATTGCCACAATTTGTATGGATTAAAATCGTTAGAATTCTTAAAGTAATACATTCTCAAAAAGCCATGTATTATTTGTGTTGATCAACAATGATTATAATATTAACCAACTAAGCCTAACCTAGTTGGCCAATAAGACTTTCATAAGGGCTTAATCCCTAAGGGAAAGTCATGGCTTAAATTCTTCATATGAGAAGTTGAATTAAGGAGGCAAGCACTCGGTGCTTTGCAAAATGGTAGGGTTAACTTCCATAGGTGTTAAACTAACAACTAACAACAAATTTTCGTTGGCCCACCAAAAAAAAATAAAAAATAAAAAATTAGATGGTCCTGTCATATATTTAATCCGGCCCATTTTCCTAAGGTATTTCTACAACTATATTTCCACAATAGGGTGGATTTTTAATTTATTCCCAACATAGGGTAAAGTGGGTTTTGAAAACACATTTTTTCAATTTAAAAGTTGATTGAAATAATAACACAAAATATCTCATGAGAAGCGTATTTTCAAAACACATTTTTCATTAAGTTATGTTAAAAAACTTAATTAAACAAAAAGTGAATTTTGTAAAAAAGCTTTTACAAAAATTATAAATCACATAAATTTATCTTTCAATTTTTATTTTTAGCTCAAATATTTTTTATTTTCTAGTTAAAATATTTTGTATGTATAAAACAAGTTTTGTAATCTCGCTTTTTATTTTTTATAAAATATGTTTGCAAAACATATTTTTACGTTTATTCTTTTTGAAAACATTAAAAAGGTGTAATCACATTTTTACACTCTTTTTAAAAAAAATAAAAAATAACTTAAAAATATTAGTCATTTTTTAATATTTCAACTTCAGTGTATGGACTAAAAAAAATTTGAAGTGTACTTGATAAATGTATCATTAGCTATTATTGTCAACCAATTGAAATTTCATTATTGATCCTGTTTAGTATTTGTTTTTAATTTTTTTAGAAAATCGGTAAAAAAAAAATATTTTCCAATTGTAAAACTAGAACAATTATATTATTTCGTCCCCGAAAGTTAATATTTGACCTTTTAAACTTAATTATCATATACAAACTAAATAAACTAATAATTAGTTATTAGGGCTAAATAGTCAACATAACTAAAATTACAAGTAATTACAAAGATCCTCCCACAATCTCACCGTGGAACACTCAACTTCACACACAATACTAAATTATGGAAAAACTGATATAATTTAGTGCACAAGTTCTAATCCTCGCTCAAATTGGAAATCTCAGAGATCCTCTGTGATAGTCTTGACAGGGCCAACCTTGAGGTAAGGCTGCTGCCTCAAGCCCCCAAATTTTATCTAAAAATAGGGTTCTGAAATAATTTCAATCTTAAGTTATGTTTGGTTAATTATTTCGATCTTAAGTTATGTTTGGTTTATTAAAAAAAAGTTGAATAGAGTAATCATTTCATCATAATATCTATTTTTCACGTTTGATTTATTAAAAAATATTACAAATGAAATTATCATTCACCATTTTGGGGAAAAAGTAATTTTATGATTAAGGAATGACCAATACATTCAATTTAATTTCATTTCAGTGAACCAAACACTGAATTATATTAGTAGTATAAAGGGAAAATTGAACCTATATTTTATCCTTTGTGTTATTTTGGTCCCTACACTTTCAATTGGCAAAATTTGGACCCTTAATTTTAAATTTTGTGTCAATTTGGTTCAATTGATAATATCGTTAGTGTTTTTGACTGAAAATAATCACTGAATTAGTTAAGGTTAAATCACAAAGGTTAGTAAATTTGTAATTTTACTCTGAAAAATAGGACACATGTCACTTATATGCATATTTTTTATTTAAAAAAAATGCTAAGAGCAAAATCATAAATTCAAGGTTAAAATTGAGTCAATTGAAATTACAAGGACCAAAATGATGTAAGGACCAAAATACAGGGACTACTGTCATAATTTGCTCTAGTTTAAAAATGAAATTTTAAACAAACAATTGAATTGGTGAATTATTTAAAAATAATGGATGGTTATTAACCAAATGTATGAATTATTTATAGAATATTGTTGGGTAAATTATGAAAATGGCCTCCTTTAGTTTACATGATGTGTCAATTTGGTCCATGTTGTTTCAATTTGCTCGATTTTGTCCATTAATTTAACAGATTGTGCCATTTTAGTCCAATAAATAACGGTTGTTAAGTTTGGTGGACGGAAAGTCTACACAATGTGTAACGCTCCGAAAATTGGGCAGGGTATAGCTATTTATACAACAAAACCCACCTGATAGACAAACATATATATATATATATAGCTAACTATTCCATACATCCATTTCCATTAAATCCCAAATGCCAAATACATGTTGTTCACATCTCAATACCCCAGTTCTAATCCCAAGCATGCATTTTACAACAACTATGAAATGGAAGCCAAACAGATAATAAGTGTCTTACAAGCTTACAAATTTATCCAAGAACATTCTTGGTTACACAAAATAGAGTTGCAACTCAACGCAAATACAACCCTGGGCTTACATTCAACAAATAACAATAAAACAAAAATGAAGTCTCAGCTCCGAGTCCTCCCAAGTCAATGCCTTGACGGAGGCATAACACATGTACCTGAGATGGTTTCCCTTATAGGGTAAGCCACAGCCCAGTAGAGATATACTACACAACATATGAACCATGACAAGACTAAAGAGGAGTATGCTCATGCCATGCTCATGATAAAACAGTTTATCTCTCTTTTTATAAACCATGCAATGCTGAGATGCAACAACAGATATAAAGTCATTTTCATTTTAAACCATATCTGTTACATGAATACAGGCTTTGTGAATCTCTAGATGAGTGTCTACAAGTAGGCCCTAATGCACTACCACTGTCATTTTTACCAGTAAACTGGAAGGCTCGATACCTAACTGCGAGGTTCCATACCCCCTACCTAGATTCACCAAGTATTCGTCTTTTCGCAAACAGATAAATTTACAAACATTTCTAAAAAACAAACAATGCAACAAATGAGAAATGTGGTTTGTAGCAATCCTAGTTTTGCCACTTCGCTGAGTATGTCGGGGATCGAACTGCTCGGTCAGCTTGCAGGGGTCCAGGGAGCAGTGCCCCTTGGCGGATCTAAGGGCAACGCCTTGGCGGGAATCAAGCTGCCATGTCAGCTTGCGGGGGTCCAGGGGGCAACACCCTGGCAGGGTTGAGGGGCAGCGCCCCCGAAACAAAAATGCAAAATGCATTAAAAGTTGTTTGTCCGCTCGAGCAGCCATTTATGCGCTCGAGCGAAGAATGTTTGGTTTCAGAAGTTTGACCTATCTGCAAAAGTACTGGGAAAGTGTATTTGACACTCAAGCGGGGCTTTCCACACTCGAGCGGACCATATTATATCAGTTTGTAAATCTGATATTTCAGATCACTTTTGTATATCTCTCTCTCTCTAAAATCCCTGTCCTCTCCCTTCTCTTTACATTTCCCTATGCTAAATTGGATCGAAACCTTGATTTCTCAAGATCCATTAGAGTTCTGCCCTAAGTTCTTCATCAAAGTTGGTTAACTTCTCGAGGGCTTCGTTGTGTGTGGTGAAGATTGAGTTTCAACATCGTTGATTTTGTGGATTTCATCTTATTTCTTCTTCAAAACTTAAGGTAGGAATTTTCTTGGAGTTATATATATATTTTTGCAAGATCTATATGATTTTTGAAATCATCTTTTGATAGCTTTGAAAATTGATTGTTGATTTAAGAAGTTGAGAGATTTTCAAAGTGGGTTTGTCTCTTGTTCTTTTAAAATGATCTTATGGGTTTTGATCTTCATTAATTGAATAAAAGATGATTTTTGGAAAGTTTACTTTCAAAGGATTTGAGTTGCATAGTTTTGGTGAGAAAACCTAGAATTTGGGGATTTTTTTAAAAGAGACTGAAAATCCATGAATGATATTGTTATATTTATTTTGTGTGTCAAAATAAATGGATGTTTGGAAAATTTCTTATTTATATTTATATAAATGATGAATTTCAGGGAATATGAAAATTGTTGTTCATTTTGGAAATTATTGTTCAAAACGTTGAAATAGTATTGAAATGACTAATTATTGAGGATACTTGAAAAGAGAGAATTGTGTTATTTCTTGGATGATGAATTGGAATAAAAGTATTTATATTCATCTTGTGTTATTTGCATAACAATTCATTTGATTACATTAAACTTTGAAAGTTGATTTGAAAACTTGCATTGAGAAAAGAATGTTGAGAAATAAGTTTTCATGAAATGGTTTTGGAGTAAATACGTTGGTAAGTCTTGATAGGTGGTGTAGATGATATTGAATAAGTTGGCCTGAGAGTCCGGGGTGAAAGACCGAAAACCCGTGCGGATAGGTGTCGAGTCTTCCGATTAATAATAGTAAAAATGACAATTTGGTAGTACTTGTATAGTCTACTTACAGACACCGACCTAGGGATTACCAGAGTCATATTTACCGCCCTTAAAATAAATTGTTAAGTTTTGAACAATTGAAATGGCATGACATCATTGAGCATGATGGTTTTCAAAAGATGAAAATGTGATTTATCTTCAAAAAGGGGCATAGCATAGCATGTGCATTTCATCTCTTGAGATTTGTATAAAATGTATATACTTTGTTAAGGATTTCCTACTGGGCTTTATGCTCACCCTATGAGATTTTATTGCAGGAAAAGATGTGGTGATGTCGCCTAACTAAAGGCAAGAAAATGTGTGTTGAGAGTACGAGACTCTCATTTTGCTGTGACTCTGTGTGTAAGCCAAGGGCTGTATGTGTGTGGGTTTGAATAACCGTTTTGTGTAACCAGGCTCAAGCGTTGGAAACTTGTAAACCCTTGGGGATATTTATTTGTTTATTTACTTATTGTTGGATTAATGTATTGTTACATGAAGAACTATTGTATCATGTAATGTAAGTTTGGAGATTTATATTCAGTTTTTCTAGAAAGAGCCATGATTGTTGTATTATCATTTGCGCTAGAAATTTGGGGCGTTACATGATTCGAAGTACCTAAGTCTCATGCCTTTCTACAACAATCATGGCTATCCTCCACCGATAACCCAAATAGATATTTCTAAACAAATATTTAAACAATTAAATTCCAAAAATTTTGATAAATACAATCAATTCCACATCTCATTAAATATGAACAACTACACTAGTTTTCATATCACAATCATGTCCAGTAACCTCTCAAGGTCCATTTCTAACCATGTCAGTTTTATTCCAACAGATACATTAAGCAAAATAATACCATTAACGCCCAAGAAAACATCATTTTCTTTCCAAACTCATTCTCCCAGCATTATTCAACTATGACATCCTATTATGATCAAAATCCCCAAAAGTTAAACGTAATTCCTTTGTTTTTTTTAAAAATGCTCTTTTGGTTACAAATCGGTAAAAATTTCAAAACCAATCGAGTCGAAGTCTGTTTTTGTTCAAATTTAAAACATAGCTCTTTTATAATCTTATAAACATATTCGAAGTTTACACTTTCGCAATTTGGGCATCAACTCTTTATTTTTCTCAAAATTTTCCTTTTAAGCAAATAAATCACAAATTTTCCAAAGATTCTAATTAAATTATATACAACTCTAAGCTCCATATAATCGAGCAAAAGTACATAAAGAAGTGTAGGAAAAATCCCTACCTCGAGCCAAGAAGCTTTCAAATTTGTTAGCAACAGAAATTAAATTTTTTTGGAGCCAAACGACGCCTTTTCCGTCCTCTACGTTTTGATCCAAATCACTAGGGGTCAAAAATGACTTACACTAAATCAAACCCATGAAAAACCAACATTGGAACCCTTTCTCTTTTCTTTCTCACGGCAAGAACTCCAAAAACTCTCAAAAGTTGAATAAAAAATCCTTTTGGTTACTTTTATAGATATTTCCTAAACAAATATCTAACTATATATATATATATATATATATATATATGTGCATATAAATTTAAAAATACATTTCAACATCTTTAATGAGAAAAGTGAATATAATATTTTCTCACCACAAAATATATTTCGTTTAATGGTACACATCATAAATTTTCACAACTCTTTTATGGTAATTAAATAATAATAATAAAACCATAACAATATTACATGGTTACTAACGGGTCACAATTCAATCAATTAGATCCAAATGAATGGAGTTTAATAATTTAAAATAAATCCCCAACTGAGATTAAAGTATAAATTCAATTTGATTCAACTCGTTACACAATGTGTCAATTTAATTGTTTTAATTTGCTCGATTTTGATAGGGGCCAAATTGACACATTGTGTTAACTACAGGGACCAAATTGATACATAGTTTGACTTTCTGTCCACCAAACTTAACAACCGTTATTTATTAGACTAAAATAAAATGACACAGTCCATTATATTAAGGGGTAAAATCGAGCAAATTGAAACAACATGGACCAAATTGACACATCGTGTAAACTACAGGGACTATTTGTATAATTTACCCAATATTGTTTGACTATACAAATTACAATTGTTTCAGGAGAAATAATTTTTTTTTTTTAAGTTGAAATTAATCAAATTTTATAATTTAATTTACTACGTTAGGAAAAATTTGAATAAATTAATAGTGCTAATAATCGAAAATATTTAAAATTTATCTCAATAATTATGATTTATGTCAATAATTATGTGTACTATATGAAACAAATTTATAGAAGATACAAGCAGCAAATAAAAACAAATTTAAGATTGTTACTATTTTACCAATGTATATATATATTTTAACAATTATATGAGAATCGTGACCCCATCTTCTGAGTTCGTCTTAGGCCCTCTAAGAAGTTAGAGCCGACCCTGAGCCTTAATAGCATTTGCAAGATTTGATCCATTCATTTGGATTCCTTCTTTGCCTCTTCTTTGCGTGAATGCCTATTGACGATCAATCTCATTTGATCAATCATTCCTCCTTTAGTGTGTGAAATGAGTAAAACAAAAATAAATAAATGATAAGTATTGAGAGCAAATGATGTGGCAAAAGAATTACCCATGACATTGCAATGTGACAACAAACTGCATAATATTCATTGCAATCGTATGACATGATTAACCTAACCAAACTTAAAAATAAAAACATTTTTTTGTCAAACAAAATTAAATCAAATGCATATTACCACCAATACTTTAAAAATCCTACCACAAATAAAACTTAGTTACTAAAACACATAATTGTTTAGTGGGATTGAAACCCACTATTGAAAGCATTCTTAACAATTACCACGTATTTCCTTCTTTTTCTTGTTCTTTTTTTTGTTTCTTTTTTCTTTTTTAGTGGGATTGAAGCCCACTTTTTTTTTTTTATACCAATTTTATAAAATAAAAAAAATGTACTATCTACTACAACTATAAAGCCTTTTTATTTATTTTTTAAAGATAATTTATATTGCCTAAATTTCAGGTTTAGGTGCTTGAACAACACATCCACAAGTTCTAAGGCTTGGGTGAAAAAAAATAAAATAAAAAAATATTGTAATGAGATGTTTATGTAATGAAAACATGAAGGAGAATGTAGCAACAATTGTGATTACAAAATGCTAGGAACCAGACTTAGAAATCATAATTTATCGAGAATGAGTTTGTGTGGTAAAAATTAAATTGATGAAATGTGCAATTCATGAGTGAAATAAATTTAAATTATTGATTTCTATTTATGTAAAAATTATGGATAAAAAAAATCTGAGTTTGTAGTCTTGTTGTTATGATTATATCTACAACCATCTCGTTTATATTGCAAGACAAAGTGAGAATTTATATGCATTGAAATGTATTTATCTTTAACGAAAAATATAAAATATATCTACCAAATTAACATTCATGTGCACTGCATGTGACCTTTTATTAGTTAAAACAAAAAAAGCCAAACATTACCAAATGGGACTAATAATGACATTTAAAATGGTTGACAATAATAGCTAATACTGCACGTCAGTCTTCTTTGTTTTTTTTTTAATCCATACACTTCCGTTGTCTAATGTTTTCATGCTAGTTTTTTTATTTAAAAAAAGAAAAAGAAAAAAGATTTAAATGTAAAAACATGTTTACAAAACCCGCTTTGCACATACAAATATTTTAGCTAGAAAATAAAAAATAAAAAATATTTTTAGCGTTATTTATAATTTTCATAAAATCGTGTTTACAAAATCCGCTTTTGATTAATTAAAAATTTTAACATAACTTAGGCTCCATTTCCATTTAAAATATTTTACACAAAAAATATTTTTCTTGTAAATTTATTTTACATAAAAAAAATGCTTTCGGCGTTTGGTTGACACTTGAAACAAAAATACTTTATTGTCGAAAAGATAAATTTTGATTCAATAAAATACCATTTAGACTTTTTAGTGAGCTAAGATATTTATTTAAAAAGGCTAGGTGTGTTGAAAACGTAGTGAGTGAGAGTTAAAAATTGGTTTACAAAATTTTTAATGGCAAGTCATTTTTGAGAAAATAATACAAAAATATTTTTCTTAAAAAATGTTTTACTTGTTTTCTGTTCAACCAAATTACGGAAAATGAGAAATAATTTTGACAAAAACATTTTACATCAAAACAAACAAAGTCTTAATAAAAAATATGTTTTGAAAACACACTTTTTATGGCATATTTTTAATACTATTATAATCAATTTAAAATTGAAAATTGTGTTTTGAAAATGGGTAAAGCACCAATAAATCTCAAAATGTGATTTTGTGAACTATTGTTAGCAAAAATCTGGTTTGGGTCAAATCGACAAAAGAAAATCGGCAGAGAAACTAGTTTTCACAAACAGCAACTCAATTATGCAAATGTGATTGGTGTCCTATGCCTTGACAGTTTCAAGGACTTCTTTGGAAGTTGTTATGTGAAGAAACAAATACAAATAAACTGAAATTCGACTAATTAACAAGTAAATTTGTCACTTAATTACAAGTTCAAAAGGTATCACAATGGACAGGGCCAAACTTGGTTACAGGAACTGAATTACAGATAGATTACTCCTAAGTACAAGAACTGCTCCTAAATAAGTCACACTACTCCTAAATTTCACATGGATTGTGAATGTGGTTGAAGGTCTTTCATCCTTTGAATTCCCAGCTTTCATATGGCCTCCAATGGCTATGTTGTGTTGTCAGGTGTCCATTTGCTATTCTCCTATAACTGCCCATGAATTGCAACTGCCTTTGCACTTTCTCTTCTTCTGCAACTGCTATGTGTCACACCCTCATTCCTCTTTCTTAGGCCACTAACTTCACTTCCTTCATTCTTGGGCCTCCACTGAATGTGCTCATACCTTTGTCGATGGAGGATTCCAAGTTTTGGTGCCAATAGTGCCCCTCATTTAAGGTAAAATTGAATTTTGCCTTAAATGATATAAAAGAAAAAATCTGGGACAATCCATATTTTCTGAAATTCATAGATTATTTTGGCCATAATCGATAGGCCACAATTAATGAGACTAGATTTATGGTGCAAACAATGCCCCCAACTCTTTAAGAATGGAATCATTCGTACTTACTAAAACAAGGCATATGTCCACACTCATAACATTTAGCAAAAAATTTGAAACCAAAAAATATTTACATTTTTTGTGGAGTTCAATGTGGTCAATGTTCCTTGTTTAAGGTATTACTGCCATACTTTCACTTCAATCAATATTGGCAGTGGTTCTACTAACAAATTAGTCAGCATAATTTTTTTTTTCCTTGTTCTTTCTTCTATCGATTTTTGCATAATCAGTTGGTCTTCAATCGATTTGTCAACTCCCTCAAACTTCACGCAAAATTTAAACCATTGGCCAATGTTTGGCTGAGTAGTGTTTTTTATATGTCCATTTTATATATTTTTGTATTGCATCAAACTTATAAGAATAAAATATTTTTGTCAACCAATTTAACAAAATTAACTTTTGATGTGAACCACAAATCCATGGTGGTCCTTGGGTAACAGAAACCATAGTATCAAATGGCTTTAGAAAACCAAAACTTTTGACAAAATTAACAGTGTCAAAAGCTTCAAATTCAACAAACGTGGGTTGTTCATAATTTTCAGCCACTTTTGGCCCAAAATCATACCCCCAAGTAAATCTTCACCATCATTTTGTGATGAATTTTCGGACTATTTTTTTCTTTTTTAGCCATTAATGGCTTGTCACTGTTTGTCATGTTTGGCAAAAAATCATGCCCCCAAGTGTATTTTAACCATCATTTTGTAATGAATTTTTAACATCTTTTGAGAGAAGGGATTGTTTTTCTATTATGAAAATTCTCCAAAATCATGTTATCCTCGTGACTTACTGTACTACCCCTTTGACCCACATACCTTGCCTTTTCATTAATAATTGGCTCCTTAGGAATATGGGTATTAGCCTCCCAAGCCACATTATTTTCATATCTTAATTTTTTCTTGGCCATTAAGCCTTCTAAATTATGCTCCCAATATCGAATTTCTTTATCAATTAAGTAAATTTGGCCTTCAAGTTGACGAATTTTTACATCAAAATAATTTAAATATCTTTGCATCAAATAATATGGAGATGATGAAAGTATTTGAAATCTCTACCGATAAAGAGAATTAATTTCTATTCTTATAGCCAAACTTTCACTCCTGTGCCAATAAATTTTATCCTTACAATGCCAAATTAGATAATTTATCATGCTATTATGTTGGCAATAGGTGTTAGAATCATTGCCATAATATTGGCAATCTTTAAACATGGAAGCTAAGACATTCCATTGATAATTTATACCCATGGGAATACTGCCACTCCATTGGCGGTTTGCATGTAACGAGTTGAATCAAATTGAATTTATACTTTAATCTCAGTTGGGGATTTATTTTAAATTATTAAACTCGATTTATTTTGGACCCAATTAATTGAATCGTGACCCATTAGTAACCATGTAATATTGTTGTAGTTTTATTATTATTATTTGATTACCATAAAAGAGTTGTGAATATTTATGGTGTGTACCATTAAACGAAATATATTTTGTGGTGAGAAAATTTTATATTTACTTTTGTCATTAAAGATGTTGAAATGTATTTTTAAATTGATATATATATATATGGTTATATATATAGTTAGATATTTGTTGTGGTTAGATATTTTTGAATTGATATATATATATATATATTTGTTTAGTTAGATATTTGTATAGATGTTTTTTTTTTCAACTTTTGGGAGATTGCCGAGAGGAAAGAATAAAAAGGGGTTCCAAGTTGGTTTTTCATAGGTTTGATCTAGTGTAAGTCATTTTTGACCCTTAGTACTTTGGATCAAAACATAGAGGGCGGAAAAGGCATCGTTTGGCTCTGAACAGATTTAATTTATGTTGCCAAAAAAATTTGAAAGCTTCTTGGCTTGAGGGAGAGATTTTTCCTAAACTTATTTATGCACTTTTACTTGATTATATGAAGCTTAGAGTTGTATATAATTTAATTAGAATTTTTGAAAAATTTGTGATTTATTTGCTTAAAAGAAAAATTTTGAGAAAAATAAAGAGTTGATGCCCAAATTGCGAAAGTGTAAACTTGGAATATGTTTGTATGGTTATGAAAGAGTTATGTTTTAAATTTGAACAAAAATGTACTTCGATTCGATCAGTTTTGAAATTTTTACCGATTTGCGACCAAAAGAGCATTTGTAAAGAAAACAAAGGAATTATGTTTAATTTTGGGGGCTTTTGATCAAAATAGGATGTCATAGTTGGAGAATGAGTTTGGAAAGAAAATGATGTTTTCTTGGGCATTAATGGTATTATTTTGCTTAATGTATCTGTGGGAATAAAACCAACACGGATAGAAATGGACCTTGAGAGGTTACCGGATATGATTGTGATATGAAAACTAGTGTAGTTGTTCATATTTGATGAGATGTGGAATAGATTGTATTTATCAGAATTTTTAGAATTTAATTGTTTAAATATCTGTTTAAAAATATCTATTTTGGGCTATCGGTGAATGATAGCCATGATTATTGTAGAAATGCATAAGACTTAGGTAAATTGAACCACATTCATCATTTGTTGCATAGAGCATTGCATTGCATTCATTTCATTGGAAATGTATCTATTTTTCAGAAATATTTGGAAATGTATCTGTTTGAGAAAATATGAATACTTGGTGAATCTGGGTAGGGGGTGTAAAACCGCGCGGTTAGGTGTCGAGCCTTCCAGTTTACTGGTAGAAATGACAGTGGTAGTGCATTAGGGCCTACTTGTAGATACTCACCTAGAGATTCACAGAGCATGTATCCATGTAACAGATATGGTTTAAAATAGAAATGATTTTATATTTGTTGTTGCATCTCAGCATTGCATGCTTTATAAAAAAAAGAGATAAACTGTTTTATCATGAGCATGGCATGAGCATACTCCTCTTTAGTCTTGTCATGGCCTATATGAGGTGCAGTATATCTCTACTAGGATGTGGCTCACCCTATAAGGGAAACCATTTTAGGTGCAAGTGCTATGCCTCCATCAAGGCATTGACTTGGGAGGACTCGGAGCTGAGGCTTCATTTTTGTTTTATGGTTATTATAGCGACCCCGGTCTTTTCCCATTTAATTATTGTATCCGGACTGTTCCGTAGATTCTGTCATTGTATTATGGTTGTTGTTGTTATTCCTTATTTTTCTCTTTTGGAATTATAGGATGTGTTGGGCAGGTTTGTTTCAGGTTGGTTGGGTTTAGAAACCAAGTGTTGCTGTCCAGGTTTTTGGTTCTTCGCTCGAGCGAGGAGTTGTTCGCTCGAGCGAGAGGTAGTGTTTGATTTGGACCTGTAGCTGTGCATTCTTGGCTCGAGCGAGCTTTTCTTCGCTCGAGCGAGTTAGTTCATCCTTCGCTCGAGCTATAGTTCCTTCGCTCGAGCGTGTGTCTGGGTTCAGACCTGAGGGTTTGAGTTCTTCGCTCGACCGAGCTTTCTTTCGCTCGACCGAGCTTTCTTTCGCTCGACCGAGCATTTGAGTTGTTGGCTCGAGCAAGGCTTCCTTGGCTCGAGCGTAGTTTCTCTGTGTCTGGTCGCTCGAGCGACCAAGTCTTCGCTCGAGCGAGCCTGTCCAGTTTATATACACAGCAGCGGGATTTGATCAGTCTTTTTCATATTCTTTTGATTCAAAACCCCAAGTTCGACATCTCT
Organism: Camellia sinensis; assembly: GCF_055761805.1. Lineage (NCBI taxonomy): Eukaryota > Viridiplantae > Streptophyta > Magnoliopsida > Ericales > Theaceae > Camellia > Camellia sinensis. The sequence continues at coordinate 104,953,626 of NC_138962.1, forward strand.
CTCTCCCTACTCACCTTCTTTCTTAGATTTGATCCATTTAGGGTGTGTTTCTACCCTAGATCCTTCATTAAAAAGATAGAGTGAGGCAAGGGCTACCATTTAATCTGAGCATTTGACGATTTGGAGCACTTTGGTATTTTGGGCACTCATCTCTTTCTTCACCTTTTTGGGTTGTTTTCTTTGAGGTAGGGATTTCCTACTCCATTTTATAGGTTATGTTCTAAGTTTTGGTATTTTAATATGTTGGGAATACTTTGGTAAATTTTGGGAAAAACCTTAGTTGAATTATTGAATTGATTTGTATAAGTAATTCATGGAATTGGGAAAAGATGGTTAAATTCATGGAATTGGGGAATTCATTGATTAAATGGCATAATTGGATAATTTCAATAATTTGTCTATTGAATTGTGGACATAGTTATTTTCAGTTTAGAAATAACTGTTTAGGACTATCGGTGGAGGATAGTCATGATTGTTGTAGACATTGCATGTGGATTAGGAATAACTGGAACTAATCACATGGGTTAAGTCATTAATTTTGACTGTGGCATTGATACAGAAAATACGTGTATTGATTGAGCATTGCATTTGCATACATTGTTTGTGTGTGGGAGGAGATAGGGGATGTACTCCACGGTTTAGGGGAAGATAGGGGATGGACCTCTAAACCGGATTTTGTTTGGGAGGAGATAGGGGATGGACTCCATTAGCATCACTTTTATGTGTTCTTATTTATATAGAAGTGTTTTATTGATACAGCACTAAAATGTGTATCAATCTGGAAGTATGAAGTTTTTGATTTGAGCTTGAGTCTCATTTGTTAGTTGATATTGGAAGGATGTGAATATGATATATGTGATTCACTGTTGTAAGTTTGGCCAGGTTCTGGGCCATGTTGATAAAATTGGAAAGTAAAATGTATCTTAGACAATAGTGTCATGAGACTGTAAAATAAAGTAATTGATTATCTTGGTTAACCATCTGTTGAATGCTATTGCTTTATTCATTGCTTATATGTGGTTTAGTATATTTCTACTGGGCTGTGGCTCACCCTTTATGGGAACATCATTTTCAGGTTCAGGTGATAAACTACCTCCAAGGAATTAGCTTGGGAGGGTTTGGCTTCTGGATTGAAGAAGACTATTTTTCTGTTATTTGCTTTTATTTGTTAGCACATGTAAAAAAACTCAAGCCTAGGGCTTTTCTTGTATTGAGTTAGAACTCGAATGTTTGTAACCAAGTGTTGGCTTGGAAAGATGTAAGCCTGTAGGGCATTTTATTTGATTATTTAGTAATACTCTGATGAATGAATTAATAAAATGTCTTCTTTAAATAATGCATGTCAATGATATATAATAGATTAATTTTGAGGGCGTGACAACTTGGTATCAGAGCGTACCGGGTTTGAATACTTTGGGTACGTGGGAAGTGATTAGTATCACATTGGGTTCGTCTCGTTTGATAGAGACTTAGTGTAATGTTATATGCTTATGTGATAACATGTTTATGTGATTATGTGGGTATGGAATGTAGTTTCTAGGAGGTTGATTGGACCCTTGAGTTTCTTGTAGTCTTGTTGGAAAGGCACTTGATCACTGCTGCTTCCAACCGGAACTATAGTAACGCATTGGGACTATCATTATCCGGAAATGAAATTCGTAGGTGCTTATGTGATTATGTGCTTACGTGGAATGAATTATTGTTGTCCATTGAACGAGGACGCGAGTGTTTAGCTTCGGCACATTTATTAATGTGCTAATGTCTTTGTTTCCTTTATTAGGATGTCAGGACGAGGACGAGGACGCGGTAGGCGTGGTAGGCCGGGTAGGCAGGAGTTGCCTGTGCCAGAAGAGATTCCGGCAGTTCAGGAGGGAATTGGCCAAGCCAATGTGGCCGAGCCAGTAGGCCAGCAGGCTATGGGCGCTCTCGCCCGAGAGATAGCAGGGGCATTCAGGGAGTCAGTAGGCATTCTTAGAGCTGAGAATCAAGCTCAGGCTGGTATTGCGGATGCAGGACCTTCCTTTCTGAAGAGGGAGTTCTTCCGGTCCAATCCGGATGAATTTGTGGGTGATCCTAAAGAGCCACTTAAGGCCGATGAATGGCTCGAACAGACAACGAAGACGTTTGAGATGCTTGGCATCGAAGACGAGGGGTTGAAAGTGACCTTGGCATCTTTCCAGTTGAAGGGGGATGCGGGTCAGTGGTGGAAATTTACTAAGAGGCGTATAGGAGGTACATGAGAGGCTTTTGTGAATGCATTCCAGGACAAGTTTTTATCTCCGGCAGTCAGGGAGAAGCTGCGAGACCAGTTTTGTCAACTTAAGCAGGCGAGTTCTTCAGTGGCCGAATTTGAGGCTGCATTTACTAGTTTGTCCAGGTTTGCACCTGAGTTGGTGGCGTCTGAGGAACGCCGTTGTATTGAGTTTGAGAAGAAGTTGAGGCGTGGCCTCAAGCTGAGAGTTGGGGGAACTATGATTCGAGATTATGGGCGTGTGGTTGATGCTGTAGCCCATATGGAGATCATGATGCAGGAGGAGGAGGAAGGGCAGAAGGGCTCCAAGAGGAGTCAGGATGGTCAGAATGATGGTAGGAGACAGAAGGGTTTTAATCCCCAGCAGTCTCAGGGTAGCTTTTCTCGATCGACTTTTCCTGTACCGAGTGTTAGTTCGGGGAAAGGCAGTCAGGGAGACATTACCTGTTTCAAGTGTGGCCAGCTGGGCCACAAGTCTCCAGTTTGTCCTCAGAGGGGAGGAGTTCAGAGAGCAGCATCTTCTTCGGCTCGATCTCAGAGCCAGAGTCAGGGTAGAGGTCAGCCACTCTCGTGTTATCAGTGTGGTCAGCCATGGCATATGAAGAGGTATTGCCCGCAGTTGGGTGGCACATCTGGTGCATCTGGTTTGAGGCCGATTCAGGGTCAGCAGCCAGCTCAGTCGGGTCAGGCCTCAAAGGCCAATCAGGGGGCTTCATCATCTCAGTCGGTGCAGCAATCTTATGCTCCTAGGGTTGAGCAGGTTGATCAGAGGTCGTCTGGGCGCGTGTATGCTGTTACCGCGCAGGATCTTGTGCCAGCACCATCAGTTGTGAGAGGTACCTTCTTGTTTTGCAACTCGGTTGCTAATGTTTTGATTGATACGGGTGCATTTCATTCCTTTGTGTCTGCTGCATTTGCATCTGTTTTGGAGTTGGAATTAGCACAGTTAGCATCTCCTATATGTGTAGTATCACCTCTTGGGGGTGAATTGATTTTGAAACAAGGCGTTAGGGGTTGTGATATAGAGGTTGATTATCATAGAATCCCATTTTCCTTTGTAGTTATGCCTATGAGGGGTTTCGATGTTATTTTGGGTATGGACTGGTTATCATCATACCGGGCAGTTATTGATTGCTACCGCCAGAGGGTCACTTGTTGTACCGTGAGCGGAGAGTATTTTCATTTTCTGGGGGACCGGGTTGGTGATGTGTTGCCACCGGGGTATGTTCGGCGAGGAAGGAGTGAGCTTAGTGGGCTACTAGCTAACCTTTTGATTAGTGAGGATAATGAGACTCAGATTGTGTTGCCAAGGGTGGTTTGTGAGTACTCGGATGTCTTTCCCGAGGATCTTGTTGGTTTGCCACCGCATCGGGAGATTGAGTTCTCTATTGACCTAGTGCCCGGCACGGCGCCGATTTCCATGGCACCTTATTGTTTTGCCCCAGCCGAGTTAGTTGAGTTGAAGATCCAACTCCAGGAGTTGCTAGATAAGGGCTTTATACGTCCTAGTGTTTCACCGTGAGGAGCACCGGCCCTCTTTGTTAAAAAGAAAGGTGGTGCTTTGAGACTTTGTATAGATTATCGGAAATTGAATCGGGCTACGGTTAAGAATAAGTACCCTATGCCTCGTATCGATGATTTGTTTGACCAGTTGAAGGGTTCCCGTTGTTTCTCTAAGATAGACTTGAGATCGGGTTACCACCAGTTGAGGGTCAGGGAAGAGGATATTCCGAAGACGGCATTCCGTACGCGGTATGGCCATTATGAGTTTTTGGTGATGCCATTCGGGCTCACCAATGCACCGGCAGTTTTTATGGATTTGATGAACCGGATCTTCCGGGAATTCTTGGATCGGTTTGTAGTCGTTTTTGTGGACGACATCCTTATCTATTCGCCTTCTGAGGAGGAGCACGAGGCACATTTGAGGGTGGTGCTTGAGTTACTTAGAGCCCATAGGCTGTATGCCAAGTTTGGGAAGTGTGAGTTCTGGCTGAAAGAAGTCAAATTCTTAGGCCATGTGGTATCCGGTGAAGGAGTGTCTGTTGATACATCCAAGGTAGAGGCAGTGCAAGATTGGGCACAGCCTAAGAGTGTATTTGAGATCCGCAGTTTTCTGGGGTTAGCTGGGTATTACCGTCGGTTTGTGAAAGATTTCTCCAGGTTAGCATCACCGTTGACTAAACTGACTCGGAAGGGAGTCAAATTTGTATGGAGTGAGACTTGTGAAAAGTCGTTTCAGGAGTTGAAAGTTAGACTGACTACCGCTCCAGTATTGATTATTCTAGAGAGAGGGTTGGGTTATGCAGTCTATTGTGACGCCTCACGAGAGGGTCTGGGTTGTGTGTTAATGCAAGAAGGGAAAGTAGTTGCCTATGGCTCTCGTCAGTTGAAAATTCACGAGCAGAATTACCCTACACATGATCTAGAGTTAGCAGCTGTGATTTTTGCCTTGAAGATTTGGAGGCATTATCTTTATGGTGAGAAATTCGAGGTGTTCTCGGATCATAAGAGTTTGAAATATTTATTTACACAGAAAGACTTAAACTTGAGGCAGAGGAGGTGGATGGAGTTCATAGAGGATTATGACTTTGAGTTGCATTATCATCCGGGAAAGGCCAATGTGGTGGCTGATGCCCTTAGCAGGAAACCTGTTGGTGACATAGCTAGTATAGCCATCCGAGAGTGGGAGATGTTGGGTGCACTTGGAGAGTTTGATTTACTTATGGGCGAATCCGTTGAGGCTGCGGCCTTGTTTTCTGTTGTTGCACAGCCTACACTTGTGACTCGAGTGTCAGAAGCTCAGAGAGGTGACCTTGAGGTAGAATCTCTCCGTGAGAAGATTTCCAGTGGAAAGGTTGAGAAAGGTTTGACGGTGTATTCCGACCTGAGTGTGAGATACCGAGACCGTCCGTTTGTGCCGGAGTCTTGCCGAGAGGAGGTACTCCGAGAGTTTCATCATTCACGCCTTGCGGTGCATCCGGGAGGCACTAAGATGTATCGGGATTTGGGTCGTCAGTTCTGGTGGCGGGGTATGAAGAGAGATGTGGCAGCTTTCGTATCTAAGTGTCTTACTTGTCAGCAAGTGAAGGCCGAACATCAGAGGCCAGCGGGTTTGTTGCAACCCTTGCCTATTGCCGAGTGGAAGTGGGAGCATGTCACTATGGACTTCGTTGTAGGTCTTCCGAGGACTCAGCGGGGTAGTGATGCTATTTGGGTGGTTGTAGACCGGTTGACTAAGTCGGCGCACTTTATTTCTATGCCCATGAGAGATTCGGTAGATCATCTTGCCGACTTGTATATTCGGGACATAGTGAGATTGCACGGGGTCCCAGTGACGATCGTCTCAGATAGAGATCCTCGTTTTACTGCTAGGTTGTGGCAGAGTTTGCAGAGTGCCTTAGGCACTAAGTTGACCTTTAGCACGGCTTATCATCCTCAGACTGACGGACAGTCCGAGCGTACTATTCAGATACTTGAGGATATGTTTCGGGGTTGTGTTCTAGACTTTAGTGGGTCGTGGGAGAGGCACTTGCCGTTGATGGAGTTTGCCTACAACAACAGTTTCCAGTCTAGTATCGGTATGGCACCATTTGAGGCCTTGTATGGCCGACCGTGTAGATCTCCTGTGTGTTGGGCCGAGGTGGGTGATGCACCTCTGTTGGGTCCAGAGTTGGTGAGGGAAACTACGGAGAAAGTTGAGCTTATCCGTAAGAGGCTTGTTACAGCACAGAGTCGTCAGAAATCGTATGCCGACCGTAGGAGGAGACCTTTGGTGTTTGAGGTGGGTGATCATGTCTTTCTGAAGATATCACCTAGACGGGGTTTGATGAGGTTTGGGAAGAGTGGGAAGTTGTCCCCTCGATTTATTGGTCCGTTTGAGATCCTTGAGAGGATTGGCGAGGCTGCTTATCGTTTAGCTTTGCCGCCGCAGTTGTCTGGAGTACATGACGTGTTTCATGTGAGTATGCTTCGGAAGTATGAGCCGGATCCATCACATGTGTTGGATTGGACCGATTTAGTGGTTGATGTGGATATTTCGTATGAGGAGAGACCGGTTCGGGTATTGGATAGGCGGGATCAAGTCTTGCGAGGCAAGACCATCCCTTTGGTCAAAGTTTTGTGGAAACACCACGGAGTGGAGGAAGCCACTTGGGAACGTGAATTGGAAGTCCGCGAGAAATATCCGGACATGTTTGTTGATTTGTAATCTTATAACTAGATTCTGTTATATTGTTGAACTTAAGAGCTTTACATATGTCTTCAGTTGTAAAACATTGAGTATGTTTTGGTAATTGGTTGTATCTTGAAACTTGTTTCATTATAGAAGATTAGTGTAACATTGTATATGTTGGTTACATTGTTGGATGTGTTATATATATCATGCAATTGAATATGATATGGAAATTGTTAACATTGAAAGGAATAATGCATAATAGTGGTGCAGGTTGAAATATATGTTGTTTTATATATATTGTGGGATACCTCTTGATAAAAAGATGAAGTGACCAGTATTGGGTCAAGTTGTTTATTATTGTTATATACTATCTTTGGGTATTAAAAAAAAAAAAAACCTGTTTTCAAATTTGTGCCTAATTTCGGGGACGAAATTCTTTGAAGGGGGGGAGGTTATAGCGACCCCGGTCTTTTCCCATTTAATTATTGTATCCGGACTGTTCCGTAGATTCTGTCATTGTATTATGGTTGTTGTTGTTATTCCTTATTTTTCTCTTTTGGAATTATAGGATGTGTTGGGCAGGTTTGTTTCAGGTTGGTTGGGTTTAGAAACCAAGTGTTGCTGTCCAGGTTTTTGGTTCTTCGCTCGAGCGAGGAGTTGTTCGCTCGAGCGAGAGGTAGTGTTTGATTTGGACCTGTAGCTGTGCATTCTTGGCTCGAGCGAGCTTTTCTTCGCTCGAGCGAGTTAGTTCATCCTTCGCTCGAGCTATAGTTCCTTCGCTCGAGCGTGTGTCTGGGTTCAGACCTGAGGGTTTGAGTTCTTCGCTCGACCGAGCTTTCTTTCGCTCGAGCGAGCATTTGAGTTGTTGGCTCGAGCAAGGCTTCCTTGGCTCGAGCGTAGTTTCTCTGTGTCTGGTCGCTCGAGCGACCAAGTCTTCGCTCGAGCGAGCCTGTCCAGTTTATATACACAGCAGCGGGATTTGATCAGTCTTTTTCATATTCTTTTGATTCAAAACCCCAGGTTCGACTTCTCTCTCTCCCTACTCACCTTCTTTCTTAGATTTGATCCATTTAGGGTGTGTTTCTACCCTAGATCCTTCATTAAAAAGATAGAGTGAGGCAAGGGCTACCATTTAATCTGAGCATTTGACGATTTGGAGCACTTTGGTATTTTGGGCACTCATCTCTTTCTTCACCTTTTTGGGTTGTTTTCTTTGAGGTAGGGATTTCCTACTCCATTTTATAGGTTATGTTCTAAGTTTTGGTATTTTAATATGTTCGGAATACTTTGGTAAATTTTGGGAAAAACCTTAGTTGAATTATTGAATTGATTTGTATAAGTAATTCATGGAATTGGGAAAAGATTGTTAAATTCATGGAATTGGGGAATTCATTGATTAAATGGCATAATTGGATAATTTCAATAATTTGTCTATTGAATTGTGGACATAGTTATTTTCAGTTTAGAAATAACTGTTTTGGACTATCGGTGGAGGATAGTCATGATTGTTGTAGACATTGCATGTGGATTAGGAATAACTGGAACTAATCACATGGGTTAAGTCATTAATTTTGACTGTGGCATTGATACAGAAAATACGTGTATTGATTGAGCATTGCATTTGCATACATTGTTTGTGTGTGGGAGGAGATAGGGGATGTACTCCACGGTTTAGGGGAAGATAGGGGATGGACCTCTAAACCGGATTTTGTTTGGGAGGAGATAGGGGATGGACTCCATTAGCATCACTTTTATGTGTGCTTATTTATATAGAAGTGTTTTATTGATACAACACTAAAATGTGTATCAATCTGGAAGTATGAAGTGTTTGATTTGAGCTTGAGTCTCATTTGTTAGTTGATATTGGAAGGATGTGAATATGATATATGTGATTCACTGTTGTAAGTTTGGCCAGGTTCTGGGCCATGTTGATAAAATTGGAAAGTAAAATGTATCTTAGACAATAGTGTCATGAGACTGTAAAATAAAGTAATTGATTATCTTGGTTAACCATCTATTGAATGCTATTGCTTTATTCATTGCTTATATGTGGTTTAGTATATTTCTACTGGGCTGTGGCTCACCCTTTATGGGAACATCATTTTCAGGTTCAGGTGATAAACTACCTCCAAGGAATTAGCTTGGGAGGGTTTGGCTTCTGGATTGAAGAAGACTATTTTTCTGTTATTTGCTTTTATTTGTTAGCACATGTAAAAAAACTCAAGCCTAGGGCTTTTCTTGTATTGAGTTAGAACTCGAATGTTTGTAACCAAGTGTTGGCTTGGAAAGATGTAAGCCTGTAGGGCATTTTATTTGATTATTTAGTAATACTCTGATGAATGAATTAATAAAATGTCTTCTTTAAATAATGCATGTCAATGATATATAATAGATTAATTTTGAGGGCGTGACAGTTATTTATTGAATGTAAGCCCAGGGCTGTACTTGCGTTGAGTTAAAACTCTATTTTATAGAACCAAGAATATTCTTGGATAAATTTGTAAGCCTGCAGAGCACTTATTATCTGTTTGGCTTCCGTTTCATACTTGTTGTAAAATGTATGCTTGGGATTGGAACTGGGGCATTGAGATGTGAACAACATATATTTGGCATTTGGGATTAAATGGAAATGGATGTATGGAATAGTTAGCTATAAATATGTGTTAGTCTATCAGATGGGTTTGTTGTATAAATAGATATACATTGCCCAATTTTTTTTCAGGGCGTTACATTGCATCCATGGGTACATAAGATGTAGACATGCCACTTGAAGGCATGATTCCATAAGCATCAGTTTGCTTTTTCATCACCATAACTCTAAATTAGACAAGTTCCACTGGGGGTGCCAAAATATGTTAGCAAAAATCTGATTTTGGTCAAATCGATAGATAAACTAGTTTTCACAAACAGCAACTCAATTATGCAAATGTGATTGGTGTCCTATGCCTTGACAGTTTCAAGGACTTCTTTGGAAGTTGTTATGTGAAGAAACAAATACAAATAAACTGGAATTCGATTGATTAACAAGTAAACTTGTCACTTAATTACAAGTTCAAAAGGTATCATAATCGACAGGGCCAAACTTGGTTACAGGAACTAAATTACAGATAGACTACACGTAAGTACAAGAACTACTCCTAAATAAGTTACACCACTCCTAGATTTCACATGGATTGTGAATGTGGTTGAAGGTCCTCTATCCTTTGAATTCCCAGCTTTTATATGGCCTCTAATGGTTATGTTGTGCTACCACATGTCCATTTACTATGCTCCTATAACTGTCCATGAACTGCAACTGCCTTTGCATTTTCTCTTCTTCTGCAACTGTTATGTGTCACACCCTCATTCCTCTTTCTTAGGCCACTAACTTCACTTCCTTCATTCTTGGGCCTCCTCTGCATGTGCTCATACCTATGTCGACAGAGGATTCCAAGTTTTGGTGCCAACAACTGTTTAGTCCTCCATTTTTTCTTTTCAATCCAAAGGTCCTATTAAAGTGGAAATTACACAAAGGGTAGTCACTTACATTTTGAGTTTCATTTTTTAGGGATAAAAGTGGGTTTCTCCAAATATAAATTACACATTTATGCAATTCGCACTATAGAATTTTTGGATTTTCCTTCTTTCTAGAACAAATCTCACATTGCGAACAAAAACGTAACACTCTAATGTAACACTCCAATAACGTAACACTCTAATGTAACACATTAGAAAACTCCTTAATGTACTTTTTCAAAACGTTACAATGTAATACTAAAAAAAATTCCTTAGTGTATTTTTCCTAAACAAAATACTCTAATGTAATACCTAAAAAAAAAAAAAAGAAAACTCCTTAGTGTACTTTTCCTAAACGTAATGCTCCAATCAATGTAATCCCAAACATAACATTTCAACGTAACATACTTCAATGTAACACACAAAAATATTAAAAACTCATTAGTGTACTTTTTCTAAACGTAACCCTCACAATTTGAAATTATTAATTTGTCCAAAATTTATTAAGGAATTTTTGTAATCCTTTTCGAATGGTTTAAAGAATCCTTCTGGAATGGTTTAAAGAATCCTTCATCCTTTTGGAATGGTTTGAAGAATCCTACATCACTTTTTTGGAGTGTTACATTAGAGTGTTACATTTGAGAAAAGTACACCAAGGAGTTATTTTATGTGTTACATTAAAGTGTTACACTAAGGAGTTTGTTTGGAGTGTTATATTGGAGTGTTACGTTTGGAAAAAGTACACTAAAGAGTTTTTTTTATGTGTTACATTAGAGTGTTATACTAAGGAGTTTTTTTTTTTGAAGTATTATATGAGAGTGTTATATTTGAAACAAATACACTAAGGATTTTTTTTAGTGTTACATTGGAGTATTACGTTTGAGTGTTACATTAGAGTGTTATAGTTTGAAATTATACATTTGTCCAAAACTTATTGAGGTTGTACTCCTTTTAAAATGTTTGAAGAATCTCATATCCTTTTAGAATGTTTGAAGAATTGTACCCCTTTTGAAATGTTTTCTAAATAAAAAAGATTCTCATACAAAAATTTATCCCAAATTTAATTCTCGCGGATTGTGTACCTTATCTTTCTAGTATAAAAGAAAAAAAAAGAGAATAAAACATAATAGAAATAAGGGTATGACCATAAATTCAATTTTCAAATAATATATTAAATCTACATTTTCAAAATCAATGGGACTAATTGGTCTATAAAAAAATCATTGGGATTAAATGATCACTATTCCTCAAAATGAGATTTATAGGTAAATTTTCGTTTCAAAATTCATTTTATTCTATATTGGGTATAGAATAAAAAATCACCTTATTGCGAAAATAAAATTGTAGGAATATTCAGAGAAATGGGCCGGGGAAAGGCCAATATTGGCGCATCATCCAATTCCTGCCTAGAGAGTGAGTATCTATGGATGGTCACCGCCAACTAGTATAAGCAGCAAACTGCAAGACACAAACAAACAAATAAAACCACCGGGGTGGTGGTCGGGTGGTTCTTTGCTTTTCTTCCATGCAAGATGTTTGGGTTCGATACTGGGAATGTAATTTTTTTTGAAAGACTGCACTGTACTCCAAAGTCCTAAGACACTTGTTGTGGAGTGAGTTGGGTTAAATCTGGTCGTCAATCAATTACACCGGCCTGCATAAGTTATGATATCTCCACTAAACTTTTTTTTTTTTGGTTAAAAAGAAAAAAAAATAATAATAATAATAACACATTCTGTCACACCATTTTTATTATTTATTTTCTCAATACCAAAATCGTCTCAGATTTTTATCACAATTGAGGGTTTACTTTTTTTTCTTCTTCTTCTTTTTGGATCGTTAACACAACTAAGGGTTCCAAGTACAGTGATTAAATTAAACACATGATGAAGCCCAAAAATATTCCAGTAAGAAACAGAGAAAAAAAAAGAAGGTAAACTACGTTTAGCAGACTAGAAGAATAATTCAAAGAGGAGAAAAGAGAAAAGCAGAACAGAGACATTGTGAATAAAAAAAAAAAGAAAAAACCCTTCATTACAATCTTGATCCCTCTGATGCAATCCCAACAAAAAGAAGCTTTATACTCTCTTTCTTTAACAAACTAACTACTTTGCTAACTAACTCTACTCTCATAACAAACTATATTGTCCATTTCTTCATATTTCTAGCTTCTATTTTTCACCTGTATCAACACACACCACTGTTTTTATGGTCATTCTGTTTTCTTTTCCTTTCAAATATTTCCTTTTTCTCTTCTATCTATAATTCTATATACCTCTACTGAATGGATTAATTTCATTCTCATTTGCTATTGAATCTGTATTATTCTTAGGTGCCAATAGTAGTCTCAGCCTCCTCTTTGTATCCTTTTATGGGTGTTGGGTGGTTGAAAATAGTACATTTCAATCATTTCTAGTTTTTTGTTTTATGGGTTAGTATATGTTGTGTGATCACCATCTCATCGTTACCACTAAGACTAATGTAATTTATTTTGGTAAAATCAATTAGTTACATCAACATTTCAAATGTTGGCATATCATGGATTGGCTTCATCATAATGTTTCTAACAGCTACAAACTAATTGTTTTAGTTGCTTGTATTAGTACATGGTATTCATTTTCCCTTGAAAATTTCCAAGATGGGAACTAATGGGTAGTTTCATTTTCTCTATTGAAATTCTAATTTTTATTTTTATTTTTATTCTAGAGTGGACAACTTTCTAACTCTATTACAAACTTGCAGTTGTGACTTTAAACGCTATCTTCCTTTGGTTGTTCAGCTTGGAAAGTTTTTTTTTTCTATTTTTTTCAGTGTTTTGTGAAAGAAATATAGAAAATATTTGTGGATGGTTTAAATGGTGAAACCTATACTAACTAATTTTTTTTTGAAGGCACCTATTAACTATTGTTGTTATTACTTTTTTGTTCTCAAGGGTGTTTTTTTTTTTTTTTTTGGAAACATGTAGAGACCCTAAGTTTTAGTCATTGTACTTTAAATTCTAAGTTTCTAGTTAATTCTATTTTATTTTCCAATTTTGCTAAACTTTGCAATTAGGACCAATGGAACCTTAGTATATATTTCTAGCCTTTATTAATTGCAAATAGGTATTTGAGTATTATCGCATAACATAGAAAAATTCCTAGCGCTTGAGTTTTATTTCATTTTAAACCCTAAGTTTATTTACTAACTTTGGTAATACATTTTATTTTCCTTTTTCTTTACGTTAATTTCTTTTGTATACTAAAAGGTGGAGGATCCCCTCCAGTCCAAATTTTATTTAATTTTAAACCCTAAGTATATTTACTAACCTTGATAATACATTTTATTTTCCTTTTTCTTTATATTAATTTCTTTTGTATACGTGGAGCATCCCCTCCAGTCCAAAATTTGAGGTGTTGTTTTGGCCTGTGGAGCCTACCATGTGTCTTGTTTTGATAATCCAAACCATTCATTTTATCGAGTATTTCGTGTATTTCATCCACACAAAAAAAAAAAAAGTTCGATTCAATAATTATAACTAGTTCAATTTATTGCGTTTATCATTAAAAAAAATGTATAGTTTATTTTTTTTGTCGTCCATTTGTTTTTTTTGGTGAAAAATACGGTAAATCAAACTAATTACAGTTATCAGATTGGCAATAAAGTGAGCAAAACTTCCAGGTTGACCATCTGATCGACCACCCAAAGCTTTTTTCTTGCTTCGTTGCGTAGCCTTGGTTTTGTTGTCCTGTTTGCTGCTTTGCTTTGGCTGCCTACTTCTTTGCATGCATCAAATAATTCTAAAGAAAACCAAGAGATTAGAATTATGATAATTGGATGATCGAGGGCTGTCCTGGCAGATGATCGGGAGGATGTCCAAAACATTTCACCAAAGTATTACACAAGGTGGTCATCCTGGGGAATGACCACAATGCAAAAAAAAAAAAAAAACATTTCAACAGAGTATTACACAAGGTTGTCCACCTGGGGGATGACCACAATCTGGAGATGTCTTAGCGGACGGCCGGGAGGACGTCCTGGGGATGTCCTAGCAGACGACCAGGTTAAAGAATAAGAATATTTTAAAAGAATATAGCTAAAGTAGAGCATCGTTGCAGTGTATGTTTAAAAAGTGACTAGCTAAAGTAGTAAAGTGAAATTTTGGATAACTATTTTAGCTATGTTTGCTGGAGATACTCTAAGCACCACCATCATTTCACTACAACGACCACAGTCGCTACTATTATCACCACTACCACTACAACTACGACAACCCTTCTACCACTACAATAACCACCTCATTATTCTACCACCACAACAACCACCATCACTACACTACCGCCAGCACTCCCTTTTTATCTTAAATACATAATCCCTCCACCGTTACCACAACCACTCTCTACCTCCACCACCATTGTCATTGGCATTATAGGCACCATTGTTGCTCCACCTCCACCACCACCAACATCAACTCACTATCACAATATAAAATAAAAATATATATTTTTAAAAAATAAAATTTTAATTTGATATTATATATATCAAACAATTTGTTTTAGCTTAACACTTAAATTTTTATCAATTAGTTTTTCAGCTTAAAAAAAATCAACATTTAGTTTTCATTATCAAATAACTTTTTAGTTTAAAAAATTCAGTATTAAGTTCTTAACACTAAATTTTCAGTTTTCAATTTTTAATTTTATCAAATATCACCTAAGCGAACATCTCATTTTTATGTGAACACAAAATGAAGCTCTATATAATGCAATTTTAAAATCCAAAATTGTATAAAAAAGAGAGAGAGAGAAGAAAAAAAAAACACACACACATTTTAACATGTGCGATAATTTTAACTTTCATTAATTGGAAGGGTGAAAAAAGAGAAAATCCCACACTACACCCATGTAGAATTGTTTCAGTTTTGAGATTGCCACTTCAATATCATGTATTGACAATTATAATGTATTTTCTTGAAAACTATACCAATATATGCGTACAATACGCATAACATTTGCCTGGCGTCTCTTTATATATATATATATATATATATTGTGGTATCAAGAGGTTGGGATGATTTGGATTCATTTATGATTTCTGCATCATATTCTATACTAGCAATTTCTTCTAATAAGGAATTCCCCTTCAACTACTTATGAAGAAAGGCTAGTTTTTTCTCTACTAGATCTTTATTTTTTTTTTGTAATTTTTAATTTTAAAATTTATTTAGGAGGAAATAGAGAAGAGGAACCGGGCAATTTGCATAGCACAACAGTAAGACTCGCATCGAAGTGTCCTGTTTGGTAAGAAAGCGCCTCATATGCTAAACCAATCCTTGATCTTTGCTTATTGAATCTTCAAACACAAGTAATAGTCAATTTTGGTAGGTGGGTATAGAGCAGTGTATATATGGGGTGTCATTTCATTTGTTTAGTGGTTTTTATTAACTTGTCTTATACTCAAACTGACTGTATGCAAAGAATTTCTAAGTTACCAACTTCCCTAGATTTGAGCTGTGTGATCTGGTGTTATGTTCCAATAATTTATTAATCACCTCACCTAGTGGCTTATTAAAAATTTAATTGACAGTTTTACCATTTTGTTTCAAGAAATATATATCAAATTGTCAATCTTTATCAGTACAAAAACTATGCAAACCAACTCGAAAATATGCTTCTGCAGTCATTGGGGACAGACATAACAAATACATTTTAACTTCATTTTGTATTTGATTACAATCATACAAAATGTCCAAAACAAAATGTCTTCATATTGTAGCAACTAATACATTAATTTCAATTCAAGGAGTAGTAATAGTATTTGTGGGGATATATTTTTATGAGTACCAACACGTGGCCAAGGTGATGCCGACGTGTCAGCCGAGGTGCCACGTGTCCTGGTCATGACGCCGAGGTTATCTCGGCTAGGCCGAGGTTGTCTCCGAAGATATCGGAATCCGGGATAAGCGGATAAGGGACAAGAGTCCTAGAATGAGGAAGGGACTCAACCTGGATAAGGATAAAGCTCTTAGGGAGTTTATCTTTATCTATTGAAGATTCCAGGATAAGCACTAAGCTAAAGTCCATTGAAGCAAGGCTTCTATTGGGACTATGATTGAGTTAACTATAAAAGAGAGGCACTCCCATGGGTCTAAGGTACGCATTTTATATTCAGAATAGTGAGTTAAGATCTATGGATTATCTTTGAGAGGTATTTGATTACTGACTTAATCATCGGAGTGCCCCTGGGTGGACGGACTACCGCCGAATTCTTATCTTTCTGTTTTAGGTTGTTTGGGCTTATCCTATTCTGCTAGTGCTCTCCAATTGAATACTGAGTTGGCAGTGTGGTCAGAAATTCACTTACACAATTTGGCGCCGTCTGTGGGAAAGAAAGAAGAATAGATGGCCAACGACGGACATAAAGAAAAGATTGGAGATAACACTCCTACTGGGAGTGGAAAACCTGGAGACCTTGGCGTCAAAGAGGACAACTGCAATGGAGACCAGAATCATGGAGGAAAGGACGTCGGCCAGGAGGACGGCGTACCAAAGAAAACGGACTAAAGCAGTTACTGTAACAAGGATGACCTACAGGTATGGAAAGAAAGATGCATGTGGAGAGACGACGAAGTAAAGACCATGGCAAACAAATTGGCGGACCTACAAACAATGCTCAATTTCGTGATGCAAAATAACGTCATGCAGCCACTGTTCCCGCTGCAGGACACGCCAATTCCAGCGGCCAATGCCCAGAAGGGAGGGCAGAAAACAATCCTTGTAGCCCCTCAGCACGCCAGGAACGAAAGACACTCTCACCAGCCTTCAAGGGAGGTCCGGCGAGGAGAACCAAGAAGGGAAGAATCTCGAAGGACACATCGCACCAAGGAGGCAGACCCCAGAGAACATCGGCATGTTCAAAGGCAGGAGTTGTGCTTCGATGCGACCAATGGAGAAAGATCAAAAAGGGGTCACAACGAAGCTAAAAGCAGCGCACCTAAGAGACTGAAATCTGGGAATAACCGAGCTCCCGGGCAGACCAAAGAGGATTTGAGAGATTACCTCAAGAGGAAACAAGAGCATGTCGAGGTAACTTCAATAGTTAAGCCGAGAACACCATTCTCGGTGGAGTTAGACAAAGTTGAGGTCCCAAAAAGATTCAGTATGCCGAGGTTCCAGATATACGATGGTAAGTCGGACCCCAACTTTCATGTCGGATTATACCTGAACTTAATGGCACTATACACTGGGAATGAGCCATTGCTTTGCAAGGTGTTCCCCTCATCCTTCGAGGAGATTGCATCGGACTGGTTTCACAAATTGCCGAGAGGAAGTGTAAAGACCTAGGAAAGCCTGGCCGAGATGTTCGTGGCCAGGTTCGTGACAAACAAGCTGCAGCCATTAAGGGTGGACGCCCTAATGGCCCTAAGAATCAGTGAGGATGAAGGCCGTAGGGCCCACGCAAAAAGGTATTACGAGGTGTTCAACCGAATACCCGAATGCAACCAAGAGGTGGCAGTCGTGTCTTTCAAAAACGGCCTGAAAGATGATTGCGCACTACAAAAAGTCATTGGCGAAAACATTGCCAAAAAGCATGGAGGAGCTCATGGCCAGAATTGAAAATTATGCCAGAGCCGAGGAAGACACGCCAGGGATTAAGGCAACAAAGCAGGAGAAAGCAAACGGCTCGCCGAAACGAGGCCGAGGTAACAACGGATACAACAAACAAGAAATAGGACTGAGAACCGCACAAGCAGTCACGACTGTGTTCCGAATCCCAATTCACAAAGTCCTAGATAAAATCAGAACCCAACCCTATTTCAGAGCACCGGCAAGGGTTCCAGGAGAGTTTATGGGAAGAAGCCTTGGGAAGCATTGTGCTTACCATAACGAAGATAGGCATCTGACTCAGGGTTGTAGAGCCCTAAAGGCACACCTGGAAGACTTGGTAAGGCAAGGCCATTTGAGGGACCTTGTAGATGAGGCCAGGACAAGAGAAGAGTAGGCAAGACTACCTCAGGCACCAGCAGCTCCACCTCCCCCAGCACAGCAACCGCAGGCAGGTGGACCTCGGGTAGTTAATGTAATTCACTTGAAGGTCAACGAAAACAAAATACGGGGGGAGACACAGAAAGTAAAGCACCTACAACACGTATACCAGGTCCGGTAGAAAAGACCTCAGGCCGAGGAGTGCCAGGGACCAGTAGTGTTCTTTACTGAAGCCGACCTAGAGATGGTACAACATCCACACAACGATGCCTTGGTAGTATCCCTCCAGGTAGGGGAATGCCAAGTAAAACGCATCCTAATTAACCAAGGCAGCAGTTGTGACATCATGTATGTCAGATGTTACAAAGAGCTGGGCTTTCACCCTGATGATATGGAGCAATCTAATGGACCAATGGTCGGGTTCAATGGAACGCCGACGTGGCCGCTGGGTGCAACAAGCTTGGAAGTGCAGGCTGGCACCAAGAGGATAGAGACAGAGTTCACCGTAATCGACACACCCTCCCCTTATAATATTATCTTGGAAAGGCCATGGTTGCATGCAATGGGAGCTGTTCCCTCAACATTGCATTAACTACTACGATTTCCAATAGAACAGGGGATAGAGGAGGTCAGAGGAGATCAGTTACAGGAAAAAAACTGCTCCATGGCAGCAATGAAATCTACCTGCAGCATACGAGAGCCAGAAAGGGCAGAGATCGAAGACGAGGACGTGAAGGTCCTAGAGGACGTCGGCAAGGAGCCAGCCGAGAAGAGTGAAGAAGCACTGAAGAAAATCCTTGTCCAGCAGGGGGATGAAGAACGCTTCTTCTTTCTCGGCTCGGGCTTAGCCGAGGAAGAAGAAAAAGAGTTGGAGGCCTTCTTAAGAGAAAACATTGAAGTGTTTGCCTGGACGCCTTACGAAATGCCAGGCATTGACCCCGAGGTCACTTACCATAGACTGAACGTAGATAGGTCGGCCAAACCCATGATCCAACGGGCAAGAAGACCAACGTTGTTGCATGTTGAGGCAATGGAAGAGGAAGTGGACAGACTACTGGAGGCCAAAGCCATTCGAGAGGTAAATTACCCGACATGGCTATCAAATACAGTGGTGGTAAAGAAAAAGAATGGTAAATGGAGAGTCTGCGTGGACTTTACCAGCCTGAACAAGGCCTATCCCAAAGACAATTTTCCATTTCCCAAGATAGACCAACTGGTGGACTCCACCTCAGGACATGGAAGGATGAGCTTCCTGGATGCCTACAGGGGGTACCATCAGATAGCCATGTACCCTCTTGATGAGGAGAAGACTGTGTTCGTCACCCCAAAAGGGCTGTATTGCTACAGAGTGATGCCTTTTGGGTTGAAAAATGCAGGAGCAACTTACCAGAGATTGGTAACCAAAATGTTCAAACACCTGATTGGCCGAACAGTGGAAGTTTACATCAACGACATAGTCGTGAAGACCAAGGAACCTAAGGGTCATCTGGCCGACGTAAAAGCAGTCTTTGACGTCCTTAAAACATATCGGCTCCGACTCAATGCATCGAAGTGTGCATTTGGAGTTGGATCTGGTAAGTTCTTAAGATACCTGGTGACCAGAAAAGGCATTGAGGCCAACCCAGATCAGATTAAGGCCATCATTGAGTTAAAGAGCCCGATATTGGCAAAACAGGTTCAGATGCTGACTGAAAGGGCTGCAGCGCTGAATAGGTTCATAAGCAGGAGCTCTGACAAATACAAACCCTTCTTTAACTTAGTGAAGAAGGCCACAGACTTCCTATGGACAGAGGAGTGTGAAGTCGCCCTGGCCGACTCAAAGAAGTATTTGACCATGACTCCAGTTCTCTCAAATCTAGAACCTAGAGAGGAGTTGTTCCTATATTTAGCAGTTTCAGAACACGCGGTAAGCGCAATGGTAATCCGAGAAGAAAAAGGGGAGCAAAGGGCTGTTTACTATATAAGTAAAACCCTGGCTAATACAGAAACCAAGTATTTACCCCTAGAGAAGTTGGCACTGGCATTAGTGATGGCTTCAAAGAAACTGAACCATTACTTTCAAGCCCACAAAATTGTGGTGCTAACTGAACACCCTTTGAAGTCCCTATTGTAACAGGGAGATCTAACAGGAAGAATAGCCAGATGGGCAGTGGCCTTGGGCCAGTATGACCTAGAGTACAGACCCAGAACGGCAATCAAAGGCCATGTCTTGGCCGACTTTGTGGCCGAGTTCACTCTAGGAGCCACCATGCATCGGACTCCGTCGAACTGAGATGAACGATGTCCAAGCAAGCAAAGAGGAGCCCAGCTGAGGGCAACAGAACAAAGGAAAGAAGAAAAACTAAGACCCTGGAGCATTTACATCGGCGACTCCTTTCGACTGTTTGTTAACGGAAGTTCAAACCGACAAGGAGCGAGGACAGGAGTAGTACTGGTATCTCCAGATGGGCAGATACTAGAGTAATCCATTCGTTTGGGGTTCAAGGCCTCAAACAATGAAGCAGAAAATGAAGCACTGATTGCAGGACTAAAGCTGGCAGTGGCAGTAGAAGTAGATAAAGTGATAGTCTTTTGTTACTCTCAGCTTATAGTCAACCAAACAACAGGTGAGTTCGTAACCCGAGATAAACGTATATCGGCATACACAAAGGAAGTAGGCAGATTGATGGCCTTGTTTCAAAATTGCCGACTACATCAGGTTAGCCGAGATGATAACAGTCACGCCGATGCCCTAGCCAACCTGGCTAGTGCAATACAACCTGGAATGGCAAGGACGATAATGGTTCATTACTTGTCGGGCTCGAGCATTGAATCACTGACCACGGAGCGCGAAACAATGTGTGTAGACATGGGACCAAGCTAGATGGATGCAATAATAACATTCCTGAAAGAAGAAAAACTGCCAGATAATCACAAAGAGGAACACAAGATCAGATTGAAGTCGGCAAGATTCAATCTGACAGCATAGGGACATCTCTACAGAAGATCCTTCACTGGACCCCTTTTAAGGTGTGTACATCCCTCACAAATTGAAGATTTTTTATATGAAATACATGAAGGAATATGTGGAAGCCACGCTGGGGGCAGATCACTTGCTCATAGGGCCATCACCCAAGGGTATTGGTGGCCTTACATGCAGAAAGATGCAGAAGCCTATGTCAAGAAGTGTGACAAGTGCCAAAGGTTTGCACCATTGATACACCAACCAGCAGCAGACCTAAACCCAGTATCCAGTCCCTGGCCGTTTGCCCAGTGGGGCATGGATCTTGTTGGACAACTGCCCCAAGCAACTGGGCAAAGGAAGTACCTATTGGTAGCAACAGATTACTTCACCAAGTGGATAGAAGCTGAGCCCGTAGCCAAGATTCGAGATGTGGATGTGAAGAGCTTCATATGGAAGAACATAATCACAAGGTTTGGGATCCCAAGAGCAATAGTTGCAGCCAATGGAACACAATTTGACAGTAAGCTGATCAAGAGCTTCTGTGCAAAGTTCAAAATCAAGAATTACTTTTCAACCCCAAGCTTTCCCCAAAGCAATGGACAAGCAGAAGCATCCAACAAAGTTATCCTGGATGGGATAAAAAAGAGGCTGGAAGCAGCAAAAGGAAAGTGGGTGGATGAACTGCCAAGTGTACTCTGGGCATATCGGACTACGCCGAGAAGATCAACTTGGGAATCCCCATTTGCCATGGCATATGGCACAGAAGCAGTCATTCCTCTGGAAGTCGGCATCCCAAGAATCAGAACTCAGGGAGTAGAGAATGGAACTAATGATGTATTACTAGCTCGAGATCTGGATCTGCTAGAAGAAAGAAGGGAGAGAGCTACAATTCAATTGGCAGCTTACCAGCAGCAGCTTGCCAGGGCCTATAATAAAAAGGTCAACCGAAGGGAGTTTCAAATCGGTGACCTCATCTTGAGAAAGGTTGTCGACAACAAGAAGGATCCTAGAGAGGGCAAGCTTGGCCCAAAATGGGAAGGACCCTACAAAATCATCTCGGTGTCGGGCAATGGGGCATATCGGCTTGAAGATAACGAGGGCAAAGAGTTGCCAAGGCCCTGGAACACTTGCAATCGGAAATTTTTCTATCATTAGATTTTCTTATTTTTTATTATTTGCCGAAGTAATAAATAAAGTTTTAGCTTGATTTTTTTACACTTATGATTGATAAAGATACTTGACGAGGTTTCTGGAATACACGCATAATGAGAACCCAAGTGCAACTTCAGGTCACATTAGGGGGCAGAGAGTTGGAAAATGGTCTAAATACACAAGCTAAAATTAGTTTAACACTTGTTGAAATTTGTGAAAAAATTTACAAGTTGAAGTTAAACTAAAGTTATGTCTAACACTTGTTGAAATTTGAGAAAAATTTACAAGTTGAAGTTAGCCGAGATCATGTTTAACACTTGTTGAAATTTGTGAAAAATTTACAAGTTAAAGTTAAACTAAAGTTATGTCTAACACTTGTTGAAATTTGAGAAAAATTTACAAGTTGAAGTTAACCGAGATCATGTTTAACACTTGTTGAAATTTGTGAAAAATTTACAAGTTGAAGGTAAACTAAAGTTTTATCTAACATTTGTTGAAATTTGAGAAAAATTTACAAGTCGAAGTTAACCGAGATCATGTTTAACACTTGTTGAAATTTGTGAAAAATTTACAAGTTGAAGTTAAACTAAAGTTATATCTAACACTTGTTGAAATTTGAGAAAAATTTACAAGTTGAAGTTAGTCGAGATCATGTTTAACACTTGTTGAAATTTGTGAAAAATTTACAAGTTGAAGTTAAACTAAATTTGTATCTAACACTTGTTAAAATTTGAGAAAAATTTACAAGTTGAAGTTAGCCGAGATCATGTTTAACACTTGTTGAAATTTGTGAAAAATTTACAAGTTGAAGTTAAACTAAAGTTATATCTAACACTTGTTGAAATTTGAGAAAAATTAACAAGTTGAAATTAGCCGAGGTAATGTTTAACACTTGTTGAAATTTGTGGAAAATTTACAAGTTGAAGTTAAACTAAAGTTATATCTAACACTCGTTGAAATTTGAGAAAAATTTACAAGTTGAAGTTAGCCGAGGAAATGTTTAACACTTGTTGAAATTTGTGAAAAATTTACAAGTTGAAGTTAAATTAAGGTTATGTCTGACACTTGTTGAAATTTGTGAAAAAATTTACAAGTTAAGGCCAAGGTTGTATTAAACTAAGTACTCATGTACTTTCCGATACAAACCGTTGGTGGGTATAGCTGAAGTATTTCAACCCGAGAAAATTACACTGTGAAAAGTGTGCATTGAAGATATGCAAAAAATTCTAAGTATGGAATCATACAAAAGCAGTAAAGAGAGGATAAAGATACAAGCATTCAAGAAAGAAGTTGTATTAACACTGAAAAGATGACATATCGGCCAAGCTTACAATTGTCCAAAAAGAAGAAAAACAAAAGTACAAACAACAAAGAAAAAAGACATCGAAATTAAGATTCTTCGGCAACACTGGGTGGTTGGGTTTAAAGTTCAGAAGACTGCTGGGAAGACATCTCGATAGCCTTCTCAGCCGCGAGCTCGACATCTATTTCCTGAAGGGTTTGATCGAGGCTCTTGTCGGTGAGAGGCACATCCGATAACGCTTTCTTAGGAGTGACATCCTTGGGAACCTCCTTACCCTCCTCATCCTGAGTCAAGTCTATGACTTTCTTATTTGAAGCAGGGGACTTGGCCCCAGCAGCTTCTTTTGATTTCCTCACCAAAGATTCCTCCTCAGACTCAGAGTCGTCGTCAGATTGGCTTGGAGTTGGGGGGAATGGCAGAGGAAGGACGTCGGTGTTCTTGAGGGGGGAGTCATCGGGGATTTCGAGCCTCTTCAGTAAAGTCATCCAACCAAGGGTAAAACCCTTGTTGCATGCTTGCTTTACTTGTTTCTCGTAATCCGCCGTGACGTCGGCCACCCCCTCATTGTACCCCTTCTCGTCGGCAGCCTTGACTTCGGCCTCTTTTGTGGCCAAGGCATCTTGAAGTTCTTTCCGGGCTTGGGTCATCTTTTCCTCGGCCTCTCTCTTTTGGGCCTCGAGAACCTTCTTGATAGCCTCAGCGGACTCCGCTTTTTCTTCGGTGTCATCTTTAGATTTGATAGCAGCCTTGGCCTGATCCTCCAAGGTCTTCATTTTTTATTGCAAGTTTTTATTAGTCTTCTGCAGACTAACAACCTCCCTATTCTTGTCGGCCAGCGCCTTCCTTGTCTCGAAAGATTGCATCGAGAAGGAATAGGCGTGCTGGATTGCCTGAACAAAAATAGACAGAGCAGAAGTTATTAGAAAATGTTATAAGTATGAAAAACAAAGAAAAAAAGAAAAGTTACCAAATAAAGAGACTTACTTGAACAGAGTGCTGGAGCATCAGAGCAAAGTTTTCATACTCGCTCACATCGGCGTTCCGGTAGAGATCGCCGGGAAGAAGTAGATCGGTACTAAGAGTGACGCCGACATTAACGTCGTCGGCACTATCGCCAGCCCTCACTGGCCTATCTTCCAGTGTTATTTGGGGGCCCAGGGGGAATCATGCTTCAGAGATCCCGAGGTGGCTGCAGAGGATGACCTTGGCCTCTTTGATCTGGCAGACTCGGATGGTTTGGCCTCGGCAGGCCTCTTCTCGACAGCAGAGTTGGACTTATCACTCTTAGCCAATTTGAAAATTGGCAAGGTGTCCTCAGTATCAATCTAAGTCACCTTTGCCTTTGGCTTAGCCTTCTTGATTCTTTTTTGCTTTTGCTTTGGTTGAGGCTGGGTTTGTGCTGGCTGAGCGTCAACGTCAGCAAGGATGTTGGCTAGGAGGTCTTTGGCGACTGCTTTTTGGTGACCCATCTCAGTAGCAAAAACAGTTCGTCGTCGTCGTCGGTGTTGAGATAGAGGGATCAGATATGGAGCCTAGGTGGACGGCTGCTCTGCTGGATCGGAGGTCGACCCCTGATTTGGCCGATATGAGAAGGCCGCTTAAGGAGTTGTGGTGGAAGGCGGGGAAAGGCTTTTCTTCCTCTTGGGGGCATCGGGAAGAACCGACTTATAGGTGGGAATGAAATTAAGTAGCAGAGGGGCCTTTCGTTTGTGGATAGGAAATCTAATAGCCTCTTCAAATCCTTACCGGGGAAGAAAGACTTGCGGAAGCCCTTTGATGGCTGTGGAAGAACTGCAAAAAGAAGAACACAGACATTAGAACAAAGTATTGAGAACTTTAGAAGAAAAAGTAAGAAAAAATGACACTTGGCCCTTACCATCTCCTTCCCCAAAAACTGTTCGACTTAGGGGATAAAGGTGGAGGTCATCGTCGAGCTGAAACTCCCAGTTGCCCGAGACGATGAAGTAATCGTCCCCAGCACCCTTGTTTGAGTCTGAGAGGTCGGCAATGAGCTTGTACTCAGTTGACCTTGGCTTGAGGTAGTGTAGCAGCGCCCGCGTGAGGGCCTCGCGCTACAGTTCGGACTCTCGATTTTGTGTCGCGGTTCTTAATCTTGAACCAAAGAGTCCAAATCTGGCAAATCGTTTTGAGAAACAGATTTTTGAAAAAGTAGTGCCAAACATGGACTGCTTTGCCAGATACAGAGTCGCCACCTAAATATTTTTTAAATGGGGAAATTTAGGAAACCCTGACTCGGTGCCGAAGGCCACACGTCCGTCATCACTGGAGTTGTCTCGGCTCGGGAGCTAGGGTACGATCGGGGAAGGTCAGCTATGAGCACCCCCTTTCGCCCGGTCCGAAGACTGGCCTCTACTAACCGTGATATCCATTTTTGAAAACTTTATGTGTTCTTATTCCTTTTATTAGCCTAGAATTACTATGTTATGCGCGCAGCAAACAAGTATAGACTAGATTGCCTAATTTGGAAAGAAACATTGCATATCCGTTCGTTTTGAAAATGCTTTGGAATTTGCTACTCGCAAGTAGGCTAAAACACGGATTTCAACGAGTTTTTCCAACTCAAGCAATCCAACCTTCACCCACAGGCATTCAAAGCAGTTTAACACATAAGCACTTAGCCGCATGGCAGGTACACTGTTATGGTAGCATTCACACGCATGCAATATGCTAAAGCATTTAAACATACTTACATCGTACTCCATGCCAAAACAAAAAAACTTGTTAGCAAACATGCATGATCCAAGTCCATGTTAAGTGCCTAATGCGTCGCATACAAAATGTTGCTAGAATAGGCTCGGCTATCCTAAACATGGCATGCGAAAATGCACGACTATCACATATTCAGTTTAGAATTTAAAATACGAATGCAGTTAGCGTGATGTACCGAGCCTAATGTATGCAATACAAATACATGAATGCACACATGCATAGCATAAGGTATGCTAAATTAAACGTGCCCTAATCTACCATCGTAAGCTGGTAAATAAAAGGGAAGAAAGAAGTGGGGATTGGAAGACATACATGTCACTCACCCACACTTATTACAGATTTGCCCTCGCTCGGAGGGACCAAATAAATATTACAAATTAATTAACTACGCAAGCTAATTAAATATTACAAATTGCTTAATTAATTAACAAATTAAATTAAGCTAAGAAAACAGATGAACTGCCTCGGGAAACGCGCCGCCATACGCAAGCTGCCTCTGTTTTCTTTCCTTTGCTCCTCTGGAGGTTGTTAAAACCTCAGGACTGCGTCCTTAGGTACTGGGGAGTACCATCGGCTGAGTGGAATTACCACCGGCAGTGGTATGTGGCCATCGGCACAAAATGAAGCCATCGGCAGAGAATTGATTGCCGGCCGGCACCTTACACTGTCGATCGGCAGAATGTTCCTGCAGAATCTGCAAATGACAGCAACAGAGGGCAAGGCAAAGCATGGCAGCACAATTCAAGGCATATATGCACTACTCATGTCCCTTATCACGGTGATGACTCAAAGGGACATGTGCCTCGATTCTCGGGCCACCAATCACGCATTTCCATGCATGATGGCCCAAAGAACCAAGTGTGCAACTTTGATTTCAAATGCAATGCAAACCAAATCAAACCAAACAAGGCCCAATTCCTATCACCAAGTCAAGGAACAAGGCATGCATGCAAGATGCATTGCAACCTAGGCATACAAGCTAAGGATGCAACATGTCATGGCGACTAACTTATGCAAGCATACAAGCATACATATGGCAACACAAATGGATGCAAAGATGGACTTAAACATGAATTAGGCTGCTCTAAATAGGCCTAAAACAGTGGCCATAATGCCCAAAGGTGAAGGCTAAACACATATGCACACACACACATGTTAAGACCCAAAACTTAGACACAAATTGAACAACCCTCAAGCACACTTGAAAGAGGGTAATCATGGACTAATTAGCATGCAACATAAGCATTGAAATCATGCTAAAGCATGGTGCCAAACCAAGCAATAAAATCAAGCCAAACATGCAACAAATAGTCCAAGTGTTCAAAGCAAACCAATGGAGTATTGAACTACACCTAGCAAGACCAAACATGGCATGGACTAAATGACTAAAAACAGAGTTTTAGGACATTAATACAAGGCCTAAGGGCCACTTAGATGGCATCTAAATGATTTAAAACCAAAGGCATGCATAAACACCAAAACATGGAGCATTGCTACACAAGCTTAAGAGGCATTAAAGATGCATGCAAGGCAATCAAACAAGCATGGAAATGGGACTGAAATAACATATAAAGTGACCCCAAATCACCAAATCAATGCAAAGATGTCATGCTATACATCCATATGCTCAAGGCCAACAAGCCTAAATACAAAGGAGCTACATGATGCATGCCAAATTCGACCCAAACAACCTAGGACAGACCTAGAACATGGCAACACATGCACAAAATCTTCACAAGATCAAGCCTAAAACATGCTCCAACAAAGGCTAACAACCTAAGGCACATTAAGGTATAAACATGGCATTACAAGGCAACTATGCTAAGCATGCATGGAGTACCAAAACCAACTTAAAATCATGTTATATTATGGATATATAAGCATGAAAAATAGTTCAAACATGCTCAACACACACTCAAGCATAATGCTCTCTCAAGAGGCCAAAATATGCCCTTTTCAAGGACAACAAGGAGAGGGGGTGGCCCTCTCCTTCTTGGGACTTCAAAGCATCATCTTCACCACTGAAATCCCTCAAGATTTCAGTGGTGAAGAGACCTCAACACCAAAATCCCAGAGCTAGCACAAAATGGCTCAAAATGAGGCCTTTCAAGGCCTAAGGGGGGGTCAACCACCCTCAAACAACAAAACACTCTTAATAAACAATAAAGAGGGCCTAAAAATAGAACTTTTTTATGTTATACAATAAGCACAAAAACAGCTCTAAGATAGATAGAAAATCAATGCAAAAATGGGGCAAAATGGGGTAAGTTTCTCACCCTTGTAGACTTCTTCAACAAAGATGCTCCAATGGCCCTCCTTGGCTTGAAATCAACACCAAAACTTCAAAACCAGTCCCTTAGAACCTCAAGAGCTAAAGGAAGGTGAAATACTATGTGTTTGTGTGCAATAGTACGGACTAAACACACTAAAACACACACAAGAGGGAAAAAGAGAGAGATAAGGTGTAACAAACCCTAACCCTAGAACTCAAAACCCTAACAATGGCTGTCTAAGCCCTCTCAAATATCCTAAATGTCTAACCCTTTAGCCAAGAGAGAAGCCTCTCTCTATATAGCCTTCTTGTCTTGTAAAGCTTACAAGACAAGCTTTACAAGAGGGAGATCCCTCCATACACGTGTATGGAGGGAAAGTCACTGCAATACAGCTGCCTAAAAATATCTCAAAAAGCAACTGCACAGTAACCGGCCGGCAAAAAATGCTATCTTGGCCAAAAACAGTGCCGACCGGCACTAAAAAGTGTCGACCAGCAACAAAATGTGCCGGCCGGCAATAAACATTGCCGGTGGCAGCAAAAACCAGCCGGTGGCCTCTAGCCACTGCCGGTGGTGGGTGGGGATGGTCTACAAGCCCTACCCTGCCTTTTAAAGGCAAAACACAAGTGTTTGGTGTCAAACCAAGCACAAAACAGTCGAGTTCAGAGATCCTGAGGCAAGGCGCGTAGCCGAGACCTCCGGAAACTCCAAACGAACACAAACATGGATGATCACCGAGTGTTCAAACGGTGACGTCCAAGTCTTGAGGACGGTCAAAAATGGGGTGTCTACAGGTAGTAGATATGGCCTTTTTCTGATTTGAGGCGACACATAGTATAACAATACTGAATATCGGCAAAGGTGACCCTAGCGTTTTTATTTTTGGCTAAGGCAATTATGCCGTTGATAACTTAGTAAGAGTTGATGGCGAGTTGCA
Source organism: Camellia sinensis (assembly GCF_055761805.1). Taxonomy (NCBI): domain Eukaryota; kingdom Viridiplantae; phylum Streptophyta; class Magnoliopsida; order Ericales; family Theaceae; genus Camellia; species Camellia sinensis. The sequence goes on from NC_138962.1 coordinate 104,982,849, forward strand.
TTGGGTTCAATTTGTAGTAGTGAAGGACTTCTCGGAAAAGGGGATCAAGTGGAAACCTAAGTCCACATTCGACAAAAGCCACTACTGGGAAAGGCATAAGGTTTACATCGGGCATAATAGAGTCTTCCTCCCTTGCCAACCTGAGGTGGACGTCGGTAGGAATAGAAAACTCTCGCCTAAAGTACTCTAGTTTGGTCGGGGTGTCTACCCTATGCTTCCACATACCCATGATATCGGCGTAACTGGAGGAGTTGGGTCTCAAAAGGGAGTGTTTTGGAGGGTTTTGGGGATCTCGGCTAAAACCCAAAAATACACAGAATCTGTAGAGTTGTTTCAGTTTTTCCTAAGAATTTGTGGGTTTTACAAACAAATCCCAAAGCTAGATTTATGGAAACAAAGATTGAAGGCACGAATCTGGAAAAGTCACAGAAAACAGAAAAACAAGAATGTGTTTCAGAATCAAGAACAGTGGTGAACTATCAAGAAAGCTGTGACAAAATGTGCACACGGGTGCGAGGCCAAGGATAGTGGCAAAAGTGAGCAAAATTTGTGAACAGTGTGTGCGTGTTTAAGATACTGATTAGGCAGAAACAAAAGCGTAAGATAAATGTGCTCAAATACATGATTCATTAATCAAATACTTGAGCAAGACAGAATGGCAACAAATGATGAAGCGAAACTTCTTGAAGAGCAACGAGAAATTGAAATAAAAGGGAACTGTGACTTACCCAAAGAAGAATGAAGCTGAAGTAAATCTTCGCCGGGATCAAACGGAAGCCGGAAGCAAGGAAAAACAACAGAAGCCTCGACGGAGAGAGAGTAAGGCTGGTCGTAGAAAGCTTCGTGAAGGCAACAATGGAGGATTTGGAAGAAAAGGCTAGAGAGAGAAAAAGCTACGGAGACAATGGTGAAAAGTGAAAAGATGGGAGGAAGGAAGTTTTGTTAAAACACAAAAATGGCGACAAAGAGGCCATTAATGTGCCTAAAAGAGCGTATGCGTCAGGCGGCGCACGCAAGAAAAATTCGACTTACAGGCGCGTAACAGGTACGATCTAGTAAGAGGTAAACACGTGGCAGGAACGGTTGGTTTATTTTGCGTGATAGCTCATACGCGTGAAGGAGCACTTGGAACTCTTGATTTTATAGAGCAGTACCTCGGCCTTTAGAATAATCTCGGCTGAGAAACTTGGACAATCTTTGTTAAAAAATTTTGGAACCTTGATGAGGCAGACTACAGGACCTGGTTGTGAAAAGCCAGTATATCATGACCTAGGCAAGATAGCCGAAATAAACGATATAGGTTCTATCACCTCAGGATGCCGAGGTAATAGAACCTAGGGGGCAGTTGTAGGGATATAATTTCTGAGTACCAACACGTGGCCAAGGTGATGCCGACGTGTCAGTCGAGGTGCCACGTGTCCTGGTCATGACGCCGAGGTTATCTTGGCTAGGCTGAGGTTGTCTCCGAAGATATCGGAATCCGGGATAAGCGGATAAGGGACAAGAGTCCTAGAATGAGGAAGTGACTCAACTTGGATAAGGATAAAGCTCTTAGGGAGTTTATCTTTATCTATTGAAGAGTCCAGGATAAGCACTAAGCTAAAGTCCATTGAAGCAAGGCTTCTATTGGGACTATGATTGAGTTAACTATAAAAGAGAGGCACCCCCATGGGTCTAGGGTACGCATTTTATATTCAGAACAGTGAGTTAAGATCTATTGATTATCTTTGAGAGATATTTGATTACTGACTTAATCATCGGAGTGCCCCCGGGTGGACGGACCACCGTCGGATTCTTATCTTTCTGTTTCAGGTTGTTCTAGCTTATCCTATTCTGCCAGTGTTCTCCTGTTGAATACTGAGTTGGCAGTGTGGTCAGAAATTCACTCACACTTCACTAAGATTTCTTGGTGCAGGTCTAACTATGAAGGTATATATATAATTAACAAAAATTTGAAAATGTCACCTATAAAAGCACTTTCAGGGATAAAAACAATTTCGTGCCACAATGTTTACTTTTTTAGATGAAAATTTTGGTCCCAAGAGAATAGTAATCCATATTGATGATATGTCTTAGACCTTACTGGTTATTGATAAATAATGTGAAGAAAATAATCTGCTTAGAAGAAATTAATTTGAAAAAGTATAATTAGCTGAAGCTAATTAATGAGCCAAGCTTGGAAATAAAAGACCTTTTAGTCTCAACAAAACCCCGACCTGATTTGAAAACAAATAGCAACAAGAAAAATAAAGGGTAAAGAAATGCTCAATTGCCTATTTGGGCTAACTAAATTAAAAAAATAAGGTGTTACCCCCCAATAAACAAAGAGATGATAGGAAATTGATAAGTGAGAATAAATTGACCACCCTTCTAGGATTATTAGAGAATAAAATGAGTTTGGGAAACATCAACAATATGACTCAGAATTGTTTGCCTCTAACCATGGCAATAAATTTCATAAATGCTGATGAAAATACCACTGGGACAATATGGTTTACTCCTACGCTTTGTTTTCTTTTACTTTCCCTCCACAAGTCTCCCCTCAAAATTCTGATCCAAACACAACCATAATAATTCAAAGTTGCAAACCTCTGAACAAATGATTACTTGCAGAGTTGAATTTCTTAATAATTGTATGGATTTAATAATATGAAGTGTTGTTATGTATCCCCACTTGGGATGAAACTACTCTTAAAGCTATTGATAAAAGAAGTTTGTGGACTGTAAAATGAAAATTAGATAGAGTATTAGTTAATTCTAGTGAGTTCAAGTTTTCAAAAAAGGCGAAGCTGAGTTATTGGCTAGTATAGTTTCGTATCATTGTCCTGTTGTCACTTTAATGATTGAAATTAAATTGAGAAAACTTTTCATAATCGTCAATTTTTGGATGAAGCACGGGATGGGAATATCAAGGAGATTCTTCAAAATTCTTCAAATTTCAAAGGTAATAGGTTCTCAAGTGTTGAGAATGAGCCTTAAAATGAAAAGAATCGAGTTTGTTTTTTAAAAACTGAACAATAAAACACCGATCTAAATTAGAGTCATTGAAGCAAAAGAGAAACTAAATTAGATCCAAGAGTGCTTTAACTTTTCATATAACCACGAGCACCTTCATGGATTTGGGTAGGGATTTGAAAAGAAAAAGGAAAAGAAAAAAATGGGTGAAATGTGAATGAAATAGAGCTACATTTCACCCACCTTTTCTCCTTCTCTTTCCAAATATATATCCAAATCCATGATCCAACCACAACCTAAAGAATGTTCTTAAAAAGTGAATACCATGTGAACACTCAATTAGGCCCTATGGCACAGAGTAGAACCTATTTAAATTCTAATAAATCAACCACCTAAGGAGATATAAATGAAGATTTGTGTCGAGGGATTTAAAAAAGGCTCATGACTTTTTGTTTCATATGTATTCATTAATGTTGTTTCAATAAAGAAACTGCTGCACAGCACTAATTTGCTCCTAATGTATGAGTTAATAGCTGCAAGAATTGATCAGTGGGAGGTCTAATGGACTAGAGAAGTGGATAAAACAGAAATTGTGTTGATTCAACTATAATACTATAAAATCGCTACAACTCCAATTATTTTGGACAAGTGCTATTACTACTTTTAAGCTATCTAGCAATGAAATATAATAGTAGTGTCGTGGTTTCTACAAGGAAAAAATCGACTGTCTCATTACATTCTGCAACTTGGAGTGCGAAAGAAATTGTAATAAAGTTGTGAATGCCAAGACAACTACATAATGTTGCTTAAACTTATCTTTAGATGCCGACAACGCACAGAGTGTTGACTGTTGAAGTGTGTGCAAGTTGAATGGTGTTGGACGCCTTGCACAAGTAACGGTTTTTTGTTTGGATAAATCAAACAGAGCTAATAATAGGAACACTCTAGAAGAATAGGAAATATCAGGCGAGCTACTAATAAAAAAGATTCATCCACTGTGTTGTGAGCCTCAAATGCTAAAGCATTAGCCTAATAGTTTGCTTCTTTCCCTTCCAAGAACACCATGAAGGATTCAAGCCGTTGCAAAGTATATTAATCTCCTCCATAATGTCGCCAATAACTGAAAGATCTCAACAATTCTAAGGAAAAATCTCCAGTGCAAAACTTTATATCACAGAGCATAGGGCTTCAATATGACCTGCTCAACATTCCATACAAAAGGTTGTGTTACTATTATCAAGAAAAAGATTTCCATTGAGCTAAGAAAGAACATCTAAAAGAGAAACAGACTCAGGTCAAATCAGGAATGCTTCTCCTCACTGAAAATACCCATTTTGGTAAGCTATTTGGTCAGCAAGAAATTATTATGGTTGCAAGCATGAAACGAATCTTTTGAGGACCAGCTGCTCCAACATTGTAACTAAAAGAGCTATGATGTGTAAACCCTTGCTATGTCAACATATTGGACATTTGAAAAAAATAAAATAAATAAAGTGTAACTTCTTTCCTTGTAAAGGTGCAGAAGTACATGATTGTGTTCCATAATTTTCAACTAATTTATATATCATTGCATTACTATCTACAGTTCTTGGCAAACACATTTAAACTTTGAAAAAGTAAACATATGCGTATATGATATGAACAGATTAAGTAAAACCCTTCTCCATGTTTCCACTTCCAGGGAGATGCTTTGTTGTGTTTGCACTAGTAAATGACATTGTTACGACTGCCCACAATCACGGCATAGTGAACAAATTGAGATGATTTCTAAAGCAAAGCAAAAATGAAATAACATGAACACAAGTTCAGAAGAAATGACAGACCTGAGACATCTTTCCTCCCGATGTTCTTTGGTTGTGAATTATTAGTGAACTGAATGGCCTTAAAATGAAGCGTAACACATTCCCCCAGAGCTAGTACAGCGTGCTCAACAAAACTTTTAGTAGTGCAAACATCTGAACATTGAAATTTTAATGTCAAAGCTTAAATATCATAATTATGGCCATCAAATTTGGTAAAAAGAAAGAGCATGATGCATTTTCATCACCTAAACTCGAAATTACACTTGGATGCTACTTTAAAAAATGAGGGGGAAAACACACACACATGGGATGCTACCAATGGCAAATGTGGAGGGGGCACAAATCGATAAATAATTGCTCTAGGCACTTGAATTAGGACCAAAGAAACTTTATATGAACTCCTCCTATACCCCATACTGTAGAATGGAGAAGGGTGGGTGCAATGATTTTACTGCACTCCCAATTCAGAGGCAATGTTTTTGTGTTTACGAATGTTGATCTCTCATTTCCATATCAATGCAATGTCAAATTATTGGAATAAATAGGACCTTCTTATGGTAAAAATATTACAATATTTCATGTTCCTATGACATGCAGGATTGGTGTTACATGTCAATTTTTCTAACTTTTCTAATTTCTTGATGAGAACCATTTTTGACAATATTGTTGTAATAACTAGCATGGTTACTAAATGAAAGAATTGCAGAGTTAGTCCGTTTCATTTCAACCAGTAAGCAAGGTAGAGTAGAACTTAGAAGGGTTATTTCGTAGTGTCATTGGAGATCATAACCTATATATAACCCAATGAGATCTTATTATTTGTTTGCACCACTAACAATAATTCTATTTCATTACCAATTAAAAACGTGCAAGAATATTGAGCAAAAATCTATTATCTATATAAGGATGTTGTTTCAATTATATACAATACATTTTTGAAATTAACTAAATATTATAAAATTATTGATTGAATATATTCTAACCTATTTATATCATTATATGCACTTACACAACTGTTTTTCCACTTATACTTCACCTTTTCAAAAAATGAGGGGGGGAAAAATGTACTATGTTGTTGAGAAGCTCACAAGAATTCTGGATAATATGGCCAAAAGAAGACAAGAGAGAATTAGTACCCTTCAAAGTACTTACCATAGTTAAAGGAATCCCCTTCAATCTGAACATCATGAACACCCAAAACCCTGGCAAACTATTACTGTTACAATTACCTCCACTTTGTAAACAATCGCACCAACACTTCAAAAGAGCACCATCAAAATTGATTTTAAGCACTCCCTTCACCTGGGGCCTCCAACTGGGCACTCTTTTTGTTGAACAGGAGCAGCCACCTTGAGCTGTGTTTGTGTATTGATATAACCTTGTAAGTAATCAGCCACATACCTAGCCACCTCCTCTGCTGATTAACTCTTCTTGTTAAAAACCCAATCATTGCGATTGTACCAAATACTCTAACAAGTGAAAAAAAATAATCCCAAAGCCAATACATCCATCTGTAGGCTAAACTCCTGGGTCAAGAAAAGAAAGTTTTGAATTGGGCCTATATGCAGAACAGAGTAAAGAGGGCTTACAGACCAAAGTAGTGCAGCCAAATGGAAATAACAGAGTCATCCAATTAAATTACCTTGCACCTGTTATCAATTAAGTTTGATCGAACAGGGAGGATATATGAACACGTTTTCCATGCAAAGATTTCCACTTTATTCGAAATTTTTAGCTGCCAAATCTTCATTGAAAATGCCCTTTCAAATCTCCCATCGTCTGAGCTGATCTGTGTTTCTCCTCTTTGCAAAACCATCTCCAAATGATATATGCCAACTTAACAGAAAAAAGGCCATTTTTAGTGAAGTGCCAAACCAGTATGTCATGAGCAAGCCTTGGGCAAAGAGGGATTTTACATATCAACTCAACTTCAAAATCCAAAAAGTACTATTCGATCAGAGTTTCATAAATAAGAGAGAAATCCTTAGCATCAGCATCATGGAGGACTCTGAAAACAGAAATAGGTTTGTAAGATAAGGCCTTGGAATCCATTCCCAACATGCCAACGCAACCCAGCCTCCAGAAAAGACTTTGCATTCCAAATAAATGTTGGGTTACTACTCAAGCTACCTTGAAGAAAATTTGAATAAGCAACTGCCGGCCTTCAATAGCTAATAGAGCTTTATTAAAAGCCCATCCCATGAAGCCAAACAGCCAAAGCTCAAGTTTGTACAATATCTTTCATCTATACTTCTTTCTTTCCTTTTTCTTTCTTTTTTCCCCTTCAAGTACCATCTTACAAATTGCAGACAAAATCTATTGCCTTTGATGAAGTGGAAATTTATTATATCTTTAACAATATAATCTTATCTCCAATAAGAACTTCATTGATAAAAGAGACCAAGTACAAGAGTTTAACCGCCTAAACATAACAAACAAAACAGGAAAATAGAGCTTTGAATAAAAACTTTAAAATCACAAGAACTACGAAGGACGACAACTAGTAGAATAGCAAAATAACCGAACATCTCAGAAATAGAGGAGCAAGCTGATTGAATTCTTGATGAAGCCCCAAAACCAGCTAGAGCTTAGCTTGAGAGAAGAAGCTATTGTTTGCCATAGTAAAGCTGCAAAGTTAAAAAGACTTAGCTAGGAGTAGATCATATATCCATGGAGGTAAACCAACATGAATATCCTTACTGCCTTTCAACTGCCCAAACAATTAACCTTAACATACTAACCCTACTGAAGGAATGTGAGGTAAAGAAGCACAACACGAATCTACTGGAGAAAACAAACAAACAAAAAGAAACAAAGAGAAAATATCAAAGCTAATTCATGAGCATAAAACTAAAGAAAGAGGACAGAACTTATACTAGTGTATTCTTCTTTGCACATAACCAGAATATGTGCTAACTTATTTATAGCATTGTGTGAACTTATACAAGTCTGTTATAACTTACAATTTACTTGTTCAAAGTAAGAGGTGAAAAAACATACTCCAATAGTCCAACAACACACAAAATGATAGAAAATATGGGTAGGGTAATATTCAGGAAATTTAATATGGTTATGTCATTTTGGATTGTATGAAGATTCAAGTGGAGAACAAATAGACAGACGCACCCAAATTTTATTGGGAAAAGAATTGAAATGGAAAACTCTTTTATATATTTGATCACCTCAGACCTAGTAAAGAAGCATGACAAACCAAGGTTCACAATAATTCCTGAGATCGTGGGTGCCAATTGGTACTTCACAATTTGAAATGGAAGAAGTTAACAATGGGTTTGCCAATGGTGCTGTTCACAAGTATGTAAATAAAAGTACAGACAAAAACAAAAGTGAAAGGCAGCAATTTGGACAGCCAAAAAACAACTTTGTACATTTTCTTATATCTCTTCTTCCTCCTTTTCTTCTTTTCTTTTTTTTTTTTTTTTTTTTTTTTTTTTGTTTCCTCATTCATTTCTAATATTTTGCGTCCTCTAATGGAAAAAGGTATGCTTTTTCAAGTATTCAAATTCCTTCATGAGTGTCTCTGCCAAGCATCCTCAAAAACTTCCTGCAAGACAAGGAAACAAATCCCTAAGTTGATAAAAGATTAGAACAAATATACACGAAATGTTATTGTAGTGGAGGATGAGTTTTATTTTTACCCTAGAAGGGAACCCATCATAAAGATGAGCTCGTGTCATCCCAACCTTATGCACAACATAATCTATTAAAGAAAATTGAATTTCAGATCATTGTCAAACAGATTAAGATATAAATCATTTTGAAAATGTTAATTGTTGGAATAGTTAATATTTTCTATTTTATTGTTCTTCTGTTTATATTTATTTAAGTTGACGGTATGATGGTCATATCACTATGTTAGGATTTGTATATATATATTTTGCTGATGTAATTAACAGATTCATTCCAGATATATAAAAAATTCTCTCTCTCTCTTTCTTCTCTTATCTATTCTTCTTCTTCCTAAACCCTAACCATAAATTGCTTCATTATTCATTCTAACTTGGTATCAGAGCAACAATCCATCTTTGTCTAGTGTTTGTCAAACTCTTGAAGTTCTTCTGAGGCAAAAACGACGTGCTGACGTCATCTTGCGAATGATGACGTCAGCGTGATGTCACAATCTAGACGGACGAGATGCTCCCTCCTTGGTCGCCTCTCTTCCCTGATGTTAATGGCGATTTTTCCATAATTTTTTGGACCATCTGATGTAAGTTTTGTATTTTTGAATGATTTTGGAGTTATTGGCATCATTTTTTTGATCTGTGATTCTGCGAGCTATCTACGATTTCTACTGTCACGCCCCACTTTTTATTACTCGAAGTCATTACCAAATTCATTAACTTAATTCAATTTCAAGGATAACATGCGGAAATAAACTTATACATTCAATCCGTAGAAGTGATTAACAATACTCTCATTCGTATGCAAAGTAAATATTACATGAACATACTTAATAAATTGCCCTTGGGCTTACATCACTTAAGGTACAAGAAGAAGGGTGTAACCCTTTTACAACAATGGCATTCCGCCAACATAACTGTGGCCCCGTGGCCAGTAAATAAATAGATCCAAATCTTGCAACTCAACCTGCTTAACACCTGAAAAAAAGATTCAACAACGTGGGATGAACATATAGTCCAGCAGGGAACTCAACATGATCCTCAACAATAACAACTTACAGATAGCTATGATCATGAACACTCATTCTCATACTAGAATAGTAATGTGACAGTTTATACAAAATATATATGTATGAACTTTTCTCGAAAACAACCGTTTCATTCAACGCTACAAGTAGTTTGTCTTTCCTTTTTCCTTTCATTAACCCCCATTCCCAATCTTTCATAACATTAACAAATACTTAGGAAGTAATCACACTAAGCCCGATACTCTCTTCCATTTCCTATACATACTCAGATGTACCTTTTCAAACATGTTTATCTTAAAAACATTCGTTCTCCTCCACACTTTCCAAAAGACAAAAATGACATTTTGGTTCGTTTCCATTACTATCATAACTATACATGTATATCTGTGTAAAAATATAAATTTACAACCCACCAACATGTATACAATCAACCAATGGAGTAACTCGGTCCTCCGAACTGTAACCAATCAAATCCATGATATTTTCAGTTACAACGAAACAACAACAATCCCATTTCGCTCTACTAGCTATGTGCGTAGTAAGCCAACAATACACCCCACTCAACAACATTAACAACAAGCCAGTTTACCAGGTGCTAGCTGGAGGGGTATGGTACCCTCGATTATTAGCACAGTCAGTTCTCCAAGCGCTACTTGGAAGGGTATGATACCTTTGATTCTAAGCGCGGTCAGTTCTCCAGTCGCTAGCTGGAAGGGTATGATACCTTTGATTCTCAGCGCAGGGCATAACACCAACAATCACAGCACATCAAGGCATAACCAACATGTATAATGCATATACATAAACTATCAAGACACCAGCAATGTGTTAAAGCATAAGAACACATGACCATCTCCTTCCGAGCAAATATACATATATATAATGTATCAAGCACTTCATCACATACGATGTTCAATTAATCAATGGCAAAATGCAAACCCGACAATTCTACACAACCGTGTCATCCTCCACCGATGACCAAGGACAAAACCTCTAGATGCATATAGTTAGTACATCTATTAAAAGACTCAAATATCATGAATCATAAACCCAACAACAATATTAACATGATAGTTAAAGATACAACTTCTACATGTGTGTTCAACACTCAAGATACAACAATCCAATTCTCAAACTTATTTCGAAAACACTTCCCTCTTTTTCACAAAAACGATTCCATTTCCTTTTTGTTATCACAAAACCAACTCCACTAATCTTGTTTCCATAAAATCAACTCCAAAGCCATGGTTAATCCTTTAGGTATTAACACCCTTACCACACTCATTTTGACAAAAGAGATTTACACACAATGGTCAACAAACCCCCATTATAATTTACTCAACCAAAATATAATTTAGGGCTTTTCCTCATTTAACTACAACATGCTAATTTATATTTATTTTAGCCAAAACAACAATCAATGAAGCCAACCCATTCTCTACACAACCAACCCTAGGTTTATTTCATGATTTTCAAACAAATCTAACATGATACAATTTTCATGCAATACAAAAATTACCACATGTCTATCTATAGACGGAGTATTGAAAAAGAACAAGGAGAATCCCTACCTCAAATGGAGAACTCAAAAGGAGAAGATGACCCGAAATCAAAGTGCTCCAAATCCCAAATTTCTTGGATCACAACGAAGCCCTCGACGATCAACACACTTCTTACAAAGGCCCAAGGTGAGGAAAACACTCTAGCTAGATCAATCCTAAGAGAGAAGTTAGGTTTTAGAGTGAGGTGCTCTCCAATGGCTTTTTCGAAAAAGTAAGAGAGAGAAAGGAAATCAAAAAGTGATTCAAAAAGCTGAATCTCGGTGTGTTATACAGGTCGACCCGCTCGAGCGTCGAACTCCCCGCTCGAGCGTCACTCACAGATCCCCGCTCGAGCGTCCAATCCCCAGCTCGAGAGGCGGATGCACGCTCCCAAAACTTTTACAGACATGGTGCCCGCTCGAGCGTCAAACTCCCCCGCTCGAGTGGACAAGCAACAACAGAGTCCCACTCGAGCGTCAAAAGAGCAGCTCGAGCGGAGGGACCAAAAACTGGGCAAGGATTTCTAAGTTTTAAAACATCACCAATTTATTCCCAACAAGTCCAACACAATCCAAAACTCTAAGATAAAGAGTAAGGGATAGAAAAGAGGATAAGACAACAACAAATCTACGGAACCAAGTCTGGATTACAGTTCAATAACAACAGGGAATACCGGGATCGCTATATCTACCTAGTGGGTTGTCTTCTCTAGGAGCCGAAATTAGTGTCTACACCTTTCTTGAGTGTTGTTTTGTGATTTGGTGGTGTTTTCTTAGAGTTTTTGTGGATTTTGGCTTCTCCCTGTTTGACAAATAGGACGTTTTTCCTCTCTGAATTGGTCCTGTAACTTGGAACTCTCTTCTTCGGCTCTTCTTGTTGCTGTGTTGATGCTTGGTTGTGTGTTGTTGTTTAATTGTTAGAGTTCTTGATTGATTGTTCCTACTTCTCAATCCTCTGTAATTAAGGATGATGAAATACCCAAGTCAACTACCACTAAGAAATTAAATGGTTTAAATTATCTGGCTTGGGCTCATGTTATTAAAATTTTCTTACGTGGCAAGAAGAAGTCACAGTTTCTTACTGAACTTCCACCCACTGAGGATGATAAAGCATATGATGATTGGTTGTGTAAGGATTCTTGTGTTATGGGTTGGATTTGGCATAGTCTAGAACCACATGTTGCTACTACCGTGGAATTTTGTGATACCTCTAAGGAAAATTGGGACTCCCTTGCTGAATCTTTTTCGAATTAGAGTAATGTCTCTTGAGTCTATGAGTTATATGAGAGATTTTTTCTATACGTCAATCTGGCCGATCATTTCCTGAGTATTATAGTAGTCTCAAGACCTTGTGGGATCAGTTATTGCAGCATCAGTCCTTCACTACTGATGTGAACAAGCAGAAGCAACATTGGGAGGAATTTATGATGGCTTCCTTACTTTCTGGCTTAGATCCTGAATTGAAGGGGTTCAACGATCAGATTCATGCCAGTGAGACTTTACCGTCTGCTACTAATGCGTATTCTCGGTTGTTATGTTCTTCCTTGGGCCAGTCCTAACCCCTATTTGGGTCTTCTACATTGTCTTCTTCTGCCTTGATCTCTAATAGTAGTGATTGAAGGTCTACTCATGTGGGTTCTCATGGCTCTTCTAGTTCACGAGGTTCTTATTTTGGTTTACGAGGTTCTTATGGAGGTGGTTCCCGTGGTGGGAGATTTCGTGGTGGTGGTTCACATGGAGGTGATAGTAGTGAACCTGGTTCCAGCACATGTGGTGATCGCAAGTGTACTCATTATGGTTCCCAAGGTCATACTGAACCTTGGTGTTGGCAGACGTATGGCAAACTTGATCATGTGCATTAGGTTATGGATGCTCTATCCTCACAGTCATCCTTATTTTCCATTGGTTCTGTTGCTTCTCTAGTTGATTGTTATGAGACTCTCACTACTCAGATTAGTGAGCTTACCGCTCTTGTCCAATCTCTCCGGCCTAGTCTACTTTCATCCTCTACTACTACTATGGCTAGTTCAGGTAATGTTGCATGTGTGGCCAAGTCTACTCAGCCTTGGCTTCTAAACTCTAGTGCTAGTTCCCATATCTCTAGTAATTCCTCTCTTTTTGATACTCTTAGGCCTGTTGATCATACGATTATACTTGCTGATGGATCTTCTCGATCTATCAGTGGTCAAGGTCCTCTTCATCCCACTCCATCCATTTCCTTACCTTTTGGTCTTTATGTTCCTAAGTTTCCATTTCATTTGCTTTCTGTTAGCTAATTGACTCAAGCTCTCCATTGTTCCATAACCTTTTCTCCCAATTCATGTGTTTTACAGGACCTCCGGACCAAGAAGATGATTGGTTCGGGGCATGAGAAGAATGGCTTATATTTTTTGGACATTGAGATTTCTCCTCCTCCTTCATCTACTGTGTTGAGCGCTACTATATCTCCTTTTTAGTGGCATTTTCACTTGGGTCATCCTTCTTTGGCCAAGCTTAAGTTAGTTGTTCCTGGTTTAAGTCATGTTTCTAAGATTGAGTGTGAAGCCTATCAACTTGGATAGGAGCACCGCAGTTCTTTTCCTAGTCGTAGTGTTAGTCATGTGCCTGTGTCGTTTGCTCTTGTCCATACGGATATCTGGGGTCCTTCTAGAACTCCCACTGTTAATGATTTTTTTTATTTTTTTATTTTTGTGGATGATTACTCTCGGATGACTTGGTTATTTTTAATGAAATAATTGACAAGAGTTATAGAAAATTATTACACAATAATTATGTAAATAAATATAGCCAAGTTACAAAAAAAAATAAAAGAGAAGAAGTTATTGCCATGAGTTATATATCAATTATTACATAATAAACATGTGAATAAAGTTAGACAAGTTACAAAACTTTATAACTCCATAAAGCTTGTTGCTAGGAATCACAATGTTTTAACATAAACACAAGAAATCAATATGCACTGCTATATTGTGCATAACCGTTGAATGCCAAGTCAATGGATTTTTAGGCTAATCTTAACCCTCTTAGCTTTAGGTATTACCACCTTTTGCATGACACCGCCACATTTGTAGAATTTATACAAAGGCTTTTGGTCTTTTTCAAAAATTCATACAAGGTCTTTAAACAATTCCTTGTGTCACAATGATTATGAAACTCTCAAAATCATATCCCAGAATGTCATCAACCGAATTAGGCACCCAAACATATTTGGTCCAACCTATCACTCTGAAGCCAATAGTCGTATTATTAGGAGACACAAATCCAAAGTTCAATAGTCTAATATACCACGGTATCTCGCTATACCACAGTTGACAAGCTTACAGACTTTCTTATTTTGTCCTGGAGCTGAAAACCCCTCGGGTTGCTCCATGTATATTTTTTCATTCAAATCTCCATTTAAGAAAGTTGTCTTTACATCCATCTGATGTATCTTTAGACCACGTAAAACTGCTATCGCAATCACCATGCGAAAGGATGTAATGCTTGTCACAGGTGAATACGTATCAAAGTAATTCAGGCCTTCTCGCTGCATGTATCCTTTGATAACTAGCTTAGCTTTATACTTATCAATTGATTCATCTGCTTTCATCTTTCTTCTAAAGATCCACTTGCTCCCCAAGGCCTTACTACCTAGGTTTAGATCAACCAACTTCTAAGTATGGTTTTGTAAGATGGAGTCAATCTCACTCTTAATTTCTTCTTTCCAAAAAGGACTTTCAAATGAAGTCACAGCTTCATGGAAAGTTCGAGGTTCTCCCTCTAACATATAAGTCAAGAAGTCCGAACCAAAGGACTTTGTGGTCCTAGCCCTTTTACTCCTTCTTGGCTCATCTACTTCCTCAGCTTGATCATCGACTTGATCATCTACTTGATCATCTATGTGATCATTGTCACCTTCAAGCTCTTTCATGGAACTCAAAACCCCTTCTTGTAGACAACAAGGAAATACATTTTTAAAGAAAAATGCATTTCTGGATTCCATGATAGTATTCTTGTATATATCTGAAATAACAAACTTAAACACAAGAAATCGATATGCACTCCTATACTGTGCATAACCGTTGACTACAAAGTCAACGGATCTTTAGGCTTATCATAACCCTCTTAGGTTTAGGTATTATCACATTTTGCATGACACCCCCACATTTGTAAAATTTATACAAAGGCTTTCAGCCTTTTCCAAAAATTCATACAGGGTCTTTAAACAATTCCTTGTGTCACAATGATTATGAAACTCTCAAAATCATATCACAGTAAATACATTCCCAAAATGTCATCAACTGAATTAGGCACCCAAACATATTTGGTCCAACCTATCACTCTGAAGCCATTAGTCTTACTATTAGGAAACACAAATCTAGTTTTCAATAGTCTACTATTCGGAACTTCATAACATGGCTAGTAGTCTTATCACTAGGAATCACTAATTCCTTAGCATGTGATCAGTAGACTTTCTACTACTAAGAATCACAATGTCTTAACCTGTGATTAGTAGTCACTTTACTACTAGGAATCACAACGTCCTGACATAGGATCAATAGACTCTTTCATTACTCGGAATCACCATGCCTTGACATATGATCAGTAGCTTCTCCACTACTAGGAACCATCATGTCTTGATATGTGATCAGTAATCTGTTCACTACTAGAAACCATAATCTCACAACTGTGTAGCCAGTGGTCTAACATCTCCTAGGAACCACCAATTTTTCTATCTCTGTGATTAGTGATCTTGTACTCACTAGGAGCCACCAATTTAAGAATATATTTGGAATTTAAAATTTCAAAAATATATTCACACACCCTAATGGGTTGTCTCATCTTTGCTTTCAAGCAAAGTCACATAACAATCATATATGCTATAATTGACACAAGGATAACATACTAATCGCCTCTAATTAATTCAGAGATATTATCATGCAATCTTATGATTTCCTTTAATGACACTTGATCTCTCTAGATCTTCCTTTAAGAATCTCGCAAGGCTTAAGGTTGTCAGGTCGAACAACATTTCTGTTGTCACCTCTTGAAGCCATTTCTGAAAAAACCACAACAGAATTTCACTTTCTGTGTTTCCAGAAATACACTTAACACTAGAAAATCTCACAGTTGAAAATTTAATTAAAAACTAGTCGCACCACTTAACCTAGAATCGAACATGGTCAGGAATGTTCCCAAGAAGGTTGGAGGGGTCACGTCGGTCCCACTTAAAACGTAGTTAACCTTTTGACAAAACTTTCAACAGCATGTTGACTCCTTGTTCATGGGAAACAATTTTAGAATTAAGTTTCCAAGGGATAAACCGGGCTAAAACAAACCAATTCCCAAGCAAATAAAATTTGTTACTAGAATTACACCACTCATAAAAGTTAACCGGTACTCCCAAAACTGAGCCCATTATTACAGAAAAAGAAATCATAAATATTTTAGCTAATGCTAAAATTTGGTTTCTTTTCTCAAAACCAAACACATTGGAAATAATCAAATTATAACCAAAGAGTTTCTCCAAACTTGGTTTTTCAACACTTTGGGAACAAAATGATTAAACCCAAAAACTTCCTCAAACCCCAAAGGTTTGAAATTAAATCCGTCTTAGCTGTCATTTCTGAACAAATAAGAGCTACTCTTTAGCCAATGCTAAACACTTTGGTTTCTATTATAGAAAACCAAACCAATTTCCAAACTTACAAGCAATTTAAAATTTGCTAACCAAATTACAAACAATGTAAAAAGAATTGCTCCAACAATTACACACATATAAAATGCTTCCAACATGCCAAGCAAACAACCTTGCTTAAAATAAACTTTGCAATTAACCACTACTAAATCTCAAGAGTAACCAATCCATAAGGATTTTATATAGTCCAAAATCCTTTCCACGCTTAGTTATTCTCGTTCATCACAAAGGTTAGTCGTCCATACTTTTTGATTGTACATCCTAAAGACTATTCATTTGGTTTTGTATTTGTTTTCCCAATCCCTTTCGCATAGGTATTCTTGTAAAGAAAGTTAGCAGAAAAAACAAAAAAAATACAAGCCAAACAATCTAAACAAAATGTAAATATAATAAATTAATTGAAACCATCTAGCCAACTATTGAATAATAAAATTAACCAATTAATTAAATGCTAGATGAGTTACAAAAATAAAATTTATAACTTCACAATTAAAATTAAAACTTTTAATTGGCAAGAGTTATATATGAACTTATTACACATTAAACATGTACATAATTATTTTTATTGGCAAGAGTTATACATGAACTTGTTACAATAACCATGTAAATAATTCTAGAGATAATAAGCATGTAACAAAAATTAAAATCTAGGAAATTTTTTTAACATGCAAATTATATTATAACATTATAAAATAAAAAGACATGCAAAGTATGGTAGAAAATTATGAATCATGCCAACAACAAATAAATATGCAAATTATGTTAGAGAGATTAAGCATTCTAATTAAATTAAAACCATAAAATTCACACATACCATTACATATATAAATTTTCTAATCTAAACAGGGATTAGTAAACATGAATTCATATATGTAATTAGTGGCACACCATACCAATTAAATTGAATAACAGTTATCAATCAACATGAAACAATTAGTAGACTATATTTTTTTTTTCCTTCCCATTATTTTCCTCATGAATAACAGTGGACTTATGTAAGACTCTTAGGTACAGAACACATATATAAATTTGATTAAAGGAAATATGAACTCCAAGTGCGAAACAGTGAACTCCTATATACATAAAGGCTCCAGAATAAGAGGTGTAAAAGAAACAGTATATTATTAGCCATTTTGAATAACTATTGATTTTCCAATGAACAAAGCAAAATAGTGTACCCTTCTAGGGAAAATTATTACACATAACGTGTGAATCTAATTATCTAATTTCATAAGAAACATAAATTAATATGTTTTAAGTTTGTTGTATAAATTGTGTACTTAAATAAAATAAATAGATTCATATTAAACAACCACTTTGAATTTCAAAACAAGAACATACTAGAATTTACAGAAATTCATAATAAAATAAAACTAGTAGAAGGAAGCAAACCGAAGCCTGTGTGATACCACAGTGTCCTTAAAACAAATTAACTGCCTCACCGTGGCTGCTGGAGGAACGTCAACTTCTGTCTTCCAGGATACGACAGTTTAGATCGGGTAACGCAGAATCACCTTCTGTTAGCTTTGGCGAACTTGATAATGGTTGCACTCTCTCTAACAAGACCCAAAGAAGGGACTAGCAAAAGATAAGAAAATTTTTCTTTGGTGTAAAAAATCATCTCCAACCTTTTTTTTATCTTAAAGCAACATCCCTATTTTCCATCAGAATCTCTCAAAAACTCTTCTTCTAAGTTGGAGGGGAAAGGCCCTTTTTATACTTGTAGGGAAGAGGTCTTAGCCATGAAGCCTACCATAAAACCTAGCATCAATGGCCATCAACTCTAGCCGTTAGGGCTAAAGTTACAAAGGTGCAAAACTCTCATGTGCATAATGCTCATCAACTCTATTGTCAAAAGATGAGAGTTACAAAGGGTGAATAAATAAATAAATAAATAAATATATATAATGCTATTTAAATAATCCAACTAGATGGGTCGCAAAATGGATACAGGTATTGGGTCATAACCCGATCCATACCCAGTCTAAAACATATGCATAAGACAAGCCCAGTCCAGCATAGCACAATTTAGTCCATGCCCAAGACTAAGTCGAACATATGCACATACACAAGCCTAGGCCAGTCCAGACCAAGACTAAAACTAAGTCCAAGTCCAAGTCCAAGTCCAAGTCCAAGTACAAGCCTAGGCCCAAGCCCAACTTCTATTGATGCCCACTTTATGAGACAATTCTCATTCACAACTCAATAGTTTCGGCCCATCATTTTTATATTGTAATCTTCTCACTTGAAAGGATACAAAACCACTCAGACCCACCTTAACCGACAATTGGGTCCCACTTTAATTTCGAATTAAAGTTGCCAAAAAACCATTATTTTTCAACACTTTGTTAGTGCTGATGTTATTTTTTCCTTCTCCACTCCTTTTTTTCTCCTCCTCTAAGTAACAATTATCCACTGATCTTCTTTCTTGTCGCGAAGGGTAGCCTGCTTCCCTCACCCCTACTCTTTCGTCTTATGATCCTTTCTCCTCTTTTATATCTTCTCCTTCCAGTATCACCTCTACCCCTTCTTTGCAGGTTTATCAACAGTCTCAAGCTCGTCACATTGTGTCTTATAGCCTGACCAGTTCATCTCCTTCGTGTGAGGTTCCGAACTCCCTTGTTCCACCTGCCGATGTGCCCTTTGATGACTGTCTTATTGCCCTTCGCAAAGGTAAACGAACTTGCACTCAACATCCTATTGCTTAATTTTATTTTATTTTTATGCTCGCCTCTCTCTTGGTCTTCACTCCTTTGCTTATAGCTTGTCTAGTATTACCATTCCCTATTCATATCAGCAAGCTATGTCCATCTCTAGTTGAAAGCATGCCATGAATGAGGAAGTGCATGCCCTTTATAAGAATCAGATGTGGGAACTTACCTCTCTACCTTCTTTTAAATTTATTGTGGGTTATCGTTGGATTTATACTGTAAGTATCTTTCTGATGGGACTGTTGAGTGGCTTAAGGTTCACTCGGTAGCCAAAGGTTGCCAACAAACCTATGTTGTTGATTACCTAGAGACTTTCTCTCCTGTGGCTCGTCTTAACTCTGTTCGGATCCTTCTCTCCGTTGCCGTTAGTAAGTCTTGGCCTTTATATCAACTTGATATCAAGAATGCCTTTGTTCATTGTGATCTCCACGAGGAGGTCTATATGGATCAACCCCTTGCTATGTTGTTCCCGGTTATGAGGATCTTGTTTGTCGATTGTGGAAGCTTTGTATGGTCTCAAGCAGTCCCCTCGTGCCTGGTTTGATCATTTCAATGCGGTTGTGATCGCCTATGGTTTTCACTGTTCCACCTTTGATCACTCTGTCTTTGTTTGCCACTCGTCTATTGGGAGTATTGTTCTTATTGTCTATATCGATGACATAATCATTTCTGGGAGTGATTCCACTAGTATTGCTGATTTGAAGTGGTATTTAGGCCAATAATTTCACGCCAAAGACTTAGGTCATCTTCAGTATTTCCTTAGGATTGAAGTTGCTCGCTCTTCTCAAGGATTATTTCTCTCTCAACGGAAGTATGTTCTTGATCTTCTCAGTGAGACTGGCCTCTTACGCACATGTCCTAGTGATACTCCCATGGATTCTAGTGTCAAACTTGATGGTGAAACTGGGAACTTGTTTCCTAATATTGGTCATTATCGTCAGCTGGTTGGGAGGTTAATCTATCTCACTGTCACTTGTCCCGATATTACATATGCCGTAGGAGTGGTTAGTCAATTTATGCATCCTCCCTGCCAACCTCATTTTGTTTTTGTGTGTCGTATCTTGTAGTACTTGAAGAATGCCCTTAGTTGGGGTTTGCTCTATTACCCGTCTTCCTTGTTGTCTGTCATCAGTTTCAGTGATGCTGATTGGGCTGGTAATAAGATTGACCGCCGTTCCACCTCCGGCTATTGTACCTTTGTTGGTGGTAATCTTGTTACTTGGCATAGCAACAAACAAACCTTTGTTGCACATTCTAGTGCCAAGGCTAAGTACTGTCCCATGGCTCATACTACTTTTGAGATGCTCTGGGCTCAGTATTTTCTCTGGGATTTTTTCTTTTCTATTCCCACTCTTATGTGCATGTCTTGTGATAATTAGACGGCTATCTTTATTGCCAACAATTTAGTGTTTCATGAACGAACCAAACATATAGAAGTTGACTGCTATTTCATTCGTGATCTCTTACTTTGCAAGCAACTTGTGACTCCTTATGTTCGTTTTGAAGATCAATTGGGTGGTATTCTCACTGAGCCTTTGGCTTGGTCTTCGTTTCATCGTTTATCTATCAAGCTGAGCATGTTTGATCTCTTGCTCCAGCTTGAGGGAGAGTGTTAGAATAGTTATTATTTTCTATTTTATTATTTTTCTGTTAATATTTACTTAAGTTGAGAGTACGGTGGTCATATCACTATGTTAGGGTTTGTATATATATTTTGTTGATGTAATTAATAGATTCATTCCAGATATATATATATAAAAAAATTATCTCTCTTCTCTTATCTTTTCTTCTTCCTCCTAAACCCTAACCCTAAATTGCTTCATTATACATTCTAACTTTAATCATTTGAAAAACAGGATATATGTGTAGCTTGCCTTTCGTGCTCCTTTCGGATACGATAGCCCTACAATTCGGACTCCCATGGTTCTAAATCTGATTTCACAAGTGCAATGTGAAATAGATAAACACAAATGAGTCCAAATCCAGCAATTCTTTTAGAAAATCGATTTTGAATCAAAATGTCAAAAATGGACTGTTTTGTCAGATAAAGAGCCACCACCTAAATATTTTTTTGAGAAATTTAGGAAACCCGTGACTCGTGCCGAAGGCTATGTGCCAGTCATCACCAAGATTGTCTCGGCTCGGGAACTTAGGTACGAGAGAGGAAGGTCATAAAGTGAGCATCCCTCTTGCCCGATCAAAGATCGGCATCTACTAATCATGATGCGATTTTTATTTACATTATATGCTCTTGTTTCCATTATTTTAGGCTAGCATTGCTATGTGATGACACAAGTATAGACTAATTTGCAAAAATTGGAACACTTTCATTTCATGTTTGTTTGAAAATTATTTTGAATACGCATCGCTTAAAAAAGTGAGTTTGTATATACATTAATCAATTTATTCCGATTCAAGCAATTAGCCTTCATCCACCGGCATTGAAACAGATATAACACTTAAGCACTTAGTCTCATGGAATCATGCTTTGACGACATGGCAACAATCACACGCATGCGGTATGCTAAAGTAATAAGTGCTCACCTAGTACTCCAAGGCAAGTCAAAAGTATAAAAGAGTTAGAAAACAAAATGCGTGATTCTAACTAATGTGATATGACTAATGCAACACATACAATTTTTGCAATTAACGGGCTCGGCTACTAACATGGTATTTGAAGCAATTTGATGGTATGCGGTCTAAACACGTATTCAAAGAATTTAAGCAATAACAATGCTTGGTTAGAATGATGAACCGAGTTTCTATGCATGCAAGATCAGTGGATGCAAATCATGGGAAATGCTAAAGAAACATGATATTCTATGCTACCATCATAAGCAAGTAAATAAAAGGGAGAAAGACGTGGGGTTGGAAGACATACACATCATTACACATTATTACATATTTTCCTTTATGCAAGAGGGTCCGAATGAATGTCCAAGTGTCCGAAATAAACTAATTATTACAAAACCAAATGAAGGAATTAAGCTAATGAATACTAAGTAACTAACTAGCTATCTAAGTTATTAAAACAAGGATAAATAATAAAACTAACTAGCTAAGTTAATTAACTATGACAATTATGATTAAACATTAATAACAATTACAACAATGCTAACTATAACAATAATGGGAACATTAATTAACAACATTGATATAAACAAAGATGCCCAAGGATTGCATAGCAGCTCTGTCTGCCTCCCTAGGAATTTGCCATGTTTCACCTTCAGCCACTGCCCTCTGTTTTTGCAAAAACACACTATTTACCAAACATTGGAGCTCGGTCGGCCCCCAATGAGGCCCGGCCAGGCCCAAACAAGGCCAGTCGTGCCCTAATTTCGTGCAAAAGTCTGCTTTTGTGCTTAGAGGTGAAAACAGTGCAGACAGAGTTTTTTTTTCTGAGCTCTGTTTGTCCCTTCTGCTATTCTCTGTCATAGAGAGGCTCAAGAAAAGAACGAAGTTGATTCCAAAGCCATCAATAAGCAAGTTGATCGCTTGATGATTTGGGAGACAATTGGACAAAAATCAATAAATGCAATGAACAACAACTACTCCTCCCTCCTATCATGACGTGAACTCAAAGAGGGAGGTAGAGACGCTTCAAGTTTCATCAACACATCGTGAATTGGTGTGTGACGACTCTTGACACTATGGACTCAGCATAACATCCGGCTGAATCCAAGCAATCTTACTTGTTTTCGTTATGTCAGTTTCATTGGTTTTAAGCCCATTTTATTAGTCATTTCCATTCTTTAATCAATTTGTCCAAAGTGACAGTTAAGTCCCCTATATGAGAAGAAATGTCAAATGAGAAGTGATCTGAGGCATGAAAGAGGGACTATGCGTTGACGATGAACCCCTGTAGAGGTTAAGCCATTGAGCATAGGTCTCTTTCCCATGCTTTGAATTACCATCAATCTTTTAACATAACTCTCAAACAAAAAAGAAAAAAGAAAATGGGGAGGTTGCAGATATGATTGCATGAGATTGAGTTTAAGAATGAGACTCTTAATATGAAAACCAAGCAAAGAAAAGCTATCAACTCAAATGGCTTGATGTCTAAGGCCTAAACAAGCAAAGCAATGAGGACTTACAACATGATAGGCAAAGTATTCAAAGCATAAACCAATTAAATGAATTAAAACAAGTCTAAACAGTCGCTAATATGTAAAAACCAGTGACTAACATGATGTTAAAGAGTATGAAAAAGATAGGAAATAACAAAGAATCACAAGGCTAGTGAACAAGAGCAAGGAGAGGTGTCTAGCCCCTCCATTTTTTAGACCTCAAACCATGTTTTTTTAGCCTATTTTGAACTTTGAAAATCAATTTGAAGACTCAAAAAAAGTGTTCAAAGAGGCAAGGGTGGGAGCTATGAAGTAAGGTGCAAGAAATGGTATTAAACCTTTCTACCTTTGGTAGGTATTCAAACCCAAGCTTCAACACTTGAAATGGATCCAAAATAATATAAAGACACAAGAAATTGATAGTAAGAGACAGAAATGAAAGCAAGAGAAAAGATGGTAAGCTTATTCCTCTTAGAGAGGATAAGCTTTTGTTGTGAATCAAACTTGGTCCAAACACACTCTCAAGCTTGAATTGTGATTCTCAAGGCTCAACCAAGGCTCCAAGGTTAAGGTCTAAGGGTTTGTATGGTGTATAGATATGACTCAAAGATGGCAAGCTTGCTCAAAGATGGCTTGCACAAGAAGAAGGAGCTCTCAAGTAAGTGTATAGGCTCTTTCGAAATTGTTTAACCCTCAAAACAGAGATATAACCTTGTATTTATAGAATTTGAGCAAAATAGGTCACAAATATCTTCAAAAATAGGCAGCTGGCGGGCTCCCGCCCAGAACAGTGTTTATCGCCACCAAGGCACAGCCGGCCCCAAATGGCTACGGCCGGCTCCTAATGAGGCACGGCCGAGCCCCAATGTGCTCCCTTGTTTCTCTGTTTCAAGCTCAATGTAGGGTGGCACAATGTTCAAAAGGGACCTCTGAAGGATAAACAAGGTAAATAGGAAGGTGTTAGGACTGTTTCAAAGCTCAACCTTGGAGTCCTTCGTTGAGCATTCGAATCACACACAATGTAACTTTCATCATTGAGTGCACAGAGCAAAGCGCCCGAGTCTTAGGGGCGGTCAAAAATGGGGTGTCTACAATATGTCTTTAAGAACTTGATGATTCACAAAAACAACATAACTAAATTCACTTTTCACTAGGAGCTAACATGTACTAAATATTGAATCTAAATAGAATCAACAATATTTTGGTTTGCAAATGTATCTAAACATTGAGAAAAATGTAAACCTTATTAGAAACATTTTCTGGTACAGAGGGCATTCTTTCTTGTGGGTGTTAGAGAAGAATGGGGTGACAAAATATTACATTAATGTGATTAGGGACATGTATGATGGTGTGATGACCACTATTAGATCGCTTGTTGGAGAGACAAATGAATTTCCAATTATTGTAGGGTTACACCAAAGATCAACCTTAAGTCCTTATCTTTTTGCTTTAGTTATCAACCTTTAGTTATGAATGAGTTGACAAGAAATATTCACGATGATGTGCCGTAGTGTATGCTTTTTGCAGATGATATCGTGTTAGTAGATAAGACTAGAGAATGAGTTAACACTAAGTTGGAGACTTGGAGAGAAGCACTTAAATCTAAAGGATTTAGGATAAGTAAAACTAAGATAGAGTACATGGAGTATAATTTTAGTAACAATAACAATGGAAGTAAAGGAGAAGTGAAGATTGAGAACCAAAAACTACTTAATAATGAACATTTTCGTTATTTAGGATAGATTATCACAACGGCTGGGAAGATTGGAGCGGATATAGTCCATGGAATTAAGGTAGGGTGGTTTAAGTGGAGGAGTGAGTCTGGAGTACCGTGCTATAAACAAGTACCCACAAGACTAAAAGGAAAGTTCAATAGAACGGCTATTATTCCAGTGATGTTGTATGGGACGGAATGTTGGGCAACTAAGAAACAACATGTAGATAATATGAGTGTTGCTGAAATAAGGATGTTAAGGTGGATGTGTGGCAAGACTAAAAAAGACAGAATTAGCAATGAGTATATTTGAGAATGGGTAGGGGTAGAACCGATAAAAGATAAGTTGAGAGAGAATAGATTGAGATGGTTTGGGCATATACAACGGAGACCAACAGAGGCAATAATGAAGAGATACGATGTGGTGACGGTAGATGGAAGTGTTAGGGGACGAGTGTGGACGTCCCCGAATGCCCGGGGAGGATGAGGTCCCCCCCCCCCCCCGTTCTGTTCATATTGGGTTCACTACAGTTCAGGACTCTCAGATAGTCACGGTTCTTAATCTAAACCAAAGAGTCCAAATCCGGCAAATCGTTTTGAGAAAACAGATTTTTAGAAAAGAAGTGCCAAACATGGACTGCTTTGCCAGATACAGAGTCACCACCTAAATATTTTTTATGGGGGAATTTAAGAAACCCTGACTCGGTGCCAAAGGCCACGTGTCCGTCATCACCAAAGTTACCTCGGCTCAGGAACTTGGGTACGATTAGGGAAGGTCAGCTATGAGCACAGCTATGAGCACCCCCTCTCGCCCAGTCCGAAGACCGGCCTCTACTAACCATGATATCTTGTTTTGAAAGCATTATGTGTTCTTATTCCAGTTATTAGCCTAGAATTACTATGTTATGCGCACAGCAAACAAGTATAGACCAAATCGCCTAAATTGGAACAAAACATTACATGTTTGTTTTGAAAATGGTTTGCTACTCGCAAGTAGGCTAAAATGCGGGTTTTGCCACCCTCAAGTGGGCTTTAGAAAAGATGGTTTTGCTACTATCTAGTGGGCTTAAAACTCACAGCTTTAATGCATTATTCCAATTTGGGTAATTCAACCTCCATCCACAGGCACTCAAGCAGTTATATCACATAAGCAGCTAGCCTCATGGTAATCATGCTATTATGGCAATACTCGCATGCAGTATGCTAAAGCATAAATGCTTACCGAGTACTCCGAGCCAAAACAGAAACTAGTTAGTAATCATATGCATGATCCTAGTTCATGTTAAGATGGCTAATGCAACACATGCAAAATGCAACTAAGATGGGCTCGGCTAATCTACAATGACATGTGAAATGCTACAACTAACACATATTCAATTTGGAATTGGAATACAAATGCAGTTAGAATGATGCACCGAGCCCGGTGCATGCAAAACGAATGAATGGATGCAAACGTGCTATCATACTGTATGCTAATTGAAACATGCCCTAGACTAACCATCGAAAGCTAGTAAATAAAAGGGAAGAAAGATGTGGGGTTGGGAGACATACACACACGCACCCACACTTATTACAAATCCGTCCTCGCTCGGAGGGACCAAAAGAATATACAAATTAATTAACCTACAAGCTAATTAATTATTACAAACCCTTAATTAATTAAACAAATTAACTAAGCTACTAAAGTAGTGAAACAGCCTCAGGAAGAGGGATGAATGCATGCTCGGATTGGCTTCGCTCGGATTGGCTTCGCTCGGAAACCCAATGCCATGCCACTGTTGCCTCTGTTTTCCCTGCTCTGCTCCTCTGGAAATGGCATAACTCCCAAGATATGCTCCATGGACACTGTGGAACACCACCGGCTAAGAGGAATGGCCACCGGCCATGGGAAATGATCACCGGCCACAGGTTAAGTTATCGGCCACCAATATTTGGTCGGTCGGCACTAAAGATAGCCGGCCGGCCAAAGCTTCCTGCAGAATCCTGTTTTGACAGCAGCAGAGGGAAAAACAAGGCATGGCAATGCATTTCAAGAAAATGTGTGCACCAACACACCCCTTATCATGTTTATGACTCAAAGGGGGATGGTACTCAATTCTCGGACCACCAATCGCGAATTTCAATGCGTGATGGCCCAGAAAACCAAGTTGTGCATTTTGATTTCAAATGACATGCAAACCAAATAAACACATAAAGCCCAACCTCTATCATGGTGATTCAAGAGACAAGGCATGCGTGCAAAATGCTATGCAACTTAGGCATGGAAGCTAAGTATGCAACATGAACATGTGAATATGTATAGCATGCAACAATCATGCAAAATGGAGCAAGGATGTGACAATATGCAAGACAAGCACGCAACATCATGCAAAGATGGACTTAAACCAATATAGGTAGCTCTCAAGCATGACAAAATCAACGGCCAAAATGATGCAACTAAGGCATGAAAACAGATACACAGGCATGCATGCACAAAGGCTAAAACATGGAGCATAAGCCATCAACTCGCCAAAGCATGAAAGGTATGGAAAATGCAAGCATGCAAGCATGGAATATGGACTGAAATATGGTCTCCAATGATGCCAAATCATGAGAACAAGCCAAGTAAAGCATGCTAGTGACCCACACACCCAAGGCTAGTAAGCTAGAATACAAAGAAGCTATACAAAGCATGGAAAGCATGACTCCAAAGACCTAAGACAGACTTTAAGCATGTTAAAACATGACCAAAAACTTCACAAAGCTAAGCCAAAATATGCAAGCATGGTGGTCCAAAGGCAAGATGCATTTCTAGGCAAAATAGAGGAATACAAAGCAAGTGTATGGTGCATGCCAAGGGTCGACAAACCAACATGGGACAAAGATAAAACATGCTAATTAAACACCAAATACCCACTGAAATAGAGCCAACGCGTGTTAGAATGAGGTGCTCCTTTGGAAGGCCATGCAAGGGGTTGTTATACACATGCAAGAGGGACACCCAAGGGGACCAAACCAGCCCTAGATAGGGTCTAGGCAGGTCCTAAAAGTCCCCAAAAATGGCCTGAACCAAGCTTCCAAATGATCTAAGCATAGGCTCCTTTGATGGACCAAAATGCAAGCAAACAAGAACCAAAAGAGAGGGGGGGCCACCCCCTCTGATTTCGACCGTCAAAACAGAAAACCTACCACTGAAAATCCACTGGATTTCAGTGGCTAGGAGTCCAAGCAAGGGCTTGCTCGAAGGTCTCAAAGAATGGCACAAAACAACGCCAAAACAAGCATGCAAGGGGGGAGATGACCCCCAACACCAAAATAGTATTAAACAAACATCTTAAGCATGCAAATACAAGACTTTTTTCAGTTTATATCTAAGCTTAAATCAGCTTGAAAGTATGGCTAAGATATGGATCAAAATAAAGCCTTAAAAGGGGGGTGAAACATACAATGGTGTAGATGACCTCTAACAGAAAAATGTCCTTAAACAAACTTCAAGAGGAGCTCAAAATAAGACCTTTTCCAGTTTATGACAAAGCTCGAAAATGCTTGCAAGTATGGCTAAGCTATGAAGCAATATAAACCTTAAAAAGGGAGATGAGTGTGTTACCCTTGTAGCCAAGAACTCCAGTAGCCTTTGGTCCCAAAAACCAGTCCCTTGGCCTCTAAAAATAAGCTCCAAGATTCTTGGATGGATGATGGAGAGGTTAGGTTATGAGGTGTAGGGTAATGGAGCCAAGAACCTTACACTTTGAAGTTAGAAGGGAGAGATACAAAGGGAGAGAGTGTATGTATGCCTCTGGAATTTTCAGAACCCTAGAAAAGGAGAGGGAGGCTCTTCTTTATAGAAAAATGCAATGCAAAGCTTCCAAGGGAAGCTAACTCAAGGAACAAATCCCTCCATACACGTGTATAGAGGATCCAGTCTGTGCCCTCCAGCTGGCACATCTGGCATCCATTCAATCTGTAGAATACACCGGAAGGTCGTCGGCTAGCAAAATTGGTCGGCCAGCTACTTTAACTGGTCGGTCGGCCATCTATTTGGTCGGTCGGCCATCTGTTCTAGTCAGTCGGCAGGAAAAATCTGCTCTGCAGGTCCAACGTCAAACGGGAATAACTCCTTCATGTGAACTCCTTTTCAGGTCATTCTTGTGTCCAAATTGAAGCCCCGGAAGTAAGATTTCCAATGGCACAAGCCTTGCATAAAAATTCAAACTGTGTAAAAAGTTATGCTTGTTTTGGTGAAGGTTGCTCAGTTTCGGTCCAACCGGGATGATGCCCAACTTCAACCAATCATATCTCCCCTATCCAGACTCAGCCTTAGGAGATTCTTGAGTGAAAAATGAAGCCCTAGAAGTCTTCTTTCAAACAGTGGTGTCCTCATAGCTTAACTTCAAGTGCATAGAGAGATAAGCCACCGCTCGACTCTCTCTTAGCGGTTCATACCCAACTTCTTCCTCAGCTAGGCTTCTTCTCTCTTCTTCTCTTTTCTTCAACTTCAAACCCCCGAACAAGGTGTTTTGAAAGATTTTTCAAAGATTTCATCTCTCTTTCATTCATTTCCACTTTGTCCTTGCTCGGTTTATCGAAAAGCGCATCATTTGTCAAAATGTGAGCCTCGGAACATTGTAGAAACTTTATTTCAAAAATGTTTTGAAAGAGAGGGTTTTAAGGTCTAAAAACCATCCAAAATAACTTTGGTCCAAAATAGGGTGTGAAGTTGAGATTTGTCTCTCTCCTTGCCGAAGAAACTAAACCTTTGCCCTGCACACCTTTCTCCACCAAGTAAACCATCAGTAACGCCCAAGTCTTGAGGGAGATCAAAAATAGGGTGTCTACAACGAGATAAACCTAAATTGACGTGGACAAGCGTAGTAAATAGAAATATGAGTCTCCTTAATTTGACTAACAATATGACTTTTGATAGAGTCGAGTATAGAAAAAGGATTCATATAACCGACCCCATTTGATGGGACTTAAGGCTTGGTTTGGTTTAGATGGCATTCTTTCTGCAACACAAGGATGTACTTTCTATAGAAGTGAAAAATCTAGAAATCCCCTAGATATTGATTTGTGATTATGTATCAATTTTAAGCAGTAAATAACAATCTCAATCAATCAATCAAGACAAATCAACACAACGATTTTAACGTGAAAAAACCACAATTGGAGCGCCTCCAATTGTGATAAAAAGAAAATCACGGGCCAAAGCCACAAAACAATCCACTAAGAAGACAAAAGAAATTACACAAGTGTACTCTCAATTACCTAGCGAATCCACGCCTGAATTGAACCGACCCTTATATGCCTCTTCCACCATAATCTTCACCTCAGAATCGTCTTGCCCAATGTTGAATCCACAATGCCGATGACGAATCCATGACGATGAGCCACTCCAGAATCCACCAAAGCTTCAAGCCCAAATTCCACAAAATCCACCGAGGAACAACTCTATCTTTTGTATAGAATAAACAAACAATCCTTTAATGTATACTTTTTAAACCATGAGTATAGACGTCCCCGAACGTCCCGGGGGGATTCCCCCCCCCCCCCCCCCGGTTTTGTTCATTTGGGCTCATTACAGTTCAGGACTCAAAATGTCACGGTCTTGTATCTAATCTCGCAGAGTGCAATGCAAGACCGATGAATCATCAAAAAGTCCAAATCCGGCAAATCGTTTTTGAAAACAGATTTTTTGAAAGAAGTGCCAAACATGGACTGCTTTGCCAGATACAGAGTCGCCATCTAAATGTTTTGTTTTGGGAAATTTAGGAAACCCTGACTCGTTGCCTAAGGCCACGTGTCCGTCATCACCAGAGTTGCCTCGGCTCGGGAACTTAGGTACGATCGGGGAAGGTCACTTCATGAGCACCCCCGCTCGCCCGATCAAAGATCGGCATCTACTAACCATGATATCAAGTTTTGAAAACATTATGTGCTCTTATTCCAGTTATTAGCCTAGATTTACTATGTGATGCGCACAGCATACACGTATAGACTGGATTGTCTAAATTGGAACAAAACATTTCATGTTTGTTTTTTAAAGCGGTTTGCTACTCGCAAGTAGGCTTAAAATGCAGATCTTGCCACCCTCGGGTGGGCTTAGAAAACATGGTTTTGCCACTATCTAGTGGGCTTAAAACTCACAGTCAATGCATTATTCCAATTCAGATAATCCAACCTTCACCCACAGGCATTCAGGCAGATATCTCACATAAGCAATTAGCCTCATGGTAATCACGCTATCATGGCAGTCACTCACATACATGAAAGGATGCTAAAGCATAAACACTTTCCGAGTACTCCAAGCCAAAACAGAAGCTATGTTAAAAATCCATGCATGATCCTAACTATACAGAAATGCCTAATGCAACACATGCAAAATGCAACTAAGATAGGCTCGGCTATTCTAAAGATGGCATATGAAATGCTACAACTAACAAGTATTCAACTCGGAATTGAAATACAGATGCAGTTAGTATGATGCGCTGAGCCCGGTGCATGCAAGACAGATGAATGAATGCAAACATGCTATCATACTGTATGCTAATTGAAACATGCCTTAAACTAACCATCATAAGCTGGTAAATAAAAGGGAGAAAGACGTGGGGTTGGAAAACATACATCACACGCACGCACACTTATTACAGTTGTGCCCTCGCTCGGAGGTTCTGAATAAATAATACAGTCCCTAATAAATAATACAGTCCGAATAAGTACAAAATCCTAATTAATTAACAAATTAACTAGGAAAGCGGATAAATTAGCATGCAAGCTATGGACCACCTCGGCTCTGTTCCAAATGGTGGATGATGCATGCTCGAGTCGCCTTTGCACGGAAATCCATTGCGATGCCCCAATTAGCCTCTGTTTATAATTAAGCCCGGAGTATTGCACGAAGCTCCAAAAGATTTTCGGTTTCTGATTTGCTGCAACAGAGAGCAAGAAAGGGGCATGCAAAGTATTTTCACATATGTATGCGCGACTACCCTTCAAGGAGTGTAGTCCTCGATCCTCGTGCCACCAATCACGCATCTCGATGCATGATGGCTGAGGAGTCGAATTGCACGTCTCAATATGAAATGAATGCACATGAAAACACAACAAGACCTAAACTCCATCATGGGTAATCCGGAGTGTCGACGACCGGGAATTGAGACATGTTCCGTCACTCGGAGTACGAAACGTCCCTCGTTTCCCGTGCTTGGGCTAATTCCTATCCCAAACACAATGCAATATGCATGACATGCATGAATGTAATCCTAACATGCAACCTAGCATACACAATGCACGATGTAGCGAGACATACACAATGCTCTAACATACAACCTAGCATACGCAATGCTATGAAATGAAATGGCATACACAATGCACAATGGACTTACACCGATATGAGTGGACCTCAGCCACACTCATATCAGTGGCCATTAGATGAAAATGAGACACTCGAAATGCGTGCACACATGCACGCAAACTGAGGACCAAGCCTAAGGCATCAAATGCCACTCTACCCAAAGCATGGCAAGGCATGGAACATGGTATGCAAACATGCAAATTTCAACACTGAAATATGATACAAAATGGTCCTGAATCACGGAAATATGGCACCCGATGCATGAGATGAGCCCCGAAACTCAAAACTAGGCACATGAATTGACCTATAGCTATACAAAGCATGCATTATTTGATCATGAAGCACGAAGACAGAGCCAAAGCAGTCCCAAAACATGAACATTTCTAGTTCAAAACATGGCCAAAAGATGCTAGCATGGTGGACAAAAATATGAAATCTCACCAAATCAGAAAAAATCAGTGAATAAAACATGCCAAAATATGCTCAAATAACCACTAAAATGAAGCCAACACATGCAAAAATGAGGGGCTCCTTTGGAAGGGCATACAAGGGGTTATTAAGCACATGCAAGATGGACAATCAACAAGGCCAAACAAACTCTGGAAATGGCCTATAGGGGTCCTAAAACCCACTAAAAGAGGCCTGGAACAAAGTTTAGAAGCTTGCAAATAGGGGGTCCTTTGGAAGGCCAAAAAGGCCACCAAACAAGACAAGGAGAGAGGGGGTCACCCCCCTCTGATTTTGGCCTTCAAGAATGTGTCAAAGCCACTAAAAATCCACTGGATTTCAGTGGCTAAGAGTCCAAACCATGGCCAATGCAAGTGCTCTAATGCATAGCCCTAATCGTGAAGAGATAAAGAATGCATAGGGGAAGATGACTCCAAATAGAAAATAGACCTTAATCAAACATGAATATGATTCCAAAACAATACTTTTTTCAGTTTTGGTAGAGGTCCAAAAAGGCTCACAAATAAGGCTAATGTATCATGCAAAAACGGCCCTAAAAGAGAGATTGAACAAACAGGGCATCAAAAGGCCTCAAACAGCAAAGAGCCCTTAAACAAAGTTGAAGACGGGCTCAAAATAAGATACTTTACAGTTTATGGAAAATCTATAATATGCTCACAAGTAAGGCTAAAATATGATGCAAAAAATAGCCCTAAAAGAGAGATAAAGGGAAAGGGGCAGTAGCTGGCCCCAAACAGTGAAGATCCCTTCAACAAAGTTGAAGAGGGGCTCAAAATAAGGCACTTTACAGTTTGGCTTGGAGCCCAGAAATGTTCAAAAACAAGGCTAAAATATCATGCAAGATAAGTCCTAAAAGAGAGATTAAACACAAAGGGTGAGGAGGAGATCTCAAACAGAGAAAAGTCCTTGATCAAACATGAAGATAAGCTCAAAATAAGACTATTTCTAGTTCGGGTCGGAGCCCAAAAATGCTTGTAAGTATAGCTTATAGATGAAGCAAAAAAATGCAAGTTTAAGGGAAATAGGTGCTTACCCTTGAAGAGCAGCAAATCAGGAGCTTTTGGTCCAAAATTCTGAGCTTTCAACCTCTTCAAATGGCCTCCAAGGTGCTGGAATGAGTGATGGAGGTGGTAGGTTATGAGGTGTAGGGTAAATGGTGCAAGGTCAAGGATGTTTTGA
This sequence comes from Camellia sinensis, assembly GCF_055761805.1. Classification (NCBI taxonomy): domain Eukaryota; kingdom Viridiplantae; phylum Streptophyta; class Magnoliopsida; order Ericales; family Theaceae; genus Camellia; species Camellia sinensis. The sequence continues at coordinate 105,016,958 of NC_138962.1, forward strand.
AGTTTGGAAGAGATAGATATATGGTTGTATCTATAATGGTGCCTTAGCTGATTTTCTAACCCTTCAAAATGATGGTAGAGTGCTGGTTTTAAAGAGGGAGAAAGGCCAAGGAAAGGGGGGGAAAAAAAATTCAAATTTTCCCTCCAAAAAGGCAGCCCCTCGGATACAGGATCTGGGGGGAAACAGCTGGCACAGCTGGAATACACTCGGAGAGAGGATCATGGCCGGCCAGGTTCAAAAGGTTCAGGGGGCCGGCCGGCCACCCCCCAGGCCGGCCGGCCAGGGGTCAAAAGGGTCAATTAGAATTGCTGGCAGGCCACCCAAAGAAGGTGACCTCCCATGTGTGCACAACACAAATATGTGGTCAAAACCCAGAAAATGTGAACCAGGAGAGAGAAAAACCCACTTTTTAGAGGGGTTCAAAAGGGTCAGAGAAAATTACTGGTCGGCCTACCAATATTGGTGGCCTCCCAGGTGTGTGCAACACGAATATGTGGTTGAGGGCCCAAGAAAGTGGCCCGGGAGTGGTCAACACCAACTTTCTAGGGAGGAAAACAGGTGGTGGAGAGCGATGAAGGACTAAGCTGGTCTTCAGAACAATTTCTGGCCTCCCACCCTTCTACAACCCTTCTAACAATGAAAATAAGGTCTCCACCAAAAATGGACCCAAACCGATGCAAAACAAAGGTTCGGGGGCCAAAACGTGCAGCCCGGGGGCCCCGAAAACTGACTGTTAAGCACCGGAGGTGGCATTTGACCACGAAGTTGGTCTCTCGAGCCACAGTGTCCCCCAAAAGAGAGTAAACAAGGTGTGTGCCAAAAACCGGAGCAAACAGAGGTAGTTGAGCGGTCCCGAACCGAAGCACACGGCCGACGGCTCTGAAAATCGGAAACTGGGCTCCAAACGGGAAAAATGGCCTACGACCACGAAACGTAGCCTACGGCCACTGAGAGATGGTCTACGAGACCTCTCCTTCACTTCGGGAAGAGAAAACGGAGAAAACAGGACCTGGTTCGCAAACTGAGGCAAAGCACAAAAGAGTCCCGAAGTCCGGAGGCAAGGCTCGCAGCCGAGACTCTGAAACCTCAGAACGAGCACAATATGCAACATCACCGAGCGCTCAGTTGGTGACGTTTGAGTCTTAAGGTCGGTCAAAAATGGGGTGTCTACAATGAGTTAAATACTTAATTAAACATCAAAGAAAACTAACAAAATAGCCCTAAAGGAAAACCCTAGAACCCTCAAGGAAGATCTAGAAGTCGTACCCTAAAATCTAACTAAAACACATATTTATGGAAAACTGAATCGCGTTCTCCGCTCGAGCGCAGGAATGGCTGCTCGAGCGGACCTCGCTCAAGCGCAGAAAGTTCGCTCGAGCGTAAAATCCAAACTTCCAGTACTTTTACAGACAAGTCAAACTTCTGGAACGAAACATTCTCTGCTCGAGCGTACAAACGGCTGCTCGATCCCCAACATAGTCAACGAAGTGGCAAACATGAAAGAATTAACTTCTAAAACATATCTGCAAGGCACAATTCGGGTTGGATTTGTATCTAAAACTCATAGCCTCACTGAAATAAAAGACCGAATAAAATTACAACTAAAAGGAGTTTTGTCAAACGGGATTGCCAAGAATAAAAACCTAACAATCTCCCCCTTTGGCAATGTCGTGACAAAACACACCTAACAAATAAAATCCTAATCACCCCAACCCATTACAGCCAACAAAAACAAACTTCATTCTCAATGTCAAGATCTGCAAAACAGCTATTAATGCCACAAGAGTATATGGAAAAGCAATAAACATATGACAAGATTATCTTGAAGCATGAGATAGAAATATGAATAGATGTAAATTGGAGATTTTAAGAACATGTAGCATGAATAGATGACAATCCTAAAAAACAGGCAAACATGCTCAAAAACCATTTTGATTGTGATTCAACCTTCTCCCATTTTTTGTCATGAATTGCCAAAGGAAGCTCAATCAACGAAAGCAAGAGCACAAACCACACAAGCAAGGATATGATGATGTAATTAGTAGTAGCATGCAAGAAGGAAATAATAAAGAAGCAGTGCATAACAACATACAAAACAACTAAAGCCAACCTCCATTACCAAACCAATCCAAGATGAACCAAACTCAACCTCACTAAAAAGCAACCACAAACACTGAAAACAATGAACAAGAAGAAAAATAATATGATAGAGCAAGCAAGGAATTTCATATTTGTACCTTAAAACACACAAGATTATCCAAGAAGTACAATTACTTGAAAACACAATGTGCACAGCCTCTAGAAGATTCCTCATAGAAGAAAGTGATGTATTATATGAAAAGCATAGATCCCATGAAAAAAGTGTGTGTGTGACTCTTGGAATTCGACAAACACTAGATTCAAATCTTAGTAGTGATTTGAAAGCTAGACCTCCGGCAAGAGAATCTAAGCACAATTAAGGAAAGTCAAACCACTAGGAAACAAGGGGTATTTGTTGAGTAAAAGCAGAGGCTCCCCCTCGATCAATGATTTTCTTTCTTTCTTTCTTTTGCACATTTTTTCTTTTCTTTCTTTTTCACATTTTTTTTTTTCATTTTTTTGCACACTCATTGGCGGCTGACATGCTCAAGAGTATGGAAACTGAACCAAAGAAGCATGGATACAATAAGGATAGCCTGGTTGGTGACTTTGAGATAGTCTTTTCCTCATGCCTTAACAACAAAGAACTGAGGGGAAAGTTGCGGTGATGCAAAAAGATGGAAGATGGTTAAGAGACTCAACATCACCCATGATATGCTAGTACAAGTCAATTCCTCTAGAAAAGCAAAAGATACAATGCCAGAAGTTCATAGAGAAAAATGATCACTAAGGCGGAAGACTCCGATATTTGCTAATCCAAGAGTGTGTACAGAATGAGACATACTAATCAAAGAACACACACTCCAAAATGAGTAATGACCAGAGAAAGCACACACATATTACCATACAATGGATATTCTCATCAAATCCAATATGCAACAAGAACTACTCAAAAATTTCAAGCTTGCAAAACTATACTAAGAAAATCTCTTCTTTTTTTTTTCTTTCTAAAATAAAGCAAGACATAAAATGACCAAGCACACACTAAATGATACCACACATTAAATGACCCAAAAAGAAAAAAGAAAAAAAAACACAGAAACCCAAAAAAAAAAAAAGAATAAACAACTTAACACAAGTCAAGTTTTCTCACCCAAACTGCTTTAGTATAAACAATGTTGTGAGAATTGCGGTTCTTGGGTGATGTCTTGATGTTGTCGTTTCTTTCCCCTTCAATGGGAACCCGTCTCGATGTGGTTTCCAACTTCTTATTCCTAAGTCTAGGCAAATGCAAACTCGCTCCATGTTTGGTCTCAAGCACATCAAAATAGCAAGGTCTATTATAACCCCTAACCTCATTACGACTAATGAAGTGTCTCCAATCCCACGAGATGTTGGAATTTCTTCCATCTCTATGAGACACTCTCCCATGCAACTCATAACAATAAGGGTGAATATGACCATACATACCACAATGATGACAAATAAAAATAGGGTTTACCTTCCTTTCTTTGGCCTTACCAACTCTAGGAAAATTGAGAAGTCTTTCCTCTCGTTGAATCTTTTTCTCCCCTTGTCCTTGAGTTCTTGTATCATGAGATGTGGATGCACTCCGTTTTTGCTCTTTGTTACCACCAAAACCAATGCCACTCTTGTCAGAACAAATTTGTTGAGACCCAATGATATTGTCCAAAGTCTTTCATCCGTTGTTCCAAAGACCAATGGTTGCCATAGAACACTTGAGCTCTTCCTCTTTCTTGATGATTATCTCTTCTAAGGCACCTTGAGACATCTAAGAGTTTCAATCTTTCCTTCATATGTTGCATAGATTTGTTGTAGCTCATTCCTCTCTGTCTCACAAGTCAAGAGTTTGGCACAGATATCTTGATAGCATCATTCCTAACCTCGAAAATCTCCTCCTTTAGTTTGACATTCTCAATTTCACATGCTTTGAGTTTCGTAGTGAGTTTGTCATTTAATTTGAATAAGTTAAGAGATTCCTTATACAACTTTTCATAAGATTGCGGAAGCTCTTCATCATCACTCCCCGAGGATTCATTATCAGTGGCATTCTCAACCGACATCTTCGAATACTCTATTCGTCCTTCAGTTTCGGAAGCCGCCATGAAAGCAAGAAATTGTTCATGTCCCTCTTCACCTTGATCTTTGTTGTCACTTTCATTTTTATCAGTTTCTGATTCATCATCCCAGGTGATAGCGAGGGCTTTCTTCTCCCTCAAACAAGTAGGGCATTCTTGAGCAAAGTGGCCAAATCCTTGGCATTCATAGCAGTGGACTCTTTCAGAGTTCCCTTGTATCTTTCCTTTCTTTTTCTGGGTTATAGAATTAATTTTGAATTTATCTTTGTCTTTGGATTTATGAATTGACTCCAAAAGATTAGGTTTCTTTTTCAGAAAAGACTTTTTAAATTGTTTTACGAAAGCATCAGTAATCTTGGAGTCAATCTCACAATCCTCATCAGAATCCTTTCCAACTGTATGAGCACTACTCAAAGCAATATCATTTTTTTGTTTCTTTTTGAAATTTCTATGTGCCTCATAAGTTTGGAGATTTCCAACCAAATGATCTAGCTTGAGGTTGTCAACATCTTGAGCCTCCTCAATAGCCGTAACTTTTGGTTGGAACCGATCGGGCAAGGACCTCAAAATTTTTCCCACAACCTTGGATTCAGGTATTTTTTCACCTAAATTGAAGCTGGAATTTGCAATGTCACTCAACTTTGCATAAAATTCATCAATGGTCTCACTATTTTTCATTGAAAGGTTTTCAAAACTAGATGTGAGCCTTTGAAGTTTTGAGTGTTTAACCGAAGGAGTGCCCTCATGAATAATTTGTAAGATATCCTAAGCCTCTTTTGCAACTTCACAATTGCAAATACGACTAAACTCTTAAGGTATGACGGCGCACAAGAGAGAATTGATAGCTTTACTATTCCAGCTACTATTTTGGTAATCAATTGTGTCCCACATATCAATTGGTTTGGGGAAAGTTACTCCATCAACTATGATCATCGGTTCGGTCCACCCATACATGACAGATTGCCAAACTTTTTCATCAATAGATTTTAAAAACGATCTTATCCGAGCTTTCCAAAACGAATAATTGGATCGGTCAAGTAGGGGTGATCGAACCATAGAATTTCCCTCACGAATTGAATCCATTATCACAAATCAAACAAGATCTCGCTCTAAAATATTTTTAAAAAGATAAAGCGACCGACTCTAATACCAATTGAAAAATCTAGAAATCCCCTAGATATTGATTTTGTGGTTATGTATCAATTTTAAGCAGTAAATAATAATCCCAATCAATCAATCGAGACAAATCAACACAACGATTTTAACGTGGAAAAACCACAATTGGAGCGCCTCCAATTGTGATAAAAAAAAAAAACCACGGGCCAAAGCCACAAAACAGTCCACTAAAAAGACAAAAAAAATTACACAAGTGTACTCTCAATTACCTAGCGAACCTACGCCCGAATTGAACCGACCCCTAAATGTCTCTTCCACCACGATCTTCACCTTGGAATCGTCTTGCCCAACGTTGAATCCACAATGCCGATGCCAAATCCATGACGACGAGCCACTCCAGAATCCACCAAAGCTTCAGGCCCAAATTCCACGAAATCCACCGGGGAACAACTCTTTCTTTTGCATAGAATAAACAAACAATCCTTTGATATATACTTTTTAAACCATGAGTTAAATACTCAATTAAACATCAAAGAAAACTAGCAAAACAGCCCCAGAGGAAAACCCTAGAACCCTCGAAGAAGATCTGGATGTCGTACCCTAAAATCTGACTGAAACACATATTTATAGAAAACTGAATCGCTTTTTGCGCTCGAGCGCAGGAATGGCCACTAGAGCGGACCTCGCTCGAGTATAGGAAAGTTCACCTGAGCGTAAAATCCCAACTTCCAGTACTTTTACAAACAGGTCAAACTTCTGGAACCAAACATTCTCCGCTAGAGCGCACAAATGGTTGCTTGAGTGGACAAGCAACTTCGAATGCATTTTTATATTTTGCTTCGGGGGCGCTGCCCCCTGGACCTCGCGAGCTGATCGGGCAGCTCAATCCATGACATAGTCAATGAAGTGGCAAACATGAAAGAATTAACTTCTAAAACATCTCTGCAAGGCATAATTCAGGTTGGATTCGCATCTAAAACTCATAGCCTCACTGAAATAAAAGATCGAATAAAATTACAACTGAAAGGAGTTTTGTCAAACGGGATTGCCAAGAATAAAAACCTAACAAGAAGAAAATAAATTATCTAAAAATACAAAGGTTCAAATTTCAAAGAAGCAAATTATATTCTAATAGAACAAACAAACAAACAAACAAAAATTTTTTTTTTTTAGCCCCTGTAAATAACGAGAAAATTATGGCTACATTTTATAAGAACAAAAATCTAAGATCAAAAAATTATACAAGAACAAAAATTGGGCTACATTTTATACTTCCATTCTGCACCTTAGAGAATATAGAAAATGTAAAAATATATTTGGTGGAACACATGGTATTTGAGCAGCAATATCGACATATTACATATAAGTCGTAAAGTTAGTCCTATATAACCATCCAAGTCATCCACATTCCAGCAGGTTAGAGCATCCCATTCAGGGCTTTCAAAGAAAGCAAGATTTCATATTGATCAACAAAAAAAAAGGAGCAAGATTTCACCATTAATTATAACTTAAAAAACTTTGTTTATTATCAACTACTCACCTCACACCTACCCACACACACACGCAAACATATGTACCAAGAAAACAAAAAACAAAAACCACCCAAATAAAAGAAAGGAAAAGAAAAGAAAACTATTTATCAAAAAAAGAATACAAAACAAATAAAGCATACTATGAAGCACAGACACCTCTTCTGAGGTCATATACAGGTGTTTGACACGTTGGAAAGAGTCGGACACGCTGGGACACGTTGCGGACACGCTAAGTACATGTTAGGAACCCTCTGAGAACACGTTAGGGACACGCTGAGGACACTCTAAGAACACGTTAAGAACTATTTTTTTCAAAAAAAAAATAACAATAATAATTTAGTTTATTAAAAAAACATATCTAAGGTTGATAAATTTGATAAATTAAATATTTGACATAAAGTACATATTAAATATTTAAATATATAACATATAACAAATGTATAAAATTATATGTTTTACATGTATCCCCAATGTGATGTGTCCTGCAGTTTTTGAAAATTTGTATGTTCATGTGTCAGTGTCGTGTCATGTGTCTGTGTATGTGCTTCTTAGAGCATACCCATTTCCTATTTCGAACAAAACATACCTGCTAAATTTTCAAAGCAACCAAGGCCACATGCAAGAGAGTCCCATGCACTTGTAAGGGCATAGTTGTGTCCTACGAAAAAAATCCAAAAAAGGCAAGAGAATTTGGTTAATAAAGATAACATAATTTCTTAAAAGGTCTCAAAACATAACATGAAGTTATAGACAACTTGTAACGCCCCAAAAATTATAAACCTTTATATAGTCAATTTTCAATTAATTATTCACCAGTTTCCATCAAATAAAATCATTTCTCGAAAGATAATGCTTTAAGAAAAATATTATCTCTCATAAAGTAAATCTCGTTCTCATTGAACTATTAAACTATTACATCCTACGTTCACGATACAAGAGTTCACAAAATTAAAGAAATAAAAAATAAAGGTGCCCTAGTGGCGTACAAGTTTCAAGGGAAACCCCTTGGTTACACAAAAGGGTGGACATTCAGTCCCAGCACACATTAGCTCGGAGCTTCAACAAATAATATCAAATGAGCCCACGCGCTCCATTCAAAATTTTCACTGCCTTGTCACTTGGGCGGAGTCACACCATTAATTCCTGAAATGTTGTTAGTTGGCGTGAGCTAATGCCCAGCAGGAAATACTATTAATGTCATGACCCAAACCCGCCCCCATGGGTTAAGGACATAACCGGCCAGTAATCCTGAGATTACCTACAGCCTCAAACCAAATCAGACATAACTCATCAGAGTAAAGGGGCCAAACAGAAGCAAAATTTAAAACTTTGTCCATAGAGCTGTGCTTACATCGCATGTCATGACAAACCATACATACACATATTAATAACTCACAGCAGAAAATGCAGTAACATAAAATTTTGTACAGATAGGATCATTTAAGTCTAGGTCAGCCAACCAACTATATACAACGGATGCAAAGTCTTCGCCAGCATGACAACATAACGCAAATGGCAAAAGGGCGAAGGTATGTCTCGTGCGTAAGACGCAAGGGCTGACTCTTCAAAACCTTGGTTGTTCCACACAGATTTCACTGAGGCTGGGTTTGGACTTCTCTAGGCTTACCTACAAACACATGAATGAGCGTGAGCGAAAGCCCAGTGAATAATATCAAATAAAGAAGTTATACAAATGGTATGTAGAATAACATGCTTCAAACAGCCTCAGGCCCAATTCGTATTTCTATTTAGTATATATATATATGATTTAGGTCAAGTGATTATGGTTCCAAACACATCATACGGCCTCGGGCCCAATTCATTTGTATCATTCAGGTCAAACTGGCCTTTGGCCCATCCGTACTTTCATTCATGTCAAACTGGCATCTGGCCCATTCATTCATGTCAAACTGGCATCTGGCCCATTCATTCATGTCAAACTGGCCTCTGGCCCATTCATTCATGTCAAACTGGCCTTCGGCCCATTCTCATTTTCATTCTTTAGGCATAGCAAATATTTGTCCATAATTCAAATTAACGAACTTATGAAACTTACATAAAAGTAAGCAATTGGACAAACAACATATTTCAGATATCTTTATTGAGATATTACTCACAGTGATCGGCAGATTGATTTGCCCTGGAGCTTGACCCTACACATCACATAACATATGGGTCATAACCGATTCAATCCGTTCTTAATTCAAATGTTCCTCTTTAGGCTTCTTTCTTACCCCTTTTTAATTCATTCATAATGCTCAATGCATGCCTAAGAGTACTTAGAAGTGAAAGAGAACGGAAAACGAAACACATAATGCACTTTCAAAATTTTCAGAAACAGGGTCCCCGCTTGAGTGGACCCATGAGGCCTGCAAAAGTACTGGTTATGTCAAATCTACGCTCAAGCGTGGAGTTGGGCGCATGAGCTAACGGCCTCACTACGTAGCTCCCTGCTGGAGCGGACATCATGTCTGCAGAAAATACTAGGAGCTCGTATTTTACACTCAAGCGGCGGTTTCCCTGCTCGAGCGGACATCATGAATTCTGGGTTTTCCAGAATGTGTTCTTGAGCTCGAATTCAACATTCCAACCAACATTTCTTGCATACTATGGCTCAAACTTCACATAAACATGTACTAACATGGTACAAACACCAAATTACAACATTTTGAAGTTCAATTTCTTGAATTACTTACATGCATGCCTCAAATTGACCCAAACTCATCACCAATACATTAAACTCAAACATTCAAAACTCACACTTCCATGATTTGCACATGCATGTGGGAGATACACATTATTCTCAACTTAATTGGTGAAGAGATGATCAAATACATGAAATTCAACCAAAATTCAACATGGATTATACACTTTATGCTCAAACATGGAAATTCATAGCAATTTCCTACATGCATGTGTCCATTGACTTCAAATTCAACAAAACTAACTCAATTCATATTCTTTATCATCATTCAACTTTGAATTCACAAATTACAACATTAAACTCATAACTTCATAATCAATTGCTCACCTAGAAGCTCAATCTCTCCAAGCTCTAGCCAATTCTTGAGTTTAATCTTCAAGATTTCCAAGCTTCTTGAGCAAACCCTCAATTCTCTACACTCTCTCCCTCTAATTCGGCTCTCTCACACTCAAGAGCCCAAAAAATGAATCAAAAAGAGAGAGATTGAGTGTATATGGCCCTTTATATAGCCCCACTAAGTCAATTTATCAATATTAAATAATTGAGCACTTAATTAATCGTTCTGAATCTAATTATTTTGATCTGAATCAATTTTCAATTAAATTTCACTGTAGGCTCTAAAAATTACGCTAACCACAATGGCGTAATCAATTTCGGGTTTCGTGGCCGATAAGGCCTTCAATTTAATTTCCAAAGCAGATAATCAAACAAATATTCCTATGGTGAACAGATAGAAATTCAAAACCACATATTTTCACATGGATGGCATACAAAATCATATCAAACACATAATCATATTTATATTAAGGACCAATTAGCATACTACGGGACAGGGATATCACAATTAACAAGACATATAACTAATTGAGATGCATATGATCATGCCATGCACTTGTTAGGATAAAATCCATATTTTCTGTTTTAAAACCAAAAATGTTCAATGCATGATTTACATTCAAAGTCTCGTCCACAAACATGGGGTGATAAATACGCTATGACGTCCTACGCAAGAGCTGCAAAACCATACATATATATATAGATTTATATACAGAAAATATTTCCACATTTGTCGACTCTAAAAATGGCGGGGCGATAGGTACCCAAAACCTTCCCTCTCTACTTTTGCCGATTCTTGAAATGGTGGGCTTGTGGACAACCAAAATCAAGTTTTTCCACATTCGCCGACTCTATAAATGGCAGGCTCGTGGACACCCAAAATGAAGTTTTTCCACATTCACCGACTCTATAAACGACAGGCTCGTGGACACCCAAAAACCTTTCCCACATTCGTCCAGTGATATATGCACAAGACAGGGCAATTGGGCACCTTAACTCCCCGAGCGGGTACGAAATATAACACACAACCAATTACCAAAACCCCGACTCAACTACCTAGACTCATATGCTATTTACCCCCTCCTTCTAATACTTTCCAATCATCCACAAAATTCTAGGATCACAAGAGAAATTATGATGGACATGATGCATGAGTTTCAAATAAATTTTCCCTAAGATTTGTTCAATCCACAACAACATTAATAATATCAACAACCAAAAGATTTCTCTAATCTGAACATTTATCAATCTCAATACATATACTCAAAGAGCTTCAAAAATCTCATATCTTAACACCATTTCCATAATCCTTCACCCAATTTCAAGATTCAAGAGTCAATTTGGCCAAACCCATTATTAAATCAAATTTGAAGACTAGGGTTTTTGGAAAAATTAGAGCTTTCCCTCCTTTACACATAAAGAGTCAATATTCACCATTTCTAACAATAATCAAGAAGGAAACACATAAACTTTTCCAAAATATGGAGGAAAACCACTTTTTATTCAACAATCCCACTTTATATCACAAAATCATCTCATACATTATTATAACTACGAAAATATCACATATATATCTCAAATCCTAAATATATCACGTTAAAAGTACCCCTACCTCAAGAATGAAGACAAGAAGATGCAAACCCAAAGAAACACCTTGAAGAAATCACAATCTAATCGGTCAAAATGTTGATCTTCTCTTGTTCTTCACCTTTAATACAAGATCTATGGCGGATTCTTGGTGAAAAATGGATGAAATCAAGATTTGGAGGTCTAGGGTTTCGGGTATGGAGCAAAGGGAGAAAATAAAGGAAAAAAGAATGAAGAGTTTGGGCCAAAAAGTGACTTTAAAGTGCCAGATTTCGAACTGACCGCTCGAGTGGTCAAAGCTTGGCTCGAGCAATGAAAGAAAGCTCCCAGAATCTCTGAAATTCATAAAAACCGCTCGAGCAATCAAAAGTTTGCTCGAGTGGACTTGCTTCTAACACAGTTACTCAAATTTTAAATGGGCATAACTCCTTCATTCAAACTCCATTTTGGGTCATTCTTGTGTCTAAATCGAAGCCCCGGAAACGAGATTTCCAATGGTTCTAGCCTCATATCTAGATTCAAAGTGTGGAAAGAAAAAAAGGCAAAAGAGTAATTATCCAAATCAATGTTTTTAGTTCAATCCTACTTTACCATTATGATACCATCTCAATCAATATTCCAAAATGAACCAAAGAGGCCCCAAGTACAATAATAAGAGTGTTAAGAGCAATCCCATTAGTCCAAGGAATACGAAGTGTTACACAACTTGGCATCGATACTTGCCTGTTTTTCCATAATGCCGTTTTTGAAAGCATTACACAAGGTTTCTTTGTAATTGCAGCTACAATAAGATTTGGAAGTTGATATTCTACCTTGCCTTTTTAGCACAAAAATTGATTCTTCCATCAATGAATGGCAAATATAGGAATAGAATTTAGACGAATACAAACAATGAGCAATGGCTTCCTAATTTGGCACCAAGCTAGTAAATGGTAAATGTCAATGACTTCAATTTATATATATATATATATATATATAATATCTAACAATCTAGTAGAATAAGTATATCTAAAGGGAAAGTCTCTCATTCCAAACATTTTTTTACCATGTCATGTTTTGGAGTTTGCCAAAAGAATTCCGAAATGACAAAGTAACCAGGGATTTCTCTTCAGTGTTTAAGATGTTGGTCTTTGGTCAACCCCATTATCTGGAAAAGAAACCCATTTTTATCAAAGATTTAGAGACCATTTATTACTATTAAATGAATTTCCCCTTTTGATTTCTTCTTGTTCTTTGTCATATTGCCCACTCCCCAACAAGTTTAAACAGATCAACATGTAATTTTGAAGAAGAAAAAAAACTCTATAAGAATATATTAAACAAAAAGTGTGTTGTAGGCCAAACTAGGTGGCTTCATAATTGTCAAATGTTGTCTAGCATGCAAGGAGAAAGGTTTAAAAACACAACGTGATATTATACAAAGTTTTGCTTCTTGCAAAGGCGTGGAAGTCTAAATTATCAGATGTCTTGCTTAAGTGTGTGTCTTAGGGAGGATTTTCAATTGTGGTCTGTGGAAAGAAATTCCTTGTCAATTTGCTTAATATATCTCTTATTCCTTTATCATATATGAGATTTTTCACCATGACTGGATAAAAGTAAATCAATATATTCAATGAAAAACCTCATGGCATTTCTATGATTCGTAAAATAACAACCCATTCCATTTAAAGTTGTAGTTTTCTACAAAGACAAGAAGCCTTAATTTAAATCAGAGCATCCAAAGTACCTTGAGAAGAGCACAAAATCTTGCAATGCTGTGTAGACAATGATTATGAATACATCCAAAAGTTTGTTTCCACAACAACAAAACCCTTTAGAACAAAAAGGTAATAACAAAAATAGTTAGTAGATTTCGCTATTTAAACTGTCCACATATCCATTCTATTATTTTCTTCACAAAACACTTAGAAAATACAGAAAAATATATTTTACAATTGGAAACTGTTAGAACGATCTTCTGTGTATAATAAGAAAAATAGAAACAAATCAAACAAATAAAATAAATTTTCTTATAGAATTTATTTACCGAAAACATATTTAACAAAGTTGATGATCAAGTTGAGTGTATGACACTTTGTCTTTAAGATAGATTCGCCGCCATACAAGTGCTTACGGTATGATGGCGTCTATCTCCCAGGATACAATGATCTTCGCAATATTGAAGCAACACTACACTCAATTATGCACAGCGAATCAAAACCTATGTTCTATAACTCTCTTAATTCTCTCAAAAACTAATATGAAGAATAATGCAAGAGAGGACAAAAAAAAGGATGGAATTGAATTAATAAATTCTGGAAATGGGTAGCCTTTATATAGGCTGTTAGGAACCTGTTCAGAAAGGTCTGAACCAATGCAACAATGGCAAAGGGTTGCCATTGAAAACTTTTTGCTTGAATCTGAACAGACACACCTGTTCAGGAAGAAGAAGAAATAAAACTGAAGGGAAATTTGAAAAAAATAATTAAAAAAATTCTCTACAAAAAATATATACACAAATATCTTTTGACCCAATGCACAATCTTGACCCAACCCGGATCTGAACCAGTGGGTATGGTGGTCACCAGTTAGGGTTAGTTTTGTCTAGATCCTCTCCCTCTACAAAACTTCGGTGCCCTTAGTGCCCAAGCCTTTCTAGGAACTTAGATTATGTAAATCCTTTCATCTTCCTTCTTGTTTCCTATGTGGGACAAGGAAATAACAACAAACATAAAAACCAACCAACATGAGTCATTTCCAATGGCTCACTTTGGCGTCGATTTCGCATTCACCCGTAAATGGTTTTCACCAACCAAATACATAATATTTATCTTCACATAGCAATGAACAACTTTGCCTTTGGATCGACCAAAAATAATAAGTGGGTTCCACTTAATTTTGGCTCTAAATTTAGCAAAACCTCATGGTTATAAACCATTTTCCCAACATAAAGATTTTTTTTTTAACAAGAGTTGCCACCTTGAGCTATGTATTGTTATAACCTTGTAAGTAATCAATCAGCCACGTACCTAGCAAAAAACCCAATCATTGTGATTGTTCCAAATACTCCCGCAAATGAAAAAAGAATAATCCCAAAGGCGATGCATCCATCTTTTGGCTAAACTCCAGATCAAGAATAGAAAATTTTAAGCAGGGCATGTTTAGAACAGAATAAAGAGGGCTTAAAGACCAAACTTCTGCAGCAAAAGGGAAATAACAGTCATTGAATTGAATTAATTTGCACCTCCTCAACTTTGATTGAACATGAAGCATATTCGAACATGTTTTCCATGCAAAGATTTTCACTTTATGCAGAATTTTCAGCAACCAAATCTTTTTTGAAAATGCCCTTTCAAAACTCCCAGCATCTGACTTGACTTGTGTTTCTCTGCTTCACAAAACCATCTTCAAATGATATGGCAACTAAACAAAAAAAAGGCCATTTTTAGTAAAGCGCCAAACCAATATATCATAAGCAAGCCTTGGGCAAAGAGGGATTTTACATATCAACTCAACTTCAAAATCCAAAAAAAAAAAAGCACTTTTGATGAAAACTTCATAAATGAGAGAGCAAACCTTAGCATTAGCATGCAGGAATTTTGTAATAGAAATAGGTTTGTAAGAGTAAGGCCTTGGAATCCATATATCTTTCCAAATTTTCATAGACCTTCCATTCCCAATATGCCAGTGCAGCGCAGCCTCCAAAAAATACTTTGCACTCCAAATACTCCTCTAAACAATGTCAATGGTTTACTCCTCAAGCTAGCTTCAGAAAATTTGAATTTGGATAGTAAGCAACCACCAACCTTGCTTAGCTGAAAGAGCTTTATTAAAATCCAATCCCACCAAGCTAAATAGCCAAAAAGCAACTATGTACAATTTCTCTCTTCTCTGCTTCTTTCTTTCCTTTTCCGTGCTTTCTATTGCCTTCGATCACGTGGGAATTCTCAGATGTGCACTAGTATTTCTGCCTTCTTTGCCATCTATCTTGAGTCTTTCCATAACAAACCTCCATATTCTCCTGCAAAGTTGCAAGCATCCTCAAAAACTTACTGCAAGATATGGAAACAAATCCATAAGTTGATAAGATGTTCGAAGAAATATACATGAACACAATTGTAGTGGAAATTAATTATATCCTAGAAGGCAAGCAAATCTGCTTAACAAAAAATAAATTGAAATTGCAACCAAGCTTAAGCTCTTTTAAAGGAGACCACAAGTAAAGGGCCAAATTTTATCATTTCATTAACTATCATTACTTGGAAGTCCTTTCATTTTTTTTAACTTAATTAAGCTATTTCATCCCATGTTATCTTCTGAGACATTTAAGAAGTCATTTCCTATTTTACCGGTTAGAGTAGCTAAGAAAAGTTTGGTCTCAAAAGATAAGATTAAAAATTGCAGACAACTAGAAATTGATACTTGCATGTTTTGTCGTAATACCATTTTTGAAAGCATTATATAGGTTTTCTTTTGTAATTTCAGAAACTGTATGAGATTTGGAAGCTGATATTCTACCCTACATTTTCAAGCCAAAACTGATCCCTTCATTGATGAATGACAAACTTATCCCTTCACTGATGCATAGGATTTAGGCAAATACAAACTATGAGAAATATCTTCCTAATGTGGCACCAAGCTTGTACAGTGTAATCGACTATTTTTTAAATAGCCTATGATCTAGTAAAATAAATATATCTAAAGCTAAGACTCTCATTCCAAACATTTTTTAATATTTCATGTTTTGGAGTTTGCCGGAAGATTTTTGGAGTGGCAAAGTAGCGAGGATTTCTCGCTAAGATCCTTTAGTCTTTGGTCAACCCCATCCGGAAAAGAACCCGATTTTATCAAAGTTTAGAGAACTATTTGTTACTATTAGATGAACTTCCCCTTATGTTTTCTTCTTATTGTTTTCCATATCGCCCACTTCATGACAAGTCTAAACAAATCAACATGTAAATTCACAAAAACTCTATACGGTATACCAATTTCTAATCGTTTCCTATAATTTTTTGAATATTTGCCTTGGATTTGAATTCTAAATAATACTCCAAGTAGGATAGATGGCTTTTCAACTCCCCTTTAATAAAGGAAGCCTAAATCCCTCCAACTACTAGAACAAATTGCCCACATGGATTTTGACAAGATTATGTGTGGCTTTGTAACTGTCAAATGTAATCCAGCATGCAAGCAGGATGGTTTAAAAATACAACTTGATATTAAAAAAAAAATCCCTTCTTGCAAGGCATGGAAGTCTTAATGATCAAAAGTCTTGCATGACAATGTGCAGTCGGGAGGCGTTTATAATTATAGTCTCAGGAAAGGACTTTATTCTCAATTTTCTTCATATATCTCTTGCTCCTTTATTACTTATGAGAGCTTTCGCCACGACTGGACAATAATATATGAATATATTCTATAAAAAAAAAAAAAAAAAAAAAACTCATGACAATTCTAAAACTCAAAAAATAGCGACCCATTGCATTCAAAATTGTATCTCTCCCCAAAGCCAAGAAGCATTGAGTTAAATCTAGGGGTGCAACTCAGGCGGGTTCGGTCGGGTTGGAAGGTTGTCCAAGCCCAGCCCAAGTTGTGCTGAGATCTATCCAGGCCCGCCCAAACCCAAATTGTAACCCGAGGTTGCCTGTCCAAGCCCAACTTGAGTTAAACCCGAATTGCCCGAGTTGCTTGAATTGCCCGAATTGTATTTTTTTTTTTTTTTTGCAGCTACATTATTAAATTATTAAAATTTGACTCTATTTTCATTTTTTTTATATATAGAAAATCAGTAATACCATCAAAACAAATAATTTATATAATGTAAGAGAGATACTGCTATAGTAATCTTTACAATTTATGAGTGAAAATAAAAAAAAAAAAGTAAGATTTTATGTTATTTGTATGTATAATATATATTCAATATGATTTAATAATCTAAATTACTTTAATATCAGGTAATGACTAATAATTTATATATATATATATATATTTAATATTTTATATATTTATATATGTATAATTAAGGCTTCGGGTTGCTCGGGTTGTTTGATGTCTTTGCCCAAGCCTGTCCAAATTTAATTCAAGCTTCTAAATTTTTGCCCAAGTTCGTATCAAATTTGAAAATATCTTGTCCAAGCCCTAAAAAAATTCGGGTTAGATTTGGGTTGAGCCTGACCAAGTTGCACCCCTAGTTAAATCAGAGCAGCCAAAGTCTTTATCAAGCATAATTCTGGCATACCTTGAAAAGAGGCACAAATCTCGTAGTGCAGCTTAGACAGTAAGTATGAATACAGCCTAAAGTTTGTTTCCACAACAACAAAGCCCTAGAGAGCAAAAGGGTGATAACAAAAATAGTTAGTGGGATTCACCATTTAAACTGTCCACATAGGTTGTGTTTGGTTTAGTTTTGAAAATAATTTTGAAAGACAAGATTGAAAAGAGTTTTTAAAATTTGAAAATTTATTTGGTTGTATATTTTGAAATTAGTTTTGTAGGTTTGTAGTTTGGAATGATTTGAAATTTTTTTGTAGTTGAATAGATCGGTGTGAGAGAAAAAGTGATTAATTGATGTGTAGGATGTGAGAGAATGAGAGAAGAGATAGAGAAAGTGATTGAAAATAATTTTGAGAAAATTGAAAACCAAATAAATTTTGGGTTTTGAGCTCTCAATTTTTTTTTTCAAAACTAAAACTAACAAGGCATATTTTCTATATTTTTTTCATAGAAAACTGAGAAAATATAGGAAAATACACTTTTACAAGCTGAACAACAAAAAGAGCATAGTATTCAAAGTCACAACTACATGTCTGTAAGTAGAGTCAGGGTAAAAATGAAATAAAAATGAGAATGAAATTCATCCATTCAGTAGAGGTATATAGATAAAAAAGGAAAAGAAAATATTTGAAAGAAAAAGACAAGGAATGAACGTAAAAACATTGTTGTGTGTTGATACAGGTGAAAAATAGAAGCTATAAATCAGAATTATTAGAGCTGATGTGGAGATGTAGTTGAAGATACAAAATGATCAATTTGAGTTAATTAGACCATAGTAGCAGGAAATCTTAATTTGGTGATGTTTCTTACTAACTATGACGCACAGGTACGAGTACGAATACTGGTACTGGTACTGGTACAATACGTGTACGTTGATATGGTAAAATCCAAAACAAGTAGGGTGCGGGTACAGTTTGGTACGCTTGTAAAAAAAATATTTATTTTTAATTTAGAGTAATGTAGAAATTAATTAAATGGTTTAATTTGTTAAAATAACCTACAATTAACATTTAATGCCAAAAATAAACGTATAAATCAAAATTAAATGTCAATATATTAAATAACTTACAAACCATAGTTTAATTTTAAAATTATACTAACCATAAAGCTAAAAATAAAAAAGAATTCTAGTAAAAGGAGTTTTATCTATGTAGTAAAGGAAAATATTGTTTCAACTAAGGTACGGTACGGCTTGGGTATATACTAGGTACGTTTGGGTATGCCAAAAATTAAGAAGAAAAATTTGGGTATGTGTTTTGTGCACCTGGTGCGTATGTAGAAGTATCATGCGAGATACCATACGTCAGCAAATACTCGGTACGGGGTACGACATGCTTTTCGAAATACCCATGCTTTTCGAAATACCCATGCTTCATGGCTAACTAAGAAACACAATTCCACGCTTTCAAATAAGAAACCAGCAAGAAACTCGCTCATTTCTAGGAATAAACTCGCTTTCAAGTGAGATCGAATCTCTCAAGCATACAAATCTTAAAGAAATAAAAAAAAACAACTCAAACTTATTATAGTACTTTTTATTTACATAATATTTATTTATACTTAATAAAGACAATTTGTAGTTGATATCAATCTCCAACAAAAATTCATATTTTAACAAATATATTACAACTAACTAAATAGAAAAAAATAATTTTTAGAATATAATTATATATTTAATAATTTAATATAAAATATATACATGCTCCAATATAGGTATGATAGATTTTGTGTTTGCTTGTTTGTAAGTTGAAAAGTTGTTTGATAAAAATTTAAATGTTAAACTAAAATAAATTATTTAATATGTATAAGATCAAATTTAAAATTCAAAGTTTAAATTTAAAATTTATTATTTTTAATTGTATTTTTTTAATTTTTATATTGTGATGGTAAGGGATGCAAATATAAATAAATCCTCATTTGTGATAAAAATCTGAAATTGGTAATAAGAATATAAATAAATAAATAAAAATGGTAGGACAGATTTTAAAAATGGTAGGACAGATTTTGAATTTGTTTGTTTGTTTGTACCTTGCAGGTGGCTGCTTATACTTTGATATCTACTTGAGGAATGTATTGGATGATGAGCCAATATTCTTTCCCCTTTTCACACTTCTGTTTCAGTATTGGATTACATCCATAGATCCACAGTGACAAAAGCGAGGGAGGGAAGCCTTGTTCTGGAAAGGTCGCAAGCTCAGGGCAGGAAAAGATCCGTAGACGCAAAAGAGAGGGAGGCAACCCTTCCTTTGGAAAGGACGCGAGACTAGGGCAAGTCCAGATTTCGAGTCTTTCAAGAGAGGTGAGGTTTTGAAACTCCTCATAAGAGAGTCTTTCCAGATTCGGGAAGCCATGGATTGTCAAAGTGATGAGAGAGGTGGGCAGGAACATCCCTTCTTCTGGAAAGGACACCGTATCTCCCCACGGCCAACCTCCGCCATGAAGGTCGAGTCTTGTAAGAGAAGAGAGTTTGTGCAAACCCCACTCTAATGGAGATGGAGGCAGAACTGGAAGTTGACCCACGTCGTCCACTCTCAAACCCCCAATTTCAAGTGAAGTGATGTTGGTGGGGAAACTCCCTGCCTTGACGAAGTAGGAGACCATTCCTGCTCTGCAACCAACTAAAACCAGCTTTTGAAGCGAAGTGAGTTGGTTGATGTTGTTGTTCTCATCACGACCACCAAGTGACAGGGGCTCCAGATTAGGACACCATCTTATCAGCAATTCTCTGAGATTCCTGAGATTATTGGCTACAGGTAAAGATTTGAGACTCCCACAAAATCCGATACAAATAGTTTCAAGCGATGGACAATCAATTTTGATCCCTTCCTCTGCAAAAAGTGACTCCAGATTTCTGCAATCCCAAATCCGAAGTTGTTTTAGTGTGGATGGTAGCCCACCTCTTGACAATAAATATGTGAGTGATGCACAGCCAGAAACCTCTAACTCTTGCAGATTATTGAGTGTCATCAACTCGGGTAGGGACTCCAAAGCATCACACCCTGAAACCCTAAGTTCTCTCAGCATAGATGGCAAACCTTTCATTGGAAAAGAGATCAGACTTGCACAATCCCAGATTCTAAGCACCCCAAGAGATGTGTATGTGTGCAGATCTTGTGGCAGTTTCTTCAGCATTCCACACTCTTCAATTGTTAAATACTCGAGTCTCGTCATGCAAGGAAGCCCCTCATGTTGCTGCTTTTTCGAACCTTCTCCTCCTTTTTCTTGCTCTTCTTCAAACAAGCAAACCAGTTTGGGGCAATCAGAAATCTGCAAATGGCAAAGGGAAGGGAGACATACTTGTATTCCCACCTTATTCTGCCACAATGTTATGAGTTCTTTGCAGTTACCAATGTCCAATTTCTCGAGTCCCATCAAATCTCGAGTAAACCATGATGGTAGGAACGCCAATTTTTCAACATGAGAAATGCTCAAAGCAGTTGTTGAAGTCAAATGCTTAGACATTTCAGTAGCCAGTAACTCTTCATCAATTGTGCTTGGATCGCAGAGGGAGTCGGGAACTGTAACATGGCTAATATCCAAGGTGAGGGAACCAAGTTCAATCGTGTTCTTCGTCCCTGAGAGTGCTAGAAGGCTTGGGAGCATAACATTATTCATTGACAAAGATGCAAGTGATGGCTGAACAAGGCTCGAAACATCAATCAACAACTGCGGACAACCATCAATTTTGAGAGAATTGAGACAAGGAAGATCATTTGGTAATCTTCCAACAAGTTTGGGACAATTTATGACGGAAAGCTCACTGAGATGACGGAACGGCTGAACTCCCTCTGTTTCAAAAGCAGACCAATCCTCCCATTCTGGCATAAACTCAAAGCATAGTCTCTCTAGAGAGGGGAAAGGTTTGGCACCACACTGCTGCCCATAGAACTCACAACCCAAGCACTTTATTGCACTCATTCCTTCAATGTAAAGGTCTTTAAGCAAGGGTAGTTGTCCAAGTGGTGGCAAAGATGTGCAACATTTGCTACCTTTTAAGCGCATGAACACCATTTTGGAGAACGAAACATCTCCAACCCAGTTTGGAAAATTTCTACTGCCATACCCATTGATGGTGAGTCGTTCCAACAATTTGAAAGGTCTCATCACATCAAGCACCACTATGTCATTCTGTGAACTATGAGATTCATCCCATTCTAGTGATAACTCTTTTAATTCCTCCTTAGACGTTAAATTGGCATCCCTTGCATCCTTAGCACCACTAACATTCTCCAGTCTTGATATGTGTATTGCCCCTTGAATGTGCGATAGGTTTTTCAACTCTCCTATTTTATGCCCACAATCTTTACCCACCATAAAATTTGACAATGTTTGGAGATTAGTTAATTTACCTACATGTAGTGACATCTCTTCTGATGATGGAATATGCACTCCAGTCATGTCAAAATGGCGCAAGTTCACTAGCGTCCCCACGTTTAAAGGCAACTTTCGAAGTTGAATACAAAATTTCAAAAACAAGACTTGTAAATTGTAGAGAGTTACCACTGTGTCAGGTAACCTTGTAATCCTAGAATGGGAGACATCAAGGTACCGCAAGTGCTTTAGATCTCCAATGGAATCTGGTAGTTCATCCAACGTACTACAATGTAAACGCAACTCACGTAAGCATTTTAACTTTGGCAACAAATCATGAAACAAGTACCTCGATGCATACAAACTCTGTGGAAAAAACTGTAAGAATGTTCGTAAGCATTTGGCATCATCAAAAACTTTAAATTTTTTGATTCCTTCATGATGGCTACCAACGTAAGATGAATGTCGAGTTTTTTCTGAAATCTTGTTATGCCTACCATACTCCAAATTATTCTCAAACCTAAAACATTTGTCTCCTGCAACATCTTGAGCCAAATCATTGATGAGGTCATGCATTGTGAATTTCAATTTGTTACCACTTGACGGTTGAAAAAATGATCTTGATACCAGTTCATGAAAATACTTGCGGCCTAAATCCTCCATTTGCTCTCCACCTTTTGGTTGCTCAATTAAACCTTCAGCCATCCATAGCAAGACTAATTCCTCCTCCTTGAATTCGTAGTCCATTGGGATAATTGCACAGTAAGAAAAGCACCTCTTCAAATGGGAAGGGAGATGAAGGTAGCTCAATTTCAATGCTGAGAGAATGCCACTTTCCTCATTCCATATATTGCTATTTAGTATTTCTTTCCATTCACGCTCTTCTTGTTTACATCGTAATAAGCTGCCAAGGGCCCTAGCTGCCAAGGGCAAGCCTCCGCATCTATGCTTAACAATTTTCTTCCCAATTGATACCAATTGTGGGCATTCCATGATTTTTCTATTCTCAAATGCATGATGGGCAAAGATTAACCAACAATCATCATATAATAAGTTTTTCAAATTGAGATATTCATCCATACCCATCTGCTTTACAACACCTCCTTCTCGCGTTGTCACAATGATTTTACTTCCAGGTGCTCCGGCTTCAAATGGCAATCGTAGCGAATTCCACCCATCATGTCCATAGTGCCACACATCATCTAGAACAAGCAAAAACTTTTTTTCTGCCAGTGCGTTTCTTAGTTGGACTTGAACCTCATTTAACTTGCCCAAATCACATGGACGGTGAGTGAATGACTCGAGAATTGCTTTTGTTGTTCCCAGAATGTCGAAGTCAACAGAAACACAAACCCATGCTTTCATATTGAAATGCTTTTCCACTTTGTCGTGATCATAAATGTGCTGAACTAGTGTAGTCTTGCCGATCCCACCCATGCCTACAATAGGAATTACATCAAACTTTTTTGCAGTGGGTGCATCCCCAAGTAGCAATTCGATAATTTGCTTCATGTCTTCATCTCTGCCATGAATGTGAGGCTCCTTCAAACATGTAGTTTGTGATCTCTGCCATAGATCTGTAGACATCCTCCCAGCAAGTCTTTTATCTAAACCAAGATCTTTTCCTTTTGTAGCAACTTCTTGTAATTGACTAGTAATCTCATTTAGCTTTGACCCAGTTTTTAAAGAGAGACGTGGAAACTTAGTTGGTCTTCTTCCCAAAGTCGTCTCCTCCTCCAATAGCTTCTTTTCGAGAGCTTCAGTGGCAAAATCATCCAATAAGTCATCTGCATCGTAAGCCAAAGGTTGAACCTCTTCTAGCCACTTTTTGATATCCTTGTCGTACACTTGTTTGTTCTCTGCATCAGCCAACAGAGTCTCTAAATCCTCTAATGCCTTCTTCAGATTCTGGATGCCAGTGCCAACGTCGGCTGTGCTCACTAAGTTGCTAAAATAAGAGGACAATTTATCAACCATAGCTTGTACGAATGGAGAGATAAAGATCCCAAATACATCCATGGTGTTTGTTTTGAAAGAAGGAAAGGTAATGAAACCAAGCAATACAGATATCAAGAACAGACTGAAGAACCTCAAAAAACTTGGAACAGACTTTGGTGGAAAAGGTAAGAAATTGAGTCAAAATGAAGCAATACACGGATCAAGAACAGGCAGAACCTCTACAAAATTGGAACAACTTCGGCAGATAAAACATATGAAAGGTAAGAAATGAAGCAATACAGAGATCGAAAACAGAATCAAACTCTGCAAACTTCAAACGACTTTGGAATTGTAAAGGATCTGAAAAGTCAGAAACTCATCAAAAACAAACAGTTTGAAGAAGCTCCGCAAATGAGTAGTAGTTGAAGATTGTAAGTTGTGACCAAAAGCAAATGAGGAATTGGTGAAAGAAAGGGTATGAAGAAAAAAGAAGTCAATAATAATAATGGAGTCTCATCTCATTGCTACCTACTTCTCTATTCCAACACTACATTTTGATTGGTGGCTGTGATTACGAAAAGATAGGAATAGAGAGAGAGAGGCCACCCTTTTTTTATGAATAATGTTTAATATTGCTGAATTTTCATTCTCCTTGGACTTCTTGTTTTTTTTTTTTTTTTTTTTTTGTAAATCATTTTTCTAGTTCTTTTATGGATTAGGTACAAATGTAAGAGTATGATCGCTCACTAATTATATATATTCCATCATAAGTGCCTCTATAATAATCAAATTTTTGAAAAATTAAACATTTAAAAGTTAGTAACTTCTCTAGATTTGAGTTGTGTGTTCTATTCCAATAATTTATTAGTCACCTCATCTAATAGCTTATTAAAATTTAATTAATAGTTTACCATTTTGTTTCAAGAAATACGTCTAAAATTGTCAACTTTTTTCATTTAGTACTCGATTACTCACCCAGCCAAACAAATTGTCTCCTTTTTCACACTTGGCTTCAGCAATTGATGCATTAATTTCAAATCAAGGAGTAGTTCAGCTTGTTTAGTTTTGGTTTTCAGAAAATAATTTTTAGAAAATTTTACATTTTTATTTTTCATATATTTTTTATTTTCAATGAATTTTTTTAATATTTTAAAAAAAAATTAAAAATTTTTAGACACACCTAACATAAAGTATAATATTTGTGAAAAAAATCTTTAAAAAATTTACGAAATACCAAAAATACAAAAAAAAAATATGAAATTTCTGTATATTTTTCATATTTTTGTGTATTTATTAATTTTTTTAAATACTTTTTCACAAATATTTTACTATTTAGATATATCTAAGTAAGGTGCATGTAAAAAAGTAAAAAAATTTCTTAAAATTTCAAAAATATTCACTAAAAATAAAAAACTCAAGATACAAAAAATTAAATTTAGAAAACTAAAACCAAACATACTGAATAGTATTTATTGACATCTCTCATGGAAGTGGAGAAATTGATAAATTGAAGGACTGCCTATTGGGAAGGTTTTGAACAAAAGGCTGCCATTCCATGTTACTTGTAAAGAATATTTCCACAAAAAATTGGGGGTAGATTTGGATTGTTAAAATATTTTGTCAGATGAAAATGGATTTTTCTTCTTGCAGATTCAATTCAATAAGGAAAAAGCTATTAGACAAAGTCTTGGATAGGGTACTCGGCATTTTGCAAGAAAATAGAAGTCTAATACAGAATTGTTAAAAGAAAATTTGAAGAAGGTGCCTGTATAGGCACTGTTTTTGTAATATATGCTTAAAATTTTGGACTGAGAAAGAACTCAGTAACATTGCTATTGTCATTTGCAAACCTTTGTATTCTGGTTGACGTACCAAACCTTGTAAAAGATTTTATCTTTTTGAGAATCTACAATTGAGGTGGGTTTTATTTTATATTTTCAAATAAAATAAAGTGGCAGTTCTCTTGGGTTAAATCAATCAAATATCCTTGGAAGCCTAGGATACACTAAAACTACAAATTGTTTGGACATAATTCATTTACTTTCCCTCCACAAATACCCCCTTAAATTCTTTATCCAAACACAACCTAAGAGTTTCAAAGTTGCAAACCTCTGAACAATCATTACTTGCAGAGCTGAATATCTGGATAATAATGTGAAGTCTTGTTTTGTATCCCCCTTTGGGATGAAATACTCTCAAAGAAGTCGAAGATGTTCTTGGATCCTATAGGTTCAGATCATTGTCCTCCTGCTGTTACTTTGATGCCCGAAATTGAATTGTGAAAACTTTTCAAATTCTTTAATTTTTAGATGAGACCTGGGAATATCAAGCAGATTCTTCGAACTTCTGAAAATTCGAATAGTAACATGTTCTTAAGTGTTGAGAAATGAGTCCTAAAATTAAAAAACTGAGTCTATTCTTAAAGAGTTGAACAAACTGCTATAATTTCAGCTTGAGAGTGCTTTAACTCGCCATATAACCATAATAAACAGGAGGCCCTTCAGCATTATATCAATATCTATGTTGCAGAAGAATCATTCCACAAGTCCAAGTCCATAATAAGATTGTAGCTTTGGGACTTGTTTTTTTTTTTTTTTTTTTTTCCACATAAAAGTTGATAGCCATAGAATGAGGAATAATATTCTCAGCCTATACGACAGTTATGGGATGAAATTAGATGAGATAAATGAGTTTAAGGCTTTGAATATATATACATGGTGCAAATATTATGCATGGCCAGATATATGTATTTATGTCCTTTTCCCTTAGACAATTTTATACTTGACTCCACAGTTATTTATTTTGGCAGGTATTATATTCCAAGGTCCAAACTAGTATTTTTTCCTGGGAACATCTACTAAACTGAATTCAGAATCAAACTTTATTCAAGTAATTGCGCTTCTACATCATTTATACGATCAAGTAACAAAACATACTCTCTCAAGAATGCTCTTGAAAAGTGAATACCATGTGAACAATCAATTAGGCCATGTGGCGCACAGTAGAAGAAAGTTAAATTCTAATAAATCAGTAACCTAGCCACCTACAAATGAAGATGTGTATCCAGGGACTTAAAACAAGGCTCAGGACTTCTTTCATATGTATTCATGTTGTTTCAATAAAGAAACTGCTACACTGCCAAAAAAAAAAAGCAATAATTTGCCCTTAATGCACAAGTTAATAGCTACAATAATTGATCAATGGGATGTCTAATGGACTAGAGAAGTGGATAAAACAAAATTTGTGTTGATTTAGCTACAATACAATCAAATAGCTACCACTCCAATTATTTATTAAGGCAGCAAGCAATAACATGCAGTAGAAGTATCGTGGTTTCTATAAAGAAAAAATTACTGTCTGATTACATTCCATAATTTGGAGTGCCAAATAAATTGCAATAAAGCTGTGAATGTTGACAGTGCATGGAATGTTAACTACTGAAATGTGAGCTAATGGAATGGTGTTGGACCCCTTGCATGAGTAACTTCTTCTTTTTATTTGGAAAAAACAAAGACAACTAATAATAGGAATGTTCTAGAAGGATAGTAAGTTTAGCAGGCAGAGTCCATCCAAAACTCTTCCAAGAACACCCTTAAGGATTCAAGCTGTTCCAAATTACATTAATCTCCCCCACAATGTCACCAATAACTGAAATATCTCCTGAACAATTCTAAAGCAGAATCTCCAGTGCAAAACTTTATACCACGAAGCACAGGGCTTCAATATGACTTAATCAAAATCCAATACAAAAGGTTAGAAGGCAATTTTTAATTTTTTACCCTAAATTTAGTGGAGATAATTTTTAATTTTTTACCCTAGAACTTAGAAGGCAAGCGAATTTTCTTAAAAAAAAATAAATTCAAATTAGCGACCAAGCTCAAGCTCTTTTGAAGGAAAGCACAAGTAAAGGACCAAACTTTATCAATTCATTAACTGTCATTACTTGGAAGTCATTTCATTTTTTTTCTAGCTTAATTAAGCTATTTCATCTCATATTAAATGACTTCTTAAAAGGTCTCAAAAGACAACTAGGAATTGATTTATTGCATGTTCTGCCATAATGCCAATTTTTACAATTAGACAAATTTCCCCCTTTGTCAAATTATTGGAATAAATAGGGCCTTCTTGTGGTAACAATATTACAAAATTTCATGTTCCTATGAGATGCAGGATTGGTGTAATATTGCAATTTTTCCAACTTTTTGAATTTCTTGATGAGAACCATTTTTGACAATATTGTTGTAATAATAACTAACATGGTTAACAAATGATAGACTTGAATTTGGATTCTGAACTCCTTTTAATCAAGGAAGCCTAAATCCCTCCAACTACAACAGATTTCCCACGTGGATTTTGTCTAGACTACGTGGCTGGCATGCAAGGAGAAAGGTTTTAAAATACAACGTGATATTAAACAAATTCATTGACGTCTCAATGATCAAAGTTCTTGCCTTTGAAGAGTGTCTGGTAGGGAGGTTTTTTCAATTATAGTTCGTGGAAAGGACTTCCTTCTCAATTTTCTAATATATCTCTTATTTATGTATCACTAACAAGAGTTTTCAACATGACCGTACAAAAGTAAATCAATATATTCATAAAATAGCAACCCATTGCATCCTAAATTGTAGTTCTCTCCGAAGACAAGAAGCCTTATTGTCAACGAAATTTTTTGGCATACCTTGCAAAGACACACAAAATCTCGCAATGCAGCAGTGAGTATGAATACATCCTAAAGTTTGTTTCCACAACAAAAGAAGCCTTGGAGAACAAAAAGGTAATGACAACAACAGTTAGTAGGTTTTTCTATTTAGACCATCCACAAATCTTTTGTATATATTTTTCACAAAACACTGAGAAAAATAGAAAAAAATATACTTTTACAAGCTGAACAACAAAAAGAAGTTTGCATTCAAAGTCACAACTGTAGGTTTGTAATAGAGTCAGGAAGTTGTTCTCTGTGGAATAAAAATAAAAATAAAAATAAAAATCAGCTTTTCAATACAAAAATGGAACCACTCAATAGTTCTCTTCTTGGATTCAATCAATTTAATTGAATCAAAGTATCCGCTAAGCACCCCTACTCAGAGCCACCCTCCAGCTTAAGACCCTATGGAGATCCTCTTTTGGTGCATATTGGGATGGTCGTTTGATCTGGTTACTCAAAACTCACATTTTGTTCGTTTGTGAGCTGAATTTGTCCCACAATTTACATTTTCAAAAATATTATGTGTCACTAATATTTTGTCACTATTTTGTATATAGTTATGTAATGCAGGTATTAATGATTGATTTGCATTTAGAAATAATCATTAATGTTGGGTTTAGTTAGAAAATTTGGAAAGGGATTTGAAAAGAAAAGGAGAAAAAATAAGTGAAATATGAATTAAATATACTTATATTTTATCTAATTTTACACACATTTTTCTATTTCTCTTTCCAAATCTCTCAATCAAATGCGACATAAGGCTGTATTTGGTTCAAGAATTTGAGGAAGAATTTGGAAAGTAAAAGGAAAAAAATGTATGAAATTAAGTGAAATATAAATATATTTTATTCACATTTCGTCGCTTTTTTTCCTTTTTCTTTCCAAATCTCTTTCCAAATCCTTAAACCAAATACAACCTAAGAATTTAAAAACAAAAAATTTTGGACATACAGTGTAAAACCCCTTGATATAAAAGAATTTATAAGAATCATTACAAGTCGAATCAAAACATTTTTTTTTTTAGAACAATACTATTTGGGAAAAAAATTAGAAAACATTGATTTCACTTTTGCCTTTATTATTTTGTTTTTGTTTCTTTTTTCTTTTATTTTTATTTTTATCATTTCAATTAAGAATAATAAACTTTTTGTATAGAAGTCACCTCCAAATATTTTGGCTCCATTTGGTTTAGTTTTAGAATCATAATTTGAGTATGAAGTTGTGATTTAAGTGTGAAATTGTGAGTTGAGTTTTGAATAGAGAAAATTTATTTGGTTATGAGTTTTGAAAAGAGTTTTGAATGTTGAAAAGAGTTTTGAATTGAGTTTTGAGTTTTGAGTTGTATTTTTTAATTTTTTGGATTTATTTTTTTATCATAAATATAAAAGTTTTATTTTAAATATTTTTTATTTTATTTTTTAAATATTTTAAACTCAAAACACAACTCCACACTCAAATCATAACTAAATACATAACTTAAAATTCAATTCAAAAGCTATTTTCAAAACTTAATAACTAAACACATAACTTAAAACTCAATTCAATTTTTTTTTTCTTTCAAGACTCGTAACCAAACTCTTATCGAAACTCTTTTCAAAATTCTATTAAAAAAATTCAAAAAAAATATTTTTTTATTTTGTTCTTTAAAATTATTTTTTATCTGATATTATCATGAAAAAATATTTTTTTTATTTTTATTTTTTCAAAACATATTTTTTATTTTTGGTACTTAATTCGAAAAATAATTTTTGTTAGTTTTTTGAAGTATTGGTCAAATAATTTGTTATGATTTAGAGATATATATATATATATATATGATCTAATTTTTTTTAAAAAAATTTAAAAATTAAAATTTTTCAACAAATTAAGATATTTATAAAATTAAATTAAATGTTTAAAATAATAAATAAAAAAAATATATATTAAAAAATTAAAATTTTAAATATTTTTAAAAAATACAGAGCATAAATGTATGAAATACAATGCACATTAAAATAAATAAATAAACATTAAATATTTATCCTAAAAAAATAAATCAAAACTCATAACCAAACAAAAAAAAATTTTAAAAAAAAACTCAACTCAAAACTCATTACTCAAAATATGACTCCACACTCAAATCATGATTCAAAAAATAATTTTAAAAAAACAAAATAAAAAAATTGAATTTTTTTTTAAATAGAGTTTTGAAAAGAGTTTGGTTATGAGTTTTGAAAAAAAATTTAAATTGAATTTGGAGTTGTGTATTTGGTTATGAGTTTTGAAAATAATTTTTAAATTAAGTTTTGAGTTTTGTATTTGGTTATGAGTTTTAAAAATAATTTTAAATGTTTTTAATTAGAATGTAATTCCAAATGTAAACCAAACACCACCTTTGGCAAGTTGGTTTATGGGCTTTTTTGGCTATTTTAGTCACAAAAGACAAAATAGACTATTTTAGCCATAACAAACAAAACATCACATCCAACCCATAATCATTACACTCTTCTCTCACAAAAAAAAAAGTCAAAAAAACCAAAAAACTAAAAAGTTAACCCACTTCCCAAATGAAGCCTAAATAGACTCCAATATATATATTTTTCTTTTGAATGCAATAATTCTAGTTAGCGCTCTGCGATACAGCAAAGTGGTTACTAGTGTAAACGGGAGTCCGAATCCTCTGCGATGATCTCCTGCGATGGTTCATGTAGTGTCCAAAACGACGTCGTTTTGGGATAAAATTTAACCCAAAAAAAAAAACAGAACCAGCAAAAAAGAAAGAGGGAAAGAACCCCACAGCTGACGACCTCTGGCCGCTATGGCACCGGCAGAGGATTTCTGACCAAAACCCTCAATTCTCACTACTACTCAAAAGAATACCAACATTAACAACCATTCAAATAAAAGTTTGAGCTTAAAAAATTTGAGATGTGTATATATATATGTATATATGCATATTAACACTTTGAACATCCCAAATCATAAATTAAAATTGACTAAAAATTAGATCAATACAAATAAAAGCAAAGAACAAACAATTAAAATTTTTTCCTCTCTTTTTTAATTTTGGATCTCAAATCTTTCATAGAGGTTTTGAAAATTTTCTTTTCTTCATAAACCCATCTCTCTGCATTTCAGATCTAGGTTGAAACCAGGGAGACAATCAATGACTGGCAACCAGAATGACCGATGAACTCCCTCCAGTACATCGGCGGCACTCGACTTCCTCCTCCATCGTCGCCTCGCCATCCATCTCGTCTCTTTGGTTTGAGAGCTGTGAGAGAAAAGAAAAGAGGAGAAAAGATCGAGGTGGTGGCGAGAGAATGGGGCTTGCGGCTTTGGGGGTGGCGGTGGTGGGTTGTTGGTGGGTTGGGAGTTTTAGTGAGAGAAATGAAGAAGAAGAAGAAGAAGAGAGATGCAGAGGAAGGGTTCTGTTTGTTTGTTTTTTTTTTTGTGAAAATTTGCCCCAAAACGATTGGGGCACCGCAAGAATCACGGTAGAGGCCTACGGCAGAGGATTCAGACTCGTGTAAATGGTGTTAGGAAAAGGGCAAGAGGGTGGCAGTTGAAGTGGAAAGGGAGGGAAGTTCTTAACAAAGGTAAAATAAGGAATGATGGCAATTTAAACCCGACCCGACGGGGACCCGACCCCCCGACCCTGATTAGAGCGGTTTTTTTCCGAAAAATACCCCCGACGGGCCGGAGATGGTATTTAAAAATAAATCCCCGATGATGTTCGAGTCGGGGACAGTGATACATTTCCCAGTCTCGTCCCCGGCCCCGCCCCGCCCTGCCCCACCCCACCCTACCCTCGACCCCCTCCCCGTTTTTCCCCCGA
This sequence comes from Camellia sinensis, assembly GCF_055761805.1. Lineage (NCBI taxonomy): Eukaryota > Viridiplantae > Streptophyta > Magnoliopsida > Ericales > Theaceae > Camellia > Camellia sinensis. The sequence goes on from NC_138962.1 coordinate 105,049,434, forward strand.
AATAAAATTACAATTCTACCCCTGTCTATATATATTTGTGTGTCTGCTGCTAGTGTCCAAAACGACGGCTTCACAGCGCCGCTCCTCCAGCGCCCTCCTCTGCTGATCTCCTTCACCGCCCCCCTCCGCTGATCTCACAGCGCCACTCCTCCACCGCTCTCCTCTGCCGATCTTCTTCACCGCCCTCCTCCGCGATCTCCTCCGCCCGACTCTTTCCATCTCTCTTTCTCTGTGTGGTATATATATATTAGATTGCAGCTTAGATCTATCTCTCTCTCTACTTAGATCTATCTCTCTCTACTCAGATTTGTGTGTTGTTGATGTTGTTTGATGATATTGTTGTTGATGATGTAGATGTTGAGGATGTTGTTGTAGAATTGAATCGTTGTTGTTGTTGCTACTTTTTTTTTTTTTATTCGGAAAATTTTCGGGTTCGGGGAAACCCGATCCCCGTTATGGGACTGGGACGGGGACGGTAATAGGTTCCTAGTCGGGGATCGGGGCCGAGGACGGGGACTGTAACGCCCCCATTTTCATGCCCAAATGGTGATACACTAGTCATGGCTCTTTAAAGTAAAATTGATAACAAATCCTCATACTTGCATTACATAATGTAAATAGTCTTCATACGATAATACAATTAATCCAACAACCATTAATTAAACAACAAATACCCCCAAGGGTTTACAAGTTCCAAGGCCTGAGCCTGGTTACACAAAATGGTTATTTAAACCCACATATATAAAGCCCTTGGCTTACAATCAGAGTCACAGCAAACGAGCACACTATGCTCTCTTCACACACTTTCACACCCTCAGTTAGGCAGGATCACCACATCTTTTCCTGCACAAAAATCCCGTAGGGTGAGCATAAAGCCCAGTAGGAAAATCCTTCACAAAGTATATACATTTTATACAAGTCTTAAAAGGTGGATGCATATGCCATGCCATGCTCTTTTGAAAAATAAGAACACATCTTCATTTATTCAAAAATCATCATGCTCAATAATGCCATGCAATTTCAACTATTCCACATTTATCAATTTTGTTCAAGGGACGGTAAATACAACTTTGGTAATCCCTAGGTCAGTGTCTACAAGTAGACTATACAAGTACTACCAATTTGTCATTTTTACCGATCGCAACTGGAAGGCTCGACACCTATCATCTACACCACTTATCAATCACTAGGCTGGTGTCTGTAAGTAGACTATACAAGTACTACCAATTTGTCATTTTTACTAATCGCAACTGGAAGGCTGGACACCTTTAATCCACACTACCTGTCAAGACTTACCACCGTATTTATCCCAAAACCATTTAATGAAAACTTGTTTCTCAACATTCTTTTCTCAATGCAAAGTTTTCAAATCAACTTTAAAAACTCTTCATTATCAAATGAATTGATATGTCAATGCCATGATAAAAATGCAATGCAATATTTCTTCCACTTTCAATACTCTCACACAATATTCCCATTGTGATCAAAATTCTCCTTTCAATGCAATTTTACAAGATGAATAAATACTTTTATTTCAATTCATCCAAGGGATAGCATAATTCCCACAATTCAAACAATCTTAACAATTTAGTGATCTCAAGACTATATTAATACTTTTAAACAACAATTCCCAAAACTTTAACAATTCCCATATTCCATGAAAACATCATTTATGTGTAAATAAAGAAACAATTTTCAAACGTCATTTATTTTGGCACACAAAATAAATATAACAACTTCTAAAAATTTTCAACATCCTTCTTAAAAATTCCCAATTTCTAGGTTTTCTCACCAAAAGTCATTCATCTTCAAATATTTGAGAAGATCTCACCAAAAACATCTTTCTTTCATCAACATAGTTCAAAAATATAAATTTCTATTTTTAGAAGGAAAAAGAAAGTAAACCCACTTTCAAAATCATTCACCTTCTTGAATCAACAATCCATTTTTCAAAACACATCAAATGATGATTTCTAAAATCATTTAGATCTTGCAAAAATATATATATAACTCAAAGAAAATCCCTACCTCAAGCTAGAAGAGGAAGCAAGCCAAAAATCCAAATTTCGATCTTGACGGATTTTAATCTCTACCAGTCAAAATTTTGCTCTCACCAACTTCTTCCCTTTGGTAACTGATAAGCATCATAAAAATTGATTTAAAACTCACTTACCCAATAATTATCCTTAGTGGTTCATCTCACCAAAATCCACTAAGTCAGAAAAGTTTTACAATTTGATTTCTAGTTATTTGTTCTTTTGATGATTAATATTCCAAAACAAGAAGTGTATAAAACAAATCATAAATATTAACCCAAGCAATTTGATTCCTAGTCCATTATTTGACCCCTGCTCAGGCTATGCAACCTTCCCTTTCTTCGAGATTTTCCTGATAAGAAGTCATACATCAAGTTCTTCGCTTATATTTTGACCACTTCTTTGCTTTACACCCACAGCTCGACCATTTTCAACAACAATATTTTCCACATGAGTCTTGAAAGAGATCCGTCCACCAAATTTCTACATCATATAAGAAGCCTAATTTCCCAAACTTGGCATCTTATATATGTATTTGTGAAAATTCATTTTACACTTGTGCTTAAGACCATAATATATAGTAATTGCCTTTGTAGCCATAATGAGTTGGAATGTAGGACAAGTATATTGTTTAGATCGATCTTAGGAGATCATGGTAATGTGATGAATGGTGGAGATTTCTTTTAAATGCAAATGAAAAGTTTTGAAAGGTAATAATTGGCCTTTGTTTCTTGTTATTTTAAAGAGAATCTTTTGAAAAATTGTATTTATGTAAGTATATTTTGAAGGATGAAATGTCACATATCCTATATATATGTGTGTGTGTGTGTGTGTGTGTGTGGAGCATTCATAATTCTAGCTATCTATATGTTGCTATTGTTTAAGATTATTGGGATTCTTACTGGACCTTTATGTTCATCCCACGTTGCTAATTATTTTTCAGGTATGGAGTGAAGAGTTGCTCGAGACTTGAATCATGTTAATTGTTGGCCATGGGTGTCACGACCCCATTCCGCCCCTAGTAAAATGGTGCCATGATGGCCAGTAATCCGAGATTACCAAAGGCCAACTTACAAGGATTCACACGCAATTAGAGTATACATATGGGGCTAACATGTACGGAAGCAATAAATTTAAATCTAATAAGTCCATAAGAGTTGTGCATAGATCAAATGAAATGTCATACATCTTATCAAGGTCTTACAACTTGGATACAATAAAATGAAATACAAAATACATCTTGACCAAAAGGCTTCTCAAGCCATCATATACAAAACACGATGAATTACAAGCTAAGAAGCATAATCATCAAGATGCTACAAAATGCGAATCCAAAACAAGTTGCAAAGCACATCTAGGCGTCACCGCCGTCCTGCTCATCACCTACATATATATAGAGAGGGTGAGCTTGGATACTCAGTGAATGGTACAAGTAATAAAGGGTTTGCATGAATAATATCCGAGATCTTTATCAAAGCGATACACATTATATCTTGCACAAATTCAAAGACAAACAAGTTCATCTAACAAATCTTTCAAGGCTTCCAAGTTCTAAGAGATGACGTTAACAAAGGTGCTACAAAAGCTTAGAGTCTTCTAGCACGTACGGACTTGTGCTACAAATGCTTATAGTCCCCTAGCACGTACAGACTTTCAAAGGTTGTGCTACAAATGCTTATAGTCCCCTAGCACGTACGGACCTTCAAAGGTTGTGCTACAAATGCTTATAGTCCCCTAGCACGTACGGACTTGTGCTACAAATGCTTATAGTCCCCTAGCACGTACGGACCTTCAAAGGTTGTGCTACAAATGCTTATAGTCCCCTAGCACGTACGGACCTTCAAAGGTTGTGCTACAAATGCTTATAGTCCCCTAGCACATACGGACTTGTGCTACAAATGCTTATAGTCCCCTAGCACGTACGGACTTTCAAAGGTTGTGCTACAAATTCTTATAGTCCCCTAGCACGTACGGACTTTCAAAGGTTGTGCTACAAATGCTTATAGTCCCCTAGCACGTACGGACTTGTGCTACAAATTCTTATAGTCCCCTAGCACGTACGGACTTTCAAAGATTGTCATCCAAAACAAGGCTAATACTTGATACACAAAATAGGGATAATCATTCATGCTTGGTCAAATACTTTTACAAAACGAAGCAAAGCTTTATCAAAACTTTATAACATAACTTTATTAAAAATACTATTCACATAGTTCTTCAAACGTCGGGTCAAGCGAGAGTCCAAGTCCTACAAACACATGGCAAAGTCTATTGAATGCACTTTCAAACAAGCTCCACATGTATGCAAATGATTTCGGCATTCCTTCAAAACTAAGTCGAACCAAAACAAAACATTGTTTCTCATCTCGGGGAAAACTTGCTGGGCACCAACCAGATCTTGGCCGAGGTCCCTCACCTCCTTGCCGAGGTGTGGCCCCGATGGCCACATTCAAGGAAATGAAGTCGGGAAAATCTGGGTTTCCCTTTCTTGAAGAACATGAACATGAAGAACATGGATGCAAAGATCATAACTTATCATTACAAAGTATAAGATTTCATGCTATGAATTCAAAAACATGGACCTGGGTACCCATACTCGAAGATTTTATGAAAATAAACACAAAAACATGAATCTTAATGCAACCTTTCGGATCAAACAAGGCTTTTCCTTCAAGAACACATGAATGCCACTTTCTCTTTCTAAACCCAACTTTAAATCGATGCATGACTTGCAAATCAGGTTCGATCATGCAATGCAGCGAGATGATCAATAAGAACAACAATAGTAGATTAAGATTCTAACCTCAAAACTCGAATCTAACGGTTCAAGCACCCAAAGATCAAGCTTGGAAATCTATTGCCCCTCTAAGAACTCCTTCTCCCTCTTCTAGAGCTTCTCTCTCCTCAAGAACAAAGACACATAACAAATGATACATTTCTCTCTCTGCCGGCTGATTTAACATTCAGCTCGGACACGTGGCAACGGTTGGTTGGCTCTCCTAAAAAAGGTGATTGAAAGACAAGACAAGACAAGACTATGACAAAGCGTGTTCAACAAGCTAGATGGCAAGGGTACTCCGGCAAGTAATAATCTCGGCTAAGGACAGAGCTTCGGCAAGAAAAGACATCGGCTAATACAAGGCTTCGGCTAGAAATGCTATAATGATCTCGGCTAGGAAGAATAACACTTGGCCTAGCTGTGCCACACCTCAGCCTAGATGTGCCACACCTCAGTCTAGGTCATACCAATCCAGGAATAAGATCACTTAGGTGCAAGGGTAACATCTCGGCCTAGATAACACACATCTCGGCCTTGGTGATGAACACCTCGGCCTAGATAGTGACATCTCGGCCAATATGCCAAGGTGCGAGTGGAGGTTGACCAAAAGATTCCAAGATAGTCCTAGGTATAAAAGATTCAAAGGTGCGACGCAGGCTTAGGATGACCTCGGCTAAACTCACACCAAGCTAGGAACAAAGCATACAGTAACACTTAAGCAAAACAAAGACAAGATTTGAAATGCAAGCTTAACAAGACAAAATCATATAAATGCATGAGAGCATGACTAAGATGAAGTGAGGGTTGTTACAATGGGGCCTTCTAAATATAGGCAAAATGCCAATGTGTTGTAAAAAGGGTTAATCCCTTTTATATATTTCGTTATTTTGTGTAACGCCCTCAAAAAAAAATAACATTAAACTCATCCGATAAGACATGCATTTATATATAAACTAACCACATTCTTTTATACATTAGAGTTCCATTACATAAGTATTACATGTTAACATCAAAACAAAAATGCCCTACGGGCTTACAACTTTCCAAGTTAACACTTGGTTACAACAAAGAGTACTAACTCGTTTACATATTAAGCCCTTGGCTTGAAGTCACATGTAATACATCAAAAGTTAAGCGACAAAAATATGTCCGCCTCTAGCCTCCCAGCTATGTCCTTGGAGGTGGCATGCTTCCTGTACCTGAAAATGATATTCCCATATAGGGTGAGCCACAGCCCAGTAGAAATACACTAAACCAACCATGGACAATGACCAAAACATTAGCAATTGATAGTTGGTCAACACTGATACAATCACATAAATTACATATTTATGTCAACGACTTACAAGTCCCAATTACTTTTCATTTTCCCTTTTTCAACAGATAAGCATGCTAGCTCTATCATCATTTCCACAGATATGTATAAAAACTATATCCCACATTCAGATAAGCATATAAGCTATATCCACATTCTCAACAGATATGTATAACCACAATATCCACAGATATGCATATAAGCTATATCCACACTTCACAAAGATAAGCATATAAGCTCTATCTATACTTCACAAAGATAAGCATATAAGCTCTATCTTCACTACTAGATAAGCATATGAGCTGTATCTACGGAGTTCATCCCCTATCTTCTCCCAACACTATCCGGTTTAGAGGTACATCCCCTATCTTCCCCTAAACCGCGGAGTACATCCCCTATCTCCTCCTCTACACATAACGTATATAAACACATTGGTTCTATATACAATCACTCAATACATATAGTTAATGTATTCAATCAACCGTCAAGTTCCATGACACATTTCATTGATTAGTTTCAGTTTGCCTAATCAACATGCATTGTCTACAACAATCACGACTATCCTCCACCGATAGCCCAAAGCAGTTATTTCTAAACAGAAAATAAGTGCACAAATGGATATTCAGTCAACATTTCATTTCCTCATTTTTCTCAATTAATTATCCCAATTAATCAAACAATGTAATTAGGCCATTTTCCATAATTACCATTTCAACCCTTAGGTCCCATTTTCATCAATGATTTATCATCAATTCCATTTCTCCATTCCAAACATACATCTAGGTTTATTATGAATAAAACCTCAACTTTTGTAAAATTGCACAAAAGTCCCAAACTTTCACAAAATTACCAAGCCAAGCCCAACATCTCAAAATACCAAAATTTAAAGACAAAATCCATAGAGAGGAGTAGGATATCCCTACCTCAAATTCGGAGTCCCAAAGGAGAAGACGACAAAACCCAACGTGCTCCAAAACCCGTGATTTTCAGATTAAAATGTAGCCCTCGACGATCAACAACTTTTTTGTAAAGGCCAAAGGTGAGCAAATCACTCCTACTAGATCAAAACCTAGAGAGAAGGTAGTATCTAGAGAGAGGGACTCAACAATGGTGTTTTTGGAAAAGTAAGAGAGAGAAGAGAAAGTGAAAAAGTGATTTGAAGAGTCACAAATTCGGGACTTTAACCCAGGTCTCCGCTCGAGCGTAAAACACCCCGCTCGAGCGGCCACTCACAGACTTCCGCTCGAGCGGTCAACCTCCCGCTCGAGCGCAGAATGCACTCGCTCAGCACTTTTGCAGAACCAGACCTCCGCTCGAGCTCCCAACCCTACGCTCGAGCGTACAACACCGCACAACAAATACTGGATGGGTGTATTCCCCGCTCGAGCGCCAACATCTCCGCTCGAGCGGACAGGCCAAAAATCTGGGCAACTAGTTTTGGTTTCTAAACTCAACCAACCTGAAACAAATCCGCCCAACACATCCTATAATTCAAATACGAAGTAAAAAAGATGTAAACAAGATAATAAACCACTACTAACATCTACGGACACATATAGCGATCCCGGGTTTACCCTTGTTGTATAGTGATCCGGACATGTGTCCGTGGATGTTGGTGGTTGTTTATTATCTTGTTTACATCCTTTCTTACTTTGTATTTGAGTTATAGGATGTGTTGAGTGGGTTTGTTACAGGTTGGTTAAGTTTAGAAACCAAAACTAGTTGCCCAGATTTTTGGCCTGTACGCTCGAGCGGAGGTGCTGGCGCTCGAGCGTAGATTACATCCATCCAGTATCTTGTTGTGCAGTGTTGTGAGCTCGAGCGTAGGGTTGGGAGCTCGAGCGGAGGTCTGGTTCTGCACAAGTGCTGAGCGAGTGCATTCTCCGCTCGAGCGGGAGGTTGGCCGCTCGAGCGGAAGTCTGTGAGTGGCCGCTCGAGCGGGGTGTTTTACGCTCGAGCGGAAGACCTGGGTTAAAGTCCCGAAATTGTGACTTTTCAAATCACTTTTTCACTTTCTTTTCTCTCTCTTACTTTTTCAAAATCACCATTGTTGAGCCTCTCACTCTAGACTCTACCTTCTCTCTAGGTTTTGATCTAGTAGGAGTGATTTACTCACCTTTGGCCTTTACAAAAAAGTTGTTGATCGTTGAGGGCTTCATTTTAATCTGAAAATCTCGGGTTTTGGAGCACGTTGGGTTTTGTCGTCTTCTCCTTTGGGACTCCGAATTTGAGGTAGGGATAACCTACTCCTCTCTATGGGTTTTGTCTTTAAATTTTGGTAATTTGAGATGTTGGGCTTGGTTTGGTAATTTGGTGAAAGTTTGGGACTTTTGCGTAATTTTACAAAAGTTGGGGTTTTATTCATAATAAACCTAGATGCATGTTTGGCATGGAAAATGGAATTAATGTTGAATCATTGATGAAAATGGGACCTAAGGGTTGAAATGTTAATTATGGGAATTGACCTAATTACATTGTTTAATTAATTGGGATAATTAATTGAGAGGAATGAAGGAATGAAATGTTGATTGAATATCCATTGTGCATTTATTTTCTGTTTAGAAATAACTGCTTTGGGGCTATCGGTAGAGGATAGTCGTGATTGTTGTAGACAATGCATGATGATTAGGTAAACGGAAACTAATCAATGGAATGTGTCATGGAACTTGACGGTTGATAGAATACATTAATTGTGTGTATTATGTGATTGTATATAGAACCAATGTGTTTATATACGTTATGTGTAGAGGAGGAGATAGGGGATGTACTCCGCGGTTTAGGGGAAGATAGGGGATGTACCTCTAAACCGGATAGGTATTGGGAGGAGATAGGGGATGAACTCCGTAGACAGAGCTCATATGCTTGTCTAGAGAAGTGAAGATAGAGCTCATATGCTTATCTTTGTGAAGTGTGGATACAGCTTGTATGCTTATTTGTGGATATTGTTGATATACATATCTGTTGTAGAGTGTAGATACAGCTTGTATGCTTATCTGTGGATATTGTTGATATACATATCTGTTGAGATTGTGGATATAGCTTTTATGCTTATCTGAATGTGAGATATAGTTTTTATACATATCTGTGGAAATGATGATAGAGCTAGCATGCTTATCTGTTGAAAAAGGGAAAATGAAAAGTAATTGGGACTTGTAAGTCGTTGACATAAATATGTAATTTATGTGATTGTATCAGTGTTGACCAACTATCAATTGCTAATGTTTTGGTCATTGTCCATGGTTGGTTTAGTGTATTTCTACTGGGCTGTGGCTCACCCTATATGGGAATATCATTTTCAGGTACAGGAAGCATGCCACCTCCAAGGACATAGCTGGGAGGCTAGTGGCGGGCATAGTTTTGTCGTTTTACTTTTGATGTATTATATGTAATTTCAAGCCAAGGGCTTAATGTGTAAACGAGTTAGAACTCTTTGTTGTAACCAAGTGTTAACTTGGAAAGCTGTAAGCCCGTAGGGCATTTTGTTATGAGGTTAACATGTAATACTTATGTCTTGGAATTCTAATGAATGAAAGGAATGTGGTTAGTTTATATGTAAATGCGTGTCTTATCTGATGGGTTTAATGTTATTATTTTGAGGGCGTTACAACACATGTCCGGATCACGGTATAACAAGGGTGAACCCGGGATCGCTATATTTTGTAATTGGTAACATAACGCCTATGGGCGTGTATTGTATTTCATTACATGTATACGAGAGAGAACATTGTAATTTATTGCTTCCTAAATATCTTTGACAGTTATTATTATTGAGATGGACTGACTTGAAGAAAAAAGGTAATATTATCTGAATAACAAAAGTTGGGGCGTTACAATGTACTACTAATTTAAACTTAAAAACAAGTGCCAAAAGCAACAATGTTTAGGAAATCGGATAGGATTGACCGGTTCATCTAGACCTCTAAAACCGTTTAATGCCCAAAAATGGTCATATTTGTGAGAACCGAAAAATTCTCTAGTTGAACATGTAGTGGGTCATCATAACCGGCCGAATTTAAAGAATTGAAGATTCAATGCATGAGAAACAAGCACTCTAACTACTAAGCTATCAACACAATTGTTGACAATGTAATAAGTATATATATTATATATTCAATATTATCTTAATTATTTTTACTAAAAATCAATGTATAAATACGTAAAATAAATTCTAAGAAATATTTTTTTTGATAATTGTTTATTATTTATTATTTTGGAATTTTAATATTTATATTATCTATATTTATAAATTTTAATATATTTATGACATCATGGTTCAATTCTAATTCACCCACAATTGAACCAATGACTTGTCAACTCGGTCACTTTTTCGGTTTTCTCACTGGTCTGATTTTCAAAACATTGAAAAGCAGTCGTTAACAAAATTCTTAAGATTATGATAATAGTTTAATTAAGGGTTTGTTTGAGAAATAACTTTTTTAGTGATTTTTTAGCTAAAATATAAGGTGTAAAAAATAAAAAAAATAATAATATTTGAGAATGACTTTTTGAATTTTCGAATCTTTAACTTTTTTATGACTTTTTGATATTTTTTGACTTTTTAATTAATTTAGCAACCTCTCAAACAAGGCCTAAACAATAAAGTTCACTTACCTAAATCAAACAATTTCACTTACCATTTAAAAAAAAAAAAAAAAAAAGATTTTTGAAATTGTGACTGTGCTAGACTTACCATTTAATTTATGAGGATTGACTTAATAGTGGTATGGTATTACCATTTTTGGGGGAAAACATTTACTTGTTAATACTTAAAAATACATTACAGTATGTTGACCAGCTCACATATGGTAATTTTGCACCAAAAGGCATTATTATAATTACTTGCGTTTTTTAATGGATAAAAATGACTTCTTAAGTCTATAAAAAGAGCAAGAAAACCATTATCTAATTATCTACAAACATGGGAAAACTTTTTGCCTTGTGCCTTTTGCCTTTTGCTCTCCCACCTCCTACTCTTCATCTCTGGTAATTATTTTCGGTTTATTTCTTAGAAAAATTATCAGTAAATTGTAGTTTACCCTTAAAATTATTATTTAATTTTATTAAGTTTCAATATAGATAAGTCCTATTTTTCATAAAATATTTTTAAAAAATTCATTGCTGCATAATGGTGTATGTTATGGCAATTGAACCCCTCATTTAATATGAACAACAATTTCATAAATTTTTTAATCTAAGTAAAATTATATTTGTAATTGTAAAAATCATGATATTGTAAAAAAGAACATTTATTAGAAAATCCTCTTTTAGGTAATCGTATCCCAGTAAGTCCATAAGATATTCTTATATTCCAATAAATCTTATTATTTTGGATATTTGATCCATCAAATCCTAATCCTCATATTTAAGATATTTTATGAACAATTTTACCCTTACAAATATTTTTTTGAGCTCTTAGTAACTTGGTGATGTGAACATTTACATTAGATAAATTTGGAATGTGAATGTGAATGTTGACAGTGTGAATGTTCACATTGCTAATGCGAATATTAATGCGCGCTTAAGCCTATTATTATTAGGGATCTTTTGATAACTATGTCACCTATAAAACTTCCTGAAACATAAGAAAGTAATTTGGATTAAGTGGAACATAAGTAGATGAAGAGGAATTTATGAATAAATGCCCTTTAAAAAAATCATAAAGCACAGTAAAAAATTACTAATAAGTTCTATTTTATTTTCAAAATTACTATTGAATTATATCATGTTTCAATATTAATTAAGAAGTCATATTTTCTTTTTTATTTTATAAATTGTTATAAAAAAAAGTTCAATTATTCAAAATAGTATGTTTTATTTTATTTTTATTTTTCTCAATAAAATATGAACCAAAAATTTTTCATAAATAATTTTAATTTATTTAAAATATTATAATAAAATATTTTTAATTCTTGAAATTAAATAAATTTTCATAAACAAAAGTATAAGTATAAGATTCATCAACTATCTCATGCAATGAAAAATATATAAATTTGTCATAGTATTATTTGTTTATAATTTTTTAGAATTTTAATTGAATTTGACTTTTAGATTGTTTACAATACTACAAAAATTCATAATTTGAAATAACAAAAAATTATAAATTTTATACCATAATTGTTTTGATTCAATTGTTATTTATGATTTTTTTAAACATAATAATAATAATTCTTACAATTAAATTTTTTAGTTTTAATTATGTTAAAATTGTTGTTCATATTAAATGAGATGGGTAAAATTGAGATAAAATACACCATTATAAAACAATGAATCTTTTTGGAATATTTTATAACAAATAAAACTTGGTTGTCCATATTAAAATTTGATAGGACTTGATAATAATTTTGAGAGTAAAATACAATTTAATTGTAACTTTTCCTTATCTCTTTCATTTATCCTTTTTATATGCTTCATATATAATTTTATGCCCTCCATATATAATTTCAATAGTACACAAGATCACTTTTAACACAAAAATAAAACAACAATGCTATAAATTCAAAAAAAATCATTCAAAAAATATCTAAAATTTTAAATGCATGGTCAAGATTCGCTACATAAATAGTCCCACAACAATTTCAAATATACATCATTAATCTATCACAACAATTTCAAATATACATCATTAATCTATCATTCTGAGTGAATTTCTAAAAACAGTTTTTGGTACCATAACCAAAGAAGAAAAACATAAAACTTACATTTTATCTTCTCACACAACTCAAGCACTCATGTCATAATAACACAAGCACACACCAACTTTACTAGCACACACATCACACTAATAGCTTAGACTCTGTTAAATATTCACTCGCACAATTTATTTGTCTTCACTTTCACCCATCACTCTATATATATCTATTTCTCACAGTAGTTAATTATACAGATGAAAAGATGGTGGTCATGGTGAAAGCAAAAAAATGTGATGCGGGTTGGCAATGCAAGGGTGAAGACCGTTGCAGGGAAGACTGTAAAACTCGTTCCAATGGAATAGGGCGGTGCGATGATATCACTGCACCCCTAGTTCCAAAGCAATGTTATTGTGTTTACAATTGTTGATCTCTCATCTCCATATCAATGGAATGTCAAATTATTGGAATCAATAATAAGAACTTAATTTGGTAAAAAGTATTACAGTATTTCATGAACTTATGAGATGCAAAAATGGTGATATAAGTCAATTTTTTCAATTTTTCTAATTTTTTTTATGAGAACACTTTTTGACAATATTATTCATATAACTAACATGGTTAATAAACTGAAAGAGTGTCAGAGTCAATCATTTTATTTTAACTAGAAAGCAAGATAGATTAGAACTTATAGAATGGTTATTTAGTAACCAACTAGGCCTAGCCTAGTTGGCCACCATGCTTTCTTTAGGGCTTAGTCCCTAGGAAGGTCATGGATTCAATTCTCCTTGGAGGAGTTAAATTAAGAAAGTGCAAGTATTTAGCTACTTTGCCAAAAGTGAGGAGGTTTTCTCCCATAGGTGATAATCTAACAATTAACATTTGCCGATCAAAAAAAAAAATGGTTATTTAGTATTGTGATGATCAAATACAAGGTGGTGAAAACAAAATCAGTTCCTACTAAAGGAAAGAGAGAAGAAGAGGCATTTTACAACAAAACAAATCAACCTTAAAAGAGCAAGAGTCACAACATGAATCCACTAATGGAAAAATATATAAATATATATATATATATATATATCAGAATTGAGACTAATATATTTTCCTTTGCACAAAACCTAAATATATAGTAACCTATTTTTAGCATTGTATGCACTTATACAACTCTTTTCTTACTTACAATTATTATTATTATTATTGTACAATCGATAGAAGGGGGTAGAGAAAAGGTAAGTCACATTGCATAATAGTAAAACTTGAATGCAAGTAGCATGTCCTCAACCACCTGAAAACCCTTTGTCTTTTTTAACTTACAATTTACAAGTTCAAAAAAAGAGGGAATATATATATATATATATATATATATTAATCTACTATTCAGTTGTTGAAAGGGAAAATAACGTTGTAAATGATGTCATTGGTTTTTGGAAAAATTATACTAGTAGTCCCTTTAATTTTTCCATTGTATTAATTTGATTCCTGTAATTCCAATTACTCAATTTTGTGCTTTAATTTTTCAATTTGTGTCATTTTGGTCTAAATTGACGCAAATACTCCAAAATGACAATATATATATATATATATATATGGGTTAGATAAGATTAAGGAGCTTTAATATATTTTTGTGTTATTTCGGGAATGTAGGAGTATTTGAGCGGAGTGCAAACAGCTGCACCCAATTTTTATTGGGAAAGTAATTGAAAAGGTAACACTTTCATATATTTGAACATCCCAAATCTAGTACAGAAGCATGACAAACCAAGGTTCACAAGTACGTAAATAAAAGACCAAAACGAAAGTGAAAGTTACCTGAAGCATAAAAGAGGCAGCAATTTAAACAGCCAAACAACTTTTTACATTTTCTCACATTTCTTCCCTCCTTTCTTCTTCTTCTTCTTTTTTTTTTTTTTCTCATTCATATCTGGTAATTTTGCATCCTCTAATGGAAAAAAAGGGTATGTTTTTTCAAGTGTTCAATTCTCACATGTGCATATAAGTTCTCTTTGTTGAGTCTTCCCATAACAAACCTCCATATCATCGTGCAAAGTCATGAGCATCCTCAAAAACTTCCTGCAATATAAGGAAACAAATCCATAAGTTGATAAAAGATTGAAAGTAAGATACATGAAATGCAATTGTAGTGGAGATGAGCTTGATTTTTACCTGAGAGGGAATTCGTCATAAAGATGAGCTGGTGAATCATATCCAATTCTCACAACCTAATCTGTTAAAGAGGATTGCATTTCAAATAATTGTCAAACAGATTAAGATATAAAATTACTCGGTAAATGCTATCATGTAAATGCTATCATTTAAAAACAGGATATATATGTCTTCAAAAACTTGGTGGTTGACAAAAATAACATAACCAAATTTCACTTTCAATTGAGAGCTGACATGTACTAAATATTAAATCTGAATAATAGCATTAATATGTAGGTTTGTAAATGTATCTGAACATTACAGAGGGTATTCTGTCTGCAACACGAGGCTATGCATTCCACTGAAGAAAAGAAATTGGGCATTCTGCTCAAGAAAATAAATTATCTGTATATACAAGGGTTCAAATTTCAATGAAGCATATTATATTCAAATAGAAGAAACAAATAAAGAAAGACACAAGTTAAGGACCAAAATTTGTGATTTCAATAACTATTCTCTAAAGTCTTAGCTACTTTATCAGGTAAAAGATAAAATGATTTCTTCAAGTGTTCAATTCCCTTCTTGCAAATTACACACATAAAATGATTTCTTCAAGTGTACATTGCAAATGCATAGTGAGATGAGTTTGATTTTTACCCCAGAACTCATCATAAAGATGAGCTGGTATCATCCCAACCTTTCATATCCGATTCCCACAACTTAATCTGTTAAACAAAGTTACATTTCAAATCATTGTCAAACAGATTAAGATAAAATTCACTTGGAAAATGTTATCATTTAGGATAAATGTATTCAAGAACTTGATGATTCACAAAAACAGCATAACCAAATTCACTTTTGATTGAGAGCTGACATGTACTAAATATTGAATCTAAGTAGTAGTAGAAATATTTGGGTTTTTAAATGTATCTTTTAACATTGAGAAAAATATAAACCTGATTAGTAACATTTTAACATTTTTCTGGTACCGAGGCTATTCTCTCTACAGCATGAGAATCTGCATTTTCTGCTAAAGAAAAGAAATTATCTGCAGATACAATGGCGGAAATTTCAAAGAAGAAAATTATATTCTTATAGAAGAAACAAACAAGAAAATCTGAAAGTATATTTGATGGAACATACAACATATACGAGCAACAATATTCACATATTACATTTAAGTGGTAAAGATAGTCCTACATAACGATCCAAATCATCCATATTCCGATAGGTCAATATTTCGCTCTTAATTATAACTTGATAAACACTGTTTATTATCAACACCTCCCATCTCCCCTCCATTTCCCCAAACACACACACCTAAGAAGCATGGATATGAACACGCGACACGACACGAACATGCCGACACGCTAATTTTCAAAAAATACAAAACACGACACGTGGGGTACACGCATAAAATATATAATTCTATATATATTTATTATATTTTATATATATGGATATATCATTCAAAGATAATGAAAAATGCAATATAACACTAACTCCTATAAATTTATATGGTTTCTGTTTTATTTTGTATCTTAAATTATTTTGTTCAAACTTATAATTAGTTTCACCAGTGTCTAATTGATGGACATGTATGTTTAAGCGATAAACACGTGTCCTCCAAGTGTCCAAAGAGTGTCCGAATCTTTAAGAAAAATTAAAAAACAGGACACGTTTTGAGGAGTGTCCGACACGTGTCGGGGAAGTGTCTGAAGAGTGTCGGTGTCCAACACGGACACGACACGGATACGTCACCTTCTTAGAAGTGTCCATGTTCTTAGACACACACACAAACATACATACCAAAAAAAAAAAAAACAAAAAACCACCCAGAAAAGAAAAACAAAAGAGAATTATTTATCAAAAGAAGAAAACAAAACAAAAGTTGTCGATAGAATATTTGAATGAACATGACGGGGATGGCTTTTTAAAAATAGTAGCATTGGTCTCTTTTAATTGAGGGTCCTAGAAGAAGACTGGAGAATCAGATAGGCCTAACCTTCGGCATTATTTTTATAAAGTGGCTGCTCTCAATTTTGAACCTTCGTTCTCACACTTAGCACCCTGAGCATTTATCTCTGCACCAAGCAATGCCCCAATATTGGCTTTCAAAGCACCCAAGGCTGCAGGCAAGAGATTCCTATGCATTCACAATGTACACTTGTTTCCTATGACAGAACATCCAGAAGTCAAGAGAATTTGCTTAATAACAAATAAAATGAAATTAGTAACCAAACAAAAGCTTTTTTAAATAAAAACACCAGTAAAGGATCAAACTTTATGATTCCTTTTACTATTAGTGTAAATTACGCTACTCTATCAGGTAAAAGATGAAATGGTTTTTTCGAGGGTCCTGCTAATGATAGCCCTCAGGGCTGTCAATAAGAAGCACATAAGGCTAAAATATTTATAATCTCAATACATGTTTCACATATCTCAAAATTTTTTTACATATTTTTATATACCTTTTACACATTTCAATACTTTTTTTTATACATTTTTTAACATTAACAACAACCCAAGGTTTTTTTTTTTTTTTTTTTTTTTTTTTTTTTTTTTTTGCATTTTTCTTTCTTAAAAGGTCCCAAGAGATAGCATGGAGTTGCAGACAAATAGGCATTGACGCTTGGCTATTTGGCCATAATGGCATTTTTTAAAGCATCATACAAGCTTCCTTTGTAGTTACAGCTACAAAAAGATTTGGAAGCTGATATTCTACCCTGTATTTTTAGCACGAAAATTGATCCTTTCGTCAATGAATGGCAAGTATAAGAATAAAATTTTAATGAATATGAACAATAAGCAATCCAAGCTGGTAAATGGCAAATGATAATGACTTCATTTTTTTTTTTTTTTTTGATAAATAAGACAATTTTATTAAAACAACATCAAGACGATGTCAAAGAATACAAGAACCAAAACAACCGACCAAACAGCTAGCCTAGCTAGCCATGAAGAGTGCCTACAAAATCTAGAAAAGAGTTCAGATCCAAAGCAACTCGCCCCAAGACCCAACTATACAAAATTCCCAAAAATCAGCTCTTCAAATAATATAATGACTTCAAAATTTTTATTTTTATTTTTAAAAATATCCAATAATCTAGTAAAATAAATATAGTCTCTCATCCCAAACATTTTTTTTCTTACCATTTCATGTTTTTGGGTGTGCTAGAAGATTTTTGAATTTTATCAAAGATTAGAGAACCACCTTTTACTGTTAAATGAATTTCCCCTTTTGATTTCTTCTTGTTCTTTCTCTACTGCCCACTTCATGACGAGTTTAAACAGATCAACATGTAAATTTGAAGAAATAAAAAAAAAATCTATGAGACTATATGGCATAACAATTTCAAAATAGTTTCATCTCTTTTTTCAATATATGCATTGGATTTGAAATCTAAATAATACTCAAGTAGGGTGGGTGGCTTCTTAAACCTAAATCCCTCCAACTGCAACAGATTGCCCACATGGATTTTGACCAGACTAGGTGGCTTCCTAACTGTCAAATGTAGTCTAGCATGCAAGGACAAGGTATAAAAACACATCATGATACAAAGTTGTCCTTCTTGCAAGGCATGGAAGTTTAAATGATCAAAAGTCTTGCTTAAGAAGAGTGTGCAATGGGGAGGTTTTTCCAATTGTGGTTCGTGGAAATGACTTCTCAATTTTCTTGACAAATATATATATATATATATATCTTATTCATTGATTACTTACGAGAGTTTTCATCATGATTAGATAAAAGCAAATCAATAAAACAGACAGTGAAATACATCCTAAAGTTTGTCTCCACAACAACAAATGCTGGAGAACAATAAGTTACTAACAACAATAGTTAGTAGATTACATATCCTTTCTAATATTTTTTTACCTGCATAACACTGATAAAATATAGAAAAGTACACTTTTACAAAGCTGGGGAAAAAAATCACATGGTATTCAAAGTCACAACTGAGTCAGGAAGTTGTCCTCTCCAGGGCAAAAAATAAAAAGTAAAAAAAATCAGCATTTGAACAGAGAACTAATACAAATTATTGATACATTATGCAGCCAATCCACTACATGTCAACATTTCAAATGTTGATGTAACAAATTGTTATTCCAAAATATATTCCAACTATGCTGTCTCTGGCAGACTGGCATTGTTTTATGTTGATGAAACTGCGAAAAAACTTATGTCTTAGTGATAATGATGAGATGGAGATCACACAGCATATACTGACCCATAAAATAAAACTGCAAAAATTAGAAACGATTGAAATGTGCGCTTTTATGATTGGTTGAAAAGCGCACATTTCAATCATTTACAACAAACTGGAACTTTCTTGTGATAAGGCCCAAAAGAATTAGAAAGTAAACCCTCTGTTCTGATAAAAATCTTAGACGATATTAGTATTGAGAAATAAATAAATAAAAATGGAACTTGATTGGATAGGAGAGGTGCTTGCATTAATGACCTTCCCCTCTTGTACCTACTAAACTCCCTAACCAAGTCCTTTGATTGTAATGGATTAGAGCCTAAATTAAATGGAGTTAAATGGTTTCATACCTTCCCATAAAAAATAGGTGGCAGCTCTTTTATGTGAATCGATCTATTTTGGCAACTTGTGGGTCAACGATACTGTGGGATAAACGATTTGTTGTCATTATAGATCTCAATGGTTCATACTCGATTTTGAGAAAGTCTAATCCGACATGTGGGTGCATCAAAATATGTGGTATCCACAGGAGGTCAGTGTAATTATATAACATATATAAGATTATTAATTGTATTTTCTTCAAGCCTCAAGGAGATGAGTAAATTTACCCTTATAAACATATATTGAAAAAAAAAATGCTTAAAATATAAATTATATAGATCAAAATCATGTGTACCTAAAATATACTCTTGGCCTTTGTCTTTGCCTTGTTTACATTTGCCTTGTGTCTATTGATAAATAAGGTAAAAGTAAAAGGCACTAGTAGACATAAGATGACTTGTGCTCAAAATGGCATGAAATTTGTTCAAGACATTAAAAATTTCATGACGATCAAGACCCATCAGTCTTGAATGGCCTATAATGGATTTTGGGTGAATTCCAAAATTTAGGCCTTTAGCTTCGCGATGTTTCATTTTTAGAAATAATTGATTTGTCTATAACTTGGTCTATACGAATATGATTTTGCCTTGATTTTTTCCAGTATATTTCCTTTTTTGGTAATTTTTTTTATTTTATTTGATTTTGGCTTGGTTAGCAAGTACTCCCTCTGTCCCAAAATATTAGTTCCTTATTCCATTTTTCGTTATCCCAAAATATTATTCCCTCTTCAAAAATCAAGTACAAAAATAATATAAATTTCCTATTTTGCCTTTCTTTTAAATTAATAAACAATATAAATAGTACAATTATGACATTGATATTCCCAAAAAATGTACTATCAAAAGGGTAATTTTGAAAAATCAACTTTTTTAAAATGCAATAATTGTACTACTAAAAAAAAGTTGGATACCCCCAAATGGACTATTATTTTGGGACAGAGGGAGTAATTAACCTAGGATTTAGTTTACCATTTTTCTTTAGGTATTCTCTAGTATAAATTGACATGTATGCCTTAGGGCAAATGAGTTTTATTTTGAAGAATTAGCATTATTACAAGAGAGACTATCTTTTTTGTGTCTAATCCGTGGTTGTTCAAGGGTTCGAGTGTTCATTCCATTACCTTCCTTGCATCACCATTCTTTTCTTTATCTCTTTTTCACTCATTTATCCTACTCATGTCAACACGCATAACTGCCTACACCATAACTGCCTTTGTAATACCCCCAACTTTTCAAAATATAATTATTTCGGTATTAGCAAAGCCAAACTAAGTAAAAGGCAGCTCTTTCTTGGTCATCGATAGGGGTGTTTCTTTTGCCTTTGTATATTTTAATAAACTCAGTGTAACTCATGTCAGTGTTAAAGGTGAAAGTTACTGGTGGGGGTTCTAGTAAGCACTGATTTCTAATCCTAGAATGGGGAGTCCAATTAAATAGGCTACGTCTAGGATGGTTGGAGATATCATGCCAAACCGTAGGAGCATTGAGTTGCAAGATTGTGACCAGAAACAGGCAGTAGCAGCAATTAACCACTTATTCATATCAAATTTGAGGGTCAACAGACGAATTACCTCACTAATGCCTAGATGTTTCCATACATCTGAGTCATAAGCTTCAATTCGTTTGACCCAGCTTTGCCAAGAAGAATCTAGTTGTCTCAATGATCTAAGAGAGTTTTTTGTTGTTGTCCCAATTTACCCAATTGAATTTTGGTTGGTTGGGATGCAGAGTTTCGCCATTAGCAAGTGGGCAGTATGGCGTTAGTTCATCTAGGAAATAGGCTGTAAAGGTAGGTCCTAGGGTTGCTTTGGCTACGGTGGTGGTACTTGGAATCAAAGTTAAGTCCAGCATTAGAGAGCTGGTGATTTCCCGAATGGTTTTGGGGAATCTAAGATGTTCATCATTGGTTTCATCTTCTGTCATGGATTTCAAGAGCCATTGTTTAGAGTTCTAAGTTGCTTGGTGTTCTAACATGGGAGTTTCGAAAGAGAGAGAGAGAAGATTGAAATGAGGTGAAGTTAGAAGGTTTAAGCTTTTATAGCTTATGGTGGGCCCAGTGTTTAGATTTGTTCAAATTAAGTACATTATTTATCTGGCCCAGGAATGAATTTGTTTAAGTTAAAAATCATTATTATTTATTTAACTTAAATAAGGGGGTATTGTTTGCACCCATTTTTGTGAAATTTCTATCGACAAGTGTATCAATCAGATGATGACACATGGCAGAGTCAAAGTGAAAGTCCTTCATCAATCAAAGGGACATGTGGCATGAAAAGGTTGAGCACGTGCATAGAATGATTCAAGTGATGGAGCAATTATCAGGCTAAGTTATGAACTTAGTGGGTTGTTTTCGGAAAGGAATATGTACGAGATGAAGGGCGTTACCCTATCAATGTGGTGCTCGAAGTGTAAAGGGACATGTGGCAACATGGAGGAGAGATGGTTTGACAAGAAGATTTGAAGGCTTGGTAGAGTTTGAAAACTTAGAAGTGGGGAGGCAGTTACCATGGCAGTTGGCAACTGCAGTTGCAGGTTCAAATGAGTCATGCAATCATGGGCCAAGAAAAGAGGAAGAAGATATAAGAGCCAAGGATTTGGTAGAAAGGAGGTCATCAACAGCACAACAACAACTTAGCTTATATCTAGGAGTAGTTCTTTCAATTTAGGAGTAGTTTTCTCTGTAACTTGTAACCTTTATGAACTTTGGTGGTTTCATTATAGAATTACCTGTTGTTTATTTTGTTTACTTTGTCGATTGTAATTTTGTTCCAAAGAAGTCCTCATTCTGTTGAGGCATTTAAATCAAAAGCACAGTCGTCCAGTTTCTTTGTTTGATTGTTTGTTTAAATTGTTGCCCAATTTCTGTCGATTGGGAGTGAGCATAATTTTTACTAACATATTCTTGGAAAAAGGACTTCCAACTTGGATCTTTAGGTGGTGATACTAATTACAAACGCAATGGAGATGTGTTGTTGTGACTGTAACACTGTGTAATTGTATTATTAAGTGTCAATGGCACCATGAAACATGTTTTTCACAAATTTCCGGTGTAGAGGTTGTTAGATGGACTTGCGACATAGGCCAGAAGATTTAAAAGTGCTAGTTTTAAATTGAGATTGGATTCAGGTGTTATTTTCGTTGTGATGTTTTCTCTGTTCTTGAACACTAATTCCTTTTAGTAAAGGTAATGAAGGCCAGAAGAGTAATTTTACTTTCTTTCTTTTTGTGTGTTATTTGAAATGATTGTAATATTCTTAAATTGGAAAATTCTTTTTACACACTACTAAAAACAACATAGGGGTGTAGTCTACCCATTCAAAGATTTTATATATAAAACCACAAAATACTCTTCACACACCATCATCACATATAGACATATAAACATCCAAAATAAATTGGTTTTGAAGATTTAGTGTTTAAGAATATTGAAATCAATTGGTTTTAAGGTTTAAGAACATTAAAATCGATTGGTTTGGAAGATTTAGTGTTTAAGAATATTTAAATCAATTGGTTTTAGGGTTTAAGAACATGAAAATCAATTGGTTTTGAAGATTTAGGATTTAAAAATATTGAAATCAATTAGTTTTGAAGAGTTGCACACCATGGATAACACTGAGATTGTTGATTTCGAACAATGCAACAATAAAAATGTCAATTTAATACTTAGGTTTTTGATTTTTGTTTATCTCATTCGTATAATCGTTGGGAATATGACTTTGTTCGTCACGTGTTCGGAAAATCAGAGTTGAACTTTTACATAATGTTTGATTACTTTTATTCAAACAAAACAATTTTGTTCAAATTATTAAAGTTGACCAAATTACAAATGTTCATACATAAAAAATTGAACAATTTAATTCCTTAAGAATTTCATTTCTTAAATTTAATTTATTTTCGGTATATTTTCTTTTCTTTTTTAAAAAGTAGATGTGTTCAATATTTACAAAAATGATAATAATAATAATAACATATAAAATTTAATATATTTTCAACACGTCTGAACGAATTGAAATTCTTCAGCATATCAAGTATGAACGTATTTATTTTATTCAACATAAATATTTTGAACATATTCAATTTGTTCAATTTTTTTTTTCTACAATGATATTGTATCTCCACCCAATTAGATAATCTTGAATTGCCATACCTATGGATAGTAAGTCATTCCAAAAAATTGTGAGGCCTTATCATGTTAAGCCTATCACTCTCAATTTTGTCATTATGAGGATTATGAGAGTCATTACATTCTAGTGATAACTCTTTTAACTTCTCCTTAGATATTAAATTTACATCCCTTGCATCCTTAGTAGAACTTACATTCTCCGGTTTTGATATGTGTATTACCCTACAAATGTGTGATAAGTTTTCCAATTCTCCTATTCTATGCCCACTACATTTACCCTCGATAAAATTTGACAACATTTGTAGCTTTGTTAATTTACCTATCTGTAGCGACATCTTTTCTAATGATAGTTTCGCATTAGTCATATCAAAATGGCGTAGGTTCACCAGGTTTCCCATGTTTATAGGCAACTTTTCAAGTTTTTCACAAAATTTCAAGAACAAGACTTGTAAATTGTAAAGGGTTACCACCGACTTAGGTAGCTTTCTAATCTGAGAATGGGATACATTGAGGTACCTTAGATGCCTTAGATCTCCAATAGAATTTGTTAGTTCATCTATCCCAGAACTACCCAAACGCAACTCACGTAAGCACTTTAAAATTGGCAACAAGTCATGAAGCAAGTACCCCATTATGTAGTTCCTCCTACACGGTGAAAACTCTAAGACGGTTCGTAAGCATCTGGCATCATCGAAAATTTTGAACTTTTTGATTCCGTCATATTTGCTAGCAACACAAGATGAATGTCGAGCTTTATTTGAAATTTTCTTCTACTTGTCATCCTCTAAATAATTCTTCAACCAAAAATAAATGTCCTCTGCAATTGCTTGAGCCAAATCATTGATGAAGTCATGCATTATGAATAGCAATTCATTATGACTTAACGATTGAAAAAACCCTAAATTTCCCTAATTCAACACCACTGTTGTCCTCAAACCATAGATTATCCAAGTCCTTACCCAAATCAACGGCTCTTTTTGCCTCTGTACAACCACCATTGACGATCATAGTCTCGACACCGTTGATGACGTCGATTTGAGGTAGAGAGTCCTTCGTAAGGGTATAAAAGTCCTCATGGGACGTAGTCTCATCTCTTGAACTCTCTGACGGAGACACCATGACAATCATGGTGGGGGAGGGGCTTCGACGATTGCGATTCGGCATGGAAGATCGACGATTTAGTAGAGAAAGGAGAATTAGGGCATGGTCGAAGAAGATCTTCTTGGGACGACGTCGTGTGGCAAGATCGGTGATGGTGTGATTTGATTGTCAAAGACAAATCTTGATATGACCTTTCACATTGCTGGTGTCGCCATTAAAGTCTCGTTTTCTCACAAGAGGGTGGAGATCTCTTGATGCCGACCTGTTTTCGCCGGCCATAAAGTCCTTGTCGAAGAGGTAGAGAGCAGACGCGCTCTTCAAGAAGACGGAGCTGCGGTAGTCAACAGTCAGAGGAGAATCGACTCAGCACTGGAGAAGAGAGAAATGAAAATGAGAGAAGACAGAAATGGAAGGGGTGATTAAGAGAGAGAGAGAAGGGTGATTAAGGGCCAATTTCCCAGTTTGGGGCATTTTGAATATTTTAGTCCGACTCTAAGTTGTGTTTTTTACTTTATTTTCAATATGGGGTGAAACGGGTTTACCAAAACCATTTTCATTAAAATGACATTGGCAAAGTCGTTTTTGATGAATAAAACAATAATAAAATTTTCCTTCATAAAAACAGTTTTTGTAAAACCATTTTTACTTAACACTTAATTAATTTTAAGTTTATATAAAACGATTTTTCTAAAACCGTTTTTATTTTTATTATTTTTTTTTTCAATTTATAAATATTGTTTGCCTAAAATAATAATTTGAAAATAAATAGAAAACGGTTTTTGTAAAACCGTTTTTATTTTTAATAAATTTTTTTTTTCAATTTATAAATATTGTTTGCCTAAAATAAGAATTTTATCATAAATGGAAAACGGTTTTCGGAAAGCCGTTTCATTTTACACAAAACCCATCTCCTTCTCCCTTTACGAAATTCGTTTCTTCTTTTCCAGCCCATCTTCTTCTCCCTCACTCAGCCGAACTCCGAAGGGAAGACCGACGACGAAGAGAAAGCAACGAACAACGGCCAACAGTACACCACCGGAAAAACGAGGAACACCTTCATCAAACACCCACATTCAGGTTTGTATCGCATAAATGAGGGTTTTCATTTCAAATTTGGGATTTTAAATTTCGAAATTAGGGCATTGAAAAGTTAGGGCATTAAATTTTGAAATTTGGGGTTTTCATTTCATTGCTGAATCTAGGGCATTGAAAAGTTACAAATTTTGTTATTCGTAGGATATAGTTTACGATTTTCTGTATCTCAGTTCACTTTTCTAGGGCATTATACGATTTAGTGTATCTCAATTCACTTTTGTGGATATTATACGATTTTCTAGGGCATTGAAAACCCTCATCTGTTCACTCCTTTTTTGTTTATCATATAATATCCTTATTTTCCTCTTTTTCAATACACTCTTAGCCACAAGATGTAGTGGAATTTTGAAATATTGAAATCTTGAGACATAATCTTGTGTTTGGAAATGTATTGGGAATATAGGGCAAAATTTTAGAACAAAAGTAGGAATAGCAATGAAATAGAGTGGGATTGGATTTATGGTGTTCTATTCCTACACCATTCCTAGTTGGGGCAATACTACTGGCCTTGGCTCATTATTAGGATCCTTGGGGCATCTCCAATGGAGATGCTGAGCACATTACACACAGATTTATACAAGTATACACACCACACGTTTGGCCATAAGCTAATACACCAAAAAAATCAAAATTTTATATATACTAGGGTAATACACCTAAAAAATCAAAATTTTATAAAAATTAAAATTTTATATATACACCTAAAAAATCAAAATTCTAAAAATCAAATTTTTTAAATGCATAGCCGTATGTCTTGTGAGCATAAAATTGAAAATTAGATAAGGTAGTTCATGTCTCATAAAATGAACCCATATATATATACACTAGGCAGGGAGGCCATGGCCTTCCATGGTTTGTGTGCATGTGGTACTCACCCTGATGGACTTTCAGGATGGTATAGAGTTTGAGTTGGAAGTAGAGAGAGTTTGAATTGAAAATAGCAAGTTCACAAGAAGTATAGTTCGAATTGGAAGTACGGAGAGTTTACCATTGCTTTGTTAGTTTGGCCAAATGATGCCTTTGGCCTTCAAATCTTCAATTAATAGTCTAGATATATATACAAATATCAACAATACAATGGTGTGGGAACTATCTAATTCTTCCATTTTATAACCAAATGATTGCCTATTATATATTTTAATTAATAGTCTACATATGTATAAATTTCAATGATCTAGTAGTATGAAAGCTATCTACATCCTTCCACCACCTTATGATGAATAAATTCTACAATTATCTACCTAATTATAGGGATTTCTACAAAATTTTACATAAATCTAAAATCGAATTCGTAACTCAAATATTTGATAAAATTCCCAAGTTGTGACATTATTCCCCGCCTAATACGACCACATCCTTAACGCAAATTCCTCGTGAAAGCTTTTGATCTTCTCTTCGAATTGATGCAAGAGTTTTGCTGACTCGCTAACTCTCAACTTGTCAATTTCAAGTAGTACATCTATTTTACTTGGTATTTTTAACACATCATTGGAGTTCCTAGTGATTCCAAACCTTTAAAATATCCAAATTCAACCTTTTAAATCTCCACATTCAAGACGTATTAGTAGTATAATTTTCTCTCAATAAATGCAAATTATACAGATAGCATTTTTAAGCAAGAGACTATCTTATTTACGATTGACCCATATAAACACTAGCTTTATAGTCAGTCAGTAAAGAGATGAGACATAAGCAAAAGAGTGGACTCTATGATTTCTTCTTCTTCTTCTTCTTCCCTTAATCCCACTGTCCCACTATCCACTACGTTGGGATTGATCTCTCATATTAGTTAGTCAATACGGCCGGTTACCAATCCAAATATATATATATATATGTATTTTTGAGATCATATTAGTCAGTCATTACGGCCGGATACCAATCAAAAAATATATATATTTTTGTAAGTGGGTTGAGGAAAGATTAAAAACAAAGGACAGCAATGAGTTACTTGGAGTTTTTGGTGATTGAACATCACATTGTTGTCCTCGAACCCCCTACGGCCATTGATGGACACTTGGACTTCATAATTTTCTGAGACTTTACCTCTTGAATGATCAACATGGAATTAATATGCCAAATGACCGAGGAATGGAGGGGCATATTTTAGAAGATTTAATTTTAATTGCTACATTTGGATTTTAAAATTGTCAATAGAAATGGCAAGAAAAAAAAGAAAAAACAAGATAAAAAAGTTCATAATTCTAAAAGTTTGGGAATAACAAATGCCTTCAAATAATAATATAATAGGTTTGAGAAAACTTCACAACAAACTTAACATATTTTTCCTTGTATTTTAATTACATTTTTTTTAGTACATAAAAAGAAAATTATAAATATATGCAAGAAAGATCCTCAAAACAAATATAAAAAGAAAAAGCCCACATCTAATAAGGGAATCAAACCTTTTTTGAAGAAAGGAAAATCCTATAATTCAGAGCCTCTAGATATAGAAGTCTGGCCCATTTTGACCAAGCCCTACAATAAGCCCACAATTTTCTTGTATGAGCCCACAACCTAGCCCAACCCATTACATCGTATGCAATAACAATAGATCTAAATCAAGTTATTCAAGCCTAGATATATGGAAAATGCTACCATATGCACCTGCCACAAAATGTGTAATCCTATTACAAATTGACGTAACAAAAAATGCTACAACAAAACCATAAACTTTTACATCATGCATAACCTAACTACAAATTGGCATAATAAAAGATATCGTAACTAAGCCAAAAACTTTTACATCATTAACCACAAAATTTTGGACATTTTATTATGCTAATTTGTAACGAGATTATACATTTTGTTACTGATGTTACACAATTTTATGGTAAAACCATAATTTTATGATAGAGTGCAACCCTTTAGGGCCAGATATATAGATACTATGGTAAAATGCCCATGCCTTGCACGGGGTTACAGGTACTATTGTGATAAATTTAAATTTAAGAAATACACACATTCTAATAGAGTTTAGAAATTTAAAAAAAAAAAGAGCTTTTATTTTTGTCTTCATCTATTTTTGATTTTTTTTAGATTTTAATTAAAAATCTATTTATTTTGATGCACCTAATATAAATATACTTAAAATTTTAATATTTATGAGAAGTCTGAAAAAAATTTCACTGAAAAATAAAAAATATGAAAAAGTGTTTATTTTTTCTTCTTTTTATTTTTATTTTTAGTAAGCTTTTTTTTTCTTTTTTTCTTTGTTTGTTGTTAATTTTGGCTAGTACTTTGTTCGGTGGTACTGTATGGGTGTGCATATGTGATGTCAAACTTGGGTTATAAATTGATGTTAAAGAAATCAAATGTTGTTATTAAAATGTGATAATTTTTCCGTCTTCTCTAATAGGATCAAAATTTCGTTTCCGTACGTTCTTTCGGTTAGGTTGGAAATGAAAATAGAATTGGAAACTTTTCAAACTTTTCGAAAACATGAGAAATAACAAAAGGATTTGAAAGTGTATGAAAATATTTAGGAAAAAAAACAAAAATTTTTATTGATGTTAATAAATTCTCAATAGTTAATTACTTGAACATGTTGAGTGTTATGAATGCTTAGTTGGATAAAGGGGTTTTCCATTTTAAGAAAAATATATTAAAAGAAATTGCGAAATTCTTGTAACAGTAGGCATGGAAAAATAAACAATCGGTGCATTGCTCCTTAATGGATTCTAGACTACGAGCACAATTGGTAGCTAATTTGTTATCACAATAAAGTCTTAAAAAATCTTTTTTGGTTGGTCTTAATTCTTGTGGTGATTTTTACTCAAAAGAAGTTCAAAGGGTCTATGTGTCATTGATTTGCACTTGATCTGACATCTATTTGACTAGCATTTACTTTACCAAGTTGCAAAGATAACCTCTTTATCAATGTAATTACCCCAATCAAACGGAGTTAAGAAAACAAATGTTTATTCAACAATCCTCAGAGCTTCTTCTAAACTGAGGTGTTGTAACTCCATACGTGAATTGATTAGCTGTAGCTACATGAATCTATTAGATTAGCGATTGACCCAAAAGCTTAATGTGTTTATGTTTTTAGAAGGCAAGATACTTTTTATTCTTCATGGAAAGTTGGAATTTCAATATTTTATACTATTGTTTCAGACTGAACAATTGTGGGCATGGTAGTTTAGAGTTTGAACTTGTGAACAATTTAGGATTTTCCTGTTGGAAATTCTTAGGTTGTTATAGTATGAAAAATTAGGGCTTGTAAAATTAGGTTCTTATAGTATGAAGAATTAATTTAGTAGAGTTTTTATAGCGATCCCGGGTTTACCCCTGTTGTATAAGTGATCCGGACATGTGTCCGTGGATGTTGGTAGTTGATCATTATCCTGTTTACATCCTTTCTTACCTTGTATTTGAGTTATAGGATGTGTTGGGCAGGTTTGTTACAGGTTGGTTGAGTTTAGAAACCAAAACTAGTTGCCCAGATTTTGGCCTGTCCGCTCGAGCGGGGGTTTTGGCGCTCGAGCGGGGAATACACCCATCCAGTATTTCCTGTGCAGTGTTGGACGCTCGAGCGGGAGGTTGTGAGTGACGCTCGAGCGGGGCTTCGAGCGCTCGAGCGGGGACCTGTTGTGTTGAGATGCTGGGAGAGTGCATCCGGAGCTCGAGCGGGAGTTTGGCCACTCAAGTGGGAGTCTGTGAGTGCCGCTCGAGCGAGGGTTTGGACGCTCGAGCAGGGCGACTGGGTTTAAGTTCCGAGTTTTGACTTTTCAAATCACTTTTTCACTTTCTCTTCTCTCTCTTACTTTTCCAAAAACCCCATTGTTGAGCTTCTCACTCTAGGACTCTACCTTCTCTCTAGGTATTGATCTAGTAGGAGTGATTTGCTCACCTTTGGCCTTTACAAAAGAGTTGTTGATCGTCGAGGGCTACCTTTTGATCCAAAAAGTTTGTGGTTTGGAGCACGTTGAGTTTTGTCATCTTCTCCCTTGGGGCTCCGGGTTTGAGGTAGGGATATCCTACTCCTCTCTATGGATTTTGTCTTTAAATTTTAGTATTTTGAGATGTTGGGGTTGGTTTGGTAATTTTGTGAAAGTTTGGGGCTTTTGTGTAATTTTACAAAAATTGGGATTTTATTTATAATAAACCTAGATGCATGTTTGGCATAGAGAAATGGAATAAATGTTGAATCATTGATGAAAATGGGACCTTAAGGGTCGTAATGTTAATTATGGAAAATGCCCTAATTACATTGGTTAATTAATTTGTAAAATTAATTGTGAGAAATGAGGAATTGAATTGGAAATGTTGAGATTGGAAATATATGGGATTAAAGGGTGTAGATGGATTTTATGTCACTCACCTAGTTGGAAATGTTGATTTTTATCCATTTGTTGCATTTATTTTCTGTATAGAAATAACTGCTTTGGGCTATCGGTGGAGGATAGTCGTGATTGTTGTAGACAATGCATGATGATTAGGCAAACGGAAACTAATCACTGGAATGAGTCATTGAGTATGATGATTGAAAGAACACGTTAAATTTATGTGTTGTGTGATGATGTGTATAATTATTGTTTATATGCATTGTGTGGTGTTGGAGGAGATAGGGGATGTACTCCACGGTTTAGGGGAAGATAGGGGATGAACATCTAAACCGGATGTTGTTGGGAGGAGATAGGGGATGGACTTCGTAGATAGAGCTCATATGCTTATCTAGTGATGTATTGACAGAGCTCATATGCTTGTCATTGGAAGTGTGATAGTGCTCATATGCATATCTATGGAATTGATGATATAGCTTGTATGCTTATCTGTTGGTTTGTGATATAGCTAGTATGCTTATTTATTATGAAATGGGGAAGTGCTTGATATGAGTTATTGTCTCATATGAGTTGTTTGGCCAGGTTCTGAGCCATGGTTATAAAAAAAATGAGAATTGAAAGGAACTGGAAAAATGAATTGTAACATGGACTTGTATGTCATGAAACTGTAAGGTGTGATAAGAGAAAGTATAAGTGTTGGCCATCTATCAACTGCTAATCTTTTAGTCATTGTTTATATTTGGTTTAGTGTATTTCTACTGGGCTGTGGCTCACCCTATATGGGAATATATTTTCAGGTACAGGTAGCATGCCACCTCCAAGGACATAGCTTGGGAGGCTAGAGGCGGACACACTTTTGTTGTCTTATTTCCTTTTTGATGTATTATATGTAAATGTAAGCCAAGGGCTTAATGTGTAAATGAGTTAGTACTCTTTTATTGTAACCAAGTGTTAACTTGGAGAGCTGTAAGCCCGTAGGGCATTTGCTTTTGTCGTTAACATGTAATACTTTTGTAATGGAACTCTGATGAATAGAAGAATTGGTGGAGTTTTTATATATTAGTGCATGTCTCTGTTGATGGGTTTAAGGTAATTATTTAGAGGGCGTTATAGTTTTTCTGCATCAAAGGCCTATTGGTTATAATGTCTTACATGGATGGTTCAATACATGAAGATGAAATGAGAAATTATGGCGCGCACAGTGAAGTTGTGGGAAGAGTTCTTACAGTATGTGCATGCTATTACGTAGAATGTGAAATTAAAAAAATCAAAGTATGAAAGCAACTACAAGCGAAACACATGACGAAAACGGGTTTGATAAACCTGAACAAAATGTCAATTAAAGATATGGAAAAGGTTCTTTCAAAGCATTTGAAAACACCCACCCATGAAAGCCCCAAAAAAAGAGTTTTAATTGCAAAAATTATTTTAAAAAATAATAATAATACCAAAGGGAAAGCATAACAACATAAAACAAAGAGTAAAGGAAAACATAAGCTCGTAAGAAGGGATGAAGAAATCATGACAAATCACAACAAAAGAATTCAAATGTTAATTCATGATAATTGGAGAAATGATCCCACACATGATTTTTTATTTAAATGTACAAATAGATAATCCTTCTAAATAATACAAGAGATATAAGTCATGTAGGATGCTATTATATATGGAGCAAATAACTTTCATTTCCATGTTCATGTCGATATGCCACTTAAATATTTTGTAATACCAAAAGGCCCATGCCTAAAGGCACTCCTGTGTAATATATGTGGTGTTTGCTCTCAAATGTGCTTACTTTATTATTTAGAAATAATTGAGTTACTTTGAATGCAAAGTGTAGGTATGGAAGTTGTGAGCATTATGTTCTATTGGGGTGGAAAGATTTTGCGCAATCGCGATGAAGGTGTGTCGTACGGCATCGAACCTCAGGGGTTGTATAATGTGCACAGGGGGATAACATTGGCCGAGTTGGAGGCTATGATGGTGCCGAAGGTTGGTACGCATGGGGAAATAATGCGATTAGAGTTTAAATGTAGACTCCCATGTCGGGGGAAGTATAGGGTGCTGCCAATCAAAGATAATGAGACCTTAAGTAATGTCTTAGAGCTCCCACATAAATTAGGCCTTGATTATTTTTTGGAAATCTACGTGGAGAAGGAGAGCAATTTTGGTGGCACAGAGATGCCAATTCCGGTGGGTGGGACATTCACTCAAATGTTGACACAATCGCAATCCCCTGACAATACACTTATACAGTCTGCACACATGTTCCCTGAAGATTACCCTCCATTCAATCATTCTCAGAGTTACAATCAATTAAATGCATCACAGAATGTAGATGGTTATTACAGTGCCGGAGCAGGTCTAAGTGCTCCGACAACGTATAATCTGATGGTTCTTACAAACCCATATCCCCACTGGAATGAAGAATGTCCACCGGTTTGTAATGTTCAACGTACACCGGAGACGGCTGTCCAAAATTATGCATACTTCGATGATACAGTGCCATTCTTTGACGAGGTTGGAGTAAGTGATGAAGATTCCGTGGAAGATTTGGATGGCGCATGGGAAGGTGCGGACAATGACTCCGGTGATGACGAAGTTGGAGGGCATCATGATATGCAGGAGGTACACACAAATGTCCATATCCCTTTCTACCATAATTTGCATTTTGACAATGATGGTTCCATCACTAGCCGTGATGTTGTCGAACGTTGGCCATTGTGGGACTTCGAAACTGCTAATTTGGAGAAAAGAATGATATTTACTGATAAGAAAAGACTAGTGCACGCTGTTCAGTTGTATAACCTGAAGTGCAATCAAGAATGCAAGGTCGTAGAATCCAAAGGAAACAGTTGGGTGGCCGAGTGCAAGCACGGCTGCAACTGGAGGGTTCGGGCAACGAAGTTGAAAGACAAAGATTTCTTTCAAATTAGAAGGTTTGAAGCGTCGCATCAGTGTGTGTACCCTAGAATGAATAGGGACAATTGCAACCTCAAGTCCGAGGTCATTGCGCATTTCATCAAGGCACAAATTACGGTAAGTGCCATGGTAGATACATTATTGTTTTTAGGATTTCATTATGACTGTAATGTATTCAAATATAATGTATATTTGCAGATATCACCAGAATTGCCTCTTGCTACCATAATTGAGGTCGTGAAAGAGAAGTTTCAGTTCACTATATCATATAAGAAAGCGTGGCTTGCAAGGACGAAGGTAGTTGCAATGGTGTTTGGTGACTGGGACGAGTCGTACCGAAGGTTGCCTAGATATATGGCTGCATTGCAGGCATTCAATCCAGGCGCAGTTGTCATGTGGGACATGATTCCGAATTTGCACGCTACCTCAATCGGAACTGAAATGTACATGAACTATGTGTTCTGGGCATTTAAACTTGCAATAGAAGGCTTCAAGTATTGTCGTCCAGTGATATGCATTAACGACACACACTTGTACAGGAAATGCGAAGGGAAGATTGTTGCGGCCACTGCAATGACTGCTGCGGACAAGATTATACCTCTTGCTTTTGCCGTTGTTGACAAGGAGATGATCGAGAGTTGGGGTTGGTTCATTACTCTGCTTAGGCGACATGTGTGCCGTGACTGAGAGGGGGTCACATTGATATCCGATTGACACACAGCTTTGCTTAGTGTCGTGTCAAGAATTTGGGACAATCCAGCAGTTCAACCAAGAGGGTACCATAGGTATTGCTTGCGACACGTATGTAGCAATTTCAATGAAAAATTCGGCAATACAGTGGCAAAGGATCTTGTGTGGAGAGCTGATTCTGCACGACAAGTGCGGAAGTTTAACAAGATTATGGACGATATCTACAAGCTTGAGAAGAATGCTGAACGGTGGTTTAGATGGATGAACCCTATTCATTGGACATTGTGCCATGATGGTGGTTGTCGTTGGGGCATATTGACGACAAACCATATAGAGGGCTTCAATGGTGTACTGAAAGGCGCACGCAGTGTTCGCATTACAGCATCAGTTGAGATAACTTTTTATCGGCTCGTGAAATATTTTGACGAGGGCAGGACCATTGCTAAAAATGCGAGTAATCGGGGTCACTTGTAAGCGACTAATGTTCAACAATGGATTGAAGAGCACCAAGCTAAAGCGAATGTGCACATGTTGGTACCGATTAATAGGTAATTTTTATTGGATACACCAAATTCACTACACATTAACATTTCACACTCGTCGATCATTGATGTTAGTCTCTATTTAAACATATATGCATATTAATCCACGTACATACATTTTTCCTGCAAGGGAATAGGGGAATATGAGGTGAGGACAGCACCGCATGGGATGGGGGGTGGTGCTCGTCAAATAGTTAGTCTCTGACCACCGAGTTGTTCATGTGGGAAGTACACATTATTTCACTTGCCATGTTCCCACATGCTTGTTGTGACAGCAGACTTGGGCGATGGTGCATAGGTTGGAAGTCCACAAGCGTATCTTCGCGCAGAAGTTTAGGCCCATGCCGCACGAGCAATATTGGCCTGACAATGATTACCCAACTTTGCTTGCTATTCCAGCTCGACAATGTGAAGTTAAAACGGGTCGTCCTCAACATAGCCGTATCCACAACGAAATGGATACTTCCAGACAAAGTGGATTGCACCATTGTAGTTTGTGTTTGCAAAGAGGGCATGATAAGAGAAAATGTCTAGTGAGAATCTGATCGATTCGACAGTAGTTTTTTGTCTTCTTTACATATTAGTTCCACGCTACTTTCTTTGAATTGGAGTCAATGTAATATTCAATGAATCAGTATTCAATAAATTGATAATGTATTTACGACTTCAATTACTAATGACATAGATTTGGTCAAATGTGGCAAATCTCTTCAATTGCTTTAGTTGTTGCAAGTGTCCTTTGTGCATTGGATTCTGCAGACTTTGGTGCGTTGATGGTCGATTGTGTCCTGACCTTGATGGACACCAGTTTATCTAATGTTAGAAAAATGCAAATATTCACAGAATGAATTAATAATCACCAATATAAATGCAGTTTATATTCAATGTTTTGCCACATTTTGTTATGTGGGAAACAAATTTTTTTTTCCAAAATCCATTACGTGGGTGAAGGCCCATTTTATGAATTCAATCATTTCTCGGACATTTACTACGTATTCGTATATGCTTAGTTCTTGTAAAAAGTTTGAGTAATGTATTTCAAATCTACATGAAACCCTCTTCAAACCTTCGTACTTCTTTCCAAAAAAATGACAACTCCTTTAAAGTGAAAGCACATTTTTTCATGTCATACAGATTGACGTGACAACACACTGACAATAACTTTAATCACATAGGTACCATGTGAACCTTATCTCCTATGACAATAATGTCAAATGAATTACTAATCACTAATATAAATGCATGTCATATTTAATGCGTTGCCACATTTTGTTAGGTCATGAATTGTTTTTTTAGTTTCCAAAAATTCATTACGTGAGGGAAGACCATTTTATCAATTCAATCATGTGTCTTAAATTTAGTACATATTGGTAAATGCTTAGTTGTTTTAAAAAGTTTTAGTAGTGGATTTGAAATCTACTTAAAGCATGGGTTTTCATGTCATAAAGCTTGATGTGACAACGCGCTGACAATATCTTTAAACTCACAGGTACTATGTGTACCTTATCTCCTATCACAATAATGTGAAATGAATTACTAATCAACAATATAAATGCATGTAATATTCAATGCGTAGCTACATTTTCTTAGGTGGTGAACTGTTTTTTAGTTATCAAGAAATTTTTCCAGGCAACCCTTTGTTTTTGTTTTCCCTAACTTGCTGCGATATACTGTCAGGTCGTATCTTAATTTTGTCAGCATATGTATGTACTATTGTCAAACTTCTTGTTATCGGATATCGATTTCATATATGAAAACTTGTGCAGGTCTATGACTCATTTACCAGAGGAGATCCCATTATTGATTCATCAACATCAAGCCGATACGATATGGCGTCAGTCGGTATGAATTATTTACTTATAATCGATATTTGAATACTACACAAACACTGTAGTTGTTACATAATATAATGAATGGACTGTAAATGTTAGTCCATGGATCATCCTATTTGGACATTTCAATGGTTTAGACAAATTTCCCCAAGTGTAAACGTTAGTCCATAGAGAGAGAACGAAGAAGATTATATTAAATGGACCGCTAGCTTAACCAAAAAAAAAAAAATAGTTAAAAAGTTTATAATCATCAAGTTTAACAATTACCCCAAGTTCACGCTTACGATGAAATAAAGGACTTTCAAATACAATTCCTAAAATAAAAGAAAAAATAAATATCACAAACAAAATTCTTTTTTATAGAGGCTGAATTCATAATCTTATAGCACAAAATAATATTATATAATCATCAAATCAGAAGTCCTAGTTCATCACCCATTACCTACTCAAAAAATTATTAAATAATCCAATTTCAGCGACTCATACTACCATCGCAGTGTGGAAAACTAGATTTGTCTACTTCCTTACTTGAACAACATTATTTCAATTGATAAATTTCAATAAAAAATTTTAAAAATAGGTGGAGTTTGCCCTTTCAAAAATAGTTAAGTGTTGTAACAACGGGAACCACCCGCTGGTTTTTGGAAGTCATAGTACCAACTGTTTTCACACTATTAACCCACATTCACTTTTTCAATTTTTATGAGACGATTTTCGGTATAATTTACATGAATTGTTTGTAGTTTTTTTTTTTAATTATAATTTCAGAGTTACGTATTGGCCTGTTGGTGCAACTTTTATTTTTAAATAAGTTGAAAAAGTTAATTACCATAATGTTAGAGAAATAATGCTTTCGGCGTCTTTTTTATTACTAACTGACATGGATAGGCCCACAAGGCATATGGCCCACAGCAAACCACCCCAAACCCATCACTTGGGACCAATGGCATAACCCGGTTGGCAAAGCCCAGGACAGCTGGAGGCCATCTAGACATGGAGGGCCAATGGCATTTGGGCACATGGCAGGTGGGACACGGGCCACATCAGCAGACAAAGATCTGCAGAGTTATTATCACAACACATCACCATTAATGCATCCCATCACAGCATTTATTACGACAACACCCCCCGTCGGAACAGAGCCCCATCACCCTGAACAAGGTAAGCTACGGCACAGGCTTTCGGCGAAAGGAAGCACGTCACAAGAGACAGGGAAATGATGACCAAAGGATATAAGCAAGGATAGAACGACAAGAAGAAGGTTAAGTTATCTCACTCTCTATCCCTCTCTCTACATTTTTTCACTACTTCTTCCTCTACTAATTCTCACGCCGGAGGGTTCACTGGGGGACTGCCCCGTTCCCCTTTGGGCTTGCATGCAGGTCATTTGACGGAATCATCACCCTGAACCGGAACCTAAAGAGCCTGGACCAGTCCGACCCATCTACCCGGGAAGGAGAACGTTATCAGTTGGCGCCGTCTGTGGGAAATTAGTGGTTTATTCGTGCGCTAGTTGTGTTCACTACCGCCGGAGCCCTCCCTTCTCACCATTACCTTTCCCTCTTGCCCGTCCAGGTGTATGGTCACGACTAGGTCCATGGCTTCTCACCACAACGCCGCCGATCACCAAACAGATCCTTCCCACCCAACCAACCCATCGCAATACATCATCGAGCTCACCAACAGCATTAACCGCATGGCCGAGCAAAACCAGGCCCTGATCAATGCGCTACTCCAAAGAAACCCCCCCGTTCCACCTCTAAATATCCCACCCCACCAAGGAACAACCCCAGGCCATACTGCTCCACAACCCCCTCCGCCTAACCCAGAAGGTTCGCAGCCCCTTCCTCCCCAACATGAAAACCTACCACCTCCACCTCCACGCCCGCCAGTCGCCGCACCGGCTCCTGAGGGGGAAGCTAGCAGTGTCCAGCCTCCATTGACTGACCATGGCGACAACATTCCCCTCTGGGACACTGAAATCCGAGCTATGAAACTCCAACTACAAGGGGTCATGCAGAACATTCAGCACAAGCCCTCAGTCACCACCAACTCGCCTTTTGTTGCCTCCATCCGCGACAAATCATTGCTTGCCAAGTTCAAGATGCCTACCATTGACTCCTTCGATGGCACGACGGACCCAGTCGACCATCTGGAAACCTACCGCACCCTCATGATCCTCCATGCCTTCCCTGACGAGATCATGTGCCGAGCTTTTCCAGTGACACTGAAGGGATCAGCTCGGCTGTGGTTTAGCCAGCTACCGGCGGACTCCGTCTCCACCTTTCAACACATTAGTGACTCCTTCCTGAGCCATTTTATCGGAGCCCAGCGTCAGAGACGCCCAGCCACCCAGCTCCTTAACATTCGTCAGACTGAGGGGGAGTCGCTCCGCAGCTTCGTCACCCGCTTCAACACCGAAGCCCTTCAAGTAGTGGAGAATGACGACAAGGTCATCATCACCGCTTTCATGGCCGGCCTGCGGTCGTCTGATTTCCTTTTCTCCCTCTCCAAAAACCCTCCAACCACCATGGCAGCTCTACTATCCAGAGCCCAGAAATACATGAATGCTGAAGATTCCCTGGCCGCTCGGCAAGAGCCGACCCCTAAAAACCCGACCCCCAGAGAAAAGAGGAAAGACTCCGAGCCCAGAACCGCCCAGTATAGTAGCCAAACGCCCCACTATAATGACCGACCCCCCCGAACCGACCGGTCGACTCTGACCCGACCGCCCGGTCGGTTTGAACGGTACACACCTCTCAACTCCCCCATGGAGCACGTCCTCAATCAAATCCAGCGGGACTACCCCCTCAAGTGGCCCCTACCGTCACGAAACCCTTCCACCCGGAAAGATCAGTCCAAATACTGCCGCTTCCACCAAGACCATGGCCATACCACCGACGAGTGCATTAACCTCAAAGACCAGATCGAGACCTTCATACGCCAGGGCCGCCTCAGCCGATTAACAGACCCCCGCCCCCCATAGAGGCAAAGAACTGACCTTCCCAGGAACAATCGCCGACACACACCACCCCGCAATCAAGCCCCACCAAACGAAGGCCACGATCGCCCGCCACCACAACCTCGGCCTCCGGGCAATCCCCCTCCACCAGTCGGAGAAATCAGAGTCATTTCGGGGGGCCTTGCTTGCGGAGGGCCATCCCGCTCGGCCCAAAAGGAAGAACTCAGAAAAATCAGGCAAGGCTCAGACAAAGCAGTGGCGACGGTGGACTGACCTCCCAAACAGTCAAAACAATGGATCGAACCCATCACCTTCACCAACACCGACTGTGCAGGAGTCCGTTACCCACATGATGACCCCCTTGTCATTTCCGTCATCCTCTCCAACTACAAGGTCAGACGAGTCCTCATAGACAACGGCAGCTCTTCAGACATCATCTTCCTCAATTGCTTCCGCCAACTCAAGATCGGGGAAGAGAGCTTGTCCCCTCTCCAAACCCCTCTGGTCGGCTTCACCGGCGACCGAGTGACCTCCATCGGCTCCATCGATCTGCCTATCACCATTGGCGAGCACCCGCGGCAGACCACTAAGTTGCTCACCTTCCTTGTGGTTGACTGCCCCTCCGCTTACAACATTATCCTTGGCCGCACAGCCCTAAATGCCTTCCAAGCCATCACATCCACATATCATCTGGCCATGAAATTTCCTACCGATCTCGGTGTCGGAACTGTCAAAGGAGAACAAACCGTGGCCAGGGAGTGTTATGTCGCCTCACTCAAGGAAGTCAAGCTAAAAGAGGCCATGATCATCGAAGGGCTTGACGTCCGAGACGAGGACGAGCTGGTTAGAGGTGAACCTGTAGAGGAACTTGTTGAAGTCAACATTGATCCCACCAACCCAATCAGAACCGCCAAGATCGGCAGCCAATTACCTGCCTAAGCCAAGGCCGACCTTACTGCTCTCTTAACCGAGCACAGAGATGTATTCGCCTGGACCCATTATGACATGCCAGGCATCGACCCCTCCTTCATAACCCATCGCCTCAGCATCAAACCCCACTTTCGACCCCACCGCCAGAAGCAACGCATTTTCCATCCGGAGCGCAACACCCTTATAGCCGCCGAAGTTGACAAACTCCTCGGGGCCCAATTCATCAAAAATCTGGACTATCCTAGGTGGCTGTCCAATGTGGTCCTCGTCCGCAAACACAATGGCAAATGGCGGCTCTGTGTCGACTACTCTGACCTGAACCGAGCTTGTCCCAAAGACAGCTACCCCCTTCCTCACATAGATCTGCTGGTCGACGCCACAGCCGGTCATCAAATGCTCAGCTTCATGGATGCCTTCTCTGGGTACAACCAAATCCTGATGCACACATCTGACCAGGAGCACACATCATTTATTACCGACCGAGGTACCTACCACTACTGTGTAATGCCGTTCGGATTGAAGAATGCTGGGGCCACTTATCAGCGGCTGGTTAACACCGTTTTCCATCACCAAATAGGCCGGAATATGGAAGTCTACGTCGACGACATGCTAGTCAAAAGTAAATACTCCTCCGATCACCTTACTGATTTACGTGAGACCTTCGCCACCTTGCGCAAGTACCAGATGAAGCTCAACCCAGAGAAGTGCGCCTTCGGCGTGGGGTCTGGCAAATTTTTGGGCTTTATGGTCAGCCAGCGCGGCATCGAAGCTAACCCGGAGAAGATCAAGGCCTTGGTTGAGATGCAGTCGCCTAGGACGGTCAAAGAGGTTCAGAGACTCACCGGCCGAGTGGCGGCCCTCAACCGCTTCATCTCCCGTGCAACAAATAAGTGCTTGCCCTTCTTCAAAGTTCTTCGGCAGACTTTTGAATGGACAACTGAATCCGAAGAGGCCTTCCAACAGTTAAAGCAATGCATGGCCAACCCCCCCTTCTCTCCCAAGCTATCACAGGCGAACCCCTCTTCCTCTACCTAGCAGTATCGGGAACCGCAGTCAGCGCAGCTCTCCTCAGAGAAGATGGCTCAATCCAACGCCCGGTCTATTACATCAGTCGGGCTCTCAGGGGCGCGAAGCAGAACTACCCCCTGCTGGAAAAACTGTCCCTGGCCTTGGTCATTGCCTCCAGACGACTCCGCCCACACTTCCAAGCCCACTCCATAGTGGTCCTCACCGACCAGCCCCTGAAGAAGGTCATGCAGCAACCAGAACTCTCAGGTAGACTAATGCAGTGGTCCGTAGGACTCAGCCAGTTCGACATCTCTTACCGCCCTCGGACAGCAATCAAAGGGCAAGCTATAGCTGATTTCATCATGGAGTTCACCAAGCCGACCCCGACCACTGTACCCCCGCTCCCACCAACTCCAACAGAGCCAGAAGATCCCTATTCTTGGACTCTTAACGTCGACGGTTCGTCCTGAAGAGAAGGAAGCGGTGCCGGCCTCATCCTCACCTCCCCTGAGGGCGGCTACTTCAAATGTGCCCTCCGTTTCTTGTTTAAAGCAAGCAACAATGAAGCCAAGTACGAGGCACTAATAGCAGGACTCCACCTTGCCAAGGACATAGGGGTCAGCCACCTCCAAGTATCCAGCGACTCCCAACTCGTCGTCGGTCAGATGACGGGGGACTTTGATGCCAAGGACGGCACGATGCGAGCATACAGAGATCTGGCACTCCCCCTTGCTCGCCTCTTCAATACTTTCCACATCAGGCACATTCCTCGGGGGGAAAATTCCAAAGCAGATGAGATGGCTCAGTTGGCCTCTGCTGACCACCCTACTCTCAGCCATGATGTCCGCGTCGAATATCTACACCACCCAGCCATCTCACCAGCTCTGCAAGCCGTACAATACATCCAAAACGAACCCATCCCTTGGGCATCCGACATTCTCCTATTCTTGACCACAGGAGCCCTCCCAGATGACCAGCAGCAGGATGCCAAAGTTCGATCCCGAGCGTCCAATTACGTCATTATGGACGGTATATTGTACAAGCGCGGTTTCTCCCGGCCGTATCTACGGTGCCTCAACCCCG
This sequence comes from Camellia sinensis, assembly GCF_055761805.1. Taxonomy (NCBI): domain Eukaryota; kingdom Viridiplantae; phylum Streptophyta; class Magnoliopsida; order Ericales; family Theaceae; genus Camellia; species Camellia sinensis. The sequence continues at coordinate 105,092,487 of NC_138962.1, forward strand.
CCCAAGCAACTTATGTAATGCAGTAGATCCATGAAGGAATTTGTGGTAATCACTCAGGTGGCAGGTCCCTTGCCCAGAAGATACTTCGTACGGGGTATTTTTGGCCAACTCTTAATCAGGATGCGACCGACTTCGTACTCAAATGCGACAAATATCAACGCTTTGCCAACATCCCCCATGCCCCCCCTACAGTGCTAATCACACTCTACAGCCCCTATCCGTTTGCCAAGTGGGGGATCGACCTGGTTGGTCCACTTCCCACCGGTCGAGGCCAGACCAAGTTCGCGATTATTGCCATTGATTACTTTACCAAGTGGGTCGAGGCTGAACCCCTTGCCACAATCACCGAGCGGAACACCACCAGGTTTATCTGGCAATCGATCATTTGCTGATTTGGCATCCCTCAGGCCATCATCTCTGACAATGGCAAACAATTCAATAACGCAAAGTACAGAAAATTTTGTGCCGACCTCCAGATTCAACCATGCTTCTCCCCCGGTCACCCTCAAGCAAACGGCCAAGTTGAGGTCACCAACCGTTCCCTCCTGAAAATCATCAAAACCAAGCTCGAAGCTGCTAAAGGCCTTTGGGCTGAGGAACTACCAAATGTACTCTGGGCTTACCGAACAACTACCCGCACTCCCACTGGAGAAACCCCTTTTCGCTTAACATATGGCGCTGAGGCAGTTATTCCGGTAGAAGTCGGTTTACCTACTCCCAGGGTTTTACATCCGGACCAGGCCGCAGACGAAGAACTCCATCGGACAGACTTGGACCTCGTCGAAGAGCTCAGAGAGACCGCTGCTGTCAGATTGGCTTCATACCAGCAGAAAATGAGAACACACTACAACCGCCGAGTCCAACCACGAGAATTCTCCATAGGGGACCTTGTCTTACGAGAAGTGACTCCCGCCACAAAGAATCCAACCGAGGGCAAACTGGCAGCCAAATGGGAGGGGCCCTACGTTGTGAAAACCCGACCACAACCAGGCACTTACTGACTTCAAGACATGGAAGGCCGAGACCTGCCCCATCCCTGGAATGCGGAACATTTGAAGCGTTACTATCAATAATTCGTACTTTTGTAATGCAATATTGTTGTATTTCCCTTTTTATACATAATGCAAACTCCACCTGGTGATTTCGGCTTTCATAATTCAACTGTCTCTATGTCGTTCCCATAACTTTTTCACTTGCAGCACCTCAACAGCCCCGGCTCGACCAGACCGAGCACTTCAAAGCCTCGGCCAGACCGAGCACTTCAAAGCCTCAGCCAGACTGAGCACTCCAAAGCCTCAGCCAGACTGAGCACTTCAAAGCCTCGGCCAGACCGAGCACTTCAAAGCCTCGGCCAGACCAAGCACTTCAAAGCCTCAGCCAGACTGAGCACTTCAAAGCCTCGGCCAGACCAAGCAGCCAAACTGAGCACTTCAAAGCCTCGGCCAGACCGAGCACTTCAAAGCCTCGGCCAGACTGAGCACTTCAAAGCCTCGGCCAGACCGAGCACTCCAAAGCCTCAGCCAGACTGAGCACTTCAAAAGCCTCGGCTAGACCGAGCACTTCAACAGCCTCAGCCTGACTGAGCACTTCAACGCCAAGCAGAACCACATCTTCAACACTTAGTCACATTCTGAAGCTTCTTCACAGTTCCAGGACCACGTCTCTACCTAGTTAAATTCTCCACATACTCTCACGTATTTCATTTACTGATCAGATTATTTGCCAACTACTTAGTTACAATTTACAACCTGCCTCTTACTCCAATTTTTCCATTATCTTTTCAATTTTCATACATCTCCAATCGCACTCCGCTCATTCACTGATCAGATTATTTGCCAACTACTTAGTTACAATTTACAACCTGCCTCTTACTCCAATTTTTTAGATTATCTTTTCAATTTACACGTTGCACGATATTTTTATTGACCCAATCTTTATGACCAGTTTTAATCACAACATTTCATTCATGCTGGCAACATAAGCAAAATAAACAAAATTCAACTAGCTATACATTCATCCATTACAATTAAATAATCTTTGTACATAACTTCATTACAATTAAATTCTCCATACCTTCATTCATTCACTCATTCCTTTACATTGTGTTCACAAGTTTAAAAAAAAAAAAAAAAAAAAAAAAAAAAAAAAAAAACACAGAGCACGCCCAGTCTTCCTTCTCCTTGGCTACTCCTCCTCGCTAGATGCCAGATCCTCTTCTTCAACGCCTTCGTCCAGGGGGGTCCGGGCCACATCATCTTCGCCTATTGTCACACTACTCAGGTCCAAGTGTGGGAACAGCTCTTCAACTCTACGCTTGAACATTTTCCAACCACTGTCCCAGAACTCGGCCATTTCGTGCTTATAGAAGTCTGACTGCTGGAAGCTCTCAATCACCTCTGCCTCTGTCCTACCCCCAGCAGTCTTCCTTGATGGGCCCACCCCTCCAGACTCTTGACCAGCCAGACCCCTGGCAATAGCAGCGTCCACCACCATCTGAAATTCGGGGGACCCTTTATATTGCTCCACCGCTGCGACGCACAGATCAGGGTAGGCCGCCTTTTTAGATGCCGCCTTCGTCCTCTCCTCGTCCCGCTCCCTTTGCAGGGCCTCCCTTTCAGCAGCCGCCGTCGCCCTCTCCTCTTCCACCCCCTTCTTCAGACTCTCCAGCTCCGCCGCCGCCTTCGCCTTCTCCATCTCCCACTCCCTCAGCAGCCTCCCCTTCTCCGCCTCTGCTCTGGCGCGCTCCTCCCCCAACTCCTTCAACAGATCTCCAATTCTGGAATCCGCTTCATCCTTTTGCCTGACCAGCTCTTCATTGCTGGTCATGGCCTCTTCATGCCGCTCGACTGCCACGGCGCAGGCCCTCTCTGACTCTTCCAACTTTTTCTGTTCACCAGCCAGTTGGAACTCGAGCGACACAACCTTACGGCGTGCGTCCTCCAGCTCCAACTTGACTGCTGGCAGATCGGCATAGGCAGTCTTCCAGTCGGCGCTGTCCTTCCTTAATTTGGCCAACTGGGCCCTGGCCTCCTCAGCCTTCAACTTGGCAGTCCCAGCCTTCCTTAGCAGGGCCCCCGCCAAGGTAGTTACCTCCATTTGGGCGGAGCATAACCCCCTCAGCAGGTCTGCCTCATTATACCCAGATGCCGCGCGCAGAGCTGTCTCCTCCACAATCTTCACCAGGCGGTCTGCCCCCGCCCTGGCTGGGCCTTCTTCTCCCTCCAACCTTCCAGCTACCGCGCGCGCATGATAAATCGCCGTAGCCAGACGAACCCCTCCTTCCTGGGGGTCAGGCCTCTTCTGGACCTGTTCCCTTCCGCTCGGCGCCGCCTCACTCACCCCAGCCTCCACTTGCACTGATGGAGCAATCTCCACAACCTCCACCGTTGGGATGATCTCCACCACCTCTGGGGCGTCCTTCGCCACAGGGACCTCCATCTCCGTTGGGGCCACCTTCGCCCTCTTGGCCCCAGACTCCTCTGCGGCTTCCTCTGGGGCACTCCTCTTCTTCTTCTTCTTCTTTTTCAGAGCCTCCACCCCCTTTCTGGCCTTTTCTTTTACAGGGTCTACAAGCGGCGGCCGCGGCTCAAAGCTGCTTAAGTCTTTTTCCCCCAACGGCCAGGGGCGCGGTCGGATCCTCTCCCGTGCGATCGGTTGAGGCGGTCGGCCCCTCTGCGCCTCCATCAACTTCGCGGCCTTGGCCATAACGGCTCGATCCTCTACCTCCTGCGCTCTTCTCCTCTCCTCCAACTCCGCCCGACCGAGGTCTCCACCTTTCGGCTGCGGTCCCAGCCCCGCCTCAAACAGTGCAGACAGTTGGACAAGATCGTCCCATTTGGCCTTCTCTCTCTCTTTCCACTCCTTCACTCTCTTCACCCTCTCTTCCGCTACCGCCCCCAGTCTCGACTCCATCGACCGGGTTGGCACCTTCCAGATGGTGCGCACCCCCATCCCCCCATTAACTGACACGAAGAACCACCGTGGCCGCCACCCCTTGATCGACGTAGGCAGCCCCGCCACCAATCGCCTCCCCATCACCGCCTGTAGGGTGACCCAAGTTTCTTGCTGCCCCGACGCCTTGTAACATGAGAAGAACTCGTCTATCGTCATGGCCTCCCCCCCATTCGCCTTAGGCCACGCACTCGCACAGGCCAGTAGAATCTTCCACGCATTGGGCATCAATTGCCCCAGCGCTACCTCCAGGCGATTTAGCACGTCAACCACCACTTGAGGCAGTGGCAGCCTCAGCCCCCCTTTTAGCGCCTCCTCGTACAGGGAAAACTCCCCTGGCCTCACAGTAGACGGCCTTTCCTCTGATGCTGGCAGCCGTAACTCTACCTCCGCCGGAATCTGGTACCGTTCCCAAATCACCTCCAAATCCGCCGCCGTGAGTGTGGATCTGTCCGCCTTAGTGTGCCATTGATCTAGCTCTACCTGGCTTAGTGGCTTTGGCGCCAATACCAGGACCAACGCCTGCGATTCTCCCACCGTTTCCCCCACCATTCGCGCCTCCGTCCTGTATCGCGCTGCTAACTCCTCCGCATCATCATCCCCCAGCGAGTCCACCCTCACATTGACTACTTCTTCTTGTGCCATTTCTAGGGTTTGCTTACAAAACACTTCTGACGCAGACGCAAGGAAGTTGAGAGAATGCTACACAGATATGTCGTACGCAGTGAAGGAATTAACACTTGGATATTTTGAGTTTTTGTAAAAAGGTAGGTGAAACGCATTATACCAAAAGCCCACGGTTTTACCCGTATTCCATGGATCCACATTAATTTTCGCCCGTTTCAAAACCTTTCAAATCAACCGCCAAAAACGCCTTTTCAAAACCCCCCTCGTGACCTATCGTTTCATTTCTGCTCCAACGCTTCGTTCCCCCCACGATATTGGCACGTGTATGGCCACGATACACTGTCCCCTCCCCTTACCATGTCCTTTCCATTGCACATCATCATATTTTTGAGCCCCGTGCCGACCTGGTCGGCACGCCTCACGGTGGACCCTTCCCGCTCGGCCACCCTCGCGGTCGGCACGCCTCACGGTCGACCCCTCCCGCTCGGCCACCCTCGCGGTCGGCACGCCTCACGGCCGACCCCTCCCGCTCGGCCACCCTCGCGGTCGGCACGCCTCACGGTCGACCCCTCCCACTCGGCCACCCTCGCGGTCGGCACGCCTCACGGTCGACCCCTCTCACTCGGCCACCCTCGCAGTCGGCACGCCTCACGGTCGACCCCTCCCATGGCTTCCAGTCGGCCTCCCCACTCAGTTCACACTTCTCTTTCTTCTTACTATTCCCTTCGTTGGGCTAAAGCTGCACTCAGAAATGGGGGACTACTGACATGGATAGGCCCACAAGGCATATGGCCCACAGCAAACCACCCCAAACCCATCACTTGGGACCAATGGCATAACCCGGTTGGCAAAGCCCAAGACAGCTGGAGGCCATCTAGACATGGAGGGCCAATGGCATTTGGGCACATGGCAGGTAGGACACGGGCCACATCAGCAGACAAAGATCTGCAGAGTTATTATCACAACACATCACCATTAATGCATCCCATCATAGCATTTATTACGACAACACCCCCCGTCGGAAGAGAGCCCCATCACCCTGAACAAGGTAAGCTACGGCACAGGCTTTCGGCGAAAGGAAGCACGTCACAAGAGACAGGGAAATGATGACCAAAGGATATAAACAAGGATAGAACGATAAGAAGAAGGTTAAGTTATCTCACTCTGTATCCCTCTCTCTACATTTTTTCACTACTTCTTCCTCTACTAATTCTCACGCCGGAGGGTTCACTGGGGGACTGCCCCGTTCCCCTTTGGGCTTGCATGCAGGTCATTTGACAGAATCATCACCCTGAACCGGAACCTAAAGAGCCTGGACCAGTCCGACCCATCTACCCGGGAGGGAGAACGTTATCACTAACCTTTAACTTACAGTAAACTGTACCAAATAGACACATGAAGGGGTTCGTTTGGGATGCGGGTTGACTTTTTGGCTTTTTAACTTTTTGCCTATTTTAGCCTGGGGCTAAAAAGCCTCACTTGGGATAGGCTTTTTGGCTTTTGTAAAAGAAAAAAAGAAATGAATATTGTTTAGATGTAACATTTTGTGTTATTGGCTTTTTAGCCTATTTTGTCTTTTTGCCATGGCGAATGAAGGACCAGTTATTCATTCCTTGTCTTTTACCTAGTTAATAAAGTGAGTCAACATTATTTCTTGTAAAAATTGTCATCACGTAAGTAGTTGGGAACATTAAATAAATAACACCACATAATACTCTAGGATGACTCAATAATTATCCTTGCTAGCTGGCTAATTATGTAGTACTCTAGGAGAAAAATATGTTGATTCACTTTTGTTAGATAATTAAGAAATAATAAATAATTCACTTAATACGTTATGATTTCTCATTTGTTGATTCATCAGTGAAGCGTTTTGCCAATTCCGAATAACATATGTATGTTTTGCCAATTCCATGTATGTCTGTATGTATGTATTTATAATCTTCACTATAGGAGCCTTTTATTTCTATGTCATGACATTGCAAATCTGTGTCTGTATGTATTTATCTTTGTACATTTACACCACTTACGCACTATGCACCACTAAAATGTTGGTTATCTCACCCACTGTTTCAGTTAATAGAAGATGGGTTCATTATGAAAATTCAATTGTCATTTGTACAAGCATTATGTCTCTTACACACAACGTTGTCTTGTGCAGGCGAAAGATCAGCCGAAATTGAAATGCCGACGATCTGATTCGGGCATATGGGACACCGCCTTGGACCATAGAGTCCTACGTTGCTGTAATAACCCTCACCCCTGTTTACTGATAAACTACTAATTTCTGCCAAACTGAGACTGATTATGATTGGTAATTGAGCTGATTGAAATACAGAACTGACTGACTGAAATCTGAAACTAATTGATTGATTGTATCTGTTTAAATGCATTGTCTATCTATTGACTGTTTGATTATCTGTCCATGTCTTTGTGTTTAAATTGCAAATTGAAGACCTTATCGGCGGCCGAACCAGAAATTGATTGATGTTTTATGATCATTAGGATTTATGTGAATTTAAGGCATATTTATTTAAAATATGATTTGGTATGATTAAATTAGATTAAAATAAGCTAAATTGCATAGTTTGGCATATTTACCATTTTGCCACAATAGTGGCCCACTATCACAACACTTTGATCTTCATATTACACTTAGATACAACATTTCTTCAGCCCTTTTTCTTGAGCTCAACCGAACTAGAGAGAGAGAGAGAGAGTTAGGAGAAAGTGTGATTTCATCTCTAATTGGCTTGGAAACTTGGTAGAATTGAAGTGTAGATTGCAAATTGAGCTCCTTGATCTTGCATTGGAAACTTAAGGTAGGGATTCACCTTCTCATTCTTATGTTTTGAATTGATTCTTGCATGGTTCATGTCATATTGTAGAGCTAAGTTTAGAATTGGTTCTATATGTTGAATTGTAGCATAAATCATGCATGCATGCTTATATCCTAGCATTTTGAGGTTGAATACATGGAAATTGGTACATGCATGTTCATATTTTTGCATTGGACCTTGAACTCATCTTGGTTTTGAAGGAATTGGCTCATTTGAGCTAGTATTGGAAGCTTTGAATTGATTTAAACTCATGCATGTTCCATGTTCATCTTGTTCATGAAAATTGGTTTGAATTTGGATTTAATTGAACTACATTTGGGCCTTGATTTTACAAATTGAGCTTTAAATCACGTCATACTATGTATTTACAAGTGTTTTCCAAGAAATGGGCCCAAAGGAATCAAATTTGTTACATTTGGAGTTGAATTTGAGCTTGAGGTTCAAATCTGGGAATTCCAGATTTTGAACTCACGCTCGAGCGGGGTGACTGGCGCTCGAGCGTGAAAATCGTGCTCCCAGCTTTTGGTTGTGTTTTGCAGTTCGCTCGAGCGGAAGAATTGACGCTCGAGCGGGACTTTGTGTCTCAAGCTCGAGCGGGTGTCGAGCGCCCAATCGAGCGTGATTTCCGCCTATCCAGCACTTTTGACTGTTTTACAGTACGCTTGTCACGACCCAAACCCGGCCCTATAGGTTTAGCACCGTAACAGGCCAGTAATCCGAGATTACCGAAGGCCTACCTAACAGTAATCCAGTAAAACAGAGTACAGGGCCTGGCGGAAGCCAATACAGTAAATAAACAATGTCCAATGAGCTGTGACAGTCTACACATACAAGTACAATAATTCAGAACAGGGATCTAATCCCTATTAACTAGTACAGTAATAGTCTATACAGTCTATACAGTAAACAAAACAGTTACAGGGACAGACGGGGAATATTAAAACACCCCAAAGCCGAAGCTTGAACGGCTTAGAACCTCACAGTGAGGCACAGTGGTTGGCTGACAAAACAAAAGCTTGCCTGACGCTCCTAGTAGCGGTCCAGTGCCTGAACACCTACATATATATATATATATGAGCAGTGAGCTAAAGCCCAGTGAATAACATAATACGTAAAGAGGTTTAGGATGAATGTCTTTTCAATATTTAAACAATTCATTGATTTAGTATATCGGTCAGTCAGTTTGTGGCTCATATTGATGCCGTAACAGTCATTTAGAAATCATAGTAATCGTACGTGGCACGTCCGTCAGCAGTACTAGCAGCAGTGTCAGTACAGTAGCAGTACAGTAGCAGTAACGGTAACAATATAGTAACAGCACAGTAGCAGTACAGTAGCAGTAACAGTAACAGTACAGTAGCCGTACAGTAACAGTAACAGTAACAGTAGCCGTACAGTAGCAGTACAGTAGCCGTACAGTAGCAGTAGTCGTACAGTAGCAGTACAGTAGCAGTAACAGTAACAGTAACAGTAGCCGTACAGTAACAGTAACAGTAACAGTAACAGTACAGTTCTTATGGACTCAAGAGGTGTCTCGCACAGATTCTAGAGGTGGCTCACTCTGTAGCACTTAGTTCCGTGCAGCACTTTGCTCCAAGTTTCACAGATTATAACAGTCATATGTGGTACATCCAGTAGCCAAACAGTACAGTAGGTCTGAATAGACCGGGTCTTAATAGACCAAACAGTGAATGATGGCCATCAGTCAGTAAACAGTAGTGGCTCCACGAGGGAACCGACAGAGAATTCTGTCGCAGTAACAGTAACAGTAAACAGTAAGTACTAAGGATGCCACAGTACAGTTCAGAAATAAAGGACATACATTCATTCAGTAAATAATACCAGTTCAGTAAACAGTTCAGTTCAGTATTCAGAAGATAATCAGTTGAACATATCTTTACACAATTGTTACTCACAGAGTTTGGGCTACAGTAGGCTAGAGCGTGTCTCCCCAGTCGCCAACCCTACACAGTTAACAGATTGAACACACTAAGCTACACAGCTGGGAAAGATAATAATTTAACCCCTAATGCCTCGGTGTGTTCTACATCTATATCCTCAACAAGATGTCTACAACTAGGCCTAAGAATGCCTAGAATGAGATGAGGATGCAAAGATGCACATTTAAAAGCATTTTCAGAAAAACAGAGTCCCGCTCGAGCGCAGGTTTCCCCGCTCGAGCGGTCATGCAACAAAGGTTCACGCTCGAGCGTCAACTTTCCCGCTCGAGCGTACTGTAAAAGTACTGGATGGGTGAAATCTCCGCTTGACGCCCGCTCGAGCTTGAGACATGACTCCGCTCGAGCGCTCAATCCTCCGCTCGAGCGGACTGTAAAACAGTGCAGAGAGATGCTGGATGCTCGGATTCCACGCTCGAGCGGCACTTCCCCCGCTCGAGCGGAAGTGCGAAATCTGGAAAACCCAGATTGCACCTCCAAGCTCAAAACCAAGTTGTTAACAACTCAAACCGATCCTCTTGGGCGCATTTTCTGGAAAACTCTTATAAACATATAGAATATCATAGTTCAAAGCTCAATTTGAGAAATCAAAGCCCAAGGGTTTTTAATTCAAACCCAATTTCAAACCATTTTCCAAGAACAATCCTCAAACATGACATGCAAACATGCATGAATTCAAATCATTTCAAAGCTTCAATTTGATGCTCTAAGGAGCCAATTCTTTTCAAAACATGGTGAAATCATGGACTTAAACATGATTATGAACATGCATGTAACCTTTTGCCATGAAAACAACTCAAACATCTACAATACAAACATGCATGCATGAAATGAGCTTCAAATCAACAACAATGAGCCAAAATATGACTTAGTTCTACAATGAAGCATGACTCATGCAAGAACTAGCTCAATGGCAACAATAAGAAGGTGAGTTTCCTACCTTAGTCTTGTATTCAAGGTTTAGGCGCTCAAATGTGAAATCTACACTTCAATCCAAGCAATTCTTCAAGATAAATTCCAAGTTCTCTCACTCTCTCCCTCTCTTGGTCGGCTAGAGCAAGAAAATGGCTGAGCAAAATGTTGCCTAAGTGTATATTAAGGCTCAAATATGTTATATTGAGTGGGCCACTAAGGGTGGCAAAATGGTAATTAAGTCCAACTCTTTAATTAGCTTATTTTAATCTAATTTAATCATACCTAATCAGTTTTCAGGTAAATACACCATAAAATCACATTAATTGTGACGATCATAAAACACTAATCGGTTTCTAATTCGGCCGCCGATAAGGCCTTCAATTAGCAGTTTAAACATATAAACATGAACAGATAGTTCAACAGTCAAACAGATAGACATGTATTTAAACAGATACCGTCGATCGATCAGTTTTGGAATTCAGTCAGTCTTAGTTTAGCAGTAATCAGTGACAGTATCAGTAATCAATGGTCAATCAGTGATCAGTGATGAGGGTTGTTACATTCTCCCCTCCTTAAAAAGAGTTTGGTCCTCCAAACTTGAATTAACATACGGCAACAGAGATAATGCCTAACATAATAGTAGCTTTCACTCTTTAACAGGAGCATAATCATATTCGTAACAGTTTCATGACCCAATCTCAATCTTAGCAGTGCACAGAAACAGAATCATAAATCGCATACAGAGATTAGGGTCCGAATTATAATGGAGTCTTATACCTAGTCAGGTTTTAGAGTCAGGAACAGATTCAGATACAGAACAGAAGCTGAGCCCTCGTGACGAGGCCTTCGGTACGGGTAACAGAGTGCAGACAGATATAAGTTCCATAAGGAACCTCCAATACCGGGCAGCTAACATATACCACATAATATTAAGAGTCACGAATAGATATCAGGAATCAAACAATCATTCAGTAAACAGCATATAGCATTTCCGAGACAAAACTTATTTCGTGACACAGAACATGAATACAGGTGCACACAACTTTACTGTAGTAGTAATCACACTACTTATACCAAGTGCTTATCGGGGTTATAGATTGCACTGGCCTCATTTCATAAGTAATTTCCCCTGTTAAGTTACAGAGATTCGATTCATTCACTTCTGAGTCATTCATCTGGTCTTTGTTCAATTTGTCCTTAATTCGGTAATCCATCACAGTCAGTCCAGTTCATTCGAGAGTTATTGGAAACATAAGGCGAATTTGTATATTACTTCCGTAGCAGTAGGCAGGGTTCTGAAGTAATCATTCGCATACTATTCATCAGTTTCAGTTCTCACAGATTCGATCATACTACGTATCAATACGGAAGCAGTCATACTGATTTCATATACTTCCAGATAGTGAGGCTTTATAATCAAGACTAGTTTTCTGTCAACAAATCCCATCAGTTCTGAAGTACGGTAATCGCCAGAGCAATCATTCCCTAATCAAACAAGTTCATAGTTATACGGTAATACCGGGTGATTAATCACATGGCATGTACCTAGTTTTCCCCATATTGGAAGCAAATCAGGTAATAGCTCTCAATAAGAGTTTTCTCAAGTCGATGAAAGTTCGACTAGGTCATTTCAGATGCAAGTTCTGTCCAATCATAATAAGTAAGAGTTCGAAGCACAAGCATCAAACAGAAGTTCTATTAGTTACACAAAGGGTTTCATCAACCCACGGTTCTATCAGATCAGATCGGGTAGCAGTTTCATTCTTATCATTTCTAGATGAGGTACAGAAGTTCATACTCCAGTCATTTCAGTACATAGTCAGTAGTTTCGCAATTAGTCTGAGTCCATTTATTGTCAAACTTACATCAGGGTCTGGTATCATTATAATTCATATCGAAGCAGTACAGATCATATACAACGTGTTCCTCCCATTAAGTTTACAGGCAATGCAATTATTCACATCGAGAGGTAAACATCACAGTCAGTATAGCAACTTCCAAATAAATCTTTCATATAGGCATATGGCATACAGTAATACATTACGCGAGATTCTCGAACACATAATAGGGAGTTGCCCTACGAGGGTTCCAAATCAGTCATACAGTCACTAGAGCATAGGCTCGCAGGTCTATTCAAACAGTTATGTCAATTTTCCACAATCACGATTCACAGTCAAGAGTTTATTAGTCGGGGTCTTTATTCAGTCACACAATTCTGGAGTCATAGTCCCAATGGTTAAGTTATCGACAAATTATATACCAATCAGTCCGAGCAAAGGTACAGTCATATATGTGCACTCTCAGAGTCCACTAATATTCCCAATACGGATGCATAAGTTCAATGTACAATACAAAATAGTTTTCCCCAAATACGATAGTTAAGGTAGCAAGTCATAAGTCTACCCAGTCTAGTAACATCCTTAAGCAAAGGTCTACGAACATGTACATGAGTCCAAACAGTTTTCATAGCATAGGTAATTGTTAACATAAGGCGTTACGGTGTTGTACATAGTCCGCATCAAATAGTAAATCTCGAAAGATTCATTAACCACAGTCCATGCCTGACTGTCCTAATAGTATTACAAGCATTGGAACATATGTACAGGTGTGAGTCTAAAATCAATTATCATGTGAGCATTCGTTCACAAATTCATACGCAGTAGTTCATCTTTACAAACTAATATGGGTTCTTAATTTCAGAAGTCTCATACACAAACAGTTCACGTATATAATTCGAGTTCAAGGGTCCGTTCATTCAATGATGTCCGTCAATATATAATAGTTCAGTCCGAATCATAGCTGTACAGATTTCTCAAATTACAGTCAGTTACAAGGTGTTCCCACGTTCAACAGTTCTAGCACAGTTCAAAAGGTCATGCTTAATAGTTCACATTCAGTTGTTGTAATACGATACAAGGACCTAACTCAGTAAACTCTCGTTGGTCACAAGTCCTAACAATTCTCATAGTATAGGGTTCATAATTTCAGTAATTCAGTTGGTTCAGTCAGTATGTCCACAATCTTTATCGGATTAAGGAATGTACGATTCCCACACTAATGTTCGTATAGGCAATTACACCTAATTAAGGTAATACCTGCGTCAGTCATTTCAGTGTTCCGAGCATTCTCTGGAACTAGGGTCTAGATTTAGACTCAATATCGTTCGGTTGAGTTTGCGGACAAGATTTAGGCAAGTGTCCTTCCTGTCCTCGTCTAAAGCGAGTTTCCGACAGGCGGTGGCAACGCCCCAATGTTATTTCCCACAATCGGTACAAATAGGTATATCATTGGTCAAGGCTATTGCCCGAGGCTTTCCATTCACAGTGGTCATTTTCACTTTCTGTTACTTCCGTTTCATTCTTTCTGATTCGGTTGACGATGTTGATTTGGATATTTCAATGCTGCTACGTTGTCTCAGGCATTAATACTCTATCCAGGACATCTACATGCTTTGTTGGGTTTTAGCACGTCAATTCAGTCAAACACATCTAGGTCACGCCCACCTTCAATTCTTTTCTATTCTTTTGTAGACAGTATCTAACATGTGGGGTGCCTATCGACTTAGCTAGGTAAATTTTACCTCGTATTCGACCACAGTCTTATCACCTTACTCAAGTTGTTCAAACTCGGATACTTCCCTATCTTGGATGCATTGGGGGAAAGTATTTTTCGAAGAACACTTCACCTATTTTCTCAGTTTCTGAACCCAAGCTTCAATTTCAGTGGTTCGGTACTTCCCAGAAATTTCGGTGGTTTCAGTTTGTTGGGTTTCTCTATCAGTGTCATCAGTTTATATTCAGTTGGTTCAGGCACATATGTCTGCCTTTATTATCTCAGATTTTCGATTAGGGCTTCAATCATTCATTCTAGCCTATTAATCCTCAGATCAGAAGATTCAGTTTCGTTCACAATCCTCGCCCTTTCCCTTGTTTACACACAACAGGGTGATTATCAATCCAGGAGAGGTTCTTACTGACTTCACGTTTTATTTCATATCAGACGTGTGTATGCTTTCAATTCAACTCAGGTACGGTCACATGACCCTTTACTACCACACGTCCATAATCCCATAGATTCCATATTCGGTATTAACATTCACATTGCATGTTATACCACTTAACTTCTTTAAGTATGCATGTAGGTTGCGTTCATTTCACCATAGACAGTACGATAATCATAAGCATAGACAGTTGCACACTTAAACACATTAACACATTTATTCAAATCATGGCCACACACTTCTCATGTTCATGCAATGCCCTAATTACTTTTCTAGGACATCCCATAGCTCACTTGGACACGTGTGTGCAGTATAACTCGTGGTTAAGTATCGCTCTGATACCACTCTGTCACGACCCAAACCCGGCCCTATAGGTTTAGCACCGTAACCGGCCAGTAATCCGAGATTACCGAAGGCCTACCTAACAGTAATCCAGTAAAACAGAGTACAGGGCCTGGCGGAAGCCAATACAGTAAATAAACAATGTCCAATGAGCTGTGACAGTCTACACATACAAGTACAATAATTCAGAACAAGGATCTAATCCCTATTAACTAGTACAGTAATAGTCTATACAGTCTATACAGTAAACAAAACAGTTACAGGGACAGACGGGGAATATTAAAACACCCCAAAGCCGAAGCTTGAACGGCTTAGAACCTCACAGTGAGGCACAGTGGTTGGCTGACAAAACAAAAGCTTGCCTGACGCTCCTAGCAGGGGTCCAGTGCCTGAACACCTACATATATATATATATATGAGCAGTGAGCTAAAGCCCAGTGAATAACATAATACGTAAAGAGGTTTAGGATGAATGTCTTTTCAATATTTAAACAGTTCATTGATTTAGTATATCGGTCAGTCAGTTTGTGGCTCATATTGATGCCGTAACAGTCATTTAGAAATCATAGTAATCGTACGTGGCACGTCCGTCAGCAGTACTAGCAGCAGTGTCAGTACAGTAGCAGTACAGTAGCAGTAACGGTAACAATATAGTAACAGCACAGTAGCAGTACAGTAGCAGTAACAGTAACAGTACAGTAGCCGTACAGTAACAGTAACAGTAACAGTAGCCGTACAGTAGCAGTACAGTAGCCGTACAGTAGCAGTAGTCGTACAGTAGCAGTACAGTAGCAGTAACAGTAACAGTAACAGTAGCCGTACAGTAACAGTAACAGTAACAGTAACAGTAACAGTACAGTTCTTATGGACTCAAGAGGTGTCTCGCACAGATTCTAGAGGTGGCTCACTCTGTAGCACTTAGTTCCGTGCAGCACTTTGCTCCAAGTTTCACAGATTATAACAGTCATATATGGTACATCCAGTAGCTAAACAGTACAGTAGGTCTGAATAGACCGGGTCTTAATAGACCAAACAGTGAATGATGGCCATCAGTCAGTAAACAGTAGTGGCTCCACGAGGGAACCGACAGAGAATTCTGTCGCAGTAACAGTAACAGTAAACAGTAAGTACTAAGGATGCCACAGTACAGTTCAGAAATAAAGGACATACATTCATTCAGTAAATAATACCAGTTCAGTAAACAGTTCAGTTCAGTATTCAGAAGATAATCAGTTGAACATATCTTTACACAATTGTTACTCACAGAGTTTGGGCTACAGTAGGCTAGAGCGTGTCTCCCCAGTCGCCAACCCTACACAGTTAACAGATTGAACACACTAAGCTACACAGCTGGGAAAGATAATAATTTAACCCCTAATGCCTCGGTGTGTTCTACATCTATATCCTCAACAAGATGTCTACAACTAGGCCTAAGAATGCCTAGAATGAGATGAGGATGCAAAGATGCACATTTAAAAGCATTTTCAGAAAAACAGAGTCCCGCTCGAGCGCAGGTTTCCCCGCTCGAGCGGTCATGCAACAAAGGTTCACGCTCGAGCGTCAACTTTCCCGCTCGAGCGTACTGTAAAAGTACTGGATGGGTGAAATCTCCGCTCGACGCCCGCTCGAGCTTGAGACATGACTCCGCTCGAGCGCTCAATCCTCCGCTCGAGCGGACTGTAAAACAGTGCAGAGAGATGCTGGATGCTCGGATTCCACGCTCGAGCGGCACTTCCCCCGCTCGAGCGAAAGTGCGAAATCTGGAAAACCCAGATTGCACCTCCAAGCTCAAAACCAAGTTGTTAACAACTCAAACCGATCCTCTTGGGCGCATTTTCTGGAAAACTCTTATAAACATATAGAATATCATAGTTCAAAGCTCAATTTGAGAAATCAAAGCCCAAGGGTTTTTAATTCAAACCCAATTTCAAACCATTTTCCAAGAACAATCCTCAAACATGACATGCAAACATGCATGAATTCAAATCATTTCAAAGCTTCAATTTGATGCTCTAAGGAGCCAATTCTTTTCAAAACATGGTGAAATCATGGACTTAAACATGATTATGAACATGCATGTAACCTTTTGCCATGAAAACAACTCAAACATCTACAATACAAACATGCATGCATGAAATGAGCTTCAAATCAACAACAATGAGCCAAAATATGACTTAGTTCTACAATGAAGCATGACTCATGCAAGAACTAGCTCAATGGCAACAATAAGAAGGTGAGTTTCCTACCTTAGTCTTGTATTCAAGGTTTAGGGGCTCAAATGTGAAATCTACACTTCAATCCAAGCAATTCTTCAAGATAAATTCCAAGTTCTCTCACTCTCTCCCTCTCTTGGTCGGCTAGAGCAAGAAAATGGCTGAGCAAAATGTTGCCTAAGTGTATATTAAGGCTCAAATATGTTATATTGAGTGGGCCACTAAGGGTGGCAAAATGGTAATTAAGTCCAACTCTTTAATTAGCTTATTTTAATCTAATTTAATCATACCTAATCAGTTTTCAGGTAAATACACCATAAAATCACATTAATTGTGACGATCATAAAACACTAATCGGTTTCTAATTCGGCCGCCGATAAGGCCTTCAATTAGCAGTTTAAACATATAAACATGAACAGATAGTTCAACAGTCAAACAGATAGACATGTATTTAAACAGATACCGTCGATCGATCAGTTTTGGAATTCAGTCAGTCTTAGTTTAGCAGTAATCAGTGACAGTATCAGTAATCAATGGTCAATCAGTGATCAGTGATGAGGGTTGTTACAACGCTCGAGCGGGTAAGTCTACGCTCGAGCAGAAACATTTGTCTGCATGTCCGCTCAAGCGGAGTATTATACGCTCGAGCGGTACCCCTGTTTTCTGAAAATTCTGAAAATGTTTTTAAAGTGCATCTTTGCATCCTCATCCATTCTTAGGCCTAGTTTAAGGCATCTTAATGAGGATATAGATGTAGAACACACTGAGGCAAATTAGGGATGAAGTTATTATCTTTCCCAACCGTGTAGCTTAGTGTGTGTTCGTCCTGTAAACTGTGTAGGATTGGCGACTGGTGACGCGCTCTAGCTTTACTGTAGCCCAGAACTCTGTGAGTAACAACTATGTAAAGATATGTTCAAAAATGATTATCTTCTGAACAATTGAACTATACTGTTTCTGAATTGATACTGTTAACTGAATGAATGTATGTCCTCTATTCTGAACTATATTGTGGCATCCTTAGCAACTACTGTTACTGACTATTACTGTTACAGAGATCTCTGTCGGTTCCTTTGTTGGAACCACTACTGTTTACTAATTGATGGCCATCATTGATTGTTCGGTCTTTCAAGACCTACTGTTTACTGTACTGTTATGCTAATGGATGTACCACATATGACTGTATTGACTGAACGACTGAAATACTGATTTAATGAACTGTTTTCATTACTCTAAGGGCATTCATTCTTAACCTCTTTACGCATTATGTTATTCACTGGGCTTTAGCTCACTGTTCATATATATATGTAGGTGTTCAAGCACCAGACCGGAGCTAGGAGCGTGGATTAGGCTCCCCTTTTTGTCAAGCCAACCACTGTGCCTCACTGCGAGGTTCCGAGCCTGTCTAGCTATGGCTTAGGGGTGTTTTAATTTTCCCCGTCTGTCTCTGTAACTGTTTTGTTAACTGTATAGATTGAATGTTTTGCACTGTACTGTTCCAATGGGGATTAAGTCCTTGCTCTGAATAACTGTAAATGCTGTACATACTGTTTTGTACTGTTCATATATATATGTATGAAAAGTCTTTTTGCATACAGACTGTCACAGCTCATTGGACATTGTTTATTTACTGTTTTGGCTTCCGCCAGGCCCTGTACTCTGTTCTATTGTATTACTATTAAGCAGGCCTTCGGTAATCTCGGATTACTGGCCGGTTACGGTGCTAAACCCATAGGGGCGGGTTTGGGTCGTGACAGTTGCCTACTCCATGCGGGGTTCTATGGGGTGTATCGGATCGGACCTATTCGATTGGACCACCATCTCGTTACAACTCTCGTAGAGAGGTGGCGCATAGAGACACGCACATTTCATTTTCCTGTTGGAGAGTTCACAGTTACATTACAAGATGTGGCTATTTTATTTGGCCTACCGGTTGACGGACACACAGTCACTGGAAAAGACCCAGGAAATAAGTTGGATGATTTGATAGCGCTATGTGTGGAGTTATTAGGAGCAACACCTACACAAGAAGACTTCATAGGATCATCGCTTAAGTTGAAATGGATATCAGAGCATTTCCGTCACCTTCCACATGATGCATCCGATGAGACGGTTCATCATTATGCTCGAGCCTATATTATGTGGCTTATTGGAGGGGTGCTCGTCCCCGATAAGTCACAAAATATAGTGAAGATGATGTTTTTGCCACTACTTAGAGACTTTGACCGTATCCAGGAGTACAGCTGGGGTGGTGCCACATTGGCATGTTTGTACAGGATGTTGTGTCGGGCAACTAAGGCTGATACAAAGGAGATAGTTGGCCCACTTGTGCTGTTACAAGTGAGTTGCAATGACTTGTAGTTTTATCTCATATTCTCAATTGCCATGTTTTCTAAAGTGCCTACTGTAATAAATTAATAATGGCATCATTCATTGTAGGTTTGGTCGTGGGAGAGATTGAGTAGGATCGCCCCTAGTCGGAAGTCGAACATTGCTGTTGGCGAGTGTGCCATAGGGGAGGGCGACCAGCTGTTACCACCTGGCCCGCGAGCTTGCAGGTGGAGGGTTCCCTTCAGCCATGAGGTGATATCGACTAATGTCATGTCATATTCCGGGACCAGTTCGACCGCATGATGGAGGGGGAGGTTTGTAATTTGTTCATGTGAATTTACCCATTTTTTTGTTTGTCAACCTCCGTTGTACGAATAAATCTCTAAATTATTGCATTGCTATTGCAGTTCATATGGAAGCCTTACGGGACAGAGGATGACAACATGACCAGCTTCCCATCGTATTGTACCGTTGGTCGAGACATATGGATGGCACAAGTGCCACTTATATGCTTCGATATCATTAACTGGCATCTCCCCGACCGGGTACTTAGACAATTTGGATGAGTTCAGAGTGTGCCTGATCGCTTTGACGCCCACTTGGCTATGCATTTTAGAGATAGGCGTGGCAAAATGGCCATTGATTGGGCAAAGGAATACCAGACATTTATTGGTGAGTGGAACAACCGACGCAGCACCATTGTCCATGCTGAGAGGAGCAATGAAGTGCTTACATCTTCGGACCCATACATGTTATGGTTTCTCCGTCATACACGTCTAGTACTTAGTAATCCGATTGACATTGCTGCCTTTGGATACCAAGGTGTCGGGGGTAGTTTAGAGGGATTGGTAAGTTCTTTATATTCTCCAAAACAACATTTGCTTAAGTTTGTGTATGTTTGTTATTTGGCATTGATGGTTATGTAACACAGCTACCATTACATTACAAGTTCGTAGAGTTGCGAGGGCATATCACATGGTAGACGCTGCCCATATTACACGCGATGGTAGAGAGGGATTGGATGCCATTGCCGAGATATGGGAGTTATTGTACGATGGTTTGCAACAGGCACACCGACGTGACCGACTAGATTTCGGCCACTTTGGCGAGGATCCTTATATGGGGGTAGATATTACAGTGACATCAATGCCGCACCCGAATATGCCATCCACTGAGCCATCGACATCAATGCCATCAACATCAATGCCTCCACCGCATCCTACCGCACGTCATGCACATCAATTAGACTATTTTGATATGGAACACTTTGGTGAGGGGCCTTCCATGGTCCTGTCCTCTCATGGTCCATCTACAGCAATGCATACACCGCAGACTTCCCCACCTGAATGTACCAATTACACATCCCAGTTTGCCCCTCAGGTAGATCCTCTAATGTCTGAACATACTTCCACACACCATGGCCATATATTGGACCCCTCCTGGTCACCACCCCCATATAGGACAACGGTTGGTACCCCGGTGACTCCCTTAGCGCCACTGTCTACTACATGTCTGTCTACTATGATTCCCTCTGTGTCGACATTGACCGCACCCGACCCTTTCACAGTACCATCATCTCCTACACCACATATGACCTTCACCTACCATGTTGATCCACTCATTACCCATGACCTCCACATTGACGAGGAGGGGGAGGGCCAGGTCCATGCACCTACCTGAGGGACAGGTAAGGGTAGAGGTTGTAGCGGCCGTCGTGGTGTAAGTAGAGGGCGAGGGCAAGGGCGAAGGCGACGCCAAGCAATAGACCATGACAATAATGCAGCGGATGATGGTGTTTCACAGCTTAGTGCCATATGTGAAGGTGTGCCGGAGGTGGTATCAAATGATTGTACTGCAGCCATTGGTGATGTACAGCCAGCTTCTACAGAAGCGGGCTAGGGAGTCATACGTGCAGCAGCGCAAGATATACAGAGAGTATATAGTAAGAGACCCAGGAGATAAACCCATGGAAGGGGTTGTGGAACAGGGGGAAAATTAGGACATTAGGAACAACCAACATTGGTAAGTATATTCAAACATTATCTTCAGGTGGTGTTTTCACTTGGATTAGTCTACATTGTTTAAGTTGTGGCTTATTATATAGTTCTGGCTTTTGGCTTATCTTATCTTGTAATTGTGGCTTATTTTATAAGATTCTAGATGCTGCTGCTGCTGCTATTTTGGTTGCTAGTTGCTGTGTTGCTTGTTGCTGGTTGCTTGCTGTTGCTGCTATTGCTATTTTTGTACTACTTGTTGTGTTGCTGGTTGCTGGTTGCTTGCTATTTCTTGATTCTGGTTGCTGCCGGCTGTGTGTTGCTGCTGTTGGCTTCATGCTGTTGTGGATGCGTCGTGATGGTGTTCATACAGTTGGAACATTTACTTTGTTATTATGTTTGAAATAGTTATTGTGATACTATATGTATTTCCTGGACCTAATTTTCGCCTTCCATGTGGGATGTACATGGTTTATTCTGTCAATAGGTCTTGTTTATATTTGGTTGTACTTAGTGTTGGGTTTGTTCTTGCTCCCCATCTGCTTCTGTGCTCACACTACAAGAAATCGCACCTTTGGCGAGCATTTTTGGCGACTATAGTGCTTGCTTTTTGGCGACCTAATTTTAGCATTTTTGGCAACTATAGTGCTTGGGTAGGAAAAATGCTTTTTGCTCGGCAAGGGAAGAAATTTGATTATGATATAACATGTGAAATTGCTCTCAAATATAGTTATTCTTGCAGTTAATTTTCAGTGGATGTAGTTCTTATTTCTAACAAGACTTTTCTATGGAAAATTATGATGTCTTTCAGTTTCTCTTTTCTGGTGATCTTCTAATGGAACTGGGTGCTGGGATAGAATTGGTAACTGCAACTGTGCCACACCTTTTTCTGCCTTTAGCTTGTGTTGCCAATGTAGCCAAGGTTTAACTTCTCTCTCTCTCTCTCTCTCTCTCTCTCTCTCTCTCTCTCTCTCTCTCTTTCATCCCATTTTATAAATGTGGTCAATGTGTTGAATTAGCTTTGTAGCTTTACATTTATATTTTATTTCTTGTAGAATGTGGGTGCTGTTACATCAACATCTACTCACACTCCAATCTATAAAGCCTTTGCTAAAGAAGAAAACATTGGGGATGTTACTGCAAAGGGAGAATGTGTGGGCAATATTGCCGATCTAGTATGATTCTCCAACTTCTTTTGCAATTTCCAGAAGCTTGTGTTTGCTGTGAGCTGGATGTTTAAGCCTTTTGAATTGAGTCTTTTAATTTATCTATACCTGAAACCCCAAAATTTTTTTCAAGAGATTGAAATAAATGCATGAGCTATTGTAACCATGCTGCATCCATTGAATTTTATATGAATTTCAATTCCGGAGAAAACATAATCAAGTGCTTGCAAATACAATTGATAATGTGAGGGGCCACTAACTAAGGTTTATAGGACAAATGACATTTATATTAATGCAAATTTGACAGTTATTTGGACATTTACCACACAGGTCACTCTTTATTAGATAGAAGAACTCACCAAGGAGTTTTGGTTATCAAAAATAAGTAAAATTAAAATAATTAAAAGAAGAAAGAAAAGAAATACACAATTAAGAGTAATATTGTCATTCTTTTGTTATTTTGGAGATCATTAAAAAAATTCTTATGTTTCATTTGGATAAAACTTGCAAATGACTAAACAAACAAAAAAAAAAATAGTATTTTTTGCTAAGTTGAGTTTCTATTTACTCTTCACTCTGTTACTACCAAATTCAAAGTGCTTGATCTCTGAGGCAAGCATAAAGGGTACTATACAAAGAAGTGAACTCTACAATTAGTCCAATATGAGCCCCTTATCTTTTAATCTAGGTGCAACAATGTGCCTTGTTTGACATCTTCAAATCTTATCTCCTCCTGTCAAAAGATTATTGTCCAAATATGCTGTCTTTCTTATAAAAGAATCACCAAGGGTGCACAAGCCACACACACACAAATGTTATATCACTGTTTTTTTTTTTTTTTTTTGAAGAAGTAATACACTAGTGGAGCCAATTGAGTTTCTACTTTTGAACTTCTGCGTATTGTGAGAGTAATGACACATTGATGGGCATCACACCTTTTCATGGCAATATGTTATTTCATGTTAAATAAAAGGAAAAACTGAACCACTGCAGCATTATGTTGTAACATTTCTACTTTGGCACTTGATGGTTCTTGGATCAGTGAGCTGAGAATTGGGTATGAATTTTATGGTCTTTTGCAGTGTGCATGATGCACATACTTATGCATTGAACATTTTTACTCAGAGCTAATGTTGCTGAACCCTTGTTTTTTGAAGCTTGGAACTGGGTTGAGCATCGTTATGGCAAAAACAAATCCCTCCCTACTCACAACATTTGCCTTCCTTTTCTGTGGATACCTTTGTAGCTCCTACCAAGAGGTTGTCTGTTGTATATTAGTAATAATTTTTTTCCCTTTATATACTTTTGTGCCATATGGAACAAAGTGTGTCATTTTTACCTACCAAGTATTCAATTTTTTTGTTTTTGTTTTTGCGCAGGTTAAATCTGTTGTGTTGCGTACGCTGAATCGAGCCAGGTTAAATGTGGCTATAGATTCCTTCCTTAAGACAGGTTAGGACAAGTGCTCCACTCACCTGTGCTGATAGGGTTCTGTTGTTTGATCATCTCACTTAATCATCAAGTCCCATATGCACATAAAATGAAGGCCCTTTTCTGATATCCTGTGGCTTAATTGTGTTGTGTATTTATTTTGCAGAAAGAGTTCCAACACTGGAGGAGGGAAATAGGATGGAAAAAATATTCAGTTTTCCCTAGTCAAAAGAGAGGCTTGTTGTTCTCGGTATGCAGCATGTATATAACAGCACTTGCTGCACATTTTTTGGCGAGTAAAATGAAAATTTGTTGGCGTTGGTTCAAGATACCAATACGAAAATTTATTAGTCAATAAATATTACTTATTGGCGACTAAATTTAAATTTAGTCGCCAAATATTACTTTTGGTGACTAATATTTTCGTCGCTGTTCAGTAATTTCACTATTGTTGGTCTTTTACTATTAATACCATTTTCTCAATTCTAACAGATCGACTTGCAACTCTGTTGGGTTCTCACAGAGAAGCCATTCACTGACTTACATTGGATGCATAAAGAAAGGACCTGTGATAACTGACTCTAAACTGAAGTGGTAGATACGAAAACTTTTACCCCTCCCTCTCCTTTAAATATATATTTTTGTGTTTTTTTGTTTATGCAATAATGTATATATTTGATGAAGTGTGTATAACTATTCGCAACCTAATTTTTGAGTTTTTTTTCTATTCCAAATATTTCCAGGTATGAGAAATCAAGACATCTGATTGGTAGTGAATACGTCTTGCATGCTTATGGTCCTATCTATGTTCTTTCTGCGGAGGTGGTAGCATCACTGGCAATTGCTAGAAATAACAGGTCTGTCGATAACAATATGTAGTTTATTTTGCATGATCTCTTTATTGTGGCTTATATATACATATATATATTATGTTTGTTTGGTATTGTTCTAGTTAGTCATGTTATCACATCGACATTCATTTGGTGAAGTAGGTTGGTTTCTTGGGTTTTAGGATGTCTAATTGAATGCTAGATGACATTCTATGGAAGAGTTCACATTCTAAGCTTTGAGCAAGGTTTTGTGCTCTTTCTACAAGGATTCAAGGTTGAGGCTTACAATTCATTATGGTCATGAGCATGTCTCAAATTTTGGAAATCTATAAGCATATATATTCTGGAAAAAGAGATAACCCGTCGTAATGTGGCCATTCGGACTTTTTCTACCACATACATGGTGAGGGACTGAGGGTTTAAAACAGAATGATGTGGAAAATTACAATCTTGTTTACTAGAGTCCATTTAAGTACTTTGTAAACCCACTAGTAGGACATTTGTAGCCCTTGTCTTCTTTTTATTTTTTATTTTTTGCTACAAGAAAGCTTAGTCTTCCCAATTATGTGCACTTTTTTATCCTTCCAACTTTTGTGGTTTCATATTAATTTTTTAAATTTGGACAACTTTTTTATTTGCAGCAAATAAAATGTAGTACAATACATAGTTCCTTAATGCTTACTGTGTTGTTACCTTTCATGATTATAATTTAATCAGTTTAAATTCATAAATGATGAAAACGCCTTAAACTTAATCGAAAAATGGCGTTAAGAGGGCGAAACTGTGAAACAGCCCCCGAACCACTGTCTGGATGTCACAGCCACCTTCCCTATAACAAATAGGACCTGTGACAACAAACGGAATGTAATTAGCACATGTATGTTGGGAGTTAGAGCTAAAAACGCCTTAAACTTAACCGAAAAATGGCGTTAAGGGGGCGAAACTGTGAAACAGCCTCCGAACCACCATTCGGATGTCACCGCCACCTTCCCCGTGACAAATAGGACCTGTGACAACAGACAGAATGCAATTAGCATGTGTAGGTTGGGAGTTAGAGCTGAAAATGCCTTAAACTTAACCGAAAAATGGCGTTAAGAGGGCGAAACTGTGAAACAGCCCCCGAACCACCATTCGGATGTCACAGCCACCTTCCCCGTGATAAATAGGACCTGTGACAATAGACAGAATGTAATTAGCACGTGTAGGTTGGGAGTTAGAGCTGAAAACATCTTAAACTTAACCGAAAAAGGACGTTAAGAGGGCAAAACTGCGAAACAGCCCCCGAACCACCATTCGGATGTCACAGCCACCTTTCCTGTGACAAATAGAACCTATGTCAACAGACAGAATGTAATTAGCACGTGTAGGTTGGGAGTTAGAGCCGAAAACGCCTTAAACTTAACCGAAAAAAGGCGTTAAGAGGGCGAAACGGCGAAACAGCCCCCGAACCACCATTCATATGTCACTGCCACCTTCCCCGTGACAAATAGGACCTGTGTCAATAGACAGAATGTAATTAGCACGTGTAGCTTGGGAGTTAGAGCCGAAAACACCTTAAACTTAACTGAAAAAGGGCGCTAAGAGGGCGAAACTGCGAAACAGGCCCTGAACCACCATTCGGATGTCACAGCTACCTTCCATGTAATAAATAGGACCTGTGACAATAGACGGAATGTAATTAGCACGTGTATGTTGGGAGTTAGAGCCAAAAACGCCTTAAACTTAACCGAAAAAGGGCGTTAAGGGGGACGAAACTGCGAAACAGCCTCTGAACCACCGTTCAGATGTTACAGCCAGCTTTCTCGTGACAAATAGGACCTGTGACAGCAGACGGAATGTAATTAGCATGTGTAGGTTGGGAGTTAGAGCCGAAAATGCATTAAACTTAATCGGAAAAGGGCATTAAGGGTGCGAAAAAACAAAAAGGGCGTTAAGGGTGTGAAAAAGCTAATTGATAAACTCACTTTGTTGTTGTATAATTGATATTGTGTGTTATATCCTCATAAATCGTTATTTGCCTATTGTAGTTGAAATCTTTGAAATAACAATATGTTATGCTAAAAGGAATCATTGACTGATTTTTCTTTATTTAGTCTTGCTATATCAGTTGGTATATTCGTTGTGTTATTCATCTAAATTCAACTGAGTTAGTTATCTAATTTTTTCCTTCTCCATAAGCTAAATTACTTGTTAAATAAATTGAACCATATTATGTTTAAACTGCCAATCAAGCTCTACATTTTTTATTACTTACCTCACTGGTTTTTGTTGCAGATTGACAATGTTGGCATGGATACAGTGATGTTTTTGGGACAGATTGACGATGTTTGCATGGGCGCAATTTACATTATATTTTTTGTTTATGGAAAACATGTAAAGCTGATATGTTTTGTTATTAATATTTTTTTTTTTTAGTTTGAATTGTAATTGTTGGTTCGGATAGTATATGTATTTGTTAGATTATACTATGTTTATGGATTCTTATTTTCTTTGATATGTACGGTTAATAGTTAAGTTGTGTATATGGTTGAAAATTGAATACTACAGGTTGTGGAGAAATATTTTTATTCAATGGTTGAGAATTGAATGAATGAATGGATGGATGGATAATTTTATATATGCACAGGTTACAAGTGACAAAGAGTATTATTTCTTGTAGTGTTATTTGGTGTTTGAACAGGCGTGTTGTTTTTTCTTAATGGGTTGAGCTTCCCAAAAAAACTCCGAGTTAATGTAGCCTTGTATTGGGTTGTTGTTATACAGTTTTTTTTTTCATCTTACTCAAATGGGTGAATATAATATTTTTACTCACCAAACATACAAATAGATTTGTATACAATTTTTTTTTTTTTTGTTGGAGAGTGCTCTTTCCCTTACAATTCTTTATTAGTTCATCACTTTCTTTATTGAATTGCAATGAGTTAATGAATGTTCTGGATTAATGAATGGACTCTCTCAGATATCTTTAATGCTTTGGAATTTTCACATTTGGTCTTTGAATTTTCAATAATTAAATTAAACATTAATTAGAGATTTCCACCATAAATTTATTTTAGGTTTAAAAATTAATTAAAAGACCTTCCAAATATTTAATTTGCACTTTAGGATTGACCACCAAAATATTTGAGATTGTAATAAGATTATTATTTAATTATTTACTTAATTTTTATAATCGGGTTCTCACAGAACAGGTAGCACAGTCAAAATTTTTCCTCAATAAAGGCTCCTAAAATAGTGACCTCTACGTAAAGAATTTCAATCTCCATCAGGAAAGAAGAAAGAGTCACCTTCCAATTCTTAGAAGTCCAGTCAGAATGATGAGTGTAGTAAGGAATGGGGGGTTGACAGAAAACTAAACTTGGGGGCTGGACAAACATTACCCAAAAACAAGTGGTTGGTCCAGTTGGGGGACTAATAAAGTTCAGACAGACAAACTACCGCCTTCAACAACACAGAAAACAGAACAGGTAGCTCAGTCAAAAGCTTCCCTTAACTGGGGCTCCTAAAATAGTGACCTCTACGTAAAGAATTTCAATCTCCATCAGGAAAGAAGAAAGAGTCAACGGACAATTCCTGGAAGTCCAGTCAGAATGATGAGTGTAGTAAGGAATGGAGGGTTGACAGAAAACTAAACTCGGGGGCTGGACAAACATTACCCAAAAATAAGTGGTTGGTCCAGTTGGGGGACTAATAAAGTTTAGACAGACGAACTACCGCCACCAACAACACAGAAAACAAAACAAGTAGCTCAGTCAAAAGCTTCCCTTAACTGGGGCTCCTCAAATAGTGACCTCTATGTAAAGAATTTCAATCTCCATTAGGAAAGAAGAAAGAGTCACCGGACAATTCCTGGAAGTCCAGTCAGAATGATGAGTGTAGTAAGGAATGGGGGGTTGACAGAAAACTAAACTTGGGGGCTGGACAAACATTACCCAAAAACAAGTGGTTGGTCCAGTTGGGGGACTAATAAAGTTTAGACAGACGAACTATCGCCTTCAACAACACAGAAAACATAACAAGTAGCTCAGTCAAAAGCTTCCCTTAACTGGGGCTCCTTAAATAGTGACCTCTACGTAAAGAATTTCAATCTCCATCAGGAAAGAAGAAAGAGTCACCGGACAATTCCTGGAAGTCCAGTCAGAATGATGAGTGTAGTAAGGAATGGGGGTTGACAGAAAACTAAACTTGGGGGCTGGACAAACATTACCCAAAAACAAGTGGTTGGTCCAGTTGGGGGACTAATAAAGTTTAGACAGACGAACTATCGCCTTCAACAACACAGAAAACAGAACGGGTAGCTCAGTCAAAAGCTTCCCTTAACTAGGGCTCCTCAAATAGTGACCTCTACGTAAAGAATTTCAATCTCCATCAGGAAAGAAGAAAGAGTCACCGGACAATTCCTGAAAGTCCAGTCAGAATGATGAGTGTAGTAAGGAATGGGGGGTTGACAGAAAACTAAACTCGGGGGTTGGACAAACATTACCCAAAAACAAGTGGTTGGTCCAGTTGGGGGACTAATAAAGTTCAGACAGACGAACTACCGGCTTCAACAACACAGAAAACAGAACATGTAGCTTAGTCAAAAGCTTCCCTTAACTGGGGCTCCTCAAAATAGTGACCTCTACGTAAAGAATTTCAATCTCCATCAGGAAAGAAGAAAGAGTCACCTTCCAATTGTGAGAAAAAATAAAATTTCATATATATTTTGTAAAAAATTATTAGCCTATCTAACAAACTAGTTCTATTATTTTATAGGACTCTATCTATCTAAACAAACACATAATTTTTTTTCCCTTTTCTTTCACTTTTCTGTATGATTGCATTCACTTTCTTTTTTCATGTATTTTCTATTATATCCAAACAAAATGTTGCAGCAATGCATTTTTTTTTTCTTTTCTTAAATCTTCTAAGCAAATGGCAGAGAATTTCTTTTCTTAAATCTTCTAACCAGACGCAAGCAACAGAGAATTGATAGTGATTGAGCGAAATAATGTCTTAAACAATGTTGTATGTTGTGTCGTATCTTCGTTACTAGAGTGTAAGACAATGTTGTTGTTCATCTAGCTTACGGATGTATTTCAACTATTTGTTATATGAACCTGAAATTTATGAAATCACTACATTTATAAGTACACAAATCCATTCATTGAACTATTTGTAGAATTACAAGAACTATTCAAAAACAATTAAAATATCTCCCTTCATTGATATGTCGTGGATAAACATTACAAATCCATTACAAGATAAATGGTTTGGTCATTCATCCAAACAATTTCATTCATTATCATCATCATTTGATATCTCAATATCAGATTCATACATAGCATCCATGCTCCAGGCGAAGTACTGGTGTGCATCATCCATTAACCCATCTTCGGCACGCTCATTTGCGGTCTTCATTAGTGAGGACCTTTGCAACCGTTGGGTCATGCGATTAACTTCGTCGCGGATACGATGCAATGCCCTTTGCAACAACTGTGGAGTGTCAGTTGGCATACGCATGGCTAACCGGTGAGGAAATTTGATATTAACTTCACGGCATAATTGAACGAGAACGTTTGCTCGAGTTATGCGAAATTCCCACCAAGCTCTCATGGTATTGACGGTGGCACGTGAGTAACGTAAATTTGGATTTAATGGGTATTGAAATTCATCTCTATCTGCAGCCCAATAGCGACCCATTGCTGAACATAGATCAACCACCGTATATCTCATGATGATATCGCTCGAAATAGCTGTAAAACTTTTGTTGTGGTATGATGCGATATTTATACCATATATACACATGGTAGCTGTATGTATGAAATTATTGTAAACAACTATGCATCAGAGTTGTCACGTCAACTTTTATGACCTGAACAACTATGCATCAACTTGATAGGAGTTGTCACTTCGACTTTTATTTACTACTTAGTGCATATCTGAAGGTTTTAAGGAAAGTTCAAATCCGCTAGGAAATTTTATTAATTTTGCCGCTCACAAATATAATTCAATTTATTTTTCCTTGACAACATATTTAATTTCATTTTTTACCTTACATATTTCATTTAATTTAATTGGAGAAATTTGACCAATTTAATCTGAAGTTAATTATGTATTGATTTAAGTCGGTGTTGTTCTTGTCTGTAACACTTTCAAGTTCTGTACATCAAAAAACCCATTCATTCTAACTCTACTACAAATTAATCTTCAATACATTCTAACTGTATAATATTTCAACTTCAAAGTTTATGAATCTATTTGGGGCTGCATAGGGTGGCTTTTTAAACACAAAGGGTCTAATTGTTTTGTTATTTTGTTTTGACACCCCCTCAAAATTTTTATGAATTGCATAATTCACATGGGCACAGTAGGTATGGAACGATAATAAATTGTAGCTTGGCGCAGTGATACGTCCAACATTTCTCAGTGATGCTCGCCAATGACTTGAACAGACATAATAATTTGGATGCTTTGTTTTTTCCTCAGATGCTATGTGACTTTGTGCAGCAATGCAATGATGCATGTGACTTTATGCAGTGATACAGTGATGCATGTGACTTTGTGCAGTGATGCAATGATGCATGTCACTTTATGCAGTCACGCAGTAATGCATATGACTTTCTGACTTTGCCATACTTGTATACTTTATGACTTTTGTCCTCACATTACGTGATGCATGTGACTTTGTGCAGCACAACTTACATGCTTTGTTTTTTCCTCACATTTTAGAATTCATCTAAGTCACATTAATATGACCACATGGCAATAGTGTTGATAAACAATTATGTGATGGACTGAAGGAGTGAAGTGTAATTTACCGAATATAAAAAGAAGCAGAAAATGCAAAGAGGAGAAAATGGGATGACTGTGAAGTTCATTAAGTGAAAATAAGATAAAATATAGGCTGCAAAGTTCCAATCGTGTTTACATATCAGGTGACCATTTTATTATTTTGGTGAAAAAAACAACGATAGTTTTGCAGGTCGAAGTGAGTTGGACGGTTGTGTATTTACTTACACTCTATTTCATAGTTGTTTATGAACAATATTACTTTAAAACAAAGAAAATTAAAGCCGCTGTTTCATTTTATGATTTCATTCATAATTTTTTGAAAACACCAATTTGTACTGAAAACGCCAATTCCAAGTGACTACTTACTGTATTAAAAGAGTAAGCATGAAAGTATAGTTTCATGTGGCGATGTGACAACTCACTGCATTTTGTTTTATTTGACAATTCACTACTCGAATATGAAGGGATTGCATTGTGATCCTCTGTCCTACAATTATGATTTTATCTGACAACCACATCCGTGACTACATCACAGGTACACAAAGTCACGGCTACTCAGGATTTGCATGAAATAAATAACATAAAATAATATCACGGGTATCACTTCTTCCATAGTGCCCCAGCATGCATTATCATCACTAGATCATCTCTAGTTAACCCCCACTATGATGTCTATAAATAGTGATACCCCCAGTATGATGTTTGTTCAAGTCATAACAATAGTAATATATTTACAATTACTATTATTATTTGTCTGTTTATTTTATGAACAATGTCTTCAAGAGGAGCAGGAAGTTCACGCCGGCAAAGAAATCCGAAAGTGTGGCTGCTACCTCCATTTACTTATGACTACAAGAGCGAAAAGTACTTGAGTTCGAAGGATTATTATGCTGGTATCCGAGCAGAATGGGCGTTCAAGGTAACGAAGCAAGAAGGATTGTTTAATGATCTACGTAACTTTGGGGGCACCGGTACCTCATCGTCGTTCATTGACCATGGCTAGACGAAATGTGAGTGACTATGAAAAAGCAGTTAGCAGAATTAAGAAGGAGAACAACAGAATGTTGATGCGGAGATGTCGACATTTCATGCTTCAGCTAGCCACCGAAATGGCAGAAGCAAGCAACAGAGATTTGACAGTGATTGAGCGAAATAATGTCTTAAACAATGAAAAATATCTCTCTGACTACTACATGTCAGATGAAGAATGAGAAATCAAACACCTTTATCTTTCATATATGTTTGTATGTTGTGTCGTATCTTCGTTACTGGAGTGTAAGACAATGTTGTTGTTCATCTAACATACGGATGTATTTCAAGTATTTGTTTTATGAACCTGAAGTTTATGAAATAACTACATTTATAACTACACATTTATTAGTTCATGACTTTCTTTATTGAATTGCAATGAGTTAATGAATGTTCTGGATTAATGTATGTTGAATTATGTGAATACTTAAAACACATAAAACAGAACAGGTAGCTCGGTGAAAAGCTTCCCTTAACTTGGGCTCATGAAATAGGGATCCTCTACGTAAAGAATTTCAATCTCCATCAGGAAAGAAGAAAGAGTCGCCTTTCAATTCCTGGAAGTCCAGTCAAAATGATGACTTTGGTAAGAAATGGGGGTTGACAGAAAACTAAACTTGGGGGGTTGGACACACAAGGTCAAAGCCAAGTGGTTGGTCCAGCTAGGGGACTAAGTTTAAAACCCAATTGGTTTTACTTGATTTGCTTGTCAAAATCACTATTTACAATTAATTATACCCAAACATATTGTTTTCTGCAACTTTTTGAAGAAATTGACGATTCTCTTAGTATAGAATAGCAATCAACGCAAGGGAAAAAATGTAAGAAACTAGACTTGTAACCAGTTCTAATGACGCTGATTTCATATTTTTCGGATTTATACCGAAAGAGAACAACACTTCCGAAATTACTATGTAACATAAGTTTTCTGGACAGATTTGAATGCACCAGTTTTCTGGAAAAATTTGAATGCACCATGATATTCACAAATATTGGTGGCCAAGTACTCTTATCTAACCCACGTTTCACTCACAAGATCCACCATTATTTTAAAGTTTATTTCAAAAGTTGAGATTGTAAATGTTTCCCAAAATATTACAAATTGAATATTCAAAAGTTGATTTTAAAATAATTCCAAATGACAACAAAAATTCAAATAGTCATATTTTTCAATGAAATACAAATAGTTGGTCGTAACAACGAATGATGCATAGCTAAGTGAAACACAACATTGCCTACATAAGCTTCATTTTTTATTACAGTGACAATTCAGAAAGTCAGATGGATTGTCAAGTCATGTGACTTGGTGCACAGGCTTTGGTTTTCTCAATTTTTTGCTCGATTTTTTTATTACAGTGACAACTCATCTCTTATTGATATATGTGAGATTCTCAATTCAGAAAGTCACATAGCAACAGTGAATTCACTGATTTACCTTACAGTGAGCATGCCCTTATTTTGTCCGTATATGCAGATGGATTGTCAAGTCATGTGACTTGGTACACAGGCTTTGGTTTGCTCGATTTTTTGATTACAGTGACAACTCATCTCTTATTGATATATGTGAGATTCTCAATTCATAAAGTCACATGGCAACGGTGAATTCACTGATTTACCTTATAGTGAGCGTGCCCTTATTTTGTCCGTATATGTAGATGGATTGTCAAGTCACGTGACTTGGTGCACAGGCTTTGATTTTCTCAATTTTTTGATCAATTTTTTTATTATAGTGACAACTCATCTCTTATTGATATATGTGGGATTCTCAATTCAGAAAGTCACATGGCAACAGTGAATTCACTGATTTACCTTACAGTAAGCATGCCCTTATTTTGTCGGTATATGCAGATGGATTGTCAAGTCACGTGACTTGGTACACAGTATTTGCTTTACTCTGTTTTTTCATTCTAGTGACAACTCATACCTTGTTCGTATATGTGGGATTGTCATGCAGAAGCATCTTTCTAAAGCCGTTCATAACCAACTATATAAACGACTAAAGGTGAAGACACAACCTTACAACTCATTTCGCCCTACGAAATTATCATTCATTTGTTTTAAAAAATTAGCATGGCTACATGGTTCATGGGAGGGAGTGGGAATCACAGAGGTGGTAAGAACTTGACAGTTCACGACGAGGAGGGGGAAGGGGAAGTGGCGATGCTGAAGATGAAACACCATTTACTTTGTTAGATGCCTCTTGTGCTTATCATGATAGGTTTGGGAAGCGACATTTTGTCATGCCCAAGTACTATTGAGATCCATGTGGTTTTGTGGAGGATTCATCAGATAATCAAATAGGATATGGTTTAGCAAACGCTAGACTTCTGAAGTGGCCTGCACTATTTATAGAGCGAGTGCAAATGAAAAGATTATGTCGGGAAAATCGACTGAAGGTGCCAAAAGCATGTTCTGTTGAGATCCAAAAGGAAGATTCTGATAATGTTGATCGACTATGTGAAAGACTACAACATGAGATTTCTCAAATGCGCCGTAGGTTAGCCCGCGATATGCAGCTACACATAGTTAAGAAGGATGCCCAAAAGAACAGAACAGAACCAAATGTTGCGGCTATCAAGGGTATCATAGAGGATCCTGAATTTGTCTTTGACGCTGTGCTTTCGGATTGTTCAGACTCTAAGCCACCAGCTGATTTAAGCGCGAATTAGGTGTTAATGTCTACACTTCGGCAATATAACAACTTGCATTAATATGTAATGTCTGTGTAGGCTAAGTGTTTCCATAATGAGTTTGTCAGATTCTCTGCCTAATATTTGTCTGTCTAACTGTTATGTTTATGTATTGTGTGTTCAGTTCAGGATGTATATATTGTGTGTTTAGTTCATGGTGTCCAGAATGTATTTTTATGGGAGACTTATGTCTGTACTACCTATGTAACTGAAAACTGTTACATTTGCAACTTCAGTTATGTTGTTTTCATGCCTGTATGAGTATTTAGTAAATTAGTGACTTCTTATATTATGTATTAAGTTTTATTACAAAAATGTTGACAAAATTTATTTTAGGAGAAATACACATTCTCTTAACTTGTTCACCTTCTCAATCGTGAGAACCCAATAATGTAACCATTATTCATTGAATATAACAAATAACGTTCTCATTCTTACAAAAAACTACACTACCAATAGCGCTGTCTTAATTTTAAAAAAAAATTATGTTAAAAGCGTGGTTTGCAACCACGCTTTTTAATTGAAAGCGTGATTTCTAATAGCGCTTTCAATGTTCATCAAATTTTCGGCCCCAAACAGTGAAAG
The DNA here is from genome assembly GCF_055761805.1 of Camellia sinensis. Lineage (NCBI taxonomy): Eukaryota > Viridiplantae > Streptophyta > Magnoliopsida > Ericales > Theaceae > Camellia > Camellia sinensis. The sequence continues at coordinate 105,128,163 of NC_138962.1, forward strand.
CGTGTTTTGTAATAGCGCTTTAGCCTAGTTTGGGAATTCCGTCCAAACTAGGCCTAGTTTCGGAATTAAGATGATAAATTGGCTTAATATAGGAAAAGCCCCGAAATATAGTGCACATTAAAAAAATAAATAAATATTTAAAACAAAAAATATTTATTCCCACTCTAGGGTGGGTTTCGTAAACACTTTGAAATTTTTGAAATTTTTGAAAAGTGATTTTGGAATTTTTTTTTTCAAAAAATTTGAACTACAAAAAATTTTAAAAAAATTTCTCAAAAATTATATCTTGAGATACAAACCAAACAAGCCCTAGGTTTCAGTTTTCTGAATTAAGTTTTTTGAAAACTAAATTTTTTGTTTTTAATGAATATTTTTAAAATTTTAAGCATTTTTTTTTTACTTTTTTAGATGCATTTTACTTAGATGTGTTTAAAAAGTAAAATATTTGTAAACAAATATTTTCAAAAATTAAAAAATAAACAAAAATATGAAAAATTTACTGAATTTTCGTTTTTTTTTTTTTTTTTTTTTGTATTTTTGGTATTTAGTGTATTTATGCTAGGTATGCTTAAAAACTTAAAATATTAAAAAATTCAACAAAAACAAAAAAATACAAAAAATAAGAAAATAGAATTTTCTAAAAAATGTTTTAGAAAACTCAAAGCGAGCATTACGTTTTAATTTTTATTTTTATTTGTGCTGTAATTTTCTAAAGAAACCCATCTTTGAATGCATTGCAATTGCTGCTCTCTTACTCATTTTTTGATTCCCAAGTCCAACCTTCCCGCATGAGAAAAAATAAGTAAAAAAAAAAATTTCTAAAACCATTTTTTATTAAAAATATTTTTGGTCAAAAAATCTTTATGTTGAAAATATAAATCAAAAAAATTAATGTAAAAACGACTTTCCTAAAACTATTTTTTATTAAAAATAATTTTGGTAAAAAATATTTAAGTTGAAAATATAAATTAAAAAAAATTAAAAATTAATGTAAAACCGATTTTACTGAAACCGTTTTCTAAAACGACTTTTCTAACACCGTTTTTTATTAAAAATATTTTTGATCAAAAAATATTTAAGTTGAAAATATAAATGAAAAAAAATTAAAAATTTATGTAAAACCGGTTTTACCAAAACCGTTTTCTAAAACGACTTTTCTAACGCCGTTTTTTATTAAAAATATTTTTGGTCAAAAAATATTTAAGTTGAAAATATAAATAAAAAAAATTAAAAATTAATGTAAAACCGGTTTTATCAAAACCGTTTTTAATTAATTTGGAATTAATTAAAAATTTAATTAAAACCGGCTTTTCTAAAGTCGTTTTTTATGTTCAAATTTTATTATTATTTTAATCACAAAACACGGCTTTTCAAAAGTCGTTTTCTAAAAAATGGCATTTCTAAAATCGTTTTACCCTATTATGGGAATAAAGATAAAAACACACCCTAAAGTGGGACTAAAATTTTGAAAATGGTATAGTCAGGGAAATCAGCCGTGATTAAGAGAGAGATAGTGAGCGTTGGATTACACAGGAACAGATAGGTGTGAAACTCAATATATGGGCAGATTGGTCATTTCACAAAATATATCGTTGTGGACATACTATTTTCATGAAAAGTTCTATTTTCCACACATTTAACTATTTTAATGTACACACTTAATGAAATATTATTTTAATGATAATTATATCCTAAATTAAAATTATCATAATGGGCATGTACCAATACCCACAATATTATATGAAAATATTCTCTATACATATCTTTTAAAAATAAAAAAATCTTAGTGTAGACCTTTTAACTAAAAAAAAACTAAACCCTAGTTTTTTTGTTTTTTTTTTCATTGTTGTTACTTTGCTTGCTACACATTTTATACATATCTATTGCTTGCAAAGCAATAATCTCATAGCAACTCGCATATTGCTTTATTCTCTACGTTTATATTCTATTATTTATATCATTTCTTATTAGTTCCACAATGTTTGCTTGATTTTGTTATGGAAGGGTTGCAAAACAATGGAAGTTCAAACTCAAACAAAAATATGTCTGGTGACAGCAAAATCAGTGATGAAAATGTTAGTTTTTTTGTGCAATTTTTTTTTTCTTTTCATGGTTTTCGCTTAGACAATCAGTGTCGAATTATTTCATTATATTCGGATATCAACTACAGAATTATTTAATTTATTTCGACATACTAGTCAGAAAATAATAGATTATTTCGATACTTGAATACCTATTTTTAATAATTTTTTCGATATTTGAAAATCAAATTTATTAATTTATTCTGGTAATCAAGTGCTGAATTGTATTGTTTTATTTGGCTCTGTACTGCCAAATAAACTAAGGTTCAATATGATATTATGGTAGGTTGTACTAGTCATTTTACAGCAAAATGGGTAACTTTTAACATGATTGTCATAAGTTAATAATTTTTATTAGTTGTTTTGTTTAGTTTGTTCTTGTGAAAGTTGCGTGACATTATATACAGGTTTTCAACAATAAGGATGAATTGGTTACTTGAGTATGTGATATTGGAAAGACCAATGGCTTTATTATTATTATAAAGACGTCGGTGGTGTTTGCAAGCGACCAAGAATTTATCTTGCTTGTGAGCGGAGTGACAAGTATATATCATGTAACAAGTTGAAAGATGGCTCAAAAGACTTGTTGAGACAAGCTAGTACAAAGAAGTGCGAATGTCCGTTTGATTTGAGGGCATACAAGTTGAACATTGAATGTAGTTTGTAGATTGCATAATCATCTAATTGCGGAGCATCTACAAGAACATTCATATGCAGGGAGACTGTCAGCAAATGAGAAGTCACTATTAGTAAATGTGTTAAAGAGCCTGGTAAGACTAGAAAAGATACTCATTACACTCAAATAGAGGGATGCCCTTAATATGAGCACAATGAAATAGTTTACAATATATGACATCGATGTAGGGTTCTATAGAAAGTAGGTAGATCCCAGATACAACAACTAATGGGCGAATTAGCGAAACATAAGTACATTGAGTGTCATGGATGTGAGAAAGGCTCTATGACTGTCACGGACTTGTTTTGGGCACATCCAGTGAGCTTGGATTTGCTTCGTACATTCTCTCGTTTGTTGATATGGACTGCACATTTAAGACGAATAGATATCAGCTTCCTCTTCTTGAAATTGTGGAAGTGACATCAACTCAAATGACATTCTTCGTGGCTTTCACATACTAGCAAACTGAGCGGGTTAATAACTATGCAGGGGCATTATAAACATTGCATGATCTTATGGATAACAACATTTTATCTAAATTCATTGTCACAGACAGAGAGCTTGCCTTGATGAATGCCATTGAGAACACCTTTCCGAATGTCTGACATTTGTTATGTCGTTGGCATATTATAGCAAAATGCAAGAAAATGTTTGAGACAAAAGGAAAATGGGAAGAGTTTAACACTGCATCGAACTATTTAGTATTGTCATCGACTGAAGAGGAGTATAATGATCACCTTGCTATACTGTATAAGGATTTCAGTAACTATTGTGAAGCAGTCAAGTATGTTATTATGAGTTAGTAGAATCTGCATAACGAAAATTTGTTGCGGTACATACAGTCTTGTGTATGCATTTTGGTAATGTTATAACCAATCGGTAATATTTGTTTTTTCATTTTCTTATGAGTCATATTGTTGTTTTTAATTATTATGCTTGACTATTTTTTGTTTACATCTATGTGAAAGGTTGAGGTGTTCATGCTAGATTGAAAAGGCAATTAGGTTCAAGTCAAACGACATTTGAGATATCATTTGAAAAAATACATTGTCTACTTAAGTTGCAGCACATTCAAGTAAAATCATCATTCGAGAAGAGTTTAACTATTGTACAACATCAATTCAAACCTTCTCAATTCAGAGAGCTTTGGGTTAATGTGTCTATTTGTGCATTGGAATACGTGTTGGCAGAGAGTAAGAGAGAAAATTCAATTGGAATTGATGTTGTAGGACGTGGGTGTGTTCTTAGGCACACATATGGTTTACCTTGTACTCACGAGATTACAGATTACATGAGACAAGGTCGTCCTATTCCACTCGGTAGTATACATGTACATTGGACGCGACTTAATATATGTGTGCACAATCCGATGGTTGACAAATTGGTATTGACTTGTATCCCAGAACTTGAGATGATTTTAAAGTGATTTAATGAGTCTGATATTGCCACGCAATTAGATATATTGAAGAAGTTGAGGAAAATTACAAACCCAACAAGCGCTTTCCTGATTGAGCCTGATGTGAAGCCTAATCTATGTCGATGACATAATAAAGTTGATATATCTTGCCGTTGTGACCCATGTGTGTTTGAGTTAGTTGACAATGACCATGATAGCCAGAGCACAACTTCTAGTCATTCAAAGAAAAGAAGAGCTTCGAAAGTGCATGAAAAGAAGTGGAATGTAAAAACAAAGACGTATCGTACTAGAACAAGTTCACTGAGTGCATATGCTGTTGACTTCCCCCCTATATTAAAACCATTCATAATTTTGATAAAGGATATAGATGGTGATGGAAATTATGGCTTTAGAACTATTGTGGCTTTACTTGGTCTTGGAGAGAATGACTGCATACAAGTTAAGGGTGATCTTCTACGTGAATTGAATGATCGCAGAGATGAATACGTCGTACTATACGGGTCACATGAGAAGGTTGAAGAGCTGACACACATCTTGTCATAATTTGAAGATAGCGCAAACTTTGATCGTTGGATGACTATGCCTGACATAGGGCATCTGATTGCATCATTTTATAATGTAATCTTGTACCACTTGTCATTGCAATAGTGTCTTACTTTCTTACCTTTGAGATCACTGCCAGTAACTCCAGCTGATCGTCACGAGATTGCCATTAGATTTGTCAATGGAAATCATTTTGTGCAGGTATAACCTACGAAAATTACTTACCATTGTTGTTTAATACTTGTGTGTTTGCAAATTTCACGTATTTGGTAAATATGTAATTTTTATTATTATATTAATTTGATTGAATTTCTGTAACAACCCCAACCCATGATTAACCGTTAAACCATGATTAAGAATGACTAATGAGTAATTAAGGTGAAAATTATTAATTGCACGTGTTATGTGCTACATGAGTTTCTATCTGTTTTGCGTAGGAATATCTGTCTCCGATTTTGTTCTGTGTTTGCGAATTGAAGGCCTTATCGGCATTCGATTAGGAAATTGACTTGATTTCTGTGATAGTTAGAATTTTTAGAATTTTATGGTAAGTTTAATTAAAATTCAATTCGGAACGCATTAAAAAATAATTAAAGTCAATTTGCTTAACTTAAGTTAAGATTAATTAAATTTCCTAAGCAAGCCTATATAAGGCCTATACACACCACTTGAGTCACCTTTTCATCATAATCTTTGAGCCTACAAGAGACAAACGTGAGAGAGAGGAAGAAGAGACCAAGAGGGTTGAGATCAACACTTGAGCTTGAAAGAAATTGATAAACAATTCAAGGAAATTGGTATGAAACCTTAGAGAATTCACCAACTAGAGCTTCATTGAGAGATTGAGGTAGGAATTCCACCCTTGAATTGTATACTATGATGTCTAGACCATAAATTCAAGAGAATTTAGTTGAATAATGCAAGGATTGAGCTAGAATGGATGGACTTGAGCCATATCATGCATGCATGTACATTTTCTTACATTTTGAGTTAAACTTCAAGTAATTCTCACATGCATGTGCTAAGTCTACCTTTGTTTTGAGAATTCATCTTGTTTTGCATCATTTTATACCAAATGATCATGTCTTAGAAGCCTTGAAGCCAAACCATCTCATGCATGTTATGTTTTCAACGAATTAAGTTTTGTTTTGCACAATTGGCAAGCTTTTGGGCCTTGATTTTACAAAATGATCTTGAATTCTCTGTCTTCCAAGTTCACACATGTTTCCTTAAGTTTTTGGCCCAAAAGGATGAGTTCTGATGTGTTGAATTTGAGTTTTAAATAAGGAAGAGCAATATGGGAATTCCATATTCTACTCCTCCGTTCGAGCGACAAATCTTGCACTTGAGCGACCACTTTATGTCTTGTACCTCTGCTCGAGCGACCAAAAGTTGGCTCGAGCGTAAAATGCATGCTCGCAAAAGTTTACCATTTTTATAGATCGCTCGAGCGACAAGAGTTGTGCTCAAGTGAGGACCTCAGTCTCATGCTCGAGCGACCATTGAGTGGAGAATTCACACAGCCAATACTTTTGCAGAGTTTACAGACTGCTCGAGCGAAGGAAGTTACGCTCGAGCGACTACTCACATTTTTGAACCTCCGCTCGAGCGAAAAAAAGTTACGCTCGAGCGAGGCCTCTATTTTAAGCATATTGCTTAAGTGTTTTCAAGTACATTTCAACAACCCCATTGCGTCCTAAGCATTTCTAGGCCATGGTTAAGACATAATAATAAGGATAAGACTTAGAAAAACACTAAGAATAAATGTATTGGGTTAAGTTATATTCGGGTGTATGTTTCAAGAGTGTATCTGTTATTTTTGTGTAGGTCACGCGCCGTAAGCTCTTTCTGCTCTGTCTGTTTGCCTCTAAAGCCAACTATGAGTATTAACTTAGTAAAGCTATGTTCAACTTTATTAATTTTCTGTATGATGTAATAAGATCTGTTTTTCTGAAATGCTATCTGGAATGCTATTTGTTAATCATGAATGAGTGTCCATTTTTTTTAAATGTAATTGTGGCATCCATAGTTCACGTGGCCCACGTTCGAGGGTAACAATACCGTGGCTGATATGCACATGGCCCTCACCCAAGGGTACCAATACTGTGGCTTATGTTCATGTGGCCCTTGCCTGGAGGTAACAATACCGAGGCCTATATTCACGTGGCCCTCACCTGAGGGTAACAATACCATGGCTACTTGTACACAAAATGTGGACCTATGTGGTCGTCGGTACCAACTATGCAAATTTGATATGATATGACGGCTAAATGGATGTACTACATATAATTGCTATAATCTCTGGTTAAGTATGCGAACTGAATTTGTTTCTAATTCGAAATCTGCTATAGGACATCATTCATTAAATTCTTTACTCTGTTATTATTCGCTGGGCTTCCGCTAACTATTTATATTATATATATAGGTAACCAGGAGCGTGACCAGGCCTAAATTGCTACCTCGAGTTTTGGTGTGTCAACCACCCTTTTGTACCTTCCGAGGGGGTTTCGAATTAAGTCAAGCCTTGTGGCCATGTTTTGTAAATGTTTAAGACTTTATTTTCTGTTGATATATGAGCAAACTTTTGTTCATCTATATATGGGGCTCAGTTCCCTTTTTGCTCCATCTGCAATGACTATGACGTAAGACGACTTTATTTTTGACGTCACATATTTGTATATAAAGTTTTAAATTTCTGTCTCATATACGTCAGCACAGCTTTATGGACAATGTGTTTTATATATTTGCTTCCGCAACCCCTAAGTATATGTTATTCTATTTAGAGGTCTTTGGTAATCTAAGGATTACTGGCCGGTTATAATGCTAAACCTATTGGGGTAGGTTTAGGCTGTGACAGAGTGGTATTAAAGCACGTGTTATACCGCACACACATGTCCATATGAGTTATAAGGTGTCCTAGAAAAGAAGTAGGGACATTACATCTGCATGTATGAGTGTGTGTTGAATTCTTTCAATGTATAAACTGAATCTTAATATGAATTCATGAACTCTTGCAATTGAAAACAATGAACTTACTCCGAACATCGCAAACAAGATTATTCCTTTGTTTATTATTGCCTTGTTTACCTATAGCAAATGGAAAATACAAGAAGTAATGATGCCATTGAGTCTTCTGAGGCCTAAATGAGTAGAATGAAACAGATGCTTGCAGCTTGACTGAGGCAATGACGCAACAACGGAGGCAACAACCGTTACCTCCACCACCTTCGGTGCCAGTTGAGCCGGAAAACAATGATATTACTGTACTAACACATAAGTTCAATAAAATAAAGCTGCCAATCTTTTTGGGTGGGATTGAGCCGTTGAAAGCTGAAACATGGCTATTAGAGACTGAAAATATATTTGAAGTATTTCCGTGCTTGAAAATGCAGAAAGTTCTTTTGGCCACTTATACTCTAGAAGAAGAAGAGAGACGATGGTGGATGCTTATCCAAGATGGCAGTGGAACTATGACATGGAGTTAGTTTAAAGTAATATTCTATGAGAAATATTTTCCCCAATGCTTTAGAGATCGTAAGGTGTCAGAATTTCAAGAACTTAAGTAAGACAAGATGTTTGTAGCCGAGTATGAGGCTATGTTTACCGAGTTGGCCAGATTTGCTCCTCATATGGTTGACACAGATTACAAAAAGCCTCAGAAATTTGAAAGGGGATTAGTGTAGCGTCCCCGGTCTTTTCCCATTTAATTATTGTATCCGGACTGTTCCGTAGATTCTGTCATTGTATAATGGTTGTTGTTGTTATTCCTTATTTTCTCTTTTGAAATTATAGGATGTGTTGGGCAGGTTTGTTTCAGGTTGGTTGGGTTTAGAAACCAAGAGTTGCTGTCCAGGTTTTTGGTTCTTCGCTCGAGCGAGGAGTTGTTCGCTCGAGCGAGAGGTAGTGTTTGATTTGGACCTGTAGTTGTGCATTCTTGGCTCGAGCGAGCTTTTCTTCGCTCGAGCGAGTGAGTTCATCCTTCGCTCGAGCTATAGTTCCTTCGCTCGAGCGTGTGTCTGGATTCAGACCTGAGGGTTTGAGTTCTTCGCTCGACCGAGCTTTCTTTCGCTCGAGCGAGCATTTGAGTTGTTGGCTCGAGCAAGGCTTCCTTGGCTCGAGCGTAGTTTCTCTGTGTCTGGTCGCTCGAGCGACCAAGTCTTCGCTCGAGCGAGCCTGTCCAGTTTATATACACAGTAGCGGGATTTGATCAGTCTTTTTCATATTCTTTTGATTCAAAACCCCAGGTTCGACTTCTCTCTCTCCCTGCTCACCTTCTTTCTTAGATTTGATCCACTTAGGGTGTGTTTCTACCCTAGATCCTTCATTAAAAAGATAGAGTGAGGCAAGGGCTACCATTTAATCTGAGCATTTGACGATTTGGAGCACTTTGGTATTTTGGGCACTCATCTCTTTCTTCACCTTTTTGGGTTGTTTTCTTTGAGGTAGGGATTTCCTACTCCATTTTATAGGTTATGTTCTAAGTTTTGGTATTTTAATATGTTGGGAAACCTTAGTTGAATTATTGAATTGATTTGTATAAGTAATTCTTGGAATTGGGGAATTCATTGATTAAATGGCATAATTGGATAATTTGAATAATTTGTCTATTGAATTGTGGACATAGTTATTTTCAGTTTAGAAATAACTGTTTTGGACTATCGGTGGAGGATAGTCATGATTGTTGTAGACATTGCATGTGGATTAGGAATAACTGGAACTAATCACATGGGTTAAGTCATTAATTTTGACTGTGGCATTGATACAGAGAATACGTGTATTGATTGAGCATTGCATTTGCATACATTGTTTGTGTGTGGGAGGAGATAGGGGATGTACTCCACGGTTTAGGGGAAGATAGGGGATGGACCTCTAAACCGGATTTTGTTTGGGAGGAGATAGGGGATGGACTCCATTAGCATCACTTTTATGTGTGCTTATTTATATAGAAGTGTTTTATTGATACAGCACTAAAATGTGTATCAATCTGGAAGTATGAAGTGTTTGATTTGAGCTTGAGTCTCATTTGTTAGTTGATATTGGAAGAATGTGAATATGATATATGTGATTCACTGTTGTAAGTTTGGCCAGATTCTGAGCCATGTTGATAAAATTGGAAAGTAAAATGTATCTTAGACAATAGTGTCATGAGACTGTAAAATAAAGTAATTGATTATCTTGGTTAACCATCTATTGAATGCTATTGCTTTATTCATTGCTTATATGTGGTTTAGTATATTTCTACTGGGCTGTGGCTCACCCTTTATGGGAACATCATTTTCAGGTTCAGGTGATAAACTACCTCCAAGGAATTAGCTTGGGAGGGTTTGGCTTCTGGATTGAAGAAGACTTTTGTTCTGTTATTTGCTTTTATTTGTTAGCACATGTAAAAACTCAAGCCTAGGGCTTTTCTTGTATTGAGTTAGAACTCTAATGTTTGTAACCAAGTGTTGGCTTGGAAAGATGTAAGCCTGTAGGGCATTTTATTTGATTATTTAGTAATACTCTGATGAATGAATTAATAAAATGTCTTCTTTAAATAATGCATGTCAATGATATATAATAGATTAATTTTGAGGGCGTGACAACTTGGTATCAGAGCGTACCGGGTTTGAATACTTTGGGTACGTGGGAAGTGATTAGTATCACATTGGGTTCGTCTCGTTTGATAGAGACTTAGTGTAATGTTATATGCTTATGTGATAACATGTTTATGTGATTATGTGGGTATGGAATGTAGTTTCTAGGATGTTGATTGGACCCTTGAGTTTCTTGTAGTCTTGTTGGAAAGGCACTTGATCACTGCTGCTTCCACCCGGAACTATAGTAACGCATTGGGACTATCATTATCCGGGAATGAAATTCGTAGGTGCTTATGTGATTATGTGCTTACGTGGAATGAATTATTATTGTCCATTGAATGAGGACGCGAGTGTTTAGCTTCGGCACATTTATTAATGTGCTAATGTCTTTGTTTCCTTTATTAGGATGTCAGGACGAGGACGAGGACGCGGTAGGCGTGGTAGGCCGGGTAGGCAGGAGTTGCCTGTGCCAGAAGAGATTCCGGCAGTTCAGGAGGGAATTGGCCAAGCCAATGTGGCCGAGCCAGTAGGCCAGCAGGCTATGGGCGCTCTCGCCCGAGAGATAGCAGGGGCATTTAGGGAGTCAGTAGGCATTCTTAGAGCTGAGAATCAAGCTCAGGCTGGTATTGCGGATGCGGGACCTTCCTTTCTGAAGAGGGAGTTCTTCCGGTCCAATCCGGATGAATTTGTGGGTGATCCTAAAGAGCCACTTAAGGCAGATGAATGGCTCGAACAGACAACGAAGACGTTTGAGATGCTTGGCATCGAAGACGAGGGGTTGAAAGTGACCTTGGCATCTTTCCAGTTGAAGGGGGATGCGGGTCAGTGGTGGAAATTTACTAAGGGGCGTATAGGAGGTACATGGGAGGCTTTTGTGAATGCATTCCAGGAGAAGTTTTTATCTCCGGCAGTCAGGGAGAAGCTGCGAGACCAGTTTTGTCAGCTTAAGCAGGCGAGTTCTTCAGTGGCCGAATTTGAGGCTGTATTTACTAGTTTGTCCAGGTTTGCACCTGAGTTGGTGGCGTCTGAGGAACGCCGTTGTATGGAGTTTGAGAAGAAGTTGAGGCGTGGCCTCAAGCTGAGAGTTGGGGGAACTATGATTCGAGATTATGGGCGTATGGTTGATGCTGCAGCCCATATGGAGATCATGATGCAGGAGGAGGAGGAAGGGCAGAAGGGCTCCAAGAGGAGTCAGGATGGTCAGAATGATGGTAGGAGACAGAAGGGTTTTAATCCCCAGCAGTCTCAGGGTAGCTTTTCTCGATCGACTTTTCCTGTACCGAGTGTTAGTTCAGGGAAAGGCAGTCAGGGAGACATTACCTGTTTCAAGTGTGGCCAGCTGGGCCACAAGTCTCCAGTTTGTCCTCAGAGGGGAGGAGTTCAGAGAGCAGCATCTTCTTCGGCTCGATCTCAGAGCCAGAGTCAGGGTAGAGGTCAGCCACTCTCGTGTTATCAGTGTGGTCAGCCAAGGCATATGAAGAGGTATTGCCCGCAGTTGGGTGGCACATCTGGTGCATCTGGTTTGAGGCCGATTCAGGGTCAGCAGCCAGCTCAGTCGGGTCAGGCCTCAAAGGCCAATCAGGGGGCCTCATCGTCTCAGTCGGTGCAGCAATCTTATGCTCCTAGGGTTGAGCAGGTTGAACAGAGGTCGTCTGGGCGTGTGTATGCTGTTACCGCGCAGGATCTTGTGCTAGCACCATCAGTTGTGAGAGGTACCTTCTTGTTTTGCAACTCGGTTGCTAATGTTTTGATTGATACGGGTGCATCTCATTCCTTTGTGTCTGCTGTATTTGCATCTGTTTTGGAGTTGGAATTAGCACAGTTAGCATCTCCTATATGTGTAATATCACCTCTTGGGGGTGAATTGATTTTGAAACAAGGCGTTAGGGGTTGTGATATAGAGGTTGATTATCATAGAATCCCATTTTCCTTTGTAGTTATGCCTATGAGGGGTTTCGATGTTATTTTGGGTATGGACTGGTTATCATCATACCGGGCAGTTATTGATTGCTACCGCCAGAGGGTCACTTGTTGTACCGTGAGCGGAGAGTATTTTCATTTTCTGGGGGACCGGGTTGGTGATGTGTTGCCACCGGGGTATGTTCGACGAGGAAGGAGTGAGCTTAGTGGGCTACTAGCTAACCTTTTGATTAGTGAGGATAATGAGACTCAGATTGTGTTGCCAAGGGTGGTTTGTGAGTACTCGGATGTCTTTCCCGAGGATCTTGTTGGATTGCCACCGCATCGGGAGATTGAGTTCTCTATTGACCTAGTGCCCGGCACGGCGCCGATTTCCATGGCACCTTATCGTTTTGCCCCAGCCGAGTTAGTTGAGTTGAAGATCCAACTCCAGGAGTTGCTAGATAAGGGCTTTATACGTCCTAGTGTTTCACCGTGGGGAGCACCGGCCCTCTTTGTTAAAAAGAAAGGTGGTGCTTTGAGACTTTGTATAGATTATCGGAAATTGAATCGGACTACGGTTAAGAATAAGTACCCTATGCCTCGTATCGATGATTTGTTTGACCAGTTGAAGGGTTCCCGTTGTTTCTCTAAGATAGACTTGAGATCGGGTTACCACCAGTTGAGGGTCAGGGAAGAGGATATTCCGAAGACGGCATTCCGTACGCGGTATGGCCATTATGAGTTTTTGGTGATGCCATTCGGGCTCACCAATGCACCGGCAGTTTTTATGGATTTGATGAACCGGATCTTCCGGGAATTCTTGGATCGGTTTGTAGTCGTTTTTGTGGATGACATCCTTATCTATTCGCCTTCTGAGGAGGAGCACGAGGCACATTTGAGGGTGGTGCTTGAGTTACTTAGAGCCCATAGGCTGTATGCCAAGTTTGGGAAATGTGAGTTCTGGCTGAAAGAAGTCAAATTCTTAGGCCATGTGGTATCCGGTGAAGGAGTGTCTGTTGATACATCCAAGGTAGAGGCAGTGCAGGATTGGGCACAGCCTAAGAGTGTATTTGAGATCCGCAGTTTTCTGGGGTTAGCTGGGTATTACCGTCGGTTTGTGAAAGATTTCTCCAGGTTAGCATCACCATTGACTAAACTGACTCGGAAGGGAGTCAAATTTGTATGGAGTGAGACTTGTGAAAAGTCATTTCAGGAGTTGAAAGTTAGACTGACTACCGCTCCAGTATTGATTATTCCAGAGAGAGGGTTGGGTTATGCAGTCTATTGTGACGCCTCACGAGAGGGTCTGGGTTGTGTGTTAATGCAAGAAGGGAATGTAGTTGCCTATGGCTCTCGTCAGTTGAAAATTCACGAGCAGAATTACCCTACACATGATCTAGAGTTAGCAGCTGTGATATTTGCCTTGAAGATTTGGAGGCATTATCTTTATGGTGAGAAATTCGAGGTGTTCTCGGATCATAAGAGTTTGAAGTATTTATTTACACAGAAAGACTTAAACTTGAGGCAGATGAGGTGGATGGAGTTCATAGAGGATTATGACTTTGAGTTGCATTATCATCCGGGAAAGGCCAATGTGGTGGCCGATGCCCTTAGCAGGAAACCTGTTGGTGACATAGCTAGTATAGCCATCCGAGAGTGGGAGATGTTGGGTGCACTTGGAGAGTTTGATTTACTTATAGGCGAATCCGTTGAGGCTGCAGCCTTGTTTTCTGTTATTGCACAGCCTACACTTGTGACTCGAGTGTTAGAGGCTCAGAGAGGTGACCTTGAGGTAGAATCTCTCCGTGAGAAGATTTCCAGTGGAAAGGATGAGAAAGGTTTGACGGTGTATTCCGACCTGAGCGTGAGATACCGAGACCGTCCGTTTGTGCCGGAGTCTTGCCGAGAGGAGGTACTCCGAGAGTTTCATCATTCACGCCTTGCGGTGCATCCGGGAGGCACTAAGATGTATCGGGATTTGGGTCGTCAGTTCTGGTGGCGGGGTATGAAGAGAGACGTGGCAGCTTTCGTATCTAAGTGTCTTACTTGTCAGCAAGTGAAGGCCGAACATCAGAGGCCAGCGGGTTTGTTGCAACCCTTGCCTATTGCCGAGTGGAAGTGGGAGCATGTCACTATGGACTTCGTTGTAGGTCTTCCGAGGACTCAGCGGGGTAGTGATGCTATTTGGGTGGTTGTAGACCGGTTGACTAAGTCGGCGCACTTTATTTCTATGCGCATGAGAGATTCGGTAGATCATCTTGCCGACTTGTATATTCGGGACATAGTGAGATTGCACGGGGTCCCAGTGACGATCGTCTCAGACAGAGATCCTCGTTTTACTGCTAGGTTGTGGCAGAGTTTGCAGAGTGCCTTAGGCACTAAGTTGACCTTTAGCACGGCTTATCATCCTCAGACTGACGGACAGTCCGAGCGTACTATTCAGATACTTGAAGATATGCTTCGGGGTTGTGTTCTAGACTTTAGTGGGTCGTGGGAGAGGCACTTGCCGTTGGTGGAGTTTGCCTACAACAACAGTTTCCAGTCTAGTATCGGTATGGCACCATTTGAGGCCTTGTATGGCCGACCGTGTAGATCTCCTGTGTGTTGGGCCGAGGTGGGTGATGCACCTCTGTTGGGTCCAGAGTTGGTGAGGGAAACTACGGAGAAAGTTGAGCTTATCCGTAAGAGGCTTGTTACAGCACGGAGTCGTCAGAAATCGTATGCCGACCGTAGGAGGAGACCTTTGGTGTTTGAGGTGGGTGATCATGTCTTTCTGAAGATATCACCTAGACGGGGTTTGATGAGGTTTGGGAAGAGTGGGAAGTTGTCCCCTCGATTCATTGGTCCGTTTGAGATCCTTGAGAGGATTGGCGAGGCTGCTTATCGTTTAGCTTTGCCGCCGCAGTTGTCTGGAGTACATGACGTGTTTCATGTGAGTATGCTTCGGAAGTATGAGCCGGATCCATCACATGTGTTGGATTGGACCGATTTAGTGGTTGATGTGGATATTTCGTATGAGGAGAGACCGGTTCGAGTATTGGATAGGCGGGATCAAGTCTTGCGAGGCAAGACCATCCCTTTGGTCAAAGTTTTGTGGAAACACCACGGAGTGGAGGAAGCCACTTGGGAACGTGAATTGGAAGTCCGCGAGAAATATCCGGACATGTTTGTTGATTTGTAATCTTATAACTAGATTCTGTTATATTGTTGAACTTAAGAGCTTTACATATGTCTTAAGTTGTAAAACATTGAGTATGTTTTGGTAATTGGCTGTATCTTGAAACTTGTTTCATTATAGAAGATTAGTGTAACATTGTATATGTTGGTTACATTGTTGGATGTGTTATATATATCATGCAATTGAATATGATATGGAAATTGTTAACATTGAAAGGAATGATGCATAATAGTGGTGCAGGTTGAAATATATGTTGTTTTATATATATTGTGTGGGATACCTCTTGATAAAAAGATGAAGTGACCAGTATTGGGTTAAATTGTTTATTATTGTTATATACTATCTTTGGGTATTAAAAAAAAAAAAAAACCCTGTTTTCAAATTTGTGCCTAATTTCGGGGACGAAATTCTTTGAAGGGGGGGAGGTTGTAGCGTCCCCGGTCTTTTCCCATTTAATTATTGTATCCGGACTGTTCCGTAGATTCTGTCATTGTATAATGGTTGTTGTTGTTATTCCTTATTTTCTCTTTTGGAATTATAGGATGTGTTGGGCAGGTTTGTTTCAGGTTGGTTGGGTTTAGAAACCAAGAGTTGCTGTCCAGGTTTTTGGTTCTTCGCTCGAGCGAGGAGTTGTTCGCTCGAGCGAGAGGTAGTGTTTGATTTGGACCTGTAGCTGTGCATTCTTGGCTCGAGCGAGCTTTTCTTCGCTCGAGCGAGTGAGTTCATCCTTCGCTCGAGCTATAGTTCCTTCGCTCGAGCGTGTGTCTGGATTCAGACCTGAGGGTTTGAGTTCTTCGCTCGACCGAGCTTTCTTTCGCTCGAGCGAGCATTTGAGTTGTTGGCTCGAGCAAGGCTTCCTTGGCTCGAGCGTAGTTTCTCTGTGTCTGGTCGCTCGAGCGACCAAGTCTTCGCTCGAGCGAGCCTGTCCAGTTTATATACACAGCAGCGGGATTTGATCAGTCTTTTTCATATTCTTTTGATTCAAAACCCCAGGTTCGACTTCTCTCTCTCCCTACTCACCTTCTTTCTTAGATTTGATCCACTTAGGGTGTGTTTCTACCCTAGATCCTTCATTAAAAAGATAGAGTGAGGCAAGGGCTACCATTTAATCTGAGCATTTGACGATTTGGAGCACTTTGGTATTTTGGGCACTCATCTCTTTCTTCACCTTTTTGGGTTGTTTTCTTTGAGGTAGGGATTTTCTACTCCATTTTATAGGTTATGTTCTAAGTTTTGGTATTTTAATATGTTGGGAATACTTTGGTAAATTTTGGGAGAAACCTTAGTTGAATTATTGAATTGATTTGTATAAGTAATTCTTGGAATTGGGGAATTCATTGATTAAATGGCATAATTGGATAATTTGAATAATTTGTCTATTGAATTGTGGACATAGTTATTTTCAGTTTAGAAATAACTGTTTTGGACTATCGGTGGAGGATAGTCATGATTGTTGTAGACATTGCATGTGGATTAGGAATAACTGGAACTAATCACATGGGTTAAGTCATTAATTTTGACTGTGGCATTGATACAGAGAATACGTGTATTGATTGAGCATTGCATTTGCATACATTGTTTGTGTGTGGGAGGAGATAGGGGATGTACTCCACGGTTTAGGGGAAGATAGGGGATGGACCTCTAAACCGGATTTTGTTTGGGAGGAGATAGGGGATGGACTCCATTAGCATCACTTTTATGTGTGCTTATTTATATAGAAGTGTTTTATTGATACAGCACTAAAATGTGTATCAATCTGGAAGTATGAAGTGTTTGATTTGAGCTTGAGTCTCATTTGTTAGTTGATATTGGAAGAATGTGAATATGATATATGTGATTCACTGTTGTAAGTTTGGCCAGATTCTGAGCCATGTTGATAAAATTGGAAAGTAAAATGTATCTTAGACAATAGTGTCATGAGACTGTAAAATAAAGTAATTGATTATCTTGGTTAACCATCTATTGAATGCTATTGCTTTATTCATTGCTTATATGTGGTTTAGTATATTTCTACTGGGCTGTGGCTCACCCTTTATGGGAACATCATTTTCAGGTTCAGGTGATAAACTACCTCCAAGGAATTAGCTTGGGAGGGTTTGGCTTCTGGATTGAAGAAGACTTTTGTTCTGTTATTTGCTTTTATTTGTTAGCACATGTAAAAACTCAAGCCTAGGGCTTTTCTTGTATTGAGTTAGAACTCTAATGTTTGTAACCAAGTGTTGGCTTGGAAAGATGTAAGCCTGTAGGGCATTTTATTTGATTATTTAGTAATACTCTGATGAATGAATTAATAAAATGTCTTCTTTAAATAATGCATGTCAATGATATATAATAGATTAATTTT
Source organism: Camellia sinensis (assembly GCF_055761805.1). Lineage (NCBI taxonomy): Eukaryota > Viridiplantae > Streptophyta > Magnoliopsida > Ericales > Theaceae > Camellia > Camellia sinensis. The sequence goes on from NC_138962.1 coordinate 105,145,883, forward strand.
GAGGGCGTGACAATTTGATCTGGACGTTTCGATTGAGTTGGCGTTTTAAAGTTGCATACATGTGTGGAAATAATTGATAGAGCATTGATGTCAGAGGCCATTTTGGCAGCAAAGAAACAAGCTCCAGCTCCAACAACTGAATGGAAGGGTAAATGATCCAGATTTCATTTCAAGAAAGGTCGGTCATTTTCACAAAAGGCAGAATACGGGATCCTCCAGTAGCTCTAGTCAGAGTAATGGATCTATTTTAAATTGTCCCGATTGCGGAAAAAAGCATAAAGGCACATGTTATCGTACATCAGGTGCTTGTTTTCGATGTGGCAAGACTGGCCACATGGTTAGAGATTATCTGCTGAGATCTGATGATGCTAATCGTCCTATAGTAAGTTCAGCCGGGTCTACTTCTATAGCAAGAACAAATGCATCAGCTAATGCTAAGGGTAACACGGGAAATAAGACGCTGAGACAAGGAAGAGTGTTCGCCCTAGCACCCAGGGATGTACAGAACACCGAGTCTGTGGTGTTAGGTATAATTTCCATCTGTAACCAAAATGCATATGTCCTGATAGATTCTGGTTCTACACACTCATTTATGTCGCATGTCTTTTTTTGGGAACTGACTAGACCTTTAGAACCTATGAATTATTTACTGTTTGTTTCTACACCATTTGGGGATTCTATGGTATATACTTATGTTTATCCGACATGTGAACTAGTAATTGGTGATGTGACATTGTATGCTGATTTATTGCCATTGGGTATTGATTATTTTGATTGCATACTAGGTATGGATTGGTTGATGAATTACTGTGCAACTATTGACTATGTGAATAAAGCCGTTGTGTTTCGTCCACCTGGCTTACCTAAATTTGCGTTTACTGGGAATGGGGTAGTTCCCCCTCCCCAATATTTGATTTCTGCCATGAAAGCTGTTAAACTACTTAGGAAGGGATGTAGAGGGTATGTGTGTTGTGTTTTGACTGTGATTTCTAATAGTCTTACCATAGAGAACATCTCGGTAGTAAATGAATTTCCTGATGCATTTTCAACTGAATTGCCCAGGGAGTTAATTAATAGAGAAATTGACTTTACTATAGATGTTGTACCCGAAACACAACCAATTTCCAAAATCTCGTATAGAATGTCAACTTCTAAGTTGAAAGAATTAAAAAGCCAACTTCAAGACTTGTTAGACAAGAAGTTCATCCAACCGAGCACTTCACCTCGGGGTGCCCTAGTTTTATTTGTTAAAAAGAGAAACGAATCTTTGAGGTTGTGTATAGACTATCGGGAGTTGAACAAAGTGACTATCAAGAATAAATACCCACTATCTCGAATAGATGACTTATTTGACCAACTACAGGGAGCCCAAGTCTTTTCAAAAATTGACCTTAGATCCAAATACCACCAATTGAAAGTTAAAGTAGAAGATATAGAGAAAATCGCATTCCGGACGAGATATGAGCACTATAAATTTTTAGTCATGCCATTTGGGGTAACGAATGCATCTGTAGCTTTTATGGACCTAATGAATAGGGTGTTTAAACAATTTCTTGATGAATTTATTGTTGTGTTTATTGATGATATCTTCATTTACTCCAAAAGCAGGGAAGAATATGAATATCACCTGAGAACTGCTTTACAGATGTTAAGAGAAAAGAAGTTGTATGCAAAACTATCCAAATGTGAATTCTGGCTTGACAACATAGCATTTTTGGGACATGTGATTGACAAGGATGATATATCAGTGGACCCACAGAAAATTGAAACCATTGTAGACTGGCCAAGGCCAACCAATGTGTCTGAAGTTAGAAGTTTTTTGGGGCTTGCAGGCTATTATCGCAGTTTTGTGAAAGATTTCTCAAAGCTTGCCTTGCCACTCACTCAACTGACTTAGAAAAATGTACCATTTGATTGGAATGATTAACAAGAGTCAGCCTTTCAAGACCTAAAAACTAGACTGGTAACTGCACCAATTCTGATCTTGCCTAATGGAACCGATGGGTTTCAGATTTATAGTGATGCTTCCTACAAAGGTTTAAGATGTGTACTATTGCAAAATGGTAAGGTGATTGCTTATGCTTCTCGGCAACTCTGACCACATGAAAAGAACTATCCAACACATGACCTTAAACTAGCAGCTGTGGTGTTTGCCTTGGAAATTTGGCGACATTATTTGTATGGTGTAACTTGCGAGGTGTATACTGAGCATAAAAGCTTGAAATACTTATTCACCCAAAAAGAACTGAACATGAGATAGAGGCGATGACTTGAATTAATCAAGGATTATGACTTGCAGATTTTGTACCATTTAGGAAAAGCTAATACAGTGGCGGATGCCTTGAGGCAAAAATTTATTGGAAATTTGTCATGTTTGCTCATCGGCTAGAGGGCTAGAGGGAATTGTTATGTAACCTAGACAGAAATGAGATTGAAATTGTGTTGCGTGAACAAGGTGGAATCCTAGCTGCCATTTCTGCTCAACCTACCATCATTGGAGAAATTAGTGAGAAGCAACTTGAAGATGAGTCTCTGAAGAAAATTGTTGATGAGATTGACTCAAAGCCAAAGTCAGGATTTGTGTTAGAGAAAAATGTATTGAAATTTCAGGGTAGACTTTGTGTATCAGACCATTCTGAATTGAGAAAACGTGTTATGACTAAGGCCCACAACTCCAAATTTGTTATGCATCCGGGGAATACAAAGATGTATCAAGACTTGAAACAGAATTTATGGTGGCCTGGAATGAAAAGAAGTATCGCTGACTATGTGGCTAAATGTTTGTATTGCGAACAAGTTAAAGCCAAACATCAATGACCCGTTGGACTACTTCAGTTGCTTCCAATACCGGAATGGAAATGAGAGCACATTACCATGGATTTCATTGTGGAATTGCTTCGCTCCTCTCGAGGTATGGATTCTATCTGGGTCATAGTTGACCGTTTGACTAAATCTGCTCATTTTCTGCCTGTTACAACTTTTTACAATGCAATTAAGTTAGCTAACATTTATGTGAATGAGATTGTGAGATTACATGGTATGCTTGTATCTATCGTATCAGACAGAGACTCTAAGATCATGTCAAGATTCTGGCAGAGTTTACAACAGGCCTTGGGAACTGAACTGCGACTGAACAGCGCCTACCATTCACAAACAGACGGCCAAACTGAACGAACCAATCAAACTTTGAAAGATATGTTACGAATGTGTGTATTGGACTTCCAAGGCAATTAGGAGGCCTATTTACCATTGGCCAAATTTGTGTATAATAACAACTATCACTCAAGTATTGGGATGGCTCCTTATGAAGCTCTGTATGGTATAAAATGCCGTTCACCGATCTGTTGGGCTGAGATAGGTGACAGATCTTTGTTGGGGCCGGAACTTGTGCAAGAAACGACGGAAAATATGAAATTGATTCAACAAAGATTGAAAACTGCAAAAAACCGCCAAAAGAGTTATGTCGATGTCCGAAGAAGAGATAGAGAATATGAAGTTAGGGATCACATATTTTATCAAAGTAACGCCAATGAAAGGGCAAACTCGGTTTGGTGTGAAAGGGAAGCTGGCACCAAGATATGTTGAGCCATACGAAGTCCTTGAGAAGATCAACCCAGTGACGTATCGGGTAGCCCTACCGACGGTTATAGAACATATACATGATGTTTTTCATGTTTCGATGCTTCGGGAATATGTACGAGATCTATTCCATGTAATTGAGCCGACTCATGTGCTTCTGAAAGATGACAATACGTACGAAGATAGGCCAATACAGATTATTAATTGCCGAATCAAAAGATTAAGAAACAAGGAAATCCCATTGGTGAAGATTGATTGGCAAAACCATGGAGGGACTTATGTGACTTGGGAGATCGAGGAAGATATGATGAAGAGGCACCTAGATTTGTTCCCTCTAGATCCGGTATTCTTCCAAAACGAAGGTAATTCGAGTTTGGAGGACCAAACTCTTTTAAGGGGAGAAGACTATAACAACCCCGACCTATGATTAACCGTTAAACCATGAGTAAGAATGCCTAATGAGTAATTAAGGTGAAAATTATTAATTGCATGTGTTATGTGCTATATGAGTTTCTATCTGTTTTGCGTAGGAATATCTGTCTCCGATTTTGTTCTGTTTTGCGAATTGAAGGCCTTATCGGCATTCGATTAGGAAATTGACTTGATTTCTGTGATAATTAGAATTTTTAGAATTTTATGGTAAGTTTAATTAAAATTCGATTTGGAACGCATTAAAAAATAATTAAAGTCAATTTGCTTAGCTTAAGTTAAGATTAATTAAATTTCCTAAGCAAGCCTATATAAGGCCTATACACACCACTTGAGTCACCTTTTCATCATAATCTTGGAGCCTACAAGAGACAAACGTGAGAGAGAGGAAGAAGAGACCAAGAGGGTTGAGATTAACACTTGAGCTTGAAAGAAATTGCTAGACAATTCAAGGAAATTGGTATTTAACCTTAGAGAATTCACCAACTAGAGCTTCATTGAGAGATTGAGGTAGGAATTCCACCCTTGAATTGTATACTATGATGTCTAGACCATAAATTCAAGAGAATTTAGTTGAATAATGCAAGGATTGAGCCAGAATGGATGAACTTGAGCCATATTATGCATGCATGCACATTTGCTTACATTTTAAGTTAAATTTCAAGTAATTCTCACATGCATATTCTAAGTCTACCTTTGTTTTGAGAATTCATCTTGTTTTGCATCATTTTTATACCAAATGATCATGTCTTGGAAGCCTTGAAGCCAAACCATCTCATGCATGTTATGTTTTCAACGAATTAAGTTTTGTTTTGCACAATTGGCAAGCTTTTGGGCCTTGATTTTACGAAATGATCTTGAATTCTCGATGTTTTCCAAGTTCACACACAAGTTTTCTTAAGTTTTTTGCCCAAAAGGATGAGTTCTGATGTGTTGAATTCGAGTTTTGAACAAGGAAGAGCAATCTGGAAATTCCAGATTTTACTCATTCCCTCGAGCGACCACTCTGTGTCTTGCACCTCTGCTCGAGCGACCAAAAGTTGGCTCGAGTGTAAAATACATGCTCCAAGAAGTTTACCATTTTTGTAGATCGCTCGGGCGACAAGAGTTGTGCTCGAGCGAGGACCTCAGTCTCACGCTCGAGTGATCATCGAGTGGCCATCGAGCGGAGAATTCACACAACCAGTACTTTTGCTAAATTTACAGACCGCTTGAGCGAAGGAAGTTACACTTGAGCGACTACTCACATTTTTTAACCTCCGCTCGAGCGAAAAAAGTTGCGCTCGAGCGAGGCCCCTATTTTCAGTATATTGCCTAAGTGTTTTCAAGTACATTTCAGCAGCCTCATTGCGTCCTAGGCATTCCTAGGCCATGGTTAAGACATAATAATAAGGATAAGACTTAGAAACATACTAAGAATGAATGTATTGGGTTAAGTTATATCCGAGTGTATGTTTCAAGAATGTATCTTTTATGTTTGTGTAGGTCACGCGCCGTAAGCTTTTTCTACTCTGTATGTCTACCTTTGAAGCCAACTATGCGTATTAACTTAGTAAAGCTATGTTCAACTTTATTTATTTTCTATATGATGTAATAAGATCTGTTTTTCTGAAATGCTACTTGGAATGCTATCTGTAAATCATGAATGAGTGTCCATTTTTCTGAAATGTGATTGTGGCATCTATAGTTCACGTGGTCCTCGCTCGGGGGTAACAATACCGTGGCTGATATGCACGTGGCCCTCGCCTAGGGATAACAATACTGTGGCTTATACTCATGTGGCCCTTGCCCGGGGGTAACAATACCAAGGCCTATGTTCACGTGGCCCTCGCCTGGGGGTAACAATACTATGGCTACTTGTGCACAAGATGTGGACCTCTGTGGTCGTCGGTACCGACTATGCAAATTTGATATGATATGACGGCTAAATGGATATACCATATATAACTGCTATAATCTCTGGTTAAGTATGCGGAACTGAATTTGTTTCTGATTCAAAATCTTCTATAGGACATCATTTATTAAATTCTTTACTCTGTTATTATTCACTAGGCTTCCGCTCACTATTTATATTATGTATGTAGGTGACCAGGCGCGTGACCAGGCCTAAGCTGCTGCCTGGAGTTTTGTTGTGTCAGCTACCTTTTTGTACCTCCCGAGGGGGTTTCGGATTAAGTTAAGCCTTATGGGCATGTTTTGTAAACGTTTAAGACTTTGTTTTCTGTTGATATACGAGCAAACTTTTGTTCATTTGTATATGGGGCTCAGTTCCCTTTTTGCTCCATTTGTAATGAATGTGATGTAAGACGACTTTATTTTTGACGTCACATATTTGTATATAAAGTTTAAATTTTTGTTCCATATAGGTCAGCACAGCTCCATGGACAATGTGTTTTATCTATTTGCTTCCGCAACCACTAATTATATGTTATTTTGTTCAGAGGCCTTTGGTAATTCAATGATTACTGGCCGGTTATAACGCTAAAGCTATAGGGGCGGGTTTCGGTTATGACAATTTCATTGCATGTTCATGCACGTATTTTTGGAGGCCGATCATCGGGTTCCTCCCATTGTTGTGCTTTGGCGAGTTCACCATCACCCTTGTGCATCAAAATAGGAGAATACATATGTTAGCCACATTTAGAAATTCAAAGACAACATAGGACCTAATGTAAGTACTCGAGAGACATTTGATATGGTTGACACTGACTGATGTATTAGAGAGAAGTTCTAGAATATTTAAAAGATTTAAGAGATTAGTTTTTATGATTTATAATAGCACGGAGTTCTGAAATGGATATCATTTTGCCCTTGGATTTTGTAATGGCCATTTTTTGATGGAATATCACATAAGTTATAGTTGTCTTATGTATGAAATGGATATCATATTGTTTACATTGTTTGAACACAAAACGTAATAAAAATAATATTAACCAAGTGCAACTACCGTTAAAGAGTAATAATATTAACCAACAAGTATCCAAAAAGACAAAATAATATCAACTAGTAGTTCAATCCATCCACATCATCACAAAATACATGTTTTTTTATGCATAATACAAAGAGTAATAATAATATTAAAGAGTACCACTGATAAATACCTACTACTAAATTACTAAATCTACCAAAGCATCCAAAAAGTACATAATCCAAAGATAATAATAATATTTGTCTCCTTGTACATCCACCAACACCATCACAAAATACCTAATATAACATTATGAACTACTATCAACTACGTGATCGGCGAGTGTAATGTGCTCCAAAACGATATGCAGTAGAAGAGCAAAGTGCAGACCGATCCTGAGTGGATGTGCTAGGTGCAACTTCACCAATGTGCTGATCATGCAAAAGGTGTTCAATTGCATCTATTGCGTAGTAAAGCCTATCAGGATGTTCAACACTGTCCTCATAGCCAGACTCAATGAAAGGATAAGTAATCTAATATATCTGTGACATACGCTACATTAAGAGAACAAGTACAACATTATATACATTGTCTGAACAGTTTACATACATAAGTTTTAATGTAAATGAAAAAGATGATACTTGTGCATCTTGGCTAGGATACTGATAATGATGAATATTCACTAGGTTTTGAACATACATGTGATAACCTTGTCCCTTAATATGCTAATTGGTCCTTGTTGTGAATTTGATTATGTATTTGATATGATTTTGTGTGCCATTTATATGAATATATGTGGTTTTAAATTTCTATCTGTTCACCGTAGGAATATCTGTTTGATTACCTGCTTTGGAATTTTAAATTGAAGGCCTTATCGGCCACCAAATCCGAAATTGACTGCACCGTTGTGATTGGCGTAATTTTTAGAGCCTACGGTGAAATTTAATTGAAAATTGATTTAGATCAAATTAAATAGATTAAATTGGTATTATAGTGCTCAATTATTTAATTTTAATCAATTGTGACTAATGGGACCTATAAAGAGGGGCACTACACACTCAATTTCCCTTTTTGTTCATTTGAGCCGAAAATTGCTCTAAGGAAGGAGAGTGAGGGTCGGCTAGAGAGAGGGAGAGGGAAACAATTGAAGTTTTGATCTTGAACTTGAGTGATTTGGGGACCAACTCAAGAGTTAAGCATAAGTTTGGAAGATTAAGGCTCCTAGGTGAGTAATCAACCCTTAGCTCATGAGTTTGAGTTGTGTTTTTGTGAATTGAAGACTAAATGGTGAGTTAGATCATGAGTTGTGTTGATTTTGATGAGATATGTACATGCATGCATAGAATTGCTATGAATTGCCATAAATTTGTATAATCTAAGATGTAGCATGTCAATTATAAAAGATTGAGGGTTGGATAATACATTCAAGCATGTTTTTGTTAAGTTTCATGAGAATGGACACCATTTGCATCATTTAAAATAGAAATGAAGTCAAAATTTGCATGCATGTTTGATTATTAAAAATGTGGAGCTTATATGAGGTTGAAAGCATGAGCCATGATTGATTTTGAATAATTGGACCATGATTTTGGGTGATTGGCTTCATGTTGTTTACATCCATGTGCTATATAATGTAATTGCATGTTTTGGACCGAAATCATGTGTTTAGAGCTTTTGAATAGCAAGTTTGAGCTCAAGAACATTGCTGGAAAACCCGAAATTCATGATGTCCGCTCGAGCGGGAAAACCGCCGCTCGAGCGTAAAATTCGGGCTCCCTGTATTTTTTTTTGCAGACATGGCGTCCGCGCGACCAAGGAAGTTCATGCTCGAGCGGGGAGCTATGTAGGATGACTTTTCGCTCGAGCGCCCGAGTCCACGCTCGAGCGTAAAATCAAGGTAGCCAGAACTTTTGCAGACTTATTGGGTTCGCTCGAACGGGGAAGTCCACGCTTGAGTGGGGACCCCTGTTTCTAAAATTTTGAAAATGCATTCTGTGCTTCATTTTCCGTTCTCTTTCACTTCCAAGCACTCTTAGGCATGCATTGAGCATTATTAATGTGTTAAAAGGATAAGAATGAAGCCTAAAGAGGAATATGTGAATTAAGAACGGATTGAATCATTTGTGACCCATATGTGTTATATGATGTGTAGGGTCAAGCTTCAGGGCAAATCAACCAGCCGATCACTGTGAGTAATATCTTAATAAAGATATCTGAAGCATGTTATTTGTCCTATTACTTACTTCTATGTAAGTCTTATAAGTTCGTTAATTTGAATGACAAATGAATGGGCCAGAGGCCAGTATGATCTGAATGATAAATGAATGGGGCCAGAGGCCAGTATGACCCGAACGATAAATGCATGGGCCAGAGGCCAGTATGATCTGAATGATAAATGAATGGGCCAGAGGCCAGTCTGACATGAATGATAGAATGAATGGGCCAAAGGCCAGTTTGACATGATTGAAAGAATGGTTGGGCCAAAGGCCAGTCTGACATGAATGGAAGACAAATGGGCCAAAGGCCGTTTGACATGAATTGGGCCCAAGGCCGTCTGATGTATGTTGTTCTAATGTATCTTCTTTATTCAATATTATTCACTGGGCTTTTGCTCACGCTCATTCATGTGTTTGTAGGTGAGCTAAGAGAGGTCCAAACCCAGCCCCAGTGAAGTTTGTGTGGAACAACCAAGGTTTTGAAGAGTCAGCCCTTACGTCTCACGCACGAGACTCATCTCCGCCCTTTTGCTATCTTGTTTTATTTTGTCATGTTGGCGAAGACTTTAGACACATTTGTATATAGCTTTGATTGGCTGACTTAGACTTGAATGATCCTGTGTGTACAGAGTTTTGTGTTGGTACGTATTTTGATATGAGTTATTAACAGATATATGTATGGTTTGTTATGGCGTGCCATGTAAGCACAGCTCTACGGACAAAGTTTTAAATTTTGCTTTCGTTTGGCCCTTTTTACTCTGATGAGTTATGTCTAGTTTGGTTTAAGGCCGTAGGTAATCTCAAGATAACTGGCCGGTTATGTCCTTAACCCATGGGGGCAGGTTCGGGTCGTGACAATACATATAGGTAATAGTTTGGTACCAATCCATGTAACTATAAACACAACCCTAAGGTTGCCATATCGGTGTAGTCCTCCTTTACTCAGATAACACATGGTTGTCCCATGTCTCCTAAATGATGTCCAAGTATGCATACATAACATTGTAGCATGGAGCTATGGCTCCTTAAGAAGTACGCATAGGGCCAAGTGATGGATTAGGGATTGTTTGCACTCTGCCAAACTGTCTTAAAACTTTATCAAGGTGATATTGTTCAACTACTTCCAAACACTTCAGGCAACCGTGGTAGAACATAACTAGATGACACAGATAGACATCTCTGAAACTCTGATACGGATCCCAAATAACCTACAAACAATAACAACTATAAGATATAACAACTATAAAATTTGTATGAAATAAAGTTTCAATTTCGAAGGACTTTTTAACTTAGGGGTTGTTTGGGATGTTTCTAAATAAGTGCACTTTTTGACTTTTTGTGAAATATGGGTTGGGTTTGAAGTGATGTGGTAGAGAGGTGATGTGACTTAAATAAGATGATGTGACTTAAATAGGATAGTGATTTTTTGACTTTTTGACTTTTTTAGTATATGCCAAACAAGGCCTTACATTGTGTACAACCAACCTATTAAGCTCCTCTTGAAAAGCCTGCAACTGTATCTCTTCACTAGACTCTTTCTGAGAAGTCCAACGGTAAACATGTGGCATGTGTTGAGCATAATTCGTATTGAGGTGTGGTCGGAATCTACGAAAGTGCTTATAAATCCATCATTCAAGAAGTGTTATGTAACTGGCTATTTATTTCACATTGGACCTACTAGTGTACCCCAACTATTTGTATAAGTATGCTAATGCAGCAGCACCTAAGCATATGAAGGTATAGTCATCAAATCGGATAACAAACTCAAATAAACAATGAGGAACCTAGTATCAGTCTTGTCATTGAAAAGTGTACAACCCAACAAAAATAGCAAGTATGCTCTACCTGCATATGCAATTCTTTCCATTGAATAATCGTCTGTAACATTGTGACAGTGTACCCTCAATCACTCAAGCCTCACTGAATTGCCTCAAGCACTAGACATCTCATGTCTGATCTTTTGCTCATCAATTTTCAACGTATTAACTACTAATGCAATAGCCCACCTTTTTGACAACTTGCGCATGCTAATAGATTTGCCTACAAGGGGAAGCCATAGGATAGTAGTGACATCGTCCAATGTGATAGTCATCTCTCCAATCGTCAAATGGAATGTGTTTGTCTTCGGTTGCTATCTCTCAACAAAATTGGACACAATGATTTTGTTGAAAGTGGTATGTGCAACGAGCTAAGTGTGCAAGTCCTGACAACTCCACAATGTTTACAAATGTAGCAGTGTTGCCTTGTTCCTACCATGACCACGAACGAATCTTGGACAAGTGATTATGACACTTCAAGGGCCCTATTTCATCAGCACCATTCCAAATAGTTGCGGCAACTTGACTTTTAAAACTTTTAAGATTGACAGATCAGCTGGCCCTCTTGGAAATGGCTGAGTAAGGATATCTTCATAAACAATGTCAACATCATCACCAGTAGGGTCATCATCTATAGCAATATTGTCCATAACTGGTGCATTGTGTATAGTATCATCATCCATGACAATCGACATCCATCTGCATAAGCAAAATTGTTCTCATTAACCCAATAGAGCATTTAGGTTGAAAACACTCTAATAAAAATACAATGAAATAGTCAAATTGTAGTCATTAACCAATATAGCAATAACATTAGAGGTTAGACTAGGGTGTGTTCTCTACTTACATGAAATTTGAGTTCAAATCTCACTAGTAAAATAAAATAAAATAAAATAGTTGGAAAAGAGGAACCGAAAGGGGAAAAATAGACCTAAAAGAATAAAATGATAGCATGAATTTCAGTGAATAATACTAGCTTCCATGTCAGTGCACCACAACAGATTTGCTTATACTCTTATTCACAAAATCAAACTCTCAACAGCACTCCAATCCTGTCATCTTTTAAACATAAATGAACCCAAGGTCCACATGTAATGTTGTCTAAATAAATAAATAAATAAATAAACAATAAATAAATCATTCGGAACTGCAGTACCGAAACAAAATACATCATTCAGAAAATCTACTGTTGAAAAAATTGACAAAATTCAGAACTACGGAACTAAAATAATTTGTTAAATTCGGAATTCAACCATCGATATTTTTGTTTTTATTTGAAACTAACCTGTCGAATTAGTAAATATTATTCAGAAGTAAATTTCTGAAATAAACACATAAATTTGGAAGACCGGGACCGAAAACTTAAAATCGCAAAAGTTGAAAGAAAAAACGAGGGTTTTATGGCAATGGAGTGCATAAATGTCTAGAAATGATAAATGTAATAATAAAATGTTAAATGCAATAACAAAATGGAATGATGATTCACCTTTAACAATGCAATGGAGTCTTTTCCATGGATTTGTCGATAGAGGTCTTTAATGGAATGGAGGTCTTCAATAGAGGACTTTGGTTCTTCAATGTGGGTCTTCACTTTGACTGTTGTAGAACTGTGGATCTACAAATTTTCAAACCGTAACAGTAGGTAGCGTATGGAAGGAGGGACAAGTGTGTGAAAGGAGAGTTGAAAGGGTGTGTGTATAATGATATAAGTGAAGGATATAATTGATACATTTAGTATATGAATTGAGAAAATTAATTAATAATTAAATTACAAAGTGTGTGTATTAAGAAATGATATGAATTGAGATAATTAAGTATGTGAAAATTGAAATTTTCTATTTTCATGCGAAGACTTTTAAATAAAAAAAATTCAAATTCGAATTTTTGACATGAAAGCCTAAACTAAAAAAATATGAGAAAAAAGTAAGGATTGATTTAAAAAATTGACGAACGCAAATGGAAACACCAAACAAAAGAGCGTTTTAGAAAGATAAAATTAAAGTTGAGTTTTTGATTTTTTTAAATTTTTTTTATGTAAAAGAGAAATGAATTAAAAATTGATTTTTAACGCACTTCCCCAAAAAGGCCAAATGCGGTTTGGAGATAAAGATGCTAGCTAGCCTATTATTGAATTTGATTGGTGCGTTACGTGACATGGATTAGCCAATTTTTTCTCCCTACTCCTCCCTCTCTTCCCTCTGGTTTTGTCTCTCTCTGAACCCTAAACCCTTTGTATCTCTCTATCTTGGATCCAAGCCAGACTGGACACACAATTGAAGTGATTTATAGGGTTTTAAGGATTTCCACAACCAATATTTGCAGCGATGGAGGTTGATATGGAGACTTCTCCCAGCTACTTCGACCCCGAAGAACTCAGCACCAGAGAGCGCTATCGTGGTTATGGGTATTCTATTCTATTTACCATACCATACGCTTTCCATTTCAGTACTAATCACTTTTTTCCCTCTATTTCTGTTTCACTATCATATCACTATCATAACAACCCCTTTGTATCTTTAAAATGCCCAATTTCAACCAGTATCATTTGGGTTGTTCATATTTATTTCCATCAATTTGGTCTAACCACATTTATTTTCCCGTAGTATTAGTGCATTATGCTCTCAGGCAGTGTTGGTGAATAATGAATTGATGAAAGCGTTATGCACACTTGAACGCAAAGGCATCTTGGAGCGTAGGTGCAAAGCTCAAAGAAAATAATATATAATGATAATGATTCATAACATATATAATAAAAAGTTAAAAAGTCAAATAGCAATATATTTAGCCTTTTAACTGAAATGGTTAGAGTCTTATTCGGTTGTACAAAGGTTGTAGTTCAAATTTGCATAGGCTTGTTGATGTAGGACAAATAGAGATAGCAGCAACCGTTAGCTCTGGGGTTGATTTTAATGTCAAAGTGCAGAAAACATAATAGGAGAAGGAGAAGAAGAAGATAGTTCTAGGAATCACTCCTAAAATCCCTTGGGCATCACACCTAGGCTAAGAAGCACAGACATTGACACTCGTTGGACACTTTCCGACATGTGTCTGACTCTCGTCAAAATGTGTCCTATTTTTTTAAAAGATTTTTAGATCTGAACATTTGGAGGACACATGTGTCCATTGCTTAAACACAAAAGTCCACCGATTAGACACACATGAAACTAGTTAAGTTTGAACTAAATAACTTAGGATACAATAATAAAATAAAAAACAAAGTAAATTTATAAAATAAGTGTTATATTGCATTTTTTATTATTTTTGAATGACATATTCATATATGTGACATATGATAAATATATTAAATTATATATTTCATGCGTGTCCCCTGCGTGTCTTACATTTTTTGAAAGTTGGCATGTCTGCATGTTCATATCGCATATGTGTTGTGTCGCGTGTCCATGTCTGTGCTTCTTAGTACCTAGGATTTGATTGCGTCACACAATCCGTAAGAAAGTTTCAAAGCTTCTAAAATTCTCTAATATCAACTCTATTAACTTAGAAGCATTACACGACTTTATATAAGCTTTAGAGATTTCCTATTCCAACTAGAACTAAAAAAGAAAACTACTAAAAATACTGTGACTTTCAAAACTAATTTAAGGCCAAATAAGAACAATAAATTAAAACTAATTAAATAATTTGATCCACAAGACAACCCATGGGCAACCCCTACAGCCCATGTCAGCAAATATAAAAATTACCAAAATACCCCTGCCCTAAAAATCCTAGAAAACTTAAAAATAATAATAAAACAACACTCTAATAATATTAGAAATATGATTATATATGGTTCCTATTGGTTTTTCTTTGAAATTGTGCCAACTTTCTAATATTGTCAGTTCTTTGAATTTACGCTTCCTTGAGCTTCTTATACTTTGCATCACTTGCCAATATCTTTAAATTTGAAAACAATTATTGATGGATAATATAACAAGTGACCAACTAATCATATACCATTTAAACAAATCTTTTTATATAATTTCTCACGTGCTTTACCAAATATTCACAATTACAAAATATTCTCAATCATGATACTTGATAGTCATGATCAAAATGAAGTATATGCTTGAATAAAAATATATCTAAAAGTCAAAATTGAAAAACACTAGTGGTCCATGCCTAACACAAGCAATGCAATACAATCCTATAAGTGTATAATGATCATTCTCATTAAGCATACCACCATCATCATTGTAATCTAAAAGTAGAGCTAATAAATTATATATGTTAAAATATATAAAAAAAAAAAGCTCGATTTAAGCTTATTAGATAGAATGTTTTTAGTGCAGTGTTGTAAATACGCTTCATTTTACCTACTAAAAGCTCTTCTGTTATTGCACTTTAAGTGCGTTTTTACCAACACTGCTTTAACAAATTACAGGATTTATTGTATTTCGCTTGTGCATACCTGCACTAAATGATTATGCAATGTGTAGGAAAAGGCACTCAACTTCCAGTCACGACAATTCAGTTTCTAAGTTCAGTGGAACCAGGATTTTGTATGATGGGCAGAGCATTGAAAGGCGGCCAAACGCTGCACTTTTTCTTGAAGATATCAAACAAGAGGTTGAGAGCTTTGATTTTGATCAATTAGAAGGAACACCTGCAAAGACACAATCTGCTTTGTGGAGAAAATCATTGGCTGGAGATGCTGCTGCTGATTCGATACGTCGACCTGGAAGTTATTCATTAAAATCTTGCAAGCATGAGGATGATGCATTGTCAGATGGTGGAGATACAACTTTTACTTTATTTGCTTCTCTACTTGATTCTGCTCTCCAAGGTGCTTGAAGTAAAATTCCTCAATTAAAATCACAATTTTCTCTGTTTTTGCATATGGATTGGTCTCTTGCGTCAATGGTTATAGATTTTGACCAGGTCTGAAGGATGTGTTTAAGTTGCATTTATTCATCTAACCTATGCTAGTTTATGTAGGTGTGAGATCACAAGATGTTTTCTTGAATCTAATTAATGTTTATCAATTTTGGAGCTGAGTGGATCATTTTAAAAAAAAAAAATTGAACTTTAATTATTGTGGATTCAGTGACATCAAAGAGGGAAATTCATCAAGTGCATTAATCTTTTGGAGTTTCAGGAACTATTTGATTATGCTTTTGCATATGTGATGCCACTGTTTTTGTGTTTAATTATGTGTAAATCCAAGTTCACCCCTATGTGGAGTTTTTCTGTTTGTGCTATACATTATGGTATATATCCATTTAGGATTGCATGATGATGAAATGGTGCAATGCTACTTTGTTTTTTTGTTGTTTTTGGGATAGACATTTAATTACTTGCTAAAATTGGTATGGTAACTTTTCAAATTGCTTGATGCTTATGATCTTCTTTAGAAATGAAATTTGATTTTGACCTCAATTGAAGTTCATTTTGAGTCAACTTTTCTATCCTCTAGTTAAATTGTTATTTTACGTATTACAAAATCTTTAAATTTTTTATTTATGTTATTCTAAGCCATGTTGGATGCTGATCTAGTAACTGTTTGGTGCTAACCTAATAATTATTTCCATTCCATAACTCCTGGAGAATGTTTTGGAGGATTTTGGACCTAAGATGGTAGACTTGAGAAGCTTACAAAGATTATTGATTTGCTTCTTTGAAAGTTGCATGAATGCTTTATCTTGTTTCACATTTTAAATTATTACACTAATGTTCAGAATTTCCTTTCTGTGCTCAAGTTTCTTCTGCCACAAAACTTATTATGAATGACATTTATGATTCCCTTGTGTATCTTACAGTTGACATTCTGTGTATCACAGGGTTGATGCCTATCCCTAATCTGATATTGCAATTTGAGAGATCTTGCCGCAATGTATTAGAGTCAATAAGGTGGGTCTCACTCTTCTCGTATATTTGTATTTCTGTTGAAGAGTTTTCTTTCGGAATGTGTGCACATGTACCACTGTAGCATGTTGAGTATTCTGAATATTATTGTAGTATTTTATTGTGCATGCACGAGAAACATATCTTTATTAGGATGAAAATAGGAGGTGGGTAGACAAGGGAGGAGGAAGTCTCATTTCTAGTTTATAAAGAAAGAAACAATGAGAAAGGCTAAGAAGCACGGATACTTCTAAGAAGTTAATGTATCCGTGTCATGTCCGTGTCGGACACCGACACTCTTTGGACACTCTTAGGACACGTGTCTGACACTCTTCAAAATGTGTCCTATTTTAAATTTTTTTAAAGACCAAGACACTCTTTGAACACTTGGAGAACATGTTTCTATTGCCTAAACACACGTGGCTATTGATTATACACATGTAAAACTAACTATAAGTCTGAATAAAACAATTTAAGACACAATAATAAAACAAAAATCATATAAATTTATAGGAATCAGTGTCACATTACATTTTTTATTATCTTTGATTCTTTGAATAATATATTTATATATATAACATATAATAAATATATAAAATTACATATTTCATGCGTGTCCCTCACATGTCGTGTCCTGCATTTTTGAAAATTAGTATATCGGTCTGTCCGTGTCGTATCCGTGTCGTGTCACGTGTTTGTGTCCATGCTTCTTAGGAGAAAGGTCTCTACCTAAAATATTTTGTATAGTGCACATTTTTTGTGTGTGTAAATACTGGCTCTGAATTGTGCTGAATGAGGTTCTTAGGATGTAGTTATCATGAATATTTTGTTTTGATTTTTTCATATTAAATTTGGTAATGCTTAGCATCTTGGTTGGTTGTTTTACTGTATCCTATGCTCTACTTCTGTATGTATGGATCCAATGATGGATCCAATGAAAGACATAGAATTGTGGAGGACAAGTTGATGAGGCAGAAGGCTCGACTCTTACTTGATGAGGCTGCTTCTTGGTCTCTTTTGTGGTACCTATATGGGAAATGAAATAAATCTCTACCATTAATGTTCCTATCATAGAATTGATGTTTTATATAGATAAAGTGGGCTCTACAGTGTCACCACAACAATATTGAAACTTCTTGAATGCATGCTCATTGAAGTTTGGGAAGTTCATACTTCATGATTTATGTACTGAGGAGTGAAGTATTTGTGTAATTTATCCATTCTCTGTTGGTATCAAATTATTTAGTTGTGCTTAAGCATTGTGACATTCAAAAATGATTTAAAAGTAGTTCCATGTTACTAGATTAAAGCACACTTGAAGTTTATATTTGTTAGCTACATCCCTGCTGAATATATGAGCATATAAGTGATCTGACCATTCTCTTCAACATTTACAATTAATTCGTCTCTCTTGGTCAATGTAATATTTGACCACTCCACTCTGCACCTCACATTTTAATCCACTGTTTCAATTGGGCTAGTTATGTAGACTTCTGAGAATCTTGCTGGTTCATGGTGTAACGATCTTCATGAGACAACATTGGTATATGTTACAATATCGGATCATGAATCAGCTAGTATTAGAAATCTTGGAAGATTTTTATTCCTGATTGTTGGTGCATGTCATATTGATACCATGTCTAATTGAATACTTAGAAAGCTTTACAAAGTGTTATCATTTTCCTTAATAAACAAATTTCTATTTGATGGTGAAATTGGTCATTCTTTTATATACATTTATCATCACATAACTTCCCACAAATTGAATTCTTAAATTAGATGATTGGCTATCCCAACATTCATCTTAGAATGTTCAAACTTTAGTTACATATTTGCTCACATAGTTTCCTGGTTAGGAATAATGATGCATATTGAAGTTACTTAGTGTACTTGAATGTTTAGACAAGGTATTCTTGTTGGCTCCTGCATGTTTATGTTGGCTTGTTTGTGAAATTATTTTTTTCATCTTCTTGCAGGAAATGAAGAACTTCCAGAAGATCTGATGCTGGTGATGCATCTTCTATTGTTAACTCTCAAGTTTTCCATTATGTTTTCTTGCTCTTATTTTTTGAGTTCATCTAATGCCTTATGACAGTCCCCTACAACTTCGCATTTGGAGGCTTGCCAGCTTGTTGTTGCAGATCATACAGCACAATTAGGCCTCCGGATTGTTCAGTGGCTTGAAGGATTAGCCTCCAAAGTGCTTGATTTGGATAATGAGGTGATGACTATGCTACTTTCTCCTGGTTTGACAGTCTAATGCTTATACATGGTTTGTTGTTTCTTTACTTTCTAAAATTTAATTTTGATTTTGAATGTCTTTCTTGTTGCATTTCAAAAGATAGTCTGAAGCTGTCAATTATTGTGAATTGATACCATAATCCACCATATACTTGAATTATTTTTTCATTTTTCAATTAGAGAAATTATCATAGTTGAAGGCGGCTATTTTCAGCCGTTATTATTTTTTAGTTTATTTAAGGTCTATTTTAGTAAACAAATGATTTAGATAGTGAAAATTAACATCTTTTTTCTTTAACATGCACATCAATGAGGTGTAAGGCTTGGAGTGCCTTCTTTCCAAATTAGCAGACAATTTAGTGATCAAAAAGACTTTTTTCCTGGAGAGATTTCAGTGCACGTTAATAAATCAAATATATTATCAAGATATTGGGTGGCAAAGAAGATAAAATATGCAATAGGTTTTATGTGCTGAAATTTGAAAGCAAAAGATCTAAAGCTTTTATTCTGTATTATTAAAAGGAGAATGTGATTTGGTAGAAGAATCAGTGACTTGCAACATTAATTACCTGTTTATAAGAGAGCAGTGATGGGCCCTTGGAGGGTTAAACAGGAGCAATTGTAAATTGTATACTGAAAGCAAAATTTTGTTTTAATACATTGTAGTTCAGAAGGCTGTTTGGTGGGAAGGTTACAAAGCATGATATAGTCTTGGAAAAGGGAGAACTTAAGTACATAATTATATTTAAATGGAGACTAGTAAGTCTAAGATATATAAAAATTCACATGACGATCCATATTGTAAGTTTACAACTATGGTGTGTGGTGATCAAGACATGCATGTACTTACTACAATAAGTCATCTAGAAACTAGAGATGGATTACATTATATGCATCATGGGTGAGGATCAAATGCTTGTGTCATGAAGAAATTAAAGGATGTGGAACAGTGACAACTTTACATTCATTATTTACCCAATAAACCACATAGGGGAACACATTGCAACTGAAATTATTGACTTCCTTGTTTTTAGGAACTGTATCTGTTTTTTATTTTTTTTTGGGAGCAATTTACAGATATGGGAAAGGCATTGGGGTTTTCATTGAGGGCTTTGAAGGTAAGAATAGTCTCATTGTAAGATGAAGCGTAACAAAACTGAGGTTTGCACTATTACAGTGGAATAAATTATATTTAACTAGGGAGTATTTATTTAATTTATTTTATAAGTAAAAAAGTATTGATGATATCTGCATGTGGAATAGAGGAGGTATTTTATATGATGAGAGAAAAGAGAAGGAATAAAGAGGGATATAAATGCTGCATCAAGTGCTATGTGAAATTTATTAGGTGTGCTGTGAAACTAAGAGGGTGACTGAGCAAAGGTCAAGAAATGAGACAAGAATAGTAGTAAATTATGTGGTTTAGTATTATGTTGGTTATCCATGGAAGTTATTGTTATGTTATGCAACTGAAGGAAATATGAGCATCTTCATATTGTTTTGTGGCTTTTGATGGAGTCATTACATGGGGGGCAAGAAGTCCACCAAAGTGATTCTTAATTACTCTAGGTTAAGGTTGCATAGGGAAGGTCTTCTTTTGGATTGATTATGGTTGGATTGGGCAGGCACTTCAGGGAAGAGATCCCATGTTGTATGCCATTTGTGATCACTAGTTTGACTAGTAGAGACTGTGATAGTTTAGAGCTTGATTGCCTTGATTTAAGTTGAGATGCTTTAGATTTCAATGGGTATATATGAGAAGCAAGACTAGAGTTGGTAAAAGGATTTTGAAGAACTGGGTGCAGGTGGTGAGGTGTAATGATAATGGATAGCCACTGTCCAACAAATTACGAAGACTGCTGATTTTATCTATCAATTGTTAGATAAAAAAAGCGCAGATGTAAGGAAATATCCATGAGTTAGTTTCATGATGAAAGTAGAAACATTGTTGTGTGGGATCAAGCATATGTATCGAATTGGAAGAAAGTCAATTAAGGCAAAGGGTGTGCTTTATTGATGGACAAGATCCAGGAAGTGACGGAATAACACACTCATAAGGGCGAACTTTAATTGTAACGCCCTCAAAATAATAACATTAAACCCATCAATAAGACATTCATTGACATATGAAATAACTACATTCTTCTATTCATCAGAGTTTCATACAAAAGTATTACATGTTAACAACAAAAACAAAATGCCTTACAGGCTTACAGCTTTCCAAGTTAACACTTGGTTACAACAAAAGAGTTCTACCTCGTTTACACATAAAGCCCTTGGCTTGAAGTTACATGTAATACATCAAAAGATAACGACAAAAATATGTCCGCCTCTAGCCTCCCAAGCTATGTCCTTGGAGGTGGCATGCTACCTGTACCTGAAAATGATATTCCCATATAGGGTGAGCCACAGCCCAGTAGAAATACACTAAACCAACCATGAACAATGACTAAAAGATTAGCAATTGATAGATGGCCAACTCTGATACATTCACATAAATCACATATTTATGTCATACGACTTATGAGTCCAAGTTACTTTTCATTTTCCCTTTTTCAACAGATAGGCATATATAAGCTCTACCTACATTCTCAACAGATATGTATATCAACAATATCCACATTCACAGATAAGCATATAAGCTATATCCACATTCTACAACCGATATGTATAACAACAATATCCACATTCACAGATAAGCATATAAGCTGTATCCACACTTCACAAAGATAAGCATATGAGCTCTATCTTCACTTCTCTAGACAAGCATATGAGCTGTATCTACGGAGTTCATCCCCTATCTTCTCCCATCACTATCCGGTTTAGAGGTACATCCCCTATCTTCTCCTAAACCGCGGAGTACATCCCCCATCTCCTCCTCTACACAAAACGTATACAAACACATTGGTTCTATATACAATCACTCAATACATACAGTTAATTTATTCTATCAACCGTCATATTCCATGACACATTCCATTGATTAGTTTTCGTTTGCCTAATTATCATGCATTGTCTACAACAATCACGACTATCCTCCACCGATAGCCCAAAGCAATTATTTCTAAATAGAAAATAAATGCACAATGGATATTCAATGAACATTTCATTTTCCTCACTCCTCGCAATTAATTATCCCAATTAATTAAACAATGTAATTAGGTCAATTCCCATAATTAACATTTCGACTCTTACGTCCCATTTTCATCAATGACTTAACATTTATTCCATTTCTCTATGCCAAACATGCATCTAGGTTTACTATGAATAGAACCCCAACTTTTGTAAAATAACACAAAAGCCCCAAACTTTTACCAAATTACCAAACCAACCCCAACATCTCAAAATACTAAAATTTAAAGACAAAATCCATAGAGAGGAGTAGGATATCCCTACCTCAAATTCGGAGCCCCAAAGGACAAGATGACAAAACCCAACGTGCTCCAAAACTCGAAATTTTCAGATTAAAATGTAGCCCTCGACGATCAACAACCTTTTTGTAGAGGCCAAAGGTGAGCAAATCACTCCTACTAGATCAAAACCTAGAGAGAAGGTAGTATCTAGAGTGAGAGGCTCAACAATGGTGTTTTTGGAAAAGTAGGAGAGAGAGGAGGAAGTGAAAAAGTGATTTGAAAAGTCAAAACACGAAGTTAAAACCCAGCCGGTCCGCTCGAGCGTAAAACACTCCGCTCGAGCGTAACTCACAGACTTCCGCTCGAGCGGCCAAACTCCAGCTCGAGCGCAGAATGCACTCTCCCAGCACTTTTTACAGAGCCAGGTCTCCGCTCGAGCTCCCAACTCTACGCTCGAGCGGAACTCACACAACCCCGCTCGAGCGGCTAAACCCACGCTCGAGCGTACAACATTGCACAAGAAATACTGGATGGGTGTATTCCCCGCTCGAGCGTCCAAACCTCCGCTCGAGCGGACAAGCCAAAAAAAATCTGGGCAACTAGTTTTGGTTTCTAAACTCAACCAACCTGTAATAAACCTGCCCAACACATCCTATAACTCAAATACGAAGTAAAAAGGATGCAAACAAGATAATAAACAACTACCCACAACCACAGACACATGTCCGGGTCACTGTACAACAAGGGTAAACCCGGGATCGCTATATTAATTAAAACAGAGGAGGCTGAAATGGATGATTGATTGGTATGGATGGATGCTGGAGATTTCATTAATACCACCAGTTGTGGGATGGGTAAGCAAATGTTGACTAAGCTTTCTGGTCATGCAAAATGAAAATGGAGACGTCTTAATGAAAACATAGACTGTGGGATGACAATTTTGCAGCTCTCATTCACATTGTTTTTTTAGCCTGGTTGACTTTCAGTTTTCATATTTGAACATGTGGTTGGCCTGAAGCAGAAGGATCAAACCATGATTAAGCTATGTTGGGTCCTATTACCAATATCTAGACAGAATACCAAAGAACCATTTGGTAGCCATTTAGTCATTTATCTTCTTTGAAGAAGATTGTATTTAAAAATAATTGTTTGATTTCCTTGGTTCTTCCCTGATAGTTTAAACTTCACAATAATTTGACTGAAATTGTATTAGGAGTTCCGTGGTATGGTTGGCATAACTGTTGGTTGTCTTTGCAGGTAAGAGGTTCTCATGTTGGTACTTATCTCCCCAGCTCTGGGGTCTGGCATCATACCCAACGTGCCCTAAAGAAAGGTGTCTCAAAACCAAAAACTGTTCATCACTTGGATTTTGATGCTCCAACGCGTGAACACGCTGAACAACTACCCGATGATAAAGTACTTTTCGCTGAACAATTGTCTCAATATATATAATTTTATTTCACCGATGAACTGCTTGTGGTCTGTTGTAGTACATTTTGAATATAATTTTGATTAGATTTCAATATATTAAGTCCTTTTCACATCTGTTCAGCTTTGCAACCATGCACTGTATCTGTATCCTATGCCGTTCATCTTTTTGGCTTCAATTTTCCTGAAACTAGTAGATCTTGAAGATTTTAACAATTTTTGAAATGTATTATTTGTTTATTATTTGTTAGAATTATGTTTTTATTTATTTATTTATTTTTTTAATATCAACAGAAACAAGATGAATCTCTTCTGGAAGATGTCTGGACTTTGTTAAGGGCTGGCAGACTAGAGGAGGCATGTGATCTTTGCCGGTCTGCTGGACAGGTATGCAAATTTTTTTTGAGGTTGTAAACTTCCAGTGCCATTGTGATATTAAATTCCCTTTGGACAGCCATGGAGAGCTGCAACTCTATGCCCATTTGGAGGGTTGGACCTATGTCCATCAGTTGAAGCCCTGGTAAAAAATGGAAATAATAGAACTCTGCAAGCTATTGAACTTGAAAGTGGCATTGGTCACCAATGGCGCCTTTGGAAATGGGTTACCTATTGTGTATCAGAGGTATGGGGAAAAATATTTAATCAAAGTACTTTCTGTGAACGAACTTTCTTATGCAGTTACAATGATTTCTATAAATGTCGCACACAAATTCCTTGTGCTCCCTTTTTCTCAATATTTTGTGGCTCTAAGTTTTCTCTTCAGCAACTCCCATTGATTGATAAATCAAATCTTGTTCACTTTCTCTTGTAAGATTGGGAGACAATTGATGTTATTGTAAATTGTTTTCTGCTCTTGTTGTTTGGAGATTCTCAATATTCGTAGCTTAATAAGATGCTGCCATATCTCCATTAAAAAATGGTTGATCAATTGAGTGATTTTCTTTCTTCTATGCCTTCTTATATTGAAGAGAATTGCAGAGCAAGATGGTGGGAAATATGAAACAGCAGTATATGCAGCCAAGTGTAGTAACTTGAAGCGTATTCTTCCTATTTGTACAGACTGGGAGGTAATATTTTGCTCCTTAATGATGTTACCTTCTAATTTTTTATCAGTTTTTTTTTTTTGGGTGAATAATTTTTTTTTCTCAGTTTTTGTTCACCCATAATTTCCTTTGATACATCTTTTGAGCTTTTTGTAAGAACAATCAACTATTTATTCCTCCTACCTATTACTTGGCATAAAATGCATATGAGCATATACAGAAGCTCTCCCAGTTGTGGTTTTGATTCTAAGCATGTCTATTTAGCTTCTACAACATGGATTGCAACATATATATATATATATATATGTATGTATAATATATATTGAGGAGGCTGTTTGGTTAGGCTGATTTCAGAAAAGCTCAATGGGGTTTCCACGAATAGAAGTATGTGGGATTTCGATTCCTTTATAAGAGTGTGAGTTGATTGATCTACCCTTGAGTAATGCTTGGTTTACTTGGTCTAATCTTCAAGAAAATCGTGTTTGTTGTAGGTTGGATAGATTTCATCATACTTTGGGTTGGGAGGAGTTGTTTCCTAATTTACGGCAAGAGGTAGCGCCAAGAGTTGTTTTGGACCATTGCCTGGTGATTTTTGAGAGTTGTCCCTTCAAATGGGGTCCAAACCCCCTTTAGATTCGAGAGCGTATGGCTGGAAAATTGCTCTTTTCAAGCTTATTTCAAGGAGTGGTGGGAGAATGGAAGAGTCCATGGGTTTTATGCGAAAGTTGAGAGGGTCAAGGAGAGTTTAAAGGATTGGAAACGTGAAGTTTTTGGTGATCTAAATGAGTTGAAAGTAGAGTTAGTTTGGGGTATTGAAGATTTGGATGCAAACGAGTCTGGGGAGTGTTTATCTAGGACTTCAAGAGATTAGAGATCATTGCTCAAATTAAAGTTGGAAGAGCTTGATTTTAGGGAGCAGATTTTTTGGGGACAAAGCTAACTTGAAATGGGCAAAAGAGGGCGACATCAATTCAAGATTTTTTCATAGGGTTGTGTCGGGGAAAAGGAAGAAGAATTTCATTAAAAATTTGGAAATTGGGCAAGGATTGGTGGTGAATAAGGAGGAGCAAATCATTAATGAGATTTTCAATTTTTACTCGATTCTCTATTCTGATGGAGGAGTGGACCGTCTAGGGATCAAAGGTATTTTTTGGGCTCCTGCGGATACCTTGAAATCCAGTTGGCTCAAGAGACCCTTTGAAGAATGTTCAGTGCAATAGGCCGTGTTTGAATGCGAGAGAGATAAGGCTCTAGGCCCGGATGGTTTCTCAATGGCAAGTGTATCGTGACCGTTGCGAGATTGTGGAAGGGGATCTCATGAAAGTGTTTGGTGAGTTTTTTGAGAGTGGGGAAAGGTGCTCTCCAAAAGAGAAGTCGGTCAAGATTGGAGATTTCAGGCCCATTAGTTTGGTTACGTCACCTAACAAAATTTTGGGAAAGGTGCTCTCCAAAAGAATTAGGGCTGTCCTTGGGGAAATCATGTCTCCCTCACAAGGAGCCTTTGTGCATGGACGACAAATGTTGTATGTGGTCCTAGTGGCCAATGAGATTTTGACATTTTGGGGACACACGGACATGACAGAGACATGTATGGGACACACCGCATGGCGTGTTCTCTTATTTAATTAATTTATTTTCAGGGGACACACTAGGGACATGCCAAGTTATCTTTTTTTTCCATTTTATTTAGTACTTTTGATGAATGTTAAATATTTATTATTTTTTTTCTTAGATTTGAATACTTAATAGATCATTTATAAAAAAAAATGTGTTAATTTAAAAGTGTTTTTTTTTTTTTTTTGTATAAAAAAGTATAAAATTAGAATTAAAGTTAGTTTTGTTAATATTGATTGTTTGTGGATGTAATATTAATCTAGATAGCAAATAAAAATATATGAAAACATATTTTATTGTTGTGTCTCTGCAGTGTTCGTGTTCCCATTTTTTGGAAATCGCCATGTCCTGTGTCTGTGTCCGTGTCCGCATCCGTATTTGCGTCCGTGTTTCTTAGTTGAGGAGTATAGGGGATTGCATAAAAAGAGCACTGTTTTTATGGTGGATTTAGAGAAAGCATATGATTATATGGATTGGGGCTTTTGGATTTTGTGTTGGAAAGGAAGGGCTTTGGGTCTAGGTGGAGGAGGTGGATTTGGGAGTGTGTGTCGTCATGCAATATGTTGGTTATTGTGAATGGTAAGGTTGGGAATTATTTTAGGTCATTGTGAATGTTGTCATGCAATGTCACCATTTTTGTTTATTTTAGTAGTTGATGTGTTGGGCAGAATCATCGATTTGGCTAAAGAAAAAGATGTTATCGAACGATTTGTGGTGGGTAAGGATAGGATTGGTGTCACCCATTTACAGTTTGTGGATGACACTATCTTTTTTTTGATCAAAAGAGTGAAAGGTTGGAAATTTGCTAATGCTATTGAGAATCTTTGAAATTGTGTCGGGGCTCAAGGTCAATCTTAGTAATAGTAGTGTTGTGGGTATTAATTTGGAGTTTACCTATGGGCAAAGGATTGCGGATATGCTGGGATGTCCCATTGAGTAGTTTCCTCTCAATATTTGGGGCTTCCATTGGGAGGAGATCCTAGATCGGCATATTTTTGGGAGCTTGTATTTGTCAAAATTGGGGAAAGATTGGAGAGTTGGAAGTGAGCTTTGTTATCTGGGGGGGGGGGGGGTTATATTTTGGTATAGTCCGTGTTGGGTTATGTTCTTATTTACTTCTTATCCTTGTTCAAAATTCTGGTCAACATTGCGAGGAAAATTGAGAAATTGATGAGAGATTTTCTTTGGGAAGGGTGTGATGAGGGTAAAAGGGATCATCTAGTTAAGTAGGAGGTTGTTTCTCTTCCTAGGGATAGAGGGGCCCTTGCTATAGGAAATATTGTTACTAGGAACATTGCCCTCTTGAGTAAGTGGTTATGGAGATTTCCTGTTGAAAGTGGGTCGTTATGATATTCTATCATTAAAAGCAAGTATGAAGTTCAAGCCAATCTATACTATATATATAACCAAATGTAGTTGTTTTGTCAAAAGTCTCAAAATATTTATTCCTAAATTCTCATAATTTTAAAACCCTCTCTTTCCTACGTGGCAATCTATTGCCTTTCATGTTTTCTAGCCAATGGTAGATATTCTAATGTGGTTACTAGAGGCAATTGTAGTTCTCCTTGGAAGCCGATCACGCGTTTGCATCCACAAGTGTCCAATTTCCTGTCATTGAAAGTGGGGAATGGGATGAGTATCCTATTTTGGGAGGGTGTTTGGTTAGGAGATTCCTTGTTCGATAGACCTTTTCGACTCCTTTACAGATTGGTTCGTACTCGGGATGTTTCAATAGCGTCGGTGGCATGTTCTAATGTGGCACCCATTTCATGGAATCTTGGTTTTCGTAAGAATTTAAATGATAGGAAGGCTGGTGAGTTGGCTTCTTTGTTTTTATTGATTGATGGGGTTTTTCTTTCTTCCTCTTGTGATAGTAGGGTTTGGAATATTAGTTCTTCAGGGGTCTTCTCTTGTAAATCTTTGTTCGATAAACTCATTGATGATCCCTTTGTTTACTCTTCATAAGAAAATTTGGAAAGCGGTTGTTCCTCATAAAGTGAAGTTTTTCATGTGGCCCTTAGCTCAAAAGGGTGTCACAACCAATCACTTTCTTTGTCTTCAAATGGTGTGTGATGTGTAAGAGGAACTCGGAATCGGCGGATCATTTATTTGTGCACTACCCGGTGGCTTTTGCTTTATGGTAGCGTTTGTTTGGCCTATGTGATGTTCAGCGGCTTGCTCCGCGGGATTGCATTCATATGCTTCTTGTTAGGTTCAATGGATTGGGCGGCAACAAGAGAGCCAAAACAATGTGGTCTTGTATTGTGTTTGCTATTTCTTGGACTATCTGGTTGGAGAGAAATGCACAAATCTTTGACGGCAAGGAATTAGATGAGGAGGCTTTGTGAAATAGGACGGGATATTTGGCTTCATTTTGGGCATTTGCTTCTCCTCCTCTTGAAGGAGTTTTTTTTTTCTTGATTTCTAAGGATAGGTCTGCTGCTTGCCATCTCTAGTGCTAGGAGTTCAACGTTATTTGTTTTGACTGTTTTGCCTTCTCTTTCTCTATTTGTTTAAGGACTTCTTGTCTTCTCTCATTCTTCTTTTTTAATAAAATTCTTTGTTGATGCTCAAAAAAATGTTTCTTGAAACTATTTCCACTCTTTGTGTTTCGTCCTTAAACTATTAATTTTATTTATGCTAAATTACAACTGCACCCCTTGAGATTTAAGTTAAAATACGAATTGCCCCCTATAGTTTTGAAAATTACAAGTACCTCCTTGTCAAAAAAATTTATTTACTAAAATTAATAGAAAAAATGAAATTCTTAACCACTCTCCTATACAATAATAAAATTACTTGAATTTTTAATTGAAATATATTTATGATATCATTAAAAATTGTTAATTGACTTGATGATTTATTAATTAAAGAAGTCATTGGTTATGCAATTAGAAACTTGAAGTGGCGAGATGTAATTTACAGAACTATAGGGAGTAATTTGTATTTTAAGCAAATTTCAGGGGGTGTATTTGTAAGTTACCCTTTATTTTTATTTAGTCATAAAGATTTTAATTTCAACTAAAGTAGTCCAATTGAATGTTAAAACCTAATTTGATGGGCAAAAAGTCGTTTTAATAATTGAACAATTTAAACCACATGAACCAACAATCATTTTTTTCATTCGCTAATTTGAATTGAGGGTTACAGAAGAGGATGGGTGTATGGTTGTCTATGAAGCATGGGTACTTTGGAAAACTTGCTGTACCTGTACCGAGTACTTACCGGCGTACCGTACCTCATATGGTACTTCTGCATACGTACTGGGTACACGAAATACGTACCCAAGTTTTTTCTTCTTAATTTTTGACGTACCCAGTATATATTCAAGCCGTACCGTACCTCAGTTGAAACAATATTTTCCTTCTACTACAGAGATAAAACTCATTTCATTAGACTTCTTTTTTATTTTTTGTTTTATGCTTAGCATGATTTTAAAATTAAACTATAGTTTGTAAGTTATTTAATATATTGAGATTTAATTTTGATTTATACTTTTACTTTTGGCATTAAATGTTAAATATTGGTTGAACCTTAACAAATTAAACCATTTAATTAATTTTTGCATTTCTCTAAATTAGAAATAAATATTTTTTTACAAGCGTATCAAGCCGTATTCGTACCCTATTTTTTTTGAATTTTACAGTATCGACGTACCCGTATCGTATCAGTACAGTACTCGTACCCGCACCCGTGCTTCATAGATGGTTGTAGAGTGTAAGTTGTCTAATATAGTTGTTGTATGATTTAGGCTATGTTTGGCATAGCTAACAAATCTACATTTTTTTGCCCATTGTTTTTTAAGTGATTTTTTTTAAAAATTTGTGCCAGAACTTTTTACTTTTTAGGTTTGTCAAGTCGAAATGGATCTTATCCACCCAAAAAGTCTAAATGGATCTTCAAAGTAGGAAGAAATTGAAAATTTCCAAAAAAAGCTCACTAGAGAAAAAAAAACTCAAAAAAGACAATTTTAAAGTTTTTTTTAGTTGCTTTTAAGGTCTGTTTAGTCTAGTAAGACTTAAAAGTGAATTTTTTTTTGAAATTTTCTTTTTATAAAGGTTCACTAAAGGCGAAAAAAGGCCAATAAAAAAACTATTGCCAAACCCACTATTAGGTTGTCTAAACTGTAAAATTATCTTTTTGCCTAGTGGATTAGGTTTCCCTTATTATTGATTTGGATGGGCTGTCTCTAATTGGACCATATGAACTGAAATCAAATTTTTAGGGATTAACTAGATAAATTGATAGTTTAGGGGTGAAATAGAAAAAAACGGCAATAGTTTACGGGATAAAACTGAAATTAATCCTAAAAATTATGTAGTAAACTGATATAAGAGGTGGTTGATATTGCAAATAGTTAATCTTTGTAATTTAGTTTTCTTGAACTGCTGTAATGAAAGGAGAATTAGTTGTTGACCTATCATATTGTTATCTAGTTGAATAACTGTTTAAATGTAGTTGTAGAAGGGCAATGAAGTAGCACGATGGTGAGATGACTTTGTCTATTTTTTTATGTCACCAAGATTCTGAAAAGCGGTTGCGGTCGCCGTAACGGTAGCGGTGGTGCGGTTGCAGTTGTGGGGTGTAAAGGCCGTAGCGTAACGGTTGTGGTAACCGAAACAATGAATTTTTTTATTTTTCGTACAATTTGAAAAAAACTTACTGATACGTTTATTTTTTTTCCATGATCATATTTATTGGGTTTAAAATAAATATTGATCAATTTTTATAAATTTTAAAGTATGATCCAATATATTTCATATTTTTAAATCACTATAAACTGAGTTTTTTATATTTTATTTTGATAATTAATGACTTTATATTATACAAAAGATCAATCACTAACTATTATATATAAGATAAATAATGACAAAAGTAAGAGAATAAATAAGAGTCTAAATATATATATATATATATACATACATATTTTAACCAAGCTAAATAGATAATGACCACACTTATTATTATTATTTTCAAACAATATATAGATAGACACACACAAACAAAATGGTTGAGTGATAGCAGCTGAATAGAATAACATAGGTCTTACAGCTTCAAGAAATCAATAACTTGTTCTTCATCTTCCCTCTTCTCTCTCTCTATCTCTATCTCTTACTCCTCCATTTTCTCTCTTTATCTTCCCTCTTCTTCCCCTATTTTCAGTTTTTTTGTGTGTTCTTTTTCTTCGAAAGAAGCAGTTCAGAACCATTACGTAACGGTGTGTAACAGGTCGTTACGGCACCGTTACGATCGCTACGGCAGCCGCTACGGCTGACACACCTGTGAATCTTAATCACACTGCAAAAGCGGCCGTAATGGGTGGCAGTAACCATTACAACCGTTACGTAACGGTTGCGGCTGCTTTTTAAAACCTTGCATGTGAGAATGCCTATTCCTTTCTCTAACTTAAGGAATAGTCATTCCATTCGATCATAGAATCACTACAAAACATTATCAATTAGCTACTACCACCATTCCTTTCTACTACCACTCCTTTCCATCAATGCCACCACCATTACTACTACTGCCATCGCCACGACCACCACCCTATTGTTGCCACCATCACAATCACTACTACCATTACTACATTATCACCACCACCATCGATGCCACAATTACAAGCACCACATCACCACCACAACCACCGCATCACCACAAACACACCACCATAACCACTACCACTACCTCCACAACCACCACCACTGCCACCCTACTACCGCCATCGCCGCCGCCGCCGATGCCACCACAACTACCACCGCTACAACTACCACCTCCACAATCACTACCACCATCGCTAGAATCACTACCCTACTACCTCCGCTTCTATCATCACCACTGCCTCTGCTGCTAAAACCATTACCTTACCGCCACTTTAACAAAAAGCATACAACCACCACCATTATTGCAAAACCACCACTCTGCTACTGCTACCGACCACCACCACCATCGTCACCGCCACAACCATTACCTTACCACCACTATCACCATTTTTACAAAAATCACATTACCTTTATCGTGAGAACCACCACTCTACTACCACTACCTGCCACCACCATTGTCGCCGCCACAACCAACACCACCACCTCCACAAACACCACAACACTAGCTTACCCCACTACCGTCATAGTGACCTACCACCACCATCATCATAATACCAATACTATCATGACCACCGATGCCGCCACCAATACCACCACTGACCCCATCCCTTCCACAACTATCATAATCTATATGAATTTTTAACTTGTTTGTTACTAGCTTGTTATAATAATAATAATAATAATAATAATAATAATAATAAATAAAATCGAAAAAATAAAAATATTCTATTCTATGTCATTATCATTATATTTCTATGTCATTTCATGTTGGCAACCAAATAATGGAATGGGAATGAACATTCCATTCTATTCAACCTTGCATTCCATTCCCACACTCATTCCATTCCTTCGTACCAAACACGCTCTAAGTGTTCTAGGTCTCACTATGCGCCCCCATCATCTCTAGGCCTACTTAGGTCTTCTCTTCCTCCACCTCCAGTGCTCTCAAGCCACTAAAGTGCCCGTCATTTTCCCAAAGGTTCACAACCGACCACCTCTAACCTCACTTAACCACAACTACCAAGCACACAAAATGCTATTTGAAACTTCCAAGTTTTCTTGGTGGTTGTATTCAACAATTTTTGCAATAATAGCTTGGTTCACAGCCTCAAGGCTCAACTTATGTATATTGAGATTATACAGAAAAGATAAAAGCTCAGCTATGCAACTTCTAAGGTACCTCTTTATATCGTAGTTCTTCGCAATCCTATTTGATACCCACTTGACCAACATCTTATCTAATCCCAATCTTCAAACCATGTTGAGGTTTTCAATAATTTTCAACAAAACACAATTTTATTTAACTTCTGCTCTGGTTGTAGGGAGATACTTTAGAACTAGAAGCTTATACTTTACAAGAAGCACCTTCTGCGAAGGGGTAAGAAACTTCCAAGGCCCTCTCTTGACAAGCTACACTTGGCCGTGACTGGATAATAGAGTAGTGTTATTTTATCCATTATGACGTCTATAGAGTACCATTCCAATAAACACCCACCTTTTGAAGGGAGAAAAATAACGATCAAGCCACACATTTGCCTTCACAACAACCACGCTGTATTGTTGTTTATGCTTGTTGCTCTCCATTGTCATGAATACTTTCTCATACTATACTAGTAGACAACGTAATCAAGTTCTGTGAATAAGCAGTGTGTTAAGTTTAGAGCTTGAGGTAGTGAATTCTGATTCATAGTTTAAATACATAATTTGTTTAAATGGCTCAAATCTTGAGGTTTAGCTGCTCCCTTTGCAATATTTCTTGGGAGTTTTAGTTGCGTTGATCTTCATTTCTTCTCATTTTCTTGCCCTGTTACTTCTGTAGTTTATAGTTATCTTGGAAATTAAATTCGAATGCTTTTGCAGTCAGCATGTTGGGTGATGGCCAAGTCATGGCTTGATGTTCAGGTGGATCTTGAACTAGCCCGCTTGCCACCAGGTGGAATGGATCAATTTAAAACTTATGAAGATGCAATTGACAGAAGCCATGGACAAGGAGACAGTGTTTCTCCATCTACAGTTGGGCCAGAAAATTGGCCACTACAAGTTCTGAATCAGCAACCTCGGCATCTGTCTGCGCTTCTTCAGAAACTCCATTCAAGGTATACGTCGTCAATTTATTACGATTTTTTGGTGGGATATATTAGTATTTGATAATTCTATTTTCTGCATGATTTAGTGACTCAGTACATGAAGCTATTACTCAAGAATGCAAGGAGCAGCACCGGCAAATTGAAGTAAGAGCATCTTCTTAGCGGAAGACTTTAGCATACTTGAATATTCAAATGCAGCTTCTTTATACGAATTGGTTTTGAGCTCTAAAATGATGTCTCACAGGCCACCTGTTCCATTATAAATAAGGGTGGTTATGACTTGTTGGAAACGATGTCTTGTTGACAGTTAACTTGTTTGATGGATTGCCTAAAAAGGGATTGTGTTACAGTAATGTACGGATCAACCCACCTATTTGCTAGTTTCAATCATCAAAGTTTATTTTAGACTGTGATTGGATCATGGATTTGGGTAGGGATTTGGAAAGGAAAAGTGAAAGGGTACATGTTAGTGAAATGTGAATGAAATATAGTCACATTTCACTCACATTTTTCCCTTTCTCTTTCCAAACTCCTACCCATATCTATGATCCAAACACAGGCTCAAGGAATTTAACTTGCTGATAATTCTAGTAACTGTCCACCTGCTTGACTGGCTCTCACCTCCTAAACATGCATGAAAACTAATACGTTGCACAATTACATAGTAAGAACCAAATTAGCAATATTTAGACCAATCAATATCTCTATGTAGGAAAAATATTTAGACATGTTGAGTAGTAGATTATGAGTTCTATTCTACACAAATTATGCATATTCCGAAGTTAATTGGATATAAAGAAACTTCACGGTCGTTGCTGACTTGGTGACCAAACTTGTCAGGACACATTTGATGTTCAACATGCACGGGATAGTATGCAAATAATATGATTTAGTTGACAAATAAGTGGGGTAAACTCTTAGGTTAAAATTGTGGGGGACACTATTGAATCTAAAGGTTTTAGGTTAAATAGGACCAAAACAAATTATTTGGAATGCAATTTTAGCGAACTTAGAAATAAAGGTAAAGATCAAGTAACACTTGAGGTGGGGTAAGTGGTACCCAAGAGTGGTCAATTTCTGATGTTTTGAGTCAATTATTCATAAAGATTGAGGAAAATGTGGCTCATAGAAGGAATTAGAGTTGGTTGGATTGCTATACCTTATAAGGCATTTTGAGAAAAAATAAATTTGCCTCAATGTCCGACTCAAATTCAAATAAATTTTGAGAATCTCAACTGTTGCTGATAATAGGATTGGCGAAACCATCCGTAATGTGATCGCATTGGGTAGGCTGGGTGATTTGGCGTTTTGAACACTCCTAAGTTAACAGTGGCACCAACTTATGATAAAATGGAAAAAGGCCGTTTGAGATGGTATGAAGCAGGAGTCCCACATTGCATGGGTATGAAACTAATGTGCATTATATAAGCATGTGTAACCTGGACCACATACGCACATGTAAGGAGGACTTATTTGATCCACATTGAGTGGTAAAATAAGTAAAAGGCCCAGGAGGAGATGGGCAAAAGACATAATTGAATTAGAATTATCTGAGGACATGACTTAAAATATTGCCAGCTAGGGGAAATGACCATATATCCAACCACATGTAGTAGGGAAAATTTTTGTTGAAGTGAGTTGAGTAATTGGGTGCAGAAAGAGCACAATTCTAATGTGTTATTTGGTCCTGTCATTTATGGGGTGTTTTGTACTCTATAGCTTAATAGAATTTAGTTCTCAATTTGGATGAGAAAAAGCAAAGGGTTTTCTGTCATGACCAAAATTCCCTTATTGGTGACGAACTTGTTGCTAGCAACTCATTGGTATCATACTGCCTTTACAATATTTTGCTGATTATCCGTTTAGCGCAGTTGGTCTATTGTGCATTCATTGGATTACTTCTGTATCTCCTTTCTCGCCTCTGTATGTATTCCCCTATAGAATGGAGGAATTTCACTTTTGGTAGTTTTTTTATTTTTTATTTAAAAAAAAAAAAACCTAATGTAGGTTCCTATACACCATATCATGAATCATGACATCCGTGTAACCTGTTGATGAATTACATATATTTTTCTGCTTCTTGTGTGTATTGTGTTGGGACACAAGGCTTAGTTTGGTTTGGTTCTTGTGTATATTGTACTCCCTCCATCCCAAAATAATAGTCCCTTTTGGGAAATTCAACTTTTTTTGGTAGTACAATTATTGCACTTTAAAAAAAAATTGATTTTCCAAAATTACCCTTTGATAGTACATTTTTTAGGGAATATCAATTGTCATGATTGTTCTTTCTATAATGAATTTAAAAGAATGGCAAAATAGGAAATTCATATTATTTTTGTCCTTGATTTTTGAAAAGGGCCTAATATTTTGGGACAATGAAAAATGGAATAAGAGATTAATATTTTGGGACGGAGGGAGTACCAAGAAACAAGTTTAGAGCACCACTATTTGTTTTATTCTTTTTCTCTCCCTCACTTCTCTTTTTTCAAAGTCCTTGCGCTGCATGTTTGCTTGCTCTGTTTAATTTTAATAAAAATAAAGTATCTGTGCTTGGTCTTTTTTGCTTTCTACTATAGAAAGATTTTTTTGCTTTTCTGTATACATCAGCAAATGTGGCAATTGTTTTAGTTTCCTCAGTTTGAATAACATGTCATTGGCCAGTCTTCTCTTACTGATCATTGATGTCCAGATGAATCTTATGATGGGGGATATACCGCATCTGCTAGACGTTATATGGTCATGATATCACCATCTGAAGATGAGGAAAACGTCTTCAGGCGAATTTGTACTTTCTATCTGCATTTAAAGTTAGAGTCTTGTTTCTAGATACAAACCTTTGTTTTCTTTTTGATGTTCGTGTGCGTATAACTTGTTATGGTCCTTCCAAGTTGTGGCCACCTGTTGTGTTTGTTATATTCTTGTTGTGATTAACGAAATAGATATATAAATCGAAGTCGTCATTCACAGCTTTGTGTTGATCCATTTGAAAGCTAGACCACGTTTAGGTGGCTGAAATACTGCCAAATGCTTAAAAGGAAAACATCTTAAAAATAACTCTGTTGATGTTTCTTACTGGCATTCCAAGTAGCATTCTGTTTCACTATGGACCATGTTTGGAACTTGTTCTTCACTATTATGTTATAAATTCCATTTTTTTTTAATGAAATAAAAGTGAAGAACATACCGTGCACATGCATGCATGCATCCGTGTTTGCTTAAACACTATTTGTTATTATAAACATTCATCCGCCTGAGCATGGGATACTCATGTCATTGAGCTGGATGTGCTTTTTGCTTTCTCTCAGGCCTCATGGTGATCCTCAGATGATTCGTTTTGGTGCACACTTGGTTCTTGTTCTTAGATACTTGTGGAACAAATGAAGGATGCTTTCAGAGAGTAGATCATGACTGTTGGTGACCTCATTCTTCATATGTAAGCGTTTCTGACCCATGCTTATTAATCATTGTTACAGATCAATAGATTGTAATACCTAAAATAATTGATTGTCACAGTGGAGTTGTCTTTTTAACATGGTTAGAGTTGGACAATAGTATTTTACATGTGTCTATTATTTTGATTTGTGCCTTTTGTTTTGTTGTTTGTCCTCAGAGTTATCAAGGTAGAGAGTCCAGCTATGTCATGTTCATTTGCAATTATCATTTGAAAGCACATATAAAGATGATACAGTAGAACATTTCGTCTTCATATTCGTTTTTGATAAGTAAGATACTTGCACCAGCGGTAGGAGAAAGCACTCAAGCTAACAAGTAACAACTGATGATACTTAATGATTTATTAAAAATGAAAGAGTCACAGTTTTAAAGCATAGAATCAAGTTGGTTTCTTTAGAGAGTAACTGTATTAAAGCTAATTAGCATTATTAAACACAAGTTACAACCCACAAGTGACCTATTGTATAGAAAACCAAATATCAATTGTTGTAATGGATTTCAGTTTGAAATTTATTGGTCTGTATTTGCTCTTTTTGTTTGCAAGACCCTGGTCTTTAAAATCTATAATTTGTACCAGTAATTTTCTGCTAGTCCATTAGAAAGGACATGATGGCATCCATGTGGTCAAGTTGATTCATTTGAGGATCTCTTGGATGAGACATGGCTTCATACCCCTGAAATGTGTGACATCCGTAGATAGGATGGCTTACTTGCCTTGTGAAGAATGACCAAGGTTATGTTTTTTTTTCCGTTATATGATTTGGTATATGTTAAACAAAGTCGGATACAATTGTTTACATTAGCTTGGTATTGCCATGCATTGGGAGACATTATGTGCAACCATTAACTGGGAAATACAATTTCTAATTTTCCAGGTATGCGATATTTCTATTTTCAACGCACTGCGAAGAGTTGGTTGGCATTTATGCTTCTCAACTTGCACATCATCGTTGCATTGACCTCTTTGTGCACATGATGGAGTTAAGGCTGAACAGCAGGTGTTTTTTCATGGCAGAACTGAAATTGGTTTCGTCTCTTTATTACTTTTGGAAAAATGCTATCCAAACTAACAAATCTTACAAATTTTTCTTGCTAACTGTACAATAATGAAACTGTGGAAACTGGACTCACTTCAATGATATAAAAGGTGAGTTAGAAAAGTTTGTAAGATTTGTTTTGTGTATAGTTCTCCAACTTATTCTTTCCTTTTCCTTTATGTTTGATTTATTTAGTCTTTTTTTTAACCTTTTTGGCTGGGAGGGAGTTGATGCTTCTTTAGGCTTGTGCACAATTTACAGGTGCCTCAATTGTGCTTCACTATTTATTATTGGGGGAATTATTTATCAAAAAAAAAAAAAAAAAACTGTTTGTTATTGGGGGAATCATCAAACAGTGGGATAGTAAAAAAAATTTACACAAATGGAGGGGTGCAACTCCCCTGTGTTTTGTTATTTTTTTTTTGGTCCTACACCCTGCATTCTAATTAACCCTAAATAAAACTAAAGACGGTGTTGGAGGTGGTAATTTCAACCCAGGACTGAGTATTTTTTTCGTATGTGTTACTGAAATAGAAAATATTATAGTTTGGAATAAAACAGTATTTGTCTTTGTAATGGTCCTTTTTCCTCCCTAGATATTAACAAAATGGGATATATTTTATGTTATGTTACAATTAATATAAAATTTATTAATTTTAATATTTTTTTTCTAAATTTTGTTTCGATTTTTTTCTTTTCATGCAATGTAATGATTACAAAGCTACAACTAGGTTAAACAAACAAGTCTGATTCAAAATAACTTTCCCATAATCATGACAAAAAAATTGTAACTAGCGGTGGCCCTAAACCTACATTAATAATGAAGATGATGGAGCATACATTAAAGGTTCATGTTTATGAGTATTACTATGATGATTCAATATTGATTATCCTAGTTACAACTATCAAATTCATTATGTGTCATTGTACGAAATTCAGAGAAAAAATCTAAAAATATAGAAGTTGGATATAATATTTCACATAGCCACAAATGGAGGACAGAGGACCATTACAAAGACCAATACTGTTTTCTTCCAAACTATAATATTTTCTAGAAAATCTCTTCTTTCAGTAACACATCTGAAAAAAATACTCAGTCCTAGATATTAACAAAATGGGATATAAAATTAGGCTTGTATACATTTTTTTGTTTCTAAACATGCTCATTATGTTTGCAAAATAGTGTACATTTAGTCTTCTGTATGTATTGTAAGCTATGTGCGGTCGTGCCGCAAAAGAAAAGGAAAAAAGAAGATAAAACTACGTATGTTAAGATATTGCTGAAGTTCATCTGTTCAACTTGTTTATTTGCATTTGTATTGTTATATATTGATAGATATATTCTGTGAACAAATATAATTGCAATACAAAGGGAAATGCAGTGATAATGTTACTGTGACTAGGTTTTCTCAACTAAACTATGTCAATAAGATTATCCATGTTGTCACTAAAGAGCGGTATGGTTGTTTCTTTTGAAATGAGGAGCCTTGGCTTCTTTATTTCATTGGCCTATGGGTACTGTACCGTGAACAGTTTGATAACTGTTCTCTTTGTTCATTTGCTGTAAAATGTCCCACTAGCCGTGTGACAGAAGTTCTCTCATGATCACTTGTGTTCATGATAAACGTGCTTCTGATTTCCCTTTTCAAGAGAAACAACAAATTGTATGTAGAACTGGGAGGGAGAATGCTGTGCTACCAACTATCCTGGATACACAGAAAGATTATAAGAAGATTCTTAAATATGAAGTTGTGAGTTTGATTTTAATGTGGTAACTTGTTGCTTTTTCTTTGGCCAGTGTGCATGTCAAATATAAAATCTTCCTTTCTGCTATTGAGTACTTACCATTTTCTCCTGGAGATGATTCAAAAGGCAGTTTCGAAGAAATTGTTGAGAGGTTTTTATCTATTTCCTTGACCTTAAGTTTATTGTTTGAGACAGGGTGAATTGAATAGTATTGTTTTCATAACTGGGGAGTTCATTTGCAATCTACTCTAATAGGGTTCTGTCAAGATCTCGGGAAATCAAACCTGGAAAATATGATAAATCGTCTGATGTTGCTGAGCAACATCGGTTGCAGAGTCTTCAAAAGGCTATGGTCATACAATGGCTCTGCTTTACACCTCCCTCCACTATTAATGATGCTCAGGCTTCTAGTGCCAAACTTCTCCTCTGACCACTGTTACACAGGTATATATATGTTTGATATGCAAGTACTTCTGTTTGTATTTGGTCCCATAAAAATTGCAACATGTCTCTTCTATTTACATGGATACTTTTCTACATGCACAAAAAAGAGGGAGGATTATCTCAAATGTTAGGGTTAAATCAATATACATCTACCAACTCAACGGTTGTAGGTATTAGGTATCAGGTATCAGAGGTGGTGACGCAAAATATAAGAGGCTCAAGGAAGGCTAAATTCAAAGAAGTGATGATATTTAGATATTGGCGTGATTTCAAAGAGAAACGTACAGGAATCTTATATAATTATGTTTATAGTATTATTAGAGTCTTATTTTATGATTATTTTTTTGTTTTCTAGTATTTTTAAGTCAAGAGGTATTTTAGCAATTTCAAATTTGCTAACATGGGCTGTAGGGGTTGTCCATGAGTTCTCTTGTGGGTCCAGTTATTTAATTGGTTTATATTTATACTTCTTATTTGGTCTTAAATTGGTTTTGGAGGTCAAAAGTAGTTTTTTGGTTCTTGTTGGTTTAGGAACTCTCCTAGTTCTATATAAAGTCATCTAATGCTTATATTTAATGGAGTTGATATGTTAAAAATATTTCAGTGCTTTGAAGCTTTCTTGTGGACCATGAAAGCTCCAAAATCAGTTAGGGTTTGATAATAACTAAGAAAGCTTTCTTAGTAACCCAATAATAACGAAGGGATTCTTAAACCTATCTTCTTCTTCTTCTTCTTCTTCTCTTTCTTCTTCTTTACACCCAAACCCTGGTTATTATTATCAGGTTACTATTTACAGCCTTTGAAAAGTGCACTTTTCAACCTCAAAGCCCTATCCAATCAACCCCAAATCAACTTTAATCCCTTCCTTTACCTATTAGCTTTTAATTTAACTGTTAAAGCCTAAATTACTCACTGTTTAGGCCATCATAGGAGTTGGATGGGTAGGTATGATATCTTGGGAGGTGTATCAAGGCATGTAGCAGTCGAGAGTGAAAGGTCAACGTCCCTTCTCGTTAAGCCTAGTCAAGGTGGAGTTGTTTTCTTAGGGTAGCCAGGCAACCTTGACGAACCCTTGATCCTAGCCTCCAATCTATAATCCTTAAATGATCTCAAGCAGTGAATGCCTAGGGAGACATAGGGAGTGCATAAGGGAGACATAGGCAAGCTGAGGACTAGGTTATGTTGACTGAGTCGAGATAGTAATTCTCGAGTGTTCCTAGTAAGAATGAGGTACAAAGGACAATGGTCAACGTAGGCTCTAGGCAAACTAGGTGCTCTAGAGCCATGATGTTATCAAGCAGGTTATGGCTAAGCGGTGAACTTGGCTCTGCCACAGGCTCCCAACCATGCATTGTGCTCTTCATACTTTGACTCATTCACTTTGGAGCGCTTTCCTGTTAGGGCGGCACCTACTCTTGTGAGCTAAGCATCCTAGTTGGTGGGTATATGTCCCTACTTATGCTCGGCATACAACCTCAATTTGTCTTGTGAGGACATCGTTGGGTCTCGGAGCTTTGCCATGCAGAGGTATGGTGATAATGTCGCGGTGCTCATAGGGCTCGCCACATGTCAGGGTGGTATAAGTTCTCAACGTCAAAATTCGTTATGGTACTACTTGACCAAAATTTCAAGTCCCATAACCCATGGCTGGTGGAATTGTGAGTCTTCTTTTGTCCCCTGTACGCATGCTATATTAACTACGAGTGTTCACGAGTTGAGTCGTGTCGAGTCGGGTCGGGTTACCCTTAGCTCATCAGCTGAACCGACACCATCGGGTGAGGAAATTAGTCACTCTCTATCAGTTGATATACTGTTTGAAATCAACCGAATCATAGACCTCGGTTTGATTATTAGTTTAGTCGATTTTGAAGATCCAACAAAGATAGAGAAAGAGTAGAAAAAAAAATTATAAAAAATGAAATTCAAATTTCAAAACAATACACCTTAAAACTTATATTTATATATATATATATATATATATTTACAGATCCGTGTAGGAGAGAGTGGATGAAGGAAATGGGGGAAAAAAGAGGGAAGAGAGAGAGAGAGAGAGAGAGAGAGAGAATATTTCTTAGACTCCAATGGAGAGAAGAAAAAACAGTGTGAGTGACCTATAGAGTGAAGAGAGACTGAGAGATAGAGAGTCTTTTTAGTTTTCTAGAAAAGACTCTTAGGGTTTATTAGAGAAAAACATTGAATGGTTATGAAGAAAAATGGGAGAAAGTGAGAGAGACCGAGAGTGAGTGAGAGATAGAGAAAGTATCTTTGTTTTTTGTGGAAGTCTTTGGGTTTATGAGAGAAATTGAATGGTTATGAGAAAGCGTAGCAGTCTATCATAGAGAGCTCAGACTGACAAGAGTGTACTTCCAAGGCCACCAATATAAAATGCTATATAATTATATTTATTTGGTCTGGTGTGTATTTTTTGTATCCATTTCCGACCACAAACTCGTGAAATAATATATTAGAAAACTGCAGCCTATCATTCACCTGCTTCGAAATCGTCTCTAACATCATGAGGCTGTCTGGGTCAGATGATTTATGCGGGTTAGCGGGTATAATGACAACCCTATTATTAACCCCAACATCCCATCCTTAATAACTTCTACGCCTACGTATTTCTCAGTTCATTTTCAACTTGCCAATGTAATGGATGCTAACCTTTTTTTCCCGCTGAAGCCTTTTTTTCCATTTGGTTTACTCATTGCCAACTTCTCAATAACCATGTTTGGAAATGATGGTATTTGAAATGTTTTGGTTCTTGTTTTCTCCATAGTGGATCCATTATTATTTGTAAAGGAATTTTAAGATTTTATATGTCAAGACTATTGGTTTTATGAGAAATTTGTATATTCAATTGTATATATAGTTACATCAAGACCTCAATATATATAATCCCTAACTCCTAAAACTAAAAAGAAAATACAAAGATTACATAATCACAATCATACCTAAGATAACGTAATTACAACCATGCCTAAATCAAGCCTAATATATACAATCAGAAGTATGCCTAATATAGAATATATACAATATATTCTCACAAAGATGTACCTTTGGGCTTGGCGGGGCGTTCATCTTGGCCGGCGGCGGCGACGAGCTTGGTTATTGGCTCCGTTCTGTTTGATGTGGTTGCTTTGGTTGGAGCGGAATAGACGTACCTTCTTCGAGGTTTCTCATAGTGTTTCTTGGTTACAAAGTCATCTTCTTCTAGTTTTGTATAGTTGGTTGGAGGGTAGGGTAGATCCGGATTTATTTGTGTTTTTAGATTTTTTAGATGAGGTGATTGGTCAGCCCTTGTTTTATTGGTTCTCCTTTATGGGGTGGTTTTTTTGTATTGGTTGCATCATCTTGATGCTTTCTTAATAATATTTGCTTACTTATCAAAAAAAAAAAAAAATTCTCACAAAGACATTTTAATAGTAGCTTTACACTAAAGGGCTTGCAATATGTGA
This sequence comes from Camellia sinensis, assembly GCF_055761805.1. Classification (NCBI taxonomy): domain Eukaryota; kingdom Viridiplantae; phylum Streptophyta; class Magnoliopsida; order Ericales; family Theaceae; genus Camellia; species Camellia sinensis. The sequence goes on from NC_138962.1 coordinate 105,190,177, forward strand.
AAAAAAATTCTTTGGTTGGAAAAATATGTTATATGTGAAACACCTGGCAATAACTCTAGAAAGTGAAGTTTGTAAAGGTAGATCTGTCTATGAGGCTCTGAATCCACTTGAAATGCAGAAAATTTGTCTTTTGAAGTCTTATTTTAATACAAACAGTAAAGAAAAAGTCAAAAAAGACTAGCCCCCTTCAACAACTTGATGCCAAGCATATATTGTTACACGAAAATGTTTCTTGAGAGAAAATGGTTTAACGAAAAGGAAAGGAAAATAAAATAGAAATAATTCATTTTCCCGTTATTTATTCAGTTTAAAAGAAAATTTATGTAGAAAAATAATTTTAACTTTTCCTCGATGTTGAATCTTGTACTTTTTATAGGAAAGGATTGAGGAAAACTAGTTTCTTAAAGAAAATAGTTATGGTGGAACCTACATTTTCTTGTAACAATTGAACACGTGTAACAATTGAACACGTGTACATGACAGTAAAAGAAAAGGTTTTCCTTTCCTTTCTTGTACTAGAGTTCTTGAGTCTTCAAAGGATGCGTCTATTAGAGTGAAATTCTTATTTTTTCCCCCTCCTATTGGTGCTTTATTGGCTGTAACTGGAAGTTGAGTTCAAAAATAAAACACCATGCTCAAAAAGAGGCTTTTTTGCATAACCTCGGATTCAACTTGGAAACAAGTGGTCCGTACGCCCATGTACTCAAGTAATTATTGAAGCTTTAAATGAATTGTAAATACTTCGGAATGATCCCCATATTTGTTTTTTATATGCTTAATTGCACTTAAGAAGGATGAACATGGACACGGGATATGGTGATCTCAAAAAATGGAACACGGATCAAACTTAACAAAATCACTTTCTCCTAATAACTATGAAGCATGGACACGCCAAAATGGAAGCCGTGGCGGTGTTGGATACGGGGACACGCCGGGGACACGTACGGGACACGCCATATGGCGTGTCCCTTTAATTTAATTTATTTTTTTGCAAGGGACACGGCAGAGACACGGCGAGGACACGCATGTCCAAATCTGGACACGCCATGGGACATGGTCAGTGAGAAGATTAAATGAAAGAGAAAAGGAGTGCAAACCTGGTCGGCACCATAAGCCTCGCTCTCTCTCTTGCTCTCTCATGACTTCGATCTCGAGCCAATCGACCTCCATCCAGTCCATTTCGACTAGCGATAGCCCTTCGACTTCAATCATCCAGTCCACTTCAACTCCCTTTGACTTCGACGATCCAAAGCCCGTCAATTCGACTTCTCAGAGCTCTCTCTCTCTCTCGCCTTCTCTCTCCCTCGCGATTGTGATCGCGATCGATCGCTCTCTTGCTTCTCTCTCTCTCTCTCTCTCTCTCCCTCTCTCTCTCTCTCTCTCTCGTCTCTATCTTCTTGACTCACACACACATATATATAACTATTATATTATAATTGGTCTAAGAGTTAATGGTTGGACATCATAACATGAATTTCAATTTTAAGGATAACTATTATTATTATATATTATATAATAGTTATTATATAACATATAATATACTTATAAGATAATATATAATACATATTATAAGATAATATATACTTATACATATTAATAAAAAAATAAATAAACACATGTATGTAACATAAAATAAAATAAATTAATTAGAACACATTATTTAAAAAATATAATAAATAAATAAAATAATTAATGTATATTAAAATAAAAATATTTATAAAAAAATTAAAAATTTGTCGTGTCTCTTGCCGTGTCCGTGTCCCCATTTTTTAGAAATTACCGTGTCCCATGTCCGTGTCCGCATGTGTGTCTGTGTCCGTGCTTCATAGCCTAATACTTTCAATAGGTCGAACCAACACCAGCTAACTGGCTTTGGCCTCACCCAATTATAAACTTTCTTTACCCATCTGCTGTCTTCTAAGTTACAGGAGTGTATTTAGTACAAGGGTAATGGAACTTAGATGAATACAAATATGAGTCCATTTCCCCGTGTCCTGAATTGTGGGGTTTTCCATATCATACATTTGGTTCCAGTATTGACATTCGATACTTGTATACATGTCCACAAATCATGTAAAAAGTGCCCTTTTTCAGTGAATAATGAGAACTTAGTGATTTTTATTTTTATTCTTTACTTGATTTAAAATTGGAAGCAATTACATTTGTGATATTGTCTTTATTGCTGGTGCTTCTAGGTTCTGAACATGTTTTTCTTGTTCCTTTGATTAAGCTCTACCATCTATTTGTGGTTTGAATTTGTCTAGTTTCTCCCATTGTCTGCTACTGTGGTCTCTTCTTGCATTATTCTTGTACATGCTTGACTAATTACTTTACTATTTTTCTTACCTACCTATTTTCTTGTTCTCATCTTGTTGGCTTGCTAAATACTGATCTTTCATTGTTTGTAGCAACATACTGTTCAGGGAGTTTGCTCTTATTTCCATGTGGAGGGTGCCCGCAATGCCCATAGGTGCACACACATTGCAAAGTTTTCTTGCTGAACCTTTGAAACAGCCAACTGAAACTCTTCTTTCTACTGAGGATCATGATGTTTCTGAGAACCTAAGAGAGTTCCAGGACTGGGTATGGTTTATTTAGATCTGTACTTGTTCATTGCACTCAATGTTGTTTGTGCTTTTCTTTTGGCCTCGACATATTATCACTTCTAAGACTGCAAGTTTGTACAATGTTTCATTAAATTAGAGCGAGTACTACTCCTGTGATGCAACTTATCGCTACTAGCTGAAAGTTGAGTTAGAGAATATGGAAGTTTCTCCCCTTGAATTGTCAGTTGAGGAAAAGCAAAGAGCGATTGCAGAGCTAAGGAAACACTAAATTCATCATTTTCACTGCTCTTAAGTGAGTTGATTTACCTATATGCTACAAACATTGCACGTAGAGATCTTTGGATTAGCCACCATGTTTATTTGTTTAGTTTTTATTACGGATTGTTGACTTAGTCACATCATTTTATGTTCTTCTACTTGTGAGCTTTTAGGTTTGAATTTATTGATGTATTTTATTTTCTAGGTGTGGGTGAGAGGTGTGGTTAGAGGTAGTCTGGGAAGATGGCGGGCACTTCAATGGCTTGAGATCACCGGAGGTGGAGAGGAGGAGGTCAAGGCAAGCTTGGAGAGGGAGAGGTTGGCAGTGATAGACCTTTGAACACTAATGTAAAATATGAGAGGGTGTTTAAGCAAGAGACTTGGTTGTATTGTTGTTGTTTCTCGTTGCATATACGATACGTTATATAGGCCGCAGGAGTATTGGAGCCCAAGGAAACTGTTAGACCGTGGCTCGTTCTCCTCAACTCTGCCAGAAGTGATATAAGCCCTTCTGCCGTCTGTGGCTTGCCGGCAGGCGGAGAGCAACGTTTCATGGCAGGCAGAAAGTAACGTTTCGTATATGCATCGGATGACATGAACGTAAGGTCATTGTTGCCTCTTCTCCAAGCCTGGTCGAGATAGAGTTGTCTTAGCAAGAAGACAACCATCTCGACGATCCCATGACCTCAGCCGCCAGTCCAGTATCCTCTGATGATCCCGAGCAGTAGTGCCTGGGTCCTGCTCCCAACCCAAGCATCAGGTAGATAAATGGGCCAGGGCCCACCTTAGTGTTTAAGAGAGCCAATGGCTCGTTTCCAAGTGACCAAGTAGGAGAATGGGCCGCAGGAGCCATTGTTTATCAATCCAAGTCCAAGTGAGCCGGGGGCTGATTGTATTGTTGTTTGGCCTTGGAGCGAGGAATGAAGGACCATGGGCCCTGCGGGGCCATGGTGCTGCCTGTTGCAGGGCTCTTCATAGCTAGATATATTTGGGCTTGTATATATGCTCCCTCTTAGGCTAAGCATATAGTTTTGGTTGCTTTGGCACATGGAGCCCATAGGGCTCGCCATGTATCAGACATACGACATGTCAAACGTGGTGCCTTATTGGTCTGCCACGTAGGTGGGGTTTTGGTGATGTGGCACCGTGGAGCTTGCCACCTATTGAGCTTGATGCAAGTACCCACAATAATGCCCCCCTGTACAGATGCTCTTATAACTAATGAGAGTATTTGTACATGACTATGTTAAAAAGTTTTGAAAAATATTAACTCATGCAGACAAGTATTCAGATAGAGTCGTCTAAAATTAGGCTTTTGATATAATGGGGGCATTTGGATTGCTCATGGAGAGTTTACATTTTAAATTTCATCCGGTGCGAGCTGGCCGGATAAAGATGTGGGCTTGTTGGGCGATGGCTTGATTCCGGGGAATTTCCACTACTTCACAGGAGATTTCGGCTTCGTTCCATAGGCACCAGATTCCGCCTCTCACCCTTTCCATGCCACTAGGAGGGGGGGCAATGGTCTTGGTGTTAGGAAAGCCCATGATTTGGCTCATGAACTGGGCCTCGCTTCCTTCTTTTTTTTTGTGTTTGTGATGATGACGAGGTGGAAGCGTTTGCTAGAATGTAGGTGCATGTAGTGTTGGAGGAAGTTGGGGCGAGCGACACCCTCAGTGTTGAAGAAGAGGATGTTAAGTGGAATGTTGAGCGGGATGTTTGGCTGAGCACTGTGGGAAACGCTCTCTTCTCCTATGTTGAGATCTGTATGGCTATCTATGTCCCATCCAAGTCCCAAATCTTCATTTGGGTTTTCCAATGGCGCTGACATGATGGAGATGTGGTGGTCTAGATCTCTCTCTGTCGGTCTTTGCCAGAGGATGTTGATACGAATCCTCTCGAAATGTGGGACTAACACCTGATTTGCCTGGCAGGTGGATCCCTGGAGAGTGAGGTTGATTTCTTGGTTTAGCAAAAACCAAGTATGGGACAGTGGTATTGTGTAAAGTTCTGGAATGGTTAGTGCCTTGTACCATCCTCTTATTTTACCCCGGAATTCTTCCGGCACCTCTACTATTGTATGAGCAGATATTGGGTGTTGGATCCAAGGGGAATCGAATAGTTGATCTTGGAATTGCCATGGAGGCTTGGAGACCATCTTTCGAAAGAACTCACACACAGGGCGGCGGCGGTGAGTAGGAGTGGAGCTCGAAGCTCTAGAGCTGGAGCTTGAAGCTCTATAGCTTGGACCTCTTAGGTTTGGAGCCTTGTTCACCGGCCGCCAAACGGAGTTATCTCGGTGCCCCTGGCCGCGGGAAGCCATTTAGAGAGGATGGGTTGAAAGGGGAGTGTTAGCAATTAGATATGAATTTGCCTGCGCTTTGTGTGTTGTTGTCTTGTATTTGTGCTCTCTTATAAAGACGGGAAAGAGGGGGTGAATTTATTGACTTTTGCAGCTTTTGTTAGGAAGGAGCGATCTATGGAGAGGACAACTCATCAATTGGAGTTGTAGCTTTAGAGCAGACCATTAAAGGCTACTGATGGGAGCTGCCATGGCAGCGTGTAATAGCTTTTTGGAGAGTCTTGTTGTAGTCTGGTTTTTTTATTTGTAACAGGCAAAGAGAATTTTTTGATTGGTTTAAGGATTTTCCTTGGGAATGTACAGTATACCTGTATACAAACTTGTGTGTATATTCTGGGTATAACTTGAACTTGTTCGAACCATTCCAAAAGTGAGCTTGCCGTTTTAGAGAAATAAGGACTCTATATATATACAGATATATATAGATATATATACTTTTTTTTTTTTGAATCAGGATCTCTGTTTGTTCCTTTTACCCATTGTACAGAAGGGTGTGTTATAAACTTGGTTACCCGTAGCTGGGTTTTCGTTTTTGTGTTTTGATTAATGTACCGTTTTTTTAAAAAAAAAAAGGGGTTCCACAGTCTCTCAGGTTGATTTCTGGGTTTCTATACTCCCTCTCCTCCTCTCTCTAAAGTTGGTGGGCTGCGTTTGCTGTATTCAAGCTTTTAGAGAGAGCAAGAGGTTGTCATCGGTGGGTCGCGAGAGTGTGGAGTGGTGTAGCAGTGGTGAGGCGATTTGCATGCTGTCTGGGACTGAAGCAGATTGCGATAGTGGAGGTTAGGATTTTGGGTATAGGAGAGTGGCTAGAGTTTTGTGTTGTTGGTTGCAGGTTGGGGAACTGAACTTCGAAGTCGCGAAAGGGGAAAAGGGACGAGTCGGGCAGGGAGATAAAGGAGGGAAGAAAAATGCTGTGTCGCGGATGGGCTGCGAAGCAAGCGGTTGGGCTGTCGGAAGTTGAGTTCTAATTCTGGTTTGGCTGCTAGGGCTGGGTTCTGTTTGGGACTTGATCGAAGAACCTGTGTGTGAGCCATCGGCAGGAAAGGCTGGGTTCGATCTTGTTTGATTCGGTAAAGTTAGGTTTCTAAGGGAAATTGCTATGGGTGAATCTTGAGCAACGAACCAGGAAGGGGAAGAAGAAGATCCGCGAGCACTGGCGTAGCTCATCGCGATTGGCGCTGCCGCGAGCTTGAAAGGTATGTGTGTTGCTCAGTTGAATTTGATGTATGTTTTCATATATAGATTCATATATATATATATATATGTATAGTGTTGTTTTGTGGAAAATAGGAGGCTGTTTGAAAAATAGAGGTGAGCCACGGAATAAAAATATTTTTTTTTGTTATTTTTTATTTTTATTTTTATATTTTATTATTATTATTATTATTATTATTATTATGATTATTATTATTATTATTATTATTATTATTATATATTTTTTTTAGCATGAGGCAAATCAATAAAAAAAAAGGGTTGTGTTGTGGAGAATTGGAGAGGTCTATAATAAAATGTTAATTAGGTAAAGGGTGAAAAGGTTGGAAAGTTATTAATAACGAATACTGAGAGATGTATGCTTAGAAAAATAAAAATAAACTGTTAGAATAAATGTGGGAGAGCTATATGGCAAAATTTTAGGATTGTATTGAGAGTTATGAAGTTTTATTGTTTTATGATTTATAGGTTGTAAACAGAAAAGTTGAACCGAGGGAAGCTCTAAAGGAATTCGGAGAAATATAAAAATAAGGTAAATAAATGAAATAATGAAGGGGCTATTTAATTTTATTTTATTTTTAAATTGATGAGGTAATAGAGGACTGTAAATAAAAGAGAGCTATAAAGATGAAGCCCATGAAACAAATTCGGGAAGTATAAGAAAATGAGTCGAGGAAGGAGCAAAAAAAAATTAATTAATTAATTTATTTATTTTTGTTTTACAAAAAAGAATTTCGTGAAAGAAAGATGAAGTGAGGGGGGATTTGGTTATGCGAGGGAAAGGGGCTATCCCAAAATATGGGTTTTGTTTTGTTATGCGAGGGAAAGGGGTATCTCAAAATATGAGTTTTGATATGCTAGGGAAATGGGCTATCTTAAAATATGGTCTTTTTTTTTTTTTTTTTGATAGGAAGGGTTATGCGAGGGGAAGGGGCTATCCAACATATGGGTTTTGTTATGCGAGGGAGAGAGGCTATCTCAAAATATGGTTTTTTTTTTTTTTTTTTGGGACGGGTTATGCGAGGGGAAGGGGCTATCCAACATATGGGTTTTGTTATGCGAGGCAGAGAGGCTATCTCAAAATATGGTTTTTTTTTTTTTATTTTTATGGGAAGGGTTATGCGAGGGGAAGGGGCTATCCAATATATGGGTTTTGTTATGCGAAGGAGAGAGGCTTTCTCAAAATATGTTTTTTTTTTTTTTTTTGGATGGAAATAGTTAGAAAATTTGCGAGGGATAGAAACATATGTGCAAAGCGAGAGAAAGGGGAATTGGAACGAAGGTATACTTCATGCGAGGGATAGAGGCATGCGAGGGATAGAGGCCTAGCGAGGGGAAGAGGTTTAACTCAATTTTTTTTTTTTTTTTTTCGAAAATAAAATAATGAAGGAAAAGGGGCTATCCCAAAATATGGGTTTTGTTATGCGAGGGAAGGGGGCTATCCAAAATATGGGTTTAGCCTTAGCGAGGGAGAGAGGTATCTCAAAATGGGAGTTTTGTTATGCGAAGGGAAGGAGTGTTTCAAAATATGAGTTTTGTGATGCAAAGGGAGGTGATTATTTTCAAAATGTGAGTTTTGTGTTTAACTCAAATTTTTTTTTTTTTCGAAAATAAAATAATGAAGGAAAAGGGGCTATCCAAAATATGGGTTTGGTTGTGCGAGGGAAAGGGGCTATACCGAAATAGTGCCTTAGCCTTAGCGAGGGAAAGAGTTTTTTTTTGTTTTTTTTGAAAATAAAACAATGAAGGAAAAGGGGCTATCCAAAATATGGTTTTTTTTTGGGGAAGGGTGCGAGGGGAAGGGGCTATCCAACATATGGGTTTTGTTATGCGAGGGAAAGGGGCTATCTTAAAATAGGGTTTTTTTTTTTCGGTGGAAATAGTTAGAAAATTTGCGAGGGATAGAAACATATGTGGAAAGCGAGAGAAAGGGGAATTGGAATGAAGGTATACTTCATGCGAGGGATAGAGGCATGCGAGGGATAGAGGCCTAGCGAGGGGAAGAGGTTTAACTCAAAAATTTTTTTTTTTTTTCGAAAATAAAATAATGAAGGAAAAGGGGCTATCCCAAAATATGGGTTTTGTTATGCGAGGGAAGGGGGCTATCCAAAATATGGGATTAGCCTTAGCGAGGGAGAGAGGTATCTCAAAATAGGAGTTTTGTTATGCGAGGGAAAGGAGTGTTTCAAAATATGAGTTTTGTGATGCGAGGGGAGGGGATTATTTTCAAAATATGAGTTTTGTGTTTAACTCAAAATTTTATTTTATTTTATTTTATTTTTTCGAAAATAAAATAATGAAGGAAAAGGGGCTATCCAAAATATGGGTTTGGTTGTGCGAGGGAAAGGGGCTATACCGAAATAGTGCCTTAGCCTTAGCGAGGGAAAGAGTTTTTTTTTTTTTTTTTTTTTGAAAATAAAATAATGAAGGAAAAGGGGCTATCCAAAATATGGTTTTTTTTTTTTTTTTAAGCGAGGGATAGAAACATATGTGGAAGGCGAGGGAGAGGTGAATTGTGAGGGAAAGGCCTAATTCAAAATAGTGCCTCAGCGAGGGGAAGATGACTTGCAATTTTTTTTTTTTGAAAAAAATGCACCTCAAAAGTGAATGACATTTCTGATTTGTGAATCTTGTGTTGATGCAGGAAAGGCGAGCTTTTGTAATATGGCTAAAGTAAAAGGGGAAAGTGTTGTGTCCCGTCGCAGCGCGCAACAATCACTAGTAGGTTCTTCTGGCATTTCCAAGTCAAAAGAGGGTAAATCCAAGAAAAATCTTTTTAAGGCCAAGAAGGACACGGATCCTCCAAACGTCCCTCCAGTGGAATATTGGTGTAGGGCACCTTTCTTTGGTGCCATGGATTTGTTTTGGGCGAGGGTGGATTTATTTGATGACAATAGCGGGGTCCCGACTGATTCGACTGATTTCCTTCTTGGTGGGGTTGAGCCAGAAAAAGGGGTTGAAGCTTTTGTTCCTCCAGAGTAACGTTTTCATGTGGAGAGGGGCACTTATCCGTATTCTTTTCCAGCTTTTGAGGATTATACGGGGCCCAAAGATGACTTTGATGTCTGGAGCGTAGCTATCTTTCGACATCCCTCATATTGTGAGGTGCTTGCTGGAGCTAAGATTGCCACTGCCATTTCTCAGTGTATGCGGATTAGGCGGGAGCCATCTTGGCTGGAGTTCGCATTGTCACGTTGGAGTTCAAGTTCTCATACTTTTATTGCACAGTGGGGCGAGACGACCCCTACTCTAGAGGATGTAGTTGTTTTGACGGGGTTAGAGCATCTTGGATCGGTGAACCCTAGCGTAGATAGTTTGTCCCTTAGCCAGATGGCTATTGTTGGGAGATTGGAGGAGGCCGTGGCACCGGCAGGGAAGTTATTGAGTCGTTATCAAAATAAAGTGTTAGTAACATCTCGATCACGAAAACGACCAAAAAACACTTTCGGGGGATGGCTTTGGTACTGGTTTCGAGATCTTAGCCATCAGGTGCAAGGAAATGCGGAGGATGGCTTCATAGGTCCAGGGATGGAAGGGGACAAGTAGGGGAGTATTGAGCATTTAGCTGTTTTCATTACATATTGGCTGTTGCGGTACGTCTTGATTGGTAGACCCCAAGACGGTATCTGCCATGACCTCTTTTCTCTTGCTGCCATTCTTGCTTCCGGCCGTCCGATTCCATTGGCTCCTTTATTTCTGGGGGGGCTGTATAGGAGGTTAGATATGTATCAGGAGGGTATTGATCGTTCCAAAGGACGATACGATGTTACCAGCTTCCTCCCTACTACCTTTCTGCAGTTGTTTTTGTATGAGAGATTTCCTAGCTTAGCCCCTATGCCAAAGGTGTTTTCCATTGAAGAAAGGGAGCCGCGTTCTGCTAGGTGGGCTGAGGGATGTGTACAGGGGAGTTTGGCCAGCATTTTTGATTTTGAGGACAAGTTTGTTGCTCGTCCTTATGTCATACCAGTTTGTGGAGTATCTTCTACCGTTGCCTACCGCCTAGATGATTGCGAGCTTGTTCTCGAGCTGGGTGTGTCTTATTTGGGAGATGCGGATTCAGTGATGGTTCTTAGCACCGTTTCTGGGTATTTACCTTATTTTCTGGATGGCACATACGGTGTGGTGGCCTATAATCCTTTGAGGGTTGCTCGACAGTTTGGTTTGGACCAAGGGGTTCCTCAACATCTTCCTTCTCCTGCACCTTCGGCCGCCGACTGTATTCAATTATATGTATACTATTTTCTTTCAGAAGAATTAAGGCGTCGGGGGCGAGTTGTGCTAGCAAGTACGGGTAGAATTGGCAGAACCACCCCTAGTTGGAAGAAGTATTAGAGATTCAATCTTGCATTATTTCGGGCTTTCTTGAGTAGTGATCTTGATCCCGTCCATGTTGAGCTCATTCCGTCTGATGACCCTGAGTTATGTATGGCTCGCGGAGAGCGGGGCTTGTCAGCTGCAGATAGGGGGGAACTCAGCCCACTGGCTCGCTTATCTAAGGTGACTATTGCTTTGGAACAAACCCAAATAGTTTCTCCTGACCGACCTTCTAGTGCCAAGCGTAAAAGGCCACCCCCTTCCTCCATTCTTGTTCCAGTTCCTGGAAGAGTACCTCCAAAGATTAGAGGTATATATCCGCCTACTAAAACCAGGGTTGCCCGCCAAGCGAGGGGTTGCTCGACTGACACCATTGATTCGTCACAGGTAAACTCATATTTTGTATTTTGGAATTATTTGTGAGTCTTTGGCGTTTCCAATACGTTTGTATTAAAATACCTGTATTGTTTACAGGGGTCGGCTGGCGCGTGTCAGATAAAATTGGCGCGGCATAAAGTCTTGCCCATAGGTGTTGAGGACGATGTAGAAAATTCAGAGGATGATGAAGAGGGTTCGGATCAGAGTCTTGAGGTTATGGGGGCAAGGGATGATGTTGAAGACGATGTTGAAGACGATATTGGATGTGACATGGTTAGTGCTAGGCCTTCTTTGTTGGATACACCAAATTCTAGGGATGCATTGGTTCCTTTGCCGGCCAAGATTGGAGGTGGTGTCCCTATTGCTCGCTTGTTTGAAGGTGGTTGTAATTTTTTACATAGCGATGTGCTTAGCTCATGAGTTAGAGGTGCCAGTACATCCGTGAGCTTGTCATGCGGCATTGGTTCTTCTGCGCCCATTTCTTTGCATGCTTTTACGAACTCTGCGAGCCTGGAGAGTAATGTGCTCACCATTCCTTCGAGCTCCGAAGTTGGGGTCAACGCGCCTATTGTTTCAGCTGGTTCAGACTTGGGTGGTGTGCTCGTACGCGAGTTGTTTGGCTTTATTCAAAAGGATGCAAGTGATATTGGGAGTAGCCTTCAAAAACAGTCACTACCAGCTATTGATGGAGATTATTCCCTCATTCATGCTACTGATGGAGATTTTTCTCCTATTCATCTTCCCCGTGGCAGTGTGGTTCTTAAAGGGATCGATGGAAAGGAAAAGCTACTGGATCCAGCTGTGTTGTTTGTCGGGGTAAAAGCAGAGTTAATTCCTCAACTGCTCTTTGTTCTTCATTATAAACCGACCACTTTCATGCACTTGGGTAGCTCTTACCTTCGGACTTATTTTTTGGATGGTTTTGGAGATTCCTTAAGGAGCTTTACAAGTTATCCCCAGAGACAGCTTCTTTTGATGAGGTGTTGGCCCAACGTGCTGTTTTGGGCGAATTTCGGGATGGATGGATTAACAGATTGGAGGTGGGTTGGTTGGATGATTGGTTATCTCTTCTCGAATCCAAGGTCAGGAGGAGGATGATTGAGGCTGAGCTAGGCGAGGTAGATAAGGCTTTGGTTGTTGCTGTACGAGTGGAGGAGGAACGCAAGCTATCTTTTGAGCGAGCACATAAAGCTTTGAATGAAGCAGAATTGGCAACTTCTAACTTGAGAGAAAAGAAAGCGATTCTTGAAGCAAGATTGGCGGGTGAAGAAGAAGAAGAAGATCAGGGTTCCAGAGTCTTGACTTAGTTGGATCATAGCTTTGTAGCATATGATAGCTTTATAGTATATGATAGCTTTATAGCCTAAAACTTTTTTTGTATGTTGGAGATTTGGGTCTTCCTTTCTTTTTTTGTAATTGAAAATTTTCAACCACTAAATGGAGCTGACTTTAGAGTTAAAGCGTCATCTTTTATTATTTGTGATTATAGCTAAAATAAGTGTGAAAAAGGACGATATTCATTGAAGAAGCCCAAATGGGCACAATACATCTTGGTGTAGTACATTATATAGTAATGGGTAATTTCTAAGGATGGTAAGCCTTCAACCATTTCGCATTGATAGGGCTCAGGAGGGTATGCGAGTCAGGCTCGGAAATTCTGTAATAGCCATTTTCATTGACTTCCCTTACTACATAAGGACCCTGCCACTTGGGTGTGAACTTGTGGGTCGATGTTCCCCTCATGACATGAGGTGCAGCCCGTAATACTAAATCACCTTCTTGGAACTGTCTTGGATGTACCAAAGTATCATAAGCTCTAGCTATACGGCTCTGGTGAACTCTAAGATTAGTCTGGGCCTTGTCCCTTCTTTCATCAAGGACTTCTAAATCTGATGGTTTGGAGTATGGGCTGGTTCCACTTCGGAGGGCCATGCGAGCTGAGGGTATGGCGATTTCCACTGGAAGGACGGCTTCCGTGCCATATACCAACGAAAATGGGGTCATTTGAGTTGGTCTTCTTTTGGAAGTTCTGTATGCCCAGAGCGCCATTGGAAGCACATGTGCCCAGTCCCTTTGATAATCCTTGAGAGTCCTTGAAAGGATTCTAAGGAGTATTTTGTTGGTTGCTTCAGCTTGTCCATTGCCCTGGGGGTAGTAAGGGGATTTATGGTGTGTGATGTCGTAGGAGACTAAGAGTTTCCCCACTTGGCGGTTGACAAAAGGGGTCCCATTATCCAACAGGATTACTCTAGGAATACCAAAATGACATATAATGAATTCTCGAATGAAATTGGAGACAGCGGCTCCTGTTGCCTTCTTCAGGGGGATGGCTTCTACCCACTTAGTGTAAGTCTTCGTAGCCGCTACGATCCATATGTGTCCCTTTGACGGTGGAGAGATGGGGCAATAAGATCCATAGCTAATGTGTGGAAAGGCCATGGTGAGCTCGAACTATGCAGATCGGTGGCTGGTGCATGAATAAGGTTACCATGGAGTTAACAAGGTTTGCAGGGTTTGGCATATATTTTGGCGCCCGCTTCCATGGTGGGCCAATAATAACCTATATGCAAAAGATGTTAGAATAGCTTGGCTCCGCCTTGGTGCTCCGACCCATGAGCAAGTTCTAAAACTTTATGGATTTCTGCTCCCGATAAGCAACGTAAAGGCTTCCTGTCAAAGCCATGCCTGAAAAGTTGCCCTTCTTGCAAAAAAAATTTCGAAGCTCGCTTCTTGATTATTGCAGCTGCAGAGCGATCTAGCGGCAATGATGCTTCTTTGAGGTAATCTATATACACCTGATGCCAGTCGGAGGTGATTTCTGCGAAATTGCATTCAGCTTTTGGAGGGAATTCCTGGCATTTGGTGCATTTTCCCTGAAGGTCGTTTGCTTCTTTGGCCATAGTAGGCCAATAATATCCCTGTCGTTATAGCCTCCTGTAGAGGCTCACATCTTCTGTTCCGCAAGAACGATTGTGAACCCCTTCTAGCTTAGACTTGGCTTCGGGAAAGTCTATGCATCGTGCTAGCAGACCCCCAGGCCCTCTGTAGTAGAGGACTCCTTGGTAAATCGTGAAGTGTTTGATTTCGCACAAAGGTAGTTTACCTGAGGGGGCGCGGAGCTCATCGATGATTGGGGCTCTCTAGTCGGCGGGTTCTTTTTCAGGAAAAATAGTTGTTACTGAGCACGGCATGGAGCGCTGCAGTACTTCTGTCTTAGTTGATTCTTTCGCAAATTCTACTTTAGAAACCAAGGTAGCGAGGGCGTTTGGGTGTCGATTGTTGGAGCGAGGAGCGTATTCTATCCTTACCATGTCGAATTTGTCTGTCAACCTTTGGACAATGGTTCTGTACGAGGCTAAAGGCGGCTCTTTGATAGCATAGTCTCCATTGATCTGCTTAACCACCAAATTAGAGTCGCCTTTGATACATAGGAGACTTACTCCTAGGTCGAGTGCTGCCATAAGCCCTAATATCAAGGCTTCGTATTCTGCCTCGTTGTTAGAGCATTTAAAATCCAGTTTATATGACAAATTGACTTCGGTTTGATTTGGGGAAATAAGGACTATTCCAGTTCCTCCTCCTTTAGAGGTGGACGATCCATCGAAACTCAAGCTCCATTCTCCTTCGGTGTTTACTTCGGCTGCTTGGAACTCATCTCCTGGCAATTCATCCGAAGGCGGTTCATGTTCTCCACTAGGGAAATGAGCCAAGAGGTCGGCAAGCGCTTGACTCTTGATGGCCTTGGGAGCTTTGCAAGTGATGTCATATTTTGCTAGTGATAGGAGCCAGCGAGCTGGCCTGCCGGAAAGCGCTGGTCTAGTGAGGAGAAAGCGGATGGGATCGCTTCTGGTCATGAGATAGATGGGGTAAGAAAGAAGGTAATGGCGGAGCTTTTTAGCGGTAAAGACTAGGGCGAGGCAGTGCCTCTCAATGGGGGAATACCGAATCTCAGCTCCTTGGACGACTCTACTTATGAAGTACACGGGTCGTTCGAGTCCGTCAATTTCCTGGGCGAGCAGAGCTCCTACTGATTTCGGCGTGGAAGTGATGTAGAGGAGTAAGGGCCTTGCCGGCTGAGGAGGAGTCATGGAGAGGGGGGAAATTAAAGCTGACTTCACTCCTTCGAATGCTTGTTGGTGCTCCTCATTCCAAATGAACTTGACGTCCTTCTTTAGTAATGAATTGAAGGGTTGTGTTATTTCGGCCATAGCTGGGATGAACCGTCTCAAGTAAGATGCCCGACCAAGGAAGGTTCTCAACTCGTCTAGATTGGTTGGTCGTGGCATATTTGTGATGGCGGCGACCTTTGCTGGGTCGGGGTCTATCCCATGGCGATGAACGATACAGCCAAGGAACTTGCCGGCAGTGACTCCGAATGCGCATTTAAGCGGGTTCATTCTGAGTCTGTATTTCTTACAGCGTTCAAAGACTCTTTGAAGGTCTCTAAGGTGACTGGTCTCCTCCTTGGATTTCACTACCAAATCATCAATGTAACATTCCAAGGATTTGTGCAGCATGTCATGAAAGATGGCTGTCATAGCTCTCTGGTATGTTGCTCCCGCGTTTTTTAATCAAAAAGGCTATACAATATAGAAAAAGTTACCTATAGGAGTGCGAAACGCCGTCTTTGGGGCATCCTCTGGGGCCATCTTGATCTGGTTATAGCCGTTGAAGCCATCCATGAATGAGAACATATGGTGCCCCGCCGCTGAATCAATCAAGGTATCTATGTTTGGGAGTGGGAACTCATCTTTGGGGCAAGATTTGTTTAGATCTCTGAAATCGAGACACACTCGAATTTGACCATTCTTTTTGATAACTGGGACGATACTAGAAAGCCAGGTGGGATGTTGGATGGGTTTAATAAACCCTGCTTCAAGCAGCTTCACCACTTCGTCCTTGATGTTGAGCTCCACCTCGGGCTTATAAAATCTTACTCCTTGCTTGACTGGGCGAGACAGGGGGATGACGTTCAGACGGTGCATGGTAACATCTTTGTCTAATCCTGGCATTTCTTCATATGTCCATGCGAAAATGTCTGAATATTTTCTGATCAACTCGATGAGGGGCCTCCTTTGTTCTACTGGGAGATCTTTGCAAATGAAGATAGGACGCCTGGGTTCTCCTTCAGAGGCTATGTTGATTTCTTCCGGTTCTTGTTTTTAGGGCCTAGGACCATCCTGTAAACACTCCAGAGCAGGTCGGACTTCTTGCAATCCATCTTGCTTGGCGGGGACTTGGTTAGGAGATGAAATGGCTGCCTTGAGGGGTTTAACTTTTGAGCCTTCGGCTCCATCCAAATGAGTTACCTCAGGACAATGGGATTTGTCAGGGTGTTTATCCGTTGCTGGAAAAGCCACAGTTTTTTTTCTCTTTCTGCTCTTCTTGTCTCTATTTTTTTTATTCTTTTCCATTGGCGGGCGTTGGGCCTGCGCAGACAAGGTGTAGCAACAGTGATCTTCTCCACTTAGTTCACGATGGACAATTGCTACGTCGTCTAGCTGGGGGTCGGCATTGGTAACATTTGCTAACCCCTCGCACCGTCATAAACGGTATATCACTCTACCATCTTTTGTTTGAAACCTGGTGACTTTAGGGAGCTTTCTTGAGGGCTCAGATTTGGTGAATGTCTTTCTACGAGGTGTGATGAACCTTCTTCAGAGAGGTCATCCCAGTCAGGTATAGGAGTTCCTCGAAGTGGCAGGGGAGGTTCATCTTCATCGACATGATTGTAAAATACTGCATCTGCCATGTGAGCTTCATCTACTCGAAAAGGCTTTTGAGAGCCAGCTATGGCTACTACCTCATTGTTGTAGATTGCTTTGACACATTGATGGTAGGTGGACGGAATCGCAGCATATCTGTGAAGCCAAGTTCTCCCTAGGAGAGCTTGATAGGTCGTCTTTGCTTCTATAACATGAAACTTAGTAGTAGAGTGAATCGGTCCCACTGCTAAGTCTAACTGGACATGACCTATGGTTTTAATTTTTTGGCTTCCAAAACCGGTGATGGAGATGGGTTGTCTAACTAAGTGCTTTTGTGGGATCCCAGCTGCCTGGAAAGTAGAATAAGGCATCACATTGAGTGAAGCTCCTCCATCCATGAATCCTCTTTGAAACTCCATCCCATTGATGAATACTGGGACGTAGAGGAGGCGGTTATGTGGAAATGGTACTTGTTTGTCGGCCTCGGTAAAGGTTATTGCCAAGGAGTTATCCCGAAATACTTTCCCGAAATACTTTCCTTACTGATCCGCTTACACTCATGCACGTTTCACCATTCTGCTCTGCAAGTCTTAAAAAGGCCTTGGTGGCTTCAAAGCGTGTTGCTTTAGACAGGCCGAATTGGTCGAAGAACCACTTGAACTTTGTCGATTTCTTAAGTGCTATCACACGTCTAGTTTCAAAGTCCGGACAAGTGGGAGCTGGGAGTTCAGAGAGCTCGCACACCATTGGCTCTTCCGTCTCGTCATAATGTGAAAGCATCATGACCGTCTTGCCTTTATCCTTATGGCGCAGGAGAGGATCTTTCAAGACATCTTCTGTTTGGCGAGGTAGCTCCAAAGCGTCTTCAGACATCATTTTTCGAACTAGCGATCTGAGTGCCCAACATTTCGTAGTAGGATGTTTAACGGAACAATGGTATATGCAATAGTCTGCCCGCGCTTGATCCTTTTTGTTAACAGGTTGCCTTGGCTCGGGGAGGTGAACTTTTCCATCTTCTACCCAGGCATTGAGGAGTGCTTGTGCCTCATTCACTGAGATAGGTAATGGCGGGGGAATTTGATCGAACTTTCTCTTTTTTGCCTGCGGGTCTTCTCTTCCCTAAGAGGAGCCCTTGGCTACATACACAGCGTGGTTGCGTCGGTTAAGCCTCCATGGGGAAGGTTGAGGTGCTGTTGGTCGCCATGAGTGGGGTTGTGGTGCTGTCATTCGTGCCCCTGATCTTACTGTTTCACTTATGTTTTGGGCCGCAGCACATAAAGCGAAAAAGTCAGAGATGTGGTGGTTAACCAGCTGGAGTTTATAAGTCGTGAGCATTCCTTCAATGCACAATGACAGCAATTGGTGCTCTTCCATCGGGTCTTGAATGTCTATTGCTTTTTCCCTGAAACGGCGGACGTAACCGAGGATGTCCTCCCCAAGTCGCTGTGCTTCCCTCATAAGATGAAGGGTGGTTAACCTTTCTTCAACGTAGAAGAACTTGATATAAAACTTTTTTACCAAGTCTTCCCATGAAGAAATAGAGCCAGCAGCGAGGTTAGCATACCACGAGAATGCTCGATCTGTGAGGGATTTGGAGAATTCCCTCATGCGGAGGTTTCGGTTCTCTCGGTGAGCTCCAAGGGCGTCAAGAAAGCGTGAAACATGCTCCCTGGCGTTCCCTTTTCGTCCGTTGAAGCGAACAAACTTGGGTACTGTATATCCCGCCGGATATGGAAGACTCGCGATGTGAATAGGGTAAGGGGGACGGAGGTCCAATTCTGGGGAGGCAGGGATGTGGCCTTTGTTTGTCTGAAGTAGACTGTGTATGTGTTCTTTTACTACTTCCAATGTTAATAGCTGGGAAGGGTTCTGATCCACTGGGAGAGCAAGAGAGCCAGTGGAAGTCACTGAGACGGGAGCTCCGCTAACGGATCCAACTTGCGGTGGGGGTATTTGGCTGGGAGCTGACGGAGGGAGCGGGGTGACCGTTTGTCGTCCCGTTTGGGTTTGCAAGTTGTTTTGCGTAGCGAGGTTGGCCTCCGAGCCATTCTGGGCTAATGGCGGAGCACCATTTTATGATGCTACAAGAGGGTTGGACGACGATGGAACTGTAGGTGCCCTTTGTAAGGCTAGTAGGGCGTCCATTAAGAGTTGTTGGTTCTGTTGAAGAAAAGTGACGCTCTCAGTCAACGCACGTAGTTGGTCCGCTATGACCGGTTCGGAGGATTGTTCTTCTGGAGAGCCGCCGGAGTTGTGTTCCGAGGTCTCCGCCAGGGTCTCCCTACCGCCACCTTGGGATGTCTCTATTCTAGTTCCAGTGTTCTTTTTGGGCGCCATGTGAAGCGAGCACCACTCTTCCCCAGCAGAGTATAATGTGGGTGAGAGGTGTGGTTAGAGGTAGTCCGGAAAGATGGCGGGCACTTTAATGGCCTGAGATCACTGGAGGTGGAGAGGAGGAGGTCAAGGCAAGCTTGGAGAGGGAGAGGTTGGCAGTGATAGACCTTTGAACACTAATGTAAAATATGAGAGGGTGTTTAAGCATGAGACTTGGTTGTATTGTTGTTGTTTCTCGCTGCATATACGATACGTTATATAGGCCGTAGGAGTATTGGAGCCCAAGGAAACTGTTAGACAGGTGGCTCATTCTCCTCAACTCTGCCAGAAGTGATATAAGCCCTTCTGCCGTCTGTGGCTTGCCGGCAGGCGGAGAGCAACGTTTCATGGCAGGCAGAAAGTAACGTTTCGTATATGCATCGGATGACATGAACGTAAGGTGATTGTTGCCTCTTCTCCAAGCCTGGTCGAGATAGTGTTGTCTTAGCAAGAAGTCAACCATCTCGACGATCCCATGACCTCAGCCGCCAGTCCAGTATCCTCTGATGATCCCGAGCAGTAGTGCCTGGGTCCTGCTCCCAACCCAGGCATCAAGTAGATAAATGGGCCAGGGCCCACCTTAGTGTTTAAGAGAGCCAAGGGCTCGTTTCCAAGTGACCAAGTAGGAGAATGGGCCGCAGGAGCCATTGTTTATCAATCCAAGTCCAAGTGAGCCGGGGCTGATTGTATTGTTGTTTGGCCTTACAGCGAGGTATGAAGGACCATGGGCCCTGCGGGGCTATGGTGCTGCCTGTTGCAGGGCTATTCATAGCTAGATATATTTGGGCTTGTATATATGCTCCCTCTTAGGCTAAGCATATAGTTTTGGTTGCCTTGGCACATGGCGCCCATAGGGCTCGCCATGTATCAGACATACGACATGTCAAACGTGGTGCCTTATTGGTCTGCCACGTAGGTGGGGTTTTGGTGATGTGGCACCGTGGGGCTTGCCACCTATTGAGCTTGATGCAAGTACCCACACTAGGAAAAGAAAATCCATGGTTGGTTCCCACTGAAGATCATGTTTATGAATCAGTAGAACCTTTGTTCCTAGAATTGCATGCCATTGCAATGCTTTGTCTGCCTTCTGGTGAATGTATGTGCCCGGATGCCACGTCGTGTGCAACACTACTGAGTGCCCTTTATTCTTCAGTAAGCTAGGAAGTTGTCTTAAATCGCCAGCTCATGGTATGTTGCTTCCTTTCGTCCTGTCATATGATTCAGAGGGATGGGAGCCAAATGAAATGGTATATTAGTTTTTGGTAATTTGAGGATAGCTTTACACTTTTGTGCTTCATTATGCCTTAAGGATCTATATGCCAAATTTGATTGCATTATTTTTAGTGGGATAGTCTCGTAGTGTTAAGGTGCACTATTTTCCGAAGGTCACTACTCTTTATCCATGATTAGGTCCATCTATTATGATCTAAAGAAGCGTGGACACAGACACTTGACACGTGACAAATATACAACATGATTCGGATTTGCCAACACAACAATCTTAAAAAAAGCAAGACACGACATGCCGATGGACACGTGAAAGAGACATTTTTATATATTTTATATGCAATATATATTACAATATTCATGAATTTCGAAAATACTAAATTAATATTGAGTTGTTTTTTTTTCATTTTTATTGGATATTTTTTATTTAATAATAAACTATTTGTTTATTTATTTATTTTTTTGTTTGCAATATTTTTTTTCCATGCATCCTCCTTTGAAATGATGGGCTTGATGATATCCAAATCTGAGTAGCAAAAAACTTCTACTTAGGTGACGCTTCTTATTGAGAAACATGTTTATGTGCTCCCAAGTAAGAAACTCCCTTCCATCAAGGAAGAAACTTGCTCTCAACTGAGATAGAAACGAAAAATGTACAAATATCAAAGAAACAAAAGAAAAACAACTTAAACTAATGATAGTACTTTCTATTTATATAATGTGTATTCATACTTGACAATAATAATTTATAATTGACGTCAATCACAAATTCTTATTCATATTTTATGTCTATGTAGAAAATTAATTGTTATAATATATTTATGCGTTTAATATATGAAATATATATACGCTTCCATAGGCATTTCCTACCTTAGAAACTTCTATATGCTCTCTCTCCCTCGCCCCCGCTTTGCGCAACTAAGATCCAAAGACAAAGCCTTGCGTAATGAATTGGATAGATGGAAATGTAGAATAGAACACCCAACAAATCCCATAATAGGTGTACTACATACCAACAGAAAAGAGAGTTTTGCAACCTAGCCCGTTTGGTGAGATGTAAAGATTACAAACCCTAATAAAAAAGTAAAGATGTGTTGAAGAAGACAAAGCTGAACCCAGGTAAGTACGTTTCTTTTTTTTTTGCCTTTTCCTTTTTTTAACATTAATTGTAGTTATGCTGATATGATTAGTTCTACTTTTTCTTTGAATCATAGATCTAGGGTTCCTGTAGGCTGAATGAACAAAATCAGTGATTTTTTTTTTTTGGGGCCCATCGTCTTGTCCAAGGATTGTTCCAGAAAGGGACACGCATGTCCAGAGAATGTCAGAGGTGTGTCCAACAACCAAAAGAAGTGAAAAAAATGGGACACAGGAGAGGGTGTGTCTAACACGTATCTGCCGCATCTCCGAACATGTTTGTGTCCCAGACGTATTAGACACTGATATGTTAGATCAGATGAAGTGTCCGTGCTTCATAGAATATGATGCATATAGTGTGAACCTGAGGTTTTTTGAAAAGTTCAGAGAATAATGAGTAGTATGGATTTACATATTTATTGATCAGTTGGATTTTTTAATATTTAGAACCTTGAACCTTTACAACTTCAAAATTGTTTGTGAATTGTGACTTCTAAAAGTAAAACATTAAGTTCTCTTCCTAATTATTTTCAACGTTTATATGTAGAACATAAACTATTTGTTATTATTTTCATATAGTAAATAGAAATTTTGCTATGTAAAAAAATGAATAATTTGTTTTTAATTTCATATTAAATAGATAATTAGCCAGGACTCGGCTGTGATTGTATCCTAATTATTTGGAACTTCCTGTGTTGTTTGGATCCTTACTTCTTGGGTTTCTCACAACAACCAAAATATTAAAAGGCTTTATTGAGGCTCGCCTTGATGTTTACCTCGCCTTGAGGCTAAGGTAAAACGTATCAAGGTTTTGATTTTTACACTACGTTTTCCAAAGGGTTGCGCATCACAGTCTATGGCATGCACCTTAGGTGAGCCTTGTACATTTTTTGCGCATAAGCATATGAGGGCATAAGAAGAAGTTCCCCTAGGCTATTGGTAAACTTAATCTAGTAGATGAAACAAACATAAAAAGGCAAAAAATAAAAAGAACCGTTTTTGCAACTATATTCTATAAGAGGAAATGATCAATCAAGAAAAAACAGAGTTAATGTTCAAGTGAGAAGTTCAATCACTAAAGCTAAGAATATTAATTTCACTTTTAATGAAGGCAGGTTTCCTTCTCTACAATGAAATGTTTAATGCCTTGTGGAGAAAAGTATTTACACTTTTATATTTTAATAATTTTATTTATTTATTTAGTAATTTAAAATATTTGATTTAATAACTAAATATTAAAATTTAAATTTTGAATGCTTATGCCTCAACGCCTTAAGGCTTTCACGTCCCCTCGAGTTAAACCCCAAGGGGTTGGCTTGTTGGCAAGGCCTTGGGTCTGGGGGGTGTGCTCCTTCCAAGGTTCAAGGATGGAAACCTCTTAGGAAAACCCTTGAATTAACCGTGGTCCACTTGCGGAAAACTCCTTGCCGAGGGAGTGTGCACCCCTAGGAATTAGTCGGGCTTTGACCCGGACAGCCTGGTGCCAGAAAAAAGAAAAAAAAAACCTCAAGTTACACATTCGCCTCTAAAAACTTTGACCACAACTCAAATTAAACCTTTCAGTTCCTGAAACAATACCATTAAATATCTATTGATTTGTTTATGAATCACTTGATACTTAAGTCCTGCATAATCTACAAAGTTTAATGAGGTAATGTAGGATATAATTATGTAATATCTAAAATTTGCTTCTGCCAACTATTTTTCATCAGATAAGCTTTTTAAGTTAGGTCTCTCTCTCTCTCTATATATATATACACACACACATCTTTTGTCTCTGACATTTTTCCTTGATGGGAAGGTGAGCGTCTCTATCTCATCAACAGACAATTACTGCATTGAGGTTGTTCTTCGCTGCTTGGCAACAGACGGTGATGGACTTGGTCCACATGAACTTAATGATGGTGGTATTCTTGCTACAGTGATTGCTGCTGGCTTTAAAGGTAAGGGATGGTTGTAACTGCATTATCCTTTCAAAATTCATTATTTTGGAACTTAAATCTGATAACTGGTATTGGTTGAAGACTCCTATTTTACTTGATGGCTCAGTTTTTTAGGTGATCAACTTTTACTTTAGATTCCACATGATTGCAATAGAACTAATCAAATTTGAGGGGACATCCAAACACACCTTGAAAAAATAAAAGCTTGTTATATGTATATATGAACATTTATACAGAGTTGCAAGCTTGTGGCTTTAATTAAATACTTTTTTGTTTCCAAAAAAATCATGCCATGTTTATGTGTTGAATAGAATTTACAAGTAACTAAAATACAAAGGATGACGGAAGATATAGTGGAACATGCTAATTTGAAAGTCTACAAAAGTTTCTTGGCCCTTTCTGCACGTTGCTTGAAAAACGGATATTGGCAGTTGGATTGTTGGCTCTTCTGTCACAAATTGGCCAATACCTTCATGTCCTTGTCTAAATTTGCTCAAATACAATTCAGTTCTATATTCGGATTGGGTAAAGTCTAATGCAAGGTATCCAACAGGAATTACTAGGAGCTGTTTGACATCACATGTCCTGTCCTACATGGTATTTAGTAAATGGAGATGTAAACACAATGCGAAACCTGGATGTGAGCCGCTAGTTATAGGTTGTGTATTGTTTAAAACGACTTTCTTTTGTGTTATATAATGTATGAATGCAGGAGAGCTTGTTCGATTTCAAGCTGGTGTAACAGTGGAGATCTTACAATTAGATGCCTGGTATTCAAGCAAAGATGGTTCCCCGGAAGGCCCAGCTACATACATCGTGAGGGGCCTTTGTCGAAGGTGTTGCATTCCAGAAGTTACTCTTAGATGTATGCAGGTAAAGTTGTTTTCTGGAAGCCGGAAGTCCTTTTGTGTTTCTTCAAATTGGTTGGTTTACCATGTAACGTTCTACCATTTTGCCAATTTCTTCCTTTTAAAAATAATATATATTTTTCTTTGCAATCTCAAGGAAATTTGTAAGAGGAACAAAGGATCTGTAGTAAAGAATAGTAGTTTTTAGTTTTTGTTTCGTGCTAAATTCACAGGTTTCTGTTTCGCTCGTGGAGTCGGGCAATCCACCTGAAAGCCATGATGAGCTCATTGAACTAGTTGCATCGCCTGAAACTGGGTTTCTCCATTTATTTAGTCAGCAACAATTGCAGGTAATCTATTATCTAGATAACGAGTCTTTACTTGCTTGGGGTGGCTATTATCACATTTTCTCTTTTCATTCTTCTTCGTAGTCATAGTTGACCTTCCCTCACAGGAGAATTGACTTGGATGGCAGTTTTGTCAACATAATTTTTTCCTTGGCAATAGTGTTGCCCTCCTAAATTTTGTCCATCCACCCTTTTTTATTATTATTATTTTTTTGGTTTCTGGTAAAGTTGCCAAGATTAGGGCCTTACTATAATCTTTAGGCTTAATTACATTTTTGGTCTCCAAAAAGTGTTGTCATTTTGGTCCTCAATACTTAAATTGTGTCAATTTGGTCCTTAATGTACAAAAATTTGGTTCTTAATGTTTAAATTGTGTCAATTGGGTCCCCAATGTATAACAATTGTTCCAATTTACTCATATTTGGGAACTAAAACTATAATTAAGCCATAATCTTACTGTGTTAGAAATTCGCCTGAATGATTAAAGGTGTTTTATTTTTCATGAGTTTGAGAATTATATAGGTCCCACAAATAATCCATTTTTGTATTGTAACTAGTCGTTATTTTGGTTGATACAACAATTAAATACCATTGATTTTGCTGATAATTTTGTTTTGTTTTGTCCAGGAATTTTTATTATTAGAGAGAGAATACTGGATATGCAAATTGGAGCTTGGAGAGGAACTTCCTTGTTGATTTGTGTGTAAATTATGAGGTGTTGATTTAGGGTTTAATTATGAGGTGCTGATTTAGTAGCAGTGTAATGCTCTGCTGATGCAGTGGTATTTTTGTGGAATGGATGAAGGGTTGAAGTTTTATTTATTTATTTTAATTTTTTTTTTTAAGTGGCGTGTTTTGGGTAGTTCTTTTCTACGCAGTAGGTAGATTGAGATCCTGTATTTGTTGATTCTTAATTGATTGTTGAGCTCCCTCTCCAACTTTCATAAGTTTATGTAGTAATTACTCCAACTCCAACTAAACAAGGGAAATGCCATTTTAATGAATAGTTGGAAAAAAAAATTAATTTAGTGGAAACCTTGCAATATCAAAAGAAAATTTAATTAACTTTAACTGCTAAATTGAAAATATTTTTTGTACTGACATTATAATGATATTTCCCCTTTAAATTACCATCATTTTTCAATTTAAAAAAATTTAATTCAGTGAAAATTAATTATCATAAGCATAATTGTTTAGTAAAATTCTCACTTTTATTTCATTAAAAGTTCTGAAGTCCATGTTTTTATCATTTTCATTAGTTATCAAAAGAACTGATTTGTCTTGTAAAACATGCCCTTTTCTTGTGATTTTAGTTGAAATGTTATTTTGATTTTCAAAAGATTATATTAAATATGCATCCCAACCATGAATTACATATATAAATTGAAACACAGAAATAAAAATACAAAAATAGTTCATTGATGTTTAGATTAGAGACTGAAGACTATTTAACATATTATAATTCACAAAAACTAAATAAAAAGCTCAGTTTTAAGTCATTCATCGGTCTGCTAATTATAATTATCAAATGTTTTTGGCGTTTATAATTAGTAGACCAAGGGATGATTATATTTAAGTTTTTTTAATTAAGCACTTCTAGCCAAACATGTGTGGAGGATTTTGATTGACCCTAAATCTCTATTCTCCAAGGTTTTGTCAGGGAAATATTGTTCGTCTCAATCTTTTCTTATGGATACTGTCAAGAGCAATGCTTCATGGGGATGGAAATGAATTTATGAGGAAGAGACTTGTTAAATCCGGAGATAAGATGGGTGGTAGGGGATGGTAAGTTAATTAATCCTCTTTGGAGGATCAATGGATTTCAACTATTCATAATCCAACATGCTTGAATCTATCTCACTTCATTGATACTCCAAATCATGCTTGGAGGATCGATCGTCTACGAGTATTCTTTCCACTGGAGTGCATAGATTATATTAGGGTTATTCATTTACCGGTCGTGCCTTCGTGAGATCAAATTATTTCAGCTTTACTAAATTTGACCAATACATCATTAAGGCTTTTTATTTATATGCAGCGCGCTTTTTATTTATATGGTAAGTTAATTAATCCTCTTTTTATTTATACGTAGGGGTACACGTCACCAATCTGGTGATCTCATTTGAAAGTGATTGTAGAATCTTAGACAACCTCCTAAGTGGACGCTTTTTTATAGAAGTGGCTTTATTGTATCTTTTCAGTCCGATAGGTGTTATATCGGAGAAGTTTCCACTAAGCCTAGTTGTCCATGATGTGATAAAGGGATAGAGACTTTGGATCACTATTTCTTTGAATGCCAGTATTCTCAACTGGTTTGGCGAGCTTCTTCATTAGGCTTGAATTTTTTTAGAGGAAATTCCATGTTTTTTTCTGGATTGGTTCAAACAATAGATGAAGAAGGTTTGGGATCATGAAATTATTGTCCAATCCATTGCTATTCTTTGGGCCATTTTGCGTCAGAGAAATAGTTATGTGTTTAAAGGCATGAATATGACACAATTACAAGCAAATCTTCTTGCTCAAGAGCTCACCTCTAACGTTACTTGAAGATCATTCCCATGTTTAGAGCAGGCTTTAATACCTTAACATCTACTGCTGATGTTTATAATAATGGTGATATCTGTATGCTTGGAAATTCTCTCTCTAATGTGACAGATTACTAGGTGTAGACTTTTGTCACTGATGGTTCATAGCGGGCAGCTGATCAAAGTGCGTGTCATGTGTTTGTTTCAATGTAGACTTTTGCAAATTCTCTCCCATCATCTCTAATGCCCTTTGATGGTCATCTCTCACCTACGTATGACAACACTCGCGTATATATAAAGGGTGACTAGAGCAGCGCCACCTCAATCGTAGTTGTCGATGTGATCAATGTCCACCATCGTTGCCAAATAGTGGAGACGTATCTTGTTCAGAGTCAACTCCGCATAGTAACTGATGGGGTTCGAGGAACCCGTCAAACTATCAAAAGTTTTTTTAAAAAAACATTAGTTATCTTATCAATATTTTGTTTAATATAAATTACTCTCATCAAAAAGTTAAGAGACTCCATCAAATACAGATCCACAATTTATTGTTTTGAGAATTTAAATCACTCTATTTGATTAACAATTATTAAAAATAGTTTTTGAATTTTTATTTTTTATTTTTAGTGAACTTTTTAAATATTTATGTAATTATTTTACTTTGTAGATTCACTTAATCTAGATACTTAGACACATTTCAAAAGTAAAATATTTATGAAAAATATTTTAAAAATTCACTTACATAAAAAAAAAAATTAAAAATCAGTATATATATATTGTATTTGTTGAATTTTTTTAAAAAAATTACAAATATTTTACTTTTTAGATGTATATAGGTTAGGTACGTCTAAAAAGAAAAAAAATAGACAAAATAAAAAAACTCGAGCTGTTTTTGAAAATTCAAAATCACTCAAAACCAAACAAAGTAAATGTTGTTTAGTTTAATTTTTTTTAATAGAATTTACGGAACTTCAAGCTTTTGAACTAACCCATCTATAAGCTAGTGCAAATTTATTAAAATTGCCATTTTGAAATGCAACAAGAAAAAATCAGCTATATATGTATAAATAAATCAATTAAACACTGCAAAATATACACACCTCATTGAACCAAGGACACTATTGACCCTTCTAACTTTGCTTGTCCTCCAATTTCATCACTGGAAAAAGTTACACTTAGTCAATATAATAGATCCAAGGCTAATCAAAACCAAAACTCATTCAAGGGGCCACTCCAAAACTCATACCCCTTCATATCTGCAATATATACTCAGATCTGGATTATTAACTTCATAACTGCTTATATATATACATATTCAAATCACAAATTTCATTCAAAATTTTGAGTGATGAGAGAAGATCAAAGTGAGCAAGCAGGCATTGAAGATAATACAAATAAACATAAACACTACTATAATACAAAAGAATAACACTTACCAGAAATGGAAGCCAAAAGAACACTACTATAATTTGAAGTTTGATTTTGCACCTAATATGAAATTCAGGTGCCTACACTATACAAATAATAGTGACTAATTAATCACAAACAGATATATAACCACTCAAAGAAGTAACAAAAAATTTCATCAATAATACAATATCAACTACTTACCTAACAAACAAAAATCCAACTAATTTTAACCACCCAAAAAAGTCCCCCCCCCCCTCCGCCCCCAAATAATAATTAAGCAACCAATCCAATTTCCAAATAAGAAGAATCTGTTCTCTAGCATAAGCATTTTCTGATATGAAAATGAAGTCATTAATTAACCTACAAAAATCCTAAAAGTAGAGAAAGATTGCACTTGCAATTTTAGTGAAACTAACAGAATTTTAACAGAACACTACTTACCTCTAATGTTCAAATTTGATTTTCAAATTTCATGTTTGGTTTGATTTTCAAATTATACTAAAACAGGGAAATCACAAAATAAAAGCAGATGATTGTAAATTCAAAATATATCACCTTATCTTTGTACAAAACAAGCAATTATAAATCAGAATAAAGCATACAAAAGCGTTGCCATACCCTTTTTTTTCTTGTAGTGAATTTAACTGTACAACAATTGATTACTCATTTCCAACTTGCAGGTACAGTAACTGATCATGATCATGAGTTTTTTTTCTCCTCCTAGTCCTTGGTGAGAAACAACTTCAAGATGACAATAATAGATAAGACAAAATACACATCATCTTCTTCAAAAATATTTGTAGTTAACCTGCTTTTCCTAAATATTCACTACATCAAATGTTAACTTAGACCAGCCGATGATATGATTCTTATGGCCCTGATTACCCTAATAGGGAGAAATATCAAGTACAGGGCAATGAGGCCCATTCCAAGCTTCCGGGTAGGACGCATATCATTCCTTGGTAAAACAACAAGTGCCCAGATAGGTCCTGAGATGAGAAATCTCATAGTATAGAAGAGGCTTCTGTCTTGTGGAACAATGTACAAGCCAGGTTTCTCTGATCAGGCTCCAAGCAACATTGAGATCCCCAAACCAAGTGTGTTGAACATCAGACTTGCATAGCATCCAGACAAGGCGATCTACATACCATCCCCACCATTCATTGCCAATGAAACATTTGACACTAAATCACCCATCGAGTTGCCCTATGCCAATACAGTTAATCCAAGGATTGATGGATTAACCCCTAGAATTACACCCAATCCTACCAACAGAGCAACAAACTCATTTGCAATCATGTAGAACCAAACACTACTCATCAAAAATCCACCCAAAACCAATGGAAGTAAAAACTTCTAAGGTGGGCGGTGTGATCTAGCGTACCGAAATGCAAGAAAACTGAGTGCACAACCAATGGAAACACTAAGCATATAAGCAACCTTTCTGCTTTTAGAACCTAGAGTCTTGAGTCCTCCAGAGAAATACCAAAAGAATGGGAGCAAGTGAAGCACTGCCTACAATGTAGAGACCTTTGACTAAGATTCCTCCTCAACTAGAGGAATTGTCAACCGGCGTGGCACTTTTAAAGGCAACTCCGTTATCGAACTTAGTTTAGAACATGAGAATGACGAGTGCTCAGTTTCTATGCCATCATCAATCCAACCCCACACAAGACTTTCATTGTCAGAGACCTTAGCTGACTGATTTGAATATATTGCGACATTTGACACCCACATCTACTGAAGCAATGCATTACGGGACACGATTGTATCACTTTCTATGTCCATGTCAAGCAACGTACTATAGATAGAGTCATCCTCTTGGTTCCCTTGAGAGAATGCACTTCCTTTGACAAGAAACAACAATGTAACAACAACCAATTTCAACCTCCGAGCATGTTTCCTCAAAATCTCATTCGCAGCAACAACAAATGCATAAACTGCATAAATCAAGACAAATGTGATGGCTCCCCCCACAATCACCTTACCAACATACAAAACCAATGAAAGTGATACAAGAGTAACGAGCTGCACGTGAAATATGTGGCATGGGATACACTTCTCACATTGCTCTAACTTGGATCTCCATATAAGTGCAATTACTTTAAGTTATTCACACTTTAATGTATTTTCTTCTATATATTATGTTGTGGGTGTAAATATTTAAATAAGTTACCCTTGTATGTGATTTAAAACAAGTTTGCTTGAATTAGGTTGTACTAACTGCTTATAATCTAAAATAAATTCTAATACTAATCATGTTAGCCGTGTCATGTTCGGATTGACACGACCTCAAGTAGGTTAGGTCAATGTTATGATATTTGACACGTTTAATTAAATGGATCATTTTAGTGTATCATGTTAGTGTTGGGTGTTTTAGACACGAACCCGTGATGACACGACATGACATGACATGATTGCTACCCCAACTTGGGATGAGGATATTCTTAGAGTGCGTTTGGATCAAGGATTTTTGGGAGACTTGTGGAAGGAAAGAAAAAAAATAAGGGAAAAAATGTATGAAATAGAAGCTAAATTTTTTCCCTTCCCTATCTATTTTTCTCCCCATCCACATAATCTTAGAATTCTTAATTTAAACACAACCTTAAAGTTTCAAAGTGAAACGCTGGAAATAGCAATCTTGATGAGCTGCAATACATGAGTTCAATGGTTGCCTTGTTGAACTACATACGGAAGACCTTAATGCCAAAGGGTTTTGATTTACTTGGACTAAAAAACAAGAAAAAAGAAAAAAAACCAGCAAGTTAACGAGTATACTAGTTAATAATACCTAGTGCGTTAAAGTTTTTAAATATCATTGTCCTAATGTTTCCCGTCGTTACTTTAAATGCCCGAAATTAAATTGAGAAAACTTATCAAATTCATGAATTTTTGGATGAAGCATGGTATATCAAGAAGATTTTTCAAAATTCAACAAGTATTAGATTCTCTGAGTGTTGAGAATGAATATTAAAATTAAAAGACTCGACTCGGGAAATTGAACAAAAAACACTACTCTAACTTTAACTTTAGTTTGAGAGTCATTAGAACCAAAGAGAAACTAAATTAGATCCACGTGTTTTAACTCTCCATATAGCCATAGGAAAACAAGAGGCACTTCAACATTATATTAATCCGTATGTTGCAAAAGAATCATTCCACAACTACAATGCCAAAATAAAATTAAAGTTGATAGCCATAGACTGAGGAATAATATTATCAGCCATTATGACAATAATGGGAAGAAATTAGAAGAGATAAATGAGATTAAGGCTTTGAATACACACACACACACACATATATATTATGTATGTCCACGTATACATATTTCGTCTTTTTCCTTTAGACAATTTTATACTTCATTCAATAGGAATTTTTTTTATTTTTTATTTTTTTGGGGAGGGAGGGGGGGCAAGTAGGTATTATGTTCCAAGTGCCAAACTAGCATTTTGCCTCAGAACATCAACTAAATTGAATACAGGATCAGAACTTTGTTCAAGTAATTGTGCTTCTACATCATTTATATGAGCAAGTAACAAAACATACTTGTCTCTCAAGAATGCTCTTGAAAAGTGAATACCATGTGAACACTGAGTCCATTGTGGCAAAGACTAGAAGAAAGTCAAATTCTAATAAATCAGCTACCTAAGCAGAGCTACAAATGAAGATGTGTCAAGAGACTTAAAAAGGGCCAAGAACTGCATTGATCCACAAATTGTGTTGGGTGTGGAAGTGAATGACTACAATGCTAACATTGTCAATCACATTGTAAGCTTACTCAAACCACCAAAAACATCTCTAATTTGCCACTAATGTACAAGTTAGCAGTCATCAAATTGAATTACTTTGCACATACTCAAGTTTCATTGAAAATGAAGGATATTCAAATAGATTTTCCACCCAAACATTTTCATTGCCCATTAAAAACTCATTCCTTTTTAGGTGGCTACGATCTGCTGCTTACCATCTGAAGAACTGACCCGTGTTTCTCTTCTTTGCAAATCCATCTCCCAATAATATGTTGATTAAGAGAAAAAAAAGAAGGCCATTTTTAGTAAAGTGCCAAACAGTATGTCATTAGCAAGTCTTGGGCAAAAAGGGATTTTACATATCAACTCAGCTTCAAAATCCAAAAAACACCATGTGATGAGAGCTTCATTCCATTCCTGACACCAGTGCTTTCATCAATAAGGGAGAAAACTTTACATCAGCGTGGAATCCGTCAAACTTTCCAAATCATCACACACCAGACATTCAAATCCCTTCAAACCCTTTCTTGGAGATTGCACACAAAATCTATTGCCTTGATGGCGAGGGAATTGTTAGATGTGCATGGGTATTTCTGCCTGCACTAGCATTTTTTTGTTTTTTTAAGTTTTCCCATGACAAACCTCCATATTGTTGTGCAGAGCCTCAAGCATCCTCAACAGCTACCTGCAATGTAAGGAAACAAAACCATAAGTTGATAAGAGGTTCAAAGTAATATACATGAACACAATTGTAGTAGAGATGAGAAGCCAAGCGAATTTGCTTAATAACAAATAAATTGAAATTAGCAACCAAACTCAAGCTCACTTAAAGGAAAAAGGACCAAACTTCATCATTTTATTAACTATTATTGTAAAGTCTTAGCTACTCTATTAACTATGGATTGCCCACATGGATTTTGGCCAGACAAGGTGGCTTCCTAACTGTCTAATGTAAAATAGCATGCAAGGAGAAAGGCTCAAAAACACAAAGTGATTTTTGTAAGGTCTGGAAATTTAAATGATCAAAAGTCTTGCCTAGGAGTGTGCTGGAGGGAGGTTTTTTCAATCATGGAAAGGACTTCTTCTCAATTATCTCCTTTTTTGATTTTTTTTTTCCTATCTCTTATTCCTTTATTACCTACGAGAGTTTTCTACATTATCCAAAGTACTTATGATGCAAATTTCTGGCATACCTTGAGAAGAGGCACAAAGACTTGCAGTGCAGTTTAGATGATGAGCGTGCATACATCCTAAAGTTTGTTTCCACAACAACAAAGCACTGAGAACAAAAAGGTAATGACAATAGTCAGTACATTTTTCTATTTAAATTTTCAACAAAACATTGAAAAAATACTGAAAAGCACAGTTTTACAAGCTACAACTGCAGGTTTTAACAGACTGAGGAAGTTGTCCTCTTTAGGGTTAAAAATATTCTCGACGCTCATGGAGGTGTATTTGTATTTGGTGGAGTAGGCGAACGTACTCATGAAGCAGATGAAAAACAATATCAGCATTCCAAGTGAAATGGAACCACTCATTAGCTCTTGTCTTGGCAATTTCAAAAAAGAACAAATAACTTGAACTAATACAAATTGCTGAACCATTTATTTTGTAGCCATTGGAAACATTATGAAGCTAGCTAATAAATCATATGTCACATTTCCATTGTTGATGTAATAGATTAATTTTCCCAAAATATATTCCATGCTGCCATGGATATGATACATTATGCTGTCTCTGGCACTGCTATATGTTCTGCATAAATGCGACACACCAAATTTTCGTGTCCCAACTAAGTCCAAAAAATTGTAAAAGTGGAATACATAATTCTAACTCTATTGAAATTAAACTAGAAGCCATGGTATGGACTACAAATAGATAACATAATGAAATTAAAGACAAAGGAAATTTTGTCTGCCAATTACCTGGAATTGAAGCAGCAGTACAGGAAAAATGAAAGATCAAGAGAAAAGGCAGTGTCTAGCTCAGATTGTGAATGAAGAACCTGGAAAAAAAATATTTTTGCGTGAGTTGGTGACAAGGATGAATTAGAGAACTAATGTATTCCCAAAGTAAAAGTGAACCATCACAACCTACAGAGTAGATTTTGATTGTCATCCATAGGTGAGCATGGAAGACCATGAACATAGTGACTAAGATTTTGGATGATTGATAAGCTCCACATCTTTAGAGATTGTCACTTATACGGTTTGGGAGAGAAGCATTGTTGTCTTTTAAGGATAATAAAATTCTTTAATCTGCCAGCTATTCATTCTAAGCACGACCCTAAAATTTAAAACTCAAAATTTATGCATAAGCTTATCATCAGTAAATTTCAAATTTACTAAAGCTAGAACCTGAAACAACTCGAAATTATAATGATTGTAACAATAGAAGAATTATGTTTGAGTGAGTTACTGTTGTGAAGAGTATCAAAAAGTGATGCTATACTTCTCAATAGACTTCAAAAAACCAGATTTATAAAGTTCAAAGCTTGTACATCATTTTTTTTTTTTTTTCAGAATGAGATGGAATGCATTTTAAATGCACAATAGTAAAATAAAGATTCTCTTATGGTCCTAACAAAAATGCAAACTCGAAATATGACTGAAACATGGTGCAGAAGTAAAATTTTTGCTTCCATTCAGGTACTTGTAGAACAAAAGTGCAAGGATTCTATTGTTTACTTAAACATGGATGAATTAATGTGGGAACAAGTAGAATTTTAGAAAAATGGCAGTTGATTATGCATGAATTGAGCTCAGGGTGAGTAAAAACTGCGGAACAAACTTGATACATAAACTTGAAACCAAACAATCATCAATAGCCACCCCTTTGACAGAATATTTGCTAAACCTAGAAAAAATTCATCTCTTATGCTTTGTTTGTTTTGGCCGAAAATGCTTTTTCGAAAAATGTTTGTCACATTTTTGGCGGTTAGTATGATAGAAAATGAAAGTTAAATGGAAAATGTTTTCAATGGTCAATAAAAAATAAGCCTTTTGAGTGAAAAATCCTTTATGGAAAAATGTTTTCTATGGAAAAATGTTTGTCACATTTTTTCCCGGAGTGTAAAACATTTTTTGGTCTAAAGTCTTGCCAACACTACCACACTACCACCACCACCACCATTGTTGCCGCCACCCCCCCACTCCAACTAATGCCACTGCTAATGCAACCACTAGTACATTAGTTTCAAGTTGCAATCAAACATAGGAGATCATTTTGTAGAGAAAACATTTTATAGAAAAATAGGTTGCGTTTGGTTTACTTTTGGAATTGTGATTCTAATAAAAAAAATTCAAAACTCATAACTAAACACACAACTCAAAACTCAATTCAAAAACTATTTTTAAAATTCATAACACACAATTCAAACCTCTTTTCAAAAGTCATAACCAAACTCTTTTCCAAACGAACAGGGCACTTTTTCCATCAGCACCTATGAATAATACAAGATAAAATAACAAATGAGAATGAAAATTAAGAGAAAAGGAAATATTTGAAAGGAAAAAACAAAGAATGAATTGAAAAACAGAGCAGTGTGTTTAATAATAATTAATTAGTAATGTATTGGTAATTTCAACATTCACAACAAACTAAAACTCTCTTACGATCCAAAAGAAGTAGATACTAAACTCTGAGTTGTGATAAAATCTGAGATGATATTGGTAATGAGAAAATAAATAAATAAAAATGGTATGACAGATGTTGTGTTTGTTTGTTTGTACCTTGCAGTTGGCCTATGATCTAGTAGAATAAATAATCGACTATTTTTTAAAGAGCCTATGATCTAGTAGAATAAATATATCTAAAGCTAAGACTCTCATTGCAAACAATTTTTAATATTTCATGTTTTGGAGTTTGTCGGAAGATTTTTGGAGTGGCAAAGTAGCGAGGATTTCTCGCTAGTGTCTGCTAAGATACTTTAGTCTTTGGTCAACCCCATCTGGAAAAGAACCCGATTTTATCAAAGATTAGAGAACTATTTGTCACTATTAGATGAACTTCCCCTTATGTTTTCTTCTTATTGTTTTCCATATCGCCCACTTCATGATAAGTCTAAACAAATCAACAAGTAAATTTAAACAAACAAACACAAAAACTCTATACGGTATGCCAATTTCTAATAGTTTCCTATATTTTTTTGAATATTTGCCTTGGATTTGAATTCTAAATAATACTCCAAGTAGGGTAGATGGCTTCTCAACTCCCCTTTAATAAAGGAAGCCTAAATCCCTCCAACTACTAGAACAGATTGCCCACATGGATTTTGACAAGATTACGTGTGGCTTTGTAATTGTCAAATGTAATCCAGCATGCAAGCAGGATGGTTTAAAAATACAACTTGATACTAAAAAAGAAAAAAATCCCTTCTTGCATGGCAATGAAGTCTTAATGATCAAAAGTCTTACATGACAATGTGCAATAGGGAGGTGTTTACAATTGTAGTCTCAGGAAAGGACTTTATTCTCAATTTTCTTCATATATCTCTTGCTCCTTTATTACTTATGAGAGCTTTCGCCATGACTGGACAATAGTATATGAATATATTCTGAAAAGAAATTTATAAAAAAAAAAAAAAAAAAACTCATGACAATTCTAAAACTCAAAAAATAGCGACCCATTGCATTCAAAATTGTAGCTCTCCCCAAAGCCAAGAAGCATTGAGTTAAATCAAAGCAGCCAAAGTCTTTTATCAAGCATAATTTTGGCATACCTTGAAAAGAGGCACAAAATCTCACAATGCAGCTTAGACAGTAAGTATGAATACATCCTAAAGTTTGTTTCCACAACAACAAAGCCCTGGAGAGCAGAAGGGTGACAACAACAATAGTTAGTGGGATTCACTATTTAAACTGTCCACATAGGCTGCGTTTGGTTTAGTTTTGAAAATAATTTTGAAACACAAGATTGAAAAGAGTTTTCAAAATTTGAAAATTTATTTGGTTGTATATTTTGAAATTAGTTTTGTAGGTTTGTAGTTTGGAATGATTTGAAATTTCTTTGTAGTTGCATAGATGGATGTGAGAGAAAAAGTGATTGATTGATGTGTAGGATGTGAGAGGATGAGAGAAGAGATAGAAAAAGTGATTGAAAATAATTTTGAGAAAATTGTAAACCCAACAAATTTTGGGTTTTGAGCTCTCAAAAATTGTTTTCAAAACAAACCAAACAAGTCATATTTTCTATATTGTTTTCACAGAAAACTGAGAAAATATAGAAAAATACACTTTTACAAGTTGAACAACGAAAAGAGCATAGTATTCAAAGTCACAACTACATGTCTGTAAGTAGAGTCAGGGTAAAAATAAAATAAAAATGAGAATGAAATTCATCCATGCAGCAGAGGTATATAGACAAAAAAGGAAAAGGAAATATTTGAAAGAAAAATAAAAGAAATGAACGTAAAAACATTGTTGTGTGTTGATACAGGTGAAAAATAGAAGCTATAAATCAGAATTATTAGAGCTGATGTGGAGATGTAGTCGAAGACACAAAATGATCAATTTGAGTTGATCAAACCATAGTAGCAGGAAACTCTTAATTTGGTGATGTTTCTTACTAAGTATGACGCACGGGTACGAGCACGAATACTGGTACTCGTACAATACGTGTATGTTGATATGGTAAAATCCAAAGAAAGTAAGGTACAGGTACGACTTGGTACACTTGTAAAAAAAATATTTATTTTTAATTTAGAGTAATGTAGAAATTAATTAAATGGTTTAATTTGTTAAGATCCAACATATAATTAACATTTAATGCAAAAAATAAACGTATAAATCAAAATTAAGTGTCAATATATTAAATAATTTACAAACAATAGTTTAATTTTAAAATCATACCAACCATAAAGCTAAAAATAAAAAAAGAATTCTAGTGAAATGAGTTTTATCTATGTAGTAAAAGAATATATTATTTCAACTAAGGTACGGTACGGCTTGGGTATATACTAGGTACGCTTGGGTATGTCAAAAATTAAGAAGAAAAATTTTAGGTACATGTTTTGTGTACCTGGTACGTATGTAGAAGCATCATGCGAGATACTATATGCCAGTAAATACTTGGTACAAGTACGACATGCTTTTCGAAATACCTATGCTTCATAGCTTACTAAGAAACGCAATTCCACGCTTTCAAATAAGAAACCAACAAGAAACTCGCTCATTTCTAGGAATAAACTCCCTTTCAAGTGAGATTGAATCTCTCAAGCATACAAATCTTAAAGAAATAAAAGAAAAACAACTCAAACTTATTATCGTACTTTCTATTTACATAATATTTATTTATATTTAATAAAAACAATTTGTAGTTGATATCAATCTCCAACAAAAATTCATATTTTAACAAATATATTACAACTAACTAAATAGAAAAAAATAATTTTTAGAATATAATTATTTATTTAATAATTTAATATATAAAATATATACATGCTCCAATATAGGTATGACAGATTTTGTGTTTGCTTGTTTGTAAGTTGAAAAATTGTTTGATAAAAATTTAAATGTTAAACTAAAATAAATTATTTGATAGGTATAAGATCAAATTTAAAATTCAAAGTTTAAATTTAAAATTTATTATTTTTAATTCTACTTTTTTTAATTTTTATATTGTGATAGTAGAGGATGCAAATATAAATAAATCCACATTTGTGATAAAAATCTGAAATTGGTAATGAGAATACAAATAAATAAATAAAAATGGTAGGACAAATTTTGTGTTTGTTTGTTTGTACCTTGCAGGTGGCTGCTTATAGTTCGAAGAATTCTACATAAGGAATGTATTGGATGATGGACCAATATTCTTTCCCCTTTTCACACTTCTGTTTCAGTATTGGATTACAATCTACGATCCACAGTAACAAAAGCGAGGGAGGGAATCCTTGTTCTGGAAAGGACGCGAGCCTAGGGCAACTCCAGATTTCAAGTCTTTCAAGAGAGGTGAGGTTTTGAAACTCCTCATAAGAGAGTCTTTCCAGATTTGGGAAGTTCCAGATGTTCAAATTGATGAGAGAGGTGGGCAGGAACATCCCTTCTTCTGGAAAGGACACCGTATCTCCCCACGGCCAACCTCCGCCATCAAGTGTGAGTGTTGTAAGAGAAGAGAGTTTGTGCAAACCCCACTCTAATGGAGATGGAGGCGGAACTGGAAGTTGACCCACTCTCAAATTCCCGATTTCAAGTGAAGTGATGTTGGTGGGGAAACTCCCTTCCTTCACAAAGTAGGAGACCATTCCTGCTCTGCAATAAACTAAACACAGCTTTTGAAGCGAAGTGGCTTGGTTGATGTTGTTGTTCTCATCACGACCACCAAGTGACAGGGGCTCCAGATTAGGACAACATCTTATCCGCAATTCACTGAGATTCCTGAGATTATTGGCTTCTGGTAAAGATTTGAGACTCCTGCAACCACCAATTTGAATAGTTTCAAGAGATGGACAATCAATTTTGATCCCTTCCTCTGCAAAAAGTGACTCCAGATTTTTACACGACCCAATCCCAAGTTGTTTTAGTGTGGATGGTAGCCCACCTCTTGACAATAAATATGTGAGTGATGCACAGTCAGAAACGTCCAACTCTTGCAGATTATTGAGTGTCATCAACTCAGGTAGGGACTCCAAAGCATCACACCTTGAAACCCCAAGTTCTCTCAGCATAGATGGCAAACCTTTCATTGGAAAAGAGATCAGACTTGCACAATTGCGGATTCTAAGCACCCTAAGAGATGTGTATGTGTGCAGATCTTGTGGCAGTTTCTTCAGCATTCCACACTCTTCAATTGTTAAATACTCGAGTCTCGTCATGCAAGGCAGCCCCTCATGTTGCTGCTCTTTCGAACCTTCTCCTCCTTTTTCTTGCTCTTCTTCAAACAAGCAAACGAGTTTGGGACAATCAGAAATCTACAAATGGCAGAGGGAGGGGAGACATACTTGTGTTCTCACCTTATTCTGCCACAATGTTATGAGTTCTTCGCAGTTACTAATGCCCAATTTCTCGAGTCCCATCAAATCTCGAGTAAACCATGTCGGTAGGAATGCCAATTTTTCAACATGAGAAATGCTAAAAGCAGTTATTGAAGTCAAATGCTTAGACATTTCAGTAGCCAGTAACTCTTCATCAATTGTGCTTGGATCGCAGAGGGAGTCGGGAACTGTAACATGGCTAATATCCAAGGTGAGGGAACCAAGTTCAATCGTGTTCATCCCTAAGAGTGCTGGAAGGCTTGGGAGCATAACATTATTCATTGACAAGGATGCAAGTGGTGGCTGAACGAGGCTCGAAACATCAATCAACAACTGCGGACAACCATCAATTTTGAGAGAATTGAGACAAGGAAGATCATTTGGTAATCTTCCAACAAGTTTGGGACAATTTATGATGGAAAGCTCACTGAGATGACTGAACGGCTGAACTCCCTCTGTTTCAAAAGCAGACCAATCCTCCCATTCTGTCATAAACTCAAAGCTCAGTCTCTCTAGAGAGGGGAAAGGTTTGGCACCACACTGCTGCCCATAGAACTCACAACCAAGGTACTTTATTGTACTCATTCCTTCAATGTAAAGGTCTTTAAGCACGGGCAGTTGTCCAAGTGGTGGCAATGATGTGCAATATTTACTACCTTCTAATCGCATGAATACCATTTTAGAGAATGAAACATCTCCAACCCAGTTTGGAAATTTTGTACTACCATACCCACTGATGATGAGTCGTTCCAAAAATTTGAAAGGCCTCATCACGTCAAGCACATCCCTCTCAACTATGTCATTCTGTAAACTATGAGATTCATTCCATTCTAGTGATAACTCTTTTAACTCCTCCTTAGACATTAAATTGGCATCCACTGCATCCTTAACACCACTGACATTCTCCATTCTTGATATGTGTATTGCCCCTTGAATATGTGATAGGTTTTTCAACTCTCCTATTTTACGCCCACGATCTTTACCCACCATAAAATTTGACAATGTTCGGAGATTAGTTAATTTACCTATGTGTAGTGACATCTCTTCTGATGATGGAATATGCACGCCAGTCATGTCAAAGTGGCGCAAGTTCACTAACCTCCCCATGTTTAGAGGCAACTTCTCAAGTTTAACACAAAATTTCAAAAACAAGACTTGTAAATTGTAGAGAGTTACCACCGAATCAGGTAACATCCTAATTCGAGAATGGGATACATCAAGGTACCGTAGATGCTTTAGATCTCCAATGGAATCTGGTAGTTCATCAATCCCATAACAACACAAACGCAACTCACGTAAGCACTTTAACATTGGCAACAAATCATGAATCAAGTACCTTGTTGTGTAGTGGAATGCAATTGCCGAAAACCTTAAGAAGGTTCGTAAGCATCTGGCATCATCGAAAGCTTTGAATTTTCTGATTCCTTCATATGCACTACCAACATAAGATGAATGTCGAGCTTTATTTGAAATCTTGTTCTGCTTGCCGCCCTCTAAATTATTCTCCAACCTAAAACAGATGTCCCCTGCAACTGCTTGAGCCAAATCATTGATGAGGTCATGCATTATGAATAGCAATTTATTATGCCTTGACAATTGGAAAAATGACCTAGACACCAATTCGTGAAAATACCTGCGGCCTACATCTTCTATTTGTTCTCCACCTTCTGGGTGTTCAATTAAACCTTCTGCCATCCATAACAAGACTAATTCATCCTTCCCAAATTCGTAATCCTTTGGGACAATTGCACAATAACCAAAGCACCTCTTCAAATGGGAAGGGAGATGATGATAGCTCAATTTTAGTGATGGGAGAATGTGGCTTTCCTCGTATGGTTTATCCCATATATTGCTAGTTAGTACCATTTTCCATTCATGCTCATTTTGGTTACATTGTAATAAGCCACCGAGAGCCCTTGCTGCCAGTGGCAAGCCTCCGCACTTAGCAACAATTTGCCTACCAATTGATTCCAATTCTGGATGTTCACTAATATTTATATTCTTGAATGCATGTTGGGCAAAGATTGACCAGCAATCATCAGGTGATAACTCTTTCAAATCGCGGTGTTCAATTGTACCCACCTGTCGTGCAACAGTCGTGATTCGCGTTGTCACAATGATTTTACTTCCATGTGCTACAGCTCGAAACGGAGATTGTAGTGAACTCCACTCTTCATCTCTATAGTTCCATACATCATCTAGGACAAGCAAAAACTTTTTTCCTGCCAGTTTGTCCTCAAGTTTACGTTGAAGGGTATTTAACTCTGTCGAATTGCATGAATCAAGATTGAATTCATCCAAAATTGCCTTTGTTATTCTCTTAACGTCAAACTCGTCAGATACACAAACCCACGCTTTCAGATCGAAATGGCTTTTGACACCATTATCATCGCAAATGAGTTGAGCCAGAGTAGTCTTGCCAACCCCACCCATGCCCACGATGGGAATGACATCGACTTTGTTTTGAGTTGCTGCATCTCTGAGAAGCAATTCAATAATCTGTTTTTTCTTTTCTTCTCTGCCATAAACACAAGGCTCTTTCACCAAATATGTAGTTTCTGGTCTCTGCCACACATTTGTAGACTTCATCCCCCCAATAGCCTTTTTGACCAAACCAAGTTCCTTAATTCTTGTAGTAACATCTTGTAACTTGTTAGGTTTTATTTCTTGGCAATCCCGTTTGACAAAACTCCTTTGAGTTGTAATTTTATTCGCACTTTTATTTCAGTGAGGCTATGACTGTTTAGATGCGAATCCAACCCAAATTGTGTTTTTCAGAGAAGTTTGTGATGCTAATGCTTTCAAGATTGCCACTTCGCTGATTATGACGGGGGTCCAGGGGGCAGCGCCCCTTGGCGGGTCCGGGGCAGCGCCCCCGAAGCAAAATGCAAAAATGCATTCAAAATTGCCTGTCCGCTCGAGCGGACATACCCGCGCTCGAGCAGAGAATCCCTGGTTCCAGCAGTTTTGGTCGCCTGCAAAAATACTGAGATGTGTGATTTTGCGCTCGAGCGGGCGTTCTGGCGCTCGAGCAGACCTCTGTTATATCACGCACAGATTTTACTGAAGACGCTCGAGCGGGCTGTTGGACGCTCGAGCGGAGATCGCGGGACAGATTCTATAAATTCGCGTGTTGGGTCAGATTTTAGGATTACTACTCCAGATCTTCTTTTTGGTTTCTAGGGTTTATATCTGGGGATACTTTGTGAGTTTTCTTTGATGTTTTATTGAGTATTCAACTCATGTTCTAAAGAGAGTACATCAAAGGTTGTGTTTTGTTCTACAAAAGAGAGTGTTGTTCTTCAGTTGTGTATTCTGAAGAATTCGAGCCTGAAGCTGTGGTGGAATCTAGAGTGGCTCATCAGAAAGACAATTCCGTGGTGAAGATGGGGTTGGAAGAGGCAC
Source organism: Camellia sinensis (assembly GCF_055761805.1). Classification (NCBI taxonomy): domain Eukaryota; kingdom Viridiplantae; phylum Streptophyta; class Magnoliopsida; order Ericales; family Theaceae; genus Camellia; species Camellia sinensis. Next base: position 105,233,906 of record NC_138962.1, read on the forward strand.
ATAGAGGTTGGTTCAATTTGGCGTTGTGGATTCGCTAGGTAATTGAGAGTATACCTGTGTAATTCCTTTAATTCTTCTTAGTGGATTGTCTTGTGGCTGTTGCCCGTGGTTTTTTGATCACAGTTGGAGGTGTCCAATTGTGGTTTTTTCCACGTTAAATCATTGTGTCTCTTTGTCTTGATTGTTTGATTGGGATTGTTATATTCTGCTTAAAATTGATACATAATCACAAATCAACATCTAGGGGATTTCTAGATTTTTCAATTAACTGACCATTGATCTCCTTCAACTTGGACTCAATTGCAAAATTGAATTAAATTGTACTTGGAGTAAAACCAGTGCAACAAGTAGAAAGGAGGAATCGTCGTACCTTCCTACATGTGTTGGCCTCACCAACATCAACATCAGCATTAGTCTCTGCCCTGATCAGCTTCTTGTGTAGAGCTTCAGTGGCAAACTCGTCCAGCACATCGTCCGCATCATAAGCCAAATGCTGGAGCTCTTTCAGCCACTTATTGACAGCCCTGTCGGATATCTGCTTATCCTCTGCATCAGCAAGAACATCGTTTATATCTTCAAATGACTTCTTCAGCTTCTTGATGGAAGTGTTGACACCCTCACGACGCGCCAAGTTGATTAAATCAGGGGACAACAACTTGTCAATCACAGCTTGAAGCAATGGAGAGATAAAGATCCCCACCACATCCATGTCTACTCGTCTTTGTTGTGAAAGAGCCCAGGAAGGAATGTATGAAACAAAGCAATATGAGAGAGAGAGAGAGAGAGAGAGAGAGAGAGAGAGAGTTAAGAGCAAATTTTTGGAACTCTGCAAGTTTCTGTTTCAAACAAGTTTGGTAGGTAGTTAATTGAATGAAGAATATGATTTTAGATGGTTCTCTGTGTTCTCTACCAAGCAGGGTATAAAGCAAGTAAGGCCCTCCCTCCCTCTCTCCGTACCTAGCAAGCAAGGTATATGATTCTGGACAAACGTTTTGTATAATTTTTTTGGTTGGTGAAAGGCAGGGTATAAAGCAAGCAGGGCCCGTCCTCCCTCGCTCCCTCTCTAGCAAGCAGGGCATATGGTTCTCTCTGTTCTCTAGCAAGCAGGGTATATGATTCTGGACACTTTTAAAGTGCCTGAAACTGATACAAAAGAAAATAAGATAAAATACACATTTCAAAGTAAAATAAATTACAATATTATTTTTTCATTATACAACTAACAAATTAATGATGAAAATAAGACAAAATATTATGTGAACTTTAAAAGTGTCTAACAATATTATGTTAAACTTGTGAAACTCTATGTATATTTTCTAAACTATAAGACAGGTTAGTGTAATTTACTCCTGAAAAAAGAAAATGAAACTACAAATATGACTTAATATCTAGAGTTTCTTACCGAACTCCAATTTTTTTTTTTTTTTTAAATAAAAATTTTAAATTCAAGTTGTAAACTTATATCCCAAGTTGTTTCATAATGTCCTTTTTTCTAAACTAATTTATTATAAAAAAAAAAGTTTTTTTTTTTAATATTACTTTAACTTTGAAGTCAGTGTTTTGAAAATACCTCATAAATATTTTAAATTTCAAAAAAAAAAATTAAATTATTTGGATACGAGAATTTTATTTTTAAAGTACTTGTGTTTGGTAAATAAAATATTAAAAAAAGGGCTCCGTATAAGTAGATCAAAATAAAATTAAATATAAGGAGAAGAAAAGACGGGAGTTATTTATTAATCTAGTTGTGAACTTTTATACTTATAGGCCTTGTTTATTTCACTGGATATAAAATGGAGGATATAATATGATGTGAGATTTAGTTAGGATATATAATGAATAAGATATATGTATTAGATAATATATCTCCCAATTCATGTTTGTTAACTTGATATTTAAGATTGAATATATATTATCTATGTTTGTTTTAAAAATAAAATGAAATGGAATGCGACCATTTGAATTAGCATTCAATTTTCAAACTCCCTAAGATTATTTTAGGAATTGAATTCTCATTGCTTAAATAATAAAGTGTAAAGTGTTAAAAAAATAATAAATTCAATTGACAAAAGAAAAAGAGCATATAATATTATAAATAATGGTAGAGCATCTTGTCCTCTTTCTTTTTTCTTACTTAAGCTTAATAATATTCTTCGTCGCTTTTCAAAAAAAAAAAAAAAAATACTAGAGCATCGCTTGTAGTACTATATTTCTCATTACCTCTCTCCCAAGCTATAGAATTCACAAATATATGGGTTTCAACGCCTTGTAAGACACGGTAAGCAAGGCCAGCTCTGAGATTTCCAGGGTCCGAAACTGATAATTAACTGATAAATTTTTTGGGCCCTTCACATTTTTTTTTCATTAAATGAAAAAAAAAATATTGAAGGTAAAGGACAAAAGATTTGTGTCAAAATCACAAAAAATACTTAGTATTACATTACAACAACTAATAAGTATCGCTTGATTCTTGCTCTTCTTACATTTTTATAAGTAAATAAATAAATCATACTTGCATAATCTACTTTTTTTGTAAAATCATTTTCAATGGATAACAATGCTAATTATTTTAAATGGGCCTTTCAATTTTTTTAATGAGTCAATTTATTTTAAATTAGTTTGGGCTTTCCTTAATTTTTTTGGACTTCAAAGATACCTAATATATTACACTAAACTATAATAGGAGGGCGCCCTTTTTTGGGTTTATTGTCAATGGATAACAATGCTAATTTTTTTGAATAGGTCTTTCAATTTTTGAATGGGTCAATTTATTTTAAGTTAGTTTGGACTTTTTTAAATTTTTTTTGGGACTTAAAACATACTTAATATATTATACTAAATTATAATAAAAGGGACCCCTTTTTTTGGGTCTATTTTAAAGGGTCCTAGGCCATGGCCTGGTGGGCCTATATCCAAGGCCGACCCTGATGGTAAGAAATATACAGACATTAATGATGGATCTAGAAGTGATTGCCCCCTACGAATTCACTCAGTTATATATTAGTATTAGTTATTAATTATTTTTAAATTATACCAATTCACCCTCTCTAGGTTTTAAGGAAAATTAATTAGTTGCACAATCCATGCATTCTATATCTATGAAACATAACGTTCAAAGTACAAAAGTTAATAGTTTGGGCTAAAGATAACATCTTTAAAAAAAATAGTTTTGTTTCTCACAACTGGTATTAAAAAAATGTCTTAAAATTGCCATCTTTTGTAATTCAACAAAAAAATATAAAAAAAGAATACTTATTTATATATGTTTTTCATATTATTTTTTACTCTTTTTTTCTTTTTGTTAGAAATTAGGGGTGTTTGCGGTTCGGATTTGAACGGTTTGCGGATCGGTTTGGATCAGCTTGCATTTATACGGTTTGGAGAAAAGTCAACCCGCAACTGTCAACAGTGCAGTTTGCGGTTTGTGTGGATAGAGTTCACGGATGTGTGGGCAGTTGCGGGCGGTTTGCGGATTGGACTTTTTTCTTCAAAAATTTATTTTTGAGCCTCTTTTTTTTTTTTTTTTTCCCATTTTGTAAATATTTATTTTGGGTCCTTTTCCCTCCATTTTCTAAAATGCTCCAACATTAATAATTATTGAATTAAAAATTAGAAAATTAAAAACACAACAAAATCAATTTGTAACACAAACAAATCATTCAAAATCTTAATTTAAATCATAAACTGACACAAGCAAATATTTCAAAATTCTAAACTAGATCATCAATCCCATTCATTGTACATCATATAGCAGATTGTATATATATTACCAATTTGAATTCATAGAAAACTGAATAAAATATTTAATTTCATTTACATGGAATAAATGGATACTGGACAAATGAAGTGGGATAATCAGCAAATAATTTGAAAATATTTGCATCATTTCATAAGGTGCAAATCGAAAGACGCTACTACATATACAAATATTTTTAAAAACCACAGTACATAAATTATCAAGCAACACCTTCCTTCTCCATTTCTTAAAGAACATTTTATTTATATATTTTTCTCCATCCCCAAAAGTCTGCCATACAGTAATTAATAGGAAAAAGGCAAGAGCGTATTATGAACCAGCTTAACCAACATTTAACTTTGGTTTGTTTGAACGGTCCAGATTCAAAAAAAAAAAAAAAAATTTGTTAAAGCAGGCGGGTTGTGGTGGGTGTGGTTACAACCCACAATCTGCCGCAACCTGAAAATTAGTCAGAATCCAAACTGCACCCGATGCTATTGTATTTGCAAAACCGCCCATATGTGTGCGGGTCGATTCAGGTAGGGCGGGTTGTGCGGGTTAGATAATCCCATGCCTAGTCCTAATAGAAATTGATGTTTTAGTCAATAATTTTTTTTTTTTTTTTCAAATTTTGGTTAGTATTCACCCCATTGTTAGAATTCTAAATTCATCCCTGTTAACATTTTTTTAATAATATTATTGATTACTTTATTATTGCTGATAGAAGACAACACAATTAACCCAAGAAATGGAGTATATGCAAAAAGAAATGTTGGAGATCTATAATTTAAGATTGGGCAAAATTCAGTTTGGTTTAAGGTCGGAACTTTATCCCTATTGTTCAAAAATAGGCAAACAACCCTTTTATGATTTTGAATTAAAATGCAACTCTAAAACCATTAAAAAATAATGTAAAATTAGCTTGATGCCCTTTGTCCTTCTACCTAATTTTTGCTTCTCTTATTTTATTTCCCTCTTTTTCTCTTCTACACATAATCTCTAACTTCAGCAACAATAATTTTTCATAAAAAAAAAAACATTAATTCAATTAAATAACATAATAGTCACCCATCAAAAGGGGAAAAAAAACCCTATAATTATTTATTTAATTTCTGACTTTTTAATCCAATTTTCATTTAATTATTTTGCACAAAAACAAATACATATATATACATCCATACGCACAATATATATATATATATATATATATATGGGAATTTTTTTTAGGGTACCTGATATTAAGATTTTATAAGATAAAGGACATATAATATTTTCATAATAGTTAAAGTCCCTCAACATTTTTATAGAGAAAATTAGACTTCTCTGTGAAATCAGAGATATTTCTTTGTGAAAATCGAAATTTCTCTGAGTCGGGGCCGAAATTTCTCTGAGTCAGGTGAAATTTCTCTAAGTCGAGCAAAATTTCTCTCAGTCAATTTTTTTCTGTGAAAATGTTGAAGGACCTTGGCTAATAAAAAAAGCATCTTGGACCTCTCTTACTACACAAAGTTGAAGAGGGATGTTTCACTAATTTTTCCTATATATATATATATATAGGCTACAATAATAAAAAGAGAAAAAGGTGAATATGAGAGAAACAAAATCAGAAAAAATAAATTAAAATGAGAAAGATGAAATTAAAAATTTTACTCTTCTTTATTTTATGTTCTCTATTCTTTATTCTCGGTTTTTTCCCAAACAGAAACAGATACATATACACATACACATTGTCACGACCCAAACCCACCCCTATAGGTTTAGTGCCGTAACCGGCTAGTACTTCTGGGATTACCAAAGGCCTCTGAACAGATCAACACATAATAAGGCGGCTGCAGAAGCATATATATATATATATATATATAAACATACATAGTCCATAGAGCTATGCATACATACATGGAGCAGAAATTTAAAACTTTATTTACACACATATGTGACGCCATATTAACAAAGTCTTACGTCACATCATGTACAGATAAAACCAAAATGGGACTGTCTCAGTAGAAAGACAAACAGAATCTTGTTTATATTACAATAAAAGAAAACAAAGTTTAAACTTAAGTTAACAAAACTCGACCACTTGACTCTTTCTGGAACCTCCTCAGGGGGTACAAAGGTTGGTCGACAAAATAGATCTTTAGGCTGCCATTACTGAGCCTGGTCACGCACCGGATCACCTACATACATAGATAATAGAGTGAGCGGAAGCCCAGTGAATAATAATAGAGTAAAGGATTTTATGAATGTTGTCCATAATAGATACATAAAATAGAATTTAATTCATATCCTTTTTTAGAAATCAGTATTCATAACAGAAATAAAATCAGAAACATATTCATAATCAGAGTTTACAATCAATTGTACGTGGTACATCCATTAGCACTAACATAAACAGTTGACCCATAAAAGGATGGCCATAAAGGCATACAGTTGACTCACGTGCACGAAGATAGTACCGTTGGCTCATGAGACATAGAGTTGGCCCATAAATGGGACGTATATAGAAGGATCCATAATAATTGGCTCATGAGACGTATAGTTGGCCCATAATTGGGACATAATAGAACAGATAATAGATGTCATCTGAAGCTAATGATGCCATGAGTATATTTTGGAAACATTGGACAACTATTCATTCATACAGAAAATAATATTTCAGAAAACAGATCATCTTATATCATTCAGAAAATACTTATAAATTGAACATAGCTTTACAAAGTTATTACTCACAGTTGACTCTAATAGCATAAAGCAGACAAACAGAGTAGATAACCGGATATCCTACGACGCGTGACCTACACAAACACAGAACAGATGCACATTGAAACACACATTTAGAATTCATTTAATTCAATTCTTTCTTGTTTGGGTCTGTTTCTAATCTTTATCCTCACTACTATGTCTTAATTAAGGCTTACGAATGCCTAAGATACAATGAGGATGCCAAACATATGCCTTAGAACACTTAGTCAAATTTTCAAAACAGGGCAGTCTGCTCGAGCGCAACTTTTGTCGCTCGAGCAGTCCACAAAGTCTGCAAAAGTATTGGTTGTATGATTTTTTCGCTCGACAGGCGCTCGAGCGCAAGACTGAGTAAAAAAGGTCTCCGCTCGAGTGCAACTTCGGTTGCTTGAGCGGTTTGTAAAGTCTGTAAAACTTTTGAGAGCTTTCATTTTACGTTTGAACACAACTTTGGTCGCTCGAGCTGAAGGTCAAAAATAAGGGTGGCCACTAGAGCATATATTATGCTGCTCGAGCCAACCCCCGAACTCTACAAAAGTACTGGGAGCTCGCATTCCCCGCTCGAGCTCAGACTCTACCGCTCGAGCGGAGGGTGCAAATTCTGGAATTTCTAGATTGCTGATACAAGTTCAAAACTTAATTTCAAACCAACAAAACACATCCTTTTGGGCCCAAAACCTGAGGAAACATTGAGAAACCCACAGTATGTGAAGAATTACAAACCATTCCGCAAAATTAAGCCCAAAAGTTTGCCAATTGTACAAAACCAAACTTGAAATGTAGAAAACATAACATGCATGGGTTGACATGAACTTCAACCTTCCAAAACATGATCACACAAGGTAAAATGGTATAAAACTTGATGAATTTCCAAAACCGAGCTATGATCAATGCATGCATGTGAGAATTCTTCAAGATTAAACTTCAAATGTGAGAGAATTTGCATGCATGTATGGTTATCTTTCTAACCCTTCTTTCTAGGCTCATTTATTGGCTTAATTGTCTAACTCTCTTGAATTCATGCATTAAGTGTTACAACTGCACAACTAAAGGAGTGAATTCCTACCTCAAGCTTTGAATTCTCAAGTGTAAAAGCTTAATCTTCTCAAAGTTGAACAATTCTTTAACTATCCTCTTGAGTTTCCCTCAATTCTCTAGCAAGTTTCCTTAGTTGAGCTCAATTCTTCCCTCTCTCTCTCTCTCTCCCTCTCTCTCACATTTTTGATGCTCAAGTGGTGAAGATGAGATGATTAAAGAGTATTGTATAAGCCTTATATAAGGCTTGATTAGTATTAGTTAATTAAGTTGAGTTAAGGCTAATCTATTAGTATTATTTTATTCTAATTATTTAGTTTCGTATCGAATTTCAATTGAACTTATCATAATGTTCTAAAAATTTCAAATAACACATAAACCAAGTCAATTTCATGATCAGATGTCGATAAGGCCTTCAATTCGCATATCGATTTGGAAACATAGACAGATATTCCTATAGTAGACAGATATAAACACAAATAATGCAATACACATCCAGTTAATTCAGAATTTCATTTTAATTATTGATTAGGCCTCTTAATCAAAGATCTTAAGCTAATCACAGGTCGGGGTTGTTACACACATTGTATATATTGTAAAATGAAATCAAAGACTCATTTGGACTGATCAAAATCATGTAATCATCCAATGTAACCATGAAATAAACTTAACATAAAGAATTCAATTTTTTTGGATCAAAGCCTCGTATATATCATGGACGGACTAACCCTGTGAAATCCCATATTTTTGAGGTATTTAATATTTTAGTGAGAGGTATTGGTGGATTATTATTGGTGGTGAAATTTTTAGACGATAACCTAATTTATTTATTTATATTTATTTTATCTATTTTATATCTATCTCATGTAGTACATAGAATACTCTAGAATAGGACCCTTTTTATGGCCATTATTTAGGCCTTGATGTTATTTCCTATCTTGTACAATTTCCTAGATATATTATATATTGATTTCCTAGATATATTTGTATTTTCATAGTTAGGTTTCTAGTAGGATACTCTTTCTCAGCCTATATATACATCCCTTCTATTGTATATGATCGATTTCATGAAATAAAATACATATTATTTCCTCTCTCTCTACTATTCTAAAATGGTATTAGAACCTAAAAAACCCTAGCCACCCTCTCTCTCTTCACTAGCCACCATCGAAACCCCTTTCCAACCTCCATCCACCAGCCGACAGCCTCTCTCTCCTTAATTAATTAAATGCTAGTCATTATACGTGGTGGGATCGTCATACTTGCCGAGGGCTATGTCAGTGACGACCAGTCTCTTAAGTGAGTGAGACTGGTTCGGTTCTGTCCTTAGGGTTTGTTATACCATTTTTCCTTGTTTGGGCGCTTCAAATTAATGTGTTGAGCATTTTTTTCCCTCTTGTTTGTGGAGTGGGCTACTGGCTTTATTTGGTAGCATTTAATTGGATAGGACGTTGAGTTTTTTTTCGGTCTCTTGCTTTCATTTTTTGGATTGTGTTGTTGTGACTTTGTGTGTCTTTCATACCTATCACTATGACTGATGAGACACCTCCTGCTGCTCCTTCTGCTAAGACCACTAAACCTATTCCCATGAGTTCTGATTTTTCTCTTTCTCACCACACTCTTGATCGCATTACGAGTGTGGTGCTGAATAGGAAACATTTTTCCGCTTGGAGCCATTCCCTTAAACTCTATTTAGGGGGCAAGGGCAAAGCTCATTGGCTCTTATCTTCTACTACCCAGACTGATGAGATTGATCCTAAATAGACCCAGTGGGATATTGATAATTGCACTATTTTGGGTTGGATGTTTACTTTTATGGAGGATCGTATCTATCATATGTTTTTTATTTATTTATTATGACACAGTCCCTAGCCTCTGGCGTGCCTTGTCCCAGATGTATGCCCATGCTCATAATGATGCTCGTATCTTTGAGCTTTATCAGGATATTGCTCGCGCCTTCTAGTTTGCTTTGGGCTTTTATACCTTCAGGCTCATTAGGAAGAATTGGCTCAATATGAACCCTTGACTGACTTAATAGTCGCTGCTGCTTCTCTTGTGACCAAACGTCTTGCTTGCTAGCACATTTACCAGTTTTTGATAGGTTTAAACTCTGATTTTGAATCTCTTCGAACTCATATTTTAAACACCTCTCCTATGTTGTCCCTCTATGAGGCATTTGCTACCATTGATAGTTATGAGCGTCGCTGGTATTTCGTTCAGCTGAGCTCTCCTTCAGTCTCTCCAGTTTTATCTGATCAGATGGCCCTTACTACCAAATTTGGCTTTTAGGGTTCTTGGGGTTCCATTACTTGCCATCATTGTGGCGCTTTTGGGCATGTCAAGGCGCGCTGCTTCAAACTTCATCCTGAGTTGAGGCAACGTTCTACTTGTCCTCGTGGTCTAGGTACCCCTCGCACAACTGTTTTAGTAGAAGCTACTCCTGCTCTTGCTCATTCTGCTATCCCTAACTTGTAGAAGTCATAGACTCAGATTGGTCAGCTTTAGGCTCAGCTTGGATCCCTTGCTAGTTCTCATGGCCCATCACCTTCCACTGCTGCCACCCTTGCTATAGGTACATCTACTACTTTCCATGTTTGGCCTGCTAATCCGCCATGGGTTCTGGATTCTGGGGCTATTGATCATATGATGGGTGAGTTTTCCTTCTTTCTTCTCCAGTCCCTACTACCATAGCCCAATCTGTTTGCCTCGCTGATGGTTCTTCAGTTTTTGTTCATCATAAGGGTGCCATGTCTTTATCTACTACCATTACTTTGTCATCTGTTTTACATGTCTCCAATTTTGCATATAATCTCTTATCTGTTAGTCGTCTTTCCAAACAGTTTAATTGTACTGTTATCTTCTTACCCTCTTCTTGTTTTTTATAGGACCTGAGTTTGAAAAGGATTTTTGGCAAGGGCTATGAGCGTGATGAGCTTTACTACTTTGGGGACACACTAGACGAGCCTTCTACTCCTTCTTTAACTAGTTTTCAGGCCTCTGTTTTTCCTGCTTCTTTGTGTTGTGTTTTTAATATTCAAAATTTATAACTTTGACATACTCGTATAGGTCATGTTAATTTTTAATATTTATGTCCACTTTTTTCCCCTTTTCATAAGGCTTGCAAAGATTTTAAATGTCATTGCGTGGTTTGTGAGTTGTCTAAACATACTCGTACTAGCTATATCCCTCACATGACTTGTGCTTCTGCTGTCTTTGACCTTATACATTCTAATATGTGGGGGCCTTCCCCGGTTACTACATTTTCTGGTTATAGATATTATGTAACTTTTATTGATGATTACACTCGGTGCACTTGGGTCTATTTTCTTCGTCATAAGTCCGAAGTGTTCTTAATTTTCGTTCAATTTTTTCAAATGATTAAAACTCAATTTCGGACAATTGTTAGGAATATCCATTTTGATAATGGTGGGGAATATATTTCTAATGAATTTCGTTCCTATCTTAATCAAACTAGTATTCTTCAACAACTTACTTGTCCTGGAACCCTTGAACAAAATGGTGTTGTTGAATGAAAAAACCGTTACATTATGTCTGTTGTCCATTGTCTTCTTCGGGGAATGCATGTTCCCAATCTTATTGACATATGGTTGTCCTCACTACTATTTACCTCATTAATAGGACACCCAGTCGTGTGTTGCATGGTCTCACTTCATTCCATATTCTTATGCCCACTACAACTCTGTTTTCTATATTACCTTGTGTCTTTGGGTGTACCTATTTTGTTCAAAATTAGAGTCCCACTCGCACTAAATTAGATGACACGTCCATTTGATGTATTGTCTTAGGGAAGTCTTCCATATCCAAGGGGTATAAATTCTATGATCTCGTGTCTCATCATTTCCATCATACTTTGGATGTTACTTTTTGTGAAGATGTTCAGTACTTTGGAACTAACCCTCATTCGCAGGCTCATACACCCGTTTCTTTTAGTGTTCGTCCGGTGCCAATTTTGGATGAGGTTGAGGCTGAGGTTGTTCCCTTTCCTTCTCCTCAACCTTCCCCCCCACTACAGGTATACTCTCGTTGCCTACGCTCTCAGCTGCTCCTTGCCGCCTCTTTGATCTCTGGGTCCGATAACTCTTCTCCATCTCCTCCACCTCCTCTTCATAACCCACCTTGGGCTTGACACCCTTCAGCTCGTTTGAGTTATTTGAGTAGTACTAATCATCCCCATTTCCAGTATCTTTCCTATGTCAGGGTTTTCAACTCTTATCGCTCTTTCCTTAGCAAACTTGACTCAGAGTCTATTCCTCGTTCTATGTCAGAGGCCATTTAGAATCCAAAATGGGTAATGGCTATGCAGACTGAGATGGTAGCCTTAGAATAGAACCATACTTGGGATCTTGTACCTTTACCTCCTGGGGAAAGCATCGTTGGTTGCAAATGGGTATTCACTATCAAGTATCTTGCAGATGGCTTAGTTGACCGTTACAAGGCCCGCTTGGTGGCCAAAGGTTTCACACAGATTCCTGGCAAGGATTTTGCCTCCACCTTTGCCCCTGTTGCCAAGCTTACTTCTGTGCGTCTCCTCATCTCTCTTGCAGCATCTCATTCCTGGCCTCTTCCTCAGCTTGATGTAAAGAATGCATTCCTTCATGGGGATCTACTTGAGACGATTTATATGGATCCTTCACCAGATTTTTGTGCTGAGGGGAAGTATTCGAGGAAAGTATGTTGGTTAGTATGTTGGTTACGCAAATCACTATATGGTCTGAAACAGTCTTCATGAGCATAGTTTGGTCGGTTCTGTTATCATCTCCATGGGTTTTGTTTAGTGTCATTCAGATTATACTTGTTTCATCAAGCGTAATTCTATGGGACAATGTATCATCTTCTTGGTTTATGTAGATGACATTATTCTCACAAGTGATGACTCTACAGGCATTGGTCAAGTAAAGGAGAACTTGGGTCAGACTCTTGATATCAAGGACCTAGGAAGTCTCAAGTATTTTTTGGGAATTGAGGTTGCATTCTCAAAACGGGGAATTTCTTTGTCTCAAAGAAACTATACTCTTGACTTGCTTAAGGATACTGGTATGTTAGGGTGTAAACCTGTTTCTACTCCTATGGATCCTAATGTCAAGCTCACATCAGAGTCTGGTGAGTTGTTGGACGACCCTGATATGTATCAACATCTTGTAGGGCATCTCATTTATTGACCAATAGTAGACCTGACTTGAGATTTGCGGCTAGTGTTGTGTATGCACCTCGTATAGAGCATTTTGACACAACTCATCATATTTTGAGGTATTTGAAGACTTCCCTTGGCTTGGGACTGTTTTTCACAGCTGGTCTTCAATCTGGACTCTCTTGTTTCACTGATACCAATTATGCGAGATCTAGAACTGATCGACGTTCCACATCTGGCTTGTAACGACCTCAAAATAATATGTAAAACCCATCATTTTAGACATGCAATGATATAAGAAAATAACCACCTTTCCATTAATCCGAGTAGTTTTTACAGAAGTATTACATGTTAACAACAAAAGCAAATGCCCTACGGGCTTACAGTTTTCCAAGTTAACACTTGGTTACAAAAAAAAGAAGAGTGCTAACTCACCAATACATATTAAGCCCTTGGCTTGAATTTACATGTAATACATCAAAGGAAACAAAACAACCAAAAAGTCTGTTTGCCTCTAGCCTCCCAAGCTATGTCCTTGGAGGTGACATGCTACCTGTACCTGAAAATGATGTCCCATAAAGGGTGAGCCACAGCCCAGCAGAAATACACTAAACCAGCTATGAACAATGACTAAAAGATTAACAGTTTATAGATGGTCAACACCGATACACTCACTTATATCACATTCCTGTTTCATGACATTTAAGTCCATGTTACATTTCCTTTCTCATTTCTTTTTCAACCTTGAGTTTGACAACAAGGCTCAAAACTTACCAAGTAACTTAATGAGGTTAATACTCATCTTTAAAACACTTTTGAAGTTCGTGAGGGGTACACATTTTGATGCTGTATCAATAACACGTAAACCACTTCCATACTGTACGAACGATACACATTTTGGTGCTGTATCAACATAACATAGAAACACTTCTATACTTCACAATTGATAACGATATACATTTTAGTGCTATATCAAATCAATTTAAACACTTCCATAATCAACACTTCTGGCTTCTGTACTTTCTATAGTAATCATCTTATATCATGGAAAAGTAAGAAGTAAGCAATTGTGTCTGGGTCTTCTGCAAAGGCTGAGTCTCGAGCTATGGCACAAGGAACATGTGAGCTTCTTTAGCTTCACTCTATTTTGATAGAGTTGGGTTTTACTGAGACTGCTTATTCCTTTTTATTTTTTGATAACAAGTCTGCCATTATATTATCATCTGATTCTATGCTTCACGAGCATACCAAGCATATTGAGGTTGACATACATTTCATTAGAGAAAATGTTCGGATTGGTATTGTGAGTCCATTCTTTGTCTCTTCTTTACAACAGTTAGCGAACATGTTTACCAAGTTCGTGGGACCATCTTTGCTTCAGTCATTCATTGCCAAACTGTGTTTATCAAATATCTTCACGCCAGCTTGAGGGGGAGTATTGAAACATAGTACACAAATATTCTAGAATAAGACCCTTTTTATGGCCATTGTTTAGGCCTTGATGTTATTTCCTATCTTGTATAGTTTCATAGATATTTAGGTATTGATTTCCTAGATATATTTGTATTATCATAGTTAAGTTTCCAGTTGAATAGTCATTCTCAGCCTATATATATACATGTCTTCTATTGTATAGGATCAATTTCATGGAATACAATACATATTATTTCCTCTCTCTACTATTCTAACATCTAATTGTTATTCATCTTTTTTTAAAAATAAATTTACTCCCATTTCCCCCACATTTCACATCCTCTTTAGGTTGAAAAGAAAATATATATATATATATATAAGAATTGCTTTGGTGCCCCTGGGGGTGGGTTCAATGGATAGGGTATGAAAATACTTTCAACCTGTGTTCGAGTCCCCATTGCCTCTTAGTGTGGTGCCCTTGTGGTCTCCTGATCTGGCTTGCTGTATCAAAAGCTGGCGGAGCCTTGCCCGGGACTGGGGTTTGGCTAAGCTCATGCCACCCCCCGTTTTTTTGTACACCCCCCCAAAAAAAAAAAAAATTACTTTGCTGAAGAAGGCTTGTATTCTGGTTCTAATTTTGCCCTCCAGTTAGATTAGTTGCAAAAATTGAATTACACGCCTGCCATTAGCCCATGCTCCTTGCTGCCAACAGACTATGTGATTAAAAAAATAATAATAAATTAAGAGTTGAAATTTTATAGAATTATTTTCTTAGGAAATGCTATAATGTGCACCTTTTTAGTAGTGTATATTACATTAAGTTTACAACAAAAAAAGTAATTTTGTTACAAAGTTTTGCAATATCAACCACATAATGCATAATCTCGTTATAAATTGGTGTAACAAAAAAAGTCATAATAAAATCACAAATTTTTGCAACATCAATCACCAAATTTAGAATATTTTATTACGCCAATTTATTACAAAGTTACATGTGGGGACATAATTTTTGAATGACAACATGTGGTCGAGGTGTCACCGAAATGCCAACCGAGGTGCCACGTGTCTTGGTCAGGACACCGAGACGATCTCAGCTAGACCGAGATTATCTATGAAGAAAATGAAATCTGGGATAAGCGGATAAGGGACAAGAGTCCTAGAATGGGAGAGGACTTCAGTTTGGGTAAAGATAAGACTCTTAGAGAGTTTATCCCAATCCTATTGGGAGTCTAAGATTAGTAGTAATCCTAAGTCCATTGAAGCTAGGCTTCTATTGGGACTAGGTTTGTGTTAGCTATAAAAGAGAGGCACCCTGATGGGTCTAAGGTATGTTTTTTATATTCTAAATAGTGAGTTAAGCACTTTTGCTATATTTGAGAGATAACTGACTTGATCGTCGGAGTGCTCTCTGGTGGACGAGCTACCGCCGGAATCTCTTCTTTTTGTTGCAGGTTGTTCGGGCTGAATCTATTCCGCCAGTGTTCTCCAGCTGAGTACCAGTTTGGCAGTGTGGTTGGAAATTGACACACACAATTTGGCGTCGTCTGTGGAAAAGAAAGGAGAATAGATGGCCAACGACGGACATAAAGAGATTGTTGGGGACGACACCCCTACTAGGAGCGAGAAACACATTGACCTTGACGTCGAAGAAGACAACTGCAACGAAGAGACTCGTGATAAGAATCATGGAGGAAAGGACGTCGGCTAGGAGGCGACGCACTGAAGAAATCGGATCGGAGCGGGTATTATAATGAGGACGACCTCTAGGTATGGAAAGATAGATGCCTGCGGAGGGACGACGAGATGAAGGGAATGACAGATAAATTGGCGGACCTGCAAACGATCGTCAATTTCATGATGCAGAACAACATCATACAATCATTGTTCCCGCTACAAGATACGCCGATTCCAACGGCCAAGAAAGGTAACCAGAAAGGGGGGCAGAAAACGGTTCCTGCAGTTCCTCAGCATGGCGACACCAAGGGACATTCTCACCGACCTTCGCGGGAGATCGGGCATGGAGAATCCCAGAAGACATGTTGAACAAAAGAAACCTGCACCAAAGAACATCGGGATGTTCAGGGAAAAGAACTCTGTTTCGACACGACCAATGGAGGGAGGTCCAAAAGGACTCACAATGACACTGGAAGTAGTGCACCAAAGAGGGCTGAAGAACGATGCTTGAGAGTTGGAATTTACAAGCTAAGGTTGGTTTAACACTTGTTGAAATTTTAAGAAAAATTTATAAGTTGAAGTTAGAGGACATGTTTAACACTTGTTGAAATTTTAAAAATTTACAAGTTGAAGTTAAACTGAGGTCATGTTTAACACTTGTTGAAATTTATGAAAAATTTACAAGTTGAAGTTAAACCGAGGACGTGTTTAATATTTGTTGAAATTTACAAGTTGAAGTTAAACTGAGGTCATGTTTAACACTTGTTGAAATTTAAGAAAAATTTACAAATTGAAGTTAAACCGAGGTCATGTTTAACACTTGTTGAAATTTTAAGAAAAATTTACAAGTTGAAGTTAAACCGGGGTCATGATTAAAGGAAGGAATGATATAGATTCCATCACCTCAGGATGCCAAGGTAATAGAACCTAGGGGGCAGTTGTGGGGACATAATTTTTGAATGACAACACGTGGTCGAGGTGTCACCGAAGTGCCAGCCGAGGTGCCACGTGTCCTGGTCATGACGCCGAGACGATCTCGGCTAGGCTGAGATTATCTATGAAGAAACCGGAATCTGGGATAAGTGGATAAGGAACAAGAGTCCTAGAATGGGAGAGGACTTCAGTTTGGGTAAAGATAAGACTCTTAGAGAGTTTATCCTAATCTTCCTAGGAGTCCAAGATTAGCAGTAATCCTAAGTCCATTGAAGCTAGGCTTCTATTGAGACTAGGTTTGTGTTTGCTATAAAAGAGAGGCACCCTGACGGGTCTAAGGTATGCTTTTTATATTCTGAATAGTGAGTTAAGCACTTTTGCTATCTTTGAGAGATAACTGACTTGATCGTCGGAGTGCCCCCGGGTGGATGAGCCACCGCCGGAATCTCTTCTTTCTGTTGTAGGTTGTTCGGGCTTAATCTATTCTGCCAGTGTTCTCCAGCTGAGTACCAGTTTGGCAGTGTGGTCGCAAATTGACACACCCATTACACATTTTGTGATTTGCTATAATGAATTTTTGTTGTGAATTACACATTTATTTTGTGGTAAAACTACACCATAACATTTCTCCATTTTCTTTAAAAGTAATTTTAGAATGATTATTTATATGAATGTCATATTCTTAACTTTTGACTATTGGACCTTCACCTTATGTAAAATTAAATATTTGTTGAGGACAAAGAAACTGTAGATATCATTAAAACTTTAGAGGAGCTATTCTATCTCTTTCTAAGAGCTTTGGTCGGTGTTTTCTACTTTTGTTCGCAGTTGGTTTCTTTGGCTGGTGTTAGTGGATTTGTTAAGGTTGATATAGAGTATCTTCCATAGGCTCTGTTCTGTAAGGTTTTTTGTGTTTTGGGAAACCAGTGGGGTCTTTCTTTGTTTGTTGTGGTTTGAGTTAAGGATCAGTGTTCGTGTTTGCCTTATGAGGTAAGTCAGCTTTTGGATCTTTCTGAAGTACAGTCTTCTTTTTTGGGTAGTATGTCGGGCTATATAAGGGAAGGAGCTTGGACGGATAGTAGTGATATAGATCAGGGAAGCGAAACTATTTCTATATTGTTTCTCATAGAAAGTCTGTATACACTTAACAGAACGACTTCTTCTTTGAACAGTAAGGAGGGAAACAAAGAAAAAAAAGAAAATGATTCTGTTGATACATTTGAGTAATTAAATGTTTCACAATTAGTAAGCTGAATTTATTGTCATAAGCTATATTTTCCAAAAAAAATCGATCTAGTGAGGTTTACCCCATCTACGTTTTTTAAATTGTTTGTAGTATACACAACAGTGCAGGGGAATTTGCCTGACGATGTTGGCGCCATTGTGGAGTATGGGTAACCATATATGTTCCAAAGGTGTTTGGTAGGGTATCTGTTGGATTGTCGTCAGTTTGTGACTTATCTGATGCAACACTTTATTGATGAGCTTTGGGTGGGGTTGAAGTGGCAAGGCATCATGGAAACTTTCCGGTTTGCGAGTGAAGCTGACATGCATAGGGTGGTGGCCCAAGGACCATATGCGGTGGCTGGTGCTTTGCTCATTATTGAATATTGGCGCCCAAATTTGGTGCTTGAGCATTTGAAAATTTTGCAGTATGCGGTTTAGGTTCGTTTACATGGCTTGCCACTGGAGTGTCTTATGGTGGAAGCTAGTTTTCAATTAGGGAGTGCCATTGGGGAGGTGCTACCTGCTGATTATGATGAGTTTTCACCTATTAATCTTTGTTTTCTTAAACTTCGAGTCTGGAATACAAATCAAAGTTCACAATTAAAATTTAGAATAATAAATGAAACAAACTTGTTTACTGCAAAACCTTTATCAAAACCTTTATCAACATAAGAGGTAAATAAGTCTTGAATCCCTTACATGAGTCCATAATGCATATACTTATATCATTATAGTCGAAATTATCTCCACATTTACCAACTATAATATGGCAGGATGTGGGCACCAAAAATCATCTGTTTTTTCATTTTTACCAACTCCAATACGGCAAGACCAGTGGACACCCAAAATCCTTTCCCATATTCGTCCGACGATAAGCTTAGGACAAGGCAATTGGGCACCTGACACCCCATGTGGGTACCAAAACAACACAGAATTCTCAAACCTGACTCTCTGTAGCACTCCATAAATTTATTTTTCCTTTTCTCATCGCTCAAGCTATGGGCTAGTCGCTCGAGTGGTCTCGCGGAGCTCCCAGTACTTTTGCAGGTATGGGATTCTAGGAGTTGTCGATTTTTGCTTGAGCGCAGGAGTGGTTGTTCGAGCGGTCTGCCTTATCTAGTTTGAAATTGTGGGAGTTCATATTGTTTGCTTGAGCGAAGGATTTGTCGCTTGAGTGAAGTGTCCGAATTCAGCACATTTAAAAGTCAATTTTGGTCCACTTTTTCTTTATTCTCTCTTGCTCTTTCTCTCTCTTCTTCCTCCTTTCCACCATTGTTGTGGGTTTCAAGCTTTCAAGCTTGGTTTTCATCTCTTTTCTTTCATTTTCTACCCCATATTCCTTATATAAAAACGAAGAGCACGTCGAGGGCTTTTTATCCATCCAAGCGGATCACGCCTTCGTTGAAGTTGAAATTTTGGGTATCCTCTCTTCTCGCTAGATGTAGGGCTTTTCTTTGCTTCTCATTAATATACTCTCATAGATAGATGTGTGGTAAATTTCTATTGCATAAAAACCTCTTTTTGAGGAGATTTTTATAAGTGCATGTAAAGAAAGTTAGGGCTTTCAATTTATGGAGATTAAATGTGAAATTGAGAAGGATGAAGAAAGTGTTGAGTAGTTAAAATATTAAATTGTGTTTTAAGGTTAAAAGCCCTAAAATTTGGTTTAACCCTAGTTATGGATTTATTTTATATATGAGAAACTGCCTTAATTAACTTTAATTTCATGAAATTGAGAGTATGATTGGAATAAATTAGTACTTGTAATGAGACTAAACTTCTTGCTAGAATAATAATAAGATATGAAGGTTGTGCTTGGAAAATTAAAATCTGGAAATTTTAAGAAGTGTATGAACATAATTGTGTTGTATAATTGAATATTAAAATTTGATGTTAATGTGGAGAAGTAAAAGAGGAAATGGAACACAAGAATTGTGATTGTTTCTAAAGATAAACCTTTATGCTTACGGTGGATGTGTTGTTAGACTAATGTGTAATTGAAGTAATGATTGATGTTGTTAGTTGTGTCGAAATTGTAATAAGGAATAACATGATGCATTGATGGATGGTGATATTGGAATAAGGGTCCATTTCCTTTCGGCTTGTGACCGGTAAAGCGTGGCGCTTAATAGAGGTCTCGCCTTCCTTCTTGAGTGGCACTCGGTAAAGCGTGTGGTCTATTGAGATACGTTGAAGGTTCGTGTCCTTCCGGTTTGTGACCGGTAAAAGCATGGCATTTGATAAAGGTTCCGCCTTCCTTCCGGAGTAGTGCCCAATAAAGCGTGAGGTTCCACATTCCTTCTGGCTCGTGACCGGTGAAGGTTCCACATTCCTTTCAGAGTAGCGCCTGGAAAACCGTGTGGTGTGATAATGTGGCTTGGTAATGGAGCCGGTTTCTATTTGGACTTATGTGAAATAATTATAATGAGATCTATATGTGTGATTGTGATAATGAAAAATGAATAAGTTAATTGTGTAAAGTTGAACAGATGAAATTGAGTTGATTCATTTTATGTGGGTTATGATGGGGTGATGGCTTGGTGTGAATTATGGTAGAATGATTGATTTCTATTTTCTTGACCTCTAAGTAATGTTAACAAGGGATTCTTGAAAGAACTTTTGAAAAACTATACTAGAATGATACAGAAACAAAAAAAAAAAAGAGTTTTCTTTGAAAAAATTTCATGGACTTCTGTATGAGAAAGGTATTACCTATATGTATTGTATTTTGAATATGAAAATAGCACATTTCTTATTCATGTATCATTCTTTAGCATTCATGATCGGATGTATCTAGAGATCTTATTGTTGAGAATCATTGAAAATTCCTACTGGATATATTTGTTCATCCCACGTATTTGTACCATTTTCAGGGAGAAAGATTCAGAAACACCAGTTGAAGATTTCAAGAAGTTTATTTTCTTTTACGTGTATTTGTTATTTTGCATGTAAACAAAATGTAGACTATGGCTTGAGGTTGTTGAGTATCTTCGCATGTAATTATCTGTCTTGGGTATTTCCATGTGGATCTTGGCATGTAATATTGTTGTATTCATTCAAGAGAGATCATTTTTCTTCTACTCAAGTGTAATGGTCACTTGTATATATAAATGTATTGAGTAAATGAACTTAAAAGAAAGGTTTTGGTAATGTTTCCAAGTAATAAAATTTGGGACATGACAACTTGGTATCAGAGCTAGCTGGGTTTGAAAACCTTGAGATCGTGGGAAGCGGTGTTTACCATAATGGTTAGCTTCGATTGGTGAGGACGTTTGCATATAGGGAGTATGAGGTGTAGGACATTATATGTTACATGAGCATAAGTTAAGTTTCACGGGTAGTGCTTGTAGCTGGCTAACTTGTTTTGAGATCTCATTATAAACGCGTCTGATCAATATGGTTTTTAGTTGGAGTTCCTTGGAAGTTCCGGGACTAGTGGTCATCCTTGTAGACTTAACTCGATTACATGGTTTGCTACTTGAAACTGTTTATGTGCTATGTGATTACATGTTAAGCTGGTTTTGCGTCTTGGTAGGAAGAGTAAGTGTCTCGGGAAAGGTTTAGAGTTTGGTTGATTGATGTTTGATGTTGTCATTGATATGATGTCAGGGCAAGCTAGCAGAGGTCGTGTTGGGACTAGGGGTACCGATAGGGGCACAACAGTCCCAGTAGTACCCGAACCTGCACTACTGGCTGTGGGCGAGGAGATCGCACGTGAGATAGTGAGAGTTGTGTGTGAGGCTTTAACACGCAATGAGGGAGACGAGTCTCATGCCTTCAAGACCACTAAGGAGTTCTTTCGCTTTAACCCACTAGAGTTCACAAGAGGGTCAGAATCGGTAGAGGCAGAAAGTTGGTTAAAGCAGGTCACTAAGACTCTTGATATGCTTAGAGTCACAGATGAGGGATTGAGAGTGGCATTAGCAACTTTTTCACTAAAGGGAGATGTTAAGTATTGGTGGAAGTATGTAAGCCATACCGTAGGCACCAACTGGACTGCATTCATTGAGGCCTTTTGGGCCAAGTTTTTTTCTCCTTCTGCTCACGAAAGATTGAGGAAATGATTTGTGGAGTTGTGCCAAGGTACTATATGTAACAACCCTCATTTTGACTTAGTCATACTTGCATACATTTATGAATGATCTTGTTTTAATATGTGCATTTGCGAATCTTGTCTTGCTTTGCTTGAATGATTGCTTGCATGCTTTGTTCTCGTCCGGTGCGTTGCCGAGGTCATCTTAAGCCTAGACACCTTCGAGACCTTTGCCACTTAGAACTATCTTGGAACCCCGTTGGTTGACCTCCATCTTCACCCTGGCATATTGGCTGAGATGTCACCATCTAGGCCGAGGTGCGCGTCGCCTAGGCCGAGATGTTAATATCTAGGTGTTCTAGATCCTCGATCCTTGCATGAGTGATTTTGTTCCTGGAACGGTATGACCTAGACCGAGGTGTGGCACATCTAGGCCAAGGTGCGGCACAGCTTAGTCAAGAGTTATCCTTCCAAGCCGATGTCGTTGTTACCCTGCTTGCCGAAGCTTTGCCCTTAGCCGAGATCATCACTTGCCGGAGTACTCTTGCTGTTTAGCTTCCTGAATACACTTTGTCTTGGTCTTGTCTTGTCAAGTCAGTCACCTTTTCGAGTAGAGCCAATCAGCCGATGCCACGTGTCCCGGCAGAGGGATTAAGTCAGTGATTGTCATGAGAAACATATCATTTGTATCAAGTCTTGCCTTTTAGAGAGAGAAACTCTAGGAAGAAGGAAGAGAAGTTTAAGCTAGGGAGAGTGAACTTCCAAGCTTGATCGTTGGAGCTTGAACTGTTAGATTCGAGTTTTGAGGTTAGAATCGTAACCTATTCTTGTTGTTCTTATTGATCATCTAGCTGCATTGTACGATCAAACCTATTCCGCACGCCATACATCGATTTAAAGTTGGTTTTAGAAAGAGAAAATAGTTTTCATGTGTTTTTAAAGAAAAGCCTCGTTTGATCTGAAAGTTTGCATTAAGGCTCATGTCTTTGTGTTTGTTTTGATAAGATCTTTGAGTATGGGTACCCAGGTCTATGTTTTTGAAATTATAGCATGAAATCTCAGCTTTTGTAATAGCAAGTTTTGATCTTTGCATTCATCTTCCTCATGTTCATGTTCTTCATGTTTATCAAGAGGGAAACCCAGATTTTCCCGACTTCGCTTTTGAATGTGGCCATCGAGGCCACACCTCGGCAAGGAGGTGTGGGACTTCGGCCTAGACCGGGTGGTTGCCTAGCTTGTTTTTCCAAAGATAAGAAACTGTGTTTTGACTTGGTTTGACTTAGTTTTTGAAGAATGCCGAGGTCATTTGCATGCGTGCTAGACTTGTTTTGAGTAGTGCATTCAATAGACTTTGCCATGTGTTTGTAGGATTGGGACTTGCCTCGACCCCGACGTTTGACGAACTATGTGAGTGGTATTTTTAATAAAGCTATGTTATACGTTTGATAAAGACTTTGCTTTGCTTTGTTTTGAAAGTGTTTGTTAAGCATGAATAATTGTCCCTGTTTTGTATATCAAGTATGATCTTGTCTTGATGACCTTCTCGGAAAGTCCCTTGTGCTGGAGGACTCTAAACTTTCGCAGCACATCTCGTTTGAAAGTCCCTTGTGCTGGAGGACTCTAAACTTTCGTAGCACTTCTCGTTTGAAAGTCCCTTGTGCTGGAGGACTCTAAGCTTTCGCAGCACATCTCGTTTTGGAAGTCCCTTGTGCTGGAGGACTCTAAACTTTCGCAGCACATCTCGTCTTGAAAGTCCCTTGGGCTGGAGGACTCTAAACTTTCGCAGCACTCTCGTGTTAAAAGGCTACGGACCTTTGTAACATAGGTCCCTTGTGCTAGAGGACTCTAAACTTTTGTAGCACCCTTGTTTGAGATGCCTCTCTTGCCTTGCCTTGTTTTGCCACGGACAGTTTACCACGTGGATACGTTTGCCGGAATGTTATTATTTGTAATATGTGATGCTAGTAAGTATCCCTTGAAGCTTTGAAGATCTGTTAGATGGACGAGGTCCATTCCTTGTTATATATAAAGTTTTGTCTTGTATTGTTTTGAAAGGATTTCGGCTATTATTCATGCAAACCCCTTTATTATTTATACCATTCACTGAGTATCCAAGCTCACCCTCTCTATATATATGTAGGTGATGAACAAGAAGGCGGTGACGCCTAGATGTGATTCTGGAACTTATTTTGGGTTTTTGATTATGTCGGCTTAACCTGTATTTACGTCGGCAGTCTTGAAAATTTTGCTTCTCGATTTGTACTACTTGTATGTTGCATACGTCGACTTGAGAAGCCTTTTGATCAAGATGTGTGTTTTGTATGATTGTTATGTCGGCAAAGAAGATGTCGGCAACCTGGCAGACTGTGTTCTTAGACCTGTAATTTGTACATTTTGTTTATGTCGGCTTGTGGAGCCCTTTGCTAATATGTAAGATGTAATTTGTACTTTGCTTTGTTTGTAAATAAGTTATAACCCATATGTAGATGGTTGCTATTTCATTTGACTTATGCACAGCTCTTATGGACTAATCTGATGGTATGTATCGCTTCCGTACTTGTGAGCTGCATATATTTATACTCTGTTGTGTGTGAATTTTGAAAGTTGGCCTTCGGTAATCTCGGATTACTGGCCATCATGGCACCAAACTACTAGGGGCGGTTTGGGGTCGTGACAGAATGGTATCAGAGCACAAGTTCCTTGGTATACGTTATTCACACACTTTGAGTCCTAAAGAGCGTAGGATTTCCCCTTAGAAAGATGTTAGGATTGCATCATATTGCTTGCTATGTGGTCAAGGTGTGCATCATCTCATCATGCTTAATTGTTACCTGCCTACGTGATTATTTGTTCGTCTTGTTTAAAAGTCACATTTTGCATACTCATAGCATCATGAGGAGAGGTAGACCTCCAGTTGCCCGAGATTAGTCCGAGGACAGATTGGACAGACTGGAGAGGTTAGTTGAAGGTTTGGCCTGCGAGTTAAGGCAGACAAGACAGCAGTATGCTAGTGCTACATCGACTCAGGCCGAGCAGACAAACGGCCGAAATGCAGTTCCACCTCCACCTCCTCCAGTACCACAAGTGCCCCCACAGCCAGCTTTATATGGGGACGACACGATAGCTCTGATCAGGGAGTTCAAGAAAATAAAGCCACCAAGATTCCAAGGGGGTATAGAACCGATGATGGCCGAAGCTTGGGTTTTGGAAATGGAAAAGCTGTTCGAGATCTTTCCCAGCACTGACACCCAGAAGGTGACATTAGCAGCCTTTACACTAGATGACGACGCCCGTAGATGGTGGATGATGGTTTGAGAAAACAATCCAGACTTGACCTGGACCAGATTTTTAGAATTGTTCTACACCAAGCATTTTCCTTTAAGTGTTCGGAATCGCAAGGCTACCGAGTTTCAGACTTTCACGCAAGGCAGTAGAACAGTAGCTGAATATGACCGTGCCTTTACCGAGTTGGCAAGGTACACACCCTACATGGTCAATGATGAATATATGAAGGCTAGGAAGTTCGAAAGTGGGCTCCGTGGACCGATACAAGACCGGGTTAACATGCTCAACATGTCGACTTATGCCGGAGTGTTGGACAAAGCTATTCTGGCCGAAGCTAACTTGAACAGATACCAGGGTTCGGGAGAGAGCCAGAGGAAGAGGCAGAGTTATGACAATTGCCGAGCACAGTTTGGTACCAAGAAGAAAGCGAGCGTCGGCAGTTCAAGCAACCCAAGACAGGAGAGTGGTACTAAGCTGACATGTTCCAGTTGTGGGAAGCCACATTTCGGGGTCTGTCGTCGGGCGTCTGGAGCTTGTTACGAATGTGGGGAAGTAGGTCATTTTTTGAGGGACTGTCCAAAGACAAGGGCTGATGAAGGTAAGAAAGATGAGAATACCTCGGGTTCTGTACAGATGGGTAACGTTGGGAAAGGACCGATGAGGCAAGGCAGAGTTTTTGCACTGGTGCCAGGAGACACTCAGAATGCTGAGACCGTGGTGTCAGGTATACTCCCAATTTGCTCTCAAAATGCATATGTATTAATTGATTCAAGTTCTACGCATTCATTTATTTCTGCTAAGTTTGCCGAGAAGATTAATAGGCAGCTAGAACCCCTTGATTTTGTGTTATCTGTATCTACTCCATCTGGGAGATCTATGAATGTTGCATCCATCTATTGAGCATGTGTTGTTATGATTGGGAATGTTGAACTATTAGCTGACTTGATACCATTGGACATGACTCATTTTGATGTCATATTGGGGATGGATTGGTTAGTGGCAAATCACACATCCATAAATTGTGTTTCTAAGAGTGTCACGTTAAAACCCCCAAACTTAGCCGAGGTCACGTTTCAGGGAAAAGGTGTAGTATCCCCACCTTACTTAATTTCATCCATGAAAGCCTATAGGTTGATCCAAAAAGGGTGTCAAGGTTATCTGTGTAGCATATTAAGCAATTTGAATGGAAGTGTGGAGTTAGCCGACGTCCCAGTTGTTAATGAATTCCCCGACGTCTTTCCAAATGATTTGCTTGGTCACTTAGTGGATAGAGAGGTAGAGTTTGCTGTTGACATCATATTGGGAACCTAGCCCATCTCTAAAACACCCTATAGGATGGCCCCCGCCGAGCTTAAGGAATTAAAACTTCAACTACAAGAGTTGCTAGATAAGGGTTTTATTAGGCCGAGCACTTCACCCTGGGAAGCACCCGTCTTGTTTGTTAAGAAGAAAGATGGTACACTTCGTCTTTGTATTGATTACCGGGAACTGAATAAGGTAACCATTAAGAATAAGTACCCGTTGCCGAGGATAGACGATTTGTTCGATCAGTTGCAAGGAGCGCGAGTCTTTTCCAAAATTGACCTTAGGTCGGGCTACCATCAGCTTAAAGTCAAAGTCGAGGATGTTGAGAAGACCGCTTTTTAGACGAGATATGGCCACTACGAGTTTTTAGTAATGCCTTTTGGAGTGACCAATGCCCCTGCAGCATTTATGGATTTGATGAACAGAGTCTTTAAACCATATCTAGATGGGTTTGTGGTCGTCTTCATCGATGATATATTGATCTACTCTAAGAGCAAAGCTGAACACGAGGATCATTTGAGACTTACCTTATAGACTTTGAGGGATCGGAAATTGTATGCTAAATTTAACAAGTGTGAGTTTTGGCTGACCACTATTTCATTTTTGGGTCATGTGATTGACGAAGATGGTATTTCGGTCGATCCTAGCAAAATTGAAGCCATTGTAAATTGGCCGAGGCCGACTAATGTGTCCGAGGTTTGTAGCTTTCTGGGATTGGCTGGTTATTACAGAAAATTCGTAAAGGATTTCTCAAGGATTGCAATTCCGTTGACACAACTGACTAAGAAGGGAGTGGCTTATGAATGGACTAAGGATAGAGAAGCAGTATTCCAGGAGTTGAAGGCGAGCTTAGTCGCAGCACCAATTCTCGTACTACCATCAGGTAAGGAAGAGTTTCAGGTCTACAGTGATGCTTTGCATAAGGGTCTGGGTTGTGTATTAATGCAAAAAGGTAGGGTTATAGCATATGCCTCTCGTCAGTTGAAGCCACATGAAAAGAACTATCCCACCCATGATTTAGAATTAGCAGCCGTGGTATTTGCTTTAAAGATTTGGCGCCACTACTTGTATGGAGCTTCTTGTCAGGTTTTTACAGATCATAAAAGCTTAAAGTACTTGTTCACTCAGAAGGAATTGAATTTGAGGCAGAGAAGATGGCTTGAGTTGTTGAAAGATTACGATATGCGGATTCAATATCACCCAGGAAAAGCTAACACCGTAGCCGATGCTTTGAGCAGAAAGGTGGTTAGAAATTTGGCATGCCTAACCGCGATCTCAGTAGAGCCGACTATTGTTGAGGAAGTAAAGACGAGACAAATGGAGGATGAATTCTTCAAGAAAGTAGCCGGTGAGATTATCACAAAGCCGAGATCAGGGTACACCATAGAGAATCAAGTGCTCAAGTTTGAAGGAAGGTTGTGTGTAGCCGACATCCCAAAGTTGAAAAGAAAAATTCTGCAAGAAACTCATGGTTCCAAGTTTGCTGTTCATCCCGGGAACACCAAGATGTATCAGGATGTGAAGCAGACGTTTTGGTGGCCGAACATGAAAGGAGAGATAGCTGAGTTCATGTCGCAGTGTCTGTACTGTCAACAAGTGAAAGTAGAACATCAAAGGCCAGCAGGACTTCTTCAACCTTTACCGATTCCTGAGTGGAAATGGGAGCACATCTCCATGGTCTTTGTGGTAGGTTTGTCGAAGACACAAAAGGGTATGGATTCGATTTGGGTTATTGTGGATAGACTAACTAAGTCAGCACACTTCTTGCCTGTTAAGACCACCTTCAACGCTGATAAACTTGCTTTGTTGTATGTGAATGAGATTGTTAGACTTCATGGAGTGCCGATGTCAATTGTGTCAGATCGAGATCCGAAGTTGGTTTCCAGATTTTGGCAGAGCCTACAAAGAGCTTTCGGAGCCGAGTTAAAGTTTAGCACAGTTTTTCATCCCCAAACTGATGGGCAAACAGAGAGGACGATTCAGACACTTGAAGATATGTTTAGACTATGTGTATTGGACCTCCAAGGAAGTTGGGGAGTACATTTGCCTTTGGTGGAATTTACCTACAACAACAGTTATCAAGCTAGCATTGGCATGGCGCCGTATGAAGCACTGTATGGAAGAAGGTGCAGGTCGCCAATATGTTGGACCGAGGTAGGAGACAAAGCTCTGCTTGGTCCCGAGTTAATTCAACTAACGACCGAGAAGATTAAGCTCGTTCAACAAAGAATCAAAACCGCACAGAGTCGACAAAAGAGTTATGCCGACCAGAGAAGAAGAGAGCTGGAATTTGAAGTCGGGGACCACGTGTTCCTAAAGATTTCGCAGATGAAAGGAGTCACAAGATTTGGGAAGAAGGGTAAGTTAGCACCCTGTTACATCGGGCCTTTTGAAATTCTTGAGAAGATTAACCTCGCTGCCTACAGACTTGCCTTGCCGCCAGGATTGAGCCAAGTCCATAATGTATTTCATGTTTCGATGTTGAGGAAATATATTCGAGATCCGCTACATGTGATCGACAATTTCAGAATTGTAATTAATGAAGATTTAGGATACGAAGAGAAGCCGATACGGATTGTCGATAGGCAGGTGAAGTAGTTGAGAAGCAAGTCGATACCAATGGTGAAAGTTGAATGGAAGGAGCATTACGGAGAAGAGGCTACATGGGAAATGGAAGAGGAAATGAAAGTCCGACATCCAGAATTGTTTTCGGAACAAGGTAACTCAATTTTGGGGACCAAACTTCTTTAAGGGAGGTAGGATGTAACAACCCTCATTTTGACTTAGTCATACTTGCATACATTTATGAATGATCTTGTTTTAATATGTGCATTTGCAAATCTTTTCTTGCTTTGCTTGAATGATTGCTTGCATGCTTTGTTCTCGTCCGGTGCGTTGCCGAGGTCATCTTAAGCCTAGACACCTTCGAGACCTTTGTCACTTAGAAATATCTTGGAACCCCGTTGGTTGACCTCCATCTTCACCCTGGCATATTGGCCGAGATGTCACCATCTAGGCCGAGGTGCGCGTCGCCTAGGCTGAGATGTGCATCATCTGGGCCGAGATGTTAATATCTAGGCGTTCTAGATCCTCGATCCTTGCATGAGTGATTTTGTTCCTGGAACGGTATGACCTAGACCGAGGTGTGGCACATCTAGGCCAAGGTGCGGCATAGCTTAGTCAAGAGTTTTCCTTCCAAGCCGATGTCATTGTTACCCTGCTTGCCGAAGCTTTGCCCTTAGCCGAGATCATCACTTGCGGAGTACTCTTGCTGTTTAGCTTGCTGAATACACTTTGTCTTGGTCTTGTCTTGTCAAGTCAGTCACCTTTTTGAGTAGAGCCAATCAGCGATGCCACGTGTCCCGGCAGAGGGATTAAGTCAGTGATTGTCGTGAGAAACATATTGTAGACACCCCATTTTTGACCGCCCTTAAGACTTGGGCACCACTGATGTTTTACTTGGTGGAGAAAGGTGTGCAGGGAAAATGTTCAGTTTCTTTGGCAAGGAGAGAGGCAAATCCTTCAAAACACTTTGTTTAGGGGTTTGGAGTTGAAGAAGAGAGGAAAGGAGAGGAGAAAACTAGTTTGGGAGAAGTTCGGCATGAATCCGGGTAGAAGCGAGTCGCGCAGCCCTCGCTGAATCGGGCTTATCTGTCTGTACACTTGGATTTTAGCTATGGGGCCACCACCGTCGGAAAGCTTACTTCCGGGGCTTCATTTTGCACTCAAGAATCTCTTAAAGCCAAGTCCGGGTGGGGGAGATATGAGCAGCTGAAGTTGGGCATCATCCCGGTTGGATCGAATCTGCGCGGCTTCACCAAAATGGGCATAACTTTTTCCACAGGAGGAATTTTAATGCAAGGTTTGCGCCATTGGAAAGCTAACTTCCGGGGCTTCAATCTGAACATCCACCGGAACTTTTTGACCTCATCAGACACCCATCGGCACTCTATTTATCCGACTGGCCAGTATAAATTATAGGTCGGCAATATATTGTGCCGACCGGCCATTTATTTTGCCGATGACCTCCTTTCATGGCCGATATGACCCTTTTGCATCCCTCAAGCATGGTGCATTCCAGCTGGAGTGCACAGACCCATCCCCCCATGCACGGGTGTGGCTATTTTTGCACCTTTGACCACCTTTGACCCCTCTTTTTGCACCCTTTGCTCAAGACTTCTTGAGGAAGCTTTGACCCCTTGTCTTGGCTTCCTCAAGAAGCTTGACCAGCTGTCTTAGCTTCCTCTATAAGCCTTGCCCCCTTTGCCTCCCTTGACCCTTTCTTTTTAGCTTGTCTTATAAGCTTCAAGCCCTTCCCTTTTGCCTATATAAGAAAGCCTCCTTCTCCATTGTTTTGGTTCAGCAAAAACCAGACCTAGGGCATATATATCTGATATATATACACCCTCTCTCTATATATCTCCCTCCCTCTCTACTCTAAGCCTCAAAACACCAAGTCCTACACCCTTTTCTTCATCACCACCTAGCACCACACTACCACTTCCATTCCAGCAGCTTGGAGGTCTTCTCAGAGGCTAGGAGGCAGCTTTTCTTGGTCCAAGAGGCAACAAAGGATTGGTCTTCAAGGGTGAGTTGATTTCTCCCTCTTTCTAGCTCATTTTTGCAGGTTTTCTTAGCCCCTTTCGCTTGCTGTTTTGAGCTCCGACCAAAACTGAAAGTGGCATTTTTTTGAGCTCCATTTCATCTTTCATTAAGGGTCTTACCCTGTTTGGGACCCCCATTTTGCACTTGCTTCATTACCCCTTTGTATGCCATAATCTTGCATAGTATTTTTGGCCTATGTGTAATCTGTTTCGGAGCATGATGTAAACTATAGATAGGCTTATTTTGAGCCCTTATTCAACATTGAAGAAGGGCTCATCACTGTTTGGGACCTCCATGTGCCCCTTGTCATTATCCCCCTCTTTGATCCCCATTTTTGCATGATTTATTAGCCTATTGAGCTTCTGTTCTTGGACCTTGGTCTGAACTGAAAATGGCCCTATTTTGACCCTCTCTTCATGTTTCATTAAGGGTCTATGGCTGTTTGGGACATCCTTTTTATACTTCATGTTATAGCTCTCTTGGTGCCATTATTTTGCATAGCATTTTGAGCATACCTGTGTTTGTTTTTGGGCTCTTTTCAGAACTGTAAAAGGTCATATTTTGGGTCCCTCTTCAACATTGTTGAAGGACCCTCAGCTGTTTGGGGTCAGCAGCTGTGAGTTGCTTCTTTACCTCACATTTAGGGCCATTTTTGCATGCTAGCTTAGCCCCATTTGTGTTTGCTGTTTGGCCCTACTTAAAACTGAAAACATGCTTGTTTTTGGGCTTCCTTGAATCTGTCTTCATATGTCATGACCAAATAATGCATGCTTTGTATAGCTGTAGGCCATTGTGTATGCCTAATCTTGCATTTCGGGACCATTTCATGCATCGGGTGCCATGTTTCCGTGATTCGGGGCTGTTTTATATCACATTTCAGTGCTGAAATTATATGCTTGTATGCCATATTTCATGCCTCGCCATGCCTTGTTAGAGTTGCATACTATGCCTTAGGTTTGGTCCTCGGTTTGCGTACATGCGTGCACGCGTTTCGAGAGTCTCATTTTCATCTAATGGCCACCGATTTTGGCATGCTTGCGAGCTATCCATGTTAGTTTAAGTCCATCATCGCATGTTGTTGCATGCCATGTTTACTTACATGTTTAGGTTGCGCGCCTAGTATACATTGCTCATTTGAATGTTCATGTTGCATACTTAGCCTCCATGCCTAGGCTGCATTTCATTGAGCATGCATCCATTGCCTCTTGATCAATCATGATAGGGGTTGGGGCCCTTTGATGTGTTTTGTGCTTGCATTTCATTTGATATCAAAGTTGCAAAACTTGGCCTCTTAGGCCATCATGCATAATTAATGGCCCGAGGGTCGAGGGGCATACTCCCTTGAGTTCATTACTTGATTGGGAGAGTGGCCATGCATACACTTGCTTGAAATTCCATGCCATACACTGTCTGTTCTTGTTGCTGTCAAAAACCAGATTCTGCAGGAACTTTCTGCCGACCGGCAGTATTCAGTGCCGACCGGCAATCCTTCCTGGGCCGGTTGCTTCATCAGCAGCCGATGGATATTTTCAATGGCCGGTGGACATTTCCTTCAGCCGATGGTGTTCCACAGTGTTCAGGGGACCTATCCCAGAACTTTGGCAATTTTCAGAGAAGCAGGGCAGTGTAAACCGAGGCGGCAGTGGTATGGTACGGACTTTCAGGGCAAGACGGGTTCGAGCATGCATCATTTGCGCATCCCGAGGCAGGGGCTGTGGCCACCTTTCCTTTTGCATTCATTCTGTTAATTAATTAGAAATTTTGTAATAATTAATGTGTTTATTATTCGGACTGTAATATTTATTTGGACCCTCCGAGTGAGGGCAATTATGTAATAAGTGTGGGTGCGTGTGTGTGCATGTCTTCCAATCCCCACTTCTTTCTTCCCTTTTACTTACCTTCTTTGATGGTTAGTAATAGGACATGTTTAATTTAGCATACCTTATGCTATGCATGCGTGCATCCATACATTTGTCTTGCATGCACCGGGCTCGGCGCATCATTCTAACTGCATCTGTATTTCAATTTCCAAATTGAATACGTGTTAGTTGTAGCATTTCACATGTCATCGTAGATTAGCCGAGCCTATCCTAATCACATTTTGCTTGTGTTGCATTAGTCATTTTAACATGAACTAGGATCACGCATGTTTGCTAACCAGTTTATTGTTTTGGCTTGGAGTACGATGTAAGTAATTTATGCTTTAGCATCTCACATGCGTGTGAATGTTAACATGACAGCATAATTAACCATGTGGCTAGATGCTTATGTGATAAACTGTCTGAATGCCTGTGGGTGAAGGTTGGATTGTTTGAGTTGGAAAAACTCGTTGAAATCCGTGTTTTAGCCTACTTGCGAGTAGCAAATTCCAAAGCGCTTTTCAAAACAAACGGATATGCAATGCTTGTTTCCAAATTGGGCAATCTAGTCTATACTTGTTTGCTGTGCGCATAACATAGTGATTCTAGGCTAATAACCAGAATAAGAACACATAACATTTTCAAAATCAGATATCATAGTTAGTAGAGGCCGGTCTTCGGACCGGGCGAAAGGGGGTGCTCATAGCTGACCTTCCCCGATCGTACCCAAGCTCCCGAGCCAAGACAACTTTGGTGATGACGGACATGTGGCCTTCGGCACCGAGTCAGGGTTTCCTAAATTCCCCTATAAAAAATATTTAGGTGGCGACTCTGTATCTGGCGAAGCAGTCCATGTTTGGCACTTCTTTTCAAAAAATCTGTTTCTCAAAACGATTTGCCGGATTTGGACTCTTTGGTTCAAGATTAAGAACCGTGACGATTTGAGAGTCCGAGCTGTAGTAACCCCAAATGAACAGAACGGGACTCACCCTCCCGGGGCGTTCGGGGACGTCTACAGTTTCTGGTGACTTTGCTGGGGAGTTTAGAGAGCTTGACTCGAACTCATGATATCCTGTTTTGATTACACTTATGTGTTTCTTTGCATTGCATGTGCATTGGTGCGCCTAAGACACCGTGTTTGCCATCTGCCATTCCTAAACGGTTTGCCGGAGGCTTGTCATGTCAAGGCATGACCATAAGGCTAACCGGTTATGGGCTCTGACAGTATGGGAACACAAACCCCGGTTGTTATCGGGGCACCCTTTTTGACCATTCGACCTAGTGCATATTGAAATCCATAGTGACCATTCCAAACTAGGACAGGTTGCTCACCCGATGTTAGGTTGTTTGAAACTGCTGCGTGCATAGTGAAACCCTAGCTCCTGACAAAATAGGACAGGGAAACCCTACCCCAACATAGGGGTGTTTTGGCTCTCTCTTACTTACTATGTGCTTTTAGAGTGTATCTCTACAAGAACGTACATACCAGTTTGCAAGTCTGGGGCATCAGGCCTAAGGGCATTGGTATTAGAATTTGAGAATCAGTTATATCCGCGGGTATCAGATTCAGTATTTTGGGAACAGAAATTTGGGGAACAGTGATCAGTATTGAGTACAGTCGTTCTACTATGCTCATATCCGTTCCAGTGAAATTGAGCTGAGATGCTGTTTTCTCTTTCGCTAGGTAGTCTTGGAACCGTAGCTTCAGAAGGCTTCACTATCCCCCAGGTACATTTGACTAGTGCTGATAGACTTTGTTAGGTCAGAGATTCAGTTCAAGGCAATCAGTGTTCCTTTGCCAGAGGCAGAGTAAAAAGGCCAGTCAGACACAGATCATCAGTTCAACAGTCTTCAGATCAGCAGTCATTATCCATCTCGCCTGTGTGCAGTTGGGTTGAGATATCTGCTTTTACCACAGAGACAGATATACTGGTTGGTCAGTTAGATCAGGACAATATATCGAGTCTGGAAGAGATGGTGCGCCAACTCCAGGATGGTATGAAAGCCATGCAGCAAGACGCAGTCCGTCAAGCAGAATTCGCCAAGCAACAGGCCGTGGTCATAGCCCAACAGGCAGAGACAATTGCCAGGCTAGAGCAGCAAACCGGAGTATCTACTTCACACCAAGCTCCTCCCCCACCAAGGGTTTCGATACCCGTGGAGACACCAAATGTCCAGGCAGATACGGACATTCCAACAGGGCCGGCTCCGCCCCCGGTTCTACCCCAGTTATCGAAAACACCCACCAACCTACCGGACTCTCCCTTTGAGTTCGAGACAGACCCCACAGCTTTGAAGTTGAGCAAGCTCGAAAAGCTGTTCAAGAGATCCCAGGGAGTCAAGACCATCCCTGACATCGAAGATGGATATACTGACGCAGCTGTAACGCTGCCTAACAGAT
Organism: Camellia sinensis; assembly: GCF_055761805.1. Lineage (NCBI taxonomy): Eukaryota > Viridiplantae > Streptophyta > Magnoliopsida > Ericales > Theaceae > Camellia > Camellia sinensis. Next base: position 105,269,303 of record NC_138962.1, read on the forward strand.
TCAAAATGCCGCACATTGATCGATTTGATGGGTCAGGAGATCCCATGGTCCACCTGAGTTTGTTTTCAGATGTTCTGCGCCCGATGGGCTTGACAAGATTACAGAAGCTTTCCCTTTTTGGCAGGACCCTGTCGGGTATTGCGGCCATCTGGTACGCCAAATTGAAGGATTCAGTGAAACGAAGCTGGGAGGAGATGACCGAGGCCTTCGTCGCACAATATTCCTGCAATACCCAAATCGAGATTACGACCCGTGATCTTGAGACGACGAGGCAGGAGCCTAAGGAGAGCTTCTCAGAATTCGTGGCCCGCTGGAGGGCCAAGGCCTCAATGATGACCATTAGGCCAACAGATAAGGATCAAATACGGATGGTTGTGCGCAACCTCCAGCCCAAACTAATGCAGAAAATGATCGTGCTCCCCTTCCCTACCTTTTCAGATTTGCATGAGATGGGAGTACAGATCGAGGATGCCATGAAGTAGGGCCTCATTGACCAGGAGAAGGAGCAGCCCAGGAGGGCGTTTACCCGTAGTTCGAATGCGACCACCAGCGGTGACGCAGCTGCAAGATCTTCCGAGGTGGGCATGGTCGCCACCACCACACCAAGAGCAGCCACCCATTTTGTTGGTGCATCCACTTCAAACCCCCGAACTTCAGACTATCTACCCCGAGGCAAGAGGGTTTTCACCCCACTCTATATGTTTTTGTCTAAAGCCCTGGGGGTCCTACTTAGGAAAGGACATCTGAAACCGTTAGAGCAATGGCCTCTACCCAATCCTCTCCCTCCAAAACATGACCCGACTAAGTACTGTGCTTTCCATCAACAAACCGGTCATGACACCGACAGTTGCGTCCGTCTCCGCCACGAGATACAAAATTTGATTGACAACGGGGTCATCCCCGCACCAGGTCCTACAAAGTCTATCGGCACTTGATCAGTGAACTTGTAGGGGATAATGTGATGTGATCGAGGGATGAGCCACCTGCGGGCGGCGCTCAGTTTACTCCAGATGTGGCGTATGGCACGCACTGTTTTGAGCATTTGTGAATGCTGGGTTATGTACGTTCTGACTTGGGTATTGAGTCAGTTCTGTTGTTTTGAGTCTGTCTCTTTGTTTTGAGTCAGTCTTTTCATATCGAGTCAGTCCTGTTGAGCCTGTCTCATTGAATTGAGTCAGTCGGGTCTGTCTTGTTGTATCGAGTCAGTCTTGTTTTGTTAAGAGTTGGGTGATTTCGGGGATGTTACCTCAAACATCACTTGCTTGTTTTGTGTTTGTCTTTTCGTTTTCTATTGAGTCTGTTTCTACCTTGGAGCCAGTAATGCCAACAGATTTGAATGAACAGCAGTGGTTTTTCATGCTCTTGTGTTTGCTTTTGCCGTGTGCCAGTTGTGCCAGAAGTTTGAGTGAAATGACGGTGCTCTTCGCCTGCATTTTCTGTGCCTTTGAATTCATTGTAATGACCTAAGTTTTTCAAAACTTTTTTCGAAACATTGTGTTAAAAACGAAGAGGAAGGAATTCCTCATGTTTTGCAAAACTTGATCAATTGAGAGAAAGAGAGGCATGTTAAGCCCTTAATGATCGAGATCATGCTTGTTAGTATGAGTACTGAGAAGGATCCTGGCTTGATCCAGATTCGTTCTACACTGTCTTCGGCGCGAGCGATTTGTCGCTTTCTTAAAAAAAAAATTTCAAAAAATATTTTGCGCGGTCCTGCGAAGACTTGTGTAGGATCGCACTTGAGATTGTGCAGCTTAGGATCGCTCTCAACCTTGAGATTCAACCCCTCACTTTCAAACCTTGAACCTGAGTTCAGAACGTTCAACGGTCAACCACAACGTGAGGCCTGTGTGGCCATTTTGAAGCAGCCCTCGAACAAGAGGCACCAAAGTCAGATCAAGAAGATCAGATCGAAGGAAGCTTGTAAAGCTAGATCAGAAGCCCCCCCTCAAACTAGGGGCAAAAATGTCAGATATGCTCGAAGAGCCGAAGATGGATCCTTCAGTAAATCAATACAATAGCCACTCTCCTAGATACGGAGGGCTTCAAAACCCTAAAACCATTTGACATGGACTTGTTACACTTTTACCCTTTGAGAGGCTCGCTGGGCCGAAAACTCGGAAGGGCGACCCAGGCAAAAGTTAGAGCAAGAGAAAAATACAAAAAAAAAAATGCAAAAAAAATGCAAAAGAAAAGAAAAAAAAAAGAAAAAAAATGCAAAAAAAAAAAAAAGAGAAAAGGAAATAAAAAAAAATTGAAAAAAAAGAGAAGAACAAAGCTCGCAAGGTCGAAAACCCGCAACGGGCGCCTTGGCAAAAGTTAGAGCCTAAAAAGGAGAGGTTAATACCCGAGTGTACCTTACCCCGAACTACGTGAGGCTTGATTCCCATCTTTGGGATACATAGGCAACTTCATTCTGAAGTCTAGCCGTAAAATACTTCAAATTCAACTGTGTCCATGTGATGGTTCTAGTCATCTTTGTCTTTTCTATATCCGGGAGTTCGGTTGCAATCATCGCTCTGAGGATTGATTACAATACACTACGGTGCCATTCAAACAAGGGGCAACTTTCCTTTGCCATTCAATGCACCGCGGTGTCATTCAAACAAGGGGCAACTTTCCGTTGCCATTCAATGCGCTGCGGTGCCGTTCAAACAAGGGGCAACTTTCCGTTGCCATGCAGCTCTCTTCGAGCAAGGGGGCAATTTTCCTCCAGATCCGAGGTTGTGCGTCTCAAGAGTAGGTTCCGTGCTTGTTAAGCATTGGCCGTTTGCAAAAATAGTTTTTGAGAATTTTTACTGAGGTTGACTAATTTTCTCGAAAATTGTTCCATCTTTTTCAAAAACTGGACCATTTCTTGGACCCCAAAAAAAGGAAAATTTTCAGTGCTCATAGCCTGACTTACATGATTTCAAATCAAAAATCGAACAAGTGTGTTAATCTAACTCTCACATTGGTCAAAATTGTTTTAGTAGAAAACCAAAACAAAAATGGTCAAAATAATGAACTAGGGGCACAGTTGAGTCAGGCTTCCTATCTTTCCCCTGTTGTCAATGCATTTGCCAGAAAGGGCACTCTACTTGCCAGAAAGGGCACAACTGAAGTCAACAACAAAAGGATGAAAGCTCTCTCATCCTCCAAGCAACGAGGTATCAAGACAAGTGCGAAGCACGAATTGGAATGGGGCAAGATATTCCACTCCCTCATCTGGACAGATCTAATCATGTCCGAACTCCCCAACAGAGCATCATCAACCGATGTCAGCTACAGATTGGCTACACACCCAGTTGTAGCGCAGCCCCTCTGTGGGAGGAACTCACTGTTGTGAACAAGAATCAAAAGCTGGTAGAATACCAGGGGCAAGAGCCTACGATTTCCTGTTTATCCATCAACCACCCCAGGGGAGGGATTGAAAAATGAGAGATTGAAGAATAGAGAGATGTGTGATGAGAGAAAAAAGTGAGAAAAGGGCTCTTTCAAAAAAATAGAGCTTGAGGGCCGAGTGATGTGAGGATCACAAATGAGAAAAGGGTGGGAAACAATACCCGGTGAAACAGGCTCCCTGTGCACGTCTGTGTGTTGTGTCTTTTGTTTTGTCTCGATTCTTGTCTTGAGTCGTTCCGAGCTTGTCTCGAGGTGTTTAGGTTGTTTACCTTTTGTTTTTCGTTGTTGAGTCTTTTTCACTGTGTTCAGTCGTAGGCTCAATACCTGATTAAGAACTCATTTCTTAATTTCAAAAATAAAATCGTTTTGTACTCAGAGTGCTGTGCCATTCTTCACGTTTGTACAAAACAAGATTCGTTCTTTCATAAAATCGCAGGGTTCAACCCAGGTCGTGTGAGAACAGTAAAATTAGGATCTATCTAAAGCTATATAGGTTCCGGACTGCAAAGCAAAAGAAAAGAGGGAAAATCGAAGCATCTGAGTGTGTTTCACCTTCAGCAAATTCGGCGATTGTACTCCGGATGTACCTCTTCAGGCCTTATCACTACTCCGAAGTATGAGTGTGCCTCTACCTCAAGCTCAAGACCAGGTCTGCTTCAAGCCAGAATGGCAATCAAAGTGCTCCCTCAGAAAACCAGTCCTTGCTAGGAAAGAAAGGTAGTAACTGTGTTTTGGAAGTATAAGCAAGAGCAATCCACTTTCAGCTCAAATTGTTTCTGCGGAACTTTCAATTCATGTCTTCGATAGCTCATCGTCAGTCGACATGCACGAGATGTATCCTTTTGAAATATATATTGTGACCCCTCTGAGAGGTAAATCGAAGGTTGTGTTTGAATTGGTCTTGTTAAGGCTTGTATTCCCTTATTCGGCATTTTGTTCCAAATATGCGTTGTCACGCACGTTCCACTTGCATTGTGATGCACGTTTCAATCGCATTGTTATACACACTCTGTTTTCGAAACACCGGGATACGTCCCTACGTTTCTTTCTTTCCGAAACACCGGGATACGTCCCTATGTTTCTCTCTCTTTCCGAAACACTGGGATACGTCCCTATATTTCTCTCTCATTTTGAAACACTGGGATACGTCCCTACGTTTCTCTCTTTCCAAAACACCGGGATACGTCCCTACGTTTCTCTCTCTTTCCGAAACACCGGGATACGTCCCTACGTTTCTCTCTTTCCGAAACACCGGGATACGTCCTCATGTTTCTCCTACCTTTCCGAAGCACCGGGATACGTCCCTATGTTTCTTCTTCCATTCCGAAACAACGGGATACGTCCCTATGTTTCTCCTACTTTTTCGAAGCGCCGGGATACGTCCCTATGTTTCTCCTACTTTTTCGAAGCGCCGGGATACGACCCTATGTTTCTCCTACCATTCCGAAACAACGGGATACGTCCCTATGTTTCTCTTTCCATTCCGAAACACCGGGATATGTCCCTATGTTTCTCATTCCTTCCGAAACTCCGGGATACGTCCCTATGTTTCTCATTCCTTCCGAAACTCCGGGATACGTCCCTATGTTTCTCTTTCCTTCCGAAACTTCAGGATACGTCCCTATGTTTCTTCTTCTCCCAAAACTCCGGGATACGTCCCTATGTTTCTTCTTCTCCCGAAACTCTGGGATACGTCCCCACGTTTCTTCTCTCTTTTTGAAACACCGGGATACGTCCCTACGTTTCTTTTCCTTTCTGAAACACGGGATACGTCCCTATGTTTCTCTTTCCATTCCGAAACAACGGGATACGTCCCTATGTTTCTCCTCCTTTGTCGAAACACCGGGATACGTCCCTATGTTTCTCCTCCTTGTTTGTAACATTGGGATACGTCCCTAATCCTTGGGATACGTCCCTAACCTTTGGGATACGTCCCTAATCCTTGGGATACGTCCCTAATCCTTGGGATACGTCCCTATCCTTTGGGATACGTCCCTAATCCTTGGGATATGTCCCTAATCTTTGGGATACGTCCCTAATCTTTGGGATACGTCCCTAACCTTTGGGATACGTCCCCAATCCTTGGGATACGTCCCTCATCCTTGGGACGCGCCCCTATGTTTCTCCCTCTTCGGTTAAAAGCGTTCGGAATACGTTCCAATGCTCACACCATTTCGAAACGCCGGGATGTGTCCCTATGTTTCTCCCTTCTTTCCTAATCCTCGGGATACGTCCCTATGTCTCTCCCTTTTTGGCCAAAAGCGTTCGGAATACGTTCCAATGCTCACACCATTCCGAAACACCGGGATATGTCCCTATGTTTCTCCCTGTCCCATTTCCCCACACGATTTCAGTGTGTTTGGAATTCATCTTAGGTTGCATTGTCATGCACACCTCTTCACTTGCGTTGTCACGCACATTCCACTTGCATTGTTTTATCAAATCGGCTTCGCGAAAGCGTATAAGTCCAATTACAAACCGGCATCGCGTAGCATATAAGTCCAATTTTCAAGTCGGCTTCGCGTGGCGTATAAGTCCAATTATCAAAATCTTCCTACATATCAAAGGGATACGTAGGCAGCTTGCGGGTACAACCATTCATTCATTTGCATTTTGTTTGTTTGTCCAAGTCTTCGGCCATGTCAAAAATGGGTTGTCTCTGGGCTTCGACATTCACTCCCGTCATTCCTATGACTTCCGAGTTCTGTCAAAGAGGGGCAACTGTAGACACCCCATTTTTGACCGCCCTTAAGACTTGGGCACCACTGATGTTTTACTTGGTGGAGAAAGGTGTGCAGGGCAAATGTTCAGTTTCTTTGGCAAGGAGAGAGGCAAATCCTTCAAAACACTTTGTTTAGGGGTTTGGAGTTGAAGAAGAGAGGAAAGGAGAGGAGAAAACTAGTTTGGGAGAAGTTCGGCATGAATCCGGGTCGAAGCGAGTCGAGCAGCCCTCGCTGAATCGGGCTTATCTGTCTGTACACTTGGAGTTTAGCTACGGGGCCACCACCGTCGGAAAGCTTACTTCTGGGGTTTCATTTTGCACTCAAGAATCTCTTAAAGCCAAGTCCGGGTGGGGGAGATATGAGCAGCTGAAGTTGGGCATCATCCCGGTTGGATCGAATCTGCGCGGCTTCACCAAAATGGGCATAACTTTTTCCACAGGAGGAATTTTAATGCAAGGTTTGCGCCATTGGAAAGATAACTTCCGGGGCTTCAATCTGAACGTCCACCGGAACTTTTTGACCTCATCAGACACCCATCGGCACTCTATTTATCCGACCGGCCAGTATAAATTGCAGGTCGGCAATATATTGCGCCAACCGGCCATTTATTTTGCCGATGACCTCCTTTCATGGCCGATATGACCCTTTTGCATCCCTCAAGCATGGTGCATTCCAGCTGGAGTGCACAGACCCATCCCCCCATGCACGGGTGTGGCTATTTTTGCACCTTTGACCACCTTTGACCCCTCTTTTTGCACCCTTTGCTCAAGACTTCTTGAGGAAGCTTTGACCCCTTGTCTTGGCATCCTCAAGAAGCTTGACCAGCTGTCTTAGATTCCTCTATAAGTCTTGCCCCCTTTGCCTCCCTTGACCCTTTCTTTTTAGCTTGTCTTATAAGCTTCAAGCCCTTCCCTTTTGCCTATATAAGAAAGCCTCCTTCTCTATTGTTTTGGTTCAGCAAAAACCAGACCTAGGGCATATATATCTGATATATATACACCCTCTCTCTATATATCTCCCTCCCTCTCTACGCTAAGCCTCAAAACACCAAGTCCTACACCCTTTTCTTCATCACCACCTAGCACCACACTACCACTTCCATTCCAGCAGCTTGGAGGTCTTCTCAGAGGCTAGGAGGCAGCTTTTCTTGGTCCAAGAGGCAGCAAAGGATTGGTCTTCAAGGGTGAGTTGATTTCTCCCTCTTTCTAGCTCATTTTTGCAAGTTTTCTTAGCCCCTTTCGCTTGCTGTTTTGAGCTCCGACCAAAACTGAAAGTGGCATTTTTTTGAGCTCTATTTCATCTTTCATTCAGGGTCTTACCCTGTTTGGGACCCCCATTTTGCACTTGCTTCATTACCCCTTTGTATGCCATAATCTTGCATAGTATTTTTGGCCAATGTGTAATCTGTTTCGGAGCATGATGTAAACTGTAGATAGGCTTATTTTGAGCCCTTATTCAACATTGAAAAAGGGCTCATCACTGTTTGGGACCTCCATGTGCCCCTTGCCATTATCCCCCTCTTTGATCCCCATTTTTGCATGATTTATTAGCCTATTGAGCTTCTGTTCTTGGACCTTGGTCCGAACTGAAAATGGCCCTATTTTGACCCTCTCTTCATGTTTCATTAAGGGTCTATGGCTGTTTGGGACATCCTTTTTATACTTCATGTTATAGCTCTCTTGGTGCCATTATTTTGCATAGCATTTTGAGCATACCTGTGTTTGTTTTTGGGCTCTTTTCAGAACTGTAAAAGGACATATTTTGGGTCCCTCTTCAACATTATTGAAGGACCCTCAGCTGTTTGGGGTCAGCAGCTGTGAGTTGCTTCTTTACCTCACATTTAGGGCCATTTTTGCATGCTAGCTTAGCCCCATTTGTGTTTGCTGTTTGGCCCTACTTAAAACTGAAAACATGCTTGTTTTTGGGCTTCCTTGAATCTGTCTTCATATGTCATGACCAAATAATGCATGCTTTGTATAGCTGTAGGCCATTGTGTATGCCTAATCTTGCATTTCGGGACCATTTCATGCATCGGGTGCCATGTTTCCGTGATTCGGGGCTGTTTTATATCACATTTCAGTGCTGAAATTATATGCTTGTATGCCATATTTCATGCCTCGCCATGCCTTGTTAGAGTTGCATACTATGCCTTAGGTTTGGTCCTCGGTTTGCGTGCATGCGTGCACGCGTTTCGAGAATCTCATTTTCATCTAATGGCCACCGATTTTGGCATGCTTGCGAGCTATCCATGTTAGTTTAAGTCCATCATCGCATGTTGTTGCATGCCATGTTTACTTACATGTTTAGGTTACGCGCCTAGTATACATTGCTCATTTGAATGTTCATGTTGCATACTTAGCCTCCATGCCTAGGCTGCATTTCATTGAGCATGCATCCATTGCCTCTTGATCAATCATGATAGGGGTTGGGGCCCTTTGATGTGTTTTGTGCTTGCATTTCATTTGATATCAAAGTTGCAAAACTTGGCCTCTTAGGCCATCATGCATAATTAATGGCCCGAGGGTCGAGGGGCATACTCCCTTGAGTTCATTACTTGATTGGGAGAGTGGCCATGCATACACTTGCTTGAAATTCCATGCCATACACTGTCTGTTCTTGTTGCTGTCAAAAACCAGATTCTGCAGGAACTTTCTGCCGACCGGCAGTATTCAGTGCCGACCGGCAATCCTTCCTGGGCCGGTTGCTTCATCAGCAGCCGATGGATATTTTCAATGGCCGGTGGACATTTCCTTCAGCCGATGGTGTTCCACAGTGTTCAGGGGACCTATCCCAGAACTTTGGCAATTTTCAGAGAAGCAGGGCAGTGTAAACCGAGGCGGCAGTGGTATGGTACGGACTTTCAGGGCAAGACGGGTTCGAGCATGCATCATTTGCGCATCCCGAGGCAGGGGCTGTGGCCACCTTTCCTTTTGCATTCATTCTGTTAATTAATTAGAAATTTTGTAATAATTAATGTGTTTATTATTCGGACTGTAATATTTATTTGGACCCTCCGAGTGAGGGCAATTATGTAATAAGTGTGGGTGCGTGTGTGTGCATGTCTTCCAATCCCCACTTCTTTCTTCCCTTTTACTTACCTTCTTTGATGGTTAGTAATAGGACATGTTTAATTTAGCATACCTTATGCTATGCATGCGTGCATCCATACATTTGTCTTGCATGCACCGGGCTCGGCGCATCATTCTAACTGCATCTGTATTTCAATTTCCAAATTGAATACGTGTTAGTTGTAGCATTTCACATGTCATCGTAGATTAGCCGAGCCTATCCTAATCACATTTTGCTTGTGTTGCATTAGTCATTTTAACATGAACTAGGATCACGCATGTTTGCTAACCAGTTTATTGTTTTGGCTTGGAGTACGATGTAAGTAATTTATGCTTTAGCATCTCACATGCGTGTGAATGTTAACATGACAGCATAATTAACCATGTGGCTAGATGCTTATGTGATAAACTGTCTGAATGCCTGTGGGTGAAGGTTGGATTGTTTGAGTTGGAAAAACTCGTTGAAATCCGTGTTTTAGCCTACTTGCGAGTAGCAAATTCCAAAGCGCTTTTCAAAACAAACGGATATGCAATGCTTGTTTCCAAATTGGGCAATCTAGTCTATACTTGTTTGCTGTGCGCATAACATAGTGATTCTAGGCTAATAACCGGAATAAGAACACATAACGTTTTCAAAATCAGATATCATAGTTAGTAGAGGCCGGTTTTCGGACCGGGCGAAAGAGGGTGCTCATAGCTGACCTTCCCCGATCGTACCCAAGCTCCCGAGCCAAGACAACTTTGGTGATGACGGACATGTGGCCTTCGGCACCGAGTCAGGGTTTCCTAAATTCCCCCATAAAAAATATTTAGGTGGCGACTCTGTATCTGGCGAAGCAGTCCATGTTTGGCACTTCTTTTCAAAAAATCTGTTTCTCAAAACGATTTGCCAGATTTGGACTCTTTGGTTCAAGATTAAGAACCGTGACGATTTGAGAGTCCGAGTTGTAGTAACCCCAAATAAACAGAACGGGACTCACCCTCCCGGGGCGTTCGGGGACGTCTACACATATCATTTGTATCAAGTCTTGCCTTTTAGAGAGAGAAACTCTAGGAAGAAGGAGGAGAAGTTTAAGCTAGAGAGAGTGAACTTCCAAGCTTGATCGTTGGAGCTTGAACCGTTAGATTCGAGTTTTGAGGTTAGAATCGTAACCTATTCTTGTTGTTCTTATTGATCATCTAGCTGCATTGCACGATCAAACCTGTTCTGCACGCCATACATCGATTTAAAGTTGGTTTTAGAAAGAGAAAATGGTTTTCATGTGTTTTTAAAGAAAAGCCTCGTTTGATCCGAAAGTCTGCATTAAGGCTCATATCTTGGTGTTTGTTTTGATAAGATCTTTGAGTATGGGTACCCAGGTCTATGTTTTTGAAAGTATAGCATGAAATCTCAGCTTTTGTAATAGCAAGTTTTGATCTTTGCATTCATCTTCCTCATGTTCATGTTCTTCATGTTTATCAAGAGGGAAACTCAGATTTTCCCGACTTCACTTTTGAATGTGGCCATCGAGGCCACACCTCGGCAAGGAGGTGTGGGACTTCGGCCTAGACCTGGTGGTTGCCCAGCTTGTTTTTCCAAAGATATGAAACTGTGTTTTGACTTGGTTTGACTTAGTTTTTGAAGAATGCCGAGGTCATTTGCATGCGTGCTAGACTTGTTTTGAGTAGTGCATTCAATAGACTTTGCCATGTGTTTGTAGGATTGGGACTTGCCTCGACCCCGACGTTTGACGAACTATGTGAGTGGTATTTTTAATAAAGCTATGTTATACGTTTGATAAAGACTTTGCTTTTCTTTGTTTTGAAAGTGTTTGTTAAGCATGAATAATTGTCCCTGTTTTGTATATCAAGTATGATCTTGTCTTGATGACCTTCTCGGAAAGTCCCTTGTGCTGGAGGACTCTAAACTTTTGCAGCACATCTCGTTTGAAAGTCCCTTGTGCTGGAGGACTCTAAACTTTCGTAGCACATCTTGTTTTGGAAGTCTCTTGTGCTGGAGGACTCTAAACTTTCGCAGCACATCTCGTCTTGAAAGTCCCTTGTGCCGGAGGACTCTAAACTTTCGCAGCACTCTCGTGTTAAAAGGCTACGGGCCTTTGTAACATAGGTCCCTTGTGCCAGAGGACTCTAAACTTTTGTAGCACCCTTGTTTGAGATGCCTCTCTTGCCTTGCCTTGTTTTGCCACGGACGGTTTACCGCGTGGATACGTTTGCCGGAATGTTATTATTTGTAATATGTGATGCTAGTAAGTATCCCTTGAAGCTTTGAAGATTTGTTAGATGGACGAGGTCCATTCCTTGTTATATATAAAGTTTTGTCTTGTATTGTTTTGAAAGGATTTCGGCTATTATTCATGCAAACCCCTTTATTATTTATACCATTCACTGAGTATCCAAGCTCAACCTCTCTATATATATGTAGGTGATGAACAAGAAGGCGGTGACGCCTAGATGTGATTCTGGAGCTTATTTTGGGTTTTTGATTATGTCGGCTTAACCTGTATTTATGTCGGCAGTCTTGAAAATTATGCTTCTCGATTTGTACTACTTGTATGTTGCATACGTCGACTTGAGAAGCCTTTTGATCAAGATGTGTGTTTTGTATGATTGTTATGTCGGCAAAGAAGATGTCGGCAACCTGGCAGACTGTGTTCTTAGACTTGTAATTTGTACATTTTGTTTATGTCGGCTTGTGGAGCCCTTTGCTAATATGTAAGATGTAATTTGTACTTTGCTTTGTTTGTAAATAAGTTATAACCCATATGTAGATGGTTGCTATTTCATTTGACTTATGCACAGCTCTTATGGACTAATTTGATGGTATGTATTGCTTCCGTACTTGTGAGCCCCATATATTTATACTCTGTTGTGTGTGAATTTTGAAAGTTGGCCTTCGGTAATCTCGGATTACTGGCCATCATGGCACCAAACTACTAGGGGTGGTTTGGAGTCGTGACACTCTACCTCTGGCACAGTTTGAGGCAAGGTTTACTAGTTTGTGTAAATTTGCTCTAGATTTGGTAGCAACGGAGGAGCAGTGTTGTATTGAGTTTGAGGAGAGGTTATGCGATGATATCCGATGGAAGGTAGTGGGGTGCATGTATAGGAACTATCACACATTAGTAAAAGCGGCGACTCATGTGGAAGTCATTAATCTTAAGGCTGGTTAGTATGAAAGACAAAGGGGCATATTGGCGAGTTCTTTGGTTCAAGAGCACACGAGACCTAGTAGGAGGCAGAGGAGAGCTGAATTTCAATCACCATCCCAGTACAGCATCAATCTAGTTTTACCTCGTCAGGTTCATTTGTTAGAAGATTGTCAGAACCCAAACTTGCCCCTATAGGTTTAGCATTATCACCGGCCAATAATCCTAAGATTACCGAAGGCCTCTGAAACATATTAACAAGAAAAGGGGCTAGCGGAAGCAAATATTAAAGTACAATGTCCATAGAGCTGTGCAGACTTATATGGGATAGAAAATTTAAAACTTTATTTACATATATGATGACGTCATCGCGTGTATAGATATAACAAAAGTAACTTAGCCTTATATATAGAAAATAAACAAAAGCTTGTCCAGAGAAACAAAAGTATACCAAAACTTAAGACTTCATTTCAAACTTGACCACACTAAATTCTAGGAACTGGGATAACCCTCGCTCCTGTTTACTGATGATAACACTGATTAGTGCTAATCTATGATTAAGTATGCTAATTGACTGACTGAATGAAATTCTGAATCGATTGATTGATTGTGCTAGTTTGAATGCAATTCAATCTGTTGACTGTTAAATTATCTGATCATGTTTTATGTTTTAAACTGCAAATTGAAGGCCTTATCGGCGACCGAATCTGAAATTGATTGATGTTTTGTGCTAATTAAGATTTATATGATTTTCTGGTATATTTAATTGAAATGTGATTTGGTATGATTAAATTAGATTTAATAAAGCTAAATTACAAGAGTTGGACCTATCTACAAATTTGCCACTTAGTGGATTAATCTAGGACCCTTTTGTTGAATTGAAGCTTTTATCATGCATGCATGTACATATTGTGAAGTTTTAAGGTTGTTTCCATGGGAAATCTTACTTGCATGTTTACATTTTGGTTCTAGTCCATGAATTCATCTTGATTTTGAAGGAATTGGCTCTTTGGAGCAAGTATTTGAAGCCTTGGAGTTGTTTAAATCCATGCATGTTACATTTAAATTATGTTCTTGAAGTTTTGTTTGAAAATGAGCTTAATTGACTCACCTTTGGGCCTTGATTTTACAAATTGAGCTTTGAATCATGTTCTATTATGAGTTTTGAAGTGTTTTCCAAAAAATTATCTCATAAGGATCGAATTTGATGTATTGAAACTTGAGTTTGAGCTTGAAGTTCAAATCTTGAAATTCTAGATTTTGGACTCCCGCTCGAGCGGGGTAAGTGGCGCTCGAGCGGGAAATTCGTGCATCCAGCACTTTTGTTGTGTTTACAGTCCGCTCGAGCGGGGTTTTGCACGCTCGAGTGAGTACTTGTGTCACACGCTCGAGCGAGTGTCGAGCGCCCATCGAGCGTGATTTTCACACATCCAGTACTTTTGCAGTCCGCTCAAGCGGGAGAGTTTAAGCTCGAGCGGAGGCTTTTGTTTGCATGTCCGCTCGAGCAGGGTAAGTGACGCTCGAGCGAGACCTCTGTTTTCTGAAAATTTTGAAAATGTTTTTAAAGTACATCTTTGCATCCTTATAAAATCCTAGGCACTCTTAGGCCTAGTTTAAGGCATCTTAATGAGGATATTGATGTAGAACCACACCGAGTCAAGATAGGGATTAAGTTATTATTTCCCAACTGTGTAGCTTAGTGTGTGTTCACTCTATAACTGTGTAAGGTTGGCATCCGAGAACGCGTACTAGCTTATCTGTAGCCCAGAACTCTGTGAGTAACAATGTTGTAAAGATATGTTCAATTGAGATTATTTTCTGAACAATGACTGTACTGCTTTATGAAATGACACTGTTTACTGAATAAATGTTTGTCCTATTTGTGAACTGTATTCGTGGCATCCATAGCAATTTACTGTTACTGACTGCTACTGTTGCAGAGATCTCTGTCGGTTCCCATGTTTGGAACCATTACTGATGGCCATCATTGACTGTTCGGTCTGTTAAGACCTACTGTACTGTTTTGCTATTGGGTGTACCACATATGACTATTATAGTTTCTGATTGACTGTTATAGCCTGAAATATGAGCCACAAACTGAATGACTGATATACTCTTTAAATGACTATTTTCAATACTGAAAGGACATTCATTCTTAACCTCTTTATGCATATGTTATTCACTGGGCTTTAGCTCAATGCTCATATATATATGTAGGTGTTCAGGCACCGGACCGTTGCTAGAAGCGTCAGGGTAAGCTCTCGTTTTGTCAAAGCCAACCACCGTGCCTCACTGCGAGGTTCCAAGTCCTTCAAGCTAGGGCTTTTGGGGTGTTTTAGTTTTTTCCCTTTTTGTATCTGTTTTATAATTACTGTATAGACTGAATGATGTTGTACTGTACTGTTCTGATAGGGATTGAGTCCCTGTTCTAAATGATGTATATATTGTACATATTGTTTTGGTACTGATTGTATATATATATATATATGAAAAGTCTTTTTGCATACAGACTGTCACAGCTCATTGGACATCTTTTAATTACTGTTTTGGCTTCCGCCAGCCCCTGTACTCTGTATTACTGTATTACTGTTAAGCAGGCCTTCGGTAATCTCGGATTACTAGCCGGTTACGGTACTAAACCCATAGGGGCGGGTTTGGGTCGTGACAGAGTGGTATCAGAGCGATACTTAACCACGAGTTATACCGCACACACGTGTCCAAATGAGCTATAGGATGTCCTAGAAAAGTAAATAGGGCATTGCATGAGCATAAAAAGTGTGTGTGGCCACGACATGAATATCTGTGCTAATGTGTTTAAGTATGCAACTGTCTATGTTTATTATTGCTATAATTGTCTATAATGAAATGGATAATGCAAGAACTACTGATGAAACTGAATCATCTGAGGCCAGAATGGCAAGGCTAGAGAGAACAGTGGAAATGTTGATTGAGGCCATAAGGCTGCAACGACAGAACCAACAGCCCCCACCTCCTCCAGTACAGCCAGAGCCACCTGTTAATGACGATATAATAGTTCTTACACAGAAGTTTAGTAAGATGAAACCGCCATCCTTTCAGGGAAGCCTTGAAACCTTAAAGGCCGAAGCGTGGGTGCTTGAAACAGAAAAGTTATTTGAAGTCTTTCCGTGTTCTGAAGCACATAAAGTGCTACTGGCTACCTTCACCTCACAAGAAGAGGCCAGGAGGTGGTGGATGCTAGTCCGTGACATCGACACCGTTATGACTTGGCCTCAGTTTAAGGGAGCCTTCTTTGAGAAATACTTCCCACAGTGTGTTAGGGACATAAAGGTGACTGAATTTGAACAACTGAAACAAGGGTGGCTGAGTATGAGTCAAAGTTTATCGAACTTGCTCGTTATGCACCACACATGGTGGACACTGACTATAAGAAGGCCAGGAAGTTTGAAGGCAGCCTTAATGTAGAAATTCTTGACAGAATTAATGTTTTGAAACTGTTGAAGTATGTAGATGTTCTTGACAGAGCAATAATGGCTGAGTCAAACATCGAGGCATTGAAATAGACTGACACACCATCGACCGAGTGGCGTGGTAAAAGACGGAGTTTTAAATTTAAGAAAGGCAGAAAAAATTCATCAAACAAAAAGCCGAATACAGGGTCAACGACTAGTTCCAGTCAGGGAAGTGGTTCCATACTGCCCTGTTCTGAATGTGGTAAGAAACACAAAGGCGTTTGTTATAAACTTTTAGGTACTTGTTACAGGTGTGGCAAGGTGGGCCACATGGTCAAAGATTGCCCTTCCACTCCTCAGGGCAATAGTAAAGCTGCACCAAGCGCCGCAGCATCAACTGCTCCACCGAAACCCAACCCCAAAGCAACTGGGAAAGAGCCTATGAGGCAAGGCCGAGTGTTCACACTCGTACCAAGAGACGTACAAAATACCGAGACCGTCGTGTCAGGTATACTCTTAATTTGGGCTCAAAATGCGTACGTTTTGATTGATTTGAGGTTTACACATTCGTGTGTATCACATGCTTTTTCGCAAAAATTGAATAGACCATTGGAACCCATGAACTACCTGTTAGCTGTATCTTCACCTATTGGGGGATCCATGACTTGTGCTTATATGTACCCTGCATGTGAAATTATTGTTGGAGAGGCACATTTGTATATTGATTTACTGCCATTGAATATAGATCATTTGGATGTGATATTGGGAATGGACTGGTTAACAAAATGCCATACTACCATAGACTGCGTAACAAAAAAAGTTGTTTTCCGTCCACCCGGATTGCCTGAATTTGTGTTTAACGGAGTAGGAGTAGTACCTCCCCCATATCTGATTTCATCCATGAAAGCTCTCAAACTGATTAGAAAGGGGTGTAAAGGGTATCTATGTTCTGTATTGACTGTACCTGCTGATGATAAAACTGATGTAAACAGTATTCCTATAGTCAGAGAATTCTCAGATGTTTTTCCAGATGATCTGCCAGGGGATTTGATTGACAGGGAGATTAAGTTCACCGTTGATGTGATTCCGAGTACACAGCCCGTATCTAAAGCTCCTTACAGAATGGCACCAACTGAATTGAAAGAGTTGAAAGTTCAGTTGCAAGAATTGTTAGATAAGAAGTTCATCAGGCCCAGTACTTCACCGTAGGGCGCGCCAGTCTTATTTGTGAAAAAGAAAGACGGCTCACTGAGACTCTACATTGGCTACCGTGAATTGAACAAGGTAACAGAGAAAAATAAATATCCATTACCTCGTATTGATGATTTATTTTACCTGTTACAGGGTGCCCAAGTGTTCTCCAAAATTGACCTTAGATCTGGATACCACCAGTTAAAAGTCAAGACAGGGGACATAGAAAAGACTGCATTTCGAACGAGGTATGGACACTACGAATTTCTAGTTATGCCTTTCGGAGTTATCAATGCACCTGCTGTATTCATGGACCTTATGAACTGAATTTTTAAACCATTCCTCGATGACTTTATTGTTGTATTTATAGATGACATTTTAATTTATTTCAAAAGCATGGAGGAACATGAACATCATTTGAGAATTTCCCTACAGACCCTAAGAGAACAGAAACTTTATGCTAAATTGACTAAATGTGAATTTTGGCTTGACAATGTTATGTTTTTGGGGCATGTAATCAGTAAAGATGGAATTTCAGTTGATCCACAGAAAATTGAAGCAATAGTGAACTAGCCTAGACCGACAAATGTTACCGAAGTTCGAAGTTTTCTAGGCTTAGCTGGGTATTACAGAAGGTTTGTCAAAGATTTCTCCAAAATTGCTCTACCACTGACATAGCTGACTCAGAAGGGGATATCATTTGACTGGACCGATCAGAGGGAATCAGCTTTTCAGGAGTTGAAAACTCGACTAGTGACTGCACCGATTCTCACTTTACCCTCAGGTACGGATGGTTATACTGTATATAGTGATGTTTCTCATAAGGGTTTGGGGTGTGTTTTAATGCAGAATGGGAAAGTGATTGTGTATGCTTCTCGACAACTGAGACCGCATGAAAAGAACTACCCGACCCATGATCTAGAACTTGCTGCAGTGGTGTTTGCACTAAAAATTTGGCGTCACTACCTTTACGGGGCGACATGTGAAGTATACACCGACCACAAAAGTTTAAAGTATTTCTTCACACAAAAAGAACTGAACATGAGGCAGCGGAGATGTTTAGAACTGATTAAAGACTATGATTTGCAAATTTTGTACCATCTCGGGAAAGCTAATACCGTTGCTGATGCATTGAGTCGGAAATCAATTGGAAATTTAGCCTGTTTACTCACTGGACAGAAAGAGTTGCTATGTGACCTTGAGAGACTTGAAATTGAGATTGTTTTGCGTGAACAAGGTGGAACCTTAGCTACTGTTTCTGCTCAACCGGCACTGTTTGAAGAGATTAAAGAGAAACAGCAACAGGATGACTTCTTGAAGAAGATCATCGAAGAACGGGAATCTAAACCGAGGCCGGATTTCAAATTTGAGAATAATGTGTTGAAATTTCAGGGAAGATTGTGTGTACCGAATTATTCTGAACTGAAAAGAAGAATTCTGCAAGAGGGCCACAATTCGAAATTGTCTATCCATCCAGGAAATACGAAAATGTATCAAGACTTGAAATTGAATTTCTGGTGGCCGAGAATAAAGAAAGAAATTGCTGATTTTGTGTCAAAATGTCTTCATTGCCAACAAGTTAAAGCCGAACATCTACGACCCACAGGTTTACTGCAACCCTTACCGATACCGGAGTAGAAATGGGAACATATTACCATGGATATTATTGTTGGTTTACCTCGCTCCAGTAAAGGTATGGATTCAATTTGGATTATTGTTGATAGATTGACTAAATCTGCTCATTTCTTACCTGTCAAAACAATTTATAATGCGGGCAAATTGACTATACTCTACATTGATAAGATTGTTAGATTGCATGGAGTGCCTGTGTCCATTGTTTCTGATAGGGACTCGAAGTTTACATCGAGATTTTGGCAAAGTCTGCAGACAGCATTGGGTAATGAACTGAGACTGAGTAGTGCCTACCATCCTCAGACGGATGGCCAGTTAGAGAGAACCATCCAGACTCTAGAGGATTTACTGGGGATGTGTGTTCTTGATTTCCAGGGAAATTGGGAAAGTCATCTACTGTTGGCTGAATTCGGCTACAATAACAATTTCTATTCAGGTATTGGTATGGCGCCTTTCGAGGCTTTGTATGGCAGAAAATGCTGATCTCTGATTTGCTGGGTAGAAGTTGGAGATGGGCCTTTGCTTGGGCCCGAGATTGTACAAGAAACTACCGAAAAAGTGAAACTGATTCAACAGAGACTGAAAACTGCACTGAGCCGACAGAAAAGTTATGCAGATGTCCGAAGGCGAGACAGAGAGCACGAAGTAGGTGATCATGTTTTTGCGAAAGTGACACCGATGAAGTGCCTGACCCGTTTTGGGGTTAAAAGCAGGTTAGCGCCGAGATATGTCAGACCGTATGAGATTATAGAGAAAATCAATCCAGTGGCGTATCAAGTAGCGCTTCCTCCTGAAATGGAGCATATGCATAACGTGTTCCATATTTCTATGTTGAGGGAATACCTTCGAGATCCCTTCCATGTGATTGAGCCTACCCGTATAGTGCTAAGTGATGACTACACTTATGAAGAACTGCCTATTCAGATTGTAAACAGACGGATCAAGAAGTTGAGAAATAAAAAAATACCGTTAGTGAAAGTTGATTGGCAAAACCATGGTGGCGTGTATGCCACTTGGGAAAGGGAAGATGATATGATCAAAAGATATCTTGACTTGTTCCCATTGAATCCTGTTTTCTTCCATAATGAAGGTAATTCATGTTTGGAAGACCAAACTCTTTATAAGAAGAGGAGACTGTGACAACCCTCACTCCTGTTTACTGATAATAACACTGATTAGTACTAATCTATGATTAAGTATGTTAATTGACTGACTGACTGAAATTCTGAATCGATTGAATGATTATGCTAGTTTGAATGCAATTCTATCTGTTGACTGTTAAATTATCTGTTCATGTTTTATGCTTTAAACTGCAAATTGAAGGCCTTATCGGCGGCCGAATTTGAAATGATTGATGTTTTGTGCTAATTAAGATTTATATGATTTTTTGGTATATTTAATTGAAATGTGATTTGGTATGATTAAATTAGATTTAATAAAGCTAAATTACAAGAGTTGGACCTATCTACAAATTTGCCACTTAGTGGATTAATCTAGGACCCTTTTGTTGAATTGAAGCTTGTATCCTGCATGCATGTACATATTGTGAAGTTTTAAGGTTGTTTCCATGGGAAATCTTACATGCATGTTTACATTTTGGTTCTAGTCCATGAATTCATCTTGAGTTTGAAGGAATTGGCTCTTTGGAGCAAGTATTTGAAGCCTTGGAGTTGTTTAAATCCATGCATGTTACATTTAAATTATGTTCTTGAAGTTTTGTTTGAAAATGAGCTTAATTGACTCACCTTTGGGCCTTGATTTTACAAATTGAGCTTTGAATCATGTTCTATTATGAGTTTTGAAGTGTTTTCCAAAAAATTAGCCCATAAGGATCGAATTTGATGTATTGAAACTTGAGTTTGAGCTTGAAGTTCAAATCTGGAAATTCTAGATTTTGGACTCCCGCTCGAGCGGGGTAAGTGGCGCTCGAGCGGGAAATTCGTGCATCTAGCACTTTTGTTGTGTTTACAGTCCGCTCGAGCGGGGTTTTGCACGCTCGAGCGAGTACTTGTGTCACACGCTCGAGCGGGTGTCGAGCGCCAATCGAGCGTGATTTTCACACATCCAGTACTTTTGCAGTCCGCTCGATCGGGAAAGTTTAAGCTCAAGCGGAGGCTTTTGTTTGCATGTCCGCTCGAGCGGGGTAAGTGACGCTCGAACGAGACCTCTGTTTTCTGAAAATTTTGAAAATGTTTTTAAAGTACATCTTTGCATCCTCATTCCATCCTAGGCATTCCTAGGCCTAGTTTAAGGCATCTTAATGAGGATATTGATGTAGAACCACACCGAGTCAAGATAGGGATTAAGTTATTATTTCCTAACTGTGTAACTTAGTGTGTGTTCACTCTGTAACTGTGTAGGGTTGGCATCCGAGGACGCGTACTAGTTTATCTGTAGCCCAGAACTCTGTGAGTAACAATGTTATAAAGATATGTTCAATTGAGATTATTTTCTGAACAATGACTGTACTGCTTTATGAAATGACACTGTTTACTGAATGAATGTTTGTCCTATTTGTGAACTGTATTCGTGGCATCCATAGCAATTTACTGTTACTGATTGCTACTGTTACAGAGATCTCTGTCGGTTCCCATGTTTGGAACCATTACTGATGGCCATCATTGACTGTTCGGTCTATTAAGACCTACTGTACTGTTTTGCTATTGGGTGTACCACATATGACTATTATAGTTTTTGAATGATTGTTATGGCCTGAAATATGAGCCACAAACTGAATGACTGATATACTGTTTAAATGACTGTTTTCAATACTGAAAGGACATTCATTCTTAACCTCTTTACGCATATGTTATTCACTGGGCTTTAGCTCACTACTCATATATATATATATGTAGGTGTTCAGGCACTGGACCGTTGCTAGAAGCGTCAGGGTAAGCTCTCGTTTTGTCAAAGCCAACCACCGTGCCTCACTGCGAGGTTCCAAGTCCTTCAAGCTAGGGCTTTTGGGGTGTTTTAGTTTTTTCCCTTTTTGTATCTGTTTTATAATTACTGTATAGACTGAATGATGTTGTACTGTACTGTTCTAATAGGGATTGAGTCCCTGTCCTAAATGATGTATATATTGTACATACTGTTTTGGTACTGATTGTATATATATATATATATGAAAAGTCTTTTTGCGTACAGACTGTCACAGCTCATTGGACATTTTTTAATTACTGTTTTGGCTTTCGCCAGCCCCTGTACTCTGTATTACTGTATTACTGTTAAGCAGGCCTTCGGTAATCTCGGATTACTAGCCGGTTACGGTGCTAAACCCATAGGGGCGGGTTTGGGTCGTGACAGAGTGGTATTAGAGCGATACTTAACCACGAGTTGTACTGCACACACGTGTCCAAATGAACTATAGGATGTCCTAGAAAAGTAAATAGGGCATTGCATGAGCATGAAAAGTGTGTGTGGCCATGACATGAATATCTGTGCTAATGTGTTTAAGTATGCAATTGCCTATGTTTATTATTGTTATAATTGTCTATAATGAAATGGATAATGCAAGAACTACAGATGAAACTGAATCATCTGAAGCCAGAATGGCAAGGCTAGAGAGAATAGTGGAAATGTTGATTGAGGCCTTAAAGCTGCAACGACAGAAGCAACAGCCCCCACCTCCTCCAGTACAGCTAGAGCCACCTGTTAATGATGATATAATAGTTCTGACACAGAAGTTTAGTAAGATGAAACCGCCATCCTTTCAGGGAGGCTTTGAAACCTTAAAGGCCGAAGCGTGGGTGCTTGAAACAGAAAAGTTATTTGAAGTCTTTCCGCGTTCTGAAGCATATAAAGTGCTACTGGCTACCTTCACCTTACAAGAAGAGGCCAGAAGGTGGTGGATGCTAGTCCGTGACACCGACACCGTTATGACTTGTGCTCAGTTTAAGGGAGCCTTCTTTGAGATATACTTCCCACAGTGTGTCAGGGACAGAAAGGTGACTGAATTTGAACAACTGAAACAAGGTACCATGTCTGTGGCTGAGTATGAGTCAAAGTTTACTGAACTTGCCCGTTATGCACCACACATGGTGGACACTGACTACAAGAAGGCCATGAAGTTTGAAGGCGGCCTTAATGTAGAAATTCTTGACAGAATTAATGTTTTGAAACTGTTGAAGTATGTAGATGTTCTTGACAGAGCAATAATGGCTGAGTCAAACATCGAGGCATTGAAACAGACTGACACACCATCGACTGAGTGGCGTGGTAAAAGACGGGGTTTTAAATTCAAGAAAGGCAGAAACAATTCATCGAACAAAAAGCAGAATACAGGGTCAACGACTAGTTCCAGTCAGGAAAGTCGTTCCATACCGCCCTGTTCTGAATGTGGTAAGAAACACAAAGGGGTTTGTTATAAACTTTCAGGTGCTTTTACAGGTGTGACAAGGTGGGCCACATGGTCAAAGATTGCCCTTCCACTCCTCAAGGCAATAGTAAAGCTGCACCAAGCGCCGCAGCATCAACTGCTTCCCCGAAACCCAACCGCAAAGCTACTGGAAAAGAGCCTATGAGGCAAGGCCGAGTGTTCGCACTCGTACCGGGAGACGTACAAAATACCGAGACCGTCGTGTCATGTATACTCTCAATTTGTGCTCAAAATGCGTATGTTTTGATTGATTCGGGGTCTACACATTCATATGTATCGCATGCTTTTTTGCGAAAATTGAATAGACCATTGGAACCCATGAACAATTTGTTAGCTGTATCTTCACCTGTTGGGGGATCCATGACTTGTGCTTATATGTACCCTGCATGTGAAATTATTGTTGGAGAGGCACATTTGTATATTGATTTACTGCCATTGAATATAGATCATTTGGATGTGATATTGGGAATGGACTGGTTAACAAAATGCCATGCTACCATAGACTGCGTAACAAAACAAGTTGTTTTCCGTCCACCCGGATTGCCTGAATTTGTGTTTAACGGAGTAGGAGTAGTACCTCCCCCATATTTGATTTCATCCATGAAAGCTCTCAAACTGATTAGAAAAGGGTGTAAAGGGTATCTATGTTCTATATTGACTATTCCTGCTGATGATAAAACTGATGTGAACAGTATTCCTATAGTCAGAGAATTCTCAGATGTTTTTCCAGATGATCTGCCAGGGGATTTGATCGACAAGGAGATTAAGTTCACCATTGATGTGATTTCGGGTACACAACTCGTATCTAAAGCTCCTTACAGAATGGCACCAACTGAATTGAAAGAGTTGAAAGTTCAGCTGCAAGAATTGTTAGATAAGAAGTTCATCAGGCCCAGTACTT
Organism: Camellia sinensis; assembly: GCF_055761805.1. NCBI lineage: Eukaryota > Viridiplantae > Streptophyta > Magnoliopsida > Ericales > Theaceae > Camellia > Camellia sinensis. The sequence continues at coordinate 105,293,157 of NC_138962.1, forward strand.
CACCGTGGGGCGCGCCAGTCTTATTTGTGAAAAAGAAAGACGGCTCACTGAGACTCTACATTGACTACCGTGAATTGAACAAGGTAACAGAGAAAAATAAATATCCATTACCTCGTATTGATGATTTATTTGACCAGTTACAGGGTGCCCAAGTGTTCTCCAAAATTGACCTTAGATCTGGATACCACCAGTTGAAAGTCAAGACAGGGGACATAGAAAAGACTGTATTTCGAACGAGGTATGGACACTACGAATTTCTAGTTATGCCTTTCGGAGTTACCAATGCACCTGCTGTATTCATGGACCTTATGAACAGAATTTTTAAACCATTCCTCGATGACTTTATTGTTGTATTTATAGATGACATTTTAATTTATTTCAAAAGTATGGAGGAACATGAACATCATTTGAGAATTGCCCTACAGACCCTAAGAGAACAGAAACTTTATGCTAAATTGACTCGATGTGAATTTTGGCTTGACAATGTTATGTTTTTGGGGCATGTAATCAGTAAAGATGGAATTTCAGTTGATCCACAGAAAATTGAAGCAGTAGTGAACTGGCTTAGACTGACAAATGTTACCGAAGTCCGAAGTTTTCTAGGCTTAGCTGGGTATTACAGAAGGTTTGTCAAAGATTTCTCCAAATTTACTCTACCACTGACACAGCTGACTCAGAAGGGGATATCATTTGACTGGACGGATCAGAGGGAATCAACTTTTCAGGAGTTGAAAACTCGACTAGTGACTGCACTGATTCTCACCTTACCCTCAGGTACGGATGGTTATACTGTATATAGTGATGCTTCTCATAAGGGTTTGGGGTGTGTTTTAATGCAGAATGGGAAAGTGATTGTGTATGCTTCTCGACAACTGAGACCGCATGAAAAGAACTACCCAACCCATGATCTAGAACTTGCTGCAGTGGTGTTTGCACTAGAAATTTGGCGTCACTACCTTTACGGGGCGACATGTGAAGTATACACCGACCACAAAAGTTTAAAGTATTTCTTCACACAAAAAGAACTGAATATGAGGCAGCGGAGATGGTTAGAACTGATTAAAGACTATGATTTGCAAATTTTGTACCATCCCGGGAAAGCTAATACCGTTGCCGATGCATTGAGTTGGAAATCAATTGGAAATTTAGCCTGTTTACTCACTGGACAGAAAGAGTTGCTATGTGACCTTGAGAGACTTGAAATTGAGATTGTTTTGCGTGAACAAGGTGGAACCTTAGCTACTATTTCTGCTCAACCGGCACTGATTGAAGAGATTAAAGAGAAACAGCAACAGGATGACTTCTTGAAGAAGATCATCGAAGAATGGGAATCTAAACCGAGGCCGGATTTCAAATTTGAGAATAATGTGTTGAAATTTTAGGAATGATTGTGTGTACCGAATGATTCTGAACTGAAAAGAAGGATTCTACAAGAGGGCCACAATTCGAAACTGTCTATCCACCCAGGAAATACGAAAATGTATCAAGACTTGAAATTGAATTTCTGGTGGCCGGGAATGAAGAAAGAAATTGCTGATTTTGTGTCAAAATGTCTTCATTGCCAACAAGTTAAAGCCGAACATCAACGACCCGTAGGTTTACTGCAACCCTTACCGATATCGGAGTGGAAATGGGAACATATTACCATGGATTTTATTGTTGGTTTACCTCGCTCCAGTAAAGGTATGGATTCAATTTGGGTTATTGTTGATAGATTGACTAAATCTGCTCATTTCTTACTTGTCAAAACAATTTATAATGCGGACAAATTGGCTATACTCTACATTGATGAGATTGTTAGATTGCATAGAGTGCCTGTGGCCATTGTTTCTGATAGGGACTCGAAGTTTACATCGAGATTTTGGCAAAGTCTACAGACAGCATTGAGTACTGAACTGAGACTGAGTAGTGCCTGCCATCCTCAGACAGATGGACAGTCAGAGAGAACCATCCAGACTCTAGAGGATTTACTGCGGATGTGTGTTCTTGATTTCCATGGAAATTGGGAAAGTCATCTACCAATGGCTGAATTCGCCTACAACAACAGTTTCCATTCAAGTATTGGTATGGCGCCTTTCGAGGCTTTGTATGGCAGAAAATGCCGACCTCTGATTTGCTGGGCAGAAGTTGGAGATGGGTCTTTGTTTGGGCCCAAGATTATACAAGAAACTACTGTAAAAGTGAAACTGATTCAACAGAGACTGAAAACCGCACAGAGTCGACAGAAAAGTTATGCGGATGTCCGAAGGCGAGACAAAGAGTACGAAGTAGGTGATCATGTTTTTGAGAAAGTGACACCGATGAAGTGCCAGACCCGTTTTGGGGTTAAAGGCAAGTTAGTGCCGAGATATGTCGGACCGTATGAGTTATTGAGAAAATCAATCCGGTGGCGTATCAAGTAGCGCTTCCTCCTGAAATGGAGCATATGCATAACGTGTTCCATATTTCTATGTTGAGGGAATACCTTCGGGATCCCTTCCATGTGATTGAGCCTACCCGTGTAGTGCTAAGTGATGACTACACTTATGAAGAACGGCCTATTCAAATTGTAAACAGATGGATCAAGAAGTTGAGAAATAAAGAAATACCGTTAGTGAAAGTTGATTAGCAAAACCATGGTGGCGTGTATGCCACTTGGGAAAGGGAAGATGATATGATCAAAAGATATCCTGACTTGTTCCCACTGAATCTTGTTTTCTTCTAGAATGAAGGTAATTCGAGTTTGGAGGACCAAACTCTTTATAAGGAGAGGAGACTGTGACAACCCTCACTCATGTTTACTGATAATAACACTAATTAGTACTAATCGATGATTAAGTATGTTAATTGACTGACTGACTGAAATTCTGAATCGGTTGAATGATTATGCTAGTTTGAATGCAATTCTATCTGTTGACTATTAAATTATCTGTTCATGTTTTATGCTTTAAACTGCAAATTGAAGGCCTCATCGGCGGCCGAATTTGAAATTGATTGATGTTTTGTGCTAATTAAGATTTATATGATTTTCTGGTATATTTAATTGAAATGTGATTTGGTATGATTAAATTAGATTTAATAAAGCTAAATTACAAAAGTTGGACCTATCTACGAATTTGCCACTTAGTGGATTAATCTAGGACCCTTTTGTTGAATTGAAGCTTGTATCCTGCATGCATGTACATATTGTGAAGTTTTAAGGTTGTTTCCATGGGAAATCTTACATGCATGTTTACATTTTGGTTCTAGTCCATGAATTCATCTTGATTTTGAAGGAATTGGCTCTTTGGAGCAAGTATTTGAAGCCTTGGAGTTGTTTAAATCCATGCATGTTACATTTAAATTATGTTCTTGAAGTTTTGTTTGAAAATGAGCTTAATTGACTCACCTTTGGGCCTTGATTTTACAAATTGAGCTTTGAATCATGTTCTATTATGAGTTTTGAAGTGTTTTCCAAAAAATTAGCCCATAAGGATCGAATTTGATGTATTGAAACTTGAGTTTGAGCTTGAAGTTCAAATCTGGAAACTCCAGATTTTGGACTCTCGCTCGAGCGAGGTAAGTGGCGCTCGAGCGGGAAATTCGTGCATCCAGCACTTTTGTTGTGTTTACAGTCCGCTCGGGCGGGGTTTTGCACGCTCGAGCGGGTACTTGTGTCACACGCTCGAGCGGGTGTCGAGCGCCCATCGAGCGTGATTTTCACACATCCAGTACTTTTGCAGTCCGCTCGAGCGGAAAAGTTTAAGCTCGAGCGGAGGCTTTTGTTTGCATGTCCGCTCGAGCGGGGTAAGTGACGCTCGAGCGAGACCTCTGTTTTCTGAAAATTCTGAAAATGTTTTTAAAGTACATCTTTGCATCCTCATTCCATCCTAGGCACTCTTAGGCCTAGTTTAAGGCATCTTAATGAGGATATTGTTGTAAAACCACACTGAGTCAAGATAGGGATTAAGTTATTATTTTCCAACTGTGTAGCTTAGTGTGTGTTCACTCTGTAACTGTGTAGGGTTGTCATCCGAGGATGCGTACTAGCTTATCTATAGCCCAGAACTCTGTGAGTAACAATGTTGTAAAGATATGTTCAATTGAGATTATTTTCTGAACAATGACTGTACTGTTTTATGAAATGACACTGTTTACTGAATGAATGTTTGTCCTATTTGTGAACTGTATTTGTGGCATCCATAGCAATTTACTATTACTGACTGCTACTGTTACAGAGATCTCTGTCGGTTCCCATGTTTGGAACCATTACTGATGGCCATCATTGACTGTTCGGTCTGTTAAGACCTACTGTACTGTTTTGCTATTGGGTGTACCACATATGACTATTATAGTTTTTGAATGACTGTTATGGCCTGAAATATGAGCCACAAACTGAATGACTGATATACTGTTTAAATGACTGTTTTCAATACTGAAAAGACATTCATTCTTAACCTCTTTACGCATATGTTATTCACTGGGCTTTAGCTCACTACTCATATATATATATAGGTGTTCAGGCACTGGACCGTTGCTAGAAGCGTCAGGGTAAGCTCTCGTTTTGTCAAAGCCAACCACCGTGCCTCACTGCGAGGTTCCAAGTCCTTCAAGCTAGGGCTTTTGGGGTGTTTTAGTTTTTTCCCTTTTTGTATCTGTTTTATAATTACTGTATAGACTGAATGATGTCGTACTGTACTGTTCTAATAGGGATTGAGTCCCTGTCCTGAATGATGTATATATTGTACATACTGTTTTGGTACTGATTGTATATATATATATATATGAAAAGTCTTTTTCCATACAGACTGTCACAGCTCATCTGACATTTTTTAATTACTGTTTTGGCTTCCGCAAGCCCCTGTACTCTGTATTACTGTATTACTGTTAAGCAGGCCTTCGGTAATCTCGGAATACTAGCCGGTTACGGTGCTAAACCCATAGGGGCGGGTTTGGGTCGTGACAGGAACCTTTACGTAAGGCACGGTGGTTAGCTTGACAGAACAGATCCAGACTTGAAGTCCTAAGTTTGGTTGCGCGCCTGATCACCTACATACATATATAAAATAATGAGCTAGAGCCCAGTGAATAACAATGGAGTAAAGGTTTTGATGAATGATGTCCATAACAGATTCAAAAATCAGAATTTAGATCAGAAACAGATTCATATACTTATTCAGATTTGTTAACAGTCATTCGTGATACATTTATTAAGTAACAGATCAAATTGGTCATAAAGATCTACGTGCACAGTACTTGGTCATATAGACCCATATTCACATGGAATGGTCATTAAGACCCACGTGCAGAGTAAATGATTATGCATAATCAGTTTTATGAATGAAACCCGTGTGAAACCCTGGTACTAGGTAGCAGATAGCACATGACAGATTCACATGATGCTAAGGATGTCACGAATACATTTTAAAAAATTGGGCATTCATTCATGATTCACAAATAGCATTTCAAAAAATAGATCATATCATATCAGTTGAAAAATACTTATAGTCAACATAGCTTTACAGAGTTGTTACTCACAAATAGTGCCAGAAACAAAACAGACGGAGTAGACTGATCACAGACGATAACACGTGGCCTACACAAACACGCGACAGATACACATTGAAACACACGCTCGAAAAACACTGGACTTATTTCACTTCATTCTTAGTGTGTTTCTAATTCATTTCATGATTATAGATTAAACCATGGCTTAAGAATGCCTAAGATGGAATGAGGATGCAATTATGCACTTTGAAACATTTTGAAAAATTTCAAAAAACAGGGCAGTTCGCTCGAGCGGTCTGCAAAGTCTGGAAAAGTACTAGGAGCTCTCATTTCACACTCGAGTCAACTTTTGGTTGCTTGAGCCAAGGTTCAAAGAAAGGGTGGTCACTTGAGCGGTCTTTTGGTCGCTCGAGCCAACCATCAATCTCTGCAAAACTTCTGAGAGCTCGAAATTTATGCTTAAGCGACAGTTTGGTTGCTCAAGCGATGCGACCAAATTCTGGAAATTTCAGATTTTAGTTCCAAGTTGAAAGTCCAATTTCAAAGCTTCAAAGTTTGTTCTTTTGGGCCAAAACTTGAGAAAACTCTTTAAAATTTGTATAACATTCTGAATTGAAGATCATTTCACAAACTCAAGGGCCGAAAGTATGTCAATTATTCAAAGTCAAACTTGAAACTTCATGTATAACACATGCATGCTTTTTTTTGAGCTCAAAATTTCCAAGACATGAATAAATGAAGTGTTTTCATGTAAAATCATGGTGAACTCTCAATATATAGCCAAAATATGCACTTACATGTAAGAATTTGTGAAAATAAAACCCAAAAATCGTGAATTATGCACGCAATGTATGAATTGATCTCATTTCTATCTTCTAAGCTCAATCCTTGTTTTTTCACTCGCTAAATTCTCTTGAATTCACATGTCATCTAACTCCATGTCATAAATTTAGAGTTGATTTCTTACCTAGAAGCTTTAATTGCCTTGGATTCTAGCAAATCTTGCTTGCTTTCTCCAACTTCCTTCACTTTTCTAGCATTTCTCCTAGCTTGATCTCAATTACTCTTCAAAATTGGCTCTAATCTCTCTCTTCTCTCTCTCTCACGGTTTAGAGGTCACAAAGATGGTGAAATGTATGTGTATACGATGGTCTAGAAGTCACTAGTGCCTTATATGGGCTTGCTTTACATTAGGCTAATTAAGTGTGATTAGTTCTAATTAATTTATTCTAATTTTTTGATTCCGAATAGAATTCCAATTAAACTTACCATAAAATCCTAAAAATCCTAAATAACACGTGAACCTAACCAATTTCGTGTTTGGATGTCGATAAGGCCTTCAATTCGCATGTCGAAACGGAAATTCAAACAGATATTCCTACATCAGACATATATGATCACAAATAACACATGAAATGCACAATTAACACAGGATTTCATCTAATCACTTGATTGACGTTCTTAATTTTGGATTAGTAGCTAATCATGGAGTGGAGTTGTTACATTCTTCCCCATTTAAACAGTTTGGTCCTTCAAACTTTAAGCACCTTCATGTCAGAAGAACATCGAGTCTAGTGGAAACAATTCTGGATATCTTTTCATCATATCTTCCTCCGTTTCCCACGTTGCATAGGTTCATCAATGTTGTTGCCAATCAACTTTGACCAACGAAATTTCTTTGTTTCTCAATCTTTTAATCCAATAGTTGACAATATGTATTGGTCATTCTTCATAAGTATAGTCGTCTTTCAAAAACACGTGAGTTGGCTCCATAACATATAATGGATCTTTGTCAAATACAATAGATACCAGCACCCCATGTAGTCTCACAATCTCATTCACATAGATGTTAGCCAATTTATCCGCATTATAAAAAGTTTTGACAGGTAAAAAGTGAGTAGACTTAGTCAAATGATCAACAATAACCCAGATAAAGTCCACACCTCTAGATGAACAAAGTAGACCGATAATGAAGCCCATCGTAATATGCTCACATTTCCATTCCGGTATTGGAAGTGGATGAAACAATCCAGTGGGTCGTTGATATTCGGTTTTCACTTGTTGGCAATGCAAACACTTTGCGACAAAATCAGCAATATACTTCTCCATTCTAGGCCACAAAAAATGTTGTTTCAAGTCATGGTACATTTTCGTGTTTCCCGGATGCATAGGAAATTTAGAGTTGTAGGCCTCAATCATAATACGTTTTCTCAGCTCTGAACAATCTGGTACACAAAAGCCTACCATGAAATTGCAATACATTAATTTTAACTGTAAATCCCTGTCTTGGCTTAAAGTCAATTTCTTCCACAATCTTTTTTAGAAATTCATCTTCTAATTGCTTTTCCTTAACTTCCTCAATAATTGCTGGCTGTGCAGAAATAACAGCTAAGACTCCACCCTATTCACGCAAAACAATTTCAATTTCATTTCTGTCTAAGTCACACAACAATTCTTTCCGATCGGTGAGCAAACATGCCAAATTCGCAATGGATTTTCTTTCATATTTGTAAATAGTCATATGTGGTACATCCATTAGCTAATAGATCTGATTGGTCATAAAGACCCACGTGCACAGTACTTGGTCATATAGATCCATATTCACATGAGATGATCATTAAGACCCACGTGCAGAGTAAATGATTATGCATAATCAGTTCCATGAATGGAACCCGCGTGAAACCCTGGTACTAGGTAACATATAACACATGACAGATGCACATGATGCTAAGGATGCCACGAATACATTTCAGAAAATTGGACATTCATTCATGATTCACAAAATAGCATTTCAAAAAATAGATCATGTGATATCAGTCGAAAAATACTTATAGTCAACATAGTTTTACAGAGTTGTTACTCACAGATAGCACCAAAAGCAAAACAGACAGAGCAAACTAATCAAGTGGACGATAACGTGCGACCTACATGAACACGTTACAGATGTACACATTGAAACACACGCTCAGAAAACACTTGACTTATTTCACTTTGTTCTTGGTGTGTTTCTAATTCATTTCCTCATGATTATAGCTTAAACCATGGCTTAAAATGCCTAAGATGGAATGAGGATGCAATTATGCACTTTGAAACATTTTGCAAAATTTTAAAAAATATGGCAATTCGCTCGAGCGAAGCTTTGGTCACTTGAGTGGTCTGCAAAGTCTGCAAAAGTACTGGGAGCTCTCATTTCAAGCTTGAGCTAACTTTTGGTCGCTCAAGCCAAGGTTCAAAACAAAGGGTGGTCGCTCAAGCAGTCTTTTGGTCGCTTAAGCAAACCATCAGTCTCTGCAAAATTTCTGAGAGCTCGAAATTTATGCTCGAACGACGGTTTGTTCACTTGAGCGATATGATCAAATTCTGGAATTTCAAGATTTCAATTCCAAGTTCAAAGTCCAATTTCAAAGCTTCAAAGTTCATTCTTTTGGGCCAAAACTTAAGAAAACTCTTGAAATTTTGTACAACATTATGAATTGAAGATCATTTCGCAAACTCAAGGCCCGAAAGTATGTCAATTATTCAAAGTCAAACTTGAAACTTCATGTATAACACATGCATTGTTTTGAGTTCAAAACTTCTAAGACATGAATAAATAAGTGTTTTCATGTAAAATCATGGTGAACTCTCAAGATATAGCCAAAATATGCACTTACATGTAAGAATTTGTGAAAATAGAACTCAAAAATCATGCATTATGCATGCAATGCATGAATTGATCTCAATTCTATCTTCTAAGCTCAATCCTTGTTTTTTTCTCGCTAAATTCTCTTGAATTCACATGTCATCTAACTCAATGTCATAAATTTAGAGTTGATTTCTTACCTAGAAGCTTTAATTCCCTTGGATTCTAGCAAATCTTGTTTGCTTCCTCCAATTTCCTTCACTTTTCTAACAATTCTCCTAGATTGATCTCAATTCTTCTTCAAAATTAGCTCTAATCTCTATCTTCTCTCTCTCTCTCTCTCTCTCTCTCTCTCTCTCTCTCTCTCTCGGCTTAGAGCTCACAAAGATGATAAAATGTATGTTTATATAATGGTCTAGAAGTCACTAGTGCCTTATATAGGCTTGATTAACATTAGGCCAATTAAGTGTGATTAGTCTAATTAATTTATTCTAATTATTTGATTTTGAATCGAATTCCAATTAAACTAACCATAAAATCCTAAAAATCCTAAATAACACGTGAACCTAATCAATTTTATGTTTGGATGCTGATAAGGCCTTCAATTCGCATGTCGAAACGGAAATTCAAAGAGATATTCCTACGTCAGACATATATGATCACAAATAACACATGAAATGCACAATTAACACATGATTTCATCTAATCATTTGATTAATGTTCTTAATTATGGATTAGTAGCTAATCATGGAGTGGGGTTGTTACAAAGATCTAGCCAGACTCAGATTTCCTTGAGTCGGTCGTAGAGTAGAGGACCACCTTTTTGCTTTAAGTGTAGATAGATGGGCCATGTTAGGTGTCGTTGCCCTTCGCGTGGGTAGGGTTTGTCTTAGCAGTCTAGACAGGGACGATTGTGATGTGGTGTTTTGGTGAAGATTTTTGTGTTTTGGTATTGTGATGCACTTTTCCTTGTAAGTAGGGCTTTGTGCCGACATATGTTATATATGTATATGCATGTGTATTTTTGGAACCCAACTGTGTAGTAATGTAATTAAACCTTGGAACTTGTTTCTATTAGGAAGTGCTATAAAAATTTATAAATCTTAACATTTTGTTGTAATTGTTTCTATTCCCTGAATGAAGCATATATTGACTTATAAGCCTTACATTGAATTAAAGTGTTTATGAAAAGTGGGAGTTGTATGATTTAAAAGGGGTATAGTTGGGATGACTTGGAAAAGGTGTGAGAATTGTGATGTTATTATAAGCTAGAAGTTATGTATAGGTAAAGAGGGGGTTTGCGATATTCAAGTATTGAGTGACATGGTCAAGGCGTGTTCAGGATTCATGAGTATGAAAGGAACTTAATAGCTAGATGCTAGAAGTGATTCTTAGGAGGAAGTATGGGTTGTGTTTTGAAGTAACAGGTATATTGTGGACCACGATTGTCTATGTGGTTCGAAATAGATGGAGTTTTATTGACCTTATAGGTCTTGTTTCATGCAAAAAGGGAAGGGTGTTACCTTATCAGCATAAGAGTGATAGGATTATTGGAAACATTGCTATCGTGATATATATATATATATATATATATTTTAGGAATACAGTGAGATTCTAGAAGCGTGGGGAATGGTGTGGGGAGCTCCATCTCGGAGTAAACGATCAAGGGCAACCTGTGGATGTTTGAGAGTCAAAATTAAAGTTTTACTGAGTAGTTAGCTGATTGGTTAATATTAGGGTTTGGTTGACAAATAGTCACTTTAGAATGGTTGAATATGAGTAAAGTGACAAGTTTAAGAAATGTCTTGGAAGGGTTTTGTGAGTGTTGAGTCTCTTATATATAGTGGTGAGGCTCGGGTGAAGCTTGTCTCGAGTTGATGGAAACTCCTCGGGTTGGGGGTGGAAACATTGTAACCTTCTTAGTTATGCCTGTACTTTGTGCCTTGTGTGAATGATAAGTGATGATAGTGGTTATGAGTTACAAGATTTGGCTTTAGGAAATTCAACTTAAACTCATATGTGATGTCGATGTGTGCTAAACCCCAAATATGGCAATTGGTGTTGGTTAGCATGTCGAAGTTTGAACTGCGACAGTGGTTACTTGGTAAGTTGGTCTAAGTCTCATAGAGAAGATTGATCCTTGCGGTCACTTCCTTTGACGAGACTTAAGGATTGGTTTGGTATAGTTGGGTTTGGTATAGTTGGGTCTGTTTTGGTTTGGTTTGAAACTGGTGGTTTCAATGAGTTCCATTCGAAGATAATTGACACTTAGTCCACTTGGGAATTGTTTTGGTTCAAATAAATAGTGGTGCGGTTGAGTGGTATTGAGGATGTTGAGTTTTGCTTGTGTATATATGTTATTGGTGTGAATTTGTGGAATTCCTCAAGTTGGGATAACGTGTTAGAATCTAGATTGTTACAAGCACACTCGTGCCGATGTGTATTATTGATTATTTGTGTTGATGTTTGTAATGGTTAGGAACTTTTGACTTTTGGGAAGTCGTATGTGTTGTATTATTCCACAGATGCATCGTGATCGTTTATATTCGTTGTTATTACAAGTATGCATGGCAAATGTGTTGTGATGTCATTGGATGGGTGACGGAGGTCATTGGGTGATGGTTGGAATTCACCAGGTAAATGTTGAGAATAATTTAGAAAATGAAAATGTCTTTTCCTTGTATTGTGACATGGAATAGCACAGTTAAACTGGATGCTAAAGATTTAATCTAAGTTGCGTTAATAAATAGCTTGTTGAATTGAGTGGAAACTAACTATGGATGAGTCTTATGGATGTAACTGGTTTAGTATTCTAAATAGCGCCTTCCATTTCAAAAAAAAAAAAAAAAAAGTTTATGAAAATTATGGATTGCAGTGTGTTTTGATGGTGAATGGTAGAAGTTGGAATACCTTTTGAGAAAAAAAACTACGTATAAACATGAACGATTTTCACTGTTTTACTTTTAAATGCTGGGTTGTATAAAGAATTGGTGATGTTGCTAAGTGTGAGGCTATCTGGGATTATTGTATTGGGTCGTGCATTGTAGTGTATCATTTGTTTTTTCCAGTGTTGGCTGTGTTTCTGATTTTATGGTGGTTTTCTTTTCCTTTGAAATTGGGTTTTGGTTATTCGATGGTTGTTGTGTGTGCTATTGTTAGTGGGGAGTTGTTGTTGTCCTTGGGAGTACAATGGTTAGTGTTATCCCTTATCTCTTGGACCTCGATGAGTATGTAGGTTGAAAGAGCATTTGTAATTTTTTCCTAGTGATTCTTCTTGTTCAGGTGTCTTTAGGGCACCGAGGTACTAAACCATAATTTGGGAACTTATATTGAGAGACCAACTGCTACCTGAGACACATTGAGGCAAGGGAGAGTCTTCGCACTCGTCCCAGGTGACACGTGAAATACTGAAGTCGTTGTCTCATATACTATCTCTATATGTAATCAAGATGCTTTTGTGTTAATTGATTCCAGATCAACACATTCTGCTGTGTCTACTACATTTGCATCTAGATTGAATAGACCTTTAGAATCATTGTCATACATGTTGTGTGTATCTGCTCCATCTGGGGAGTCTGTATTGTGTACATCTGTGTACCGTGTTTGTGATATGCATATTGGGAGTGTTACTTTATATATGGATTTGTTACCTTTGGATATTAGACATTTTGATATAATTTTGGGAATGGACTGGTTATCAAAGTATTGTGCCATTATTGATTGTGTAACAAAACAAGCTATGTTTAGACCTCCAGGACATGATGAGTTTCTGTTTGTGGGTAATGATGTAGTACCTCCGCCTTATCTGATTTCAACAATGAAAGCATATAAACTGCTTAGGAAAAGGTGTTAGGGTTACCTATGTAGTATAATGACTGAGCAACTTATGAATGTTGAATTAAAGAGTATTCTTGTTGTTAGAGAACTTCCGAATGCATTTCTTGAAAAATTACCAGGGGAATTGGCTAACAGAGAAATAAAGTTTACTATTGATGTTGTACTAGGAACCCAACCTATCTCAAAAACTCCTTACAGAATGTCTATTGTTGAAATGAAAGAGCTGAAAGAACAGTTACAAGATTTGTTTGATAAGGGTTTTATTAGACTGAGTACTTTGCCTTGGGGTGTGCCGGTATTTTTTGTGAAAAAGAAAGATGGGACTGCACGATTATGTATTGACTATCGGGAATTGAATAAGGTAACGATCAAGAACAAATACCCTATACCCTTTGCCCTGTATTGATGATTTGTTTGATCAGTTGCAAGGATCACAAGTAATTTTGAAAATTGATCTGAGATCCGGGTACAGCCAATTGAAAGTGAAAACAGAAGATGTTGAGAAAATTGCATTCTGGACAAGGTATGGTCACTACGAATTTCTTGTTATGCCATTTGGAGTGACTAATGCACCTGTAGCATTTATGGATCTTATGAATCAAATTTGTAAGTCCTATCTTGATGAATTTGTCGTGGTCTTTATCGATGATATTTTGATATATTCAAAGAGTAGAACTGAACACAAACAACACCTAAGAACTGTTTTGCAAACACTTAGAGAAAAGAAGTTATTTTCTAAACTAAAGAAATGTGAATTCTAGTTAGATGACATTGTGTTTCTAGGCCATATTATTAACAAAAATGAAATTTCAATGGATCCATAGAAAATTGAGGCAATTGTGAACTAGCCTACATCGACAAATGTAACGGAAGTTTGAAGCTTCATGGGCTTAGCAGGGTACTACAGACGGTTTGTAAAAGACTTCTCCAAGATAGTTGTGCCATTTACCCAACTAACATGCAAGGGATAACTGTTTGAATGGAATGATGAAAGGGAATATGCCTTCCAAGAACTGAAGACAAGATTGACTATTGCACCAGTTTTAACATTGCCCACAAGTACGGAAGATTTTGTGATATTTAGTGATACTTCTTACAAAGGTTTAGGTTGTGTGTTAATGCAGACTGGAAGAGTGATTGCTTATGCCTCCCGACAATTGAGACCACATGAAAAGAATTACCTAACACATGACCTAGAATTGGCTGCAGTTGTGTTTGCTTTAAAAATTTGGCAGCATTACCTGTATGGGACGAAATGTGAAGTTTACAAGTATCACAAAAGTTTAAAGTACTTCTTACCCAAAAAGAATTGAACATGCGGCAAAGAAGATGGCTCGAGTTGATAAAAGATTATAATCTTCAGATTCAGTATCACCAGGGAAAGGCTAATATAGTTACCGATGCCTTGAGTAGAAATTAACGGGGAACTTAGCTTGCCTACTCACTACACAAAAATACCTTCTGCAAGACTTTGAAAGATTAGAAATTGAAGTGTTATTACATGAACAGAGTGGAATGATAGCCGTCGTTATAGCTCAGCTGGCAATTATTAATGAGATCAAGCAAAGGCAAAGGGAGGATGAATTCCTCAAAAAGGTGATTGATGAGTTTGAAGTGAATCCGAAACTGGGGTATAGTGTTGAGAATGAAGTGTTAAAATTTCGAAATAGATTGTATGTTCCGAACATCTCTAATTTAAAGAAGAGAATTCTAGATGATGCCCATAAGTCGAAATTTGCCATGCATCTGGGTAACAACAAGATGTATCGAGACTTGAAATAGAACTACTAGTGGCCTAATATGAAATGGGAAATTGTAGAGTATGTATGCAAGTGCCTTCAGTGTCAGCAAGTCAAAGCTGAACACCAGAAACCAGCCGGTCTACTTTAACCTCTCCCTATTCCAAAATGGAAATGAAAGCATATAACTATGGATTTTATTGTTGGTCTTCCTCGAACTCCGAGAGGTATGAACTCTATATGGGTTATTGTTGATAGACTGACTAAATATGCACATTTTCTTCCTGTTAGAACTAGTTATGATGCATATAGATTGGCTATCATTTATATTGATGAAATTGTCTGTCTACATGGAGTGCCGGTGTCTATTGTCTCGGATAAAGATCTGAAGTTTGTATCTAGATTCTGGAAAAGTTTACAATGGGCAATGGGAACAGAACTAGTTTAGCACTGCATTCCATCCATAAACTTATGGGAAATCAGAACGGACCATACAGACTCTGGAAGATATGCTCAGAATGTGTGCCTTGGATTTTTAGGGGAGTTGAGAGGACTACTTACCGTTGGCCGAATTTGTGTATAACAATAGTTTCCACTCCTGTATTTGTATGGCATCGTATGAAGCCTTGTATGGCAGAAAATATACGTCTCCAATATGCTGGACTGAAGTTGGGGATGGAATCTTGCTTGGGCCCGAGATTGTACAGATGACTACTGAAAAGATCAAAGGTATTCAGCAAAGGCTCAAAACTGCTCAAAGCCGACAAAAGAGCTATGCGGATGTTAGAAGAAGTCCACTCGAATATGAAGTTGGTGACCATGGCTTTATTCATGTCATCCCGATGAAGAGCCAGCCAAGATTTGGTAAGAAGGGTAAATTGTCACCCCTTTACAACGGACCATTTTAAATTCTGGAGATACTTGATTCAATTACTTATAGAGTTGTTTTACTGCCGAGTATGGAACAAATGCACAACGTGTTCCATGTGTCAATGTTGAAGGGCTACCTCCGGGATCCATTTCATGTTATAAACTACCACTGGATAGCTCTTAACGAGAATATGAAATATGAAGAATGGCATGAACTGATCATTGATCGACAAGTGAAATAACTGAGAAATAAATCCATTCCGATGGTGAAAGTGAAATGAAAAGAGCATTATGGAAGGGAAGCCACATGGGAAAAAGAAGATGAGATGTGAAAATAGTACCCACATCTGTTTCTAATAGAAGATAACATAAGCTTAGAGGACCAAACTTCCTAATGGGGGCAAGAATGTGACAACCCCATTCTGTGTTATGCCGTTAATCTTTAATTATACTTGTGATTATGTTCTTAATGTGAATTTGGATGCTAATCATGTGATTATATGTGTTTTTGAATTCATATCTGTCCACTATAGGAAAATCTGTTTTGTATTCCGTTATAATCTGAAATTGAAGGTCGTAGAGGCAACCGAAATCAAAATTGACTGTACCATTATGATTAGCATAATTTTTGGAGCCTACGGTGTAATTTAATTAAAAATTGATTCGGATTAAAATAATTAGATTAATTTAATTTAATTAAGCCTATTTGATTAATCTTAAAACTTGATTAACCAATTAGTTTAGTCAAGCATATATATATGTTGTAATGTGCATAAGCACATATTACAAGATCAAAAATTCTGAAAGTATACACCATAAAGAGAGGGGAGTGAGAATTAGAGAGAGATTCAGCACATTCTTGAAGGATTGAACTCAAGTTTAAAGATTTGAAGAGCTAGATTCAAGAATTAACTAGCATTTCATTGCTCAAGTAGTCCTTCGCTCCAGCCACCTTTTGGTCGCTCAAGCCAATGTTTACAGACTACAAAAATAATGGATGCTCAAAATGTGCTCTCGAGCCACCTTTTGGTCGCTCGAGTGGTCTGTCGAATTTTTGAAATTTCTAGAATTTTGTTTTGAACTCTAAACACATATCCAAGAGTATGCATGGCTAGTCCAAGAACTTGTAAACATGTAGTTAGACAAACAATTGATGAATTACATGTCTCATACTCAAAACCTCATAAATTTTCAAATTGAAACCCAAAACTCCCATGCATGTATGATTTAGTTCAAATTCTTGTTCTATGATCTTCAAAGCATGGAATTAAGCATCATAACTTTATAATTCATGAATGCATGTAAGTGACAACTTTCATTTTAACATAATCATCATTGTTTATGCTCAAATAAGGGAAATCATAGCAATTTTATACATGCATGCATTCATTGATCTTTATTATAAAAAACGACCTTGGGTCCATTGTTCTCGCTATTATATAGATCTTTATTATACAAAACTACCTTAGATATGATTAATTTATGTCTAAGGCCATAGGTAATCTCATGATTACTGGCTGGTTATGATCCTAACCTTTAGGGGTTGGTTCAGGTCGTGACAAGTGGATTCTCACTTTAAAAAATAAGCTTTCAGGGTGTGGGATTGGGAGTCTTTTTACTAGTTTCTGGGCAAGTCATTTGATTTCAGATGAGATTAAGCAATAAAGAGTTCCTTTAGTTTGCGCATTGTTTCCACCAGAAATAGTAAATCACATTCTTCATATTTACCTTCCTACTGGACATGTTTCAGATTGGATTATTTGGAAAGCCACTAAGAGTGGGGAATATTCAGTAAAATTTGGCTACCTTTCTGCTGTGGGGATTGAGAACAGTCAAAACAGTGTGGGAGCAGAATCTTGGGTCAAATTTTGGAAGCATCTCTGGAAACTTACATCTCATCCAAGTGGTCTCTTTTTGTATGGAAACTAGTCTACAGAATTCTGCCCGTAAGAGCATTGCTGTTATGAAGATGAATAATTCTGCAAGCTATGTGTCCTTTTTGTAAGAAGGCGGACGAATCTCTTGAACATTTTTGTTTTCAATGTCCAATATCTAAATATGTTTGGTAAGGATCATCGTAAGGACTGGATTGTGATGTAATGGAGGAGTTGCAGATTCAAGAGTGGTTTATACGTTGGTTCAATATTGCACCTGATGAGGCCGCTATTATTGAGGCCATTAGGGTATTGTGGAGCCTATAGCTTTTTTGAAATAAGGCATGCTTTGATGGGGTGATAGTTCATCCTTCGGTAATTATAGGTTTTATACCCACCCTAAATTACAATCTTAAAAGGTCTATCTAGCAACCTTCAGAATGTGAAAATTGGGGCGATAGGATCAATTCTAGTAATCAACGGGCCAATCAAGAAGTTAATTGTTTTGTTGTTTCTAATCAATCTCAATGGTATGCAGATGGAATTTTACAAATTACTTATTGATGGAGCTTGGTAGCAACAATCTTTGCAAGTAGGTGCAACATGGGTTGGACTGGATGATAAGGGTAATACAATTGTTAAATGTCGGCTATCCTTTTTAGCTCCTTCCCCACTTGTTGTGGAAACTCGAGCATGTTTAGAAGCGTTAAAATTGTGCTGGCATAGTCATAACAAATTCACTGATAGCTAGGAATTAGTATGCCAATTAAATTCAGAGGTTTTGGTGGATTGGAATTTACAAGTATTATTAGACAATATTAAGCATATATGTAAGTCTTTTGACTATGTCTGTATATGTAAGGTGCCTAGGTCAAAAGTCAATTTAGCCTATATGGAAGCTCGTAGAGCTTCTCGATGCAGAAGCATGTTTTTGTAATCTTGTACTATGCTTTTGTATGCTTGGTTTTAAATATTAGCTATTCAAACAAAAAATAGCTCATGGCACATGATTATTGTAACGCCCTGAAATATCATACATGAACATACCATAACCACACATAGCAAAATACAGTGAAGTCATATTTCTCAGTGAACTAACGTTCAGAATTATAATTCCAAGGTCTACATATTGATTACACTTTATATTCATTACCAAGTTCAATAAGCTAGAGGACAACACAAAAGAAATTTGCCTTAAAGGCTTACAAAAATTCAAAGCGTTGCTTCTTTACAACAACATAAATTCAAAATTCTTGACACAAAAGTTTTAAGTCTCCACAATTAAGTATCCTTGAGCCACAGCTCCCAACAAAACAATAATGCATACTCCAAGTCATTGTTGTGGTGGCATATCACTTGTCCCTGAAATGTCAGATAGGGTTGAGCTATATGCCCAGTACAGCAACATTTAACAAAGTATCTAATCATTTAAACACTCACACGGCATAATTGTAACTCAATACAAATCAAAATGAACAATTAAAATTTAGAATAATAAATGAAACAAACTTGTTTACTGTGAAACCTTTATCAACGCAAGAGGTAAATAAGTTATGAATCCCTTGCAGGAGTCCATAGTACATATACTTATATCATTATAGTTGAAATTATCTCCATATTTACTGACTACAATACAGTATGACGTGGGCACCCAAAATCATCCGTTTTTCCACTTTTACTGACTCCAATACTATAAGACTAGTGGACACCCAAAAATCCTTTTCCACATTCATTTGGTGATAAGCTCAAGATAGGGAAATTGGGCACCTGACTCCCCGCGCGAGTACCAACATGACACAGAATTCTCAAAAGTGATTCTTTATAGCACTCCATAAATTTCTTTTTCCTTTTCTCATCGCTGGAGTAATGGACTAGTCGTTCGAGCGGTCTTGCGAAGCTCCTAGTACTTTTGCAGGTCTAAGATTCTGAGAGTTGTCGATTTTTGCTCGAGCGCAGGAGTGGTCACCCGAGTGGTTTGCCTTATCTGGTTTGAACTTCTGGGAGTTCGTATTGTTCGTTCGAGTGAAGGATTGGTTGCTCTAGTGAAGTGTCCGAATTCAACACATTTAAAAGTCACTTTTGGTCCACTTTTTCTTTATTCTCTCTTGCCCTTTCTCTCTCTTCTTCCTTATTTCCACCTTTGTTGTGGGTTTCAGGTTTTCAAGGTCGGTTTTCATCTATTTTCTTTCATTTTCTACCCCCATGTTCCTTATATAAAAACGAAGAGCACGTCGAGGGCTTTTTATCTATCCAAGCAGATCGTTTTTTCATTGAAGTTGAAATTTTGGGAATCTTCTCTTCTTGCTAGAGGTAGGGATTTTCTTTGCTTCTCATTAATATACTCTCATAGATAGATGGATGGTAAATTTCTATTGCATAAAAACCTCTTTTTGAGGAGATTTTTATAAGCACATGTAAAGGAAGTTAGGATTTTCAATTTATGGAGATTAAATGTGAAATTGAGAAGGATGATGAAAGTGTTGAGTTGTTAAAATATGAAATTGTGTTTTAAGGTTAAAAGCCCTAAAATTTGGTGTAACCCTAGTTATGGATTTATTTTAAATATGAGAAATTGACTTAATTAACTTTAATTTCATGAAATTGAGAGTATGATTGGAATAAATTAGTGTTTGTAATGAGACTAAACTTGTTGCTAGAATAATAATAGGATACGAAGGTTGTGCTTGAAAAATTAAAATCTAGAAATTTTGAGAAGTGTATGAAAATAATTGTGTTGTATAATTGAATATTAAAATTTGATATTAATGTGGAGAAGTAAATAAGGAAATGGAACACAAGAATTGTGATTATTTCTAAAGATAAACCTTTATGCTTACGGTGGATATGATGTTAGACTAATGTGTAATGGAAGTAATGAATGATGTCGTTGGTTCTGTCGAAATTGTAATAAGGAATAACATGATGAATTGATGAATGGTGATATTGGAATAAAGGTCTGTTTCCTTTTGGCTTGTGACCGGTAAAGCATGACGCTTAATAGAGGTTTTGTCTTCTTTCCAGGGTTGCGCCTGGTAAAGCATGTGGTCTGTTGAGATATGTTGAGGGTCTGTTTCCTTCCAGTTTGTGACCGGTAAAAGCGTGGCACTTGATAGAGGTTCCGCCTTCCTTCCAAAGTAGTGGCTAGTAAAACGTGAGGTTCCACATTCCTTCTGGCTCATGACCGGTAAAGCGTGGCGCTTAACAGAGGTTATGCATTCTTTCCAGAGTAGCGCCTGGAAAGGTATCTGGTGTGATAATGTGGCTTGGTAATGGAGCCGATTTCTATTTGGACTTATGTGAAATAATTATAATGAGATCTATATGTGTGATTGTGATAATGAGAAATGAATAAGTTAATTGTATAAAGTTGAACAGATGCAATTCAGTTGATTCATTTTATGTGGGTTATGATGGGGTGATGGCTTGGTGTGAATTATGGTAAAATGATTGATTTCTATATTGTTGATCTCTAAGTAATGTTAACAAGGGATTCTTAAAGGAACTTTTGAAATACTATACTAGAATGATACGGATCCAAAAGAAAGAGTTTTCTTTGAAAAGTTTTCATTGACTTCTATATAAGAAATGTATTACCTATATGTATTGTATTTTGAGTATGAAAAGAGCACATTACTTATTAATGTATCATTCTTTAGCATTCATGATCGTGTGTATCTAGAGATCTTATTGTTGAGAATCATTGAAAATTCCTACTAGATATATTTGTTCATCCCACGTATTTTTACCATTTTCAGGAGAAAGATTTAGAAACACCAGATGAAGATTTCAAGAAGTTTATTTTCTTTTACGTGTATTTGTTATTTTGTATGTAGACAAAATGTATCTATGGCTTGAGGTTGTTGAGTATCTTCACATGTAATTATTTAGCTTGGGTATTTCTATGTGGATCTTAGCATGTAATATTGGTGTATTCGTTCTATAGTGATCCGAGCTTAGACGCGATCCATTTATTGCTTTTGAATCCGAGATACCATATTCGTGTTGGTCATTCTTTTTTCTTCATATTTGGATTTGGCTTCGGGGGTCAACACCGCCCGTGTTGGGGTCGACATTGCCCTCTTGTCTTTGTTTTGTTAAGCTCCAAGGATCGACACCAGCGTTGGAAGGGTCGGCACCATCTTGCTGCTATGTTCTTGGAATAGCTATTGAAATTTAGGGTCGATACCAGCCTTGGTGATGCCGACACTTGTCTTTTGTTGTTGGCCTGAAGGGTTGACACTAGTCTGGAAAGGGTCGACCCTTGTATACAACAGAATCTGGGCTTTGGCACACCCTACTTGGGAAAAACCATTTTCAGGTGCTGGTGATATGCCTCTGCCAAAGACTTAGCTTGGGAGGACTGTGGAGCTGAAGGCTCAATTTCTATTTATTTTGTATTTACTTTCTTTTCAAGCCTAGGGCTTTACCTGTATTAAGCTGGTGACTCATTGTCATGACATGAACCCGCCCCTAAAAGTTGGGTCATAACCGGTCGGTAATCGCTTGATTATCTTCGGCCTCAAACAAGCATATAAAGTAATTATAGTAATGGGGCCAAAAGTAGAAGTATACAACAAAAGAATGAGTCCTTTGAGCCATACCAATATGACCAAAAAGTAACATATCCACGTCATTTGCATGCCTATGCAAAAAGAATATAAGTATCGAAAGAAAATTGTGCATAACGTTTACAAACCCAAGACCACAATAGCAAAAACAAAATAGAGTCAAAGTATGATGTGAGTCAAAGATGAAACTCCATCTCGGAGGTGTGACTTGATTGGGTATCAAAAAGAATGGCTCCTGAAGCTGACTCTAGGGGTGTGCTCCATGCTGCGGATTACCTACATGTGCGTACATAAAATTGGGTGAGCGTAGTTCAATGAGTAACAATACAGTAAAACAGTGTCAATAGATAGTTATCAGATTCTCACAATACCAAAAATTGAATAAACAAAACGGCCTTAGGCCTAATCATACTTCAAAACGGCCTTAGGCCTAATATATAATAAAACAGTCTCGGGCCCAATCATATATCAAAACGGCCTCGGGCCCAACGTATATCAAAACGGCCTCGAGCACAATCATATTTCAAAATGGCCTCGGGCCCAACATATAACGAAATGGCCTTGGGCCCAATCATATTTCAAAACGGCCTCGAGCCCAACATATAACAAAATGGCCTCGAGCCCAATCATATTTCAAAACGGCCTCGAGCCCAACATATAACAAAATGGCCTCGAGCCCAATCATATTTCAAAATGGCCTTGGGTCCAATCATATTTCAAAATGGCCTCGGGCCCAACATATAACAAAACGGCCTTGGGCCCAATGTTACACATGTCATATAATGAACATAAATATGATCATAAATATGATATTATTGCTCATGGTTCATGGTTCGAGGTACACAATAACGAACATATAAATATGATATTATTACTCACAGTGGGATCAATGTTGTGGCGTTTCCCCCGGCACACGGCTTACACTAAACATGTCACACACATATTCGATAAGTAATTCACTTTAATTGTACTCTTTTCTTTCATTATTCACAACCTTCTTTAATGAGTTTCTATTCATCATTTCACTCCCAAAAGAGGATAAAAAAAGGTTGGGAACGCATTCCGGAGGCCGGGCGTAGCAAGACAAAACAACACCATTTTTTCCTGTTTGGCCGCACATACGACCAGTCCAGCCGCTCGAGTGGTCTGGCTCCGCACGTGTGGAAATGGCCACTGCTCGAGTGCACAGCGAAGAGTGGGTTTTGGCTTAAATCTTCGGCACTCGTGGGCAGCCCGAGGCCGCACAAGCGATCTGGGCTCACTCAGACAGTCCGAAAATGGCTCCAAGATGCAAACGTTTTCCTCTCATTCCCAGGCCCAATTCCATGTAAAAACAACTAAAAAACATGATATCTAAGGATGATACAAGTGTAATTCCACATTAAACATATCAACCTTGCATCAACAACAATTTCATGGTCTCATTTTTTCACAATTTCATGGTTTACATACACAAGTTCAAATTCATGAATGATTTTCTCACAAATCTTATTTATATGAACCATCTAGGGTTTGTTTCATGGATCAATCAAAAAATGAACTCAAATCAAACAATGGTGTAGAGATTAAAGTCCAATTTCATGCCTTTAGCCCTAGTCGCTACAAAACTCAAAACCCTAGCTCAAAATTCCTAATTTCTTCATGATTTCTTGACAAAGATGAGTTAGAGACAAAGTTTGTAAGTAGATTAACATACCTCAACTCAAATCTAAGGTTTGCCCTCTGATTTTCTTCAAATCCTTAGCTTTCTCTTCCACTCTCTCTCTCTAACTCACTCTCTAGGGCTCTCAAGCAACAAATGAAGAACAATAGGGCTAAATAACTCATAGGGCAAACTTCACTTTACCCCCTTATGGTTTAGGCTGGGTGTAGTTTACCCCCTTGACATTCGGATATCACTACTTAACCCCCCTGTGGTTGATGGACTAAAACGCACACTAACTTCTATTAATAAAAGTTGTAAATTGACAATTATACCCTCATATATATATATTATTTCAGGGGAAACCCAACCCAGTTTTTTCTCTCTTCATCTTCATCTTCATCTTCTCTCTCTCTCTCTCTCTCTCTCTCTCTCTCCATCTTCATCTTCTTTATCTTTACAAACAATTCAATAATTCAATTCTACATGCTTGTCACCCATTGATCTCTAAAACATCTTTAGATTAAGTGCTTATAAAATTTTCAATAAGGAACAATTTGTACAAAGGTTCCAAATTGAAATTCAAACTTGTTGATAAAAGTGAATCTTGATTCCAAGTTGAAAGAAGAATAATGTATTTAAGGAGAAAGTAAGAAACATAGACTAATATATATAGATATGGAAATTGGAGATCTGGAAAGGAAGCATTGACTAATATATATAGATATCATATCATGTGTGTGTATATATATAATACAAGGCATGGTCTGGTAGTTGTAATTGGAGATCTGGAAAGGAAAAGAGCCATCTCCATCGGAGTGGTTGTGTTTCAGATGGGTATTTTTAGCTTCAACATACTGCTCTTCTTCATGAACCGTTTGGAATATAGCAGATGCAAAATATATATATATATTAAACATAACACAGATATATATATATATATATATGGATTTGATATACATATATATATATAGATTATATAATCAATTTTTTTGATGAATTGAAATTAGCTTTGATATACATACATATATATATTATATAATTTGCAGAGAGTGGCATTGGAATGGGATGACCGAAGTTAGGTAGTAAGAAGCTCAAAAAATTTTGGTAGTACGAACAATAAACCATATTTAGTAAGATCAAACCATCTTTCATCTATTTTTTTTCCTTTTCTCCTGACTAGAGGTTTACAGATCTAATGGCATTGTTTATAAATTTGAAGATGTGCCAGGGGCATTTTGGTCTTAAAAATAGTGTTACTCTCCTTGCAAGCGCGTGACTCTCACTTTAACAGAAAAGCTAACTGTGCATTTTAGTCCACCAACCACAAGGGGGTTATGTGGTAATATTTGAATATCAGGGGGGTAATTCGCACATAGGGAGTAAAGCGAAGTTTGCCCTAACTCATATATGACCCAACTTATAAAACATGATTAAATCATTACGGATCATAATTTTTCAAAATTTCACCATAAGTTTTATAAATCATGCTAATCATAGATATGAAGTCGGTTTTTGTTTATCGCACCTCTAAGGCCTTCAATTTCAGTTCAAAGTCTCAATTGCAATAGATATTTCTACTTTCCACAGATATTTTTCCAAATTCACATAATTCACATACTTAAATTTAAAATTTGATATCAACCACAAAATCACGTGCATAATTAAGTATAGTACGGGTTGAGTTATCATAGTCTCCCCCCTTTAGGGAGTATGGTCCTCCAAACTTGTTTACCTCAAGTTGAAAATAATTCCGGATATCGTTGCCTCATTTCTTCTTTCCATTTCCAAGTGGTTTAGCTTCCATGATGTTCCCTCCATTCCACTTTTATCATTAGGATAGTCTTGTTCCTTAGTTGTTTGACTTACCGATCAAGGATTCAATGGGGTTTCTCCTCATAAGCCATATCGTCATCTAGCACAATTTGATGATAGTCAATAACATGAGAAGGGTCCCGAAGGTAGCCTCGCAACATTGATACGTAAAACACATTATGCATTTGCTCCATGCCTGATGGAAAAGCAATCTGATAGGCAACCGGACCTAATCTTTCCAAAATCTGAAACGGCCCTATGTACCGGGGTGATAATTTCTTTTTTTTTTCCCCCAAATCTTGTGTGCCCTTTCATTGGAGTGACTTTGACAAAAACATGATCCCCAACTTCAAACTCCAAGTCTCTCCTTCTTTGACCCGCATAGCTTTTTTGTCGATTTTGAGCAGTTTTCAATCTCTGTTGGATGATTTGAATCTTTTTCGTAGTAACTTGCACAATTTTAGGCCCAATCAACGACCTATCCCCAACCTCGGTCCAACAAATTGGAGTTTGACATTTTCTCCCATACAAAGCTTCATATGGTGCCATTCTAATACTGGAGTGGAAACTGTTGTTATAAGTAAATTCTGCCAAAGGTAAATGAGTTTCCCAACTTTCACGGAAATCCAAAACACGCATTCGGAGCATGTCCTCCGACATCTATATAGTTCTTTTAGATTGTTCATCAGTTTGTGGATAAAATAAGGTACTAAACCTCAACTCCGTCCCCAATGCTTTTTGTAAGCTTTCCCAATACCTTGACACAAACTTAGAATCTCTATCTGACACACTGGAAACTGGAACACCATGCAATCGAATAATCTCAGCAATGTACATAGTAACAAGTCGATCAACATTATAAACAGTCTTCACAGGCAAAAAGTGAGCAGATTTAGTCAAGGGCAAACTTTACTTTACCCCCTTATGGTATAGGCCATGTGCAAATCACCCCCTTGACGTTCAAATATCACCACATAACCCCCTTGTGGTTGATAGAGTGAAGTGCACAATTAATACCGTCAACATCAGAAGTAAAAAGACTATTTTGCCCTTGTATATATAACCTTTATTTAACATTTCTTCTTCAACAGTTGTGCATTTGAGAAGAACAAGAGAGAGAACTTAGGGTTTTGATATATGAAATTAGATTTTGATTTAACAAATTAATTTAAACAACAAAGACATGTCGTGTTCTTCCTCCTTCTCTCTTTAAAATTACAACCCTACCATTTCTCTAAAATTAAACAAAATCATAACCATGGACGGATGAAACCCACGAAAAACACAGTGGACAACTGAAACCGCCACCATGGACGGCGAGACCACCTCTACATAGCACCCAAGTTATCAGATAGATGATGACAAAACACCAAACTAAGTCAATAGTTCTGCACCATCAAGAACTAACCAAAACTAGCAAAAGTAGTCCGTATTACATAACAAAACATAGCAACCATGGACTGTAACATCCATGGCCGAACCTGGAAATACACAGGCAAAACCTGTACACAATCATAATGACCTATATAAACCATCGACGACAGTCGAACCTCTACTTTCAATTCGACCGAACCAGAACAAACCCATCATCATCATGATTCGACAGTCGAAGATCGCAAATGGGTCTCGATCAAATCAAATTCTGAGTTCAAAATAGAAATGGGTTTGGATCCGAACCCGTTTTACGCCGAATCGTTCGTCGAATGGGATGTGCGAGCACCTTTAGAGGTGATATTTGAAGTGTGCGAAGACGATCAAAATGACAATGTCTTGGATGCGAAAGTAGAGAGACACCCATCGATGTGAATGATTTTAGGAATTTAGTATTTAGATTTTAAATTGATTTGTAAAATATTGAATGATTGGATAATATATATACATTTACAGGTTATAAATATACATATATATACAGATTATATATATTATTCACTGTGCATATATATGTTCGTGATACAATTTGTAGGTTTATATATATGTGTATGTTAGAGTTGGTGATTCAAATTTTGTTTTCCTTTTTATTTACTTGTCATAATTTAACACCAATTAATTTGATCAAACTTAAACATTTGTTTGTTAAACATTTGTAATTGAGTACTTTCATTGGGAGTGGTTTGATTATGGAGGTACCGGTGGGAGTTTGTAATTTTACTCTCTTTTTTTTTCCTCCTTCTTCTGGGTAGAGATTGCAGATCAAGGTTTTGAAAATGAAGAAGAAGGACTGCTTTGGAAATTGGTGATGAAGATGAGGGCATTTTAGTCATTTAATTCGGATAAAAAATCATCTTTCCATGACCAATTGCACAACCCTCGTGTGTATCGTACAGCCTGTTAGAATAGATGAAAAAACTAACTGTGCACTTCACTCCATCAACCACAGCGGGGTTATGCGGTGATATTCAAACGTCAGGGGGGTGATCTGCACATGGCGTATACCATAGGGGGTAAAATGAAGTTTTCCCTTTAGTCAATCTATCCATAACAACCCATATAGAATCCATACCTTTGGGTGTTTGGGGTAAGCCCATAATAAAATCCATAGTTATATGCTCCCATTTCTATTCCAGAATAGGGAGAGGTTGAAGTAACCCCGCCGGTCTTTGGTGCTCCGCTTTCACTTGTTGACATTAATTCCGCAATTTCTCTCTTCATATTAGGCCACCAAAAGGCTTGCTTGAGATCTTGGTACATTTTGGTATTCCCAGGATGCATAGTAAACCTGAACTTGTAAGCTTCTTCCAAGACTTTTCCTTTAACTTCGGGGACATTTGGAATACACAATCTTCTCTTGAACTTCAACAATTAAGCTTCCAAAGAAAATCCCGGTCTCGGTTTTGCTTCCATCTCATCATATACTTTCTTGAGGAATTCATCCTCCAATTGCCTTTGTTTGATTTCCTCAATAATAGCCAGTTGTGCGGTCATTGCGGCCAACATTCCATCTCGTTCATGTAGTACAATTTCCACCTCCATTCTTTCCAAGTCAAGTGATAGTTCATTCTGCTCCGTAAGAAAACATGCTAAGTTTCCCGTTGACTTTCTACTAAGAGCATATGCTACCATGTTGGCTTTACCAAGATGATAATGAATCTGTAAGTCATAATCCTTGATGAGTTTTAACCACTATCTTTGTCGCATATTAAGCTCCTTTTGAGTAAAGAAATACTTGAGGTTCTTGTGGTCGGTGTAGACTTCACACATTGCTCCATAAAGATAATGCCGCCATATCTTCAATGCAAATGCCACATCAGCTAATTCCAAATCATGCATAGGGTAATTCTTTTCATGTGGCTTCAATTGTCAAGATGCATACGCAATTACCCTTCCATTTTGGATAAGTACACACCCCAAACCCTTATGAGAAGCATCACTATAAATAACAAACCCTTTTGTACCTGATGGTAAGGCGAGAACCGGTGCCGTTGTGAGCCTTGTCTTTAATTCTTGGAAAGCGGACTCCCTCTGTTCTGTCCACTCAAATGGAACACCTTTTTAAGTCAATAGGGTAAACGGCACCACAATCTTAGAGAAATCTTTAACAAATCTTCGGTAGTAACTGGCTAAACCCATAAAACTATGCACTTCTGCAGCAATGGTGGGAGCAGGCCAATTCACAATAACTTCTATCTTTTGCGGATCGAGAAACACACCATCCTTGTTAATTACATGCCCCAAAAACACAACTTCATTCAACCAAAATTCACATTTCTTCAATTTAGGATATAACTTCTTGTCCCTAAGTTTTGAAGAATTAATCTCAAGTGCCTTTCATGTTCCTCCCTACTCTTCGAATAAATAAGAATGTCATCAATGAATACCACCACAAATTCATCCAAGTACAGTTTGAAAATCCGATTCATTAAATCCATAAAAGTTGCCGGTGCATTCGTAACCCCAAATGGCATAACTAATAATTCGTAATGGCCATACCTAGTTCGGAAGGTAGTCTTCTCAACATCCTCTGCTTTGACTTTCAACTGATGGTACCCTAATCTCAAGTCAATTTTTGAAAATACTTGTGCCCCTTGTAATTGGTCAAACAAATCATCAATCCATGGTAAAGGATATTTATTCTTCACCGTTACCTTATTAAGTTCTTGGTAATCAATACACAATTGAAGGGTCCCATTCTTCTTCTTCACAAACAAAACGAGTGCGCCCCATGGCGATGTACTTGGTCAAATGAACCCTTTGTCAAACAATTCTTGCAACTGTATTTTCAATTCCTTCATTTTTTCCGGAGACATTCTGTACAGAGCCTTGGAAATAGATTGAGTACCCGGTACAATATCAATGACAAATTCAATCTCACGATCTATCAAGTCCCCTGGCAATTCTTCGTGAAATACATCTGGAAACTCACTAACAATTTGAATATTTTCAACACCCACCTCAGTTGTCTCTGAATGCAAAATACTACACAAATAACCCCTACAACCCTTTTGAAGTAGTTTACAAGCTTTCATAGCCGATATCAAATAGGGCGGAGGGACCACCCCATGTCCCACAAAAGTAAACTCACCCTGACCCGGTGGGCGGAAAACAACTTGCTTAGACACACAATCGATGGTTGCATGATACGTAGCTAACCAATCCATTCCCAAAATTATATCAAAGTGTACCATATCAAGAGGCATCAAATTAGCACACAATAGAATATCTCCAAGTAAAAGGTCACATGTAGGATACATAGAAGCACATAACACATAGTCCTCGAATGGGAGAGACATGCACAACACATAATTCAAGGGTTCCATAGATCTATTCAAATTAGGAACAAATGTTTTCAAAACAAAGGAATGTGTGGAACCCGAATCAAGTAGCACATGAGCAAGTTGGCCATTGATGGAAAGCGTACCTAAAACCACAGTGTCTGAATTTTGGACATCACCCGGAACAAGAGCAAAAACTCTCCCTTGCCTAACGTTGTCTTTAGAAGTAGTAGGCCTTGTCAGGGTCTTTGTTGCAAGAGTGGAGTCGGCTGAACTAGCAGTTGGCCTATTCTTTTTTTGTTGCCCAAACATAGGACAATCTCTCACCATATGTCCTGTCTTTCCATAATTAAAGCAAGCTCCTGATGCTCGATAAAAAACCCCCTGGTGCTTCTTTCCACACTCCGGGTAAGTTGGTGACGAATCACAGGTAGAACCCGAAGTGTTGGAAGTTCCCAAATTTTGCTTCTTACTTTGTGAGGATGCCGACCCTTTGTGCACAATGGAGCCTTGCCTTTTTCCCTTCCAATCTGAGTACCAGTTGCGGTTAGCTTGGTTACCTTCCGTTATGATGGCCTTATCCAATACATCCACATATTTCTGTACCTGTAATACATTAATCTTCTCAAGAATGGAGTCTTGAAGACATCCCTCATATTTCCTCGCCTTCTTGTAGTCCGTATCGACCATGTACGGTGAAAAACAGGCTAATTCGGTAGATTGCACTTCATACTCTGCTATGGTCTTGTTCCCCTTGCTTTAAGTTTTCAAGCTCCGACACCTTCCTGTCTCGGATACTCTGTGGAAAGTACTTCTCATAAAAGATCTCCAAAAATTGAGCCCAATTCATCCCTTGATGCTCTCCTTAAATAAGCATCCACCAATGGCGCGCCTCATCCTCTAGTGCAAAAGCAGCTAGCAAGACTTTCTGTGCCTCCGTGCATGGAAAGACTTCAAACAATTTCTCGATACCAAGCACCCAAGCCTCCGCCTTTAATGGGTCAATTTCTCCTTTGAACAAGGGTGGTTTCATCTTCTTAAATTCTTTTGTGAGAGCAATAGTTCAGTCGTCAGCCTGGTGGTCTTGCACTATAGGTGGTGGCACAGGCATTGATGGCGATGGTTGTTGTTGTTGTTGTTTTCTAAAGGCCTCTACCATGTCCATGATC
The DNA here is from genome assembly GCF_055761805.1 of Camellia sinensis. Classification (NCBI taxonomy): domain Eukaryota; kingdom Viridiplantae; phylum Streptophyta; class Magnoliopsida; order Ericales; family Theaceae; genus Camellia; species Camellia sinensis. Next base: position 105,324,468 of record NC_138962.1, read on the forward strand.
ATTGCCTTCATTCTGTCAAGTAGCGCGGAGATTGAATCCTCCCCATCCTCTGCTCTTGTTCTCACCATGATCTAGAGGAACACATATTATAACTTTCCCAAATAATAAACACATAAGTCACATTTACAAATGCACATTTTCATGTCATACTTGATTATGGATGCATTATGGATGCAACTTAAACCCTTTCTAGACTTCTTATTGCTTGCACGGACTCGTGTGTGAGATATTAACTTGTGCTTTGATACCACTCTATCATGACCCGACCCGACCCGACCCGACCCCGCCCCTAAAAGCTTGGGTCATAACCAGTCGGTAATCACTTGATTACCTTTGGCCTCAAACAAACATACGGAGTAATTATAGTAATGGGGCCAAAAGCGGAAGTATACAACAAAAGAATAATTCCATTGAGCTATACCAATATGAGCAAAAAGTAACACATCCACATCATTTACGTGCCCATGCAAAAAGAATATAAGTATCGAAAGAAATTTGTGCATAACATTTACAAACCCAATACCACAATAGCAAAAACAAAATAGAGTCAAAGTATGATGTGAGTCAAAGGTGAAACTCCATCTTGGAGGTGTGACTCGATTGGGTCTCAAAAAGAATGACTCCTGAAGCTGACTCTAGGGGTGTGCTCCGTGCTGCGGATTATCTATATGTGCATACATAAAATTGGATGAGCGAAGCTCAATGACTAACAATACAGTAAAATAGTGTCAATAGATAGTCATAAGATTCTCACAATATCCAAAATCGTATAAACAAAACGGCCTTAGGCCCAATCACACTTCAAAATGGCTTCGAGCTCAATCATATATCAAAACGGCCTCGGGCCCAACGTATATCAAAACGGCCACGGGCCCAACATATAACGAAACGGCCTTGGGCCCAATCATATTTCAAAATGGCCTCAGGCCCAACATATAACAAAACGGCCTCGGGCCCAACATATAACAAAATGACCTCGGGCCCAACGTTGCACATATCATATAATATTAATGAACTTTCTCATTTCAAACAAATCACAGTGTCAGAACCATTCACTATTCATGGTTCGAGGTACACAATAACGAACATATAAATATGATATTATTACTCACAGTGGGATCAATCTTGTGGCGTTTCCTCCAGCACACGACCTACACTAAACATGTCACACACATATTCGATAAGTAATTCACTTCAATTGTACTCTTTTCTTTCATTATTCACAACCTTCTTTAATGAGTTTCTATTTATCATTTCACTCCCAAAAGGGGCTAAAAAAAGGTTCGGAACGCATTCTGGAGGCTAGGGTTAGTAAGATAATAGTCGCTCGAGTGGTCTGGCTCCGCACGTGCGAAAATGGCCGCCGCTCGAGCACACAGTGAAGAGTGGGTTTAGGCTTAAATCTTTGGCACTCGTGCAAAGCCTGAGGCTGCAGGAGTGGTCTGGGCTCACTTAGGCAGTCCGAAAATGGCTCCAAGATGCAAATGTTTTCCTTTCATTCCCAAGCCCAAATCCATGTGAAAACAACTAAAAACCATGATATCTAAGCATGATACGAGTGTAATTCCACATTAAACATATCAATCTTGCATTAACAACAATTTCATAGTCTCATCTTTTCACAATTTCATGGTTTGCATACACAAGTTCAAAATACACATATTCATGAATGATTTTCTCACAAATCTTGTTTATATGAACCATCTAGGGTTTGTTTCATGGATCAATCATAAAAATGAACTCAAATCAAACAATGGGGTAGAGATTAAGGTCCAATTTCATGCCTTTAGCCCTAGTCACTACACAACTGAAAACCCTAGCTCAAAATTCCTAATTTCTTTATGATTTCTTGACAAAGATGAGTTACAGACAAAATTTGTAAGTAAATTAACATACCTCAACTCAAGTCTAAGGTTTGCCCTCTGATTTTCTTCAAATCCTTAGCTTTCTCTTCCACTCTCTCTCTCTCTCTCTCTCTCTCTCTAGGGCTCTCAAGCAACAAATAAAGAACAATAGGGCTAAACAACTCATAAATGACCTAACTCATAAAACATGATTAAATCATTACAGATCATAATTTTTCAAAATTTCATCGTAAGCTCTATAAATCATGCTAATCATAGATATGAAGTCAGTTTTTCTTTATCGCGCCTCTAAGGCCTTCAATTTCGGTTCAAAGTCTCAATTGCAATAGATATTTCTACTTTCCACAGATATTTTTCCAAATTCACATAATTCACATACTTAAATTTGCAAATTCATATCAAACACATAATCATGTGCATAATTAAGTATAGTACGGGTTGGGTTATCACACTCATTTTGTTGTAACCAAGCACGATCTTGGAAAGATGTAAGCCATTAGGGCATATGAATATCTGTTTAGCTTTCATTTCTTATTTCTTCTTGTAACACATGCTGTCGATTCAGGATGAACGATTTATGAATGTACATCGCATGTATCACCTTTTGTATATTAACTCTGATTAATGAAAGCTTCTTATTTTATTTATATCACTCAGCACTAGTGTTTGGAGTTGGATTATTGTAATTATTTTGGGGGCGTTACACATTCGAGGGAAAACATTTTTCTTCTACTCAAGTGTAATGGTCACTTGTATATATAAATGTATTGAGTAAATGAGCTTAAATTAAAGGTTTTGGTAATGTTTCTAGATAATAAAATTTGAAGCGTGACACTCTCTACCCGGACTCATACTCTATTTTACTTCTCCTTGAACTATTTTTCAAAAGAACAAGTATCCAATTTCACATGGAACAAATAAAGATGTAGGAGTTATAATTTCATCTATGTCTAAATCACAATCTCAACTCCACAATTACTACACTCACCCTTTAATCATCCGCAAAATCTCAAGAATTAAGGATAAATTTGATCACAATATCATTCTCTATCAAGATCAAAATTAAGGTTCCAATAATTTTGGGGCTTTCACTCTATTTTCATATATATATATATATATATATATATATATATATATTTCTCAACATCAATGTTCATATTATATGGAAAATTGGGTGAAACTCTAACAATAGTCAAATAAAATTCCCCTTTTTGTCAAATACAAGCTTAATCTCACTCAATCATTAAATCAAGTCTTATATTTGCAATCATACCACATAATCATCTTTAAATCAAAGAGATACTAAGTTAAAAGTAACCCTATCTCAAGCTATGGGTAACAGTGCTAAACTTCAAAGTGTACTCTTCGTAAAATCGCAATCCAATCGGTAGAAATGAAGATCTTCACATGTACTTCACTTCTTGCAAGTGATTTAGGCTAGATCTTAGAAACTTAGGGTTTTCGGAGATGGGGAGAGGAGAAAGAAGGTAGAAAGGAAAAGGTGAAGAAATAAGCTAAAAAGTTACTTTTTAAGTTGTTGGTTTTCCGCAGACTACTCAAGCGGTCTTTTCATCGCTTGAATGGTGAATGAGGCCTCTCAGTATTTTTGTTTGCAAAATGAGATACTAGGAGCTCTTCAAGTTGGCTAGAGTGACCACTAGTTCGCTCAAGCGGTCCACTCCTGCTTGCAAAACTACTAGATGTTCTGCATCTTCGTTCGAGCAGTACTTTCACTGCTCGAGCGGTCACCTGGGACAAATGTCACAGTTATTACCCCTAAAAAGAAAGAGAGGGGGAAAAAATAATATAATTTAACATTTATAACAAAATAAATTGGCAGTTTCAAATTTTGCCACTTTCAATTTTATATTCAATAGACTAAAAAGATGAATGCATAAAAAGTTTATATTATTATGGTTGTTAATTATTTTGAATAAATCAACTTCCATAGAGGTATTATTTTTGTATAAGTCCACTTGTACATAGTATAAACTCTCAATACATATCATAAAGAGTGTTCGGATATAAATATTTGAACAAAAATCAAATGTTCGAATATAAATTTATGAACATAAAGTAGTTCAGATATAAATAATTGAACAAAATATAAATTTGAATAATTTACTTTTATTCATAATCTTAAATTCAAACATTTAACATTTATTCGAAAATTTATATCCGAACATCATTTGTGATATATACTAAGAGTTCGAATGGTATGCAAATAGACTTTCTCATAATTTTTTATTATTTTATAAAACTGATAATTTTTCATTGTTTTCTCTAATTGTTGGGTAAAAAGACTTTTTATTTTTGAAAAATAGCATGAAGTTCAATTTTGACCAATCAAATCATATCTGATTAATTTGATTTTTTTTTATTATTTTTATAAATAATATGGATGATATTCTTTGTATAAGTTTAAAATAAAAACAAAAATCATTATAAAAATAAAAAAAAATAAAGGTGAGTCAAATAAATTAAATATTTTAATCTAGATTTTATTGATTGACATACAAAGACTTTTAAGTTTGTTTAAATTGTAAGAATTTTTTAATGCTCTAAGGATGTGCCAAAACTTGATTTGGAGGGTGTTTGAGAAGTGGGTATTTTAGTTAGTTTTTTTTTATTTTTTAGAAAAGGCATATAGAAAAATAGAGAAATTGATGTGATTAGATATTTTAACTTTTTGACTATTTAAACCAAAAAGTCAATATCCCAAATAGGCTCTCAACGTCAATTTCAACTATATTCTTATAAATTAATTAGAAAAATAAGAAATTATAAGTGTTAGATTTGGTTTAAATATAAATCTCTACTGTTTCTAACAATCTTAATAGATTATTTTTTCTGACTTCAATATTTTCTTCAGCTTCCATCTTAAATACACAACGTGCGTTGTTTATGCCATCAGATTTGGGATTTACTCCTTTATGATTTGTTAAATTATTTAATTTCTGGTTCTTATTCGCTGTTATTGCTTGGTTGGCTTCCCTCCTCATACAACAATTTTATTTTTGTTTTCACAATTATTTGGTGGGTAATGACTTCAAAAAAGAAATAATTGCGAATTTAGTTCGAACCCAATTTGCTTTGTCTTGAATTCGTTGTCGGTTTTGGGCAAAACTGTTGAAATTTTGATGTAGTTAACAGTTTGTATTGCTGAGTGCTAATGTATGGGTATGAATGTCAGGGTTTGAATTTCAATTTTGTTGGGTTTTTCTTTCCGTTGTTTTCATTTTGCAAAGACTCCGGTTTTTTTTTTATTTTTTTTTATTTTTAAGGAGAGTGTGATTGCTTTGATGGTTAAGTTTCATCTATTTCATATCAGGCTGTGCTATTTCCTTTTCTTTTAGTTAGAAAAAGGTTGTTTGCACGTCACTTGTATGTATAGCATACATAGTAGAGCAATTTCATTCTTTTATACCATGCTTAGTTCATTGGAATAAAAGTGGGATGGAATGAAATCCTCATTGCTTAATCTCACTCATCCCAAGTAAATATTAAAAAGTAGGCTTTCTTCATTTGATACCAATTTGGTGAAATGGTTAGAAAACTCCTTTCACCAAATTTTTATCGAATTTAAATTTAATAAAATATTTGAATCTGATTAGAGATGGGCTTAGAAGAGAAATTTGTATTGTACTGTTGAGTTCTTGTGAACTCAACAAATTATAGATCATTCATATTCATATTTTTTAAGATCCTGTTTATAGATCATTCATAAAACAAATCAAATTGATTACATAATTATTCTCATTTAATTTCATCACATTTATTTGAAAAGAAAACACAATAGTGTACTTTCAAAATTAATTTTTTTTTCCCCTTCTCATAATGAATAACAATGCAACATTATTAAACTTAAATATTCACAGTTCATTTGGATAAATGTAAATTTTAAATTAAAAGAATTTTTTATTTTTATTTTTATTTTTATTATGACCGAAGATGTGGTGGTTGTTCATAATTTATAGTGGTCATTTTAGTTATGGTTGAAAATAATTTGATTATGACATTTTATAATATCAATATTACAATGTCATAATTTGTATATGGTACATCCTTTTGGGGGTGTATATAATAGGACTTATTTTAGGAGGATCCTTATGATTGAAAGAAAATTCTTGAATGGGGACAGTATTACAATTTTAAAAAGGGATGCTATTATAATATTATAGAGCGCGCGCATACACACACACATATATATATATATGTATATATATATATATATATATATGTATTTAAAGGTATTAATATAATTATTAAAACTTTAAAGGGGGCTCGTGACCCCGGTCACATGTTTATTCCGTCACTGCTTGTCATCTAATTGTTTAAAACAAAAATGTAATAAAATTGTATAGATATAATTATTATATTAATATAATTTTTTTTTTTTTTTTTTTTTACAAATGATGTATATGCAAAGACCTAAAAATAAACTAACTGAATTATCAAAATAAATCTCATGATAGACCCATAAAAGTCCATCAATTCGGTCCACTCTTGTGAACACTTTAAAAATTTTAAAAGCAAAACCAAGACAACCTAGCAATAAAACCACCCAACTCAAAACCACCTACAAATATAGATAGCTGCAGAAAAAAACAAAATAAGCCAATAACCTTTCTCAGAACCACCATTATTTTACTCTACACACCATTATTAAACAATGTACTTGGGGACTATATTTGCTTCTGGAGCTTTGTATCGTTTTTTTAGTGAACCAAACATAAGAATACACATCATTTGTCACAAGAATACACATGATTCCACTTCTATATTATAGTAATTCTCACGTTCTGATGATGTTTCAAGTCAAAGCTGTTCAATTTGTGGGGAGAAAATCTGGTTAAGTTTATTTACTTCACTATGGTTACATATATTATTATGTTTAATTGGATCTTAATATAGTTAAACTATGAGCGAGAGGCCAAAAAAAAGAACAAAATATGCTGGCCTGTCACAAGAAATTAAAGATCGCATCAACAAAAGTAGAAGAGAGTTAAGAGCAGCAAAACAGAAAGATAACTTCTCTGCACCCACTACTACAGATGCAAGGTCTGTGGCTCTTTTCGACTTCACCATCCTTCGAAATAGGTAAGTTTCGTTTTTGTATCTTTAATTTACTGAATTCTATTTATAATGCTTCACTACCTTTGTCAAAACTTGTACATTTCCTCATACTTTATCTATTGATTAATGATTCATAGGTTCCACATCTGACTCAATCAATGTTTCCACGACACCTCAAAGTATCGACAAAATGATTGCAACTGAGCCTTTCATTTTACCAGGTAAACCATGTTGTAGTTTTCGTGGAGCCAAAAAATATTCTCTTGAACCTGATGCTTTTTGATGTTGTAGTGGACAAATTGTATTGTACAACAATAGAATTCCAAAAGACCTATATGATCCAACCATTGTTGCTCTTCTAATACATATTATGAACTTGAATCCATATTCTGTTTTCTTCCGAAATTTGTGAGAAGTTCCAGACTTGCATGTTCATCGTATTGTTATCCAAGCCGATCCAACTTTAGATCTTCGAACTCATAATGCTCCTACAGCTTCTCAAGTTGGTTCGATATGGAAAGAAAATGACCAGGCTATAGAATGTAGAGAACGTGACATAATTGTGCAGAAACATAAAGGCCGATTTGAGAGGATTAGGTACTATTACGGCTGCCACGATCCTCTTCAATATCCAATATACTCTTTCCCTGAGGTGAGCTAGGATGGCATCAAGGAATTACCCAAATGCCCCAAAAAAATCTAGAGGCCAATCCTTAGTTTCGCCACGACAAGCTTCCAAAGCTGCTGACCTACTAGCGACAGAAGCTTCAAGTGCGCAATACAAATAGATTTTACTAATACACCTATTGTTCGTTAACTATTTCATCCTACGATCAGGCCGCCTCTTGCAATAATTTGCACTTGGAGAATCAAAGGGCGCTAATATTGGTCGAAGAGTTATTTTGCCAAGATCATTCATAGGTGGTCCTAGAGATCTTTGCAAGCGGTGCATTGATGCTATGACATTAGTGCAGTGGTTTGGAAAGCCAGATATATTCTTAACCATGACTTGTAATCCAAATTGGTCTGAAATAAAAAAAGAATTGCAACCAAATGAAAAAGCTCAAAATAGACTAGATCTTTTGACTCGTATCTTTATGAGCGAATTTGAACATTTGAAAAAGGAAGTGATTCAAAAAAAACTCTTTGGTCCTGTTGCAGCATTTACATATGTTGTTGAATTCCAAAAAAAGAGATTTACCTCATATTCACTTGCTTCTAATTTTGCAAAATAGACAAACTAAAGTCCCTTGAAAGTTTTGATTCATTTATATCTGCGAAGTTGCCAGTCCCTATCAAATATCCCCATTTGCATTCAATGGTAGTGAAACACATAATGCACGGACATTGTGGTTTTTTAAATAAAACTAACGTTTGTATGAAAAATGGGTCCTGCAAAAATCACTATCCAAAGGGCTTCACTCCTACAACAACCATAGTAACAAACAAATATCTGATCTATAGGCGTCGCAACAATGGCGAAGAGATAAAAGTTCGAGGTCATTTGTTAGATAATGCATGGGTTGTGCCTTATAACCCATATCTTCTTGCCAAGTTTGATTGTCACATTAATGTTGAGATTTGCTCTACTATTAAGGCCATTAAGTACTTATACGCATATATTTACAAAGGCCATGACAAATTAGCATTCAATGTACCTGAAGAACATGCTAATGAAGAAATTGATGAAACAGCTCAATACCAATTGGCAAGATGGATATCACCTCCTGAAGCAATGTGGCAAATATATAGGTTTTTTTTTAATGAAACTCACCCCACTGTGATAAACTTGCAATTGCACCTAGATGATTGTCAAATGGTTAGTTTCACAAACACTTCAAGTTTGAAATCCTTAGTAAACTCTGACAGAGTTCTTTGTAGTGAATAGAACAAACAACAAAGCCAAAGATGGGCAGTTTTTTATAGGGAATTTCCTGAAACATTTGTGTGCGTTCCAACCGACAGATTCTGGTATGAAAGAAAACAACAAACCATTATAGGAAGAACTGTGATCACAAATCCAACTGAAGGAGAACGCTATTATTTACGGTTGTTGTTAAACCCCGTAAGAGGTCCAACATCATTTCAAAACTTGAAAATAGTCAACAAAATAGTATGTGAATCATTTAGACAGGCTGCTCTTGAACGTGGTTTACTCGAAGATGATGACAATCAACAAAAATGCCTAGATGAAGCTACAAACTTCCAGATGCCTTCTTCACTAAGACAACTTTTTGCTACTATTCTCGCCTATTGCAATCCCAGTGATCCAAAAGCACTATTCTCAAAATTTGAAAAAGCTATGGCAGAACAAGCGATGTCACTTTCAAAGAACAAGCGCTGTACCAAGTGCTACAACATATCAATTCCACTCTTGAATCTATGGTGAGAAACATCCAACAATTTCATTTGTCTGATTTAGTTCTTCTAATAAATGAAAGAGATGTTACTTGCAAAGAAATTGAGGATGAGAAAAATAGTGGTATCTAAAGAAGATCCATCATGTGTATCGATGTTGAATGCAGAGCAGCAGCATGCATATTGTAGAATTATACAAGCTGTGCAATTAGACAAACCAGCATATTTTTTTATAGATGGACCCGGTGGCTGTGGGGAAACATTTCTTTACCGTGCACTATTAGCTACGGTCAGAACACAACAAAAAGGCTCAATTTGGGAAGTTGGTTATAAGTCGCGTTTTGGCTTTTTGCCAAACGCAAAAAGTGACTTTTTTTGGCCATAAATTGATTTGGGATGTTGGTTATAAGCTAAAAGAAAAATTACGAAATTACCCTCCATAGATGGAAAATGAAAGGGTGAAAATGTGTAATTTTTTAAATTGGCTAGGGTTACTTTGGTCATTTTATTATGATTTGACATTATAAACAAATATTAATCAAAAAAGTCAAAAGTCACTTTTTACCAACTTCCCAAATCATTTATCTAAAAAAGTCAAAAGATTGGTTAAAAGTCAAAAAGTCACTTTTTACCATCTTCCCAAAACAACCCAAAATTGCTCTCGCGCAACAGCAACTTCTGGCGTTGCAGCCTCCATTTTGCCAAATGGTCACACCCCCCATTCTCGATTCAAAATTCCCATAGATATTGATGGTACAAACTGTTGTAATGTTAGCAAACAAAGTGGTCTTGGAAAACTTCTAAAAGCTACTTCGCTTATAATATGTGATGAATCATCTATGGCAAGACGAGAGGCCATTGAGGCTATTGATGGACTTCTAAGAGACATAATAGATTCAAATCTTCTCTTTGGCGGCAAAGTTATGGTTTTAGGCAGTGATTTTCGGCAAGTTTTACCTGTTGTTCCCAGAGCTACGAGAAGCGAATGCATAAATGCAAGCCTTGTCAAATCGAAAATTTGGCATTCATTACAAAAGATCATGCTTCAAGAGAACATGCGTGCTAGACATGATCCAATCTTCAGTTCTTTCTTGCTTCGCATTGGAAATGGATCAAAAGCTCAAAATTCTGATGGCAAAATCACATTTCCGTCATCTGTGATTCTTCTTTCTATTCAAACTGTGGATCCTCTTGAACAACTAATTGACTTTGTTTTTCCACATCTTCACAAGTATTCAATTGATGCCCTATCAATGATGGATTGTGCCATACTAAGTCCCAAAAACGAAAGTATCCGTGACATTAATAAATTACTGATCAAGAGATTTCCTGGAAATATGGAAGAATACTTGGGCATTGATGAAACCTTTGATACAAGCCAACAAAGTCGATACGAAAACTTCTTGAATTCTCTTTGCCCAGCTGGTTTGCCACCTCATAGACTGTTGCTAAAGAAAAATTGCCCAATTCTTTTACTTCGAAACATAGATCCTTCAAAGGGCTTATGCAATGGAACAAGATTAATTTGCAGTCACTTTGACAAGCATGTGATCATTGCTGAAATAGAGGTTGGTATTTGTAAGGGTAAGATTGTGTTCTTGCCTCACATACCTTTGCAACCTTCAGATGACAAGATGTACCCTGTTCAATTTACAAGGTGCCAATTTCCAATTAGATTGTGTTTTGCAGTGACTATTAACAAAGCCCAAGGTCAAACTTTAGACGTTGTGGGTACATATCTGCCGCAACTAGTTTTCTCCCATGGCCAATTATGTGTTGCGTTATCTTGAGCAACCAGCGCAGCTAAACGTTTTAGTTGAATCACCAAATTCTAATAATCTCGTTACTAATTGTTCAGAAAATGTTGTCTATCAGGAACTATTATCTTCAGTGCAATCCATTTGATTCTCTAAGAAAACTACATAGTAAGTATATTGCATACAAATAATCATTAGAATTAAACATGACTGCTGCATTAATCATTTGCTTACTGTACTTTGACTAAATAGTATATTTTCTTGGTCTTTCAAAAAGGCTACTGAAGAACATGCAATGGCCATTAAGGCATCTGGGAAGAAAAAAACCTGTGAGTTGTGCTCTTTTAACCACAATACCTAGCATAACTATGTGTCCATTCCATTCAATAAAGTTACCTGACATAGCTATGCATATATGTGATCACAATGCTTAATTGTAATATTGTCCATAGTAAAGTAATTTGCTCCTTCATTTTACTTTAAAATAGCAAGTTTGCAAGTAATAATTGAATGGAGCTGAATTTTTTTAGACATCTGTAACACAGCTGCATGTTTATGATGAACATCCACATACCTTATTTGCATTTTCAGTAGGGGCCTTGAGATTGATAACATAACTCTTGTGAATCTTCTCATATATAATCCAAGAAATCACTTACGTGAATGAGTTTTGCTTTATTGCTTTTTAGAGAGAAGGAGGACAAAAGACCCAAATCACAATAACTAAGCCAAGTAAGATTATTTGTGAAGGTTGTGAGCATATTTTTAAGTGACGTCTTGATTATTTGTATGGTTCTTTGTGAGTTTTGATTGCATTAAATAATTCTATCAACTCAATGTGCTGATGCAATAGTTTCTTGATAAATTCTACAACTACTACAATTCAATAATGTCAAGTACTTTATTCATTATTGGCATATATTCATAAATCTATCGAGTGATTAGTAGTTTTCCATTGCAAAATCAGAACCATGTTAATAGAATGTGTTTCTGATTTCTTTTATGAGAAATAAGTACATGTGGTAGCATCTTAGATAATTGAAAACATCTGCATTTGAGGGGGAAAAATAATTAAAAAATTGTTTTTAGAATTATGTTTTGATTTATAGGTTAGGGTAAAATACATGGGAAGTAAAGGAAGTTTGAGAAATGACAAAAAAATAAGATAAGGCAAAAAGTTTATCCTAGGAAGAAACAAGGTAAACTAGTCAAACATATGAATTTTGCCTACTAGGATCATGCCCACAACATAGTTGATATTTTGCATATGAGACCCACTTTAAATAAAGCATTGCAAGATCTTCTTTGATACTTCTCTTTCGAATTTTGGTTAGCATTCCATTTAACATATTCATATGGCTATCTGCTTCGGCATAATTGCTTCGTGACATATGATAGTGAGGATTCCAGTCATTTACCTTTTCTTTTTTCTTTTCTTATTTTTTGGGTGCAAACTACTGCTCTTCATTTCATCTTGCATTCTTTGCATCATTCAGGCAGAATGCTACTTAGAAATTTTCCCAATTTGATTGACAAGACTAACCTGTAACTATTCCTATTTCATGCTTCGAATGGGTAACATGATGGACCTTTTTCTTTTTTTATTGAACAAAGTGACATAATGGAGTTTGATCAGCTGATCTTTTGCTGTTTTGAGTTTTCTTCAATGTTTTCATTAGTAGACGCAAAAGATCAATCAGCCAGAATATTTATTTTGGTTCTGCATGATGTTGGGAAAAATGAAACATACAGTTTGAACTTTTGTATATATAATGTACCACATGATATGGTATTCACATATTTACAATTGTCATTTTGGTTGTGCATATTAGTATTGACACTTTTCTACCTTCTTTTATTAAATATAAAGACAAGTTTAAAAGAAACTTAGTTAATGAATTTTTTGTTTTCTAAATTCTATTTATAACCAATGAATTTTTGAACTTGCTTTTTGCTTCTCCTAAATTCTTTAATTTTAAATTATGATTATTTTCATTTACTGGTGACAACGTTTACCAAACAAAACAGTCAAATGCAATCAAAAATATTTTCATCCCTTATAATGGGCATCATACCGCGTGCAACAATTCTTTTGTGTTTTTGTTCTGTTGACAATGAAAATTTAATCACTTCAGATGTAATGAAAGCATGTCAATGTTTACATTTTGGCGGGTTTATGATGAGTATGGTTTTCCATATCACCTATGCTTTCTCAATTTCTATCCACCATGTAATATTTTCAGTAATGTATTACAGGGAACAAACATACAAGTGGCAATCTTTAGTGATGAGATTAAGGTTTTCCAAAACACTTTCCAATTGATCAAATCCAAAGGGTTCAACTGTGTCAAACTTTGAAATAGATCTTTTGTTAAATGTCATTAAACTATTGCCTTTTTTTTGGGAAAGTAAGTCATAAAATGAAAACAAAAAACTAACACAAGAATACAACATTAAACTATTGCCATGTATATTTTGGAAACATATTTTCCAAGTAGTTCGATGCATCTTCGGATAACGGCCCTAGGTGTTTGTTCGTTTGGTTTCACTTTTATGTGTAGCAAATTATTTATGAAAATAAGAGTAAGTATAACATTACCTCAACCTTTAAGAATGTCTAATATTACTAAGTCAAACTTCAGAACTTGTTTTATTACTCAAATCAAACGCAGGTCCTCTACAAAAAACAGATTTACCTAATAACAATAAACACATTAGCTTATTTCATTTATCTCTTAAAATATGAATAATCAAATTTTCAAATAATATTTTTTTTAACAAAATAATTACAAATTAGTCACAAAATTTATAACTATTAATAATTAAAACCAGACTTTGTTTGGTTTCCATTTTAAAAAATTACTTTTAAATGAATATTCGTTTGTCTTTACTGATTTTTTTAAAATATTTTATTCAATTTTTTTTACTTTTTAAATACATCAAAATTAGACAAATAGTATTCGGATATAAATATTCAAACAAAAGTCAAATGTTCATAATTTTAAATCCAAACATTTGACATTCATTCTAAAATTTTTATCTAAACAACAACTGAGGCATGTACTGAAAGTTCATATAGTGTGCAAATAAACTTTTCGATCATTTTTTTTTTTTTTTAATTTTATAAAAAGGATAATGTCTCCATGTTTTCGCTAACAGTTAGATAAAAAGACTTCTTATTTTTTTTAAATAACATGAAATGAACAATTCAAAACATATCCAATTAATTTGACTTTTTTAATAGATGATATGCTCAACCAACCCTATAAATAAACCTTTCAATTTATTTAATCTTTCTCTCCATTTACTTCTAAAAATGAGATTTTTTAAATAATAATAATTTCAAATAATTTTTAATTAATTGAAATGAAACTGAAGACTGTTAAATTGGAATGAAATTATTCTTCTTTAACCTCTGTCAAATAATCATTCTACAATATTTTACTTCAAGTAAAGCAAACACCATAAAAAAAATTAAAAAACCTATGCAAGCCGCCTGTGCCTTGGGTCTAATTAACAAGAAAAAAGGAAACTACAAAATAAACAAAAAAGTCATCTAAACATCAATTTTAAAAAATCAAATGAAATAGACATGGGTTTTTTTTCATAAATTTGTAATAAATTAAATTATGAGTTTTTAATTTTATGAGAATTGACTATTTTAGTTGACACAATTAAAATATTAACAAATAAAATCTCACATAACATAAATTTTAGAAATCATTAAAAATTATTTGTGAAATTTGTCATCTTTTGCAAATAAATAAAAAATGAAAAATGAAATTAGAAATCATAACAACTATTAGTTTAAGTTGTTATTACTATTTCTATATATTTGCATTCTTATTATAAATAAATATATATACGAGTAATGCTATAATACTGTTGGCTATATATTTTGTACGTGCCAATCACAATTCAACACGTGGCAGAATGAGGACAATACGAGAAGACAATTCAAATCTTCAATCGTAATTACACACGTGGCAGTTACTATTGGTTATGGTGGATCTGCATAGCACTAGATTAGCAAAGAGTTGCGAGATGACGTGGCTTTAACGGTTATTCCTTTATTTGAATTCAAAATTAAGAGGGAAGCCCAACTACAGATATGGCGTAGTGGAGCTAACTGTGAGGAAGCATGATCAGCAATCATGAAAGGATGATTCGACGGTTAGAAGCTTATTTCGATGGTTACCACAAGACAGTATAAATATCAGAGAAGGCCTCAGAATGATGGACAAACTCAGATCCAAATACCAGTTTTATCTTCTTTATTTTTCCTGCAAGTTTTGACATTTCTTGTTCTTTACATTTCTGTACTTCAAATTCCTGTACTACACTTCGTTCATAGGAGTAGTTTCAAAGTAGTTTGTTGCTGCAAACCTCTACGAGGCTGAATCGGATCATTGCAAGTCTTTCATTTTACTTAATGAATTGCTACAATTATTCTTCATTTTGATTGTTATCTGCTTAATTCTCCTAAATCAAGCTACTAGTAAAAGTCCTCTTCATTGAGACTGAAAGAACTAAAACCCAATCGTCTGATAATTGGTTGGCAATTAATCTTTTGTAAGGACTGATTGATCCTTGCTGGCACACTCAAAATTACAAAAATAACCTTCGAAAGCCAAAAAGCCAACATATATTTTTGGCACGCTCAGTGGGACTAATTGAAATGGCTAGACGTAGGAGACAAGAAGAAATTGAGCGCCTGGAAGAAGGTGCAGAAGAAGAGGTAGAGATACCTAATCCAGAGGATAATGTGATAACACATCCTGTGGAAGTACCTGCCTTATCAGAACCCATGGTCGAACAAACCAGCACTTCAGAACAAATACCACATGTTCAAAATATTGGACGAGGCCATGGAATTGGACCATCCACTGTCCCATCTACTCAGCCAATAAATCTATAGGGAGGCATGATAGATGCTATGGGACAACAGTTAATGAACACAATGGAAAGGTGGGCAGTATCCTTTATGGATTGAATGAATACTCATCAACCAACTAACACAAGGCATGTAGAGGAAAATGTCCCTCAACAAAAATTGGCTAGAGATAAACAGCCTATGCAAAGCAATGGACATACTAATGGTCAAAGTTCAGAAAGACCAGCACCTCAGTCTTAGTATGAGCCTCTTTCGAGGCCTGTGATTAATCAAAATGCCTCATTTCTTAACAGTGAAGCCATACAAAGTGGTGGATCTGGGCCAACACAAGAGAATGGCATAAGAATGTTCCCAAATCCCATGTTCGAAGCCATACCTAACACAAAGGGGTTCACTAATCCTCTATTCGAATTTACACCCAGGAGGTTGGAAAGATTTCTTGCACTTTGCAGAGAAACAACACCTGTTCCAACACCTTTTGCAGGACCTTTCGCAGGACATCATCCATACCCTCAATAGCAACCAGTGCCACAGGGACAACCAATCCCAAATATACCTCCCTACGGACCAAGAGGACCTCAAGCACAAGGTTGCCCACCAAATCCTATGTTTGCTCCTCCAATAGTGGTTCAATAAGCACAAAATATGGTCCCTAGGGACCAAATTGCTGATATTGTTAGAGAGATATATGGACCAATGTCTCGGGGGGTTCAAACTCCTGTATATAGGAAACCATATCCAGAATGGATAGATAGATTACATGAATACCCAAGAGGGTTCAGAATACCAGATTTTGGTCTTTTTATGGAAATGGAAACCAATCAACGGTAGAACATATTGCTAGGTTCGTTGCTCAATGTGGTGAATTTACCAATAATGACTACATGAAGTTAAGACTGTTCCCAAATTCTTTAACTGGGGCAGCCTTTATATGGTACATTAATCTAACCCCTGGCTCTATTTAGACTTGGTAACAAATGGAAGAGGCGTTCCACGCCCAATTCTTCCAAACGGAGCCAGAAGTTTCTATGGCAGACCTGGCAAGATTGAGTCAGAGGTCTGATGAAAAGGCTGCTCAGTTTATTGCCAGATTCAAAAGGGCATGAAATAAATGTAGAGTCATTTTGCCAGAACCTGAATTTGTAAGATTGGCTTAGAATGGCTTAGAATTTAGGCTGCGAAAGAAGTTTGATTCAACTGAGTTTCGAGACTTGGTAGAATTGACCTATAAGGTGTCCAGGTATGAGTCATTACTCGAAGAAGAGCAAGATCGAAGTAATGCATCATATAAGACATATTATAGAGATCCTAACTATGAGATTGATGCAGCAGAAATCATAGGAAAGGAGCCTGTGATTTGTGAAGCATTGATTCATAAAGACACTAGAATTGATCAGCAGTTCAAAAAGAAAGACCTTCATAGGAAATATTCTTTCGATTTAACAAAAGCAGATGACATTTTTGATCATTTGCTTACTGCGAATTTCCTAAAGTTACCAAAAGGAGTCAAGATTCCATCTCCAAAGGAACTTAAAGGAAAAATATATTGTAAATGGCATAATTCCTGGTCACACTCAACTAAAAACTGCATTGTTTTTCAAGACAGGGTCCAAGAACAAATTTGGAAAGGAATTTTAAAATTGCCGACTAAAGCAGAAAAGGCTATGGGGATTGACAGTAATCCGTTCCCAGAAATCGGAGAAGTTGCAACCAATGTTATTGTGCCAAACTTCTAGAATTTATCCTTGAAGGAATTGGAAGAAGTCAATGTGTAAATACATGTTGCCAACCAGAATACTGTCAAAAGAGATGCCAGAAGCTCGCCAACTGTTGGATAGGGCTCTGCAAACCAGATGGAAGACTCTGATGATGAAGCACTGGATGACGATTCTCTGGAGGCAGCAGTCATGCAAAGAATGTGTCCCAGGTGCAGGTTGAGCTACAAGTGGTTGAAAGGGCTTCCAATTGATGGGAAGCAATATTATAAGGATGTGCAAAGGCGTCCTAAACCAACCAGTGCTTATAATAAAAGGCCATATCCAGCTGGTCTTAGACAGTAACCATTCTTGGTTGAACCAACAGCCACCAAAATGTATTCTAAGGGCAAGAGGCCTCTACATGAGGTCAGACCACCCAACTATTACAAAATGGAGGGCAACCATCTGGAAAGGAGACTGGAAGTAGGCTTAAGGCCGGGGACCAGAGACAGAGAAAGGCATGGGACTAGAGACAGAGAATGGCCTCCCAGACCAGCCACACACAAGATAGACAGCAACCACCCTCATAGAGGGCCTGAGTTAGGCCCGAGACAAGGAGGCAGAACCAAGCAAGATTCTCCACAGACAGCTTCGAAGCTAGCTTCGAAAGTAGAAAGAATCAGTTCATCGATTAAGCCAGTAGGATCATGGGTACCTGGGGGGCCAAATTGGTTTGTAATGCAAAACTAGCCAAGGGAAGTACCTACATAGAGAAATGTTGCTAGTGATCAAGGTAGAATGGTTAAACCACCCTTGGTGGCTCCAAACAATTGGGTGTTGCTGAAGCACCCAAAAACAAAGGAACCAGATATGGTTCCAGTAATTTCTAGATCCCAGAGAAGGAAGATCCAACGGAGGTATACTCAATACCAGAAGGATCTGAAGGAGAGCGGGGAAAGTTCTTTAATGGCTCAGTCAATGAGCCAGATAGAAGGAAAAGAGGGTCCAAAATTGGACCATAATCCAAAATCAACTCCCCAGAATAAAAGAAATGTCAGCAGGGAACAGTTGGCCAAAGTCCACTCTGAATTAAAAGCCAAGGAAAAATTAATCTTAGCAGGTCTTGAGAGAGCTCTAATGGAGAGTGACAGTGAAACGGAAGTGGAGATTGGCCTAGGCCAAAAGAAAGAAATGGTCGAGGAAGAGATGTTTGAAGCCTTCATGGCTGAATAAACATTTGTGGTCAAGGAACCAACAGTTACAGACCATTCAAAGGAAGCTATTAGTACGGAAGTTCCAGAATGTGGCATGGAGGATGCTTCTGAGGTAATTGAACAAGTTAACTTGGAAAAGAAGCAAGATCAGCCAGCAGTTCAATTCGGCTCGTTTCTTCCAGTATCGGTGAATATGGTACACATACTACCACAGAAATTCCAAGCTGGGGATGGGAATGAAGAAGGTCAGGAGCTTGACCCAATTCCAGTTTCTAGTGAGGAGTCACAGGTTAGTATGGTGCAAGACGAATCCGAAGTGGCCGCACCAATGGACATTGGAGACGAGAGCGAGGAAGAGGTGAGCATCAACCTCTCATACCCTTTCGAATATCCCACGACATCTATGACACAGCATGTCAAACCCTTGTACATCAAGGCCATCTTCGATGGGATACAGATGAACCAGGTGTTGGTAGACAATGGGGCAGCAGTAAACCTGCTTTTGAAATCTTCTTTGAAGAAACTAGGAAAGAGAAACGCTAGACTGATCCCAACCAGCACAACCATTGCTGGTTTCGCTAGAGACAAGCAGATGGCTCAGGGCATTTTACCTATCAACCTGAGTGTGGGAACCAGGGACTGCATGACAGCATTCTTCGTCATCGACAGCAATGCTAAGTATAATGCTCTACTTGGTAGAGATTGGATTCACACCAACAAGTGTGTGCCTTCCTCCCTACATCAGAAGGTGATGATGGCCTTGAGCAATGGAGAAACAGAGGAGATCAATGCGGATCCTCAACCCTTCATAGCTTGTGCAGATTTTGCAGAGGCCAAACTGTACATTGAAGGAGTGACACACTCAGTGTACTAAGAAAACCTGATGGATCAGCCGAAGTGACAGCCGATGAGGAATTAGCACACCTAAAGCACTTGGTCCAAGAGAGTGCTGACGAGGAATTTGTCGTCAAAGATGACAATGATGCCTGGTTATAGGCAAGAAGATGGAGCCCAGAAGACCAGAACTTTGGCTTTAATTAAGTTCTCAGCGTTGGACATAAAATCAATAGTCCAGAAGGTACAAGAGCAAGTGAAAGAAGCCATGATAGTTGGTTGTAACTAGAAGCAGCAGCAGGTCAGGGTTTTAGCCTTTGATAAATATTGTGCTTTGGATATTGAAACAAAAGTCCAGGAGATACAAGAAGAAGATGTCTTATGGACAAACTTTGTCTATGAGGAAGAGGGTAAGGATGTTGAATCAAAGAAGCTGGGAACAGAACAGAGCAAGGAAATTGCCTTGAAGGCAGAAGAAATCGAAAAAAGAGCATCAGTGAGTTCTCAGATACAAGATCCCTTGGAAGAAGTTAACTTAGGGGAAGGTTCTACTCAACAACCCACCTACATTAGT
Organism: Camellia sinensis; assembly: GCF_055761805.1. Taxonomy (NCBI): domain Eukaryota; kingdom Viridiplantae; phylum Streptophyta; class Magnoliopsida; order Ericales; family Theaceae; genus Camellia; species Camellia sinensis. The sequence goes on from NC_138962.1 coordinate 105,344,737, forward strand.
GCTTGGTTAAGTGCTCTTGACAGAGACCAATTATTGGTAGTCTTAAAGAAATATAAAGATTGTTTTGCATGGTCTTATAATGAATTATCAGGGTTGGATAGGACATTAGTGGAACATAGGCTCCCTATGAAGCCTAATTTCAAGCCATACAAGCAAAACCAAGGAGGATGAGTCCTGAAGTGATTCAAAAGGTTAAGGAGGAAACCCTTAGACTCCTTAAGGTAGGTTTTATTAGGACGGCCAAGTATGTTGAATAGTTATCCAATATTGTGCCTGTAGTTAAGAAGAATGGAAAGATGAGGGTATGCATTGATTTCAGAAACTTAAATTTAGCAATCCCAAAAGATGAATACCCCATGCCCATAGTAGATTTATTGGTAGATAGTTCAGCAGGACACAAGGTTTTTTCAATAATGGATGGACACTTTGGTTATAACCAAATCTGTATTGCAGAGGAAGATATCCACAAGACAACATTCATATGTCCTGGGAACCTTGGCACCTTCGAATGGGTCAAAATGCCATTTGGTCTGAAGAATGTTGGGGCTACATATCAAAGGGCTATGAACACTATCTTTCATGATCTAACTGGAGGATATTTAGAGTGTTATATTGATGATATTGTAGTAAAGTCCCACTTGGAAGCAGCTTTTGAAAGAATGAGAAAGTTCAAGTTAAAACTTAATCCTCTCAAATGTGTTTTTGGCGTATCAGCTGGAAACTTCTTGGGCTATGTAGTACACAAGAAGAGAATACAGATTGATCAGAACAAAGCCAAAGCCATCATCGAAGCCAGGCCTAAATCAAGTAAGAAAAAAGTACAAAAATTCCTTGGACAGGTTAATTTTCTTCAAAGATTTATTTCTAATACCGTAGGAAAAACTAAAGTATTTTCTTCCTTATTAAGGCTGAAAGATGAAGAGGAGTTTGTGTGGACAGCAGAGCATCAGACTGCCTTCGAAGGAATCAAAGCCTACTTGGCCAATCCTCTGGTGCTGATGCCACCAAAGGGTGATAAGCCCTCTGCAGCAGAAGATTCACTGGGAGTTTTTTTAGCCCAGGATAATGAAGAAGGCAAGGAGCAAGCAGTTTATTACCTTAGTAGATTTCTAAATTCTTGTGAATGTAAATATTCAGCTGTAGAAAAGCTGTGCCTTGCATTGTATTTTGTTGCAATGAAATTAAGATACTATATTTTGCCTACAACTGTCTTGGTAATTGCAACCACAGATTTGGTTAAATATATGTTGTTTAGACCTATGTTAAAAGGAAGAATTGACAAATGGATACTAGCTTTATCAGAATTTCATCTAGAATATGTTTCCCAAAAAGCAGTGAAAGGACAAGTATTGGCTAATTTTTTGGCAGATCATCCATGTCAAATACAAAACCAAGAGATAATAGAACTTGGTATGGTTAGTATTGAACCATGGCAAATGTGGTTCGATGGATCAAAAGCCAATGGCCTAACTGGAATTGGTGTGGTGATTAAGTTACCACAAAGGGTAGAAACCACATATGGTTTCAGAGTAGATGAAATTACTCGTTCCAATAATCAAGCTAAATATGAAGCTTTGATAATAGAGTTGGGAATACTTATTGGATTACAAGCTCATGCAGTTGATATATTTGGAGATTCTCAATTGGTGGTTAACCAAGTAAAAGGAATTTTCAAATGTCAAAGTGTAAGCATGTTACCATACTGTGGGGGTCGAGTATTGGGAGTCGTACAAATTCCGGATAGTCAGACCTAGGAGAGTCGAAATTCGTGGCACTCGGCATCGGCTCGCAAGCTCGAATCCAATTCTACTCTGCCAAATAGCCGATTTAGTAAGGGACCGAGTAAAGAGCAGTCTACTACAGAATGTGTCGAATAGGGAGTTGGAAATGGACCTAATCCCGAGGCCCATGAAAGAAAAGATATAAATAGAAGAACATCAGCCAGAAAGAGGTATGTGAGAACTACTGTGCTTAATTTAGAATACAAGTAAACTTGAGTGTGAAGACTGACTTACCCGTCGGAGTACTAATTCTGGCACCCCCGATCGGAGTGTTTATTCCTTTTCAAGTGTCTAGAAGAGGATCATTAGCGTCTCCCAGGATCAGAAGAGTATTTCCAAAACCACTTCTCCACAATTGGCGCCGTCTGTGGGAATACTTAAACACATCCATGGCGGGCGTAACAGAAAGACCCTCCTATAGTCACTGATGAAACCACGCAGAGAGATGATCTCACTCCATCAAACATGCTTGGACCGGAGACCATCCCTGTAAGACGCGCTCTGAACTTCACCTCACCCTCGACTCCAGAGCATGAAGCAATGCAAGCGATCATGGAACAAGCAAAGCAAAACAAACAAAGGTTGTAGAACATGATCGTAGAGAACGAACGTCTCCGTCAAGATTTGGCCTTAGAGGTGGCGAAATCCAAACAAGCTGCACACCGTGGCCCGGAACAACCTGTTGAGGCAGGTGGTCGACGATCTCGAGCCCGACAACAAGATACTGATAGCAACTCCGACTCATTATCCCCGGAGCCCAAGAAGAAGGGACGATCTGAAACTTCCAGTTCTTCTGAAGAGAGTCCTCGTATAAGGCATAAGCGAAGAAGAAACAGTTCGGATGAAGATCAACACGATCATTTTGTACGACGGACTGCAAAGGCAGTGCTACCCAAGAAATTCAAAGCACCATCATCCACCTTGTACGATGATAAATCTGGCGCTAGAAGAAGGGCTAGACGGTGTGAGTATCACAAAGACCATGGCCATGATACTGATAGTTATTATGCACTGAATGACCTCCTGCAGGAATCGGCACAAAATGACCGGCTACAACAGTACGTCCGAAAAGGCGACCCAACCAACGCAATAGCCTTGAGACAGGATTCACCTCCGTTCGGCGTGATCCACATGATATACAGCCTGCCAATGTCATTGGCAGTGCATGCGATTCAGTCGAAGTCTAACCCTCAAGACCAACTCACTCCGGCTAAACGGCCCCATGAAGCCGAGGTTATTACTTTTGATGATTCGGATTTGGCCGGAGTAACACTGCCCCACATTGATCCCTTGGTAATTGAGTTATGCGTAAACCGTTTCACAGTTGAGTGCGTACTCATTGATCCGAGGAGCACATCGGAGATTATGTACTATAAGACATTCACCAAACTTGGCTTCTCCGAATCGGATCTCTCTCCGGCCCCTTATCCACTATTCGGCTTCAATGCCAATCCAGAGTACCCGTTGGGGAAAATCAGACTTCCCGTTTGAGCAGGTTCCTGAACAGTGGATGTGGGATTCTTGGTCATCAAGCTGTTGTCACCGTATAATCTCATCATGGGGCGATCCTGGTTGCATACTATGCGGGCTGTGCCAAGCACCTACCATCAGCTGCTACGCTTCCCGATAGAACGCTGTATTGAGCAAATCCGCGGCTCCCAGAAATTGGCACAAGCATGTTACCTCCTTGCTGAAAAAATGCCAAAGGAACTACAGGTGAATTCCATTGAGGTGCCAAATCGAGAGAGCCTCGACGATGTTGGGCGGCTCCCAAATGAAAAGGCCACGGAAGGCTTAGACCGAGTTGAAATCAATGGAAGCCCAGACAAGTTCTTCATGATCGGCGCCTCCTTGAATCAGGCCGATAGACAGCAACTAATCTCTTTCTTGCACAGCAACCTCGATGTCTTTGCATGGACTTCGTATGAGATGCCGGGTATAGATCCATCAATTTCACAGCACCATCTGAATATCGATCCTAAGTGCAAGCCAATCATTCAGAAAAGCTAGCGGTCAGCCGCCGAGCACACTGCGGCCGTTGTTGAGGAGGTTGACAGGCTGCTTGACGCTGCGGCAATTAGGGAGGTGACCTACCCTATATGGCTCTCTAATACAGTGGTGGTGAAGAAGAAAAATGGGACTTGGCGAGTGTGTGTCGATTTCACGGACCTAAATAAAGCCTACCCCAAGGACTGTTTTCCCCTACCCAGAATCGACCAACTTGTAGATGCGACGGCATGCCATCAACGTATGAGCTTCCTCGATGCTTACAGAGGCTACCATCAAATCGCCGTGTATCCAGAGAACCAGGACAAAACTGCATTCCTCACCCCAAGAGGAACCTACTGCTACAAAGTTATGCCTTTTGGGCTGAAGAACGCAGGGGCAACTTACCAAAGACTGGTCACCGCCATGTTCACGGAGCAACTCGGCCACACTATGGAAGTGTACATTGATGATATGGTGGTCAAGTCCAAGGAAGAACAGAATCATATAGCCGATCTAGAAAAGACATTCAGCATCCTACGCAAATATGGAATGAAAGTGAACGCTTCTAAATGTGCATTTGGGATCGGCTCTGGCAAGTTCTTGGGTTTCATTGTCAACCACCGAGGAATCGAGGCCAGCCCGAGGCAAATCATAGCAATCTTGGAACTCAGCTCCCCTCGTTTAGCAAAAGAGGTTCAAAAGCTGATGGGGATGGCCGCCACACTCAACAGGTTCATCAGTCGGTCTACAGATCGCTGCCGACAATTCTTTCATACACTACGGCAGGGCAAGGCTTTCAAATGGTCCGCCAAATGCGAAGCTTCTTTCAACGGACTCAAGACCTACCTCTGTTCAGTACCACTCTTGACAACACCCGTTGCTGGTGACCCGCTCATTTTGTATCTGGCAGTTTCCGATAGGGCCATCAGCACCGTACTGATAAAAGAAAAGCTGGGGGAGCAGCGGCCAGTGTATTATGTGAGCAAGGCAATGGTCGACGCCGAAACACGATACCTTCCGCTGGAAAAACTCATCCTAGCCCTAGTCATGGCGGCAAGAAAACTGATGCATTACTTCCAAGGACATAGCATTGGGGTGTTAACAGATTATCTCCTCCGATCAGTACTACGAAGTGCAGAAACATCAGGACGTGTTTCAAAGTGGGCTCTTGAACTCGGCCAGTACGACATTCAGTTTCTTCCTAGAACCTCAATCAAGGGACAGGTGCTTGCCGACTTTGTTACCAAATTCACTGGGGGTCTTGCCGATTTCAAGTCCGCTGAAATTCAACCCGAGCCGAACCAGAGAATTTATGTTGGGGACATTTGGCAGTTGTACTGTGATGGATCATCCAATCAGCAAGGCAGCGGAGCCAGAGTTGTAATCACGGCTCCCAACGGCACAATAATTGAACAGGCCGTCAAGCTTTGCTTCGAAGCGTCAAACAACGAAGCCGAATACGAAGCCCTTCTAGCCAGTTTGCAGAATGCACATCTTCTGGGTGCTCGGCGTTTGCTTGTATTTTGCGATTCAAAACTGGTGATCAATCAGCTAAAGGGGGAGTACGCGACAAGAAACGACCGTATGGCGACTTACATGAAAACGGCCAACTCCTTGCTGGCCAAATTTGACCATCATGAATTGAATTAGATAACACGTGATCAGAACACACATACAGATGCCCTTGCTTGCCTAGCCTCCGCCATCAACTCAGAAATTAAACGAACCATCGAAGTAGGTTTCATCCCAGAGCCGAGCATTGGTCCCTCGGAGGAAGTCCAGGTCAATGTTATAGAATCTGGACCGAGCTGGATGGATCCCATTGCCGCATTCCTGTCTTCCGAACAGCTCCCAGAGGACAAGAAAGAAGCACACAAGCTGCGAAACAAATCCCTGCGATACTACTTGGATCCGCAAGGAAGGCTTTATAAAAAAATCCCTCTCCGGTCCATATTTGGAATGTGTACACCCAGACAAAGTCGAAGAGCTTCTGACTGAAATACATGAAGGCAGTTGTGGCGCCCATTCTGGCGGGCGGTCCTTGGCCCATCGAGCAGTAACACAGGGGTATTATTGGCCGACAATGAGAGTAGATGCCGAAGGCTACGTGAAAAAGTCTGAATAATGCCACAAGTTCTCTCCTTTGACCCACCTGCCTACTGAAAGCTGAGCTCCATAACCAATCCTTGGCCGTTCGCCCAGTGGGGACTTGACATCGTCGAACCACTGCCTCGTGCCCCGGGTAACAAGCGATTTTTGATTGTCGCGACAGATTATTTTACAAAATGGGTAGAAGCGGAGGCACTAACCAACATTCGAGACACCGATGTGAAGCTTTTTGTTTGGAGAAACATCATAACACGGTTCGGCATTCCGAGAGCACTTATCTCAGACAATGGCACCCAATTCGATTGTGGCGTCTACCGAGAACTGTGCAGCAAGTATGGTATACGACCTTATTTTTCCACGCCGGCTTATCCACAAAGCAATGGTTAGGCTGAAGCCTCTAACGAATCCATCTTGGACGACATCAAAAAGAGGCTGGAGAAAGCTAAAGGCAAATGGGTCGAAGAATTGCTGAGTGTGTTATGGGCTCATCGAACTACGCCGAGGCGGTCGACTGGGGAAACGTCGTTTGCTCTATGCTTTGGAACCCAGGCAATCATATCCCTGGAGATCGGCCTCCCAACCTTGTGGCCGACCAGTTTTTGATATGGGCCGAAACGACATGATGCTGGCCTTGGATTTGGTTCTGATTGAAGAACGAAGAGACCGTGCCCTCGCATCCATGGCGCGTTATCAACAGCAGCTTGCTAAGTCGTATAATCAACGAGTTTAGCTGCGCCGCTACACACCAAGAGAGTTGATCCTGAATAAGGTACTTCCAGCTGCCAAGAAACCGGCTGATGGAAAATTAGGTCCTAACTGGGATGGCCCCTATCAAATTGATTCGATCGCAGGAGTAGGGGCATATCGGCTCAAAGACATGTCAGGAAGGAGTCTGCCACGGCCTTAGAATTTTACGCATTTACGCAAATTTTATCATTGACCCGACTTGTGGGACATGATGCTTGTTCGAAACGGTTCGCCATGTACATCTCTTTTTCTGTAATACAAAGATCCCTATTTTCTCACTACAAATTACAGTTCGACGGTGTTCCAAAAAAGCCTCCGGATTCGGAGCGCCCTTCGTGGATATCACGATTGGCCAAACAAAGTCTCCGGATTCGGAGCCCCATCGGCGCATGACGTCTTTGGGCCAAAAAAGCCTTCGGATTCGGAGCGCCCTTCGTGGATATCACGATTGGCTAAACAAAGTCTCCGGATTCGGAGCCCCATCGGCGCATGACGTCTTTGAGTCGAAAAAGCCTCCGGATTCGGAGCGCCCTTCGTGGATATCACGATTGGCCAAACAAAGTCTCTGGATTTGGAGCTGTAGCAACCCTCACCTTACTCTTGTCATACTTGCATACATCCATGCATGATTTTGTTCCTTGCTTGGTGTGTAGTCGAGGTCATCTTGAGCTTAGTACACCTTTGAACCTTTGTACTTAGAACTGATTCGAAACCACTTGGTCGACCCCCATCTTCACCTCGGGCATGTTTGCCGAGATGTTTTGCACTTAGTGATCCTTGTCCTTGGGCAGGTATGACCTAGACCGAGGTGTGGCACACCCCGACCGAGGTGTGGCACAGCTTAGTCAAGTGTCGTCCTCCCTAGCCGATGTCTTCGTTACCCTATTGCCGAAGCTTTGACTTCAGCCGATGTCATGACTTGCCGATGTGTCTTGCCTTAGCTTATTGCATACGCTTTGTCATAGACTTGTCTTATCAATCAGTCGCCTTTTTGAGTTGAACCAACCCGATAGCGCCACGTGTCCGAGCTGATTGTTAAGACAGCCGGCAGACCTAGAAACAAATCATTTTGTCTCAAATCTTTTCCTTTAGAGAGAGAAGCTCTAGAGAAAGGAGGAGAAGTTCTTGAGGGAGAATAGATCTTCCAAGCTTGATCTTCGAGGTTTGAACCGTTGGGTTCGAGTTTTGCGGTTAGAATCTTAACCTACTCTTGCTGTTCTTATTGATCATCTAGCTGCATTGCATGATCGAATTTGTTTTGCATGTCATGCATTGATTTGAAGTTGGTTTCGGAAGAGAAAGAAAGTATTCATGCGTTCTTGAAGAAAAGTCTCGTTTTGATCCGAAAGTTTGAAACAAGAACCATGTTTTGGGTTTGTTCTTGCGTGACCTTCTTGTATGGGTACCCAGGTCCATGTTTTGAACTCATGGCATGAAATCTCAGATTTTTGTAATGAGTTATGATCTTGCATTCATCTTTCTCATGATCGTATTCATCATGTTCTTTGGGAAACCTAGGTTTTCCCGACTTTGCTTTTGAATGAGGCCATCGGGTCCACACCTCGGCAAGGAGGTGTACGACCTCGGCAAAGACCCGGTTGGTACCCAGTGTGTTTTCATGAGACGGGAGCAGTGTTTAAACTCCCAGCATGTTTTGCTCTGCTATTGACTTGGATTTGGTGAGAATGCCGGGATCACTTACATGCATATAAAGCTTGTTTTGAGAATGTGATTGCCATGTGATTGTAGGTCCTTGATCTTTGCTTGAGCCTACACCCGAGGAGATCTATGTGAGTGGTATTTTTAATAAAGCTATGTTATACTGCTTTGATAAATCTTGCTTTGCTTTGTTTTGACGAAAGTATTTGTTAAGCATGAATGAATAGCTCTGTCTTGATGTATCAAGTATAAGCCTTGTATTGATGTCATTCTTGAAAAGTCCCTTATGCTGGAGGACTCTAAACTTTCGCAGCACTAAGTAATAAAGGATACGGTCCTTACTTGGAAAGACTATCGTATTAAAGTGGGCTACGTGCCTAAGTAACACAAGACTAACGTGTTAAAGCGGGCTACGGGCCTAAGTAACACAAGACTAACGTGTTAAAGCGGGCTACGGGCCTAAGTAACACAAGACCATCGTGTTAAAAGGAGCTACGGGCTTAAGTAACACAAGTCCCTTGTGCTGGAGGACTATAAACTTTCGCAGTACCTTTGACTAATCGATTACGGATCGTGCAGTCCTTGTTTTGCCACTGACAGTTTACCGCGTGGATTTGTTGATTTGGAAAGCTTGATTTGTGTTTTGCCGATGTCAGTAAGCATCCCTTGAGACTTGTAAGACTTGATAGATGAATACGGTTCATCTCTTGTTTTGATAAAGTTTGATGTGTTTTGCTCTGAAAGGATCTCGGCTAATATTCCTATGGTTTTTGGCATGTTTCGTTTTGAAAGACTTCAGCTATATTCATGCAAAACCTTTATTTCTAGTACCATTTACTGAGTATCCAAGCTCACCCTCTCTATATATATGTAGGTGATGAGCAGGACGTCGGCGACGCCTAGACTGTGTTTTTGAAAGCTTGTTTTGGATCCATGATTTTTGTCGGCTTGGTTTTGTATTCACGTCGGCGATGTCATTTTATTTATGTCGGTGAATCTTGAAAATCATGCTTCTTGGCTTGTATTCCCTGCATTTTGTATATGTCGGCTCGAGAAGCCTTTTGATCAAGATGTAATACGTATATTACTTTGTTGTATTCAAGTTGTAAAGATGTATGCCATTTCATTTGATCTATGCACAGCTCTTATGGACCACTTGTATTTTGATTTATCGCTTCCGCATCTGTGAGCCCCATATACTATACTCTGATTGTGTTAAACTTTTGAAAGTTGGCCTTCGGTAATCTCGAATTACTGGCCATCACGGCACCAAACTACTAGGGGCGGTTTAGGGTCATGACAGGAGCCCCATCGGCGCATGACGTCTTTGGGCCGAAAAAGCCTTCGGATTCAGAGCGCCCTTCGTGGATGTCACGATTGGCCAAACAAAGTCTTTGGATTCGGAGCCCCATCAGCGCATGACGTCTTTGGGCCGAAAAAGCCTCCGGATTCAGAGCGCCCTTCGTGGATATCACGATTGGCCAAACAAAGTCTCCGGATTTGGAGCCCGATCGACGCATGACGTATTTGGGCCGATAAAGTCTCCGGATTCGGAGCCCCATCGGCGCATGACGTCTTTGGGCCGATAAAGCCTCTGGATTTATTGCCAGGTCTGTGTAACATGTATACTGAATAAATATTTAACGAAGAGCGCTCCGTTATGACGAGCCGGAAAAAACCGTCTATTCGAATAATGTTTATGAAATAAAGCACAAAACATGCAAACATAAGTGTGCCAAGGAAAAAATTATAAAGCAACAAGAATGTTGAAAACAGAGCATTTTATTCATTTAACCAATAACTACATGATTTTAGACGCAACCCACGTTTGAATATTACAACGAATATTTTTATACGACGTCTCCCTCATCATCGCTCTTCTTGACTTCAAAGGCGGAAAAGGGCAAATGATCACGTTGGTACAGCGGCAACACCGAATTGACTCCCTTTGCTTGGAGAGCCTCCGCGGCCTGAAGTGTTGTGATCTAACCGTGCTTAAAGCCCCGATTCTCGCATCGACAGACCTCCTCTACAAGTTTCTCTTTCGTTTTGTCAATCCCAACCTTCCGGCCCGCATGAAAGCCTTGCTCATAACCCTTGGCCCTTGCATTTTCTACGGCAAACATGCTTTCCGTATCTCGGTCGGCGATGGCATGACTCAATAACCATTAGGTCACCCTCTCCTCCACAATCGGGTTAGATTGACCCGCCGCATGCGGCTCGGCGGTTTTAGCCTTCCTAAGCTCCTTAAGCTCACGCTTGGCTTTCTCCGCACGAGCCTCCGAACTGCAGATCCGTTCGTCCATTTTCTCTATCTCCCGCCGTGCGGCGCGCAGACGCATGCTGACTTCGTAGGCGGTGCACAGCCCCCTCACCGCCCCATGGATGCCTTCTCGAAATACGTCGAAATCTTGTCGACCAACCATCGATTGCTAGACCTCCGGTGGAAAAATCTGTCAAGCAAACTCGACCGCCACACCTGGGTCCTTGATAATGGAGTCCGTCTCCGTCATCGGTTTATTCCCCACAAAAACTACAAAACTCAGTGGTCGCGGCGCTACGTCGGCCTCATTTATGGGTCGCAGTCGCGGAGAACTTCCCCGTTGCTGTTTCTCCTTTTGGGGTGATCTGCTTTGACGACTTGGAGCCTGACGTGTTTCCCTTTCTTTGGACGCCCTACTTCCCGCACGGGTGGGTTCTCTGCCACGATTGATTGCAGTATCAAGCTCAGCCAAAGTTCGAGCTTCGCCTCTGCTGTTGAAGAAAACTCTATTTGACATTCGCAACAAGTTGTTTTGAATTGAATCTAAACACAGTAAGTGAAGTTACTGGCGCAAAGAGCCCATCCCATTTATTTCTAAGGCTTGTAGCGACCCCGAGGCAATTTCATTAATGCTTTTGGCAATCTCTAAACGATGGATGCCGATCGATGTTTGCCACAGCCACTAATTTTAGACGGCCTAATTATCTAAACGGCAATTATAGATGAATGCCTTGGAGTTCATGCACTGGCTGGGGCAAGGGTAGATTTATTAATCTAACCGACCGAGCATCTTGGCCCCATGCCGATCGATGTTTGCCACAGCCACTAATTTTAAACGGCCTAATTATCTAAACGGCAATTACAGTTGAATGCCTTGGAGTTCATACACTGGCTGGGGCAAGGGCAAATTTATTAATCTAATCGGCCGAGCATCTTGGCCCCATGCTGATTGATGTGTGCCATAGTCACTTCATGTACTAATTTTTGGCTTTTTAAACAGCCTAATTATCTAAACGGCAATTATAGTTGAATGCCTTGGAGTTCATGCACTGGCTAGGGCAAGGGCAGATTATTAATCTAACTGGCCGAGCATCTTGGCCCCATGCTGATTGATATGTGCCACAGCCACTTCATGTACTAATTTTTGGCTTTTTAAATGGCCTAATCATCTAGCCGGCAAGTATACAGAACGTTTTATCCAAAATAGTAAAACAGCAATAGAACAATGCCATTCATTAATCATAGCAAAGTACAAAATGAATTTTCATTAAGTAAATTGGGCACAAATTGTAGCCATTTTACATATGAAAATTACTAAACAAAAAGCTGTAAAAAGCTGAAAATTACTAAACAAAAAGCTGTAAACATACACGCAAATCCTAAAACAAAAATAAGAGCGCCCAAATCAGTCCTCAGAGCCAGACTCCAGCGGCTCAACATCCACTTGCTAGTATGGAATTGGCGTAGCCAATGTCACATCAGCAGCAGCAAGGGCTTTGAGCCAGCCGTATTTGAATCCACGATTTTCAAATTTGGGGATTTCCTTCACGTATTCATCGAAAGCAGATTTTCTCCCGGCCTCGAATGCGCTAGAAGCCTTCAGGTCGGCTATTTCCTTCGCCGCTTTTATTTCTTCCAACTCAGCCTCCAATTTAGAGATTGCTTCCTGGGAAAATTTAAGCGCGTCGTCGCTTGCATCCACCCTCTTCTCGGCGACTGATCTCAATTCTTCAGCACTGCGGGCTCTCTCCATCTCGACCTCGGCACGGGCGCGCTCTATCTTCGCCCTTATTACCTCGAACTCGGCCCTACTCCTTTGGCCCTCAACCTCCGCTTGTAAACGGCCAATTTGCTCGATGGCGTCGTGATGGCGATGGCCCATATCGGCTATCCTTCCGACGGCCTGCAAAACAGGAAGCTAAGACCAAAACAATATTTGTGTAAAGTGAAAAGACAAAGTCAAAGATATATACCAACCAGATCTGGCTCCGCCCGAAAAGCCGCCTCGTCAGCAGGCAATGAAACGAACATGGCCATGCTGAGTGCGACCGCTGGATCTTTGATTACCGAAGCATCAGAGGATATCGGTGTATTCTTTATCTTCGACTGAATAATAAAAGGTACAATCACATCCGATTCCTCTAAACGAGGTCATTTGCCAGCCCGGTCATCCTCTGAGCCGGCCTCGACCTCGGCAAGGCGCTTCTCTACCCTTTGCTCAACTTCTACACTTGCCTGCACAAAAGGTTCCACATCGACACTTCCGTTTTTTGCCGTTCCCTCCTCAATAATAGGCAAGGTGGATTGGGACTCGCCAATAGGCAAAGAGGGCTGAGATTCGCCAAGAGTCTGGGAGGGCTGAGATTCGGCAGCCCGAATAGCCTCTGCCCTTCTCCGTGCGGCCATCCTTTCCACGTTCGCCTTCTTGGCAAGTTTAGTGAGGCTCAACCCAGCCATATCTTCTGGGTACGCGCCAGGAAGGTCCTCCAGACCATGAAAAATATCGTCAAGTGGAAGGTCCTCTTGACCTAAAGTGGACGGAGGATCAACCGAATTCAGGCCGGTTCTTCAAATGCTAACTTCAAAGCCTCGTCGACCTCGGCTTCGGATTGGTCTAACTCGGCGGCCTCAGCTACTTCTCGTCACTCCGAATCTGATCCCTCGGAACCGACTGCCTCAAATTTTTGAAATCAGTCAAGATAATGGCGGTAAGAGACTCCTCACCCTTCGGAACTGGGATGTTTTCCACCGCCGAAAAGGTTGTATAAGTCGGCTCGTAACGGAGCAGAACGTGGGCCGTCCTCCCTTACTTCTGAAGACTCGGCCGCCCGAAATATTTGAATGCAGCCTTGATTTCTGAAAGGACGGCGTCGTCAGTTGAGGTCAAGACTTTCTTCAAATCGTTTCCTGCAAAAACAAAACCATGAGGTCCCGAAAATGAAGCTTTATAAATTTTACAAAAAGTAGATAAATAAAAGAAGATACTCGGCCACCTCGTTCGCCTCTCCGTCTAGGAATACAATCAAGGCGATCCTCGCCTTCGCCGAACTCCCAGTTTCCTTGGGCGATGACCATAACATCATCGACTCGCTTCCTAGAGCTGGAAAGCATAGTCACTAGTTGATGGTCGGTGTCTTTGGCCCTAAGGAAATAACGCCCGTGCCGACCAGAAGACTTGGCCAAGGCATAGCAATGTCGAATAGTGGGAATGCCAAGGTTTAACCTAAGGTGACGGTTTAGTGCGATAATCCCCATCACGATCCTAAATAAGTTGACGTTGGGTTGGGAAAGGATTAGGCCCCAATGGCAGAGCACAACCCTAAGGAGTGGGTGAAGGGGGAAATGGACTCCACCCTCTATGATTGATAGAAGAGGGAAGACGATCGTGGTTTCATCAACCCTCTCTATATCGAGGGTGCCGTCTGTCACAAGTGATAGACGGATGTCATTAGGAATGGAGAAATGGCGTCGGAAGCCAGAAATTTGATTCGATGAGAGGAGATCTTTTAAATGTTTCGCCATTTCCCCCAGCCAATAGGACTATGCTAAGCCAAAAAAACAAAACAAGAGAAGAGATTCAAAGCAGAGAATGAGAGAACTTACAAGAGGCGAAGGAGATAGAGAAGAGAAGGAAGTTGCAGAGGTAAATTCGGACATCAAAATTTTAAATCATAATAAATAGAAGTGTACAAAGAGGCGGGAAGTTGAAATGATAACCGAGAAGCGTGTGTTCAGACATTTGCGTTGGAATACGGTCAGCCGCCGAATTTCGGCTCTGACTTTTCGAGTTCGAAGCCAAACACTCCAGCCAACTGTCATTAGTGAAGTGCTTGGGGGCAATTGTGGGAGCTGAGTATTGGGAGTCGTAGAGATTCCAGATAGTCGGACCTGGGAGAGTCAAAATTCGTGGCACTCGGCATCGACTCGTAAGCTCGAATCCAATTCTACTTGGCCAAATAGCCGATTTAGCAAGGGGCCGAGTAAAGAGTAGTCTACTACAGAATGTGCCGAATAGGGAGTTGGAAATGGACCTAATCCCGAGGCCCATGAAAGAAAAGATATAAATAGAAGAACATCAGCCAAAAAGAGGTATGTGAGAACTACTGTGCTTAATTTAGAATACAAGTAAACTTGAGTGTAGAGACTGACGTACCCGTTAAAGTGCTAATTCCGGCACCCCCGATCGGAGTGTTTATTCCTTTTCAGGTGTCTAGAAGAGGATCATTAGGGTCTCCCAAGATCAGAAGAGTATTTCCAAAACCACTTCTCCACACATACTATGTTGTTGCATTACATTTGCTTTCCCAATTTCAAATAGCAAATGTAACTTATGTCCCAAGATTCTTGAATAATAAAGCTAATGATGTGGCTCAAAAAGCTTCGAATTTCAAGAGGAAAGATAACACTCAAGTGAGCATAAGCCAAACAACATACCAAAAGGTAATACCACCCTTAAATAAAAGGAATATGGTCTTAGAAGTCAATTATAATGACTTACAAGAACAAGATTGGAGGCATCCAATAATGCAGTATTTAGCTGGCCCATCTTTGAAAGCCAGCAGAGGGATCAAGTTGCAATCCATGCAATACATAATGTATGGTAATGCTCTTTACAAAAGAGGGGTAGACGGGTTATTATTGGAATGTTTGGGCCCAAATGAAGCTTTGACAGCCATGGCTGAGGTTCATGAAGGCATTTGTGGTGCTTATCAACCTGGTGTGAAGATGAGATGGCTGCTTCGAAGACATTCCTACTATTGGCCAACCATCCTTAAAGACTGCAATTCATTAATCCAATTAGGATTGGAAGGCATAGGTGGAGCAATCGGAGGTTCCCTAAACGAATCTGGGAATTCAGGTCTGGCCACACACTCTAGCCAGTCGGAGGTATAAAGTTTTGCCTTTTTGGCTAGTTGTGCAGGACTGACCCCTAGAGCTTCATCATGACGTGGAACACTTCGACCCATTCGAGATGGTAGAGTGGAAGTATACCATGCTGAAAGTAGATTGTCTTCAAGATTACATATACAGTTAATAGGGACATATGGATATACTACAGAACTGCGCTTGGAATGAGGGATTTCCAGAGGATCATCAAATTCAGGGAATCGGTGGTGAATGCGTTCCCTCGACTGAGGCTGAGTGGGTGTAGGCCAAGCTCCCCAGCCAGAGGTCGTAGAAGAAGAAGAAGCAGCAGCTTCATCCCATGCCGAAGGTTTTGCTGCAGAAGAAGAGCTTTCGATATCTATGGTTGCAAAATTTTGTTCCAAAGAATCGTAAACAATAGGTTCTTGGGTCAAAGGTTGATGATTTGCGAAAGCTTCCATAACTTGCATAAATTGAGGCGAGTAACGGTGGCTAATCAATGCATGGAGGTTTTTTCGAGGACGAACAGCATTACCAAATAAATCTTCGTATGCTTGGTTGAGATAAGGAAAGGTCAGCTTAGCCATGAGAGCTGAATTAGTCTTTTTGAATGCTGAGATAGTGGGGATGTTCAAGGGATAGAAGAGGAGTTAATGCAAATGTTCATCAATGAATGGCGGTTGTATTTCTGAAGATACAAAACCCATGCACGTTCTAAGACGTGGGTAAAATACCCTGATCCACTAATATCACCAAGTATTAGGTATATTAGTGCAACGGGTAATGGGGGCTATATATTTTGTACGGGCCAATCACAGTTCAACACGTGGCAAAATGAGGACAATACGAGAAGACAATTTAAATCTTCAATCATAATCACACACGTGGCAGTTACTATTGGTTATGGTGGATCTGCATAGCACTAGATTAGAAAAGAGTTGCGAGATGACGTGGCTTTAACAGTTATTCTATATTTGAATTCAAAATTAAGAGGGAAGCCCAACTGCAGATATGGCGTAGTGGAGCTAACTATGAGGAAGCATGATCAGCAATCATGGAAGGATGAATCGACGGTTAGAAGCTTATTTTGATAGTTACCACAGGACAGTAAGGCCTTAGAATGATGGGCGAACTCAGATCCAAATACCAATTTCATCTTCTTTATTTTTCCTTCCAATTTTAACATTTCTTGTTCTTTACATTTCTGTACTTCAAATTCCTGTACTGCAGTTCGTTCATAGGAGTAGTTTCAAAGTAGTTTGTTGTTGTAAACCTTTACGAGGCTGAATCGGATCATTGTAAGTCTTTCATTTTACTTAATGAAATGCTACAATTATTCTTCATTTTGATTGTTATCTGCTTAATTCTCCTAAATCAAGCCACCAGTAAAAGTCATCTTCATTGAGGCTGAAAGAACTAAAACACAATCGTCTGATAATTGGTTGGCAATTAATCTTTTGTAAGGACTGATCGATCCTTGCTGGCATCCTCAAAATTACAAAAATAACCTTTGAAAGCAAAAAGCCAACAAATGCATATCTCTAAAAGAGTAAATGCTATATATAATTATTCTTTTTTAATCTCTACCAAATAATCATTCTACTATACTTCTATAAAAAAAAAAAAAAACTATCTTAAAATCAAAAAAAATAATTAATTAAAAAAAAAAATTGTGCCAACTTAAACCTGGTATATATATAAAGTTGGCCGAGGTGGCAGACAACAAAAATAAATAAATAAATAAGAATAAGAATAAGAATAAAAATAAAAATAAAAATAAAATGCTATTGTAGACCGCCCCGAGAACTCCCAGCTCCGCACGCGAGGGCGCAAATTCGTTTTGTTCTTAGGCTACTACAGTTCGGACTCAATGTCACGATTCTGAATCTAATCTCTCAAAGTGCAATGCGAGACTGATAAATCACCAAAGAGTCCAAATCCGGCGAATCGTTTTAGAAAACTGATTTTTATAAAGAAGTGTCAAACATGGACTGCTTTGCCAGATACAGAGTCGCCACCTAAATGTTTTATTTTTGGAAAATTTAGGAAACCCTGACTCGTGCCTATGGCCACGTGTCCATCATCACCAAAGTTGCCTCGGCTCGGGAACTTGGGTATGAGGGAGGAAGGTCATGCAATGAGCACCCCCGCTCGCCCGATCAAAGATCGGCCTTTACTAACATGATATGTTGTTTTTGAAAACATATGTGCTCTTATTCCGGTTATTAACCTAGAATTACTATGTGATGTGCACAGCATACAAGTATAGACTAGATTGCCTAAGTTGGAACTTTCATTTGCTTGAAAATGGTTTAGAGGTGCTACTCGTAAGTAGGCTAAGTCGCGGATTTCAATGAATGGTTCCAATTCAAGCAATCCAACCTTCACCCACAGGCATTCATGCAGTTAATCACTTAAACAGTTAGCCTCATGGCAAGCATGCTAACATGGCAGTATTTACACACATGCAGTACGCTAAAACGTAAACACTCACAGTGTACTCCGAGCCAAAACAGAGAACTAGATAAAAATCATGCATGATCCTAGTTCATGTTAAGATGGCTAATGCAACACATGTAAAAATGCAACTAAGATAGGCTCGGCTATCCAAAGATGTCATGTGAAATGCAACTTGGTACATGTATTCAAATTGGAATTGAAACACAATGCAATTAGTATGATGCGCCGAGCTCGGTGCATGCAAGACAGATGAATGGATGTACGCATGCAAAGCATAAGAATGCTAATTGAAACATGCCCTAAAACTAACCATCGAAAGTAGGTAAGTAAAAGGGAGAAAGAAATAGGGGTTGGAAGACATGCATCACACATACGCACGCTTATTACAACAGTTGGCCCGCTCGACGGAGGGTCCGAATAATGAGCTAATTAACTAATCTATGTTAATTAAACTAATTATTACAAAACAAAACTAGGTAACTAATTAAGAAGCTAATTAACTAACAAGTTAACTAACTAGTTATTATAACACAAATGAATAGCTAACGAATTAACTACTTAAGTACAAAACCAAAGCATAAACTAGCTAAAGAAAGCAGTAAAAAGAGGAGCCTCAAGGCGAGAAGTGTATGCATGTTCGGTCGCCTCGTTCAGAAATCCGTCGCGATGCCCCAATTTGCCTCTGTTTGCAATTGTTCTCAGAACACTGTACCAAGCTCCATATAGCTTTTGCTCCACCATGGGAACCTGTGGGAGGGTGGCCGACCAGTTGTTGGTGAGAGAGGCCACCTGCCGACCACTTTTCTTTGCTACAAACCAGAAAAAGTGGTCGGCCAGCTAGTTTTTCTGGTTGGTCGACCAGTTGTTACTGCACTTCTCTAGTTTGCTGCAACAGAGAGCAAGAAAGGGCATGGCAATGTATTTGCAAGGTATGTGTGCATAACCACCCTCCCTATCATTTCATAAGCTCAAGGAAGTGTGGTTCTCGACCCTCGGGCCACCAATCACGTATCTCGATGCATGATGGCTGAGAAGCCAAATTGCACAATTCAATGTAAAATGAATGCACAAATAAACACATAAAGCCTTGAACTCTATCATGTATGATTAAGAGTGTCGGCGACCGAGAATTGAGGCACGTTTCATCACTTCAAGTATGAAACGTCCCACATTTCTCATGTTTGGACTAACACCTAATCCAAACAAATGCAAAGCAACTCAAGCATGCAAACATGCAATGCAACTTAAGTATGCAAACATGTAATGCAAGACATGAAAAACACAATGCAACTACATGGCATACATAATGCAAAGAATAACATGGCATACACAATGCAATGTGACATGATCAACTTAACAAAGCTAATGACATGCAAACAATGCTAATGCATGCATCCACAATGCATGGCAACATAAGCATGCAACAACGTGATGCAATGTAACAACATTCACATAACATGCTCGATGGACTTAAACCAAAATGGACAGACCTCAGTCATGCCCAAATCAGTGGTCATAATGATGAGACTAAGGCATGAAGATCAAGACAAGCATGCTCAATGCAATGGCCCATTGACTAGGCATAAGAGCACAACTCTCAAGAGTGCTCAAGGAGTGACAAATGCAGAAGTGTAACAACACTAAATGCACTGAAATAAACTAAGAAATGATGCCAGATCATTCAATCAACACAAGTATAGCATGCAAAGGTCCTTAAGCATTAAAGCTAGCAAAGAGGACTACAAAGGGGGCATGCAATACATAGCACAAATGCATGAACTAGCCATAAACAAAGCTCAAGTAGGTCAAAACAAGGACCAAAACATAATGAGATGGGAGCTCAAGGACCTAGGCAAGATGACATGCATGCTAGGCCACAAACAAGGCAACAAATGCACAACACTCAAAGGCACTCAAAGCATGAAAGAAGTGGGAACATAGCAATGCTATAAGCTCTGAAATATCATGTGAAATGATGCCAAATCATGTACATGATGCAAATAAAGCATGCTATGGTACCCAAAGCTTGAAGCTAGCATAGGCATTTGTACTATAGCGATACAAAACATGAAGCATATGGAAAAGGCAACCCAAAACAGTCCTAGAACATGTCAAAATGAGTCTAAAACATGCATGGAAGGAAGCCAAAATAAGCTAACATGAAGGGCATAAGGCATGATGAATGCAAGGCAAATAGGGTGGATTACACTTCACCTATCAAGACCAAGCATAGGATGGCTTCACCAACAAAAATCAGAGTTATATTATAGCAAAATAACCCCAAAAACACATTGAAATAATAGCTCGCAAGTTTAGGCATGAAGGCATACGCAATGACTCATGTTTAAGGCATAAAGGGCAAACCCTCCAAAGCATGGAATAAGTGAAAGATGTGAGTGTATGACCATGAAACATGCACTGAAATATCATAACAAATGATGCCAAATCATTCTAATAAGCCAAGCAATGAATGCTAATGGACTCAATACACAAAGCTAACAAGCTAGAATGCACTATAGCTATACAAAGCATGGCATGCATGACCAAAGAAACACAAATCAGAGCTTAATCATGGTAAAACATGGACAAAAGCTTCTTGAAGTTAAGCCAAAATCATGCTAGAATGATGGTCTAAAGCATGGCACACCTTAGGCTGGTTAATGGAATTGCACTACAAGTGCAAAGAGCATGCAAGAGATGACAAAACGAAGTAAAAATAGTGGTATGACATGCCAAAATAATCCCAAATACATGCTAAGATATGGCTAACATAAGCTTAACAAACATGCTCAAACATGAGGCATTCAAAGCAAGCATTCAAAACACAAGGAGAGGGGATGACCCTCTCCTATTTAGGACCTTAAAACACCATTTCCACCACTGAAATTCCTCTGAGTTTCAGTGATGAGAAGGCCAAAACAAGGTGGTCCCAATAGCTTAAAAAGATGGCCCAAGAACAAGTCCAAACAAGGCCTAAGAGGGGGTAGACCACCCCCAACACAAAAGCAACCTTAAACAAACATTATAAACATGCAAAATTAGAAATTTTTTCAGTAGAAAGTTAAGCCTAAATAAGCATGCAAATAGGTCCAAAAGCTTAAGAAAAAAACCAAGGTTTAAGGGGTTAAAGGCTCACCCTTGTAGAACCACTTTGAAGCTACAACTCCAGCAACTTTTTTGTGCTCAAACCAAACCAAAAACACCAAAACCAGCTTCTAAGAGCCTCAGCAGCAAAAGGATGGTGTTTGAGTGTGTGTTTGTGTGCAATAGTATGAAGGAACTACACTTTTGAGCACAAAAATGAAGAAGAAGAGCAATATAGAGACAAAGGTGTATATGTATAGCTCAAGCACTTTTTTTGAACCTGGAGGAGGGAGGGGGAGCCTCCCTCTTATAGAAAAACAAGCCTCAGGATTGTTGAGGAAGCTAAGGGCTCAAAGCCATCCCTCCATACACGTGTATAGAGGTCTCCAAGGGGAAAATTTGGTCTCTCATCCTTATACCACCTTCCAAACAAGGAAAACAAGGTTTGTACCAAAAATAAACCAAAAAGGATGCAAGACGAGAGATCAGGAGGCAAGGCGCACAGTCGGGAGCCCCGAAAACTGGTCTACGGGCACCAAAAGTGGTCTCCCAGACCATAGTGGCCCTCTAGGCAGAGGCAACAAGGCATGGTTCGAAAATCAAACCAAACGGAGAATGTTAAGCGGTCCCAAGACAAGGCGCACGGCCGATGGCTCTGAAAATCGAAAACTAGTCTCCAAGCAGGAAAAGTGGTCTACGACCATAAAAGGATGGTCTACAAGACCTCTCCCTCCCTCCAGGGAAGAGAAAACAAGGTTCGGTCCACAAACTGAGCCAAAGCACAAAGAGTTCAGAGGCCCGGAGGCAAGGCTCTCGGCCAAAAACTCCGGAAACTCGAAACAAACTCAAACATCCACTATCACCGAGTCTTAAGGTCGGTAAAAAATGGGGTGTCTATAGCTATGGCCAGCAGCAACCCACGTGCCTCTGCCTATCTCTCCTATATCATTTTTTCCTTTTCCCCATTTCTTCTTTTCCTTCCTTTTTCTTTCCCTTTCAATTATTTTATTTATTTATTTTGGCCCCAATTCATTCAAATTTGCTGTCATCCGCTTACTCTCCCTCTCTCTCAGTTTCATCTCCCTCTCCGTTCATCTTTCTCTCAGACTGTTTTCTCTCCTAGATTGTTTGTAATATAATTTTAAGTTTAATTGGGGAGTATTTAGAATGAGAATTAGCCAATTTATAAAAGAGGGGAGTTATAAATTTTGTCAAACCTTTTATACCTATTGGCTTTTTTTGACTTTCGAAGGTTAAAAAATATAATTAGAGCATGCCAATAAGGATCAATAAGTCCTTGCAAAAATAATAAATGCCAGCCAATTAAACAAACAATTGCTTTGAAGTTTTTTTAGCCTCAATGAAGAGGACTTTTATTGGTTGTTTGTTTTAAGAGAAAATTCAGAAGAACTAATCACAAAAGTAAAAGAAGGCGGGAGAGAACAATGTCAGAAAATATATTTCATTCAGTAAACCAATGTTTACAAATGTACCTTCACACTTTCACTACCTTGAAGGGGATTACAACATGAACTGTAGCACTTGTACCCTTTTAAAACTTTTGGGAAGTGTATTCGAATCCTTTGTTTTGTTTTAGGAATCTTTGGTGTTGTTGTATCTTGGTTTTAGAGGAGTACAAATTAATTTAAACTTGTTGGGATTGTTCGTTCATGCTTGTTTACGTTGAAAAGTTGTTTGGGAACTTAGAAATTCTATTCTAGAGTCGACACCAGCCTTCCTAAGGGTTGACCCTTACCTGTTGGTGAAGTTCTGGAAGTGTTGCTAAAAAATAGGATAGACACCAGTCTGGGGAGGGTTGACCCTCTTATGTCTGTGTGTTAGTTGCTAGAAAATAGGGTCGACCCCCTTACATCCTATCAAACATAAGTTTCTTCATAAGGTCGACCCCTGTGTTGCAAGGGTCGACCCCTGTAGACTTTTTTCCAAATTTCAGTCTAGTTTTTTGCCCTACTTTTTAGGGATTTTGACTTGATCTTTTGGGTTGACTTTGGAACTTCATTTTACTTTGACCTGGCACTATAAATAGGTCCCTCACTTAACCTTTTCTTTACTTTTTCTTCTATTTTTTCCTCTCCAAGCCGTGAGTCACTCTCTCCCTCTCCAAATCACTTTTTGCTCAAAGATCTTAGATCTACTCACTTAGGAGCATCTCTTTGCCTTTCTTCTTTGAGATTAAGTGTAGAGCTTGTCAAGAGCTTCGTATTGATCCAAGTAGTTCATGGTTTCATCGTCGATGATTTTTGGGTTGTTTTCTCCTCTTCTCTCTTGAGGTAGGGATTTCTTTGATCTTTTTCAATATCTCTCTTATATATAGACATGTGGTATATTCTATTGCATAAAAGCCATGTTGTTATGGATCTTTTTGGAAAATCATATAGGGGGATCTAAGTGTTGATGTGTAAGGTTGAGATTTGGGAAATAGCTTGTTGTTGCGTTAATTTGGGGGGAAATGGTTTAACATGTTATGAGTAGAGAGAAGTAAAGCCCTAATTGTTTTTGTAGTAACGCTTGGTAGGTGAAAATGGTTGAAATGGTGAGATAATCATGTTGTGAATTAAAGAATTTGATTAATGACTTGGTAATTTATTTGTGATTAAATCGGGTCATATGATTTTTAACATTTA
The DNA here is from genome assembly GCF_055761805.1 of Camellia sinensis. Taxonomy (NCBI): domain Eukaryota; kingdom Viridiplantae; phylum Streptophyta; class Magnoliopsida; order Ericales; family Theaceae; genus Camellia; species Camellia sinensis. The sequence goes on from NC_138962.1 coordinate 105,368,340, forward strand.
CTTTGTGTTGGGTTGATTATAGTTGAATATAACGAAGTGATAATTTGTTAATTGTTAAAAAGGGGATTTAACCATGAGATTAGTAATTTTGGGTAGTACCCTTGTTGAGTTGAAATTGAGCAGGTTATGACCTTGTTATCCGTGGGTTGAGTTTTTGGATGAAATGGAAGAAAGGAGTCTCATTTATTTTAAATGCATGTATATATATATATATATATATATAATTGGTGTTTTGTGAATTGGAAATTTTGGAAATTAAGTTTGGAAATTGACTCTTTTACAATTAAGAAAGAAAACTTGGTATAAGTTGAAAACCTTCGAACATTATTGTTGTCGTTGGATTTAAAACCTCGTAAGAATGGGATAATTGTATTTCGTGCGTTAATACACATTACTTAGAGGTTTTTGTCCTTGGTCATCGGTGGAGGATGACATTGTGAAGGTTGAAATGGTTATGTGTCTGCAGTACACTCGAATGGTCTATGAATGTTGTATAATGTGATGGTTGGAAAATGTGTAATGCGCTGAGAATCAGAAGTATCATTACCTTCCAGCTAGCGACTAGAGAATTGGCTGCGTTGAGAATCAGAGGCACGATTACCTTCCAGCTAGCGCCTAGAGAATTGGCTGCGTTGAGAATCATAGGTACCATTACCTTCCAGCTAGCGCCTGGAGAATTAGCAGAGGTACCATTCCCTTCCAGCTGGTGTCTGGTAAATTGGCATTTCATTGTAGAAAGATGTATCATTGGCTTACCGTGCTAGAGGCAGGTAGAGCGGAAATTCATTTATCATTATTGTCTCAGTGCATCTGGGTATATCATGAGTTATGATGGTTATTGTTCTGGAAGGCCGTATTGCCTCAATTGTTGAAGCAGATAGTTATTGATTGCGTGTTGTTTTCCTTTTGTATTAAAGGCATATTTGTATAGTTATCAACATGTTTTGAAAAGGCAAATCAGGTGTAAGTCTGGAAAGTGAGAGAAAACATAATGGGCTTGGTAAAATTGTTTTTCTTTAGAAACATGTCATAGTCATATGAATTTTGGAAAAAGGTATCAAGAAGGAAGAAAAATGAATTGCTTATGTTATTGAATGAAATGAATGACTTGGAGAAGATTTCTTATATACATATATTTCTGTATAAACCGTCACATTATTTGTACAGTATGAGACTAAGCATTCATGATCATAGCTATCTGTAAGCTACTATTGTTTAGGATCATGTTGAGATCTCTACTAGACTTTATGTTCATCCCACGTTGCTAATCCTTTTTCAGGTGAACATCGAGAAGTGTTTCAAGGTCATGAATCTTCTTTACCTGTTGGCCATGGGGCCTTTTATTTGTGTGCAAAATGCCATTGATGTAAAAGGGTTAAACCCTTTCTTTTACTTTTAAATATGTAAGCCTACGAGCAAGTTATTTAGTTATGCTCATGTTGCATTTAATTTGCATTCAGATGAGAGAATCTTTAATTATTTTTACTCGTTGATGTAAAGAGTTTTCTGCATGTTATCTCTGAAATTGAATTAAAATAATGAATCTGGTAATGGCTCCGAGTAATAAAAAGTGGGGCGTTACATGAACAGACTAACTTAGAACTACTCCTAAGAAATTGAAATGCAGTGCGAAAAAGTAAAGGATTGGAATGCAAAGACCTGGAAGGTAAATAATTAGAAAATAAAGAACTAGAAAGATGTAAACTAAAATAGACTGGTTTCTGGATCTGATTCTAGTGTCTTCACTATCAGCTTTCTCCTCTATTTATATGCTCTGGTGGTAACCATCGAAGTGGCTAATAACTGTCGAAGTGGATGATAACCGTCAAAGCAACCTCCATGATCATGGGACATGGTTCCAAGCACTAAGTCACTCTTGCAGTTGGGCATTCCTCCCGAATTTGAATTTAAACCTCCAGCAACTGTTTGGCCATGTCACATTGCTTATCTTGATTGTTTCAGTACTTCATAGATCCATTGCCATTGATATAATTTGTCACGTGTCCTCTGATGACTGGAGACCTTCACTAATTCCTCAAATTACCCCTGATGGACCACATGTCAGGCTGTCATTAGTTGATACAAAATATATGGCCAACATTACCCTCCGCACTAATATAACCAAGACTTGGTAATATTAGTGGATCGATGCATTATGCTTTCCTTGCGACGTACTGCCCACGTTTTGGGATGTGCATGGTAATTAATTGTTCTAGAAGTATAACAGTCTCCAAGCAACGTTTAAAACATTGAACTTCCTACTGTGCTTGAACCTCACTTACACTATATATGCAAACGAAGAGACTAATACATCTTTGATGGCTAATCAACCCTTCTCTGTCATTGATCAAGCATATGAAGAGGTTCTAGACAATAATGGTCATCCTCAAAAGAACTTACATGCATTTATTAGCCATACTTACCCTCCTCCATGTATACAAGTCATGGAGGCCTTCACAGAATACACACCTTTAGAACAAAAACTTGCTCATATGGACCTCAAAGGCTCTTCATCTGCCCCAAAGGTCTCTACTTGGGATGAGGCTATCTCCTCCTCTATAAAAGCTACTGGTTGGAATACCTGGCCAAAACCATCCCAACCTCAGACAAGGGAGCAAATTCACCATAGATTTGTTGAATTCGATGACCTTACTTTGGTTCTTCCTTCTTCTCGCAGCTTAGTGGTATATCTTTACATACCATTTGATCATCTTCGCTGCTTGAAAGACAACTTACTTTCAGCGTGGTACACCTCCACTCTCCTAACAAAAATAGTGCAAAAGACTCCCAATCCAATCGAAGCTCTAGGACTGAGTCCCTCATACTTGGCCAAGAAGGTAAAACTCTGCTCTTCTGACTAGCTAGAGTGTGTAAATGAGCCCCAATTTCCACCTTCTTTTGGAATGGACCCAGCTGTGCCTCCCCTTCCTCATTATTCTAACTGGATTAAGGAATTAAAACTCATCCTTTTCGAAGACCGGCATTTTGCTCCATACCAAGCCCTAGCTCCCACTACCTACCAGCAGTATAAAGCCCAAACTTTGCTTGCTGCCTTCTCCCACCTGTCCTTCAAACCACCTGTCCTTCAAAGTGCTTCGAGATGACACCCCTCACAAGAACCTCTATGGGCTTGTGATATAGCCTCTCGAAGCCATACCCTCAATCTCGTGGCTCAGACAGAAGTCCATCCCTTCTTGGACCAACTTTCTCTCCTGCTCAACTAGAATAAAAATGCCCTACCCACCAACAAATCATTGGAAGAGATTTCTGCTACTCTTATTCAAACACAATACAAAGCAGAGGATCTCCTTGAAGAATATGAAAACTTTAAGAACCATGACTCATCATATGGAGAAGATGCTGATATAGATGGAATGGACGAGATGGAGAAGGCACTGAAGCAAACAGTGTTTGAAAAGAAGGCCCAACGGCTTTTCCACCAAATAAGGGCATACCAGCCAGAACAGCCCTAATTAGATAGGATAGGGGAAAGGTTAGAGAGAGAACATGTATTCATTGAGTTCTTCTGGACTAAGTTCTATGACCTAGTAACCTTTTCCATTCCTTATTTTTACGAAATTGAGAATGTAACCAAATAGGCCCCTCAATGTAATTACTTATTTATTCATTAAAATATGGGTTTCTCTTTTCCAATTTCATGGTTTGTACTTGCTAATATGTAGGCCTTTAATCTTAAAACTCATTAACATATTAACAACTACTAGCTTCGAAGTAACCCATTCATTTCGAAGCCAAGTCAAGCATTTCGAAGCACACTTTCTCTCTTCAAAAGGTAGCAAAATGTTTCTTTGTAGGAAATTTTCTTCGTAGAAAGTTCAAAAATGTACTTTCAAGGCCTTCGAAATGTTAAATGGGTCTTAACTCTATATGGGTCAAATTAAACCTAGATAGCTTGGAACCACTTGACCCGTCAGATTAAATGGGCAACTTTAGACAAGAAGGTATAAAACCCTAAAATATGGGTTTCTCATTTTCAATTTCATGGTTTGTACTTGCGAATATGCGGGCCTTTAATCTCAAAACTCATTAACATATTAGCAAATACTAGCTTCGAAGTAACCCATTCATTTTGAAACCAAGTCAAACATTTCGAAGCCCACTTTCCCTCCTCGAAAGGTAGCAAAATGTTCCTTTGAAGGAAATTTTCTTGGTAGAAAGTTTAAAAATGTACTCTCAAGGCCTTTGAAATGTTAAATGGGTCCTAACTCCATATAGGTCAATTAAAAACCAAATAGCTTGGAACTACTTGACCCGTTAGGTTAAATGGGCAACTTAGACAAGAAGGTATAAAGCCCTAATTTTCGCTCTCACTTGTCCATTTCTAACTCTCACTCACCCCTCTTCTTACTTTAGTTCATGTTCATCCTTACTCTTGCTCTTACTTTTTCAATCCCTTCTTTAACTCTTAACAATGGCTACTTCTTTCTTTGCAAACCTGCCAGTCGTTGACCCTCAGTGGCTTTGAGGAGATGTATAGATGAGAAAATAGTCAAGTATAACGAACCAGAGGGTCGTAGTGCGATTAATGGAAGGTATTTCGTCCCCCGCAATAGTGCGAAGGGGGAGTATGTTCTTGGCCCTATTTTTACTGAGGCCTCTGCTGCACTTCCCCTCTTGTATCCACGCTTGGAGGATCACTACCTCCTTTATGAAGGGAAGTTCAACTAAGGGGGTTGGAGGACCTCTCGACCTCATCGTTGTTGGCCCACATTGAAGAAAGAATAGGAGAAATGGTATGATAGGGTTGTCGAAGCCAGGGGGCAAGACCTAGAGGACCTCTGCATTTTTGATGCCCTTCAACTTTCTAGGTTTATAATTCCTGAAGACCCCTTCCTTATCCCAGCTGCTCTTTGTTTTTAGAACTTTACTTTTAACTTTTTCCAATTCCGGTGTGGTATGATGGCCCCCATTGTTCTTGATACGTGCCATTTTCTAGGGCTCTCACCTATTGGTGACCCCTTTAGTCCTAATTACCCAGGCCTTACTGTTTCTTTCTCTGTTCTTACTTCGAATCCTTCTTATAATGAGTTTATAGAAGCTGAGAACAATAAGGAAGGTTCTTGATACGTGCCATTTTCTAGGGCTCCCACCACTTATGGATAAAAGTATGCCAGGGTTTCCTTGAACCCTTCCAGTTTTTCCTATTACTTTTCTTATTTCCATAGCTCTTCAGCCTCCATTTGCCTTTCTTTCTTCTACCCCTTCAACATCAATATGGGGCCAACCTGGCTGAGGGCCTTCTTGGCTGACACCACATGCTCTAGGCCTAATCATAAGGAGATGTGAGCCTCAATTTTAGTTCCAAGGGAGCTCTTCGTTGGCACCCTAAATCCTAGGGCCTACAAATGCATGGCTGAGGCTTACTGCCCTGCCCAATTCGCAAGGCAATTTGGGCTTACCTAAGGGATCCCAGTCCCTCTCTACAACTTCTCAAACTCTAACCTTGGCACCAAAAACTTGAAGGTTTCAAGACTCAGGCTAAATGAAGCAACAATCAAGGTTTTAAAGAATACCACTAGCTTTGAGTTTGTGCCTTTCATTGACCATAGTGGGGTCATGAGAAGGTTTTGAGATTGGTGGTCAACTAATATGGAGGTACGTCCTGTCACTCCCACCTTGAATTTGCTAAAAGAGTTGGATGTGCCATCCCAAGGTGGGCAAGCCAAAACCAAAAAGGTTGGAATCACTATTGCTCTCACCCCTACTGTTTCTGCCCCTTCACTCAGAATTACAAGGGCTGCCATTAAGAAAGGTACATGTTGTACATCTTCTTTTGCCTTTCTTTTCTTCTTTTATACTTTTCTTATCCTCAGTGTTTCTTTTCACTGGTATAGGGGCTTCGCAAGAGGCCTCACCTCAGTGAGCACAAGCCCCTATCACACTGAAAGGAAAACAACAATAATTAAAGAAAAGAAAGGCCTAACTCAAGCTTGAGCCTATGGAAGAGGCACCTGGGGTCCTTCAGAAGAAGAGGAGGAAGAGAAAGATAAGTCTCCATTGAAAAAGAGGAAGAGGCCAGCCTCATTATTTTGCTCATGAAGTAACAACCAAGGCAGTAGAGAAGGAACAGGCCAAAGAAGTTATTGTGTTCCAGAGATCAGAGAAAAAGAGGCAACAGAGAATCTCAAATGAAGAGGCTGCTACTGTTGAGGCAGCATAAAAAGATGCTGCAAGAAAAAGCAGAGCTATTGAACATCACTCTTTACAACTCTCCAGCTATCACCACTACAACTACTGGTAATTCTCTTCAGCCCTTTATGATGCCCTTATCCTTTATGTTAGCATTGCCCTTATATTTCTTTCTTTTGAAATGTAGCAGCAACTAGCCTGCTCCTCTCCTATTCAATGTCAGCTTCTTTTCCTCTGGAGAGAACTGAAAGGCCACCCTTGAGTCCCATTGTATTGGAAACTTTAAAGGGAAAAGGAAAAGCAGACTCTAACTTCCCAATCAGTGTAGAGCCCCTACAAACAATACTTCCAGTCCCTGCCTCTACACTCCCTATAGCTTTTTCCTTAATTCCTTCGAGGCTTGATATGTCAATCATTCTCTCCTCTCCATCTCCTAGCACTGTTGAGTTTTTTAGTTTGCCCTTGGTGTCCATTGCCTCACCTCTACGTGTTTCCTTATCCTCCAGAGTCCTGGTTAGCCCTTTACCTTTTGAGAGTACCCTTGTTGCCACTACTGCTTTAGTGGCAACTAGTACTTCTAGGGATGGCACAGGGGGCACACCAATACTTCCTGTACCGCCCAGCTCCAGTCCCATTTCCATAGATTTGCTGGTGGCCAGGACCAATGTAACGCCCTCAAAATAATACAAAAAATCCATCACTTTAGACATGCATTGATACAAAAGAAATCAACCATTTCTATTCATCAGAGTAGTTCTTACAGCAGTATTACATGTTAACAACAAAAGCAAATGCCCTACAGGCTTACAGCTTTCCAAGTCAACACTTGGTTACACAAAAGAAGAGTACTAACTCTATACAAAGTAAGCCCTTGGCTTGATATACATGTAATACAAACAAAATAATCAAAAAGAGTCTTCAACTCCCATATCCATCCAAGCTATGTCCTTAGAGGTGGCATGCTACTTGTACCTGCAAATAATGTCCCATATAGGGTGAGCCAACGCCCAGTAGAGATATGCTAAACACAGTATGAGCAATAACTAAGACATTAGTAAATGATAAATGTTTAATTCCCATAAATCAATTCATAACCCATTTCCATTACATGACCACTATGTCCATGTTTGATTTCATTTTCCATTCCTATCCAATTTCCCATTTACAACAACGGCTCAGAACCTGGCCGACAATTTTCATGAGACAGTGAATCATATTAAACGTTTCTCATTACACAATCGATAAGCCTGCTAACTATATCAACATCTCAATAGATAAGCATACAAGCTGTATCCACACTTCAACAGATAAGCATATGAACTATATCAATCACCACATTATCTGACAAGCATATGAGCTGTATCAGTGGAGTCCATCCCCTATCTCCTCCCAAGCAACATCCGGTTTAGAGGTCCATCCCCTATCTTCCCCTAAACCGTGGAGTACATCCCCTATCTCCTCCTACACACATACAACGTATATACACATAGGTCATATACTCAATCAATCAATACATAACGTTAATGTATTCTATCAACTGTCATACTCTATGACACATCCAATTGATTAGTTTTAGTTTGCCTAATCATCATGCATTGTCTACAACAATCAAAACTGCCCTCCACCGGTAACCCAAAGCAATTATTTCTAAACAGATAATAAAAGTTCCAACAGATAACATATCAATGTTTTCAAGAGTGAGCGATTAATAAATCCAACTCCACCATTCTACCATATAATGAGCCAATTTCATTATTTCCAACTCAATTCTATAAGTCCACAATTTTTCCAAATTAATTATACCAATTAATTTATACAACAAATTAGGGTTTTCTACCCCATTTCCCAATATTGATCTAAGGGCCTATATATCAACAACCAACAACAATATCATTATTTTGAAACCCAAAATACATATTTTTGAATCAAAATAACCAAAACCCCCTTTCAACATTTTCAAAACCCTAACTTCCCAAAATCAACCATTTAACAAAATACCCAAATATCTAGGTCAAAACCCATAGTAGTGAGTAGGAATCCCTACCTCAAAAGATGACACCCAACGAAGAAGATGACGAAAACGAAGTTGCTCCAAATCACAAGTTTCTCAGATCAAAATGTAGCCCTCGACGATCAACCCAACTTTTACAAAGGCCAAAGGTGAGGAAACAACTCCTACTAGATCAATACTTAGAGAGAAGTTTGAGTTTTAGAGTGAGGTGCTCTCTAATGGCTTTTTCAGAAAATTAAGAGAGAGAAAGAATGAGAAAAAGTGATTTAAAAATACCCCACAGCAAACTGATATACGACATTCCCGCTCGAGCAAAAAACACAACGCTCGAGCGTCAAGAACAAAAACTAGGTCCACTCGAGCACAAGAAGGACCGCTCGAGCGCCAAGACACAAGAATAAAGTACATCCGCTAGAGCGAGAAAACCAGTCCGCTCGAGCGCAAATTTCCCTCTCCCAGAACTTTCACCAAGACAGTACTACCCGCTCGAGCGCCAACAAACCCGCTCGAGCGCGACCCGCTCGAGCGTAGAAATCACACCTGCAGAAGTTTTGCAGGGACACAAAATACTGGAAGTGTGCAATCTCCGCTCGAGCGCCAGAACACCCGCTCGAGCGGACAACCAAAAACTAAACTCCGCTCGAGCGCAGAATGACCCGCTCGAGCGTAACACCGAAAACCTGGGCAATAACACTAGAGACCAAAACTCATCCTACCTGTTCGAAACATGCCCAACACATCCTAAAACTCAAACATAAGGAATTTAAAGGATGACAATAAGGTATACAACCACCAACTCTACGGAACCAAAGTCCAGAACACAACAATTACAGAAAGGAAAAACCGGGATTGCTATAACCATGGATGCTGTTGAGGCATCTTCCTCTCCTTCTCCTGTACCAATTCTTCCAGCACTTCCTTCTACAAGAGACCCTTCTTCAATGCCCTTTTCAGAATAGGAGATGGATATTTTTGAAGCCCAGCTGGCGAGCTTATTTGATACATCTACACTAGCTCTACCAATTGGCAATAATACTGAGCCACTAGACTTAACTAACTCCTTATTGGAGATAATTAAAAGCTCATATGTTGCTGAGTCCATTTCCCTTTCTTAAGTAGACTTAGGCACTTGTTTAGAGCTTATGAGACCTTCTCAAGGATTCCATTCAAGGTTTTGCAGAAACCAATCATCAAGAATGGATTCCTCAAATGCTTCTAGCTCGTCGAATAGTCTAATGTTGCCTTTAGAGACCATTTAACCCAGGCAGCAACAACTATTGACTTTTATGTCAATATCTGTCAAATGGCTAAGGTTGCAGAGAATGAGCTATTAAAAGATAAGGAGTTTGTCTCCCACATTCACTCTAAAGTTTCAATGCTAAAGGGATAACACTTCTTTGTCTTACAACTTCAGGCTCAACTCTTGCATAGGAAGGCAGAATTAGAGAAGGAGCTAGCAGCGGTCAATCTGACCTTGGAGCTAAATGCAGAGAGGCTGTATACTACACACCAAGGGCTATCAAGTCGCAGGTAGGAAATGAACATTGCCATACAGCTGTTCTCATCACTCAAGAGTAGAGAGCTTACTGTAAGGGAACAGTTGAAACATTGTAATGATTTTTGGGTCAATTTGTGGCACAATGTACTTAATTTTTTGTGAAATGAAACGTCATTATTTTGCACAAGTGTTTATTGTTTTTACTTAATGTTTCCATATAGTATCTCTAAACTCTTTGTGCCTCCCATACAATTGGGTAATAAGGTTTCAAATACTTGCCATTAATTTTCTTGGGATACACATACCTATTTAAAATTTTCAAATGGTAGGCTCCTCCAGACAAGACTCTATGGACTTGGTATGATCCTTCCCAATTAGGTGACCATTTTCCAAACTTGTGGCTTTTAATTCCTATTAAAAGTATTGTTTTCCAAACCAAGTCTCCTTCATCAAAGCTGATGTGTTGAACACTTTTATTATAACTTTTGACTTCCTTTTTCTTTTGTAAAAGGATATTATTTAATGCCAAAATTCTGGTTTCATCCACACCTTCTAATTCTAAATGCATGCTTTGATGATATTGATCAGTACTTCAATGGTATTGCAATTTTACCCTCAAGGACTTGGTATTGATCTCCACAGGCGACACTGCATCGTGCCCATATACTAAGGTATAAGGAATAACTCCTGTACTTGATCTTTAGGAAATCCTAAAAGCCCACAACACATCTAACAACAAATTGTGCCAATTCTTAGAATTGTCTTCCACAATCTTTTGTGTCCCTTTCTTCAAGGATTTATTAGATGACTCTGCCTAACCATTTGCTTGTGTATAATAGGGAGTGGAATTGACAAGGCTAATTTCATATTCTGTTGCGAAAGCTTTTACTAGCTTTCTATCAAACACAGTCTCATTGTCCACGGGTATGGTCTGTGGAATACCAAACCTGTAGATTAACTCTTTTATAAAGTCAATTACCTCTATTTAATCTACAGTCTTATAAGGCTTAGCTTCAGCCCACTTAGTAAAGTAGTCTGTGGCTACTAGAATGAAACAATGCTGCTTCGAAGAAGGTGGGTAAATTTTCCCTATCATGTTCATTGCCCAACCTCTAAATGGTCAAGGCTTCACCACTACATGTAGATTAGTTATTAAAACATGCCTTATCATGCCATGCTTCTGGCATGCCTGGCAACCCTTGTCATACTCTATGTAATCCTTAAGGATAGTTGGCCAATAACAAGAATGCCTTTGAAGCAACCACCTTATCTTAACACCAGGCTGATGAGCACCACAAATACCTTCATGCACCTTAGCCATGGTAGTCAATGCCTCTTTTGGTCCTAGGCACTCTAACAGAAAACCATATGCTTCTCTTTTATAAAGAGCATTCCCATACACTATGAATTGCATTGACTGTAGTTTAAGCTTTTTACTGGCCTTTGAAGAAGGACCAGTTAAATACTAAATGATTAGATATCTCCAATCATGTTCTTCCAAGTCATTTTGATTAGCTTCTACCAATATACCTCGCTTTGCTAAAGGTGTTAGCTTCTGATATGTTACTTGACTTATATCTACTTGAGTGTAATTTGAAATTCAAAGCCTTCTACGCCACATCATTGGCCTTGTGATTCGTGAACCATGGGATGTAAGTTACATTTGCCACTTGGAATTGGGAAAGCAAATATACAGCGGCAACATAGTATGGTAACAGGCTTGCACTTTGACATTTAAAGACTCATTTTACTTGATTAATTACCAATTGAGAATCTCCAAATATGTCAACTACATGATCCTGTAAACCAATAAGTATCTTAAGTCCCATAACCAAAGCTTCGTACTTAGCTTGATTATTAGAACAGGTGGTCTCATCAATTCTGAAACCATGTGTGGTTCCTGCCCCCTGTGGTGACTTAATTACAACACCAATTCCCACTAGACCATTAGCTATTGACCCATCAAACCATATCTGCCATGGTTCTAAATCAGCTGTGTTAAGTTCTATTATTTATTCACTTTCTGTTTAGCATGGATGATCAACTAAGAAGTTTTTACTGCCTTTTGGGGAACATATTCCAAATGAAATTCTGACAAACCTAGAATCCATTTGCTAATTCTTCCTCTTAATATAGGTCTAGATAACATATATTTAACCAAATCTGTGGTTGTAATTACCAAGACAACAGTAGGCAAAAGATAATATCTTGATTTTATTGCTACAAAGTACAAGGCTAAACACAGTTTCTCTATAGCTGAGTATTTACATTCATAATAGTTTAAAAACCTACTAAGGTAATAGACTGCTTGCTCCTTGCCTCTTTCATTGTCTTGAGCCAAGAAGACTCCCAATGATTCTTCAGCTGTAGCAATATATAACTTCAAGGGTCTGTCTTTCCTTGGTGGCATCAGTACTGGAGGCTTGGCCAAATAGGCTTTTATTCCTTCTAAAGCAACTTGATGCCCTGTTGTCCACATAAACTCTTCTTCATTTTTTAACTTCAACAAAGAAGAAAAAACTTTAGTTTTCCCAACAAGTATTAGAAATAAACCTTCGAAGAAAGTTAACTTGACCAAGAAATTTTTGCAATTATTTCTTACTTGATGGAGGTTTAGCCTCAATGATGGCTTTGGCTAATCTGTATTCCTTTCTTGTGCACAATATACCCCAAGAAGTTTCCAGCTGACACACCAAAAGCACACTTGAGTGGATTGAGCTTTAGCTTGAATTTCCTCATTCTTTCAAAGGCTATTGTCAAGTGGACTAGATGCTCTTCCATAGATTGAGATTTTACAACAATATTATCAATGTAACATTCCAAGTATCCCCTAATGAGATCATGGAAGATAGTGTTCATTGCCCTCTAATATGTTATTCCAACATTCTTCAACCTAAATGGTATCTTAACCCATTCGAAGGTTCCAATATTTCCAAGACACCTGAAAGCTATCTTGTGAATATCCTCCTCTGCTATGCATATCTAGTTATAGACAGAGTGTCCATCTATCATAGACAAGATTCTATGTCCTACTGAACTATCCATTAGCAAATCAACTACAGGCATGAGGTACCCATCCTTTGGAGTTGCCAAATTCAAATTTCAGAAGTCAATGCATACCCTCAATTTGCCATTTTTCTTGATCACAGGCACAATATTGGATAGCCACTTAACATATCTGGTTGTTCTAATAAAACCTGGTCTGAGAAGCCTAGCAATCTCCTCCTTTACCTTCTGAACCACCTCAGGACTCTTTCGTCTAGGTTTTTGCTTGTATGGCTTAAAGTTGGGTTTGACTGGAAGTCTATGCTCTGCCAATGACCAGTCCAATCCAGGTAGATCATTGTATGACCAAGCAAAATAGTCCTTATATTGTTTCAGGACAAATATTGACAAAGGGAAAAGTTACAAACCCTTGGAAACTACTGATCTGAGATCTCCACCATCGCTGCGACGTGAAATTGTGTTTTAATAAATTGCAAACGAGCAAATTGATAATTTTTACAGTTTTAAAAACTGCAAATTTATGCAATTTAATGAGAAATAAATTCAAACTCTAAATTTTTATAATTTTGTAAACTGAAAATTATGTGCTCTATATGATAAATAATTTGTTTTTCATGTTTTTTGCTGTTGGGAAAGATGTGGTTAAATTTTGTTATGTTTTCGCTTTAATTTCTCCCTTTCTTCTTCCTTTTTTTTTTTAGCAATGTTCTAGACATTTCAACGAATTTCTGGTGATGTTGAACATTCTGGTGAGCCTCTGGTGTAGTGACACGTGCAGCGTCCTTCAATTTAAAATAAATAAATAAAAAATAATATTTTTTGTAACAATTAAAAATATATAAGACTAATTGGTGCAGATATGTTGTTTTGAGACTAGATAAGTTTTGAACTGTGCAAAGAGGACCTACAGGTCAGTGCCCCATAAAATTTTATTCAAATTTTGGGGTAAGAAATTACCAACTCTACAGCCTTTTGTTTGCACATTACACATTAAATCTCAAGTTTGATCATGGTAACAAAATAATTTTTAATTTTATCAATTTAAACTCTAAATTTTTTATTTGTTTTCAACATAACTATTTGCTTATTTCCATTAACTAAAATCGAAGAAAAAATAGTATAAATTGACAAAATTAAAAATTCAAAAATTATTTTATTACAATGATCAAACCTTGAGCTTCTTCTTTTTCTTTTTCTTTTTTTCCATGTTCCTAATAATATTTGTAGTGTGCAAGTGAAAAGAATTACCGATCAACTTCCTTTTCCCCATCTCTTTTCAAGATAATCATTGAGTAGTTCTAAAACATCATGTTATTTACATGATATTCCAAACCAATCAGTAGAAAAAATTTGTTAATAGACATACTTTTATTTGGTAGTTGAAAAATAAATTATAACGAACTTAGTATGTTATAGTTTATCATTAGACAAAATACAATGTAATGTAAACAAAGTCACTTTTCCTCATTTCCTCTCTCAACTTTCTTTCCCCATCTCTTTTCAAGGAAATTATTGAATGATTTGATAACACTATATTACCTACATGATACTCTAAACCAATCATATAATGAAAATGTTCATGGATGGACATGTTAGCTCGCTTTTGTTTGATAGTTTAAAAACAAATAATGACTAACTTAGTATGTTATAGTTTCTTATTATTTGAATACTATGTAAACAATATCACTTACCTACTCTCACTTCCTTATTCCCTTTTCAAATCACCCAAGTACCCCCACCACCACAAATTCGTCCGCTGCCAACACTACCAGAACTATCTTATTTGGTGTAGTTTATTTGTAATTATAATCTTTTTTTAATTGAAGAGTTTGTGTCAAACTATTTAGTGCAATAAAAGCAGCTCAAGCTTATTTGAAGCCCAAGGAAAAAATTGAAAGTATTGTGATCACTATTGTGATTAGTGATAATAGTTATGGTAATGGTTGGTGTCGTTGTGTTGAAAGTTAGTGAAAGCATTCTTTATATTTTTAACAGTGAAATTTCATTATATAGAGACTTTTTTATTTTTATATAACCAATAGATTTTGAATTTTTTTCAATCTGCTTCCTATGCATTTTAAATATATATTTAGGAACCTTCATAATTTTATTATTTTCGGAACAGACTGATTTTTTTATTTTATTTTATTTTTTGGGTCAATTTTGGGTGTTGTTTATTTGCCTTTTGTATTTAAAATCATAACAAATTTGATATGAAAAATTAGAAGTGCTATGATTATTGGGATGGTTAGTAATGGTTGTGGGGGCTATATTGTATTCAAGGTTACTGAAAACATTAGTGACATTTTAAACTCCAACACACTGTATAGAGACTTAATTTTTATTTTAATCTAATTGATGACATTGAAGTTTGAAAACTATTTAATTTTTATATTTAAAATCATTAAAAAAATTGACATGAAAAAAAAAATTGTGATAATTGTGGTAGTAATGATAGTGGTGGTAAAATTTCACTATCCAAGTTAACATTAATATTGTGAAGTTTTACTGTTTTAACTTTAGTTTGAACAAGGAATGTTAACCGTTTATTTTATTTTATTTTTTAATTTCTTTGACAACTTAGACTTTATTGGATATATCTCAATGAGATGATTATAAAAGGAATAAGCTCTTCCAAGTAACTCGTCATTCCATTCCTCTCCATACTCTTCTTGTGAATCTTAATCTGAACCCACACAAATAATCTGAACTTTTTATGTGACAGGTCTCGCAATAAAAGTAATTCATAAAAAAAAAAAAAAAAAAAAAAATCAACTTCATCAGACAACTATAACCACATGAACAAATCACATTTTGTTTTAATAAATGAGAAATGCTTTTCGCACATAAGATGTGTTTGTCCTTGGTGAGGCAAAGTTTGTAATTATCCTATTCACAATAAAATTATTAGGTAAGGCTAGCCAAATGACCATTTGAAATAAGCATAAAAAAATAAATAAATTTATCTCTAATCATTTTCAAGTATGTGCTCTATTATTTCAATGGAAGGAAAAAATAATTTTGAGTAGTCATTCCTTGCAAGAAATATAAAATGAAATTGTTACATTTTGTTTGCACAACCCTCATATCAAAATTTTCACCTTTTCATGTGACTTTTATCTCATGTGACATGGTTTTTTTCTTAAAAAAAATGGGTGTCATATATATATGATATATATGATATCTACGAAGTTGCTATATATTACTGAAATAATTCACCTTAACATTTCACGTCCTATGCGACTTCCATGTTATTGCTCAGCACTAGTGTTATGTTATGCCCACAATAACCAATGCCTTTTGTTCAATTTCTTACGTTCTTTTCATCATCTCTGCCCCCATATAAACCAATGATACAACCATTTTAGCGTGGAATTAACTTCCATTATAAAATGGGATCAAACATATCATTGATGTTAACAGGCATCACTTGAATGGGAATACTATATCATTGGGATCAAACATATCTGGTGTTATTTAATATTTCTACGTCATGTGTATATGAGGAGTCCTTTTGTGTTAACTTACCACATTGAAAGCGAACAAAAGATGGGAAGCAAGAGTAGGTGCTCATAAGAGGAGTAATGAGCTTTGTTTTAACGTACTTACCCAGCCGGTCAATGGGTGATGAAGAAAGCCTATGGCCTACATAAGTAACCTCGATTGCACTTTGTAGGGGTGCTAGCGTAAGGACTACCCAAGTTTCCCAAGCTTACATCATAATTTGTGATAGTGGGGGCATGTGTTTGCGCTGCCCTTGTCCTATTCTAAATCCCAATTCATTTGTGTTGTTAGTCTTGTTGCCTTTTTACTTAAAAAAATTGTTTTTGAAACTAGAAATACAGCCTCAACAAAACCACAAAGCTTATACTGTAACGCCCTCAAAATAAACCCACAATATACACAATATTGACATGCATTGATATAAGAAAACAAAACATTATTCCATTCATCAAAGTATTCTTATTGAAAAACATCACATGTAACATCAAAAGTAAATGCCCTACGGGCTTACAGCTTTCCAAGCCAACACTTGGACACAAAATGTGAGTACTAACTCAACTACAAATTAAGCCCTTGGCTTGAGTTTACATGTAATATCAAATAACAACTAACTAAAACAAGTCTTCAAATCCAAATCCTTCCAAGCTAAGTCCTTGGAGGTAGCATATCACCTGGACCTGAAAATGATGTTCCCGTATAGGATGAGCCACAATCCAACAGAAATATACTAAACCAAATATAAGAATTGACTAAAGCAATAGCATTCAATAGATGGTTAACACTTATAAATCCATTATATCATTATACAGTTTCATGACCATAATGTCCTTGACATGTTTCACTTTCCGTTATTATTCAACTTTCCATTTACACAGACATGGCTCAGAACCTAGCCAAACTATAAAATGAGACCACATCTCACATTAAACATTACTTTCAATATCAACAATTCAAATGAGACTAAGGCTCATACTAAAACACTTCCTTAAATGAATAAGTACACATATTTGCTGTACTAATGGAGTCCATCCCCTTTCTCCTCCTAAACAGGTTTGAGAGTCCATCCCCTATCTTCCCTCAAACCATGGAGTACATCCCCTATCTCCTCCCAAACAATATGCATATACAATGTATTAAACACTTGTCATACACAATATTCAATCAATACACGTATTTGCTGTATTAATTCAACAGTCATATTCAATGACTTATTCAATGTGATTAGTTTCAGTTTTCCCTAATCAACATGCAATGTCTACAACAATCACGACTATCCTCCACCGATAGCCCAAAACAGTTATTTCTAAACAGGAAATAAATGTATCAACAAATATAAACTCAACATTTTCATAGGTGAGTAATTAAATTATCCAACTACACCATTTAATCTCATAATTTCCCAATTTCATGAATTAAACTAAATTCCCCATTTTCCAAAAATTAATTATACGAATTAATTTATTTCAACAATTAGGGCTTTTTAAATTATAAATCAAACCCTAGCTTTCCCCAAAATTACCGAACAACACCAACATATCAAAATGACCAAAACTTAGGACAAAACCTATAGTATGGAGTAGGGTATCCCTACCTCGAAGTGAAGAACTCAAATGGAGATGATGACCCAAAACCCAAAGTGCTCCAAACCGCCAAACTTTCAGATTAAAACAAAGCCCTCGCGACCCTCTATCTTTTTAACAAAGAACATAGGGTAAAAACACCCTAAAAATAGATGAAACCTAAGAGAGAAGGTGAGTGGAGGGAGAGAGAACACAGACCTAGGGTTTTTAAAACAAAAGAGGATGAAAAAAGATGTTTAAAATCGCTGCTGCGTATTTAAATAAAACAGGCTCGCTCGAGCGAAGGATTAGTCGCTAGAGCGACAAGACACAAGAAATCCTCGCTCGAGCGAAGAAAGTCTCGCTCGAGCCAAAAACTCGAAGCTTCTGGTCTGCAACCCAGAAGCACGCTCGAGCGATAGAATGCTCGCTCGAGTGAATAACTCGAAAACATACACATCGCTTGCTCGAGCAAAGGAAATCTCGATCAAGCCAAGAAACACAGCTCTCAGGTTCTATACCCAGATGCAGTCGCTCGCTCAAGCGAATAAACCATGGCTCGAGCGAAGGCCCAAAAACAAGAGCTCGCTCGAGCGACAAACTTCTCGCTCGAGCGAAGGACCAAAATTCTGGGCAGCAACACTTTGCTCCCAAACACTCCCAAACTGTAATAAACCTGCCCAATACAACCCATAACTCAAATGACAAGGAAATAAAGGACGACAACAACATATATATAACCACAAGATCCACGGAACCTAAGTCCGGATACAACAATCAAATGGGGAAAGACCGGGGTCACTATATATACAAAGCCATCTAGGATAGAGGATAAATGAAAGCTCAATTTTTGGAAGAAATGGAGTGAACTTTTCTAAAATTTTAAAAATCTCATACTCGACCATTATGCAATATGTGAAGCCAAATTCAATGGTTGGGATTGGGATCCTAATGCTTAAACTAAATGGATGAAGAATTGAGAATTAATACACTTTTGTGAAGTGAATAAGTTGAGGAATAGGTCTCATTTCTCGAAGTGATTTGAAAAACAAGACTATGAACTACCTTTTTTTTTTTTTTTTTTTTTGCAATTAAAATTTCTAAGTGAAGCACTTTTTGCTAAAAATATGATTTTTTTTTTTTTGGGGTAAATTACACTTACCTCCCTTGAGGTTTCTGACAAATATAGGGACCTTTCCTATGATTTTAATAATTACAAAAACCTCTCCTACTTTAACTGACAATATCAAGCTTCCCCCAATCCATCAATTTTACACAAATGACGTTACTTGATTATACAAAATGACCATATTTCCCTTTTATTTGAACACGAAAAAACAAAAATACCCTTTAATTCCTATATCTCTCATACCTACCTCACCAACACCATGCTCTGCCCTCCTCTCTCTTTCCTCTTGCCTCATTTCTCCTACCTATAATCTCCCCGGCCACCAACATACAATTGCATCTGGCGATCCGAAAGCCCACCGGTGATTATTCTCCTCAACCCACTTCCTTTAATGGCGACCTCTCTGCTTCACCGCCTTTCCTCTTCTCTCCTTCCCGTCACCCTTGCTCGTCCATCACCATAGCCAAATCTAGAAGAATATAGGGCGAGAAGGTGAGAGGAATGAGAGTTATACTTCTTCAACAAATGTTATGCACTGTCGACTACAAGAAAGCAAAACCTAAGTCCATGGGTTTACTGTGTAGCCTCATAATCGTCATTGGAAAGGAGATGCACCTCTTTTCGTGAATTACCAACTTAATCTACTCATGCTGTTGAAGATTGAAGCTTGATTTGCACAATTTCTTTATGATTTTTGGTTGGGGGTGCACATTCAAGCAAGATCAAATCTTGATCTACTTCTAGGTGTAATGAAATAACAATATTGAAGCTCGATTTTGCAAGAATCGAGGGCTTGGGTTTCTGAATTTGTGGATTGATCACTTCAATAACCATTTTTCTCAACTTTTTTATTTTTTTCGTTATTTCGTTGTCTTCACTGCTGCTATGATGGGTTAGTGAGTCTTGGATGACTTCTCGAGTGTTCTGTGTTGGTCATTCTTCTTGTTCAGTTCCCTTTTTCTCATCTATTGATTTGCTTAAATTGGGTTTCTATTCTTTGTTGGAAATCCAAATAAGTTCCTATTTGAATTTTAATGTGTGTATATATATACATATATATGTTAAACAAATTGTTCCCATGTTTATATATTTGTATATATATACATATATCTATCTATATATTTGTATGTATATGCTAAGGCCATTCTAGTTGCTTCTATTTGCTGGGTATTATAGTTCCCAAATTTTATGAATTGTTACTTCTGGGCAAAGACAAATCATGCTACTATGAAGTCTGCTAGTTCTTACAACTTATAATGGAATATGGAGTCCTCCTGGTTGTGTATTTGTATGTATATATTGGAATGGAAAAGTGGGTGTAAGATTAGAGGAGAAAAGGTTGTGTGCCTGCAATTTTTGTATAAATTTAATGTGTGTTTGGAATGGATAATATGGAGATGGAAGTGGTAAGGATCATAGAGAGAGAGAGAGAGAGAATATGAGCTGATGGCAAAGATGCTACTAGTGGAGGAGTGGGTGAGAATGAGAGGAGGGAAAGGAAGAAGAGCAATGTTTGTTTGTGATGTTGTGGGCTGTTTGGTTATAAGGAACAAAAGGTAATTTTGGTATTCAGTCACCATAATATGCTGATGTAAGAAATTTTCATCACCTGTCTAACGGCTAGTTAACTGAAGGTTGGTTTGTATATATTGTCAGCAAAAATAGGAGAGATTACTGTAATTATTGAAACTACAAGGGAGGTCTCTGTATTTGTCAGAAACCTTAAGGGAGGATAGTGTAATTTACCCCCTTTTTGTTTTTGTTTTTTTTTTGATATACCATGAGATCACATTGCATAGTAAAACATACTTAAAGTTAAAATGTCAAAATATAATATGCTATTTGTTTTTTGTTTTTTTGGGGGGTATAGAAAACTTGTTTTCTATGTTGAATGTGCTTTGGCCTGTTTTCCATTGTCTTAATTGTCAAACTTAAATGGTGGATGCACACAAACTTCCACCCCCTTTTTATGTGTTCCATAGCTTCCCAAACAAAGTAACTAATATAACTAAATAAATAAATATAGAAATGAAGGTATCGAACTCAAAATTAGCAAAACATCTCTCTCATATTTGCATATTAAATTCCCACTTACCAAGTGCTTATTTTATAACCTTGAAACAAACAGATCATTGTCTGTTTCGATGTTTTTTACTTATTAGCATAAATTAGTTGAGATTTGCATGAAATCTCACATCGAACAAAAAGGAGAGAGAAGAGGCCAGCATGAGTGTATAGATGAGGAGCAAGTAGCAACATAAAACATACTTACCTGGACAGGGTCAATTGGTGGTCAACAAGACCCATGGCCTAGGTTAGTGACCTCCATTGCACTTTGGAGGGGTGCTCGCCTAAGGTCTACCTAAGTGGTAGAGCCTACATCATAATTTGTGGTAGTAGGGGCATACGTTCGCGCGGCCCCTAACCTAAAAGTTGCTCCAAATTTTTGTTGTGGTTGATTTCTAACATAACTGGGGATTAATCTCTTATGCCCTTTGTAGTCTTGATGGTGAGAAAGTTTTGTTTTTCACCTCCTTCTAAAATAACAATTCTAATTTTATTTCTAAACTTGTAGGAAAATTAATAAGCCACAGGCATACTTTTTATTCTCAAACTCCCAGCAGTAGAATGATACTTGAGTATATTAGAGAGATATATAACCACACACATCATTAGACGAATGAATCACGTGTTTCCAAGAATAAACTTGAATTCCCAATGATGGAATGATATCTCTATCTCTATCTCTGATGAGATGGGGTTGTTGGGTTTCTTTTCTTATCCTCTAGATAAGGTGAATCATTCAAATTTTATGTATCTCCTCGTGAGTCATGCATGGGTCATGCTACTATTGACGCCCAGACCTAGGTCTGAAACCCAACCCAATTTCCAACAAAAACCATTTAAAGTGACAAGAATTATCTGCAAATTTTGGCCAGTTTTCAATATCAGAAAGCCTTATTTCACCAAAGCAATTCCACCTTTCATTGGTTCTTCAGTTCTATTGTTATGAACCACTATTTTCATTAACAACTCTACTGGGCAATAGTATGAATAAAAGAGAAGAGTTGTTTTGTTATCTAATAATTTTATTTGAACACCTAAACTTAATCACCTATCCAGTATTTGGACCGATGATTGGAGAGAGGTAATTGGGGCGCAGGATCCTCAGTTGAAAATTCTTATGTTCCTCTCTGTTCCAACTATGAGAGCCCGTATTTAATTATTTTCAAGATATGAATAATAAGTTAATTTTATCTAAAAACTATTTAATAAATTTATTAATGTATAAATTAATTAGAAACTATCCCAATTTAGTCACTAACAAAAATATTGTTAAGAATAATAATTTTATGGGTATTCAATGGTTTTTGTTTTGTAACTATTTTTGTAGAAGATTCAACTCAATAATTATCTTTACTAAATATCTTAATTGAAAACTTCATCTAATTTATTTTTAAAGAACTAAAACACATACACATTTATACAAATTTATCACTACAAAAATAATAATAATTGCATTAGGTGGCCAGTGAGGGTGAGTCACCCTACCACTTGTGCCTTTGCATGGCAAGCCTATAGGATGGGTTATGGCCTCGTTTGGGAAGTTGGCTATTTTAGTAGACTATTTTAGTTTTTGGCTATTTTAGTAGGTTAAAATTTTTGTATTTGGAAAGATTGTTAGATTTTTGTGTAGTTGGATGTGATGTTTGTGAGAGAAAAAGTAAAATGATTATGGATTTAATATAATATTTTATTTTATTGGCTATTTTTCCTATTTTGTCTTTTTGTAAATTTTAACCTAAAAAAAGCCAAAAATCTACTTCCCAAACAGGGCCATAATGCTTTTGTTTTTGAGAGATTTGATATCAATTACATTATGAGATGAGCAAAGGGTTGGATATGTTTTATGAGTCTATTTATGCAAATTTGAATTCATAACTGATTGGAGAGAGTGAAAGCTAAGATTTAATATATATATATATATATATTCGGAGTCTTTTGATAGCAAAGTTAAGAGTTGGGAGAGAAGAAGATGAGAAGGAGAAAGGTTAGAATCTTCCTATATTTCACCACCTCATTTCAACTTCATTGCTGAGTAAGAAAACTTTCATGTCACGCCCCAATTTTAATTACTCGGAAACATTACCAAAGCCTTAAAATTAGGTTCATTTTTTTTTTTAAACATCCATTACCCTTGAGTAATAGATATACAATGATACCTATTTTTCTCTCTCTCAATGAACATTACAATGACAATCATACATGCCAATGTCCTACTATGCTACAAATAAATAAATACAAATATAAAATCCACTTCCTTTACATCTACTATGAAGTTATACAAATGGACTCAAGAACTCCATACGTCTTCAATCAAATAATCCAAACTTTCTTCCTATAAAAAGATAAAACAACAACGGGGTGAGCACAAATGCCCAGTAGGAAACTCATAGTTCTAAATCAATAACTAACACACAGATAGAAATGATCATGCATGCAGGGCGATACCATATAGAAAAGTGACGTTTTATAATTTCATAATATCATCAGTAGAGTACCTTTTCTCAAAAACTATTTGAACACCTTTAAGAAAAACCTTCAGCCATCAAAAAAATCCTCCCTTAACTTTAGAAAACCACTGATCCGTGTGAAACAAACATATTTAAGAAACAACATCATTTAAAAGTTATTAACCAATTCCCAAGACATTTCTTATTTAATTTCCCATTTTTAATACTCCTCATTTCCTTTCATTCTTCTTTTCTACTCTTCATTTTTAATTTAAAACCCCATAACTTCAAGTTCAGGTTCCTTTTTGGACTCGGCAACAATTCTCCTATACTCAATTTACACCGTTAATTACACCCGCAAAGTTTCATTTCAAGATAACACAATATTAATAACCCCTTTCAATCCAATCCTTTATTAAATTATAGAACAACGCTCACAATTTACTTTTATTAACACAACTACTTCATTAAGTTTACCATCATAGTCTATAATCCTCATATCTATTTTTGGTTTCCATTATTTACAAATAATGCCTATACACGTTTCCTCTTTAAACCAAATCACACATCAATATGTAATTTCACAAAATTCATCACAAGCAATAATAACATCATCAACTCAACACACTTCTCAATACATAGCTCAACACAATCCATCTTTTGCCGACTTACTATGGCTGGATAGCGGGCACCCAATTCACAACACTTTCCACCTGTTGCCGGCTACTATACGGCGGGAAGTGAACTCCCAAAAACCATTTTCATAAAAGCCATTTTCTTTCAAAAACCATTTTTCAACTTTTTAAAACCAATCCCCACATTTGCCGGCTACTATACGGCGGGATGTGGGCACCCAAAACATTTTCGAAAACCAACCATTTTTATAATTAATTTCCATGTTCTGTAGAGAATTCACACAAAGTATATATAGTTATGCTTTTTCCTCAACACAAAAGTAAATGTAAATGCAACGCTATGCCAAGGGTAATCAATGAGGAAAAATATTCAGTTCAATACATTGTTTCAAAATCGCCATGTTCTCAATATTATCATGTGATTTCATCAATTTCAAACTTCCAATATTAATTCAATAAGGGCGGTAAATATGACACTGGTAATCCCTAGGCTGGCGTCTGCAAGTAGGCTCAACAAGCACTACCAAACTGTCATTTTTACCGGTG
The DNA here is from genome assembly GCF_055761805.1 of Camellia sinensis. Lineage (NCBI taxonomy): Eukaryota > Viridiplantae > Streptophyta > Magnoliopsida > Ericales > Theaceae > Camellia > Camellia sinensis. Next base: position 105,392,892 of record NC_138962.1, read on the forward strand.
CTAACCGGAAGGCTCGACACCTATCCACGCCACTTTCGGGTCTTTCACCCTAGACACTCAGGCCAACTTATCAAATTCATCTACATCCCCTATCCGGACTTACCAATGTATTTACCCCATACACATTTCCATGTTTCTCATACAAATCATTTTCTGTCATGAATGCAAATCTCTTCGATTTAGAACCACCATGCACAATAATAAATGAAATGATATGCAAATGCAAAAATTTCCATGGTTCATAACATTCCTTCTCAAGTCAACCAAATACCATCAACTTCCTCATTTCCAAGTCATAGCAACATGGTCTCATCAAGGACTACACATGAAGTTTTCAAAACCATTTCTCTAATTCAATATATTTAAAAGATTACCATTCTTGCAAAACATGTTATGGAATTTACATCCATTCATTCTTTATTCAAAGAAGAAAGGAGTTTTATGAACATTTCCATGTTCCCCAAAAATTTCTACATTTCCAGGGTTTTCACCAAAAACCAAACATTTCCCATCGCCATGAAGAAACCCCATTGACTCATCCTCTTGAGTTGAATGACTAAACAAGCCCACTAGGAATTTAATAAAATGATTTGAGATTAAACCCATTTCGGAAACTCTACATTTTAGCTCACAAAAACCAAAATCAACATGATTCAACTCAACACTATGAAATATAATTCAACATAATTCAAGAGGAATTCTTAAATCCCATTTCAACATTCCATAACCGAGTTTATGTCATCTATATCATTTGAGAGGGGGATTTATGATCTGGAATTGGGCCGAGGTAACAGCCGAGCAGGTTGAGAGCCCAATGGTGCACGGGGCCGAGATGATCGACTATCCGCCCGGAGATGGGCTGCCAGAACTTGGGCCGGGCAGAAATTGGGCCAAGTGTGTGCCGCCCCAGACCGTAAAGAAGCTACTCGGCGAGGCAGTGCTCGGTTGGACCGAGCTGCTTGGTCAGGGGATGGTGGAAGCCAGACAAGCTGAGTGACCGGTGCCCGGAAAGGCGTGGTCAGCCGAGGTAATCGTTTGATCGGCAGGAAGGCCGACCACAGGAGGTGCCCGGGCTAGGCTTTGCCGAGATGCCGCCTAGCCCGGTCCTCCTTGGGCTTAGCCAGTGAGGTGCTTGGGTATGAAGCACAGCACGGCCGTGGATAGAGCAGCTCGGCTGCCGAGCTCCAGCTGAGAAGGCAGGCAATTGAGATTAGGTGATGATCAGCAAGGTTTATGCTGACAGAGGGGATAGCGGAGCCACGTGTCAGGAGATGACTGGGAGTGGATATGGGGCGCAGAGGGTATATAAGCATGTCTGCGCCTCCCATACGCAATACACGAACACTCTTGTAAGGAATTCTTACACTCAAACACTCTTCACTCTCTCTCTCTCTATCCTAAGGTGTGTGCTAACTTGATCGTCGGAGGGTTTTTCCGGTCACACACCGCCGGGTAGCTCACCGTTATTTGCTCGCAGGTGATCGGATATAAACGGAGCTTGAAAGAAAGGAGTACGGGCTTGTCGGAATATTTGCACCCCGCACAATTGGTGCAATCTGTGGGAAGGTTGACAGACAAAACCTTGTCTTCCAGGTTCATCTGATCGCCGTCCATGGCGAACAACGACGAGTTTCCGTTGTTTGCCATAGACGGAGCCACCCCGGAGTTCACCCGAATGAGAGAAGGCCCTCCCGCCATCCATCCAATGGCGGACTTGGGGACGCCCACCGGAGGACAGTCAGGAGACGCGCGGGATAAGCACGGAAGAAGTCATGGTCATTCACAGAGTCCAGACAGTCACCGGTGAAGGAGAGACTCACACGCCAGACGTCTAGAAAATAAGTTTAGGGACCAAGACGCTGTCATCCGGCGGATGGCGGCGGAGATGGAGGATCTGAAGCGGCATGTCAAAGGGAAAGGTGTAGCTGGAGTGGGAGACCACAGTGAGCGCACCCCTTCCCGCCGTTCAGGCAATCAGAGTCAGCAACGTACTCAGTCCATATCTATTACCAGAAGTTACCAGGTCGGTGATTCCGACGCGCATGCAGAAAAATCTAGCGCGCAAGACAGTACCTACAAACCCTCACGTCGGGTGATGACGTCGAGGTACTCTTACTCCGCTCATTCAGAGGATTTGCGGGCGGTCTTAAAGGAGCGGGCCCGCCGACGCGAAGCTCAGAGAATACCGGCATTCCAGCGGCTATCCTACGGGGTTCACGCCAGCGAGGAGGTCGGAATGCCTCCACCCCGCCAAGCAGTGCCACTCTTTGAAGATACAGACTTGGCCAGGCTGAGTGCCACCCCTTTTTCCCTGGAAATAGAAACAACACCGCTTCCAGCAGGCTTCCACCAGCCAAAGTTCACGCTCTACGACGGAAAAACCGATCCTTATATGCACGTGAGCCACTTCCGACAGGTTATGGCCGGACATAGGCGAAATGACGGACTTATGTGCTTAATCTTCCCGTCCAGTTTAGGCGAGCTGGGCTTAAAATGGTTCGAGAGGTTGCCGGAAGGGAGCATACAAAGGTGGCATCAGTTGGCCGAGGTGTTTGTTACACGCTTCAAAACCAATACAAAAACACCAAAGGAAGTCGATCACTTGCTCAGTGTCAAGATGGAACCGAGCGACACACTGAAGGTATACAACTCAAGGTACTGGGAAACCTTCAACGAGATCTTGGATTGCCCGGTCAACCTCGCAATCACGCAATATAAGCGTGGTCTCCCAGTCGGCCATAGATTGCGGGACTCACTGACTATGCACCAACCGACCTCCATGGGCCAGCTCATGTAGCGCATCAATGAGCACATCCGAGTAGAGGATGACACGTCAGCTTCTACCGTGAAGGCAACTCCGGTAGCAACAGACAAGAAGACAGCAGGCAAAGTGCACACAGTTGGGCAAGAGTCAAGCCGCTCAAGTGACCGAGCAGAGGAATCGGACCGTGGCACGAATCGCAAAAACCGGGGTAGAGGACGTCGGAATGACCGGGATGACTACCCCCGAGATGACGTAGCGGACGCAAACAGAAGGTTGACGGCAAGAACTGGCATAACCACGGTCTTCAAGATTCCAATCTATCGCATACTTAGTGAAATCCGAGACGAGGAGTATGTCCGGTTTCCTGCTAAATTGGGCGATGGACAAAAGGGCTACAATCCGCGGTATCGTTGGACATTCCACCGGGAGAGAGGCCACCGGACTGAGGATTGTTTTCCTTTGAGGCAACACTTAGAAGAGCTGGTCACGGCTGGGTACCTAGACCTTTACATTGATGGCGGGGTGAAGCCCAATCAGGCTCCGGTCGATCCCAGGGGACAGGATGACCGAGATGCACCACCACAGGGAGTTATTAATGTCATCCACGGCATCGTGGAACCGGAGTGTGTTTGCGAACTCCGGGGCATGATAAAAAAGGCAGAACATATGAGGGAAGTTTTGTCGGTACAGCCTGCCATCAAAAGGGGGAAGACTGAAGAAAAAGACATGATTAGTTTCACCTCAAGGGATCTAGAGCGTATCCAGACGCCGCACAACGATGCCCTAGTAGTAACATTACGCGTCAAAGAATTCGATGTTAGACGGATCTTGATCGATCAGGGAAGCTCAGTCGAGATCATGTATTATGATGCGTTCAAGCAGCTCAAACTCCGGGAGACAAACTTGGCTCCGGCAACTTCGTCACTGGTTGGATTTAACTCACAACCGGAGTGGCCCTTGGGAAAGATTATCCTGCCGGTCAAAGCGGGATCCGTGGTCAAGCAAGTGGAGTTTTGGGTGCTACAAGTGCCTTCGACGTACAACCTTATCCTTGGAAGGGGATGGCTTCACGCTATGCAAGCTGTAGCGTCAACCTACCACCAGGTGATGAGATTCCCCTCGGCTATGGGGGCAATCGAGGAGATTTGGGGCGATCAGGTCATGTCCAAGCAATGCTTCGTGGCGGTCAACGGGAGCCGAGCTACCAAAGGATTCGTTCAAATGATTGAGGGACCGGAGGACCAGGGTGTCTTAGATGATGTGGGCACCAAGGCCGAAGACAAGGCTGTTGAGGAATTGGTTGAGGTGCGAATTGATACAGAACAGCCGGACAAGTTTTTCTTGCTCGGTTCAAGTCTCGCGGCCATAGAGAGGACTGAGATGGTTGAGTTTTTGATGGCCAACATCGAAGTCTTCGCGTGGTCGCCTTACAACATGCCTGGCCTCGACCCAAGTTTTATGTGCCATCACCTCAATGTCTTCCCTGGAGCAAAGCCAGTCATCCAGCGAACAAGGAGATCGGCACTGCATCACGCCGAGGTAGTTGTAGAGGAGGTGAAGAACCTGCTTGAGGCACGAGCAATTCAGGAAGTGCACTACCCTCGGTGGATTTCCAACACAGTAGTGGTACCGAAGAAGAATGGAAAGTGGCGAGTTTGTGTCGACTATAAGACAGTCAACCGAGCTTGTCCAAAAGATATTTTCCCTTTGCCGCGAATTGACCAGCTCGTGGACTTGACGGCTGGACATAACAGGCTCAGTTTCTTGGATGCCTACCGCGGCTACCACCAGATCGCCATGCATGGGCCTGACCGAGAGATCACCTCTTTCACGACTCCAAGGGGACTCTTCTGCTACCGAGTCATGTCTTTTGGTTTGAAGAACGCTGGGGCAACCTTTCAGAGGATGGTGACCAAAATGTTTGCTCATTTGCTTGGCCGGACAATGGAGGCTTACATCGATGATATGGTGGTAAAGAGCCGACATGAAGCAAACCATTTGTCCGACTTAGCCGAGATGTTTGCCATTCTAAAGAAGCACAAGTTGCGCTTGAATGCGTCAAAGTGTGCCTTCGGCGTGGGATCCGAAAATTTTTTGGGATTCTTAGTCACGAACCGAGGCATCGAAGTAGACCCTACTCAGATCAGAGCCGTGCAAGAATTGAAGCAGCCCAGCTCGGCTAAGGACGTGCAGCATCTGGCCGGGATGGCCGCCGCGCTTAATCGGTTTATAAGCCGGTCATCAGATCGCTATCGCTCTTTCTTTCAAGCATTGAAGTCAAAGTTCTCATGGGACGCAGAGTGTGACTGAGCTTTGGCCGAGCTCAAGGAATATCTGTCTACTCCACCACTGTTGGTTACACCAAAGCCAGGAGAGGAACTTTACCTTTACCTTGCCGTCTCCCAGCACGCGGTCAGTGCGGTGCTAGTCCTCGCTGAAGGAATCAAGCACTTCCCAATTTTTTATGTCAGCAAGACCTTGCTGCCGGCTGAGACGAGATATTTGCCGCTGGAAAAGCTTGCGTTGGCATTAATGATGGCTTCGAGGAAGTTGGCGCATTATTTTCACGCCCATACCATCGTCGTACTGACCGAGTTTCCCCTCAAGGCCTTGTTTGAACGGGCGGACTTTTCAGGCCGAATTCTTAAATGGGCGGTCGAGCTGGGACAGTTTGATGTGAAATTCCAGCCACGCACTGCTATCAAAGCCCAGACCTTGGCAGATTTCGTCGCCGAGTTCTCACCTGGCACTCATCCGGTGTGCCCGGTCGATATTACCGTGGCAGATGATGAGATGTACGCAAGACCATCCGAGATACAACGAGTTGGTGGAGGTAGCGACGCAGAGTTTGCGCGCACCAGTGAAGCACCCTCAGTTTGCACGGTTATACCACCCCGTGCTGCAATGACGGAGTTGAGTATCACCGACCCATCCGCTCTGTCCAGTCCCGCATCACCAAGGGGGGAAGAAATTGAACCACACAGCTCAGAACCTGCGGCCGGTATAACACCGCAACCTGATGATTCGCCTACGGACTTGAGCATTACAGATCAACTTGCTAAGTCTGGTGCCGAATCATCAAGGGGGGAAGGAATGGACCCACACAGCTCAGAACCTGCGGCCGGCTTAACACCGCAACCTGATGATTCGCCCACGGACTTGAGCATTACAGAATAACTTGCTGAGTCTAGTGCCGAATCACCAAGGGGGACTGAATTGGAACCGGTCAACACAGAACTTGAAACCACACAGCCGAGCAGTTGTGATCCCATTGCCCTTCGCAACTCTCAGGACCCATCCAACTGCTAGAAGCTTTTTGTGGGGGAAATGTGGAAGCTTTTTGTTGATGGAGCGTCTAACCGTCATGGTGCCGGCCTAGGTATCGTTCTTATCTCCCCGGATGGCCTAACCATTGAACATTCTATCACGCTTGGCTTCCCAGCATCTAACAACGAGGCTGAGTACGAGGCCCTTCTCGCCGGGCTCCAGAGCGCAATTCAAATGAAGGCTGCCGAGCTCCTAGTGTACAGTGATTCCCAACTTGTGGTTAACCAAGTCTCTGGGATTTACGAAGCGAAGGACGGCAGGATGGCGAAGTACCAAGCTCTGGTCAGGGAACATACCATGCAGTTTGAGGCAATCAGAGTCCAACAGATTGGCCGTGAAGCAAATAGCCGAGCTGATGAGCTGGCTGGCCTCGCTTCCATGGTAGATAGTACGTCTCCAAACCCCCTGTTAATTGACTTTCTTCCGCGGCCAAGCATTAAAGACGCCGGGCAGACGGATGTACTCTGCGTCGCGCTAGGTCCTTCCTGGATGGACCCCTTGATCTTATTTCTCAGAGACCGGACTCTACCAACTAACAAGAAAGAAGCCCACAAAATTCGGGTGAAGTCAGAGCGGTTTTGGCTCTCTCCATCTGGCGCGCTGTATAAGAAGTCCTTCACTGGTCCTTATCTAAAGTGCGTGCACCCGAATAGTGTGGAGGCTTTGTTGTACGAAATTCACGAAGGCATTTATGGCAGCCACATAGGGGGCAGGTCCTTGGCCTACCGAGCTGTTTCGCAGGGATACTGGTGGCCGTGCATGTAGGCCGATGCACAAAAGTACGTCCGCAAGTGCGAAAAATGCCAGAAATTCGCCTATCAGATCCATCAGCCTGCTAGGGAACTTCTTCCCCTCACCAGTCCTTGCCCTTCGCCATGTGGGGGCTAGATATAGTGGGGCCACTGCCAACAGCACCGGGCAACCGGAAATTCTTTATTACGGCCACAGATTACTTCACGAAATGGATTGAAGCTGAGCCCTTGGCAACCATCAAAGAAAAAGACGTGAAGCGGTTTGTCTGGCAGAACGTGTTCACGCGGTTTGGCGTCCCCAAGATTTTGATCTCTGACAACGGCACCCAGTTTGACGGTCGCCTATTCAGAGGATTTTGTGAAGATTTGAAGATAGAATTCTACAACTCCACCCCGGCTTACCCGCAGTCCAATGGTCAAGCCGAGGCATCGAACAAGACTATACTGGCTGGGTTGAAGAAACGGCTGGAGAAGGCAAAGGGAAAATGGGCTGAGGAATTACCCAGTGTCCTTTGGGCATACCGAACAACCCCGCAGCGATCTACTGGGGAAACTCCATTTGCTTTGGCTTATGGCATGGAGGCGGTCATACCTTTGGAAGTTGGAATGCCCACCCTTAGAAGCGAGAGTTTTGAGCCCAAGCTGAACGCCGAGGCTATTGCTTTGGAGCTGGACCTAGTGGAAGAACGTCGGGAGAAGGCCCTCATCCATGTGGCCGCCTACCAACAAGAGCACTCAAAGAAGTATAACAAGACGGTGCACCCCAGACCGTTCAAAGTTAGTGATTGGGTTTTGAGGAAAGTTATGGCCAACACCCTGATGCCAGGAGAAGGCAAACTAGGGGCAAATTGGGAAGGACCCTACAAGATCACCGGTCTGGCGGGCAAGGGGGCTTACCACTTAGAGGACCTAGAGGGAAGAGCAATACCCCGGCCATGGAATGCAGCCAACTTGAAATTGTATTATTTTTAAGCTTTTGCTTTCTTTTCTTGTGCAAAGGGATTTTTGGGCATTGCACTCCAAAATGTAATTCTTTTTGTCAATATATTGAAGTAATTTTGCTTTAGCATTTGGACTGTTGTTTTAATGTAAAAACCGAGATGGTTTACTCCGGTTGGAAGAGTTGGTGTTTTGTCCAACTTCGGATTCCCAACCAAGATGGTTTACTCCGGTTGGAAGAGTTGGTGTTTTGTCCAACTTCGGATTTCCAACCGAGATGGTTTACTCCGGTTGGAAGAGTTGGTGTTTTGTCCAACTTCAGATTCCCAACCGAGATGGTTTACTCCGGTTGGAAGAGTTGGTGTTTTGTCCAACTTCGGACTCCCAACCGAGATGGTTTACTCCGGTTGGAAGAGTTGGTGTTTTGTCCAACTAAGGATTCCCAACCGAGATGGTTTACTCCGATTGGAAGAGTTGGTGTTTAGTCCAACTCAGGATTCCCAACCGAGATGATATACTCCGGTTGGAAGAGTTGGTGATTTGTTCAACTTTGTTATTACCAACCGAGATGGTCATTTCGGTTTAAGAATTCGTTTTGTTCTAAGTATTTCAACCGAGTTATGAATTCCGGTTGACAAGGTGTTGGTCAATCTATGATTTAATACCGAGATGATTTGCCGAAGATGGAATTGATAACAACCGTGCAAACACTTGGCGAAATTTGAGTTTTTGATTGATGAGAAAGTAAATACAAAAGGTGGGGACAGAGCCCGGTTACATCAAAAGCGCGAAAGCAAAAATACAAAAATAGAAGAAAACTAAACTAAGGGGGAGAGACTGGTAAACTCGTCCTCGGCGGCTTCAAGGTTGATGGTTGGACTTTTGTCTTGCGCACCGGGCTCGTCGTGGCCGGGCTGCTCCTGCGCCTCGGCATCCTCCGCCTCTGAATCTGTCTCGGCGTCTCCCTCTTCAAGCCCTTCCTCGGCCTCAGCTTGCAAAGCGCTGAATACGTCGTTTGCGTATGGCACGAGGTAGACCGGTAGCGAAGCAGGAGGAGGATTGGCAAATACGTCGGTGTCAGAGCCCTGGCCGAGATGCTCACAGGCGGTCTTCCAGCCAGCTTTGAAGTAAATGTCTTGTGTTGCAAAGACTTGTTTTTTATAGCTCTGCTCGGCTTCGTTGAAGCCGGCGTTGTTAGCAGCCCGGCAGTCTTTCTTCTTCGACCTTTTGAGCGCGCGTACCTCGGTCTGGAGCTCATCCCGTTTTTTCTCGGCCTCTTCCAGCCGACCGAGCAGTCTGTTGTTATCTGCATTTGCCATCTCAAGCGAAGACTTTGCCCGGCCGAGCTCGGCTTGGAGGCTCTCGACTTGGCTGGCGGTATCACTCGCCTTCTGCCGAAGTCTGTGGATGCGCTCCATGACCAAGTGCTGCTTTTGGATGGCCTGCAAAATGAGAATTTGATCAGAGAAGAAACCGTGCAAACACTTGCGAAAATTGAAACAGAGGATTGAACTTCTTACCCTGGTCATGGACTTCAGGGCGGATTTGACCAGCTGGGTGTCAGGAACGTGGTCGCTTCCAACCACGTCGCTGGGCAGCAGCAAAGCCTTTGAGAGGTCGAAGGCAAGCAAGTGCTCCTTGTCGCCTTTGACCGAAGCATTTGCCGGGATCTCTTTTCCACGGTGCTTCAGCTGTGGCCGCCATGCTAGGATGGAGCTGACCCTGTCGGCAGGTTGCTCGGTTGCCAGTTCGGTGATGAGCTCGGCGGAGGGATCGGCCCGTGGTCTTTTGCCAGCCCGGCGTGTTTCTTGGCTAGACTGCCCGGCGGCTGGAGAAGCTAAGGCGACCACGGCGACGCTCGATTGACCGGCAGCCGGGGAGCGGGCGATGACGCTCGGTATCTCGGCCGAGGTTGCGGTGAGAAGGTTTTTTATTCGACTTCTTTTGGCCATTTCTTGTTCGTCTGTTAACCGGATTAAGGGGACGTCAGGAAGGGTAGGGTCTGGAGGTGGCGAAGGAGCGTGGAGGAAGTCTGTTACTCTACTCCGGCGCGGAGCAGAATACCTGTAGGTCGGGATGTAACCGAGTAAATCGTTGCAATCTCGGTGGGAATATCGAAGCACGGTTCGAATTGCCTCGACGTTGGGAAATTGATAGTTGGCTTGCAAGGTTTGGATTGCTGCAAAAGAAACAGGAAAACCAGTTAGTTACAGAGTAAAGAGGTAGTCTAACCGAGCAAGTTTGAGCGGCTTACATGAGGAACCGAAGTCCTTGTTTATAAACCAGCCCGGCACCTCGGCTGTTTCATAATTGCCCGACACCCAAAAAAAATCGTCGTCGTGCAGATCTTTATCTGGGGTGCCAGTTACAATTTTTTCCTTGCCCGGTCTGATTTTCAAGTAATAAGCTAGGCCATCACCGGTGTGACCCATTGTGTATTGCCTCAATATCTCGGCTAGACCTAAGTTGGTGCCTAGCCGATTGTTCAATTCATGAACGCCGTTGATAATTCTATAAGTGTTGGTGGACACTTGTGTGGGTGCTAGCCCGGTGCGGCGGAGGAACTCGGTGATAAGTGGGTTTAGTGGGAAACGGAGGCCTCCTTCGACAATTGACAGCACGGTGAAGGGGCATTGGTCTAGTCTGCCCCAGGGTGTTGTCTCCTCTTCAGCTAGTTCGAGATGGACGTCGGCCGGGATGCCGTACTCCTCTCTGAATGCAGCTAGCGCGGCCGGAGTATCCACTAGGAAGCGAAATTTCCCCATTTGTGGCCGGGCTAAGGTAGCTTGGCTGAGGTGTTTGGCACAATGGCAATTGGTAATTGCTCGGTCTGGAGAGCCTGAGGAATGGACAGTGGTCCCCTTGGACTCTGCAGGAAAAGGATGGCAAGTGTAAGTGTGAGCGCGGTCGCGCGGAAGGAGCTGGACTTTAGCTCGGTCATTAAGGGTGCCAAACCACCTCGACCTTCTAAGCTAACTAAAGAGCTCGGTCGCCCAGGCAGGCCAGTTGTTAGCCCGGCTGAGCGACCATTTCCTTTTGTTATCTCGGTTTTTGCTGGGGTTGAGACAAACATGTTATTTGCTCGGTTAGATTGGTTTTTTGGATCAAATGAAGACCAGGAGCCCGGTCCGCCCCAGTTCTTCAGTGTTCTTCAGGAAAATAAAGAACACCAAGAACAGTGGGAGGTTTGGGATGGTTTCTATGGCCTATGCCCTAAGAGCTACATTTTAGTGCCCTAATGCATGTAATATTAAAGAAAATAGCAACAAAAGAGGGATCGAAGGTCTTACCAATGAGGGGCAACTGCTTTTCCTTCGAGCACAAACGCAAAGAACGGCAAACGAGGCCTGGACAAGGATGCTAGAGCTCTGGAGTCGAATAACAGAATGGCAGTAGGAGGAAATTGAGTTTGGGGGGGTCTTGTATGTATAGACAAGGGAGAGACCGCCCAAATTCAAATTCTGGCAAAAACGGCGGGTTGGCTGCTCAAGAACCAATGGCAGCCTGCCACGTGTCCCCATTTATGGCGACGTCAGAACTGAAGAGACAGGTTGAAGAGTCGAAGAGCCAACCGGGCTACTTTCGAAGAAGAGGACGTCAGCCGAGGAGTATAACCGGTCAAGTTTGCAGACAGTTATGTTAACTAGCCCGGTCGCCCTTTGTCATCTTGAAGACCGAAGAATTGTTACCCCGGTCGAAGTATAGGTAATCCTAGTCACGCTCTCGCGGACGGAATTAAGGGGCAATTGAGAGGGGGATTTATGATCTGGAATTGGGCCGAGGTAACGGCCGAGCAGGTTGAGAGCCCAATGGTGCATGGGGCCGAGATGATCGACTATCCGCCCGGAGATGGGCTGCCAGAACTTGGGCCGGGCAGAAATTAGGCCAAGTGTGTGCCGCCCCAGACCGTAAAGAAGCTGCTCGGCGAGGCAGTGCTCGGTTAGACCGGTGCCCGGAAAAGGCGTGGTCAGCCGAGGTAATCATTTGATCGGCAGGAAGGCTGACCACAGGAGGTGCCCAGGCTAGGCTTTGCCGAGATGCCGCCTAGCCCGGTCCTCCTTGGGCTTAGCTAGTGAGGTGCTTGGGTATGAAGCACAGCACGGCCGTGGATAGAGCAGCTCGGCTGCCGAGCTCCAGCTGAGAAGGCAGGCAGTTGAGATTAGGTGATGATCAGCAAGGTTTATGCTGACAGATGGGATAGCAGAGCCACGTGTTAGGAGATGACTGGGAGTGGATATGGGGCACAGAGGGTATATAAGCATGTCTGCGCCCCCCATACGCGATACACGAACACTCTTGTAAGGAATTCTTACACTCAAACACTCCTCACTCTCTCTCTCTCTCTATCCTAAGGTGTGAGCTAACTTGATCGTCGGAGGGTTTTTCCGGTCACACACCGCCGGGTAGCTCACCGTTATTTGCTCGCAGGTGATCGGATATAAACGGAGCTTGGAAGAAAGAAGTACGGGCTTGCCGGAATATTTGCACCCCGCACATCATTAATAAATCATTTCCCCCAATTTCGTTTCTCATTATAACATGATTTACAATGCTCATAACAAAGTTCATTCGCAAAATTTAAACATAATTTTTAAATATAACCAAATTCCAATTAAACTTGTACACATATAATTCAACCTACCAATTTCATGATTCTACTTTCAATTTGGGCCAAATCATTGATTATCATCATGAATCAACCTAGGGTATCTAGAAAATCTAGAAATTTCAAGAAAAATTCAAACTTCTTAACCGATTACTTTTTATTCCAACTTTTCCATTGATTATACACCTAAGGTTCATAATCCACCATTTTAACCCATCAATTGAACTCCCAACATCTCAAACCCTAAACTCCCAATTCTCATAATATACTCTAGATGCCCAAAAACATAGGTTTTGTATGTATATAATCAAAATACCATAAATCTATCTATTAATGAAAGTATTGAGGAAGAACAAGAACCCCTACCTCAAGAATCAAGAAAAGGAGCGAAGCTTTGATGAGAATCCGTCACAAATCCGAGCTTCAATCGATTGAAAAATGTTGATCTTCTCTTGTTCTCCATCCTTGATGCAAGATCCATGGTGGATTTGTTAATAAAACTGGAGGAAATCAAGGTTTTTAGGGCTAGGTTTTCGGACCTAGAATGAGAGGAAAGAAGAGGGGAAAAGAAAATGTAAGAAATGATCTAAAAATCACGTTTTTAAGCTGTTGAACTCGCGCAATCCGCTCGAGCGTCCCTTTTTCCGCTCGAGCGTACCTGCTTCCAGCACAGATTCTAAAACTTCAAACATGCGTAACTCTCTCATCCGGACTCCGTTTTAGGTCGTTCTTGTGTCCAATTGAAGCCCCGGAAACAAGCTTTCCAATGGTTCCAACCTCACACCCAAATTCAAAGTGTGGAAAAAGAAAAGGGCAAAAGAGTGACGGCTGATCGTAGGCAAATTATTCAAATTAAAATTTTTGGTCCAAACTTACTCTACCATCATGTTACCACCTCAATCGATGCCCCAAAATAAAAATATGTAGGTTCCAAATATACTAATAAAACGTCAAAAACGAACCCACATGCCTCAGAAATTCAAACTCAACCAGGCGACTCGCTTGAGCGCCCAACCTTGCGCTCAAGCGCGCAGACCAACAAAGTCGTCCGCTCGAGCGACCACTTCTACGCTCGAGCAGTAATTTACAACTCTCAGAATCTCAGGCAGCCTGCAAAAATACTGGGAGCCTCACAAGTCCGCTCGAGCGTCAACTCCCTCGCTCGAGCGGAAGGAAAAATTCTAGATCGTCACATTTCAAAACCCTCTCATTCTTTTTATTCAATTTCATATTATATTCAAATACTAATAAGCTTTTAAAAAATCTTGATTGAACTTTGTTTGTAGTTACATGTAAATTTGTGATATATATATATATATATATTAGATGTTTGAAGATTATTTATTTATTAGTAGTATTAAAATCATAATATAATCTTGAATTTAGGCTTGCATGTGTAATTTGTGATATTTAATAAATAATTTAGGATTTTGTTTGATTTGATCATATGATTCTTAAATCTGTCATAAGTTTGTACAAATATTTAGACAATTTTATACTCAAAATTTCAAGATAGTTTCTTCTACAAAGTTGTTAAGAATGATGTTTAGATCATCCAATTATTTTATTTTTGTACGAATTTATATGGAATTTTAATTCAATCTGGATTTTTAGACAGATTATGCTTCATGTTTGAAAAATCACTAAAAATCCTATATTAGACCAGATCTAGTATTTTCTGAGTTAAAAATTAAATTTGAGAAGTCAAGTTTCATCCTCAATTTTTATATTATGAATTTGATTTTTAAATTTCCATATGGAATTATTTTAAGAAAATGTAATGAATCTGTGTCATGTAACTTCTTGTAATTTTATAAAATTATTTATAATTTATTTTCGGGAAATTATTTTTGAAAAATGACATAATATGTTTGTTGAACATTCCTGAAAATTATATGAATTTTAGAATTGTCTAAATAATTTATTTGTAATTTTAACTATGAAATTTAAGTTCGAAAAATTTTGGGCAGAATATTAAAAGAATCAAAGATTACCATTTCAATTATTTATTAGAATTAAAAATAAGTGTTGTTCTAGTTTACTTAATTGAATCTTGTAAATTACTAATTCATGCATGTGTGATGTTGTGATTTATTTTAGTATTTAAAATTATTATTTCACCTTATGGCTTGATTTAACTATTTACAATAATATGTACATTGATTGATTATTGTAGAACGTAATTGTTAATATATTCTCTTGGAAATTGTAGTAAAATGCTATATCATCGATGGTGACCTAAGTTTGTAATTATTAGTGATTATTATGGAAATTAACTAAAATGATCAACGAGAGGTACGAAATTAATGGTTGACAGTTAATACCAGTTATTCAGGATGAGTCCTAATTTTATGTAATTCTTGTCCAAAACCTTAAGATGGCACAGGACGTATTTGAACCCTTATCAATATTCAGTTTTGGAATAAGGGTGGATGTGCGGGTGGCACACAGGGAGGATACGTACCCCTGACAGACCATTCTCTTGGGGCAAACTACGAAAACCACTACTTGGTTATGTAACTCTGGACGTGGCCATCCTTCGTAGTCACAATTTGTAACACGTAATTATTTGACCAAGGGGGATTTTAAATTAACCGTGGCCATGGCTTAGTAGTTGGTAAGTTAAATCTCTTTGGTGAGATTTCAAGTGTCACCTAATTTATTAAAATTGTTGCAATTATTTTAATAGTTGTAATTTATGTTTGCAATTATATTGTTATATCATACTTATAATCTCGTTATTTTTCTCGTAAAAAGAAAAGTAAGTTTGTTGTGTTTTCTTTCTATGCTAAAAAGCTTATGGCATATATTTTTGTTACCCTGGCGTTTTATGCCAGATTTTGACAAGAAAGGAATGGAAGTTGAAAATGGAGTTGATGTTAACATAGAGCTTTGGCTGATTTGAAACTATGATTAGAGCCGAACAAAATTTTATAATCTTATATATTAACAATTAAGGACTTTGTGATTTCATTTAATGTTGTATTTGGAAATTTTAAGGTTTTTATTTTTTATTTTTTTATTTAGTGTTGTTTGAACCTTTGGTCATGTATAAGAGTTGCAATATCTAATTAAAATGTTAAATTTTTAACTTAATAAGTTATTTTATTTATTTAATTTTCCGTGATATTCTAAAATTTTGAGACGTTACATCAACATAGTCGTTTGATTATACCTTAAATATTTTGTCTCAATATTCTCACATGTTCCATTGATTATGACTTATATATAATTTGAGACGGGGAGAAAAGATCCATAACCAAAAAATTGGCATTTGAATTGGCTCTTTGTGCTTAGGCTTCACAATCATTACTTCAGTAGTATACATTGGGATTGAAAAAGATCGCACAATGTATGTCGCACTACACAACAAGTTTTGAGGGAGTTTTTCAAAATGATAAATAATAAAAACAAAAATAAAAAGATTTCTTATTTGATCATCAATAGCCTCCCAGGGAAAGCCTACTAACTGTCATGCTAGACATTATTCTATATGGGGCTTCTGTTATGTTTTGCTATTTTAATTATCAATGGGCAAAATATAATGAAAACAACATTATTCATAAAGTACTCGAGTTTTTCACAACATTAGGCTCTGTTCACTTGTCACACTTGTCAAGAGTTTTGATGGGAAAGTAATTTCACGAAAAAGATACATCACAGTAAAGGATAAGAAAACTCAATTTCTTATATGTATTTGTTCATTGATAAATGAATTTTGCCAAAAAGATTTAGTAAAATTTAGTAGAGGGAATCTTGCAAATAAAACTATCTACTAGATGGAATAGGAATCTGTTTGATGATTAATCATCTCAAAAAGTGTAAAACCAACATTTTGCATGTTGTTTAGAAGTTTCAAGGCACAACCTCCATGTCGAGACGTTGCCGTCATTCCCATATTGAACAAACGTCAAGCAAGAGAGGCAATTGTGAGGCAATAGATAAGGACTGGGCAGCATCACTAAAACACACTTACCTGGGCGGTCAAATGGGTGATCAATGAGGCCCATGGCCTAGGTTAGTGACCTCCATTGCACTTAGGGGGGGGGGGCGCTCGCTTAAGGTCTGTCCAAGTGGCAGAGCCTGTGGCATCATTTGTGGCAGTGGAGGCCTGCTTTCGTGCGGCCCCTATCCAAACTTAGTTCTATATTTATGAGTTGAGCTTGAATGGATTTGCATTAATGTTGAATATATTTACATGTCAATCTCCCGAAGAGAGGAGAATTCGGCAAAGCTGTGTGAGCATGAGTTATTTCTCATACTGATCTGTAATTATTTATTATTTCTCACTTTGTTCTAATTATCACAATTTAAAAGTTACAAAATTTCAATTCCATCCCTGACAAATTATGTTCTCATTTTGGTCATTAAACATATTAAGTTTTCCGATTTTGGCCCATAAAACCAAACCCAACATAATCTCAAAACCATCTCCACCCCTAAATTCAACTAATCTCGAAAATCAACTTTATATAGGTGCACGAAAATGAAAACAGGTATGCATCATTCAAGTAAAGAGGATACAAGTTGAAGTGTTGAGGCTAGTGGAAGAGATCGGGTAGTAGGTTAGGAGCGAGGTGGTCAGTTGTGGATTGGGGTGAAAAGGTGCACAGAGGAGGGAAGAGAATAGGAGAGTAAAGGAAAGTGAAAGTTCTTATGGCACCATTTTTGGAATTTGGACTAAAAATGGAGAGTTAGAGATCAAAGTAAGAATCTTTTTTCAAGGACCAAAGTGAGAAAAGAATCATACTCTATGGGGGTGAAAATGTAATTTATCCTATGTATATTTCCATTTTTCTTTCCCTTAATAAATTCACGATCCAATCCAAACATAAACATAGCTCCTCTACAGGAGCTTTTGGCAATTTTGTGCAAAATATTGGTTCTCTTAATGCAAAGGCACAATTAGGGAGCAAATAGTGTCCTCTCTATCTTTGATTGTACTACAAGTTGTCAAGCTAAATTTCCTTATATCAAAATAGCATTGACCATTTCAATATACTTTACCCAAGCAAATAATAATATACTGGCAATTCAACTTTCATTTCTCACTAACTAAATATATTAGGGAAAAAAATTATTCTGAGCATATTCTAAGCATCAAACTTTTGTTTTATTTCAAATTATAGAGCTGAGACCAAAATTCAGCCAACATACTGTAGACGCGCCCGCGTGGGGGGCCCTCGGTTCTTAATCTGAACCAAAGAGTCCAAATCCGGCCAATCGTTTTGAGAAACAAATTTTTTGAAAGAAGTGCCAAACATGGACTACTTTGCCAGATACAGAGTCGCCACCTAAATATTTTATAAGGGGGAATTTAGGAAACCCTGACTCGGTGCCAAAGGCCACGTGTCCGTCATCACCAAAGTTGCCTCGGCTCGGGAACTTGGATACGATTGGGGAAGGTCAGCTATGAGCACCCCCTCTCGCCCGATCCGAAGATCGGCCTCTACTAACCATGATATCCGTTTTTGAAAACGTTATGTGCTCTTATTCTAGTTATTAGCCTAGAATTACTACGTTATGCGCACATCAAACAAGTATAGACTAGATTGCCTAATTTGGAAATAAGCATTGCATGTCCGTTTGTCTTAAAAAAAAGCACTTTGGAATTTGCTACTCGCAAGTAGGCTAAAATACGGATTTCAACGAGTTTTTCCAACTCAGACAATCCAACCTTCACCCACAGGCATTCAAACAGTTTATCACATAAGCATCTAGCCACATGGTAAGCATACTGTCATGATAGCATTCACACGCATGCGGTATGCTAAAGCATGAAAACACTTACATCGTACTCCGTGCCAAAACAATAAACTAGTTAGCCAACATGCATGGTCCTAGTTCATGTCAAATTGACTAATGCAACACATACAGGATGCAATTAGAGTAGGCTCGGCTAACCTAAACATGGCATGTGAAATGCAATTAATTGATGCACGTATTCAGTTCGGAATTGAAGTACAAATGCAGTTAGCATGATGTACCGAGCCCGGTGCGTGCGAGACAAATGTATGGATGCATGCATGCATAGCATAAGCTATGCTAATTTAAACATGACCTATTACTAACCATCAAAGCAGGTAAGTAAAAGGGAGAAAGAAGTGGGGGTTGGAAGACATGCACACACTCACCCACACTTATTACAAATTCGCCTTCGCTCGGAGGGACCGAAAGAATAATACAAATTAACTAACTCGCAAGCTAATTAATTATTACAAATCACCTAATTAATTAACAAATTAACTAAGCATAAGAAAAACAGTAAAAGGGGCCTCGGGAAGAGGGTTCGATGCGCGCGTGCTCGGGTCTTGCTCGGAAGTGCACTGCCATGCATAGGCTGCCTCTGTTTTCCCTGCTCTGCCTCTTTGAAGACTGCCAAAGTCTCAGAATTGTTTCCCTGGACATTGGGAGACACCACCGGCTGAGTAGAATGGCCACCGGCAGTGGTATGTGACCACCGGCTGTTGGTGAAGCTATCGGCCCAGGAAAGATTGCCGGTCGGCACTGGACACTGCCGGTCGGCAGAAAGTTCCTGCAGAATCTGCAATTGACAGCAACAGAGGGCAAGGCAGAGCATGGCAATGTAATTCAAGCAATGTATGCACCTGTAGACGTCCCCGAACGCCCCGGGAGGGTGAGTCCCGTTCTGTTCATTTTGGGGTCACTACAGCTTAGGACTCTCAAATTGTCACGGTTCTAAATCTGAACCAAAGAGTCCAAATCCGGCAAATTGTTTTGAGAAAACAGATTTTTTAAAGAAGTGCCGAACATGGACTGCTTTGCCAGATACAGAGTCGCCACCTAAATATTTTTTAATGGGAAATTTAGGAAACCCTGACTCGGTGCCAAAGGCCACGTGTCCGTCATCACCAAAGTTGCCTCGGCTCGGGAACTTGGGTACGATTGGGGAAGGTCACTTCGTGAGCACCCCCGCTCGCCCGGTCAAAGACCGGCCTCTACTAACCATGATATCTATTTTTGAAAACACTGTATGCTCTTATTCCGGTTGTTAGCCTAGGTTACTATGTGATGCGCACAACAAACAAGTATAGACTGGGTCGCTCGAATTGGAACAAAACATTTCATGCTTGTTTATTTGAAAGATGGTTTGCTACTCGCAAGTAAGCTTAAAATACAGATTTTGCCACCCGCAGGTGGGCTTAGAAAAGATGGTTTTGCCACTATCTAGTGGGCTTAAAACAAACAGTTGATGATTTATTCCAATCCAAGTAACTCAACCTTCACCCACAGGCATTCAGGCAGTTATATCACATAAGCAATTAGCCTCATGGTAAGCATGCTATTCATGGCAGTCACTCACACGCATGCAAGGATGCTAAAGCGTAAAACTCACCGGGTACTCCAAGCCAAAACAGAAGCTACATTAGAAATCATGCATGATCCTAAGTATACAGAAATGCCTAATGCAACGCATGCAAAAATGCAACTATAGCAGGCTCGGCTATTCTAAATATGGCATATGGAATGCTACAGCTAACATATATTCAATTTGGAATTAAAAATACAATGCAGTTAGTATGATGCGCCGAGCCCGGTGCATGCAAAACAGATGAATGAATGCAAACATGCTGTCATACTGTATGCTAATTGAAATATGCCCTAATCTAACCATCATAAGCGGATAAATAAAAGGGAGAAAGACGTGGGGTTGGAAAACATACACCACACACACGCACACTTATTAAAGTTGTGCCCTCGCGCAAAGGGTCCGAATAAATAATACAGTCCCCAAATAAAAGAATATTACAGTCCAAATGAATATTACAGTCCAAATAATATACAAATTCCTAATTAATTAACAAATTAACTAAGAAAATAAATAAAACTGGCATGCAAGCCAGGGACTGCCTTGCTTCTGATGGATGATGCATGTCCGGGTTGTCTTGCGCGGAAATCCACCGGGATGCCCCGATTAGCCTCTGTTTAGCAGTTATTCTTGAAACGCGCGCCAAGTCCCGAAAAGTTGCTGATTCTTTATTTGCTGCAACAGAGAGCAGGAAAGGGGCATAGCAATGTATTTGCACAGATATATGCATGCCTCGATCCTCGTGCCACCAATCACGCATACCGAGGCATGATGGCCGAGGAGTCGAAATGCACAATTCAATATGGGATGAATGCACACGAAAACACAATAAGACCTAACTCTATCATGGATAATCCGGAGTGTCGGTGACTGGGGAATTGAGATACATTCCGTCACTCGGAGTACGAAATGTGCCTCGTTTCTCGTGCCCGGGCTAACTCCTATTCCGAACACAATGCAATATGCATGATATGCATGAAATGCAACTAAGATACATTCCTAACATACACAATGTCATGAAAATGAGATGCCTCGAAATGCGTGCACACGGGCACACAAACCGAGGAAATGCATGAATGCGAATGACATGGAAATATGATATGGACTTACACTAACATGAGGAAGCCTCAGCCACACTCACATAAGAGGCTGGTGGATGAAAATGAAGTGCCTCGAAATGCGTGCACACGGGCACGCAAACCGAGGCAATGGCATACGCAATGCAATATGGCTAAAATGGCATACAGGATGCAACATGGACTTATACTAACATGAGAGAGCCTCAGCCACACTCACATAAGAGGCCGATGGATGAAAATGGAGTGCCTTGAAATGCGTGCACACGGGCACGCAAACCGAGGCAATGGCATACGCAATGCAAATGACATGGAATGGCATATAAAATGCAACATGGACTTATGCTAACATGAGAGAGCCTCAGCCACACTCACATAAGAGGCCGATGGATGAAAATGGAGTGCCTCGAAATGCGTGCACACGGGCACGCAAACCGAGGCAATGGCATACGCGATGCAAATGACATGGAAATGTGATATGGGCTTACATGCTAATGAAATTTGAGCACTGAAATGTGGGGGAAAACAGCCCCGAAATGAGGCGAAAGTACACCCGATGCATGGAAAAGTCCCGAAACATGGGTTATGGCACCCGAAATGGCCTATAGCTATACCAAACATGCAAAATTGGCACATGGAATGAAAAGACAGTAGCAAGGCAGTCCCAAAATTAGCATTTTTTCAGTACAAATCAAGGCCAAACAGCTAACAAAAATAGGGCAAAACTAGCATGCAAGAAATGGCCCTAAACATGAGATAATGAAGGAACTCATAGCTGCTAACCCCGAACAGATTAGGGGCCTTCTACAACATTGAAGAGGGACCAAAAATATGTACATTTACAGTTTATGGAAGCCCCAAAAACAATATACAAACATGCCAATGATATGATGCAAAATGAAGCTCAAAAGTGGCTATAACATGAGGTATACAAAACATTCACCAAATAAGAGAAGACCCTTAATAAAACATGAACATGGGGTCAAAATAAGACTATTTCTAGCTCTGAAAAATGACCAAAAATGGAAGCAAGATAGGCCAACAAATCATGCAAAAATGGGGATTAAATGAGAGATATGACATGAAGTGTATGAAATATGCCTCAAATCATGAAAGGCCCTTAATGAAACATGAATAATGGACCAAAATAAGACCTTTTCTAGCTCTGTAAAATAACCAAAAACAGAAGCAAGATAGGCTGCCAAGTCACACAAAAATAGGGGACCAAAGATGGATATAAAGACAAGTGGTACATGGAGGTCCCAAACAATGACGAGCCCTTCTTCAATGTTGAAGAGGGGCCCAAAATAAGCCTACTTACGGTTTAACTCATGCTCCAAAACAAATCACACATAAGCTAAAAAAATCATGCAAGATATTGACATTTTAGAGGGATATTGAAGCAAGTGCAAGATGGAGGGCTCAAACAGGGTTGAGCCCTTAATGAGACATGAAAATGAGCTCAAAAAAGAGGTACTTTCAGTTTTGGTCGGAGCTCAAATATTCAAGAAAGGGAGGCTAAGAAATGTTGCAAAAATGAGCTCAAAAAGAGGGAAAATGAACTTACCCTTGAAGACTTGACTTTTGTTGCTTCTTGGCTTGAGTTTGTGGCTCCTTAGGTGCTGGAAATCCTTCCCTTGCTGCTGGAATGGAGTGATGGTGGTAGAGCTTGGTGGTGATGAAGGAAACAAGGTGTAGGGCTTGGAGTTTTCAAGGAAAATGAGAGAGATGGAGGGAGATTTGTGTCTTGAGGCTTGAAGAACAATTTTGCTAACCCCTCAACCTCATAACACCAGCTGGTTATATGGACAAAAAGGAGGGAGCAAAGGGGGGCAAAAGGTGGGGGAAATGTAGGCAAGCTTTTCCCCCCAAAATATCCCCCGGATTGAGATATTTTCCGGGGGAAACAGCTATACAGCTGTAAAGTTGATGTTGAGAGGAACATGGCCGGCCCCTTATTTGAGCTCCAGGTGGCCGGCCGGCCACCTCCCCTAGCCGACTGGCCAAGGGCAAAATGGTCCTGAAAAATTAGTGGCCGGCCACCACTTTTTAGGGTCCTCCCAGGTGTGTAGATCACAGATATGTGGTTGAAAGTTGGCAACAGTGACCCAAGGGTGTTCAACATTGCATTTGAAGAGGAGGGGCAAAAATGGAAAGAACAATTACTGGCCGGCCATGAACTTTTAGGAGCCTCCCAGATGTGTAGATCACAGATATGTGGTTGAAAGTTGGCAACACTGACTCAAGGGTGTTCAACATTAGCCCGGAAGTTAGAAAAACGGGCGTCGGAGGGCTCCGGAGGAGATATAACTGGTTGCTGCAACAATTACTAGCCTCCCACCCTTCAGTGACCTTCCCGGTGATAAAACAGAGGTACCTGCCAAAAATGAACGAAAACCGATGCAAAACGAAAGTTTGGGGGCCAAAACACGCAGTTCGGGATCCCGAAAATGGGCTGTTAAGCACCGAAAGTGGCGTTCAGCCACGAAGTGGGTTTCCGAGACCCCAGTGTCCCTCAAAAGGGAGCAAATAAGAAGTATGCCAAAAACCGGGGTAAACGGAGATGGTTAGGCGGTCCCGAACCGAGGCACACGGCCAACAGTCCCGAAAAACCGGAAACCGGGCTCCGAAAGGGGCAAAATGGCCTACGGCCACAAAATGTAGCTCACGGCCACTGAGAGATGGTCTACGGGACCTCCCCCCCTCAGGAAAAGAAACAGAGAAAACCGAGTTTGGTTCGCAAACCGAGGCAAGGCTAAGAAGAGGGTTCGGAAGTTCGGAGGCAGGGCTCGCGGCCGCGACTCCGAGACTTCTGAACAAGCACAACATGCAAGATCACCGAGTGCTCAACTGGTGACGTCTGAGTCTCAAGGTCGGTCAAAAATAGGGTGTCTACAGTACCAATCATGTCCCTTATCATGTTAGTGACTCAAATGGACATGCTCCTTGGTTCTCGGACCATCAATCGCGCATTTCCATGCGTTATGGCCCAAGGGACCAAGTATGCACATTTTGATGTCAAGTACAATGCAAACCATCAAACCAAAGGGGGCCAATCCCTATCACTAAATCAAGGGACAAGGCATGCATGTTCAACGCAACCTAAGCATGTTAACTAACATGCAACATGGTATAAAAGGGAGCATGCAAACATGCAATGCACATTAGGTACACAACCTAAGAAACAAGGCAAACAAGCATACCACAACTATGCAAACTACTTAGAGCATGCAAGATGTGATCTAATCATGCAACATGCTAGTAGTTTGACCAAGGGAATGCATACCAAATGCAAATGATTTCAAGCATGCAACACATGCAACCAAAGCATGCAAACATGAGGTAATGTAATAGCACTTGAATGGCATACAAGGGATGGACTTACACTAATTGGACAGCTCTAAGTTAGGTCCCAAAACAGTGGACAAAGCTTAAAAAGATGGGACCAAACACACATACACACATGCACATGTTAAGGCCTAAACACTTAAGCATCAAAGGGCATCTTTTAAGCACAATTAAAAGGGAATAATCATGGACATGGGGCATGCATTAAACTCTGAAAATCATGCAAGAACATGGCGCCAAACCAAGCAAACAAGATAGGCTAAACATGCAACAAATGGCCCAAGCATTCAAGGCAAGCTAAAGGGGTATTTGACCACACTTAGCAAGACCAAACATGGCATGAATTTAATGATCAAAAACAGAGTTTTAGCACATAAAACAAAGCCCAAAAGACCACTTAGATGGCATCTAAATGGCTTAAATTCAAAAGCATGCACAAATGCACTTTCAAGGAGCATGCCACACAAGTTCATAAGACATCAAAGGGGCATCCAAGGCAAGCATACAAGCATGCAAAGGGGACTAAAATAATGCCATAAATGGTGCCAAACCATTAAAATAAAGCAAGTAATGCATGCTACACACTCACACACTTAAGGCCAACAAGCCAAAATGCAAAGGGGCTATACTAAACATGCCACGGCCGACCAAAATGACTAAGGATAGACCTCTAGCATGGCAAAATAAGCACAAAAGCTTCACAAAGCTAGGCCTAAAACATGCTTGAACAATGGTTTACAACCTAAGGCATGTTAAGGCCTAAACATGGCATTACAAGGTAGGTATGCTAAGCATGCATGGTGTACCAAAACCAACATACAACAATGCTATTTCATGGCAAAATAAGCATAAATAGCAGCCAAGGTATGGTCAACATGAGGCTTAGCTAGGTGCTCATTAAAGAGGCAAAAATGGCCCTTTTCAAGGACAACAAGGAGAGGGGGACCCTCTCCTTCTTGGGACTTCAAAGCACCATCCTTACCACTGAAATCCCTCAAGATTTCAGTGGTGAGGAGGCCCAAACACCAAAGTCCCGGAGCTCACTCAAAATGGCTCAAAATGGGGACTCTCAAGGCCTAAGAGGGGTCAAACACCTCCAAACCACAAAACACTCTAAACAAACTATTTAGAGGGCCCAAAAACAGAACATTTTTATATTATACACTAAGCTCAAAAATAGTTCTAAGATAGGCAAAAATCGTATGCAAGAATGGGAAATAAAGGAGTAAGATTGTTACCTTTGAAGACCCCCTTCACAAATGAAGCTCCAGCAGCTTCTTAAACTCCAAACCAGCTCCAAAACTCTGAAAACAATCCCTTAGAACCTCAATAGCCACGGGAAGGTGTAATGGTAGGTGTTTGTGTGCAATACTATGAACAAATACACCTAGAACACTCAAGAGAGAGAGATATAGAGATAGAATGTATATAAGTTCTAACCCTAGAACCAGAGCTTCTAACAATATTTTTTCTCTCTAAAATGTCTAACCCTAAAGCCAAGAGAGGAGGGCTGCTCTTATAGAGGAGCCAATCTTGTAAAGCTTACAAGGTAAGCTAACAAGAAGGCCATCCCTCCATACACGTGTATGGAGGGGAACAAAATGCCAGCCAGCTGTATTAAAATATCTGCAAAAGCAGATGAACAGTAGTCGGCTGCTCAAAATTGCCATTTTGACAAAATGGACTGCCGACCGGCAACAAAGAATGCCGACCGGCAATAAACATTGCCGATGGCAACAAAACACCAGCCGGTGGCCTCTGGCCATGGCCGGTGATGTGTGGGGATGCCTTACAAGGCATTCCCTACCCCTCCAAGGCAAAACACAAGTGTTTGGTGCAAAACCAGACACTAAACAGTCGAGTTCGGAGATCCTGGGGCAAGGCGCGTAGCCGAGACCTCCGGGAACTCCAAACGAACACAAACATGGATGATCACCGGGTGTTCAATCGGTGACGTCCAAGTCTTGAGGACGGTCAAAAATGGGGTGTCTACAGTTGCCCCTCTTTGACAGAACTCGAAAGTCATAACAATGACGGGAGTGAATGTCAAAGCCCATTTTTGACAAGGCCGAAGACTCAGACAAGCATGCAAGGCAAACAAGATATGCGCCCGAAGGCAGGGGCAAAATGCAAGACAATGCACAGAGCCGGACATAATTTATGATCATGCAAAGAAAGCTGTAACGAAGCATACATGCGACAGTTTTAAGCTAGCATACACCGAACTACACTACAATGCAGAAAGGATGTAAGAGAATTGTGCAATTCTCAATACGTCTCACTCGGAGGATACAATACCTGTGCGGCTCGTCTGGTTGCGCCAGCCTCAAATGAACCGTACATACAATATCGTGCCTGTAAAGAAAACAACTCAACAGGTACGATGTTATTAGCAACATGCATGACAATGAAAAAATGGATGCAAAATGATATGCAATATATACAAAACAATATACAAACAATGCAAATGAAGATGCAATGCTATTGAAACAATGCAAGCTATATGCAAAGCAATTGAATCATGATCCAATCATGAGCGGTTTGAAACCACACCTATGTCGAATAGATTGATGGAGGTAACAAGTCCGTCTACCATAGAACGGTCTATTGAACTATGAGTAATGTAGGCGGACGCAAGAACAAGTATTGGGGGGGATTGACACAAGTGGGGAAACGACCCGCTAGAGAAAGGACTACGATCCTAATGCTGGATGCGACAACTACACTACAATGTAATGAAAATGCTGGGGAAATGGCAATGGATATGGCACGCGGGCCAAACCAAATCTTGCCTAGGCAAGGCATGTACGCATACAAGCCACGTCTAACATAGAACGGTCCACTGAACTATGCTTCGACACGAGAAGTATGGGCACATACCAGACCAAGCTTAACATGGAAAGGCGCAAGCCATAGGCGGAGGTGATGCAATGTATGCATGCAAGCTACGATGCAATATCTACAAATATGCAATGGAAATGGATACAATGGATATGGCCTGCGGGCCAAACCAAATCTTGCCTAAGCAAAGCATGTACACGTACAAGCCGCATCCAACATAGAACGGTCCACTGAACTATGTTTCGACGTGAAAAGTATGGGCACATACCAGACCAAGCTCAATCATGGAAAGGCGCGAGCCATAGATGGAAGGTGATGTAATGAGTGCATGCAAGCTACAATGCAATATCTACATTATATTATAATGATGCATGACAATGCAACTATATTTTTTTTGTTTTGAAATGCAAATGATGCATGAAATGCATGTTGCATGGAATGCGTGACAACACGTGGCTTTTAAGATACATGACAATGTAAATGGACTGTGCACATCAATGTGCTAAAGGTCTTGCACCTTCCGAGGATTTAAGGTCTCCTAGACCGTACAATATCTGTGCAATTCGTCTGGTTGCACCAGCCTTAAATGAACCGTACATACAATATCGTGCCTGCAAAGAAAACAAACTTAACAGGTACAATGTGATTAACAATATGCATATTAATGTATTTGAAAATGCGTGACAACGCAAAGCAAGTGGGAAGCATAACAATGTTGTGAAAGCACAGACATGTAAGTGGAGCACGCGGTCTACGCAAGCAACGAAATTGATCATAAACATGCGGTCTACGCAAGCAATGAGATCGAACATAAGCATGCGGTCTACGCAAGCAGAACATGCGGTCTACGCAAGTAAAATATGCGGTCTACGCAGGTAATGAAATTGATTGCAAACATGCAGTCTACGCAAGCAAGACGTGCGGTCTACGCAAGGAAAACATGTGGTCTACGCAAGCAAAACATGCGGTCTACGCAAGTAATGAAATTAATTACAAACATGCGGTCTACGCAGGTAAAACATGCGGTCTACGCAAGGAAAACATGCGGTCTACGCAAGCAAGACATGCGGTCTACGCAAGTAATGAAATTGATTACAAACATGCGGTCTACGCAAGCAAAACATGCGGTCTAAGCAAGTAATGAATTTGAACAAACATGCGGTCTACGCAAGCCAAACATGCGGTCTACGCAAGCCAAACATGCGGTCTACGCAAGTAATGAATTTGAACAAACATGCGGTCTACGCAAGCAAAACATGCGGTCTACGCAAGTAATGAATTTGAACAAACATGCAGCCTACACAAGCAAAACATGCAGTCTACGCAAGGAAAACATGCGGTCTACGCAAGTAATGGAATTGAACAAGCATGCGGTCTACGCAAGCAAAACAAGCGGTCTACGCAAGCAAAACATGCGGTCTACGCAAGTAATGAATTTGAACAAACATGCGGTCTACGCAAGCAAAACATGCGGTTTACGCAAGTAATGAATTGATTGAATGCATGCAAAATGCAATGAGATGCGCGAAACCACGCGATGCGTTTCAGACAACCCGAGCGCGCGAGACAATGCGATTAAAATGTGATGCTCGTGGGATAACCTTCGGATTTTGTAAACGAGCCAAAAGGATACGGGAAGGATACACCTTGCATGAATTTGAGTGCTACATACAGAGGGCACGATCCGAGGTCAAAACGGAGGCCGGCTGAGCGTCGGAGATGCACTGTTTTGAGCAATGAAGGCCCTGAACCACAGATATAACCCAAACAAGGATGTAGGAGGATCAAAAACCATTGTAGGAGGCCATCGGATGCCCACCGGCCATCAGAATGCATCACCGGCTGTCCATCGACCTTCATAAAATTCCATCGGCACAATATATTGCCGACCGGCAAAGAGTGTGGCCGACCGGCAAAAACTCCTTGTTCAGGGCAGTTTTGACATTTCGGTCGTGGGTCTTTAAATATAGGGCCTCTAGCCCTATATTTCTCACATCCTCTTGCTCGAAAATTGCCTCTCTCTCTCTAGAGTGTTTTCGTCCTTCGATCTCCTCGTTTTCTTGCGTTCTAGCTCCCATTTCGTTGTTCGATTCGCGATCTCCTTCGCATTTCAGACATTTTCAACCGAACGAAACTTCGTTTCGGTGTTTATTTTTTGATTTCCGCCACTCGGGGCTTGTTTCCCTCGAGTTTTTCTCGATACCCGTACCTTTTCCGTACTCTGACTTTTCCGGCCTTTTCCGACCCTCTCGGGGTTGACTTTTCGTTGACTTTTCACATTCTCGCCCGGTTTTTTCGTCTTCCGGCCATTTTCACATTCTTTTTGAGATGGCGGACAATCTTCTACAGGGCGGGGCTCCTCCAGAGCACGAGATGGACCCTGAGGCCGAGCCCTTGCCACTCCGCGTCCGGCCGTTCGATCCGGAGACCTACAGGCTCGCGGTTCACATGATGCTTCCTGACGGACTACGCTAGTTCAGGAGCTTTGATAGGCACGTGCCACCCGAGCTACTACTGCGTGAGCCTACCTCCCACCTGTCCTTTGGCGCTTCTGAGGTAACTGTCCTTCTCTGCTTTACTTTCTGCAATGTAGGATGCAAAACTGTCGTAGCTGGTTGTGCTCTTTAACTGCTTTAGCTCAGATACCCTGACGTATTGTAGTTGATCGCAAACAAACTTGCAACTGATATCTGTTTAGGACTGACACATGCACACATACTACACTAACCCCGAATCACCCGAACACACGGCGCGCATTGTATTTCACTGCATACACACTGGTACCCGGTATCTGCTTGAGTCTGAAAACATGCACGCATGCTACGTTTGCATTGAACCATTCTAACACATTGACGCATCACACGTTGTAGTTCACTGTAAGCACACCGGCACCCGGTATTTGTTTGAATCTGTTAAAACTTGCACGCATGATACATCTGCCCTGAACCACCCAAACACGCTGACACATCACACGTTGTAGTTCACTGTATGCTTCTTAGAACTGCATTTTGAATATTGCCTCGAGATTGTTGTTTTTTATTACAGGGGGATTCCCATACCATCCGCGGGTATAGGAACACCGTTGCTCGGGACTGGTACCTAGAGCTGCCAGACGCGGTTCGTGACATCGTCGACGAGGCCAGCTTCGGCATCTTCTGCAGGGGGCTCTCTCGGCTGACTACCTGCAGGCCCTTGCTTGCTGCTCTAGTGGAGAGGTGGTGAGATACCACCAACTCCTTCCACTTCTCCGTCGCAGGGGACATGACGATGACCCCTTACGACTTCTCGATGCTTACTGGCATTGGGGTAGGGGGTGATCCGATCCCCTTCGACACGGATATGGATGAGTGGGACGCTGCCCAGCTGTACCTGCTCGGCACTCAGCCTCCCCTCGCTCGAGCGGGGTTCGTCAGGTATTCCTGGTTCGAGAGCCACTTTCGGATCCAGCCGGCCTTGGCAGAGGAGGCGCAGATGTCCCCGGAGAAGGTGGACCAGTACGCGCGGGGCTTCATCATGTTCCTTTTCGGGACGACCCTTTTTGCTGATCGGGCGAACACCATGCCTTTATGCTTGTTGAGCGCACTGGTGGACGTCAGGCGGATCCGCCGCTACGACTGGGGTGGCGCAGGCCTGGCCACATTGTATGGTTGTATGAGCTCTTCTTCCCGCCTCAGCAGACAGCTCCTTGGTGGCTACTGGCGAGCTTGGGAGGTACGTCTTCTTCCCATTTTACATTCTTGCCTTCTGCTTTCTGTATTCTGTACACTGCACATATACTGTACACTGCCCCGCACTGACTGTACACTGCACACCCGGCATACATATACTCTACTTTACACTGACTGTATACTGCACACACTATACACTCTGCACAATACACTGCACAACACACGGTTCTGCTATTTTGCTTTATTTTGTATTCTGCCTTATCTGATAGTCATACTGATATCTGTTCTGCAGTTGTGGGTGTATGCCTACTTTCCTAGGCTTGCTCCAGTACCCGATGTGAAGATCCCACTCGGCGTCCCCTTCTCTCATCGCTTTGATGTGCGATGCGTGCGGAGACCACGGGAGTCTCTTATTTTCTTTCGCCGATACTTCGACACCATCACCGCCGCGGAGGTATGTTCAACCTTAGAATTTGCTTAGGCTTCGCTTAGCACTATATGTTTTCAATAACGGTAGATAATAAACTGCATTTCATTTTCAGATCACCTGGCAGCCGTGGGCTCCGTTGCCGGCCGTGGTGAGGGATCACTATGAGGGCGCAGGGGAGAGTGCCCGTGGTCGGATCCTGTTGGAGGGCCCGGTCTATCGGGCTTGGTACCTGGGCGAGCGTTTCTTGCGTCAGACCCTGGGTTTACCGGAGCAGATAGTGCCGGGTCCGCCTCCTGCCCACATGAGAGATACAGAGAGGTTCGCCGCCCAGGAGATGAGGGACTACACCGTCGGCTGGGGAGCAGAGCATCACAGAGGCGAAGGCGACTACGCAGAGTACGTCTGGACCTACATTATGCGACCCTTGAGCGGTGGTCGCCGAGCTGAGGAGGAGAGGCCAGCGGCGCCAGTAGCTGGAGCGGGAGCTGGGGCTGGAGCAGGCACATCAAGTAGGGCTCGAGTGCATGGCAGGAGCGGAGCTCGGGGGGGACGGGGGACTGGCTGGCCCACCCTACCCACTGTACTGTCATATAGAGGGCAGGATGGGGCGACCTACCAGATCCCCTTTGCTCCTCCCCCGGCTGATCATGAGTTAGCCGGTATCCCCGACTTGCCTCCGGTATGTATTACTTTATTTTGCATCTTGCATTGGCATTTCATTTCAGTTTATTTGATATTCCGCAGAACACTGATGTATCTTATACTCTTGCAGGCGTCCTCCGAGTACACCCGGCAGTCCGTGGAGTTGAATGCCTCCATGATGGGGATGCTATAGCGGACCTTTGACCTCCTGGGCCTCTATAGTATTCCGGTATGCCCTTCTGACGATAGTCTCAAACCATTCATAAGCTGATTCGCGTAATCTGATGCATGACACAACACCTGACACACTTATCTCACAGCATCTGATACACTGCATACACTGCATTTATACACTACGTTCTGCACTTGATAAACTGCTTACAGCGTCCACACACCATACCCATACACTGCATTTTGCACTGATAAACTGCTCACAGCGTCCACACACTGTACTCATACACTGCATTCTGCACTGATAAACTGCTCACGGCGTTCACACACTATACTCGTACACTGCATCCTGCATTGATAAACTGCTCACGACGTTCACACACTATACTCATACACTGCATTTTGCACTGATAAACTGCTTACGGCATTCTTATGTGCTTACCTTTTTATGCTTTTCAGCCTCCCTTCCAGATTCCTCCGGTGGGCGGTGCTCCAGCTGGGCCTTCTATTCCTGCTCGAGGAGGGTGTGGAGACACTATACGTCCCCATACCATGGGGGGACGTGTTCATGTCAGGAGTAGCTCTCGGGCGCCGACCCCTGACGATGACGATGATGATGATGACGAGTCCGAGGCAGAGGCAGAGGGCGGGTCATCTGAGGAGGCTGGAGATGACTCAGACTCAGGCTCAGATGGCGACGCTGATGACAATGCCCCTGGACCTTCGTCCAGGAAGAGGGTGAGGACAGATCCCCGGGCCCGAGACTACTGATGATGATCCAGATTGCTGCTTTTCTTCCTTTTGTACTTTTTTCTTTTTTTTCTTCTCTTTTCTTCTCTTTGCTGGTAGTTAGATTACCTTGTACTGCCGCAGGCAGATTTTTGTTTTCAAAGCTATGTTCTTGAAAAAGATAATGAAATGAACAAACTTTTTGCTTAAGAAGTGTTACGTTTACATATCTCATGTATTGCATCGCATCACATCATGTCACACCTCAATGTGAATGGAATTGACCTGTTGTCTGAAAATTGAACACTTGCATTGTAATAATCAGATAACCAAACGGCCCCATAGCAAAACAGCCCAGGCAACACACTGCTTAAACTGAACACACAGCCCATACCCTGTTGGGGATTAGTCTGCATACACCCCCTAACACCACACTCGGTTCATTCTACACACAACAAATCCAGAACAAACAGCCCAATCTGACGAGACAGAACACAAAGATGGAACCAGTTGAAGTTGAAGCACGCTCAGATGCCCCGAAACTTATTTTTCTTTGGCTTCGCACAGATGTAGAGAATGGCACAGCACTTTGAGCATAAACGACTAATTTTCGAAATTAAATAAGGGTTTTCAACCGGGGTATCGAGCCTACAACTGAACACAGCGGGGAGGACTCTAACAAAAGGGTACACGACCTAAACACAACGAGACACGCTCGGGGGAGACCTAAAACAAAGGTTGAGGTAAACAAAACAAAAGACACGACATACAGACGCGTTAACGAAGACGGGGGACCTCAAATCACGAGGAGCCAGTTTCTCTGGGTATTGTTTCCCACCATTTTCTCATTTGTGATTCTCACATCACTCTGGCACTCAAGCTCGGTTTTTCTCTCAAAACCCTTTGGCTCGCTTTTTCTCTCAACTTACACCTCTCTATTCTTTATTCTCTCATTTTTCGTCCCTCCCCAAGGTGATTAATGGATGAATAGGAAGTTGCGGGTTCATGCCCGATGTCGTTAGCTTACAGCTATTTCTTCTGGTGGGTAGAGTGCCCTCCTGGCAAGTATGTTGATGACGGGGGAAAGACAAAACGCCTGACTCAACTGTGCCCCTAGTTCATCATTTTGACCATTTTTTTGTTTTGGCTCTACTAAAACAGTTTTGATCAAGATAAGAGTCGGATTAACGTACTTGTTCGATTTTTGATTTGAAAATCATGCAAGTCAGACCGTAAGCACTAAAAATTTTCCTTTATGGGTGCAAGAAAATGGTCCAGTTTCGGAAAATGAAATAATTTTCGAGAAAATAGTCAACCTTAGTAAAAATTTTCAAAAACTATTTTACAAACAGTCAATGCTCAATGAGCATGGAACTTACTCTTTGAGATGCGCAACCTCGGATCGGAGGCGACGAAAAATTGCCCCTGGCTTGAAAGACACTGCACGGTAACGGAAAGTTGCCCCTGGTTTGAACGGCGACTCACGGCAATGGAAAGTTGCCCCTTGTTTGGATGATGCTGCAGCATATTGTAAACAGTTCTCACTAGTGATGATCATGACCGAACTATCTCGGATACAGAGAAGACGAAGATGGTCAAAACCAATATATGGACACAGTCACTTTGAAAGTGTTGAGCGACTGGACTTCAGGACGAAGTTGCCTATGTATCCGGTTGTCACAACCGAACCATCGGATTCAGAGAAGGCAAGGATGGTCAAAACCATTACATGGACTGAGGCGCTATGAAAGCGTTGAGGGCTGGACTTCAGAATGAAGTTGCCTACGTATCCCAAACATGGGAATCAAGCCTTACGTAGTTCCGGTTAAGGTACACTCGGGTATTAACCTTCAATTTTTAGGCTCTAACTTTTGCCAAGGCGCCCGTTGCGGGTTTTCGACCTTGCGAGCTTCTTTTCATTTTTTTTTTCTTTTTTTTTCTTGATTTTTTGTATCTTTTCATTCTCTTTTTTTTTCTTTCTTTTTTTTGATTTTATTTCTTCTCTTTTTTGCATTTTTTGTATTTTTCTCTTGCTCTAACTTTTGCCTGGGTCGCCCTTCCGGGTTTTCGACCCAACGAGCCTCTCAAAAGGGTAAAAATGTAACAAGACCATGCCAAATGGTTTTTGAATTTGAAGCCTCTCTGTATCTAGGAGAAGGGCTGTTGCAATGATTTGCAGAAGAATCCATCATGGCTGCTCCACGAGCTTCTTCTGGTGAGATCTAATCTTTTTTATTCGACTTTGGTGCCTCTTGTTCGAGGGCTGCTTCAAAACTGGCCACACGGGCCCCCTCCGACAGTTGACCGTTGAATGTTCCGAATGAGTTCGAGGTTCAAAACGAACAGGTCGAATCTTGAGGCTGAGAGCGATCCAAGGCTGCACAATCTCAAGAGCGATTCCACACAGGTCTACATAGGGCCGCGTAAAACATTTGTTTTTGAAAGTTTTTAAGAAAGCAACAAATCGCTCGCGCCGAAGATAGTGTGGAACCAATCTGGATCAAGCCAGGGTCCTTCTCAGTACTCACGCTAACAAGCATGGTCTCATTCATTAAAGGCTTAGCATGCTTCTCTTTCTCTCAATTGATCAAATTTTTACAAAACCGGAGGAATTCCTTCCTCTTTGTTTTTAACACAATGTTTTGAAAAAAAGTTTTGGAGAACTTAGGTCAATGCGATAATTCTCAAGGCACAAAAGAGCAGGTAGAATGCAGGACCGTTCCATTCAAAACCCCTGGCACAACTAGCCCAAAACAAACAATAAGCACGGAAACATGATAGCCGCAGCTGTTTCATTCAGGTTTCTCGGATGTAACTGGCTCCTCGACAGAAACAGACTCAAAAAAAAAAAGCCTAATTACAAGACAAAACGGTGTTCGAGGCAACAACCCCGGAATCACCTGGTATTCTATACAAAGGGGACTGACTTGCTACAATAAGACAGACCCTTAAGCAAAAAGACTGACTCAAGACAAAGAGACAGACTCAAAACAAAAGGCTGACTCGATACCCGAGCAAGAATTTACAAAGCTAGCGTTCGCAGATGCTCAAAAATGCGTGCCAGACGCCACATCCAAAATATACTGAATGCCGCCCGCAGGTGGTTCACTTTCTGATTACATACTTGCAGTATCTGCGTCCTCAAAATCCAATAACTGGGTGGTAACGGACTTGGCTGAGGTGGGCGGGAGGATAACCTCGTTGTCAATCAAATCTTGCACCTCATGACGAAGGCGGAAACAATTGTCGGTTGCATGGCCTGTCTGCTGGTGGTACGCGCAATACTGGGCAGCATCATGCGTAGCAGGGAGATTCTTCGGGAGAGGCCGAGGCTCCAAGGGTTTAAGGTGTCCCCTCTCGGCAAGGATCTAAAGTGCCTTAGACAGAGGCATGTAGAGAGCATAAAAGACCCTGCGCCCTCGGGGCAGGTATTTTGAAGTCTGAGCGTTCTTACTAGACGCACAAGCGAAAGGGTCGGCAGGCGCCACCTTGGCTTTCTGATCTTTCCCAGGTGCAGGGCTGGGAATAGGAGGAACTGTTCTGGCATGACGGGGCCTATCCCGATTTTCTGACTGACTTGAACTACCCTCAGGTGGAGTGGGGAAAGCATCCTCCACAGTTTTTGCCACAACTGCGGATATCTGTTGCTTATTCATCCCCCCGGCTTTCAAAGCCTCGACTGCCCGCAACAGTGGTTCAATGGGATCGGCATCTGCCTTCGCTTTGTCTTTTCCTCTGGCCTCAGCCTGATCGAGGGTTTGGGTTGATGTTGATATGTCATTACCATAGCTGGAGGCCATCTCCGGTTGGCTAAGTTCAATCACAATCCGCCCCAGTAGCGGGGGCTCCTGTGGCATGAAATTCCCGGCATACGGTGCTGCTAGTGGCGAAGTCGACATTCCATAGGCCGGATCGGCCATGGATCTCTGGAGATCACCTATCATCCCCATCAATTCAAAGGTGGTGGGCTCACGAGCCTGATACAACTGGGGGGCCCAGACTGGGTGTGTGACAGGTGACCTAGGCAGATGCGATACATCAACATTGGTTTCATCCCGCGGGGTGATCCCTTGATCTAGCGTAGCTGTCATAACCACAATCTCTTCTGAATTCTGCGTCGTCATAAGTCCTGCCTCAATCAAAGGGGAACACTAGCTATTCTGTACCAATTCTCTGGATACTCTGAACTGAAAGGAAAAACAAACAGTATTTCAGCCCAAACAGATCAACCACAGGTGTAGCCGAACAACTGCGCTCTATTGCCGATCACTGTTCCCCAGAATCACTGTTCCCAAAACTGAACCTGATACCCGCAGATAACTGATTCTCATAAACTGATACTGATGCCCTCAGGTCTAATACTCAATCTTGCAAACTGATATGTACGTTCCTGTAGAGATACACTCTAAAAGCACATAGTAAGTAAAGAGAGTCAAAACACCCCTATGTTGGGGTAGGGTTTCCCTATCCTATTTTGTCAGGAGCTAGGGTTCCACTATGCATGCAGCAGTTTCCAAACAACCTAACATCGGGTAAACAACCTGTCCTAGTTTGGAATGGTCACTATGGATTCCGAATATGCACTAGGTCGAATGGTCAAAAAGGGTGTCCCGGTAAAATCAGGGTTTGTGTTCCCATACTGTCAGAGACCACAACCGGTCAGCCTTATGGTCATGCCTTGACAAGACAAGCCTCCGGCAAACCGTTCAGGAATGGCAGATGGCAAACACGGTGTCCTAGGCGCACCAATGCACATGAAATGCAAAGAAACACATAAGTGCAGTCAAAACAAGATATCATGAGTTCGAGTCAAGTTCTCTATTATCCCCAGCAGAGTCGCCAGAAACTGTAGATGCGCCCGCGTGGGGGGCCCTCGCTACAGTTCGGACTCAATTGTCACGGTTCTTAATCTGAACTAAAGAGTCCAGATCCGGCAAATCGTTTTGAGAAACAGATTTTTTGAAAGAAGTGCCAAACATGGACTGCTTTGCCAGATACAGAGTCGCCACCTAAATATTTTATAAGGGGAAATTTAGGAAACCCTGACTCGGTGCCAAAGGCCACGTGTCCGTCATCACCAAAGTTGCCTCGGCTTGGGAACTTGGGTACGATTGGGGAAAGTCAGCTATGAGCACCCCCTCTCGCCCGATCCAAAGATCGGCCTCTACTAACCATGATATCCGTTTTTGAAACGTTATGTGCTCTTATTCCAGTTATTAGCCTAGAATTACTACGTTATGCGCACAGCAAACAAGTATAGACTAGATTGCCTAATTTGGAAATAAGCATTGCATATCCGTTTGTTTTTAAAAAAAGCACTTTGGAATTTGCTACTCGCAAGTAGGCTAAAATACGGATTTCAACGAGTTTTTCCAACTCAGACAATCCAACCTTCACCCACAGGCATTCAAACAGTTTATCACATAAGCATCTAGCCACATGGTAAGCATACTGTCATGATAGCATTCACACGCATGCAGTATGCTAAAGCATGAAAACACTTACATCGTACTCCGTGCCAGAACAATAAACTAGTTAGCCAACATGCATGGTCCTAGTTCATGTCAAATTGACTAATGCAACACATACAGGATGCAATTAGAGTAGGCTCGGCTAACCTAAACATGGCATGTGAAATGCAATTAATTGATGCACGTATTCAGTTCGGAATTGAAGTACAAATGCAGTTAGCATGATGTACCGAGCCCGGTGCGTGCGAGACAAATGTATGGATGCACGCATGCATAGCATAAGGTATGCTAATTTAAACATGACCTATTACTAACCATCAAAGCAGGTAAGTAAAAGGGAGAAAGAAGTGGGGGTTGGAAGACATGCACACACTCACCCACACTTATTACAAATTCGCCCTCACTCGGAGGGACCGAAAGAATAATACAAATTAACTAACTCGCAAGCTAATTAATTATTACAAATCACCTAATTAATTAACAAATTAACTAAGCATAAGAAAACAGTAAAAGGGGCCTCGGGAAGAGGGTTCGATGCGCGCGTGCTCGGGTCTTGCTCGGAAGTGCACTGCCATGCATAGGCTGCCTCTGTTTTCCCTGCTCTGCCTCTTTGAAGACTGCCAAAGTCTCAGAATTGCTTCCCTGGACATTAGGAGACACCACCGGCTGAGTAGAATGGCCACCGGCAGTGGTATGTGACCACCGGCAGTTGGTGAAGCTATCGGCCCAGGAAAGATTGCCGGTCGGCACTAGACACTACCGGTCGGCATAAAGTTCCTGCAGAATCTGCAATTGACAGCAACAGAGGGCAAGGCAGAGCATGGCAATGCAATTCAAGCAATGTATGCACCAATCATGTCCCTTATCATGTTAGTGACTCAAATGGACATGCTCCTTGGTTCTCGGACCATCAATCGCGCATTTCCATGCGTTATGGCCCAAGGGACCAAGTGTGCACATTTTGATGTCAAGTACAATGCAAACCATCAAACCAAAGGGGGCCAATCCCTATCACTAAATCAAGGGACAAGGCATGCATGTTCAACGCAACCTAAGCATGTTAACTAACATGCAACATGGTATAAAAGGGAGCATGCAAACATGCAATGCACATTAGGTACACAACCTAAGCAACAAGGCAAACAAGCATGCCACAACTATGCAAACTACTTAGAGCATGCAAGATGTGATCTAATCATGCAACATGCTAGTAGTTTGACCAAGGGAATGCATACCAAATGCAAATGATTTCAAGCATGCAACACATGCAGCCAAAGCATGCAAACATGAGGTAATGTAATAGCACTTGAATGGCATACAAGGGATGGACTTACACTAATTGGACGGCTCTAAGTTAGGTCCCAAAACAGTGGCCAAAGCTTAAGAAGATGGGACCAAACACACATACACACATGCACATGTTAAGGCCTAAACACTTAAGCATCAAAGGGCATCTTTTAAGCACAATTAAAAGGGAATAATCATGGACATGGGGCATGCATTAAACTCTGAAAATCATGCAAGAACATGGCGCCAAACCAAGCAAACAAGATAGGCTAAACATGCAACAAATGGCCCAAGCATTCAAGGTAAGCTAAAGGGGTATTTGACCACACTTAGCAAGACCAAACATGGCATGAATTTAATGATCAAAAACAGAGTTTTAGCACATAAAACAAAGCCCAAAAGACCACTTAGATGGCATCTAAATGGCTTGAATTCAAAAGCATGCACAAATGCACTTTCAAGGAGCATGCCACACAAGTTCATAAGACATCAAAGGGGCATCCAAGGCAAGCATACAAGCATGCAAAGGGGACTGAAATGATGCCATAAATGGTGCCAAACCATTAAAATAAAGCAAGTAATGCATGCTGTACACTCACACACTTAAGGCCAACAAGCCAAAATGCAAAGGGGCTATACTAAACATGCCACAACTGACCAAAATGACTAAGGATAGACCTCTAGCATGGCAAAATAAGCATAAAAGCTTCACAAAGCTAGGCCTAAAACATGCTTGAGCAATGGTTTACAACCTAAGGCATGTTAAGGCCTAAACATGGCATTACAAGGTAGGTATGCTAAGCATGCATGGTGTACCAAAACCAACATACAACAATGCTATTTCATGGCAAAATAAGCATAAATAACAGCCAAGGTATGGTCAACATGAGGCTTAGCTAGGTGCTCATTAAAGAGGCAAAAATGGCCCTTTTCAAGGACAACAAGGAGAGGGGGTGACCCTCTCCTTCTTGGGACTTCAAAGCACCATTCTTACCACTGAAATCCCTTAAGATTTCAGTGGTGAGGAGGCCCAAACACCAAAGTCCCGGAGCTCACTCAAAATGGCTCAAAATGGGGCCTCTCAAGGCCTAAGAGGGGTCAAACACCTCCAAACCACAAAACACTCTAAACAAACTATTTAGAGGGCCCAAAAACAGAACTTTTTTATATTATACACTAAGCTCAAAAATAGTTCTAAGATATGCAAAAATAGTATGCAAGAATGGGGAATAAAGGAGTAAGATTGTTACCCTTGAAGACCCCCTTCACAAATGAAGCTCCAACAGCTTCTTAAACTCCAAACCAGCTCCAAAACCCTGAAAACAATCCCTTAGAACCTCAATACCCAAGGGATGGTGTAATGGTAGGTGTTTGTGTGCAATACTATGAACAAATACACCTAGAACACTCAAGAGAGAGAGATATAGAGATAGAATGTATATAAATTCTAACCCTAGAACCAGAGCTTCTAACAATATTTTTTCTCTCTAAAATGTCTAACCCTAAAGCCAAGAGAGGAGGGCTCCTCTTATAGAGGAGCCAATCTTGTAAAGCTTACAAGGTAAGCTAACAAGAAGGCCATCCCCCCATACACGTGTATGGAGGGGAACAAAATGCCAGCCAGCTGTATTAAAATATCTGCAAAAGCAGATGAACAGTAGTCGGCTGCTCAAAATTGCCATTTTGACAAAATGGACTGCCGACCGGCAACAAAGAATGCCGACCGGCAATAAACATTGCCGATGGCAACAAAACACCAGCCGGTGGCCTCTGGCCATGGCCGGTGATGTGTGGGGATGCCTTACAAGGCATTCCCTGCCCCTCCAAGGCAAAACACAAGTGTTTGGTGCAAATCCATACACTAAACAGTCGAGTTCGGAGATCCTGGGGCAAGGCGCGTAGCCGAGACCTCCGGGAACTCCAAACGAACACAAACATGGATGGTCACCGGGTGTTCAAACGGTGACGTCCAAGTCTTGAGGACGGTCAAAAATGGGGTGTCTACACATACCCTCTTGCAAACACAAACATCAACTAAACTAGTAATAGTCACAAGATTTATTTAAAAACCAAGAAGAACCAAAGCAAAATCGCCCAGAACAAAACTGCATTGCAACCTTAAAAACTTGGCATATTATCACCTTTCCAAAGCTAGGAAAAATCTCAGGGTTCAAAAGTCATATTCTCTGCCTCACGCTTCGAGGAGTCAAACAGCACAGATGACAAATAACGCTCTCCAAAGCTGGGGAACACCACTTGTCAAAAACAAACAATAGAATATTTGTAGGTGGTTAAAATTCTGAGATTTGTCCAATGTTGTGTTCTGCCAAATTACGATGCAATATCTTCTAGTACATTAAAATTTGCCCAATTGAGAACAAAATATACACAAATGACATAACAAAACAGCAAAGCTGAACTTGTATGCAGAAAATCAAACATACAACAATGAGTTTTCCAGCATTTTCTGGCCTCTTAGCTATCTAAATTGCAGCAGCCGCAGCAACATCAGATGATATTCCTACCCACAATACATGTTACCATAAGCACCATCAAACTTGAGAACTAAAAAATAAAAATAAAAAAACCTAAGACATGAACTTAAGAGTTCCGTAATTTTTAGAGAGGAAAGCAATATAAAAATGCCTGTAAGACCCACAGTTGAATAATTTGGAGAATTATGTTCTTACCAGCAAACCTTCTTTCAATGCAAGAAGCTTGGCAGTTTCAATAGCTTCCTCACTTGATATTTGCAAAGTTCAAACATTAATAACTCAGCAATAATTATCAGAGATTGGCCTTTGAATATGAAAAGCAGCAAAGAATGATGGAAGAGTAATAACAATTACATAAGCTTTCTCATACAAGTAAACATGCTCCATTAAAACACGTGTTGTTATCACTATTGCACTGGAAAAGTACTTTAGCAAATCATAGCACATGTCAAAAGGTAGACCTTTTTTTTTTTTTTTAATCTGTTCTAATGTATAATGTAAACTGTTTTATTTGATAACAGGTCTTGGACTTCTCACTCACTCTAGTCAACGGTCACAAGAAATCCTGACATACATGGGATAAGTTATGAATTCCCCTTTCCATGCACTTTGACTGAACAAACCAGGAGTATTTCGCTTAGCCAATTTCAAGAATCTTTTTTTTCGATGAATAAACCTATTTCAAGAATCCTACAACTTGTTTTAGGCTATTTATTCCCTATGCTAGCTGAACTTTAACAGGGTTTGTAAGTTTTCTGAATAAAACTATATATTAGACTGATTCAATAAAACAAAGAATACATCACTTATATAGAACTCTAATTCTTAAGCCTAAAAGAATACATCACTTATATAGAACTCATATAGAACTCTAATTCCTAAGCCTAAAAGGAAAAAAGAGAAACCGAATATAGGCAATATTCTCACACCCTCGCTCAAACTCAAGGTGTGTTAGCAGAAAACACTGAGAGTTTGTCAAGAAGAAACAGAAATTGAGCAGTGGTGTGAGTCTTGGTGAAAAAGCCAGCAAGTGGCAGAGTCGAAGAGATAAAAGGAAGTGAGATAGAACCAGACTGCAGATGCTAACGGACAAAGTGACAATTAATCTCAATGTGCTTTGTCCGTTCATGGAAGACAGTGTTATGAGCAATTAGAATAGCATTGTGGTTGTCACAATAGAGAGAGGTCGGAGAAGATTGAAGGACACCCAAATCAAATAAAAGACTACGAAGCCAGACAATTTCAATAGTAGAATGAGTCATAGCATGATACTCAGCTTCAGCAATAAAACGGCCAACAACAGTTTGTTTCTTACTTTTCCAAGAAATTAGGGAATCGCCAAGAAACATACCGAAACCAGAAGTGAATTTACGATCATTAACATCACCAACCCAATCAACATTAGCATAGGCCACCAAGTCTAAGGAAGAAGTAGAAGATAATAGCAAGCCCTGAAAGATAGTACTGCAAAGATAGCGAAGAATCCGAATCAAAGCAGCCCAATGTGTAAAACGAGGAGCAGAAACAAACTGACTAATCACATGGACAACATAAGCAAGATTAGAGCGAGTAACTATCAGATAGACTAAGCAACCCACAAACTCGTGATATAACGTAGGATCGTCTAGAGGAACACCATCAGTAGTGTTGAGCTTCACATTAAGCTCAATGGGGGTTTCAGAAAGCTAGTGTTAGTAAGACCGGCACGATGGATAACTTTGTTGGCATACTTGGCCTGAGACAGAAAGTAGCCCTTGGGAGAAGAAGCAACCTCAATACCAAGAAAATATCGCAATAGTCCAATATTCTTCATTTCGAAATTGCGAAAGAGATGCTGCTTGCTTCTTGACCTCAAAGATAGTAGAAGAGTCAGAACCAGTGATGATCATATGATCTTCATATAATAATAATAAGGCAATAAAACTAGCAGAGGTGGGGAAGAAAAACAATACAGAGTCATGGGCACAAGGATGAAACCCAAGCTCAGTAACAGCTGTCTGAAAACGATCATACCAAGCACGATGAGATTGCTTCAAACCATACAGAGCACGCCAAAGTCGACAAACCTAACTCGAGGAATGGTGAAGGCCAAGGGGATGATGTATGTAAACCTCCTCAGTGAAATGGCCATTAAGAAAAACATTCTTAACATTCATCTGATAAAGAGGCCAATGACAAACAGAAGCAATAGAGATCAAA
The DNA here is from genome assembly GCF_055761805.1 of Camellia sinensis. NCBI lineage: Eukaryota > Viridiplantae > Streptophyta > Magnoliopsida > Ericales > Theaceae > Camellia > Camellia sinensis. Next base: position 105,436,967 of record NC_138962.1, read on the forward strand.
GTATGGACAATAGTCATCTTGACAACAGGAGCAAAAGTCTCCTCATAATCAATACCATATTCTTGTAAGAAACCTTTGGCAACCAGGTGTGTTGTATAGCGCTCAAGAGAACCATCAGAATGAGTCTTGACTTTATAGATCCATTTGCAACCAATCAGATTCTTGCCAACAAGCAGAGGAACCAACTCCCAAGTACTAGTCTTTTATAATGCAGATAACTCATCCTCCATAGCTTGAATCCAATCAAGATCCTGACAGGCCTCCTTGTAAGACTGAGGTTCTGAAAGAGAGTAAATAGCAGACAAAAACGTACAATATGAAGGAGAAAAATAGGTTTTAGCAAAACCAAGTTTGACTACCTATTTACAGACGCGAAAGGGATACTTACGATTAGCCAAATCAGGGTCGTCAGAAGTAGGAGAATCAGCAACAGGGGCAAAGACAACTGGTGGAGGGAGAGCCTTGCGACAAAAATAGACTAACAACAGAAGAGGAGAATTGAGTAGACGAGGGAGGAGGTGAAGATGATGGAATAGACTCATGGGGAACAATAGAGAAGAAGGAACAAGCTCATGGGGAACAATAGAGATGTACTCATCAAGAGGGACCTCAGAAGGAAATGGATCAATATGAACCAAATCTTCTTTAGAAACGGAGCAATGAGAGAAGGAAGTTGAAAATAAGCTAGACGCTCTAGGAAGGCAACATGGTAAGAGACATAAAGGTAGCGGGAAACAGGATCGTAACAGCGATAGCCTTTCTGAGTAAGACTGTATCCCAAAAAGACATATCGGGCACTAAGTTTTGTCCTATCTTTTAGGAAGAAGGACAAAACATGCAAATCCAAAAACACAAAGGAGAGAGTAATTGAGGAGTTGGGAAAATAGAGCCTCATAAGGAGAACGACCAGAGAGTAGGGGGTAGGTATACGGTTGAGAAGAAAAGCAGTTGTAAGAACGGCTTGCCCCCAAAAGGGAGCCGAAACAGAGACAGAAAGGAGAGATCTAGCTGTCTCAAGAAGATGACGGTGTTTACACTCAACACGACTATTTTGAACTGATGTGTCAGTACAGGAAGTTTGGTGAATGGTACCTAAATTAGCCAGATACTCACAGAACTTAGTTTTAAAATACTCCCCACCTAAGTTAGACTGTAACAATTTAATGGTAGATCCAAATTGTGTGGTGATCATAGACTAAAAGTTACAATATATTTGGTAGAAATCAAATTTATGAGTCATAAGATAAACCTAAGTATAGTGGGTGCAATCATCAACAAAAGACACATAGTATGCAGAACCCCTTTTAGTAAGAATGAGAGATGGTCCCCAGACATCAATATGCACAAGAGAAAATGAAGAAACAAAAATAGACATACTTTTATTAAACGGTAAAGCTGACGTTTTGGCAAGTTAACACCCCCAATATTCATCAATTTGACTAGGAGAAACTTTACCTAACAATCCTGACTGAGCTAAAGACCGTAAGCGATCAACAAACAAATGACCGAGGCGAGAATGCCATAAGTAAAACTGACTCAACTAAGAATCTAACTGAAACGAAGAAAGTGCAGCTAGAAAGGCGGATGAAGGGAGATGCAAGCTCCACCATATAGAGATCTCCAACTCTACGGCCAGTTCCAATCTGCTTCTTGGACACCCGATCCTACATACAACAGACAGAAGAGGAAAAGATAACATCAAAACTAGAAGCATCAAATTGACTGATAGATAATAAACTGACAGATAATTGAGGGACATAAAGAACAAAGGAAATAGTAACAGCAGACATGGCAGAGGGTAAGAAAGACCCAATAGATAGAACAGACATACCAAACCTATTAGCAATATTAATAGTAATAGGAATAGGAGAGGGAATACAGTTTTGAAGTAAGGAAATGTGAAGAGTCATATGATGAGAGGCACTAGAATCAAAAAGCCAGACAAAAGAAGGGATACCTGAAGAGGATCCAAGCAAACCTAAATAAAGAGAGGTAAGAGCAGAGGCAGATGGGGATGGCTAAGAGGTGGATAGGATATATTGAAGTTGTGCAATCTGAGCACTCAAGGAAGCCAAGTCAAGATCAGGAGCCAGAGTAGATGTAGTATAAGCGGAAGGAGGTCGAAAACTACCAGGAGTAGGACCGTGGAATTATGTTTGAGAAGATAGAGCAGGTTAACATCCCTTCTTGGGACAGTTGTTCTTCCAATGACCACTCTGATGGCAAAAAGCACACTTATCTGGATCTAATGGTCCTTTTTTGGGTTTCGCAGTGGCCTGAAGCTAATGAGGAGGTGAAGTCGATAATAAAGGAGGCTTAGCAGGAGCCAAGAACACAAAGGGAGGCAAAGTCTGATTGGTCGTCTTAAGTCAGGTTTCCTCGGAGAGGAACTGACGAACAATAGCATCCACAGGGGGAAGAGGAGACCGATGAAGGATGTCACCTCAGATAGCCTCATACTAAGGGAAGAGAGCCATTAAGAACTGCACTAAATAACCCTGCTCTCGAAACTCAATATAAGCGTCCAGTATCTTGAGACTAAGTGGTTCCATAAGAGCCAACTGATCCCAGAGACCTGTCATCTCAATATAGAAGTCCTGAATAGTCTGATCTCACTAACGAGCACTTTACATAGCTGTTTCCAACTCATACCGCTTGGCAAAGTTGAATTGTTGATAAACACCTAGTAAATAATCCTATCTCTCCTTGGCAGTACTGTACTTGGAAAACATCATTTCAATATGATCATCCACAGACTTATGAAACCAAATCAAAACTTGGGCATTATCACAATCCCAAGTATCACAGAAAGTCAGATATATTGTCGCCTTTGGGTCCGATGGACGAGGAACAGAACCCGAAACATAGCCCTATTTTTTCTGACTAAGAAGAAAATTCTTTATAACACTGGCCCGATAAGCATAATTGTCACCGGTGAATTTGCATTTGATGGCTTGGATTTTAGTGTTCAACAATGTAATAAAACAAAGTTTATAGAATGTTATGGGTCAAAGTATAAATAAAACAAATTAGGGCTTCAAGTGTAAATACCCAGAACCAGCAGCAAAGAGAGAAGTCAAGAAGGAGAAGCTAGAGTCAGATAGAGGTCGCAAGAGAGAGAGAGACCTTCACGACAGAGAGAACCACCTTACGAAGCCAAATCGTGAGAGACTGAACCCGATGGAGTCAATCGATTTGAGAGGAACAAGAGCAAACCAGGATCGCGAGTCTGGTGAGAGAGGAGATTGACCACGATCGACTTGAACAAAGACCAGACGAACCAAATGGGTCGACTCGAACCAAGACCAGATGAACCGAACCCAATCTCGAATAAGATGGGTCGCACGTATTCACAAGGTTGAACTAAAGAGTTCAATGAAACAAAAAAGCTTCAACAATGGCTGCTAGGGTTTCGAACCAAGCTCTGATACCATATAAGTTTTCTGAATGAAACTGTATATTAAACTGAATTAATAAAACAAATAATACATCACTTATATAGAACTCTAATTCCTAAGCCTAAAAGAATACATCACTTATATAGAACTCATATAGAACTCTAATTCCTAAGCCTAAAAGGAAAAAGGAGAACCCGAATATAGGCAATATTCTCATAGGGTTACCCTAACACCCTGATTTGTGATGGTTTATACACTTTGAGGACTATATAAATGCCAAGCTGCAGATAAAATGAAGCACATAACCACCAATCAATTCTCTTCATCTTTATCATTTCTTTCTTTATTTTTTTGCTTTACTTTTCTTCATGATACACAAAGCGTGATGCATGATTAGATTCATTCACATGTTTACTAAATGAATGAGACTGCCTTGTTAGAAAGATTTTTGAGGCTTACTTGAACAACTTTATCAACTAAAGTGACATCCATTACGCCAGGGATGAAACCAGCACCAATTCCTTGAATTTTATGAGGGCCTCAAACATTACAGCATGTAATATGTCAAGTTCAAATAAACAAAGATATTGCTCTTCTTGAAAGCTCAAAGATTAACAAAAATTTTCAATTATAGAAATTCTAAGTATTAGGTAATGCTGTGATGGCCACCAGAAAAGTAGATAAATGGCTATTGCACATGCAATAAGTTGGTTAGATGTTCTCATACATGGTTTCAAATGTTGATACCAAAAAAAAATAAAAATAAAATTGCAGCTCAAATTATTAAAGTGAATACGGATATATCAACAGTGAATTTGATGTCATCAACAAAGTATGGATTTTCTTTTTCATGCTGGAAAATTTTACTCAACAGTATTTCCAAACTCATAACCAAGCACAAGAATATGAGACAGTAATACCCACATTGAATTTTCAACAATGCATTTCAAATTGCATGCAAGAAAACCCATATTTAAGGTTTTCTTAGTCCCTGTTAACAACCACAAACAGTATATTGGCAAAATGACATCACATATTGTACATGAAATCCATCCAAATATAAACCATAATAAGGAAGCAAATTCTTTGAAATCTCTAACTGTGCTGTTTTTGGCATAAATATTCACATAACTGAATCACTTTTAGGCATTGTTTGTATCATTATTGCAAGCACAATTCTTACGAACTTGTGCTTAAAAACATGCAGGTGTAGCATGTAGAGAGCAATAAAAAGGAAAGGGCAAACTTCACTTTACCCCGTGGTTTGGGCCATGTACGGTTTACTCCCCTAACATTTGGAAATAACCACACAACCCACATGTGGTTTGTGAACTAAAGTGTACTGTTAAACATTCCATCCAACTTGGCAAACATAAAGGGATTATATGCTCATTTTCAAATTTCAAGGGGATAAATCACACATAGAATAAAGCATAGGGATTAAAGTGCACTTTGCCTTCTAAACAAATGACGAAAATATAAAGGTATTTTAGTCTTTTTCATTAAATCATCAACGGGCCTAATGGTGCACTTTAGTCCACAAACCACAAGGGGGTTATGCGGTCATTTTCAAATGTTAAAGGAGTAAACCACACATGGAATAAAGCATAGGGGGTTAAAGTGCACTTTGTCTTCCAAACAAATGATGAAAATATAGAGATATTTTAGTCTTTTTCATTAAATCGTTAACGGGCCTAATGGTGGACTTCAATCTACAAACCACAAGGTAGTTATGTGGTCATTTCCAAATGTTAGGGGACAAACAGTACATGGCCCAAACCATAGGGAGGGTAAAGTGAAGTTTGCCCAAGGAAAGATATGCTGCTTGATTAATCTAGGGTGTACAGAGGGGTGAGCCCCAGCCTTTTGATAAAGCACTACACGTAATACAAGAAAATCAACAATAGAAGACTAGAATGATTAGCAGCCAATCTTTGCTTTTATCCAACAAATGAGAAAATTAAATCTTTTACAGAACATGTTAAAGAAAAATATTCATACCAGGTCATTCGTGACACTCAGCACACAATTTTTTGTATAAAAAATGGTGATAGGATATTCACATGACATTGACCAATGGCTAGTTACAAAGCATGTTGATCGATGGTTGTGATACAAGTCTAACATACAAAACATTCCCAACAATATTAAAACTAGAAAATTAGTCCCTTTTCTACATTCAAAGATAAGCACTAAAGCCTCCCCTTTACGACAGGAGTATCTGTGTGTGTGTGTGTGTGTGTGTGTGTGTGTGAGAGAGAGAGAGAGAGAGAGATTTTGGCATGAAAAATTATTAGAGTTTGCTAATGAAAAAAGCCAATAAAGCTTGATAGCATCAAAAGTGCTGTTAAGCATTTAGAAAAAGAAAATTGTGAAAATCTTATCGTGCTAGAAAATAACAAACAAACATTTTATAGTTTACATATCATTGACATCACTGGTCATTAGATACATTATAGACATGTTGAGATGCAACAGACAATCTGAAACTAGGTCAAGCCTAAGGAACGTGTCGTAAGTTTAGTATTTAACAAGAGAGCCTAAAGATTTTGTCACAAGGTTACTATCAGTACTGAACAAGCTACACCAAGCATGTTTTGTCATTTGCCACACAAAGCGAATCATTAGGCAACTTGAACTTTAAAAAAGGATAACATTATTTTTGAAGCAGTAATGATCCTCAACACAAGTATTGAAAGTCTTCATTATATATGAAAGCACCAACAAAATTCAGACACAAAATAACCACTGCTTATCACTCTCTCAAGTAGTGAAAAATGGCATTTGTTTGTAAGACAAGCCATTTGAAGTAGTTTGATATCTATTCACTCTTTTTTTTTTTCCAATTAATTGGTCAATTTATTATGATCATCACAGAAGAATCATGAGTTTGGTCAATCAATAATTGGTAAGCCCTTGATCTATGGGAACCGACCTACACTAGCCAATGAAAAAACCTCAAAACATATAAACAACAATAAATCATTTTAAGCAAAAATATATATATATATATATATATATTACATTGTAAGTTGTACTTCCAAGTTCGTTTCCCTGATAATTGTACATCTGATTGTAAATGTACTTCCAAGTTGTACTTTCAAGTTCGTTCCCTTGATATTACATTGTAAGTTGTACATCTGATTATTCTAATTCTTCAAATTTGAGTCGGTCAAATGTTGAAGTTTAAGGTTCACACCTAATTAGGTGAATGCTTCTAATTTAAAATGTATATTATGATGAAGCTTTAAACATTATTCAACATTACTAATGTTTGCATTGACATATTCCATAGCATATCATAGGACTACTTTGACAACAGTTTAATCACCCAAAACCCCCGCAATAGAAGTGGGGGAAAAGCCCCCAACAGACAAGTACTCTCTGCTAAAACAATTAGACTGCTTAGGTGAACTAGTCCACCTATCTAGCAGAGCAGCAGAGTACACCAGGTCTTCGTTTTTGTCAATCCTGTTACATAATAATAACTTTGTTTTCTATCATTCTTCTGCGTACAGAAACAAAGTCACAAACAAATAAGTTCATCATAGTAAATCCATAACCAAATACACAGTTGTGTCTACGTGCCCAGATGTTAGAAATTATCATGTCCAAAATCCTAGCTTGTTTCCCAAAATCACATGTAACAACCATGCCTAATGATGATTGCGAAACACAAGTTCATTCCAAATCATATATTCCAACTTGTCAAAGCCAACAAAATATCTAAAAGAAGAAAGAATGCACCAGAAATACAAGAATATTGTTGACACCAAACCAGGATAGAAAATGGGGAGACATGTTGGAAAGCACAACTCACTAGGTTTTCCTCCATTTAAAACTGCACTTTCAACTGGTTCTACACCAGATAGCTATATATGAATAAAGAAGGGCACCAGCAGCAATACAAGAAAAAGAACACAGATTAACGAGAGAGAGAGAGGAGTTCATTAAACTTTACTTTTCCAATAAAATCAGAGAATGAAAAAGATTAACCTTAATCTCAGGGTTTTGCTCTTTAAGGTACCTCCTAACACCTGTAATTGTACCACCTGTGCCTATCCCAGAAACAAAGGCATCAACTTTCCCACCTGGGCCTTTCCAGATCTCTGGTCCAGCGGTCTCTGAAGTTTTTAGAGAAGAGAAAGAGTTAGGGAATGAGTGAGACCTCATCCCCTTTTATATTGATAACAATGCGTAATTACAAGAGTGTTATCAGATATAAATTATGGGCCAGCCCATTACATCAATCAAGGGAAAATAAAATCAAATAAGAATAAAATATATGCAATATTATTTCCTATTCTAACACTCCCTCTCAAGCTAGTGCGAAGATATTTCTCATACCCAACTTGGTGAGAATGTCATGAAATGGTTTATTCCCTATTCCTTTGGTAAGAACATCCGCCAGTTGATCACCAATCTTCACAAATGGAGTGTATATGATGCCACTAGTGAGTTTTTCCTTGATGAAGTGCCTATCAATCTCAAAGTGCTTGGTTCTGTCATGCTGAACCAGATTATGAGCTATGTTGATAGCCGCCTACAACCTCATGGAATCAGTCTGATGAATCCCCAAGTCTCTTAACAATAATCTAATCCACAACAACTTGCATACACCTTGAGCCATAACCTTGAATTATGCCTCGGCACTGGATCTAGTAACCACATTTTGTTTCTTACTACACCAAGTGACCAGGTTACCTTCAACAAATGTGTGATATCCAAAAGTTGATCGTCTATCAATGACTGATCCAGCCCAATCTGCATCAATAAAAGTCTCCACACTAAGATGACCATGTTTTGAGAAATAGAGACCATTTCCAAGAGAAGATTTCAGGTATCTCAAAATCCTCATAACTGCCTCTAAGTGAGTAGTTTTAGGAGCATGCATAAACTAGCTAATCATACGTACTGCAATAGTAATGTCTGGGTACGAATGGGATAAGTGTATAAGCTTCCCTACTAATCTCTGGTATCTCCCCTTGTCCACTAGCTCTCCCCCTTGATCCTCACTTAGCTTCTGACCCGATTCTAGAGGTGTGTCACATGATCTAGTTCCAAACATCCCAGTCTCCTTTAGCAAGTCAAGTACATACTTCCTCTGGCATATGAAAATACCATCCTTGAACATAGCTACTTCAATACCCAGAAAGTACTTCAAAGTGCCCAAGTCCTTGATTTCAAACTCCTTGACGAGGTACTCCTTCAACCGACGAATTTCTTCAACGTCATCATCTGTCAGAACAATATCATCAACATAAATAATTAAGGTTGTAGTCTTACCAAGTGATGAGTGTTTGACAAATAAGGTATGATCAACCTAACTCTGCTTGAACCCATATTTCAACATAACTTGAGCAAACCTTTCAAACCAAATCCTAGGAGATTGCTTTAGTCCATAAAGTAACTTCTGGAGCCTGCACACTTTACCCTTGGACCTAGCATCTTCGAACCCAGGGGAAATATCCATATAGACTTCTTCTAAATCTCCATGACGGAAGGCATTCTTCACATCAAACTGATGAAGTGGCCAATCCAAATTTGCTGTAAGGGATAGCAGTATTCTCACAGAGTTCATCTTAGCAACTGGTGCAAGTGTATCCTGATAATTTACCCCATAAGTCTGAGTGAAGCCCTTAGTAACCAGTCTTGCTTTGTACCGTTCTATGGAACTGTCTGCTTTGTGTTTTACAGTGTACACCCACTTACAACCAACTAGATTTTTGCCACTAAGTAACTCCACTATCTCCCAAGTGCCATTCTTGCTAAGGGCTCTCATTTCCTCCATCATGACCTGTTTCCACTTAGGAATAGAGAGAGCATCCTAGAAATTGTTAGGCAAACTTACAAATGAAATCTTAGAAAGAAAGACTTTATATAAGGGAGATAAATTAGAATATGAGACATGATTAGAAATAAGATGCTAAGTACATGACGTAACCCCCCCTCCTATTAGCAATAGGAACATAAAGATCTGAAAACTCAAGAATAGAAACATTAGGATTAGAATTACCTGGACTCTCAGGAGAGAGGAATTACTCTGGACACTCATCTAGAGAAGAAGTTGGCAGTAGAGGATTAAAAATAGTGTCTTGCATCCAAGTGACTTTATGTCTATCTTTTTCCCTGGCATAAACTTTTCCTTCTTCCTTTTCCATAACAATTGTTGGCTCAACATCCTCTATCTGTTCAACCACTGGTGGTAATGGAACAGGAATCTCTTCACACCAAGGCTTCCCTTGAAGGGATGACTATAACATTGGGGAGGTTTGAAAGTAAGACTGAGACTCAAAGAAAGTGACATCCATGGAGACAAACCATTTACAAGATGGAGGATGATAACACTTATAACCCTTTTGGGTGGCAGAGTAACCCAGGAAAACATACTTAAAAAACCTAGAATCCAATTTACCACACGTGGGTGAATGATTATGGACAAAATAAACAAATCCAAAGGACTTAGGGAGGAATAGAGAACCCAGAAGAGGTGGATCCGAACAAAACCTGAAGAGATATTTGTTTTTGAAGGACTTGAGTGGAAAGACGATTAATCAAATAAGCTACAGTGAGAACTGTTTCCCTCCAATATGCGCGAGTGACACGCATTTCAAAAAATAGGCAATGGGCCAAATCAATGAGATGTCGATTTTTTCATTCTGCAACACCATTTTGTTAAGGGGTATTAGTGCATGAAGTTTTGTGAATAATACCATGAGTAGCAAAATAACTAGCAAGACCAAAGTCAATATATTCCCCCACATTATCAGAATACAAAATTTTTACAACCGCCCCAAACTGAGTACAAATCATTCTATGAAAGTTTTGAAACACAGAAAACTCCTCACTCTTGTCTTTCATCAAATGTAACTAAGTGGCCCTAGAATAGTCATCTATGAAAGTAACAAACCATTTTTTTCCCTTTAAAGACACAAAAATATGAGGGACCCCATATATCAAAATGAATCAAAGAAAATGGAACTGAACTATTATTAATAGAAGGAGCAAAAAAAACTCTGTGTTATTTTCCACGTTGACATGACTCACTAAAAATCAGACACGTTATTTTTCTCAAAAACAGAAGAAAAAGATGCTTAAGTAGTAAAAATGAGGGATGTCTTAAGCGACGGTGCCACAGCCAAAGGTCTTCCTTGGTGGATGGTAACTAAATAGATAAACAAGCCAGCTTATCAGTCTGATCCAGAATGTTGAGACCATGGTCCTCTCTACCACTACCAATCCTCTTTCTCGTGATAAGGTCCTAAAAAAGATAATGATTAGGAAAAAAACGTCACGCTACAATTCAAATCACGAGTTATACAACTCAAAGATAAAAGATTAACACTAAAATTGGGAACATAGAGTACAGAGGATAAAGGAAGGGAAGAGGTGACATGAATTAAACCTTTCCCTTACACAGATGAAATAGTACCGTCAGCAATACGCACTTTTTCCTGACCTGAGGAGGGTATATACTCTGAGAACAAATTAGAGGAACCAAACATATGGTCGGAAGCACCCAAATCAATAATCCAAAGAACAGTCTTATGAAATAGCAATGCACTTGTAAAGGAAGCCAAGTTACGTGAGTTGGCAAAGGAAGAAGAGGATGCACCGAAGACAGTAATAGAGGCTCGACGGTCTAGCAAGTGGCGAAGAACAATCTCAAACTCTGAGGCAAACAACCCAGAAACATCAGCAGCCAGTGAGACAACGGAAGCTGAAAGTGGTGCTTAACCGTGTCAGAAAGATGTACCTGAGCATTGGTCCCTCGGTCTCTAGATTGGCTCGACCTACCCCTCAAGAATCAGGACGATCTCCTTGGCCACCAGATGGAGTCTCATGTAGCTTCCAGCAAGTCTCACGTATGTGTCGAGGTCTACAACAGTAGTCACAGAAAAAGAGCATCCTTCTCAGAGGAAAGACGAGAACCACAAGTCATACGCTCTCCATCTTCAGGGGTGCAAAAACCAAGGCAAAACGATTAATAGTGGGAGAAGCAAGCATCGTGGAGCGGCGATCCTCCTTATTCTGCACATAAGAAAAAGCTTCCTGGAGAGAATGAAGCATATCCATACCAAGTACTCTACTTCAAACTGGATCATACCGCACACTCATGCCTTCTAAGAACTTGAAGACTCGTACATGTTCTACAAACTTTCGGTAACTAGCAGAATCCATGGGGCAGACAAGTTTATAATCTTGAAGATGGTCAAATCGCTTCCATCCATTGCTAAGGAAGGTAAAATACTGGATAACAGTCATCTCACCCTATACCGACCTTTCAATGGAGCAACATAACTCAAAAGTCTGTGAGAAGTTCCTTTTGCGGGAGTAAGTGGTAACTATAACCTCCCGAATGTCCTGTGCAGTGTCCATAGCCAAATAGCCCTCTTCAATCTCACGGACCATAGAGTGGATCAACTAACCCATGATGAGAGAATTGGTGATTTCCCACTGATTATAACTAGGGTCCGTAGTGCTAGGTCCCTGTATTCTACCATCAACATACTCCATCTTCCCTGTGCTCTTCAAAAAAATAGTCAGACTTTGCGGCCACGCTAGATAATTCTGACCATTGAATAGAGAAGATTGCTGACTAACCCTAATAGGCAGTCAGGGAGCCTAGGAGGACTGTTCTAGAGTGCCGAGGGCCTGTTCAAGGGGTGTCAGAGGGTTGGGTGGGACTGGTGTTGACTCTTGGTGTGAGAAGGTATGAAAGAATTAGGTTATGGCTGGATTAGGGTTGCTAGGGTACGGATGGCTTTAATACCATAAAGATTTTAGAGAAGAGAAAGAGCTGGGGAATGAGTGAGACCTCATCCCTTTTTATATTGATAATAAAGCGTAATTACAGGAGTGCTATCAGGCATAAATTATGGGCCAGCCCATTACAATAATCACGGAAAAATAAAATCAAATAAGAATAAAATATATGCAATATTATTTCCTATTCTAACAGTCTCATAATGGACCTAAACAGATGATATATATCAAATAATTAATCTATCCAATCAACTACCAACATATGCTGATAAGTGATAATACAGAAACTGAAAAATACTGGTGCCATAATACCTTTGGGTTGGCAGGGTTTTCAAATTGCTAAAAAATGTAGGCATTGGGGGTCTTTTCCTTTATTTCTTCCACCTTTTGAACAGCCCCTTTCATGTCCCTAGCAGGATCTGTAAGAACCAACTCAGCTTCAAAAGCTCAGAGAATAATTCTCCTTTCCAGACTCATAGAAGCAGGCATGGTAATGATTAGTTTACAACCCTTAGCTACTGCCATAAAAGCCAAGCCAATACCAGTATTACCACTGGTAGGCTCAATGAGGACACTCTTCAGCAATTATCATTTGGGCAGACAATAACAAAGGAAAGTTTGTCAAGCTCCCATGAACATTGTAGAAGGAACAAGCATAGTGTACAAGCATGTTTACAGTAATTAAATAATTCCCTTTATCTGTAGCAACTTAATACAGTTCATATAAAGGCACATTTCTGTATGCGATTAATCAAATGAACTTCTCATTTTCAAAACCATGGTTTTGTGAAATAGCAATGATAGCCACATTGGTACTAAGATGGAAAGAAGTGAACATACATAATAGAGGAAGAGTAATCCCTTTATCTGTAGCAACTTATTTTTGGATTTTTCAAATTTTTTTAGAATTTTTAAATAAATAAATAAATATATATATATATATATATATATATATATAATTTTTTGGTTTGTCTTGTCGAGCTGAATCTAGAACTTCAAAGTTTTTTGATTTTTTTTTAAAAGCTCACTAAAAATGAAAATAAGCCCAAAAAAAAGAGTCAAAAAATAACAAAATCCCAAAACAACACTTAAGCGTTGTTTTGGATGATTTAAATAAGTGCACATTTTGATTTTTTACGAAAGGATATTGAGAAAATTAAAGAGGTGACGTGATCCAAAAAAGATAAAAAATAAAAAAATAAAAAAAGGCTATTTTAATGTACCCTAAACAAGCTCTTAATATAGATCATGAAAAAGCAATGTGGCCTTCGAAAATTTTCATACAAAGAAAATTTCAAGCAGGAAAAATGAAAAAATATTGATTCAAAACTAAAATAGAAAATTGTTGAAAAATCCAATCTAGCAATTACGTAAGGCATTAGGTCTAGTAGATATTTTTTGTTGGTAAGAGTTTCACCATTTGTGAAATAGTTTGGTGAGAATTCCTTTTGTTATTTTGGAGGACATTTTATTTTCAATGTTACCCTTTAATCTATCTATTGAATTTTTTTAACTATTTGTTCAAATTTTTTTTTTTTCTGTTTAATATTTTGACTATATGTTCAATTTTTCCCCTTATCTATGCAAATATCTATCCAAATTTTATTATCTGTTCAATTTTTTTTCTTATCTATTTAAATCTATCTTTCTAAATTTTATTATCTGTTTAATTTTTTTCCCAGAATTTTATTTGTTGATTTTTTATCTATTCAAATCTTTGTTATTAAAATACACCAAGGCACTGTCTGTTCAAATTTTGAATAGATCTATTCAAATATTGAACAAATCTGTTCAACAACAACAATATTTATATTTGTTCATTTTCTTATCTATTTAAATTTTTATTTTTTTCCTATCTGTTGAAAATATCTGTTCAATTTTTTTGGATCCACTATCTGTTGATAGTTCTTTGCTCACATCTCTCTCTCTCTCTCTCTCTCTCTCTCTCTCTCTCTCTCTCTCTCTTTTATGATTTTGTTTTTGAGTCATTTCAACAAACACTTGGAGGTCCATACCAGATCCACCGATCTTATACAATGATCAAACACACACACATCAAAATAACAAAATTAATAATAATAATAACAAAAAATGCGACATATTACAACACAACATAGAGGAAGAGAGATCTGAAGAGAGTTTATATGTTAAAAACACAATAGATTTGTGGTTATTCATCACTAGTATGAACTCTTGGAGGCTCCAAACTCTCTAAATTTATGTCATCGTAGACTAGATTGGATTCTCTCTGTAAAACCCTAAATTTTCCCAATTCAACACCAACATTGTTCTCAAACTATAGATTATCCAAGTTCTTACCCAAATCAATAGCTCTTTTCGCCTTCGTACAACCACCGTCGATGATCACAATCTTGACTCTATTGACGACGTTGATTTGAGGTAAAAAGTCTTTTGTAGGGGCAAGAAAAGTCATCTCTCGAACTCTTCGACAGAGACACTATAACGATCATAATGGGAAGGGGCTCCGATGATAGCGATTCAACAGAGAAGATTAGTGATTTGATAGAGAAAGGGAAATTAGGGCATGGTCGATGAAGATATTTTTGGAATGACATTGTGTGGCAAGATCGACGATAGTGCGATCTGATTATCGACGACAGATCTCGATCTGACCTGATCGTTGAAGGCAGATCTCGATCTGACCTTCACATCGCCAGTACCGTCATTAAAGTCTTGCTTTCTTGCAAAAGGGTGGAGATCTCTTGACGCCGTTTTGTCTCTACTAGCCGTGAAGTCTCTGTCTGAGAGGGAGAGAGCAAACATGCTCTTCAAGAGGGCGAAGCTGCAGCAATAAATAGTCGGAGGAAAGTCGACTTAGCGCTGAAGGAGAAAGAAATGGGGGGGAGGTGATTTAGAGAGAGAGAAGGGTGATTTAGAGAGAGATAGTAAGGGTTATTATTGTTGCGACCCTAACCCGCCCCTATGGGTTTAGCATCGTAACCGGCCAGTAATCCTTGGATTACTAAAGGCCTCTTGGCTCAAATAACATATAGTTAAGGGCTACAGAAGTGAATATACAACATATACGTAGTCCAGTGAGCTGTGGAGACATACATGGGACAAACAACTTAAAACTTTTATAAACTTGTGAGTGACGACAAAAGATATAGTATTTACACATCACTCCATGCACATGTTATCAGAATTCTTGTCCAAATACAAAACATGGTATAAACATGATCTAGTACTATTACAAAAGCAGCCACTAAGCTTGACTTCATCAAGAACCTCCTCAGAGGCACAAAGGTTGGCTGACAAAAACTGTAACATAGGCCGTCAACTCTGGGCCTGGTCACGTGCCTGCTCACCTACATACATAATATAAAGTGAGCAAAAGCCTAGTTAATAATAAAGAGTAAAGATTTTATTGAATGATGTCCATACATACACAGATTCATAGGTATAGTTACATTTGTATTCAAAGCTCGTACATATATCAAATCATAGTACATGGTACATCCATTAGCATTAACAAATTTGATGACTCACAAGGGACGGCCGTGGAGGCTTTCTGATGACTCATGTGCACAGAGACGTTTCTGATGACCCATAAAGGGACGCATATCATATGATACTAAGGATGCCACGAATACATTTCAAAATCTGGGACAATCATTCATTCATTTCAAACATAGCGTAGCATTTCAGGAAACTAATCATTTCATGTCATAATGTTCAGAAAATATTTAACATTGAACATAACTTTATAAAGTTATTACTCACAGATAATTGGTAGCTCCAAATAGATAGCAGAGTGAGCAATTCACTTATCTTGAGGCGCGTGACCTACATAACATGGCAGATTCATACATTGAAACATACGCTCGGTTGTACATAACTTATTTCATTTATTCTTAGTGTGTTTCTAGCCTTTAACCTCATTATGGAGTCTTAATCATGGCCTAGGAGTGCTTAGGATGGAATGAGGATGCTAAAATGCAGTTGGAACACTTAACAAAAACTTTGCTGAAACAGGTGTCTCGCTCGAGCGTGGCTTCCTTCGCTCGAGCGGACATGCCAATGTAAGTGGTCGCTCGAGCGCACACTCCTTCGCTCGAGCTGTCCACAAAGCATGAAAAAGTTCTGGTTGCATGCAATCTCCGCTCGACGGTCGTTCGAGCGTGAGACCCAAGTCCTCGCTCGAGCATAACTTTTGTCGCTCGAGCGGACTGCAAAACACGCAAACTTCTGAGAGCATGCAATTTACGCTCGGGCCACACTTTTGTCGCTCGAGTAGAAATGTGAAAATGAAAGTGGTCGCTCGAGCGTGGGAACCTTCGCTTGAGCATGGAAGCAAAATTCTGGGTTTTCCAGATTTGCTTCCAAAGTTCAAAACAAGAATTCAACACTTCAAAACTCATCCTTTTGGGTCAAAATTTTGGAAAACATTTAAAAACTCACAAAACATCATGCTTTAAAGATCATTTCATGAAATCAAGGCCCAAAAACATGTCAATTGCTCACAAATTCAACTTAAACTTCACGAATACTCCAAGAACATAACATCCATGGAATGATTTGAGCCACAAGTTTCCAAATCATGATAAAATGAAATGAAATGATGTAAAACATGATAAATTCCTACAACTAAGCTCAATTTATGACATACATGAGAGAATTCCTAGCAAACATGCTCCAAATGTAATGAAATGTACATGCATATATGAATTGATCTTCCTTCCTACTTCTTAAGCTTGATTCTTACATCTCCTAGCTCAATTCACTTAAATTCATGGATGAATCAACTCAACTTCTAGACTGAAGGCTTGGTTTCTTACCTAAAGTCTTCAATTCTTTGAACTCTTGGTGAATCCTAACTCAATTCTCTAATTCTCCTTTAATTCCTAGCAATTCTTCCCTTGCTTCTTGAGATCAACTCTCACTCTCTAATTCTCTCTTCCTCTCACGTTTATGAGCTCAAGGGATAGGAAATGAGGGTGTAAAGTAAAATAAGAGAGTCAAAGTAGCCTTATATAAGCTTAATTAAAGTGGCTTAATTAAAATTGACTTAGGTAAATCACATTGACATTAATTATTCTAATTTAATCGTTCCAAATCGAATTTCAATTGAACCTACCATAAAATTCTAAAAATCTCACATAACATATATACCAAGTCAACTTCTGAATCAGATGCCGATGAGGCCTTCAATTCGCAAAATATAGCAGAATCTCAAATAGATATTCTTACAATAAACAGATAGGAACACAAATAATGCAACATATATGTAATAAATCCAAAATTTGATCTTGGTAATTTATTAGGCACATGAAATCATTGATTAACGTTAATCATGGGTTGGGGTTGTTACAATCTTCCCCTCTTAAAAGAGTTTGGTCCTCCAAACTCGAATTACCTTCATTCTGGAAGAACACCGGGTCCAAAAGGAACAGTTCATGATATCTTTTCATTATGTTTTCTTCCGTTTCCCAAGTTGCATAAGTACCTCCATGGTTTTGCCAATCAACTTTTACTAATGGTATTTCTTTATTTCTCAATCTTTTGACCCTTCGGTTGACAATTTGAATTGGCCGTTCTTCGTACGTATAATCATCTTTCAAGAGTACATGAGTCGGTTCAATGACATGGAATGGATCTCTCAAATACTCTCGAAGCATAGATATGTGAAAAACATTGTCCATGTGTTCCATTACTGAGGATAAGGCCACTCGGTACGTTACCGGGTTGATCCTTTCGAGAATCTCATATGGCCCAACATACCTTGGGGCCAGCTTGCCCTTAACACCAAACCGAGTTTGTCCTTTTATAGGGGTCACTTTTATGAACATGTGGTCCCCGAGTTCATATTCTCTGTCTCTACTTCGAACTTCTACATAGCTCTTCTGACAACTCTGTGTAGTTTTCAACCTTTACTGAATCAATTTCACATTTTCAGTTGTTTCTTGAACAAGTTCCGGTCCCAACAAAGGTCTATCACCTACCTCAGCCCAATATATCGAAGATCGGCATTTTCTCCCATACAAAGCTTCGTAAGGAGCCATTCCAATGCTTCAATGGTAGCTGTTGTTGTACACAAACTTAGGTAATGGCAAATAGGTCTCCCAATTTCCTTGGAAATCTAACACGCACATTTTGAGCATAACTTCTAAGGTTTGATTGGTTCGTTCAGTTTGACCATCTGTCTGTGGGTGATAAGCACTACTCAACCTCAGTTCTGTCCCCAAAGCCTGTTACAAACTCTGCTAGAACCTTGATGTAAACTTCGAATCTCTGTCAGACACAATAGATACTAATACGCTATGTAATCTCGCAATTTCATTCACATACATATTAGCTAACTTATCCGCATTATAAATAGTTTTGACAGGTAGAAAATGGACAGATTTAGTCAAACGATCAACTATAACCCAGATAGAATCCATACCTCGAGAAAAGCAAGGCAATCCTACAATAAAGTCCATGGTAATGTGCTCCCATTTTTATTCCGGTATTGGAAGCGGCTGTAACAAACCAGCGGGTCATTGATGTTCAGCTTTAACTTGTTGGCAATGTAAACATCTAGTCACAAAATCTGCAATGCACTTTTTCATTCCAGGCCACAAAAAATTTTGTTTCAAAGCATGATACAAATTCTTTTTCTCTCTCATCTCTCATTTTCAACCATTTTTTCTCTTACACACATATCTATTCAAGTACAACAAAATATCAAATCATTCCAAACACCCAAACTCTAAAACTATTTTTAAAATATACAACCAAACAAACTAAAAAAAATTATAAACTCTCTTCCCAATTATTATTATTATTTTTTAAAATTTATCTCAAAATACAAACCAAACACACCCATAGGCATCGAACTCAATATATAGGTAGGTTGGTCATTTTGCAAAAAATGTCCTTATAAATATATTGGGCTTGCTTGGTTTGTATCTCAAAATATAATTTTTGAGAAATTTTTTTAAATTTTGTTTAGTTCAAATTTTTTGAATTTTTTTTTTCAAAATCATTTTTTCTCTCCTATATATCAATTAATAACTTTTTCTCTCTCCTCTTTCATTTTCAATCATTTTTTCTCTCACATGCATCTACTCAACTATAACAAAATATAAAATTATCTTAAACTCCTAAATTCCAAAACTATTTTCAAAATATACAATCAAACAAACTAATTTTTTTTTTAAATTCTCTTCTCAATTTTTTTGAAAAAAATTTATCTCAAAACATAAATCAAACACACCCACTATTTTCACACATACACTTTTTGGGTAAAAATAAATTCAAATTTAAATTTATGGTATGAGAGCCTAAATTTAAAAACATGTGAGAGGAAAAATGCGAATTGATTTAAAAATTGAAGAGCTGCAAACGGAAACGGCAAACAGAGGCTGTTTGGTGACAAGGATGCCAGCTAGTCTATTATTGAATTTTGATTGGTGGGTTACACCATATCATTATTGTGACATGGATTACCAGTTTTTCTCCTCAAGCCTTGCTCTTGTCTAGCTTCCCTCCTTTTCGTCCCTGCCTCTCTATTCCCTCTGGTTTTATCTCTCTCTAAACACTAAACCCTTTGGATCTCTCTATCTTGGATCCAAGCCAGACTGGACACACAATTGAAGTGATTTAGGGTTTTAAGGATTTCCAGAACCAATATTTGCAACGATGGAGGTTGATATGGAGACTTCTCCCAGCTACTTCGACCCCGAAGATCTCAGCACCAGAGAGCGCTATCGTCGTTATGGGTATTCTATTTACCATACCATACGCTTTCCATTTCAGTACTAGTCACGTTTTTCCCTCTATTTCTGCTTCATTATCATAACAAGCCCTTTGTAGTTTGTATCTTTCATTTTTATTTAAAATGCCCAATTTCAACCAGAATCATTTGGGTTGTTCACATTTATTTCCATCAATTTGGTCTAACCACATTTATATACAAATACCATGTTTACAGCTGCTAGTGGAGTTACACTCATATAATTGGACACTGTTGGTAACCAACACCAAATTGGGATAGCCATTTCACTTTAGTTATATTTCATATTTTACAACCACTGTAAATATTCATTATTTAATTGAGTGTTTTAAGGAGATACATACATGTAGGCTTGATGTTGCAAGTGTCTTTTACCCAGATCAGTAAGTAATCTGTTTCTATTTCAAGTTCATGACTTGTAGTATAGAGCCCCCTTTCCTGCTATTCAATACTTTTTTTGGTAGGGCTATAGAGATATTTGTTACGTTACCTTGTTACACTGTACATTGGCAAAAATCTGTGACATTCTTTATATCCTTGTAAATGTCAACTTGCTGGGTTTAACTCACTAGGAAAACATGGGGAAATGCACGGTTTTATTTTTTTGTCACAAGTCACAGTAGCTTGAAAACATTTGTTTTCCATTCTACACTTTTTTCCCCCCGTAGTATTAGTGCATTGTGCTCTCAAGCAGCGTTGGTGAAAAATGAATTGGTGAAAGCGTTATGCACACTTGAATGCAAAGGCCTCTTGAAGCCTAGGTGCAAAGCTCAAAGAAAATAATATATAATGATAATGATTCATAATATAATAAAAAGTTCAAAAGTCAAATAGCAATATATTTAGCCTTTTAACGGACACCGACACTGAC
The DNA here is from genome assembly GCF_055761805.1 of Camellia sinensis. Classification (NCBI taxonomy): domain Eukaryota; kingdom Viridiplantae; phylum Streptophyta; class Magnoliopsida; order Ericales; family Theaceae; genus Camellia; species Camellia sinensis. The sequence continues at coordinate 105,457,740 of NC_138962.1, forward strand.
ACTCGTTGGATACTTTCCGACATGTGTCCGACTGTTGTCAAAACGTGTCCTATTTTTTTAAAAGATTTTTTGATTCAGACACTGTTCGAACACTTGGAGGACACATGTGTCCATTGCTTAAACACAAGTGTCCACCAATTAGACACATATGAAACTAATTATAAGTTTGAACTAAATCAGTGTTTTAAAAGGCTCTAGGCGCACCGAGGCGATACGGTCTGCTATAGCCTATGCGCGAGGCGCGAGGCGAAGCGCGTGCCTCACCAAAGCGAAGCTCAAGTAGTAGAAGAAAAGCAAAATTATAAAATAGGCAAATTTTTAAACATAACAAATATATATATATATATATATAATATTTAAAAAATCATAACCATTTTCGATAATTTCTAAACATAACATTCAATCTTCTAAAAATTAGAAATATAATATCCAACAAAAGATATAAAGTATAACATTCAATCTTTTATCACTTTTTGCTCTTTTGACTACATTTGGTCATTTTATATTGAATAGTTTTGAATCCCTGTGGGTATGTCCACAAAAAAAGCACTTAATCAACAATTGGAGTAGAAAAATGGGTAAAGCCCATGAAGCCCACACCTTGCGCCTCAAAAAAAGCCCTCGCCTCAGCTGAGCCTCGCGTGTTGCGCCTTGCCTCGATCTGTTCGAAGCGCAAGGTTGCACCTCATTGCGCCTTGCGCTTAGGTGCGAGCCTAAGCGCGCCTTTTAAAATACTGAACTAAATAACTTAGGATACAATAATAAAAGAAAAAACAAAGTAAATTTATAAAATAAGTGTTATATTGCATTTTTTATTATCTTTGAATGACATATTCATATATGTGACGTATAATAAATATATTAAATTATATATTTCGTGTGTGTCCCCCGCGTGTCCTAAATATTTTGAAAGTTGGTATGCCCGCATGCTTGTATAGTATGTGTCGTGTCGCGTGTCCGTGTTTGTGCTTCTTAGTACATAGGTTTTGATTGCATCACACAATCCATAAGAAAGCTTCAAAGCTCCTGAAATTCTCTAATATCAACTCTGTTGACTTAGAAGCATTACACGACTTTATATAAGCTCTAGAGATTTCCTATTCCAACTAGAACTAAAAAAGAAAACTACTAAAAATATATTGACTTCCAAAACTAATTTAAAGCCAAATAAGAAACATAAATTAAAACTAATTAAATAACTTGATCCACAAGACAACCCATGGGTAACCCCTACAGCCCATGTTAGCAAATATAAAAATTACCAAAATACCCCTATGCTAAAAATTCTAGGAAACTTAAAAATAATAATAAAATAACACTCTAATAATACTAGAGACATGATTATATATGGTTCCTATTGGTTTTTCTTTGAAATCATGCAAACTTTCAAATATCATCACTTCTTTGAATTTACGCTTCCTTGAGCTTCTTATTGTTGGAAATGGTAGAAAAATTCTAGGTAAAACCAGAATTTTTTCTCAAGTTTGGCCTATTTTTTAGATGGGCCCGAGCGTCGATTTACTCGGGTCAAAGTGGTAACGCATTCTATGCCGCGTTGTGATTCACGTGGTATATTTGGTTGCTCAAAACCATTACCGAGTGAATGGGAAATTGAAGCCAAAGTGTGCTCCATGGAAATGGAGTTTTGGTGGAAATTCCTTGAGGTTGTAAATTGACTTGTCCCACATTGATTTGGTGGGAAGTTTTGAAAGGGTTTATAAGGCTTGGGTTAGATACTTGGGGTGTGCCCCAAGGGGTACCCAAGTGTTTTAGAGGGAGAGGTTATGGGCTAGACCCATTGGACCCAAAAAAAACCTCACGCGCGCGCCGCCGTCCGGGCGGGCGGGCTGGGCTGGGCTTGGGCTTGGGCTTGGGCTTGGGCGCGGGTGCGTGGTGTGTGGTTGGGCTTGTTTAGCCCAATACTAATCTTTTTGGGCCAAAAACATTTGAATTTAATTTTATTTTTGGTAAAATAAAATCCAGAATTCAAATTAAACTGATTTGGATTTTCTGTACATCCAAACAGAGCCCTTCCCGTTTTCAAACAGAAATAAACTAGTTTGGAATTAGTGCACACCCAAACAGGGCCCTTCCCATTTTTTGCCATCTGTTTGAATTATTAACAGATTCAAATCTGTTTGAATTCAAAACCAACAGGTTTCATACCTGTTCAATTTAAAATCAAGAGTCACCTTTACATCTATAAATAGGATCACCCTCATTTGATGTTTTTAAATTCAGAAATTTCGTATTTCACTTATGTTTATTCTATTCTTCATTTTGTTGCATTTTATTTCTGAAAGAAAGAGTGTAAACACTTATTGTGTTCGTAAGGCAAACAATTTGTAGTGCTGCTATTGTTTGTGGTAGATCATTTCATCCTGGGAGATAGACGTCCAAATTCTGAAAGCACCGTGGAGAGGACGAATCTGTCTTAAGGACACAATGTCAAACACTGGACTTGATCAGAAAATAATTCGAAGAAATTAAATCAAGTAAGTTATTTAATTTATTTTCATTGTTGTTTTTTATTTATTAAAATCAGATTTAAATTTTGTTTTTGTAACAAAATAAAATCTGTTATTTATTTATTTATTTATTATTTCGAGTTTGTTTTTTGTAATCAAACAAATTCTCTCTTTTTCTTTATTTCTTTAAATTCTAGTTGTTGTTTTGTACACAATAGAATTAAATCTTTTAAATACAGTGAAGATTGTCCAACAATCTTAAGACAGATCCCGTTTTTGGTATCTTCATTGTATTTAATTTTCTGTGTTTTCAAACTAATATTCTGGTTGGAAAAACAAATAGTGATTTATGCTATTTGACAGATAGTAGTAATATACTGTCTCTTTTCTTTGACAACTAGTAGTAATATACTGGTATCATTAACAATTGCAGAATATTATTTGGTATTACAGAAAATTATTTTGGTATTTTATTTTTCTAGTTTTAGTAACAAGGAAAATAAAATTATATTATTTTCTAGTTTTAGTAACAAAGAATATAAAATTATTTTGTGGTTTAATTTATTTTCTGATTTTGGTAATTAGAAAATTATTTTGTGTTTGTTCTGATTTTTGTAATCAGATAGTTTTGTGGTATTTTATTTTTTAGTTTCAGTAATAAGGAAAATAAAATTACAGTATTTTCTAGTTTTAGTAACAAGAAAAATAAAATGATTTTGTGTTATAATTTATTTTCTGGTTTAAGTAACTAGAAAATTAATTTGTGGTTTGGTTTTCTGATTTTTGTAATCAGATATTATTTCGGTATTTTATTTTACTAGTTTTAGTAACAAGAAAAATAAAATTATTTTGTATTGTAATTTATTTTCTGGTTTTAGTAACTAGAAATTAATTTTGTTAATCAATCATGTAACTTTGTGACTCGGTCACAATCTGTTAATTTTATAAGTGACTTATGGTTTCGTTTGGTAGACCACTTATTTTTGAACCCTTTGTGAAAAGGTGTTAATTCTTTTGACTTTATCATAGTTCATCGTGAGTATACATGGAAGAATTTGTTTCTAGAGTAAAATATTAGTTTTACAAACTAATTTTATTTTTAGTACAATGTGGATACATAGTCTTGAATTGTTTCTGCACTTGAGTCGGAATATATATATATATATATTCAGAACATTTTAATGCATATTTAATTTGTTTATTTATGTACAAATCAAACTTATTAAATGAAGGTATGTATTCATTTTGAAATTTAAAGTTTAAATGCGTTGGATTTTATTTATGAGTTGAGAATCTTTTTATTTCATGATGCAAGTGATGGGATCGTGAATGATTAATTTATTTTGTTAATTCATTATTTTTAGTTGATGCGTTTGATATGCATGTATGATATCAACTCAAGTTATTTGTTAACAATAATTTCAAGTGATTTGGAATGATAAATTGTTATGTCGACTTTGGACATAAGCAGGTTAATTTGAATATTTCTAATCAATTTGAATGGGTGTTTAAACACCAGAGAAATTTAAACATGACGATGTATGTAATTATATCGGTCCGTTTAATTGGGAAGTAATTTAAGAAATCTTTTATGTTGATTATTGAATTATGTGACATGAAATGTCATTAATAATTATTTTACTTGTGTAGTAGAATTTGTTAAACCATGAACCATTTTATTAATATGGGGGTGTATCTCTTGCATTAGTTGAGATAATTTAATTTTCTTCTGTCACAAATATCTTTTATGACAGTGACACTTTTTCCGTGAATGAGTTGCAAGAATGTATACAATCAATTGGGTTTTTGAATTGTTCGTTTCTTAGGCAAAATTTTTATGAGGATATGATTTTGTCAAAACATTAATTCTGATTTGTGTAGTCATAATTATTTTGGATTTTTGGATTTGAAATTTATGATTCAAGCACATCATAGATAAGAAATGATGAATGCCATGTTACTAAGTTCAGGCTTACCACAGAACTTGCGGGGGGAAGCAATATTTTCTGCTAATTATGTTCTTAATAGAATACCCCACAAGAAAACCAAAAGCATTCCTTATGAATTGTGGAAAGGTCGACCACCTTCCTACAAATACTTAAAAGTGTGGGGGTGTTTGGCAAAAGTTGAAGTACCTGTTCCTAAAAAGACTAAGATTGGACCAAAAATAGTAGATTGTGTGTTTATTGGTTATGCTCCGAATAGTAGTGCATATCGGTTTCTGACTTATAAATCAGAAATACCTGATATAAATGTGAACACTATTATAAAGTTAAGGAATGCTGTGTTTTTTGAACATGTCTTTCCTTACAAGAAAGGACAGGAATTAAGCTCACAGAAAAGAACTTATGATTGTACACAAAGTCAAGAGACTAATGACAATCAAACACAAGAGACTAGTAATGGTCTCGACCAACAGGATTTAACTAATGAACCAAGACGAAGTAAGAGAGCGAGAACATTTAAATCCTTTGGTCCAGATTTTCTGACATACTTGTTAGAAAATGAACCTCAAAGCTTTAAGGCAGCAATGACAGGTCCTGAAGCACCTTTGTGGAAAGAGGCTGTTAATAATGAAATTGAATCCATTATGCAAAATCATACTTGGGAATTGGTGGATCTTCCACCAGGTTCTAAACCTCTTGGATATAAATGGATATTCAAGAGAAAAATGAAAGCAGATAGTTCAATTGACAAGTATAAAGCAAGACTTGTAGTTAAAGGTTACAGACAAAATGAAGGTCTGGATTATTTTGACACATATTCCCCTGTGACAAGAATAACATCCATTCGCATGCTTATTGCTATAGCAGCGTTGTTTAATTTAGAAATACATCAAATGGATGTTAAGACAGCTTTCTTAAACGGTGATCTAAATGAAGAGATCCATATGGAACAACCCGAAGGGTTTGTAGTATCAGGGCAAGAAAAGAAAGTTTGTCGACTTGTAAAATCCCTTTATGGATTAAAACAAGCACCTAAGCAATGGCATGAAAAATTTGATCATGCAATGCTTACTAATGGGTTTAAGATAAACGAATGTGACACATGCGTCTATGTTAAAAACACTGACCAAGGATATGTCATAGTTTGTCTTTATGTGGATGACATGTTTATCATTGGAAGCAGTCAAAACATGATCAAATCAACTAAGCAGATGCTTAACAAAAGATTTGATATGAAAGATATGGGGGTCGCAGATGTTATATTAGGAATGAAAATTACTAAAACATCTGACGGATATGCATTATCTCAATCTCATTATATTGAGAAAATTCTTGATAAATTTATCAAGGATGATTTGAATTTAGCTAGAACATCTGTAGACATCAGTCTTTATTTATCGAAAAATAAAGGTGATGCAGTTTCTCAGTTAAAATACTCCCAAATCATTGGAAGCCTAATGTACCTAATGAATTGTACTCGTCCTGATATAGCTTATGCTATCAGTAAATTGAGTAGGTACACTAGTAACCCTGGAGAAGACCATTGGAAAGCGATCATTCGAGTTCTTAGATATCTAAGATTTACTCGTGATCATGGTTTGAACTTTACTCGATATCCAGCAGTACTCGAAGGTTATTGTGATGCCAATTGGATATCGGATACTAAAGATTCAAAATCCACTAGTGGATATGTCTTTACTCTAGGAGGCGCTGCTGTTTCTTGGAAGTCCACGAAACAAACTTGCATCGCACGATCCACAATGGAATCCGAGTTCATTGCTTTAGACAAAGCAGGTGAAGAAGCAGAATGACTTTGTCACTTCTTAGAAGACATTCCAATGTGGCCAAAACCTGTGCCAGCTATTTGCATTTATTGTGATAGTCAATCTGCAATAGGCAGGGCACAGAATCACATGTATAACGGTAAGTCACGACATATTCGTCGTCGACATAATACCGTAAGGCAATTGTTGTCAAACGGAATAATCTCAATAGATTATATAAAATCTAAAGAGAACATTGCGGATCCGTTAACAAAAGGTTTGACAAAAGAGCTAGTGTATAGTTCATCAAAGGGGATGGGATTAAAGCCTATTACATAAGAGTCGTCATAATGGTAACCCTACTTATATGACTGGAGATCCCAAGAACTAAGTTCAAAGGGACAACTAAGTTATGTATGGCTCACCAGAAATCACCAAGGGATTAAAAATTCCCTACCCATTCCTATGGTGAGAGTGATATCTGCAACATATGTTGTCTGCAGGGGTATAAGGATAAGCTTTGTTTTTAATGATTACTTATATCTTGATTAAGGCATAAAATCAAGATGAGTATAAGGAGATACTCACAATAAGAATCACCTATATGAGTGTTGAACTGGGGCCGGTTCTATGAGAATGAAGAGGCTAAAATTCTCTAGAAACACTTATGAAAACCAGGCGCGTTCAAGGCCAAAATGAACATAACAGTGAGAACCACGATGTGTTAGAAGATATTTTGTGTGAAATCTATTGTCTTGGCTTACACAAACGGCTGAACAATTCAAGGCATTGCGTCCATTGGTTAGCCAGTAAGTCCGATAGGTTATCACTAGGGAAGGTTCAAGGCCGAAAACTACCTATCCTGATGCAAGATATTTTCGACTTATACTCTTTCGTAAAAGTCTGCATATTGTTGCATTTCCGTTGTCATCAAATTCCATTCATGTGGGGGATTGTTGGAAATGGTAGAAAAATTCTAGGTAAAACCAGAATTTTTTCTCAAGTTTGGTCTATTTTTTAGGTGGGCCCCGAGCGTCGATTTACTCGGGTCAAAGTGGTAACGCGTTCTATGCCGCGTTGTGATTCACGTGGTATATTTGGTTGCTCAAAACCATTACCGAGTGAATGGGAAATTGAAGCCAAAGTGTGCTCCATGGAAATGGAGTTTTGGTGGAAATTCCTTAAGGTTGTAAATTGGCTTGTCCCACATTGATTTGGTGGGAAGTTTTGAAAGGGTTTATAAGGCTTGGGTTAGATACTTGGGGTGTGCCCCAAGGGGTACCCAAGTGTTTTAGAGGGAGAGGTTATGGGCTAGACCCATTGGACCCAAAAATCACCACACACGCGCGCGCGGCCCGCCGTCCGTCCGGTCGGGTGGGCTGGGTTGGGCCTGGGCTTGGGCGTGGGTGCGTGGTGTGTGGTTGGGTTTGTTTAGCCCAATACTAATCTTTTTGGGCCAAAAACATTTGAATTTAATTTTATTTTTGGTAAAATAAAATCCAGAATTCAAATTAAACTGATTTGGATTTTCTGTACATCCAAACAGAGCCCTTCCCGTTTTCAAACAGAAATAAACTAGTTTGGAATTAGTGCACACCCAAACAGGGCCCTTCCCATTTTTTGCCATCTGTTTGAATTATTAACAGATTCAAATCTGTTTGAATTCAAAACCAACAAGTTTCATACCTGTTCAATTTAAAACCAAGAGCCACCTTTACATCTATAAATAGGATCACCCTCATTTGATGTTTTTAAATTCAGAAATTTCGTATTTCACTTATGTTTATTCTATTCTTCATTTTGTTGCATTTTATTTCTGAAAGAAAGAGTGTAAACAGTTAGTGTGTTCGTAAGGCAAACAATTTGTAGTGCTGCTATTGTTTGTGGTAGATCATTTCATCCTGGGAGATAGACGTCCAAATTCTGAAAGCACCGTGGAGAGGACGAATCTGTCTTAAGGACACAGTGTCAAACATTGGACTTGATCAGAAAATAATTCGAAGAAATTAAATCAAGTAAGTTATTTAATTTATTTTCAGTGTTGTTTTTTATTTATTAAAATCAGATTTAAATTTTGTTTTTGTAACAAAATAAAATCTGTTATTTATTTATTTATTTATTATTTCGAGTTTGTTTTTTGTAATCAAACAAATTCTCTCCTTTTCTTTATTTCTTTAAATTCTAATTGTTGTTTTGTACACAATAGAATTAAATCTTTTAAATACAGTGAAGATTGTCCAACACTTATACTTTGCATCACTTGCCAATATCTTTAAATTTGAAAACAATTATTGGTGGATAATATAACAAAGTGTCCAACTAATCATATACCATTTAAGCAAATCTTTTTATATAATTTCTCATGTGCTTTACCAAATAATCACAATTACAAAATATTTACAATAATGATACTTGATAGTCATGATCAAAATGAAGTATGTGGTTGAATAAAAATATATCTAAAAGTCAAAATCGAAAAACACTAGTGGTCCATGCCTAACATAAGCAACGCAATACGATCCTCAAGTGTATAATGATCATTCTCATTAAGCATACGACCATTATCATTGTAATCTAAAGGTAGAGCTAATAAATTATATATGTTAAAATATAAAAAAAAAGCTCGATTTAAGCTTATCAAATAGAATGTTTTTAGTGTAGTGTTGTAAATATGCTTCGTTTTACCTACTAAACGCTCTTCTGTTATTGCACTTTAAGTGCGTTTTTACCAGCACTGCTTTAACGAATTACAGAATTTACTGTATTTCGCTTGTGCATACCTGCACTAAATGATTATGCAATGTGTAGGAAAAGGCACTCAACTTCCAGTCACGACAATTCAGTTTCTAAGTTCAGTGGAACCAGGATTTTGTATGATGGGCAGAGCATTGAAAGGCGGCCAAACGCTGCACTTTTTCTTGAAGATATCAAACAAGAGGTTGAGAGCTTTGATGCTGATCAATTAGAAGGAACACCTGCAAAGACACAATCTGGTTTGTGGAGAAAATCATTGGCTGGCAGTCGTGGTGTATCTGAGGCAGATGTTGCTGCTGATTCGATACATCGACCTGGAAGTTATTCATTAAAATCTTGCAAGCATGAGGATGATGCATTGTCAGATGGTGGAGATACAACTTTTACTTTATTTGCTTCTCTACTTGATTCTGCTCTCCAAGGTGTTGGAAGTAAAATTTCTTAATTAAAATCACAATTTTCTCACTGTTTTTGCATATGGATTGGTCTCTTGCATCAATGGTTATAGATTTTGACCAGGTTCGAAGGATGTGTTTAAGTTGCATTTATTCATCTAACCTATGCCAGTTTTTGTAGGTGTGAGATCACAAGATGTTTTATTGAATCTAATTAATGTTTATCAATTTTGGAGCTGTGTGGATCATTTTAAAAACAAAATTGAACTTTAATTATTGTGGATTCATTGACATCAAAGAGGGCAATTCATCAAGTGCATTAATCTTTTGGAGTTTCATGAACTATTTGATTATGCTTTTGTATATGTGATGCCTCTATGTTTTTGTGTTTAATTATGTGTAAATCCAAGTTCACCCCTTTTAAATATATATATATATATATGTGGAGTTTTTCTGTTTGTGTCATTCATTATGGTATACATCCATTTAGGATTGCATGATGATGAAATAGTGCAATGCTACTTGGTTTTTCGTTGTTTCGCGGATAAACATTTAATTATTTGCTAAAATTGGCATGGAAACTTTTCAAATTGCTTGATGCTTATGATCTTATGTAGAAATGAAATTTGATTTTGACCTCAAAGCTTTGTAGTTCATTTTGAGTCAACTTTGCTATCCTCTAGTTAAATTGTTATTTTACATATTGCCAAATCTTAAATTTTTGATGTGCTTATGTTATTCTGACTCATGTTGGATGCTGATCTAGTGACTGTTTGGTGCTAACCTAATAAATATTTCCATTCCATAACTCCTGGAGAATGTTTTGGAGGATTTTGGACCTAAGATGGTAAACTTGAGAAGCTTACAAAGATTATTGATTTGCTTCTTTGAAAGTTGAATGAATGTTTTATCTTGTTGCACATTTTAAATTGCTACACTGGTGTTCAGAATTTCCTTTCTGTGCTCAAGTTTCTTCTGCCACAAAACTTATTATGAATAACATTTATGATTCCCTTGTGTATCTTACAGTTGACATTTTGTGTATCACAGGGTTGATGCCTATCCCTGATCTGATATTGCAATTTGAGAGATCTTGCCGCAATGTATCGGAGTCAATAAGGTGGGTCTCACACTTCTCATATATTTGTATTTCTGTTGAAGAGTCTTCTTTTGGAATATGTGTGCACATGTACCACTGTAGCATGCTGAGTATTGTGAATATTATTGTAGTATTTTACTGTGCATGCACGGGAAACATTTCTTTATTAGGATGAAAATAGGAGGTGGGCAAATAAGGGAGGAGGAAGTCTCATTTCTAGTTTATAAAGAAAGAAGCAATGAGAAAGGTCTTTGCCTAAAATATTTTGTACAGTGCACCCTTTTTGTGTGTAAATACTGGCTTTGAATCATGCTGAATGAGGTTCTTAGGATGCAGTTATCATGAATATTTTGTTTTGATTTTTTCATATTAAATTTGGTAATGCTCAGCATCTTGGTTGGTTGTTTTACTGTGTCCCTGTGCTCTACTTCTGTAGGTATGGATCCAATGAAAGACATAGAATTGTGGACGACAAGTTGATGAGGCAGAAGGCTCGACTCTTACTTGATGAGGCTGCTTCTTGGTCTCTTTTGTGGTACCTATATGGGAAAGGAAATAAATCTTTACCATTAATGTTCCTATCATAGAATTGATGTTTTATATAGATAAAGTGGACTCTACAGTGTCACTACAACAATGTTGAAACTTCTTGAATGCATGCTCATTGAAGTTTGGGAAGTTCATACTTAATGATTTATGTACTGAGGAGTGAAGTATTTCTGTAATTTATCCATTCTCTGTTGGTATCAAATTATTTAGTTGTGCTTAAGAAGAAATAACATTGTGACATTCAAAAATTATTTTAAAGTAGTTCCATGTTATTAGATTAAAGCACACTTGAAGTTTATATTTGTCAGTTACATCCCTGCTGAATATGAGCATATAAGTGATCTGACCGTTCTCTTAGACATTTACGATTAATTCTTCTCTCTTGGTCAATGTAATATTTGACCACTCCTCTCTGCACCTCACCTTTTAATCCATTGTTTCAATTCGGCTGGTTATGCGGACTTCTAAGTATCTTGTTGGTTCATGGTGTAATGATCTTGATGAGACAACATTGGTATATGCTACAACATTGGATCATGAATCAGCTAGTATTAGAAATCTTGGAAGATTTTTATTCCTGATTGTTGGTGCATGTCATACCTGATGCCATGTCTAATTGAATACTTAGAAAGCTTTACAAAGTGTTATCATTTGCCTTATTAAACAAATTTCTGTTTGATGGTGAAATTGGTCATTCTTTTATATACATTTCTCATCTTGTAACTTCCTCCAAATTAATTCTTAAATTAGATGATTGGCTATCCCAACATTCATATTAGAATGTTCAAACTTTAGTTACATATTTGCTCACATAGTTTCCTGGTTAGGAATAATGATGCATATTGAAGTTACTTAATGTACTTGACTGTTTAGACAAGGTATTCTTGTTGGCTCCTGCATGTTTATGTTGGCTTGTTTGTGAAAATTATGTTTTTCATCTTCTTGCAGGAAATGAAGAACTCCCAGAAGATATGATGCTGGTGACGCATCTACTATTGTTAACTCTCTAGTTTTCCATTATGTTTTCTTGCTCTTATATTGTGAGTTTCATCTAATGCCTTATGACAGTCCCCAACAACTTCGCATTTGGAGGCTTGCCAGTTTGTTGTTGCAGATCATACAGCACAATTAGGCCTCCGGATTGTTCAGTGGCTTGAAGGATTAGCCTCCAAAGTCCTTGATTTGGATAATGAGGTGATGAGTCTGCTACTTTCTCCTGTTTTGACGGTCTAATGCTTATCCATGGTTTGTTGTTTCTTTACTTTTTAAAATTTAATTTTGATTTTGAATGCCTTTCTTGTTGCATTTCAACAGATAGTCTGAAGTTGCCAACTATTGTGAATTGATACCATTATCCACCATATACTTGAATTATTTTTTCCTTTTTCGATTAGAGAAATTAGCATAGTTGAAGGTGGCAACTATTGAATTGATACCATAATCAGCCATTGTTATTTTTAGTTTATTTGAGATCTATTTTTGTAAACAAATGATTTAGGAAGTGAAAGTTAACATCTTTTTTCTTTAACATGCACATCAATGAGGTGTAAGGCTTGGAGTGCTGTGCCTTCTCCCAAATTAGCAGACAACTTAGTGATCAAAGACTTTTTTCCTGGAGAGATTTCAGTGCACGATAATAAATCAAATATAATATCAAGATATTGGGTGGCAAAGAAGATAAAATATGCAATAGGTTTTATGTGCTGAAATTTGAAAGCAAAAGATTTAAAACTTTTATTTTGTATTAGTAAAAGGAGAATGTGATTTGGTAGAAGAATCAGTGACTTGCAAAATGAGTTGCCTGGTTGTGTTAGGAGAGTATTGATGATGGGCCCCTGGAGGGTTGAACAGGAGCAATTGTAAATTGTATTCTGAAAGCAAAATTTTGTTTTAATACATTGTAGTTCATAAGGCAGTTTGGTGGGAAGGTTACGAAGCATGATATGGTCCTGGAAAAGGGAGAACTTCAGTTGATAATTATATTTAAATGGTGACTAGTAAGTCTAAGATATATATATAAATTCACTTGATGATCCATATTGTAAGTTTACAACTTCGGTGTGTGGTGATCAAGACATGCATGTACTTACTAGAATAAGTCATTTGGAAACTAGAGATGGTTTACATTACATGCATCATGGGTGAGGATCAAATGCTTGTGTCATGAAGAAATTAAAGGATCTGGAACAGTGACAACTTTACACTCATTATTTACCCAATAAACCACATAGGGGAACACATTACAGCAGAAATTATTAACTTCCCTGTTTTTAGGAACCGTATCTATTTTTTATTTTATTTTATTTTTGGGAGCAATTTACAGATATGGGAAAGTCATTGGGGTTTTAATTGAGGGCTTTGAAGGTAAGAATAGTCTCATTGTAAGATGAAGCGTAACAAAACTGAGGCTTGCACCTATTACAGTGGAACAAATTATATTCAACTGGGGAGTATTTATTTAATTGTGTTTGATAAGTAAAAGTATTGATGATAGCTGCATGTGGAATAAAGGAGGTATTTTATATGATGAGAGAAAAGAGAAGGAATAAAGAGGGATATAAATGCTGCATCAACTACTATGTGAAAAATTTATGAGGTGTGCTGTAAAACTAAGAGGGTGACTGAGCAAAGTTCAAGAAATGAGACAAGAATAGTAGTATATTATTTGGTTTAGTATTATGTTGGTTACCCATGGAAGTTATTGATATGTTATGCAACTGAAGGAAAGATGAGCATCTTCATATTGTTTTGTGGCTTTTGATGGAGTTATGGGGGGTGTGAAGTGATTCTTAATTACAATAGGTTAAGGTTGCATTGGGAAGGTTTTCTTTTGGATTGATTATGGTTGGATTGGTCAGGCCACTTCAGGGAAGAGATCCAATGTTGTATGCCATTTGTGATCACTAGTTTGACTAGTACCGACTGTGATAGTTTAGAGCTTGATTGCCTTGATTTAAGTTGAGATGCTTTAGAGTTCAATGGGTATATATGAGAAGCAAAACTAGAGTTGGTAAAAGGATTTTGTAGAACTGGGGGCAGGTGGTGAGGGTGTAATGATAATGGATAGCCACTGTCCAACAAATTACTAAGACTGCTGATTTTATCTATCAATTGTTAGATAAAAAACAGCGTAGATGTAAGGAAATATCCATAAATTAATTTCATGATGAAAGTACAAATATTGTTGTGTGGGATCAAGCATATGTATCGAATTGGAAAGAAAGTCAAGTAGGACAATGGGTGTGCTTTATTGATGGACAAGATCCAGGAAGTGACGGAATAACACACTCATAAGGGCGAGCTTTAATTAAAACTGAGGAGGCTGAAATGGATGATTGATTGGTATGGATGGATGCTGGAGATTTCATTAATACCACCAGTTGTGGGATGGGTAAGCAAATGTTGACTAAGCTTTCTGGTCATGCAAAATGAAAATGGAGAGGTCTTAATGAAAACATAGATTATGGGATGACAATTTTGTGGCTCTCATTCGCATTGTTTTTTTCAGCCCGGTTGACTTCCAGTTTTCATATTTGAACATGTGGTTGGCCCGAAGCAGAAGGATCAAGCCATGATTAAGCTATGTTGGGTCCTATTATCAATATCTAGACAGAACACCAAAGAACCATTTGGCAGCCATTTAGTCATTTATCTTCTTTGAAGAAGATTGTATTTAACAATAATTGTTTGATTTCCTTGGTTCTTCCCTGATAGTTTAAACTTCACAATAATTTGACTGAAATTGTATTAGGAGTTCTGTGGTATGGTTGGCATAACTGTTGGTTGTCTTCGCAGGTGAGAGGTTCTCATGTTGGTACTTATCTCCCCAGCTCTGGGGTCTGGCGTCATACCCAACGTGCTCTAAAGAAAGGTGTCTCAAAACCAAAAACTGTTCGTCACTTGGATTTTGATGCTCCAACGCGTGAACATGCTGAACAACTACCTGATGATAAAGTACTTTTCGATGAACAGTTGTCTCAATATATATAATTTTATTTCACCCATGAACTGCTTGTGGTCTGTTGTAGTACATTTTGAATATAATTTTGATTACATTTCAATATATTAAAGTCCTTTTCACATCTGTTCAGCTTTGCAACCACGCATTGTATCTGCATCCTATGCCGTTCATCTTGTTGGATTCAATTTTGCTGAAACTAGTAGATCTAGAAGATTTTTAACATTTTTTGAAATATATTATTTGTCTATTTATTTTTTATTTGTTAGAATTATGTAAACTTTTTTTTTTAATCAACAGAAACAAGATGAATCTCTTCTGGAAGATATCTGGAGTTTGTTAAGGGCTGGCAGACTAGAGGAGGCCTGTGATCTTTGCCGGTCTGCTGGACAGGTATGCAAAATTTTTTTGGGGTTGTAGTTGTAAACTTCCTGCCCCATTGTGATATTAAATTCCCTTTGGGCAGCCATGGAGAGCTGCAACTCTATACCCATTTGGAGGGTTGGACCTATGTCCATCAGTTGAAGCCCTGGTAAAAAATGGAAAGAATAGAACTCTTCAAGCTATTGAACTTGAAAGTGGCATTGGTCACCAATGGCGCCTTTGGAAATGGGCTACCTATTGTGTATCAGAGGTACGGGAAAAAATATTTAATCAAAGTACTTTCTGTGAGCGAACTTTCTTATGCAGTTACAATGATTTCTATAAATGTCGCACACATTCCTTGTGCTCCCTTTTTCTCAATATTTTGTGGTTCTAATTTTTCTCTTCGGCAACTCCCATTGATTGATAAATCAAATCTTGTTCACTTTCTCTTGTAAGATTGGTAGACAATTGACGTTATTGTAAATTGTTTTCTGCTCTTCTTGTTTGGAGATTCTCAATATTCGTAGCTTAATAAGATGCTGCCATTTCTCCATTAAAAAATGGTCGATCAATTAAGTGATTTCCTTTCTTCTATGCCTTCTTGTATTGAAGAGAATTGCAGAGCAAGATGGTGGGAAATATGAAACAGCAGTATATGCAGCCCAGTGTAGTAACTTGAAGCGTATTCTTCCTATTTGTACAGACTGGGAGGTAATTTTTTGCTCCTTAATGATGCTACCTTCTAATTTTTTATCAGTTTTTTTTGGGTGAATAAAATTTTTTTTATCAGTTTTTGTTCACCCATAATTCGCTTTGACACATCTTTTGAGCTTTTTGTAAGAACAATCAACCACTTATTCCTCCTACCTATTACCTGGTATAAAATGCATATGAGCACATGTAGAAGCTCTCCTAGTTGTGGTTTTGATTCTAAGGATGTCTATTTAGCTTCTACAACATGGATTGCAACATATATATATGTATAATATATATTGAGGAGGCTGTTTGGTTAGGCTGATTTCGAAAAAGCTCAATGGGGTTTCCACAAATAGAAGTATGTGGGATTTCGATTCCTTTATAAGGGAGTGTGAGTTGATTGATCTACCCTTGAGTAGTGCTCGGTTTACTTGGTCTAATCTTCAGGAGAATAGTGTTTACCGTAGGTTGGATAGATTTCTTCATACTTTGCGTTGTGAGGAGTTGTTTCTTGATTTAAGGCAAGAGGTTGTCCCAAGAGTTGTTTCTGTTAGGATCAAACACACCCAGAAAATATTATCTCACACACACAGAGAACACAATATTTACGTGGTTCGGCCCAATGGCTACATTCACGGACAAAAATGAGAATTTTCACTAAAATGGAGCAAAATACAAATATAGAGGGGGAGATGAAACTCACTCAACTCACAGCTCTCACTCTCCAATTTCTGATCTATACAACCCCTCCTCACTCATCTCAATTTATAACCAAGAGAGGAGGAGTAGGTGAAATGATAGCCATAATTGGCCAAGGTGGTGCCACCCTCACTATCTTCCTTTAGTGAGTTGGTGTTGCCCTCCACCAGCTTCTTTTACCACATGGTGCCACCCACACCATGTGGATGGTGGGCTCCTTACCATGTGGGTAGTGGATGGAGCCAACAATTCTCCCCCTCCACGCCCACATGGACAACTGACTTCTCACTTGAAGTCCATCCCGATCAGATGCTTGCAAACTTCCAGTTTGTCTCTGGTGACACCCTTGGTCATCATGTCAGAAGGATTCTTATCTGTGTGGATCTTGATCAGTTCCAATAACTGCTTGTCCATCACTTCGCGTATCCAATGATACCGAACATCAATGTGCTTTGTGCGAAAATGGTACATCGAATTCTTGCTCAGGTCTATGGCACTCTGACCATCACAATGTACCGTGAACTTTTCTTGCTTTAATCCCAACTCTTGGAGAAACCGTTTCAACCACAACATTTCTTTCCTGGCTTCCGCTGCGGCAATATACTCTGCCTCAGTTGTGGATAAAGCAACACACTTCTGCAGCTTGGATTGCCAAGACACAGCTCCCCCTGCGAAGGTGAACAGAAATCCTGATGTAGATTTCCTACCATCAAGATCGCCTGCCATATCTGAATCAGTATAGCCTTCCAAGGCTGGTTTAGCATCTCTAAAGCACAAACACATTTTTGCTGTACCCTTGAGGTACCTCAGAATCCACTTGATTGCTTCCCAATGCTCTTCTCTTGGATTGGAAAGGAATCTGCTTACAACTCCAACCGCATGAGCAATATCTGGTCGGGTGGACACCATTGCATACATCAAACTCCCTACAGCGGATGAGTAGGGAATCGCCTCCATCTCTTGTCTTTCCTTCGTAGAGGAGGGACAAGAATTCTTGCTCAGCTTGAAATGATTAGCCAGCGGAGTACTGACTGGCTTGGCATCTTTCATGTTGAACTTCTCAATCACTCGTTCAACGTACTTCTCCTGTGACAGCCACAACTTCTTGGCTTTCCTGTCACGCACAATATTCATGCCCAAAATTTGCTGTGCAGGGCCTAGGTCCTTCATGTCAAAGGATTGTAATAACTCCTTCTTCAGTGATCTGATTGTTGTGGCATCTTGTCCAACGATCAACATGTCATCAACATAGAGCAGAAGTATGATAAAGTTTCCACCGGGAAATGTCCTGACATAAACACACTGGTCTGCAGCAGTTCTCTTGTGCTCATGACCTACCATGAATGAGTCAAACTTCTTGTACCACTGTCTCGGCGCTTGTTTGAGGCCGTAGAGACTCTTCTTCAATCTGCAGACTAAGTTTTCTTTCCCTTTGACTTCAAAACCTTCTGGCTGCTCCATGTAAATTTCTTCCTTCAGATCACCATGGAGAAATGCTGTCTTCACATCCATTTGTTCAAGTTCCAAATTCAAACTAGCTGCTAGTCCCAAAACTACTCGAATGGATGTCATTTTCACAACTGGCGAGAAGATTTCATCAAAATCAATACCTTTCTTCTGCCCAAAACCTTTGACAACCACTCGAGCCTTATACTTGACTAGCTTTCCGCTGCCATCTTTCTTCAACTTGAACACCCATTTGTTCTGCAATGCTTTTCGACCCTGGGGAAGTTTCACCAAATCATAAGTCTAATTCTTCTGCAAGGATTGCATCTCTTCTTGCATAGCTTGCTGCCAGCTACTCTTCTCCTTATGATTTTGAGCTTCTTGAAAACTTTCTGGCTCCCCCTCATCAGTAAGCAAAATATACTTAGAAGTAGGGTATTTGGTTGACGGCTTAAATTCTCTTGTTGATCTTCGTAACTGTGGACCAACAGTCTCTGGTAGAGGGGGTTGTGGCTCCCCCTACTCAACACCCTCTGCTTCTGGATCTTCTTCTTCTAGAAATCCATCCTGCAACTCTACATCATTGACTGCATGCTGCGGTAACTCTTCTTCATCAGTGGCATGCTGTGATGGTGCAGGGTTTGGAATAATTTCTGAAACATCATCAACTTTGGGTTTGGCTGGTTGCCCAAAGTCTTCAAAGGTCTGGCCTTCTTGAAACACCACATCTCGGCTTCGAATGACCTTTTTGTGTTTCGGATCCCACAATCTGTATCCAAATTCTTCATCTCCATAGCCAATAAAGATGCATGGAGTGGCTTTGTCATCCAGCTTCTGTCTGTGCTCCTTGGATACATGTGCAAATGCTTTGCACCCAAACACTCTCAAGTGAGAGTAAAGAGATCTCCCTTCCAGACCATACTTCTTCTGGAATCTGAAAATTCAGTGGAACTAATGGCGATCTGTTGATCAAATAGCAAGCAACAAGAACAGCTTCTCCCCAAAATGGCTTTGGTAGCTTTGCCATTTTAAGAATACATCTGACCTTCTCCACAATGGTTCGGTTCATTCTCTCGGCTACACCATTGTGTTGTGGGGTTCCAGGAACAGTCTTCTCATGCCGGATGCCGTGAGTAGCACAGTAGGCTTTAAATTCCTTTGACGTGTACTCGCCTCCATTGTCTGTTCGGAGACATTTCAGCTTCTTTCCAGTCTCCCTTTCCACCATAGCATGGAATGTCTGAAAATGCTGGAACACCTCAGCTTTGGTCTTTAAGACATAAACCCATACCTTCCGTGATGCATCATCAATGAACGTCAGAAAGTATTTTCTACCACCCAAAGATTCCACTTCAATGGGACCGCAAACATCAGAGTATACTCTGCTCAACAACTCTGATTGTCTTCTGGATGATGAATGGAAAGCGACTCTATGATGCTTCCCAAACAAACAGTTGTCACAAGGATTTAATTTTGTATCTTTGGCAAAGGGAATAAGTGACTTCTTTGCCAAAATCTGTAACCCTTTCTCACTCATGTGACCCAGCCTTTTGTGCCACAAATTTGGTGACGTCTCATCTTCTGCTGCGTTGAGGCTATTTGAATTCACCTCCACATAAGTCTTGTATAGTATGCCAATTGCCTGTCCTTTGGCTACCACGAGAGATCCCTTTTTCAACTTCCATATGCCTTTGCCAAAGTAGTTCTCATAGCCTTGTCGATCTAAGGCTATCCCTGAAATAAGATTCAGGCGTAAATCGGGAACATGCCTGACATCTTTCAACACCATCGTGCACCCAACTTTGGTTTGGATATGAACATCACCAATTCCCACAATTTTTGAAAAACTGGAGTTACCCATTTTCACTGTACCAAAATCTCCAGCTGGGTACGTACTGAAGAACTCCTTCTGGGATGTAGCGTGGTAGGAAGCTGCTGTATCTACCACCCACTCGATGTCGTTGTCTGACATATGGAGGCATTCTTCTTTTTCAACAGAGAATAATGCAATATCCTCTGAGATAGTAACTGCAGTGGTCCCATCTTCGGTCTTTGGCTGTCTATTGCCTTGTTGTTGTTCTCCCTTCAAGGCATAGCAATACTTCTTTATGTGACCCTCCTGGCCACAATGGTAACATTTGAACTTTGGCCGGCTCGTACCTTCTCTGGATTTCCCTCTGTCTTGAGATCTTCCTCTGCTGTGTCCTCTACTTTTGCTTCTTCTCCTGCCCCTGCCTCTATCTCTGCTTTTATTTTCTGTAATGAGGGCATGAGATTGATCTCCACCCATTTCTTTCTTTCTTGCCTCTTCACTAAATAAAGCATCTGTAACCATGCTCATAGTCAGTTTCCCTTCTGGGGCAGAGTTGCTGAGGGACACCACCAATGTCTCCCAACTGTCTGGCAAAGAACTGAGCAGCAATAGGGCCTGCATCTCATCATCTAACTCCATTTTGACAGTTGTTAGTTGGTTCACCAAATTTTGAAATTCACTGGTGTGTTCAGCAACAGAGATACCGCCTTTCAACTTCAAATTCACAAGTCTTCTCATCAGGAGGGCTTTGTTCCGAGCAGTCTTCGACTGGTACATGCCTTCTAACTTTGTCCAGAGAGCATAGGCATCAGTCTCCTGGGCGACATGGTGGAAGACACTGTGATCAATCCATTGTCTGATCTGGCCAATGGTCTTTCGGTTCTTCCGCTTCCAGTCTTCGTTTTTTTCCGTTGGTGGTTTAACTCCATTAAGCTCAATGGGGTCAAACAAATCTCGGCAATACAAGACCTCTTCCATTCTGGGCTTCCAAATGGCATAATTGGAAGCATTTAACTTTATCATGGAACCTAAAGTCGATGTTAATTCCTCCATCATACAAAAATGATCTCTGGCTGAAAAACAGGTTTTGCTGTGGAGTCCGGACTGGTCAAATTAGCCGGAAAAACACTTCGGGTTGTCAAAAGAAAGACAACAAATTTTTTGAAAGCTTATTTGCAAAATCTGACCGTATGGATGTGTCCGAAATATTCCAAATAGTTGGAAAGCACTATTGGATCACCCAAATCGGACCTCAAATGGCTTAGATCAAGCCAAAACGGATTGAATGGCTTAGATCGGCAGAATCTGGTACGGCTGAGAAGCACCAGATTATTTCTCCGATTCGGCTGGCGTCGGGCTGACGTCAGCGGCTCAGTCAACGGCTCGGTCAGCGGCTTTGGCTTCGTCCCGGCTCGGCTTAACAGCTCGGCTTCGATCGGCTTGGTCAGCGGCTGGAAGGCTTGGTCAACGGCTCAGATTCGGCTCGGCTTAGCTGATGACGTCGGCTGGCACGCGCGCGTGCGGCGCGTGTATGCGCGTGAAATCACGCTTCTTCTTCCTCTGGAAGCGCGTAAGGCGCGTGTGAGGGTGGGGGCGCGTGGGAACGGCGTCACAAAGCGCGTGTGGCGCGTGTGTGTCCGTCCGATCTCCGTTTTCGACGTGGTTTTCGCCTCTGTGATCGTCTTGTCGAGGGCTTTAAGCTGGTGTGATCAAAAGTGGATTTCGACCACTTTGATTTCTGGGCATTTCTGAAAAATGCACTCTGTTTTTCCGAAAGAGACTCAACCAGCTCTGATACCACTTTGTTAGGATCAAACACACCCAGAAAATATTATCTCACACACACAGAGAACACAATATTTACGTGGTTCGGCACAATGCCTACATCCACGGACAGAAATGAGAATTTTCACTAAAATGGAGCAAAATACAAATACAGAGGAGGAGATGAAACTCACTCAACTCACAGCTCTCACTCTCCAATTTCTGATCTATACAACCCCTCCTCACTCATCTCAATTTATAACCGAGAGAGGAGGAGTAGGTGAAGTGATAGCCATAATTGGCCAAGGTGGTGCCACGCTCACTATCTTCCTTTAGTGAGTTGGTGTTGCCCTCCACCAGCTTCTTTTACCACATGGTGCCACCCACACCATGTGGATGGTGGGCTCCTTACCATGTGGGTAGTGGATGGAGCCAACAATTTCAGACCATTGCTAGGTGATTTTTGAGAGTTGTCCCTTTAAATGGGGTCCAACCTCCTTTAGATTCGAGAACATATGGCTGAAAAATCGCTCTTTTAAAACTGATTTCAAGGAGTGGTGGGAGAATGGAAGAGTCCATGGGTGGGGAGGGTTTCAAGTTTATGTGAAAGTTGAGAGGGGTCAAGGAGAATTTAACGATTCGGAATCGTAAGTTGTTGGTGATCTAAATGAGTAGAAAGCAGAGTTAGTTTGAGGTATTGAAGATTTGGATGCAAAGGAGTCTAGGGAGGGTTTATCTAGGACTTCGAGAGATGAGAGATCATTGCTCAAATTAAAGTTGGAAGAGCTTGTTTTTTGGGAGCAGATTTTTTGGGGACAGAGCTAAGTTGAAATGGGCAAAAGACGGCGACATCGATTCAAGATTTTTTCATAGGGTTGCGTCGGGGAAAAGGAAGAAGAATTTCATTAAAAATTTGGAAATTGGGCAAGGATTGGTTTGTGAATAAGGAAAGAGCAAATCGTTAATGGGATTTTCTATTTTCACTCAATTCTCTATTCTAATGGAGGAGTGGACCGTCTAGGGATCAAAGGTATTTTTTGGGCTCCTGTGGATACCTTGAAAGTCAGTTGGCTCAAGAGACCCTTTGAAGAATGTGAGGTGCAGTAGGCTGTGTTTGAATGCGAGAGAGATAAGGCTCTAGGCCCGGATGGTTTCTCAATGGTAGTGTTTCAAGATTGTTGACAGATCGTGAAAAGGGATCTTATGAAAGTGTTTGGTCAGTTTTTTGAGAGTGGGGGAGGTTAACTTATGCACCAATGCATCCTTCATTTGTCTCATTCCCAAGAAAGAGAAGTAGGTTAAGATTGGAGATTTCAGGCCCGTTAGTTTGGTTACGCTACTTTACAAAATTTTGGGAAAGATGCTCCTTAAAAAGGGCTGTCCTTGGGAAAACCATTTCTCCTTCAAAAGGGGCCTTCGTGCATGGACGGCAAATCCTGGATGTGGTCCTAGTGGCCAATGAGATTGTTGAAGTGTGCCCATGTCCCATGAACCATTTTTTTGAGTTTTCTAGTTTTTCTCTAGGTTTCTTTTTTATATTTGTGTTTTTCTTTCATGAATGTACTAAGACTAAGTTTTAAGTTTGATTGGAGTTGTAATTTAAGAACTTTTGGTAGTGTTTGGTAGAGTTTTCTAACTATGATATGAGAATAGAGTTGTATTTTGAGTTTGTGAGTTTTGGAATTATGATTTGAGTGTGGAAATTTTATTTGGTGAATGAGTTTTAAATTGAGTGAGAAATTTTTGATGTGACATGTGATATTTGATACAAAAACTTACAACTTATAACCAAACACACAACTCAAATCAAAATTATATTCAAAACTTATAAAAAAATTTAAAAAATTCCAAATTTTTTTTTATTTAAAATATAAAAAATACCAGGTGCCAATTGTTAAAAAAAAATAAAAAAATAAAAAAATAGCACTATTCTGGTCAATCGACCAGGTGTCCGGGAGGATGACTGGACGTTCGGGAGGACGACTGGTTAGCCCAAATTTTCCCACGTTGGAAAGAGTTTTCAAAAGTGAGTGTGGAATTAATTTTTGAAAATTGTAAACAAACAACACACTCCAAATAATGGGTAGAAATGTGTTTGGAGAGCTTCTCCAAACACAGCCTTTAATTTCTATTTTTGTTAATTAATGGAAGATGACAAACTTGGTGGTAACAATGATTAGAAATTCTTAATTAAGAAAATTGATTTTAAATTTTAAACCTTATTATGATGTCCGCAAATTTTGGGGCATCACAAAAGACCTCCATTAAATCTCCATTGAAGAGCATTGTAAATCCTCCAAAATAGTGTTGAATGTAAGACATCTTTCCATTTTCTTATTATATTTATTATTGCACTTATAATTTTCGGATCTATGTGCACTCTATTGGCATAAAAGGTAGGTTATTTCGGTCTATGTGCTCTCTTTTTTTGAAGCATGGTAGCACCTCCCTTAGTGTTGCTACCCATTCAAAATCAGAGCATCACAAATCCATTGTTTGTTGCAGAGACCAAATTAGATTTCAAAAGGGAGACACTCGAGGGCAGACTACCTTGCCCTAGATAAATAATAAAAAAAAAAAAAAAAAAGAGGCATCCTAGTTGCTAGTCAAATTGGTTTAAACTAGTTTTTCCTACCTTCTAACTTCCAATAATAAGACGAATATAATAAGAATAAAAATAACAATCGACAGAAGTTCATTGCCAAGACCCATCGGTCTTAATGGAAAAATTATGATTTAATTTTTTTAAGTCAAAAGGTCTACATTGAGATTTTCTTATTCTTAAAAGATATGTACAAGAAATTTTTCTATATAATATTATAGGTGTTGCTGGATGTTTATTATAGTCATTTTTATTTAGAATATAATTGTCATAAAATTTATGCATTGAGCTAATTAAATTTTCCCTCTTGCGATTTAAAAGAAGTAGATAGTAACTCTCAATTGTGATGAAAATCTAAGATGATATTGATAATGAAAAAATAAATACAAAATAAAAATGGTATGACAGATTTTGTCTGTTCGTTTGTACCTTGCAGTAGGCTACCTAAGATCTACATTGGGAATGTATTGGATGATGGGCCAATATTCTTTCCCCTTTTCACACTTCTGTTTCAGTATTGGATTACATCGCCCGATGTCCAGTGACAAAAGCGAGGGAGGCAATCCTTGTTCTGGAAAGGTCGCAAGCTCAGGGCAGTTATAGATTGATAGAAGCAAAAGAGAGGGAGGCAACCCTTCCTTTGGAAAGGACGCGAGCCTAGGGCAACCCCAGATTTCAAGTGTTTGGAGAGAGGTGAGGTTTTGAAACTCCTCATAAGAGAGTCTTTCCAGATTTGGGAAGTGGAGGATGGTCAAATTGAGAAGAGAGGTGGGCAGGAACATCCCTTCTTCTGGAAAGGACACCGTATCTCTCCACGGCCAATCTCGGCCTTGAAGTTGGAGTGTTGTAAGAGAAGAGAGTTTGTACAAACCCCACTTTAACGGAAGTGGAAGTTGACCGACGTCGTCCCCTCTCAAATTCCCGATTTCAAGTGAAGTGATGTTGGTGGGGAAACTCCCTTCCTTGACAAAGTAGGAGACCATTCCTGCTCTGCATTTATATAAACACAGCTTTTGAAGCGAACTGAGCTGGTTCATGTTGTTGTTGTTCTTATCATGACCACCAAGTGACAGGGGCTCCAGATTATAACAATAGTTTATCTGCAATTCACTGAGATTCCTGAGATTATTGGCTTCAGGTAAAGATTTGAGACTCCCACAAAATTCGATACAAATAGTTTCAAGAGATGGACAGTCAATTTTGATCCCTTCCGCTACAAAAAGTGACTCCAGATTTTCACACAACTCAATCCCAAGTTGTTTTAGTGTGGATGGTAGCCCACCTCTTGACAATAAATATGTGAGTGATGCACATTCAGAAACCAGCAACTCTTGCAGATTATTGAGTGTCATCAACTCGGGTAGCGACTCCAAAGCATCACAATTTGAAACCCTAAGTTCTCTCAGCATAGATGGCAAACCTTTCATTGGAAAAGAGATAAGACTTGCACAATGGTGGATTCTAAGCACCCCAAGAGATGTGTATGTGTGCAGATCTTGTGGCAATTTCTTCAGCATTCCACACTCTTCAATTGTTAAATACTCGAGTCTCGTCATGCAAGGCAGCCCCTCATGTTGCTGCCTTTTCCAACCTTCTCCTTTTTCTTGCTCTTCTTCAAACAAGCAAACGACTTTAGGGCAATGAGAAATCTTCAAATGGCAGAGGGAAGGGAGACATACTTGTATTCTCACCTTATTGCGCCACAATGTTATGAGTTCTTGGCAGTTACTAATGTCCAATTTCTCGAGTCCCATCAAATCTTGAGTAAACCATGTCGGTAGGAATGCCAGTTTTTCAATATCAGAAATGCTCAAGGCAGTTATTGAAGTCAAATGGTTAGACATTTCATTAGCCAGTAACTCTTCATCAGTTGTGCTTGGATCACAGAGGGAGTTGAGAACTGTAACATGGCTTTCTCTTGGGAGAATAACATTATTCATTGACAAGGATGCAAGTGATGGCTGAACGAGGCTCGAAACATCAATCAACAACTGCGGACAACCATCAATTTTGAGAGAATTGAGACAAGGAAGATCATTTGGTAATCTTCCAACAAGTTTGGGACAATTTTTTATGGAAAGCTCACTGAGATGACTGAACGGCTGAACTCCCTCTGTTTCAAAAGCAGACCATTCCTCCCATTCTGGCATAAACTCAAAGCTCAGTCTCTCTAGAGAGGGGAAAGGTTTGGCACCACACTGCTGCCCATAGAACTCACAACCCAAGCGCTTTATTGCACTCATTCCTTCAATGCAAAGGTCTTTAAGCAAGGGTAGTTGTCCAAGTGGTGGCAAAGATCTACAACATTTGCTACCTTTTAATTGCACGAACACCATTTTGGAGAACGAAACATCTCCAACCCAGTTTGGAAATTTTGTACTGCCATACCATCTGATGGTGAGTCGTTCCAACAATTTGAAAGGTCTCATCACATCTAGCACATCCCTCTCAACTATGTCATTCTGTGAACGGTGAGATTTACCCCATTCTAGTGATAACTCTTTTAACTCCTCCTTAGACATAAAATTGGCCTCCCTTGCATCCTTAACACCACTGACATTCTCCAGTCTTGATATATGTATTGCCCCTCGAATGTGCGATAGGTTTTTCAACTCTTCTATTTTACGCCCACAATCTTTACCCATCATAAAATTTGACAATGTTTGGAGATTAGTTAATTTACCTATATGTAGCGACATCTCTTCTGATGATGGAATATGCACTCCAGTCATGTCAAAATGGCGCAAGTTCACTAGCCTCCCTATGTTTGGAGGCAACTTCCGAAGTCGACGACAAAATTTCATAAACAAGACTTGTAAATTGTAGAGAGTTACTACCGTGTCAGGTAACCTTGTAATCCCAGAACAGGATACATCAAGGTACCTCAAATGCTTTAGATCTCCAATGGAATCTGGTAGTTCATCCATGCTATTATAATGTAAACGCAACTCACGTAAGCATTTTAACTTTGGCAACAAATCATGAAACAAGTACCTCGTTGCATGGAAACTCAGTGGAAAAAGCTGTAAGAATGTTCGTAAGCATTTGGCATCATCAAAAACTTTAAATTTTTTGATTCCATCAATGTAGCTACCAACATAAGATGCTTGTCGAGCTTTGACAGAAATCTTGCTCTGCCTGCCACCTTCTAAATTATTTTCCAACCTAAAACATTTGTCCCCTGCGACATCTTGAGCCAAATCATTGATGAGGTCATGCATTATGAATAGGGATTTGTTACCACTTAATGGTTGAAAAAATGATCTTGACACCAATTCGTGAAAATACTTGCGGCCTAAATCTTCCATTTGGTCTCCACCTTTTGGTTGCTCAATTAAACCTTCAGCCATCCATAGCAAGACTAATTCCTCCTCCGTGAATCCGTAGTCCTTTGGGATAATTGCACAGTAGGAAAAGCACCTCTTCAACTGGACAGGGAGATGAAGGTAGCTCAATTTCAATGCTGTGAGAATGCCACTTTCCTCATTCCATATATTGCTGTTTAGTATCTCTTTCCATTCACGTTCTTCTTGTTTACAGCACAATAAGCTGCCAAGAGCCCTCGCTGCCAAAGGTAAGCCTCTGCACCTGTTCTCAACAATTTTCTTACCAATTGATTCCAATTCTTTGTATTCCTCAATATTTCTGTTCTGAAATGCATGTTGGGAAAAGATTAACCAACAATCGCCATATGATAAGTTGTGCAAATTGTGATATTTATCCATTCCCATCTGCTTTGCAACACCTCTGTCTCGCGTTGTCACAATGATTTTACTTCCAGGTGCTCCAGCTCCAAATGGGGATCGTAACAAATTCCACCCATCACGTCCATAGTCCCACACGTCATCTAGGACAAGCAAAAACTTTTCCCCTGCCACCGTTTTGCTAAGTTGAACTTGAACCTCATTTAAGTTACTAAAATTACATGAACCGTGAGTGAACGACTCGAGAATTGCCTTTGTTATCCTCGTAACTTCGAAGTCATCAGATACACATACCCATGCTTTTAGATTGAAACAATTTTCCACTCGGTCATCATTGTAAATGTGCTGAGCTAGTGTAGTCTTGCCAATCCCACCCATTCCTACAATAGGAATTACATCAAAAAAGTTTCCAGCAGGAGCATCCGCAAGCAGCAATTCGATAATTTGCTTGATGTCTTCATCTCTGCCATGAATGTGAGGCTCCTTCAAACATGTAGTTTGTGATCTCTGCTGTAAATCTGTAGACATCCTCCCAACAAGTCTGTTATCTAAACCAAGTTCTTTTCCTTTTGTAGCAACTTCTTGTAATTGACTAGTAATCTCAATTAGCTTTGACCCATTTTTTAAATTGAATGGAACAATATCGGAGAGGCGTGGAAACTTAGCTGGTCTTCTTTTGATCGTTGTCTCGTCTGCCATTAGCTTCCTTTCTGCCATTAGCTTCCTTTCGAGATCGTCAGTGGCAAAATCATCCAATATGTCATCTGCATCGTAAGCCAAATGGTAAACCTCTTCAAGCCACTTTTTGATACCCTTGTGGTATATCTGTTTGTTCTCTGCATCAGCCAACAGAGTCTCTAAATCCTCTAATGCCTTCTTCAGATTGTGGATGCCAGTGCCAACGTCCACTGTGCTCACTAAGTTGCTAAAATAAGAGGACAATTTATCAACCATAGCTTGTATGAATGGAGAGATAAAGATCCCAAATACATCCATGGCGTTTGTTCTGAAAGAAGGAAAGGTAAGAAATTGAAGAACAGGTTTACGGCAAAATACAGATAAACAGACTTTGGTGGTAAAGGTAAGAAATTGAGTCAAAATGAAGCAATACACAGATCAAGAACAGGCAGAACCTCTACAAGCTTGGAACAACTTTGGCAAATAAAAGATATGAAAGGTAAGAAACGAAGCATACAGAGATCAAAAACATGCTGAAACGAAGCAAACTTCAAACAACTTTGGAATTATGAAGGATATGAAAAGCCAGAAACTCTTCAAAAACAAAGCAATACAGAGATAAAACAAACAAACAGTTTGAAGAAGCTCTGCAAATGTGCAGTAGCTGAAGATTGTAAGTTTTGACCAAAAGCAAATAAGTGGTGAAAGAAGGGTTATGAAGAAATTAGAAATCAACAATAATGGAGTCTCATCTCATTGGCCATTTCACCAGTTTGTTTGCTACCTACTTTTTTATTAATTTCTCTGTATAATTGGTGGATGTGATCAGGAAGAGATAGGAATAGAGAGAGACAGAGAGGCCGGCCTTTTATGAATAATGTTTAATATTGCTGAATTTTTATTCTCCTTGGACTTCTTGGCTTCTAGTCTTTTTTTATTTTTGTTTTTAAAATCATTTTCTAGTTCTTTTATGGGATAGGTACAGATGTAAGAGTATGATAAAGCATAGGCTCACTAACCATCTATATTCCATCACATGTGCCTCTATAATAATCAAATTTCTGAAAAATTAAACATTTAGTTGTGTTTGGTTCATGGATTTCGGAAAGGATAGGGAAAAGAAAAGGAAAAAAGTAGGTGAAATGTCAATAAAATATACCTATATTTTATTGAGTTTCACGCACCTTTTCCCTCTCCTTTTTCAAATCTATCTTCAAATCTATTAACCAAACACATCATTAAAAGTTGGCAACCTTCCTAGATTTGAGCTTTGTGGTTTGAGTGTTCTATTTCAAAAATTTATTAGTCACCTCACCTAGCGGCTTATTAAAAATTTAATTAACGGTTTTACCATTTTGTTTCAAAAAATACATCTGAAATTGTCAACTTTTTTTCATTTAGTATTCGATTACACTCCAAGCCAAACAAATTGCCTCTTTATTCAGAATTAACTTTAGTACTTGATGCATTAATTTCAAATCAAGGAGTAGTAATAGTATTCACTGAGATCTCTCATGGAAGTGGTGAACTTTGCTGGTCAAACTATAAAGGTATATATGATCATAATTTTTTTTGAAAATACTGTCTTGAAAAGTAAAAAAAAGAAAGAACATTTAGCGATAAACTTTTTAAAATGTCACTTATAAAAGTATATTCAGGGACAAAAATAAATTCGTACGAAAAGGTTTATTTTTGTGACGAAAATTTTGGTTCCAAAAGCATAGTAATTCATTATGAAATTTTCAATTTCGTTGCTAAAAATACAACAATGGCACTTTTGGCAACTAAGATAATTTGTCCCTAATTTTTTTCTCTCTAAAACGTAAATTTGTTGTGGTGATGACCAGATATGGGCAAGTTCGGATCAAGGGAAGAAATTAGTCATAGCATATAGATTTTGTGGAGATTATTAGAATCCAAATATTGAGAGTTGCTCAAAGCTATAAGTATCTCACCAGCAGAATTAACAGAAGAAACAAAATAAATTTCCAAAACAGATTCATAGGTTGCCACTATATGTGGATCTTTCCGAGAATCTGCAATTGAGGTGGGTTTTATTTTATGTTTCCAGAGAAAATAAAGTTGTAGTTTTCCAGTGTTGATACTTGGGTTAAATCAATCAAATATCCTTGGAAACCCATTGGATACACTAAATGCAAATTGTTTGGACATAACGAAATGAAATGCTTTGTGGGAAATAAAATGAAAAGCAGTGGAAAGTGAAATCAACAAATGAAAATCCTGAAAAGGAAGAGTGGGTCATTATTACTTAGAAAATAAAATAAAAATAAAAAATTGAAATCGAGGAAAAGATGGACATTGGGGAATGCTCCGACACTGTTTTCGAAGAAATTTCAAAGAAAAGGGATTGTCAAATGCAAG
Organism: Camellia sinensis; assembly: GCF_055761805.1. Taxonomy (NCBI): domain Eukaryota; kingdom Viridiplantae; phylum Streptophyta; class Magnoliopsida; order Ericales; family Theaceae; genus Camellia; species Camellia sinensis. The sequence goes on from NC_138962.1 coordinate 105,488,822, forward strand.
GTGCTATTAGGTAGGCCTCTCATTTTGTCACATTGATGATATTTATTAGGACCTATAGGTTAATTAAACAATGTGAACAAAATGATTAGCTTTAAGGCAGATTAGAAGGGGAATGATGCATATTAATAAATGCTTTCCAAATTGAGAACACATTATAGAAATGCTTAGGAAATAGTTTAATTAAATGATGCTAATTAATGAACCAAGCTTACAACTAAAAGACCTGTCAAGAATACCCATACCTGATTTGAAAACAATAAACAGAGAGATGTTTGGAAATTCGTAAATGAGAATAAAATGAGAAAGAAAGAGATACTCTTACACTGTTTTCTTTTACTTCCCTTCCACAAATACCTCCTTAAATCCTTTATCCAAACACAACTTAAAAGTTTCAAAGTTGCAAACCTCTGAACAATTATTACTTGCAGAGTTGAATTTCTGGATAATAATATGAAGTCCTGTTTTGTATCCCCCCTTGGGATGAAGATACTCTCAAAGAAATCGAAGATGATTTCTTGCCCCCTATAGGTTCAGATCATTGTCCTCCTGTTGTTACTTTGATGCCTGGCATTGAATTGAGAAAAACTTTCCAAATTCTTTAGTTTTTGGATGAGACATGGGAATATCAAGCAGATTCTTCAAATTTTTGAAAATTCGAATAGTAACACATTCTCAAGTGTTGAGAAATGAGTCCTAAAATTAAAAGACTCAGTCTGGTTTTAGAGAGTTAAACAAACTGCTCTAACTTCAGCTTGAGAGTGATTTAGCTCGCCGTATAACCATAATGAACATGAGGCCCTTCAGCATTATATCAATCTCTATTTTGCAGAAGAATCATCCCACAAGTTGATAGCCATAGAATGAGGAATAATATTCTCAGCCTATACGACAGTAATGGAATGAAATTAGATTAGATAAATGAGTTTAAGGCTTTGACAATATGTATGGTGTAGATATATTATGTATGTCCACATACATGATATATGTATTTCTATCTTTTTTCCCTAGACAATTTTATACTTGACTCCATAGTTTTTTTATTTTACTTTGGCAGGTATTATGTTCCAAGGTCCAAACTAGCATTTTGCGCTGCGAACATCTACTAAACTGAACACAGAATCAAAACTTTGTTTAAGTAAATGAGTCACTCAATAGTTGTCCTCTCTCGAACAAAAATAAAAATAAAAATTAGCATTTCAATACAAAAATGGAACCACTCAATAGTTCTCATCTTGGAAATTTGAAAGGGGGAACAAATACTGAAAAACCATTGAGCTAAATCATTGATGAGGTCATGCATAATGAATAGGAAATCGTAATCACTTGAGGATTGAAAATATGACCTTGATACCAATTCTTGAAAATTCTTGTGACCTAAGTCTTCCATTTGCTCTTGACCATTTGATTATTCAATTAAACCTTCAGCCATCCATAGCAAGACTAATTCCTCCTTCCCAAATTCGCAGTCCTCTGGGATAATTGCGCGGTAGGAAAAGCACCCCTTTAAATGAGAAGGGAGATGAAGGTAACTCAATTTCAATGCTGGGAGAACGCCACTTTCCTCATTCCATATATTTCTGTTTAGTATCTCTTTCCATTCATGTTCTTCCTGTTTACAACGTAGTAAGCTGCCAAGGGCCTTGGCTGCCACTGGCAAACCTCAGCACCTATTCACAACAATTTTCTTTCCAATTGATTCCAATTCTGGGTATTCCATGATATCTCTATTCTCAAATGCATGTTGGTAAAAGATTAAACAACAACTATCATTTGATAATTTCTTCAACTTGTAATATTCAATTGATGTTTGTAATGCAACATTTGTGTTTTGTGTTGTCACAATAATTTTAATTCCAGGTGCTCCAGCTCCAAATGGCGATCGTAGCAAATTCCACCCATCATATCCATAATCCCACACATCATCTAGGACAAGCAAAAACTTTTTTCTTCCAGTGTGTGTTTAAGTTGAACTTGAACATCATTTAAGCTGCCCAAATTACATGAACGATGAGTGAACGACTCGAGAATTAACTTTGTTATTCTCAGAACGTCAAAGTCATCAGAAACACAAAACCCATGCTTTCAGATTGAAATGCTTTTCCACTTGGTTGTAATTGTAGATGTGCTGAGCTAGTGTAGTCTTGCCAATCCCACCCATGCCTACAATAGGAGTTACATCAAACTTTTTTGCAGTAGGTGCATCCTCAAGTAGCAATTCGACAATTTTCTTGATGTCTTCATCTCTGCCATGAATGTGAGGCTCCCTCAAACATGTACTTGGTGATATTGGACATATGTTTGTAGACATCTTCCCAACAAGTTTTTTTTTATCTAAACCAAATTCTTTTCCTTTCACAGCAATTTCTTGCAATTGACTAGTAATCTTTTTTAGCTTAGACCCATTTTTCGAATTGAACGGAACAATAGAAAGTCGTCGAAACATAGCTGGTCTTCTTTCCATCATCTTCTCCTCTGCCATTAGCTTCCTTTCGAGAGCTTCAGTGGCAAACTCGTCTAATATGTCATCTGCATCATAAGCCAAATGGTGCACCTCTTCTAGCCACTTCTTGATATACTTCTTGTATATCTGTTGGTTCTCTGCATCAGCCAACAGAATCTCTATATCCTCAAATGTCTCCTTCAAATTCTGGATGCCAGTGTCAATGTCCTCTCTGCTCACTAAGTTGATTAAAAAAGAGGAGGCCAATTTATCAACCATAGCTTGTACGAATGGAGAGATAATGATCGTTAATGCATCCATGTATTTTATTGTGAAAGAAGGAAAAGTAAGAAACAAAGCAATATTGCTATCAAAAGCACGTTGAAGAAGCTCTGCAAATTTGGAACAACTTTGGTGGGTAAAGGATATGAAAGGTAAGAAATTGAGTCGAAACGAAGCAATACAGATATCAAAAACAGGTTGAAGAACCTCTGCCAACTTGGAACAACTTTGGTTGGTAAAGGGGATAAGAAAGGCAAGAAACAAAACAATACAGATATCAAAAACAGGCTAAAGAACATCCGCAAAATTCAAACAACTTTAGATGATGTGAAAGGTTATAAACTGAGTTAGAATGAAGAATACAGAGATGAAAACGAACAGTTTGAAGAAGCTCTGCAAATGAGTAGTAGTTGAAGATTGTAAGTTGTCAAAAGCAAATGAGAACGTGATGAAAGAAGTGTATGAAGCAGAGTCCTCCCTGATCTACTTGAAATCATTAAAAAAATAAATAAATAAAAATAAAAATAAGGGAGTCAAATAATGGCATCTCATCTCATTGGCCCATTTTCCAGTTAAGTTGTTTGCTACTTTTATTTTATTTTATTTTTTATAGGGCAAATTATAAATACACATGAAATTTACTTAAAATATGATTTGTCCTCTATAATTTTGAAAATTACATCCCACTCCTTGAAGTTTCAATTTCATAACAAATAATTCCTTTTATTAATAAATCATCAAGACAATAAATAATTTTTAATGATGTCATAAATTTATCTTAATTAATAATTTGGATAAGAGTAATTTTATTATTGTATAGGAGCTCAGGAATTTTATTTTTTCAATTAATTCTGTTAAATAAAAAATTCTGATAATAGAATATTTGTAATTTTACAAACTGTAAAGATAATTCATATTTTAAGTAAACTTCAAGAATGTATTTATAATTTGCCATTTTACCATTGTTTTTATTCATTTATCTGTATTTCAATGGGCATTCTAGCATGACTATCGATAGAAAATAAAAAGGAGTTGTTAGAGAGTCTCAATCAATCTTAATGCCCATATAAATATGTAGTTTGTAAAGTTTAAGCATGGTTGGTCAACACTAAAAGGAGTGGGTGGAGAGGCTTTATCAATCTTAATGCCTATGTAAATGTAGTTTGTAAAGTTTAAGGATTTTTTGTCAACACTACATATAATTGGTGGATGTGGTTAGGAACAGATACCAATAGGAGAAATTATTCAAAACACTAGCCCTCACCACCAGCGGCACACTGCTTCCACCATCAACCACCACAGTAGTTTTTTTTTTTTTTTGGGCATAGACCACCACCGTAGTTTACTAGCTCTGTTTCTCTATCTTTCAAACGTTCTTGTGTGTAAGAAAACACACTCCATCACATATTTTTGTCACAATCCAATTTTTGTTTTTGCTTTATAGATTAAATTCTGGATTTTAATTATTTTTTTGTTGCATAACATGTTCTGTAGAAAAAAAGAAAAAAAATGAAAAACAAGGTGGCTTAGATTCATAAGCAAATAGAAGAGTGGAGTGACGATTGACGCTAAACGAGAGGAAATCATTATGAAGACAGGAAATGGCTGCAATGCAATAGATACATTTCAAAGAAGCTTCTCAGTGCCTTGGATGTTAAAGTTGTTTGTCCTGGTTATATTGACAAAAAGGCCAACCTTTCGTTTTCATTTGTAAATCTTGTGCTCATTTTCTGTCAGTCTGTTCAGAAAATCATCAAGAATATTGACTCTTTGATTGTGCTTTTTAAAGGTTATTTGCAAATAACCAACATATACATGCACATGCTGGTATTAGGAATAGCAACCGAATTAATGATTCAATTATAACTTAAATTTGTTATAAAATCCAAGATTGTAGTTGAAGTTAATACAATTTTTTTTACTAGTGTAATATCTTTTTTTGAACAATACTACTGTAATATCTAATACAAATTTTATAGGCAGTTCAAAATTTATTTTGAGCTCATCTAGATCACATTAGTGGACCTATGCCATAGCAATAAATCTAGTAAATCAAGGTTCATTCATTGTTGCTTGTGGGTAGGTAAGTGTGAGTGCCCAAATTTTTTATTTTTATTTTTATTTATTTATTTATTTTTTCATTTCTTTCTTTCTTTATTTCCAATTAGACAAGCAGTTGTGCAACACTTCTCAAGTCAAACACTGAGCAAAAACCACATATGTTATTATTAGATTTGCAAGGAACATGCATTCTCTAATTGGCTTTTTTTTTGGCTAATTAAAATCTACAAAAAGACAAAATAAGTTAAAATAGTTAATAAGACAAACTATCACATTAAGCCTATAATCATTTCACTTTTTCTCTCACAAACATTACTTTTAACTACAAAAATAAAATTTCAACTCTCTTTCTAAACACAAAAATTTTAGCCTACTAAATTAACTAAAAATTAAAATAGCTTACTAAAATAGCTAACTTCTCAAACGAGGCCTATAATAGACAAAACCTGAGTCCTACAATAAACTAATTGCATTTCATAGATTTCCATTTGAACTTGATTCACAGTTGAAAAGAGCAGGAAAAACAGCTTTAAATTTGATCAACATTTTGCTATTAACCATAATAAAGGGAGTAATTTAAATTTACAAAGCATTTAGCCAATATGACATTTCGAAAGGCACGAATAAAAAAATATGGCATTACATAAGGCATGAATATTGGCAAGCCTAAGAAATCCATACTGTTTGTAGCAGCAAAGAAATCCATTATTGAAATTGGAAGGTCATCCCTGTTGCGCCTTCAGGATGAAGGTTGAAACTGATCTCCTTGTTGATGGATATATGCTTGAGAAACTGGTCATTTAATAAAATTTTGTTCCAGCTGTGGAAATCCGAAATGATGTGACTTCAAAATCCCATATCCATTAGCAAAAGTAAAAATGATTTCTTCCTGAAAAACAAACCTGTTAGAAATTAGCAACACAAATAAAAAATAAAGGAAAACTGTTGAAAGACAGAGAGTTTGGTAGATGTTTAACTCTTCTCCGTTAACAACTTTGCTTTTTCGTTAACTCAAGGGTGGGAATCAACTTTGTATGGTGGCGTGGCGAACAAACTGAAATCTGAATTTGTGTCCAGATTTAATTGGCGCAGAGCACCACATATGATAGGACAAATAGCGTTGTGCTATAAGACTACTGAATAATTTTCCCTTTTGGTATCTGTTTCTAACCACATCCACCAATCACGTGTAGTGTTGATCAATAATGCTTAAACTTTACAAACTACATTTGTATAGGCATTTAGATTGATTGACTCTAACAATTCCTTTTTAGTTTCTATCCATAGTCATGCTGGACTGTCTATTGAAATATAGAGAAATTAATGAATAAAAAAAATGACAAATTATAAATACATTCTTGAAGTTTATTTAAAATATGAATTATCTCTATAGTTTGAAAAATTACAAATATTTTGTTGTTAAAATTTTTTATTTAACAGAATTGACTGAAAAAATAAAATTACTGAATAATTTTCCTAGGAAAAGAGGGAGAGTCCGGCTTCTCACTCTTGTGATTTTTATCTTTCTACTAAATTCTAAACCAAAAAACAACAACTTTTTGTTTATATCACCAAGATGATTGTCACAATTTGTATGGATTAAAATCATTAGAATTCTTAAAGTAATACATTCTCAAAAAGCTGTGTATTGTTTGTGTTGATCAACAATGATTATAATATTAACCAACTAAGCCTAGCTTGATTGGCCAACATAACTTTCTTAAGGGCTTAGGCCTCGTTTGACAAGTGGTGATTTTAGTAAAAAAAGTCAAAAATCACTAAAAAAATCAAAAAGTCAACAACCTATACTAAAAGGTCAAAAATTCTCTTTTCTCTCTACTTTTTGCACATCTTTTCGTAAAAAATCAAAAAGTCATTCCAAACATACTAGTTTTTTTTTACATTATATTCTTGGTAAAAAGTCAAAAAGTTACTAAAAAAACCTGTTTCCGAATGAGGTCTTAATCCCTAGGGGGAAGTCATGGGTTAAATTCTTCATGGGAGGAGTTGAGTTAAGGAGGCAAGCACTTGGTGCTTGGCAAATGGTAGGGTTAACTTCTATAGGTGTTAATCTAACAATTAACAATTAACTTTCATAGATTCAAAAAAAAAATAAAAAAAATATTAGGTGATCCTATCATATATTTAATCCAGCCCATTTTCCTGAGTAAGGTATTTCTACAACTTTATTTCCACAATAGGGTGGGTTTTTAATTTATTCCCAACATAGGGTAAATTGGGTTTTGAAAACACATTTTTTAAAACACGTTTTTTTTTTTAAAAAGTTGATGGAAATAATAACAAAAATATCTCATGAGAAGCGTGTTTTCAAAATACATTTTTCAATAAGTCATGTTAAAAAACTTAATTAAGCAAAAGTGAATACAAAAATTATAAATCACATAAAAATATCTTTTAATTTTTAGTTTTAGCTTAAATATTTTTATTTTCTAGTTAAAATATTTTGTATGTATAAAACGGGGTTTTTAATCTTGCTTTTTATTTTTTATAAAATATGTTTACAAAACACGTTTTTACGTTTATTCTTTTTGAAAACATTAAAAGGTGTAATCACGTTTTTACACTCTTTTTTAAAAAAAATAACATAAAAATATTAGTCATTTTTTAATATTTCAACTTAAGTGTATGGACTAAAAAAAAATTGAAGCGTACTTGATAAATGGATCATTAGCTATTATTGTCAACCAATTGAAATGTCATTATTGATCTTGTTTAGTATTTTTTTAATTTTTTTAGAAAATCGGTAAAAAAAATTATTTACCGATTGTAAAACTAGAACAATTATATTGTTTCGTCCCCCAAACTTAGGCCTTGTTTGGTTTGTGTTTCTCAAAAAATTTTAAGAAAAATTCTCTACAAATAAGTTTTCAAAAGTAATCAAACCAAACAAATTTTTCCAAACTTTTTTTCCCAAAACTTGTTTAATTTACAAATTTTTCAAACAAATCTCTCTCTCATACACATCAAATCAATCACTTTTTCCAAAATTCTCTCTCAAAATAATTTTTCAAAACATCTTTTGAAAAAAAATCAAACCAAACAAATTTTCGTACTTTTTATCTCAAAACATATTTCTCAAATACAAACCAAACAAGGCCTTAATAATTGACCTTTTAAACTTAATTTTCATATACAAGCTAAATAAACTAAAAATTAGTTATAAGGACTAATAGTCAACATAACAAAAATTACAAGTACAGAGTTTGACAATTACAAAGATAATTGAAACACAAACTCCCACAATCTCACTGTGGAACACTTAACTTCACACAATACTAAATTATGGAAAAACTGATACAATTTAGTACACACGTGAAGTTCTAATCCTCGTTCAAATTGGGAATCATAGAGTCCGAATAATTCGAAAGCTTAAGGTGTCAGAGATAATTGTAAGATCCTCTATGATAGCCTTGACAGGGCCAACTCTGAGGTAAGACAGGTAAGGCCGTCGCCTCAGGCCCCCAAATTCTATCTAAAAATAGGGCTCCGAAATAATTTCGATCTTAAGTTTTATTTGGTTAATTATTTCGGTCTTAAGTTATGTTTGGTTTATTAAAATAAAGTTGAATAGAGTAATCGTTTCATCATAATCTCCATTTTCACGTTTGATTTACAAAAAAAGATTACAAATGAAATCATCATCCACCATTTTTAGGAAAAAGTAATTTTATGATTAAGGAATGATTGATACATTCAATTCAATTTGATTTCAGTGAACCAAAAACTACATTATAGTATTAGTAGTTTAAAGGGCAAATTGAACCTATATTTTACTATAGCGATCCCAGTTTTTCCTCCATTGGTTATTGTATTCCGGACCCAGTTCCGAAGATGTCTGTTGTTGTATATGTTTCTTTCCGTCCTTTAATTCCTTATATTTGAGTTCTAGAATGTATTGGGCAAGTTTGTAACAAGTTGGGTGTGTTTTGAAACAAATGGTTGCTGCCTAGATTTTGATGTCTTCGCTCGAGCGAGGCTTTTATCGCTCGAGCGAGCTTTGTGTTTTAGTTCCTTCGCTCGAGCCAGGGTTCCTTCGCTCGAGCGAGAGTTGAGTGGTATGTCTGGTGGCTCGAGCGAGAAGTCTTGCGCTCGAGCTTGCGTCTGCGTCTAGTTTTGGACCTGAAGGTTGCATTTCTTGGCTCGAGCGAGCTTTCCTTCGCTCGAGTGAGCGAGGACTATGTTTTGGGTTTCTTCGCTCAAGCGAGCATTATTTTGCTCGAGCGTGCTTCTGGGTTGCAGACCTGAAGCTTTGTATTGTTGGCTCGAGCGAGGCTTTCTACGCTCGAGCGAGGTTTCTTTGTATCTGGTCGCTCAAGCGACCATTCCTTCACTCGAGCGAGCCTCGAATATATCAGTTTGCAGCAGCATCTTCTTCTTCACTTTTTCACCATTTCTTTTACACAAACCCTAGATCTGGCTGCTCTTCTCTCTCTACATACCTTCTCTCTATAAATCCATCTAGTTCTAGTGGTCCCCTACCCTAGCCTCTTTGTATAAAAGGTAGAACTTGGTGTGGGCTACATTTTGATTCGAAAATCTTTGGGTTTGGAGCATCTTGAGTTTTCTCCATCTTCTCCATTTGATCTCTTCATTTGAGGTAGGGATACCCTACTCATTCTTATGAGCTTTAACATAGATTTTAGTCATTTTGTATAAAATGGTGGGTTATGGTTAATTTGGGAAAGTTAGGGTTTATATTGAAATTATATAAAGAGGGGTTTTGTGTTTTAAAGCTCCATGTGCATATAAGGCCTTGGGAATATGAGTTTGTGAGTCAAATTAGTGGAATTTGGTCTTAGGATCAATGTTTGAGAAAAGGGGAAAATGTCATAATTAATATGATAAATTAATTTGCATAATTACTATGGGGGAAAATATGGAATTATGAAATTGAGTTGAAAATCATGAAATTGGAAAATTATGGAATTGAATGGTGTAGTTGGATAAATGAATCACTCACCCATGAAAATGTTGAGATTTTATCTGTTTGATAAATTTAATATCTGTTTGGAGATAACCGTTTTGGGCTGTCAGTAGAGGATAGTCTTGATTGTTGTAGACACTGTATGTTGATTAGGGAAAACTGAAACTAATCACTTGGAATATGTTATTGAATATGACGGTTGGAATAATACATCAAATATGTGTATTGATTGATCATTGTATATGATAAGTGTTTAAATACATTGTATATGCATATTGTTTGGAAGGAGATAGGGGATGTACTCCATGGTTTGAGAGGAGATATGGGATGTACTCCCAAACCTATTTGGGAGGAGATAGGGGATGAACTCCATTGATAACTAAGTTGGCCGGAGTGTTGTCACTACCCAAACCCGCCCCTATGGGTTTAGCACCGTAACCGGCCAGTAATCCGAGATTACCGAAGGCATGCTTAACCGTAATACAGTAATACAGAGTACAGGGGCTGGCGGAAGCCAATACAGTAATTAAACATTGTCTAATGAGCTGTGACAATCTGTATGCAAAAAGACTTTTCATTCAAATATATACAGTCAGACAAAACAGTATGTACATATATACAATCGTTCAGTTTAGGGACCGAATCCCTATTAAACAGTACCGTACAGTAAACAAAACAGTTACAGAGACCGAAGGGGGAAATAAAAAACACCCCTAAGCCAAAGCTTGACAGGCTCGGAACCTCGCATTGAGGCACATAGGTTGGCTTGACAAAACTGGAGTTTAACCCCGACGCTTCTAGCCACGGTCTGGTGCCTGTACACCTACATATATATATGAGCAGTGAGCTAAAGCCCAGTGAATAACACAATGCGTAAAGGGGTTAAGAATGAATGTCCTTACAGTAATGAAAACAGTTCATTAAATCAGTATTTCAGTCGTTCAGTCGATACAGTCATATGTGGTACATCCATTAGCATAACAGTACAGTAAACAGTAGGTCTTAAAAGACCGGACAATAAACGATGGCCATATCAATCAGTAAACAGTAGTGGTTCCAACAAGGGAACCGACAGAGATCTCTATAACAGTAACAGTAAACAGTAGTTGCTAAGGATGCCACAATACAGTTCAGAATATAGGACATACATTCATTCAATTAACAGTATCAGTTCAGAAAGAAGTACAGTTCAATTGTTCAGAAGATAATCATTTTGAACATATCTTTACACAGTTGTTACTCACAGAGTTCTGGGCTACAGTAAAGCTAGAGCGCGTCCCCAGTCGCCAACTCTACACAGTTTACAGATTGAACACACACTAAGCTACACAGTCGAGAAAGATAACAACTTAATCCCTAATTTGCCTCGGTGTGGTTCTACATCTGTATCCTCATTAAGATGCCTTAAACTAGGCCTAATAATGCCTAGGATGAGATGAGGATGCAAAGATGCACTTTAAAAGCATTTTTAGAATTTTCAGAAAATAGGGGTCACGCTCGAGCGTAGGTTACTCCGCTCGAGCGGACATGCAGACAAAGGTTTCCGCTCGAGCGTAGACTTACCCGCTCGAGCGTTCTGCAAAACAGTCAAAAGTGCTGGATAGGTGAAAATCACGCTCGATTGGGCGCTCGACACCCGCTCGAGCATGAGACACAATGTCCCGCTCGAGCGTCAATTATTCCGCTCGAGCGGACTTCAAAACAGAACAAAATGCTGGGAGGACGATTTCCACGCTCGAGCGCCAGTCACCCCGCTCGAGCGTAGTCCAAATTCTGGAAATTTCAGATTTGAACCTCAAGCTCAAATCCAAGTTTTAAAACCATAAATTTCGATCCTCTTGGGCCAATTTTCTGGAAAACACATCAAAACTCATTCTTTAACATGATTCTAAAGCTCAATTGTAAAATCAAAGCCCAAGGGTGGTTCAAATAAATCCAATTCAAACCAATTTTCATGAATATGGAGAACATGCAAACATGCATGAATTAAAACCATTTCAAAGCTTCAATTTGATGCTCTAAGGAGCCAATTGTTCCAAAAACAAGATGAAAACATGGTCCTAAGCATTAACATGGACATGCATGTAAAAATCCATGAAGAACAACTTCAAAAATGCAAGAGTATGCCATGCATGCAAAGATTAAGCTTCAATTCAACACTATTGAACCAATTCATGCCTTAAATCACTAAAGACCCAAGAATTATGCAAGAATAAGTTCAATTACACAATGAAGAAGGTCAATGATCTGCCTTAGGTCTTGGATTATGGGTCAATGTTGCTATCAACCTTCAATTCTACCAAGATTCAAGCCAATTCACAATGAAACAAGTTGAAATCAACTCTTCTAGTTTCTCTCTCTCTATGGTCGGCAATAACAAGGAGAAAGGCTGATGAATTGTGTTGATTCAATGTGTATACAAGTCTCAAAGTGTGTAAGGTAGTGGCCACTAATAGGGCAAGGTTGTAATTAAATCTAAGTTGTGCAATTTAACTTCATTTTAATCTAATTTAATCATACCTAATAAGTTTTCAGGTAATTACACCATAAAATCACATAAATCACGATGATCATAAAACACTAATCGGTTTCCGGTTTGGCCGCCGATAAGGCCCTCAATTTGCAATTTAACCATAAAACCATGAACAGATAATCGGACAGTCAAACAGATAGATAGTGCATTTAAACAGATACAGTCAATCAATCAGTTTCAGATTTCAGTCAGTCAGTTCAGTATTTCAATCAGTTCAATTACTTCAGTTATCAATCACAATTAGTCTCAGTTTATTCAGTTCACTTATCAGTCATAATCAGTTTCAGTTTAACGGTAATCAGTGGTTATTCGGTAAACAGTGACGAGGGTTGTTACAAGTGTCCAGAGTGAAAGTCTCGAAATTCTAATTACGTTTGCATAACGTAGATAATTGAAGTATTGGAAGTGTTTTGATATGAGTTGTAGTCTCATTTGAATTGTGGGTAATGGAAGTGTTTTGATATGAGTTGTAGTCTCATTTAACTATTTGGCTAGATAATGAGCCATGTTTATGAATTTGAATTTGATAAGTAAAGGAAAGAGGAATGAAACATGGATGTATTTGCCATGGAACCGGAATATGTTGTGAGTTGGTTTACAAGTGTTAGCCGTTTATCGAATGCTAATGTTTTAGTTATTTCTCATATTTGGTTTAGTATATCTCTACTGGGCTTTGACTCACCCTTTATGGGACATCATTTTTAGGTACAGATGGTATGTCACCTCCAAGGACGTAGCTTGGGAGGCTTAGAGACTGAAAGATCTTTTTGTGTTATCTTTTCTGTATTACATGTAAATCAAGCCAAAGACTTATTTTGTATAAAGAGTTAGAACTCTTCTTTTGTTGAACCCAAGTGTTGACTTGGAAAGTTGTAAGCCCGTGGGGCATTTACTTTTGTTGTCAACATGTAATACTTTTGTAATGAATACTCTAATAAATGAAATATATTTTATTCTCTTATGTCTATTGATGTCATAAATGTTGGGTTCAATTATAATATTTTGAGGGTGTTACATTTACCCTTTGCGTTATTTTGGTCCCTACACTTTCAATTGGTATAATTTTGACTCTTAGTTTTAAATTTTGTGTCAATTTGGTCCAATTGATAATATCGTTAGTGTTTTTGACTGAAAATAATCACTGAATTAGTTAAGGTTAAATCACTGAGGTTAGTAAATTTATAATTTTACTCTAAAAAATATGACACATGTCACTTATATGCATATTTTTCATAAAAAAAAATGCTAAGAGCAAATCATAAATTCAATATTAAAATCAAGTCAATTGAAATTACAAAGACCAAAATGACGTAAGGACCAAAATACAGGGACTATTGTCACAATTTGCTCTAGTTTAAAAATGAAATTTTAAACAAACAATTGAATAGGTGAATTATCTAAAAATAATGGATGGTTATTAGCCAAATGTATGAATTATTTATAGAATATTATTTGACTATACAAATTATGATTGTTTCTGGAGAAATAATTTTTTTTTAAGTTAAAGTTAATCAAATTTTACAATTTAATTTACTACGTTAGGAAAAAGTGTGAATAAATTAATAGTGTTAACAATCGAAAATATTCAAAATTTATCTCAATAATTATGATTTACGTCAATAATTATGTGTACTATATGCAACAAATTTATAAAAGGTACAAGCAAAAAATAAAAATAAATTTAAGATTGTAACTATTTTACCAATGTATATATATTTTAAAAATTGTATGAGAATCGAGATCTCATTTTCTAAGTTCGTCTTACACCCCTAAAAAGTCAAAGCCGGCCCTGAGCCTTATTAGCATTTGCAAGTTTCAATCCATTCATTTGGATTCCTTCTTTGCCTCCTCTTTGCGGAGTGCCTATTGATGATAAATCTCATTTGATCAATCATTCCTCCTTTGGTGTGTGAAATGAGTAAAACAAAAAATAAATAAATGATATGTACTAAGAGCAAATAATGTGGCAAAAGAATTACCCATGACAACAAAATGTGACAACAAACTGCACAATATTCATTGCAATCGTATGACATGATTAACCTAACCAAAATTAAAAATAAAAACATTTTTTTGTCAAACAAAATTAAATCAAAAGCATATTACCACCAATACTTTAAAAATCCTACCACAAATAAAACTCTAGTTACTAAAACACATAATTGCTTAGTGGGATTGAAACCCACTATTGAAAGCATTCTTAACAATTACCACTTATTTCCTTCTCTTTTTTTTCTTTTTTTTTTTTCTTGTTTCTTTTTTCTTTTTTAGTGGGATTGAAACCCACTTTGTTTTTTATACCAATTTTATAAAAAAAAAAGCAATCTACTATCTACTACAACTATAAAGCCTTTTTATTTATTTTTTAAAGATAATTTATATGAACTAAATTTCAGGTTTAGATGCTTGAACAACACATCTACAACTACAAGTTCTAAGGCTTGGGTAAAAAATTAAAAATTAAAAAAAGGAAAAAAAAAACACAACTTGTAATGAGATGTTTATGTAAAGAAAACATGATGGAGATTGTAGCAACAATTGTGACTACAAAAATGCTAGGAACCATACTTAGAAACCATAATTTATCAAGAATGAGTTTGTGTGGTACAAAATTAAATTGATGAAATGTGCAATTCATGAGTGAAATGAATTTGAATTATTGATTTCTATTTATGAAAAAATGATGGACAAAAAAATTTGAGTTTGTAATCTTGTTATTATGATTATATCTGCAACCATCTTGTTTATATTGCGAGACAAAGTGAGAATCATATGCATTGAAATGTATTTATCTTCAACGAGAAATATAAAATAGGCAAATTACAGAAATGGTCCCTATAGTTTACCCGTGTTTTCATTTTGGTCCCTGTACTTCTAATTACGTTAATTTTGCCCATGCAGTTTGGTTTTTGGCTCGAAACGGTTCAATTGTTAACGGTGGTTAGACATTTGGACGGAAAAGCAGGCCAATTTTGACTTTCTTGAACAATTTTGACTTTCTTGAGTGTTTTTGGATTAATTCAATTTGTTCTCCAATAGCATCACTCAAATTTAACTCATTTAATAGATGTTTTATTTAATTTCATTATTTAATTATTATTATTTTTTAAAATAAATTTATTTAAAATTTTAATTAAAAAATAACATATATTTTATTGATATTTTATTTATTTAATTTTTAAAAATAAATTTATTTAATTTTGTAAAAAATAAATAAAACAAATTTTTATTTAATCAGCTAAAAATAATTAAAGTATTAAAGATATGTTTAATATTACTATTACTTAGTAAATAATTGAAAAATGGTAAAATAGTCTTTTGCACATTTATCTTTATCCAGTTCGTTCAACCAAATATTAGATTCACTAAAAATAGACATTTCACACATTAATCCCATGATATACCAATCCCATGGAAATAATCTCACCCCCGTAGGATTGTTTAGTCCCTCATGTGAGGGATATGGAGTCCCTCATATAAATTATAAATTATAAATTATAATTTATAAGGCCATAATGTTTAATTTATTATTTTTAATTAAATTAAATTAAATTTATAATTTCTATTTTCTATTTTTTATTTAATTTAATTTATATATTAATAAAAAATATATTTTTTAAATTATATTAAATTAAAAATATAATTTAAATAAAATTAAATTTAAATTAATTTAAAAAATATATTATAATTTAATTATAATTAAATTAAATTTTAAATTTAATTTAATTTAAAAATATAATTAAATTATATTATATTATATTAGAATTAAAATTATAATTATAATTTATAATTTATATGAGGGACTCCATATCCCTCATATGATGGACTAAACAATCCTAGGGGAAGATTATTTCCATGGGATTGGTATCCAATAGAACTAATATGTGAAATGTCTATTTTTAGTAAATCTAATTTTTGGTTGGACGAACTGGATAAAGATAAATGTACAAAAGACTATTTTACCATTTTTCAATTGTTTACTAAGTAATAGCAATATTAAACATGTCTTTAATATTTTAATTATTTTTAGCTAGATTAAATAAAATTTTATTTTATTTTATTTTTTACACAATTAAATAAATTTATTTTTAAAAATTAAATAAATAAAATATCAATAAAAATATATGTTATTTTTTTAATTAAAATTTTAAATAAATTTATTTTAAAAAATAATAATAATTAAATAATGAAATTAAATAAAACATCATTAAATGAGTTAAATTTGAGTGATGATATTAGAGAACAAATTGAATTGATCCAAAAATACTCAAGAAAGTCAAGAAAGTCAATATTGGCCGCTTTTCCGTCCAAATGTCTAACCACCGTTAATTATTGGACTATTTCAAACCAAAAACCAAACTACAGGGGCAAAATTGATGCAATTAGAAGTACATGGACCAAAGTGAAAACATGAGTAAACTATAGGAACCATTTCTATAATTTGCCCTATAAAATATATATACCAGATTAATATTCATGTGCACTGCATGTGACCTTTTATTAGTTAAAACAAAAAAGCCAAACATTATCAAATGGGACTAATAATGACATTTAAAATGGTTGACAATAACGGCTAAATAGTGCACTTCAGTCTTTTTTCTTTTTTTTAAATCCATACACTTCTGTTGAAATATTAGAAAATGACTAATGTTTTCAAGTTAGTTTTTTTATTATAAAAAGAAAAGAAAAAATATTTAAATGTAAAAACATGTTTACAAAACCCGCTTTACACATACAAATATTTTAGCTAGAAAATAAAAAACAAAAACATATTTTTAGTGTTATTTATAATTTTCGTAAAATCGTGTTTACAAAATCCACTTTTGATTAATTAAAATTTTTAACATGACTTAGGCTCCATATCAATTTGAAATATTTTACACAAAAAAAATGCTTTTGTTTTTGTTTTTCAACCTTTGGTTGACACTTGAAACAAAAATACTTTATTGTCGAAAAGATAAATTTTGATCAATAAAATGTCATTTATGACTTTTTAGTGAGCTAATATATTTATTTAAAAAGGCTAAGTGTGTTGAAAACGTAGTGAGTGAGAGTCAACTTTGTAAAAATTATTTTACGAAATTTTTAATGGTAAGTCATTTTTGAGAAAATAATACAAAAATATTTTTCTTAAAAAATGTTTTACTTGTTTTTTGTTCAACCAAATTACAAAAAATGAGTAAAATAATTTTGACAAAAATATTTTACATCAAAACAAATAGAGTCTTAATCAAAAATATGTTTTGAAAACACACTTTTTATGACATATTTTTAATACTATTCTAATCAATTTTAAAATTGAAAAAATGTGTTTTCAAAATAGGTGAAGCATCAATAAATCCCAAAATGTGATTTTGTGAACTGTTTAGTCCCATTAAAATAGAAATTACACAAAAGGGTAGTCACTTACATGTTTGGATTTAATTTTTCAGGGATAAAAGTGGGTTTCTCTAAATATAAAATTACACATTTGGGCAATTCGCAACATAGAAGTTTTGGATTTACCTTCTTTCTTGAACAAATCTCACATTGCGAACAAAAACGTAACACTCTAATGTAACACATTAAAAAACTTCTTAATGTACTTTTTCTAAACGTTACAATGTAAACTAAAAAAAGAAATTCTTTAGTGTATTTTTCCTAAACATAACACTCTAATGTAACACCAAAAAAAAAAAAAAAAACACTCCTTAGTGTACTTTTCCCTGGCGTAACGCTCCAATCAATGTAATCCCAAACGTAACATTCCAATGTAACATACTTCAATGTAACAAGCACAAAATACTAAAAACTCATTAGTGTACTTTTTCTAAACGTAACCCTCACAATTTGAAATTATTAATTTGTCCAAAACTTATTAAGGAATTTTTGTACTTCTTTTGAAATGATTTGCTTTTTTTGGAGTGTTAAATTAGAGTGTTACGTTTGACAAAAGTATACTAAGGAGCTTTTTTATGTGTTACACTAAAGTATTACACTAAAGAGTTTTTTTAGAGTGAGTGTTACATTTGAAAAAAGTACAATAAGGAGTTTTTTTGTGTGTTACATTAGAGTGTTACACTAAGGAGTTTTTTTTTTTTTTTTTTTTTTGAAGTATTATATGAGAGTGTTATATTTGAAAAAATACGCTAAGGAATTTTTTTTTTTTTGTAAGTGTTACATTGGAGTATTACGTTTGAGTGTTACATTAGAGTGTTACAGTTTGAATTATACATTTGTCCAAAGCTTATTAAAGAGTTTTTGTACTCCTTTTGAAACGTTTAAAGAATCCCATATCCTTTTAGAATGTTTGAAGAATCCCATATTTTAATTCATTGTTGTACTCCTTTTAAAATGTTTTCTAAATAAAAAAGATTCTCATACAAAAATTTACCCAAATTTAATTCTCACATATTATGTACCTTACCTTTCTAGTATAAAAGAAAAAAAGAGAAAAAAACATAACAGAAATAAGGGTATAACCGCAAATTTAATTTTTAAATAATATATTCAATCTACGTTTCCAAAATCACTGGGACTAATTGGTCTATAAGAAAATCCTTGAGATTAAATTAT
Organism: Camellia sinensis; assembly: GCF_055761805.1. Lineage (NCBI taxonomy): Eukaryota > Viridiplantae > Streptophyta > Magnoliopsida > Ericales > Theaceae > Camellia > Camellia sinensis. The sequence goes on from NC_138962.1 coordinate 105,507,638, forward strand.
CACCATTTCTCAAAATAAGATTTATAGGTAAATTTTCAATTCAAAATTCATTTTATTCTATATTGGGTATAAAATAAAAATTCACCTTATTGCGAAAATAAAATTGTAGGAATATTCAGAGAAATGGGCTGGGGAAAGGCCAATATTGGCCCATCATCGAATTCCTGCCTAGAGAGTGAGTATCTATGGATGGTCACCGCCGACTAGTATAAGCTGTTGGATATCTATCACCCCATGTAAGGGTGATCTCTTCTCCATGTGCTCCATGTGAAGCCAACGCACAAGACAGCTTGCCAACTGACAAGCCACAAAGGTGGACGACCACTTTTGTAAAGGAGAAGGAGCTGGCCATGTGCAAGGACAGCCAAGCTCTCCACCATTCTGTTAGTGTATAAATGGAGGCTGAGGGAAGAGTTTAATTAAGAGAGATAGAGCAAACCAAAGAGAGTGAGAGATGTGAGGCGGAGAGACCATCTCTCTCGGTGTGAGCAAGGGATACGAATGAGTAGGTGAGTGAGGAGAGTGTGAGCTCCTCCTCTATTGTAATCTTTCTGTAATCTCTCCATTGTTATAGTGATAACCGACTACTCTCCCGTGGACGTAGGCATTGAGGCTGAACCACGTTAAATATGGTGTCTTCTTGAGTGTGGGTTTGTTTTTCTGTTTGGTATAATTTCTGGAAGGTCTTGGGCGGGATCCATGATCCCCTACAAGTGGTATCAAAGCCTCGTCAATCGTTTTCAGAACAAAAACAGTGTGTTTTTCGAAACTGTCCAGAAATCAAATTGCTCCAAATTAGCTTTTGAGCATACCAGGAGCAAGGTCTCGACGAGAGGAGTCCAGAAATGCAAAGCAGAGCCCGAGAGGACCCTGGGCACGCCATCACGCGCCCCCTGAAGACTGCGTGTGAGTCCTAGTCTCAACACGCGCCGCCACGCGCCGTTCAGTGTTGAGATCCATCTCTTAATCTGCCGTTGGATTTGGAGGGGATAGATCATTTGCATACACGGTGAAGTCAGCGGGGACTATTGGAGTTGTGCATTTACGATGCACACGCCTTTTTTTGGCTATTTTTTGGTAGTTGTGAAGATGGTGCATCATCTTGTGTTTGTCGGTTGGAATTACAGTTGAAGGAATTTGGAGTTTGCTCGACACTTCAGAACTTTTTTTTGGCTCTTGGTACTTTGTAAGTTCATTTGAAGTTTGTTCCAATACTTCTGAACTGGTTAGAGCCTAACTGCGTCCACAGTCCAGTTTTGTTTGGTGGAGAACTTGACTCAATTCTTGGAGAATTTGTTTGGCTCTCTTGATTAATTCGAGCTTGAAGAGAGCAGCATTGTGTTTGATGGTTGATCAGACATGATGTTTTTTGGTACCGCTTTTGAAGTTGCTTTGACGGAGAATTTGAAGTCTCTCTTGTTTAGTCTCCTCAACATTGGTTCAAGCGGGTTGCTCGCCATGTTTTATTTGGAGTTGTCAAGGACAACTTGTTTAGCGCCTATGGAAATCGGAACTTGGCACTATGGTGGAGCTTGAGTTGCAGAAAATCGAAGAGCTAGCTCGATCGGTTCTGCATGTTCTTTACATTGGCTCAATGTGATTTTGAGCAATAAAATCTACTGTGTTTTTTGGAAAAGCGCTTGTGTTTTGTATAGCAGATGGCATTCAGTTTTGACTGAATGGTTGGATACCTAGGTTGTGGTATCGATTTTTAATTCCATGGCGGCTAGGGGTGTAATCGAGCCGAGCCTAGTCGAGTTTATCATTGTTCGAGCTCGGCTCGATTTATTTTCAAGATGTTCGAGCTTGGCTCGCATAAAATTTTTCTAACTTGAGCTCGGCTCGTTATGGCTCGTTAGCCAAGTGAAATTCATGGAACACTTGAAACAAGACTTCAAGCCAGCCTACTACTACACATAACATAAATAGATATCACTTTGCCTTGAACAACATTGTGTAAACGATGTGGGACAGATTGTTTGAAACATGATACAGCAAAATGATGCCGTTTTGTTGCTGTGAGGAATTGCCCAAAAGAGTCCCACATCGGTCCATGACAAAAGTATGCTCAAAGGTGAATGCTTATAAAAGTCTCACGTGGTTGCCCATTGCTTCTCTAGTCAACTAAAGCTGAAGCAAATGATTCCAAAGTTGAAGTTACAATATATATATGTATGGACACTTATATAATAGGAAAAATGGACACATATATAATAGAAAAAAAATTGTAAGTTTAATATTTTATTAATTATATTTATATTTATTTATATATTATATAAATATATACATGTTGTATAATATATATATATATATATATATGTTTGAGCTCGTGAGCCTATCGAACCGAGTATTATTAAGCTTGGGCTCGGCTCGTTTGTTAAACGAGTTTAAAATTTAAGCTCGAGCTCGGCTCGTTTATTAATCAAGCCGAGTTCGAACGAGCCTTAACGAGCCAAACTCGAGCTTGTTCATGAACGGCTTGGTTCGTTTGCAGCCCTAGTGGCGGCGAACGCACCTCTTGATGAAATAGAGTAGTTGTAGATCTCTCAGGCGAGCTCGAGCGCAAGAGGAGAGATAGAGCCATAATGAGCACTCAAGGAGTATGGGTGCAGGTACTATGCTAAGTGTGGCATAGTTGGTTACTTGTACAAATCTATTGAAGTTGCTTTGGCAGAGAAAGCTACTCTCAACCGTCAATCTGGTAGTACAAATGAAAGATGCGCAGGTAACGCGTATCGCTGAACTGGAGATCAGGGATTGCAAAAGGCATGAACAACAAGTGTGTGGAAATGTTGGGAAGTTGTTCAGGAGTGCAAAGGGCAAATGCTGATAAGTTTAGGATGGTTTAGAGGAAACTCCAAGCAAAGAAAACCAGGAACGTTGACCAGACAAATGAAGAGTTTCTGTTGCTCCAGTTTTGGCCGTGCAAAGACATACATGGCAGGATAGTGGCATTTCAGGGAAAACCTGTAGTGTCACAGAGCACTCAAAGGAGTGCAAGGCATCCCAGGCAGGGGGTGCTGGGCATCTCAATCAGGGGGTGCAGGACATCCAATCAGGGGGGTATCGGATATCTTGGTTACGCAAGTTCAAACATAGCAAGTGAAGGCATCCAAGACAGGAAGCGTGGAAGAGATCTGTGAGAGATAGGAGCAGAGGCTCTCTCCCCAAATTAGAGAGTGGTGTGAGTTGAGTTGAGGATATAGGATTCCCTCCTCCTCTTGTATCTCTGGTGTATTATCTCTAGTTTCAGGGGGTGCAAACGTCTCAGTGAGGAGAAACAGACTATGCTGAAATTTAGGCATGACAAGATTAGCAACAGTGTGTGCAGTGGATCACCTCACATGGGTTGAGGGGGTGATTTGTTGGATATCTATCATCCTATGTGAGGGTGATCTCTTTTCCATGTGCTCCATGTGAAGCCAACACATAAGACAGCTTGCCAACCGACAAGTCACAAAGGTGGATCACCACTTTTGTAAAGGGGAAAGAGCTAGACATATGCAAGGGCAACCAAGCTCTCCACCATTCTGTTAGTGTATAAATGGAGGCTGAGGGGAGAGTTTAATTGAGAGAGATAGAGCAAACCAAAGAGAGTGAGAGATGTGAGGTGGAGAGACCGTCTCTCTCGGTGTGAGCGAGGGAGACGGATGAGTGGGTGAGTGAGGAGAGTGTGAGCTCCTCCTCTATTGTAATCTTTTTGTAATCTCTCTATTATTATAGTGATAACCGGCTACTCTCCCGTGGATGTAGGCATTGAGGCCGAACCACGTTAAATATGGTGTCTCTTTGAGTGTGGGTGTGTTTTTCTGCTTGGTATAATTTCTGGAAGGTCCTGGGCAAAATCCACGATCCCCTACATAAGCAGCAAACTGCAAGACACAAACAAACAAATAAAACCACCGGGGTGGTGGTCGAGCGGTTCTTTGCTTTTCTTCCATGCAAGATGTTTAGGTTCCATACTGGGAATGTAATTTTTTTTTTCGAAAGACTGCAATATACTCGCAAAGTCTTAAGACACGTGGAGAGAGTTGGGTTAAATCTAGATTAAGTTAAACCTGGCCGTCAATCGATTACATGGCCTGCATAAGTTATGATATCCCCACCAAACCTTTTTTTTTTTTTTTTTTGTTAAAAAGAAAAAGAAAAACAAAACGAATAATAACACATTCCGTTGCACCATTTTTATTATTTATTATCTCAGTACCAACATCGTCTCACATTTTTATCACAACTGAGGGTTTACTTTTTTTTCTTCTTCTTTTTGGATCGTTAACACAACTAAGGGTTCCAAGTACAGCGATTAAATTAAACACATGATGAAGCCCAAAAATATTCCAGTACGAAACAGAGACAAAAAATAGGTAAACTACGTTCAGCAGACAAGAAGAATAATTCAAAGAGGAGAAAAGAGAAAAGCAGAACAGAGAGATTGTGAATAAAAATTAAAAAAAAAAAAAAACCCTTCATTACAATCATTGATCCCTCTGATACAATCCCAACAAAAAGAAGCTTTATACTCTCTTTCTATTACAAACTAACTACTTTGCTAACTAACCCTAACTGTCATAACAAACTAAATTGTCCATTTCTTCAGATTTCCAGCTTCTATTTTCCACCTGTATCAATACACATCACTGTTTTTAAGGTCATTCTGTTTTCTTTTCCTTTCAAATATTTCCTTTTTCTCTTCTATCTATAATTCTATATACCTCTACTGAATGGATTAATTTCATTCTCATTTGCTATTGAATCTGCATTATTCTTAGGTGCCAAATTGCCGATGGTAGTCTCAGCCTCCTCTTTGTATTTGGTAATAATGACTTCCTTTTATGGATGGTTGAAAACAGTACATTTTAATCATTTCTAGTTTTTTGTTTTATGGGTTAGTATATGTTGTGTGATCTCCATCTCATCGTTACCACAAAGACTGATGTAATTTATTTTGTTAAAATCAATTAGTTACATCAACATTTGAAATGTTGGCATATCATGGATTGGCTTCATCATAATGTTTCTAACAGCTACAAATTAATTATTTTAGTAATTTGTATTAGTACGTGATATTCATTTTCCGTTCAAAATTTCCAAGATGGGAACTAATGAATGGTTTCATTTTCTCAATTGAAATTATAATTTTTATTTTTATTTTTATTTTTATTCTAGAGTGGACAACTTCCTAACTCTATTACAAACTTGCGGTTGTGACTTTAAATGCTATCTTCCTTTTGTTGTTCAGCTTGGAAATTTTTTTTTTCTATTTTTCTCAGTGTTTTGTGAAAGAAATGTGGTGTTATATACATCAATTAGTGTACTAACTGTGTACCAACATTACTTATGACATTATTATTGACCACACCCATTAATCACATTACAAATTTCAAAAACCTCTTAAATTACGCCACATCATCAATTGGTACAGTAGTTAGTACACCAATTGATACATATAGCATTATTTGTCAAAGAAATATACAAAATTTTTGTGGATGGTTTAAATGGTGAAACCTATACTAACTAATTTTTTTTTTTGAACGCACCTACTAACTATGTTGTTATTACTTTTTTGTTCTCAAGGGTGTTCCCTTTTTTTTTTTTTTTCTTTGGTGGAAACATGTAGGGACCCTAAGTTTTAGTCATTGTACTTTAAATTCTAAGTTTCTAGTTAATTCTATTTTATCTTCCAATTTTGCTAAACTTTGCAATTAGGTCCAATGGAACAGTATATTTTTCTAGCCTTTATTAATTGCAAATAGGTATTTGTGTGTTATTTCATAACGTAGAAATATTCCTAGCGCTTGAGTTTTATTTCATGTTAAACCCTAAGTTTATTTACTAACTTTGGTAAAACGTTTTATTTTCCTTTTTCTGTGTATTAATTTCTTTTGTATATTAAAAGGTGGAGGATCCCCTCCAGTCCATATTTTATTTCATTTTAAACCCTAAGTTTATTTACTAACTTTGATAATGCATTTTATTTTCCTTTTTCTTTATATTAATTTCTTTTGCATACGTGGAGGATCCCCTCCAGTCTAAAATTTGAGGCGTTGTTCTAGCCCATGAGTCCTGTTTTGATAATTCAAACCATTCATTTTGTCGAGTACTTCGTGTATTTCATCTACACAAAAAAATAAAATAAAAAATAGTTCGATCCAATAATTGTAACTAGTTTAATTTATTGCGTTTATCATAGGAAAAAATGTATAGTTTATTTTTTTTGTCGTCCAATTTTTTTTTTTTTTTGAAAAAATACGGTAAATTGAACTAGTTACAGTTATCAGATTGGCGCTAAAGTGAGCAAAACTTCCAGGTGTCAATCCGATCGACCACCCAAAGCTTTTTTCTTGCTTTGTTGCCCAGCCTTGGTTTTATTGTCCTGTTTGCTGCTTTGCTTTCGTTGCCTACTTCTTTGCATGCTTTCTGTACTTTTAAGGCATCAAATAATTCTAAATAAAACCGAGAGATTAGAATTATGATAATTGGATGATCGAGGGATGTCCTGGCGGACGACTAGGAGGATGTCCAAAACATTTCACCAAAGTATTACACAAGGTGGTCATCCTAGAGGATGACCACAATGAAAAAAAACATTTCAACAGAGTATTATACAAGTTGGTCCTCTTGGGAGATGACCACAATTTGGGGATGTCTTAGCAAACGACCGGGAGGACGTCCTGGGGATGTCCTGGTGGACGACCGGGTTAAAGAATAAGAATATTTTAAAAGAATATAGTTAAAGTAGAGCGTTGTTGCAGTGTATGTTTAAAAAGTGACTAGCTAAATTAGTAAAGTGAAATTTTGGATAGCTATTTTAGCTATGTTTACTGGAGATACTCTAAGCACCACATCATTTCACTACAATGACCACAGTTGCTATTGTTATCACCACTACCACTACAGCTACTACAACCCTTCTGCCACTACAATAACCACCATTATTATTCCATCACCACAATAACCACCATCATTACACCACCAGCAGCACTCCCTTTTTATCTTAAATACATTATCCCTCCACCATTACCACAACCACTCTCTAACCTCCACCACCATTGTCATTGGCATTATAGGCACCATTGTTGCTCCACCTCCACCTCCACCACCACCACCACCAACTCACTATCACAATATAAAATAATAAAATATATTTTAAAAATAATAAAATTTTAATTTAATATTATATATATCAAACAATTTGTTTTAGTTTAGCACTTAAATTTTTATCAAATAGTTTTTCAGCTTAAAAAAATCAACATTTAGTTTTCATTATCAAATAACTTTTTAGTTTAAAAAATTCAGTATTAAGTTCTTAACACTAAATTTTCAGTTTTCAATTTTCAATTTTATCAAATACCACCTAAGCGAACATCTCATTTTTATGTGAACACAAAATGAAGCTCTATATAATGCAATTTTAAAATCCAGAATTGCATAGAAAAGAAAAAAAAGAAAGAAAAAAAAAACACATTTTAACAAGTGCGATAATTTTAACTTTCATTAATTGGAAGGGTGAAAAAGTCCTTACTACACCCGTGTAGTCTCTTTATATATATATATATATATATATATTGTGGTATCAAGAGGTTGGGATGATTTGGAGTCATTTATGATTTCTGCATCATATTCTATACTAGCAATTTCTTCTAGTAAGGAATTCCCCTTCAACTACTTACTCACGAAGAAAGGCTAGTTTTTTCTCCACTTGCGTTTTTTTTTTTTTAATTTTTAATTTTAAAATTTATTTAGGAGGATATAGAGAAGAGGAACCGGGAAATTTGCATAGCACAACGGTAAGACTCGTATCGAAGTGTCATGTTTGGTAAGAAAGCGCCTCATACGCTAAACCAATCCTTGATCTTTGCCTATTGATTCTTCAAGCACAAGCAATAGTCAATTTTGGTGGGTGGGTATAGAGCAGTGTATATATGGGGTGTCATTTCATTTGTTTAGTGGTTTTTATTAACTGGTCTTATACTCAAACTGAATGTATGCATAGGATTTCTAAGTTATCAACTTTCCTAGATTTGAGCTGTGTGATCTGGTGTTACGTTCCAATAATTTATTAATCACCTCACCCAGTGGCTTATTAAAAATTTAATTGACAGTTTTACCAATTTGTTTCAAGAAATATATTCCAAATTGTCAATCTTTATCAGTACAAAAACTATGCAAACCAACTCAAAAATATGCTGCTGCAGTCTTTGGGGGCAGCAACAACAAATACATTTTAACTTCATTTTGTATTTGATTACAATCACACAAAATGTCCAAAACAAAATGTCTTCTTATTGTAGCAACTAATGCATTAATTTCAATTCAAGGAGTAGTAATAGTATTCACTGAGATTTCTTGCGGAAGTGGTGAACTTTGCAGGTCTAACTATGGAGGTATATATATAATTAACAAAATTTTGAAAATGTCACTTATAAAAGCACTTTTAGGGATAAAAACAATTTCGTGCCAAAATGTTTACTTTTTTAGACGAAAATTTTGGTCCCAAGAGAATAGTAATCCATATTGATGATATGTCTTGGACCCTACTGGTTATTGATAAATAATGTGAAGAAAATAATCAGCTTAGAAGAAATTAATTTGAAAAAGTATAATTAGCTGAAGCTAATTAATGAGCCAAGCTTAGAAATAAAAGACCTTTCAGTGTCAACAAAACCCCTACCTGATTTGAAAACAAAGAGCAACAAGAAAAATAAAGGGTAAAGAAATGCTCAATTGCCTATTTGGGCTAACTGAATTAAAAAAATAAGGTGTTACCCCCAATAAACAAAGAGATGATAGGAAATTGATAAATGAGAATAAATTGACCACCCTTCTAGGATTATTAGAGAATAAAATGAGTTTGGGAATCATCAACAATATGGCTCAGAATTGTTTGCCTCTAACCATGGCAATAAATTTCATAAATGCTGATGAAAATACCGCTGGGACAATTTGGTTTACTCCTAGGCTTTGTTTTCTTTTACTTTCCCTCCACAAGTCTCCCCTCAAAATCCTGATCCAAACACAACCGTAATATTTCAAAGTTGCAAACTTCTGAACAAATGATTACTTGCAGAGTTGAATTTCTTAATAATTGTAAGGATTTAATAATATGAAGTGTTGTTATGTATCCCCACTTGGGATAAAACTACTCTTAAAGCTATTGATAAAAGAAGTTTGTGGACTGTAAAATGAAAATTATGAAAAATTTAGAAATCTCTTAGATATTGATTTGTGATTATGTATCAATTTTAAGCAATATATAACAATCTCAATCAAACAATCAAGATAAATCGACACAACTATTTTACGTGGAAAAACCACAATTGGAGCGTCTCCAATTGTGATAAAAAAAAATCACGGGCAAAAGTCACAAAACAACCTACTAAAAAGGCATAAAGGAATTACACATGTATACTCTCAATTATCTAGTGAATCCACGCCCGAATTGAACCAACCCCTATGTGCCTCTTCCAACCCCGTCTTCACCTCAGAATTGTCTTGCCCAACGTTGAATCCACAACGCCGATGTCAAATCACGACGATGAGCCACTCCAGAATCCATCAAAGCTTCAGGCTTGAATTCTCCAGAATCTACCGAAGAACAACTCTCTCTTTTGTGTAGAATAAAGAAATAATCCTTTGATGTATACTTCTTAAACTATGAGTTGAATATTCAATCAAACATAAAAAAAAAAACTAACAAAATAGCCCTAGATATAAACCCTAATATCCAAGAAGAAGATCTAGAGGCGTAACCCTAAAATATGACTGAATCGCATATTTATAGAAAACTGTCCCGCGATCTCTGCTCGAGCGTCGGAATGGTCGCTCGAGCGGACTGATGCTCGAGAGTAGGAATCTCCGCTCGAGCAAGAAAAAAACATCTTCCAGTATTTTTGCAGGTGATCAAACTTCTAGAACCAAGGATTCTCCACTCGAGTGGACAAGCAACTTCGAATGCATTTTTGCATTTTGCTTCGGGGGCGCTGCCCCTCAACCCCGCATGGCACTGCCTTGGACCCACCAAGGGGCGTTGCCCCCTGGATCCCCCATGAGCTGACCGGGTAGCTCAATCCCCGCCATAGTCAGTGAAGTGGCAATCATGAAAGAATTAGCACCACAAACTTCTCTGCAAGGCACAATTTGGGTTGGATTCGCATCTAAAAACTCATAGCCTCACTAAAATAAAAAGTGCAAAAACAAGTACAACTGAAATGAATTTTATCATACGGGATTGCCAAGAATAAAAACCTAACAAATTAGATAGAGTATTAGTTAATTCTAGTGAGTTCAAGTTTTCAAAAAAGCCGAAGCTGAGTTGCTGGCTAGTATAGTTTCATATCATTGTCCTGTTGTTACTTTAATGACTGAAATTAAATTGAGAAAACTTTTCATAATCGTCAATTTTTGGATGAAGCATGGGATGGGAATATCAAGGAGATTCTTCAAAATTCTTCAAATTTAAAAGGTAACAGGTTCTCAAGTGTTGAGAATGAGGCTTAGAATGAAAAGAATCGAGTCTGTTTTTTAAAAACTGAACAAAAAACACACCGATCTAAATTAGAGTCATTGAAGCAAAAGAGAAACTAAATTAGATCCAAGAGTGCTTTAACTTTTCATATAACCACGAGCACCTTCATGGATTTGGATAGGGATTTAGAAAGAAAAAGGAAAAGGAAAAAGTGGGTGAAATGTGAATGAAATAGAGCTACATTTCACCCACCTTTTCTCCTTCTTTTTCCAAATATATATCCAAATCCATGATCTAAACACAACCTAAAGAATGTTCTTAAAAAGTGAATACCATGTGAACACTCAATTAGGCCCTGTGGCACAGAGTAGAACCTATTTATATTCTAATAAATCAGCCACCTACGGAGCTATAAATGAAGATTTGTGTCGAGGGATTTAAAAAAGGCTCATGACTTTTTCTTTCATATGTATTCATTCATGTTGTTTCAATAAAGAAACTGCTGCACAACACTAATTTGCCCCTAATGTATGAGTTAATAGCTGCAAGAATTGATCAGTGGGAGGTCTAATGGACTAGAGAAGTGGATCAAACAGAAATTGTGTTGATTCAGCTATAATACTATAAAATCGCTACAACTCCAATTATTTTTGACAAGTGCTATTACTACTATTAAGCTAGCTAGCAATGAAATATAATAGTAGTGTTGTGGTTTCTACAAGGAAAAAATCGACTGTCTCATTACATTCTGCAACTTGGAGTGCGAAAGAAATTGTAATAAAGCTGTGAATGCCAAGACAACTACATAATGTTGCTCAAACTTATCTTCAGATGCCGACAACGCACAGAATGTTGACTGCTGAAGTGTGTGCAAGTTGAATGGTGTTGGACGCCTTGCACAAATAACCTTTTTTTGTTTGGATAAATCAAACAGAGCTAATAATAGGAACACTCTAGAAGAATAGGAAATATCAGGCGAGCTACTAATAAAAAAGATTCATCCACTGTGTTGTAAGCCTCAAATGCTAAAGCATTAGCCTAACAGTTTGCTTCTTTCCCTTCCAAGAACACCATGAAGGATTCAAGCTGTTGCAAAGTACATTAATCTCCTCCATAATGTCACCAATAACTGAAAGATCTCAACAATTCTGAGGCAAAATCTCCAGTGCAAAACTTTATATCAGAGAGCATAGGGCTTCAATATGACCTGCTCAACATTCCATACAAAAGGTCGTGTTACTATTATCTAGAAAAAGATTTCCATTGAGCTAAGAAAGAACATCTAAAAGAGAAACAGACTCAGGTCAAATCAGGAATGCTTCTCCTCACTGAAAATACCCATTTTGGTAAGCTATTTGGTCAGCAAGAAATTATTATGGTTGCAAGCATGAAGCGAATCTTTTGAGGACCAGCTGCTCTAACATTGTAACTAAAAGAGCTATGATGTGTACACCCTTGCTATGTCAACATATTGGACATTTGAAAAAAGGAAAAGAAAAGTGTAACTTCTTTCCTTGTAAAGGTGCAGAAGTACACGATTGTGTTCCATAATTTTCAACTAATTTATATATCATTGCATTACTATCTACAGTTCTTGGCAAACACATTTAAACTTTGAAAAAGTAAACATATGCATATATGATATGAACAGATTAAGTAAAACCCTTCTCCATGTTTCCACTTCCAGGGAGATGCTTTGTTGTGTTTGCACTGGTAAATTACATTGTTACGAGTGCCCACAATCACGGCATAGTGAACAAATTGAGATGATTTCTAAAGCAAAGCAAAAATGAAATAGCAAGAACACAAGTTCAGAAGAAATGACAGACCTGAGACATCTTTCCTCCCGATGTTCTTTGGTTGTGAATTATTAGTGAACTGAATGGCCTTAAAACAAAGTGTAACACATTCCCCCAGAGCTGGTACAGCGTGCTCAACAAAACCTTTAGTAGTGCAAACATCTGAACATTGAAATTTTAATATTAAAGCTTAAATATCATAATTGTGGCCATCAAATTTGGTAAAAAGAAAGAGCATGATGCATTTTCATCACCTAAACTCCAAATTACACTTGGATGCTACTTTAAAAAATGAGGGGAAAAACACACACATGGGATGCTGCAAATGGAAAATGTGGAGGGGGCACAAATCGATAAATAATTGTTCTAGGCACTTGAATTAGGACCAAAGAAACTTTATATGAACTCCTCCTATACCCCACACCGTAGAATGGAGAAGGGTGGGTGCAATGATTTTACTGCAGTCCCAATTCTGGGGCAATGTTTTTGTGTTTACGAATGTTGATCTCTCATTTCCATATCAATGCAATGTCAAATTATTGGGATAAATACGACCTTCTTATGGTAAAAATATTACAATATTTCATGTTCCTATGACATGCAGGATTGGTGTTACATGTCAATTTTTCCAACTTTTCTAATTTCTTGATGAGAACCATTTTTGACAATATTGTTGTAATAACTAGCATGGTTACTAAATGAAAGAATTGCAGAGTTAATCCGTTTGATTTCAACCAGCAAGCAAGGTAGAGTAGAACTTAGAAGGGTCATTTCGTAGTGTCATTGGAGATCATAACCTATATATAACCCAATGAGATCTTATTATTTGTTTGCACCACTAACAATAATTCTATTTCATTACCAATTAAAAATGTGCAAGAATATTGGGTAAAAATCTATTATCTATATAAGGATGTTGTTTCAATTATATACAATACAGTTTTGAAATTAACTAAAAAACAACGCCCAATTAGTACACATTAATGTGTGTTTGGGAGGGAAAAGATTGAGTACACACCTAACCTTTAGCATAATGCACAAAGTGGTGGCCCCAAGACTTGAAACCATAACCTATAAAATTAACTAAATATTATAAAATTATTGATTGAATATATTCTAACCTATTTATATCATTATATGCACTTACACAACTCTTTTTCCACTTATACTTCACCTTTTCAAAAAATGAGGGAGGGAGGGGGGGGAGAAATGTGCTGTGTTGTTGAGAAGCTCACAAGAATTCTAGATAATATGGCCAAAAGAAGACAAAAGAGAATCAGTACCCTTCAAAGTACTTACCATAGTTAAAGGAATCCCCTTCAATCTGAACATCATGAAGACCCAAAACCCTGGCAAACTTATTACTTTTACAATTACCTCCACTTTGTAAACAATCACACCAACACTTCAAAAGAGCACCATCAAAATTGATTTTAAACACGCCCTCCACCTGGGGCCTCCAACTGGGAACTCTTTTCGTTGAACAGGAGTAGCCACCTTGAGCTGTGTATGTGTATCGGTATAACCTTGTAAGTAATCAGCCACATACCTAGCCACCTCCTCTGCTGATTGACTCTTCTTGTTAAAAACCCAATCATTGCGATTGTACCAAATACTCCAACCAGTGAAAAAAAATAATCCCAAAGCCAATACATCAATCTGTAGGCTAAACTCCTGGGTCAAGAAAAGAAAGTTTTGAATTGGGCCTATATTCAGGACAGAGTAAAGAGGGCTTACTGACCAAAGTAGTGCAGCCAAATGGAAATAACAGAGTCATCAAATTGAATTACCTTGCACCTTTTATCAATCAAGTTTGATCGAACAGGGAGGATATACGAACACGTTTTCCATGCAAAGATTTCCACTTTATTCGGAATTTTTAGCTGCCAAATCTTCATTGAAAATGCCCTTTCAAATCTTCCATCATCTGAGATGATCCGTGTTTCTCTTCTTTGCAAAACCATCTCCAAATGATATATGCCAACTTAACAGAAAAAAGGCCTTTTTTAGTGAAGTGCCAAACCAGTATGTCATGAGCAAGCCTTGGGCAAAGAGTGATTTTACATATCAACTCAACTTCAAAATCCAAAAAGCACTATTTGATCAGAGTTTCATAAATAAGAGAGAAATCCTTAGCATCAGCATCATGGAGGACTCTGAAAACAGAAATAGGTTTGTAAGATAAGGCCTTGGAATCCATTCCCAACACGCCAACGCAGCCCAGCCTCCAGAAAAGACTTTGCATTCCAAATAAACGTTGGGTTACAACTCAAGCTACCTTGAAGAAAGTTTGAATTAGCAACTGCCGGCCTTCAATAGCTAATAGAGCTTTATTAAAAGTCCAAAGCCAAACAGCCAAAGCTCAACTTTGTACAATATCTTTCATCTATACTTCTTTCTTTTCTTTTTCTTTCTTTTTTCCCATTCAAGTACCATCTTACAAATTGCAGACAAAATCTATTGCCTTTGATGAAGTGGAAATTTATTATATCTTTAACAATATAATCTTATCTCCAATATGAACTTCATTGATAAAAGAGACCAAGTACAAGAGTTTAACCACCTAAACATGACAAACAAAATAGGAAAATAGAGCTTTGAATAAAAACTTTAAAATCACAAGAACTACGAAGGACAACAACTAGTAGAATAGCAAAGAAACCGAACATCTCAGAAATAAAGGAGCAAGCTGATTGAATTCTTAATGAAGCCCCAAAACCAGCTGGAGCTTAGCTTGAGAGAAGAAGCTATTGTTTGCCATAGTAAAGCTGCAAAGCTAAAAAGACTTAGCTAGGAGTAGATCATACATCCAGGGAGGTAAACCAACATGAATATCCTTACTGCCTTTCAACTGCCCCAACAATTAACCTTAACATACCAACCCTACTGAAGGAATGTGAGGTAAAGAAGCACAACACGAATCTACTGGAGAAAACAAACAAACAAACAAACAAACAAACAAAAAGAAACAAAGAGGAAGTATCAAAGCTAATTCATGAGCATAAAACCAAAGACAGAGGACAGAACTTATACTAGTGTATTCTTCTTTGCACATAACCAGAATATGTGCTAACTTATTTATAGCATTGTGTGAACTTATACAAGTCTTTTATAACTTACAATTTACTTGTTCAAAGTAAGAGGTGAAAAAACATCCTCCAATAGTCCAACAAGACACAAAATAGACAGACGCACCCAAATTTTATTGGGAAAAGAATTGAAATGGAAAACTCTTTTATATATTTGATCACCTCAAACCTAGTAGAGAAGCATGACAAACCAAGGTTCACAATAATTCCTGAGCTCGTGGGTGCCAATTGGTACTGCACAATTTGAAGTGGAAGAAGTTAACAATGGTTTGCCAATGGTGCTGTTCACAAGTATGTAAATAAAAGTACAGACAAAAACAAAAGTGAAAGGCAGCAATTTGAACAGCCAAAAAACAACTTTGTACATTTTCTTACATCTCTACTTCCTCCTTTTCTTCTTTTCTTTTTTCCCTTTTTTTTTGCTTCCTCATTCATTTCTGATATTTTGCGTCCTCTAAGGGAAAAAGGTATGCTTTTTCAAGTATTCAAATCCCTTCATGAGTGTCTCTGACAAGCATCCTCAAAAACTTCCTGCAAGACAAGGAAACAAATCCATAAGTTGATAAAAGATTCTAAGAAATATACACGAAATGTTACTGTAGTGGAGGATGAGTTTTATTTTTACCCTAGAAGGGAACCCATCATAAAGATGAGCGGGTGCCATCCCAACCTTATGCACAACATAATCTATTAAAAAAAAATTGAATTTCAGATCATTGTCAAACAAATTAAGATATAAATATAGTTATTATTTTTATTTTATTGTTCATCTATTAATATTTATTTAAGTTGAGCGTATGATGGTCATATCACTATGTTAGAATTTGTATATATATATATTTTGCTGATGTAATTAATAGATTCATTCTTGATATATAAAAAATTCTCTCTCTCTCTCTCTCTCTCTCTCCTCTTATCTATTCTTCTTCTTCTTTCTAAACCCTAACCATAAATTGCTTCATTATTGTAACGTCCCAATTTTCATGCCTAAATGGTGATACACTAGTCATGGCTCTTTAAAGTAAAACCGATAACAAATCCTCATACTTGCATTACAAGATGTAAATAGTCTTCATGCGATAATACAATTAATCCAACAACCATTAATTAAACAACAAATACCCTCAAGGGTTTACAAGTTCCAAGGCCTGGGCCTGGTTACACAAAACGGTTATTCAAACCCACACATATAAAGCCCTTGGCTTACAATCAGAGTCACAGCAAACGAGCACACTATGCTCTCTTCACACACTTCCACACCCTCAGTTAGGCGGGATCACCACATCCTTTCCTGCACAAAAATCCCGTAGGATGAGCATAAAGCCCAGTAGGAAAATCCTTCACAAAGTCTATACATTTTATACAAGTCTCAAAAGGTGGATGCATATGACATGCCATGCTCTTTTGAAAAATAAGAACACATCTTTATTTATTCAAAAACCATCATGCTCAATGATGCTATGCAATTTCAACTGTTCTACATTTATCAATTTTATTCAAGGGGCGGTAAATACAACTCTGGTAATCCCTATGTCAGTATCTGCAAGTAGACTATACAAGTACTACCAATTTGTCATTTTTACCGGTCACAGCCGGAAGGCTCGACACCTATCATCTACACCACCTATCAATCACTAGGCTGGTGTCTGCAAGTAGACTATACAAGTACTACCAATTTGTCATTTTTACCAATCGCAACTGGAAGGCTCGACACCTCTAATCCACACTATTTGTTAAGACTTACCACCGTATTTACTCCAAAACCATTTCATGGAAACTTGTTTCTCAACATTTTTTTCTAAATACAACATTTTCAAATCAAATTTCAAAGCTCTTCATTATCAAATGAATTGATATGTCAATGCAATGATTAATAATATAATGTAATATTTCTTCCACTTTCAATACTCCTACACAATATTCCCATTGTGATCAAAATTCTCATTTATCATTTCAATGCAATTTCACAAGATGAATAAATACTTTTATTTCAATTCATCCAAGGGATAGCATAATTCCCACATTTCAAACAATCATAACAATTTAGTCATCTCAAGACTATATTAATACTTTTAAACAACAATTCCCAAAACTTCAACAATTCACATATTTCATGAAAGCATCATTTATATGTAAATAAATAAGCAATTTTCAAACATCATTTATTTTGGCACACAAAATAAATATAACAACATATTCTAAAATTTTTCAACATCCTTCTTAAAAATTCTCAATTTCTAGGTTTTCTCACCAAAAGCCATTCATCTTTAAATATTTGAGAAGATCTCACCAAAAACATATTTCTTTCATCAACATAGTTCAAAAATATAAATTTCTATTTTTAGAAGGAAAAAAAAAGTAAACTCACTTTCAAAATCATTCACCTTCTTGAATCAACAATCTATTTTTCAAAACAAATCAAAAGATGATTTCTAAAATTATTTAGATCTTACAAATATATATATAACTCAAAAAAAATCTCTACCTCAAGTTAGAAGAGAAGCTAATCCGAAAATGCAAACATCACCCGATCATAGATCTGAGATCATCATTGCGAAGATCACGACAAGCCCTCCGACTTTCATATACAACACTTTGACAAAATCACATTCTAAAGACTCCCATCTTAAGCTTAAAGATTGAGCATTAATGGAGAGAGAGAGAGAGAGAGAGAGAGAGAGAGAGAGAGTTGGCAGTGTGTGTTAAGTAACAAAATATCCTCGAGCAACATATCATCTTGAGAGAAGTTGTAAACTTCAACCTCAAACTTTCCTTCTTTACTGTAACCTCATCAGTGACCATGACCCAACAAAAAAACAAAAAGAACCCCGTGGATGAAACCCACTAAACATTTTGCTAAATTTAAATTTCCCTCTTATCCCTCCACGTGGAGAACCTTCACGCGGCTGACATTAGCTTAGCACCAACTTTTGAATCATGCACATGAAGCAGGCCATGAGGCACACGCCCATCTACAAAAATCTCAAACTCTGTAACAAAGCTACCAACGATATAGGACCGGAAACCTGTTCTCCACTAGCCACGGTGATTAAGATGGCTCTACCTAGAAATGGCGATGGTGCCATCATCACGAAACCCAGTCTGCCAGGGCTGTAGAAGAACCATCCCACCACTCCAAAACCGCCGGAGACTTGAAAAGCTACCAGCGAAGACTGGTAACCACAAAAACTCAATGCTTGTCCACCAACAAGCTGAACCAGTGGATGGAAAACTCACGACCGAAGCAGACAACACCCACGATGAAAATGGAAATCTTGAACAACACTAGCCGGGCCTACGGCTAACATCCAAACTCGACACCGAGAACTCATCAACATCATCCGTAAATATATATAGGCCTTGTAATCCTGTTGTTTGAAATATAGTCTGTATAATCAAGATTTCAAGTCGACTTCTACTGAGATCACGATAAACAGGCCAATCATCGGAACTGAATGAAAGTGTTTGAAGTTGCTTGCGCGAAGCTTCTCGCCATTTCCTACACGTTGCAGAAACAATCACCACGTTTCAGGCAGCTCCAAGATGAGACAATATGTTCCCAATTACTTCAACAGGTAAGAACTCCATGTAAAATTCACACAAGATCAATCAGGTTCAGATTACTCAGATTACAAAAACCGAACTGTCAATGTGAAAAACTTGAACAGTCCATCCTCAAAGTTCCATTCACTAACAACTTGTTTGAAACTTTGAACCCGTGAGTAATTGTTGAAGACCCAGAAAGATGGTATCTGCAAGCGACAAAGAAAAGGTGGGATTGAAGGGGCAGGGTGTTGACGCTCCAGCAATAAAGCACTTTCGGAAAAGCGAAGATAGTGGGAAGAGGGGATTGATTCGTGTGGGAGAGAGAGATGTTGTGGTTCAGGGAGAATGTGCATGTGCAGAAAGAGAAAACATGTGGGTGTGAGGTAAAGAGAGATAGCACTAGATGATATATTTAAATTTTTAAATCTCTCCTCCTACTCATCCTGCCCCATGTGAGATAAGAAAGAAAAAAAAAAACAATACATTCTCTTTAATCATTCTCCTCTACCAACTGTGAACCACCACCCGAGTATAAAAATATATATATAATTAAAGATATATTTTAGAAACGTTATAATATTTTGTATCATAAAAATAAAATAAAATGATACAATTATTTTCTCAGCAAACCATCGACTACCTTATCATTTGGCCAAAAAAAAAAAAATTGGGTCATTACAATTATTCATTCTAACTTGATATCAGAGCAACAATCCATCTTTGTCTAGTATTTGTCAGACTCTTGAAGTTCTTTTGAGGTGAAAACGACGTGCTGACGTCATCTTTTGAATGATGATGTCAGCATGATGTCATAGTCTATACGGACAATATGCTCCCTCCTGGTCGCCTCTCTTTCTTGATGTTAATGGTGATTTTTCTAGAATTTTTTTGGACCATCTAATGTAAGTTTTGTATTTTTGAATGATTTTCGAGTTATTTACGTCATTTTTTTGATCTGTGATTCTACGAGCTATCTGCAATATCTACCTAGTGGGTTGTCTTCTCTGGGAACCGAAATTAGTGTCTACACCTTTCTTAAAGTTGTTTTGTGATTTGGTGGTGTTTTCTTGGAGCTTTTGTGGATTTCGGCTTCTCCCTGTTTGACAAACAGGGCGTTTTCCTCTCTGAATTGGTCCTGTAACTTGGAATTCTCTTCTTGGACTCTTCTTGTTGTTGTGTTGATGCTTGGTTATGTGTTGTTGTTTAATTGTTGGAGTTCTTGATTGATTGTTCTTGCTCTCAATCCTCTGCAATTAAGGATGATGAAATACCCAAGTCAACTACCACTAAGAAATTAAATGATTTAAATTATCTGGCTTGGGCTCATGCTATTAAGATTTTCTTACGTGGCAAGAAGAAGTCACTGTTTCTTACTGAACTTCCACCTATTGAGGATGATAAAGGTTATGATGATTGGTTGTGTGAGGATTCCTGTGTTATGGGTTGGATTTGGCATAATCTAGAACCGCATGTTGCTACTACCATGGAATTTTGTAATACCTCTAAGGAAAATTAGGACTCCTTTGCTAAATCTTTTTCAAATCAGAGTAATATCTCTCAGGTCTATGAGTTATATGATAGATTTTTGCTATGTGTCAATCTGGCCAGTCACTTCCCGAGTATTATAGTAGTCTCAAGACCTTATGGGATCAGTTATTGCAGTATCAGCCCTTCACTATTGATGTAAACAAACAGAAGCAACATTGGGAGGAATTTATGATGGCTTCCTTATTTTCCAGCTTAAATCCTAAATTGAAGGAGTTCAAGGATCAGATTCATGCTAGTGGACTTTACCGTCTACTACTAATGCCTATTCTCGGCTGTTACGTTCTTTCTTGGGCCAGTCCTAACCCTCATCTAGGTCTTCTACATTGTCTTCTTCTGCCTTGATTTCTAGTAGTAGTGATCGAGGGTCTACTTGCAAGGGTTCTCATGGCTCTTCTAGTTCACGAGGTTCTTGTGGAGGTGGTTCTCGTGGTGGGATATTTCATGGTAGTGGTTCATGTGGAGGCGGTAGTAGTGGACCTGGTTCCGACACACATGGTGATCGCAAGTGTACTCATTGTGGTTCCTAAGGTCATACTGAACCTTGGTGTTGGCAGACGTATGGCAAACTTGAACATGTGCATTAGGTTATGGATGCTCTATCCTCACAGCCATTCTTATTTTCCACTGGTTCTGTTGCTTCTCTAATTGATTCTTATGAGACTCTCACTACTCAGATTAGTGAGCTTACCGCTCTTGTCCAATCTCTCCGGTCTAGTCTACTTTCCTCCTCTACTGCTACTATGGCTAGTTCAGGTAATGTTGCATGTGCGGCCAAGTCTACTCAGCCTTGTCTTCTAAACTCTGGTGCTATTTCCCATATCTCTAGTAATTCTTCTCTTTTTAATACTCTTAGGCCTGTTGATCATATGATTATACTTGCTGATGGATCTTCTCGACCTATCAGTGGTTAAGGTCCTCTTCATCTCACTCCATCTATTTCCTTACCTTCTGGTTTTTATGTTCCTAAGTTTCCGTTTAATTTGCTTTCTGTTAGCCAATTGACGCAAGCTCTCCACTATTCCATAACCTTTTCTCCCAATTCATGTGTTTTACAGGACCTCCAGACCAAGATGATGATTGGTTCAGGGCATGAAAATGATGACTTATATTTTTTGGGTACTGAGATTTCTCCTCCTCCTTCATCTACTGTGTTGAGCAGTACTATATCTCCTTTTTAGTGGCATTTTCACTTGGGTCATCCTTCTTTGGCCAAGCTTAAGTTAGTTGTTCCTAGTTTAAGTCATGTTTCTAAGATTGAGTGTGAAGCCTATTAACTTGGATAGTATCACCGTAGTTCTTTTCCTAGTCATAGTGTTAGTCGTGTGTTTGAGTCGTTTGCTCCCATACGGATATATGGGGTCCTTCTAGAACTCCCACTGTTAATGATTTTTTTTATTTTGTTATTTTTGTGGATGATTACTCTCAGATGACTTGGTTATTTTTAATGAAATAGATATTTGATTTCCCTTCTATCATCTCTAAGTTTTATAATGAAATATTTACTCAATTTAGGAAACGTATTAAGACATTTCGATCTGATAATACCTTAAACTATACGCAGTCTATTGTGACTACCTTTTTGTGATGCTCGTGGTATTATTTATCAGATTAGTTGTTCTAATACATCTCCTCAAAATAGTGTTGCGGAGTGAAAACACCGTCATTTGTTAGATATTACTCGTACACTGATGTTTAATTTGCATGTCCCCAAACAGTTTTGGGGCGATGGTGTTCTCACCGCATGTTTCCTTATTAACCGTATGCCCTCCAATGTTGTGCACACGTCTCCATATCATCAGTTATATCCCATATTGTCTCATTTTCCCTCGTCACCTCGTGTTTTTGGATGTGTTGCCTTTGTCCATATTCTTAACCCTAGTCTGGATAAGTTATCTCCTCGTGCTCGCAAGTGTGTGTTCTTAGGCTACCCTCATACTTAGAAAGGGTATCGGTGTTATCATCCTAAGTTACGTCAATACTTTGTTAGCGCTAATGTTATTTTTTCCTCCTCCACTCCTTTTTTTCTCCTCCTCTGAGTAACAGTTATCCACTGATCTTCTTTCTCGTCGCGAGGAGGAGCCTGCTTCCCTCACCCCTACTCTTCCGTATTATGATCCTTCATCCTCCTCTTCTATATCTTCTCCTTCTAGTATCACCTCTACCCCTCCTTTGCAGGTTTATCAGCTGTCTCAAGCTCGTCACATTGTGTCTTATAGCCTAACCAGTTCATCTCCTTCGTATGAGGTTCCTAACTCCCTTGTTCCACTTGTCGATGTGCCCTCTGATGAATATCTTATTGCCCTTCGCAAGGGTAAACTTACTTGCACTTAACATCCTATTGCTAATTTTGTTTTTTTATGCTCGCCTCTCTCTTGGCCTTTACTCCTTTGCTTATAGCTTGTTTAGTATTACCATTTCCCATTCATATCAACAAGCTATGTCCATCTCTGGTTGAAATACTAATTTTTTTTTTTTTATGCTCGCCTCTCTCTTGGCCTTTACTCCTTTGCTTATAGCTTGTTTAGTATTACCATTCCCCATTCATATCAACAAGCTATGTCCATCTCTGGTTGAAAGCATGCTATGGATGAGGAAATGCATGCCCTTTATAAGAATTAGACGTGGGAACTTACCTCTCTACCTTCTGACAAATTTATTGTGAGTTGTCGTTGGATTTATACTGTTAAGTATCTTTCTGATGAGATTGTTGAGCGGCTTAAGGATCGTTTGGTAGCCAAAGGTTGCCAACAAACCTATGGTGTTGATTACCTAGAGACTTTCTCTCCTATGGCTCGTCTTAACTCTGTTCGGATCCTTCTCTCCGTTGTCGTTAATAAGTCTTGGCCTTTATATTAACTTGAGGAGGTCTCTGTGGATCATCCCCTTGCTATGTTGTTTCCGGTCATAAGCATCTTGTTTGTCGATTGTGGAAGGCTTTGTATGGTCTCAAGCAGTCCCCTCGTACCTGGTTTGATCATTTCAGTACTATTGTGATCGCCTATGGTTTTCGCCATTCCACCTTTGTTCACTCTGTCTTTGTTCGCCACTCGTCTACTAGGAGTATTGTTCTTATTGTCTATATCGATGACATAATCATTTCTGGGAGTGATTCCATTAGTATTGCTGATCTGAAGCGGTATTTAGGCCAATAATTTCATGCTAAAGACTTAGGTCATCTTTGGTATTTCCTTAGGATTGAAGTTGCTGGCTCTTCTCAGGGATTATTTCTCTCCCAACGGAAGTATGTTCTTGATCTTCTCACTGACACTGGCCTCTTAGGCACTCTTCCTAGTGATACTCCCATGGATTCTAGTGTCAAACTTGATGGTGAAACTGGGAACTTGTTTCCTGATATTGGTCGTTATCGTCAGCTAATTGGGAAGTTAATCTATCTCACTGTCACTCATCCCGATATTATGTATGTTGTGGGAGTGGTTAGTCAATTTATGCATGCTCCCTACCAACCTCATTTTTCTGTTGTGTCTCGTATCTTGCAGTACTTGAAGAATGTCCCTAGTCGGGGTTTGCTCTATTGTCCATCTTCCTCGTTGTCTATCACTAGTTTCAGTGATGCTGATTGGGTTGGTAATAAGACTAACCGTCGTTCCACGTTCGGCTATTATACCTTTGTTGGTGGTAATCTTGTTACTTGGCGTAGCAACAAACAAACCATTGTTG
This sequence comes from Camellia sinensis, assembly GCF_055761805.1. Taxonomy (NCBI): domain Eukaryota; kingdom Viridiplantae; phylum Streptophyta; class Magnoliopsida; order Ericales; family Theaceae; genus Camellia; species Camellia sinensis. The sequence continues at coordinate 105,531,763 of NC_138962.1, forward strand.
CACATTCTAGTGCTAAGGCTAAGTACTATCCCATGGCTCATACTGCTTTTGAGATGCTCTGGGTTCAGTATTTTCTCTAGGATTTTGGTTTTTTCTGTTCCCACTCCTATGCGCATGTCTTGTGATAATTAGACGACTATCTTTATTGCCAACAATCTAGTGTTTCATGAATGAACCAAACATATAGAAGTTGATTGCTATTTCATTCGTGATCTCTTACTTTGCAAGCAACTTGTGACTCCTTATGTTCGTCCTGAAGATCAATTGGGTGATATTCTCTCTAAGCCTTTGGCTTGGTCTTTATTTCATCGTTTATCTACCAAGCTGGGCATGTTTGATCTCTATGTTCCAGCTTAAGGGAGAGTGTTAGAATAGTTATTATTTTCTATTTTATTGTTTTTCTGTTAATATTTACTTTAAGTTGAGGGTACGATGGTCATATCACTAGGTTAGGGTTTGTATATATATTTTGTTGATGTAATCAATAGATTCATTCTAGATATATATAAAAAAAACAAAAATAAATAAAAAATTCTCTATTCTCTTATCTCTTCTTCTTCCACCTAAACCCAGACCCTAAATTGCTTCACTATACATTCTAACTTTAATCATTTGAAAAACAAGATATATATCTTTAAGAACTTGATGATTCACAAAAACAACATAACCAAATTCACTTTTCACTAGGAGCTAACATGTACTAAATATTGAATCTAAATAGAATCAGCAATATTTTGGTTTGCAAATGTATCTAAATATTGAGAAAAATGTAAACTTGATTAGAAACATTTTTTGATACAGAGGGCATTCTTTCTGGTGGGTGTTAGAGAAGAATGGGGTGACAACATATTACATTGATGTAATTAGGGACATGTATGACGGTGTGATGACCACTATTAGATCACCTGCTAGAGAGACAAATGAATTTCCAATTATTGTAAGGTTACACCAAGGATCAACCTTAAGTCCTTATCTTTTTGCTTTAGTTATAGATGAGTTGACAAGAAATATTCAGGATGATGTGCTGTAGTGTATGCTTTTTGTAGATGATATCGTGTTAGTAGATAAGACTAGAGAATGAGTTCACACTAAGTTGGAGACTTGGAGAGAAGCACTTAAATGTAAAGGATTTAGGATAAGCCGAACTAAGATAGAGTTCATGGAGTGTAATTTTAGTAACAATAACAATGGAAGTAGAGAACTGAAGATTGAGAACCAAGAACTACTTAATAGTGAACATTTTCGTTATTTAGGATAGATTATCACAACGGCTAGGGAGATTAGAGCGGATATAGTCCATGGAATTAAAGCGGGGTGGTTTAAGTGGAGGAGCGCATCTGGAGTACTCTGCGATAAACGAGTACCCACTAGACCAAAAGGAAAGTTCTATAGAACGGCTATTAGACCAGCGATATTGTATGGGACGGAATGTTGGGCAACTAAGAAACAACATGTAGATAAGATGAGTGTTGCTGAAATGAAGATGTTAAGGTGGATGTATGGCAAGACTAGGAAAGACAGAATTAGGAATGAGTATATTTGATAATGGGTAGGAGTAGTATCGATAAAAAATAAGTTGAGAGAGCATAGATTGAGATGGTTTGGGCATATACAATGGAGACCAACAGAGGCAATAGTAAAGAGATACGATGTAGTGACGTGGGGACGGGGTAGACCGAGATAGAAATGTTAGGGGACGGGGTAGACCTAGATTGACGTGGGCTAGAGTAGTAAATAGAAATATAAATCTCCTTAATTTGACTAACGATATGACCTTTGATAGAGTCGAGTATAACCGACCCCATTTGATGGGACTTAACATGGCATTCTTTTTGCAACACGAGGATGTGCTTTCTATAGATGAAAAGAAATTATCTACAAATACAAAGGTTCAAATTTCAAAGAAGCAAATTATATTCTAATAGAACAAACAAACAAACAATAATTTTTTTTTTGGCCCATGTAGATAACAAAAAAATTATGGCTAGATTTATATAAGAACAAAAATTGGGGCTGCATTTTATACTTCGTTCTACGCCTTAGAGAATATAGAAAACGTAAAAATATATTAAGTGGAACTCATGGTATTTGAGCAGCCATATCCACATATTACATATAAGTCATAAAGTTAGTCCTATATAACCATCCAAGTCATCCACATTCCAGTAGGTTAGAGCATCCCATTCAGGGCTTTCAAAGAAAGCAAGATTTCACATTAATCAGCAAAAAAAAGAAGCAAGATTTCACCATTAATTATAACTTAAAAAACTTTGTTTATTATCAACTACTCCCACCTCACACCTATCCACACACACATGCAAACATACATACCAAGAAAACAAAAACAAAAACCACCCAAATAAAAAAAAGAAAAGAAAAGAAAACTATTTATCAAAAAAAGAATACAAAACAAATAAAGCATACTATGAAGCACAAACACCTCCTCGGAGGTCATATACAGGTGTTGATACGCTGGAAAGCGTCGGACATGCTGGGACACTTGGGACACGTTGTGGACACGTTGGGACACGCTAAGTACACATTAAGAACACTCTGAGAACACGTTAGGGACACGCTGAGGACACTCTAAGAACACGTTGAGGATTATTTTTTTCAAAAAAAAAAAAAAAAAGATTTAATTTTGTTTATTAAAAAAACATATCTAAGGTTGATAAATTTGATAAATTAAATATTTGACATAAAATACATACTAAATATTTAAAAATATAACATATAACAAATGTAAAAAATTATATGTTTTGCACGTGTCCCCAATGTGTTGTGTCCTGTAGTTTTTGAAAATTTGTATGTTTGCGTGTTAGTGTCATGTCATGTGTCCGTGTATGTGCTTCTTAGAGCATACCCATTTCCTATTTCAAACAAAACATACCTGCTAACTTTTCAAAGTAACCAAGGCTGCAAGCAAGAGAGTTCCATGCACTTGCAAGGGCATAGTTGTGTCCTATGACAAAACATCCAAAAAAGGTAAGAGAATTTGGTTAATAAAATTAGCAACCAAGCTCAAGCTCTTTTAAAGAAAAACACAAGTAAAGGACCAAAGTTTATGATTTCATTAGCTATTATTGTAAAGTCTTAGCTACTCTATCTGTTAAAAGACGACATAATTTCTTAAAAGGTCTCAAAAGATAACATGAAGTCATAGATAACTTGTAACGCCCCAAAAATTATAAACCTTTATATAGTCAATTTTTAATTAATTATTCACCGGTTTCCATCAAATAAATCCATTTCTCATAAGATAATGCTTTAAGAAAAATATTATCTCTCATTAAGTAAATCTCATTCTCATTGAACTATATTAAACTATTACATCTTACGTTCACGATACAAGTTATAGTTCACAAAATTAAAGAAATCAAAAGTAAAGGTGCCCTAATGGCGTACAAGTTTTAAGGGAAACCCCTTGGTTACGCAAAAGGTTGGACATTCAGTCCAAGCACACATTAGCTCGGAGCTTCAACAAATAACATCCAATGAGCCCACGTGCTCCATTCAAAATTTTCACTGCCTTGTCACTTGGGTGGAGTCACACCATCAATTCCTAAAATGTTGTTAGTTGGGGTGAGCTAATGCCCAGTAGGAAATACTATTAACAAGACATATAAATAATCGAGATGCATATAATCATGCCATTGACTTGTTAGGATGAAATCCATATTTTCTCTTTTAAAACCAAAAATGTTCAATGCATGATTTACATTCAAAGTCTCGTCTACAAACATGGGGTGGTAAATACGCTATGACGTCTCAAGCAAGAGCTGCAAAACCATACATACATATATAGATTTATAAACAAAAAATATTCCCACATTTGCCAACTCTAAAAATGGCGGGGCGATAGGTACCCAAAACCTTCCCTCTTCACTTTCGCCGACTCCTAAAATGGCGGGCTTATGGGCAACCAAAATTCAGCTTTTCCACATTCACTGACTCTATAAACAGCAGGCTCGTGGACACCCAAAATCAAGTTTTTCCACATTCGCCGACTCTATAAACGGCAAGCTCGTAGACACCCAAAAACCTTTCCCACATTCGTCTGGCGATATGCACAAGACAGGGCAATTGGGGACCTTAACTCTCGCGCGGGTACCACATACAACACAGAACCCATTACCAAAACCCGACTCAACTACCTAGACTCATATGCTATTTACCCCCCCTTCTAATACTTTCCAATCATCCACAAAATTTTAGGATCACAAGAGAAATTATGATGCACATGATGCAAGAGTTTTCAATAAATTTTCTCTAAGATTTGTTTAATCCACAACAACATTAATAATATCAACAACCAAAAGATTTCTCCAATCTCAACATTTATCAATCTCAATACATATACTCAGAGCTTCAAAAATCTCATATCTTAACACCATTTCCATAATCCTTCACCCAATTTTAAGATTTAAGAGTCAATTTGGCCAAACCCATTATTAAATCAAATTTGAAGACTAGGGTTTTTGAAAAAATTGGGCTTTCCCCTCCTTTACACATAAGGAGTCAATATTCACCATTTCTAACAATAATCAAGAAGGATATGCATAAACTTTTCCAAAATATGGAGGAAAACCCCTTGTTATTCAACAAACCCACTTTTTATCACAAAATCATCTCATACATTATTATAACTAAGAAAATATCACATATATATCTCAAATCACAAATATATCAAGTTAAAAGTACCCCTACCTCAAGAATGAAGACAAGAAGATGCAAACCTAAAGAAAAACCTTGAAGAAATCGCAATCTAATCAGTTAAAATGTTGATCTTCTCTTGTTCTTCACCTTTACTACAAGATCTATGGTGGATTCTTGGTGAAAAATGGATGAAATCAAGATTTGGAGGTCTAGGGTTTTGGGTATGGAGGAAAGGGAGAGAAGAAAGGAAAAAAGAATGAAAAGTGTGGGCCAAAAGTGACTTTAAAGTGCCAGATTTCAAACAGACCACTCGAGTGGTCAAAGCTTGGCTCGAGCAGTGAAAGAAAGTTCCTAGAATCTCTAAAATTCGCAAAAAACCGCTCGAGCGGTCAAAAGTTTGCTTGAGCGGACTTACTTCTAACACAATTACTCAAATTTCAAATGGGCATAACTCCGTCATTCGGACTCCATTTTTGGTCGTTCTTGTGTCTAAATCAAAGTCCCGTAATGAGCTTTCCAATGGTTCTAGCCTCACATTCAGATTCAAAGTGTGGAAAGAAAAAAAGGCAAAAGAGTGAAGACTGCTCATAGGACAATTATCTGAATCAATGTTTTTGGTTCAATCCTACTTTACCATTATGATACCACCTCAATCAATATTCCAAGATGAACCAAAGAGGCTCCAAGTACAATAATAAGAGTGTCGAGCAATCCTACTAGTACAATAATAAGAGTCTCAAAGTGTTACACAACTTGGCATCGATACTTGTCTATTTTTCCATAATGCCATTTTTGAAAGCATTATACAAGGTTTCTTTGTAATTGTAGCTACAATAAGATTTGGAAGTTGATATTCTACCCTGCATTTTTAGCACAAAAATTGATTTTTCCATCAATGAATGGCAAATATAGGAATAGAATTTAGACGAATACAAACAATGAGCAACGGCTTCCTAATTTGGCACCAAGCTAGAAAATGGTAAATGACAATGACTTCAATTTATATATATATATATAATATCTAACAATCTAGCAGAATAAATATATCTAAAGGGAAAGTCTCTCATTCCAAACATTTTTTACCATGTCATGTTTTGGAGTTTGCCAAAGAATTCCGGAGTGACAAAGTAACCACGGATTTCTCTTCAGTGTATAAGATGTTGGTCTTCGGTCAACCCCATTATCTGGAAAAGAAACCCATTTTTATCAAAGATTTAGAGGCCATTTATTACTATTAAACAAATTTCCCCTTTTGATTTCTTCTTTTTCTTTCTCATATCGCCCACTCCCCAACAAGTTTAAACAAATCAACATGTAATTTTGAAGAAGAAAAAAAACTCAATAAGAATACATTAAACAAAAAGTGTGTTGTAGGCCAAACTAGGTGGCTTCATAATTGTCAAATGTTGTCTAGCATGCAAGGAGAAAGGTTTAAAAACACAACGTGATATTATACAAAGTTTAGCTTCTTGTAAAGGCGTGGAAGTCTAAATTATCAGAAGTCTTGCCTAAGTGTGTGTCTTAGGGAGGATTTTCAATTGTGGTCTGTGGAAAGAAATTCCTTGTCAATTTGTTTGATATATCTCTTATTCCTTTATCATATACGAGATTTTTCACCATGACTAGATAAAAGTAAATCAATATATTCAATAAAAAACCTCATGACATTTCTATAATTCATAAAATAGCAACCCATTCCATTTAAAGTTGTAGTTTTCTACAAAGACAAGAAGCCTTAATTTAAATCAGAGCATCCAAAGTACCTTGAGAAGTGCGTGCAAAATCTTGCAATGCAGTGTAGGCAATGATTATGAATACATCCAAAAGTTTGTTTCCACAACAACAAGCCCTTTAGAACAAAAAGGTAATAACAAAAATAGTTAGTAGATTTCACGATTTAAACTGTCCACATATCCTTCCTATTATTTTCTTCACAAAACACTCAGAAAATACAGAAAAATATATTTCACAATTGGAAACTGTTAGAACAATCTTCTGTGTACAATAAGAAAAACATAAACGAATCAAACAAATAAAATTAATTTTCTTACAGAATTTATGTACCGAAAATAGATTTAACAAAGTTGATAATCAAGTTGAGTGTATGACACTTTGTCATTGAGATAGATTCGCCGTCGTACAAGTGCTTGCGGTATGATGGCATCAATCTCCCAAGATACAATGATCTTCGCAATATTGAAGCAGCACTACACTCAATTCTGCACAGCAAATCAAAACCTATGTTCTGTAACTCTCTTAATTCTCTCAAAAACTAATATGAAGAATACTGCAAGAAAGGACAAAAAACAGGATGGAACTGAATTAATAAATTTTGGAAATGGATTGCCTTTATATAGGCTGTTAGAAACCTGTTCGGAGAGGTCTGAACCAATGCAACAATGGCAAAGGGTTGCCATTGAAAACTTTTTGTTTGAATCTAAACAGACACGCCTGTTCAACAAGAAGAAGAAGAAATAAAACTGGAGGGAAATTTGAAAAAAATAATTAAAAAATTCTCTGCAAAAAGTATATACACAAATATCTTTTGACCCAACGCACGACCTTGACCCAACCCAGATTTGAGCCAGTGGGTATGGTGGTCACCAGTTAGGGTTACCTTTGTCTAGGTCCTCCCCCTCTACAAAACTTGGGTGCCCTTAGGGCCCAAGCCCCTCTAGGAACCCACAACATGAGTCATTTCCAATGGCTCACTTTGGTGTCGATTTCTCATTCACCCATAAATGGTTTTCACCAACCAAATACATAATATTTATCTTCACATAGCTATGAACAACTTTGCCTTTGGATTGACCAAAAATAATAAGTGGGTTCCACTTAATTTTGGCTCCAAATTTAGCAAAACCTCATGGTTATAAACCATTTTCCCAACAGAAACATGTTTTTGCTGAACAAGAGTCGCCACCTTGAGCTATGTATTGTTATAACCTTGTAAGTAATCAGCCACGTACCTAGCAAAAAACCCAATCATTGTGATTGTTCCAAATACTCCAGCAAATGAAAAAAGAATAATCCCAAAGGCGATACAGCCATCTGTTGGCTAAACTCCTAGATCAAGAATAGAAAATTTTAAGCAGGGCATAGTTAGAATAGAGTAAAGAGGGCTTAAAGACCAAACTTCAGCAGCAAAAGGGAAATAACAGTCATTGAATTGAATTAATTTGCACCTCCTCAACTTTGATTGAACATGAAGGATGTTCGAACATGTTTTCCGTGCAAAGATTTTCGCTTTATTCAGAAATTTCAGCAACCAAATCTTTTTTGAAAATGCCCTTCCAAAACTCCCAGCATCTGACCTGACCTGTGTTTCTCTACTTCACAAAACCATCTCCAAATGATATGCCAACTAAACAGAAAAAAAGGCCATTTTTAGTAAAGCGCCAAACCAGTATATCATAAGCAAGCCTTGGGCAAAGAGGGATTTTACATATCAACTCAACTTCAAAATCCAAAAAAAGCACTGTCTGATGAAAACTTCATAAATGAGAGAGCAAACCTTAGCATCAGCATGCAGGAATTTTGCAACAGAAATAGTTTTGTAAGAGTAAGGCCTTGGAATCCATATATTTTTCCAAATCTTCATAGACCTTCCATTCCCAATATGCCAGTGCAGTACAACCTCCAAAAAAGACTTTGCACTCTAAATACTCCTCTAAACAATGTCAATGGGTTACTCCTCAAACTAGCTTCAAGAAAATTTGAATTTGGATAGTAAGCAACTGCCAACCTTGCTTAGCTCAAAGAGCTTTATTAAAATCCCATCCCACCAAGCTAAGCAGCCAAAAAGCAACTATGTACAATTTCTCTCTTCTCTGCTTCTTTCTTTCCTATTCCGTGCTTTCTATTGCCTTTGATCACGCGGGAATTCTCAGATGTGCACTAGTATTTCTGCCTTCTTTGCCATCTACCTTGAATCTTTCCATAACAAACCCCCATATTCTCCAGCAAAGTTGCAAGCATCCTCAAAAACTTACTGCAAGATATGGAAACAAATCCATAAGTTGATAAGATGTTTGAAGTAATATACATGAACACAATTGTAGTGGAAATGAGTTATATCCTAGAAGGCAAGCAAATTTGCTTAACAAAAAATAAATTGAAATTGCAACCAAGCTCAAGCTCTTTTAAAGGAAACCACAAGTAAAGGGCCAAATTTTATCATTTCATTAACTATCATTACTTGGAAGTCCTTTCATTTTTTTTAGCTTAATTATTTCGTGTTTTACCTGTTAGAGTAGCTAAGAAAAAGTTTGGTCTCAAAAGATAAGATTAAAAATTACAAACAAGTAGGAATTAATACTTGCATGTTCTGTTGTAATACCATTTTTGAAAGCATTATACAAGTTTTCTTTAGTAAATTCAGAAACAGTATGAGATTTGGAAGCTGATATTCTACCCTACATTTTCAAGCCAAAACTGGTCCCTTCATTGATGAATGACAAGCTTATCCCTTCACTGATGAATAGCATTTAGGGAAATACAAACTATAAGCAATATCTTCCTAATGTGGCACCAAGCTTGTACAGTGTAATCGACTATTTTTTAAATATCCTATGATCTAGTAGAATAAAGATATCTAAAGCTAAGACTCTCATTCCAAACATTTTTTAATATTTCATGTTTTGGAGTTTGCCGGAAGATTTTTGGAATGGCAAAGTAGCGAGGATTTCTCTCTAGTGTTTGCTAAGACACTTCAGTCTTTGGTCAACCCCATCCGGAAAAGAACCTGATTTTATCAAACATTAGAGAACTATTTGTTATTATTAGATGAACTTCCCTTTATGTTTTATTCTTATTGTTTTCCATATTGCCCACTTCATGACAAGTCTAAACAAATCAACATGTAAATTTAAACAAACAAACACAAAAACTCTATACGGTATACCAATTTCTAATAGTTTCCTATATTTTTTAAAATATTTGCCCAGTATTTGAATTCTAAATAATACTCCAAGTAGGGTAGATGGCTTCTCAACTCCCATTTAATAAAGGAAGCCTAAATCCCTCCAACTACTAGAACAGATTGCGCACATGGATTTTGACAAGATTATGTGTGGCTTTGTAACTGTCAAATGTAGTCCAGCATGCAAGTAGGATGGTTAAAAAATACAACTTGATATTAAAAAAATTTCCCTTCTTGCAAGGCATGGAAGCCTTAATGATCAAAAGTCTTGCATGACAATGTGCAGTAGGGAGGCGTTTACAATTGTAGTCTCAGGAAAGGACTTTATTCTCAATTTTCTTCATATATTTCTTACTCCTTTGTTACTTATGAGAGCTTTTACCATGACTGGACAATAGTATATGAATATATTCTGAAAAGAAATTAAAAAAAAAAAACTCATGACAACTCAAACTCAAAAAATAGTGACCTATTGAATTCAAAATTGTAGCTCTCTCCAAAGCCAAAAAGCATTGAGTTAAATCAGAGCAGCCAGTCTTTACCAAGAATAATTCTGGCATACCTTGAAAAGAGGCACAAAATCTTGCAATGCAGCTTAGACAGTAAGTATGAATACATCCTAAAGTTTGTTTCCACAACAACAAAGCCCTGGAGAACAAAAGGGTGATAACAACAATAGTTAGTGGGTTTCACCATTTAAACTATCCACAAAGGCTGCGTTTGGTTTAGTTTTGAAAGATAAAATTGAAAAGAGTTTTCAAAATTTGAAAATTTATTTGGTTGTATATATTGAAATTAGTTTTGTAGGTTTGTAGTTTGGAATGATTTGAAATTTTTTTATAGTTGAATAGATGGGTGTGAAAGAAAAAGTAGTTGATTGATGTGCAGGATGTGAGAGAAGAGAATATGAGATAGAAAAAGTGATTGAAAACAATTTTGGAAAAATTGTAAACCAAACAAATTTTGGGTTTTGAGCTCTCAAAAATTGTTTTCAAAGCTAAACCAAACAAGGCATATTTTCTATATTTTTTCACAGAAAATTGAGAAAATATAGAAAAATAAACTTTTACAAGCTGAACAACAAAAAGAGCATAGTATTCAAAGTCACGACTACATGCCTGTAGTAGAGTCAGGGTAAAAATAAAATAAAAATGAGAATGAAATTCATCCATTTAGAGGTATATAGATAAAAAAAGGAAAAAGAAATATTTGAAAGGAAAAGAAAAAGGAATGAACGTAAAAACATTGTTGTGTGTTGATACAGGTGAAAAATAGAAGAGTTGATGTGGAGATGTAGTTGAAGCCACAAAATGATCAATTTGAGTTGACTAGACCATAGTAGCAAGAAACTCTTAATTTGGTAATGCTTCTTAAGAAACACAATTCCACGCTTTCAAATAAGAAACTAGCAAGAAACTCGTTCATTTTTAGGAATAAACTTGCTTTCAACTGAGATAGAATCTCTCAAGCATATAAATCTTAAAGAAATAAAAGAAAAATAACTCAAACTTATTATAGTACTTTATATTTACATAATATTTATTTATACTTAATAAAGACAATTTGTAGTTGATATCAATCTCCAACAAAAATTCATATTTTAACAAATATATTACAACTAACTAAATAGAAAAAAAATAATTTTTAGAATATAATTATATATTTAATAATTTAATATATAAAATATATACATGCTCTAATATAGGTATGACAGATTTTGTGTTTGCTTGTTTGTAAGTTGAAAAATTGTTTGATAAAAATTTAAATGTTAAACTCAAACAACTTATTTGATATGTATAAGATCAAATTTTAAATTTTAAATTTATTATTTTTAATTGTACTTTTTTTATTTTTGTATTATAATGGTAGAGGATGCAAATATAAATAAATCCTCAGTTGTGATAAAAATCTGAAATTGGTAATGAGAATATAAATAAATAAATAAAAATGGTAGGACATATTTTGAATTTGTTTGTTTGTACCTTGCAGGTGGCTGCTTATGCTTCGAAATCTACTTTAGGAATGTATTGGATGATGGGCCAATATTTTTTCCCCTTTTCACACTTCTGTTTCAGTATTGGATTACATGGTTTGATCACCAGTGACAAAAGCGAGGGAGGGAAGCCTTGTTCTGGAAAGAGAGGGAGAGAGGCAAGCTTAGGACAATCGTAGATCGATAGATGCAAAAGAGAGGGAGGCAACCCTTCCTTTGGAAAGGACGCGAGCTTAGGGCAAAACAAGATATGAAGTGTTTCGAGAGAGGTAAGGTTTTGAAACTTCTCATAAGAGAGTCTTTCCAGATTTGGGAACCAAGAGATGGACAAAGTGATGAGAGAGGTGGGCAGGAACATCCCTTCTTCTGGAAAGGACACCGTATCTCCGCTCGGCCAACCTCCGCCATGAAGGTTGAGTCTTGTAAGAGAAGAGAGTTTGTGCAAACCCCACTCTAATGGAGATGGAGGCGGAACTGGAAGTTGACCCACGTCGTCCACTCTCAAATTCCCGATTTGAAGTAAAGTGATGTGGGTGGGGAAACTCCCTTCCTTGACAAAGTAGGAGACCATTCTTGCTCTGCAATTAACTAAACACAGCTTTTGAAGCCAAGTGAGTTGGTTGATGTTGTTGTTCTCATCACGACCACCAAGTGACGGGGGCTCCAGATTAGAACAACCGCATATCTCCAATGCACTGAGATTCTTGAGATTATTGGCTTCAGGTAAAGATTTGAGACTCCTGCAACCCCAAATTTCAATATTTTCAAGAGATGGACAATCAATTTTGATCCCTTCCTCTGCAAAAATTGACTCCAGACTTTTACACGAATCAATCCGAAGTTGTTTTAGTGTGGATGGTAGCCCACCTCTTGACAATAAATATGTGAGTGATTTACACCTAGAAACCTGCAACTCTTGCAGATTATTGAGTGTCATCAACTCGGGTAGGGACTCCAAAGCATCACACCCTGAAACCCCAAGTTCTCTCAGCATAGATGGCAAACCTTTCATTGGAAAAGAGATCAGACTTGCACAACCGTCAATTCTAAGCACCCCAAGAGATGTGTATGTGTGCAGATCTTGTGGCAGTTTCTTCAGCATTCCACACTTTTCAATTGTTAAATACTCGAGTCTCGTCATGCAAGGCAGCCTCTCATGTTGCTGCTTTTTCAAACCTTCTCCTCCATTTTCTTGCTCTTCTTCAAACAAGAAAACAAGTTTGGGGCAATGAGAAATCTTTAAATGGCAGAGGGAAGGGAGACATACTTGTATTCCCACCTTATTCTGCCACAATGTTATGAGTTCTTCGCAGTTACCAATCTCCAATTTCTCGAGTCCCATCAAATCTCGAGTAAACCATGTTGGTAGGAACGCCAATTTTTCAACATGAAAAATGCTCAAAGCAGTTATTGAAGTCAAATGCTTAGACATTTCAGTAGCCAGTAACTCTTCATCAATTGTGCTTGGATCACAGAGGGAGTCGGGAACTGTGACACGGCTAACATCCAAGGTGAGGGAACCAAGTTCAATCGTGTTCTTCGTCCCTAAGAGTGCTGGAAGGCTTGGGAGCATAACATTATTCATTGACAAGGATGCAAGTGATGGCTGAACGAGGCTCGAAACATCAATCAACAACTGCGGACAACCATCAATTTTGAGAGAATTGAGACAAGGAAGATCATTTGGTAATCTTCCAACAAGTTTGGGACAATTTATGATGGAAAGCTCACTGAGATGACGGAAAGGCTGAACTCCCTCTGTTTCAAAAGCAGACCAATCCTCCCATTCTGGCATAAACTCAAAGCTCAGTCTCTCTAGAGAGGGGAAAGGTTTGGCACAACACTGCTGCCCATAGAACTCACAACCCAAGCGCTCTATTGCACTCATTCCTCCAATGTAAAGGTCTTTAAGCAAGGGTAGTTGTCCAAGTGGTGGCAAAGATCTGCAACATTTGCTACCTTTTAATCGCATGAACACCATTTTGGAGAATGAAACATCTCCAACCCAGTTTGGAAATTTTGTACCGCCATACCCACTGATGGTGAGTCGTTCCAACAATTTGAAAGGCCTCATCACGTCAAGCACATTCCTCTCAACTATGTCATTCAGTGAACGGTGAGATTCATCCCATTCTAGTGATAACTCTTTTAACTCCTCCTTAGACATTAAATTGGCATCCATTGCATCCTTAACACCACTGACATTCTCCATTCTTGATATGTGTATTGCCCCTCGAATGTGTGATAAGTTTTTCAGCTCTCCTATTTTACGCCCACAATCTTTACCCACTATAAAATTTGACAACGTTTGGAGATTAGTTAATTTACCTATATGTAGTGACATCTTTTCTGATGATGAAATATCCACGCCAGTCATGTCAAAATGGCACAAGTTTACTAGCCTTCCCATGTTTAGAGGCAACTTCCGAAGTAGTCCACAAAATTTCAAAAACAAGACTTGTAAATTGTAGAGAGTTACCACCGACTCAGGTAACTTTTGAATATTAGAATGGGATACGTCAAGGTATCGTAGATGCTTTAGATTTCCAATGGAATTTGGTAGTTCATCCATGTGATAACAATGTAAACGCAACTCACGTAAGCATTTTAACTTTGGCAACAAATCATGAAACAAGTACCTCGATGTATACGTACTCGGTGGAAAAAACTGTAAGAATGTTCGTAAGCATTTGGCATCATCAAAAACTTTAAATTTTTTGATTCCGTCATAATGGCTACCAACGTATGATGAATGTCGAGCTTTTTTCGAAATCTTGTTATGCCTGCCATACTCCAAATAATTCTCCAACCTAAAACATTTGTTCCCTGCGACATCTTGAGCCAAATCATTAATGAGGTCATGCATTATGAATTGCGATTTGTTACCACTTGACGGTTGAAAAAATGATCTTGACACCAATTCGTGAAAATACTTGCGGCCTAAATATTCCATTTGGTCTCCACCGTTTGGTTCCTCAATTAAACCCTCAGCCATCCATAGCAAGACTAATTCCTCCTCCATGAATTCGTAGTCCTTTGGGATAATTGCACAGTAGGAAAAGCACCTCTTCAAATGGACAGGGAGATGAAGGTAGCTCAATTTCAACGCTGTGAGAATGCCACTTTCCTCATTCCATATATTGTTGTTTAGTATCTCTTTCCATTCATGTTCTTCTTGTTTACAGCATAATAAGCTGCCAAGGGCCCTCGCTGCCAAGGGTAAGCCTCTGCACCTGTTCTCAACAATTTTCTTACCAATTGATTCCAATTCTTGGTATTCCTCAATATTTCTGTTCTGAAATGCATGTTGGGAAAAGATTAACCAGCAATCACCATATGATAAGTTCTGCAAATTGTGATATTTATCCATTCCCATCTGCTTTGCAACACCTCTGTCTCGAGTTGTCACAATGATTTTACTTCCAAGTGCTCCAGCTCTAAATGGGGATTGTAACAAATTCCACCCATCACGTCCGTAGTCCCACACATCATCTAGGACAAGCAAAAACTTTTCCCCTGCCAACCTTTTGCTAAGTTGAACTTGAACCTCATTTAAGTTACTAAAATTAAATGAACTGTGAGTGAATGACTCAAGAATTGCCTTTGTTATTCTCATAACTTCGAAGTCATCAGACACACATACCCATGCCTTTAGATTGAAATGATTTTCCACTCGGTCGTGATTGTAAATGTGCTGAGCTAGTGTAGTCTTGCCGATCCCACCCATGCCTACAATAGGAATTACATCAAACCTTTTTGCAGTAGGTGCATCCCCAAGTAGCAATTCGATAATTTGCTTCATGTCTTCATCTCTGCCATGAATGTGAGGCTCCTTCAAACATGTAGTTTGTGATCTCTGCCATAGACCTGTAGACATCCTCCCAACAAGTCTTTTATCTAAACCAAGATCTTTTCCTTTTGTAGCAACTTCTTGTAATTGACTAGTAATCTCATTTAGCTTAGACCCATTTTTTAAATTGAATGGAACAATAGAAGAGAGGCGTGGAAACTTAGCTGATCTTCTTCCCATTGTCGTCTCCTCCGCCATTAGCTTCCTTTCGAGAGCTTCAGTGGCAAAATCATCCAATAAGTCATCTGCATCGTAAGCCAAAGGTTGAACCTCTTCTAGCCAATTTTTGATATCCTTGTCGTACACTTGTTTGTTCTCTGCATCAGCCAACAGAGTCTCTAAATCCTCTAATGCCTTCTTCAGATTCTGGATGCTAGTGCCAACTTCCGCTGTGCTCACTAAGTTGATTAAATAAGAGGACAATTTATCAACCATGGCTTGCACAAATGGAGAGATAAAGATCCCAAATACATCCATGGTGTTTGTTCTGAAAGAAGGAAAGGTAATGAAACCAAGCAATACAGATATCAAGAATAGACTGAAGAACCTCTACAAACTTGGAACAAACTTTGGTGGTAAAGGTAAGAAATTGAGTCAAAATGAGGAATTGGTGAAAGAAGGGGTATGAAGAAAAAAGAAGTCAATAATAATAATGGAGTCTCATCTCATTGCTACCTCTACAAACTTGGAACAACTTTGGCAGATAAAAGATATGAAAGGTAAGAAACGAAGCAATACAGAGATCAAAAACAGACTGAAACTCTGCAAACTTCAAACAACTTTGGAATTGTAAAGGATCTGAAAAGTCAGAAACTCATCAAAAACAAACAGTTTAAAGAAGCTCTGCAAGTGAGTAGTTGTTGAAGATTGTGCTACATGGTCAACATTACATTTTGATTGGTGGCTGTGATTACGAAGGGATAGGAATAGAGAGAGAGGGGCCACCCTCTTTTATGAATAATGTTTAGGGCAAATTACATAAATAGTCCCTATAGTTTGCGCCTTGACTTTTTAATTGTGATAAATTTGATCATAAATTTTGAATCTTGTTTCAAATAAGAACAATTGAAGATATTATTACATTTTTCAAGGGTAAAATTGTCAATTTGATAAAATATAAACTAATTTGACAAAAATAAATGTCAAACAAATATTTTTGAATTTTTAAAAATTATTTCTACCTACTAAAAATAAAATTATGTAAAATTGATAAATCTTTTAGACATTTATTTATTTTTTTTAATAAATTAATTTTTATTATGTGTTTGGATAATGATCATGTAAAATTAATTTAAAAAAATTAATTATGTAATTTTTATTAATTTTACATAATTTTATCATTGGTGGATAAAAATAATTTTTAAAAAATTTAAAATATTTTTTTTGACATTTATTTTTGTCAAATTAGTTTATATTTTATCAAATTGACGATTTTACTCTTGAAAAATTTAATGATATTTTCAATTGTCCTTATTTGGAACAAGATTCAAAATTTACGATCAAATGTCACAATTAAAAAGTCAGGGACCAAAGTGACACAAGCACTAAACTATAGGGACTATTAGTGTAATTAACCCTAATGTTTAATATTGCTGAATTTCATTCTCCTTCGATTTTTTTATTTTTTATTTTTCCTTCTTTTGTAAATCATTTTTCTAGTACTTTTATGGATTAGGTACAAATGTAAGAGTATGATCGCTCACTAATTATATATATTCCATCATAAGTGCCTCTATAATAATCAGATTTTTGAAAAATTAAATATTTAAAAGTTAGTGACTTCTCTAGATTTGAGCCTTGTAATTCCAGTGTTCTGTTTCAATAATTTATTAGTCACTTCATCTAATGGTTTATTAAAATTTAATTAATAATTTTACCATTTTGTTTCAAGAAAAACGTCTAAAATTGTCAACTTTTTTTCATTTAGGGGTGGTTTGGAATGATCTAAATAAATATATTTTTTGACTTTTTATGAAATATAAGTTGAGTTTGAAATGATCTGTTAGAGATGTGATGTGATTTAAATAAGATGATGTGACTTAAATAGGATAGTAACTTTTTGACTTTTTAATTTTTTTAAATCATGACAAACAAAGCCTTAGAATTCAATTACTCACCCAACCAGCCAAACAAATTGTCTCCTTTTTCACACTTGACTTCAGCAATTGATGCATTAATTTCAAATCAAGGAGTAGTTCAGCTTGTTTAGTTTTGGTTTTCAGAAAATACTTTTCAGAAAAATCTATTTTTTTTATTTTTTGTATTTTTTATTTTCAATTAATTTTTTTAATATTATAAACAATTTTTTTAAAAAATTTTTAGACACACCTAACATAAATACACTTAAAAAGTATAATATTTGTAAATTTTAAAAAAAAAAAATCACTAAATACCGAAAATATAACAAAAAATACGAAAATTCAGTATATTTTTTGTATTTTTGTATATTTATTAATTTTTCAAAATATTTTTTCATAAATATTTTACTATTTAGATACATCTAAGTAAGGTACATCTAAAAAAGTAAAAAAAATTGCTTAAAATTTTAAAATATTCACTAAAAACAAAAAAAACACGAAAAACAAAAAACTCAATATACAGAAAATTAAATTTAAAAAACTGAAACTAAATATACTGAATAGTATTCATTGACATCTCTCGTGGAAGTGGAGAAATTGAGAAATTGAAGGACTGCCTATTGGGAAGGTTTTGAACAAAAGGCTGCCATTCCATGTTACTTGTAAAGAATATTTCCACAAAAAATTCAATTCAATAAGGAAGTAGCTATTAGACCAAGTCTTGGATATGGTACTTAGCATTTTGCAAGAAAATGGAAACCTAACACAGAATTGTTAAAAGAAAATTTGAAGAAGGTGCCAGTACAGGCACTGTTTTTGTAATGTCTGCTTAAAATTTTGGACTGAGAAAGGACTCAGTAACATTGCTATTGCCATTTGCAAACCTTTATATTCTGGCTGACATACCAAACCTTGTGAAAGATTTATCTTTTTGAGAATCTACAATTGAGGTGGGTTTTGTTTTATGTTTTCAGATAAAATAAAGTGGCAGTTCTCCAGTGTTGATACTTGGATTAAATTAATCAAATATCCTTGAAAACTGCAAATTGTTTGGACATAATCATTGGCGGAGGCAAAGAAGGATGAGGAGGTCACATGCCCCCCCCCTCAGTTTTGAATTTTTTTTTTTTTTTTTTTTTTTTTTTTTTTGTCTTTTGTCATATATAAACTGTATTTTTTTTTCTTAACATATATTTTGGTTAAGGATTTATTGTATTGTTCATAACAAATAATTATTTGATACTTTAAGAGAACTGTGTGATATTATTTATATAATAGTTTAAACCAATAATATTGCAAAAAATCTTATAAATTGGATATAATGAACTCATTATTTTCAAGCAGTGGCAGACTGCTTAGTGTGATTTGTGATTTCTCAAGCTTTGAGCATCACGTAGGCAATGCTATATGGTATTCTAAGACTATTTAATAATTTTCATCCAAAACATATCATTTATAAGCAATGTCATCTCTTTAATATTTTTCTATCAAATAAAAATTAAATAGATTTTATAATAATTTGTACTATAAACGATGTGTTTTTATTTTCTAAAATTAAGAATTTTGATCCATAACTTTTTGTGCTAAAATTGCAAACTTACATCACCATCCCGCACCGAGCTATTCTACACTATTATAGAATTTTAATTTGTTCCTATTAATAATGAATATGTAATTTTTTATGCTTAAATTTTGGCTCATAAAATTATTATTATCTTAATATTCATCATGATTTTTTTTAAATAAAAAAATATAATTAATAGTGCCCCTCTAACTCAATTTTCTAGCTCTGCCACTGGACATAATTCTTTTACTTTCCCTCCACAAATATCCCTTATCCAAACACAACTTAAGAGTTTCAAAGTTGCAAACCTCTGAACAATTATTACTTGCAGAGTTGAATATCTGGATAATAATGTGAGGTCTTGTTTTGTATCCCCCTTTGGGATGAAGATACTCTCAAAGAAGTCGAAGATGTTCTTGGATCCTACAGGTTCAGATCATTGTCCTCCTGCAGTTACTTTGATGCCCGAAATTGAATTGCGAATACTTTTCAAATTCTTTAATTTTTAGATGAGACTTGGGAATATCAAGCAGATTCTTCGAACTTCTGAAAATTCGAATAGTAACATGTTCTCAAGGGTTGAGAAATGAATCCAAAAATTAAAAAAACTGAGTCTATTCTTAGAGAGTTGAACAAACTGCTCTAATTTCAGCTTGAGAGTGCTTTAACTCGCCATATAACCATAATAAACAGGAGGCCCTTCAGCACTATAGCAATCTCTATGTTGCAGAAGAATCATTCCACAAGTCCAAGTCCATAATAAGATTGAAGCTTTGGGACTAGTTTTTTGATATTTGATTTTTTTTTTTTTTTTCCCACATAAAAGTTGATGGCCATAGAATGAGTAATAATATTCTCAGACTATACGACAGTTATGGGATGAAATTAGATGAGATATGAGTTTAAGGCTTTGAATATATATATATATATATATACATGGTGCAGGTATATTATGTATGTCCAGATATATGTATTTATGTCTTTTTTCCTTAGACAATTTTATACCTGACTCCACAGTTATTTATTTATTTATTTTGGTAGGTATTATATTCCAAGGTCCAAACTAGCATTTTTTTCCTGGGAACATCTACTAAACTGAACTCAGAATCAGACTTTGTTCAAGTAATTGCGCTTCTACATCATTTATACGATCAAGTAACAAAACATACTCTCTCAAGAATGCTCTTGAAAAGTGAATACCACGTGAACAATCAATTAGGCCATGCGGCACATAGTAGAAGAAAGTTAAATTCTAATAAATCAGCAACCTAACCACCTACAAATGAAGATGTGCATCCAGGGACTTAAAACAAGGCTCAGGACTACTTTCATATGTATTCATGTTGTTTCAATAAAGAAACTGCTACACTGCCCAAAAAAAAAAAAGCGATAATTTGCCCTTAATGCACAAGTTAATAGCTATAATAATTGATCAGTGGGATGTCTAATGGACTAGAGAAGTGGATAAAACAAAAATTGTGTTGATTTAGCTGTAACACAATCAAATAGCTACCACTCCAATTATTTATTAAGGCAGCAAGCAATAAAATACAGTAGAAGTATCGTGGTTTCTATAAAGAAAAAATTAAATGTCTGATTACATTCCGTAATTCGGAGTGCCAAAGAAATTGCAATAAAGCTGTGAATGCCGACAGTGCATGGAATGTTAATTACTGAAGTGTGAGCTAATTGAATGGTGAACCCTTGCATGAGTAACTTCTTTTTTTTATTTTATTTGGATAAAACAAAGACAACTGATAATAGGAATGTTCTAGAAGGATAGGAAGTTTAGCAGGCAGAGTCCATCCAAAAGATTCATCCACTATGTTGTCAGCCTCAAATAGCATTAGCCCAACAGTTTGCTTCTCTTCTCTTCCAAGAACACCGTAAAGGATTCAAGTTGTTGCAAATTACGTTAATCTCCTCTACAATGTCTCCAATAACTGAAATATCTGTTGAACAATTCTAAAGCGGAATCTTTAGTGCAAAACTTTAATATGACCTAATCAAAATCCAATACAAAAGGTTAGAAGGCAATTTTTTATTTTTTACCCTAAATTTATTGAAGATAATTTTTGAACTTAGAAGGCAAGCGGATTTTCTTAATAAAAAAAAAAATTCAAGCTCAAGCTCTTTTAAAGGAAAGCACAAGAACCAAACTTTATCATTTTATTAACTGTCATTACTTGGAAGTCATTTCATTTTTTTTCAAGCTTAATTAAGCTATTTCATCTCATATTAAATGACTCCTTAAAAGGTCTCAAAAGACAACTAGGAATTGATTTATTGCATGTTCAGCCATAATGCCATTTTTCACAATTAGACAAATTTCCCCTTTTGTCAAATTATTGGAATAAATAGGGCCTTCTTGTGGTAACTATATTACAAAATTTCATGTTCCTATGAGATGCAAGATTGGTGTTATATGTCAATTTTACCAACTTTTTGAATTTCTTGATGAGAACCATTTTTGACAATATTGTTGTAATAATAACTAACATGGTTAACAAATGAAAGACTTGGATTTGGATTCTGAACTCCTTTTAATCAAATAAATCCCTCCAACTGCAACAGATTTCCCACATGGATTTTGACTAGACTACGTGGCTTCATAACTGTCAAATCAAATGTAGTTCAGCATGCAAGGAAAAAGGTTTTAAAATACAACATGATATTAAACAAATTTATTGAAGTCTCAATGATCATAGTTCTTGCCTTTGAAGAGTGTGTGGAAGGGAGGTTTTTTCATTTATAGTTTGTGGAAAGGACTTCCTTCTCAATTTTCTTGATATATCTCTTATTTATGTATCACTAACAAGAGTTTTCGGCATGACTGTACAAAAGTAAATCAATATATTCAATAAAAAACCTCATGACAGTTTTAAAACTCATAAAATAGCAACCCATTGCATCCTAAATTGTAGTTC
Organism: Camellia sinensis; assembly: GCF_055761805.1. Lineage (NCBI taxonomy): Eukaryota > Viridiplantae > Streptophyta > Magnoliopsida > Ericales > Theaceae > Camellia > Camellia sinensis. The sequence continues at coordinate 105,553,752 of NC_138962.1, forward strand.
TCTCCAAAGACAAGAAGCCTTATTTTCAACGAAATTTTTTGGCATACCTTGCAAAGACACAAAATTTCGCAATGCAGCAGTGAGTATGAATACATCCTAAAGTTTGTTTCCATGACAAAAGAAGCCTTGAAGAACAAAAAGGTAATGATAACAATAGTTTTTCTATTTAAACCATCCACAAATCTTTTGTATATATTTTTCACAAAACACTGAGAAAAATAGAAAAAATATACATTTACAAGCTGAACAACAAAAAGAAGATTGCATTCAAAGTCACAACTACAGGGTTTGTAATAGACTCAGGAAGCTGTCCTCTCTGGAATAAAAATAAAAATAAAAATAAAAATAAAAATCAGCATTTCAATACAAAAATGGAACCACTCAATAGTTCTCATCCTAGAAATTTGAAAGGGGGAACAAATACCGTGCCCTAATCAAATTACAAAACCAATTAATTTGTAGCTGTTAGAAACATTATGAAGCCAATCCATGATGTCATACATTATGCTAGGAAAAATTGATGTCTTAGTGATAAGGATGAGATGGAGGTCAAACAGCATATATTGACCCATAAAATAAAGCTGCAAAAACTAGAAATGATTGAAATGTACTCTTTTCAACAAATCAATAAAGGAGATCATTGTTACCAAATACAAAAATGAAAATCTCCATTGACAACTTGAAATAGTTCTTACTTTCCACTAAGGTGTAAAATAATAGAGATTAAATGCCAAATGAGAATGAAGTTCATCCACTCTGTAGTGGTATATAGAGAGAAAAGGAAAAGAAAAAGAATTAATATAACACAGTGTTCCCCCCCCCCTTCTCAATTTGATATGTTCTCCTTTTCTCTTTTCTATTCTTTGAATTCTTCTTCTTCTTCCCCGCTACTTCCTTCCATCTTTCCATTTCTAAAGCTTTATTGACCTATTTTTTCTTTTCTGATTCCTACTAGAATATTTTTGGGGTTCATCATGTGTTCAATCACTGTACTTGAAATTCCACATTTACAACAAAATAGAACCCTCAGTTGTGTTAAAGATCCAAAAAGAAGAAGAAGAAAAATAGAAAATCCTCAGTTGTGACAAAAAATTGAGACGATTTTGGTACTAACAAAATAAATAAATAAAAATGATAGGATATAATGTGTTTATATGTTTATTTGTACCTTGCAGTTTGCTGATTGTACTAGATATCACCATCTATAGATACTTGAGGAATGTATTGGATGATGGGCCAATATTGGTCTTTCTCCTTTTTCACACTGTTGTTTCAGTAGTGGATGACATCTCAAGATCTCTAGTGACAAAAGCAAGGGAGGGAAGCCATGTTCTGGAAATGACGCAAGCTTGGGGCAGTCCCAGATTTTCAGATGCAAAATGAGAGAGGCATCCCTTCCTTTGGAAATGACGTGAACATAGGACAAAGTATGATATGAAGTGTTTCGAAAGAGGCGAGGTTTTGAAACTCCTCATAAGAGAGTCTTTCTAGATTTGGAAAGTTGATGATGGTCTGGTAGATTAGAGAAGTGGGCAACAACATCCCAAAGGACATTGTATCTTCCCACGGCAAAGTTGGGCCTCCAAGTACAAGTGTTGTAAGAGAAGAGAGTTTGTGCAAACCCCACTCTAATGGAGATAGAGGTGGAAGAAGTTGACCGACGTCCACTCTGATATTCCCGATGTGAAGTGAACTAAGGTTGGTGGGGAAACTCCCTTCCTTGAGAAAGTAGGAAACCATTCCTGCAGGGAAATTATATAATTTCAGCGAATCAAGAGAACTAAATTGGTTGATGTTGTTGTTCTCGTTGTTGTGCGCACCGACACCAAGTGATAGCAGGAATTCAAGTTTTTTACACCAACGTATTACAATTTCTATTAGATTGCTTGAGCGGTGGAACCATCCTTCTGAAACAGACACTAGATTATTACAATCTTCTATCTTCAATTCCCTAAGATTATCTCCCTTTAGAATGCAGGACGTCTGGTAAGGATGTGAGACTGTTACAATACTTGATAACTACAGTTTCAAGAGATGGACAATTTTGATCCCGTCCCCTGCAAGGAGTGACTTCAGATTTTCACATTCATCAATCTGAAGTTGTTTTAGTGAGGACTGTAGCCCACCTCTTGATGATTAATATGCGAGTGATGCACATTTTGAAACTAACAACTCTTGGATAGTATTTAGTTTCGTCAACTCGGGTAGGGACTCCAAAACATTGCAATTTATAATTACAAGTTCTCTCAGCATAGATGGCAAAGTTGTCTTTGGAAAAGAGACAAGACTTGCACAACTATAGATTTTCAACTCCTGAAGGGACGTGTAGGTGTGCAGATCTTGTGGCAGGTTCTTCAGCATTGGACAAGCTTCAATTTGTAAATACTCGAGTCTTGTCATACAAGGAAATCCCTCATGTTCCTTCTTTTCCCAACCTTCTCCTTCTTTTTCTTCATTTTCTTCAAACAAGCACACTAGTTTGGGCATCTGGAAATTTCCAAATGCTGGAGGGAAAGGAGACAATGCTGTAGTCTCACCTTATTCTCCCATAATGTCAAGAGTTCACCGCATTCTTTAATTATCCAATTCTTAAGTTCCATCAACCCTTGAGTAAAACATGTGGGTCTCAGCTTTTTTACTCTAGAAATGCTCAAAGCAGTTATTGAAGCCGGATGTTTAGACACGACATTAGCTAGTAACCATTCATTAACTACGTTTGGATTATGAAAAGAGTCAACAACTAAAAAATGTTTCCAATATCCAGGGTGAAGGAACCAAGTTCAAGCATGTTTTTCATCTCCAAGAGTGTCGGAAGGCTTGGAAGAATAGCTTCCCTCATAAACAAGGAGGTATGTGATGGGAGAATGAGACTCGAAGCATCAACCAACAACTGTGGGCAACAAACAATCTGAAGAGATTTTAGACAAGGAAGATCATTAGGTAATCTTCCAACAAGTTTGGGACAATTTTGGATGGAAAGCTCACTAAGCCAATTATACAGTTGAGCTTCCTCTATTCCAAAAGTAGAACAATCTTCCCATTTTGCCATTTCCACAAAGCTTAGTCTCTCTAGTAAGGGAAAAGATTTGTCACAATGCCTATGGAAGACACTACCTAGGTGCTTTATTGCAATCATTCCTTCAATGAAAAGGTCTTTAAGCGAGGGTAGTTGTCCAAGTGGTGGCAAAGATGTGCAACATTTACTATGTTCTAATCGAATGGACACCATTTTAGAGAACGAAGCATCTCCTACCCATTTTGGAATTTTTGTATTGCCATATCCACATATGGTGAGTTTTTCCAAAAATATGTAAGGTCTCATCGTGTCCAACACATCCCTATCAACCGTGTCATTCTGTCAGCTATGAGAGTCATCCCATTCTAGTGATAACTCCTTTAACTCCTCCTTAAATATTAAATTGGCCTCCCTAGCATCCTTAGTAGAACTTACATTCTCCAGCCTTGATATGTGTATTGCCCCTCGAATGTGTGATAAGTATTTCAACTCTCTTATTCTATGCCCGCTACCTTTACCCACCATAAAATTTGACAATGTTTGTAGCTTTGTTAATTTACCTATCTATAGTGCCATCTCTTCTAATGATGGAATATTCACACCAGTCATATCAAAATAGTGTAGGTTCACCAAGTTGCCCATGTTTCGAGGCAACTTCTCAAGTTGATGACAAGATTTCAAAGACAAGACTTGTAAATTGTAGAGTCATTACCGAGTCAGGTAATTTTCTAATCCTAGATTTGGATACATCAAGGTAGCGTAGATGCTTTATATCTCGAATGGAATCTGGTAGTTCATCTTTCCCTAAACTACACAAACGTAATTCATGTATGCATTTTAACTTTGGCAATAAATCATGAAACAAGTACCTCATTACGTAGTTGGAACTTTTCGGCAAAAACTCTAAGAAAGTTTGTAAGCAATTTGCATCATCAAAAGCTTTAAATTTTTTGATTCCATCATATTCGCTAGCATTTTGGCAATATGCATGGTGTAGATATTGTAACGCCCCTAAATATGAAACTGTAAATTATCCAGTACAGCAGGGATGAACATATAATAATAAACTCAATTTCACAACCAATCTCAACTTTACTCTTTCTCATTGAACCATAAATTCAGAGTTACAAATTACATATTGACTGTTCACAATTCAATAAGTTAGAGAAAACAAAAGAATTGCCCCATGGGCTTACAAGTTTTAAACATGGCCATCAAAGAACAAAAGGGCCCATAATTTCCCAAAACAACGTTAAAGTTTGACAATTAGATTACAACTTCAAAAGATCTATAAGTTTAAAACAAAAGGATTGGTCGACTTCTTCTTCATTGATGTGGTTGCAGTTCACCAAGTCTTGAAATGTTGTTAGATAGGAATGAGCAATTGCCCAGTAGAGAATACATTTAACCAAATATATAAACATTTGATTTAAAGTATGCATTGCCACACTCCTTACCCATGAACATTTAATTACCCAATTTCATAATCCAATGCACATTATTTAACTAATTTCCACATTTCCCCGTCTTTACACGGATGGCCAGTGGGCACCTCAATTTTTTTCACATTTTTCATCCTCACACGAATGGTCACGTGGACACCTCAAACATTCTCACATTTGTCGTCCTCACACGATCGGGCAAGTGGGCACCTCAATAGTGTATAACAAACAAGCCATCAAAACTCAAATTTCATTCCAAAACAAAGAATCTCAATACATTTCACATTACCCATGATTTCCTTTCTATTACTAATCAAGACCCACGAACATTAATTAGGGTTTTACATGACAATTAGGGCTTTTCATTTCAATCTTTCATTTGCCTAGATACAAGATGTGTTCACTATTTCCACATTAAAAATTAATCGCTTTTCCCATAAATCTTAAGGCTAAACCCACCATCACTGTTTATGTTCACATATATATATCATCATCCAATCCCAATCACAATTCTATACCATGAAATTAACACATGTTCAAACCAAAATATAGATATAAAAGGGTAAAAGCATTCTTATCTCAAGAGTTGTGAGAGCAGAGATGACAACCCAAGAGATGAACTTTCACAATAACGAGATCCAATCGGTTTAAAATGTAGCCTTTGGTGAGATAAACAACTTTGATGAAGCAGCAAGGATGGATTCCAGCTAAAAATAGATGAAATCTAATGTTTAGGAGCTAGGGTTTTCGAAAATGGGATTTAGAGAGAGAATGAGTGTGAAAAAGTGAGCCCAAAAAGTGTTTAAAAATCGAAATTTAAAACAGATGTCCCAAACAAACCACTCGACCAAACTTTTCATCGCTTGAGCGATACACACAATACAAGCAGTATAGCGATCCCGGGTTTACCCTTGTTGTACAGTGATCCGGACATGTGTCCGTGGATGTTAATAGTTGATTATTATCTTGTTTACATCCTCTCTTACTTTGTATTTGAGTTATAGGATGTGTTGGGCAGGTTTGTTACAGGTTGGTTGAGTTTAGAAACCAAAACTAGTTGCCCAGATTTTGGCCTGTCCGCTCGAGCGGGGGTTTTGGCGCTCGAGCGGGGAATACACCCGTCCAGTATTTCATGTGCAGTGTTGGACGCTCGAGCGTGGGGTTGGCCGCTCGAGCGGGAGTGTTGTGTGTGACGCTCGAGCGGGGGAGTTGGCGCTCGAGCGGAGACCTAGTTCTGTAAAAGTTCTGGGAGTGAGTATCCGGCGCTCGAGCTGGAGTTTGGTCGCTCGAGCGGGAGTCTGTGAGTGACGCTCGAGCGGGGATTTGGACGCTCGAGCGGGGCGACTTTTATATAAATCCGAGATCCGACTTTTGGATCACTTTTTCACTTTCTCTTCTCTCTCCTACTTTTTCAAAAACTCCATTGTTGAGCCTCTCTCTCTAGATACTACCTTCTCTCTAGGTTTTGATCTAGTAGGAGTGATTTACTCATCTTTGGCCTTTACAAAAAAGTTGTTGATCGTCGAGGGCTACATTCTAATCTGAAAATTTCGGGTTTTGGAGCATTTTGGTTTTGGTCTTCATCTCCTTTGGGGCTCCGAATTTGAGGTAGGGATATCCTACTCCTTTCTATGGATTTTGTCTTTAAATTTTAGTATTTTGAGATGTTGGGGTTGGTTTGGTAATTTTGTGAGAGTTTGGGGCTTTTGTGTAAATTTACAAAAGTTGGGGTTTTATTTATAATAAACCTAGATGCATGTTTGGCATAGAGAAATGGAATAAATGTTGAGTCATTGATGAAAAATGGGACCTTAAGGGTTGTAATGTTAATTATGGAAAATGACCTAATTACATTGTTTGATTAATTGGGATAATTAATTGTGAGAAGTGAGGAAATGAAATGGAAATGTTGAGATTGGGAATGTATGGGAAAACGGGTGTAGTTGAATTATCTATCACTCACCGAATTGAAATGTTGATTGAATATCCATTTGTGCATTTATTTTCTGTTTAGAAATAACTGCTTTGGGCTATCGGTGGAGGATAGTCGTGATTGTTGTAGACAATGCATGATGATTAGGCAAACTAAAACTAATCGATTGAATGTGTCATAGAGTATGACGATGGATTGAATACATTAAATTTATGTATTGATTGTTAGTATATAGAACCAATGTGTTTGTATACGTGATGTATAGAGGAGGAGATGGGGGATGTACTCCGCGGTTTAGGGGAAGATGGGGGATGCACCTCTAAACCGGAGAGTGTTGGGAGAAGATAGGGGATGAACTCCGTAGACACAGCTCATATGCTTGTCTAGAGAAATGGAGATAGAGCTCATATGCTTATCTTTGAGAAGTGTAGATATAGCTCATATGCTTGTCTAGAGAAGCGAAGATAGGGCTAATATGCTTATCTTTGTGAAATATGGATGTAGCTTATATGCTTATCTGTGAATGTGGGATATAGTTTTTATACATATCTGTTGAGAAGATAATAGAGCTAGTATGCCTATCTGTTGAAAAGGGGAAAAATGAAAAGTAACTTGGACTCATAAGTCGTATGACATATAATGTGATTTATATGGATGTATCAGTGTTGGCCATCTATCAATTGCTAATCTTTTAATCATTGTTCATGGTTGGTTTAGTGTATTTCTACTGGGCTGTGGCTCACCCTATATAGGAATATCATTTTCAGGTACAGGTAGCATGCCACCTCCAAGGACATAGCTTGGGAGGCCAGAGGTGGGCATATTTTTTGTTGTTTTACTTTTGATGTATTACATGTAATTTCAAGCCAAGGGCTTAAAGTGTAATTGAGTTAGTACTCTTTTGTTGTAACCAAGTGTTAACTTGGAAAGCTGTAAGCCCATAGGGCATTTGCTTTTGTTGTTAACATGTAATACTTTTGTAAGAATCAACTCTGATTAATAGAAGAATGTGGATATTTTGTATGTCAATGAATGTCTTAATTGATGGTTTAATGTTATTTTTGAGGGCGTTACAAGCAGACCACTCGAGCAAACTATCCTTCGCTCGAGCAGTAAATGCAAGGTCTCAGAAATTTTGCAGATTATAGTGAAAGTACTGGGAGCTCTGCTTCACCGCTCGAGCGACCAATTGACCGCTCGAGCGGTCACCAAAAGCAGGTTGTTACAGATATATTACAATATATATGATGCACCTATTATGTTCCAAGGTCCAAACTAGCATTTTGACAATATGTATGTTGCAAATATATTACATTTGTTTTTTTCTAACTTTTGTGTTTTTGGAAATTTTTTAAAATTTATGTCAAAATTTTTACTTTTCAATTTAGTCTAATTTAGAAGGAATTTATATATTAAAAAAAGTTACAACAAAATAAATATTAACTTCTTTTTTTCTTTCTTTAATTGGCTTTTTGCTTTTTGGTTTTTTTAGGACCATCTCATCTAGTAAAATCTAAATGTGATTGTTTTTTTGAAATATTGATAAAAAAAATTAACTAAATAAATATATTTAGCATACATTAAAGGTTTGGCTATCCCACACTCCATGTTTGTTGAAAAAGGAAATCTTTCCGGTAGTTTTCCTTAAATTTTTAAAATTTTTATTTGATTGCCTAATTTTTTATATCTTAGTGTTTTTTTCCTTTGTGTTTTCTAATATTAATTGTTGTAATTGGGTAATAAGAAATTTTGTGGAAAATAGTACTTTCATATGGTTAGATTTTGAATATAGGCGTAAAACGAATCAAGTTACTATAACTTGTTAAAAGTGCATTCAAGATCGCTTGCTATTTCAACAAATCAAACTTGAATACAATTGAAATTTTAAAAAAATTTCAAGCACCAAAATTACTATTATTTTACTTGGTTACATTATAAAAATTTAAGCCACTATAATCATTTAAGATAGTGTAACGCCCCCAAAATACATAATAAATACAACCCAAACATATGTCATTAATTGCACGAATCAGAGTAAGTAATCCTTTCATTATATGAAATCAAAAGTACAAAAGAGTTTAGTATAATAATATGCCCTATAGGCTTACATCTTTCCAAGTCTTGACTTGGTTACAACAAAAAGAGGCTAGCTCATACAAATTTAGCCCTTGGCTATACAAAAATAGAACAAAACAAGAAGCTCTTGCTTCTCAGAAATTCCTCCAACGCTATTGCCTTGGAGGAGGCATTCCATCATTACTTGAAAATGTTTTTCCCAAATAGGGTGAGCCACAGCCCAGTAGGAATAATCTAACACAATATATGAGATTTAACGAAGATATAAGTACATTATGCATAAACAATGTCTGGGATAAAACATTCATAACCTTATACACATTCATAAAATATCAATTCCATATTCCATTTCATTCTCTTTCAATTTATCTCAATACATGAGCCAATTTCATTACTTTTCAATAACCCAAATGAGACTACAACTCAGTGATTCAACAAATTTCACACTCAACACGTAACACTTCCAACTTGCCATTTTACAGATATTTTGTCCGTGGGATCGGCACCCATGTATAGATTTCAGGACTTTTACCTAGGACACTCCGGCTAACTTAATTATAATGGAGTCCATCCCCTTTCTCCTCCCAAACAATCATACATATACAATGTATTTAAACACATAATCACCCATGGAATACATCCCATTTCTCCTCCCAAATAAACATACATAAACAATGTATTTACAACATGATCATATTCAATGATAATTAACCATGGAATAGTTTAAATTCACCTAATCCACATACAATTTCTACAACAATCAAAGCTATCCTCCACCGATAGCCCAATACAGTTATTTCTAAACAGATATACAATCTCAAGATAGATAATTTATTCAAAATTTCCAAAGATGAGACACATCATCTATTCAATTTCACCATCCATTTTAATACTTGTCCAATTTCAAGTTTACAACATCAATTTCAAATCCCACAATCATTTTCTTCATTTCCACCAAAAACCCCTTTTTTATATTTCACCCAAACCCTAGGTTTGTCTACATTACCCCAAATACTACCATTGTTACACAATCGACAAATAACTAAGTTAAAAACCATATTAAAGTGTAGAAAAATCCCTACCTTGAAGAGAGAAAATGCACCAAGCAAGAGGGTAACTCCAAGAGTACCGAAACCCACTTCTATTTGGATCAAAATGAAGATCTTGAAGCACTCTACCTTTTTCTCAAAGGCACTAGGGTGATGAGATCAATGGATCTAGATGAAATTGAAGAGAGAAGGTGAGTTTTAGAGAGATAATGTGTAGATCTAGGTTTTTAGAAGGTTTTAGAGAGAGAGAGAGAGAAATGAAAAAGCGAACAAAAAATCATCTTCACGGACAGTTATACACGCAGTCTGCTCAAGCATGGAAAGCCCCGCTCGAGTGTGAAAAATGGCGCTCGAGCGTAGGATACGCATTTCCAAAAGTTTTGCAAACGAAGGGCCCCGCTCGAGCGTCCAATGCACATTCTTAGTATATGCAGAGCTACAAAAGAAAATATTGAGAGTTACCAAATCCCGCTCGAGCGCAAGAATGGCTGCTTGAGCAGAGGAGCAAAATTTGTGAAGCCCGCTCGAGTACAAGAACGCCCCCTCAAGCGGAGAAGCGAAAATCTGGGCAATACAGGTGTTGAAAAACAAGCAACCAACCTGTTCCAAACGCACAATTACAACTCGATAACCAAAAATAGAGGGGAGACAAGGCAAATAAGATATGAATAACCTTTCAAACCCATACAACCTGAGTTTGGAACACAACAAGAGATGGGTCAGAACCGGAATCGCTATAGATAGACTTGAAAATCAAATTTACTATAACATATAAGATTTTTAGGAACCAAACTTTTGTATAAAAAAGTGAAAATTTTGTTACAAAAAATATTTAGAGACCAATTCTTGTCATCATCCCAAAATGTCGGGAAAAAAAATTTAGCGACAAAATTTTGAAAATGTTTCTAATAATTTAGAAACAAAATAATTTGATTCAAAAAAATGATAAATTTTGAGACAAATTTGAATAACCAAACAAGAGCTCAATCGGTATCAATATTGAATAGACCAATATTCATTCAAGTATATCTACAAACACTTTGTCTATGAACTTAAAAGTACACCATTGTCATATGCTCTACACGCCCAGGTTATATCATTGTTGTTGTGGGAGCAAATAAAGATTGGGAATTGTAAATCAATGAAGATAACCTTTACGCTTTTACAAACTCTTTTTCATATTGCCACTTTTTTCAAAATAAAATGATTTATCAACAAAACCTTTATACATAAAACTCGTATAAAATGACGTGATTATAACATTTTTATACCCTAAGATTATAGCAACTCGAGTTAATGCCGACCCTTTTGTATTCTTTGGACTAAGATCTAGTAATCATGGTTGTTGTTTATACTCCTTGTTATCTTGTTGTAGTGTGGGATTGGTTGTTTAGAGTTGTTAGTTGTGTTTTGAACAGGTTGGGAGTTATTTTTTTTCAAAAGAGTTCATATCTATTCCTGTTTAGGTTCCCTCGAGCAATCTTTCCTTCGCTCAAGCGGTCTTTGGTTCCTTCCAGTATTTGTGCTTGCAGTCTGAACTTCTGGGAGGAGTGTGTTTTCGCTCAAGCCATGGGTTGGTTGCTCGAGCGGTCTCTTGTAGGTTTGAACTGCTCGGAGGGTGTCATTGTGCGCTTGAGCGGTTCCTTGTGTCTTACGCTTGAGCAGTGTTTTGGTCACTCGAGCAGTCTGTGTGTATATTAGTACAGGGAAAAGATCTTTTCAGTCACTTTTGATCTCTCTCTTTAAAAGTTAACTTTATCAAATTTCTTCACTCTTTCTCTCTAATTCTTGTCTAAGCACCCCAAATACACCCAAATCGATTGATCTCGCCACCATAGTGCTTTAGAGAAAAGTGTAGAGCTCGTTAAGGTGGACATTTTAATCGGAAAGGTTTCCATTTTCAACGTCATCAAAAGTTAGGTCATGTTCTCCTCTTCTTTTACTCTTGAGGTAGGAATTTCTTCAACCTCTTTGTATGATTTTTAACCTCGTTATGTGCTCCTTGAAAAGTGTAGCGATTTGGGAGTAGTGGCATTGCATTTGAAAAGTATTGTTTTACAAATTGATTTATAATCATGGCATTGCATTGTTTTGAAAGAAAAAGTGTAATGTTTTGGTAAATGGCATGCGTATAAATTCACCATAAAACTTTGTTAAGCATTGTACAGTGTGTTCAAGTATTCTCTACTGGGCTTTAGCTCACCCTATATGAAAACCAATTTTCAGGTGCTGATGGTATGCCTCCATCAAGGACTTAGCTTGGGAGGATCGTGGAGTTGAATGCTCATTTTGTTTATCTTTTATTGCAAATATCTTTTTGTACAAGTCTCGGACTTTTTACTTGTTTTGAGCTTGACCCAATTTTGTTGTAACCAAATATCGTCTTGGAAATATATAACCACTAGGGCATAAACTTATCTGTATTTCCTTCTGTTTCAAGTTATTCATACATGTCATATGCTATAGATTCATGATCTAAGATTTATGAATGTATACATCTATATGACATCTTTTGTACTATTAACGAGAATCAATGAAGGGTTAATATTTTGTAAGTTTTCATTTTTTTCCATTGTATGTCAAGAGGTGGTTAGTTGTTAAGATTTTGGGGCGTTACAAAGATTGAGATGAAAGACCATAAAATTATACATAATTTTTTGGGAAATTACCTATTAGTGACCCTATCAAAAAATTATATGAGTTTTAAAATATACCACTTATCGGTAAAAAAAATTTTTTTTTAAATCTCACACTACATTGAAAATTTTCCTAATTTTTTACGGAATTTTTGTAAAAAAACAATTTGTAATATTATTACAAAATTCCCTCAACAGAGAAAATGTAGTTCTATATATTGTTTGAAGATGATAAGAAAAACACAGTGAGAAAAAGTACCTGCTATACAATTAGAAAATTAGACAAGTGGTACTTCCATATTAAAAAATAAATTAAAATCTGGGTTAATATCATTTGTTATAATAAAATAATAAAATTAAGACTTTTGTTAATGCAACTTGTATAAGGAAAAAAATTACATAAATATGATTAGGAATATTATTTGTGTGATCCAAGTTTATTTTGAGTATGATTTCTCATACAATGATCACAAATTGATTTTTTTTTTTTTTTTTTGGTACTAAATGTTGTTTTGGGAATAGGCTATTTTATTTATTTATTTGGCTAACATATGACGGAAAGAAAAATTAGTATGTTTAGAATTTTTTTAAATTTTTTACAAAAAAAAAATGTGTAAAAAATAGTGAGAAAATGATTTTTTTTTTTTTTGTATGATTATTTGACTTTTTGACATTTTTAGTGATTTTTTGGCTATTAAGCAAACTTCCCAAACTTGCCCTTAGTATTTTCACTTTTTTGTATACTGTTATTGTTGTTAGTTAAGTGTTAATGTATTGAGGGAGAGGTTTAACTCTCATGAGTTGTAATCTAATAACTAATTTTTGCTAATAAAAAAAAAATGTGTTAACATATTGGGGTAATAAAGCGTGGTTGGGTTATTCTTTGACAAGGAGTAAGGCAAAATCTTAATAATTTTTTTCTTTTTTTAAAATTTAAATATTATTTCAAACAATACTTATTACTTTTTCTATTGTAATTTTTTAATGTAAAATTCAATTGTCTCTTGGGTAAATTACATTAACACCCCCTGAGGTTTGAATTTAATACAGATTTTTCCTTACATTTAGGACATTCCACTGACCCCCTTGTCAGTGTAATTATTTTGACGGAGTTAATGTTGGGATAACATGACATTTTTTCCCCTAAACCTTTATATGTAGAAACTAATTAAAAAAATGTAGATATTTTGTCTATGTTATTTCAAAGAAATGACAATCACCCTGTTTGGTTTTGGGCTTTCAAAGATAATTTTCTAGGTTATTAAATATTTTTACATTTTTAATGATATTTTAAAATATTTTAATCAATTTTTTAATTTTTAGATCCGCTTAATCTTAATCTACTTAAAAAGTAAAAAAGTTGTACGATTTTTTTTTTTTAAAAAAAAATTCATTGAATACAACAAAATATGAAAATATATTGATTGTTATTATTATTATTTGTAACGCCCTCAAAATAATACATAAAACCCCACATTCTTGACATGTATTGATATAAGAGAAATTAATATCTTTCCATTCATCAGAGTAGTCTTTACAAATGTATTACATGTTGACAACAAAAGTAAATGCCCAACGGCTTACAACTTTCCAAGCTAACACTTGGTTACACAAAAGAGAGTACTAACTCATATCATATTAAGCCCTTGGCCTGAATTCACATGTAATACAATAAAATATAACACAAAAAGTCTGTCAGCCTTTAGCCTCCCAAGCTACGTCCTTGGAGGTGGCATACCATCTGTACCTGAAAATGATGTCCTAAATAGGGTGAGCCACAGCCCAGTAGAAATCTACTGAACCAACTATAAGCAATGACTAAAATTATAGCATTTGATAGATGGTCAACACTTATAAACCAATCTATATCATATTACAGTTCTATGACAATCATGCCCATGTTACATTTCATTTTACTTTACTCATCAACTCATTTCATAAACGTGGCTCAGAACCTAGCCAGATGATTTAAATGAGATTACATCTCATATTAATAGTACATCCATTTCAATTGGGATAACAACTCATATTAAACACTTCTTACTTCACAATAGATACACATAATTGTTGTATCAATCTCAAACAAAACACTTCCATACTTCATATATGATATACAGATTTGCTATATCAATACTTCAATAGATACACATATTTGCTGTATCAATGGAGTACATCTCTATCTCCTCCCACACAACACAATGTATATAAACACATATCATATACAAGGTCAATCAATACATAAATTTGATGTATTATTCCAACCGCCATATTTGATGACGTATTCAATTGATTAGTTTTAGTTCGCCTAATCATCATGCATTGTTTACAACATTCAAGAGTATCCTCCACCAATAGCTCAAAACAGTTATTTCTAAACAGAAAATAAATGCATCAATTGGATATAATATCAATATTTTCATAGGTGAGTGATAAATTAATCCAACTACACCATTTAATCCCATAATTTTCCAATTTCAATATTCTCAACTCAATTTCTCATTTCCCAAAATTAATTATACAAATTAATTTATCATAATAATTAGGGCATTTTCCCATATTTCACATATCAACCCTATGGTTTGATTTCACCAATACAACAACATTAATTCCAATTTTGTTGGTCTCATACACCCATAGGAGTTAATACTTTAAAAACCCCCTTTTTATAATTTACAAATTAATCCCTAACTTTTCCAAAATTACCCAACAACCCCAACATATCAAAATGCCAAAAATTAAAGACAAAGCTCATAAGATGGCGTAAGGTATCCCTACCTTGAAATGAAGAGCTCAAATGGAGAAGATGACCAAAATCCAAAGTGCTCCAAATCCGAGATTTTTCAGATTAAAATGTAGCCCACACAACCCTCTACCTTTCTTACAAAGAACTAAGGGTAGAAACACTCAAGAACTAGATCAATCCCTAGAGAGAAGGTAAGTGTAGAGAGAGGAGCAGTCGGATCTAGGGTTTAGACAAAAAA
This sequence comes from Camellia sinensis, assembly GCF_055761805.1. Lineage (NCBI taxonomy): Eukaryota > Viridiplantae > Streptophyta > Magnoliopsida > Ericales > Theaceae > Camellia > Camellia sinensis. The sequence goes on from NC_138962.1 coordinate 105,568,885, forward strand.
GGAGATTAAAAAGTGAAGTGTAATCCCGCTACTGCCTACTGATATAACACAGGCTCGGTCGAGCGAAGGATTGGTTGCTCGAGCGACCAGACACAAAGAACCCTCGCTCGAGCGAAGGAAGTCTCGCTCAAGCCAACAATTTGAAGCTTCAGGTCTGCAACCCAGAAGTATGCTCAAGCGACAGAATGCTCGCTCGAGCAAAGAAACTCAAAACATACACCTTGCTCGCTCGAGCGAAGGAAAGCTCGCTCGAGCCAAGAAATGTAACTCTTAGGTCCAGAACCAGACGCAGACGCAAGCTCGAGCGAAGGACTTCTCGCTTGAGCCACCAAATACAAAACTCAACTCTCACTCGAGCGAAGGAACCCTAGTTCGAGCGAAGGATCTAAAACACAGAGCTCGCTCGAGCGACAACGTGCTCGCTCGAGCGAAGACACCAAAATCTAGGCAGCAACCATTTGCTCCCAACCACTCCCAACCTGTAACAAACCAGCCTAACACATCCTATAACTCATAAATAAGGAATTAAAGGATGACAACAAGATATATACAACAACAAGCTCCATGGAACCTAAGTCCGGATACAACAACCAAATAGAGAAAGACCGGGATCGCTATATTATTATTATTATTATTATTATTATTATTATTATTATTATTATTATTATTATATATTTGGTGAATTTTTTTAATTTTTTTTCCGCAAAGATTATACTTTTTAAACGTATTTAGATTAGGTATATCTAAAAAATAAAAAAATTTACATAAAATATTATAAAAGTTCACAAAAAATAAAAAAAATACAAAAAGAACTCAATTTTTTAAAAAGTGGACTCAAATTTCTAAAACCAAACATGGTGAATAATACCCTTTTGTGCTTTTTACCTACCACAAGCCATATTTGGCGAATAAATGAATTGCAATTGCAAATGCAAGTGAAATGGTGGTGTCTGTTGTGATTGGACCTTTGTTTTTCAGTATATTGCTAATTTTAAATAGGGTATAAGGCTACAAAAGATTTTTTAAGGCTCCAAAGGACAAATCAGCCACTTAGGGCTCGTTTGGCAAGTGGCTTTTTTTAGGCAAAAAGCTAAAAAGTTACTAAAAAAATCAAAAAGCCAACAACTTATACAAAAAAGTCAAAGATTCTCTTTTTTTTTACTTTTTGCACATCTTTTCGTAAAAAGCCAAAAAGTCATCCCAAACATACTAATTTTTTTTATATCACATTTTAGCCAAAAAGCCAAAAAGTTACTAAAAAAGTCTGTTCCCAAATGAGACCTTACACTTTCTTTTTACTTATGTCAAGTCTAATGTCCACTTCACAATAGGGGAATTTGTGAATGAGACTATTAACTACAATAGTAGAAATGTAATTTCCAGAACATCAATAGTTGGTATATAATCAGGCCAAATGTTAGGGGTGTCAATGTAATTTACCCTTTTCTCTTGGGAGGCTCTATTTACACACCACTTTTCCTATCAAGGCAAACCATTAATTAGTTTATTTTTTTATTACAATTTTAACCTTAGGTAAAATGACTACAAAGGACAAGCTATGATACACACCATTTGTATAATTACAATAAAGGACACTAATAAATATAATACTCATCAACAATCTCAAAGGTGTTACTTGCGTATCTTGTCTCTCAAGGATCCAAAACCCTAAAACAAAAACCAAAAACCCTTAAAGAAACAACCAAAAATATATGTATTATTAAACATTTTGATTGGATTCAATGAAGAATTCATCTGGCAATACTGATTTGGAACAATGGAGCAAGGAAAATATTTTTTTTTTTTTTTTTACGTTTTCATTTACTTGCTGAGTGGTAAACGTTTGCATTAGTTCGGTTATCTAGAGTCGAATAATATATCAATGTTTGAATACCTAAAACCGAACAAATTGTATGTGTTCGGTTTCATAGTGTCGAACATAATCCAATTCTTCTGTTTTTAAGTATCGAACAATTCCATTTAATTCGACTCTGTACTGCCGAACACTTATAACATTTTTTTTTTGGGGGGCCTTTTTCCAGACATGTGCATCCATGGAATGCAGTAATGTTGGATCTAGGGGTCTTGTTGACTACACAAGTCAATTCATTACTAATGAGGTAGTCTCATGTCAAAAATTAGTATTTTTTCTTTTTCTTTTCGCATGTTTAATGACTTTGGTGAATTTGACATGTAGCTTTTCAAGAGCAAAGAAGAATTGCTCAGTTGGGTACAGGACATTGGAAGGACAAATGGGTTTGTGATTGTCATCAAGACATCGGACTATGGTGGTGGTCATAGGACACCAAGGATATATCTTGCCTGTGAGAGAAGTGGTCAATACAGAGCTCATAAGAAATTAAAAGGAGATGATTCAAACAAAAAAACTGTGAAGGTAACGGGTACAGAGAAATGTAGGTGTCTCTTTGAGTTGAGGGCTCGTAAGTTGATGGCTGATGATGATTGGATGGTAGATGTAGCATGTGGAATGCATAATCATGCTCCTGCTAAACATTTTGAAAGACATTCATTTGCAGGGAGATTATCTGAGGAGGAAACATCATTATTAGTGGATGTGTCCAAAAGTATGGTCAGACCAAAAAATATTTTGGTTACCTTGAAACAAAATGATGCTTTGAATGTAACCACTATGAAAACCATTTACAATGCACGTCATAGGAATAATGTTATTGAGAAAGCTGGGAGATCACAAATGCAACAGTTGTTGGGTGAATTAGAAAAGCATAATTACATTGAGCAGCATAAGTGTGACAACAACACGATAACTGTCACAGACTTGTTTTGGACATATCCTGTCAGTTTAGATTTGTTCTGTTCATTTCTAAAGGTGTTGGTCATGGACTGCACATATAAGACAAATCGATATCGTCTTCCTCTTCTTGAGATAGTTGGTGTGACATCCACTGATATGTCATTCTCCATAGCCTTTGCATATCTCCAATTTGAGCATATTGATAACTACATTTGGGTGTTAGCTACATTGCGTAGTCTCTTGGATGACATTGCTATTCCTGAGGTGATTGTCATGGATAGGGAGCTTGCTTTGATGAATGCTATTGACAAGGTATTTTCTACATCTCGACATTTATTATGTCGATGGCATATTAGTAGAAATGTACTAGCAAAATGCAAGAAAATGTTTAAGAATATGAAGGAATGGGACAAGTTTATCTCTTTATGGAATTTCTTAGTACTCTCCTCAATTGTGCTTGAATACAATGAACACCTTGCTAGGCTACTTAAGGATTTTGATACATATCTTGAGGCAGTGCAATATGTGTCACAAAGTTGGTTAATTCCATATAAGGATAAGTTTGTTGCCGTATAGACAAATAGTTGTATGCACTTCTTGAATGTTACAACAGACAGATAATATATATTTGTCTACCTTACACTATTAGTCATTATGAGTTTGATTATTGAAACTTAATTATGTTAATTGTTTCCATTGTACACAGAGCTGAAAGTGAACATGCAAAACTTAAACGGCAACTTGGTTCTAACCAAGTCAATTTTGAGTGTTCTTGGACCAAGATCCATAGTTTGCTTGAGTTGCAACATGTTGTTATTAAGGCATCGTTTAAGAAGAGTTTAACCGTTGTAGAACACTAGTTCAAACTGTGAGAACCTGAATATACAAATCAAGTAAATAATTAAATAATAATAATATTACAATCTCAAATATTTTGATGGTGAACCCTAAGTGCAAATTAAATATTTGGAAGGTCTTTTAATTAATTTTTAAACCTAAAATAAATTTATGGTGAAAGTCTTTAATTTGGAAGCAAGATTTATTATTTAAATAAATAAATAAATAAATTTAAGTGCCAAATTGGTAAGCATATTTTGATCTAATAACATTTGTATTTTAATGGAGACAGAAATTAAAATAATATAAAGAGATAATAAATTAGAGCCTTTTGGTTAGATATATATAAAACAAAAGATAATCATTTAGAGTTTTGTTTGGATATATATAGAGAGCAACCCTAGTTTTCCTAACAAAAATCCTAACCCTTATTATAATTTTTTTACACAACACTTTCAACATGTAGTAGCAGCCACGGGAGAGAGAGAGAGAGAGAGAGATAGATTTCCAACACCCTTGTGTCTCAACAACTCTCTAAGGTATTAATTAATCTATTCTTGTTCTATTATAATATGTTGTTTACATAGTTATGGTGCTTGTGGGTGTTGTGAGTTGGTGGAAGAAAAAGGAATGGATTGGCTGATAGGGATAGTATTCTAGAAATTTTAATTGAATTCATAATGTTGCTCCTAAGAATATTAATCTGCCAGCAAACTTTAAAAATCAAGAAACCTTATCAAACGAATGAATTTTGAACTGAAATTTTTACAGTATATTAATTACATATTGAATTGCATATCTGATTTTTTGCATAATTTTTGGGAGTCAAAATCTATATAAACTGATGCGTTCAAATCTGTCCAGAAAACTGGTTTTAAACAGTAAATTCGGGAGTGTTGTTCTCTTTGGGTATAAATCCAAAAATTATCAAATCAGCGTTATTAGAACCGGTTACGAGTCTAGTTTCTTACATTTTTGACCTTGCATTGATTGCTCGTGTATATTAAGAGAACCGGCAATTTCTTTAAAGTGCTGCAGAAAACAACCTGTTTGGATATAATAAATTGTAGATAATTATTTTGATAAGAAAATCAAGTGAAACCAATTGGGTTTGAAACTTAGGATATATTAGTTGATATCTGGAGGTTTTCGAAAATTTTTGAATAGTGTGGAGTGGGTTTTGTAATTTTCAAAGTTAGTGAATAGATTGGGAAAACTTGTTTAAAACTCTGTTTTATCTTAAAGTTATTTTTAATTAAGTTTCGATCAGAACCCATGTTTTGGGTGATTTTAGACCTTGAAGAACATGAACTTAGGTAATATTTAAGAGTAACGGTGAGTTGGGTTGAGCCGTGTTAGTGAGCTTTAGTTTGGGGTTACTTAGTCCTTATTCTTTAGTGTTTTTAAATTTGTAGTGACGTGTAGTTTTCATACTTGGTTCAGGGCAGTAGTTGGACTTTGATACGCTATTCGAGGATTATATTATTTCGGTTTCAAGTGAGTAGTTTCACGCTACATATTTTTATAAATGTTCCCCTACCCTGAAATGTTAGAAAATTAAATTGTTGTTTCATGACTAAATTGTCTTGATAAATTATTATATTACCAATTAAATCAAATTATTTCTGAAACATGTGTGAACTTGGCATACTATAAACTATTTGTTTTGGTCTCATGTTTATAATGATGAACTACCATGTTTTGTGAAACTGATGTGTATTGATTATTGGGACCATATGTGTATTTAGTCCAGAAAAATTATTCCACTGTGTGTGGTGACTCTGGCCACTAGGGAACAGATCCGAGTTGGGCCGTGATGACTCTAGTGCTCAACAATTGTAAGGAAAAGACCTTAAAAAAAAGCTAGGTGACCTTCAATCGGATCGTCTTTAAGAAAAGGCCCATGTGCCACCCTGAGGATGACTCTTAGTTCAGTATTGGATCCAACAGGGCTTATAGCCTTGAGAACTGTATGGCATATTATTTATTTTTTTTGGTACCCAGAAAATTATTGGTGTTCATGTTATAATCTGTTTTAAGTGAAAAATGTCATTTATCATGTTCCTGCGAGACATGAGTATTTTAAGTATTGAACTGTGGAACCTTATTTTTGAAACTGATTATATTTACCAAACTGTATGCCAATCTAGTTTCTGTGATATATATCTTATTTTGGAATTGAGCCATGTTTTCAAAACTGTATGTACTAGGCATGTTGCTACTCACTAAGCTATCAGCTGACTTAGTTTTTATCACTTCCAGGTGATAGAAGGACTTAGGGTGGACTCATGGCGTAGCTGAGACTCGATTGCATGGACCTCTAGGACATACATTTATTTTGTTTTAGATTGTTATGTCAAGTTTGTGCATACTTTTTTTTTTTTTTATTGAGGTTCATTTAGGATTATTTTGATATGTGGGCTGTTTATATCCCATAAGTTTGGATGGTATTGATTACGGTTGGTTTTGCCGTTTATACTTGTGGCATGTCATTGGATTAAGTTTGGTTATTTATTACTGGACTTTTGTATAGTTGCTCAATGTGATTATGGATTAGTGGTTAGGCTTACGTGTGCCTTGGGCTGAGTCCCTGTGGGCCACGGCCAGTCATACCCGGATTTGGGGTGTGACACAAACCATCCCATTTTAGAGAGCTCCGAGGCAATATCTCTATTACTGCATTAGAACATGCCTTAGCAGAGAGTAAGCGAGCGAATGATGTTGGCATTGATGCTTCAGTATGTAGATGTGTTGTTCAACGAACACACGGGTTACCTTGTGCCCATGAGATTGCGGATTACATCTGACAGGGTCGTCCAATACCACTTGATAGCATTAACCGGCACTAGAGGACTCTTGAGCTAGTACAAAAGTTGAAGAATGATAAAGTGGAATTGAGTTGTGAACCAAAGTTTGATCTCATACTTAAGCGATTCAATGCATCTTATTACACTTTGTAGTTGGAAATTCTGCATAAGTTAGGAGAGATTGCAAATTAGCAAAGTACTTTTCTCATTGAGCCAGATGTGAAGCCCAACCCTCGAGGTAAGGGACATAAGAAGATAGATGTATCTACGTGTCGAGACCCATGTGCATTTGAGTTGGTTCAGTCTGGACATGAAAGCCACTCACCTATGGGCACAGATCCCCACACAGGATTTTGTCAAAGTACATAAAAAAACGGCCTGCCAAAGAGAAGGTACATGTAATCATTTTTTACTTACATTTTTGTTGATGATAAATTACGTGTTTGTTTATTCATGTGTTGATGTCTTCCCTGTTGAATAGGTGTATCGGACTCGTACAACCACGACTTATTCATATGTTGATGCCCTCCCAGTTGGATTGAAGCTGTACATACGTCTATTAAGGATGTAGATGCTGATGGCAATTGTGGGTTTAGGGCCATTACTTGCTTGATGGGGCTTACAGAGGCTGAATGGGGTCAAGTCAGGCGTGATCTCCTACAGGAATTGCACACACACATAGACCATTACACTCATCTATATGGTTCACATGACAGGATTGAAGAGCTGACCTGTATTCTATCATACTTTGAGCCCAATCCAAGGTATCACTGTTGGATGACTATGCCTGACATGGGTCATCTTATTGCATCTTGTTATAATGTGGTATTGTACCACTTATCTGCACAACAATGCCTTGCATCCCCCTCTACGATCAGTGCCGATATCACAAGTTCAACAACGTGAGATTGCTATTGGGTTTGTTAATGGAAATCATCTTGTCCAAGTATAGCATTATGATTTGTGTAATACATTTATCATTTTGTACTGCATCACTCTCATACTTAAAGCTTTGTCAATGTAGGTGTTCATGTTACTAGGTCATCCAGTTCCACCGATAGCTACCAATTGGTGCAAGTTTCATCATTCTTGTGCGGCTGGATGGGGTACTGCATATAGTCACCGAATTGAGCATTTTAAAGAAGTTGTTCATTCAGGGCTAGCTACTTGAGAGATGTAACGCCCTCAAAATAAACCCATAAATCATACATTCTTGACATGCTTAGACGAAAGAAGATAAAGCATAATTTCATAAATCAGAGTATTCTTTACAAAATGTATTACATGTTGACAACAAAAGTAATGCCCTATAGGCTTACAACTTTCCAAGTCAACACTTGGATTCAAAAGGAGAGTACTAACTCTACACAAAGTAAGCCCTTGGCTTGATATACATGTAATACAACAAAATAAAACAAAAGGAGCGACTCCCACTACCATCCAAGCTAAGGCCTCGGAGGCGGCATACTACCTATTCTTGAAAATAATGTCCCATATAGGGTGAGCCAACGCCCAGTAGCGATATGCTAAACATAACATGAGCAATAACTAAAACATTAGCACTTGATAAATGTTTAACTTAACAAAACTCAACTTATAAACATGGCTCAGAACCTGCCCAAATAACTGAAGTAAGACTACATCTCATGCCAACAATACTACATCTTGCCATTTTACGAAAATTGCGTCCGCGGGATTTGGCACCCATGTATTTTCATTCTCTTATGGCCATTTTACGGATATTTCATCCGCGGGACTCGGTACCCATGTATAGATATATTCGGATTGCTATTTTACGGAAATTGCGTCTACGGGATTCGGCACCCATGTATAATTATATTCAAATGGCCATTTTAAGGAAATTTCGTCTGCGGGATTCGGTACCCATGTATTCAAATACACAACTTGACTAGTTGCAATTTACCTAATCATCATGCAATGTCTACAACACTCAAGACTATCCTCCACCGATAGCCCAAAACAGTTATTTCTAAACAGATAATAAATGCCTCAACAGATATATAATTGACATTTTCAAAAGTGAGCGATTTATAAATCCAACTCCACCATTCTATCTCTTAATGATCAAATTTCATTATCCCCAACTCAATTTCATAACAAATGTCATCAATTACAGTAATGACCCAAATATACCCAAATATGGCATTTTTCCCTTTAAACTCAATATTGACCCAAAGGTCCAAATATTACCAACAACAACAATAATCTCTTTTTAAGACCCCAAATATATATATATATGAGCCAAAAAGACAAAACCCCTCTTCTTCAATATAATACATTACAAATCCTAACTTCCCAAATTTAAACCATTTATACAAAAGCTCCACATTTAGGTTAATGATCATAAAAATGAGTAGGAATCCCTACCTCAAGTTTAGAAGGGGAAGAAGGAAGAAAAATCCAAAAGTCGACGGAGGAGAAACCAAGCTTTGCTCCGATCAAAATGAAGCCCTCGACAAGCTCTACACTTTATCTCAAAGGAGCAAGGTGAGTAGAGGTCTTCAAACAAGTAGATCTAAGAATCTTTGAGTGAAAAGTGCCTTGAGAGAGAGAGAGAGAGAGAGAAGGTGTTTCACGGTTTAGAGAGAGGAAAGGAAAGAAAAAGTGAGAGAAAAGGTCAAGTGAGGGCCTTTATATGGTACTAGGTCAAAAATAGATATAAGCCCCAAAGTCAACTCAAAATATCTAGTCAAAATATCCCCAAAAAGTAGGTCCAAACCGTGAGAATAATCTGGGAAAAAGTCGCAGGTGTCGACCCCTGCAATAGTGGTGTCGACACCAAAGAGGAAAAAAAAAATCTGGGAAAGCTTTGACTGCACTGCAGGTGTCGACACCACCCCCGACTGGTGTTTACCTTATCTTCCAGCAACCAACACACAGATAGAAGAGGGTCGACACCACCCTAGACTGGTGTCTACCTAATCTTCCAGCAACACCTCCAGAACTTCATCAACAGGTAAAGGTCGACCCTAGGAAGGCTGGTGTTGACCCTATAATGGAATTTCTAAGTCTCCAAGGAACTTTTGACAAGAATAAGTGCGAACAACCAAACCCAACAAGTTTAAATCAATTTGTACCCCTCCAAAACTAAAGTGCAACAACACCAAAGGTTCCCAAAATAGAATAAAGGCTTCAAATACATTTACCAAAAGCTTTAAAAGGCATAAGTGCTACACGAGACATTGATTGTATTAACCTTGATGAGTAATGATGTATGTGAGTTGAGTTGTAGTTATGCAATTCAAATAATTACTGATACATTTTTTTAATGATTAACATTTAAATAGTTGAGTTAGATTAAGCTTTGAGTTAATTTAATGCAATATGTACTACTTGTCCATTGCGGAGTATCAAACGCATTGGCAAAATACTTCTTGTTCATTACCAAAAATACAAACCATGAATACTTGTTCATTATAAAATATTGGTAGAGTAATTCTTGTTCATTACAAAACAACAAAAACATCAAAAGAGTACTTCTTTTCCATGACAAAAAAACAAAACAAGATTACCACAAAACCAACTACCTATCATCTACTCGTCTCCTACGATTGTATGTTCGAAATGGAATAGAACTAGGTCCAGCCTCATCGATTTGTTGACCCTGAAGAACACATTTCATCCTCTCAATGGCCTCATATAACTTATCTAGCTCAGGGACACTAGCATCATGGCCCACCTTGATGATAGGATGCGCAATCCGTAGTGCGTGATCAATACGCTGTATCAAGAACAAATACAATTGTAATTAGCACGTGCCATCTTCAAAAAAAATGTAAACAATGTGTGCGCAATATTATCATACCTCAACATCCTGCACATTAGATCGACTATCCTATGCACGTGGGTTAAAACCAGACCGATGTGTGGGGTTCTGGATATATAAGTGTGTGATGCTTGTATACCACTGCATGTAACCATCAACACAATCAGCTGGACATCTGACTAGGGTACTCCTCCTCCGAGCAGATAAAACATGATTATCCCAACTCTCTCATATCTAATCAAGACACTGATACATCACTCTATATCGGCCTGGTGTGACACCTCTAATAGCACAAACAAGGTTGAGTGGCGCAGGTGGGATGGTCTTAATCCTACCAAACTGTCTAAGAACCCTTTCAGGATGATAGGGTTCAACTGCATCCAAACACTTCAAATAGCCAGTATATAATGTGATCTCATGACATAGGTGATGTTGATGACAATCTCGATATGGATCCCAAGTAACCTAAGAGAGAAACACAAATGAAATCTTGATGAGTGACATGTATTGAGAAAACTTAATTAAACTAAAATTAATTGGTATACCTCATCAAATGCCAATCTGTCAAGCTCCTCCCGTAACGTCTGTAGGTGTGATATCATTGAACCAGCTTCCTGACGAGGAGACCATCAAAGCACGTAAGGCAATTGTACAGTATATTCCATGTTTTGGTGAGGTCTAAATGGCCGAAAATGCTCATAAATCCATGCCTCCAACAATGTCATGTAACCAGCTATCTGTCGAACAGCTAATCTCGTGGCAAATCCCAACTGGCGGTATAAATATGCCAATGCAGCTGCACCCCAAGCATGTGTATGAATATCAGACAAATCCATCAACAACTACAAGTATACAATAGGAACTCTCATCCCACTCTTGTCGCTGAACAATGTACATCCCAATAGAAATAGCAAATACGCTTTAGCGGCACAAGCTATGGATTCCTCAGTGTCTAAATCTTTGCAACCACTGAATTTGCTCCGTAACCACTCCAACTTCACTAATTGTCCCCTAGCAGATGATAGCTCCTCAGTTGCTTCAGCATTATCAACTCCCAAGGCATCTACCACAAGTGTATGTGCCTGTTGATCTATCAAAGTTGCAGCACTAACTGATCTACCTGTGATAGGGATTCCCAAGATGGTACCCACATCATCTAATGTCATTGTCATCTCACCAACTGTCAAATGGAAAGTATTTGTCTCTGGTTGCCATCGCTCAACAAATACAGATATGACAATCATATTCACGAACCAATATGTGCAATGGACCAAAGTAGTTAGGCCTGACTGTTGCACAACGTCTCTAAACCTTCTATTGTCAATTCTTGACCACCACCGCCACTCAAGAATCTTGGACGCATGATTATAACACCTTAAGAGATTCCTCCCCAGCAAGGTAAGTAATAATTTACATAAATAATTTGGTTCAATAAATAATTAAATGAAACAAACATTTAAAATATATATATACTACCTTATGCTCCCATATAGTTGCTGCAATATGTGCCTTGAAGCTCTTCAGTACTGATGGATTTGATGGCCCCCCAAGAAACGGACCAATGAGTACCTCCTTAGCTTGATCAACATCAACAGCATCATCATCTTCCCCTGAACCATTATCAATCACATCCTCGTCCAATATTTGACATGCTTCTTCTTACACAATATCATCACCCCGATCCTGACCTCGACCTTAACCTCGACCACGAGCAGGATTTGTTAATGCACGACGTCGTCTCTTTGAGGCAGTGGGTGGAATACGCAAAGGGTTATCCATTTCTAAAAATGAAACAGAAAACAATAAATTTAATAGAAGGAACACAAATCATTTATGTTAAAATACTCACAATCATTCAAATTCTTGTTTCTTTATGTTTGATATAACCCATCATTTTTACTTTTGTGTAGAAACAATTTTTGAAACTGTAAAACACAGCAAACTTTTTAGTTTTTTTAAAAAAATGTGAGTTGCGTTGTGAAATTATTCCTACAACAGTTGGTTTCTGTAGAAATTTCCATATTTAACATGGATTGGCTATGTGGTTGAAGATAACATATTTGTTAGATTAATTGTCATGAGATTTTTATTGAAGGTTTTCTTCTGTTAGTGATAATGGTAACTCATGCTAGCAAGAACATTTACGTGCTTTAAGTTCAGAATTGTCGCAACTATGAAAACCTATTGTGTAGAAGCCTTTACAATTAATGCAGCAAGCATCCCTTCTTCATAAAGGCACAAACTTTACAAATGAATACATTAGGAAGTTCAAGGCCTTGTCCATAATATGACAATTTTGTAACCACAATGCTCAAACCTCCTATTCTTATCATGATATTATTCCTCTTCTTCAGAGACATGAAGCTCATACTAAACTTCATGGTCCAAGTCTACCTCAAACAGTTTTATGGATCAAAAAGCCTAATTGTGGTGAAAATCACAGAAATAATAACACACAAAATGGATTCAATTCTAAATGAAAAGGCTTTATACAAAATGAAAATACTAGTAGGCACAAAACTAGTAGTGACAGTGCTGATAGATATAGAACTAGGGGTGGTTTTCAGTCTACTGAAGGAAATAAGCTAAAAGCCCTAGCAAACAAGGAGGTAACTCTAGCCAATTTAATAATTTTTTCAATCATGGTAGAAAAGATGCCTTTGCATGTCAGATTTTTCATAAGAGTAATCATACAGCATTAAAGGTGTCTTAGCCACTTCAACCATTCTTACCAAGTTGAAGATATTCCTTAAGCCTTGGGTGCCGTGATAATTGGTGATAACAAGTGTGATGACCGGTATGTAATTCGCCTCGTTCTCTTGAGCTATGTTGGATTTACTTTTGTTAGAACGTCAAGCTTTAAGTGTGGTCCTGTCAACCGTTGGGTTCGTTCTTTGTTTTGAAAATTCCTCCCAAAAATCTATCGTTCGTATTTATTTCGATCCCGAGTATTTCACTTGTTTCGGAGGGTGCGAGGTCGGGTCCGGAGTGTCTAGAGTTGAGCTGAGGATTTTTTAGGCTGGAGGGCGAGGGCCACACGTGTGGGGCCTCAGGCCGCACGTGCGAGAGAGGGGCCGCACATGCGGAAAACAGGGAAGGGCGGAGTTCAAGGCTGCATTATATGCAAGTGCGGGAGAAGGGCCGCACGTGTGGTGATGAAGGCTACACGTGCGGGTGGCATGCTCTGCACGTGCATGCCTGTTTGAGTCCGAAAATTTGACTTTTCTTTCTCTTTGGGGCAGAATGTATCTCACTTTTGTATATATCTCTCTCTCTCTAAAAACCATTTTCTCCCCCTTCTCTCTACATTTCCCTACACCAAATTAGATCAAAACATTGATTTCTTTAAATCCCTTAGAGTTTTGCCCATAGTTCCTTCACCAAAGTTGAGGAACTTCTCGAGAACTACGTTGTGTGCAGTGAATATCGAGTTTCGACAACGTTAATTTTGGGGATTTTATCTTATTTCTTTTTCAAAACTTGAGGAAGGGATTTTCTTAGAGTTATATATATATATATATATATATATATTTGCAAGATCTAGATGATTTTAGAAATCCCACTTTGATAGTTTTGAAATTTGATTGTTGGCTCAAGAAGATGAGTGATTTTAAAAGTGGATTTACCCCTTATTCCTTTTTAAATAATCACTTGAGGGTTTTGAACTATATTGATTGAAGAAATATGTTTTTGGTGAGATTCTTTCAAATGTTTTGGAGGAGTATAGTTGTGGTGAGAAAACCTAGAAATTTGGGATTTTTTTAAAAGATCTTAAGAATCCATGGATGTCATGGCCATGTTTCTTTTGTGAGCCAAAATGAATGAATGTTTTGGAAAATTTCTTATTTATATTTATATAAATGATGAGTTTCATGAAATATGAGAATTGTGATTTTCGAAGTTGTTGTTCAAAATATTGATATAGTCTTGAAATGACTAAATTATTGAGAATGCTCGAAATATGAGAAATATGTTATCCCTTGGATGAATTAGAATAAAAGTATATATATTCATCTTGTGAAATTGCATTGAAAAGAGGATTGAGAATTGTGATCACAATGGTAATATTGTGTGGAAGAATTGAGCATGGAAGAAATGTTACATTGCATTGATAATCGTTATATTGGCATATCAATTCATTTAATTATGTTAAGCTTTGAATCTAAATTTAAAAACTTTTGCATTGAGAAAAGAATGTTGTGAAATAAGTTTTCTTGAAATGGTTTTGGGGTAAATACATTGCTAAGTCCGGATAGGAGGTGTATATGAAATTGATTAAGTTGGCCTGAGTGTCCAAGGTAAAAGACCGAAAACACGCGGGAGGAGGTACCACTTCCCTTCCGGTTAGTGACCGGTAAAGTGGGGTTTTGGTAGTGCTAATTGTGCCTACTTACAAACACCAACTTAGGGATTACCAGAGTCATATTTACCGCCCTTTGAATCAAATTGATAAATTTTGAACGGTTGAAATTGCAAGATATCATTGAGCATGATGGTTTTCAAAAGATGAAGATGTGATTTACTTTCAAAAAGATATAGAATGGCATGTGCATTTCATCTCTTGAGACTTGTATAAAATGTATATACTTTGTTAAGAATTTCCTATAGGGCTTTATGCTCACCTTACGGGATTTTTGTGCAGGAAAAAATGTGGTGATTCCGCCTAACTAAGGGCGTGGAAGTGTGTGTTGAGTGCACAACGTTCTCATTTTGCCGTGACTCTGTTTGTAAGCCAAGGGCTATATTTGTGTGGGTTTGAGTAACCATTTTGTGTAACCAGACTTAAGTCTTGGAAATTGTAAACCCTTGAGGGTGTTAATTTATTTGGTTTTGGATTGAATGTTCTACATGCTATAGATTCACGTATTAGAAATCATCGAATGTATAATCGCATGAGGAACTATTTGTATGAATCTCATGATCATGTAATGCAAGTGTGGGGAATTTATTCCCGTTTTACCTTAAGGAGCCGTGATTGTTGAATTATTATTATGCTGAAAATTTGGGGCGTTACAACAAGAATTAGCTTGGGTGTTCAAAAAAAAATTAAAAAACAAGAGTCAGCTTGGATTCCTTAAATCTTTAACTTTATATTAAAATCTACCTTTTGTAAGTTCTTTTATAAACAAACCACTAGAAGGGGGCCAACCTGTACAGAGCACCTAAAAGTGTGAACCTTGTACAGTCAAAATTCTTTACAAGGCATCAGAAAGAGCAAACCCTATACACCAAAAAGCATGGATCCTATCGGTTACACATGATAGGCCAATGCATTTCTCCTTTGAACTAAACAACCTTGTTTGAATTGCATAACTACAAGGTTGGCCAAACATAGAAAGTAATACAGATTAAAAGCCCTTGAAGCTCTACTAACCATTTTTTGGAACTCTGCTTTAATTTCAAGAAAAGTGAATTTAACAAAAATAAATAAATAAATAATCAAGAAGAAAAAAAAAATTATTAAAACATAGAGACTGTTCCATTTCATCAGAGGAATTGGTCTGGCCCTCTAGCTACTATTCACAACAAAGAAATCAATAAGACAAAAAAAAAAAAACCAAACACAGAGACTGTTCGACAATACAACATCGAACATGTTGTTAGTGTTCAACATTCTACATCCGAACAAAAAGGTTCGATAGTAAGATGTCGAACATGTTCGACATAAATTGACCAGACCAAAGGCTACTGTTCAAAAGTCAAGTGTCGAACCACATGTTGTTCAACAGTAATCGACCGTCTAGATGTTTGGGGCTTGAAATTCCAGTGTCGAACGGTCCAAAACTGAATCATGCTAATACAAATTTCATGGCAATGGAATAAGTGCATAAAACCCTAAAATCTAAGTGGAATGAGAACTCACCTACTGTATCTCCAACGTGAAGTTGTTTCCAACTGTGTTGAGCACACCACCAACGACGTCTTTGATGAGAAAAGAAAGTGTATTCCTTCACCGGTTTGAACAGAGAATGGAGGGGGAGATGGAAATATCGTAGGTGGGTGGGGTGTGTGAGTGAGTGAGAGTAAACATGGGAAGTAGATTGTGGGTGGGGTGTGTGAGTAAGGGTAAATATGAAAGTTTATAGTGTGTATTAAGTAAAATATTTATTTTTAAAAATATTAAGAGTGTACCTTGAATAATGGTTTGTCTTGAGATAAAATATGGTGTGTAAATAGAAGCACCTTTTCTCTTTGATTCTTATGATTGCAATTTTTTTACCAATTGTTTAAAGTCTTTACTAAAAATACGAAATGAAGTGAAATTCCAATATATAAAATGTATATAAATTCAAATTGCAAACTATACTACAAAAATATCAATAATGCTTGAGACCACTAAAAGTGGTGCTCTAAAAGCACCACTAGTGATGTAGCAGTGGACGGGACCCACTGCTTGTGTCTTGTGTTTTTTTTTTTTTTTTGGTTAAAGTGCTTGCCAACTCATTGGTGGTGCTTTAGAGCACCACTTTTAGTGGGATGTATCATTACCCCAAAAATATACTATATATAATCTAAATCTAAATCTATAACCTATATATAAAAACGTCAAAACGCAATTGTGAATCTAACGCTCAATTGTCCAACATCTGCTCGTCCATGGCGGTGTGATCGGCACTGTTCTGGAGGCGCAAAATTCCATGTAAGCCTGCAAATATCAGTTGGTTGAAGTCGGTACCCAAAGTCGTTCCCTAAACCGCAAGGAATGTAATTTTCTTTTTGGATTCATACAGTCTGTTACTTTGCGTTTTGGTTTTGAGTTTTGCATTCTCTGTTCTTTTGCCGTTTTTGATTTGGTATCAATCTGCTACCGGTTGCTGTGTGTATGATTCTTTGTTGTGTTGCTGATATTCTCTGCATGGATACACCTTGCACAACGTCTGTTTGACAATATGCACATAAGATAAGAGCAATAAAAATCAGTTGTATAAATTTTCTGTGTGTGATTGAGCTACCCATTATTAGAACTACTTGCTGTTCTAGTTATATAAAAGAATTGAAGCAAGCAGGTGTTGCGAATCTAACAGCAAATTCTCTAATTTGCCCTGCTTTTTCTATCATAATTCTGGGTTAACCAACTGAGGTTGAAGCCTATATCTCTATCCTGCAAAGCGGTGGACTAATAGAGCTTGGAGCCTATATCTGTGTCTTGCAAAGCAGTGGACTCTAGCTTCAATTTGGAATCATATATATGTCTGCAATTTGGAATTCACAGTGTCCAAGAGATCAACTCCCAAACCTTGTTTCCAATTTGGAATTCACGGTGCACAATCTGGAGGGGCACATGATGTGGGCACTACTCATGGTTTTCAGCTTCCTTGGTTTGCAGATGTTTGTATTGATTTTATATGGTATTCACCTGGTGTTTGTTAGTATATAACTTGCACACCATATGCATGACAATATGCCCATGAGAGAACTTATTTTCAACATGAGCCAAAAGAATCTGTTACCATGATTTGCTCCAAATATCTTCTGAAGTCTTTAATTGTGTTAGTCAAAAAGTAATGGTTAATTAATAATCTAAGAACTTGGTTTCATAGAAATACTGTTGAAATTAAGAGTTGATAAGAATTAGGCAAAGAATAAATTTCTACAGGTGGTATGTGGGCATAAATGGCTGCAAGTGATTGTATTATGTTTCTTCATGATGTTTCTAAATAGACAAATATGCATTTTAATAGTAGCTTATATTTACTATGAGTGCTGCACAAATCCTTGTTAAAATGAATTCTGTACTCTGCTTTCCAACTAGTCACAATTAATATGGCAAATAACTAGGCACAAACTTAAGCTAGAGAAAATGCATCCTTGGAACTCAAATGAATCCCTGTACTACAAGCACAAGAAGCATTTACCATAGAAAAGCATCATCACACAAATTTCATTTGAATTATAGCAATAGGTAACAAATTAAGGAACAAAAATTATCTAACAAAAGATAGCTAGCATGACCAGTGGCAAGCAATAACAGATATAGCATTTATTTATTAATTGAATCATTAACTCCTTCACAATTGTTAACAAAGAGATGGATTTAAGTCAATCACATTTTTCATTAATATATATATATGCACACACCTAGAAGATAATATAAAAACAGAAAAAGTTTCCAAAAAGTCTAACTATCAACTAAATTGTATTTGAATAATGCAAAATCTGTATTTCACATATAATGAGGGGGGAAAGTAACATAATTTTCAATTTAGAAGAAAAAAATGTAGATGAAATTTAAAAACGGGGTAGTGAGTTTAATTTTGCTCCTCTGTCTAATAGCACACAACAGACTTGCATGAGACTCAAATATAACATAAAATAGAAGTGAAGATAGTGAATGAATCTTTTCTTTGGCTAATGTGTACATTAGTCATTTTCAAAGAGCTTACAAGCTATAGTTCATTAGGATTTAATTTTTTTGTCTTTCCAATATAAATAAATGAAAATACAATGACAGAATCGAAAGAGAAGAAGGGAAATACAACAAGCCTAGTTCATATTGATTGTGTTGGCATCTCCTAATTGCATTTTGTGTGCAAGCATGTTTGGGGGGCTTTTCCCATATTAAGCCAAATTTCTATCTTAATTCTCAAACTAGGCCTAGTTTGGACGAATTTCCCAAACTAGGCTGAAGCGCTATTACAAATCGCGCTTTCACTGTTTGAAGTAGAAAATTTGATAAATAGTGAAAGCGCTATTTCAAAAAGCATTTTTAATTAAGAAAACGCTATTACAAAAAGCGTTTTCACTATGCATATGAAAAAAACACTATTACAAAAAGCTCTTTTACTGTGCATATTCAGTAAACGTTTAAAATATATTAAAATGTAATCAAAATTAATCTTGAGTTTTTTGCAGCTCAAATGGTAGTGCATTGGTTTTGCCACACCTCTGCACAGGTTCAAACCACATGCACACCAACGCCAAACAATTGCTATCTAAAATGAAATTCAACCTTTTTTTTTTTCCCCCTTCCACTCACTCTATATTTTATATATTTATTATGTAATTTTTTTATCAAAAAAAAATGTTTGTTTGGTTAAATATTTTAAAAAATTAAAAATAAACAATTTATTTATTTAAAAAATTAAATAAACAATTTATTTATTTTTAAAGAATTATATAAAGTAGTATACTATTTATACTATCATCACATCACACGTATAAATAATATACTCACTTAGACGTATTATACTATCATCACATCGCACCTATACTACTTTTTATATTTTTAATAAATTGTTTATTTTTATTATTACCCATTACTTTTAAAATATGTTTATTTTTAAAATATTTTAAAAAATTGAAAAATGTGCGCTTTTAAAATATTTTAGTACATTTTAAAAGCACACATTTTGCTGAAAAAATATTTTTTGAGTACGCTTTCACTGTGCATATTTTTTTGAGTACATTTTTCTGAGAAAATTAATATTTTGCTGAAAAAATGCTAAAAATACAAAAAAAAAAATTCAGTACATTTTTTGTATTTTTATGTATTTCTTAATTTTTTAAAATATGCACAGTGAAAACGTACTCAAAAAATATTTTTTCAGCAAAATGTATGCTTTTAAAATGTACTAAAATATTTTAAAAGCGTACATTTTTCAATTTTTTAAAATATTTTAAAAATAAACATATTTTAAAAGTAATGGGTAATAATAAAAATAAACAATTTATTAAAAATAAAAAAAGTAGTATACGTGCAATGTGATGATAGTATAATACGTCTAAGTGAGTATACTATTTATACCTGTGATGCGATGATAGTATAAATAGTATACTACTTTATATAATTCTTTAAAAATAAATAAATTGTTTATTTAATTTTTTAAATAAATAAATTGTTTATTTTTAATTTTTTAAAATATTTAACCAAACAAACATTTTTTTTTATAATATAGCGATCCCGGGTTTACCCTTGTTGTACAGTGATCCGAACATGTGTCCGTGGATGTTGGTAGTTGTTTATTATCTTGTTTGCATCCTTTTTACTTTGTATATTGAGTTATAGGATGTGTTGGGCAGGTTTGTTACAGGTTGGTTGTGTTTGGGAGCCTAGTGCTGCTGCCCAGATTTTTGGACCTTCGCTCGAGCGAGGAGTTGGTCGCTCGAGCGAGAGTTGAGTTCGTGCCTGGTGGATCGAGCCAGAGTGGCTTCGCTCGAGCGAGCGTGCTTTTGGTTGCAGACCTGAGGGTTTGAGTTGTTAGCTCGAGCGAGCATTCTTTCGCTCGAGCGCACTTCTGAGTTTTCGGCTCGAGCAAGAACTTCTTGGCTCGAGCGAGAGTTTTCTGTGTCTGGTCGCTCGAGCGACAAAGGCTTCGCTCGAGCGAGCGTGTTTTATATCAGCGGACAGTAGTGTTTTTGAACATCAGTTTTTCACTTCCTTTTCTTTCAAACCCTAGATCCGAGACTCTCTCTCTCTACACTTACACTCTCTCTAAGATTTGATCTCCCTAGAGTGTGAATCTAGCCTAGGGCCTTTGTTAAAAAGATAGAAGGCGTTGAGAGCTTCGACTTAATCTGAAAAAGTTTGGATTTGGAGCACGTTGATCTTCGAGTCTTCATCTCCTTTTTTGCTCAAACTTCGAGGTAGGGACACTACAACAAATTTGGGATTTAAAGACGAAACAAATTTGTCCCAAAATGTATATATTTCGTCACCCAAACTAATTACGACGAACATTTTTCGTCACCCGTTTTGTCGCCAAAGGGTCGTCGCTAAAGGGTCTTAGAGACGAAAAAAAAAATTCGTCATTGAAAATGATAAATTTATGACGAATTTTTTTGTCTCCAATACACTTTGTTGGGAACATATTTGTAAGTAATTAGCGACAAAATATTTTGTCATTAAAGGAGAAATTAGAGACAAAAGTATTTCGTCATAAATATAAGAAATAGAGACGAAATAATTTTGTCACGTTTAATATAAATGAAGACGAAAATTTTTTGTCAAAGAAGCTACCAATAAAGACAAAAACAAATTCATCATTAAAAATGATAAATTTGTGACGAATTTTTTTGTCTCCAATACACTCTGTTGGGAACATAGTTGTAAGTAATTAGCGACAAAATATTTTGTCATTAAAGGAAGAAATTAGAGACAAAAGTATTTTGTCATAAATATAAGAAATAGAGACAAAATAATTTTGTTACGTTTAATATAAACGAAGACAAAAAAAATTGTCAAAGAAGCTACCAATAGAGACAAAAACAAATTCATCATTAAAAATGATAAATTTGGGACGAATTTTTTTATCTCCAATACACTCTGTTGGGAACATACTTTGAAGTAATTAGCGACAAAATATTTTGTCATTAAAGGAGAAATTAGAGACAAAAGTATTTTATCATAAATATAAGAAATGGAGACAAAATAATTTTGTCACGTTTAATATAAACGGAGACGAAATTTTTTTGTCAAAGAAGCTACCAATATAGACAAAAACAAATTCATCATTAAAAATAATGAAATAATGTCAAAAAAAATTCGTCACACATTGAGGGTAATAGTGACAAAATGTGACAATATTTTTTGTCATGACAAATTCATTTAGCGACGAAATAAAGAATTCATGACAAAATTAATCATCCACCTAAGCTAAATAAGAGACAAAAAAACCTTCTTTAGGGATGAAAAATTTTGTCAATAATTCCATAATATTTTTTTCCACATTATATACCTATTTTATCAAAATCTAAATTTTAGTTCAACAAATATGACCCTGTTCATGTTGAAACCTATTGAAAATAACAATTCCATCACAATTTAACCTAACCGGTTATCAATAAAATAGTGAAATATCCACAAAATATCTAAAAGTTATAACTTGTTCAATTCCACCAAAAATCCAACAATAACTAGTGCAACTCCAAAAAGTATGTGTATCCTTATCAAACAAAAATGAACATTCAAGCAAATTACATCATTGTTGCACGTCAAAAATGCCACCCTAATCCAATCTGCAAAAAAATAAATTAAAAGTTTTAGTAATTAATCAATTATACAAAAGATTAAAAACATTAGTAACTCATCAATTTACAATTAGATCAATTATACAATTTATCCCTGTAACAAACTTTTTTTGAGATTATGAGAACAAAAAATTAATTTTAAGGCTAATTCACAAATGGTGCATCCCATTAATGTGTCGTAAGTTCATACAACTTATATTGGTCCCTCCTAAGGTGTTTCTATTGGTTCCTGTACAAATCTGTAGTTGTGTGATAATTTAGCATTTCGATGGCTTTTTTTGAAGCTTTAAGTATAGAGAAAAAAATATATTTTTTAGACTAATTCACAATTTATACATTCCGTGCACCTGTACAAATTGGATGTCATGTGCATGTTTCCATTACTTCCTAATTCTTCAAACATGTATTCTTTTATAAAATTTGTTATATTAAAGTTAATATACTTTACCAAGAAGTATGTCCACTTGTGGATAAGTCCCCTACACTTCCAAAGTGTCAAGTGAATCCTTTGGTCTTCAAAAAGTTGACAACATCAGCCATTATCTCTCCTTGCTTCTTCTTACCCTCTTCAAGATCTTCTATTTTATTGTTCTGCATTTGTATTTGTTCCTTCTGTGTCTCTATTTGCATCTCAAGGTGCTTCACATAATCATTTGTTTCAGCATATATGGTAGTGGTCCTCCTAATAGAGGATGAAGGTCTCATGCCAAGTCCCTTCACATAGCCAGACCTTGGCTTTAGGACTTTGATTGATAGCTCTTCTGCAGTCAAAGGGGTTGATCCTGGCTGTGAGAGGTGATCAGCCTGTGTCTGTATCATATTTCCCTATCAAATATAAAAAAAATTAAATAATTATTAGAAAATTAAATAAGATTATAACAAATAGTATTCTAAAATTTTATTAATAAAAATTGCAATATATACTCACATAATTACACTGAGCTTGAGATGAGATCCACTCATGTGTTTTCTCATTATAGTGAGTTTCCTTGTACAACTCTGCTAGATCAGGTAGCATCTTCTTTTCTCATGCCTAATTCGATAGTCCATATATTCAATAAATAAAGATATGAATCTAATATAATTCTGAAAGTGCAAGGATATATACGTACCAGTTTTTCTACTCTAACAAGGATTGACCTAGAACCACACCTATGTTTTGTATACATCCTTTCTCTGTTCGCGATGTTGGCCTTTGATTGTTCCTATGAGGAAGAATGACCAATATAACAATGAAATGTATCATTAGTAAGACAAATATGTTGGCTTTTGATTGTTCCTGTAAGGAATAATGAACCAATATAACAATGAAATGTATCACTAGTAAAACAAATTTAAAGCTTGATAATAAAGAAATTGCATTGTTCCTCTCTATCATTTTCCTATATATCATTTCAACTTAAAAAATATTTCAAATTATTCACTAGTTTCATTCAATTCTTTGAAAAATAGATTCGAGGACTTGTTGAGATTTCATCATAAGATGGTTTTTCTGGGTAAAAAAAGAAAAACGAGTAATTTACACCATTCACAAATAGGGGGCATATAAGCATGGACAAGATAGATTGTGAAAAAATCCATTTACATTTCACAAGATATGGAACAATTACTGATACCAAACTCATAACCCTTTCTTTCTTCCATAACTCTATCAAATCTAAAGTTCTGTCTCAATACCCTATATTAGTTACTTAGCTAGTTGCTTACCATTATCATGAAACTTCAGACCAAACCCAAGAACAAACAGAAAATTAATACAATCATAGAAACTGAAATCTTAGTTCTTTATTCTATGATGTGAAAGATGCACTTTAAGGAACCATAAATTAATCTCCTATTATGCGAGCCTTCCAATCCATGTGTAATAGTTTCCCTTTCTCATTTTCCTACTTATTTGGTTTTTATTATGCTCCACTTACATGCCTAGAAGATAAAGGGAAAAGAATACATATGGAATTTCATAGCAAATTGATTGTGTTCTTTCTAGTTTTTTTAGAATCTCTCCCTATTCTAATCAAATTCTTTCTTCGCTGATATAATAAGATATAATCGTCTTATTTAAGTCTAAAATTCAAAAATAAGAATAAAAGGTTGATCTCAAGAACTTGAGAGGCCAATGGGGCCTACCACAGTCTTATTTTGATAATTCGAACAGTTCATTTTGTAAAACATTTTGTGTATATTATACATTTAAAAAATTAAGCTAATTTAATAATCATAATCTTTTTATTTTATAACGTTTGTGAATGACTTAGATCATCAAAATAGGATATGTGATGGCCTCGGACCATTGGTAATCCCTTGTAATCCAATCCTAGCAAATAAAGTTAACAAATGACTCCCCCCATGACAAATATGCAATGTCAACCCAGGGTTTTGACCACTTGTGTTTGGACCAAGTACTAGAGATTCTGTCAAAAGTCACTCTGATGAAATACCAGAATGTACCTAGGATGTTCGTCATACTTTTCCCAATTAGAAGATGTGAAATCAAAAAATAGAATTAAGATTACAAACAAAATTATAATGAACCAAATAAAATATTAGAGACTCGAACACCCAAATCAGATAGTGTTTTTTTTTTTTTTTTAAAGCCAATTAGTATGAAATTAATTACAAATGTGCAAAATATATTCTATTAAACCAAACAATAATAATCCAACACCACAAAACTAGAACCCCAACAAACAACCACCATGATATAATGGTTTACAAAATAAACAACTTAATACAAACCCTATAATTAAAAGAAAATGATCAATCTGTCTTGAACACATTCACCCTTAATCTCCTAAATAAGAAAATGCACAACCAATTAAGTTCTCAATTAATTTCCTAACAAAAATGACCGATATGATTCAATGATCAAAGAAATAAACACAATTAAATTTCCCGGGTTGATTATTGATAACCTTAACCTAAACCTTAACCAACCAGAGCACCAATACCTTACCTTGTCATTTCACAATTAACTTTTCTAGTTAATTTTTTAAAAAATATTTTAACTTAACTTGTTTTAAAAAAGTAAATTAAAAGTTAATTTTTGACCTTTTAAAAAAAATGCAAAAAACATAACATTTTATTTTATTGACTGTGTTTTATACTTTTTAACCAATATTAAAGATTAAAATTATATGACAACCTTTAAGGAAACAAAATAGGGAAAATTACACAGCAGGTTAAAATTATAAAAATAATTACAAATTAATGATAAATTTTACCATTATTAAGGAATAAAATTATCAAATTCTCCATGTACATGTAATAATTTTTTCATGAACACACTGGGGTAATTTAACCAAAACAATTAAACAACACATATAATCATAGTATATTATATATATATATATATATACACACAACACATATCTGACAATGTGTTGTATAATTTAAAATATATATATATATATATATATATATATGATAAATTACATTAGCCTCTTAAAATAACCAAACCATTTGTGGTTCTATCTCTCACTGGACACGCTTTTTTAAAAAAAAAAAAATTATTTACTGTGGCCTTCAAGTTCTCTTCTTTAGTCTTCACCCGAGAAAATAATAACTAATTCAATAACATTAGATTCTTGTTCTTTATCCGTGTTTCTCTCTTCACTTCCTTTTTTTTTTTTTTTTTTTTTTTTGGATGTGATATTGACTCAAAAATTCTGAATGTGATAAGATAACCTTTAATGCAGTATAGATTTGTTTTCCCTAATACGTTTTGTTTTGTCTGCTTTTGAGTTCTATGATGGACATCAGAAGTGATGTCCAAGTTCGTGTGAGTGGAGGGCTTCTGGCCATATTGGAGAATGAAAGGATCGTAGATACAATTGAACAAAACGAATGTGGGACAATTGACTCTGTTACGGAGATTTCTCTGTATTTTCCTACATGTCTTTCATTCTAAAATCTCTGAGTTAAATAAGTCTATAAATTCAAACCCTTCAATACATGTAGGACTTTACAAAAAAATCTAGAAACAAGTTTCTTAAAGTTGATGCAGCAGCTCATGAGGCATTGCAAATATTTCAAATAGACAAACATCCAAGCCATATGGGCATTGGCAGAGCAAAAGAAGGGTAAACGCTGAATGCTGTATCCTTTCATCCCCAAAAGATTCCATGACAGTACAGCAGTGATTTGGATAATCAACAAAAATTGTTTTTCAATAAATTAAAAAAAAAAACTAAGAAAAAGTCAAAAATGAACTATGGGCCTATCGTCATGCTTGTTTTTTTGTTATGTTGCCTTCATCCTTGTTTGGTGTTACATAAAATGAGTGAAATAATCGCTGATTTGTCAGCCACTTCATGTTATGCTTAACGAGTCGACAGTGAACAGAAAAACATCACATTGAAAGCTCAGTTTTTCTTGTGCGTCTATGGCCCAGAAGAGGAGTGTTACCCATGACAAGACTTGAACAATTGATAGCGTGCGAGCTCATAATCGGAACAAATTAGCATTAGATTTGCTCGAGTAAAGGTTCTGAAAACGTAAATTATTGGAAATGATTTCCATTGTAACACAACAACGTAATGGAAATTACATTGTCATTATATCCAAATGTTATGAGAACTAAATCATTAGTTTGAAATGCCAGAACATGACATAGTTAACCTGAAAGCATTGTAAAAATACAGAACCAACCTAATCTCTTCCATTGAACAAACACTCATGTTATGTAGATGGGCAAACTTAGTAAAACAAATAACATGTGTACCGTGAAAGTCCTTCCAGTCAGATTGTGGAAGAATGCTTCAGCAAAGAGCCGATCGCTCAACCGTGGTAAGCACACCGGAGAAAGAGCAGAGGAAGTTTGATGGTCTTGAAGATCACAGCCTCTCAACTTCTCAGCCTTTAGATATGTATTGATTGTGAGCAAGTTTTTTTTGTCTACAATGGGCCCAACTTCTCACCCTTTCAATTTTATTTGGTTTCATTTTTTGAAAACGATTTTTAAATTAATTGCAAGCCTTTGTGATTTTTTTTAGTTGTACATCTAAAAAGTTTAACAAACTAAAAAAATCAACGTTTCGTTCTAATTTATTTTAGCAAAACTAACTTTTTAACAATTTGAGCCAAAGATATTCTTATTCTTTATTTTAATTTCTTTAATTGACAATTGAAATTAAATTTTTTTTTAACAAAATCCACCATGTTTGGTAAGTACTAAAAAAGTTATATTTTTTTCTTTTGTTAAAAAAAAATTATATTAAAAAAATATTATTGTTTAAGTCTTTATAGTTTAGAAGGATATAATTAAGTGATAGATATACATAAAAAAAAAGAAGATAATTATATTATTTGTCCTATTAAGTGATTTAAAATTTTGATAGATATACATCAAAAAATAGATAATTATATTATTAAATCAAAATTCAAATTTAGATATTGTTATATATTTTTGAGATCCATATCTAAATTCTTATCTTCTTTATTTTTGTGTGGTTTTTATTTTATTTTAGATAGAGTTGTGGGTTTTTAATTTTTTTAAAATTTAATTTATCTATGGTTTATATTTGTTTTTAATTATTATTATTTAGGTAAGCTATGATGCGAGTTAAATATGTGATAGATATTTGAGTTTTATTGATTTAAAGTATGATAGTGGAAGATATTTTCAAATCAGATTTGTTTAGATAGACTTTATAGATATTTAAAATTTAAAATTGGATAGTGAGAGAAGCAAAACAAATATTTTAACTGAATAAATAAAAATGCCCACAACTTTCATGAAAAATATTATCTGATTTTTTGGATGAGAGAAAAGGAATGTAAGTTTTAATTTTTTTTAAAAAGAAAATTGGTGAGAGAGATTATGAAATATTTTTGTTATCTTCCCATTATTATTTCTAACTACTATAAAAAAAATAAATGAAAAAAAAGAACCATTGAACTAACTACTATACAATCACATTAAAAAAAAGAATCATTGAACAAACTACAATCATATCACATTTTTCTCATAATAAAAAAAATAAATGAAAAAAAAAACCATTAAACTAATTACAATACAATCACATTAAAAAAAAAAAAAGAACCATTGAACTAACTATAATCACATTAAAAACGGTTGAACTAACTACAAACACATTTTTTTCTTTGTGAGTGTTTATATTTATCTAACTTCAATCATATTAAAAAATCAAATTATAATTTTTTTTGGCTAGACCAAATACAAATAAAAAAAAGAGATAACTTCAATCAAAAGAACCATTAAAATAGTACACAAAAGAAGAAATTGCTAAACCAAATACAAATTATAATTTTTTTTTTTTGCTAGACCAAATACATCAAAAAATGAGATAACTTCAATCATACAAATCACAAATATTTTTATGCTATCTAATTACAATAATATTTTTTTCATAATAAAAAAAAATAATTGTAAAGAAGAACCATTAAAATAGTAAATAAAACGATTAAATAATTATGAGGGGGGTTTTTACCAAATCTCCCAAAAGACATGGGGATTTGGAGAAATTAATAAATGCTGAGGTTTTTTTTTTAAATCAAAAAATTAGAAAATTATGATTGAGATATTGGAGCTCCCACAAGGCTTGTGGCTTAAAAACCCCCTTTTACTTTATATATAGTATAGACTAGCATATCACCCGTGCTATGCACGGATTGTGTTTACAATTATCTATATATGTGAATTGTGATTTCTAAATATTTTCTTTTTTATTTTATTTTAAATGTCTTGTTTTTTTCCTTTTTTTATATTATATTAAATTTTAATATTTTGATAATAATCATGTGTGTTGGACTTTTCAAGAAATTAAATGTCTTTTCTTTTTTATTATATTATATTAAAGTTTAATATTTTGATAATAATCATATGTGTTGGGCTTTTCAATAAATTTTTTTTATACTTGTTTTTAATGCATTAAAGTGTTATTATAAGGAATAATAATCATATGTGTTGAGACTTTTCAAGAAATTCATGTGTTGGATTTCAAAAAAAAATTTTTATACTTGTTCTTAATGCATTAAAGTGTTATTATGAGGGCAAGGCTTGGGGTTGGGAGAAGTTAATAAATGTTAAGATTTTTTTTTTTTTAAATCAAAAAATCAAGAAATTTAGATTGAGAGATTGGAACTCCCATAAGGCTTGGGGGTTAGAAACCCCCTTTTCCTTAGATAGATAGATAGATAGATAGATAGATAGATTTAATAAGAATTTATGTTTGTTTTAGATATTTTTTTAATATAAAAATTATTTTTTTAAAGATTTTTTTATAAAAATAACTTAACAATCTCATCACTAGCCATAGTGTATAAGAGAAGTTGAAAAGGGCGTAGGAGTAGATATAGGAGAAGTCAAAAAGTGGGTTGGGAGAATTCAATAAATGCTGAGCTTTTTTTTAAAAAATAAATAAATCAGGAAATTTAGATTGGGATATTGGAACTCCCACAAGGCTCGAAGTTAGAAACCCCATTTTCCTTAATATATAGAAGATATAGATAGATAGATAGATAGATAGATTTAACAAAAATCTATGTCTATTTTAGATTTTTTTTAATATAGAAATTATTTTTTTAAAGATTTTTTTATAAAAATAATTAACAATCTCATCACTAGCCATAGTGTATGGGAGAAGTTAAAAAGGGCGTAGGAGTAGATATAGGAGAAGTCAATAAATACCGAGTTTTTTTTTTTTTAAATCAAAATATGAGGAAATTTAGATAGGGATATTGGAGCTCCTACAAGGCTTGGGGGTTAGAAACCCCATTTTCCTTAATATATAGATACTAGTGGTAACCCGTGCTATGTACGAGATTTTATAAATTAAAAAAAAAAATTATTATAAATATATTGAACTAATTTAATATTTTATCTTGTGATATACATGAAATTTATAAATTAATTTTTATGTTTATAACTTTTTAAATTATTAGTTTAAAAAATTTAATATATATATATATATATAAATCTATTTAGTGCAATTTTGATAATTTGTAATAAAAAAAGAAATAAACCTAATTAAATGAGGTTACATTAGTTATGATATACCTCTTCTTGTTATGAAAATATACCAATTTAAAAGTTATAATTAAGACAAATATACAATTTATTATTAAATATGAAGTGAAGTGATATTTAACAATAATTGATATGATATTTCTGTTATTAATCCAATAATTTAAGTTACATTTCTTTTGGTTTTAATTTCATAACTAAAAATACAATATGAATATAATAATGGAAAAAAAAAACAATTTTAATGGAAAGCAAATTTTAATTTTCTTTTGGAATTCGATGAGAGAAATTACAATGGAAAGATTATGAAATATTTTTGTTATCTTTCCATTTGAAATCCATATATTAAGGGATAATTATTTTTTACAGAATAATTAAATAGGTATGAGAGAAGTTGAAAATGATATCTATGGAAGAAGTCAAAAAGACTTGGAAGAAATTACTATGTTTTGAGTTTTTTTTATTTTTTTAAATCAAAAAATTAAGACAAATATACAATTTATTATTAAATATGAAGTGAACTGAGGGCATTTTTTTATAAATCTCTTTTCAGCTACTTGTGTTCCATTTAGTCACATTATTTTTTTATATTTCAATAAGTCTTATGAATGACATAGTTACCCAAATATAGTTATCAAAAAATGCTAAGGTTATTTATTTTTTTAAATCAAAAAATTAGAAAATTAGGATTGGGATATTGAAGCTCCCTCAAAACTTGTGGGTTCGAAACCCCTTTTTCGTTATATAATACTAGCCTATCACTCGTGCTATGCACGAGATAATTATAAGTATTTATATTTTTTTTAGATATAAATTATATTTTTTAAGATTTTTTATAAAAATAATTTAACAATCTTATCACTAACCATAGTGTATGAGAGAAGTTGAAAAGGGTACTGCAATAACTATACACGAGTTGTATCTATAATTATCTGTATGAGGGGATTTTAAATGTTGATTAGAGAATTTTGACCAAATCAATAAATGTAGGCATGTGAAAAGACACGTGGATTGAAAAAAGGTAATAAATGCTAATCAGGAGATATATATGTGAATTGTGGTTTTTAAATGTCTTTTTTTTTTCTTTTTTTATATTATATTCAAGTTTAATATTTTGATAATAATCATATGTGTTGGACTTTTCAATGAATTAAATGTTTTGTTTTTTTATATTATATTAAAGTTTAATATTTTGATAATAATCATATGTGTTGTACTTTTCAAGAAAATTTTTTTATGCTTGTTCTTAATGCGTTAAAGTGTTGTTATGAGAGATAATAATCATATGTGTTAGGACTTTTCAAGGAATTCATATGTGTTAGACATTTCAAGGAATTTTTTTTATACTTATTCTTAATACATTAAAGTGTTATTATAAGGATAAGGCTTGGAGATTGTGAGAAATTAATAAATGCTAAGTTTTTTTTTTAAATAAAAAAATCAATAAATTTAGATTGAGATATTGGAACTCTCATAAAACATGTGGATTAGAGATAGATATAAATAAATAGATAGATATAGATATAGATATTTATATTTGTTTTAAATTTTTTTTAATATACAAATTATTTGTTTTGGAAAAAGTACTGCAATAATTATGAGAGAAGTCAAAAAGTCTTGTGGTTGAGAGAAGTTAATAAATGCTGAGGTTAATTTTTTTTAAAAAAAAACAAAAAATTAGAAAATTAGGATTGGTATATTGGAGCTCCCACAGGCTTTGGGGTTAGAAACCCCCTTTTGCTTAATATATAGTATAGATATAGATATAGATATAGATAATAATAATAATAATAATAATAATAATAATAATAATAATAATAATAATAATAATAATAATAATAGTAATAATAAAAAAATTACGATTATCTATATATGTGAATTGCCAATGTAATATATTGATGTGAATGTTAATACCGTCAATGTAAATATTTACATCGCCAATGTAAATATTCGCACGGGTTGTGTTTACAATTATCTATATATGTGAATTGTGATTTTTAAATGTCTTTTTTTAAAATGTTTTTTTTTTATATTATATTAAAGTTTAATATTTTGATAATAATCATATGTGCTGGACTTTTCAAGGAATTAAATGTCTTCTTTTTTTATATATTAATGTTTAATATTTTGATAATAATCATATGTGTTGAATTTTTCAAGGAATTTTTTTTTATGCTTGTTCTTAATGCATTAAAGTGTTATTATGAGGGATAATAATCATATGTGTTAGGATTTTTCAAGGAATTCATGTGTTGGACTTTTCAATGATTTTTTTTTTTTTATGCTTGTTCTTAATTCATTAAAGTGTTATTACGAGGGTAAGGCTTGGGGTTGGGAGACGTTAATAAATGTTAAGGGTTTTTTTAAAAAAAAATTAAAAAAAAAGAAAATTTAGATTGGGATATTGGAGCTTCCATAAGGCTTGGGGGGTTAGAAACCCCCTTTTTCTTAATATATACTAGCCCATCACCCGTGCTATGCACGGGATCATTATAGATATTTATATTTGTTTTAGATTTTTTTTAATATATAAATTATGTTTTTTAATATTTTTTATAAAAATAATTTAACAATTTGATCACTAACCATAATATACGTGAGAAGTTGAAAAGGGTACTGCAGTAACTATACACGAATTGTATCTATAATTATTTGTATGAGGGGATTTTAAATGCTGATCAGGAGATTTTGACCAAATCAATAAATGCAGACATGTGAAAAGACATGTGGATTGAAAAAAGTTAATAAATGCTGATCAGGGGATTTTGATCAAATCAATAAATATTGAGTTTTTTTTTAAATAAAAAATAAAAAATTTAGAAAATTCAGATTGGAATATTAAAGCTCCCACAGACCTTGGGGTTAAAAACCCCCCTTTTGCTTAACACGGAATAATTATAAATATTTATATTTGTATTAGATTTTTTTAATATATAAATTATGTTTTTTAAGATTTTTTATAAAAATAATTTAACAATCTTATCACTAAGCATAGTGTATGAGAGAAGTTAAAAAGGGTACTGCAGTAACTATACACGGATTGTATCTATAATTATTTGTATGAAGGGATTTCAAATGCTGATCAGAGGATTGTATCAATAAATGCAGGCATGTGGAAAAACATGTGGATTGAAAAAAGTTAATAAATGTTGATCAGGGGATTTTAACCAAATCAATAAATGTTGAGTTTTTCTTTTTTTAATAAAAAATATAAAAAATTCAGATTCGGATATCGAAACTCCCACAAGCCTTGGGGGTTAAAAACCCCTTTTTGCTTAATATATAGTATAGATATAGATAGATAGATAGATATAGATATAGATAATATAATATAGATAGATAGATGTGTTGAAATTTTCAAGAAATTTTGTTTATGCTAGTTTTTAATGCATTAAAGTTTAATTATGAGGGGGTTTTGAACAAATCTCCCAAAAGGTATGGGGATTGGAAGACATTAATAAATGCTGAGGTTTTTTTTTTTAAATCAAAAAATTAGAAAATTAGGATTGGGATATTGGAGCTCCCACAAGCCTTGGGGGTTAAAACCCCCTTTTGCTTAATATATAGTATAGATATAGATATAGATATAGATATAGATAGATAGATAGATAGATAGATAGATATAGATCGATAGATAGATAGATATAGATATAGATCGATCGATAGATAGATAGATAGATATAGATATGGCACATACCATTTATATGACATAAGGACCAAAGTACCGGGACAACTGCTGCAATTTGCTCTCATCTAAATTAAAGGGATTTAAAAAGTTAAAAGAAAAAGAACTAAAAATTATAATATTAAAAAATGTTCACTAAAAAAATATAGATTAAAAATTAAAAATTAATTATTGAAAACTCCATACTAAACAAGGTAATGTTTTCTATTAATTTGAAAATTAAAAAATCATTATTAATTTTTCCTCTTTTTTTTCTCACAAAAAAATAGCTACATTAATTTTTTTCTTGTTTTATTTTTTTTTGTGGAGAGGGGTTTTGACCTGCGATTTTTCTAAAATGGGTGTTCTAGACGGAAATGGTAGAGTTGGTTCAGACAATAAGAAAAAGTGCTTATGCAAGAGGCGCCTTCACTATGAGCAAGAATAGTCTGTTTTGCATAGGGTGCCTTCTTGTATAATAGCTTCAATACTGGTATGCATGAAGGACTTAAGTGTGAGACGTATGAGAGGGGCTTTAGTGCGAAAATAGAAGAAATGGTTTACAGAGTGTCTTCTTGCTTCACGACTTCAATACTTGTGAGAGAGGAGTAGGCTCAAGTGCGAGAGAGAAATGAGGGTTTGTAGGAAGTGTCTTCTTGGGTCACGACTTGAGTGTCCGTGCACATGAAAATGAGTGATAAGGGTCAGAGTGTGTCTCTTGGGGTCACGGTTTTAGTGCTCCGAAACACAAAACCATAGCATATTAATAAAGAGAAATAATTAGTGAAAAAATGTTTTTTGTCTTCTTAAATACAAGAACAGAGAATTTATTATTGGTGATGAAATATTTTTGTCTTCCACAACATAACCTTATGAGACGAAAAATATATTCGTTGTGCAATGAATCAGAATTTATTAGTGACTAAATATTTTCATCTCCCACAACTTATTCTTCCAAGACAAAAATATATTTGTCGCCCATTTAATAGAAAGATGAAACGGCATTGTTTGCATGATGGAGTGTTTATTGGTGACGAAATATATTCGTCTTCCATAACTTCTCATTCCTAGACAAAAATATATTTGTCGCCTAATAAATGGAAATATGCAACGACATCGTTTAATAGGTAGGGAATTTATTGGTGACAAATTACGTTCGTCGCAAAAAATATATATATTTCGTGACAAAAAATGTTCGTCTCCAATGAGCTAAAATAATTCGCGCCAAAGCAAATGAAATTGGCGCCTAAATTTTGGAGATGAAATTTTTTTTCGTCTCCTATACGTTTGAGAAAAAATAAAACAAACGACAAAATTAATATTTTATCATCTTTGGGTTAAATTTTAAGACAAAAAAAAATTCTGTCACCAAATTTTGTCACAATAGCCTAGATTTCTTGTATTTTGTTTCCTTGTTTAATTATTATTATTATTTTTTTCATATTGTGGTGAGGGGTTTACTATGAGAAAGAATAATAGCTTTGCACAAAATGTATTCTTGGATAATAATGTTTGCATGCACAAACGGCGAGAATAGAGGAGCTTCAGTGCGAAATAGAAGAGATGATTGTAGAGATTGTTTTCTTGAGTCACAGCTTCAATACTTGTGAGAGAGGAGACT
This sequence comes from Camellia sinensis, assembly GCF_055761805.1. NCBI lineage: Eukaryota > Viridiplantae > Streptophyta > Magnoliopsida > Ericales > Theaceae > Camellia > Camellia sinensis. The sequence goes on from NC_138962.1 coordinate 105,604,325, forward strand.
CAAGTGCGAGATAGAAATGAGGGTTTGTAGAGGGTGTCTTTTCGGGTCACGACTTTAGTATTTGTGTGTGTGTGAAAGTAAGTGATTAAGGTGAGAGTGATCTCTTAGTTTCTGACGATATTTTAATAAAGAGAAATAATTAGTGATAAAATATTTTCGTCTCAAACTCATATGTTCGTTGCCTAATGAACAAAAATACAAAAACAACGTTGTGTGGGGATGGAGAATTTATTGGTGATGAAATATTTTCGTCTCCTTCAACTTAACCTTATGAGACGAAAATATATTCGTCGCACAATCACTCAAAATGCAACACGACACATGGAGAATTTATTAACGACAAAATATTTTTGTCTCCCAAAACATATCCTTCCGAGACAAAAATATATTTGTCACCTAATTAACAGAAAGATAAAATGAGCATGAAGAGTTTGTTGGTGATGAAATATTTTTGTCTCTCATAACTTATCCTTCCCAGCCAAAAAATATATTTGTCACCAAATAAATAAGAAAATGAAACGACATCGTCTAATAAGTTTTGAATTTATTGGTGACGAATTCCTTTTGTCGCAAAAAACTTTAAAATTTGTGACAAAAATGTTCGTCTCCAATGAGCTAAAATAATTGGCGCCAACAAGAAAAAAAATTGGAGCCTCTTTTTTTTTCTGATGAATTTATTTTTTCGTCTCCTACTGTTTTGAGAAGAATTAAAAGAAACAACAAAAGTAATATTTGGTCATGTTTGGGTTACATTCTAAAACGAAAATAAATCTTATCACCAAATTTTAAAAATTAATTATTGAAAACTCCATACTAAACAAGATAATGTTTTCTATTAATTTTGAAAATTACAAATTTTTTATTATTTGTTTCTCTGTATTTTTTCTCACAAAAAAATAGCTACATTAATTATCTTTTTTTTTTTTTGTGGAGAGAGGTTTTGACCTTTGATTTTTCTGAAATGGGTGTTCTAGACGGAAAGGGTAGAGTTAGTTCAGACAATGAGAAAAAGTGCTTGCGTACATAGGGTGCCTTATTGGATAATAGCTTCAATGCTGACATGCACGAAGGGCTTAAGTGTGAGACAGAAGAGGCGGGCTTTTGCGTGAAATAGAAGAAATGGTTTATAAAGTGTCTTCTTGAGTCACGACTTCAATACTTGTGAGAGAGGAGTGGACTCATGTGCGAGAGAGAAATGAGGGTTTGTAGAAAGTGTCTTCTTGGGTCACGACTTCAAGGTCCGTGTACATGAAAATGAGTGATAAGCGTCAGAGTGTATCTCTTGGGGTCACAGTTTCAATGCTTCAAAACACAAAACCATGGCATTTTAATAAAGAGAAATGATTAGTGATAAAATATTTTTGTATCCTTCAATACCAGAACAAAGAATTTATTATTGGTGATGAAATATTTTTGTCTTCCACAACTTAACTTTATGAGATGAAAAATATATTCATCACGCAATCAATTAGAATTTATTAGTGACGAAATATTTTCGTCTCCCACAACTTATTCTTCTGAAACAAAAATATATTTGTCGCTTATTTAATAGAAAGATGAAATGACATTGTCTGCATGATGAAGTGTTTATTGGTGACGAAATTTTTTTGTCTTCCATAACTTATCCTTCCTAGACAAAAATATATTTGTCACCTAATAAATGGAAATATGCAACGACATCGTTTAATAGGTATGGAATTTATTGGCAACGAATTACGTTCATCACCAAAAAAAAAATATATTTTGTGACAAAAATGTTCATCTCCAATGAGCTAAAATAATTCGCGCCAATGCAAATGAAATTGGCGCCTCATTTTTGCACACGAAATTTTGTTTTCGTCTTCTACACTTTTGAGAAAAATTAAAACAAACGACAAAATTAATATTTCGTCATCTTTGGCTTAAATTTTAAGACAAAAAAAAAATCGTCACCAAATTTTGTCACAATTGCCTAGATTTCTAGTATTTTTTTATTGATTTTAAGCATTTGGTGACGAAATTTGGTTTTCCTCTCTAAAAATAATACATTTGGAGACGAAATTATTTCCTCTCTAAATTTTTTTACAATGGTGACGACAAATTTCATCTCCAAAATGGCGCCAAATCTTCCACCAAATTTTCCAAGGGCAGGAAATTGTTTTGTGACGAAAAATAAAATTTAGAGACGAATAAAATTTTCGTCACCTATTATTTTATTTGATTTTAAGCATTTGGTCACGAAATTTGGTTTTCGTCTCTAAAAATAGTACAATTGGAGGCGAAATCTTATTTTCATCACTAAAACATGTATATTTGGAGACGAACTATTTTTTCGTCACGCGTTTTTGTCACCATAGACCTTTTTTGTTGTAGTGGGATATCCTACTCCTCTCTATGGATTTTGTCTTTAAATTTTAGTATTTTGAGATGTTGGGGTTGGTTTGGTAATTTGGTGAAAGTTTGGGGCTTTTGTGTTATTTTACAAAAGTTGGGGTTTTATTCGTAATAAACCTAGATGCATGTTTGGCATAGAGAAATGGAATAAATGTTGAACCATTGATGAAAATGGGACCTAAGGGTTGAAATGTTAATTATGGAAAATGACCTAATTACATTGTTGATTAATTGAGATAATTAATTGTGAGAAATGAGGAAATGAAATGGAATTGTTGAGATTGGGAATGTATGGGGTTAAAGGGTGTAGTTGAATCATTTATCACTCACCGAATTGAAATGTTGATTGAATATCCATTGTACATTTATTTTCTATATAGAAATGACTGCTTTGGGCTATCGGTGGAGGATAGTCGTGATTGTTGTAGACAATGCATGATGATTAGGCAAACGAAAACTAATCAATGTAATGTGTCATGGAATTTGACGATTGATAGAATACATTAACTATATGTATTGAGTGATTGTATATAGAACCAATGTGTTTGTATACGTTATGTGTAGATGAGAAGATGGGGGATGTACTCTGCGGTTTAGGGGAAGATAGGGGATGTACCTCTAAACCGGATAGTGTTGGGAGAAGATAGGGGATGAACTCTGTAGATACAACTCATATGCTTGTCTAGAGAAGTGAAGATAGAGCTTATATGCTTATCTTTGTGAAATGTGGATACAACTTATATGCTTATCTGTGAATGTGGGATATAGTTTTTATACATATCTGTTGAAATAATGATAGAGCTAACATGCTTATCTGTTGAGAAAGGAAAATGAAAAGTAACTTGGACTCATAAGTCGTATGACATAAATATGTGATTTTATGTGAATGTATCAGTGTTGGCCATCTATCAATTGCTAATCTTTTAGTCATTGTTCATGGTTGGTTTAGTGTATTTCTACTGGGCTGTGGCTCACCCTATATGGGAATATCATTTTCAGGTACAGGTAGCATGCCACCTCCAAGGACATAGCTTGGGAGACTAGAGGCGGACATACTTTTGTCGTTTTCTTTTTGATGTATTACATGTAATTTCAAGCCAAGGGCTTAATGTGTAAATGAGTTAGTACTCTTTTGTTGTAACCAAGTGTTAACTTAGAAAGCTGTAAGCCCATAGGGCATTTGCTTTTGTTGTTAACATGTAATACTTTTGTAACGAAACTCTGATGAATAAAAATGTGGTTATTTCATATGTCAATGAATGTCTTATTTGATGGGTTTAATGTTATTATTTTGAGGGCGTTACAACTTGGTATCAGAGCTTACCGAGTTCGAATACTTTGGATATGTGGGAAGTGATTAGTATCACAATGGGTTTGTCTCGCTTGATAGAGATTTAGATGTAGTGTTATATGCTACGTGCTTAATTGATAACATGCTTATGTGACTATGTGGGCATGGGATTTAATTTCTAGGATGTTGATTGGATCCTTGGGTTTCTGGGAGTCTTGTTGGAAAAGCACTTGATCAATGCTATTTCTAACCGGAACTCTAGTAACGCCTCGGGACTATCATTATCCAGAAATGAAATTCGTAAGTGCTTATGTGTTTGTGTGCTTACGTGGAGTGAATTACAGTTGTCCATGCACTAGGACTTGGGTGTTTAGTTTCGGCACATTTGTGAATGTGCTAATGTTCTGTGTTACCTTTATTAGGATGTCAGGACGAGGAAGAGGTGCTAGGCGTGGTAGACCTGCGAGGCAGGAAGTACCGTTACCGGGTGAGATTCCGGCAGTGCAGGAGGGAGTTGGCCAGGCCAATGTGGCCGAGCCAGCAGGTCAGCAGGCTATGGGTGCCTTGGCCAGAGAGATAGCAGGAGCTTTGGGTATTCTTAGAGCTGGGAATCAGGCAGCTGAGGCAGGGCCTTCTTTCTTGAAGAGGGAGTTTTTTCGGTCTAATCCGGATGAGTTTATCGGGGATCCGAAGGAGCCACTGAAGGCTGATGAGTGGCTAGAGCAAATGAGTAAGACGTTCGAGATGCTTGGCATCGAGGACGGAGCACTGAAAGTGACCTTGGCATCCTTCCAACTGAAGGGAGATGCGGGTCAATGGTGGAAGTACGAGAAGGCTCGTGTTGGTGGTACTTGGGAGGCGTTTGTAAATGCTTTTCAGGAGAGGTTTTTGTCTGCAGCAGCTAGGGAGAAGCTGGGGGACCAGTTTAGCCGGCTTAAACAGCAGGGCTTGTCAGTGGCCGAGTTTGAGGCTACTTTTACCAGTCTGTCCAGGTTTGCACCGGAACTAGTGGCGTCTGAGGAACGCCGTTGCTATGAGTTTGAGCGGAAGTTGAGGCGGGGCCTCAAGTTGAGAGTTGGTGGGTCTTATATCCGAGAGTATAGGCACCTAGTAGATGCTGCTGCTCATATGGAAATTATGATGTAGGAAGAGGAGGAAGAACAGAGGGGCTCCAAGAGGAGCCAGGATGGTCAGGGTGATGGTAGGAGGCAGAGGGGTTATAACCCTCAGCAGCCTCAGGGTGTAGTTTCTAGATTGACCTTTCCAGTGCCGAGTGCAGGCTCGGGGAGAGGCAATCAGGGGGAGTTTGCTTGTTACAAGTGTGGCCAGCTGGGTCACAAGGTTTCTGTTTGCCCGCAGAAGGGTGGGGGTCAGAGAGCTGCTTCTTCTTCAGCTAGACCGCAGAGTCAGAGTTTGGGCAGGGGGCAGCCCTTGTCTTGTTATCAGTGTGGATAGCCTGGGCACCTGAAGAGGTTTTGCCCGCAGTTGAGTGCCACTTCGGGAGCGTCTAGTTCTAGGCAGACGTAGGGTTTTCAGCCGGCTCAGTCTGTGCAGGCCTCGAGGGCCAATCCGGGAGCTTCGTCATCCCAGTCTGTGCAGCAGTCTTTTGCTCCGAGGGGTGAGCAGGTAGACCAGGGGCCTACGGGGCGCGTGTATGCTGTTACCGCGCAGGGTTTAGTACCAGCTCCATCGGTAGTGAGAGGTACTTTTCTGTTTTGCAACTCGGTTGCTAGTGTGTTGATTGACACGGGTGCATCTCATTCTTTTGTATCTGCTGCATTTGCATCGGTTTTGGAATTGGAGTTGGCACAGTTAGCATCCCCTATTTGTGTGGTATCGCCTTTGGGTGGTGAGTTGATCTTGAAACAAGGTGTTAGAAGTTGTGATATAGAGGTCGCCGATTATAGGCTTCCTTTTCCGTTTGCTGTCATGCCCATGAAGGGCTTTGATGTTATTTTGGGTATGGACTGGCTATCGTCATACCGGGCTGTTATCGATTGCTACCGCCAGAGGGTCACGTTATGTACCTTGAGCAGGGAGTGGTTCCATTTCTTGGGAGACCGAGTTGGTTGTGTGTTGCCACCGGGGTATGATTCGCGAGGGCGAAGTGAGCTTAGTAGTCTACTTTCCAGCTTTGAGAGTGGTGAGAGTGGTGAGACCCAGCTTGTGCTGCCGAGGGTGGTTTGTGAGTATTCGGATGTCTTTCCCGAAGATCTTGTTAGTTTGCCACCTCACCGAGAGATAGAGTTTTCTATTGATTTGGTGCCCGGCACGGTCCCGATTTCTATGGCACCTTACCGTTTTGCTCCAGCAGAGTTGGTTGAGTTGAAAGTTTAGCTCCAGGAATTGCTAGATAAGGGCTTTGTTCGCCCTAGTGTTTCGCCGTGGGGAGCACCGACCCTCTTTGTTAAAAAGAAAGATGGTGCCTTGAGATTGTGTATAGACTACCGGAAGTTGAATCCGGCTACGGTCAAGAATAAGTACCCTATGCCCCGTATAGATGATTTGTTTGACCAGTTGAAGGGTTCCCGTTGTTTCTCTAAGATAGACTTGAGATCGGGTTACCACCAGTTGAGGGTCAGGGAAGAAGATATTCCGAAGACGGCATTCCGTACGCGGTATGGCCATTATGAGTTTCTGGTGATGCCATTTGGTCTTACCAATGCACCGGCAGTCTTTATGGACTTGATGAACCGGATTTTCTGGGAGTTCTTAGATCGATTTGTGGTTGTCTTCGTGGATGACATTCTTATCTATTCGCCTTCTGAGGAGGAGCACGAGGAACACTTGAGAGTGGTGCTTGAGTTGCTTAGAGCCCATAGGCTGTATGCCAAGTTTGGGAAGTGTGAGTTCTGGCTGAGGGAAGTCAAATTCTTAGGCCACGTGGTATCCGGGGAAGGGGTGTCTGTTGATACATCCAAGGTAGAGGCAGTGCAGGATTGGGCACAGCCTAAGAGTGTGTTCGAGATCCGCAGTTTTCTGGGATTAGCTGGGTATTACCGTCGGTTTGTGAGAGATTTCTCCAGGTTAGCGTCACCATTGACTAGACTGACTCGGAAGGGAGTCAAGTTTGTGTGGAGTGAGACTTGTGAAAAGTTGTTCCAAGAGCTGAAAGTTAGATTGACCACCGCTCCGGTGTTGATTATTCCGGAGAGAGGGTTGGGTTATGCGGTTTATTGTGATGCCTCACGAGAGGGTTTGGGTTGTGTGTTGATGCAAGAGGGGAAAGTGGTAGCTTATGGCTCACGTCAGTTGAAAATACACGAGAAGAATTACCCCACACACGACCTAGAGTTAGCAGCAGTGATCTTTGCCTTGAAGATTTGGAGGCACTACCTTTATGGTGAGAGGTTCGAGGTATTCTCGGACCACAAGAGTTTGAAGTATCTGTTTACATAGAGAGACTTGAATTTGAGGCAGAGGAGGTGGATGGAGTTCATCAAGGATTATGATTTTGAGCTGCATTATCATCCGGGAAAGGCCAATGTTGTGGCCGATGCCCTTAGTAGGAAATCCATTAGTGATGTAGCTAGTATAGCCATCCGGGAATGGGAGATGTTGGGTGCACTTGGCGAGTTTGATTTGCTACTGGGCGAATCTGTTGAGGCTGCGGCCTTGTTTTCTGTTATTGCGCAGACTACACTTGTGACTAGAGTGTTAGAGGCACAGAGAAGTGACCTTGAGGTAGAATCCATCCGAAAGAAGATCTCCAGTGGAAAGGTTGAGAAGGGTTTGACGGTGTATCCCGACCTGAGTGTGAGATACCGAGACCGTTTGTTTGTACCGGAGTCTTGTCGAGAGGAGGTACTCCGAGAGTTTCACCATTCGCGCCTTGCGGTGCATCCGGGAGGTACTAAGATGTATCAGGATTTGGGTCGCCAGTTTTGGTGGCGGGGTATGAAGAGAGATGTGGTTGTTTTCGTATCGAAGTGCCTTACTTGCCAGCAAGTGAAGGCCGAGCATCAGAGGCCAGCGGGTTTGTTGCAACCCTTGCCTATTGCCGAGTGGAAGTGGGAGTATGTCATTATGGACTTCGTTGTAGGTCTTCCGAGGACTCAGCGGGGTAGTGATGCTATTTGGGTGGTTGTAGACCGGTTGACTAAGTCGGCGCACTTTATTCCTATGCGCGTGAGAGATTCGGTAGATCATCTTGTCGACTTGTATATTCGGGACATAGTGAGATTGCACGGGGTCCCAGGGACGATCGTCTCAGATAGAGATCCTCGTTTTACTGCTAGGTTGTGGCAGAGCTTGCAGAGTGCCTTGGGCACTAAGTTGACCTTTAGTACGGCCTATCATCCTCAGACTGACGGACAGTCCGAGCGTACTATCCAGATCCTCGAGGATATGCTTCGGGGTTGTGTCCTGGACTTCAGTGGGACGTGGGAGAGGCACTTACCCTTGGTAGAATTTGCCTACAACAACAGTTTTCAGTCTAGCATCGGTATGGCACCGTTTGAGGCCTTGTATGGCCGACCGTGTAGGTCTCCAGTATGTTGGGCCGAGGTGGGTGATGCACCTTTGTTGGGTCCGGAGTTGGTTAGGGAGACGACGGAGAAAGTTGAGCTTATCCGTAGGAGGCTTGTTACAGCCCAGAGTCGACAAAAGAGTTATGCCGACCGTAGGAGGAGACCTTTGGCGTTTGAGGTAGGTGATCATGTCTTTCTGAAGATATCACCTAGGCGAGGCTTGATGAGGTTTGGGAAGAGTGAGAAGTTATCCCCTCGGTTTATTGGTCCTTTTGAGATCCTTGAGAGGATTGGCGAGGTTGCTTATCGGTTAGCCTTACCGCCGCAGTTGTCTGGAGTTCATGACGTGTTTCATGTGAGTATGCTTCGGAAGTATGAGCCAGATCCATCACATGTGTTGGATTGGACCGATTTAGAGGTAGATGAGGATGCCTCGTATGAGGAGAGACCGGTTCGGGTCTTGGATAGGCGGGATCAGGTCCTGCGTGGCAAGACCATTCCTTTGGTGAAAGTCTTGTGGAAACATCACGGAGTGGAGGAAGCCACTTTGGAACGTGAGTTGGAGGTCCGTGAGAAATATCCGGACTTGTTTGTTGATATGTAATCTTGTATTTAAATTTTGAACTATTGTTGAACTTAAGAGCTTTTATATATGTCTTAAGTTGTGAAACATTGAAAATGTTTTGGTTTCTTGGAAGTATGTTTTGGAACTTGCCTCATATGGAAGTTGATTGTAACATTTTATATGTTGAATATATCGTTGAAATTGGAAAGGAAATGCGTAATGTTGATGCATGTTGAAAGTACATATGTTGTTTACATATTGTGAGATGCCTCTTGTTTAAGGGATGGGATGACCGGTAATGGGTCGAATTGTTGAATGTTAAAATGTAACATTGTTTAAAATGAAGAAAAACGTGTTTTTGAAAACTTGTGCTTAATTTCGGGGACAAAATTCTTTAAGGGGGGGAGGTTATAGCGATCCCGGGTTTACCCTTGTTGTACAGTGATCCGGACATGTGTCCGTGGATGTTGGTAGTTGTTTATTATCTTGTTTGCATCCTTTTTACTTTGTATATTGAGTTATAGGATGTGTTGGGCAGGTTTGTTACAGGTTGGTTGTGTTTGGGAGCCTAGTGCTGCTGCCCAGATTTTTGGACCTTCGCTCGAGCGAGGAGTTGGTCGCTCGAGCGAGAGTTGAGTTCGTGCCTGGTGGATCGAGCCAGAGTGGCTTCGCTCGAGCGAGCGTGCTTCTGGTTGCAGACCTGAGGGTTTGAGTTGTTAGCTCGAGCGAGCATTCTTTCGCTCGAGCGCACTTCTGAGTTTTCGGCTCGAGCGAGAACTTCTTGGCTCGAGCGAGAGTTTTCTGTGTCTGGTCACTCGAGCGACAAAGGCTTCGCTCGAGCGAGCGTGTTTTATATCAGCGGACAGTAGTGTTTTTGAACATCAGTTTTTCACTTCCTTTTCTTTCAAACCCTAGATCCGAGACTCTCTCTCTCTACACTTACACTCTCTCTAAGATTTGATCTCCCTAGAGTGTGAATCTAGCCTAGGGCCTTTGTTAAAAAGATAGAGGGCGTTGAGAGCTTCGACTTAATCTGAAAAAGTTTGGATTTGGAGCACGTTGATCTTCGAGTCTTCATCTCCTTTTTTGCTCAAACTTCGAGGTAGGGATATCCTACTCCTCTCTATGGATTTTGTCTTTAAATTTTAGTATTTTGAGATGTTGGGGTTGGTTTGGTAATTTGGTGAAAGTTTGGGGCTTTTGTGTTATTTTACAAAAGTTGGGGTTTTATTCGTAATAAACCTAGATGCATGTTTGGCATAGAGAAATGGAATAAATGTTGAACCATTGATGAAAATGGGACCTAAGGGTTGAAATGTTAATTATGGAAAATGACCTAATTACATTGTTGATTAATTGAGATAATTAATTGTGAGAAATGAGGAAATGAAATGGAATTGTTGAGATTGGGAATGTATGGGGTTAAAAGGTGTAGTTGAATTATTTATCACTCACCGAATTGAAATGTTGATTGAATATCCATTGTGCATTTATTTTCTGTATAGAAATGACTGCTTTGGGCTATCGGTGGAGGATAGTCGTGATTGTTGTAGACAATGCATGATGATTAGGCAAACGAAAACTAATCAATGGAATGTGTCATGGAATTTGACGATTGATAGAATACATTAACTATATGTATTGAGTGATTGTATATAGAACCAATGTGTTTGTATACGTTATGTGTAGAGGAGGAGATGGGGGATGTACTCCGCGGTTTAGGGGAAGATAGGGGATGTACCTCTAAACCGGATAGTGTTGGGAGAAGATAGGGGATGAACTCCGTAGATACAGCTCATATGCTTGTCTAGAGAAGTGAAGATAGAGCTTATATGCTTATCTTTGTGAAATGTGGATACATCTTATATGCTTATCTGTGAATGTGGGATATAGTTTTTATACATATCTGTTGAAATAATGATAGAGCTAACATGCTTATCTGTTGAGAAAGGAAAATGAAAAGTAACTTGGACTCATAAGTCGTATGACATAAATATGTGATTTTATGTGAATGTATCAGTGTTGGCCATCTATCAATTGCTAATCTTTTAGTCATTGTTCATGGTTGGTTTAGTGTATTTCTACTGGGCTGTGGCTCACCCTATATGGGAATATCATTTTCAGGTACAGGTAGCATGACACCTCCAAGGACATAGCTTAGGAGGCTAGAGGCGGACATACTTTTGTCGTTTTCTTTTTGATGTATTACATGTAATTTCAAGCCAAGGGCTTAATGTGTAAATGAGTTAGCACTCTTTTGTTGTAACCAAGTGTTAACTTGGAAAGCTGTAAGCCCATAGGGCATTTGCTTTTGTTGTTAACATGTAATACTTTTGTAACGAAACTCTGATGAATAAAAGAATGTGGTTATTTCATATGTCAATGAATGTCTTATTTGATGGGTTTAATGTTATTATTTTGAGGGCGTTACAGATAAAAAAATTACATAATAAATATATAAAATATAGAGTGAGTGGAAGGGAAAAAAAAAAAAAAAGGTTGAATTTCATTTTAGATAGCAATTGTTTGGAGTTGGTGTGCATGTGGTTTGAACCTGTGCAGAGGTGTGGCAAAACCAATGCACTACCATTTGAGCTGCAGAGAACTCAAGATTAAGTTTGATTACATTTTAATATATTTTAAACGTTTGCTAAATATGCACAGTAAAAGCGTTTTTTGTAATAGCGCTTTTTTCATATGCATAGTGAAAACGCTTTTTGTAATAGCGTTTTCTTAATTAAAAACGTTTTTTGAAATAGCGCTTTCACTATTCATCAAATTTTCTGTTTCAAACAGTGAAAGCGCGATTTGTAATAGCACTTTAGCCTAGTTTGGGAAATTCATCCAAACTAGGCCTAGTTTGAGAATTAAGATAGAAATTTGGCTTAATATGGGAAAAGCACCCATGTTTGGGTCTCAATTAATAGTTTTAACTTGAAGCCTCCCAGCTTCCCTTTGTGTGTGTAGGTCGCACTTAATTACTGCATGGATAACTCATGATTTCAATTTCAACTTTAACATGGAAATTAATGAAATTTTAGTTAGTTATTAAAGAGTGGGAAGGTAAAATGAAAAGAAGGGACATGTTGTTCATTTTCCTATAAGAAAGAAATAAAAGGGGAAAAGGAAAAAGGAAAATGAGTAGTATTTATCAAGTTGATAGTCTTTCTTTTTTTTCTCTTTCTTTTTTCGGTGTTTTCTTTCTTAATATTTGTTTTGTTGTTGGTTAATACCGTTTTCTTAGTTTTGTCTACAATGATTGCATCCTTTTGTCAAGTAAATACAAAGTCAAGCTTGTTCTTCAATCAACATACTCTTAATGCTAAACTATTTTTACCTCATTGCCACGATCGAAGATTAGTTTAACATTGTTCTAATTTATATTGGTGAAGCTTTCTCGTGGTGCCAGAATTTAGTAAAGAGGAGAGAGTGTAAGAACCCAAATATAAAAATAAAAATAAATAATTAAGTAATAATAATTTTGCAAACCTCAAATATTTTGCTTGTGAATATTAAGGTGCAAATTAAATATTATTGAACAGTCTTTTAATTAATTTTAAACCTAAAATAAATTTGTGATGAAAGTCTTTAATTTTGAAGCAAGATTTATTATTAAAAAAAATATGGGACAAATTAGTAATTATATTTTGATCTAATAATAGTTGTGTTTTATTTAAATGGAGAGAGAAAATAAAATAAAACAAAGAATAATTATTTGGAGTCTTTTATGTTATGTATTAAAAAAAAAAAAAAAACCCCTAAGTTCTCTTATTCATTTCATAGCAGTCGTGAGAGTGAGGGAGGAAGAGAGAGCAAGAGATAGAAAAGAGAGAGGGAGAGAAAGAAACTTCCAGCACTTTGTGGCTTAGCAACTCTAAGGTAACAATCAATTTATTTGTGTTCTATTATAGTATGTTGTTTACATAGTTATGGTGTATGTGGGTGTTGTGAGTTGTTGGAAGAAAAAAGAACGGATTGGCTGATTGGGATAGTGTTTTGTGTGTATTATTATCATGCAAAATTTTAAAGCAAGCTGCACAAAATCACAAACTTTAAAAATCAAGAAATCAAATCAAACGGATGAATTTTGAACTGAAATTTTTACAGTAGCTTAATTACATGTTGAAATTCATACTAGAATTTTCTTATAATTTTTGGGAGTCAAAATCCATATATACTGATGCGTTCAAATCTGTCCAGAAAACTAGTGAATAACAGTAATTTCAGAAGTGTCATTCTCTTTGGATATAAATCTAAAAATTATCAAATCAATGTCATTAGAACCGGTTACGAGTCTAGTTTCTTACATTTTTGGCCTTGCATTGATTGCTCATGTATATTAAGAGAACCATCAATTTCTTTAAAGTGTTGCAGAAAGTGACTTGTTTGGATATAATTAATTGTAAATAATAATTATTTTGATAAGCAAATCAAGTAAAACCAATTGGTTTTGAAACTTAGGATATATTAGTTGATATCTGGAGCATAGTTGTCAAATCGGAATTCGAATCATGAATCGAAATGGTCTCATACTGAATAGAGAATTGAATGGAATCATGAATCGTAAAGATTCGGTCACTTTTTCTAAATTACTTAGAAAAATATATTTATACTTGGATGTTAAATATATCTTATAAATATGAAATATTTAGACTTAAATCAATGAAAATGTTATATTGAATGATGATCACGTAGTTTAATAAGTAAGAAGTTAACAAGGGTTCCTATGTAAGATTATCATCTTATCTTTTTCCTATTTTAGATATATTTTATCAACCATTCTTAATAAAAATAATAAACAAAGACAAACTCTCAATTTTCAAAATAACAATAATTTGACAATGATATTGAAATTTGGACAATAAACACACATACTTTTCCAAGTAACAATGACCAAATAATAAGAAATAATTATTTAGAATCATTTATTTTAAATCCAAAAACACTTTAAAAGGTATAACTGACTTAACCCATGAAATATTGAACTATATTTAATTTGATAAAATAGCGATAGATAATTCATGGTGTAAGTTATTTCTATTTTAAATATTTTTAAAAGATATATTATGACTTTTTTAAAGAAAACAAAATGAGAAGAAAGATTAAAAACATGTTGAATTTGATTGAATTTGATTGGATCTTATTAAAAACTCCATGATCATTAAAATAACAACAAATCCTGTATATATATTGGTTATTTTGGTACTAAATGCTATTAGAAGTTATATTATGTCATTTTCACTAAAAAGATGGAGAGAAAAAAAGTTGAAAATATGTCGGACACGATAATTTCAAGAATTGCATAAATCGTAAAAGGTGAATCGATTGTGAATCATGCACTTCATTAGAGATTCACTTGCAAAATAGGTTCACCCATAGATTTGTATCGATTTTGCAAAAATTACGAATTGAATCATGAATCGTAAGATTCTGATAACAGAGATCTGGAGGGTTTTGGAATTTTTCGAAAGGTGTGGAGTGGGTTTTTAATTTTCAAAGTTAGCGAATAGATTGGGAAAACCTGTTTAAAATTCTATTTTATCTCAAAATATTGTGGAGTGGGTTTTTAATTTTCAAAGTTAGCGAATAGATTGGGAAAACCTGTTTAAAATTCTATTTTATCTCAAAATATTAAGTTTCGATTTGAACCTATGTCTTGGGTAATTTGAGAACTTGAAGAACATGAACTTAGGTATTATTTAAGAGTAACGGTGAGTTGGGTTGAGCCGTGTTAGTGCATTTTAGCTTAGGGTTACATAGTTTATTATTCTTTTTAGTATTTTTAAATTAGTAGTAACGAGTAGTTTTCATACTTGGTTCAAGGCACCATGACTTTTATACTCTATTCGAGGATTATATTATTCCATTTTCAGGTGAGTAGTTGCATGCTACATATTTTTATAAATGTTTCCCTACGCTAAATTGTTGAAAAACTAAATTGTTGTTTCAGGACTAAACTATTTTAATAAATTATTATATTATCAATGGAATTAAATTATTTTTGAAACATGTGTAAACTTGGCATATTATAAATTGTTTGTTATGATCTCATGTTTATAATGGTGAACTACCATGTTTTGAGAAACTGAATTGTATTGATTGTTGAGATCATCTGTACATAAAAGTCTAGGAAAATTATTCCACTATGTATGGTGACTCTGGCCACTAGGGAACAGATCTGGGTTGGGCTGTGATGACTCTAGTGCTCAACGATTGGGCTGTGACAGAGATCACATATGAAATTAATAAGATATTTGAAGAATTCAACCAATTATCTAAATTCACGTATGCAAACATTTTGTATCCCACAATGAGTCGCTTCGATTGACTTCTACAAATTGAATCTATGCTTTGGTTTATTGCATCCATTGTGGATTAGAGGGGTGGAATGGCTTTTATATTATGTCAAATATCAACCTCTCTTACTTTATTTTAGAATTGGTTAGATTTTACTGTTAAATTGGCTACAGATTCTGGAGGTCACCCCATGTGAAAGGGGTGATCCTCATGTCAACAATGGAAGGCCACCAACCTCATGTCAACAATGGAAGGCCACCAACCATGTCAAAAGTCAAAGAATGAGGGCTCTCCCACCTACTCCTTTGTGTATAAATAGAGACGGGAGGGAGAGGATATAGATATCAGATGTGGAGCTGAGAGGTGTGAGTTGAGAGCAAAGAGAGAGAGAATTACAGAGAGTGTTGTAATTCACCATTTTGTTCAATATAGTGAATCCGCTGCCCGTGGACGTAGGCGACTTGCCGAACCACGTTAAAACTTGTGTGTTATTGCTTGTTTGGCACAGTTAGCAAGGGAGTTTGAAATGAAGGATTTGGGAGAAGCAAAGAAAGTTCTTGGCATGGAGATCAAGAGAGACAGGAAGAAGGGCACGGTTTGTCTGACACAAACCCAGTATCTGAAAAAGGTGTTAGACAGATTTGGCATCAATGGGAAAACCAAAGCTGTAAGTACACCATTGGCCTCTCATTTCAAGCTTAGTGCCTCGTTGTCTCCACGCACAGAAGAAGAACGGAAGCATATGGCACAGGTTCCATATGCAAATGCAGTTGGTACATTAATGTATGCTATGGTTTGTACACGGCCTGACATCTCGCATGCTGTGAGTATGGTAAGCAGGTATATGCATGATCCAGGAAAAGATCACTGGCAGGCAGTGAAATGGATCCTAAGGTACATACATGGCACGGTCAATCTGGGATTGAAGTTCGAGAGAGATAACCGACTCGGGCAGAATTTGGAAGGATATGTGGACTCAGATTATGCTGGTGACTTAGACAAACGCCGGTCAACAACAGGGTATTTATTTACGCTTGCTAAAGGGCCGGTAAGTTGGAGGTCAACGCGTCAGTCAACGGTGGCTTTGTCTACTACAGAGGCAGAGTACATGGCAGTAACGGAAGCCTTTAAGGAAGCTATTTGGCTACATGGGTTGATTAAAGACTTGGGAATTGTTCAGAAGCACGTTGAGGTGTTTTGTGACAGTCAGAGTGCCATTTGTTTGGCAAAGAACCAGGTTCATCATGCCCGCACCAAGCACATTGATGTCCGTTTCCATTTCATCCGAGAAATTGTGAATGAAGGGGATATTCTGCTTCAAAAGATTGGTACTGCAGATAATCCGGCCGATATGCTCACAAAGGTAGTTTCTGGGATCAAGTTCCAACATTGTTTGGACTTGGTCAACATCTCTCGGAACTGAGCACCTTCGGGTGCATGGCAGTGTTGATCGATCACTATGTTGGATAAGAGAATCCTCGCCAAGGTGGAGATTTGTTAAATTGGCTACAGATTCTGGAGGTCACCCCATGTGAAAGGGGTGATCCTCATGTCAACAATGGAAGGCCACCAACCTCATGTCAACAATGGAAGGCCACCAACCATGTCAAAAGTCAAAGAATGAGGGCTCTCCCACCTACTCCTTTGTGTATAAATAGAGACGGGAGGGAGAGGATATAGATATCAGATGTGGAGCTGAGAGGTGTGAGTTGAGAGCAAAGAGAGAGAGAATTACAGAGAGTGTTGTAATTCACCATTTTGTTCAATATAGTGAATCCGCTGCCCGTGGACGTAGGCGACTTGCCGAACCACGTTAAAACTTGTGTGTTATTGCTTGTTTGAGTTCCCTGGTGTGCCCCCGATCCTCAACATTTACTTCTCATGTGTATTTATCTCCTCCTGAATTAATACGGGAGACACTTCATATGACAAAATTGGAAGTCTAAAGTTTTCTGATTCTTAATTCTAATTTTATGTTTTCCATTTCTATGTTTCTCTCAAATTGGTTTCGTTTTTTATTTATTTATTTTTTCCTCTTTTTTGGCCATACTTGGTTATTTGAATATGCATATTCAATTTCATTATGTTTCACGTCCATCTTAGGACAATAGCGATATAAATTTTATATTAAAAAAAAAAACCGTGTTGCAACTGCACGTGGAGGTCCAACTGGTATTAATAAAATCATAGAAACTATCCCAAATTAGTAGTGCAACTTTTTTCAATGTGGATCTTCTCAAAACAAGAAACTGGATGCTTTTCAAAATATGTGGAGCTATTTCACCTTGCAAAAATAAAATAGTGTGAGAGTTTTTGACGGCCTTATATGTCAAATCATCAACAACCATTTCCAAAATAATGGAACTTGTATAATGCTCATGAGTGTTAATTTTTTACTGTTATTATTTATTTATGGATAAATTATATAAACATCTACTGAGATTTCACATTGATACATTAGTAATCTTATACTTTTTGAAAATGTCATCTCCTTTCTTCAACAATAGGGCAAATTATACTTTGTTCCATTTATATTTGGTTATTTTTTTACTTTGACCCTTAATGTTTTAAGTTTTTTACAATTTACTCCTAAAATTAATTTATATTCAAAATTAGACAAAAAAAATACCACATTAATTGTCACATAATATAAAAAATATATTATTACATTAGGATTTGGATTTGTATCAGAGGTGTGAGTTATATATAATAAAATAATTTTACACCACGTGGCTATCAATGGTCATTGTTACTCTAATTTTGGACATAAGTTAGCTTTTGATGTAAATTAATGCTAACAAGTGTCCCTTATGCATTGTTTAATATTGTGAAGTACGTATAACGTGTGTTAAAAATATGCACAACTATTAAAAAGTGTATTGATTTCAGTAAAAGTGCATTGAATTTAGTGAAAAGTATCTTGTGCTCTTTAAATTTTGGGTAATGTTTAAGTGTGCAACCCCCTTAAGGTTGCACACTATATGCAAGGTGTAAATGCAAAAAAATGTCGTATAACCCAATACATAGAAGGTGTAAATGCAAGGTCGTAAATGCCTTGCATACCATATGCAAGGCACACTTAAAAAAAGTCCTTAAATTTTTTATCTTTTACTTAGAGGCACTTGTTAGCGAGACCCAACTTGAAATATGAAGGCCAAAGTACAAAATAAAAAACCTTGGAAGTGCTAAAGTGAAAAATGACCAAACATAAAGAGACAAAATGTAATTTAACTTCAGGGTTTGGTGGGGACAAGATAGGGGATTTGGGTGAAGAAGGGGAATCACATTTTGATAATTTTACAAGATTTTTATAATAATTATTTACATGATTCTATTTACACACTAAATTTTACATTATATTTATTTGTATAAATTTTTTTTCATAATGCACAAGTATAATGTAATAAGAAATTTATTGAGTGTAAATAGGAGAGTCTAATTATTTTACATATTTTTTTTTTTTTTTTTTGAACAAATGTATTTACTGTATTGATTTATTTATTTTTTGCAATAATTTGTGGTCAAACTATTTATTTGTAATCTTTCAAAAACGAAGCTTGACCTTCTCGCCAGCACTAACTAACTAATAACTGACTGAGCCACTTCATTTGTGACAATCAATGAAGGGAGTCCATGTAAGAAAGTAAACATGCTGAACGTGGTGAACTGGTATAGGGGTTGATGTTTGGAGTTTGTTTACTTGGCAGATTTTATTTATTTATTTATTTTTTTTTTTTTCAACATTTTTGTTCAAGATAAAAAATTAGAATCAATTTTCAAATCTAATAATGTGACAATGAATTAAAATATTAAAAGTAACAAGTTTAACCTTCGCGCAACCACTAACTAACTAACAAATGACCGACTAAGCCACTTCATTTGTGACAACCGATGAAGAGAGTCCATGAAAGAAATCAAACATGCTGAGGGTGACGTGGTGCAGTGGTATAGGTGCTGGTGTTTGGAGTTTGTTTACTTTGGTAGTGTCACGTTTGGGGATGTAAGAAAAATTGAACAAGTGACTAAACTGATTGAATTGGGCCGAAACGATTATATTTGGTATGTTTTTTAACAATAGTCAGTCTGTCCAGGTTTTTAATTTGATTTTTTTCGATTTTCCATTTAGTATCGATTCAAGCACCTTGTGTACTGAACTAAACCGAAATCAACCATTTCAGCATATATTATATTTATAATATAACGATATTAATAAATATAATAAATTATTAACATCAATTAATTAATCTTATTATCTCTATAACCTAAGTTAGTAAACTCTTATTATATATAATATTAACTCTAACTCTTTATTCTTGAAACATTAGTATTTGTTAATTTTATTTTTTTGTATTTTGGTTAATCTAGGAATTTGAAAATATTTATTAAATGGATAAATTGAATATGTTTAAAGTGGTGGACAAATAACTAATTCAATATTTTTACATAGATTGGACTATATAAATTAAAAAGTGACTCAAGTTTGAAATGTCCTAAACTAATTAAACCACACTGAACCAAATCGTTTCAATCGGTTTGGTTCGGTTCGGTTTGATAAAAGAAACGGTCTGTATCGGTGTTTAAAATAATAAAACTGACATTATTGGTTCGGTACCTAAATACCAATCATACCGAACCGATTACATCCCTAATCACGCTCCACTTTTTATTACCCGAGTAACATTACCATATCCATTAACATAAATCATTTTCCATTAAGAACATGCAGAATTATACATACATTACATCCATAAATAAATGAAAGTCCACTCAATCGTACATACATGGAATGCAACAGGAATTACATTTAAACAAAATGCCCGTAGGCTTATATCTTTACATTAAAAGTAAGTGTTTAACCTTTTTTCAACGATGGCGTTCCGCCAACAAGTATAGGCCTCATGGCCAACAATTAAGGAGGATCACTGATCTTGAATCATCTCTCAACATACACCTGAAAAATGATTAGCAACGTGGGATGAACATAAAATCCAGTAAAGATTCCAACATGGTCCTAAATAATAACAACATATATATATATATATATATATGATTATGAATACACCATGACGTACAATATAAATAATGTGACAATTTAATATTCAAAATATATTTATATAAGTACATTTTCTCCAAAAGCATCCATTTGAACACTATGTAAGAGAGGGTTCGAGAAAGGAGTTGGAAAATTCGAAGATCTTCGAAGATCCTTGAAGAACAACTTCGAATTCTCTAGAATATGATGAGAGGCTTAGATTCTTCAATAATCTCAACTTAGGAACACAACAACAAAGGAGATGATGGAGATAAGAGATTGGGTGAAGAAGAAGGCAAAATGGCTAGAGAATAGAATAATGGCAAGGCTCTCCCATTGATCTCCCACTTTCACTCTCAAGGTTGATAATGGAGAAGGGAAATTAGTTCTTTCCCAAGAGTTAAAAATCTCCAAAATCCATCCCTTGTAAAGCTATGGGTGGGTGCTATTTATAGGCACCTCATGATGTAGGATGGAGCCCATGTGCAAGGCACATGGGGGATATTCTCTCTAACCACCTTGTCCGAGGAGGTGACCTCTCCGAGGAGGTGACTTCTCCGAGGAGGTGACTTCTCCGAGGATGAGAAAACCCCGAAGAGGAGATCACTCCCTCGGCGAACCCTTCTTCTTAGCCACACCTAACCAATGATCCCCAATCATCCCAAAGGGTCAGGGGTAGTCCTAGAGGACGTCCTGCCGCAAAAATATTGCCGAGTCTCATGGACCCCCCGGGGTCGTGCCACCTCAACCCGGGTATAGGCTAGTTTAACCGAAGAGTGAATTTATCTCCACTCACCGTCCTCGGGATCGGGTCCTTTGTTCGAACTCCATTACGCCCATGGTTCTGGTGCGTAGATCCCGGAAAGCTCCGAGCCCGCAAGTGTTCTGGGACTCATTAACGGAGCGACTTCTAGATTGCGTCTGAATCCGTTCGAAGCCAAGTGTTTAGGACCTCTAGGTTCGTGGATCCGAACCCTTTCGAGTCCGAGTGCCTCGGATCTCTAGGCTTGCTTAATACCCTTTCGAGTCTGGGCCCGAGTAAGTCTCTAGGTTCGTGGATCCGAACCCTTTCGAGGCTTAGAGCCATTCAGCCCACCAATCTTGGACTTGCGATAAATTCGGGCCCACTAATCTTGGGCTATTGGGCCTAAATAATTTAGTGGGCTTAAATTAGCTCCTCTTACATTTGCCCCTTGCGTGTGCGAGAAATTGTAATTTTCTCGGACATGCATACTGTCATTTCTTCGACCCTGCTTCGCGTCACGTTTTCCAAAAAAAAAAAACATGTTGTCACGACAGAGCCTATGGATAAAGTTGATGACGCACTTCAATTTACAGAAAAAATTGACAAGCAAAAAATTTAATTTTTTTTTAACGTCTAAACATTTTTTTTTATGGGCTTAGAAATGGATTGGTTTTTTTTTTTTTTTTTTTTTTTAACGTCTAAACATTTTTTTTTATGGGCTTAGAAATGGATTGGTTTTTTTTTTTTTTTTTTTTTTATATATACATGCATATATATATTAAGAATATCTGAGGCCATATTCCATGCATCACACCCTTTTTTTTATTTATTTAAAGAAGAAGACTAAACCCTAAATCATAGCTCACATTTTTTGCCCACAGCCGCCTTGCCTCTCTCTCTCTACAGAGGCCAACCCAGGCTTTTCTTTTCATCTTTCAGAAGGCTCTGTTTGTTCAAAACCAGAAGCCACTGCCGTGCTCCCCTTCTTCAAGACCGACCCAGCTTTCAACATTTTCAAAGAGGCTCTTTTTTTTTCTGCTAGCTCACACTGTCGCCAGCTCTAGTCCGTCTACCTTGCCGCCGTAGCACCGACTTGCCATCACCTTGCCCCAGCTCCGACGACCGTGTGTATCGCGACCCAAGCCGCTGCTCACTGTGGGTGCTTTACTTCGGCTCATCGACGTAGCTTCTGATCTTTGGATACACCAGATCTTGGTCCTGCTTCGCCGGCGACCACCTCCACCAGTTCCAGTCAGTGCTGACTAGCTTTCCTTGCATCGTGCAACACTCTAGTGAGTCAGATGTAGATCTCCCCTGTGCACGCTACCAGCCAGCTCGCATGGCCTGCGCGCCTTACGTCCGTCAACTGCAACCTCGTTACTGCTTACAGTCGCGCCTGGCCAGCGCCGACCACGCCGCCCACTCAACGCGGCGCCGGTCTGCCCAACTGCTCTCCTTCCCTACTAAAATGGCGAATCAACAACAATTAACGACTCGGCCACGGATCCTCGAAGCTGCGTCTTTAACGGTAGTCATTCTAATAGCCGCTCACGTCTTGGCTCTGGTTTATTGGATTTACAGCTTGGCTACTGAGAAGCAGCCTCAGAGAAGGAAGGAGCATTAGATCCAGTTCAATTTATAGTAGCAGAGAAGGGAATCTTCAATTCAACAGTAGTTTTGATGGTATAAATATATACTTGGAATCTATATTCTTGGCTTTTGGCATGACTAGTGCTCTGATTATATACATCTTCAAATCCTTGCTTGAGATTCGAGACTTTTATTGATGGACTGATATAAATAAATCTTTAACACTGGGCTATTGAATTTCATGACATTGCACTCCTGCTAATATTTAAAACTTGAGCCCGTGCTTTGATGATTTTGATACAAATAGAGCTATTGAAAAATATTGATCACTCGTTGGTTGTTTCAGTTTTTTTTTACTTTGCTGTTTGACAAACTTTGGGCAAATATATATATATATATATATATTGATTATCATATATATATATTTTTTTTGTTTAGAGCTCGGATTACCCACATTAGCCTTGGCTTGTGCACAATCAATTGCTGCTTCCGGCTTCAGCTTATCCGACGTCGACCACGCACGTTCGCCCTCTCAACGCAACGTGTGTGGTCTTGCCCAACCTAGCTCCACATCGCTGCTTCCGGCTTCAGCTTATCCGACGTTGACCACGCACGTTCGCCCTCTCAACGCAACGTGTGTGGTCTTGCCCAAGCCTAGCCCAGTCTTGTTGATTACAGTCTGTAAAGCCTCTCTGATTTCAGCTTAAATTTCCAGTATCGGCTTCGGACTTCACCTCTCTAACTGCCCAAATTTGTAAGTATGACATTCGACCCCCTCTTCTGAATATAAATATATTTAAATATATATAAATATATTTTTGTGGCAATGTAGAGGGCTCAAGCAATCTGATGAAAATAAAAATAAAATACATAAATAAAAACTGAATCTGAATATGGACTCAATTTTTGTGGCAATCCCAATGATATATTTTTTTTTTAGCTCAAACACCGTGATTTTGGCCATATGAAAACATGCACTAGCACTTGAAACCTTATTGAGGTGCTTGGCTTGAACATAATTTGTTGAACTTTATCACCGAGGAAAGGCCGAATATAACTTGTTGACTAGTATTTGAGCTCCATTTTTGACATGGAGAGAGAAAACCCTGGACTTATGAATATGGACTTTGGAAAGGACATTCTTGTAATTTGCATAATGATCCATTGAATCTTGCTACTGATAAGCAATGTAATATACTTCGGATCTCGGGCCTGAAATTTACTATTGAACTTCACTCTGTCCAAATTTTGAGCCCCATATAAATTGGACCTTTAATATAGAACATAGTGACTTTAAGAAATTGACCCAATTGAACTTCATCATGAAGCGACCTATGACATTGCACCTCTTATTGATGATAGAAGACGAAAATCTATATGTTGATGATGCACCCATTGGTATTAAAATTTGTTGAGCTTGAGGAACACCCGAGAAAAAGAATTGTTGATGACTTCCGGGGTTGAACCTGGACTCTTGGTGTAAAAAATTCCTCGTAGAATTTGTTGAATTCATGGACTCTCAGAGAAACGAATAGTTGATGCCGAAATTTCATTCGAATGTGTTGCTTTAATTCTAATATTCTGAATTTTAATACGGTCAACTCCTTACTATTTATACCTGTTATTTCAGCCATATGTCTTCTCGAAAGAAACCCGCTGTCCCGGGGTCATCGGAACCGGCTCTCATGAAAGAGAGGGATGTACCTCCGGCATCTGAGTGGAGGAAATCTCCTTATTTTGGTCGGAAGGACCCCTTCTGGCGGGCGGCTACCTCCACCACTTCTCTTCTATCTCCGAAGGCGGCTCCATTATGTCTCACTGAGGACACTGACTCTGGACATGAGGCCCTCATTTCTCCTTCCTCGGTGCTACGCTTTCGGATTGAGCAGGGGGACTTTCCATACTGTTATCCTCAGTTCAAGGCCTTCTCAAACCCTCCTTTCGGTTGGCAAGAGTGGGTCGATGATGTCCTCTCAGACAAGAGCCTCTGTCAACGACTTCAGGAGGCCCGGCTATTGATCCCGGTGAAAATATCTAGATCTCTATCCATCCGTCGCAACAATGCCAGCCTGGAAGCCATGGCTCTTCGGTGGAGCATCGAGACACATACCTTTATACTTGGCCAGCACGAGATGGGGCCCACCCTTGAGGATGTGTTCATGTTGCTGCGTCTGGAGGTGACCGGCCCTGATGCCTTCGACCCTGAGCAGACACCCCCCGAAGATGATTCTTTGATCCAATCTCTGAAGCTAAATCTTCAAACTTGTGGTCGGTGGAGTTCTGTTTTTGATGGTTCAGCGAGGAGGACTAGTCGAGTAAGGACGGACCGTGCCTCCTATACTGCATGGATCCGTCACTTCTTCAAGGATCTTCAGCCCTTGGCCAGAGATGCTGATCCTGACTCTCGGGAGTATGAAGCCGGTCCGATGTATGGCTCCAGGCTCTATTTCTTGGGATTTCTGGCTTGCTTCCTTTCATTCTTCATTCTTCCGAGCACACCTCCGGATTCCCTCAATCCTTTCGTCTTCCCCTTGGCAGTCAGGCTCTTTAGAGGAGATCGGATCCCTTTGGCTCCCCTATTTCTTGGGAATCTCTATTATCGGCTGGATCTGCTACATCGAGATATGGTTCGCTCCGTGGGTCGATATGAGCCTGTCTCCTTTATTCACAGCCAGTTCCTGCTATGTTTCTTCTTCGAGAGGTTCCCAAAATTTGCCCCTGCTCCGACTGTATTTGAGGCGGAAGTTCTTCGGGAGATAGTGGATAAAGATGGCATCCCCGTGCTCGATACTGATGGGTCTCGGACATTTGAGAAAGCGAAGTCTTGCCAGCCGTTGATTACACGTTGGTCACGTACTATTTCCACCTTATCCTTGAATACTCTGGTGGATGATCCCCGACGCTTTGTGGCACGGCCGTATGTATGCCCACCTGTAGGTGTGGCCACACCGCTT
This sequence comes from Camellia sinensis, assembly GCF_055761805.1. Taxonomy (NCBI): domain Eukaryota; kingdom Viridiplantae; phylum Streptophyta; class Magnoliopsida; order Ericales; family Theaceae; genus Camellia; species Camellia sinensis. The sequence goes on from NC_138962.1 coordinate 105,629,641, forward strand.
ATCTATCATGGTTCCTCCCGCTTGGTGTCCTTTCCTTTGCCGAAGAACATCCCTGCACCCTTTGTTGATATGCTAATTATGATCCGTCCGAGTTCATTACCGGTGTGGCATGAGGAAGGCGTTGATAGTGCCGTTTATAGGCCTGACCGTGTAGCATGTCAATTCGGGTTTGATCAATGTGCCCCGGGGCCAGCACCTCATTTATTATCATTTTCAGAGAGCTACGGGCGCTTCAGTCGCCGGCTTATACACACCGTGCTTCCCATATCCGGCTCTTTGACGATGCCAGGCTTGAGCCGAGTAGGGGGTTTCACCCCCTCTTTCAGGCGGTATTGGCAGAAGAATATCGATGCGTTTATTGCATTTGTCCAGAGTAGACCGACCGTATGTTTGCCTCCGCCGATTTATAAGAAGGATTCTTCTCTTCGGCTACCCGAGAGCCGAAAATCTGACCACATGTACGAGGGTTTCTTCACTTCATCTGCTCCAACTGACCCTTCTGCTCGGGCATCTGCTTCTAGCTTGGCAATTACTTCTCCAGAGCCAGTCCCTTTGAATAAGGCCTCTGGTCCTCGGACGACCCGCCTTAAGAAGATGGCTCACAAGAGGACTTCTGATGCCAGTCCTTCCGCTCCTCGCCTTTCCAAAAGGCTTCGTGAGGTACCCGAAATTCTTGATTTGAAGCTACTTTCCTTCTTGCGAGTATACCTTCTAAAATGAAAACTTTTATTTGCCCATGTTATGTAGGATCCTGCGGTTGTTGACGTTCTCGGTACCGTGGCTCCTGGCCATGCTGCCTCCCCCAGGCCGGACTCAGACTTGGACGACACCCTCCCTTTGTCTGCAAGACTTGTGAAGATGTGCACCCCTCGTATAGCAGTTATAGATGACGATGATGATGAGGCTGAGTCCTCCGATCATTTTTGTGACCTTATTCCACGCACGCGTCGTCATCGCCCTACCGTAGCTGAGGAGGAGCACTACCTTGGTGACGAGTTTGTTGGGGCTCACCGTTCTGATGTTGAGATTGCTGGAGGGACTGATGCCACAGAAATTGATGTCGCGGGCCATGCTTCTAGAGGCGATGTAGAGATGAGGTGCGCCTCTGGGAATGGTGTGGAGGTGGATGTGCTAGAGATCTCTGAGACTCGCTCTGGCACTTATGGTGATTCTCATCCTCCGGCCCTCCTTCCTTCTTCAGGGATGACTACTACTGTTCAGGCTTCATCAGACATTGAGATCGATCAGGTGGTCTCTACACGACCAAGTGACTTTGTTGATGCTAGGAGTCCTTCAGTTGCCCCTGCTTTGCATATTGATTCTCCCTCTGGTAATCTTTCTTTCTGAAGTTTGTCATTTACTTATATCTGTGAGAAATCTTTACTTAAATGACTTTCCTGTTCCCTACCTCTAATAAGGCCTTCTTATCTTTTCTTCAGTGTTAGCTGCTAACGGGGTCTTGCCTTCACCTACCTCAGACTCTGCTCCAGTGTTAGCTGCTACCGGGGTCCTGCCTTCACCTGCCTCGGACTCTGCTCCAGTGTTAGCTGCTACCGGGGTCCTGCCTTCACCTGCCTCGGACTCTGCTCCAGTGTTAGCTGCTACCGGGGTCCTGCCTTCACCTGCCTCGGACTCTGCTCCAGTGTTAGCTGCTACCGGGGTCCCGTCTTCACCTGCCCCGGACTCTACTCCGACTCTCTTTGTAACTCCTCACGGTTCTCCTTCTCAAGGGGGAACACCTGCCTTTGAGACGACTGCCAGAGGTTCTTCATCGCCAGTGCCTTCAAATATTTTGGATTTGAATCTCAGTGATTTCCACATTGATAGTGATGCTTTTGGTCTGTCCCCTTATCGTTCGGCATTCTCAGGCTCGGGACCTCTGCCGGGAGTTACCCCTCCGGGTGGTTCATCTAACCCGATAGACATTGGGGAGATTCCTGAGACTAGCAACTTTCCGGCCCCAATTCCTCCTTCGACTTCTGGCAAAGTATCATTTCTCCATTATTGGGTAGCTCCTGAGTTTGCTTCAGTTCTACAGCTTGTGCATTCAAGTTACCCGGAGACCTTTGCTTTATTTGCTTGCCAGTGTCCACTCATTCAGACTGCTCTTCTCGAGTCTTTTGCCACTATCTTATATAGCTTGGACACGCAACGGTTGTGTGACCTTAATGGAAAAGTAGTCGAGACGGCGTATCAGGGGATCTCTGACATGGAGCGTCACCAAGTGGACTTATCATGGCTTCGGAAGCGCCTGGATATAGCTTCGAACGCCAGTCATCGGCTGGAACTTATGTCTGTGCTTGCCTCTTATCGCACCTCTATAGATGAGACAAAGGCAACTCTTCGTGAACTTGAGTCGGGTTATGCTCGGGCCTTGGAGACTTTAGAGGCACACTCTACTGTTTGTCCTCCAGATGTAGATGTGACGGGCAGCTTCTTCGAAGGTGTCTTTAGGAAAGATTGAGTTTTTTTTTTATCATTACTTTCTTGCCCCTTTCGATAAAAATGTTTTATCTAGGACAATGCAATGAAATGACAAAATTTTTGTTGTTTGGATATTTTCGCATTGTTTTCTCATTCTACTTGATAAAATATTTATTTCGAATGATAGAACAATCATATGCACATGTTTATAAAAGCTGAAATATTCTCATTAGTTCTTCAACTTTCTTGACAAAAGCATAATAGATTCACTGTAAGTGATGGGATAAAACATACACCATAGAGAAAACCAGCTTCTTCATAACGCATGGGAAATACAACCTTTAGACAAAGTAAGAAAGTGAAAATGAATTTCAACATAGATGAGTCCAACTATGGGTAGTAATGCTTGATAAACTTTGCATTGAGCGGGCCAGTTCGGAAGCCGTCTTCAACCCTTACAAGTTTGTAGTACCCGCTTGAGCTTGCCTGAACCACCTTGTAGGGCCCTTCCCATTTTGGAGAAAACTTGGGTAAAGGCTGTCCTCGCATGATTGGGTCTACAATCTTCCATACTAGATCACCTTCTTCAAACTTCCTTGGTACCACAGTCTGGTTATAGGCTCGGGCGATGGACTCATGATACCTTTCCATGACTTTTGCAGCTCTGTCATGCTTTTCCTCTAATGCTTCCAATCTGGTGGTTCGAGGCTCCAATACCATTCCCGAGGCGAGAGCCATTCGAGCAGATGGCATTTCCAACTCTATAGGTAACACTGCCTCGGACCCATACACAAGGGAGTAAGGAGTTGCTTGAGTTGGCTTTCTCTTCGAAGTGCGATACGCCCATAGGGCTACTATCAACTGTTCGGACCAAGTCCCCCCAAACTCATCCATCATCTTGCTCAGAATCCTTATCAGTGTCTTGTTTGTGGCTTCCGCCTGCCCGTTCCCTTTTGGATAGTAGGGTGTGGATTTGTGATGCTTCACTTGGTAAGTCTCTAGGAGGCTCTTCACATCTTTGTTTATGAAGGGAGTGCCGTTATCCGAGAGGATGGTGTTTGGTACTCCAAATCGGCAAATGATATTCTCCTTGATGAAGTTCGCAACTGCAGGCCCCGTAGCGTTCTTCAGAGGAATTGCTTCGACCCACTTTGTACTCAATTCTGTGGCTGCGAGAATCCACTTGTACCCCTTAGAAGATGTAGAGATGGGCCCTATCAGATCAAAAGCCCAGGTATGGAACGGCCATGGCGTTCGGATACTATGCAGGTCTACAGCTGGAGCATGGATCAAATTTCCGTGTTTCTGACAAGTCTGGCACCTCTTCACGTGATGGGATGCATCTGACTCCATGGTCGGCCAGTAATACCCAAGGTGTATAAGTTGCTCGAACAGCCGAGCCCCTCCTTGATGTTCAATCTCGTGGGCTCTTCCGAGGACTAGATCTGACTCCTCCTTGGAGAGACATCTCAGGGGAGTGCCCTCAATACTTCTTCTATACAGCTTGTCCTGATCAAGAAAGTACCGCCTCGCTCTCCTCTTGAGGTGTGCAATGTCCCTCGGGCTCTCAGGTAGTGTTCCCTCTTTGAGATAGTCAATGTAGACTTGCCTCCAGTCAGGGGTATCAATTTCAAAGCAACTCTCATCCTCCCGGATGTATGACTGACACTTGGGGCATTCCCTCTGTAATTGATTTGAGTCCTTCTCCATCTCGGGCCAATAATAACCTTGTCTTTGGATTCTTCTATACAGACTGATATCCCCATCCCCGCAAGACTTTTCATGGATCTGTTGTAGTCGGAAGCTTGCTTCTTGTTGGCCAATACACCGGGCTAGGAATCCGGTACCTCCTCGGAAGTAAAGTTCACCTTGAATAATTGTGAATTGGGCAAGCTTGGCCATAGTCAGTTTTCCAACTTTGCTTCTGAGTTGCTCGAGGACTTCTCCTCTCCAGTCCTCCGGAAGGCCTTTGTCTTCGGGTATTATTGAAGGTTCTGTTCTCTTCTTGATAACAATTGTTGCCTCTTCCTCTGGAATGTCAACTCTTGCCCCTAATGTTGCGAGGGCATCTGAAAACTTGTTGTCGGAGCGAGGCACATGCTCTATTTCGACCTTCTGAAATTTGTCAAGAAGCCTTTGGACTGTTGTTCGATATGTGGCCAAGGCAGGCTCCTTTAAGACGAACTGTCCTGAAACTTGCTTCACTATCAGCTTTGAGTCCCCCCGGATCCGAATCTTCTTGATACTGTGCTTCTCAGCTGCTATCAAGCCTAAAATAAGAGCCTCATACTCGGCTTCATTATTCGAACAATGGAAATCCAGTTTATAAGACAAATATAACTTTTCCCCACTTTTGCTTGTAAGGACTATCCCGGTTCCTCCTTTCCCTCCGGCTGCTGCTCCGTCAAAGCTCAATGTCCAGAAGCTTTCCTCGGAAGCCATTGCTGCGTGCACCTCTCCTCTTAATTCTTCATTCACTGGTTCATAGTCACCACTTGGAAATTGGGCAAGGAGATCAGCTAAGGCTTGACTTTTGATCGCCTTGGGGGCTACACATGTGATCTCGAATTCACCCAATGCTAACAACCATCTTGCCACCTTCCCGGTTAGAGCAGGCTTGCTGAGGAGGTATCGGATTGGATCGCTTCTAGTAACAATCTGAATCTGATGTGCTAGGAAGTAATGTCTGAGCTTTTGGGCAGTGAATACCAAAGCTAAACAATGTCTCTCTACTGGAGTATATCGGACTTCTGCTCCTCGAATCTTCCGACTGATGTAATACACCGGGCGTTCTACTCCATCTACATCTTGGACCAATAATGCCCCTATGGACTTGGGGGTTGAAGTTAGGTACAACATTAGAGGCACCCCGGGCTGCGGGGCTATCATGGTCTGAGGCGAGGTCAAGGCCGCCTTGATTCTCTCAAAGGCCTTTTGGTGCTCTTGGTTCCACTCGAACTTGGCATCTCCTTTTAACAAAGAGCCAAAAGGCGCAGAGATTTCTGCCAGTGCTGGGATAAACCTCCGAATATAAGACACCTTCCCGAGGAACTTCTTTAACTCCTTCTGAGAATGCGGGGGAGGCATTGCTCTGATAGATTTGACCTTGTCTTCATCTGCCTCGATACCATGCCTATGTACAAGAAACCCGAGGAACTTCCCGGCCGTCACCCCGAAAGCACATTTGAGAGGATTCATCCTCATTTTGAATTTCTGGCACCTCTTGAATACCTTCTCAAGGTCTCGAAGATGGTCTTCTTCTTTCTTGGATTTCACCACTAGATCATCAACATAATCTTCCACCTCATGATGGATCATGTCATGAAAGATTGCAGTCATAGCCCTTTGGTAAGTTGCACCGGCATTCTTGAGTCCGAAAGGCATGACTGCATAGAAGAAGTTTCCGAGAGGTGTTCTAAAAGCAGTCTTTTCTGCGTCCTCTTCAGCCATCTTAATCTGATTGTATCCACTGAATCCATCCATGAATGAGAACATCTGGTGTCCCGAGGTAGTATCCACGAGGGTGTCGATGTGAGGAAGAGGGAATTCATCCTTCGGGCAAGATTTGTTCAAATCTCGAAAGTCTACACATACTCTGATTTGGCCATTCTTCTTCTTTACTGGCACGATGTTTGCTAACCACGTGGGGTACTGTATTGGCCGGATGAAACCAGCCTGTTGAAGTTTTTCAATCTCCTCCTTAATCTTCTCTTCGAGATCTGGATGATATTTTCGAGCAGCTTGCTTAATTGGCTTGGAGTTTGGGAACACATCAAGATAGTGGGAGACTAGGTCAGGATCTAGTCCGGGCATTTCCTTATATGACCAAGCAAACACATCTGAGTATCGGCTTATCAACTTTAACAACTGTTCCCGCTTTTCTGGGCTAAGGCTCGAACTTACGAATACCGGCCTCGGTGCATCTTGTCCATCACTCAGATCTATTTCGATAAGTTGTTCAGGCTGAGGCTTCGGCCCATCTTGCATACATTCTGGAGCCACTTCAGGCTTTATTACTATATCATTGTCAGGAGGCTCTTCTTTTGACTCGGAGTCGGTGACTGAAGAAACCGACTCCCCGCACCTTCATAAATAGTACACCATCTTGCCTCCTTCTCGAACTTTCATCACCTTCCGAGGAATAGGCGGACTTTCTGGTCTAGACATTGCCCGCTTACTCGACTCTGCCATCAGCTCCTTGTCATCTTTGATATCCTCCCAACGAGGAATTTTGACCCCTCGAGGCTTAGAGGTGGTGGGAACTTCTTCGACAGCCAGTTCGGTGAAGTAGATGGCATCAGAATAATGAGCTTCATGGATCTCGAAAGGCCTTTCTGTAGCCTGAATTGTCACCGTCTTCTTTCCCCATTTAGCCTTAACACACTGATGATAACTTGATGGTACAGCCCCATATCTATGCATCCAGGTCCTCCCTAGAATGATGTGATAATTTGCCTCAGAATCGATAATATGGAACTTGGTGGCCGAGCGAATCTCTCCAACGGCTAAATCAACTGTTACGCATCCGATAGTAACTCTCCTTTCTCCACCGAAGCCAGTGATGACTATCGGCTGCTTCACAATGCGTTCTTCAGAGATTCCGGCTTTTTCTAGAGTAGCGCGAGTCATAATGTTGATAGAGGCTCCACTATCTAGAAAGGCCCTTTTGAACTCAACCCCGTTAATAAAAACAGTCACATAAAGCGGGCGATTGTGAGAAAAAGGATACTTCCGATCAGCCTCGGAGAAAGTAATGGCACTAGATTGCTCTTTTGCCTTCCTCGGGATAGACCCCTCAGTCGACATGCATTCCTCATGGTGTGCCTCGGCTATATTAATGATAGACTTGGTGATTTCCGTTCTTGCCTCCCTAGAAAGTCCAAGCTGGTCAAAGAACTGCTTGAACTTTACACAGTCTTGCAGGGTTTTGGCATAGTGATCCGGATCTTTTTCCACTCTTGGAGGCTCGTAGTTAACCATCTCCTCGGTCTCCTCAAAATAAGATGCCACATAAACATGGTGTCCTCCTCTTCCATAGTATTCTTCTCCTCCTTCTGGATCAAAGGGAGCATTTCCATAGTAAACTTGCTCACCCTCTGGCTCGAGGATGTCGTCCAGATAACAGTCATCGTCATCGAGATTAGCGATAGCCTCGATCATTGGGCCTTCATAAGCTATCATAGCAACATTCTTGCCCTTGTCTCGGTGTTGAGGATATGGTTGTTCTCGGATGTCTTGAGTCCCTCGCTTTTTGAACCTCAATTCGTCTGCCTCGACTTTATCTCTGAAGATTTTCCTGAGAGTCCAACACTTCTCTGTTGGATGTTTCAATGTACGATGGTAGACACAAAATTCAGGGCTCTCACGGTCCTTTTTTGATGGCATTTCTTCAACGTAAGGCAATTTTAGCTCTCCGTCAGCCACCCATTCCTTAACTAGAGCTTTCACTTCCTCGATCCCACATGGATAAGAAACATTCCCCTTTTCACCATTATATTGCTTTCTTTTCTGGCCTCTATGACCTCCTCCTTGTGAATTTCGGGTATCCGGGGCAGAGGCAGCAGCAACGATAGGTCCACGAGATGACTTGAAACTAGTCTTGTAACTGGCTTTAAATCCGGACTCCTGAGCCTGAGGAATGCTAATGTTCCGAGCTGCTTCTATTAATGCCGAGAAGGTGGGTAGCTTGTGGTTAACTAGAAACATTTTGTACCTGCTCAATGCCCCTTCTAGACAAATTTGAACCAGATAACTCTCCTCAACTGCTTCATGACAATCCACGGCCTTGTCCTGAAACCTTTTGACGTAGTCAAGGATGTCTTCACTTTCTTGTTGCTTCTCTTTACACAATGTAAGTGTGGTCACCTTCTCCGCCACTTGAAAGAACTTGGAGTGGAATTTGTTAACCATTTCCTCCCAACTTCGGACAGAGTTTGGGGCCAAATTAACATACCAACTATATGCTCGGTCGGTGAGGGACTTAGAGAATTCTCTCAGTCGGAGGACGTGGTTTGAACCATGAATACCTAGAGTCTCGATGAATCGCACAACATGTTCTCGGGCATTTCCTTGTTTGCCGTCGAACTTGATGAACTTCGGCACTGTATATCCCTCAGGGTATGGATAGCTCAGCATCTCAATGGGGTAAGGCGGCTTGACGTCTGGATCAGGCAAAGAGGGTAAGGTCCTCTTGCCCCGTTCGAGATCGAACATGGCCTGCACATCGGCGAGAGTGAGAAACTGTTGAGGGAGAGAGTTTGATGGTGGTATTCCCGGGACTTGGCTCATGTACCCGAAGACTGAGCTAGGGGCGTCTTGGCCATTCTGGTGCTGCGAATTCATCATTGGTGAGGACATTTGACGATACTGGCCATCAGCGCCTATAGACAAGCCAGTTGGTGATGGGATATTAAATTGAGGCCCGTAAAGTCCACCGTACGGCGCCGCTATACCGGGTTGTGCTTGCAGATTTATTGTCGGCACCAAAGGAGGCCCGCTTGGTGCTTGGGTAACATTTACTGGTGGCGTGACAATATTAGGTACGGGCAGAGCTCCCCTTTGCGCCATCATGCTCCTTATGTTTTCCTGGACACCAACAGTCGCCGGAGCACCATTCATTACACTAGAAACTCCCCTAGTCACCATTGGATCTTGGCTTGGCACGCCATGGAGCCCGGGTATGGGCAAACTGCCGCCGCCTACTGTGGTTTGAGCATGTGTTACTGTGGCCGTGTTGCCATGAGCCATAGGCTGATTGGGGCCTACTTCTCCTTGGATTTGATTTTGCGCTCCGGCGGGAATAGCTCCACCACCAGTTTGATTCCCGTTTGGCGCCGGTGCAAAGTTAGAACTCATCACCAACATGGTGTGAGTGAGATTCTGAAGAGTGGTAAGAATCTCTTGCTGAGTATTCTGAAGTCCTTGAATGGCTTCAAGCAAAAGTGGTTGATCTGGAGTCATGGTTCTGTCATCACCACCATTAGAGGATCCTTGTTGGTGAACTTCATCTTCTCCCGCCATCCTTGTTGGAGTTGTGTGGATTCCAGATCTCGTTGAGACCATTAACCAATCCGCCTCCCCAGCAGAGTCGCCAAAATGTAAGAGAGGGTTCGAGAAAGGAGTTGGAAAATTCGAAGATCTTCGAAGATCCTTGAAGAACAACTTCGAATTCTCTAGAATATGATGAGAGGCTTAGATTCTTCAATAATCTCAACTTAGGAACACAACAACAAAGGAGATGATGGAGATAAGAGATTGGGTGAAGAAGAAGGCAAAATGGCTAGAGAATAGAATAATGGCAAGGCTCTCCCATTGATCTCCCACTTTCACTCTCAAGGTTGATAATGGAGAAGGGAAATTAGTTCTTTCCCAAGAGTTAAAAATCTCCAAAATCCATCCCTTGTAAAGCTATGGGTGGGTGCTATTTATAGGCACCTCATGATGTAGGATGGAGCCCATGTGCAAGGCACATGGGGGATATTCTCTCTAACCACCTTGTCCGAGGAGGTGACCTCTCCGAGGAGGTGACTTCTCCGAGGAGGTGACTTCTCCGAGGATGAGAAAACCCCGAAGAGGAGATCACTCCCTCGGCGAACCCTTCTTCTTAGCCACACCTAACCAATGATCCCCAATCATCCCAAAGGGTCAGGGGTAGTCCTAGAGGACGTCCTGCCGCAAAAATATTGCCGAGTCTCATGGACCCCCCGGGGTCGTGCCACCTCAACCCGGGTATAGGCTAGTTTAACCGAAGAGTGAATTTATCTCCACTCACCGTCCTCGGGATCGGGTCCTTTGTTCGAACTCCATTACGCCCATGGTTCTGGTGCGTAGATCCCGGAAAGCTCCGAGCCCGCAAGTGTTCTGGGACTCATTAACGGAGCGACTTCTAGATTGCGTCTGAATCCGTTCGAAGCCAAGTGTTTAGGACCTCTAGGTTCGTGGATCCGAACCCTTTCGAGTCCGAGTGCCTCGGATCTCTAGGCTTGCTTAATACCCTTTCGAGTCTGGGCCCGAGTAAGTCTCTAGGTTCGTGGATCCGAACCCTTTCGAGGCTTAGAGCCATTCAGCCCACCAATCTTGGACTTGCGATAAATTCGGGCCCACTAATCTTGGGCTATTGGGCCTAAATAATTTAGTGGGCTTAAATTAGCTCCTCTTACACACTACAAGATGTAAAACCATTTGTTTTCTTTCCAATTATCTAGTTTAGATTCAAAAGCATTTCTTCACAATACAACCTTGGTTATTTAAACCTTTACATTAATATAAAAGAATTCCGTCTCCATATTTGTTTTGAAAGCAAGTTCACATATACGAGTTATAACCCAATCCCATAACTCAACCCACTACACACACTAATGGATCCACACATCTACTATCTTCCCTGGCCATAGGTCTAAGGGTAAGGAACACCTATAACAAGATACTAAGAAATATATATTTCTAAATATAAATAACTGAACGTAATACATACTTCCATTTCCACTGGCCTACAACATGGATGGCAAATGATACAACCCACATAACACATAACACTTTACCGGCCTCACCCGGAGGGAAACAACCCCAAGGTCACACTTTATCGAGCACAAACCGGAAGGGAGAGGAACTTATCTCAAGGCGCCACACTTTACCGGCCTCCTGGAGAGAAACAGATCTCAATTTCACACTTTATCATATGCAAACTGGGACGAAGAGGAACCTCTGTCAAAGTTCCACGCTTTACCAGCTTAACCGGAGAGAAACGAACTTCCAACCACATCAGAACATGCTAGATCACACAACTACCACACGTGTATTACATACTCATAATCTATTCAAAAACAATAATGTCATCCTCCACCAATGACTAAGGACAAAACTCTAATAATTAAATACAAGACCCTTACAACGCGATTTCACAACTAATTCCACCATTTTTTTCATTAAACCAAAAGAATTACCAACATAGTTTTGTTATCAAGCCGAACCCGTTGTTTCAAATACCCTAACACCTTTGTCAAAACCTCTATGCCATTAATAAAACCCTTTTTAAGATATACAACTTCATCCCAACTCAACGCAACACAAACAAAGCAAACACTAGGCCCGATTAATCTCTTTTAGCAACCAAAGCATTAATTCAATCCCCTAAAGCATTTGTTAAATCTTATAAGCATCAATTCAATCTCATTACACATAACCCAATTATTGGCCAACTTTACCCCTCTTTGTTTATTAATTCTTAATGACAAATTAGGGTTTTTTGCCACAATCAACATAGACATGATTAACTACCTCCCAACATACCAAATCAACCAACAATCATACAATTCCAACTCTTGAAACTCAAACCCCTAATCCCCTCTCATGCTTTTGGAAAATCCCTTAACAAATATATTTTTAAATGCAATAAAAACTACCACATGTCTATCTATAAAGAGGTATTGAAGAGGAACAAAAGAATCCCTACCTCTTGAAGCAAAGAGGAGACAACCCAAAAATCGTCGGCAACGAAACGATGATCTGTTCAGATTAAATGGAAGCCCTCGCCAAGCTCTATGTTTTGGTATATGGAACTAGAGGTCAAAGATGTTTAGAAATAAATGAAATCAAGGTTAAAAGCTTGAAAACTCAAAAATAACAAAAAGAGAGAGAAGAGGGAGTGAAAAATGAAGAGATTTGACCAAAAAAAGTGACTTTTAAAGATTTGATTTTGGACAAACTGTCACACCCCAAATTCGGGCATGACCGGCCGTGGCCCACAGGAACTTAGCCCAAGGCACACGTAAGCCTAAACACGAATCCAATCACATTGAACAACTGAACAATAGTCCAATAATAAATAACCAAAACTCAATCCAGACATGTCACAATTATAAACGGCAAAATCAACCGTAATAAAAAACCATCCAAACTTATGGGATATAAACAACCCACCTATAAAAAATAATCCTAAATGAACTTCGATAAGAATAAATATAAATATGCACAAACTTGACATAACACTCTAAACTAAAGGAATGCCCTAGAGGTCCATGCAATTGAGTCCCCGCTACGCCATGAGTCCACTCTAAGTCCTTCTAACACCTGGAAATGGTAACAACTAAGTCAGCTGATAGCTCAGTGAGTAGCAACATGGATAGTAAATACAGTTTTGAAAACAGGGTTCAATTCCAAAATAAGATATATATCACAGAAACTAGATTGGCATACAGTTTGGTAAATACAATCTGTTTCAAAAATAAGGTTCCATAATTCAACACTTAAAATACTCATGTCTCGCAAGAACATGATAAACGACATTTTTCACTTAAAACAGATTATAACATGAACACCAATAATTTTCTGGGTACCAATAAAAACAAATAATCTGCCACACATTTCTCAGGCTATAAGCCCCGTTGGATCCAATACCGAACTAAGAGTCATCCTCAGGGTGGCACCTGGGCCTTTTCTCAAAGACGATCCGATTGAAGGTCACCTAGTTGTTTTTAAAGGTCTTTTCCTTACAATCGTTGAGCACTAGAGTCATCACGGCCCAACCCGGATCTGTTCCCTAGTGGCCAGAGTCACCACACACAGTGGAATAATTTCCCTGGACTAAATACACACATGGTCCCAATAATCAATACGCATCAGTTTCGCAAAACATGGTAGTTCATCATTATAAACATGAGACCAAAACAAATAGTTTACAGTATGCCAAGTTCATACATGTTTCAGAAATAATTTGATTCAATTGATAATATAATAATTTATCAAAACAGTTTAATCATGAAACAACAATTTAATTTTTCCAACAGTTCAGGGTAGGGGAACATTTATAAAAATATGTAGCATGAAACTACTCACCTGAAACACAATAATATAATCCTCGAATAGAGTGTAAAAGTCCAACTAGTGGCCTGAACCAAGTATAAAAACTACGCGTCACAACTAATTTAAAAATACTAAAAAAAAATAGGAACTAAGTAACCTCAAACTAAAACGCACTAACACGGCTCAACCCAACTCACCGTTACTCTTAAATATTACCTAAGTTCATATTCTTCAAGGTCTAAAATCACCCAAGACATAGATTACGATCGAAACTTAACTAAAAATAACTTTAAGATGAAACAGTGTTTTAAACAAGTTTTCCCAATCTATTCGCTAACTTTGAAAATTACAAAACCCACTCCACGCTATTCGAAAAATTCCAATAACCTCCAGATATGATCTAATATATCCCAAGTTTCAAACCCAATTGGTTTCACTTGATTTTCTTATCAGAATAATTATCTACAATTTATTATATCCAAACAGATTGTTTTCTGCAGCACTTTAAAGAAATTGACGGTTCTCTTAATATACAAGAGCAATCAATGCAAGGCCAAAAACATACGAAACTAGACTCGTAACCGGTTCTAATGACACTAATTTGATAATTTTTGGATTTATACCCAAAGAGAACAACACTCCCGAATTTACTGTTTCGGACTGGTTTCCTGGACAGATTTGAATACCTCAATTTATATGGATTTTGACTCCCAAAAATTATGAAAAAATTCAGATATGCAATCCAATATGTAATTGATCTACTGTAAAAATTTCAGATTAAAATTCATCCGTTTGATATGGTTTCTTGATTTTTAAAGTTAGCGATTATGTGCAGAATTTTTTTTTTGAACTAAGAATTACACTCATTCTTTATACATCAATTTTACTCCTCAGATTTCTTAACAGCATATATATATACACAAAATACATACACCTACAATCTCTCCATCAATGAATTAAATAACAACATTATTAGGATAAAGAACAAAGAAAGAAGAGAAGGAAACTTAGGAGGCCACACAGCACAACACACCCAAAGCTCTCCTTCTTGGCTACAACAATAATCTTGATGATTGAAAAACCCCTCTCTTTCCTTCATAAACCCACCGCTGCTAGGGCTGCTAGTGTTGTGGAAAACAATTATAACAAGAGTTAGGGTTTGTGTTTATTTTATTTTATTTTATCTCTCCATTAATTTAAATAAAATACAACTACTATTAGATCAAAATATGCTTACTAATTTGACACTTAATTTTATTTTATTTTATTTATTTATTTATTTTTTAAATAATAAATCTTGCCTTTAAATTGAAGACTTTCACCATAAATTTATTTTAGGTTTTAAAATTAATTGAAATATCCTCCAATAATATTTAATTTGCACCTTAGAATTCACCACCAAAATATTTGAGATTGTAATATTATTATTTAATTATTTACTTAATTTTTATATTCGGGTTCTCACACAAACCGCTCGAGAGGTCAAAAGTGAGCTCAAACGGTGAATCGAGGCTTCCAGTATCTCAGAAAATTTTGAAAAATAGAGTTGGAAGGGTCGGCGGACTGCTTGAGCGGTGAAACTTGCACTCAAGCGAACTATACATACGACACAGATTCACAAACTTGAAACGGGCATAACTCTCTCGTCCGTACTCCGTTTAGGGTCGTTCTTGTGTCCAAATTGAAGCCCCAGAAGTAAGAATTTTAATGGTTCTAGCCTCATATCAAGATTCAAAGTGTGGAGAGAGAAAATGATAAAAGAGTAAAAACTACTCAATAACAACTATTAGAATTTAGAGTTTTTGATCCAATTTTGCCCAACCACTATGGTAACACCTCGACCAAGGCTCAAATATCTACTAAGAATGTTCTCAATCATGATAACCAAAGAATCAAATATAATTCCATTATACCAAGAAGTATAGAGTGCTACAGGTAGGTTTTTTTTTTTTTTTTGTTGCTCATTTTTGTTTCAGCATTGCTATTTAAGACAAAAAATTAGACCCAATTTTCAAGCTTGATGATGGGACAATCAATTAGGATATTAAAAGTAACACTCTCTTTCTTATCTAGGGGTGCAAATTTGGCACACCGACCGGCGGCCCACCTGAAGCCCCTCGCAGCTTGGCCTGGCTAGGCCCATCCAAGCCCAAGCTTGGGCCGAGCCCAGCCTGAGACCCTGGGCCTGGGCTTGGGCCGTCTGTTTTGAAGCCCAGCCTGGTTCGTGAGCCCAATCCAAAGCCCTTTCCATCAGCCCACTCAAGGCTCTACCCACCTAAGGCCCAGTATCATTTTTGATGAAAAAATAGAAAAAAAATGGTCAGGCCCAACCCGAGGCTTGCCTGAGTACCCTCTAGGCCTGGGCCTAACTTTCTGGCATGCGGGTCAGCCCGACCCAAATTTTGGCGGGAGCCTGCACGACCTGACTGTGAGTTAGGCCGGGCCAAATTTACACATCTTCTCTAATCATCAACCAATTATATCACTTACACATCATTGGATCTATAAAGTGGATCTAAAAAGTGGACTTATATATGATGTATATATATATATATTTTAATTTAGGCTTCTAAATTTAGTTCAACGAAAGAATCAAAAGATTTTAAAAATTATAAAAATTAGTAAATTTTTTTTTGACTTACTTTAGCTTATTTATTTATTTTTTACTTTTTAGATTCATTACGTACAAGGATTGAAAATAAAAATTTTAATCTAATTAAAAAAATCACTAAAAATATTTAAAAAAAAAGAAAAGAAAGAGGTAGCTGAATTAACATCCAAACAAACAAAATTATTTGGTTGAAGAAATCAAACCCTGTCTGGATTTAGGAAACAGAGAGAGTTCCATTCCTTGGCACTTTTCCAAATCCTAAACCGATTCAACTTTCACATTGACTTTCACTCTCACTCTAATATAAGGAAAATGCTATAGGTCTCAAATTTTCTACCAAATAAATGAGTAAATGTCTCACTTGGCCCACAATCCACGTGAGACATTTGATCATTTATTTGGTAAAAATTTTGGTATCCTAGCATTACCCCTAATATAAACACCCCTAACCATCCATGCCTTGCCTACAAACCCAACTCTCGCTCTTCTCTCTGCTTTTTTAGTATCAATTACTGCATATACGCGTCCTCGTCCTTGTTCTATATTTTTCTTGTTCTTGTTCTTCAATCAAGCAATGGCTGGTACTCTCATCACTCCCGGCGGTGATGATTCCCCGAAGGATTATCCCTGAAAACTGACTTGGTATGCCTTGGTAACTTGCATCGTCGCTGCCATGGGTGGGCTGATTTTTAGCTATGACATCGGTATCTCTGGTAAGCCCATCTTCAACTTAATAAATCTTCACTTCTGCTACTTTCGAAAAATATTTTGTCTATTCATAAAAAAATCAATGCCCAATTAGTACACATTAATGTTGTCTATTCATGTATATATATGATAGAGAAAAACTAGGGATCATGAAAAAACTTTCATGAAAATGATCATGAAAAATTTATGACCCTTGAATTACCTTGATTAGTGTGTGATGCTTTATTTTAAGTGTAATCCAAAGGTCATGAATCTTTCATGATTATTTTCATGAAAGCTTTTTCATGATACCTAGCATTGCTCTATATGATATTGATTAATAACGGTGATGATGATTAGGTGGGGTGACATCAATGGCTCCGTTTCTTGACAAGTTTTTCCCGTCTGTGTATCGGAAGGAAGAGCTCGATCACTCAACCAATCAGTACTGCAAGTTACCAACAGCCAAACGCTGACCATGTTTACGTCGTCCCTGTATTTGGCTGCTCTTTTTGCATCCTTCTTCGCCTCGACGATGACCAAGAAACTGGGCTGCAAGTTTTCCATGCTTATGGGCGATTGTGTCTTCTGTTGCGGTGCTCTTCTCAACGCCTTCGCTGTACACCTCGCTATGCTCATCATCAGTCGAATTTTGTTAGGTGTTGGTGTTGGTTTCGCCACCCAGGTAACTCAATTCATAAAAACTCTCTTTCTTTCTTTCTTTCTTTGCTCCAATCCAATCCAATCCAATATTATTACGTACAGTCGCACTTTGATTGAACATAATAATGTATGTTTGTATTTAATAATTTACTAAATTCCAAATTAATTAATTTCAGCCACATCACATCCTCTAACTTGTCTGTTTCAAATTACAGTCAGTGCCACTGTTTGTATCGGAGATGGCTCCACACAGATACCGCGGAACCCTAAACGTCTGCTTCCAACTATTCATCACAATTGGCATTCTGATTGCCGGCCTTGTCAACTACTTCACCAACATGATTAAGGGCAACTTGGGCTGGCGCATCAGCTTAGGTGGCGCGGCTGCTCCAGCCGTCCTCATGATCCTCTCATCTCTCTGGGCCTCCGAAACCCCAAACTCCCTCATCGAGAGAGGCCACTTCGAAGCCAAGAAGCAGCTCCAGCACATCCTTGGAGTTGCCCATGTCCAAGCCGAGTTCAACGATCTGGTGGATGCAGGTGCAGCCTCAAAGGAAGTGGAACACCCATGGAGGAACCTATTGATGAGCAAGTATAGGCCTCAGCTTTGTTTAGCTCTGTTGATTCCGATGTTCCAACTACTCACTGGGATCAATGTAGTTATGTTCTACGCTTCTGTGCTGTTCAAGACCGTTGGGTTCTAGAGCAAAACTTCGCTTGCATCGGCCATGATCACCGGTGGTGTGAATGTTCTTGCGACATTTATCTCTGTTTTTGGGACTGATAGGTGGGGGAGGAAACCCCTGTTTCTATGGGGAGGTGGCATCATGCTTGTGTTTCAGGTAATCCTTGTAACCAATTCTTTTTCTCCATCATCTTTCTATTTATGTATTGATTTTGTGTCCAAATTTTCAAGTTTGTAAAACACACTAGTATTGTATTTGCACTATTTTATTACATGCTAAATTTTTTACTTATATATATTTTTTTTAATTGTGTATGTGTTATTTATATATGCAGAGTGCAGTAGCAGTTCTTATTTGCGCTAAATTTGGAGTAACAGGAGATGCTTTTGATTTGGGAATCCTATATATTCAAGCATCCTAGTGTGTTGCATCTGCATCTTCGTCACAGCTTTTGCATTCTCATGGGGTCCTCTAGGATGGTTGGTGCCTAGCAAAATCTCCCTCTCGAGATTCGGTCATCCGTGTAGAGTATCGTCGTGACTGTGAATATGTCATTCACTTTCCTCGTTGCCCAAGTCTTCCTTGCTGCTCTTTGCATGCTAATCTTGAGCCTCTTCGTCATCTTCTTCGTACAATATACCCATCGAGGAAATGTCACAAGTGTGTAGAGGGCACTGGTACTGGAAAAATTTTGTTGATGATAAAAAGGAAATCGAGGTGAAGAATGAAAGGCCTTAGAAAGATATCATAGCTAGTCGGCATGTCATTATTAGTATTTTTTTTTTTTGGGGGGGGGTTTAAGTTTGGTTTTTATTAATACTTTTAAGTTGTTCAACAAAAAAACAAGGTTGTTAGGATTCTTTTGTATAAATTTTACTGGTCTTATACATTAATTTGTGGTTGTGTTTTGACGTTTTCTGGGCAACCAAGCAGTGTGTGATGGGAAAATACAAACAGAACTATATAGAAAATTCCAGAAAACCCATTTATTGTCTTGTTTGGTTATTTAGACAAATGAGAGGAAAAATCCCTTAGTCTAGGTTGGTTTGGCCTTTTGAATGAAAAATTCATATGATTCGAAACATGTGGGTGTTTTCGAGATAGCTGACTTTGAAACTTTGGATTTACCGGTTTCAAAAAATAAAAATCAGTGCATCAAGATTTACGTTTTTCCTTTTGCACATTGTCTTTACAACCAAAAGTGTACGAATAGTAACAGGGTAGGTACAATTCTCCACAACTGATCTGCTTGTATCGACTTGGTCACTGATTTTTTTTTTGGCAGTGTGTGAAATCAAGTCCTATAACCTTTTTGGTAGCATAACATACTTGCCGGTTCATTGAAGTAATTTCCACTCTCACTATGTTCCAACTAAGCCTTTTCAATATTTGGAATTGGAACTTATACCTGGTGCTAGAAGGGTGCTGCCCAATGCGCTTGAACATATAATTTCTATTTTCATTTACAAACCATTGTTTTTATTTTGGGTAAACTACCAATAGGTCCTAATAGTTAGACTTAATTCCCATAAACTCTGATTAAAAATAAGTCTTGATAAAATTGTCGCTAAAAATAATTTTTGTGACAATTTTTTATATATGTCGCTAAAAATTAACAATTATTGACTTTTTTTGTCATGATTTTTATAATTTATCGCTAAAACTTACAATTAGTGACTTTTTTTATGACAAATTTTTTCTATAAGACCTATTAGACAATAAGTCCACTTATTAAGACCTACACGTAAGTACCCTTTTTATTTTTTGAAAGAACTATACACTTCTTCTTTGATCAATTAACGAGTCTCTCATCTCCTTGTCTATCTATATATTCTCAAATTCATTTATTATTATTATTATTTTTAAAATTAAAAAAAAAAAAAAAACTTAGTAGGGGGTGTTGGCCTTACTAATATTGATAGCATAAATCTTGTAAGCCAAAGACCTAGTACTAGGGGAATGCATGAGTACATGTCTAGCAACTCTTTAGGATTTAATAGAAAATCAATGAAAATGAAGGAACAAAATAATTTTTTTGATCTAGTAGTAGTACTAATGTAATTTGGCTTTGGTTTTGGAACAATGTTACCAAAAAACACTAATACCTTAGTCCTTAGTGATTTGCACTTTGGAACATACATTCTTAAAAATGGCACAATTTTGTGAGGCTTTTCCCAATATAAGCCTTTTTTACATTGTATTTCCAAAACTAGGCCAACTTCTGAAGGAATTCCAAAACTAAGCTAAAGCGCCATTACTATTCGCGCTTTTACTGTTAGGAGGCCAAAAGTTGATGAATAGTGAAATCGCTATTTGAAATCGCGATTTTAATTAAGAAAACGCTGTTCCAAATCGCGCTTTTAACATAAAAAAAAATTTCTGAAGAAAACGCTATTTAAAATAGCGCTTTTACTGTGCATATAATAATTTTTTTTTTTTTTTTTTTTTTTTTTTTAAAACGCCATTTGAAATGGCGTTTTTATACCAACCAAAGCCAACCCACACACTGACACACACACTGACACACACACACCAATGGACACACCCACAACACTCAAGCATTGAAATAATATAATTTTTATATATAATAATAATTTATAATAATTAATTATATAATTTTTATAATTTTCGTAAATATAAATCATTTTTAGGTTATGAATGGTTTGATTTATAATACGTATGTAAGGATAAAAATTTTTATAATCAAAAATAATTTTTATAATCAAAAACAATTTATAATACGTATGTATTATAAAAAATTTTATAATAATTTATAATACGTATGTATTATTTGAATCTTTACATTTTTTATTTAAAATTTTTCACAGTAAACCCATCTTCACATTTTATAATACGTATGTATTATTCAAAAATAATTTATAAAAATTTATAATTAATACATATGTAAATAATTTAATACGTATCTTCACATTTACATTTACAGTAAACCCATCTTCACATTTACATATGTATGATTTAAGGGTAAATTTTTTGATAAATGACTTAAATGATAAATCAAACCATCCATAACCTAAATTTTTTTACCCTTACATACGTATGGTTTAAATAATTTATAAAAATTATTGTCATACGTATGTAAAAATCGATTATAAAAATTGCAAAAATTATTCAAAAATTATTACAGTAAATCCATCTTCACATTTAGATTATTTATAATTTTTAAAATTGCAAAATATAATTTTCGTAAATATAAATCATTTTTTTACCCTTTATTTATAAAATAAAGGGTAAAAAAATTGTAAAAATTGTAAAAATTAAAAAAAATTTAAAAATTATAAAAATTATATAATTGATTATTATAAATTATTATTATATATAAAAAAATTTATAATCAATTTTTGCAATTTTTATAATCGATTTTTACATACGTATGGCAATAATTTTTATAAATTATTTAAACCATACGTATGTAAGGGTAAAAAATTTTAGGTTATGAATGGTTTGATTTATCATTTAAGTCATTTATAAAAAAATTTACCCTTAAACCATACGTATGTAAATGTGAAGATGGGTTTACTGTAAATGTAAATGTGAAGATACGTATTAAATTATTTACATACGTATTAATTATAAATTTTTATAAATTATTTTTGAATAATACATACGTATTATAAAATGTGAAGATGGGTTTACTGTGAAAAATTTTAAATAAAAAATGTAAAGATTCAAATAATACATACGTATTATAAATTATTATAAAATTTTTTATAATACATACGTATTATAAATTGTTTTTGATTATAAAAATTATTTTTGATTATAAAAAATTTTATCCTTACATACGTATTATAAATCAAACCATTCATAACCTAAAAATGATTTATATTTACGAAAATTATAAAAATTATATAATTAATTACTATAAATTATTATTATATATAAATATTATATTATTTCAATGCTTGAGTGTTGTGGGTGTGTCCATTGGTGTGTGTGTGTGTCAGTGTGTGGGTTGGCTTTGGTTGGTATAGAAACGCCATTTCAAATGGCGTTTTTAAAAAAAAAAAAAAAAAAAAATTATTATATGCACAGTAAAAGCGCTATTTTAAATAGCGTTTTCTTCAGAAATTTTTTTTATGTTAAAAGCGCGATTTGGAACAGCGTTTTCTTAATTAAAATCGCGATTTCAAATAGCGATTTCACTATTCATCAACTTTTGGCCTCCTAACAGTAAAAGCGCGACTAGTAATGGCGCTTTAGCTTAGTTTTGGAATTCCGTCAGAAATTGGCCTAGTTTTGGAAATACAATGTAAAAAAGGTTTATATTGGGAAAAACCTCCAATTTTGTTCTAAAGTGGTGAATTTAGCGAGTCAAAATGACCCAAAAAAATTTGCCATTTTATTTCCTTAAAGGTTTCTTTAGGAGGAAAAAAACACAAATTAAAATCTAAGGAGAGTGGAGTTTTGGTACGCCAAAAATGTTTTAAAAAATGAGCATAATACTCTTATAAATGTGTTTTATATGATTAATTTGAAGAAAAATAGACTATAATTTGTTAAATGTCTGATTGTTAAAATGAAATATCTCTATAAGTATCTCAAGTTCTAATAGTATAATCTATAAAAGTCTACTCCTATTGTGTCACATTTCAAAGCATTCGGTGTATAATGTTTCTGTTTTGTTCTGCATAACTAAAACGATCTTGTGTTTCTGGTAACATAGTATTGGTGTAAAGAAATTTCGCTCTCTTAGCCATGTGATTATTTCAAGATGTGTTTGGAGATCTTTATTTTTTATTTTTTGTTTTAATTTTTCCTACGGCAAGTCTATCATTCACTTTTTAGTCATAATTGCTAGGTCCACACACCCTAGTAATGCAAGTTCAACATCCACTTTTTTTTTCTTTCTTTTTTTAATAATAACTTTGTTGCTTGTTTAGATTTCATTTTTGTTAATGGAGAAAAATGTACATTGAGGGCCTACTTTCTTAATTGAACTCTAAATTTAAGGCATGACTAACTTTTGAATGATAAACATAAAAGAAAAAGAAAACAGAACCGTAACATTGAGGTGAAACTCAGAAATAAACTCAACATAAGGCATTAGTAACAGAATACCACTAACAAACAAATTACAATTAGTGAACTGATGTCATTATACTAATGCCACATACTCCTGCCACCTTGGGCAATCTATTACATCTTTTGAAATGTCGCATTATAGTCTACACGTTCAATTTGAAAAATCTTGCAAATCCTCTCACGCCAAATGTCATAACCACTGTAGCAAAAGTTTGATCTGGTCTGGAATTTGTAATCTAGCAAACTACTTCAAGAACCATTTTAGGGAAGGATTTTCCTTTCAAGTTCCTATTTAGCCAGTGAACCGTTATGGTTCTTTTTCATTCTTTAGGATCTCATTTTTGTTCTTATAATTGAACTATTTTATATGTTAGTGCCGTCATAGAACCATGGATTTTGTGGCTGCCTGGAAGAATCTGAAGAAAGACAAGCCATGTACTATCAAGTTTTGTCACAAATGCCTCTGTAACAGGTTATATACAATGATGTGCTTCTTGTAATTTAGTAGTTTATTTTTTGATGTGTGCATTGATGGGAGAAACGAACACCGATTCAACAACCCAAATCAAACACAAATTACCGAAAATAAAATATTCTCCCTCTTTATGTGAATCTGCTAGGAAGCAATTAAATTGAGCACAAAATATATAACAAAATGGAATCAAAGGCACATGCACAAAAACACGAGCAATTTTTATGTGGAAAATCTTCTCGGTGTGAGAATGAAAAACCACGGGACCTTAGTCCACCAAAATCTCCACTATCAACAAATAATGGGTGTACAACAAGTTCTCTCTAGCTATAACTAGAGGCAAACAACAAAGATACAAACTCAAGAAATAAACATTCTTGGCAACAAAAAAAGAGAGATCTCACCAAAAACAGGGGACTGTTCCAGAACCCAAAAGCTGCTACAGAATGCTCTAAAACCAATCTCCACCGCTCAGATTTTAAAGCCCTGAGTCACGAACCTACTCACTAAATTTCAGCTCAATCGGACCATGGATGCTTGCCGATCGGAGCTTTTGATCAGATCTGAGCAGAATCTTCAAGAACACTTTGAAGCCTTTTTTCTTCTCTGTTTTGGACTGCAACTTCTCTCTTTCTCTCTTAGATTTTTTGGCAACAAATGGGGGTGCCTCTATTTACACACCACATTTTGTCTCAAGACATACCATTATCGATTATTTTTTATTACAATAATGACCTTATCTAAAATGACGACAAAAGAATATCAATACACACCTTAGTTGAATACACAACATCCAAACCCTAACCCTAGCCACCATTGTTGCAGCTGCCGCCATTTCACTGCCGCTGCCTCATCGCCCCTCTCTAGCTTCGGCGAATCCCCATCACCACAAACCCTCGCTGTCTCTCTGCCATATCTGCATCAATGTAGCCAACTAAAATTGGTTTTCCACTTCCAAAACTAAGTGTCAACCTGGAAGTGCCTCTAAGATATCTCATTATCCACTTTAGTACATTCTAATGCTCTCTTCTTGGATTTGAAAGAAATCGGCTAACTACACCAACTTTGTGAGCTATATCTGACCTTGTGGAGACCATTGCATACATTAAGCTTCCTACAGCTGAGGCATATGGAACTCTTTCCATATCTTCCTTCTCTTTATTTGTAGAAGGGCTTTGATTAGTGCTTAACTTAAAATGAGTAGCAAGAGGTGAGCTAACCACTTTATCATTGTTCATGTTGAATCTTTCAAGCACTTTTTCAATGTACTGCTTTTGTGACATGTACAACTTCTTCTCTTTTCTGTCTCGATAAATTCGAATACCAAGAATTTGCTTTGTTGGCCCCAAGTCCTTCATGGCAAAGGACTGGCTTAGTTGCTTCTTCAATTTGTCAATTCTTGAAGGATTTCTGCCAACAATCAACATGTTATCAACATAGAGCAATAAAATAATAAAATCATCATCAGAGAATTTCTGCACAAATGCACAATGGTCAGAAATAGTTTTCATGTAGCCTTGCTCCCCCATAACTGACTCAAACTTATTGTACCACTGTTTGGGTGCTTGCTTCAAACCATAAAGACTTTTCTTTAGCTGACACACATAATCCTCTTTTCCTTTCACTCTGAAACCCTCTGCTTGTTCCGTGTAAATCTCTTCCTCCAAGTCACCATGAAGTAAGGCAGTTTGCACGTCCATTTGCTCAATCTCTAAGTCTAGACTGGCGACTAAGCCAAAAACTACACGAATGGAAGACATTTTCACAATTAGTGAGAAGATCTCATCAAAATCAAAGCCTTTTTCTCTTACTGAATCTTTTAACAACTAGTCTAGCTTTGTATCGTGGTTGTGAAGTGAGTTCATCATGTTTCACCCTATACACCCACTTGTTCTTCAAAGCTCTTTTGCCCTTAGGCAACTTCACCAACTCAAAAGTGTGATTGTCATGCAATGACTGCTTCGCATCTTACATCGCATCAACCCACTTTAGCTTATGGTCATCTTCCATGGCTTCTACATAACACTTGGGTTCTCTCCCGGCAGTCATTAACACATAGTCATCTGTATAATACCAAGTGGAAGGATGTCGGTCTATAGCAGACCTCCTGGTTGGAACATCTGGTGGTATCTTTGGTGTTAGCAACTGATCAAGAGTCTTGTCACTTGTCTCAACTTGTAAAGGGTCATTTGAATCACCTAGACCTTGTTGGTCATCTTGAACATCATGTTCAACCTGTGCAGGCAAATCTATCAACGGAACCGGATCCAAGTCAACTAGACCATCACCATACCAAGACATTGTTTTCTCTGCTTTCTCAATATCTTGTATAGTTTGATCTTCAATAAACACAACATCTCAGCTTCTCACTAGTTTCTTGACAACTGGATCATATAACCTGTAGCCAAACTCATCTAGGCCATAGCCTAGAAAGATGCACTGTCGGGTCTTCGTATCGACCTTAGACCTCACATCTTTTGGAATATGCACAAATGCCTTACACCCAAAGACACGTAAGTGATCATAGGAAACTTACCTGTCCAAACTTTGTCTAGTACATCAAGCTGAAGAGGAATATATGGTGTGATATTAAGAACATGTACAACTGTACTCAAAGCCTTACCCCAAAAGGATCTTGGTAACTGTGCCTATGAAAGCAAACATCTCACTCTTTCAACCAGTGTCCTATTCATCCTCTTAGCCAAGCCATTCAACTGTGGAGTCTTTGGAGGTGTCTTTTGATGCCTAATACCTTGTTGTCTGCAATAATGATCGAAGGGGCCTGAGTATTCTCTCCCATTATTTGTTCTGATGCACTTCAGCTTCTTCCCAATTTGTCTCTTAACCAAGGCTTGAAATTGTTTAAACACATCCAATACTTGATCTTTTCTTTTCAAGGTATAGACCCACAACTTTCTTGAGTGATCATCTATGAAGGTCAAAAAGTAAAGGGAGCCACCAAGTGTTCTCGTCATCATAGGGCCACAAACATTTGAATATATTAAGTCAAGTATATCTTGTTTTCTTGAAGAAGGGAAACTCTTGAAGAAAACTCTATTCTGTTTTCCTGCCAAGCAATGAGTACATCTTTTCAAGTGTG
Organism: Camellia sinensis; assembly: GCF_055761805.1. NCBI lineage: Eukaryota > Viridiplantae > Streptophyta > Magnoliopsida > Ericales > Theaceae > Camellia > Camellia sinensis. The sequence goes on from NC_138962.1 coordinate 105,656,127, forward strand.
CACTCTTCATTCTAGACAAAAGATTCTTTTTAGCCAATATTGTCAAGCCTTTTTCACTAATGTGGGCAAGCCTCTTGTGCCATAACTCTACTGTCAACTCATCTTCCATTGCATTAATAATGCCTTTGAAGAGTCTTTCTTGCAATATGTATAAAGTAGAAAACTTCTTGCCTCGAGCTACAACCATAGCACCCCTAGTGAGCTTCCACTGACCATCATTGAAGGTGTTGCAATACCCTTCATCATCAAGTTTACCTGCAGAAATCAAGTTCATGAAGATAATAGGAATATGCCTTACATCTTTAAGAACCAACCTTGTGCCATTATTCATCTCCAAGCATACATCTCCAATACCAATGATTTTGGCCAAGCCATCATTGCCCATCTTTACTGTCTCAAAGTCACCAGGTGTATATGAAGTGAATAATTCCTCTCGAGATGTAGCATGAATGGAGGTGCCACTATCAATTACCCAATTAGTGTCATGGCATGCAATATTAATGACATCATCATCATAAACGACTAAGAAGTCTTCTGAAGTAGTAGTGGCAACACGATCATCAACCTTTTCATCATTGTTCGTTTTCTCATTCACTCTCTCCTTGTTCTCTCTCTTCAATTTTCTGCAATGTTTCTTGATGTGCCCTTTCATGCCACAATGATAGCACTCAACATTAGCAAACTTGTTGGACTTGCTTATTTTTATCTTTGTTCTTAGGACCTCTGCTCTTACTTCTCCCTTTACTTTCTGTAACCAAAACCTCTGACTGTGAAGAGGATCCCTGTGATTTTCTTCTCATCTCTTCATTTAAAACACTGCTCGTAGCCAGATCCATATTGATTACACCATCTGGGGTCGAGTTAGATAATGACATTCTGAATGTCTCTCAAGAATTAGGCAATGTACCAAGTAAACACAACCCCTGTACCTCATCATCAAACTTGATACCTATCCTAACCAACTGATTAATTATTCCTCGGAATGTGTTCAAGTGATCTGTCAATAGGGTTCCATCTTGGTATCTCAAAGTCATCAATTGCTTTATTAGAAACATTTTATTGTTTCTAGCAAGCAACCGTTACGTAACGTCGTTAAGTAACGATTTTGGTGGTTACTGCCACCCGTTACGGCCGTTTTTGCAGTGTGACTGAGATTCACAGGTGTGTCGGCCGTAGCGGTCGTAACGGTGCCGTAACAACCGTAACGGCCTGTTACGCACCGTTACGTAACAGTTCCAAACTGTTTCTTTCATAGAGAGAAGATGGAAGATAAAGAGAGAAAATGGAGGAGCAAGAGATAAAGAGAGAGAAGAGGGAAGATGAATAACATATTATTGATTTGTTGAAGCTGTAAGACCTATGTTATTCTACTCAGCTACTATCACTCAACCATTTTGTTTGTGTGTGTCTATCTATATATTGTTTGATAATAATAATAATAATAATAATAATAATAATAATAATAATAATAATGATAATAATAATAAGTGTGGTCATTATTTATTTGGCTTGGTTGAAATATGTATATATATATTTAGGCTCTTATTTATTCTCTTACTTTTGTTATTGTTTATCATATATATAATAGTTAATGATTGATTTTTTGTATAATATAAAGTCATTAATTATTAAAATAAAATATAAAAAACTCAATTTATAGTGATTTAAAAATATGAAATATATTGAATCATACTTAAAAATTTACAAAAATTGAACAATATTTATTTTAAACCCAATAAATATGATCATGGAAAAAAATATGCGTATCGGTAAGTTTTTTTCAAATTGTGCGAAAAATAAAAAAAATTCACGGTTCCGGTTACCGTCATCGTTACGCTATGGCCTTTAAACCCCGCAACCGCAATCGCGCCGCCGCCACCATTACAGCGACTGCAACCGCTTTTCAGAACCTTGATTTCTAGTTTTTCAGGCATACAACTGTTCAAGTGTGTTCCAAAGTGAGCGTGCATGTGTCTTTCCACTAATATGGTTCAAAACATTATCATCCACCCACTGCCTAATGTATCCACATACTTGTTGGTGCGACAAAGTTCATTCTTCATCAGATTTACTATCCGGCTTCTCAGTAGCAAACACTGGTAAATGAAATTGCTTCACATAAAGTAGGTCTTCTATTTTTCCTTTCCAAGTGTGATAATTAGAGCTATTCGAAGTAAACATTCAGCACAAGATACTCAACAATATGAACCAAACTCTGATACCACTTTGATGGGAGAAACAAACACCGATTCAACAACCCAAATCAAACTCAAATTAGCGAAAATAAAATATTCTCCCTCTTTATGCGAATCTGTTAGGAAGCAATTAAATAGAGCAAAAAATATATAACAAAATGGAATCAAAGGCACATGCACAAAAACACACGAGTAATTTTATGTGGAAAACCTTCTCGGTGTGAGAATGAAAAACCACGAGACCGTAGTCCACCAAAATCTCCACTATCAACAAATAATGGGTGTACAACAAGTTCTCTCTAGCTATAACTAGAGGCAAACAACAAAGATACAAACTCAAGAAATAAACATTCTTGGCAAAAAAAAAAAAGAAAAAAAAAAAGAGAGATATCTCACCAAAAACAGGGGGCTGTTCCAGAACCCAAAAGCTGCTACAGAATGGTCTAAAACCAATCTTCACCATTCAGATTTTAGAGCCTTGAGTCAAGAACCCACTCACCAAATTTCAGCTCAATCGGACGATGGATGCTTGCCAATCGGAGTCTTTGTTTTGGATTTTCTAGCAACAAATGGAGTTTATATACTCCCTCACAAATGGGCTAAAAGCTTAGCTTCTCTCCATGTGGGCTTAAGTAGCTCACATTGGCTTTACCAAAATGGGCCATCCTCTACAAAGGAGGGAAACCCAACTCAACAAATATATATATGAAAAATCTAGAAATCCCCTAGATGTTGATTTGTGATTATGTATCAATTTTAAGCAGTATATAACAATCCCAATCAAACAATCAAGATAAATAGACACAACGATTTTACGTGGAAAAACCACAATTGGACACCTCCAATTGTGATAAAAAAACAACGGGCAACAACCACAAAACAATCCACTAAGAAGATATAAAGTAATTACACATGTATACTCTCAATTACCTAGCGAATCCATGCCCGAATTGAACCAACCTCTATGTGCCTCTTCCAACCTCGTCTTCACCTCGGAATTGTCTTGACGATGAGCCACTCCGGAATCCACCAAAGCTTCAGGCTCGAATTCTTCAGAATCCACCGAAGAACAACTCTCTCTTTTGTGTAGAACAAACAAATAATCCTTTGATGTATACTCTTTAAACCATGAGTTGAATACTCAATCAAAACATCAAAGAAAACTAGCAAAATATCCCCAGATATAAACCCTAGAACCCAAGAAGAAGATCTAGAGAAGTAATCCTAAAATCTGACTGAATCACGTACTTATAGAAATCTGAATCGTGATGCTCGCTCGAGCGAAGATTCTCTCGCTCGAGCCAGGAACCAAAAACGCGTGTTTTCCATAAGTGGCTTTGCTCGAGCCACGCAAGTTTCGCTCGAGCGCACATTCATCTATTTCAGGTTTTTTGCCAGACGCAGTCTTCGCTCGAACGAGCACTCCTTCGCTCGAGCGAGCAAGGGTGGACATGCAACTTCGAATGCAACTTTGCATTTTGCTTCGGGGGCGCTGCCCCTGTACCCCCGCGAGCTGACCAAGCAGCTCGATCCCCGTCATAATCAACGAAGTGGAAATCTTGAAAGTATTAACATCACAAACTTCTCCACAAGGCACAATTCGAGTTGGATTCGCATCTAAACACTCATAGCCTCACTGAAATAAAAAGTGCGAAAACAAATACAACTTAAAGGAGTTTTGTCAAACGGGGTTGCCAAGAATAAAAACCTAACAATCTTCCCCTTTGGCAATGCCGTGACAAAACACACCTAACAAATAAAATCCTAAACACCCCAACCCTGACAGCCAATAAAAACAAACTTCTTTCTCAAGGTCATGATCTGCAAAACAACTATTAGTGCCACAATCTCCAAAACAACTATTAGTCCCACAAGAGTATATGAAAAAGCAATAGACATATGACACGATTATCTTGAAACATGAGATGAAAAACATGAATAGATGAAAACTAAGACTTATGAAAAACAACTCTCAAACAACAAAAGCAAGATCATAAACCACACAAGCAATGATATGACGATGTAAATACCAGGAACATGCAAGAAGGAAATAATTAGCAAACAATGCATAGCAACATGCAAAACAACTATAGCCAATCTCCCTTGCCAAACAAATGAAAGTGTAATGATAAACCAAACTCCCCTTCACTAAAAACAATGAACAGGAAGAAAAACAACAAAAATAATATGGTGGAGCAAGCAAGAAATCTCAGATTTGTACCTTAAAACACACAAGATTATCCAAGAAGCGCAATTACTAGTAAACACAATGTGCACAGTCTGTAGAAGATTCCTCATGAAAGAAAGTGATACATTATGTGAAAAGCATAGATCCCATGATAAAAGTGTGTGTGTGACTCTTGGAGTTCGACAAACACTAGATTCAATCGTAGTAGTGATATGAAAGTTGGACCTCCGACAAGAGAATCTAAGCACAACAAAGGAAAGTCAAACTACTAGGAATCAAGAGGTATTTGGTGAGTAAAGGCGGAGGCTCCCCCTCAATCAATGAATCCTTTATTTTTTCCTTTGTTTTTTTTTTTTTTTTACATTTTTTTCTTTCTTTTGCACACTCATTGGCAGCTGACACGCTCAAGAGTATGGAAACCGAACCAGAGAAGCATGGATATAATAAGGATGGCCTAGTTGGTGACTCTGAGGTAGCCTTTTCCTCATGGCTGGACTACAAAGAATAGAGGGGAAAGTCGTGGAGATGCAAAAAGATGGAAGGTGGTTAAGAGACTCAACATCACCCATGATATGCTAGTATAGGTCAATTCCTTTAGAAAAGCAAAAGATACAATGCCAGAAGTCCATAAAAAAAATAATCACTAAGGCGGAAGACTCCAAAATTTTCTAATCCAAAAGTGTGTACAGAATGAGATATACTAATCAAAGAACACATACTCCAAAATGAGTAATGACCACAGAAAGCACACACATATTAACATGTAATGGATATTCTTATCAATTCTAATATGCACCAAGGACTACTCAAAAATTTTAAGCTTGCAAAACCATACTAAGAAAATCTTTTTGTGTGTTTTTTTTTGTTGTGTTTTTTTGTGTTTTTTTTCAAAAATAAAGCAAGAGAAAAAAAAGAACAAGCACACATTAATGACAAAAAAAAAAAAAAAACACAGAAACCCAAAAACTAAAACGACTAAACAAATTAACACAAGTAAAGTTTTCTCGCCCAAACTGCTTTAGTATGAACAAAGTTGTGAGAATGGCGATTCTTGGGTGGTGTCTTGACGTTGTGGTTCCCTTCCCCTTCAATAAGAACCCGTCTTGACATGGTTTCCAACTTCCTATTCCTAGAACTAGGCAAATGCAAACTCGCTCCATGTTTGGTCTCAAGCACATCAAAATAACGAGGTCTAATATGACCTTTAACCTCATTACCACCAATGAAGTGTCTCCTACCCCACGAGATGTTCGAATTTCTTCCATCTCTATGAGACACTCTCCCATGCAACTTATAACAATAAGGATGAATATGACCATGCATACCACAATGATGACAAATAAACACAGGGTGTATAGGGTGTACCTTCTTTTCTTTGACCTTACTAACTTTAGGAAGATTGAGAAATCCATCCTTATGTTGAATTTTTTGTTCTCCCTTTCCTTGGGTTCTTGTATCATGAGATGTAGATGCACTCTGTTTTTGCTCTTTGTTATCACCAAAGCCAATGCCACTCTTGTCAGAACAAATTTGTTGAGACCCAATGATATTGTCCAAAGTCTTTGATCCTCTGTTCCAAAGACCAATGGTAGCCATAGCACACTTGAGTTCTTCCTCTTTCTTGATCATTAGTTCTTCCAAAGCAACTTGAGACATCTCGAGAGTTTCAATTTTTTCTTCATATGTTGCATAGATTTGCTGTAGCTCGTTCCTCTCTGTCTCACAAGTCAAGAGTTTTGCACAAAGAGCTTGTCGATCATTAGCTATCTTGATGGCATCAATCCTAGCCTCGGAAATCTCCTCCATTAGTTTGACATTCTCACTTTCACATGCTGTGAGTTTCATAGCGAGTTTGTCATTCAATTTGGATAACTTAAGAGATTCCTTATACAACTTTTCATAAGCTTGCTCAAGCTCTTCATCATCACTTCCCGAGGATTCATCATTAGTCGCATTCTCAACCAGGCTCTTCGGATACTCTGTTCGTCCTTTAGTTTCGGAAGCCGCCATGAAAGCAAGGAATTGTTTATGTCCCTCTTCACCTTGATCTTCGTTGTCACTTTCATCTTCATCAAATTCTGATTCATCATCCCAAGTGATAACTAGGGCTTTCTTCTTCCTCAACCGAGTGGGGCATTCTTGAGCAAGTGGCCAAATCCTTGGCATTCATAGCATTGGACTCTTTCAGAGTTCCCTTGTATCTTTCCTTTCTCCTTCTTGGCTATAGAATTAATTTTGAGTTTATCTTTGCCTTTAGATTTATGAGTCTGAGTAGATTCCAAAAGATTAGGATTCTTTTCCAAAAAAGATTTTTTTAATTGTTTAACAAAAGTAGCCGTAATCTTGGAATCTATCTCACAATCCTCATCAGAATCCTCTTCAACTCTATGAGCACTACTAAAAGCAATATCTTTTTGTTTCTTTTTGAAATTCCTATGTGCCTCATAAGTTTGGAGATTTCCAACCAAGTGATCCAGCTTGAGGTTGTCAACATCTTGAGCCTCCTCAATAGCCGTAACTTTTGATTGAAACCGATCGGGCAAGGATCTCAAAATTTTTCCCACAACTTTGGATTATGGTATTTTTTCACCTAAATTGAAGCTGGAATTTACAATGTCACTCAACTTCGCATAAAATTCATCAAAGGTCTCACTATCTTTCATTGAAAGGTTTTCGAAACTAGACGTGAGCCTTTGAAGTTTTGAGCGTTTAACAGAAGAAGTGCCCTCATGAATAGTTTGTAAGATATCCCAAGCCTCTTTTGCGACTTCACAATTGCAAATACGACTAAACTCTTTAGGTGTGACAGTGCAAAAGAGAGAATTGATAGCTTTACTATTCCGGCTACTATTTTGGTAATCAATTATGTCTCACTTATCAATTGGTTTGGGGAATGTTACTCTATCAACGGTAATTGTTGGTTTGGTTCACCCATTCATGACAGATTGCTAAACTTTTTCATCTATAGATTTCAAAAACGATCTCATCCGAACTTTCCAAAAAGAATAATTGGATCCGCCAAGTAAGGGTGGTCGAACCATAGAATTTCCCTCACGTATTGAATCCATTATCACAAATTAAACAAGATCTCGTTCTAATTTTTTTTTTTTTTAAAAATAAGAATGACCTGCTTTGATACCAATTGAAAAATCTAAAAATCCCCTAGATGTTGATTTGTGATTATGTATCAATTTTAAGCAGTATATAACAATCCCAATCAAACAATCAAGATAAATAGACACAACGATTTTACGTGGAAAAACCACAATTGGACACCTCCAATTGTGATAAAAAAAACAACGGGCAACAACCATAAAACAATCCACTAAGAAGATATAAAGTAATTACACAGGTATACTCTCAATTACCTAGCGAATCCATGCTCGAATTGAACCAACCTCTATGTGCCTCTTCCAACCTCGTCTTCACCTCGGAATTGTCTTGACGATGAGCCACTCCGGAATCCACCAAAGCTTCAGGCTCGAATTCTTCAGAATCCACCGAAGAACAACTCTCTCTTTTGTGTAGAACAAACAAATAATCCTTTGATGTATACTCTTTAAACCATGAGTTGAATACTCAATCAAAACATCAAAGAAAACTAGCAAAATATCCCCAGATATAAACCCTAGAACCCAAGAAGAAGATCTAGAGAAGTAATCCTAAAATCTGACTGAATCACGTACTTATAGAAATCTGAATCGTGATGCTCGCTCGAGCGAAGATTCTCTCGCTCGAGCGAGGGACCAAAAACGTGTGTTTTCCATAAGTGGCTCTGCTCGAGCGACACGCAAGCTTCGCTTGAGTGCACATTCATCTCTTTCAGGTTTTTTGCCAGACACAGTCTTTGCTCGAGCGAGCACTCCTTTGCTCGAGCGAGCAAGGGTGGACATGCAACTTCGAATGTAACTTTGCATTTTGCTTCGGGGGCGCTGCCCTTGGACCCCACCGTGGCGCGCTGTCCCCTGGACCCCCGCGAGCTGACTGAGCAGCTCGATCCCCGTCATAATCAGCGAAGTGGAAATATTGAAAGTATTAACATCATAAACTTCTCTGCAAGGCACAATTCGGGTTGGATTCGCATCTAAACACTTATAGCCTCACTAAAATAAAAAGTGCGAAAACAAATACAACTTAAAGGAGTTTTGTCAAACGGGGTTGCCAAGAATAAAAACCTAACAATATATATATATATGTGTATATGAGGAGTTGGAATGTTTCTGTATTGTATTCCACGCTTAGATGTGTCTGATCTTAGAACAGATATGGAGAAAAAATAGAAGAAGCGGCATTTTTGGAGGACTGAAATTGTCCGAAGTGCAGAGGCATCTGCAACTGCAGTTTCTGCAGGTTAGTGTTTATTTTGTTAACTTTTCTACTTTTCATTGGCATTTTAAGTATTTTGGTGGTGAATCTCACATTATTTTCTTTTCAGGAAGAAGCAAGGACACCAACCCACTGGTATGCTTGTGCACACAGCCAGGACAACTGGTTTTTCCTCTGTTCAGAGATTCTGCATGCTAAAGGCCCTGAAAATTTGGTATTAAAAAGATTGTAAAAGGTGTTAACGTTGGGCCAACACATACAAGAAGGCAACACGATTGATGGGATTATGTTGAAGGAGACTAGTACCAAAAAGTCTCGAATTTCTAATGGAGTCTCCAAGAAAGAGGTCAAAACTAGTCAAACAGTTGGAGTTGTAGAAGAGAAAAAGAACCTGGAAACAAGGATTTCTAAGGGAGTTTCATCTAAACTAATTAAACATGGAAAGAATAAAGAAGGAAGACATTGCAGAAAACAAACAAATTCTATGAAGTTCCAAAACCAAGATATTGATCTGGACATCCCATTGCCTTAGGGCACTGAGTTGACAACTGTTGCTGGAATTGACCTACCACCGGAAGCTTCTGTGCTGCTTTTGATGAGCCAAGTTAACTTTACATCTTTTTGTAGTAGGAAAAAACTGCAACTTAGCATCTGTTGATATTACATGCAGTATCAAGGGTTTGTTTGGCATTTCAACCACTCCAGTAAAACTAGTTGTTGAATAATGGTATATGCTCTGTTAGTTGAGAGAAGTGATATAACAGAGAACATTTCTAGTTCTTAGTCGGGTCCATAGATAAAGCACAATTTGCATTCACTTTGATGTTTTACTATGCATCTATTCTATTTTAAGTTTTTTGATGTTTACGGTTATCCTGTTCTTGTCACTCAACTGTTCTCAAACATGAGGTACATAACACTGATGACTAGTAGTGCCTGTTATTCTTTGTACTTCGCATATTTGTTAAGCTTTTACTGATATGATTTTGATGGACAGTGGCTATAAATATACCCCATTTACTACTGAAATGTTTGGTTGATTTGCTGCCTTGTTTCTCTTTTATTGATAATACTTTTGTAGATTAGTAACAAAATCAAGCTTTTAGTAGCATGTTGTTTTTTATCTCACTTTTTACATTGCCCATTCTCCTTTGATTGATTCTTGATTTGAAGGAAGGGGAGCCTGAAGATGTACTTTATGAACTAATACATGGGGGTCGTGGGTCAGAGGAAGATCATCTCCAGTTGTCCATTTTCACATCCGAATGCTGACTCTGATGCAAAAGGACTTGGGAGAGAATTATAAACATCTGCACTAAACTCATGTAGCTAATCAAATTCGTTGTAGTGGGTAAATATTCTCATATTTGTTGTGTTCTCTGTTTAGCTCTCCAGTGATAACTCCAAAACTTGGCAAAGATTCATGGCTGAATTCCCTACAAAATTGTACCTCCAGATCTTCTTCTATATTGAAAAAGCTGAAGCTGGAGCGGTTTGGTGGGGAAGCTGATGATTATGATAGTTTAGACTCCTAATAAATGCTTAGACTGTGAGAACCCAATAAAAAATAAATAAATACTTAAATAATAATAATTTTACAAACCTCAAATGTTTTACTGTGAATCTTTAAGTGTAAATTAAATACTATTAGAGAATATTTTAATTAATTTTCAAACACATAATATTAAAGGTTAATAATAATAATTAAGTTGGACGGTTGGTTATATATATTAGGGAAGGTAAACCCTAGAGATTTTGTGTTTATAATTTTAATCAACCCTAGCTCTCCTAACAGAAGCAACTGTGAGGGGGAGAGAGAGGGAGAGAAGAGAAAAGAGAGATCGGAGAGAAACTTTCAGCAACATTGGTGGTCAACAACTCTAAGGTATTGTCCTATCTTATTATATTTATATATTGTGATGGTTCATGTGTGTAATGTGCTTGTTGTTGGGAAGGAATGGGAGAAACGGGTGTGTTGTTTGGGTGCCAAGTCAGTGGTTAGTGATGAGAAATAATGGGTGTAATTCTTAGTCCAAAAATTCTGCACACAAACACAAACTTTAAAAATCAAGAAACCATATCAAACGGATAAATTTTAAACTAAAATTTTTACAGTAGATTAATTACATATTGAATTACAGGAATTTTCTTATAATTTTTGGGAGTCAAAATCCATATAAATTGATGCGTTCAAATCTGTTGAAAAAACTAGTGTAAAACAGTAACTTCGGAAGTGTTGTTCTCTTTGGGTACAAATCCGAAAATTATCAAATTAGCATAATTAGAACCGGTTACAAGTCTAGTTTCTTACATTTTTGGTCTTGCATTGATTGCTTGTGTATACTAAGAGAACCATTGATTTCTTTAAAGTGCTGCAAAAAGCGACCTGTTTGGATATAATTAATTGTAAATAATTATTTTGATAAGCAAATCAGGTAAAACCAATTGGGTTTGAAAGTTAAAATATATTAGTTGATATCTGGAGGGTTTTGGAATTTTTCTAACAGCATGGAGTAGGGTTTTAATTTTCAAAGTTAGCAAATAGATTGGAAAAACTTGTTTAAAATTTTGTTTTATCTTACAGTTACTTTTAATTCAGTTTCGATCTGAACCTATGTCTTGGGTAATCTTAGACCTTGAAGAACATGAACTTAGGTATTATTTAATTGTAATGGTGGGTTGGGTTGAGCTATGATAGTGTGATTTAGCTTGGGGTTACTTAGTTTCTTATTCTTTTTAGTATTTTTGAGTTAGTAGTGACATGTAGTTTTTGTACTTGGTCCAAGGCACTAGTTGGACTTTCCTATTCGGTTTGAGGCTTATATTATTCCGTGTTTAGGTGAGTAGTTGCATGCTACAGATTTTTATAAATGTTCCCCTATCCTGAACTGTTGAAAAATTAAATTGTTGTTTCAATACTAAACTGTTTTGATAAATTATTATATTGTCAATGGAATCTAAAACATGTGTAAACTTGGCATACTGTAAACTATTTGTTATGGTCTCATGTTTATAATGGTGAACTACCATGTTTTTGCGAAACTGAATTGTATTGATTATTGAGACCATCTGTATATAAAAATCCAGGGAAATTATTCCACTGCGTGTGGTGACTCTAGCCACTAGGGAATAGATCCGGGTTGGGCTGTGATGACTCTAGTGCTCAATGATTGTAAGCAAAAGACCTGGGTTAGGCTAGGTGACCTTCAATCGGATCATCTTAGAGAAAAGGCCCGGGTTGCCACCCCGAGGATGACTCTTGGTTCGATATTGGATCCAACGGGCTTATTGCCTTGAAAACTTTGTGGCATGTTACTTGTTATTCTTGGTACCCAAAAAATTATTAATGATCATGTTATATTCTTTTTTTAAGTGGAGAATGTCATTTATTATGTTCTTGAGAGACACGAGTATTTTAACTATTGACTTGTGAAACTTTCTTTCTGAAATAGATTATCTTCATGAAAACTATATGTCAATTTAGTTTCTGTGATATATATCTTATTTTGGATTTGGACTCTGTTTTCAAAACAGTATTTACTATCTATGTTTTTACTTACTAAACTATTAGCTGACTTAGTTGTTTATCATTTCCAGGTATTAGAAGGACTTAGAGTGGACAGGGACTCAATTGCATGGACCTCTAGGGTATTCATATATTTTGTTTTAGCTTGTTATGTCGGTTTTGTGCATACATTGTGGTTGAATTTTATTTAAAATTATTTTATTTTGTAGGCGAGTTGTGTCCCATTTAGTATATATTTTTGAAAGTTGATTATGGCTTGTTTTGCCATGCATACTGGTGACATGTCATTGGTTTGAATTTTGATTTATTTTTACTGGACTATTGTTATAGTTATTCTATGGGCTAGGTCCTATGGGCCACGACCGGTCATACCCTGGTTTGGGGTGTGACATAGACTATTAAATTTTCTTTGTGATGAATTTTTTGCACTGCATAAGTTATAAGGTTTCACCTTTTCTTTGTTCAAGTCTTGAATTTTTGCCCCTTTGCATCACAAAATGTTGTGGGAAAATACATAATTTTTCCTTGCAGAAAAATAAGGAGTTGGATAGAAGACCAGAATTCAAAATTTGCTGAAAAGGGAAGGAAGCAAAAGAAAGAGTTGTTGCTGCAAAGCATAAGGTAGAAAAAAACTATGGACTTCTCTAATTTGGGAGCATATAATAATGTCTTTTATAGTACTTTTATTTTAAATTTAATAATATGTACAGGAGAAACAATTGAAGCAGAAGATGAAGGAAAAAGTGGCCAAAGCTGTCATTGCAAAAAAATGGTGTTCCTCTTTCAATTTTTGAGCATGAAGCTATTTTTCACAAATTAAAACTGAAGCAGCTCAAGCTCATGCCGAGATGGTGGAGTTAAAAGGCATGTTACCTACGGGTATGTTTTAAGTGTTCCATACAAAAAAGTTGAGTTGAACTGGTAACTGGGCTGTTAAAGTTTGCCTTTGTAGAATTTGGATGGAGGTGCCTAAGTTTAGCTTGCCTATTGAGTTTGTGAATGTTGGTCTGACCTCATACTTATTGTAATTTTAACTGAGCTCGTTAAATAGCTTTTTGCATAGGGCTACAAACAAACCAAGAATTCAATTTGGCAAAATATAACTTTTGGGTTAATTTGGTATTCATTCTTTATGAACCTAGAATGGATTAGGGGTTAACCAGGTGAGTGAGTGGATCAATGCCAAAATGGGTGCAATTCTTGTTTGGGATTCTTTTGACTTATTGAATGCATGACACCTGTGAAAAGGTCAAGAAAAATTTGATATGAAAAAAATATATATACAACCTATTGTGATTTCTGATGTTTTAAATAATTCTTACCTATGTTACATGCAAATATTTTTAGAATCTCAATAACAAAATACGTTTTGGCAATAAAAAAAGATTGTTGAAATATTTATGTTGTATTTGGCCATTATGGTTGGCTACTTGACTAGATTTTGGAGAGTCGGCACATCATTTTCCTTAATAATTCTACTTGGTCACCTAGTCTTTCTTTCCTTTTCAGCAATTACACATATTGCTATAATTTGTTATAATCTCCATATTTACTATCAAGCCTCAAAGAAGGGAAGCATCCAGACAAAGCGATCTGCATACCATCCCCATCATTCATTGCCAATGCAACATTTTGACACTAAATCACCCATCGAGTTGCCCCATGCCAATACAGTTAATCCAAGGATTGATGAATTAACCCCTAGAATTACATTAACCCTACCAACAGAGCAACAAGCTCATTTGCAATCATGTAGAACCAAATGATACTCATAAAAAATCCACCCAAAACCCATGGAAGTAAAAACTTCTAAGGTGGACAATCTGATCTAGTGTACCGACAAGCAAGAACACCGAGTGCACAATCAAGTGGAAACACCAAGCAAATAAGCAACCTTTCTGCTTTTAGAACCCACACTGTCTTGAGTACTCCAGAGAAATGCTGGAAGAATGGGATCAAGTGAAGCACTGCCTACAGCGTAGAGACTTTTGAACAAGATTCCTCCTCAACTAGAGGAATTGTCAACCAGCGTGGCACTGTTAAAGGCAACTCCATTATCGAACATAGTTTAGAATAGGAGAATGACGAGTGCTCAGTTTCTATGCCATCATCAATCCATCCCCACACGGCATTGTCAGACACCTTAGCTGACTGATTTGAATATATTGTCACATTTGATGCCCACATCCACTGAGACAATGCACTACGGGACACGATTGTATCACTTTATGTGTCCATATCAAGTAAAGTACTATATAGAGTCATCCTCTTGGTTCCCTTGAGAGAACACACTTCCTTTGATAGGAAGTAATGGTGTAACAACATCCAATTTCAACCTCCATGCATGTTTCCTCAAAATCTCATTCACAGCAACAACAAATGCATAAACCGCATAAATCAAGACAAATGGGATGGCTCCGCCTACATTCACCTTACCAACATACAACATCAATGAAAGTTATACAAGAGTAACAATGAAGAAAGAAACTAATATCTCTAATAAAACATTTCCGATCAATCCAAACTTCCTGCTCAGCTACACAGAGAAACAGTCCCAACAACGACACAAGTAACAAACACTGACCCACCCAACACACTATTAAGTCCCACATCACCAGTGCCTGCCCCATAAAATCAGTAATACTTGCAAACACATTAGAAACTCCGTAGAGTCACCCCAACAACAATTGGAGATAGTCTCAATAGGCTTGAGAGCTTCTCCAAAGAACAATAGAAGTAATCCGCAGTGTGACCCAATAGATATAACAATGTAGCCAGCCAAATACACAATATTCCATAAGTAAATGCATTTTCATGACAATCACAATAGAAAAACATTGTATAATCAAAGAATCCACCGGACGAGCACTGGGGGTGCACTTTCAAGAACTCACAACGGCTTGCAAAATTCACGTGGTTGAATAATCAAGCACAAAATTTAGGGTTACTTGCTATAAGAGGAGCTAATTTGAGCCCATTAAATTAATTAGGCCCAGTAGTCCAAGGTTGGTGGGCCTGAATTTATCCCAAGTCCAAGATTGGTGGGCCCGGATTTATCTCCATCAAACGGGTTGAATCGCTCTAAGCCTCGAAATGGTTCAGATCCATGAACTTAGAGACTTACTCGAGCCCGGACTCGAAAGGGTATTGAGCAAGCCTAGAGATCCGAGACACTTGGACTCGAAAGGGTTCGGATCCATGAACCTAGAAATCCGAAGCACTTGGCTTCAAATAGATTCAGATGCAATCTAGAAGTCGCTCCGTTAATGAGTCCCAGAACACTTGCAGGCTTGGAGCTTTCCAGGATCTACGCACCAGAACAATAGACGTAATGGAGTTCGAACAAAGGACCCAATCCTGAGGACGGTGAGTGGAGATAAATTCACTCTTCAGTTAAACTAGCCTATACCCGGGGTCGAGGTGGCACGATCTAGGGGGTCCCTGAGACTCGGAAATATTTGCGACAGGGCGTTCTCTTGAGGTACCCCTGACCCTTATGCGGCAGGACGTCCTCTGGGACTACCCCTGACCCTTTGGGATAATTGGGGATCATTGGTTAGGTGTGGCTAAGAAGAAGGGTTCGCCGAGAGGTTGATCTCCTCTTCGGGGTTTTCCTCATCCTCGGAGAGGTCACCTCCTCGGACAAGGTGGTTAGAGAGAATATTCCCCGTGTGCCTTGCACATGGGCTCCATCCTACATCATGAGGTGCCTATAAATAGCACCCATCCATAGCTTTACAAGGGATGGATTTTGGAGAGATGACTCTTAGGAAAGAACTAATTTTCCATCTCCATTATCAACCTTGAGAGTGAAAGTGGAAGATCCATGGGAGAGCCTTGCCATTATCCTCTCTCTAAATACTTTGCCTTCTTCTTCACCCAATCTCTTATCTCCATCATCTCCTTTACTCATGTGTTCTTAAGTTGAGACTATTGAAGAATCTAAGCCTTTCATCTTCTTCTAGAGACTTCGAAGTTGTTCTTCAAGGATCTTCGAAGATCTTTGAATTTTCCAACGACGTTCTTGAACCCTCTCATACATTTGGCGACTCTGCTGGGGAGGCGGATTGGTTAATGGTCTCAACGAGATCTGGAGCCTACACAACTCCGGCAAAAATGGCGGATAATGAGACTCATCAACAAGGCTCTTCCAATGGTGGTGATGAGAGAACTCAAGTTCAAGACTCACCTCTCATCCTTGAAGCTATTCAAGGACTCCAATACACTCAACAAGAGATTCTCGTGACCCTTCAAAATCTCACCCACACCATGTTGGTGATGGGTTCGCATTTCGCACCACCGGCAACAAATGGAGGTCAAATCGGCGCCGACAAGCATTAACAACTTCATGGTAAGGTTGGGAATGGTCAAAACCATCAAGATCCACTCCAAATTCTCCCTGAAGATGTACAAAATGGTGTGCAAAATCAAGTGCTAGGAGGAACAAGTCATGGCCAACCTGCGACCCATGGAGCGCAAAATCACACACCTGGAGGATTGAGCCATGGTCCAACAGTGGTTGGAGGAGTTTCCAGCATGATGAATGGTGTTCCAGGGGTTGTGGAAGTTCAAGGAAGGCCTATAGAAATTCCTCTACAAAATGGTGCTCCATCCATGCCTAATTTTGTTCCACCGATTGTAAATTCTACTCATGTACCAAGTGGGTCTCCTTTGGCTCTGACGCCAAGTTTGCAAGTCCAACCCAGTATAGCCATGGCATGCAATGAACTTTATGGGACCCAATGCAACGTCCCATCACCAAATGGCATGTCCATAGGTGCTGATGGCCAATATTGTCATGTGTCTTCATTGATGATAAATTTTCAACACCCAAATGGCCAAGTCGCTCTAAGTTCAGTTTTCGGGTCTACAAGCCAAGTTCTGGGAATACCACCATCAAGTTCTCTCCCTCAACAATTTCTCACTCTCGCCGATGTGCAAGCCATGTTCGATCTCGAACGGGGCAAGAGGACTTTACCCTCTTTGCCTGATCCGGATGTCAAGCCACCTTACCCTATCGAGATGTTGAGTTATCCATACCCGGAGGGGTACACGGTGCCGAAGTTCATCAAATTCGATGGCAAACAAGGAAATGCTCGAGAACATGTTGTGCGGTTCATCAAGACTCTGGGTATTCATGGTTCAAACCACGTCCTCTGGCTGAGAGAATTCTCCAAGTCCCTCACCAACCAAGCATATAGTTGGTACGTTAACTTGATCCCAAACTCTATTTGGAGTTGGGAGGAGATGGTCAACAAATTCCACACCAAATTCTTTCAAGCGGCTGAGAAGATAACCGCACTTACCCTATGTAAGGAAAAGCAACGGGAAGGCGAAGACATTCTTGAATATGTGAAAAAGTTTCAAGACAAAGCTGTAGACTATCATGAGGCTGTGGAGGAAAACTACTTGGTCCAAATCTGTATTGAAGGGGCATTGAACGAATACAAGATGCTTCTTGTTAATCACAAGCTACCCACCTTCTCGGCACTAATTGAAGCATCTCGGAACATCAACATACCTCAATCTCAGGAGATCAGGTTCGAGACTAGTTATAAAGCCAACTTCAAGTCATCCCGAGGACCTTCTGTCACTGCGGCTTCTGCGTCTTCTACACGAAAGTCGCAGGGGGAGGAATTCAGAGGTCAGAAGAGGAAAAACTATGAAGATGACACTCCTTTTCCATGTAGTGTCGAGGAGGTGAAGGCCTTAGTTAAAGAATGGGTGGCAGACGGGGAACTGAAGTTGCCTCATGTCGAAAAGCTTTTGCCGAAGAAGGACCGTGAGGGTCCTAATTATTGTGTTTTCCATCGATCACTAGGACATCCTACAAAAAAGTGCCGGATGCTTAAGAAGATCTTTAGAAAGAAAGTCGAAGCACATGTGATAGAGTTTAGAGAACATAAGCCCCAGGATATCTTAGAAGACATGGCTATGATGGTATGATGGTGCATGATGGCCACAACCTGAGCAGCTGGTGAAAGCTTTCCAAATGATCTTGCAACTCTAGGGGCAAATTTCAACATTCCGTAGAAGAAGTTTATCTATGACATTTACAATTTGTATTTACTGCATTGTCTAAGAATTTTCTATCTTTCTTTCTTATGTTATGAAGAAAGTTATTTCCTCTATATTATGTATCTCCATTAGAAGTTATTTTCTCTACATTGTATATCTTCATTGTGTTATGTTGCTTGAAACAATTTTCAATTTTTATTGCCCCTTGAAGAAGAAAGAGGAATAGTAGACTCAGTTACCACCCTGAAGGGACTTTTCTTGATGCAGTAGAAGTGTACTCCCACTCAGAGAGGGACAACCTTTGCTTTCATTAGTTGCCAAAATAGTGTGTGCTCCCACTCAGACCTCCTAAGAGCAGCCATTGCTTCCTTCAATGCAAGCTTCGAGGGTCTTTCTTGCTAAAGTAGAGTGTTGCACCCACTCGGACCTTCGAAGAACAGTCATTGCTTCCATCAATGCAAGCTTTTAGGGTCTTTCTTGCTGAAGTAGAGTGTGTGTTCCCACTCGGACTTCTGAAGAATAGCCCTTACTTTCATCAATGCAAGCTTCGAGGGTCTTTCTTGTTGAAGCAGAGTGTGTGTTCCCACTCGGACTTCCGAAGAATAGCCCTAGCTTTCATCAGCCATTGCTTCCTTCAATGCAAGCTTCGAGGGTCTTTCTTGCTAAAGTAGAGTGTTGCACCTACTCGGACCTCCAAAGAACAGTCATTGCTTAGATAAATGCAAGCTTTGAGGGTCTTTCTTGCTGAAGCAGAGTGTGTGTTCCCACTCTGGCTTCCGAAGAATAGCCCTTGCTTCCTTCAATGCGAGCTTCAAGGAATAACATTTGCTTCCATTGATTGCCGAAGAAATGAGTGTACATCCACTTGGATTTTCGAGGAACAACTTTGTCTCTGCTCGGATTTCTAGGGAACAATCTTTACTTCCGTTAGTACAAGCTTGATAAATTCGGTTGCCAGCCAGGAGGGATCTTTCTTGCGGTTACCAACTAGAAGGGATCTTTTTTTACCAAAGAAAAGTGTGTGCTTCCACCTGGACTTCCGAGGGACAGCCCTTGCTTCCATTTGGACTTCCAAGGAACAAACCTCGTTTCCATCAGTGTGAGCTTCGAGGATCTCTCTTGTTGAAGTAGAGTGTGTGCTCCCACTCAGACTTTCGAAGAACAGACCTCGCTTCCATCAGTGCGAGCCTCAAGGATCTTTCTTGCTGAAGTAGAGTGTGTTCTCCCACTCAGACTTTCGAAGAATAGCCCTCGAGACTCAGTGGCCTATCAGAAGGGATCTTCTTGGCAAAGTAGGGTGTGTGCTACTTGTAACAGCGCCCGGGGAGGGGCCTCGTGCTACAGTTCGGACTCTCGATTTGTGTCACGGTTCTTAATCTGAACCAAAGAGTCCAAATCTGGAAAATCGTTTTGAGAAACAGATTTTTGAGAAAGTAGTGCCAAACATGGACTGCTTTGCCAGATACAGAGTCGCCACCTAAATATTTTTAAAATGGGGAAATTTAGGAAACCCTGACTCGGTGCCGAAGGCCACCTGTCCGTCATCACCGGAGTTGTCTCGGCTCGGGAGCTTGGGTACGATCGGGGAAGGTCAGCTATGAGCACCCCCTTTCGCCCGGTCCGAAGACCGGCCTCTACTAACCGTGATATCTGATTTTGAAAACTTTATGTGTTCTTATTCCGGTTATTAGCCTAGAATTACTATGTTATGCGCACAGCAAACAAGTATAGACTAGATTGCCTAATTTGGAAATAAACATTGCATATCCGTTTGGTTTGAAAATGCTTTGGAATTTGCTACTCGCAAGTAGGCTAAAATACGGATTTCAACGAGTTTTTCCAACTTAAACAATCCGGCCTTCACCCACAGGCATTCAAAACAGTTTAACACATAAGCATCTAGCCACATGTTAAGCATGCTGTTATGGCAACATTCACACTCATGCGATATGCTAAAGCGGAAATACTTACATGGTACTCCGTGCCAAAACAAAGAACTTGTTAGTAATCATGCATGATCCAAGTCCATGTGAAGTGACTAATGCATCGCATACAAAATGTCGCTAAGATAGGCTCGGCTATCCTAAACATGTCATGTGAAAATGCACAATTATCACGTATTCAGTTTGAAAATTGAAGTATTGATGCAATTAGCGTGATGTACCGAGCCTAATGCATGTAATACAAATGCATGGATGCACACATGCATAGCATAAGGTATGCTAAATTAGACGTGACCTAATACTAACCATCAAAGCAGGTAAGTAAAAGGGAAGAAAGAAGTGGGGATTGGAAGACATTCACACACCCACACACACTTATTACAGATTTGCCCTCGCTCGGAGGGACCAAATAAATATTACAAATTAACTAACTACGCAAGCTAATTAATATTACAAATTAACTAATTTAATTAACAAATTAAATTAAATTAATTAAAGCAGGAAAGCGTCTCGGGAAACGCGCCACCATGCGCAAGCTGCCTCTGTTTTCCTCCCTTTCCTCCTCTGGAGGTTGTCAAAACCTCAGGACTACATCCTTGGATGCTGGGAGACACCACCGGCTGGATGAAATTTCCACCGGCACTGAGATGTTGCCACCGGCACAAAATTGAAGCTGTCGGCAGACAAAAGATTGCCGGCCGGCACCTTACACTGCCGGTCGGCAGAGTATTCCTGCAGAACCTGCAACCCACAGCAACAGAGGACAAGGCAAAGCATGGCAGCACATTTCAAGGCATGTATGCACCAACCATGTCTCTTATCATTGTAATGACTCAAAGGGACATGTGCCTCGATTCTCGGACCACCAATCACGCATTTCCATGCATGATGGCCCAAAGAACCGAGTATGCATCTTTGATTTCAAATGTATGCACACCAATCAAACAAATAAGGCCCAATTCCTATCACCAATTCAAGGAACAAGGCATGCATGCGAAATGCAATGCAACCTAGGCATACAAGCTAGGAGTGCAACATGGCATGGCAATCAACTCATGCAAGCATACAAGCATGCATATGGCAATGCAAATGGATGCAAAGATGGACTTAAACATGAATTAGGCGACTCTAAAATAGGCCTAAAACAGTAGCCAAAAGTGCTAAAGAGTGAGAGCTAAATGGCATGCACACACACATGCTCATAAGGACCAACACTTAAGCATGAATCAAACAACATTCAAGCACACTTGAAAGAAGGAAACATGGACAAATTAGCATGCAACATGAGCCTTAAAATCATGTTATAAAATGATGCCAAATCAAATTATAAATCAAGTCAAGCATGCAACAAAAAGTCCAAGTGTTCAAGGCAAGTTGATAAGGCATTGAACTACACTTATCATGACCAAACATGGCATGCATTAAACAACTAAAAATAGATTTTTAGCTCATAACAAGGCCAAAGGACTCCTTAGATAGCATCTAAGTGGCCCAAATTCAAAGGCATGCACCATGGCCAAAACATGGAGCATTGCAACACATGCTTTCAAAGCATTAAAGAGGCATGCGAGGCAATCAAACAAGCATGGAAATGGGACTGAAATGACATATAGAATGATCCCAAATCACCAAAACAATGCAAAGATGGCATGCTACACATGCACATACTCAAGGCCAACAAGCCCAAATGCAAAGGAGCCTTATAATGCATGCTAAAATCGACCCAAACGACTATGGACAGATCTAAAACATGGCAAAATAAGCATATAACCTTCACAAATACAAGCCTAAAACATGCTCCAACAAAGGCTAACAACCTAGACATGTTAAGGCACAAATATGGCATTACAAGGCAACTATGCTAAACATGCATAAGGTTCCAAAACCAACTTTAAATCATGTTATATCATGGATATATAAGCATGAAAAACAAACCAAATATGCTCAACACACACTCAAGCATAGGCTTCTTTAAGAGGCCAAAATGTGCCCTTTTCAAGGACAACAAGGAGAGGGGGTGGCCCTCTCCTTCTTGGGACTTCAAAGCATCATCTTTACCACTGAAATCCCTCAAGATTTCAGTGGTGAAGAGACCTCAACACCAAAATCCCGGAGCTAGCACAAAATGGCTCAAAATGAGGCCTTTTGGGGCTTAAGGGTGGTCAACACCCCTCAAACAACAAAACACTCTTAATAAACAATAAAGAGGGCTTAAAAATAGAACTTTTTTATGTTATACAATAATCACAAAAACAGCTCTAAGATAGGTATAAAATTGATGCAAGAATGGGGAATAAAGGTGTAAGTTTCTTACCCTTGTAGTCCTCTTCAACAAGGATGCTCCAATGGCCTCCTTTGGCTCCAAATCAGTCAAGAAGCTCAAGAACAACCCCTTAGAACTCTAATCTTAAGAGGAAGGTGAAACACTAGGTGTTTGTGTGCAATAGTAAGGCACAAAACACCTAGTGTGCAAAATGGGAGGGAAAGAGAGATAGATTGAGTGTATCTAACCCTAACCCTAGAAAACCAGAGCTCTCCTCTGTCTTTTCTCTCTCAAAAATGTCTAAGCCTCTCTCTCTAAGCCTTAGAGAGAGCCCTCTCTATAAGCCTCTTGTAAAGCTTATTCAACAAGCTTTGCAAGAGGGAGATCCCTCCATACACGTGTATGGAGGGGAGAAAAAGTTATACAGCTGTCCTAAAATATCTGCAAAAGCAGATGAACAGCAATCGGCCGGCAAAAAATGCCATCTTGGCCAAACAAAGTGCCGACCGGCACAAAAAAGTGCTGACCGGCAACAAATAGTGCCGACCGGCAAACTATTTTGCCGGTGGCAGCAAAAACCAGCCGGTGGCCTCTAGCCACTGCCGGTGATGGGTGGGGATGGTCTACAAGCCCTACCCTGCCCTTCCAAGGCAAAACACAAGTGTTCGGTGCAAAACCGGACACTGAACGGTCAAGTTCGGAGATTCTGAGGTAGGGCGCGAGAGCCAAAACCTCCGGGAACTCCAAACAAACACAAACAAGGATAATCACCGAGTGTTCAAGCGGTGACGTCCGAGTCTTGAGGACGGTCAAAAATGGGGTGTCTACAGTTGCCCCTCTTTGACAGAACTCGAAAGTCATAACAATGACGGGAGTGAATGTCAAAGCCTAGAGACGACCCATTTTTGACAAGGCCGAAGACTTAGACAAACATGCAATACAAATAAGATATGCGCCCGAAGGCAGGGGCAAAATGCACGACAATGCACAGAGCCGAGCATAACTTATGATCATGCAAAGAAAGCTGTAATGAAGCGAACATGCAACAATTTTAAGCTAGCATACCAAACTACACTACAATGCAGAAAGGATGTAAGAGAATTATGGAATTCTCAATACGTCTCACTCGGGAGATACAATACCTGCGCGGCTCGTCTGGTTGCACCAGCTTCAAATGAACCGTACATACAATATCGTGCCTGAAAAGAAAACAAACTTA
The DNA here is from genome assembly GCF_055761805.1 of Camellia sinensis. Classification (NCBI taxonomy): domain Eukaryota; kingdom Viridiplantae; phylum Streptophyta; class Magnoliopsida; order Ericales; family Theaceae; genus Camellia; species Camellia sinensis. The sequence continues at coordinate 105,679,805 of NC_138962.1, forward strand.
ACAGGTACAATATTGTTAGCAACATGCATGACAATGCAAAATGGATGAAAAACGAAATGCAATATATACAAAACAATGTATAAACAATGCAAATGCAGATGCAATGTAATTGAAACAATGCAAGCTACATGCAAAGCAATTGAATCCTGATCCAATCACGAGCGGTTCGAAACCACACCTATGTCAAATAGATTGATGGAGGTAACAAGTCTGTCTACCATAGAACGGTCAACTGAACTATGAGTATTGTAGACAGACGCAAGAACAAGTATTGGGTGGAATGACACAAGTGGGGAAACAACCCGCTGGAGAAAGGACTACGATCCTAATGCCGGATGCAAAAATTACACTACAATGTAATGGGTGGATATGGCACGCAGGCCAAACCAAATCTTGCCTAGGAAAGGCATGCATACATACAAGCCATGTGTAACACAGAAAAGGTGCCGCAACCCTCAACCAACATATCAACGTGGAATCGGCGCGATACACATACAGAACTGTGTTCTAACATGAAAAGTAAGGGCACATACCAGACCAAGCTCAACCTGGAAAGGCGCAAGCCATTAGGCGGAAGGTGATGCAATGAATGCATGCAATAACAATGCAATATTTACAAATATGCAATGGAATGGATACAATGGATATGGCATACAAGCCAAACCAAATCTTGCCTAGGAAAGGCATGCACACATACGAGCCATGTGTAACACAGAAAAGGTGCCGCAACCCTCAACCAACATATCAACGTGGAATCGGCGCGATACACAAGAACTGTGTTCTAACATGAAAAGTAAGGACACATACCAGACCAAGCTCAACCTGGAAAGGCGCAAGCCAAAGGCGGAAGGTGATGCAATGAATGCATGCAAACTACAATGCAAATGCATGACAATGCACTATGATGCAATGACTATGATTGCAACTTTCCCTATCTTACCAACAGGGTGATATACTAGGTTGGTTCAGTATCCAGAACTGAGGCGTAGACATGCCGCCTCAACCTATGGGGCTTCCATACAGATTTCAAGCCGAGGGTAAACCTCTGGGTATTTAAACCAGACTTTAGTCTCGGAACTCCCGAACCTTTGTGTTCTAGGCATAAGCCGTTCGAACTCTAGTTTCCACCGTCCCCGTTGGTCTTCTAGGAACTCATCGCAAGCACAGACAGGTGGCTTTACCAGACCACCGAAAGTCGTTCGGGCACGACAAACACCGAAGGAATTGCACCTTCAGAGGATTTAAGGTCTCCTAGACCGGGATGCAAAATGTATGCATGACAATGCATGTTTTTTTGTTGTTTTTTTTTTGAAATGCAAATGATGCATGAAATGCATGTTGCATGAGATGCGCGACAACACGCGGCTTAAGATATGTACAAAGCAATAGTGTGCACACCAATGCAATAAAGGTCTTGCACCTTCCAAGGATTTAAGGTCTCCTAGACCGTACGTGTTTAAGGTCTCGCCAGATCATGCGTGTTTAAGGTCTCGCCAGACCATGCGTGTTTAAGGTCTCGCCAGACCACGGGGGTATTTACAAGACGCGTGACAATGCGCTGAAGGTTTCGCACCTCCAAAGGATTTAAGGTCTCCTAGACCGTGCGTGTTTAAGGTCTCGCCAGACCGTGCGTGTTTAAGGTCTCGCCAGACCGTGCGTGTTTAAGGTCTCGCCAGACCGTCGGTATTGCACGACGGTATGATGCGCAAAATAGCGCAATGCGTTAGGCAACGCGAGTGCACAAGACAGTGCGATGGAATGCATGCAAAATGCAATGAGATGCGCAAAACAGCGCGAACAATTTTGAAATGCACAGAACAGTGCGATGCGCAGAACAGCGCGAGGTTTGAAATGCACAAGACAGTGCAATGCGCAGAACAGCACGAACAATACAATGCACTAACAAGTGCAATGCGCAGAACAGCGCGAACAAAATACAATGCACTAACAAGTGCAAGTAAGGTGCGCAAGATAGCGCGAACAAAATACAATGCACTAACAAGTGCAAGTAAGGTGCGCAAGATAGCGCGAACAAAATACAATGCACTAACAAGTGCAAGTAAGGTGCGCAAGATAGCGCGAACAAAATACAATGCACTAACAAGTGCAAGTAAGGTGCGCAAGATAGCGCGAACAAATGCAATGCACAAAATAGTGCGATGCCAAGTGTGACGTGCATGCCACACGGAGTGTAAATGGGCTTAAATGCGCAACAACGCACGTATTCCGGAATGCATGACAATGCATGGAATGGAAATGCAATGATGATGCATGAGAAATGTGCACGACAATGCAAAGGGGTGCGTGTTGCAACGCATGTAACACGTGCATAACAATGCAAATGTGTGGCGCGTGACAGCGCGATGTAATGCACCGAAGTAGTGTGATGAGTTCGTGCAACACACATGGGGCAACTTTTGAATTCAAAAGGATACAAAAAGGATACACCTTGCACGAATTCGAGTGCCACGCACTGGAGACACGGCCCGAAGTCAAAACGGAGGCCGGTTGAACATCGGAGATGCACTTTCTTGCACTTTCTTGAGCTATGAAGACCACAAACTTCTCATATGGCCTAACCAAGGCTGTGGGAACCCCACCGGCAGTAATGGGAGGCCACCGGCTGGCCGTCGGCACAAAAATAATTCTATCGGCACAAAAAAGTGCCGGCCGGCACAAAACATTGCCGACCGGCAAACAGTTGCTGAATCGGGGCAGTTTTGTCTTTTCACTTCGGGCATTATAAAATAGGGCTTGAAAACCCTATTCTTCACTTTTCCACCGCCGAAAATTCTTGCCCTCTCTCTCTAGAGTGCTTCTGTCTCATTTTTCGCCCGTTTCTTCGCGTTCTACGCCCGTTTCGTCGTCGGATTCGCGTTTCTCTTCGCGTTTCGGACACTTTCCACCGATCACATTCTCGTTTCGGCGCCTCGTTCGGCGTTCTCGCCTTCTCGGGGTTTGTTCCCCTCACTTTCCTCTTCATTTCCGTGTCCTTTCACATTCCGGCCTTCCCGGCCATTTCCGACCCTCTCGGGAGTTGACTTTTCAGTTGACTCTTCGTATTCCGGCTCGGTTTTCCTTTTCCGGCCATTTTCACACCACTCTCTACATGGCGGACGACATTCCACGTGTCGGGACTCCCCCGGACCACGAGATGGACCCCGGGGTCGAGCTCCTACCACTGAGCGAGCGCCCGTTCGATCCGGCGACCTACCGGCCGGCGATTCACGTTCTGCCCCCAGACGGCCTGCGTCAGTTCCGGAGTTTCGAGAGGTACGCGGCCCCTGAGCTACTGCTGCGTGAGCCTACCTCCCACCTTTCATTCGGCACTCCCGAGGTAACTCTTCATCTTCTGCTTTACTTTCTGCAATGTAGGATACAAAACTGCCATAGTTAGCTGTATTCTTTAATTGCTGAAACCTGATATGCCGTAGACCGTAGTTGACTGTAAACATACATACAACTGATATCTGCTTGAGACTGACACATGCACACACACTGCACTAGTCCTGAATCACCCAAACACACGGCACACACTGTATTCTACTGCACACACACTGGTACCCAGTATTTGTCTGAATCTGTTCGATTTGCACACATGCCACATCTGTTCTGAAACGCCCAAACACGCTGACACAGCACACGTATTTTCTATAAGCACACCGGCACCCGGTATCTGCCTGAATCTGACAAACTTGCATACATGCCATATTTGTCTTTTCAAAATCGCATTTTGAATGTTGTCCTGCAATTGTTGTTTTCTGTTTACAGGAGGGTTCCCATACCATTCGCGGGTATGGGAATACTGGTGCGCGGGAGTGGTATGACGAGCTCCCTGATGCGGTCCAGCGCATCGTGGACCGAGCGGGCTTCGGCACCTTCTGCCGAGGGCTCTCTAGGTTGTCCACCTGCAGACCTCTTCTTGCTGCTCTGGCGGAGAGGTGGTGGGACACCACCGATTCTTTCCACTTTTCTGCCGCAGGGGATATGACGATGACCCCTTATGACTTCTCGATGCTCACAGGCACCGGGGTAGGGGGTGATCCGATCCCCTTCGACATAGCGATGGATGAGTGGACCGCCGCTCAGGTTCATTTACTGGGGGAGGCCCCTCCGCTAGCTCGCCCAGGCTTCGTCCGCTATTCCTGGTTCGAGGCACAGTTCAGGGTCCTGCCCGCATTGGGGGAGGAGACTCAGATGACCGAGGAGGACGTGGAGAGATATGCTCGGGGCTTCCTCATGTTCCTTTTCGGGACTACTATCTTCGCCGACCGGGCGAACACCGTGCCTCTCTGCCTTCTCAGTGCACTGGTGGACGTCCGAGATATTCTGCACTTCGATTGGGGCGGCGCTGCTCTGGCCACCTTGTACGGATATATGAGCTCGGCTTCTCGCGGCAGCGGCCAGCTGCTCGGAGGTTACTGGCGAGCTTGGGAGGTACATTTCTTCTCCACTTTTCATTTCTGTCTCGTACTTTCTGTACTCTGTATACTGCACACACTGCGGTCTGCTTTACACTCACTGTATACTGTACACACGGCACACACATACATTCTGTTTTACACTGACTGTACACTGCTCACACTGTACACTGCACACAATACACTGCACAACACACGGCTCTGCCATTTCTGCTTTATTCTGTATACCCTGCTTTATCTGAAGGTCATACTGACATCTGTTTTGCAGTTGTGGGTTTATGCCTACTTCCCTAGGCTTGCACCTGTGCCAGTTGCGGAGCCTCCTCCGGCTGTTCCTTTCTCGAGTCGCTTTGACGGGGGATGCACCCGGCGACCTCGGGAGACATTCGGCTTCTTCCGCCGATACTTCGACACCATCACCCCCACAGAGGTATGCTTTACTTTCAGTTCGTTTAGCTTCGCTTTCCCACTGCATGTTTCAATAACAGTAGATAACAAACTGTCTGTTACTTTCAGATCACATGGCGGCCATGGGCTTCCTTGCCGTCGGCGATGCGGGGTCGGTTCCCTGGTGCTGAGGAGACCTCGCGTTTCCGGATTCTGCTAGAGGGCCCGGTCTGTCGGGCTTGGTACCTGGGGGAGCGTTTTCTACGCCAGACCCGCGGGTTACCTGAGCAGATAGTCCCGGCTCACCCTCCTGCAGAGATGAGGGAGACCGAGGGGCTGACCCCTGAGCAGCTGGATGATTACTCCATCGGCTGGGAGGAGGCCGGCTTTTGAGGCACCGGCGACTATCAGGAGTACGTGCGGACGTACCTGATGCGACCTTTGAGCGGTCGTCGAGCAGAGGGGGCCAGGCCTGTAGCATCGGCGGCTGGGGCCGGAGCAGGAGCAGGGGCTGGATCTTCGAGGAGGGCCCGAGTCCGTGGCAGGGGCGGAGCGCGGGGAGGACGAGGAGCTGGCTGGCCTGCCCTGCCTGCTGTACTGACTTTCCAGGGGCAGGGTGGGGCGACCTATCAGATCCCCTTCGCCCCTCCACCAGCTGGGCATGAGTTCACTGATGTCCCCGACTTACCGCCGGTATGTTCTACTGCATTTTGTACAGTTATTCAATTCAGTTTACTTGATATTCCACAGAATATTGATGCATCTGATACTTTTGCAGGCCTCTTCTGAGTACACCCGTCAGTCGTTGGCGATGAATGCCTCGATGATGGGGATGCTCCAGCGGACATTTGACCTCCTAGCCGTCTATAGCATACCGGTATGTCCTTCTGACACTGGCCTCAAACCATTCATTCACTGCTTTACATAATCTGATGCACGGCACAACACCTGATACACTGATCTCACAGTATCTGAACACTGCATACACTGCACTCTGCACTGATAAACTGCTCACAGCATTCATACACTGTACTCACACACTGCATTCTGCACTGATAAACTGCTCACGGCATACTGATGCATTTCCCTTTTTGTGTACTTTTCAGCCTCCTTTCCAGATTCCCATGGCAGGAGGTGCTCCAGCTAGACCTTCTATCCCTGCTCGGGCGAGAGATGAGGAGGGCAGGATATTTCCCCGTACCAGGGGAGGGCGTACTCACGTCGGGAGTAGCTCGCGAGCTCCAGTCCCGGATGATGACGACGACGAGGAGTCAGAGGCGGAGGCAGGGTCATCGGAGGAGGAGACCGCAGACGGTTCTAGCTCGGGCTCTGATGACGACGCTGACGATGCTCCTGGACCTTCGTCCAGGAAGAGGACCAGGACGGACTGACAGCCCTTGGAGTCGCTGGACATAGATGCAGATTTTTGCTATCTTTTCTTTCTTTCCTTGTACTTTTCTTTTTGTTGGTAGATAGATTACCTTGTACTGCCGCAGGCAGATTTTGTTTCCAAAACTTGTACATTTGAAAAGCTAAGTAAATGAAACAGACTTTTTATCTGAAAAAGTGTTTACATTTACACATTTCATGCATTGCATCGCATCTCATCATGTTACACCTCAATGTAAATGGAATTGATTGGTTGTCTGAAAATTGAACACTTGCACTGTAATAATCAGATAACTTAAACAGCTAACAACCGAAACAACCCAAGCAACCCACTGCCTGATTCTTAGACACACAGCCCTTACTCTGTTGGGGATTGATCTGCATACAGCCCAAAACACAGCATTCAGTTCATTCTGCACACTGCAATTCTCAAACAAGACAGCCCAATCTAATCAGGACGGACCTCAAAGATGGAACCGGTTGGAGTCGGAACACGTTCCAATGTAGAGAATGGCACAGCATTCTGAGCATAAGCGATTTTTGAAATCGAATGAGGGTTTTTCAAACCGGGATATCGAGCCTACCACTGAACAGAGCGGAAAGGACTCAAATATAGGTACACGACCTAAACACAACGAGACACGCTCGGGAAAGACTAAAAACAAAAGACGAGACCGTCAAATGAAAGAGACACGACACACAGACGCGTAACCAAAGATGGGGGACCTCGGACCACGAGGAGCCAGTTCAATCTGGGTATTGTTTCCCACCCCTTCTTATTTGTGATTCTCACATCACTCAATTCTCAAGCTCGGATTTTCTCTCGAAACCCTTTTCCTCGCTTTTCTCTCAACTTACACCTCTCTATTCTTCATTCTCTCATTTTTCATCCCTCCCCGGGGTGATTGATGGATAAATGGAAAGGTGCGGGTTTATGCTCGACACCGTTAGCTCACGGCTATTCTTCGAGCAGGCAGAGTGCTCTTCTGGCAAGTACGTCGATGACGGGGGAGAGACAGAACGCCTGGCTCAACTGTGCCCCTAGTTCATCATTTTAACCATTTTTTGTTTTTGCTTTCTACTAAAACAGTTTTGATCAAAATGAGAGTCGGATTGACGTACTTGTTCAATTTTTGATTTGAAAAGCATGCAAGTCAGGCAGCAAGCACTGAAAATTTTCCTTTTAGGTCCAAGGCAATGGTCCGGTTTTGGAAAAATGAAATAGTTTTCGAGAAAATAGTCAACCTCAGTAAAAATTTTCAAAAACTATTTTTCAAACAGCTGATGCTCGACAAGCATGGAGCTTACTCTTCGAGATGCGCGACCTCGGATCGGAGGCAATGGAAAATTGCCCCTGGTTTGAAGGAGGGTGGGAGGCAACGGAAAGTTGCCCCTAGTTTGAAAGGCGGCTCACAGCGGCTCGTGGCAACGGAAAGTTGCCCCTTGTTTGGGATGGTGCCGCAGCAGTCCGCAGACAGTCTTCATTGGCGGTGGTCGAACTCTCAGACACAGCGATGACGAAGACGGTCACAATATATGGACACAGTCACCTTGAAGGGTGTTGGCCACTGGACTTTGGAACGAAATTGAAACCATTGCATGGACTGAGACGCTTATGAAAGCGTTGGGGGCTGGACTTCATGATGAAGTTGCCTACGTATCCCAAACATGGGAATCAAGCCTTACGTAGTTCCGGTTAAGGTCCACTCGGGTATTTTAACCTTCACTTTGTTTGGCTCTTATTTTTGCCAAGGCGCCCAATGCGGGTTTTCGACCTTGCGAGCTTCTTTTCATTTTCTATTTCTTCTTCATTTCTTTTGCATTTTTCTTTTTCTTTTCTTTTTGGTATCTTTTGTCTTTTCTTTTCTTTTCTTCTTTTTTGTATTTTTCTCTTGCTCTAACTTTTGCCTGGGTCGCCCTTCTGGGTTTTCGACCCAGCGAGCCTCTCAAAGGGTAAAAGTGTAGCAAGTCCATGCCAAATGGTTCCTGAACTGGAAGCCTCTCCGTGTCTAAGAGAACGGCTGTTGCACTGATTTGCGGAGAACCCATCAGGGTTACTCTACGAGCTTCTTCCGGCGAGATCTACTCCTTCTGATTCGGCCTTGATGCTTCTTGATCGAAGGCTACCTCAAAACTGGCCACACGGGCCTTTCATGGCGTTTGTCCGTTGAACTTTTTGAACAGTCTGAATGGGTTCAAAGTCGGAGCGGGTTGAATCTTAAGGCTGAGAGCGATCCTAAGCTGCGCGATCTCAAGAACGATTCCACACAGGTCTTCACAAGGTCGCGTAAAATATTTGTTTTTGAAAGTTTTTAAGAAAGCGACGAATCGCTCGTGCCGAAGATAGTGTGGAACCAATCTGGATCAGGCCAGGGTCCTTCTCAGTACTCACGCCGACAAGCATGATTTCATTCATAAAAAGGCTTAGCACGCCTCTCTTTCTCTCAAAATGATCAAAATTTTACAAAACCCAAGGAATTCCTTCCTCTTCGTTTTCATCACCGCAGTGTTCAAAAAGTTTTTTTTTGAAAACTTAGGTTAATGCTATGAGTTTGGCGCGCAGGAGAGCAGGCGAGATGTACTGTCAGCCCAATCAAATTCTCTGGTCCTTATGCTGAAAGCAAGCATGAAGTTGAGATAGCAACAGCTATTTCAATCGGCTCTGTTGGTGTAACTGGCCCCTCGGCAGGAACAGACTCAAAACAAAAACAGATAATAATAAAACAAGACGGTGTTCGGGACAACAACCCCTGAATCACCGGGTATTATATACAACGGGGACTGACTCGATACAACAAGACAGACCCTTAAGCAAAAAAAGACTGACTCAAGACAAAGAGACAGACTCAAAACAAAAGACCGACTCGATATCCAAGCCAGAATTTACAAAACTCGGTTTCACCGATGCTCAAAAATGCGTGCCAAACGCTTCATCAAAAAAAAAACCAAATGTTGCCCGCAGGCGGTTCACTTTACATACTCGCAGTATCTGAGCCCTCGAAATCCAACAACTGAGTGGTGACGGGCTTGCCTGAGGTAGGTGGTAGGATAACCTTATTATCAATCAAATCCTGCACTTCATGGCGAAGGCGGGAACATCCATCGGTGCTGTGACCGGACTGTTGATGGTATGCGCAGTACAAGGTAGCATCATGGGTGGCGGGGAGATTCTTCGGGAGCGGTCGGGGCTCCAAAGGCTTAAGATGCCCATTCTTCGCCAATATCAACAATGCCCTAGACAAAGGCATGTGGAGGTCGTGAAAGACTCTGCGCCCTCGAGGTAGGTACTTTGCAGTTTGAGGATTCTTGCCAGACGCGCTGGCGAAAGGATCAGCTGGCGCTGCCTTGGCTTTTTGAACCTTTCCCGGTGCAGGGTTGGGAACAACAGGAACTGTTTGGGCATGACGGGGCCCATCCCGGTTTTCTGCCTGGCTTGAACTGCCTTTGGTTGGAGCGGGGAAAGCATCATCTATAGCTTTGGTCACTATTGCGGATGTTTGTTGCTTGTTCATCCCTCTGGCCTTCAGAGCCTCGACTGCCCACAGCAGTTGTTCAATAGGGTCGGCATCTACCTTTGCCTTGTCCTTTCCTTTGGCCTCAGCCTGATCGAGGGTCGGGGTTAGTGCTGACATATCGTGGCTATAGCCAGAAGCCATCTCTGGCTGGCTGAGCTCTATCACAATCCGCCCCAGTAGCGGGGGCTCCTGTGGTACAAAATTCCCGGCATACGGTGCCGCTGGTGGTGAAGCCGACATTCCATAGGCGAGGTCTGCCACAGACCTTTGGAGATCGCCTATCATCCCCATCAATTCGAAGGTGGTGGGATCACGAGCCTGGTATAACTGGGGAGCCCAAACCGGGTGCACAACGGGCGACCTGGGCGGATATGACATACTGATGCTGGCTTCATTCTGCGGAGTGGTTCCCTGCTCCGGTGCGGCTGTCATAACCACAATTTCTTCTGAACATTGTGTCGCCATAAATCTTGCCTCAGCAAAGGGGAGACACTGGCTGTTCTGTATCAACTCTGCAACTCTCTGGACTGAAAGAAAAACAGACAGCACTTCAGCCCAAACTGATCAAACACGGGTGTAGCCGAACAACTGTTCCCTACTGCTGATCACTGTTCCCAGATTTCTGTTCCCCAAAATACTGAATCTGATACCCGCGGATAACTGATTCTCAAATTCTGATACCAATGCCCTTAGGCCTGATGCCCCAAACTTGCAAACTGGTATGTACATTCCTGTAGAGATACACTCTAAAAGCACATAGCAAGTAAGAGAGAGCCAAAACACCCCTATGTTGGGGTAGGGTTTCCCTGTCCTATTTTGTCAGGAACTAGGATTTCACTACGCACGCAGCGGTTTCAAACAACCTATAATCGGGTAAGCAACCTGTCCTAGCTTGGAATGGTCACTATGGATTCCGAATATGCACTAGGTCGAATGGTCAAAAAAAGGGTGCCCCGGTAAACCGGGGTTTGTGTTCCCATACTGTCAGAGCCCATAGCCGGTCAGCCTTATGGACATGCCTTGACAAGACAAGCCTCCGGCAAACCGGTCAGGAATGGCAGATGGCAAACACTGTGTTCCTAGGCGCACCAATGCACATGCAATGCAAAAAAACATATAAATGAGATCAAAAACAGGATATCACGAGTTCGAGTCAAACTCTCTAAAACTCCCCAGCAGAGTCGCCAGAAACTGTAACAGCGCCCGGGGAGGGGCCTCGTGCAACAGTTCGGACTCTCGATTTGTGTCACGGTTCTTAATCTGAACCAAAGAGTCCAAATCTGGCAAATCGTTTTGAGAAACAGATTTTTGAGAAAGTAGTGCCAAACATGGACTGCTTTGCCAGATACAGAGTCGCCACCTAAATATTTTTAAAATGGGGAAATTTAGGAAACCCTGACTCGGTGCCGAAGGCCACCTGTCCGTCATCACCGGAGTTGTCTCGGCTCGGGAGCTTGGGTACGATCGGGGAAGGTCAGCTATGAGCACCCCCTTTCGCCCGGTCCGAAGACCGGCCTCTACTAACCGTGATATCTGATTTTGAAAACTTTATGTGTTCTTATTCCGGTTATTAGCCTAGAATTACTATGTTATGCGCACAGCAAACAAGTATAGACTAGATTGCCTAATTTGGAAATAAACATTGCATATCCGTTTGGTTTGAAAATGCTTTGGAATTTGCTACTCGCAAGTAGGCTAAAATACGGATTTCAACGAGTTTTTCCAACTTAAACAATCCGGCCTTCACCCACAGGCATTCAAAACAGTTTAACACATAAGCATCTAGCCACATGTTAAGCATGCTGTTATGGCAACATTCACACTCATGCGATATGCTAAAGCGGAAATACTTACATGGTACTCCGCGCCAAAACAAAGAACTTGTTAGTAATCATGCATGATCCAAGTCCATGTGAAGTGACTAATGCATCGCATACAAAATGTCGCTAAGATAGGCTCGGCTATCCTAAACATGTCATGTGAAAATGCACAATTATCACGTATTCAGTTTGAAAATTGAAGTATTGATGCAATTAGCGTGATGTACCGAGCCTAATGCATGTAATACAAATGCATGGATGCACACATGCATAGCATAAGGTATGCTAAATTAGACGTGACCTAATACTAACCATCAAAGCAGGTAAGTAAAAGGGAAGAAAGAAGTGGGGATTGGAAGACATTCACACACCCACACACACTTATTACAGATTTGCCCTCGCTCGGAGGGACCAAATAAATATTACAAATTAACTAACTACGCAAGCTAATTAATATTACAAATTAACTAATTTAATTAACAAATTAAATTAAATTAATTAAAGCAGGAAAGCGTCTCGGGAAACGCGCCACCATGCGCAAGCTGCCTCTGTTTTCCTCCCTTTCCTCCTCTGGAGGTTGTCAAAACCTCAGGACTACATCCTTGGATGCTGGGAGACACCACCGGCTGGATGAAATTTCCACCGGCACTGAGATGTTGCCACCGGCACAAAATTGAAGCTGTCGGCAGACAAAAGATTGCCGGCCGGCACCTTACACTGCCGGTCGGCAGAGTATTCCTGCAGAACCTGCAACCCACAGCAACAGAGGACAAGGCAAAGCATGGCAGCACATTTCAAGGCATGTATGCACCAACCATGTCTCTTATCATTGTAATGACTCAAAGGGACATGTGCCTCGATTCTCGGACCACCAATCACGCATTTCCATGCATGATGGCCCAAAGAACCGAGTATGCATCTTTGATTTCAAATGTATGCACACCAATCAAACAAATAAGGCCCAATTCCTATCACCAATTCAAGGAACAAGGCATGCATGCGAAATGCAATGCAACCTAGGCATACAAGCTAGGAGTGCAACATGGCATGGCAATCAACTCATGCAAGCATACAAGCATGCATATGGCAATGCAAATGGATGCAAAGATGGACTTAAACATGAATTAGGCGACTCTAAAATAGGCCTAAAACAGTAGCCAAAAGTGCTAAAGAGTGAGAGCTAAATGGCATGCACACACACATGCTCATAAGGACCAACACTTAAGCATGAATCAAACAACATTCAAGCACACTTGAAAGAAGGAAACATGGACAAATTAGCATGCAACATGAGCCTTAAAATCATGTTATAAAATGATGCCAAATCAAATTATAAATCAAGTCAAGCATGCAACAAAAAGTCCAAGTGTTCAAGGCAAGTTGATAAGGCATTGAACTACACTTATCATGACCAAACATGGCATGCATTAAACAACTAAAAATAGATTTTTAGCTCATAACAAGGCCAAAGGACTCCTTAGATAGCATCTAAGTGGCCCAAATTCAAAGGCATGCACCATGGCCAAAACATGGAGCATTGCAACACATGCTTTCAAAGCATTAAAGAGGCATGCGAGGCAATCAAACAAGCATGGAAATGGGACTGAAATGACATATAGAATGATCCCAAATCACCAAAACAATGCAAAGATGGCATGCTACACATGCACATACTCAAGGCCAACAAGCCCAAATGCAAAGGAGCCTTATAATGCATGCTAAAATCGACCCAAACGACTATGGACAGATCTAAAACATGGCAAAATAAGCATATAACCTTCACAAATACAAGCCTAAAACATGCTCCAACAAAGGCTAACAACCTAGACATGTTAAGGCACAAATATGGCATTACAAGGCAACTATGCTAAACATGCATAAGGTTCCAAAACCAACTTTAAATCATGTTATATCATGGATATATAAGCATGAAAAACAAACCAAATATGCTCAACACACACTCAAGCATAGGCTTCTTTAAGAGGCCAAAATGTGCCCTTTTCAAGGACAACAAGGAGAGGGGGTGGCCCTCTCCTTCTTGGGACTTCAAAGCATCATCTTTACCACTGAAATCCCTCAAGATTTCAGTGGTGAAGAGACCTCAACACCAAAATCCCGGAGCTAGCACAAAATGGCTCAAAATGAGGCCTTTTGGGGCTTAAGGGTGGTCAACACCCCTCAAACAACAAAACACTCTTAATAAACAATAAAGAGGGCTTAAAAATAGAACTTTTTTATGTTATACAATAATCACAAAAACAGCTCTAAGATAGGTATAAAATTGATGCAAGAATGGGGAATAAAGGTGTAAGTTTCTTACCCATGTAGTCCTCTTCAACAAGGATGCTCCAATGGCCTCCTTTGGCTCCAAATCAGTCAAGAAGCTCAAGAACAACCCCTTAGAACTCTAATCTTAAGAGGAAGGTGAAACACTAGGTGTTTGTGTGCAATAGTAAGGCACAAAACACCTAGTGTGCAAAATGGGAGGGAAAGAGAGATAGATTGAGTGTATCTAACCCTAACCCTAGAAAACCAGAGCTCTCCTCTGTCTTTTCTCTCTCAAAAATGTCTAAGCCTCTCTCTCTAAGCCTTAGAGAGAGCCCTCTCTATAAGCCTCTTGTAAAGCTTATTCAACAAGCTTTGCAAGAGGGAGATCCCTCCATACACGTGTATGGAGGGGAGAAAAAGTTATACAGCTGTCCTAAAATATCTGCAAAAGCAGATGAACAGCAATCGGCCGGCAAAAAATGCCATCTTGGCCAAACAAAGTGCCGACCGGCACAAAAAAGTGCTGACCGGCAACAAATAGTGCCGACCGGCAAACTATTTTGCCGGTGGCAGCAAAAACCAGCCGGTGGCCTCTAGCCACTGCCGGTGATGGGTGGGGATGGTCTACAAGCCCTACCCTGCCCTTCCAAGGCAAAACACAAGTGTTCGGTGCAAAACCGGACACTGAACGGTCAAGTTCGGAGATTCTGAGGTAGGGCGCGAGAGCCAAAACCTCCGGGAACTCCAAACAAACACAAACAAGGATAATCACCGAGTGTTCAAGCGGTGACGTCCGAGTCTTGAGGACGGTCAAAAATGGGGTGTCTACAGTTGCCCCTCTTTGACAGAACTCGAAAGTCATAACAATGACGGGAGTGAATGTCAAAGCCTAGAGACGACCCATTTTTGACAAGGCCGAAGACTTAGACAAACATGCAATACAAATAAGATATGCGCCCGAAGGCAGGGGCAAAATGCACGACAATGCACAGAGCCGAGCATAACTTATGATCATGCAAAGAAAGCTGTAATGAAGCGAACATGCAACAATTTTAAGCTAGCATACCAAACTACACTACAATGCAGAAAGGATGTAAGAGAATTATGGAATTCTCAATACGTCTCACTCGGGAGATACAATACCTGCGCGGCTCGTCTGGTTGCACCAGCTTCAAATGAACCGTACATACAATATCGTGCCTGAAAAGAAAACAAACTTAACAGGTACAATATTGTTAGCAACATGCATGACAATGCAAAATGGATGAAAAACGAAATGCAATATATACAAAACAATGTATAAACAATGCAAATGCAGATGCAATGTAATTGAAACAATGCAAGCTACATGCAAAGCAATTGAATCGTGATCCAATCACGAGCGGTTCGAAACCACACCTATGTCAAATAGATTGATGGAGGTAACAAGTCTGTCTACCATAGAACGGTCAACTGAACTATGAGTATTGTAGACAGACGCAAGAACAAGTATTGGGTGGAATGACACAAGTGGGGAAACAACCCGCTGGAGAAAGGACTACGATCCTAATGCCGGATGCAAAAATTACACTACAATGTAATGGGTGGATATGGCACGCAGGCCAAACCAAATCTTGCCTAGGAAAGGCATGCATACATACAAGCCATGTGTAACACAGAAAAGGTGCCGCAACCCTCAACCAACATATCAACGTGGAATCGGCGCGATACACATACAGAACTGTGTTCTAACATGAAAAGTAAGGGCACATACCAGACCAAGCTCAACCTGGAAAGGCGCAAGCCATTAGGCGGAAGGTGATGCAATGAATGCATGCAATAACAATGCAATATTTACAAATATGCAATGGAATGGATACAATGGATATGGCATACAAGCCAAACCAAATCTTGCCTAGGAAAGGCATGCACACATACGAGCCATGTGTAACACAGAAAAGGTGCCGCAACCCTCAACCAACATATCAACGTGGAATCGGCGCGATACACAAGAACTGTGTTCTAACATGAAAAGTAAGGACACATACCAGACCAAGCTCAACCTGGAAAGGCGCAAGCCAAAGGCGGAAGGTGATGCAATGAATGCATGCAAACTACAATGCAAATGCATGACAATGCACTATGATGCAATGACTATGATTGCAACTTTCCCTATCTTACCAACAGGGTGATATACTAGGTTGGTTCAGTATCCAGAACTGAGGCGTAGACATGCCGCCTCAACCTATGGGGCTTCCATACAGATTTCAAGCCGAGGGTAAACCTCTGGGTATTTAAACCAGACTTTAGTCTCGGAACTCCCGAACCTTTGCGTTCTAGGCATAAGCCGTTCGAACTCTAGTTTCCACCGTCCCCGTTGGTCTTCTAGGAACTCATCGCAAGCATAGACAGGTGGCTTTACCAGACCACCGAAAGTCGTTCGGGCACGACAAACACCGAAGGAATTGCACCTTCAGAGGATTTAAGGTCTCCTAGACCGGGATGCAAAATGTATGCATGACAATGCATGTTTTTTTGTTGTTTTTTTTTGAAATGCAAATGATGCATGAAATGCATGTTGCATGAGATGCGCGACAACACGCGGCTTAAGATATGTACAAAGCAATAGTGTGCACACCAATGCAATAAAGGTCTTGCACCTTCCAAGGATTTAAGGTCTCCTAGACCGTACGTGTTTAAGGTCTCACCAGATCATGCGTGTTTAAGGTCTCGCCAGACCATGCGTGTTTAAGGTCTCGCCAGACCACGGGGGTATTTACAAGACGCGTGACAATGCGCTGAAGGTTTCGCACCTCCAAAGGATTTAAGGTCTCCTAGACCGTGCGTGTTTAAGGTCTCGCCAGACCGTGCGTGTTTAAGGTCTCGCCAGACCGTGCGTGTTTAAGGTCTCGCCAGACCGTCGGTATTGCACGACGGTATGATGCGCAAAATAGCGCAATGCGTTAGGCAACGCGAGTGCACAAGACAGTGCGATGGAATGCATGCAAAATGCAATGAGATGCGCAAAACAGCGCGAACAATTTTGAAATGCACAGAACAGTGCGATGCGCAGAACAGCGCGAGGTTTGAAATGCACAAGACAGTGCAATGCGCAGAACAGCGCGAACAAAATACAATGCACTAACAAGTGCAAGTAAGGTGCGCAAGATAGCGCGAACAAAATACAATGCACTAACAAGTGCAAGTAAGGTGCGCAAGATAGCGCGAACAAAATACAATGCACTAACAAGTGCAAGTAAGGTGCGCAAGATAGCGCGAACAAAATACAATGCACTAACAAGTGCAAGTAAGGTGCGCAAGATAGCGCGAACAAATGCAATGCACAAAATAGTGCGATGCCAAGTGTGACGTGCATGCCACACGGAGTGTAAATGGGCTTAAATGCGCAACAACGCACGTATTCCGGAATGCATGACAATGCATGGAATGGAAATGCAATGATGATGCATGAGAAATGTGCACGACAATGCAAAGGGGTGCGTGTTGCAACGCATGTAACACGTGCATAACAATGCAAATGTGTGGCGCGTGACAGCGCGATGTAATGCACCGAAGTAGTGTGATGAGTTCGTGCAACACACATGGGGCAACTTTTGAATTCAAAAGGATACAAAAAGGATACACCTTGCACGAATTCGAGTGCCACGCACTGGAGACACGGCCCGAAGTCAAAACGGAGGCCGGTTGAACATCGGAGATGCACTTTCTTGCACTTTCTTGAGCTATGAAGACCACAAACTTCTCATATGGCCTAACCAAGGCTGTGGGAACCCCACCGGCAGTAATGGGAGGCCACCGGCTGGCCGTCGGCACAAAAATAATTCTATCGGCACAAAAAAGTGCCGGCCGGCACAAAACATTGCCGACCGGCAAACAGTTGCTGAATCGGGGCAGTTTTGTCTTTTCACTTCGGGCATTATAAAATAGGGCTTGAAAACCCTATTCTTCACTTTTCCACCGCCGAAAATTCTTGCCCTCTCTCTCTAGAGTGCTTCTGTCTCATTTTTCGCCCGTTTCTTCGCGTTCTACGCCCGTTTCGTCGTCGGATTCGCGTTTCTCTTCGCGTTTCGGACACTTTCCACCGATCACATTCTCGTTTCGGCGCCTCGTTCGGCGTTCTCGCCTTCTCGGGGTTTGTTCCCCTCACTTTCCTCTTCATTTCCGTGTCCTTTCACATTCCGGCCTTCCCGGCCATTTCCGACCCTCTCGGGAGTTGACTTTTCAGTTGACTCTTCGTATTCCGGCTCGGTTTTCCTTTTCCGGCCATTTTCACACCACTCTCTACATGGCGGACGACATTCCACGTGTCGGGACTCCCCCGGACCACGAGATGGACCCCGGGGTCGAGCTCCTACCACTGAGCGAGCGCCCGTTCGATCCGGCGACCTACCGGCCGGCGATTCACGTTCTGCCCCCAGACGGCCTGCGTCAGTTCCGGAGTTTCGAGAGGTACGCGGCCCCTGAGCTACTGCTGCGTGAGCCTACCTCCCACCTTTCATTCGGCACTCCCGAGGTAACTCTTCATCTTCTGCTTTACTTTCTGCAATGTAGGATACAAAACTGCCATAGTTAGCTGTATTCTTTAATTGCTGAAACCTGATATGCCGTAGACCGTAGTTGACTGTAAACATACATACAACTGATATCTGCTTGAGACTGACACATGCACACACACTGCACTAGTCCTGAATCACCCAAACACACGGCACACACTGTATTCTACTGCACACACACTGGTACCCAGTATTTGTCTGAATCTGTTCGATTTGCACACATGCCACATCTGTTCTGAAACGCCCAAACACGCTGACACAGCACACGTATTTTCTATAAGCACACCGGCACCCGGTATCTACCTGAATCTGACAAACTTGCATACATGCCATATTTGTCTTTTCAAAATCGCATTTTGAATGTTGTCCTGCAATTGTTGTTTTCTGTTTACAGGAGGGTTCCCATACCATTCGCGGGTATGGGAATACTGGTGCGCGGGAGTGGTATGACGAGCTCCCTGATGCGGTCCAGCGCATCGTGGACCGAGCGGGCTTCGGCACCTTCTGCCGAGGGCTCTCTAGGTTGTCCACCTGCAGACCTCTTCTTGCTGCTCTGGCGGAGAGGTGGTGGGACACCACCGATTCTTTCCACTTTTCTGCCGCAGGGGATATGACGATGACCCCTTATGACTTCTCGATGCTCACAGGCACCGGGGTAGGGGGTGATCCGATCCCCTTCGACATAGCGATGGATGAGTGGACCGCCGCTCAGGTTCATTTACTGGGGGAGGCCCCTCCGCTAGCTCGCCCAGGCTTCGTCCGCTATTCCTGGTTCGAGGCACAGTTCAGGGTCCTGCCCGCATTGGGGGAGGAGACTCAGATGACCGAGGAGGACGTGGAGAGATATGCTCGGGGCTTCCTCATGTTCCTTTTCGGGACTACTATCTTCGCCGACCGGGCGAACACCGTGCCTCTCTGCCTTCTCAGTGCACTGGTGGACGTCCGAGATATTCTGCACTTCGATTGGGGCGGCGCTGCTCTGGCCACCTTGTACGGATATATGAGCTCGGCTTCTCGCGGCAGCGGCCAGCTGCTCGGAGGTTACTGGCGAGCTTGGGAGGTACATTTCTTCTCCACTTTTCATTTCTGTCTCGTACTTTCTGTACTCTGTATACTGCACACACTGCGGTCTGCTTTACACTCACTGTATACTGTACACACGGCACACACATACATTCTGTTTTACACTGACTGTACACTGCTCACACTGTACACTGCACACAATACACTGCACAACACACGGCTCTGCCATTTCTGCTTTATTCTGTATACCCTGCTTTATCTGAAGGTCATACTGACATCTGTTTTGCAGTTGTGGGTTTATGCCTACTTCCCTAGGCTTGCACCTGTGCCAGTTGCGGAGCCTCCTCCGGCTGTTCCTTTCTCGAGTCGCTTTGACGGGGGATGCACCCGGCGACCTCGGGAGACATTCGGCTTCTTCCGCCGATACTTCGACACCATCACCCCCACAGAGGTATGCTTTACTTTCAGTTCGTTTAGCTTCGCTTTCCCACTGCATGTTTCAATAACAGTAGATAACAAACTGTCTGTTACTTTCAGATCACATGGCGGCCATGGGCTTCCTTGCCGTCGGCGATGCGGGGTCGGTTCCCTGGTGCTGAGGAGACCTCGCGTTTCCGGATTCTGCTAGAGGGCCCGGTCTGTCGGGCTTGGTACCTGGGGGAGCGTTTTCTACGCCAGACCCGCGGGTTACCTGAGCAGATAGTCCCGGCTCACCCTCCTGCAGAGATGAGGGAGACCGAGGGGCTGACCCCTGAGCAGCTGGATGATTACTCCATCGGCTGGGAGGAGGCCGGCTTTCGAGGCACCGGCGACTATCAGGAGTACGTGCGGACGTACCTGATGCGACCTTTGAGCGGTCGTCGAGCAGAGGGGGCCAGGCCTGTAGCATCGGCGGCTGGGGCCGGAGCAGGAGCAGGGGCTGGATCTTCGAGGAGGGCCCGAGTCCGTGGCAGGGGCGGAGCGCGGGGAGGACGAGGAGCTGGCTGGCCTGCCCTGCCTGCTGTACTGACTTTCCAGGGGCAGGGTGGGGCGACCTATCAGATCCCCTTCGCCCCTCCACCAGCTGGGCATGAGTTCACTGATGTCCCCGACTTACCGCCGGTATGTTCTACTGCATTTTGTACAGTTATTCAATTCAGTTTACTTGATATTCCACAGAATATTGATGCATCTGATACTTTTGCAGGCCTCTTCTGAGTACACCCGTCAGTCGTTGGCGATGAATGCCTCGATGATGGGGATGCTCCAGCGGACATTTGACCTCCTAGCCGTCTATAGCATACCGGTATGTCCTTCTGACACTGGCCTCAAACCATTCATTCACTGCTTTACATAATCTGATGCACGGCACAACACCTGATACACTGATCTCACAGTATCTGAACACTGCATACACTGCACTCTGCACTGATAAACTGCTCACAGCATTCATACACTGTACTCACACACTGCATTCTGCACTGATAAACTGCTCACGGCATACTGATGCATTTCCCTTTTTGTGTACTTTTCAGCCTCCTTTCCAGATTCCCATGGCAGGAGGTGCTCCAGCTAGACCTTCTATCCCTGCTCGGGCGAGAGATGAGGAGGGCAGGATATTTCCCCGTACCAGGGGAGGGCGTACTCACGTCGGGAGTAGCTCGCGAGCTCCAGTCCCGGATGATGACGACGACGAGGAGTCAGAGGCGGAGGCAGGGTCATCGGAGGAGGAGACCGCAGACGGTTCTAGCTCGGGCTCTGATGACGACGCTGACGATGCTCCTGGACCTTCGTCCAGGAAGAGGACCAGGACGGACTGACAGCCCTTGGAGTCGCTGGACATAGATGCAGATTTTTGCTATCTTTTCTTTCTTTCCTTGTACTTTTCTTTTTGTTGGTAGATAGATTACCTTGTACTGCCGCAGGCAGATTTTGTTTCCAAAACTTGTACATTTGAAAAGCTAAGTAAATGAAACAGACTTTTTATCTGAAAAAGTGTTTACATTTACACATTTCATGCATTGCATCGCATCTCATCATGTTACACCTCAATGTAAATGGAATTGATTGGTTGTCTGAAAATTGAACACTTGCACTGTAATAATCAGATAACTTAAACAGCTAACAACCGAAACAACCCAAGCAACCCACTGCCTGATTCTTAGACACACAGCCCTTACTCTGTTGGGGATTGATCTGCATACAGCCCAAAACACAGCATTCAGTTCATTCTGCACACTGCAATTCTCAAACAAGACAGCCCAATCTAATCAGGACGGACCTCAAAGATGGAACCGGTTGGAGTCGGAACACGTTCCAATGTAGAGAATGGCACAGCATTCTGAGCATAAGCGATTTTTGAAATCGAATGAGGGTTTTTCAAACCGGGATATCGAGCCTACCACTGAACAGAGCGGAAAGGACTCAAATATAGGTACACGACCTAAACACAACGAGACACGCTCGGGAAAGACTAAAAACAAAAGACGAGACCGTCAAATGAAAGAGACACGACACACAGACGCGTAACCAAAGATGGGGGACCTCGGACCACGAGGAGCCAGTTCAATCTGGGTATTGTTTCCCACCCCTTCTTATTTGTGATTCTCACATCACTCAATTCTCAAGCTCGGATTTTCTCTCGAAACCCTTTTCCTCGCTTTTCTCTCAACTTACACCTCTCTATTCTTCATTCTCTCATTTTTCATCCCTCCCCGGGGTGATTGATGGATAAATGGAAAGGTGCGGGTTTATGCTCGACACCGTTAGCTCACGGCTATTCTTCGAGCAGGCAGAGTGCTCTTCTGGCAAGTACGTCGATGACGGGGGAGAGACAGAACGCCTGGCTCAACTGTGCCCCTAGTTCATCATTTTAACCATTTTTTGTTTTTGCTTTCTACTAAAACAGTTTTGATCAAAATGAGAGTCGGATTGACGTACTTGTTCAATTTTTGATTTGAAAAGCATGCAAGTCAGGCAGCAAGCACTGAAAATTTTCCTTTTAGGTCCAAGACAATGGTCCGGTTTTGGAAAAATGAAATAGTTTTCGAGAAAATAGTCAACCTCAGTAAAAATTTTCAAAAACTATTTTTCAAACAGCTGATGCTCGACAAGCATGGAGCTTACTCTTCGAGATGCGCGACCTCGGATCGGAGGCAATGGAAAATTGCCCCTGGTTTGAAGGAGGGTGGGAGGCAACGGAAAGTTGCCCCTAGTTTGAAAGGCGGCTCACAGCGGCTCGTGGCAACGGAAAGTTGCCCCTTGTTTGGGATGGTGCCGCAGCAGTCCGCAGACAGTCTTCATTGGCGGTGGTCGAACTCTCAGACACAGCGATGACGAAGACGGTCACAATATATGGACACAGTCACCTTGAAGGGTGTTGGCCACTGGACTTTGGAACGAAATTGAAACCATTGCATGGACTGAGACGCTTATGAAAGCGTTGGGGGCTGGACTTCATGATGAAGTTGCCTACGTATCCCAAACATGGGAATCAAGCCTTACGTAGTTCCGGTTAAGGTCCACTCGGGTATTTTAACCTTCACTTTGTTTGGCTCTTATTTTTGCCAAGGCGCCCAATGCGGGTTTTCGACCTTGCGAGCTTCTTTTCATTTTCTATTTCTTCTTCATTTCTTTTGCATTTTTCTTTTTCTTTTCTTTTTGGTATCTTTTGTCTTTTCTTTTCTTTTCTTCTTTTTTGTATTTTTCTCTTGCTCTAACTTTTGCCTGGGTCGCCCTTCTGGGTTTTCGACCCAGCGAGCCTCTCAAAGGGTAAAAGTGTAGCAAGTCCATGCCAAATGGTTCCTGAACTGGAAGCCTCTCCGTGTCTAAGAGAACGGCTGTTGCACTGATTTGCGGAGAACCCATCAGGGTTACTCTACGAGCTTCTTCCGGCGAGATCTACTCCTTTTGATTCGGCCTTGATGCTTCTTGATCGAAGGCTACCTCAAAACTGGCCACACGGGCCTTTCATGGCGTTTGTCCGTTGAACTTTTTGAACAGTCTGAATGGGTTCAAAGTCGGAGCGGGTTGAATCTTAAGGCTGAGAGCGATCCTAAGCTGCGCGATCTCAAGAACGATTCCACACAGGTCTTCACAAGGTCGCGTAAAATATTTGTTTTTGAAAGTTTTTAAGAAAGCGACGAATCGCTCGTGCCGAAGATAGTGTGGAACCAATCTGGATCAGGCCAGGGTCCTTCTCAGTACTCACGCCGACAAGCATGATTTCATTCATAAAAAGGCTTAGCACGCCTCTCTTTCTCTCAAAATGATCAAAATTTTACAAAACCCAAGGAATTCCTTCCTCTTCGTTTTCATCACCGCAGTGTTCAAAAAGTTTTTTTTTGAAAACTTAGGTTAATGCTATGAGTTTGGCGCGCAGGAGAGCAGGCGAGATGTACTGTCAGCCCAATCAAATTCTCTGGTCCTTATGCTGAAAGCAAGCATGAAGTTGAGATAGCAACAGCTATTTCAATCGGCTCTGTTGGTGTAACTGGCCCCTCGGCAGGAACAGACTCAAAACAAAAACAGATAATAATAAAACAAGACGGTGTTCGGGACAACAACCCCTGAATCACCGGGTATTATATACAACGGGGACTGACTCGATACAACAAGACAGACCCTTAAGCAAAAAAAGACTGACTCAAGACAAAGAGACAGACTCAAAACAAAAGACCGACTCGATATCCAAGCCAGAATTTACAAAACTCGGTTTCACCGATGCTCAAAAATGCGTGCCAAACGCTTCATCAAAAAAAAAACCAAATGTTGCCCGCAGGCGGTTCACTTTACATACTCGCAGTATCTGAGCCCTCGAAATCCAACAACTGAGTGGTGACGGGCTTGCCTGAGGTAGGTGGTAGGATAACCTTATTATCAATCAAATCCTGCACTTCATGGCGAAGGCGGGAACATCCATCGGTGCTGTGACCGGACTGTTGATGGTATGCGCAGTACAAGGTAGCATCATGGGTGGCGGGGAGATTCTTCGGGAGCGGTCGGGGCTCCAAAGGCTTAAGATGCCCATTCTTCGCCAATATCAACAATGCCCTAGACAAAGGCATGTGGAGGTCGTGAAAGACTCTGCGCCCTCGAGGTAGGTACTTTGCAGTTTGAGGATTCTTGCCAGACGCGCTGGCGAAAGGATCAGCTGGCGCTGCCTTGGCTTTTTGAACCTTTCCCGGTGCAGGGTTGGGAACAACAGGAACTGTTTGGGCATGACGGGGCCCATCCCGGTTTTCTGCCTGGCTTGAACTGCCTTTGGTTGGAGCGGGGAAAGCATCATCTATAGCTTTGGTCACTATTGCGGATGTTTGTTGCTTGTTCATCCCTCTGGCCTTCAGAGCCTCGACTGCCCACAGCAGTTGTTCAATAGGGTCGGCATCTACCTTTGCCTTGTCCTTTCCTTTGGCCTCAGCCTGATCGAGGGTCGGGGTTAGTGCTGACATATCGTGGCTATAGCCAGAAGCCATCTCTGGCTGGCTGAGCTCTATCACAATCCGCCCCAGTAGCGGGGGCTCCTGTGGTACAAAATTCCCGGCATACGGTGCCGCTGGTGGTGAAGCCGACATTCCATAGGCGAGGTCTGCCACAGACCTTTGGAGATCGCCTATCATCCCCATCAATTCGAAGGTGGTGGGATCACGAGCCTGGTATAACTGGGGAGCCCAAACCGGGTGCACAACGGGCGACCTGGGCGGATATGACATACTGATGCTGGCTTCATTCTGCGGAGTGGTTCCCTGCTCCGGTGCGGCTGTCATAACCACAATTTCTTCTGAACATTGTGTCGCCATAAATCTTGCCTCAGCAAAGGGGAGACACTGGCTGTTCTGTATCAACTCTGCAACTCTCTGGACTGAAAGAAAAACAGACAGCACTTCAGCCCAAACTGATCAAACACGGGTGTAGCCGAACAACTGTTCCCTACTGCTGATCACTGTTCCCAGATTTCTGTTCCCCAAAATACTGAATCTGATACCCGCGGATAACTGATTCTCAAATTCTGATACCAATGCCCTTAGGCCTGATGCCCCAAACTTGCAAACTGGTATGTACATTCCTGTAGAGATACACTCTAAAAGCACATAGCAAGTAAGAGAGAGCCAAAACACCCCTATGTTGGGGTAGGGTTTCCCTGTCCTATTTTGTCAGGAACTAGGATTTCACTACGCACGCAGCGGTTTCAAACAACCTATAATCGGGTAAGCAACCTGTCCTAGCTTGGAATGGTCACTATGGATTCCGAATATGCACTAGGTCGAATGGTCAAAAAAAGGGTGCCCCGGTAAACCGGGGTTTGTGTTCCCATACTGTCAGAGCCCATAGCCGGTCAGCCTTATGGACATGCCTTGACAAGACAAGCCTCCGGCAAACCGGTCAGGAATGGCAGATGGCAAACACTGTGTTCCTAGGCGCACCAATGCACATGCAATGCAAAAAAACATATAAATGAGATCAAAAACAGGATATCACGAGTTCGAGTCAAACTCTCTAAAACTCCCCAGCAGAGTCGCCAGAAACTGTAACAGCGCCCGGGGAGGGGCCTCGTGCTACAGTTCGGACTCTCGATTTGTGTCACGGTTCTTAATCTGAACCAAAGAGTCCAAATCTGGCAAATCGTTTTGAGAAACAGATTTTTGAGAAAGTAGTGCCAAACATGGACTGCTTTGCCAGATACAGAGTCGCCACCTAAATATTTTTAAAATGGGGAAATTTAGGAAACCCTGACTCGGTGCCGAAGGCCACCTGTCCGTCATCACCGGAGTTGTCTCGGCTCGGGAGCTTGGGTACGATCGGGGAAGGTCAGCTATGAGCACCCCCTTTCGCCCGGTCCGAAGACCGGCCTCTACTAACCGTGATATCTGATTTTGAAAACTTTATGTGTTCTTATTCCGGTTATTAGCCTAGAATTACTATGTTATGCGCACAGCAAACAAGTATAGACTAGATTGCCTAATTTGGAAATAAACATTGCATATCCGTTTGGTTTGAAAATGCTTTGGAATTTGCTACTCGCAAGTAGGCTAAAATACGGATTTCAACGAGTTTTTCCAACTTAAACAATCCGGCCTTCACCCACAGGCATTCAAAACAGTTTAACACATAAGCATCTAGCCACATGTTAAGCATGCTGTTATGGCAACATTCACACTCATGCGATATGCTAAAGCGGAAATACTTACATGGTACTCCGCGCCAAAACAAAGAACTTGTTAGTAATCATGCATGATCCAAGTCCATGTGAAGTGACTAATGCATCGCATACAAAATGTCGCTAAGATAGGCTCGGCTATCCTAAACATGTCATGTGAAAATGCACAATTATCACGTATTCAGTTTGAAAATTGAAGTATTGATGCAATTAGCGTGATGTACCGAGCCTAATGCATGTAATACAAATGCATGGATGCACACATGCATAGCATAAGGTATGCTAAATTAGACGTGACCTAATACTAACCATCAAAGCAGGTAAGTAAAAGGGAAGAAAGAAGTGGGGATTGGAAGACATTCACACACCCACACACACTTATTACAGATTTGCCCTCGCTCGGAGGGACCAAATAAATATTACAAATTAACTAACTACGCAAGCTAATTAATATTACAAATTAACTAATTTAATTAACAAATTAAATTAAATTAATTAAAGCAGGAAAGCGTCTCGGGAAACGCGCCACCATGCGCAAGCTGCCTCTGTTTTCCTCCCTTTCCTCCTCTGGAGGTTGTCAAAACCTCAGGACTACATCCTTGGATGCTGGGAGACACCACCGGCTGGATGAAATTTCCACCGGCACTGAGATGTTGCCACCGGCACAAAATTGAAGCTGTCGGCAGACAAAAGATTGCCGGCCGGCACCTTACACTGCCGGTCGGCAGAGTATTCCTGCAGAACCTGCAACCCACAGCAACAGAGGACAAGGCAAAGCATGGCAGCACATTTCAAGGCATGTATGCACCAACCATGTCTCTTATCATTGTAATGACTCAAAGGGACATGTGCCTCGATTCTCGGACCACCAATCACGCATTTCCATGCATGATGGCCCAAAGAACCGAGTATGCATCTTTGATTTCAAATGTATGCACACCAATCAAACAAATAAGGCCCAATTCCTATCACCAATTCAAGGAACAAGGCATGCATGCGAAATGCAATGCAACCTAGGCATACAAGCTAGGAGTGCAACATGGCATGGCAATCAACTCATGCAAGCATACAAGCATGCATATGGCAATGCAAATGGATGCAAAGATGGACTTAAACATGAATTAGGCGACTCTAAAATAGGCCTAAAACAGTAGCCAAAAGTGCTAAAGAGTGAGAGCTAAATGGCATGCACACACACATGCTCATAAGGACCAACACTTAAGCATGAATCAAACAACATTCAAGCACACTTGAAAGAAGGAAACATGGACAAATTAGCATGCAACATGAGCCTTAAAATCATGTTATAAAATGATGCCAAATCAAATTATAAATCAAGTCAAGCATGCAACAAAAAGTCCAAGTGTTCAAGGCAAGTTGATAAGGCATTGAACTACACTTATCATGACCAAACATGGCATGCATTAAACAACTAAAAATAGATTTTTAGCTCATAACAAGGCCAAAGGACTCCTTAGATAGCATCTAAGTGGCCCAAATTCAAAGGCATGCACCATGGCCAAAACATGGAGCATTGCAACACATGCTTTCAAAGCATTAAAGAGGCATGCGAGGCAATCAAACAAGCATGGAAATGGGACTGAAATGACATATAGAATGATCCCAAATCACCAAAACAATGCAAAGATGGCATGCTACACATGCACATACTCAAGGCCAACAAGCCCAAATGCAAAGGAGCCTTATAATGCATGCTAAAATCGACCCAAACGACTATGGACAGATCTAAAACATGGCAAAATAAGCATATAACCTTCACAAATACAAGCCTAAAACATGCTCCAACAAAGGCTAACAACCTAGACATGTTAAGGCACAAATATGGCATTACAAGGCAACTATGCTAAACATGCATAAGGTTCCAAAACCAACTTTAAATCATGTTATATCATGGATATATAAGCATGAAAAACAAACCAAATATGCTCAACACACACTCAAGCATAGGCTTCTTTAAGAGGCCAAAATGTGCCCTTTTCAAGGACAACAAGGAGAGGGGGTGGCCCTCTCCTTCTTGGGACTTCAAAGCATCATCTTTACCACTGAAATCCCTCAAGATTTCAGTGGTGAAGAGACCTCAACACCAAAATCCCGGAGCTAGCACAAAATGGCTCAAAATGAGGCCTTTTGGGGCTTAAGGGTGGTCAACACCCCTCAAACAACAAAACACTCTTAATAAACAATAAAGAGGGCTTAAAAATAGAACTTTTTTATGTTATACAATAATCACAAAAACAGCTCTAAGATAGGTATAAAATTGATGCAAGAATGGGGAATAAAGGTGTAAGTTTCTTACCCTTGTAGTCCTCTTCAACAAGGATGCTCCAATGGCCTCCTTTGGCTCCAAATCAGTCAAGAAGCTCAAGAACAACCCCTTAGAACTCTAATCTTAAGAGGAAGGTGAAACACTAGGTGTTTGTGTGCAATAGTAAGGCACAAAACACCTAGTGTGCAAAATGGGAGGGAAAGAGAGATAGATTGAGTGTATCTAACCCTAACCCTAGAAAACCAGAGCTCTCCTCTGTCTTTTCTCTCTCAAAAATGTCTAAGCCTCTCTCTCTAAGCCTTAGAGAGAGCCCTCTCTATAAGCCTCTTGTAAAGCTTATTCAACAAGCTTTGCAAGAGGGAGATCCCTCCATACACGTGTATGGAGGGGAGAAAAAGTTATACAGCTGTCCTAAAATATCTGCAAAAGCAGATGAACAGCAATCGGCCGGCAAAAAATGCCATCTTGGCCAAACAAAGTGCCGACCGGCACAAAAAAGTGCTGACCGGCAACAAATAGTGCCGACCGGCAAACTATTTTGCCGGTGGCAGCAAAAACCAGCCGGTGGCCTCTAGCCACTGCCGGTGATGGGTGGGGATGGTCTACAAGCCCTACCCTGCCCTTCCAAGGCAAAACACAAGTGTTCGGTGCAAAACCGGACACTGAACGGTCAAGTTCGGAGATTCTGAGGTAGGGCGCGAGAGCCAAAACCTCCGGGAACTCCAAACAAACACAAACAAGGATAATCACCGAGTGTTCAAGCGGTGACGTCCGAGTCTTGAGGACGGTCAAAAATGGGGTGTCTACAGTTGCCCCTCTTTGACAGAACTCGAAAGTCATAACAATGACGGGAGTGAATGTCAAAGCCTAGAGACGACCCATTTTTGACAAGGCCGAAGACTTAGACAAACATGCAATACAAATAAGATATGCGCCCGAAGGCAGGGGCAAAATGCACGACAATGCACAGAGCCGAGCATAACTTATGATCATGCAAAGAAAGCTGTAATGAAGCGAACATGCAACAATTTTAAGCTAGCATACCAAACTACACTACAATGCAGAAAGGATGTAAGAGAATTATGGAATTCTCAATACGTCTCACTCGGGAGATACAATACCTGCGCGGCTCGTCTGGTTGCACCAGCTTCAAATGAACCGTACATACAATATCGTGCCTGAAAAGAAAACAAACTTAACAGGTACAATATTGTTAGCAACATGCATGACAATGCAAAATGGATGAAAAACGAAATGCAATATATACAAAACAATGTATAAACAATGCAAATGCAGATGCAATGTAATTGAAACAATGCAAGCTACATGCAAAGCAATTGAATCGTGATCCAATCACGAGCGGTTCGAAACCACACCTATGTCAAATAGATTGATGGAGGTAACAAGTCTGTCTACCATAGAACGGTCAACTGAACTATGAGTATTGTAGACAGACGCAAGAACAAGTATTGGGTGGAATGACACAAGTGGGGAAACAACCCGCTGGAGAAAGGACTACGATCCTAATGCCGGATGCAAAAATTACACTACAATGTAATGGGTGGATATGGCACGCAGGCCAAACCAAATCTTGCCTAGGAAAGGCATGCATACATACAAGCCATGTGTAACACAGAAAAGGTGCCGCAACCCTCAACCAACATATCAACGTGGAATCGGCGCGATACACATACAGAACTGTGTTCTAACATGAAAAGTAAGGGCACATACCAGACCAAGCTCAACCTGGAAAGGCGCAAGCCATTAGGCGGAAGGTGATGCAATGAATGCATGCAATAACAATGCAATATTTACAAATATGCAATGGAATGGATACAATGGATATGGCATACAAGCCAAACCAAATCTTGCCTAGGAAAGGCATGCACACATACGAGCCATGTGTAACACAGAAAAGGTGCCGCAACCCTCAACCAACATATCAACGTGGAATCGGCGCGATACACAAGAACTGTGTTCTAACATGAAAAGTAAGGACACATACCAGACCAAGCTCAACCTGGAAAGGCGCAAGCCAAAGGCGGAAGGTGATGCAATGAATGCATGCAAACTACAATGCAAATGCATGACAATGCACTATGATGCAATGACTATGATTGCAACTTTCCCTATCTTACCAACAGGGTGATATACTAGGTTGGTTCAGTATCCAGAACTGAGGCGTAGACATGCCGCCTCAACCTATGGGGCTTCCATACAGATTTCAAGCCGAGGGTAAACCTCTGGGTATTTAAACCAGACTTTAGTCTCGGAACTCCCGAACCTTTGCGTTCTAGGCATAAGCCGTTCGAACTCTAGTTTCCACCGTCCCCGTTGGTCTTCTAGGAACTCATCGCAAGCATAGACAGGTGGCTTTACCAGACCACCGAAAGTCGTTCGGGCACGACAAACACCGAAGGAATTGCACCTTCAGAGGATTTAAGGTCTCCTAGACCGGGATGCAAAATGTATGCATGACAATGCATGTTTTTTTGTTGTTTTTTTTTGAAATGCAAATGATGCATGAAATGCATGTTGCATGAGATGCGCGACAACACGCGGCTTAAGATATGTACAAAGCAATAGTGTGCACACCAATGCAATAAAGGTCTTGCACCTTCCAAGGATTTAAGGTCTCCTAGACCGTACGTGTTTAAGGTCTCACCAGATCATGCGTGTTTAAGGTCTCGCCAGACCATGCGTGTTTAAGGTCTCGCCAGACCACGGGGGTATTTACAAGACGCGTGACAATGCGCTGAAGGTTTCGCACCTCCAAAGGATTTAAGGTCTCCTAGACCGTGCGTGTTTAAGGTCTCGCCAGACCGTGCGTGTTTAAGGTCTCGCCAGACCGTGCGTGTTTAAGGTCTCGCCAGACCGTCGGTATTGCACGACGGTATGATGCGCAAAATAGCGCAATGCGTTAGGCAACGCGAGTGCACAAGACAGTGCGATGGAATGCATGCAAAATGCAATGAGATGCGCAAAACAGCGCGAACAATTTTGAAATGCACAGAACAGTGCGATGCGCAGAACAGCGCGAGGTTTGAAATGCACAAGACAGTGCAATGCGCAGAACAGCGCGAACAAAATACAATGCACTAACAAGTGCAAGTAAGGTGCGCAAGATAGCGCGAACAAAATACAATGCACTAACAAGTGCAAGTAAGGTGCGCAAGATAGCGCGAACAAAATACAATGCACTAACAAGTGCAAGTAAGGTGCGCAAGATAGCGCGAACAAAATACAATGCACTAACAAGTGCAAGTAAGGTGCGCAAGATAGCGCGAACAAATGCAATGCACAAAATAGTGCGATGCCAAGTGTGACGTGCATGCCACACGGAGTGTAAATGGGCTTAAATGCGCAACAACGCACGTATTCCGGAATGCATGACAATGCATGGAATGGAAATGCAATGATGATGCATGAGAAATGTGCACGACAATGCAAAGGGGTGCGTGTTGCAACGCATGTAACACGTGCATAACAATGCAAATGTGTGGCGCGTGACAGCGCGATGTAATGCACCGAAGTAGTGTGATGAGTTCGTGCAACACACATGGGGCAACTTTTGAATTCAAAAGGATACAAAAAGGATACACCTTGCACGAATTCGAGTGCCACGCACTGGAGACACGGCCCGAAGTCAAAACGGAGGCCGGTTGAACATCGGAGATGCACTTTCTTGCACTTTCTTGAGCTATGAAGACCACAAACTTCTCATATGGCCTAACCAAGGCTGTGGGAACCCCACCGGCAGTAATGGGAGGCCACCGGCTGGCCGTCGGCACAAAAATAATTCTATCGGCACAAAAAAGTGCCGGCCGGCACAAAACATTGCCGACCGGCAAACAGTTGCTGAATCGGGGCAGTTTTGTCTTTTCACTTCGGGCATTATAAAATAGGGCTTGAAAACCCTATTCTTCACTTTTCCACCGCCGAAAATTCTTGCCCTCTCTCTCTAGAGTGCTTCTGTCTCATTTTTCGCCCGTTTCTTCGCGTTCTACGCCCGTTTCGTCGTCGGATTCGCGTTTCTCTTCGCGTTTCGGACACTTTCCACCGATCACATTCTCGTTTCGGCGCCTCGTTCGGCGTTCTCGCCTTCTCGAGGTTTGTTCCCCTCACTTTCCTCTTCATTTCCGTGTCCTTTCACATTCCGGCCTTCCCGGCCATTTCCGACCCTCTCGGGAGTTGACTTTTCAGTTGACTCTTCGTATTCCGGCTCGGTTTTCCTTTTCCGGCCATTTTCACACCACTCTCTACATGGCGGACGACATTCCACGTGTCGGGACTCCCCCGGACCACGAGATGGACCCCGGGGTCGAGCTCCTACCACTGAGCGAGCGCCCGTTCGATCCGGCGACCTACCGGCCGGCGATTCACGTTCTGCCCCCAGACGGCCTGCGTCAGTTCCGGAGTTTC
Source organism: Camellia sinensis (assembly GCF_055761805.1). Lineage (NCBI taxonomy): Eukaryota > Viridiplantae > Streptophyta > Magnoliopsida > Ericales > Theaceae > Camellia > Camellia sinensis. Next base: position 105,713,025 of record NC_138962.1, read on the forward strand.
GAGAGGTACGCGGCCCCTGAGCTACTGCTGCGTGAGCCTACCTCCCACCTTTCATTCGGCACTCCCGAGGTAACTCTTCATCTTCTGCTTTACTTTCTGCAATGTAGGATACAAAACTGCCATAGTTAGCTGTATTCTTTAATTGCTGAAACCTGATATGCCGTAGACCGTAGTTGACTGTAAACATACATACAACTGATATCTGCTTGAGACTGACACATGCACACACACTGCACTAGTCCTGAATCACCCAAACACACGGCACACACTGTATTCTACTGCACACACACTGGTACCCAGTATTTGTCTGAATCTGTTCGATTTGCACACATGCCACATCTGTTCTGAAACGCCCAAACACGCTGACACAGCACACGTATTTTCTATAAGCACACCGGCACCCGGTATCTGCCTGAATCTGACAAACTTGCATACATGCCATATTTGTCTTTTCAAAATCGCATTTTGAATGTTGTCCTGCAATTGTTGTTTTCTGTTTACAGGAGGGTTCCCATACCATTCGCGGGTATGGGAATACTGGTGCGCGGGAGTGGTATGACGAGCTCCCTGATGCGGTCCAGCGCATCGTGGACCGAGCGGGCTTCGGCACCTTCTGCCGAGGGCTCTCTAGGTTGTCCACCTGCAGACCTCTTCTTGCTGCTCTGGCGGAGAGGTGGTGGGACACCACCGATTCTTTCCACTTTTCTGCCGCAGGGGATATGACGATGACCCCTTATGACTTCTCGATGCTCACAGGCATCGGGGTAGGGGGTGATCCGATCCCCTTCGACATAGCGATGGATGAGTGGACCGCCGCTCAGGTTCATTTACTGGGGGAGGCCCCTCCGCTAGCTCGCCCAGGCTTCGTCCGCTATTCCTGGTTCGAGGCACAGTTCAGGGTCCTGCCCGCATTGGGGGAGGAGACTCAGATGACCGAGGAGGACGTGGAGAGATATGCTCGGGGCTTCCTCATGTTCCTTTTCGGGACTACTATCTTCGCCGACCGGGCGAACACCGTGCCTCTCTGCCTTCTCAGTGCACTGGTGGACGTCCGAGATATTCTGCACTTCGATTGGGGCGGCGCTGCTCTGGCCACCTTGTACGGATATATGAGCTCGGCTTCTCGCGGCAGCGGCCAGCTGCTCGGAGGTTACTGGCGAGCTTGGGAGGTACATTTCTTCTCCACTTTTCATTTCTGTCTCGTACTTTCTGTACTCTGTATACTGCACACACTGCGGTCTGCTTTACACTCACTGTATACTGTACACACGGCACACACATACATTCTGTTTTACACTGACTGTACACTGCTCACACTGTACACTGCACACAATACACTGCACAACACACGGCTCTGCCATTTCTGCTTTATTCTGTATACCCTGCTTTATCTGAAGGTCATACTGACATCTGTTTTGCAGTTGTGGGTTTATGCCTACTTCCCTAGGCTTGCACCTGTGCCAGTTGCGGAGCCTCCTCCGGCTGTTCCTTTCTCGAGTCGCTTTGACGGGGGATGCACCCGGCGACCTCGGGAGACATTCGGCTTCTTCCGCCGATACTTCGACACCATCACCCCCACAGAGGTATGCTTTACTTTCAGTTCGTTTAGCTTCGCTTTCCCACTGCATGTTTCAATAACAGTAGATAACAAACTGTCTGTTACTTTCAGATCACATGGCGGCCATGGGCTTCCTTGCCGTCGGCGATGCGGGGTCGGTTCCCTGGTGCTGAGGAGACCTCGCGTTTCCGGATTCTGCTAGAGGGCCCGGTCTGTCGGGCTTGGTACCTGGGGGAGCGTTTTCTACGCCAGACCCGCGGGTTACCTGAGCAGATAGTCCCGGCTCACCCTCCTGCAGAGATGAGGGAGACCGAGGGGCTGACCCCTGAGCAGCTGGATGATTACTCCATCGGCTGGGAGGAGGCCGGCTTTCGAGGCACCGGCGACTATCAGGAGTACGTGCGGACGTACCTGATGCGACCTTTGAGCGGTCGTCGAGCAGAGGGGGCCAGGCCTGTAGCATCGGCGGCTGGGGCCGGAGCAGGAGCAGGGGCTGGATCTTCGAGGAGGGCCCGAGTCCGTGGCAGGGGCGGAGCGCGGGGAGGACGAGGAGCTGGCTGGCCTGCCCTGCCTGCTGTACTGACTTTCCAGGGGCAGGGTGGGGCGACCTATCAGATCCCCTTCGCCCCTCCACCAGCTGGGCATGAGTTCACTGATGTCCCCGACTTACCGCCGGTATGTTCTACTGCATTTTGTACAGTTATTCAATTCAGTTTACTTGATATTCCACAGAATATTGATGCATCTGATACTTTTGCAGGCCTCTTCTGAGTACACCCGTCAGTCGTTGGCGATGAATGCCTCGATGATGGGGATGCTCCAGCGGACATTTGACCTCCTAGCCGTCTATAGCATACCGGTATGTCCTTCTGACACTGGCCTCAAACCATTCATTCACTGCTTTACATAATCTGATGCACGGCACAACACCTGATACACTGATCTCACAGTATCTGAACACTGCATACACTGCACTCTGCACTGATAAACTGCTCACAGCATTCATACACTGTACTCACACACTGCATTCTGCACTGATAAACTGCTCACGGCATACTGATGCATTTCCCTTTTTGTGTACTTTTCAGCCTCCTTTCCAGATTCCCATGGCAGGAGGTGCTCCAGCTAGACCTTCTATCCCTGCTCGGGGGAGAGATGAGGAGGGCAGGATATTTCCCCGTACCAGGGGAGGGCGTACTCACGTCGGGAGTAGCTCGCGAGCTCCAGTCCCGGATGATGACGACGACGAGGAGTCAGAGGCGGAGGCAGGGTCATCGGAGGAGGAGACCGCAGACGGTTCTAGCTCGGGCTCTGATGACGACGCTGACGATGCTCCTGGACCTTCGTCCAGGAAGAGGACCAGGACAGACTGACAGCCCTTGGAGTCGCTGGACATAGATGCAGATTTTTGCTATCTTTTCTTTCTTTCCTTGTACTTTTCTTTTTGTTGGTAGATAGATTACCTTGTACTGCCGCAGGCAGATTTTGTTTCCAAAACTTGTACATTTGAAAAGCTAAGTAAATGAAACAGACTTTTTATCTGAAAAAGTGTTTACATTTACACATTTCATGCATTGCATCGCATCTCATCATGTTACACCTCAATGTAAATGGAATTGATTGGTTGTCTGAAAATTGAACACTTGCACTGTAATAATCAGATAACTTAAACAGCTAACAACCGAAACAACCCAAGCAACCCACTGCCTGATTCTTAGACACACAGCCCTTACTCTGTTGGGGATTGATCTGCATACAGCCCAAAACACAGCATTCAGTTCATTCTGCACACTGCAATTCTCAAACAAGACAGCCCAATCTAATCAGGACGGACCTCAAAGATGGAACCGGTTGGAGTCGGAACACGTTCCAATGTAGAGAATGGCACAGCATTCTGAGCATAAGCGATTTTTGAAATCGAATGAGGGTTTTTCAAACCGGGATATCGAGCCTACCACTGAACAGAGCGGAAAGGACTCAAATATAGGTACACGACCTAAACACAACGAGACACGCTCGGGAAAGACTAAAAACATAAGACGAGACCGTCAAATGAAAGAGACACGACACACAGACGCGTAACCAAAGATGGGGGACCTCGGACCACGAGGAGCCAGTTCAATCTGGGTATTGTTTCCCACCCCTTCTTATTTGTGATTCTCACATCACTCAATTCTCAAGCTCGGATTTTCTCTCGAAACCCTTTTCCTCGCTTTTCTCTCAACTTACACCTCTCTATTCTTCATTCTCTCATTTTTCATCCCTCCCCGGGGTGATTGATGGATAAATGGAAAGGTGCGGGTTTATGCTCGACACCGTTAGCTCACGGCTATTCTTCGGGCAGGCAGAGTGCTCTTCTGGCAAGTACGTCGATGACGGGGGAGAGACAGAACGCCTGGCTCAACTGTGCCCCTAGTTCATCATTTTAACCATTTTTTGTTTTTGCTTTCTACTAAAACAGTTTTGATCAAAATGAGAGTCGGATTGACGTACTTGTTCAATTTTTGATTTGAAAAGCATGCAAGTCAGGCAGCAAGCACTGAAAATTTTCCTTTTAGGTCCAAGACAATGGTCCGGTTTTGGAAAAATGAAATAGTTTTCGAGAAAATAGTCAACCTCAGTAAAAATTTTCAAAAACTATTTTTCAAACAGCTGATGCTCGACAAGCATGGAGCTTACTCTTCGAGATGCGCGACCTCGGATCGGAGGCAATGGAAAATTGCCCCTGGTTTGAAGGAGGGTGGGAGGCAACGGAAAGTTGCCCCTAGTTTGAAAGGCGGCTCACAGCGGCTCGTGGCAACGGAAAGTTGCCCCTTGTTTGGGATGGTGCCGCAGCAGTCCGCAGACAGTCTTCATTGGCGGTGGTCGAACTCTCAGACACAGCGATGACGAAGACGGTCACAATATATGGACACAGTCACCTTGAAGGGTGTTGGCCACTGGACTTTGGAACGAAATTGAAACCATTGCATGGACTGAGACGCTTATGAAAGCGTTGGGGGCTGGACTTCATGATGAAGTTGCCTACGTATCCCAAACATGGGAATCAAGCCTTACGTAGTTCCGGTTAAGGTCCACTCGGGTATTTTAACCTTCACTTTGTTTGGCTCTTATTTTTGCCAAGGCGCCCAATGCGGGTTTTCGACCTTGCGAGCTTCTTTTCATTTTCTATTTCTTCTTCATTTCTTTTGCATTTTTCTTTTTCTTTTCTTTTTGGTATCTTTTGTCTTTTCTTTTCTTTTCTTCTTTTTTGTATTTTTCTCTTGCTCTAACTTTTGCCTGGGTCGCCCTTCTGGGTTTTCGACCCAGCGAGCCTCTCAAAGGGTAAAAGTGTAGCAAGTCCATGCCAAATGGTTCCTGAACTGGAAGCCTCTCCGTGTCTAAGAGAACGGCTGTTGCACTGATTTGCGGAGAACCCATCAGGGTTACTCTACGAGCTTCTTCCGGCGAGATCTACTCCTTCTGATTCGGCCTTGATGCTTCTTGATCGAAGGCTACCTCAAAACTGGCCACACGGGCCTTTCATGGCGTTTGTCCGTTGAACTTTTTGAACAGTCTGAATGGGTTCAAAGTCGGAGCGGGTTGAATCTTAAGGCTGAGAGCGATCCTAAGCTGCGCGATCTCAAGAACGATTCCACACAGGTCTTCACAAGGTCGCGTAAAATATTTGTTTTTGAAAGTTTTTAAGAAAGCGACGAATCGCTCGTGCCGAAGATAGTGTGGAACCAATCTGGATCAGGCCAGGGTCCTTCTCAGTACTCACGCCGACAAGCATGATTTCATTCATAAAAAGGCTTAGCACGCCTCTCTTTCTCTCAAAATGATCAAAATTTTACAAAACCCAAGGAATTCCTTCCTCTTCGTTTTCATCACCGCAGTGTTCAAAAAGTTTTTTTTTGAAAACTTAGGTTAATGCTATGAGTTTGGCGCGCAGGAGAGCAGGCGAGATGTACTGTCAGCCCAATCAAATTCTCTGGTCCTTATGCTGAAAGCAAGCATGAAGTTGAGATAGCAACAGCTATTTCAATCGGCTCTGTTGGTGTAACTGGCCCCTCGGCAGGAACAGACTCAAAACAAAAACAGATAATAATAAAACAAGACGGTGTTCGGGACAACAACCCCTGAATCACCGGGTATTATATACAACGGGGACTGACTCGATACAACAAGACAGACCCTTAAGCAAAAAAAGACTGACTCAAGACAAAGAGACAGACTCAAAACAAAAGACCGACTCGATATCCAAGCCAGAATTTACAAAACTCGGTTTCACCGATGCTCAAAAATGCGTGCCAAACGCTTCATCAAAAAAAAAACCAAATGTTGCCCGCAGGCGGTTCACTTTACATACTCGCAGTATCTGAGCCCTCGAAATCCAACAACTGAGTGGTGACGGGCTTGCCTGAGGTAGGTGGTTGGATAACCTTATTATCAATCAAATCCTGCACTTCATGGCGAAGGCGGGAACATCCATCGGTGCTGTGACCGGACTGTTGATGGTATGCGCAGTACAAGGTAGCATCATGGGTGGCGGGGAGATTCTTCGGGAGCGGTCGGGGCTCCAAAGGCTTAAGATGCCCATTCTTCGCCAATATCAACAATGCCCTAGACAAAGGCATGTGGAGGTCGTGAAAGACTCTGCGCCCTCGAGGTAGGTACTTTGCAGTTTGAGGATTCTTGCCAGACGCGCTGGCGAAAGGATCAGCTGGCGCTGCCTTGGCTTTTTGAACCTTTCCCGGTGCAGGGTTGGGAACAACAGGAACTGTTTGGGCATGACGGGGCCCATCCCGGTTTTCTGCCTGGCTTGAACTGCCTTTGGTTGGAGCGGGGAAAGCATCATCTATAGCTTTGGTCACTATTGCGGATGTTTGTTGCTTGTTCATCCCTCTGGCCTTCAGAGCCTCGACTGCCCACAGCAGTTGTTCAATAGGGTCGGCATCTACCTTTGCCTTGTCCTTTCCTTTGGCCTCAGCCTGATCGAGGGTCGGGGTTAGTGCTGACATATCGTGGCTATAGCCAGAAGCCATCTCTGGCTGGCTGAGCTCTATCACAATCCGCCCCAGTAGCGGGGGCTCCTGTGGTACAAAATTCCCGGCATACGGTGCCGCTGGTGGTGAAGCCGACATTCCATAGGCGAGGTCTGCCACAGACCTTTGGAGATCGCCTATCATCCCCATCAATTCGAAGGTGGTGGGCTCACGAGCCTGGTATAACTGGGGAGCCCAAACCGGGTGCACAACGGGCGACCTGGGTGGATATGACATACTGATGCTGGCTTCATTCTGCGGAGTGGTTCCCTGCTCCGGTGCGGCTGTCATAACCACAATTTCTTCTGAACTTTGTGTCGCCATAAATCTTGCCTCAGCAAAGGGGAGACACTGGCTGTTCTGTATCAACTCTGCAACTCTCTGGACTGAAAGAAAAACAGACAGCACTTCAGCCCAAACTGATCAAACACGGGTGTAGCCGAACAACTGTTCCCTACTGCTGATCACTGTTCCCAGATTTCTGTTCCCCAAAATACTGAATCTGATACCCGCGGATAACTGATTCTCAAATTCTGATACCAATGCCCTTAGGCCTGATGCCCCAAACTTGCAAACTGGTATGTACATTCCTGTAGAGATACACTCTAAAAGCACATAGCAAGTAAGAGAGAGCCAAAACACCCCTATGTTGGGGTAGGGTTTCCCTGTCCTATTTTGTCAGGAACTAGGATTTCACTACGCACGCAGCGGTTTCAAACAACCTATAATCGGGTAAGCAACCTGTCCTAGCTTGGAATGGTCACTATGGATTCCGAATATGCACTAGGTCGAATGGTCAAAAAAAGGGTGCCCCGGTAAACCGGGGTTTGTGTTCCCATACTGTCAGAGCCCATAGCCGGTCAGCCTTATGGACATGCCTTGACAAGACAAGCCTCCGGCAAACCGTTCAGGAATGGCAGATGGCAAACACTGTGTTCCTAGGCGCACCAATGCACATGCAATGCAAAAAAACATATAAATGAGATCAAAAACAGGATATCACGAGTTCGAGTCAAACTCTCTAAAACTCCCCAGCAGAGTCGCCAGAAACTGTAACAGCGCCCGGGGAGGGGCCTCGTGCTACAGTTCGGACTCTCGATTTGTGTCACGGTTCTTAATCTGAACCAAAGAGTCCAAATCTGGCAAATCGTTTTGAGAAACAGATTTTTGAGAAAGTAGTGCCAAACATGGACTGCTTTGCCAGATACAGAGTCGCCACCTAAATATTTTTAAAATGGGGAAATTTAGGAAACCCTGACTCGGTGCCGAAGGCCACCTGTCCGTCATCACCGGAGTTGTCTCGGCTCGGGAGCTTGGGTACGATCGGGGAAGGTCAGCTATGAGCACCCCCTTTCGCCCGGTCCGAAGACCGGCCTCTACTAACCGTGATATCTGATTTTGAAAACTTTATGTGTTCTTATTCCGGTTATTAGCCTAGAATTACTATGTTATGCGCACAGCAAACAAGTATAGACTAGATTGCCTAATTTGGAAATAAACATTGCATATCCGTTTGGTTTGAAAATGCTTTGGAATTTGCTACTCGCAAGTAGGCTAAAATACGGATTTCAACGAGTTTTTCCAACTTAAACAATCCGGCCTTCACCCACAGGCATTCAAAACAGTTTAACACATAAGCATCTAGCCACATGTTAAGCATGCTGTTATGGCAACATTCACACTCATGCGATATGCTAAAGCGGAAATACTTACATGGTACTCCGCGCCAAAACAAAGAACTTGTTAGTAATCATGCATGATCCAAGTCCATGTGAAGTGACTAATGCATCGCATACAAAATGTCGCTAAGATAGGCTCGGCTATCCTAAACATGTCATGTGAAAATGCACAATTATCACGTATTCAGTTTGAAAATTGAAGTATTGATGCAATTAGCGTGATGTACCGAGCCTAATGCATGTAATACAAATGCATGGATGCACACATGCATAGCATAAGGTATGCTAAATTAGACGTGACCTAATACTAACCATCAAAGCAGGTAAGTAAAAGGGAAGAAAGAAGTGGGGATTGGAAGACATTCACACACCCACACACACTTATTACAGATTTGCCCTCGCTCGGAGGGACCAAATAAATATTACAAATTAACTAACTACGCAAGCTAATTAATATTACAAATTAACTAATTTAATTAACAAATTAAATTAAATTAATTAAAGCAGGAAAGCGTCTCGGGAAACGCGCCACCATGCGCAAGCTGCCTCTGTTTTCCTCCCTTTCCTCCTCTGGAGGTTGTCAAAACCTCAGGACTACATCCTTGGATGCTGGGAGACACCACCGGCTGGATGAAATTTCCACCGGCACTGAGATGTTGCCACCGGCACAAAATTGAAGCTGTCGGCAGACAAAAGATTGCCGGCCGGCACCTTACACTGCCGGTCGGCAGAGTATTCCTGCAGAACCTGCAACCCACAGCAACAGAGGACAAGGCAAAGCATGGCAGCACATTTCAAGGCATGTATGCACCAACCATGTCTCTTATCATTGTAATGACTCAAAGGGACATGTGCCTCGATTCTCGGACCACCAATCACGCATTTCCATGCATGATGGCCCAAAGAACCGAGTATGCATCTTTGATTTCAAATGTATGCACACCAATCAAACAAATAAGGCCCAATTCCTATCACCAATTCAAGGAACAAGGCATGCATGCGAAATGCAATGCAACCTAGGCATACAAGCTAGGAGTGCAACATGGCATGGCAATCAACTCATGCAAGCATACAAGCATGCATATGGCAATGCAAATGGATGCAAAGATGGACTTAAACATGAATTAGGCGACTCTAAAATAGGCCTAAAACAGTAGCCAAAAGTGCTAAAGAGTGAGAGCTAAATGGCATGCACACACACATGCTCATAAGGACCAACACTTAAGCATGAATCAAACAACATTCAAGCACACTTGAAAGAAGGAAACATGGACAAATTAGCATGCAACATGAGCCTTAAAATCATGTTATAAAATGATGCCAAATCAAATTATAAATCAAGTCAAGCATGCAACAAAAAGTCCAAGTGTTCAAGGCAAGTTGATAAGGCATTGAACTACACTTATCATGACCAAACATGGCATGCATTAAACAACTAAAAATAGATTTTTAGCTCATAACAAGGCCAAAGGACTCCTTAGATAGCATCTAAGTGGCCCAAATTCAAAGGCATGCACCATGGCCAAAACATGGAGCATTGCAACACATGCTTTCAAAGCATTAAAGAGGCATGCGAGGCAATCAAACAAGCATGGAAATGGGACTGAAATGACATATAGAATGATCCCAAATCACCAAAACAATGCAAAGATGGCATGCTACACATGCACATACTCAAGGCCAACAAGCCCAAATGCAAAGGAGCCTTATAATGCATGCTAAAATCGACCCAAACGACTATGGACAGATCTAAAACATGGCAAAATAAGCATATAACCTTCACAAATACAAGCCTAAAACATGCTCCAACAAAGGCTAACAACCTAGACATGTTAAGGCACAAATATGGCATTACAAGGCAACTATGCTAAACATGCATAAGGTTCCAAAACCAACTTTAAATCATGTTATATCATGGATATATAAGCATGAAAAACAAACCAAATATGCTCAACACACACTCAAGCATAGGCTTCTTTAAGAGGCCAAAATGTGCCCTTTTCAAGGACAACAAGGAGAGGGGGTGGCCCTCTCCTTCTTGGGACTTCAAAGCATCATCTTTACCACTGAAATCCCTCAAGATTTCAGTGGTGAAGAGACCTCAACACCAAAATCCCGGAGCTAGCACAAAATGGCTCAAAATGAGGCCTTTTGGGGCTTAAGGGTGGTCAACACCCCTCAAACAACAAAACACTCTTAATAAACAATAAAGAGGGCTTAAAAATAGAACTTTTTTATGTTATACAATAATCACAAAAACAGCTCTAAGATAGGTATAAAATTGATGCAAGAATGGGGAATAAAGGTGTAAGTTTCTTACCCTTGTAGTCCTCTTCAACAAGGATGCTCCAATGGCCTCCTTTGGCTCCAAATCAGTCAAGAAGCTCAAGAACAACCCCTTAGAACTCTAATCTTAAGAGGAAGGTGAAACACTAGGTGTTTGTGTGCAATAGTAAGGCACAAAACACCTAGTGTGCAAAATGGGAGGGAAAGAGAGATAGATTGAGTGTATCTAACCCTAACCCTAGAAAACCAGAGCTCTCCTCTGTCTTTTCTCTCTCAAAAATGTCTAAGCCTCTCTCTCTAAGCCTTAGAGAGAGCCCTCTCTATAAGCCTCTTGTAAAGCTTATTCAACAAGCTTTGCAAGAGGGAGATCCCTCCATACACGTGTATGGAGGGGAGAAAAAGTTATACAGCTGTCCTAAAATATCTGCAAAAGCAGATGAACAGCAATCGGCCGGCAAAAAATGCCATCTTGGCCAAACAAAGTGCCGACCGGCACAAAAAAGTGCTGACCGGCAACAAATAGTGCCGACCGGCAAACTATTTTGCCGGTGGCAGCAAAAACCAGCCGGTGGCCTCTAGCCACTGCCGGTGATGGGTGGGGATGGTCTACAAGCCCTACCCTGCCCTTCCAAGGCAAAACACAAGTGTTCGGTGCAAAACCGGACACTGAACGGTCAAGTTCGGAGATTCTGAGGTAGGGCGCGAGAGCCAAAACCTCCGGGAACTCCAAACAAACACAAACAAGGATAATCACCGAGTGTTCAAGCGGTGACGTCCGAGTCTTGAGGACGGTCAAAAATGGGGTGTCTACACTACTATTCAAACTCTTAAGGGACAACCTTGCTTCCGTTTGGACTTCCGAGGGACAGCTCTTGCTCTCATCAGTGCGGGTCCGAAGAATAGCCCTTGCTTTCATCAATACGAGCTCTGAGGATCTTTCTTTTCAAAGTAGAGTGGACTCCTACTTGAACTCCCGAGGGATAGCCTTTGCTTCCATTAGCTTCCGAAGTAGAAATGCGCATCCACTCGGACTTCCAAGGGACAACCATGTTTTCGCTCGGACTTTTGAGGGAGAGCCTTGTTTCCGCTTGAACTTCTGAGGGATAGACTTGCTTCTGCTCGGACTTCTGAGAGACAATCTTTACTTCTATTGGTGCAAGCTTGGTAGACTCGGTTGCCTTCTAGAGGGATTTTCTTGATGAAGTAGGGTGTATGCTACTTTCAAACTCCTAAGGGACAGTTCTGCTCTCGTTCAGACTTCCGAAAGACAACCCTTGCTCTCATTAGTGAAGATTCTGAGGGCCTCGGGGTCGTGGATTTCGCACAAAAACTAAAAGTCTTAGAATATACAAATTGTAAATGTCCTGTCGTTAATATCCATACATACCTGATTGTAAAAGTCTTAGAATATTTAAAACTAAAAGTCCTGTCGTTAATATCCATACATACCTGATTTGAAAACAAAGAGCCAAAAGAAAAACAAAGGGTAAAAAAAGATGTTATCCCCCAATAAACAATAAACAATAAAACAAAGAGATGTTAGGAAATTGATAAATGAGAATAAATTAACCCATTCATGATTATTAAAGAACAAAATGAGGTTGGGAAACATCAACAATATTGCTTAGAATTGTTTGCTTACTTGGGATTAGGGTTGAGATTGGACACATTAAGGTAGCGTAACAGAATTGTTTGCTAAATTTAAAACTTTTAAATGTTGATTATTGTGTTTTTTATTTTTGTGATTCTATCACAATCAAGTCGGTAATCGATTCAGCCACCACAGCAGAATGTAACTTTTTCACAAATCTTATTCATATGGTGAATTTTTTGCAATTCACTTTGATAACCTTTGGTTCATGTTACACAAGTAAATCAAAATTTTGTTTCTCTTTTCATTTTTTTCCCCATTTTCTAAGCAACCAAACAAGCGTAAAAGGAATCTCCATATAGTGATCCGGGTTTTTCCCCGTCCTTTGTGGTATTCCGGACTCGAGTTCCGAGTTGTGTGCTAATATCTGTATCTTGTTTCGATCCTTTAATTTCTTATATTTGAGTTTTGGGATGTGTTGGGCAGGTTTGTAACAGGTTGGTTGTGATTAGAAACAAAGTGTTGCTGCCCAGTTTTTGGTGTCTTCGCTCGAGCGAGGCTTTTATCGCTCGAGCGAGCTTTGAGTTTGTGTCTCTTGGCTCGAGCGAGAACTCTTGCGCTCGAGCATCCGTCTGCGTCTCTTTTGACCTGAAGGTTGTGTTTCTTGGCTCGAGCGAGATTTCCTTTGCTCGAGTCAGCGAGCTGTATGTTTTAGGTTTCTTCGCTCGAGTGAGCACTCTTGCACTCAAGCGTGCTTCTGGGTTGCAGACCTGAAGCTTCGCCTTGTTCGGTCGAGCGAGGTTTTTGTTGTGTCTGGTCGCTCGAGCGACCACTCCTTCGCTCGAGCGAGCCTCTCGTATATCAGTTCGCAGCAAGGGTCTTCTTCTCCATTTTTTATCCTCTTTCTTCCTCAAAACCCTAGATCGGCAGCTCCTCTCTCTAAACTCTCTCTCTCTCTCTACAAATACATCTTGTCCTAGAGACCTTCTACCCTAGTCTCTTTGTAAGAAAGGTTGAGCATCGCGGGGGCTACGTTTTGATATGAAAAAGTTTGGGTTTGAAGCACTTTCAAGTTCTTCTCTTCTTCTCCTTTGGGTTTCTCTATTTGAGGTAGGGATTTCCTTGCTCTTTTTCAATACCTCATTCATAAATAGACATGTGGTAAATTTATATTGCATGAAAATCATATTCATGTTAGATTTCTTTGAAAATCATGAAAGGGAACCTAGGGTTGGTTGTTTGAGAATGAGTTTGTTATCATTGATTGTTGTTTGGGCTAATTGGGGAGTAATGTAGCAAGATATTGTTGAAAGAAGAGAAAGCCCTAAATTATATTTTGATTTGGTAAATTAAAAGGGAGGATGGTTGAACAATGTTTGTAAATTACTATTGTTAATATGGGTTGTGTAAATGAGTTAATAGCTAAGGGATTAACTATGGCATTGGGGTTATTTTGAAATGAACGTATTGAACTGAGATGGGTTATGGCTTTATTATCTGTGGAATTGGTTTTGTGAAATGAAAAGAATGAATTGGTTTTGTGAAATGGGAAAAGTGGGTTGGAATAAGTGGTGGAATATGTTGACCTGGAAAATTATGGAAGTTGATCTTGAAAATGGAAAATGAATTGATAACTCTATGCGAGTCTCGAAAAATAAATATGAGAGTTGAACTATTATATCATGAGTGTTGAATACACACATTTGGGGGTTTTACCTTTAACTATCGTACTAGTGTCGTTGTTGGGTTTAAGATCTCATGAGAGTTGAGTCATTTTAATAAGTATGTTGAATACATGCATCTAGAGGTTTTGTCCTTGGTCATTAGTGGAGGATGACATTGTTGTGTTGAATTGTTGTGTATGCATTACACTTGTGTTGGTTGAACATTATTGAATAGTTTGTGTATGTATTACACTTGTTGGTTGTGCTTTGTCGCGTTGTAATGGTTGGTGTTATATACCGCGCTTAGAATGAGGGGTACCGGTACCTTCCAGCTAGCGCCTGGAGAACTTGGCAGAGGTACCAGTACCTTCCAGCTTGTGTCTGGAGAACTTGGTAGAGGTACCAGTACCTTTCAGCTTGTGTCTGAAGAACTTGGCATGTCATTTGTCGAAAGGTGTATCCTTAACTTACCGTGCTTATGGCAGGTAGAGCAGAGCTTTTTATCGTCATTGTCTCAGTGTATCTGAGTATGTTATGGGTTACGATGGTTACAGTTTTGAAAGGCCGAGTTGCCTCATTTGTTGATCACATACTTGTTGATGATTTGTTGTTTCCCTTTTTACTAAAGGTATGCATATATAGGTATGAATGTGTTGGGAACAGACATAAATACTATTTTGAGATTTTGGAAAGTGTAAAGGAAATTGGGTATTTGTGAACATGTTTTGAAAAAGGCAAATCTATGGTAAGTACGAAAAATGGGATAAAAAGTAATGGGCTTGGTGAAATTGTTTTCTAGAATTGTTATTGTCATGAAGGTTTGGGAAAAAGGGGTAACGAAAAGAAAAGAAAGGTGAATCGCTTACAGTATTGAGTGAAATGGCTGATTTTGAGAAAAGTTCATATATATGTATATTTTGTGTAAACTGCCACATTACTATTCTAGTATGAGATTGAACATTCATGATCATAGCTATCTGTAAGTTGTTATTGTTTAGGATCATGTTGAGATCCCTACTGGACTTTATGTTCATCCCACATTGTTAATTCTTTTTCAGGTGAACACCGATAAATATTTCAAGGTCATGGATCTTCTTTACCTGTTCGCCTCGAGGCCTTTCATTTGTGGGTGGAACGCCATTGTTGTAAAAGGGTTAATCCCTTTCTTTCACCTTTAATGATGTAAGCCCACGGGCAGTTATTTAGTATGCTCATGTTGTATTTAATTTGCATTCGGATGAGAGAATTTGTTATTTATTTCTACTCGTTGAAGTAAAGAGTTTTTCCGCATGTTATCTCTGAAATTGAATTAAATTAATGAATTTGGTAATGGTTTCGAGTAATAAAAAGTGGGGCGTGACACTGCACACCAGATTCGATTCCTCAAGAGATACTGAAATTAATAGTACTTGTCAGAGATTCAAAGCAGATAAAGAAAAGAAAAATACCTAACTTTTATACTGGAGAGAATAGGGGACTCAAGCAACTACATTGAACTGAGACATGGGGCTCATGATGCACAGGAACCCCTGAATGAAGATGAACACTAATTTAAACATTTACAAAATTCATGGATGCATTTCAACATTTACAAATTTTCCATTAAATGCACCTCCAACAAAGGGAAAAAGGAAACAAATTCCACTAACTAGGAAACTCAACAAAGAAGAAGGGGGTAGAAAACTTGTGTCACCAAAAAAAAAAAAATGTTGCAATGTGTAACTTTAGCATGTCTATAATGCTATTGGCTTCGATTTCCCTTACTTTGCCACTAATTACACCGCACTTCCTCTTGGCTTTGATAATCTCCTCTTTTGGTGAAAAATAAAAGAAATTGGAAAAACAAATAAAATTGTAATTATATTCTAAAGTCATCAATAATTACCTTAAATACTATTCTCATATCAATTTTACATCTCACAATGTTTAATGGAAAGATCCAATCGTCTACAGCCAACCCAAATTCCAAATTTTGTCGGATTAACACTCTATAGGAACTTGAAGGTAAAATTTCAAATATCTATTTTCTGAAATTGTAACATTGGTGAGATTTTGTTTTTTCTCCTAAACTTTCTACATTTTAATAAATTAATACAAATGAACTAGAACAATGACATATTTATAGTCAATATTAGTATGAGTACTTAGGAAATTCCGCACACCATCTTCAAAGAATTGTTATATTTTTTCTGACCAGTGTTTTAAAAAGCTCTAGGTGCATCGAGGTGCCAAGGTCACCTAGAGTCTAAGCGCCGAGGTGTGAGGCAAGGCGCGCGCCTCACCAAAGCGAGGCACAAGTTATAGAAGTTAAGCAAAATATTAACATAGCACAATTTTCAACATAAGCAAATATTTAATATGTATATTATTAATTTTTTAAATAAGAAGAGAAGAGAGGAAGAAAAAAAAACAATTAATTTTTTTAATATATATATATTATTTTATTTATTTATTATATATTTTAAATAATGTGTTTCAATTAATTTTTTTATTTTATTTTACATACATGTGTTTATTTTTTTTTATTACTATGTATAAGTATATATTATATTTTATATATTATCTATAAGTATATTATATATTATACAGTAGGTATTCTAGGCATTATATAATATTATATATATGAGTCAATTATAGTTTATATATTAGCTATAAGTATATTATATATTATATATTATAAAATAGGTATTATATAATATATATTATACATATATATATGAATCAAGAAGATAAAGAGGGAGAGACAAAAGCGAGCAAGAGAGAGAGAGAGAGAGAGAGAGAGAGAGAGTGATTATGAGCGAGACAAAAGCAAGAGAGAAGACGATGAGGGTTTTTTCCCACTAGAGAGAGAAGAGGAAGAGTCGTACCAGAAGAGATGAGAACAAGAGTCGAACCTTCGTTGTTGTCTTCTTCTTCTTCATTAGGATTTTTTTTTTGGTTGCTCTTTTGACCCACGTTTTGATCATTTTATATTGTAAATGAGAATTTATTCCATGTGGGTATTCACACCAAAACCAGATGGGCTGTAGCAGTAGAAGAAACGCAAAGCGCCAAAAGCACACGCCTCGAGCCTCAAAAAAAAGCGCACGCCTCATCGCCTCAGCTGCGCCTCCTCTATGTAGCCTTGCCTCGCTATGCATGAGGCATAGAGCTGCGCCTCGCCTCGCCTTGAGCTTAGGCGCGCTTAGGCGTGCTTTTCAAAACGCTACAACTGTCTTTGTATTTTTGCGTTATTTTTGGTTTTAGACCAAGAAATAAACAAAACACTATCAACACTACTAATTGCAGAGCTGTTTTTGTTGATAAGGTTTTCAAAAGGGCACTGTTGGAAAATAAAACGAGTAATGCCATCTAAATATAAAATTCATACATAAAATTTATTCTAAATGATATGATTGCTCAAGCATGTTGTTTTCGCATTGTTTTTGTGACAAATTCTGTATAACAATTATGTTTAAATGTGTGCATTTGATAATTGAAAATGAAAGATCCAAAGTCTCCCCCATGTAAATTTGCACTTGTAAACCCTGCAAAACCCAGATTATAGTAGATATTATTGCATCTCTAAAGTCTTTAAACAAACTAAACTACTAAAAGAATTTCCCACTTATGCCTGATTTCATGATGTGAACTGCGTGTTCTATTAGGGTTGTATGCCTAATGGGTGATCATAGTTTGTGTCACTAGGTAAGCGTTGTTAACCAAGGGAAAAAAAAACACTCAATATGGCCGTGTGCCTAATGAGTATGCAAGTATGTTCACACAAAAGAACACGCAACATAAAGCGCTCGCAAAAATATTTTCAACACAACAATGTTTATAGTAAAATCATCAAATTCAAGCAAATCAAATAATCCAAATCCTTGACAATGAAATTATTGAACAAATACCTCAAGTAATACCATTTTCAGATTTTTTTTTTTTTAACGAAAATAATTGAAAACCATTACAGTTAAAAAGAAAACTCAGAAGGAACCTAATCCATGCATGCATTACTTGCATATATCCAATGATTGGTTACAAAAGAAGAATGAAAAAGATTTCAAAGTTATTACATTTCACATAAACATTGATCTGTAGAAATGAATGTAGCAATAAAAAATTAATGTGAAGCACAATGTTTTCCCCAACCCATCAACGTGCCAGGTTTTGAATGAGCTAAAATTAAAAAAAATTCAGTATATAGCGATCCCGGGTTTACCCTTGTTGTATAGTGATCCGGACATGTGTCCGTGGATGTTGGTAGTTGATCATTATCTTGTTTACATCCTTTCTTACTTTGTATTTGAGTTATAGGATGTGTTGGGCAGGTTTGTTATAGGTTGGTTGAGTTTGGAAACCAAAACTAGTTGCCCAGATTTTGGCCTGTCCGCTCGAGCGGGGAGTTTGACGCTCGAGCGGGGATCCTGTTGTTGACTGTCCGCTCGAGCTGGGGTTTTGGCGCTCGAACGGGGAATACACCCATCCAGTATTTCCTATGCAGTGTTGGACGCTCGAGCGGGGGATTGGCCGCTCGAGTGGGAGGTTGTGAGTGACGCTCGAGCGGGGCTTCGAGCGCTCGAGCGGGGACCTGTTGTGTCGAGATGCTGGGAGAGTGCATCCGGCGCTCGAGCGGGAGTTTGGTAGCTCGAGCGGGAGTTTGTGAGTGCCGCTCGAGCGGGGGTTTGGACGCTCGAGCGGGGCGACTGGGTTTAAGTTCCGAGTTTTGACTTTTCAAATCACTTTTTCACTTTCTCACTTTCTCTTCTCTCTCTTACTTTTCCAAAAACCCCATTATTGAGCTTCTCACTCTAGGACTCTACCTTCTCTCTAGGTATTGATCTAGTAGGAGTGATTGGCTCACCTTTGGCCTTTACAAAAGAGTTGTTGATCGTCGAGGGCTACTTTTTAATCTGAAAATTTTGGGATTTGGAGCACGTTGGGTTTTGTCATCTTCTCCCTTGGGGCTCCGGATTTGAGGTAGGGATATCCTATTCCTCTTTATGAGCTTTGTCTTTAAATTTTAGTATTTTGAGATGTTGGGGTTGGTTTGGTAATTTTGTGAAAGTTTGGGACTTTTACATAAATTTACGAAAGTTGGGGTTTTAACTATATGAAGCCTAGATGCATGTTTGGCATGGAAAAAGTGAAATTAATGCTAAAACATTAATGGAAATGGAACCTAAGGGTTGTAATGTTAATTATGGAAAATGCCCTAATTACATTGGTTAATTAATTTGTAAAATTAATTGTGAGAAATGAGGAACTGAATTGGAAATGTTGATTTTATATCCATTTGTTGCATTTATTTTCTATATAGAAATAACTGCTTTGGGCTATTGGTGGAGGATAGTCGTGATTGTTGTAGACAATGCATGATGATTAGGCAAACGGAAACTAATCACTGGAATGAGTCATTGAGTATGATGATTGAAAGAACACGTTAAATTTATGTGTTGTGTGATGATGTGTATAATTATTGTTTATATGCATTGTGTTGTGTTGGAGGAGATAGGGGATGTACTCCGCGGTTTAGGGGAAGATAGGGGATGGACCTCTAAACCGGATGTGTTGGGAGGAGATAGGGGATGGACTCCGTAGATAGAGCTCATATGCTTATCTAGTAATGTATTGACAGAGCTCATATGCTTGTCATTGGAAGTGCGATAGTGCTCATATGCATATCTGTGGAAGTGATGATATAGCTTGTATGCTTATCTGTTGGTATGTGATATAGCTTGTATGCTTATTGGTTGTTATGTGATATAGCTAGTATGCTTATCTATTATGAAATGGGGAAGTACTTGATATAAGTTACTGTCTCGAATGAGTTGCTTGGCCAGGTTCTGAGCCATGGTTATAAAATGAGAATTGAAAGGAACTGGAAAATGAATTGTAACATGGACTTGTATGTCATGAAACTGTAAGGTGTGATAAGAGAAAGTATAAGTGTTAGCCATCTATCAACTGCTAATCTTTTAGTCATTGTTCATATTTGGTTTAATGTATTTCTACTGGGCGGTGGCTCACCCTATATGGGAATATCATTTTCAGGTACAGGTAGCATGCCACCTCCAAGGACATAGCTTGGGAGGCTAGAGGCGGACACACTTTTGTTGTCTTATTTCCTTTTTGATGTATTATATGTAAATTCAAGCCAAGGGCTTAATGTGTAAATGAGTTAGTACTCTTTTATTGTAACCAAGTGTTAACTTGGAAAGCTGTAAGCCCGTAGGGCATTTGCTTTTGTCGTTAACATGTAATACTTTTTGTAATGGAACTCTGATGAATAGAAGAATTGGTGGAGTTTTTTTATATTAATGCATGTCTCTATTGATGGGTTTAATGTTATTATTTGAGGGCGTTACACAGTAAGATATATTTGATCATTGGATACCCAAGATATATTTGATCTATTTCAGTGAGCTAGATTTTAACCATTTTTTGTACCCAAAATAATTTGAAAGATCTCATGCTTAACACAAATTTACCAAAAATATTTGCTTATCTTCTTTCTAGTAAGTAAAAAGGGCAGCACATTCAAATTCCTCTCCAAATGCACTTCACTAAAGTTTATTTTTGTTGAACCAAAAAAAAAAAAAAAACAAGCTAATGCATTTTTACAAACATCTTAAATGCAATCAAAATTCAAAGAACGGTTTGAAAAATATCGTTTAAAATCCAATTTGGAATAGTTTCGAACAATCTCTCATTCTTTGGATTATCGTAACTATGATCAAAAAATCGTTTAGAACAGTTTGGAACAATGTAAATCCAATCAAATATCTTAAACACTAGAGAGAAAAATAGTTTAAAATCGTTACCAAGTTTGGAAAAAAAACCCCATAAGTTGTAGTTTCACTAGCCCAATGTTCAAAATTCTGAGATAATCTGAGATAATCCGAAGAATGAGAGACAAAATTTATAGCGGTCCCGGTATTCCCTGTTGTTATTGAACTGTAATCCGGGCTTGGTCCCGTAAATTTGTTGTTGTCTTATCCTCTTTTCTATCCCTTACTCTTTATCTTAGAGTTTTGGGTTGGGTTGGACTTGTTAGGAATAAGTTGGTTGTGTTTTAAAACTTAGAATCTTTGCCCAGTTTTTGGCCTCTCCGCTCAAGCGGGGAGTTGGACGCTCGAGCGGGGACCTGTTCTGCAAAACTTCTGGATGGTTGTATCCGCCGCTCGAGCGGGGGTTTTGGCGCTCGATCGGGAGTCTGTGAGTGACGCTCGAGCGGGGAGTTCGACGCTCGAGCGGGGCGACTTTTATATAAAGCCGAGATCCGACCTTTTTGTTCACTTTTTGATTTCCTTTCTCTCTCTTACTTTTCCGAAAAAGCCATTGGAGAGCACCTCACTCTAAAACCTAACTTCTCTCTTAGGATTGATCTAGCTAGAGTGTTTTCCTCACATTGGGCCTTTGTAAGAAGTGTGTTGATCGTCGAGGGCTTCGTTGTGATCCAAGAAATTTGGGATTTGGAGCACTTTGATTTCGGGTCATCTTCTCCTTTTGAGTTCTCCATTTGAGGTAGGGATTCTCCTTGTTCTTTTTCAATACTCCGTCTATAGATAGACATGTGGTAATTTTTGTATTGCATGAAAATTGTATCATGTTGGATTTGTTTGAAAATCATGAAATAAACCTAGGGTTGGTTGTGTGGAGAATGGTTTTGGCTTCATTGATTGTTGTCTTGGCTAATTATAATATAAATTAGCATGTTGTAGTTAATAGAAGAAAAGCCCTAAATTATATTTTGGTTGGGTAAATTATAATGGGGGTTTGTTGACCATTGTGTGTAAATCTCTTTTGTCAAAATGAGTGTGGTAAGGGTGTTAATGCATAAGGGATTAACCATGGCTTTGGAGTTGATTTTATGAAAGCAAGATTAGTAGAGTTGGTTTTGTGATAACAAAAAGGAAATGGAATCGTTTTTGTGAAAATGAGGGAAGTGTTTTCGAAATAAGCTTGAGAAGTGGATTGTTGTATCTTAAGTGTTGAACACACTTGTAGAAGTTGTATCTTTAACTACCATGTTAATATTGTTATTGGATTTGTGATTCATGATATTTGAGTCTTTTAGTAGATGTACTAACTATATGCATATAGAGATTTTGTCCTTGGTCATCGGTGGAGGATGACACGGTTGTGTAGAATTGTCGGGTATGCATTTTACCATTGATTAATTGAACATTGTATGTAATGAAGTGCTAGATACATTATATAAATGTATATTTGCTCGGAAGGAGATAGTCATGTGTTTATATGCTTTAACACATTGCTGGTGTCTTGATAGTTTATATATATGCATTATACATGTTGGTTATGCCTTGATGTGCTGTAATTGTTGGTGTTATGCCCCGCGCTGAGAATCAAAGGTATCATACCCTTCCAGCTGGCGACTGGAGAACTGACCGCGCTTAGAATCAAAGGTACCGTTACCTTCCAGCTAGCGCCTGGAGAACTGTCTGCGCTAATAATCGAAGGTACCATACCCCTCCAGCTAGCGCCTGGTAAACTGGCTTGTTGTTTTGTTGTTGAGTGGGGTGTATTGTTGGCTTACTACGCACATAGCTAGTAGAGCGAAATGGGATTGTTGTTGTTTCGTTGTAACTGAAAATATCATGGATTTGATTGGTTACAGTTCGAAGGACTGAGTTACTCCATTGGTTGATTGTATACATGTTGGTGGGTTGTAAATTTATATTTTTTTTACAAAGATATGCATGTATAGTTATGATAGTAATGGAAACGAACCAAAATGTCATTTTTGTCTTTTGGAAAGTGTGGAGGAGAACGAATGTTTTATAGATAAACATGTTTGAAAAGGTACATCTGAGTATGTATAGGAAATGGAAGAGAGTATCGGGCTTAGTGTGATTACTACTTAAGTATTTGTCAATGTTATGAAAGACTGGGAATGGGGGTTAATGAAAGGAAAAAGGAAAGACAAACTACTTGTAGCGTTGAATGAAATGGTCGTTTTCGAGAAAGTTCATACATATATATTTTGTATAAGCTGTCACATTACTATTCTAGTATGAGAATGAGTGTTCATGATCATAGCTATCTGTAAGTTGTTATTGTTGAGGACCATGTTGAGTTCCCTACTGGACTATATGTTCATCCCACGTTGTTGAATCTTTTTCAGGTGTTAAGCATGTTGAGTTGCAAGATTTGGATCTATTTATTTACTGGCCACGGGGCCTCAGTTATGTTGGCGGAATGCCATTGTTGTAAAAGGGTTACACCCTTCTTCTTGTACCTTAAGTGATGTAAGCCCAAGGGCAATTTATTAAGTATGTTCATGTAATATTTACTTTGCATACGAATGAGAGTATTGTTAATCACTTCTACGGATTGAATGTATAAGTTTATTTCCGCATGTTATCCTTAAAATTGAATTAAGTTAATGAATTTGGTAATGACTTCGAGTAATAAAAAGTGGGGCGTGACAAAATTGGAAAAAAATCAAAGTGAATAGAGTTTTCCAAATAGCAAAAAATGAAGGGTTAGTAAAAATTATAATAAATAGGTCATATGGGTTTCACCCCACAACCAATGAACTTAAAAGAAGTAAAAAATCAACAAGCAAAGAAGAGTTCACAAAATGGACCATAACATAATGAGAGAGAATATATCACCAAAAGAACACAAGAAGATGCACAGACTTCAACTGCTTCTATATATTAACACAGAACCGAAATAAGGCTCACAAAATGGACCAACATATATACTAGATTAAGTTGCAAAAAATGGAGATGGAAAAGTTTTGACTTTGTGGGAAGGCCTTTGAGTAGTGTCGTAGGAGGGAGAGAAAATTGTCTAAGTCTCGTTGGGAGAAAAACATTAAGGCTTTCTTAGAGGGGAGAAAGCGAGAGAGAGAGAGAGAGAGAGAGAGAGAGAGAGGAGCTTTTCAGTCAAGACAACAACTAGTTGAGAAGGTTTCAAGTTTTTTTCAATAAATTATTCAATGGCTTAGATTAGTTTGTGAAGATTCAATGGTTAAGATATAAGGTGCACACGGTAACAGGTACTAGAAATCAAAAGTGACAAAATAGTGAAAAAAAAATTCTTTATTTTTTGCAAGAAACATTTATGTATATTTTGCAAGAAATTGAAAAACAACTTACTATGTAGCTATGGGTTGTACACTAAATTTAACAATCTTACATTTTCCAACATTATCATTTATCATGCTAAACAAAGAAGGAAAAAAAATTCAAAATTTTCCCTTTCTCACACTTTCCGCTACTTCAATCCTAAAAGTTTCACACTAATCTTTATGGTTGCTAGGAAAGCCTCCACGCTTAGAGGGAAGACAATAATTCATGAATTATCTTAGCATCAATACACTTTGAAAAAAGTATGCAGAGGAAATTCATTTTATTAAACATAAGCTTCATGTGTATTGAAAATTAAAATTAAAATTGTATAACAGAGGAAATTCATTTTATTAAACACAAGCTTCATGTAACGCCCTCAAAATAATACATAAAACCCCACATTCTTGACAAGCATTGATATAAAAGAAATAAACACTTTTCCATTCATCAGAGTAATCCTTACAGATGTATTACATGTTGACAACAAAAATAAATGCCCAACGGCTTACAACTTTCCAAGTCAACACTTGGTTACACAAAAGAGAGTACTAACTCACATCATATTAAGCCCTTGGCCTGGATTTACATGTAATACCACAAAAGATAACAAAATAACAAAAAGAGTCCTCAACTCCCAAAACCTTCCAAGCTATGTCCTTGGAGGTGACATATCACCTAGACCTGAAAATGATGTCCTATATAGGGTGAGCCACAGCCCAGTAGAGATATACTAAACCAAATATAAGCAATGACTAAAACAGTAGCATTTGATAGATGGTTAACACTCATAAACCAATTATATCGCAATACAGTTCCATGACACTTGTGTCCATGTTACATTCCATTTTCCTTCACTTATCAATTCATTTCATAAATGTGGCTCAGAACCTGGCCAGATAATTTAATAACAACTCGTATTAAACACTACACATAATTGCTGTATCAATCTCAAACTAACACTTCCATACTTCATATATGATATACAGATTTGCTATATCAATACTTCAATAAACACACATATTTGCTGTATCAATGGAGTACATCCCCTATCTCCTCCCAAACAATGTCCGGTTTAGGAGTCCATCCCTTATCTTTGCCTAAACCGTGGAGTACATCCCCTATCTCCTCCCACACAACACAATGTATATAAACACGTATCATATACAAGGTCAATCAATACTTAAGTTTGATGTATTATACCAACGGTCATATTCGATGACATATGCAATGTGATTAGTTTCGGTTTTCCCCAATCAACATGCAGTATCTACAACAATCAAGACTATCCTCCACCGATAGCCCAAAGCAATTATTTCTAAACAGAAAATAAATTCATTAAATGGATATAATATCAACATTCTCATAGGTGAGTGATAATTTAATCCAACCACACCATTAAATCCCAAAATTTCCCAATTTCATTATTCCCAACTCAATTTCTCATTTCCCAAAATTAATTATACAAATTAATTTATCATAATAATTAGGGCATTTTCCATATTTCACAAATCAACCCTAAGGTTTGGTTTCACCAATGTAACAACATTAATTCCATTTTCAACAACTCACAAACACATAGGCTTTAATAATCTAAAAACCCCTCTTTCTTAAATTACATAACAAACCCTAACTTTTCCAAAATTACCCAACAACCCCAACATATCAAAATGTCAAAATTTAAAGACAAAGCTCATAAGATGGAGTAGGATATCCCTACCTCGTAATTAGAAGCTCAAAAGAGAAGATGACTAAAACTCAAAGTGCTCCAAATCCAAGATTTTTCAGATTAAAAGCAAGCCCTCGAGGCCCTCTATCCTTCTTACAAAGGACTTAGGGTAGGAACACATTAATAGGAGATGAAACCTTAGAGAGAAGGTGTGTAGAGAGAGAGAGAGAGCTCGGATCTAGGGTTTACACAAAAGAGAAGATGAAAAAGTGAAGTGTAATCTCGCTGCTGTCTGCTGATATAACACAGGCTCGCTCGAGCGAAGGATTGGTCGCTCGAGCGACCAGACACAAAGAACTCTCACTCGAGCATAGAAAGCCTCGCTCGAGCCAAGAATGCGAACCTTCAAGTCTGCAACCCAGAAGCACGCTCGAGCGACAGAATGCTCGCTCGAGCGAAGAAACTCAAAACATACACCTCGCTCGCTCGAGCGAAGGAAAGCTCGCTCGAGCCAAGAAACACAGCCCTCAGGTCCAGAATCAGACGCAGATGCAAGCTCGAGCGAAGGACCTCTCGCTCGAAACACCAGACACAGAACTCAACTCTCGCTCGAGCGAAGACACCAAAATCTGGGCAACAACCATTTGCTCCCAATCACACCCAACCTGTAACAAACCTGCCCAACACATCCTATAACTCATAAATAAGGAATTAAAGGATAACAACAAGATATAACAACAGCCAATACTACGGAACATAAGTCCGGAACACTGCACATAAAGGGGTTAAACCCGAGATCGCTATACGTCATGTCGACTGCTTTATAGCTAAAATTAAAATCATATACTTTAATTCTTTTTAGCTAAAATTAAAATCATATACTTCAATTCTTTAATTCAACTAGAACAACAAGTACTAAACATTACCAAAAACACATGGAATAACTATTTGCCCTAATTTACAAATTGGGAGGACCCAACCACAAGTTATAGTTGCTTCATGTAAATATCACTAAATATATTTTGGAGTAGTCAATCACAAGTTTTCAACATCTAAATGTAATGAAAATATAGTTCCAAAATACATTTGTTTAAATTGCTAACGAACTAGGCATTTTTACAAACATCTTAAATGCAATCAAAATTCAAATAACATAATTAGCCCTATAATTTTAATGCCAAAATTTCTCATGAAATATTTTGCAACAACTCAAGAACAAGTCATGGAAGTAACAATATGGTTACATAATACTATATTAATTAATGTAAAAATGGATTATTTCATTAAGAATGTCAATTGAGATATATAAATAGAAAAATAGAACAAAATCCTTACCAAGCCTTGCTTCAGTACAAATTTCGAATCAATGTGAGCCAAGAGACACTGGAATAGAAATTCAGATAGAACATTAGAGACAGCAAATGCGGTAAAAATCAGAGAGTATAGTTTTAGAACAGGGATGATTTCAGAAATATCCAAAGAGAGTAAAAAATGAGGAAGAAGAGATTAGAAGAGGATTTAGGGTTTCCTAAATAATCAGAGAGAGGTATACCTTGTTGATTGCTCTTCAAAAAAAACAATCCTTCGTTTTCTCAGAAACCAAACGGAGGCTCACTGGGTTAGATTAGGGTTTTAAACCGAACAAGCATTTAGAACCCGCAGTCAATAGAGAGAGAAGAAAGCGAGAGGAGCAGGGGAAGAGATCACTCAAAGGAGGGAGTAGCAGAGGGAGAGCGAGTGGGAGAGACAAGATCAGCGGAAGAGAAGAGAGCGAGAGGAGCAGGGGAAGAGATCACTCCTCCGGTGTCCAATTTTTCAAAATTAGAGAATTCAATAGTCAGGATGTATTTGTGTAATCTAATGGCCAATAATGAAATTGCATACGGAGTTGCACACTGTAATAGCTCCTATAATTTTATGCCCTCCATATATAATTTCAATAGTCCACAAGATCACTTTTAATACAAAAATAAAACAACAATGCTAAAAATTCAAAAAAATCATTCAGAAAATATCTAGAATTTTAAATGTATAGTCAAGATTCATTGCAGAAATAGCCCCACAATAATTTTAAATATACATTATTGATCTATCATTCTAAGTGAATTTCTAAAAACATTTTTTGGTACCATAGACTTACTAAAGAAAAAAAAGAAACATAACTTTACATTTTATCTTCTCACACTACTCAAGCACTCGTGTCATAATAACACAAGCACACACCAACTTTACTGGCACACACTTCACACTAGTAGCTTAGACTCTAGGTTAAATATTCACTCACACAATTTATTTGTCTTCACTTTCGCACATCACTCTATATCTATTTCTTACAATTGTGAGTCTATACAGATGAAAAGATGGTGGTCATGGTGAAAGCAAAAAAAAAATGTGATGTTGGTTTGCAATGCAAGGGTGACGACCATTGTAGGGAAGACTGCAAAACTCATTAAAATGGAATAGGACGGTGCGATGATATCACTACACCCTAGTTCTGAAGCAATGTTATTGTGTTTACAATTGTTGATCTCTCATCTCCATATTAATGGAATGCCAAATTATTGGAATCAATAATAAGAATTTAATTTGGTAAAAAGTATTGTCGTATTTCATGTACTTATGAGATACATATAAGTTAATTTTTCTAATTTTTTTGATGAGAACACTTTTTGGCAATATTATTCTTATAACAAACATGGTTAATAAACCGAAAGAGTGTCAGAGTCCGTCATTTTATTTTAACTAGAAAGCAAGATAGATTAGAACTTATAGAATGGTTATTTAGTAGTGTGATGATCAAATACAAGGTGGTGAAAACAAAATCAGTTCCTACTAGGGATGGCAATGGGGGGTTAATGGGAAGGATATTAATTCTCCATCCCCATTCTCCTATAATTATTTTTCTCCATTCCCCATGGGTATTGCCCTCCCCATCTCTTAATGGGTTTGGATTTTTCCCAACCCAACTTGACCCCTTTTTTTTATTTTTTATTTTTTAAGGTTCACAACCAATTTTTTTTTTTTTTCTTCAAGATTCACAACCAAAACTAAATATACATTCAATCTTATTTTATTTTGTTTGGCTCAACAACAAAATCAAATACACATTAATTAATAGTGTCACATTATTCTTGTCAAATTTTATGTATATTTAGAATTTTTTAAATTTATTTAGAAAAATTCTATTCCTACAAAGAAATTCCATCTTCTTTTTTAATTTTTTTAATTTTATGTATCTCCTTCTCCTCTCTGTTAATTGATCTTCGATAATCTAAAGGTGAGTTGTTACTCTCGTTTCCATCTTCTTCTTCTTCTTCTTTTTTATTTTTTATTTGCATTTATAGAATGAATTTTCTTGTTTCAATATATCTTGCAATTGTTTTATTGGATTTCTCTCTGATTTGATGGTAACGTTAGATTGAATTTCCCAATTTTCATCTTAACTAGTGATCACCTTAATTGAAATTTTGTACATTTTTGTCTTAAATTTTCATGTTTTAGTTATGATTAGTTGCACGTTTTTTTTATCAATAGTCACAATCTTGCCGCCGCTAGATTGTCGACATTGCAAATCACCGTTGCTGTAGTGAGAGGATGAGAGAGAGTGAGAATTAGAACTCTAATTGTAAACAGAGTAGTGAAAACTAGGGATGGAAATGGATAACCTACCCTGTGGGTATCTATGGAGACCCAACTCAAATACATGGGTTTTTCCCTTTTTTCTTGTTCGTCGGGTAGGATAAGTGATGTTCTTTAAATCTCTACCAGGGATGGGTACCTACTAATTTCCCCATATTTTATTTTAGGCTATTTTATTTTAGGCTCATCAGAAAATAATTTCTCCATACGTTTTCACTACTCTATTTACAATTAGAGTTCTAATTCTCATTATCTCTCATCCTCTCACTACAGCAATGGTGATTTGCGATGGCGATAATCTAGCGGTGACAAGATTGTGACTATCGATCAAAAACGTGCAATTAATCATAACCAAAACATAGAAATTGAAGACAAAAATGTACAAAATTTCAATTAAGATGATCACTAGTTAAGATGAAAATTGGGAAATTCAATTTAAGGTTGTCATCAAATCAGAGAGAAATCTAATAAAACAATCGCAGGAGATATTGAAACTAGAAAATTCATTCTATAAATGCAAATAAAAATTTGAAAAAAAAAAGAAAGAAGAAGAAGATGGAAACAAGAGCAACAACTCACCTTCAGATTATCGAAAATCAATTAATAGAGAGGAGAAAGAGATACAAAAAATTTAAAAAAAAATAAAAAAGAAGATGGAATTTTTTTGTAGGAATAGAATTTTTCTAAATAAATTTTAAAAATTCTAAATCTACATAAAATTTGACAAGAATAATGTAACAATGTTAATTAATGTGTATTTCATTCCGTTGTTGAGCCAAATAAAATAAAATAAGATTGAATGTATATTTAGCTTTGGTTGTGAATCTTTAAAAAAAAAAAAAAGGGGGTCAAGTTTGGTTGGGGAAAATCCAAACCTATTGGGAGATGGAGAGGGTAGTACCTATGGGGAATGGGAAATGGGAAAAAATAATTATAGGGAAATGGGGACGAGAATTAATATCCACCCCATTAACCCCCATTACCGTCCCTAGTGAAAACACATGGAGAAATTATTTTTCGATGTACTTAAAAAAATATATATATATATATAGGGAAATTAAGGGGTACCCATCCCCACCCCATCCCCAGTGGAGTTTTAAAGAACATCACTTACCCAACCCGACGGACAAGAAAAAAGGGAAAAATCCATTTGGGTTGGGTCTCCATGGATACCCACAAGGTAGGTTATCCATTACCATCCCTAGTTCCTACTAAAGGAAAGAGAGGAGAAGAGGCATTTTACTACAAAACAAATCAACCTTAAAAGAGCAAGAGTCACAACATGAATCCACTAGTGGATATATATATATATATATATATAGGGCAAATTACACTAACAGTCCCTATAGTTTGGGACTCGTGTCACTTTGGTCCCTGACTTTTCAATTTAGACACATTTGACCCTGAATTTTGAATCTTGTTCCAAATAAGGACAATTGAAGATACCATTGTTTAATTTCAAGAGTAAAATCGTCAATTTAATAAAATATAAATTAATTTGACAAAAATAAATGTCAAAAAAATATTTTTAACTTTTTTAAAATTATTTTTATCCACCAATGATAAAATTATGTATAATTGATAAAAATTAATAAAAATTACATGATTAATTTTTAAAAATGAATTTTCCATGATCATTATCCAAACGCGTAATAAAAGTTAATTTAGTAAAAAATAAATAAATGTCTAAAAGATTTATCAATTTTACATAATTTTATTTTTAGTAGGTAGAAATAATTTTTAAAAATTGAAAAATATTTGTTTGATATTTATTTTTGTCAAATTAGTTTATATTTTCTCAAATTGACAATTTTACCCTTCAAAAATCTAATGATATCTTCAATTGTCCTTATTTGGAACAAGATTCAAAATTCAGGGTCAAATATGTCATAATTGAAAAGCCAGGGACCAAAGTGACACAAGCCCCAAACTATGGGGACTATTAGTGTAATTCACCCATATATATATATATATATATCAAAGGTAATTTGTGAGAGAAACTAAAGACAAAGGACAGAATTGAAACTAATGTATTTTCCTTTGCACAAAACCAGAATATACAGTAACCTATTTTTAGCATTGTATACACTTATACAACTCTTTTCTAACTTACAATTATTATTATTATTATTATTATTATTATTATTATTATTATTATTATTATTGTACAATTGATAGAAGTGGGTAAAGAAAAGGGAAGTCACATTGTGTAGTAGTAAAACGGGAATGCAAGTATCATGCCTTGTAAAGGAGAGCCTCAACCACCTGAAAACCCCTTGCCTTTTTTAACTTACAATTAACAGTTCAAAAAAAAGAGGGAATATATATATTTTAATCTACCATGCAGTTGTTGAATGGGAAAAGAATGTTGTATATGATGTTATTGGTTTTTTGGAAAAATTATACCAGTAGTCTCTTTAATTTTTCCATTGTATTAATTTGATTCCTGTAATTCCAATTACATCAATTTTGTGCTTTAATTTTTCAATTTGTCATTTTGGTCTAAATTGACCCAAATACTTCAATACTCCAAAATGACAAAAAAATATGGGTTAGGTAAGTTTAAAGAGCTTTAATATATTTTTGTGTCATTTTGGGAATGTAGGAGTATTTGAGTGGAGTGCAAACAGCTACACCCAATTTTTATTGGGAAAGTAATTGGAAAGGTAAACACTTTCATATATTTGAACACCCCAAACCTAGTAGAGAAGCATCACAAACCAAGGTTCACAAGTATGTAAATAAAAGTTGGGACCAAAACGGAAGTGAAAGTTACTTGGAAGCATAAAAGGGTAGCAATTTGAACAGCCAAACAATAACTTTTTATATTTTCTCACATTTCTTCCCTCCTTTTATAGCGATCCCGGTTGTCCATTTACTGTTCTGTTGTATTCCGGACTCGGTTCCGTGAAGTTGGTAGTTGTATCTATCTTGTTGTCGTCCTTTAATTCCGCTTGATTGAGTTTTAGGATGTTTTGGGCAGGATTGTTACAGGTTGGTTAGGCCTTGGTTTCAATTCCTTGTTGCCCAGTTTTTAGGCGGTTCGCTCGAGCGGGTCTTCTTGCGCTCGAGCGGGGATTGCACACTCCCAGTTTCTTCGGGTCTCTGCAAAACTTCTGCAGGTGTGATTTCTACGCTCGAGCGGGTTTCTTTACGCTTGAGCGGTGGCGCTCAAGCGGGTAGCGCTTTCTGGGTAAAAGTTCTGGGAGGGGAAAATCTACGCTCGAGCGGACTGGTTTTTGCGCTCGAGCGGAAGTGCTTTATTCTTGTGTCTTGGCGTTCGAGCGGGTCTTCTTGCGCTCGAGCGTGTCCAGATTTTTGTTCTTGGCACTCGAGCGTTGTGTTTTCCGCTCGAGCGGGTATGTCGTATATCAGTTGGCTGTAGGGCAGTTTTAAATCACTTTTTCTCATTCTTTCTCTCTTTTACTTTTCTGAAAAAGCCATTTGAGAGCTTCTCTCTCTAGAACCTTGCCTTCTCTCTAGGTATTGACCTAGTAAGAGTTGTCCCTTCACCTTTGGCCTTTACAAAATAGTTGGTGATCGTCGAGGGCTATCTTTTGATCCGAGAAACTCGTGGTTTGGAGCAACTTTGTTTTCATCAACTTCTCCTTTGGGTGTCAGCATTTGAGGTAGGGATTCCTACTCACAACTATGGGTTTTGACCTAGATATTTGGGTATTTTGTTAAATGGTTGATTTTGGGAAGTTAGGGTTTGAAAATGTTAAAAAGGGGCTTTCTTATTTTGATTCAAAAATATGTATTTGGGGTTTCAAAATAATGGTTTTGTTGTTGATTGTTGATTTATAGGCCATTGGGTCAATATTGGGAAATGGGGTAGAAAACCCTAATTTGTTGAATAAATTAATTGGTATGATTAATTTGAGAAAAAGATGGTTATATGGAATTGAGTTGGAAATAATGAAATTGACTCATTATATGGTTGAATAGTGGAGTTGGATTTATAAATCGCTCACTTTTGAAAACATTGATATTTTATCTGTTGAAGCTTTTATTATCTATTTAGAAATAATTGCTTGGATTATCGGTGGAGGGTAATTTTGATTGTTGTAGACAATGCATGATGATTAGGCAAACTGAAACTAATCAATTGGTTTTGTCATAGAGTGTGACTGTTGATAGAATACATTAACGTTATGTATTGATTGATTGAGTATATGACCTATGTGTATATACATTGTGTGTGTGGGAGGAGATAGGGGATGTACTCCACGGTTTAGGGGAAGATAGGGGATGGACCTCTAAACCGGATGTTGTTTGGGAGGAGATAGGGGATGGACTCCACTGATACAGCTCATATGCTTCTCAGATAATGTGTTGATACAGCTGATATGCTTGTCATTGGAAGTGTTGATATAGCTAATATGCATATCTGTCGAAATGTGGATACAGCTTGTATGCTTATCTGTTGAGATATTGATATAACTAGTGTGTTTATCTATTGTAAAAATGAAAAATGTTTAATATGAGTCATTGTCTCATATAAGTGGTTGGCCAGGTTCTGAGCCATCGATGGAAATTGTGAGATTGATAAGAAATGGAAATGGATTATGAATTGGTCTATGAAAATTGAACATTTATCAATTGCTAATGTCTTAGTCATTGCTCATATTGTGTTTAGCATATCTCTACTGGGCTGTGGCTCACCCTATATGGGAATATCATTTTCAGGTACAGGTATCATGCCACCTCCAAGGACGTAGCTTGGGAGGCTAGAGGCGGGCAGACTTTTGTTGTTTAGTTTCTTGATGTATTACATGTATATTCAAGCCAAGGGCTTAATGTGTAAATGAGTTAGTACTCTTTTGTTGTAACCAAGTGTTAACTTGGAAAGCTGTAAGCCTTTAGGGCATTTGCTTTTGTCGTTAACATGTAATACTTTTGGTAATGGAACTCTGATAAATAGAAGAATGTGGAACTTTTATATATCCATGCATGTCTATATTGATGGGTTTAATGTTATTATTTTGAGGGCGTTACACCTTTCTGCTTCTTTATTTTTTTTCTCATTCATATCTGGTAATTTTGCATCCTCTAATGGAAAAAAAAGGGTATGTTTTTTCAAGTGTTCAATTCTCACATGCGCATATAAGTACTCTTTGTTTAGTCTTCCCATAACAAACCTGAATATCATCGTTCAATGTCACAAGCATCCTCTAAAACTTCTTGCAAGATAAGGAAACAAATCCATAAGTTGATATAAGATTGAAAGTAAGATACATGAAATGCAATTGTAGTGGAGATGAGTTTGATTTTTACCCCAGAGGGAATTCATCATAAAGATAAGCTGGTGAATCATGTCCGATTTTCACAACCTAATCTGTTAAAGAGAATTGCATTTCAAATCATTGTCAAACAGATTAAGTTATAAAATAACTCGGTAAATGCTATCATTTAAAACAGGATATATATGTCTTCAAGAACTTGGTGATTGACAAAAATAACATATATCTTATGATTGAGAGCTGATATATACAAAATATTAAATCTGAATTGTAGCATTAATATTTAGGTTTGTAAATGTATCTGAACATTGAGAAAAATGTAAACCTGATTAGTAACAATTTCTGGTAAAGAGGGTATTCTCTTTGCAACAGAAGGATATGCATCGAAGAAAAGAAATTGGGCATTCTGCTCAAGAAAATAAATTATCTGCATATACAAGGGTTCAAATTTCAATGAAGCATATTATATTCAAATAGAAGAAACAAATAAAGAAAAACACAAGTAAAGGACCAAACTTTGTAATTTCAATAACTATTTCTCTAAAGTCTTAGCTACTCTATCAGGTAAAAAATGAAATGATTTCTTCAAGTGTTCAATTCCCTTCTTGCAAATTACACACATAATGTATTGCCTTTGATGACACAAGAATTCTCACATGTGCATATGAGTATTCTTTGTTGAGTCTTCCCATAACAAACCTCCATATTATTGTGCAAAGTCGCGAGCATCTTCAAGAACTTCCAGCAAGTTAAGGAAACAAATTCATAAGTTAATAAAAGATTCAAAATAGTATAAATGAAATGTGATTGTAGTGAGATGAGTTTGATTTTTACCTTAGAACTCATCATAAAGATGAGCTGATAACATCCCAACCTTTCATATCCGATTCCAACTACTTAATCTGTTAAAGAAAGTTGCATTTCAAATCATTGTCAAACAGATTAAGACATAATTCACTTGGAAAATGCTATCATTTAAAAACAGGATAAATGTATTCGAGAACTTGATGATTCACAAAAACAGCATAACCAAATTCACTTTTGATTGACAGCTGACATG
Organism: Camellia sinensis; assembly: GCF_055761805.1. Taxonomy (NCBI): domain Eukaryota; kingdom Viridiplantae; phylum Streptophyta; class Magnoliopsida; order Ericales; family Theaceae; genus Camellia; species Camellia sinensis. The sequence goes on from NC_138962.1 coordinate 105,748,520, forward strand.
TACTAAATATTGAATCTTAGTAGTAGTAGAAATATTTTGGTTTTAAATGTGTCTTTTAACATTGAGAAAAATGTAAACCTGATTAGTAACATTTTAACATTTTCTGATACGGAGGGTATTCTCTCCGCAACATGAGAATCTGAATTTTCTGCTGAAGAAAAGAAATTATCTGCAAATACAAAGGTTGAAATTTCAAAGAAGCAAATTATATTCTTATAGAATAAACAAACAAGAAAATCTAAAAATATATTTGGTGGAACATACAATATATACGAGCAACAATATTCACATATTACATTTAAGTGGTAAAGATAGTCCTACATAACCATCCAAATCATCCATATTCTGACAGGTTAGAGAATCCCATTCAAGGGTTTTCAAAGAAGTAATATTTCGCTCTTAATCATAACTCAATAAACACTGTTTATTATCAACACCTCCTACCTCCCCTCCATTTCCCTAAACACACACACACAAACATACATACCAAAATAAATAAATAACAAAAAACCACCCAAATAGAAAAGAAAAACAAAAGAAAATTATTTATCAAAATAAGAAAACAAAACAAAAGTTGTCAATAGAATATTTGGATGAACCTAACAGGATGGCTTTTTAAAAATAGTAACATTGGTCCCTTTTAATTGAGGGTCCTAGGAGAAGACTTGATAATCAGATAGGCCAAACCTTCGGCATTATTTGTATAAAGTGGTTGCTCTCAATTTTGAACCTACGTTCTCACACTCAGCACCTTGAGCGTTCACCTTTGCACCAAGAAATGCCCCAATGTTGGCTTTCAAGGCACCCAAGGGTGCAAGCAAGAGATTCCTATGCATTCGCAATGTACACTTGTTTCCAGTAACAAAACATCCAGAAGTCGAGAGAATTCGCTTAATAACAAATAAAATGAAATTAGCAACCAAGCAAAAGCTTTTTTAAATAAAAACACCAATAAAGGATCAACCTTTATGATTCCTTTTATTATTAGTGTAAAATTTAGCTACTCTATCTGATAAAAGATGATATGGTTTTTTTGAGGGTCCTCCTAATGATAGCCTTCAGGGCTGTCAATAAGAAGCGCATAAGGCCAAAATATTTATAATCTCAATAAATTTTTCTCATATCCCTGTTAGTAAAAATTATGCAAGGGTTGGATCGACAGCAACCAAGCAATAATTTTAAACTACACAACTTAAATAGGAACAACCAAGCAATTGTGGTTCTGGTTCGAATGCCTCAAAAGAATAAGGACTTCTTTGGATCAAACAATGATAACAAAGTAAACAAGAAGGACACCAAGTTCTCTGTATCAACAGATGGTAACAAGGTAGGTTGAATAAAAAGAAAACAACTTCAAATTATTGTATCAACAGATGGTAACAAGGTAGATTAAACAAACAAAAGCAACTTCATGCTGAAATCACCTATGTTCAGCAGATTACAGACTACAATAGCAAAAACTACTCCTACGTTATGATCTTAACTGCTCCTAGGTCTAAAAACTAAGTTGTTATGTTGTTGTTGATGCCTCTATTTTTGCCAACTTCTGGTCTTTTATAGCTCTTCTTTCCCATGACCCCATGATCTCTTTAATCTACAACTGCTGTTGTGTAATTGCCACAACTACACTCTCACTTCCCAGCCTTCAAACCGCATCATGCCTTTACCTTTACCTGTTGGACTTCATTTCTTGTAAGTTAACACGTGTCCCTGAGTCCTTCTATCCCTCATTCGACAGAGGAAAACTCCCACTCTGTTCATGTTTTCTTTTAAAGACAACCCACTAAGTCCATGGGTACATTGTCAATAACCGCTCCACCTTCCACGTTATTCCCAAATTCAAACTTCACTTCTAGTTGATGATCTCTGTCCTCTGATGATAACCATTTACTCTGAACTTGGCCACATGTCCTTTATTGACTGAACCACCTGTTGACAGGGTTTGGCAAAAATAGGTGCAAACAATCCCAAAACACTTTACATATTTTTATATACCTTTTACACATTTCAATACACTTTTTATACGTTTTTTAACACTAACAACAGCCTAAGGTTTTTTTTGTTTTCGCATTTTTCTCTCTTGAAGGTCTCAAAAGATAGCATGGAGTTACAAACGATGCTTGCCTATTCTGCCATAATGCCATTTTTTAAAGCATCATTCAAGCTTCCTTTGTAGCTACAAAAATATTTGGAAGCTGATATTCTACCTTGTATTTTTAGCACAAAAATTGATCCCTTCATCAATGAATGGCAAATATAAGAATAAAATTTTAATGAATACGAACAATGAGCAATCCAAGCTGGTAAATGGAAAATGATAATGACTTCATTGGATAAGAGAGGTGCTTACATTAGTATTGAGAAATAAACCCTCGGTTCTGATTAAAATCTTAGACGATATTAGTATTGAGAAATAAATAAATAAATATGGAACTTGATTGGATAAGAGAGGTGCTTACATTAATGACCTTCGCCTCTTGTACCTACTAAACTCCCTAATCAAATCCTTTGATTGTAATGGATTAGTGCCTAAATTAAATGGAGTTAAATGGTTTCCTACCTTCCCATAAAAAGTAGGTGGCAGCTCTTTTATGTGAATCAATCTATTTTGGCAAAACTTGTGGGCCAACGACACTGTGGGATAAACGATTTGTTGTCATTATAGATCTCGATGGTTCACACTTGATTTTGAGATAGTCTAATTTGATGTGTGGGTGCGTCGAAATGTGTGGTATCCACAAGAGGTCCGTGTAATTATATAAAAAATATAAGATTAATTGTATTTTCTTCAAACCTCAAGGAGATGAGTAAATTTACCCTTATATACATATATTGAAAAAAAAATGATTAAAATATAAAATATATAGATCAAAATCATGTGTGACCTAAAATATACTCTTGGCCTTTGTCTTTGCCTTGTTTACATTTGCCTTGTGTCTATTCATAAATAAGGCAAAGGTAAAAGGCACTAGTAAACACAAGATGACATGTGCTCAAAATGGCGTGAAATTTGGTCAGGACATGAAAAACTTCATGACGATTAGGACCCATCAATCTTGAATGGCCAACAACAGATTTTGGGCAAATTCCAACATTTAGGCCCTTAGTTTCACGATTTTGCATTTGTAGAAGTAATTGATTCGTCTATAACTTGGTATATATGAATATGATTTTGCCTTCATTTTTTTCCAGTATGTTTATTTTTTACTATAGTATTTGAATTTGAGCATAACTCAAATATTTCCTATTTTGGTAATTATTTTATTTTATTTTATTTTGGCTTGGTTAGCAAGTAATTAACCTAGGATGTAGTATACCTTTTTTTCTTTAGGTATTCTCTAGTATAAATTGACATGTATGCCTTAGGGCAAATGAGTTTTATTTTGAAGAATTAGTATTATTACCAGAGAGTATCTTTTTTTTATATCTAATTTGTGGTTGTTCGAGTGTTTGAGTGTTCACCTTCCTTGCATCACCATTCTTTTCTTTCTATTTTTCACTCATTTATCCTACTCATGTCAACAAGCATAACTGCCTACACCATAACTGCCTTTGTGATACCCCAACTTTTCAAAATATAATTATTTTGGTATTTAAATTTGGTTATTGAAATTTTTTATTAATGAAATATAAATTGGACATATTTTTGAGAATTTGCAAAACATGCTAGGAAATTTCATAGTTTTTGTAAGTTTCAAATAATGATGGAAATTTTGTTATTTTTCGAATTTAATAATTATAAATGAATATTTATATTTTAAATTACAATTTAAGACTATTTATTATAGCTTTTGCTCTTGAATTGCCTTGCTGGTCAATTTTACAATTAATATGACACCAGTTGCACTTCTACAAAGAAAATTTGGTCCACCACAGATAGAGGATATCTTTTTATTAACAAAAGAAAGCATGCCTTTATAGAGGGTGGCAAGTAAGTAAGGAGCAAAAGCCATGGCTTGGCCATCTTGAAGGCATAAGGCCAATGGAAGGTATTCCTTGGCAATTTTGAAGCCAGGAACACAAAAAATGAATTAGCAAAGCCAAACTAATTAAAAGGCAACTCTTTCTTGGTCATCGACTGGGGTGTTTCTTTTGCCTCTGTATTTTTTAATAAACTCAGTGTAACTCATGTCAGTGTTAAGGGTGAAAGTTATTGGTGGGGGTTCTAGAAAAGCACTGATTTCTAATCCTAGAATGGGGAGTTCAATTAAATAGGCTACATCTAGGATGGTTGGAGATATCATGCCAAACCCTAGGAGCATTGAGTTACAAGATTGTGACCAGAAAAAGACAGCAGCAACAATTAACCACTTTTTCATATCAAATTTGAGGGTCGACAGACGAATTACCTCACTAATGCCTAGATGTTTCCATACATCTGAGTCATGGGCTTCAATTCGTTCGACCCAGCTTTGCCAAGTAGAATCTAGTTGTCTCCATGATCTAAGAGGGTTTTTGTTGTTGTCCCAATTTACCTAATTGAATTTTGGTTGGTTGAGAAATAGAGTTTTTCCATTAGCAAGTGGGTAGTATGGAGTTAGGTCATCTAGGAAATAGGCAATAAACGTAGGTCCTAGGGTTGCTTTGGCTACAGTGGTGGTACCTGGAATCAAAGTTAACTCCAGCATTAGAGAGCTGGTGAGTTCCCTAATGGTTTTGGGGAATCTAAGATGTTCATCATTGGTTTCATCTTCTTTCGTGGATTTCAAGAGCCATTGTTTAGAGTTTTAAGTTGTTTGGTGTTCTGATATGGGAGTTTCAAAAGAGAGAGAGAAGATTGAAGTGAGGTGAAGTTGGAAGGTTTAAGCTTTTGTAGCTTATGTTGGGCCCAATGTTTGGATTTGTTCAAATTAAGTATTTATTTATCTGACCAAGGGAATGGATTTGTTTAAGTTAAAAATCATTATTATTTATTTAACTTAAATAATGGGGCATTGTTTGCACCCATTTTTGTGAAATTCTTGTCAACAGGTGTATCAATCAAATGATGACACATGGCAAAGTCAAAGTGAAAGTCCTTCATCAGTTAGAGGGACAGGTGGCATGAAAAGGTTGAGCACGTGCATAGAATGATTCAAGTGATGGAGCAGTTATCAGTCTAAGTCATGAACTTAGTGGGTTGTTTTCAGAAAGGAATACGTACGAGATGGAAGGCTTTACCTTGTCGATGTGGTGCTCAAAGTGTAAAGGGACATGTGGCAACATGGAAAAGAGATGGTTAGACAGGAAGATTTGAAGGCTTGGTAGAGTTTGAAGACTTAGAAGTGAGGAGGCAGTTACTATGGCAGGTGGCAATTGTAGTTGCAGGTAAGAAGGAGTCATGCAATCGTGGGCCAAGAAAAGAGAAATAAGATATAAGAGCGAAGGATTTGGCAGAAAGGAGTTCATCAACAAAACAACAACAATTTAGCTTATATCTAGGAGTAGTTCTTTTAATTTAGGAGTAGTTTTCTCTGTAACTTGTAACCTTTATGAACTTTGGTGGTTTCATTCTGGAATTACCTATTGTTTATTTTGTTTACTTTGTCAATTGTAATTTTGTTCCAAAGAACTCCTCATTCTTTTGAGGCATTTAAATCAAAAGCACAGTCGTCTGGTTTCTTTGTTTGATTGTTTGTTTAAATTGTTGTTCAATTTATGTTGACTGGGAGTGAGCATAATTTTTACTAACATATTCTTGAAAAAAGGACCTCCAACTTGGATCTTTAGGTGGTGATGCTAATTACAAACGTAATGGAGATGTGTTTATTAAAAGTGTCAATGACACCATGAAACATGTTTTTCACAATTTTCCTTTGTAGAGGTTGTTAGATGGACTTGCGACATAGACTGGAAGATTTAAAAATGCTGGTTTTAAATTGAGATTGGATTTAAGTGTTATTTTCGTTGTCATGTTCTGTATGTTCTTGAACACTAATTCCTTTTAGTGAAGGTAATGAAGGCCATAAGAGTACTTTTGCTTTCTTTCTTTTTGTATGTTATTTGAAATGATTGTAATATTCTCAAATTGGAAAATTCTATTTACACACCACTAAAAACAACGTAGGGGTGTATTCCACCTATTCAAAGATTTCATATATGAAAACTCAAAATACTCTTTACACACCATCATCACATATAGACATATAAACATCCAAAATAAATTGGTTTTGAAGATTTAGTGTTTAAGAATATTGAAATCAATTGGTTTAAGGTTTAAGAACATTAAAATTTAAGAATATTGAAATCAATTGGTTTTAGGGTTTAAGAACATTGAAATCAATTGGTTTTGAACATTTAGGGTATAAAAATATTGAAATCAATTAGTTTTGACGATTTGCGCACCATGGATGACACTGAGATTGTTGATTTTGAATAATGCAACAATGAAAATGTCAATTTAATACTTAGGTTTTTAATTTTTTGTTTATCTCATTCATATAATCGTCGGGAATATGACTTTGTTCGTTACATGTTCAGATAATCTGAGTTGAACTTTTGCATAATGTTTGATTATTTTTATTCGAACCAAACGATTTTGTTCAAATTATTAAAGTTGACCAGATTACAAATGTTCATACATAAAAAATTGAACATTTTAATTCCTTAAGAATTTCATTTCTTAAATTTAATTTATTTTTGGTATACTTTCTTATCTTTTTTACAAAAAGTTGATGTATTCAATACTTACAAAAATAATAATAATAATAACAACATATAAAATTTAATATATGTCCAACATAATAAATCTGAATGAATTGAAATTGTTCAGCATATAAAGTCTGAACGTATTTATTTTATTCAACATAAATATTTTGAACATATTCAATTTGTTCAAGTTTATTTTTTTTTCTACGATGATATTATGTTCAGACAACCAAAGTTGAGCCAAACTCGAACTAGAAATTGCTATGGAAGTTGAATCGGTTAAAAGAAGATAGAAAAAACATATCAATGTGAGAATTAAATGTGTGAATCAAGGGTGAGAATGATAAATCTTCAATATTGACAATGCACCGACGAAGCAACGGCGAAGATGGAGATCTGAAACAGCAACAATGCATTGGCAAGCCAACAACACAACAACAGTAACAATGGATATCTGAAATGATGAGAATGCACCGACCAAACGAAACCCTCTGCCAACGATGCATACATTCAACTCTGACGATGGAGATCAATGGTGTTTTTGTAACGCCCCCAAAATAATACATAATTCCTATAGCGATCCCGGGTTTACCCTTGTTGTACAATGATCCGGACATGTGTCCGTGGATGTTAGTAGTTGATTATTATCTTGTTTACATCCTTTCTTACTTTGTATTTGAGTTATAGGATGTGTTGGGCAGGTTTGTTGCAAGTTGGTTGAGTTTAGAAACCAAAACTAGTTGCCCAGATTTTGGCCTGTCCGCTCGAGCGGGGGTTTTGGCGCTCGAGCGGGGAATACACCCATCCAGTATTTCCTGTGCAGTGTTGGACGCTCGAGCGTGGGATTGGCCGCTCGAGCGGGAGTGTTGTGTGTGACGCTTGAGCGGGGGAGTTGGTGCTCGAGCGGAGACCTAGTTCTGCAAAAGTTCTGGGAGTGAGTATCCGACGCTCGAGCGGGATTGTTGGCGCTCGAGCGGGAGTCTGTGAGTGATGCTCGAGCGGGGGTTTGGACGCTCGAGCGGGGCGACTTTTATATAAATCCGAGATCCGACTTTTGGATCACTTTTTCAAGATCTTTTCTCTCTCTTACTTTTCCAAAAAGTCATTTTCAGAGCTTCTCACTCTAAAACCGGCCCTTCTCTCTTAGATTTGATCTAGTAGGAGTTGTTTGCTCACCTTTTGTCTTTACGAAAGTTGTGTTGATCGTCGAGGGCTTCCTTTTAATCTGAAAATTTCAGGATTTGGAGCATTTTGGTTTTGGTCTTCATCTCCTTTGGGGCTCCGAATTTGAGGTAGGGATATCCTATTCCTCTTTATGGATTTTGTCTTTAAATTTTGGTATTTTGAGATGTTGGTGTCGGTTTGGTAATTTTGTGAAGGTTTGGGGCCTTTGTGTAATTTTACAAAAGTTGGGGTTTTATTTATAATAAACCTAAGTGCATGTTTGGCATAGAGTAATGGGATAGATGCTGAATCATTGATGAAAATGGGACCCTAAGGGTTGAAATGTAAATTATGGAAAATGACCTAATTACATTGTTTGATTAATTAGGATAATTAATCGTTAGAGATTGGAAATGTTGAGATTGGAAATGTACTGGGTTAAAGGGTGTAGTTGAATTATTTATCACTCACCGAATTGAAATGTTGATTTAATATCCATTTGTACATTTATTTTCTGTTTAGAAATAACTGCTTTGGGCTATCGGTGGAGGATAGTCGTGACTGTTGTAGACAATGCATGATGATTAGGCAAACTAAAACTAATCGATTGAATGTGTCATAGAATATGACGGTGGATTGAATACATTAAATTTATGTATTGATTGATTGTATATAGAACCCTTGTGTTTATATGCATTGTGTGTAGAGGAGGAGATGGGGGATGTACTCCGCGGTTTAGGGGAAGATAGGGGATGTACCTCTAAACCGGATAGTGTTGGGAGGAGATGGGGGATGAACTCCGTAGACACAGCTTATATGCTTGTCTAGAGAAATGAAGATAGAGCTAATACGCTTATCTTTGAGAAGTGTAGATATAGCTCATATGCTTGTCTAGAGAAGTGAAGATAGGGCTAACATGCTTATCTTTGTGAAATGTGGATGTAGCTTATATGCTTATCTGTGAATGTGGGATATAGTTTTATACATATCTGTTGGGACGATGATAGAGCTAATATGCTTATCTGTTGAAAAAGAGAAAATGAAAAGTAACTTGGACTCATAAGTCGTATGGCATATAATGTGATTTATATGGATGTATCAGTGTTGACCATCTATCAATTGCTAATCTTTTAGTCATTGGTTATGGTTGGTTTAGTGTATTTCTACTGGGCTGTGGCTCACCCTATATGGGAATATCATTTTCAGGTACAGGTAGCATGCGACCTCCAAGGACATAGCTTGGGAGGCCAGAGGCGGACACTTTTGTGTTGTTTTACTTTTGATGTATTGCATGTAATTTCAAGCCAAGGGCTTAAAGTGTAAATGAGTTAGTACTCCTTTGTTGTAACCAAGTGTTAACTTGGAAAGCTGTAAGCCCGTAGGGCATTTGCTTTTGTTGTTAACATGTAATACTTTTGTAAAGAACATCTCTGATTAATAGAAGAATATGGATATTTTGCATGTCAATGAATGCCTTAATTGTTGGTTTAATGTTATTATTTTAAGGGCGTTACAATTCCACCATGCAAACTGTCCTATATAGATACACAAGATAGATAAGTCACATTCCCATACTTACATCAGAGTTAATATTACAAATGAGTATCTCATACAAGTCACAAATGTTTACAAAAATGATAAAATGCCCTGCGGGCTTACATCTTTCCAAGTTGTTACTTGGTTATACGAAAGAAGAGTTCTAACTCTTTTACAAGTAAAGTCCTCAGCTTACATTTACATATAATCAACAAAACAAATAATAAAGCAGAGTCTTCAACTCCTAAAACCTCCCAAGCAAATATCTTGAACTTGGCACGTCTCCGGTACCTGAACATGGTGTCCCAAGTTGGGTGAGCCAAAGCCCAATAGAGATATACTAAACCCAACATGAAAAATAACTAAAACATTATCATTCGACAAGTGATTAACACGTGCAGACCAATTCATACCCTTCTCATCTCCCGACAACAAATACATCCATGCCACCATCCACTTCCCTTATTTATCCAATTCAATTCCTCAATATGGTTCATTATCTAACCAAACACTTTAGGTGAGATTACAGCTCGACTCATTAATACTTCCACTATCTATGATTCAAAATGAGACTACAACTCATGTAATTAATTGTAAGAACCCACATTTTTCATCTTAATCATGTTCATGAGCATCTGTATGATTATGGTATGTTAAGCTTGCATGTGTATGTTCGTGACTTGTCCTGCTTAGGTGAGTGAGATCCATGCCTTGATTTGATACCTTTGTGATTTGTCTAAGTGTTATGTGCTTGCCTAAGTTATGATTAGCCGACGTTATGCCAAGCCTAGGTTACGTTGCGCCTAGACCATTCCTAGCCGAGGTCACCCTCAGCCTAGAAGTATCTTGGAAACCCCTTTTTGTTGACCACCATCCTTGTTTTGGCGCATTAGCCGAGATGTCACCTATGCGCCCTAGTGATCTCGTCCTGGAGTGGTACGACCTAGACCGAGGTGTGGCACATCTAGGCCAAGATGTGGCACAGCTTAGTCAAGTGTTGTCTTTCCTAGCCGAGGTCATTGTCACCTTAGTTGTCGAAGCCCTTTTGTTAGCCGATGTCACCCCTTGCCGGAGTACCGTTCCGTGTAGCTTGTTAGATACGCCGTGTTATTCGCCGATGTCGTTGCCTCGTCAGGAAGCCCATACCGTTTTGCTTGTTGAACACCCTTTCACCATGCTTTGTCCAGTCTGTCAGCCACCTTTTCAGGGTGAACCCAACCAGTCGCCGCCACGTGTCCCAGCAAAGGGATTAAGCCCAGAACCGAGTGAGAACACTTATCATTTGGTATCTTAACCTTGCCTTGTAGAGAGAGAAACTCTAGGAGGAAGAAGGAGTTTTAGAGTGAGAAGTAAGTCTTCAAGCTTGATTCCTTGAGATCAAACCGTTAGATTCGTGTTCTAAGGTTAGATTCTTGATCTGCTCATGATGTTCTTTATGTTCTTGTTATTGCATTGCATGATCAGATATGATTTGTAAGCCATGCAACGTCTTGAAATTCAGTTTTAGAAAGAGAAAATGGTTTTCATGTGTTCTTCAAGAAAAGGTCTTGTTTTGATCCGAAAGCTTGCATAGAAAATCATGTTTTTGTGTTTGTTCTTGCGTGATTTTCAAGTATGGGTACCCAGGTCCATGTTTTCAAACTCATAGCATGAAAATCCCAGATTTGTGATGGCAGATTATGATTGAACATTCGTATTTTTCATGTTTTCACACTCATGTTCTTCGTGTTCATCAGCAGAGGGAAACCCAGAGTTTCCCGACCTCTTTTCCTTGCATGTGGCCCTCGGGAACACACCTCGGCGAGGAGGTGTGGAACCTCGGCCTAGACCTGGTTGGTGCCCAGCATGTTTTCCGAAATCATTTGTATACATACGAAACTTGTTGAAGTGCATTCAATAGGCTTGCCCTGTGTTTGTAGGACTTGGGCTTGTCTCGACCCCGACGTGTGAAGAAACTATGTGAGTGGTATTTTTAATAAAGCTATGTTATACTTGTTTTGATGAATCTCGTTTCGCCTCGTTTGATGAAAAGTATTTGATTTAGCATGATGCCTATCCCTATTTGAATATCAAACACTATTTTGTTTTGATGACATGTCTTGAAAGTCCTTAGCTGCAGGGGACTATAATGCAACTGCACTCTTGTCTTGAAAGTCCTTAGTTGCAGGGGACTATAATGCAACTGCACTCTTGTCTTGAAAGTCCTTAGCTGCAGGGGACTATAATGCAACTGCACTCTTGTCTTGAAAGTCCTTAGCTGCAGGGGACTATAATGCAACTGCACTCTTGTCTTGAAAGTCCTTAGTTGCAGGGGACTATAATGCAACTGCACTCTTGTCTTGATATGTCATCGCACTTGTAATATGTAGATGTAATAACATCCAAGGAACTTGAAAGGCCGGCAATGAACTTGATTTCCCCCCATGATTATAAAGTATGCTATGTATTGTTTTGAAAGAAATCTCGGATATCAATCATGCAAAACCTTTATTTCTAATATCATTCACTGAGTATCCAAGCTCACCCTCTCTATATATATGTAGGTGATGAGCAAGAAGGCAATGAGGCCTAGACGTGTAGCCGATGTGTTTTTGGGTGCATTGCCGACGTGTTTTGGATTAGCATTTTGTACCATCTTGAGGATTATGCTTCTTAGTCTATATTTCATGTGTACTTGTATATGTCGGCTTGAGAAGCCTTTTGGTCAAGATGTGTTTTGTATCTCATTCCCTTTTTGTATCTAAGTTGTAAGACTTTGTAAAAATGTATGTCATTTCATTGGACTTAAGCACGGCTCTCACGGACTATTTAAATTCTATATATGTATATGTATTGCTTCCGCACTTGTAAGCCCCGTATTTTATACTCTGATTGGGTGTGATTCTTGTAAGTCGGCCTTCGGTAATCTCGGATTACTGGCCATCACGGCACCAAACTACTAGGGGCGGTTTGGGGGCGTGACATTAATACTCCAATTAACAACTCTATTCATGCACTTCAATTTATAAGGTTTTGGGACTTTCACGCCGGACATTCTAGCCAGCTTAGTTATCTATGGAGTCCATCCCTCATTATCCCTCAATCAAGGATACATATACAATGTATTTAAGCGTATAATCACATATGGAGTAAATTCCGCATCTCCTCCCAAACGAAGATACACAAACAATGTGTTAAAATATATGAACACATATGGAGTACATCCCTTATCTCCTCCCAAACAAAGATACATAAATAATGTGTTAAAGTATATGAACACACATAGAGTACATCCCCTATCTCCTCCCAAACAAAGATACATAAATAATGTGTTAAAGTATATGAACACATATGTGTGTGGAGTGCATCCCCTATCTCCTCCAACACACTGGAGTACGTCCCCTATCTCCTCCCTAACAAATATACATATATAATGTATTTCAGCACTTCATCACATACAATAATCAATCAATACATGTAACGCCCTAAAAAAAAAACCCATTATAGCATACATTCACGATAAATAAAAGAGTTTTCATATTATAATCATCAGAGTATTCTTACAAAAGGTATTACATGTTGACAATTATAGCGATTCCGGTATTCCCTTTACTGTTCAGTTGCATTCTGGACTCGATTCCATGGAGTTGGTAGTTGTGTCTACCTTGTTGTCGTCCTTTAATTCCATTTGATTGAGTTTTAGGATGTGTTGGGCATGTTTCGAGCAGGTGGGTTGAGCCTTGGTCTAATTTCTTGTCGCCAAGTTTTTGGTCATTCCGCTCGAGCGGGTCGTCTAGCGCTCGAGCGGAGTTTGCACACTCCCAGTATTTTCGTGCTCTGCAAAACTTCTGCAGGTGTGATTTCTACGCTCGAGCGGAATTCCTGCGCTCGAGCGGGTAGTACTTTTGTGGTGTTAGTTCTGGGAGGGGAAAATCTACGCTCGAGCGGACTGGTTTTCATGCTCGAGCGGATGTACTTTATTCTTGTGTCTTGGAGCTCGAGCGGGACTTCTTGCGCTCGAGCGAACTCAGTACTTTGTTTTTTTGATGCTCGAGCGTTGTGTTTTCTGCTCGAGCGGACCTGTCGTATATCAGAAGGCAGTTGGGCATTTTCAAGTCACTTTTTACATCCTCACTCTCTCTCTTACTTTTCAAAAACGTCATTTGAGAGCTTCTCTCTCTAAAACCTTGACTTCTCTCTGGGTATTGATCTAGTAGGAGTTGTTTCCTCACCTTTGGCCTTTACAAAAAGGTTGTTGATCGTCGAGGGCTATCTTTCGATTTGAGAAATTCGTGATTTGGAGCATCTTCATTTTCGTCATCTCCTTCGTTGGGTTTCATCTTTTGAGGTAGGGATACCTACTCACTCTTATGGGTTTTGACCTAGATTTTTGGGCACTTTGTTAAATGGTTTGGTTTTGAGATCTAGGGTTTCAAAATGTATAAAAGGGGGTTTGTTATTTTGATTCTAAAATGTGTATTTTGGGTTTCAAAATAATGATATTGTTGTTGGTTGTTGATATTTGGACTCTTGGGTCTATATTGGGAAATGGGGTAGAAAACCCTAATCGGTTGTATAAATTAATTGGTATAATTATTTGGAAAAATTGTTGTTATTTGGAATTGAGTTGGAAATAATGAAATTGGCTCATTATATTGTAGAATGGTAGAGTTGGATTTATTAATCACTCACTCTTGAAAACATTGATATTTTATCTGTTGGAGCTTTTATTATCTGTTTAGAAATAATCGCTTTGGGCTACCGGTGGAGGGTAGTTTTGATTGTTGTAGACAATGCGTGATGATTAGGAAAACTAAAACTAATCAAGTGGATGTGTCATAGAGTATGACGGTTGATAGAATACATTAACGTTATGTATTGATTGATTGTGTATATGACCCATGTGTATATACGTTGTGTGTATGGGAGGAGATATGGGATGTACTCCACAGTTTAGGGGAAGATAGGGGATGGACCTCTAAACCGGATGTTGTTTGGGAGGAGATAGGGGATGGACTCCACTGATACAGCTCATATGCTTGTCAGTTAGTGTGTTGAATAGCTCATACGCTTATCTATGGAAGTGTTGATATAGCTCATATGCTTATCTGTGAAGATGTTGATACAGCTTGTATGCTTATCTATTGCGAACTGGGAAACGTTTAAAATGAATTATTATTTCGTTTAGAGTGTGTGGCCAGGTTCTGAGCCATGGGTATGAATTTGGGAATTGGATAAGAAATGGAAAATGAAATGAAACATAGACATAGTGGTCATGTTATGGAAATGGTCTTATGAATTGATTTATGGGAGTTAAACATTTACCAATTGCTAATGTCTTAGTCATTGCTCATATTGTGTTTAGCATATCTCTACTGGGCGTTGGCTCACCCTTTATGGGACATTATTTTTCAGGTACAGGTAGCATGCCACCTCCAAGGACATAACTTGGATAGTTGTGGGAGTTGAAGACACTTTTTGATTAATTTTGTTTGTATTACATGTATATCAAGCCAAGGGCTTATTTTGTATAGAGTTAGTACTCTTCTTTTGTGTAACCAAGTGTTGACTTGGAAAGCTGTAAGCCCGTAGGGCACTTCCTTTTGTTGTTAACATGTAATACTGTTGTAAGAACTACTTTGATGAATGGAAAGGCATTGATTTTCTTATATTACTGCATGTCTGAATGATGGGTATTATGTATATTTTTGAGGGCGTTACAACTTGGTATCAGAGCGTACCGGGTTCGAATACTTTGAGTACGTGGGAAGTGATTAGTATCACAATGGGTTTGTCTTGCTTGATAGAGACTTAGATGTAGTGTCATATACTATGTGTTTAATTGATAACATGCTTATGTGACTATGTGGGTATGGAATGTAGTTTCTAAGATGTTGATTGGATCCTTGGGTTTCTGGGAGTCTTGTTGGAAAGGCACTTGATCAATGCTGTTTCTAACCGGAACTCTAGTAATGCCTTGGGACTGTCATTATCCGGAAATGAAATTCGTAATTGCTTACGTGATTATGTGCTTACGTGGAGTGAATTACAGTTGTCCATGCATTAGGACGTGAGTGTTATAGCTTCGGCACATTTGTGAATGTGCTAATAGTCTTGGTTACCTTTATTAGGATGTCAGGACGAGGACGTGGTAGGCGTGGCAGGCGTGGTAGGCAGGAGATGCCTTTACCGGACGTTATTCCGGCACAGCAGGAGGGAGTTGGTCAGGCCCATGTGGCCGAGCCAGCGGGTCAGCAGGCTATGAGTGCCTTGGCCTGAGAAATAGCAGGAGCTTTGGGTATTCTCAGAGCTGGGAATCAGGAACAGGCCCACACAGCTGAGGCAGGGCCTTCCTTCTTGAAGAGGGAATTCTTCCGGTCCAATCCGGACGAGTTTGTTGGGGATCCGAAGGAGCCACTTAAGGCTGACGAGTGGTTGGAACAGATAGAGAAGACATTCGAGATGCTTGGCATCGAGGACGGGGCTTTAAAGGTGACCTTGGCATCCTTCCAACTGAAGGGAGATGCGGGTCAATGGTGGAAGTACGAGAAGGGCAGTGTTGGTGGTGCATGGGAGGTGTTTGTGAATGCTTTCTAGGAGAAATTTTTATCTTCAGCTGCAAGGGAGAAGCTGAGGGAACAATTTTGCCAGCTTAAACAACAGGGTTTGTCAGTGGCCGAGTTTGAGGCTACTTTTACTAGCTTGTCCAGGTTCGCACATGAACTTGTGGCATCTGAGGAACGCCGTTGCTTAGAGTTTGAGCGGAAGTTGAGGCGTGGACTCAAGTTGAGGGTTGGAGGGTCCTTTATTCGAGAGTATAGATGTTTGGTGGATGCTGCAACTCATATGGAGATTATGATGCAGGAGGAGGAGGAAGGGCAGAGAGGCTCCAAGAGGAGCCAAGATGGTCAGGTGATGGCAGGAGACAGAGGGGTTCTAACCCTTAGCAATCTCAGGGTGGTCTGGCTAGATCAACCTTTCCAGTGCCGAGTGTAGGCTCCAGGAGAGGTAATCAGGGAGGCTTGACTTGTTTTACTTGTGGCCAGCAGGGTCACAAGTCTTCAGTTTGCCCGCAGAAGGGAGGGGGTCAGCGAGCTGCTTCTTCTTCAGCTAGACCTCAGGGCCAGAGTCAGGGCAGGGGCCAGCCTCTGTCTTGCTATCAGTGTGGTCAGCCCGGGCACCTGAAGAGGTTTTGCCCACAGTTGAGTGCCACCTCGGGGGCGTCTGTTCTAGGCAGACGCGGGGTTATCAGCCAGCTCAGTCTGTGCAGGCCTCGAGGGCCAATCCGGGAGCTTCGTCATCCCAGTCTGTGCAGCAGTCTTTTGCTCCTAGAGGTGAGCAGGTGGATCAGGGGCATACAGGGCGCGTGTATGCTGTTACCGCGCAGGACCTAGTACCGGCTCCATCAGTTGTGAGAGGTACCTTTCTATTTTGCAAGTTGCTAGTGTGTTGATTGATACGGGTGCATCTCATTCTTTTGTATCTGCTGCATTCGCATCTGTGTTGGAGTTGGAGTTGGCACATTAGCATCTCCTATATGTGTTGTATCACCTGTTGGGGGTGAATTGATTTTGAAACACGGATGTAGAGGTTGTGATATAGAGGTCGCTGACCATAGGCTTCCTTTTCCTTTTGTTATCATGCCCATGAAGGGTTTTGATGTTATTTTGGGTATGGACTGGCTATCGTCATACCGGGCTATTATTGATTGCTACCGCCAGAGGGTCACAGTATGTACCTTGAGCAGGGAGTGTTTCTATTTCTTGGGGGATCGGGTTGGTAGTGTGTTGCCATTGGTGTATAATCCGCGAGGGCGGAGTGAGCTTAGTGGTCTTCTTGCTAGCCTTTTGAGTAGGGAGTGTGACGAGATCCAGATTGTGTTGTTGAGAGTGGTCTGTGAGTATTCGGATGTCTTTCCTGAGAATCTCGTTAGTTTGCCACCTCACCGAGAGATAGAGTTCTCTATTGATTTAGTGCCTGGCACGGCGCCGATTTCTATGGCACCTTACCGTTTTGCCCCAGCCAAGTTGAGTGAGTTGAAGATTCAGCTCCAGGAATTGTTAGATAAGGTCTTCATCCGCCCTAGTGTTTCGCCATGGGGAGCACCGGCCCTCTTTGCTAAGAAGAAAGATGGTGCCTTGAGATTGTGTATCGATTACCGGAAGTTGAATCGGGTCAAGAATAAGTACCCTATGCCCCGTATAGATGATTTGTTTGACCAGTTGAAGGGTTCCCGTTGTTTCTCTAAGATAGACTTGAGATCGGGTTACCACTAGTTGAGGGTCAGAGAGGAGGATATTCTGAAAATGGCATTCCGTACGCGGTATGGCCATTATGAGTTTCTGGTGATGCCATTCGGGCTTACCAATGCACCGGCAGTCTTCATGGACTTGATGAACCGGATTTTTCGGGAATTCTTAGATCGTTTTGTAGTTGTTTTTGTGGACGACATTCTGATTTATTCGCCTTCTGAGGAGGAGCACGCGGAACACTTGAGAGTGGTGCTTGAGCTGCTTAGAGCCCATAGGCTGTATGCCAAATTTGGGAAATGTGAGTTCTGGCTAGGAGAGGTCAAGTTCTTAGGCCATATGGTATCCGAGGAAGGAGTGTCTGTTGATACGTCCAAGGTTGAGGCAGTGCAAGATTGGGCATAGCCTAAGAGTGTCTTTGAGATCTATAGTTTTCTGGGATTAGTTGGGTATTACCGCCGGTTTGTGAGAGATTTCTCCAAGCTAGCTTCACCTTTGACTAGATTGACGCGGAAAGGGGTCAAGTTTGTGTGGAGTGAGACTTGCGAAAAGTCGTTCCAAGAGTTGAAAGTTAGATTGACCACCGCTCCAGTTTTGATTATTCCGGAGAGAGGGTTGGGTTATGCGGTTTATTGCGATGCCTCACGAGAGGGTTTAGGTTGTGTCTTGATGCAAGAGGGGAAAGTGGTAGCTTATGGCTCACGTCAGTTGAAAATACACGAGAAGAATTACCCTACGCATGATCTTGAGTTAGCAGCCGTGATTTTTGCCTTAAAAATTTGGAGGCACTACCTTTATGGTGAGAGGTTCGAGGTGTTCTCGGATCACAAGAGTTTGAAGTATCATTTTACACAGAGAGACTTGAATTTGAGGCAGAGGAGGTGGATGGAATTCATCGAGGATTATGATTTTGAGTTGCACTATCACCCGAGAAAGGCAAATGTTGTGGCCGATGCCCTTAGTAGGAAATCCATTAGTGATGTAGCTTGTATAGCCATCCGGGAATGGGAGGTGTTGGGTGCACTTGGCGAGTTTGATTTGCTCCTGAGCGAATCTGTTGAGGCTGCGGCCTTGTTTTCTATTGTTGCGCAGCCTACACTTGTGACTCGAGTGTTAGAGGCACAGAGAGGGGACCTTGAGATGGAATCCCTCCGAGAGAAGATCTCGAGTGGGAAGGTTGAGAAGGATTTGACGGTGTATCCCGACCTAAGTGTGAGATACCGAGACCGTTTGTTTGTGCCTGAGTCTTGCCGAGAGGAAGTACTCCGAGAGTTTCACCATTCACGTCTTGCAGTGCATTTCTGGAGGCACTAAGATGTATCGGGATTTGGGTCGCCAATTCTGGTGGCGGGGAATGAAGAGAGATGTGGCAGTTTTCGTGTCTAAGTGCCTTACTTGCCAGGAAGTGAAGGCCGAGCATCAGAGGCCAGCGAGTTTGCTGCAACCCTTGCCTATTGCCGAGTGGAAGTGGGAGCATGTCACCATGGACTTCGTTATAGGACTTCCGAGGACTCAGCGGGGTAGTGATGCTATTTGGGTGGTCGTAGACCGGTTGACTAAGTCAGCGCACTTCATTCCTATGCGCGTGAGAGATTCGGTAGATCATCTTGCCGACTTGTATATTCGGGACATAGTGAGGTTGCACGGGATCCCAGTGACGATTGTCTCAGATAGAGACCCTCGTTTTACTGCTAGGTTGTGGCAGAGTTTGCAGAGTGCCTTGGGCACTAAGTTGACCTTTAGTACGGCTTATCATCCTCAGACTGACGGGCAGTCCGAGCATACTATTCAGATCCTTGAGGATATGCTTCGAGGTTGTGTCCTTGACTTTAGTGGGACGTGAGAGAGGCACTTGCCCTTGGTAGAGTTTGCCTACAACAACAGTTTCCAGTCTACCATCGGTATGGCACCGTTTGAGGCCTTGTATGGCTGACCGTGTAGGTCTCCAGTTTGTTGGGCCGAGGTAGGTGATGCACCGTTGTTGGGTCCGGAGTTGGTTAGGGAGATGACGGAGAAAGTTGAGCTTATCCGTAGGAGGCTTGTTACAGCCCAGAGTCGCCAAAAGAGTTATGCCGACCGTAGGAGGAGGCCTTTGGCGTTTGAGGTAGGTGATCATGTTTTCTTGAAAATATCACCTAGGCGAGGTTTGATGAGGTTTGGGAAGAGTGGGAAGTTATCCCCTCGGTTTATCGGTCCCTTTGAGATCCTTGAGAGGATTGGGGAAGTTACTTATCGTTTGGCTTTGCCACCGCAGTTATCCGGGGTACATGATGTGTTTCATGTGAGTATGCTTCGGAAGTATGAGCCGGATCCGTCCCATGTGTTAGATTGGACCGACTTAGAGGTAGATAAGGATGCCTCGTATGAGGAGAGACCGGTTCGGGTCTTGGATAGGCGGGATCAAGTCTTGCGAGGCAAGACCATTCCCTTGGTAAAAGTTTTGTGGAAGCATCACGGAGTGGAGGAAGCCACTTGGGAACATGAGTTAGAAGTCCGTGAAAAGTATCCGGACATGTTTGTTGATGTGTAATCATGTAATGAAATTTTGTAATAATATTGAACTTTAAGAATATTATATATGTCTTAAGTTGTAAAACATCGTAAATGTTTTGGTAAATGGAAGCGGTGTTAACGTTGTGCATGTTGAGTGTATTGTGAAAATGCAAGCATGATATTAATGTTGCATGTGTTAAGGAATTGTGGAAAATGAGTTGAAATGTGTAAATTTCAAAGTAATGCATGTTGATAATGCAGGTTGTTGTGTATAATGTGAAATGCCTCTAGAAAAGAGATGGGATTGACCGGTAACGGGTCGGATTGTTTAACATTGTGTGGTAATATTGTTGGGAATGGAGAAAACTTGTTTTTGAAAAACTTGTATTTAATTTCGAGGATGAAATTCTTTAAGGGGGGAAGGTTATAGCGATTCCGGTATTCCCTTTACTGTTCAGTTGCATTCCGGACTCGGTTCCGTGGAGTTGGTAGTTGTGTCTACCTTGTTGTCGTCCTTTAATTCCATTTGATTGAGTTTTAGGATGTGTTGGGCATGTTTCGAGCAGGTGGGTTGAGCCTTGGTCTAATTTCTAGTTGCCAGATTTTTGGTCGTTCCGCTCGAGCGGGTCGTCTAGCGCTCGAGCGGAGTTTGCACACTCCCAGTATTTTCGTGCTCTGCAAAACTTCTGCAGGTGTGATTTCTATGCTCGAGCGGAATTCCTGCGCTCCAGCAGGTCGCGCTCCAGCGGTCTTGTTGGCGCTCCAGCAGGTAGTACTTTTGTGGTGTTAGTTCTGGGAGGGGAAAATCTATGCTCGAGCGGACTGGTTTTCACGCTCGAGCGGATGTACTTTATTCTTGTGTCTTGGAGCTCGAGCGGGACTTCTTGCGCTCGAGCGAACTCAGTACTTTGTTTTTTTGACGCTCGAGCGTTGTGTTTTCCGCTCGAGCGGACCTGTCGTATATCAGAAGGCAGTTGGGCATTTTCAAGTCACTTTTTACATCCTCACTCTCTCTCTTACTTTTCAAAAACGCCATTTGAGAGCTTCTCTCTGTAAAACCTCGACTTCTCTCTAGGTATTGATCTAGTAGGAGTTGTTTCCTCACCTTTGGCCTTTACAAAAAGGTTGTTGATCGTCGAGGGCTATCTTTCGATCTGAGAAATTCGTGATTTGAAGCATCTTCATTTTCGTCATCTCCTTCGTTGGGTTTCATCTTTTGAGGTAGGGATACCTACTCACTCTTATGGGTTTTGACCTAGATTTTTGGGCACTTTGTTAAATGGTTTGGTTTTGAGATCTAGGGTTTCAAAATGTATAAAAGGGGGTTTGTTATTTTGATTCTAAAATGTGTATTTTGGGTTTCAAAATAATGATATTGTTGTTGGTTGTTGATATTTGGACTCTTGGGTCTATATTGGGAAATGGGGTAGAAAACCCTAATCGGTTATATAAATTAATTGGTATAATTATTTGGAAAAATTGTTGTTATTTGGAATTGAGTTGGAAATAATGAAATTGACTCATTATATTGTAGAATGGTAGAGTTGGATTTATTAATCACTCACTCTTGAAAACATTGATATTTTATCTGTTGGAGCTTTTATTATCTGTTTAGAAATAATCGCTTTGGGCTACCAGTGGAGGGTAGTTTTGATTGTTGTAGACAATGCGTGATGATTAGGAAAACTAAAACTAATCAAGTGGATGTGTCATAGAGTATGACGGTTGATAGAATACATTAACGTTATGTATTGATTGATTGTGTATATGACCCATGTGTATATACGTTGTGTGTATGGGAGGAGATATGGGATGTACTCCACGGTTTAGGGGAAGATAGGGGATGGACTTCTAAACCGGATGTTGTTTGGGAGGAGATAGGGGATGGACTCCACTGATACAGCTCATATGCTTGTCAGTTAGTGTGTTGAATAGCTCATACGCTTATCTATGGAAGTGTTGATATAGCTCATATGCTTATCTGTGAGGATGTTGATACAGCTTGTATGCTTATCTATTGCGAACTGGGAAACGTTTAAAATGAATTATTATTTCGTTTAGAGTGTGTGGCCAGGTTCTGAGCCATGGGTATGAATTTGGGAATTGGATAAGAAATGGAAAATGAAATGAAACATAGACATAGTGGTCATGTTATGGAAATGGTCTTATGAATTGATTTATGGGAGTTAAACATTTACCAATTGCTAATGTCTTAGTTATTGCTCATATTGTGTTTAGCATATCTCTACTGGGCGTTGGCTCACCCTTTATGGGACATTATTTTTCAGGTACAGGTAGTATGCCACTTCCAAGGACATAACTTGGATAGTTATGGGAGTTGAAGACTCTTTTTGATTAATTTTTTTTGTATTACATGTATATCAAGCCAAGGCCTTATTTTGTATAGAGTTAGTACTCTTCTTTTGTGTAACCAAGTGTTAACTTGGAAAGCTGTAAGCCCGTAGGGCACTTCCTTTTGTTGTTAACATGTAATACTGTTGTAAGAACTACTTTGATGAATGGAAAGGCATTGATTTTCTTATATTACTGCATGTCTGAATGATGGGTATTATGTATATTTTTTAAGACGTTACAACAGTAAAAGTAAACGCCCTATAGGCTTACAACTTTCCAAGTCAACACTTAGTTATAAAAGGAGAGTACTAACTCTACACAAATAAGCCCTTGGCTTGATATACATGCAATACAACAAAAACAACAAAAAGAGTCTACAGCCTCAAGCCTCCCAAGCTACGTCCTTAGAGGTGGCATAACACCTGTACCTGAAAATGATGTCCCTTATAGGGTAAGCCAACGCCCAGTAGAGATACGCTAAACATAATATGAGCAATAACTAAAACATTAGCATTTTGATAAATGTTTAACTTAACAAAACTCAACCTATAAACATGGCTCAAAACCTGGCCAAATAACTGAAGTGAGACTACAGCTCATGCCAACAATACTACAAACTGCCATTTTACAAAAATTGCGTCCGCGGGATTCGGCACCCATGTATTTTCATTCTCTTATGGCCATTTTACAGACATTTCATCCACAGGACTCGGCACCTATGTATAGATATATTCGGATTGCCATTTTACGGAAATTGCGTCCGCGGGATTCGGCACCGATGCATAATTATATTCAAATGGCCATTTTAAGGAAATTTCATCCGCGGGATTTGGCACCCATGTATTCAAATACACAACTTGATTTGTTTCAATTCACCTAATCATCATGCAATGTCTACAACAACCAAGACTATCCTCCACCAATAGCCCAAAGCAGTTATTTCTAAACAGATAATAAATCCCTCAACAGATATACAATTGACATTTTCAAAAGTGAGCGATTTATAAATCCAACTCCACCATTCTATCTCATAATGAGCAAATTTCATTATCCCCAACTCAATTTCATAACAAGTGTCATTAATTACTCTAATGACCCAAATATACCCAAATATGACATTTTTCCCTTTAAGCTCAATATTGACCCAATGGTCCAAATATTATCAACAACATCAATATTCTCATTTCTAGGCTCAAATACACATGTATAGGCTCAAAATACAAAACCCCTCTTTTATACATTTTGAAACCCTAACACCCAAAATCACCCAACTCAACATTATATCAAAAAGACCAATAGTTTATGTCAAAGACCATAGGAATGAGTAGTTATCCCTACCTCGAGATGAAGAGCTCAAATGCAGGAGATGTCCGAAATCCAAAGTGCTCCAAATCCAAGATTTTTCAGATTAAAAGGAAGCCGTCAACACCCTCTATCTTTCTTACAAAGAGCCTAGGTTAGAAACTCACCAGAAGTAGATCAATCCCTAAAGAGAAGTTATTTAGAGAGAGAGAGAGCTCAGATCTAGGGTTTTTGAAAAAGAAAGAAATGAAAAAGTGAAGTGTAATCCCGCTGCTGTCTACTGATATACGTATGACCGGCTCAAGCGAAGAATAGGACGCTCGAGCGTCAGACACAAAAACTGGACCCGCTCGAGCGTAAAGATTCCCGCTCGAGCGCCAAGACACAACTGCAAAACACACCCGCTCGAGCGCAAAGGGAAAGCCGCTCGAGCGTAGATTCCCCATTTCCAGAACTTTTACAGACAATGAACTACCCGCTCGAGCGTAAGGAAATCTGCTCGAGAGTGAAAAACACACCTGCAGAAGTTTTGCAGAGGCACGAAATGCTGAGAGTGTGTAAACCCCACTCGAGCGCAAGAAGGCCCGCTCGAGAGGACAACCAAAAATCAAACTCCGCTCGAGCGCAAAGGGACCCGCTCGAGCATACCACCAAAAATCTGGGCAACAAGGAATGGGACTAAAGCTCAACCAACCTGCTCGAAACATGCCCAATGCATCTTAAAACTCAAACACACGGAATTAAAAGATAACACAAGATATACAACCACCAACTCCACGGAACTTAAGTCTGGAATACAACAATTAAAGGAAGAGAAATCGAGATCGCTATAATACACATATTTTCTGTATTAATCCAACCGTCATATTCAATGCCATAACACGTTCGACTAGTTTCAGTTTTCCCTAATCAACATGCAGTCTCTACAACAATCTAGACTATCCTCCACCGATAGCCCAAAGCAGTTATCTCTAAACAGATAGTAAATTTATCAACTAAAATATCGACATTTTCATAGGTGAGTGATTAAATTATCCAACTACACCTTTCAATCTCATAATTTTCCCAATTTCACGGAAATCAACTCATTTCATATTTCCACATTTTCCCCAAATTAATTATACAAATTAATTTATTACAAAAATTAGGGCATCTTCCCGTTTTCTCAAATATTGGTCCTAAGACCAAATTCCACCAATTTAACTCTCAAACTCATATTTCCAAGGCTTTAAATACACATGGAGTTATTGAACACAAAACCCCTCTTTTATAAATTACAACCCAAACCCTAACTTTTTCCAAAATTATCCAACAACACCAACTAATCAAAATGACAAATATTTAAGTCAAAACCCATAAGAAGGAGTAGGATATCCCTACCTTAATTTTCGGGGCTCAAAGGAGAAAAGAGGTGAAAGTCAAAGTGCTCCAAATCCATAACTTTTCAGATTAAAGTGAAGCCCTCGCGAAGCTCTACCTTTCTTCCAAAGGGACTAGGGTAGAAGACCACTAGAACTAGATGAAACCCTAGAAAGAAGATGTATAGAGAGAGAGAGAGAGAGAGGTCGGATCTAGGGTTTGAGGAAGAAAAGAAAATCAAAAAGTGATGAAGGGGACTGCTGCTACGTACTGATATAACAGAGGCTCGCTCAAGCGAAGGAGTGGTAGCTCGAGCGACTAGACACAAAGATAACTCGCTCGAGCGTAGAAAGCCTCGCTCAAGCCAACAATTCGAAGCTTCAGGTTTGCAACCAGAAGCATGCTCGAGCTAAGAATAGCTGGCTCGAGCGAAGAAACCCAAAACATACAGCTCGCTCGCTCGAGCAAAGGAAAGTTCGCTCGAGCTAAGGCTGCGTCTGAACAAAACCTGAAGACGCACAAAACTCGCTCGAGCGTACAAACTCTCGCTCGAGCGAAGAAGCAACAACACAAGGCTCGCTCAAGCGACAAAGTCCTGGCTCGAGCGAAGAGACTAAAGGCTGGACAGCAGCCATTTGCTTCCAACCACAACCAACCTGTTACAAACCTACCTAGCACATCCTAAAACTCATACACAAAGAATTGAAGGACGGAAACAAGATATAAGCAACAACCAACATCACAGAACCTAAGTCCGGAATACAACAACCAAAGGAAGGAAAACCGAGATCGCTATAGTTTTGAAGATGAAAGTCTCTAGTGTTCTGAATATAGAGATATTTAGGTGTGGGTTGTGGTGTGTATTCAAACAGATAGGTGGTGTGTACCTTAGGGTTAGTAATAGAAAGTTGAGGTGTGAACTAAGATATTTTCAAACCCTAAAAATTATTATACGTGTGTACTGAGAGAATTAGTGGTGTGTAAATAGAATTACCCTCTCAAATTGTGTACTTTTTTTGTTATTTTCTTTCTTTTTCTCTCTTATACACATAATTTTTAATATCTAACATTAATTCAATTAAATAAAAATTAATTATAAATTCTTAATTATTTATTATAATTCTTAACTTTTAATTTTAGTTTTAATTAAATTATATTTTATATCACAATTAATCCTAAATATTTAATCATTTATTGTAATTTTTAACTTTTTAATCTAATTTTAATTTAATTACATTTTAGATTAATTCTTAATTGTTATTTGTTTTTATTTAATTATATTTTATATTTTATATCAATTTTAATTTATTTTATTTTAACTTAGCGTATTAATCTAATTTTAGGTTTAGATAAAATGAGAATAAAATTATCCTTTTATTGTATTAATTTTACTTTATTTTTTCAAAAAATCGAACTCACTCTAACAAATTGTGTATATGATATATCTTTTGTTGGTTTGGATAAAAAAACTGAGGATGGCACTTCAATCCAAAATCACATGTAGATTTTCTAATTATATTTGAACCATGAGAGGATAAAGTGCCCCAGTTCCAAACTGGGAAAGAATAAAATGAATTTAACCCTATAATTTAAAATAATTGTAAAATTTTAAAAACACACATTTCTATGCAAAATGTAAAACCAATTTAAATTTGATAACAAGTGCCAAAAGCAATGGTTAACAAAATTTATAAAAATGGAACTTGTTTTTTTTGGGTTATACAATAGGATGTTAGGTGATTAGTAGGTTAAATTACAAAATTCATAAAAATGTAATAACAACTTAATCAAATAATAAAGTTTCTATTTTTTTTTTATCTCAATCAAATAATAAAGTTTACTTACCTAAATCCACAATAAAGATTTTTGAAGTTTTGACTATTTTGGATTATGTGCCTCAGATTTTTGAAATTTTGACTGCCTTGATTTGTTCTAGAATTCATGTGGACCCCACATCAATAAATGGTTGAGATTGATTTGTGACATTGTTTATGGAGGAATGCTATAGACCTCAAAAATTCTATCAAAATTTCTACCAAATATTTCACATAAGTGTGGGACCCACACATGGGTCCCATACTCATGTGAGATATTTGGTATAATTTTTGGGATCTCTAGCATTTTTGTTGTTTACGGGGTATGGAATAATTTTTGAAAAATGCTAGGTATCCAAAATAATCAACCAAATATTTTATCAAACTTCTCACATGGGTATGGGACCCACACAAACCCACGTGTGTGGGTCCCACATCTATGTGAGAGGTTTGGTAAAACATTTGGTAGATTCTTTGGAGTCTCTAGCATTATTCATAATTTTTCTTTGAGAGCAATTATTCAATGCACTAAAGGCATTAATGTGGGGTCCACGTGAATCCCACACCAATAAATGGTTGAGATTGATTTGTGACATTACCACATGAGGTATGAAATATTTTTTCCTTGAGAGCAATTATTTTGTACCTCACCGACATTGATGTGGCCATATCACAAATTAATCTCAGCCGTTCATTAGTGCGAGGCCCACGTAATTCCCATATTAATGAATGATTGAGATTTTTATGAAGATAAATTTACTACTAATTAATACTTGCTTTAAAATGGTTTATAATATGTTGACCAACTCACATATGGTAATTTTTGCACCCAAAGTGTAATTATAATTATTTGGAGTAAATTACACTTTGCACCAAATCTCACTTTGGCACTACTCATGAAATCATGACTATCAACCCCTTGCACTTCTGGTCAAATCCTACTTTGGTCTCTGCACATGAAATTGTGACAGTCAATCCCCTGAACTTTTGGTCAAATCTCACTTTAGTACCTACACAAGTGTTAATGTCCACTTTCTGTTACTCAATTGTTTAAATCTTTAATAGAATCTAGTCATGTAATAAGAATGTGATTACGACATGAGGGTAAAAAAGAAAAATTATCTACATTTTCCACCAATACACACTTTATTCCAAAATTTACATAAAAAATATGATTGTATTAGGTTAAAACAAAATACAGATTGTGAACAATTAAGAAGATGAATTAGGATTTTGCATAAATTGTAATCACAAAAATCTGCTTTTTACGGTAACACAGTTTTTTGTCTATTCATTTTTCTTTCTCTTTGATTTCTTTGTTGCATTTTTTTTTTTATTTCAAAAACTCTACTTTCTTGCCTTTTCGTCCTAGTTTTTGCCATATGTATATATATATTGCATTATATAACTCTTATGTGCTTATCATGTAAAACAAAGTGTATTGGTGGAAAACATAGATGATTTTCCTCTCTTACCCTTATTTTGTAGCCACTTTTTTGTCACATGATTGGATTTTGTGAAATATTTACAAATGAAGTAATAGAAAAAAGTCCTAGACACTTGTATAGGAATCAAAGTGAGATTTGAGTAAAAATGCAGGGGGTTGACTATCATGATTTCATGTGTATGGACGAAAGTGAGGTTTGACCAGAAGTATAGGCGGTTGACTATCATAATTTCATGTGTAGGGGCCAAAATGAGATTTGGTGCAAAGTGCATGGGGTACAAAGTGTAATTTACCCTAATTACTTGTTTTTTTTTAAATGAATTAAAAATGACTCCTTGAGACTATTAAAAGAGCAAGAAAACCAATTGTTTAATTATCCAAAAACATGCGAAAACTTTTTGCCTTGTGCTTTCTGCTCTCTCTCCTAGTCTTCATCTCTGGTATTTATTTCTGGTTTATCACTTTCATTTCTCCTTTTTATGTCCCCTTTGTATAGAGGGTACCTGTTGTATAGCAAGTTATGGCGTGCGGGGTAAAATGATACCAGTTTGATGATCCTTTTTTTTTCCCCTTGTTTTTTTCTCTTTCACTCTCTTCTCTTTTATTTTATTTTATAAATTCACATGAATTGAGATTTAATGTGTAGCTATATTGTTGGTGTTCTTAAAAAATCAAATGAAACTAATTATATTGTTTTTGACATTGATATTTATTAGAGTATAGCTATCTATATTTTATTATCCATAAATAAATACATAAAATTCCTAAGTCATTTGTGATATACTTTGGAATTGTTTTTTGGAATTTTAGTTTAAGATTTCTGATATTAAAATTTTATAAAATAAAGGACATGCAACATTATCATAGTAAATGGGGTCCCTTAACATTTTTATAGAGAAATTTTGACATAGAGAAATTTCAGTTCTTCAAAGAGAAATTTTATAGAGATAAGTTAAATTTCTCTGTTACGAGTTGAAATTTTTTTATGACGACATGAAATTTCTCTAATAATATTATTGAGTGATCTTAACTAATAAGAAAAAATATATTGGACCTCTCCTACTACCAAAAATTAGAGAAGAATGTTTCACTAATTTTTTCTTGTTTTTTTTATACTCTCCAAAACTACGTAGGAAAATATTGTTCAAGTTCAAAGGCCAAAACTACATTGTTTCAAGAAAAATTAAAATAAAAATAGAAATAATAATAAAGCATCAATATTTTACTCATTTAGGCCAACAAAAAATAAAAACTAAATAGGTTATTTTAGTAACTTTTTTAGCTTTTTACGAAAATATATACAGAAAAATTGAGAGAGTGACGTGATAATTTCTCATAACTTTTTTACTTTTTAACTAAAATATGTAATCCCCAAACAAGACCTAAATATCACTATTAAATTTATGTGCAATGATATGTAATTGCGCATCATTTATTGATTTGTTAATAAATCAACAAATTAGTTTGAGTCACCCTATGAAATTGCTTGGTAGTTAAGTTTATGCTCTCATGATTAATTGAGTTGTGTATAAACTGATTCGAACACTTGATTATTAAAAAATAAGAAGGTACAACTACTTGCCACATCATTGTGGCTATATTTAGAATTGATATCTTAAAAACACTAAATATATTGCAGATGAATTATATTTATCTGTGAAGAATAAAATATAAGTAGTTACACTCTAATAAATATCAATGTCAAAAAAAATGTAACTCATTTGATTTTTAAAAACATCAAAAATATAATAATCAATAATAAACATTAAATCTCAACTCATGTGAATTTTCAAAAATAAAATAAAATAACAGCTCTCAAAAAAAGCATCAAAGCTGAAAATGTTGGGTCATCACAAACATTTTTGGTTCTATCCATACTATTTATTTTTGAACATGTAATGGTGTCAAGTTATTACCTGGTCATCAACATTTCTTGTGGCAGTCACTCACTGGCTGTGGAGTTAAAACCCAAATCAGGACCTTAAAAGCTTTTTATTCATTGAAATTTTCTCCAAAAAAATAATTATTACATGAATGTTGCTGTTAAAATCTACTTTTGATTTTCTCAATATTAAGGGCAAAATGAATGTTAGAGCAATAGATTCTTAAACAACACTAGTTTTTGGGCACACCCATGGGTGTGCAAGTAATTTTTTAAACAGCTGTTTATGGTAATCATTAGAATGAGATGTGCAATTTAAATTTTTTCTAAAAATTAAAACAGTTGTGCTAATAAATTTCCATAGTTACCTTTCTATTAATCTGATGACAAAAAAATTGTTTAGAAAGTCAAAAATGATTTTTCTTTGGATAATTTGGGTAAAAGAAATTCTATTCAACAATTTCATTTTCATATTGGCACCACTTCTGTTGTTCAATTTTTAATCTTTCAGTTGCACATGCATTTTGTCCCAACAGTTGTATAGTACCACTTTGTGGTATGAAATTGTTGGTTCAACTCTTAAGGAGAGGAGTTTGATATCATTTGAGAGTGTCTATTTCTCCTCCATTAATGGGGAATTGTTGTTATTGAATCTTTCTTCGAGTGGTTGTTGGGCTATTGCTTAGGGTGAATTTTGGGCATTGTTGGACTTTAATTGTCCAGCGTGATATAATATTCCTCATATTTGTTAGTCTCCTACCTATTGAAAAATTAAAAATAAAATATAACAGAGAGAGTGAAAGAAATCCTCATTTGCTAATTAAGTAGGCAATAATAATGAACATGATGGTTTCCACACACATACATGCATTTTAATTAGAAGCTAGCTGCAACTGTAATAAATTCAAACCCTTGCTAGTAAGCCTTCTTATTTCAATTTAAAAACCTTGTTCATCTTTAATTCATTTTTGAGAACGAGTTTAGCTTATTCTTTACTGGTGGTTTGTTGTTGAATTTGAATCAACAAATAACTTTTTTTAATTAACAAATCCACCAATACACAAGAGACCTGTACACAATAGCACACATAAATCCTGATACACAATTTGTGTTCTCACACTACTAAGCACTCATGTCATACACAAGCAAACACCAACTTTACCAACATTCACACCACACTAGTATCTTAGAGTCTACGTTGAATACACAGACCTACACCACTACTAGACAATTCACTCAACACACTTTATTTGTGTTCTCACTTTTATATGTGACTTTCCATTAATCTCTCACATTTGTAAATCTATACAGATGAAAAGATGGTGATCATGGTGAAAGCAAGAGAATGTCACAAAACTTGGAACTGCAAGGGTGAAGACCGTTGCAGGGATGACTGCAAAAACCAGTTCAATGGAGAAGGGCAGTGCGATGATTTCACTACACCCCTGGTTCCGAGGCAATGTTTTTGTGCTTTCAATTGTTGATCTCTCATCTCCATATCAATGGGATGCCACATTATTGGAATAAATCAGAATTTCATGTGGTAAAAAGAATTACAGTATTCCATGTAGGTATGAGATGCATGAATGGTGTTATAAATAAAATTTTCCAAATTTTCTAATTTCCTTGTGAGAACCCTTTTTGACAATATTGTTGTGATAACTAACATGGTTAATGAACCATAAGAATGTCACAATTAGTCCATTCCATTTCAAGAACTTCATTAATACAAGAGACAAAATACAAGAGTTTAATCTGACCATACTAGATTAAACATTACAAACAAAACAGGAAAATAGAGCTTAGAACAAAAACTTGAAAAACACAAGAGCTACGAAGGCTACAACTAGTAGAATAGCAAAAAGACTGAACATCTCAGAAATAGAGGAGCTAGCTGATTGAATTCTAGATGAAGCTGCAAAACCAGATGGAGCTTAGCTTGAGAGAAGAAGCTCTTGTTTGCCATAGTAAAGCTGCAAAGCTAAAATAACTTAGCTAGGAAGTAGATGTCATACATCCATGGAGCTAAATCAAAATGAATATCCTTACTGCCTTTCAACTGCCCAAACAATTAATCTTAACATACCAACCCCTTTTGAAGGAAAGTGAGGCAAAGAAGCACGACATGAATCCACTGGAGAAAAGAAACAAACAAAAAAAAAGGAAATATCAAATCTAACTTGTGAGGAGGAAACTAAAGACAGAGGAGAGAACCTATACAAGTCTTTTCTGATTTACAATTTACTTGTGAGGCTGACAAATGTGTTGTTCTTTGCACATAACCAGAATATGTGCTAACCTATTTATAGCATTGTGTGAACTTGTAAAGTTTTTTCTAACTTACAATTTACTTGTTCAAAATAAGAGGTGAAAAAAATATTAAAAAACCTACTATGCAGTTTTTGAATGGAAAAGAATGCTATATATGTCACTAGTTCTTTTTTTTTTTTTGGGGGGGGGGTGTTTTACATTAGCAGTGCCTCTTATGCCAATTTTGCGCTTTAATTTTTAAATTTGTATCAATTTGGTCCAAAATGATACAAATACTTCAATACTCCAACAAGACACAAAATGATAGAAAATATGGGTAGGGTAAAATTCAGGAAATTTAATATCATTGTGTCATTTTGGATTGTATGAAGATTCAAGTGGACAACAATTAGACGGATGCACCCAAATTTTATTGGAAAAAGAATTGAAATGGAACACTCTTTTATGTTTTTGATCACCTCAAAACAAGTAGAGAAGCATGACAAACCATGGTTCACAGTAATTTTTGCTGTCCTGAGATCATGGGTGCCAATGGTACTTCACAATTTGAAGTAGAAGACCAGTGGTGAAGTTCACAAGTATGTGAATAAAAGTACATAAAAAAAAACAAAAGTAAAAGGCAGCATTTTGAACAGCCAAAAAACAACTTTGTACATTTTCTCACATCTCTACTTCCTCCTTTTCTTCTCTTCTTTTTTTCTTGTTTCCTCATTCATTTCTGGTATTTTGTGTCCTCTAATGGAAAAAGGTACGTTTTTTCAAATATTCAAATCCCTTCATGAGTGTCTCTACCTTCACTACCATCTTTTCTCATGCAAAATCGCAAGCATCTGCAAAAAACTTCCTATGCATCATAAACATGAGATGGTGTCATCCCAACCTTATCCACAACCTAATATGTCAAAGAATATTGAATTTCAGATCATTGTCAAACACATTAAGATATAAATCACTTTGTAAATTTTAATCATTTGAAAAATAGGATATGTCTTCAAGAACTTGATGAGTCACAAAAACATTACTAATTCACTTTTCATTGGGAGCTGACATGTACTAAATATTGAACCTAAATAGAATCAGCTTTGCCAGATAGAATATAGTTGTCTTCATGATCTGAGAGGGTTTTTGTTGTTGTTCCAATTTACCCAATTCAATTTTGGTTGGTTCAGAAGTAGAGTTTCGCCATTAGCAAGTGGGTAGTATGGAGTTAATTCATCTGGGAAATAGGCTGTAAACGTAGGTCCTAGGGTTGTTTTGGCTACGGTGGTGGTACTTGGAATCAAAGTTAACTCCAGCATTAGAGAGCTGGAGAGTTCCCTAATGGTTTTGGGGAATCTAAGACGTTCATCATTGGTTTCATCTTCTTTCATAGATTTCAAGAGCCATTGTTTAGAGTTCTAAATTGTTTGGTGTTCTGATATGGGAGTTTCGAAAGAGAGAGAGAAGATTGAAGTGAGGTGAAGTTAGAAGGTTTAAGCATTTATGGCTTATGTTGAGCCCAGTGTTAGGATTTGTTCGAAATAAGTATATTATTTATCTGGCCCAAGGAATGGATTTGTTTAAGTTAAAAATTATTATTATTTATTTTTCTTAAATAAGGGGGCATTGTTTGAACCCATTTTTGTGAAATTCTTGTCGACAGGTGTATCGATCAGATGATGACACATGGCAGAGTCAAAGTGAAAGTCCTTCATCAATCAAAGGGACAAGTGGCATGTAAAGGTTGAGCACGTGCATAGAATGATTCAAGTGATGGAGCAGTTATCAAGCTAAGTCATGAACTTAGTGGCTTGTTTTCAGAAAGGAATATGTATGAGATGGAAGGCTTTACCCTGTCGATGTGGTGCTCAAAGTGTAAAGGGACATGTGGCAACATGGAAAAGAGATGGTTCGACAGGAAGATTTGAAGGCTTAGTAGAGTTTGAAGACTTAGAAGTGAGGAGGCAGTTACCATGGTAGTTGGCAATTGCAGTTGCAAGTAAGAAGGAGTCCTGCAATCATGGGCCAAGAAATGAGGAAGAAGATATAAGAGTCAAGGATTTGGCAGAAAGGAGATCATCAACAACACAACAACAACTTAGCATATATCTAGAAGTAGTTCTTTTAATTTAGGAGTAGTTTTCTCTGTAACTTGTAACCTTTATGAACTTTGGTGGTTTCATTCTGGAATTACCTATTGTTTATTTTGTTTACTTTGTCGACTGTAATTTTGTTCCAAATAAGTCCTCGTTCTTTTGAGGCATTTAAATCAAAAGCACAGTCATCTGGTTTCTTTGTTTAATTGTTTGTTTAAATTGTTGTTCAATTTCTGTCGATTGGGAGTGAGCATAATTTTTACTAACATATTCTTGAAAAAAGGACCTCTGACTTGGATCTTTAGTCGGTGATACTGATTACAAACGCAATGGAGATGTGTTTATTAAAAGTGTCAATGGCACCATGAAACATATTTTTCACAATTTTCCTGTGTAGAGGTTGTTAGATGGACTTGCAACATAGGCCAGAAGATTTAAAAATGCTGGTTTTGAATTGAGATTGGATTTAAGTGTTATTCTCTCTATTCTTGAACACTAATTCCTTTTAGTGAAGGTAATGAAGGCCAGAAGAGTACTTTTGCTTTCTTTCTTTTTGTGTGTTATTTGAAATGATTGTAATATTCTCAAATTGGAAAATTTCTATTTACACACCACTGAAAACAACATAGGGGTGTATTCTACCCATTTAAAGATTTCATATATAAAAACACAAAATACTCTTCACACACCGTCATCACATATAGACATATAAACATCCAAAATAAATTGGTTTTGAAGATTTAGTGTTTAAGAATATTGAAATCAATTGGTTTAAGGTTTAAGAACATTGAAATTTAAGAATATTGAAATCAATTGGTTTTAGGGTTTAAGAACATTGAAATCAATTGGTTTTGAAGATTTAGGGTTTAAAAATATTGAAATCAATTAGTTTTGACAATTTGCACACCATGGATGACACTGAGATTGTTGATTTCGAATAATGCAACAATGAAAATGTCAATTTAATACTTGGGTTTTCGATTTTTTGTTTATCTCATTCATAAAATCGTCGGGAACATGACTTTGTTTGTCATGTGTTCGGATAATTAGAGTTAAACTTTTACATAATGTTTGATTATTTTTATTCCAACCAAACAATTTTGTTCAAATTATTAAAGTTGACCAAGTTAAAAATGTTCATACATAAAAAATTGAAATTTTAATTCCTTAAGATTTTCATTTCTTAAATTTAATTTATTTTTGGTATATTTTATTTTCTTTTTTACAAAAAGTAGATGTATTCAATATTTACAAAAAAAAAATAATAATATTAATAACATATAAAATTTAATATATGTTCAACATAATAAGTCTAAACAAATTGAAATTGTTCAGCGTATAAAGTATGACCATATTTATTTTATTCAACATAAATATTTTGAACATATTCAATTTGTTCAATTTTTTTTTTTTTTTTCTACGATGATATTATGTTCAGGCAACCAAAGTTGAGCCAAACTCGAAATAGAAATTTCTATGATAGTTGAATCAGTTAAAAGAAGATAGAAAAAACATATCAATGTGAGAATTAAATGTGTGAATCAAGGGCGAGAATGATAAATGTTCAATATCGACAATGCACCTGCGAAGCACCGGCGAGACAACGACGATGATGGAGATCTAAAATGACAACAATGCATTGGCAAGCCAACAACAAAACAATGGTGACGATGGATATCTGAAACGATGAGACGAAACCCTCTGCCAACGATGAATATCTTCAACTCTAACGGGGAGGTCAATGGTGTTTTGAAGATGAAAGTCTTTGGTGTTCTGAATATATAGATATTTAGGTGGGTTGTGGTGTGTATTCAAACAGACAGGTGGTGTGTTACCTTAGCGTTAGTAATGGAAAGTTGAGATGTGAACTAAGATATTTTCAAACCCTAAAAATTATTATACATCTGTACTAAGTAATAGTGTGCAATGAGAGAATTAGTGGTGTGTAAATAGAATTACCCTCTCAAATTGTATACTTTTTTTGTTATTTCCTTTCTTTTTTTCTCTTATACACATAATTTTTAATATCTAACATTAATTCAATTAAATAAAAATTAATTATAAATTCTTAATTATTTATTGTAATTCTTAACTTTTAATTTTAATTTTAATTAAATTATATTTTATATCACAATTAATCCTAAATATTTAATCATTTATTGTAATTTTTAACTTTTTAATCTAATTTTAATTTAATTACATTTTAGATCAATTCTTAATTTTTATTTGTTTTTATTTATTATATTTTATATTTTATATCAATTTTAATTTATTTTATTTTAATTTATCGTATTAATCTAATTTTAGGTTTGTATAAAATGAGAATAAAATTATCCTTTTATTGTATTAATTTTACTTTATTTTTAAAAAAAACCAAACTCACTCTAACAAATTGTGTATATGGTATATCTTTTTTTGGTTTGGATAAAAAACTGACGATGGCACTTCAGTCCAAAATCATATAGAGATTTTCTAAGTATATTTGAACCATGAGAGGATAAAGTGCTCCAGCTCCAAACCATGAAAGAATAAAATGAATTTAACCCTATAATTTAAAATAATTGTAACATTTTAAAAACACACATTTCTATGCAAAATGTATAACTAATTTAAATTTGATAACAAGTGCCAAAAGCAATGGTTGACAAAATTTATAAAAATGTAACTTGTTTTTTTTGGGTTATACGATAGGATAGTGATTAGTAGGTTAAATTACAAAATTCATAAAAATATAATAACAACTTAATCAAATAATAAAGTTTTTTTTATATCTCAATCAAATAATAAAGTTTACTTAGCCAAATCCACAATAAAGATTTTTGAAGTTTTGACTATGTTGGATTATGTGCCTAAGATTTTTGAAATCTCGACTGCCTTGATTTGTTCTAGAATTCATGTGGACCCCACATCAATAAATGGTTGAGATTGATTTATGAAATTGTTTATGGAGTAATGTTATGGACTCCAAAAATTTTATCAAAATTTGTATCAAATGTCTCACATACGATGTGGGTTCCATATGGGTTCCACATTCATGTGAGACATTGGGAGTCTCTAGCATTTTTGTTTTTTATGGGATATGGAATAATTTTTAGAAAATGCTAGGTATCCCAAATAATTTATCAAACGTTTTACCAAACCTCTTACGTGGGTGTGGGACCCACAAACCCACATGTGTGTAGGTCCCACACCCATGTGAGAAGTTTGCTAAAACGTTTGATAAGTAAATTATTTGGGGTGTCTAGCATCACTCATAATTTTTCTTTGAAAGCAATTATTCAATGCACTAAAGGCATTGATGTGGGGTCCACGTGAATTCCACACCAATAAATTGTTGAGATTGATTTGTGACATTGCCACATGCGGTATGAAATAATTTTTCCTTGAGAGCAATTATTTTGTACCTCACCGACATTGACGTGGCCCTATCAAAAATTAATCTCAACTGCTCATTAGTGTGAAGCCCACGTAAGTCCCATATTAATGAATGATTGAGATTTTTTTGAAGATAAATTTACTACTGATTAATACTTGCTTCAAAACGGTTTATAATATGTTGACCACCTCACATATGGTAATTTTTGCACCCAAAGTGCAATTAAGAGCAATTATAATTACTTGGGGTAAATTACACTTTGCACCAAATCTGTCACGCCCCACTTTTTATTACTCGAAGTATTACCAATTTCATTTACTTAATTCCATTTCAGAGATAACATGCAGAAATAAACTCGTATATTCAACTTGTAGAAGTGAATAACATTGCTCTCATTCGTATGCAAGTAAATACAACATGAGAACACTAAATAAATTGCCCTTGGGCTTACATCATTAAAAGTCAAGAAGAAGGGTATAACCCTTTTACATAAATGGCATTCCGCCAACACAAAAAAAAGCCCCGTGGCCAATAAATAAGAAGATCCAAAACCTTGTAGCACATCCTGGCTATCACCTGAAAAAGATTCAACAACGTGGGATGAACATATAGTCCAGTAGAGATCTCAACATGATCCTCAACAATAACAACTTACAGATAGCTATGATCATGAATGTTCAATCTCATACTAGAATAGTAATGTGGCAGTTTATACAAAATATACATAAGTATGAACTTTTCTCGAAAACAGCCATTTCATTCAACGCTATAAGCGGTACACCTTCTTTCCTTTTAATTACCCATTTTTCCAAACTTTCATGACTATAACAGTTTTAGAAAAAAAAACAATTTCACCAAGCCCATTACACTTCCCCCATTTTCCGTACTTACAACAAAATGACCTTTTTTGAAAACATGTTCACAAATACCCCTTTTTCCTTCACACTTTCCAAAATCTCAAAATGGCATTTTGATTTGTACCTAATACATTCATATCAATACATTCATGCCTTAAATAAAAGGGAAATAACAAATCATCAACATGTATATAATCCACAAATGAGGCAGCTCGGCCTTTCAAAATTGTAACCATCGCAACCCATAACATATTCAGATACACTGACGATAACAATTAAAACTCTGCTCTACCGGTTATATGCACAGTAGCTAAGGATATGCCAAAGCGATAAGCGAGATAATAACTCTTTTTAAACATTTCATACCTCATAATAGATACACATTTTAGTCTTGTATCAATCTCAGACAAAAACACTTCCATACTTCACAAATGATACACATTTTGGTGTTGTATCAATATCAAACAAAAACACTTCTATACTTCACAAATGATACACATTGTAGTGCTGTATCAATGTCAAACAGTTTCTGGTTTAGAGGTCCATCCCCTATCTTCCCCTAAACCGTGGAGTACATCCCCTATCTCCTCCCACACAACACAATGTATATAAACAATTATCATATACAAATTCCTCAATACAACAAAGCATCACTAACAAGTGTAATACATACACATAAACTATTCAATAATGTTTAACCAACACAAGTGTAACGCATACATCAC
The DNA here is from genome assembly GCF_055761805.1 of Camellia sinensis. Lineage (NCBI taxonomy): Eukaryota > Viridiplantae > Streptophyta > Magnoliopsida > Ericales > Theaceae > Camellia > Camellia sinensis. Next base: position 105,788,031 of record NC_138962.1, read on the forward strand.
AATTCAACACAACAATGTCATCCTCCACCGATGACCAAGGACAAAACCTCTAGATGCATGTATTCAGTACACCTAATAAAAGAGACTCAACTCTCAAGCAAACCTTAAACCCAACAACGACACTAGTACGATAGGTAAGGATAAAACCCCCAAATGTGTGTATTCGACACTCATGATACAATAGTTTAATTCTCAAATTTATTTTCCGAGACTCACATAGAGTTAACATTTCATTTACCATTTTCAAGATCAACTTCATAATTTTCTTAAGTCAACATGTTCCATCACTTATTCCAAAAACACTTTTCCCTTTTCACAAAACCAATTACATTCTCTTCATTTTACAAAATCAATTCCATGGATAATAAGCCATAACCCAACTTGATTCAATACGTTCATTTCAAAATAACCCCAATACCATAATTAATCCCTTAACTGTTAACACCTTCTACACAACTCATATTAACAATAGAAATTTACCAACATTGTTCAACCGTAAATCCTTTTTATTTTACCAAATCAAAATCCGTAAATCCTTTTTATTTTACCAAATAAAAATATAATTTAGGGCTTTCTCTTCTTTCAACAATAACATACTAATTTTACTCTCTAATTAGTCCAAACCACAGTCAGTGATAACAAAACCATTCTCAAACAACCAACCCTAGGTTCCCCTCATGATTTTCAAACAAATCCAACACGGATATGATTTTCATGCAATACAAAACTACCACATGTCTATCTATAGATGGAGTATTGAAAAGGAACAAAGAAATCCCTACCTCAAATGGAGAGACCAAATGGAGAAGATGAAGGCCAAAAACTAAAGTGCTCCAAATCACCAAACTTTCAGATTAAAAATGAAGCCCTCAACCCACTCTACCTTTCTTACAAAGGACTTAGTATAGATTTACACTAGAGGGAGATGAAAACCTAGAGAGAAGGTGTGTAGAGAGAGAGAAGATGGTTCTAGGATTTTGAAATCAAAAGGGAGATGAACAAGTGATATTGAAAGGTTGTTATTAAAGCCCATTAATTGGAAAATGAAAAGACAAGTTAAAATTAAATGAACACTAATTGAAATTAAATGAACACTAACTAGCATTAAATAAACACTAACTAGAATTAAATGAACACTAGTTAGAAATATGAATGGACAAATTTGTCATAAAATCCCACTAATGGAATATGAATGGATCACAAATAAGGGTAGTAACTGAACTACTAATAAGGATATTAAATGAACAAGTTTTAACCACTAATAAGGATATTAAATGAACCACTAATAAGGATATTAAATGAACAAGTTTGTAACCACTAATAAGGATATTAAATGAACCATTATGAAAATTTAATGGACACTAACCCTTGGTTTCCAAACACAACCAACTTGTTTTAAACCTACCCAACACGACCCAAGACTCATATACAAAGAGTAAAGCATGGAAACAGGAAAAAGACAACAATACATCCACGGAACCGAGTCTGAAATACAATTAAACAATGAAGGGAAAACCGGGATCGCTATAAAATCTCACTTTAGCCCCTACACATAAAATCATAACAGTCAACCTCTTACACTTCTGGTCAAATCATACTTTGGTTCCTACACATGAAATTGTAATAGTCAACCCCTGTACTTTTGGTCAAATCTAACTTTGGTCCCTACATACATGCTAATGTCCACTTTTTGTTACTCAATTGTTTAAATTTTTAATAAAATCTAGTCATGTGATAAAAATGTGACTACGACATGAGGATAAAAAAGGAAAATCATCTACATTTTTTACCAATACACACTTTATTCCAAAATTTACATCAAAATATGACTGTATTAAGTTAAAACAAAACACAAATTGTGAACAATTAAAAAAATGAACTAGCATAAATTATAATCACAAAACTCTATTTGTTATGGTGACACAATTTCCTGTCTATTCATTTTTCTTTCTCTTTGATTTCTTTCTCATATTTTTTTATTTATTTATTTCAAAAACTATACTTTCTTGCATTTTCGTCCTAATTTTTACCATATGATTATATATATATTGTATTATATAACTCTTATGTGTTTATCATGTAAGACAGTGTATTGGTGAAAAACACAGATGATTTTTCTCTTTTACCCTTATTTTGTAGCCACTTTTTTGTCACATGACTAAATTTTGTTAAAAATTTAAAAATGAAGTAATAGAAAAGAGTCATTGACACTTGTGTAGAGATCAAAGTGAGATTTGAGTAAAAGTGCAGGAGGTTGACTGTCACGATTTCATGTATAGGGACCAAAGTGAGATTTGACTAGAAGTATAGGGGGTTGACTATCATAATTTCATACATAGGGGCCAAAATGTGATTTGGTGCAAAGTATAGGGGTACAAAGTGTAATTTACCTTAATTACTTGTTTTTTTTTTTAAAAATGGATTAAAAATGACTCCTTGAGACTATAAAAAGAGCAAGAAAACCAATTGTTTGATTATCCAACAACATGGGAAAACTTTTTGCCTGGTGCTTTCTGCTCTCTCTCCTAGTCTTCATCTCTGGTATTTATATCTGGTTTATCACTTTCATTTCTCCTTTTTATGTCCCCTTCGTATAAGGGGTACCTGTTGTATAGCAAGTTGTGGTATGCGGGTAAAACGATACAACTTTGATGCACTTTTTTTTTTTTATCTTCTCTTTTATTTTATTTTATAAATTCACATGAATCGAGATTTAATGTGCAGCTATATTTTTGGTGTTTTTAAAAAAATCAAATGAAACTAATTATATTGTTTTTGACATTGATATTTATTAGAGTATAGCTATCTATATTTTATTATCCATAAATAAATACATAAAATTCCTAAGTCATTTGCGATATACTTTGGAATTGTTTTTCGGAATTTTAGTTTAAGATTTTTGATATTAAGATTTTATAAAATAAAGAACATGCAATATTTTCATAGTAGATGGGGTCCCTTAACATTTTTATAAAGAAATTTTGGAATAGAGAAATTTTAGTTCTTGACAGAAAAATTTTACAAAGAAATTTCAGTTAAATTTCTCTGTGACAAGTTGAAATTCTTTTTTGAGGACTTGAAATTTCTCTAATAATATTATTGAGTGATCTTAACTAATAAGAAAAAATATATTGGACCTCTCCTACTACCAAAAATTAGAGAAGAATGTTACACTATTTTTTTTTTTTTTTTTATACTCTCCAAAACTACGTAGGAAAATATTGTTCAAGTTCAAAGACCAAAACTACATTTTTTTAAGAAAAATTAATAATAATAATAATAATAATAATAAAGCATCAATATTTTACTCATTTAGGCCAACAAAAAATAAAAACCAAACAGGTTATTTTAGTAACTTTTTAGCTTTTTAAGAAAATATATACAGAATAATTGAGAGTGACGTGATAACTTATAATAACTTTTTGACTTTTCAACTAAAATATGTAATCCCCAAACAAGACCTAAATGTCACTATTAAATTTACGTGCAATGATGTGTATCATTACACATCATTTATTGATTTGTTGATAAATCAACAAAGTAGTTTGAGTCACCCTATGAAATTGCTTGGTAGTTAAGTTTATGCTCTCATGTTTGGACACTTGATTATTAAAAAATAAGAAGGTACAACTACTTGCCACATCAATGTGGGTATATTTAGAATTGATATCTTAAACCACTAAATATATTGCAGATGAATTATATTTATCTGTGAAGAATAAAATATAAGTAGTTACACTCTAATAAATATCAATGTCAAAAAAAATATAACTCATTTGATTTTTAAAAACATCCAAAATATAATAATCAATAATAAACAATAAATCTCAACTCATGTGAATTTTCAAAAATAAAATAAAATATCAGCTCTCAAAAAAAGCGTCAAAGCTAAAAATGTTGGGTCATCACAAACATTTTTGGTTCTATCCATACTATTTATTTTTTAACATGTAATGGTGTTAAATCTCAACTCATGTAATGCTATGGAGTTAAAACTCAAATCAAGACCACAAAAGCTTTTTATTCATTGAAATGTTCTCCAAAAAATAGTTATTACATGAATGTTGCTATTAAAATCTACTTTTTATTTTCTCAATATTAAGGGCAAAATGAGTGTTGGAGCAATAGATTCTTAAACAACACTAGTTTTTGGGCACACCCATGGGTGTGTGTGGAAGATGAAGATTTATTTCATTTCTTTCTCACATTACGATTACAGTAGAGAGATGATATTTATAACTGACTAACACTGACTACCACTGACTAACTAATTCACTAACAAACACTTCTAACTAATTAACAAACTTTACAACTGTTACAGATATTATAATGAGGACTGCTATCAATACAGGACTGTGATAGACAACATATCAATGCTAATTCTGATGCAGTAGGGAGCTGCTGTGACTGATGAGTAAACTATTGAGATGCAGTTGAGCTACTGCTGTGACTGATGAGGCTTGGACTGAGTGAACTGATGAAGCTTGGACTGAGGGAACTGTGGAGATGCAGAGTCAGTTACAGAGGCGGTTACAGATTGAATCTTATCAGCCCCCTGCAAGCTGATGGGGCAAGGAAGCACAAGAAGCTTGTCTTTCAAATACTGAAATCGTGAGGTAGGAAGAGGTTTGGTGAAAATGTCAGCCACCTGATCTGTAGTAGGCACATACTGTAAATTAATGTGCTTGGCAACAACTTTATCACGAATAAAGTGACAATCAATTTCGATATGCTTAGACCGAGAGTGGAAAACATGATTAGTAGCCAAGGCCATAGCTGATAGATTGTCACACCAGAGCTCAGGAATAGAAGGAACAGAGATGTGCATATCTTTGAGAAGTTGTTGCAACCATGTGAGTTCTGCAGTGGCATTAGCCAAAGCTCTATACTCCGCCTCAGTTGAAGATCTAGAAACAATAGATTGTTTCTTAGCACTCCAAGATATCAAATTAGGACCCAAATAGACACAGTATCCTGAAGTAGAGCGACGATCAACATTGTCACTATAGCGACCCCGGTCTTTTCCCATTTGACTATTGTGTCCGGACATAGGTTCCGTAGATCCTGTCAGTGTATGATGGTTGTTGTTGTCCCTTATTTTCTTATTTGAAATTATAGGATGTGTTGGGCAGGTTTGTTTCAGGTTGGTTGGGTTTAGGAATCAAGTGTTGCTGTCCAGAATTTTAGATCTTCGCTCGAGCGAGGAGTTTGTAGCTCGAGCGAGCTGTTGTTTTGATTATTCGCTCGAGCCAGGGTCTGGTAGCTCGAGCGAGAGTTTGCGTCTGGTTTGGACCTGTAGCTTTGCATTCTTGGCTCGAGCGAGACTGGCTTCGCTCGAGCGAGTTAGTTCGTTCTTCGCTCGAGCAATAGTTCCTTCGCTCGAGCGTGTGTCTTGTTACAGACCTGAGGGTTTGAGTTCTTCGCTCGATCGAGCTTTCTTTCGCTCGAGCGAGCTTTTGAGTTGTTGGCTCGAGCAAGGTTTCCTTGGCTCGAGCGTAGTTTCTTTGTGTCTGGTCGCTCGAGCGACCAAGTCTTTGCTCGAGCGAGCTTGTCCAGTATATATTCGCAGCAGCGGGATTTGATCAGTCTTTTTCTTATTCATTTTGGTTTTAAACCCTGGGTTCGACTTCTCTCTCTCCCTACTCACCTTCTCTCCTAGATTTGATCCACTTAGGGTGTGTTTCTACCCTAGATCCTTCATTAAAAAGCTAGAGTGGGTCGAGGGCTTCCATTTAATCTTATTTGTTGGTAGTTTGGAGCACTTTGGAGTTTGGGCATTCATCTCCATCTTCTCTTTTGGGGTTATTTCTTCGAGGTAGGGATTTCCTACTCCATTTTATAGGTTTTGTTCTAAGTTTTGGTATATCGATATGTTGGGGTTACTTTGATAATTTTGGGAAAAACCCTAGTTGAATTAATAAATTAATATGTATATTTAATTCATGGAAATGGGGAATTTATTGATTAAATGGCGTAGTTGATTAATTTAGATCACTCGTCTATTGAATTGTTGATATATTTATTTTCAAGTCTAGAAATAACTGTTTTGGGCTATCGGTGGAGGATAGTCGTGCTTGTTGTAGACTCTGCATGTGGATTAGGGATAACTGAAACTAATCATTGATTAAGTCATCAATCTTGACTGTTGAATTAATACAGACATTATGTGTATTGTTTGTGTGTTGTGTATGTTATGTGTTTGCATACATTGTTTTGTGTGGGAGGAGATAGGGGATGTACTCCACGGTTTAGGGGAAGATAGGGGATGGACCTCTAAACCGGATTTTGTTTTGGGAGGAGATAGGGGATGGACTCCATTAGCATCACTTTTATGTGTGCTTATCTATATTGAAGTGTTTTTTATTGATACAGCACTAAAATGTGTATCAAACTGGAAGTATGAAGTGTTTTGATTTGAGCCTGAGTCTCATTTGTTTGTTGGTATTCGAAGAATGTGAATTTGATATATATATATGGTTCACTGTTGTAAGTTTGGCCAGGTTCTGAGCCATATTGATAATGTTGAAAAGTAAAACGTATCTTGGACATTAATATCATGAAACTGTATAGAGATATAATTGATTATCTTGGTTAACCAATTATTGTATGCTATTGCTTTATTCAATGCTTATATTTGGTTTAGTATATCTCTGCTGGGCTGTGGCTCACCCTTTATGGGAACATCATTTTCAGGTTCAGGTGCTAAGTTACCTCCAAGGACTTAGCTTGGGAGGGTTTGGGCTTCTGGATTTTCAAGAAGATTATCTTTAGTTGATTGTTTTTAGTTATTAATACATGTAAACATTCAAGCCTAGGGCTTTCCTTGTAATGAGTTAGAACTCATATTTTTTTGTGTCCAAGTGTTGGCTTGGAAAGATGTAAGCCTGTTGGGCAATTTGTCTGATGTTACATGTAATGCTTTTACTTAGTAATACTCTGATGAATGAATTAATAAAATGTTTTCATTAAATAATGCATGTCAATGATCTATATAATGGGTTTATTTTGAGGGCGTTACAACTTGGTATCAGAGCGTACCGGGTTTGAATACTTTGGGTACGTGGGAAGTGATTAGTATCACATTGGGTTCGTCTCGTTTGATAGAGACTTGTGTAATGTTATATGCTTATGTGATAACATGTTTATGTGATTATGTGGGTATGGAATGTAGTTTCTAGGATGTTGATTGGACCCTTGAGTTTCTAGTAGTCTTGTTGGAAAGGCACTTGATCACTGCTGCTTCCAACCGGAACTATAGTAACGCATTGGGACTATCATTATCCGGGAATGAAATTCGTAGGTGCTTATGTGATTATGTGCTTACGTGGAATGAATTATTGTTGTCCATTGCATTAGGACGCGAGTGTTTAGCTTCGGCACATTTATTAATGTGCTAATGTCTTTGTTTCCTTTGTTAGGATGTCAGGACGAGGACGAGGACGCGGTAGGCGTGGTAGGCCGGGTAGGCAGGAGGTGCCTGTGCCGGAGGAAATTCCGGTAGTCCAGGAGGGAGTTGGCCAGGCCGACGTGGCCGAGCCAGCAGGCCAGCAGGCTATGGGCGCTCTAGCCCGAGAGATAGCAGGGGCATTCAGGGAGTCAGTAGGCATTCTCAGAGCTGAGAATCAAGCTCGGGATGTTGCTACAGATGCAGGACCTTCCTTTCTGAAGAGGGAGTTCTTCCGGTCTAATCCGGATGAATTTGTGGGTGATCCTAAAGAGCCGCTTAAGGCAGATGAATGGCTCGAACAGACAACGAAGACGTTTGAGATGCTTGGCATCGAAGACGAAGGGTTGAAAGTGACCTTGGCATCTTTCCAGTTGAAGGGGGATGCGGGTCAGTGGTGGAAGTTTACTAAGGGTCGTATAGGAGGTACATGGGAGGCTTTTGTGAATGCTTTCCAGGAGAAGTTTTTATCTCCAGCAGTTAGGGAGAAGCTGAGAGACCAGTTCTGCCAGCTTAAGCAGTCGAGTTCTTCAGTGGCCGAGTTTGAGGCTGCATTTACTAGCTTGTCCAGGTTTGCACCTGAGTTGGTGGCGTCTGAGGAACGCCGTTGTATCGAGTTTGAGAAGAAGTTGAGGCGTGGCCTCAAGCTGAGAGTTGGGGGAACTATGATTCGGGATTATGGGCGTATGGTTGATGCTGCAGCCCGTATGGAGATCATGATGCAGGAGGAGGAGGAATGACAGAAGGGCTCCAAGAGGAGTCAGGATAGTCAGAGTGATGGTAGGAGACAGAAGGGTTTTAATCCCCAGCAGTCTCAGAGTAGCTTTACTAGATCGACTTTTCCTGTGCCGAGTGCTAGTTCGGGGAAAGGCAGTCAGGGAGACATTACCTGTTTCAAGTGTGGCCAGCTGGGTCACAAGTCTCCAGTTTGTCCTCAGAGAGGAGGAGTTCAGAGAGCAGCATCTTCTTCGGCTCGATCTCAGAGCCAGAGTCAGGGTAGAGGCCAGCCACTCTCGTGTTATCAGTGTGGTCAGCCAGGGCATATGAAGAGGTATTGCCTGCAGTTGGGTGGCATACCTGGTGCATCTGGTTTGAGGCCGATTCAGGGGCAGCAGCCAGCTCAGTCAGGTCAAGCCTCGAGGGCCAATCAGGGGGCTTCGTCGTCCCAGTCAGTGCAGCAATCTTATGCACCTAGGGTTGAGCAAGTTGATCAGAGGTCGTCTGGACGCGTGTATGCTGTTACCGCGCAGGATCTTGTGCTGGTTCCATCAGTTGTGAGAGGTACCTTCTTGTTTTGCAACTCGGTTGCTAATGTTTTGATTGATACAGGTGCATCTCATTCCTTTGTGTCTGCCGCATTTGCATCTGTTTTGGAGTTGGAGTTAGCACAGCTAACATCTCCTATTTGTGTAGTGTCACCTCTTGGGGGTGAATTGATTTTGAAACAAGGTGTTAGGGGTTGTGATATAGAGGTTGATTATCATAGAATCCCATTTTCCTTTGTAGTTATGCCTATGAGGGGTTTCGATGTTATTTTGGGTATGGACTGGTTATCGTCATACCGGGCAGTTATTGATTGCTACCGCCAGAGGGTCACTTGTTGTACCGTGAGCGGAGAGTATTTTCATTTTCTGGGGGACCGGGTTGGTAATGTGTTGCCACCGGGATACATTCCACGAGGACGGAGTGAGCTTAGTGGTCTACTTGCTAACCTTTCAATTAGTGAGGATGATGAGACTCAGATTGTGTTGCCAAGGGTGGTTTGTGAGTACTCGGACGTCTTTCCCGAGGATCTTGTTGGTTTGCCACCGCATCGAGAGATTGAATTCTCTATTGATCTAGTGCCCGGCACGGCGTCGATTTCTATGTCACTATATCATTTTGCCCCAGCCGAGTTAGTTGAGTTGAAGATTCAGCTCCAGGAGTTGCTAGATAAGGGCTTTATACGTCCTAGTGTTTCGCCGTGGGGGGCACCGGCCCTCTTTGTGAAAAAGAAAGGTGGTGCTTTGAGACTTTGTATAGATTACCGGAAGTTGAATCGGGCCACGGTTAAGAATAAGTACCCTATGCCCCGTATAGATGACCTGTTTGACCAGTTGAAGGGTTCCCGTTGTTTCTCTAAGATAGACTTGAGATCGGGTTACCACCAGTTGAGGGTCAGGGAAGAGGATATTCCGAAGACGACATTCCGTACGCGGTATGGCCATTATGAGTTTCTGGTGATGCCATTCAGGCTCACCAATGCACCGGCAGTCTTTATGGACTTGATGAACCGGATCTTCCGGGAATTCTTGGATCGGTTTGTAGTTGTTTTTGTGGACGACATCCTTATCTATTCGCCTTCTGAGGAGGAGCATGAGGCACACTTGAGGGTGGTGCTTGAGTTACTTAGAGCCCATAGGCTGTATGCCAAGTTTGGGAAGTGTGAGTTCTGGCTGAGGGAAGTCAAATTCTTAGGCCACGTGGTATCCGGGGAAGGAGTGTCTGTTGATACATCCAAGGTAGAGGCAGTGCAAGATTGGGCACAGCCTAAGAGTGTATTTGAGATCCGCAGTTTTCTGGGATTAGCTGGGTATTACCGTCGGTTTGTGAAAGATTTCTCCAGATTAGCTTCGCCTTTGACTAGATTGACTCGGAAGGGAGTCAAATTTGTATGGAGTGAGACTTGTGAAAAGTCGTTTCAGGAGTTGAAAGTTAGACTGACCACCGCTCCAGTATTGATTATTCCGGAGAGAGGGTTGGGTTATGCAGTCTATTGTGACGCCTCACGAGAGGGTCTGGGTTGTGTGTTGATGCAAGAAGGGAAAGTAGTTGCCTATGGCTCACGTCAGTTGAAAATTCACGAGCAGACTTACCCTACGCATGATCTAGAGTTAGCAGCTGTGATTTTTGCCTTGAAGATTTGGAGGCATTATCTTTATGGTGAGAGATTCGAGGTATTCTCGGATCATAAGAGTCTGAAATATTTGTTTACACAGAAAGACTTGAACTTGAGGCAGAGGAGGTGGATGGAATTTATAGAGGATTATGACTTTGAGTTGCATTATCATCCGGGAAAGGCCAATGTGGTGGCCGATGCCCTTAGCAGAAAACCTGTTGGTGACATAGCTAGTATAGCCATCCGAGAGTGGGAGATGTTGGGTGCACTTGGGGAGTTTGATTTATTTTTGAGCGAATCCGTTGAGGCTGCGGCCTTGTTTTCTGTTGTTGCACAGCCTACACTTATGACACGAGTGTTAGAGGCTCAGAGGGGTGATCTGGAGGTAGAATCGCTTCGTGAGAAGATTTCCGGTGGGAAGGTTGAGAAGGGTTTGGCGGTGTATCCCGACCTGAGTGTGAGATACCGAGACCGTCTGTTTGTGCCGGAGTCTTGCCGAGAGGAGGTACTCCGAGAGTTTCATCATTCACGCCTTGCTGTGCATCCGGGAGGCACTAAGATGTATCGGGATTTGGGTCGCCAGTTTTGGTGGCGGGGTATGAAGAGAGATGTGGCAACTTTTGTATCTAAGTGCCTTACTTGTCAGCAAGTGAAGGCCGAACATCAGAGGCCAGCAGGTTTGTTGCAACCCTTGCCTATTGCCGAATGGAAGTGGGAACACGTCACTATGGACTTCGTTGTGGGTCTTCCGAAGACTCAACGGGGTAGTGATGCGATTTGGGTGGTTGTAGACCGGTTGACTAAGTCGGCGCACTTTATTCCTATGCGTGTTAGAGATTCAGTCGATCACCTGGCCGATTTATATATTCGGGACATAGTGAGGTTACACGGGGTTCCAGTGACGATTGTTTCAGATAGAGATCCTCGTTTTACTGCCAGGTTGTGGCAGAGTTTGCAGAGTGCCTTAGGCACTAAGTTGACCTTTAGCACGGCTTATCATCCTCAGACTGATGGGCAGTCCGAGCGTACTATTCAGATCCTTGAGGATATGCTTCGGGGTTGTGTTCTAGACTTTAGTGGGTCATGGGAGAGGCACTTGCCGTTGGTGGAGTTTGCCTACAACAACAGTTTCCAGTCTAGTATCGGTATGGCACCATTTGAGGCCTTGTATGGCCGACCGTGTAGATCTCCTGTTTGTTGGGCTGAGGTGGGTGATTCACCTCTGTTGGGTCCGGAATTGGTGAGGGAAACGACAGAGAAAGTTGAACTTATCCGTAAGAGGCTTGTTACAGCACAGAGTCGTCAGAAATCTTATGCCGACCGTAGGAGGAGACCTTTGGTGTTTGAGGTGGGTGATCATGTCTTTCTGAAGATATCACCTAGACGGGGTTTGATGAGGTTTGGGAAGAGCGGGAAGTTGTCCCCTCGGTTCATTGGTCCATTTGAAATCCTTGAGAGGATTGGCGAGGCTGCTTATCGTTTAGCTTTGCCGCCGCAGTTGTCCGGAGTACATGACGTATTTCATGTGATTATGCTTCGGAAGTATGAGCCGGATCCATCACATGTGTTGGATTGGACTGATTTAGTGGTTGATGAGGATGTCTCGTATGAGGAGAGACCGGTTCGGGTCTTGGATAGGCGGGATCAAGTTTTGCGAGGCAAGACCATCTCTTTGGTAAAAGTTTTGTGGAAACATCACGGAGTGGAGGAAGCCACTTGGGAACGTGAGTTGGAAGTTCGTGAAAAATACCCGGACATGTTTATTGATTTGTAATCTTGTATTTAGATTTTGTAATATTGTTGAACTTAAGAGTCTTACATATGTCTTAAGTTGTAAAACATTGAGTATGTTTGGTAAATGGGTGTATCTTGAAACTTGCTTCATTATAGAAGTTTAGTGTGATATTGCATATGTGGATTACATTTTTGAATGGGTTATATATATCAAGTGATTGAATCTGATATGAGAATTGTCAACATTGAAAGAAATAAAGCATAATAATGATACAGGCTGAAATACATGTTATTTTGTATATTGTGAGATGCCTCTTGATAAAGAGATGAAATGACCAGTTTTGGGTCAAGATGTTTACTAATGAACTGTCTAATATATAAAAAAAAAACTGTTTTCAAAAACATTTATGCTTAATTTCGGGGACGAAATTCTTTGAAGGGGGGGAGGTTATAGCGACCCCGGTCTTTTCCCATTTGACTATTGTGTCCGGACATAGGTTCCGTAGATCCTGTCAGTGTATGATGGTTGTTGTTGTCCCTTATTTTCTTATTTGAAATTATAGGATGTGTTGGGCAGGTTTGTTTCAGGTTGGATGGGTTTAGGAATCAAGTGTTGCTGTCCAGAATTTTAGATCTTCGCTCGAGCGAGGAGTTTGTAGCTCGAGCGAGCTGTTGTTTTGATTATTCGCTCGAGCCAGGGTCTGGTAGCTCGAGCGAGAGTTTGCGTCTGGTTTGGACCTGTAGCTTTGCATTCTTGGCTCGAGCGAGATTGACTTCGCTCGAGCGAGTTAGTTCGTTCTTCGCTCGAGCAATAGTTCCTTCGCTCGAGCGTGTGTCTTGTTACAGACCTGAGGGTTTGAGTTCTTCGCTCGATCGAGCTTTCTTTCGCTCGAGCGAGCTTTTGAGTTGTTGGCTCGAGCAAGGTTTCCTTGGCTCGAGCGTAGTTTCTTTGTGTCTGGTCGCTCGAGCGACCAAGTCTTTGCTCGAGCGAGCTTGTCCAGTATATATTCGCAGCAGCGGGATTTGATCAGTCTTTTTCTTAGTCATTTTGGTTTGAAACCCTGGGTTCGACTTCTCTCTCTCCCTACTCACCTTCTCTCTTAGATTTGATCCACTTAGGGTGTGTTTCTACCCTAGATCCTTCATTAAAAAGCTAGAGTGGGTCGAGGGCTTCCATTTAATCTTATTTGGTGGTAGTTTGGAGCACTTTGGAGTTTGGGCATTCATCTCCATCTTCTCTTTTGGGGTTATTTCTTCGAGGTAGGGATTTCCTACTCCATTTTATAGGTTTTGTTCTAAGTTTTGGTATATCGATATGTTGGGGTTACTTTGATAATTTTGGGAAAAACCCTAGTTGAATTAATAAATTAATATGTATATTTAATTCATGGAAATGGGGAATTTATTGATTAAATGGCGTAGTTGATTAATTTAGATCACTCGTCTATTGAATTGTTGATATATTTATTTTCAAGTCTAGAAATAACTGTTTTGGGCTATCGGTGGAGGATAGTCGTGCTTGTTGTAGACTCTGCATGTGGATTAGGGATAACTGAAACTAATCATTGATTAAGTCATCAATCTTGACTGTTGAATTAATACAGACATTATGTGTATTGTTTGTGTGTTGTGTATGTTATGTGTTTGCATACATTGTTTTGTGTGGGAGGAGATAGGGGATGTACTCCACGGTTTAGGGGAAGATAGGGGATGGACCTCTAAACCGGATTTTGTTTTGGGAGGAGATAGGGGATGGACTCCATTAGCATCACTTTTATGTGTGCTTATCTATATTGAAGTGTTTTTTATTGATACAGCACTAAAATGTGTATCAAACTGGAAGTATGAAGTGTTTTGATTTGAGCCTGAGTCTCATTTGTTTGTTGGTATTGGAAGAATGTGAATTTGATATATATATATGGTTCACTGTTGTAAGTTTGGCCAGGTTCTGAGCCATATTGATAATGTTGAAAAGTAAAACGTATCTTGGACATTAATATCATGAAACTGTATAGAGATATAATTGATTATCTTGGTTAACCAATTATTGTATGCTATTGCTTTATTCAATGCTTATATTTGGTTTAGTATATCTCTGCAGGGCTGTGGCTCACCCTTTATGGGAACATCATTTTCAGGTTCAGGTGATAAGTTACCTCCAAGGACTTAGCTTGGGAGGGTTTGGGCTTCTGGATTTTCAAGAAGATTATCTTTAGTTGATTGTTTTTAGTTATTAATACATGTAAACATTCAAGCCTAGGGCTTTCCTTGTAATGAGTTAGAACTCATATTTTTTTGTGTCCAAGTGTTGGCTTGGAAAGATGTAAGCCTGTTGGGCAATTTGTCTGATGTTACATGTAATGCTTTTACTTAGTAATACTCTGATGAATGAATTAATAAAATGTTTTCATTAAATAATGCATGTCAATGATATATATAATGGGTGTATTTTGAGGGCGTTACAGTCACCAACCCAGTTTGAATCTGAAAAAGCATGAAGAGAAAAGGGGCCAGAAGTAAAATGAAGACCATGATGAAGAGTGCCCTTCACATATCTCAAGAGACGTTTAACAGCCTGAAAATCAGCATTGGTGGGAAGATGCATGTGCTGGCAGGCCTGATTAACAGCTAGGGCCAAGTCAGGACGGGTAATGGTAAGATATTGTAAACCTCCAACAAGGCTACGGTAAAGAGAAGGATTGGAAAAGGAAAGATGATCACCAGCAGAAAGAGAAGATTTAACAGCTAAAGGGGTAGAACAAGGTTTGCAATTAGTCAAACTAGCTTTATGAAGAAGTTCAGTGGCATACTTAGCTTGAGACAAGAAATAACCATGAGGCAAAGATTGAACAGAGATGCCACTGTTTCATGGAGAAAATAGTCTGCATGTGATGAATAATGTCACGCCCTCAAAATTAATCTATTATATATCATTGACATGCATTATTTAAAGAAGACATTTTATTAATTCATTCATCAGAGTATTACTAAATAATCAAATAAAATGCCCTACAGGCTTACATCTTTCCAAGCCAACACTTGGTTACAAACATTAGAGTTCTAACTCAATACAAGAAAAGCCCTAGGCTTGAGTTTTTACATGTGCTAACAAATAAAAGCAAATAACAGAACAAAAGTCTTCTTCAATCCAGAAGCCAAACCCTCCCAAGCTAATTCCTTGGAGGTAGTTTATCACCTGAACCTGAAAATGATGTTCCCATAAAGGGTGAGCCACAGCCCAGTAGAAATATACTAAACCACATATAAGCAATGAATAAAGCAATAGCATTCAATAGATGGTTAACCAAGATAATCAATTACTTTATTTTACAGTCTCATGACACTATTGTCTAAGATACATTTTACTTTCCAATTTTATCAACATGGCTCAGAATCTGGCCAAACTTACAACAGTGAATCACATATATCATATTCACATTCTTCCAATATCAACTAACAAATGAGACTCAAGCTCAAATCAAACACTTCATACTTCCAGATTGATACACATTTTAGTGCTGTATCAATAAAACACTTCTATATAAATAAGCACACATAAAAGTGATGCTAATGGAGTCCATCCCCTACCTCCTCCCAAACAAAATCCGGTTTAGAGGTCCATCCCCTATTTTCCCCTAAACCGTGGAGTACATCCCCTATCTCCTCCCACACACAAACAATGTATGCAAATGCAATGCTCAATCAATACACGTATTCTCTGTATCAATGCCACAGTCAAAATTAATGACTTAACCCATGTGATTAGTTCCAGTTATTCCTAATCCACATGCAATGTCTACAACAATCATGACTATCCTCCACCGATAGTCCAAAACAGTTATTTCTAAACTGAAAATAACTATGTCCACAATTCAATAGACAAATTATTCAAATTATCCAATTATGCCATTTAATCAATGAATTCCCCAATTCCAAGAATTACTTATACAAATCAATTCAATAATTCAACTAAGGTTTCTCCCAAAATTTACCAAAGTATTCCCAACATATTAAAATACCAAAACTTAGAACATAACCTATAAAATGGAGTAGGAAATCCCTACCTCAAAGAAAACAACCCAAAAAGGTGAAGAAAGAGATGAGTGCCCAAAATACCAAAGTGCTCCAAATCGTCAAATGCTCAGATTAAATGGTAGCCCTTGCCTCACTCTATCTTTTTAATGAAGGATCTAGGGTAGAAACACACCCTAAGTGGATCAAATCTAAGAAAGAAGGTGAGTAGGGAGAGAGAGAAGTCGAACCTGGGGTTTTGAATCAAAAGAATATGAAAAAGACTGATCAAATCCCGCTGCTGTGTATATAAACTGGACAGGCTCGCTCGAGCGAAGACTTGGTCGCTCGAGCGACCAGACACAGAGAAACTACGCTCGAGCCAAGGAAGCCTTGCTCGAGCCAACAACTCAAATGCTCGCTCGAGCGAAAGAAAGCTCGGTCGAGCGAAGAACTCAAACCCTCAGGTCTGAACCCAGACACACGCTCGAGCGAAGGAACTATAGCTCGAGCGAAGGATGAACTCACTCGCTCGAGCGAAGAAAAGCTCGCTCGAGCCAAGAATGCACAGCTACAGGTCCAAATCAAACACTACCTCTCGCTCGAGCGAACAACTCCTCGCTCGAGCGAAGAACCAAAAACCTGGACAGCAACTCTTGGTTTCTAAACCCAACCAACCTGAAACAAACCTGCCCAACACATCCTATAATTCCAAAAGAGAAAATAAGGAATAACAACAACAACCATTATACAATGACAGAATCTACGGAACAGTCCGGATACAATAATTAAATGGGAAAAGACCGGGGACGCTACAAATAAACTTAGTAAGAAGGGAAGAATCACTGCCAGTAACCAAGATGTCATCAACATAAACGACAAGAATGATAAGACTAGTTTTGGTATGTTGAACAAATAGAGAAGAATCTGAGTGACTGTTAACAAATCCCTGAGAGAGAAGAAATTTAGAGAAGGTAGAAAACCAAGCTCGAGGAGCTTGTTTGAGGCCATATAAAGCTTTCTTAAGCTTGCATACTTGGTGAGAATTGTGAACAAAACCTAGGGGTTGTAGCATATAAACCTCTTCATCTAAGGTGCCATGAAGAAAGGCATTAGATATGTCTAACTGGTGAATAGGCCATTGAAAATGCAGAGCTAAACACAGAAAGATGCGAATGGTGGGTTGCTTTGCCACAGGACTGAAGGTTTCATGAAAATCAACTCCTTCTTGCTGTAGGTACCCTTTAGCCACCAATCGGGCTTTGTATCTAGCCACAGAACCATCAGAATTACGTTTGATTCTATACACCCGTTTACATCCAATTGCAGTTTTATGGGAAGGAAGAGACACAAGATCCCAAGTACATTGTTGTTGCAGAGCGTGAAACTCCTCTTGCATAGCAGAAAACCATACAGGAGAGGCTAAGGCAGCTGCAACAGTGGGAGGTTCAGAATGAAGATAAGAGAAATCGGATACAGCAGTAAGACAAACAAGAGGTTTTGTCTTGGATCTGGTAAGCATAGGGTGAATATTGGAAGAAGGGGGAGCAGAAGGTGGAGGAAGATCAATAGTAAGAGAGGTAATAGGAATAGCATGAGGAGAGGAAATGAAAGGATGAGGAAAAGATGAGGAAGCTTGAGACACAGATAAAAGGGAAGGAGATGAAGAAGAAAAATGAGAAAGAGAAGGTTGAGAAGAAGAGGAAATCTGAGATACAGAAAAAGTAGAAGAAGGCCAGAAAAATTGATGAAGATGTGGCAAAGAGAGAGAAGGAGAAGTAGATGAAGCAACAGTAGTTGCATATGGAAAACAAGATTCATTGAAGATAACATGTCTAGAGAGATATAGTTTGCCAATTAGAGGATCTAAGCATCTATACCCTTTAACAGTTGGATGATAGCCTAAGAAAACACAGGAGACAGACTTAGGTTGAAGCTTGTGAGTAGTATAAGGTTTCAACCAAGGGAAGCATTGACAACCAAAGACTTTGTAGAAAGAATAATCTGGAAGTGTGTGAAAAAGAACCTGAAATGGAGATGTATTGGACAGAATAGAACTAAGCATTCTATTTATTAAAAAGACAGCAGTGGCTATAGCATCAAACCAGAATTTTAAAGGAAGAGAAGATTGATGAAGAAGAGTAATAGCTGTTTCAGTTATATGCCTATGCTTCCTTTCAGCCACACCATTCTGAGCTTGAGTATAAGGACAACTGGTTTGGTGAATAATACCATAGGAAGAGAAGAGGGCAGCTATTCTTTTGTTAACAAATTCAGTACCTCCATCAGTTCTTAGAATTTTAAGAGAAGTATGAAATTGATTTTCTACATAGACTTTAAACTCAAGCAATTTGTCATAGACTTCACTCTTAAAGTGTAAAGGATAGATCCAAGTGAATCTAGTACAATCATCAACAAACAAAACATAAAATCGAAATGGGACATGATCAACAGTAAAAGGTCCCCATACATCAGCATGAATAAGAGAAAATGGACTATCAACAGATGAACAAGACAATTTGAAGGGAAGTCTATGACTTTTAGACACATAGCAGTCAGTACAAGCTATGGCTTTATTGAGACTATTTTTATTTGGAAGATGTGATGCCAAGTGCTGCAGCTTGACAGTTGAAGGATGCCCCAACCTTTTATGCCACAGCAGATCAGAAACTGAAGCAGTAGAGCCAGTGGAAGACTGAAAAACCTGTGGTTGTTTGGAACAGATGGAAGATGGTGGAGACATTTGATAAAGGCCATTGACATTGTAGCCTTTATGCATAACTTTATGTGTGTGTTTGTCCTGAATGATAAAAGAATCAGAATCAAAAATAACAAGACAGTTGTGATCCTTGGTTAATTGATGAACAGATAGAAGATTGGAAGATATAGAAGGAACATGTAAAAGATTGGAAAGAAGGAATGAAAAATGTGGTGTAGGAAGAATACCATTGCCAACATGTTGAATAGGCAGACCTGAGCCATTTCCAACTTGAACTTGATCTGATCCCTGATAATCTTGATATTACTGAAAATTAGTCAAGTCATGTGTGAGATGATTTGTAGCGGCTGAATCAATATACCAAGGGGGTACAGTAGAGTCTGATGATGGTGAACGCACTGTTGCTGTATAGGCTTTTGGTGTAGTAGTGGTAGTAGATGGATAAGCATTATCATGTCTATACCAACAATCTAAAGCAATATGGCCTGATTTTCCACAGATCTGACACACAGATGCAGAAGTTCCAGGATAATCTAATTTAAAACGATTTCCAGAAGAATGTCGATTAGTTCTGTTTCCACCACGAAAATTATTCTGATATCTACCACCTCGGCTTCCTCTGTGCTGAGTTCTGCCTCTAAAATTATTGAAGCGAGGATTTGAACCAAAGTTGGAGGATGAAGTATCAAAAACAGAACCAGATGAAGAACCTTTTGTTGTTGAATAGGCAACATGCAAGTCTTGATTAGATGAATGCTTGATTTTACTTTCAATATGAATTTCTTCTGATCCAAGGAGAGAACACAGTTCTTCCATAGACACTGAAGTAGATCGAGTTCGAATGGATGTTTTGAATGCATCATATTCTTCTGGTAAGCCATTTAATATGAGAAGAATTAGGTCTTCATCATCAACCTTCGCACCAGACAAAGCTAATTGATCTGAAATACCTTTGATCTGTGACAGATAACTGTCAATTGAGAAAGATTGCTTCCGTATGGTGTGAAGTTTGTTCTTTAGCTGATGAATATGAGATCGAGAGACAGATGTAAATCTCTGTTCAAGTGCTTTCCAGACTTGTGAGCAAGTTTGTAGATAAAGAACAGAAGAATATACAGAAGGAGAAAGAGTTGCAATGAGACATGTGAGCAATTCCTTGTCCTTCATCCGAAATTAGTGATGCCTCTGGCAAAACAATTCTTAATCCTGCATATGCTCTGATACCATGTGGAAGATGAAGATTTATTTCATTTCTTTCTCACATTACGATTACAGTAGATAGATGATATTTATAACTGACTAACACTGACTACCACTGACTAACTAATTCATTAACAAACACTTCTAGCTAATTAACAAACTTTACAACTGTTACAGATATTATAATGAGGACTGCTATCAATACAGGACTGTGATAGACAACATATCAATGCTAATTCTGATGCAGTAGGGAGCTGCTGTGACTGATGAGTAAACTATTGAGATGCAGTTGAGCTACTGCTGTGACTGATGAGGCTTGGACTGAGTGAACTGATGAAGCTTGGACTGAGGGAACTGTGGAGATGCAGAGTCAGTTACAGAGGCAGTTACAGATTGAATCTTATCAGTGTGCAAGTAATTTTTAAACGGCTGGTTGGGGTAATCATTAGAATGAGATGCAATTTAAATTTTTTTCTAAAAATTAAAAAGTTGTTCTAATAAATTTCCACAGTTACCTTTCTATTAATCTGATGACAAAAAAATTGTTTAGAAAGTCAAAAATGATTTTTCTTTGGATAATTTGGGTAAAAGAAATTCTATTCAACAATTTCATTTTCATATTCGCACCACTTTAATCTTTCAGTTGCACAGGCCTTTTGTCCCAACAGTTGTGTAGTACCACTTTGTGGTATGAAATTGTGGATTCAACTCTTAAGGAGAGGAGTTCGATATCATTTGAGTGTGTCTATTTCTCCTCCATTAATAGGGAATTGTAGTTATTGAATATTTCTTTGAGTGGTTGTTGGGCTATTGCTTAGGGTGAATTTTGGGCATTGTTGGACTTTAATTGTCCAGCGTGATATAATATTTCTCATATTTGTTAATCTCCTACGTAATGAAAAAATAAAAATAAAAATAAAAAATAACACAGAGAGAGAAAGAATTCCTCATTTGCTAATTAAGTAGGTAATAATAATGAACATGACGGTTTCCATACACATGCATGCATTTTAACTAGAAGCTAGCTGCAACTGTAATAAATTCAAACCCTTGCTAGTAAGCCTTCTTATTTCAATTTAAAAACCTTGTTCATCTTTAATTCATTTTTGAGAACGACTTTAGCTTATTCTTTACTGGTGGTTTGTTGTTGAATTTGAATCAACAAATAACTTTTTTTAATTAACAAATCCACCAATACACAAGAGACTTGTACACAATAGCACACATAAATCCTGATACACAATTTGTGTTCTCACACTACTAAGCACTCATGTCATACACAAGCAAACACCAACTTTGCCAACATTCACACCACACTAGTATCTTAGAGTCTATGTTGAATACACAGACCTACACCACTACTAGACAATTCACTCAACACACTTATTTGTGTTCTCACTTTTATATGTGACTTTCCATTAATCTCTCACATTTGTAAATCTATACAGATGAAAAGATGGTGATCATGGTGAAAGTAAGAGAATGTCACAATACTTGGAACTGCAAGGGTGAAGACCGTTGCAGGGATGACTGCAAAAAGCAGTTCAATGGAGAAGGGCAGTGCGATGATTTCACTGCACCCCTGGTTCCAAGGCAATGTTTTTGTGCTTTCAATTGTTGATCTCTCATCTCCATATCAATGGGATGCCAAATTATTGGAATAAATCAGAATTTCATGTGGTAAAAAGAATTACAGTATTCCATGTAGGTATGAGATGCATGAATGGTGTTATAAATTAAATTTTCCAAATTTTCTAATTTCCTAGTGAGAACCCTTTTTGACAATATTGTTGTGATAACTAACATGGTTAATGAACCATAAGAATGTCACAATTAGTCCATTCCATTTCAAGAACTTCATTAATAAAAGAGACAAAATACAAGAGTTTAACCTGACCATACTAGATTAAACATTACAAACAAAACAGGAAAATAGAGCTTAGAACAAAAACTTGAAAAACACAAGAGCTACGAAGGCTACAACTAGTAGAATAGCAAAAAGACTGAACATCTCAGAAATAGAGGAGCTAGCTGATTGAATTCTAGATGAAGCTGCAAAACCAGATGGAGCTTAGCTTGAGAGAAGAAGCTCTTGTTTGCCATAGTAAAGCTGCAAAGCTAAAGTAACTTAGCTAGGAAGTAGATGTCATACATCCATGGAGCTAAATCAAAATGAATATCCTTACTGCCTTTCAACTGCCCAAACAATTAATCTTAACGTACCAACCCCTTCTGAAGGAAAGTGAGGCAAAGAAGCACAACATGAATCCACTGGAGAAAACAAACAAACAAAAAAAAAAAGGAAATATCAAATCTAACTTGTGAGGAGGAAACTAAAGACAGAGGAGAGAACCTATACAAGTCTTTTCTGATTTACAATTTACTTGTGAGGCTGACAAATGTGTTGTTCTTTACACAACCAGAATATGTGTTAACCCATTTATAGCATTGTGCGAACTTGTAAAGCCTTTTCTAACTTACAATTTACTTGTTCAAAATAAGAGGTGAAAAAAATATTAAAAAACCTACTATGCAGTTGTTGAATGGAAAAGAATGCTATATATGTCATTAGTTCTTTTTTTGGGGGGTGGGTGGGTGGGTGGGTGTATGGTGGGAGGGGGGGGGAAATTACATTAGCAGGGCCTCTTATGCCAATTTTGCACTTTAATTTTTAAATTTGTATAAATTTGGTTCAAAATGACACAAATACTTCAATACTCCAACAAGACACAAAATGATAGAAAATATGGGTAGGGTAAAATTCAGGAAATTTAATATCATTGTGTCATTTTGGATTGTATGAAGATTCAAATGGACAACAATTAGACGGATGCACCGAAATTTTATTGGAAAAAGAATTGAAATGGAACACTCTTTTATATATTTGATCACCTCAAAACAAGTAGAGAAGCATGACAAACCAAGGTTCACAGTAATTTATGCTTTCCTGAGATCATGGGTGCTAATTGGTACTTCACAATTTGAACTGGAAGACCAGTGGTGAAGTTCACAAGTATGTGAATAGAAGTACAGAAAAAAAACAAAAGCGAAAGGCAGCATTTTGAATAGCCAAAAAACAACTTTGTACATTTTCTCACATCTCTACTCCTCCTTTTCTTCTTTTCTTTTTTTCTTGTTTCCTCGTTCATTTCTGGTATTTTCCATCCTCTAATGGAAAAAGGTATGTTTTTTCAAGTATTTAAATCCCTTCATGAGTGTCTCTGCCTTAACTACCATCTTTTCTATAGTGATCCCGGTATTCCCTGTTGTTGTTTGACTGTAATCCGGACTCGGTTCCGTAGATTCGTTGTTGTCTTATCCTCATTTCTATTCCTTACTCTTTGTTTTAGAGTTTTGGGTTGTGTTGGGCAAGTTGGGAATAAGTTGGTTGTGTTTTAAAGCTTTGAATTTTTGCCCAGGCTTTGGTCTCTCCACTCGAGCGGTGATTTGACGCTCGAGCGGGCTTTTGTTGTTGCCTCTCCGCTCGAGCAGCAGTTTGGACGCTCTAGCGTGAATTTCCTTCCCTCAGCATTTTGGACGTCTGCAGAAAATTCTGGGAGAGTGCATCCGGCGCTCGAGCGGATCTTTGGACGCTCGAGCGTGAACCTGTGTCTGACGCTTGAGCGGGGTGTTGTACGCTCGAGCGGACCTGTTTTTATATCAGTCCGTGAAATCACTTTTTTTGATCACTTTTTGATTTCCTTTCTGTCTCTTACTTTTTCAAAACCTCCATTGGAGAGCACCTCACTCTAAAACCTAACTTCTCTCTTAGGATTGATCTAGCTAGAGTGTTTTCCTCACCTTGGGCCTTTGTAAGAAGTGTGTTGATCGTCGAGGGCTTCGTTGTGATCTAAGAAATTTGGGATTTGGAGCACTTTGATTTCGGTTCATCTTCTCTATTTGGGTTCTACATTTGAGGTAGGGGTTTCCTTGTCCTTTTTCAATACTTCGTCTATAGATAGACAAGTGAAAACCATACCTATGTTGGAGTTGTTTGAAAATCATGAGGAAACCTAGAGTTGGTTGATAAAAAAATGGATTTAGTGTCTTTGGTTGTTCATTGGACTATTTGTGGCGTAAAATAGCATGTCGTTGTTGAAATATAGAAAAGCCCTAATTTATATGTGTCATGATAAATTAAAAGAGGGGTTTTGTTCTTTGGGTAAATACTTGTGTATTTGGGGTCTCAATGAAACCCTTGTTGTTTATTGTTGATGATTGAACCTTTTTGGTCAATGTTGAGAAAGAGGGAGAAAACCCTAACTAAATAATTATGACTTAATTTGCGTAATTAATTTGGAAAGTTATGAAAGGAATGGAATTGATTCTGGGGAAATGAGAAAAGTGTTTTTGGAATAAGTGGTGGAACATGTTGATTTGGAAAACTATGAAAGTTGATTTTGAAAGTAAAGAATGAAACTTTAACTCTATGTGAGTCATAGAAAATAAATATGGGAATTGGATTGTTGTATCGTGCATGTCGAGTGCACATTTTTGGGGAAATTAATTTGTAGCTACCATGCTTGGGTTATTGATGGGTTTAGGATCTCATGATAATTGAGTTTGTTAATAGATGTAAGGTATACATGCATCTAGAGGTTTTGTCCTTGGTCATTGGTGGAGGATGACGTGGTAGTGTTGAATTGTCATGAATGCATTATATCATTATTGATTGAACATCGTATGTGATGAAATGTTGAGATGCATTATATATGTATTCTTGTTAGGGAGGAGAGAGGGGTTGTACTCCAGTGTGTGTGTGAGAAGATAGGGGATGGACTCCACACACCTATGTGTTCATATACCGTAACACATTGTTGGTATCCTGATAGTTTATATGTATGTTTTACACATGTTGGTTATGCCTTGTTGTATTGTGATTGTTGGTGTTATACCCTGCGCTGATAATCAGAGGTACCATTACCTTCCAACTAGCGCCTGGAGAACTGAATGCGCTGAGAATCTAAGGTACCACACCCTTCCAGCTAGCGCCTGGTAAACTGGCATGTTGTTGTGAGAGGTGTATCTTTGGCTTACTACGCACATAGCTAGTAGAGCAAAGTTTTGTTGTTGATATTTCAGTGTTTTGGGAAATATCATGGATTGTGTTGATTATGGTTTTGGAGGGCCGAGTTGCCTCATTGGTTTATCTTACGCATGTCAGTGAGTTGTTATCTCTATTTATAACAGTGCATGTATAGATTTGATTGTATCTGGAAGAAGCCAAAATGTCATCTTTGTCTTTTGGAAAGTGTGAAGGAAAACGGATTTTCTTTAAAGAAATTATAAATTTTGAGAAGGGATATCTGTGTATGTTTGGAGAACAGAAGAGAGTAGTGGGCTTAGTGAATTTATTTCCTAAGGTATTGTTAATGTTATGAAAGATCGGGAACGGGGATTAATGAAAAGGAAAAGAAAATTGAATTGCCCATGGCGTTGATTGAAATGGTTGTTTTCAAAAAAAAAAAGGTTCATACTCATGTATATTTTGTATAAACTGTCACATTACTATTCTAGTATGAGATTGGGTGTTCATGATCATAGCTATCTGTATGTTGTTATTGTTGAGGGCCATGTTGAGATCCCTACTGGACTATATGTTCATCCCACGTTGTTGAATCTTTTCAGGTATTAAGCAGGTTGAGCTGCAAGATTTGGATCTACTTATTTACTGGCCACGGGGCCTCAGTTATGTTGGCGGAATGCCATTGTTGTGAAAGGGTTACACCCTTCTTCTTGTACCTTAAGTGATGTAAGCCCAAGGGCAATTTATTAAGTATGTTCATGTAATATTTACTTTGCATACGAATGAGAGTATTGTTAATCACTTCTACAGATTGAATGTATGAGTTTATTTCCGCATGTTATCCTCCAAATTGAATTAAGTTAATGAATTTGGTAATGACTTCGAGTAATAAAAAGTGGGGCGTGACATTTTCTCATGCAAAGTCGCAAGCATCTGCAAAAACTTCCTATGCCAGAAGGGAACTCATCATAAACATGAGATGGTGTCATCCCAACCTTATCCACAACCTAATATGTTAAAGAAAATTGAATTTCAGATCATTGTCAAACAGATTAAGATATAAATCACTTTGTAAATGTTAATCATTTGAAAAATAGGATATGTCTTCAAGAACTTGATGAGTCACAAAAACATTACTAATTCACTTTTCATTGGGAGCTGACATGTACTAAATATTGAACCTAAATAGAATCAACAATATTTTCGTTTGCAAATGATCAGAAACATTTTCTGGTACAGAGGGCATTCTTTCTGCAACACGAGGATGTGCTTTCTATTGAAAAAAATAAATTATTTGCAAACACAATGGTTCAAATTTCAAAGAAGCAAATTATATTCTAATAGAACAAACAAACAAACAAATTTCTTTTTTTATTATTGGCCTTTGTAGGTAACAAAAAAATTATGGCTAGCTTTATATAAGAACAAAAATAGGGGTGGGATTTTATACTTCAGTTCTACACCTAAGAGAACATAGAAAATGTAAAAATATATTTGGTGGAACACACATAGATTGGTATATGAGCAGCAATATCCACATATTACATATAAGTCATAAAGTTAGTCCTACATAACCATCCAACTCATTCACATTCCGGCAGCTTAGAGCATCCCATTAAGGGCTTTGAAAGAAAGCAAGATTTCACGTTGATCAACAAAAAAAAGCAGAAGCAAGATTTCACCATTAATTATAACTTGAAAAACTCTGCTTATTATCAACAACTCCCACCTCACACCCATCAACTCACACACAAATATACATACCAAGAAAACAAAAAAACAAAAACCATCCAAATAAAAAAAAAAAAACAAAAGAAAACTATTTATCAAAAGAAGAAATCAAAACAAATAAAACATACCCTTTTGCTGTTTCAATACCCTTCAAATAAAACATACCTGCTAACTTTTCAAAGCAACCAAGGCCGCTTGCAAGAGAGTCCCATGTACTCGCAATGGCATAGTTGTTTCCTGTGACAAAACATCCAGAAAAGACAAGAGAATTTGGTTAATAACAAATAAAATAAAATTAGCAACCAAGTTCAAGCTCTTTTAAAGAAAAACACAAGTAAAGGACCGAAGTTTATGATTTCAATAGCTATTTGTGACAACCCGAATATACAAATCAAGTAAATAATTAAACAATAATAATATTACAATCTCAAAATATTTTGGTAGTGAATCCTAAAGTGCAAATTAAATATTTGGAAGGTCTCTTAATTAATTTTTAAACCTAAAATAAATTTATGGTGAAAGTCTTTAATTTAGAGGCAATATTTATTATTTAAAAATAAATAAATAAATAAATAAATAAATTTAAGTGCCAAATTAGTAAGCATATATTGATCTAATAATATTTATATTTTAATGGAGATAGAAACTAAAATAATATAAAGAGATAGAAAATTAGAGCCTTTTGGTTAGATACATATGTATATAAGGATAACAAAAACCCTAACTCTTGTTATAATTGTTTTCCACAACACTAGATGCCCTAGCAGCCCTAGCAGCCGTGGGTTATGAAGGAAAGTGAGGGATGATTCAATCATCAAGGTTATTATTGTAGCCAAGAAGGAGAGCCTTGTGTGTGTTGTGCCTTGTGGCCTCTTAGGTTTTCTTCTCTTCTTTCTTTGTTCTTTATCCTTATTCTATTGTTATATAATTCATTGATGGAGAGGTTGTAGGTGTATGTATTTTGTGTATATATATATATATATATTTATGAAATTAGAGGAGTTAAATTCATATATAAAGAATGGGTATTATTCTTAGTTCAAAAATTCTGCGCAAAATCACGAACTTTAAAAATCAAGAAACCATATCAAACGAATGAATTTTGAACTGAAATTTTTACAATAGATTAATTACATATTAAATTGCGTATCTTAATTTGTTCATAATTTTTGGGAGTCAAAATCCATATAAACTGATGCGTTCAAATCTGTCCAGAAAACTGGTTTTAAACAGTAAGTTCGGGAGTGTTGTTCTCTTTGGGGATAAATCCAAAAATTATCAAATCAATGTCATTAGAACCGGTTATGAGTCTAGTTTCGTACGTTTTTGGCCTTGTGTTGTTTGCTCATGTATACTAAGAGAATCATTAATTTCTTTAAAGTGCTGTAGAAAATAACCTGTTTAGATATAATTAATTGTAGATAATTATTTTGATAAACAAATCAAGTGAAACCATTTGGGTTTGAAACTTAGGATATATTAGTTGATATCTGGAGGCTTTTACAATTTTTCGAACAACGTGGAGTGGGTTTTTAATTTTCAAAGTTAGCAAATAGATTGGGAAAACTAGTTTAAAATTCTGTTTTATCTTAAAGTTACTTTTAATTAAGTTTCGATTTGAACCCATGTCTTGGGTGATTTTAGAACTTGAAGAACATGAACTTAGGTAATAATTAAGAGTAACGATGAGTTGGGTTGAGCCGCGTTAATGCGCTTTAGTTTGGGGTTACTTAGTTCTTATTCTTTAGTATTTTTA
This sequence comes from Camellia sinensis, assembly GCF_055761805.1. NCBI lineage: Eukaryota > Viridiplantae > Streptophyta > Magnoliopsida > Ericales > Theaceae > Camellia > Camellia sinensis. The sequence goes on from NC_138962.1 coordinate 105,816,530, forward strand.
AATTAGTAATTACGTGTAGTTTTCATACTTGATTCAGGGCACTAGTTGGACTTTCATACTCTATTCGAGGATTATATTATTTCGTTTTCAGGTGAGTAGTTTCATGCTACATATTTTTATAAATGTTCCCCTACCCTGAACTGTTGGAAAATTAAATTGTTGTTTCATGACTAAACTGTTTTGATAAATTATTATATTATCAATGGAATCAAATTATTTCTGAAACATGTGTGAACTTGGTATACTGTAAACTATTTGTTTTGGTCTCATGTTTATAATGATGAATTACCATGTTTTGCGAAACTGATGTGTATTGGTTATTGGGACCAACTATGCATTTAGTCCAGGGAAATTATTCCACCGTGTGTAGTAACTCTGGCCACTAAGGAATAGATCCGGGTTGGGCTGTAATGACTCTAGTGCTCAACGATTGTAAAGAAAAGACTTAGGTTAAGCTAGGTAACCTTCAATTAGATAGTCTTAGAGAAATGGCCCAGGTTGCCACTCTGAGGATGACTCTTAGTTGGGTATTGGATCCAATGGGGCTTATAGCCTTGAGAACTGTGTGGCATATTACTGTTATTTTCTTGGTACCCAGAAAATTATTGGTGTTCATGTTGTAATCTGTTTTAAGTAGAAAATGTCATTTATCATGTTCTTGAGAGACATGAGTATTTTAAGTATTGAACTGTGGAACCTTCTTTTTGAAACAGATTCTCTTTACCAAACTGTATGCCAATCTAGTTTCTGTGATATATGTCTTTATTTTGGAATTGATCCCTGTTTTCAAAACTATATGTACTATCCATGTTGCTACTCACTAAGCTATCAGCTGACTTAGTTGTTTATCACTCCCAGGTGTTAGAAGGACTTAGAGGGAATTCATGGCGTAGCGGGAACTCAATCACATGGACCTCTAGGACATTCATTATTTTGCTTTAGAGCGTTATGTCAAGTTTGTGCATATTTCTTTTTATTTTTATTAGGGTTCATTTAGGATTATTTTGATATGTGGGCTGTTTATATCCCATGAGTTTGGATGGTATTGATTACGGTTGTTTTTTTTTTCCGTTTATACTTGTGGCGTGTCACTGGATTGAGTTTTAAATATTTATTACTGGACTATTGTATAGTTATTCAATTTGTTTGTGGATTCGTGTTTAGGCTTATGTGTGCCTTGGGCTAAGGCCCTGTGGGCCACGGCTGGTTGTACCTGGGTTTGGGGTGTGACACTATTACTGTAAAGTCTTAGCTTCTGTTAAAAGATGAAATAATTTCTTAAAATGTCCCAAAAGATAACATGATGTTAAAGACAACTAGGCATCGATACTTGCATGTCTTCTTTGAAAGCATTATACAAGGTTTCTTTGTAATTGCAGTTACAAAAAGATTTGGAAGCTGATACTCTACCCTGCATTTTTAGCACACTATGTTTGGTTTCAATTTTCTCTATTTAATTTTCTAAAAATTGAGTTTTTTGTTTTTCGTATTTTTTTGTTTCTAGTGAATATTGTTTAAAATTGTAAGCTATTTTTTTTACTTTTTTAGATACACCTTATTTAGATGTATTCAAAAAGTAAAATATTTGTAAAAAAATATTTTTAAAAATCAATAAATACACAAGAATACGAAAAATGTACTGAATTCTCTTCTTTTTTTTTGTGTTTTTGGTATTTAGCGAATTTTCTAAATATTTTTTTCACAAATATTATACTTTCTAAGTATGTTTATCTTACGTGTATCTAAAATTAAAAAAAAAAATTATGTGAAAACAAACTGAAAATAAAATTTTTTAATTTTCTGAAAAGTGAATCATCAAAAAACCAAACCAAACAATTCTTCCATCAAGGAATGGCAAACATAAGAATAGAATTTAGACGAATACAAACAATGAGCAATGACTTCCTAATTTGCCACCAAGCTTTCAATATATATATATATAATAATAATAATAATAATAATAATAATAATAATCTAGTAGAATAAATATATCTGAAGGGAAAGTCTCTCATTCCAAACATTTTTTTACCATGTCATGTTTTGGAGTTTGCCCAAAGAATTCTGGAGCGACAAAGTAACTAGGAATTTCACTCCAATGTTTAAGATGCTGGTCTTTGGTCAACCTCATTATTTGGAAAAGAAACCCATTTTATCAAAAGATTAGAGACCATTTATTACTATTAAATGAATTTCCCCTTTTCATTTCTTCTTGTTCTTTGTCATATCACCCACTCCCCCAACGAGTTTAAATAGATCAATATGTAAATTTGAAAGGACAAAAAAAAAAAAAAAAAACTCTATAAGACTATATGGTATACCAATTTCAAATAGTTTCATCTCTTTTTTCAATATATGCCTTGCTAGAACTACTTTCCACATCAATGTGGATATATTTAGGGGTGAGCATGGTCCGGATTGGACAGGATTGGGGTAAAAGTAGGACCAATTCGTTATCTATGGTTCCTGAAAAATTGGAACCAATCCAATCCGTTTAAATCATGGAACCAATCTGAACCAATCCATTTAAATACAGATTGGATCGGTTTAGGACCACGGATTCACATAATTAAATAACAAATATATATATATAACACTTTAATTTCATAAAAATATAAACATAGCACTATATTAGTTCCACAATAGCAACATATTTTTCTATAATAGCGACATACTGTTCTAGAATTTAAACAACCATAAAAAAATTGGTTTCACCATAAGTATTTAGACCATTACAAATTAAAACTAAAAACTAACAAACAAAAGTAATAAAAGAAGATATTATACGGTTTTAGGTTTGAGTTTAGATTTTATATAGAATAAGAGAAGATACTATGGGGGAGGATGTATAATAAAAATATAGACTATTTGTATACGGTCCGGATCGGTTCCAATCCGGAACCGTGGGGTTCAATCCGGAACCAATCCGTGGACTTCGGATTTTTAATTCTTCAATCCGAAACCGAACCGCGGATTTAAAAAATCAATCCAAATCTATCGGATTGAACTGGATTGGATCGGATTACGAATTTCACGGATTCCTTACTCAACCCTAGATATATTTAGAAATAATGTCTTAAAAACACTATATATTTTGTAGATGAATTATATTTATCTGCGAAGAATAAAATAGAAGTAATTACATTCTAACAAATATCAACGTCAAAAAAAATATAACTCATTTGATTTGTAAAAACATCAAAAATATAATAATCAATAATAAACATTAAATCTCAACTCATGTGAACTTTCAAAAATAAAATTAAAAAAAAAAACAAAAACAAAAACAGCTCTATCAAAAAAAAAAAAAAAAAAGCTGAAAATGTTGGGTCATTACACACATTTTTGGTTTTATCCATCCTATTTACTATTGAACATGTAATGTTGTTAGGTTATTACCTAATGTTCATCAGTATTTATTGTGGAAGTCACTGCCTGTGGAGTTAAAACTCAAATTAAGACCTCAAAAGCTTTTTATTCATTGCAATTTTCTCCAAAAAAATAATTATTACATGAATGGTACTATTAAAATCTAATTTTTATTTTCTCAATATTAAGGGCAAAATGAATGTAAAACGACACTAGTTTTTGGGCACACCCATGGGTGTGCAAGTAATTTTTTAAACGGCTGGTTGGGATAACCATTAGAACGAGATGTGTTTAAAATTTTTCTAAAAATTAAAACAGTTTGTGCAAATAAATTGCCACAGTTACCTTTCTATTAATTTGATGACGAAAAAATTGTTTAGAAAGTCAAAAATGATTTTTCTTTGGATAATTTGGGCAAAAGAAATTCTATTCAACAATTTTATTTTCATATCCACACCATTTGCGTTGTTCAATTTTTAATCTTTTAGTTGCACGTGCATTTTGTCCTAACAGCTGTGTAGTACCACTTTGTGGTATGAAATTGTGGGTACAACTCTTAAGGAGAGGAGTTTGATATCATTTGAGAGTGTTTATTTCTCCTCCAGTAATAGGGGGTTATAGTTAATGAATATTTCTTCGAGTGGTTGTTGGGCTATTGCTTTGGGTGACTTTTGGGCATTGTTGGACTTTAATTGTCCAACGTGATGTAACAATTCTTATATTTGTTAATTTCGTACCTATTGAAAAAGTTAAAATAACAGATAAAGAAAGAAATACTCATTTGCTAATTAAGTAGGCAATAATAATGAACATGATAGTTTCCACATGCATGCATGCATTTTAATTAGAAGCTAGCTGCAAATGTAATAAATTCAAACCCTTGCTAGTAAGCCTTTTTATTTCAATTTATAAACCTTGTTCATCTTTAATTCATTTTTTAGAAATAGTTTAGCTTATTCTTTACTGGTGGTTTGTTGTTGAATTTGAATCAACAAATATATATATATTTTTAATTAACAAATCCAACAATACACAAGAGACTTGTACACAATAGCACACATAAATCCTGATTCACAATTTGTGTTCTCACACTACTAAGCACTTGTAACGCCCCAAAATAAATACAATATACCCATCTCATAACAACCAATAAATGGCAATATATATGAATTGATAAGCTTTCATTAATTGGAGTTTGATATACAAAAGGTGACACATGCGATATACATTCATAAACAGTATATCCTGAATCTACAACATGTGTTACAAGATGGTAAAAAGAAATGAAAGCTAAACAGATAATCATATGTCTTAAGGGCTTACATCTTTCCAAGTTAATGCTTGGGTACATCAAAAGTGAGTCTTAAGCTCAATACATATAAAGCCTGTAACACTTGGATGTTTTAATCTATTAGAAGACGTATTTAATCTCTTTATTTTCTTTATTAGGAGTCTTTGGGGTTGTTGTATATTGGTTTTGGAGGAGTACAATTCGATTTAAACTCGTTGGGTTTGTTCATTCACGCTTGCTCTGGTCGAAAAGTTCCTTGGGAACTTAGAAATTTTGTTCTGGGTCGACACCAGCCTTCCTAAGGGTCGACCCTTACCAGTTGCTGTGTTCTGGAAGTGTTGCTGAAATTTAGTGTTGACACCAGCCTTGGTGGTGTCGACACCTATCTTTTGTTGTTGGCCTCAAGGGTTGACACCAGTCTGGGAAGGGTCTACCCTTGTATGCTGCAAAATCTGGGTTTAGTTGTTGAAATTTAGTGTCAACCCCTCTGGTCCAAGGGTCAATACCTTGCCTGCTACCAGCATTGTCTTTTCTTCCTAAAGGGTTGACATCAGCACACCAGGGGTCGACCCCTGCGTGTTTATTTCCAGAATTTTGGGTACGAATGGGCCCTACTTTTGGGGGATTTTGGACTTTTTAATAACCTTAGGGCTACTTTTCTACTACTATAAATAGATCCAAAACACTTCTCTCTCATGATTTTCTTCTCCTCTTTCCTCTCAAATCGTGAGCCTCTCTTCTTCTCTCTCGAAACTCAAGTTTTTCCAACATAGATCTTTAGATCTACTCATCTAGAAGCATCTTCTCACCTGGGTCCTTTGAGGAAGATTGTAGATCTTGTCAAGGACTTTCTAATGATCCGAGAAGTCCGTGGTTTCGTCGACTTTGGGTTTTCCGATTTTTCCTCTTCACTACTTGAGGTAGGGATGCCTTTACCCTTGTATTTCTTTATTTTGAAGAGATTTTATGGTGTTGTGGTGACTTATGAGCTAATTTGAAGTTATTGTTGGATCAAACCTATGTTTTACTTAAATAGCCATTTTAATTTACTTTTTCTTGAAATTTCTTAACTCTTTTTTGTTAAAACATGTATTTGAATGTTGTTAACACCCATATGTATGATGAAGAAGAAAAAGCCCAAATTCGGCAAAACCCTAGATTCTCAATGTGAGTAGAAAACACTAAATTGAATGGAATTTCCTTTGATTCATGGAATATTGTATATAACGATCCCGAGTTTTTCCTCTTTATGTACAGTATTCCGGACTTAGGTTTCGTGGAGCTTGTTGTTGTATATATTTTGTTGTCATCCTTTGATTCCTTATTTTTAAGTTATAGGATATGTTGGGCAGGTTTGTTTCAGGTTGGGTGTGTTTAGAAACCAAAAGTTAATGCCCAGATTTTGGCCTTCACGCTCGAGCGGGCCCTTTGTTTTTGCTTCTCCGCTCGAGCAGGCGTTTTGACGCTCGAGCGTGATTTTCCATCTCCCAGTATTTTTTCTCTGCAGGTCTTCGTACGCACGAGCGGGAGTTTTGATGCTTGAGCGTGACCCTTTGATTTTGTTTCTTCGCTCGAGCGGGGAGTTTGACGCTCGAGCGGGGACCATCGCCTGCAAAACTTCTGGAAGTGTGCAATCGATGCTCGAGCGGCGCTTTTGACGCTCGAGCGTGAGTCTGTGTCTGACGCTCGAGCGGGGGTTTCCACGCTCGAGCGGGGAGACTTTTATATCAGTCCGAAAAGTGACTTTTTTGATCACTTTTTGATTTCCTTTCTCTCTCTTACTTTTTCAAAACCTCCATTGGAGAGCCTCTCTATCTAGAAACCCAACTTTTCTCTAGGTATTGATCTAGTTTGAGTGATTTCCCTCCATAGTCCTTTTGTAAAAAGTGTTGTGCTTGGTGAGGGCTTCCTATCAATCTGAAAATATTGGAGTTTGGAGCATTTCAAATTTCTTCATTTGCTTCCTTTGAGCTCCGAATTTGAGGTAGGGATAACTACTCATTTCTATGGTCTTTAACATAAACTATTGGTCATTTTGATGTAATGTTGGAGTTGGGTAATTTTGGGTGTTAGGGTTTCAAAATGAAAAGAGGGGTTTTGTTTATTTGACTCATACATATGTGTTTTGGGTCTTAAAAATGGATTATTGATGTTGTTGATGATATTTGAGCCTTTGGGGTCAATATTGAGAAAAAGGGGGAAAATGCCATTTTTGGGTATAATTGGGTCATTAGTGTAATTAATGACATTCATTATGGAAATACGAAATTTAGTTGGAAATAATGCAATTGGCTCATTATGAGGTAGAATGGTGGAGTTGGATTTATTAATCACTCACCTTGGAAATTGTTGATAATTATTTGTTGGATGTAATTATTATCTGTTTAGAAATAATTGCTTTGGGCTATCGGTGGAGGATAGTCTTGATTGTTGTAGACAACGCATGATGATTAGGTGAACTAAAACTAATCAATTGAATGTGTCATCGAATATGACAATTGGTAGAATACATCGAGTTTATGTATTGATTGATTATGTATATGATATGTGTTTATATACATTGTGTTGTGTGGGAGGAGATAGGGGATGTACTCCACGGTTTAGGGGAAGATAGGGGATGGACCCCTAAACCGGATCTTATTTGGGAGGAGATAGGGGATGGACTCCATTGATACAGCAACAAAATGTGTATCTATTGAAGTGTTGACATAGCAAATCTGTGTATCATTTGTGAAGTATGGAAGTCTTTTTATGTGTTATTGACACAACAATTATGTGTATCTATTGAGGCTTACGGAAGTGTTTTTGGTATGAGTTGTTATCTCATTGAATTGTTGAAATGGATGAATTATTGATATATGATGTAATCTCATTTAAAGTGTATGGCCAGGTTCTGAGCCAGGATTATGAATTGAGAAATTGGTTAAGAAATTGAAAATGAAACGAAACATTGACACTTTTGTCATTTAATTGAAATGGGTTATGAATTGATTTATGTGAGTTAAACATTTATCAAATGCTAATGTTTTAGTTATTGCTCATATTATGTTTAGCATATCTCTACTGGGCGTTGGCTCACCTTATATGGGACATCATTTTCAGGTGCAGGTAGCATGCCACCTCCAAGGACGTGTCTTGGGAGACTTAGTGGCTGGGGCATATTTTTGTGCTTACATTCTTGTATTACATGTATATCAAGCCAAGGGCTTATTTTGTGTTTTGAGTTAGTACTCTTCTTTTTGTAACCAAGTGTTGGCTTGGAAAGTTGTAAGCCCACAGGGCATTTACTTTTGTTGTCAACATGTAATATATTTTGTAATGAACACTCCGATGAAATGTAATTATGCTTTATTTTCTTATGTCTAAGCATGTCAAGAATGTATGATTTATGGGTTTATTTTGAGGGCGTTACAACTTGGTATCAAAGCGTACCAGGTTCGAATACTTTGGGTACGTGGGAAGTGATTAGTATCACGATGGGTTTGTCTCGCTTGTTAGAGACTTAGATGTAGTGTTATATGCTTATGTGATGACATATTTATGTGACTATATGGGTATAGGATTTAATTTTTAGGATGTTGATTGGACCCTTGGGTTTCTGTGAGTCTTGTTGGAAAAGCACTTGATCAATGCTGTTTCTAACCGGAACTCTAGTAACGCCTCGGGACTTTCATTTTTCGGAAATGAAATTCGTAGGTGCTTATGTGATTATGTGCTTACGTGGAGTGAATTACCGTTGTCCATGTATTAGGACGCGAGAGTTGTAGCTTCGGCACACCTATGAATGTGCTAATATTCTTCGTTACCTTTTTTAGGATGTCAGGACGAGGACGTGGTGGTAGGCGAGGTAGGCCTAGGAGGCAGGAGATGCCTATACTGGATGAGATTCCGGCGCAGCAGGAGGGTGTTGGTCATGCCAATGTGGCCGAGCCAGTAGGTCAGCAGGCCATGGGCGCCTTAGTCCGCGAGATGGCAGGAGCTTTGAGGGAGTCCTTGGGCATTCTCAGAGCGGAGAATTAGGCCCAGGCCCATGTTGCAGAGGCAGGGCCTTCTTTTCTGAAGAGGGAGTTCTTCCGGTCAAATCCGGATGAGTTTGTTGGGGATCCGAAGGAGCCACTTAAGGCTGATGCGTGGCTGGAGCAGATGACGAAAACGTTTGAGATGCTTGGCATCGAAGACGGGGAATTGAAGGTGACCTTGGCATCTTTCCAGCTTAATGGGGATGCGGATCAGTGGTGGAAGTTCATGAGGGGCCGTATTGGTGGTACTTGGGGGGGCTTCGTGGATGCCTTCCAGGAGAAGTTTCTATCTCCCGCTGTCAGGGAGAAGTTGAGAGATCAGTTTTGCCAGCTTAAGCAGCTGAGTTCTTCAGTGGCCGAGTTTGAGGCCGCATTTACTAGTTTGTCTAGGTTTGCACCTGAGCTTGTGGCGTCTGAGGAACGCCGTTGCCTCGAGTTCGAGAAGAAACTAAGGCACGGGCTTAAGATGAGAGTTGGGGGGGTCTATGACCCGGCATTATAGGCGCCTTGTAGATGCTGCGACCCATATGGAGATTATGATGCAAGAGGAGGAGGAGAGGCAGAGAGGCTCCAAGAGGAGTCAGGATGGTCAGGAGGACGGTAGGAGACAGAGGGGTCCTAACCCTCAGCAGTCCCAGGGTGCTTTTGCTAGATCTACCTTTCCAGTGTCGAGTTCAGGTTTTGGGAGAGGCAGTCAGTGAGATATCACCTGTTACAAATGTGGTCAGTTGGGCCACAAGTCTCCAGCTTGCCCGTAGAAGGGCGGAGGGCAGAGAGCAGCTTCATCTTCGGCTCGACCTCAGAGCCAGAGTCAGGGCAGAGGCCAGCCGCTCTCTTGTTACCAGTGTGGTCAGGCGGGGCACCTGAAGAGGTTTTGCCCGCAGTTGAGTGGCACTTCTGGTGCATCTGGGCAGAGGCAGAGTTTTTAGCCAGCTCAGTCAGTTCAAGCCTCGAGGGCCAATCAGGGGCTTCATCGTCCCAGTCTATGCAACAATCTTTTGCTCCGAGAGGTGACCTGGTAGATCAGGGGCCTTCAGGGCGCGTGAATGCTGTTATCGCGTAGGATCTTGTACTGTCTCCATCTGTTGTGAGAGGTACCTTTTTGTTTTGCAACTCGGTTGCCAATGTGTTGATTGATACGGGTGCACATCATTCCTTTATATCTGCTACATTTGCATCTATTTTGGGTTTGGAGTTGGTGCAGTTAGCATCTCTTATATGTGTTGTATCGCCTGTTGGGGGCGAATTGATTTTGAAACAAGGGTGTAGAGGGTGCGATATAGAGGTCGCTGACCGCCGGCTTCCATTTCCTTTTGTAGTTATGGCTATGTCGGGTTTTGATGTTATTTTGGGTATGGACTGGCTATCGTCATACAGGGCTATTATCGATTGTTACCGCCAAAAGGTCACAGTATGTACCCTGAGCGGGGATTGTTTTCATTTCTTGGGGGATCGGGTTGGTAGTGTGTTGCCACCTGTGTATGATCCGCGAGGACGGAGTGAGGTTAGTGGTTTTCTCGCTAGCATTATGAGTGGTGAGTGTGATGAGACCCAGACCGTATTGCCGAGAGTGGTTTGTGAGTACTCGAACGTCTTTCCCGAGGACCTTGATAGTTTGCCACCTCATCGAGAGATAGAGTTCTCTATTGATTTAGTACTTGGCACAGCACCGATTTCTATGGCACCTTACCGTTTTGCCCCAGCCGAGTTGAGTGAGTTGAAGATTCAACTACAGGAGTTGCTGGATAAGGGCTTTATTCGCCCTAGTGTTTCGCCGTGGGGAGCACCAGCCTTCTTTGCTAAAAAGAAAGATGGTGCCTTGAGACTTTGTATCGATTATCGAAAGTTGAATCGGGCTACGGTTAAGAATAAATACCCTATGCCTCGTATAGATGATTTGTTTGACCAGTTGAAGGGGTCCCGTTGTTTCTCTAAGATAGACTTGAGATCGGGTTACTACCAGTTGAGGGTCAGGGAGGAGGATATTCCTAAGACGGCATTCCGTGCGCGGTATGGCCATTACGAGTTTCTGGTGATGCCGTTCGGGCTCACCAATGCACCGGTAGTGTTTATGGACTTAATGAACCGGATATTCCGGAAATTCCTAGATTGTTTTATGGTCATTTTCGTGGACGACATTCTGATTTATTCACCGTCTGAGGAGGAGCACGAGGAACACTTGAGAGTGGTGCTTGAATTGCTTAGAGCCCATAGGCAATATGCCAAGTTTGAGAAGTGTGAGTTCTGGCTAAGAGAGGTCAAATTCTTAGGCCACGTGGTTTCCGGGGAAGGGGTGTCTGTTGATACATCCAAGATAGAGGCAGTGCAGGATTGGGCACAACCTAAGAGTGTTTTTGAGATCCGCAGTTTTCTGGGATTAGCTGGGTATTACCGCCGGTTTGTGAAGGACTTCTCCAAACTAGCTTCGCCGTTGACTAGATTGACACGGAAAGGGGTCAAGTTTGTATGGAGTGAGACTTACGAAAAGTCGTTCCAGGAATTGAAAGTTAGATTGACCACCGCTTTGGTTTTGATTATTCTGGCGAGAGGTTTGGGTTATGCAGTCTATTGTGATGCCTCACGAGAGGGTTTGGGTTGTGTGTTGATGCAAGAGGGGAAAGTGGTAGCCTATGGCTCACGTCAGTTGAAAATACACGGGAGGAATTACCCTACACATGACTTAGAGTTAGCAGCCATCATTTTTGCCCTGAAGATTTGGAGGCACTACCTTTATGGTGAGAAGTTCGAGGTATTCTCGGATCATAAGAGTTTGAAGTACCTGTTTACACAGAGAGACTTGAATTTGAGGCAGAGGAGGTGGATGGAGTTCATTGAGGACTACGATTTCGAGTTGCACTATCACCCGGGAAAGGTCAATGTTGTGGCCGATGCCCTTAGTAGAAAATCCATTAGTGATGTAGCCTGTATAGCCATCCGAGAGTGGGAGATGTTGGGTGCACTTGGCGAGTTCGATTTGCTTTCGGGTGAACCCGTTGGGGTTGCGGCCTTGTTTTCTGTTGTTGCGCAGCCTATACTTGTGACTCGAGTGTTAGAGGCACAGGGAGGTGACCTTGAGGTAGAATCCCTCCGAGAGAAGATCTCCAGTGGGAAGGTTGAGAAGGGTTTGACGGTGTATCCCGACTTGAGTGTGAAATATCGAGACCGTTTGTTTGTGCCGGAGTCTTGCCGAGAGGAGGTACTCCGAGAGTTTCACCATTCACGCCTTGCGGTGCATCCGGGAGGCACCAAGATGTATCGTGATTTGGGTTGCCAATTTTGGTGGCGGGGTATGAAGAAGGATGTGGCAGTTTTCGTGTCCAAGTGCCTTACTTGTCAGCAAGTGAAGGCCGAGCATCAGAGGCCAGCGGGTTTGTTGCAACCCTTGCCTATTGCCGAGTGGAAGTGGGAGCATGTCATTATGGACTTCGTTGTAGGTCTTCTGAGGACTCAGCGGGGTAGTGATGCTATTTGGGTGGTTGTAGACCGGTTGACTAAGTCGGCGCACTTCATCCCTATGCGCGTGAGAGATTCGGTAGATTATCTTGCCGACTTGTATATTTGGGACATAGTGAGGTTGCACGGAGTCCTAGTGTCGATCGTCTCTGATAGATATCCACGCTTTACTGGTAGGTTGTGGCAGAGTTTGCAGAGTGTCTTAGGCACTAAATTGACCTTTAGCACGGCATATCATCCTCAGACTGACGGGCAGTCCGAGCGTATTATTCAGATCCTTGAGGATATGCTTCGAGGTTGTGTTCTTGACTTTAGTGGGGTCGTGGGAGAGGCATTTGCCCTTGGTGGAGTTTGCCTATAACAACAGTTTCCAATCGAGCATCGGTATGGCACCGTTTGAGGCCTTGTATGGCCGACCGTGTAGGTCTCCAGTTTGCTGGGCCGAGGTGGGTGATGCACCTTTGTTAGGCCCGGAGTTAGTTTGTGAGACGACAGAGAAAGTTGAGCTTTTCCGTAGAAGACTTGTTATAGCCCAGAGTCGCCAAAAGAGTTATGCCGACCGTAGGAGGAGGCCTTTGGCATTTGAGACGAGTGATCATGTTTTTCTGAAAATATCACCTAGGCGGGGTATAATGAGGTTCGGGAAGAGTGGGAAGTTGTCCCCTCGGTTTATTGGTCCCTTTGAGATCCTTGAGAGGATTGGAGAGGTTGCTTACCGTTTAGCATTGCTGTCGCAGTTGTCCGGAGTACATGACGTATTTCATGTTAGTATGCTTCAGAAGTACGAGCCGGATCCATCGCATGTATTGGATTGGACCGACTTAAAGGTCGACGAGGATATCTCGTATGAGGAGAGACCGGTTCGGGTCTTGGATAGACGGGATCAAGTCTTGCGAGGCAAGACTATACCCTTGGTAAAAGTTTTGTGGAAACATCACGGAGTGGGGGAAGCCACTTGGGAATGTGAGTTGGAGGTCCATGAGAAATATCCGGACCTGTTTGTAAATATTTAACCATGTATTGGGAATTTTGTTGTATTGTTAAACTTTAAGAGCATTGCATATGTCTTAAATTGTAAAACATTGTATATGTTTTGGTTTATGGTTGTAATTTGAAACTTGCCTCGAAATGGAAGTTTAATGTAACATTGCATATGTTGTAGAAATGGAAATATATCATGAACATTGAATATGATATAGAATTGTGAACCATGTATGTTGGAAATTGTTGAATTTCAAGGTAATGCATGTTGACAATGCAAGTTGAAAATTATATTGTGAAATGCCCCTTGAAAAGAGATGAGATGATCGGTAATGGGTCAGGTTGTTGAATATTGAGTTGTAATATTGTTGAGAATTGAGAAAAACGCGTTTTGAAAACTTGTATCTAATTTCGGGGATGAAATTCCTTAAAGGGGGGAAGTTATAGCGATCCCGGATTTTTCCTCTTTATGTACAGCATTCCGGACTTAGGTTCCGTGGAGCTTGTTGTTGTATATATTTTGTTGTCATCCTTTGATTCCTTATTTTTGAGTTATAGGATGTGTTGGGCAGGTTTGTTTCAGGTTGGGTGTGTTTAGAAACCAAAAATTGATGCCCAAATTTTGGCCTTCACGCTCGAGCGGGGCTTTTGATGCTCGAGCGGGCCCTTTGTTTTTGCTTCTTCGCTCGAGCGGGCGTTTTGACGCTCGAGCGTGATTTTCCATCTCCCAGTATTTTTTCTCTGCAGGTCTTCGTACGCTCAAGCGGAAGTTTTGACGCTCGAGCGTGACCCTTTGATTTTGTTTCTCCGCTCGAGCGGGGAGTTTGACGCTCGAGCAGGGACCATCACCTGCAAAACTTCTAGAAGTGTGCAATCGATGCTCGAGCGGCGCTTTTGACGCTCGAGCGTGAGTCTGTGTCTGACGCTCGAGCGGGGGTTTCCACACTCGAGCGGGGAGACTTTTATATCAGTCCAAAAAGTGACTTTTTTGATCACTTTTTGATTTCCTTTCTCTCTCTTACTTTTTCAAAACCTCCATTGGAGAGCCTCTCTCTCTAGAAACCCAACTTCTCTCTAGGTATTGATCTAGTTTGAGTGATTTCCCTCCATAGTCCCTTTGTAAAAAGTGTTGTGCTTGGTGAGGGCTTCCTATCAATCCGAAAATATTGGAGTTTGGAGCATTTTGAATTTCTTCATCTTCTTCCTTTGAGCTCCGAATTTGAGGTAGGGATAACTACTCATTTCTATGGTCTTTAACATAAACTATTGGTCATTTTGATGTAATGTTGGAGTTGGGTAATTTTGGGTGTTAGGGTTTCAAAATGAAAAGAGGGGTTTTGTTTATTTGACTCATACATATGTGTTTTGGGTCTTAAAAAGGGATTATTGATGTTGTTGATGATATTTGACCCTTTGGGGTCAATTTGAGAAAAATGGGGAAAATGCCATGTTTGGGTATAATTGGGTCATTAGTGTAATTAATGGCATTCATTATGAAAATACGAAATTTAGTTGGAAATAATGCAATTGGCTCATTATGAGGTAGAATGGTGGAGTTGGATTTATTAATCACTTACCTTGGAAATTGTTGATAATTATTTGTTCGATGTAATTATTATTTGTTTAGAAATAATTGTTTTGGGCTATCGGTGGAGGACAGTCTTGATTGTTGTAGACAATGCATGACGATTAGGTGAACTAAAACTAATCAATTGAATGTGTCATCGAATATGACAATTGGTAGAATACATCAAGTTTATGTATTGATTGATTATGTATATGATATGTGTTTCTATACATTGTGTTGTGTGGGAGGAGATAGGAGATGTACTCCACGGTTTAAGGGAAGATAGGGGATGGACTCCTAAACCAGATCTTATTTGGGAGGAGATAGGGGATGGACTCCATTGATACAACAACAAAATGTGTATCTATTGAAGTGTTGACACAGCAAATCTGTGTATCATTTGTGAAGTATGGAAGTCTTTTTATGTGTTATTGACACAACAATTATGTGTATCTATTGAGGCTTACGGAAGTGTTTTTGGTATCGGTTGTTATCTCATTGAATTGTTGAAATGAATGAATTATTGATATGAGATGTAATCTCATTTAAAGTGTATGGCCAGGTTCTGAGCCAGGATTATGAATTGAGAAATTGGTTAAGAAATTGAAAATGAAATGAAACATGGACACTTTTGTCATGTAATTAAAATGGGTTATGAAGTGATTTATGTGAGTTAAACATTTATCAAATACTAAAGTTTTAGTTATTGCTCATATTATGTTTAGCATATCTCTACTGGGTGTTGGCTCACCCTATATGGGACATCATTTTCAAGTGCAGGTAGCATGCCACCTCCAAGGACGTGACTTGGGAGACTTAGTGGCCGGGGCATATTTTTGTGCTTACATTCTTGTATTACATGTATATCAAGCCAAGGGCTTATTTTGTATTTTGAGTTAGTACTCTTCTTGTAACGCCCTCAAAATAAACCCATAATATATATAACATTGACATGCATTAATAAAAGAAAACGAATCATTTGAATTATTCATCAGAGTACTTTTATTGAAAGACATCACATGTAACATCAAAATAAATGCCCTAAAGGCTTACATGTTTCCAAGCTAACACTTGGACACAAAAGAATGAGTACTAACTTATTTACAAGTTAAGCCCTTGGCTTGAATGTTTACATGTAATCTTAAATAAAACAAATAACTAAAGACAAGTCTTCAAAATCCAAAAGCCAAATCCTCCCAAGCTAAGTCCTTGGAGGTAGCTTATCACCTGAACCTGAAAATGATGTTCCCATAAAGGGTGAGCCACAGCCCAGTAGAAAAATACTAAACCACATATAAGCATTGAATAAAGCTACAACATTCAATAGATGGTTAACCAAGATAATCAATTATAACTTAATACAGTTTCATGACACTAACGTCTATGACATATTTCAATTCCCATTATTACCAATATGGCTCAGCACCTGGCCAACTTACAACAGTGAACTATATATCATATTCACATTACCTCCAATATCAACAACACAAATGAGACTCAGGCTCATATCAAAACACTTCATACTTCCCGTTTGATACACATTTTAGTGCTGTATCAATAACATGTAAAAACACTTCAATATAATAAGCACACATAAAAATGGTGCTAATGGAGTCCATCCCCTACCTCCTCCCAAACAAAAATCCGGTTTAGAGGTCCATCCCCTATCTTCCCCTAAACCGTGGAGTACATCCCCTATCTCCTCCCAAACAATATGCATATGCAATGCTCAATCAATACATGTAATTTCTGTATTAATTCAATAGTCTAAATTTATGACTTAAACAAATTGATTAGTTTCAATTTTCCCCTAATCCACATGCAATGTCTACAACAAGCACGACTATCCTCCACCGATAGCCCAAAACAGTTATTTCTAGACTGGAAATAAATATATCAACAATTCAATAGGCGAGTGATTTTAATTATCCAACTACACCATTTAATCAATGAATTCCTCAATTTCATGCACTTAACCAATTTCCCCAATTTCCTTAAATTAATTATACGAATTAATTTATTAATACAACTTGGGTTTTTCCCAAAATTACCAAAGTACTCCCAACATATCAAAATACCAAAACTTAGAACAAAACTTATAGAATGGAGTAGGAAATCCCTACCTTGAAGCGAAGAACTCGAATGGAGATGATGACGAAAACCAAAGTGCTCCAAACCCAAGATTGTTCAGATTAAACGGAAGCCCTCGACCCACTCTATCTTTTTAACAAAGGACTTAGGGTAGAAATATACTCTAAGTAGATCAAACCTAAGAGAGAAGGTGTATAGGGAGAGGGAGAAGACGATTCTAGGGTTTTAGAATCAAAAAGGAGATGAAAACTGAACCAGAAAGTCGGGTCTCGGATTTATATACCAGTCGCCCCGCTCGAGCGTGGAAACCCCCGCTCAAGCGCAACTCACAGAATCCCGCTCGAGCGGCCAAACTCCCGCTCGAGCGGCCAAACTCCCGCTCGAGCGGCGAATGCACACTCCCAGAAGTTTTTGCAGACAGGTCCCCGCTCGAGCGCCCAACTCCCCGCTCGAGCGTCACTCACGACTTCCCGCTCGAGCGTCCAATCCCCCGCTCGAGCGGCCAACACTACACAGGACATACTGGATGGGTGTATTCCCCGCTCGAGCGTCCAAACCCCCGCTCGAGCGGACAAGCCAAAATCTGGGCAACTAGACTTGGTTCCTAAGCTCAACCAACCTGCTCCAAATCTTTCCAACACAACCCAAGACTCAAAATTAAGGATTAAAGGGTGCAAACAACATACTCTCAACAACCAGCTCCACGAAACCTAAGTCTGTATATAACAAGTAAAGAAAAGGGAAACCGGGATCGCTATACTTCTTTTTGTAACAAAGTGTTGGCTTGGAAAGTTGTAAGCCCGTAGGGCATTTGCTTTTGTTGTCAACATGTAATACATTTTGTAATGAACACTCTGATGAAATGTAATTATGCTTTATTCTCTTATGTCTAACCATGTCAAGAATGTAAGATTTATGAGTTTATTTTGAGGGTGTTACATTGTAAATAATAAAGAGATGAAAGATGTGAATGTTGACATGGTGAAGGAATGGTGGCTCAGATGTTATTTTTCTTTGAAACTTGTGTTGTATTCTATTCCTTTGTAATGTGGATGCTTGTTGATGGAACAAAATGTGATTGAATTGTTAATTGTGCATGAGTCTGGGTAAGAGTCGATTTTGGAAATGTGGTGTTGTGTTGGTACCCATGCCGGGAGTTTAAAAGGTGCCCAAATGCCCTGTCTAGGCTTATTGTTGGACGAATGTAGAAAAAATGTTTTTAGGTGTCCACAAAGTCCTGCCGTATTGTAGCCAACAAAAGTGGAAAAACAGATGGTTTTCTTTGGGTGCCTACTCTCTACCATATAATAGCCGGCAAATGGGGGGGGGGGGTTTGCACTTTATGGTTGTGATTGTTTAATTGTTGTGCTTGAAGACATGAAATGTGATTGTCACTATTTAGTTATCATGTATATATATGATTGATAAAGATTACTTATGAAAACAAATACCCTTGAAATGTTTTGGTCGCAAAGATACCATAATCTTATTCAAACGATAAAATACTTGGTTAAGTATATTTCTACTGGGCATATAGCTTAACCTTATTTTATTTTTCAGGAGTTGACGAAGTACCACCTCACTGATGGATTGGAACAAACAATAGCTCCTTAGGGAAAAGTTGATTCATAGGCGTTTTGTTAGTTTATCAAATTTGTTTTGTTGTTGTTACACACCTAAGAGGCTATATTTTGTAAGGCTGTCTAGTTCATTGAACTGAAATACAAATCCCTGATATTGTGGAGATGTATATGATCTGTAATCTCTTAACACTTACTTCAATGAGAAAGATGACTTTTTGGGGTATATTATTGTGTTTGTCTTGGCATGTTGTGAGAAAATTACAGGGCGTTACAAAGCCCTAGGCTTGTACAAAATTAAATACAAAATACAACATTGAGCCTTCAGCTCCACAGTCCTCCCAAGCTAAGTCCTTAGTGGAGGCATATCACCAGTACCTAAAAATGGTTTCCTACATAGGGTGAGCCAAAACCCAGTAGAAATACTACAACACAATGTATAAATCTTAACAAAACCATAAGGTTGCCAAAACATTTTACATTTCTTTCCAAAACCATGCCATGCCAAGTTTATATCACAATTCTAGAATCATGTCCTTTATAATAGAAAAAAAAGGGGAAATCTCAAACCAGTACAACCTTTCACGGATATTTCGTCCGCGGGAAATTGTCAAACGACACCCATGTAAACGTAGCCTATACAAGCACTACTTTTACCATTTTACGGATATTTCTTTTGCAGGAACCGACACCCATGTATACGTACGTTTTTCGGGACTTTCACCCTAGACACACAGGCCAACTTATTTTAGTGATACACACCTCTTTCCAACGTTCACCCATTTTTCTCAAAATCATATACATTTTCAATGTATTAAATGAGCAACAATGTTCAATGCACATAGATGAGAAATTAGTTTTAGTTCACGTAATTCTCATGTAATTTCTACAACACTCATAGCTATCCTCCACCGATAGCCCAAAACAGATATCACTAAACAAGAAAATAAATTTCATTAAAGATACACTTTTCCAAAATCTCAAGATAGGAGTGATAATACATATCCAACTCCACCATCATCATCAACATTATTTCAATTTCATAATTCTCAACATCAATTCCATTCTCTTTACAATCTCAAACATTCACATTTTTAGGGAAAAATCCTTTCTCTTTGAAAATCAATTTCAATGTAGGAAATACCTCATTTCAACATATATTAACTCCACTTTCATCCTCACAAGCTTTTCCAAGAGACCATTTGAAAACCCCTATTTTTCATTTTTGATTTCAAACCCTAGGTTTTACCAAAAACCCCCAAACCACTATAATCTTTTGAAATAGCCAATAACTAACATAAAACTCATACAAGAGTGAAAAATCCCTGCCTAAAGCTTAGAAGAGGAAAAAGGAAGAAAAGCCCAAAAGTTGACAGTGACGAAACAACGATTTGCTCCGATCAAAACGAAGCCCTCGATAAACTCTACACTTAATCTCAAAGGAGCAAGGTGAGGAGATGCTTCTAAGTGAGTAAATTTGAAGATCTTTGAGTGAAAAAGTGAGTTTAGAGAGAGAGAACAGTAACTCACGGTTTAGAGAGGGGAAAGAGAAGATAAAGTGAAGAAAATGGTAAGTGAGGGCCCTATTTATAAAGTTAGGTTAAAGTGAAACAAAGTCTCAAGTCAACCCAAAACAACAAGTCAAAATCCCTAAGAAGTAATGTCCAAAACCAAACTAAAATCTGGAGAGAAAAAAAAAACTCATAGGGGTCGACCCTTGTGTCGGTGGTGTCGACCCTTCAGGAAGAGTTGACAAAAATTGACAACGCTGGCAGTAGACAATGTGTCAACCCTTGGACCAAAGCTGTCGACACTAAATTTCAGCAACTAAACCCAGATTCTGTAATAGATAAGGGTCGATCCTTCCTAGACTGGTGTCAACCCAAAATTTCAACAGCTATTCCAAGAACATAGCAATAAGATGGTGTCGACACCTCCAAGGCTGGTGTCGACCCTTGGAGCAGAACAAGGCAAGGAAAAGAAGGCAGTGTCGACACCAGCAAGGATGGTGTCGACCCCTGAAGCCAAAACCAAACATGAAGAAAAGGGAACGACCATCACCAATATGGTTTCCCAGATTCAAAAGTAATAAATGGGTCGGGTCTAAATCAGGATTGCTATAACACTCATGCTTAGAGTCTATGTTGAATACACAGACCTACACCACTACTAGACAATTCACTCAACACACTTTATTTGTGTTCTCATTTTTATATGTGACTTTCCATTTATCTCTCACATTTATAAATCTATACAGATGAAAAGATTGTCACACCCCAAATCCGGGCATGACCGGCCGTGGCCCACAGGGACTTAGCCCAAGGCACACGTAAGCCTAAACACGAATCCAATCATATTGAACAACTGAACAATAGTCCAATAATAAATAACCAAAACTCAATCCAGACATGTCACAATTATAAACGGCAAAATCAACCGTAATCACAAACCATCCAAACTCATGGGATATAACAACCCACATAAAAAAAATAATCCTAAATGAACTTCGATAAGAATAAATATAAATATGCACAAATTTGACATAACACTCTAAACTAAATGAATGCCTTAGAGGTCCATGCAATTGAGTCCCCGCTACGCCATGAGTCCACTCTAAGTCCTTCTAACACCTGGAAATGGTAAACAACTAAGTCAGCTGATAGCTCAGTGAGTAGCAACATGGATAGTAAATACAGTTTTGAAAACAGGGTTCAATTCCAAAATAAGATATATATCACAGAAACTAGATTGGCATACAGTTTGGTAAATACAATCTGTTTCAAAAAGATGGTTCCACAGTTCAACACTTAAAATACTCATGTCTCGCAAGAACATGATAAACAACATTTTCCACTTAAAACAGATTATAACATGAACACCAATAATTTTCTGGATACCAATAAAAACAAATAATCTGCCACACATTTCTCAGGCTATAAGCCCCGTTGGATCCAATACCGAACTAAGAGTCATCCTCAGGGTGGCACCTGGGCCTTTTCTCAAAGACGATCCGATTGAAGGTCACCTAGTTGTTTTTAAAGGTCTGTTCCTTACAATCGTTGAGCACTAGAGTCATCACGGCCCAACCCGGATCTGTTCCCTAGTGGCCAGAGTCACCACACACAGTGGAATAATTTCCCTGGACTAAATACACACATGGTCCCAGTAATCAATACACATCAGTTTCGCAAAACATGGTAGTTCATTATTATAAACATGAGACCAAAACAAATAGTTCACAGTATGCCAAGTTCACACATGTTTCAGAAATAATTTGATTCAATTGATAATATAATAATTTATCAAAACAGTTTAATCATGAAACAATTTTCCAACAGTTCAGGGTAGGGGAACATTTATAAAAATATGTACCATGAAACTACTCACCTGAAACGCAAAAAATATAATCCTCGAATAGAGTATGAAAGTCCAACTAGCGCCCTGAACCAAGTATAAAAACTACACGTCACTACAAATTTAAAAATACTAAAGAATACGAACTAAGTAACCCCAAACTAAAGCGCACTAACACGGCTCAACCCAACTCACCGTTACTCCTAAATATTACCTAATTTCATATTCTTCAAGGTCTAAAATCACCCAAGACATAGATTCCGATCGAAACTTAACTAAAAATGACTTGGAGATGAAACAGTGTTTTAAACCAGTTTTCCCAATCTATTCGCTAACTTTGAAAATTACAAAACCCACTCCACGTTGTTCGAAAAATTCCAATAACCTCCAGATATGATCTAATACATCCTAAGTTTCAAACCCAATTGGTTTCACTTGATTTGCTTATCAAAATAATTTTCTACAATTTATTATATCCAAACAGGTTGTTTTCTGCAGCACTTTAAAGAAATTGATGGTTCTCTTAATATACACGAGCAATCAATGCAAGGCCAAAAACGTGCGAAACTAGACTCGTAACCGGTTCTAATGACACTAATTTGATAATTTTTGGATTTATACCCAAAGAGAACAACACTCCCGAATTTCCTGTTTTGGACTGGTTTTCTGGACAGATTTGAATACCTCAATTTATATGGATTTTGACCCCCAAAAATTATGAAAAAAATCAGATATACAATTCAGTATGTAATTAATCTACTGTAAAAATTTCAATTTAAAATTCATCCATTTGATATGGTTTCTTGATTTTTAAAGTTTGCTGTTCTGAACAGAATTTTATTTTATTTTTTGTTTGTACTAAGAAATACTCCATTATTAAGTTATCACTTAGATTCCTATTTCCCGAAACTCAACTGGTACAACCTTCAAACACAACACTTAACTATGCACAGCCATTTAATGTCCACTATAGCACTTTCAACAGTGGAGAACCCATCACTAGAATTCACAAAAGGAATACCTATACCCCACGTGTTGCTTGTTCTAAAATTCCATCAACACTACTTGTATGAGCACTAAAAATATTAATAAAATCCCAATCAACCACCATACTATTGCACTGCTTCCTCACGACAATACTCAATCAAAGAAAATATGATCATAGATAATAATGAATCAAGAAAATAGGGAAGGAAGATGGTGAAAATGCATACCCAAGACAATGAATTCACTTGAAACCTAATGGTGTGCCTGCTTGCCACTCTCTTCCCCTCCCTTTTTGACTAACGGCTGCTGCTACTTGGGGTGAGTAAATAAGATTGTAGGGTTTTGTTTTGTTTTTATTTTATACTAGTGTTGGGCAACATAGGTCAAATAAATATATAAATATACAAAACATATATATAAGTTATATGCAACTCAAATGGTAAGGGTTTTATATATTAACCTTGTGGTCTAGAGTTCAAGTCACACCCTCCTCTCTCTCTATATATATTTTTTTATAATAAATCTTGCCTCTAAATTAAATACTTTCACCATAAATTTATTTTAGGTTTTTTTTTTTTAAAATTAATTAAAAGACCCTCCAAATATTTAATTTGCACTTTAGAATTCACCATCAAAATATTTGAGATTGTAATATTATTATTTAATTATTTACTTAATTTTTATATTCAGGTTCTCACAAAGATGGTGGTCATGGTGAAAGCGAAAGACTGTCACAAAACTTAGCGCTACAATTGTGACAACTGTTGCAGGGATGACTACAAAAACCAGTTCAATGGAGCAAGGCAGTGCGATGATTTCACTGCACCCCTGGTTCCGAGGCAATGTTTTTGTGCTTTCAATTGTTAATCTCTCATCTCCATATCAATGGAATGTCAAATTATTAGAATAAATCAGAATTTCATGTGGTAAAGAATTACAGTATTTCATGTAGGTATGAGATGCATGAATGGTGTTTTTGTGACGATCGCCTCCTTAATTAAGTACATTAATTAAATTAGTTATGTGTTTAATGTTGATCATGTGATTATGTGTTAATTGTGAATTAGGAGCCATGTAATTTATGTATCGTATTGTTTGTGCCATGTATTATCGTGAATAGATCCGTATAGGTGCGGATTAAACCTGTCTGAATCGCTAATGTTAATAAGTTAGAATTAAATAATAGGATATGAAATTAGAGCCTAATTCACATTAGGCAAATTAAAAACTAGCTTGATTTAAGTCATAAATGTTAGAGGTTAATTTAATTTATTTGAGTTTAGTTAACTACAATTTAAGCTAGAAAATTTTATTATTATAATATTAGTTATTCTACTCATTTATTCACCCATTCACTTGGTATAAGGAAAACAATGGGTTTTGTTGAGTCATACTCAACACACAAACGTGGAGAGAGAGGGAGATTCAAGAGAGTGATTGTGAGCTCAGTTAGAATACTAAGAAGAAGAAGAAAAGAACACCAAGAGGAAGAAAATTTAAGGGAAAGTAGGAATTCAACTCAATTCTTTAACTCCAGGTAAGAATTCCTTGCTTGTATCTCACCAATTTGAAGAATCACATTCATATTTATGGAATTCTAAATCATTTAAGAAGAATATAAACTTGATGAGGTGAATCAAACTTGATTGTAAGAGATATTAATATAAATGGAAATTTCATACATGCATGACAAGATTTTTAAAGATTCACGATCATACATTCATGTCCTAGTGCCAACCTCCAATTGAAGAGAAAACTCCATGGAAATTCAAGATTAGCCAAGAACATATAAGTGTGATTGAAGTTTGGTTCATATACTCAGAGGCTTACTTCATTCATGGTTTCATATGTAAAGAATGAATGAATTAACCTTTAATTCAAGATGAATGACTTATTTCATGCACATTTGATTTCATTCATTTAATTTCTTACATAATCTCTATAAGTCTAAAATTTTGGAAAGGATTTTCTCATCAATTTTACAACTTGAAGCTTTGAGATACTTAGTTATGTGTTTATGGTTTTAGTTGAAGTCTTGAGCTTTTAACTTGGTCATTTGAACCTTGTTTACAAGTTTGGGTTTGTGTTTCATAATCAAGACTCAAAGTTAAGCATGTTTATATAAGTTTTTGGAAATGAATTGCATGAAAATAGGATTGTTTTTGCAAGGGAACACGCTGCTCAAACAAAGCAGAATTCAGACTTATTTCAAACCCAGGCCACACGTGCAGCTAGAGGCACTGCACGTGCGGGAGAACCTCCCCTGTTTTTCTTTGCACACTGAAATAAAAGCACCTGCAGGGGCAGGTGCAGTGAAGGTCCCGCACATGTGGCTGGGACCCTCGCACGTGTGGCCCTGTTTGGTAAGACCCGGCTCGTTTTTCGTTTCTCTTTTTTACCTCCTGGGCCTCCAATTGCATGGTTTTAAAATGTTATCATGACCTTTGGCATCTCACAAGTGCATTAGAGTGCATAAATGAAAATTAGAACCAAATTTGTAAAGATGAATAGTTATTGAAGTAGTAACAACCGAATTGAATAGAATTGACTAGCAACATGAAAGTTATTGAGTTATTATGCTTGCTCTATTTGTTTAGGTCGGACGCCGAACCAATAGCACGTGTTTATCAGGAGCCCACAGTGAGTAACAATGTTGTAAAGATATGTTCATTCGTATATATTTTCAAATTGATAAATCATATTATTTTCCGAATGAGTACTTTTTATCGATTGAATGATGATCCTACTTTGAACAATATTCGTGGCACCCATAGCATATTGCTATTGTTATTGTTATTGATATTATTATTGTTACAAAGATCTCAGTCAGTTCCAAATCTTGGAACTATCGTTATTGTATGATGTCCATCAATTGATTGTTTGGTCTTTATGACCTATTGTATTGTATTGTTGCTATTGGATGTACCATGTATGACCTATATGAATATGAATATGATTGAAAATGATTGACCGAATCGAATGATTGAATTGTTGATTGACAAAGCATATTGATTGGAATCGATTGTTTCAGAGACCGTAAGGACATCATATTGATTGAAATCAATTGTTTCAGAGACCGTACGGATATCATTCTTAACCTCTTTACACATTTGTTATTCATTGGGCTTTAGCTCACAATTTTATATATATATGTAGGTGATCGAGCACCAGACTAAAGCTAGTGGCGTCGACCTGAACCTTTGTTTTGTCAAGCCAGCTATTGTGCCTTATAGCGAGGTTCCGAACCTTTGTGTGTCAAGGCTTTTTGAGTGGTCAATCCACCTTTTTGATTTTGCTAAGTGTAAAGAATGTTTAAGACTTTTGCTTATACTGTCTTGATGACGGGATTAATTTCCTAACTTACATGTTGTTATATATGTATGTGTTTATGGCTTAAGTGGTTATGTGTATGAAAGTTTATTTTTACTCAGGTCCTCACAGCTCATTGGACATTCTCTTATCATTGATTGGCTTCTGCCCCTTCATACTGTATTATTGTCATTATTGTTAAGCAGGCCTTTGGTAATCACGGATTACTGGCCGGTTACAGAACTAAACCTATAGGGGCGGGTTTGGGTCCTGACAGTTATAAATAAAATTTTCCAAATTTTCTAATTTCTTGGTGAGAACCATTTTTGACAATATTGTTATGATAACTAACATGGTTAATAAACCATAAGAATGTCACAATTAGTCCATTCCATTTCAAGCACTTCATTGATAAAATAGACAAAGTACAAGAGTTTAACCAGACCATACTAGATTAAACATGACAAAAAAAACAAGAAAATATAGCTTAGAACAAAAACTTGAAAAACACAACTACAAAGGCCTAAAACTAGTAGAATAGCAAAAAGACCGAACGTCTCAGAAATAGAAAAGCTAGCTGGTTGAATTCTTTATGTAGCTGCAAAACTGGATGGAGCTTAGCTTGAGAGAAGAAGCTATTGTTTGCCATAGTAAAGCTGAAAAGCTAAAAAGACTTAGCTAGGAAGTAGATGTCATACATCCATGGAGATAAATCAACATGAATATCCTTACTGCCATTTAACTGCCCAAACAATTAATCTTAACATACCAACCCCTACTGAAGGAAAGTGAGGCAAAGAAGCACAACATGAATCCACTGGAGAAAACAAACAAACAAAAAAAAGGAAAGATCAAAGCAAACTTGTGAGAAGGAAACTAAAGACAGCGGAGATAACTTATACAAGTCTTTTCTGACTTACAATTTACTTGTGAGACTGGCAAATGTGTTGTTCTTTGCACATTACCAGAATATGTGCTAACCCATTTATAGTATTGTGCAAACTTATACAAGTCTTTTCTAACTTACAAATTACTTGTTCAAAATAAGAGGTGAAAAAAATATTAAAAAACCTACCATGCAATTGTTGAATGGAAAAGAATGTTATATATGTCATTAGTTCTTTTTTTTTTTTAGGGGGGGGGGGTGTGGTGGGGGAGGAGGGGGAATTACAGAGCAGTGCCTCTTATGTCAATTTTGCACTTTAATTTTTAAGTTTGTATCAATTTGGTCCAAAATGACACAAATACTTCAATACTCCAACAAGACACAAAATGATAGAAAATATGGGTAGGGTAACATTCAGGAAATTTAATATCATTGTGTCATTTTGGATTGTATAAAGATTCGAGTGGAGAATAGATAAGATTGATCCACCCAAATTTTATCGGGAAAAGAATTGAAATGGATCACTCTTTTATATATTTACTCACCTCAAACCTAATAGAGAAGCATGACAAACCAAGGTTCACAATAATTTATGCTTTCTTGAGATCGTGGGTGCCAGTTGGTACTTCACAATTTGAAGTGGGAGAAGTTAACAATGGGTTTGCCAACGGTGAAGTTCACAATTATGTGAATAAAAGTACAGAAAAAAAAAAACAAAACAAAACAAAATGAAACGAAAGTAAAGTGTAGCCGTAACAGCGCCCGCGTGAGGGCCTCGCGCTACAGTTCGGACCCTCGATTTGTGTCACGGTTCTTAATCTGAACCAAAGAGTCCAAATCTGGCAAATCGTCTTGAGAAAACAGATTTTTGAAAAAGTAGTGCCAAACATGGACTGCTTTGCCAGATACAGAGTCGCCACCTAAATTTTTTTTAAATGGGGAAATTTAGGAAACCCTGACTCGGTGCCGAAGGCCACACGTCCGTCATCACCGGAGTTGTCTCGGCTCGGGAGCTAGGGTACGATCGGGGAAGGTCAGCTATGAACACCCCCTTTCGCCCGGTCCGAAGACCGGCCTCTACTAACCGTGATATCCGTTTTTGAAAACTTTATGTGTTCTTATTCCTTTTATTAGCCTAGAATTACTATGTTATACGCGCAGCAAACAAGTATAGACTAGACTGCCTAATTTGGAAAGAAACATTGCATATCCGTTCGTTTTGAAAATGCTTTGGAATTTGCTACTCGCAAGTAGGCTAAAACACGGATTTCAACGAGTTTTTCCAACTCAAGCAATCCAACCTTCACCCACAGGCATTCAAAGCAGTTTAACACATAAGCACTTAGCCGCATGGCAGGTACACTGTTATGGCAGCATTCACACGCATGCAATATGCTAAAGCATTTAAACATACTTACATCGTACTCCATGCCAAAACAAAAAAAAACTTGTTAGCAAACATGCATGATCCAAGTCCATGTTAAGTGCCTAATGCGTCGCATACAAAATGTTGCTAGAATAGGCTCGGCTATCCTAAACATGGCATGCGAAAATGCACGACTATCACATATTCAGTTTAGAATTTAAAATACGAATGCAATTAGCGTGATGTACCGAGCCTAATGTATGCAATACAAATGCATGAATGCACACATGCATGTCATAAGGTATGCTAAATTAAACGTGCCCTAATCTACCATCGTAAGCTGGTAAATAAAAGGGAAGAAAGAAGTGGGGATTGGAAGACATACATGCCACTCACCCACACTTATTACAGATTTGCCCTCGCTCGGAGGGACCAAATAAATATTACAAATTAATTAACTACGCAAGCTAATTAAATATTACAAATTGCTTAATTAATTAACAAATTAAATTAAGCTAAGAAAACAGATGAATCGCCTCGGGAAATGCGCCGCCATACGCAAGCTGCCTCTGTTTTCTTTCCTCTGCTCCTCTGGAGGTTGTCAAAACCTCAGGACTACGTCCTTAGGTACTGGGGAGTACCATCGGCTGAGTGGAATTACCACCGGCAGTGGTATGTGGCCATCGGCACAAAATGAAGCCATCGGCAGAGAATTGATTGCCGGCCGGCACCTTACACTGCCGATCGGCAGAATGTTCCTGCAGAATCTGCAAATGACAGCAACAGAGGGCAACGCAAAGCATGGCAGCACAATTCAAGGCATATATGCACTACTCATGTCCCTTATCATGGTGATGACTCAAAGGGACATGTGCCTCGATTCTTGGGCCACCAAACATGCATTTCCATGCATGATGGCCCAAAGAACCAAGTGTGCAACTTTGATTTCAAATGCAATGCAAACCAACAAACAAACAAGGCCCAATTCCTATCACCAAGTCAAGGAACAAGGCATGCATGCAAGATGCAATGCAACCTAGGCATACAAGCTAAGGATGCAACATGTCATGGCAACTAACTTATGCAAGCATACAAGCATACATATGGCAATACAAATGGGTGCAAAGATGGACTTAAACATGAATTAGGTGGCTCTAGATGGGCCTAAAACAGTGGCCATAATGCCCAAAGGTGAAGGCTAAACACATATGCACACACACACATGTTAAGACCCAAAACTTAGACACAAATTGAACAACCCTCAAGCACACTTGAAAGAGGGTAATCATGGACTAATTAGCATGCAACATAAGCATTGAAATCATGCTAAAACATGGTGCCAAACCAAGCAATAAGTCAAACCAAGCATATAACAAATGGCCCAAATGCTCAAAACAAACCAATGGAGCATTGGACTACACTTAGCAAGACCAAACATGGCATGAAATCATTGACCAAAAACAGAGTTTTGGGACATTAATACTAGGCCTAAGGACCACTTAGACGGCATCCAAATGATTCAAAAACCAAGGCATGCATAAACACCAAAACATGGAGCATGAGATGATAACCTTACAAGGCATTAAAGGAACATCAAATGCAAGCGTACAAGCATGCAATAAGGTCTGAAATGGCATGGTAGATGGTTCCAAACCACCAAAACAAAGCAAGGATAGCATGCTATACATTCATATACTTAAGGCCAACAAGCCCAAATACAAAGGAGCTATATTAAGCATGCCAAATTCGACCCAAACAACTTAGGACAGACCTAAGACATGGCAAAACATGCACAAAATCTTCACAAGACTAAGCCTAAAACATGCTCCAACAAAGCCTAACAACCTAAGGCACATTAAGGCATAAACATGGCATTACAAGGCAACTATGCTAAGCATGCATGGAGTACCAAAACCAACTTAAAATCATGTTATATTATGGATATATAAGCATGAAAAACAGCCTAAACATGCTCAACACACACTCATGCATAGTGCTCTCTCAAGAGGCCAAAACATGCCCTTTTCAAGGACCACAAGGAGAGGGGGTGGCCCTCTCCTTCTTGGGACTTCAAAGCATCATCTTCACCACTGAAATCCCTCAAGATTTCACTGGTGAAGAGACCTCAACACCAAAATCCCGGAGCTAGCACAAAATGGCACAAAACAAGGCCTTTCAAGGCCTAAGGGTGGTCAACAACCCTCAAACAACAAAACACTCTTAATAAACAATAAAGAGGGCTTAAAAATAGAACTTTTTTATGTTATACAATAAGCACAAAAACAGCTCTAAGATAGATAGAAAATCAATGCAAAAATGGGGCAAAATGGGGTAAGTTTCTCACCCTTGTAGACTTCTTCAACAAAGATGCTCCAATAGCCCTCCTTGGCTTGAAATTAACACCAAAACTTCAAAACCAGTCCCTTAGAACCTCAAGAGCTAAAGGAAGGTGAAATACTATGTGTTTGTGTGCAATAGTATGGACTAAACACACTAAAACACACACAAGAGGGAAAAAGAGAGAGATAAGGTGTAACAAACCCTAACCCTAGAACTCAAAACCCTAACAATGGCTGCCTAAGCCCTCTCAAATATCCTAAATGTCTAACCCCTTTAGCCAAGAGAGAAGCCTCTCTCTATATAGCCTTATTGTCTTGTAAAGCTTACAAGACAAGCTTTAAAAGAGGGAGATCCCTCCATACACGTGTATGGAGGGAAAGTCACTGCAATACAGCTGCCTAAAAATATCTCAAAAAGCAATTGCACAGTAACCGGCCGGCAAAAAATGCCATCTTGGCCAAAAACAGTGCCGACCAGCACTAAAAAGTGCCGACCAGCAACAAAATGTGCCGGCCGGCAATAAACATTGCCGGTGGCAGCAAAAACCAGCCGGTGGCCTCTAGCCACTGCCGGTGGTGGGTGGGGATGGTCTACAAGCCCTACCCTACCTCTCAAAGGAAAAACACAAGTGTTTGGTGTCAAACCAAGCACAAAACAGTCGAGTTCGGAGATCCTGAGGCAAGGCGCGTAGCCGAGACCTCCGGGAACTCCAAACGAACACAAACATGGATGATCACCGAGTGTTCAAACGGTGACGTCCAAGTCTTGAGGACGGTCAAAAATGGGGTGTCTACAGTTGCCCCTCTTTGACAGAACTCGAAAGTCATAACAATGACGGGAGTGAATGTCAAAGCCCAGAGACGACCCATTTTTGACAAGGCCGAAGACTTAGACAAACATGCAAGACAAACAAGGTATGCGCCCGAAGGCAGGGGCAAAAATGCAAGACAATGCACGAAGCCGAGCATAACTTATGATCATGAAAAGACAGCTGTAATGAAGCAAACATGCGACAGTTTTAAGCTAGCATACACCAAACTACACTACAATGCAGAAAGGATGTAAGAGAATTATGCAATTCTCGATACGTCTCACTCGGAGGATACAATACCTGTGCGGCTCGTCTGGTTTCACCAGCTGCGAATGAACCGTACATACAATATCGTGCCTGCAAAGAAAACAAACTTAACAGGTACAATATTGTTAGCAACATGCATGACAATGCAAAATGGATGCAAAATGATATGCAATATATACAAAACAATGTATAAACAATGCAAATGAAAATGCAATGTAATTGAAATAATACAAACTACATGCAAAGCAATTGAATCGTGATCCAGTCACGAGCGGTTCGAAACCATACCTATGTCAAATAGATTGATGGAGGTAACAAGTCTGTCTACCATAGAGTATATTATTTTGCGGGTAATGGTGATTGGATATTAAATTGAATGAGAAAGTAAATTAATGCTACATTTGCTATTTGAATGAGAGTTATTATTTCATATTAGTGTTATTCAGTTTTATTATAGGTATTCTTTTAGTTCAATCACATAAAATTAGCATAATTTCAAAAAAAAAAAAAAAAAAAGATGATAACACGACGTTTCTAAAAATGCATACTAACGGTTGGAATTTTTTTAAATTAAAAAAAAACCTATGACGGCGTTTTATAAACGTCGCTAAAACAATAGTGACGTCACAATATTATTAGGATAGGACATTTGGTGGCATTTTTAAAAACGCCGCCTATACTAATATAGTGACGTTTTCCAACTGTCATAAAGCTATAGCGACGATTGCATTGTCGGCGTTTGGTACTAAACATCATAAAAAGAATTAGCGATGCTTTTTACACCAAAACGCCGCTAAATGTGTTTTTTCCAATGAGCTAAAGTGCCTAAAACTGATACAAAAGTAAATATGGTAAAATACACATTTCAAAGTAAAAGAAATTACAATATTATTTTTTTCATTCATACGACTAACAAATTATTGATGAAAATGTGTTGGCTTTTTGGCTTTTCGAAGGGTATTTTTGTAAATGTGAGCGTGCCAGCAAGGATCAATCAGTCCTTACAGAAATTGTGATTGCCAACCGATTATCAGACGATTGTGTTTTAGTTCTTTTCAGCCTCAATGAAGAGGACTTTTACTGGTGGCTTGACTTAGGAGAAATTAAGAGAAATAACAGTAATATGAAGAACAATTGAAGTATTTCATAAAAATGAACACTTACAATGGTCCGAACTCAGCCTCGGAGAGGTTTACAACAGCAATCTACTTGAATCTACTTAAAGCTACTCCTATGAATCGAAGTGTAATGCGGGTATTTAAAGTGCAAGTATTTAAAGAACAGGTATTTAAAGACTGGAAATGTAAAAGACTGGAAAAGAAAATATATGAAGTAAATGACTGATTTGTATGATCTGAGTCCGTCTTTTTTTCTGGGGGCTGCCCTGCTATTTATACTCGTCAGTGATGACCTTCGAACTGCACTTTGAACCGTCGAACTGCTCCTCCATGATCGGTGATCATGCTTCCTTACAAGTAGCTCCATTACGCCATTACTGGCAGTTGAGCTTCCCTCTTGTAATTTGAATTTGAATATGAGTAACCG
Organism: Camellia sinensis; assembly: GCF_055761805.1. NCBI lineage: Eukaryota > Viridiplantae > Streptophyta > Magnoliopsida > Ericales > Theaceae > Camellia > Camellia sinensis. Next base: position 105,849,743 of record NC_138962.1, read on the forward strand.
TTGAAGATATGTCATCTTGCATCCCGTTATTGATCTAGTGTTACTCAGATCATGTGAGGACCACTATTTATTGCCACGTGTACGATCAGGATTAAAGGCTTGAATAACCTTCCTTTATTACCCTTACTCTGCCACGTGTCGAACTGTAACTGGCTTTTACAAAATATGTAGCCAACAAAATGATATTAAATTTTATGTAAACTTTAAAAGTATCAAACAAAATTATGTTAAGCTTGTGAAACTATGCGTATATTTTCTAAACTATAAGGAATATTAGTGTTATTTACTTAATATCTACAGTTTCTTACCAAACTCCTTAATTGTTGACGTTTGGTATAAGGAATATTTTCTTACTTAATTGTCGGTGTTTGGTACTAAACATCACAAAAAGAATTAGCGACGCTTTTTACACCAAAACGCCGCTAAATGTGTTTTTTCCAATGAGCTAAAGTGCCTAAAACTGATACAAAAGTAAATATGATAAAATACACATTTCAAAGTAAAAGAAATTACAATATTATTTTTTTTATTCATACGGCTAACAAATTATTGATGAAAATGATACTAAATTTTATGTAAACTTTAAAAGTATCAAACAAAATTATATTAAGCTTGTGAAACTATCCGTATATTTTCTAAACTATAAGGAATATTAGTGTTATTTACTTAATATCTAGAGTTTCTTACCAAACTCCTTTTTTTTTTTTTTTTTTTTTTAAATTCAAGTTGTAAACTTATATCCCAAGTTGTTTCATAATGTCCTTTTTTTCTAAACTATTTTATTATAAAAAAATGATTTTTTTAAAATATTACTTTAATTTTGAAGTCGCGTTTTGAAAATGCCTCATAAAATATTTTAAATTTAAAAAAAAATTAATTATTTCGATATGAGAATTTTATTTCAAAGTGCTTGTTTTTGGTAAATAAATTTTTTTTAAAAAAAAAAAAAAAGTCCCCGTATAGACAGGTCAAAATAAAATAAAATATAAGGAGAAGAAAATAGAGGAATTATTTATTAATCTAGTTGCAAACTTCAAAACTTATATTTAATTCACTCAAATAAAAACAAAATGAAATGGAATGCAACCATTTGAATGACAATTCAACTTTCAAACTCCCTAAGATTATTTTAGGAAGTGGATTCTCATTGCTTAAATAATAAAGTGTAAAGTGTCCGAAAAAAATAATAAATTCAAAAGAGAAAAGGAAAAGAGCATATAATATTATTAATAATGTTAGAGAGCATCTTGTCCTCTTTCTCTTTTATTGCTTATGTTTAATAATATTTTTTGTCGCTTTTCAAACAAAAATGGTAGAGCATCGCTTATAGTACTATATTTCTCACTGACTCTCTCACAAGTTATAAAATTCACAAATATATGAGTCTCATCACTTGTAAGACACGGTAAGAAATTCATAGACATCAATGATGGATGTAGAAGCGATCGCCCCCTACGAATTCACTCACTCATATATTAGTATTATTTATTAATTATTTTTAAATTATACGAATTTACCCTCTCTAGATTTTAAGAAAGATCAATTAATTGCACAATCCATACAATCTACATCTATGAAACATAACGTTCAAAGTATAAAAATTAATAATTTGGGCAAAAGATAACATCTTAAAAAAATAGTTACGACTAGTATTGAAAAAATGTCTGAAAATTGCTATCTTTTGTAATTCAAGATATGAAAAATAATTATTATTTATGTTTTTTCATGTTATTTTTTACTTCTTTTTTTTTTTTTGGATAGAAATTGATGTTTTAGTCAATAAATTTTTTTTTCTCCAAATTTTGGTTAGTATATATTCACTCCATTGTTAGGATTCTAGATTATTCTTTTAATAATATTATTGATTACTTTATTAGTGCTAATAGAAGACAACATAATTAACCCCCGTTGAGAAAGTTGAAAAATAATGGCAGCATTTCATTTTCACCAAGAAATGAACAAATGGACAAATGTGGAGTACATGAAAAAAGAAAGGTTGGAGTTCTGTAATTTAAGATTTATAATTCATTTGTAATGACATAATTATTGAGTTGCGTCTTACATGATGAAATTTGTGATAAATTAAAATTTGACTTATTATGTCATCATAGTTAAAATTATAAAACTTAAATTGTAAATTTTAATTTTTTTAATGAAAAAATTAGTGAAACATCCCTCTCTAACTTTTGGTAGTAAAAGAGGTCCTATATGTTTTTTTTTATTAGTTAAAGTCTCTCGATAATATTTGTGGGTGATGAAATCTAACCTCACAGCCAATCGAATCTTGTCTCCGAGATTTAGGGAACAAAGAAGAAGAGCATGTGGCAGGATAGAGAGGCCTAACATTTGCACACAAGAAGATAGCAAACCACGGTGGCTCGTCCACTCAGGGGCACTCTGACAATCAAGTTAGTTAACTTATCTTTCAAAGATAACAACTCAATCACAAAACTCACAATGTAAAACAAACCGTGGACCCACGGGGTACCTTCCTTTTATAATGAATATTTCCCTCGTCCCCTAGAAGTCTTACTTCATTAGATTCTAGGATATCACTTATCCATGACTCCTCTTACTTAGATAAGAACAAACTCTCTCAAGAGTCCATCATTACCCAAATAGGTAACCTAATATCATCTAGGACTCTCAGTCCTCATCTGAATATCTCGGATTCCGATATGATTGCATCATACCTAAGCAATCCAAGACCACCAACGTGGCACCTCGACTAACCACCTAGGGCACGTGGACAACCCAAAAATATGTCCCCACAACTGCCCCTATGTTCTATTAGCTCGGCAAACTGAGGTGATAGAACCTACATCGTCCGTCCTGTCAACATGTCGACTAAACAACATGTTAAAGGATACTCATCTAACCGAGATCATGATTTATCAACTTCAAGAAACAAGGATTCACATGAGTCCACTCATCAAGTACTAAGAACTAGGATGCTCTATCTCATTAAAGTCTAACATCTCAACCAAAATCACACTAATGGCCGAGGTCATCACTTGGTGGTTCAAGAATTCAAGACTTTAAGTCAGTTTATTCTAACAAATTCCAAAGCCATCAAAACCAACGTAGCAATGTGTCACCACCCCACTTGTCTGTACTTATCAAATCAACAGACGTTTCTCATCACTCCTGACTCATGCCGTCTGACGTCATTTGACGCCAACTGTCACACGTTTTCCAAGGAATTCAAATCATTGCTTCTTATAACACTTTCGAATTCACCAAAGCTCTCTCTTCATTCTCTCTGCCTTTTCACCTCCACATTTCATCTATCTTTATTCCTAGACTTCCTCTTGCCATTGTTGTCCCTTCGATTTTTCACAATTGCAACTCTCTTCGATCATCACCTCCGATGTCCGTTCAAGCATTCTATTCTAACCAAATGCATCATTTCACTCCAACAAACACAAATCTGATCTCCATTTTGCCTGAAATCCTTTGTAAGTCATTCAATCCCTAGATTTCAGTTTCGGTTCCTTAGTATCCTTGAGTTTTGCATTTCAACTCCTCATAATCGTCAAATTCTGTTTCTATTTTTCATGGTTTCCATCTATTTTCTAGATTTCACCCATAGTTCTTGCATCATTTAGACTTTAATTTGGGTTTTGCTACTGAATCACGCTAGGAAAACAAGAAACTTAGGAATTCATTCTGAAACCTGATGCAAAAAAACCAAGAACACATTGTCCATTCATAATGGGTACGCACAGATAGAGAGTTGATACCCCAACCAAACTGGATAACTTTTGCCGAGAATTCCACATCTTGGATGATGTCCAGATTAGATTAGCCGGCAAGAACAATTCCATTATGCCCAGGGAGAACTACATGCCTTTTTCTCGTGGTGTCTTTTGTAGAAGGTGGAATCAAAATCCTTCTGCCAGATGATACAATTTTACAAACTAAACCCCATGTAACTAGCCATAAACACCTTCTGTATCATAAATGGCATCGCCGAGTTATGTTGCTGACATAACGCAAGGTTGGTCCTCCCCGATGTCCAATATAACTACACCATATGCATCTTCACATCCAAGAATGACACTCTCTTTCTACTTTAAGCCCATATCCATTACCTATAAGCTAATAGCCAACCTTCCAAAATCCAACAAGGGTACTGGAGAAAAATACCTTATCATATCTAGCAATTGGGAATTTGCTCCACATGATAACCTTCGCCTCTACCCTTTGCACAAAGGGATTCTGGGGGATCATGAGGGTAAGCAATAGTACCCTAGATCACAGACTTTAAAACCAGTATCTTACACTTAGTCAAATTTCTAACCCATATTCTTTCCTATTTTTTCCAAAACTTCATTAGCTTAGCAAATCTTTTCACAAAGCATACGTAAAGCAAATCGACCACTATGGAGTGAGCTTGGAAATAGGGTCGGAGTCGTCTCGAGGCTATGACCAAGGAAAGGGCCATTTTCTCCAGTAGGGGATAGTTTTGTTCTGCCCCCCTAAGAGCTCGATTAATGTAGTAGACCGGTCGTTGTATTTAGCTGTCTTCCCTGATGAGGGTCGCGCTGACTGCGGTGTTTGATACAGCTAAGTAGAGAAAGAGTGTTTCACCGGAGAGCGCCTGACACAGTAGGGGGGATTAGCCATGCACTGCTTCAATTGTTGAAAAGCCTCTTCGGACTCGGGGGTCCACTCAAAAGCCTGTTGGATGATTTTGAAAAAGGAGAGGCACTTGTCTGTTGCACGGGAAATAAAATGATTGAGGGCGGTGACTCTGCCGGTAAGTCGTTGAACCTCTTTGACTATTATGGGAGACCGCATTTCTACTAGGGCTTTGATCTTTTCGGGATTGGCCTCGATGCCCCACTGACTGACCATAAAGCTCAAGAATTTCCCAGATCCTACGCCGAAGGCGCACTTCTCCGGATTCAGTTTTATTTGATATTTGTGTAGGGTTTTGAATGTCTCTCGCAGGTCGGTCAGATGATCTGAGGAGAGTTTGCTCTTGACGAGCATATCATCGACGTAGATGTCCATGTTTCGACCTATCTGGTTGTGAAAGACGGTATTGACTAACCGTTGGTAAGTTGCTCTTGCGTTTTTCAATCTGAAAGACATAACTCGATAGTGGTAAGTGCCTCTGTCTGTGATAAAGGAGGTGTGGTCCTGGTCAGTCGGGTACATCAGAATTTGATTATAACCGGAAAAGGCATCCATGAAACTGAGCATCTGATGTCCGGCCGTGGCGTCGACATGGACATCTATGCGGGGGAGAGGATAACTATCTTTGGGGCAAGCTCAATTAAGGTCGGAGTAGTCGACGCAGAGTCTCCATTTGCCGTTGTTTTTGCAGACCAGGACCACATTTGATAGCCATCTGGAGTAGTCTACGTTCTTGACGAACTGTGCCTCCAGTAGTTTGTCTACTTCAGAGGCAATAAGGGTATTATGTTCTGGGTGAAAGACACGCTGTTTCTAGCAGAAAGGTCGAAAGTGGGGCTCGATACTGAGGCGATGCGTGATAACGGAGAGATCGATACCCGGCATGTCGGAATGGGTCCAGGAAAATCCATCGTTATTCTCAGTCAAGAGGGCTGTAAGGTCGACCTTAGCCTGGGAAGATAGTTGGCTGCCGATCTTGGCTGTTTTTGTTGAATTGGTAGGGTTGATGCGAACTTCAACAAGTTCTTCCACTAGTTCCCCTCTGACCAACTCGTCTTCGTCTCTGACATCAAGTCCTTCAATGATCATTGCCTCCCTCAGTTTGACCTCTTTGAGTGAAGCGATGTAGCATTCTCTGACCACCGTCTGCTCTCCCCTCACAGTGCCGACCCCGTGTTCAGTGGGAAATTTCATGGCCAGATGGAATGTGGATGTGACAGCTTGGAAGGCGGTGAGGGCTGTGCGGTCGAGGATTATGTTATAAGCAGAAGGATAGTCGACGATAAGGAAGGAGAGTAACTTGGTGGTCTGCCGTGGATACTCGCCGACGGTGATGGGAAGATCGATGGAGCCTATGGATGTCACCCAATCCCCCGTGAAGCCGACCGGTAGGGTTTGAAGAGAGGATAATTTTTCTTCTCCTACCTGGAGTGGGCGATAGGCGTTGAGGAAGATGATGTCTGAAGAGCTGCCGTTGTCGACGAGCACCCGTCTTACCTTGTAATTGGACAGGAGAGCGGAGATGACTAGGGGGTCGTTGTGAGGGTAACGGATTCCTGTGTAGTTAGCCTCTGTAAAGGTGATAGGTTCCAGCCACTGTTTGTGTTGTTTGAGGGGGCGATCCAATGTCGCGATTTCTTTGTCGGAACCTTGTTTGATTTTTCTGAGTTCGGCTCATTGGGCTGAACGGGATGGTCCTCCGCATGTGAGCCCGCCAGTGATGACTCTGATTTCGCCAACCGGAGGAGTAGGATTGTCTTGTGCTCGAGGTGGTAGTGGGGGCCGATCATTGTCTCGGTTGAGTTGTGCGAATTGTCAGGGAGGGGAGTGTCGGTGATTACCCCCGGTAGGTTCGGTCTGCAGCCGCTGCTGAGGACGGGCTGTCGTGAACCGGCTGAGACGCCCCTGGCGTATCAAATTCTCTACCTGGTCTTTAAGGTTGACACATTCCTCAGTGTTGTGGCCATGGTCCTGGTGGAAATGGCAATATTTGGATTGGTCTCTCCGGTTGGAGGGAGACCGTGATGGTTGGGGCCACTTTAGGTTATAATCTTGTTGGATTTGGTTTAAGACTTACTCCATGGAGGAATTGACAGGAGTGTATCGCTCGAACCGACCAGGTGGTCGGGTAGGTGCCGGTTGGTCGGCACGAACCGGCCGGTCTATGTACTGAGAAGTGTGCTGCGTATATTGGGATGGTCTGGTTTCAGATTCCTTCATCTTCTCCTTGGGGGTTGAGTTTTTGGATGGGCTATCTTGGCGGGCTGCCATAGAATCTTCGACATTCATATATTTTTGGGCTTTGTTAAAGAGGATGGCCATGGAGGTCAGAGGGTTTTTGGAGAGGGAGAACAGGAAGTTGGATGATCGTAAACCAGCCATGAAAGCAGTGAGGATGACCTTGTTGTCATTTTCCGCCACCTGTAAGGCTCCGGTGTTGAAACGGGTGACGAAGTTACGCAGTGACTCCCCCTCCGATTGACGAATGTTGAGGAGTTGAGTCGCCGGACGCCGCTGACGTTGAGCACTGATGAACTGGCTAAGAAAGGAATCACTAGGATGTTGGAAAGTAGAGACGGAATCCGTCGGCAGCTGACTAAACCACAGTCGAGCCGACCCCTTAAGCGTTACGGGGAAAGCCCGACACATGATCTCGTCCGGGAAAGCATGGAGGATTATCAGGGTCCTGTATGTAACGCCCCAACCCTTCACATATCATCGATATTGTCCACTTTGGGCCACGCCCGCACGAATTTGTTCTTCCCAGTGGGTCACCCATCCCAGAACTACTCCAACCTAAGCACGCTTAACTGGGGAGTTCTAATAGGGATCTCACCACCCGGGAAAAGGCCTCGATGCTATATAAGGGTCTAGGTTTTTACTTTTATAGCCCAGGAACTCCCCCTCCATTCCCGATGTGGGACACCGGGGCCTTACAATTCACCTCCCATAAGGCTGCACGTCCCTGTGCAGTAGCCTGCCAGCTCGCAAGCCCGCCCATATGCACCGAGAGACGCTAGGGGCCCACACTCGGTACTCTGGAGAGTCGGCTCTGATACCATTTGTAACGCCCTAACCCTTCATATATCATCGATATTGTCCGCTTTGGGCCACGCCCGCACAGATTTGTTCTTCCCAGTGGGTCACCCATCCCAGAACTACTCCAGCCTAAGCACGCTTAACTGGGGAGTTCTAATAGGGATCTCACCACCCGGGAAAAGGCCTCGATGCTATATAAGGGTCCAGGTTTTTACTTTTATAGCCCAGGAACTCCCCCTCCATTCCCGATGTGGGACACCCCCGGTTTTCATATTTGAACATGTGGTTGGCCCGAAGTATTGTACAATACTTGGATACGTCCCTGTCTTTGGGCGCATATCTTTGTTGTCTTGCATGCTTTGTCTAAGTCTTCGGCCTTGTCAAAAATGGGTCGTCTCTGGGGTTTGACACTCACTCCCGTCATTGTTATGACTTTCGAGTTCTGTCAAAAAGGGGCAACTGTAGACACCCCATTTTTGACCGTCCTCAAGACTTGGACGTCACCGTTTGAGCACTTGGTGATCATCCATGTTCGCGTTCGTTTTGAGTTCCCGGAGGTCTCGGCTACGCGCCTTGCCTCAGGATCTCTTAACTCGACTCTTTTGTGATTGGTCTTGCACCAAACACTTGTGTTTTGCCTTTGAGGGGGCAGGGAATGGTTTATTGGCCATCCCCACACTCCACCGGCCATGGCTTGAGGCCACCGGCTGTGCTTTGTTTCCACCGGCCAAATGTTTGCCTGGCCGGCACTATAAATGGTCGACCGGCCATCTATTTTGGTCAAATTGCATTTTTGGCCGGCCGACTACTGTGCATCTGCTTTTGCAGATATTTTTATGCCAGCTGTGCTAGCTGGCATACACTTTGCTCCCCTCCATACAAGTGTATGGAGGGATCTCCCTCTTGTTAGCTTGCCTTGGAAGCTTTACAAGATTGGATTGTCTATAAGAGGAGGCCTCTTCTCCCTCTTTTAGGTTAGACAACATTTTTCAGAGGGCTCTGGTTTTAGGGTTTGAGTTGTGTATCTATCCTATATCTATATCTCCCTCTCTCTTGTGTTTTGTGGGTGTTTTGTCTTACTTTTGTGCACAAACACCCACCATTACACGTTCCTTTAGCTACTGAGGTACTAAGAGGCTGTTCTTGAAGTTTTGGAGCTGGTTTGAGCCAAAGAAGCTGCTGGTCCATCATTCTTGAAGAGGGTCAACAAGGGTAAGAACTTATCCCTTTTATTCCCCATTTTTGCATAGCTCTTTAGTCTTCTTTGCAACTATTTTTAGACTTGGTGTATAACATATAAAATTTTTTTTTTTGCCTACTCTAAATAATTGGTTCAGGGTGTTGAGCTTTGAGGTTGTTTGACCCCTCTTAGGGCTTATTTGACCCCTTTTTTATGCCATTTTGGTGAGCTCCGGGACCATTGTGTTTGGGCCTCCTCACCACTGAAATCTTGAGGAATTTCAGTGGTAAGGATGGTGCCTTGAGGTCCTAAGAAGGAGAGGGCCACCCCCTCTCCTTGTTGTCCCTGAAAAGGGCCATTTTAGCCTCTTGTGAGAGCATCTAATTTAGGTTCATGTTGGCCATGTCCTAACTGATTTTTGTGCTTATTATGTCATAATATAGCTCTTTTTTTACTTGGTTTAGATACACCAAGCTTCCTTAGCATACATGCCTTGTAATGCCATGTTTTGGCCTTAACATGCTTTAAGTGTTGACCCTTGTTCTAGCATGGTTTTGGCCAAGCTTTGTGAAGCTTTTGTGTATGTTTTAGTGTGCTTTAGCTCTATTTTCAGTTGCTTTGGTCATGCTTAACATATTTTGTATAGTCTCTTTGCATTCTAGCTTGTAGGCCTTGAATGTGTGATGTCATGAGCATGCTTTACTTGCTTTAATTAGTTGGTTTGGCACCTCTACTTTATGCAATTCCAGAGTTTGGTATGTTTTCCATATGTCCATGATCATCTCTTTTAAGTGTGCTTAAAATTTGCCTTTTGATGCTTAGGAATCGGATCATGTATGCATGCAGGCTTGTATGTGCATTTGGCCCCATCTCCATAGTTTATGGCCACTGTTTTAGGCTTGTTTGAGGGCTGCCTAAATTAGTTTAAGTCCATCTTTCATGTGTTATAGCATGCTTGCCTTGTGCATTGTTGCATACTTGGCCTATTACATGTTATTGCTTGCTTGAAATCATGATGCATTTGGCATGTATTTCATTGGTTAAGTTGCTTTGCATTGTTCCTATGCTTAGTCCAGCTTACATGTTGTTACACGTTTGCCACTAGCATAGTTGTCACATGCCTTGCATGCTCATTTTGCATCCTTAGCCTCCATGTCTAGGTTGTATTCCATTTGCATGCATTCTTCACCTCTTGAGTTGAGTATGATAGAGGTAGAGCCCCTTTGTTTGATTATGTGCATTGCATTCCATATCAAAACGCATACTTGGTTTCTTGGGCCATCACGCATTGAAATGCACGATTGGTGGTCCGAGAATCGAGACCCATCCTCCTTTGAGTCATGAATATGATAAGGAGTGTGGTTGGTGCATACATTGCTTGAAATGCATTGCCATGCTATGTTTTGCCCTCTGCTGCTGTCAAAAACAGATTCGGCAGGAAGCTTTGGCTGGCCGGCCATCTCCAGTGCCGACCGGCCATCCATCAATGGCCGATATCTTGAAAAAGTGGCCGGTGATCATTCCCTTTGGCCGGTGACCAATTCCATTAGCCGGTGGCGTTCCACCGCATTCATAGAAGCAATCCTGGGACTTGTACAGTCCTCAGAGGAGGATAACAGTCAAAGCAGAGGCAACTTGTGCATGGCAGTGGCTTTCCGAGAGGAGCCAAACACGCATTACATTGGGCCCTCTTCCCGAGGCTGTTTACTGTTTTATTGGATTAGTTAATTTGTTAACTAGTTTAATTGGTCTGTAATATTTAATTAGCTTGTAGGTTAATTAATTGTACTATTCTTTTGGTCCCTCCGAGCGAGGGCAAATTTGTAATAAGTGTGGGTGCGTGTGTGCATGTCTTCTAACCCCCACTTCTTTCTCCCTTTTACTTACCCGCTTTTGATGGTTAGTATTAGGTCATATTTAAATTAGCATACCTTATGCTATGCATGCATGCATCCATACATTTGTCTTGCATGCACCGGGCTCGGCGCATCATACTAACTGCATTTGTATTCCAAATTCCAAATTGAATATGTGTTAGTTGTAGCATTTCACATGTTATTGTAGATTAGCCGAGCCCACCTTAGTTGCATTTTGCATGTGTTGCATTATCCATCTTAACATGAACTAGGATCATGCATATGATTACTAACTAGTTTCTGTTTTGGCTCGGAGTACTCGGTAAGTTCTCATGCTTTAGCACCCTTGCATGTGTGTGAGTGTTGCCATGACAGCATACTTACCATGAGGCTAACTGCTTATGTGATATAACTACTTGAATGCTTGTGGGTAAAGGTTGGGTTACTTAAATTGGAACAATGCATTAGATGCGAATTTTAAGCCCACTTAAGAGTGGCAAAACCATATTTTCTAAGCCCACTCGAGGGTGGCAAAATCCATGTCTTAGCCTACTCACGGGTAGCACCATCAAATCATCCTCAAATAAACAAACATGAAATGTTTTGTTCCAATTTAGGCGACTTAGTCTATACTTGTTTGCTGTGCGCATCACGTAGTAAATCTAGGCTATTAACCGGAATAAGAACACATAATGTTTTTTAAAAATCAGATATCATGGTTAGTAGAGGCCAGTCTTCGGACCGGGCGAGAGGGGGTGCTCATAGCTGACCTTCCCCAATCGTACCCAAGTTCTCGAGCCGAGGCAACTTTGGTGATGATGGACACGTGACCTTTGGCATCGAGTCAGGGTTTCCTAAATTCCCCCATTAAAAAAAATATTTAGGTGGCGACTCTGTATCTGGCAAAGCAGTCCATGTTTGGCACTTCTTTTCTAAAAATCTGTTTTCTCAAAACGATTTGCCGAATTTGGACTCTTCGGTTCAGATTAAGAACCGTGACAAAATTGAGTCTGAACTGTGTGGTGAGGCCCTCACGCGGGGCGTGTCCACAAGTATATGCAGCCCAGTGTAGTAACTTGAAGCGTATTCTTCCTATTTGTACAGACTGGGAGGTAATTTTTTGCTCCTTAATGATGCTACCTTCTAATTTTTTATCAGTTTTTTTTGGGTGAATAAATTTTTTTTTATCAGTTTTTGTTCGCCCATAATTCGCTTTGATACATCTTTTGAGCTTTTTGTAAGAACAATCAACCACTTATTCCTCCTACCTATTACCTGGTATAAAATGCATATGAGCACATGTAGAAGCTCTCCTAGTTGTGGTTTTGATTCTAAGCATGTCTATTTAGCTTCTACAACATGGATTGCAACATATATATATATATGTATAATATATATTGAGGAGGCTGTTTGGTCAGGCTGATTTCGAAAAAGCTCAATGGGGTTTCCACAAATAGAAGTATGTGGGATTTCGATTCCTTTATAAAAGAGTGTGAGTTGATTGATCTACCCTTGAGTAGTGCTCGGTTTACTTGGTCTAATCTTCAGGAGAATAGTGTTTGCCATAGGTTGGATAGATTTCTTCATACTTTGCATGGTGAGGAGTTGTTTCCTGATTTAAGGCAAGAGGTTGTGCCAAGAGTTGTTTCAAACCATTGCCAGGTGATTTTTGAGAGTTGTCCCTTTAAATGGGGTCCAACCACCTTTAGATTCGAGAACATATGGCTGAAAAATCGCTCTTTTAAAACTGATTTCAAGGAGTGGTGGGAGAATGGAAGAGTCCATGGGTGGGGAGGGTTTCAAGTTTATGTGAAAGTTGAGAGGGGTCAAGGAGAATTTAACGATTTGGAAGCGTAAGTTTTTGGTGATCTAAATGAGTTGAAAGCAGAGTTGGTTTGAGGTATTGAAGATTTGGATGCAAAGGAGTCCAGGGAGGGTTTATCTAGGACTTCGAGAGATGAGAGATCATTGCTCAAATTAAAGTTGGAAGAGCTTGTTTTTTGGGGACAAAGAGCTAAGTTGAAATGGGCAAAAGACGGCAACATCGATTCAAGATTTTTTCATAGGGTTGCGTCGGGGAAAAGGAAGAAGAATTTCATTAAAAATTTGGAAATTGGGCAAGGATTGGTTGGTGAATGAGGAAAGAGTAAATCGTTAATGAGATTTTCTATTTTTACTCAATTCTCTTTTCTAATGGAGGAGTGGACCGTCTAGGGATCAAAGGTATTTTTTGGGCTCCTGTGGATACCTTGAAAGTCAGTTGGTTCAAAAGAACCTTTGAAGAATGTGAGGTGCAGTAGGTTGTGTTTGAATGCGAGAGAGATAAGGCTCTAGGCCCGGATGGTTTCTCAATGGTAGTGTTTCAAGATTGTTGGGAAATCGTGAAAGGGGATCTTATGAAAGTGGTTGGTCAGTTTTTTTAGAGTGGGGGAGGTTAACTTATGCACCAATGCATCCTTCATTTGTCTCATTCCCAAGAAAGAGAAGTCAGTTAAGATTGGAGATTTCAGACCTGTTAGTTTGGTTACACTACTTTACAAAATTTTGGGAAAGATGCTCCTTAAAAAGGGCTGTCCTTGGGAAAACCATTTCTCCTTCAAAAGGGGCCTTTGTGCATGGACGGCAAATCCTGGATGTGGTCCTAGTGGTCAATGAGATTGTTGACACTTTCGATGACATGCGAACACGGCGGAGACATGTATGGGACACACCACATGGCGTGTCTCCTTATTTAATTAATTTATTTTCAGAGGACACACTGAAAACACTTTGGAGACACACTAGGGACATGCCAAGTTTTTTTTTCTTTTTATTTAGTGTTTTTGATGAATGTTAAATGTTTATTATTATTTTTTTCCTTAGATTTAAATACTTAATAGATCATCTATAAAATAAAAGATGTGTTAATTTAAAAGTGTTTATTTTATTTATTATTATAAAAAAGAAAAGAATTAGAGTTAGTTTTTGTTAATATTAATTGTTTGTAAATGTAATATTAATCTAAATAGTAAATGAAAATATATAAAAACATATTTTATTGTCGTGTTCCCGCTGTGTCCGTGGCCCCATTTTTTGGAAATCGCCATGTCTCATGTCCGTGTCCGTGCTTCTTAGTTGAGTAATATAGGGGATTGCATAAAAAGGGCATTGTTTTTAACGTGGACTTCGAGAAAGCATACGACCATGTGGATTAGGGCTGTTTGGATTTTGAGTTCGAAAGGAAGGTGACACGACCCAAACCCACTCCTAAAGGTTTAGGCCATGACTGGCCTGTAATCAGGCCTTAAAGACAAAATTTCAAAAATATTTAATTAATATCGAGGCTTGAAGCGGAAGTAAAACAAAATGAATAATGTCCATTGCGCTGTGCATACATGATGAACTAAAATATTTAAAACATTGAAACATACTTTTATCATATACATATTTAAATCTTAATACATCTCACACACATATATATAAGACTTAAAAAAAAAAAAAGAGCTTAGCAAGCTTGACAAAATAAAACTAAAGCCTCATCACGGAGGCACTGCTTGGGTGGCTTGACAAAGGGCGGACTTCGAGGCAAACTTTAATGCTGATCTTCCACTTGCTCACTTACATATATATAAGGAGAGAGGGGTGAGTTAGAGCCCAGCGAGTAATACCTAAATAAAGAGGTTAATGAATGAAGTCCATAACAATTTATAACAATTTAAAAGTGTGTCTTACAATTTTCAAAGCGAATCTTATATCATTTTGAAAACAAAGTATGTGCCATATTTTTACATTTCCAAATATCATATAACATCATTTTCAAAGTGAACATTTATCGTATCGAAATCATACTTTTTCAAATGAAACATATATCTGAATCAAACAAAGCATTTTCCATATTGAATCCATTAACAAAACATTATACGTGGTACATCTAGTCGAATACGAAGGGCCCAAAAGCATAATCAAAGGGACCATGAAGGTCAACAAAGGAATCACATGAGTCTAAACGACGGGACCATCTATGCCAAGCAAAAGGACCACTCGAGCCAACATTAGAAATCTCTGTAACCAAATAATGAAGGGCCTTGGTATTATTTCCCCCAGGCAAGGGCCTCATCAACACAGGGCCATGGTATTGTTTCCTCCCAGGCGAGGGCATATTTTGTTAATCAAAGGGCCATGGTATTGTTTCTCCCAGGCGAGGGCCTTTTAATGGATGCCCTGATTATATTTTAAAATCAGACATTCATTCATTCATATAAAATAACATTTCATAAACATGATTCATATAACAATTTACAGAACACTTTTCGAACATATCTTTATAGAGATATTACTTACAGTGGGCTTGACTCGAATATAACTCCTTGGACACCCAACCTACACAAAGCACACAAACGAACATATCGAAACACAATATTACTCTCTTGATCACGTATAACTTCTCTTATTCTTTTCTTCCCTAATAAACCGAATTCTTGTTTCATGTATTCTTACTTATTCTTTCTTTTCAAATAAACTGATTTCTTACTTTGCTTCATAATCAATTAACTTTTGTTGGTTCTTAACTTATTAAACTTCATTTCAAAACTTGGGGTCATCCATGGCCTGTTTGAAATCATGAAAATACTTTGGAAAAATACCAATACATGACCCTTTAGGAATTATTTACTTAAAACCTCAATAATTTGCAAAAACTTGAATTAAATCTTTATGCATGTAAAGATTTTCCATACTTCTTTTCTTTAGAGAACAAAACATGAAATTGAATATGGAAACTTAATTTTTTGAAATAAATGCAATACAAAAGCTTTCATGCAATAGTATTTCAAAATCCAAACCCAAAATCAAACTCATAAACTTAAAAACAAGACATAAAAATTTCATGGGGAAGAAAACATTTGTTTACAAGGACTTTACAAATTAATTATGTTAAGATATAATTCAAATGTTCGTCTTAGTTCTCTTCAAAACATAGAATAAATTCTTCAAAATTCTTGAAATCTAAAATGCATGTAAATTTAAGGTATCAAAACTTATAGCATTTGTTCATGTATGTGAAAATGAAATTCCATTTCGTGCAAGGCAATATAAATCAAATCCAAAATGATTAATTTCCAAATAACTTCCAAAACCATGAACCTAGCTCAATTTCCTTGATTTTCTTCTTAATTTCTTCCAATTGCATGATGTTGATTCCAAACTCATCTTTAATTTCAAGTGTAATACAAAGATTCTACAAAAATCAAGCATGATTCCCATACCTTAAGCTCTAATTTCAGAAATTAAATTTGATTCCCCCCTTGGGTCTTCTTCTCTTCAAATCTTGAACTTCTCTTGCTAAAGGTGAGCTCTCTCTCTCTCTCTAAAATTGCCCAGCAGAAAACATGAGTAATGAAGTTACACCCTTGAACTCATCAGCAATACACGTATACACACCCTACTTTTTCATTAGGGAACACGTGCACACACACACACACACTAGAATTCTTCCAGCACATCACTCACATACACACACACACAGATTTCTCAGTGCGCACACATAATTCTCAGCACACCCACACCCACACCCACACCCACACCCACACCCACATCCACCCTCAAATTCTAGACCATTCCACAATTCTATTTATGATTAAGATTAACTTAATTAAGTAACACTGAGTCTTAATAATTCTTGATTAGCACATAATTTAATTAATCATAATTAATTACAAATCCCACATAATTTAATTAGTCGAATTAACTTTAATTAAGGCCCAATTAAATATATTTAATTTTTACCAATCTGAATCAGATTTTTAATCAAACTCTCAAAAGGCTCCAAATATCAAATTAAACTTATTGCCATCATCAATTTTGGTTTCTCAAATCTCTAAGGCCTTCAATTTCAGATTAAACTCAAAATCTCTGTCAATAAATTACATATTCAAATTGGACACCTCATGAGTAAATTTAATTCATAATAATCATAATTCCCAATCCTCATAACTTAATTAGCTCCAATTCGGACCCAATTAATCAAATCTTAATTTTACTAAACTGAATTGAATATTTATTGAACTCCCAAATGGGTTAATACTTGAAATTAAACTGATTCAACTCATCAATTTCACCTCCTTAAGTCATTTAGGTTTTCAATTTCTAATTCCAAAATAAATCCTTAATAGAATCATATACAAATCAGACTCCATAATTCTTATAAATCCCAAACTAAATCAGAATAATAACTAATTAAAATCCAAATCTCCTTAATTAATTAAATGCAAGATATTATATGTGGTGGGTCATTACAGAAGGGCTTTGGGTCTAGGGGGAGGAGGTGGGTTTGGGGGGGGGGGTGTCGTCATGCAATATGGCGGTCATTGTGAATGGTAATGCTGGGAATTCTTTTAGGTAATTGTGAATGTCGTCATGCAATATGTCACCATTTTGCTTATTTTAGTAGTTGATGTGTTGGGTAGAATCATCGTTCTAGCTAAAGAAAAGGATATTATCAAAGGATTTGTGGTGGGCTATGAAGCACGGGTGCGGGTACGGATATTGGTACGGGTACGATACGGGTATGCCGATATGGCAAGACTTAAAAAAAACAGGATACGGGTACGGCTGGGGTACGCCAATAAGGTTTTTATTTTTTTATAATTTATAGTTTGAGATCCAATCTATAAATTAAAGTTCAATACCAAAACTAAAAGGAGAAATTATAAAACCAAAAGAGAAATCATGGTTCAACAATACCAATACCAAAGCAAAGTCTAGAAGCTATTTTAATGCCATTAAATAGGAGAAATTACAAAATAAAGTTTCATTTCAAAATCAAGCTAAGCAAAATTTAAAAACGTGAAGCTTTAGTTTTCACTTTTATCAACTTCATCATTGAATAATATATCTTTCATCTCTAGCACATTATGTAAAGGATTTACAATTTCAAGTAAATAAGAACTCTCTAATAAATTAAACGTATCCCCACCAATGTCTCATAGCTTGATGTACTCCTGATGTACCCATGAAGTACCTATCCAGTACCCAACTATCAAAGAATGTATAAAAAGTACCCGGTATGTATTTCGGGTACTTGGTACGCATGCAATCCTATCGGTACGATTACTAGTACCTGGTAAGTACATGGTACGAGTATAACAATATTTTCGGAGTACCCATGCTTCATAAGTGGTGGGTAGGGATAGGATTGGTGTCACCCATTACAACTTGCGGATGACACTATCTTTTTTTCATTAAAGGAGAAGGGTAAGGTTGGCAATTTGCTAATGCTTTTGAGAATCTTTGAAATTGTGTCGGGGCTCAAGGTTAATCTTTGTAAGAGTAGTGTTGTGGGTATTAATTTGAAGTCTACCTATGAGCAAAGGATGGCAGATATGTTGGGATGTTCCATTGAGCAATTTCCTCTCAAATATTTTGGGCTTCCATTGGGAGGAGATCCTAGATCGGCATCTTTTTGGGAGCTTGTACTTGTCAAAATTGGGAAAAGATTAGAGGATTGGAAGCAATCCCTGTTATTCCACCCGCCGGGGGGGTGGTTGGGGGGGTACTGTCCGTGTTGGGTTGTGTTCCTATTTACTTCTTATCCTTGTTCAAGATTCCGGTCAACATTGCGAGGAAAATAAATTGATAAGATATTTTCTTTGGAAAGGGTGCGATGAGGGTAAAAGGGATCATCTAGTTAAGTGGGAGGTTGTTTCTCTTCCTAGGGATAAAGGGGCATTGCTATAGGAAACATTGTTACTAGGAACATTGTCCTCTTGAGTAAGTGGTTATGGAGATTTCCTGTTGAAAGAATGTCACTATGGTATTCTATCATTAAAAGCAAGTATGAAGTTCAGGCCAATGGTAGAGATTCTAATGTGGTTACTGCAGGCAATTGTCGTTCTCCTTGGAAGTCGATCTCTCTTTTGTATCCACAAGTGTCCAATTTCCTATCATTGGAAGTGGGGAATGGGGTGAGTATCCGATTTTCGGAGGATGTTTGGTTTAGGGGATTCCTCGTTCAATTGTGCTTTTCCTCTCCTTTACAAGTTGGTTTGTACTCGGGATGTTTCAATAGCATCGGTGGCATGTTCTAATGTGGCACCTATTTCTTGGAATCTTGGTTTTCGTTGGAATTTAAATGATAGGGAGGTTGGCGAGTTGGCTTCTTCGTTGTCATTGATTGATGGGGTTTCTCTTTCTTCCTCTTGTGATAGTAGGGTTTGGAATATCAGTTCTTCAGGGGTCTTTTCTTGTAAATCTCTGTTCAATAAATTCATTGATGATCCCTCTGTCCCTTTGTTTCCTCTTCATAGGAAAATTTGGAAAGCGACTGTTCCTCGTGAAGTAAAGTTTTCATGTGGTCCTTATCTCAAAAGGGTGTCACAACCAATGACCTTTTCTAAAGGAGAAGGTCCAATCACTTACTTTGTCCTCAATGGTGTGTGATGTGCAAGAGGAATTCAGAATCGGCAGATCATCTATTTTTGGACTGCCCGGTGGCTTTTGCTTTATGGCAGCATTTGTTTGGCCTACGTGATGTTTAGTGGGTTGCTCCGTGGGACTGCATTCATATGCTTCGTGTTAGGTTTGATGGGTTTGGCGGCAACAAGAGAGCCCAACCAAAGTGGTCCTATATTGTGTTTGCTATTTTCTGGACTATCTGGTTGGAGAAAATGCACGAATCTTTCACAGCAAAAAATCAGATGAGGAGGCTTTGTGGAATAGGGCGGGATATTCGTCTTTATTTGTAACGCCCTCAAAATAATAACATTAAAGCCATCAATATAGACATGCATTGATATATAAAAACTCCACATTCTTCTATTCATCAGAGTTCCATTACAAAAAGTATTACATGTTAACGACAAAAGCAAATGCCCTAAAGGCTTACAGCTTTCCAAGTTAACACTTGGTTACAACAAAAGAGTACTAACTCATTTACACATTAAGCCCTTGGCTTGAATTTACATGTAATACATCAAAAAGAAATAAGACAACAAAAGTGTGTCCGCCTCTAGCCTCCCAAGCTATGTCCTTGGAGATGGCATGCTACCTGTACCTGAAAATGATATTCCCATATAGGGTGAGCCACAGCCCAGTAGAGATATGCTAAACACAGTATAAGCAATGACTAAGACATTAGCAATTGATAAATGTTCAATTTTCATAAACCAATTCATAATCCATTTCCATTTCTTATCAATTTCACAGTTCCCATCAATGGCTCAGAACCTGGCCAACCACTTATATGAGACCAAGACTCATATTAAACGTTTTCCATTTTTACAATAGATAAACACATAGGTTATATCAATATCTCAACAGATAAGCATACAAGCTATATCCACATTTCAACAGATATGCATATTAGCTATATCAACACTTCCCATGACAAGCATATGAGTTGTATCAACACTTCCAATGACAAGCATATGAGCTGTATCAACACATTTTCTGACAAGCATATGAGCTGTATCAGTGGAGTCCATCCCCTATCTCCTCCCAAACAATGTTCGGTTTAGAGGTCAATCCCCTATCTTCCCCTAAACCGTGGAGTACATCCCCTATCTCCTCCCACACACACAATGCATATATACACAAAGGTCATATACACAATCAATCAATACATAACATTAATGTATTCTATCAACCGTCATACTCTATGACATATCCAATCGATTAGTTTTAGTTTGCCTAATCATCATGCATTGTCTACAACAATCAAAACTACCCTCCACCAGTAGCCCAAGCAATTATTTCTAAACAGATAATAAAAGTTCCAACAGATAAAATATCAATGTTTTCAAAAGTGAGCGATTAATAAATCTAACTCCACTATTTCACCATATAATGAACCGATTTCATTATTTCCAACTTAATTCCAAAAGTTTACAATTTTCCCAAATTAATTATGTCAATTAATTTATACAACAAATTAGGGTTTTCTACCCTCTTTCCCAATATTGACCCAATGGCCTAATATCAACAACCAACAACCAAATCATCACTTTGGAACCCAAATATACAAGTTTTGAACCCCAAATCACACAACCCTTTTTATACATTTTGAAACCCTAAGTCCCAAAATTTCCCAAGTTCAACATTCTATCAAAATAACTAAAAATCTGGGTCAAAGACCATAAGAGTGAGTAGGAATCCCTACCTCAAGGATGACAACCAACGGAGAAGATGATGAAAACGAACTTGCTCCAAATCACGAGTTTCTCGGATCAAAAGATAGCCCTCGACGATCAACAACTCTTTTGTAAAGGCCAAAGGTGAGGAAATCACTCCTACTAGATCAATACCTAGAGAGAAGGTAGAGTTCTAGAGTGAGAAGCTCAACAATGGTGTTTGTGGAAAAGTAAGAGAGAGAGGAAAAGTGAAAAAGTGATTTAAAATGACCCAGCGGATAACTCATATACGTATGACCCGCTCGAGCGGAGAACACAGCGCTCGAGCGCCAAGAACAAAATCTGGACACGCTCGAGCGCAACAAGGCCCGCTCGAGCGCCAAGACACAAGAATAAAGCACATCCGCTCGAGCGTGAAAACCAGTCCGCTCGAGCATAGATTTCCCCCTCCCAGAACTTATACCCAGGAAGTACTGCCCGCTCGAGCGCCAACCGACCCGCTCGAGCTCTACCGCTCGAGCGTAAACAAACCCGCTCGAGTGTAAAAATCACATCTGCAGAAGTTTTCCAGGAACACGAAATACTGGAGGTGTGCAATACCCGCTCGAGCGCAAGAAGGCCCGCTCGAGCGGATCGCCTAAAAACTGAACAACAAGGAATTGAAACTAAGGCCTAACCAACTTGTAACAACCCTGTTCAAAACATCCTAAAACTCAATCAAGTGGAATTAAAGGACGACAACAAGATAGATACCACTACCAACTTCACGGAACCGAGTCCGGAATACAACAGAACAGTAAAGGGACAACCGGGATCGCTATATTATTTGGCTTCATATTTGGCTTTGTGGAATTTTTGGCTTCCTTTTGAAGGAGTTTCATTTTTCTTGATTTCTAGAGATTGGGCTGTTGTTTGCCATCTCTAGTGCTAGGAGTTTAGTGAAATTTGTTTTGATTGTTTTGCCTTTTCTTTCTCTATTTGTTTGAGGGCTTCTTGTCCTCTCCTCTCATTTTTCTTTTTTAATAAAATTCTTTGTTGATGCTCAAAAAAATGTTTCTAGAAACTATCGCCACTCTTTGTGTTTCATCCTTCAACTATTAATTTTATTTAGGCTAAATTACAGATACACCCCTTGAGTTTAAGTTAAAATACGAACTGCCTCCTATAGTTTTGAAAATTACAAATATTCCCTTGCCAAATTTTTTATTAACAAAATTAACAGAAAAAATAAAATTCTTAACTACTCTCCTATACTAAAAACAGTTAACTGACTTGATGATTTATTAATAAAAGAGGTCATTGGTTAAGCAATTAGAAACTTGAAGGGGCGGGATGTAATTTCTAGAACGATAAGGGGTAATTTGTATTTTAAGCAAATCTCAGAGGGTGTATTTGTAAGTTACCCTTTATTTTTATTTAGTCCCTAAAGATATTAATTTCTACTAAAGTAGTCCAATTGAATGTTAAAACCTAATTTGATGGGCAAAAAGTCATTTTAATATTTGAACAATTTAAACCACATGACCAAACAATCATTTTTTTGTTTGCTAATTTGAAATGAGGGTTATAGAAGAAGATGGGTGTATGGTTGTAGAGTGTAAGTTGTCTAATATAGTAGTTGTATGATTTAGGCTATGTTTGGCAATAGATAACAAAGCTACATTTTTTTGTAGAGCTTTTTTCTTTTTTTTTTTTTTTCTCTTCAGTACTTTTTTTAAAAAAATTGTGCCAAAACGTTTTACTTTTTAGGTTTGTCAAGTCTAAATGGATCTTAAAAGTAAGGAAATTTTGAAAAATTCCAAGAAAAGTTCACCAGAGAAAAAAACTCAAAAAAGTCAATTTTAATGTTTTTTTTTTAAAGTTGCTTTTCAAGTCTATCTAGTCTAGTGGGACTTAAAAGTGAACGTTTTTGAATTTTTCTTTTTATAAAAGTTCACTAAAGACCAAAAAAACCAATAAAAAAACTACTAAAAAAGCAATTGCCAAACCCACTATTAGGTTGTCCAAACTGTGAAATTATCTTTTTGCCTAGTAGATTAGCTTTTCCTCATTATTGATTTGGATGGGCCATCTCTAATTGAACCATAAGAACTGAAATCAAAATTTTAGGGATTAACTAGATAAATTGATAGTTTAGGGATGAAATAGAAAAAAAACGACAATAGTTTGGGGGATAAAACTGAAATTAACCCTGAAAAATATTTAGTAAACTGATACAAGAGGTGGTTGATATTGCAAATAATTAATCTTTGTAATTTAGTTTTCTTGAATTGCTGCAATGAAAGGAGAATTAGTTGTTGACCTGTCGTATTGTTATCTAGTTGAATAACTGTTTAAATGTAGCTGTAGAAGGGCAATGAAGTAGCAGAATGGTGAGATGACTCTGTCTATTTTTTGATGTCACATTTACAGGGTAAAGTCCGTTTTCTTTGAGGAGACAATTATATATTATCTTATACAAGACTACTGTAGGTACCTATACCATGCCCGACACGTGGCGAGCCCTTCGGGCACCGCATCATTGTCATCACACCCCCACATGGAAAACCTCTAAGGCACCACTGTCAATTGAGATTGCATGCCTAGCCTAAGTCGAGGCATGCACACCATCAAGTATGGAGAGCTCCAAGATAAATGAGCTGGGCTATCAGCTTGCCTACGCGCTCATTGAGGACCTAGACTCACTTGCATGCCAATTTGGGTTCTTACTTACCCACGCTCTCTTAGAGGCCTAAAGTTGAGCCCTATGAAGCACCGACACGTCCCCAGGCACTGCGTACGAGTGTCGGACACGTGTCGGACACTGACACGCGTCGGACACGCGGTAGACACGTGTCCGACACTCTCTCTAACGTCTCTTTTTTTTTTTTTTGAAATCTTCCAGTTTGGCACACCATGGACACGGCGGGACACTTTCCGAACACGCCTAAGGGGAATCGAAAAGCCCTAACTGTTGGACAGGAGACGGAGAAAGAGAGAAGGAGATCGACGGAGACAGGGAAAGAGAGAAAGAGATCGACAGAGACAAAGAAAGATATCGACAGAAACAGAGAAAGAGAAAGAGATCGAGGGAGGAGAGAGGAGAGAAAGAGATCGAGGGAGAGAAGCCTAACCTGTTTCCGATCAATCCAAGAAGCTGAGGTATTCTGCTTCTTCTCTTCTTCTCCTTCTTCTCTCCATCTTCTCTGGTCTTCTTCTTCCCCTCTTCATTTTTTTCTCTCCTCTTCCCTTTCGTCTCTCCCTTTTCTGACTCTGTCTGTCTCTGCTTTTTGACTTCACTCTCCCTCTCCTCTATTTTCTCTTTTATATTTTTTTTCAACGTTTCTCTCTTCCTTTCTTTTTTATTTCTTTTTTATTTTGTTTTATACTTTTTTTTTGATAAACTTAAAATTCATAAAATAAATTATTTTTATTTTAAAAAACTCGTTTTTTATTAAATTTTTTTTAAATTATGTTATTAATTTTATTATTATTGTGATTGTGTAAGAATTAATGATTTTATTTTTATTTTAGACATATAATAAATAAATAAAATTATATATATTAAACGTGTCCCCAGCATGTCGTGTCCCCTATTTTTTGAAAAATTGCGTTTTCGAGTGTCCGTGTCGTCTCCCGTGTCCGTGTCCGTGTCCGTGTCCGTGTCCGTGCTACATAGGTTGAGCGCTTGGCTGCCTATTTAGTCCTTCGGCTAACATATGCTTGCATAGCAGCCTAAGGCTTGCCTTAATGTCACTCATTCTACTCAACCACTTGGCTTTCTAGGCTAGGAGTTGGGCCTAGGCAACCTCGCTTGGGGACCATCGGAGGACTGTGGATTGGAGGCTAAGACCATGGTACCATCAAGGTTTTGCTTGGCTGTCTCCTTAGAGAGAGGCAATGTGGACCTTATATCCATGCCTCTACATGCATGATACGTTGCCTTTGAAGATATCAGACCTATCACCCCAGATGACAACCAAGTTTATATCAGCTTCTTGAGGTGAGGGGAGCCCGCCACCTGTCCCTCAAGTTGCTTGGGCTCCTCCAATACTAGAGGAGCTTATATAACGTATCATACATGCAACGACCACGATCATCATACAACAACACTACTATAACTACACAAACCCTCAGAGCACGTTTGGTACGATGGAATGGGCTAAAATAGGATGCCCATTCTGACTTTGCATTCCATTTCCCATGTTTGGTATGTCTTATCTAAGTGAGAATAGTCATTTTAATGGAATTGTTATTCTAACGTATGAGAATGCCTATTCCTTTCTCTAACCCAAGGAATAGCCATTCCATTCTATCATAGAATCACCATAAAACATTATCAGTTAGCTACGACCACCATTCCCTTCTACTACCACTCCCTCCCACCATTGCTACCACCGTTACTACTATTGCCATCGCTACAATCACCACCACCACCCTATTGCCGCCACCATCACTACCACTACTACCGTTACTACATTATCACCACCACCATCGCCACCACAACTGCAAGCACCACATCACCACCACAACCACTGCATCACCACCACCACACCTCCACAACCACTACCACTACCTCCACGACCAGCGCCACCGCCACCGCCACCCTACTACGCCATCGCTGCCACCACTACCAATACCACCATCACCACAACTACCACTGCTACAACCGCCACCTTCACAATCACTACCACCATCGTTAGAATCACTACCCTACTACCTCCGTTTTTACCATCACCACTGCCTTTGCTCCTAGAACCATTACCTTACCACCACGTTAACAAAAAGCACACCACCGCCATTATTATCGCAAGAACCACCACTCTATTGCTGCTACCCACCAACACCACCATCGTCACTGCCACTACCATTACCTTACCACTACTATCACCATTTTTACAAAAATCACACCACCATTATCATGAGAACCACCACTCTACTACCGCTACTTGCCATCATCACTGTCGCCGCCACAACCAACACCACCACCGCCACAACCACCACAACACTAGCTTACCACCACCACCATCATGGTGACCTACCACCACCACCATCCTAATACCATTACTATCACGACCACTGATGCCGCCACCAATACCACCACTCACACCATCACTTCACAACTATCATAATCTGTATGAATTTTTAACTTGTTTGTTACTAGCTTGTTAAAACAAATAATAAAAATAATAAATAAATAAAATATAAAAAATATTCCATTCCATTAATTTAAAGGCATAACCAAACATGAGAATAAGAATTATCATTCTATTTCTATGTCATTCCATGTTGGCAACTAAATAATGGAATGGGAATGAACATTCCATTCCCATACTGATTCCATTCCTTCGTACCAAACATGCTCTAAGTGTTCAAGGTCTCTCACTACGCTTCCCCATCTCTAAGCCTACTTCGGTCTTCTGTTTCTCCACCTCCGGTGCTCTCAAACCACTAAAGTGCTCTTCATTTTCCCAGAGGTCTGCAACCGACCACCTCTAACCTCACTTACCCACAACTACCAAGCACACAAAATGCTATTTGAAACTTCCAAGTTTTCATTATGGTTGTATTCACCAATTTTCACAATGACAGCTTGGTTCACAGCCTCAAGGCTCAACGTATGTATATTGATATTATACAAAAAAGATAAAAGCTCAGCCATACAACATGTAAGGCACCTTTTTATACTGTAGTTCTTCCCAATTCTATTTAATACCGCTTGACCAACATCTTATCTAATCCAAATCTTCAAACCACGTTGAGCTTTTCAATAATTTTCAACAAGGCACAATTTTATTTAACTTCTGCTTTGGTTGTAGGCAGATACTTCAGACCTAGGAGCTTATACTTTACAAGAAGCACCTCCTGCGACGGGGTAATAAACTTTCAAGGCCCTCTCTTAACAAGTTGTATTTGGCCGTGATTGGATAATAGAGTTGGGCCCTATTTGGGAAAAATGATTGGGGCTAAAATAGCCTATAAAAACAAAAAAGGCTAAAATAGGCAATAAGACTAAATGTCACATCCTACACATCAATCAATCACTTTTTTCTCACAACCATATATTCAACTACTAAAAAATTCACGAATCATCACAAACACGACTTTTTTTCATCTCATAAAATAGCCAAAAAACCATAAAAGCCAACTAAAATAACCAAGTTCCCTAACGAGTCCTTAGTGGTATTGTAGCCATTATGAGGTCAATAGAGTATCATTCCAATAACCCTCACCTTTTGAAGGGAGAAAAGTAACGATCAAGCCACATATTTTCCTTCACAACAACCACATCGTATTGTTGTTTATGCTCATCGCTTTCCATTGTCATGAATACTTTCTCATACTATACTAGTAGACAACTTAATCAAGTTCTGTGAATAAGCAATGTGTTAAGTTTAGAGCTTGAGGCAGCGAATTCTGATTAGTAGTTTAAATACATAATTTGTTTAAATTGCTCAAATCTTGAGGTTTAGCTGCTTCCTTTGCAATATTTCTAGGCAGTTTTAGTTGCGTTGATCTTCATTTCTTCTCATTTTCTTGCCCTGTTACTTATGTAGTTTATAGTTATCTTGGAAATTAAATTCCAATGCTTTTGTAGTCAGCATGTTGGGCGATGGCCAAGTCATGGCTTGATGTTCAGGTGGATCTTGAACTAGCCCGCTTGCAACCAGGTGGAATGGATCAATTTAAAACTTATGAAGATGCAATTGACAGAAGTCATGGACAAGGAAACGGTGTTTCTCCATCTACAATTGGACCAGAAAATTGGCCACTACAAGTTCTGAATCAGCAACCTCGGCATCTGTCTGCGCTTCTCCAGAAACTCCATTCAAGGTATACGTCGTCAATTTATTACGGTTTTCTGGTGGGGTATATTAGTATTTGATAATTCTATTTTTTGCATGATTTAGTGACTCAGTACATGAAGTTATTACTCAAGAATACAAGGAGCAGCACCGGCAAATTGAAGTAAGAGCATCTTCTTAGCAAAAGACTTTAGCATACTTGAATATTCAAATGCCACTTCTTTATACGGATTGATTTTGAACTCTAAAATGAAGTCTCACGGGCCACCTGTTCCACTATAAATAAGGGTGGTTATGACTTGCTGGAAATGATGTCTTGTTGATAGTTAACTTGTTTGATGGACTGCCTAAAAGCGGATTGTTTTGCAGTAATGTAAGGATCAAGCCACCTATTGCTGGTTTCAATCATCAAAGTTTATTTTAGGCTGTGTTTGGATCATAGATTTAGGTAGGGATTTGGAAACATAAAGGGAAAAGGTACAAGTTAGTGAATTGTGAATGAAATATAGCTACATTTCACCAACATTTCCTTTTCCTTTTCCGAACTCTTACCCAAATCTATGATCCAAACACAAGCTTAAGGAATTTAATTCTGCTTTACTGGCTCTCACATCCTAAGCATGCATGAAAACTAATACATTGCATAATTACATAGTAATAACCGAATTAGCAATATTTAGACCATTGAATATCTCTATGTAGGAACAATATTTAGCCATGTTGAGTAGTAGATTATGAGTTCTATTCTACACAAATTATGCATATTCCAATGTTAATTGGATATAAAGAAACTTCACGGTCGTTGCTGACTAGGTGACCAAACATGTTACGAGACATTTGATGTTCAACATGCGTGAGATAGTATGCAAATGATATCATTTATTTGACAAATAAGGGGGGCAAACTTTTAGGTTAAAATTGTGGCGACACTACTGAATCTAAAGGTTTTAGGTTAAATACGACAAAAACAAATTATGTGGAATGCAATTTTAGCAAACTTAGAAATAAAGGTAAAGATCGAGTAAAACTTAAGGAGGGGTAAGTGGTACCCAAGAGTGGTCAATTTCTGATGTTTTGAGTCAATTATTCATAAAGATTGAGGAAAATGTGGCTCATAGATAGAATTAGAGTTGGTTGGATTGCTATAACTTATAAGGCATTTTGAGAAAAAATGAATTTTCCTCGATGTCCGACTCAAATTCAAATAAATTTTGAGATTCTCAACCATTGCCGACAGTAGGATTGGTGAAACCATTCGTAATGTGATCAGATTGGGCGGGTTGGGTGATTTGGCGTTTTGAACAGCCCTAAGTTAAAAGTGGCACCAACTCATGATAAAATGGAAGAAGGCCATTTGCGATGGTTTGACTATGAAGCAGAGTTCCACATTGCATGGGGTATGAAACTAATGTGCATTACATAAGCATGCGCAACCTGGACCAACATGCACACATGTAAGGAGGACTCATTTGATCCACATTGAGTGGTAAAAGAAGTAAAAGGCCCAGGAGGAGATGGATTGAGATGATAAGAAAAGACATAATTGATTTGGAATTATTTGAGGATATGACTTAAAATATTGCCAGCTAGGGGAAATGACCATATATCCTACCACATGTAATAGGGAAAAAGTTTGTTTAGGTGAGTTGAGTAATTGGGTGCAGAAAGAACACAATTCTAACATGTGTTATTTGGTCCTGTCATTTATGAGGTGTTTTGTACTCTGTTGCTTAATATAATTCAGTTCCCTCTTTGGATGAGAAAAAGCAAAGGGTTTATAATATTTTGGGGACGAACCTATTGCTAGCAACTCATTGGTATCATATTGCCTTTACAATATTTTGTTGATTATCTGTTTAGCACAGCAGGTCTATTCTGCATTCATTGGATTACTTGTGTATCTCCTTTCTCGCCTTTGTCTGTATTTCCATGTAGAATGGAAGAATTTCACGCCTTATCTTACTTTTGGCATTTTTTTATTTTTTATTAAAAAAAAAACCTAATGTACGTCCCTATACACCATGTCATGAATCATGACATCCGTGTAACCTGTTGATGAATTACATATATTTTTCTGCTGCTTGTGTGTATTGTGTTGGGACACAAGGCTTACTTCAGTTTGGTTCCTGTGTATATTGTTCCAAGAAACAAGTTTGGAGCACCACTATTTGTTTTATTGTTTTTCTCTTCCTGACTTCTCTTTTTTCAAAGTCCTTGCATTGTATGTTTGCTTGCTCTGTTTAATTTTAATAAAAACAAAGTATCTATGCTTGGTCATTTTTGCTTTCTACTATAGAAAGAAGTTTTTGCTTTTCTGTATACATAAGCAAATGTGGCAATTGTTTTAGTTTCCTTGGTTTGAATATGTCATTGGCCAGTCTTCTCTTACTGAACATTGATGTCCAGATGAATCTTATGATGGGGGATATACCGCATCTGCTAGATGTTATGTGGTCATGGATATCACCATCCGAAGATGGGGAAAACGTCTTCAGGTGATTTTTTACTTTTTATCAGCATTTAAAGTTAGAGTCCTGTTTCTAAGGACAAACCTTTGTTGTCTTTTAGATGTTCATGTGCCTATAACTTGTTATGGTCCTTCCAATTTGTGGCCACCTTTTATATTAGTTATATTCTTTTTGTGATTAACGAAATAGATATAAAATCCAAGTCGTCATTCACAGCTTTGTGTTGATCTATTTGAAAGCTAGACCATGATAGGTGGCTGAAATATACTGCCAAATGCTTAAAAGGAAAACATCTTAAAATAACTCTGTTGATGTTTTTTACAGGCATTCGAAGTAGCATTCTGTTTCACTATGGGCCATGTTTGGAAATTTTTCTTCCATTTAAAAAAAGTAAATAAATAAAAGTGAAAAGAACATTCCGTGCACATGCATGCATGCATCCGTGTTTGCTTAAACACTATTTGTTATTATAAACATTCATCCACCTGAGCATGGGATACTCATGTCATTGAGCTGTCTGTGCTTTTTGCTTTTTCTCAGGCCTCATGGTGATCCTCAGATGATTCGTTTTGGTGCACACTTGGTTCTTGTGCTTAGATACTTACTTGTAGAACAAATGAAGGGTGCTTTCGGAGAGAAGATCATGACTGTTGGTGACCTCATTCTTCATATGTAAGCGTTTTTGAGCCATGCTTATTAATCATTCATTCTTACAGATCAATAGATTGTCATACCTAAAATAATTGTCACAGTGGAGTTATCTTTTTAACATGGTTAGAGTTGGACAATATTGTTTTACATAAAAAAAACAAAGCCCAATTAGTACACATTAATGTGTTTGGGAGGAGAAAGATTGGGTACACACCTAGCTTTTGGCATAGTGCACAAAGTGGTTGCCCCGTGACTTGAACCCGTAACCTCAAGGTTATTAGGTCAAGGTTTTACCATTGAACCAATGGTCATCCCTGGACAATAGTATTTTACATGTGTCTATTATTTTTATTTGTGCCTTTTGTTTTGTTGTTTGTCCTCAGAGTTATCAAGGCAGAGAGTCCAGCTATGTCATGTTCATTTGCAATTATCATTTGAAAGAACATATAAAGATGATACAGTAGAACAATTCGTCTTCATATTCACTTTTGATAAGTAAGATAGTTGCACGGGCGGCAGAAGAAAGCACTCTAACAAGTAACAACTGATGGTAATTATTTATTAAAAATGAAAGAGTTACAGTTTTAAAGCATAGAATCAAGTTGGTTTCTTTAGAGAGAGTAACTGTATTAAAGCTAATTAGCGCTATCGAACACAAGTTACAACTGACATGTGACATATTGTATAGAAAACCAAATCTCAATTGTTGTAATGGATTTCAGTTAGAAATTTTTTGGTCTGTATTTGCTTTTTGGTTTGTAAGACCTTGGTCTTTAGATTCTATAATTTGTACCAGTAATTTTCTGCTTGTCCATTATACAAAGGACATGATGGCATCCATGTGGTCAAGTTGATTCATTTGAGAATCTCTTGGATGAGACTTGGCTTCATACCCCTGAAATGTGTGCCATCCGTAGATAGGATGGCTTACTTGCCTTGTGAAGAATGACGAAGGTTATGTTTTTTTTCCATTATATGATTTGGTAATATGTTAAACAAAGTCATATACAATTCTCTACATTAGCTTGGTATTGCCATGCATTGGGAGACATTATGTGCAACCATTAACTGGGAAATGCAATTTCTAATTTTCCAGGTACGCGATATTTCTATTTTCAAAGCACCATGAAGAGTTGGTTGGCATCTATGCTTCTCAACTTGCACATCATTGTTGCATTGACCTCTTTGTGCACATGACGGAGTTAAGGCTGAACAGCAGGTGTTTTTTAAAGGCAGAACTGAAATTTGTTTCATCTTTTTAATAGTTTTGGAAAAATGCTATCCAAACTAACAAATCACAAATTTTTCTTGCTAACTGTACAATAATGAAACTTTGGAAACTAGACTCACTTCAATGATAAAAGAGTTAAAAAGTTTGTATGATTTGTTTTGTGTATAGCATTACTCATTCTTTTGTTCTCCAACTTGTTCATTCCTTTTCCTTTATGTTTGATTTATTTAGTCTTTTTTTTTCCATATTTTTTTGGTCGGGCTGGAGTTGATGGTTCTTTAGACTTGTGCACAATTTACAAGTGCCTCAATTGTGCTTCACTATTTATTATTGGGGGAATCACTAAACAGTGGGACAGGAAAAAAAAAATTGCACAAAATGGAGGGGTGCTACTCCCCAGTGTTTGAGTTGCAGCCCCATCAAAAAATGAGTTGCACCCTCCTGTGTTTTGTTAATTTTTTTTTGGTCTTACACCCTGTATTATAATTCACCCTAAATAAAACTGAAGACGGCCATATAGTTGGAGGTGGAAATTTCAATCCAGGATTGAGTATTTTTTACAGATGTGTTACTAAAAGAAGAGAATTTCTAGAAAATACTATAGTTCGGAAGAAAACAGTATTGGTCTTTGTAATGGTCCTATGTCCTCTCTATATATTAACAAAATGGGAATTTTTTATTTTTATTTGTGTGTGTGTGTGTGTGTGTGTGTGTGTGTGTGCATACGGTTAGATATTTTTTGTTTCTAAACATGCTCATTGTGTTTGTATTGTATAAATGTACACTATTTTGCCAACATAATGAGCATGTTTATTCTGTGAATGCAGTGATAATGTTACTATGCCCAGGTTTTCTCAGCTAAACTATGTTAGCAAGATTATCCGTGTTGTCATTAAGGAGGTGTATGGTTGTTTCTTTTGAAATGAGGAGCCTTGGCTTCTTTATTTCGTTGGCCTATGGGTACTGTACTGTGAACAATTTCATAACTGTTCTCTTTGTTCATTTGCTGTAAAATATCCCACTAGCTGTGTCATAAACATGCTTCTAATTCCCTTTTCAACAAATTGTGTGTAGAACTGGGAGGGAAAATGTTGTGCTACCAACTATCCTGGATACACACAGATTATAAGATTCTTAAATATGAAGTTGTGAGTTTGTTTTTAATGTGGTAACATGTTGCTTTTTCTTTGGCCAGTGTGCATGTCAAATATAAAATCTTCGTTTCTGCTATTGAGTACTTACCATTTTCTCCTGGAGATGATTCGAAAGGCAGTTTCGAAGAAATTGTTGAGAGGTTTTCATCTAGTTCCTTGACCTTAGTTTTATTGTTTGAGACAGGGTGAATTGAATAGTATTATTTTTATAACTGGGGAGTTCATTTACAACCTACTCTAACAGGGTTCTGTCAAGATCTCGGGAAATCAAAGCTGGAAAATATGATAAATCATCTGATATTGCTGAGCAACATCGGTTGCAGAGTCTTCAAAAGGCTATGGTTGTACAATGGCTCTGCTTTACACCTCACTCCACTATTAATGATGCTCAGGCTTCTAGTGCCAAACTTCTCCTCCGAGCACTGTTACACAGGTATATATATATATATATATATTTGTACTTCTATTTGTATTTGGTCCCATAAAAATTGCAACAGGTCCCTTCTATTTACACGGACAGTTTTCTACACGCACAAAAATCGAAAAAGTGGGAGGATTATCTCAAATGTTAGAGAGGTCAATCAATATACATCTACCAACTCAAGTCTGTAGGTATTAGGTATCAGGTATCAGAGGCGGTGATGCAGAATATAAGAGGCTCAAGGAAGGCTAAATTCAAAGAAGCGATGATATTTAGACATTGGCATGATTTCAAAAAGAAAGTTATAGGAATTTTATATAATTATGTTTATAGTATTATTAGAGTCTAATTTTATGATTTTTTTTTTTGTTTTCTAGTCTTTTTAAGTGAAAGGTATTTTAGTAATTTCAAATTTGTTGACATGGGCTGCAGCGGTTGCCCATGAGTTGTCTTATGGGTCTAGTTATTTAATTGGTTTTTATTTGTGCTTTTTATTTGGTCTTAAGTTGGTTTTGGAAGTCAAAAATAGTTTTAGTAGTTTTCTTTTTTGATTCTAGTTGGTTTAGGAAGTCTCCTAGTTCTATATAAAGCCATCTAATGCTTATAATTTAATGGAGTCGATATATTAAAAATATTTCAATGCTTTGAAGCTTTCTTATGGACTGTGAAAGCTCCAAAATCCATTAGGGTTTGATAATAACTGAGAAAGCTTTCTTAGTCCCAATAATAACAAAGGGATTTTAGGATTGATTCCTAAACCTATCTTCTTCTTCTCACATACCCTAGTTATTAATATTGGGTTACTATTCACAGCCCTCAAAAAGTGCACTTTTCAACCTCAAAGCCCTATCCATTCACCCTCAAATCAACTTTAATCCCTTCCTATACCTATTAGCTCTTAATTTAACTGTTAAAGCTTAAATTACTCATTGTTTAGGTCATCATAGGAGTTACATGGGTAGGTATGATATCTTGGGAGGTGTATCAAGGCATGTAGCAGGCGAGAGTGAAAGGTCAATGTCCCCTCTCGTTAAGCCTAGTCAAGGTGGAGTTATTTTCTTAGGGTGGCCAGTTAACCTTGACAAACCCTTGATCCTAGCCTCCAATCTATAATCCTTAAATGATCTCGAGTAGTGAATGCCTAGGGAGACATAGGAAGTGCATAAGGGAGACATAGGCAAGCTGAGGACCAGGTTATGTTGATTGAGTCAAGATAGTCATTCTTGAGTGTTCCTAGTAAGAATAAGGTACAAAGAACAATGGTCAACATAGGCTCTAGGCAAGCTGGGTGCTCTAGAGCCATGGTGTTATTGAGCAGGTTATGGCTAAGCAGTGAACTCGGCTTTGCCACATATGCTCCCAACCATGCATTGTGCTCTTCATACTTTGACTCATTCACTTTGGAGCGCTTGCCTGTTAGGGCGGCACCTGCTTTAGTGAACTAAGCATCCATACTGGGTGTGTATACTTAAGCTAGGCATACAACCTCAATTTTCTTATGAGGACATCGTCGGGTCTCCGAGCTTTGTCATGTAGAGGCATGGTGATAATATCGTGGTGCTCGTAGGGCTCACCACATGTCGGGGTTGTATAAGTACTCACAGCGTCAAAATCCTTTTGTGGTATTGCTTGACCAAAATTTCAAGTCCCATAATCAATGACTGGTGGAATTGTGAGTCTTCTTTTGTCCCCTGTATGCATGCTATATTAACTGCAAGTGTTCATGAGTTGAGTTCGGTCGGGTTTACCCTTAGTCCGCCAGCCGAACCAACACCATCAGGTGAAGAAATCAGTCACCCCGTTATTGATTGATATACTGTTCAAAATCAACCGAATCATAGACCTCGGTTTAATAGTCAGTTCAATCGATTTTGAAGATCCAACAAAGGTAGAGAAAGAGTAGAAAAAAATTTATAAAAAATGAAATTCAAATTTCAAAAACAATACACCTTAAAACTTATATATATATATATATATTGATAGATCTGTGCAAGAGAGTGGATGAAGAAAATGAGGGAAAATGGAGAGAGAGAGAGAGAGAGAGAGAGAGAGAGAATCGCAACCGCATCTGCAACCACCATGACCGCAAATGCTTACCGTCACGATCACCCTTGTCTGCCACTGTCACCACCACCATTAAAGAGGGGAGGAAGATTGAAGATGGAAGGGAAAAAAGAGAGAAGCAGAGATGAGAGAGGGAGAGTGAGAGTGAGAGGTAGAATATTTCTTAGACTCCATGGAGAGAAGAAAAAACAGAATGTGAGTGACCTATAGAGTGAAGAGAGACTGAGAGATAGAGAGTCATCTTAGTTTTCTAGAAAAGACTCTTAGGGTTTATGAAAGTGAAAAACATTGAATGGCTATAAAGAAAAATAGGAGGAAGTGAGAGAGAGTGAGAGAGAGAAAGTATCTTTGTTTTTTGGGAAAGTCTTTGGGTTTATGAGAGAAAGATATTGAATGGTTATGAGAAAGTGTAGCAGTCTGTCATAGAGAACTCAGACTGACACAAGTGTACTTCCAAGGCCACCAGTATAAAATGCTATATAATTATATTTATTTGGTC
This sequence comes from Camellia sinensis, assembly GCF_055761805.1. Lineage (NCBI taxonomy): Eukaryota > Viridiplantae > Streptophyta > Magnoliopsida > Ericales > Theaceae > Camellia > Camellia sinensis. Next base: position 105,885,838 of record NC_138962.1, read on the forward strand.
AGGTGTGTATTTTTTGTATCCATTTCTGACTGCAAACTGGTGAAATAATGTATTATAAAATCGTAGCCAATTATTCACCTGCTCGAAATTGTCTCTAACATCATGAGGCAGTCTGGGTCGGACGATTTATGCGGGTTAGTAGGTATAATGAACAACCCTACTATTAACCCCAACATCTCATCCTTAATAATAACTTCTACACCTAGGTATTTCTCAACTCGTTTTCAACTTGCTAGTGTAATGGATGCTAATCTTTTTTTTCAACTTGCCAGTGTGCGATCTGCCTTTTACCCTTTGGAATGATCAGGTTTTCCAAATCATCGGAGAGAAATGTGGTGGTTTGTTGGACGTTGATCGAAGAACCATAGCTTTGGATAATCCTTTTGAGGCTAGGTTGAAAGTCAGAGGCTTCGACTCTGGTTTTCTGCCGGCGTTCATGAAGGTGAAGGTGGAAGGACGATCGTTAATGGTTCGTCAGAAATCTTTGCCCAAGACAGTGCGCCGCCAAGTGGAAACGTGGCCAAAGGTTTTCCGACCAGCACCTTCAGGCGATCCCATCGCCAACGACATGGAAGCTGATGGGTCAGGGAGGACACGTGCAAAGCTTGGTTAGGGGAAGTCGAAGGGGCGAAGTTGAAGGGTCTGGGGACAGATTCGGTGATGTAGTGGAGGTAGGGGGAAGACCAAGAGATAGGGGGATCAAAATGATATTGAATGGGCCACAGAAGGAACATGATGGGCCGAGTAAAATTTTGGGTTCAAGTGATTTACTACATGTGGGCCAGGAGTTTAATTATCAAAAGCCCATTTCTGTTTTTCCAAGGGATGGGCCATTTTCTAAACAATACAAGGAATATAATGGTGGGCCTAATAGAAGTGACGAGCTCAATTCAAATGAATTAGGCCCGGTGGGTTATATTAATGGGACTCATATCTTGGAGGAGGAAATTAGGGCTGAGTCTCAACCATTGGGCCGATTTGATCGAAGACGAAGGACAACCACATGGAGCGAGAGAGATCCATCGACGGCTGTCGTCTGGCACAAAAAGAGGTGTCGATGGCGAAGGTGATGGGTATTTACAGAGTCACAGTCAGGATCGACTAACGCAGGAGGAGATTTAGCTTGGTTTAGCTGATAGGGTGGACGACTCTATTGAAGAAGAACAAAGACTAGCGGCGGAAGTGGATGAATGGGTCGATGAAAGAATCGAAGAAGAGAATGATGCTGAATTGTTGAGTCGAAAGGTGGATGAAGGGTGTTTTGAACCTACTGAAGTGTTGCAAGCCTTGAATATTTATGGGTCTGGGTCTGAGGAGAGTTCAGAGTATGACTCTGGTTCAGGTCGTAAAGAAGAAGATCAAGAAGAATCTAATCTCGAGCTTATTAATCTTTTTACTCAGAAGGACAATGTTGAGGAGGACGAAACTGAGAAGGGCACCATCAAGGAGGATGAAATTGAGGTCTCTGAAACAATGGATCATGTCAGTGACTCTGTTCATCATGACTCAACAGAACTATTGTTATTCCTAACTCTTTTTATTCCTAACTCAACAGAGCTGATGGGTCACAGAGGGGTCACATTGTTATTCCTAACTCTTTTTCTCTTAGGGATGGAATAGGGGTTTCTCAGTGTCTTGGTCTCAAGTGTTCTGTTAGGGGAAGGGATGATAGAGGAGTCACTCCAGATATCTCGGGAGCCATGAGGGATGTTCCTATCACTAACCCTGTATCCTATAATGCAAATATAAATGCAGGCCAAGTAAATGATGGTTTAGAGGGAGCTTCTGTAATGCATTTGCACAGAAGAGGCTGTGTTTTTAGTAGTTTGAGGGATAGTGAGGTAGAGACAGAGTGTTGGTTGATGGAGTTAAGGGGCTGTCCTTAGTAAGTTTAAATGGGAAGGGTGATGGTAGTGGAGTGGATAATAGTGTCACTAGACGAGAGAGTACTAGACGATGAGGGGTTTCGGTTAGAAAGGGGGCCAGGGAGTTAAGGAATTTGGTGAGTACAATTAATTACGACAGAAGGCATGTTTAGGGGTGACAATGATTATCAATGAAGATTGTTAGTTGGAATGTGAGGGGTTTGGGATCCCGAAAGAAAAAGGGGGATCATTAGGGATTTTTTGAGGACACATCAACCTGACATAGTCATTTTTCAAGAAACTAAAGTAGAGGCTTGTGATAGGACTTTTATTAAAAGTATTTGGGAAACTATACATAAAAGGTGGGCTTTTGTACCGTTAGTGGGAAGGTCAGGAGGTATTTTAAGTATTTGGGATGAGAGGGTTGTGTCAGAGTGTGAATCAGTAGTCGGGGAGTTTTCACTATCAATTAGGTTTAGGAATCTAGATCTCAGTGAGTGGTGGCTGTCGGGGGTATATGGTCCAAATGTCCCTTCTAGGAGAAAGGATTGGTGGGATGAGTTATTTGGTTTATTTGGATTATGCTCTCCTAATTGGTGTTTAGGGGGGATTTTAATGTGGTTAGGAAGGTTTCAGAAAAGCTTAATGGGAACAGAATCAATCGGAGTATGAGAGATTTTGATGGTTTTATTAGAGGGTACGAGTTGGTTGACCCTCCTCTATTTAATGCTAGGTGCACATGGTCGAATTTAAGGGAAAGCCAGGTATGTTGTCGATTGGACAGATTTTTATTTTCTTTGGGGTGGGAGGGGGTTTTTCCCAATCTCAGGCAGGAGGCATTACCAAGATTGGTATCTGATCACTGTCCAGTGATGTTTGAGAGTTGTCCTTTTAGGTGGGGTCTGGCTCCATTTAGATTTGAGAATATGTTGTTGGAACATCATTCATTTAAAGAGGCCTTTGAGGAGTGGTGGAATTCTGCTACTTGTCAGGGGTGGGAGGGTTATAGATTCATGAGAAAGTTGAAAGTGATTAAAGAAAATGTGAAACAGTGGAATAGGGAGGTTTTCAGGAACTTGGAATCAACTAAATGTCAGGTTTTGCGCAGGATTGAGGAGATAGATACTTTGGAGATGTAAGGGAGTGAGATTAATGCATTGAGGAGAGAGAGGAGTGAGTTAGGTTTGAAATTGGAAGAGTTGAATCTTAGGGAGCAGATTTTTTGGGCACAAAAAGCAAAAGTGAAATGGCTAAAGGAAGGGGATGTTAGTTCAAAATTTTTTCATAGAATTACGGATGGGAAAAGGAAGAAGAAATTCATTAAGCCATTGGAAGTAAGGCTAGGTGTAGTGGTGGATAGAGAAGAGCAAATAGTTCAGGGGATTTTTGATTTTTATTCTAATTTGTTTTCGGTGGATGATATTGTTAGGCCTGGGATAGACGGGCTTGAGTGGCAGCCTATTGATCAGGAAATTGCGATGTGGTTAGAGCAACCTTTTGAGGAAAACGAGATTAGGGAAGCAGTTTTTGAGTGTGAGAGGGATAAGGCTCCGGGTCCAGACGGATTTTCCATGGCTGTTTTTTCAAGACTGCGGGGGTGTGGTAAAGGGGGATTTGGTAAGAGTTTACATGGAGTTTTACGAGACAGGGGTGGTTAATTTATGTACAAATGCCACTTTTATCTGTTTGATTCCTAAGAGGTAGGGAGCCATTAGAATGGGAGAATTTAGACCCATTAGTTTGATTACATCACTCTACAAGATTTTGGGTAAGGTATTGTCAAAAAGGCTGAGATGTTCTGTAGGGGATACAATTTCTCAGACACACGGGGCTTTTGTGCAAGGTAGACAGATTCTAGATGTGGTTTTGGTGGCAAACGAGGTGGTAGAGGAGTGTCGGAAGTAGGGAAAGGTAGGCATTGTGTTCAAGGCCGATTTTGAGAAAGTGTATGATCATGTAGATTGGCGTTTTTTAGATTTTGTGATGGATAAGAAAAGGTACGGTGTGAGATGGAGATCTTGGATTAGGGGTTGTTTGGTGTCTTGTAATATGTCGGTGATAGTTAATGGTAAGCCAGGGAAGTGTTTTAAGGCCTCGCGAGGGTTGAGACAGGGAGACCCTTTATCTCCTTTTCTATCCATTTTGGTAGTGGATGTGTTAGGTGGGATGATTGACAGAGCTAAAGAGGTAGGCCTGTTTGAAGGCTTACAGGTTGGTAGAGATAGAATTAGTGTCACATTTGCAATTTGCAGATGACGCTATTTTCTTCTCTACGGGGGACGAGTGCCAAATGGCAAACCTTTTTTCTGTGGTAAGGCTCTTTGGGGTGATTTCAGGGCTTAAGGTTAACCTAGAAAAGAGTAGGGTGGCGGGTATTAATGCCGATCCTAGACTGATTCAAAGTGTGGCCGATTTGCTTGGTTGCGGGATTGAGACTTTTCCTATGAAGTATTTAGGCCTCCCACTGGGAGGTAACCCAAGAGGTGACAGTTTTTGGAATCCAGTGGTAGAAAGGATAGGTAAGAGGTTAGAAGGGTGGAGTAGGGCCTTATTGTCCCGTGGGGGTAGGTACACTTTGGTTAAGACAGTCCTGAGTGAGATTCCTATTTATTTCTTGTCTTTGTTCAAGATTCCGGTCAAGGTAGCAAAAACCATAGAAAAGCTAATGAGAGATTTTTTGTGGGAAGGGAAGGATGAAGGAAGGAAGGATCATTTGGTGAAATGGGAAACTGTGTTATTACCAAAGGAGAAGGGGGGCTTGGTAGTTGGTAATATACTGGCTAGAAATATGGCTTTATTGGGAAAATGGTTATGGAGATTCCCAATTGAGTGTGATTCATTATGGCATGTAGTTATCAAAAGTAAATATGGGTTGCATGTTAATGGTAGGGACTCTCGGGTGGTTTCTAGGGGTAATGGGCTTGCTTCGTGGAAGTCTATCTCTCATATTTATCCAATTTGGTCCCAATTCATTTCTGTGAGGGTGGGTAAGGGGGACACGGTAAGATTGTGGAAAGATGTTTGGGTGAGTTCTTTGTCCTTTGCTGAATCCTACCCGCTTCTGTATAGAGTTTCTCATTCTCATAATTGTTCTGTTTTGTCCGTGGCTGTTTCTTCGTTGGCTCTTTGTTCGTGGAATTTTAATTTTTCCCGTCATATTCATGATAGGGAAGTTCCCGAGTTGATATCTTTATTGTCAAGGCTTGAAAATGTTTCTTTGTCTCCAATTTTGGAGGATCGATGGTTTTGGAATATTCATTCGTCAGGATCTTTTACTTGCAAATCCTTTCTGGATAAAATCATTGATATTCCGCACGTACCTCAGTTTTTGTTTCACAAAAAGATTTGGAAGGCATGTGCTCCTCTTAAGGTGAAAGTTTTCATGTAGATCTTGGTTCATGGGGGCACTTTGACAAATGATTCATTGCAAAAGAGAAGACTTTCATGGTATCTTAATCCTCAATGGTGCATAATGTGTTGCAAAAGTGGAGAATCTTTGGATCATCTTTTTTTGCATTGTTCGGTGGCAGGGCTTTTGTGGAATAGGGCATTTGGTTTGGGCAATGTACAGTGGGTGGCTCCTAAAGGAGTTGCTCAAATACTATTATTTGATTTTCAAGTTTTTGGAAGGTCAAAGAGGGCTAAAGTTCTTTGGAGTTGTGTAGTCTTTGCAATCTCCTGGGTCATTTGGCTGGAGAGGAACGGGCGTATTTTTGAAGGAGGAAATAGTGATATAGATTATTTATGGGATAGAGTGAGATACTTGGCATCTTTTTGGGTTTCGGCGAGTCCTGTGTTCCGCGGGATCCCTTTGTTTTTGATTGCTTCAGATTGGGTGTCGGTTTTCTTTGAATAATATGTAGTTGGTGGTCTTTTGGTTTTGTTTGTCTTCTTTGGATGTATTTTTTCTTTTTCCTTGTTGAGGATGCCTCATCCTTTCTTTCTTTTTGGCCTTGTGCCTTAATAAAATTTTTCTTTTCAGTTGTTGATCAAAAAAAAAAAAAAAAACATTGCCAACTTCTCAATAACCATGTTTGGAATTGACGGTATTTGAAATGTTTTGGTTGTAGTCTTCTCTATAGTGGATCCATTATTATCTGTAAAGGAATTTCATGATTTTATATGTCAAGACTGTAGGTCTTATGAGAAATTGTATATTCAATTGTATATATAGTTACATCAAAACCTCAGTATATGTAACCCATTACCTAAAACTAAAGAGGAAATACAAAGATTACATAATCACAATCATACCTAATATAACATAATTACAATCGTGCCTAAATCAAGCCTACTATATACAATCATAACTATGCCTAATATAGAATATATACAATATATTCTCACAAAGACATTTCAATAGTAGCTTTAAACTAAAGGCCTTGCAATATGTGAAAGAAAATTCTTTGGTTGGAAAAATATTTTATATGTGAAACACCTGGCAACAACTCTAGAAAGTGAAGTTTGTAAAGGCAGATCCTTCTATGAGGCTTTGAATCCACTTGAAATGTAGAAAAATTGTCTCATGAAGACTCATTCTAATACAAACAGTAAAGAAAAAGTCAAAAAAGAATAGCCCCCTTCCACAACTTGATGTCAGGCATATGTTGTGACCGGAAAATGTTTCTTGAGAAAATGGTTTAACATAAAGGAAAGGAAAATAAAATAGAAATAATTTGTTTTCCCTTTATTTATTCAGTTTAAAAGAAAATTTATGTAAAAAAATAATTTCAACTTTTCCGCGATGCTGAATCTTGTACTTTTTATAGGAGAGGATTTGAGGAAAACTAGTTCCTTAAAGAAAATAGTTATGGTGGAACCTACATTTTCTTCTAACAATTGAAGACCTGTACATGATAGTAAAAGAAAATGATTTTCCTTTCGTTTCCTTTCCTTTCCTTTCCTGTCCTGTCACTTGAAGCAGCCTAGGCGTTCTTGAGTCTTCAGAGGATGCGTCCATTAGAGTGGAATTCTTATTTTTTTCCCCTCCTATGGGTGCTTTGTTGGCTACAACTAGAAGTTGAGTTCAAAAATAAAACACCATGCTCAAAAAGAGGCTTTTCTGCATACCTCCAGATTCAACTTGGAAACAAGTGGTCCATAAGCCCATGTACTCAAGTAATTATTGAAGCTTTAAATGAATTGTAAATACTTCAGAATGATCCCTATCATTTATTTTTGTTTATATGCTTAATTGCACTCTAAGAAGCATGAACATGGACACGGGGTACGGTGATCTCAAAAAATGCAACACGGACACGGTGGTGACACAACAATAAAATATTTTTTCATATATTTTTGTTTGCTATGTAGATTAATATTACAACTACAAACAATCAAAATTAACAAAATCTAACACTAATTCTTTGGAAAAAAAAAACTTTTAAATTAACACTTATCATTTATGTCTTCTTTTTTTTTCTTTTTTTCTTTTATAGATGATCTATTAATTATTTAAATCTAAGAAAAAAAGAATAAACGTCTAGTGTTTTAAAAGGCGCGCTCAGGGCGCAATGAGGTGCAACCTTGCGCTTCGAACAGATCAAGGGGAGGCGCAACACGCGAGGCGCAGCTTAGGCGCTGAGGTGAGGGCTTTTTTTGAGGCGCAAGGTGTGGGCTTCATGGGCTTTACCCATTTTTCTACTCCAATTGTTGATTAAGTGCTTTTTTTGTGGACATACCCACAGGGATTCAAAACTATTCAATATAAAATGACCAAATGTAGTCAAAAGAGAGCAAAAAGTGATAAAAGACTGAATGTTATACTTTATATCTTTCGTTGGATATTATATTTCTAATTTTTAGAAGATTGAATGTTATGTTTAGAAATTATCGAAAATGATTATGATTTTTTAAATATTATATATATATATATATATATTTGTTATGTTGAAAAATTTGCCTATTTTATAATTTTGCTTTTCTTCTACTACTTGAGCTTCGCTTTGGTGAGGCACGCGGTTCGCCTCGCGCCTCGCGCTTAGGCTATAGCAGACCGTATCACCTCGGTGCGCCTAGAGCCTTTTAAAACACTGTAAACGTCCAACATTCACCAAAAGCACTTCTTTTGAAAATAAATAAGGGGACACGCTATGTGTCCTATTTGTGTCCCCGAAGTGGTCCCACGCATCCCTAAAAATGAATTAATTAAATAAGGGGACACGACATGTGGCATGTCCTATACGTGTCCCCGCAATGCCTGCGTGTCCAATACGGCTACGACACTCGTTTTGAAGCGTTGATGCTTCATAGATTGCACTAACATAATCAATGTGAATGGCTCTACCAAATTATGGATAAATGTGGGTTATCAAGTGTGAGTATGAAGGTTTGGGCATGAGGATAGTCACTTTGTTGAAAAATTACAAAAGGTTTTGTTTGTACCTATGCCAAATGTGAGGTTTGTTCCTAGTTTGATCTGTTCCCCATATTGGAGAAATCAACACTAGGTAATTTCCTTCTCACCCATATAGTTATGCTTAAATTTGACTTTCTCCTAATACTTTCAATAGGTCGAACCAACACCATCTAACTGGCTTTGGCCTCTCCTAGTTATAAATTTCTTTACCCATCTGATGTCTACCAAGTTACAGGAGTGTATTTAGTACAAGGGTAATGGAACTTAGATGAATACAAATATGAGTCATTTTCCCCGTGTCTTGAATTGTGGGGTTTTCCATATCATACATTTGGTTCTAGTACTAACATTCGATACTTATATACATGTCCACAAATCATGTAAAAAATGCCATTTTTAAGTGAATGATGAGAGCTTAGTGATTTTTATTTTTATTTTTGTTCTTTACATGATTTAAAATTGGAAGCAATTACATTTGTGATATTGTCTTTAATGCTAGTGCTTCTGGGTTCTGAACTATGTTACCTGGGACATGGATCGTTCCGGTACGTGGAACGGGAACGAGAACGGGCACGGGCACGTGGTACGCCACATGCTCTAAAATGTGGTACGGTAGGGGTAGACTTGCATATATTGTACTTTAAAATTTAAGGTACTTCTAAAATAATTTTTTTAAAACTATTAGACATCCAATAAATGTAATATTTTCTATTAGCATTATGACCCTTTTTTTTTTGTTGATGTTTTTGTCTTGTCAAAACTTAACTCACCTTAGATTTTAATTCATTATATTTGACATTTTTCCTCCTAAGGTAACATTTAAGGACATATATTGAAAAAAAACTTTTGGAATCGCTTTGGATCACTAAATTTATCATTTTGGAACGGAAGTGTACCATGTTTTGGAACGTGCATACCAATACATAATTTGTTAGGGTATTAGCGTTTTCTGGTAACCCGGGTTTTGAAAATGTTTTTCTTGTTCCTTTGATTAAGCTCTACCATCTATTTGTGGTTTGAATTTGTCTAGTTTCTCCCATTGTCTGCTACTGTGGTCTCTTCTTGCATTATTCTTATACATGCTTGACTAATTACTTTACTATTTTTCTTACCTACCTATTTTCTTGTTCTCATCTTGTTGGCTTGCTATGTACTGATCTTTCATTGTTATTGTAGCAACATACTGTTCGGGGAGTTTGCTCTTATTTCCATGTGGAGGGTGCCTGCAATGCCCATAGGTGCCCACACATTGCTAAGTTTTCTTGCTAAGCCTTTGAAACAGCCAACTGAAACTCTTCTTTCTACTGAGGATCATGATGTTTCTGAGAACCTAAGAGAGTTCCAGGACTGGGTATGGTTTATTTAGATCTATTTTTGTTCATTGCACTCAATGTTGTTTATGCTTTTTTTTGGCCTCGATACATTATCACTTCTATGACTGCAAGTTTGTACAATATTTCATTAAATTAGAGCGAATACTACTCTTGTGATGCAACTTATCGCAACTGGCTGAAAGTTGAGTTAGAGAATGTGGAAGTTTCTCGCTTTGAATTGTCAGTCGAGGAAAAGCAAAGAGCGATTGCAGCAGCTAAGGAAACACTAAATTCATCATTTTCACTGCTCTTGAGTGAGTTGATTTAACTATATGCTACAAACATTGCATGTAGAGATCATTGGATTAGCCACGACGTTTATTTGTGTAGTTTTTATTACGGATCGTTGACTTGGTCACATCATTTTATGTTCATCCACTTCTGAGCTTTCAGGTTTGAATTAATTAATATATTTTATTTTTTAGGAAAAGAAAATCCATGGTTGGTTCCCACTGAAGATCGTGTTTATGAATCAGTAGAACCTTTGTTCCTAGAATTGCATGCCATTGCAATGCTCTGTCTGCCTTCTGGTGAATGTATGTGCCCAGATGCCACCTTGTGTGAAACACTAATGAGTGCCATTTATTCTTCAGTAAGCGAGGAAGTTGTCTTAAATCGCCAGCTCATGGTATGTTGCTTCCTTTTGTCCTGTCATATGATTCAGAGGGATAGGAGCCAAATGAAATGGTATATTAGTTTTTGGTAATTTGAGGATAGCTTTACACTTTTGTGCTTCATTGTGCCTTAAGGATCTATATGCCAAATTTTATTGCATTATTTTAAGTGGGATGGTCTGGTAATGTGTTAAGGTGCCGTTTTTTCCAAAGGTCACTGCTACTTTATCCATGATTAGGTCCATCTATTACACAGACACTTGACACGTGACAAATATACAACATGATTCGGATTTGCCAACACAACGATTTTCAAAAAAGCAAGACACGACATGTCTATGGACACGTGAAAAGACATTTTTATATATTTTATATGCCATATATATTACAATATTCATGAATTTAAAAATACTAAATTAATATTGAGTTTTATGCTTTTTTTTCTTTTTTATTGGACATGTTTTTATCTAATAATGAACTAGTTTATTTATTTATTTTTTTGATTGCAATATTTCTTTTCCACGTATCTTTCTTTGAAATGATGGGCTTGATGATATCCAAATTTTAGTAGCAGAAAACTTCTACTGAGGTGGCGCTTCTTATTGAGAAACGTGTTTCTGTGCTCCCAAGTAAGAAACTTGTAAGAAACTCCCTTCCGTTAAGGAAGAAACTAGCTCTCAACTGAGATAGAAATGAAAAACATACAAATATTGAAGAAACAAAAGAATAACAACTTAAACTAATGATAGTACTTTCTATTTATATAATATGTGTATTCATACTTGACAAAAACAATTTGGAATTGACATCAATCACAAATTCTTATTCATATTTTAATTCATATTTTATGTCTACGTAGAAAATTAATTGTTAGAATATATTTATACATTTAATATATGGAATATATACACGCTTCCATAGGCATTCCCAACCTTAAAAACTTCTATATGCTCTCTCTCCCCCACCCCTGCTTCGTGCAACTAGATCCAAATACAAAGCCTTGCATAATGAATTGGATCGATGGAAATGTAGAATAAAACACCCAACAAATCCCATAACAAGTGTACAACATACCAACAAAAAAGAGAGTATTACAGCCTAGCCCATTTGGTGAGATGTAAAGGTTACAAACCCTAATAAAAAAGTAAAGATTTGTTGAAGAAGACTAAGTTGAACTTAGGTAAGTACGTTTCTTTTTCTTTTGCCTTTTCTTTTTTTAACATTAATTGTAGTTATGCTGGCATGATTAGTTCTACTTTTTCTTTGAATCGTAGATCTAGGGTTCCTGCAGACTGCATGAACAAAATCGATGATTTATTTATTTATTTTTTTTTTGAGGCCATCATCGTGTCCAAGGATTGTTCCAAAAAGGGACACGCATGTCCGGAGAATGTCAAAGGTGTGTCCAACAACCAAAAAAAGTGAAAAAAATGGGACACAAGAGAGGGTGTGTCCAACACATATCTGTCGCGTCTCCGAACATATTTGTGTCCCAGACGTGTTGGACACTAATATGTTACGTCAGATGAAGTGTCCGTGCTTCATAGAATATGATGTATAAAGTATGAACATGTGGCTTTTTGAAAAGTTCAAAGAACAATTAGCAGTATGGATTTATATATTTATCGATCATTTGGGTTTTTTAATATTTAGAACCCTGAACTTTTACAACTTCAAAATTGTTCGTCAATTGTGACTTCTAAAAGCAAAACATTAAGTTCTCTTCCTAATTCTTTTCAACATTTATATGTAGAACATGAAGTGTTTGTTATTATTTCATATAGTAAATAGAAATTTTGCTATGTAAAAAAAAATCAATAATTTGTTTTTAATTTCATATTAAATAGATAATTAGCCATGACTCAACTGTGGTTGTATTTGGAACTTGCTGTGTTGTCTGTATCCTTACTTCTTGGGTTTCATACCACAACCAAACTATTAAAAGGTTTTACTGAGGCTCGCCCTAATGTTCATCTCGCCTCAAGGCTAAGGTAAAACATATCAAGGCTTTGATTTTTAGACTATGTTTCCCAAAGGGTTGCGCATCATAGTCAAGACTTGTACATTTTTTGCGTAGAAGCATATGAGGGCATATGAAGAAGTTTCCCTAGGCTCTTGTTAAACTTAGTCTAGTAGATGAAACAAACATAAAAAAAGCAAAAAATAAAAAGAACCATTTTTGCAACTATATTCTATAAGAGGAAGTGATCAATCAAGAAAAAACACAGTTAATGTTCAAGTGAGAAGTTCAATCACTAAATCTAATGATTTCACTTTTAATGAAGGCAAGTTTCCTTCACTATAGTGAAATGTTTAATCTAAGGAGAAAAATATTTACACTTTCATATTTTAGTAATTTTTTTTATTTATCTAGTAATTTAAATTATTTGATTCAATAACTAAATATTAAAATATAAATTTTGAATGCTTATGCCTCAACGCATTAAGGCTTACGCCTCACCTCGAGTTAAACCCCAAGGGGTTGGTCTGGAGGCAAGGCCTTGGGTCTTGGGGGTGTGCTCCCTCCAAGGTTCAGGGATCGAAACCTCTGAGGTGCTAACAATTTCTTGGAGCTATCAGATTGGGGGAAAACCCTAGAATTAACCGTGGTCCACTTGCGGAAAGCTCCTTGCCGAGGGCTTGTGCACCATTGGGAATTAGTCAGACTGTGATCCGGACACCCGGTGCCAATAATAAAAAAAAAAAAATCTCGAGTTACGCATTCACCTTTAAAAACTTTTGACCGCAACTCAAATTAAACCTTTTAGTTCCTGAAACAATACCATTACATATCAGTTGATTTGTTTATGAATCACTTGATATTTAAGTCCTGTATAATCTACATATTTTGATGAGGTGTAGGATATAATTATGTAATATGTAAAATTTGCTTCTTCCAAACTAGTTTTCATCCAGTTCAAAAAAAAAAAAAAAAAAAAAAAAAAAAAAAAAAAACTAGTTTTCATCACATAAGATTTTTAAGTTAGGTCTCTCTCTCTCTCTCTCTCTCTCTCTCTCTCTCTCTCTCTCTTTATATATATATATACACACACATCTTTTGTCTTTGACATTTTTACTTGATGGCAAGGTGAGCGTCTCTATCTCACCGACAGACAATTACTGCATTGAGGTTGTTCTTCGTTGCTTGGCAACAGACGGTGATGGACTTGGTCCACATGAACTTAATGATGGTGGTATTCTTGCTACAGTGATTGCTGCTGGCTTTAAAGGTAAGGACTGGTTGTAACTGCATTACTTTGGAACCTAAATCTGATAACTGGAATTGGTTGAAGACTCCTATTTTACTTGATGGCTCAATTTTTTAGGTGACCAACTTTTACTTCAGATTCCATATGATGTGCAATAGAACTAATCAAATTTGAGGGGACATCCAAATACACCTTGAAAAAATAGAAGCTTGTTATATGTACATATGAACATGTATACAGAGTTGCAAGCTTGTGGCTTTAATTAAATACTTTTTTGTTTCCAAAAAAATCATGCCATGTTTATGTGTTGAATAGAATTTACAACTAAAATACAAGGGTTGATGGGATAATTTGAAAGTCTACAAAAGTTTCTTGGCCCTTTCTGCACGTTGCTTGAAAAAAGGATATTGGCAGTTGAATTGTTGGCTCTTCTGTCACAAATTGGCCAATACTTTCAGGTCCTTGTCTAAATTTGCTGAAATACGATTTGGTTCTATATGTCGGATTGGTTAAAGTATAATACAAGGCATCCAACAGGAATTACTTGGAGCTGTTTGACATCATATGTCCTATCCTACATGGTATTTAGTAAATGGAGATGTAAACACAATGAACAACCTAGATGTGAGCCGCTAGTTATAGGTTGTATATTGTTTAAAACAACATTGACTTTCTTTTGGGTTATATAATGTATGAATGCAGGAGAGCTTGTTCGATTTCAAGCTGGTATAACAATGGAGATCTCACGATTAGATGCCTGGTATTCAAGCAAAGATGGTTCCCTGGAAGGCCCAGCTACATACATTGTGCGGGGCCTTTGTCGAAGGTGTTGCATTCCAGAAGTTATTCTTAGATGTATGCAGGTAAAGTTGTTTTCAGGAAGCCGGAAGTCCTTTTGTGTTTCTTCAAATTAGTTGGTTTACCATGTAACATTCTACCATTTTGCCAATTTCTTCCTTTTAAAAATAACATCTTTTTTCTTTGCAATCTCAAGTAAATTTGTAAGAGAAACAAAGGATCTGTGGTAAAGAATAGTAGTTTTTAGTTTTTGCTTCTTGCTAAATTCACAGATTTCTGCATCGCTCGTGGAGTCGGGAAATCCACATGAAAGCCATGATGAGCTGATTGAACTAGTAGCATTGCCTGAAACTGGGTTTCTCCATTTATTTAGTCAGCAGCAATTGCAGGTAATCTAATTATCTGGATAACGAGTCTTTACTTGCTTGGGGTGGCTATTATCAAATCAGCAATGCTAGGTATCATGAAAAAAATTTCATAAAAATAATCATGAAAGCTTTATGACCCTTGAATTACACTTAGAATAAAGCACCACACACTAATCAAGGTAATCCAAGGATCATAAATTTTTCATGATCATTTTCATGAAAAAAATTTCATGATCCCTAACTTTTCCCTTATCAAATTTTCTCTTTTCATTCTTCTCAGTCATCGTTGACTTACCTAACAGGAGAATTGACTTGGATGGCAGTTTTGTCAATTCAACATAATTTTTCCTTGGCAATAGTGTTGCCCTCCTAAATTTCGCCCATTGCCTTTTTATTTATTTATTTATTATTATTATTATTATTTTTATTTTTTTGGTTTTTGGTAAAGTTGCCAAGATTAGGGCCCTACCATAATCTTAGGCTTAATTACATTTTTGGTTTCCAAAGTATGAGTGTTGTGTCATTTTGGTCCTCAATATTTAAGTTGTGTCAATTTGGTCCCTAATGTATGAAAGTGTTTCAATTTGGTCCTCAATGTTTAAATTGTGTCAATCGTTTCCCCAATGTACAAAAACTGTTCCAATTTAGTCATATTTTGGGAACTAAAAATGTAATTAACTCATAATCTTACTATGTTAGAAATTCGCCTGAAAGATAAAAGATATATAATTTTTCATCAGTTTGAGAATTTTATGGGGATTTACGTATAGGTCATAATAAGTAGATTTATTGTTAAAAATGTTATATGATAATTAATGGCGTTTTTCATCAAATACGATTAAAAGCGTCACTAATTGCTAATTTTCATTGATAGTTTGAAAATTTTGTTACAAAAAATGTCACTAATTAGAAGTTTTAGCAACGGTTTAAAAAAATCGTCACAAAAAAGTGTCACTAATTTTCAACTTTCAGTGAGAGTTTAAAAAATTTATCATAGAAAAACGTCACTAATTGAAGTTTTAGTGACAATTTATAAAAATCGTGACAAATAATGTCACTAATTGTCAATTTTTAGCGACATGCAAAAAGTTACAAAAGAATTATTTTTAGCGACTATTTTATTAGGAATTGTTTTCAATAAGATTTGATGGGGATTAGATCTAACTATTATGATCTATTGATAGTTTATTCAGAATTTAATAGGTCCAACGAACAATCCATTTTTGCATTGTAACTTGCCGTTATTTTGGTTGATACAACAATTAAATACTATTGATTGTGCTGATAATTTGGTTTTGTTTTGTCCAGGAATTTTTATTATTAGAGAGAGAATACTGTATATGCAAATTAGAGCTTGGAGACGAACTTCCTTGTTGATTTGTATGAAATTATGAGGTGCTGATTTAGGGTTTAATTATGAGGTGCTGATTTAGTAGTAGTTGTATAATGCTCTGCTGGTATCGTGGTATTTTTGTGGAATGGATGAAGGGTTGAAGTTTTTTTTCATTTATTTTTTAATTTTTTTTTCTTAAAATAGCTTGAAATGATCAAAACTGGTAAGTGGCATGTTTTGGATAGTTCTTTTCTACACAATAGGTAGATCCTGTATTGTTCTTTTCTACGCAAGGGGAATACCATTTTAATGAAAAGTTGAAAAAATTAATATTAATTTAGTGGAAACTTTGCAATATCGAAAGAAAATTTAATTAACTTTAACCACTAAATTGAAAATATTTTTTGTACTAACAGTGAAATGAAATTCCCCCTTTAAGCTACTGACTGTTATTTTTTAGTTTCAAAAAAATTAATTCAGCGTAAACTAATTATTTTTAAGCATAATTATTTAGTAAAATTCTCACTTTTATTCCATTAAAAGTTTTCAAGTCCATGTTTTTATCATTTTCATTAGTTATAAAAAGAACCGGTTTGTCCTGTAAAACATGCCCTTATCTTGTGATTTCCGTTAAAATGTTATTTTGATCTTCAAAAGATTAAATTAAATATGCATCCCAACCATGAATTACATATATAAATTGAAATATAGAAATAAAAATATATAAATAGTTCATTGATGTTTAGATTAGACATTGAAGACTAATTAACATATTATAATTCACAATAACAAAATAAAAGGGCTCCGTACCAAGTTATCTCTCGGTCTACTAATTATAATTAGTACATCGAGAAATGATTATATTTAAGTCTTTTTAATCAAGAACTTATAGCCAAACGTGTGGAGGGTTTTGACTGACCCTAAATCCCTATTCTCCAAGGCTCTATTGGGGAAATATTGTTCATCTCAATCTTTTCTTATCGATATGCTTCATGGGGATGGAAAGGAACTTTATGAGGAAGAGACTTATTAAAATCAGAGATAAGATGGATGGTAGGGGATGGTAAGTTAATTAATCCTCTTTGGAGGATCAATGGATTCCAAATATTCGCAATTCTTTAACATGCTTGAATCTTTCTTACTTCATTGATACTCAAAATCATGCTTAATCTTCTACAAGTATTCTTTCCACTGGAATGCGTAGATTATATTAGGGGTATTTATTTATCACTGGTGCCTTTGCGAGATCAAATTATTCTGGGCTTTACTAAATTTGGCCAATACACCATTAAGGCGGGTTATTTATATGCAACAAGCTCAGGCCATAGGGGTACACGTTACCATTCTAGTGATCCCATTTGGAAGCGATTGTAGAATCTTAGACTACCTAAGAGGACACTCTTCTTATAGAAGTGTCTTCAATATATCTTTTCGGTCTGATGGGTGTTATATGTGAGGACTTTCCATTGAGCCTAGTCCACGATGTGATAAAGGGATTGAGACTATGGACCATTGTTTCTTTGAATGTTAGTATCCTCAACGAGTTTGGTGAGCTTCTTCATTAGGCCTAATTTTTGTAGAGGAAATCCCATGTTTTTCCGAAACTGGTTCAAACAATAGATTAAGATGGTTTGGGATCATGAAATTATTGTTCAATCCATTGCTATTCTTTGGGCCGTTTGGCGTTAGAGAAATAGTTATGTGTTTAAAGGCATGAATATGACACAAGTACAAGCAAATCTTCTTGTTGAAGAGCTTACCTCTAATGTTACTTGAAGATCATCCCTATGTTTAGAGCAGGCTTTAATACCTCAACATCTATTGCTGATGTTTGTAATGATGATGATATATGTATGCTTGCAAATCCTCCCTCTAATATGACAGATTACTAGGTGTGGACTTTTGTCCAAGATGGTTCACAGTAGGCAGCTGATCAAGGTGCGGGTGTGGCATGTGTTTGTTTCAATATAGATAAATCATGGGTTCAAGATTATGCTTCTAGGATGTAGCTTCCTTCTCCATTGTTGGCCGAAGTTAAAGTGTGCTGGGAAGCTATTCATTGGGCTAAAGGCCAGCATCTGTTAAGTATTTCCATTTTTATGGATAGTCAAGTTTTGATATCTACTTTGCAAGGGCAAGGCATCCCTGATTGGAGCATTGCGACTATTATTAATGATATTAAGCTAATTAGTAAGGATTTTGATTTTCTTTCTATTTCTAAAGGTAATCAGGACTCATGTACTAGCTAGACAAGTTAATGGCTACAGAAGCTAATATATATCTATTTCTTTGCTTCTCACCAAAAAATAAAATAAAATAAAATTTAATAATCACCAAAAAGGCATGGTATGCACATCAAAGCATGGGTTTCATGTTGGAGTCATTAATGTAGGGAGTGATATGTATGTGCAATATACATAAATTAATTTTGGAGGTTCCTAAAAAATTGATCTGTTCCAAAAATCTTGATTAATTTTATGATTTTTGGAACAAATTGATTTTTTAATCAATTTTGGGTTTTGTTTGTTTTATTTTTATATTTCAAATTATAAGAAATTTGATATAATAATTAAAATATGTTATGATTATGAGAAAATATCATTTAGCCCTCCAAACTTTCATGTGTTTTTCAATTTGACCCCCTGACTTCAATTAATATCAATTTTACACCTAAACCTTCAAAATTTTGATCAATTTGACCCATGCCGTATCATTCCGTCTACAATTGGCTGACGTGGGAGGTAAAATGATTTTTAAGGTATAGTTTGAGGGGCAAATTGATTTTTAATTTGCAGGGCAAATTGATTTTTAATTTGCAGAGCAAATTGATTTTTAAGGTGTAGTTTGGGGGGTAAAATGAAATTTCTAATGAACTTTGGTGCCACGTCATCACATTTCGTTCAATTGTAGACGGAATGGGACAGCAGGGGCCAAATTGATCAAAATTTCAAAAGTTTGGGTGTAAAATTGATATTAATTGAAGTCTAGGGGTCAAATTGAAAAATGAGTGAATGTTTGGTGGGGCAAAATGATATTTTATCTATGATTATTGTGATGGTTAGTGATGGTGGTGGTTGGATTTTATTGTCTAGGCTAACGTTAACATAGTAAAAGGGGTAAATTGATTTTTAAGGTTTAGTTTGGGGAGCAAATTGATTTTTAATTTGAGGAGCAAATTGATTTTTAAGGTATAGTTTGGGGGGTAAAATGAAATTTCTAATGAACTTTGGTGCCACGTCAGCACATTCCGTCCAATTGTAGACGGAATGTGACAGTAGGGGCTAAATTGATCAAAATTTCAAAAGTTTAGGTGTAAAATTGATATTAATCGAAGTCTATGAGTCAAATTGAAAAAAGAGTGAAAGTTTGGTGGGTAAAATGATATTTCATCTATGATTATTGTGATGGTTAGTGATGGTGGTGGTTGGATTTTATTGTCTACGTTAATGTTAACATAATAAAATCTCAACTAGCTAAAATTTATAATGTTATGGTTTTGAAAATAAAAACTTGTAAAAATGGAATTATGGCAAATAAATAAATAAATAAATAAAATAACTGGTCAGATGAAATAGTAACTCCGCCTCATATAAAAAAGCAACAATACTACAAATCCACCCTTATCAACCCAGAATTTACCAGAAAAAATAAAATAAAATCAATGGCTCACATTCATTTCATGTGTAGATCTCATACTTCATTAATTCAATCTCTACTACACACAAACACATTCGAGATAAATTTGAGGTCCGTAAGTGTGGGTTCCTAGCATTTTTCATAAAAAATGGACGTAGTCACACACAAGCACAAACTCTTATCTCACACAAGGAGCATGCGTGATGAATTGATCATAATATTGGGGATGGATGGATTATATTTTGCCATATATGCTTCTTTGCCTTCACTTAGTAGGGAAGTCATGGTCATGAAAGAATTAGATGCCACAACATAGAAGATCTCTACATCGGTGCCCTCTATGGCTGGTATGATGTCGTCTAGAGTGAAGGTGTTAGTAGTTCGCATGCAATCTGTTACCACGGCAGGCACTTTGGGGGCAGCCATCCCTATAGACTAGCAGCATCCCCGCTTGTCGAAATACCAAACTCAATAGAAGGGGCCCTTTAGCAAAATCCTCTCCAACTCACCAGAGTGATGTTTAGCACCGCGATGAAGCACATCACGATATCCAATGCCACAACTGCCCACAACGCCCAAGTCACAAACAAGACAAGTTTGAAGTTTAGAAATCTCAAAGCATAATGAATGAAAGCACCATAATACATGATTGAACAGGGATTAAGCCAATTACTTGATCCGGGGTGACTATGTCAAAATACTATCTAAACTTGTAAAAGCTCAACAACTGTGGGGACTGGTGGCGATGCTAACAGAAGTATTGTCGGGACCAAGGGATGACGTGCTAGTCCATCTCCTGAGCGTCAAGGGCATAGCCCTGAAATACTCAAAGCTCTAGATCTACAATTCAGAGAGTTGACTAGTACAAGATGAGTCAAAAATTTTAGAATAAATACATAAATGACATGTGCAATGTAGAAATGACATAAAACAGTAAATTGTACCTTCCATCATTTCTAATGCCCTTCGATTGTCATCTCTCAAGTACACCTAACAACACTAGCATATCTATAGAGGTTGATTAGAGCAGTGCCACCCCAATCGTAGTTGTTGATGTGATCAATGTCTACCATCGTCACTAAGTAGTGGAGATGTATCTTGTTTAGGGGTGACTCCACATAGTAACCGATGGGGTTCGAGTAACCCATCAAACTATCAAAAAAAAATAATTTTTAAATTATTTATGTTACCAATATTTTGTTTGATATAAATTAATGTCATTAAAAAGTTAAGAGAAACCCATCAAATATAAATTCACAATCTATTGTTTTGAGAAGTTTAAATCACTCTTACAATTATTAAAAATAGTTTTGAGTTTTTTATTTTTCATTTTTAGTGAACTTTTTAAATATTTTAAGTAATTTTTTTTTTACTTTGTGGATTCACTTAATCTACACACTCAGATACATTTCAAAAGTAAAATATTTATGAAAAATATTTTAAAATTTCACTTACATACAATAAATAAATAAATAAATAGTACATTTTCATTTTATTTTATTTTTTGTATTTGTTGAATTTTTTTTTTAAAAAAACAATTACCAATATTTTGCTTTTTAGATGCATATAGGTTAGGTATATCTAAAAAGTAAAAAATATATATATTCCCCCTCTTAAGATAACAAAACACAAAAAAAAAAAATAATAATAATAAAATAAAAACTCATATTGTTTTTGAAAACTCAAAATCACTCAAAAGCCAAAACAAAGTAAATGTTGTTTAGTTTAATTTTTTTTTAATAGAATTTATGGAACTTAATGCTTTTGGAGTGGCCCATCTATAAGCTTGTGCAAATTCATTAAAATTGCCATTTTGAATTCAAAAAGAAAAAATCAGCTACATATGTATAAATAAATCAATTAAACACTGCAAAATATACACACCTCATTGAGCCAAAACTCAGTTAAGGGGCCACTCCAAAACTCATGCCCCTTCATATCTACAATATATACTCAGATCTGGAATATTAACTTCATCAAATCAGAAATTTCATGCAAAATTTTGAGTGAAGAGAGAGACAATCAAAGCGAGCAAGCAGGCCTTGAAAATAATACAAATAAACATAAACACTACTATGACAAAACAGAATAACACTGTGAGAACCCACATTCACGTCTTAGTCATGTTCAAGAGCATTTGCATGATTCTGACTTGTTAAGCTTGCATTTGTATGTTTGTGACTTGTTTTGCTTAAGTAAGTAAGGTCCATGCCTTGTTTTGTGGCTATGTGAAGTGTCTAAGTGTTGCTCACATACTTTGCTCCTTCCCTGCTATGTGAAGCCTAGGTCACGCCAAGCCTAAGTTATGTTAGCCAAAGTCTTGCCAAGCCTAGGTCATGTTACGCCTAGATCATTCCAAGCCGAGGTCATCTTTAGTCTAGAAGTATCTTGGAACCCCTTCGTTTGACCTCCACCTTTGGTTCGACATATTGGCCGAGATGTCATTATCTAGGCCGAGGTGCAAATCACCAAGGCCGAGATGTGTATCATCCAGGCCGAGATGTTACCTTTACACCTGAGCGATCTGGTCCTGGAGTGGTATGACCTAGACCGAGGTGTGGCACATCTAGGGCAAGGTGTGGCACAGCTTAGTCAAGTGTTGTCCTTCCTAGCCGAGGTCATTGTCACCTTAGTTGCCGAAGCTTTGTCCTTAGCCGATGTCACCACTTGCCGGAGTGCTTTACCGAGTGGCTTGTTAGATACGCTTTGTCAGAGCTTTGTCTTGTCAATCTATCACCTTTTTGAAGAGAACCAACCAGCCATTGCCACGTGTTCGAGCTAAGAGTTAAGTCAGCCGGTAGGGAGGGAGAACCCATCATTTTGTTGTATCTTTGTTTTGAAGAGGAGAGAGAAGCTCTAGGAGAGGAAGAAGAGTTCTTGAGAGAGAGTGGATTTCCAAGCTTGATCCCTAGAGATCGAACCGTTAGATTCGTGTTCTAAGGTTAGATTCTTGATCCGCTCTTGTCATCCTTTATGTTCATGTTATTGCATTGCATGATTGAATATGATTTGTAAGCCATGCATTGCTTTGAAGTTCGGTTTTAGAAAGAGAAAATAGCATTCATGTGTTCTTCAAGAAAAGTCATGTTTTGATCTGAAGGCTCATGCCTAAATCCATGTTTTTGTGTTTGTTCTTGCATGATTTTCAAGTATGGGTACCCAGGTCAATGTTTTCGAACTCATGGCATGAAATCTCAGATTTTTGTAACAAGTTACGATCTTGCATTCATCTTTCTCATGATCATGTTTATCATGTTCTTCAAAGGGAAACCCAGGTTTTTCCCGACTTTGCTTTTGAATGAGGCCATCGGGACCACACCTTGGCAAGGAGGTGTAGGACCTCGGCAAAGACCTGGTTGGTACCCAGCATGTCTTCCCGAGATCATTTGCATGCATGTAAGACTTGTTTTGAGATGTATGTTCAGTATGCTTTGCCATGTGTTTGTAGGACTTGGACCTTTGCCTTGATCCCGACGTCCCAAGAACTAGAGTGAGTGGTATTTTTAATAAAGTTATGTTCTTAAGGTTTTGATAAAGCTTTGCCTTGTTTTGATAAATGTATTTGTTAAGCATGAATGATATCCCTATTTTATGTATCAAGTATAAGCTTTGTTTTGAATGACAAGTTATCAAGTAAGCTTTGTTTTGATGACCTTCTCGGATAGTCCCTTGTGCTAGAGGACTCTAAACTTTCGTAGCACTAAGTATAAAAGGATACGGTCCTTTCTTGGAAAGACTATAGTGTTAAAGCGGGCTACGGGCCTAAGTAACACGAGCTCCATAGTGTTAAAACGGGCTACGGGCCTAAGTAACACGAGCTTCATAGTGTTAAAACGGGCTACGGGCCTAAGTAACACTTCTTGTAAGTAAGTAAGTTTTGAAGGACCAAGGTTATGCCGAGGTTACATTATAAGATTTGACGTATGTTAAGTATGTAAGTTTTGTAAGATCAAGTTTGATGAACAAGATTTATCTCATGTTTTGTACAAGCTATGATAAGTATGGTTTTGACAAGGATATATTCTGTATTGTTTTGAAAGACCTCGGGAATCATTCATTTAACCCCTTTATTACTTGTACCATTCACTGAGTATCCAAGCTCACCCTCCCTATGTATATATGTAGGTATCAAGCAAGAAGTCGGCTACGCCGAGATGTGTGTTTTGTGTGCATGTTATGTCGGCTGTAGTGATGTCGGCAACCTTGAAGCTTATGTATTTTGAACATGTCGGCTTGAGGAGCCTTTTATCAAGATGTAACATTTATTTTGTACTTTATTTTGTTGTATTCAAGCTCTAAAAGCTATGTAAAGTTGTATGCCATTCCACTTGACTTATACACTGCTCTTATGGACCACTTGAATTTTAGATCACGCTCGTGAGCCCCCTATATCTATACTCTGATTGCGTGTGAATTTTGAAAGTTGGCCTTCGGTAATCTCGGATTACTGGCCATCACGGCACCAAACTACTAAGGGCGGTTTGGGGTCGTGACAGAATGGTATCAGAGCACGCGTTCCCTATAGTTCGTTATTCACACACTTTGAGTCCTAAAGAGCATAGGATGTCCCTTAGAATGATTTTAGAATTGCATCATATTGCTTGCTACTTGACAAGGTGTGCATCATCTCGGCATGATCATGTTCCTTTGCATGCATGTTCATTTGTTGATTTTGTTCTAAGTGTCACATCCCCCACACCCCCAGCATCATGAGAAGAGGTAGACCCCCAAATGGCCGAGAACAATACGAGGACAGAATAGACAGATTAGAAAGGTTGGTTGAAAGTTTGGCCGACGAGTTAAGGCAGGCAAGGCAGCAGAATATCGGTACCACCTCCACCCAGGCCAAGCAGATAGATGGCCGACATGCAGTTCCACCACCGCCAGTACCACAAGTGCCTCCGCAGCCAGCTTTGTACGGAGATGACACATTGACCCTGATCAGAGAATTCAAGAAGATGAAACCGCCGAAGTTCCATGGAGGTATAGAGCCGATGAAGGCAGAAGCATGGGTTCTCGAGATGGAGAAGTTATTCGAGGTTTTTCCCAGCACTGACGCTCAGAAGGTATCCCTAGCGGCATTCACATTGGAAGACGACGCTCGTAGATGGTGGATGATGATCCGAGATGGTAATCCAGACTTGACCTGGACCAGATTTTTGGAGCTGTTCTATGACAAGCACTTTCCACGCAGTGTCTGAGATCGCAAGACTACAGAATTCCAGATGTTGACACAGGGTAGCAAAACAGTGGTAGAGTATGATCGTGCGTTCACTGAGTTGGCAAGGTATGCACCTCACATGGTCGGCAACGAATACATGAAAGCTAGGAAGTTTGAGAGTGGACTTCGAGGGCCAATACAAGATCAGGTTAATTTACTCGACATGCCGACGTATGCTGGAGTATTAGATAAAGCCATCCTTGCAGAAGCCAACCTGAACAGAAGTCAAAGTTCGGGGAAGAGTCAGAGGAAGAGGCAGACCTACGACAATCGCGAAGAAGAGGCAGACCCGAATGATGCCAAGGAGAAGACAGAGGAGGATAGTCTCAACAGCGCAAATCAGGAAGGTGGCGCCAGGACGACATGTGGGAGTTGTGGGACGCTACATTTTGGGGTTTGTCTTCGGGCGACTGGAGCATGTTTCGGATGCGGAGAGAGAGGTCACCGTATTAAGGATTGTCCCAAGGAAAAGGCTAGAGGGGATAAGCAGGGATGAGAACTTGACAGCTGGAATCGTTTTGAGAACAAGGTAAGTGAAGTTTGGGGACCAAACTTCTTTAAGGGGGGAAGGATGTGAGAACCCACATTCACGTCTTAGTCATGTTCAAGAGCATTTGCATGATTATGAATTGTTAAGCTTGCATTTGTATGTTTGTGACTTGTTTTGCTTAAGTAAGTAAGGTCCATGCCTTGTTTTGTGGCTATGTGAAGTGTCTAAGTGTTGCTCGCATGCTTTGCTCCTTCCCTGCTATGTGAAGCCTAGGTCACGCCAAGCCTAAGTTATGTTAGCCAAAGTCTTGCCAAGCCTAGGTCATGTTACGCCTAGATCATTCCAAGCCGAGGTCATCTTCAGTCTAGAAGTATCTTGGAACCCCTTCGTTTGACCTCCACCTTTGGTTTGACATATTGGCCGAGATGTCATTATTTAGGCCGAGGTGCGAATCACCAAGGCCGAGATGTGTATCATCTAGGCCGAGATGTTACCTTTACACCTGAGCGATCTGGTCCTGGAGTGGTATGACCTAGACCGAGGTGTGGCACAACTTAGTCAAGTGTTGTCCTTCCTAGCCGAGGTCATTGTCACCTTAGTTGCCGAAGCTTTGTCCTTAGCCGATGTCACCACTTGCCGGAGTACTTTACCGAGTGGCTTGTTAGATACGCTTTGTCAGAGCTTTGTCTTGTCAATCTATCACCTTTTTGAAGAGAACCAACCAGCCGTTGCCACGTGTCCGAGCTGAGAGTTAAGTCAGCCGGTAGGGAGGGAGAACCCATCATTTTGTTGTATCTTTGTTTTGAAGAGGAGAGAGAAGCTCTAGGAGAGGAAGAAGAGTTCTTGAGAGAGAGTGGATTTCCAAGCTTGATCCCTAGAGATCGAACCGTTAGATTCGTGTTCTAAGGTTAGATTCTTGATCCGTTCTTGTCATCCTTTATGTTCATGTTATTGCATTGCATGATTGAATATGATTTGTAAGCCATGCATTGCTTTGAAGTTCGGTTTTAGAAAGAGAAAATAGCATTCATGTGTTCTTCAAGAAAAGTCATGTTTTGATCCGAAGGCTCATGCCTAAATCCATGTTTTTGTGTTTGCTCTTGCATGATTTTCAAGTATGGGTACCCAGGTCCATGTTTTCGAACTCATGGCATGAAATCTCAGATTTTTGTAACAAGTTACGATCTTGCATTCATCTTTCTCATGATCATGTTCATCATGTTCTTCAAAGGGAAACCCAGGTTTTTCCCGACTTTGCTTTTGAATGAGGCCATCGGGACCACACCTCGGCAAGGAGGTGTAGGACCTCGGCAAAGACCTGGTTGGTACCCAGCATGTCTTCCCGAGATCATTTGCATGCATGTAAGACTTGTTTTGAGATGTATGTTCAGTATGCTTTGCCATGTGTTTGTAGGACTTGGACCTTTGCCTTGATCCCGACGTCCCAAGAACTAGAGTGAGTGGTATTTTTAATAAAGTTATGTTCTTAAGGTTTTGATAAAGCTTTGCCTTGTTTTGATAAAAGTATTTGTTAAGCATGAATGATATCCCTATTTTATGTATCAAGTATAAGCTTTGTTTTGAATGGCAAGTTATCAACTAAGCTTTGTTTTGATGACCTTCTCGGATAGTCCCTTGTGCTAGAGGACTCTAAACTTTCGTAGCACTAAGTATAAAAGGATACGGTCCTTTCTTGGAAAGACTATAGTGTTAAAGCGGGCTACGGGCCTAAGTAACACGAGCTCCATAGTGTTAAAGCGGGCTACGGGCCTAAGTAACACGTGCTCCATAGTGTTAAAGCGGGCTACGGGCCTAAGTAACACGAGCTCCATAGTGTTAAAGCGGGCTACGGGCCTAAGTAACACGTCTTGTAAGTAAGTAAGTTTTGAAGGACCAAGGTTATGCCGAGGTTACGTTATAAGATTTGACGTATGTTAAGTATGTAAGTTTTGTAAGATCAAGTTTGATGAACAAGATTTATCTCATGTTTTGTACAAGCTATGATAAGTATGGTTTTGACAAGGATATATTATGTATTGTTTTGAAAGACCTCGAGAATCATTCATTTAACCCCTTTATTACTTGTACCATTCACTGAGTATCCAAGCTCACCCTCCCTATGTATATATGTAGGTATCAAGCAAGAAGTCGGCTATGCCGAGATGTGTGTTTTGTGTGCATGTTATGTCGGCTGTAGTGATGTCGGCAACCTTGAAGCTTATGTATTTTGAACATGTCGGCTTGAGGAGTCTTTTATCAAGATGTAACATGTATTTTGTACTTTATTTTATTGTATTCAAGTTCTAAAAGCTATGTAAAGTTGTATGCCATTCCATTTGACTTATGCACTGCTCTTATGGACCACTTGTATTTTAGATTATTGCTTCCGCGCTCGTGAGCCCCCTATATCTATACTCTGATTGCGTGTGAATTTTGAAAGTTGGCCTTCGTTAATCTCGGATTATTGGCCATCACGGCACCAAACTACTAGGGGCGGTTTGGGGTCGTGACAAACACTTACTAGCAATAGAAGCCAAATGACACTACTATAATTTGAAGTTTGATTTTGCACCTAATTGAAAATGCAATTGCCTATACTATACAAATAACAATGACTAATTAGTCACAAACAGATACATATACATATTAAGTACCCAAAAAAGTAACAAAAAATTTCATCAATAATACAAAAACGACTACTTACTTAACAAACAAAAATCCAACTAATTTTAACCACCCCAATTTCCAAATGAGAAGAATATGTTCTCTAACATAAGCATTGTCTTATATGAAAATGAAGTGAATAATTAACCTACAAAAATCTTGAAAGCAAAGAAAGATTGCACGTGCAACTTCAGTGAAACCAACAGAATTTTAACAGAACACTACTTATCTTTAGTGTTCAAATTTGATTTTCAAATTTCATGTTAGGTTTGATTTCAAATTATACTGTGGAAGATTGCACTTGCAATTTCAGTGAAACCAATAGAATTTTAATAGAATACTACTTATCTCTAGTGTTCAAATTTGATTTTCAAATTTCATGTTTGGTTTGATTTTCAAGTTATACTGAAATAGGGAAATTACAACATAAAAGTAGAGGATGGTAAATTCAAAATTTATCATCTTATCTTTGTACAAAACAAGCAATCATAATAAAGCATACAAAAGCATTACCATATCCCTTTTTTCTTGTAGTGAATTTAATTGTACAACAATTGATTACTCATTTCCAAGTTGCAAGTACAATAACTGATCATGATCACGGGTTTTTTTCTTCTCCTAGTCCTTCGTGAGAAACAGCTTCAAGATGACAATAATAGATAAGACAAAATACACATCATCATCTTCAAAAATCTTTATAATTAACCTGCTCTTGCTTAATATTTGCTACATCAAATGTCAACTTAGACCAGCCAATGATATGATTCCCGTGGCACTGATTACCCTAACAGAGAGAAATATCAAGTAGAGGGCAATGCTGCCGACTCCAAGCCTCCTAGTAGGACGCATATCATTCCTTGGTGAAACAAGTGGCTAGATAGGTCTGGAGATGAGAAATCCCATAGTATAGAAGAGGCTTTTGTTTTATGGAACAATGTACAAGCCAGGTTTCTCTGACTAGGATTCAAGCAGCATTGAGAGATCCCCAAACCAATAAGTGAGTTGAACATCAGACTTGCATAGCATCCAAACAAGGTGATCTACACACCATCCCCACCATTGATTGGCAGTGCAACATTTGACACTAAATCACCCATCCAGTTGCCCCATGCCAATAAATTTAATCCAAGGATTGATGGATTAACCCCTAGAATTACACCCAATCCTACCAATCATGTAGAACCAAATGATACTCATCAAAAATCCATCCAAAACCAATGGAAGCAAAAACTTTCGAGGTGGACGATGTGATCTAGTGTACCAAAATGCAAGAACACCGAGTGCAACCAATGGAAACACCAAGCATATAAGCAACCTTTCTGCTTTCATAACCCATAGTCTTGAGTACTCTAGAGAAATGCCAAAAGAATGGGAGCAAGTGAAGCACTGCCTACAACGTAAAGACTTTTGATCAAGATTCCTCCTCAACTAGAGGAATTGTCAACCGGTGTGGCACTGTTAAAGGCAACTCCATTATCAAACATAGTTTAGAATAGGAGAATGACGAGTGCTCCATTTCTATGCCATCATTAGTCCAGCCCTACGCAGGACTCTCATTATCAGACACCTTAGTTGACTGATTTGAATATATTGCAACATTTGACGCACACATCTACTGAGGCAATGCACTATGGGATATGATTGTATCACTTTCTGTGTCCATGTCAAGCAAAGTACTATAGATAAAGTCATCCCCATGGTTCCCTTGAGAAAACACACTTCCTTTGATAGGAAGCAACAATGTAACAACATCCAATTTCAACCTTTGAGCATGTTTCCTCAAAATCTCATTCGCAGCAACAACAAAAGCGTAAACCGCATAACTCGAGACAAATGCGATGGCTCCCCCCACACTCACCTTACAAACATACAAAATCAATGAAAGTGACACAAGACGAGCTGCATGTGGAATATGTGGCATGGGATACACCTCTCACATTGCTCCGACTTGCATCTCCATATAAGTGCAATTACTTTAAGTTATTCAAACTTTAATATATTTTCTTCTATATATTATGTTGTGGGTGTTAATATTTATATAAGTTACCCTTATTTGTGATTTGAAACAAGTTTCCATGATTTAGGTTGCACAAACTGTTTATAATCTAAAATAAATTCTAATGCTAACCATGTTAGTCGTGTCAAGTTCAAATTGATATGATCACAAGTAGGTTAGGTTAGTGCCATGATATTTGACACGTTTAATTAAATGGATCATGTTAGTGTTGGGTGTTTTGGACACGGACCCATGATGACACGACACGACATGACATGATTCGTGCCTCACTTGGGATGAGGATATTCTTAGTGTGCGTTTGGATCAAGGATTTACGAGGGATTTGTGGAAGGAAAGAAAAAAAAGAAGGGAAAAAATGTATGAAATAGAAGCTAAGGTAGCGTTTGGCAGAGTTTTAGAATTATGATTTGAGAATAGAGTTGTGTTTTGAGTTTGTGAGTTTTGGAATTATGATTTGAGAAGAGAAAATTTGTTTGGTTATGAGTTTTGAAAAGAGTGTTGAATTGAGTTTTGAATTTTTGATGTGGCATATGAAATGAGAAAAGTTGTTTGGTTATGAGTTTCGAAAACAGTTTTCAAAACTTAATTCAAAAAATTATAACTCATAACCAAACACACAACTCAAAACTCTATTGAAAATTCTATTCAAAACTCATAACCAAACTCTTTTTAAAATTCAATTCAAAAAAATAATTTGTCATTTTTATCTAAAAAAATAATTTGTATATTTAAAAAATATCAAAAACAAATATATATTTTTTCTCAAAATAATAGGTGGTGATTGACAATTGCAAAAAAAAAGAAAAAAAAAAAAAAGGAGTACTGTTCCAGTCAAGTGGCCAGACTACCAGGAAGACCAAAAATTCAAAAATTGTCTAGTTTACCAAACATGTTTTCAAAATGTGTTTTGAAATTGATTTGGAATCATAATTTGAAAACTCAAACCAAACATAGCATTCAAATATGAGGGTGGAAACTAGATTTGAAACTCACACCTAACACAATCTAAATTTTTTCACTTCCCTATCTATTTTTCTCCCCCTCTATAATCCCAAAATTCTTAATCTAAACATAGCCTTAAAAGTTTCAAAGTGAAACACTAGAACTAGCAATCTTGATGAGCTGCAATACATGAGTTCAACGGTTGCCTTGTTGAACTACTTATGGAAGACCTTAATGCCAAAGTTTGGTTCACTTGGACTAAAAAACAAGAAAAAAGACTCATTCAATCTGTTAGTTCTGCCTTGCCTGCATACACAATGCAGACTATGGATGTGTCCATTAAAGTGTGTAATGACATTGACGGACTTAACAGGAATTTTCTGTGGGGTGACACCCTAGAAAAAAGGAAAATGCATTTAGTCAAATGGGAATAGGTTTTCCAAATGAAAAAATTGGGTGGACTTGGGATTAAGAAAACCAGAAATCAGAACCTAGCTCTACTTACTAAGTTGAGTTGAAAACTGATTTGTGAAGAAGGTGCCTTGTGGAAAGATGTCCTTAAGAATAAATATCTTAAGACAACAAACTTGAATGGTTGGCCTAGAAGTAGGCTTGCTTCTCATGTGTGGAGGGGCATTTTGAAAACCAAAAACACCTTGAGGAAAGGTGTGAAATGGAGATTGGTAATGGTAAGAATGTGGATTCGTGGAGTGACTGGTGGTGTGGTGACAAGCCATTTGTAGAGTTTGTTCCTCAAACTTTGCAAAATCAATTTGTTGGTACTGAGAATGTTTCTGTTCACAATCTTGTTAATGAGCAAGGAGATTGGGATGTGATTAAAGTTAATGAACTTCCACCTTGTGTTTCATCACTTATCCTTAATTTACCTCCTCTTAATGCTAATGTTGATTCACCTATTTGGAAAGGTCCAAGTGATGGAAAGTTCTATACTTCTAGTGCTTGCAAGATCATTTCTGGTAACTTAGGACTGGAGGAGGACTGGAGTTGGATGTGGAAATTATTGCTGCAACAGAAACTTAAAAGCTTTTTGAGGGAAAAGGGGTCTGTCTTTAGACCCTAGCTGTCCCATTTATAATGAGGTGGAAGACATGAACCATCTGTTTGAAACTTGCTACAAAGCTAAAGATGTTTGGTTAGCTATGTTTGGTAGGCCTTGGTATACTGCCATGACTCAAAAACCTTGGCTGGATTGGCTAATCTCCAATTCCAGAAATAAAAATCATTTTAATGATCAAACCACTTGGTATACTATTTTTGTTGCCTGTCTTTGGCAAATATGGAAAAACAGAAATGAAATTTTTTTTCTACAAACTGTGACTATTAGCCGAGATAGTGTAAAACTTATTTTGAACTATGCCAAAGAGATCAGCCAAGCCTTCAACATGGCCATTGTTAATGCTAGACCCGTTTTTAATATGATTAAGTTGTTTCTCCCCCCCTCCCCCGGCCGCAGGTAGGATTAAATTGAACACGTATGCCTGCAAGAAGCTAGGAGGTGATGGTGGCTTTGGAGGATTATTTAGAGATGAAGCGAGAACATGGTTGTGTGGTTACTATGGTAGAATACCTCATGGTACAAGTCTAGAAAATGAACTTTGGGCTACCTATAAAGGTCTAACAGTTCTGCTACAAAGAGGATGGAACAAAATCATAATTGAGACGGATGCTATGCAAGTTGTGAAGCTGTTGGAGGAGGAAACAGAGGCGAACTCGTCGTACAAAGGTCTTCTAGAAGATGCCAAGATTATCATGAGAGGCTGTGACTGTACTGTGCAACATGTATTCAAAGAGGGAAATATGTGTGCAGATGGACTCGCAAAACTTGGAGCTGAACAACTAGAAGATATCCTAGTCGTGAATGAGCCACTGGCTAAGATCCGAAGTCTACTTGTTGCAGATATCGTAGGTAGAGCTAGGGAAACGGCTTAGGCCTTTGTTTTTTGTTTTATTTCCGATGTACCTAAAAAAAAAAGAAAAAAAACCAGCAAGTTAGACAGAGTATTAGTCAATAATACCCAATGGGTTCAATTTTTAAATATCATTGTCCTAATGTTTTCAGTTGTCACTTTAAATTCCTCGAAATTAAATTGAGAAAACTTTTCAAATTCTTGAATTTTTGGATGAAGCATGGATAAATCAAGGAGATTTTTCAAAATTCAACGAGTATCAGGTTCTCTGAGTATTGAGAATGAGTTTAAAATTAGAAGACTTGAGTTTGTACTCAGAAAAGTGAACAAAAAACACTACCCTAACTTCAGTTTGAGAGTCATTAGAAGCAAAAGAGAAACTAAATTAGATCCACATGTTTTAACTCTTCATATAACCATAAAAAAACAGGAGGCCCTTCAACATTATATTAATCCGTTTGTTGCAAAAGAATCATTCTACAACTACAATGCTAGATTAAGATTAAGTTGACAGCCATATAATGAGGAATAGTACTATCAGCCATTATGACAATAATGGGAAGAAATTAGAATAGATAAATGAGATTAAGGCTTTGAATACACACACACACACACATGTATGTGGTATAGATATATTATGATTGTCCACATATATGTATTTTGTCTTTTTCCTTTAGACAATTTTATACTTCACTCAATAGAATTTTTTATTTTTTTTGGGCAGGTATTATGTTCCATGTGTCAAACTAGCATTTTGTCTCAGAACATCAACTAAATTGAATGCAGGATAAGAACTTTGTTCAAGTAATTGTGCGTCTACAAAACATACTCTCTCCCAAGAATGCTTTTGAAAAGTAAATACCATGTGAACATTCAATTAGGCCCCTGTGGCACAGACTAGAAGAAGGTTAAATTCTAATAAATCAGCCACCTAAGCAGAGCTACAAATGAAGATATGTTGTGTCAAGAGACTTAAAAAGGACCCTAGAACTGCATTGATCCACAAATTGTGTTGGGTGTGGAAGTGAATGACTACAATGCTAACATTGTAAATCACATTGTAAGCTAATTCAAACCACCAAAAACAACACTAATATACAATAACAGTCATCAAATTGAATTACTTTGCACCTACTAAAGTTTCACTAAACATGAACAATATTTGAACAGATTTTCCATCCAAAGATTTTCACTTTATTCAGAACTTTCAGCAGCCAAATCTTCTTCCAAAATGCCCTTTCAAAACTCATCCCATCTGAAGAACTGACCCATGTTTCTCTTCTTTGCAAATCCACCTCCAAATGATATGCTGATTAATAGAAAAAAGAATGCCATTTTTAGTAAAGTGCCAAACCAGCTTGTCATCAGCGACCCTTGGGAAAAAAGGGATTTACATATACACTCAGCTTCAAAATCCAAAAAGCACTATGTGATGAGAGCTTCATTGCATTTCAAACATCAGTACTTTCATTAATATGGGAACAAACTTTAGCATCAACGTGGAATCCGTCTAACTTTCCAAATCATCACACACCAGACATTCAAATCACTTCAAATCCTTTCTTGCAGATTGCACACAGAATCTATTTCCTTTGACGACGAGGGAACTCTTAAATGTGCATGGGTATTTCATCCTGCACTACCATTTTTTTTTTAATTTTTTCTTTTTTTAAGTTTTCCCATAACAAACCTCAATATTGTTGTGGAGAGTCTCAAGCATCCTCAAAAGCTACCTGCAAGATAAGGAAACAAAACCATAAGTTGACAAGAGGTTCAAAGTAATATACACGCACACAATTGTAGTAGAGATGAGAAGGCAAGCGAATTTGCTTAATAACAAATAAATTGAAATTAGCAACCAAACCACGTAAAGGAAAAAGGACCAAACTTCATCATTTCATTAACTATTATTGTAAAGTCTTAGCTACTCAATCAAGTAAAAGATGAAATGATTGATTCTTCCATATTGCCATTTTTGGAGTGGAAAAGTAACTATGGATTGCCCACATGGATTTTGACCAGACTAGATGGCTTACTAACTGTCAAATGTAAAATAGCATGCAAGGAAAAGGATTAAAAACACAAATTGATTTTTTGCAAGGTCTGGAATTTAAATGATCAAAAGTCTTGCTTAAGAGTGTTGAAGGGAGGTTTTTTCAACTATGGAAAGGACTTCTTCTCAATTATCTTGAAATATCTCTTACTTCTTTACCATTTTTTTTTTTTGAACCTTAATCCTTTATCATTTTTTTTTTGAACCTTAATCCCAAAATATATTCCATGCTGCCATAGATATTATACATTATGTTGTCTCTGACACTGCTATATGTTCTACATAAATGGGACACACCAAATTTTCATGTCCCACCTAAGTTCAAAAAATTGCATAAGTGGAATACATAATTCTAATTCTATTGGAGTGAAACTGGAAGCCATGGTATGGACTACAAATAGATAACATAATGAAATTAAAGACAAAGGAAATTTTGTCTACCAATTATCTGGAATCGAAGCAGCGGTATAGGAAAAATGAAAGATCAAGGGAAAAGGCACTGTCTAGCTCGGATTATGAATGAAGAACCTGGAAAAAAAATATTTTTGCTTGAGTTGGTGACAAGGATGAATTAGAGAACTAATGTATTCCTAAAGTAAAAGTGAACCATCAGAACCTACAGAGTAGATTTGGATTGTCATTCATAGGTGAGCATGGAAGACCATGAACATAGTGACTCAGATTTTGGATGATTGATGAGCATCACATCTTTAGAGATTGTCACTTATACGGTTTGGGAGAGAAGCGTTGTTGTCTTTAAGGATAATAAAATTCTTCAATCTACCAGCTATTCATTCTAAGCAAGACCATAAAATCTGAAACTCAATTTATGCATAAGCTTGTCATCAGTAAATTTCAAATTTACGAAAGCTAGAACCTGAAACAACTAAAAATTACAATGATGGTAACAATAGAAGAATTATGTTTGAGTGAGTTATTGTCGTGAAGAGTATCAAAAAGTGATGCTATACTTTTTCCATAGACTTTAAAAAACTTCTTTACAAAGTTCAAAGCTTGTACATGCATTTTTTTTTCCCCCAGAATGAGATGGAATGCATGTTAAATGCATAACAGTAAAATAAAGATTCTCTTAAGGTCCTAACAAAAATGCAAAGTTGAAATATAATTGAAACATGGTGCAGAAGTAAAAGTTTTTCCTTCCATTTAGGTACTTGTAGAACAAAAGGGCAAGGATTCTATTGTTTACTTAAACATGGATGAATTAATGTGGGAACAAATACAATTTTAGAAGAATGGCAGTTGATTATGCATGAATTGAGCTCAGGGTGAGTAAAAACAAGGGAACAAACTTGATACAGAAACTTGAAACCAAACAGTCATCAATAGCCACCCCTTTGACAGAATATTTGCTAAACCTAGAAAAAATTCATCTCTTGTGTTCTGTTTGTTTTGGCCGAAAATGTTTTTGGAAAAATGTTTGTCACGTTTTCGGTGGTCAGTATGATAGAAAATGAAAGTTAAATGGAAAATGTTTTCTATGGTCAATAAAAAACACACCTTTTTGAGTGAAAAATGCTTTACACTATTGAACGTGAAATTTTTTTCCTGGAGTGTAAAACATTTTTTGGTCTAAAGTCTTGCCACCACCACCACACTAGCACCACCACCACAGCCGCAACCACCCCCACTTCAACCAACACCACTGCTAATACAACCACTAGTACATTAGTTTCAAGTTGCAATCAAACATAGGAGATCATTTTCTAGAGAAAACATTTTAAAGAAAAATAAGTTGCGTTTGGTTTAATTTTGGAATTGTGATTCTAATAAAAAAATTTCAAAATTCATAACCAAAAACACAACTCAAAACTCAATTCAAAAACTATTTTTAAAACTTATAACCAAACACACAATTCAAAACTCTTTTCAAAGCGAATAGGGCAATTTTTCCATCAGCACCTATGAATAATACAAGATAAAACAACAAATGAGAATGAAAATTATCCATTCATTATTGTCACGACCCAAACCCGACCCTAAAAGTTTGGATCATGATCGGCCAGTAACCTCCTGATTACCTACGGCCTCAAACAGGTTACAGAGAATTTATAATAACGGGGCCTAAGCAGAAGCAAATAAAATAATAGAACGTCCATTGAGCAATGCTTATGTGCCTGAATTTAGACATCATGTCATATGTTGAAAGTTTGCATACACAGTTCATACATACAAGTACAATTCATGTAGATATATACAAGGAGTCAGCAACTCAAAGTTATAGGCTCACAAAGTGTCCAAACAAAATTCACCAAAAGACTTAACAAACATTTGTCATCATAGAAATTCCCAAAAAGACAAAATGCTCCATTTTGGAGGCTTATCAACGCTGGTCCATCAAAAATGACTCCTAAAGCCGACCTAAGGCTGGTCTCTAAGTTGATCACCTACATATATATAAAAATACGTAGTGAGCGAGGCTCATTGAGTAATAATAATGTAAGGAGGTTAAAATGAATGAGCATGTGTCTTGAGAAATCTATATATATATATATATATATATTTATATATAACTTATACATTTATCATTCATGATCGCATTCCATAACGGCCTTGGGCCCACATAAGACAGAACGGTCTTAGGCCCAACATAATACGGAACGGTCTCAAGCCCAACATGGTAACAGCTGTTCTAAACGACCTCAGGTCCAAACATTTCTTATCATAGAGTAGATGGAACATCAACATGTCTCCATCTCCCATATAGAATGGAACGGCCTTAGGCCTATAATTCATAAGCACTCCATATCAAACAGAACGACCTCAGGTCCATTTCATATGCCATTGTGGTCAAATGCACAATTATTTCAAACAAAACACAACTTGCATAAAGCATATCATTCACGATCAAAAATACATAAGTCATAACATATCGTTACACTACTTCTACTCACAGCGATTTTGGTCGTGCAGTGGTCCCTTTTGGCGAGTGACCTACACATTACACACATACAACTTGATAAGCAATTCATTCTTTTCTTAGCCTCTTTTATTTAATCATTTTTCCATTTCATTCAATTTATATTTATCTTTAAGCATTTTGGAGGGCTTAAACACACTCATCAACAGATTCAGAGGGTCGAAAAGATGAACAAAATTTAATTGTTTTTCCCCCTGTTTTCTACACGTGCGGAAGAACCCCACCGCATCTGTGGCCTGCACATGCCTTTATTTCAAAACCAATGCTCTGAATTGCCCTGTTTTCCACACATGCAGCTATGAGCCCTGCACGTGCAGTTCTTGCCCTATTTCTACAGTTCGAAGATTATTCAATGTTCAAGTTCCTAAACTCATTTCTAAGGTTCAATTCAAGAAAATTCACTTCAAAAACATGATACATGAACATATAAAGAATGACATTCAAGCTCAATTCGATCATAACTTACTTTAATTCCAAACAGAAAACCCTAACTTCCATAGTTCCTTCATTTTCTTTATCTTTTCATGTTGTCCATGCTTATATATGCTTACATGAGTTCAAATCATGCAAAGACTCAAGATTAGAAAGCAATTTGTCACAATCTAACTCAAGACATGACCAAAATAAAAGAATCAATCCTTTAATTAAACAAACCCAATGATTCCATGTTCACTTTCATGAGATTTGTTCAATTAAGATCATAATCCAAAAACCCTAACTTTTATGAGTGTCAAAGCTTCCTCTTAAGTCTTGATTTTAACCAAATGAAGAAATATTTAAGGTATTTTTGTTGATTTACACTTACCTTGAGCTAATTATTTGAATTACTCTTTCAATTTTTTTAAACTCCAGGCTTTAGGTTGAAATTCCTCTTTTCTCTCTCTTTTCTTCCTCTAGCTCTCCTCCAGGAGATATTTTTGTGTTGGAGTCTAAGTTTTAACACTAAGCTCATGTATATATCTCCTGTCTAACTAAGGATTAGCTTATTTGTGTCTAAAGTCCAGCTTAATTAAGAGTTTTGTCTAATTAAATCCAATTAATTCGTTACGAATTAAATTTTTACAAAATTTTATATTATGTCCTAAAAATTATGCTAATCATAACTATAAATTCGATTTCGGTTTATCATGCCTCTAAGGCTTTCAATTTTCAGTCCAAAAGTCGTAATTTCAACAAATTTTCTTATAGCCGACAGATACAATTTCATAATCATGTAAGTCACACATTTAAACATGTAATTTCACATCAAGCATATAATCACACATATAAAGACTTAAAGCATATGAGAGAGTCGGGTTGTCACAATTATTAAGGGAAAATTAAGAGAAAGGGAAATATTTGAAAGGAAAAGACAAAGAATGAATTGAAAAACAGAGCATTGTGTGCAATTAATCAGTAATGTATTGGTAATTTCAACATGTACAACAAACTGCAACTCTCTTACGAGGGAAATTCTATTTCCACACATCTAATTAGCTCAGGGCACATCTTTTTTCAATACACACACTTATTAATTTGATTACCAATTAATTTCTTAATCCACACACTTAAAGTTACAATTACGCCATTCACTCATAACCATTGTACACACACCACTAACCCTCTTCCTACACACTTTTGATTGACCCTACTTCCACATTGACCCTCCTACGCCCTTGAAGACTTTGGTTTGAAGTGAAATTTCCTCCATTGAAGACTTGCATAGAAGATATAAGAACTTGAATTTTTAGACAACTAATTAGTTTATTAATAACAATATTAAGTCAATTAATAGTGATTATTAAATTATTAAATTATAATGTTAATAGCATCATGATTAATACCAGTATTAAACTCCTTTAAATAAATTTATTTATCTTTTTGTGACGGTATATAAATACAGTTGTGGAAAACTAAATAATTTAAACAAATAATAACTAAGTTAGTTAGAAGATAGTAGGGAGCAAAACATCTTGTGAATAGGCTATATATACACTGATTTTATTTTGTACACACACACACACACACACACACACACACACAAAAAGATATGAAATCAGATTTTGGGCAGGGAAATTCGGCCCCCTCCTTCCCAAGAAGGCTGCTGGAGGCATGCATACATTTACACTCTAAACCTATACATGTAGGTAATATTTCCCAAGCCAAGAGGAAAAAAAAAAAAAAAAATTGGCCTCCAAACTCCTACAAAGAAGAACACTATTCAGCCATTTTACTACTACAGCTCAGCAAAGAGAAAAAATAAAATAAAATAAAATAGGCCTCCAAACTCCTACAAAGAAGAACACTATTCAACCATTTTACTACTACAGCTCAGCAAAGAGAAAAAAACAAAACAAAAAAAAAACAGAGAGAGAGAGAGAAAGAGTAGAAAAGAAAAAGAAAAAGAGACGAAGATGAGAGGGTGCTTGGTGGTCACCATTTCAAAACTAATCTTGAGAATAGTTGCTAAAGCTCTTGAGGTAGGAATACTCAACCTCTATCCTCCCTTAGATATTTTTTTTACTGAACCTATATATTAAATATATGCAAGAGTATGCATTGTTAATACATACATAGCAAGAATAGCTCAATGCATGTCTACATTTTGATAGAATGAGAATTTCATGATTATATGATTTTTATTCCTTCTTGCAAGCATAGATTAGATGGTTTAACAACTGATTTTATCTTCTTACGTGCTCAAATATTCTCCAGTGTTTGAAATAATCTTGCATGAGAGTAAAATGAGATAAACTTGGTTCACTTATACTTGAAACTTATATTTTCTTCACTGTTTCAGATTTTTATTTGATGAAAAATGCTCAAATAAATTGAAAATAACTTGTTTTAAAAATATGTTTTTACTAGGAGTATATATAGGTTTTCTATAAGGTGTAAAAATTTTCTAAAATCATTGGACACCATTTTCTTACCGAAATAAATATTTGTTCTAAGTGTTGCTTACAGCATAGTAGGAACAGTGATTTAAAACAGGTTCCATTTTCTCTAAAAGTGTTATTTTTCTGCACGACCAATTGGGATAGTTAGATATAAGAATTATCTTTCATTTTCAGCCAATTTCACAAAAAATGGATAAGTCTAAGAGGAGAAATTGCAATTTTACTAAAATGCGACACAATCTGTCCAATTTTCTTAGAAAAATTATTTGACCATCTTTCATTGGTTTTCAGTCTTCAAACTCTTCTGTACATATGTTCTAAACTCAAATATCTAGCAATCCATTTTGACCATACCTCTTTTTGACACCGTTTGAGGCCCCTTTTTATTTTTCAAACACAGAACACCTGCACTGGAAGTTGCCGTAACTCACTGTCCCAGAAACCAGTTTTCTTCCAAATTTTATTTCTCCATTTTAAAATCATTTTTAGCCCCGGTATTCTTCCCCAAATATTTTTCTAACTCAATTAATTAGTACCATTTAAAATATCGTAATAATTGAATTTCGTTTGGTATGGGTTTCATTAATTTTAGTCTGATCATTCAGTGCTGAAAATAAGGAGTGTTGGAAATTCTAAGAAATTTTGTGATGACTCCTAAGACATTATGTAAGAGCATCCCCAACAATACCCTTATATTACCTTTTTAGCTATAATAAGGAGTTTTGTTGTCAAAAAACAGCCCTAGCAGTTCCCCTATCCAACCCCTAAATATAAATATTGCTACAGTGACTCCCTATTTGTAGGGAGTCACTATAGCTCCCTTATATTGATAAATTCTTATTTTATTGCAGTAGAAGGTGGGAAGGTGTTGGGAGAAAAACAAACAAAAGTCCAATTCGAAATATCCGAATCCGGCACAAAAATAGCGGAAGTAGTTTATTCTCCCTCTTTGTGTGAACCTATTAGGAAACAATTTAATAGAGCATAATATATTCTGAAAATAATCTGAAAATGATGATCCAACAATCACACAACAAGGCGACAACAATTTTTAACGTGGAAAACCTTCCCGATGTAGAAAGGAAAAACCACGGGACCGTAGTCCACCAAATATCTCCACTATCAACAAATAATGGATATACAAGAGTTCTCTCTAGATAGAACTAGAGGCAAACAATCAAGAACAACTTACAAATAAGCTTTCTTGGCAACCAAAGATCAAAATACAACGTTTAGGAAAGATCTCACCAAAATGGGTACTGTTCACGGGCCAAAAAACCAGCAGTAGAATACTCCAAATCTGATCTCCACCGTCCAGAATTTAGAGTCTTGAGTTGTGAACTCGCCTACCAAATTTCAGCTCAATCGGACCACAAATGCATGTCAATCAGATAGCTTGATCAAAGCTAGACAGAATTTCTCCAAAGCCTTGGCATCTCCTGCCCTCTCTATTTTGGTGGCTACTGCATCTCTTTCTCTAAGTTATAGAGAAAGGGTTTGTAATGATACACTCATGGGCCAGAACATTTCAAAAACATAACCTTTCCATGTGGGCTTTGGAACTCACATGGGCTTTACTAAATATTTTGGGCCATCCTCCACATAGGAGGGAAACCCAACCCAACAGAAGGGAAACTGGAGGGTGCCAAAACTCAGCCAAAGACTCTCTCACGAATCTCTTTCATGGGTATAGGTCGCTCTTTCTCGCCATCATCATCACCAAAGGCAATTTCTGCTATGTATTTTCTTTGCATTGTTCCCAATCTAAACCCTACTTTTTCTATTATATTTCTCTCTATGTAGTGTGTATCTCTCTATTTGCTTCTTCAGCAAATAGAGACCAAAAACTTGCAAATATATATGTGATGCTTTAGTTTTGGTGATGTTAATTTGAAATTTATATGAGAATCTGTTTTAATTTACTGGTTTATGAAGTTTGTGGTTGAATAGGAATAGATATTTTATATATATGAGGGCTTTGAGAATTTGATTGCAATCAATTTTACTTCCTAAAAATTGAAGAAATCTGTGGTTTAAAGAAATTTATATGAGAATCTGTGACTTTTCTAGTTTATGGACTTTGTGGTTGAATAGGAATAAATAATTTATATAAGAGTTGTTCATTAAGGTAATGCCCTGTTAATGACTTTTCAGTTTTGGTGGATTATTAAGAAATTTTGTTGATGGGTTTGTAGTAAGTAGAAATATTGCATATGCTGCACATAGAATTGTTAAAAATAGTTAGTTCTTGTTTGAATTCTATTTGTGTTTTCTATTCAGTATGTAAGGATGGATTCACAAGGAGGCAAATACTTCACCAATCTTTTGCACGAGGATTCCAACTTTGATGATTTAATTTTTATGGATTCTCAAGATCAAATGGATCAAAATTTGAAACAAAATACTCAAGTACCTGCTGAAACAACTCAATTCTCACCTCAAATGGGATCCACTAGTAAAGATCACGTGGTGGAAACTTCACTATAGATGAAGACAATCTCATTGTATCGGCATGGCTTAATACTAGCTTGGATGCAGTGTATGGGAATGAGCAAAAACATAAGACATATTGGTCAAGAGTATATGAGTACTTCCACAAACACAAGACCTCCAATCATGAACATAATGTGAACTCTCTAATGGATCGGTGGTCAACCATTCAACTTGGCACAAATAAGTTCTGTGGATGTTTTCACCAAATTGAATCAAGGCATCAAAGTGGTATAAAAGAGCAAGACAAGGTAATTTATAAATTTTTTAAAAAAAATTATACATTTTGCAATTATTATTCTTTTATAATTGTTGACTTTTATATTTTAATTTTAGATCTCTTAAGCAAAACTATTATACCAAGAATTGCATAAACGTTCATTTCAGTTTGATCATTGTTGGAATTTGTTGAGGTTCCAAGCAAAATGGGTGGAGGATTGTGAAAAAAAAATATCAACATAAAAGCCAACATTGACCACCATCCCCCCCTCTACTCCAGATACAGTTAATCTAGGGGATGATGATGAATCGCATGATGCCTTTGTAGACTTGGAGAGACCAATAGGCAGGAAAGCTGAAAAAGAACAGATAAAGAAATGAAAGAGTAGAGATTGTATGACTTCGCCTCTTGCTGGGATACTAACTAAGATAAAGGAAGATAATAAAAAGAATAGTGAGAAGAAAGTAGAAATCCTGGAGAAAGCATATGTTCAGGAGGAACAAGGACTTCGACACGAGGAACAAAGGCTTCTTCATGAGAAAGAAGGACTTGCTATGAAAAATGAAAT
The DNA here is from genome assembly GCF_055761805.1 of Camellia sinensis. Classification (NCBI taxonomy): domain Eukaryota; kingdom Viridiplantae; phylum Streptophyta; class Magnoliopsida; order Ericales; family Theaceae; genus Camellia; species Camellia sinensis. Next base: position 105,929,802 of record NC_138962.1, read on the forward strand.
GTTCAGAGCGAAACAACTTAAAGAGGAGGAGAGAATTATGTTGATGAATACTAGTGGTTTGTCTCCAATGCAACAACAATATTACGATCGTCGCTGTTTGGAAATCCTTGAAAAAGGAAAGTAACTACATAACTGCAGGTTATGGAAGTTAATATATATATATATATATATTTATGGGCTATGATATGGAAATTAATGTATTTTGTCTCAACTCTACAGGAAAATTTTGTAATTGACCATGGCCTGAAAAGGTAATGCATATTTACTATAGTGCAAGAATTTGGTAATGGACCATGGTATGAAAATGCAATGTATTTTGACTATAATGCAGGAATTTTGTTTATGGACCATGATGTTGGAATGGACCATGTTGTTTATGAAATCATGTTGTCGAGATAAAAAGTTAGAGATATGTATACTTGGAATTTTGTAATGGACCATGTTGTTTATGAGACCAAAACTAAGCTTAAACAGATGTTATTTCATGGCCAAAACAGCAGAAGAACAACAAGCAAAACAGCTGTAGCAGAGTAGGTGAACACAATAACCCAGACAAGGGGCCGGACATCCAAGAGAATGTCCCCCCGGATGTCCCCCCTTCTTTGTTTTCGGTTGCTTTGCTGGTGCTGTTTTGCACTCTGTTTTGGGCCTATTTTGTGCTTGATTCTTGATCTGTTTAAACACCATCTCCATTCTAATAATATGGTCCAAGTGTAAGAAGCAATTTAATGATTTGGAATGGTGGGAGTTTTGTTGCTACTGCTGTTACTAGATGCTTAGTTTTATATTGGCGTTCTGTTTTTTTTCCTTCTGCATCAATAAAGTTCCTTTTATTGTTGATCCAAAAAAAAAAAAAATCAAACATTAAGTTTTTTTAATTATAATCCATGTTTAAAAAAAAAATCAAAACATAATCAAAAGCAATCATCAAAATCAATATGTCTAACACATAGCATACGAGACTTCTTAAACTAAAATAAGTGATACAATTTAAATATTTATATTAAAATAAAGTTCTAGCATGATTGTCCATGCACTTGCCACAAGTGCTCAACAAGGTCAGCTTGGAGGTAAGAATGAGTTTCCTTGTCCCTAATGCGATGATGATTTTGAATGAATTCCATAAATTTAGGTGTATGCTCGTGTGAGACTAGTTCTTGTGAACTTCCATCGATTGCATCATAATTGAAGTCTTCTGATTCATTGACATCACACTCATCCTCGACGATCATGTCATGCAATATCACACATGCCTTCATATCATATTTCAGAGTCTTAGTGTTCCAAAAACATGCAGGTTGACGTACTATCACGAATCTAGCTTGTGGCACTCCAAATGCACACTCTATATCTGTCACGACCCCAAACCGCCCCTAGTAGTTTAGTGCCGTGATGGCCAGTAATCCGATATCACCGAAGGCCAACATTCAAAAATCACACACAAACAGAGTATAATTATATATGGGGCTCACAAGTGCGGAAGCAATAATCTTAAAATACAAGTGGTCCATAAGAGCAGTGCGTAAGTTACATGGAATGGCATACAACTTTACATAATATTACAACTTGGATACAAATACAATAAAGTTCGAAATACATTTTTGTACATCTTGATCAAAAGGCTTCTCCAGCCGACATGTGTAAATTACAAGCATTGTAAGCCAAGAAGCATAGTTTTCAAGACTGCCGACATGAATACAAATTAAGCCGACATGACAAAAACCCAAAACAAGCCTGCGAGTCACACCTAGGCGTCACCGCCTTCCTGCTCATCACCTACATATATATAGAGAGAGGGTGAGCTTGGATACTCAGTGAATGGTATAAGAAATAAAGGGGTTTGCATGGCTGGTATTCAAGATCTTTAACGACAATACATAACATAATAGTGCAAGTCAAGGGATGAACCGAGTCCATCTTCCAAATCTGTCAAGTTTCAAAGGATGCTTACTAATATCATTATAATACAAGTGATGACATCTCGGCAAACAAAACCCACTCGGTAAACTGTCAGTGGCAAACAAGGCAAGACAAGGGAGATATCTCAATTCGATGGTGTCGTTGCATTATAGTCCCCGGACACTAAGGACTTGTGCTACTAATTCTTAGAGTCCCCTAGCACGCACGGACTTCCAAACTTTGTGCTACAAATGCTTATAGTCCCTTAGCACGTAAGGACTTCCAAACTTTGTGCTACAAATGCTTATAGTCCCTTAGCACGCACGGACTTCCAAACTTTGTGCTACAAATGCTTATAGTCCCTTAGCACGTACGGACTTCCAAACTTTGTGCTACAAATGCTTATAGTCCCTTAGCACGTACGGACTTCCAAGAATGTCATCAAAACAAGAATATATATTTTCCAATTAGGAATAAACATTCATGCTTACAAATAATTTCCAAAATAAGCAAAACAAGACTTTATCAAAGCATTATAACATAGCTTTATTAAAGATACCACTCACTTAGTTCTTCAAACGTCGGGGTCGAGGCAAGTCCAAACCCTACAAACACATGGCAAAATCTATTGAATGCACTTTCAAACAGGTTTCACATGCATGCAGATGGTCTCGGCATTCCCGAAGACTAAGTCAAATCAAACAAACACAATCCTTTATCTCGGAAAACATGCTGGGCGACTACCAGGTCTAGGCCGAGGTTCTACATCCTCTGACCGCGGTGTGGCCTCGATGGTCACATCCAAAGGAGTGAAGTCGGGAAAATCTAGGTTTCCCTTCCTTGAAGAACAAGATGAACATGAATATGAGGAGGATGAATGCAAAGATCGTGATTTGCTATTACAAAATCTGTGGTTTCATGCTATGAGTTCAAAAACATGGACCTGGATACCCATATTCAAGGATCTAGTGAGGACAAACACAAAAACACGAAACTTAATGCAAACTTTCAGATCAAATAAGACTTTTCTTTCGTGAACACATGAACACCATTTTCTCTTTCTAGGCTCCGTTTGGAGACTTACATTTTTAGCCAAAAAGCCAAAAAGTTACCCTTTTAGCCAAAAAGCCAACAACTCATACCAAAAAGTCAAAGATTCTCTTTTCTCTCTACATTTTGCACATCTTTTCGTAATTAGCCAAAAAGTCATCCCAAACATATAAGTTTTTTTTACCTACTTTTTTAGCCAAATAGCCAAAAAGTTACTAAATTAGCCTGTTCCCAAACGAGGCCTAAAACCAACTTTAAATCGATGCTTGACATGCAAAACGGGTTCGATCATGCAATGCAACTAGATGATCAATAAGAATGACAAGGGTAGATCAAGAATCTAACCTCAATACGCGAATCTAATGGTTTGATCTCTAGGAATCAAGCTCGAAACTCACTCTCTCACTCTAAGCTTCTTCTCCTTCTTCTAGAGCTTCTCTCTCCTCACAAACAAAGACATATAACAAATGATACGCTTCTAAGTCTGCTGGCTGAGTTAACCCTCTACAGAGGCACGTGGCAGCGGCTGGTTGGTGCTACACAGAAAGGTGGCTGAGTGACAAGACAAAACTATGACAAAGTGTGTTCAACAAGCAAGACGGCATGGGCACTCTGGCGAGTAATGATCTCGGCTAATAACAAGACATCGGCAAGTAGGGAACAATGACCTCGGCTAGGAAGGACAACACTTGACTAAGCTGTGCCACACCTTGGCCTAGATGTGCCACACCTCGGTCTAGGTCATACCACTCCGAGACAGGATCACTTGGGTGTAAAGGTAACATCTCGGCCCAGATGATTCACACATCGGCCTTGGTGATGAACACCTCGGCCTAGATAATGACATCTCGGTCAGTATGTCAAAGCAAAGGTAGAGGTTAAACAAGGTGGTTCCAAGATAATTCTAGACTGAAAATGACTTCGGCTAAACCCAAACCAAGCAAGGTACAAAACTTACTGTAACACTTAAACGAACAAGGACAAGACTCGAAATGCAAGTGTACAAGACAAAATCACACGAATGCATATAAGTATGGTTAGGATAGCGTGAGGATTATTACATCCTACCCCCCTTAAAGGAGTTTGGTCCCCAAACTTGAGGTACCTTGGTTCGAGAATAATTCCAGGTATCGGACTTTCATTTCCTCTTCCATTTCCCATGTAGCATCCTTGCCGTAATGCTCTTTCCATTCAATCTTCACCATCGGTATTACCTTATTTCTCAATCGCCTCACTTGTCTATCGATGTTGCGTATTGGCTCTTCTTCATAGCTTAGGCCTTCATCAACCACAATCCCGAAATGATCGATCACGTGTAGTGGATCCCGCATATACCTCCTCAACATCGAGATATGAAACACATTATGAACTTGACTTAATCTCGGTGGTAAAGCAAGTCTGTAGGCAACCGGGTTAACTTTCTCAAGGATTTCAAACAGTCCAATGTAACGGGATGCCAATTAACCCTTCTTCCCAAATCTTGAAACTCCTTTCACTGGTGAAACCTTCAGGAATACATGATCCCCAATTTCAAATTCCAACTCCCTTCTTCTCTGATCGGCATAACTTTTCTGTCGACTCTGAGCACACTTGATTCTTTGTCGAATGAGCTTAATCTTCTCGGTTGTAACCTGAACTAACTCAGGACCAATCAAAGCTTTATCTTCCACTTCAGTCCAACATATCGGCGATCTGCACTTCCTTCCATACAAAGCTTCATACGGTGCCATGCCAATGCTAGCTTGATAGCTGTTGTTGTAAGCGAACTCTACTAACAGCAAATGCTCTTCCCAGCTTCCCTTGAAGTCCAATACACACAGTCTAAGCATATCTTCAAGTGCTTGAATTGTTCTCTCTGTTTGGCCATCGGTCTGGGGATGAAAATCTGTACTAAACCTCAATTCGGTCCCTAAAGCCCTTTGTAAACTCTGCCAAAATCTGGAAACAAATTTCGGATCTCAGTCCGACACGATGGACATCGGTACACCATGAAGTCTAACGATCTCGTTCATATATAACACAGTAAGTCGATCAGCACTGAACAAAGTCCTAACCGGCAAGAAATGCGCTGACTTCGTTAACCTGTCGATTATAACCCAGATCGAATCCATTCCTTTCCAGGTCTTCGGCAAACCAATCACAAAGTCCATGGAGATGTCTTCCCATTTCCACTCAGGAATCAGCAAAGGTTGGAGAAGTCCTGCCGGCCTCTGATGTTCCGCTTTCACTTGTTGACAATACAAACACTGAGACACGAACTCGGCTATCTCTCTTTTCATATTCGGCCACCAAAAGATCTGTTTTACATCTTGATACATCTTGGTGTTCCCTGGATGAACTGCAAATCTGGATCCATGAGAGTCTTGCAAAATCCTTCTTTTCAATTCTGGGACGTCAGCCACGCATAATCTTCCTTCAAACTTAAGCACTCCATTCTCAAGGGTGTAACCCGACTTCGGCTTGGTGGTAATCTCGTCGGCTACTTTCTTTAGGAATCCATCCTCCATTTGCCTTGCCTTTACTTCCCCAATAGTAGTCAGCTCCACTGAAATCATGGCTAGGCATGCCATACTTCCCACTGACTTCCCACTCAATGCGTCGGTTACCGAGTTTGCTTTACCTGGGTGATACTGAATTTGCATGTCGTAATCCTTCAATAATTCAAGCCATCTCCTCTGCCTCAAATTTAGTTCCTTTTGTGTGAATAAGTACTTCAAACTCTTGTGATCTGTAAAAACTTGGCAGGAGGCTCCATACAAGTAGTGGCGCCAAATCTTCAAGGCAAACACCACGGCTGCTAGCTCTAGATCATGGGTTGGATAGTTCTTCTCATGAAGTTTCAACTGGCAGGATGCATATGCTATGACTCTGCCCCCTTGCATTAACACACAACCCAAACCCTTATGCGATGCATCGCTGAAAATCTGAAATTCCTCATTACCTGACGGGAGTACAAGGACTGGTGCCGTAACTAACCTTGTCTTCAACTCTTGGAAGGCTGATTCTCTATCATCGGTCCATTCATATGTTGTTCCTTTCTTAGTTAGTTGTGTCAATGGTACTGCTATCCTTGAGAAGTCCTTCACAAACTTTCTGTAATAACCTGCCAAGCCCAGAAAACTACGAACCTCGGACACGTTGGTCGGCGTCGGCCAATTCACAATGGCCTCAATCTTACTCGGATCAACTGATATACCCTCTTCATTAATCACATGCCCTAAAAATTAGATGCTAGAAAGCCAAAATTCACACTTACTCAACTTGGCGTACAACTTCTTGTCTCTTAAGATTTGCAGGGCAAGCCTCAGGTGATTCTCGTGCTCAATTGTACTCTTGGAATAGATTAATATGTCGTCAATAAAAACAACTGCGAACTCATCTAGATACGGCTTAAAGACTCTGTTCATCAAGTCCATGAACGCTGCAGGAGCATTGGTCACTCCGAAAGGCATTACCAAAAATTCGTAGTGGCCATACCTTGTCCGAAAAGCAGTCTTCTCAATATCATTGGTTTTAACCTTCAGCTGATGGTAGCCCGATCTAAGGTCAATCTTGGAAAAGACTCGTGCCCCTTGTAATTGATCAAGCAAATCGTCAATCCTAGGCAATGGGTACTTGTTCTTGATGGTTACCTTATTAAGTTCTCTGTAATCAATGCAAAGGTGAAGCGTGCCATCCTTCTTCTTAACAAATAAAACGGGTGCTCCTCACGGTGAAGTGCTCGGCCTAATGAATCCCTTATCCAACAATTCTTGTAACTGTAGCTTCAGTTCTCTAAGTTCAGCAGGGGCCATCCTATAGGGTGTTCTGGAGATAGGTTGCGTTCCCGACATGAGGTCCACGGTAAACTCTATTTCTCTATCGACTAAGTGGCCAGGCAGCTCGTTTGGAAAGACGTCGGGAAATTCCTTAACAACTGGTATGTCGGCTAACTCAACACTTCCATTCAAATCACTTAGTATACTGCACAAATAACCCGGACACCCTTTTTGGATCAACTTATAGGCTTTCATGGATGAGATCAAGTATGGTGGAGGTACTACTCCTTTACCCTGGAAAAAGACGTCGATTTTGGTTGGGGTCTTTAATGTAAAGCTCTTAGTAACACAATTAATGGATGCATGATGCGCTACTAACCAATCCATTCCCAATATGACATCAAAGTGGGTCATACTTAACGGCATCAAATCAGCTAATAATTCAACGTCCTCAATCACCACAACACACGCCCTAAATATGGATGCTATAATTATAGTTCCCCCAGATGGAGTAGATACAGATAGCACATAATCAAAGGGTTCTAACGGTCTGTTCAACTTCTCGGCAAATTTAACAGATACAAAAGAATGTGTAGAGCACGGATCAATCAAGACGTATGCAACTTGAGAGCAAATTGAGAGTGTACCTGACACTACCGTTTCAGCATTCTGGGTGTCTCCTGGCACTAGGGCAAAAACTCTGCCCTGTCTCATCTGTGTCCTTCCGACGTTGCTTCCTTGTGCAGAGCCCGAGGTGCTCCCATTTTTCTTACCATCACTAGCTCTTGCCTTTGGACAGTCTTTCACACGGTGGCCTATCTCCCCACATTCAAAGCAAGCTCCTGTCGCCCAGCGACAAACCCCGAGATGCGGCTTCCCACAACTCGCACACGTCGGCTTAGTATTTCCGTCCCGATCTGAGTTGCTGGAACTGCCCACATTCGCCTTCTTCTTGGCATTAAACGGCATCCGACAACCTTCATAGTTCTGTCTCTTCCTCTGACTCTCTCCTGAACTTTGATATCGGTATAAGTTAGCTTCCGCCAAGATGGCCTTGTCTAACACCTCGGCGTAAGTCGGCAGATTAAGCATGTTGACCCGATCCTGGATTGGTCCACGTAGTCCACTTTCAAACTTTCTGGCTTTCCTATACTCATCACTGACCATATGGGGCGCATATCTTGCCAATTCGGTGAAGGCACGGTCGTACTCTGCCACTGTTCTGTTGCCTTGTGTCAGAGTCTGGAACTCTGTGGTCTTGCGATCCCGAACGCTAAGCGGAAAATGCTTGTTGTAAAACAGTTCTAAAAATCTGGCCCAAGTTAAACCAGGATTAGCCTCCCGGATCATCATCCACCACCTTCGAGCGTCGTCGTCTAATGTGAATGCTGCTAATGTCACCTTCTGAGGGTCGGTGCTAGGAAAGATTTCGAACAACTTTTCCATTTCTAAAACCCACGCCTCGGCCTTCATCGGCTCTATGTCCCCTGTGAATCTTGGTGGGTTCATCTTCTTGAACTCTTTAATCAAAGTCATCGTCCCCTCTCCATACAAGGCTGGCTGTGGAGGTACTTGGGGCACTGGAAGAGGCGGAGCTGCATGTCAGTCATCCGTCTGTTCGGCCGGGGTAGATGTAGCACTTGCATTCTGTTGCCTCATCTGCCTCAATTCATGGGTTAAGCCTTCAACCAATCTGTCCAATCTATCCTCTGATTGATCTCGGCCAACTGATGGTCTACCTCTCCTCATGATGCTATGAGCAGGCAAAATACAACCTTAAAACAACTGAGCCAAGAACCATGTATGCAAATAATAAATGGTTATGCCGAGATGATGCACACCTTGTCAAGTAGCAAGCAATATGATGCAAATCCTAAAATCATCCTAAGGGACATCCTATGCTCTTTAGGACTCAAAGTGTGTGAATAACGTACTATGCTCTGATACCATTTTGTCACGACCCCAAACCGCCCCTAGTGGTTTAGTGCCGTGATGGCCAGTAATTCGAGATCACCGAAGGCCAACATTCAAAATTCACACACAAACAGAGTATAATTATATATTGGGCTCACAAGTGCGGAAGCAATAATCTTAAAATACAAGTGGTCCATAAGAGCAGTGCGTAAGTTACATGGAATGGCATACAACTTTACATAATATTACAACTTGGATACAAATACAATAAAGTTCAAAATACATTTTTGTACATCTTGATCAAAAGGCTTCTCCAGCCGACATGTGTAAATTACAAGCATTGTAAGCCGAGAAGCATAGTTTTCAAGACTGCCGACATGAATACAAATTAAGCCGACATGACAAAAACCCAAAACAAGCCTGCGAGTCACACCTAGGCGTCACCGCCTTCCTGCTCATCACCTACATATATATAGAGAGAGGGTGAGCTTGGATACTCAGTGAATGGTATAAGAAATAAAGGGGTTTGCATGGCTGGTATTCAAGATCTTTAACAACAATACATAACATAATAGTGCAAGTCAAGGGATGAACCGAGTCCATCTTCCAAATCTGTCAAGTTTCAAAGGATGCTTACTAATATCATTATAATACAAGTGATGACATCTCGGCAAACAAAACCCACTCGGTAAACCGTCAGTGGCAAACAAGGCAAGACAAGGGAGATATCTCAATTCGATGGTGTCGTTGCATTATAGTCCCCGGACACTAAGGACTTGTGCTACTAATTCTTAGAGTCCCCTAGCACGCACGGACTTCCAAACTTTGGGCTACAAATGCTTATAGTCCCTTAGCACATATGGACTTCCAAACTTTGTGCTACAAATGCTTATAGTCCCTTAGCACGTACGGACTTCCAAACTTTGTGCTACAAATGCTTATAGTCCCTTAGCACGTACGGACTTCCAAGAATGTCATCAAAACAAGAATATATATTTTCCAATTAGGAATAAACATTCATGCTTACAAATAATTTCCAAAATAAGCAAAACAAGACTTTATCAAAGCATTATAACATAGCTTTATTAAAGATTCCACTCACTTAGTTCTTCAAACGTCGGGGTCGAGGCAAGTCCAAACCCTACAAACACATGGCAAAATCTATTGAATGCACTTTCAAACAGGTTTCACATGCATGCAGATGGTCTCGGCATTCCCCAAGACTAAGTCAAATCAAACAAACACAATCCTTTATCTCGGAAAACATGCTGGGCGACTACCAGGTCTAGGCCGAGGTTCTACATCCTCTGACCGCGGTGTGGCCTCGATGGTCACATCCAAAGGAGTGAAGTCGGGAAAATCTAGGTTTCCCTTCCTTGAAGAACAAGATGAACATGAATATGAGGAGGATGAATGCAAAGATCGTGATTTTCTATTACAAAATCTGTGGTTTCATGCTATGAGTTCAAAAACATGGACCTGGATACCCATATTCAAGGATCTAGTGAGGACAAACACAAAAACACGAAACTTAATGCAAACTTTCAGATCAAATAAGACTTTTCTTTCGTGAACACATGAACACCATTTTCTCTTTCTAGGCTCCGTTTGGGGACTTACATTTTTAGCCAAAAAGCCAAAAAGTTACCCTTTTAGCCAAAAAGCCAACAACTCATACCAAAAAGTCAAAGATTCTCTTTTCTCTTTACATTTTGCACATCTTTTCGTAATTAGCCAAAAAGTCATCCCAAACATATAAGTTTTTTTTACCTACTTTTTTAGCCAAATAGCCAAAAAGTTACTAAATTAGCCTGTTCCCAAACGAGGCCTAAAACCAACTTTAAATCGATGCATGACATGCAAAACGGGTTCGATCATGCAATGCAGCTAGATGATCAATAAGAATGACAAGGGTAGATCAAGAATCTAACCTCAATACGCGAATCTAATGGTTTGATATCTAGGAATCAAGCTCGAAACTCACTCTCTCACTCTAAGCTTCTTCTCCTTCTTCTAGAGCTTCTCTCTCCTCACAAACAAAGACATATAGCAAATGATACGCTTTTAAGTCTGCTGGCTAAGTTAACCCTCTACAGAGGCACGTGGCAGCGGCTGGTTGGTGCTACACAGAAAGGTGGCTGAGTGACAAGACAAAACTATGACAAAGTGTGTTCAACAAGCAAGACGGCATGGGCACTCTGGCGATTAATGATCTCGGCTAATAACAAGACATCGGCAAGTAGGGAACAATGACCTCGGCTAGGAAGGACAACACTTGACTAAGCTGTGCCACACCTTGGCCTAGATGTGCCACACCTCGGTCTAGGTCATACCACTCCGAGACAGGATCACTTGGGTGTAAAGGTAACATCTCGGCCCAGATGATTCACACCTCGGCCTTGGTGATGAACACCTCGGCCTAGATAATGACATCTCGGTCAGTATGTCAAAGCAAAGGTAGAGGTTAAACAAGGTGGTTCCAAGATAATTCTAGACTGAAAATGACTTCGGCTAAACCCAAACCAAGCAAGGTACAAAACTTACTGTAACACTTAAACGAACAAGGACAAGACTCGAAATGCAAGTTTACAAGACAAAATCACACGAATGCATATAAGTATGGTTAGGATAGCGTGAGGGTTATTACAATATCCTTTCTGGTGGACTCTTGAGCTGAAGCAAAATACTTTTTTCTTGTTTCCTCGTGCACATGGAATTGTTTTTACAAATGTTGACCATTGTGGATATATTCCATCAGCAAGGTAATATCCCATTGTATAGTCATTACCATTGATTGAGTGATTGACTAGAGGACAGTGGCCTTTAGCAAGCTTGGCAAATATAGGAGATCGATCTAGCAGGTTGATGTCATTATGAGATCCTGGTAACCCAAAAAATGCATGCCATATGCAAAGATCATACGACGCCACTGCTTCCAAAATAATTGTTGGTTCATGAATATGACAAGTATACATTCTGCTTAACGCAGTCGAACAATTTTTCCATTTCCAGTGCATACAATCTATACTCCCCAACATTCTAGGAAAACCGCGACTTTCACCAACTGCTAGCAATCTAGCAATATCATCGTTGTATGGTGACCTTAAGTACTTATCTAAAAAAATTACTACAATAGCTTTAACAAACTTTTTCAGACTATCCAGTGCGGTACTTTCTCCGATCCTCAGATATTCATCCATATAATCAACCGTTATTCCATAAGCAAGCATCCTAAGTACGGCGGTCATTTTTTTAAGAGAAGATAAACCGAGCATTCTGGTAGCATTTCTTTTTTGGACGAAGTATGGATAATGTGCTTCTATTGTTGCTTGAATTTGGAGAAAAAGAGAACGGCGCATCCGAAATCTCCTCCGAAATAAATTGGAGGGATATATAGGTGGTTCAGCAAAATAGTCAAGAAAAAGCCTTTCATGGCCTTGACTAAAATCATGTCGAATATATTTGTGGCCTTTAACAGAACCACGATGTGAGTTTGATTGTCTCTCAAGTCATTCTTCTTCCATTGCAACCACTGCATATATCTCTAACTGATCATAAGAGTCTTCATCATTAGTAATCATATTGATTACACAATTGCGAGCCATAGAAAAAATTTAGAGAATGAATTCGAAAGAAATTGGTTTCAAATTGAAAAACATGACCATTAGGCTATTGAAAAAATGACCGTTGTTGTTTGAAGCGTTGGTACAATTTAAGTAGCTGCCCCATTGCCTGAACTGAAATTAATAACGTTGTTGTTTGAAAAATTCCAAAATTTGAGTAGGAGCCCACTGCTTGAAATTGCTGAGTTGGTTGACATGTGTTTTTATTATTTTATTATTAAAAAAAATTCAAATTTAAAAGTGATTGAAAAGATTATTTTAATAAAATAGAGAGTTTGTTGGGGAAGTAAATGAAAAAGTGATTTCTAAAATAGGGAATGAATTTTTTAATAATATTTTTGGGCAAAATATAAGTAGATTGATAGAGATGCTCTAATACATATTTTGGTTGCCATACATGGTTGTGTTGTGCTATATAAACCTTATGTCACTGTGGTTTTCAAACTAGAAATCGCACATGCATCAAAATGTGAGTTCGACAAAGTAAAGAAACACGAAATTGAACAGATGCATTAAAGTTTAAAAGTGATGGGGTGAGCCCAGTTTAGAGACTTGCACAAGTGACTTGTGAACCCTAACATGGCACAGGAAGGTATTTTGACTCTTATCGGTATAGGTTATATAAGGTTGGTGATGCGGGCATCACAACATAGACTGTTCCCTTGGAGCAGATCATGATGTCACGACTCGAGTACGTAACCTTGGTACGTGGGCATCATTGATAGTTACAGCAAGTAACATTTGAATATTTGACCAAGGGGGAGTCAAAATTGCCTGTGGCCATTGCGTAGCAGTTGAGTGGAAATAGTGCTCCACGGGAAGGTACTTAGACTTACCTGATAAACTAAATCTATGTGAATTTAAAAGAAAAGTTGGCATTTTCCTTATGATGAAATACTGCTTCCGCTTGCCATTGTTCTTATTGTCTATTGTTATTATTTCAACTGATAGCATTCTTGTTATGCATATTAAACACTGCTTGTTACTCTGTAACTACACAATATTCATTAACTCTGAGTATTATTATCGAGGTGGGTATTTCGAGTTGTAGTATCTCATTAGGCTCGTCGCTCATTGGCATTCTCATTGCCCTAGTGTTTTATGCCAGGTACCAAAGAAACTAACGGAAACACCAAGGTCTTGGAAAGCGACATTCAGCCTTGGTTAGCTTGAAGTGTGCCCATGTCCCATGAACCATTTTTCTGAGTTTTTTAGTTTTTCTCTAGGTTTCTTTTCTATATTTGTATTTTTCTTTCATGAATGTACTAAGACTAAGTTTTAAGTTTGATTGGAGTTGCAATTTAAGAACTTTTGGTAGCGTTTGGTAGAGTTTTCTAAATATGATTTGGGAATAGGATTATATTTTGAGTTTGTGAGTTTTGGAATTAACATTTGAGTGTGGAAATTTTATTTGGTGAATGATTTTTTTAAAAAGTTTTGAATTGAGTGGGAAATTTTTGACGTGACATGTGATATTTGATACAAAAACTTACAACTTATAACCAAACACACAACTCAAAATTCTATTCAAAACTTATAAAAAAATTTAAAAATTTCTGAAATTTTTTTTAATTAAAATATAAAAAAATACCAGGTGCCAATTGTAATAAATAAATAAATAATAGCACTGTTCCAATCAACCAACCAAGCATCCGGGAGGATGACCGGCCAAATGTCTGGAAGGACAACCGGTTAGCCTAAATTTTCCCACATTGGAAAGAGTTTTCAAAAGTGTGTGTAGAATTAATTTTTGAAAATTGTAAACAAACAACACACTCCAAATAAGGGGTAGAAATGTGTTTGGAGAGCTTCTCCAAACACAGCCTTTAATTTCTATTTTTGTTAATTAATGGATGATGGCAAACTTGGTGGTAACAATGATTAGAAGTTCTTAATTAATAAAATTTATTTTAAGTTTTAAACCTTATTATGATGTCCTCAAATTTTGGGACATTACAGAAGACCTCCATTAAATCTCCATTGAAGACCATTGTAAATCCTCCAAAATAGTTTTGAAGGTAAGAAATCTTTTCATTTTCTTATTATATTTATCATTTTGTTATTGCACTTATCATTTTCGAATCTATGTCCACTCCATTGGCACAAAAGATAGGTTATTTCGGTCTATGTGCTCTCTTTTTTTGAAGCAAGGTAGCACCTCCCTCAGTGTTGCTACCCATTCAATATCAAAGCATCACAAATCCATTGTTTGTTGCAAAGACCAAATTAGATTTCAAGAGGGAGACACTCGAGGGCAAAATACCTTGCCCTAGAGATTAAAAAAAAAAAAAAGGCATCCTAGTTGCAAGTCAAATTGGTTTAAACTAGTTTTTCCTACCTTCTAACTTCCAATAATAAGAAGAATATTAATAAGGGTAAAAATAACAATCGAAAGAAGCTCATTGCAAAGACCCATCGGTCTTAATGGAAAAATTATGGTTTAATTTTTTTAACTCAAAAGGTCTATATTAAGATTTTCTTGTTCTTAAAAAGATGTGTTTAAGAAATTTTTTTATATAATATTATAGATATTGCTGGATGTCTATTATAGTCATTTTTATTTAGAATATAATTGTCATTAAATTAATATTTCATTAAGTTTATGCATTGAGCTAATTAGATATGTAAAAATAAAATTTTCCTTCTTACCATTCAAAAAAAAGTAGATAGTAAACTCTCAATTGTGATGAAAATCTGAGATGATATTGGTAATGACAAAATAAATACTAAATAAAAATGGTATGAAAGATTTTGTGTTCGTTTGTACCTTGCAGTAGGCTACCTAAGATCTACATCGGGAATGTATTGGATGATTGGCCAATATTCTTTCCCATTTTCACACTTCTGTTTCAATATTGGATTACATTGCCCGATGTCCAGTGACAAAAGCGAGGGAGGGAATCCTTGTTCTGGAAAGGTCACAAGCTCAGGGCAATACCAGATCCGTAGATGCAAAAGAAAGGGAGGCAACCCTTCATTTGGAAAGGACGCGAGCTTAGGGCAACCCCAGATTTCAAGTGTTTGGAGAGAGGTGAGGTTTTGAAACTCCTCATAAGAGAGTCTTTCCAGATTTGGGAAGTGGAGGATGGTCAAATTCATGAGAAAGGTGGACAAGAACATCCATTCTTCTGGAAAGGACACCGTATCTCCCCACGGCCAGTCTCAGCCTTGAAGTTGGAGTGTTGTAAGAGAAGAGAGTTTGTACAAACCCCACTTTAACGGAAGTGAAAGTTGACCGATGTCGTCCCCTCTCAAATTCCTGATTTCAAGTGAAGTGATGTTGGCGAGGAAACTCCCTTCCTTGACAAAGTAGGAGACCATTCCTGCTTTGCATTTATATAAACACAACTTTTGAAGCGAAGTAAGTTGGTTGATGTTGTTGTTCTCATCACGGCCACCAAGTGACAGGGGCTCCAGATTATGACAATAGTTTATCTGCAATTCACTGAGATTCCTGAGATTATTGGCTTCAAGTAAAGATATGAGACTCCCACAAAATTCGATACAAATAGTTTCAAGAGATGGACAATCAATTTTGATCCCTTCCTCTGCAAAAAGTGACTCCAGATTTTCACACAACTCAATCCCAAGTTGTTTTAGTGTGGATGGTAGCCCACATCTTGACAATAAATATGTGAGTGATGCACATTCAGAAACCAGTAACTCTTGCAGATTATTGAGTGTCATCAACTCTGGTAGGGACTCCAAAGCATTACAATTTGAAACCCTAAGTTCTCTCAGCATAGATGGCAAACCTTTCATTGGAAAAGAGATAAGACTTGCACAATCATGGATTCTAAGCACCCCAAGAGATGTGTATGTGTGCAGATCTTGTGGCAATTTCTTCAGCATTCCACACTCTTCAATTGTTAAATACTCGAGTCTCGTTATGCAAGGCAGCCCCTCATGTTGCTGCTTTTTCCAACCTTCTCCTCCTTTTTCTTGCTCTTCTTCAAACAAGAAAACGACTTTGGGGAAATGAGAAATCTTCAAATGGTAGAGATGTTAGGACTATTGGACACCAAAAATCAATTCCACACAATAACACAAGAATATTTACTTGGTTCGGCAATTGCCTACATCCACGGAGAGCGATATATTATCCGGAGAAAGATTACAGAACTCTGTCACAAACACTCTCACACTTTGTTTTCTCTGTGTGTCTCACATTTCTCTCCTCTCAGCCTCTCCATTTATACACATAGATGGTAGGTGAGGAGAGCCAGCCTTCATCTTCTTCATTCGGTGGTCGTCGCCAATCCGTCCACCTTTGCAGCTTGCCAACCGACAAGCCGCATTCCTTGACAAGCAATGCCATGCTTTCACATGGAGAAGTTGACTAATATCCTTATGAGCTGCTGGAGCTAACAATTCTTCCCCTCCACGCCTATAAGGATAACTGACTTCTCACTTGAAGTCCATCCCGGTCAGATTCTTGCAAACTTCCAGTTTGTCTCTCGTGACACCCCTGGTCATCATGTCAGAAGGATTCTTGTCTGTGTGAATCTTCACTAGCTTCATCAGCTGCTTTTCCATCACTTCTCGTATCCAATGATACCGGACATCAATGTGTTTTGTACGTGAATGGTACATGGAATTCTTGCTCAAATCAATTGCACTTTGACTATCACAATGTACCTTGTATTGTTCTTGCTGTAGACCCAATTCTTGAAGAAACCGCTTTAACCACAACATTTCCTTTCCAGCATCTGCGGCAGCAATGTACTCTGCCTCTATTGTAGATAAAGCAACACACTTTTGTAGTTTGGACTGCCATGAAACAGCTCCCCCCGCAAAGGTGAATAGAAATCCTGATGTAGACTTTCTACCATCAAGATCACCTGCCATATCAGCATTTGTAAAACCTTTCAAAATTGGTTCAGCTCCCCCGAAACATAAACACATCCTTGAAGTTCCCTTCAAGTACCGAAGAATCCATTTGACCGCCTCCCAATGCTCCTTTCCTGGATTGGCGAGGAATCTGCTCACAACACCAACTGTGTGAGTTATATCTAGTCGGGTACAGACCATTGCATACATCAAACTTCCTACTGCGGAAGAATAAGGGATTGTCTCCATTTCATTCCTTGTAGAGCTAGTCGTGGGACACGAACGCTTTGACACATTGAAATGGTTGGCCAGTGGTGTGTTGACTGGCTTGACATATTTCATGTTGAACCTTTCAATTACCCGTTCAACATATTTCTCTTGTGACAGCCATATCTTCTTGGTTTTCCTGTCACGAACAATCTTCATGCCCAAAATTTGCTGTGCTGGGCCTAAATTCTTCATGTCAAAATACTGCGACAAGTCCTTTTTCAACTTGTTGATCATAGTAGTATCCTGTCCGATGATCAGCATATCATCGACATACAACAGTAGGATAACGAAGTTTCCATTCGAAAACCTGCGGAAATATACACATTGGTCCACCACCGTTCTTGTGTACTCGTGATCCACCATAAATGAATCAAACTTTTTATACCATTGTCTCGGCACCTGTTTCAGGCCGTAGAGACTCTTCTTCAGTTTGCAGGCCCGATTCTATTTTCCTTTAACTTCAAATCCTTCTGGTTACTCCATGTAGATCTCTTCCTCCAACTCACCATAGAGAAAGGCAGTCTTGACATCCATTTGTTCTACTTCTAGATTCAAGCGAGCTGCTAATCCCAGAGCTACTCGAATAGAAGTCATCTTCACAATTGGGGAGAAGATCTCATCAAAATCAATTCCTTTCTTCTCCCCAAAGCCTTTGACCACCAAACGAGCTTTATGCTGCAATAGTTTATCATTTCCATCTTTCTTTAACTTATACACCCATTTGTTTTTCAAGGCTCTCCTGTCTCTTGGAAGTGGAACAAGCTCATAAGTGTGGTTCTTCTGCAAAGAACTCATCTCCTCCTTCATGGCTTGTATCCAACAGTCTTTCTCTATATGACTCTTGGCTTCCGAAAAACTCTCGGGCTCCCCCTCATCAGTAATCAGAATATACTGAGAAGTGGGATATTTGGTTGATGGCACGGCAGCTCTTCCAATTCTTCGCAACTGAGGCCCAGTTGCCTCTGTTTGAGGGGGTTGCTCCCCCTGCTCATCACCCTCTTCATCCGGGTCTTCATCTCTTTCCTCCTGATCCTCAATTTCTGGCATAGGATCCTGCAACTCTGGCACTTCTTGTTGCATATCATAACATCTAGCATTTTGTGATGACTCGGGAGATGGAAACAAGTCTGGAGTGATGACATCTCTGGACTTTGCAGATTTCTCAAAATCTGCTATTGTCTGGTCTTCTTGGAACACAACATCTCTACTCCTGAACATCTTCTTGTTCACTGGGTCCCACACCTTGTACCCAAATACTGCATCTGAATAGCCCACAAATATGCATAGAGTGGACTTGTCATCAAGCTTCTGTATGTTTTCCTTAGAGATGTGTGCAAAGGCCTTACACCCGAAGACTCTCAAGTGAGAATATGATACCTTTCTTCTGGACCAGACTTCCTCAGGTATCGCAAAATTCAACGGGACTGAAGACGACCTGTTGATGAGGTAATAGGCTGTACTGGCGGCTTCAGCCCAGAATGACTTTGGCAACTTTGCCATTTTGAGCATACATCTGACTCTTTCCATAATAGTGTGGTTCATCCTTTCTGCCACACCATTGTGTTGTGGGGTGTCGGGAACTGTTGTCTCGTGCCGGATACCTTTGCTGGCACAGTATGCTGCAAAAGCATTGGAAATGCACTCGCCTCCATTGTTTGTGAGAAAACACTTCAACTTCTTCCCAGTCTCTCTTTCTACCATTGCATGGAACTCCTGAAAGTGCTGAAATACCTCATCTTTTGTCTTCAAGAAATTCACCCACAACTTCCTTGATGCATCATCAATGAAAGTCAGAAAATACTTGCGGCCGCCATGTGACTCCACTTCGATTGGGCCACAAACATCCGAGTATACCATATTGAGCACTTCTGTTTTCCTCTTGCTCGTTAAACTAAATGATACTCGATGTTGCTTGCCATAAAGGCAATGAGCACACGGCTTCAAAGCACTCCTTTTGGATAAGGGTATTCTAGATTGCTTTGCCAATAGATGTAATCCCTTCTCACTCATGTGAGCCATTCTTCTGTGCCATAAGTCCGGTGACTCCTTGTCTTCTGCTGCATTAAGACTTTCCAGACAGATCTTCATTTGAGTCTTATACAGTGTTGAAGACATCTCTCCTCTGGCGATTGTCAAAGCTCCTCCTGTCAGCTTCCAACGGTCATTTCCAAATGTACTTGTATAGCCCTATCGGTCCAGGGCGCTTCCGGAGATAAGATTGAGGCGCAAATCTAGAACATGCCTTACATCTTTGAGAACCAGCTTGTTCCCGACATTAGATTGAATACTAATGTCTCCAATACCCACAATCTTCGAATAACTAGAATTCCCCATTCGAACAGTGCCAAAATCTCCAGCATTGTACGAGCTGAAGAGTTCTCTGTGGGAAGTGGCGTGATAGGATGCAGCTATGTCTATCACCCATTCTGTGTAGCTGTGGTCAGCCACGTGAAGGCAATCTTCCTCTTCACCAACTGCAAGAAGTATTTTATCAGTTGTTGTGGCTGTTCTGTTCTCATCTCCTTTGGCCTTTCTCTTTCCGGTTTGGGCAGTTTCTCTTTATGTGACCCTCCTGGCCACAGTGATAGCAAGTGAAGCTGGAGTTACCTGGACCTTTGTTGTCTCTGGATTTACTCTTGCTGTTCCAGCTGCCTCTACTCTTGCTTCTTCCTCTACCTCTTCCTTTACCTCTGTCTCTGCCTCTATCTCCTTCTTGTCTCTTCATTGTACATGGCATCTGTGACCATACTCATGGTCAGTTTCCCTTCTGGTGCAGAGGTGCTGAGAGAAACCACCAATGTCTCCCAACTGTCTGGTAAAGAACTGAGTAATAGTACGGCTTGCATTTCATTGTCCAATCGCATCTTAACGGTTGCAAGCCGATTCACCAGATTTTTGAATTCACTGGTGTGCTCGGCGATAGACACACCATTCTTCAACTTCAGATTTACTAGCCTTCTCATCACCAAGGCTTTGTTTTGAGCGGTCTTTGACTGGTACATGTCGTTTAACATTGTCCAAAGAGTACAGGCATCTGTCTCTTCGGCGACATGATGGAACACACTGTGGTCTATCCATTGTCTGATACAAGCGATAGTCTTGCGGTTCATCTTTATCCAGTCATCATATTTCACTCCTTCAGGTTTAACCCCCTTTATAAAAATGAGGTCAAACAAGTCCTTTAAAAACAGGATGTCTTCTATCCGTGACTTCCAAATTGCATAATTGGAAGGAGTTAACTTGAACATAGATTCTGAAGTTGATGTGGACACCTCTATTGTATTCTGTCTTTTTACAGAAAACTCCGAATGAAAAATCTGACCGTATGGATGTGTTCGGAATACTCCAAATAGTCAAAAAATAACATTGGATCATCAAAAACAGACTCAGAATGGTCCTGATTATGCCAAAACAGTTTAGACGGTTCAGATCTGCGAAATTTGGTGCACCTGCGAAGCACCGGATGATTTCCGTGGTTTGGCTGAGTCAACGGCTTAGTCAACGAGCCGGTCAACGCGGCTTGGAAAGCGACGCGGCTCAGTCAACAGCTCAGCTCGGCGGCTCGGCTCAACTCGGTCAACGGTTCAGGTCAACGGTGCCACGTGTCTGCCATGCGGCACTCACGCGGCACCACGCAGTCGTCTTCTTCCTTGGGCGCGCGTGAGGGCGCATGCGTGCGTCGGAACTGACGCGCCGGCTGGTGATCGGCGCGTGACGGCGAGTGGTGCGCGTGGGGCTGACGCTCTTTCTTTGGGCGGCGTGTGGAGGCGCGTGCGGGCTCTTCTTGAGCTCTGCTTTGCAGTTCTGGACTCCTGTCGTTGAGTCCTTGCTCCTGGTGTGCTCAAAACCGAATTTCGAGTAACTTGATTTCTGGACAGTTTCGAAAAACACTCTGTTTTTGTTCCGAAACGCAACCGATTTGGCTCTGATACCACTTGTTAGGACTATTGGACACCAGAAATCAATTCCACATAATAACAGAAGAATATTTACGTGATTCGACAATTGCCTACGTCCACGGAAAGCGATATATTATCCGGAGAAAGATTACAGAACTCTCTCACAAACACTCTCGCACTTTGTTCTCTCTGTGTTTCTCACATTTCTCTCCTCTCAGCCTCTCCATTTATACACATAGATGGTAGGTGAGGAGAGCCAGCCTTCATCTTCTCCTTTCGGTGGTCGTCACTAATCCGTCCACCTTTGCGGCTTGCCAACCGACAAGCCGCATTCCTTGACAAGCAATGCCATGCTTTCACATGGAGAAGTTGACTGATATCCTTATAAGCTGTTGGAGCTAACAAGAGGGAAGGGAGATATACTTGTATTCTTACCTTATTCTGCCACAATGTTATGAGTTCTTGGCAGTTACTAATGTCCAATTTCTCGAGTCCCATCAAATCTTGAGTAAACCATGTCGGTAGGAACGCCAGTTTTTCAACATCAGAAATGCTCAAAGCAGTTATTGAAGTCAAATGCTTAGACATTTCATTAGCCAGTAACTCTTCATCTGTTGTGCTTGGATCACAGAAGGAGTTGAGAACTGTAACATGGCTTTCTCTTGGGAGAATAACATTATTCTTTGAGAAGGACGCAAGTGATGGCTGAACGAGGCTCGAAACATCAATCAACAACTGCGGACAACCATCAATTTTGAGAGAATTGAGACAAAGAAGATCATTTGGTAATCTTCCAACAAGTTTGGGACAATTTTTTATGGAAAGCTCACTGAGATAACAGAACAGCTGAACTCCCTCTGTTTCAAAAGCAGACCATTCATCCTATTCTGGCATAAACGCAAAGCTCAGTCTCTCTAGAGAGGGGAAAGGTTTGGCACCACACTGCTGCCCATAGAACTCACAACCCAAGCGCTTTATTGCACTCATTCCTTCAATGTAAAGGTCTTTAAGCAAGGGTAGTTGTCCAAGTGGTGGCAAAGATCTGCAACATGTGCTACCTTCTAATCGCATGAACAACATTTTGGAGAACGAAACATCTCCAACCCAGTTTGGAAATTTTGTACTGCCATACCATCTGATGGTGAGTCATTCCAACAATTTGAAAGGTCTCATCACATCTAGCACATCCCTCTCAACTTTGTCATTCTGTGAACGGTGAGATTTATCCCATTCTAGTGATAACTCTTTTAACTCCTCCTTAGACATAAAATTGGCCTCCCTTGCATCCTTAACACCACTGACATTCTCCAGTCTTCATATGTGTATTGCCCCTCAACTGTGCGATAGGTTTTTCAACTCTCCTATTTTATGCCCACAATCTTTACCCACCATAAATTTGACAATGTTTGGAGATTAGTTAATTTACCTATATGTAGCGACAGCTCTTCTGATGATGGAATATGCACTCCAATCATGTCAAAATGGCGCAAGTTCACTAGCCTCCCTATGTTTGGAGGCCCCTTCCGAAGTCGACGACAAAATTTCAAAAACAAGACTTGTAAATTGTAGAGAGTTACTACCATGTCAGGTAACCTTCTAATCCCAGAACAGGATACATCAAGGTACCTCAAATGCTTTAGATCTCCAATGGAATCTGGTAGTTCATCCATGCTATTATAATGTAAACGCAACTCACGTAAGCATTTTAACTTTGGCAACAAATCATGAAACAAGTACCTCTTTGCATGGAAACTCAGTGGAAAAAATTGTATGAATGTTCGTAAGCATTTGGCATCATCAAAAATTTTAAATTTTTTGATTCCATCAATGTAGCTACCAACATAAGATGCATGTCGAGCTTGGACAGAAATCTTGCTCTGCCTGCCACCTTCTAAATTATTTTCCAACCTAAAACATTTGTCCCCTGCTCATCTTGAGCCAAATCATTGATGAGGTCATGCATTATGAATAGGGATTTGTTACCGCTTAACGGTTGAAAAAATGATCTTGACACCAATTCGTGAAAATACTTGCGGCCTAAATCTTTCATTTGGTCTCCACCTTTTGGTTGCTCAATTAAACCTTCAGCCATCCATAGCAAGACTAATTCCTCCTCCGTGAATCCGTAGTCCTTTGGGATAATTGCACAGTAGGAAAAGCACCTCTTCAACTAGACAGGGAGATGAAGGTAGCTCAATTTCAATGCTGTGAGAATGCCACTTTCCTCATTCCATATATTGCTGTTTAGTATCTCTTGTTGGAAATTGTAGGAAAAATTCTGGGTAAAACCAAAATTTTTTCTCAAGTTTGGTCTATTTTTTAGGTGGGCCCCGAGTGTCGATTTACTTGGGTCAAAGTGGTAACGCGTTCTATGCCGCGTTGTGATTCACGTGGTATATTTGGTTGCTCAAAACCATTACCGAGTGAATGGGAAATTGAAGCCAAAGTGTGTTCCATGGAAATTGAGTTTTGGTGGAAATTTCTTAAGGTTGTAAATTGGCTTGTCCCACATTGATTTGGTGGGAAGTTTTGAAAGGGTTTATAAGGCTTGGGTTAGATACTTGGGGTGTGCCCCAAGGGGTACCCAAGTGTTTTAGAGGGAGAGGTTATGGGCAAAATGGGCTACACCCATTGGACCCAAAATCACCACACACGCGCGCGCGCGCCGCCGCCGCCGGCCGTCCGTCCGGTCAGGTGGGCTGGGCTGGGCCTGGGCTTGGGCTTGGGCGCGGATGCCTAGAGTGTGGTTGGGTTGGGCTTCTAATCTTTTTGGGCCAAAAACATTTGAATTTAATTTTATTTTTTGGTAAAATAAAATCCAGAATTCAAATTAAACTGATTTGGATTTTCTGTACATCCAAACAGGGCCCTTCCCGTTTTCAAACAGAAATAAACTAGTTTGGAATTAGTGCACACCCAAACAGGGCCCTTCCCGATTTTTTGCTATCTGTTTGAATTATTAACAGATTCAAATCTGTTTGAATTCAAAACCAACAGGTATCATACCTGTTCAATTCAAAACCAAGAGCCACATACCTGTTCAATTCAAAACCAAGAGCCACCTTCACATCTATAAATAGGACCACCCTCATTTGATGTTTTATTTCAGAAATTTCGTATTTCACCTCTGTTAATTATATTCTTCATCTTGCTGCATTTTATTTCTGAAAGAAAGAGTGTAAACACTTAGTGTGTTCGTAAGGCAAACAATTTGTAGTGCTGCTATTGTTTGTGGTAAGATCATTTCATCCTGGGAGATAGACGTCCAAATTCTGAAAGCACCGTGGAGAGGACGAATCTGTCTTAAGGACACAGTGTCAAACACTGGACTTGATCATAAAATAATTCGAACAAATTAAATCAAGTAAGTTATTTAATTTATTTTTCAGTGTTGTTTTTATTTATTAAAATCAGGTTTAAATTTTGTTTTTGTAACAAAATAAAATCTGTTTTTATTTATTATTTTTATTTCGAGTTTGATTTTTGTAATCAAACAAATTCTCTCATTTTCTTTATTTCTTTAAATTCTAATTGTTGTTGTATACACAATAGAATTAAATCTTTTAAATACAGTGAAGATTGTCCTACAATCTTAAGACAGATCTGTTTTTGGTATCTTCATTGTATTTAATTTTCTGCGTTTTCAAACTAATATTCTGGTTGGAAAAACAAATAGTGATTTATGCTATGTGACAGATAGTAGTAATATACTGTCTCTTTTCTTTGACAGCTAGTAGTAATATATTGGTGTCATTAACAATTGCAGAATATTATTTGGTGTTACAGAAAATTATTTTGGTATTTTATTTTTCTAGTTTTAGTAACAAGGAAAATAAAATTATATTATTTTCTAGTTTTAGTAACAAAGAAAATAAAATTATTTTGTGTTTGTTCTGATTTTTGTAATCAGATAGTTTTGTGATATTTTATTTTCTAGTTTCAGTAACAAGGAAAATAAATTATAGTATTTTCTAGTTTTAGTAACAAGAAAAATAAAATGATTTTGTGTTATAATTTATTTTCTGGTTTAAGTAACTAGAAAATTAATTTGTGGTTTGGTTTTCTGATTTTTGTAATCAGATATTATTTCGGTATTTTATTTTACTAGTTTTAGTAACAAGGAAAATAAAATTATTTTGTATTGTAATTTATTTTCTGGTTTTAGTAACAAGAAAATTAATTTTGTTAATCAATCATGTAACTTTGTGACTCGGTCACAATCTGTTAATTTTGTAAGTAACTTATGGTTTCGTTTGGTAGACCACTTATTTTTGAACCCTTTGTGAAAAGGTGTTAATTATTTTGACTTTATCATAGTTCATCGTGAGTGTACATGGAAGAATTTGTTTCTAGAGTAAAATATTAGTTTTACAAACTAATGTTATTTTTATTACAATGTGGATTCATAGTCTTGAATTGTTTCTGCACTTGAGTCGGAAAATATATATATATATATATATATTCACAAGAACATTTTAATGCTTATTTAATTTGTTTATTTATGTACAAATCAAACTTATTAAATGAAGGTATGTTTTGTCATTTTGAAGTCTAAAGTTTAAATGCGTTGGATTTTATTTATGATTTAAGAATCCTTTTATTTCATGATACAAGTGATGAGTTCATGCATGATTAACTTATTTTGTTAATTCATTATGTTTAGTTGATGCGTTTGATATGCATGTATGATATCAACTCAAGTTATTTCTTAACATTAATTTCAAGTGATTTGGAATGATAAATTGTTATGTCGACTTTGGACATAAGCATGTTAATTTGAATATTTCTAATCAATTTTGAATGTTGATTATTGAATTATGTGACATGAGATGTCATTAATAATTATTTTACTTGCATAGTAGAATTTGTTAAACCATGAACCATTTTATTAATATGGGGGTGTATCTCTTACATTAGTTGAGATAATTTAATTTTCTTCTGTCACAAATATCTTTATGACAGTGACATTTATTTGTTATTGAGTTACAAGAAAGTATACAATCAAATGGGTTTTTGAATTGTTTGATTCTTAGGCAAAAAATTTTATGAGGATATGATTTTGTCAAAACATTAATTTTGACTTCAGTAGTCATAATTATTGTGGTTTTTTCTTGAATTTGTTTTAAAATTCATTGATTTATATTAGAAGTGATAGGGGTGGTGAATATGATGCACCATTAAATGAATTTTGTGCACAACATGGCATTATTCACCAAACTACAGCCCCTTATTCTCCACAGCAAAATGGAATTGTTGAAAGGAAGAATAGAACCCTAAAAGAAATGATGAATGCCATGTTACTAAGTTCAGGCTTACCACAGAACTTGTGGGGGGAAGCAATATTGTCTGCTAATTATGTTCTTAATAGAATACGCCACAAGAAAACCAAAAGCATTCCTTATGAATTATGGAAAGGTCGACCACCTTCCTACAAATACTTAAAAGTGTGGGGTGTTTGGCAAAAGTTGAAGTACCTGTTCCTAAAAAGACTAAGATTGGACCAAAAACAGTAGATTGTGTGTTTATTGGTTATGCTCAGAATAGTAGTGCATATCGGTTTCTGACTTATAAATTAGAAATACCTGATATAAATGTGAACACTATTATAGAGTCAAGGAATGCTGTGTTTTTTGAACATGTCTTTCCTTACAAGAAAGGACAGGAATTAAGTTCACAGAAAAGAACTTATGATTGTACACAAAGTCAAGAGACTAATGACAATCAAACACAAGAGACTAGTAATAGTCTCGACCAACAGGATTTAACTAATGATGAACCAAGACGAAGTAAAAGAGCGAGAACATCAAAATCCTTTGGTCCAGATTTTCTGACATACTTGTTAGAAAATGAACCTCAAAGCTTTAAGGCAACAATGACAGGTCCTGAAGCACCTTTGTGGAAAGAGGCTGTTAATAATGAAATTGAATCCATTATGCAAAATCATACTTGGGAATTGGTGGATCTTCCACCAGGTGCTAAACCTCTTGGATATAAATGGATATTCAAGAGAAAAATGAAAGCAGATGGTTCAATTGACAAGTATAAAGCAAGACTTGTAGTTAAAGGTTACAGACAAAAGGAAGGTCTGGATTATTTTGACACATATTCCCCTGTGACAAGAATAACATCCATTCGCATGCTTATTTCTATAACAGCGTTGTTTAATTTAGAAATAAATCAAATGGATGTTAAGACAGCTTTCTTAAACGGTGATCTAAATGAAGAGATCTATATGGTGCAACCCAAAGGATTTGTAGTATCAGGACAAGAAAAGAAAGTTTGTCGACTTGTAAAATCCCTTTATGGATTAAAACAAGCACCTAAGCAATGGCATGAAAAATTTGATCAACCAATGCTTACTAATGGGTTTAAGATAAACGAATGTGACAAATGCGTCTATGTTAAAAACACTGACCAAGGATATGTCATAGTTTGTCTTTATGTGGATGACATGCTTATCATTGGAAGCAGTCAAAACATGATCAAATCAACTAAGCAAATGCTTAACAAAAGATTTGATATGAAAGATATGGGGGTCGCAGATGTTATATTAGGAATGAAAATTACTAAAACATCTGACGGATATGCATTATCTCAATCTCATTATATTGAGAAAATTCTTGATAAATTTATCAAGGATGATTGGAATTTAACTAGAATACCTGTAGACATCTGTCTTTATTTATCAAAAAGTAAAGGTGATGCAGTGTCTTAGTTAAAATACTCTCAAATCATTGGAAGCCTAACGTACCTAATGAATTGTACTCGTCCTGATATAGCTTATGCTATCAGTAAATTGAGTAGGTACACTAGTAACCCCGGAGAAGACCATTGGAAAGCAATCATTCGAGTTCTTAGATATCTAAGATTTACTCGTGATCATGGTTTGAACTTTACTCGATATCCAGCAGTACTCGAAGGTTATTGTGATGCCAATTGGATATCGGATACTAAAGATTCAAAATCTACTAGTGGATATGTCTTTACTCTAGGAGGCGCTGCTGTTTCTTGGAAGTCCACGAAACAAACTTGCATTGCACAATCCACAATGGAATCCGAGTTCATTGCTTTAGACAAAGCAGGTGAAGAAGCAGAATGGCTTCGTCACTTCTTAGAAGACATTCCAATGTGGCCAAAACCTGTGCCAGCTATTTGCATTCATTGTGATAGTCAATCTGCAATAGGCAGGGCACAGAATCACATGTATAACGGTAAGTCACGACATATTCGTCGTCGACATAATACCGTAAGGCAATTGTTGTCAAACGGAATAATCTCAATAGATTATATAAAATCTAAAGAGAATATTGCGGATCCGTTAACAAAAGGTTTGACAAAAGAGCTAGTGTATAGTTCATCGAAGGGGATGGGATTAAAGCCTATTACATAAGAGTCGTCATAATGGTAACCCTACTTATATGACTGGAGATCCCAAGAACTAAGTTCAAAGGGACAACTAAGTTATGTATGGCTCACCAGAAATCACCAAGGGATTAAAAATTCCCTACCCATTCCTATGGTAAGAGTGATATCTGCAACATATGTTGTCTGCAGGGGTATAAGGATAAGCTTTGCTTTTAATGATTACTTATATCTTGATTAAGGCATAAAATCAAGATGAGTATAAGGAGATACTCACAATAAGAATCACCTATATGAGTGTTGAACTGGGGCCGGTTCTATGAGAATAAAGAGGCTAAATTCTCTAGAAACACTTATGAAAATCAGGCGCGTTCAAGGCCAAAATGAACACAACAGTGAGAACCACGATGTGTTAGAAGATATTTTGTGTGAAATCTATTGTCTTGGCTTACACAAATGGCTGAACAATTCAAGGCATCGCGTCCATTGGTTAGCCAGTAAGTCCGATAGGTTATCACTAGGGAAGGTTCAAGGCCGAAAACTACCTATCTTGATGCAAGATATTTTCGACTTATACTCTTTGGTTAAGTCTGCATATTCTTGCATTTCCGTTGTCATCAAATTCCATTCATGTGGGGGATTGTTGGAAATGGTAGGAAAAATTCTGGGTAAAATCAGAATTTTTTCTCAAGTTTGGTCTATTTTTTAGGTGGGCCCCGAGTGTCGATTTACTCGGGTCAAAGTGGTAACGCGTTCTATGCCGCGTTGTGATTCACGTGGTATATTTGGTTGCTCAAAACCATAACCGAGTGAATGGGAAATTGAAGCCAAAGTGTGCTCCATGGAAATGGAGTTTCGGTGGAAATTTCTTAAGGTTGTAAATTGGCTTGTCCCACATTGATTTGGTGGGAAGTTTTGAAAGGGTTTATAAGGCTTGGGTTAGACACTTGGGGTGTGCCCCAAGGGGTACCCAAGTGTTTTAGAGGGAGAGGTTATGGGCAAAATGGGCTACACCCATTGGACCCAAAATCACCACACACGCGCGCGCGCGCCGCCGCCGCCGCCGACCGTCCGTCCGGTCAGGTGGGCTGGGCTGGGCTGGGCTTGGGCTTGGGCGCGGATGCCTAGAGTGTGGTTGGGTTGGGCTTCTAATCTTTTTGGGCCAAAAACATTTGAATTTAATTTTATTTTTTGGTAAAATAAAATCCAGAATTCAAATTAAACTGATTTGGATTTTCTGTACATCCAAACAGGGCCCTTCCCGTTTTCAAACAGAAATAAACTAGTTTGGAATTAGTGCACACCCAAACAGGACCCTTCCCGATTTTTTGCTATCTGTTTGAATTATTAACAGATTCAAATCTGTTTGAATTCAAAACCAACAGGTATCATACCTGTTCAATTCAAAACCAAGAGCCACATACCTGTTCAATTCAAAACCAAGAGCCACCTTCACATCTATAAATAGGACCACCCTCATTTGATGTTTTATTTCAGAAATTTCGTATTTCACCTCTGTTAATTATATTCTTCATCTTGCTGCATTTTATTTCTGAAAGAAAGAGTGTAAACACTTAGTGTGTTCGTAAGGCAAACAATTTGTAGTGCTGCTATTGTTTGTGGTAAGATCATTTCATCCTGGGAGATAGACGTCCAAATTCTGAAAGCACCGTGGAGAGGACGAATCTGTCTTAAGGACACAGTGTCAAACACTGGACTTGATCAGAAAATAATTCGAACAAATTAAATCAAGTAAGTTATTTAATTTATTTTTCAGTGTTGTTTTTATTTATTAAAATCAGGTTTAAATTTTGTTTTTGTAACAAAATAAAATCTGTTTTTATTTATTATTTTTATTTCGAGTTTGATTTTTGTAATCAAACAAATTCTCTCATTTTCTTTATTTCTTTAAATTCTAATTGTTGTTGTGTACACAATAGAATTAAATCTTTTAAATACAGTGAAGATTGTCCAACATCTCTATCCATTCACGCTCTTCTTGTTCACAGCACAATAAACTGCCAAGAGCCCTCGCTGCCAAAGGTAAGCCTCTGCACCTGTTCTCAACAATTTTCTTACCAATTGATTCCAATTCTTTGTATTCCTCAATATTTCTGTTCTGAAATGCATGTTGGGAAAAGATTAACCAACAATCGCCATATGATAAGTTGTGCAAATTGTGATATTTATCCATTCCCATCTGCTTTGCAACACCTCTATCTCGCGTTGTCACAATGATTTTACTTTCAGGTGCTCCAGCTCCAAATGGGGATCGTAACAAATTCCACCCATCACGTCCATAGTCCCACACGTCATGTAGGACAAGCAAAAACTTTTCCCCTGCCAACGTTTTGCTAAGTTGAACTTGAACCTCATTTAAGTTACTAAAATTACATGAACTGTGAGTGAACGACTTGAGAATTGCCTTTGTTATCCTCGTAACTTCGAAGTCATCAGATACACATACCCATGCTTTTAGATTGAAATGATTTTCCACTCGGTCATCATTGTAAATGCGCTGAGCTAGTGTAGTCTTGCCAATCCCACCCATTCCTACAATAGGAATTACATCAAAAAAGTTTCCAGCAGGAGCATCCGCAAGCAGCAATTCGATAATTTGCTTGATGTCTTCATCTCTGCCATGAATGTGAGGCTCCTTCAAACATGTAGTTTGTGATCTCTGCCGTAAATCTGTAGACATCCACCCAACAAGTCTGTTTTCTAAACCAAGTTCTTTTCCTTTCGTAGCAACTTCTTGTAATTGACTAGTAATCTCAATTAGCTTTGACCCATTTTTTAAATTGAATGGAACAATATCGGAGAGGCGTGGAAACTTAGCTGGTCTTCTTTTGATCGTCGTCTCGTCTGCCATTAGCTTCCTTTCGAGATCGTCAGTGGCAAAATCATCCAATATGTCATCTGCATCGTAAGCCAAATGGTAGACCTCTTCAAGCCACTTTTTGATATCCTTGTGGTATATCTGTTTGTTCTCTGCATCAGCCAACAAAGTCTCTAAATCCTCTAATGCCTTCTTCAGATTGTGGATGCCAGTGCCAACGTCCACTGTGCTCACTAAGTTGCTAAAATAAGAGGACAATTTATCAACCATAGCTTGTATGAATGGAGACATAAAGATCCCAAATACATCCATGGTGTTTGTTCTGAAAGAAGGAAAGGTGAGAAATTGAAGAACAGGTTTACGGCAAAATATAGATAAACAGACTTTGGTGGTAAAGGTAAGAAATTGAGTCAAAATGAAGCAGTACACAGATCAAGAACAGGCAGAACCTCTACAAACTTGGAACAACTTTGGCAGATAAAAGATATGAAAGGTAAGAAACGAAGCAATACAGAGATCAAAAACAGGCTGAAACTCTGCAAACTTCAAACAATTTTGGAATTATGAAGGATATGAAAAGCCAGAAACTCATCAAAAACAAAGCAATACAGAGATAAAACAAAAACAGTTTGAAGAAACTCTGCAAATGTGTAGTAGCTGAAGATTGTAAGTTTTGACCAAAAGCAAATAAGTGGTGAAAGAATGGGTATGAAGAAATTAGAAGTCAACAATAATGGAGTCTCATCTCATTGGCCATTTTACCAGTTTGTTTGCTACCTACTTTTTTATTAATTTCTCTGTATAATTGGTGGATGTGATCAGGAAGAGATAGGAATAGAGAGAGACAGAGAGGCCGGCCTTTTATGAATAATGTTTAATATTGCTGAATTTTCATTCTCCTTGGACTTCTTGGTTTCTAGTCTTTTTTTATTTTTGTTTTTAAAATCATTTTCTAGTTTTTTTATGGATTAGGTACAAATGTAAGGGTATGATAAAGCATAGGCTCACTAACCATTTATATTCCATCACATGTGCCTCTATAATAAAAACAAATTTCTGAAAAATTAAACATTTAGTTGTGTTTGATTCATGGATTTCGGAAAGGGTTGGGAAAGAAAAACAAAAAAAGTAGGTAAAATATAAATAAAATATACCTATATTTTATTGAGTTTCATGCACCTTTTCCCTTTCCTTTTCCAAATTCCTCTCTAAATCTATGAACCAAACACAACATTAAAAGTTAGCAACCTTCCTAGATTTGAGCTTTTGTTTTATTAGTCACCTCACCTAGCGGCTTATTAAAAATTTAATTAACGGTTTTACCATTTTGTTTTAAAAAATACATCTAAAATTGTCAACTTTTTTTCATTTAGTATTCAATTACACGCCAAGCCAAACAAATTGGCTCTTTATTCAGAATTAACTTTAGTAATTGATGCATTAATTTCAAATCAAGGAGTAGTAATAGTATTCACTGAGATCTCTCGTGAAAGTGGTGAACTTTGCTGGTCAAACTATAAAGGTATATATGATCATAATTTTTTTTTTGAAAATACTGTCTTGAAAAGTAAAAAAAAGAAAGAACATTTAGCGATAAACTTTTTAAAATGTCACTTATAAAAGTATAATCAAGAAAAAAATAAATTCGTACGAAAAGGTTTATTTTTGTGATGAAATTTTTGGTTCCAAAAGCATAGTAATTCATTATGAAATTTTCAATTTCGTTGCGAAAAATACAACAACGACACTTTTGGCAACTAAGATAATTTGTCCCAAATTTTTTTCTCTCTAATACGTAAATTTGTTGTGGTGATGACCAGATATGGGCAAGTTCGGATCAAGGGAAGAAATTAGTCATAGCATATAGATTTTGTGGAGATTATTAGAATCCAAATGTTGAGAGTTGCCTCAGCAAATATCAAGACATAAAATAAATTAGTCACAGACTTATGTCTCAAAGTAGCAAGCTCCCACAAAATGACACCAAAGCTATATGTATCTCACCAGCAGAATTAACAGAAGAAACAAAATAAATTTCCAAAACATATTCATAGGTGGCCACTATATGTGGATCTTTCCGAGAATCTGCAATTGAGGTGGGTTTTATTTTATGTTTTCAAAGAAAATAAAGTTGTAATTTTCCAGTATTGATACTTGGGTTAAATCAATCAAATATCCTTGGAAACCCATTGGATACACTAAATGCAAATTGTTTGGACATAACGAAATGAAATGCTTTGTGGGAAATAAAATGAAAAGCAGTGGAAAGTGAAATCAACAAATGAAAATCCTGAAAAGGAAGAGTGGGTCATTATTACTTAGAAAATAAAAATAAAAATAAAAGATTGAAATCGAGGAAAAGATGGATATTGGGGAATGCTCCGACACTGTTTTCGAAGAAATTTCAAAGAAAAGGGATTGTCAAATGCAAGGTGTTATTAGGTACGCCTCTCATTTTGTCACATTGATGATATTTATTAGGACCTATTGGTTAAACAATATGAACAAAATAATTAGCTTTAAGGCAGATTAGAAGGGGAATGATGCATATTAATAAATGCTTTTCGAATTGAGAACACATTATAGAAACAGTAATGCTAGGTATCATGAAAATTTTAGGAAATGATATAATTAAATGATGCTAATTAATGAATCAAGCTTACAACTAAAAGGCCTGTCAAGAATATACCTGATTTGAAAACAATAAATAGAGAGATGTTTGGAAATTCATAAATGAGAATAAAATGAGAAAGAAAGAAATACTCTTACACGGTTCTCTTTTACTTCCCCTCCACAAATACCTCCTTAAATCCTTTATCCAAACACAACTTAAAAGTTTCAAAGTTGCAAACCTCTGAACAATTATTACTTGCAGAGTTGAATTTCTGGATAATAATATGAAGTCCTGTTTTGTATACCCCCTTTGGATGAAGATGTTGGATATACCTCCTTATTGGAGTGTGAGACCCAATTGATTTACTAAAAAAGTTTTAATTTGGTTTGGCTTAGGTATAATATATTTTTATACATTATATTTGTGGAGACCTAATTCAATTTAGATACAATTAGGGTCTGATTACAAGACCCTACATTCACAATATATATTGTTTCTCCCAAGAAAAGTGGGTTGTACGGCTGCTATAGAATAATTGATTGGAAAAGTGAATTTGGGTTCAAGGTGTGGCTTTGTGTATTACTTTCACAAACCAGCAACATTGTGCTTTGATTGGTGCTCTATTTTGAAGCGTTTCGGTTTTTGTTTTGGGTGAAATTTTTGGGGTCTTCTTCAACTCTGGTTTTGAAAATTTTGGTTCATCTATTTGGTGAGGTCTTTCCTCTTTGTTTATTTGTGATTATTTGGAATTCACCTAAGGTGGTTTTGTGAGACCATTAGTGTCTCGTTTGTAATCGTTTGGAACTTATTTGGTTGATAGTGAATCGGATTTCGATCTCGTGGACGTACCTCACATTGAGGGAACCACGTAAAAATTCTTGTGTTGCCTTTGATTTAATTTTTCCGCATTAGTTTTTATTCCCATTGATTGATTTACTTGTGGGGAATCACATATTTTCCCTAACAACTGGTATCAGAGCTTACAGTTTATTTGGGTCTATTTATTTGTGTAAATCAATAGAGGGGAATGTGAGTCGTATGTCTAGCTTCAATGGAAGCAATTGGGTAACTTGGAAAACTAAAATGGAGGACCTATTATTTTGTAAAGATTTATATGGACCCATTGAGGGTGATTCTGGCAAACCCGAGGGTATGAAAGATGATGAATGGAATAGGCTTAATCGAAAAGCCGTTGGTGTTATCCGTCAATGGATTGATGACAGTGTGTTTCATCATGTTGCTACTGAAACTTCAACACATGATTTATGGAAAAAATTAAAGAGCCTTTATGATAGAAAATCAGCCACAAATAAAGCTTTTTGTGTTTCGTAAGTTGGTTAATTTAAAATATAAAGAGGGCAGCCCTATTCCAGAACATCTGAATGAAATAAAGAGTATTGTTAACCAACTTGCTTCTATGAAAATTGTTTTTGATGATGAGTTGCAGGCTTTAATGCTACTTAGTTCTTTGCCCGAAAGTTGGGAGACTTTGGTTGTGACAGTTAGTAATTCGGCGCCCGATGGAGTTGTCACAATGGGCCAAGTCACTAGTAGCCTGTTGAATGAAGAAACCAGAAGAAAATCAGCGGGTTCCTCTCATTCAGAAGCATTTGTTGTGAGAGGCCGAAGCAAAACAAGGGGGAGGAGTAAAACTCCTCATGGTCGTGATCAAAGCCGTGACAAATCAGGAGATGGTTCTTTTTCAAAGAAAGACATTGAGTGCTATTATTGCCATGAAAAAGGGCACATGAAGCGAGAATGCCGAAAACTCAAGAATAAGGAGAAAAGGCGTGATAAAAGTGTGGATAAGAAGCAAGAAGACACAACAGCAGTTACTACCAATGGTGATCTCATGGTCGTTTGTGAAGATGATTGTATCAATTTTGTGGGCCAAGAGAGCAATTGGGTGATTGATTCCGGTGCTTCTTTTCATGTGACTTCAATTTTGTGAGCTGATTTCTTCACTACCTACACCGAAGGAGATTATGGTTTTGTTCGAATGGGTAATGAAGGTTTGTCCAAGATTATTGGCATGGGTGATGTTTTCTTGGAAACAAATTTGGGCTGCAAGTTGTTGCTTAAAGATGTGAGGCATGTTCCCGACATTCGCCTCAATTTGATCTCTACTGGGAAGCTAGATGATGAAGGCTTCAACAACAAATTTGGTGATGGAATATGGAAGCTCACGAAGGGTTCTTTGGTGGTGGCTAAGTGCAAGAAGACTCATACACTTTATTCGATGCAAGGAAAAATTTGTAAAAGTGTTGTCAATGCACTTGAAGAAGATACTTCTACCAAATTATGGCACAAGCGGCTTGGCCATATGAGTGAAAAGGGGCTACAAGTATTGTTCAAGAAAGACCTTCTACCCGGTTTGAATGGTACACATCTTAAAACTTGTGTTCATTGTTTGGCGGGTAAACAACATAGAGTTT
This sequence comes from Camellia sinensis, assembly GCF_055761805.1. Lineage (NCBI taxonomy): Eukaryota > Viridiplantae > Streptophyta > Magnoliopsida > Ericales > Theaceae > Camellia > Camellia sinensis. The sequence goes on from NC_138962.1 coordinate 105,966,295, forward strand.
CTTTTCATAAAAATGTTGCTTCAAGAAGAGAAAATGTTTTGGAGTTGATTCATTCGGATGTTTGTGGTCCTTTAAAAGTTAGAACACATGGTGGTGCACTTTATTTTGTTACTTTCATTGATGATTATTCAAGGAAAGTTTGGGCTTTTTTACTAAAAACTAAAGATCAAGTTCTAGAAGTATTTAAGCATTTTCAGGCTATGGTTGAAAGAGAAACAGGGCAGAAATTGAAGTGCATCCGATCAGACAATGGTGGTGAATACATTGGGCCATTTGATGAGTATTGTCGCAGCCAAGGTATTCGGCACCAAAAGACAGTTAAGAAGACTCCTCAGCAAAATGGCATTGCCGAGAGGATGAACCGCACAATTGTGGAAAGAACAAGGTGTTTGCTTTCACAAGCTAAATTGCCAAGATCCTTTTGGGGTGAGGCATTGAAGACAGCGGTTGACGTGATCAATTTGTCTCCTTCCTATCCTTTGAATGGTGATGTTCCAGAAAGAGTTTGGACCAGTAAAGATGTGTCTTATGAGCACTTGAGAGTGTTTGGTTGTCGAGCTTTTGTTCACATTCCAAAGGATGAAAGGTCCAAGCTTGACAGTAAGTCAAGACAATGCATTTTTCTTGGCTATGGACGTGATGAATTTGGGTATAGATTGTGGGATCCGGTCGACAAGAAAATCATTCGAAGCCGTGATGTTGTGTTTGTTGAAGACCAAACAATTGAAGACTTTGGCAAAGGTGATCAACCGGAGCAAAAAACTAGTGATCTCATTGACATGGATCCATCTCCTTCATCTTCAGTTGATGAAGAAAATGGAGGATATGTGCAGCCACCTATTGAAGATGTAGAGGATGATGCTAATCCTAATGAAGTTGAGCCAGAAATTGAGGAAGAGCATCCAACTCAAGAACCACCACCACAACTTGAGTTGAGGAAATCTACAAGGGATCGGCAACCTTCAAGAAAGTATCCTCCCAATGAATTTGTGTTGATTTCTAATCAAGGAGAGCCGGAGAGCTATCAAGAAGCAATTGAGCATGCAAAGAAAGGTGATTGGAAAAAGGCCATGGACGAGGAGATGAATTCCTTGCTTGAAAACCAAACTTATGATTTAGTGAAGTTGCCTAAAGGAAGGAAAATTCTGAAAAATAAGTGGGTTTTCAAATTGAAGAATGATGGCAAGAATCTGAGGTACAAAGCACGTCTTGTTGTGAAAGGCTTTGGGCAAAAGAACGGTATTGATTTTGATGAGATTTTTTCGCCGGTTGTGAAGATGTCTTATATTCGGGTTGTACTTGGCATGGCTGCAAGTATGAACCTTGAAGTTGAGCAACTTGATGTGAAGACCGCATTTCTTCATGGTGATCTTGAAGAAGAAATTTACATGGAGCAACCGGAAGGTTTTGTGGAAAAAGGGAAAGAGAAATTTGTTTGCAAATTGAAGAAAAGTTTGTATGGCCTCAAGCAAGCCCCGCGACAATGGTACAAAAAATTTTACTCTTTTATGATAAATAATGGTTTTTCTAAAACCACTTCGGACCATTGTGTGTTTGTGAAAAATTTTCCGGATGGTAAATTTATTATTCTTTTGCTTTATGTTGATGACATGTTAATTGTGGGTCAAGATTTTACCATGATAAACGGGTTGAAATTGGAGTTGAGCAAGTCTTTTGCTATGAAAGATTTGGGACCAGCAAAGCAAATTCTTGGTATGAAAATTGTTCGTGATCGCAAAGAGGGGCTGATTTGGTTGTCTCAAGAAAGCTACATTGAGAAAGTTCTTGAGAGGTTCAACATGAATAAAGCAAAGCCGGTTGGTTGTCCACTTGCAGGTCACTTCAAGTTTAGTTCGAATCAATGTCCGACAAGTGAGAAAGACAAGGAAGAGATGCTGAAAGTTCCTTATGCTTCAGCAGTTGGTTCTTTGATGTACGCCATGGTTTGTACAAGGCCGGATATTGCTCACACCGTTGGTGTGGTGAGTCGTTTTCTCTCTAATCCGGGTAAAGAACACTGGGCAGCGGTAAAATGGATTCTAAGGTATCTTCGAGGGACTTCGAAGGTGTGTTTGTGTTTTGGGGATGGTAAGCCGATGCTTGATGGGTTCACAGATTCTGACATGGCCGGTGATATTGATTCTAGGAAATCTACTTCGGGGTATTTGATGCCTTTTGCAGGGGGGCTGTGGCATGGCAATCTAAATTACAAAAATGTGTTACTCTCTCAACTACCGAAGCTGAATTTATTGCCATTACGGAAGCTTGCAAAGAAGAGTTATGGTTGAAGAAATTCTTACAAGAATTGGGTTCGAAGCAAGAAAAGTATGTGCTTTATTGTGATAGTCAAAGTGCTATTCACTTGAGTAAAAATTCTACTTTTCATTCGAGATCGAAACACATTGATGTGAGATACCATTGGATTTGTGATGTGTTAGATTCGAAATTGTTACAATTCGAAAAGGTTCACACAGATGATAATATTTCAGATATGTTGACTACGACTTTGTCAAGGGACAAACATTTAAAGTGTCGAACTTTGGCGGGTATGGTTAATGTCTCCACCTAAGTCGGTAGGGGGAGAATTGTTGGATATACCTCCTTATTGGAGTGTGGGACCTAATTGGTTTACTAAAAGAGTTTTAATTTGGTTTGGTTTAGGTATAATATATTTTTATATATTATATTTGTGGAGACCCAATTCAATTTAGATACAATTAGGGTTTGATTACAAGACCCTACATTCACAATATATATTGTTTCTCCCAAGAAAAATGGGTTGTATGGCTGCTATAGAATAATTGATTGGAAAAGTGAATTTGGGTTCAAGGTGTGGCTTTGTGTATTACTTTCACAAACCAGCAACAGTGTGCTTTGATTGGTGCTCTATTTTGAAGCGTTTCGGTTTTTGTTTTGGGTGAAATTTTTGGGGTCTTCTTCAACTCTGGTTCTGAAGATTTTGGTTCATCTATTTGGTGAGGTCTTTCCTCTTTGTTAATTTGTGATTATTTGGAATTCACCTAAGAGTGGTTTTGTGAGACCATTAGCGTCTCGTTTGTAATCGTTTGGAACTTATTTGGTTGATAGTGAATCGGATTTCGATCCCGTGGACGTACCTCTCATTGAGGGAACCACGTAAAAATTCTTGTGTTGCCTTTGATTTAATTTTTCCGCATTAGTTTTTATTCCTATTGATTGATTTACTTGTGGGGAATCACATATTTTCCCCAACAGAAGATACTCTCAAAGAAATCGAAGATGATTTCTTGGCCCCTATAGGTTCAGATCATTGTCCTCCGGTTGTTACTTTGATGCCTGACATTAAATTGAGAAAACTTTCCAAATTCTTTAGTTTTTGGATGAGACATGGGAATATCAAGCAGATTCTTCAAAATTTTGAAAATTCGAATAGTAACACGTTCTCAAGTGTTGAGAAATGAGTCCTAAATTAAAAAGACTGAGTCTGTTTTTAGAGAGTTAAACAAACTGCTCTAACTTCAGCTTGAGAGTGATTTAGCTCGCCATATAACCATAATGAACAGGAGGCCCTTCAGCATTATATCAAACTCTATTTTGCAGAAGAATCATCCCACAAGTTGATAGCTATAGAACGGGGAATAATATTCTCAGCCTATATGACAGTAATGGAATGAAATTAGATTAGATAAATGAGTTTAAGGCTTTGACAATATGTATGGTGCAGATATATTATGTATGTCCACATACATGATATATGTATTTCTGTCTTTTTCCCCTAGACAATTTTATACTTGACTCCATAGTTTTTTTATTTTGGCAGGTATTATGTTCCAAGGTCCAAACTAGCATTTTGCCCTGGGAACATCTACTAAACTGAATACAGAATCAAAACTTTGTTTAAGTAAATGAGTCACTCAATAGTTGTCCTCTCTAGAACAAAAATAAAAATAAAAATTAGCATTTCAATACAAAAATGGAACCACTCAATAATTCTCATCTTGGAAATTTGAAAGGGGGAACAAATACTGAAAAACCATTGAGCTAAATCATTGATGAGGTCATGCATAATGAATAGGAAATCGTAATCACTTGAGGATTGAAAATATGACCTTGATACCAATTCTTGAAAATTCTTGCTACCCAAGTCTTCCATTTGCTCTCGACCATTTGGTTGTTCAATTAAACCTTCAGCCATCCATAGCAAGACTAATTCCTCCTTCCCAAATTCGCAGTCCTTTGGGATAATTGCACGGTAGGAAAAACACCTCTTTAAATGAGAAGGGAGATGAAGGTAACTCAATTTCAATGCTGGGAGAATGCCACTTTCCTCATTCCATATATTTATGTTTAGTATCTCTTTCCATTCATGTTCTTCCTTTTTACAACGTAGCAAGCTGCCAAGGGCCTTGGCTGCCAATGGCAAGCCTCAGCACCTATTCACAACAATTTTCTTACCAATTGATTCCAATTCTGGGTATTCCATGATTTCTCTATTCTCAAATGCATGTTGGTAAAAGATTAACCAACAACTATCATTTGATAATTTCTGCAACTTGTAATATTCAATTGATGTTTGTAATGCAACATTTATGTTTCGTGTTGTCACAATAATTTTACTTCCAGATGCTCCAGCTCCAAATGGCGATTGTAGCAAATTCCACCCATCATATCCATAATCCCACACATCATCTGGGACAAGCAAAAACTTTTTTTCTTCCATTGTGTATTTAAGTTGAACTTGAACATCATTTAAGCTGCCCAAATTACATGAACGATGAGTGAACGACTCGAGAATTAACTTTGTTATTCTCAGAACGTCGAAGTCATCAGAAACACAAAACCCATGCTTTTAGATTGAAATGCTTTTCCACTTGGTTGTGATTGTAAATGTGCTGAGCTAGTGTAGTCTTGCCAATCCCACCCATGCCTACAATAGGAATTACATCAAACTTTTTGCAGTAGGTGCATCCTCAAGTAGCAATTCGGTAATTTTCTTGATGTCTTCATCTCTTCCATGAATGCGAGGCTCCCTCAAACACGCACTTGGTGATATTGAACATATGTTTGTGGACATCTTCCCAACAAGTTTTTTTTTATCTAAAACAAATTCTTTTCCTTTTGCAGTAATTTCTTGCAATTGACTAGTAATCTTATTTAGCTTAGACCCATTTTTTGAATTGAATGGAACAATAGAGAGGCGTTGAAACATAGCTGGTCTTCTTTCCATCATCTTCTCCTCTGCCATTAGCTTCCTTTCAAGAGCTTCAGTGGCAAACTCGTCTAATATGTCATCTGCATCATAAGCCAAATGGTGCACCTTTTCTAGACATTTTTTCTTTTTTTTTTTATCGGCAAATGTTAGTTGTTAGATTAGCTTCAAGCCACTTCTTGATATGCTTGTTGTATATCTGTTGGTTCTCTGCATCAGCCAACAGAATCTCTATATCCTCAAATGCCTTCTTCAAATTCTGGATGCCAGTGTCAACGTCCTCTCTGCTTACTAAGTTGATTAAAAAAGAGGCCAATTTATCAACCATAGCTTGTACGAATGGAGAGATAATGATCGTTAATGCATCCATGTATTTTATTGTGAAAGAAGGAAAAGTAAGAAACAAAGCAATATAGATATCAAAAGCAGGTTGAAGAAGCTCTGCAAATTTGGAACAACTTTGGTGGGTAAAGGATATGAAAGGTAAGAAATTGAGTCGAAACGAAGCAATACAGATATCAAAAATAGGTTGAAGAACCTCTGCCAACTTGGAACAACTTCAGTTGGTAAAGGGGATAAGAAAGGCAAGAAACAAAACAATACAGAGATCAAAAACAGGCTAAAGAACATCTGCAAAATTCAAACAACTTTAGATGATGTGAAAGGTTATAAACTGAGCTAGAATGAAGCAATACAAACATGAAAAACAAACAGTTTGAAGGAGTTTGCAACAAATGAGTAGTAGTTGAAGATTGTAAGTTGTCAAAAGCAAATGAGAACGTGATGAAAGAACTGTATGAAGCAGAGTCCTCCCTGATCTACTTTGAAATCATAAAAATAAAAAAAATAAAATAAAAAAAGGAGTCAAATAATGGCATCTGATCTCATTGGCCCATTTCCAGTTAAGTTGTTTGCTACTTTTATTTTTTATTTTTTATTTTTTGTAGGGTAAATTACAAATACACCCATGAAATTTACTTAAAATATGATTTGTTCTCTATAATTTTGAAAATTACATTAAAATATGATTTGTCCTCTATAATTTTGAAAATTCCATCCCACTCCTTGAAGTTTCAATTTCATAACAAATATTCCCTTTGTTTAATAAATCATCAAGACAATTAACAGTTTTTAATGATGTCATAAATTTATTTCAATTAATAATTTAGGTAAGGGTAGTTTTATTATTGTATAGGAGAGCAGTTGGGAATTTTATTTTTTTAGTTAATTCTGTTAAATAAAAAATTTTGATAATAAAATATTTGTAATTTTACAAACTATAAAGATAATTCATATTTTAAGTAATCTTCAAGAATGTATTTATAATTTACCATTGTTTTTATTCATTTCTCTGTATGTCAATGGGCATTCTAGCATGACTATCAATAGAAAATAAAAAGGAGTTGTTAGAGAGTTTCAATCAATCTTAATGCCTACATAAATGTAGTCTGTATGCCTTACCAATGTAGTCTGTAAGCTAAAAGTTGAAATAAGCAGCTCATAAGCCCTACTGAGAGGGTAATTTATTTACAAATTGGGCCGAGCTGGGCCGTTTTGGGCCTCAGTATGAAGAGTTGAGTAAAACGGCCATAAAGTTACTCCGGTCATCGAAAAGGCTTAAAGTTAGATCGGTCCGGGGCCCAGACGTTAGACCGGTCCGAGGGACTCTTATTGTTAGCCCGGCTGAAGTATGCGTTGCAGTTAGACCGGTTTAAATATGCTTTGAACTTACACCAGTCATGGCACAGTGAAGACGGACCGGTCTAAACCTTGATAAAAAGATAGCTCGATTTTAGGCATGCCGTTGTTGATGAAAGAGGAACTAAGGGCAGAGAGCCGACCTAAGTATTGTTTGGCTAAGTATAAGCCATGATTACTTCAGTCGTATGGTAGTTCGGCCATGGAAGAACCATCTCACTTGGTTTAAGCAGTGAGGGGGGTGTTGGAGGATAATGATTATCCTTCAAGAGGTTAAATCCTAGGAGGACTCTGCATGGAGAAGTAAAAGTCCTACTAGGATTATGCCACTCGAAACCTATAAAGCTCACAACATCACCTTTGGAGAGGTAAGACACAATTTTACTTCCTGAATACACAGAGCTTTTGTCTATTTGTCAAGCTTACTGACTTGATCAAGCCTTTCTTCTTTAGAATCAATGGCGCACAACGAAGATTTACCGTAGTCCGCCATCGACGGACAAACACCAGATGGGGGCGCAAGGCGTGAAGGACTACCTTCTATCCCTCCCATGGCGGACTTGGAGCCCCAACGTCATAACACCAGGAGGGATACTAGGGGGAGACGGACTAACAGCCCCATCACTCTCGATCACGAAGTCCTGACAGACAGAGGAAGAGGATTGATCCTCAAGCTCTGGAGGACTGCGTGAAAGAGCAAGATGAAGTAATAAGGAAGATGGCGGCAGACATGGAAGACCTGAAGCGCCAGATGAAAGGAAAAGAAGTGGCGACAGGAGAGGGGTGCAAAGGCAAGACGCCCCCTCACCGCTCAGAAAATCGTAGTAGGAATACTACACCCTCACAAGCAGAGAGCAGAAGCCTCAGGACAGGCGATACTCAATCCAGGTCTTCCAGAACTCGTCACTCTAGGTCTGAGAGGACGAGATCTGAGAGATCGTACACCGAAGGAAGCACGTATTGGCCCTCACATACGCATCAAACCAGATCCAGACACACGGAGTTGCCCAGGTCATCCGACTTACGAACCGTGCTCGAGGAAAAGGCACGATGCAAGGAGGATGCCAGGGCGCGTGATCCTCACAGGGTTTCTGCCCTTCAGAGGTTGGCTCCAGGGACGCACGAAAGCATCGAGGTTGGAATGCCATTACCACGCCCGGCCTACGAACCAGCGGACAAAGCATTAGCAAGGCTGCAGACTTCGCCGTTTGTTCCGGCGATTGAAAACGCACCCCTACCATCAAGCTTCCTCCAGCCAAAATTCACTACATATGAAGGGAAGACGGACCCCTACTCACACTTTAGCCACTTTCGCCAGTTCATGGCTGTATACAGGCGAAACGAGGCCTTAATGTGCATACTCTTCCCATCTAGCCTTGCCGACCTAGGCTTGACTTGGTTCGAGAAACTTCCAGAAGGAAGTATAGCCTCTTGGGCGCAATTGGCAGAAGCGTTTGTAACAAGGTTCCGAACAAACACTAAAATCCCGGTGGAGATCGACCAGCTACTCTCCATCGACATGGGCGACAAAGAGACCCTAAGATCCTACAATAGTCGCTACTGGGAGACATTCAACCAGATTGGGGACTGCCCCACCAATCTCGCCATTGCACAGTATAAAAGAGGCCTCCCAGTCGGGAATAGACTAAGGGATTCAATCACCATGACGCCACCCCTCACAATGGAAGCCTTGATGGAAAGAGTGCATCAGCACATCAGGGTAGAAGAGGATGGCGCACGTGCCAAAGCAAAATCTGGCGCGACCACAGTACCAGAAAAGAAAACCTCAGCAAAGGTTAACACGGTAGATCGACCAAACAAAAACGGACGTGGAAGACGAGATAACGCAGAAGACCCAGATAAAAGATGGTTGAGAATCCGCACTGCCATAACCACAGTGTTCAAGAAACCGATATATCGGATTCTGAGCGAAATAAAAGATGAGCCTTTCGTCAAGTGGCCAGCTAAGCTAGGAGAAGCACAGAAAGACTATGATGAAAGATCGCGATACACCTTCCACAAAGAGAAGGGGCACCGCACTGAGAATTGCACACCATTAAGACAGAACCTGGAGGAGTTGGTGGCAGCCGGTCACCTGGATAAATACATTGAAGGAGGGACGCAACCAGCCCCCCAGGACCATGATAACCCCAATGGGATGCCAATCGACGCCCCACCTTAGGGCATCATTAATGTGATACATGGAGTCTTTGAACCAGAGCGTGTCTGCGAGCTCAGGGGATCAATAAAAAAGGCTGAGCATTTAAGAGAAGTTCTAAGTGCCCAACCTGCCATCAAGAAGTGGAAGACAGAGGCCACAAACGTCATGTCCTTTTCAGATAAAGACTTAGAACGGATATATTGCCCTTACAACGATGCCCTGGTCGTCACTCCCCGAGTCAAGGATTTTGATGTCAAGCGGATTCTGATTGACCAGGGTAGTTCATGTGAAATCATGTACTACGAAACATTTAAACAACTAAAGCTACAGGACAAAGACTTGGCACCTTCCGTATCTCCCCTAATTGGATTCAACTCCATGCCAGAATGGCTTGTCGGCAAAATAATTCTTCCAGTCAGAGTAGGAAGCATGACGAAACAAGTAGAGTTCTGGGTATTGAAGGTCCCCTCCACTTACAACATCATCTTGGGCAGAACATGGCTGCATGCCATGCTATCGGTGGCGTCATCCTACCACCAAGTAATGCGGTTCCCCAACGACACCGGTGTAATTGAAGAGGTCTATGGAGATCAGATTATGTCCAAGCAATGCTTTGTCACGGCGAATGGCAGCTGCACTGCCAAAGGATACGTTCATTCGGTGGAGGAGCCTGAGAATAATGAACTGTTCACAGATGTAGGCAAAGCGGCAAATCAGAAAGCAGTGGAAGACTTGGTAGAGGTAAGAATAGATGAAAAGAACCCGGATAAGTTCTTTTTGCTCGGGTCATCGTTGTCCAGCACTGAGAGATTAGAGGTATTGGAATTTTTGACCTCTAATATCGAAGTGTTTACCTGGACAGCATACGATATGCCGGGCATTGATCCCAACTTCATCTGTCACCAACTCAATGTCCACCCATCCGCCAGACCAATCATTCAACGCACCCGTAGATCAACACTCCACCATGCCGAGATAGTGGCAGAAGAAGTAGGACACCTACTGGAAGCAGGAGCAATTGGAGAAATGCACTACCCAAGATGGATTTCCAACACAGTTGTAGTGCCAAAGAAGAATGGCAAGTGGCGTGTCTGCGTCGACTACAAAACAGTCAACAAGGCATGCCCAAAAGACAGCTTTCCTCTACCAAGGATAGATCAACTGGTAGACCTAACGGCAGGGCACAACCGACTTAGCTTTCTGGATGCATACAGAGGCTACCACCAGATCGCCATGCATGAACCAGACCAGGAGGTCACATCGTTTACAACTCCAAGAGGACTGTACTATTACAAGGTCATGCCCTTTGGCCTAAAGAACGCAGGGGCAACATTCCAACGGATGGTCACCAAGATGTTTGAACCATTGTTAGGCAAAACAATGGAGGCTTACATCAACGACATGGTGGTCAAAAGCAAGGATGAGAACGACCATCTCAAGGACCTAGGCGAGATGTTTGAGATCCTGAAGAAGCACAAGTTGCGCCTCAATGCGTCCAAGTGTGCATTCGGAGTACGATCTGGCAAATTCCTGGGCTTCCTTGTGACCAACCGGGGTATAGAAGCAAACCCCTCTCAAATCAAAGCAATCCAGGATTTAGAGAGACCAAACTCAGTAAAACAAGTGCAGCATCTCACCGGCATGGCAGCTGCGCTCAATCGATTCATAAGCCGGTCATCGGACAGACTACGACCGTTCTTCCATGCATTAAAAGCCAAGTTTGAGTGGGACGAAGAATGCGACCGCGCTCTGGAAAGCTTAAAGGAATATATGTCTTCTCCACTATTACTGGTGACCCCAATACCTGGAGAAGAACTCTTCCTATACCTTGCAGTCTCTCAGCACGCAATTAGCGCTGTGTTAGTCCGTGCAGAAGGGATCCAACATCTACCCATCTACTATGTCAGCAAGACATTACTGGGAGCTGAAACGCGGTACCTGCCACTGGAGAAACTGGCTCTGGCCTTGATGATGGCCGCGAGGAAGTTGTCACACTACTTTCACGCCCATACCATAGTTGTCCTCACAGCCTTTCCATTAAAAGCTTTGTTTGAAAGGGCAAACTTTTCTGGGCGAATTCTGAAGTGGGCAGTTGAGTTGGGACAATACGACATCAAATTCCAACCCACGACCGTAATAAAAGCTCAAGCATTGGCAGATTTTGTCACAGAATTCACACCAGGAAGTCATCACATCTGCCCAGTCGACCTGACTGAAGCAGCCAAACTAGGGGTGGAAGTTGACGCCGGAATAGCGTAACCCCTAGTACGGGATACTCAGCTAGACACCAAGGCAGATCAAAGTAAAGAAAGGAAGGAAGAGGCAAACTGTGCTACACCAAGTCAAGACTCACCAACAAATAAAGACTTGGTACAATCAGATTGCGAGGGGCAGATAGCAAGCATGAACCTTGAAGAAGACATCTGCAACATGGAAGACCACAAGGCATCTTCTGATCCCTTCACTTGTTGGAAATTGTTCGTTGGAGAGATGTGGAAGCTCTTCGTGGATGGAGCATCCAACCGGCATGGAGCAGGGTTCGGCATAGTCCTCATCTCTCCAGACGGCCTAGTAGTGGAGCAGGCAATCAACCTTGGCTTCCCAGCATCAAACAACGAAGCAGAGTGTGAAGCACTTCTTGCAGGCCTCAAATCAGCATTCTACATGAAGGCCACCGAACTAATGGTCTACAGCGACTCACAACTGGTGGTAAACCAAATTTCTGGCGACTATGAAGCAAAGGATGACTGGATGGCCAAGTACCAAGAATTGGTCAGAATAGAGATCAAGAAATTTGAAGTAGTGAGGATAGAACAGATTGGCAGGGAGGAAAACAGCAGAGCAGACGAACTAGCAGGCTTTGCTTCAATGGCAGATACATTCATCCCTCACCCGTTGCTCATCGACTACTTACCAAGACCAAGCATTGAAGACCCCGAAGCAGAAGAGGTATGTTGCGCCGAACTAGGCCCCTCGTGGATGGATCCCATCATACTGTTCTTCAAAGATGGCGTCTTACCAGAAAAAAAGAAAGAAGCCAACAAAATTAGAGCAAAGTCACAGCGATTTTGGCTCTCCCCATCTATGGCGTTGTACAAAAAAGCATTCTCAGGACCCTACCTAAAGTGTGTTCATCCCAGCAAAGTGGAAGCATTCTTATATGAGATACACGAAGGGGTGTGCGGAAGCCATCAAGGTGGAAGATCGTTAGCTTACAGAGCCATTTCACAAGGATATTGGTGGCCCTACATGCAGGCAGACTCGGAGAAATATGTGAAGAAGTGCAAAAAATGTCAGAAGTTCGCACACCAAATACATCAACCAGCCAGAGAGCTCCTACCATTGACCAGCCCGTGGCCCTTCGCAATGTGGGGCTTGGACATAGTAGGACCACTCCCAACGGCACCCGTAAACAGGAAGTTCTTTCTCGCAGCAACAGACTACTTCACAAAATGGGTAGAAGCAGAGGCACTGGCATCAATCAAGGAAAAAGATGTGAAGAAGTTCGTCTGGCAGAATATCATTACGTGGTTTGGCATACCAAAAGCCCTAATCTCAGACAACGGCACTCAGTTCGACGGTAGGATCTTCAGAGGCTTTTGTGAAGAATACAAGATAGAGTTCTACAATTCTACACCGGCATATCCCCAAGCAAATGGGCAGGAAGAAACATCAAATAAGGTAGTATTGGATGGACTGAAGAAACGGTTAGAAAAAGCCAAAGGCAAGTGGGCAGAGGAACTCCCTCATGTTTTATGGGCTTACCGCACCACACCTCGACGATCGAAAGGAGAAACTTCATTCTCCTTAGCCTATGGCATGGAGGCAGTAATCCCACTCGAAGTCGGCCTCCCTACAATTCGAAGCGAAAATTTTGATCCTGACTTAAATGGCGAAGCCATAACTTTGGAACTCGACCTTGCGGAGGAAAGAAGAGAAAGAGCACTAGTTCACATCGCCACATATCAGCAAGAGTTATCTAGGAAATACAGCAAGACAGTGCATCCAAGGCAATTCAAGATCGGTGATTGGGTACTGCGCAAAGTGATAGGAAACACCTTGGTACCGGGAGATGGCAAGTTAGGGCCCAACTGGGAAAGACCTTACAAAGTGGTTGGATTAGCAGGCAAAGGGGCATACCACCTAGAAGATGAGGACGGCAAAGCAATCCCCCGGCCATGGAACACGGCCAATCTTAAGATATTTTATTTTTAATTCATCTTTTTTAAGTATATGTAATTTTCCTTTTCCTTAATAAAACAAGTCGATTCTTTTCAGTATGGTTGTTCTCAGTAGATGACAGTTTTAGTAAGTCAGGAGCTTTGTAAACACTTCATTTTAAGTTGGCTGGAAAAACCAACTCCGAGGTTGGCTGGATTAAACCAACACCCCTTCTAAGCCCAGGATAAGGATCCAGGCTGCAGGACGTTTGGTCGAAATAACCAAACATTTTAAGTTGGTTGGAAAAACCAACTAAGAGGTTGGCTGGATTAAACCAACTCTTTGTACTCTTCAGCCAAAGTAAGGGTATGGCTGAAGAGTGGTTGGCTGGATTAAACCAACACCCCTCCTAAGCCCAGGATAAGGATCCAGGCTGCAGGACGTTTGGTCGAAATAACCAAACATTTTAAGTTGGTTGGAAAAACCAACTAAGAGGTTGGCTGGATTAAACCAACTCTTTGTACTCTTCAGCCAAAGTAAGGGTATGGCTGAAGAGTGGTTGGCTGGATTAAACCAACACCCCTCCTAAGCCCAGGATAAGGATCCAGGCTGCAGGACGTTTGGTCGAAATAACCAAACATTTTAAGTTGGTTGGAAAAACCAACTCAGAGGTTGGCTGGATTAAACCAACTCTTTGTACTCTTCAGCCAAAGTAAGGGTATGGCTGAAGAGTGGTTGGCTGGATTAAACCAACACCCCTCCTAAGCCTAGGATAAGGATCCAGGCTGCAGGACGTTTGGTCGAAATAACCAAACATTTTATTCTAAGTTGGCTGAAAAAAACTAACTTGGAGGTTGGCTGGATTAAACCAACTCTTGTTACTCTTTAGCCGAGGTAAGGGTATGGCTAAAGAGTGGTTGGCTGGATTAAACCAACTCTTGTTACTCTTTAGCCGAGGTAAGGGTATGGCTAAAGAGTGGTTGGCTGGATTAAACCAACTCTTGTTACTCTTCAGCCGAGGTAAGGACATCGGCCAAAGAGTGGTTGGCTGGATTAAACCAACTCTTGTTACTCTTTAGCCGAGGTAAGGGTATGGCCAAAGAGTGGTTGGCTGGATTAAACCAACTCTTGTTACTCTTCAGCCGAGGTAAGGACATCGGCCAAAGAGTGGTTAGCTGGATTAAACCAACTCTTGTTACTCTTTAGCCGAGGTAAGGGTATGGCTAAAGAGTGGTGGGCTGGATTAAACCAACTCTTGTTACTCTTCAGCCTAGGTAAGGACATCGACCAAAGAGTGGTTGGCTGGATTAAACCAACTCCTGTTACTCTTTAGCCGAGGTAAGGACATTGGCCAAATAGTGGTTGGCTGGATTAAACCAACTCTTGTTACTCTTTGGCCGAGGTAAGGACATCGGCCAAAGAGTAGTTGGCTGGACAAAACCAACTTAGCGGATGACTGAATTAAACCGTTCTTGGTTCTCTTCAGCTGAAGTAATTATATCGGCAGAAGAGTGGTTGGCTAGTAAGGTTAGTCAAGCAGCACGATTAAGGCCGGAATAAATTATCTCGGCCAAAAAATATTGTATTTCGTTCAAGTCGCAGTTAGAAAGCAAGCACAAAATGTAAACCGAGATAACAGTTGGAGTAATAGAAGACATTACAAGTGCAAGCATACAAATCAAAACCGGAATAAGAGTTGAACACAAAACAAAATTCTTCATTCATCAAAAAACAGGTACAAAGGAGGGGCCGCAGCCCGGTTACAAGTCAAAAACAAAAAAGAAAAAGAAAAAAAATTACAGAATCAGTTGAAAAGGTCTTCAAGATCGGCGTCAATGTCAACTTGAACTCCGGTTACAGGTGGAAGGTCAGTCTCGGTAGCAATTGGCAACACGGTGTCAGTCGGTGGCTCAACAGTTAGGTCTTCAAACGTTGGCTCCAACCGAGCTGGTTGACCGTTGCCTTGCTCGTTGATTGCCGGAGTACCAGTTGGCTCATTCTCTGCCTCATCGTCGTCAGACTCTTCAAGGAACTGCTTCTGTAGATCGGCTGCATACTCCGCCAGTGTGGCCAGAATAAAGTACTGAGGAGCGTTGAAGACCTCGGTGTCTGGGCCACAATCGAGCTGCTCCGCGGCACCTCTCCAGCCGCACTTGAAGAACAAGTCCTTCGCGGCTTCACACTGTTGGACGTATGCAGCTTCACCTTCCTTAAAGCCCTTCAACTCAGCGTCTTCAGCCTTCTTTTTCAGCTCAGCAATTTTAGCATCCTTCTTCCCTTCAAGCTTGACTAGCTCACGAAGGTACCTGTCCTTCATCACGGTCAACGACTTCTGTTTTTCAGCCTCAGCCGAGGTAACTAGTCCGGTAAGACGGGCTACCTCGGCCTCTAGCTCGGACGTTCTCTGGCGCGACTCCTTCAGTTCAGTGGTTCTTTCTTCCGCCTCTGCCATGGCTTGCCTAGCCGTTTTTCTGAGCTCCAATACCTTTTGATGGGCAATCTGGCTCTTCTGAAGAGACTGAAACGAATGGGAAGAAATCAATGACAAAACCGAACTGAAAGATTGAAAAAATTTGAGAAGACAAGAGGGGCATCTTACCAGGATCATGGATTTAGTGGCCGATCGGATGGCCCTTAGCTCGGTCAGGTTTTGGTGGTGTTCCATGTCTGCTGGAAGGCAGACACTCTTGGCTAGGTTAAATTCCATCAAGTGGTCCTTCTCAACAACCACTGAATCGGTGTCTTGAATATCTCGGTTTTGGAATTTTAGTTTTGGTGCCCACTTTGAGGCAACTCAGTCCGAGGGCTCCGGTTGTGGACTTGGAGGGTGGCTCGGTGGAAGGATGGTCTCGTCCTCGTCAACCAGACGTTGTTCTGTCTGGGTAGTCCGGGCGCGTTTAGCTCGGCGTGAGGAAGAAGGTTGTTGAGAGGGAAGGGCAACGACGGTCTCTTGAGCCTGGCTTGGTTCAGGTACTTCGGGCCTATTTGTTTCGGTCAGAAGGGCCCTGACTCTGCTTCTCTTTGCCATCTCTTCTTCGGCGGTTAATGGGATTAGTCTGATTTCGGGCAAGGTTGGGTCCGGTTCTGGTGCGTCTTCAAGAAGGAAATCGGTCACTCTGGCTTTTCGGCAACCACTGTATCTGTAGGTCAGCTCAAAATTTAACAGCTTAGCCCAACTCCTTTCTTCAAAACGTAATGCGGCTCGGAGTGTGTTCAGGTTGGGGTAACTGTACAAGGATGCGAGATGAGCTGAGTCTGCAAAAAGAATACAACTGTTAGATCGGCTATGAAATCAGAAACCGAAGTAAAATCAAAGCATGCATAAAACCGAAGTAACTATACCAGGTTCTCCTTTGTTCCAGTTTATACTTCGGCCTGGGATTTGGGCTTGCTGGTCTTCAAAATTGCCCGACACCCAGAAAAAGTCATCATCGTTTAAGTCCTTATCCGGCGTGTCTTTTGTTATTTTTTCTCTGCGACGGCGTATCCTAAGGTAGTAGACACAACCGTCATCTTTGGAGCCTATGGAGTATTGGTGAAAGATTTCGGCTAGACCGAGGTTAAGGCCTGCTTGGTGGTTTAGCTCGGCTATACCCATTACTATACGGTATGTATTGGTGGATAGTTGGGTTGGGCATAGTCTGGTTTGCCTAAGAAACTCACAAATTAAGGGCTGGACTGGAAACCTTAGTCCGGTCTCTATTATTGAAAGAAGGGTAAAGGGTACAAAGCCTGCTTTGCCCCATGGTACGATATTTTGTTTGGCTAGGGTAAGGTGTACATCGTCTGGTATGCCGTAATCCCTTCGGAATTCGGCCAAGCCACCAGGGGTCTCTACCAAAAACCTATACTTCCCCATGTATTTTATAAGTTAAAAATAAATTAGTTCGGTTGAAAAATTGTGCTCAGTAGCTCGGCTGAGCGTGCAGAGGAGTGCCTGGGCAACCTAAGTCTGCAAAGTGAAGAACAAAGGCGTTAAGCACAGATCATTGGGCTGTGCTACAAATTAAAAGCAAGATAAGAAGTTCTACTTTGGCTACGTGGTACTACGGGTTCTATCTCGGTTTTAAACTAGATACTCGGTACCTCGGTTGAGCCTCCAGGGGCAGCTTTCTTAGTTCGGTTCAAAACTAATAAAGTTGGCTTAGCCCCAAAGACCTAGCTCGGTCGGAGGCATAGGGTTCCGTTATACTAATTTCAGACTTAGTTCGGTGCATTTTATCTCGGCTAAAAGTCAACCAGAAGATGGTAACTGAGACTATGGATATATTCACAAGTTTTATTTCGGTTATGGTTTGGATGGATCTACACATAGCACAAGCAGTAGCTTAGTTCTGTAGACACCTCATGTTTGACCGTCCTCAAGACTTGGACGTCACCGTTTGAACACCCGGTGATCATCCATGTTTGTGTTCGTTTGGAGTTCCCGGAGGTCTCGGCTACGCGCCTTGCCTCAAGATCTCCGAACTCGACTGTTTAGTGTCTGGTTTTACACCAAACACTTGTGTTTTGCCTTGGAGGGGCAGGGAATGCCTTGTGAGGCATCCCCACACATCACCGGCCATGGCCAGAGGCCACCGGCTGGTTTTTAGTTTCCATCAGCAATGTATATTGCCAGTCGGCACTATTTTTTGTCAAAATGGCAATTTTGGGCAGCCGACTACTGTGCATCTACTTTTTGTAGATATTTTGTGCCAGCTGTGATAGCTGGCACCAACTCTGCTTCCCTCCATACACGTGTATGGAGGGATGTCCCTCTAAGGAAGCTTGTTGTATAAGCCTTGCAAGAGGGACTTCTATAAGAGGAAGGCTCTCCTCCTTGTTCTAGGTTAGAAAGTTGGAAGGCAAAACCAGAGCTTATACATATAGATACACCCTCTCTCTATATTTCCCTCTCTCTCCTCCCTTGTGTGTGTTTCTTGGCCTAAAAGTGTGCTTTTACCTTACTTTTGCACTAATACACACACCATTACACCTTGCTCCGAGATTGAGGACTTTTGAGGGTTGATTCTTGAGTTTTGGGGCTGTTTTTGACCAAAAGAAGAGGGCTGCATTGGCTGTTCTTGAGGTGTGCTTCATGGGTGAGCACTTTGCTTTAGTTTCCCCAAACTTGCATTAGTCTTTTTCCTATCTTGCTTGCTGATCTAGTTTTTGTGCATAACATAAAAAAGGCTTATATTTTCATGCTTAAGAACTTTCATTAAGGGTCTTTTGTGGTTTGAGTTCAAACTCACCCTCTTAGGCCTTATTTGGCATTTTTGTTGCCTCCTTGGTAAGGCCTTGTTTGCTTAAGTGTTTTGGTCTTCTCACCACTGAAAACTAGCGGATTTTCAGTGGTGAGGAAGGTGGTTTGAAGTCTTGCATAGGGGAGGGACACCCCTCTCCCTTCATTGCCTTATTTCCTTGCATTTTAGCTTAAAGGGTAACATGCATGCTTGATTGGTTTTGCCCCTTTTTCAGAGGTTTTTGGTTGTTTTTAGGTCACATGTAATCTCTGTTTCTGGTCGAATTTGTGCCCTTTTTCATGCTTAACATACTTGCTTTACATTCCTCTATTTGGCCTAGAAATGCACCTTGTGTTTAGGCCATGATTCTTGCATGTGTTGGCTTAGTTCCATGAAGGTGTTGGCATTATTTTACCATGTTTAAGGTCTGTTGGCCATCTATTTCAGTCATGCTTGCCTTGTTTGGTGTCATCTCTTTGTGTTTTGGCTTGTAAGCCTTGAGCATATTGACCTCTAGCATGCGTAGCTATGACCATCCTCATGATTTGGCATCATTTAGGACCATATTTCAGTCCATAAATCATATTTATATGTGTGCATGTGTGACCTCTTTCATGCCTTGAGGGTGTGCCCTGTTATGCCTAGAATTGAGCTTCGGTGCATACGTCTCTTTGGAGCCACTTTAGCTGCCATGATTATTAGGTTTTGGGGTCTATTTTTGCTTGCTAAGTTTCTGTTTTGGCTTGTCCAATTCATACCATGAGTGGTCATGTTGGTGGAAGTGAAGTGCCCCCTTTTGTGCCTTAACTTTAGGACCATTGGCTTGCTAGTTGGCATGAGTATTTGTCCACCCTTTTAGGCACTTTTGGCCACTGTTTTGGGGTGGATCAAGGTCTGCCCTTCTATGGTTTAAGGCCCCTTTGCATGCTCGTCTCATGTCTTTTGCATAATTGCTTCATTAAGTGTTGTAATATGTTGATCCTATTGCTTAAATTGTCCATGTTTGCATTACATTTGCCTCTTGCATGCCTAGCATTGCATACTTACCATATTAGTTGCATGGCATTTGGCATGCCTTGCATTTCCAATCTCATGTTGTACCTTTGAGTCATTGTTCTCATAACATGCATTGCATTACTTGGTTTGGGGTGTCAAACCAAGTGTGAGGGTCAAGGAGCATTCATACTATGGGTGATGTAATGTGCCTTGACTCTCGGTCACCGGGGCCCTTGACTTCGGTATGATAAGGTCTCGGTCCTCATTTGTGTGTTGCATGCATTTTTACATCAAGTGGCAAGCTTGATCCCTTGGGCTATCATGCACCATTGATGGCCCAAGGATCGAGGGCCATGCTTCCCTGAGTTCAACACATGATGGGAAACATGACCATGCTCACATATGCCTGAAATCCCATGCCATATACTGTCTGTTCTCTGTTGCTGTCAAAACTGTCTTCTGCAGGAAGTTTCTGCCGACCGGCAGTATTCAATGCTGACCGGCCATAGGTTAATGGCCGATAACTCCAGAAGCTGCCGATGGAAATTATGCACTACCGGTGGGCATTTCCCCCAGCCGGTGGTACTCTGCAGTATTCAACAAACCTGTCCCAGAACTTTGGCACTTTTTAGAGAAGTAGGGAAGTGTAAACAGAGACAGCCTTGGTATGGTACGGATTTTCCAGGAGAGCCGGGTTTTGAGCATGCATCATTCGCGCATCCCGAGGCGGGGGCTGTGGCCACCTTTCTTTTTTTACATTCATTCTGTTAAGTAAATTAGAAATTCTGTAATAATTTATTTGCTTATCATTCGGACTGTAATATTTATTCGGACCCTCCGAGTGAGGGCAATGATGTAATAAGTGTGCGTGAGTGTGTCTATGTCTTCCAACCTCACGTCTTTCTTCCCTTTTATTTACCTGCTTATGATGGTAGACTAGGGCATATTTAAGATTAGCATGCCTTATGCTATGCATGCGTGCATTCATGCATCTTGTCTTGCATGCACCGGGCTCGGTACATCATGCTAACAGCATTTGTATTTCAATTCTAAATTGAATACGTGCATCAATTGACTGCATTTCACATGCCATGCTTAGGTTAGCCGAGCCTACTCTAATTGCATCTTGCATGTGTTGCATTAACCACTTTAACATGAACTAGGATGACGCATGTTTGTTAACTAGTTTATTGTTTTGGCGCGGAGTACATTGTAAGTATTTATGCTTTAGCATATCGCATGCGTGTGAATGCTATCATGACAGCATGCTTACCATGTGGCTAGATGCTTATGTGATAAACTGTTTGAATGCCTGTGGGTGAAGGTTGGATTACCTGAGTTGGAAAAGCTAGTTGAAATCCGTATTTTAGCCTACTTGCGAGTAGCAAATTCCAAAATGTTTTCCAAAATAAACGAATATGCAATGCTTATTTCCAAGTTAGACGATCTAGTCTATACTTGTTTGCCGTGCGCATAACATAGTAATTCAAAGCTAATAATTGGAATAAGAACACATAACTCTTTCAAAAACGGATATCACGGTTAGTAGAGGTCGGTCTTCAGACCGGGCGAGAGGGGGTGCTCATAGCTGACCTTCCCCGATCGTACCCAAGCTCCCGAGCGGAGGCAACTTTGGCAATGACGGACACGTGGCCTTTGGCACCGAGTCAGGGTTTCTTAAATTCCCCCATTTTAAAATATTTAGGTGGCGACTCTGTATCTAGCAAAGCAGTCCATGTTTGGCACTCCTTTCAAAAATCTATTTTTTCTCAAAACGATTTGCCGGATTTGGACTCTTTGGTTCAGATTAGGAACCGTGACAATTCGAGAGTCCGAACTGTAGTAAGCCCGCAAAACGAACAGAACGGGACTCATCCTCCCAGGGCGGTCGGGGACGTGCTACAGTTTCTGGCGACTCTGCTGGGGATTAGGAGAGCTTGACTCGAACTCGTGATATCCTGTTTTGATTTCATTTACGTGTCTCTTTGCATTGCATGTGCATTGGTGCGCCTAGGAACACAGTGTTTGCCATCTGCCATTCCTGAACGATTTGCCGGAGGCTTGTCTTGTCAAGGCATGACCATAAGGCTGACCGGTTATGGGCTCTGACAGTATGGGAACACAAACCCCAGTTTTACCGGGGCACCCCTTTTGACCATTCGACCAAGTGCATATTCGGATCCATAGTGACCATTCCAAGTTAGGACAGGCGGCTTACCCGTTTATAGGTTGTTTGAAACCGCTGCGTGCGTAGTGAAACCCTAGCTCCTGACAAAAATAGGACAGGGAAACCCTACCCCAACATAGGGGTGTTTTGGTTCTCACTTATCTGCTATGTGCTTTAGAGTGTATCTCTACAGGAACGTGCATACCAGTTTGCAAGTTTGAAGTACCGGGCCCAAGGGCACCAGTATCAATGTTGTTAAGAATCAGTTATCTGCGGGTATCAGGTTCGGTTTTGGGAACAGTGATTTTGGGGAACAGTGATTAGTATCAAGGAACAGTGTGTTCGGCTTACCAACTGTATATTATGAATACCCCAACTGTGCGTTGTATGTATTTATTTTACGCCGTTGTGCTGTCCGATTGTTTGTTTATTTACTGCTTTATTTATCTTTTTGCTAGGTAGTTTAGCACCATTGCTTCCAACCCGGTAGATATTCCCCAAGCACTCTAGATTAGAGGTCGTCGGCTCCATCGATCTGAGGATCTGGTAGACGGACAACCAGTGTACCACTCTCTACCCCCGGTTACTAGACGGAGGACAGCTAGACAGAGGGCATCAGTACAGCAGTCAGTTCAGAGGGCCTTATCTACCCCACCTGAGTTCAGTAGAGATCAGGGTCTTGTTTCACCTACAGAGAGGGAACATATATCAGTAATTCAACCAGAGCAGAATAGTATGGCTAGCATAGAGGAGATGGTGCGCCAACTCCAAGAGAGCATGAAAATGATGCAGCAGGATGCTGTCCGGCAGGCAGAGTTCGCCAAGCAGCAGGCCACAGTTATGAGTGAACAAGCAGAGTTAATCGTGAGGCTACAACAGCAAAACGGAGCATCTGCTTCGCAACAAGTTCCTCCCCCACCAAGGGTTCCGATACCCGAAGAAACACCGAATGCCCGGAATGTCCAAGAGGATACCGACCTTCCAACGGGGCCAGCTCCGCCCCCGATTCCGCCACAACTATCCAAGGCATCCACGCCTGTCAATATACCGGACTCTCCTTTTGAGTTCGAAATGGATCCCACAGCCTTAAAATTGAGTAAGTTGGAAAAGATGTTCAAAAGATCCCAGGGAGTCAAGACCATCCCTGACATTGAAGATGGGTATACCGACGCAGCCGTGATGCTGCCTAACAGATTCAAGATGCCGCACATTGACCGATTTGATGGGTCTGGAGACCCCATGGTGCACCTAAGATTGTTTTCAGACATCCTAAGGCCAATGGGCCTCACTAGACTGCAGAAGCTGTCTCTATTCGGCCGGACCCTGTCGGGTGCAGCGGCCATATGGTACGCCAAATTGGAGGATGATGTCAAAGGAAGTTGGGACGAGATGGCTGAGGCCTTCATCTTGCAGTACTCATACAATACACAGATCGAGATTACGACCCGGGATCTCGAGACAACGAGGCAAGAACCCCAAGAGAGCTTCTCGGAATTTGTAACCAGATGGCGGGCTAAGGCTTCGATGATGACCTTAAGGCCCACAGACAAAGACCAGATTCGGATGATTGTGCACAATCTTCAGCCGAAGCTAATGCAAAAGATGATTGTACTCCCCTTCCCTACCTTTTCTGATCTACATGAAATGGGGGTGCAGATCGAGGATGCCTTAAAACAAGGCTTGATTGATAATGACCGGGAGCAACCCCGCAGAACTTTCAATCGTAATACTAATTCAGGCCCGAGTGGCGTTACAACTACCAGGACCTCCGAAGTGAGTATGGTCACCACCAACCCTTCCCCAAGAACTATGGCAGCCACACCATTCTCCGGTGCGTCCGGAAGCAACCCACAAACAGCCAAATACCCTCCCAAAAAAATAGAACCTTCGCTCCGCTTTATATGCCCCTGTCCAAAGCTTTGGGGGTTTTGATCAGAAAAGGGCATCTGAAGCCCCTAGAGCCGCGGCCCTTACCGGAAAGACTCCCCGCTGCCCACAATCCAGCCAAGTATTGTGCATTTCACCAGCAGCACGGTCACGACACTGACCTGTGCTTTCGATTGCGTCATGAGATTCAAGATCTCATCGATAACGGGGTGATTTTACCTCCTGAGAAACCCAATGTTACTACAAATCCTCTCCCCACACATAACCAAGCTCCACCACCCAAAAGAATCAATTTCATCCACACTGGGGTCGTGTCCTACGATCCTAGTATCTATATCACACCCTCCTACCTGCCTAAGCCGGAGGTTTTCCTTCCTGATTGCACCGATTTGTGCATGATGGACGTCTCCATAACCCAACCCAAGCCGGTGGTGGTGACCATCGAGAGCAGGAGAGAGAAGACTCCAAAGGAGAAGGAGGTTGTCGAACCAGAGTCTGTAAAGTCTGGGAGTGATGTTGGGAATGCTTATAGTCCGAGTGACTACATTTCACCAATGGGCCAGAATAGACCAAATGTGGAATTTCCAGCAGGAGGAGAGTTGTGTGCAATCTAAGGGGACAGTCCAGGACAGGGAACGGATGATATAACGGCTGTGGAAGAGGACCTTGCTAGGCTCCAGTTTTACAGTAACCAGGATCCAGAGGACTTAGCCGTCAACTGGTTCGATTATGAGGAATCAACAGAGGCTACAGGATGGTTGGACGATCAACCCGATGTGGTGGAAGAGTTTCAGCCACAACAAGGCCCGGCAGGGGCAAGAATATCAGTGATAGCCGGAAGGGTTGGAGAACAGAGTACATCGCCGGAGAGCGCCGGTGTCGAGAATTTCGCTCGGGATTGGAGCATTTCGAGTACGGGGATTATTGAACAGGCGGCTGCATTGACGCAGTCGGAACAGGGAAGATTCGAAGATTCCGAGAGAATCAGGAAGGCAAAAGCCCATGTGGGGATTGAGGTTGCTGCAAGTACAGAAAGGGAGAATGCCGCGAGCATAGGAATAGAAGGTACTGCGAGTATGAGGACAGTCATGCCAGAACTAGATAGGTGCCTGTCGGTTGCAGATGGCATGTGGTGGGAAGACGATGATCTATGTCTTGCCCACACGGACGAGGATTGGGGAGGTAACCAACCAGATGATACCTGGAATATCGGCGAAGTCGATCACATGACTAGGAGTGGACGGTACTTCAAGCCTCCACACCTAGATCAACTGGAGGCGTCTGGAAAAGATAAGGAGGCAGAGAAGCAAAAAGAAAAGCAACTCGAGGATGAGGCCGTATTGAGACAATTGAAGAAGATACAAGCAGACATCTCCATCTGAGGGCTGCTTATGGCTTCTCGAGTATATAGACAGGCTTTCCTTTCAGCCATGGATAAAGCCAAGCTTTCTATAGACACCACGCCCGAACAGCTGGTGGGCCTAGTTTTTTCGGGAGGGACTACCCCGATGTTGACCTTTTCTGACAAAGAACTACCACCTGAGGGTGCGAACCATAACAAGCCGCTCTACATCTCCGTGGAGTGCAGAGATAAATGGATAACCGTGGTGCTCGTCGACACAGGGTCCGCCATCAACGTCTGTCCGGCAAGGACAGCCTACGCGATCGGTTTGAAAATCGCGGACTTTGTGCCAACGGCCCAGGTGATTCGGGCGTATGACAACACAAGCCGGGAAGTAATGGGGACAGTTAAGATTCAAACAAAGGTTGGGCCGGGACAGCATGAGATAGATTTCCATGTCTTGGAGGTTCCTGCAACGTTCAACCTGCTTTTGGGGCGGCCGTGGCTGCATCAGGTAAAGGCGGTTTCCTCCACCCTACATCAAGTGGTGAAATACCCCTATGGGAAGGAAGTAGCCATTGTTTTTGGAAACTCATCAATTCATCCGCCGCCGGAGGTATCTACGCCTGTTCTAGAAATCGAGCACGGTATGGAAGATGTGTTCATATCGGGTTTTACCTTGGCTGAGGCTCAGGTTGTACAGGACATCATGGCAGCTAATGAAGGGATATATGTCAGTGCTCAGGCAGTCTATCTCATGAACAAGCTCCAACACATCCTCGGGATGGGATTGGGGAAGAGCGGCCGGAAAGGCGTCGCAGCTTTGGCCGAAGTGCCACACAACCCTCATACCTTTGGATTGGGTTACCTACCCACCAAAGAGGACTGGATAAGGAAAGGAAAGGAGATGGCCGGAAGGGCCAGAGCGAAACAGATGGGGAAGCCCTTTGACTTAATGCACCGGCCCATTCAAGGTACCCTAAACGGACGCTTCGTCCGGGAGGGGGAGGACTTTCCGTTCTGTGGCTTCCCAGAGCCGTGGCTGAACGTGGAGAGGAAGCGCGTACCGGGGTTTGAGATTTTCTTTGACCTGCAGCTACCTGAGAATGACATTGCCGAAGAACAAACAGACCCATTAGCCGAGGCTGAGCGAAGTAAGGAAGTGCAGTCTGAGGACGCTGAAAATGAAATGGGGGTAGCACTGGCATATCTACTTTCAAATTCTCCGATCGAACAGAAGTGCTTGGGGGATAACTCCTCGGTATGCATGATCGGGAATGAAACGGCTGCGGGCCTACCATCAACTATTTTGGATGCATCCATCGCACCTTCTCTTGTCTGGCAATATGAAGAGGGATTTTTATCAAGCAGCACCGGGTCAGGTAGTGAGCCGGAATCTGATTCCACCGAATCTTGTGAGTCGGAATCAGGTTCCAGCTCAACTGAGTCTGAGTCCGGTATTCCTGGGGGTGATAACCCGGATGCCACAGTCCTGTCTAAGTCGTCATTTTCTTTCTCTTTTGAGTCTGTTGTAACAGAAGAATCGGACAGCTTGGAAGTATTTTATGAGAATGATGAGGATGTGGTTTCTGAGTATTTTTCTGTGCCTTTGATTTGTTGCTTAAATCAGGATTTTCAAAATTTTGATGAAAACGACGAGGAAGAAATTCCTCCGGTTTTGCAACGATTAATTGATCAAGAGCAGGAAAGATTTGTTAAACCCTTAATGGATGAAATCACTACTGTGAATGTTGGTACTGAGAAGGACCCGCAGCTGGTCCAGATCGGGTCCACGTTGTCTTCGGAGGAACGCGAGCGCTTAGTCGCTTTATTAAAAGATTTCAAAGACGTTTTCGCGTGGTCCTACGAAGACATGCCTAGAATCGATCCTGATATTGTACAGCACCGGATCCCTCTCGACCCCGAGGCCCGACCGATCAAACAGAAGCTCAGAAGGATTCGCCCGGACTGGGCCATCAAAATTAAGGAAGAGGTCACCAAGCAAATCGATGCAGGCTTCCTGTTAGTATCCAAATACCCGACTTGGTTGGCCAACATTGTTCCAGTGCCAAAGAAGGATGGCAAGATCCGAGTGTGCGTGGATTTCAGGGATTTGAATAGAGCTAGTCCGAAGGACGACTTTCCCTTGCCACATATTGATGAGTTGGTGGATTTCACAGCGGGGCATGCTTTGCTTTCGTTTATGGATGGGTTCTCAGGCTATAATCAGATAGTGATGGCACCCGAAGACCGGGAGAAGACTGCTTTCACCACCCCGTGGGGGACATACTGTTACAGGGTGATGCCGTTTGGGTTGAAGAATGCTGGAGCCACATATCAACGGGCCGCAACCACAATATTGCATGATATGATGCACAAAGAGGTTGAGGTGTACGTGGATGACATGATTGTCAAGTCCAAAGAAAGAGAAGGCCACTACACCGCCTTGCAAAAGTTTTTCCAAAGGATCAGAGAATTTCGGTTGCGGCTAAATCCTCAGAAGTGTACATTCGGTGTTACGGCGGGAAAAATGCTGGGATTCCTGATTACACAAAGGGGCATCGAAGTCGACCCTTCCAAAATCAGGGCCATCTTAGAAATGCCACCACCAAGGACTGAAAAGGAGGTGCGAGGCTTTCTAGGTAAAGTGCAATTCATAAGACGGTTTATTTCAAAATTGACCTTAACTTGTGAACCACTTTTTGGTCTCCTGAAGAAAGGAAAGAAATTCCAATGGGACGGCCGATGCCAAGCTGCTTTTGAACAGATCAAGGAATATTTATAGAACCCGCCCGTGTTGTCACCACCAGAGCAGGGGAGACCGTTGATATTGTACCTTTCAGTGACTGAGACTACAATGGGCTGCATGCTCGCACAAGAATCAGAGGATAAGGTGGAGAGAGCCATCTACTATCTGAGCAAGAAGATGCTTGAGTATGAGACTCGCTATACGCCGTTGGAGAAGGCTTGTTTGGCCTTGGTATGGGCTACTAGGAAACTGCGACACTACCTGTTAACTCACTTTGTAATGTTGGTTTCACGCTTGGATTCCATCAAATATCTTTTCGAGAAACCGGCACTTACGGGTAGGCTAGCTCGTTGGCTGCTGTTGCTTTCTGAATTTGATCTAAAGTATGTCACACGCAAGTCAGTAAAAGGAAGAGCGGTAGTGGAGTTCCTTGCCGACCACCCGGTTGAAGGGGGTGAGGCGGTTGAATACCTATTCCCAGATGAAGCCATTCTGCACGTCGAAGATGAAACTTGGACGATGTACTTTGACGGAGCGTCAAACCAGTACGGGTACGGGATAGGAGTGTTGCTGATAGCCCCTGACGATTCCCGTATCCTTTTAGCATTCAAGCTCCGCTTCAAAGTCTCGAACAATGAAGCAGAATATGAGGCATGTATTGCCGGCCTAGAGGCATGTATTGCCGGCCTAGAAGCAGCCCTAGAACTAGGGACAAGGCGGTTAGACGTCATTGGGGACTCGAACCTTGTTGTGTCTCAAGCAAAAGGAGACTGGAAAGTCAAAGAGGAGAAGATGATAATTTACCACCAGACCTTGGATTTGTTAATCCCTCGGTTTGAGAAGCTAAATTTCACTCACCTAGTGAGAGAGAACAACAGGTTCGCAGATTCACTAGCAACTCTATCTTCCATGATAGACATCCCGTCCGGAGTCCGGATGCGTACAGTCATTATTGACCAGAAGTTTGCACCAGCATATGAGTCAATTTCCGCCATAGATGAAGCTCAGGACAACAACCCCTGGTATTATGATATTTGGAACTTCTTGGAGAAAGAGATGTATCCACCAGGGGCAAACGCCAAGGACAAGAGGGTAATCAGAAGAATGGCGGTTCAGTTCATCATCTGTGGGGGTAAACTGTATAAGAGAGGCCATCTGGGAATGCACAAGCTATGTGTCGAAGCCGAAGAATCGAAGCGCCTGATGGAGGCCATCCATGGAGGAGAGTGAGGTGCACACATGAACGAAGTAATGCTAGCACGGAAGATCCTCAGACAGGGTTACTACTGGTCCACCATGGAGGAGGATTGTATCGGTTTTGTTCGGCGATGCCACAAGTGTCAGATCCATGTGAACCGTATGAACATCCCGCCGTCAAAACTGTATAACATGACTTCGCCATGGCCATTTTCAGTTTGGGGAATTGATGTGATCGGGGCTGTCACTCCGAAGGGGTCAAAGGGGCATGAGTTCATCCTGGTCGCGATAGATTACTTTACAAAGTGGGTTGAGGCCCAGTCTTATGCAGTGTTGAAGGCGTCGCACGTTGCAAAGTTTATCAGAAACAACATCATCTGCTGCTACGGGGTCCCAAACGAGGTCATTTCGGATAACGGTTCCCACTTCAAGAAAGAAGTGATTGACTTGTTGGAGAAGTACAACGTGGCTTTTCATAAGTCATCCACATACCGGCCGCAAACCAATGGGGCAGTTGAGGCCGCCAATAAGAATATCAAGCATATACTGCGGAAGATGGTGGAAACCTACCGGGATTGGCCAGATAAGTTGTCGTTTGCTCTGTGGGGCTACAGGACTTCAATTAGAACTTCTACCGGAGCGACTTCGTATTCATTAGTTTATGAGATGGAGGCCGTTCTACCTATCGAAATTGAGGTTCCATCATTACGAGTATTGGTTGAGTGTCAAATAGCCGAAGCAGATTGGCAGCAGAATAGGTTTGAGGAACTCATGTTCTTTGATGAGAGAAAACTGAAAGCACTGTACCACGTTCAAGGTTATCAGCGCAGAATTGCCCGGGCTTTTGACAAGAAAGTCAAGTCTAGGAATCTAAAGGAAGGAGATTTGGTGCTCAAGGATAACCGAGCTCCCATCCACGACCCAAGGGGCAAGTTCAGACCTAATTGGACTGGTCCCTACATCATCAAAGCTATCTGGTCAGGTGGAGCTGTGGTTCTGATGGACCTAGATGGCCTGGAATTTTCCCAACCGATCAATATGGACAAGTTGAAGAAATATTACCCTTGAGAGGCTCGCTAGGCCGAAAACCCAAAAGGGCGACCTAGGCAAAAGTTAGAGCATAGAAAATTGGAAAATATAAAAACTGAGCTCGCAAGGTTGAAAACCCGCAAAGGGCGACCTTGGCAAAAGTTAGAGCGTAAAAGGAGAGTGAAAATACTCGAGTGAACCTAAGCCTGAACTACGTAAGGCTTGATTCCCATCTTTGGGATATGTAGGCAACTTCATCCTGAAGTTCAGCCATAACCCTTTTCCCCGATCAACTTTGTCCATTTGATCGTCTCGGCCATCTTTGTCTATTCAGCATTCAAGGGTTCGGTTATGATCTCCGGTGCAGCGCTCTTCAGACTAGGGTCAACTTTCTGTTGCCATGCAGTGCCACGGTACTCTTCAGACTAGGGGCAACTTTCCAGTTGCAAAAATCCGGGGTTGTGCATCTCAGTGACAGATCTCAGGCGTGTCCAGTTCTGATCCACATCAAAAATGTTTTTGAAAACTTTTAATAAAAGCTGACTTTGTTCAAATTAATCTTTTTACGACTAAGACCATTTTTGGACCAAAGCGGAAAATTTTCAGTGCCACAACCTTCAAATTCATTGATTTCGAAACAGAGTTCTCCCACTCTTGCATACGATCAAAGTTGCTTTTTATTACATTCATAGAGAAAACTTGAAAGTACTAATAAAGCAATAAATCTGGGGCATAGTCAAGTCAGGTGTGCCTGCGCCCCCTCCCAAAGCTGGTTGAAGCCTCTGACGCCAAGATGGGCGCAACCTGTGCCTCCTCATTAAGCCAATCCAAGCACTCGTCAGACAAAGTGCAACTGAAAGTGGGAGCGGGAGCCAGGAGTTCTCTCGTCCTCCACGCGGTGGCCTACCAAGCAAGCTGTGCGCCTCGGGCTGGGAAGGCAGCAGGATACTCTATCTCCTCTGGCGGGCAAGTCTGATCATGGCCGAATTGGCGCCGAATCCGAAATGGGAAGTAGAATACACAGTGAGTGAGACCAATCAGCTGAATCCCAATCTGTCGGGGCATGTTGTAACCCATTGCCGGAAGGTTCAGCCAAGGGCACCGCCAAGCGATACGGTCTGCGGACAAGCGGCACATCCAAGCGAACCACCATCCCTCATCCAGGGCATTGACTAGACGGTGCTGGAAGAAGTAGCCGCGAGCTGAATACGCTGGGCAAGAGTCCACAACCTGCAGTTTGTCCATCAACCATACCTGGGGAGGGACGAAAAATGAGAGAATAAAGAATAGAGAGATGTACGAGGAGAGAAAAGTGAGAATAGGATTTTGTAAGAAAAGACCGAGCTTGAGGGCCGAATGATGTGAGCAATACAAATGTAAGATTGGGTGGGAAATATTACCTGTAGAAATAATGGACTCCCTACTAATCTGGTCGTCTCATGACGATAAAAGGCGTCTAAGCCCATCAATGTCTCAGCCAGAGTCATGGCAATACAGCTCTTGCCCTCCTTCAAGCCTTGGGCGACCTCGGTCAGTCAGACACTAGACCCTCCAAAGCCTGAGACAAATAGAAAATGAGATAGCATGCACAAACAAAGGGCGTGTCGCCGGAAGCCTTGCCAGTGATGGTTATTGCGATCACCAGCATCAGAAAATCGATCGGTCAAACTCGGAATGTCCAGCATCCCGTCACAAATCAGAGACCGAGCATTACGCATACTGAGTCCACACATTCGCCCTAAGGATTGGGCATAGCTAAAATTAAGTTGGGGCAGGAGCTCCTCGTCGCGCTCGGACTCCATTAAAGCTCGGAAATCTTCAAAGGTAGGACATATCTCTTGCCCAGCGAAGCTAAAGACATGCGTCACCAGATTCCAAAACCTTGCCGCGGCATGGAGAAACGGGAGGTGCAATGGGGTACGACCCAGAGTGAATAGTGCATTTATGCCGAAACCCCGGAAATTCAACTCTTCCGAGCCATCCAAGCTAACAACCCAAGCTGTGAGATTTTGAGCAAGAAACTCTTCCATCAGAGCAAATCAGTGTGGAATTGAGAAAAACTACGAAGCTGGGGTCTTTTGTAGGAGATAAGGTTGGGTGGAGGACAGGTGTCAACATTCTGGTGATTCCCTCATTCATAGCCGGCCAACCAAATATTCTGCCAACCGACCATTATTATTTGCCGACCGAACAATTTTATGGCCGGTGGCCCTTCCTTTCGGCCGATGGCCTCTATCCCTGGCCGATGGGCTTCCTCCTGGTTCCCTGAGCTGTTTATGCTAGGTATTGGGGAACTCCACCACCTCCGATCCCTCCCCGGGTGATCGATTCTTGCGGAGTCACACCTGTCGGCTTATCAAGTGATTGTACATTTGCTTATCGAGTTGTATTTCGCTCTCTTTGAGTTTTTGATTTGTTTATCGAGTTGTACTCACACTTGATTGGTGATATCATGCCTTTGTTTTGCTTATCGAGTTGTAAGACGGTTCACTACATGATTATTACGATGCAAATTTCAGTATTCAAAATAGGTTCAACTTCGTTCACATTGTGGTGTGATACCTTGCGATGCGATGCATAAAAATTTTACAAAATGCAACATCTTTTGAACAAAATGGTCGTTTCATTCCCATCACGTATTTTGCAAATGTGCAATTTTGAGAAAAAAATAGAGCCTGCCTGAGGCAGTGCAATGATGCTTAAACTACCAGTAAAAGGGAAAGTAAAGCATAGAATGGCAGGGTAGCAAAATGTCGGAATTGATACCAGCAAAACTCCCCTTGCGGTCAACGCATCTTCCGCACCTTTGTTCGGGTCAACTACATGGTTTGGCACCTTCATCGCTCGAGACAATGCAGGAAAGCACACTTTTGAAACGTGAGCCTTCGAGTTGACCTCAGGCCACAACTTCTGCGAGCAATGCTCGATATGTACGAGGAACGTCCCGTCCCGTATCCTTTTCGTGACTTGTGAATTCCACAAATCGTTTCAATTA
Organism: Camellia sinensis; assembly: GCF_055761805.1. Classification (NCBI taxonomy): domain Eukaryota; kingdom Viridiplantae; phylum Streptophyta; class Magnoliopsida; order Ericales; family Theaceae; genus Camellia; species Camellia sinensis. Next base: position 105,999,090 of record NC_138962.1, read on the forward strand.
TGCTGTGTTACAGTACTCTACATTCCAGTATTGTGAATGAGATGTTTTTACTTACATATGTACATTCAACTCTTCTCAAATTCCATTACTTGCGTAGACCGCATGATTATTCAAATTTCATTACTTGCGTAGACCGCATTCTTTTGTTCAATTTCATTACCTGCGTGGACCGCATGTTTTGATTGCGTCGACCGCATGATTATTCAAATGTCATTACCTGCGTAGACCGCATGTTTTGCTTGCGTAGACCGCATGATTATTCAAATTTCATTACCTGTGTAGACCACATGTTTTGCTTGCGTAGACCGCATGATTATTCAAATTTCATTACCTGTGTGGACCGCATGTTTTGATTGCGTAGACCGCATGTTTTGCTTGCGTAGACCGCATGATTATTCAAATGTCATTACCTGCGTAGACCGCATGTTTTTCTTGCGTAGACCGCATGATTATTCAAATGTCATTACCTGCGTAGACCGCATGTTTTGCTTGCGTAGACCGCGTGATTATTCAAATTTCATTACCTGCGTGGACCGCATGTTTTGATTGCGTAGACCGCATGATTATTCAAATTTCATTACTTGCGTAGACCGCATGTTTTGCTTGCGTAGACCGCATGATTATTCAAATGTCATTACCTGCATAGACCGCATGTTTTGCTTGCGTAGACCGCATGATTATTCAAATGTCATTACCTGCGTAGACCGCATGTTTTGCTTGTGTAGACTGCATGATTATTCATATTTCATTACCTACGTAGACCACATGTTTTGATTGCGTAGACCGCATGATTATTCAAATTTCATTACCTGCGTAGACCGCATGTTTTGATTGCGTAGACCGCATGTTTGTTCGAATTCATTACTTGCGTAGACCGCATGTTTTGCTTGCGTAGACTGCATGTTTGTTCAATTCCATTACCTGCATAGACCGCATGTTTTGCTTGCGTAGACCGCATGTTTGTTCAATTCCATTACCTGCGTAGACCGCATGTTTTGCTTGCATAGACCGCATGATTATTCAAATTTCATTACCTGCGTAGACCACATGTTTTGCTTGCATAGACCGCATGATTATTCAAATTTCATTACCTGCGTAGACCGCATGTTTTGATTGCGTAGACGGCATGTTTGTTCGAATTCATTACTTACGTAGACCGCATGTTTTGCTTGCGTAGACCGCATGATTATTCAATTTCATTACCTGCGTAGACTGCATGTTCTGTTTGCGTAGACCGCACGTTTGTTCGATTCATTACCTGCGTAGACCGCATGTTTTGATTGCGTAGACCGCATGCTCCACTTTCATGTCTGTACCGTCACAGCATTGTTATGCTTCCCACTTGCTTTGCGTTGTCACGCATTTCAAGTATGCTATTATGCATGATTGCTAACAACATTGTACCTATTAAGTTTGTTTTCTTTGCAGGCACAATATTGTATGTACGGTCCGTTTGAGGCTGGTGCAACCAGACGAACCGCACAGGTATTGTATCCCCCGAGTGAGACGTATTGAGAATTGCATAATTCTCTTACATCCTTTCTGCATTGTAGTATAGTTTGGTGTATGCTAGCTTAAAATTGTCGCATGTGTGCTTCATTACAGCTTTCTTTGCATGATCATAAGTTATGCTTGGCTCTATGCATTGTCTTGCATTTTGCCCCTGCCTTGGGCGCATATCTTGTTTGTCTTGCATGTTTGTCTGGGTCTTCGACCTTGTCAAAAATGGGTCGTCTCTGGGCTTTGACATTCACTCCCGTCATTTTTATGACTTTCGAGGTCTGTCAAAGAGGGGCAACTGTAGACACCCCATTTTTGACCGTCCTCAAGACTTGGACGTCACCGTTTGAACACCCGGTGATCATCCATGTTTGTGTTCGTTTGGAGTTCCCGAAGGTCTCGGCTACGCGCCTTGCCTTAGGATCTCCGAACTCGACTGTTTAGTGTCTGGTTTTACACCAAACACTTGTTTTTTGCCTTGGAGGGGCAGGGAATGCCTTGTGAGGCATCCCCACACATCACCGGCCATGGCCAGAGGCCACCGGCTGGTTTTTAGTTTCCATCGGCAATGTATATTGCCGGTCGACATTATTTGTTGCCGGTCGGCACTATTTTTTGTCAAAATGGCAATTTTGGGCAGTCGACTACTGTGCATCTACTTTTTGTAGATATTTTGTGCCAGCTGTGATAGCTGGCACCAACTCTACTTCCCTCCACACACGTGTATGGAGGGATGTCCCTCTAAGGAAGCTTGTTGTATAAGCCTTGCAAGAGGGACTTCTATAAGAGGAAGGCTCTCCTCCTTATTCTAGGTTAGAAAGTTGGAAGGCAAAACCAGAGCTTATACATATAGATACACCCTCTCTCTATATTTCCCTCTCTCTCCTCCCTTGTGTGTGTTTCTTGGCCTAAAAGTGTGCTTTTACCTTACTTTTGCACTAATACACACACCATTACACCTTGCTCCGAGATTGAGGACTTTTGAGGGTTGATTCTTGAGTTTTGGGGCTGTTTTTGACCAAAAGAAGAGGGCTGCATTGGCTGTTCTTGAGGTGTGCTTCAAGGGTGAGTACTTTGCTTTAGTTTCCCCAAACTTGCATTAGTCTTTTGCCTATCTTGCTTGCTGATTTAGTTTTTGTGCATAACATAAAAAAAGCTTATATTTTCATACTTAAGAACTTTCATTAAGGGTCTTTTGTGGTTTGAGTTCAAACTCACCCTCTTAGGCCTTATTTGGCCTTTTTGTTGCCTCCTTGGTAAGGCTTTGTTTGCTTAAGTGTTTTGGTCTTCTCACCACTGAAAACCAGCAGATTTTCAGTGGTGAGGAAGGTGGTTTGAAGTCTTGCATAGGGGAGGGACACCCCTCTCCCTTCATTGCCTTATTTCCTTGCATTTTGGCTTAAAGGGTAACATGCATGCTTGATTGGTTTTGCCCCTTTTTCAGAGGTTTTTGGTTGTTTTTAGGTCACATGTAATCTCTGTTTTTGGTCGAATTTGTGCCCTTTTGCATGCTTAACATACTTGCTTTACATTCCTCTATTTGGCCTAGAAATGCACCTTGTGTTTAGGCCATGATTCTTGCATGTGTTGGCTTAGTTCCATGAAGGTGTTGGCATTATTTTACCATGTTTAAGGTCTGTTGGCCATCTATTTCAGTCATGCTTGCCTTGTTTGGTGTCATCTCTTTGTGTTTTGGCTTGTAAGCCTTGAGCATATTGACCTCTAGCATGCGTAGCTATGACCATCCTCATGATTTGGCATCATTTAGGACCATATTTCAGTCCATAAATCATATTTATATGTGTGCATGTGTGACCTCTTTCATGCCTTGAGGGTGTGCCCTGTTATGCCTAGAATTGAGCTTCGGTGCATACGTCTCTTTGGAGCCACTTTAGCTGCCATGATTATTAGGTTTTGGGGTCTATTTTTGCTTGCTAAGTTTCTGTTTTGGCTTGTCCAATTCATACCATGAGTGGTCATGTTGGTGGAAGTGAAGTGCCCCCTTTTGTGCCTTAACTTTAGGACCATTGGCTTGCTAGTTGGCATGAGTATTTGTCCACCCTTTTAGGCACTTTTGGCCACTGTTTTGGGGTGGATCAAGGTCTGCCCTTCTATGGTTTAAGGCCCCTTTGCATGCTCGTCTCATGTCCATTTCATAATTGCTTCATTAAGTGTTGTAATATGTTGATTCTATTGCTTAAATTGTCCATGTTTGCATTACATTTTCCTCTTGCATGCCTAGCATTGCATACTTGCCATATTAGTTGCATGGCATTTGGCATGCCTTGCATTTCCAATCTCATGTTGTACCTTTGAGTCATTGTTCTCATAACATGCATTGCATTACTTGGTTTGGGGTGTCAAACCAAGTGTGAGGGGCAAGGAGCATTCATACTATGGGTGATGTAATGTGCCTTGACTCTCGGTCACCGGGGCCCTTGACTTCGGTTTGATAAGGTCTCGGTCCTCATTTGTGTGTTGCATGCATTTTTACATCAAGTGGCAAGCTTGATCCCTTGGGCTATCATGCACCATTGATGGCCCAAGGATCGAGGGCCATGCTTCCCTGAGTTCAATACATGACGGGAAACATGACCATGCTCACATATGCCTGAAATCCCATGCCATATACTGTCTGTTCTCTGTTGCTGTCAAAACTGTCTTCTGCAGGAAGTTTCTGCCGACCGGCAGTATTCAATGTCGACCGGCCATAGGTTAATGGCCGATAACTCCAGAAGCTGCCGATGGAAATTATGTACTGCCGGTGGGCATTTCCCCCAGCCGATGGTACTCTGCAGTATTCAACAAACCTGTCCCAGAACTTTGGCACTTTTTAGAGAAGTAGGGCAGTGTAAACAGAGACAGCCTTGGTATGGTACGGATTTTCCAAGCGAGCCGGGTTTCGAGCATGCATCATTCGCGCATCCCGAGGCGGGGGCTGTGGCCACCTTTCTTTTTTTGCATTCATTCTGTTAAGTAAATTAGAAATTCTGTAATAATTTATTTGCTTATCATTCGGACTGTACTATTTATTCGGACCCTCCGAGTGAGGGCAATGATGTAATAAGTGTGCATGAGTGTGTGTATGTCTTCCAACCTCACGTCTTTCTTCCCTTTTATTTACCTGCTTATGATGGTAGACTAGGGCATATTTAAGATTAGCATGCCTTATGCTATGCATGCGTGCATTCATGCATCTTGTCTTGCATGCACCGGGCTCGGTACATCATGCTAACTGCATTTGTATTTCAATTCTAAATTGAATACGTGCATCAATTGACTGCATTTCACATGCCATGCTTAGGTTAGCCGAGCCTACTCTAATTGCATCTTGCATGTGTTGCATTAACCACTTTAACATGAACTAGGATCACGCATGTTTGTTAACTAGTTTATTGTTTTGGCGCGGAGTACATTGTAAGTATTTATGCTTTAGCATATCGCATGCGTGTGAATGCTATCATGACAGCATGCTTACCATGTGGCTAGATGCTTATGTGATAAACTGTTTGAATGCCTGTGGGTGAAGGTTGGATTACCTGAGTTGGAAAAGCTAGTTGAAATCTGTATTTTAGCCTACTTGCGAGTAGCAAATTCCAAAATGTTTTCCAAAATAAACGAATATGCAATGCTTATTTCCAAGTTAGGCGATCTAGTCTATACTTGTTTGCCGTACGCATAACATAGTAATTCAAAGCTAATAATTGGAATAAGAACACATAACTCTTTCAAAAATGGATATCACGGTTAGTAGAGGCCGGTCTTCAGACCGGGCGAGAGGGGGTGCTCATAGCTGACCTTCCCCGATCGTACCCAAGCTCCCGAGCCAAGGCAACTTTGGCAATGACGGACACGTGGTCTTTGGCACCGAGTCAGGGTTTCCTAAATTCCCCCATTTTAAAATATTTAGGTGGCGACTCTGTATCTGGCAAAGCAGTCCATGTTTGGCACTCCTTTCAAAAATCTGTTTTTTCTCAAAACGATTTGCTGAATTTGGACTCTTTGGTTCAGATTAGGAACCGTGACAATTCGAGAGTCCGAACTGTAGTAAGCCCGCAAAACGAACAGAACGGGACTCATCCTCTCGTGGCGTTCGGGGACGTGCTACAGTTCGGTTATGTGGTTATTTTAGATCAAAATCAGTGTTCTACAGGTTTCTTAGATTCAAGCGGTTCTTATGAAGTTTTCTCCTAGAAAAAGCAAGAAAACAGTGTTTTGCAAAACACACGAAACAAACTACAATGGATTGAACAAAAGGAAAAATAAGAAAAGAGAAACTGAATCATGATGCTTACCTAGTAGAGAGGAAGATGCTAGAAGATGGAAGCAATGGCAGCGATGAAGAGCACAAACACAGCATGCTCAAACTCAGGGCTCAGGAATAAGGAAGAGAAGAAGTAAGGAGTAGAGTAAATGATTCAAAAATGAGAGGATTGTTTCGTGTAAAGGACAAAAAAGTGCGGGACTGTTCAAATCTTGCGAAGTACGAAGGTGGCGTGACAGCTGCAAAGAACCAATCAGAGGCTGCCACGTGTCCTTAGAAGGAGAAGCGTTTCCATTGATGTGACTGAAGAGACGTTTTGACCGGACCTGCACAGCTTGGCTTGATTTTGGGTCGGCTAAGAAGTCTAAAAAGTATCTCGGCTGGAAAGGCTAGAAGGTTTTTTAGTTTGGTTGGAAAGATTACAATTTTAGCTCGGTTTGTAGACAGGTAATCCCTATCATGCTGTGCAGATGGAATTAAAGGGCAATTGAGAGGGTAATTTATTTACAAATTGGGCCAAGCTGGGCCGTTTTGGGCCTCAGTACGAAGGGTTGAGTAAAACGGCCATAAAGTTACTCCGGTCATCGAAAAGGCTTAAAGTTAGATCGGTCCAGGGCACAGACGTTAGACCGGTCCGAGGGACTCTTATTGTTAGCCCGGCTGAAGTATGCGTTGCAGTTAGACCGGTTTAAATATGCTTTGAACTTACACCGGTCATGGCACAGTGAAGACGGACCGGTCTAAACCTAGATAAAAAGATAGCTCGGTTTTAGGCATGTCGTTGTTGATGAAAGAGGAACTAAGGGCAAAGAGCCGACCTAAGTATTGTTCGGCTAAGTATAAGCCATGATTACTTCGGTCGTATGGTAGTTCGGCCATGGAAGAACCATCTCACTTGGTTTAAGCAGTGCGGGGGTGTTGGAGGATAAGGATTATCCTTCAAGAGGTTAAATCCTAGGAGGACTCTGCATGGAAAAGTAAAAGTCCTACTAGGATTATGCCACTCGAAACCTATAAAGCTCACAACATCACCTTTGGAGAGGTAAGACACAATTTTACTTCCTGAATACACAGAGCTTTTGTCTATTTGTCAAGCTTACTGACTTAGGCATCGGAGAGATTTCCGGCACACACCCGCCGGGTAGCTCACGTTTGTGTTTTCAGGTGGTAAAGCGACGACGTATGGAGGAGCGCAGACTTGATCAACAGGATTATACGAGAAGATTTATTTCTTTCCCGTACACCTACCAAACACCCACTAAGCATTATTGGTCAACACTAAAAGGAGTCGGTAGAGAGGCTTTATCAATCTTAATGCCTATATAAATGTAGTTTGTAAAGTTTAAGCATTTTTGGTCAACACTACAAGTAATTGGTGGATGTGGTTAGGAACAGATACCAATAGGAGAAATTATTCAAAACACTAGCCCTCACCACCACCGTAGTTTACTAGCTCTGTTTCTCTCTCTCTCTTTCAAAAGTTCTTGTGTGTAAAAAAGCACACTCCATCACATATTTTTGTCACAATCCAATTTTTTGCTTTATAGATTAAATTCTGAATTTTAATTTTTTTTTTCTAGGATGAGTTTTGAATTTTTTTTTTTTTTGCGTAACATGTCATGTAGAAAAAAAGAAAAAAAATGAAAAACAAGGTGGCTTAGATTCATAAGCAAACAAAAGAGTGGAGTGACGATTGAAGCTAAACGAGAGAAAATCATTATGAAGACAGGAAATGGCTGCAATGCAATAGATACATTTCAAAGAAGCTTTTCAGTGCCTTGGATGTTAAAGTTGTTTGTCCTGGTTATATTGAAAAAAGGCCAACCTTTTGTTTTCATTTGTAAATCTTGTGCTCATTTTCTGTCAATCTGTTCAGAAAATTAGTGTATTTTTAGTATTGTCTTATTGTATGTTGATATGAAGAGCATATTTGATTTTGGATTAATGATATGATCAAGAATGGGTTATTTGTTGTGTAAGAAAATTAAATCTTTGATTGTGCCTTTTAAAGGTTATTTGCAAATAAGCAACATATACATGTGAATGCTGGTATTAGAAATAGCAACCGAATTAATGATTCAATTATAACTTAAATTTGTTATAAAATCCAAGATTGTAGTTGAAGTTAATACAATTTTCTTTACTATTGTAATATTTTTTTTTAACAATACTACTGTAATATCTAATACAAATTTTATAGGCAGTTCAAAATTTATTTTGAGCTCACCTAGATCACATTAGTGGACCTATGCCATATCAATAAATCTATTAAATCAAGGTTCATTCATTGTTGCTTGTGGGTAGGTAACTGTGAGTGCCCAATTTCTTTTTCTTTTTTTGTTTTTGTTTTTTTCTTTCTTTCTTAATTTATTTTTTTCCAGTGAGACAAGCAGTTGTGCAACACTTCTCAAGTCAAACACTAGAACAAAAACCACATCAGTTATTATTAGATTTGCAAGGAACATGCATTCTATAATTGGCTTCTTCTTTTTTTCTTTTTTTTTTCTTTTTTTTTTGTCTAAAAAAAAAAGAGACAAAATAAGTTAAAATAGCTAATAAGACAAAATATCACATCAAGTCTATAATCATTTCACTTTTTCTCTCACAAATATCACATCCAACTATAAAAAAAAATAAAAAAAAATAATTCTACTCTCTTCTCAAACACAAATATTTTAGCCTACTAAATCTATATTTGGTTTTGGATTTTTGGCCAAAAAAGCACAAAAAACAAAAATGGTTACATAAGTCAATAAGACAATGTCACATCCAAATCATAATCATTACACTTTTTCTCTTACAAAAATCAAAAAAGCCAAAAACAAAAACCAAACGAGGCTAAAAAAGCCAAGCTAAAATTGCCAAAAAGCCAAAAAGTTAGGCTATTTTAACTCTTCCCAAACGAAAGTTAAAATAACCAAAAACTAAAATAATCTACTAAAATAACCAACTTCTCAAATGAGGCCTATAATAAACAAAACCTAAGTCCTACAATAAACTAATTACATTTCATAGATTTCCATTTGAACTTGATTCATAGTTGATAAGAGCAGGAAAAACAGCTTTAAATTTGATCAACATTTTGCTATTAACCATAACTAGTGGTAGCCGTGCTATGCATAGCATGTAAAAAAATTAATAATATATTTTTACACAAAATAATATAAATAGTTAAATTTTTGTATGTAAATTACGAAAACAAAGAAGATTGAAATTTACAATTTAGGTCTCACAATTTTATCACAATTTATTTATTATTTTTTAATTTGTCACAAATTTAATCATATAACTTTCAACCCCCCTTACTAGAATTACAAACTTAGGTGAGCTCAACCCAAGCAACTTGAGTCGAACTTAAATTTTTTTAAAAATTGAACGACAGAGTTTTTAATTAAGTAAAGACCTATGCAGAAATTTAAAAATTCAAATTAAATTTAAGTAGACTTGGTTAGAAATACAAAATAACCTGAGCAACCAAAACAAAATTATATATATAAATATATAAATTATTTGCAAATTTATTTTTAGGGAAATTACACTAACAATCCCTATACTTTGGGCCTTGTGTCACTTTGGTCCCTGATTTTTCAAATGTAATACATTTGACTCTGAATTTTAAATTTTGTTCCAAATAAGGACAGTTGAAGATACCATTGCTCAATTTCAAGGGCAAAGTTGTCAATTTGATAAAATATAAACTAATTTGAATTTTTAAAAATTATTTCTACCCACTAAAGATAAAATTATGAAAAATTGATAAATTTTGTAGACATTTATTTATTTTTTACTAAATTCATTTTTATTATGTGCTTGAATGATGATCATGTAATTAAAAGTTTAATATTAATGAACAAAAGAAAAAGCAATATACTGAATATTTTCAAAAGAATTTTTCTTGAAAAAATTTAAAAAATACACCTTTTAGAAAGGGATCATCAAATAAAGGGTTGTTTGGGAAGCGTTATATTGGCTCACTTTTTTCTTTTTTTTTTTATCTTTTTATCTTTTTTGGGTCACATCACATCTCTAGTTTTCTACACATCCTTTTGTAAAAAGTAAAAAAGTATACTTAATTATCTTTTTTAGATTACATCACATCTCTACTTTTCTATACATATTTTCATAAAAAGTAAAAAAAATATATTTATTTGGCACTTTCCAAACTACCACTAAACTGATATTAAAAAAAAAAAAAAAACCTTTTATAATGGCATAAATAATTAAAATATGATTTTTTAGAAAAAAAATTTTAATTTAAAAATTACAATAAAATATTAAATAGAATAAAAATAAATTTCTTACAAAATAAACGTATTTGAATAAAAAAAAGGTAAGAAAAAAATTTAATATGATATTTTCATTTAATTTGAAAATAATTCTAGATGAACAATAAATTATCACCTATAACCTTTTTTTTTTAAATAAAAAAATTTTAACAAACTATCACTTTTAATTAAAAAAAAAAATTAACGTTTCTTTGTAATTTATTTTAGCAAAGGTAACTTTTTAACAATTTGAAGCAAAGATATCTTTATTCTTTATTTTAATTTTTTTAATTGACAATTGAGATAATAATAAAAAAATCTAACAAAATCCACCATGTTTGGTAAGCATTAAAAAAGTTATGTTTTGCTCTTTTGTTAAAAAATATATATATATATATTAAAAAATATTAAGGTAAATTACAAATACATCTCCTGAGGTTTACTTAAAATACAAATGCCCCCCCTATGATATGAAAAATTACAAATACCTCTGTAACATGCCCGGGGGATACCCGCGCGCGTTAAACAGTTCAGACCTCCGAGATCTCTTTGATCTAGTCTCACGAGTGCAATGTGAAACGTAGATGAGAGTCTAGATTTGGCAACTTTTATTGAAAATCCATTTTATTGCAATTTTGTCAAGAATGGACTGCATCATCGGATCTCAAAGTCGCCACCTAATATTTATTTTGGGAAAGTTAAGAAACCCATGACTCATGACAAGGCCATTGTTCGTCGTAACCAAGGATGCTTGGCTCAGAACCTTAGGTATGAGAGGGGAAGGTCAATAATGAGCACCCCCGCCCACCCGATCAAAGATCGGCCTTTACTAACCATGATATGAATTTTATTTTATTTATATGTTCATGTTCTGATTAGTTAATAAATCTTAAAATTTACTATGCGAAGCATACAAGTATAGACTATGCCATTCATTTTGGAACAATTTGATACCATGCATTTTGAAAGAGTTTTGACGATGTACAACCCAAATAAATTGAGTTTACAAGCACGAAAAATCAACATCATTCCAAATTAAGCGACACAACCTCTATCCACTGGAATTCATAGAGTTATATCAAATAAGCAACTAACCTCATGGTAGAATGCTCGACATAGTAAGAAAAACACACACAAACGGGATGCTAAAGCATAAAAACTTACATGTTTGACGTCCCACGAACAAGCTACAAAACAAAGTAAAATATACATGATCTTATATACAAAATCCTAATGCAATTCACTCATGAGATGCAACTAAAGATTCGGCTTCTAAAATATGATATGTGAATCATCTTAAGAACATGAGGTAACGCACATAATCACATAGGAATTGATTAAATCCACAAATGCAAACTTAGCCGAATCAAGATGCATGAAACATGGATGCAAAGAATAACTATGATGAAAAATAAATATGATGTTTATGTACAAATAAAGAAAGCAAGTAAAAGAACGGGATAGAAAGAAGCAGGGCGGGGAATTATTACAACATTTTAAAGAATAATTACAAATCAAATTAGAGAGGGATGAGGAAAATATTACAACAAAATAAAAACCTCACAATACGCTCAAAATAAAAAATAAATAAAATAAAAGTTTCATGTTCTTTAGAACCGCAGGCGGAAATTGGTCAATATTGGGAGATTACCCCATCTTGTTCGGAAGAAGCTAACCGGCCGGCCAAATAGGCTGGCCGGCCACCTAGGCCAAGCAAAACCTGCTTTGTTGCGAAACCAAGAAAAGGTATAGCGAACCCGGTTGTCCCTTTACTGTTCTGTTGTATTCCGGACTTGGTTCCGTGAAGTTGGTAGTGGTATCTATCTTGTTGTGTCCTTTAATTCTACTTGATTGAGTTTTAGGATGTTTTGAACAAGGTTGTTACAGGTTGGTTAGGCCTTGGTTTCAATTCCTTGTTGTTCAGTTTTTAGGCGTCCCGCTCGAGCGGGTCTTCTTGCGCTCGAGCGGGTATTGCACACCTCCAGTATTTCGGGTTCCTGCGAAACTTCTGCAGATGTGATTTCTGTGCTTGAGCTGGTTTGTTTACGCTCGAGCGGTGGAGCTCGAGCGGGTCGTTTGGTGCTCGAGCGGGTAGTACTTTCGGGGTGTAAGTTCTGGGAGGTGGAAATCTGCGCTCGAGCGGACTGGTTTTCGCGCTCGAGCGGAAGTGCTTTATTCTTGTGTCTTGGAGCTCGAGCGGGCCTTATTGCGCTCGAGCGTGTCCAGAGTTTTGTTCTTGGCGCTTGATCGTCGTGTTCGCCGCTCGAGCGGGTCATACGTATATGAGTTATCCGCTGGGTGATTTCAAATCACTTTTTGCTTTTCTTTCTCTCTCCTACTTTTCTAAAAACCCTTTTTGAGAGCCTCTCTCTCTAGATACTCCCTTCTCTCTAGGGTTTGATCTAGTTAGAGTGTCCTCCTTCTCTTCGGCCTTTGTAAAAGTTGTATTGATCGTCAAAGGCGTCTTTTTAATCTGAAAATTTCGGGATTTGGAGTACGTTGGGTTTTGTCATCTTCTCCCTTGGGGCTCCGGATTTGAGGTAGGGATATCCTACTCCTCTCTATGGATTTTGTCTTTAAATTTTAGTATTTTGAGATGTTGGGGTTGGTTTGGTAATTTTGTGAAAGTTTGGGGCTTTTGTGTAATTTTACAAAAGTTGGGGTTTTATTTATAATAAACCTAGATGCATGTTTGGCATAGAGAAATGGAATAAATGTTGAATCATTGATGAAAATGGGACCTAAGGGTCGTAATGTTAATTATGGAAAATGACCTAATTACATTGTTTGATTAATTGGGATAATTAATCGTGAGAAATGAGGAAATGAAACGGAAATGTTGAGATTGGGAATGTATGGGAAAAAGGGTGTAGTTGAATTATTTATCACTCACCGAATTGAAATGTTGATTGAATATCCATTTGTGCATTTATTTTCTGTTTAGAAATAACTGCTTTGGGCTATCGATGGAGGATAGCCGTGATTGTTGTAGACAATGCATGATGATTAGGCAAACGAAAACTAATCAATGGAATGTGTCATGGAACTTGACGGTTGATAGAATACATTAACTGTATGTATTGAATGATGGTATATAGAACCAATGTGTTTGTATACGTTATGTGTAGAGGAGGAGATGTGGGATGTACTCCGCGGTTTAGGGGAAGATGGAGGACGTACCTCTAAACCGGATAGTATTGGGAGAAGATAGGGGATGAACTCCGTAGATACAGCTCATATGCTTGTCTAGAGAAATGAAAATAGAGCTCATGTGCTTATCTTCGAGAAGTGTAGATACAGCTCATATGCTTGTCTAGAGAAGTGAAGATAGGGCTAATATGCTTATCTTTATGAAATGTGGATGTAGCTTATATGCTTATCTGTGGATGTGGGATATAGTTTTTATACATATCTGTTGAAATGATGATGGAGCTAATATGCTTATCTGTTGAAAAAGGGAAAATGAAAAGTAACTTGGACTCATAAGTCGTATGACATAAAATGTGATTTATGTGGATGTATCAGTGTTGGCCATCTATCAATTGCTAATCTTTTAGTCATTGTTCATGGTTGGTTTAGTGTATTTCTACTGGGTTGTGGCTCACCCTATATGGGAATATCATTTTCAGGTGCAGGTAGCATGCCACCTCCAAGGACATAGCTTTGGAGGCCAGATGCGAGCAGATTTTTTGCTGTTTAGTTTCTTTTGATGTATTACATGTATATTCAAGCCAAGGGCTTAATGTGTAGATGAGTTAACACTCTTTTGTTGTAACCAAGTGTTAACTTGGAAAGCTGTAAGCCCATAGGGCACTTTGCTTTTGTTGTTAACATGTAATACTTTTGTAATGAAACTCTGATTAATAGAAGAATGTGGATATTTTGCATGTTAATAAATGTCTTAATTGTTGGTTTAATGTTATTTTTTTTGGAGGGCGTTACAACTTGGTATCAGAGCGTACCGGGTTCGAATACTTTGGGTACGTGGGAAGTGATTAGTATCACAATGGGTTTGTCTCGCTTGGTAGAGACTTAGATATAGTATCATATGCTATGTGTTTAATTGATAACATGCTTATGTGTTTATTTGGGTATGGGATTTAATTTCTAGGATGTTGATTGGATCCTTGGGTTTCTGGGAGTCTTGTTGGAAAAGCACTTGATCAATGCTGTTTCTAACCGGAACTCTAGTAACACCTCGGGACTATCATTATCCGGAAATGAAATTCGTAAGTGCTTATGTGTTTATGTGCTTACGTGGAGTGAATTACAGTTGTCCATGCATTAGGACGTGAGTGCTTAGTTCCGGCACATTTATGAATGTGCTAACGTTTTGTGCTACCTTTATTAGGATGTCAGGACGAAGAAGAGGTGCTAGGCGTGGTAGACCTGCGAGGCAGGAGGTACCTGTACTGGATGACATTCCGGCAGTACAGGAGGGAGTTGGTCAGGCCAATGTGGCCGAGCCAGCAGGTCAGCAGGCTATGGGTGCCTTGGCCAGAGAGATAGCAGGAGCTTTGGGTATTCTCAGGGCTGAGAATCAGGCAGCCGAGGCAGGGCCTTCTTTCTTGAAGAGGGAGTTCTTCCGGTCTAATCCGGATGAGTTTATTGGTGATCCGAAGGAGCCGCTGAAGGCTGATGAGTGGCTAGAGCAGATGAGTAAGACGTTCGAGATGCTTGGCATCGAGGACGGAGCACTGAAAGTGACCTTGGCATCCTTCCAGCTGAAGGGAGATGCGGGTCAATGGTGGAAGTACGAGAAGGCTCATGTTGGTGGTACATGGGAGGCGTTTGTGAATGCTTTCCAGGAGAGGTTCTTATCGGCAGTGGCTAGGGAGAAGCTGAGGGATCAGTTTAGCCGGCTTAATCAGCAGGGCTTGTCAGTGGCCAAGTTTGAGGCTACTTTTACCAGTCTATCCAGGTTTGCACCTGAACTGGCGGCGTCTGAGGAACGTCGTTGCTATGAGTTTGAGCGGAAGTTGAGGCGGGGCCTCAAGTTGAGGGTTGGTGGGTCTTACATCCGAGAGTATAGACACCTAGTGGATGCTGCAGCTCATATGGAGCTCTTGATGCAGGAGGAGGATGAGGGGCAGAGAGGCTCCAAGAGGAGCCAAGATGGCCAGGGTGATGGTAGGAGGCAGAGGGGTTCTAACCCTCAGCAGTCGCAGGGTGGTGTTGCTAGATCGACCTTTCCAGTGCCGAGTGCAGGCTCCGGAAGAGGCAATCAGGGGGAGTTTGCTTGTTACAAGTGTGGCCAGCTAGGTCACAAGGTTTCAGTTTGCCCGCAGAAGGGTGGGGGTCAGAGAGCTGCTTCTTCTTCAGCTAGACTGCAGAGTTAGAGTTTGGGCAGGGGGCAGCCCTTGTCTTGTTATCAGTGTGGTCAGCCCGGGCACCTGAAGAGGTTTTGCCCGCAGTTGAGTGCCATTTCGGGAGCGTCTAGTTCTAGGCAGACGCAGAGTTATCAGCCAGCTCAGTCTGTGCAGGCCTCGAGGGCCAATCCGGGAGCTTCGTCATCCCAGTCTGTGCAACAGTCTTTTGCTCCGAGGGGTGAGCAGGTAGATCAGGGGCCTACAGGGCGCGTGTATGCTATTACCGCACAAGACCTAGTACCGGCTCCATCAGTAGTGAGAGGTACTTTTCTGTTTTGCAACTCGGTTGCTAGTGTGTTGATAGACACGGGTGCATCTCATTCTTTTGTATCTGCTGCATTTGCATCTGTTTTGGAATTGGAGTTAGCATAGGTAGCATCTCCTATTTGTGTAGTGTCACCTCTTGGGGGTGAGTTGATTCTGAAACAGGGTTGCAAAGGTTGTGATATAGAGGTCGCCGACCATAGGCTTCCTTTTCCGTTTGTTGTCATGCCCATGAAGGGTTTTGATGTTATTTTGGGTATGGACTGGTTATCGTCATACCGGGCTGTTATTGATTGCTACCGCCAGAGGGTCACAGTTTGTACCTTGAGCGGGGAGTGTTTCCATTTCTTGGGAGACCGGGTTGGTAGTGTTTTGCCACCGGGGTATGATTCGCGAGGGCGAAGTGAGCTTAGTGGTCTACTTGCTAGCTTTGAGAGTGGTGAGTGTGGTGAGACCCAGCTTGTGTTGCCGAGAGTGGTTTGTGAGTATTCGGATGTCTTTCCCGAGGATCTCGTTAGTTTGCCACCTCATCGGGAGATCGAGTTCACCATTGATTTAGTGCCCGGCACGGCGCCGATTTCTATGGCACCTTACCGTTTTGCTCCAGCAGAGTTGGTTGAGTTGAAAGTTCAGCTCCAGGAATTGCTAGATAAGGGTTTTGTTCGCCCTAGTGTTTCGCCGTGGGGAGCACCGGCCCTCTTTGCTAAAAAGAAAGATGGTGCCTTGAGATTGTGTATAGACTACCGGAAGTTGAATCGGGCTACGGTCAAGAATAAGTACCCTATGCCCCGTATAGATGATCTGTTTGACCAGTTGAAGGGTTCCCGTTGTTTCTCTAAGATAGACTTGAGATCGGGTTACCACCAGTTGAGGGTCAGGGAAGAGGATATTCCGAAGACGGCATTCCGTACGCGGTATGGCCATTATGAGTTTCTAGTGATGCCATTCGGGCTTACCAATGCACCGGCAGTCTTTATGGACTTGATGAACCGGATCTTCCGGGAATTCTTAGATCGATTTGTAGTCGTTTTCGTGGACGACATTCTTGTTTATTCGCCTTCTGAGGAGGAGCACGAGGCACCCTTGAGAGTGGTGCTTGAGTCGCTTAGAGCCCATAGGTTGTATGCCAAGTTTGGGAAGTGTGAGTTCTGGCTAGGAGAAGTCAAATTCTTAGGCCACGTGGTATCCGGGGAAGGGGTGTCTGTTGATGCATCCAAGGTTGAGGCAGTGCAAGATTGGGCACAGCCTAAGAGTGTGTTTGAGATCCGCAGTTTTCTGGGATTAGCTAGGTATTACCGTCAGTTTGTGAAAGATTTCTCCAGGCTAGCTTCGCCGTTAACTAGGTTGACGCGGAAAGGGGTCAAGTTTGTGTGGAGTGAGACTTGTGAAAAGTCGTTCCAAGAGCTGAAGGTTAGATTGACCACCGCTCCGGTTTTGATTATTCCGGAGAGAGGGTTGGGTTATGCGGTTTATTGCGATGCCTCAAGAGAGGGTTTGGGTTGTGTATTGATGCAAGAGGGGAGCGTGGTAGCTTATGGCTCACGTCAGTTGAAAATACACGAGAAGAATTACCCTACACATGATCTAGAGTTAGCGGCTGTGATCTTTGCCTTGAAAATCTGGAGGCACTACCTTTATGGTGAGAGGTTCGAGGTGTTCTCAGACCACAAGAGTTTGAAGTATCTGTTTACGCAGAGAGACTTGAATCTGAGGATAAGGAGGTGGATGGAGTTCATCGAGGACTATGATTTTGAGTTGCACTATCATCCGGGAAAGGCCAATGTTGTGGCCGATGCCCTTAGTAGGAAATCCATTAGTGATGTAGCTAGTATAGCCATCCGGGAATGGGAGATGTTGGGTGCACTTGGGGAGTTTGATTTACTTCTGAGTGAATCCGTTGAGGCTGCGGCCTTGTTTTCCATTGTTGCGCAGCCTACACTTGTGACACGAGTGTTAGAGGCGTAGAGAGGTGACTTTGAGGTAGAATCCATCCGAGAGAAGGTCGCCAGTGAGAAAGTTGAGAAGGGTCTGACGGTGTATCCCGACCTGAGTGTGAGATACCGAGACCGTTTGTTTGTGCCGGAGTCTTGCCGAGAGGAAGTACTCCGAGAGTTTCATCATTCGCGCCTTGCGGTGCATCCGGGAGGCACTAAGATGTATTGGGATTTGGGTTGCCAGTTTTGGTGGCGGGGTATGAAGAGAGATGTGGCTGTTTTCGTATCGAAGTGCCTTACTTGCCAGCAAGTGAAGGCTGAGCATCAGAGGCCAACGGGTTTGTTGCAACCCTTGCCTATTGCCGAGTGGAAGTGGGAGCATGTCACTATGGACTTCGTTGTAGGTCTTCCGAGGACTCAGCGGGGTAGTGACGCCATTTGGGTGGTTGTAGACCGGTTGACTAAGTCGGCGCACTTCATTCCTATGCGCGTGAGAGATTCGGTAGATCATCTTGCCGACTTGTATGTTCGGGACATAGTGAGGTTGCACGGGGTCCCAGTGACGATCGTCTCAGATAGAGATCCTCGTTTTACTGCTAGGTTGTGGCAGAGTTTGCAGAGTGCCTTGGGCACTAAGTTGACCTTTAATACGGCTTATCATCCTCAGACTGACGGGCAGTCCGAGCGTACTATTCAGATCCTTGAAGATATGCTTCGGGGTTGTGTCCTGGACTTCAGTGGGACGTGGGAGAGGCACTTACCCTTGGTAGAGTTTGCCTACAACAACAGTTTTCAGTCTAGTATCGATATGGCACCGTTTGAGGCCTTGTATGGCCGACCGTGTAGGTCTCCAGTTTGTTGGGCCGAGGTGGGTGATGCACCTTTGTTGGGTCCGGAGTTGGTTAGGGAGCCGACGGAGAAAGTTGAGCTTATCTGTAGGAGGTTTGTTACAGCCCAGAGTCGCCAAAAGAGTTATGCCGACCGTAGGAGGAGGCCTTTGGCTTTTGAGGTAGGTGATCATGTCTTTCTGAAAATATCACCTAGGCGAGGTTTGATGAGGTTTGGGAAGAGTGGGAAGTTATCCCCTCGGTTTATTGGTCCTTTTGAGATCCTTGAGAGGATTGGCGAGGTTTCTTATCGGTTAGCTTTACCGCCGCAGTTGTCCGGAGTTCATGACGTGTTTCATGTGAGTATGCTTCGGAAGTATGAGCCAGATCCATCACATGTGTTGGATTGGACCGATTTAGAGGTAGATGAGGATGCCACGTATGAAGAGAGACCGGTTCGGGTCTTGGATAGGCGGGATCAGGTCCTGCGTGGCAAGACCATTCCTTTGCTGAAAGTCTTGTGGAAACATCACGGAGTGGAGGAAGCCACTTGGGAACGTGAGTTGGAGGTCCGTGAAAAATATCCGGACTTGTTTGTTGTTGTATAATCTTGTATTTACATTTTGGACTATTGTTGAACTTAAGAGCATTTGTATATGTCTTAAGTTGTGAAACATTGAAAATGTTTTGATTTATTGAAAGTATGTTTTGGAACTTGCCTCATATGGAAGTTGAATGTAACATTATATATGTTGAAATATATTGTTGAAATTGGAAAGGAAATGCATAATGTTGATGTATGTTGAAAGTACATATGTTGTTTACATATTGTGAAATGCCTCTTGAAAAGAGAAGGAATTGACCGGTAATGGGTCGGGTTGTTTAATATTATGATATAATATTGTTGAAAATGGAGGAAACCTGTTTTTGAAAACTAGTGTTTAATTTCGGGGACGAAATTCTTTAAGGAGGGGAGGTTATAGCGAACCCGGTTGTCCCTTTACTGTTCTGTTGTATTCCGGACTCGGTTCCGTGAAGTTGGTAGTGGTATCTATCTTTTTGTGTCCTTTAATTCCACTTGATTGAGTTTTAGGATGTTTTGAACAAGGTTGTTACAGGTTGGTTAGGCCTTGGTTTCAATTCCTTGTTGTTCAGTTTTTAGGCGTCCCGCTCGAGCGGGTCTTCTTGCGCTCGAGCGGGTATTGCACACCTCCAGTATTTCGGGTTCCTGCAAAACTTCTGCAGATGTGATTTCTACGCTCGAGTGGGTTTGTTTACGCTCGAGCGGTGGAGCTCGAGCGGGTCGTTTGGCGCTCGAGCGAGTAGTACTTTCTGGGTGTAAGTTCTGGGAGGTAGAAATCTGCGCTCGAGCGGACTGGCTTTCGCGCTCGAGCGGAAGTGCTTTATTCTTGTGTCTTGGAGCTCGAGCAGGCCTTATTGCGCTCGAGCGTGTCCAGAGTTTTGTTCTTGGCGCTCAAGCGTCGTGTTCTCCGCTCGAGCGGGTCATACGTATATGAGTTATCCGCTGGGTGATTTCAAATCACTTTTTGCTTTTCTTTCTCTCTCCTACTTTTCCAAAAACCCTTTTTGAGAGCCTCTCTCTCTAGATACTCCCTTCTCTCTAGGGTTTGATCTAGTTAGAGTGTCCTCCTTCTCTTCGGCCTTTGTAAAAGTTGTGTTGATCGTCAAGGGTGTCTTTTTAATCTGAAAATTTCGGGATTTGGAGCACGTTGGGTTTTGTCATCTTCTCCCTTGGGGCTCCGGATTTGAGGTAGGGATATCCTACTCCTCTCTATGGATTTTGTCTTTAAATTTTAGTATTTTGAGATGTTGGGGTTGGTTTGGTAATTTTGTGATAGTTTGGGACTTTTGTGTAATTTTACAAAAGTTGGGGTTTTATTTATAATAAACCTAGATGCATGTTTGGCATAGAGAAATGGAATAAATGTTGAATCATTGATGAAAATGGGACCTAAGGGTCGTAATGTTAATTATGGAAAATGACCTAATTACATTGTTTGATTAATTGGGATAATTAATCGTGAGAAATGAGGAAATGAAACGGAAATGTTGAGATTGGGAATGTATGGGAAAAAGGGTGTAGTTGAATTATTTATCACTCACCGAATTGAAATGTTGATTGAATATCCATTTGTGCATTTATTTTCTGTTTAGAAATAACTGCTTTGGGCTATCGGTGGAGGATAGCCGTGATTGTTGTAGACAATGCATGATGATTAGGCAAACGAAAACTAATCAATAGAATGTGTCATGAAACTTGACGGTTGATAGAATACATTAACTGTATGTATTGAATGATGGTATATAGAACCAATGTGTTTGTATACGTTATGTGTAGAGGAGGAGATGTGGGATGTACTCCGCGGTTTAGGGGAAGATGGAGGACATACCTCTAAACCGGATAGTATTGGGAGAAGATAGGGGATGAACTCCGTAGATACAGCTCATATGCTTGTCTAGAGAAATGAAGATAGAGCTCATGTGCTTATCTTTGAGAAGTGTAGATACAGCTCATATGCTTGTCTAGAGAAGTGAAAATAGGGCTAATATGCTTATCTTTGTGAAATGTGGATGTAGCTTATATGCTTATCTGTGGATGTGGGATATAGTTTTTATACATATCTGTTGAAATGATGATGGAGCTAATATGCTTATCTGTTGAAAAAGGGAAAATGAAAAGTAACTTGGACTCATAAGTCGTATGACATAAAATGTGATTTATGTGGATGTATCAGTGTTGGCCATCTATCAATTGCTAATCTTTTAGTCATTGTTCATGGTTGGTTTAGTGTATTTCTACTGGGCTGTGGCTCACCCTATATGGGAATATCATTTTCAGGTGCAGGTAGCATGCCACCTTCAAAGACATAGCTTGGGAGGCCAGATGGGAGCAGATTTTTTGCTGTTTAGTTTCTTTTGATGTATTACATGTATATTCAAGCCAAGGGCTTAATGTGTAGATGAGTTAGCACTCTTTTGTTGTAACCAAGTGTTAACTTGGAAAGCTGTAAGCCCGTAGGGCACTTTGCTTTTGTTGTTAACATGTAATACTTTTGTAATGAAACTCTGATTAACAGAAGAATGTGGATATTTTGCATGTTAATAAATGTCTTAATTGTTGGTTTAATGTTTTTTTTTTTTTTTTTTGAGGGCGTTACAAAAGTTACAAACAAAAAATATGTAGGTGGCTCAACTAACCACTACCAGTTAGATTAAAAAAAGAACAAGAAAACAAATATAAAATAAAATAAAAAGCGCAAACTCACAACATAAACCTAAAGCAACAAAAAAAAATATAAGATAGAACATGCAAGATTACAACAGAACTAATATGAGACTAATAATGAAAATATATATATATATATATATATATGAGGTAGAACATGCAAGATTACAACAAAACTAACATGAAATTAAAGCATGTGAATAAAAATAAATAAATAAAGAATTATGAGCTAAACAAACCACTAGGATTATAACAACACACTATGAAATATAAAGTAAGAAAATAAATATGAGATAAACAAACCACTTAGATTATAACAAAACACAATGAAATAAGAAGCAAGAAGCAAGAAAATAAATATAAGATATAAAATATAAGAAAATGAAAGACTAACAATTCACCTTCCAAAGAAAGATTGAACTTCTTGATTTCCAAACTTCCTCTTGATCACCCTCAAGTGTAGGAAGTGTGTTCTCAAATTCTCAATTCGAAATTATGGAGTTTATGGAGTTTGTGGTATAGAAAGTGGCTAACTCTCTAGTTTTTCTCACTTTCAATCACTAAACACTCTTCCTTATGATCAAGGCAATTGATCTTTGGCTATATCAGAATTTTTGGAATGGTTTTGGTGTATGGAAATGAGGAATTTCAGTAGCTATGGAAGGTATGGGGTGTATATAGAAGATAGGAATATTTTTGACTCAAAAACTCGATTTTTCTCTCTTTTTTCACTCTTTTCTCACTCCTTTCTCTTTAATTTCGTGGTCCTCCTTCTCTCTTACAATATGATCATTCTTTATAGGCAATGAGGGAGAGTAAAGGTCAAAAAGAAGGTGGGAGACAAGGCGGAGACAAGAATGTGATAAGAGGGCAAATTTTCAAGGTGGTTGCATGGGATACTCCTTTATGAATGCAAACAAAACCTCTTTTTAACAATGGGGGATGATTAGGTATAATGGAGGACGAGTGGATGCACTTGAATGGCTCAGAAAATAGGTAAATGGGTTGTCCCAACCGAACCAAAACCAAGAAAAAATGGGCTATTGTTGTTTTGGGCCGAGTCAACAAAATCTGCTTTTAAGCCCAACTTCAAATGGGCATATCGCCCCTGTATGGACTTGGTTTTAGGCGGTTCTTGGGTCCAAATTGAAGCCCCAGAAGTCTACTTTCCAATGGTGGTGGCCTCAAATTTAATTTCCAAGTGTACAAAAAGATATGCCTAATTTAGTGAAGGCTATCTCGGGCTGGGTCAACAAAATCTGCTCTGAAGTTCAACTTGAAATGGGCATATATCCCTTATTTGGACTTAGGTCTAAGGTGGTTCTTGGGTCTAAATTGAAGCCCCAGAAGTCTAAATTCCAATGGTGGTGGCCTCACATTTAAATTCCAAGTGTACAAAGAGAAATGCCTAATTTAGTGAAGGCTGCTCATTTCCTTCTTAATGATTTGATACTCATTCTTTTCCTAAACCAGTTTTCTTTCATCCCCTTCTATTTCCTTCAACTCCAAACCTATAAAGAAGATGTTTTTAAATATTTTTCAAAAAAGTTCACCTCCATTCCATTTATTTCCACTTTGTCCTTACTCGGTTTACTGAAAAGTGCAATATTTTAATCGAAATGGGAGCCTCGGGACATTGTAGAAACATTTAAAAACATATTTTGAAAAGAGGGTTTTAAGGTCTAAAATAGTTTGGCCAAAAAATGGGTGAAGGTTGGGATTAAAACTTCAATTCCATCTTTCTTACTGAGAATTTTGTGAGAAACACATTCTAATTGTCATCATCAGGTAATCAAAAGAAAGCGCCCAAGTCTTAGGGCTGGTCAAAATTGGGTGTCTACAGTTGCCCCTCTTTGACAGAGCTCAAAGTCATTTCATGATGTGAGTGAATGTCAAAGCCCAAAGACAACCCTTTTGACAAGGCTGTAAGGCTTGGGCAAACAAAGAAGATGTAATGCAAGTGGTTGAACCTGAAGGTTGCCTACGTATCCCTTTGCAAGGAATCAAACCAGTGTAGTTCAGGGACAGAATGCAAGTGACATGCTCAAAATGCAGTTTGAAAGTTGGACTTACACGCTTCGCGAAGCCGGTTGTTTGAAAATTCATGATGTATGCAATGCAATACAATGTCATGGAGTGTTGATAAAGATATGAAGATGGCAACATGGGAGGCAAGCCTCGTGAAAATGATAGGAAACATAACAGGGGGTGCATTGCATACAAAAATGAAAGAAGAGGGTGCATCGCATTCAAATGTGCATACCACACAAATGAGAGAGGGAGTGGCGTGAACAAACAGGCACACCTAACTGTATTTCATACACAACTTTCCCTACTCTCCAACGGGGTGACAGACTAGGTTGGTTCAGTATCCAGAATTAAGGCGCATACAAGCTACCTCAACCTATGGGGCTGCCATTCAGATTTCAAGCCGAGGATACACCCCTGGGTATTTAAACCAGACTTTAGTCTCAGAAATCCTGAACCTTTTGCGTTCTAGGCATCCCCATTCGAACTCTAGTTTCCACTGTCTCAGTTGATCTCCTAGGAACTCATTGCAAACCAAGCAGGTGGCTATACCAAACCACCTGAAGTCGTTCGGGCACAACAAACACTAAAGGAATTGCACCTCTAGAGGATTTAAGGTCTCCTAGACCGCGAATGAAGAGGGTGCATCGCATACAAATGTGCATACCACACAAATGAGAGAAAAGTGCATCGCATTCAAATGTGCATACCACACAAATGAGAGAAGGGGTTACATCGCATTCAAATGTGCATACCACACAAATGAGAGAAGGGGTTGCCTCGCATTGAAATGTGCATACCACAAAAATGTGAGAAGGGGTTGCATTGCACTCAAATGTGCATACCACACAAATGATAGAGGGGGTTGCATCGCAAAATGTGCATACCACACAAATGAGAGAAAAGTGCATCGCATTCAAATGTGCATACCACACAAATGAGAGGAGGGGTTGCATCTCATTCAAATGTGCATACCACACAAATGAGAGAAAAGTGCATCGCATTCAAATGTGCATATCACACAAATGAGAGAAGGGGTTGCCTCGCATTCAAATGTGCATACCACACAAATGAGAGAAGGGGTTGCATCGCATTCAAATGTGCATACCACACAAATGAGAGAAGGGGTTGCATCGCATTCAAATGTGCATACCACACAAATGAGATAAGGGGTTGTATGAACAGACAGGCACACCTAACTGTATTTGATACACAATTTTCCCTATTCTCCAACGGGGTGACAAACTAGGTTGATTTAGTATCCAGAATTGAGGCGCATACACGCTACCTCAACCTATGGGGCTACCATACAGATTTCAAGCCGGGGATGCACCCCTGGGTATTTAAACCAGACTTTAGTCTCGGAAATCCTGAACCTTTTGCATTCTAGGCATCGCCATTCGAACTCTAGTTTCCACCGTCTCAGTTGATCTCCTAGGAACTCATTGCAAACACAGCCAAGAGGCTATACTAGACCGCTTGAAGCCGTTTGGGCACGACAAACACCAAAGGAATTGCACCTCTAGAGGATTTAAAGTCTCCTAGACTCGGGAGTGCACAAGACAGTGCGAGTGAGGTGCACAAAACAGTGTGATGTAGGATACACAAAATAATGCAATACAAGGTGAATGCACAAAACAGTGCAAATGTGGGTGAATGAATGCACAAAACAGTGCTATATGAGTGCACAAGACAGTGCGATATGGGTGAACGCACAGGATAACGCAATGCAGGTGCACAAGAAAGTGCGAGTGAGGCTACACAAGATAGTGCGATGCGCAAGATAGCGCGATTGACTTGAAATGCACAAGATAGTGCAATGCGCAAGATAGCGCGATTGAATTTGAATTGCACAAGACAGTGTGATGAAATTGAAATTGCACAAGACAGTGCGATGGAAGTGAAATTGCACAAGACAGTGCAATTGAATTTGAAATGCACAAAACAGTGTGATGTGCGAGACAACGCGATTGATTTGAAATGCACAAGATAGTGCGATGCACAACACAACGCGATTGAATTGAAATTGCGCGATAGATGCTCAAAATGAGATTATTGTGCGATAGATGCACAGAATGAAAGAAGGAATCGTAAGTTCGAACCAAATACTGTATACATATACCATATACAGACAAAATACATACAGATACGGGCATAGACATAGACATGTACATGTACATGTACGTACAGTATACATATATTCATATACAGACAAAATACACACAGATACGGACATACGGTATACATACATATACAGATAAAATACACACATATATGTACATATGGTATATATATATTTATATACAGACAAAATACACACAAATATGTACATACGGTATACATATACAGATTCGAGGAATATTCTGTTTGCGGCCATCAACGGGAAGATACCGTTACTGAAAAGGCATATTCCGTTTGCTGACGTCAACGCACGTACGCAAAACACGCAAAAAAGAAAGGAAAAATGCAAAATGCATGGACACGGGGGTTCGACCCTCTGATTTCAAGTTTGGCCTTCGAGTCCTTAACCACTGAGTCACGCCACTCTTGCGACAAAATATTCAAACAAATATATATAAGTATATGAGACATATATATACATAAAATCAAAACAAAACAAAAGAAACATTTGTTGTGGGGTTCGAACCCTTGACCTTGGGCTCAGCCTTCTAGCCTTCAACCACTGAGCCAAGCCACTGAACCCAAGCCACTCTTGTAACCAAATGTTCAAACAAATATATATAATGCATAGATATACAATACATATACATATATATATACAACTTTCTCACCTCTCTTTCTGTTTTTGTCTTATTCTCTCTTCCTTCATCTTCTTCGAGTGTTGTGTTTGGCGCACGATTTCAACAATCGCGGCGCCTAATCGACAGGCTATCCAATCTTGCCCCGATTGTCAATGATCGTCTCGAGCCTTCCTCCCTCTTTGTCTTTTTCTTTGGCTTTATCCTCTTCTTAAGTTGAGGCCTGCGAAAGAGAGAGGCAGAGCAAAAGCCTGCAAACTTTCTCTACCACCACTCTGCAATCTCTTTCTTTTGCATTACTCTCCTCTGTCATGGCCTCTTCACAAGGTTGTCTCACTCTTTTTCCAAACCTAAACGAGTCCACGATAGAGATGACCGATTCCGACTCCCCTAGACCTCAACCACGAGCTCCTCCTCCTTCTCCTGTTTTTAACTTTCCAGCGATGTCAGTTGAACAAATCATGGCGTCACAGCCTGACATTGAAGCAAACTCGTATACGTTGAGGTCATGTGTGGAGACCGTGACTGCGGTCTCCAACTTGTCCTGTCTACTACAGAACAGAACATGTGAGGTGCATCGATTGAATGCACAAACTTTCTTTACTTCAACATATGTACAAAGATTCTCGAGGGGAAGTTAGCGGATTGAAGAAACAAATCAAGGAGTTGAAACGACAGGTGACCGTCGCAGCTTGTCATAGGACTACCTTTGATGGCCAGCGAGGGATTATTTCTTTTGGCGGTTTTGTAGACACCGAGGCAGGGTCTTCAAAAGCCTCCCAAAATGAAGGCAAGAATAAACGATCAGTCGGAGAATCGAGAAAATAAGGTATCAGTAGGAAAAGTTGGCGTGTATCCGTCACCGCTGGGCCACTGCTGGAATCTGAAAAGTTTGTCCTTTTCATTTTTTTATTTTTTTTCTGTTTTTTTGTTTTTGTTTTTGTTTTTTTAGTTTGGAGTGGGCATCTGTAGCTTCAACTCTCTCTCTCTCTCTCTCTCTCTCTCTCTGTTTCTCTCTTTTTGTCTCTGTAATTGGGGATTTCATCCCTTGACTTCAATAAAATAAGTTTAGTTTTTGCACATCAATGGCGTGACCGACATATCACTTTGAGTTTGAAAACATTTTTGTTTGATTGAATTTGAGAGTGATTGAATTTTGAACTCTGAATTGAACATTGATTCTATACTGACCTAAATCAAAGAATGACTTAATGAAAAAAGAACGAAGCAAAACGATCCAAACACACTTATATACACTTACTAGTACAAATTCACCGACTGGTATAAATATACTGACAGGTATGAAAGGAACTGTAGGAACCCACATTTTATGTCCTCATCATGTTCATGAGCATCGGTATGATTATGACTTGTTAAGCTTGCATGTGTATGTTTGTGACTTGTTTCGCTCGAGCGAATGTGATCCATGTCTTGTTTTGAAACCTTGTAATTTGTCTAAGTGTAGTATGCTTGTCTTGTTCCTTCCTTGATGTGAAACTTAGGTCACGCCTTGCCTGAGTTATACTAGCCGATGTTATTCCAAGACTAGGTTACGTTATGCCTAGATCATTCCAAGCTGAGGTAATCCTCAGTCTAGAAGTATCCTGGAACCCCTTGTCGACCTCCGTTCTTGCCTTGACACATTAGCCGAGATGTTACCTTGCACCCCAGCGAACTCGTCCTGGAGTGGTATGACCTAGACCGAGGTGTGGCGCATCTAGCCCAAGATGTGGCACAGCTTAGTCAAGTGTTGTCCTTCCTAGCCGAGGTCATTGTCACCTTAGTTGCCGAAGTCCTTTTGTTAGCCAATGTTACTCCTTGCCGGAGTGCCGTTCCGTGTAGCTTGTTAGATACGCCTTGTTACTAGCCAATGTCATTGCCTCGTCAGAGAGCCCATACCGCTTTACTTGTTGAACACCCTTCCACCATGCTTTGTCTGGTCTGTCAGCCACCTTTTCAGGGTGAACCCAACCAGTCGCCGCCACGTGTCCCAACAGAGGGATTAAGCCCAGAACCGAGTGAGAACACTTATCATTTTAGTGTCATAACCTTGCCTTGTAGAGAGAGAGAAGCTCTAGGAGGAAGAAGGAGTTTTAGAGTGAGAAAGTAAGTCTTCAAGCTTGATTCCTTGAGATCAAACCGTTAGATTCGTGTTCTAAGGTTAGATTCTTAATCTGCTCATGACGTTCTCTATGTTCATATTATTGCATTGCATGATCAGATATGATTTGTAAGCCATGCATCGTCTTGAAATTCAGTTTTAGAAAGAGAAAATGACATTCATGTGTTCTTCAAGAAAAGTCATGTTGTGATCCGAAAGCTTTTTGCCTAGATTCACGTTTTGTGTTTGTTCTTGCATGATTTCCAACTATGGGTACCCAGGTCCATGTTTTCAAACTTGTAGAATGAAAATCCCAGATTTTGTGATGTCAGGTGGTGATTGAACATTCATACTCCTCATGTTTTCATACTCATGTTCTTCATATTCAACAGCAGAGGGAAACCCAGAGTTTCCCGACCTCTTTTCCTTGCATGTGGCCCACGGGAACGCACCTCGGCTTAGACCTGGTTGGTGCCCAGTATGTTTTCCAAAATCATTTGCATGCATGTTAGACTTGTTTTGAGGAATATGTTCAAGTACGCTTTGCCATGTGATTGTAGGACTTGGACCTTGCTTGACCCCGACGTTTGAAGAATTAAGTGAGTGGTATTTTTAATAAAGCTATGTTACACTTGTTTTGATAAATCTTGTTTTGTCTTGTCTTGAAAAGTATTTGATTTAGCATGAATGACTATCCCTACTTGTATATCAAGCACTATCTTGTTTTGATGACATCTCTTGAAAGTCCTTAGCGGCAGGGGACTATAATGCAACTGCACTCTTGTCTTGGCAGTCCTTAGTGCTAGAGGACTCTAAACGTTCGCAGCACAGCTTGTCTTGACAGTCCTTAGTGCTAGAGGACTATAAACTTTCGCAGCACAGCTTGTCTTGACAGTCCTTAGTGCTAGAGGACTCTAAACTTTCGCAGCACAACTCGTCTTGAAAGTCCTTAGTTGCAGGGGACTATAATGCAACTGCACTCTTGTCTTGATATGTCATCACCTCTTGAAATAAGTAGATGTTATTAACATCCAAGGAACTTGAAAGCCGGCAAATGAACTTGATTTTTCCTCTTGATTGTAAAGTATACTATGTATTGTTTTGTAAGAAATCTTGGATATCAATCATGCAAAACCTTTATTTCTAATATCATTCACTGAGTATCCAAGCTCACCCTCTATATATATATATGTAGGTGATGAACAAGAAGGCATTGAGGCCTAGGCGTGATGCCGATGTGTTTTGGGCGCATTGCCGACATGTTTTGGATTTGCGTTTTGCATCGTCTTGAAGATTATGCTTCTCGGCTTATGTTTTCTTTTGGTTGTTTTGGCATATGTCGGCTTGAGAAGCCTTTTGGTCAGGATGTATTTTGTATCTCATTCTTGTTGCATCTAAATTGTAAGACTTGTAAAGATGTTTGATGTATGACATTCCATTGGACTTATGCACGGCTCTCATGGACTACTCAGTTTTATATGTATATTTTGCTTCGGCTCTTGTAAGCCCCATATTTCATACTCTGATTGTGTGTGATTTTTGTAAGACGGCCTTCGGTAACCTCGGGTTACTGGCCATCACGGCACCAGACTACTAGGGGCGGTTTGGGGGCGTGACAGAATGGTATCAGAGCAAGAGATCCTTGTAGTACGTTAATCACACACCTTGAGTCCTAAAGAGCCTAGGATTTCCCTTAGAATGATGTCAGGAGTTGCATCATATTGCTTGCTACTTGACTATGTGTGCATCATTTTGGCATAGACGCTCGTTACTTGCATACGTGTTGTCTGTTTAGTTGTTTTAAAGTCTGATCTTACATCATCCTAGCATCATGAGGAGAGGTAGACCTCCAGTTGGCCGAGACCATTCAGAAGATAGATTGGAGAGATTGGAAAGGTTAGTCGAAGGCTTGGTTCGTGAGCAGAGACAACCTAGGCCACAGGATACTGGTACGACTTCCACGCAGGCCGAGCAGACGAATGGCCGTTATACAGCTCCGCCCCCTCCAGTGCCACAAGTGCCCCCGCAGCAAGCTTTGTATGGGAAAGACACGATAACTCCAATCAGAGAGTTCAAGAAGATGAAACCGCCGAGGTTTCAGGGAGGTATAGAACCAATGAAAGCTGAGGCATGGGTTTTAGAGATGGAGAAGTTGTTTGAAGTTTTCCCCAGTACAGACGCCCAGAAGGTATCTCTGGCAGCATTCACATTAGACGACGATGCTCGTAGGTGGTGGATGATGGTCCGAGAAGGCAATCCGGGTTTAACTTGGGCAAAATTTTTGGAGTTGTTCTACAACAAGCATTTCCCCTTTAGCGTCCGAGACCGAAAGACCACGGAGTTTCAGAATCTGATACAAGGGAACATGACAGTCGCAGAATACGATCGTGCTTTTACTGAACTGGCGAGATATGCGCCTCATATGGTTGACGACGAATACCGAAAGGCGAGGAAGTTTGAAAGTGGGTTGCGTGGACCGATACAAGATCGGGTCAATATGCTCAATATGCCGACATACGCCGGAGTACTGGACAAAGCCATCCTGGCTGAAGCTAATTTGAACCGATACCAGAGTTCAGGTGAGGGTCAGAGGAAGAGACAGAATTATGATAATCGCCGAGTTCCGTTTAATGCCAAGAAGAGAATGAGCACAGACAGTTCCAGCAACTCAAATCAGGAAGGTAACGCCAAGCCGGTGTGCACGAGCTGTGGAAAGCTACATTTCGGGGTTTGTCGTTGGGCAACAAGAGCTTTCTATGAGTGTGGCGAGATAGGCCATCGCGTGAAGGACTGCCCGAAAGCAAGGACCGATGATGGGAAGAGGAATGGAAGCACCTCAGGCTCTGCACAGAAGAATAACATCGGGGGGATACAGGCGAGGTAGGGCAGATTTTTCGCATTAGTGCCAGGAGACGCCCAGAACGCTGAAGCAGTGGTGTCAGGTACCATTTCAATTTGTTCTCAAGATGCATACGTATTGATTGATTCGGGTTCTACGCATTCATTTGTGTCCACTATATTTGCCGAGAAGTTGAGTAGAGAATTAGAACCCCTTGACTACATATTATCTGTGTCTACTCCATCTGGGAGAAATATAATTGTCACATCCGTTTATAAGGCGTGTATTGTCATGATTGAGAGGGTAGAGTTGTTAGTTGATTTGATGCCATTAAGCATGACCCACTTCGACGTCATATTGGGAATGGATTGGTTAGTAGCGAACCATGCATCCATTAATTGTGTTACTAAGAGCGTCACATTGAGGACCCCAAGTCAAGCCGAGGTCATTTTCCAAGGTAAAGGAGTAGTACCTCCACCTTACTTAATCTCATCCATGAAGGCCTACAAGTTGATCCAAAAAGGATGTCAGGGTTATTTATGCAGTATACTAAGTGATTTGAATGGAAGTGTTGAGTTAGCCGACATACCCGTGGTTGAGGAATTCCCCGATGTCTTTCCGAATGAGTTGCCTGGCCACCTTGTCGATAGGGAAATAGAGTTTACCGTGGACATTCTGTCAGGAACACAACCCATCTCCAAAACACCCTATAGAATGGCCCCAGCAGAACTTAGAGAACTGAAATCGCAATTACAAGAATTGTTGGATAAGGGATTCGTCAGGCCGAGCACTTCACCGTGGGGAGCACCCGTTTTATTTGTTAAGAAAAAGGATGGCACCCTTCGTCTTTGCATCGACTACAGAGAACTTAATAAGGTGACCATTAAGAACAAGTACCCATTGCCTAGAATCGATGATTTGCTTGATCAACTGCGAGGAGCACGAGTCTTTTCCAAGATTGACCTCAGGT
This sequence comes from Camellia sinensis, assembly GCF_055761805.1. Classification (NCBI taxonomy): domain Eukaryota; kingdom Viridiplantae; phylum Streptophyta; class Magnoliopsida; order Ericales; family Theaceae; genus Camellia; species Camellia sinensis. The sequence continues at coordinate 106,031,457 of NC_138962.1, forward strand.
CGGGCTATCACCAGTTGAAGGTTAAAGCCGAGGACATCGAGAAAACAGCTTTTCGGACAAGATATGGCCACTACGAATTTTTGGTAATGCCCTTCGGAGTAACCAATGCCCCAGCAGCATTCATGGACTTGATGAACAGAGTCTTTAAGCCGTACCTAGATGAGTTTATCATTATATTTATCGACGACATATTGATCTATTCCGGGAGTACGAGTGAGCACGAGAATCATCTGAGACTTGCCCTGCAGACCTTGAGGGATAAGAAGTTGTACGCCAAGTTGAGTAAATGCGAGTTTTGGCTTCCCAGCATTTCATTTCTAGGGCATGTGATTAATGAAGATGGTATATCAGTTGACCCCAGCAAGATTGAAGCTGTTGTGAATTGGCCGACACCGACCAACGTGTCCGAGGTTCGTAGTTTCCTGGGTTTGGCAGGTTATTACAGAAAGTTTGTGAAGGATTTCTCGAGGATTGCAGTGCCATTGACACAACTAACTAAGAAGGGAGCAGCTTATGAATGGACCCATGAAAGAGAATCAGCCTTCCAGGAGCTGAAGACGAGGTTAGTTATAGCACCAGTTCTTATACTACCATCGGCTAGTGAGGAATTTCAGATTTACAGTGATGCTTCACATAAGGGCTTGGGTTGCGTGTTGATGCAAGGAGGTAAAGTTATAGCGTATGCGTCTCGACAGTTGAAGCCCAATGAGAAGAATTATCCTACCCACGATTTGGAGCTAGCTGCCGTGGTTTTTGCTCTGAAGATATGGCGTCATTACTTATATGGAACATCTTGCCAAGTTTTCACCGACCACAAGAGTCTGAAGTACTTGTTCACTCAGAAAGAGTTAAATATGAGGCAGAGAAGATGGCTTGAGCTATTGAAGGACTATGACATGCAGATTCAGTACCATCCAGGTAAGGCAAATTCCGTAGCCGACGCATTGAGCAGGAAGTTAGTTGGGAGTGTGGCGTGCCTAACAACAATTTCAGTAGAACCGACCATTATTGAAGAAGTGAAGGCCAGACAGATGGAGGACAAATTCCTTAAAAGAGTAATTGATGAATTCGTTATCAAGCCGAGGCCAGGATACACCCTTGAGCATCAAGTGCTTAAGTTTGAAGGAAGATTATGTGTAGCCGACGTACCAGAGTTGAAAAGGAAGATTTTGCAAGAGGCCCATAGTTCCAAGTTTGCCATTCATCCAGGGAGCACCAAGATGTATCAGGACGTAAGGCGGACCTTTTGGTGGCCAAACATGAAAAGGGAGATAGCCGAGTTTGTATTTCAGTGTCTGAGTTGTCAGCAAGTGAAGGCAGAACACCAGAGACCGGCAGGACTTCTTCAACCCTTGTCAATTCCTGAGTGGAAATGGGAGCACATCTCCATGGATTTTGTAGTAGGCTTGCCGAGGACGCAGAGAGGCATGGATTCCATTTGGGTTATAGTCGACAGGTTTACTAAGTCAGCTCACTTTTTGCCTGTCAAGGCTACATTCAATGCCGACCGACTTGCCGAATTGTACATGAATGAGATCGTTAGGCTTCATGGAGTGCCGATGTCCATTGTGTCAGACCGAGACCCGAAGTTCGTTTCTAGATTCTGGCAGAGTCTACAAGGAGCCTTGGGAACAGAGTTGAGATTTAGCACAGCCTTTCACCCCCAGACCGACGGGCAGACAGAAAGAACGATTCAAACACTCGAAGACATGCTTAGACTGTGCGTGTTGGATTTCCAGGGAAGTTGGGAATTGCATTTGCCATTAGTAGAGTTTGCGTACAACAACAGTTATCAAGCCAGCATAGGCATGGCGCCGTATGAAGCTTTGTATGGAAGGGAGTGCAGATCGCCGATATGTTGGACCGAAGTAGGAGACAAGGCTCTAATTGGCCCCGAGTTGGTTCAGATGACAACCGAAAAGATCAAACTCATTCAGCAGAGGATTAAGACTACACAGAGTCGACAGAAGTGTTATGCCGACCAAAGAAGGAGGGAGTTAGAATTTGAAATTGGGGATCATGTATTTTTGAAGGTCTCACCGATGACAGGAGTTTCGAGATTTGGGAAGAAGGGTAAACTTGCACCCCGATATGTTGGGCCGTTTGAAATTCTTGAGAAAGTTAACACTGTTGCTTACAGACTCGCTTTGCCGCCAGAATTGAGCCAAGTCCACAGCGTGTTCCATGTCTCAATGCTGAGGAAATATATCCGAGACCCACTGCATGTAATAGATTACTCCGGGGTTGTAGTTAATGAAGACCTGGGCTACGAAGAGAAGTCGATGAAAATTATCGACAGACAAGTGAGACAGTTGAGAAACAAGTCGATATCAATGGTGAAAGTCGAATGGGAAAAGCATTATGGCGAAGAGGCCACATGGGAAAAGGAAGAGGAGATGAAAATCCGTTACCCGGAGTTATTCGTAGGGCAAGGTAACTTAAGTTTGGGGACCAAACTTCTTTAAGGAGGGTAGACTGTAGGAACCCACATTTTATGTCCTCATCATGTTCATGAGCATCGGTATGATTATGACTTGTTAAGCTTGCATGTGTATGTTTGTGACTTGTTTCGCTCGAGCGAATGTGATCCATGTCTTGTTTTGAAACCTTGTAATTTGTCTAAGTGTAGTATGCTTGTCTTGTTCCTTCCTTGATGTGAAACTTAGGTCACGCCTTGCCTGAGTTATACTAGCCGATGTTATTCCAAGACTAGGTTACGTTATGCCTAGATCATTCCAAGCCGAGGTAATCCTCAGTCTAGAAGTATCCTGGAACCCCTTGTCGACCTCCGTTCTTGCCTTGACACATTAGCCGAGATGTTACCTTGCACCCCAGCGAACTCGTCCTGGAGTGGTATGACCTAGACCGAGGTGTGGCGCATCTAGGCCAAGATGTGGCACAGCTTAGTCAAGTGTTGTCCTTCCTAGCCGAGGTCATTGTCACCTTAGTTGCCGAAGTCCTTTTGTTAGCCGATGTTATTCCTTGCCAGAGTGCCGTTCCGTGTAGCTTGTTAGATACGCCTTGTTACTAGCCAATGTCATTGCCTCGTCAGAGAGCCCATACCGCTTTACTTGTTGAACACCCTTCCACCATGCTTTGTCTGGTCTGTCAGCCACCTTTTCAGGGTGAAACCAACCAGTCGCCGCCACGTGTCCCAACAGAGGGATTAAGCCCAGAACCGAGTGAGAACACTTATCATTTTAGTGTCATAAGCTTGCCTTGTAGAGAGAGAGAAGCTCTAGGAGGAAGAAGGAGTTTTAGAGTGAGAAAGTAAGTCTTCAAGCTTGATTCCTTGAGATCAAACCGTTAGATTCGTGTTCTAAGGTTAGATTCTTAATCTGCTCATGACGTTCTCTATGTTCATATTATTGCATTGCATGATCAGATATGATTTGTAAGCCATGCATCGTCTTGAAATTCAGTTTTAGAAAGAGAAAATGACATTCATGTGTTCTTCAAGAAAAGTCATGTTGTGATCCGAAAGCTTTTTGCCTAGATTCACGTTTTGTGTTTGTTCTTGCATGATTTCCAACTATGGGTACCCAGGTCCATGTTTTCAAACTTGTAGCATGAAAATCCCAGATTTTGTGATGTCAGGTGGTGATTGAACATTCATACTCCTCATGTTTTCATACTCATGTTCTTCATATTCAACAGCAGAGGGAAACCCAGAGTTTCCCGACCTCTTTTCCTTGCATGTGGCCCACGGGAACGCACCTCGGCTTAGACCTGGTTGGTGCCCAGTATGTTTTCCAAAATCATTTGCATGCATGTTAGACTTGTTTTGAGGAATATGTTCAAGTACGCTTTGCCATGTGATTGTAGGACTTGGACCTTGCTTGACCCCGACGTTTGAAGAATTAAGTGAGTGGTATTTTTAATAAAGCTATGTTACACTTGTTTTGATAAATCTTGTTTTGTCTTGTCTTGAAAAGTATTTGATTTAGCATGAATGACTATCCCTACTTGTATATCAAGCACTATCTTGTTTTGATGACATCTCTTGAAAGTCCTTAGCTGCAGGGGACTATAATGCAACTGCACTCTTGTCTTGGAAGTCCTTAGTGCTAGAGGACTCTAAACTTTCGCAGCACAGCTTGTCTTGATAGTCCTTAGTGCTAGAGGACTATAAACTTTCGCAGCACAGCTTGTCTTGACAGTCCTTAGTGCTAGAGGACTCTAAACTTTCGCAGCACAACTCGTCTTGAAAGTCCTTAGTTGCAGGGGACTATAATGCAACTGCACTCTTGTCTTGATATGTCATCACCCCTTGAAATAAGTAGATGTTATTAACATCCAAGGAACTTGAAAGCCGGCAAATGAACTTGATTTTTCCTCTTGATTGTAAAGTATACTATGTATTGTTTTGTAAGAAATCTTGGATATCAATCATGCAAAACCTTTATTTCTAATATCATTCACTGAGTATCCAAGCTCACCCTCTATATATATATATATGTAGGTGATGAACAAGAAGGCATTGAGGCCTAGGCGTGATGCCGATGTGTTTTGGGCGCATTGCCGACATGTTTTGGATTTGCGTTTTGCATCGTCTTGAAGATTATGCTTCTCGGCTTATGTTTTCTTTTGGTTGTTTTGGCATATGTCGGCTTGAGAAGCCTTTTGGTCAGGATGTATTTTGTATCTCATTCTTGTTGCATCTAAATTGTAAGACTTGTAAAGATGTTTGATGTATGACATTCCATTGGACTTATGCACGGCTCTCATGGACTACTCAGTTTTATATGTATATTTTGCTTCCGCTCTTGTAAGCCCCATATTTCATACTCTGATTGTGTGTGATTTTTGTAAGACGGCCTTCGGTAACCTCGGGTTACTGGCCATCACGGCACCAGACTACTTTGGGGGCGTGACAGGAACACACTTATATACACTGACTGGTTGACTCGAGCGATGGAGAAGACAGAATCTCTAACTCGACTATGCCCCTAGTTCGTTGCCTTGACCCTTTTTTGTCTCTTGATATATATTTTTTTTTGTAAAAATGTTTTGATCAACATGAGAGTTAGATTAGCATACTTATTCCATTTTCTGTTTCAAATCATGTATGCTAAACTGTGAGCACTGAAAATTTTCCCTTTTCAATTCCAAAGAATGGTCCAAGTTTTGCAAAAATAGAACAATTTTCGAGAAAAATTAGTCAGCTTCATTCAAATTAATCAAAACCTATTTTTGCAAATGGCCACTACTCAACTAACATGGAATCAACCATTGGGTTGCATAGTCCTAAACCAGATAATCAAAAGTGATATCCGAACCAAGCCAACCGAACCAAGCCAATCCGAACCGAATGAAGCCGAGTAGAACTGGACCAGACTGAACCGAACCGCCGAACTGAATCGAACCGAACTGAACCAAGTTAAATCGAACCAATTGAACTGAGCAGAACGAAGATACACCAATCAAACACGGATAGGACAACCAAGTCGACTAAAGATACACCAATCAAACATGGACGAAACGAATGAGTTGACAAATTATTAGGGCTGAACTTCAAGATGAAGCTACCTATGTATCCTAAAGATAGGAATCAGGCCAACATAGTTCCGGCTGAGGGTCACTCGGGTATTGACACTCTCTTTTTGTGCTCTAACTTTTGCCAAAGCCGCCCTTTCGGGTTTTCAACCATGCGAGCTTTTCATTTTTTTTCATTTTTCTATTTTTTTTTTCTATTTTCTTTCATTTTGTTCATTTCATTTTTTTTTTGTTTTTCATTCATTTTTTTTGTTTTTTTATTTTTATTTTTTTTTTGCTCTAACTTTTGCCTGGGTCGCCCTTCTGAGTTTTCAGCCCAACGAGCCTCTCAAGGATGGTACTTTTGGTTTTAACTTGTCTATGTTGATTGATTGTGAAATCTCAAGGCCATCTATGAACGACTGCTACACTTGACCAGTAGATATGATGATGTAGAGACTAGGCTAATTGGGTCTGAATTTGCCCCTAGTGTAGTGGATAGGAACTCGACTGTCATTCAATAATAAAATTCATTCTCTCAAATTCTGGGTTTTGTCTTTCTGGGCGATCTTCATTGGGAAACGATTCAGTTTTAACTCATTGATCACATCCAACCTTTTGCCCCTAATTCAAAGGCTGCTTCAAATCTAAATCACATCCGACCTTCTTGCCCCTAGTTCAAGGGCTATTTCCAATCTGATTCACAGGCTCTATATAGTTCTGGCTAAGGTTCACTCAGGTATTAACGTTCTCCTTTTACGCTCTAACTTTTGCCAAAGCCACCCTTTCGGGTTTTCAACCTTGCGAGCTTTTCATTTTTTTTTTTCTTTTATTTATTTATTTATTTATTTATTATTATTATTATTATTATTATTATTATTATTATTATTATTATTATTATTATTATTATTATTATTATTATTATTATTATTGTTGTTGTTGTTTTTTGCTCTAACTTTTGCCTGGGTCGCCCTTCCGGATTTTCGGCCCAGCGAGCCTCTCAAGGGTGGTACCTTATTGCCCCTAGTTCAAAGGCCGCCTCCATTTCAACTATGCAAGCCTCACACTTTTGCCCCTAGTTCAAAGGTTGTTTCAAATCTGAATCACATTTGACCTTATTGCCCCTAGTTGAAGGACTGCCTCCAATTGAATCACATCATTGCCCCCAGTTCAAGAGATATTTCCAATTCGGCTACGCAAGCCTTACACTTTGAATGATCATTGAATACTTCAAATTAAGGTTTGAAAGCTAAGGAGCTAAGGAGGTCGGACCTCGAGTCAAGAGAGATCATATGCTGTATAATCAATTCCAGGCATGTCTTCGTAGGATCACGCAAAAATAGTTTTTAAAATCTTTTCACAAAGTGACTAATCACTCGCACTCTTACGAAGACAAGATATAACCAATTTGGACCAAGTCAGGATCCTTATCATTACCCACATTAACAAAAATGATTTTATTCATCAAAGGCTTAGCACACCTCTCTTCCTCTCAGTTGATCAAATTTGCAAATCCCGAGGAAATACTTCCTCTTTGTTTTTATCAAAGTTTTGGAAAAAGTCTTGAAAAACTTTGGTCAATGCAATGATTTAAAGGCACAGAAAAGTAGGCAGACTTTATGGCATTTTTGTTATTTTTGTTATTTTTTTTTATTTTTTATTTTTTTGTTTATTGAAAGAGATTATGACTCAGCAATGACAACAGACTTTTGACAATAGAAAAAAAAAATGAAAAAGAAGACCTAAACATGACAGAAATGTCTAGGTTAGCATTATCAAAATCAACAGACTCTGAATGACTCGAGTTTGATCCTAACTCTACAAACTTGGTGGAATCAAACTTAGACTCAATACTCAGTTCAGAACTCAGAATAAAACCATTCTCAAATTGCCAATCAACATGTAGGCCATCCGTAATATTCAAAATAAAACTTGTCCAATCAACAAGTGGTCACTCCCCAATCACAGAGATGGTCGGATATCCTACAAGTTCTATTTATTTACAATGGTCAACTTTGTGAGATATCAGAGTTTTTTTTTTTTTATAATTTTTTTTTGATTTTATGTTTTTGTTATTTTTTTTTTTTTTTGTTTTTGAAGTAATGGTGCTAAATTGAACAGCCTGAACCACTCATTCGAATATGAGAACCCCTGTATAGATCCAATACATTACACATAAAGTAGGAAAGAGAACAAACACCCCTAAAGAGGGTAGGGTTATCTTGTCCTAGCTTGGAATGATCTAGGGTTTCACTATTCAAACAAGCGGTATCATACATCCTAGAAATGGGAAAGCATCCTGTCCTAATTTGAAAGGTACTATAGCTCACTATATGCACAAGGATGGCTTTACTTTAGGGGTTAAAGTCAATGTGACATTACCAAAGAGTCCTTTGGGCCATAACCAATGAAGATCTTAGAAAATCAGCAGAGTCAATATAGCCTCTCTTCAAAGTCTGAGAACCTTTAGATCTCAAAAGATTATAACACAAGGCCTCCAAAGTAACGTACTGATAGGTGCAGTGTCACAAAAAGTGTGTCTGTGTTCCCACTAGCATCTGGGCAACACAGGGACTCTAAGTGCGCCAATGCATGCAATATAATAACCATATAATTGAAAATAAAAGTCATATCATGGAATTCAAGTCAAGGTTTTACAAAATCCCCAGCAGAGTCGCCAAAAACTATAACATGCCCGGGGGGTACCCGCACGCGTTAAACAGTTCAGACCCCCGAGATCTCTTTGATCTAGTCTCACGAGTGCAATGTGAAACGTAGATGAGAGTCCAGATTTGGCAACTTTTATTGAAAATCCATTTTATTGCAATTTTGTCAAGAATGGACTGCATCATCAGATTTCAGAGTCCCTACCTAATATTTATTTTGGGAAAGTTAGGAAACCCATGACTCATGACAAGGCCACTGTTCGTCGTAACCAAGGATGCTTGGCTCGGAACCTTAGGTATGAGAGGGGAAGGTCAATAATGAGCACCCCTGCCCACCCAATCAAAGATCGGCCTTTACTAACCATGATATGAATTTTATTTTATTTATATGTTCATGTTCTGATTAGTTAATAAATCTTAAAATTTACTATGTGAAGCATACAAATATAGACTATGCCATTCATTTTGGAACAATTTGATATCATGCATTTTGAAAGAGTTTTGACGATGTACAACCCAAATAAATTGAGTTTACAAGCACGAAAAATCAACATCATTCCAAATTAAGCGACACAACCTCTATCCCCTGGCATTCATAGAGTTATATCAAATAAGCAACTAACCTCATGGTAGAATGCTCGACATAGTAAGAAAAACACACACAAGCGGGATGCTAAAGCATAAAAACTTACATGTTTGACGTACCACGAACAAGCTACAAAACAAAGTTAGTAAAATATGCATGATCTTATATACAAAATCCTAATGCAATTCACTCATGAGATGCAACTAAAGATTCGGCTTCTAAAATATGATATGTGAATCATCTCAAGAACATGAGGTAACGCACATAATCACATAGGAATTGATTAAATCCACAAATGCAAACTTAGCCGAATCAAGATGCATGAAACATGGATGCAAAGCATAACTATGATGAAAAATAAATATGATGTTTATGTACAAATAAAGAAAGCAAGTAAAAGAACGGGATAGAAAGAAGCAGGGCGGGGAATTATTACAACATTTTAAAGAATAATTACAAATCAAATTAGAGAGGGATGAGGAGAATATTACAACAAAATAAAAACCCCACAATACACTCAAAATAAAAAATAAATAAAATAAAAGCTTCATGTTCTTTAGAACCGCCAGCGGAAATTGGTCAATATTGGGGGATTACGCCATCTTGTTCGGAAGAAGCTAACCAGCCGGCCAAATAGGCCGGCCGGCCACCTAGGCCAAGCAAAACCTGTCTTGTTGCGAAACCTAGAAAAGGAACAAACAAAAAATATGTAGGTGGCTCAACTAACCACTACCGATTAGATTAAAAAAAAAAAACAAGAAAACAAATATAAAATAAAATAAAAAGTGCAAACTCACAACATAAACCTAAAGTAATAAAACAAATATAAGATAGAACATGCAAAATTACAACAGAACTAATATGAGACTAATACATGAAAAAATATATATATGTGAGGTAGAACATGCAAGATTACAACAAAACTAATATGAAATTAAAGCATGCGAATAAAAATAAATAAATAAATAAATAATTATGAGCTAAACAAACCACTAGGATTATAACAACACACTATGAAATATAAAGTAAGAAAATAAATATGAGATAAACAAACCACTTAGATTATAACAAAACACAATGAAATAAGAAGAAAGAAGCAAGAAAATAAATATAAGATATAAAATATAAGAAAATGAAAGACTAACAATTCACCTTCCAAAGAAAGATTGAACTTCTTGATTTCCAAACTTCCTCTTGATCAACCTCAAGTGTAGGAAGTGTGTTCTCAAATTCTCAATTCGAAATTATGGAGTTTATGGAGTTTGTGGTATAGAAAGTGGCTAACTCTCTAGCTTTTCTCACTTTCAATCACTAAGCACTCTTCCTTATGATCAAGGCAATTGATCTTTGGCTATATCAGAATTTTTGGAATGGTTTTGGTGTATGGAAATGAGGAATTTCAGTAGCTATGGAAGGTATGGGATGTATATGGAAGATAGGAATATTTTTGACTCAAAAACTCAATTTTTCTCTATTTTTTCACTCTTTTCTCACTCCTTTCTCTTCAATTTCGTGGTCCTCCTTCTCTCTTACAATATGATCATTCTATATAGGCAATGAGGGAGAGTAAAGGTCAAAAAGAAGGTGGGAGACAAGGCGGGAGACAAGAATGTGATAAGAGGGCAAATTTTCAAGGTGGTTGCATGGGATACTCCTTTATGAATGCAAACAAAACCTCTTTTTGACAATGGGGGATGATTAGGTATAATGGAGGACGAGTGGATGCACTTGAATGGCTCAGAAAATAGGTAAATGGGTTGTCCCAACCGAACCAAAACCAAGAAAAAATGGGCTATTGTTGTTTTGGGCCGAGTCAACAAAATCTGCTTTTAAGCCCAACTTCAAATGGGCATATCTCCCCTATATGGACTTGGTTTTAGGCGGTTCTTGGGTCCAAATTGAAGCCCAGAAGTCTACTTTCCAATAGTGGTGGCCTCAAATTTAAATTCCAAGTGTACAAAGATATATGCCTAATTTAGTAAATGCTGTCTCGGGCTGGGTCAACAAAATCTGCTCTGAAGCTCAACTTCAAATGGGCATATCTCCTTTATTTGGACGTGGTCTAAGGTGGTTCTTGGGTCTAAATTGAAGCCCCATAAGTCTACTTTCCAATGGTGGTGGCCTCACATTTAAACTCCAAGTGTACAAAGAGAAATGCCTAATTTAGTGAAGGCTACTTATTTCCTTCTTAATGATTTGATACTCATTCTTTTCCTAAACCAGTTTTCTTTCATCCCCTCCTATTTCCTTCAACTCCAAACCTATAAAGAAGATGTTTTTAAATATTTTTCAGAAAAGTTCACCTCCCTTCCATTTATTTCCACTTTGTCCTTATTCGGTTTACTGAAAAGTGCAATATTTTAATCGAAATAGGAGCCTCAAGACATTGTAGAAACATGTAAAAACATATTTTGAAAAGAGGGTTTTAAGGTCTAAAATTGTTTGGCCAAAAAATGGGTGAAGGTTGGGATTAAAACTTAAATTCCATCTTTTTTACTGAGAATTGGTGAGAAACACATTCTAATTGTCATCATCGGGTAATCAAAAGAAAGCGCCCAAGTCTTAGGGCTGGTCAAAATGGGGTGTCTACAACCTCCCTGTCAGAATTTTTTATTTAACAGAATTAATTAAAAAAAATAAAATTTATAACTGTTTACCTATACAATAATAAAATTATATGAATTATTCATTGAAATAAAATTTTAACATTATTAAAAACTGTTAATTAACTTGATGATTTATTAATAAAAGGACCTATTTATTATGAAGCTAGAAACCTTAGGGGGCATAATGTAATTTCTAAAACTACAAGAAGTAATTTGTAATTTAAGTAAACCTCAGGGAGTGTGTTTGTAATTTACCCAAAATATTATGGTTCAAGTCCTTATAGTTTAGAAGGATATAATTTTTTTTATAAAATCTAAAACAAAAGAAGAAAAAAAAATTAATAGCAATTAATAATTTGAACACATGTATTTAAAACAAATTATATTTAGACTAATAATATTATGACACATGTGAATATTGATCTCATTCTAATTATAATAATATAATTTGAAGAAGAATTTAAATTTGAAATTTTATTTTATAATTTAATAAAGGATGCAAAATTTAAGGAATGAATATTGATCTCATTCCAATTATAGTAACATAATTTAAGTAAGAATCCAAATTTGAAATTTATTTTAAGAATATAAAATTAATTTATAGAACGAAAATATTGTAACACGTATTAACAAAAAATTAAAAAAAATTACAAAAAATAGAAAAAAGAATTGCAACTTTCAACCTTAATGAAATGACAATATTTTACAATTATAATAGTATATAGATATATTGATAAATCATGGAATAGATCATTATTTAAAATTTATATATTATGGATAAATCATTATAATTTTAAATTTAAATTAATGGAATTCTTTCCATAATTAGTGCCCTCCAAATTTGAAATTTGAAATAGATTAATATACTTTCTATTTTTTATTTTATATATTTAATTACTTTCCATTGAAAGTCAAAAATCAAGAGATATGATTATTATTATTATTATTATTATTATTATGATTATTATTATTATTATTATTATTATTATTATTATTATTATTATTTATTTTGTGCTTGAATGAGAGCTATATAGGATTTTTTTAATTATTTAAAATCAAAAAATTAGAAATTTTAGTTTGAGATGTTGAAACTCCCACAAAACTTGTGTTTAGAAACTCCCTTTTACTTATATAATATATAGGTAGATGGATAGATAGATTTAATAAGAATTTATATTTGTTTTAATAAATACAAATTATTTTTTTTAGATTTTTTATAAAAATAATTTAACAATCTCATCACTAACCATAGTGTATGGGTGAAGTTGAAAGGGGTGTAGTAGTGGGAGCAGTCAAAAAGGCGCGTGAGTTAGGAGAAATCAACAAATGCTGAGTTTTTTTTTTTTAATCAAAAAATTAGAAAATTTATGATTGTGATATTGAAACTCTCACAAGAATTGTCGGTTAGAAACTTCATTTTCCTTATATAATATACTAGCCTATCACCCGTGCATATTTATGTTTGTTTTAATTTTTTTTAATAAATAAATTATGTTTTTTAAGATTTTTTATAAAAATAATTTAATAATCTTATCACTAACCATAATGTACAGAATAAATTAAAAATGCTACTGCAGTAACTATGCACAGGCTATATTTATAATTATTTGTATGAGGGGATTATAAATGCTAATCAGGGATTTTGACCAAATCAATAAATGCAGGCATATAGATTGGAAAAAGTTAATAAATGCTGATTAGGGGATTTTGACCAAATCAATATATGCTGAGGTTTTTTTTTTTAAATCAAAAATTTAGAAAATTAAGATTGAGAGATTGGAGGTCCCACAAGGCTTGGGGTTTAGAAACCCCATTTTCCTTAATATATTTATTACAATTACCTATATATGTGAATTGCAATTTTTAAATGTTTTCTTTTTTTTATTTTTTATATTATATTAAAGTTTAATATTCTGATAATAATCATATATGTTAGACTTTTCAAGGAATTAAATGTCTTCTTTTTTTTATTATATTATATTAAAGTTTAATATTTTGATAATAATCATATGTGTTGGATTTTTCAAGAAATTCTTTTTATGCTTGCTCTTAATGCATTAAATTGTTATTATAAGGGATAATAATCATATGTGTTGGAACTTTTCAAAGAATTCATATGTGTTGGATTTCAAAGAATTTTTTTTATGCTTGTTCTTAATGCATTAAAGCATTATTATGAGGGTAAGACTTGGGGGTTGGGAGAAGTTAATAAATGCTAATTTTTTTTTTTTAAATCAAAAAATCAGGAAATTTAGATTGGGAGATTGGAGCTCCCACAAGGCTTGGAGTTAAAAATCTCATTTTACTTAATATATAGTATAGATAGATAAACAGAGTAATTTAAATTTACAAAGTATTTAGCCAATCTGGCATTTTGAAAGGCGCGAATAAAAAAATATGGCATTACACAAGGCATGAATATTGGTAAGCCTAAGAAATGCATTGACTGTTTGTAGCAGCAAAGAAATCCATGATTGAAATTTGAAGGCCATCTCTGTTGCGCCTTAAGGTTGATGGTTCAAACTGATCTCCTTGTCCATGGATATATGCTTGAGAAACTGGTCATTTAATAAAATTTTGTTCCAGTTTTGGAAATCCGAAATGATGTGACTTCAAAATCCCATATCCATTAACAAAAGTAAAAATGATTTCTTCCCGAGAAACAAACCCGTTTGAAATTAGCAATACAAATAAAAATAAAGGATAACTGTTGAAAGACAGAGAGCTATGGACTGGAAGGTTGATAATGGTGCCATTTAAATAAATGAAAGTATAAGTTTGCATTGCTCAACCAGTTTGGCTTGTATTGTAATTAATCATCGGGTAGTGAGAGAGAGGAATGAAGGAGGAGGTTGTTTCCATTGAGAAACAATGATCCAAATGATTTTTCTCTACCTTTTTGATTTTGCACAGAAAATTTTGAATTTTAGGCAGGCATTTTAAATTAATTTAGAAGGAAAGAAAGAGAGAGCATTAATAGTTGAAGATGAGTGTCAATCAGGTTTGGTAGATGTTTAACTCTTCTCCGTTAACAACTCAAGGGTGGGAATCAACTTTGTATGGTGACGTGGCGAACAAACTGAAATCTGAATTTGTGTCCAGATTTAATGGGCGCGGTGTTGTGGATCGGAGGCACACCAGGAAACACACAAGCAATAACACGAGATTTAACGTGGTTCGGCAAGTCGCCTATGTCCACAGGCAGCGGATTTACTATATGGAACAAATGGAAGAATTGCAATTCACTCTCTCTCTCTGTATTCCCTCTTAAGCTCACCACATTTCCCTCTCCTCTCTCTACCTCTATTTATACACACCAAAGGGAGAGAGCTGGCTGGCCTTGCACATGGCCAGCTGGTCAGTCAAAGGTGGATCGTCTTCCTTTGCGGCTTGTCGATTGCCAGCCGCAATCAAGGACATTCTGTGATGCTTTCACAATGAAGAGAATCACCCCTTTCACATGGGGTGATATCAACAAATCACCCCCTCAACCCATGTGAGGTTATCTATTGCACACACTGCTGTTAATCTTGTCACGCCCAAAATACAACATAGTCTGCATCTCCTGAAGCTAGAGATAATACACCAGAGATACAAGAGGAGGAGGGAGTACTACATCCTCAACTCAACTTACACCACTCTCTGATTTGGAGAGAGCCTCTGCTCCTATCTCCCACAGATCTCTTCCACGCTTCCTGTCTCGGATGTCTTCACTTGCTATGCTTGAACTTGCGTAATCAAGATATCATACACCCCCTGATTGGATGTCCTGCACCCCCTGCTGGGATGCCCTTGACTATCATGCCTTTGCCGTCTGTCCATAGTGATTGATCAACACTGCCTTGCACCCGAAGGTGCTCAGTTCCGAGAGCTGTTGACCAAGTCCAAACAATGTTGGAACTTGATCTCAGAAACCACTTTTGTGAGCATATCGGCCGGATTATCTGCACTACTAATCTTTTGAAGCAGAATATCCCCTTCATTCACAATTTCTTGGATAAAATGGAAACGGACATCAATGTTCTTGGTGCGGGAATGATGAACATGGTTCTTTGCCAAACAAATGGCACTCTGACTGTCACAGTACACCTCAACATGCTTCTGAACAATACCCAAGTCCTCAATAAACCCGTGTAGCTAAATAGCTTCCTTAAAGGCTTCCGCCACTGCCATGTACTCTACCTCTGTAGTAAACAAAGCCACCGTTGACTGAAGCGTTGACCTCCAACTCACCGACCCTTTAGCAAGCGTACATACATACCCTGTTGTTGATCAGCGTTTGTCCAAGTCACCAGCATAATCTGAGTCCACATATCCAACCAGATTCTGCCCGAGTCGGTTATCTCTCTCGAACTTCAATCCCAGATTAATCGTGCCATGTATGTACCATAGGATCCATTTCACTGCCTGCTAGTGATCTTTTCCTGGATCATGCATATACCTGCTTACCATACTCACAGCATGTGAGATGTCAGGCCTTGTACAAACCATAGCATACATTAATGCACCAACTGCATTTGCATATGGAACTTGTGCCATATGCTTCCGTTCTTCTTCTGTGCGTGGAGACATCGAAGCACTGAGCTTGAAATGAGGGGGCCAATGGTGTACTCACAGCTTTGGTTTTCCCATTTATGCCAAATCTGTCTAACATCTTTTTTAGATACTGGGTTTTCGTCAGACAAACCGTGCCCTTCTTCTTGTCTCTCTTGATCTCCATGCCAAGAATTTTCTTGCTTCTCCCAAATCCTTCATTTCAAACTCTCTTGCCAACTGTGCCTTGAGTTTGTCAATCTCCACCTTGCTCTTAGATGCAATTAACATATCATCCACATATAAGAGCAAATAGATAAAGGAACCATCTGGAAGCTTACGAAAATACACACAATGATCAAATTGACTTTTTGTGTATTCTTTCTCTATCATGAACCGATCAAAGCTTTTGTACCACTGTCTCGAGGATTGTTTCAATCCGTACAACAATTTGTTCAGCTTACAGGCCCAATTCTCTTTTCCAGCAACTTTGAAACCATCTGGCTGGGACATGTATATCTCTTCTTCAAGATCGCCATGTAAAAAAGCAGTTTTGACATCGAGTTGGGCGAGCTTGAGATCAAATTGTGCAACCAAAGCTAACAAGATACGAATAGACGTGTGCTTCACAACAGGTGAGAATACCTCATTGTAGTCTATTCCTTCCTTCTGAGCATAGCTTTTAGCTACCAATCTAGCTTTGAATTTGATGTTGTCTTTGCCTGAGATGCCTTCTTTCTTGGTGTAAACCCACTTACACCCAATTGCTTTCTTGCCTTTTGGAAGTTGCACTAACTCCCAAGTCTGGTTCTTGTGAAGTGACCCGATCTCTTCATCCATAGCCTCCTTCCAATTGACACTTTTTTCATGTTGCATGGCTTCTTTGAAAGTGCAAGGAACATTGTCTTCAATGATTGGAAGTGCATAGGCTACCATATCGGTCATCCAACTGGGTTGCTTAGTAACCCTTTTTCCTTTTCTGATTGCAATGGGTTCTGACTGTTGTGGGGCCTTTGGATCTTCATTTTCATCTGAACTCTCTTCAGAGTCTTCTTTAGAGCTGTCAACTGAAACTTCTTTAGGATTGTTGTCTGTCTGAACAGTCTTTGTTGGAGTCTCAAACTCCACCTGCACTGACTTCTTCAATGCTTCCTCATTTTCTTGAGGATTTGGTTGCTTCAGCATTGTAGACTCATCAAAGGTAACGTCTCTTCTAGTGACAACTTTCTTTGATTCAGGGCACTAGAGTCTATATCCATTGACACCATCACTGAAGCCCAAGAAGATGGCTGTCTTGGCTCTTGGATCCAACTTAGATTCTGTAACATGAAAATAAGTTGGACATCCAAAGATACGTAGCTGATCATAATCAGTAGCTGACACTCCTGACCATACCTCCATGGGAGTCTTGCCATCTAGTGCTATAGTAGGTAGTCTGTTGACAAGATGACGAGCATAGTTCAATGCCTCGCCCCAAAATGCCTTGCTCAATCCTGAATGTGACAGCATACACCGGACTTTCTCCACCAAAGTGCGGTTCATGCGTTCTGCAACTCCATTTTGCTGCGGTGTTCCAGGAACTGTGAAATGTCTCACTATCCCTACATTCTGGCAAACCTCTAAGAAGGGATCTGATGTGTATTCCCCACCATTGTCAGATCTGAGCTTCTTGATCTTTCTGCTTGTCTGGGTCTCAATCATTTTCTTCCACATAAGAAAGATGTCTAAGACTTCGTCTTCGTGCTTCATTGTGTAAATCCAAACTCTTCTTGAAAAATCATCAATGAACGACACAAAGTAGTGTTTACCTCCCAATGAAGCATTCTTGGAAGGACCCCATACGTCGGTGTGAACGTAGTCTAGAATCCCTTTGGTACGATGAATAGCAGTACCAAACTTGATTCTTGTTTGCTTGCCCAGTACACAATGCTTGCAGAACTCAAGCTTCCCTATTTTGGCGCCTTTCAACAGGCCTTGCTTTACCAATCCTTGTAAAGCCTTCTCACCGACATGCCTTAGACGCTTGTGCCAAAGTTTGGAAGTGTCTGATGCATCATCTTCTGAGTTGGTGGAGACAGCCACTCTCACTGTGATTGTAGAGCCGTCTAGGAAATATAAATTTCCTTGTCGAGTACCCTTCATTGCAACAAATGCTCCTTGAACAACTTTGAGGACTCCACCTTCCATAGTTACACTGTAACCTTTGGAGTCTAAAACTCCCACTAAGATGAGATTCTTTGTCAGATCTGGTATATACCGAACATTTTCAAGAATTCTGATTGTTCAATCATGTATCTTCAGTCGAATTGTTCCAATCCCTTTTGTCTGGCAAGCTTGGTCATTGCCCATCAGCACAACTCCTCCATCGAACTCTCGTAAGCTCGAGAACCACTGCTTGTTATGACACATGTGGTAGGAACATCCGGAATCTATAATCCATTCATCAGACTGGCCATATGATGAAACTGTAAAGGCTGATCCTTCACCATTATCTCCATCTCATGCAACGTTCACCTTTTCTTCTTTTTTGTCTTTATTGGGACAATCTTTTGCCCAGTGCCCCTTCTGGCGACAAGCAACACACTCGTCTTTTGCAAGACGTCTTCTCTCCGATGATTTCCCTCTGGATTTTGAGCGAGACTTTCCTCGCCCTGTATATCTTCTGTTATTTGTTCTGCCTCTGACTGTCAATGCCTCGGATGCTGAGTCCCTGTTTGCAGATTTATCTTTCCTTCTGAACTCATTATTTACCAAGGCGTTTGCAACATCAACATACTGGATCTTTTCTTTACCGTACAGTAAAGTGGTAGTAACATGATCATATGAGTCAGGCAAGGAATTCAACAATAACAATGCTTTATCTTCATCACTAATATGATCATCCAAGTTCTTCAAATCGGTGAGAATTTTGTTGAAATTGTTTAGGTGTTCGTTCATCGAAATACCTTTCTTGTAGTTGAAACGAAACAACCTCTTCTTCAAGTAGAGCCGGTTCTCAATGCTCTTCGTCATGAACTTATCTTCCAGCGCCTTCCAAGGCTCCTTCGCAATATCATATTCTGTGAAGGCGTACTTCTCCTCTTTTGCAAGGCAAAGTCGGATGGAACTGCAGGCCAGGAGATTCACCTTCTCCCATTCTATCCCGTCCAGGTCATCTGGTTTGTCTCCCAGAGTGAAGTGCAAGTTCATCTGGATAAGCATATCTTTAACTTCGCATCTCCATATGCCGAAGTTGCTGCTTCCATCAAACTTTTCTGCCTCGAACTTAGCATGGGACATCGGGGTCCAATGCCTGGAGTTGCTTGTAGTTACTGGATTACTTATGGACTCGGTTGATCTGGTCTCTGTAGATTTTGCCATTAAATTGTTTCTTTTTAGAAACTCCGATTCAAAAATCTGACCATACGGATGTGTCCGGAATACTCCAAATAGTTGGAAAGCACTATTGGATCGTCAAAAACGGACTCCAAATGACTTAGATCAGGCCAAAACAGTTTGGACAGTTCAGATCTGCGAGTGTACCTTAGCCGCGTCACACCGGATACCTCCTTCCGCCGGGTTGACTGGTCAACGGTCGTGCTGACGTGTCTGCCACGTGTCTGTCTATCTGACACGTGGCGTTAACGTGGCACTGACATGGCGCTGAGCTGGCGCTGACTTGGCGCTGAGCAGGCGCTGAGTTGGCAATAATGTAGCGCGCTGACGTGGCTACGCGCGTGCGCGTGTCGTGCATGCGCGTGTCGTGCATGCGCTCCTCCTCACTCACCTTCTTCCTTGTGCAGCGCGTGGGGCGCGTATGAGCGACTGGGCCAACGTGCTGGTTGACTACAAGGTGCGTTGAAGCGCGTGCTGAGAGTGGACCTCACGCGCAAACTTCAGGAGGCGCGTGAGGGCGCGTGGTGTCTCCTCTGGGGCTCTACTTTGCTTGGTTGGACTCCTCTCGTCGAGACCTTGCTCCTGGTATGCTCAAAAGTTGATTTCGAGCACTTCGAAATCTGGGCACTTTCGAAAAAAATTTGATTTTTCACCACCCGAGCTCTGATACCAATTGTTGTGGATCGGGGGCACACCAGAAAACACACACAAGCAATAACACAAGAGATTTAACGTGGTTCGGCAAGTCGCCTACGTCCACGGGCAGCGGATTTACTATATAGAACAAATGGAAGAATTACAATTCACTCTCTCTCTCTGTATTCCCTCTTAAGCTCACCACATTTCCCTCTGCTCTCTCTACCTTTATTTATACACACCAAAGGGAGAGAGCTGGCTGGCCTTGCACATGGCCAGCTGGTCAGTCAAAGGTGGATCGTCTTCCTTTGCGGCTTGTCGGTTGGCAGCCGCAATCAAGGACATTGTGTGATGCTTTCACAATGAAGAGAATCACCCCTTTTCACATGGGGTGATATCAACACGCGGAGCACCACATAGGACAAATAGCGTGGTGCTACAAGACTACTGAATAATTTTCCCTTTTGGTATCTGTTTCTAACCACATCCACCAATCACATGTAGTGTTGATCAATAATGCTTAAACTTCACAAACTACAATTATATAGGCATTAAGATTGATTGACTCTAACAATTCCTTTTTAGTTTCTATCGATAGTCATGCTGGACTGTCTATTGAAATATAGAGAAGTGAATAAAAAAAATGATAAATTATATATACATTCTTAAAGTTTATTTAAAATATGAATTATCTCTATAGTTTGAAAAATTACAAATATTTTGTTATTATAATTTTTTATTTAACAAAATCAACTATAAAAATAAAATTACTGAATAATTTTCCTAGGAAAAGAGAGAGAGGCCGGCCTCCCACTCTTGTGATTTTTATCTTTCTACTAAATTCTAAACCAAAAAAAACAAAACTTTTTATTTATCTCACCAAGATAATTGCCACAATTTGTATGGATTAAAATCGTTAGAATTCTTAAAGTAATACATTCTCAAAAAGCCATGTATTATTTGTGTTGATCAACAATGATTATAATATTAACCAACTAAGCCTAACCTAGTTGGCCAATAAGACTTTCATAAGGGCTTAATCCCTAAGGGAAAGTCATGGCTTAAATTCTTCATATGAGAAGTTGAATTAAGGAGGCAAGCACTCGGTGCTTTGCAAAATGGTAGGGTTAACTTCCATAGGTGTTAAACTAACAACTAACAACAAATTTTCGTTGGCCCACCAAAAAAAAATAAAAAATAAAAAATTAGATGGTCCTGTCATATATTTAATCCGGCCCATTTTCCTAAGGTATTTCTACAACTATATTTCCACAATAGGGTGGATTTTTAATTTATTCCCAACATAGGGTAAAGTGGGTTTTGAAAACACATTTTTTCAATTTAAAAGTTGATTGAAATAATAACACAAAATATCTCATGAGAAGCGTATTTTCAAAACACATTTTTCATTAAGTTATGTTAAAAAACTTAATTAAACAAAAAGTGAATTTTGTAAAAAAGCTTTTACAAAAATTATAAATCACATAAATTTATCTTTCAATTTTTATTTTTAGCTCAAATATTTTTTATTTTCTAGTTAAAATATTTTGTATGTATAAAACAAGTTTTGTAATCTCGCTTTTTATTTTTTATAAAATATGTTTGCAAAACATATTTTTACGTTTATTCTTTTTGAAAACATTAAAAAGGTGTAATCACATTTTTACACTCTTTTTAAAAAAAATAAAAAATAACTTAAAAATATTAGTCATTTTTTAATATTTCAACTTCAGTGTATGGACTAAAAAAAATTTGAAGTGTACTTGATAAATGTATCATTAGCTATTATTGTCAACCAATTGAAATTTCATTATTGATCCTGTTTAGTATTTGTTTTTAATTTTTTTAGAAAATCGGTAAAAAAAAAATATTTTCCAATTGTAAAACTAGAACAATTATATTATTTCGTCCCCGAAAGTTAATATTTGACCTTTTAAACTTAATTATCATATACAAACTAAATAAACTAATAATTAGTTATTAGGGCTAAATAGTCAACATAACTAAAATTACAAGTAATTACAAAGATCCTCCCACAATCTCACCGTGGAACACTCAACTTCACACACAATACTAAATTATGGAAAAACTGATATAATTTAGTGCACAAGTTCTAATCCTCACTCAAATTGGAAATCTCAGAGATCCTCTGTGATAGTCTTGACAGGGCCAACCTTGAGGTAAGGCTGCTGCCTCAAGCCCCCAAATTTTATCTGAAAATAGGGTTCTGAAATAATTTCAATCTTAAGTTATGTTTGGTTAATTATTTCGATCTTAAGTTATGTTTGGTTTATTAAAAAAAAGTTGAATAGAGTAATCATTTCATCATAATATCTATTTTTCACGTTTGATTTATTAAAAAATATTACAAATGAAATTATCATTCACCATTTTGGGGAAAAAGTAATTTTATGATTAAGGAATGACCAATACATTCAATTTAATTTCATTTCAGTGAACCAAACACTGAATTATATTAGTAGTATAAAGGGAAAATTGAACCTATATTTTATCCTTTGTGTTATTTTGGTCCCTACACTTTCAATTGGCAAAATTTGGACCCTTAATTTTAAATTTTGTGTCAATTTGGTTCAATTGATAATATCGTTAGTGTTTTTGACTGAAAATAATCACTGAATTAGTTAAGGTTAAATCACAAAGGTTAGTAAATTTGTAATTTTACTCTGAAAAATAGGACACATGTCACTTATATGCATATTTTTTATTTAAAAAAAATGCTAAGAGCAAAATCATAAATTCAAGGTTAAAATTGAGTCAATTGAAATTACAAGGACCAAAATGATGTAAGGACCAAAATACAGGGACTACTGTCATAATTTGCTCTATTTTAAAAATGAAATTTTAAACAAACAATTGAATTGGTGAATTATTTAAAAATAATGGATGGTTATTAACCAAATGTATGAATTATTTATAGAATATTGTTGGGTAAATTATGAAAATGGCCTCCTTTAGTTTACATGATGTGTCAATTTGGTCCATGTTGTTTCAATTTGCTCGATTTTGTCCATTAATTTAACAGATTGTGCCATTTTAGTCCAATAAATAACGGTTGTTAAGTTTGGTGGACGGAAAGTCTACACAATGTGTAACGCTCCGAAAATTGGGCAGGGTATAGCTATTTATACAACAAAACCCACCTGATAGACAAACATATATATATATATAGCTAACTATTCCATACATCCATTTCCATTAAATCCCAAATGCCAAATACATGTTGTTCACATCTCAATACCCCAGTTCTAATCCCAAGCATGCATTTTACAACAACTATGAAATGGAAGCCAAACAGATAATAAGTGTCTTACAAGCTTACAAATTTATCCAAGAACATTCTTGGTTACACAAAATAGAGTTGCAACTCAACGCAAATACAACCCTGGGCTTACATTCAACAAATAACAATAAAACAAAAATGAAGTCTCAGCTCCGAGTCCTCCCAAGTCAATGCCTTGACGGAGGCATAACACATGTACCTGAGATGGTTTCCCTTATAGGGTAAGCCACAGCCCAGTAGAGATATACTACACAACATATGAACCATGACAAGACTAAAGAGGAGTATGCTCATGCCATGCTCATGATAAAACAGTTTATCTCTCTTTTTATAAACCATGCAATGCTGAGATGCAACAACAGATATAAAGTCATTTTCATTTTAAACCATATCTGTTACATGAATACAGGCTTTGTGAATCTCTAGATGAGTGTCTACAAGTAGGCCCTAATGCACTACCACTGTCATTTTTACCAGTAAACTGGAAGGCTCGATACCTAACTGCGAGGTTCCATACCCCCTACCTAGATTCACCAAGTATTCGTCTTTTCGCAAACAGATAAATTTACAAACATTTCTAAAAAACAAACAATGCAACAAATGAGAAATGTGGTTTGTAGCAATCCTAGTTTTGCCACTTCGCTGAGTATGTCGGGGATCGAACTGCTCGGTCAGCTTGCAGGGGTCCAGGGAGCAGTGCCCCTTGGCGGATCTAAGGGCAACGCCTTGGCGGGAATCAAGCTGCCATGTCAGCTTGCGGGGGTCCAGGGGGCAACACCCTGGCAGGGTTGAGGGGCAGCGCCCCCGAAACAAAAATGCAAAATGCATTAAAAGTTGTTTGTCCGCTCGAGCAGCCATTTATGCGCTCGAGCGAAGAATGTTTGGTTTCAGAAGTTTGACCTATCTGCAAAAGTACTGGGAAAGTGTATTTGACACTCAAGCGGGGCTTTCCACACTCGAGCGGACCATATTATATCAGTTTGTAAATCTGATATTTCAGATCACTTTTGTATATCTCTCTCTCTCTAAAATCCCTTTCCTCTCCCTTCTCTTTACATTTCCCTATGCTAAATTGGATCGAAACCTTGATTTCTCAAGATCCATTAGAGTTCTGCCCTAAGTTCTTCATCAAAGTTGGTTAACTTCTCGAGGGCTTCGTTGTGTGTGGTGAAGATTGAGTTTCAACATCGTTGATTTTGTGGATTTCATCTTATTTCTTCTTCAAAACTTAAGGTAGGAATTTTCTTGGAGTTATATATATATTTTTGCAAGATCTATATGATTTTTGAAATCATATTTTGATAGCTTTGAAAATTGATTGTTGATTTAAGAAGTTGAGCGATTTTCAAAGTGGGTTTGTCTCTTGTTCTTTTAAAATGATCTTATGGGTTTTGATCTTCATTGATTGAATAAAAGATGATTTTTGGAAAGTTTACTTTCAAAGGATTTGAGTTGCATAGTTTTGGTGAGAAAACCTAGAATTTGGGGATTTTTTTAAAAGAGACTGAAAATCCATGAATGATATTGTTATATTTATTTTGTGTGTCAAAATAAATGGATGTTTGGAAAATTTCTTATTTATATTTATATAAATGATGAATTTCAGGGAATATGAAAATTGTTGTTCATTTTGGAAATTATTGTTCAAAACGTTGAAATAGTATTGAAATGACTAATTATTGAGGATACTTGAAAAGAGAGAATTGTGTTATTTCTTGGATGATGAATTGGAATAAAAGTATTTATATTCATCTTGTGTTATTTGCATAACAATTCATTTGATTACATTAAACTTTGAAAGTTGATTTGAAAACTTGCATTGAGAAAAGAATGTTGAGAAATAAGTTTTCATGAAATGGTTTTGGAGTAAATACGTTGGTAAGTCTTGATAGGTGGTGTAGATGATATTGAATAAGTTGGCCTGAGAGTCCGGGGTGAAAGACCGAAAACCCGTGCGGATAGGTGTCGAGTCTTCCGATTAATAATAGTAAAAATGACAATTTGGTAGTACTTGTATAGTCTACTTACAGACACCGACCTAGGGATTACCAGAGTCATATTTACCGCCCTTAAAATAAATTGTTAAGTTTTGAACAATTGAAATGGCATGACATCATTGAGCATGATGGTTTTCAAAAGATGAAAATGTGATTTATCTTCAAAAAGGGGCATAGCATAGCATGTGCATTTCATCTCTTGAGACTTGTATAAAATGTATATACTTTGTTAAGGATTTCCTACTGGGCTTTATGCTCACCCTATGAGATTTTATTGCAGGAAAAGATGTGGTGATGTCGCCTAACTAAAGGCAAGAAAATGTGTGTTGAGAGTACGAGACTCTCATTTTGCTGTGACTCTGTGTGTAAGCCAAGGGCTGTATGTGTGTGGGTTTGAATAACCGTTTTGTGTAACCAGGCTCAAGCGTTGGAAACTTGTAAACCCTTGGGGATATTTATTTGTTTATTTACTTATTGTTGGATTAATGTATTGTTACATGAAGAACTATTGTATCATGTAATGTAAGTTTGGAGATTTATATTCAGTTTTTCTAGAAAGAGCCATGATTGTTGTATTATCATTTGCGCTAGAAATTTGGGGCGTTACATGATTCGAAGTACCTAAGTCTCATGCCTTTCTACAACAATCATGGCTATCCTCCACCGATAACCCAAATAGATATTTCTAAACAAATATTTAAACAATTAAATTCCAAAAATTTTGATAAATACAATCAATTCCACATCTCATTAAATATGAACAACTACACTAGTTTTCATATCACAATCATGTCCAGTAACCTCTCAAGGTCCATTTCTAACCATGTCAGTTTTATTCCAACAGATACATTAAGCAAAATAATACCATTAATGCCCAAGAAAACATCATTTTCTTTCCAAACTCATTCTCCCAGCATTATTCAACTATGACATCCTATTATGATCAAAATCCCCAAAAGTTAAACGTAATTCCTTTGTTTTTTTTAAAAATGCTCTTTTGGTTACAAATCGGTAAAAATTTCAAAACCAATCGAGTCGAAGTCTGTTTTTGTTCAAATTTAAAACATAGCTCTTTTATAATCTTATAAACATATTCCAAGTTTACACTTTCGCAATTTGGGCATCAACTCTTTATTTTTCTCAAAATTTTCCTTTTAAGCAAATAAATCACAAATTTTCCAAAGATTCTAATTAAATTATATACAACTCTAAGCTCCATATAATCGAGCAAAAGTACATAAAGAAGTGTAGGAAAAATCCCTACCTCGAGCCAAGAAGCTTTCAAATTTGTCAGCAACAGAAATTAAATTTTTTTGGAGCCAAACGACGCCTTTTCCGTCCTCTACGTTTTGATCCAAATCACTAGGGGTCAAAAATGACTTACACTAAATCAAACCCATGAAAAACCAACATTGGAACCCTTTCTCTTTTCTTTCTCACGGCAAGAACTCCAAAAACTCTCAAAAGTTGAATAAAAAATCCTTTTGGTTACTTTTATAGATATTTCCTAAACAAATATCTAACTATATATATATATATATATATGTGCATATAAATTTAAAAATACATTTCAACATCTTTAAAGAGAAAAGTGAATATAATATTTTCTCACCACAAAATATATTTCGTTTAATGGTACACATCATAAATTTTCACAACTCTTTTATGGTAATTAAATAATAATAATAAAACCATAACAATATTACATGGTTACTAACGGGTCACAATTCAATCAATTAGATCCAAATGAATGGAGTTTAATAATTTAAAATAAATCCCCAACTGAGATTAAAGTATAAATTCAATTTGATTCAACTCGTTACACAATGTGTCAATTTAATTGTTTTAATTTGCTCGATTTTGATAGGGGCCAAATTGACACATTGTGTTAACTACAGGGACCAAATTGATACATAGTTTGACTTTCTGTCCACCAAACTTAACAACCGTTATTTATTAGACTAAAATAAAATGACACAGTCCATTATATTAAGGGGTAAAATCGAGCAAATTGAAACAACATGGACCAAATTGACACATCGTGTAAACTACAGGGACTATTTGTATAATTTACCCAATATTGTTTGACTATACAAATTACAATTGTTTCAGGAGAAATAATTTTTTTTTTTTAAGTTGAAATTAATCAAATTTTATAATTTAATTTACTACGTTAGGAAAAATTTGAATAAATTAATAGTGCTAATAATCGAAAATATTTAAAATTTATCTCAATAATTATGATTTATGTCAATAATTATGTGTACTATATGAAACAAATTTATAGAAGATACAAGCAGCAAATAAAAACAAATTTAAGATTGTTACTATTTTACCAATGTATATATATATTTTAACAATTATATGAGAATCGTGACCCCATCTTCTGAGTTCGTCTTAGGCCCTCTAAGAAGTTAGAGCCGACCCTGAGCCTTAATAGCATTTGCAAGATTTGATCCATTCATTTGGATTCCTTCTTTGCCTCTTCTTTGCGTGAATGCCTATTGACGATCAATCTCATTTGATCAATCATTCCTCCTTTAGTGTGTGAAATGAGTAAAACAAAAATAAATAAATGATAAGTATTGAGAGCAAATGATGTGGCAAAAGAATTACCCATGACATTGCAATGTGACAACAAACTGCATAATATTCATTGCAATCGTATGACATGATTAACCTAACCAAACTTAAAAATAAAAACATTTTTTTGTCAAACAAAATTAAATCAAATGCATATTACCACCAATACTTTAAAAATCCTACCACAAATAAAACTTAGTTACTAAAACACATAATTGTTTAGTGGGATTGAAACCCACTATTGAAAGCATTCTTAACAATTACCACGTATTTCCTTCTTTTTCTTGTTCTTTTTTTTGTTTCTTTTTTCTTTTTTAGTGGGATTGAAGCCCACTTTTTTTTTTTTTATACCAATTTTATAAAATAAAAAAAATGTACTATCTACTACAACTATAAAGCCTTTTTATTTATTTTTTAAAGATAATTTATATTGCCTAAATTTCAGGTTTAGGTGCTTGAACAACACATCCACAAGTTCTAAGGCTTGGGTGAAAAAAAATAAAATAAAAAAATATTGTAATGAGATGTTTATGTAATGAAAACATGAAGGAGAATGTAGCAACAATTGTGATTACAAAATGCTAGGAACCAGACTTAGAAATCATAATTTATCGAGAATGAGTTTGTGTGGTAAAAATTAAATTGATGAAATGTGCAATTCATGAGTGAAATAAATTTAAATTATTGATTTCTATTTATGTAAAAATTATGGATAAAAAAAATCTGAGTTTGTAGTCTTGTTGTTATGATTATATCTACAACCATCTCGTTTATATTGCAAGACAAAGTGAGAATTTATATGCATTGAAATGTATTTATCTTTAACGAAAAATATAAAATATATCTACCAAATTAACATTCATGTGCACTGCATGTGACCTTTTATTAGTTAAAACAAAAAAAGCCAAACATTACCAAATGGGACTAATAATGACATTTAAAATGGTTGACAATAATAGCTAATACTGCACGTCAGTCTTCTTTTTTTTTTTTTAATCCATACACTTCCGTTGTCTAATGTTTTCATGCTAGTTTTTTTATTTAAAAAAAGAAAAAGAAAAAAGATTTAAATGTAAAAACATGTTTACAAAACCCGCTTTGCACATACAAATATTTTAGCTAGAAAATAAAAAATAAAAAATATTTTTAGCGTTATTTATAATTTTCATAAAATCGTGTTTACAAAATCCGCTTTTGATTAATTAAAAATTTTAACATAACTTAGGCTCCATTTCCATTTAAAATATTTTACACAAAAAATATTTTTCTTGTAAATTTATTTTACATAAAAAAAATGCTTTCGGCGTTTGGTTGACACTTGAAACAAAAATACTTTATTGTCGAAAAGATAAATTTTGATTCAATAAAATACCATTTAGACTTTTTAGTGAGCTAAGATATTTATTTAAAAAGGCTAGGTGTGTTGAAAACGTAGTGAGTGAGAGTTAAAAATTGGTTTACAAAATTTTTAATGGCAAGTCATTTTTGAGAAAATAATACAAAAATATTTTTCTTAAAAAATGTTTTACTTGTTTTCTGTTCAACCAAATTACGGAAAATGAGAAATAATTTTGACAAAAACATTTTACATCAAAACAAACAAAGTCTTAATAAAAAATATGTTTTGAAAACACACTTTTTATGGCATATTTTTAATACTATTATAATCAATTTAAAATTGAAAATTGTGTTTTGAAAATGGGTAAAGCACCAATAAATCTCAAAATGTGATTTTGTAAACTATTGTTAGCAAAAATCTGTTTTGGGTCAAATCGACAAAAGAAAATCGGCAGAGAAACTAGTTTTCACAAACAACAACTCAATTATGCAAATGTGATTGGTGTCCTATGCCTTGACAGTTTCAAGGACTTCTTTGGAAGTTGTTATGTGAAGAAACAAATACAAATAAACTGAAATTCGACTAATTAACAAGTAAATTTGTCACTTAATTACAAGTTCAAAAGGTATCACAATGGACAGGGCCAAACTTGGTTACAGGAACTGAATTACAGATAGATTACTCCTAAGTACAAGAACTGCTCCTAAATAAGTCACACTACTCCTAAATTTCACATGGATTGTGAATGTGGTTGAAGGTCTTTCATCCTTTGAATTCCCAGCTTTCATATGGCCTCCAATGGCTATGTTGTGTTGTCAGGTGTCCATTTGCTATTCTCCTATAACTGCCCATGAATTGCAACTGCCTTTGCACTTTCTCTTCTTCTGCAACTGCTATGTGTCACACCCTCATTCCTCTTTCTTAGGCCACTAACTTCACTTCCTTCATTCTTGGGCCTCCACTGAATGTGCTCATACCTTTGTCGATGGAGGATTCCAAGTTTTGGTGCCAATAGTGCCCCTCATTTAAGGTAAAATTGAATTTTGCCTTAAATGATATAAAAGAAAAAATCTGGGACAATCCATATTTTCTGAAATTCATAGATTATTTTGGCCATAATCGATAGGCCACAATTAATGAGACTAGATTTATGGTGCAAACAATGCCCCCAACTCTTTAAGAATGGAATCATTCGTACTTACTAAAACAAGGCATATGTCCACACTCATAACATTTAGCAAAAAATTTGAAACCAAAAAATATTTACATTTTTTGTGGAGTTCAATGTGGTCAATGTTCCTTGTTTAAGGTATTACTGCCATACTTTCACTTCAATCAATATTGGCAGTGGTTCTACTAACAAATTAGTCAGCATAATTTTTTTTTTCCTTGTTCTTTCTTCTATCGATTTTTGCATAATCAGTTGGTCTTCAATCGATTTGTCAACTCCCTCAAACTTCACGCAAAATTTAAACCATTGGCCAATGTTTGGCTGAGTAGTGTTTTTTATATGTCCATTTTATATATTTTTGTATTGCATCAAACTTATAAGAATAAAATATTTTTGTCAACCAATTTAACAAAATTAACTTTTGATGTGAACCACAAATCCATGGTGGTCCTTGGGTAACAGAAACCATAGTATCAAATGGCTTTAGAAAACCAAAACTTTTGACAAAATTAACAGTGTCAAAAGCTTCAAATTCAACAAACGTGGGTTGTTCATAATTTTCAGCCACTTTTGGCCCAAAATCATACCCCCAAGTAAATCTTCACCATCATTTTGTGATGAATTTTCGGACTATTTTTTTCTTTTTTAGCCATTAATGGCTTGTCACTGTTTGTCATGTTTGGCAAAAAATCATGCCCCCAAGTGTATTTTAACCATCATTTTGTAATGAATTTTTAACATCTTTTGAGAGAAGGGATTGTTTTTCTATTATGAAAATTCTCCAAAATCATGTTATCCTCGTGACTTACTGTACTACCCCTTTGACCCACATACCTTGCCTTTTCATTAATAATTGGCTCCTTAGGAATATGGGTATTAGCCTCCCAAGCCACATTATTTTCATATCTTAATTTTTTCTTGGCCATTAAGCCTTCTAAATTATGCTCCCAATATCGAATTTCTTTATCAATTAAGTAAATTTGGCCTTCAAGTTGACGAATTTTTACATCAAAATAATTTAAATATCTTTGCATCAAATAATATGGAGATGATGAAAGTATTTGAAATCTCTACCGATAAAGAGAATTAATTTCTATTCTTATAGCCAAACTTTCACTCCTGTGCCAATAAATTTTATCCTTACAATGCCAAATTAGATAATTTATCATGCTATTATGTTGGCAATAGGTGTTAGAATCATTGCCATAATATTGGCAATCTTTAAACATGGAAGCTAAGACATTCCATTGATAATTTATACCCATGGGAATACTGCCACTCCATTGGCGGTTTGCATGTAACGAGTTGAATCAAATTGAATTTATACTTTAATCTCAGTTGGGTATTTATTTTAAATTATTAAACTCGATTTATTTTGGACCCAATTAATTGAATCGTGACCCATTAGTAACCATGTAATATTGTTGTAGTTTTATTATTATTATTTGATTACCATAAAAGAGTTGTGAATATTTATGGTGTGTACCATTAAACGAAATATATTTTGTGGTGAGAAAATTTTATATTTACTTTTGTCATTAAAGATGTTGAAATGTATTTTTAAATTGATATATATATATATATGGTTATATATATAGTTAGATATTTGTTGTGGTTAGATATTTTTGAATTGATATATATATATATATATATATATATATTTGTTTAGTTAGATATTTGTATAGATGTTTTTTTTTTCAACTTTTGGGAGATTGCCGAGAGGAAAGAATAAAAAGGGGTTCCAAGTTGGTTTTTCATAGGTTTGATCTAGTGTAAGTCATTTTTGACCCTTAGTACTTTGGATCAAAACATAGAGGGCGGAAAAGGCATCGTTTGGCTCTGAACAGATTTAATTTATGTTGCCAAAAAAATTTGAAAGCTTCTTGGCTTGAGGGAGAGATTTTTCCTAAACTTATTTATGCACTTTTACTTGATTATATGAAGCTTAGAGTTGTATATAATTTAATTAGAATTTTTGAAAAATTTGTGATTTATTTGCTTAAAAGAAAAATTTTGAGAAAAATAAAGAGTTGATGCCCAAATTGCGAAAGTGTAAACTTGGAATATGTTTGTATGGTTATGAAAGAGTTATGTTTTAAATTTGAACAAAAATGTACTTCGATTCGATCAGTTTTGAAATTTTTACCGATTTGCGACCAAAAGAGCATTTGTAAAGAAAACAAAGGAATTATGTTTAATTTTGGGGGCTTTTGATCAAAATAGGATGTCATAGTTGGAGAATGAGTTTGGAAAGAAAATGATGTTTTCTTGGGCATTAATGGTATTATTTTGCTTAATGTATCTGTGGGAATAAAACCAACACGGATAGAAATGGACCTTGAGAGGTTACCGGATATGATTGTGATATGAAAACTAGTGTAGTTGTTCATATTTGATGAGATGTGGAATAGATTGTATTTATCAGAATTTTTAGAATTTAATTGTTTAAATATCTGTTTAAAAATATCTATTTTGGGCTATCGGTGAATGATAGCCATGATTATTGTAGAAATGCATAAGACTTAGGTAAATTGAACCACATTCATCATTTGTTGCATAGAGCATTGCATTGCATTCATTTCATTGGAAATGTATCTATTTTTCAGAAATATTTGGAAATGTATCTGTTTGAGAAAATATGAATACTTGGTGAATCTGGGTAGGGGGTGTAAAACCGCGCGGTTAGGTGTCGAGCCTTCCAGTTTACTGGTAGAAATGACAGTGGTAGTGCATTAGGGCCTACTTGTAGATACTCACCTAGAGATTCACAGAGCATGTATCCATGTAACAGATATGGTTTAAAATAGAAATGATTTTATATTTGTTGTTGCATCTCAGCATTGCATGCTTTATAAAAAAAAGAGATAAACTGTTTTATCATGAGCATGGCATGAGCATACTCCTCTTTAGTCTTGTCATGGCCTATATGAGGTGCAGTATATCTCTACTAGGATGTGGCTCACCCTATAAGGGAAACCATTTTAGGTGCAAGTGCTATGCCTCCATCAAGGCATTGACTTGGGAGGACTCGGAGCTGAGGCTTCATTTTTGTTTTATGGTTATTATAGCGACCCCGGTCTTTTCCCATTTAATTATTGTATCCGGACTGTTCCGTAGATTCTGTCATTGTATTATGGTTGTTGTTGTTATTCCTTATTTTTCTCTTTTGGAATTATAGGATGTGTTGGGCAGGTTTGTTTCAGGTTGGTTGGGTTTAGAAACCAAGTGTTGCTGTCCAGGTTTTTGGTTCTTCGCTCGAGCGAGGAGTTGTTCGCTCGAGCGAGAGGTAGTGTTTGATTTGGACCTGTAGCTGTGCATTCTTGGCTCGAGCGAGTTAGTTCATCCTTCGCTCGAGCTATAGTTCCTTCGCTCGAGCGTGTGTCTGGGTTCAGACCTGAGGGTTTGAGTTCTTCGCTCGACTGAGCTTTCTTTCGCTCGACCGAGCTTTCTTTCGCTCGAGCGAGCATTTGAGTTGTTGGCTCGAGCAAGGCTTCCTTGGCTCGAGCGTAGTTTCTCTGTGTCTGGTCGCTCGAGCGACCAAGTCTTCGCTCGAGCGAGCCTGTCCAGTTTATATACACAGCAGCGGGATTTGATCAGTCTTTTTCATATTCTTTTGATTCAAAACCCCAAGTTCGACATCTCTCTCTCCCTACTCACCTTCTTTCTTAGATTTGATCCATTTAGGGTGTGTTTCTACCCTAGATCCTTCATTAAAAAGATAGAGTGAGGCAAGGGCTACCATTTAATCTGAGCATTTGACGATTTGGAGCACTTTGGTATTTTGGGCACTCATCTCTTTCTTCACCTTTTTGGGTTGTTTTCTTTGAGGTAGGGATTTCCTACTCCATTTTATAGGTTATGTTCTAAGTTTTGGTATTTTAATATGTTGGGAATACTTTGGTAAATTTTGGGAAAAACCTTAGTTGAATTATTGAATTGATTTGTATAAGTAATTCATGGAATTGGGAAAAGATGGTTAAATTCATGGAATTGGGGAATTCATTGATTAAATGGCATAATTGGATAATTTGAATAATTTGTCTATTGAATTGTGGACATAGTTATTTTCAGTTTAGAAATAACTGTTTAGGACTATCGGTGGAGGATAGTCATGATTGTTGTAGACATTGCATGTGGATTAGGAATAACTGGAACTAATCACATGGGTTAAGTCATTAATTTTGACTGTGGCATTGATACAGAAAATACGTGTATTGATTGAGCATTGCATTTGCATACATTGTTTGTGTGTGGGAGGAGATAGGGGATGTACTCCACGGTTTAGGGGAAGATAGGGGATGGACCTCTAAACCGGATTTTGTTTGGGAGGAGATAGGGGATGGACTCCATTAGCATCACTTTTATGTGTTCTTATTTATATAGAAGTGTTTTATTGATACAGCACTAAAATGTGTATCAATCTGGAAGTATGAAGTTTTTGATTTGAGCTTGAGTCTCGTTTGTTAGTTGATATTGGAAGGATGTGAATATGATATATGTGATTCACTGTTGTAAGTTTGGCCAGGTTCTGGGCCATGTTGATAAAATTGGAAAGTAAAATGTATCTTAGACAATAGTGTCATGAGACTGTAAAATAAAGTAATTGATTATCTTGGTTAACCATCTGTTGAATGCTATTGCTTTATTCATTGCTTATATGTGGTTTAGTATATTTCTACTGGGCTGTGGCTCACCCTTTATGGGAACATCATTTTCAGGTTCAGGTGATAAACTACCTCCAAGGAATTAGCTTGGGAGGGTTTGGCTTCTGGATTGAAGAAGACTATTTTTCTGTTATTTGCTTTTATTTGTTAGCACATGTAAAAAAACTCAAGCCTAGGGCTTTTCTTGTATTGAGTTAGAACTCGAATGTTTGTAACCAAGTGTTGGCTTGGAAAGATGTAAGCCTGTAGGGCATTTTATTTGATTATTTAGTAATACTCTGATGAATGAATTAATAAAATGTCTTCTTTAAATAATGCATG
Source organism: Camellia sinensis (assembly GCF_055761805.1). Classification (NCBI taxonomy): domain Eukaryota; kingdom Viridiplantae; phylum Streptophyta; class Magnoliopsida; order Ericales; family Theaceae; genus Camellia; species Camellia sinensis. The sequence goes on from NC_138962.1 coordinate 106,066,710, forward strand.
TCAATGATATATAATAGATTAATTTTGAGGGCGTGACAACTTGGTATCAGAGCGTACCGGGTTTGAATACTTTGGGTACGTGGGAAGTGATTAGTATCACATTGGGTTCGTCTCGTTTGATAGAGACTTAGTGTAATGTTATATGCTTATGTGATAACATGTTTATGTGATTATGTGGGTATGGAATGTAGTTTCTAGGAGGTTGATTGGACCCTTGAGTTTCTTGTAGTCTTGTTGGAAAGGCACTTGATCACTGCTGCTTCCAACCGGAACTATAGTAACGCATTGGGACTATCATTATCCGGAAATGAAATTCGTAGGTGCTTATGTGATTATGTGCTTACGTGGAATGAATTATTGTTGTCCATTGAACGAGGACGCGAGTGTTTAGCTTCGGCACATTTATTAATGTGCTAATGTCTTTGTTTCCTTTATTAGGATGTCAGGACGAGGACGAGGACGCGGTAGGCGTGGTAGGCCGGGTAGGCAGGAGTTGCCTGTGCCAGAAGAGATTCCGGCAGTTCAGGAGGGAATTGGCCAAGCCAATGTGGCCGAGCCAGTAGGCCAGCAGGCTATGGGCGCTCTCGCCCGAGAGATAGCAGGGGCATTCAGGGAGTCAGTAGGCATTCTTAGAGCTGAGAATCAAGCTCAGGCTGGTATTGCGGATGCAGGACCTTCCTTTCTGAAGAGGGAGTTCTTCCGGTCCAATCCGGATGAATTTGTGGGTGATCCTAAAGAGCCACTTAAGGCCGATGAATGGCTCGAACAGACAACGAAGACGTTTGAGATGCTTGGCATCGAAGACGAGGGGTTGAAAGTGACCTTGGCATCTTTCCAGTTGAAGGGGGATGCGGGTCAGTGGTGGAAATTTACTAAGGGGCGTATAGGAGGTACATGAGAGGCTTTTGTGAATGCATTCCAGGACAAGTTTTTATCTCCGGCAGTCAGGGAGAAGCTGCGAGACCAGTTTTGTCAACTTAAGCAGGCGAGTTCTTCAGTGGCCGAATTTGAGGCTGCATTTACTAGTTTGTCCAGGTTTGCACCTGAGTTGGTGGCGTCTGAGGAACGCCGTTGTATTGAGTTTGAGAAGAAGTTGAGGCGTGGCCTCAAGCTGAGAGTTGGGGGAACTATGATTCGAGATTATGGGCGTATGGTTGATGCTGTAGCCCATATGGAGATCATGATGCAGGAGGAGGAGGAAGGGCAGAAGGGCTCCAAGAGGAGTCAGGATGGTCAGAATGATGGTAGGAGACAGAAGGGTTTTAATCCCCAGCAGTCTCAGGGTAGCTTTTCTCGATCGACTTTTCCTGTACCGAGTGTTAGTTCGGGAAAAGGCAGTCAGGGAGACATTACCTGTTTCAAGTGTGGCCAGCTGGGCCACAAGTCTCCAGTTTGTCCTCAGAGGGGAGGAGTTCAGAGAGCAGCATCTTCTTCGGCTCCATCTCAGAGCCAGAGTCAGGGTAGAGGTCAGCCACTCTCGTGTTATCAGTGTGGTCAGCCAGGGCATATGAAGAGGTATTGCCCGCAGTTGGGTGGCACATCTGGTGCATCTGGTTTGAGGCCGATTCAGGGTCAGCAGCCAGCTCAGTCGGGTCAGGCCTCAAAGGCCAATCAGGGGGCTTCATCATCTCAGTCGGTGCAGCAATCTTATGCTCCTAGGGTTGAGCAGGTTGATCAGAGGTCGTCTGGGCGCGTGTATGCTGTTACCGCGCAGGATCTTGTGCCAGCACCATCAGTTGTGAGAGGTACCTTCTTGTTTTGCAACTCGGTTGCTAATGTTTTGATTGATACGGGTGCATTTCATTCCTTTGTGTCTGCTGCATTTGCATCTGTTTTGGAGTTGGAATTAGCACAGTTAGCATCTCCTATATGTGTAGTATCACCTCTTGGGGGTGAATTGATTTTGAAACAAGGCGTTAGGGGTTGTGATATAGAGGTTGATTATCATAGAATCCCATTTTCCTTTGTAGTTATGCCTATGAGGGGTTTCGATGTTATTTTGGGTATGGACTGGTTATCATCATACCGGGCAGTTATTGATTGCTACCGCCAGAGGGTCACTTGTTGTACCGTGAGCGGAGAGTATTTTCATTTTCTGGGGGACCGGGTTGGTGATGTGTTGCCACCGGGGTATGTTCGGCGAGGAAGGAGTGAGCTTAGTGGGCTACTAGCTAACCTTTTGATTAGTGAGGATAATGAGACTCAGATTGTGTTGCCAAGGGTGGTTTGTGAGTACTCGGATGTCTTTCCCGAGGATCTTGTTGGTTTGCCACCGCATCGGGAGATTGAGTTCTCTATTGACCTAGTGCCCGGCACGGCGCCGATTTCCATGGCACCTTATTGTTTTGCCCCAGCCGAGTTAGTTGAGTTGAAGATCCAACTCCAGGAGTTGCTAGATAAGGGCTTTATACGTCCTAGTGTTTCACCGTGAGGAGCACCGGCCCTCTTTGTTAAAAAGAAAGGTGGTGCTTTGAGACTTTGTATAGATTATCGGAAATTGAATCGGGCTACGGTTAAGAATAAGTACCCTATGCCTCGTATCGATGATTTGTTTGACCAGTTGAAGGGTTCCCGTTGTTTCTCTAAGATAGACTTGAGATCGGGTTACCACCAGTTGAGGGTCAGGGAAGAGGATATTCCGAAGACGGCATTCCGTACGCGGTATGGCCATTATGAGTTTTTGGTGATGCCATTCGGGCTCACCAATGCACCGGCAGTTTTTATGGATTTGATGAACCGGATCTTCCGGGAATTCTTGGATCGGTTTGTAGTCGTTTTTGTGGACGACATCCTTATCTATTCGCCTTCTGAGGAGGAGCACGAGGCACATTTGAGGGTGGTGCTTGAGTTACTTAGAGCCCATAGGCTGTATGCCAAGTTTGGGAAGTGTGAGTTCTGGCTGAAAGAAGTCAAATTCTTAGGCCATGTGGTATCCGGTGAAGGAGTGTCTGTTGATACATCCAAGGTAGAGGCAGTGCAGGATTGGGCACAGCCTAAGAGTGTATTTGAGATCCGCAGTTTTCTGGGGTTAGCTGGGTATTACCGTCGGTTTGTGAAAGATTTCTCCAGGTTAGCATCACCGTTGACTAAACTGACTCGGAAGGGAGTCAAATTTGTATGGAGTGAGACTTGTGAAAAGTCGTTTCAGGAGTTGAAAGTTAGACTGACTACCGCTCCAGTATTGATTATTCTAGAGAGAGGGTTGGGTTATGCAGTCTATTGTGACGCCTCACGAGAGGGTCTGGGTTGTGTGTTAATGCAAGAAGGGAAAGTAGTTGCCTATGGCTCTCGTCAGTTGAAAATTCACGAGCAGAATTACCCTACACATGATCTAGAGTTAGCAGCTGTGATTTTTGCCTTGAAGATTTGGAGGCATTATCTTTATGGTGAGAAATTCGAGGTGTTCTCGGATCATAAGAGTTTGAAGTATTTATTTACACAGAAAGACTTAAACTTGAGGCAGAGGAGGTGGATGGAGTTCATAGAGGATTATGACTTTGAGTTGCATTATCATCCGGGAAAGGCCAATGTGGTGGCTGATGCCCTTAGCAGGAAACCTGTTGGTGACATAGCTAGTATAGCCATCCGAGAGTGGGAGATGTTGGGTGCACTTGGAGAGTTTGATTTACTTATGGGCGAATCCGTTGAGGCTGCGGCCTTGTTTTCTGTTGTTGCACAGCCTACACTTGTGACTCGAGTGTCAGAAGCTCAGAGAGGTGACCTTGAGGTAGAATCTCTCCGTGAGAAGATTTCCAGTGGAAAGGTTGAGAAAGGTTTGACGGTGTATTCCGACCTGAGTGTGAGATATCGAGACCGTCCGTTTGTGCCGGAGTCTTGCCGAGAGGAGGTACTCCGAGAGTTTCATCATTCACGCCTTGCGGTGCATCCGGGAGGCACTAAGATGTATCGGGATTTGGGTCGTCAGTTCTGGTGGCGGGGTATGAAGAGAGATGTGGCAGCTTTCGTATCTAAGTGTCTTACTTGTCAGCAAGTGAAGGCCGAACATCAGAGGCCAGCGGGTTTGTTGCAACCCTTGCCTATTGCCGAGTGGAAGTGGGAGCATGTCACTATGGACTTCGTTGTAGGTCTTCCGAGGACTCAGCGGGGTAGTGATGCTATTTGGGTGGTTGTAGACCGGTTGACTAAGTCGGCGCACTTTATTTCTATGCCCATGAGAGATTCGGTAGATCATCTTGCCGACTTGTATATTCGGGACATAGTGAGATTGCACGGGGTCCCAGTGACGATCGTCTCAGATAGAGATCCTCGTTTTACTGCTAGGTTGTGGCAGAGTTTGCAGAGTGCCTTAGGCACTAAGTTGACCTTTAGCACGGCTTATCATCCTCAGACTGACGGACAGTCCGAGCGTACTATTCAGATACTTGAGGATATGTTTCGGGGTTGTGTTCTAGACTTTAGTGGGTCGTGGGAGAGGCACTTGCCGTTGGTGGAGTTTGCCTACAACAACAGTTTCCAGTCTAGTATCGGTATGGCACCATTTGAGGCCTTGTATGGCCGACCGTGTAGATCTCCTGTGTGTTGGGCCGAGGTGGGTGATGCACCTCTGTTGGGTCCAGAGTTGGTGAGGGAAACTACGGAGAAAGTTGAGCTTATCCGTAAGAGGCTTGTTACAGCACAGAGTCGTCAGAAATCGTATGCCGACCGTAGGAGGAGACCTTTGGTGTTTGAGGTGGGTGATCATGTCTTTCTGAAGATATCACCTAGACGGGGTTTGATGAGGTTTGGGAAGAGTGGGAAGTTGTCCCCTCGATTTATTGGTCCGTTTGAGATCCTTGAGAGGATTGGCGAGGCTGCTTATCGTTTAGCTTTGCCGCCGCAGTTGTCTGGAGTACATGACGTGTTTCATGTGAGTATGCTTCGGAAGTATGAGCCGGATCCATCACATGTGTTGGATTGGACCGATTTAGTGGTTGATGTGGATATTTCGTATGAGGAGAGACCGGTTCGGGTATTGGATAGGCGGGATCAAGTCTTGCGAGGCAAGACCATCCCTTTGGTCAAAGTTTTGTGGAAACACCACGGAGTGGAGGAAGCCACTTGGGAACGTGAATTGGAAGTCCGCGAGAAATATCCGGACATGTTTGTTGATTTGTAATCTTATAACTAGATTCTGTTATATTGTTGAACTTAAGAGCTTTACATATGTCTTCAGTTGTAAAACATTGAGTATGTTTTGGTAATTGGTTGTATCTTGAAACTTGTTTCATTATAGAAGATTAGTGTAACATTGTATATGTTGGTTACATTGTTGGATGTGTTATATATATCATGCAATTGAATATGATATGGAAATTGTTAACATTGAAAGGAATAATGCATAATAGTGGTGCAGGTTGAAATATATGTTGTTTTATATATATTGTGGGATACCTCTTGATAAAAAGATGAAGTGACCAGTATTGGGTCAAGTTGTTTATTATTGTTATATACTATCTTTGGGTATTAAAAAAAAAAAAAAACCTGTTTTCAAATTTGTGCCTAATTTCGGGGACGAAATTCTTTGAAGGGGGGGAGGTTATAGCGACCCCGGTCTTTTCCCATTTAATTATTGTATCCGGACTGTTCCGTAGATTCTGTCATTGTATTATGGTTGTTGTTGTTATTCCTTATTTTTCTCTTTTGGAATTATAGGATGTGTTGGGCAGGTTTGTTTCAGGTTGGTTGGGTTTAGAAACCAAGTGTTGCTGTCCAGGTTTTTGGTTCTTCGCTCGAGCGAGGAGTTGTTCGCTCGAGCGAGAGGTAGTGTTTGATTTGGACCTGTAGCTGTGCATTCTTGGCTCGAGCGAGCTTTTCTTCGCTCGAGCGAGTTAGTTCATCCTTCGCTCGAGCTATAGTTCCTTCGCTCGAGCGTGTGTCTGGGTTCAGACCTGAGGGTTTGAGTTCTTCGCTCGACCGAGCTTTCTTTCGCTCGAGCGAGCATTTGAGTTGTTGGCTCGAGCAAGGCTTCCTTGGCTCGAGCGTAGTTTCTCTGTGTCTGGTCGCTCGAGCGACCAAGTCTTCGCTCGAGCGAGCCTGTCCAGTTTATATACACAGCAGCGGGATTTGATCAGTCTTTTTCATATTCTTTTGATTCAAAACCCCAGGTTCGACTTCTCTCTCTCCCTACTCACCTTCTTTCTTAGATTTGATCCATTTAGGGTGTGTTTCTACCCTAGATCCTTCATTAAAAAGATAGAGTGAGGCAAGGGCTACCATTTAATCTGAGCATTTGACGATTTGGAGCACTTTGGTATTTTGGGCACTCATCTCTTTCTTCACCTTTTTGGGTTGTTTTCTTTGAGGTAGGGATTTCCTACTCCATTTTATAGGTTATGTTCTAAGTTTTGGTATTTTAATATGTTCGGAATACTTTGGTAAATTTTGGGAAAAACCTTAGTTGAATTATTGAATTGATTTGTATAAGTAATTCATGGAATTGGGAAAAGATTGTTAAATTCATGGAATTGGGGAATTCATTGATTAAATGGCATAATTGGATAATTTGAATAATTTGTCTATTGAATTGTGGACATAGTTATTTTCAGTTTAGAAATAACTGTTTTGGACTATCGGTGGAGGATAGTCATGATTGTTGTAGACATTGCATGTGGATTAGGAATAACTGGAACTAATCACATGGGTTAAGTCATTAATTTTGACTGTGGCATTGATACAGAAAATACGTGTATTGATTGAGCATTGCATTTGCATACATTGTTTGTGTGTGGGAGGAGATAGGGGATGTACTCCACGGTTTAGGGGAAGATAGGGGATGGACCTCTAAACCGGATTTTGTTTGGGAGGAGATAGGGGATGGACTCCATTAGCATCACTTTTATGTGTGCTTATTTATATAGAAGTGTTTTATTGATACAACACTAAAATGTGTATCAATCTGGAAGTATGAAGTGTTTGATTTGAGCTTGAGTCTCATTTGTTAGTTGATATTGGAAGGATGTGAATAGGATATATGTGATTCACTGTTGTAAGTTTGGCCAGGTTCTGGGCCATGTTGATAAAATTGGAAAGTAAAATGTATCTTAGACAATAGTGTCATGAGACTGTAAAATAAAGTAATTGATTATCTTGGTTAACCATCTGTTGAATGCTATTGCTTTATTCATTGCTTATATGTGGTTTAGTATATTTCTACTGGGCTGTGGCTCACCCTTTATGGGAACATCATTTTCAGGTTCAGGTGATAAACTACCTCCAAGGAATTAGCTTGGGAGGGTTTGGCTTCTGGATTGAAGAAGACTATTTTTCTGTTATTTGCTTTTATTTGTTAGCACATGTAAAAAAACTCAAGCCTAGGGCTTTTCTTGTATTGAGTTAGAACTCGAATGTTTGTAACCAAGTGTTGGCTTGGAAAGATGTAAGCCTGTAGGGCATTTTATTTGATTATTTAGTAATACTCTGATGAATGAATTAATAAAATGTCTTCTTTAAATAATGCATGTCAATGATATATAATAGATTAATTTTGAGGGCGTGACAGTTATTTATTGAATGTAAGCCCAGGGCTGTACTTGCGTTGAGTTAAAACTCTATTTTATAGAACCAAGAATATTCTTGGATAAATTTGTAAGCCTGCAGAGCACTTATTATCTGTTTGGCTTCCGTTTCATACTTGTTGTAAAATGTATGCTTGGGATTGGAACTGGGGCATTGAGATGTGAACAACATATATTTGGCATTTGGGATTAAATGGAAATGGATGTATGGAATAGTTAGCTATAAATATGTGTTAGTCTATCAGATGGGTTTGTTGTATAAATAGATATACATTGCCCAATTTTTTTTCAGGGCGTTACATTGCATCCATGGGTACATAAGATGTAGACATGCCACTTGAAGGCATGATTCCATAAGCATCAGTTTGCTTTTTCATCACCATAACTCTAAATTAGACAAGTTCCACTGGGGGTGCCAAAATATGTTAGCAAAAATCTGATTTTGGTCAAATCGATAGAGAAACTAGTTTTCACAAACAGCAACTCAATTATGCAAATGTGATTGGTGTCCTATGCCTTGACAGTTTCAAGGACTTCTTTGGAAGTTGTTATGTGAAGAAACAAATACAAATAAACTGGAATTCGATTGATTAACAAGTAAACTTGTCACTTAATTACAAGTTCAAAAGGTATCATAATCGACAGGGCCAAACTTGGTTACAGGAACTAAATTACAGATAGACTACACGTAAGTACAAGAACTACTCCTAAATAAGTTACACCACTCCTAGATTTCACATGGATTGTGAATGTGGTTGAAGGTCCTCTATCCTTTGAATTCCCAGCTTTTATATGGCCTCTAATGGTTATGTTGTGCTACCACATGTCCATTTACTATGCTCCTATAACTGTCCATGAACTGCAACTGCCTTTGCATTTTCTCTTCTTCTGCAACTGTTATGTGTCACACCCTCATTCCTCTTTCTTAGGCCACTAACTTCACTTCCTTCATTCTTGGGCCTCCTCTGCATGTGCTCATACCTATGTCGACAGAGGATTCCAAGTTTTGGTGCCAACAACTGTTTAGTCCTCCATTTTTTCTTTTCAATCCAAAGGTCCTATTAAAGTGGAAATTACACAAAGGGTAGTCACTTACATTTTGAGTTTCATTTTTTAGGGATAAAAGTGGGTTTCTCCAAATATAAATTACACATTTATGCAATTCGCACTATAGAATTTTTGGATTTTCCTTCTTTCTAGAACAAATCTCACATTGCGAACAAAAACGTAACACTCTAATGTAACACTCCAATAACGTAACACTCTAATGTAACACATTAGAAAACTCCTTAATGTACTTTTTCAAAACGTTACAATGTAATACTAAAAAAAATTCCTTAGTGTGTTTTTCCTAAACAAAATACTCTAATGTAATACCTAAAAAAAAAAAAAAAGAAAACTCCTTAGTGTACTTTTCCTAAACGTAATGCTCCAATCAATGTAATCCCAAACATAACATTTCAACGTAACATACTTCAATGTAACACACAAAAATATTAAAAACTCATTAGTGTACTTTTTCTAAACGTAACCCTCACAATTTGAAATTATTAATTTGTCCAAAATTTATTAAGGAATTTTTGTAATCCTTTTCGAATGGTTTAAAGAATCCTTCTGGAATGGTTTAAAGAATCCTTCATCCTTTTGGAATGGTTTGAAGAATCCTACATCACTTTTTTGGAGTGTTACATTAGAGTGTTACATTTGAGAAAAGTACACCAAGGAGTTATTTTATGTGTTACATTAAAGTGTTACACTAAGGAGTTTGTTTGGAGTGTTATATTGGAGTGTTACGTTTGGAAAAAGTACACTAAAGAGTTTTTTTTATGTGTTACATTAGAGTGTTATACTAAGGAGTTTTTTTTTTTGAAGTATTAGATGAGAGTGTTATATTTGAAACAAATACACTAAGGATTTTTTTTAGTGTTACATTGGAGTATTACGTTTGAGTGTTACATTAGAGTGTTATAGTTTGAAATTATACATTTGTCCAAAACTTATTGAGGTTGTACTCCTTTTAAAATGTTTGAAGAATCTCATATCCTTTTAGAATGTTTGAAGAATTGTACCCCTTTTGAAATGTTTTCTAAATAAAAAAGATTCTCATACAAAAATTTATCCCAAATTTAATTCTCGCGGATTGTGTACCTTATCTTTCTAGTATAAAAGAAAAAAAAAAAGAGAATAAAACATAATAGAAATAAGGGTATGACCATAAATTCAATTTTCAAATAATATATTAAATCTACATTTTCAAAATCAATGGGACTAATTGGTCTATAAAAAAATCATTGGGATAAAATGATCACTATTCCTCAAAATGAGATTTATAGGTAAATTTTCGTTTCAAAATTCATTTTATTCTATATTGGGTATAGAATAAAAAATCACCTTATTGCGAAAATAAAATTGTAGGAATATTCAGAGAAATGGGCCGGGGAAAGGCCAATATTGGCGCATCATCCAATTCCTGCCTAGAGAGTGAGTATCTATGGATGGTCACCGCCAACTAGTATAAGCAGCAAACTGCAAGACACAAACAAACAAATAAAACCACCGGGGTGGTGGTCGGGTGGTTCTTTGCTTTTCTTCCATGCAAGATGTTTGGGTTCGATACTGGGAATGTAATTTTTTTTGAAAGACTGCACTGTACTCCAAAGTCCTAAGACACTTGTTGTGGAGTGAGTTGGGTTAAATCTGGTCGTCAATCAATTACACCGGCCTGCATAAGTTATGATATCTCCACTAAACTTTTTTTTTTTTGGTTAAAAAGAAAAAAAATAATAATAATAATAACACATTCTGTCACACCATTTTTATTATTTATTTTCTCAATACCAAAATCGTCTCAGATTTTTATCACAATTGAGGGTTTACTTTTTTTTCTTCTTCTTCTTTTTGGATCGTTAACACAACTAAGGGTTCCAAGTACAGTGATTAAATTAAACACATGATGAAGCCCAAAAATATTCCAGTAAGAAACAGAGAAAAAAAAAGAAGGTAAACTACGTTTAGCAGACTAGAAGAATAATTCAAAGAGGAGAAAAGAGAAAAGCAGAACAGAGACATTGTGAATAAAAAAAAAAAGAAAAAACCCTTCATTACAATCTTGATCCCTCTGATGCAATCCCAACAAAAAGAAGCTTTATACTCTCTTTCTTTAACAAACTAACTACTTTGCTAACTAACTCTACTCTCATAACAAACTATATTGTCCATTTCTTCATATTTCTAGCTTCTATTTTTCACCTGTATCAACACACACCACTGTTTTTATGGTCATTCTGTTTTCTTTTCCTTTCAAATATTTCCTTTTTCTCTTCTATCTATAATTCTATATACCTCTACTGAATGGATTAATTTCATTCTCATTTGCTATTGAATCTGTATTATTCTTAGGTGCCAATAGTAGTCTCAGCCTCCTCTTTGTATCCTTTTATGGGTGTTGGGTGGTTGAAAATAGTACATTTCAATCATTTCTAGTTTTTTGTTTTATGGGTTAGTATATGTTGTGTGATCACCATCTCATCGTTACCACTAAGACTAATGTAATTTATTTTGGTAAAATCAATTAGTTACATCAACATTTCAAATGTTGGCATATCATGGATTGGCTTCATCATAATGTTTCTAACAGCTACAAACTAATTGTTTTAGTTGCTTGTATTAGTACATGGTATTCATTTTCCCTTGAAAATTTCCAAGATGGGAACTAATGGGTAGTTTCATTTTCTCTATTGAAATTCTAATTTTTATTTTTATTTTTATTCTAGAGTGGACAACTTTCTAACTCTATTACAAACTTGCAGTTGTGACTTTAAACGCTATCTTCCTTTGGTTGTTCAGCTTGGAAAGTTTTTTTTTTCTATTTTTTTCAGTGTTTTGTGAAAGAAATATAGAAAATATTTGTGGATGGTTTAAATGGTGAAACCTATACTAACTAATTTTTTTTTGAAGGCACCTATTAACTATTGTTGTTATTACTTTTTTGTTCTCAAGGGTGTTTTTTTTTTTTTTTTTGGAAACATGTAGAGACCCTAAGTTTTAGTCATTGTACTTTAAATTCTAAGTTTCTAGTTAATTCTATTTTATTTTCCAATTTTGCTAAACTTTGCAATTAGGACCAATGGAACCTTAGTATATATTTCTAGCCTTTATTAATTGCAAATAGGTATTTGAGTATTATCGCATAACATAGAAAAATTCCTAGCGCTTGAGTTTTATTTCATTTTAAACCCTAAGTTTATTTACTAACTTTGGTAATACATTTTATTTTCCTTTTTCTTTACGTTAATTTCTTTTGTATACTAAAAGGTGGAGGATCCCCTCCAGTCCAAATTTTATTTAATTTTAAACCCTAAGTATATTTACTAACCTTGATAATACATTTTATTTTCCTTTTTCTTTATATTAATTTCTTTTGTATACGTGGAGCATCCCCTCCAGTCCAAAATTTGAGGTGTTGTTTTGGCCTGTGGAGCCTACCATGTGTCTTGTTTTGATAATCCAAACCATTCATTTTATCGAGTATTTCGTGTATTTCATCCACACACAAAAAAAAAAAAAGTTCGATTCAATAATTATAACTAGTTCAATTTATTGCGTTTATCATTAAAAAAAATGTATAGTTTATTTTTTTTGTCGTCCATTTGTTTTTTTTGGTGAAAAATACGGTAAATCAAACTAATTACAGTTATCAGATTGGCAATAAAGTGAGCAAAACTTCCAGGTTGACCATCTGATCGACCACCCAAAGCTTTTTTCTTGCTTCGTTGCGTAGCCTTGGTTTTGTTGTCCTGTTTGCTGCTTTGCTTTGGCTGCCTACTTCTTTGCATGCATCAAATAATTCTAAAGAAAACCAAGAGATTAGAATTATGATAATTGGATGATCGAGGGCTGTCCTGGCAGATGATCGGGAGGATGTCCAAAACATTTCACCAAAGTATTACACAAGGTGGTCATCCTGGGGAATGACCACAATGCAAAAAAAAAAAAAAAAACATTTCAACAGAGTATTACACAAGGTTGTCCACCTGGGGGATGACCACAATCTGGAGATGTCTTAGCGGACGGCCGGGAGGACGTCCTGGGGATGTCCTAGCAGACGACCAGGTTAAAGAATAAGAATATTTTAAAAGAATATAGCTAAAGTAGAGCATCGTTGCAGTGTATGTTTAAAAAGTGACTAGCTAAAGTAGTAAAGTGAAATTTTGGATAACTATTTTAGCTATGTTTGCTGGAGATACTCTAAGCACCACCATCATTTCACTACAACGATCACAGTCGCTACTATTATCACCACTACCACTACAACTACGACAACCCTTCTACCACTACAATAACCACCTCATTATTCTACCACCACAACAACCACCATCACTACACTACCGCCAGCACTCCCTTTTTATCTTAAATACATAATCCCTCCACCGTTACCACAACCACTCTCTACCTCCACCACCATTGTCATTGGCATTATAGGCACCATTGTTGCTCCACCTCCACCACCACCAACATCAACTCACTATCACAATATAAAATAAAAATATATATTTTTAAAAAATAAAATTTTAATTTGATATTATATATATCAAACAATTTGTTTTAGCTTAACACTTAAATTTTTATCAATTAGTTTTTCAGCTTAAAAAAAATCAACATTTAGTTTTCATTATCAAATAACTTTTTAGTTTAAAAAATTCAGTATTAAGTTCTTAACACTAAATTTTCAGTTTTCAATTTTTAATTTTATCAAATATCACCTAAGCGAACATCTCATTTTTATGTGAACACAAAATGAAGCTCTATATAATGCAATTTTAAAATCCAAAATTGTATAAAAAAGAGAGAGAGAGAAGAAAAAAAAAAACACACACATTTTAACATGTGCGATAATTTTAACTTTCATTAATTGGAAGGGTGAAAAAAGAGAAAATCCCACACTACACCCATGTAGAATTGTTTCAGTTTTGAGATTGCCACTTCAATATCATGTATTGACAATTATAATGTATTTTCTTGAAAACTATACCAATATATGCGTACAATACGCATAACATTTGCCTGGCGTCTCTTTATATATATATATATATATATATTGTGGTATCAAGAGGTTGGGATGATTTGGATTCATTTATGATTTCTGCATCATATTCTATACTAGCAATTTCTTCTAATAAGGAATTCCCCTTCAACTACTTATGAAGAAAGGCTAGTTTTTTCTCTACTAGATCTTTTTTTTTTTTTTTGTAATTTTTAATTTTAAAATTTATTTAGGAGGAAATAGAGAAGAGGAACCGGGCAATTTGCATAGCACAACAGTAAGACTCGCATCGAAGTGTCCTGTTTGGTAAGAAAGCGCCTCATATGCTAAACCAATCCTTGATCTTTGCTTAATGAATCTTCAAACACAAGTAATAGTCAATTTTGGTAGGTGGGTATAGAGCAGTGTATATATGGGGTGTCATTTCATTTGTTTAGTGGTTTTTATTAACTTGTCTTATACTCAAACTGACTGTATGCAAAGAATTTCTAAGTTACCAACTTCCCTAGATTTGAGCTGTGTGATCTGGTGTTATGTTCCAATAATTTATTAATCACCTCACCTAGTGGCTTATTAAAAATTTAATTGACAGTTTTACCATTTTGTTTCAAGAAATATATATCAAATTGTCAATCTTTATCAGTACAAAAACTATGCAAACCAACTCGAAAATATGCTTCTGCAGTCATTGGGGACAGACATAACAAATACATTTTAACTTCATTTTGTATTTGATTACAATCATACAAAATGTCCAAAACAAAATGTCTTCTTATTGTAGCAACTAATACATTAATTTCAATTCAAGGAGTAGTAATAGTATTTGTGGGGATATATTTTTATGAGTACCAACACGTGGCCAAGGTGATGCCGACGTGTCAGCCGAGGTGCCACGTGTCCTGGTCATGACGCCGAGGTTATCTCGGCTAGGCCGAGGTTGTCTCCGAAGATATCGGAATCCGGGATAAGCGGATAAGGGACAAGAGTCCTAGAATGAGGAAGGGACTCAACCTGGATAAGGATAAAGCTCTTAGGGAGTTTATCTTTATCTATTGAAGATTCCAGGATAAGCACTAAGCTAAAGTCCATTGAAGCAAGGCTTCTATTGGGACTATGATTGAGTTAACTATAAAAGAGAGGCACTCCCATGGGTCTAAGGTACGCATTTTATATTCAGAATAGTGAGTTAAGATCTATGGATTATCTTTGAGAGGTATTTGATTACTGACTTAATCATCGGAGTGCCCCTGGGTGGACGGACTACCGCCGGATTCTTATCTTTCTATTTTAGGTTGTTTGGGCTTATCCTATTCTGCTAGTGCTCTCCAGTTGAATACTGAGTTGGCAGTGTGGTCAGAAATTCACTTACACAATTTGGCGCCGTCTGTGGGAAAGAAAGAAGAATAGATGGCCAACGACGGACATAAAGAAAAGATTGGAGATAACACTCCTACTGGGAGTGGAAAACCTGGAGACCTTGGCGTCAAAGAGGACAACTGCAATGGAGACCAGAATCATGGAGGAAAGGACGTCGGCCAGGAAGACGGCGTACCAAAGAAAACGGACTAAAGCAGTTACTGTAACAAGGATGACCTACAGGTATGGAAAGAAAGATGCATGTGGAGAGACGACGAAGTAAAGACCATGGCAAACAAATTGGCGGACCTACAAACAATGCTCAATTTCGTGATGCAAAATAACGTCATGCAGCCACTGTTCCCGCTGCAGGACACGCCAATTCCAGCGGCCAATGCCCAGAAGGGAGGGCAGAAAACAATCCTTGTAGCCCCTCAGCACGCCAGGAACGAAAGACACTCTCACCAGCCTTCAAGGGAGGTCGGGCGAGGAGAACCAAGAAGGGAAGAATCTCGAAGGACACATCGCACCAAGGAGGCAGACCCCAGAGAACATCGGCATGTTCAAAGGCAGGAGTTGTGCTTCGATGCGACCAATGGAGAAAGATCAAAAAGGGGTCACAACGAAGCTAAAAGCAGCGCACCTAAGAGACTGAAATCTGGGAATAACCGAGCTCCCGGGCAGACCAAAGAGGATTTGAGAGATTACCTCAAGAGGAAACAAGAGCATGTCGAGGTAACTTCAATAGTTAAGCCGAGAACACCATTCTCGGTGGAGTTAGACAAAGTTGAGGTCCCAAAAAGATTCAGTATGCCGAGGTTCCAGATATACGATGGTAAGTCGGACCCCAACTTTCATGTCGGATTATACCTGAACTTAATGGCACTATACACTGGGAATGAGCCATTGCTTTGCAAGGTGTTCCCCTCATTCTTCGAGGAGATTGCATCGGACTGGTTTCACAAATTGCCGAGAGGAAGTGTAAAGACCTAGGAAAGCCTGGCCGAGATGTTCGTGGCCAGGTTCGTGACAAACAAACTGCAGCCATTAAGGGTGGACGCCCTAATGGCCCTAAGAATCAGTGAGGATGAAGGCCGTAGGGCCCACGCAAAAAGGTATTACGAGGTGTTCAACCGAATACCCGAATGCAACCAAGAGGTGGCAGTCGTGTCTTTCAAAAACGGCCTGAAAGATGATTGCGCACTACAAAAAGTCATTGGCGAAAACATTGCCAAAAAGCATGGAGGAGCTCATGGCCAGAATTGAAAATTATGCCAGAGCCGAGGAAGACACGCCAGGGATTAAGGCAACAAAGCAGGAGAAAGCAAACGGCTCGCCGAAACGAGGCCGAGGTAACAACGGATACAACAAACAAGAAATAGGACTGAGAACCGCACAAGCAGTCACGACTGTGTTCCGAATCCCAATTCACAAAGTCCTAGATAAAATCAGAACCCAACCCTATTTCAGAGCACCGGCAAGGGTTCCAGGAGAGTTTATGGGAAGAAGCCTTGGGAAGCATTGTGCTTACCATAACGAAGATAGGCATCTGACTCAGGGTTGTAGAGCCCTAAAGGCACACCTGGAAGACCTGGTAAGGCAAGGCCATTTGAGGGACCTTGTAGATGAGGCCAGGACAAGAGAAGAGTAGGCAAGACTACCTCAGGCACCAGCAGCTCCACCTCCCCCAGCACAGCAACCGCAGGCAGGTGGACCTCGGGTAGTTAATGTAATTCACTTGAAGGTCAACGAAAACAAAATACGGGGGGAGACACAGAAAGTAAAGCACCTACAACACGTATACCAGGTCCGGTAGAAAAGACCTCAGGCCGAGGAGTGCCAGGGACCAGTAGTGTTCTTTACTGAAGCCGACCTAGAGATGGTACAACATCCACACAACGATGCCTTGGTAGTATCCCTCCAGGTAGGGGAATGCCAAGTAAAACGCATCCTAATTAACCAAGGCAGCAGTTGTGACATCATGTATGTCAGATGTTACAAAGAGCTGGGCTTTCACCCTGATGATATGGAGCAATCTAATGGACCAATGGTCGGGTTCAATGGAACGCCGACGTGGCCGCTGGGTGCAACAAGCTTGGAAGTGCAGGCTGGCACCAAGAGGATAGAGACAAAGTTCACCGTAATCGACACACCCTCCCCTTATAATATTATCTTGGAAAGGCCATGGTTGCATGCAATGGGAGCTGTTCCCTCAACATTGCATTAACTACTACGATTTCCAATAGAACAGGGGATAGAGGAGGTCAGAGGAGATCAGTTACAGGAAAAAAACTGCTCCATGGCAGCAATGAAATCTACCTGCAGCATACGAGAGCCAGAAAGGGCAGAGATCGAAGACGAGGACGTGAAGGTCCTAGAGGACGTCGGCAAGGAGCCAGCCGAGAAGAGTGAAGAAGCACTGAAGAAAATCCTTGTCCAGCAGGGGGATGAAGAACGCTTCTTCTTTCTCGGCTCGGGCTTAGCCGAGGAAGAAGAAAAAGAGTTGGAGGCCTTCTTAAGAGAAAACATTGAAGTGTTTGCCTGGACGCCTTACGAAATGCCAGGCATTGACCCCGAGGTCACTTACCATAGACTGAACGTAGATAGGTCGGCCAAACCCGTGATCCAACGGGCAAGAAGACCAACGTTGTTGCATGTTGAGGCAATGGAAGAGGAAGTGGACAGACTACTGGAGGCCAAAGCCATTCGAGAGGTAAATTACCCGACATGGCTATCAAATACAGTGGTGGTAAAGAAAAAGAATGGTAAATGGAGAGTCTGCGTGGACTTTACCAGCCTGAACAAGGCCTATCCCAAAGACAATTTTCCATTTCCCAAGATAGACCAACTGGTGGACTCCACCTCAGGACATGGAATGATGAGCTTCCTGGATGCCTACAGGGGGTACCATCAGATAGCCATGTACCCTCTTGATGAGGAGAAGACTGTGTTCGTCACCCCAAAAGGGCTGTATTGCTACAGAGTGATGCCTTTTGGGTTGAAAAATGCAGGAGCAACTTACCAGAGATTGGTAACCAAAATGTTCAAACACCTGATTGGCCGAACAGTGGAAGTTTACATCAACGACATAGTCGTGAAGACCAAGGAACCTAAGGGTCATCTGGCCGACGTAAAAGCAGTCTTTGAGTCCTTAAAACATATCGGCTCCGACTCAATGCATCGAAGTGTGCATTTGGAGTTGGATCTGGTAAGTTCTTAAGATACCTGGTGACCAGAAAAGGCATTGAGGCCAACCCAGATCAGATTAAGGCCATCATTGAGTTAAAGAGCCCGATATTGGCAAAACAGGTTCAGATGCTGACTGAAAGGGCTGCAGCCCTGAATAGGTTCATAAGCAGGAGCTCTGACAAATACAAACCCTTCTTTAACTTAGTGAAGAAGGCCACAGACTTCCTATGGACAGAGGAGTGTGAAGTCGCCCTGGCCGACTCAAAGAAGTATTTGACCATGACTCCAGTTCTCTCAAATCTAGAACCTAGAGAGGAGTTGTTCCTATATTTAGCAGTTTCAGAACACGCGGTAAGCGCAATGGTAATCCGAGAAGAAAAAGGGGAGCAAAGGGCTGTTTACTATATAAGTAAAACCCTGGCTAATACAGAAACCAAGTATTTACCCCTAGAGAAGTTGGCACTGGCATTAGTGATGGCTTCAAAGAAACTGAACCATTACTTTCAAGCCCACAAAATTGTGGTGCTAACTGAACACCCTTTGAAGTCCCTATTGTAACAGGGAGATCTAACAGGAAGAATAGCCAGATGGGCAGTGGCCTTGGGCCAGTATGACCTAGAGTACAGACCCAGAACGGCAATCAAAGGCCAAGTCTTGGCCGACTTTGTGGCCGAGTTCACTCTAGGAGCCACCATGCATCGGACTCCGTCGAACTGAGATGAACGATGTCCAAGCAAGCAAAGAGGAGCCCAGCTGAGGGCAACAGAACAAAGGAAAGAAGAAAAACTAAGACCCTGGAGCATTTACATCGGCGACTCCTTTCGACTGTTTGTTAACGGAAGTTCAAACCGACAAGGAGCGAGGACAGGAGTAGTACTGGTATCTCCAGATGGGCAGACACTAGAGTAATCCATTCGTTTGGGGTTCAAGGCCTCAAACAATGAAGCAGAAAATGAAGCACTGATTGCAGGACTAAAGCTGGCAGTGGCAGTAGAAGTAGATAAAGTGATAGTCTTTTGTGACTCTCAGCTTATAGTCAACCAAACAACAGGTGAGTTCGTAACCCGAGATAAACGTATATCGGCATACACAAAGGAAGTAGGCAGATTGATGGCCTTGTTTCAAAATTGCCGACTACATCAGGTTAGCCGAGATGATAACAGTCACGCCGATGCCCTAGCCAACCTGGCTAGTGCAATACAACCTGGAATGGCAAGGACGATAATGGTTCATTACTTGTCGGGCTCGAGCATTGAATCACTGACCACGGAGCGCGAAACAATGTGTGTAGACATGGGACCAAGCTAGATGGATGCAATAATAACATTCCTGAAAGAAGAAAAACTGCCAGATAATCACAAAGAGGAACACAAGATCAGATTGAAGTCGGCAAGATTCAATCTGACAGCATAGGGACATCGCTACAGAAGATCCTTCACTGGACCCCTTTTAAGGTGTGTACATCCCTCACAAATTGAAGATTTTTTATATGAAATACATGAAGGAATATGTGGAAGCCACGCTGGGGGCAGATCACTTGCTCATAGGGCCATCACCCAAGGGTATTGGTGGCCTTACATGCAGAAAGATGCAGAAGCCTATGTCAAGAAGTGTGACAAGTGCCAAAGGTTTGCACCATTGATACACCAACCAGCAGCAGACCTAAACCCAGTATCCAGTCCCTGGCCGTTTGCCCAGTGGGGCATGGATCTTGTTGGACAACTGCCCCAAGCAACTGGGCAAAGGAAGTACCTATTGGTAGCAACAGATTACTTCACCAAGTGGATAGAAGCTGAGCCCGTAGCCAAGATTCGAGATGTGGATGTGAAGAGCTTCATATGGAAGAACATAATCACAAGGTTTGGGATCCCAAGAGCAATAGTTGCAGCCAATGGAACACAATTTGACAGTAAGCTGATCAAGAGCTTCTGTGCAAAGTTCAAAATCAAGAATTACTTTTCAACCCCAAGCTTTCCCCAAAGCAATGGACAAGCAGAAGCATCCAACAAAGTTATCCTGGATGGGATAAAAAAGAGGCTGGAAGCAGCAAAAGGAAAGTGGGTGGATGAACTGCCAAGTGTACTCTGGGCATATCGGACTACGCCGAGAAGATCAACTTGGGAATCCCCATTTGCCATGGCATATGGCACAGAAGCAGTCATTCCTCTGGAAGTCGGCATCCCAAGAATCAGAACTCAGGGAGTAGAGAATGGAACTAATGATGTATTACTAGCTCGAGATCTGGATCTGCTAGAAGAAAGAAGGGAGAGAGCTACAATTCAATTGGCAGCTTACCAGCAGCAGCTTGCCAGGGCCTATAATAAAAAGGTCAACCGAAGGGAGTTTCAAATCGGTGACCTCATCTTGAGAAAGGTTGTCGACAACAAGAAGGATCCTAGAGAGGGCAAGCTTGGCCCAAAATGGGAAGGACCCTACAAAATCATCTCGGTGTCGGGCAATGGGGCATATCGGCTTGAAGATAACGAGGGCAAAGAGTTGCCAAGGCCCTGGAACACTTGCAATCGGAAATTTTTCTATCATTAGATTTTATTATTTTTTATTATTTGCCGAAGTAATAAATAAAGTTTTAGCTTGATTTTTTTACACTTATGATTGATAAAGATACTTGACGAGGTTTCTGGAATACACGCATAATGAGAACCCAAGTGCAACTTCAGGTCACATTAGGGGGCAGAGAGTTGGAAAATGGTCTAAATACACAAGCTAAAATTAGTTTAACACTTGTTGAAATTTGTGAAAAAATTTACAAGTTGAAGTTAAACTAAAGTTATGTCTAACACTTGTTGAAATTTGAGAAAAATTTACAAGTTGAAGTTAGCCGAGATCATGTTTAACACTTGTTGAAATTTGTGAAAAATTTACAAGTTAAAGTTAAACTAAAGTTATGTCTAACACTTGTTGAAATTTGAGAAAAATTTACAAGTTGAAGTTAACCGAGATCATGTTTAACACTTGTTGAAATTTGTGAAAAATTTACAAGTTGAAGGTAAACTAAAGTTTTATCTAACATTTGTTGAAATTTGAGAAAAATTTACAAGTCGAAGTTAACCGAGATCATGTTTAACACTTGTTGAAATTTGTGAAAAATTTACAAGTTGAAGTTAAACTAAAGTTATATCTAACACTTGTTGAAATTTGAGAAAAATTTACAAGTTGAAGTTAGTCGAGATCATGTTTAACATTTGTTGAAATTTGTGAAAAATTTACAAGTTGAAGTTAAACTAAATTTGTATCTAACACTTGTTAAAATTTGAGAAAAATTTACAAGTTGAAGTTAGCCGAGATCATGTTTAACACTTGTTGAAATTTGTGAAAAATTTACAAGTTGAAGTTAAACTAAAGTTATATCTAACACTTGTTGAAATTTGAGAAAAATTAACAAGTTGAAATTAGCCGAGGTAATGTTTAACACTTGTTGAAATTTGTGGAAAATTTACAAGTTGAAGTTAAACTAAAGTTATATCTAACACTCGTTGAAATTTGAGAAAAATTTACAAGTTGAAGTTAGCCGAGGAAATGTTTAACACTTGTTGAAATTTGTGAAAAATTTACAAGTTGAAGTTAAATTAAGGTTATGTCTGACACTTGTTGAAATTTGTGAAAAAATTTACAAGTTAAGGCCAAGGTTGTATTAAACTAAGTACTCATGTACTTTCCGATACAAACCGTTGGTGGGTATAGCTGAAGTATTTCAACCCGAGAAAATTACACTGTGAAAAGTGTGCATTGAAGATATGCAAAAAATTCTAAGTATGGAATCATACAAAAGCAGTAAAGAGAGGATAAAGATACAAGCATTCAAGAAAGAAGTTGTATTAACACTGAAAAGATGACATATCGGCCAAGCTTACAATTGTCCAAAAAGAAGAAAAACAAAAGTACAAACAACAAAGAAAAAAGACATCGAAATTAAGATTCTTCGGCAACACTGGGTGGTTGGGTTTAAAGTTCAGAAGACTGCTGGGAAGACATCTCGATAGCCTTCTCAGCCGCGAGCTCGACATCTATTTCCTGAAGGGTTTGATCGAGGCTCTTGTCGGTGAGAGGCACATCCGATAACGCTTTCTTAGGAGTGACATCCTTGGGAACCTCCTTACCCTCCTCATCCTGAGTCAAGTCTATGACTTTCTTATTTGAAGCAGGGGACTTGGCCCCAGCAGCTTCTTTTGATTTCCTCACCAAAGATTCCTCCTCAGACTCAGAGTCGTCGTCAGATTGGCTTGGAGTTGGGGGGAATGGCAGAGGAAGGACGTCGGTGTTCTTGAGGGGGGAGTCATCGGGGATTTCGAGCCTCTTCAGTAAAGTCATCCAACCAAGGGTAAAACCCTTGTTGCATGCTTGCTTTACTTGTTTCTCGTAATCCGCCGTGACGTCGGCCACCCCCTCATTGTACCCCTTCTCGTCGGCAGCCTTGACTTCGGCCTCTTTTGTGGCCAAGGCATCTTGAAGTTCTTTCCGGGCTTGGGTCATCTTTTCCTCGGCCTCTCTCTTTTGGGCCTCGAGAACCTTCTTGATAGCCTCAGCGGACTCCGCTTTTTCTTCGGTGTCATCTTTAGATTTGATAGCAGCCTTGGCCTGATCCTCCAAGGTCTTCATTTTTTATTGCAAGTTTTTATTAGTCTTCTGCAGACTAACAACCTCCCTATTCTTGTCGGCCAGCGCCTTCCTTGTCTCGAAAGATTGCATCGAGAAGGAATAGGCGTGCTGGATTGCCTGAACAAAAATAGACAGAGCAGAAGTTATTAGAAAATGTTATAAGTATGAAAAACAAAGAAAAAAAGAAAAGTTACCAAATAAAGAGACTTACTTGAACAGAGTGCTGGAGCATCAGAGCAAAGTTTTCATACTCGCTCACATCGGCGTTCCGGTAGAGATCGCCGGGAAGAAGTAGATCGGTACTAAGAGTGACGCCGACATTAACGTCGTCGGCACTATCGCCAGCCCTCACTGGCCTATCTTCCAGTGTTATTTGGGGGCCCAGGGGGAATCATGCTTCAGAGATCCCGAGGTGGCTGCAGAGGATGACCTTGGCCTCTTTGATCTGGCAGACTCGGATGGTTTGGCCTCGGCAGGCCTCTTCTCGACAGCAGAGTTGGACTTATCACTCTTAGCCAATTTGAAAATTGGCAAGGTGTCCTCAGTATCAATCTAAGTCACCTTTGCCTTTGGCTGAGCCTTCTTGATTCTTTTTTGCTTTTGCTTTGGTTGAGGCTGGGTTTGTGCTGGCTGAGCGTCAACGTCAGCAAGGATGTTGGCTAGGAGGTCTTTGGCGACTGCTTTTTGGTGACCCATCTCAGTAGCAAAAACAGTTCGTCGTCGTCGTCGGTGTTGAGATAGAGGGATCAGATATGGAGCCTAGGTGGACGGCTGCTCTGCTGGATCGGAGGTCGACCCCTGATTTGGCCGATATGAGAAGGCCGCTTAAGGAGTTGTGGCGGAAGGCGGGGAAAGGCTTTTCTTCCTCTTGGGGGCATCGGGAAGAACCGACTTATAGGTGGGAATGAAATTAAGTAGCAGAGGGGCCTTTCGTTTGTGGATAGGAAATCTAATAGCCTCTTCAAATCCTTACCGGGGAAGAAAGACTTGCGGAAGCCCTTTGATGGCTGTGGAAGAACTGCAAAAAGAAGAACACAGACATTAGAACAAAGTATTGAGAACTTTAGAAGAAAAAGTAAGAAAAAATGACACTTGGCCCTTACCATCTCCTTCCCCAAAAACTGTTCGACTTAGGGGATAAAGGTGGAGGTCATCGTCGAGCTGAAACTCCCAGTTGCCCGAGACGATGAAGTAATCGTCCCCAGCACCCTTGTTTGAGTCTGAGAGGTCGGCAATGAGCTTGTACTCAGTTGACCTCGGCTTGAGGTAGTGTAGCAGCGCCCGCGTGAGGGCCTCGCGCTACAGTTCGGACTCTCGATTTTGTGTCGCGGTTCTTAATCTTGAACCAAAGAGTCCAAATCTGGCAAATCGTTTTGAGAAACAGATTTTTGAAAAAGTAGTGCCAAACATGGACTGCTTTGCCAGATACAGAGTCGCCACCTAAATATTTTTTAAATGGGGAAATTTAGGAAACCCTGACTCGGTGCCGAAGGCCACACGTCCGTCATCACTGGAGTTGTCTCGGCTCGGGAGCTAGGGTACGATCGGGGAAGGTCAGCTATGAGCACCCCCTTTCGCCCGGTCCGAAGACTGGCCTCTACTAACCGTGATATCCATTTTTGAAAACTTTATGTGTTCTTATTCCTTTTATTAGCCTAGAATTACTATGTTATGCGCGCAGCAAACAAGTATAGACTAGATTGCCTAATTTGGAAAGAAACATTGCATATCCGTTCGTTTTGAAAATGCTTTGGAATTTGCTACTCGCAAGTAGGCTAAAACACGGATTTCAACGAGTTTTTCCAACTCAAGCAATCCAACCTTCACCCACAGGCATTCAAAGCAGTTTAACACATAAGCACTTAGCCGCATGGCAGGTACACTGTTATGGTAGCATTCACACGCATGCAATATGCTAAAGCATTTAAACATACTTACATCGTACTCCATGCCAAAACAAAAAAACTTGTTAGCAAACATGCATGATCCAAGTCCATGTTAAGTGCCTAATGCGTCGCATACAAAATGTTGCTAGAATAGGCTCGGCTATCCTAAACATGGCATGCGAAAATGCACGACTATCACATATTCAGTTTAGAATTTAAAATACGAATGCAGTTAGCGTGATGTACCGAGCCTAATGTATGCAATACAAATACATGAATGCACACATGCATAGCATAAGGTATGCTAAATTAAACGTGCCCTAATCTACCATCGTAAGCTGGTAAATAAAAGGGAAGAAAGAAGTGGGGATTGGAAGACATACATGTCACTCACCCACACTTATTACAGATTTGCCCTCGCTCGGAGGGACCAAATAAATATTACAAATTAATTAACTACGCAAGCTAATTAAATATTACAAATTGCTTAATTAATTAACAAATTAAATTAAGCTAAGAAAACAGATGAACTGCCTCGGGAAACGCGCCGCCATACGCAAGCTGCCTCTGTTTTCTTTCCTTTGCTCCTCTGGAGGTTGTCAAAACCTCAGGACTGCGTCCTTAGGTACTGGGGAGTACCATCGGCTGAGTGGAATTACCACCGGCAGTGGTATGTGGCCATCGGCACAAAATGAAGCCATCGGCAGAGAATTGATTGCCGGCCGGCACCTTACACTGTCGATCGGCAGAATGTTCCTGCAGAATCTGCAAATGACAGCAACAGAGGGCAAGGCAAAGCATGGCAGCACAATTCAAGGCATATATGCACTACTCATGTCCCTTATCATGGTGATGACTCAAAGGGACATGTGCCTCGATTCTCGGGCCACCAATCACGCATTTCCATGCATGATGGCCCAAAGAACCAAGTGTGCAACTTTGATTTCAAATGCAATGCAAACCAAATCAAACCAAACAAGGCCCAATTCCTATCACCAAGTCAAGGAACAAGGCATGCATGCAAGATGCATTGCAACCTAGGCATACAAGCTAAGGATGCAACATGTCATGGCGACTAACTTATGCAAGCATACAAGCATACATATGGCAACACAAATGGATGCAAAGATGGACTTAAACATGAATTAGGCGGCTCTAAATAGGCCTAAAACAGTGGCCATAATGCCCAAAGGTGAAGGCTAAACACATATGCACACACACACATGTTAAGACCCAAAACTTAGACACAAATTGAACAACCCTCAAGCACACTTGAAAGAGGGTAATCATGGACTAATTAGCATGCAACATAAGCATTGAAATCATGCTAAAGCATGGTGCCAAACCAAGCAATAAAATCAAGCCAAACATGCAACAAATAGTCCAAGTGTTCAAAGCAAACCAATGGAGTATTGAACTACACCTAGCAAGACCAAACATGGCATGGACTAAATGACTAAAAACAGAGTTTTAGGACATTAATACAAGGCCTAAGGGCCACTTAGATGGCATCTAAATGATTTAAAACCAAAGGCATGCATAAACACCAAAACATGGAGCATTGCTACACAAGCTTAAGAGGCATTAAAGATGCATGCAAGGCAATCAAACAAGCATGGAAATGGGACTGAAATAACATATAAAGTGACCCCAAATCACCAAATCAATGCAAAGATGTCATGCTATACATCCATATGCTCAAGGCCAACAAGCCTAAATACAAAGGAGCTACATGATGCATGCCAAATTCGACCCAAACAACCTAGGACAGACCTAGAACATGGCAACACATGCACAAAATCTTCACAAGATCAAGCCTAAAACATGCTCCAACAAAGGCTAACAACCTAAGGCACATTAAGGCATAAACATGGCATTACAAGGCAACTATGCTAAGCATGCATGGAGTACCAAAACCAACTTAAAATCATGTTATATTATGGATATATAAGCATGAAAAATAGTTCAAACATGCTCAACACACACTCAAGCATAATGCTCTCTCAAGAGGCCAAAATATGCCCTTTTCAAGGACAACAAGGAGAGGGGGTGGCCCTCTCCTTCTTGGGACTTCAAAGCATCATCTTCACCGCTGAAATCCCTCAAGATTTCAGTGGTGAAGAGACCTCAACACCAAAATCCCAGAGCTAGCACAAAATGGCTCAAAATGAGGCCTTTCAAGGCCTAAGGGGGGGTCAACCACCCTCAAACAACAAAACACTCTTAATAAACAATAAAGAGGGCCTAAAAACAGAACTTTTTTATGTTATACAATAAGCACAAAAACAGCTCTAAGATAGATAGAAAATCAATGCAAAAATGGGGCAAAATGGGGTAAGTTTCTCACCCTTGTAGACTTCTTCAACAAAGATGCTCCAATGGCCCTCCTTGGCTTGAAATCAACACCAAAACTTCAAAACCAGTCCCTTAGAACCTCAAGAGCTAAAGGAAGGTGAAATACTATGTGTTTGTGTGCAATAGTACGGACTAAACACACTAAAACACACACAAGAGGGAAAAAGAGAGAGATAAGGTGTAACAAACCCTAACCCTAGAACTCAAAACCCTAACAATGACTGTCTAAGCCCTCTCAAATATCCTAAATGTCTAACCCTTTAGCCAAGAGAGAAGCCTCTCTCTATATAGCCTTCTTGTCTTGTAAAGCTTACAAGACAAGCTTTACAAGAGGGAGATCCCTCCATACACGTGTATGGAGGGAAAGTCACTGCAATACAGCTGCCTAAAAATATCTCAAAAAGCAACTGCACAGTAACCGGCCGGCAAAAAATGCTATCTTGGCCAAAAACAGTGCCGACCGGCACTAAAAAGTGTCGACCAGCAACAAAATGTGCCGGCCGGCAATAAACATTGCCGGTGGCAGCAAAAACCAGCCGGTGGCCTCTAGCCACTGCCGGTGGTGGGTGGGGATGGTCTACAAGCCCTACCCTGCCTTTTAAAGGCAAAACACAAGTGTTTGGTGTCAAACCAAGCACAAAACAGTCGAGTTCAGAGATCCTGAGGCAAGGCGCGTAGCCGAGACCTCCGGAAACTCCAAACGAACACAAACATGGATGATCACCGAGTGTTCAAACGGTGACGTCCAAGTCTTGAGGACGGTCAAAAATGGGGTGTCTACAGGTAGTAGATATGGCCTTTTTCTGATTTGAGGCGACACATAGTATAACAATACTGAATATCGGCAAAGGTGACCCTAGCGTTTTTATTTTTGGCTAAGGCAATTATGCCGTTGATAACTTAGTAAGAGTTGATGGCGAGTTGCATTGGGTTCAATTTGTAGTAGTGAAGGACTTCTCGGAAAAGGGGATCAAGTGGAAACCTAAGTCCACATTCGACAAAAGCCACTACTGGGAAAGGCATAAGGTTTACATCGGGCATAATAGAGTCTTCCTCCCTTGCCAACCTGAGGTGGACGTCGGTAGGAATAGAAAACTCTCGCCTAAAGTACTCTAGTTTGGTCGGGGTGTCTACCCTATGCTTCCACATACCCATGATATCGGCGTAACTGGAGGAGTTGGGTCTCAAAAGGGAGTGTTTTGGAGGGTTTTGGGGATCTCGGCTAAAACCCAAAAATACACAGAATCTGTAGAGTTGTTTCAGTTTTTCCTAAGAATTTGTGGGTTCTACAAACAAATCCCAAAGCTAGATTTATGGAAACAAAGATTGAAGGCACGAATCTGGAAAAGTCACAGAAAACAGAAAAACAAGAATGTGTTTCAGAATCAAGAACAGTGGTGAACTATCAAGAAAGCTGTGACAAAATGTGCACACGGGTGCGAGGCCAAGGATAGTGGCAAAAGTGAGCAAAATTTGTGAACAGTGTGTGCGTGTTTAAGATACTGATTAGGCAGAAACAAAAGCGTAAGATAAATGTGCTCAAATACATGATTCATTAATCAAATACTTGAGCAAGACAGAATGGCAACAAATGATGAAGCGAAACTTCTTGAAGAGCAACGAGAAATTGAAATAAAAGGGAACTGTGACTTACCCAAAGAAGAATGAAGCTGAAGTAAATCTTCGCCGGGATCAAACGGAAGCCGGAAGCAAGGAAAAACAACAGAAGCCTCGACGGAGAGAGAGTAAGGCTGGTCGTAGAAAGCTTCGTGAAGGCAACAATGGAGGATTTGGAAGAAAAGGCTAGAGAGAGAAAACGCTACGGAGACAATGGTGAAAAGTGAAAAGATGGGAGGAAGGAAGTTTTGTTAAAACACAAAAATGGCGACAAAGAGGCCATTAATGTGCCTAAAAGAGCGTATGCGTCAGGCGGCGCACGCAAGAAAAATTCGACTTACAGGCGCGTAACAGGTACGATCTAGTAAGAGGTAAACACGTGGCAGGAACGGTTGGTTTATTTTGCGTGATAGCTCATACGCGTGAAGGAGCACTTGGAACTCTTGATTTTATAGAGCAGTACCTCGGCCTTTAGAATAATCTCGGCTGAGAAACTTGGACAATCTTTGTTAAAAAATTTTGGAACCTTGATGAGGCAGACTACAGGACCTGGTTGTGAAAAGCCAGTATATCATGACCTAGGCAAGATAGCCGAAATAAACGATATAGGTTCTATCACCTCAGGATGCCGAGGTAATAGAACCTAGGGGGCAGTTGTAGGGATATAATTTCTGAGTACCAACACGTGGCCAAGGTGATGCCGACGTGTCAGTCGAGGTGCCACGTGTCCTGGTCATGACGCCGAGGTTATCTTGGCTAGGCTGAGGTTTTCTCCGAAGATATCGGAATCCGGGATAAGCGGATAAGGGACAAGAGTCCTAGAATGAGGAAGGGACTCAACTTGGATAAGGATAAAGCTCTTAGGGAGTTTATCTTTATCTATTGAAGAGTCCAGGATAAGCACTAAGCTAAAGTCCATTGAAGCAAGGCTTCTATTGGGACTATGATTGAGTTAACTATAAAAGAGAGGCACCCCCATGGGTCTAGGGTACGCATTTTATATTCAGAACAGTGAGTTAAGATCTATTGATTATCTTTGAGAGATATTTGATTACTGACTTAATCATCGGAGTGCCCCCGGGTGGACGGACCACCGTCGGATTCTTATCTTTCTGTTTCAGGTTGTTCTAGCTTATCCTATTCTGCCAGTGTTCTCCTGTTGAATACTGAGTTGGCAGTGTGGTCAGAAATTCACTCACACTTCACTAAGATTTCTTGGTGCAGGTCTAACTATGAAGGTATATATATAATTAACAAAAATTTGAAAATGTCACCTATAAAAGCACTTTCAGGGATAAAAACAATTTCGTGCCACAATGTTTACTTTTTTAGATGAAAATTTTGGTCCCAAGAGAATAGTAATCCATATTGATGATATGTCTTAGACCTTACTGGTTATTGATAAATAATGTGAAGAAAATAATCTGCTTAGAAGAAGTTAATTTGAAAAAGTATAATTAGCTGAAGCTAATTAATGAGCCAAGCTTGGAAATAAAAGACCTTTTAGTCTCAACAAAACCCCGACCTGATTTGAAAACAAATAGCAACAAGAAAAATAAAGGGTAAAGAAATGCTCAATTGCCTATTTGGGCTAACTAAATTAAAAAAATAAGGTGTTACCCCCCAATAAACAAAGAGATGATAGGAAATTGATAAGTGAGAATAAATTGACCACCCTTCTAGGATTATTAGAGAATAAAATGAGTTTGGGAAACATCAACAATATGACTCAGAATTGTTTGCCTCTAACCATGGCAATAAATTTCATAAATGCTGATGAAAATACCACTGGGACAATATGGTTTACTCCTACGCTTTGTTTTCTTTTACTTTCCCTCCACAAGTCTCCCCTCAAAATTCTGATCCAAACACAACCATAATAATTCAAAGTTGCAAACCTCTGAACAAATGATTACTTGCAGAGTTGAATTTCTTAATAATTGTATGGATTTAATAATATGAAGTGTTGTTATGTATCCCCACTTGGGATGAAACTACTCTTAAAGCTATTGATAAAAGAAGTTTGTGGACTGTAAAATGAAAATTAGATAGAGTATTAGTTAATTCTAGTGAGTTCAAGTTTTCAAAAAAGGCGAAGCTGAGTTATTGGCTAGTATAGTTTCGTATCATTGTCCTGTTGTCACTTTAATGATTGAAATTAAATTGAGAAAACTTTTCATAATCGTCAATTTTTGGATGAAGCACGGGATGGGAATATCAAGGAGATTCTTCAAAATTCTTCAAATTTCAAAGGTAATAGGTTCTCAAGTGTTGAGAATGAGCCTTAAAATGAAAAGAATCGAGTTTGTTTTTTAAAAACTGAACAATAAAACACCGATCTAAATTAGAGTCATTGAAGCAAAAGAGAAACTAAATTAGATCCAAGAGTGCTTTAACTTTTCATATAACCACGAGCACCTTCATGGATTTGGGTAGGGATTTGAAAAGAAAAAGGAAAAGAAAAAAATGGGTGAAATGTGAATGAAATAGAGCTACATTTCACCCACCTTTTCTCCTTCTCTTTCCAAATATATATCCAAATCCATGATCCAACCACAACCTAAAGAATGTTCTTAAAAAGTGAATACCATGTGAACACTCAATTAGGCCCTATGGCACAGAGTAGAACCTATTTAAATTCTAATAAATCAACCACCTAAGGAGATATAAATGAAGATTTGTGTCGAGGGATTTAAAAAAGGCTCATGACTTTTTGTTTCATATGTATTCATTAATGTTGTTTCAATAAAGAAACTGCTGCACAGCACTAATTTGCTCCTAATGTATGAGTTAATAGCTGCAAGAATTGATCAGTGGGAGGTCTAATGGACTAGAGAAGTGGATAAAACAGAAATTGTGTTGATTCAACTATAATACTATAAAATCGCTACAACTCCAATTATTTTGGACAAGTGCTATTACTACTTTTAAGCTATCTAGCAATGAAATATAATAGTAGTGTCGTGGTTTCTACAAGGAAAAAATCGACTGTCTCATTACATTCTGCAACTTGGAGTGCGAAAGAAATTGTAATAAAGTTGTGAATGCCAAGACAACTACATAATGTTGCTTAAACTTATCTTTAGATGCCGACAACGCACAGAGTGTTGACTGTTGAAGTGTGTGCAAGTTGAATGGTGTTGGACGCCTTGCACAAGTAACGGTTTTTTGTTTGGATAAATCAAACAGAGCTAATAATAGGAACACTCTAGAAGAATAGGAAATATCAGGCGAGCTACTAATAAAAAAGATTCATCCACTGTGTTGTGAGCCTCAAATGCTAAAGCATTAGCCTAATAGTTTGCTTCTTTCCCTTCCAAGAACACCATGAAGGATTCAAGCCGTTGCAAAGTATATTAATCTCCTCCATAATGTCGCCAATAACTGAAAGATCTCAACAATTCTAAGGCAAAATCTCCAGTGCAAAACTTTATATCACAGAGCATAGGGCTTCAATATGACCTGCTCAACATTCCATACAAAAGGTTGTGTTACTATTATCAAGAAAAAGATTTCCATTGAGCTAAGAAAGAACATCTAAAAGAGAAACAGACTCAGGTCAAATCAGGAATGCTTCTCCTCACTGAAAATACCCATTTTGGTAAGCTATTTGGTCAGCAAGAAATTATTATGGTTGCAAGCATGAAACGAATCTTTTGAGGACCAGCTGCTCCAACATTGTAACTAAAAGAGCTATGATGTGTAAACCCTTGCTATGTCAACATATTGGACATTTGAAAAAAATAAAATAAATAAAGTGTAACTTCTTTCCTTGTAAAGGTGCAGAAGTACATGATTGTGTTCCATAATTTTCAACTAATTTATATATCATTGCATTACTATCTACAGTTCTTGGCAAACACATTTAAACTTTGAAAAAGTAAACATATGCGTATATGATATGAACAGATTAAGTAAAACCCTTCTCCATGTTTCCACTTCCAGGGAGATGCTTTGTTGTGTTTGCACTAGTAAATGACATTGTTACGACTGCCCACAATCACGGCATAGTGAACAAATTGAGATGATTTCTAAAGCAAAGCAAAAATGAAATAACATGAACAGAAGTTCAGAAGAAATGACAGACCTGAGACATCTTTCCTCCCGATGTTCTTTGGTTGTGAATTATTAGTGAACTGAATGGCCTTAAAATGAAGCGTAACACATTCCCCCAGAGCTAGTACAGCGTGCTCAACAAAACTTTTAGTAGTGCAAACATCTGAACATTGAAATTTTAATGTCAAAGCTTAAATATCATAATTATGGCCATCAAATTTGGTAAAAAGAAAGAGCATGATGCATTTTCATCACCTAAACTCGAAATTACACTTGGATGCTACTTTAAAAAATGAGGGGGAAAACACACACACATGGGATGCTACCAATGGCAAATGTGGAGGGGGCACAAATCGATAAATAATTGCTCTAGGCACTTGAATTAGGACCAAAGAAACTTTATATGAACTCCTCCTATACCCCATACTGTAGAATGGAGAAGGGTGGGTGCAATGATTTTACTGCACTCCCAATTCAGAGGCAATGTTTTTGTGTTTACGAATGTTGATCTCTCATTTCCATATCAATGCAATGTCAAATTATTGGAATAAATAGGACCTTCTTATGGTAAAAATATTACAATATTTCATGTTCCTATGACATGCAGGATTGGTGTTACATGTCAATTTTTCTAACTTTTCTAATTTCTTGATGAGAACCATTTTTGACAATATTGTTGTAATAACTAGCATGGTTACTAAATGAAAGAATTGCAGAGTTAGTCCGTTTCATTTCAACCAGTAAGAAAGGTAGAGTAGAACTTAGAAGGGTTATTTCGTAGTGTCATTGGAGATCATAACCTATATATAACCCAATGAGATCTTATTATTTGTTTGCACCACTAACAATAATTCTATTTCATTACCAATTAAAAACGTGCAAGAATATTGAGCAAAAATCTATTATCTATATAAGGATGTTGTTTCAATTATATACAATACATTTTTGAAATTAACTAAATATTATAAAATTATTGATTGAATATATTCTAACCTATTTATATCATTATATGCACTTACACAACTGTTTTTCCACTTATACTTCACCTTTTCAAAAAATGAGGGGGGGAAAAATGTACTATGTTGTTGAGAAGCTCACAAGAATTCTGGATAATATGGCCAAAAGAAGACAAGAGAGAATTAGTACCCTTCAAAGTACTTACCATAGTTAAAGGAATCCCCTTCAATCTGAACATCATGAACACCCAAAACCCTGGCAAACTATTACTGTTACAATTACCTCCACTTTGTAAACAATCGCACCAACACTTCAAAAGAGCACCATCAAAATTGATTTTAAGCACTCCCTTCACCTGGGGCCTCCAACTGGGCACTCTTTTTGTTGAACAGGAGCAGCCACCTTGAGCTGTGTTTGTGTATTGATATAACCTTGTAAGTAATCAGCCACATACCTAGCCACCTCCTCTGCTGATTAACTCTTCTTGTTAAAAACCCAATCATTGCGATTGTACCAAATACTCTAACAAGTGAAAAAAAATAATCCCAAAGCCAATACATCCATCTGTAGGCTAAACTCCTGGGTCAAGAAAAGAAAGTTTTGAATTGGGCCTATATGCAGAACAGAGTAAAGAGGGCTTACAGACCAAAGTAGTGCAGCCAAATGGAAATAACAGAGTCATCCAATTAAATTACCTTGCACCTGTTATCAATTAAGTTTGATCGAACAGGGAGGATATATGAACACGTTTTCCATGCAAAGATTTCCACTTTATTCGAAATTTTTAGCTGCCAAATCTTCATTGAAAATGCCCTTTCAAATCTCCCATCGTCTGAGCTGATCTGTGTTTCTCCTCTTTGCAAAACCATCTCCAAATGATATATGCCAACTTAACAGAAAAAAGGCCATTTTTAGTGAAGTGCCAAACCAGTATGTCATGAGCAAGCCTTGGGCAAAGAGGGATTTTACATATCAACTCAACTTCAAAATCCAAAAAGTACTATTCGATCAGAGTTTCATAAATAAGAGAGAAATCCTTAGCATCAGCATCATGGAGGACTCTGAAAACAGAAATAGGTTTGTAAGATAAGGCCTTGGAATCCATTCCCAACATGCCAACGCAACCCAGCCTCCAGAAAAGACTTTGCATTCCAAATAAATGTTGGGTTACTACTCAAGCTACCTTGAAGAAAATTTGAATAAGCAACTGCCGGCCTTCAATAGCTAATAGAGCTTTATTAAAATCCCATCCCATGAAGCCAAACAGCCAAAGCTCAAGTTTGTACAATATCTTTCATCTATACTTCTTTCTTTCCTTTTTCTTTCTTTTTTCCCCTTCAAGTACCATCTTACAAATTGCAGACAAAATCTATTGCCTTTGATGAAGTGGAAATTTATTATATCTTTAACAATATAATCTTATCTCCAATAAGAACTTCATTGATAAAAGAGACCAAGTACAAGAGTTTAACCGCCTAAACATAACAAACAAAACAGGAAAATAGAGCTTTGAATAAAAACTTTAAAATCACAAGAACTACGAAGGACGACAACTAGTAGAATAGCAAAATAACCGAACATCTCAGAAATAGAGGAGCAAGCTGATTGAATTCTTGATGAAGCCCCAAAACCAGCTAGAGCTTAGCTTGAGAGAAGAAGCTATTGTTTGCCATAGTAAAGCTGCAAAGTTAAAAAGACTTAGCTAGGAGTAGATCATATATCCATGGAGGTAAACCAACATGAATATCCTTACTGCCTTTCAACTGCCCAAACAATTAACCTTAACATACTAACCCTACTGAAGGAATGTGAGGTAAAGAAGCACAACACGAATCTACTGGAGAAAACAAACAAACAAAAAGAAACAAAGAGAAAATATCAAAGCTAATTCATGAGCATAAAACTAAAGAAAGAGGACAGAACTTATACTAGTGTATTCTTCTTTGCACATAACCAGAATATGTGCTAACTTATTTATAGCATTGTGTGAACTTATACAAGTCTGTTATAACTTACAATTTACTTGTTCAAAGTAAGAAGTGAAAAAACATACTCCAATAGTCCAACAACACACAAAATGATAGAAAATATGGGTAGGGTAATATTCAGGAAATTTAATATGGTTATGTCATTTTGGATTGTATGAAGATTCAAGTGGAGAACAAATAGACAGACGCACCCAAATTTTATTGGGAAAAGAATTGAAATGGAAAACTCTTTTATATATTTGATCACCTCAGACCTAGTAAAGAAGCATGACAAACCAAGGTTCACAATAATTCCTGAGATCGTGGGTGCCAATTGGTACTTCACAATTTGAAATGGAAGAAGTTAACAATGGGTTTGCCAATGGTGCTGTTCACAAGTATGTAAATAAAAGTACAGACAAAAACAAAAGTGAAAGGCAGCAATTTGGACAGCCAAAAAACAACTTTGTACATTTTCTTATATCTCTTCTTCCTCCTTTTCTTCTTTTCTTTTTTTTTTTTTTTTTTTTTTTTTTTTTTTTTTGTTTCCTCATTCATTTCTAATATTTTGCGTCCTCTAATGGAAAAAGGTATGCTTTTTCAAGTATTCAAATTCCTTCATGAGTGTCTCTGCCAAGCATCCTCAAAAACTTCCTGCAAGACAAGGAAACAAATCCCTAAGTTGATAAAAGATTAGAACAAATATACACGAAATGTTATTGTAGTGGAGGATGAGTTTTATTTTTACCCTAGAAGGGAACCCATCATAAAGATGAGCTCGTGTCATCCCAACCTTATGCACAACATAATCTATTAAAGAAAATTGAATTTCAGATCATTGTCAAACAGATTAAGATATAAATCATTTTGAAAATGTTAATTGTTGGAATAGTTAATATTTTCTATTTTATTGTTCTTCTGTTTATATTTATTTAAGTTGACGGTATGATGGTCATATCACTATGTTAGGATTTGTATATATATATTTTGCTGATGTAATTAACAGATTCATTCCAGATATATAAAAAATTCTCTCTCTCTCTTTCTTCTCTTATCTATTCTTCTTCTTCCTAAACCCTAACCATAAATTGCTTCATTATTCATTCTAACTTGGTATCAGAGCAACAATCCATCTTTGTCTAGTGTTTGTCAAACTCTTGAAGTTCTTCTGAGGCAAAAACGACGTGCTGACGTCATCTTGCGAATGATGACGTCAGCGTGATGTCACAATCTAGACGGACGAGATGCTCCCTCCTTGGTCGCCTCTCTTCCCTGATGTTAATGGCGATTTTTCCATAATTTTTTGGACCATCTGATGTAAGTTTTGTATTTTTGAATGATTTTGGAGTTATTGGCATCATTTTTTTGATCTGTGATTCTGCGAGCTATCTACGATTTCTACTGTCACGCCCCACTTTTTATTACTCGAAGTCATTACCAAATTCATTAACTTAATTCAATTTCAAGGATAACATGCGGAAATAAACTTATACATTCAATCCGTAGAAGTGATTAACAATACTCTCATTCGTATGCAAAGTAAATATTACATGAACATACTTAATAAATTGCCCTTGGGCTTACATCACTTAAGGTACAAGAAGAAGGGTGTAACCCTTTTACAACAATGGCATTCCGCCAACATAACTGTGGCCCCGTGGCCAGTAAATAAATAGATCCAAATCTTGCAACTCAACCTGCTTAACACCTGAAAAAAAGATTCAACAACGTGGGATGAACATATAGTCCAGCAGGGAACTCAACATGATCCTCAACAATAACAACTTACAGATAGCTATGATCATGAACACTCATTCTCATACTAGAATAGTAATGTGACAGTTTATACAAAATATATATGTATGAACTTTTCTCGAAAACAACCGTTTCATTCAACGCTACAAGTAGTTTGTCTTTCCTTTTTCCTTTCATTAACCCCCATTCCCAATCTTTCATAACATTAACAAATACTTAGGAAGTAATCACACTAAGCCCGATACTCTCTTCCATTTCCTATACATACTCAGATGTACCTTTTCAAACATGTTTATCTTAAAAACATTCGTTCTCCTCCACACTTTCCAAAAGACAAAAATGACATTTTGGTTCGTTTCCATTACTATCATAACTATACATGTATATCTGTGTAAAAATATAAATTTACAACCCACCAACATGTATACAATCAACCAATGGAGTAACTCGGTCCTCCGAACTGTAACCAATCAAATCCATGATATTTTCAGTTACAACGAAACAACAACAATCCCATTTCGCTCTACTAGCTATGTGCGTAGTAAGCCAACAATACACCCCACTCAACAACATTAACAACAAGCCAGTTTACCAGGTGCTAGCTGGAGGGGTATGGTACCCTCGATTATTAGCACAGTCAGTTCTCCAAGCGCTACTTGGAAGGGTATGATACCTTTGATTCTAAGCGCGGTCAGTTCTCCAGTCGCTAGCTGGAAGGGTATGATACCTTTGATTCTCAGCGCAGGGCATAACACCAACAATCACAGCACATCAAGGCATAACCAACATGTATAATGCATATACATAAACTATCAAGACACCAGCAATGTGTTAAAGCATAAGAACACATGACCATCTCCTTCCGAGCAAATATACATATATATAATGTATCAAGCACTTCATCACATACGATGTTCAATTAATCAATGGAAAAATGCAAACCCGACAATTCTACACAACCGTGTCATCCTCCACCGATGACCAAGGACAAAACCTCTAGATGCATATAGTTAGTACATCTATTAAAAGACTCAAATATCATGAATCATAAACCCAACAACAATATTAACATGATAGTTAAAGATACAACTTCTACATGTGTGTTCAACACTCAAGATACAACAATCCAATTCTCAAACTTATTTCGAAAACACTTCCCTCTTTTTCACAAAAACGATTCCATTTCCTTTTTGTTATCACAAAACCAACTCCACTAATCTTGTTTCCATAAAATCAACTCCAAAGCCATGGTTAATCCTTTAGGTATTAACACCCTTACCACACTCATTTTGACAAAAGAGATTTACACACAATGGTCAACAAACCCCCATTATAATTTACTCAACCAAAATATAATTTAGGGCTTTTCCTCATTTAACTACAACATGCTAATTTATATTTATTTTAGCCAAAACAACAATCAATGAAGCCAACCCATTCTCTACACAACCAACCCTAGGTTTATTTCATGATTTTCAAACAAATCTAACATGATACAATTTTCATGCAATACAAAAATTACCACATGTCTATCTATAGACGGAGTATTGAAAAAGAACAAGGAGAATCCCTACCTCAAATGGAGAACTCAAAAGGAGAAGATGACCCGAAATCAAAGTGCTCCAAATCCCAAATTTCTTGGATCACAACGAAGCCCTCGACGATCAACACACTTCTTACAAAGGCCCAAGGTGAGGAAAACACTCTAGCTAGATCAATCCTAAGAGAGAAGTTAGGTTTTAGAGTGAGGTGCTCTCCAATGGCTTTTTCGAAAAAGTAAGAGAGAGAAAGGAAATCAAAAAGTGATTCAAAAAGCTGAATCTCGGTGTGTTATACAGGTCGACCCGCTCGAGCGTCGAACTCCCCGCTCGAGCGTCACTCACAGATCCCCGCTCGAGCGTCCAATCCCCAGCTCGAGAGGCGGATGCACGCTCCCAAAACTTTTACAGACATGGTGCCCGCTCGAGCGTCAAACTCCCCCGCTCGAGTGGACAAGCAACAAC
Organism: Camellia sinensis; assembly: GCF_055761805.1. NCBI lineage: Eukaryota > Viridiplantae > Streptophyta > Magnoliopsida > Ericales > Theaceae > Camellia > Camellia sinensis. Next base: position 106,106,025 of record NC_138962.1, read on the forward strand.
AGAGTCCCACTCGAGCGTCAAAAGAGCAGCTCGAGCGGAGGGACCAAAAACTGGGCAAGGATTTCTAAGTTTTAAAACATCACCAATTTATTCCCAACAAGTCCAACACAATCCAAAACTCTAAGATAAAGAGTAAGGGATAGAAAAGAGGATAAGACAACAACAAATCTACGGAACCAAGTCTGGATTACAGTTCAATAACAACAGGGAATACCGGGATCGCTATATCTACCTAGTGGGTTGTCTTCTCTAGGAGCCGAAATTAGTGTCTACACCTTTCTTGAGTGTTGTTTTGTGATTTGGTGGTGTTTTCTTAGAGTTTTTGTGGATTTTGGCTTCTCCCTGTTTGACAAATAGGACGTTTTTCCTCTCTGAATTGGTCCTGTAACTTGGAACTCTCTTCTTCGGCTCTTCTTGTTGCTGTGTTGATGCTTGGTTGTGTGTTGTTGTTTAATTGTTAGAGTTCTTGATTGATTGTTCCTGCTTCTCAATCCTCTGTAATTAAGGATGATGAAATACCCAAGTCAACTACCACTAAGAAATTAAATGGTTTAAATTATCTGGCTTGGGCTCATGTTATTAAAATTTTCTTACGTGGCAAGAAGAAGTCACAGTTTCTTACTGAACTTCCACCCACTGAGGATGATAAAGCATATGATGATTGGTTGTGTAAGGATTCTTGTGTTATGGGTTGGATTTGGCATAGTCTAGAACCACATGTTGCTACTACCGTGGAATTTTTTGATACCTCTAAGGAAAATTGGGACTCCCTTGCTGAATCTTTTTCGAATTAGAGTAATGTCTCTTGAGTCTATGAGTTATATGAGAGATTTTTTCTATACGTCAATCTGGCCGATCATTTCCTGAGTATTATAGTAGTCTCAAGACCTTGTGGGATCAGTTATTGCAGCATCAGTCCTTCACTACTGATGTGAACAAGCAGAAGCAACATTGGGAGGAATTTATGATGGCTTCCTTACTTTCTGGCTTAGATCCTGAATTGAAGGGGTTCAACGATCAGATTCATGCCAGTGAGACTTTACCGTCTGCTACTAATGCGTATTCTCGGTTGTTATGTTCTTCCTTGGGCCAGTCCTAACCCCTATTTGGGTCTTCTACATTGTCTTCTTCTGCCTTGATCTCTAATAGTAGTGATTGAAGGTCTACTCATGTGGGTTCTCATGGCTCTTCTAGTTCACGAGGTTCTTATTTTGGTTTACGAGGTTCTTATGGAGGTGGTTCCCGTGGTGGGAGATTTCGTGGTGGTGGTTCACATGGAGGTGATAGTAGTGAACCTGGTTCCAGCACATGTGGTGATCGCAAGTGTACTCATTATGGTTCCCAAGGTCATACTGAACCTTGGTGTTGGCAGACGTATGGCAAACTTGATCATGTGCATTAGGTTATGGATGCGCTATCCTCACAGTCATCCTTATTTTCCATTGGTTCTGTTGCTTCTCTAGTTGATTGTTATGAGACTCTCACTACTCAGATTAGTGAGCTTACCGCTCTTGTCCAATCTCTCCGGCCTAGTCTACTTTCATCCTCTACTACTACTATGGCTAGTTCAGGTAATGTTGCATGTGTGGCCAAGTCTACTCAGCCTTGGCTTCTAAACTCTAGTGCTAGTTCCCATATCTCTAGTAATTCCTCTCTTTTTGATACTCTTAGGCCTGTTGATCATACGATTATACTTGCTGATGGATCTTCTCGATCTATCAGTGGTCAAGGTCCTCTTCATCCCACTCCATCCATTTCCTTACCTTTTGGTCTTTATGTTCCTAAGTTTCCATTTCATTTGCTTTCTGTTAGCTAATTGACTCAAGCTCTCCATTGTTCCATAACCTTTTCTCCCAATTCATGTGTTTTACAGGACCTCCGGACCAAGAAGATGATTGGTTCGGGGCATGAGAAGAATGGCCTATATTTTTTGGACATTGAGATTTCTCCTCCTCCTTCATCTACTGTGTTGAGCGCTACTATATCTCCTTTTTAGTGGCATTTTCACTTGGGTCATCCTTCTTTGGCCAAGCTTAAGTTAGTTGTTCCTGGTTTAAGTCATGTTTCTAAGATTGAGTGTGAAGCCTATCAACTTGGATAGGAGCACCGCAGTTCTTTTCCTAGTCGTAGTGTTAGTCATGTGCCTGTGTCGTTTGCTCTTGTCCATACGGATATCTGGGGTCCTTCTAGAACTCCCACTGTTAATGATTTTTTTATTTTGTTATTTTTGTGGATGATTACTCTCGGATGACTTGGTTATTTTTAATGAAATAATTGACAAGAGTTATAGAAAATTATTACACAATAATTATGTAAATAAATATAGCCAAGTTACAAAAAAAAATAAAAGAGAAGAAGTTATTGCCATGAGTTATATATCAATTATTACATAATAAACATGTGAATAAAGTTAGACAAGTTACAAAACTTTATAACTCCATAAAGCTTGTTGCTAGGAATCACAATGTTTTAACATAAACACAAGAAATCGATATGCACTGCTATATTGTGCATAACCGTTGAATGCCAAGTCAATGGATTTTTAGGCTAATCTTAACCCTCTTAGCTTTAGGTATTACCACCTTTTGCATGACACCGCCACATTTGTAGAATTTATACAAAGGCTTTTGGTCTTTTTCAAAAATTCATACAAGGTCTTTAAACAATTCCTTGTGTCACAATGATTATGAAACTCTCAAAATCATATCCCAGAATGTCATCAACCGAATTAGGCACCCAAACATATTTGGTCCAACCTATCACTCTGAAGCCAATAGTCGTATTATTAGGAGACACAAATCCAAAGTTCAATAGTCTAATATACCACGGTATCTCGCTATACCACAGTTGACAAGCTTACAGACTTTCTTATTTTGTCCTGGAGCTGAAAACCCCTCGGGTTGCTCCATGTATATTTTTTCATTCAAATCTCCATTTAAGAAAGTTGTCTTTACATCCATCTGATGTATCTTTAGACCACGTAAAACTGCTATCGCAATCACCATGCGAAAGGATGTAATGCTTGTCACAGGTGAATACGTATCAAAGTAATTCAGGCCTTCTCGCTGCATGTATCCTTTGATAACTAGCTTAGCTTTATACTTATCAATTGATTCATCTGCTTTCATCTTTCTTCTAAAGATCCACTTGCTCCCCAAGGCCTTACTACCTAGGTTTAGATCAACCAACTTCTAAGTATGGTTTTGTAAGATGGAGTCAATCTCACTCTTAATTTCTTCTTTCCAAAAAGGACTTTCAAATGAAGTCACAGCTTCATGGAAAGTTCGAGGTTCTCCCTCTAACATATAAGTCAAGAAGTCCGAACCAAAGGACTTTGTGGTCCTAGCCCTTTTACTCCTTCTTGGCTCATCTACTTCCTCAGCTTGATCATCGACTTGATCATCTACTTGATCATCTATGTGATCATTGTCACCTTCAAGCTCTTTCATGGAACTCAAAACCCCTTCTTGTAGACAATAAGGAAATACATTTTTAAAGAAAAATGCATTTCTGGATTCCATGATAGTATTCTTGTATATATCTGAAATAACAAACTTAAACACAAGAAATCGATATGCACTCCTATACTGTGCATAACCGTTGACTACAAAGTCAACGGATCTTTAGGCTTATCATAACCCTCTTAGGTTTAGGTATTATCACATTTTGCATGACACCCCCACATTTGTAAAATTTATACAAAGGCTTTCAGCCTTTTCCAAAAATTCATACAGGGTCTTTAAACAATTCCTTGTGTCACAATGATTATGAAACTCTCAAAATCATATCACAGTAAATACATTCCCAAAATGTCATCAACTGAATTAGGCACCCAAACATATTTGGTCCAACCTATCACTCTGAAGCCATTAGTCTTACTATTAGGAAACACAAATCTAGTTTTCAATAGTCTACTATTCGGAACTTCATAACATGGCTAGTAGTCTTATCACTAGGAATCACTAATTCCTTAGCATGTGATCAGTAGACTTTCTACTACTAAGAATCACAATGTCTTAACCTGTGATTAGTAGTCACTTTACTACTAGGAATCACAACGTCCTGACATAGGATCAATAGACTCTTTCATTACTCGGAATCACCATGCCTTGACATATGATCAGTAGCTTCTCCACTACTAGGAACCATCATGTCTTGATATGTGATCAGTAATCTGTTCACTACTAGAAACCATAATCTCACAACTGTGTAGCCAGTGGTCTAACATCTCCTAGGAACCACCAATTTTTCTATCTCTGTGATTAGTGATCTTGTACTCACTAGGAGCCACCAATTTAAGAATATATTTGGAATTTAAAATTTCAAAAATATATTCACACACCCTAATGGGTTGTCTCATCTTTGCTTTCAAGCAAAGTCACATAACAATCATATAGGCTATAATTGACACAAGGATAACATACTAATCGCCTCTAATTAATTCAGAGATATTATCATGCAATCTTATGATTTCCTTTAATGACACTTGATCTCTCTAGATCTTCCTTTAAGAATCTCGCAAGGCTTAAGGTTGTCAGGTCGAACAACATTTCTGTTGTCACCTCTTGAAGCCATTTCTGAAAAAACCACAACAGAATTTCACTTTCTGTGTTTCCAGAAATACACTTAACACTAGAAAACCTCACAGTTGAAAATTTAATTAAAAACTAGTCTCACCACTTAACCTAGAATCGAACATGGTCAGGAATGTTCCCAAGAAGGTTGGAGGGGTCACGTCGGTCCCACTTAAAACGTAGTTAACCTTTTGACAAAACTTTCAACAGCATGTTGACTCCTTGTTCATGGGAAACAATTTTAGAATTAAGTTTCCAAGGGATAAACCGGGCTAAAACAAACCAATTCCCAAGCAAATAAAATTTGTTACTAGAATTACACCACTCATAAAAGTTAACCGGTACTCCCAAAACTGAGCCCATTATTACAGAAAAAGAAATCATAAATATTTTAGCTAATGCTAAAATTTGGTTTCTTTTCTCAAAACCAAAACACATTGGAAATAATCAAATTATAACCAAAGAGTTTCTCCAAACTTGGTTTTTCAACACTTTGGGAACAAAATGATTAAACCCAAAAACTTCCTCAAACCCCAAAGGTTTGAAATTAAATCCGTCTTAGCTGTCATTTCTGAACAAATAAGAGCTACTCTTTAGCCAATGCTAAACACTTTGGTTTCTATTATAGAAAACCAAACCAATTTCCAAACTTACAAGCAATTTAAAATTTGCTAACCAAATTACAAACAATGTAAAAAGAATTGCTCCAACAATTACACACATATAAAATGCTTCCAACATGCCAAGCAAACAACCTTGCTTAAAATAAACTTTGCAATTAACCACTACTAAATCTCAAGAGTAACCAATCCATAAGGATTTTATATAGTCCAAAATCCTTTCCACGCTTAGTTATTCTCGTTCATCACAAAGGTTAGTCGTCCATACTTTTTGATTGTACATCCTAAAGACTATTCATTTGGTTTTGTATTTGTTTTCCCAATCCCTTTCGCATAGGTATTCTTGTAAAGAAAGTTAGCAGAAAAACACAAAAAAAATACAAGCCAAACAATCTAAACAAAATGTAAATATAATAAATTAATTGAAACCATCTAGCCAACTATTGAATAATAAAATTAACCAATTAATTAAATGCTAGATGAGTTACAAAAATAAAATTTATAACTTCACAATTAAAATTAAAACTTTTAATTGGCAAGAGTTATATATGAACTTATTACACATTAAACATGTACATAATTATTTTTATTGGCAAGAGTTATACATGAACTTGTTACAATAACCATGTAAATAATTCTAGAGATAACAAGCATGTAACAAAAATTAAAATCTAGGAAATTTTTTTAACATGCAAATTATATTATAACATTATAAAATAAAAAGACATGCAAAGTATGGTAGAAAATTATGAATCATGCCAACAACAAATAAATATGCAAATTATGTTAGAGAGATTAAGCATTCTAATTAAATTAAAACCATAAAATTCACACATACCATTACATATATAAATTTTCTAATCTAAACAGGGATTAGTAAACATGAATTCATATATGTAATTAGTGGCACACCATACCAATTAAATTGAATAACAGTTATCAATCAACATGAAACAATTAGTAGACTATATTTTTTTTTTCCTTCCCATTATTTTCCTCATGAATAACAGTGGACTTATGTAAGACTCTTAGGTACAGAACACATATATAAATTTGATTAAAGGAAATATGAACTCCAAGTGCGAAACAGTGAACTCCTATATACATAAAGGCTCCAGAATAAGAGGTGTAAAAGAAACAGTATATTATTAGCCATTTTGAATAACTATTGATTTTCCAATGAACAAAGCAAAATAGTGTACCCTTCTAGGGAAAATTATTACACATAACGTGTGAATCTAATTATCTAATTTCATAAGAAACATAAATTAATATGTTTTAAGTTTGTTGTATAAATTGTGTACTTAAATAAAATAAATAGATTCATATTAAACAACCACTTTGAATTTCAAAACAAGAACATACTAGAATTTACAGAAATTCATAATAAAATAAAACTAGTAGAAGGAAGCAAACCGAAGCCTGTGTGATACCACAGTGTCCTTAAAACAAATTAACTGCCTCACCGTGGCTGCTGGAGGAACGTCGACTTCTGTCTTCCAGGATACGACAGTTTAGATCGGGTAACGCAGAATCACCTTCTGTTAGCTTTGGCGAACTTGATAATGGTTGCACTCTCTCTAACAAGACCCAAAGAAGGGACTAGCAAAAGATAAGAAAATTTTTCTTTGGTGTAAAAAATCATCTCCAACCTTTTTTTTATCTTAAAGCAACATCCCTATTTTCCATCAGAATCTCTCAAAAACTCTTCTTCTAAGTTGGAGGGGAAAGGCCCTTTTTATACTTGTAGGGAAGAGGTCTTAGCCATGAAGGCTGCCATAAAACCTAGCATCAATGGCCATCAACTCTAGCCGTTAGGGCTAAAGTTACAAAGGTGCAAAACTCTCATGTGCATAATGCTCATCAACTCTATTGTCAAAAGATGAGAGTTACAAAGGTTGAATAAATAAATAAATAAATAAATATATATAATGCTATTTAAATAATCCAACTAGATGGGTCGCAAAATGGATACAGGTATTGGGTCATAACCCGATCCATACCCAGTCTAAAACATATGCATAAGACAAGCCCAGTCCAGCATAGCACAATTTAGTCCATGCCCAAGACTAAGTCGAACATATGCACATACACAAGCCTAGGCCAGTCCAGACCAAGACTAAAACTAAGTCCAAGTCCAAGTCCAAGTCCAAGTACAAGCCTAGGCCCAAGCCCAACTTCTATTGATGCCCACTTTATGAGACAATTCTCATTCACAACTCAATAGTTTCGGCCCATCATTTTTATATTGTAATCTTCTCACTTGAAAGGATACAAAACCACTCAGACCCACCTTAACCGACAATTGGGTCCCACTTTAATTTCGAATTAAAGTTGCCAAAAAACCATTATTTTTCAACACTTTGTTAGTGCTGATGTTATTTTTTCCTTCTCCACTCCTTTTTTTCTCCTCCTCTAAGTAACAATTATCCACTGATCTTCTTTCTTGTCGCGAAGGGTAGCCTGCTTCCCTCACCCCTACTCTTTCGTCTTATGATCCTTTCTCCTCTTTTATATCTTCTCCTTCCAGTATCACCTCTACCCCTTCTTTGCAGGTTTATCAACAGTCTCAAGCTCGTCACATTGTGTCTTATAGCCTGACCAGTTCATCTCCTTCGTGTGAGGTTCCGAACTCCCTTGTTCCACCTGCCGATGTGCCCTTTGATGACTGTCTTATTGCCCTTCGCAAAGGTAAACGAACTTGCACTCAACATCCTATTGCTTAATTTTATTTTATTTTTATGCTCGCCTCTCTCTTGGTCTTCACTCCTTTGCTTATAGCTTGTCTAGTATTACCATTCCCTATTCATATCAGCAAGCTATGTCCATCTCTAGTTGAAAGCATGCCATGAATGAGGAAGTGCATGCCCTTTATAAGAATCAGATGTGGGAACTTACCTCTCTACCTTCTTTTAAATTTATTGTGGGTTATCGTTGGATTTATACTGTAAGTATCTTTCTGATGGGACTGTTGAGTGGCTTAAGGTTCACTCGGTAGCCAAAGGTTGCCAACAAACCTATGTTGTTGATTACCTAGAGACTTTCTCTCCTGTGGCTCGTCTTAACTCCGTTCGGATCCTTCTCTCCGTTGCCGTTAGTAAGTCTTGGCCTTTATATCAACTTGATATCAAGAATGCCTTTGTTCATTGTGATCTCCACGAGGAGGTCTATATGGATCAACCCCTTGCTATGTTGTTCCCGGTTATGAGGATCTTGTTTGTCGATTGTGGAAGCTTTGTATGGTCTCAAGCAGTCCCCTCGTGCCTGGTTTGATCATTTCAATGCGGTTGTGATCGCCTATGGTTTTCACTGTTCCACCTTTGATCACTCTGTCTTTGTTTGCCACTCGTCTATTGGGAGTATTGTTCTTATTGTCTATATCGATGACATAATCATTTCTGGGAGTGATTCCACTAGTATTGCTGATTTGAAGTGGTATTTAGGCCAATAATTTCACGCCAAAGACTTAGGTCATCTTCAGTATTTCCTTAGGATTGAAGTTGCTCGCTCTTCTCAAGGATTATTTCTCTCTCAACGGAAGTATGTTCTTGATCTTCTCAGTGAGACTGGCCTCTTACGCACATGTCCTAGTGATACTCCCATGGATTCTAGTGTCAAACTTGATGGTGAAACTGGGAACTTGTTTCCTAATATTGGTCATTATCGTCAGCTGGTTGGGAGGTTAATCTATCTCACTGTCACTTGTCCCGATATTACATATGCCGTAGGAGTGGTTAGTCAATTTATGCATCCTCCCTGCCAACCTCATTTTGTTTTTGTGTGTCGTATCTTGTAGTACTTGAAGAATGCCCTTAGTTGGGGTTTGCTCTATTACCCGTCTTCCTTGTTGTCTGTCATCAGTTTCAGTGATGCTGATTGGGCTGGTAATAAGATTGACCGCCGTTCCACCTCCGGCTATTGTACCTTTGTTGGTGGTAATCTTGTTACTTGGCATAGCAACAAACAAACCTTTGTTGCACATTCTAGTGCCAAGGCTAAGTACTGTCCCATGGCTCATACTACTTTTGAGATGCTCTGGGCTCAGTATTTTCTCTGGGATTTTTTCTTTTCTATTCCCACTCTTATGTGCATGTCTTGTGATAATTAGACGGCTATCTTTATTGCCAACAATTTAGTGTTTCATGAACGAACCAAACATATAGAAGTTGACTGCTATTTCATTCGTGATCTCTTACTTTGCAAGCAACTTGTGACTCCTTATGTTCGTTTTGAAGATCAATTGGGTGGTATTCTCACTGAGCCTTTGGCTTGGTCTTCGTTTCATCGTTTATCTATCAAGCTGAGCATGTTTGATCTCTTGCTCCAGCTTGAGGGAGAGTGTTAGAATAGTTATTATTTTCTATTTTATTATTTTTCTGTTAATATTTACTTAAGTTGAGAGTACGGTGGTCATATCACTATGTTAGGGTTTGTATATATATTTTGTTGATGTAATTAATAGATTCATTCCAGATATATATATATAAAAAAATTATCTCTCTTCTCTTATCTTTTCTTCTTCCTCCTAAACCCTAACCCTAAATTGCTTCATTATACATTCTAACTTTAATCATTTGAAAAACAGGATATATGTGTAGCTTGCCTTTCGTGCTCCTTTCGGATACGATAGCCCTACAATTCGGACTCCCATGGTTCTAAATCTGATTTCACAAGTGCAATGTGAAATAGATAAACACAAATGAGTCCAAATCCAGCAATTCTTTTAGAAAATCGATTTTGAATCAAAATGTCAAAAATGGACTGTTTTGTCAGATAAAGAGCCACCACCTAAATATTTTTTTGAGAAATTTAGGAAACCCGTGACTCGTGCCGAAGGCTATGTGCCAGTCATCACCAAGATTGTCTCGGCTCGGGAACTTAGGTACGAGAGAGGAAGGTCATAAAGTGAGCATCCCTCTTGCCCGATCAAAGATCGGCATCTACTAATCATGATGCGATTTTTATTTACATTATATGCTCTTGTTTCCATTATTTTAGGCTAGCATTGCTATGTGATGACACAAGTATAGACTAATTTGCAAAAATTGGAACACTTTGATTTCATGTTTGTTTGAAAATTATTTTGAATACGCATCGCTTAAAAAAGTGAGTTTGTATATACATTAATCAATTTATTCCGATTCAAGCAATTAGCCTTCATCCACCGGCATTGAAACAGATATAACACTTAAGCACTTAGTCTCATGGAATCATGCTTTGACGACATGGCAACAATCACACGCATGCGGTATGCTAAAGTAATAAGTGCTCACCTAGTACTCCAAGGCAAGTCAAAAGTATAAAAGAGTTAGAAAACAAAATGCGTGATTCTAACTAATGTGATATGACTAATGCAACACATACAATTTTTGCAATTAACGGGCTCGGCTACTAACATGGTATTTGAAGCAATTTGATGGTATGCGGTCTAAACACGTATTCAAAGAATTTAAGCAATAACAATGCTTGGTTAGAATGATGAACCGAGTTTCTATGCATGCAAGATCAGTGGATGCAAATCATGGGAAATGCTAAAGAAACATGATATTCTATGCTACCATCATAAGCAAGTAAATAAAAGGGAGAAAGACGTGGGGTTGGAAGACATACACATCATTACACATTATTACATATTTTCCTTTATGCAAGAGGGTCCGAATGAATGTCCAAGTGTCCGAAATAAACTAATTATTACAAAACCAAATGAAGGAATTAAGCTAATGAATACTAAGTAACTAACTAGCTATCTAAGTTATTAAAACAAGGATAAATAATAAAACTAACTAGCTAAGTTAATTAACTATGACAATTATGATTAAACATTAATAACAATTACAACAATGCTAACTATAACAATAATGGGAACATTAATTAACAACATTGATATAAACAAAGATGCCCAAGGATTGCATAGCAGCTCTGTCTGCCTCCCTAGGAATTTGCCATGTTTCACCTTCAGCCACTGCCCTCTGTTTTTGCAAAAACACACTATTTACCAAACATTGGAGCTCGGTCGGCCCCCAATGAGGCCCGGCCAGGCCCAAACAAGGCCAGTCGTGCCCTAATTTCGTGCAAAAGTCTGCTTTTGTGCTTAGAGGTGAAAACAGTGCAGACAGAGTTTTTTTTTCTGAGCTCTGTTTGTCCCTTCTGCTATTCTCTGTCATAGAGAGGCTCAAGAAAAGAACGAAGTTGATTCCAAAGCCATCAATAAGCAAGTTGATCGCTTGATGATTTGGGAGACAATTGGACAAAAATCAATAAATGCAATGAACAACAACTACTCCTCCCTCCTATCATGACGTGAACTCAAAGAGGGAGGTAGAGACGCTTCAAGTTTCATCAACACATCGTGAATTGGTGTGTGACGACTCTTGACACTATGGACTCAGCATAACATCCGGCTGAATCCAAGCAATCTTACTTGTTTTCGTTATGTCAGTTTCATTAGTTTTAAGCCCATTTTATTAGTCATTTCCATTCTTTAATCAATTTGTCCAAAGTGACAGTTAAGTCCCCTATATGAGAAGAAATGTCAAATGAGAAGTGATCTGAGGCATGAAAGAGGGACTATGCGTTGACGATGAACCCCTGTAGAGGTTAAGCCATTGAGCATAGGTCTCTTTCCCATGCTTTGAATTACCATCAATCTTTTAACATAACTCTCAAACAAAAAAGAAAAAAGAAAATGGGGAGGTTGCAGATATGATTGCATGAGATTGAGTTTAAGAATGAGACTCTTAATATGAAAACCAAGCAAAGAAAAGCTATCAACTCAAATGGCTTGATGTCTAAGGCCTAAACAAGCAAAGCAATGAGGACTTACAACATGATAGGCAAAGTATTCAAAGCATAAACCAATTAAATGAATTAAAACAAGTCTAAACAGTCGCTAATATGTAAAAACCAGTGACTAACATGATGTTAAAGAGTATGAAAAAGATAGGAAATAACAAAGAATCACAAGGCTAGTGAACAAGAGCAAGGAGAGGTGTCTAGCCCCTCCATTTTTTAGACCTCAAACCATGTTTTTTTAGCCTATTTTGAACTTTGAAAATCAATTTGAAGACTCAAAAAAAGTGTTCAAAGAGGCAAGGGTGGGAGCTATGAAGTAAGGTGCAAGAAATGGTATTAAACCTTTCTACCTTTGGTAGGTATTCAAACCCAAGCTTCAACACTTGAAATGGATCCAAAATAATATAAAGACACAAGAAATTGATAGTAAGAGACAGAAATGAAAGCAAGAGAAAAGATGGTAAGCTTATTCCTCTTAGAGAGGATAAGCTTTTGTTGTGAATCAAACTTGGTCCAAACACACTCTCAAGCTTGAATTGTGATTCTCAAGGCTCAACCAAGGCTCCAAGGTTAAGGTCTAAGGGTTTGTATGGTGTATAGCTATGACTCAAAGATGGCAAGCTTGCTCAAAGATGGCTTGCACAAGAAGAAGGAGCTCTCAAGTAAGTGTATAGGCTCTTTCGAAATTGTTTAACCCTCAAAACAGAGATATAACCTTGTATTTATAGAATTTGAGCAAAATAGGTCACAAATATCTTCAAAAATAGGCAGCTGGCGGGCTCCCGCCCAGAACAGTGTTTATCGCCACCAAGGCACAGCCGGCCCCAAATGGCTACGGCCGGCTCCTAATGAGGCATGGCCGAGCCCCAATGTGCTCCCTTGTTTCTCTGTTTCAAGCTCAATGTAGGGTGGCACAATGTTCAAAAGGGACCTCTGAAGGATAAACAAGGTAAATAGGAAGGTGTTAGGACTGTTTCAAAGCTCAACCTTGGAGTCCTTCGTTGAGCATTCGAATCACACACAATGTAACTTTCATCATTGAGTGCACAGAGCAAAGCGCCCGAGTCTTAGGGGCGGTCAAAAATGGGGTGTCTACAATATGTCTTTAAGAACTTGATGATTCACAAAAACAACATAACTAAATTCACTTTTCACTAGGAGCTAACATGTACTAAATATTGAATCTAAATAGAATCAACAATATTTTGGTTTGCAAATGTATCTAAACATTGAGAAAAATGTAAACCTTATTAGAAACATTTTCTGGTACAGAGGGCATTCTTTCTTGTGGGTGTTAGAGAAGAATGGGGTGACAAAATATTACATTAATGTGATTAGGGACATGTATGATGGTGTGATGACCACTATTAGATCGCTTGTTGGAGAGACAAATGAATTTCCAATTATTGTAGGGTTACACCAAAGATCAACCTTAAGTCCTTATCTTTTTGCTTTAGTTATCAACCTTTAGTTATGAATGAGTTGACAAGAAATATTCACGATGATGTGCCGTAGTGTATGCTTTTTGCAGATGATATCGTGTTAGTAGATAAGACTAGAGAATGAGTTAACACTAAGTTGGAGACTTGGAGAGAAGCACTTAAATCTAAAGGATTTAGGATAAGTAAAACTAAGATAGAGTACATGGAGTATAATTTTAGTAACAATAACAATGGAAGTAAAGGAGAAGTGAAGATTGAGAACCAAAAACTACTTAATAATGAACATTTTCGTTATTTAGGATAGATTATCACAACGGCTGGGAAGATTGGAGCGGATATAGTCCATGGAATTAAGGTAGGGTGGTTTAAGTGGAGGAGTGAGTCTGGAGTACCGTGCTATAAACAAGTACCCACAAGACTAAAAGGAAAGTTCAATAGAACGGCTATTATTCCAGTGATGTTGTATGGGACGGAATGTTGGGCAACTAAGAAACAACATGTAGATAATATGAGTGTTGCTGAAATAAGGATGTTAAGGTGGATGTGTGGCAAGACTAAAAAAGACAGAATTAGCAATGAGTATATTTGAGAATGGGTAGGGGTAGAACCGATAAAAGATAAGTTGAGAGAGAATAGATTGAGATGGTTTGGGCATATACAACGGAGACCAACAGAGGCAATAATGAAGAGATACGATGTGGTGACGGTAGATGGAAGTGTTAGGGGACGAGTGTGGACGTCCCCGAATGCCCGGGGAGGATGAGGTCCCCCCCCCCCCGTTCTGTTCATATTGGGTTCACTACAGTTCAGGACTCTCAGATAGTCACGGTTCTTAATCTAAACCAAAGAGTCCAAATCCGGCAAATCGTTTTGAGAAAACAGATTTTTAGAAAAGAAGTGCCAAACATGGACTGCTTTGCCAGATACAGAGTCACCACCTAAATATTTTTTATGGGGGAATTTAAGAAACCCTGACTCGGTGCCAAAGGCCACGTGTCCGTCATCACCAAAGTTACCTCGGCTCAGGAACTTGGGTACGATTAGGGAAGGTCAGCTATGAGCACAGCTATGAGCACCCCCTCTCGCCCAGTCCGAAGACCGGCCTCTACTAACCATGATATCTTGTTTTGAAAGCATTATGTGTTCTTATTCCAGTTATTAGCCTAGAATTACTATGTTATGCGCACAGCAAACAAGTATAGACCAAATCGCCTAAATTGGAACAAAACATTACATGTTTGTTTTGAAAATGGTTTGCTACTCGCAAGTAGGCTAAAATGCGGGTTTTGCCACCCTCAAGTGGGCTTTAGAAAAGATGGTTTTGCTACTATCTAGTGGGCTTAAAACTCACAGCTTTAATGCATTATTCCAATTTGGGTAATTCAACCTCCATCCACAGGCACTCAAGCAGTTATATCACATAAGCAGCTAGCCTCATGGTAATCATGCTATTATGGCAATACTCGCATGCAGTATGCTAAAGCATAAATGCTTACCGAGTACTCCGAGCCAAAACAGAAACTAGTTAGTAATCATATGCATGATCCTAGTTCATGTTAAGATGGCTAATGCAACACATGCAAAATGCAACTAAGATGGGCTCGGCTAATCTACAATGACATGTGAAATGCTACAACTAACACATATTCAATTTGGAATTGGAATACAAATGCAGTTAGAATGATGCGCCGAGCCCGGTGCATGCAAAACGAATGAATGGATGCAAACGTGCTATCATACTGTATGCTAATTGAAACATGCCCTAGACTAACCATCGAAAGCTAGTAAATAAAAGGGAAGAAAGATGTGGGGTTGGGAGACATACACACACGCACCCACACTTATTACAAATCCGCCCTCGCTCGGAGGGACCAAAAGAATATACAAATTAATTAACCTACAAGCTAATTAATTATTACAAACCCTTAATTAATTAAACAAATTAACTAAGCTACTAAAGTAGTGAAACAGCCTCAGGAAGAGGGATGAATGCATGCTCGGATTGGCTTCGCTCGGATTGGCTTCGCTCGGAAACCCAATGCCATGCCACTGTTGCCTCTGTTTTCCCTGCTCTGCTCCTCTGGAAATGGCATAACTCCCAAGATATGCTCCATGGACACTGTGGAACACCACCGGCTAAGAGGAATGGCCACCGGCCATGGGAAATGATCACCGGCCACAGGTTAAGTTATCGGCCACCAATATTTGGTCGGTCGGCACTAAAGATAGCCGGCCGGCCAAAGCTTCCTGCAGAATCCTGTTTTGACAGCAGCAGAGGGAAAAACAAGGCATGGCAATGCATTTCAAGAAAATGTGTGCACCAACACACCCCTTATCATGTTTATGACTCAAAGGGGGATGGTACTCAATTCTCGGACCACCAATCGCGAATTTCAATGCGTGATGGCCCAGAAAACCAAGTTGTGCATTTTGATTTCAAATGACATGCAAACCAAATAAACACATAAAGCCCAACCTCTATCATGGTGATTCAAGAGACAAGGCATGCGTGCAAAATGCTATGCAACTTAGGCATGGAAGCTAAGTATGCAACATGAACATGTGAATATGTATAGCATGCAACAATCATGCAAAATGGAGCAAGGATGTGACAATATGCAAGACAAGCACGCAACATCATGCAAAGATGGACTTAAACCAATATAGGTAGCTCTCAAGCATGACAAAATCAACGGCCAAAATGATGCAACTAAGGCATGAAAACAGATACACAGGCATGCATGCACAAAGGCTAAAACATGGAGCATAAGCCATCAACTCGCCAAAGCATGAAAGGTATGGAAAATGCAAGCATGCAAGCATGGAATATGGACTGAAATATGGTCTCCAATGATGCCAAATCATGAGAACAAGCCAAGTAAAGCATGCTAGTGACCCATACACCCAAGGCTAGTAAGCTAGAATACAAAGAAGCTATACAAAGCATGGAAAGCATGACTCCAAAGACCTAAGACAGACTTTAAGCATGTTAAAACATGACCAAAAACTTCACAAAGCTAAGCCAAAATATGCAAGCATGGTGGTCCAAAGGCAAGATGCATTTCTAGGCAAAATAGAGGAATACAAAGCAAGTGTATGGTGCATGCCAAGGGTCGACAAACCAACATGGGACAAAGATAAAACATGCTAATTAAACACCAAATACCCACTGAAATAGAGCCAACGCGTGTTAGAATGAGGTGCTCCTTTGGAAGGCCATGCAAGGGGTTGTTATACACATGCAAGAGGGACACCCAAGGGGACCAAACCAGCCCTAGATAGGGTCTAGGCAGGTCCTAAAAGTCCCCAAAAATGGCCTGAACCAAGCTTCCAAATGATCTAAGCATAGGCTCCTTTGATGGACCAAAATGCAAGCAAACAAGAACCAAAAGAGAGGGGGGGCCACCCCCTCTGATTTCGACCGTCAAAACAGAAAACCTACCACTGAAAATCCACTGGATTTCAGTGGCTAGGAGTCCAAGCAAGGGCTTGCTCGAAGGTCTCAAAGAATGGCACAAAACAACGCCAAAACAAGCATGCAAGGGGGGAGATGACCCCCAACACCAAAATAGTATTAAACAAACATCTTAAGCATGCAAATACAAGACTTTTTTCAGTTTATATCTAAGCTTAAATCAGCTTGAAAGTATGGCTAAGATATGGATCAAAATAAAGCCTTAAAAGGGGGGTGAAACATACAATGGTGTAGATGACCTCTAACAGAAAAATGTCCTTAAACAAACTTCAAGAGGAGCTCAAAATAAGACCTTTTCCAGTTTATGACAAAGCTCGAAAATGCTTGCAAGTATGGCTAAGCTATGAAGCAAGATAAACCTTAAAAAGGGAGATGAGTGTGTTACCCTTGTAGCCAAGAACTCCAGTAGCCTTTGGTCCCAAAAACCAGTCCCTTGGCCTCTAAAAATAAGCTCCAAGATTCTTGGATGGATGATGGAGAGGTTAGGTTATGAGGTGTAGGGTAATGGAGCCAAGAACCTTACACTTTGAAGTTAGAAGGGAGAGATACAAAGGGAGAGAGTGTATGTATGCCTCTGGAATTTTCAGAACCCTAGAAAAGGAGAGGGAGGCTCTTCTTTATAGAAAAATGCAATGCAAAGCTTCCAAGGGAAGCTAACTCAAGGAACAAATCCCTCCATACACGTGTATAGAGGATCCAGTCTGTGCCCTCCAGCTGGCACATCTGGCATCCATTCAATCTGTAGAATACACCGGAAGGTCGTCGGCTAGCAAAATTGGTCGGCCAGCTACTTTAACTGGTCGGTCGGCCATCTATTTGGTCGGTCGGCCATCTGTTCTAGTCGGTCGGCAGGAAAAATCTGCTCTGCAGGTCCAACTTCAAACGGGAATAACTCCTTCATGTGAACTCCTTTTCAGGTCATTCTTGTGTCCAAATTGAAGCCCCGGAAGTAAGATTTCCAATGGCACAAGCCTTGCATAAAAATTCAAACTGTGTAAAAAGTTATGCTTGTTTTGGTGAAGGTTGCTCAGTTTCGGTCCAACCGGGATGATGCCCAACTTCAACCAATCATATCTCCCTCATCCAGACTCAGCCTTAGGAGATTCTTGAGTGAAAAATGAAGCCCTAGAAGTCTTCTTTCAAACAGTGGTGTCCTCATAGCTTAACTTCAAGTGCATAGAGAGATAAGCCACCGCTCGACTCTCTCTTAGCGGTTCATACCCAACTTCTTCCTCAGCTAGGCTTCTTCTCTCTTCTTCTCTTTTCTTCAACTTCAAACCCCCGAACAAGGTGTTTTGAAAGATTTTTCAAAGATTTCATCTCTCTTTCATTCATTTCCACTTTGTCCTTGCTCGGTTTATCGAAAAGCGCATCATTTGTCAAAATGTGAGCCTCGGAACATTGTAGAAACTTTATTTCAAAAATGTTTTGAAAGAGAGGGTTTTAAGGTCTAAAAACCATCCAAAATAACTTTGGTCCAAAATAGGGTGTGAAGTTGAGATTTGTCTCTCTCCTTGCCGAAGAAACTAAACCTTTGCCCTGCACACCTTTCTCCACCAAGTAAACCATCAGTAACGCCCAAGTCTTGAGGGCGATCAAAAATAGGGTGTCTACAACGAGATAAACCTAAATTGACGTGGACAAGCGTAGTAAATAGAAATATGAGTCTCCTTAATTTGACTAACAATATGACTTTTGATAGAGTCGAGTATAGAAAAGGATTCATATAACCGACCCCATTTGATGGGACTTAAGGCTTGGTTTGGTTTAGATGGCATTCTTTCTGCAACACAAGGATGTACTTTCTATAGAAGTGAAAAATCTAGAAATCCCCTAGATATTGATTTGTGATTATGTATCAATTTTAAGCAGTAAATAACAATCTCAATCAATCAATCAAGACAAATCAACACAACGATTTTAACATGAAAAAACCACAATTGGAGCGCCTCCAATTGTGATAAAAAGAAAATCACGGGCCAAAGCCACAAAACAATCCACTAAGAAGACAAAAGAAATTACACAAGTGTACTCTCAATTACCTAGCGAATCCACGCCTGAATTGAACCGACCCTTATATGCCTCTTCCACCATAATCTTCACCTCAGAATCGTCTTGCCCAATGTTGAATCCACAATGCCGATGACGAATCCATGACGATGAGCCACTCCAGAATCCACCAAAGCTTCAAGCCCAAATTCCACAAAATCCACCGAGGAACAACTCTATCTTTTGTATAGAATAAACAAACAATCCTTTAATGTATACTTTTTAAACCATGAGTATAGACGTCCCCGAACGTCCCGGGGGGATTCCCCCCCCCCCCCCCCCGGGTTTTGTTCATTTGGGCTCATTACAGTTCAGGACTCAAAATGTCACGGTCTTGTATCTAATCTCGCAGAGTGCAATGCAAGACCGATGAATCATCAAAAAGTCCAAATCCGGCAAATCGTTTTTGAAAACAGATTTTTTGAAAGAAGTGCCAAACATGGACTGCTTTGCCAGATACAGAGTCGCCATCTAAATGTTTTGTTTTGGGAAATTTAGGAAACCCTGACTCGTTGCCTAAGGCCACGTGTCCGTCATCACCAGAGTTGCCTCGGCTCGGGAACTTAGGTACGATCGGGGAAGGTCACTTCATGAGCACCCCCGCTCGCCCGATCAAAGATCGGCATCTACTAACCATGATATCAAGTTTTGAAAACATTATGTGCTCTTATTCCAGTTATTAGCCTAGATTTACTATGTGATGCGCACAGCATACACGTATAGACTGGATTGTCTAAATTGGAACAAAACATTTCATGTTTGTTTTTTAAAGCGGTTTGCTACTCGCAAGTAGGCTTAAAATGCAGATCTTGCCACCCTCGGGTGGGCTTAGAAAACATGGTTTTGCCACTATCTAGTGGGCTTAAAACTCACAGTCAATGCATTATTCCAATTCAGATAATCCAACCTTCACCCACAGGCATTCAGGCAGATATCTCACATAAGCAATTAGCCTCATGGTAATCACGCTATCATGGCAGTCACTCACATACATGAAAGGATGCTAAAGCATAAACACTTTCCGAGTACTCCAAGCCAAAACAGAAGCTATGTTAAAAATCCATGCATGATCCTAACTATACAGAAATGCCTAATGCAACACATGCAAAATGCAACTAAGATAGGCTCGGCTATTCTAAAGATGGCATATGAAATGCTACAACTAACAAGTATTCAACTCGGAATTGAAATACAGATGCAGTTAGTATGATGCGCTGAGCCCGGTGCATGCAAGACAGATGAATGAATGCAAACATGCTATCATACTGTATGCTAATTGAAACATGCCTTAAACTAACCATCATAAGCTGGTAAATAAAAGGGAGAAAGACGTGGGGTTGGAAAACATACATCACACGCACACACACTTATTACAGTTGTGCCCTCGCTCGGAGGTTCTGAATAAATAATACAGTCCCTAATAAATAATACAGTCCGAATAAGTACAAAATCCTAATTAATTAACAAATTAACTAGGAAAGCGGATAAATTAGCATGCAAGCTATGGACCACCTCGGCTCTGTTCCAAATGGTGGATGATGCATGCTCGAGTCGCCTTTGCACGGAAATCCATTGCGATGCCCCAATTAGCCTCTGTTTATAATTAAGCCCGGAGTATTGCACGAAGCTCCAAAAGATTTTCAGTTTCTGATTTGCTGCAACAGAGAGCAAGAAAGGGGCATGCAAAGTATTTTCACATATGTATGCGCGACTACCCTTCAAGGAGTGTAGTCCTCGATCCTCGTGCCACCAATCACGCATCTCGATGCATGATGGCTGAGGAGTCGAATTGCACGTCTCAATATGAAATGAATGCACATGAAAACACAACAAGACCTAAACTCCATCATGGGTAATCCGGAGTGTCGACGACCGGGAATTGAGACATGTTCCGTCACTCGGAGTACGAAACGTCCCTCGTTTCCCGTGCTTGGGCTAATTCCTATCCCAAACACAATGCAATATGCATGACATGCATGAATGTAATCCTAACATGCAACCTAGCATACACAATGCACGATGTAGCGAGACATACACAATGCTCTAACATACAACCTAGCATACGCAATGCTATGAAATGAAATGGCATACACAATGCACAATGGACTTACACCGATATGAGTGGACCTCAGCCACACTCATATCAGTGGCCATTAGATGAAAATGAGACACTCGAAATGCGTGCACACATGCACGCAAACTGAGGACCAAGCCTAAGGCATCAAATGCCACTCTACCCAAAGCATGGCAAGGCATGGAACATGGTATGCAAACATGCAAATTTCAACACTGAAATATGATACAAAATGGTCCTGAATCACGGAAATATGGCACCCGATGCATGAGATGAGCCCCGAAACTCAAAACTAGGCACATGAATTGACCTATAGCTATACAAAGCATGCATTATTTGATCATGAAGCACGAAGACAGAGCCAAAGCAGTCCCAAAACATGAACATTTCTAGTTCAAAACATGGCCAAAAGATGCTAGCATGGTGGACAAAAATATGAAATCTCACCAAACCAGAAAAAATCAGTGAATAAAACATGCCAAAATATGCTCAAATAACCACTAAAATGAAGCCAACACATGCAAAAATGAGGGGCTCCTTTGGAAGGGCATACAAGGGGTTATTAAGCACATGCAAGATGGACAATCAACAAGGCCAAACAAACTCTGGAAATGGCCTATAGGGGTCCTAAAACCCACTAAAAGAGGCCTGGAACAAAGTTTAGAAGCTTGCAAATAGGGGGTCCTTTGGAAGGCCAAAAAGGCCACCAAACAAGACAAGGAGAGAGGGGGTCACCCCCCTCTGATTTTGGCCTTCAAGAATGTGTCAAAGCCACTAAAAATCCACTGGATTTCAGTGGCTAAGAGTCCAAACCATGGCCAATGCAAGTGCTCTAATGCATAGCCCTAATCGTGAAGAGATAAAGAATGCATAGGGGAAGATGACTCCAAATAGAAAATAGACCTTAATCAAACATGAATATGATTCCAAAACAATACTTTTTTCAGTTTTGGTCGAGGTCCAAAAAGGCTCACAAATAAGGCTAATGTATCATGCAAAAACGGCCCTAAAAGAGAGATTGAACAAACAGGGCATCAAAAGGCCTCAAACAGCAAAGAGCCCTTAAACAAAGTTGAAGACGGGCTCAAAATAAGATACTTTACAGTTTATGGAAAATCTATAATATGCTCACAAGTAAGGCTAAAATATGATGCAAAAAATAGCCCTAAAAGAGAGATAAAGGGAAAGGGGCAGTAGCTGGCCCCAAACAGTGAAGATCCCTTCAACAAAGTTGAAGAGGGGCTCAAAATAAGGCACTTTACAGTTTGTCTTGGAGCCCAGAAATGTTCAAAAACAAGGCTAAAATATCATGCAAGATAAGTCCTAAAAGAGAGATTAAACACAAAGGGTGAGGAGGAGATCTCAAACAGAGAAAAGTCCTTGATCAAACATGAAGATAAGCTCAAAATAAGACTATTTCTAGTTCGGGTCGGAGCCCAAAAATGCTTGTAAGTATAGCTTATAGATGAAGCAAAAAAATGCAAGTTTAAGGGAAATAGGTGCTTACCCTTGAAGAGCAGCAAATCAGGAGCTTTTGGTCCAAAATTCTGAGCTTTCAACCTCTTCAAATGGCCTCCAAGGTGCTGGAATGAGTGATAGAGGTGGTAGGTTATGAGGTGTAGGGTAAATGGTGCAAGGTCAAGGATGTTTTGAAGTTTGGAAGAG
This sequence comes from Camellia sinensis, assembly GCF_055761805.1. Lineage (NCBI taxonomy): Eukaryota > Viridiplantae > Streptophyta > Magnoliopsida > Ericales > Theaceae > Camellia > Camellia sinensis. The sequence continues at coordinate 106,128,716 of NC_138962.1, forward strand.
ATAGATATATGGTTGTATCTATAATGGTGCCTTAGCTGATTTTCTAACCCTTCAAAATGATGGTAGAGTGCTGGTTTTAAAGAGGGAGAAAGGCCAAGGAAAGGGGGGGAAAAAAAATTCAAATTTTCCCTCCAAAAAGGCAGCCCCTCGGATACAGGATCTGGGGGGAAACAGCTGGCACAGCTGGAATACACTCGGAGAGAGGATCATGGCCGGCCAGGTTCAAAAGGTTCAGGGGGCCGGCCGGCCACCCCCCCAGGCCGGCCGGCCAGGGGTCAAAAGGGTCAATTAGAATTGCTGGCAGGCCACCCAAAGAAGGTGACCTCCCATGTGTGCACAACACAAATATGTGGTCAAAACCCAGAAAATGTGAACCAGGAGAGAGAAAAACCCACTTTTTAGAGGGGTTCAAAAGGGTCAGAGAAAATTACTGGTCGGCCTACCAATATTGGTGGCCTCCCAGGTGTGTGCAACACGAATATGTGGTTGAGGGCCCAAGAAAGTGGCCCGGGAGTGGTCAACACCAACTTTCTAGGGAGGAAAACAGGTGGTGGAGAGCGATGAAGGACTAAGCTGGTCTTCAGAACAATTTCTGGCCTCCCACCCTTCTACAACCCTTCTAACAATGAAAATAAGGTCTCCACCAAAAATGGACCCAAACCGATGCAAAACAAAGGTTCGGGGGCCAAAACGCGCAGCCCGGGGGCCCCGAAAACTGACTGTTAAGCACCGGAGGTGGCATTTGACCACGAAGTTGGTCTCTCGAGCCACAGTGTCCCCCAAAAGAGAGTAAACAAGGTGTGTGCCAAAAACCGGAGCAAACAGAGGTAGTTGAGCGGTCCCGAACCGAAGCACACGGCCGACGGCTCTGAAAATCGGAAACTGGGCTCCAAACGGGAAAAATGGCCTACGACCACGAAACGTAGCCTACGGCCACTGAGAGATGGTCTACGAGACCTCTCCTTCACTTCGGGAAGAGAAAACGGAGAAAACAGGACCTGGTTCGCAAACTGAGGCAAAGCACAAAAGAGTCCCGAAGTCCGGAGGCAAGGCTCGCAGCCGAGACTCTGAAACCTCAGAACGAGCACAATATGCAACATCACCGAGCGCTCAGTTGGTGACGTTTGAGTCTTAAGGTCGGTCAAAAATGGGGTGTCTACAATGAGTTAAATACTTAATTAAACATCAAAGAAAACTAACAAAATAGCCCTAGAGGAAAACCCTAGAACCCTCAAGGAAGATCTAGAAGTCGTACCCTAAAATCTGACTAAAACACATATTTATGGAAAACTGAATCGCGTTCTCCGCTCGAGCGCAGGAATGGCTGCTCGAGCGGACCTCGCTCAAGCGCAGAAAGTTCGCTCGAGCGTAAAATCCAAACTTCCAGTACTTTTACAGACAAGTCAAACTTCTGGAACGAAACATTCTCTGCTCGAGCGCACAAACGGCTGCTCGATCCCCAACATAGTCAACGAAGTGGCAAACATGAAAGAATTAACTTCTAAAACATATCTGCAAGGCACAATTCGGGTTGGATTTGTATCTAAAACTCATAGCCTCACTGAAATAAAAGACCGAATAAAATTACAACTAAAAGGAGTTTTGTCAAACGGGATTGCCAAGAATAAAAACCTAACAATCTCCCCCTTTGGCAATGTCGTGACAAAACACACCTAACAAATAAAATCCTAATCACCCCAACCCATTACAGCCAACAAAAACAAACTTCATTCTCAATGTCAAGATCTGCAAAACAGCTATTAATGCCACAAGAGTATATGGAAAAGCAATAAACATATGACAAGATTATCATGAAGCATGAGATAGAAATATGAATAGATGTAAATTGGAGATTTTAAGAACATGTAGCATGAATAGATGACAATCCTAAAAAACAGGCAAACATGCTCAAAAACCATTTTGATTGTGATTCAACCTTCTCCCATTTTTTGTCATGAATTGCCAAAGGAAGCTCAATCAACGAAAGCAAGAGCACAAACCACACAAGCAAGGATATGATGATGTAATTAGCAGTAGCATGCAAGAAGGAAATAATAAAGAAGCAGTGCATAACAACATACAAAACAACTAAAGCCAACCTCCATTACCAAACCAATCCAAGATGAACCAAACTCAACCTCACTAAAAAGCAACCACAAACACTGAAAACAATGAACAAGAAGAAAAATAATATGATAGAGCAAGCAAGGAATTTCATATTTGTACCTTAAAACACACAAGATTATCCAAGAAGTACAATTACTTGAAAACACAATGTGCACAGCCTCTAGAAGATTCCTCATAGAAGAAAGTGATGTATTATATGAAAAGCATAGATCCCATGAAAAAAGTGTGTGTGTGACTCTTGGAATTCGACAAACACTAGATTCAAATCTTAGTAGTGATTTGAAAGCTAGACCTCCGACAAGAGAATCTAAGCACAATTAAGGAAAGTCAAACCACTAGGAAACAAGGGGTATTTGTTGAGTAAAAGCAGAGGCTCCCCCTCGATCAATGATTTTCTTTCTTTCTTTCTTTTGCACATTTTTTCTTTTCTTTCTTTTTCACATTTTTTTTTTCATTTTTTTGCACACTCATTGGCGGCTGACATGCTCAAGAGTATGGAAACTGAACCAAAGAAGCATGGATACAATAAGGATAGCCTGGTTGGTGACTTTGAGATAGTCTTTTCCTCATGCCTTAACAACAAAGAACTGAGGGGAAAGTTGCGGAGATGCAAAAAGATGGAAGATGGTTAAGAGACTCAACATCACCCATGATATGCTAGTACAAGTCAATTCCTCTAGAAAAGCAAAAGATACAATGCCAGAAGTTCATAGAGAAAAATGATCACTAAGGCGGAAGACTCCGATATTTGCTAATCCAAGAGTGTGTACAGAATGAGACATACTAATCAAAGAACACACACTCCAAAATGAGTAATGACCAGAGAAAGCACACACATATTACCATACAATGGATATTCTCATCAAATCCAATATGCAACAAGAACTACTCAAAAATTTCAAGCTTGCAAAACTATACTAAGAAAATCTCTTCTTTTTTTTTTCTTTCTAAAATAAAGCAAGACATAAAATGACCAAGCACACACTAAATGATACCACACATTAAATGACCCAAAAAGAAAAAAGAAAAAAAAACACAGAAACCCAAAAAAAAAAAAAAGAATAAACAACTTAACACAAGTCAAGTTTTCTCACCCAAACTGCTTTAGTATAAACAATGTTGTGAGAATTGCGGTTCTTGGGTGATGTCTTGATGTTGTCATTTCTTTCCCCTTCAATGGGAACCCGTCTCGATGTGGTTTCCAACTTCTTATTCCTAAGTCTAGGCAAATGCAAACTCGCTCCATGTTTGGTCTCAAGCACATCAAAATAGCAAGGTCTATTATAACCCCTAACCTCATTACGACTAATGAAGTGTCTCCAATCCCACAAGATGTTGGAATTTCTTCCATCTCTATGAGACACTCTCCCATGCAACTCATAACAATAAGGGTGAATATGACCATACATACCACAATGATGACAAATAAAAATAGGGTTTACCTTCCTTTCTTTGGCCTTACCAACTCTAGGAAAATTGAGAAGTCTTTCCTCTCGTTGAATCTTTTTCTCCCCTTGTCCTTGAGTTCTTGTATCATGAGATGTGGATGCACTCCGTTTTTGCTCTTTGTTACCACCAAAACCAATGCCACTCTTGTCAGAACAAATTTGTTGAGACCCAATGATATTGTCCAAAGTCTTTCATCCGTTGTTCCAAAGACCAATGGTTGCCATAGAACACTTGAGCTCTTCCTCTTTCTTGATGATTATCTCTTCTAAGGCACCTTGAGACATCTAAGAGTTTCAATCTTTCCTTCATATGTTGCATAGATTTGTTGTAGCTCATTCCTCTCTGTCTCACAAGTCAAGAGTTTGGCACAGATATCTTGATAGCATCATTCCTAACCTCGAAAATCTCCTCCTTTAGTTTGACATTCTCAATTTCACATGCTTTGAGTTTCGTAGTGAGTTTGTCATTTAATTTGAATAAGTTAAGAGATTCCTTATACAACTTTTCATAAGATTGCGGAAGCTCTTCATCATCACTCCCCGAGGATTCATTATCAGTGGCATTCTCAACCGACATCTTCGAATACTCTATTCGTCCTTCAGTTTCGGAAGCCGCCATGAAAGCAAGAAATTGTTCATGTCCCTCTTCACCTTGATCTTTGTTGTCACTTTCATTTTTATCAGTTTCTGATTCATCATCCCAGGTGATAGCGAGGGCTTTCTTCTCCCTCAAACAAGTAGGGCATTCTTGAGCAAAGTGGCCAAATCCTTGGCATTCATAGCAGTGGACTCTTTCAGAGTTCCCTTGTATCTTTCCTTTCTTTTTCTGGGTTATAGAATTAATTTTGAATTTATCTTTGTCTTTGGATTTATGAATTGACTCCAAAAGATTAGGTTTCTTTTTCAGAAAAGACTTTTTAAATTGTTTTACGAAAGCATCAGTAATCTTGGAGTCAATCTCACAATCCTCATCAGAATCCTTTCCAACTGTATGAGCACTACTCAAAGCAATATCATTTTTTTGTTTCTTTTTGAAATTTCTATGTGCCTCATAAGTTTGGAGATTTCCAACCAAATGATCTAGCTTGAGGTTGTCAACATCTTGAGCCTCCTCAATAGCCGTAACTTTTGGTTGGAACCGATCGGGCAAGGACCTCAAAATTTTTCCCACAACCTTGGATTCAGGTATTTTTTCACCTAAATTGAAGCTGGAATTTGCAATGTCACTCAACTTTGCATAAAATTCATCAATGGTCTCACTATTTTTCATTGAAAGGTTTTCAAAACTAGATGTGAGCCTTTGAAGTTTTGAGTGTTTAACCGAAGGAGTGCCCTCATGAATAGTTTGTAAGATATCCTAAGCCTCTTTTGCAACTTCACAATTGCAAATACGACTAAACTCTTAAGGTATGACGGCGCACAAGAGAGAATTGATAGCTTTACTATTCCAGCTACTATTTTGGTAATCAATTGTGTCCCACATATCAATTGGTTTGGGGAAAGTTACTCCATCAACTATGATCATCGGTTCGGTCCACCCATACATGACAGATTGCCAAACTTTTTCATCAATAGATTTTAAAAACGATCTTATCCGAGCTTTCCAAAACGAATAATTGGATCCGTCAAGTAGGGGTGATCGAACCATAGAATTTCCCTCACGAATTGAATCCATTATCACAAATCAAACAAGATCTCGCTCTAAAATATTTTTAAAAAGATAAAGCGACCGACTCTAATACCAATTGAAAAATCTAGAAATCCCCTAGATATTGATTTTGTGGTTATGTATCAATTTTAAGCAGTAAATAATAATCCCAATCAATCAATCGAGACAAATCAACACAACGATTTTAACGTGGAAAAACCACAATTGGAGCGCCTCCAATTGTGATAAAAAAAAAAACCACGGGCCAAAGCCACAAAACAGTCCACTAAAAAGACAAAAAAAATTACACAAGTGTACTCTCAATTACCTAGCGAACCTACGCCCGAATTGAACCGACCCCTAAATGTCTCTTCCACCACGATCTTCACCTTGGAATCGTCTTGCCCAACGTTGAATCCACAATGCCGATGCCAAATCCATGACGACGAGCCACTCCAGAATCCACCAAAGCTTCAGGCCCAAATTCCACGAAATCCACCGGGGAACAACTCTTTCTTTTGCATAGAATAAACAAACAATCCTTTGATATATACTTTTTAAACCATGAGTTAAATACTCAATTAAACATCAAAGAAAACTAGCAAAACAGCCCCAGAGGAAAACCCTAGAACCCTCGAAGAAGATCTGGATGTCGTACCCTAAAATCTGACTGAAACACATATTTATAGAAAACTGAATCGCTTTTTGCGCTCGAGCGCAGGAATGGCCACTAGAGCGGACCTCGCTCGAGTATAGGAAAGTTCACCCGAGCGTAAAATCCCAACTTCCAGTACTTTTACAAACAGGTCAAACTTCTGGAACCAAACATTCTCCGCTAGAGCGCACAAATGGTTGCTTGAGTGGACAAGCAACTTCGAATGCATTTTTATATTTTGCTTCGGGGGCGCTGCCCCCTGGACCTCGCGAGCTGATCGGGCAGCTCAATCCATGACATAGTCAACGAAGTGGCAAACATGAAAGAATTAACTTCTAAAACATCTCTGCAAGGCATAATTCAGGTTGGATTCGCATCTAAAACTCATAGCCTCACTGAAATAAAAGATCGAATAAAATTACAACTGAAAGGAGTTTTGTCAAACGGGATTGCCAAGAATAAAAACCTAACAAGAAGAAAATAAATTATCTAAAAATACAAAGGTTCAAATTTCAAAGAAGCAAATTATATTCTAATAGAACAAACAAACAAACAAACAAAAATTTTTTTTTTTTAGCCCCTGTAAATAACGAGAAAATTATGGCTACATTTTATAAGAACAAAAATCTAAGATCAAAAAATTATACAAGAACAAAAATTGGGCTACATTTTATACTTCCATTCTGCACCTTAGAGAATATAGAAAATGTAAAAATATATTTGGTGGAACACATGGTATTTGAGCAGCAATATCGACATATTACATATAAGTCGTAAAGTTAGTCCTATATAACCATCCAAGTCACCCACATTCCAGCAGGTTAGAGCATCCCATTCAGGGCTTTCAAAGAAAGCAAGATTTCATATTGATCAACAAAAAAAAAGGAGCAAGATTTCACCATTAATTATAACTTAAAAAACTTTGTTTATTATCAACTACTCACCTCACACCTACCCACACACACACGCAAACATATGTACCAAGAAAACAAAAAACAAAAACCACCCAAATAAAAGAAAGGAAAAGAAAAGAAAACTATTTATCAAAAAAAGAATACAAAACAAATAAAGCATACTATGAAGCACAGACACCTCTTCTGAGGTCATATACAGGTGTTTGACACGTTGGAAAGAGTCGGACACGCTGGGACACGTTGCGGACACGCTAAGTACATGTTAGGAACCCTCTGAGAACACGTTAGGGACACGCTGAGGACACTCTAAGAACACGTTAAGAACTATTTTTTTCAAAAAAAAAAATAACAATAATAATTTAGTTTATTAAAAAAACATATCTAAGGTTGATAAATTTGATAAATTAAATATTTGACATAAAGTACATATTAAATATTTAAATATATAACATATAACAAATGTATAAAATTATATGTTTTACATGTATCCCCAATGTGATGTGTCCTGCAGTTTTTGAAAATTTGTATGTTCATGTGTCAGTGTCGTGTCATGTGTCTGTGTATGTGCTTCTTAGAGCATACCCATTTCCTATTTCGAACAAAACATACCTGCTAAATTTTCAAAGCAACCAAGGCCACATGCAAGAGAGTCCCATGCACTTGTAAGGGCATAGTTGTGTCCTACGAAAAAAATCCAAAAAAGGCAAGAGAATTTGGTTAATAAAGATAACATAATTTCTTAAAAGGTCTCAAAAGATAACATGAAGTTATAGACAACTTGTAACGCCCCAAAAATTATAAACCTTTATATAGTCAATTTTCAATTAATTATTCACCAGTTTCCATCAAATAAAATCATTTCTCGAAAGATAATGCTTTAAGAAAAATATTATCTCTCATTAAGTAAATCTCGTTCTCATTGAACTATTAAACTATTACATCCTACGTTCACGATACAAGAGTTCACAAAATTAAAGAAATAAAAAATAAAGGTGCCCTAGTGGCGTACAAGTTTCAAGGGAAACCCCTTGGTTACACAAAAGGGTGGACATTCAGTCCCAGCACACATTAGCTCGGAGCTTCAACAAATAATATCAAATGAGCCCACGCGCTCCATTCAAAATTTTCACTGCCTTGTCACTTGGGCGGAGTCACACCATTAATTCCTGAAATGTTGTTAGTTGGCGTGAGCTAATGCCCAGCAGGAAATACTATTAATGTCATGACCCAAACCCGCCCCCATGGGTTAAGGACATAACCGGCCAGTAATCCTGAGATTACCTACAGCCTCAAACCAAATCAGACATAACTCATCAGAGTAAAGGGGCCAAACAGAAGCAAAATTTAAAACTTTGTCCATAGAGCTGTGCTTACATCGCATGTCATGACAAACCATACATACACATATTAATAACTCACAACAGAAAATGCAGTAACATAAAATTTTGTACAGATAGGATCATTTAAGTCTAGGTCAGCCAACCAACTATATACAACGGATGCAAAGTCTTCGTCAGCATGACAACATAACGCAAATGGCAAAAGGGCGAAGGTATGTCTCGTGCGTAAGACGCAAGGGCTGACTCTTCAAAACCTTGGTTGTTCCACACAGATTTCACTGAGGCTGGGTTTGGACTTCTCTAGGCTTACCTACAAACACATGAATGAGCGTGAGCGAAAGCCCAGTGAATAATATCAAATAAAGAAGTTATACAAATGGTATGTAGAATAACATGCTTCAAACGGCCTCAGGCCCAATTCGTATTTCTATTTAGTATATATATATATGATTTAGGTCAAGTGATTATGGTTCCAAACACATCATACGGCCTCGGGCCCAATTCATTTGTATCATTCAGGTCAAACTGGCCTTTGGCCCATCCGTACTTTCATTCATGTCAAACTGGCATCTGGCCCATTCATTCATGTCAAACTGGCATCTGGCCCATTCATTCATGTCAAACTGGCCTCTGGCCCATTCATTCATGTCAAACTGGCCTTCGGCCCATTCTCATTTTCATTCTTTAGGCATAGCAAATATTTGTCCATAATTCAAATTAACGAACTTATGAAACTTACATAAAAGTAAGCAATTGGACAAACAACATATTTCAGATATCTTTATTGAGATATTACTCACAGTGATCGGCAGATTGATTTGCCCTGGAGCTTGACCCTACACATCACATAACATATGGGTCATAACCGATTCAATCCGTTCTTAATTCAAATGTTCCTCTTTAGGCTTCTTTCTTACCCCTTTTTAATTCATTCATAATGCTCAATGCATGCCTAAGAGTACTTAGAAGTGAAAGAGAACGGAAAACGAAACACATAATGCACTTTCAAAATTTTCAGAAACAGGGTCCCCGCTTGAGTGGACCCATGAGGCCTGCAAAAGTACTGGTTATGTCAAATCTACGCTCAAGCGTGGAGTTGGGCGCATGAGCTAACGGCCTCACTACGTAGCTCCCTGCTGGAGCGGACATCATGTCTGCAGAAAATACTAGGAGCTCGTATTTTACACTCAAGCGGCGGTTTCCCTGCTCGAGCGGACATCATGAATTCTGGGTTTTCCAGAATGTGTTCTTGAGCTCGAATTCAACATTCCAACCAACATTTCTTGCATACTATGGCTCAAACTTCACATAAACATGTACTAACATGGTACAAACACCAAATTACAACATTTTGAAGTTCAATTTCTTGAATTACTTACATGCATGCCTCAAATTGACCCAAACTCATCACCAATACATTAAACTCAAACATTCAAAACTCACACTTCCATGATTTGCACATGCATGTGGGAGATACACATTATTCTCAACTTAATTGGTGAAGAGATGATCAAATACATGAAATTCAACCAAAATTCAACATGGATTATACACTTTATGCTCAAACATGGAAATTCATAGCAATTTCCTACATGCATGTGTCCATTGACTTCAAATTCAACAAAACTAACTCAATTCATATTCTTTATCATCATTCAGCTTTGAATTCACAAATTACAACATTAAACTCATAACTTCATAATCAATTGCTCACCTAGAAGCTCAATCTCTCCAAGCTCTAGCCAATTCTTGAGTTTAATCTTCAAGATTTCCAAGCTTCTTGAGCAAACCCTCAATTCTCTACACTCTCTCCCTCTAATTCGGCTCTCTCACACTCAAGAGCCCAAAAAATGAATCAAAAAGAGAGAGATTGAGTGTATATGGCCCTTTATATAGCCCCACTAAGTCAATTTATCAATATTAAATAATTGAGCACTTAATTAATCGTTCTGAATCTAATTATTTTGATCTGAATCAATTTTCAATTAAATTTCACTGTAGGCTCTAAAAATTACGCTAACCACAATGGTGTAATCAATTTCGGGTTTCGTGGCCGATAAGGCCTTCAATTTAATTTCCAAAGCAGATAATCAAACAAATATTCCTATGGTGAACAGATAGAAATTCAAAACCACATATTTTCACATGGATGGCATACAAAATCATATCAAACACATAATCATATTTATATTAAGGACCAATTAGCATACTACGGGACAGGGATATCACAATTAACAAGACATATAACTAATTGAGATGCATATGATCATGCCATGCACTTGTTAGGATAAAATCCATATTTTCTCTTTTAAAACCAAAAATGTTCAATGCATGATTTACATTCAAAGTCTCGTCCACAAACATGGGGTGATAAATACGCTATGACGTCCTACGCAAGAGCTGCAAAACCATACATATATATATAGATTTATATACAGAAAATATTTCCACATTTGTCGACTCTAAAAATGGCGGGGCGATAGGTACCCAAAACCTTCCCTCTCTACTTTTGCCGATTCTTGAAATGGTGGGCTTGTGGACAACCAAAATCAAGTTTTTCCACATTCGCCGACTCTATAAATGGCAGGCTCGTGGACACCCAAAATGAAGTTTTTCCACATTCACCGACTCTATAAACGACAGGCTCGTGGACACCCAAAAACCTTTCCCACATTCGTCCAGTGATATATGCACAAGACAGGGCAATTGGGCACCTTAACTCCCCGAGCGGGTACGAAATATAACACACAACCAATTACCAAAACCCCGACTCAACTACCTAGACTCATATGCTATTTACCCCCTCCTTCTAATACTTTCCAATCATCCACAAAATTCTAGGATCACAAGAGAAATTATGATGGACATGATGCATGAGTTTCAAATAAATTTTCCCTAAGATTTGTTCAATCCACAACAACATTAATAATATCAACAACCAAAAGATTTCTCTAATCTGAACATTTATCAATCTCAATACATATACTCAAAGAGCTTCAAAAATCTCATATCTTAACACCATTTCCATAATCCTTCACCCAATTTCAAGATTCAAGAGTCAATTTGGCCAAACCCATTATTAAATCAAATTTGAAGACTAGGGTTTTTGGAAAAATTAGAGCTTTCCCTCCTTTACACATAAAGAGTCAATATTCACCATTTCTAACAATAATCAAGAAGGAAACACATAAACTTTTCCAAAATATGGAGGAAAACCACTTTTTATTCAACAATCCCACTTTATATCACAAAATCATCTCATACATTATTATAACTAAGAAAATATCACATATATATCTCAAATCCTAAATATATCACGTTAAAAGTACCCCTACCTCAAGAATGAAGACAAGAAGATGCAAACCCAAAGAAACACCTTGAAGAAATCACAATCTAATCGGTCAAAATGTTGATCTTCTCTTGTTCTTCACCTTTAATACAAGATCTATGGTGGATTCTTGGTGAAAAATGGATGAAATCAAGATTTGGAGGTCTAGGGTTTCGGGTATGGAGCAAAGGGAGAAAATAAAGGAAAAAAGAATGAAGAGTTTGGGCCAAAAAGTGACTTTAAAGTGCCAGATTTCGAACTGACCGCTCGAGTGGTCAAAGCTTGGCTCGAGCAATGAAAGAAAGCTCCCAGAATCTCTGAAATTCATAAAAACCGCTCGAGCAATCAAAAGTTTGCTCGAGTGGACTTGCTTCTAACACAGTTACTCAAATTTTAAATGGGCATAACTCCTTCATTCAAACTCCATTTTGGGTCATTCTTGTGTCTAAATCGAAGCCCCGGAAACGAGATTTCCAATGGTTCTAGCCTCATATCTAGATTCAAAGTGTGGAAAGAAAAAAAGGCAAAAGAGTAATTATCCAAATCAATGTTTTTAGTTCAATCCTACTTTACCATTATGATACCATCTCAATCAATATTCCAAAATGAACCAAAGAGGCCCCAAGTACAATAATAAGAGTGTTAAGAGCAATCCCATTAGTCCAAGGAATACGAAGTGTTACACAACTTGGCATCGATACTTGCCTGTTTTTCCATAATGCCGTTTTTGAAAGCATTACACAAGGTTTCTTTGTAATTGCAGCTACAATAAGATTTGGAAGTTGATATTCTACCTTGCCTTTTTAGCACAAAAATTGATTCTTCCATCAATGAATGGCAAATATAGGAATAGAATTTAGACGAATACAAACAATGAGCAATGGCTTCCTAATTTGGCACCAAGCTAGTAAATGGTAAATGTCAATGACTTCAATTTATATATATATATATATATAATATCTAACAATCTAGTAGAATAAGTATATCTAAAGGGAAAGTCTCTCATTCCAAACATTTTTTTACCATGTCATGTTTTGGAGTTTGCCAAAAGAATTCCGAAATGACAAAGTAACCAGGGATTTCTCTTCAGTGTTTAAGATGTTGGTCTTTGGTCAACCCCATTATCTGGAAAAGAAACCCATTTTTATCAAAGATTTAGAGACCATTTATTACTATTAAATGAATTTCCCCTTTTGATTTCTTCTTGTTCTTTGTCATATTGCCCACTCCCCAACAAGTTTAAACAGATCAACATGTAATTTTGAAGAAGAAAAAAAACTCTATAAGAATATATTAAACAAAAAGTGTGTTGTAGGCCAAACTAGGTGGCTTCATAATTGTCAAATGTTGTCTAGCATGCAAGGAGAAAGGTTTAAAAACACAACGTGATATTATACAAAGTTTTGCTTCTTGCAAAGGCGTGGAAGTCTAAATTATCAGATGTCTTGCTTAAGTGTGTGTCTTAGGGAGGATTTTCAATTGTGGTCTGTGGAAAGAAATTCCTTGTCAATTTGCTTAATATATCTCTTATTCCTTTATCATATATGAGATTTTTCACCATGACTGGATAAAAGTAAATCAATATATTCAATGAAAAACCTCATGGCATTTCTATGATTCGTAAAATAACAACCCATTCCATTTAAAGTTGTAGTTTTCTACAAAGACAAGAAGCCTTAATTTAAATCAGAGCATCCAAAGTACCTTGAGAAGAGCACAAAATCTTGCAATGCTGTGTAGACAATGATTATGAATACATCCAAAAGTTTGTTTCCACAACAACAAAACCCTTTAGAACAAAAAGGTAATAACAAAAATAGTTAGTAGATTTCGCTATTTAAACTGTCCACATATCCATTCTATTATTTTCTTCACAAAACACTTAGAAAATACAGAAAAATATATTTTACAATTGGAAACTGTTAGAACGATCTTCTGTGTATAATAAGAAAAATAGAAACAAATCAAACAAATAAAATAAATTTTCTTATAGAATTTATTTACCGAAAACATATTTAACAAAGTTGATGATCAAGTTGAGTGTATGACACTTTGTCTTTAAGATAGATTCGCCGCCATACAAGTGCTTACGGTATGATGGCGTCTATCTCCCAGGATACAATGATCTTCGCAATATTGAAGCAACACTACACTCAATTATGCACAGCGAATCAAAACCTATGTTCTATAACTCTCTTAATTCTCTCAAAAACTAATATGAAGAATAATGCAAGAGAGGACAAAAAAAAGGATGGAATTGAATTAATAAATTCTGGAAATGGGTAGCCTTTATATAGGCTGTTAGGAACCTGTTCAGAAAGGTCTGAACCAATGCAACAATGGCAAAGGGTTGCCATTGAAAACGTTTTGCTTGAATCTGAACAGACACACCTGTTCAGGAAGAAGAAGAAATAAAACTGAAGGGAAATTTGAAAAAAATAATTAAAAAAATTCTCTACAAAAAATATATACACAAATATCTTTTGACCCAATGCACAATCTTGACCCAACCCGGATCTGAACCAGTGGGTATGGTGGTCACCAGTTAGGGTTAGTTTTGTCTAGATCCTCTCCCTCTACAAAACTTCGGTGCCCTTAGTGCCCAAGCCTTTCTAGGAACTTAGATTATGTAAATCCTTTCATCTTCCTTCTTGTTTCCTATGTGGGACAAGGAAATAACAACAAACATAAAAACCAACCAACATGAGTCATTTCCAATGGCTCACTTTGGCGTCGATTTCGCATTCACCCGTAAATGGTTTTCACCAACCAAATACATAATATTTATCTTCACATAGCAATGAACAACTTTGCCTTTGGATCGACCAAAAATAATAAGTGGGTTCCACTTAATTTTGGCTCTAAATTTAGCAAAACCTCATGGTTATAAACCATTTTCCCAACATAAAGATTTTTTTTTTAACAAGAGTTGCCACCTTGAGCTATGTATTGTTATAACCTTGTAAGTAATCAATCAGCCACGTACCTAGCAAAAAACCCAATCATTGTGATTGTTCCAAATACTCCCGCAAATGAAAAAAGAATAATCCCAAAGGCGATGCATCCATCTTTTGGCTAAACTCCAGATCAAGAATAGAAAATTTTAAGCAGGGCATGTTTAGAACAGAATAAAGAGGGCTTAAAGACCAAACTTCTGCAGCAAAAGGGAAATAACAGTCATTGAATTGAATTAATTTGCACCTCCTCAACTTTGATTGAACATGAAGCATATTCGAACATGTTTTCCATGCAAAGATTTTCACTTTATGCAGAATTTTCAGCAACCAAATCTTTTTTGAAAATGCCCTTTCAAAACTCCCAGCATCTGACTTGAGTTGTGTTTCTCTGCTTCACAAAACCATCTTCAAATGATATGGCAACTAAACAAAAAAAAGGCCATTTTTAGTAAAGCGCCAAACCAATATATCATAAGCAAGCCTTGGGCAAAGAGGGATTTTACATATCAACTCAACTTCAAAATCCAAAAAAAAAAAAGCACTTTTGATGAAAACTTCATAAATGAGAGAGCAAACCTTAGCATTAGCATGCAGGAATTTTGTAATAGAAATAGGTTTGTAAGAGTAAGGCCTTGGAATCCATATATCTTTCCAAATTTTCATAGACCTTCCATTCCCAATATGCCAGTGCAGCGCAGCCTCCAAAAAATACTTTGCACTCCAAATACTCCTCTAAACAATGTCAATGGTTTACTCCTCAAGCTAGCTTCAGAAAATTTGAATTTGGATAGTAAGCAACCACCAACCTTGCTTAGCTGAAAGAGCTTTATTAAAATCCAATCCCACCAAGCTAAATAGCCAAAAAGCAACTATGTACAATTTCTCTCTTCTCTGCTTCTTTCTTTCCTTTTCCGTGCTTTCTATTGCCTTCGATCACGTGGGAATTCTCAGATGTGCACTAGTATTTCTGCCTTCTTTGCCATCTATCTTGAGTCTTTCCATAACAAACCTCCATATTCTCCTGCAAAGTTGCAAGCATCCTCAAAAACTTACTGCAAGATATGGAAACAAATCCATAAGTTGATAAGATGTTCGAAGAAATATACATGAACACAATTGTAGTGGAAATTAATTATATCCTAGAAGGCAAGCAAATCTGCTTAACAAAAAATAAATTGAAATTGCAACCAAGCTTAAGCTCTTTTAAAGGAGACCACAAGTAAAGGGCCAAATTTTATCATTTCATTAACTATCATTACTTGGAAGTCCTTTCATTTTTTTTAACTTAATTAAGCTATTTCATCCCATGTTATCTTCTGAGACATTTAAGAAGTCATTTCCTATTTTACCGGTTAGAGTAGCTAAGAAAAGTTTGGTCTCAAAAGATAAGATTAAAAATTGCAGACAACTAGAAATTGATACTTGCATGTTTTGTCGTAATACCATTTTTGAAAGCATTATATAGGTTTTCTTTTGTAATTTCAGAAACTGTATGAGATTTGGAAGCTGATAGTCTACCCTACATTTTCAAGCCAAAACTGATCCCTTCATTGATGAATGACAAACTTATCCCTTCACTGATGCATAGGATTTAGGCAAATACAAACTATGAGAAATATCTTCCTAATGTGGCACCAAGCTTGTACAGTGTAATCGACTATTTTTTAAATAGCCTATGATCTAGTAAAATAAATATATCTAAAGCTAAGACTCTCATTCCAAACATTTTTTAATATTTCATGTTTTGGAGTTTGCCGGAAGATTTTTGGAGTGGCAAAGTAGCGAGGATTTCTCGCTAAGATCCTTTAGTCTTTGGTCAACCCCATCCGGAAAAGAACCCGATTTTATCAAAGTTTAGAGAACTATTTGTTACTATTAGATGAACTTCCCCTTATGTTTTCTTCTTATTGTTTTCCATATCGCCCACTTCATGACAAGTCTAAACAAATCAACATGTAAATTCACAAAAACTCTATACGGTATACCAATTTCTAATCGTTTCCTATAATTTTTTGAATATTTGCCTTGGATTTGAATTCTAAATAATACTCCAAGTAGGATAGATGGCTTTTCAACTCCCCTTTAATAAAGGAAGCCTAAATCCCTCCAACTACTAGAACAAATTGCCCACATGGATTTTGACAAGATTATGTGTGGCTTTGTAACTGTCAAATGTAATCCAGCATGCAAGCAGGATGGTTTAAAAATACAACTTGATATTAAAAAAAAAATCCCTTCTTGCAAGGCATGGAAGTCTTAATGATCAAAAGTCTTGCATGACAATGTGCAGTCGGGAGGCGTTTATAATTATAGTCTCAGGAAAGGACTTTATTCTCAATTTTCTTCATATATCTCTTGCTCCTTTATTACTTATGAGAGCTTTCGCCACGACTGGACAATAATATATGAATATATTCTACAAAAAAAAAAAAAAAAAAACTCATGACAATTCTAAAACTCAAAAAATAGCGACCCATTGCATTCAAAATTGTATCTCTCCCCAAAGCCAAGAAGCATTGAGTTAAATCTAGGGGTGCAACTCAGGCGGGTTCGGTCGGGTTGGAAGGTTGTCCAAGCCCAGCCCAAGTTGTGCTGAGATCTATCCAGGCCCGCCCAAACCCAAATTGTAACCCGAGGTTGCCTGTCCAAGCCCAACTTGAGTTAAACCCGAATTGCCCGAGTTGCTTGAATTGCCCGAATTGTATTTTATTTTTTTTTTGCAGCTACATTATTAAATTATTAAAATTTGACTCTATTTTCATTTTTTTTATATATAGAAAATCAGTAATACCATCAAAACAAATAATTTATATAATGTAAGAGAGATACTGCTATAGTAATCTTTACAATTTATGAGTGAAAATAAAAAAAAAAAAAGTAAGATTTTATGTTATTTGTATGTATAATATATATTCAATATGATTTAATAATCTAAATTACTTTAATATCAGGTAATGACTAATAATTTATATATATATATATATATATATATTTAATATTTTATATATTTATATATGTATAATTAAGGCTTCGGGTTGCTCGGGTTGTTTGATGTCTTTGCCCAAGCCTGTCCAAATTTAATTCAAGCTTCTAAATTTTTGCCCAAGTTCGTATCAAATTTGAAAATATCTTGTCCAAGCCCTAAAAAAATTCGGGTTAGATTTGGGTTGAGCCTGACCAAGTTGCACCCCTAGTTAAATCAGAGCAGCCAAAGTCTTTATCAAGCATAATTCTGGCATACCTTGAAAAGAGGCACAAATCTCGTAGTGCAGCTTAGACAGTAAGTATGAATACAGCCTAAAGTTTGTTTCCACAACAACAAAGCCCTAGAGAGCAAAAGGGTGATAACAAAAATAGTTAGTGGGATTCACCATTTAAACTGTCCACATAGGTTGTGTTTGGTTTAGTTTTGAAAATAATTTTGAAAGACAAGATTGAAAAGAGTTTTTAAAATTTGAAAATTTATTTGGTTGTATATTTTGAAATTAGTTTTGTAGGTTTGTAGTTTGGAATGATTTGAAATTTTTTTGTAGTTGAATAGATCGGTGTGAGAGAAAAAGTGATTAATTGATGTGTAGGATGTGAGAGAATGAGAGAAGAGATAGAGAAAGTGATTGAAAATAATTTTGAGAAAATTGAAAACCAAATAAATTTTGGGTTTTGAGCTCTCAATTTTTTTTTTCAAAACTAAAACTAACAAGGCATATTTTCTATATTTTTTTCATAGAAAACTGAGAAAATATAGGAAAATACACTTTTACAAGCTGAACAACAAAAAGAGCATAGTATTCAAAGTCACAACTACATGTCTGTAAGTAGAGTCAGGGTAAAAATGAAATAAAAATGAGAATGAAATTCATCCATTCAGTAGAGGTATATAGATAAAAAAGGAAAAGAAAATATTTGAAAGAAAAAGACAAGGAATGAACGTAAAAACATTGTTGTGTGTTGATACAGGTGAAAAATAGAAGCTATAAATCAGAATTATTAGAGCTGATGTGGAGATGTAGTTGAAGATACAAAATGATCAATTTGAGTTGATTAGACCATAGTAGCAGGAAATCTTAATTTGGTGATGTTTCTTACTAACTATGACGCACAGGTACGAGTACGAATATTGGTACTGGTACTGGTACAATACGTGTACGTTGATATGGTAAAATCCAAAACAAGTAGGGTGCGGGTACAGTTTGGTACGCTTGTAAAAAAAATATTTATTTTTAATTTAGAGTAATGTAGAAATTAATTAAATGGTTTAATTTGTTAAAATAACCTACAATTAACATTTAATGCCAAAAATAAACGTATAAATCAAAATTAAATGTCAATATATTAAATAACTTACAAACCATAGTTTAATTTTAAAATTATACTAACCATAAAGCTAAAAATAAAAAAGAATTCTAGTAAAAGGAGTTTTATCTATGTAGTAAAGGAAAATATTGTTTCAACTAAGGTACGGTACGGCTTGGGTATATACTAGGTACGTTTGGGTATGCCAAAAATTAAGAAGAAAAATTTGGGTATGTGTTTTGTGCACCTGGTGCGTATGTAGAAGTATCATGCGAGATACCATACGTCAGCAAATACTCGGTACGGGGTACGACATGCTTTTCGAAATACCCATGCTTTTCGAAATACCCATGCTTCATGGCTAACTAAGAAACACAATTCCACGCTTTCAAATAAGAAACCAGCAAGAAACTCGCTCATTTCTAGGAATAAACTCGCTTTCAAGTGAGATCGAATCTCTCAAGCATACAAATCTTAAAGAAATAAAAAAAAAAACAACTCAAACTTATTATAGTACTTTTTATTTACATAATATTTATTTATACTTAATAAAGACAATTTGTAGTTGATATCAATCTCCAACAAAAATTCATATTTTAACAAATATATTACAACTAACTAAATAGAAAAAAATAATTTTTAGAATATAATTATATATTTAATAATTTAATATAAAATATATACATGCTCCAATATAGGTATGATAGATTTTGTGTTTGCTTGTTTGTAAGTTGAAAAGTTGTTTGATAAAAATTTAAATGTTAAACTAAAATAAATTATTTAATATGTATAAGATCAAATTTAAAATTCAAAGTTTAAATTTAAAATTTATTATTTTTAATTGTATTTTTTTAATTTTTATATTGTGATGGTAAGGGATGCAAATATAAATAAATCCTCATTTGTGATAAAAATCTGAAATTGGTAATGAGAATATAAATAAATAAATAAAAATGGTAGGACAGATTTTAAAAATGGTAGGACAGATTTTGAATTTGTTTGTTTGTTTGTACCTTGCAGGTGGCTGCTTATACTTTGATATCTACTTGAGGAATGTATTGGATGATGAGCCAATATTCTTTCCCCTTTTCACACTTCTGTTTCAGTATTGGATTACATCCATAGATCCACAGTGACAAAAGCGAGGGAGGGAAGCCTTGTTCTGGAAAGGTCGCAAGCTCAGGGCAGGAAAAGATCCGTAGACGCAAAAGAGAGGGAGGCAACCCTTCCTTTGGAAAGGACGCGAGACTAGGGCAAGTCCAGATTTCGAGTCTTTCAAGAGAGGTGAGGTTTTGAAACTCCTCATAAGAGAGTCTTTCCAGATTCGGGAAGCCATGGATTGTCAAAGTGATGAGAGAGGTGGGCAGGAACATCCCTTCTTCTGGAAAGGACACCGTATCTCCCCACGGCCAACCTCCGCCATGAAGGTCGAGTCTTGTAAGAGAAGAGAGTTTGTGCAAACCCCACTCTAATGGAGATGGAGGCAGAACTGGAAGTTGACCCACGTCGTCCACTCTCAAACCCCCAATTTCAAGTGAAGTGATGTTGGTGGGGAAACTCCCTGCCTTGACGAAGTAGGAGACCATTCCTGCTCTGCAACCAACTAAAACCAGCTTTTGAAGCGAAGTGAGTTGGTTGATGTTGTTGTTCTCATCACGACCACCAAGTGACAGGGGCTCCAGATTAGGACACCATCTTATCAGCAATTCTCTGAGATTCCTGAGATTATTGGCTACAGGTAAAGATTTGAGACTCCCACAAAATCCGATACAAATAGTTTCAAGCGATGGACAATCAATTTTGATCCCTTCCTCTGCAAAAAGTGACTCCAGATTTCTGCAATCCCAAATCCGAAGTTGTTTTAGTGTGGATGGTAGCCCACCTCTTGACAATAAATATGTGAGTGATGCACAGCCAGAAACCTCTAACTCTTGCAGATTATTGAGTGTCATCAACTCGGGTAGGGACTCCAAAGCATCACACCCTGAAACCCTAAGTTCTCTCAGCATAGATGGCAAACCTTTCATTGGAAAAGAGATCAGACTTGCACAATCCCAGATTCTAAGCACCCCAAGAGATGTGTATGTGTGCAGATCTTGTGGCAGTTTCTTCAGCATTCCACACTCTTCAATTGTTAAATACTCGAGTCTCGTCATGCAAGGAAGCCCCTCATGTTGCTGCTTTTTCGAACCTTCTCCTCCTTTTTCTTGCTCTTCTTCAAACAAGCAAACCAGTTTGGGGCAATCAGAAATCTGCAAATGGCAAAGGGAAGGGAGACATACTTGTATTCCCACCTTATTCTGCCACAATGTTATGAGTTCTTTGCAGTTACCAATGTCCAATTTCTCGAGTCCCATCAAATCTCGAGTAAACCATGATGGTAGGAACGCCAATTTTTCAACATGAGAAATGCTCAAAGCAGTTGTTGAAGTCAAATGCTTAGACATTTCAGTGGCCAGTAACTCTTCATCAATTGTGCTTGGATCGCAGAGGGAGTCGGGAACTGTAACATGGCTAATATCCAAGGTGAGGGAACCAAGTTCAATCGTGTTCTTCGTCCCTGAGAGTGCTAGAAGGCTTGGGAGCATAACATTATTCATTGACAAAGATGCAAGTGATGGCTGAACAAGGCTCGAAACATCAATCAACAACTGCGGACAACCATCAATTTTGAGAGAATTGAGACAAGGAAGATCATTTGGTAATCTTCCAACAAGTTTGGGACAATTTATGACGGAAAGCTCACTGAGATGACGGAACGGCTGAACTCCCTCTGTTTCAAAAGCAGACCAATCCTCCCATTCTGGCATAAACTCAAAGCATAGTCTCTCTAGAGAGGGGAAAGGTTTGGCACCACACTGCTGCCCATAGAACTCACAACCCAAGCACTTTATTGCACTCATTCCTTCAATGTAAAGGTCTTTAAGCAAGGGTAGTTGTCCAAGTGGTGGCAAAGATGTGCAACATTTGCTACCTTTTAAGCGCATGAACACCATTTTGGAGAACGAAACATCTCCAACCCAGTTTGGAAAATTTCTACTGCCATACCCATTGATGGTGAGTCGTTCCAACAATTTGAAAGGTCTCATCACATCAAGCACCACTATGTCATTCTGTGAACTATGAGATTCATCCCATTCTAGTGATAACTCTTTTAATTCCTCCTTAGACGTTAAATTGGCATCCCTTGCATCCTTAGCACCACTAACATTCTCCAGTCTTGATATGTGTATTGCCCCTTGAATGTGCGATAGGTTTTTCAACTCTCCTATTTTATGCCCACAATCTTTACCCACCATAAAATTTGACAATGTTTGGAGATTAGTTAATTTACCTACATGTAGTGACATCTCTTCTGATGATGGAATATGCACTCCAGTCATGTCAAAATGGCGCAAGTTCACTAGCGTCCCCACGTTTAAAGGCAACTTTCGAAGTTGAATACAAAATTTCAAAAACAAGACTTGTAAATTGTAGAGAGTTACCACTGTGTCAGGTAACCTTGTAATCCTAGAATGGGAGACATCAAGGTACCGCAAGTGCTTTAGATCTCCAATGGAATCTGGTAGTTCATCCAACGTACTACAATGTAAACGCAACTCACGTAAGCATTTTAACTTTGGCAACAAATCATGAAACAAGTACCTCGATGCATACAAACTCTGTGGAAAAAACTGTAAGAATGTTCGTAAGCATTTGGCATCATCAAAAACTTTAAATTTTTTGATTCCTTCATGATGGCTACCAACGTAAGATGAATGTCGAGTTTTTTCTGAAATCTTGTTATGCCTACCATACTCCAAATTATTCTCAAACCTAAAACATTTGTCTCCTGCAACATCTTGAGCCAAATCATTGATGAGGTCATGCATTGTGAATTTCAATTTGTTACCACTTGACGGTTGAAAAAATGATCTTGATACCAGTTCATGAAAATACTTGCGGCCTAAATCCTCCATTTGCTCTCCACCTTTTGGTTGCTCAATTAAACCTTCAGCCATCCATAGCAAGACTAATTCCTCCTCCTTGAATTCGTAGTCCATTGGGATAATTGCACAGTAAGAAAAGCACCTCTTCAAATGGGAAGGGAGATGAAGGTAGCTCAATTTCAATGCTGAGAGAATGCCACTTTCCTCATTCCATATATTGCTATTTAGTATTTCTTTCCATTCACGCTCTTCTTGTTTACATCGTAATAAGCTGCCAAGGGCCCTAGCTGCCAAGGGCAAGCCTCCGCATCTATGCTTAACAATTTTCTTCCCAATTGATACCAATTGTGGGCATTCCATGATTTTTCTATTCTCAAATGCATGATGGGCAAAGATTAACCAACAATCATCATATAATAAGTTTTTCAAATTGAGATATTCATCCATACCCATCTGCTTTACAACACCTCCTTCTCGCGTTGTCACAATGATTTTACTTCCAGGTGCTCCGGCTTCAAATGGCAATCGTAGCGAATTCCACCCATCATGTCCATAGTGCCACACATCATCTAGAACAAGCAAAAACTTTTTTTCTGCCAGTGCGTTTCTTAGTTGGACTTGAACCTCATTTAACTTGCCCAAATCACATGGACGGTGAGTGAATGACTCGAGAATTGCTTTTGTTGTTCCCAGAATGTCGAAGTCAACAGAAACACAAACCCATGCTTTCATATTGAAATGCTTTTCCACTTTGTCGTGATCATAAATGTGCTGAACTAGTGTAGTCTTGCCGATCCCACCCATGCCTACAATAGGAATTACATCAAACTTTTTTGCAGTGGGTGCATCCCCAAGTAGCAATTCGATAATTTGCTTCATGTCTTCATCTCTGCCATGAATGTGAGGCTCCTTCAAACATGTAGTTTGTGATCTCTGCCATAGATCTGTAGACATCCTCCCAGCAAGTCTTTTATCTAAACCAAGATCTTTTCCTTTTGTAGCAACTTCTTGTAATTGACTAGTAATCTCATTTAGCTTTGACCCAGTTTTTAAAGAGAGACGTGGAAACTTAGTTGGTCTTCTTCCCAAAGTCGTCTCCTCCTCCAATTGCTTCTTTTCGAGAGCTTCAGTGGCAAAATCATCCAATAAGTCATCTGCATCGTAAGCCAAAGGTTGAACCTCTTCTAGCCACTTTTTGATATCCTTGTCGTACACTTGTTTGTTCTCTGCATCAGCCAACAGAGTCTCTAAATCCTCTAATGCCTTCTTCAGATTCTGGATGCCAGTGCCAACGTCGGCTGTGCTCACTAAGTTGCTAAAATAAGAGGACAATTTATCAACCATAGCTTGTACGAATGGAGAGATAAAGATCCCAAATACATCCATGGTGTTTGTTTTGAAAGAAGGAAAGGTAATGAAACCAAGCAATACAGATATCAAGAACAGACTGAAGAACCTCAAAAAACTTGGAACAGACTTTGGTGGAAAAGGTAAGAAATTGAGTCAAAATGAAGCAATACACGGATCAAGAACAGGCAGAACCTCTACAAAATTGGAACAACTTCGGCAGATAAAACATATGAAAGGTAAGAAATGAAGCAATACAGAGATCGAAAACAGAATCAAACTCTGCAAACTTCAAACGACTTTGGAATTGTAAAGGATCTGAAAAGTCAGAAACTCATCAAAAACAAACAGTTTGAAGAAGCTCCGCAAATGAGTAGTAGTTGAAGATTGTAAGTTGTGACCAAAAGCAAATGAGGAATTGGTGAAAGAAAGGGTATGAAGAAAAAAGAAGTCAATAATAATAATGGAGTCTCATCTCATTGCTACCTACTTCTCTATTCCAACACTACATTTTGATTGGTGGCTGTGATTACGAAAAGATAGGAATAGAGAGAGAGAGGCCACCCTTTTTTTATGAATAATGTTTAATATTGCTGAATTTTCATTCTCCTTGGACTTCTTGTTTTTTTTTTTTTTTTTTTTTTTGTAAATCATTTTTCTAGTTCTTTTATGGATTAGGTACAAATGTAAGAGTATGATCGCTCACTAATTATATATATTCCATCATAAGTGCCTCTATAATAATCAAATTTTTGAAAAATTAAACATTTAAAAGTTAGTAACTTCTCTAGATTTGAGTTGTGTGTTCTATTCCAATAATTTATTAGTCACCTCATCTAATAGCTTATTAAAATTTAATTAATAGTTTACCATTTTGTTTCAAGAAATACGTCTAAAATTGTCAACTTTTTTCATTTAGTACTCGATTACTCACCCAGCCAAACAAATTGTCTCCTTTTTCACACTTGGCTTCAGCAATTGATGCATTAATTTCAAATCAAGGAGTAGTTCAGCTTGTTTAGTTTTGGTTTTCAGAAAATAATTTTTAGAAAATTTTACATTTTTATTTTTCATATATTTTTTATTTTCAATGAATTTTTTTAATATTTTAAAAAAAAATTAAAAATTTTTAGACACACCTAACATAAAGTATAATATTTGTGAAAAAAATCTTTAAAAAATTTACGAAATACCAAAAATACAAAAAAAAAATATGAAATTTCTGTATATTTTTCATATTTTTGTGTATTTATTAATTTTTTTAAATACTTTTTCACAAATATTTTACTATTTAGATATATCTAAGTAAGGTGCATGTAAAAAAGTAAAAAAATTTCTTAAAATTTCAAAAATATTCACTAAAAATAAAAAACTCAAGATACAAAAAATTAAATTTAGAAAACTAAAACCAAACATACTGAATAGTATTTATTGACATCTCTCATGGAAGTGGAGAAATTGATAAATTGAAGGACTGCCTATTGGGAAGGTTTTGAACAAAAGGCTGCCATTCCATGTTACTTGTAAAGAATATTTCCACAAAAAATTGGGGGTAGATTTGGATTGTTAAAATATTTTGTCAGATGAAAATGGATTTTTCTTCTTGCAGATTCAATTCAATAAGGAAAAAGCTATTAGACAAAGTCTTGGATAGGGTACTCGGCATTTTGCAAGAAAATAGAAGTCTAATACAGAATTGTTAAAAGAAAATTTGAAGAAGGTGCCTGTATAGGCACTGTTTTTGTAATATATGCTTAAAATTTTGGACTGAGAAAGAACTCAGTAACATTGCTATTGTCATTTGCAAACCTTTGTATTCTGGTTGACGTACCAAACCTTGTAAAAGATTTTATCTTTTTGAGAATCTACAATTGAGGTGGGTTTTATTTTATATTTTCAAATAAAATAAAGTGGCAGTTCTCTTGGGTTAAATCAATCAAATATCCTTGGAAGCCTAGGATACACTAAAACTACAAATTGTTTGGACATAATTCATTTACTTTCCCTCCACAAATACCCCCTTAAATTCTTTATCCAAACACAACCTAAGAGTTTCAAAGTTGCAAACCTCTGAACAATCATTACTTGCAGAGCTGAATATCTGGATAATAATGTGAAGTCTTGTTTTGTATCCCCCTTTGGGATGAAATACTCTCAAAGAAGTCGAAGATGTTCTTGGATCCTATAGGTTCAGATCATTGTCCTCCTGCTGTTACTTTGATGCCCGAAATTGAATTGTGAAAACTTTTCAAATTCTTTAATTTTTAGATGAGACCTGGGAATATCAAGCAGATTCTTCGAACTTCTGAAAATTCGAATAGTAACATGTTCTTAAGTGTTGAGAAATGAGTCCTAAAATTAAAAAACTGAGTCTATTCTTAAAGAGTTGAACAAACTGCTATAATTTCAGCTTGAGAGTGCTTTAACTCGCCATATAACCATAATAAACAGGAGGCCCTTCAGCATTATATCAATATCTATGTTGCAGAAGAATCATTCCACAAGTCCAAGTCCATAATAAGATTGTAGCTTTGGGACTTGTTTTTTTTTTTTTTTTTTTTTCCACATAAAAGTTGATAGCCATAGAATGAGGAATAATATTCTCAGCCTATACGACAGTTATGGGATGAAATTAGATGAGATAAATGAGTTTAAGGCTTTGAATATATATACATGGTGCAAATATTATGCATGGCCAGATATATGTATTTATGTCCTTTTCCCTTAGACAATTTTATACTTGACTCCACAGTTATTTATTTTGGCAGGTATTATATTCCAAGGTCCAAACTAGTATTTTTTCCTGGGAACATCTACTAAACTGAATTCAGAATCAAACTTTATTCAAGTAATTGCGCTTCTACATCATTTATACGATCAAGTAACAAAACATACTCTCTCAAGAATGCTCTTGAAAAGTGAATACCATGTGAACAATCAATTAGGCCATGTGGCGCACAGTAGAAGAAAGTTAAATTCTAATAAATCAGTAACCTAGCCACCTACAAATGAAGATGTGTATCCAGGGACTTAAAACAAGGCTCAGGACTTCTTTCATATGTATTCATGTTGTTTCAATAAAGAAACTGCTACACTGCCAAAAAAAAAAAGCAATAATTTGCCCTTAATGCACAAGTTAATAGCTACAATAATTGATCAATGGGATGTCTAATGGACTAGAGAAGTGGATAAAACAAAATTTGTGTTGATTTAGCTACAATACAATCAAATAGCTACCACTCCAATTATTTATTAAGGCAGCAAGCAATAACATGCAGTAGAAGTATCGTGGTTTCTATAAAGAAAAAATTACTGTCTGATTACATTCCATAATTTGGAGTGCCAAATAAATTGCAATAAAGCTGTGAATGTTGACAGTGCATGGAATGTTAACTACTGAAATGTGAGCTAATGGAATGGTGTTGGACCCCTTGCATGAGTAACTTCTTCTTTTTATTTGGAAAAAACAAAGACAACTAATAATAGGAATGTTCTAGAAGGATAGTAAGTTTAGCAGGCAGAGTCCATCCAAAACTCTTCCAAGAACACCCTTAAGGATTCAAGCTGTTCCAAATTACATTAATCTCCCCCACAATGTCACCAATAACTGAAATATCTCCTGAACAATTCTAAAGCAGAATCTCCAGTGCAAAACTTTATACCACGAAGCACAGGGCTTCAATATGACTTAATCAAAATCCAATACAAAAGGTTAGAAGGCAATTTTTAATTTTTTACCCTAAATTTAGTGGAGATAATTTTTAATTTTTTACCCTAGAACTTAGAAGGCAAGCGAATTTTCTTAAAAAAAAATAAATTCAAATTAGCGACCAAGCTCAAGCTCTTTTGAAGGAAAGCACAAGTAAAGGACCAAACTTTATCAATTCATTAACTGTCATTACTTGGAAGTCATTTCATTTTTTTTCTAGCTTAATTAAGCTATTTCATCTCATATTAAATGACTTCTTAAAAGGTCTCAAAAGACAACTAGGAATTGATTTATTGCATGTTCTGCCATAATGCCAATTTTTACAATTAGACAAATTTCCCCCTTTGTCAAATTATTGGAATAAATAGGGCCTTCTTGTGGTAACAATATTACAAAATTTCATGTTCCTATGAGATGCAGGATTGGTGTAATATTGCAATTTTTCCAACTTTTTGAATTTCTTGATGAGAACCATTTTTGACAATATTGTTGTAATAATAACTAACATGGTTAACAAATGATAGACTTGAATTTGGATTCTGAACTCCTTTTAATCAAGGAAGCCTAAATCCCTCCAACTACAACAGATTTCCCACGTGGATTTTGTCTAGACTACGTGGCTGGCATGCAAGGAGAAAGGTTTTAAAATACAACGTGATATTAAACAAATTCATTGACGTCTCAATGATCAAAGTTCTTGCCTTTGAAGAGTGTCTGGTAGGGAGGTTTTTTCAATTATAGTTCGTGGAAAGGACTTCCTTCTCAATTTTCTAATATATCTCTTATTTATGTATCACTAACAAGAGTTTTCAACATGACCGTACAAAAGTAAATCAATATATTCATAAAATAGCAACCCATTGCATCCTAAATTGTAGTTCTCTCCGAAGACAAGAAGCCTTATTGTCAACGAAATTTTTTGGCATACCTTGCAAAGACACACAAAATCTCGCAATGCAGCAGTGAGTATGAATACATCCTAAAGTTTGTTTCCACAACAAAAGAAGCCTTGGAGAACAAAAAGGTAATGACAACAACAGTTAGTAGGTTTTTCTATTTAGACCATCCACAAATCTTTTGTATATATTTTTCACAAAACACTGAGAAAAATAGAAAAAAATATACTTTTACAAGCTGAACAACAAAAAGAAGTTTGCATTCAAAGTCACAACTGTAGGTTTGTAATAGAGTCAGGAAGTTGTTCTCTGTGGAATAAAAATAAAAATAAAAATAAAAATCAGCTTTTCAATACAAAAATGGAACCACTCAATAGTTCTCTTCTTGGATTCAATCAATTTAATTGAATCAAAGTATCCGCTAAGCACCCCTACTCAGAGCCACCCTCCAGCTTAAGACCCTATGGAGATCCTCTTTTGGTGCATATTGGGATGGTCGTTTGATCTGGTTACTCAAAACTCACATTTTGTTCGTTTGTGAGCTGAATTTGTCCCACAATTTACATTTTCAAAAATATTATGTGTCACTAATATTTTGTCACTATTTTGTATATAGTTATGTAATGCAGGTATTAATGATTGATTTGCATTTAGAAATAATCATTAATGTTGGGTTTAGTTAGAAAATTTGGAAAGGGATTTGAAAAGAAAAGGAGAAAAAATAAGTGAAATATGAATTAAATATACTTATATTTTATCTAATTTTACACACATTTTTCTATTTCTCTTTCCAAATCTCTCAATCAAATGCGACATAAGGCTGTATTTGGTTCAAGAATTTGAGGAAGAATTTGGAAAGTAAAAGGAAAAAAATGTATGAAATTAAGTGAAATATAAATATATTTTATTCACATTTCGTCGCTTTTTTTCCTTTTTCTTTCCAAATCTCTTTCCAAATCCTTAAACCAAATACAACCTAAGAATTTAAAAACAAAAAATTTTGGACATACAGTGTAAAACCCCTTGATATAAAAGAATTTATAAGAATCATTACAAGTCGAATCAAAACATTTTTTTTTTAGAACAATACTATTTGGGAAAAAAATTAGAAAACATTGATTTCACTTTTGCCTTTATTATTTTGTTTTTGTTTCTTTTTTCTTTTATTTTTATTTTTATCATTTCAATTAAGAATAATAAACTTTTTGTATAGAAGTCACCTCCAAATATTTTGGCTCCATTTGGTTTAGTTTTAGAATCATAATTTGAGTATGAAGTTGTGATTTAAGTGTGAAATTGTGAGTTGAGTTTTGAATAGAGAAAATTTATTTGGTTATGAGTTTTGAAAAGAGTTTTGAATGTTGAAAAGAGTTTTGAATTGAGTTTTGAGTTTTGAGTTGTATTTTTTAATTTTTTGGATTTATTTTTTTATCATAAATATAAAAGTTTTATTTTAAATATTTTTTATTTTATTTTTTAAATATTTTAAACTCAAAACACAACTCCACACTCAAATCATAACTAAATACATAACTTAAAATTCAATTCAAAAGCTATTTTCAAAACTTAATAACTAAACACATAACTTAAAACTCAATTCAATTTTTTTTTTCTTTCAAGACTCGTAACCAAACTCTTATCGAAACTCTTTTCAAAATTCTATTAAAAAATTCAAAAAAAATATTTTTTTATTTTGTTCTTTAAAATTATTTTTTATCTGATATTATCATGAAAAAATATTTTTTTTTATTTTTATTTTTTCAAAACATATTTTTTATTTTTGGTACTTAATTCGAAAAATAATTTTTGTTAGTTTTTTGAAGTATTGGTCAAATAATTTGTTATGATTTAGAGATATATATATATATATATATATATATGATCTAATTTTTTTCAAAAAAATTTAAAAATTAAAATTTTTCAAAAAATTAAGATATTTATAAAATTAAATTAAATGTTTAAAATAATAAATAAAAAAAATATATATTAAAAAATTAAAATTTTAAATATTTTTAAAAAATACAGAGCATAAATGTATGAAATACAATGCACATTAAAATAAATAAATAAACATTAAATATTTATCCTAAAAAAATAAATCAAAACTCATAACCAAACAAAAAAAAATTTTAAAAAAAAACTCAACTCAAAACTCATTACTCAAAATATGACTCCACACTCAAATCATGATTCAAAAAATAATTTTAAAAAAACAAAATAAAAAAATTGAATTTTTTTTTAAATAGAGTTTTGAAAAGAGTTTGGTTATGAGTTTTGAAAAAAAATTTAAATTGAATTTGGAGTTGTGTATTTGGTTATGAGTTTTGAAAATAATTTTTAAATTAAGTTTTGAGTTTTGTATTTGGTTATGAGTTTTAAAAATAATTTTAAATGTTTTTAATTAGAATGTAATTCCAAATGTAAACCAAACACCACCTTTGGCAAGTTGGTTTATGGGCTTTTTTGGCTATTTTAGTCACAAAAGACAAAATAGACTATTTTAGCCATAACAAACAAAACATCACATCCAACCCATAATCATTACACTCTTCTCTCACAAAAAAAAAGTCAAAAAAACCAAAAAACTAAAAAGTTAACCCACTTCCCAAATGAAGCCTAAATAGACTCCAATATATATATTTTTCTTTTGAATGCAATAATTCTAGTTAGCGCTCTGCGATACAGCAAAGTGGTTACTAGTGTAAACGGGAGTCCGAATCCTCTGCGATGATCTCCTGCGATGGTTCATGTAGTGTCCAAAACGACGTCGTTTTGGGATAAAATTTAACCCAAAAAAAAAAAACAGAACCAGCAAAAAAGAAAGAGGGAAAGAACCCCACAGCTGACGACCTCTGGCCGCTATGGCACCGGCAGAGGATTTCTGACCAAAACCCTCAATTCTCACTACTACTCAAAAGAATACCAACATTAACAACCATTCAAATAAAAGTTTGAGCTTAAAAAATTTGAGATGTGTATATATATATGTATATATGCATATTAACACTTTGAACATCCCAAATCATAAATTAAAATTGACTAAAAATTAGATCAATACAAATAAAAGCAAAGAACAAACAATTAAAATTTTTTCCTCTCTTTTTTAATTTTGGATCTCAAATCTTTCATAGAGGTTTTGAAAATTTTCTTTTCTTCATAAACCCATCTCTCTGCATTTCAGATCTAGGTTGAAACCAGGGAGACAATCAATGACTGGCAACCAGAATGACCGATGAACTCCCTCCAGTACATCGGCGGCACTCGACTTCCTCCTCCATCGTCGCCTCGCCATCCATCTCGTCTCTTTGGTTTGAGAGCTGTGAGAGAAAAGAAAAGAGGAGAAAAGATCGAGGTGGTGGCGAGAGAATGGGGCTTGCGGCTTTGGGGGTGGCGGTGGTGGGTTGTTGGTGGGTTGGGAGTTTTAGTGAGAGAAATGAAGAAGAAGAAGAAGAGAGATGCAGAGGAAGGGTTCTGTTTGTTTGTTTTTTTTTTTTGTGAAAATTTGCCCCAAAACGATTGGGGCACCGCAAGAATCACGGTAGAGGCCTACGGCAGAGGATTCAGACTCGTGTAAATGGTGTTAGGAAAAGGGCAAGAGGGTGGCAGTTGAAGTGGAAAGGGAGGGAAGTTCTTAACAAAGGTAAAATAAGGAATGATGGCAATTTAAACCCGACCTGATGGGGACCCGACCCCCCGACCCTGATTAGAGCGGTTTTTTTCCGAAAAATACCCCCGACGGGCCGGAGATGGTATTTAAAAATAAATCCCCGATGATGTTCGAGTCGGGGACAGTGATACATTTCCCAGTCTCGTCCCCGGCCCCGCCCCGCCCTGCCCCACCCCACCCTACCCTCGACCCCCTCCCCGTTTTTCCCCCGAAATAAAATTACAATTCTACCCCTGTCTATATATATTTGTGTGTCTGCTGCTAGTGTCCAAAACGACGGCTTCACAGCGCCGCTCCTCCAGCGCCCTCCTCTGCTGATCTCCTTCACCGCCCCCCTCCGCTGATCTCACAGCGCCACTCCTCCACCGCTCTCCTCTGCCGATCTTCTTCACCGCCCTCCTCCGCGATCTCCTCCGCCCGACTCTTTCCATCTCTCTTTCTCTGTGTGGTATATATATATTAGATTGCAGCTTAGATCTATCTCTCTCTCTACTTAGATCTATCTCTCTCTACTCAGATTTGTGTGTTGTTGATGTTGTTTGATGATATTGTTGTTGATGATGTAGATGTTGAGGATGTTGTTGTAGAATTGAATCGTTGTTGTTGTTGCTACTTTTTTTTTTTTTATCCGGAAAATTTTCGGGTTCGGGGAAACCCGATCCCCGTTATGGGACTGGGACGGGGACGGTAATAGGTTCCTAGTCGGGGATCGGGGCCGAGGACGGGGACTGTAACGCCCCCATTTTCATGCCCAAATGGTGATACACTAGTCATGGCTCTTTAAAGTAAAATTGATAACAAATCCTCATACTTGCATTACATAATGTAAATAGTCTTCATACGATAATACAATTAATCCAACAACCATTAATTAAACAACAAATACCCCCAAGGGTTTACAAGTTCCAAGGCCTGAGCCTGGTTACACAAAATGGTTATTTAAACCCACATATATAAAGCCCTTGGCTTACAATCAGAGTCACAGCAAACGAGCACACTATGCTCTCTTCACACACTTTCACACCCTCAGTTAGGCAGGATCACCACATCTTTTCCTGCACAAAAATCCCGTAGGGTGAGCATAAAGCCCAGTAGGAAAATCCTTCACAAAGTATATACATTTTATACAAGTCTTAAAAGGTGGATGCATATGCCATGCCATGCTCTTTTGAAAAATAAGAACACATCTTCATTTATTCAAAAATCATCATGCTCAATAATGCCATGCAATTTCAACTATTCCACATTTATCAATTTTGTTCAAGGGACGGTAAATACAACTTTGGTAATCCCTAGGTCAGTGTCTACAAGTAGACTATACAAGTACTACCAATTTGTCATTTTTACCGATCGCAACCGGAAGGCTCGACACCTATCATCTACACCACTTATCAATCACTAGGCTGGTGTCTGTAAGTAGACTATACAAGTACTACCAATTTGTCATTTTTACTAATCGCAACTGGAAGGCTGGACACCTTTAATCCACACTACCTGTCAAGACTTACCACCGTATTTATCCCAAAACCATTTAATGAAAACTTGTTTCTCAACATTCTTTTCTCAATGTAAAGTTTTCAAATCAACTTTAAAAACTCTTCATTATCAAATGAATTGATATGTCAATGCCATGATAAAAATGCAATGCAATATTTCTTCCACTTTCAATACTCTCACACAATATTCCCATTGTGATCAAAATTCTCCTTTCAATGCAATTTTACAAGATGAATAAATACTTTTATTTCAATTCATCCAAGGGATAGCATAATTCCCACAATTCAAACAATCTTAACAATTTAGTGATCTCAAGACTATATTAATACTTTTAAACAACAATTCCCAAAACTTTAACAATTCCCATATTCCATGAAAACATCATTTATGTGTAAATAAAGAAACAATTTTCAAACGTCATTTATTTTGGCACACAAAATAAATATAACAACTTCTAAAAATTTTCAACATCCTTCTTAAAAATTCCCAATTTCTAGGTTTTCTCACCAAAAGTCATTCATCTTCAAATATTTGAGAAGATCTCACCAAAAACATCTTTCTTTCATCAACATAGTTCAAAAATATAAATTTCTATTTTTAGAAGGAAAAAGAAAGTAAACCCACTTTCAAAATCATTCACCTTCTTGAATCAACAATCCATTTTTCAAAACACATCAAATGATGATTTCTAAAATCATTTAGATCTTGCAAAAATATATATATAACTCAAAGAAAATCCCTACCTCAAGCTAGAAGAGGAAGCAAGCCAAAAATCCAAATTTCGATCTTGACGGATTTTAATCTCTACCAGTCAAAATTTTGCTCTCACCAACTTCTTCCCTTTGGTAACTGATAAGCATCATAAAAATTGATTTAAAACTCACTTACCCAATAATTATCCTTAGTGGTTCATCTCACCAAAATCCACTAAGTCAGAAAAGTTTTACAATTTGATTTCTAGTTATTTGTTCTTTTGATGATTAATATTCCAAAACAAGAAGTGTATAAAACAAATCATAAATATTAACCCAAGCAATTTGATTCCTAGTCCATTATTTGACCCCTGCTCAGGCTATGCAACCTTCCCTTTCTTCGAGATTTTCCTGATAAGAAGTCATACATCAAGTTCTTCGCTTATATTTTGACCACTTCTTTGCTTTACACCCACAGCTCGACCATTTTCAACAACAATATTTTCCACATGAGTCTTGAAAGAGATCCGTCCACCAAATTTCTACATCATATAAGAAGCCTAATTTCCCAAACTTGGCATCTTATATATGTATTTGTGAAAATTCATTTTACACTTGTGCTTAAGACCATAATATATAGTAATTGCCTTTGTAGCCATAATGAGTTGGAATGTAGGACAAGTATATTGTTTAGATCGATCTTAGGAGATCATGGTAATGTGATGAATGGTGGAGATTTCTTTTAAATGCAAATGAAAAGTTTTGAAAGGTAATAATTGGCCTTTGTTTCTTGTTATTTTAAAGAGAATCTTTTGAAAAATTGTATTTATGTAAGTATATTTTGAAGGATGAAATGTCACATATCCTATATATATGTGTGTGTGTGTGTGTGTGTGTGTGGAGCATTCATAATTCTAGCTATCTATATGTTGCTATTGTTTAAGATTATTGGGATTCTTACTGGACCTTTATGTTCATCCCACGTTGCTAATTATTTTTCAGGTATGGAGTGAAGAGTTGCTCGAGACTTGAATCATGTTAATTGTTGGCCATGGGTGTCACGACCCCATTCCGCCCCTAGTAAAATGGTGCCATGATGGCCAGTAATCTGAGATTACCAAAGGCCAACTTACAAGGATTCACACGCAATTAGAGTATACATATGGGGCTAACATGTACGGAAGCAATAAATTTAAATCTAATAAGTCCATAAGAGTTGTGCATATATCAAATGAAATGTCATACATCTTATCAAGGTCTTACAACTTGGATACAATAAAATGAAATACAAAATACATCTTGACCAAAAGGCTTCTCAAGCCATCATATACAAAACACGATGAATTACAAGCTAAGAAGCATAATCATCAAGATGCTACAAAATGCGAATCCAAAACAAGTTGCAAAGCACATCTAGGCGTCACCGCCGTCCTGCTCATCACCTACATATATATAGAGAGGGTGAGCTTGGATACTCAGTGAATGGTACAAGTAATAAAGGGTTTGCATGAATAATATCCGAGATCTTTATCAAAGCGATACACATTATATCTTGCACAAATTCAAAGACAAACAAGTTCATCTAACAAATCTTTCAAGGCTTCCAAGTTCTAAGAGATGACGTTAACAAAGGTGCTACAAAAGCTTAGAGTCTTCTAGCACGTACGGACTTGTGCTACAAATGCTTATAGTCCCCTAGCACGTACAGACTTTCAAAGGTTGTGCTACAAATGCTTATAGTCCCCTAGCACGTACGGACCTTCAAAGGTTGTGCTACAAATGCTTATAGTCCCCTAGCACGTACGGACTTGTGCTACAAATGCTTATAGTCCCCTAGCACGTACGGACTTTCAAAGGTTGTGCTACAAATGCTTATAGTCCCCTAGCACGTACGGACCTTCAAAGGTTGTGCTACAAATGCTTATAGTCCCCTAGCACATACGGACTTGTGCTACAAATGCTTATAGTCCCCTAGCACGTACGGACTTTCAAAGGTTGTGCTACAAATTCTTATAGTCCCCTAGCACGTACGGACTTTCAAAGGTTGTGCTACAAATGCTTATAGTCCCCTAGCACGTACGGACTTGTGCTACAAATTCTTATAGTCCCCTAGCACGTACGGACTTTCAAAGATTGTCATCCAAAACAAGGCTAATACTTGATACACAAAATAGGGATAATCATTCATGCTTGGTCAAATACTTTTACAAAACGAAGCAAAGCTTTATCAAAACTTTATAACATAACTTTATTAAAAATACTATTCACATAGTTCTTCAAACGTCGGGTCAAGCGAGAGTCCAAGTCCTACAAACACATGGCAAAGTCTATTGAATGCACTTTCAAACAAGCTCCACATGTATGCAAATGATTTCGGCATTCCTTCAAAACTAAGTCGAACCAAAACAAAACATTGTTTCTCATCTCGGGGAAAACTTGCTGGGCACCAACCAGATCTTGGCCGAGGTCCCTCACCTCCTTGCCGAGGTGTGGCCCCGATGGCCACATTCAAGGAAATGAAGTCGGGAAAATCTGGGTTTCCCTTTCTTGAAGAACATGAACATGAAGAACATGGATGCAAAGATCATAACTTATCATTACAAAGTATAAGATTTCATACTATGAATTCAAAAACATGGACCTGGGTACCCATACTCGAAGATTTTATGAAAATAAACACAAAAACATGAATCTTAATGCAACCTTTCGGATCAAACAAGGCTTTTCCTTCAAGAACACATGAATGCCACTTTCTCTTTCTAAACCCAACTTTAAATCGATGCATGACTTGCAAATCAGGTTCGATCATGCAATGCAGCGAGATGATCAATAAGAACAACAATAGTAGATTAAGATTCTAACCTCAAAACTCGAATCTAACGGTTCAAGCACCCAAAGATCAAGCTTGGAAATCTATTGCCCCTCTAAGAACTCCTTCTCCCTCTTCTAGAGCTTCTCTCTCCTCAAGAACAAAGACACATAACAAATGATACATTTCTCTCTCTGCCGGCTGATTTAACATTCAGCTCGGACACGTGGCAACGGTTGGTTGGCTCTCCTAAAAAAGGTGATTGAAAGACAAGACAAGACAAGACTATGACAAAGCGTGTTCAACAAGCTAGATGGCAAGGGTACTCCGGCAAGTAATAATCTCGGCTAAGGACAGAGCTTCGGCAAGAAAAGACATCGGCTAATACAAGGCTTCGGCTAGAAATGCTATAATGATCTCGGCTAGGAAGGATAACACTTGGCCTAGCTGTGCCACACCTCAGCCTAGATGTGCCACACCTCGGTCTAGGTCATACCAATCCAGGAATAAGATCACTTAGGTGCAAGGGTAACATCTCGGCCTAGATAACACACATCTCGGCCTTGGTGATGAACACCTCGGCCTAGATAGTGACATCTCGGCCAATATGCCAAGGTGCGAGTGGAGGTTGACCAAAAGATTCCAAGATAGTCCTAGGTATAAAAGATTCAAAGGTGCGACGCAGGCTTAGGATGACCTCGGCTAAACTCACACCAAGCTAGGAACAAAGCATACAGTAACACTTAAGCAAAACAAAGACAAGATTTGAAATGCAAGCTTAACAAGACAAAATCATATAAATGCATGAGAGCATGACTAAGATGAAGTGAGGGTTGTTACAATGGGGCCTTCTAAATATAGGCAAAATGCCAATGTGTTGTAAAAAGGGTTAATCCCTTTTATATATTTCGTTATTTTGTGTAACGCCCTCAAAAAAAAATAACATTAAACTCATCCGATAAGACATGCATTTATATATAAACTAACCACATTCTTTTATACATTAGAGTTCCATTACATAAGTATTACATGTTAACATCAAAACAAAAATGCCCTACGGGCTTACAACTTTCCAAGTTAACACTTGGTTACAACAAAGAGTACTAACTCGTTTACATATTAAGCCCTTGGCTTGAAGTCACATGTAATACATCAAAAGTTAAGCGACAAAAATATGTCCGCCTCTAGCCTCCCAGCTATGTCCTTGGAGGTGGCATGCTTCCTGTACCTGAAAATGATGTTCCCATATAGGGTGAGCCACAGCCCAGTAGAAATACACTAAACCAACCATGAACAATGACTAAAATATTAGCAATGGATAGATGGCCAACACTGATACAATCACATAAATTACACATTTATGTCATACAACTTATGAGTCTTAAGTTACCTTTCATTTTCCCTTTTTCAACAGATAAGCATGCTAGCTCTATCATCATTTCCACAGATATGTATAAAAACTATATCCCACATTCAGATAAGCATATAAGCTATATCCACATTCTCAACAGATATGTATAACCACAATATCCACAGATATGCATATAAGCTATATCCACACTTCACAAAGATAAGCATATAAGCTCTATCTATACTTCACAAAGATAAGCATATAAGCTCTATCTTCACTACTAGATAAGCATATGAGCTGTATCTACGGAGTTCATCCCCTATCTTCTCCCAACACTATCCGGTTTAGAGGTACATCCCCTATCTTCCCCTAAACCGCGGAGTACATCCCCTATCTCCTCCTCTACACATAACGTATATAAACACATTGGTTCTATATACAATCACTCAATACATATAGTTAATGTATTCAATCAACCGTCAAGTTCCATGACACATTTCATTGATTAGTTTCAGTTTGCCTAATCAACATGCATTGTCTACAACAATCACGACTATCCTCCACCGATAGCCCAAAGCAGTTATTTCTAAACAGAAAATAAGTGCACAAATGGATATTCAGTCAACATTTCATTTCCTCATTTTTCTCAATTAATTATCCCAATTAATCAAACAATGTAATTAGGCCATTTTCCATAATTACCATTTCAACCCTTAGGTCCCATTTTCATCAATGATTTATCATCAATTCCATTTCTCCATTCCAAACATACATCTAGGTTTATTATGAATAAAACCTCAACTTTTGTAAAATTGCACAAAAGTCCCAAACTTTCACAAAATTACCAAGCCAAGCCCAACATCTCAAAATACCAAAATTTAAAGACAAAATCCATAGAGAGGAGTAGGATATCCCTACCTCAAATTCGGAGTCCCAAAGGAGAAGACGACAAAACCCAACGTGCTCCAAAACCCGTGATTTTCAGATTAAAATGTAGCCCTCGACGATCAACAACTTTTTTGTAAAGGCCAAAGGTGAGCAAATCACTCCTACTAGATCAAAACCTAGAGAGAAGGTAGTATCTAGAGAGAGGGACTCAACAATGGTGTTTTTGGAAAAGTAAGAGAGAGAAGAGAAAGTGAAAAAGTGATTTGAAGAGTCACAAATTCGGGACTTTAACCCAGGTCTCCGCTCGAGCGTAAAACACCCCGCTCGAGCGGCCACTCACAGACTTCCGCTCGAGCGGTCAACCTCCCGCTCGAGCGCAGAATGCACTCGCTCAGCACTTTTGCAGAACCAGACCTCCGCTCGAGCTCCCAACCCTACGCTCGAGCGTACAACACCGCACAACAAATACTGGATGGGTGTATTCCCCGCTCGAGCGCTAACATCTCCGCTCGAGCGGACAGGCCAAAAATCTGGGCAACTAGTTTTGGTTTCTAAACTCAACCAACCTGAAACAAATCCGCCCAACACATCCTATAATTCAAATACGAAGTAAAAAGGATGTAAACAAGATAATAAACAACTACTAACATCTACGGACACATATAGCGATCCCGGGTTTACCCTTGTTGTATAGTGATCCGGACATGTGTCCGTGGATGTTGGTGGTTGTTTATTATCTTGTTTACATCCTTTCTTACTTTGTATTTGAGTTATAGGATGTGTTGAGCGGGTTTGTTACAGGTTGGTTGAGTTTAGAAACCAAAACTAGTTGCCCAGATTTTTGGCCTGTACGCTCGAGCGGAGGTGCTGGCGCTCGAGCGTAGATTACATCCATCCAGTATCTTGTTGTGCAGTGTTGTGAGCTCGAGCGTAGGGTTGGGAGCTCGAGCGGAGGTCTGGTTCTGCACAAGTGCTGAGCGAGTGCATTCTGCGCTCGAGCGGGAGGTTGGCCGCTCGAGCGGAAGTCTGTGAGTGGCCGCTCGAGCGGGGTGTTTTACGCTCGAGCGGAAGACCTGGGTTAAAGTCCCGAAATTGTGACTTTTCAAATCACTTTTTCACTTTCTTTTCTCTCTCTTACTTTTCCAAAATCACCATTGTTGAGCCTCTCACTCTAGACTCTACCTTCTCTCTAGGTTTTGATCTAGTAGGAGTGATTTACTCACCTTTGGCCTTTACAAAAAAGTTGTTGATCGTTGAGGGCTTCATTTTAATCTGAAAATCTCGGGTTTTGGAGCACGTTGGGTTTTGTCGTCTTCTCCTTTGGGACTCCGAATTTGAGGTAGGGATAACCTACTCCTCTCTATGGGTTTTGTCTTTAAATTTTGGTAATTTGAGATGTTGGGCTTGGTTTGGTAATTTGGTGAAAGTTTGGGACTTTTGCGTAATTTTACAAAAGTTGGGGTTTTATTCATAATAAACCTAGATGCATGTTTGGCATGGAAAATGGAATTAATGTTGAATCATTGATGAAAATGGGACCTAAGGGTTGAAATGTTAATTATGGGAATTGACCTAATTACATTGTTTAATTAATTGGGATAATTAATTGAGAGGAATGAAGGAATGAAATGTTGATTGAATATCCATTGTGCATTTATTTTCTGTTTAGAAATAACTGCTTTGGGGCTATCGGTAGAGGATAGTCGTGATTGTTGTAGACAATGCATGATGATTAGGTAAACGGAAACTAATCAATGGAATGTGTCATGGAACTTGACGGTTGATAGAATACATTAATTGTGTGTATTATGTGATTGTATATAGAACCAATGTGTTTATATACGTTATGTGTAGAGGAGGAGATAGGGGATGTACTCCGCGGTTTAGGGGAAGATAGGGGATGTACCTCTAAACCGGATAGGTATTGGGAGGAGATAGGGGATGAACTCCGTAGACAGAGCTCATATGCTTGTCTAGAGAAGTGAAGATAGAGCTCATATGCTTATCTTTGTGAAGTGTGGATACAGCTTGTATGCTTATCTGTGGATATTGTTGATATACATATCTGTTGTAGAATGTAGATACAGCTTGTATGCTTATCTGTGGATATTGTTGATATACATATCTGTTGAGATTGTGGATATAGCTTTTATGCTTATCTGAATGTGAGATATAGTTTTTATACATATCTGTGGAAATGATGATAGAGCTAGCATGCTTATCTGTTGAAAAAGGGAAAATGAAAAGTAATTGGGACTTGTAAGTCGTTGACATAAATATGTAATTTATGTGATTGTATCAGTGTTGACCAACTATCAATTGCTAATGTTTTGGTCATTGTCCATGGTTGGTTTAGTGTATTTCTACTGGGCTGTGGCTCACCCTATATGGGAATATCATTTTCAGGTACAGGAAGCATGCCACCTCCAAGGACATAGCTGGGAGGCTAGTGGCGGGCATAGTTTTGTCGTTTTACTTTTGATGTATTATATGTAATTTCAAGCCAAGGGCTTAATGTGTAAACGAGTTAGAACTCTTTGTTG
Organism: Camellia sinensis; assembly: GCF_055761805.1. NCBI lineage: Eukaryota > Viridiplantae > Streptophyta > Magnoliopsida > Ericales > Theaceae > Camellia > Camellia sinensis. The sequence continues at coordinate 106,170,754 of NC_138962.1, forward strand.
TAACCAAGTGTTAACTTGGAAAGCTGTAAGCCCGTAGGGCATTTTGTTATGAGGTTAACATGTAATACTTATGTCTTGGAATTCTAATGAATGAAAGGAATGTGGTTAGTTTATATGTAAATGCGTGTCTTATCTGATGGGTTTAATGTTATTATTTTGAGGGCGTTACAACTTGGTATCAGAGCGTACCGGGTTCGAATACTTTGGGTACGTAGGAAGTGATTAGGATCACAATGGGTTTGTCTCGCTTGATAGAGACTTAAATGTAGTATCATATGCGATGTGCTTAAATGCTAACATGCTTATGTGACTATGTGGGTATGGGATTTAATTTCTAGGATGTTGATCGGATCCTTGAGTTTCTGGGAGTCTTGTTGGAAAAGCACTTGATCAACGCTGTTTCTAACCGGAACTCTAGTAACGTCTCGGGACTATCATTATCCGGAAATGAAATTCGTAAGTGCTTATGTGTTTATGTGCTTATGTGGAGTGAATTACAGTTGTCCACGCATTAGGACGTGAGTGTTTAGTTTCGGCACACCTATGAATGTGCTAACGTTCTGTGTTACCTTTATTAGGATGTCAGGACGAGGAAGAGGTGCTAGGCGTGGTAGACCTGCGAGGCAGGAAGTACCGTTACAGGGTGAGATTCCGGCAGTGCAGGAGGGAGTTGGGCAGGCTAATGTGGCCGAGCCAGTAGGTCAGCAGGCTATGGGTGCCTTGGCCAGAGAGTTAGCAGGAGCTTTGGGTATTCTTAGGGCTAAGAATCAGGCAGCTGAGGCGGGGCCGTCCTTCTTGAAGAGGGAGTTCTTTCGGTGTAATCCGGACGAGTTTATCGGGGATCCTAAAGAGCCGCTTAAGGCAGATGAATGGCTCGAACAGACAACGAAGACGTTTGAGATGCTTGGCATCGAGGACGGAGCACTGAAAGTGACCTTGGCATCCTTCCAACTGAAGGGAGACGCGGGTCAATGGTGGAAGTACGAGAAAGCTCGTGTTGGTGGTACTTGGGAGGCGTTTGTGAATGCTTTTCAGGAGAGGTTTTTATCAGCAGCAGCTAGGGAGAAGCTGAGGGATCAGTTTAGCCGGCTTAATCAGCAGGGCTTGTCAGTGGCCGAGTTTGAGGCTACTTTTACCAGTCTGTCTAGGTTTGCACCTGAACTGGTGGCGTCTGAGGAACGCCGTTGCTATGAGTTTGAGCGGAAGTTGAGGCGGGGCCTCAAGTTGAGAGTTGGTGGGTCTTATATTCGAGACTATAGACACCTAGTGGATGCTGCAGCTCATATGGAGCTTATGATGCAGGAGGAGGATGAGGGCCAGAGAGGCTCCAAGAGGAGCCAGGATAGTCAGGGTGATGGCAGGAGGCAGAGGGGTTCTAACCCTCAGCAGTCGCAGGGTGGTGTTGCTAGATCGACCTTCCCTGTGCCAAGTGCAGGCTCCGGGAGAGGTGGTCAGGGGGATTTCACCTGTTACAAGTGTGGCCAGCTGGGCCACAAGGTATCTGTCTGCCCGCAGAAGGGTGGGGGTCTGAAAGCTGCTTCTTCTTCAGCTAGACCGCAGAGTCAGAGTTTGGGCAGGGGGCAGCTCTTGACTTGTTATCAGTGTGGACAACCTGGGCACATGAAGAGGTTTTGCCCACAGTTGAGTGCCACTTCGGGAGCGTCTGGTTCTAGGCAGACGCAGGGTTTTCAGCCAGCTCAGTCTGTGCAGGCCTCGAGGGCCAATCCGGGAGCTTCGTCATCCCAGTCTGTGCAGCAGTCTTTTGCTCCGAGAGGTGAGCAGGTAGACCAGGGGCCTACGGGGCGCGTGTATGCTGTTACCGCGCAGGATTTAGTACCGGCTCCATCAGTAGTGAGAGGTACTTTTCTGTTTTGCAACTCAGTTGCTAATGTGTTGATAGACACGGGTGCATCTCATTCTTTTGTATCTGCTGCATTTGCATCTGTTTTGGAATTGGAGTTAGCACAGTTAGCATCTCCTATTTGTGTGGTATCGCCTTTGGGTGGTGAGTTGATTCTGAAACAGGGTGTTAGAGGATGTGATTTAGAGGTCGCCGACTATAGGCTTCCTTTTCCGTTTGTTGTCATGCCCATGAAGGGTTTTGATGTTATTTTGGGTATGGACTGGTTATCGTCATACCGGGCTGTTATTGATTGCTACCGCCAGAGGGTTACATTGTGTACCTTGAGCGGGGAGTGGTTCCATTTCTTGGGAGACCGGGTTGGTAGTGTTTTGCCACCGGGGTTTGATTCGCGAGGGCGAAGTGAGCTTAGTAGTCTACTTGCTAGCTGTGAGAGTGGTGAGAGTGGTGAGACCCTGGTTGTGTTACCGAGGGTGGTTTGTGAGTATTCGGATGTCTTTCCCGAAGATCTTGTTAGATTGCCACCTCACCGAGAGATAGAGTTCTCTATTGATTTAGTGCCTGGTACGGCGCCGATTTCTATGGCACCTTACCGTTTTGCTCCAGCAGAGTTGGTTGAGTTGAAAGTTCAGCTCCAGGAATTGCTCGATAAGGGCTTTGTTCGCCCTAGTGTTTCACCGTGGGGAGCGCCGGCCCTCTTTGTTAAAAAGAAAGATGGTGCCTTGAGATTGTGTATTGACTACAGGAAGCTGAATCGGGCTACGGTTAAGAATAAGTACCCTATGCCCCGTATAGATGATTTGTTTGACCAGTTGAAGGGTTCCCGTTGTTTCTCTAAGATAGACTTGAGATCGGGTTACCATCAGTTGAGGGTCAGGGAGGAAGATATTCCTAAGACGGCATTCCGTACGCGGTATGGCCATTACGAGTTTCTGGTGATGCCATTCGGGCTTACCAATGCACCGGCAGTCTTGATGGACTTGATGAACCGAATTTTCCGGGAGTTCTTAGACCGATTTGTGGTTGTTTTCGTGGACGATATCCTTATCTATTCGTCTTCTGAGGAGGAGCACGAGGCACACTTGAGAGTGGTGCTTGAGTTACTTAGAGCCCATAGGCTGTATGCCAAGTTTGGGAAGTGTGAGTTCTGGCTGGGAGAAGTCAAATTCTTAGGCCACGTGGTATCCGGGGAAGGGGTGTCTGTTGATACATCCAAGGTTGAGGCAGTGCAAGATTGGGCACAGCCTAAGAGTGTGTTTGAGATCCGCAGTTTTCTGGGATTAGCTGGGTATTACCGTCGGTTTGTGAAAGATTTCTCCAGGTTAGCGTCACCGTTGACTAGACTGACTCGGAAGGGAGTCAAGTTTGTATGGAATGAGACTTGTGAAAAGTCGTTCCAAGAGTTGAAAATTAGATTGACCACCACTCCGGTGTTGATTATTCCGGAGAGAGGGTTGGGTTATGCGGTTTATTGTGATGCCTCACGAGAGGGTTTGGGTTGTGTGTTGATGCAAGAAGGGAAAGTGGTAGCTTATGGCTCACATCAGTTGAAAATACACGAGAAGAATTACCCCACACACGACCTAGAGTTAGCAGCTGTGATCTTTGCCTTGAAAATCTGGAGGCACTACCTTTATGGTGAGAAGTTCGAGGTATTCTCGGATCACAAGAGTTTGAAGTATCTGTTTACACAGAGAGACTTGAATCTGAGGCAGAGGAGATGGATGGAGTTCATCGAGGATTATGATTTTGAGTTACATTATCATCCGGGAAAGGCCAATGTTGTGGCCGATGCCCTTAGTAGGAAAACCATTAGTGATGTAGCTTGTATAGCCATCCGGGAATGGGAGATGTTGGGAGCACTTGGCGAGTTTGATTTGCTACTGGGCGAATCTGTTGAGGCTGCGGCCTTGTTTTCTGTTGTTGCGCAGCCTACACTTGTGATTAGAGTGTTAGAGGCACAGAGAGGTGACCTTGATGTAGAATCCCTCCGAGAGAAGATCTCCAGTGGAAAAGTTGAGAAGGGTTTGACGATGTATCCCGACCTGAGTGTGAGATACCGAGACCGTTTGTTTGTACCGGAGTCTTGCCGAGAGGAAGTACTCCGAGAGTTTCACCATTCGTGCCTTGCGGTGCATCCGGGAGGTACTAAGATGTATCAGGATTTGGGTCGCCAGTTTTGGTGGCGGGGTATGAAAAGAGATGTGGCTGTTTTCGTATCGAAGTGCCTTACTTGCCAGCAAGTGAAGGCCGAGCATCAGAGGCCAGCGGGTTTGTTGCAACCCTTGCCTATTGCCGAGTGGAAGTGGGAGCATGTCACTATGGACTTCGTTGTAGGTCTTCCGAGGACTCAGCGGGGTAGTGATGCTATTTGGGTGGTTGTAGACCGGTTGACTAAGTCGGCGCACTTTATTCCTATGCGCGTGAGAGATTCGGTAGATCACCTTGCCGATTTGTATATTTGGGATGTAGTGAGATTGCACGGGGTCCCAGTGACGATCGTCTCAGATAGAGATCCTCGTTTTACTGCTAGGTTGTGGCAGAGTTTGCAGAGTGCGTTGGGCACTAAGTTGACCTTTAGTACGGCTTATCATCCTCAGACTGACGGGCAGTCCGAGCGTACTATTCAGATCCTCGAGGATATGCTTCGGGGTTGTGTCCTGGATTTCAGTGGGACGTGGGAGAGGCACTTGCCATTGGTAGAGTTTGCCTACAACAACAGTTTTCAGTCTAGCATCGGTATGGCACCGTTTGAGGCCTTGTATGGCCGACCGTGTAGGTCTCCAGTGTGTTGGGCCGAGGTGGGTGATGCACCTTTGTTGGGTCCGGAGTTGGTTAGGGAGACGACGGAGAAAGTTGAGCTTATCCGTAAGAGGCTTGTTACAGCCCAGAGTCGACAAAAGAGTTATGCCGACCGTAGGAGGAGACCTTTGGCGTTTGAGGTAGGTGATCATGTCTTTCTGAAGATATCACCTAGGCGAGGCCTGATGAGGTTTGGGAAGAGTGGGAAGTTATCCCCTCGGTTTATTGGTCCTTTTGAGATCCTTGAAAGGATATGTGAGATTGCTTATCGGTTAGCCTTACCGCCGTAGTTGTCCGGAGTGCATGACGTGTTTCATGTGAGTATGCTTCGGAAGTATGAGCCAGATCCATCACATGTGTTGGATTGGACTGATTTAGAGGTAGATGAGGATGCCTCGTATGAGGAGAGACCGGTTCGGGTCTTGGATAGGCGGGATCAAGTCCTGCGTGGCAAGACCATTCCTTTGGTGAAAGTCTTGTGGAAACATCACGGAGTGGAGGAAGCCACTTGGGAACGTGAGTTAGGAGTCCGTGAGAAATATCCGGACTTGTTTGTTGATATGTAATCTTGTATTTACATTTTGAACTATTGTTGAACTTAAGAGCTTTTATATATGTCTTAAGTTGTGAAACATTGCAAATGTTTTGGTTATTGGAAATATGTTTTGGAACTTGCCTCATATGGAAGTTGAATGTGACACTATATGTGTTGAATATATTGTTGACATTGGAAAGTTAGTGCATAATGTTGGTGCATGTTAATAATACATATGTTGTTTACATATTGTGATATGTCTCTTGTTAAAGGGATGGGATGACCGGTAATAGGTCGAATTGTTGAATGTTAAAATGTAACATTGTTTAAAATTGAGGAAAACTTGTTTTTGAAAACTTGTGTTTAATTTCGGGGACGAAATTCTTTAAGGGGGGGAGGTTATAGCGATCCCGGGTTTACCCTTGTTGTATAGTGATCCGGACATGTGTCCGTGGATGTTGGTGGTTGTTTATTATCTTGTTTACATCCTCTCTTACTTTGTATTTGAGTTATAGGATGTGTTGAGCGGGTTTGTTACAGGTTGGTTGAGTTTAGAAACCAAAACTAGTTGCCCAGATTTTTGGCCTGTACGCTCGAGCGGAGGTGCTGGCGCTCGAGCGTAGATTACATCCATCCAGTATCTTGTTGTGCAGTGTTGTGAGCTCGAGCGTAGGGTTGGGAGCTCGAGCGGAGGTCTGGTTCTGCACAAGTGCTGAGCGAGTGCATTCTGCGCTCGAGCGGGAGGTTGGCCGCTCGAGCGGAAGTCTGTGAGTGGCCGCTCGAGCGGGGTGTTTTACGCTCGAGCGGAAGACCTGGGTTAAAGTCCCGAAATTGTGACTTTTCAAATCACTTTTTCACTTTCTTTTCTCTCTCTTACTTTTCCAAAATCACCATTGTTGAGCCTCTCACTCTAGACTGTACCTTCTCTCTAGGTTTTGATCTAGTAGGAGTGATTTACTCACCTTTGGCCTTTACAAAAAAGTTGTTGATCGTTGAGGGCTTCATTTTAATCTGAAAATCTCGGGTTTTGGAGCACGTTGGGTTTTGTCGTCTTCTCCTTTGGGACTCCGAATTTGAGGTAGGGATAACCTACTCCTCTCTATGGGTTTTGTCTTTAAATTTTGGTAATTTGAGATGTTGGGCTTGGTTTGGTAATTTGGTGAAAGTTTGGGACTTTTGCGTAATTTTACAAAAGTTGGGGTTTTATTCATAATAAACCTAGATGCATGTTTGGCATGGAAAATGGAATTAATGTTGAATCATTGATGAAAATGGGACCTAAGGGTTGAAATGTTAATTATGGGAATTGACCTAATTACATTGTTTAATTAATTGGGATAATTAATTGAGAGGAATGAAGGAATGAAATGTTGATTGAATATCCATTGTGCATTTATTTTCTGTTTAGAAATAACTGCTTTGGGGCTATCGGTAGAGGATAGTCGTGATTGTTGTAGACAATGCATGATGATTAGGTAAACGGAAACTAATCAATGGAATGTGTCATGGAACTTGACGGTTGATAGAATACATTAATTGTGTGTATTATGTGATTGTATATAGAACCAATGTGTTTATATACGTTATGTGTAGAGGAGGAGATAGGGGATGTACTCCGCGGTTTAGGGGAAGATAGGGGATGTACCTCTAAACCGGATAGGTATTGGGAGGAGATAGGGGATGAACTCCGTAGACAGAGCTCATATGCTTGTCTAGAGAAGTGAAGATAGAGCTCATATGCTTATCTTTGTGAAGTGTGGATACAGCTTGTATGCTTATCTGTGGATATTGTTGATATACATATCTGTTGTAGAATGTAGATACAGCTTGTATGCTTATCTGTGGATATTGTTGATATACATATCTGTTGAGATTGTGGATATAGCTTTTATGCTTATCTGAATGTGAGATATAGTTTTTATACATATCTGTGGAAATGATGATAGAGCTAGCATGCTTATCTGTTGAAAAAGGGAAAATGAAAAGTAATTGGGACTTGTAAGTCGTTGACATAAATATGTAATTTATGTGATTGTATCAGTGTTGACCAACTATCAATTGCTAATGTTTTGGTCATTGTCCATGGTTGGTTTAGTGTATTTCTACTGGGCTGTGGCTCACCCTATATGGGAATATCATTTTCAGGTACAGGAAGCATGCCACCTCCAAGGACATAGCTGGGAGGCTAGTGGCGGGCATAGTTTTGTCGTTTTACTTTTGATGTATTATATGTAATTTCAAGCCAAGGGCTTAATGTGTAAACGAGTTAGAACTCTTTGTTGTAACCAAGTGTTAACTTGGAAAGCTGTAAGCCCGTAGGGCATTTTGTTATGAGGTTAACATGTAATACTTATGTCTTGGAATTCTAATGAATGAAAGGAATGTGGTTAGTTTATATGTAAATGCGTGTCTTATCTGATGGGTTTAATGTTATTATTTTGAGGGCGTTACAACACATGTCCGGATCACGGTATAACAAGGGTGAACCCGGGATCGCTATATTTTGTAATTGGTAACATAACGCCTATGGGCGTGTATTGTATTTCATTACATGTATACGAGAGAGAACATTGTAATTTATTGCTTCCTAAATATCTTTGACAGTTATTATTATTGAGATGGACTGACTTGAAGAAAAAAGGTAATATTATCTGAATAACAAAAGTTGGGGCGTTACAATGTACTACTAATTTAAACTTAAAAACAAGTGCCAAAAGCAACAATGTTTAGGAAATCGGATAGGATTGACCGGTTCATCTAGACCTCTAAAACCGTTTAATGCCCAAAAATGGTCATATTTGTGAGAACCGAAAAATTCTCTAGTTGAACATGTAGTGGGTCATCATAACCGGCCGAATTTAAAGAATTGAAGATTCAATGCATGAGAAACAAGCACTCTAACTACTAAGCTATCAACACAATTGTTGACAATGTAATAAGTATATATATTATATATTCAATATTATCTTAATTATTTTTACTAAAAATCAATGTATAAATACGTAAAATAAATTCTAAGAAATATTTTTTTTGATAATTGTTTATTATTTATTATTTTGGAATTTTAATATTTATATTTTCTATATTTATAAATTTTAATATATTTATGACATCATGGTTCAATTCTAATTCACCCACAATTGAACCAATGACTTGTCAACTCGGTCACTTTTTCGGTTTTCTCACTGGTCTGATTTTCAAAACATTGAAAAGCAGTCGTTAACAAAATTCTTAAGATTATGATAATAGTTTAATTAAGGGTTTGTTTGAGAAATAACTTTTTTAGTGATTTTTTAGCTAAAATATAAGGTGTAAAAAATAAAAAAATAATAATATTTGAGAATGACTTTTTGAATTTTCGAATCTTTAACTTTTTTATGACTTTTTGATATTTTTTGACTTTTTAATTAATTTAGCAACCTCTCAAACAAGGCCTAAACAATAAAGTTCACTTACCTAAATCAAACAATTTCACTTACCATTTAAAAAAAAAAAAAAAAAAGATTTTTGAAATTGTGACTGTGCTAGACTTACCATTTAATTTATGAGGATTGACTTAATAGTGGTATGGTATTACCATTTTTGGGGGAAAACATTTACTTGTTAATACTTAAAAATACATTACAGTATGTTGACCAGCTCACATATGGTAATTTTGCACCAAAAGGCATTATTATAATTACTTGCGTTTTTTAATGGATAAAAATGACTTCTTAAGTCTATAAAAAGAGCAAGAAAACCATTATCTAATTATCTACAAACATGGGAAAACTTTTTGCCTTGTGCCTTTTGCCTTTTGCTCTCCCTCCTCCTACTCTTCATCTCTGGTAATTATTTTCGGTTTATTTCTTAGAAAAATTATCAATAAATTGTAGTTTACCCTTAAAATTATTATTTAATTTTATTAAGTTTCAATATAGATAAGTCCTATTTTTCATAAAATATTTTTAAAAAATTCATTGCTGCATAATGGTGTATGTTATGGCAATTGAACCCCTCATTTAATATGAACAACAATTTCATAAATTTTTTAATCTAAGTAAAATTATATTTGTAATTGTAAAAATCATGATATTGTAAAAAAGAACATTTATTAGAAAATCCTCTTTTAGGTAATCGTATCCCAGTAAGTCCATAAGATATTCTTATATTCCAATAAATCTTATTATTTTGGATATTTGATCCACCAAATCCTAATCCTCATATTTAAGATATTTTATGAACAATTTTACCCTTACAAATATTTTTTTGAGCTCTTAGTAACTTGGTGATGTGAACATTTACATTAGATAAATTTGGAATGTGAATGTGAATGTTGACAGTGTGAATGTTCACATTGCTAATGCGAATATTAATGCGCGCTTAAGCCTATTATTATTAGGGATCTTTTGATAACTATGTCACCTATAAAACTTCCTGAAACATAAGAAAGTAATTTGGATTAAGTGGAACATAAGTAGATGAAGAGGAATTTATGAATAAATGCCCTTTAAAAAAATCATAAAGCACAGTAAAAAATTACTAATAAGTTCTATTTTATTTTCAAAATTACTATTGAATTATATCATGTTTCAATATTAATTAAGAAGTCATATTTTCTTTTTTATTTTATAAATTGTTATAAAAAAAAGTTCAATTATTCAAAATAGTATGTTTTATTTTATTTTTATTTTTCTCAATAAAATATGAACCAAAAATTTTTCATAAATAATTTTAATTTATTTAAAATATTATAATAAAATATTTTTAATTCTTGAAATTAAATAAATTTTCATAAACAAAAGTATAAGTATAAGATTCATCAACTATCTCATGCAATGAAAAATATATAAATTTGTCATAGTATTATTTGTTTATAATTTTTTAGAATTTTAATTGAATTTGACTTTTAGATTGTTTACAATACTACAAAAATTCATAATTTGAAATAACAAAAAATTATAAATTTTATACCATAATTGTTTTGATTCAATTGTTATTTATGATTTTTTTAAACATAATAATAATAATTCTTACAATTAAATTTTTTAGTTTTAATTATGTTAAAATTGTTGTTCATATTAAATGAGATGGGTAAAATTGAGATAAAATACACCATTATAAAACAATGAATCTTTTTGGAATATTTTATAACAAATAAAACTTGGTTGTCCATATTAAAATTTGATAGGACTTGATAATAATTTTGAGAGTAAAATACAATTTAATTGTAACTTTTCCTTATCTCTTTCATTTATCCTTTTTATATGCTTCATATATAATTTTATGCCCTCCATATATAATTTCAATAGTACACAAGATCACTTTTAACACAAAAATAAAACAACAATGCTATAAATTCAAAAAAAATCATTCAAAAAATATCTAAAATTTTAAATGCATGGTCAAGATTCGCTACATAAATAGTCCCACAACAATTTCAAATATACATCATTAATCTATCACAACAATTTCAAATATACATCATTAATCTATCATTCTGAGTGAATTTCTAAAAACAGTTTTTGGTACCATAACCAAAGAAGAAAAACATAAAACTTACATTTTATCTTCTCACACAACTCAAGCACTCATGTCATAATAACACAAGCACACACCAACTTTACTAGCACACACATCACACTAATAGCTTAGACTCTGTTAAATATTCACTCGCACAATTTATTTGTCTTCACTTTCACCCATCACTCTATATATATCTATTTCTCACAGTAGTTAATTATACAGATGAAAAGATGGTGGTCATGGTGAAAGCAAAAAAATGTGATGCGGGTTGGCAATGCAAGGGTGAAGACCGTTGCAGGGAAGACTGTAAAACTCGTTCCAATGGAATAGGGCGGTGCGATGATATCACTGCACCCCTAGTTCCAAAGCAATGTTATTGTGTTTACAATTGTTGATCTCTCATCTCCATATCAATGGAATGTCAAATTATTGGAATCAATAATAAGAACTTAATTTGGTAAAAAGTATTACAGTATTTCATGAACTTATGAGATGCAAAAATGGTGATATAAGTCAATTTTTTCAATTTTTCTAATTTTTTTTATGAGAACACTTTTTGACAATATTATTCATATAACTAACATGGTTAATAAACTGAAAGAGTGTCAGAGTCAATCATTTTATTTTAACTAGAAAGCAAGATAGATTAGAACTTATAGAATGGTTATTTAGTAACCAACTAGGCCTAGCCTAGTTGGCCACCATGCTTTCTTTAGGGCTTAGTCCCTAGGAAGGTCATGGATTCAATTCTCCTTGGAGGAGTTAAATTAAGAAAGTGCAAGTATTTAGCTACTTTGCCAAAAGTGAGGAGGTTTTCTCCCATAGGTGATAATCTAACAATTAACATTTGCCGATCAAAAAAAAAAATGGTTATTTAGTATTGTGATGATCAAATACAAGGTGGTGAAAACAAAATCAGTTCCTACTAAAGGAAAGAGAGAAGAAGAGGCATTTTACAACAAAACAAATCAACCTTAAAAGAGCAAGAGTCACAACATGAATCCACTAATGGAAAAATATATAAATATATATATATATATATATATATATCAGAATTGAGACTAATATATTTTCCTTTGCACAAAACCTAAATATATAGTAACCTATTTTTAGCATTGTATGCACTTATACAACTCTTTTCTTACTTACAATTATTATTATTATTATTATTGTACAATCGATAGAAGGGGGTAGAGAAAAGGTAAGTCACATTGCATAATAGTAAAACTTGAATGCAAGTAGCATGTCCTCAACCACCTGAAAACCCTTTGTCTTTTTTAACTTACAATTTACAAGTTCAAAAAAAGAGGGAATATATATATATATATATATATTAATCTACTATTCAGTTGTTGAAAGGGAAAATAACGTTGTAAATGATGTCATTGGTTTTTGGAAAAATTATACTAGTAGTCCCTTTAATTTTTCCATTGTATTAATTTGATTCCTGTAATTCCAATTACTCAATTTTGTGCTTTAATTTTTCAATTTGTGTCATTTTGGTCTAAATTGACGCAAATACTCCAAAATGACAATATATATATATATATATATATATATGGGTTAGATAAGATTAAGGAGCTTTAATATATTTTTGTGTTATTTCGGGAATGTAGGAGTATTTGAGCGGAGTGCAAACAGCTGCACCCAATTTTTATTGGGAAAGTAATTGAAAAGGTAACACTTTCATATATTTGAACATCCCAAATCTAGTACAGAAGCATGACAAACCAAGGTTCACAAGTACGTAAATAAAAGACCAAAACGAAAGTGAAAGTTACCTGAAGCATAAAAGAGGCAGCAATTTAAACAGCCAAACAACTTTTTACATTTTCTCACATTTCTTCCCTCCTTTCTTCTTCTTCTTCTTTTTTTTTTTTTTCTCATTCATATCTGGTAATTTTGCATCCTCTAATGGAAAAAAAGGGTATGTTTTTTCAAGTGTTCAATTCTCACATGTGCATATAAGTTCTCTTTGTTGAGTCTTCCCATAACAAACCTCCATATCATCGTGCAAAGTCATGAGCATCCTCAAAAACTTCCTGCAATATAAGGAAACAAATCCATAAGTTGATAAAAGATTGAAAGTAAGATACGTGAAATGCAATTGTAGTGGAGATGAGCTTGATTTTTACCTGAGAGGGAATTCGTCATAAAGATGAGCTGGTGAATCATATCCAATTCTCACAACCTAATCTGTTAAAGAGGATTGCATTTCAAATAATTGTCAAACAGATTAAGATATAAAATTACTCGGTAAATGCTATCATGTAAATGCTATCATTTAAAAACAGGATATATATGTCTTCAAAAACTTGGTGGTTGACAAAAATAACATAACCAAATTTCACTTTCAATTGAGAGCTGACATGTACTAAATATTAAATCTGAATAATAGCATTAATATGTAGGTTTGTAAATGTATCTGAACATTACAGAGGGTATTCTGTCTGCAACACGAGGCTATGCATTCCACTGAAGAAAAGAAATTGGGCATTCTGCTCAAGAAAATAAATTATCTGTATATACAAGGGTTCAAATTTCAATGAAGCATATTATATTCAAATAGAAGAAACAAATAAAGAAAGACACAAGTTAAGGACCAAAATTTGTGATTTCAATAACTATTCTCTAAAGTCTTAGCTACTTTATCAGGTAAAAGATAAAATGATTTCTTCAAGTGTTCAATTCCCTTCTTGCAAATTACACACATAAAATGATTTCTTCAAGTGTACATTGCAAATGCATAGTGAGATGAGTTTGATTTTTACCCCAGAACTCATCATAAAGATGAGCTGGTATCATCCCAACCTTTCATATCCGATTCCCACAACTTAATCTGTTAAACAAAGTTACATTTCAAATCATTGTCAAACAGATTAAGATAAAATTCACTTGGAAAATGTTATCATTTAGGATAAATGTATTCAAGAACTTGATGATTCACAAAAACAGCATAACCAAATTCACTTTTGATTGAGAGCTGACATGTACTAAATATTGAATCTAAGTAGTAGTAGAAATATTTGGGTTTTTAAATGTATCTTTTAACATTGAGAAAAATATAAACCTGATTGGTAACATTTTAACATTTTTCTGGTACCGAGGCTATTCTCTCTACAGCATGAGAATCTGCATTTTCTGCTAAAGAAAAGAAATTATCTGCAGATACAATGGCGGAAATTTCAAAGAAGAAAATTATATTCTTATAGAAGAAACAAACAAGAAAATCTGAAAGTATATTTGATGGAACATACTACATATACGAGCAACAATATTCACATATTACATTTAAGTGGTAAAGATAGTCCTACATAACGATCCAAATCATCCATATTCCGATAGGTCAATATTTCGCTCTTAATTATAACTTGATAAACACTGTTTATTATCAACACCTCCCATCTCCCCTCCATTTCCCCAAACACACACACCTAAGAAGCATGGATATGAACACGCGACACGACACGAACATGCCGACACGCTAATTTTCAAAAAATACAAAACACGACACGTGGGGTACACGCATAAAATATATAATTCTATATATATTTATTATATTTTATATATATGGATATATCATTCAAAGATAATGAAAAATGCAATATAACACTAACTCCTATAAATTTATATGGTTTCTGTTTTATTTTGTATCTTAAATTATTTTGTTCAAACTTATAATTAGTTTCACCAGTGTCTAATTGATGGACATGTATGTTTAAGCGATAAACACGTGTCCTCCAAGTGTCCAAAGAGTGTCCGAATCTTTAAGAAAAATTAAAAAACAGGACACGTTTTGAGGAGTGTCCGACACGTGTCGGGGAAGTGTCTGAAGAGTGTCGGTGTCCAACACGGACACGACACGGATACGTCACCTTCTTAGAAGTGTCCATGTTCTTAGACACACACACAAACATACATACCAAAAAAAAAAAAAACAAAAAACCACCCAGAAAAGAAAAACAAAAGAGAATTATTTATCAAAAGAAGAAAACAAAACAAAAGTTGTCGATAGAATATTTGAATGAACATGACGGGGATGGCTTTTTAAAAATAGTAGCATTGGTCTCTTTTAATTGAGGGTCCTAGAAGAAGACTGGAGAATCAGATAGGCCTAACCTTCGGCATTATTTTTATAAAGTGGCTGCTCTCAATTTTGAACCTTCGTTCTCACACTTAGCACCCTGAGCATTTATCTCTGCACCAAGCAATGCCCCAATATTGGCTTTCAAAGCACCCAAGGCTGCAGGCAAGAGATTCCTATGCATTCACAATGTACACTTGTTTCCTATGACAGAACATCCAGAAGTCAAGAGAATTTGCTTAATAACAAATAAAATGAAATTAGTAACCAAACAAAAGCTTTTTTAAATAAAAACACCAGTAAAGGATCAAACTTTATGATTCCTTTTACTATTAGTGTAAATTACGCTACTCTATCAGGTAAAAGATGAAATGGTTTTTTCGAGGGTCCTGCTAATGATAGCCCTCAGGGCTGTCAATAAGAAGCACATAAGGCTAAAATATTTATAATCTCAATACATGTTTCACATATCTCAAAATTTTTTTACATATTTTTATATACCTTTTACACATTTCAATACTTTTTTTTATACATTTTTTAACATTAACAACAACCCAAGGTTTTTTTTTTTTTTTTTTTTTGCATTTTTCTTTCTTAAAAGGTCCCAAGAGATAGCATGGAGTTGCAGACAAATAGGCATTGACGCTTGGCTATTTGGCCATAATGGCATTTTTTAAAGCATCATACAAGCTTCCTTTGTAGTTACAGCTACAAAAAGATTTGGAAGCTGATATTCTACCCTGTATTTTTAGCACGAAAATTGATCCTTTCGTCAATGAATGGCAAGTATAAGAATAAAATTTTAATGAATATGAACAATAAGCAATCCAAGCTGGTAAATGGCAAATGATAATGACTTCATTTTTTTTTTTTTTTGATAAATAAGACAATTTTATTAAAACAACATCAAGACGATGTCAAAGAATACAAGAACCAAAACAACCGACCAAACAGCTAGCCTAGCTAGCCATGAAGAGTGCCTACAAAATCTAGAAAAGAGTTCAGATCCAAAGCAACTCGCCCCAAGACCAAACTATACAAAATTCCCAAAAATCAGCTCTTCAAATAATATAATGACTTCAAAATTTTTATTTTTATTTTTAAAAATATCCAATAATCTAGTAAAATAAATATAGTCTCTCATCCCAAACATTTTTTTTCTTACCATTTCATGTTTTGGGGTGTGCTAGAAGATTTTTGAATTTTATCAAAGATTAGAGAACCACCTTTTACTGTTAAATGAATTTCCCCTTTTGATTTCTTCTTGTTCTTTCTCTACTGCCCACTTCATGACGAGTTTAAACAGATCAACATGTAAATTTGAAGAAATAAAAAAAAATCTATGAGACTATATGGCATAACAATTTCAAAATAGTTTCATCTCTTTTTTCAATATATGCATTGGATTTGAAATCTAAATAATACTCAAGTAGGGTGGGTGGCTTCTTAAACCTAAATCCCTCCAACTGCAACAGATTGCCCACATGGATTTTGACCAGACTAGGTGGCTTCCTAACTGTCAAATGTAGTCTAGCATGCAAGGACAAGGTATAAAAACACATCATGATACAAAGTTGTCCTTCTTGCAAGGCATGGAAGTTTAAATGATCAAAAGTCTTGCTTAAGAAGAGTGTGCAATGGGGAGGTTTTTCCAATTGTGGTTCGTGGAAATGACTTCTCAATTTTCTTGACAAATATATATATATATATATATATATATCTTCTTCATTGATTACTTACGAGAGTTTTCATCATGATTAGATAAAAGCAAATCAATAAAACAGACAGTGAAATACATCCTAAAGTTTGTCTCCACAACAACAAATGCTGGAGAACAATAAGGTACTAACAACAATAGTTAGTAGATTACATATCCTTTCTAATATTTTTTTACCTGCATAACACTGATAAAATATAGAAAAGTACACTTTTACAAAGCTGGGGAAAAAAATCACATGGTATTCAAAGTCACAACTGAGTCAGGAAGTTGTCCTCTCCAGGGCAAAAAATAAAAAGTAAAAAAAATCAGCATTTGAACAGAGAACTAATACAAATTATTGATACATTATGCAGCCAATCCACTACATGTCAACATTTCAAATGTTGATGTAACAAATTGTTATTCCAAAATATATTCCAACTATGCTGTCTCTGGCAGACTGGCATTGTTTTATGTTGATGAAACTGCGAAAAAACTTATGTCTTAGTGATAATGATGAGATGGAGATCACACAGCATATACTGACCCATAAAATAAAACTGCAAAAATTAGAAACGATTGAAATGTGCGCTTTTATGATTGGTTGAAAAGCGCACATTTCAATCATTTACAACAAACTGGAACTTTCTTGTGATAAGGCCCAAAAGAATTAGAAAGTAAACCCTCTGTTCTGATAAAAATCTTAGACGATATTAGTATTGAGAAATAAATAAATAAAAATGGAACTTGATTGGATAGGAGAGGTGCTTGCATTAATGACCTTCCCCTCTTGTACCTACTAAACTCCCTAACCAAGTCCTTTGATTGTAATGGATTAGAGCCTAAATTAAATGGAGTTAAATGGTTTCATACCTTCCCATAAAAAATAGGTGGCAGCTCTTTTATGTGAATCGATCTATTTTGGCAACTTGTGGGTCAACGATACTGTGGGATAAACGATTTGTTGTCATTATAGATCTCAATGGTTCATACTCGATTTTGAGAAAGTCTAATCCGACATGTGGGTGCATCAAAATATGTGGTATCCACAGGAGGTCAGTGTAATTATATAACATATATAAGATTATTAATTGTATTTTCTTCAAGCCTCAAGGAGATGAGTAAATTTACCCTTATAAACATATATTGAAAAAAAAAATGCTTAAAATATAAATTATATAGATCAAAATCATGTGTACCTAAAATATACTCTTGGCCTTTGTCTTTGCCTTGTTTACATTTGCCTTGTGTCTATTGATAAATAAGGTAAAAGTAAAAGGCACTAGTAGACATAAGATGACTTGTGCTCAAAATGGCATGAAATTTGTTCAAGACATTAAAAATTTCATGACGATCAAGACCCATCAGTCTTGAATGGCCTATAATGGATTTTGGGTGAATTCCAAAATTTAGGCCTTTAGCTTCGCGATGTTTCATTTTTAGAAATAATTGATTTGTCTATAACTTGGTCTATACGAATATGATTTTGCCTTGATTTTTTCCAGTATATTTCCTTTTTTGGTAATTTTTTTTATTTTATTTGATTTTGGCTTGGTTAGCAAGTACTCCCTCTGTCCCAAAATATTAGTTCCTTATTCCATTTTTCGTTATCCCAAAATATTATTCCCTCTTCAAAAATCAAGTACAAAAATAATATAAATTTCCTATTTTGCCTTTCTTTTAAATTAATAAACAATATAAATAGTACAATTATGACATTGATATTCCCAAAAAATGTACTATCAAAAGGGTAATTTTGAAAAATCAACTTTTTTAAAATGCAATAATTGTACTAC
Source organism: Camellia sinensis (assembly GCF_055761805.1). Lineage (NCBI taxonomy): Eukaryota > Viridiplantae > Streptophyta > Magnoliopsida > Ericales > Theaceae > Camellia > Camellia sinensis. The sequence goes on from NC_138962.1 coordinate 106,189,036, forward strand.
TAAAAAAAAGTTGGATACCCCCAAATGGACTATTATTTTGGGACAGAGGGAGTAATTAACCTAGGATTTAGTTTACCATTTTTCTTTAGGTATTCTCTAGTATAAATTGACATGTATGCCTTAGGGCAAATGAGTTTTATTTTGAAGAATTAGCATTATTACAAGAGAGACTATCTTTTTTGTGTCTAATCCGTGGTTGTTCAAGGGTTCGAGTGTTCATTCCATTACCTTCCTTGCATCACCATTCTTTTCTTTATCTCTTTTTCACTCATTTATCCTACTCATGTCAACACGCATAACTGCCTACACCATAACTGCCTTTGTAATACCCCCAACTTTTCAAAATATAATTATTTCGGTATTAGCAAAGCCAAACTAAGTAAAAGGCAGCTCTTTCTTGGTCATCGATAGGGGTGTTTCTTTTGCCTTTGTATATTTTAATAAACTCAGTGTAACTCATGTCAGTGTTAAAGGTGAAAGTTACTGGTGGGGGTTCTAGTAAGCACTGATTTCTAATCCTAGAATGGGGAGTCCAATTAAATAGGCTACGTCTAGGATGGTTGGAGATATCATGCCAAACCGTAGGAGCATTGAGTTGCAAGATTGTGACCAGAAACAGGCAGTAGCAGCAATTAACCACTTATTCATATCAAATTTGAGGGTCAACAGACGAATTACCTCACTAATGCCTAGATGTTTCCATACATCTGAGTCATAAGCTTCAATTCGTTTGACCCAGCTTTTCCAAGAAGAATCTAGTTGTCTCAATGATCTAAGAGAGTTTTTTGTTGTTGTCCCAATTTACCCAATTGAATTTTGGTTGGTTGGGATGCAGAGTTTCGCCATTAGCAAGTGGGCAGTATGGCGTTAGTTCATCTAGGAAATAGGCTGTAAAGGTAGGTCCTAGGGTTGCTTTGGCTACGGTGGTGGTACTTGGAATCAAAGTTAAGTCCAGCATTAGAGAGCTGGTGATTTCCCGAATGGTTTTGGGGAATCTAAGATGTTCATCATTGGTTTCATCTTCTGTCATGGATTTCAAGAGCCATTGTTTAGAGTTCTAAGTTGCTTGGTGTTCTAACATGGGAGTTTCGAAAGAGAGAGAGAGAAGATTGAAATGAGGTGAAGTTAGAAGGTTTAAGCTTTTATAGCTTATGGTGGGCCCAGTGTTTAGATTTGTTCAAATTAAGTACATTATTTATCTGGCCCAGGAATGAATTTGTTTAAGTTAAAAATCATTATTATTTATTTAACTTAAATAAGGGGGTATTGTTTGCACCCATTTTTGTGAAATTTCTATCGACAAGTGTATCAATCAGATGATGACACATGGCAGAGTCAAAGTGAAAGTCCTTCATCAATCAAAGGGACATGTGGCATGAAAAGGTTGAGCACGTGCATAGAATGATTCAAGTGATGGAGCAATTATCAGGCTAAGTTATGAACTTAGTGGGTTGTTTTCGGAAAGGAATATGTACGAGATGAAGGGCGTTACCCTATCAATGTGGTGCTCGAAGTGTAAAGGGACATGTGGCAACATGGAGGAGAGATGGTTTGACAAGAAGATTTGAAGGCTTGGTAGAGTTTGAAAACTTAGAAGTGGGGAGGCAGTTACCATGGCAGTTGGCAACTGCAGTTGCAGGTTCAAATGAGTCATGCAATCATGGGCCAAGAAAAGAGGAAGAAGATATAAGAGCCAAGGATTTGGTAGAAAGGAGGTCATCAACAACACAACAACAACTTAGCTTATATCTAGGAGTAGTTCTTTCAATTTAGGAGTAGTTTTCTCTGTAACTTGTAACCTTTATGAACTTTGGTGGTTTCATTATAGAATTACCTGTTGTTTATTTTGTTTACTTTGTCGATTGTAATTTTGTTCCAAAGAAGTCCTCATTCTGTTGAGGCATTTAAATCAAAAGCACAGTCGTCCAGTTTCTTTGTTTGATTGTTTGTTTAAATTGTTGCCCAATTTCTGTCGATTGGGAGTGAGCATAATTTTTACTAACATATTCTTGGAAAAAGGACTTCCAACTTGGATCTTTAGGTGGTGATACTAATTACAAACGCAATGGAGATGTGTTGTTGTGACTGTAACACTGTGTAATTGTATTATTAAGTGTCAATGGCACCATGAAACATGTTTTTCACAAATTTCCGGTGTAGAGGTTGTTAGATGGACTTGCGACATAGGCCAGAAGATTTAAAAGTGCTAGTTTTAAATTGAGATTGGATTCAGGTGTTATTTTCGTTGTGATGTTTTCTCTGTTCTTGAACACTAATTCCTTTTAGTAAAGGTAATGAAGGCCAGAAGAGTAATTTTACTTTCTTTCTTTTTGTGTGTTATTTGAAATGATTGTAATATTCTTAAATTGGAAAATTCTTTTTACACACTACTAAAAACAACATAGGGGTGTAGTCTACCCATTCAAAGATTTTATATATAAAACCACAAAATACTCTTCACACACCATCATCACATATAGACATATAAACATCCAAAATAAATTGGTTTTGAAGATTTAGTGTTTAAGAATATTGAAATCAATTGGTTTTAAGGTTTAAGAACATTAAAATCGATTGGTTTGGAAGATTTAGTGTTTAAGAATATTTAAATCAATTGGTTTTAGGGTTTAAGAACATGAAAATCAATTGGTTTTGAAGATTTAGGATTTAAAAATATTGAAATCAATTAGTTTTGAAGAGTTGCACACCATGGATAACACTGAGATTGTTGATTTCGAACAATGCAACAATAAAAATGTCAATTTAATACTTAGGTTTTTGATTTTTGTTTATCTCATTCGTATAATCGTTGGGAATATGACTTTGTTCGTCACGTGTTCGGAAAATCAGAGTTGAACTTTTACATAATGTTTGATTACTTTTATTCAAACAAAACAATTTTGTTCAAATTATTAAAGTTGACCAAATTACAAATGTTCATACATAAAAAATTGAACAATTTAATTCCTTAAGAATTTCATTTCTTAAATTTAATTTATTTTCGGTATATTTTCTTTTCTTTTTTAAAAAGTAGATGTGTTCAATATTTACAAAAATGATAATAATAATAATAACATATAAAATTTAATATATTTTCAACACGTCTGAACGAATTGAAATTCTTCAGCATATCAAGTATGAACGTATTTATTTTATTCAACATAAATATTTTGAACATATTCAATTTGTTCAATTTTTTTTTTTTCTACAATGATATTGTATCTCCACCCAATTAGATAATCTTGAATTGCCATACCTATGGATAGTAAGTCATTCCAAAAAATTGTGAGGCCTTATCATGTTAAGCCTATCACTCTCAATTTTGTCATTATGAGGATTATGAGAGTCATTACATTCTAGTGATAACTCTTTTAACTTCTCCTTAGATATTAAATTTACATCCCTTGCATCCTTAGTAGAACTTACATTCTCCGGTTTTGATATGTGTATTACCCTACAAATGTGTGATAAGTTTTCCAATTCTCCTATTCTATGCCCACTACATTTACCCTCGATAAAATTTGACAACATTTGTAGCTTTGTTAATTTACCTATCTGTAGCGACATCTTTTCTAATGATAGTTTCGCATTAGTCATATCAAAATGGCGTAGGTTCACCAGGTTTCCCATGTTTATAGGCAACTTTTCAAGTTTTTCACAAAATTTCAAGAACAAGACTTGTAAATTGTAAAGGGTTACCACCGACTTAGGTAGCTTTCTAATCTGAGAATGGGATACATTGAGGTACCTTAGATGCCTTAGATCTCCAATAGAATTTGTTAGTTCATCTATCCCAGAACTACCCAAACGCAACTCACGTAAGCACTTTAAAATTGGCAACAAGTCATGAAGCAAGTACCCCATTATGTAGTTCCTCCTACACGGTGAAAACTCTAAGACGGTTCGTAAGCATCTGGCATCATCGAAAATTTTGAACTTTTTGATTCCGTCATATTTGCTAGCAACACAAGATGAATGTCGAGCTTTATTTGAAATTTTCTTCTACTTGTCATCCTCTAAATAATTCTTCAACCAAAAATAAATGTCCTCTGCAATTGCTTGAGCCAAATCATTGATGAAGTCATGCATTATGAATAGCAATTCATTATGACTTAACGATTGAAAAAACCCTAAATTTCCCTAATTCAACACCACTGTTGTCCTCAAACCATAGATTATCCAAGTCCTTACCCAAATCAACGGCTCTTTTTGCCTCTGTACAACCACCATTGACGATCATAGTCTCGACACCGTTGATGACGTCGATTTGAGGTAGAGAGTCCTTCGTAAGGGTATAAAAGTCCTCATGGGACGTAGTCTCATCTCTTGAACTCTCTGACGGAGACACCATGACAATCATGGTGGGGGAGGGGCTTCGACGATTGCGATTCGGCATGGAAGATCGACGATTTAGTAGAGAAAGGAGAATTAGGGCATGGTCGAAGAAGATCTTCTTGGGACGACGTCGTGTGGCAAGATCGGTGATGGTGTGATTTGATTGTCAAAGACAAATCTTGATATGACCTTTCACATTGCTGGTGTCGCCATTAAAGTCTCGTTTTCTCACAAGAGGGTGGAGATCTCTTGATGCCGACCTGTTTTCGCCGGCCATAAAGTCCTTGTCGAAGAGGTAGAGAGCAGACGCGCTCTTCAAGAAGACGGAGCTGCGGTAGTCAACAGTCAGAGGAGAATCGACTCAGCACTGGAGAAGAGAGAAATGAAAATGGGAGAAGACAGAAATGGAAGGGGTGATTAAGAGAGAGAGAGAAGGGTGATTAAGGGCCAATTTCCCAGTTTGGGGCATTTTGAATATTTTAGTCCGACTCTAAGTTGTGTTTTTTACTTTATTTTCAATATGGGGTGAAACGGGTTTACCAAAACCATTTTCATTAAAATGACATTGGCAAAGTCGTTTTTGATGAATAAAACAATAATAAAATTTTCCTTCATAAAAACAGTTTTTGTAAAACCATTTTTACTTAACACTTAATTAATTTTAAGTTTATATAAAACGATTTTTCTAAAACCGTTTTTATTTTTATTATTTTTTTTTTCAATTTATAAATATTGTTTGCCTAAAATAATAATTTGAAAATAAATAGAAAACGGTTTTTGTAAAACCGTTTTTATTTTTAATAAATTTTTTTTTTCAATTTATAAATATTGTTTGCCTAAAATAAGAATTTTATCATAAATGGAAAACGGTTTTCGGAAAGCCGTTTCATTTTACACAAAACCCATCTCCTTCTCCCTTTACGAAATTCGTTTCTTCTTTTCCAGCCCATCTTCTTCTCCCTCACTCAGCCGAACTCCGAAGGGAAGACCGACGACGAAGAGAAAGCAACGAACAACGGCCAACAGTACACCACCGGAAAAACGAGGAACACCTTCATCAAACACCCACATTCAGGTTTGTATCGCATAAATGAGGGTTTTCATTTCAAATTTGGGATTTTAAATTTCGAAATTAGGGCATTGAAAAGTTAGGGCATTAAATTTCGAAATTTGGGGTTTTCATTTCATTGCTGAATCTAGGGCATTGAAAAGTTACAAATTTTGTTATTCGTAGGATATAGTTTACGATTTTCTGTATCTCAGTTCACTTTTCTAGGGCATTATACGATTTAGTGTATCTCAATTCACTTTTGTGGATATTATACGATTTTCTAGGGCATTGAAAACCCTCATCTGTTCACTCCTTTTTTGTTTATCATATAATATCCTTATTTTCCTCTTTTTCAATACACTCTTAGCCACAAGATGTAGTGGAATTTTGAAATATTGAAATCTTGAGACATAATCTTGTGTTTGGAAATGTATTGGGAATATAGGGCAAAATTTTAGAACAAAAGTAGGAATAGCAATGAAATAGAGTGGGATTGGATTTATGGTGTTCTATTCCTACACCATTCCTAGTTGGGGCAATACTACTGGCCTTGGCTCATTATTAGGATCCTTGGGGCATCTCCAATGGAGATGCTGAGCACATTACACACAGATTTATACAAGTATACACACCACACGTTTGGCCATAAGCTAATACACCAAAAAAATCAAAATTTTATATATACTAGGGTAATACACCTAAAAAATCAAAATTTTATAAAAATTAAAATTTTATATATACACCTAAAAAATCAAAATTCTAAAAATCAAATTTTTTAAATGCATAGCCGTATGTCTTGTGAGCATAAAATTGAAAATTAGATAAGGTAGTTCATGTCTCATAAAATGAACCCATATATATATACACTAGGCAGGGAGGCCATGGCCTTCCATGGTTTGTGTGCATGTGGTACTCACCCTGATGGACTTTCAGGATGGTATAGAGTTTGAGTTGGAAGTAGAGAGAGTTTGAATTGAAAATAGCAAGTTCACAAGAAGTATAGTTCGAATTGGAAGTACGGAGAGTTTACCATTGCTTTGTTAGTTTGGCCAAATGATGCCTTTGGCCTTCAAATCTTCAATTAATAGTCTAGATATATATACAAATATCAACAATACAATGGTGTGGGAACTATCTAATTCTTCCATTTTATAACCAAATGATTGCCTATTATATATTTTAATTAATAGTCTACATATGTATAAATTTCAATGATCTAGTAGTATGAAAGCTATCTACATCCTTCCACCACCTTATGATGAATAAATTCTACAATTATCTACCTAATTATAGGGATTTCTACAAAATTTTACATAAATCTAAAATCGAATTCGTAACTCAAATATTTGATAAAATTCCCAAGTTGTGACATTATTCCCCGCCTAATACGACCACATCCTTAACGCAAATTCCTCGTGAAAGCTTTTGATCTTCTCTTCGAATTGATGCAAGAGTTTTGCTGACTCGCTAACTCTCAACTTGTCAATTTCAAGTAGTACATCTATTTTACTTGGTATTTTTAACACATCATTGGAGTTCCTAGTGATTCCAAACCTTTAAAATATCCAAATTCAACCTTTTAAATCTCCACATTCAAGACGTATTAGTAGTATAATTTTCTCTCAATAAATGCAAATTATACAGATAGCATTTTTAAGCAAGAGACTATCTTATTTACGATTGACCCATATAAACACTAGCTTTATAGTCAGTCAGTAAAGAGATGAGACATAAGCAAAAGAGTGGACTCTATGATTTCTTCTTCTTCTTATTCTTCCCTTAATCCCACTGTCCCACTATCCACTACGTTGGGATTGATCTCTCATATTAGTTAGTCAATACGGCCGGTTACCAATCCAAATATATATATATATATATATATATGTATTTTTGAGATCATATTAGTCAGTCATTACGGCCGGATACCAATCAAAAAATATATATATTTTTGTAAGTGGGTTGAGGAAAGATTAAAAACAAAGGACAGCAATGAGTTACTTGGAGTTTTTGGTGATTGAACATCACATTGTTGTCCTCGAACCCCCTACGGCCATTGATGGACACTTGGACTTCATAATTTTCTGAGACTTTACCTCTTGAATGATCAACATGGAATTAATATGCCAAATGACCGAGGAATGGAGGGGCATATTTTAGAAGATTTAATTTTAATTGCTACATTTGGATTTTAAAATTGTCAATAGAAATGGCAAGAAAAAAAAGAAAAAACAAGATAAAAAAGTTCATAATTCTAAAAGTTTGGGAATAACAAATGCCTTCAAATAATAATATAATAGGTTTGAGAAAACTTCACAACAAACTTAACATATTTTTCCTTGTATTTTAATTACATTTTTTTTAGTACATAAAAAGAAAATTATAAATATATGCAAGAAAGATCCTCAAAACAAATATAAAAAGAAAAAGCCCACATCTAATAAGGGAATCAAACCTTTTTTGAAGAAAGGAAAATCCTATAATTCAGAGCCTCTAGATATAGAAGTCTGGCCCATTTTGACCAAGCCCTACAATAAGCCCACAATTTTCTTGTATGAGCCCACAACCTAGCCCAACCCATTACATCGTATGCAATAACAATAGATCTAAATCAAGTTATTCAAGCCTAGATATATGGAAAATGCTACCATATGCACCTGCCACAAAATGTGTAATCCTATTACAAATTGACGTAACAAAAAATGCTACAACAAAACCATAAACTTTTACATCATGCATAACCTAACTACAAATTGGCATAATAAAAGATATCGTAACTAAGCCAAAAACTTTTACATCATTAACCACAAAATTTTGGACATTTTATTATGCTAATTTGTAACGAGATTATACATTTTGTTACTGATGTTACACAATTTTATGGTAAAACCATAATTTTATGATAGAGTGCAACCCTTTAGGGCCAGATATATAGATACTATGGTAAAATGCCCATGCCTTGCACGGGGTTACAGGTACTATTGTGATAAATTTAAATTTAAGAAATACACACATTCTAATAGAGTTTAGAAATTTAAAAAAAAAAAGAGCTTTTATTTTTGTCTTCATCTATTTTTGATTTTTTTTAGATTTTAATTAAAAATCTATTTATTTTGATGCACCTAATATAAATATACTTAAAATTTTAATATTTATGAGAAGTCTGAAAAAAATTTCACTGAAAAATAAAAAATATGAAAAAGTGTTTATTTTTTCTTCTTTTTATTTTTATTTTTAGTAAGCTTTTTTTTTCTTTTTTTCTTTGTTTGTTGTTAATTTTGGCTAGTACTTTGTTCGGTGGTACTGTATGGGTGTGCATATGTGATGTCAAACTTGGGTTATAAATTGATGTTAAAGAAATCAAATGTTGTTATTAAAATGTGATAATTTTTCCGTCTTCTCTAATAGGATCAAAATTTCGTTTCCGTACGTTCTTTCGGTTAGGTTGGAAATGAAAATAGAATTGGAAACTTTTCAAACTTTTCGAAAACATGAGAAATAACAAAAGGATTTGAAAGTGTATGAAAATATTTAGGAAAAAAAACAAAAATTTTTATTGATGTTAATAAATTCTCAATAGTTAATTACTTGAACATGTTGAGTGTTATGAATGCTTAGTTGGATAAAGGGGTTTTCCATTTTAAGAAAAATATATTAAAAGAAATTGCGAAATTCTTGTAACAGTAGGCATGGAAAAATAAACAATCGGTGCATTGCTCCTTAATGGATTCTAGACTACGAGCACAATTGGTAGCTAATTTGTTATCACAATAAAGTCTTAAAAAATCTTTTTTGGTTGGTCTTAATTCTTGTGGTGATTTTTACTCAAAAGAAGTTCAAAGGGTCTATGTGTCATTGATTTGCACTTGATCTGACATCTATTTGACTAGCATTTACTTTACCAAGTTGCAAAGATAACCTCTTTATCAATGTAATTACCCCAATCAAAACGGAGTTAAGAAAACAAATGTTTATTCAACAATCCTCAGAGCTTCTTCTAAACTGAGGTGTTGTAACTCCATACGTGAATTGATTAGCTGTAGCTACATGAATCTATTAGATTAGCGATTGACCCAAAAGCTTAATGTGTTTATGTTTTTAGAAGGCAAGATACTTTTTATTCTTCATGGAAAGTTGGAATTTCAATATTTTATACTATTGTTTCAGACTGAACAATTGTGGGCATGGTAGTTTAGAGTTTGAACTTGTGAACAATTTAGGATTTTCCTGTTGGAAATTCTTAGGTTGTTATAGTATGAAAAATTAGGGCTTGTAAAATTAGGTTCTTATAGTATGAAGAAATAATTTAGTAGAGTTTTTATAGCGATCCCGGGTTTACCCCTGTTGTATAAGTGATCCGGACATGTGTCCGTGGATGTTGGTAGTTGATCATTATCCTATTTACATCCTTTCTTACCTTGTATTTGAGTTATAGGATGTGTTGGGCAGGTTTGTTACAGGTTGGTTGAGTTTAGAAACCAAAACTAGTTGCCCAGATTTTGGCCTGTCCGCTCGAGCGGGGGTTTTGGCGCTCGAGCGGGGAATACACCCATCCAGTATTTCCTGTGCAGTGTTGGACGCTCGAGCGGGGGATTGGCCACTCGAGCGGGAGGTTGTGAGTGACGCTCGAGCGGGGCTTCGAGCGCTCGAGCGGGGACCTGTTGTGTTGAGATGCTGGGAGAGTGCATCCGGAGCTCGAGCGGGAGTTTGGCCACTCAAGTGGGAGTCTGTGAGTGCCGCTCGAGCGGGGGTTTGGACGCTCGAGCAGGGCGACTGGGTTTAAGTTCCGAGTTTTGACTTTTCAAATCACTTTTTCACTTTCTCTTCTCTCTCTTACTTTTCCAAAAACCCCATTGTTGAGCTTCTCACTCTAGGACTCTACCTTCTCTCTAGGTATTGATCTAGTAGGAGTGATTTGCTCACCTTTGGCCTTTACAAAAGAGTTGTTGATCGTCGAGGGCTACCTTTTGATCCAAAAAGTTTGTGGTTTGGAGCACGTTGAGTTTTGTCATCTTCTCCCTTGGGGCTCCGGGTTTGAGGTAGGGATATCCTACTCCTCTCTATGGATTTTGTCTTTAAATTTTAGTATTTTGAGATGTTGGGGTTGGTTTGGTAATTTTGTGAAAGTTTGGGGCTTTTTTGTAATTTTACAAAAATTGGGATTTTATTTATAATAAACCTAGATGCATGTTTGGCATAGAGAAATGGAATAAATGTTGAATCATTGATGAAAATGGGACCTTAAGGGTCGTAATGTTAATTATGGAAAATGCCCTAATTACATTGGTTAATTAATTTGTAAAATTAATTGTGAGAAATGAGGAATTGAATTGGAAATGTTGAGATTGGAAATATATGGGATTAAAGGGTGTAGATGGATTTTATGTCACTCACCTAGTTGGAAATGTTGATTTTTATCCATTTGTTGCATTTATTTTCTGTATAGAAATAACTGCTTTGGGCTATCGGTGGAGGATAGTCGTGATTGTTGTAGACAATGCATGATGATTAGGCAAACGGAAACTAATCACTGGAATGAGTCATTGAGTATGATGATTGAAAGAACACGTTAAATTTATGTGTTGTGTGATGATGTGTATAATTATTGTTTATATGCATTGTGTGGTGTTGGAGGAGATAGGGGATGTACTCCACGGTTTAGGGGAAGATAGGGGATGAACATCTAAACCGGATGTTGTTGGGAGGAGATAGGGGATGGACTTCGTAGATAGAGCTCATATGCTTATCTAGTGATGTATTGACAGAGCTCATATGCTTGTCATTGGAAGTGTGATAGTGCTCATATGCATATCTATGGAATTGATGATATAGCTTGTATGCTTATCTGTTGGTTTGTGATATAGCTAGTATGCTTATTTATTATGAAATGGGGAAGTGCTTGATATGAGTTATTGTCTCATATGAGTTGTTTGGCCAGGTTCTGAGCCATGGTTATAAAAAAAATGAGAATTGAAAGGAACTGGAAAAATGAATTGTAACATGGACTTGTATGTCATGAAACTGTAAGGTGTGATAAGAGAAAGTATAAGTGTTGGCCATCTATCAACTGCTAATCTTTTAGTCATTGTTTATATTTGGTTTAGTGTATTTCTACTGGGCTGTGGCTCACCCTATATGGGAATATCATTTTCAGGTACAGGTAGCATGCCACCTCCAAGGACATAGCTTGGGAGGCTAGAGGCGGACACACTTTTGTTGTCTTATTTCCTTTTTGATGTATTATATGTAAATGTAAGCCAAGGGCTTAATGTGTAAATGAGTTAGTACTCTTTTATTGTAACCAAGTGTTAACTTGGAGAGCTGTAAGCCCGTAGGGCATTTGCTTTTGTCGTTAACATGTAATACTTTTGTAATGGAACTCTGATGAATAGAAGAATTGGTGGAGTTTTTATATATTAGTGCATGTCTCTGTTGATGGGTTTAAGGTAATTATTTAGAGGGCGTTATAGTTTTTCTGCATCAAAGGCCTATTGGTTATAATGTCTTACATGGATGGTTCAATACATGAAGATGAAATGAGAAATTATGGCGCGCACAGTGAAGTTGTGGGAAGAGTTCTTACAGTATGTGCATGCTATTACGTAGAATGTGAAATTAAAAAAATCAAAGTATGAAAGCAACTACAAGCGAAACACATGACGAAAACGGGTTTGATAAACCTGAACAAAATGTCAATTAAAGATATGGAAAAGGTTCTTTCAAAGCATTTGAAAACACCCACCCATGAAAGCCCCAAAAAAGGAGTTTTAATTGCAAAAATTATTTTAAAAAATAATAATAATACCAAAGGGAAAGCATAACAACATAAAACAAAGAGTAAAGGAAAACATAAGCTCGTAAGAAGGGATGAAGAAATCATGACAAATCACAACAAAAGAATTCAAATGTTAATTCATGATAATTGGAGAAATGATCCCACACATGATTTTTTATTTAAATGTACAAATAGATAATCCTTCTAAATAATACAAGAGATATAAGTCATGTAGGATGCTATTATATATGGAGCAAATAACTTTCATTTCCATGTTCATGTCGATATGCCACTTAAATATTTTGTAATACCAAAAGGCCCATGCCTAAAGGCACTCCTGTGTAATATATGTGGTGTTTGCTCTCAAATGTGCTTAATTTATTATTTAGAAATAATTGAGTTACTTTGAATGCAAAGTGTAGGTATGGAAGTTGTGAGCATTATGTTCTATTGGGGTGGAAAGATTTTGCGCAATCGCGATGAAGGTGTGTCGTACGGCATCGAACCTCAGGGGTTGTATAATGTGCACAGGGGGATAACATTGGCCGAGTTGGAGGCTATGATGGTGCCGAAGGTTGGTACGCATGGGGAAATAATGCGATTAGAGTTTAAATGTAGACTCCCATGTCGGGGGAAGTATAGGGTGCTGCCAATCAAAGATAATGAGACCTTAAGTAATGTCTTAGAGCTCCCACATAAATTAGGCCTTGATTATTTTTTGGAAATCTACGTGGAGAAGGAGAGCAATTTTGGTGGCACAGAGATGCCAATTCCGGTGGGTGGGACATTCACTCAAATGTTGACACAATCGCAATCCCCTGACAATACACTTATACAGTCTGCACACATGTTCCCTGAAGATTACCCTCCATTCAATCATTCTCAGAGTTACAATCAATTAAATGCATTACAGAATGTAGATGGTTATTACAGTGCCGGAGCAGGTCTAAGTGCTCCGACAACGTATAATCTGATGGTTCTTACAAACCCATATCCCCACTGGAATGAAGAATGTCCACCGGTTTGTAATGTTCAACGTACACCGGAGACGGCTGTCCAAAATTATGCATACTTCGATGATACAGTGCCATTCTTTGACGAGGTTGGAGTAAGTGATGAAGATTCCGTGGAAGATTTGGATGGCGCATGGGAAGGTGCGGACAATGACTCCGGTGATGACGAAGTTGGAGGGCATCATGATATGCAGGAGGTACACACAAATGTCCATATCCCTTTCTACCATAATTTGCATTTTGACAATGATGGTTCCATCACTAGCCGTGATGTTGTCGAACGTTGGCCATTGTGGGACTTCGAAACTGCTAATTTGGAGAAAAGAATGATATTTACTGATAAGAAAAGACTAGTGCACGCTGTTCAGTTGTATAACCTGAAGTGCAATCGAGAATGCAAGGTCGTAGAATCCAAAGGAAACAGTTGGGTGGCCGAGTGCAAGCACGGCTGCAACTGGAGGGTTCGGGCAACGAAGTTGAAAGACAAAGATTTCTTTCAAATTAGAAGGTTTGAAGCGTCGCATCAGTGTGTGTACCCTAGAATGAATAGGGACAATTGCAACCTCAAGTCCGAGGTCATTGCGCATTTCATCAAGGCACAAATTACGGTAAGTGCCATGGTAGATACATTATTGTTTTTAGGATTTCATTATGACTGTAATGTATTCAAATATAATGTATATTTGCAGATATCACCAGAATTGCCTCTTGCTACCATAATTGAGGTCGTGAAAGAGAAGTTTCAGTTCACTATATCATATAAGAAAGCGTGGCTTGCAAGGACGAAGGTAGTTGCAATGGTGTTTGGTGACTGGGACGAGTCGTACCGAAGGTTGCCTAGATATATGGCTGCATTGCAGGCATTCAATCCAGGCGCAGTTGTCATGTGGGACATGATTCCGAATTTGCACGCTACCTCAATCGGAACTGAAATGTACATGAACTATGTGTTCTGGGCATTTAAACTTGCAATAGAAGGCTTCAAGTATTGTCGTCCAGTGATATGCATTAACGACACACACTTGTACAGGAAATGCGAAGGGAAGATTGTTGCGGCCACTGCAATGACTGCTGCGGACAAGATTATACCTCTTGCTTTTGCCGTTGTTGACAAGGAGATGATCGAGAGTTGGGGTTGGTTCATTACTCTGCTTAGGCGACATGTGTGCCGTGACTGAGAGGGGGTCACATTGATATCCGATTGACACACAGCTTTGCTTAGTGTCGTGTCAAGAATTTGGGACAATCCAGCAGTTCAACCAAGAGGGTACCATAGGTATTGCTTGCGACACGTATGTAGCAATTTCAATGAAAGATTCGGCAATACAGTGGCAAAGGATCTTGTGTGGAGAGCTGATTCTGCACGACAAGTGCGGAAGTTTAACAAGATTATGGACGATATCTACAAGCTCGAGAAGAATGCTGAACGGTGGTTTAGATGGATGAACCCTATTCATTGGACATTGTGCCATGATGGTGGTTGTCGTTGGGGCATATTGACGACAAACCATATAGAGGGCTTCAATGGTGTACTGAAAGGCGCACGCAGTGTTCGCATTACAGCATCAGTTGAGATAACTTTTTATCGGCTCGTGAAATATTTTGACGAGGGCAGGACCATTGCTAAAAATGCGAGTAATCGGGGTCACTTGTAAACGACTAATGTTCAACAATGGATTGAAGAGCACCAAGCTAAAGCGAATGTGCACATGTTGGTACCGATTAATAGGTAATTTTTATTGGATACACCAAATTCACTACACATTAACATTTCACACTCGTCGATCATTGATGTTAGTCTCTATTTAAACATATATGCATATTAATCCACGTACATACATTTTTCCTGCAAGGGAATAGGGGAATATGAGGTGAGGACAGCACCGCATGGGATGGGGGGTGGTGCTCGTCAAATAGTTAGTCTCTGACCACCGAGTTGTTCATGTGGGAAGTACACATTATTTCACTTGCCATGTTCCCACATGCTTGTTGTGACAGCAGACTTGGGCGATGGTGCATAGGTTGGAAGTCCACAAGCGTATCTTCGCGCAGAAGTTTAGGCCCATGCCGCACGAGCAATATTGGCCTGACAATGATTACCCAACTTTGCTTGCTATTCCAGCTCGACAACGTGAAGTTAAAACGGGTCGTCCTCAACATAGCCGTATCCACAACGAAATGGATACTTCTAGACAAAGTGGATTGCACCATTGTAGTTTGTGTTTGCAAAGAGGGCATGATAAGAGAAAATGTCTAGTGAGAATCTGATCGATTCGACAGTAGTTTTTTGTCTTTTTTACATATTAGTTCCACGCTACTTTCTTTGAATTGGAGTCAATGTAATATTCAATGAATCAGTATTCAATAAATTGATAATGTATTTACGACTTCAATTACTAATGACATAGATTTGGTCAAATGTGGCAAATCTCTTCAATTGCTTTAGTTGTTGCAAGTGTCCTTTGTGCATTGGATTCTGCAGACTTTGGTGCGTTGATGGTCGATTGTGTCCTGACCTTGATGGACACCAGTTTATCTAATGTTAGAAAAATGCAAATATTCACAGAATGAATTAATAATCACCAATATAAATGCAGTTTATATTCAATGTTTTGCCACATTTTGTTATGTGGGAAACAAATTTTTTTTTCCAAAATCCATTACGTGGGTGAAGGCCCATTTTATGAATTCAATCATTTCTCGGACATTTACTACGTATTCGTATATGCTTAGTTCTTGTAAAAAGTTTGAGTAATGTATTTCAAATCTACATGAAACCCTCTTCAAACCTTCGTACTTCTTTCCAAAAAAATGACAACTCCTTTAAAGTGAAAGCACATTTTTTCATGTCATACAGATTGACGTGACAACACACTGACAATAACTTTAATCACATAGGTACCATGTGAACCTTATCTCCTATGACAATAATGTCAAATGAATTACTAATCACTAATATAAATGCATGTCATATTTAATGCGTTGCCACATTTTGTTAGGTCATGAATTGTTTTTTTAGTTT
This sequence comes from Camellia sinensis, assembly GCF_055761805.1. Classification (NCBI taxonomy): domain Eukaryota; kingdom Viridiplantae; phylum Streptophyta; class Magnoliopsida; order Ericales; family Theaceae; genus Camellia; species Camellia sinensis. The sequence goes on from NC_138962.1 coordinate 106,205,229, forward strand.
CCAAAAATTCATTACGTGAGGGAAGACCATTTTATCAATTCAATCATGTGTCTTAAATTTAGTACATATTGGTAAATGCTTAGTTGTTTTAAAAAGTTTTAGTAGTGGATTTGAAATCTACTTAAAGCATGGGTTTTCATGTCATAAAGCTTGATGTGACAACGCGCTGACAATATCTTTAAACTCACAGGTACTATGTGTACCTTATCTCCTATCACAATAATGTGAAATGAATTACTAATCAACAATATAAATGCATGTAATATTCAATGCGTAGCTACATTTTCTTAGGTGGTGAACTGTTTTTTAGTTATCAAGAAATTTTTCCAGGCAACCCTTTGTTTTTGTTTTCCCTAACTTGCTGCGATATACTGTCAGGTCGTATCTTAATTTTGTCAGCATATGTATGTACTATTGTCAAACTTCTTGTTATCGGATATCGATTTCATATATGAAAACTTGTGCAGGTCTATGACTCATTTACCAGAGGAGATCCCATTATTGATTCATCAACATCAAGCCGATACGATATGGCGTCAGTCGGTATGAATTATTTACTTATAATCGATATTTGAATACTACACAAACACTGTAGTTGTTACATAATATAATGAATGGACTGTAAATGTTAGTCCATGGATCATCCTATTTGGACATTTCAATGGTTTAGACAAATTTCCCCAAGTGTAAACGTTAGTCCATAGAGAGAGAACGAAGAAGATTATATTAAATGGACCGCTAGCTTAACCAAAAAAAAAAAAAATAGTTAAAAAGTTTATAATCATCAAGTTTAACAATTACCCCAAGTTCACGCTTACGATGAAATAAAGGACTTTCAAATACAATTCCTAAAATAAAAGAAAAAATAAATATCACAAACAAAATTCTTTTTTATAGAGGCTGAATTCATAATCTTATAGCACAAAATAATATTATATAATCATCAAATCAGAAGTCCTAGTTCATCACCCAATACCTACTCAAAAAATTATTAAATAATCCAATTTCAGCGACTCATACTACCATCGCAGTGTGGAAAACTAGATTTGTCTACTTCCTTACTTGAACAACATTATTTCAATTGATAAATTTCAATAAAAAATTTTAAAAATAGGTGGAGTTTGCCCTTTCAAAAATAGTTAAGTGTTGTAACAACGGGAACCACCCGCTGGTTTTTGGAAGTCATAGTACCAACTGTTTTCACACTATTAACCCACATTCACTTTTTCAATTTTTATGAGACGATTTTCGGTATAATTTACATGAATTGTTTGTAGTTTTTTTTTTTAATTATAATTTCAGAGTTACGTATTGGCCTGTTGGTGCAACTTTTATTTTTAAATAAGTTGAAAAAGTTAATTACCATAATGTTAGAGAAATAATGCTTTCGGCGTCTTTTTTATTACTAACTGACATGGATAGGCCCACAAGGCATATGGCCCACAGCAAACCACCCCAAACCCATCACTTGGGACCAATGGCATAACCCGGTTGGCAAAGCCTAGGACAGCTGGAGGCCATCTAGACATGGAGGGCCAATGGCATTTGGGCACATGGCAGGTGGGACACGGGCCACATCAGCAGACAAAGATCTGCAGAGTTATTATCACAACACATCACCATTAATGCATCCCATCACAGCATTTATTACGACAACACCCCCCATCGGAACAGAGCCCCATCACCCTGAACAAGGTAAGCTACGGCACAGGCTTTCGGCGAAAGGAAGCACGTCACAAGAGACAGGGAAATGATGACCAAAGGATATAAGCAAGGATAGAACGACAAGAAGAAGGTTAAGTTATCTCACTCTCTATCCCTCTCTCTACATTTTTTCACTACTTCTTCCTCTACTAATTCTCACGCCGGAGGGTTCACTGGGGGACTGCCCCGTTCCCCTTTGGGCTTGCATGCAGGTCATTTGACGGAATCATCACCCTGAACCGGAACCTAAAGAGCCTGGACCAGTCCGACCCATCTACCCGGGAAGGAGAACGTTATCAGTTGGCGCCGTCTGTGGGAAATTAGTGGTTTATTCGTGCGCTAGTTGTGTTCACTACCGCCGGAGCCCTCCCTTCTCACCATTACCTTTCCCTCTTGCCCGTCCAGGTGTATGGTCACGACTAGGTCCATGGCTTCTCACCACAACGCCGCCGATCACCAAACAGATCCTTCCCACCCAACCAACCCATCGCAATACATCATCGAGCTCACCAACAGCATTAACCGCATGGCCGAGCAAAACCAGGCCCTGATCAATGCGCTACTCCAAAGAAACCCCCCCGTTCCACCTCTAAATATCCCACCCCACCAAGGAACAACCCCAGGCCATACTGCTCCACAACCCCCTCCGCCTAACCCAGAAGGTTCGCAGCCCCTTCCTCCCCAACATGAAAACCTACCACCTCCACCTCCACGCCCGCCAGTCGCCGCACCGGCTCCTGAGGGGGAAGCTAGCAGTGTCCAGCCTCCATTGACTGACCATGGCGACAACATTCCCCTCTGGGACACTGAAATCCGAGCTATGAAACTCCAACTACAAGGGGTCATGCAGAACATTCAGCACAAGCCCTCAGTCACCACCAACTCGCCTTTTGTTGCCTCCATCCGCGACAAATCATTGCTTGCCAAGTTCAAGATGCCTACCATTGACTCCTTCGATGGCACGACGGACCCAGTCGACCATCTGGAAACCTACCGCACCCTCATGATCCTCCATGCCTTCCCTGACGAGATCATGTGCCGAGCTTTTCCAGTGACACTGAAGGGATCAGCTCGGCTGTGGTTTAGCCAGCTACCGGCGGACTCCGTCTCCACCTTTCAACACATTAGTGACTCCTTCCTGAGCCATTTTATCGGAGCCCAGCGTCAGAGACGCCCAGCCACCCAGCTCCTTAACATTCGTCAGACTGAGGGGGAGTCGCTCCGCAGCTTCGTCACCCGCTTCAACACCGAAGCCCTTCAAGTAGTGGAGAATGACGACAAGGTCATCATCACCGCTTTCATGGCCGGCCTGCGGTCGTCTGATTTCCTTTTCTCCCTCTCCAAAAACCCTCCAACCACCATGGCAGCTCTACTATCCAGAGCCCAGAAATACATGAATGCTGAAGATTCCCTGGCCGCTCGGCAAGAGCCGACCCCTAAAAACCCGACCCCCAGAGAAAAGAGGAAAGACTCCGAGCCCAGAACCGCCCAGTATAGTAGCCAAACGCCCCACTATAATGACCGACCCCCCCGAACCGACCGGTCGACTCCGACCCGACCGCCCGGTCGGTTTGAACGGTACACACCTCTCAACTCCCCCATGGAGCACGTCCTCAATCAAATCCAGCGGGACTACCCCCTCAAGTGGCCCCTACCGTCACGAAACCCTTCCACCCGGAAAGATCAGTCCAAATACTGCCGCTTCCACCAAGACCATGGCCATACCACCGACGAGTGCATTAACCTCAAAGACCAGATCGAGACCTTCATACGCCAGGGCCGCCTCAGCCGATTAACAGACCCCCGCCCCCCATAGAGGCAAAGAACTGACCTTCCCAGGAACAATCGCCGACACACACCACCCCGCAATCAAGCCCCACCAAACGAAGGCCACGATCGCCCGCCACCACAACCTCGGCCTCCGGGCAATCCCCCTCCACCAGTCGGAGAAATCAAAGTCATTTCGGGGGGCCTTGCTTGCGGAGGGCCATCCCGCTCGGCCCAAAAGGAAGAACTCAGAAAAATCAGGCAAGGCTCAGACAAAGCAGTGGCGACGGTGGACTGACCTCCCAAACAGTCAAAACAATGGATCGAACCCATCACCTTCACCAACACCGACTGTGCAGGAGTCCGTTACCCACATGATGACCCCCTTGTCATTTCCGTCATCCTCTCCAACTACAAGGTCAGACGAGTCCTCATAGACAACGGCAGCTCTTCAGACATCATCTTCCTCAATTGCTTCCGCCAACTCAAGATCGGGGAAGAGAGCTTGTCCCCTCTCCAAACCCCTCTGGTCGGCTTCACCGGCGACCGAGTGACCTCCATCGGCTCCATCGATCTGCCTATCACCATTGGCGAGCACCCGCGGCAGACCACTAAGTTGCTCACCTTCCTTGTGGTTGACTGCCCCTCCGCTTACAACATTATCCTTGGCCGCACAGCCCTAAATGCCTTCCAAGCCATCACATCCACATATCATCTGGCCATGAAATTTCCTACCGATCTCGGTGTCGGAACTGTCAAAGGAGAACAAACCGTGGCCAGGGAGTGTTATGTCGCCTCACTCAAGGAAGTCAAGCTAAAAGAGGCCATGATCATCGAAGGGCTTGACGTCCGAGACGAGGACGAGCTGGTTAGAGGTGAACCTGTAGAGGAACTTGTTGAAGTCAACATTGATCCCACCAACCCAATCAGAACCGCCAAGATCGGCAGCCAATTACCTGCCTAAGCCAAGGCCGACCTTACTGCTCTCTTAACCGAGCACAGAGATGTATTCGCCTGGACCCATTCTGACATGCCAGGCATCGACCCCTCCTTCATAACCCATCGCCTCAGCATCAAACCCCACTTTCGACCCCATCGCCAGAAGCAACGCATTTTCCATCCGGAGCGCAACACCCTTATAGCCGCCGAAGTTGACAAACTCCTCGGGGCCCAATTCATCAAAAATCTGGACTATCCTAGGTGGCTGTCCAATGTGGTCCTCGTCCGCAAACACAATGGCAAATGGCGGCTCTGTGTCGACTACTCTGACCTGAACCGAGCTTGTCCCAAAGACAGCTACCCCCTTCCTCACATAGATCTGCTGGTCGACGCCACAGCCGGTCATCAAATGCTCAGCTTCATGGATGCCTTCTCTGGGTACAACCAAATCCTGATGCACACATCTGACCAGGAGCACACATCATTTATTACCGACCGAGGTACCTACCACTACTGTGTAATGCCGTTCGGATTGAAGAATGCTGGGGCCACTTATCAGCGGCTGGTTAACACCGTTTTCCATCACCAAATAGGCCGGAATATGGAAGTCTACGTCGACGACATGCTAGTCAAAAGTAAATACTCCTCCGATCACCTTACTGATTTACGTGAGACCTTCGCCACCTTGCGCAAGTACCAGATGAAGCTCAACCCAGAGAAGTGCGCCTTCGGCGTGGGGTCTGGCAAATTTTTGGGCTTTATGGTCAGCCAGCGCGGCATCGAAGCTAACCCGGAGAAGATCAAGGCCTTGGTTGAGATGCAGTCGCCTAGGACGGTCAAAGAGGTTCAGAGACTCACCGGCCGAGTGGCGGCCCTCAACCGCTTCATCTCCCGTGCGACAAATAAGTGCTTGCCCTTCTTCAAAGTTCTTCGGCAGACTTTTGAATGGACAACTGAATCCGAAGAGGCCTTCCAACAGTTAAAGCAATGCATGGCCAACCCCCCCTTCTCTCCCTAGCTATCACAGGCGAACCCCTCTTCCTCTACCTAGCAGTATCGGGAACCGCAGTCAGCGCAGCTCTCCTCAGAGAAGATGGCTCAATCCAACGCCCGGTCTATTACATCAGTCGGGCTCTCAGGGGCGCGAAGCAGAACTACCCCCTGCTGGAAAAACTGTCCCTGGCCTTGGTCATTGCCTCCAGACGACTCCGCCCATACTTCCAAGCCCACTCCATAGTGGTCCTCACCGACCAGCCCCTGAAGAAGGTCATGCAGCAACCAGAACTCTCAGGTAGACTAATGCAGTGGTCCGTAGAACTCAGCCAGTTCGACATCTCTTACCGCCCTCGGACAGCAATCAAAGGGCAAGCTATAGCTGATTTCATCATGGAGTTCACCAAGCCGACCCCGACCACTGTACCCCCGCTCCCACCAACTCCAACAGAGCCAGAAGATCCCTATTCTTGGACTCTTAACGTCGACGGTTCGTCCTGAAGAGAAGGAAGCGGTGCCGGCCTCATCCTCACCTCCCCTGAGGGCGGCTACTTCAAATGTGCCCTCCGTTTCTTGTTTAAAGCAAGCAACAATGAAGCCAAGTACGAGGCACTAATAGCAGGACTCCACCTTGCCAAGGACATAGGGGTCAGCCACCTCCAAGTATCCAGCGACTCCCAACTCGTCGTCGGTCAGATGACGGGGGACTTTGATGCCAAGGACGGCACGATGCGAGCATACAGAGATCTGGCACTCCCCCTTGCTCGCCTCTTCAATACTTTCCACATCAGGCACATTCCTCGGGGGGAAAATTCCAAAGCAGATGAGATGGCTCAGTTGGCCTCTGCTGACCACCCTACTCTCAGCCATGATGTCCGCGTCGAATATCTACACCACCCAGCCATCTCACCAGCTCTGCAAGCCGTACAATACATCCAAAACGAACCCATCCCTTGGGCATCCGACATTCTCCTATTCTTGACCACAGGAGCCCTCCCAGATGACCAGCAGCATGCTGCCAAAGTCCGATCCCGAGCGTCCAATTACGTCATTATGGACGGTATATTGTACAAGCGCGGTTTCTCCCGGCCGTATCTACGGTGCCTCAACCCCGCCCAAGCAACTTATGTAATGCAGTAGATCCATGAAGGAATTTGTGGTAATCACTCAGGTGGCAGGTCCCTTGCCCAGAAGATACTTCGTACGGGGTATTTTTGGCCAACTCTTAATCAGGATGCGACCGACTTCGTACTCAAATGCGACAAATGTCAACGCTTTGCCAACATCCCCCATGCCCCCCCTACAGAGCTAATCACACTCTACAGCCCCTATCCGTTTGCCAAGTGGGGGATCGACCTGGTTGGTCCACTTCCCACCGGTCGAGGCCAGACCAAGTTCGCGATTATTGCCATTGATTACTTTACCAAGTGGGTCGAGGCTGAACCCCTTGCCACAATCACCGAGCGGAACACCACCAGGTTTATCTGGCAATCGATCATTTGCTGATTTGGCATCCCTCAGGCCATCATCTCTGACAATGGCAAACAATTCAATAACGCAAAGTACAGAAAATTTTGTGCCGACCTCCAGATTCAACCATGCTTCTCCCCCGGTCACCCTCAAGCAAACGGCCAAGTTGAGGTCACCAACCGTTCCCTCCTGAAAATCATCAAAACCAAGCTCGAAGCTGCTAAAGGCCTTTGGGCTGAGGAACTACCAAATGTACTCTGGGCTTACCGAACAACTACCCGCACTCCCACTGGAGAAACCCCTTTTCGCTTAACATATGGCGCTGAGGCAGTTATTCCGGTAGAAGTCGGTTTACCTACTCCCAGGGTTTTACATCCGGACCAGGCCGCAGACGAAGAACTCCATCGGACAGACTTGGACCTCGTCGAAGAGCTCAGAGAGACCGCTGCTGTCAGATTGGCTTCATACCAGCAGAAAATGAGAACACACTACAACCGCCGAGTCCAACCACGAGAATTCTCCATAGGGGACCTTGTCTTACGAGAAGTGACTCCCGCCACAAAGAATCCAACCGAGGGCAAACTGGCAGCCAAATGGGAGGGGCCCTACGTTGTGAAAACCCGACCACGACCAGGCACTTACTGACTTCAAGACATGGAAGGCCGAGACCTGCCCCATCCCTGGAATGCGGAACATTTGAAGCGTTACTATCAATAATTCGTACTTTTGTAATGCAATATTGTTGTATTTCCCTTTTTATACATAATGCAAACTCCACCTGGTGATTTCGGCTTTCATAATTCAACTGTCTCTATGTCGTTCCCATAACTTTTTCACTTGCAGCACCTCAACAGCCCCGGCTCGACCAGACCGAGCACTTCAAAGCCTCGGCCAGACCGAGCACTTCAAAGCCTCAGCCAGACTGAGCACTCCAAAGCCTCAGCCAGACTGAGCACTTCAAAGCCTCGGCCAGACCGAGCACTTCAAAGCCTCGGCCAGACCAAGCACTTCAAAGCCTCAGCCAGACTGAGCACTTCAAAGCCTCGGCCAGACCAAGCAGCCAAACTGAGCACTTCAAAGCCTCGGCCAGACCGAGCACTTCAAAGCCTCGGCCAGACTGAGCACTTCAAAGCCTCGGCCAGACCGAGCACTCCAAAGCCTCAGCCAGACTGAGCACTTCAAAAGCCTCGGCTAGACCGAGCACTTCAACAGCCTCAGCCTGACTGAGCACTTCAACGCCAAGCAGAACCACATCTTCAACACTTAGTCACATTCTGAAGCTTCTTCACAGTTCCAGGACCACGTCTCTACCTAGTTAAATTCTCCACATACTCTCACGTATTTCATTTACTGATCAGATTATTTGCCAACTACTTAGTTACAATTTACAACCTGCCTCTTACTCCAATTTTTCCATTATCTTTTCAATTTTCATACATCTCCAATCGCACTCCGCTCATTCACTGATCAGATTATTTACCAACTACTTAGTTACAATTTACAACCTGCCTCTTACTCCAATTTTTTAGATTATCTTTTCAATTTACACGTTGCACGATATTTTTATTGACCCAATCTTTATGACCAGTTTTAATCACAACATTTCATTCATGCTGGCAACATAAGCAAAATAAACAAAATTCAACTAGCTATACATTCATCCATTACAATTAAATAATCTTTGTACATAACTTCATTACAATTAAATTCTCCATACCTTCATTCATTCACTCATTCCTTTACATTGTGTTCACAAGTTTAAAAAAAAAAAAAAAAAAAAAAAAAAAAAACACAGAGCACGCCCAGTCTTCCTTCTCCTTGGCTACTCCTCCTCGCTAGATGCCAGATCCTCTTCTTCAACGCCTTCGTCCAGGGGGGTCCGGGCCACATCATCTTCGCCTATTGTCACACTACTCAGGTCCAAGTGTGGGAACAGCTCTTCAACTCTACGCTTGAACATTTTCCAACCACTGTCCCAGAACTCGGCCATTTCGTGCTTATAGAAGTCTGACTGCTGGAAGCTCTCAATCACCTCTGCCTCTGTCCTACCCCCAGCAGTCTTCCTTGATGGGCCCACCCCTCCAGACTCTTGACCAGCCAGACCCCTGGCAATAGCAGCGTCCACCACCATCTGAAATTCGGGGGACCCTTTATATTGCTCCACCGCTGCGACGCACAGATCAGGGTAGGCCGCCTTTTTAGATGCCGCCTTCGTCCTCTCCTCGTCCAGCTCCCTTTGCAGGGCCTCCCTTTCAGCAGCCGCCGTCGCCCTCTCCTCTTCCACCCCCTTCTTCAGACTCTCCAGCTCCGCCGCCGCCTTCGCCTTCTCCATCTCCCACTCCCTCAGCAGCCTCCCCTTCTCCGCCTCTGCTCTGGCGCGCTCCTCCCCCAACTCCTTCAACAGATCTCCAATTCTGGAATCCGCTTCATCCTTTTGCCTGACCAGCTCTTCATTGCTGGTCATGGCCTCTTCATGCCGCTCGACTGCCACGGCGCAGGCCCTCTCTGACTCTTCCAACTTTTTCTGTTCACCAGCCAGTTGGAACTCGAGCGACACAACCTTACGGCGTGCGTCCTCCAGCTCCAACTTGACTGCTGGCAGATCGGCATAGGCAGTCTTCCAGTCGGCGCTGTCCTTCCTTAATTTGGCCAACTGGGCCCTGGCCTCCTCAGCCTTCAACTTGGCAGTCCCAGCCTTCCTTAGCAGGGCCCCCGCCAAGGTAGTTACCTCCATTTGGGCGGAGCATAACCCCCTCAGCAGGTCGGCCTCATTATACCCAGATGCCGCGCGCAGAGCTGTCTCCTCCACAATCTTCACCAGGCGGTCTGCCCCCGCCCTGGCTGGGCCTTCTTCTCCCTCCAACCTTCCAGCTACCGCGCGCGCATGATAAATCGCCGTAGCCAGACGAACCCCTCCTTCCTGGGGGTCAGGCCTCTTCTGGACCTGTTCCCTTCCGCTCGGCGCCGCCTCACTCACCCCAGCCTCCACTTGCACTGATGGAGCAATCTCCACAACCTCCACCGTTGGGATGATCTCCACCACCTCTGGGGCGTCCTTCGCCACAGGGACCTCCATCTCCGTTGGGGCCACCTTCGCCCTCTTGGCCCCAGACTCCTCTGCGGCTTCCTCTGGGGCACTCCTCTTCTTCTTCTTCTTCTTTTTCAGAGCCTCCACCCCCTTTCTGGCCTTTTCTTTTACAGGGTCTACAAGCGGCGGCCGCGGCTCAAAGCTGCTTAAGTCTTTTTCCCCCAACGGCCAGGGGCGCGGTCGGATCCTCTCCCGTGCGATCGGTTGAGGCGGTCGGCCCCTCTGCGCCTCCATCAACTTCGCGGCCTTGGCCATAACGGCTCGATCCTCTACCTCCTGCGCTCTTCTCCTCTCCTCCAACTCCGCCCGACCGAGGTCTCCACCTTTCGGCTGCGGTCCCAGCCCCGCCTCAACAGTGCAGACAGTTGGACAAGATCGTCCCATTTGGCCTTCTCTCTCTCTTTCCACTCCTTCACTCTCTTCACCCTCTCTTCCGCTACCGCCCCCAGTCTCGACTCCATCGACCGGGTTGGCACCTTCCAGATGGTGCGCACTCCCATCCCCCCATTAACTGACACGAAGAACCACCGTGGCCGCCACCCCTTGATCGACGTAGGCAGCCCCGTCACCAATCGCCTCCCCATCACCGCCTGTAGGGTGACCCAAGTTTCTTGCTGCCCCGACGCCTTGTAACATGAGAAGAACTCGTCTATCGTCATGGCCTCCCCCCCATTCGCCTTAGGCCACGCACTCGCACAGGCCAGTAGAATCTTCCACGCATTGGGCATCAATTGCCCCAGCGCTACCTCCAGGCGATTTAGCACGTCAACCACCACTTGAGGCAGTGGCAGCCTCATCCCCCCTTTTAGCGCCTCCTCGTACAGGGAAAACTCCCCTGGCCTCACAGTAGACGGCCTTTCCTCTGATGCTGGCAGCCGTAACTCTACCTCCGCCGGAATCTGGTACCGTTCCCAAATCACCTCCAAATCCGCCGCCGTGAGTGTGGATCTGTCCGCCTTAGTGTGCCATTGATCTAGCTCTACCTGGCTTAGTGGCTTTGGCGCCAATACCAGGACCAACGCCTGCGATTCTCCCACCGTTTCCCCCACCATTCGCGCCTCCGTCCTGTATCGCGCTGCTAACTCCTCCGCATCATCATCCCCCAGCGAGTCCACCCTCACATTGACTACTTCTTCTTGTGCCATTTCTAGGGTTTGCTTACAAAACACTTCTGACGCAGACGCAAGGAAGTTGAGAGAATGCTACACAGATATGTCGTACGTAGTGAAGGAATTAACACTTGGATATTTTGAGTTTTTGTAAAAAGGTAGGTGAAACGCATTATACCAAAAGCCCACGGTTTTACCCGTATTCCATGGATCCACATTAATTTTCGCCCGTTTCAAAACCTTTCAAATCAACCGCCAAAAACGCCTTTTCAAAAACCCCCTCGTGACCTATCGTTTCATTTCTGCTCCAACGCTTCGTTCCCCTCACGATATTGCCACGTGTATGGCCACGATACACTGTCCCCTCCCCTTACCCTGTCCTTTCCATTGCACATCATCATATTTTTGAGCCCCGTGCCGACCTGGTCGGCACGCTTCACGGTGGACCCTTCCCGCTCGGCCACCCTCGCGGTCGGCACGCCTCACGGTCGACCCCTCCCGCTCGGCCACCCTCGCGGTCGGCACGCCTCACGGCCGACCCCTCCCGCTCGGCCACCCTCGCGGTCGGCACGCCTCACGGTCGACCCCTCCCTCTCGGCCACCCTCGCGGTCGGCACGCCTCACGGTCGACCCCTCTCACTCGGCCACCCTCGCAGTCGGCACGCCTCACGGTCGACCCCTCCCATGGCTTCCAGTCGGCCTCCCCACTCAGTTCACACTTCTCTTTCTTCTTACTATTCCCTTCGTTGGGCTAAAGCTGCACTCAGAAATGGGGGACTACTGACATGGATAGGCCCACAAGGCATATGGCCCACAGCAAACCACCCCAAACCCATCACTTGGGACCAATGGCATAACCCGGTTGGCAAAGCCCAAGACAGCTGGAGGCCATCTAGACATGGAGGGCCAATGGCATTTGGGCACATGGCAGGTGGGACACGGGCCACATCAGCAGACAAAGATCTGCAGAGTTATTATCACAACACATCACCATTAATGCATCCCATCACAGCATTTATTACGACAACACCCCCCATCGGAACAGAGCCCCATCACCCTGAACAAGGTAAGCTACGGCACAGGCTTTCGGCGAAAGGAAGCACGTCACAAGAGACAGGGAAATGATGACCAAAGGATATAAGCAAGGATAGAACGACAAGAAGAAGGTTAAGTTATCTCACTCTCTATCCCTCTCTCTACATTTTTTCACTACTTCTTCCTCTACTAATTCTCACGCCGGAGGGTTCACTGGGGGACTGCCCCGTTCCCCTTTGGGCTTGCATGCAGGTCATTTGACGGAATCATCACCCTGAACCGGAACCTAAAGAGCCTGGACCAGTCCGACCCATCTACCCGGGAGGGAGAACGTTATCACTAACCTTTAACTTACAGTAAACTGTACCAAATAGACACATGAAGGGGTTCGTTTGGGATGCGGGTTGACTTTTTGGCTTTTTAACTTTTTGCCTATTTTAGCCTGGGGCTAAAAAGCCTCACTTGGGATAGGCTTTTTGGCTTTTGTAAAAGAAAAAAAGAAATGAATATTGTTTAGATGTAACATTTTGTGTTATTGGCTTTTTAGCCTATTTTGTCTTTTTGCCATGGCGAACGAAGGACCAGTTATTCATTCCTTGTCTTTTACCTAGTTAATAAAGTGAGTCAACATTATTTCTTGTAAAAATTGTCATCACGTAAGTAGTTGGGAACATTAAATAAATAACACCACATAATACTCTAGGATGACTCAATAATTATCCTTGCTAGCTGGCTAATTATGTAGTACTCTAGGAGAAAAATATGTTGATTCACTTTTGTTAGATAATTAAGAAATAATAAATAATTCACTTAATACGTTATGATTTCTCATTTGTTGATTCATCAGTGAAGCGTTTTGCCAATTCCGAATAACATATGTATGTTTTGCCAATTCCATGTATGTCTGTATGTATGTATTTATAATCTTCACTATAGGAGCCTTTTATTTCTATGTCATGACATTGCAAATCTGTGTCTGTATGTATTTATCTTTGTACATTTACACCACTTACGCACTATGCACCACTAAAATGTTGGTTATCTCACCCACTGTTTCAGTTAATAGAAGATGGGTTCATTATGAAAATTCAATTGTCATTTGTACAAGCATTATGTCTCTTACACACAACGTTGTCTTGTGCAGGTGAAAGATCAGCCGAAATTGAAATGCCGACGATCTGATTCGGGCATATGGGACACCGCCTTGGACCATAGAGTCCTACGTTGCTGTAATAACCCTCACCCCTGTTTACTGATAAACTACTAATTTCTGCCAAACTGAGACTGATTATGATTGGTAATTGAGCTGATTGAAATACAGAACTGACTGACTGAAATCTGAAACTAATTGATTGATTGTATCTGTTTAAATGCATTGTCTATCTATTGACTGTTTGATTATCTGTCCATGTCTTTGTGTTTAAATTGCAAATTGAAGACCTTATCGGCGGCCGAACCAGAAATTGATTGATGTTTTATGATCATTAGGATTTATGTGAATTTAAGGCATATTTATTTAAAATATGATTTGGTATGATTAAATTAGATTAAAATAAGCTAAATTGCATAGTTTGGCATATTTACCATTTTGCCACAATAGTGGCCCACTATCACAACACTTTGATCTTCATATTACACTTAGATACAACATTTCTTCAGCCCTTTTTCTTGAGCTCAACCGAACTAGAGAGAGAGAGAGAGAGTTAGGAGAAAGTGTGATTTCATCTCTAATTGGCTTGGAAACTTGGTAGAATTGAAGTGTAGATTGCAAATTGAGCTCCTTGATCTTGCATTGGAAACTTAAGGTAGGGATTCACCTTCTCATTCTTATGTTTTGAATTGATTCTTGCATGGTTCATGTCATATTGTAGAGCTAAGTTTAGAATTGGTTCTATATGTTGAATTGTAGCATAAATCATGCATGCATGCTTATATCCTAGCATTTTGAGGTTGAATACATGGAAATTGGTACATGCATGTTCATATTTTTGCATTGGACCTTGAACTCATCTTGGTTTTGAAGGAATTGGCTCATTTGAGCTAGTATTGGAAGCTTTGAATTGATTTAAACTCATGCATGTTCCATGTTCATCTTGTTCATGAAAATTGGTTTGAATTTGGATTTAATTGAACTACATTTGGGCCTTGATTTTACAAATTGAGCTTTAAATCACGTCATACTATGTATGTACAAGTGTTTTCCAAGAAATGGGCCCAAAGGAATCAAATTTATTACATTTGGAGTTGAATTTGAGCTTGAGGTTCAAATCTGGGAATTCCAGATTTTGAACTCACGCTCGAGCGGGGTGACTGGCGCTCGAGCGTGAAAATCGTGCTCCCAGCTTTTGGTTGTGTTTTGCAGTTCGCTCGAGCGGAAGAATTGACGCTCGAGCGGGACTTTGTGTCTCAAGCTCGAGCGGGTGTCGAGCGCCCAATCGAGCGTGATTTCCGCCTATCCAGCACTTTTGACTGTTTTACAGTACGCTTGTCACGACCCAAACCCGGCCCTATAGGTTTAGCACCGTAACAGGCCAGTAATCCGAGATTACCGAAGGCCTACCTAACAGTAATCCAGTAAAACAGAGTACAGGGCCTGGCGGAAGCCAATACAGTAAATAAACAATGTCCAATGAGCTGTGACAGTCTACACATACAAGTACAATAATTCAGAACAGGGATCTAATCCCTATTAACTAGTACAGTAATAGTCTATACAGTCTATACAGTAAACAAAACAGTTACAGGGACAGACGGGGAATATTAAAACACCCCAAAGCCGAAGCTTGAACGGCTTAGAACCTCACAGTGAGGCACAGTGGTTGGCTGACAAAACAAAAGCTTGCCTGACGCTCCTAGCAGCGGTCCAGTGCTTGAACACCTACATATATATATATATATATATGAGCAGTGAGCTAAAGCCCAGTGAATAACATAATACGTAAAGAGGTTTAGGATGAATGTCTTTTCAATATTTAAACAATTCATTGATTTAGTATATCGGTCAGTCAGTTTGTGGCTCATATTGATGCCGTAACAGTCATTTAGAAATCATAGTAATTGTACGTGGCACGTCCGTCAGCAGTACTAGCAGCAGTGTCAGTACAGTAGCAGTACAGTAGCAGTAACGGTAACAATATAGTAACAGCACAGTAGCAGTACAGTAGCAGTAACAGTAACAGTACAGTAGCCGTACAGTAACAGTAACAGTAACAGTAGCCGTACAGTAGCAGTACAGTAGCCGTACAGTAGCAGTAGTCGTACAGTAGCAGTACAGTAGCAGTAACAGTAGCCGTACAGTAACAGTAACAGTAACAGTAACAGTAACAGTACAGTTCTTATGGACTCAAGAGGTGTCTCGCACAGATTCTAGAGGTGGCTCACTCTGTAGCACTTAGTTCCGTGCAGCACTTTGCTCCAAGTTTCACAGATTATAACAGTCATATGTGGTACATCCAGTAGCTAAACAGTACAGTAGGTCTGAATAGACCGGGTCTTAATAGACCAAACAGTGAATGATGGCCATCCGTCAGTAAACAGTAGTGGCTCCACGAGGGAACCGACAGAGAATTCTGTCGCAGTAACAGTAACAGTAAACAGTAAGTACTAAGGATGCCACAGTACAGTTCAGAAATAAAGGACATACATTCATTCAGTAAATAATACCAGTTCAGTAAACAGTTCAGTTCAGTATTCAGAAGATAATCAGTTGAACATATCTTTACACAATTGTTACTCACAGAGTTTGGGCTACAGTAGGCTAGAGCGTGTCTCCCCAGTCGCCAACCCTACACAGTTAACAGATTGAACACACTAAGCTACACAGCTGGGAAAGATAATAATTTAACCCCTAATGCCTCGGTGTGTTCTACATCTATATCCTCAACAAGATGTCTACAACTAGGCCTAAGAATGCCTAGAATGAGATGAGGATGCAAAGATGCACATTTAAAAGCATTTTCAGAAAAACAGAGTCCCGCTCGAGCGCAGGTTTCCCCGCTCGAGCGGTCATGCAACAAAGGTTCACGCTCGAGCGTCAACTTTCCCGCTCGAGCGTACTGTAAAAGTACTGAATGGGTGAAATCTCCGCTTGACGCCCGCTCGAGCTTGAGACATGACTCCGCTCGAGCGCTCAATCCTCCGCTCGAGCGGACTGTAAAACAGTGCAGAGAGATGCTGGATGCTCGGATTCCACGCTCGAGCGGCACTTCCCCCGCTCGAGCGGAAGTGCGAAATCTGGAAAACCCAGATTGCACCTCCAAGCTCAAAACCAAGTTGTTAACAACTCAAACCGATCCTCTTGGGCGCATTTTCTGGAAAACTCTTATAAACATATAGAATATCATAGTTCAAAGCTCAATTTGAGAAATCAAAGCCCAAGGGTTTTTAATTCAAACCCAATTTCAAACCATTTTCCAAGAACAATCCTCAAACATGACATGCAAACATGCATGAATTCAAATCATTTCAAAGCTTCAATTTGATGCTCTAAGGAGCCAATTCTTTTCAAAACATGGTGAAATCATGGACTTAAACATGATTATGAACATGCATGTAACCTTTTGCCATGAAAACAACTCAAACATCTACAATACAAACATGCATGCATGAAATGAGCTTCAAATCAACAACAATGAGCCAAAATATGACTTAGTTCTACAATGAAGCATGACTCATGCAAGAACTAGCTCAATGGCAACAATAAGAAGGTGAGTTTCCTACCTTAGTCTTGTATTCAAGGTTTAGGAGCTCAAATGTGAAATCTACACTTCAATCCAAGCAATTCTTCAAGATAAATTCCAAGTTCTCTCACTCTCTCCCTCTCTTGGTCGGCTAGAGCAAGAAAATGGCTGAGCAAAATGTTGCCTAAGTGTATATTAAGGCTCAAATATGTTATATTGAGTGGGCCACTAAGGGTGGCAAAATGGTAATTAAGTCCAACTCTTTAATTAGCTTATTTTAATCTAATTTAATCATACCTAATCAGTTTTCAGGTAAATACACCATAAAATCACATTAATTGTGACGATCATAAAACACTAATCGGTTTCTAATTCGGCCGCCGATAAGGCCTTCAATTAGCAGTTTAAACATATAAACATGAACAGATAGTTCAACAGTCAAACAGATAGACATGTATTTAAACAGATACCGTCGATCGATCAGTTTTGGAATTCAGTCAGTCTTAGTTTAGCAGTAATCAGTGACAGTATCAGTAATCAATGGTCAATCAGTGATCAGTGATGAGGGTTGTTACATTCTCCCCTCCTTAAAAAGAGTTTGGTCCTCCAAACTTGAATTAACATACGGCAACAGAGATAATGCCTAACATAATAGTAGCTTTCACTCTTTAACAGGAGCATAATCATATTCGTAACAGTTTCATGACCCAATCTCAATCTTAGCAGTGCACAGAAACAGAATCATAAATCGCATACAGAGATTAGGGTCCGAATTATAATGGAGTCTTATACCTAGTCAGGTTTTAGAGTCAGGAACAGATTCAGATACAGAACAGAAGCTGAGCCCTCGTGACGAGGCCTTTGGTACGGGTAACAGAGTGCAGACAGATATAAGTTCCATAAGGAACCTCCAATACCGGGCAGCTAACATATACCACATAATATTAAGAGTCACGAATAGATATCAGGAATCAAACAATCATTCAGTAAACAGCATATAGCATTTCCGAGACAAAACTTATTTCGTGACACAGAACATGAATACAGGTGCACACAACTTTACTGTAGTAGTAATCACACTACTTATACCAAGTGCTTATCGGGGTTATAGATTGCACTGGCCTCATTTCATAAGTAATTTCCCCTGTTAAGTTACAGAGATTCGATTCATTCACTTCTGAGTCATTCATCTGGTCTTTGTTCAATTTGTCCTTAATTCGGTAATCCATCACAGTCAGTCCAGTTCATTCGGGAGTTATTGGAAACATAAGGCGAATTTGTATATTACTTCCGTAGCAGTAGGCAGGGTTCTGAAGTAATCATTCGCATACTATTCATCAGTTTCAGTTCTCACAGATTCGATCATACTACGTATCAATACGGAAGCAGTCATACTGATTTCATATACTTCCAGATAGTGAGGCTTTATAATCAAGACTAGTTTTCTGTCAACAAATCCCATCAGTTCTGAAGTACGGTAATCGCCAGAGCAATCATTCCCTAATCAAACAAGTTCATAGTTATACGGTAATACCGGGTGATTAATCACATGGCATGTACCTAGTTTTCCCCATATTGGAAGCAAATCAGGTAATAGCTCTCAATAAGAGTTTTCTCAAGTCGATGAAAGTTCGACTAGGTCATTTCAGATGCAAGTTCTGTCCAATCATAATAAGTAAGAGTTCGAAGCACAAGCATCAAACAGAAGTTCTATTAGTTACACAAAGGGTTTCATCAACCCACGGTTCTATCAGATCAGATCGGGTAGCAGTTTCATTCTTATCATTTCTAGATGAGGTACAGAAGTTCATACTCCAGTCATTTCAGTACATAGTCAGTAGTTTCGCAATTAGTCTGAGTCCATTTATTGTCAAACTTACATCAGGGTCTGGTATCATTATAATTCATATCGAAGCAGTACAGATCATATACAACGTGTTCCTCCCATTAAGTTTACAGGCAATGCAATTATTCACATCGAGAGGTAAACATCACAGTCAGTATAGCAACTTCCAAATAAATCTTTCATATAGGCATATGGCATACAGTAATACATTACGCGAGATTCTCGAACACATAATAGGGAGTTGCCCTACGAGGGTTCCAAATCAGTCATACAGTCACTAGAGCATAGGCTCGCAGGTCTATTCAAACAGTTATGTCAATTTTCCACAATCACGATTCACAGTCAAGAGTTTATTAGTCGGGGTCTTTATTCAGTCACACAATTCTGGAGTCATAGTCCCAATGGTTAAGTTATCGACAAATTATATACCAATCAGTCCGAGCAAAGGTACAGTCATATATGTGCACTCTCAGAGTCCACTAATATTCCCAATACGGATGCATAAGTTCAATGTACAATACAAAATAGTTTTCCCCAAATACGATAGTTAAGGTAGCAAGTCATAAGTCTACCCAGTCTAGTAACATCCTTAAGCAAAGGTCTACGAACATGTACATGAGTCCAAACAGTTTTCATAGCATAGGTAATTGTTAACATAAGGCGTTACGGTGTTGTACATAGTCCGCATCAAATAGTAAATCTCGAAAGATTCATTAACCACAGTCCATGCCTGACTGTCCTAATAGTATTACAAGCATTGGAACATATGTACAGGTGTGAGTCTAAAATCAATTATCATGTGAGCATTCGTTCACAAATTCATACGCAGTAGTTCATCTTTACAAACTAATATGGGTTCTTAATTTCAGAAGTCTCATACACAAACAGTTCACGTATATAATTCGAGTTCAAGGGTCCGTTCATTCAATGATGTCCGTCAATATATAATAGTTCAGTCCGAATCATAGCTGTACAGATTTCTCGAATTACAGTCAGTTATAAGGTGTTCCCACGTTCAACAGTTCTAGCACAGTTCAAAAGGTCATGCTTAATAGTTCACATTCAGTTGTTGTAATACGATACAAGGACCTAACTCAGTAAACTCTCGTTGGTCACAAGTCCTAACAATTCTCATAGTATAGGGTTCATAATTTCAGTAATTCAGTTGGTTCAGTCAGTATGTCCACAATCTTTATCGGATTAAGGAATGTACGATTCCCACACTAATGTTCGTATAGGCAATTACACCTAATTAAGGTAATACCTGCGTCAGTCATTTCAGTGTTCCGAGCATTCTCTGGAACTAGGGTCTAGATTTAGACTCAATATCGTTCGGTTGAGTTTGCGGACAAGATTTAGGCAAGTGTCCTTCCTGTCCTCGTCTAAAGCGAGTTTCCGACAGGCGGTGGCAACGCCCCAATGTTATTTCCCACAATCGGTACAAATAGGTATATCATTGGTCAAGGCTATTGCCCGAGGTTTTCCATTCACAGTGGTCATTTTCACTTTCTGTTACTTCCGTTTCATTCTTTCTGATTCGGTTGACGATGTTGATTTGGATATTTCAATGCTGCTACGTTGTCTCAGGCATTAATACTCTATCCAGGACATCTACATGCTTTGTTGGGTTTTAGCACGTCAATTCAGTCAAACACATCTAGGTCACGCCCACCTTCAATTCTTTTCTATTCTTTTGTAGACAGTATCTAACATGTGGGGTGCCTATCGACTTAGCTAGGTAAATTTTACCTCGTATTCGACCACAGTCTTATCACCTTACTCAAGTTGTTCAAACTCGGATACTTCCCTATCTTGGATGCATTGGGGGAAAGTATTTTTCGAAGAACACTTCACCTATTTTCTCAGTTTCTGAACCCAAGCTTCAATTTCAGTGGTTCGGTACTTCCCAGAAATTTCGGTGGTTTCAGTTTGTTGGGTTTCTCTATCAGTGTCATCAGTTTATATTCAGTTGGTTCAGGCACATATGTCTGCCTTTATTATCTCAGATTTTCGATTAGGGCTTCAATCATTCATTCTAGCCTATTAATCCTCAGATCAGAAGATTCAGTTTCGTTCACAATCCTCGCCCTTTCCCTTGTTTACACACAACAGGGTGATTATCAATCCAGGAGAGGTTCTTACTGACTTCACGTTTTATTTCATATCAGACGTGTGTATGCTTTCAATTCAACTCAGGTACGGTCACATGACCCTTTACTACCACACGTCCATAATCCCATAGATTCCATATTCGGTATTAACATTCACATTGCATGTTATACCACTTAACTTCTTTAAGTATGCATGTAGGTTGCGTTCATTTCACCATAGACAGTACGATAATCATAAGCATAGACAGTTGCACACTTAAACACATTAACACATTTATTCAAATCATGGCCACACACTTCTCATGTTCATGCAATGCCCTAATTACTTTTCTAGGACATCCCATAGCTCACTTGGACACGTGTGTGCAGTATAACTCGTGGTTAAGTATCGCTCTGATACCACTCTGTCACGACCCAAACCCGGCCCTATAGGTTTAGCACCGTAACCGGCCAGTAATCCGAGATTACCGAAGGCCTACCTAACAGTAATCCAGTAAAACAGAGTACAGGGCCTGGCAGAAGCCAATACAGTAAATAAACAATGTCCAATGAGCTGTGACAGTCTACACATACAAGTACAATAATTCAGAACAGGGATCTAATCCCTATTAACTAGTACAGTAATAGTCTATACAGTCTATACAGTAAACAAAACAGTTACAGGGACAGACGGGGAATATTAAAACACCCCAAAGCCGAAGCTTGAACGGCTTAGAACCTCACAGTGAGGCACAGTGGTTGGCTGACAAAACAAAAGCTTGCCTGACGCTCCTAGCAGGGGTCCAGTGCCTGAACACCTACATATATATATATATGAGCAGTGAGCTAAAGCCCAGTGAATAACATAATACGTAAAGAGGTTTAGGATGAATGTCTTTTCAATATTTAAACAGTTCATTGATTTAGTATATCGGTCAGTCAGTTTGTGGCTCATATTGATGCCGTAACAGTCATTTAGAAATCATAGTAATCGTACGTGGCACGTCCGTCAGCAGTACTAGCAGCAGTGTCAGTACAGTAGCAGTACAGTAGCAGTAACGGTAACAATATAGTAACAGCACAGTAGCAGTACAGTAGCAGTAACAGTAACAGTACAGTAGCCGTACAGTAACAGTAACAGTAACAGTAGCCGTACAGTAGCAGTACAGTAGCCGTACAGTAGCAGTAGTCGTACAGTAGCAGTACAGTAGCAGTAACAGTAACAGTAACAGTAGCCGTACAGTAACAGTAACAGTAATAGTAACAGTAACAGTAACAGTACAGTTCTTATGGACTCAAGAGGTGTCTCGCACAGATTCTAGAGGTGGCTCACTCTGTAGCACTTAGTTCCGTGCAGCACTTTGCTCCAAGTTTCACAGATTATAACAGTCATATGTGGTACATCCAGTAGCTAAACAGTACAGTAGGTCTGAATAGACCGGGTCTTAATAGACCAAACAGTGAATGATGGCCATCAGTCAGTAAACAGTAGTGGCTCCACGAGGGAACCGACAGAGAATTCTGTCGCAGTAACAGTAACAGTAAACAGTAAGTACTAAGGATGCCACAGTACAGTTTAGAAATAAAGGACATACATTCATTCAGTAAATAATACCAGTTCAGTAAACAGTTCAGTTCAGTATTCAGAAGATAATCAGTTGAACATATCTTTACACAATTGTTACTCACAGAGTTTGGGCTACAGTAGGCTAGAGCGTGTCTCCCCAGTCGCCAACCCTACACAGTTAACAGATTGAACACACTAAGCTACACAGCTGGGAAAGATAATAATTTAACCCCTAATGCCTCGGTGTGTTCTACATCTATATCCTCAACAAGATGTCTACAACTAGGCCTAAGAATGCCTAGAATGAGATGAGGATGCAAAGATGCACATTTAAAAGCATTTTCAGAAAAACAGAGTCCCGCTCGAGCGCAGGTTTCCCCGCTCGAGCGGTCATGCAACAAAGGTTCACGCTCGAGCGTCAACTTTCCCGCTCGAGCGTACTGTAAAAGTACTGGATGGGTGAAATCTCCGCTCGACGCCCGCTCGAGCTTGAGACATGACTCCGCTCGAGCGCTCAATCCTCCGCTCGAGCGGACTGTAAAACAGTGCAGAGAGATGCTGGATGCTCGGATTCCACGCTCGAGCGGCACTTCCCCCGCTCGAGCGAAAGTGCGAAATCTGGAAAACCCAGATTGCACCTCCAAGCTCAAAACCAAGTTGTTAACAACTCAAACCGATCCTCTTGGGCGCATTTTCTGGAAAACTCTTATAAACATATAGAATATCATAGTTCAAAGCTCAATTTGAGAAATCAAAGCCCAAGGGTTTTTAATTCAAACCCAATTTCAAACCATTTTCCAAGAACAATCCTCAAACATGACATGCAAACATGCATGAATTCAAATCATTTCAAAGCTTCAATTTGATGCTCTAAGGAGCCAATTCTTTTCAAAACATGGTGAAATCATGGACTTAAACATGATTATGAACATGCATGTAACCTTTTGCCATGAAAACAACTCAAACATCTACAATACAAACATGCATGCATGAAATGAGCTTCAAATCAACAACAATGAGCCAAAATATGACTTAGTTCTACAATGAAGCATGACTCATGCAAGAACTAGCTCAATGGCAACAATAAGAAGGTGAGTTTCCTACCTTAGTCTTGTATTCAAGGTTTAGGGGCTCAAATGTGAAATCTACACTTCAATCCAAGCAATTCTTCAAGATAAATTCCAAGTTCTCTCACTCTCTCCCTCTCTTGGTCGGCTAGAGCAAGAAAATGGCTGAGCAAAATGTTGCCTAAGTGTATATTAAGGCTCAAATATGTTATATTGAGTGGGCCACTAAGGGTGGCAAAATGGTAATTAAGTCCAACTCTTTAATTAGCTTATTTTAATCTAATTTAATCATACCTAATCAGTTTTCAGGTAAATACACCATAAAATCACATTAATTGTGACGATCATAAAACACTAATCGGTTTCTAATTCGGCCGCCGATAAGGCCTTCAATTAGCAGTTTAAACATATAAACATGAACAGATAGTTCAACAGTCAAACAGATAGACATGTATTTAAACAGATACCGTCGATCGATCAGTTTTGGAATTCAGTCAGTCTTAGTTTAGCAGTAATCAGTGACAGTATCAGTAATCAATGGTCAATCAGTGATCAGTGATGAGGGTTGTTACAACGCTCGAGTGGGTAAGTCTACGCTCGAGCAGAAACATTTGTCTGCATGTCCGCTCAAGCGGAGTATTATACGCTCGAGCGGTACCCCTGTTTTCTGAAAATTCTGAAAATGTTTTTAAAGTGCATCTTTGCATCCTCATCCATTCTTAGGCCTAGTTTAAGGCATCTTAATGAGGATATAGATGTAGAACACACCGAGGCAAATTAGGGATGAAGTTATTATCTTTCCCAACCGTGTAGCTTAGTGTGTGTTCGTCCTGTAAACTGTGTAGGATTGGCGACTGGTGACGCGCTCTAGCTTTACTGTAGCCCAGAACTCTGTGAGTAACAACTATGTAAAGATATGTTCAAAAATGATTATCTTCTGAACAATTGAACTATACTGTTTCTGAATTGATACTGTTAACTGAATGAATGTATGTCCTCTATTCTGAACTATATTGTGGCATCCTTAGCAACTACTGTTACTGACTATTACTGTTACAGAGATCTCTGTCGGTTCCTTTGTTGGAACCACTACTGTTTACTAATTGATGGCCATCATTGATTGTTCGGTCTTTCAAGACCTACTGTTTACTGTACTGTTATGCTAATGGATGTACCACATATGACTGTATTGACTGAACGACTGAAATACTGATTTAATGAACTGTTTTCATTACTCTAAGGGCATTCATTCTTAACCTCTTTACGCATTATGTTATTCACTGGGCTTTAGCTCACTGTTCATATATATATGTAGGTGTTCAAGCACCAGACCGGAGCTAGGAGCGTGGATTAGGCTCCCCTTTTTGTCAAGCCAACCACTGTGCCTCACTGCGAGGTTCCGAGCCTGTCTAGCTATGGCTTAGGGGTGTTTTAATTTTCCCCGTCTGTCTCTGTAACTGTTTTGTTAACTGTATAGATTGAATGTTTTGCACTCTACTGTTCCAATGGGGATTAAGTCCTTGCTCTGAATAACTGTAAATGCTGTACATACTGTTTTGTACTGTTCATATATATATGTATGAAAAGTCTTTTTGCATACAGACTGTCACAGCTCATTGGACATTGTTTATTTACTGTTTTGGCTTCCGCCAGGCCCTGTACTCTGTTCTATTGTATTACTATTAAGCAGGCCTTCGGTAATCTCGGATTACTGGCCGGTTACGGTGCTAAACCCATAGGGGCGGGTTTGGGTCGTGACAGTTGCCTACTCCATGCGGGGTTCTATGGGGTGTATCGGATCGGACCTATTCGATTGGACCACCATCTCGTTACAACTCTCGTAGAGAGGTGGCGCATAGAGACACGCACATTTCATTTTCCTGTTGGAGAGTTCACAGTTACATTACAAGATGTGGCTATTTTATTTGGCCTACCGGTTGACGGACACACAGTCACTGGAAAAGACCCAGGAAATAAGTTGGATGATTTGATAGCGCTATGTGTGGAGTTATTAGGAGCAACACCTACACAAGAAGACTTCATAGGATCATCGCTTAAGTTGAAATGGATATCAGAGCATTTCCGTCACCTTCCACATGATGCATCCGATGAGACGGTTCATCATTATGCTCGAGCCTATATTATGTGGCTTATTGGAGGGGTGCTCGTCCCCGATAAGTCACAAAATATAGTGAAGATGATGTTTTTGCCACTACTTAGAGACTTTGACCGTATCCAGGAGTACAGTTGGGGTGGTGCCACATTGGCATGTTTGTACAGGATGTTGTGTCGGGCAACTAAGGCTGATACAAAGGAGATAGTTGGCCCACTTGTGCTGTTACAAGTGAGTTGCAATGACTTGTAGTTTTATCTCATATTCTCAATTGCCATGTTTTCTAAAGTGCCTACTGTAATAAATTAATAATGGCATCATTCATTGTAGGTTTGGTCGTGGGAGAGATTGAGTAGGATCGCCCCTAGTCGGAAGTCGAACATTGCTGTTGGCGAGTGTGCCATAGGGGAGGGCGACCAGCTGTTACCACCTGGCCCGCGAGCTTGCAGGTGGAGGGTTCCCTTCAGCCATGAGGTGATATCGACTAATGTCATGTCATATTCCGGGACCAGTTCGACCGCATGATGGAGGGGGAGGTTTGTAATTTGTTCATGTGAATTTACCCATTTTTTTGTTTGTCAACCTCCGTTGTACGAATAAATCTCTAAATTATTGCATTGCTATTGCAGTTCATATGGAAGCCTTACGGGACAGAGGATGACAACATGACCAGCTTCCCATCGTATTGTACCGTTGGTCGAGACATATGGATGGCACAAGTGCCACTTATATGCTTCGATATCATTAACTGGCATCTCCCCGACCGGGTACTTAGACAATTTGGATGAGTTCAGAGTGTGCCTGATCGCTTTGACGCCCACTTGGCTATGCATTTTAGAGATAGGCGTGGCAAAATGGCCATTGATTGGGCAAAGGAATACCAGACATTTATTGGTGAGTGGAACAACCGACGCAGCACCATTGTCCATGCTGAGAGGAGCAATGAAGTGCTTACATCTTCGGACCCATACATGTTATGGTTTCTCCGTCATACACGTCTAGTACTTAGTAATCCGATTGACATTGCTGCCTTTGGATACCAAGGTGTCGGGGGTAGTTTAGAGGGATTGGTAAGTTCTTTATATTCTCCAAAACAACATTTGCTTAAGTTTGTGTATGTTTGTTATTTGGCATTGATGGTTATGTAACACAGCTACCATTACATTACAAGTTCGTAGAGTTGCGAGGGCATATCACATGGTAGACGCTGCCCATATTACACGCGATGGTAGAGAGGGATTGGATGCCATTGCCGAGATATGGGAGTTATTGTACGATGGTTTGCAACAGGCACACCGACGTGACCGACTAGATTTCGGCCACTTTGGCGAGGATCCTTATATGGGGGTAGATATTACAGTGACATCAATGCCGCACCCGAATATGCCATCCACTGAGCCATCGACATCAATGCCATCAACATCAATGCCTCCACCGCATCCTACCGCACGTCATGCACATCAATTAGACTATTTTGATATGGAACACTTTGGTGAGGGGCCTTCCATGGTCCTGTCCTCTCATGGTCCATCTACAGCAATGCATACACCGCAGACTTCCCCACCTGAATGTACCAATTACACATCCCAGTTTGCCCCTCAGGTAGATCCTCTAATGTCTGAACATACTTCCACACACCATGGCCATATATTGGACCCCTCCTGGTCACCACCCCCATATAGGACAACGGTTGGTACCCCGGTGACTCCCTTAGCGCCACTGTCTACTACATGTCTGTCTACTATGATTCCCTCTGTGTCGACATTGACCGCACCCGACCCTTTCACAGTACCATCATCTCCTACACCACATATGACCTTCACCTACCATGTTGATCCACTCATTACCCATGACCTCCACATTGACGGGGAGGGGGAGGGCCAGGTCCATGCACCTACCTGAGGGACAGGTAAGGGTAGAGGTTGTAGCGGCCGTCGTGGTGTAAGTAGAGGGCGAGGGCAAGGGCGAAGGCGACGCCAAGCAATAGACCATGACAATAATGCAGCGGATGATGGTGTTTCACAGCTTAGTGCCATATGTGAAGGTGTGCGGGAGGTGGTATCAAATGATTATACTGCAGCCATTGGTGATGTACAGCCAGCTTCTACAGAAGCGGGCTAGGGAGTCATACGTGCAGCAGCGCAAGATATACAGAGAGTATATAGTAAGAGACCCAGGAGATAAACCCATGGAAGGGGTTGTGGAACAGGGGGAAAATTAGGACATTAGGAACAACCAACATTGGTAAGTATATTCAAACATTATCTTCAGGTGGTGTTTTCACTTGGATTAGTCTACATTGTTTAAGTTGTGGCTTATTATATAGTTCTGGCTTTTGGCTTATCTTATCTTGTAATTGTGGCTTATTTTATAAGATTCTAGATGCTGCTGCTGCTGCTATTTTGGTTGCTAGTTGCTGTGTTGCTTGTTGCTGGTTGCTTGCTGTTGCTGCTATTGCTATTTTTGTACTACTTGTTGTGTTGCTGGTTGCTGGTTGCTTGCTATTTCTTGATTCTGGTTGCTGCCGGCTGTGTGTTGCTGCTGTTGGCTTCATGCTGTTGTGGATGCGTCGTGATGGTGTTCATACAGTTGGAACATTTACTTTGTTATTATGTTTGAAATAGTTATTGTGATACTATATGTATTTCCTGGACCTAATTTTCGCCTTCCATGTGGGATGTACATGGTTTATTCTGTCAATAGGTCTTGTTTATATTTGGTTGTACTTAGTGTTGGGTTTGTTCTTGCTCCCCATCTGCTTCTGTGCTCACACTACAAGAAATCGCACCTTTGGCGAGCATTTTTGGCGACTATAGTGCTTGCTTTTTGGCGACCTAATTTTAGCATTTTTGGCAACTATAGTGCTTGGGTAGGAAAAATGCTTTTTGCTCGGCAAGGGAAGAAATTTGATTATGATATAACATGTGAAATTGCTCTCAAATATAGTTATTCTTGCAGTTAATTTTCAGTGGATGTAGTTCTTATTTCTAACAAGACTTTTCTATGGAAAATTATGATGTCTTTCAGTTTCTCTTTTCTGGTGATCTTCTAATGGAACTGGGTGCTGGGATAGAATTGGTAACTGCAACTGTGCCACACCTTTTTCTGCCTTTAGCTTGTGTTGCCAATGTAGCCAAGGTTTAACTTCTCTCTCTCTCTCTCTCTCTCTCTCTCTCTCTCTTTCATCCCATTTTATAAATGTGGTCAATGTGTTGAATTAGCTTTGTAGCTTTACATTTATATTTTATTTCTTGTAGAATGTGGGTGCTGTTACATCAACATCTACTCACACTCCAATCTATAAAGCCTTTGCTAAAGAAGAAAACATTGGGGATGTTACTGCAAAGGGAGAATGTGTGGGCAATATTGCCGATCTAGTATGATTCTCCAACTTCTTTTGCAATTTCCAGAAGCTTGTGTTTGCTGTGAGCTGGATGTTTAAGCCTTTTGAATTGAGTCTTTTAATTTATCTATACCTGAAACCCCAAAATTTTTTTCAAGAGATTGAAATAAATGCATGAGCTATTGTAACCATGCTGCATCCATTGAATTTTATATGAATTTCAATTCCGGAGAAAACATAATCAAGTGCTTGCAAATACAATTGATAATGTGAGGGGCCACTAACTAAGGTTTATAGGACAAATGACATTTATATTAATGCAAATTTGACAGTTATTTGGACATTTACCACACAGGTCACTCTTTATTAGATAGAAGAACTCACCAAGGAGTTTTGGTTATCAAAAATAAGTAAAATTAAAATAATTAAAAGAAGAAAGAAAAGAAATACACAATTAAGAGTAATATTGTCATTCTTTTGTTATTTTGGAGATCATTAAAAAAATTCTTATGTTTCATTTGGATAAAACTTGCAAATGACTAAACAAACAAAAAAAAAAAAAATAGTATTTTTTGCTAAGTTGAGTTTCTATTTACTCTTCACTCTGTTACTACCAAATTCAAAGTGCTTGATCTCTGAGGCAAGCATAAAGGGTACTATACAAAGAAGTGATCTCTACAATTAGTCCAATATGAGCCCCTTATCTTTTAATCTAGGTGCAACAATGTGCCTTGTTTGACATCTTCAAATCTTATCTCCTCCTGTCAAAAGATTATTGTCCAAATATGCTGTCTTTCTTATAAAAGAATCACCAAGGGTGCACAAGCCACACACACACAAATGTTATATCACTGTTTTTTTTTTTTTTTTTTTGAAGAAGTAATACACTAGTGGAGCCAATTGAGTTTCTACTTTTGAACTTCTGCGTATTGTGAGAGTAATGACACATTGATGGGCATCACACCTTTTCATGGCAATATGTTATTTCATGTTAAATAAAAGGAAAAACTGAACCACTGCAGCATTATGTTGTAACATTTCTACTTTGGCACTTGATGGTTCTTGGATCAGTGAGCTGAGAATTGGGTATGAATTTTATGGTCTTTTGCAGTGTGCATGATGCACATACTTATGCATTGAACATTTTTACTCAGAGCTAATGTTGCTGAACCCTTGTTTTTTGAAGCTTGGAACTGGGTTGAGCATCGTTATGGCAAAAACAAATCCCTCCCTACTCACAACATTTGCCTTCCTTTTCTGTGGATACCTTTGTAGCTCCTACCAAGAGGTTGTCTGTTGTATATTAGTAATAATTTTTTTCCCTTTATATACTTTTGTGCCATATGGAACAAAGTGTGTCATTTTTACCTACCAAGTATTCAATTTTTTTGTTTTTGTTTTTGTGCAGGTTAAATCTGTTGTGTTGCGTACGCTGAATCGAGCCAGGTTAAATGTGGCTATAGATTCCTTCCTTAAGACAGGTTAGGACAAGTGCCCCACTCACCTGTGCTGATAGGGTTCTGTTGTTTGATCATCTCACTTAATCATCAAGTCCCATATGCACATAAAATGAAGGCCCTTTTCTGATATCCTGTGGCTTAATTGTGTTGTGTATTTATTTTGCAGAAAGAGTTCCAACACTGGAGGAGGGAAATAGGATGGAAAAAATATTCAGTTTTCCCTAGTCAAAAGAGAGGCTTGTTGTTCTCGGTATGCAGCATGTATATAACAGCACTTGCTGCACATTTTTTGGCGAGTAAAATGAAAATTTGTTGGCGTTGGTTCAAGATACCAATACGAAAATTTATTAGTCAAAAAATATTACTTATTGGCGACTAAATTTAAATTTAGTCGCCAAATATTACTTTTGGTGACTAATATTTTCGTCGCTGTTCAGTAATTTCACTATTGTTGGTCTTTTACTATTAATACCATTTTCTCAATTCTAACAGATCGACTTGCAACTCTGTTGGGTTCTCACAGAGAAGCCATTCACTGACTTACATTGGATGCATAAAGAAAGGACCTGTGATAACTGACTCTAAACTGAAGTGGTAGATACGAAAACTTTTACCCCTCCCTCTCCTTTAAATATATATTTTTGTGTTTTTTTGTTTATGCAATAATGTATATATTTGATGAAGTGTGTATAACTATTCGCAACCTAATTTTTGAGTTTTTTTTCTATTCCAAATATTTCCAGGTATGAGAAATCAAGACATCTGATTGGTAGTGAATACGTCTTGCATGCTTATGGTCCTATCTATGTTCTTTCTGCGGAGGTGGTAGCATCACTGGTAATTGCTAGAAATAACAGGTCTGTCGATAACAATATGTAGTTTATTTTGCATGATCTCTTTATTGTGGCTTATATATACATATATATATTATGTTTGTTTGGTATTGTTCTAGTTAGTCATGTTATCACATCGACATTCATTTGGTGAAGTAGGTTGGTTTCTTGGGTTTTAGGATGTCTAATTGAATGCTAGATGACATTCTATGGAAGAGTTCACATTCTAAGCTTTGAGCAAGGTTTTGTGCTCTTTCTACAAGGATTCAAGGTTGAGGCTTACAATTCATTATGGTCATGAGCATGTCTCAAATTTTGGAAATCTATAAGCATATATATTCTGGAAAAAGAGATAACCCGTCGTAATGTGGCCATTCGGACTTTTTCTACCACATACCTGGTGAGGGACTGAGGGTTTAAAACAGAATGATGTGGAAAATTACAATCTTGTTTACTAGAGTCCATTTAAGTACTTTGTAAACCCACTAGTAGGACATTTGTAGCCCTTGTCTTCTTTTTATTTTTTATTTTTTGCTACAGGAAAGCTTAGTCTTCCCAATTATGTGCACTTTTTTATCCTTCCAACTTTTGTGGTTTCATATTAATTTTTTAAATTTGGACAACTTTTTTATTTGCAGCAAATAAAATGTAGTACAGTACATAGTTCCTTAATGCTTACTGTGTTGTTACCTTTCATGATTATAATTTAATCAGTTTAAATTCATAAATGATGAAAACGCCTTAAACTTAATCGAAAAATGGCGTTAAGAGGGCGAAACTGTGAAACAGCCCCCGAACCACTGTTTGGATGTCACAGCCACCTTCCCTATAACAAATAGGACCTGTGACAACAAACGGAATGTAATTAGCACATGTATGTTGGGAGTTAGAGCTAAAAACGCCTTAAACTTAACCGAAAAATGGCGTTAAGGGGGCGAAACTGTGAAACAGCCTCCGAACCACCATTCGGATGTCACAGCCACCTTCCCCGTGACAAATAGGACCTGTGACAACAGACAGAATGCAATTAGCATGTGTAGGTTGGGAGTTAGAGCTGAAAATGCCTTAAACTTAACCGAAAAATGGCGTTAAGAGGGCGAAACTGTGAAACAGCCCCCGAACCACCATTCGGATGTCACAGCCACCTTCCCCGTGATAAATAGGACCTGTGACAATAGACAGAATGTAATTAGCACGTGTAGGTTGGGAGTTAGAGCTGAAAACGTCTTAAACTTAACCGAAAAAGGACGTTAAGAGGGCAAAACTACGAAACAGCCCCCGAACCACCATTCGGATGTCACAGCCACCTTTCCTGTGACAAATAGAACCTATGTCAACAGACAGAATGTAATTAGCACGTGTAGGTTGGGAGTTAGAGCCGAAAACGCCTTAAACTTAACCGAAAAAAGGCGTTAAGAGGGCGAAACGGCGAAACAGCCCCCGAACCACCATTCATATGTCACTGCCACCTTCCCCGTGACAAATAGGACCTGTGTCAATAGACAGAATGTAATTAGCACGTGTAGCTTGGGAGTTAGAGCCGAAAACACCTTAAACTTAACTGAAAAAGGGCGCTAAGAGGGCGAAACTGCGAAACAGGCCCTGAACCACCATTCGGATGTCACAGCTACCTTCCATGTAATAAATAGGACCTGTGACAATAGACGGAATGTAATTAGCACGTGTATGTTGGGAGTTAGAGCCAAAAACGCCTTAAACTTAACCGAAAAAGGGCGTTAAGGGGGACGAAACTGCGAAACAGCCTCTGAACCACCGTTCAGATGTTATAGCCAGCTTTCTCGTGACAAATAGGACCTGTGACAGCAGACGGAATGTAATTAGCATGTGTAGGTTGGGAGTTAGAGCCGAAAATGCATTAAACTTAATCGGAAAAGGGCATTAAGGGTGCGAAAAAACAAAAAGGGCGTTAAGGGTGTGAAAAAGCTAATTGATAAACTCACTTTGTTGTTGTATAATTGATATTGTGTGTTATATCCTCATAAATCGTTATTTGCCTATTGTAGTTGAAATCTTTGAAATAACAATATGTTATGCTAAAAGGAATCATTGACTGATTTTTCTTTATTTAGTCTTGCTATATCAGTTGGTATATTCGTTGTGTTATTCATCTAAATTCAACTGAGTTAGTTATCTAATTTTTTCCTTCTCCATAAGCTAAATTACTTGTTAAATAAATTGAACCATATTATGTTTAAACTGCCAATCAAGCTCTACATTTTTTATTACTTACCTCACTGGTTTTTGTTGCAGATTGACAATGTTGGCATGGATACAGTGATGTTTTTGGGACAGATTGACGATGTTTGCATGGGCGCAATTTACATTATATTTTTTGTTTATGGAAAACATGTAAAGCTGATATGTTTTGTTATTAATATTTTTTTTTTTTTAGTTTGAATTGTAATTGTTGGTTCGGATAGTATATGTATTTGTTAGATTATACTATGTTTATGGATTCTTATTTTCTTTGATATGTACGGTTAATAGTTAAGTTGTGTATATGGTTGAAAATTGAATACTACAGGTTGTGGAGAAATATTTTTATTCAATGGTTGAGAATTGAATGAATGAATGGATGGATGGATAATTTTATATATGCACAGGTTACAAGTGACAAAGAGTATTATTTCTTGTAGTGTTATTTGGTGTTTGAACAGGCGTGTTGTTTTTTCTTAATGGGTTGAGCTTCCCAAAAAAACTCCGAGTTAATGTAGCCTTGTATTGGGTTGTTGTTATACAGTTTTTTTTTTCATCTTACTCAAATGGGTGAATATAATATTTTTACTCACCAAACATACAAATAGATTTGTATACAATTTTTTTTTTTTTGTTGGAGAGTGCTCTTTCCCTTACAATTCTTTATTAGTTCATCACTTTCTTTATTGAATTGCAATGAGTTAATGAATGTTCTGGATTAATGAATGGACTCTCTCAGATATCTTTAATGCTTTGGAATTTTCACATTTGGTCTTTGAATTTTCAATAATTAAATTAAACATTAATTAGAGATTTCCACCATAAATTTATTTTAGGTTTAAAAATTAATTAAAAGACCTTCCAAATATTTAATTTGCACTTTAGGATTGACCACCAAAATATCTGAGATTGTAATAAGATTATTATTTAATTATTTACTTAATTTTTATAATCGGGTTCTCACAGAACAAGTAGCACAGTCAAAATTTTTCCTCAATAAAGGCTCCTAAAATAGTGACCTCTACGTAAAGAATTTCAATCTCCATCAGGAAAGAAGAAAGAGTCACCTTCCAATTCTTAGAAGTCCAGTCAGAATGATGAGTGTAGTAAGGAATGGGGGGTTGACAGAAAACTAAACTTGGGGGCTGGACAAACATTACCCAAAAACAAGTGGTTGGTCCAGTTGGGGGACTAATAAAGTTCAGACAGACAAACTACCGCCTTCAACAACACAGAAAACAGAACAGGTAGCTCAGTCAAAAGCTTCCCTTAACTGGGGCTCCTAAAATAGTGACCTCTACGTAAAGAATTTCAATCTCCATCAGGAAAGAAGAAAGAGTCAACGGACAATTCCTGGAAGTCCAGTCAGAATGATGAGTGTAGTAAGGAATGGAGGGTTGACAGAAAACTAAACTCGGGGGCTGGACAAACATTACCCAAAAATAAGTGGTTGGTCCAGTTGGGGGACTAATAAAGTTTAGACAGACGAACTACCGCCACCAACAACACAGAAAACAGAACAAGTAGCTCAGTCAAAAGCTTCCCTTAACTGGGGCTCCTCAAATAGTGACCTCTATGTAAAGAATTTCAATCTCCATTAGGAAAGAAGAAAGAGTCACCGGACAATTCCTGGAAGTCCAGTCAGAATGATGAGTGTAGTAAGGAATGGGGGGTTGACAGAAAACTAAACTTGGGGGCTGGACAAACATTACCCAAAAACAAGTGGTTGGTCCAGTTGGGGGACTAATAAAGTTTAGACAGACGAACTATCGCCTTCAACAACACAGAAAACAGAACAAGTAGCTCAGTCAAAAGCTTCCCTTAACTGGGGCTCCTTAAATAGTGAACTCTACGTAAAGAATTTCAATCTCCATCAGGAAAGAAGAAAGAGTCACCGGACAATTCCTGGAAGTCCAGTCAGAATGATGAGTGTAGTAAGGAATGGGGGTTGACAGAAAACTAAACTTGGGGGCTGGACAAACATTACCCAAAAACAAGTGGTTGGTCCAGTTGGGGGACTAATAAAGTTTAGACAGACGAACTATCGCCTTCAACAACACAGAAAACAGAACGGGTAGCTCAGTCAAAAGCTTCCCTTAACTAGGGCTCCTCAAATAGTGACCTCTACGTAAAGAATTTCAATCTCCATCAGGAAAGAAGAAAGAGTCACCGGACAATTCCTGAAAGTCCAGTCAGAATGATGAGTGTAGTAAGGAATGGGGGGTTGACAGAAAACTAAACTCGGGGGTTGGACAAACATTACCCAAAAACAAGTGGTTGGTCCAGTTGGGGGACTAATAAAGTTCAGACAGACGAACTGCCGGCTTCAACAACACAGAAAACAGAACATGTAGCTTAGTCAAAAGCTTCCCTTAACTGGGGCTCCTCAAAATAGTGACCTCTACGTAAAGAATTTCAATCTC
This sequence comes from Camellia sinensis, assembly GCF_055761805.1. Taxonomy (NCBI): domain Eukaryota; kingdom Viridiplantae; phylum Streptophyta; class Magnoliopsida; order Ericales; family Theaceae; genus Camellia; species Camellia sinensis. The sequence goes on from NC_138962.1 coordinate 106,240,972, forward strand.
CATCAGGAAAGAAGAAAGAGTCACCTTCCAATTGTGAGAAAAAATAAAATTTCATATATATTTTGTAAAAAATTATTAGCCTATCTAACAAACTAGTTCTATTATTTTATAGGACTCTATCTATCTAAACAAACACATAATTTTTTTTCCCTTTTCTTTCACTTTTCTGTATGATTGCATTCACTTTCTTTTTTCATGTATTTTCTATTATATCCAAACAAAATGTTGCAGCAATGCATTTTTTTTTTCTTTTCTTAAATCTTCTAAGCAAATGGCAGAGAATTTCTTTTCTTAAATCTTCTAACCAGACGCAAGCAACAGAGAATTGATAGTGATTGAGCGAAATAATGTCTTAAACAATGTTGTATGTTGTGTCGTATCTTCGTTACTAGAGTGTAAGACAATGTTGTTGTTCATCTAGCTTACGGATGTATTTCAACTATTTGTTATATGAACCTGAAATTTATGAAATCACTACATTTATAAGTACACAAATCCATTCATTGAACTATTTGTAGAATTACAAGAACTATTCAAAAACAATTAAAATATCTCCCTTCATTGATAAGTCGTGGATAAACATTACAAATCCATTACAAGATAAATGGTTTGGTCATTCATCCAAACAATTTCATTCATTATCATCATCATTTGATATCTCAATATCAGATTCATACATAGCATCCATGCTCCAGGCGAAGTACTGGTGTGCATCATCCATTAACCCATCTTCGGCACGCTCATTTGCGGTCTTCATTAGTGAGGACCTTTGCAACCGTTGGGTCATGCGATTAACTTCGTCGCGGATACGATGCAATGCCCTTTGCAACAACTGTGGAGTGTCAGTTGGCATACGCATGGCTAACCGGTGAGGAAATTTGATATTAACTTCACGGCATAATTGAACGAGAACGTTTGCTCGAGTTATGCGAAATTCCCACCAAGCTCTCATGGTATTGACGGTGGCACGTGAGTAACGTAAATTTGGATTTAATGGGTATTGAAATTCATCTCTATCTGCAGCCCAATAGCGACCCATTGCTGAACATAGATCAACCACCGTATATCTCATGATGATATCGCTCGAAATAGCTGTAAAACTTTTGTTGTGGTATGATGCGATATTTATACCATATATACACATGGTAGCTGTATGTATGAAATTATTGTAAACAACTATGCATCAGAGTTGTCACGTCAACTTTTATGACCTGAACAACTATGCATCAACTTGATAGGAGTTGTCACTTCGACTTTTATTTACTACTTAGTGCATATCTGAAGGTTTTAAGGAAAGTTCAAATCCGCTAGGAAATTTTATTAATTTTGCCGCTTACAAATATAATTCAATTTATTTTTCCTTGACAACATATTTAATTTCATTTTTTACCTTACATATTTCATTTAATTTAATTGGAGAAATTTGACCAATTTAATCTGAAGTTAATTATGTATTGATTTAAGTCGGTGTTGTTCTTGTCTGTAACACTTTCAAGTTCTGTACATCAAAAAACCCATTCATTCTAACTCTACTACAAATTAATCTTCAATACATTCTAACTGTATAATATTTCATCTTCAAAGTTTATGAATCTATTTGGGGCTGCATAGGGTGGCTTTTTAAACACAAAGGGTCTAATTGTTTTGTTATTTTGTTTTGACACCCCCTCAAAATTTTTATGAATTGCATAATTCACATGGGCACAGTAGGTATGGAACGATAATAAATTGTAGCTTGGCGCAGTGATACGTCCAACATTTCTCAGTGATGCTCGCCAATGACTTGAACAGACATAATAATTTGGATGCTTTGTTTTTTCCTCAGATGCTATGTGACTTTGTGCAGCAATGCAATGATGCATGTGACTTTATGCAGTGATACAGTGATGCATGTGACTTTGTGCAGTGATGCAATGATGCATGTCACTTTATGCAGTCACGCAGTAATGCATATGACTTTCTGACTTTGCCATACTTGTATACTTTATGACTTTTGTCCTCACATTACGTGATGCATGTGACTTTGTGCAGCACAACTTACATGCTTTGTTTTTTCCTCACATTTTAGAATTCATCTAAGTCACATTAATATGACCACATGGCAATAGTGTTGATAAACAATTATGTGATGGACTGAAGGAGTGAAGTGTAATTTACCGAATATAAAAAGAAGCAGAAAATGCAAAGAGGAGAAAATGGGATGACTGTGAAGTTCATTAAGTGAAAATAAGATAAAATATAGGCTGCAAAGTTCCAATCGTGTTTACATATCAGGTGACCATTTTATTATTTTGGTGAAAAAAACAACGATAGTTTTGCAGGTCGAAGTGAGTTGGACGGTTGTGTATTTACTTACACTCTATTTCATAGTTGTTTATGAACAATATTACTTTAAAACAAAGAAAATTAAAGCCGCTGTTTCATTTTATGATTTCATTCATAATTTTTTGAAAACACCAATTTGTACTGAAAACGCCAATTCCAAGTGACTACTTACTGTATTAAAAGAGTAAGCATGAAAGTATAGTTTCATGTGGCGATGTGACAACTCACTGCATTTTGTTTTATTTGACAATTCACTACTCGAATATGAAGGGATTGCATTGTGATCCTCTGTCCTACAATTATGATTTTATCTGACAACCACATCCGTGACTACATCACAGGTACACAAAGTCACGGCTACTCAGGATTTGCATGAAATAAATAACATAAAATAATATCACGGGTATCACTTCTTCCATAGTGCCCCAGCATGCATTATCATCACTAGATCATCTCTAGTTAACCCCCACTATGATGTCTATAAATAGTGATACCCCCAGTATGATGTTTGTTCAAGTCATAACAATAGTAATATATTTACAATTACTATTATTATTTGTCTGTTTATTTTATGAACAATGTCTTCAAGAGGAGCAGGAAGTTCACGCCGGCAAAGAAATCCGAAAGTGTGGCTGCTACCTCCATTTACTTATGACTACCAGAGCGAAAAGTACTTGAGTTCGAAGGATTATTATGCTGGTATCCGAGCAGAATGGGCGTTCAAGGTAACGAAGCAAGAAGGATTGTTTAATGATCTACGTAACTTTGGGGGCACCGGTACCTCATCGTCGTTCATTGACCATGGCTAGACGAAATGTGAGTGACTATGAAAAAGCAGTTAGCAGAATTAAGAAGGAGAACAACAGAATGTTGATGCGGAGATGTCGACATTTCATGCTTCAGCTAGCCACCGAAATGGCAGAAGCAAGCAACAGAGATTTGACAGTGATTGAGCGAAATAATGTCTTAAACAATGAAAAATATCTCTCTGACTACTACATGTCAGATGAAGAATGAGAAATCAAACACCTTTATCTTTCATATATGTTTGTATGTTGTGTCGTATCTTCGTTACTGGAGTGTAAGACAATGTTGTTGTTCATCTAACATACGGATGTATTTCAAGTATTTGTTTTATGAACCTGAAGTTTATGAAATAACTACATTTATAACTACACATTTATTAGTTCATGACTTTCTTTATTGAATTGCAATGAGTTAATGAATGTTCTGGATTAATGTATGTTGAATTATGTGAATGCTTAAAACACATAAAACAGAACAGGTAGCTCGGTGAAAAGCTTCCCTTAACTTGGGCTCATGAAATAGGGATCCTCTACGTAAAGAATTTCAATCTCCATCAGGAAAGAAGAAAGAGTCGCCTTTCAATTCCTGGAAGTCCAGTCAAAATGATGACTTTGGTAAGAAATGGGGGTTGACAGAAAACTAAACTTGGGGGGTTGGACACACAAGGTCAAAGCCAAGTGGTTGGTCCAGCTAGGGGACTAAGTTTAAAACCCAATTGGTTTTACTTGATTTGCTTGTCAAAATCACTATTTACAATTAATTATACCCAAACATATTGTTTTCTGCAACTTTTTGAAGAAATTGACGATTCTCTTAGTATAGAATAGCAATCAACGCAAGGGAAAAAATGTAAGAAACTAGACTTGTAACCAGTTCTAATGACGCTGATTTCATATTTTTCGGATTTATACCGAAAGAGAACAACACTTCCGAAATTACTATGTAACATAAGTTTTCTGGACAGATTTGAATGCACCAGTTTTCTGGAAAAATTTGAATGCACCATGATATTCACAAATATTGGTGGCCAAGTACTCTTATCTAACCCACGTTTCACTCACAAGATCCACCATTATTTTAAAGTTTATTTCAAAAGTTGAGATTGTAAATGTTTCCCAAAATATTACAAATTGAATATTCAAAAGTTGATTTTAAAATAATTCCAAATGACAACAAAAATTCAAATAGTCATATTTTTCAATGAAATACAAATAGTTGGTCGTAACAATGAATGATGCATAGCTAAGTGAAACACAACATTGCCTACATAAGCTTCATTTTTTATTACAGTGACAATTCAGAAAGTCAGATGGATTGTCAAGTCATGTGACTTGGTGCACAGGCTTTGGTTTTCTCAATTTTTTGCTCGATTTTTTTATTACAGTGACAACTCATCTCTTATTGATATATGTGAGATTCTCAATTCAGAAAGTCACATAGCAACAGTGAATTCACTGATTTACCTTACAGTGAGCATGCCCTTATTTTGTCCGTATATGCAGATGGATTGTCAAGTCATGTGACTTGGTACACAGGCTTTGGTTTGCTCGATTTTTTTATTACAGTGACAACTCATCTCTTATTGATATATGTGAGATTCTCAATTCATAAAGTCACATGGCAACGGTGAATTCACTGATTTACCTTATAGTGAGCGTGCCCTTATTTTGTCCGTATATGTAGATGGATTGTCAAGTCACGTGACTTGGTGCACAGGCTTTGATTTTCTCAATTTTTTGATCAATTTTTTTATTATAGTGACAACTCATCTCTTATTGATATATGTGGGATTCTCAATTCAGAAAGTCACATGGCAACAGTGAATTCACTGATTTACCTTACAGTAAGCATGCCCTTATTTTGTCGGTATATGCAGATGGATTGTCAAGTCACGTGACTTGGTACACAGTATTTGCTTTACTCTGTTTTTTCATTCTAGTGACAACTCATACCTTGTTCGTATATGTGGGATTGTCATGCAGAAGCATCTTTCTAAAGCCGTTCATAACCAACTATATAAACGACTAAAGGTGAAGACACAACCTTACAACTCATTTCGCCCTACGAAATTATCATTCATTTGTTTTAAAAAATTAGCATGGCTACATGGTTCATGGGAGGGAGTGGGAATCACAGAGGTGGTAAGAACTTGACAGTTCACGACGAGGAGGGGGAAGGGGAAGTGGCGATGCTGAAGATGAAACACCATTTACTTTGTTAGATGCCTCTTGTGCTTATCATGATAGGTTTGGGAAGCGACATTTTGTCATGCCCAAGTACTATTGAGATCCATGTGGTTTTGTGGAGGATTCATCAGATAATCAAATAGGATATGGTTTAGCAAACGCTAGACTTCTGAAGTGGCCTGCACTATTTATAGAGCGAGTGCAAATGAAAAGATTATGTCGGGAAAATCGACTGAAGGTGCCAAAAGCATGTTCTGTTGAGATCCAAAAGGAAGATTCTGATAATGTTGATCGACTATGTGAAAGACTACAACATGAGATTTCTCAAATGCGCCGTAGGTTAGCCCGCGATATGCAGCTACACATAGTTAAGAAGGATGCCCAAAAGAACAGAACAGAACCAAATGTTGCGGCTATCAAGGGTATCATAGAGGATCCTGAATTTGTCTTTGACGCTGTGCTTTCGGATTGTTCAGACTCTAAGCCACCAGCTGATTTAAGCGCGAATTAGGTGTTAATGTCTACACTTCGGCAATATAACAACTTGCATTAATATGTAATGTCTGTGTAGGCTAAGTGTTTCCATAATGAGTTTGTCAGATTCTCTGCCTAATATTTGTCTGTCTAACTGTTATGTTTATGTATTGTGTGTTCAGTTCAGGATGTATATATTGTGTGTTTAGTTCATGGTGTCCAGAATGTATTTTTATGGGAGACTTATGTCTGTACTACCTATGTAACTGAAAACTGTTACATTTGCAACTTCAGTTATGTTGTTTTCATGCCTGTATGAGTATTTAGTAAATTAGTGACTTCTTATATTATGTATTAAGTTTTATTACAAAAATGTTGACAAAATTTATTTTAGGAGAAATACACATTCTCTTAACTTGTTCACCTTCTCAATCGTGAGAACCCAATAATGTAACCATTATTCATTGAATATAACAAATAACGTTCTCATTCTTACAAAAAACTACACTACCAATAGCGCTGTCTTAATTTTAAAAAAAAATTATGTTAAAAGCGTGGTTTGCAACCACGCTTTTTAATTGAAAGCGTGATTTCTAATAGCGCTTTCAATGTTCATCAAATTTTCGGCCCCAAACAGTGAAAGCGTGTTTTGTAATAGCGCTTTGGCCTAGTTTGGGAATTCCGTCCAAACTAGGCCTAGTTTCGGAATTAAGATGATAAATTGGCTTAATATAGGAAAAGCCCCGAAATATAGTGCACATTAAAAAAATAAATAAATATTTAAAACAAAAAATATTTATTCCCACTCTAGGGTGGGTTTCGTAAACACTTTGAAATTTTTGAAATTTTTGAAAAGTGATTTTGGAATTTTTTTTTCAAAAAATTTGAACTACAAAAAATTTTAAAAAAATTTCTCAAAAATTATATCTTGAGATACAAACCAAACAAGCCCTAGGTTTCAGTTTTCTGAATTAAGTTTTTTGAAAACTAAATTTTTTGTTTTTAATGAATATTTTTAAAATTTTAAGCATTTTTTTTTTACTTTTTTAGATGCATTTTACTTAGATGTGTTTAAAAAGTAAAATATTTGTAAACAAATATTTTCAAAAATTAAAAAATAAACAAAAATATGAAAAATTTACTGAATTTTCGTTTTTTTTTTTTTTTTTTTTGTATTTTTGGTATTTAGTGTATTTATGCTAGGTATGTTTAAAAACTTAAAATATTAAAAAATTCAACAAAAACAAAAAAATACAAAAAATAAGAAAATAGAATTTTCTAAAAAATGTTTTAGAAAACTCAAAGCGAGCATTACGTTTTAATTTTTATTTTTATTTGTGCTGTAATTTTCTAAAGAAACCCATCTTTGAATGCATTGCAATTGCTGCTCTCTTACTCATTTTTTGATTCCCAAGTCCAACCTTCCCGCATGAGAAAAAATAAGTAAAAAAAAAAATTTCTAAAACCATTTTTTATTAAAAATATTTTTGGTCAAAAAATCTTTATGTTGAAAATATAAATCAAAAAAATTAATGTAAAAACGACTTTCCTAAAACTATTTTTTATTAAAAATATTTTTGGTAAAAAATATTTAAGTTGAAAATATAAATTAAAAAAAATTAAAAATTAATGTAAAACCGATTTTACTGAAACCGTTTTCTAAAACGACTTTTCTAACACCGTTTTTTATTAAAAATATTTTTGATCAAAAAATATTTAAGTTGAAAATATAAATGAAAAAAAATTAAAAATTTATGTAAAACTGGTTTTACCAAAACCGTTTTCTAAAACGACTTTTCTAACGCCGTTTTTTATTAAAAATATTTTTGGTCAAAAAATATTTAAGTTGAAAATATAAATAAAAAAAATTAAAAATTAATGTAAAACCGGTTTTATCAAAACCGTTTTTAATTAATTTGGAATTAATTAAAAATTTAATTAAAACCGGCTTTTCTAAAGTCGTTTTTTATGTTCAAATTTTATTATTATTTTAATCACAAAACACGGCTTTTCAAAAGTCGTTTTCTAAAAAATGGCATTTCTAAAATCGTTTTACCCTATTATGGGAATAAAGATAAAAACACACCCTAAAGTGGGACTAAAATTTTGAAAATGGTATAGTCAGGGAAATCAGCCGTGATTAAGAGAGAGATAGTGAGCGTTGGATTACACAGGAACAGATAGGTGTGAAACTCAATATATGGGCAGATTGGTCATTTCACAAAATATATCGTTGTGGACATACTATTTTCATGAAAAGTTCTATTTTCCACACATTTAACTATTTTAATGTACACACTTAATGAAATATTATTTTAATGATAATTATATCCTAAATTAAAATTATCATAATGGGCATGTACCAATACCCACAATATTATATGAAAATATTCTCTATACATATCTTTTAAAAATAAAAAAATCTTAGTGTAGACCTTTTAACTAAAAAAAAACTAAACCCTAGTTTTTTTGTTTTTTTTTTCATTGTTGTTACTTTGCTTGCTACACATTTTATACTCATCTATTGCTTGCAAAGCAATAATCTCATAGCAACTCGCATATTGCTTTATTCTCTACGTTTATATTCTATTATTTATATCATTTCTTATTAGTTCCACAATGTTTGCTTGATTTTGTTATGGAAGGGTTGCAAAACAATGGAAGTTCAAACTCAAACAAAAATATGTCTGGTGACAGCAAAATCAGTGATGAAAATGTTAGTTTTTTTGTGCAATTTTTTTTTTCTTTTCATGGTTTTCGCTTAGACAATCAGTGTCGAATTATTTCATTATATTCGGATATCAACTACAGAATTATTTAATTTATTTCGACATACTAGTCAGAAAATAATAGATTATTTCGATACTTGAATACCTATTTTTAATAATTTTTTCGATATTTGAAAATCAAATTTATTAATTTATTCTGGTAATCAAGTGCTGAATTGTATTGTTTTATTTGGCTCTGTACTGCCAAATAAACTAAGGTTCAATATGATATTATGGTAGGTTGTACTAGTCATTTTACAGCAAAATGGGTAACTTTTAACATGATTGTCATAAGTTAATAATTTTTATTAGTTGTTTTGTTTAGTTTGTTCTTGTGAAAGTTGCGTGACATTATATACAGGTTTTCAACAATAAGGATGAATTGGTTACTTGAGTATGTGATATTGGAAAGACCAATGGCTTTATTATTATTATAAAGACGTCGGTGGTGTTTGCAAGCGACCAAGAATTTATCTTGCTTGTGAGCGGAGTGACAAGTATATATCATGTAACAAGTTGAAAGATGGCTCAAAAGACTTGTTGAGACAAGCTAGTACAAAGAAGTGCGAATGTCCGTTTGATTTGAGGGCATACAAGTTGAACATTGAATGTAGTTTGTAGATTGCATAATCATCTAATTGCGGAGCATCTACAAGAACATTCATATGCAGGGAGACTGTCAGCTAATGAGAAGTCACTATTAGTAAATGTGTTAAAGAGCCTGGTAAGACTAGAAAAGATACTCATTACACTCAAATAGAGGGATGCCCTTAATATGAGCACAATGAAATAGTTTACAATATATGACATCGATGTAGGGTTCTATAGAAAGTAGGTAGATCCCAGATACAACAACTAATGGGCGAATTAGCGAAACATAAGTACATTGAGTGTCATGGATGTGAGAAAGGCTCTATGACTGTCACGGACTTGTTTTGGGCACATCCAGTGAGCTTGGATTTGCTTCGTACATTCTCTCGTTTGTTGATATGGACTGCACATTTAAGACGAATAGATATCAGCTTCCTCTTCTTGAAATTGTGGAAGTGACATCAACTCAAATGACATTCTTCGTGGCTTTCACATACTAGCAAACTGAGCGGGTTAATAACTATGCAGGGGCATTATAAACATTGCATGATCTTATGGATAACAACATTTTATCTAAATTCATTGTCACAGACAGAGAGCTTGCCTTGATGAATGCCATTGAGAACACCTTTCCGAATGTCTGACATTTGTTATGTCGTTGGCATATTATAGCAAAATGCAAGAAAATGTTTGAGACAAAAGGAAAATGGGAAGAGTTTAACACTGCATCGAACTATTTAGTATTGTCATCGACTGAAGAGGAGTATAATGATCACCTTGCTATACTGTATAAGGATTTCAGTAACTATTGTGAAGCAGTCAAGTATGTTATTATGAGTTAGTAGAATCTGCATAACGAAAATTTGTTGCGGTACATACAGTCTTGTGTATGCATTTTGGTAATGTTATAACCAATCGGTAATATTTGTTTTTTCATTTTCTTATGAGTCATATTGTTGTTTTTAATTATTATGCTTGACTATTTTTTGTTTACATCTATGTGAAAGGTTGAGGTGTTCATGCTAGATTGAAAAGGCAATTAGGTTCAAGTCAAACGACATTTGAGATATCATTTGAAAAAATACATTGTCTACTTAAGTTGCAGCACATTCAAGTAAAATCATCATTCGAGAAGAGTTTAACTATTGTACAACATCAATTCAAACCTTCTCAATTCAGAGAGCTTTGGGTTAATGTGTCTATTTGTGCATTGGAATACGTGTTGGCAGAGAGTAAGAGAGCAAATTCAATTGGAATTGATGTTGTAGGACGTGGGTGTGTTCTTAGGCACACATATGGTTTACCTTGTACTCACGAGATTACAGATTACATGAGACAAGGTCGTCCTATTCCACTCGGTAGTATACATGTACATTGGACGCGACTTAATATATGTGTGCACAATCCGATGGTTGACAAATTGGTATTGACTTGTATCCCAGAACTTGAGATGATTTTAAAGTGATTTAATGAGTCTGATATTGCCACGCAATTAGATATATTGAAGAAGTTGAGGAAAATTACAAACCCAACAAGCGCTTTCCTGATTGAGCCTGATGTGAAGCCTAATCTATGTCGATGACATAATAAAGTTGATATATCTTGCCGTTGTGACCCATGTGTGTTTGAGTTAGTTGACAATGACCATGATAGCCAGAGCACAACTTCTAGTCATTCAAAGAAAAGAAGAGCTTCGAAAGTGCATGAAAAGAAGTGGAATGTAAAAACAAAGACGTATCGTACTAGAACAAGTTCACTGAGTGCATATGCTGTTGACTTCCCCCCTATATTAAAACCATTCATAATTTTGATAAAGGATATAGATGGTGATGGAAATTATGGCTTTAGAACTATTGTGGCTTTACTTGGTCTTGGAGAGAATGACTGCATACAAGTTAAGGGTGATCTTCTACGTGAATTGAATGATCGCAGAGATGAATACGTCGTACTATACGGGTCACATGAGAAGGTTGAAGAGCTGACACACATCTTGTCATAATTTGAAGATAGCGCAAACTTTGATCGTTGGATGACTATGCCTGACATAGGGCATCTGATTGCATCATTTTATAATGTAATCTTGTACCACTTGTCATTGCAATAGTGTCTTACTTTCTTACCTTTGAGATCACTGCCAGTAACTCCAGCTGATCGTCACGAGATTGCCATTAGATTTGTCAATGGAAATCATTTTGTGCAGGTATAACCTACGAAAATTACTTACCATTGTTGTTTAATACTTGTGTGTTTGCAAATTTCACGTATTTGGTAAATATGTAATTTTTATTATTATATTAATTTGATTGAATTTCTGTAACAACCCCAACCCATGATTAACCGTTAAACCATGATTAAGAATGACTAATGAGTAATTAAGGTGAAAATTATTAATTGCACGTGTTATGTGCTACATGAGTTTCTATCTGTTTTGCGTAGGAATATCTGTCTCCGATTTTGTTCTGTGTTTGCGAATTGAAGGCCTTATCGGCATTCGATTAGGAAATTGACTTGATTTCTGTGATAGTTAGAATTTTTAGAATTTTATGGTAAGTTTAATTAAAATTCAATTCGGAACGCATTAAAAAATAATTAAAGTCAATTTGCTTAACTTAAGTTAAGATTAATTAAATTTCCTAAGCAAGCCTATATAAGGCCTATACACACCACTTGAGTCACCTTTTCATCATAATCTTTGAGCCTACAAGAGACAAACGTGAGAGAGAGGAAGAAGAGACCAAGAGGGTTGAGATCAACACTTGAGCTTGAAAGAAATTGATAAACAATTCAAGGAAATTGGTATGGAACCTTAGAGAATTCACCAACTAGAGCTTCATTGAGAGATTGAGGTAGGAATTCCACCCTTGAATTGTATACTATGATGTCTAGACCATAAATTCAAGAGAATTTAGTTGAATAATGCAAGGATTGAGCTAGAATGGATGGACTTGAGCCATATCATGCATGCATGTACATTTTCTTACATTTTGAGTTAAACTTCAAGTAATTCTCACACGCATGTGCTAAGTCTACCTTTGTTTTGAGAATTCATCTTGTTTTGCATCATTTTATACCAAATGATCATGTCTTAGAAGCCTTGAAGCCAAACCATCTCATGCATGTTATGTTTTCAACGAATTAAGTTTTGTTTTGCACAATTGGCAAGCTTTTGGGCCTTGATTTTACAAAATGATCTTGAATTCTCTGTCTTCCAAGTTCACACATGTTTCCTTAAGTTTTTGGCCCAAAAGGATGAGTTCTGATGTGTTGAATTTGAGTTTTAAATAAGGAAGAGCAATATGGGAATTCCATATTCTACTCCTCCGTTCGAGCGACAAATCTTGCACTTGAGCGACCACTTTATGTCTTGTACCTCTGCTCGAGCGACCAAAAGTTGGCTCGAGCGTAAAATGCATGCTCGCAAAAGTTTACCATTTTTATAGATCGCTCGAGCGACAAGAGTTGTGCTCAAGTGAGGACCTCAGTCTCATGCTCGAGCGACCATTGAGTGGAGAATTCACACAGCCAATACTTTTGCAGAGTTTACAGACTGCTCGAGCGAAGGAAGTTACGCTCGAGCGACTACTCACATTTTTGAACCTCCGCTCGAGCGAAAAAAAGTTACGCTCGAGCGAGGCCTCTATTTTAAGCATATTGCTTAAGTGTTTTCAAGTACATTTCAACAACCCCATTGCGTCCTAAGCATTTCTAGGCCATGGTTAAGACATAATAATAAGGATAAGACTTAGAAAAACACTAAGAATAAATGTATTGGGTTAAGTTATATTCGGGTGTATGTTTCAAGAGTGTATCTGTTATTTTTGTGTAGGTCACGCGCCGTAAGCTCTTTCTGCTCTGTCTGTTTGCCTCTAAAGCCAACTATGAGTATTAACTTAGTAAAGCTATGTTCAACTTTATTAATTTTCTGTATGATGTAATAAGATCTGTTTTTCTGAAATGCTATCTGGAATGCTATTTGTTAATCATGAATGAGTGTCCATTTTTTTTAAATGTAATTGTGGCATCCATAGTTCACGTGGCCCACGTTCGAGGGTAACAATACCGTGGCTGATATGCACATGGCCCTCACCCAAGGGTACCAATACTGTGGCTTATGTTCATGTGGCCCTTGCCTGGAGGTAACAATACCGAGGCCTATATTCACGTGGCCCTCACCTGAGGGTAACAATACCATGGCTACTTGTACACAAAATGTGGACTTATGTGGTCGTCGGTACCAACTATGCAAATTTGATATGATATGACGGCTAAATGGATGTACTACATATAATTGCTATAATCTCTGGTTAAGTATGCGAACTGAATTTGTTTCTAATTCGAAATCTGCTATAGGACATCATTCATTAAATTCTTTACTCTGTTATTATTCGCTGGGCTTCCGCTAACTATTTATATTATATATATAGGTAACCAGGAGCGTGACCAGGCCTAAATTGCTACCTCGAGTTTTGGTGTGTCAACCACCCTTTTGTACCTTCCGAGGGGGTTTCGAATTAAGTCAAGCCTTGTGGCCATGTTTTGTAAATGTTTAAGACTTTATTTTCTGTTGATATATGAGCAAACTTTTGTTCATCTATATATGGGGCTCAGTTCCCTTTTTGCTCCATCTGCAATGACTATGACGTAAGACGACTTTATTTTTGACGTCACATATTTGTATATAAAGTTTTAAATTTCTGTCTCATATACGTCAGCACAGCTTTATGGACAATGTGTTTTATATATTTGCTTCCGCAACCCCTAAGTATATGTTATTCTATTTAGAGGTCTTTGGTAATCTAAGGATTACTGGCCGGTTATAATGCTAAACCTATTGGGGTAGGTTTAGGCTGTGACAGAGTGGTATTAAAGCACGTGTTATACCGCACACACATGTCCATATGAGTTATAAGGTGTCCTAGAAAAGAAGTAGGGACATTACATCTGCATGTATGAGTGTGTGTTGAATTCTTTCAATGTATAAACTGAATCTTAATATGAATTCATGAACTCTTGCAATTGAAAACAATGAACTTACTCCGAACATCGCAAACAAGATTATTCCTTTGTTTATTATTGCCTTGTTTACCTATAGCAAATGGAAAATACAAGAAGTAATGATGCCATTGAGTCTTCTGAGGCCTAAATGAGTAGAATGAAACAGATGCTTGCAGCTTGACTGAGGCAATGACGCAACAACGGAGGCAACAACCGTTACCTCCACCACCTTCGGTGCCAGTTGAGCCGGAAAACAATGATATTACTGTACTAACACATAAGTTCAATAAAATAAAGCTGCCAATCTTTTTGGGTGGGATTGAGCCGTTGAAAGCTGAAACATGGCTATTAGAGACTGAAAATATATTTGAAGTATTTCCGTGCTTGAAAATGCAGAAAGTTCTTTTGGCCACTTATACTCTAGAAGAAGAAGAGAGACGATGGTGGATGCTTATCCAAGATGGCAGTGGAACTATGACATGGAGTTAGTTTAAAGTAATATTCTATGAGAAATATTTTCCCCAATGCTTTAGAGATCGTAAGGTGTCAGAATTTCAAGAACTTAAGTAAGACAAGATGTTTGTAGCCGAGTATGAGGCTATGTTTACCGAGTTGGCCAGATTTGCTCCTCATATGGTTGACACAGATTACAAAAAGCCTCAGAAATTTGAAAGGGGATTAGTGTAGCGTCCCCGGTCTTTTCCCATTTAATTATTGTATCCGGACTGTTCCGTAGATTCTGTCATTGTATAATGGTTGTTGTTGTTATTCCTTATTTTCTCTTTTGGAATTATAGGATGTGTTGGGCAGGTTTGTTTCAGGTTGGTTGGGTTTAGAAACCAAGAGTTGCTGTCCAGGTTTTTGGTTCTTCGCTCGAGTGAGGAGTTGTTCGCTCGAGCGAGAGGTAGTGTTTGATTTGGACCTGTAGCTGTGCATTCTTGGCTCGAGCGAGCTTTTCTTCGCTCGAGCGAGTGAGTTCATCCTTCGCTCGAGCTATAGTTCCTTCGCTCGAGCGTGTGTCTGGATTCAGACCTGAGGGTTTGAGTTCTTCGCTCGACCGAGCTTTCTTTCGCTCGAGCGAGCATTTGAGTTGTTGGCTCGAGCAAGGCTTCCTTGGCTCGAGCGTAGTTTCTCTGTGTCTGGTCGCTCGAGCGACCAAGTCTTCGCTCGAGCGAGCCTGTCCAGTTTATATACACAGTAGCGGGATTTGATCAGTCTTTTTCATATTCTTTTGATTCAAAACCCCAGGTTCGACTTCTCTCTCTCCCTGCTCACCTTCTTTCTTAGATTTGATCCACTTAGGGTGTGTTTCTACCCTAGATCCTTCATTAAAAAGATAGAGTGAGGCAAGGGCTACCATTTAATCTGAGCATTTGACGATTTGGAGCACTTTGGTATTTTGGGCACTCATCTCTTTCTTCACCTTTTTGGGTTGTTTTCTTTGAGGTAGGGATTTCCTACTCCATTTTATAGGTTATGTTCTAAGTTTTGGTATTTTAATATGTTGGGAATACTTTGGTAAATTTTGGGAGAAACCTTAGTTGAATTATTGAATTGATTTGTATAAGTAATTCTTGGAATTGGGGAATTCATTGATTAAATGGCATAATTGGATAATTTGAATAATTTGTCTATTGAATTGTGGACATAGTTATTTTCAGTTTAGAAATAACTGTTTTGGACTATCGGTGGAGGATAGTCATGATTGTTGTAGACATTGCATGTGGATTAGGAATAACTGGAACTAATCACATGGGTTAAGTCATTAATTTTGACTGTGGCATTGATACAGAGAATACGTGTATTGATTGAGCATTGCATTTGCATACATTGTTTGTGTGTGGGAGGAGATAGGGGATGTACTCCACGGTTTAGGGGAAGATAGGGGATGGACCTCTAAACCGGATTTTGTTTGGGAGGAGATAGGGGATGGACTCCATTAGCATCACTTTTATGTGTGCTTATTTATATAGAAGTGTTTTATTGATACAGCACTAAAATGTGTATCAATCTGGAAGTATGAAGTGTTTGATTTGAGCTTGAGTCTCATTTGTTAGTTGATATTGGAAGAATGTGAATATGATATATGTGATTCACTGTTGTAAGTTTGGCCAGATTCTGAGCCATGTTGATAAAATTGGAAAGTAAAATGTATCTTAGACAATAGTGTCATGAGACTGTAAAATAAAGTAATTGATTATCTTGGTTAACCATCTATTGAATGCTATTGCTTTATTCATTGCTTATATGTGGTTTAGTATATTTCTACTGGGCTGTGGCTCACCCTTTATGGGAACATCATTTTCAGGTTCAGGTGATAAACTACCTCCAAGGAATTAGCTTGGGAGGGTTTGGCTTCTGGATTGAAGAAGACTTTTGTTCTGTTATTTGCTTTTATTTGTTAGCACATGTAAAAACTCAAGCCTAGGGCTTTTCTTGTATTGAGTTAGAACTCTAATGTTTGTAACCAAGTGTTGGCTTGGAAAGATGTAAGCCTGTAGGGCATTTTATTTGATTATTTAGTAATACTCTGATGAATGAATTAATAAAATGTCTTCTTTAAATAATGCATGTCAATGATATATAATAGATTAATTTTGAGGGCGTGACAACTTGGTATCAGAGCGTACCGGGTTTGAATACTTTGGGTACGTGGGAAGTGATTAGTATCACATTGGGTTCATCTCGTTTGATAGAGACTTAGTGTAATGTTATATGCTTATGTGATAACATGTTTATGTGATTATGTGGGTATGGAATGTAGTTTCTAGGATGTTGATTGGACCCTTGAGTTTCTTGTAGTCTTGTTGGAAAGGCACTTGATCACTGCTGCTTCCACCCGGAACTATAGTAACGCATTGGGACTATCATTATCCGGGAATGAAATTCGTAGGTGCTTATGTGATTATGTGCTTACGTGGAATGAATTATTATTGTCCATTGAATGAGGACGCGAGTGTTTAGCTTCGGCACATTTATTAATGTGCTAATGTCTTTGTTTCCTTTATTAGGATGTCAGGACGAGGACGAGGACGCGGTAGGCGTGGTAGGCCGGGTAGGCAGGAGTTGCCTGTGCCAGAAGAGATTCCGGCAGTTCAGGAGGGAATTGGCCAAGCCAATGTGGCCGAGCCAGTAGGCCAGCAGGCTATGGGCGCTCTCGCCCGAGAGATAGCAGGGGCATTCAGGGAGTCAGTAGGCATTCTTAGAGCTGAGAATCAAGCTCAGGCTGGTATTGCGGATGCGGGACCTTCCTTTCTGAAGAGGGAGTTCTTCCGGTCCAATCCGGATGAATTTGTGGGTGATCCTAAAGAGCCACTTAAGGCAGATGAATGGCTCGAACAGACAACGAAGACGTTTGAGATGCTTGGCATCGAAGACGAGGGGTTGAAAGTGACCTTGGCATCTTTCCAGTTGAAGGGGGATGCGGGTCAGTGGTGGAAATTTACTAAGGGGCGTATAGGAGGTACATGGGAGGCTTTTGTGAATGCATTCCAGGAGAAGTTTTTATCTCCGGCAGTCAGGGAGAAGCTGCGAGACCAGTTTTGTCAGCTTAAGCAGGCGAGTTCTTCAGTGGCCGAATTTGAGGCTGTATTTACTAGTTTGTCCAGGTTTGCACCTGAGTTGGTGGCGTCTGAGGAACGCCGTTGTATGGAGTTTGAGAAGAAGTTGAGGCGTGGCCTCAAGCTGAGAGTTGGGGGAACTATGATTCGAGATTATGGGCGTATGGTTGATGCTGCAGCCCATATGGAGATCATGATGCAGGAGGAGGAGGAAGGGCAGAAGGGCTCCAAGAGGAGTCAGGATGGTCAGAATGATGGTAGGAGACAGAAGGGTTTTAATCCCCAGCAGTCTCAGGGTAGCTTTTCTCGATCGACTTTTCCTGTACCGAGTGTTAGTTCAGGGAAAGGCAGTCAGGGAGACATTACCTGTTTCAAGTGTGGCCAGCTGGGCCACAAGTCTCCAGTTTGTCCTCAGAGGGGAGGAGTTCAGAGAGCAGCATCTTCTTCGGCTCGATCTCAGAGCCAGAGTCAGGGTAGAGGTCAGCCACTCTCGTGTTATCAGTGTAGTCAGCCAGGGCATATGAAGAGGTATTGCCCGCAGTTGGGTGGCACATCTGGTGCATCTGGTTTGAGGCCGATTCAGGGTCAGCAGCCAGCTCAGTCGGGTCAGGCCTCAAAGGCCAATCAGGGGGCTTCATCGTCTCAGTCGGTGCAGCAATCTTATGCTCCTAGGGTTGAGCAGGTTGAACAGAGGTCGTCTGGGCGTGTGTATGCTGTTACCGCGCAGGATCTTGTGCTAGCACCATCAGTTGTGAGAGGTACCTTCTTGTTTTGCAACTCGGTTGCTAATGTTTTGATTGATACGGGTGCATCTCATTCCTTTGTGTCTGCTGTATTTGCATCTGTTTTGGAGTTGGAATTAGCACAGTTAGCATCTCCTATATGTGTAATATCACCTCTTGGGGGTGAATTGATTTTGAAACAAGGCGTTAGGGGTTGTGATATAGAGGTTGATTATCATAGAATCCCATTTTCCTTTGTAGTTATGCCTATGAGGGGTTTCGATGTTATTTTGGGTATGGACTGGTTATCATCATACCGGGCAGTTATTGATTGCTACCGCCAGAGGGTCACTTGTTGTACCGTGAGCGGAGAGTATTTTCATTTTCTGGGGGACCGGGTTGGTGATGTGTTGCCACCGGGGTATGTTCGACGAGGAAGGAGTGAGCTTAGTGGGCTACTAGCTAACCTTTTGATTAGTGAGGATAATGAGACTCAGATTGTGTTGCCAAGGGTGGTTTGTGAGTACTCGGATGTCTTTCCCGAGGATCTTGTTGGATTGCCACCGCATCGGGAGATTGAGTTCTCTATTGACCTAGTGCCCGGCACGGCGCCGATTTCCATGGCACCTTATCGTTTTGCCCCAGCCGAGTTAGTTGAGTTGAAGATCCAACTCCAGGAGTTGCTAGATAAGGGCTTTATACGTCCTAGTGTTTCACCGTGGGGAGCACCGGCCCTCTTTGTTAAAAAGAAAGGTGGTGCTTTGAGACTTTGTATAGATTATCGGAAATTGAATCGGACTACGGTTAAGAATAAGTACCCTATGCCTCGTATCGATGATTTGTTTGACCAGTTGAAGGGTTCCCGTTGTTTCTCTAAGATAGACTTTAGATCGGGTTACCACCAGTTGAGGGTCAGGGAAGAGGATATTCCGAAGACGGCATTCCGTACGCGGTATGGCCATTATGAGTTTTTGGTGATGCCATTCGGGCTCACCAATGCACCGGCAGTTTTTATGGATTTGATGAACCGGATCTTCCGGGAATTCTTGGATCGGTTTGTAGTCGTTTTTGTGGACGACATCCTTATCTATTCGCCTTCTGAGGAGGAGCACGAGGCACATTTGAGGGTGGTGCTTGAGTTACTTAGAGCCCATAGGCTGTATGCCAAGTTTGGGAAGTGTGAGTTCTGGCTGAAAGAAGTCAAATTCTTAGGCCATGTGGTATCCGGTGAAGGAGTGTCTGTTGATACATCCAAGGTAGAGGCAGTGCAGGATTGGGCACAGCCTAAGAGTGTATTTGAGATCCGCAGTTTTCTGGGGTTAGCTGGGTATTACCGTCGGTTTGTGAAAGATTTCTCCAGGTTAGCATCACCATTGACTAAACTGACTCGGAAGGGAGTCAAATTTGTATGGAGTGAGACTTGTGAAAAGTCATTTCAGGAGTTGAAAGTTAGACTGACTACCGCTCCAGTATTGATTATTCCAGAGAGAGGGTTGGGTTATGCAGTCTATTGTGACGCCTCACGAGAGGGTCTGGGTTGTGTGTTAATGCAAGAAGGGAATGTAGTTTCCTATGGCTCTCGTCAGTTGAAAATTCACGAGCAGAATTACCCTACACATGATCTAGAGTTAGCAGCTGTGATATTTGCCTTGAAGATTTGGAGGCATTATCTTTATGGTGAGAAATTCGAGGTGTTCTCGGATCATAAGAGTTTGAAGTATTTATTTACACAGAAAGACTTAAACTTGAGGCAGAGGAGGTGGATGGAGTTCATAGAGGATTATGACTTTGAGTTGCATTATCATCCGGGAAAGGCCAATGTGGTGGCCGATGCCCTTAGCAGGAAACCTGTTGGTGACATAGCTAGTATAGCCATCCGAGAGTGGGAGATGTTGGGTGCACTTGGAGAGTTTGATTTACTTATAGGCGAATCCGTTGAGGCTGCAGCCTTGTTTTCTGTTATTGCACAGCCTACACTTGTGACTCGAGTGTTAGAGGCTCAGAGAGGTGACCTTGAGGTAGAATCTCTCCGTGAGAAGATTTCCAGTGGAAAGGATGAGAAAGGTTTGACGGTGTATTCCGACCTGAGTGTGAGATACCGAGACCGTCCGTTTGTGCCGGAGTCTTGCCGAGAGGAGGTACTCCGAGAGTTTCATCATTCACGCCTTGCGGTGCATCCGGGAGGCACTAAGATGTATCGGGATTTGGGTCGTCAGTTCTGGTGGCGGGGTATGAAGAGAGACGTGGCAGCTTTCGTATCTAAGTGTCTTACTTGTCAGCAAGTGAAGGCCGAACATCAGAGGCCAGCGGGTTTGTTGCAACCCTTGCCTATTGCCGAGTGGAAGTGGGAGCATGTCACTATGGACTTCGTTGTAGGTCTTCCGAGGACTCAGCGGGGTAGTGATGCTATTTGGGTGGTTGTAGACCGGTTGACTAAGTCGGCGCACTTTATTTCTATGCGCATGAGAGATTCGGTAGATCATCTTGCCGACTTGTATATTCGGGACATAGTGAGATTGCACGGGGTCCCAGTGACGATCGTCTCAGATAGAGATCCTCGTTTTACTGCTAGGTTGTGGCAGAGTTTGCAGAGTGCCTTAGGCACTAAGTTGACCTTTAGCACGGCTTATCATCCTCAGACTGACGGACAGTCCGAGCGTACTATTCAGATACTTGAAGATATGCTTCGGGGTTGTGTTCTAGACTTTAGTGGGTCGTGGGAGAGGCACTTGCCGTTGGTGGAGTTTGCCTACAACAACAGTTTCCAGTCTAGTATCGGTATGGCACCATTTGAGGCCTTGTATGGCCGACCGTGTAGATCTCCTGTGTGTTGGGCCGAGGTGGGTGATGCACCTCTGTTGGGTCCAGAGTTGGTGAGGGAAACTACGGAGAAAGTTGAGCTTATCCGTAAGAGGCTTGTTACAGCACGGAGTCGTCAGAAATCGTATGCCGACCGTAGGAGGAGACCTTTGGTGTTTGAGGTGGGTGATCATGTCTTTCTGAAGATATCACCTAGACGGGGTTTGATGAGGTTTGGGAAGAGTGGGAAGTTGTCCCCTCGATTCATTGGTCCGTTTGAGATCCTTGAGAGGATTGGCGAGGCTGCTTATCGTTTAGCTTTGCCGCCGCAGTTGTCTGGAGTACATGACGTGTTTCATGTGAGTATGCTTCGGAAGTATGAGCCGGATCCATCACATGTGTTGGATTGGACCGATTTAGTGGTTGATGTGGATATTTCGTATGAGGAGAGACCGGTTCGAGTATTGGATAGGCGGGATCAAGTCTTGCGAGGCAAGACCATCCCTTTGGTCAAAGTTTTGTGGAAACACCACGGAGTGGAGGAAGCCACTTGGGAACGTGAATTGGAAGTCCGCGAGAAATATCCGGACATGTTTGTTGATTTGTAATCTTATAACTAGATTCTGTTATATTGTTGAACTTAAGAGCTTTACATATGTCTTAAGTTGTAAAACATTGAGTATGTTTTGGTAATTGGCTGTATCTTGAAACTTGTTTCATTATAGAAGATTAGTGTAACATTGTATATGTTGGTTACATTGTTGGATGTGTTATATATATCATGCAATTGAATATGATATGGAAATTGTTAACATTGAAAGGAATGATGCATAATAGTGGTGCAGGTTGAAATATATGTTGTTTTATATATATTGTGTGGGATACCTCTTGATAAAAAGATGAAGTGACCAGTATTGGGTTAAATTGTTTATTATTGTTATATACTATCTTTGGGTATTAAAAAAAAAAAAAACCCTGTTTTCAAATTTGTGCCTAATTTCGGGGACGAAATTCTTTGAAGGGGGGGAGGTTGTAGCGTCCCCGGTCTTTTCCCATTTAATTATTGTATCCGGACTGTTCCGTAGATTCTGTCATTGTATAATGGTTGTTGTTGTTATTCCTTATTTTCTCTTTTGGAATTATAGGATGTGTTGGGCAGGTTTGTTTCAGGTTGGTTGGGTTTAGAAACCAAGAGTTGCTGTCCAGGTTTTTGGTTCTTCGCTCGAGCGAGGAGTTGTTCGCTCGAGCGAGAGGTAGTGTTTGATTTGGACCTGTAGCTGTGCATTCTTGGCTCGAGCGAGCTTTTCTTCGCTCGAGCGAGTGAGTTCATCCTTCGCTCGAGCTATAGTTCCTTCGCTCGAGCGTGTGTCTGGATTCAGACCTGAGGGTTTGAGTTCTTCGCTCGACCGAGCTTTCTTTCGCTCGAGCGAGCATTTGAGTTGTTGGCTCGAGCAAGGCTTCCTTGGCTCGAGCGTAGTTTCTCTGTGTCTGGTCGCTCGAGCGACCAAGTCTTCGCTCGAGCGAGCCTGTCCAGTTTATATACACAGCAGCGGGATTTGATCAGTCTTTTTCATATTCTTTTGATTCAAAACCCCAGGTTCGACTTCTCTCTCTCCCTACTCACCTTCTTTCTTAGATTTGATCCACTTAGGGTGTGTTTCTACCCTAGATCCTTCATTAAAAAGATAGAGTGAGGCAAGGGCTACCATTTAATCTGAGCATTTGACGATTTGGAGCACTTTGGTATTTTGGGCACTCATCTCTTTCTTCACCTTTTTGGGTTGTTTTCTTTGAGGTAGGGATTTCCTACTCCATTTTATAGGTTATGTTCTAAGTTTTGGTATTTTAATATGTTGGGAATACTTTGGTAAATTTTGGGAGAAACCTTAGTTGAATTATTGAATTGATTTGTATAAGTAATTCTTGGAATTGGGGAATTCATTGATTAAATGGCATAATTGGATAATTTGAATAATTTGTCTATTGAATTGTGGACATAGTTATTTTCAGTTTAGAAATAACTGTTTTGGACTATCGGTGGAGGATAGTCATGATTGTTGTAGACATTGCATGTGGATTAGGAATAACTGGAACTAATCACATGGGTTAAGTCATTAATTTTGACTGTGGCATTGATACAGAGAATACGTGTATTGATTGAGCATTGCATTTGCATACATTGTTTGTGTGTGGGAGGAGATAGGGGATGTACTCCACGGTTTAGGGGAAGATAGGGGATGGACCTCTAAACCGGATTTTGTTTGGGAGGAGATAGGGGATGGACTCCATTAGCATCACTTTTATGTGTGCTTATTTATATAGAAGTGTTTTATTGATACAGCACTAAAATGTGTATCAATCTGGAAGTATGAAGTGTTTGATTTGAGCTTGAGTCTCATTTGTTAGTTGATATTGGAAGAATGTGAATATGATATATGTGATTCACTGTTGTAAGTTTGGCCAGATTCTGAGCCATGTTGATAAAATTGGAAAGTAAAATGTATCTTAGACAATAGTGTCATGAGACTGTAAAATAAAGTAATTGATTATCTTGGTTAACCATCTATTGAATGCTATTGCTTTATTCATTGCTTATATGTGGTTTAGTATATTTCTACTGGGCTGTGGCTCACCCTTTATGGGAACATCATTTTCAGGTTCAGGTGATAAACTACCTCCAAGGAATTAGCTTGGGAGGGTTTGGCTTCTGGATTGAAGAAGACTTTTGTTCTGTTATTTGCTTTTATTTGTTAGCACATGTAAAAACTCAAGCCTAGGGCTTTTCTTGTATTGAGTTAGAACTCTAATGTTTGTAACCAAGTATTGGCTTGGAAAGATGTAAGCCTGTAGGGCATTTTATTTGATTATTTAGTAATACTCTGATGAATGAATTAATAAAATGTCTTCTTTAAATAATGCATGTCAATGATATATAATAGATTAATTTTGAGGGCGTGACAATTAGATCTGGACGTTTCGATTGAGTAGGCGTTTTAAAGTTGCATACATGTGTGGAAATAATTGATAGAGCATTGATGTCAGAGGCCATTTTGGCAGCAAAGAAACAAGCTCCAGCTCCAACAACTGAATGGAAGGGTAAATGATCCAGATTTCATTTCAAGAAAGGTCGGTCATTTTCACAAAAGGCAGAATACGGGATCCTCCAGTAGCTCTAGTCAGAGTAATGGATCTATTTTAAATTGTCCCGATTGCGGAAAAAAGCATAAAGGCACATGTTATCGTACATCAGGTGCTTGTTTTCGATGTGGCAAGACTGGCCACATGGTTAGAGATTATCTGCTGAGATCTGATGATGCTAATCGTCCTATAGTAAGTTCAGCCGGGTCTACTTCTATAGCAAGAACAAATGCATCAGCTAATGCTAAGGGTAACACGGGAAATAAGACGCTGAGACAAGGAAGAGTGTTCGCCCTAGCACCCAGGGATGTACAGAACACCGAGTCTGTGGTGTTAGGTATAATTTCCATCTGTAACCAAAATGCATATGTCCTGATAGATTCTGGTTCTACAAACTCATTTATGTCGCATGTCTTTTTTTGGGAACTGACTAGACCTTTAGAACCTATGAATTATTTACTGTTTGTTTCTACACCATTTGGGGATTCTATGGTATATACTTATGTTTATCCGACATGTGAACTAGTAATTGGTGATGTGACATTGTATGCTGATTTATTGCCATTGGGTATTGATTATTTTGATTGCATACTAGGTATGGACTGGTTGATGAATTACTGTGCAACTATTGACTATGTGAATAAAGCCGTTGTGTTTCGTCCACCTGGCTTACCTAAATTTGCGTTTACTGGGAATGGGGTAGTTCCCCCTCCCCAATATTTGATTTCTGCCATGAAAGCTGTTAAACTACTTAGGAAGGGATGTAGAGGGTATGTGTGTTGTGTTTTGACTGTGATTTCTAATAGTCTTACCATAGAGAACATCTCGGTAGTAAATGAATTTCCTGATGCATTTTCAACTGAATTGCCCAGGGAGTTAATTAATAGAGAAATTGACTTTACTATAGATGTTGTACCCGAAACACAACCAATTTCCAAAATCTCGTATAGAATGTCAACTTCTAAGTTGAAAGAATTAAAAAGCCAACTTCAAGACTTGTTAGACAAGAAGTTCATCCAACCGAGCACTTCACCTCGGGGTGCTCTAGTTTTATTTGTTAAAAAGAGAAACGAATCTTTGAGGTTGTGTATAGACTATCGGGAGTTGAACAAAGTGACTATCAAGAATAAATACCCACTATCTCGAATAGATGACTTATTTGACCAACTACAGGGAGCCCAAGTCTTTTCAAAAATTGACCTTAGATCCAAATACCACCAATTGAAAGTTAAAGTAGAAGATATAGAGAAAATCGCATTCCGGACGAGATATGAGCACTATAAATTTTTAGTCATGCCATTTGGGGTAACGAATGCACCTGTAGCTTTTATGGACCTAATGAATAGGGTGTTTAAACAATTTCTTGATGAATTTATTGTTGTGTTTATTGATGATATCTTCATTTACTCCAAAAGCAGGGAAGAATATGAATATCACCTGAGAACTGCTTTACAGATGTTAAGAGAAAAGAAGTTGTATGCAAAACTATCCAAATGTGAATTCTGGCTTGACAACATAGCATTTTTGGGACATGTGATTGACAAGGATGATATATCAGTGGACCCACAGAAAATTGAAACCATTGTAGACTGGCCAAGGCCAACCAATGTGTCTGAAGTTAGAAGTTTTTTGGGGCTTGCAGGCTATTATCGCAGTTTTGTGAAAGATTTCTCAAAGCTTGCCTTGCCACTCACTCAACTGACTTAGAAAAATGTACCATTTGATTGGAATGATTAACAAGAGTCAGCCTTTCAAGACCTAAAAACTAGACTGGTAACTGCACCAATTCTGATCTTGCCTAATGGAACCGATGGGTTTCAGATTTATAGTGATGCTTCCTACAAAGGTTTAAGATGTGTACTATTGCAAAATGGTAAGGTGATTGCTTATGCTTCTCGGCAACTCTGACCACATGAAAAGAACTATCCAACACATGACCTTAAACTAGCAGCTGTGGTGTTTGCCTTGGAAATTTGGCGACATTATTTGTATGGTGTGACTTGCGAGGTGTATACTGAGCATAAAAGCTTGAAATACTTATTCACCCAAAAAGAACTGAACATGAGATAGAGGCGATGACTTGAATTAATCAAGGATTATGACTTGCAGATTTTGTACCATTTAGGAAAAGCTAATACAGTGGCGGATGCCTTGAGGCAAAAATTTATTGGAAATTTGTCATGTTTGCTCATCGGCTAGAGGGCTAGAGGGAATTGTTATGTAACCTAGACAGAAATGAGATTGAAATTGTGTTGCGTGAACAAGGTGGAATCCTAGCTGCCATTTCTGCTTAACCTACCATCATTGGAGAAATTAGAGAGAAGCAACTTGAAGATGAGTCTCTGAAGAAAATTGTTGATGAGATTGACTCAAAGCCAAAGTCAGGATTTGTGTTAGAGAAAAATGTATTGAAATTTCAGGGTAGACTTTGTGTATCAGACCATTCTGAATTGAGAAAACGTGTTATGACTAAGGCCCACAACTCCAAATTTGTTATGCATCCGGGGAATACAAAGATGTATCAAGACTTGAAACAGAATTTATGGTGGCCTGGAATGAAAAGAAGTATCGCTGACTATGTGGCTAAATGTTTGTATTGCGAACAAGTTAAAGCCAAACATCAATGACCCGTTGGACTACTTCAGTTGCTTCCAATACCGGAATGGAAATGAGAGCACATTACCATGGATTTCATTGTGGAATTGCTTCGCTCCTCTCGAGGTATGGATTCTATCTGGGTCATAGTTGACCGTTTGACTAAATCTGCTCATTTTCTGCCTGTTACAACTTTTTACAATGCAATTAAGTTAGCTAACATTTATGTGAATGAGATTGTGAGATTACATGGTATGCTTGTATCTATCGTATCAGACAGAGACTCTAAGATCATGTCAAGATTCTGGCAGAGTTTACAACAGGCCTTGGGAACTGAACTGCGACTGAACAGCGCCTACCATTCACAAACAGACGGCCAAACTGAACGAACCAATCAAACTTTGAAAGATATGTTACGAATGTGTGTATTGGACTTCCAAGGCAATTAGGAGGCCTATTTACCATTGGCCAAATTTGTGTATAATAACAACTATCACTCAAGTATTGGGATGGCTCCTTATGAAGCTCTGTATGGTATAAAATGCCGTTCACCGATCTGTTGGGCTGAGATAGGTGACAGATCTTTGTTGGGGCCGGAACTTGTGCAAGAAACGACGGAAAATATGAAATTGATTCAACAAAGATTGAAAACTGCAAAAAACCGCCAAAAGAGTTATGTCGATGTCCGAAGAAGAGATAGAGAATATGAAGTTAGGGATCACATATTTTATCAAAGTAACGCCAATGAAAGGGCAAACTCGGTTTGGTGTGAAAGGGAAGCTGGCACCAAGATATGTTGAGCCATACGAAGTCCTTGAGAAGATCAACCCAGTGACGTATCGGGTAGCCCTACCGACGGTTATAGAACATATACATGATGTTTTTCATGTTTCGATGCTTCGGGAATATGTACGAGATCTATTCCATGTAATTGAGCCGACTCATGTGCTTCTGAAAGATGACAATACGTACGAAGATAGGCCAATACAGATTATTAATTGCCGAATCAAAAGATTAAGAAACAAGGAAATCCCATTGGTGAAGATTGATTGGCAAAACCATGGAGGGACTTATGTGACTTGGGAGATCGAGGAAGATATGATGAAGAGGCACCTAGATTTGTTCCCTCTAGATCCGGTATTCTTCCAAAACGAAGGTAATTCGAGTTTGGAGGACCAAACTCTTTTAAGGGGAGAAGACTATAACAACCCCGACCTATGATTAACCGTTAAACCATGAGTAAGAATGCCTAATGAGTAATTAAGGTGAAAATTATTAATTGCATGTGTTATGTGCTATATGAGTTTCTATCTGTTTTGCGTAGGAATATCTGTCTCCGATTTTGTTCTGTTTTGCGAATTGAAGGCCTTATCGGCATTCGATTAGGAAATTGACTTGATTTCTGTGATAATTAGAATTTTTATAATTTTATGGTAAGTTTAATTAAAATTCGATTTGGAACGCATTAAAAAATAATTAAAGTCAATTTGCTTAGCTTAAGTTAAGATTAATTAAATTTCCTAAGCAAGCCTATATAAGGCCTATACACACCACTTGAGTCACCTTTTCATCATAATCTTGGAGCCTACAAGAGACAAACGTGAGAGAGAGGAAGAAGAGACCAAGAGGGTTGAGATTAACACTTGAGCTTGAAAGAAATTGCTAGACAATTCAAGGAAATTGGTATTTAACCTTAGAGAATTCACCAACTAGAGCTTCATTGAGAGATTGAGGTAGGAATTCCACCCTTGAATTGTATACTATGATGTCTAGACCATAAATTCAAGAGAATTTAGTTGAATAATGCAAGGATTGAGCCAGAATGGATGAACTTGAGCCATATTATGCATGCATGCACATTTGCTTACATTTTAAGTTAAATTTCAAGTAATTCTCACATGCATATTCTAAGTCTACCTTTGTTTTGAGAATTCATCTTGTTTTGCATCATTTTTATACCAAATGATCATGTCTTGGAAGCCTTGAAGCCAAACCATCTCATGCATGTTATGTTTTCAACGAATTAAGTTTTGTTTTGCACAATTGGCAAGCTTTTGGGCCTTGATTTTACGAAATGATCTTGAATTCTCGATGTTTTCCAAGTTCACACACAAGTTTTCTTAAGTTTTTTGCCCAAAAGGATGAGTTCTGATGTGTTGAATTCGAGTTTTGAACAAGGAAGAGCAATCTGGAAATTCCAGATTTTACTCATTCCCTCGAGCGACCACTCTGTGTCTTGCACCTCTGCTCGAGCGACCAAAAGTTGGCTCGAGTGTAAAATACATGCTCCAAGAAGTTTACCATTTTTGTAGATCGCTCGGGCGACAAGAGTTGTGCTCGAGCGAGGACCTCAGTCTCACGCTCGAGTGATCATCGAGTGGCCATCGAGCGGAGAATTCACACAACCAGTACTTTTGCTAAATTTACAGACCGCTTGAGCGAAGGAAGTTACACTTGAGCGACTACTCACATTTTTTAACCTCCGCTCGAGCGAAAAAAGTTGCGCTCGAGCGAGGCCCCTATTTTCAGTATATTGCCTAAGTGTTTTCAAGTACATTTCAGCAGCCTCATTGCGTCCTAGGCATTCCTAGGCCATGGTTAAGACATAATAATAAGGATAAGACTTAGAAACATACTAAGAATGAATGTATTGGGTTAAGTTATATCCGAGTGTATGTTTCAAGAATGTATCTTTTATGTTTGTGTAGGTCACGCGCCGTAAGCTTTTTCTACTCTGTATGTCTACCTTTGAAGCCAACTATGCGTATTAACTTAGTAAAGCTATGTTCAACTTTATTTATTTTCTATATGATGTAATAAGATCTGTTTTTCTGAAATGCTATTTGGAATGCTATCTGTAAATCATGAATGAGTGTCCATTTTTCTGAAATGTGATTGTGGCATCTATAGTTCACGTGGTCCTCGCTCGGGGGTAACAATACCGTGGCTGATATGCACGTGGCCCTCGCCTAGGGATAACAATACTGTGGCTTATACTCATGTGGCCCTTGCCCGGGGGTAACAATACCAAGGCCTATGTTCACGTGGCCCTCGCCTGGGGGTAACAATACTATGGCTACTTGTGCACAAGATGTGGACCTCTGTGGTCGTCGGTACCGACTATGTAAATTTGATATGATATGACGGCTAAATGGATATACCATATATAACTGCTATAATCTCTGGTTAAGTATGCGGAACTGAATTTGTTTCTGATTCAAAATCTTCTATAGGACATCATTTATTAAATTCTTTACTCTGTTATTATTCACTAGGCTTCCGCTCACTATTTATATTATGTATGTAGGTGACCAGGCGCGTGACCAGGCCTAAGCTGCTGCCTGGAGTTTTGTTGTGTCAGCTACCTTTTTGTACCTCCCGAGGGGGTTTCGGATTAAGTTAAGCCTTATGGGCATGTTTTGTAAACGTTTAAGACTTTGTTTTCTGTTGATATACGAGCAAACTTTTGTTCATTTGTATATGGGGCTCAGTTCCCTTTTTGCTCCATTTGTAATGAATGTGATGTAAGACGACTTTATTTTTGACGTCACATATTTGTATATAAAGTTTAAATTTTTGTTCCATATACGTCAGCACAGCTCCATGGACAATGTGTTTTATCTATTTGCTTCCGCAACCACTAATTATATGTTATTTTGTTCAGAGGCCTTTGGTAATTCAATGATTACTGGCCGGTTATAACGCTAAAGCTATAGGGGCGGGTTTCGGTTATGACAATTTCATTGCATGTTCATGCACGTATTTTTGGAGGCCGATCATCCGGTTCCTCCCATTGTTGTGCTTTGGCGAGTTCACCATCACCCTTGTGCATCAAAATAGGAGAATACATATGTTAGCCACATTTAGAAATTCAAAGACAACATAGGACCTAATGTAAGTACTCGAGAGACATTTGATATGGTTGACACTGACTGATGTATTAGAGAGAAGTTCTAGAATATTTAAAAGATTTAAGAGATTAGTTTTTATGATTTATAATAGCACGGAGTTCTGAAATGGATATCATTTTGCCCTTGGATTTTGTAATGGCCATTTTTTGATGGAATATCACATAAGTTATAGTTGTCTTATGTATGAAATGGATATCATATTGTTTACATTGTTTGAACACAAAACGTAATAAAAATAATATTAACCAAGTGCAACTACCGTTAAAGAGTAATAATATTAACCAACAAGTATCCAAAAAGACAAAATAATATCAACTAGTAGTTCAATCCATCCACATCATCACAAAATACATGTTTTTTTATGCATAATACAAAGAGTAATAATAATATTAAAGAGTACCACTGATAAATACCTACTACTAAATTACTAAATCTACCAAAGCATCCAAAAAGTACATAATCCAAAGATAATAATAATATTTGTCTCCTTGTACATCCACCAACACCATCACAAAATACCTAATATAACATTATGAACTACTATCAACTACGTGATCGGCGAGTGTAATGTGCTCCAAAACGATATGCAGTAGAAGAGCAAAGTGCAGACCGATCCTGAGTGGATGTGCTAGGTGCAACTTCACCAATGTGCTGATCATGCAAAAGGTGTTCAATTGCATCTATTGCATAGTAAAGCCTATCAGGATGTTCAACACTGTCCTCATAGCCAGACTCAATGAAAGGATAAGTAATCTAATATATCTGTGACATACGCTACATTAAGAGAACAAGTACAACATTATATACATTGTCTGAACAGTTTACATACATAAGTTGTAATGTAAATGAAAAAGATGATACCTGTGCATCTTGGCTAGGATACTGATAATGATGAATATTCACTAGGTTTTGAACATACATGTGATAACCTTGTCCCTTAATATGCTAATTGGTCCTTGTTGTGAATTTGATTATGTATTTGATATGATTTTGTGTGCCATTTATATGAATATATGTGGTTTTAAATTTCTATCTGTTCACCGTAGGAATATCTGTTTGATTACCTGCTTTGGAATTTTAAATTGAAGGCCTTATCGGCCACCAAATCCGAAATTGACTGCACCGTTGTGATTGGCGTAATTTTTAGAGCCTACGGTGAAATTTAATTGAAAATTGATTTAGATCAAATTAAATAGATTAAATTGGTATTATAGTGCTCAATTATTTAATTTTAATCAATTGTGACTAATGGGACCTATAAAGAGGGGCACTACACACTCAATTTCCCTTTTTGTTCATTTGAGCCGAAAATTGCTCTAAGGAAGGAGAGTGAGGGTCGGCTAGAGAGAGGGAGAGGGAAACAATTGAAGTTTTGATCTTGAACTTGAGTGATTTGGAGACCAACTCAAGAGTTAAGCATAAGTTTGGAAGATTAAGGCTCCTAGGTGAGTAATCAACCCTTAGCTCATGAGTTTGAGTTGTGTTTTTGTGAATTGAAGACTAAATGGTGAGTTAGATCATGAGTTGTGTTGATTTTGATGAGATATGTACATGCATGCATAGAATTGCTATGAATTGCCATAAATTTGTATAATCTAACATGTAGCATGTCAATTATAAAAGATTGAGGGTTGGATAATACATTCAAGCATGTTTTTGTTAAGTTTCATGAGAATGGACACCATTTGCATCATTTAAAATAGAAATGAAGTCAAAATTTGCATGCATGTTTGATTATTAAAAATGTGGAGCTTATATGAGGTTGAAAGCATGAGCCATGATTGATTTTGAATAATTGGACCATGATTTTGGGTGATTGGCTTCATGTTGTTTACATCCATGTGCTATATAATGTAATTGCATGTTTTGGACCGAAATCATGTGTTTAGAGCTTTTGAATAGCAAGTTTGAGCTCAAGAACATTGCTGGAAAACCCGAAATTCATGATGTCTGCTCGAGCGGGAAAACCGCCGCTCGAGCGTAAAATTCGGGCTCCCTGTATTTTTTTTTGCAGACATGGCGTCCGCGCGACCAAGGAAGTTCATGCTCGACCGGGGAGCTATGTAGGATGACTTTTCGCTCGAGCGCCCGAGTCCACGCTCGAGCGTAAAATCAAGGTAGCCAGAACTTTTGCAGACTTATTGGGTTCGCTCGAACGGGGAAGTCCACGCTTGAGTGGGGACCCCTGTTTCTAAAATTTTGAAAATGCATTCTGTGCTTCATTTTCTGTTCTCTTTCACTTCCAAGCACTCTTAGGCATGCATTGAGCATTATTAATGTGTTAAAAGGATAAGAATGAAGCCTAAAGAGGAATATGTGAATTAAGAACGGATTGAATCATTTGTGACCCATATGTGTTATATGATGTGTAGGGTCAAGCTTCAGGGCAAATCAACCAGCCGATCACTGTGAGTAATATCTTAATAAAGATATCTGAAGCATGTTATTTGTCCTATTACTTACTTCTATGTAAGTCTTATAAGTTCGTTAATTTGAATGACAAATGAATGGGCCAGAGGCCAGTATGATCTGAATGATAAATGAATGGGGCCAGAGGCCAGTATGACCCGAACGATAAATGCATGGGCCAGAGGCCAGTATGATCTGAATGATAAATGAATGGGCCAGAGGCCAGTCTAACATGAATGATAGAATGAATGGGCCAAAGGCCAGTTTGACATGATTGAAAGAATGGTTGGGCCAAAGGCCAGTCTGACATGAATGGAAGACAAATGGGCCAAAGGCCGTTTGACATGAATTGGGCCCAAGGCCGTCTGATGTATGTTGTTCTAATGTATCTTCTTTATTCAATATTATTCACTGGGCTTTTGCTCACGCTCATTCATGTGTTTGTAGGTGAGCTAAGAGAGGTCCAAACCCAGCCCCAGTGAAGTTTGTGTGGAACAACCAAGGTTTTGAAGAGTCAGCCCTTACGTCTCACGCACGAGACTCATCTCCGCCCTTTTGCTATCTTGTTTTATTTTGTCATGTTGGCGAAGACTTTAGACACATTTGTATATAGCTTTGATTGGCTGACTTAGACTTGAATGATCCTGTGTGTACAGAGTTTTGTGTTGGTACGTATTTTGATATGAGTTATTAACAGATATATGTATGGTTTGTTATGGCGTGCCATGTAAGCACAGCTCTACGGACAAAGTTTTAAATTTTGCTTTCGTTTGGCCCTTTTTACTCTGATGAGTTATGTCTAGTTTGGTTTAAGGCCGTAGGTAATCTCAGGATAACTGGCCGGTTATGTCCTTAACCCATGGGGGCAGGTTCGGGTCGTGACAATACATATAGGTAATAGTTTGGTACCAATCCATGTAACTATAAACACAACCCTAAGGTTGCCATATCGGTGTAGTCCTCCTTTACTCAGATAACACATGGTTGTCCCATGTCTCCTAAATGATGTCCAAGTATGCATACATAACATTGTAGCATGGAGCTATGGCTCCTTAAGAAGTACGCATAGGGCCAAGTGATGGATTAGGGATTGTTTGCACTCTGCCAAACTATCTTAAAACTTTATCAAGGTGATATTGTTCAACTACTTCCAAACACTTCAGGCAACCGTGGTAGAACATAACTAGATGACACAGATAGACATCTCTGAAACTCTGATACGGATCCCAAATAACCTACAAACAATAACAACTATAAGATATAACAACTATAAAATTTGTATGAAATAAAGTTTCAATTTCGAAGGACTTTTTAACTTAGGGGTTGTTTGGGATGTTTCTAAATAAGTGCACTTTTTGACTTTTTGTGAAATATGGGTTGGGTTTGAAGTGATGTGGTAGAGAGGTGATGTGACTTAAATAAGATGATGTGACTTAAATAGGATAGTGATTTTTTGACTTTTTGACTTTTTTAGTATATGCCAAACAAGGCCTTACATTGTGTACACCCAACCTATTAAGCTCCTCTTGAAAAGCCTGCAACTGTATCTCTTCACTAGACTCTTTCTGAGAAGTCCAACGGTAAACATGTGGCATGTGTTGAGCATAATTCGTATTGAGGTGTGGTCGGAATCTACGAAAGTGCTTATAAATCCATCATTCAAGAAGTGTTATGTAACTGGCTATTTATTTCACATTGGACCTACTAGTGTACCCCAACTATTTGTATAAGTATGCTAATGCAGCAGCACCTAAGCATATGAAGGTATAGTCATCAAATCGGATAACAAACTCAAATAAACAATGAGGAACCTAGTATCAGTCTTGTCACTGAAAAGTGTACAACCCAACAAAAATAGCAAGTATGCTCTACCTGCATATGCAATTCTTTCCATTGAATAATCGTCTGTAACATTGTGACAGTGTACCCTCAATCACTCAAGCCTCACTGAATTGCCTCAAGCACTAGACATCTCATGTCTGATCTTTTGCTCATCAATTTTCAACGTATTAACTACTAATGCAATAGCCCACCTTTTTGACAACTTGCGCATGCTAATAGATTTGCCTACAAGGGGAAGCCATAGGATAGTAGTGACATCGTCCAATGTGATAGTCATCTCTCCAATCGTCAAATGGAATGTGTTTATCTTCGGTTGCTATCTCTCAACAAAATTGGACACAACGATTTTGTTGAAAGTGGTATGTGCAACGAGCTAAGTGTGCAAGTCCTGACAACTCCACAATGTTTACAAATGTAGCAGTGTTGCCTTGTTCCTACCATGACCACGAACGAATCTTGGACAAGTGATTATGACACTTCAAGGGCCCTATTTCATCAGCACCATTCCAAATAGTTGCGGCAACTTGACTTTTAAAACTTTTAAGATTGACAGATCAGCTGGCCCTCTTGGAAATGGCTGAGTAAGGATATCTTCATAAACAATGTCAACATCATCACCAGTAGGGTCATCATCTATAGCAATATTGTCCATAACTGGTGCATTGTGTATAGTATCATCATCCATGACAATCGACATCCATCTGCATAAGCAAAATTGTTCTCATTAACCCAATAGAGCATTTAGGTTGAAAACACTCTAATAAAAATACAATGAAATAGTCAAATTGTAGTCATTAACCAATATAGCAATAACATTAGAGGTTAGACTAGGGTGTGTTCTCTACTTACATGAAATTTGAGTTCAAATCTCACTAGTAAAATAAAATAAAATAAAATAGTTGGAAAAGAGGAACCGAAAGGGGAAAAATAGACCTAAAAGAATAAAATGATAGCATGAATTTCAGTGAATAATACTAGCTTCCATGTCAGTGCACCACAACAGATTTGCTTATACTCTTATTCACAAAATCAAACTCTCAACAGCACTCCAATCCTGTCATCTTTTAAACATAAATGAACCCAAGGTCCACATGTAATGTTGTCTAAATAAATAAATAAATAAATAAACAATAAATAAATCATTCGGAACTGCAGTACCGAAACAAAATACATCATTCAGAAAATCTACTGTTGAAAAAATTGACAAAATTCAGAACTACGGAACTAAAATAATTTGTTAAATTCGGAATTCAACCATCGATATTTTTGTTTTTATTTGAAACTAACCTGTCGAATTAGTAAATATTATTCAGAAGTAAATTTCTGAAATAAACACATAAATTTGGAAGACCGGGACCGAAAACTTAAAATCGCAAAAGTTGAAAGAAAAAACGAGGGTTTTATGGCAATGGAGTGCATAAATGTCTAGAAATGATAAATGTAATAATAAAATGTTAAATGCAATAACAAAATGGAATGATGATTCACCTTTAACAATGCAATGGAGTCTTTTCCATGGTGTTGTCGATAGAGGTCTTTAATGGAATGGAGGTCTTCAATAGAGGACTTTGGTTCTTCAATGTGGGTCTTCACTTTGACTGTTGTAGAACTGTGGATCTACAAATTTTCAAACCGTAACAGTAGGTAGCGTATGGAAGGAGGGACAAGTGTGTGAAAGGAGAGTTGAAAGGGTGTGTGTATAATGATATAAGTGAAGGATATAATTGATACATTTAGTATATGAATTGAGAAAATTAATTAATAATTAAATTACAAAGTGTGTGTATTAAGAAATGATATGAATTGAGATAATTAAGTATGTGAAAATTGAAATTTTCTATTTTCATGCGAAGACTTTTAAATAAAAAAAATTCAAATTCGAATTTTTGACATGAAAGCCTAAACTAAAAAAATGTGAGAAAAAAGTAAGGATTGATTTAAAAAATTGACGAACGCAAATGGAAACACCAAACAAAAGAGCGTTTTAGAAAGATAAAATTAAAGTTGAGTTTTTGATTTTTTTAAATTTTTTTTATGTAAAAGAGAAATGAATTAAAAATTGATTTTTAACGCACTTCCCCAAAAAGGCCAAATGCGGTTTGGAGATAAAGATGCTAGCTAGCCTATTATTGAATTTGATCGGTGCGTTACGTGACATGGATTAGCCAATTTTTTCTCCCTACTCCTCCCTCTCTTCCCTCTGGTTTTGTCTCTCTCTGAACCCTAAACCCTTTGTATCTCTCTATCTTGGATCCAAGCCAGACTGGACACACAATTGAAGTGATTTATAGGGTTTTAAGGATTTCCACAACCAATATTTGCAGCGATGGAGGTTGATATGGAGACTTCTCCCAGCTACTTCGACCCCGAAGAACTCAGCACCAGAGAGCGCTATCGTGGTTATGGGTATTCTATTCTATTTACCATACCATACGCTTTCCATTTCAGTACTAATCACTTTTTTCCCTCTATTTCTGTTTCACTATCATATCACTATCATAACAACCCCTTTGTATCTTTAAAATGCCCAATTTCAACCAGTATCATTTGGGTTGTTCATATTTATTTCCATCAATTTGGTCTAACCACATTTATTTTCCCGTAGTATTAGTGCATTATGCTCTCAGGCAGTGTTGGTGAATAATGAATTGATGAAAGCGTTATGCACACTTGAACGCAAAGGCATCTTGGAGCGTAGGTGCAAAGCTCAAAGAAAATAATATATAATGATAATGATTCATAACATATATAATAAAAAGTTAAAAAGTCAAATAGCAATATATTTAGCCTTTTAACTGAAATGGTTAGAGTCTTATTCGGTTGTACAAAGGTTGTAGTTCAAATTTGCATAGGCTTGTTGATGTAGGACAAATAGAGATAGCAGCAACCGTTAGCTCTGGGGTTGATTTTAATGTCAAAGTGCAGAAAACATAATAGGAGAAGGAGAAGAAGAAGATAGTTCTAGGAATCACTCCTAAAATCCCTTGGGCATCACACCTAGGCTAAGAAGCACAGACATTGACACTCGTTGGACACTTTCCGACATGTGTCTGACTCTCGTCAAAATGTGTCCTATTTTTTTAAAAGATTTTTAGATCTGAACATTTGGAGGACACATGTGTCCATTGCTTAAACACAAAAGTCCACCGATTAGACACACATGAAACGAGTTAAGTTTGAACTAAATAACTTAGGATACAATAATAAAATAAAAAACAAAGTAAATTTATAAAATAAGTGTTATATTGCATTTTTTATTATTTTTGAATGACATATTCATATATGTGACATATGATAAATATATTAAATTATATATTTCATGCGTGTCCCCTGCGTGTCTTACATTTTTTGAAAGTTGGCATGTCTGCATGTTCATATCGCATATGTGTTGTGTCGCGTGTCCATGTCTGTGCTTCTTAGTACCTAGGATTTGATTGCGTCACACAATCCGTAAGAAAGTTTCAAAGCTTCTAAAATTCTCTAATATCAACTCTATTAACTTAGAAGCATTACACGACTTTATATAAGCTTTAGAGATTTCCTATTCCAACTAGAACTAAAAAAGAAAACTACTAAAAATACTGTGACTTTCAAAACTAATTTAAGGCCAAATAAGAACAATAAATTAAAACTAATTAAATAATTTGATCCACAAGACAACCCATGGGCAACCCCTACAGCCCATGTCAGCAAATATAAAAATTACCAAAATACCCCTGCCCTAAAAATCCTAGAAAACTTAAAAATAATAATAAAACAACACTCTAATAATATTAGAAATATGATTATATATGGTTCCTATTGGTTTTTCTTTGAAATTGTGCCAACTTTCTAATATTGTCAGTTCTTTGAATTTACGCTTCCTTGAGCTTCTTATACTTTGCATCACTTGCCAATATCTTTAAATTTGAAAACAATTATTGATGGATAATATAACAAGTGACCAACTAATCATATACCATTTAAACAAATCTTTTTATATAATTTCTCACGTGCTTTACCAAATATTCACAATTACAAAATATTCTCAATCATGATACTTGATAGTCATGATCAAAATGAAGTATATGCTTGAATAAAAATATATCTAAAAGTCAAAATTGAAAAACACTAGTGGTCCATGCCTAACACAAGCAATGCAATACAATCCTATAAGTGTATAATGATCATTCTCATTAAGCATACCACCATCATCATTGTAATCTAAAAGTAGAGCTAATAAATTATATATGTTAAAATATATAAAAAAAAAAGCTCGATTTAAGCTTATTAGATAGAATGTTTTTAGTGCAGTGTTGTAAATACGCTTCATTTTACCTACTAAAAGCTCTTCTGTTATTGCACTTTAAGTGCGTTTTTACCAACACTGCTTTAACAAATTACAGGATTTATTGTATTTCGCTTGTGCATACCTGCACTAAATGATTATGCAATGTGTAGGAAAAGGCACTCAACTTCCAGTCACGACAATTCAGTTTCTAAGTTCAGTGGAACCAGGATTTTGTATGATGGGCAGAGCATTGAAAGGCGGCCAAACGCTGCACTTTTTCTTGAAGATATCAAACAAGAGGTTGAGAGCTTTGATTTTGATCAATTAGAAGGAACACCTGCAAAGACACAATCTGCTTTGTGGAGAAAATCATTGGCTGGAGATGCTGCTGCTGATTCGATACGTCGACCTGGAAGTTATTCATTAAAATCTTGCAAGCATGAGGATGATGCATTGTCAGATGGTGGAGATACAACTTTTACTTTATTTGCTTCTCTACTTGATTCTGCTCTCCAAGGTGCTTGAAGTAAAATTCCTCAATTAAAATCACAATTTTCTCTGTTTTTGCATATGGATTGGTCTCTTGCGTCAATGGTTATAGATTTTGACCAGGTCTGAAGGATGTGTTTAAGTTGCATTTATTCATCTAACCTATGCTAGTTTATGTAGGTGTGAGATCACAAGATGTTTTCTTGAATCTAATTAATGTTTATCAATTTTGGAGCTGAGTGGATCATTTAAAAAAAAAAAATTGAACTTTAATTATTGTGGATTCAGTGACATCAAAGAGGGAAATTCATCAAGTGCATTAATCTTTTGGAGTTTCAGGAACTATTTGATTATGCTTTTGCATATGTGATGCCACTGTTTTTGTGTTTAATTATGTGTAAATCCAAGTTCACCCCTATGTGGAGTTTTTCTGTTTGTGCTATACATTATGGTATATATCCATTTAGGATTGCATGATGATGAAATGGTGCAATGCTACTTTGTTTTTTTGTTGTTTTTGGGATAGACATTTAATTACTTGCTAAAATTGGTATGGTAACTTTTCAAATTGCTTGATGCTTATGATCTTCTTTAGAAATGAAATTTGATTTTGACCTCAATTGAAGTTCATTTTGAGTCAACTTTTCTATCCTCTAGTTAAATTGTTATTTTACGTATTACAAAATCTTTAAATTTTTTATTTATGTTATTCTAAGCCATGTTGGATGCTGATCTAGTAACTGTTTGGTGCTAACCTAATAATTATTTCCATTCCATAACTCCTGGAGAATGTTTTGGAGGATTTTGGACCTAAGATGGTAGACTTGAGAAGCTTACAAAGATTATTGATTTGCTTCTTTGAAAGCTGCATGAATGCTTTATCTTGTTTCACATTTTAAATTATTACACTAATGTTCAGAATTTCCTTTCTGTGCTCAAGTTTCTTCTGCCACAAAACTTATTATGAATGACATTTATGATTCCCTTGTGTATCTTACAGTTGACATTCTGTGTATCACAGGGTTGATGCCTATCCCTAATCTGATATTGCAATTTGAGAGATCTTGCCGCAATGTATTAGAGTCAATAAGGTGGGTCTCACTCTTCTCGTATATTTGTATTTCTGTTGAAGAGTTTTCTTTCGGAATGTGTGCACATGTACCACTGTAGCATGTTGAGTATTCTGAATATTATTGTAGTATTTTATTGTGCATGCACGAGAAACATATCTTTATTAGGATGAAAATAGGAGGTGGGTAGACAAGGGAGGAGGAAGTCTCATTTCTAGTTTATAAAGAAAGAAACAATGAGAAAGGCTAAGAAGCACGGATACTTCTAAGAAGTTAATGTATCCGTGTCATGTCCGTGTCGGACACCGACACTCTTTGGACACTCTTAGGACACGTGTCTGACACTCTTCAAAATGTGTCCTATTTTAAATTTTTTTAAAGACCAAGACACTCTTTGAACACTTGGAGAACATGTTTCTATTGCCTAAACACACGTGGCTATTGATTATACACATGTAAAACTAACTATAAGTCTGAATAAAACAATTTAAGACACAATAATAAAACAAAAACCATATAAATTTATAGGAATCAGTGTCACATTACATTTTTTATTATCTTTGATTCTTTGAATAATATATTTATATATATAACATATAATAAATATATAAAATTACATATTTCATGCGTGTCCCTCACATGTCGTGTCCTGCATTTTTGAAAATTAGTATATCGGTCTGTCCGTGTCGTATCCGTGTCGTGTCACGTGTTTGTGTCCATGCTTCTTAGGAGAAAGGTCTCTACCTAAAATATTTTGTATAGTGCACATTTTTTGTGTGTGTATATACTGGCTCTGAATTGTGCTGAATGAGGTTCTTAGGATGTAGTTATCATGAATATTT
This sequence comes from Camellia sinensis, assembly GCF_055761805.1. Classification (NCBI taxonomy): domain Eukaryota; kingdom Viridiplantae; phylum Streptophyta; class Magnoliopsida; order Ericales; family Theaceae; genus Camellia; species Camellia sinensis. The sequence goes on from NC_138962.1 coordinate 106,282,765, forward strand.
TGTTTTGATTTTTTCATATTAAATTTGGTAATGCTTAGCATCTTGGTTGGTTGTTTTACTGTATCCTATGCTCTACTTCTGTATGTATGGATCCAATGATGGATCCAATGAAAGACATAGAATTGTGGAGGACAAGTTGATGAGGCAGAAGGCTCGACTCTTACTTGATGAGGCTGCTTCTTGGTCTCTTTTGTGGTACCTATATGGGAAATGAAATAAATCTCTACCATTAATGTTCCTATCATAGAATTGATGTTTTATATAGATAAAGTGGGCTCTACAGTGTCACCACAACAATATTGAAACTTCTTGAATGCATGCTCATTGAAGTTTGGGAAGTTCATACTTCATGATTTATGTACTGAGGAGTGAAGTATTTGTGTAATTTATCCATTCTCTGTTGGTATCAAATTATTTAGTTGTGCTTAAGCATTGTGACATTCAAAAATGATTTAAAAGTAGTTCCATGTTACTAGATTAAAGCACACTTGAAGTTTATATTTGTTAGCTACATCCCTGCTGAATATATGAGCATATAAGTGATCTGACCATTCTCTTCAACATTTACAATTAATTCGTCTCTCTTGGTCAATGTAATATTTGACCACTCCACTCTGCACCTCACATTTTAATCCACTGTTTCAATTGGGCTAGTTATGTAGACTTCTGAGAATCTTGCTGGTTCATGGTGTAACGATCTTCATGAGACAACATTGGTATATGTTACAATATCGGATCATGAATCAGCTAGTATTAGAAATCTTGGAAGATTTTTATTCCTGATTGTTGGTGCATGTCATATTGATACCATGTCTAATTGAATACTTAGAAAGCTTTACAAAGTGTTATCATTTTCCTTAATAAACAAATTTCTATTTGATGGTGAAATTGGTCATTCTTTTATATACATTTATCATCACATAACTTCCCACAAATTGAATTCTTAAATTAGATGATTGGCTATCCCAACATTCATCTTAGAATGTTCAAACTTTAGTTACATATTTGCTCACATAGTTTCCTGGTTAGGAATAATGATGCATATTGAAGTTACTTAGTGTACTTGAATGTTTAGACAAGGTATTCTTGTTGGCTCCTGCATGTTTATGTTGGCTTGTTTGTGAAATTATTTTTTTCATCTTCTTGCAGGAAATGAAGAACTTCCAGAAGATCTGATGCTGGTGATGCATCTTCTATTGTTAACTCTCAAGTTTTCCATTATGTTTTCTTGCTCTTATTTTTTGAGTTCATCTAATGCCTTATGACAGTCCCCTACAACTTCGCATTTGGAGGCTTGCCAGCTTGTTGTTGCAGATCATACAGCACAATTAGGCCTCCGGATTGTTCAGTGGCTTGAAGGATTAGCCTCCAAAGTGCTTGATTTGGATAATGAGGTGATGACTATGCTACTTTCTCCTGGTTTGACAGTCTAATGCTTATACATGGTTTGTTGTTTCTTTACTTTCTAAAATTTAATTTTGATTTTGAATGTCTTTCTTGTTGCATTTCAAAAGATAGTCTGAAGCTGTCAATTATTGTGAATTGATACCATAATCCACCATATACTTGAATTATTTTTTCATTTTTCAATTAGAGAAATTATCATAGTTGAAGGCGGCTATTTTCAGCCGTTATTATTTTTTAGTTTATTTAAGGTCTATTTTAGTAAACAAATGATTTAGATAGTGAAAATTAACATCTTTTTTCTTTAACATGCACATCAATGAGGTGTAAGGCTTGGAGTGCCTTCTTTCCAAATTAGCAGACAATTTAGTGATCAAAAAGACTTTTTTCCTGGAGAGATTTCAGTGCACGTTAATAAATCAAATATATTATCAAGATATTGGGTGGCAAAGAAGATAAAATATGCAATAGGTTTTATGTGCTGAAATTTGAAAGCAAAAGATCTAAAGCTTTTATTCTGTATTATTAAAAGGAGAATGTGATTTGGTAGAAGAATCAGTGACTTGCAACATTAATTACCTGTTTATAAGAGAGCAGTGATGGGCCCTTGGAGGGTTAAACAGGAGCAATTGTAAATTGTATACTGAAAGCAAAATTTTGTTTTAATACATTGTAGTTCAGAAGGCTGTTTGGTGGGAAGGTTACAAAGCATGATATAGTCTTGGAAAAGGGAGAACTTAAGTACATAATTATATTTAAATGGAGACTAGTAAGTCTAAGATATATAAAAATTCACATGACGATCCATATTGTAAGTTTACAACTATGGTGTGTGGTGATCAAGACATGCATGTACTTACTACAATAAGTCATCTAGAAACTAGAGATGGATTACATTATATGCATCATGGGTGAGGATCAAATGCTTGTGTCATGAAGAAATTAAAGGATGTGGAACAGTGACAACTTTACATTCATTATTTACCCAATAAACCACATAGGGGAACACATTACAGCTGAAATTATTGACTTCCTTGTTTTTAGGAACTGTATCTGTTTTTTATTTTTTTTTGGGAGCAATTTACAGATATGGGAAAGGCATTGGGGTTTTCATTGAGGGCTTTGAAGGTAAGAATAGTCTCATTGTAAGATGAAGCGTAACAAAACTGAGGTTTGCACTATTACAGTGGAATAAATTATATTTAACTAGGGAGTATTTATTTAATTTATTTTATAAGTAAAAAAGGATTGATGATATCTGCATGTGGAATAGAGGAGGTATTTTATATGATGAGAGAAAAGAGAAGGAATAAAGAGGGATATAAATGCTGCATCAAGTGCTATGTGAAATTTATTAGGTGTGCTGTGAAACTAAGAGGGTGACTGAGCAAAGGTCAAGAAATGAGACAAGAATAGTAGTAAATTATGTGGTTTAGTATTATGTTGGTTATCCATGGAAGTTATTGTTATGTTATGCAACTGAAGGAAATATGAGCATCTTCATATTGTTTTGTGGCTTTTGATGGAGTCATTACATGGGGGGCAAGAAGTCCACCAAAGTGATTCTTAATTACTCTAGGTTAAGGTTGCATAGGGAAGGTCTTCTTTTGGATTGATTATGGTTGGATTGGGCAGGCACTTCAGGGAAGAGATCCCATGTTGTATGCCATTTGTGATCACTAGTTTGACTAGTAGAGACTGTGATAGTTTAGAGCTTGATTGCCTTGATTTAAGTTGAGATGCTTTAGATTTCAATGGGTATATATGAGAAGCAAGACTAGAGTTGGTAAAAGGATTTTGAAGAACTGGGTGCAGGTGGTGAGGTGTAATGATAATGGATAGCCACTGTCCAACAAATTACGAAGACTGCTGATTTTATCTATCAATTGTTAGATAAAAAAAGCGCAGATGTAAGGAAATATCCATGAGTTAGTTTCATGATGAAAGTAGAAACATTGTTGTGTGGGATCAAGCATATGTATCGAATTGGAAGAAAGTCAATTAAGGCAAAGGGTGTGCTTTATTGATGGACAAGATCCAGGAAGTGACGGAATAACACACTCATAAGGGCGAACTTTAATTGTAACGCCCTCAAAATAATAACATTAAACCCATCAATAAGACATTCATTGACATATGAAATAACTACATTCTTCTATTCATCAGAGTTTCATACAAAAGTATTACATGTTAACAACAAAAACAAAATGCCTTACAGGCTTACAGCTTTCCAAGTTAACACTTGGTTACAACAAAAGAGTTCTACCTCGTTTACACATAAAGCCCTTGGCTTGAAGTTACATGTAATACATCAAAAGATAACGACAAAAATATGTCCGCCTCTAGCCTCCCAAGCTATGTCCTTGGAGGTGGCATGCTACCTGTACCTGAAAATGATATTCCCATATAGGGTGAGCCACAGCCCAGTAGAAATACACTAAACCAACCATGAACAATGACTAAAAGATTAGCAATTGATAGATGGCCAACTCTGATACATTCACATAAATCACATATTTATGTCATACGACTTATGAGTCCAAGTTACTTTTCATTTTCCCTTTTTCAACAGATAGGCATATATAAGCTCTACCCACATTCTCAACAGATATGTATATCAACAATATCCACATTCACAGATAAGCATATAAGCTATATCCACATTCTACAACCGATATGTATAACAACAATATCCACATTCACAGATAAGCATATAAGCTGTATCCACACTTCACAAAGATAAGCATATGAGCTCTATCTTCACTTCTCTAGACAAGCATATGAGCTGTATCTACGGAGTTCATCCCCTATCTTCTCCCATCACTATCCGGTTTAGAGGTACATCCCCTATCTTCTCCTAAACCGCGGAGTACATCCCCCATCTCCTCCTCTACACAAAACGTATACAAACACATTGGTTCTATATACAATCACTCAATACATACAGTTAATGTATTCTATCAACCGTCATATTCCATGACACATTCCATTGATTAGTTTTCGTTTGCCTAATTATCATGCATTGTCTACAACAATCACGACTATCCTCCACCGATAGCCCAAAGCAATTATTTCTAAATAGAAAATAAATGCACAATGGATATTCAATGAACATTTCATTTTCCTCACTCCTCGCAATTAATTATCCCAATTAATTAAACAATGTAATTAGGTCAATTCCCATAATTAACATTTCGACTCTTACGTCCCATTTTCATCAATGACTTAACATTTATTCCATTTCTCTATGCCAAACATGCATCTAGGTTTACTATGAATAGAACCCCAACTTTTGTAAAATAACACAAAAGCCCCAAACTTTTACCAAATTACCAAACCAACCCCAACATCTCAAAATACTAAAATTTAAAGACAAAATCCATAGAGAGGAGTAGGATATCCCTACCTCAAATTCGGAGCCCCAAAGGACAAGATGACAAAACCCAACGTGCTCCAAAACTCGAAATTTTCAGATTAAAATGTAGCCCTCGACGATCAACAACCTTTTTGTAAAGGCCAAAGGTGAGCAAATCACTCCTACTAGATCAAAACCTAGAGAGAAGGTAGTATCTAGAGTGAGAGGCTCAACAATGGTGTTTTTGGAAAAGTAGGAGAGAGAGGAGGAAGTGAAAAAGTGATTTGAAAAGTCAAAACACGAAGTTAAAACCCAGCCGGTCCGCTCGAGCGTAAAACACTCCGCTCGAGCGTAACTCACAGACTTCCGCTCGAGCGGCCAAACTCCAGCTCGAGCGCAGAATGCACTCTCCCAGCACTTTTTACAGAGCCAGGTCTCCGCTCGAGCTCCCAACTCTACGCTCGAGCGGAACTCACACAACCCCGCTCGAGCGGCTAAACCCACGCTCGAGCGTACAACATTGCACAAGAAATACTGGATGGGTGTATTCCCCGCTCGAGCGTCCAAACCTCCGCTCGAGCGGACAAGCCAAAAAAAATCTGGGCAACTAGTTTTGGTTTCTAAACTCAACCAACCTGTAATAAACCTGCCCAACACATCCTATAACTCAAATACGAAGTAAAAAGGATGCAAACAAGATAATAAACAACTACCCACAACCACAGACACATGTCCGGGTCACTGTACAACAAGGGTAAACCCGGGATCGCTATATTAATTAAAACAGAGGAGGCTGAAATGGATGAATGATTGGTATGGATGGATGCTGGAGATTTCATTAATACCACCAGTTGTGGGATGGGTAAGCAAATGTTGACTAAGCTTTCTGGTCATGCAAAATGAAAATGGAGACGTCTTAATGAAAACATAGACTATGGGATGACAATTTTGCAGCTCTCATTCACATTGTTTTTTTAGCCTGGTTGACTTTCAGTTTTCATATTTGAACATGTGGTTGGCCTGAAGCAGAAGGATCAAACCATGATTAAGCTATGTTGGGTCCTATTACCAATATCTAGACAGAATACCAAAGAACCATTTGGTAGCCATTTAGTCATTTATCTTCTTTGAAGAAGATTGTATTTAAAAATAATTGTTTGATTTCCTTGGTTCTTCCCTGATAGTTTAAACTTCACAATAATTTGACTGAAATTGTATTAGGAGTTCCGTGGTATGGTTGGCATAACTGTTGGTTGTCTTTGCAGGTAAGAGGTTCTCATGTTGGTACTTATCTCCCCAGCTCTGGGGTCTGGCATCATACCCAACGTGCCCTAAAGAAAGGTGTCTCAAAACCAAAAACTGTTCATCACTTGGATTTTGATGCTCCAACGCGTGAACACGCTGAACAACTACCCGATGATAAAGTACTTTTCGCTGAACAATTGTCTCAATATATATAATTTTATTTCACCGATGAACTGCTTGTGGTCTGTTGTAGTACATTTTGAATATAATTTTGATTACATTTCAATATATTAAGTCCTTTTCACATCTGTTCAGCTTTGCAACCATGCACTGTATCTGTATCCTATGCCGTTCATCTTTTTGGCTTCAATTTTCCTGAAACTAGTAGATCTTGAAGATTTTAACAATTTTTGAAATGTATTATTTGTTTATTATTTGTTAGAATTATGTTTTTATTTTTTTTATTTTTTTTTAATATCAACAGAAACAAGATGAATCTCTTCTGGAAGATGTCTGGACTTTGTTAAGGGCTGGCAGACTAGAGGAGGCATGTGATCTTTGCCGGTCTGCTGGACAGGTATGCAAATTTTTTTTGAGGTTGTAAACTTCCAGTGCCATTGTGATATTAAATTCCCTTTGGACAGCCATGGAGAGCTGCAACTCTATGCCCATTTGGAGGGTTGGACCTATGTCCATCAGTTGAAGCCCTGGTAAAAAATGGAAATAATAGAACTCTGCAAGCTATTGAACTTGAAAGTGGCATTGGTCACCAATGGCGCCTTTGGAAATGGGTTACCTATTGTGTATCAGAGGTATGGGGAAAAATATTTAATCAAAGTACTTTCTGTGAACGAACTTTCTTATGCAGTTACAATGATTTCTATAAATGTCGCACACAAATTCCTTGTGCTCCCTTTTTCTCAATATTTTGTGGCTCTAAGTTTTCTCTTCAGCAACTCCCATTGATTGATAAATCAAATCTTGTTCACTTTCTCTTGTAAGATTGGGAGACAATTGATGTTATTGTAAATTGTTTTCTGCTCTTGTTGTTTGGAGATTCTCAATATTCGTAGCTTAATAAGATGCTGCCATATCTCCATTAAAAAATGGTTGATCAATTGAGTGATTTTCTTTCTTCTATGCCTTCTTATATTGAAGAGAATTGCAGAGCAAGATGGTGGGAAATATGAAACAGCAGTATATGCAGCCAAGTGTAGTAACTTGAAGCGTATTCTTCCTATTTGTACAGACTGGGAGGTAATATTTTGCTCCTTAATGATGTTACCTTCTAATATTTTATCAGTTTTTTTTTTTTTTGGGTGAATAATTTTTTTTTCTCAGTTTTTGTTCACCCATAATTTCCTTTGATACATCTTTTGAGCTTTTTGTAAGAACAATCAACTATTTATTCCTCCTACCTATTACTTGGCATAAAATGCATATGAGCATATACAGAAGCTCTCCCAGTTGTGGTTTTGATTCTAAGCATGTCTATTTAGCTTCTACAACATGGATTGCAACATATATATATATATATATATATGTATGTATAATATATATTGAGGAGGCTGTTTGGTTAGGCTGATTTCAGAAAAGCTCAATGGGGTTTCCACGAATAGAAGTATGTGGGATTTCGATTCCTTTATAAGAGTGTGAGTTGATTGATCTACCCTTGAGTAATGCTTGGTTTACTTGGTCTAATCTTCAAGAAAATCGTGTTTGTTGTAGGTTGGATAGATTTCATCATACTTTGGGTTGGGAGGAGTTGTTTCCTAATTTACGGCAAGAGGTAGCGCCAAGAGTTGTTTTGGACCATTGCCTGGTGATTTTTGAGAGTTGTCCCTTCAAATGGGGTCCAAACCCCCTTTAGATTCGAGAGCGTATGGCTGGAAAATTGCTCTTTTCAAGCTTATTTCAAGGAGTGGTGGGAGAATGGAAGAGTCCATGGGTTTTATGCGAAAGTTGAGAGGGTCAAGGAGAGTTTAAAGGATTGGAAACGTGAAGTTTTTGGTGATCTAAATGAGTTGAAAGTAGAGTTAGTTTGGGGTATTGAAGATTTGGATGCAAACGAGTCTGGGGAGTGTTTATCTAGGACTTCAAGAGATTAGAGATCATTGCTCAAATTAAAGTTGGAAGAGCTTGATTTTAGGGAGCAGATTTTTTGGGGACAAAGCTAACTTGAAATGGGCAAAAGAGGGCGACATCAATTCAAGATTTTTTCATAGGGTTGTGTCGGGGAAAAGGAAGAAGAATTTCATTAAAAATTTGGAAATTGGGCAAGGATTGGTGGTGAATAATGAGGAGCAAATCATTAATGAGATTTTCAATTTTTACTCGATTCTCTATTCTGATGGAGGAGTGGACCGTCTAGGGATCAAAGGTATTTTTTGGGCTCCTGCGGATACCTTGAAATCCAGTTGGCTCAAGAGACCCTTTGAAGAATGTTCAGTGCAATAGGCCGTGTTTGAATGCGAGAGAGATAAGGCTCTAGGCCCGGATGGTTTCTCAATGGCAAGTGTATCGTGACCGTTGCGAGATTGTGGAAGGGGATCTCATGAAAGTGTTTGGTGAGTTTTTTGAGAGTGGGGAAAGGTGCTCTCCAAAAGAGAAGTCGGTCAAGATTGGAGATTTCAGGCCCATTAGTTTGGTTACGTCACCTAACAAAATTTTGGGAAAGGTGCTCTCCAAAAGAATTAGGGCTGTCCTTGGGGAAATCATGTCTCCCTCACAAGGAGCCTTTGTGCATGGACGACAAATGTTGTATGTGGTCCTAGTGGCCAATGAGATTGTGACATTTTGGGGACACACGGACATGACAGAGACATGTATGGGACACACCGCATGGCGTGTTCTCTTATTTAATTAATTTATTTTCAGGGGACACACTAGGGACATGCCAAGTTATCTTTTTTTTCCATTTTATTTAGTACTTTTGATGAATGTTAAATATTTATTATTTTTTTTCTTAGATTTGAATACTTAATAGATCATTTATAAAAAAAAAATGTGTTAATTTAAAAGTGTTTTTTTTTTTTTTTGTATAAAAAAGTATAAAATTAGAATTAAAGTTAGTTTTGTTAATATTGATTGTTTGCGGATGTAATATTAATCTAGATAGCAAATAAAAATATATGAAAACATATTTTATTGTTGTGTCTCTGCAGTGTTCGTGTTCCCATTTTTTGGAAATCGCCATGTCCTGTGTCTGTGTCCGTGTCCGCATCCGTATTTGCGTCCGTGTTTCTTAGTTGAGGAGTATAGGGGATTGCATAAAAAGAGCACTGTTTTTATGGTGGATTTAGAGAAAGCATATGATTATATGGATTGGGGCTTTTGGATTTTGTGTTGGAAAGGAAGGGCTTTGGGTCTAGGTGGAGGAGGTGGATTTGGGAGTGTGTGTCGTCATGCAATATGTTGGTTATTGTGAATGGTAAGGTTGGGAATTCTTTTAGGTCATTGTGAATGTTGTCATGCAATGTCACCATTTTTGTTTATTTTAGTAGTTGATGTGTTGGGCAGAATCATCGATTTGGCTAAAGAAAAAGATGTTATCGAACGATTTGTGGTGGGTAAGGATAGGATTGGTGTCACCCATTTACAGTTTGTGGATGACACTATCTTTTTTTTGATCAAAAGAGTGAAAGGTTGGAAATTTGCTAATGCTATTGAGAATCTTTGAAATTGTGTCGGGGCTCAAGGTCAATCTTAGTAATAGTAGTGTTGTGGGTATTAATTTGGAGTTTACCTATGGGCAAAGGATTGCGGATATGCTGGGATGTCCCATTGAGTAGTTTCCTCTCAATATTTGGGGCTTCCATTGGGAGGAGATCCTAGATCGGCATATTTTTGGGAGCTTGTATTTGTCAAAATTGGGGAAAGATTGGAGAGTTGGAAGTGAGCTTTGTTATCTGGGGGGGGGGGGGGTTATATTTTGGTATAGTCCGTGTTGGGTTATGTTCTTATTTACTTCTTATCCTTGTTCAAAATTCTGGTCAACATTGCGAGGAAAATTGAGAAATTGATGAGAGATTTTCTTTGGGAAGGGTGTGATGAGGGTAAAAGGGATCATCTAGTTAAGTAGGAGGTTGTTTCTCTTCCTAGGGATAGAGGGGCCCTTGCTATAGGAAATATTGTTACTAGGAACATTGCCCTCTTGAGTAAGTGGTTATGGAGATTTCCTGTTGAAAGTGGGTCGTTATGATATTCTATCATTAAAAGCAAGTATGAAGTTCAAGCCAATCTATACTATATATATAACCAAATGTAGTTGTTTTGTCAAAAGTCTCAAAATATTTATTCCTAAATTCTCATAATTTTAAAACCCTCTCTTTCCTACGTGGCAATCTATTGCCTTTCATGTTTTCTAGCCAATGGTAGATATTCTAATGTGGTTACTAGAGGCAATTGTAGTTCTCCTTGGAAGCCGATCACGCGTTTGTATCCACAAGTGTCCAATTTCCTGTCATTGAAAGTGGGGAATGGGATGAGTATCCTATTTTGGGAGGATGTTTGGTTAGGAGATTCCTTGTTCGATAGACCTTTTCGACTCCTTTACAGATTGGTTCGTACTCGGGATGTTTCAATAGCGTCGGTGGCATGTTCTAATGTGGCACCCATTTCATGGAATCTTGGTTTTCGTAAGAATTTAAATGATAGGAAGGCTGGTGAGTTGGCTTCTTTGTTTTTATTGATTGATGGGGTTTTTCTTTCTTCCTCTTGTGATAGTAGGGTTTGGAATATTAGTTCTTCAGGGGTCTTCTCTTGTAAATCTTTGTTCGATAAACTCATTGATGATCCCTTTGTTTACTCTTCATAAGAAAATTTGGAAAGCGGTTGTTCCTCATAAAGTGAAGTTTTTCATGTGGCCCTTAGCTCAAAAGGGTGTCACAACCAATCACTTTCTTTGTCTTCAAATGGTGTGTGATGTGTAAGAGGAACTCGGAATCGGCGGATCATTTATTTGTGCACTACCCGGTGGCTTTTGCTTTATGGTAGCGTTTGTTTGGCCTATGTGATGTTCAGCGGCTTGCTCCGCGGGATTGCATTCATATGCTTCTTGTTAGGTTCAATGGATTGGGCGGCAACAAGAGAGCCAAAACAATGTGGTCTTGTATTGTGTTTGCTATTTCTTGGACTATCTGGTTGGAGAGAAATGCACAAATCTTTGACGGCAAGGAATTAGATGAGGAGGCTTTGTGAAATAGGACGGGATATTTGGCTTCATTTTGGGCATTTGCTTCTCCTCCTCTTGAAGGAGTTTTATTTTTCTTGATTTCTAAGGATAGGTCTGCTGCTTGCCATCTCTAGTGCTAGGAGTTCAACGTTATTTGTTTTGACTGTTTTGCCTTCTCTTTCTCTATTTGTTTAAGGACTTCTTGTCTTCTCTCATTCTTCTTTTTTAATAAAATTCTTTGTTGATGCTCAAAAAAATGTTTCTTGAAACTATTTCCACTCTTTGTGTTTCGTCCTTAAACTATTAATTTTATTTATGCTAAATTACAACTGCACCCCTTGAGATTTAAGTTAAAATACGAATTGCCCCCTATAGTTTTGAAAATTACAAGTACCTCCTTGTCAAAAAATTTTATTTACTAAAATTAATAGAAAAAATGAAATTCTTAACCACTCTCCTATACAATAATAAAATTACTTGAATTTTTAATTGAAATATATTTATGATATCATTAAAAATTGTTAATTGACTTGATGATTTATTAATTAAAGAAGTCATTGGTTATGCAATTAGAAACTTGAAGTGGCGAGATGTAATTTACAGAACTATAGGGAGTAATTTGTATTTTAAGCAAATTTCAGGGGGTGTATTTGTAAGTTACCCTTTATTTTTATTTAGTCATAAAGATTTTAATTTCAACTAAAGTAGTCCAATTGAATGTTAAAACCTAATTTGATGGGCAAAAAGTCGTTTTAATAATTGAACAATTTAAACCACATGAACCAACAATCATTTTTTTCATTCGCTAATTTGAATTGAGGGTTACAGAAGAGGATGGGTGTATGGTTGTCTATGAAGCATGGGTACTTTGGAAAACTTGCTGTACCTGTACCGAGTACTTACCGACGTACCGTACCTCATATGGTACTTCTGCATACGTACTGGGTACACGAAATACGTACCCAAGTTTTTTCTTCTTAATTTTTGACGTACCCAGTATATATTCAAGTCGTACCGTACCTCAGTTGAAACAATATTTTCCTTCTACTACAGAGATAAAACTCATTTCATTAGACTTCTTTTTTATTTTTTGTTTTATGCTTAGCATGATTTTAAAATTAAACTATAGTTTGTAAGTTATTTAATATATTGAGATTTAATTTTGATTTATACTTTTACTTTTGGCATTAAATGTTAAATATTGGTTGAACCTTAACAAATTAAACCATTTAATTAATTTTTGCATTTCTCTAAATTAGAAATAAATATTTTTTTACAAGCGTATCAAGCCGTATTCGTACCCTATTTTTTTTGAATTTTACAGTATCGACGTACCCGTATCGTATCAGTACAGTACTCGTACCCGCACCCGTGCTTCATAGATGGTTGTAGAGTGTAAGTTGTCTAATATAGTTGTTGTATGATTTAGGCTATGTTTGGCATAGCTAACAAATCTACATTTTTTTGCCCATTGTTTTTTAAGTGATTTTTTTAAAAAATTTGTGCCAGAACTTTTTACTTTTTAGGTTTGTCAAGTCGAAATGGATCTTATCCACCCAAAAAGTCTAAATGGATCTTCAAAGTAGGAAGAAATTGAAAATTTCCAAAAAAAGCTCACTAGAGAAAAAAAAACTCAAAAAAGACAATTTTAAAGTTTTTTTTAGTTGCTTTTAAGGTCTGTTTAGTCTAGTAAGACTTAAAAGTGAATTTTTTTTTGAAATTTTCTTTTTATAAAGGTTCACTAAAGGCGAAAAAAGGCCAATAAAAAAACTATTGCCAAACCCACTATTAGGTTGTCTAAACTGTAAAATTATCTTTTTGCCTAGTGGATTAGGTTTCCCTTATTATTGATTTGGATGGGCTGTCTCTAATTGGACCATATGAACTGAAATCAAATTTTTAGGGATTAACTAGATAAATTGATAGTTTAGGGGTGAAATAGAAAAAAACGGCAATAGTTTACGGGATAAAACTGAAATTAATCCTAAAAATTATGTAGTAAACTGATATAAGAGGTGGTTGATATTGCAAATAGTTAATCTTTGTAATTTAGTTTTCTTGAACTGCTGTAATGAAAGGAGAATTAGTTGTTGACCTGTCATATTGTTATCTAGTTGAATAACTGTTTAAATGTAGTTGTAGAAGGGCAATGAAGTAGCACGATGGTGAGATGACTTTGTCTATTTTTTTGTGTCACCAAGATTCTGAAAAGCGGTTGCGGTCGCCGTAACGGTAGCGGTGGTGCGGTTGCAGTTGTGGGGTGTAAAGGCCGTAGCGTAACGGTTGTGGTAACCGAAACAATGAATTTTTTTATTTTTCGTACAATTTGAAAAAAACTTACTGATACGTTTATTTTTTTTCCATGATCATATTTATTGGGTTTAAAATAAATATTGATCAATTTTTATAAATTTTAAAGTATGATCCAATATATTTCATATTTTTAAATCACTATAAACTGAGTTTTTTATATTTTATTTTGATAATTAATGACTTTATATTATACAAAAGATCAATCACTAACTATTATATATAAGATAAATAATGACAAAAGTAAGAGAATAAATAAGAGTCTAAATATATATATATATACATACATATTTTAACCAAGCTAAATAGATAATGACCACACTTATTATTATTATTTTCAAACAATATATAGATAGACACACACAAACAAAATGGTTGAGTGATAGCAGCTGAATAGAATAACATAGGTCTTACAGCTTCAAGAAATCAATAACTTGTTCTTCATCTTCCCTCTTCTCTCTCTCTATCTCTATCTCTATCTCTTACTCCTCCATTTTCTCTCTTTATCTTCCCTCTTCTTCCCCTATTTTCAGTTTTTTTGTGTGTTCTTTTTCTTCGAAAGAAGCAGTTCAGAACCATTACGTAACGGTGTGTAACAGGTCGTTACGGCACCGTTACGATCGCTACGGCAGCCGCTACGGCTGACACACCTGTGAATCTTAATCACACTGCAAAAGCGGCCGTAATGGGTGGCAGTAACCATTACAACCGTTACGTAACGGTTGCGGCTGCTTTTTAAAACCTTGCATGTGAGAATGCCTATTCCTTTCTCTAACTTAAGGAATAGTCATTCCATTCGATCATAGAATCACTACAAAACATTATCAATTAGCTACTACCACCATTCCTTTCTACTACCACTCCTTTCCATCAATGCCACCACCATTACTACTACTGCCATCGCCACGACCACCACCCTATTGTTGCCACCATCACAATCACTACTACCATTACTACATTATCACCACCACCATCGATGCCACAATTACAAGCACCACATCACCACCACAACCACCGCATCACCACAAACACACCACCATAACCACTACCACTACCTCCACAACCACCACCACTGCCACCCTACTACCGCCATCGCCGCCGCCGCCGATGCCACCACAACTACCACCGCTACAACTACCACCTCCACAATCACTACCACCATCGCTAGAATCACTACCCTACTACCTCCGCTTCTATCATCACCACTGCCTCTGCTGCTAAAACCATTACCTTACCGCCACTTTAACAAAAAGCATACAACCACCACCATTATTGCAAAACCACCACTCTGCTACTGCTACCGACCACCACCACCATCGTCACCGCCACAACCATTACCTTACCACCACTATCACCATTTTTACAAAAATCACATTACCTTTATCGTGAGAACCACCACTCTACTACCACTACCTGCCACCACCATTGTCGCCGCCACAACCAACACCACCACCTCCACAAACACCACAACACTAGCTTACCCCACTACCGTCATAGTGACCTACCACCACCATCATCATAATACCAATACTATCATGACCACCGATGCCGCCACCAATACCACCACTGACCCCATCCCTTCCACAACTATCATAATCTATATGAATTTTTAACTTGTTTGTTACTAGCTTGTTATAATAATAATAATAATAATAATAATAATAATAATAAATAAAATCGAAAAAATAAAAATATTCTATTCTATGTCATTATCATTATATTTCTATGTCATTTCATGTTGGCAACCAAATAATGGAATGGGAATGAACATTCCATTCTATTCAACCTTGCATTCCATTCCCACACTCATTCCATTCCTTCGTACCAAACACGCTCTAAGTGTTCAAGGTCTCACTATGCGCCCCCATCATCTCTAGGCCTACTTAGGTCTTCTCTTCCTCCACCTCCAGTGCTCTCAAGCCACTAAAGTGCCCGTCATTTTCCCAAAGGTTCACAACCGACCACCTCTAACCTCACTTAACCACAACTACCAAGCACACAAAATGCTATTTGAAACTTCCAAGTTTTCTTGGTGGTTGTATTCAACAATTTTTGCAATAATAGCTTGGTTCACAGCCTCAAGGCTCAACTTATGTATATTGAGATTATACAGAAAAGATAAAAGCTCAGCTATGCAACTTCTAAGGTACCTCTTTATATCGTAGTTCTTCGCAATCCTATTTGATACCCACTTGACCAACATCTTATCTAATCCCAATCTTCAAACCATGTTGAGGTTTTCAATAATTTTCAACAAAACACAATTTTATTTAACTTCTGCTCTGGTTGTAGGGAGATACTTTAGAACTAGAAGCTTATACTTTACAAGAAGCACCTTCTGCGAAGGGGTAAGAAACTTCCAAGGCCCTCTCTTGACAAGCTACACTTGGCCGTGACTGGATAATAGAGTAGTGTTATTTTATCCATTATGACGTCTATAGAGTACCATTCCAATAAACACCCACCTTTTGAAGGGAGAAAAATAACGATCAAGCCACACATTTGCCTTCACAACAACCACGCTGTATTGTTGTTTATGCTTGTTGCTCTCCATTGTCATGAATACTTTCTCATACTATACTAGTAGACAACGTAATCAAGTTCTGTGAATAAGCAGTGTGTTAAGTTTAGAGTTTGAGGTAGTGAATTCTGATTCATAGTTTAAATACATAATTTGTTTAAATGGCTCAAATCTTGAGGTTTAGCTGCTCCCTTTGCAATATTTCTTGGGAGTTTTAGTTGCGTTGATCTTCATTTCTTCTCATTTTCTTGCCCCGTTACTTCTGTAGTTTATAGTTATCTTGGAAATTAAATTCCAATGCTTTTGCAGTCAGCATGTTGGGCGATGGCCAAGTCATGGCTTGATGTTCAGGTGGATCTTGAACTAGCCCGCTTGCCACCAGGTGGAATGGATCAATTTAAAACTTATGAAGATGCAATTGACAGAAGCCATGGACAAGGAGACAGTGTTTCTCCATCTACAGTTGGGCCAGAAAATTGGCCACTACAAGTTCTGAATCAGCAACCTCGGCATCTGTCTGCGCTTCTTCAGAAACTCCATTCAAGGTATACGTCGTCAATTTATTACGATTTTTTGGTGGGATATATTAGTATTTGATAATTCTATTTTCTGCATGATTTAGTGACTCAGTACATGAAGCTATTACTCAAGAATGCAAGGAGCAGCACCGGCAAATTGAAGTAAGAGCATCTTCTTAGCGGAAGACTTTAGCATACTTGAATATTCAAATGCAGCTTCTTTATACGAATTGGTTTTGAGCTCTAAAATGATGTCTCACAGGCCACCTGTTCCATTATAAATAAGGGTGGTTATGACTTGTTGGAAACGATGTCTTGTTGACAGTTAACTTGTTTGATGGATTGCCTAAAAAGGGATTGTGTTACAGTAATGTACGGATCAACCCACCTATTTGCTAGTTTCAATCATCAAAGTTTATTTTAGACTGTGATTGGATCATGGATTTGGGTAGGGATTTGGAAAGGAAAAGTGAAAGGGTACATGTTAGTGAAATGTGAATGAAATATAGTCACATTTCACTCACATTTTTCCCTTTCTCTTTCCAAACTCCTACCCATATCTATGATCCAAACACAGGCTCAAGGAATTTAACTTGCTGATAATTCTAGTAACTGTCCACCTGCTTGACTGGCTCTCACCTCCTAAACATGCATGAAAACTAATACGTTGCACAATTACATAGTAAGAACCAAATTAGCAATATTTAGACCAATCAATATCTCTATGTAGGAAAAATATTTAGACATGTTGAGTAGTAGATTATGAGTTCTATTCTACACAAATTATGCATATTCCGAAGTTAATTGGATATAAAGAAACTTCACGGTCGTTGCTGACTTGGTGACCAAACTTGTCAGGACACATTTGATGTTCAACATGCACGGGATAGTATGCAAATAATATGATTTAGTTGACAAATAAGTGGGGTAAACTCTTAGGTTAAAATTGTGGGGGACACTATTGAATCTAAAGGTTTTAGGTTAAATAGGACCAAAACAAATTATTTGGAATGCAATTTTAGCGAACTTAGAAATAAAGGTAAAGATCAAGTAACACTTGAGGTGGGGTAAGTGGTACCCAAGAGTGGTCAATTTCTGATGTTTTGAGTCAATTATTCATAAAGATTGAGGAAAATGTGGCTCATAGAAGGAATTAGAGTTGGTTGGATTGCTATACCTTATAAGGCATTTTGAGAAAAAATAAATTTGCCTCAATGTCCGACTCAAATTCAAATAAATTTTGAGAATCTCAACTGTTGCTGATAATAGGATTGGCGAAACCATCCGTAATGTGATCGCATTGGGTAGGCTGGGTGATTTGGCGTTTTGAACACTCCTAAGTTAAAAGTGGCACCAACTTATGATAAAATGGAAAAAGGCCGTTTGAGATGGTATGAAGCAGGAGTCCCACATTGCATGGGTATGAAACTAATGTGCATTATATAAGCATGTGTAACCTGGACCACATACGCACATGTAAGGAGGACTTATTTGATCCACATTGAGTGGTAAAATAAGTAAAAGGCCCAGGAGGAGATGGGCAAAAGACATAATTGAATTAGAATTATCTGAGGACATGACTTAAAATATTGCCAGCTAGGGGAAATGACCATATATCCAACCACATGTAGTAGGGAAAATTTTTGTTGAAGTGAGTTGAGTAATTGGGTGCAGAAAGAGCACAATTCTAATGTGTTATTTGGTCCTGTCATTTATGGGGTGTTTTGTACTCTATAGCTTAATAGAATTTAGTTCTCAATTTGGATGAGAAAAAGCAAAGGGTTTTCTGTCATGACCAAAATTCCCTTATTGGTGACGAACTTGTTGCTAGCAACTCATTGGTATCATACTGCCTTTACAATATTTTGCTGATTATCCGTTTAGCGCAGTTGGTCTATTGTGCATTCATTGGATTACTTCTGTATCTCCTTTCTCGCCTCTGTATGTATTCCCCTATAGAATGGAGGAATTTCACTTTTGGCAGTTTTTTTATTTTTTATTTAAAAAAAAAAAAAACCTAATGTAGGTTCCTATACACCATATCATGAATCATGACATCCGTGTAACCTGTTGATGAATTACATATATTTTTCTGCTTCTTGTGTGTATTGTGTTGGGACACAAGGCTTAGTTTGGTTTGGTTCTTGTGTATATTGTACTCCCTCCATCCCAAAATAATAGTCCCTTTTGGGAAATTCAACTTTTTTTGGTAGTACAATTATTGCACTTTAAAAAAAAATTGATTTTCCAAAATTACCCTTTGATAGTACATTTTTTAGGGAATATCAATTGTCATGATTGTTCTTTCTATAATGAATTTAAAAGAATGGCAAAATAGGAAATTCATATTATTTTTGTCCTTGATTTTTGAAAAGGGCCTAATATTTTGGGACAATGAAAAATGGAATAAGAGATTAATATTTTGGGACGGAGGGAGTACCAAGAAACAAGTTTAGAGCACCACTATTTGTTTTATTCTTTTTCTCTTCCTCACTTCTCTTTTTTCAAAGTCCTTGCGCTGCATGTTTGCTTGCTCTGTTTAATTTTAATAAAAACAAAGTATCTGTGCTTGGTCTTTTTTGCTTTCTACTATAGAAAGATTTTTTTGCTTTTCTGTATACATCAGCAAATGTGGCAATTGTTTTAGTTTCCTCAGTTTGAATAACATGTCATTGGCCAGTCTTCTCTTACTGATCATTGATGTCCAGATGAATCTTATGATGGGGGATATACCGCATCTGCTAGACGTTATATGGTCATGATATCACCATCTGAAGATGAGGAAAACGTCTTCAGGCGAATTTGTACTTTCTATCTGCATTTAAAGTTAGAGTCTTGTTTCTAGATACAAACCTTTGTTTTCTTTTTGATGTTCGTGTGCGTATAACTTGTTATGGTCCTTCCAAGTTGTGGCCACCTGTTGTGTTTGTTATATTCTTGTTGTGATTAACGAAATAGATATATAAATCGAAGTCGTCATTCACAGCTTTGTGTTGATCCATTTGAAAGCTAGACCACGTTTAGGTGGCTGAAATACTGCCAAATGCTTAAAAGGAAAACATCTTAAAAATAACTCTGTTGATGTTTCTTACTGGCATTCCAAGTAGCATTCTGTTTCACTATGGACCATGTTTGGAACTTGTTCTTCACTATTATGTTATAAATTCCATTTTTTTTAATGAAATAAAAGTGAAGAACATACCGTGCACATGCATGCATGCATCCGTGTTTGCTTAAACACTATTTGTTATTATAAACATTCATCCGCCTGAGCATGGGATACTCATGTCATTGAGCTGGATGTGCTTTTTGCTTTCTCTCAGGCCTCATGGTGATCCTCAGATGATTCGTTTTGGTGCACACTTGGTTCTTGTTCTTAGATACTTGTGGAACAAATGAAGGATGCTTTCAGAGAGTAGATCATGACTGTTGGTGACCTCATTCTTCATATGTAAGCGTTTCTGACCCATGCTTATTAATCATTGTTACAGATCAATAGATTGTAATACCTAAAATAATTGATTGTCACAGTGGAGTTGTCTTTTTAACATGGTTAGAGTTGGACAATAGTATTTTACATGTGTCTATTATTTTGATTTGTGCCTTTTGTTTTGTTGTTTGTCCTCAGAGTTATCAAGGTAGAGAGTCCAGCTATGTCATGTTCATTTGCAATTATCATTTGAAAGCACATATAAAGATGATACAGTAGAACATTTCGTCTTCATATTCGTTTTTGATAAGTAAGATACTTGCACCAGTGGTAGGAGAAAGCACTCAAGCTAACAAGTAACAACTGATGATACTTAATGATTTATTAAAAATGAAAGAGTCACAGTTTTAAAGCATAGAATCAAGTTGGTTTCTTTAGAGAGTAACTGTATTAAAGCTAATTAGCATTATTAAACACAAGTTACAACCCACAAGTGACCTATTGTATAGAAAACCAAATATCAATTGTTGTAATGGATTTCAGTTTGAAATTTATTGGTCTGTATTTGCTCTTTTTGTTTGCAAGACCCTGGTCTTTAAAATCTATAATTTGTACCAGTAATTTTCTGCTAGTCCATTAGAAAGGACATGATGGCATCCATGTGGTCAAGTTGATTCATTTGAGGATCTCTTGGATGAGACATGGCTTCATACCCCTGAAATGTGTGACATCCGTAGATAGGATGGCTTACTTGCCTTGTGAAGAATGACCAAGGTTATGTTTTTTTTTCCGTTATATGATTTGGTATATGTTAAACAAAGTCGGATACAATTGTTTACATTAGCTTGGTATTGCCATGCATTGGGAGACATTATGTGCAACCATTAACTGGGAAATACAATTTCTAATTTTCCAGGTATGCGATATTTCTATTTTCAACGCACTGCGAAGAGTTGGTTGGCATTTATGCTTCTCAACTTGCACATCATCGTTGCATTGACCTCTTTGTGCACATGATGGAGTTAAGGCTGAACAGCAGGTGTTTTTTCATGGCAGAACTGAAATTGGTTTCGTCTCTTTATTACTTTTGGAAAAATGCTATCCAAACTAACAAATCTTACAAATTTTTCTTGCTAACTGTACAATAATGAAACTGTGGAAACTGGACTCACTTCAATGATATAAAAGGTGAGTTAGAAAAGTTTGTAAGATTTGTTTTGTGTATAGTTCTCCAACTTATTCTTTCCTTTTCCTTTATGTTTGATTTATTTAGTCTTTTTTTTAACCTTTTTGGCTGGGAGGGAGTTGATGCTTCTTTAGGCTTGTGCACAATTTACAGGTGCCTCAATTGTGCTTCACTATTTATTATTGGGGGAATTATTTATCAAAAAAAAAAAAAAAAAAACTGTTTGTTATTGGGGGAATCATCAAACAGTGGGATAGTAAAAAAAATTTACACAAATGGAGGGGTGCAACTCCCCTGTGTTTTGTTATTTTTTTTTTGGTCCTACACCCTGCATTCTAATTAACCCTAAATAAAACTAAAGACGGTGTTGGAGGTGGTAATTTCAACCCAGGACTGAGTATTTTTTTCGTATGTGTTACTGAAATAGAAAATATTATAGTTTGGAATAAAACAGTATTTGTCTTTGTAATGGTCCTTTTTCCTCCCTAGATATTAACAAAATGGGATATATTTTATGTTATGTTACAATTAATATAAAATTTATTAATTTTAATATTTTTTTTCTAAATTTTGTTTCGATTTTTTTCTTTTCATGCAATGTAATGATTACAAAGCTACAACTAGGTTAAACAAACAAGTCTGATTCAAAATAACTTTCCCATAATCATGACAAAAAAATTGTAACTATCGGTGGCCCTAAACCTACATTAATAATGAAGATGATGGAGCATACATTAAAGGTTCATGTTTATGAGTATTACTATGATGATTCAATATTGATTATCCTAGTTACAACTATCAAATTCATTATGTGTCATTGTACGAAATTCAGAGAAAAAATCTAAAAATATAGAAGTTGGATATAATATTTCACATAGCCACAAATGGAGGACAGAGGACCATTACAAAGACCAATACTGTTTTCTTCCAAACTATAATATTTTCTAGAAAATCTCTTCTTTCAGTAACACATCTGAAAAAAATACTCAGTCCTAGATATTAACAAAATGGGATATAAAATTAGGCTTGTATACATTTTTTTGTTTCTAAACATGCTCATTATGTTTGCAAAATAGTGTACATTTAGTCTTCTGTATGTATTGTAAGCTATGTGCGGTCGTGCCGCAAAAGAAAAGGAAAAAAGAAGATAAAACTACGTATGTTAAGATATTGCTGAAGTTCATCTGTTCAACTTGTTTATTTGCATTTGTATTGTTATATATTGATAGATATATTCTGTGAACAAATATAATTGCAATACAAAGGGAAATGCAGTGATAATGTTACTGTGACTAGGTTTTCTCAACTAAACTATGTCAATAAGATTATCCATGTTGTCACTAAAGAGCGGTATGGTTGTTTCTTTTGAAATGAGGAGCCTTGGCTTCTTTATTTCATTGGCCTATGGGTACTGTACCGTGAACAGTTTGATAACTGTTCTCTTTGTTCATTTGCTGTAAAATGTCCCACTAGCCGTGTGACAGAAGTTCTCTCATGATCACTTGTGTTCATGATAAACGTGCTTCTGATTTCCCTTTTCAAGAGAAACAACAAATTGTATGTAGAACTGGGAGGGAGAATGCTGTGCTACCAACTATCCTGGATACACAGAAAGATTATAAGAAGATTCTTAAATATGAAGTTGTGAGTTTGATTTTAATGTGGTAACTTGTTGCTTTTTCTTTGGCCAGTGTGCATGTCAAATATAAAATCTTCCTTTCTGCTATTGAGTACTTACCATTTTCTCCTGGAGATGATTCAAAAGGCAGTTTCGAAGAAATTGTTGAGAGGTTTTTATCTATTTCCTTGACCTTAAGTTTATTGTTTGAGACAGGGTGAATTGAATAGTATTGTTTTCATAACTGGGGAGTTCATTTGCAATCTACTCTAATAGGGTTCTGTCAAGATCTCGGGAAATCAAACCTGGAAAATATGATAAATCGTCTGATGTTGCTGAGCAACATCGGTTGCAGAGTCTTCAAAAGGCTATGGTCATACAATGGCTCTGCTTTACACCTCCCTCCACTATTAATGATGCTCAGGCTTCTAGTGCCAAACTTCTCCTCTAAGCACTGTTACACAGGTATATATATGTTTGATATGCAAGTACTTCTGTTTGTATTTGGTCCCATAAAAATTGCAACATGTCTCTTCTATTTACATGGATACTTTTCTACATGCACAAAAAAGAGGGAGGATTATCTCAAATGTTAGGGTTAAATCAATATACATCTACCAACTCAACGGTTGTAGGTATTAGGTATCAGGTATCAGAGGTGGTGACGCAAAATATAAGAGGCTCAAGGAAGGCTAAATTCAAAGAAGTGATGATATTTAGATATTGGCGTGATTTCAAAGAGAAACGTACAGGAATCTTATATAATTATGTTTATAGTATTATTAGAGTCTTATTTTATGATTATTTTTTTGTTTTCTAGTATTTTTAAGTCAAGAGGTATTTTAGCAATTTCAAATTTGCTAACATGGGCTGTAGGGGTTGTCCATGAGTTCTCTTGTGGGTCCAGTTATTTAATTGGTTTATATTTATACTTCTTATTTGGTCTTAAATTGGTTTTGGAGGTCAAAAGTAGTTTTTTGGTTCTTGTTGGTTTAGGAACTCTCCTAGTTCTATATAAAGTCATCTAATGCTTATATTTAATGGAGTTGATATGTTAAAAATATTTCAGTGCTTTGAAGCTTTCTTGTGGACCATGAAAGCTCCAAAATCAGTTAGGGTTTGATAATAACTAAGAAAGCTTTCTTAGTAACCCAATAATAACGAAGGGATTCTTAAACCTATCTTCTTCTTCTTCTTCTTCTTCTCTTTCTTCTTCTTTACACCCAAACCCTGGTTATTATTATCAGGTTACTATTTACAGCCTTTGAAAAGTGCACTTTTCTACCTCAAAGCCCTATCCAATCAACCCCAAATCAACTTTAATCCCTTCCTTTACCTATTAGCTTTTAATTTAACTGTTAAAGCCTAAATTACTCACTGTTTAGGCCATCATAGGAGTTGGATGGGTAGGTATGATATCTTGGGAGGTGTATCAAGGCATGTAGCAGTCGAGAGTGAAAGGTCAACGTCCCTTCTCGTTAAGCCTAGTCAAGGTGGAGTTGTTTTCTTAGGGTAGCCAGGCAACCTTGACGAACCCTTGATCCTAGCCTCCAATCTATAATCCTTAAATGATCTCAAGCAGTGAATGCCTAGGGAGACATAGGGAGTGCATAAGGGAGACATAGGCAAGCTGAGGACTAGGTTATGTTGACTGAGTCGAGATAGTAATTCTCGAGTGTTCCTAGTAAGAATGAGGTACAAAGGACAATGGTCAACGTAGGCTCTAGGCAAACTAGGTGCTCTAGAGCCATGATGTTATCAAGCAGGTTATGGCTAAGCGGTGAACTTGGCTCTGCCACAGGCTCCCAACCATGCATTGTGCTCTTCATACTTTGACTCATTCACTTTGGAGCGCTTTCCTGTTAGGGCGGCACCTACTCTTGTGAGCTAAGCATCCTAGTTGGTGGGTATATGTCCCTACTTATGCTCGGCATACAACCTCAATTTGTCTTGTGAGGACATCGTTGGGTCTCGGAGCTTTGCCATGCAGAGGTATGGTGATAATGTCGCGGTGCTCATAGGGCTCGCCACATGTCAGGGTGGTATAAGTTCTCAACGTCAAAATTCGTTATGGTACTACTTGACCAAAATTTCAAGTCCCATAACCCATGGCTGGTGGAATTGTGAGTCTTCTTTTGTCCCCTGTACGCATGCTATATTAACTACGAGTGTTCACGAGTTGAGTCGTGTCGAGTCGGGTCGGGTTACCCTTAGCTCATCAGCTGAACCGACACCATCGGGTGAGGAAATTAGTCACTCTCTATCAGTTGATATACTGTTTGAAATCAACCGAATCATAGACCTCGGTTTGATTATTAGTTTAGTCGATTTTGAAGATCCAACAAAGATAGAGAAAGAGTAGAAAAAAAAATTATAAAAAATGAAATTCAAATTTCAAAACAATACACCTTAAAACTTATATTTATATATATATATATATATATTTACAGATCCGTGTAGGAGAGAGTGGATGAAGGAAATGGGGGAAAAAAGAGGGAAGAGAGAGAGAGAGAGAGAGAGAGAGAGAGAGAGAGAGAATATTTCTTAGACTCCAATGGAGAGAAGAAAAAACAGTGTGAGTGACCTATAGAGTGAAGAGAGACTGAGAGATAGAGAGTCTTTTTAGTTTTCTAGAAAAGACTCTTAGGGTTTATTAGAGAAAAACATTGAATGGTTATGAAGAAAAATGGGAGAAAGTGAGAGAGACCGAGAGTGAGTGAGAGATAGAGAAAGTATCTTTGTTTTTTGTGGAAGTCTTTGGGTTTATGAGAGAAATTGAATGGTTATGAGAAAGCGTAGCAGTCTATCATAGAGAGCTCAGACTGACAAGAGTGTACTTCCAAGGCCACCAATATAAAATGCTATATAATTATATTTATTTGGTCTGGTGTGTATTTTTTGTATCCATTTCCGACCACAAACTCGTGAAATAATATATTAGAAAACTGCAGCCTATCATTCACCTGCTTCGAAATCGTCTCTAACATCATGAGGCTGTCTGGGTCAGATGATTTATGCGGGTTAGCGGGTATAATGACAACCCTATTATTAACCCCAACATCCCATCCTTAATAACTTCTACGCCTACGTATTTCTCAGTTCATTTTCAACTTGCCAATGTAATGGATGCTAACCTTTTTTTCCCGCTGAAGCCTTTTTTTCCATTTGGTTTACTCATTGCCAACTTCTCAATAACCATGTTTGGAAATGATGGTATTTGAAATGTTTTGGTTCTTGTTTTCTCCATAGTGGATCCATTATTATTTGTAAAGGAATTTTAAGATTTTATATGTCAAGACTATTGGTTTTATGAGAAATTTGTATATTCAATTGTATATATAGTTACATCAAGACCTCAATATATATAATCCCTAACTCCTAAAACTAAAAAGAAAATACAAAGATTACATAATCACAATCATACCTAATATAACGTAATTACAACCATGCCTAAATCAAGCCTAATATATACAATCAGAAGTATGCCTAATATAGAATATATACAATATATTCTCACAAAGATGTACCTTTGGGCTTGGCGGGGCGTTCATCTTGGCCGGCGGCGGCGACGAGCTTGGTTATTGGCTCCGTTCTGTTTGATGTGGTTGCTTTGGTTGGAGCGGAATAGACGTACCTTCTTCGAGGTTTCTCATAGTGTTTCTTGGTTACAAAGTCATCTTCTTCTAGTTTTGTATAGTTGGTTGGAGGGTAGGGTAGATCCGGATTTATTTGTGTTTTTAGATTTTTTAGATGAGGTGATTGGTCAGCCCTTGTTTTATTGGTTCTCCTTTATGGGGTGGTTTTTTTGTATTGGTTGCATCATCTTGATGCTTTCTTAATAATATTTGCTTACTTATCAAAAAAAAAAAAAAATTCTCACAAAGACATTTTAATAGTAGCTTTACACTAAAGGGCTTGCAATATGTGAAAAAAAATTCTTTGGTTGGAAAAATATGTTATATGTGAAACACCTGGCAATAACTCTAGAAAGTGAAGTTTGTAAAGGTAGATCTGTCTATGAGGCTCTGAATCCACTTGAAATGCAGAAAATTTGTCTTTTGAAGTCTTATTTTAATACAAACAGTAAAGAAAAAGTCAAAAAAGACTAGCCCCCTTCAACAACTTGATGCCAAGCATATATTGTTACACGAAAATGTTTCTTGAGAGAAAATGGTTTAACGGAAAGGAAAGGAAAATAAAATAGAAATAATTCATTTTCCCGTTATTTATTCAGTTTAAAAGAAAATTTATGTAGAAAAATAATTTTAACTTTTCCTCGATGTTGAATCTTGTACTTTTTATAGGAAAGGATTTGAGGAAAACTAGTTTCTTAAAGAAAATAGTTATGGTGGAACCTACATTTTCTTGTAACAATTGAACACGTGTAACAATTGAACACGTGTACATGACAGTAAAAGAAAAGGTTTTCCTTTCCTTTCTTGTACTAGAGTTCTTGAGTCTTCAAAGGATGCGTCTATTAGAGTGAAATTCTTATTTTTTCCCCCTCCTATTGGTGCTTTATTGGCTGTAACTGGAAGTTGAGTTCAAAAATAAAACACCATGCTCAAAAAGAGGCTTTTTTGCATAACCTCGGATTCAACTTGGAAACAAGTGGTCCGTACGCCCATGTACTCAAGTAATTATTGAAGCTTTAAATGAATTGTAAATACTTCGGAATGATCCCTATATTTGTTTTTTATATGCTTAATTGCACTTAAGAAGGATGAACATGGACACGGGATATGGTGATCTCAAAAAATGGAACACGGATCAAACTTAACAAAATCACTTTCTCCTAATAACTATGAAGCATGGACACGCCAAAATGGAAGCCGTGGCGGTGTTGGATACGGGGACACGCCGGGGACACGTACGGGACACGCCATATGGCGTGTCCCTTTAATTTAATTTATTTTTTTGCAAGGGACACGGCAGAGACACGGCGAGGACACGCGTGTCCAAATCTGGACACGCCATGGGACATGGTCAGTGAGAAGAGTAAATGAAAGAGAAAAGGAGTGCAAACCTGGTCGGCACCATAAGCCTCGCTCTCTCTCTTGCTCTCTCATGACTTCGATCTCGAGCCAATCGACCTCCATCCAGTCCATTTCGACTAGCGATAGCCCTTCGACTTCAATCATCCAGTCCACTTCAACTCCCTTTGACTTCGACGATCCAAAGCCCGTCAATTCGACTTCTCAGAGCTCTCTCTCTCTCTCGCCTTCTCTCTCCCTCGCGATTGTGATCGCGATCGATCGCTCTCTTGCTTCTCTCTCTCTCTCTCTCTCTCTCCCTCTCTCTCTCTCTCTCTCTCTCTCGTCTCTATCTTCTTGACTCACACACACATATATATAACTATTATATTATAATTGGTCTAAGAGTTAATGGTTGGACATCATAACATGAATTTCAATTTTAAGGATAACTATTATTATTATATATTATATAATAGTTATTATATAACATATAATATACTTATAAGATAATATATAATACATATTATAAGATAATATATACTTATACATATTAATAAAAAAATAAATAAACACATGTATGTAACATAAAATAAAATAAATTAATTAGAACACATTATTTAAAAAATATAATAAATAAATAAAATAATTAATGTATATTAAAATAAAAATATTTATAAAAAAATTAAAAATTTGTCGTGTCTCTTGCCGTGTCCGTGTCCCCATTTTTTAGAAATTACCGTGTCCCATGTCCGTGTCCGCATGTGTGTCTGTGTCCGTGCTTCATAGCCTAATACTTTCAATAGGTCGAACCAACACCAGCTAACTGGCTTTGGCCTCACCCAATTATAAACTTTCTTTACCCATCTGCTGTCTTCTAAGTTACAGGAGTGTATTTAGTACAAGGGTAATGGAACTTAGATGAATACAAATATGAGTCCATTTCCCCGTGTCCTGAATTGTGGGGTTTTCCATATCATACATTTGGTTCCAGTATTGACATTCGATACTTGTATACATGTCCACAAATCATGTAAAAAGTGCCCTTTTTCAGTGAATAATGAGAACTTAGTGATTTTTATTTTTATTCTTTACTTGATTTAAAATTGGAAGCAATTACATTTGTGATATTGTCTTTATTGCTGGTGCTTCTAGGTTCTGAACATGTTTTTCTTGTTCCTTTGATTAAGCTCTACCATCTATTTGTGGTTTGAATTTGTCTAGTTTCTCCCATTGTCTGCTACTGTGGTCTCTTCTTGCATTATTCTTGTACATGCTTGACTAATTACTTTACTATTTTTCTTACCTACCTATTTTCTTGTTCTCATCTTGTTGGCTTGCTAAATACTGATCTTTCATTGTTTGTAGCAACATACTGTTCAGGGAGTTTGCTCTTATTTCCATGTGGAGGGTGCCCGCAATGCCCATAGGTGCACACACATTGCAAAGTTTTCTTGCTGAACCTTTGAAACAGCCAACTGAAACTCTTCTTTCTACTGAGGATCATGATGTTTCTGAGAACCTAAGAGAGTTCCAGGACTGGGTATGGTTTATTTAGATCTGTACTTGTTCATTGCACTCAATGTTGTTTGTGCTTTTCTTTTGGCCTCGACATATTATCACTTCTAAGACTGCAAGTTTGTACAATGTTTCATTAAATTAGAGCGAGTACTACTCCTGTGATGCAACTTATCGCTACTAGCTGAAAGTTGAGTTAGAGAATATGGAAGTTTCTCCCCTTGAATTGTCAGTTGAGGAAAAGCAAAGAGCGATTGCAGAGCTAAGGAAACACTAAATTCATCATTTTCACTGCTCTTAAGTGAGTTGATTTACCTATATGCTACAAACATTGCACGTAGAGATCTTTGGATTAGCCACCATGTTTATTTGTTTAGTTTTTATTACGGATTGTTGACTTAGTCACATCATTTTATGTTCTTCTACTTGTGAGCTTTTAGGTTTGAATTTATTGATGTATTTTATTTTCTAGGTGTGGGTGAGAGGTGTGGTTAGAGGTAGTCTGGGAAGATGGCGGGCACTTCAATGGCTTGAGATCACCGGAGGTGGAGAGGAGGAGGTCAAGGCAAGCTTGGAGAGGGAGAGGTTGGCAGTGATAGACCTTTGAACACTAATGTAAAATATGAGAGGGTGTTTAAGCATGAGACTTGGTTGTATTGTTGTTGTTTCTCGTTGCATATACGATACGTTATATAGGCCGCAGGAGTATTGGAGCCCAAGGAAACTGTTAGACCGTGGCTCGTTCTCCTCAACTCTGCCAGAAGGGATATAAGCCCTTCTGCCGTCTGTGGCTTGCCGGCAGGCGGAGAGCAACGTTTCATGGCAGGCAGAAAGTAACGTTTCGTATATGCATCGGATGACATGAACGTAAGGTGATTGTTGCCTCTTCTCCAAGCCTGGTCGAGATAGAGTTGTCTTAGCAAGAAGACAACCATCTCGACGATCCCATGACCTCAGCCGCCAGTCCAGTATCCTCTGATGATCCCGAGCAGTAGTGCCTGGGTCCTGCTCCCAACCCAAGCATCAGGTAGATAAATGGGCCAGGGCCCACCTTAGTGTTTAAGAGAGCCAATGGCTCGTTTCCAAGTGACCAAGTAGGAGAATGGGCCGCAGGAGCCATTGTTTATCAATCCAAGTCCAAGTGAGCCGGGGGCTGATTGTATTGTTGTTTGGCCTTGGAGCGAGGAATGAAGGACCATGGGCCCTGCGGGGCCATGGTGCTGCCTGTTGCAGGGCTCTTCATAGCTAGATATATTTGGGCTTGTATATATGCTCCCTCTTAGGCTAAGCATATAGTTTTGGTTGCCTTGGCACATGGAGCCCATAGGGCTCGCCATGTATCAGACATACGACATGTCAAACGTGGTGCCTTATTGGTCTGCCACGTAGGTGGGGTTTTGGTGATGTGGCACCGTGGAGCTTGCCACCTATTGAGCTTGATGCAAGTACCCACAATAATGCCCCCTGTACAGATGCTCTTATAACTAATGAGAGTATTTGTACATGACTATGTTAAAAAGTTTTGAAAAATATTAACTCATGCAGACAAGTATTCAGATAGAGTCGTCTAAAATTAGGCTTTTGATATAATGGGGGCATTTGGATTGCTCATGGAGAGTTTACATTTTAAATTTCATCCGGTGCGAGCTGGCCGGATAAAGATGTGGGCTTGTTGGGCGATGGCTTGATTCCGGGGAATTTCCACTACTTCACAGGAGATTTCGGCTTTGTTCCATAGGCACCAGATTCCGCCTCTCACCCTTTCCATGCCACTAGGAGGGGGGGCAATGGTCTTGGTGTTAGGAAAGCCCATGATTTGGCTCATGAACTGGGCCTCGCTTCCTTCTTTTTTTTTGTGTTTGTGATGATGACGAGGTGGAAGCGTTTGCTAGAATGTAGGTGCATGTAGTGTTGGAGGAAGTTGGGGCGAGCGACACCCTCAGTGTTGAAGAAGAGGATGTTAAGTGGAATGTTGAGCGGGATGTTTGGCTGAGCACTGTGGGAAACGCTCTCTTCTCCTATGTTGAGATCTGTAAGGCTATCTATGTCCCATCCAAGTCCCAAATCTTCATTTGGGTTTTCCAATGGCGCTGACATGATGGAGATGTGGTGGTCTAGATCTCTCTCTGTCGGTCTTTGCCAGAGGATGTTGATACGAATCCTCTCGAAATGTGGGACTAACACCTGATTTGCCTGGCAGGTGGATCCCTGGAGAGTGAGGTTGATTTCTTGGTTTAGCAAAAACCAAGTATGGGACAGTGGTATTGTGTAAAGTTCTGGAATGGTTAGTGCCTTGTACCATCCTCTTATTTTACCCCGGAATTCTTCCGGCACCTCTACTATTGTATGAGCAGATATTGGGTGTTGGATCCAAGGGGAATCGAATAGTTGATCTTGGAATTGCCATGGAGGCATGGAGAGCATCTTTCGAAAGAACTCACACACAGGGCGGCGGCGGTGAGTAGGAGTGGAGCTCGAAGCTCTAGAGCTGGAGCTTGAAGCTCTATAGCTTGGACCTCTTAGGTTTGGAGCCTTGTTCACCGGCCGCCAAACGGAGTTATCTCGGTGCCCCTGGCCGCGGGAAGCCATTTAGAGAGGATGGGTTGAAAGGGGAGTGTTAGCAATTAGATATGAATTTGCCTGCGCTTTGTGTGTTGTTGTCTTGTATTTGTGCTCTCTTATAAAGACGGGAAAGAGGGGGTGAATTTATTGACTTTTGCAGCTTTTGTTAGGAAGGAGCGATCTATGGAGAGGACAACTCATCAATTGGAGTTGTAGCTTTAGAGCAGACCATTAAAGGCTACTGATGGGAGCTGCCATGGCAGCGTGTAATAGCTTTTTGGAGAGTCTTGTTGTAGTCTGGTTTTTTTATTTGTAACAGGCAAAGAGAATTTTTTGATTGGTTTAAGGATTTTCCTTGGGAATGTACAGTATACCTGTATACAAACTTGTGTGTATATTCTGGGTATAACTTGAACTTGTTCGAACCATTCCAAAAGTGAGCTTGCCGTTTTAGAGAAATAAGGACTCTATATATATACAGATATATATAGATATATATACTTTTTTTTTTTTGAATCAGGATCTCTGTTTGTTCCTTTTACCCATTGTACAGAAGGGTGTGTTATAAACTTGGTTACCCGTAGCTGGGTTTTCGTTTTTGTGTTTTGATTAATGTACCGTTTTTTTAAAAAAAAAAGGGGTTCCACAGTCTCTCAGGTTGATTTCTGGGTTTCTATACTCCCTCTCCTCCTCTCTCTAAAGTTGGTGGGCTGCGTTTGCTGTATTCAAGCTTTTAGAGAGAGCAAGAGGTTGTCATCGGTGGGTCGCGAGAGTGTGGAGTGGTGTAGCAGTGGTGAGGCGATTTGCATGCTGTCTGGGACTGAAGCAGATTGCGATAGTGGAGGTTCGGATTTTGGGTATAGGAGAGTGGCTAGAGTTTTGTGTTGTTGGTTGCAGGTTGGGGAACTGAACTTCGAAGTCGCGAAAGGGGAAAAGGGACGAGTCGGGCAGGGAGATAAAGGAGGGAAGAAAAATGCTGTGTCGCGGATGGGCTGCGAAGCAAGCGGTTGGGCTGTCGGAAGTTGAGTTCTAATTCTGGTTTGGCTGCTAGGGCTGGGTTCTGTTTGGGACTTGATCGAAGAACCTGTGTGTGAGCCATCGGCAGGAAAGGCTGGGTTCGATCTTGTTTGATTCGGTAAAGTTGGGTTTCTAAGGGAAATTGCTATGGGTGAATCTTGAGCAACGAACCAGGAAGGGGAAGAAGAAGATCCGCGAGCACTGGCGTAGCTCATCGCGATTGGCGCTGCCGCGAGCTTGAAAGGTATGTGTGTTGCTCAGTTGAATTTGATGTATGTTTTCATATATAGATTCATATATATATATATATATATAGTGTTGTTTTGTGGAAAATAGGAGGCTGTTTGAAAAATAGAGGTGAGCCACGGAATAAAAATATTTTTTTTTGTTATTTTTTATTTTTATTTTTATATTTTATTATTATTATTATTATTATTATTATTATTATTATTATTATTATTATTATTATTATTATTATTATTATTATATATTTTTTTTAGCATGAGGCAAATCAATAAAAAAAAAGGGTTGTGTTGTGGAGAATTGGAGAGGTCTATAATAAAATGTTAATTAGGTAAAGGGTGAAAAGGTTGGAAAGTTATTAATAACGAATACTGAGAGATGTATGCTTAGAAAAATAAAAATAAACTGTTAGAATAAATGTGGGAGAGCTATATGGCAAAATTTTAGGATTGTATTGAGAGTTATGAAGTTTTATTGTTTTATGATTTATAGGTTGTAAACAGAAAAGTTGAACCGAGGGAAGCTCTAAAGGAATTCGGAGAAATATAAAAATAAGGTAAATAAATGAAATAATGAAGGGGCGAATTTTATTTTATTTTTAAATTGATGAGGTAATAGAGGACTGTAAATAAAAGAGAGCTATAAAGATGAAGCCCATGAAACAAATTCGGGAAGTATAAGAAAATGAGTCGAGGAAGGAGCAAAAAAAAATTAATTAATTAATTTATTTATTTTTGTTTTACAAAAAAGAATTTCGTGAAAGAAAGATGAAGTGAGGGGGGATTTGGTTATGCGAGGGAAAGGGGCTATCCCAAAATATGGGTTTTGTTTTGTTATGCGAGGGAAAGGGGTATCTCAAAATATGAGTTTTGATATGCTAGGGAAATGGGCTATCTTAAAATATGGTCTTTTTTTTTTTTTTTTTGATAGGAAGGGTTATGCGAGGGGAAGGGGCTATCCAACATATGGGTTTTGTTATGCGAGGGAGAGAGGCTATCTCAAAATATGGTTTTTTTTTTTTTTTTTTGGGACGGGTTATGCGAGGGGAAGGGGCTATCCAACATATGGGTTTTGTTATGCGAGGCAGAGAGGCTATCTCAAAATATGGTTTTTTATTTTTTTATTTTTATGGGAAGGGTTATGCGAGGGGAAGGGGCTATCCAATATATGGGTTTTGTTATGCGAGGGAGAGAGGCTTTCTCAAAATATGTTTTTTTTTTTTTTTGGATGGAAATAGTTAGAAAATTTGCGAGGGATAGAAACATATGTGCAAAGCGAGAGAAAGGGGAATTGGAACGAAGGTATACTTCATGCGAGGGATAGAGGCATGCGAGGGATAGAGGCCTAGCGAGGGGAAGAGGTTTAACTCAATTTTTTTTTTTTTTTTCGAAAATAAAATAATGAAGGAAAAGGGGCTATCCCAAAATATGGGTTTTGTTATGCGAGGGAAGGGGGCTATCCAAAATATGGGTTTAGCCTTAGCGAGGGAGAGAGGTATCTCAAAATGGGAGTTTTGTTATGCGAAGGGAAGGAGTGTTTCAAAATATGAGTTTTGTGATGCAAAGGGAGGTGATTATTTTCAAAATGTGAGTTTTGTGTTTAACTCAAAATTTTTTTTTTTTTCGAAAATAAAATAATGAAGGAAAAGGGGCTATCCAAAATATGGGTTTGGTTGTGCGAGGGAAAGGGGCTATACCGAAATAGTGCCTTAGCCTTAGCGAGGGAAAGAGTTTTTTTTTTGTTTTTTTTTGTTTTTTTTGAAAATAAAACAATGAAGGAAAAGGGGCTATCCAAAATATGGTTTTTTTTTGGGGAAGGGTGCGAGGGGAAGGGGCTATCCAACATATGGGTTTTGTTATGCGAGGGAAAGGGGCTATCTTAAAATAGGGTTTTTTTTTTTTCGGTGGAAATAGTTAGAAAATTTGCGAGGGATAGAAACATATGTGGAAAGCGAGAGAAAGGGGAATTGGAATGAAGGTATACTTCATGCGAGGGATAGAGGCATGCGAGGGATAGAGGCCTAGCGAGGGGAAGAGGTTTAACTCAAAATTTTTTTTTTTTTTCGAAAATAAAATAATGAAGGAAAAGGGGCTATCCCAAAATATGGGTTTTGTTATGCGAGGGAAGGGGGCTATCCAAAATATGGGATTAGCCTTAGCGAGGGAGAGAGGTATCTCAAAATAGGAGTTTTGTTATGCGAGGGAAAGAAGTGTTTCAAAATATGAGTTTTGTGATGCGAGGGGAGGGGATTATTTTCAAAATATGAGTTTTGTGTTTAACTCAAAATTTTATTTTATTTTATTTTATTTTTTCGAAAATAAAATAATGAAGGAAAAGGGGCTATCCAAAATATGGGTTTGGTTGTGCGAGGGAAAGGGGCTATACCGAAATAGTGCCTTAGCCTTAGCGAGGGAAAGAGTTTTTTTTTTTTTTTTTTTTTTTGAAAATAAAATAATGAAGGAAAAGGGGCTATCCAAAATATGGTTTTTTTTTTTTTTTAAGCGAGGGATAGAAACATATGTGGAAGGCGAGGGAGAGGTGAATTGTGAGGGAAAGGCCTAATTCAAAATAGTGCCTCAGCGAGGGGAAGATGACTTGCAATTTTTTTTTTTTTTTTTTTGAAAAAAATGCACCTCAAAAGTGAATGACATTTCTGATTTGTGAATCTTGTGTTGATGCAGGAAAGGCGAGCTTTTGTAATATGGCTAAAGTAAAAGGGGAAAGTGTTGTGTCCCGTCGCAGCGCGCAACAATCACTAGTAGGTTCTTCTGGCATTTCCAAGTCAAAAGAGGGTAAATCCAAGAAAAATCTTTTTAAGGCCAAGAAGGACACGGATCCTCCAAACGTCCCTCCAGTGGAATATTGGTGTAGGGC
Organism: Camellia sinensis; assembly: GCF_055761805.1. Taxonomy (NCBI): domain Eukaryota; kingdom Viridiplantae; phylum Streptophyta; class Magnoliopsida; order Ericales; family Theaceae; genus Camellia; species Camellia sinensis. The sequence continues at coordinate 106,318,712 of NC_138962.1, forward strand.
ACCTTTCTTTGGTGCCATGGATTTGTTTTGGGCGAGGGTGGATTTATTTGATGACAATAGCGGGGTCCCGACTGATTCGACTGATTTCCTTCTTGGTGGGGTTGAGCCAGAAAAAGGGGTTGAAGCTTTTGTTCCTCCAGAGTAACGTTTTCATGTGGAGAGGGGCACTTATCCGTATTCTTTTCCAGCTTTTGAGGATTATACGGGGCCCAAAGATGACTTTGATGTCTGGAGCGTAGCTATCTTTCGACATCCCTCATATTGTGAGGTGCTTGCTGGAGCTAAGATTGCCACTGCCATTTCTCAGTGTATGCGGATTAGGCGGGAGCCATCTTGGCTGGAGTTCGCATTGTCACGTTGGAGTTCAAGTTCTCATACTTTTATTGCACAGTGGGGCGAGACGACCCCTACTCTAGAGGATGTAGTTGTTTTGACGGGGTTAGAGCATCTTGGATCGGCGAACCCTAGCGTAGATAGTTTGTCCCTTAGCCAGATGGCTATTGTTGGGAGATTGGAGGAGGCCGTGGCACCGGCAGGGAAGTTATTGAGTCGTTATCAAAATAAAGTGTTAGTAACATCTCGATCACGAAAACGACCAAAAAACACTTTCGGGGGATGGCTTTGGTACTGGTTTCGAGATCTTAGCCATCAGGTGCAAGGAAATGCGGAGGATGGCTTCATAGGTCCAGGGATGGAAGGGGACAAGTAGGGGAGTATTGAGCATTTAGCTGTTTTCATTACATATTGGCTGTTGCGGTACGTCTTGATTGGTAGACCCCAAGACGGTATCTGCCATGAGCTCTTTTCTCTTGCTGCCATTCTTGCTTCCGGCCGTCCGATTCCATTGGCTCCTTTATTTCTGGGGGGGCTGTATAGGAGGTTAGATATGTATCAGGAGGGTATTGATCGTTCCAAAGGACGATACGATGTTACCAGCTTCCTCCCTACTACCTTTCTGCAGTTGTTTTTGTATGAGAGATTTCCTAGCTTAGCCCCTATGCCAAAGGTGTTTTCCATTGAAGAAAGGGAGCCGCGTTCTGCTAGGTGGGCTGAGGGATGTGTACAGGGGAGTTTGGCCAGCATTTTTGATTTTGAGGACAAGTTTGTTGCTCGTCCTTATGTCATACCAGTTTGTGGAGTATCTTCTACCGTTGCCTACCGCCTAGATGATTGCGAGCTTGTTCTCGAGCTGGGTGTGTCTTATTTGGGAGATGCGGATTCAGTGATGGTTCTTAGCACCGTTTCTGGGTATTTACCTTATTTTCTGGATGGCACATACGGTGTGGTGGCCTATAATCCTTTGAGGGTTGCTCGACAGTTTGGTTTGGACCAAGGGGTTCCTCAACATCTTCCTTCTCCTGCACCTTCGGCCGCCGACTGTATTCAATTATATGTATACTATTTTCTTTCAGAAGAATTAAGGCGTCGGGGGCGAGTTGTGCTAGCAAGTAAGGGTAGAATTGGCAGAACCACCCCTAGTTGGAAGAAGTATTAGAGATTCAATCTTGCATTATTTCGGGCTTTCTTGAGTAGTGATCTTGATCCCGTCCATGTTGAGCTCATTCCGTCTGATGACCCTGAGTTATGTATGGCTCGCGGAGAGCGGGGCTTGTCAGCTGCAGATAGGGGGGAACTCAGCCCACTGGCTCGCTTATCTAAGGTGACTATTGCTTTGGAACAAACCCAAATAGTTTCTCCTGACCGACCTTCTAGTGCCAAGCGTAAAAGGCCACCCCCTTCCTCCATTCTTGTTCCAGTTCCTGGCAGAGTACCTCCAAAGATTAGAGGTATATATCCGCCTACTAAAACCAGGGTTGCCCGCCAAGCGAGGGGTTGCTCGACTGACACCATTGATTCGTCACAGGTAAACTCATATTTTGTATTTTGGAATTATTTGTGAGTCTTTGGCGTTTCCAATACGTTTGTATTAAAATACCTGTATTGTTTACAGGGGTCGGCTGGCGCGTGTCAGATAAAATTGGCGCGGCATAAAGTCTTGCCCATAGGTGTTGAGGACGATGTAGAAAATTCAGAGGATGATGAAGAGGGTTCGGATCAGAGTCTTGAGGTTATGGGGGCAAGGGATGATGTTGAAGACGATGTTGAAGACGATATTGGATGTGACATGGTTAGTGCTAGGCCTTCTTTGTTGGATACACCAAATTCTAGGGATGCATTGGTTCCTTTGCCGGCCAAGATTGGAGGTGGTGTCCCTATTGCTCGCTTGTTTGAAGGTGGTTGTAATTTTTTACATAGCGATGTGCTTAGCTCATGAGTTAGAGGTGCCAGTACATCCGTGAGCTTATCATGCGGCATTGGTTCTTCTGCGCCCATTTCTTTGCATGCTTTTACGAACTCTGCGAGCCTGGAGAGTAATGTGCTCACCATTCCTTCGAGCTCCGAAGTTGGGGTCAACGCGCCTATTGTTTCAGCTGGTTCAGACTTGGGTGGTGTGCTCGTACGCGAGTTGTTTGGCTTTATTCAAAAGGATGCAAGTGATATTGGGAGTAGCCTTCAAAAACAGTCACTACCAGCTATTGATGGAGATTATTCCCTCATTCATGCTACTGATGGAGATTTTTCTCCTATTCATCTTCCCCGTGGCAGTGTGGTTCTTAAAGGGATCGATGGAAAGGAAAAGCTACTGGATCCAGCTGTGTTGTTTGTCGGGGTAAAAGCAGAGTTAATTCCTCAACTGCTCTTTGTTCTTCATTATAAACCGACCACTTTCATGCACTTGGGTAGCTCTTACCTTCGGACTTATTTTTTGGATGGTTTTGGAGATTCCTTAAGGAGCTTTACAAGTTATCCCCAGAGACAGCTTCTTTTGATGAGGTGTTGGCCCAACGTGCTGTTTTGGGCGAATTTCGGGATGGATGGATTAACAGATTGGAGGTGGGTTGGTTGGATGATTGGTTATCTCTTCTCGAATCCAAGGTCAGGAGGAGGATGATTGAGGCTGAGCTAGGCGAGGTAGATAAGGCTTTGGTTGTTGCTGTACGAGTGGAGGAGGAACGCAAGCTATCTTTTGAGCGAGCACATAAAGCTTTGAATGAAGCAGAATTGGCAACTTCTAACTTGAGAGAAAAGAAAGCGATTCTTGAAGCAAGATTGGCGGGTGAAGAAGAAGAAGAAGATCAGGGTTCCAGAGTCTTGACTTAGTTGGATCATAGCTTTGTAGCATATGATAGCTTTATAGTATATGATAGCTTTATAGCCTAAAACTTTTTTTGTATGTTGGAGATTTGGGTCTTCCTTTCTTTTTTTGTAATTGAAAATTTTCAACCACTAAATGGAGCTGACTTTAGAGTTAAAGCGTCATCTTTTATTATTTGTGATTATAGCTAAAATAAGTGTGAAAAAGGACGATATTCATTGAAGAAGCCCAAATGGGCACAATACATCTTGGTGTAGTACATTATATAGTAACGGGTAATTTCTAAGGATGGTAAGCCTTCAACCATTTCGCATTGATAGGGCTCAGGAGGGTATGCGAGTCAGGCTCGGAAATTCTGTAATAGCCATTTTCATTGACTTCCCTTACTACATAAGGACCCTGCCACTTGGGTGTGAACTTGTGGGTCGATGTTCCCCTCATGACATGAGGTGCAGCCCGTAATACTAAATCACCTTCTTGGAACTGTCTTGGATGTACCAAAGTATCATAAGCTCTAGCTATACGGCTCTGGTGAACTCTAAGATTAGTCTGGGCCTTGTCCCTTCTTTCATCAAGGACTTCTAAATCTGATGGTTTGGAGTATGGGCTGGTTCCACTTCGGAGGGCCATGCGAGCTGAGGGTATGGCGATTTCCACTGGAAGGACGGCTTCCGTGCCATATACCAACGAAAATGGGGTCATTTGAGTTGGTCTTCTTTTGGAAGTTCTGTATGCCCAGAGTGCCATTGGAAGCACATGTGCCCAGTCCCTTTGATAATCCTTGAGAGTCCTTGAAAGGATTCTAAGGAGTATTTTGTTGGTTGCTTCAGCTTGTCCATTGCCCTGGGGGTAGTAAGGGGATTTATGGTGTGTGATGTCGTAGGAGACTAAGAGTTTCCCCACTTGGCGGTTGACAAAAGGGGTCCCATTATCCAACAGGATTACTCTAGGAATACCAAAATGACATATAATGAATTCTCGAATGAAATTGGAGACAGCGGCTCCTGTTGCCTTCTTCAGGGGGATGGCTTCTACCCACTTAGTGTAAGTCTTCGTAGCCGCTACGATCCATATGTGTCCCTTTGACGGTGGAGAGATGGGGCAATAAGATCCATAGCTAATGTGTGGAAAGGCCATGGTGAGCTCGAACTATGCAGATCGGTGGCTGGTGCATGAATAAGGTTACCATGGAGTTAACAAGGTTTGCAGGGTTTGGCATATATTTTGGCGCCCGCTTCCATGGTGGGCCAATAATAACCTATATGCAAAAGATGTTAGAATAGCTTGGCTCCGCCTTGGTGCTCCGACCCATGAGCAAGTTCTAAAACTTTATGGATTTCTGCTCCCGATAAGCAACGTAAAGGCTTCCTGTCAAAGCCATGCCTGAAAAGTTGCCCTTCTTGCAAAAAAAATTTCGAAGCTCGCTTCTTGATTATTGCAGCTGCAGAGCGATCTAGCGGCAATGATGCTTCTTTGAGGTAATCTATATACACCTGATGCCAGTCGGAGGTGATTTCTGCGAAATTGCATTCAGCTTTTGGAGGGAATTCCTGGCATTTGGTGCATTTTCCCTGAAGGTCGTTTGCTTCTTTGGCCATAGTAGGCCAATAATATCCCTGTCGTTATAGCCTCCTGTAGAGGCTCACATCTTCTGTTCCGCAAGAACGATTGTGAACCCCTTCTAGCTTAGACTTGGCTTCGGGAAAGTCTATGCATCGTGCTAGCAGACCCCCAGGCCCTCTGTAGTAGAGGACTCCTTGGTAAATCGTGAAGTGTTTGATTTCGCACAAAGGTAGTTTACCTGAGGGGGCGCGGAGCTCATCGATGATTGGGGCTCTCTAGTCGGCGGGTTCTTTTTCAGGAAAAATAGTTGTTACTGAGCACGGCATGGAGCGCTGCAGTACTTCTGTCTTAGTTGATTCTTTCGCAAATTCTACTTTAGAAACCAAGGTAGCGAGGGCGTTTGGGTGTCGATTGTTGGAGCGAGGAGCGTATTCTATCCTTACCATGTCGAATTTGTCTGTCAACCTTTGGACAATGGTTCTGTACGAGGCTAAAGGCGGCTCTTTGATAGCATAGTCTCCATTGATCTGCTTAACCACCAAATTAGAGTCGCCTTTGATACATAGGAGACTTACTCCTAGGTCGAGTGCTGCCATAAGCCCTAATATCAAGGCTTCGTATTCTGCCTCGTTGTTAGAGCATTTAAAATCCAGTTTATATGACAAATTGACTTCGGTTTGATTTGGGGAAATAAGGACTATTCCAGTTCCTCCTCCTTTAGAGGTGGACGATCCATCGAAACTCAAGCTCCATTCTCCTTCGGTGTTTACTTCGGCTGCTTGGAACTCATCTCCTGGCAATTCATCCGAAGGCGGTTCATGTTCTCCACTAGGGAAATGAGCCAAGAGGTCGGCAAGCGCTTGACTCTTGATGGCCTTGGGAGCTTTGCAAGTGATGTCATATTTTGCTAGTGATAGGAGCCAGCGAGCTGGCCTGCCGGAAAGCGCTGGTCTAGTGAGGAGAAAGCGGATGGGATCGCTTCTGGTCATGAGATAGATGGGGTAAGAAAGAAGGTAATGGCGGAGCTTTTTAGCGGTAAAGACTAGGGCGAGGCAGTGCCTCTCAATGGGGGAATACCGAATCTCAGCTCCTTGGACGACTCTACTTATGAAGTACACGGGTCGTTCGAGTCCGTCAATTTCCTGGGCGAGCAGAGCTCCTACTGATTTCGGCGTGGAAGTGATGTAGAGGAGTAAGGGCCTTGCCGGCTGAGGAGGAGTCATGGAGAGGGGGGAAATTAAAGCTGACTTCACTCCTTCGAATGCTTGTTGGTGCTCCTCATTCCAAATGAACTTGACGTCCTTCTTTAGTAATGAATTGAAGGGTTGTGTTATTTCGGCCATAGCTGGGATGAACCGTCTCAAGTAAGATGCCCGACCAAGGAAGGTTCTCAACTCGTCTAGATTGGTTGGTCGTGGCATATTTGTGATGGCGGCGACCTTTGCTGGGTCGGGGTCTATCCCATGGCGATGAACGATACAGCCAAGGAACTTGCCGGCAGTGACTCCAAATGCGCATTTAAGCGGGTTCATTCTGAGTCTGTATTTCTTACAGCGTTCAAAGACTCTTTGAAGGTCTCTAAGGTGACTGGTCTCCTCCTTGGATTTCACTACCAAATCATCAATGTAACATTCCAAGGATTTGTGCAGCATGTCATGAAAGATGGCTGTCATAGCTCTCTGGTATGTTGCTCCCGCGTTTTTTAATCAAAAAGGCATTACAATATAGAAAAAGTTACCTATAGGAGTGCGAAACGCCGTCTTTGGGGCATCCTCTGGGGCCATCTTGATCTGGTTATAGCCGTTGAAGCCATCCATGAATGAGAACATATGGTGCCCCGCCGCTGAATCAATCAAGGTATCTATGTTTGGGAGTGGGAACTCATCTTTGGGGCAAGATTTGTTTAGATCTCTGAAATCGAGACACACTCGAATTTGACCATTCTTTTTGATAACTGGGACGATACTAGAAAGCCAGGTGGGATGTTGGATGGGTTTAATAAACCCTGCTTCAAGCAGCTTCACCACTTCGTCCTTGATGTTGAGCTCCACCTCGGGCTTATAAAATCTTACTCCTTGCTTGACTGGGCGAGCCAGGGGGATGACGTTCAGACGGTGCATGGTAACATCTTTGTCTAATCCTGGCATTTCTTCATATGTCCATGCGAAAATGTCCGAATATTTCTGATCAACTCGATGAGGGGCCTCCTTTGTTCTACTGGGAGATCTTTGCAAATGAAGATAGGACGCCTGGGTTCTCCTTCAGAGGCTATGTTGATTTCTTCCGGTTCTTGTTTTTAGGGCCTAGGACCATCCTGTAAACACTCCAGAGCAGGTTGGACTTCTTGCAATCCATCTTGCTTGGCGGGGACTTGGTTAGGAGATGAAATGGCTGCCTTGAGGGGTTTAACTTTTGAGCCTTCGGCTCCATCCAAATGAGTTACCGCAGGACAATGGGATTTGTCAGAGTGTTTATCCGTTGCTGGAAAAGCCACAGTTTTTTTTCTCTTTCTGCTCTTCTTGTCTCTATTTTTTTTATTCTTTTCCATTGGCGGGCGTTGGGCCTGCGCAGACAAGGTGTAGCAACAGTGATCTTCTCCACTTAGTTCACGATGGACAATTGCTACGTCGTCTAGCTGGGGGTCGGCATTGGTAACATTTGCTAACCCCTCGCACCGTCATAAACGGTATATCACTCTACCATCTTTTGTTTGAAACCTGGTGACTTTAGGGAGCTTTCTTGAGGGCTCAGATTTGGTGAATGTCTTTCTACGAGGTGTGATGAACCTTCTTCAGAGAGGTCATCCCAGTCAGGTATAGGAGTTCCTCGAAGTGGCAGGGGAGGTTCATCTTCATCGACATGATTGTAAAATACTGCATCTGCCATGTGAGCTTCATCTACTCGAAAAGGCTTTTGAGAGCCAGCTATGGCTACTACCTCATTGTTGTAGATTGCTTTGACACATTGATGGTAGGTGGACGGAATCGCAGCATATCTGTGAAGCCAAGTTCTCCCTAGGAGAGCTTGATAGGTCGTCTTTGCTTCTATAACATGAAACTTAGTAGTAGAGTGAATCGGTCCCACTGCTAAGTCTAACTGGACATGACCTATGGTTTTAATTTTTTGGCTTCCAAAACCGGTGATGGAGATGGGTTGTCTAACTAAGTGCTTTTGTGGGATCCCAGCTGCCTGGAAAGTAGAATAAGGCATCACATTGAGTGAAGCTCCTCCATCCATGAATCCTCTTTGAAACTCCATCCCATTGATGAATACTGGGACGTAGAGGGGGCGGTTATGTGGAAATGGTACTTGTTTGTCGGCCTCGGTAAAGGTTATTGCCAAGGAGTTATCCCGAAATACTTTCCCGAAATACTTTCCTTACTGATCCGCTTACACTCATGCACGTTTCACCATTCTGCTCTGCAAGTCTTAAAAAGGCCTTGGTGGCTTCAAAGCGTGTTGCTTTAGACAGGCCGAATTGGTCGAAGAACCACTTGAACTTTGTCGATTTCTTAAGTGCTATCACGCGTCTAGTTTCAAAGTCCGGACAAGTGGGAGCTGGGAGTTCAGAGAGCTCGCACACCATTGGCTCTTCCGTCTCGTCATAATGTGAAAGCATCATGACCGTCTTGCCTTTATCCTTATGGCGCAGGAGAGGATCTTTCAAGACATCTTCTGTTTGGCGAGGTAGCTCCAAAGCGTCTTCAGACATCATTTTTCGAACTAGCGATCTGAGTGCCCAACATTTCGTAGTAGGATGTTTAACGGAACAATGGTATATGCAATAGTCTGCCCGCGCTTGATCCTTTTTGTTAACAGGTTGCCTTGGCTCGGGGAGGTGAACTTTTCCATCTTCTACCCAGGCATTGAGGAGTGCTTGTGCCTCATTCACTGAGATAGGTAATGGCGGGGGAATTTGATCGAACTTTCTCTTTTTTGCCTGCGGGTCTTCTCTTCCCTAAGAGGAGCCCTTGGCTACATACACAGCGTGGTTGCGTCGGTTAAGCCTCCATGGGGAAGGTTGAGGTGCTGTTGGTCGCCATGAGTGGGGTTGTGGTGCTGTCATTCGTGCCCCTGATCTTACTGTTTCACTTATGTTTTGGGCCGCAGCACATAAAGCGAAAAAGTCAGAGATGTGGTGGTTAACCAGCTGGAGTTTATAAGTCGTGAGCATTCCTTCAATGCACAATGACACCAATTGGTGCTCTTCCATCGGGTCTTGAATGTCTATTGCTTTTTCCCTGAAACGGCGGACGTAACCGAGGATGTCCTCCCCAAGTCGCTGTGTTTCCCTCATAAGATGAAGGGTGGTTAACCTTTCTTCAACGTAGAAGAACTTGATATAAAACTTTTTTACCAAGTCTTCCCATGAAGAAATAGAGCCAGCAGCGAGGTTAGCATACCACGAGAATGCTCGATCTGTGAGGGATTTGGAGAATTCCCTCATGCGGAGGTTTCGGTTCTCTCGGTGAGCTCCAAGGGCGTCAAGAAAGCGTGAAACATGCTCCCTGGCGTTCCCTTTTCGTCCGTTGAAGCGAACAAACTTGGGTACTGTATATCCCGCCGGATATGGAAGACTCGCGATGTGAATAGGGTAAGGGGGACGGAGGTCCAATTCTGGGGAGGCAGGGATGTGGCCTTTGTTTGTCTGAAGTAGACTGTGTATGTGTTCTTTTACTACTTCCAATGTTAATAGCTGGGAAGGGTTCTGATCCACTGGGAGAGCAAGAGAGCCAGTGGAAGTCACTGAGACGGGAGCTCCGCTAACGGATCCAACTTGCGGTGGGGGTATTTGGCTGGGAGCTGACGGAGGGAGCGGGGTGACCGTTTGTCGTCCTGTTTGGGTTTGCAAGTTGTTTTGCGTAGCGAGGTTGGCCTCCGAGCCATTCTGGGCTAATGGCGGAGCACCATTTTATGATGCTACAAGAGGGTTGGACGACGATGGAACTGTAGGTGCCCTTTGTAAGGCTAGTAGGGCGTCCATTAAGAGTTGTTGGTTCTGTTGAAGAAAAGTGACGCTCTCAGTCAACGCATGTAGTTGGTCCGCTATGACCGGTTCGGAGGATTGTTCTTCTGGAGAGCCGCCGGAGTTGTGTTCCGAGGTCTCCGCCAGGGTCTCCCTACCGCCACCTTGGGATGTCTCTATTCTAGTTCCAGTGTTCTTTTTGGGCGCCATGTGAAGCGAGCACCACTCTTCCCCAGCAGAGTATAATGTGGGTGAGAGGTGTGGTTAGAGGTAGTCCGGAAAGATGGCGGGCACTTTAATGGCCTGAGATCACTGGAGGTGGAGAGGAGGAGGTCAAGGCAAGCTTGGAGAGGGAGAGGTTGGCAGTGATAGACCTTTGAACACTAATGTAAAATATGAGAGGGTGTTTAAGCATGAGACTTGGTTGTATTGTTGTTGTTTCTCGCTGCATATACGATACGTTATATAGGCCGTAGGAGTATTGGAGCCCAAGGAAACTGTTAGACAGGTGGCTCATTCTCCTCAACTCTGCCAGAAGTGATATAAGCCCTTCTGCCGTCTGTGGCTTGCCGGCAGGCGGAGAGCAACGTTTCATGGCAGGCAGAAAGTAACGTTTCGTATATGCATCGGATGACATGAACGTAAGGTGATTGTTGCCTCTTCTCCAAGCCTGGTCGAGATAGTGTTGTCTTAGCAAGAAGTCAACCATCTCGACGATCCCATGACCTCAGCCGCCAGTCCAGTATCCTCTGATGATCCCGAGCAGTAGTGCCTGGGTCCTGCTCCCAACCCAGGCATCAAGTAGATAAATGGGCCAGGGCCCACCTTAGTGTTTAAGAGAGCCAAGGGCTCGTTTCCAAGTGACCAAGTAGGAGAATGGGCCGCAGGAGCCATTGTTTATCAATCCAAGTCCAAGTGAGCCGGGGCTGATTGTATTGTTGTTTGGCCTTACAGCGAGGTATGAAGGACCATGGGCCCTGCGGGGCTATGGTGCTGCCTGTTGCAGGGCTATTCATAGCTAGATATATTTGGGCTTGTATATATGCTCCCTCTTAGGCTAAGCATATAGTTTTGGTTGCCTTGGCACATGGCGCCCATAGGGCTCGCCATGTATCAGACATACGACATGTCAAACGTGGTGCCTTATTGGTCTGCCACGTAGGTGGGGTTTTGGTGATGTGGCACCGTGGGGCTTGCCACCTATTGAGCTTGATGCAAGTACCCACACTAGGAAAAGAAAATCCATGGTTGGTTCCCACTGAAGATCATGTTTATGAATCAGTAGAACCTTTGTTCCTAGAATTGCATGCCATTGCAATGCTTTGTCTGCCTTCTGGTGAATGTATGTGCCCGGATGCCACGTCGTGTGCAACACTACTGAGTGCCCTTTATTCTTCAGTAAGCTAGGAAGTTGTCTTAAATCGCCAGCTCATGGTATGTTGCTTCCTTTCGTCCTGTCATATGATTCAGAGGGATGGGAGCCAAATGAAATGGTATATTAGTTTTTGGTAATTTGAGGATAGCTTTACACTTTTGTGCTTCATTATGCCTTAAGGATCTATATGCCAAATTTGATTGCATTATTTTTAGTGGGATAGTCTCGTAGTGTTAAGGTGCACTATTTTCCGAAGGTCACTACTCTTTATCCATGATTAGGTCCATCTATTATGATCTAAAGAAGCGTGGACACAGACACTTGACACGTGACAAATATACAACATGATTCGGATTTGCCAACACAACAATCTTAAAAAAAGCAAGACACGACATGCCGATGGACACGTGAAAGAGACATTTTTATATATTTTATATGCAATATATATTACAATATTCATGAATTTCGAAAATACTAAATTAATATTGAGTTGTTTTTTTTTCATTTTTATTGGATATTTTTTATTTAATAATAAACTATTTGTTTATTTATTTATTTTTTTGTTTGCAATATTTTTTTTCCATGCATCCTCCTTTGAAATGATGGGCTTGATGATATCCAAATCTGAGTAGCAAAAAACTTCTACTTAGGTGACGCTTCTTATTGAGAAACATGTTTATGTGCTCCCAAGTAAGAAACTCCCTTCCATCAAGGAAGAAACTTGCTCTCAACTGAGATAGAAACGAAAAATGTACAAATATCAAAGAAACAAAAGAAAAACAACTTAAACTAATGATAGTACTTTCTATTTATATAATGTGTATTCATACTTGACAATAATAATTTATAATTGACGTCAATCACAAATTCTTATTCATATTTTATGTCTATGTAGAAAATTAATTGTTATAATATATTTATGCGTTTAATATATGAAATATATATACGCTTCCATAGGCATTTCCTACCTTAGAAACTTCTATATGCTCTCTCTCCCTCGCCCCCGCTTTGCGCAACTAAGATCCAAAGACAAAGCCTTGCGTAATGAATTGGATAGATGGAAATGTAGAATAGAACACCCAACAAATCCCATAATAGGTGTACTACATACCAACAGAAAAGAGAGTTTTGCAACCTAGCCCGTTTGGTGAGATGTAAAGATTACAAACCCTAATAAAAAAGTAAAGATGTGTTGAAGAAGACAAAGCTGAACCCAGGTAAGTACGTTTCTTTTTTTTTTGCCTTTTCCTTTTTTTAACATTAATTGTAGTTATGCTGATATGATTAGTTCTACTTTTTCTTTGAATCATAGATCTAGGGTTCCTGTAGGCTGAATGAACAAAATCAGTGATTTTTTTTTTTTTGGGGCCCATCGTCTTGTCCAAGGATTGTTCCAGAAAGGGACACGCATGTCCAGAGAATGTCAGAGGTGTGTCCAACAACCAAAAGAAGTGAAAAAAATGGGACACAGGAGAGGGTGTGTCTAACACGTATCTGCCGCATCTCCGAACATGTTTGTGTCCCAGACGTATTAGACACTGATATGTTAGATCAGATGAAGTGTCCGTGCTTCATAGAATATGATGCATATAGTGTGAACCTGAGGTTTTTTGAAAAGTTCAGAGAATAATGAGTAGTATGGATTTACATATTTATTGATCAGTTGGATTTTTTAATATTTAGAACCTTGAACCTTTACAACTTCAAAATTGTTTGTGAATTGTGACTTCTAAAAGTAAAACATTAAGTTCTCTTCCTAATTATTTTCAACGTTTATATGTAGAACATAAACTATTTGTTATTATTTTCATATAGTAAATAGAAATTTTGCTATGTAAAAAAATGAATAATTTGTTTTTAATTTCATATTAAATAGATAATTAGCCAGGACTCGGCTGTGATTGTATCCTAATTATTTGGAACTTCCTGTGTTGTTTGGATCCTTACTTCTTGGGTTTCTTACAACAACCAAAATATTAAAAGGCTTTATTGAGGCTCGCCTTGATGTTTACCTCGCCTTGAGGCTAAGGTAAAACGTATCAAGGTTTTGATTTTTAGACTACGTTTTCCAAAGGGTTGCGCATCACAGTCTATGGCATGCACCTTAGGTGAGCCTTGTACATTTTTTGCGCATAAGCATATGAGGGCATAAGAAGAAGTTCCCCTAGGCTATTGGTAAACTTAATCTAGTAGATGAAACAAACATAAAAAGGCAAAAAATAAAAAGAACCGTTTTTGCAACTATATTCTATAAGAGGAAATGATCAATCAAGAAAAAACAGAGTTAATGTTCAAGTGAGAAGTTCAATCACTAAAGCTAAGAATATTAATTTCACTTTTAATGAAGGCAGGTTTCCTTCTCTACAATGAAATGTTTAATGCCTTGTGGAGAAAAGTATTTACACTTTTATATTTTAATAATTTTATTTATTTATTTAGTAATTTAAAATATTTGATTTAATAACTAAATATTAAAATTTAAATTTTGAATGCTTATGCCTCAACGCCTTAAGGCTTTCACGTCCCCTCGAGTTAAACCCCAAGGGGTTGGCTTGTTGGCAAGGCCTTGGGTCTGGGGGGTGTGCTCCTTCCAAGGTTCAAGGATGGAAACCTCTTAGGAAAACCCTTGAATTAACCGTGGTCCACTTGCGGAAAACTCCTTGCTGAGGGAGTGTGCACCCCTAGGAATTAGTCGGGCTTTGACCCGGACAGCCTGGTGCCAGAAAAAAGAAAAAAAAACCTCAAGTTACACATTCGCCTCTAAAAACTTTGACCACAACTCAAATTAAACCTTTCAGTTCCTGAAACAATACCATTAAATATCTATTGATTTGTTTATGAATCACTTGATACTTAAGTCCTGCATAATCTACAAAGTTTAATGAGGTAATGTAGGATATAATTATGTAATATCTAAAATTTGCTTCTGCCAACTATTTTTCATCAGATAAGCTTTTTAAGTTAGGTCTCTCTCTCTCTCTATATATATATACACACACACATCTTTTGTCTCTGACATTTTTCCTTGATGGGAAGGTGAGCGTCTCTATCTCATCAACAGACAATTACTGCATTGAGGTTGTTCTTCGCTGCTTGGCAACAGACGGTGATGGACTTGGTCCACATGAACTTAATGATGGTGGTATTCTTGCTACAGTGATTGCTGCTGGCTTTAAAGGTAAGGGATGGTTGTAACTGCATTATCCTTTCAAAATTCATTATTTTGGAACTTAAATCTGATAACTGGTATTGGTTGAAGACTCCTATTTTACTTGATGGCTCAGTTTTTTAGGTGATCAACTTTTACTTTAGATTCCACATGATTGCAATAGAACTAATCAAATTTGAGGGGACATCCAAACACACCTTGAAAAAATAAAAGCTTGTTATATGTATATATGAACATTTATACAGAGTTGCAAGCTTGTGGCTTTAATTAAATACTTTTTTGTTTCCAAAAAAATCATGCCATGTTTATGTGTTGAATAGAATTTACAAGTAACTAAAATACAAAGGATGACGGAAGATATAGTGGAACATGCTAATTTGAAAGTCTACAAAAGTTTCTTGGCCCTTTCTGCACGTTGCTTGAAAAACGGATATTGGCAGTTGGATTGTTGGCTCTTCTGTCACAAATTGGCCAATACCTTCATGTCCTTGTCTAAATTTGCTCAAATACAATTCAGTTCTATATTCGGATTGGGTAAAGTCTAATGCAAGGTATCCAACAGGAATTACTAGGAGCTGTTTGACATCACATGTCCTATCCTACATGGTATTTAGTAAATGGAGATGTAAACACAATGCGAAACCTGGATGTGAGCCGCTAGTTATAGGTTGTGTATTGTTTAAAACGACTTTCTTTTGTGTTATATAATGTATGAATGCAGGAGAGCTTGTTCGATTTCAAGCTGGTGTAACAGTGGAGATCTTACAATTAGATGCCTGGTATTCAAGCAAAGATGGTTCCCCGGAAGGCCCAGCTACATACATCGTGAGGGGCCTTTGTCGAAGGTGTTGCATTCCAGAAGTTACTCTTAGATGTATGCAGGTAAAGTTGTTTTCTGGAAGCCGGAAGTCCTTTTGTGTTTCTTCAAATTGGTTGGTTTACCATGTAACGTTCTACCATTTTGCCAATTTCTTCCTTTTAAAAATAATATATATGAAAGGATCTGTAGTAAAGAATAGTAGTTTTTAGTTTTTGTTTCGTGCTAAATTCACAGGTTTCTGTTTCGCTCGTGGAGTCGGGCAATCCACCTGAAAGCCATGATGAGCTCATTGAACTAGTTGCATCGCCTGAAACTGGGTTTCTCCATTTATTTAGTCAGCAACAATTGCAGGTAATCTATTATCTAGATAACGAGTCTTTACTTGCTTGGGGTGGCTATTATCACATTTTCTCTTTTCATTCTTCTTCGTAGTCATAGTTGACCTTCCCTCACAGGAGAATTGACTTGGATGGCAGTTTTGTCAACATAATTTTTTCCTTGGCAATAGTGTTGCCCTCCTAAATTTTGTCCATCCACCCTTTTTTATTATTATTATTTTTTTGGTTTCTGGTAAAGTTGCCAAGATTAGGGCCTTACTATAATCTTTAGGCTTAATTACATTTTTGGTCTCCAAAAAGTGTTGTCATTTTGGTCCTCAATACTTAAATTGTGTCAATTTGGTCCTTAATGTACAAAAATTTGGTTCTTAATGTTTAAATTGTGTCAATTGGGTCCCCAATGTATAACAATTGTTCCAATTTACTCATATTTGGGAACTAAAACTATAATTAAGCCATAATCTTACTGTGTTAGAAATTCGCCTGAATGATTAAAGGTGTTTTATTTTTCATGAGTTTGAGAATTATATAGGTCCCACAAATAATCCATTTTTGTATTGTAACTAGTCGTTATTTTGGTTGATACAACAATTAAATACCATTGATTTTGCTGATAATTTTGTTTTGTTTTGTCCAGGAATTTTTATTATTAGAGAGAGAATACTGGATATGCAAATTGGAGCTTGGAGAGGAACTTCCTTGTTGATTTGTGTGTAAATTATGAGGTGTTGATTTAGGGTTTAATTATGAGGTGCTGATTTAGTAGCAGTGTAATGCTCTGCTGATGCAGTGGTATTTTTGTGGAATGGATGAAGGGTTGAAGTTTTATTTATTTATTTTTAATTTTTTTTTTAAGTGGCGTGTTTTGGGTAGTTCTTTTCTACGCAGTAGGTAGATTGAGATCCTGTATTTGTTGATTCTTAATTGATTGTTGAGCTCCCTCTCCAACTTTCATAAGTTTATGTAGTAATTACTCCAACTCCAACTAAACAAGGGAAATGCCATTTTAATGAATAGTTGGGAAAAAAAATTAATTTAGTGGAAACCTTGCAATATCAAAAGAAAATTTAATTAACTTTAACTGCTAAATTGAAAATATTTTTTGTACTGACATTATAATGATATTTCCCCTTTAAATTACCATCATTTTTCAATTTAAAAAAATTTAATTCAGTGAAAATTAATTATCATAAGCATAATTGTTTAGTAAAATTCTCACTTTTATTTCATTAAAAGTTCTGAAGTCCATATTTTTATCATTTTCATTAGTTATCAAAAGAACTGATTTGTCTTGTAAAACATGCCCTTTTCTTGTGATTTTAGTTGAAATGTTATTTTGATTTTCAAAAGATTATATTAAATATGCATCCCAACCATGAATTACATATATAAATTGAAACACAGAAATAAAAATACAAAAATAGTTCATTGATGTTTAGATTAGAGACTGAAGACTATTTAACATATTATAATTCACAAAAACTAAATAAAAAGCTCAGTTTTAAGTCATTCATCGGTCTGCTAATTATAATTATCAAATGTTTTTGGCGTTTATAATTAGTAGACCAAGGGATGATTATATTTAAGTTTTTTTAATTAAGCACTTCTAGCCAAACATGTGTGGAGGATTTTGATTGACCCTAAATCTCTATTCTCCAAGGTTTTGTCAGGGAAATATTGTTCGTCTCAATCTTTTCTTATGGATACTGTCAAGAGCAATGCTTCATGGGGATGGAAATGAATTTATGAGGAAGAGACTTGTTAAATCCGGAGATAAGATGGGTGGTAGGGGATGGTAAGTTAATTAATCCTCTTTGGAGGATCAATGGATTTCAACTATTCATAATCCAACATGCTTGAATCTATCTCACTTCATTGATACTCCAAATCATGCTTGGAGGATCGATCGTCTACGAGTATTCTTTCCACTGGAGTGCATAGATTATATTAGGGTTATTCATTTACCGGTCGTGCCTTCGTGAGATCAAATTATTTCAGCTTTACTAAATTTGACCAATACATCATTAAGGCTTTTTATTTATATGCAGCGCGCTTTTTATTTATATGGTAAGTTAATTAATCCTCTTTTTATTTATACGTAGGGGTACACGTCACCAATCTGGTGATCTCATTTGAAAGTGATTGTAGAATCTTAGACAACCTCCTAAGTGGACGCTTTTTTATAGAAGTGGCTTTATTGTATCTTTTCAGTCCGATAGGTGTTATATCGGAGAAGTTTCCACTAAGCCTAGTTGTCCATGATGTGATAAAGGGATAGAGACTTTGGATCACTATTTCTTTGAATGCCAGTATTCTCAACTGGTTTGGCGAGCTTCTTCATTAGGCTTGAATTTTTTTAGAGGAAATTCCATGTTTTTTTCTGGATTGGTTCAAACAATAGATGAAGAAGGTTTGGGATCATGAATTTATTGTCCAATCCATTGCTATTCTTTGGGCCATTTTGCGTCAGAGAAATAGTTATGTGTTTAAAGGCATGAATATGACACAATTACAAGCAAATCTTCTTGCTCAAGAGCTCACCTCTAACGTTACTTGAAGATCATTCCCATGTTTAGAGCAGGCTTTAATACCTTAACATCTACTGCTGATGTTTATAATAATGGTGATATCTGTATGCTTGGAAATTCTCTCTCTAATGTGACAGATTACTAGGTGTAGACTTTTGTCACTGATGGTTCATAGCGGGCAGCTGATCAAAGTGCGTGTCATGTGTTTGTTTCAATGTAGACTTTTGCAAATTCTCTCCCATCATCTCTAATGCCCTTTGATGGTCATCTCTCACCTACGTATGACAACACTCGCGTATATATAAAGGGTGACTAGAGCAGCGCCACCTCAATCGTAGTTGTCGATGTGATCAATGTCCACCATCGTTGCCAAATAGTGGAGACGTATCTTGTTCAGAGTCAACTCCGCATAGTAACTGATGGGGTTCGAGGAACCCGTCAAACTATCAAAAGTTTTTTTAAAAAAACATTAGTTATCTTATCAATATTTTGTTTAATATAAATTACTCTCATCAAAAAGTTAAGAGACTCCATCAAATACAGATCCACAATTTATTGTTTTGAGAATTTTAAATCACTCTATTTGATTAACAATTATTAAAAATAGTTTTTGAATTTTTATTTTTTATTTTTAGTGAACTTTTTAAATATTTATGTAATTATTTTACTTTGTAGATTCACTTAATCTAGATACTTAGACACATTTCAAAAGTAAAATATTTATGAAAAATATTTTAAAAATTCACTTACATAAAAAAAAAAATTAAAAATCAGTATATATATATTGTATTTGTTGAATTTTTTTAAAAAAATTACAAATATTTTACTTTTTAGATGTATATAGGTTAGGTACGTCTAAAAAGAAAAAAAATAGAAAAAATAAAAAAACTCGAGCTGTTTTTGAAAATTCAAAATCACTCAAAACCAAACAAAGTAAATGTTGTTTAGTTTAATTTTTTTTAATAGAATTTACGGAACTTCAAGCTTTTGAACTAACCCATCTATAAGCTAGTGCAAATTTATTAAAATTGCCATTTTGAAATGCAACAAGAAAAAATCAGCTATATATGTATAAATAAATCAATTAAACACTGCAAAATATACACACCTCATTGAACCAAGGACACTATTGACCCTTCTAACTTTGCTTGTCCTCCAATTTCATCACTGGAAAAAGTTACACTTAGTCAATATAATAGATCCAAGGCTAATCAAAACCAAAACTCATTCAAGGGGCCACTCCAAAACTCATACCCCTTCATATCTGCAATATATACTCAGATCTGGATTATTAACTTCATAACTGCATATATATATACATATTCAAATCACAAATTTCATTCAAAATTTTGAGTGATGAGAGAAGATCAAAGTGAGCAAGCAGGCATTGAAGATAATACAAATAAACATAAACACTACTATAATACAAAAGAATAACACTTACCAGAAATGGAAGCCAAAAGAACACTACTATAATTTGAAGTTTGATTTTGCACCTAATATGAAATTCAGGTGCCTACACTATACAAATAATAGTGACTAATTAATCACAAACAGATATATAACCACTCAAAGAAGTAACAAAAAATTTCATCAATAATACAATATCAACTACTTACCTAACAAACAAAAATCCAACTAATTTTAACCACCCAAAAAAGTCCCCCCCCCCCCCCTCCGCCCCCAAATAATAATTAAGCAACCAATCCAATTTCCAAATAAGAAGAATCTGTTCTCTAGCATAAGCATTTTCTGATATGAAAATGAAGTCATTAATTAACCTACAAAAATCCTAAAAGTAGAGAAAGATTGCACTTGCAATTTTAGTGAAACTAACAGAATTTTAACAGAACACTACTTACCTCTAATGTTCAAATTTGATTTTCAAATTTCATGTTTGGTTTGATTTTCAAATTATACTAAAACAGGGAAATCACAAAATAAAAGCAGATGATTGTAAATTCAAAATATATCACCTTATCTTTGTACAAAACAAGCAATTATAAATCAGAATAAAGCATACAAAAGCGTTGCCATACCCTTTTTTTTCTTGTAGTGAATTTAACTGTACAACAATTGATTACTCATTTCCAACTTGCAGGTACAGTAACTGATCATGATCATGAGTTTTTTTTCTCCTCCTAGTCCTTGGTGAGAAACAACTTCAAGATGACAATAATAGATAAGACAAAATACACATCATCTTCTTCAAAAATATTTGTAGTTAACCTGCTTTTCCTAAATATTCACTACATCAAATGTTAACTTAGACCAGTCGATGATATGATTCTTATGGCCCTGATTACCCTAATAGGGAGAAATATCAAGTACAGGGCAATGAGGCCCATTCCAAGCTTCCGGGTAGGACGCATATCATTCCTTGGTAAAACAACAAGTGCCCAGATAGGTCCTGAGATGAGAAATCTCATAGTATAGAAGAGGCTTCTGTCTTGTGGAACAATGTACAAGCCAGGTTTCTCTGATCTGGCTCCAAGCAACATTGAGATCCCCAAACCAAGTGTGTTGAACATCAGACTTGCATAGCATCCAGACAAGGCGATCTACATACCATCCCCACCATTCATTGCCAATGAAACATTTGACACTAAATCACCCATCGAGTTGCCCTATGCCAATACAGTTAATCCAAGGATTGATGGATTAACCCCTAGAATTACACCCAATCCTACCAACAGAGCAACAAACTCATTTGCAATCATGTAGAACCAAACACTACTCATCAAAAATCCACCCAAAACCAATGGAAGTAAAAACTTCTAAGGTGGGCGGTGTGATCTAGCGTACCGAAATGCAAGAAAACTGAGTGCACAACCAATGGAAACACTAAGCATATAAGCAACCTTTCTGCTTTTAGAACCTAGAGTCTTGAGTCCTCCAGAGAAATACCAAAAGAATGGGAGCAAGTGAAGCACTGCCTACAATGTAGAGACCTTTGACTAAGATTCCTCCTCAACTAGAGAAATTGTCAACCGGCGTGGCACTTTTAAAGGCAACTCCGTTATCGAACTTAGTTTAGAACATGAGAATGACGAGTGCTCAGTTTCTATGCCATCATCAATCCAACCCCACACAAGACTTTCATTGTCAGAGACCTTAGCTGACTGATTTGAATATATTGCGACATTTGACACCCACATCTACTGAAGCAATGCATTACGGGACACGATTGTATCACTTTCTATGTCCATGTCAAGCAACGTACTATAGATAGAGTCATCCTCTTGGTTCCCTTGAGAGAATGCACTTCCTTTGACAAGAAACAACAATGTAACAACAACCAATTTCAACCTCCGAGCATGTTTCCTCAAAATCTCATTCGCAGCAACAACAAATGCATAAACTGCATAAATCAAGACAAATGTGATGGCTCCCCCCACAATCACCTTACCAACATACAAAACCAATGAAAGTGATACAAGAGTAACGAGCTGCACGTGAAATATGTGGCATGGGATACACTTCTCACATTGCTCTAACTTGGATCTCCATATAAGTGCAATTACTTTAAGTTATTCACACTTTAATGTATTTTCTTCTATATATTATGTTGTGGGTGTAAATATTTAAATAAGTTACCCTTGTATGTGATTTAAAACAAGTTTGCTTGAATTAGGTTGTACTAACTGCTTATAATCTAAAATAAATTCTAATACTAATCATGTTAGCCGTGTCATGTTCGGATTGACACGACCTCAAGTAGGTTAGGTCAATGTTATGATATTTGACACGTTTAATTAAATGGATCATTTTAGTGTATCATGTTAGTGTTGGGTGTTTTAGACACGAACCCGTGATGACACGACATGACATGACATGATTGCTACCCCAACTTGGGATGAGGATATTCTTAGAGTGCGTTTGGATCAAGGATTTTTGGGAGACTTGTGGAAGGAAAGAAAAAAAATAAGGGAAAAAATGTATGAAATAGAAGCTAAATTTTTTCCCTTCCCTATCTATTTTTCTCCCCATCCACATAATCTTAGAATTCTTAATTTAAACACAACCTTAAAGTTTCAAAGTGAAACGCTGGAAATAGCAATCTTGATGAGCTGCAATACATGAGTTCAATGGTTGCCTTGTTGAACTACATACGGAAGACCTTAATGCCAAAGGGTTTTGATTTACTTGGACTAAAAAACAAGAAAAAAGAAAAAAAACCAGCAAGTTAACGAGTATACTAGTTAATAATACCTAGTGCGTTAAAGTTTTTAAATATCATTGTCCTAATGTTTCCCGTCGTTACTTTAAATGCCCGAAATTAAATTGAGAAAACTTATCAAATTCATGAATTTTTGGATGAAGCATGGTATATCAAGAAGATTTTTCAAAATTCAACAAGTATTAGATTCTCTGAGTGTTGAGAATGAATATTAAAATTAAAAGACTCGACTCGGGAAATTGAACAAAAAACACTACTCTAACTTTAACTTTAGTTTGAGAGTCATTAGAACCAAAGAGAAACTAAATTAGATCCACGTGTTTTAACTCTCCATATAGCCATAGGAAAACAAGAGGCACTTCAACATTATATTAATCCGTATGTTGCAAAAGAATCATTCCACAACTACAATGCCAAAATAAAATTAAAGTTGATAGCCATAGACTGAGGAATAATATTATCAGCCATTATGACAATAATGGGAAGAAATTAGAAGAGATAAATGAGATTAAGGCTTTGAATACACACACACACACACATATATATTATGTATGTCCACGTATACATATTTCGTCTTTTTCCTTTAGACAATTTTATACTTCATTCAATAGGAATTTTTTTTATTTTTTATTTTTTTGGGGAGGGAGGGGGGGGGGCAAGTAGGTATTATGTTCCAAGTGCCAAACTAGCATTTTGCCTCAGAACATCAACTAAATTGAATACAGGATCAGAACTTTGTTCAAGTAATTGTGCTTCTACATCATTTATATGAGCAAGTAACAAAACATACTTGTCTCTCAAGAATGCTCTTGAAAAGTGAATACCATGTGAACACTGAGTCCATTGTGGCAAAGACTAGAAGAAAGTCAAATTCTAATAAATCAGCTACCTAAGCAGAGCTACAAATGAAGATGTGTCAAGAGACTTAAAAAGGGCCAAGAACTGCATTGATCCACAAATTGTGTTGGGTGTGGAAGTGAATGACTACAATGCTAACATTGTCAATCACATTGTAAGCTTACTCAAACCACCAAAAACATCTCTAATTTGCCACTAATGTACAAGTTAGCAGTCATCAAATTGAATTACTTTGCACATACTCAAGTTTCATTGAAAATGAAGGATATTCAAATAGATTTTCCATCCAAACATTTTCATTGCCCATTAAAAACTCATTCCTTTTTAGGTGGCTACGATCTGCTGCTTACCATCTGAAGAACTGACCCGTGTTTCTCTTCTTTGCAAATCCATCTCCCAATAATATGTTGATTAAGAGAAAAAAAAGAAGGCCATTTTTAGTAAAGTGCCAAACAGTATGTCATTAGCAAGCCTTGGGCAAAAAGGGATTTTACATATCAACTCAGCTTCAAAATCCAAAAAACACCATGTGATGAGAGCTTCATTCCATTCCTGACACCAGTGCTTTCATCAATAAGGGAGAAAACTTTACATCAGCGTGGAATCCGTCAAACTTTCCAAATCATCACACACCAGACATTCAAATCCCTTCAAACCCTTTCTTGGAGATTGCACACAAAATCTATTGCCTTGATGACGAGGGAATTGTTAGATGTGCATGGGTATTTCTGCCTGCACTAGCATTTTTTTGTTTTTTTAAGTTTTCCCATGACAAACCTCCATATTGTTGTGCAGAGCCTCAAGCATCCTCAACAGCTACCTGCAATGTAAGGAAACAAAACCATAAGTTGATAAGAGGTTCAAAGTAATATACATGAACACAATTGTAGTAGAGATGAGAAGCCAAGCGAATTTGCTTAATAACAAATAAATTGAAATTAGCAACCAAACTCAAGCTCACTTAAAGGAAAAAGGACCAAACTTCATCATTTTATTAACTATTATTGTAAAGTCTTAGCTACTCTATTAACTATGGATTGCCCACATGGATTTTGGCCAGACAAGGTGGCTTCCTAACTGTCTAATGTAAAATAGCATGCAAGGAGAAAGGCTCAAAAACACAAAGTGATTTTTGTAAGGTCTGGAAATTTAAATGATCAAAAGTCTTGCCTAGGAGTGTGCTGGAGGGAGGTTTTTTCAATCATGGAAAGGACTTCTTCTCAATTATCTCCTTTTTTGATTTTTTTTTTCCTATCTCTTATTCCTTTATTACCTACGAGAGTTTTCTACATTATCCAAAGTACTTATGATGCAAATTTCTGGCATACCTTGAGAAGAGGCACAGAGACTTGCAGTGCAGTTTAGATGATGAGCGTGCATACATCCTAAAGTTTGTTTCCACAACAACAAAGCACTGAGAACAAAAAGGTAATGACAATAGTCAGTACATTTTTCTATTTAAATTTTCAACAAAACATTGAAAAAATACTGAAAAGCACAGTTTTACAAGCTACAACTGCAGGTTTTAACAGACTGAGGAAGTTGTCCTCTTTAGGGTTAAAAATATTCTCGACGCTCATGGAGGTGTATTTGTATTTGGTGGAGTAGGCGAACGTACTCATGAAGCAGATGAAAAACAATATCAGCATTCCAAGTGAAATGGAACCACTCATTAGCTCTTGTCTTGCAAATTTCAAAAAAGAACAAATAACTTGAACTAATACAAATTGCTGAACCATTTATTTTGTAGCCATTGGAAACATTATGAAGCTAGCTAATAAATCATATGTCACATTTCCATTGTTGATGTAATAGATTAATTTTCCCAAAATATATTCCATGCTGCCATGGATATGATACATTATGCTGTCTCTGGCACTGCTATATGTTCTGCATAAATGCGACACACCAAATTTTCGTGTCCCAACTAAGTCCAAAAAATTGTAAAAGTGGAATACATAATTCTAACTCTATTGAAATTAAACTAGAAGCCATGGTATGGACTACAAATAGATAACATAATGAAATTAAAGACAAAGGAAATTTTGTCTGCCAATTACCTGGAATTGAAGCAGCAGTACAGGAAAAATGAAAGATCAAGAGAAAAGGCAGTGTCTAGCTCAGATTGTGAATGAAGAACCTGGAAAAAAAATATTTTTGCGTGAGTTGGTGACAAGGATGAATTAGAGAACTAATGTATTCCCAAAGTAAAAGTGAACCATCACAACCTACAGAGTAGATTTTGATTGTCATCCATAGGTGAGCATGGAAGACCATGAACATAGTGACTAAGATTTTGGATGATTGATAAGCTCCACATCTTTAGAGATTGTCACTTATACGGTTTGGGAGAGAAGCATTGTTGTCTTTTAAGGATAATAAAATTCTTTAATCTGCCAGCTATTCATTCTAAGCACGACCCTAAAATTTAAAACTCAAAATTTATGCATAAGCTTATCATCAGTAAATTTCAAATTTACTAAAGCTAGAACCTGAAACAACTCGAAATTATAATGATTGTAACAATAGAAGAATTATGTTTGAGTGAGTTACTGTTGTGAAGAGTATCAAAAAGTGATGCTATACTTCTCAATAGACTTCAAAAAACCAGATTTATAAAGTTCAAAGCTTGTACATCATTTTTTTTTTTCAGAATGAGATGGAATGCATTTTAAATGCACAATAGTAAAATAAAGATTCTCTTATGGTCCTAACAAAAATGCAAACTCGAAATATGACTGAAACATGGTGCAGAAGTAAAATTTTTGCTTCCATTCAGGTACTTGTAGAACAAAAGTGCAAGGATTCTATTGTTTACTTAAACATGGATGAATTAATGTGGGAACAAGTAGAATTTTAGAAAAATGGCAGTTGATTATGCATGAATTGAGCTCAGGGTGAGTAAAAACTGCGGAACAAACTTGATACATAAACTTGAAACCAAACAATCATCAATAGCCACCCCTTTGACAGAATATTTGCTAAACCTAGAAAAAATTCATCTCTTATGCTTTGTTTGTTTTGGCCGAAAATGCTTTTTCGAAAAATGTTTGTCACATTTTTGGCGGTTAGTATGATAGAAAATGAAAGTTAAATGGAAAATGTTTTCAATGGTCAATAAAAAATAAGCCTTTTGACTGAAAAATCCTTTATGGAAAAATGTTTTCTATGGAAAAATGTTTGTCACATTTTTTCCCGGAGTGTAAAACATTTTTTGGTCTAAAGTCTTGCCAACACTACCACACTACCACCACCACCACCATTGTTGCCGCCACCCCCCCACTCCAACTAATGCCACTGCTAATGCAACCACTAGTACATTAGTTTCAAGTTGCAATCAAACATAGGAGATCATTTTGTAGAGAAAACATTTTATAGAAAAATAGGTTGCGTTTGGTTTACTTTTGGAATTGTGATTCTAATAAAAAAAATTCAAAACTCATAACTAAACACACAACTCAAAACTCAATTCAAAAACTATTTTTAAAATTCATAACACACAATTCAAACCTCTTTTCAAAAGTCATAACCAAACTCTTTTCCAAACGAACAGGGCACTTTTTCCATCAGCACCTATGAATAATACAAGATAAAATAACAAATGAGAATGAAAATTAAGAGAAAAGGAAATATTTGAAAGGAAAAAACAAAGAATGAATTGAAAAACAGAGCAGTGTGTTTAATAATAATTAATTAGTAATGTATTGGTAATTTCAACATTCACAACAAACTAAAACTCTCTTACGATCCAAAAGAAGTAGATACTAAACTCTGAGTTGTGATAAAATCTGAGATGATATTGGTAATGAGAAAATAAATAAATAAAAATGGTATGACAGATGTTGTGTTTGTTTGTTTGTACCTTGCAGTTGGCCTATGATCTAGTAGAATAAATAATCGACTATTTTTTAAAGAGCCTATGATCTAGTAGAATAAATATATCTAAAGCTAAGACTCTCATTGCAAACAATTTTTAATATTTCATGTTTTGGAGTTTGTCGGAAGATTTTTGGAGTGGCAAAGTAGCGAGGATTTCTCGCTAGTGTCTGCTAAGATACTTTAGTCTTTGGTCAACCCCATCTGGAAAAGAACCCGATTTTATCAAAGATTAGAGAACTATTTGTCACTATTAGATGAACTTCCCCTTATGTTTTCTTCTTATTGTTTTCCATATCGCCCACTTCATGATAAGTCTAAACAAATCAACAAGTAAATTTAAACAAACAAACACAAAAACTCTATACGGTATGCCAATTTCTAATAGTTTCCTATATTTTTTTGAATATTTGCCTTGGATTTGAATTCTAAATAATACTCCAAGTAGGGTAGATGGCTTCTCAACTCCCCTTTAATAAAGGAAGCCTAAATCCCTCCAACTACTAGAACAGATTGCCCACATGGATTTTGACAAGATTACGTGTGGCTTTGTAATTGTCAAATGTAATCCAGCATGCAAGCAGGATGGTTTAAAAATACAACTTGATACTAAAAAAGAAAAAAATCCCTTCTTGCATGGCAATGAAGTCTTAATGATCAAAAGTCTTACATGACAATGTGCAATAGGGAGGTGTTTACAATTGTAGTCTCAGGAAAGGACTTTATTCTCAATTTTCTTCATATATCTCTTGCTCCTTTATTACTTATGAGAGCTTTCGCCATGACTGGACAATAGTATATGAATATATTCTGAAAAGAAATTTATAAAAAAAAAAAAAAAAAAAAAAACTCATGACAATTCTAAAACTCAAAAAATAGCGACCCATTGCATTCAAAATTGTAGCTCTCCCCAAAGCCAAGAAGCATTGAGTTAAATCAAAGCAGCCAAAGTCTTTTATCAAGCATAATTTTGGCATACCTTGAAAAGAGGCACAAAATCTCACAATGCAGCTTAGACAGTAAGTATGAATACATCCTAAAGTTTGTTTCCACAACAACAAAGCCCTGGAGAGCAGAAGGGTGACAACAACAATAGTTAGTGGGATTCACTATTTAAACTGTCCACATAGGCTGCGTTTGGTTTAGTTTTGAAAATAATTTTGAAACACAAGATTGAAAAGAGTTTTCAAAATTTGAAAATTTATTTGGTTGTATATTTTGAAATTAGTTTTGTAGGTTTGTAGTTTGGAATGATTTGAAATTTCTTTGTAGTTGCATAGATGGATGTGAGAGAAAAAGTGATTGATTGATGTGTAGGATGTGAGAGGATGAGAGAAGAGATAGAAAAAATGATTGAAAATAATTTTGAGAAAATTGTAAACCCAACAAATTTTGGGTTTTGAGCTCTCAAAAATTGTTTTCAAAACAAACCAAACAAGTCATATTTTCTATATTGTTTTCACAGAAAACTGAGAAAATATAGAAAAATACACTTTTACAAGTTGAACAACGAAAAGAGCATAGTATTCAAAGTCACAACTACATGTCTGTAAGTAGAGTCAGGGTAAAAATAAAATAAAAATGAGAATGAAATTCATCCATGCAGCAGAGGTATATAGACAAAAAAGGAAAAGGAAATATTTGAAAGAAAAATAAAAGAAATGAACGTAAAAACATTGTTGTGTGTTGATACAGGTGAAAAATAGAAGCTATAAATCAGAATTATTAGAGCTGATGTGGAGATGTAGTCGAAGACACAAAATGATCAATTTGAGTTGATCAAACCATAGTAGCAGGAAACTCTTAATTTGGTGATGTTTCTTACTAAGTATGACGCACGGGTACGAGCACGAATACTGGTACTCGTACAATACGTGTATGTTGATATGGTAAAATCCAAAGAAAGTAAGGTACAGGTACGGCTTGGTACACTTGTAAAAAAAATATTTATTTTTAATTTAGAGTAATGTAGAAATTAATTAAATGGTTTAATTTGTTAAGATCCAACATATAATTAACATTTAATGCAAAAAATAAACGTATAAATCAAAATTAAGTGTCAATATATTAAATAATTTACAAACAATAGTTTAATTTTAAAATC
Source organism: Camellia sinensis (assembly GCF_055761805.1). Taxonomy (NCBI): domain Eukaryota; kingdom Viridiplantae; phylum Streptophyta; class Magnoliopsida; order Ericales; family Theaceae; genus Camellia; species Camellia sinensis. The sequence goes on from NC_138962.1 coordinate 106,347,646, forward strand.
ATACCAACCATAAAGCTAAAAATAAAAAAAGAATTCTAGTGAAATGAGTTTTATCTATGTAGTAAAAGAATATATTATTTCAACTAAGGTACGGTACGGCTTGGGTATATACTAGGTACGCTTGGGTATGTCAAAAATTAAGAAGAAAAATTTTAGGTACATGTTTTGTGTACCTGGTACGTATGTAGAAGCATCATGCGAGATACTATATGCCAGTAAATACTTGGTACAAGTACGACATGCTTTTCGAAATACCTATGCTTCATAGCTTACTAAGAAACGCAATTCCACGCTTTCAAATAAGAAACCAACAAGAAACTCGCTCATTTCTAGGAATAAACTCCCTTTCAAGTGAGATTGAATCTCTCAAGCATACAAATCTTAAAGAAATAAAAGAAAAACAACTCAAACTTATTATCGTACTTTCTATTTACATAATATTTATTTATATTTAATAAAAACAATTTGTAGTTGATATCAATCTCCAACAAAAATTCATATTTTAACAAATATATTACAACTAACTAAATAGAAAAAAAAAAATTTTAGAATATAATTATTTATTTAATAATTTAATATATAAAATATATACATGCTCCAATATAGGTATGACAGATTTTGTGTTTGCTTGTTTGTAAGTTGAAAAATTGTTTGATAAAAATTTAAATGTTAAACTAAAATAAATTATTTGATAGGTATAAGATCAAATTTAAAATTCAAAGTTTAAATTTAAAATTTATTATTTTTAATTCTACTTTTTTTAATTTTTATATTGTGATAGTAGAGGATGCAAATATAAATAAATCCACATTTGTGATAAAAATCTGAAATTGGTAATGAGAATACAAATAAATAAATAAAAATGGTAGGACAAATTTTGTGTTTGTTTGTTTGTACCTTGCAGGTGGCTGCTTATAGTTCGAAGAATTCTACATAAGGAATGTATTGGATGATGGACCAATATTCTTTCCCCTTTTCACACTTCTGTTTCAGTATTGGATTACAATCTACGATCCACAGTAACAAAAGCGAGGGAGGGAATCCTTGTTCTGGAAAGGACGCGAGCCTAGGGCAACTCCAGATTTCAAGTCTTTCAAGAGAGGTGAGGTTTTGAAACTCCTCATAAGAGAGTCTTTCCAGATTTGGGAAGTTCCAGATGTTCAAATTGATGAGAGAGGTGGGCAGGAACATCCCTTCTTCTGGAAAGGACACCGTATCTCCCCACGGCCAACCTCCGCCATCAAGTGTGAGTGTTGTAAGAGAAGAGAGTTTGTGCAAACCCCACTCTAATGGAGATGGAGGCGGAACTGGAAGTTGACCCACTCTCAAATTCCCGATTTCAAGTGAAGTGATGTTGGTGGGGAAACTCCCTTCCTTCACAAAGTAGGAGACCATTCCTGCTCTGCAATAAACTAAACACAGCTTTTGAAGCGAAGTGGCTTGGTTGATGTTGTTGTTCTCATCACGACCACCAAGTGACAGGGGCTCCAGATTAGGACAACATCTTATCCGCAATTCACTGAGATTCCTGAGATTATTGGCTTCTGGTAAAGATTTGAGACTCCTGCAACCACCAATTTGAATAGTTTCAAGAGATGGACAATCAATTTTGATCCCTTCCTCTGCAAAAAGTGACTCCAGATTTTTACACGACCCAATCCCAAGTTGTTTTAGTGTGGATGGTAGCCCACCTCTTGACAATAAATATGTGAGTGATGCACAGTCAGAAACGTCCAACTCTTGCAGATTATTGAGTGTCATCAACTCAGGTAGGGACTCCAAAGCATCACACCTTGAAACCCCAAGTTCTCTCAGCATAGATGGCAAACCTTTCATTGGAAAAGAGATCAGACTTGCACAATTGCGGATTCTAAGCACCCCAAGAGATGTGTATGTGTGCAGATCTTGTGGCAGTTTCTTCAGCATTCCACACTCTTCAATTGTTAAATACTCGAGTCTCGTCATGCAAGGCAGCCCCTCATGTTGCTGCTCTTTCGAACCTTCTCCTCCTTTTTCTTGCTCTTCTTCAAACAAGCAAACGAGTTTGGGACAATCAGAAATCTACAAATGGCAGAGGGAGGGGAGACATACTTGTGTTCTCACCTTATTCTGCCACAATGTTATGAGTTCTTCGCAGTTACTAATGCCCAATTTCTCGAGTCCCATCAAATCTCGAGTAAACCATGTCGGTAGGAATGCCAATTTTTCAACATGAGAAATGCTAAAAGCAGTTATTGAAGTCAAATGCTTAGACATTTCAGTAGCCAGTAACTCTTCATCAATTGTGCTTGGATCGCAGAGGGAGTCGGGAACTGTAACATGGCTAATATCCAAGGTGAGGGAACCAAGTTCAATCGTGTTCATCCCTAAGAGTGCTGGAAGGCTTGGGAGCATAACATTATTCATTGACAAGGATGCAAGTGGTGGCTGAACGAGGCTCGAAACATCAATCAACAACTGCGGACAACCATCAATTTTGAGAGAATTGAGACAAGGAAGATCATTTGGTAATCTTCCAACAAGTTTGGGACAATTTATGATGGAAAGCTCACTGAGATGACTGAACGGCTGAACTCCCTCTGTTTCAAAAGCAGACCAATCCTCCCATTCTGTCATAAACTCAAAGCTCAGTCTCTCTAGAGAGGGGAAAGGTTTGGCACCACACTGCTGCCCATAGAACTCACAACCAAGGTACTTTATTGTACTCATTCCTTCAATGTAAAGGTCTTTAAGCACGGGCAGTTGTCCAAGTGGTGGCAATGATGTGCAATATTTACTACCTTCTAATCGCATGAATACCATTTTAGAGAATGAAACATCTCCAACCCAGTTTGGAAATTTTGTACTACCATACCCACTGATGATGAGTCGTTCCAAAAATTTGAAAGGCCTCATCACGTCAAGCACATCCCTCTCAACTATGTCATTCTGTAAACTATGAGATTCATTCCATTCTAGTGATAACTCTTTTAACTCCTCCTTAGACATTAAATTGGCATCCACTGCATCCTTAACACCACTGACATTCTCCATTCTTGATATGTGTATTGCCCCTTAAATATGTGATAGGTTTTTCAACTCTCCTATTTTACGCCCACGATCTTTACCCACCATAAAATTTGACAATGTTCGGAGATTAGTTAATTTACCTATGTGTAGTGACATCTCTTCTGATGATGGAATATGCACGCCAGTCATGTCAAAGTGGCGCAAGTTCACTAACCTCCCCATGTTTAGAGGCAACTTCTCAAGTTTAACACAAAATTTCAAAAACAAGACTTGTAAATTGTAGAGAGTTACCACCGAATCAGGTAACATCCTAATTTGAGAATGGGATACATCAAGGTACCGTAGATGCTTTAGATCTCCAATGGAATCTGGTAGTTCATCAATCCCATAACAACACAAACGCAACTCACGTAAGCACTTTAACATTGGCAACAAATCATGAATCAAGTACCTTGTTGTGTAGTGGAATGCAATCGCCGAAAACCTTAAGAAGGTTCGTAAGCATCTGGCATCATCGAAAGCTTTGAATTTTCTGATTCCTTCATATGCACTACCAACATAAGATGAATGTCGAGCTTTATTTGAAATCTTGTTCTGCTTGCCGCCCTCTAAATTATTCTCCAACCTAAAACAGATGTCCCCTGCAACTGCTTGAGCCAAATCATTGATGAGGTCATGCATTATGAATAGCAATTTATTATGCCTTGACAATTGGAAAAATGACCTAGACACCAATTCGTGAAAATACCTGCGGCCTACATCTTCTATTTGTTCTCCACCTTCTGGGTGTTCAATTAAACCTTCTGCCATCCATAACAAGACTAATTCATCCTTCCCAAATTCGTAATCCTTTGGGACAATTGCACAATAACCAAAGCACCTCTTCAAATGGGAAGGGAGATGATGATAGCTCAATTTTAGTGATGGGAGAATGTGGCTTTCCTCGTATGGTTTATCCCATATATTGCTAGTTAGTACCATTTTCCATTCATGCTCATTTTGGTTACATTGTAATAAGCCACCGAGAGCCCTTGCTGCCAGTGGCAAGCCTCCGCACTTAGCAACAATTTGCCTACCAATTGATTCCAATTCTGGATGTTCACTAATATTTATATTCTTGAATGCATGTTGGGCAAAGATTGACCAGCAATCATCAGGTGATAACTCTTTCAAATCGCGGTGTTCAATTGTACCCACCTGTCGTGCAACAGTCGTGATTCGCGTTGTCACAATGATTTTACTTCCATGTGCTACAGCTCGAAACGGAGATTGTAGTGAACTCCACTCTTCATCTCTATAGTTCCACACATCATCTAGGACAAGCAAAAACTTTTTTCCTGCCAGTTTGTCCTCAAGTTTACGTTGAAGGGTATTTAACTCTGTCGAATTGCATGAATCAAGATTGAATTCATCCAAAATTGCCTTTGTTATTCTCTTAACGTCAAACTCGTCAGATACACAAACCCACGCTTTCAGATCGAAATGGCTTTTGACACCATTATCATCGCAAATGAGTTGAGCCAGAGTAGTCTTGCCAACCCCACCCATGCCCACGATGGGAATGACATCGACTTTGTTTTGAGTTGCTGCATCTCTGAGAAGCAATTCAATAATCTGTTTTTTCTTTTCTTCTCTGCCATAAACACAAGGCTCTTTCACCAAATATGTAGTTTCTGGTCTCTGCCACACATTTGTAGACTTCATCCCCCCAATAGCCTTTTTGACCAAACCAAGTTCCTTAATTCTTGTAGTAACATCTTGTAACTTGTTAGGTTTTATTTCTTGGCAATCCCGTTTGACAAAACTCCTTTGAGTTGTAATTTTATTCGCACTTTTATTTCAGTGAGGCTATGAGTGTTTAGATGCGAATCCAACCCAAATTGTGTTTTTCAGAGAAGTTTGTGATGCTAATGCTTTCAAGATTGCCACTTCGCTGATTATGACGGGGGTCCAGGGGGCAGCGCCCCTTGGCGGGTCCGGGGCAGCGCCCCCGAAGCAAAATGCAAAAATGCATTCAACATTGCCTGTCTGCTCGAGCGGACATACCCGCGCTCGAGCAGAGAATCCCTGGTTCCAGCAGTTTTGGTCGCCTGCAAAAATACTGAGATGTGTGATTTTGCGCTCGAGCGGGCGTTCTGGCGCTCGAGCAGACCTCTGTTATATCACGCACAGATTTTACTGAAGACGCTCGAGCGGGCTGTTGGACGCTCGAGCGGAGATCGCGGGACAGATTCTATAAATTCGCGTGTTGGGTCAGATTTTAGGATTACTACTCCAGATCTTCTTTTTGGTTTCTAGGGTTTATATCTGGGGATACTTTGTGAGTTTTCTTTGATGTTTTATTGAGTATTCAACTCATGTTCTAAAGAGAGTACATCAAAGGTTGTGTTTTGTTCTACAAAAGAGAGTGTTGTTCTTCAGTTGTGTATTCTGAAGAATTCGAGCCTGAAGCTGTGGTGGAATCTAGAGTGGCTCATCAGAAAGACAATTCCGTGGTGAAGATGGGGTTGGAAGAGGCACATAGAGGTTGGTTCAATTTGGCGTTGTGGATTCGCTAGGTAATTGAGAGTATACCTGTGTAATTCCTTTAATTCTTCTTAGTGGATTGTCTTGTGGCTGTTGCCCGTGGTTTTTTGATCACAGTTGGAGGTGTCCAATTGTGGTTTTTTCCACGTTAAATCATTGTGTCTCTTTGTCTTGATTGTTTGATTGGGATTGTTATATTCTGCTTAAAATTGATACATAATCACAAATCAACATCTAGGGGATTTCTAGATTTTTCAATTAACTGACCATTGATCTCCTTCAACTTGGACTCAATTGCAAAATTGAATTAAATTGTACTTGGAGTAAAACCAGTGCAACAAGTAGAAAGGAGGAATCGTCGTACCTTCCTACATGTGTTGGCCTCACCAACATCAACATCAGCATTAGTCTCTGCCCTGATCAGCTTCTTGTGTAGAGCTTCAGTGGCAAACTCGTCCAGCACATCGTCCGCATCATAAGCCAAATGCTGGAGCTCTTTCAGCCACTTATTGACAGCCCTGTCGGATATCTGCTTCTCCTCTGCATCAGCAAGAACATCGTTTATATCTTCAAATGACTTCTTCAGCTTCTTGATGGAAGTGTTGACACCCTCACGACGCGCCAAGTTGATTAAATCAGGGGACAACAACTTGTCAATCACAGCTTGAAGCAATGGAGAGATAAAGATCCCCACCACATCCATGTCTACTCGTCTTTGTTGTGAAAGAGCCCAGGAAGGAATGTATGAAACAAAGCAATATGAGAGAGAGAGAGAGAGAGAGAGAGTTAAGAGCAAATTTTTGGAACTCTGCAAGTTTCTGTTTCAAACAAGTTTGGTAGGTAGTTAATTGAATGAAGAATATGATTTTAGATGGTTCTCTGTGTTCTCTACCAAGCAGGGTATAAAGCAAGTAAGGCCCTCCCTCCCTCTCTCCGTACCTAGCAAGCAAGGTATATGATTCTGGACAAACGTTTTGTATAATTTTTTTGGTTGGTGAAAGGCAGGGTATAAAGCAAGCAGGGCCCGTCCTCCCTCGCTCCCTCTCTAGCAAGCAGGGCATATGGTTCTCTCTGTTCTCTAGCAAGCAGCGTATATGATTCTGGACACTTTTAAAGTGCCTGAAACTGATACAAAAGAAAATAAGATAAAATACACATTTCAAAGTAAAATAAATTACAATATTATTTTTTCATTATACAACTAACAAATTAATGATGAAAATAAGACAAAATATTATGTGAACTTTAAAAGTGTCTAACAATATTATGTTAAACTTGTGAAACTCTATGTATATTTTCTAAACTATAAGACAGGTTAGTGTAATTTACTCCCGAAAAAAGAAAATGAAACTACAAATATGACTTAATATCTAGAGTTTCTTACCGAACTCCAATTTTTTTTTTTTTTAAATAAAAATTTTAAATTCAAGTTGTAAACTTATATCCCAAGTTGTTTCATAATGTCCTTTTTTCTAAACTAATTTATTATAAAAAAAAAAAGTTTTTTTTTTTAATATTACTTTAACTTTGAAGTCAGTGTTTTGAAAATACCTCATAAATATTTTAAATTTCAAAAAAAAAAATTAAATTATTTGGATACGAGAATTTTATTTTTAAAGTACTTGTGTTTGGTAAATAAAATATTAAAAAAAGGGCTCCGTATAAGTAGATCAAAATAAAATTAAATATAAGGAGAAGAAAAGACGGGAGTTATTTATTAATCTAGTTGTGAACTTTTATACTTATAGGCCTTGTTTATTTCACTGGATATAAAATGGAGGATATAATATGATGTGAGATTTAGTTAGGATATATAATGAATAAGATATATGTATTAGATAATATATCTCCCAATTCATGTTTGTTAACTTGATATTTAAGATTGAATATATATTATCTATGTTTGTTTTAAAAATAAAATGAAATGGAATGCGACCATTTGAATTAGCATTCAATTTTCAAACTCCCTAAGATTATTTTAGGAATTGAATTCTCATTGCTTAAATAATAAAGTGTAAAGTGTTAAAAAAATAATAAATTCAATTGACAAAAGAAAAAGAGCATATAATATTATAAATAATGGTAGAGCATCTTGTCCTCTTTCTTTTTTCTTACTTAAGCTTAATAATATTCTTCGTCGCTTTTCAAAAAAATAAAATAAAATGCTAGAGCATCGCTTGTAGTACTATATTTCTCATTACCTCTCTCCCAAGCTATAGAATTCACAAATATATGGGTTTCAACGCCTTGTAAGACACGGTAAGCAAGGCCAGCTCTGAGATTTCCAGGGTCCGAAACTGATAATTAACTGATAAATTTTTGGGGCCCTTCACATTTTTTTTTCATTAAATGAAAAAAAAAATATTGAAGGTAAAGGACAAAAGATTTGTGTCAAAATCACAAAAAATACTTAGTATTACATTACAACAACTAATAAGTATCGCTTGATTCTTGCTCTTCTTACATTTTTATAAGTAAATAAATAAATCATACTTGCATAATCTACTTTTTTTGTAAAATCATTTTCAATGGATAACAATGCTAATTATTTTAAATGGGCCTTTCAATTTTTTTAATGAGTCAATTTATTTTAAATTAGTTTGGGCTTTCCTTAATTTTTTTGGACTTCAAAGATACCTAATATATTACACTAAACTATAATAGGAGGGCGCCCTTTTTTGGGTTTATTGTCAATGGATAACAATGCTAATTTTTTTGAATAGGTCTTTCAATTTTTGAATGGGTCAATTTATTTTAAGTTAGTTTGGACTTTTTTAAATTTTTTTTGGGACTTAAAACATACTTAATATATTACACTAAATTATAATAAAAGGGACCCTTTTTTTGGGTCTATTTTAAAGGGTCCTAGGCCATGGCCTGGTGGGCCTATATCCAAGGCCGACCCTGACGGTAAGAAATATACAGACATTAATGATGGATCTAGAAGTGATTGCCCCCTACGAATTCACTCAGTTATATATTAGTATTAGTTATTAATTATTTTTAAATTATACCAATTCACCCTCTCTAGGTTTTAAGGAAAATTAATTAGTTGCACAATCCATGCATTCTATATCTATGAAACATAACGTTCAAAGTACAAAAGTTAATAGTTTGGGCTAAAGATAACATCTTTAAAAAAAATAGTTTTGTTTCTCACAACTGGTATTAAAAAAATGTCTTAAAATTGCCATCTTTTGTAATTCAACAAAAAAATATAAAAAAAGAATACTTATTTATATATGTTTTTCATATTATTTTTTACTCTTTTTTTCTTTTTGTTAGAAATTAGGGGTGTTTGCGGTTCGGATTTGAACGGTTTGCGGATCGGTTTGGATCAGCTTGCATTTATACGGTTTGGAGAAAAGTCAACCCGCAACTGTCAACAGTGCAGTTTGCGGTTTGTGTGGATAGAGTTCACGGATGTGTGGGCAGTTGCGGGCGGTTTGCGGATTGGACTTTTTTCTTCAAAAATTTATTTTTGAGCCTCTTTTTTTTTTTTTTTTTTTCCCATTTTGTAAATATTTATTTTGGGTCCTTTTCCCTCCATTTTCTAAAATGCTCCAACATTAATAATTATTGAATTAAAAATTAGAAAATTAAAAACACAACAAAATCAATTTGTAACACAAACAAATCATTCAAAATCTTAATTTAAATCATAAACTGACACAAGCAAATATTTCAAAATTCTAAACTAGATCATCAATCCCATTCATTGTACATCATATAGCAGATTGTATATATATTACCAATTTGAATTCATAGAAAACTGAATAAAATATTTAATTTCATTTACATGGAATAAATGGATACTGGACAAATGAAGTGGGATAATCAGCAAATAATTTGAAAATATTTACATCATTTCATAAGGTGCAAATCGAAAGACGCTACTACATATACAAATATTTTTAAAAACCACAGTACATAAATTATCAAGCAACACCTTCCTTCTCCATTTCTTAAAGAACATTTTATTTATATATTTTTCTCCATCCCCAAAAGTCTGCCATACAGTAATTAATAGGAAAAAGGCAAGAGCGTATTATGAACCAGCTTAACCAACATTTAACTTTGGTTTGTTTGAACGGTCCAGATTCAAAAAAAAAAAAAAAAATTTGTTAAAGCAGGCGGGTTGTGGCGGGTGTGGTTACAACCCACAATCTGCCGCAACCTGAAAATTAGTCAGAATCCAAACTGCACCCGATGCTATTGTATTTGCAAAACCGCCCATATGTGTGCGGGTCGATTCAGGTAGGGCGGGTTGTGCGGGTTAGATAATCCCATGCCTAGTCCTAATAGAAATTGATGTTTTAGTCAATAATTTTTTTTTTTTTTTCAAATTTTGGTTAGTATTCACCCCATTGTTAGAATTCTAAATTCATCCCTGTTAACATTTTTTTAATAATATTATTGATTACTTTATTATTGCTGATAGAAGACAACACAATTAACCCAAGAAATGGAGTATATGCAAAAAGAAATGTTGGAGATCTATAATTTAAGATTGGGCAAAATTCAGTTTGGTTTAAGGTCGGAACTTTATCCCTATTGTTCAAAAATAGGCAAACAACCCTTTTATGATTTTGAATTAAATTGCAACTCTAAAACCATTAAAAAATAATGTAAAATTAGCTTGATGCCCTTTGTCCTTCTACCTAATTTTTGCTTCTCTTATTTTATTTCCCTCTTTTTCTCTTCTACACATAATCTCTAACTTCAGCAACAATAATTTTTCATAAAAAAAAAAACATTAATTCAATTAAATAACATAATAGTCACCCATCAAAAGGGGAAAAAAAACCCTATAATTATTTATTTAATTTCTGACTTTTTAATCCAATTTTCATTTAATTATTTTGCACAAAAACAAATACATATATATACATCCATACGCACAATATATATATATATATATATATATGGGAATTTTTTTTAAGGTACCTGATATTAAGATTTTATAAGATAAAGGACATATAATATTTTCATAATAGTTAAAGTCCCTCAACATTTTTATAGAGAAAATTAGACTTCTCTGTGAAATCAGAGATATTTCTTTGTGAAAATCGAAATTTCTCTGAGTCAGGTGAAATTTCTCTAAGTCGAGCAAAATTTCTCTCAGTCAATTTTTTTCTGTGAAAATGTTGAAGGACCTTGGCTAATAAAAAAAGCATCTTGGACCTCTCTTACTACACAAAGTTGAAGAGGGATGTTTCACTAATTTTTCCTATATATATATATATAGGCTACAATAATAAAAAGAGAAAAAGGTGAATATGAGAGAAACAAAATCAGAAAAAATAAATTAAAATGAGAAAGATGAAATTAAAAATTTTACTCTTCTTTATTTTATGTTCTCTATTCTTTATTCTCGGTTTTTCCCAAACAGAAACAGATACATATACACATACACATTGTCACGACCCAAACCCACCCCTATAGGTTTAGTGCCGTAACCGGCTAGTACTTCTGGGATTACCAAAGGCCTCTGAACAGATCAACACATAATAAGGCGGCTGCAGAAGCATATATATATATATATATATATAAACATACATAGTCCATAGAGCTATGCATACATACATGGAGCAGAAATTTAAAACATTATTTACACACATATGTGACGCCATATTAACAAAGTCTTACGTCACATCATGTACAGATAAAACCAAAATGGGACTGTCTCAGTAGAAAGACAAACAGAATCTTGTTTATATTACAATAAAAGAAAACAAAGTTTAAACTTAAGTTAACAAAACTCGACCACTTGACTCTTTCTGGAACCTCCTCAGGGGGTACAAAGGTTGGTCGACAAAATAGATCTTTAGGCTGCCATTACTGAGCCTGGTCACGCACCGGATCACCTACATACATAGATAATAGAGTGAGCGGAAGCCCAGTGAATAATAATAGAGTAAAGGATTTTATGAATGTTGTCCATAATAGATACATAAAATAGAATTTAATTCATATCCTTTTTTAGAAATCAGTATTCATAAAAGAAATAAAATCAGAAACATATTCATAATCAGAGTTTACAATCAATTGTACGTGGTACATCCATTAGCACTAACATAAACAGTTGACCCATAAAAGGATGGCCATAAAGGCATACAGTTGACTCACGTGCACGAAGATAGTACCGTTGGCTCATGAGACATAGAGTTGGCCCATAAATGGGACGTATATAGAAGGATCCATAATAATTGGCTCATGAGACGTATAGTTGGCCCATAATTGGGACATAATAGAACAGATAATAGATGTCATCTGAAGCTAATGATGCCATGAGTATATTTTGGAAACATTGGACAACTATTCATTCATACAGAAAATAATATTTCAGAAAACAGATCATCTTATATCATTCAGAAAATACTTATAAATTGAACATAGCTTTACAAAGTTATTACTCACAGTTGACTCTAATAGCATAAAGCAGACAAACAGAGTAGATAACCGGATATCCTACGACGCGTGACCTACACAAACACAGAACAGATGCACATTGAAACACACATTTAGAATTCATTTAATTCAATTCTTTCTTGTTTGGGTCTGTTTCTAATCTTTATCCTCACTACTATGTCTTAATTAAGGCTTACGAATGCCTAAGATACAATGAGGATGCCAAACATATGCCTTAGAACACTTAGTCAAATTTTCAAAACAGGGCAGTCTGCTCGAGCGCAACTTTTGTCGCTCGAGCAGTCCACAAAGTCTGCAAAAGTATTGGTTGTATGATTTTTTCGCTCGACAGGCGCTCGAGCGCAAGACTGAGTAAAAAAGGTCTCCGCTCGAGTGCAACTTCGGTTGCTTGAGCGGTTTGTAAAGTCTGTAAAACTTTTGAGAGCTTTCATTTTACGTTTGAACACAACTTTGGTCGCTCGAGCTGAAGGTCAAAAATAAGGGTGGCCACTAGAGCATATATTATGCTGCTCGAGCCAACCCCCGAACTCTACAAAAGTACTGGGAGCTCGCATTCCCCGCTCGAGCTCAGACTCTACCGCTCGAGCGGAGGGTGCAAATTCTGGAATTTCTAGATTGCTGATACAAGTTCAAAACTTAATTTCAAACCAACAAAACACATCCTTTTGGGCCCAAAACCTGAGGAAACATTGAGAAACCCACAGTATGTGAAGAATTACAAACCATTCCGCAAAATTAAGCCCAAAAGTTTGCCAATTGTACAAAACCAAACTTGAAATGTAGAAAACATAACATGCATGGGTTGACATGAACTTCAACCTTCCAAAACATGATCACACAAGGTAAAATGGTATAAAACTTGATGAATTTCCAAAACCGAGCTATGATCAATGCATGCATGTGAGAATTCTTCAAGATTAAACTTCAAATGTGAGAGAATTTGCATGCATGTATGGTTATCTTTCTAACCCTTCTTTCTAGGCTCATTTATTGGCTTAATTGTCTAACTCTCTTGAATTCATGCATTAAGTGTTACAACTGCACAACTAAAGGAGTGAATTCCTACCTCAAGCTTTGAATTCTCAAGTGTAAAAGCTTAATCTTCTCAAAGTTGAACAATTCTTTAACTATCCTCTTGAGTTTCCCTCAATTCTCTAGCAAGTTTCCTTAGTTGAGCTCAATTCTTCCCTCTCTCTCTCTCTCTCCCTCTCTCTCACATTTTTGATGCTCAAGTGGTGAAGATGAGATGATTAAAGAGTATTGTATAAGCCTTATATAAGGCTTGATTAGTATTAGTTAATTAAGTTGAGTTAAGGCTAATCTATTAGTATTATTTTATTCTAATTATTTAGTTTCGTATCGAATTTCAATTGAACTTATCATAATGTTCTAAAAATTTCAAATAACACATAAACCAAGTCAATTTCATGATCAGATGTCGATAAGGCCTTCAATTCGCATATCGATTTGGAAACATAGACAGATATTCCTATAGTAGACAGATATAAACACAAATAATGCAATACACATCCAGTTAATTCAGAATTTCATTTTAATTATTGATTAGGCCTCTTAATCAAAGATCTTAAGCTAATCACAGGTCGGGGTTGTTACACACATTGTATATATTGTAAAATGAAATCAAAGACTCATTTGGACTGATCAAAATCATGTAATCATCCAATGTAACCATGAAATAAACTTAACATAAAGAATTCAATTTTTTTGGATCAAAGCCTCGTATATATCATGGACGGACTAACCCTGTGAAATCCCATATTTTTGAGGTATTTAATATTTTAGTGAGAGGTATTGGTGGATTATTATTGGTGGTGAAATTTTTAGACGATAACCTAATTTATTTATTTATATTTATTTTATCTATTTTATATCTATCTCATGTAGTACATAGAATACTCTAGAATAGGACCCTTTTTATGGCCATTATTTAGGCCTTGATGTTATTTCCTATCTTGTACAATTTCCTAGATATATTATATATTGATTTCCTAGATATATTTGTATTTTCATAGTTAGGTTTCTAGTAGGATACTCTTTCTCAGCCTATATATACATCCCTTCTATTGTATATGATCGATTTCATGAAATAAAATACATATTATTTCCTCTCTCTCTACTATTCTAAAATGGTATTAGAACCTAAAAAACCCTAGCCACCCTCTCTCTCTTCACTAGCCACCATCGAAACCCCTTTCCAACCTCCATCCACCAGCCGACAGCCTCTCTCTCCTTAATTAATTAAATGCTAGTCATTATACGTGGTGGGATCGTCATACTTGCCGAGGGCTATGTCAGTGACGACCAGTCTCTTAAGTGAGTGAGACTGGTTCGGTTCTGTCCTTAGGGTTTGTTATACCATTTTTCCTTGTTTGGGCGCTTCAAATTAATGTGTTGAGCATTTTTTTCCCTCTTGTTTGTGGAGTGGGCTACTGGCTTTATTTGGTAGCATTTAATTGGATAGGACGTTGAGTTTTTTTTCGGTCTCTTGCTTTCATTTTTTGGATTGTGTTGTTGTGACTTTGTGTGTCTTTCATACCTATCACTATGACTGATGAGACACCTCCTGCTGCTCCTTCTGCTAAGACCACTAAACCTATTCCCATGAGTTCTGATTTTTCTCTTTCTCACCACACTCTTGATCGCATTACGAGTGTGGTGCTGAATAGGAAACATTTTGCCGCTTGGAGCCATTCCCTTAAACTCTATTTAGGGGGCAAGGGCAAAGCTCATTGGCTCTTATCTTCTACTACCCAGACTGATGAGATTGATCCTAAATAGACCCAGTGGGATATTGATAATTGCACTATTTTGGGTTGGATGTTTACTTTTATGGAGGATCGTATCTATCATATGTTTTTTATTTATTTATTATGACACAGTCCCTAGCCTCTGGCGTGCCTTGTCCCAGATGTATGCCCATGCTCATAATGATGCTCGTATCTTTGAGCTTTATCAGGATATTGCTCGCGCCTTCTAGTTTGCTTTGGGCTTTTATACCTTCAGGCTCATTAGGAAGAATTGGCTCAATATGAACCCTTGACTGACTTACTAGTCGCTGCTGCTTCTCTTGTGACCAAACGTCTTGCTTGCTAGCACATTTACCAGTTTTTGATAGGTTTAAACTCTGATTTTGAATCTCTTCGAACTCATATTTTAAACACCTCTCCTATGTTGTCCCTCTATGAGGCATTTGCTACCATTGATAGTTATGAGCGTCGCTGGTATTTCGTTCAGCTGAGCTCTCCTTCAGTCTCTCCAGTTTTATCTGATCAGATGGCCCTTACTACCAAATTTGGCTTTTAGGGTTCTTGGGGTTCCATTACTTGCCATCATTGTGGCGCTTTTGGGCATGTCAAGGCGCGCTGCTTCAAACTTCATCCTGAGTTGAGGCAACGTTCTACTTGTCCTCGTGGTCTAGGTACCCCTCGCACAACTGTTTTAGTAGAAGCTGCTCCTGCTCTTGCTCATTCTGCTATCCCTAACTTGTAGAAGTCATAGACTCAGATTGGTCAGCTTTAGGCTCAGCTTGGATCCCTTGCTAGTTCTCATGGCCCATCACCTTCCACTGCTGCCACCCTTGCTATAGGTACATCTACTACTTTCCATGTTTGGCCTGCTAATCCGCCATGGGTTCTGGATTCTGGGGCTATTGATCATATGATGGGTGAGTTTTCCTTCTTTCTTCTCCAGTCCCTACTACCATAGCCCAATCTGTTTGCCTCGCTGATGGTTCTTCAGTTTTTGTTCATCATAAGGGTGCCATGTCTTTATCTACTACCATTACTTTGTCATCTGTTTTACATGTCTCCAATTTTGCATATAATCTCTTATCTGTTAGTCGTCTTTCCAAACAGTTTAATTGTACTGTTATCTTCTTACCCTCTTCTTGTTTTTTATAGGACCTGAGTTTGAAAAGGATTTTTGGCAAGGGCTATGAGCGTGATGAGCTTTACTACTTTGGGGACACACTAGACGAGCCTTCTACTCCTTCTTTAACTAGTTTTCAGGCCTCTGTTTTTCCTGCTTCTTTGTGTTGTGTTTTTAATATTCAAAATTTATAACTTTGACATACTCGTATAGGTCATGTTAATTTTTAATATTTATGTCCACTTTTTTCCCCTTTTCATAAGGCTTGCAAAGATTTTAAATGTCATTGCGTGGTTTGTGAGTTGTCTAAACATACTCGTACTAGCTATATCCCTCACATGACTTGTGCTTCTGCTGTCTTTGACCTTATACATTCTAATATGTGGGGGCCTTCCCCGGTTACTACATTTTCTGGTTATAGATATTATGTAACTTTTATTGATGATTACACTCGGTGCACTTGGGTCTATTTTCTTCGTCATAAGTCCGAAGTGTTCTTAATTTTCGTTCAATTTTTTCAAATGATTAAAACTCAATTTCGGACAATTGTTAGGAATATCCATTTTGATAATGGTGGGGAATATATTTCTAATGAATTTCGTTCCTATCTTAATCAAACTAGTATTCTTCAACAACTTACTTGTCCTGGAACCCTTGAACAAAATGGTGTTGTTGAATGCAAAAACCGTTACATTATGTCTGTTGTCCATTGTCTTCTTCGGGGAATGCATGTTCCCAATCTTATTGACATATGGTTGTCCTCACTACTATTTACCTCATTAATAGGACACCCAGTCGTGTGTTGCATGGTCTCACTTCATTCCATATTCTTATGCCCACTACAACTCTGTTTTCTATATTACCTTGTGTCTTTGGGTGTACCTATTTTGTTCAAAATTAGAGTCCCACTCGCACTAAATTAGATGACACGTCCATTTGATGTATTGTCTTAGGGAAGTCTTCCATATCCAAGGGGTATAAATTCTATGATCTCGTGTCTCATCATTTCCATCATACTTTGGATGTTACTTTTTGTGAAGATGTTCAGTACTTTGGAACTAACCCTCATTTGTAGGCTCATACACCCGTTTCTTTTAGTGTTCGTCCGGTGCCAATTTTGGATGAGGTTGAGGCTGAGGTTGTTCCCTTTCCTTCTCCTCAACCTTCCCCCCCACTACAGGTATACTCTCGTTGCCTACGCTCTCAGCTGCTCCTTGCCGCCTCTTTGATCTCTGGGTCCGATAACTCTTCTCCATCTCCTCCACCTCCTCTTCATAACCCACCTTGGGCTTGACACCCTTCAGCTCGTTTGAGTTATTTGAGTAGTACTAATCATCCCCATTTCCAGTATCTTTCCTATGTCAGGGTTTTCAACTCTTATCGCTCTTTCCTTAGCAAACTTGACTCAGAGTCTATTCCTCGTTCTATGTCAGAGGCCATTTAGAATCCAAAATGGGTAATGGCTATGCAGACTGAGATGGTAGCCTTAGAATAGAACCATACTTGGGATCTTGTACCTTTACCTCCTGGGGAAAGCATCGTTGGTTGCAAATGGGTATTCACTATCAAGTATCTTGCAGATGGCTTAGTTGACCGTTACAAGGCCCGCTTGGTGGCCAAAGGTTTCACACAGATTCCTGGCAAGGATTTTGCCTCCACCTTTGCCCCTGTTGCCAAGCTTACTTCTGTGCGTCTCCTCATCTCTCTTGCAGCATCTCATTCCTGGCCTCTTCCTCAGCTTGATGTAAAGAATGCATTCCTTCATGGGGATCTACTTGAGACGATTTATATGGATCCTTCACCAGATTTTTGTGCTGAGGGGAAGTATTCGAGGAAAGTATGTTGGTTAGTATGTTGGTTACGCAAATCACTATATGGTCTGAAACAGTCTTCATGAGCATAGTTTGGTTGGTTCTGTTATTATCTCCATGGGTTTTGTTTAGTGTCATTCAGATTATACTTGTTTCATCAAGCGTAATTCTATGGGACAATGTATCATCTTCTTGGTTTATGTAGATGACATTATTCTCACAAGTGATGACTCTACAGGCATTGGTCAAGTAAAGGAGAACTTGGGTCAGACTCTTGATATCAAGGACCTAGGAAGTCTCAAGTATTTTTTGGGAATTGAGGTTGCATTCTCAAAACGGGGAATTTCTTTGTCTCAAAGAAACTATACTCTTGACTTGCTTAAGGATACTGGTATGTTAGGGTGTAAACCTGTTTCTACTCCTATGGATCCTAATGTCAAGCTCACATCAGAGTCTGGTGAGTTGTTGGACGACCCTGATATGTATCAACATCTTGTAGGGCATCTCATTTATTGACCAATAGTAGACCTGACTTGAGATTTGCGGCTAGTGTTGTGTATGCACCTCGTATAGAGCATTTTGACACAACTCATCATATTTTGAGGTATTTGAAGACTTCCCTTGGCTTGGGACTGTTTTTCACAGCTGGTCTTCAATCTGGACTCTCTTGTTTCACAGATACCAATTATGCGAGATCTAGAACTGATCGACGTTCCACATCTGGCTTGTAACGCCCTCAAAATAATATGTAAAACCCATCATTTTAGACATGCAATGATATAAGAAAATAACCACCTTTCCATTAATCCGAGTAGTTTTTACAGAAGTATTACATGTTAACAACAAAAGCAAATGCCCTACGGGCTTACAGTTTTCCAAGTTAACACTTGGTTACAAAAAAAAGAAGAGTGCTAACTCACCAATACATATTAAGCCCTTGGCTTGAATTTACATGTAATACATCAAAGGAAACAAAACAACCAAAAAGTCTGTTTGCCTCTAGCCTCCCAAGCTATGTCCTTGGAGGTGACATGCTACCTGTACCTGAAAATGATGTCCCATAAAGGGTGAGCCACAGCCCAGCAGAAATACACTAAACCAGCTATGAACAATGACTAAAAGATTAACAGTTTATAGATGGTCAACACCGATACACTCACTTATATCACATTCCTGTTTCATGACATTTAAGTCCATGTTACATTTCCTTTCTCATTTCTTTTTCAACCTTGAGTTTGACAACAAGGCTCAAAACTTACCAAGTAACTTAATGAGGTTAATACTCATCTTTAAAACACTTTTGAAGTTCGTGAGGGGTACACATTTTGATGCTGTATCAATAACACGTAAACCACTTCCATACTGTACGAACGATACACATTTTGGTGCTGTATCAACATAACATAGAAACACTTCTATACTTCACAATTGATAACGATATACATTTTAGTGCTATATCAAATCAATTTAAACACTTCCATAATCAACACTTCTGGCTTCTGTACTTTCTATAGTAATCATCTTATATCATGGAAAAGTAAGAAGTAAGCAATTGTGTCTGGGTCTTCTGCAAAGGCTGAGTCTCGAGCTATGGCACAAGGAACATGTGAGCTTCTTTAGCTTCACTCTATTTTGATAGAGTTGGGTTTTACTGAGACTGCTTATTCCTTTTTATTTTTTGATAACAAGTCTGCCATTATATTATCATCTGATTCTATGCTTCATGAGCATACCAAGCATATTGAGGTTGACATACATTTCATTAGAGAAAATGTTCGGATTGGTATTGTGAGTCCATTCTTTGTCTCTTCTTTACAACAGTTAGCGAACATGTTTACCAAGTTCGTGGGACCATCTTTGCTTCAGTCATTCATTGCCAAACTGTGTTTATCAAATATCTTCACGCCAGCTTGAGGGGGAGTATTGAAACATAGTACACAAATATTCTAGAATAAGACCCTTTTTATGGCCATTGTTTAGGCCTTGATGTTATTTCCTATCTTGTATAGTTTCATAGATATTTAGGTATTGATTTCCTAGATATATTTGTATTATCATAGTTAAGTTTCCAGTTGAATAGTCATTCTCAGCCTATATATATACATGTCTTCTATTGTATAGGATCAATTTCATGGAATACAATACATATTATTTCCTCTCTCTACTATTCTAACATCTAATTGTTATTCATCTTTTTTTAAAAATAAATTTACTCCCATTTCCCCCACATTTCACATCCTCTTTAGGTTGAAAAGAAAATATATATATATATATATATAAGAATTGCTTTGGTGCCCCTGCGGGTGGGTTCAATGGATAGGGTATGAAAATACTTTCAACCTGTGTTCGAGTCCCCATTGCCTCTTAGTGTGGTGCCCTTGTGGTCTCCTGATCTGGCTTGCTGTATCAAAAGCTGGCGGAGCCTTGCCCGGGACTGGGGTTTGGCTAAGCTCATGCCACCCCCCGTTTTTTTGTACACCCCCCAAAAAAAAAAAAAAAATTACTTTGCTGAAGAAGGCTTGTATTCTGGTTCTAATTTTGCCCTCCAGTTAGATTAGTTGCAAAAATTGAATTACACGCCTGCCATTAGCCCATGCTCCTTGCTGCCAACAGACTATGTGATTAAAAAAATAATAATAAATTAAGAGTTGAAATTTTATAGAATTATTTTCTTAGGAAATGCTATAATGTGCACCTTTTTAGTAGTGTATATTACATTAAGTTTACAACAAAAAAAGTAATTTTGTTACAAAGTTTTGCAATATCAACCACATAATGCATAATCTCGTTATAAATTGGTGTAACAAAAAAAGTCATAATAAAATCACAAATTTTTGCAACATCAATCACCAAATTTAGAATATTTTATTACGCCAATTTATTACAAAGTTACATGTGGGGACATAATTTTTGAATGACAACATGTGGTCGAGGTGTCACCGAAATGCCAACCGAGGTGCCACGTGTCTTGGTCAGGACACCGAGACGATCTCAGCTAGACCGAGATTATCTATGAAGAAAATGAAATCTGGGATAAGCGGATAAGGGACAAGAGTCCTAGAATGGGAGAGGACTTCAGTTTGGGTAAAGATAAGACTCTTAGAGAGTTTATCCCAATCCTATTGGGAGTCTAAGATTAGTAGTAATCCTAAGTCCATTGAAGCTAGGCTTCTATTGGGACTAGGTTTGTGTTAGCTATAAAAGAGAGGCACCCTGATGGGTCTAAGGTATGTTTTTTATATTCTAAATAGTGAGTTAAGCACTTTTGCTATATTTGAGAGATAACTGACTTGATCGTCGGAGTGCTCTCTGGTGGACGAGCTACCGCCGGAATCTCTTCTTTTTGTTGCAGGTTGTTCGGGCTGAATCTATTCTGCCAGTGTTCTCCAGCTGAGTACCAGTTTGGCAGTGTGGTTGGAAATTGACACACACAATTTGGCGCCGTCTGTGGAAAAGAAAGGAGAATAGATGGCCAACGACGGACATAAAGAGATTGTTGGGGACGACACCCCTACTGGGAGCGAGAAACACATTGACCTTGACGTCGAAGAAGACAACTGCAACGAAGAGACTCGTGATAAGAATCATGGAGGAAAGGACGTCGGCTAGGAGGCGACGCACTGAAGAAATCGGATCGGAGCGGGTATTATAATGAGGACGACCTCTAGGTATGGAAAGATAGATGCCTGCGGAGGGACGACGAGATGAAAGGAATGACAGATAAATTGGCGGACCTGCAAACGATCGTCAATTTCATGATGCAGAACAACATCATACAATCATTGTTCCCGCTACAAGATACGCCGATTCCAACGGCCAAGAAAGGTAACCAGAAAGGGGGGCAGAAAACGGTTCCTGCAGTTCCTCAGCATGGCGACACCAAGGGACATTCTCACCGACCTTCGCGGGAGATCGGGCATGGAGAATCCCAGAAGACATGTTGAACAAAAGAAACCTGCACCAAAGAACATCGGGATGTTCAGGGAAAAGAACTCTGTTTCGACACGACCAATGGAGGGAGGTCCAAAAGGACTCACAATGACACTGGAAGTAGTGCACCAAAGAGGGCTGAAGAACGATGCTTGAGAGTTGGAATTTACAAGCTAAGGTTGGTTTAACACTTGTTGAAATTTTAAGAAAAATTTATAAGTTGAAGTTAGAGGACATGTTTAACACTTGTTGAAATTTTAAAAATTTACAAGTTGAAGTTAAACTGAGGTCATGTTTAACACTTGTTGAAATTTATGAAAAATTTACAAGTTGAAGTTAAACCGAGGACGTGTTTAATATTTGTTGAAATTTACAAGTTGAAGTTAAACTGAGGTCATGTTTAACACTTGTTGAAATTTAAGAAAAATTTACAAATTGAAGTTAAACCGAGGTCATGTTTAACACTTGTTGAAATTTTAAGAAAAATTTACAAGTTGAAGTTAAACCGGGGTCATGATTAAAGGAAGGAATGATATAGATTCCATCACCTCAGGATGCCAAGGTAATAGAACCTAGGGGGCAGTTGTGGGGACATAATTTTTGAATGACAACACGTGGTCGAGGTGTCACCGAAGTGCCAGCCGAGGTGCCACGTGTCCTGGTCATGACGCCGAGACGATCTCGGCTAGGCTGAGATTATCTATGAAGAAACCGGAATCTGGGATAAGCGGATAAGGAACAAGAGTCCTAGAATGGGAGAGGACTTCAGTTTGGGTAAAGATAAGACTCTTAGAGAGTTTATCCCAATCTTCCTAGGAGTCCAAGATTAGCAGTAATCCTAAGTCCATTGAAGCTAGGCTTCTATTGGGACTAGGTTTGTGTTTGCTATAAAAGAGAGGCACCCTGACGGGTCTAAGGTATGCTTTTTATATTCTGAATAGTGAGTTAAGCCCTTTTGCTATCTTTGAGAGATAACTGACTTGATCGTCGGAGTGCCCCCGGGTGGACGAGCCACCGCCGGAATCTCTTCTTTCTGTTGTAGGTTGTTCGGGCTTAATCTATTCTGCCAGTGTTCTCCAGCTGAGTACCAGTTTGGCAGTGTGGTCGCAAATTGACACACCCATTACACATTTTGTGATTTGCTATAATGAATTTTTGTTGTGAATTACACATTTATTTTGTGGTAAAACTACACCATAACATTTCTCCATTTTCTTTAAAAGTAATTTTAGAATGATTATTTATATGAATGTCATATTCTTAACTTTTGACTATTGGACCTTCACCTTATGTAAAATTAAATATTTGTTGAGGACAAAGAAACTGTAGATATCATTAAAACTTTAGAGGAGCTATTCTATCTCTTTCTAAGAGCTTTGGTCGGTGTTTTCTACTTTTGTTCGCAGTTGGTTTCTTTGGCTGGTGTTAGTGGATTTGTTAAGGTTGATATAGAGTATCTTCCATAGGCTCTGTTCTGTAAGGTTTTTTGTGTTTTGGGAAACCAGTGGGGTCTTTCTTTGTTTGTTGTGGTTTGAGTTAAGGATCAGTGTTCGTGTTTGCCTTATGAGGTAAGTCAGCTTTTGGATCTTTCTGAAGTACAGTCTTCTTTTTTGGGTAGTATGTCGGGCTATATAAGGGAAGGAGCTTGGACGGATAGTAGTGATATAGATCAGGGAAGCGAAACTATTTCTATATTGTTTCTCATAGAAAGTCTGTATACACTTAACAGAACGACTTCTTCTTTGAACAGTAAGGAGGGAAACAAAGAAAAAAAAGAAAATGATTCTGTTGATACATTTGAGTAATTAAATGTTTCACAATTAGTAAGCTGAATTTATTGTCATAAGCTATATTTTCCAAAAAAAATCGATCTAGTGAGGTTTACCCCATCTACGTTTTTTAAATTGTTTGTAGTATACACAACAGTGCAGGGGAATTTGCCTGACGATGTTGGCGCCATTGTGGAGTATGGGTAACCATATATGTTCCAAAGGTGTTTGGTAGGGTATCTGTTGGATTGTCGTCAGTTTGTGACTTATCTGATGCAACACTTTATTGATGAGCTTTGGGTGGGGTTGAAGTGGCAAGGCATCATGGAAACTTTCCGGTTTGCGAGTGAAGCTGACATGCATAGGGTGGTGGCCCAAGGACCATATGCGGTGGCTGGTGCTTTGCTCATTATTGAATATTGGCGCCCAAATTTGGTGCTTGAGCATTTGAAAATTTTGCAGTATGCGG
Organism: Camellia sinensis; assembly: GCF_055761805.1. NCBI lineage: Eukaryota > Viridiplantae > Streptophyta > Magnoliopsida > Ericales > Theaceae > Camellia > Camellia sinensis. The sequence continues at coordinate 106,371,480 of NC_138962.1, forward strand.
TTTAGGTTCGTTTACATGGCTTGCCACTGGAGTGTCTTATGGTGGAAGCTAGTTTTCAATTAGGGAGTGCCATTGGGGAGGTGCTACCTGCTGATTATGATGAGTTTTCACCTATTAATCTTTGTTTTCTTAAACTTCGAGTCTGGAATACAAATCAAAGTTCACAATTAAAATTTAGAATAATAAATGAAACAAACTTGTTTACTGCAAAACCTTTATCAAAACCTTTATCAACATAAGAGGTAAATAAGTCTTGAATCCCTTACATGAGTCCATAATGCATATACTTATATCATTATAGTCGAAATTATCTCCACATTTACCAACTATAATATGGCAGGATGTGGGCACCAAAAATCATCTGTTTTTTCATTTTTACCAACTCCAATACGGCAAGACCAGTGGACACCCAAAATCCTTTCCCATATTCGTCCGACGATAAGCTTAGGACAAGGCAATTGGGCACCTGACACCCCATGTGGGTACCAAAACAACACAGAATTCTCAAACCTGACTCTCTGTAGCACTCCATAAATTTATTTTTCCTTTTCTCATCGCTCAAGCTATGGGCTAGTCGCTCGAGTGGTCTCGCGGAGCTCCCAGTACTTTTGCAGGTATGGGATTCTAGGAGTTGTCGATTTTTGCTTGAGCGCAGGAGTGGTTGTTCGAGCGGTCTGCCTTATCTAGTTTGAAATTGTGGGAGTTCATATTGTTTGCTTGAGCGAAGGATTTGTCGCTTGAGTGAAGTGTCCGAATTCAGCACATTTAAAAGTCAATTTTGGTCCACTTTTTCTTTATTCTCTCTTGCTCTTTCTCTCTCTTCTTCCTCCTTTCCACCATTGTTGTGGGTTTCAAGCTTTCAAGCTTGGTTTTCATCTCTTTTCTTTCATTTTCTACCCCATATTCCTTATATAAAAACGAAGAGCACGTCGAGGGCTTTTTATCCATCCAAGCGGATCACGCCTTCGTTGAAGTTGAAATTTTGGGTATCCTCTCTTCTCGCTAGATGTAGGGATTTTCTTTGCTTCTCATTAATATACTCTCATAGATAGATGGGTGGTAAATTTCTATTGCATAAAAACCTCTTTTTGAGGAGATTTTTATAAGTGCATGTAAAGAAAGTTAGGGCTTTCAATTTATGGAGATTAAATGTGAAATTGAGAAGGATGAAGAAAGTGTTGAGTAGTTAAAATATTAAATTGTGTTTTAAGGTTAAAAGCCCTAAAATTTGGTTTAACCCTAGTTATGGATTTATTTTATATATGAGAAACTGCCTTAATTAACTTTAATTTCATGAAATTGAGAGTATGATTGGAATAAATTAGTACTTGTAATGAGACTAAACTTCTTGCTAGAATAATAATAAGATATGAAGGTTGTGCTTGGAAAATTAAAATCTGGAAATTTTAAGAAGTGTATGAACATAATTGTGTTGTATAATTGAATATTAAAATTTGATGTTAATGTGGAGAAGTAAAAGAGGAAATGGAACACAAGAATTGTGATTGTTTCTAAAGATAAACCTTTATGCTTACGGTGGATGTGTTGTTAGACTAATGTGTAATTGAAGTAATGATTGATGTTGTTAGTTGTGTCGAAATTGTAATAAGGAATAACATGATGCATTGATGGATGGTGATATTGGAATAAGGGTCCATTTCCTTTCGGCTTGTGACCGGTAAAGCGTGGCGCTTAATAGAGGTCTCGCCTTCCTTCTTGAGTGGCACTCGGTAAAGCGTGTGGTCTATTGAGATACGTTGAAGGTTCGTGTCCTTCCGGTTTGTGACCGGTAAAAGCATGGCATTTGATAAAGGTTCCGCCTTCCTTCCGGAGTAGTGCCCAATAAAGCGTGAGGTTCCACATTCCTTCTGGCTCATGACCGGTGAAGGTTCCACATTCCTTTCAGAGTAGCGCCTGGAAAACCGTGTGGTGTGATAATGTGGCTTGGTAATGGAGCCGGTTTCTATTTGGACTTATGTGAAATAATTATAATGAGATCTATATGTGTGATTGTGATAATGAAAAATGAATAAGTTAATTGTGTAAAGTTGAACAGATGAAATTGAGTTGATTCATTTTATGTGGGTTATGATGGGGTGATGGCTTGGTGTGAATTATGGTAGAATGATTGATTTCTATTTTCTTGACCTCTAAGTAATGTTAACAAGGGATTCTTGAAAGAACTTTTGAAAAACTATACTAGAATGATACAGAAACAAAAAAAAAAAGAGTTTTCTTTGAAAAAATTTCATGGACTTCTGTATGAGAAAGGTATTACCTATATGTATTGTATTTTGAATATGAAAATAGCACATTTCTTATTCATGTATCATTCTTTAGCATTCATGATCGGATGTATCTAGAGATCTTATTGTTGAGAATCATTGAAAATTCCTACTGGATATATTTGTTCATCCCACGTATTTGTACCATTTTCAGGGAGAAAGATTCAGAAACACCAGTTGAAGATTTCAAGAAGTTTATTTTCTTTTACGTGTATTTGTTATTTTGCATGTAAACAAAATGTAGACTATGGCTTGAGGTTGTTGAGTATCTTCGCATGTAATTATCTGTCTTGGGTATTTCCATGTGGATCTTGGCATGTAATATTGTTGTATTCATTCAAGAGAGATCATTTTTCTTCTACTCAAGTGTAATGGTCACTTGTATATATAAATGTATTGAGTAAATGAACTTAAAAGAAAGGTTTTGGTAATGTTTCCAAGTAATAAAATTTGGGACATGACAACTTGGTATCAGAGCTAGCTGGGTTTGAAAACCTTGAGATCGTGGGAAGCGGTGTTTACCATAATGGTTAGCTTCGATTGGTGAGGACGTTTGCATATAGGGAGTATGAGGTGTAGGACATTATATGTTACATGAGCATAAGTTAAGTTTCACGGGTAGTGCTTGTAGCTGGCTAACTTGTTTTGAGATCTCATTATAAACGCGTCTGATCAATATGGTTTTTAGTTGGAGTTCCTTGGAAGTTCCGGGACTAGTGGTCATCCTTGTAGACTTAACTCGATTACATGGTTTGCTACTTGAAACTGTTTATGTGCTATGTGATTACATGTTAAGCTGGTTTTGCGTCTTGGTAGGAAGAGTAAGTGTCTCGGGAAAGGTTTAGAGTTTGGTTGATTGATGTTTGATGTTGTCATTGATATGATGTCAGGGCAAGCTAGCAGAGGTCGTGTTGGGACTAGGGGTACCGATAGGGGCACAACAGTCCCAGTAGTACCCGAACCTGCACTACTAGCTGTGGGCGAGGAGATCGCACGTGAGATAGTGAGAGTTGTGTGTGAGGCTTTAACACGCAATGAGGGAGACGAGTCTCATGCCTTCAAGACCACTAAGGAGTTCTTTCGCTTTAACCCACTAGAGTTCACAAGAGGGTCAGAATCGGTAGAGGCAGAAAGTTGGTTAAAGCAGGTCACTAAGACTCTTGATATGCTTAGAGTCACAGATGAGGGATTGAGAGTGGCATTAGCAACTTTTTCACTAAAGGGAGATGTTAAGTATTGGTGGAAGTATGTAAGCCATACCGTAGGCACCAACTGGACTGCATTCATTGAGGCCTTTTGGGCCAAGTTTTTTTCTCCTTCTGCTCACGAAAGATTGAGGAAATGATTTGTGGAGTTGTGCCAAGGTACTATATGTAACAACCCTCATTTTGACTTAGTCATACTTGCATACATTTATGAATGATCTTGTTTTAATATGTGCATTTGCGAATCTTGTCTTGCTTTGCTTGAATGATTGCTTGCATGCTTTGTTCTCGTCCGGTGCGTTGCCGAGGTCATCTTAAGCCTAGACACCTTCGAGACCTTTGCCACTTAGAACTATCTTGGAACCCCGTTGGTTGACCTCCATCTTCACCCTGGCATATTGGCTGAGATGTCACCATCTAGGCCGAGGTGCGCGTCGCCTAGGCCGAGATGTTAATATCTAGGTGTTCTAGATCCTCGATCCTTGCATGAGTGATTTTGTTCCTGGAACGGTATGACCTAGACCGAGGTGTGGCACATCTAGGCCAAGGTGCGGCACAGCTTAGTCAAGAGTTATCCTTCCAAGCCGATGTCGTTGTTACCCTGCTTGCCGAAGCTTTGCCCTTAGCCGAGATCATCACTTGCCGGAGTACTCTTGCTGTTTAGCTTCCTGAATACACTTTGTCTTGGTCTTGTCTTGTCAAGTCAGTCACCTTTTCGAGTAGAGCCAATCAGCCGATGCCACGTGTCCCGGCAGAGGGATTAAGTCAGTGATTGTCATGAGAAACATATCATTTGTATCAAGTCTTGCCTTTTAGAGAGAGAAACTCTAGGAAGAAGGAAGAGAAGTTTAAGCTAGAGAGAGTGAACTTCCAAGCTTGATCGTTGGAGCTTGAACTGTTAGATTCGAGTTTTGAGGTTAGAATCGTAACCTATTCTTGTTGTTCTTATTGATCATCTAGCTGCATTGTACGATCAAACCTATTCCGCACGCCATACATCGATTTAAAGTTGGTTTTAGAAAGAGAAAATAGTTTTCATGTGTTTTTAAAGAAAAGCCTCGTTTGATCTGAAAGTTTGCATTAAGGCTCATGTCTTTGTGTTTGTTTTGATAAGATCTTTGAGTATGGGTACCCAGGTCTATGTTTTTGAAATTATAGCATGAAATCTCAGCTTTTGTAATAGTAAGTTTTGATCTTTGCATTCATCTTCCTCATGTTCATGTTCTTCATGTTTATCAAGAGGGAAACCCAGATTTTCCCGACTTCGCTTTTGAATGTGGCCATCGAGGCCACACCTCGGCAAGGAGGTGTGGGACTTCGGCCTAGACCTGGTGGTTGCCTAGCTTGTTTTTCCAAAGATAAGAAACTGTGTTTTGACTTGGTTTGACTTAATTTTTGAAGAATGCCGAGGTCATTTGCATGCGTGCTAGACTTGTTTTGAGTAGTGCATTCAATAGACTTTGCCATGTGTTTGTAGGATTGGGACTTGCCTCGACCCCGACGTTTGACGAACTATGTGAGTGGTATTTTTAATAAAGCTATGTTATACGTTTGATAAAGACTTTGCTTTGCTTTGTTTTGAAAGTGTTTGTTAAGCATGAATAATTGTCCCTGTTTTGTATATCAAGTATGATCTTGTCTTGATGACCTTCTCGGAAAGTCCCTTGTGCTGGAGGACTCTAAACTTTCGCAGCACATCTCGTTTGAAAGTCCCTTGTGCTGGAGGACTCTAAACTTTCGTAGCACTTCTCGTTTGAAAGTCCCTTGTGCTGGAGGACTCTAAGCTTTCGCAGCACATCTCGTTTTGGAAGTCCCTTGTGCTGGAGGACTCTAAACTTTCGCAGCACATCTCGTCTTGAAAGTCGCTTGGGCTGGAGGACTCTAAACTTTCGCAGCACTCTCGTGTTAAAAGGCTACGGACCTTTGTAACATAGGTCCCTTGTGCTAGAGGACTCTAAACTTTTGTAGCACCCTTGTTTGAGATGCCTCTCTTGCCTTGCCTTGTTTTGCCACGGACAGTTTACCACGTGGATACGTTTGCCGGAATGTTATTATTTGTAATATGTGATGCTAGTAAGTATCCCTTGAAGCTTTGAAGATCTGTTAGATGGACGAGGTCCATTCCTTGTTATATATAAAGTTTTGTCTTGTATTGTTTTGAAAGGATTTCGGCTATTATTCATGCAAACCCCTTTATTATTTATACCATTCACTGAGTATCCAAGCTCACCCTCTCTATATATATGTAGGTGATGAACAAGAAGGCGGTGACGCCTAGATGTGATTCTGGAACTTATTTTGGGTTTTTGATTATGTCGGCTTAACCTGTATTTACGTCGGCAGTCTTGAAAATTTTGCTTCTCGATTTGTACTACTTGTATGTTGCATACGTCGACTTGAGAAGCCTTTTGATCAAGATGTGTGTTTTGTATGATTGTTATGTCGGCAAAGAAGATGTCGGCAACCTGGCAGACTGTGTTCTTAGACCTGTAATTTGTACATTTTGTTTATGTCGGCTTGTGGAGCCCTTTGCTAATATGTAAGATGTAATTTGTACTTTGCTTTGTTTGTAAATAAGTTATAACCCATATGTAGATGGTTGCTATTTCATTTGACTTATGCACAGCTCTTATGGACTAATCTGATGGTATGTATCGCTTCCGTACTTGTGAGCTGCATATATTTATACTCTGTTGTGTGTGAATTTTGAAAGTTGGCCTTCGGTAATCTCGGATTACTGGCCATCATGGCACCAAACTACTAGGGGCGGTTTGGGGTCGTGACAGAATGGTATCAGAGCACAAGTTCCTTGGTATACGTTATTCACACACTTTGAGTCCTAAAGAGCGTAGGATTTCCCCTTAGAAAGATGTTAGGATTGCATCATATTGCTTGCTATGTGGTCAAGGTGTGCATCATCTCAGCATGCTTAATTGTTACCTGCCTACGTGATTATTTGTTCGTCTTGTTTAAAAGTCACATTTTGCATACTCATAGCATCATGAGGAGAGGTAGACCTCCAGTTGGCCGAGATTAGTCCGAGGACAGATTGGACAGACTGGAGAGGTTAGTTGAAGGTTTGGCCTACGAGTTAAGGCAGACAAGACAGCAGTATGCTAGTGCTACATCGACTCAGGCCGAGCAGACAAACGGCCGAAATGCAGTTCCACCTCCACCTCCTCCAGTACCACAAGTGCCCCCACAGCCAGCTTTATATGGGGACGACACGATAGCTCTGATCAGGGAGTTCAAGAAAATAAAGCCACCAAGATTCCAAGGGGGTATAGAACCGATGATGGCCGAAGCTTGGGTTTTGGAAATGGAAAAGCTGTTCGAGATCTTTCCCAGCACTGACACCCAGAAGGTGACATTAGCAGCCTTTACACTAGATGACGACGCCCGTAGATGGTGGATGATGGTTTGAGAAAACAATCCAGACTTGACCTGGACCAGATTTTTAGAATTGTTCTACACCAAGCATTTTCCTTTAAGTGTTCGGAATCGCAAGGCTACCGAGTTTCAGACTTTCACGCAAGGCAGTAGAACAGTAGCTGAATATGACCGTGCCTTTACCGAGTTGGCAAGGTACACACCCCACATGGTCAATGATGAATATATGAAGGCTAGGAAGTTCGAAAGTGGGCTCCGTGGACCGATACAAGACCGGGTTAACATGCTCAACATGTCGACTTATGCCGGAGTGTTGGACAAAGCTATTCTGGCCGAAGCTAACTTGAACAGATACCAGGGTTCGGGAGAGAGCCAGAGGAAGAGGCAGAGTTATGACAATTGCCGAGCACAGTTTGGTACCAAGAAGAAAGCGAGCGTCGGCAGTTCAAGCAACCCAAGACAGGAGAGTGGTACTAAGCTGACATGTTCCAGTTGTGGGAAGCCACATTTCGGGGTCTGTCGTCGGGCGTCTGGAGCTTGTTACGAATGTGGGGAAGTAGGTCATTTTGTGAGGGACTGTCCAAAGACAAGGGCTGATGAAGGTAAGAAAGATGAGAATACCTCGGGTTCTGTACAGATGGGTAACGTTGGGAAAGGACCGATGAGGCAAGGCAGAGTTTTTGCACTGGTGCCAGGAGACACTCAGAATGCTGAGACCGTGGTGTCAGGTATACTCCCAATTTGCTCTCAAAATGCATATGTATTAATTGATTCAAGTTCTACGCATTCATTTATTTCTGCTAAGTTTGCCGAGAAGATTAATAGGAAGCTAGAACCCCTTGATTTTGTGTTATCTGTATCTACTCCATCTGGGAGATCTATGAATGTTGCATCCATCTATTGAGCATGTGTTGTTATGATTGGGAATGTTGAACTATTAGCTGACTTGATACCATTGGACATGACTCATTTTGATGTCATATTGGGGATGGATTGGTTAGTGGCAAATCACACATCCATAAATTGTGTTTCTAAGAGTGTCAAGTTAAAACCCCCAAACTTAGCCGAGGTCACGTTTCAGGGAAAAGGTGTAGTATCCCCACCTTACTTAATTTCATCCATGAAAGCCTATAGGTTGATCCAAAAAGGGTGTCAAGGTTATCTGTGTAGCATATTAAGCAATTTGAATGGAAGTGTGGAGTTAGCCGACGTCCCAGTTGTTAATGAATTCCCCGACGTCTTTCCAAATGATTTGCTTGGTCACTTAGTGGATAGAGAGGTAGAGTTTGCTGTTGACATCATATTGGGAACCTAGCCCATCTCTAAAACACCCTATAGGATGGCCCCCGCCGAGCTTAAGGAATTAAAACTTCAACTACAAGAGTTGCTAGATAAGGGTTTTATTAGGCCGAGCACTTCACCCTGGGAAGCACCCGTCTTGTTTGTTAAGAAGAAAGATGGTACACTTCGTCTTTGTATTGATTACCGGGAACTGAATAAGGTAACCATTAAGAATAAGTACCCGTTGCCGAGGATAGACGATTTGTTCGATCAGTTGCAAGGAGCGCGAGTCTTTTCCAAAATTGACCTTAGGTCGGGCTACCATCAGCTTAAAGTCAAAGTCGAGGATGTTGAGAAGACCGCTTTTTAGACGAGATATGGCCACTACGAGTTTTTAGTAATGCCTTTTGGAGTGACCAATGCCCCTGCAGCATTTATGGATTTGATGAACAGAGTCTTTAAACCATATCTAGATGGGTTTGTGGTCGTCTTCATCGATGATATATTGATCTACTCTAAGAGCAAAGCTGAACACGAGGATCATTTGAGACTTACCTTATAGACTTTGAGGGATCGGAAATTGTATGCTAAATTTAACAAGTGTGAGTTTTGGCTGACCACTATTTCATTTTTGGGTCATGTGATTGACGAAGATGGTATTTCGGTCGATCCTAGCAAAATTGAAGCCATTGTAAATTGGCCGAGGCCGACTAATGTGTCCGAGGTTTGTAGCTTTCTGGGATTGGCTGGTTATTACAGAAAATTCGTAAAGGATTTCTCAAGGATTGCAATTCCGTTGACACAACTGACTAAGAAGGGAGTGGCTTATGAATGGACTAAGGATAGAGAAGCAGTATTCCAGGAGTTGAAGGCGAGCTTAGTCGCAGCACCAATTCTCGTACTACCATCAGGTAAGGAAGAGTTTCAGGTCTACAGTGATGCTTTGCATAAGGGTCTGGGTTGTGTATTAATGCAAAAAGGTAGGGTTATAGCATATGCCTCTCGTCAGTTGAAGCCACATGAAAAGAACTATCCCACCCATGATTTAGAATTAGCAGCCGTGGTATTTGCTTTGAAGATTTGGCGCCACTACTTGTATGGAGCTTCTTGTCAGGTTTTTACAGATCATAAAAGCTTAAAGTACTTGTTCACTCAGAAGGAATTGAATTTGAGGCAGAGAAGATGGCTTGAGTTGTTGAAAGATTACGATATGCGGATTCAATATCACCCAGGAAAAGCTAACACCGTAGCCGATGCTTTGAGCAGAAAGGTGGTTAGAAATTTGGCATGCCTAACCGCGATCTCAGTAGAGCCGACTATTGTTGAGGAAGTAAAGACGAGACAAATGGAGGATGAATTCTTCAAGAAAGTAGCCGGTGAGATTATCACAAAGCCGAGATCAGGGTACACCATAGAGAATCAAGTGCTCAAGTTTGAAGGAAGGTTGTGTGTAGCCGACATCCCAAAGTTGAAAAGAAAAATTCTGCAAGAAACTCATGGTTCCAAGTTTGCTGTTCATCCCGGGAACACCAAGATGTATCAGGATGTGAAGCAGACGTTTTGGTGGCCGAACATGAAAGGAGAGATAGCTGAGTTCATGTCGCAGTGTCTGTACTGTCAACAAGTGAAAGTAGAACATCAAAGGCCAGCAGGACTTCTTCAACCTTTACCGATTCCTGAGTGGAAATGGGAGCACATCTCCATGGTCTTTGTGGTAGGTTTGCCGAAGACACAAAAGGGTATGGATTCGATTTGGGTTATTGTGGATAGACTAACTAAGTCAGCACACTTCTTGCCTGTTAAGACCACCTTCAACGCTGATAAACTTGCTTTGTTGTATGTGAATGAGATTGTTAGACTTCATGGAGTGCCGATGTCAATTGTGTCAGATCGAGATCCGAAGTTGGTTTCCAGATTTTGGCAGAGCCTACAAAGAGCTTTCGGAGCCGAGTTAAAGTTTAGCACAGTTTTTCATCCCCAAACTGATGGGCAAACAGAGAGGACGATTCAGACACTTGAAGATATGTTTAGACTATGTGTATTGGACCTCCAAGGAAGTTGGGGAGTACATTTGCCTTTGGTGGAATTTACCTACAACAACAGTTATCAAGCTAGCATTGGCATGGCGCCGTATGAAGCACTGTATGGAAGAAGGTGCAGGTCGCCAATATGTTGGACCGAGGTAGGAGACAAAGCTCTGCTTGGTCCCGAGTTAATTCAACTAACGACCGAGAAGATTAAGCTCGTTCAACAAAGAATCAAAACCGCACAGAGTCGACAAAAGAGTTATGCCGACCAGAGAAGAAGAGAGCTGGAATTTGAAGTCGGGGACCACGTGTTCCTAAAGATTTCGCAGATGAAAGGAGTCACAAGATTTGGGAAGAAGGGTAAGTTAGCACCCTGTTACATCGGGCCTTTTGAAATTCTTGAGAAGATTAACCTCGCTGCCTACAGACTTGCCTTGCCGCCAGGATTGAGCCAAGTCCATAATGTATTTCATGTTTCGATGTTGAGGAAATATATTCGAGATCCGCTACATGTGATCGACAATTTCAGAATTGTAATTAATGAAGATTTAGGATACGAAGAGAAGCCGATACGGATTGTCGATAGGCAGGTGAAGTAGTTGAGAAGCAAGTCGATACCAATGGTGAAAGTTGAATGGAAGGAGCATTACGGAGAAGAGGCTACATGGGAAATGGAAGAGGAAATGAAAGTCCGACATCCAGAATTGTTTTCGGAACAAGGTAACTCAATTTTGGGGACCAAACTTCTTTAAGGGAGGTAGGATGTAACAACCCTCATTTTGACTTAGTCATACTTGCATACATTTATGAATGATCTTGTTTTAATATGTGCATTTGCAAATCTTTTCTTGCTTTGCTTGAATGATTGCTTGCATGCTTTGTTCTCGTCCGGTGCGTTGCCGAGGTCATCTTAAGCCTAGACACCTTCGAGACCTTTGTCACTTAGAAATATCTTGGAACCCCGTTGGTTGACCTCCATCTTCACCCTGGCATATTGGCCGAGATGTCACCATCTAGGCCGAGGTGCGCGTCGCCTAGGCTGAGATGTGCATCATCTGGGCCGAGATGTTAATATCTAGGCGTTCTAGATCCTCGATCCTTGCATGAGTGATTTTGTTCCTGGAACGGTATGACCTAGACCGAGGTGTGGCACATCTAGGCCAAGGTGCGGCATAGCTTAGTCAAGAGTTTTCCTTCCAAGCCGATGTCATTGTTACCCTGCTTGCCGAAGCTTTGCCCTTAGCCGAGATCATCACTTGCGGAGTACTCTTGCTGTTTAGCTTGCTGAATACACTTTGTCTTGGTCTTGTCTTGTCAAGTCAGTCACCTTTTTGAGTAGAGCCAATCAGCGATGCCACGTGTCCCGGCAGAGGGATTAAGTCAGTGATTGTCGTGAGAAACATATTGTAGACACCCCATTTTTGACCGCCCTTAAGACTTGGGCACCACTGATGTTTTACTTGGTGGAGAAAGGTGTGCAGGGAAAATGTTCAGTTTCTTTGGCAAGGAGAGAGGCAAATCCTTCAAAACACTTTGTTTAGGGGTTTGGAGTTGAAGAAGAGAGGAAAGGAGAGGAGAAAACTAGTTTGGGAGAAGTTCGGCATGAATCCGGGTAGAAGCGAGTCGCGCAGCCCTCGCTGAATCGGGCTTATCTGTCTGTACACTTGGATTTTAGCTATGGGGCCACCACCGTCGGAAAGCTTACTTCCGGGGCTTCATTTTGCACTCAAGAATCTCTTAAAGCCAAGTCCGGGTGGGGGAGATATGAGCAGCTGAAGTTGGGCATCATCCCGGTTGGATCGAATCTGCGCGGCTTCACCAAAATGGGCATAACTTTTTCCACAGGAGGAATTTTAATGCAAGGTTTACGCCATTGGAAAGCTAACTTCCGGGGCTTCAATCTGGACATCCACCGGAACTTTTTGACCTCATCAGACACCCATCCGCACTCTATTTATCCGACTGGCCAGTATAAATTACAGGTCGGCAATATATTGTGCCGACCGGCCATTTATTTTGCCGATGACCTCCTTTCATGGCCGATATGACCCTTTTGCATCCCTCAAGCATGGTGCATTCCAGCTGGAGTGCACAGACCCATCCCCCCATGCACGGGTGTGGCTATTTTTGCACCTTTGACCACCTTTGACCCCTCTTTTTGCACCCTTTGCTCAAGACTTCTTGAGGAAGCTTTGACCCCTTGTCTTGGCTTCCTCAAGAAGCTTGACCAGCTGTCTTAGCTTCCTCTATAAGCCTTGCCCCCTTTGTCTCCCTTGACCCTTTCTTTTTAGCTTGTCTTATAAGCTTCAAGCCCTTCCCTTTTGCCTATATAAGAAAGCCTCCTTCTCCATTGTTTTGGTTCAGCAAAAACCAGACCTAGGGCATATATATCTGATATATATACACCCTCTCTCTATATATCTCCCTCCCTCTCTACTCTAAGCCTCAAAACACCAAGTCCTACACCCTTTTCTTCATCACCACCTAGCACCACACTACCACTTCCATTCCAGCAGCTTGGAGGTCTTCTCAGAGGCTAGGAGGCAGCTTTTCTTGGTCCAAGAGGCAACAAAGGATTGGTCTTCAAGGGTGAGTTGATTTCTCCCTCTTTCTAGCTCATTTTTGCAGGTTTTCTTAGCCCCTTTCGCTTGCTGTTTTGAGCTCCGACCAAAACTGAAAGTGGCATTTTTTTGAGCTCCATTTCATCTTTCATTAAGGGTCTTACCCTGTTTGGGACCCCCATTTTGCACTTGCTTCATTACCCCTTTGTATGCCATAATCTTGCATAGTATTTTTGGCCTATGTGTAATCTGTTTCGGAGCATGATGTAAACTATAGATAGGCTTATTTTGAGCCCTTATTCAACATTGAAGAAGGGCTCATCACTGTTTGGGACCTCCATGTGCCCCTTGTCATTATCCCCCTCTTTGATCCCCATTTTTGCATGATTTATTAGCCTATTGAGCTTCTGTTCTTGGACCTTGGTCTGAACTGAAAATGGCCCTATTTTGACCCTCTCTTCATGTTTCATTAAGGGTCTATGGCTGTTTGGGACATCCTTTTTATACTTCATGTTATAGCTCTCTTGGTGCCATTATTTTGCATAGCATTTTGAGCATACCTGTGTTTGTTTTTGGGCTCTTTTCAGAACTGTAAAAGGTCATATTTTGGGTCCCTCTTCAACATTGTTGAAGGACCCTCAGCTGTTTGGGGTCAGCAGCTGTGAGTTGCTTCTTTACCTCACATTTAGGGCCATTTTTGCATGCTAGCTTAGCCCCATTTGTGTTTGCTGTTTGGCCCTACTTAAAACTGAAAACATGCTTGTTTTTGGGCTTCCTTGAATCTGTCTTCATATGTCATGACCAAATAATGCATGCTTTGTATAGCTGTAGGCCATTGTGTATGCCTAATCTTGCATTTCGGGACCATTTCATGCATCGGGTGCCATGTTTCCGTGATTCGGGGCTGTTTTATATCACATTTCAGTGCTGAAATTATATGCTTGTATGCCATATTTCATGCCTCGCCATGCCTTGTTAGAGTTGCATACTATGCCTTAGGTTTGGTCCTCGGTTTGCGTACATGCGTGCACGCGTTTCGAGAGTCTCATTTTCATCTAATGGCCACCGATTTTGGCATGCTTGCGAGCTATCCATGTTAGTTTAAGTCCATCATCGCATGTTGTTGCATGCCATGTTTACTTACATGTTTAGGTTGCGCGCCTAGTATACATTGCTCATTTGAATGTTCATGTTGCATACTTAGCCTCCATGCCTAGGCTGCATTTCATTGAGCATGCATCCATTGCCTCTTGATCAATCATGATAGGGGTTGGGGCCCTTTGATGTGTTTTGTGCTTGCATTTCATTTGATATCAAAGTTGCAAAACTTGGCCTCTTAGGCCATCATGCATAATTAATGGCCCGAGGGTCGAGGGGCATACTCCCTTGAGTTCATTACTTGATTGGGAGAGTGGCCATGCATACACTTGCTTGAAATTCCATGCCATACACTGTCTGTTCTTGTTGCTGTCAAAAACCAGATTCTGCAGGAACTTTCTGCCGACCGGCAGTATTCAGTGCCGACCGGCAATCCTTCCTGGGCCGGTTGCTTCATCAGCAGCCGATGGATATTTTCAATGGCCGGTGGACATTTCCTTCAGCCGATGGTGTTCCACAGTGTTCAGGGGACCTATCCCAGAACTTTGGCAATTTTCAGAGAAGCAGGGCTGTGTAAACCGAGGCGGCAGTGGTATGGTACGGACTTTCAGGGCAAGACGGGTTCGAGCATGCATCATTTGCGCATCCCGAGGCAGGGGCTGTGGCCACCTTTCCTTTTGCATTCATTCTGTTAATTAATTAGAAATTTTGTAATAATTAATGTGTTTATTATTCGGACTGTAATATTTATTTGGACCCTCCGAGTGAGGGCAATTATGTAATAAGTGTGGGTGCGTGTGTGTGCATGTCTTCCAATCCCCACTTCTTTCTTCCCTTTTACTTACCTTCTTTGATGGTTAGTAATAGGACATGTTTAATTTAGCATACCTTATGCTATGCATGCGTGCATCCATACATTTGTCTTGCATGCACCGGGCTCGGCGCATCATTCTAACTGCATCTGTATTTCAATTTCCAAATTGAATACGTGTTAGTTGTAGCATTTCACATGTCATCGTAGATTAGCCGAGCCTATCCTAATCACATTTTGCTTGTGTTGCATTAGTCATTTTAACATGAACTAGGATCACGCATGTTTGCTAACCAGTTTATTGTTTTGGCTTGGAGTACGATGTAAGTAATTTATGCTTTAGCATCTCACATGCGTGTGAATGTTAACATGACAGCATAATTACCATGTGGCTAGATGCTTATGTGATAAACTGTCTGAATGCCTGTGGGTGAAGGTTGGATTGTTTGAGTTGGAAAAACTCGTTGAAATCCGTGTTTTAGCCTACTTGCGAGTAGCAAATTCCAAAGCGCTTTTCAAAACAAACGGATATGCAATGCTTGTTTCCAAATTGGGCAATCTAGTCTATACTTGTTTGCTGTGCGCATAACATAGTGATTCTAGGCTAATAACCAGAATAAGAACACATAACATTTTCAAAATCAGATATCATAGTTAGTAGAGGCCGGTCTTCGGACCGGGCGAAAGGGGGTGCTCATAGCTGACCTTCCCCGATCGTACCCAAGCTCCCGAGCCAAGACAACTTTGGTGATGACGGACATGTGGCCTTCGGCACCGAGTCAGGGTTTCCTAAATTCCCCTATAAAAAATATTTAGGTGGCGACTCTGTATCTGGCGAAGCAGTCCATGTTTGGCACTTCTTTTCAAAAAATCTGTTTCTCAAAACGATTTGCCGGATTTGGACTCTTTGGTTCAAGATTAAGAACCGTGACGATTTGAGAGTCCGAGCTGTAGTAACCCCAAATGAACAGAACGGGACTCACCCTCCCGGGGCGTTCGGGGACGTCTACAGTTTCTGGTGACTTTGCTGGGGAGTTTAGAGAGCTTGACTCGAACTCATGATATCCTGTTTTGATTACACTTATGTGTTTCTTTGCATTGCATGTGCATTGGTGCGCCTAAGACACCGTGTTTGCCATCTGCCATTCCTAAACGGTTTGCCGGAGGCTTGTCATGTCAAGGCATGACCATAAGGCTAACCGGTTATGGGCTCTGACAGTATGGGAACACAAACCCCGGTTGTTATCGGGGCACCCTTTTTGACCATTCGACCTAGTGCATATTGAAATCCATAGTGACCATTCCAAACTAGGACAGGTTGCTCACCCGATGTTAGGTTGTTTGAAACTGCTGCGTGCATAGTGAAACCCTAGCTCCTGACAAAATAGGACAGGGAAACCCTACCCCAACATAGGGGTGTTTTGGCTCTCTCTTACTTACTATGTGCTTTTAGAGTGTATCTCTACAGGAACGTACATACCAGTTTGCAAGTCTGGGGCATCAGGCCTAAGGGCATTGGTATTAGAATTTGAGAATCAGTTATATCCGCGGGTATCAGATTCAGTATTTTGGGAACAGAAATTTGGGGAACAGTGATCAGTATTGAGTACAGTCGTTCTACTATGCTCATATCCGTTCCAGTGAAATTGAGCTGAGATGCTGTTTTCTCTTTCGCTAGGTAGTCTTGGAACCGTAGCTTCAGAAGGCTTCACTATCCCCCAGGTACATTTGACTAGTGCTGATAGACTTTGTTAGGTCAGAGATTCAGTTCAAGGCAATCAGTGTTCCTTTGCCAGAGGCAGAGTAAAAAGGCCAGTCAGACACAGATCATCAGTTCAACAGTCTTCAGATCAGCAGTCATTATCCATCTCGCCTGTGTGCAGTTGGGTTGAGATATCTGCTTTTACCACAGAGACAGATATACTGGTTGGTCAGTTAGATCAGGACAATATATCGAGTCTGGAAGAGATGGTGCGCCAACTCCAGGATGGTATGAAAGCCATGCAGCAAGACGCAGTCCGTCAAGCAGAATTCGCCAAGCAACAGGCCGTGGTCATAGCCCAACAGGCAGAGACAATTGCCAGGCTAGAGCAGCAAACCGGAGTATCTACTTCACACCAAGCTCCTCCCCCACCAAGGGTTTCGATACCCGTGGAGACACCAAATGTCCAGGCAGATACGGACATTCCAACAGGGCCGGCTCCGCCCCCGGTTCTACCCCAGTTATCGAAAACACCCACCAACCTACCGGACTCTCCCTTTGAGTTCGAGACAGACCCCACAGCTTTGAAGTTGAGCAAGCTCGAAAAGCTGTTCAAGAGATCCCAGGGAGTCAAGACCATCCCTGACATCGAAGATGGATATACTGACGCAGCTGTAACGCTGCCTAACAGATTCAAAATGCCGCACATTGATCGATTTGATGGGTCAGGAGATCCTATGGTCCACCTGAGTTTGTTTTCAGATGTTCTGCGCCCGATGGGCTTGACAAGATTACAGAAGCTTTCCCTTTTTGGCAGGACCCTGTCGGGTATTGCGGCCATCTGGTACGCCAAATTGAAGGATTCAGTGAAACGAAGCTGGGAGGAGATGACCGAGGCCTTCGTCGCACAATATTCCTGCAATACCCAAATCGAGATTACGACCCGTGATCTTGAGACGACGAGGCAGGAGCCTAAGGAGAGCTTCTCAGAATTCGTGGCCCGCTGGAGGGCCAAGGCCTCAATGATGACCATTAGGCCAATAGATAAGGATCAAATACGGATGGTTGTGCGCAACCTCCAGCCCAAACTAATGCAGAAAATGATCGTGCTCCCCTTCCCTACCTTTTCAGATTTGCATGAGATGGGAGTACAGATCGAGGATGCCATGAAGTAGGGCCTCATTGACCAGGAGAAGGAGCAGCCCAGGAGGGCGTTTACCCGCAGTTCGAATGCGACCACCAGCGGTGACGCAGCTGCAAGATCTTCCGAGGTGGGCATGGTCGCCACCACCACATCAAGAGCAGCCACCCATTTTGTTGGTGCATCCACTTCAAACCCCCGAACTTCAGACTATCTACCCCGAGGCAAGAGGGTTTTCACCCCACTCTATATGTTTTTGTCTAAAGCCCTGGGGGTCCTACTTAGGAAAGGACATCTGAAACCGTTAGAGCAATGGCCTCTACCCGATCCTCTCCCTCCAAAACATGACCCGACTAAGTACTGTGCTTTCCATCAACAAACCGGTCATGACACCGACAGTTGCGTCCGTCTCCGCCACGAGATACAAAATTTGATTGACAACGGGGTCATCCCCGCACCAGGTCCTACAAAGTCTATCGGCACTTGATCAGTGAACTTGTAGGGGATAATGTGATGTGATCGAGGGATGAGCCACCTGTGGGCGGCGCTCAGTTTACTCCAGATGTGGCGTATGGCACGCACTGTTTTGAGCATTTGTGAATGCTGGGTTATGTACGTTCTGACTTGGGTATTGAGTCAGTTCTGTTGTTTTGAGTCTGTCTCTTTGTTTTGAGTCAGTCTTTTCATATCGAGTCAGTCCTGTTGAGCCTGTCTCATTGAATTGAGTCAGTCGGGTCTGTCTTGTTGTATCGAGTCAGTCTTGTTTTGTTAAGAGTTGGGTGATTTCGGGGATGTTACCTCAAACATCACTTGCTTGTTTTGTGTTTGTCTTTTCGTTTTCTATTGAGTCTGTTTCTACCTTGGAGCCAGTAATGCCAACAGATTTGAATGAACAGCAGTGGTTTTTCATGCTCTTGTGTTTGCTTTTGCCGTGTGCCAGTTGTGCCAGAAGTTTGAGTGAAATGACGGTGCTCTTCGCCTGCATTTTCTGTGCCTTTGAATTCATTGTAATGACCTAAGTTTTTCAAAACTTTTTTCGAAACATTGTGTTAAAAACGAAGAGGAAGGAATTCCTCATGTTTTGCAAAACTTGATCAATTGAGAGAAAGAGAGGCATGTTAAGCCCTTAATGATCGAGATCATGCTTGTTAGTATGAGTACTGAGAAGGATCCTGGCTTGATCCAGATTGGTTCTACACTGTCTTCGGCGCGAGCGATTTGTCGCTTTCTTAAAAAAAAAAATTCAAAAAATATTTTGCGCGGTCCTGCGAAGACTTGTGTAGGATCGCACTTGAGATTGTGCAGCTTAGGATCGCTCTCAACCTTGAGATTCAACCCCTCACTTTCAAACCTTGAACCTGAGTTCAGAACGTTCAACGGTCAACCACAACGTGAGGCCTGTGTGGCCATTTTGAAGCAGCCCTCGAACAAGAGGCACCAAAGTCAGATCAAGAAGATCAGATCGAAGGAAGCTTGTAAAGCTAGATCAGAAGCCCCCCCTCAAACTAGGGGCAAAAATGTCAGATATGCTCGAAGAGCCGAAGATGGATCCTTCAGTAAATCAATACAATAGCCACTCTCCTAGATACGGAGGGCTTCAAAACCCTAAAACCATTTGACATGGACTTGTTACACTTTTACCCTTTGAGAGGCTCGCTGGGCCGAAAACTCGGAAGGGCGACCCAGGCAAAAGTTAGAGCAAGAGAAAAATACAAAAAAAAAAATGCAAAAAAAATGCAAAAGAAAAGAAAAAAAAAAGAAAAAAAATGCAAAAAAAAAAGAAGAGAAAAGGAAATAAAAAAAAAATTGAAAAAAAAGAGAAGAACAAAGCTCGCAAGGTCGAAAACCCGCAACGGGCGCCTTGGCAAAAGTTAGAGCCTAAAAAGGAGAGGTTAATACCCGAGTGTACCTTACCCCGAACTACGTGAGGCTTGATTCCCATCTTTGGGATACATAGGCAACTTCATTCTGAAGTCTAGCCGTAAAATACTTCAAATTCAACTGTGTCCATGTGATGGTTCTAGTCATCTTTGTCTTTTCTATATCCGGGAGTTCGGTTGCAATCATCGCTCTGAGGATTGATTACAATACACTACGGTGCCATTCAAACAAGGGGCAACTTTCCTTTGCCATTCAATGCACCGCGGTGTCATTCAAACAAGGGGCAACTTTCCGTTGCCATTCAATGCGCTGCGGTGCCGTTCAAACAAGGGGCAACTTTCCGTTGCCATGCAGCTCTCTTCGAGCAAGGGGGCAATTTTCCTCCAGATCCGAGGTTGTGCGTCTCAAGAGTAGGTTCCGTGCTTGTTAAGCATTGGCCGTTTGCAAAAATAGTTTTTGAGAATTTTTACTGAGGTTGACTAATTTTCTCGAAAATTGTTCCATCTTTTTCAAAAACAGGACCATTTCTTGGACCCCAAAAAAAGGAAAATTTTCAGTGCTCATAGCCTGACTTACATGATTTCAAATCAAAAATCGAACAAGTGTGTTAATCTAACTCTCACATTGGTCAAAATTGTTTTAGTAGAAAACCAAAACAAAAATGGTCAAAATAATGAACTAGGGGCACAGTTGAGTCAGGCTTCCTATCTTTCCCCTGTTGTCAATGCATTTGCCAGAAAGGGCACTCTACTTGCCAGAAAGGGCACAACTGAAGTCAACAACAAAAGGCTGAAAGCTCTCTCATCCTCCAAGCAACGAGGTATCAAGACAAGTGCGAAGCACGAATTGGAATGGGGCAAGATATTCCACTTCCTCATCTGGACAGATCTAATCATGTCCGAACTCCCCAACAGAGCATCATCAACCGATGTCAGCTACAGATTGGCTACACACCCAGTTGTAGCGCAGCCCCTCTGTGGGAGGAACTCACTGTTGTGAACAAGAATCAAAAGCTGGTAGAATACCAGGGGCAAGAGCCTACGATTTCCTGTTTATCCATCAACCACCCCAGGGGAGGGATTGAAAAATGAGAGATTGAAGAATAGAGAGATGTGCGATGAGAGAAAAAAGTGAGAAAAGGGCTCTTTCAAAAAAATAGAGCTTGAGGGCCGAGTGATGTGAGGATCACAAATGAGAAAAGGGTGGGAAACAATACCCGGTGAAACAGGCTCCCTGTGCACGTCTGTGTGTTGTGTCTTTTGTTTTGTCTCGATTCTTGTCTTGAGTCGTTCCGAGCTTGTCTCGAGGTGTTTAGGTTGTTTACCTTTTGTTTTTCGTTGTTGAGTCTTTTTCACTGTGTTCAGTCGTAGGCTCAATACCTGATTAAGAACTCATTTCTTAATTTCAAAAATAAAATCGTTTTGTACTCAGAGTGCTGTGCCATTCTTCACGTTTGTACAAAACAAGATTCGTTCTTTCATAAAATCGCAGGGTTCAACCCAGGTCGTGTGAGAACAGTAAAATTAGGATCTATCTAAAGCTATATAGGTTCCGGACTGCAAAGCAAAAGAAAAGAGGGAAAATCGAAGCATCTGAGTGTGTTTCACCTTCAGCAAATTCGGCGATTGTACTCCGGATGTACCTCTTCAGGCCTTATCACTACTCCGAAGTATGAGTGTGCCTCTACCTCAAGCTCAAGACCAGGTCTGCTTCAAGCCAGAATGGCAATCAAAGTGCTCCCTCAGAAAACCAGTCCTTGCTAGGAAAGAAAGGTAGTAACTGTGTTTTGGAAGTATAAGCAAGAGCAATCCACTTTCAGCTCAAATTGTTTCTGCGGAACTTTCAATTCATGTCTTCGATAGCTCATCGTCAGTCGACATGCACGAGATGTATCCTTTTGAAATATATATTGTGACCCCTCTGAGAGGTAAATCGAAGGTTGTGTTTGAATTGGTCTTGTTAAGGCTTGTATTCCCTTATTCGGCATTTTGTTCCAAATATGCGTTGTCACGCACGTTCCACTTGCATTGTGATGCACGTTTCAATCGCATTGTTATACACACTCTGTTTTCGAAACACCGGGATACGTCCCTACGTTTCTTTCTTTCCGAAACACCGGGATACGTCCCTATGTTTCTCTCTCTTTCCGAAACACTGGGATACGTCCCTATATTTCTCTCTCATTTTGAAACACTGGGATACGTCCCTACGTTTCTCTCTTTCCAAAACACCGGGATACGTCCCTACATTTCTCTCTCTTTCCGAAACACCGGGATACGTCCCTACGTTTCTCTCTTTCCGAAACACCGGGATACGTCCTCATGTTTCTCCTACCTTTCCGAAGCACCGGGATACGTCCCTATGTTTCTTCTTCCATTCCGAAACAACGGGATACGTCCCTATGTTTCTCCTACTTTTTCGAAGCGCCGGGATACGTCCCTATGTTTCTCCTACTTTTTCGAAGCGCCGGGATACGACCCTATGTTTCTCCTACCATTCCGAAACAACGGGATACGTCCCTATGTTTCTCTTTCCATTCTGAAACACCGGGATATGTCCCTATGTTTCTCATTCCTTCCGAAACTCCGGGATACGTCCCTATGTTTCTCATTCCTTCCGAAACTCCGGGATACGTCCCTATGTTTCTCTTTCCTTCCGAAACTTCAGGATACGTCCCTATGTTTCTTCTTCTCCCAAAACTCCGGGATACGTCCCTATGTTTCTTCTTCTCCCGAAACTCTAGGATACGTCCCCACGTTTCTTCTCTCTTTTTGAAACACCGGGATACGTCCCTACGTTTCTTTTCCTTTCTGAAACACGGGATACGTCCCTATGTTTCTCTTTCCATTCCGAAACAACGGGATACGTCCCTATGTTTCTCCTCCTTTGTCGAAACACCGGGATACGTCCCTATGTTTCTCCTCCTTGTTTGTAACATTGGGATACGTCCCTAATCCTTGGGATACGTCCCTAACCTTTGGGATACGTCCCTAATCCTTGGGATACGTCCCTATCCTTTGGGATACGTCCCTAATCCTTGGGATACGTCCCTAATCTTTGGGATACGTCCCTAACCTTTGGGATACGTCCCCAATCCTTGGGATACGTCCCTCATCCTTGGGACGCGCCCCTATGTTTCTCCCTCTTCGGTTAAAAGCGTTCGGAATACGTTCCAATGCTCACACCATTTCGAAACGCCGGGATGTGTCCCTATGTTTCTCCCTTCTTTCCTAATCCTCGGGATACGTCCCTATGTCTCTCCCTTTTTGGCCAAAAGCGTTCGGAATACGTTCCAATGCTCACACCATTCCGAAACACCGGGATATGTCCCTATGTTTCTCCCTGTCCCATTTCCCCACACGATTTCAGTGTGTTTGGAATTCATCTTAGGTTACATTGTCATGCACACCTCTTCACTTGCGTTGTCACGCACATTCCACTTGCATTGTTTTATCAAATCGGCTTCGCGAAAGCGTATAAGTCCAATTACAAACCGGCATCGCGTAGCATATAAGTCCAATTTTCAAGTCGGCTTCGCGTGGCATATAAGTCCAATTATCAAAATCTTCCTACATATCAAAGGGATACGTAGGCAGCTTGCGGGTACAACCATTCATTCATTTGCATTTTGTTTGTTTGTCCAAGTCTTCGGCCATGTCAAAAATGGGTTGTCTCTGGGCTTCGACATTCACTCCCGTCATTCCTATGACTTCCGAGTTCTGTCAAAGAGGGGCAACTGTAGACACCCCATTTTTGACCGCCCTTAAGACTTGGGCACCACTGATGTTTTACTTGGTGGAGAAAGGTGTGCAGGGCAAATGTTCAGTTTCTTTGGCAAGGAGAGAGGCAAATCCTTCAAAACACTTTGTTTAGGGTTTTGGAGTTGAAGAAGAGAGGAAAGGAGAGGAGAAAACTAGTTTGGGAGAAGTTCGGCATGAATCCGGGTCGAAGCGAGTCGAGCAGCCCTCGCTGAATCGGGCTTATCTGTCTGTACACTTGGAGTTTAGCTATGGGGCCACCACCGTCGGAAAGCTTACTTCCGGGGTTTCATTTTGCACTCAAGAATCTCTTAAAGCCAAGTCCGGGTGGGGGAGATATGAGCAGCTGAAGTTGGGCATCATCCCGGTTGGATCGAATCTGCGCGGCTTCACCAAAATGGGCATAACTTTTTCCACAGGAGGAATTGTAATGCAAGGTTTGCGCCATTGGAAAGATAACTTCCGGGGCTTCAATCTGAACATCCACCGGAACTTTTTGACCTCATCAGACACCCATCGGCACTCTATTTATCCGACCGGCCAGTATAAATTGCAGGTCGGCAATATATTGCGCCAACCGGCCATTTATTTTGCCGATGACCTCCTTTCATGGCCGATATGACCCTTTTGCATCCCTCAAGCATGGTGCATTCCAGCTGGAGTGCACAGACCCATCCCCCCATGCACGGGTGTGGCTATTTTTGCACCTTTGACCACCTTTGACCCCTCTTTTTGCACCCTTTGCTCAAGACTTCTTGAGGAAGCTTTGACCCCTTGTCTTGGCATCCTCAAGAAGCTTGACCAGCTGTCTTAGATTCCTCTATAAGTCTTGCCCCCTTTGCCTCCCTTGACCCTTTCTTTTTAGCTTGTCTTATAAGCTTCAAGCCCTTCCCTTTTGCCTATATAAGAAAGCCTCCTTCTCTATTGTTTTGGTTCAGCAAAAACCAGACCTAGGGCATATATATCTGATATATATACACCCTCTCTCTATATATCTCCCTCCCTCTCTACTCTAAGCCTCAAAACACCAAGTCCTACACCCTTTTCTTCATCACCACCTAGCACCACACTACCACTTCCATTCCAGCAGCTTGGAGGTCTTCTCAGAGGCTAGGAGGCAGCTTTTCTTGGTCCAAGAGGCAGCAAAGGATTGGTCTTCAAGGGTGAGTTGATTTCTCCCTCTTTCTAGCTCATTTTTGCAAGTTTTCTTAGCCCCTTTCGCTTGCTGTTTTGAGCTCCGACCAAAACTGAAAGTGGCATTTTTTTGAGCTCTATTTCATCTTTCATTCAGGGTCTTACCCTGTTTGGGACCCCCATTTTGCACTTGCTTCATTACCCCTTTGTATGCCATAATCTTGCATAGTATTTTTGGCCTATGTGTAATCTGTTTCGGAGCATGATGTAAACTGTAGATAGGCTTATTTTGAGCCCTTATTCAACATTGAAAAAGGGCTCATCACTGTTTGGGACCTCCATGTGCCCCTTGCCATTATCCCCCTCTTTGATCCCCATTTTTGCATGATTTATTAGCCTATTGAGCTTCTGTTCTTGGACCTTAGTCCGAACTGAAAATGGCCCTATTTTGACCCTCTCTTCATGTTTCATTAAGGGTCTATGGCTGTTTGGGACATCCTTTTTATACTTCATGTTATAGCTCTCTTGGTGCCATTATTTTGCATAGCATTTTGAGCATACCTGTGTTTGTTTTTGGGCTCTTTTCAGAACTGTAAAAGGTCATATTTTGGGTCCCTCTTCAACATTATTGAAGGACCCTCAGCTGTTTGGGGTCAGCAGCTGTGAGTTGCTTCTTTACCTCACATTTAGGGCCATTTTTGCATGCTAGCTTAGCCCCATTTGTGTTTGCTGTTTGGCCCTACTTAAAACTGAAAACATGCTTGTTTTTGGGCTTCCTTGAATCTGTCTTCATATGTCATGACCAAATAATGCATGCTTTGTATAGCTGTAGGCCATTGTGTATGCCTAATCTTGCATTTCGAGACCATTTCATGCATCGGGTGCCATGTTTCCGTGATTCGGGGCTGTTTTATATCACATTTCAGTGCTGAAATTATATGCTTGTATGCCATATTTCATGCCTCGCCATGCCTTGTTAGAGTTGCATACTATGCCTTAGGTTTGGTCCTCGGTTTGCGTGCATGCGTGCACGCGTTTCGAGAATCTCATTTTCATCTAATGGCCACCGATTTTGGCATGCTTGCGAGCTATCCATGTTAGTTTAAGTCCATCATCGCATGTTGTTGCATGCCATGTTTACTTACATGTTTAGGTTGCGCGCCTAGTATACATTGCTCATTTGAATGTTCATGTTGCATACTTAGCCTCCATGCCTAGGCTGCATTTCATTGAGCATGCATCCATTGCCTCTTGATCAATCATGATAGGGGTTGGGGCCCTTTGATGTGTTTTGTGCTTGCATTTCATTTGATATCAAAGTTGCAAAACTTGGCCTCTTAGGCCATCATGCATAATTAATGGCCCGAGGGTCGAGGGGCATACTCCCTTGAGTTCATTACTTGATTGGGAGAGTGGCCATGCATACACTTGCTTGAAATTCCATGCCATACACTGTCTGTTCTTGTTGCTGTCAAAAACCAGATTCTGCAGGAACTTTCTGCCGACCGGCAGTATTCAGTGCCGACCGGCAATCCTTCCTGGGCCGGTTGCTTCATCAGCAGCCGATGGATATTTTCAATGGCCGGTGGACATTTCCTTCAGCCGATGGTGTTCCACAGTGTTCAGGGGACCTATCCCAGAACTTTGGCAATTTTCAGAGAAGCAGGGCTGTGTAAACCGAGGCGGCAGTGGTATGGTACGGACTTTCAGGGCAAGACGGGTTCGAGCATGCATCATTTGCGCATCCCGAGGCAGGGGCTGTGGCCACCTTTCCTTTTGCATTCATTCTGTTAATTAATTAGAAATTTTGTAATAATTAATGTGTTTATTATTCGGACTGTAATATTTATTTGGACCCTCCGAGTGAGGGCAATTATGTAATAAGTGTGGGTGCGTGTGTGTGCATGTCTTCCAATCCCCACTTCTTTCTTCCCTTTTACTTACCTTCTTTGATGGTTAGTAATAGGACATGTTTAATTTAGCATACCTTATGCTATGCATGCGTGCATCCATACATTTGTCTTGCATGCACCGGGCTCGGCGCATCATTCTAACTGCATCTGTATTTCAATTTCCAAATTGAATACGTGTTAGTTGTAGCATTTCACATGTCATCGTAGATTAGCCGAGCCTATCCTAATCACATTTTGCTTGTGTTGCATTAGTCATTTTAACATGAACTAGGATCACGCATGTTTGCTAACCAGTTTATTGTTTTGGCTTGGAGTACGATGTAAGTAATTTATGCTTTAGCATCTCACATGCGTGTGAATGTTAACATGACAGCATAATTACCATGTGGCTAGATGCTTATGTGATAAACTGTCTGAATGCCTGTGGGTGAAGGTTGGATTGTTTGAGTTGGAAAAACTCGTTGAAATCCGTGTTTTAGCCTACTTGCGAGTAGCAAATTCCAAAGCGCTTTTCAAAACAAACGGATATGCAATGCTTGTTTCCAAATTGGGCAATCTAGTCTATACTTGTTTGCTGTGCGCATAACATAGTGATTCTAGGCTAATAACCGGAATAAGAACACATAACGTTTTCAAAATCAGATATCATAGTTAGTAGAGGCCGGTTTTCGGACCGGGCGAAAGAGGGTGCTCATAGCTGACCTTCCCCGATCGTACCCAAGCTCCCGAGCCAAGACAACTTTGGTGATGACGGACATGTGGCCTTCGGCACCGAGTCAGGGTTTCCTAAATTCCCCCATAAAAAATATTTAGGTGGCGACTCTGTATCTGGCGAAGCAGTCCATGTTTGGCACTTCTTTTCAAAAAATCTGTTTCTCAAAACGATTTGCCAGATTTGGACTCTTTGGTTCAAGATTAAGAACCGTGACGATTTGAGAGTCCGAGTTGTAGTAACCCCAAATAAACAGAACGGGACTCACCCTCCCGGGGCGTTCGGGGACGTCTACACATATCATTTGTATCAAGTCTTGCCTTTTAGAGAGAGAAACTCTAGGAAGAAGGAGGAGAAGTTTAAGCTAGAGAGAGTGAACTTCCAAGCTTGATCGTTGGAGCTTGAACCGTTAGATTCGAGTTTTGAGGTTAGAATCGTAACCTATTCTTGTTGTTCTTATTGATCATCTAGCTGCATTGCACGATCAAACCTGTTCTGCACGCCATACATCGATTTAAAGTTGGTTTTAGAAAGAGAAAATGGTTTTCATGTGTTTTTAAAGAAAAGCCTCGTTTGATCCGAAAGTCTGCATTAAGGCTCATATCTTTGTGTTTGTTTTGATAAGATCTTTGAGTATGGGTACCCAGGTCTATGTTTTTGAAAGTATAGCATGAAATCTCAGCTTTTGTAATAGCAAGTTTTGATCTTTGCATTCATCTTCCTCATGTTCATGTTCTTCATGTTTATCAAGAGGGAAACCCAGATTTTCCCGACTTCACTTTTGAATGTGGCCATCGAGGCCACACCTCGGCAAGGAGGTGTGGGACTTCGGCCTAGACCTGGTGGTTGCCCAGCTTGTTTTTCCAAAGATATGAAACTGTGTTTTGACTTGGTTTGACTTAGTTTTTGAAGAATGCCGAGGTCATTTGCATGCGTGCTAGACTTGTTTTGAGTAGTGCATTCAATAGACTTTGCCATGTGTTTGTAGGATTGGGACTTGCCTCGACCCCGACGTTTGACGAACTATGTGAGTGGTATTTTTAATAAAGCTATGTTATACGTTTGATAAAGACTTTGCTTTTCTTTGTTTTGAAAGTGTTTGTTAAGCATGAATAATTGTCCCTGTTTTGTATATCAAGTATGATCTTGTCTTGATGACCTTCTCGGAAAGTCCCTTGTGCTGGAGGACTCTAAACTTTTGCAGCACATCTCGTTTGAAAGTCCCTTGTGCTGGAGGACTCTAAACTTTCGTAGCACATCTTGTTTTGGAAGTCTCTTGTGCTGGAGGACTCTAAACTTTCGCAGCACATCTCGTCTTGAAAGTCCCTTGTGCCGGAGGACTCTAAACTTTCGCAGCACTCTCGTGTTAAAAGGCTACGGGCCTTTGTAACATAGGTCCCTTGTGCCAGAGGACTCTAAACTTTTGTAGCACCCTTGTTTGAGATGCCTCTCTTGCCTTGCCTTGTTTTGCCACGGACGGTTTACCGCGTGGATACGTTTGCCGGAATGTTATTATTTGTAATATGTGATGCTAGTAAGTATCCCTTGAAGCTTTGAAGATTTGTTAGATGGACGAGGTCCATTCCTTGTTATATATAAAGTTTTGTCTTGTATTGTTTTGAAAGGATTTCGGCTATTATTCATGCAAACCCCTTTATTATTTATACCATTCACTGAGTATCCAAGCTCAACCTCTCTATATATATGTAGGTGATGAACAAGAAGGCGGTGACGCCTAGATGTGATTCTGGAGCTTATTTTGGGTTTTTGATTATGTCGGCTTAACCTGTATTTATGTCGGCAGTCTTGAAAATTATGCTTCTCGATTTGTACTACTTGTATGTTGCATACGTCGACTTGAGAAGCCTTTTGATCAAGATGTGTGTTTTGTATGATTGTTATGTCGGCAAAGAAGATGTCGGCAACCTGGCAGACTGTGTTCTTAGACTTGTAATTTGTACATTTTGTTTATGTCGGCTTGTGGAGCCCTTTGCTAATATGTAAGATGTAATTTGTACTTTGCTTTGTTTGTAAATAAGTTATAACCCATATGTAGATGGTTGCTATTTCATTTGACTTATGCACAGCTCTTATGGACTAATTTGATGGTATGTATTGCTTCCGTACTTGTGAGCCCCATATATTTATACTCTGTTGTGTGTGAATTTTGAAAGTTGGCCTTCGGTAATCTCGGATTACTGGCCATCATGGCACCAAACTACTAGGGGCGGTTTGGAGTCGTGACACTCTACCTCTGGCATAGTTTGAGGCAAGGTTTACTAGTTTGTGTAAATTTGCTCTAGATTTGGTAGCAACGGAGGAGCAGTGTTGTATTGAGTTTGAGGAGAGGTTATGCGATGATATCCGATGGAAGGTAGTGGGGTGCATGTATAGGAACTATCACACATTAGTAAAAGCGGCGACTCATGTGGAAGTCATTAATCTTAAGGCTGGTTAGTATGAAAGACAAAGGGGCATATTGGCGAGTTCTTTGGTTCAAGAGCACACGAGACCTAGTAGGAGGCAGAGGAGAGCTGAATTTCAATCACCATCCCAGTACAGCATCAATCTAGTTTTACCTCGTCAGGTTCATTTGTTAGAAGATTGTCAGAACCCAAACTTGCCCCTATAGGTTTAGCATTATCACCGGCCAATAATCCTAAGATTACCGAAGGCCTCTGAAACATATTAACAAGAAAAGGGGCTAGCGGAAGCAAATATTAAAGTACAATGTCCATAGAGCTGTGCAGACTTATATGGGATAGAAAATTTAAAACTTTATTTACATATATGATGACGTCATCGCGTGTATAGATATAACAAAAGTAACTTAGCCTTATATATAGAAAATAAACAAAAGCTTGTCCAGAGAAACAAAAGTATACCAAAACTTAAGACTTCATTTCAAACTTGACCACACTAAATTCTAGGAACTGGGATAACCCTCGCTCCTGTTTACTGATGATAACACTGATTAGTGCTAATCTATGATTAAGTATGCTAATTGACTGACTGAATGAAATTTTGAATCGATTGATTGATTGTGCTAGTTTGAATGCAATTCAATCTGTTGACTGTTAAATTATCTGATCATGTTTTATGTTTTAAACTGCAAATTGAAGGCCTTATCGGCGACCGAATCTGAAATTGATTGATGTTTTGTGCTAATTAAGATTTATATGATTTTCTGGTATATTTAATTGAAATGTGATTCGGTATGATTAAATTAGATTTAATAAAGCTAAATTACAAGAGTTGGACCTATCTACAAATTTGCCACTTAGTGGATTAATCTAGGACCCTTTTGTTGAATTGAAGCTTTTATCATGCATGCATGTACATATTGTGAAGTTTTAAGGTTGTTTCCATGGGAAATCTTACTTGCATGTTTACATTTTGGTTCTAGTCCATGAATTCATCTTGATTTTGAAGGAATTGGCTCTTTGGAGCAAGTATTTGAAGCCTTGGAGTTGTTTAAATCCATGCATGTTACATTTAAATTATGTTCTTGAAGTTTTGTTTGAAAATGAGCTTAATTGACTCACCTTTGGGCCTTGATTTTACAAATTGAGCTTTGAATCATGTTCTATTATGAGTTTTGAAGTGTTTTCCAAAAAATTATCTCATAAGGATCGAATTTGATGTATTGAAACTTGAGTTTGAGCTTGAAGATCAAATCTTGAAATTCTAGATTTTGGACTCCCGCTCGAGCGGGGTAAGTGGCGCTCGAGCGGGAAATTCGTGCATCCAGCACTTTTGTTGTGTTTACAGTCCGCTCGAGCGGGGTTTTGCACGCTCGAGTGAGTACTTGTGTCACACGCTCGAGCGAGTGTCGAGCGCCCATCGAGCGTGATTTTCACACATCCAGTACTTTTGCAGTCCGCTCAAGCGGGAGAGTTTAAGCTCGAGCGGAGGCTTTTGTTTGCATGTCCGCTCGAGCAGGGTAAGTGACGCTCGAGCGAGACCTCTGTTTTCTGAAAATTCTGAAAATGTTTTTAAAGTACATCTTTGCATCCTTATAAAATCCTAGGCACTCTTAGGCCTAGTTTAAGGCATCTTAATGAGGATATTGATGTAGAACCACACCGAGTCAAGATAGG
Organism: Camellia sinensis; assembly: GCF_055761805.1. Classification (NCBI taxonomy): domain Eukaryota; kingdom Viridiplantae; phylum Streptophyta; class Magnoliopsida; order Ericales; family Theaceae; genus Camellia; species Camellia sinensis. Next base: position 106,402,479 of record NC_138962.1, read on the forward strand.
GATTAAGTTATTATTTCCCAACTGTGTAGCTTAGTGTGTGTTCACTCTATAACTGTGTAAGGTTGGCATCCGAGAACGCGTACTAGCTTATCTGTAGCCCAGAACTCTGTGAGTAACAATGTTGTAAAGATATGTTCAATTGAGATTATTTTCTGAACAATGACTGTACTGCTTTATGAAATGACACTGTTTACTGAATAAATGTTTGTCCTATTTGTGAACTGTATTCGTGGCATCCATAGCAATTTACTGTTACTGACTGCTACTGTTGCAGAGATCTCTGTCGGTTCCCATGTTTGGAACCATTACTGATGGCCATCATTGACTGTTCGGTCTGTTAAGACCTACTGTACTGTTTTGCTATTGGGTGTACCACATATGACTATTATAGTTTCTGATTGACTGTTATAGCCTGAAATATGAGCCACAAACTGAATGACTGATATACTGTTTAAATGACTATTTTCAATACTGAAAGGACATTCATTCTTAACCTCTTTATGCATATGTTATTCACTGGGCTTTAGCTCAATGCTCATATATATATGTAGGTGTTCAGGCACCAGACCGTTGCTAGAAGCGTCAGGGTAAGCTCTCGTTTTGTCAAAGCCAACCACCGTGCCTCACTGCGAGGTTCCAAGTCCTTCAAGCTAGGGCTTTTGGGGTGTTTTAGTTTTTTCCCTTTTTGTATCTGTTTTATAATTACTGTATAGACTGAATGATGTTGTACTGTACTGTTCTGATAGGGATTGAGTCCCTGTTCTAAATGATGTATATATTGTACATATTGTTTTGGTACTGATTGTATATATATATATATGAAAAGTCTTTTTGCATACAGACTGTCACAGCTCATTGGACATCTTTTAATTACTGTTTTGGCTTCCGCCAGCCCCTGTACTCTGTATTACTGTATTACTGTTAAGCAGGCCTTCGGTAATCTCGGATTACTAGCCGGTTACGGTACTAAACCCATAGGGGCGGGTTTGGGTCGTGACAGAGTGGTATCAGAGCGATACTTAACCACGAGTTATACCGCACACACGTGTCCAAATGAGCTATAGGATGTCCTAGAAAAGTAAATAGGGCATTGCATGAGCATAAAAAGTGTGTGTGGCCACGACATGAATATCTGTGCTAATGTGTTTAAGTATGCAACTGTCTATGTTTATTATTGCTATAATTGTCTATAATGAAATGGATAATGCAAGAACTACTGATGAAACTGAATCATCTGAGGCCAGAATGGCAAGGCTAGAGAGAACAGTGGAAATGTTGATTGAGGCCATAAGGCTGCAACGACAGAACCAACAGCCCCCACCTCCTCCAGTACAGCCAGAGCCACCTGTTAATGATGATATAATAGTTCTTACACAGAAGTTTAGTAAGATGAAACCGCCATCCTTTCAGGGAGGCCTTGAAACCTTAAAGGCCGAAGCGTGGGTGCTTGAAACAGAAAAGTTATTTGAAGTCTTTCCGTGTTCTGAAGCACATAAAGTGCTACTGGCTACCTTCACCTCACAAGAAGAGGCCAGGAGGTGGTGGATGCTAGTCCGTGACATCGACACCGTTATGACTTGGCCTCAGTTTAAGGGAGCCTTCTTTGAGAAATACTTCCCACAGTGTGTTAGGGACATAAAGGTGACTGAATTTGAACAACTGAAACAAGGGTGGCTGAGTATGAGTCAAAGTTTATCGAACTTGCTCGTTATGCACCACACATGGTGGACACTGACTATAAGAAGGCCAGGAAGTTTGAAGGCAGCCTTAATGTAGAAATTCTTGACAGAATTAATGTTTTGAAACTGTTGAAGTATGTAGATGTTCTTGACAGAGCAATAATGGCTGAGTCAAACATCGAGGCATTGAAATAGACTGACACACCATCGACCGAGTGGCGTGGTAAAAGACGGAGTTTTAAATTCAAGAAAGGCAGAAAAAATTCATCAAACAAAAAGCCGAATACAGGGTCAACGACTAGTTCCAGTCAGGGAAGTGGTTCCATACTGCCCTGTTCTGAATGTGGTAAGAAACACAAAGGCGTTTGTTATAAACTTTTAGGTACTTGTTACAGGTGTGGCAAGGTGGGCCACATGGTCAAAGATTGCCCTTCCACTCCTCAGGGCAATAGTAAAGCTGCACCAAGCGCCGCAGCATCAACTGCTCCACCGAAACCCAACCCCAAAGCAACTGGGAAAGAGCCTATGAGGCAAGGCCGAGTGTTCACACTCGTACCAAGAGACATACAAAATACCGAGACCGTCGTGTCAGGTATACTCTTAATTTGTGCTCAAAATGCGTACGTTTTGATTGATTTGAGGTTTACACATTCATGTGTATCACATGCTTTTTCGCAAAAATTGAATAGACCATTGGAACCCATGAACTACCTGTTAGCTGTATCTTCACCTGTTGGGGGATCCATGACTTGTGCTTATATGTACCCTGCATGTGAAATTATTGTTGGAGAGGCACATTTGTATATTGATTTACTGCCATTGAATATAGATCATTTGGATGTGATATTGGGAATGGACTGGTTAACAAAATGCCATACTACCATAGACTGCGTAACAAAAAAAGTTGTTTTCCGTCCACCCGGATTGCCTGAATTTGTGTTTAACGGAGTAGGAGTAGTACCTCCCCCATATCTGATTTCATCCATGAAAGCTCTCAAACTGATTAGAAAGGGGTGTAAAGGGTATCTATGTTCTGTATTGACTGTACCTGCTGATGATAAAACTGATGTAAACAGTATTCCTATAGTCAGAGAATTCTCAGATGTTTTTCCAGATGATCTGCCAGGGGATTTGATTGACAGGGAGATTAAGTTCACCGTTGATGTGATTCCGAGTACACAGCCCGTATCTAAAGCTCCTTACAGAATGGCACCAACTGAATTGAAAGAGTTGAAAGTTCAGTTGCAAGAATTGTTAGATAAGAAGTTCATCAGGCCCAGTACTTCACCGTAGGGCGTGCCAGTCTTATTTGTGAAAAAGAAAGACGGCTCACTGAGACTCTACATTGGCTACCGTGAATTGAACAAGGTAATAGAGAAAAATAAATATCCATTACCTCGTATTGATGATTTATTTTACCTGTTACAGGGTGCCCAAGTGTTCTCCAAAATTGACCTTAGATCTGGATACCACCAGTTAAAAGTCAAGACAGGGGACATAGAAAAGACTGCATTTCGAACGAGGTATGGACACTACGAATTTCTAGTTATGCCTTTCGGAGTTATCAATGCACCTGCTGTATTCATGGACCTTATGAACTGAATTTTTAAACCATTCCTCGATGACTTTATTGTTGTATTTATAGATGACATTTTAATTTATTTCAAAAGCATGGAGGAACATGAACATCATTTGAGAATTTCCCTACAGACCCTAAGAGAACAGAAACTTTATGCTAAATTGACTAAATGTGAATTTTGGCTTGACAATGTTATGTTTTTGGGGCATGTAATCAGTAAAGATGGAATTTCAGTTGATCCACAGAAAATTGAAGCAATAGTGAACTAGCCTAGACCGACAAATGTTACCGAAGTTCGAAGTTTTCTAGGCTTAGCTGGGTATTACAGAAGGTTTGTCAAAGATTTCTCCAAAATTGCTCTACCACTGACATAGCTGACTCAGAAGGGGATATCATTTGACTGGACCGATCAGAGGGAATCAGCTTTTCAGGAGTTGAAAACTCGACTAGTGACTGCACCGATTCTCACCTTACCCTCAGGTACGGATGGTTATACTGTATATAGTGATGTTTCTCATAAGGGTTTGGGGTGTGTTTTAATGCAGAATGGGAAAGTGATTGTGTATGCTTCTCGACAACTGAGACCGCATGAAAAGAACTACCCGACCCATGATCTAGAACTTGCTGCAGTGGTGTTTGCACTAAAAATTTGGCGTCACTACCTTTACGGGGCGACATGTGAAGTATACACCGACCACAAAAGTTTAAAGTATTTCTTCACACAAAAAGAACTGAACATGAGGCAGCGGAGATGTTTAGAACTGATTAAAGACTATGATTTGCAAATTTTGTACCATCTCGGGAAAGCTAATACCGTTGCTGATGCATTGAGTCGGAAATCAATTGGAAATTTAGCCTGTTTACTCACTGGACAGAAAGAGTTGCTATGTGACCTTGAGAGACTTGAAATTGAGATTGTTTTGCGTGAACAAGGTGGAACCTTAGCTACTGTTTCTGCTCAACCGGCACTGTTTGAAGAGATTAAAGAGAAACAGCAACAGGATGACTTCTTGAAGAAGATCATCGAAGAACGGGAATCTAAACCGAGGCCGGATTTCAAATTTGAGAATAATGTGTTGAAATTTCAGGGAAGATTGTGTGTACCGAATTATTCTGAACTGAAAAGAAGAATTCTGCAAGAGGGCCACAATTCGAAATTGTCTATCCATCCAGGAAATACAAAAATGTATCAAGACTTGAAATTGAATTTCTGGTGGCCGAGAATAAAGAAAGAAATTGCTGATTTTGTGTCAAAATGTCTTCATTGCCAACAAGTTAAAGCCGAACATCTACGACCCACAGGTTTACTGCAACCCTTACCGATACCGGAGTAGAAATGGGAACATATTACCATGGATATTATTGTTGGTTTACCTCGCTCCAGTAAAGGTATGGATTCAATTTGGATTATTGTTGATAGATTGACTAAATCTGCTCATTTCTTACCTGTCAAAACAATTTATAATGCGGACAAATTGACTATACTCTACATTGATAAGATTGTTAGATTGCGTGGAGTGCCTGTGTCCATTGTTTCTGATAGGGACTCGAAGTTTACATCGAGATTTTGGCAAAGTCTGCAGACAGCATTGGGTAATGAACTGAGACTGAGTAGTGCCTACCATCCTCAGACGGATGGCCAGTTAGAGAGAACCATCCAGACTCTAGAGGATTTACTGGGGATGTGTGTTCTTGATTTCCAGGGAAATTGGGAAAGTCATCTACTGTTGGCTGAATTCGGCTACAATAACAATTTCTATTCAGGTATTGGTATGGCGCCTTTCGAGGCTTTGTATGGCAGAAAATGCTGATCTCTGATTTGCTGGGTAGAAGTTGGAGATGGGCCTTTGCTTGGGCCCGAGATTGTACAAGAAACTACCGAAAAAGTGAAACTGATTCAACAGAGACTGAAAACTGCACTGAGCCGACAGAAAAGTTATGCAGATGTCCGAAGGCGAGACAGAGAGCACGAAGTAGGTGATCATGTTTTTGCGAAAGTGACACCGATGAAGTGCCTGACCCGTTTTGGGGTTAAAAGCAGGTTAGCGCCGAGATATGTCAGACCGTATGAGATTATAGAGAAAATCAATCCAGTGGCGTATCAAGTAGCGCTTCCTCCTGAAATGGAGCATATGCATAACGTGTTCCATATTTCTATGTTGAGGGAATACCTTCGAGATCCCTTCCATGTGATTGAGCCTACCCGTATAGTGCTAAGTGATGACTACACTTATGAAGAACTGCCTATTCAGATTGTAAACAGACGGATCAAGAAGTTGAGAAATAAAAAAATACCGTTAGTGAAAGTTGATTGGCAAAACCATGGTGGCGTGTATGCCACTTGGGAAAGGGAAGATGATATGATCAAAAGATATCTTGACTTGTTCCCATTGAATCCTGTTTTCTTCCATAATGAAGGTAATTCATGTTTGGAAGACCAAACTCTTTATAAGAAGAGGAGACTGTGACAACCCTCACTCCTGTTTACTGATAATAACACTGATTAGTACTAATCTATGATTAAGTATGTTAATTGACTGACTGACTGAAATTCTGAATCGATTGAATGATTATGCTAGTTTGAATGCAATTCTATCTGTTGACTGTTAAATTATCTGTTCATGTTTTATGCTTTAAACTGCAAATTGAAGGCCTTATCGGCGGCCGAATTTGAAATGATTGATGTTTTGTGCTAATTAAGATTTATATGATTTTTTGGTATATTTAATTGAAATGTGATTTGGTATGATTAAATTAGATTTAATAAAGCTAAATTACAAGAGTTGGACCTATCTACAAATTTGCCACTTAGTGGATTAATCTAGGACCCTTTTGTTGAATTGAAGCTTGTATCCTGCATGCATGTACATATTGTGAAGTTTTAAGGTTGTTTCCATGGGAAATCTTACATGCATGTTTACATTTTGGTTCTAGTCCATGAATTCATCTTGAGTTTGAAGGAATTGGCTCTTTGGAGCAAGTATTTGAAGCCTTGGAGTTGTTTAAATCCATGCATGTTACATTTAAATTATGTTCTTGAAGTTTTGTTTGAAAATGAGCTTAATTGACTCACCTTTGGGCCTTGATTTTACAAATTGAGCTTTGAATCATGTTCTATTATGAGTTTTGAAGTGTTTTCCAAACAATTAGCCCATAAGGATCGAATTTGATGTATTGAAACTTGAGTTTGAGCTTGAAGTTCAAATCTGGAAATTCTAGATTTTGGACTCCCGCTCGAGCGGGGTAAGTGGCGCTCGAGCGGGAAATTCGTGCATCTAGCACTTTTGTTGTGTTTACAGTCCGCTCGAGCGGGGTTTTGCACGCTCGAGCGAGTACTTGTGTCACACGCTCGAGCGGGTGTCGAGCGCCAATCGAGCGTGATTTTCACACATCCAGTACTTTTGCAGTCCGCTCGATCGGGAAAGTTTAAGCTCAAGCGGAGGCTTTTGTTTGCATGTCCGCTCGAGCGGGGTAAGTGACGCTCGAGCGAGACCTCTGTTTTCTGAAAATTTTGAAAATGTTTTTAAAGTACATCTTTGCATCCTCATTCCATCCTAGGCATTCCTAGGCCTAGTTTAAGGCATCTTAATGAGGATATTGATGTAGAACCACACCGAGTCAAGATAGGGATTAAGTTATTATTTCCTAACTGTGTAACTTAGTGTGTGTTCACTCTGTAACTGTGTAGGGTTGGCATCCGAGGACGCGTACTAGTTTATCTGTAGCCCAGAACTCTGTGAGTAACAATGTTATAAAGATATGTTCAATTGAGATTATTTTCTGAACAATGACTGTACTGCTTTATGAAATGACACTGTTTACTGAATGAATGTTTGTCCTATTTGTGAACTGTATTCGTGGCATCCATAGCAATTTACTGTTACTGATTGCTACTGTTACAGAGATCTCTGTCGGTTCCCATGTTTGGAACCATTACTGATGGCCATCATTGACTGTTCGGTCTATTAAGACCTACTGTACTGTTTTGCTATTGGGTGTACCACATATGACTATTATAGTTTTTGAATGATTGTTATGGCCTGAAATATGAGCCACAAACTGAATGACTGATATACTGTTTAAATGACTGTTTTCAATACTGAAAGGACATTCATTCTTAACCTCTTTACGCATATGTTATTCACTGGGCTTTAGCTCACTACTCATATATATATATGTAGGTGTTCAGGCACTGGACCGTTGCTAGAAGCGTCAGGGTAAGCTCTCGTTTTGTCAAAGCCAACCACCGTGCCTCACTGCGAGGTTCCAAGTCCTTCAAGCTAGGGCTTTTGGGGTGTTTTAGTTTTTTCCCTTTTTGTATCTGTTTTATAATTACTGTATAGACTGAATGATGTTGTACTGTACTGTTCTAATAGGGATTGAGTCCCTGTCCTAAATGATGTATATATTGTACATACTGTTTTGGTACTGATTGTATATATATATATATATGAAAAGTCTTTTTGCGTACAGACTGTCACAGCTCATTGGACATTTTTTAATTACTGTTTTGGCTTTCGCCAGCCCCTGTACTCTGTATTACTGTATTACTGTTAAGCAGGCCTTCGGTAATCTCGGATTACTAGCCGGTTACGGTGCTAAACCCATAGGGGCGGGTTTGGGTCGTGACAGAGTGGTATTAGAGCGATACTTAACCACGAGTTGTACTGCACACACGTGTCCAAATGAACTATAGGATGTCCTAGAAAAGTAAATAGGGCATTGCATGAGCATGAAAAGTGTGTGTGGCCATGACATGAATATCTGTGCTAATGTGTTTAAGTATGCAATTGCCTATGTTTATTATTGTTATAATTGTCTATAATGAAATGGATAATGCAAGAACTACAGATGAAACTGAATCATCTGAAGCCAGAATGGCAAGGCTAGAGAGAATAGTGGAAATGTTGATTGAGGCCTTAAAGCTGCAACGACAGAAGCAACAGCCCCCACCTCCTCCAGTACAGCCAGAGCCACCTGTTAATGATGATATAATAGTTCTGACACAGAAGTTTAGTAAGATGAAACCGCCATCCTTTCAGGGAGGCTTTGAAACCTTAAAGGCCGAAGCGTGGGTGCTTGAAACAGAAAAGTTATTTGAAGTCTTTCCGCGTTCTGAAGCATATAAAGTGCTACTGGCTACCTTCACCTTACAAGAAGAGGCCAGAAGGTGGTGGATGCTAGTCCGTGACACCGACACCGTTATGACTTGTGCTCAGTTTAAGGGAGCCTTCTTTGAGATATACTTCCCACAGTGTGTCAGGGACAGAAAGGTGACTGAATTTGAACAACTGAAACAAGGTACCATGTCTGTGGCTGAGTATGAGTCAAAGTTTACTGAACTTGCCCGTTATGCACCACACATGGTGGACACTGACTACAAGAAGGCCATGAAGTTTGAAGGCGGCCTTAATGTAGAAATTCTTGACAGAATTAATGTTTTGAAACTGTTGAAGTATGTAGATGTTCTTGACAGAGCAATAATGGCTGAGTCAAACATCGAGGCATTGAAACAGACTGACACACCATCGACTGAGTGGCGTGGTAAAAGACGGGGTTTTAAATTCAAGAAAGGCAGAAACAATTCATCGAACAAAAAGCAGAATACAGGGTCAACGACTAGTTCCAGTCAGGGAAGTCGTTCCATACCGCCCTGTTCTGAATGTGGTAAGAAACACAAAGGGGTTTGTTATAAACTTTCAGGTGCTTTTACAGGTGTGACAAGGTGGGTCACATGGTCAAAGATTGCCCTTCCACTCCTCAAGGCAATAGTAAAGCTGCACCAAGCGCCGCAGCATCAACTGCTTCCCCGAAACCCAACCCCAAAGCTACTGGAAAAGAGCCTATGAGGCAAGGCCGAGTGTTCGCACTCGTACCGGGAGACGTACAAAATACCGAGACCGTCGTGTCATGTATACTCTCAATTTGTGCTCAAAATGCGTATGTTTTGATTGATTCGGGGTCTACACATTCATATGTATCGCATGCTTTTTTGCGAAAATTGAATAGACCATTGGAACCCATGAACTATTTGTTAGCTGTATCTTCACCTGTTGGGGGATCCATGACTTGTGCTTATATGTACCCTGCATGTGAAATTATTGTTGGAGAGGCACATTTGTATATTGATTTACTGCCATTGAATATAGATCATTTGGATGTGATATTGGGAATGGACTGGTTAACAAAATGCCATGCTACCATAGACTGCGTAACAAAACAAGTTGTTTTCCGTCCACCCGGATTGCCTGAATTTGTGTTTAACGGAGTAGGAGTAGTACCTCCCCCATATTTGATTTCATCCATGAAAGCTCTCAAACTGATTAGAAAAGGGTGTAAAGGGTATCTATGTTCTATATTGACTATTCCTGCTGATGATAAAACTGATGTGAACAGTATTCCTATAGTCAGAGAATTCTCAGATGTTTTTCCAGATGATCTGCCAGGGGATTTGATCGACAAGGAGATTAAGTTCACCATTGATGTGATTTCGGGTACACAACTCGTATCTAAAGCTCCTTACAGAATGGCACCAACTGAATTGAAAGAGTTGAAAGTTCAGCTGCAAGAATTGTTAGATAAGAAGTTCATCAGGCCCAGTACTTCACCGTGGGGCGCGCCAGTCTTATTTGTGAAAAAGAAAGACGGCTCACTGAGACTCTACATTGACTACCGTGAATTGAACAAGGTAACAGAGAAAAATAAATATCCATTACCTCGTATTGATGATTTATTTGACCAGTTACAAGGTGCCCAAGTGTTCTCCAAAATTGACCTTAGATCTGGATACCACCAGTTGAAAGTCAAGACAGGGGACATAGAAAAGACTGTATTTCGAACGAGGTATGGACACTACGAATTTCTAGTTATGCCTTTCGGAGTTATGAACAGAATTTTTAAACCATTCCTCGATGACTTTATTGTTGTATTTATAGATGACATTTTAATTTATTTCAAAAGTATGGAGGAACATGAACATCATTTGAGAATTGCCCTACAGACCCTAAGAGAACAGAAACTTTATGCTAAATTGACTCGATGTGAATTTTGGCTTGACAATGTTATGTTTTTGGGGCATGTAATCAGTAAAGATGGAATTTCAGTTGATCCACAGAAAATTGAAGCAGTAGTGAACTGGCTTAGACTGACAAATGTTACCGAAGTCCGAAGTTTTCTAGGCTTAGCTGGGTATTACAGAAGGTTTGTCAAAGATTTCTCCAAATTTACTCTACCACTGACACAGCTGACTCAGAAGGGGATATCATTTGACTGGACGGATCAGAGGGAATCAACTTTTCAGGAGTTGAAAACTCGACTAGTGACTGCACCGATTCTCACCTTACCCTCAGGTACGGATGGTTATACTGTATATAGTGATGCTTCTCATAAGGGTTTGGGGTGTGTTTTAATGCAGAATGGGAAAGTGATTGTGTATGCTTCTCGACAACTGAGACCGCATGAAAAGAACTACCCAACCCATGATCTAGAACTTGCTGCAGTGGTGTTTGCACTAGAAATTTGGCGTCACTACCTTTACGGGGCGACATGTGAAGTATACACCGACCACAAAAGTTTAAAGTATTTCTTCACACAAAAAGAACTGAATATGAGGCAGCGGAGATGGTTAGAACTGATTAAAGACTATGATTTGCAAATTTTGTACCATCCCGGGAAAGCTAATACCGTTGCCGATGCATTGAGTTGGAAATCAATTGGAAATTTAGCCTGTTTACTCACTGGACAGAAAGAGTTGCTATGTGACCTTGAGAGACTTGAAATTGAGATTGTTTTGCGTGAACAAGGTGGAACCTTAGCTACTATTTCTGCTCAACCGGCACTGATTGAAGAGATTAAAGAGAAACAGCAACAGGATGACTTCTTGAAGAAGATCATCGAAGAATGGGAATCTAAACCGAGGCCGGATTTCAAATTTGAGAATAATGTGTTGAAATTTTAGGAATGATTGTGTGTACCGAATGATTCTGAACTGAAAAGAAGGATTCTACAAGAGGGCCACAATTCGAAACTGTCTATCCACCCAGGAAATACGAAAATGTATCAAGACTTGAAATTGAATTTCTGGTGGCCGGGAATGAAGAAAGAAATTGCTGATTTTGTGTCAAAATGTCTTCATTGCCAACAAGTTAAAGCCGAACATCAACGACCCGCAGGTTTACTGCAACCCTTACCGATATCGGAGTGGAAATGGGAACATATTACCATGGATTTTATTGTTGGTTTACCTCGCTCCAGTAAAGGTATGGATTCAATTTGGGTTATTGTTGATAGATTGACTAAATCTGCTCATTTCTTACTTGTCAAAACAATTTATAATGCGGACAAATTGGCTATACTCTACATTGATGAGATTGTTAGATTGCATAGAGTGCCTGTGGCCATTGTTTCTGATAGGGACTCGAAGTTTACATCGAGATTTTGGCAAAGTCTACAGACAGCATTGAGTACTGAACTGAGACTGAGTAGTGCCTGCCATCCTCAGACAGATGGACAGTCAGAGAGAACCATCCAGACTCTAGAGGATTTACTGCGGATGTGTGTTCTTGATTTCCATGGAAATTGGGAAAGTCATCTACCATTGGCTGAATTCGCCTACAACAACAGTTTCCATTCAAGTATTGGTATGGCGCCTTTCGAGGCTTTGTATGGCAGAAAATGCCGACCTCTGATTTGCTGGGCAGAAGTTGGAGATGGGTCTTTGTTTGGGCCCAAGATTATACAAGAAACTACTGTAAAAGTGAAACTGATTCAACAGAGACTGAAAACCGCACAGAGTCGACAGAAAAGTTATGCGGATGTCCGAAGGCGAGACAAAGAGTACGAAGTAGGTGATCATGTTTTTGAGAAAGTGACACCGATGAAGTGCCAGACCCGTTTTGGGGTTAAAGGCAAGTTAGTGCCGAGATATGTCGGACCGTATGAGTTATTGAGAAAATCAATCCGGTGGCGTATCAAGTAGCGCTTCCTCCTGAAATGGAGCATATACATAACGTGTTCCATATTTCTATGTTGAGGGAATACCTTCGGGATCCCTTCCATGTGATTGAGCCTACCAGTGTAGTGCTAAGTGATGACTACACTTATGAAGAACGGCCTATTCAAATTGTAAACAGATGGATCAAGAAGTTGAGAAATAAAGAAATACCGTTAGTGAAAGTTGATTAGCAAAACCATGGTGGCGTGTATGCCACTTGGGAAAGGGAAGATGATATGATCAAAAGATATCCTGACTTGTTCCCACTGAATCTTGTTTTCTTCTAGAATGAAGGTAATTCGAGTTTGGAGGACCAAACTCTTTATAAGGAGAGGAGACTGTGACAACCCTCACTCATGTTTACTGATAATAACACTAATTAGTACTAATCGATGATTAAGTATGTTAATTGACTGACTGACTGAAATTCTGAATCGGTTGAATGATTATGCTAGTTTGAATGCAATTCTATCTGTTGACTGTTAAATTATCTGTTCATGTTTTATGCTTTAAACTGCAAATTGAAGGCCTCATCGGCGGCCGAATTTGAAATTGATTGATGTTTTGTGCTAATTAAGATTTATATGATTTTCTGGTATATTTAATTGAAATGTGATTTGGTATGATTAAATTAGATTTAATAAAGCTAAATTACAAAAGTTGGACCTATCTACGAATTTGCCACTTAGTGGATTAATCTAGGACCCTTTTGTTGAATTGAAGCTTGTATCCTGCATGCATGTACATATTGTGAAGTTTTAAGGTTGTTTCCATGGGAAATCTTACATGCATGTTTACATTTTGGTTCTAGTCCATGAATTCATCTTGATTTTGAAGGAATTGGCTCTTTGGAGCAAGTATTTGAAGCCTTGGAGTTGTTTAAATCCATGCATGTTACATTTAAATTATGTTCTTGAAGTTTTGTTTGAAAATGAGCTTAATTGACTCACCTTTGGGCCTTGATTTTACAAATTGAGCTTTGAATCATGTTCTATTATGAGTTTTGAAGTGTTTTCCAAAAAATTAGCCCATAAGGATCGAATTTGATGTATTGAAACTTGAGTTTGAGCTTGAAGTTCAAATCTGGAAACTCCAGATTTTGGACTCTCGCTCGAGCGAGGTAAGTGGCGCTCGAGCGGGAAATTCGTGCATCCAGCACTTTTGTTGTGTTTACAGTCCGCTCGGGCGGGGTTTTGCACGCTCGAGCGGGTACTTGTGTCACACGCTCGAGCGGGTGTCGAGCGCCCATCGAGCGTGATTTTCACACATCCAGTACTTTTGCAGTCCGCTCGAGCGGAAAAGTTTAAGCTCGAGCGGAGGCTTTTGTTTGCATGTCCGCTCGAGCGGGGTAAGTGACGCTCGAGCGAGACCTCTGTTTTCTGAAAATTCTGAAAATGTTTTTAAAGTACATCTTTGCATCCTCATTCCATCCTAGGCACTCTTAGGCCTAGTTTAAGGCATCTTAATGAGGATATTGTTGTAAAACCACACTGAGTCAAGATAGGGATTAAGTTATTATTTTCCAACTGTGTAGCTTAGTGTGTGTTCACTCTGTAACTGTGTAGGGTTGTCATCCGAGGATGCGTACTAGCTTATCTATAGCCCAGAACTCTGTGAGTAACAATGTTGTAAAGATATGTTCAATTGAGATTATTTTCTGAACAATGACTGTACTGTTTTATGAAATGACACTGTTTACTGAATGAATGTTTGTCCTATTTGTGAACTGTATTTGTGGCATCCATAGCAATTTACTGTTACTGACTGCTACTGTTACAGAGATCTCTGTCGGTTCCCATGTTTGGAACCATTACTGATGGCCATCATTGACTGTTCGGTCTGTTAAGACCTACTGTACTGTTTTGCTATTGGGTGTACCACATATGACTATTATAGTTTTTGAATGACTGTTATGGCCTGAAATATGAGCCACAAACTGAATGACTGATATACTGTTTAAATGACTGTTTTCAATACTGAAAAGACATTCATTCTTAACCTCTTTACGCATATGTTATTCACTGGGCTTTAGCTCACTACTCATATATATATATAGGTGTTCAGGCACTGGACCGTTGCTAGAAGCGTCAGGGTAAGCTCTCGTTTTGTCAAAGCCAACCACCGTGCCTCACTGCGAGGTTCCAAGTCCTTCAAGCTAGGGCTTTTGGGGTGTTTTAGTTTTTTCCCTTTTTGTATCTGTTTTATAATTACTGTATAGACTGAATGATGTCGTACTGTACTGTTCTAATAGGGATTGAGTCCCTGTCCTGAATGATGTATATATTGTACATACTGTTTTGGTACTGATTGTATATATATATATATATATGAAAAGTCTTTTTCCATACAGACTGTCACAGCTCATCTGACATTTTTTAATTACTGTTTTGGCTTCCGCAAGCCCCTGTACTCTGTATTACTGTATTACTGTTAAGCAGGCCTTCGGTAATCTCGGAATACTAGCCGGTTACGGTGCTAAACCCATAGGGGCGGGTTTGGGTCGTGACAGGAACTTTTACGTAAGGCACGGTGGTTAGCTTGACAGAACAGATCCAGACTTGAAGTCCTAAGTTTGGTTGCGCGCCTGATCACCTACATACATATATAAAATAATGAGCTAGAGCCCAGTGAATAACAATGGAGTAAAGGTTTTGATGAATGATGTCCATAACAGATTCAAAAATCAGAATTTAGATCAGAAACAGATTCATATACTTATTCAGATTTGTTAACAGTCATTCGTGATACATTTATTAAGTAACAGATCAAATTGGTCATAAAGACCTACGTGCACAGTACTTGGTCATATAGACCCATATTCACATGGAATGGTCATTAAGACCCACGTGCAGAGTAAATGATTATGCATAATCAGTTTTATGAATGAAACCCGTGTGAAACCCTGGTACTAGGTAGCAGATAGCACATGACAGATTCACATGATGCTAAGGATGTCACGAATACATTTTAAAAAATTGGGCATTCATTCATGATTCACAAATAGCATTTCAAAAAATAGATCATATCATATCAGTTGAAAAATACTTATAGTCAACATAGCTTTACAGAGTTGTTACTCACAAATAGTGCCAGAAACAAAACAGACGGAGTAGACTGATCACAGACGATAACACGTGGCCTACACAAACACGCGACAGATACACATTGAAACACACGCTCGAAAAACACTGGACTTATTTCACTTCATTCTTAGTGTGTTTCTAATTCATTTCATGATTATAGATTAAACCATGGCTTAAGAATGCCTAAGATGGAATGAGGATGCAATTATGCACTTTGAAACATTTTGAAAAATTTCAAAAAACAGGGCAGTTCGCTCGAGCGGTCTGCAAAGTCTGGAAAAGTACTAGGAGCTCTCATTTCACACTCGAGTCAACTTTTGGTTGCTTGAGCCAAGGTTCAAAGAAAGGGTGGTCACTTGAGCGGTCTTTTGGTCGCTCGAGCCAACCATCAATCTCTGCAAAACTTCTGAGAGCTCGAAATTTATGCTTAAGCGACAGTTTGGTTGCTCAAGCGATGCGACCAAATTCTGGAAATTTCAGATTTTAGTTCCAAGTTGAAAGTCCAATTTCAAAGCTTCAAAGTTTGTTCTTTTGGGCCAAAACTTGAGAAAACTCTTTAAAATTTGTATAACATTATGAATTGAAGATCATTTCACAAACTCAAGGGCCGAAAGTATGTCAATTATTCAAAGTCAAACTTGAAACTTCATGTATAACACATGCATGCTTTTTTTTGAGCTCAAAATTTCCAAGACATGAATAAATGAAGTGTTTTCATGTAAAATCATGGTGAACTCTCAATATATAGCCAAAATATGCACTTACATGTAAGAATTTGTGAAAATAAAACCCAAAAATCGTGAATTATGCACGCAATGTATGAATTGATCTCATTTCTATCTTCTAAGCTCAATCCTTGTTTTTTCACTCGCTAAATTCTCTTGAATTCACATGTCATCTAACTCCATGTCATAAATTTAGAGTTGATTTCTTACCTAGAAGCTTTAATTGCCTTGGATTCTAGCAAATCTTGCTTGCTTTCTCCAACTTCCTTCACTTTTCTAGCATTTCTCCTAGCTTGATCTCAATTACTCTTCAAAATTGGCTCTAATCTCTCTCTTCTCTCTCTCTCACGGTTTAGAGGTCACAAAGATGGTGAAATGTATGTGTATACGATGGTCTAGAAGTCACTAGTGCCTTATATGGGCTTGCTTTACATTAGGCTAATTAAGTGTGATTAGTTCTAATTAATTTATTCTAATTTTTTGATTCCGAATAGAATTCCAATTAAACTTACCATAAAATCCTAAAAATCCTAAATAACACGTGAACCTAACCAATTTCGTGTTTGGATGTCGATAAGGCCTTCAATTCGCATGTCGAAACGGAAATTCAAACAGATATTCCTACATCAGACATATATGATCACAAATAACACATGAAATGCACAATTAACACAGGATTTCATCTAATCACTTGATTGACGTTCTTAATTTTGGATTAGTAGCTAATCATGGAGTGGAGTTGTTACATTCTTCCCCATTTAAACAGTTTGGTCCTTCAAACTTTAAGCACCTTCATGTCAGAAGAACATCGAGTCTAGTGGAAACAATTCTGGATATCTTTTCATCATATCTTCCTCCGTTTCCCACGTTGCATAGGTTCATCAATGTTGTTGCCAATCAACTTTGACCAACGAAATTTCTTTGTTTCTCAATCTTTTAATCCAATAGTTGACAATATGTATTGGTCATTCTTCATAAGTATAGTCGTCTTTCAAAAACACGTGAGTTGGCTCCATAACATATAATGGATCTTTGTCAAATACAATAGATGCCAGCACCCCATGTAGTCTCACAATCTCATTCACATAGATGTTAGCCAATTTATCCGCATTATAAAAAGTTTTGACAGGTAAAAAGTGAGTAGACTTAGTCAAATGATCAACAATAACCCAGATAAAGTCCACACCTCTAGATGAACAAAGTAGACCGATAATGAAGCCCATCGTAATATGCTCACATTTCCATTCCGGTATTGGAAGTGGATGAAACAATCCAGTGGGTCGTTGATATTCGGTTTTCACTTGTTGGCAATGCAAACACTTTGCGACAAAATCAGCAATATACTTCTCCATTCTAGGCCACAAAAAATGTTGTTTCAAGTCATGGTACATTTTCGTGTTTCCCGGATGCATAGGAAATTTAGAGTTGTAGGCCTCAATCATAATACGTTTTCTCAGCTCTGAACAATCTGGTACACAAAAGCCTACCATGAAATTGCAATACATTAATTTTAACTGTAAATCCCTGTCTTGGCTTAAAGTCAATTTCTTCCACAATCTTTTTTAGAAATTCATCTTCTAATTGCTTTTCCTTAACTTCCTCAATAATTGCTGGCTGTGCAGAAATAACAGCTAAGACTCCACCCTATTCACGCAAAACAATTTCAATTTCATTTCTGTCTAAGTCACACAACAATTCTTTCCGATCGGTGAGCAAACATGCCAAATTCGCAATGGATTTTCTTTCATATTTGTAAATAGTCATATGTGGTACATCCATTAGCTAATAGATCTGATTGGTCATAAAGACCCACGTGCACAGTACTTGGTCATATAGATCCATATTCACATGAGATGATCATTAAGACCCACGTGCAGAGTAAATGATTATGCATAATCAGTTCCATGAATGGAACCCGCGTGAAACCCTGGTACTAGGTAACATATAACACATGACAGATGCACATGATGCTAAGGATGCCACGAATACATTTCAGAAAATTGGACATTCATTCATGATTCACAAAATAGCATTTCAAAAAATAGATCATGTGATATCAGTCGAAAAATACTTATAGTCAACATAGTTTTACAGAGTTGTTACTCACAGATAGCACCAAAAGCAAAACAGACAGAGCAAACTAATCAAGTGGACGATAACGTGCGACCTACATGAACACGTTACAGATGTACACATTGAAACACACGCTCAGAAAACACTTGACTTATTTCACTTTGTTCTTGGTGTGTTTCTAATTCATTTCCTCATGATTATAGCTTAAACCATGGCTTAAAATGCCTAAGATGGAATGAGGATGCAATTATGCACTTTGAAACATTTTGCAAAATTTTAAAAAATATGGCAATTCGCTCGAGCGAAGCTTTGGTCACTTGAGTGGTCTGCAAAGTCTGCAAAAGTACTGGGAGCTCTCATTTCAAGCTTGAGCTAACTTTTGGTCGCTCAAGCCAAGGTTCAAAACAAAGGGTGGTCGCTCAAGCAGTCTTTTGGTCGCTTAAGCAAACCATCAATCTCTGCAAAATTTCTGAGAGCTCGAAATTTATGCTCGAACGACGGTTTGTTCACTTGAGCGATATGATCAAATTCTGGAATTTCAAGATTTCAATTCCAAGTTCAAAGTCCAATTTCAAAGCTTCAAAGTTCATTCTTTTGGGCCAAAACTTAAGAAAACTCTTGAAATTTTGTACAACATTATGAATTGAAGATCATTTTGCAAACTCAAGGCCCGAAAGTATGTCAATTATTCAAAGTCAAACTTGAAACTTCATGTATAACACATGCATTGTTTTGAGTTCAAAACTTCTAAGACATGAATAAATAAGTGTTTTCATGTAAAATCATGGTGAACTCTCAAGATATAGCCAAAATATGCACTTACATGTAAGAATTTGTGAAAATAGAACTCAAAAATCATGCATTATGCATGCAATGCATGAATTGATCTCAATTCTATCTTCTAAGCTCAATCCTTGTTTTTTTCTCGCTAAATTCTCTTGAATTCACATGTCATCTAACTCAATGTCATAAATTTAGAGTTGATTTCTTACCTAGAAGCTTTAATTCCCTTGGATTCTAGCAAATCTTGTTTGCTTCCTCCAATTTCCTTCACTTTTCTAACAATTCTCCTAGATTGATCTCAATTCTTCTTCAAAATTAGCTCTAATCTCTATCTTCTCTCTCTCTCTCTCTCTCTCTCTCTCTCTCTCTCTCTCTCTCTCTCTCTCGGCTTAGAGCTCACAAAGATGATAAAATGTATGTTTATATAATGGTCTAGAAGTCACTAGTGCCTTATATAGGCTTGATTAACATTAGGCCAATTAAGTGTGATTAGTCTAATTAATTTATTCTAATTATTTGATTTTGAATCGAATTCCAATTAAACTAACCATAAAATCCTAAAAATCCTAAATAACACGTGAACCTAATCAATTTTATGTTTGGATGCTGATAAGGCCTTCAATTCGCATGTCGAAACGGAAATTCAAAGAGATATTCCTACGTCAGACATATATGATCACAAATAACACATGAAATGCACAATTAACACATGATTTCATCTAATCATTTGATTAATGTTCTTAATTATGGATTAGTAGCTAATCATGGAGTGGGGTTGTTACAAAGATCTAGCCAGACTCAGATTTCCTTGAGTCGGTCGTAGAGTAGAGGACCACCTTTTTGCTTTAAGTGTAGATAGATGGGCCATGTTAGGTGTCGTTGCCCTTCGCGTGGGTAGGGTTTGTCTTAGCAGTCTAGACAGGGACGATTGTGATGTGGTGTTTTGGTGAAGATTTTTGTGTTTTGGTATTGTGATGCACTTTTCCTTGTAAGTAGGGCTTTGTGCCGACATATGTTATATATGTATATGCATGTGTATTTTTGGAACCCAACTGTGTAGTAATGTAATTAAACCTTGGAACTTGTTTCTATTAGGAAGTGCTATAAAAATTTATAAATCTTAACATTTTGTTGTAATTGTTTCTATTCCCTGAATGAAGCATATATTGACTTATAAGCCTTACATTGAATTAAAGTGTTTATGAAAAGTGGGAGTTGTATGATTTAAAAGGGGTATAGTTGGGATGACTTGGAAAAGGTGTGAGAATTGTGATGTTATTATAAGCTAGAAGTTATGTATAGGTAAAGAGGGGGTTTGCGATATTCAAGTATTGAGTGACATGGTCAAGGCGTGTTCAGGATTCATGAGTATGAAAGGAACTTAATAGCTAGATGCTAGAAGTGATTCTTAGGAGGAAGTATGGGTTGTGTTTTGAAGTAACAGGTATATTGTGGACCACGATTGTCTATGTGGTTCGAAATAGATGGAGTTTTATTGACCTTATAGGTCTTGTTTCATGCAAAAAGGGAAGGGTGTTACCTTATCAGCATAAGAGTGATAGGATTATTGGAAACATTGCTATCGTGATATATATATATATATATATATATTTTAGGAATACAGTGAGATTCTAGAAGCGTGGGGAATGGTGTGGGGAGCTCCATCTCGGAGTAAACGATCAAGGGCAACCTGTGGATGTTTGAGAGTCAAAATTAAAGTTTTACTGAGTAGTTAGCTGATTGGTTAATATTAGGGTTTGGTTGACAAATAGTCACTTTAGAATGGTTGAATATGAGTAAAGTGACAAGTTTAAGAAATGTCTTGGAAGGGTTTTGTGAGTGTTGAGTCTCTTATATATAGTGGTGAGGCTCGGGTGAAGCTTGTCTCGAGTTGATGGAAACTCCTCGGGTTGGGGGTGGAAACATTGTAACCTTCTTAGTTATGCCTGTACTTTGTGCCTTGTGTGAATGATAAGTGATGATAGTGGTTATGAGTTACAAGATTTGGCTTTAGGAAATTCAACTTAAACTCATATGTGATGTCGATGTGTGCTGAACCCCAAATATGGCAATTGGTGTTGGTTAGCATGTCGAAGTTTGAACTGCGACAGTGGTTACTTGGTAAGTTGGTCTAAGTCTCATAGAGAAGATTGATCCTTGCGGTCACTTCCTTTGACGAGACTTAAGGATTGGTTTGGTATAGTTGGGTTTGGTATAGTTGGGTCTGTTTTGGTTTGGTTTGAAACTGGTGGTTTCAATGAGTTCCATTCGAAGATAATTGACACTTAGTCCACTTGGGAATTGTTTTGGTTCAAATAAATAGTGGTGCGGTTGAGTGGTATTGAGGATGTTGAGTTTTGCTTGTGTATATATGTTATTGGTGTGAATTTGTGGAATTCCTCAAGTTGGGATAACGTGTTAGAATCTAGATTGTTACAAGCACACTCGTGCCGATGTGTATTATTGATTATTTGTGTTGATGTTTGTAATGGTTAGGAACTTTTGACTTTTGGGAAGTCGTATGTGTTGTATTATTCCACAGATGCATCGTGATCGTTTATATTCGTTGTTATTACAAGTATGCATGGCAAATGTGTTGTGATGTCATTGGATGGGTGACGGAGGTCATTGGGTGATGGTTGGAATTCACCGGGTAAATGTTGAGAATAATTTAGAAAATGAAAATGTCTTTTCCTTGTATTGTGACATGGAATAGCACAGTTAAACTGGATGCTAAAGATTTAATCTAAGTTGCGTTAATAAATAGCTTGTTGAATTGAGTGGAAACTAACTATGGATGAGTCTTATGGATGTAACTGGTTTAGTATTCTAAATAGCGCCTTCCATTTCAAAAAAAAAAAAAAAAAAAAAGTTTATGAAAATTATGGATTGCAGTGTGTTTTGATGGTGAATGGTAGAAGTTGGAATACCTTTTGAGAAAAAAAAACTACGTATAAACATGAACGATTTTCACTGTTTTACTTTTAAATGCTGGGTTGTATAAAGAATTGGTGATGTTGCTAAGTGTGAGGCTATCTGGGATTATTGTATTGGGTCGTGCATTGTAGTGTATCATTTGTTTTTTCCAGTGTTGGCTGTGTTTCTGATTTTATGGTGGTTTTCTTTTCCTTTGAAATTGGGTTTTGGTTATTCGATGGTTGTTGTGTGTGCTATTGTTAGTGGGGAGTTGTTGTTGTCCTTGGGAGTACAATGGTTAGTGTTATCCCTTATCTCTTGGACCTCGATGAGTATGTAGGTTGAAAGAGCATTTGTAATTTTTTCCTAGTGATTCTTCTTGTTCAGGTGTCTTTAGGGCACCGAGGTACTAAACCATAATTTGGGAACTTATATTGAGAGACCAACTGCTACCTGAGACACATTGAGGCAAGGGAGAGTCTTCGCACTCGTCCCAGGTGACACGTGAAATACTGAAGTCGTTGTCTCATATACTATCTCTATATGTAATCAAGATGCTTTTGTGTTAATTGATTCCAGATCAACACATTCTGATGTGTCTACTACATTTGCATCTAGATTGAATAGACCTTTAGAATCATTGTCATACATGTTGTGTGTATCTGCTCCATCTGGGGAGTCTGTATTGTGTACATCTGTGTACCGTGTTTGTGATATGCATATTGGGAGTGTTACTTTATATATGGATTTGTTACCTTTGGATATTAGACATTTTGATATAATTTTGGGAATGGACTGGTTATCAAAGTATTGTGCCATTATTGATTGTGTAACAAAACAAGCTATGTTTAGACCTCCAGGACATGATGAGTTTGTGTTTGTGGGTAATGATGTAGTACCTCCGCCTTATCTGATTTCAACAATGAAAGCATATAAACTGCTTAGGAAAAGGTGTTAGGGTTACCTATGTAGTATAATGACTGAGCAACTTATGAATGTTGAATTAAAGAGTATTCTTGTTGTTAGAGAACTTCCGAATGCATTTCTTGAAAAATTACCAGGGGAATTGGCTAACAGAGAAATAAAGTTTACTATTGATGTTGTACTAGGAACCCAACCTATCTCAAAAACTCCTTACAGAATGTCTATTGTTGAAATGAAAGAGCTGAAAGAACAGTTACAAGATTTGTTTGATAAGGGTTTTATTAGACTGAGTACTTTGCCTTGGGGTGTGCCGGTATTTTTTGTGAAAAAGAAAGATGGGACTGCACGATTATGTATTGACTATCGGGAATTGAATAAGGTAACGATCAAGAACAAATACCCTATACCCTTTGCCCTGTATTGATGATTTGTTTGATCAGTTGCAAGGATCACAAGTAATTTTGAAAATTGATCTGAGATCCGGGTACAGCCAATTGAAAGTGAAAACAGAAGATGTTGAGAAAATTGCATTCTGGACAAGGTATGGTCACTACGAATTTCTTGTTATGCCATTTGGAGTGACTAATGCACCTGTAGCATTTATGGATCTTATGAATCAAATTTGTAAGTCCTATCTTGATGAATTTGTCGTGGTCTTTATCGATGATATTTTGATATATTCAAAGAGTAGAACTGAACACAAACAACACCTAAGAACTGTTTTGCAAACACTTAGAGAAAAGAAGTTATTTTCTAAACTAAAGAAATGTGAATTCTAGTTAGATGACATTGTGTTTCTAGGCCATATTATTAACAAAAATGAAATTTCAATGGATCCATAGAAAATTGAGGCAATTGTGAACTAGCCTACATCGACAAATGTAACGGAAGTTTGAAGCTTCATGGGCTTAGCAGGGTACTACAGACGGTTTGTAAAAGACTTCTCCAAGATAGTTGTGCCATTTACCCAACTAACATGCAAGGGATAACTGTTTGAATGGAATGATGAAAGGGAATATGCCTTCCAAGAACTGAAGACAAGATTGACTATTGCACCAGTTTTAACATTGCCCACAAGTACGGAAGATTTTGTGATATTTAGTGATACTTCTTACAAAGGTTTAGGTTGTGTGTTAATGCAGACTGGAAGAGTGATTGCTTATGCCTCCCGACAATTGAGACCACATGAAAAGAATTACCTAACACATGACCTAGAATTGGCTGCAGTTGTGTTTGCTTTAAAAATTTGGCAGCATTACCTGTATGGGACGAAATGTGAAGTTTACAAGTATCACAAAAGTTTAAAGTACTTCTTACCCAAAAAGAATTGAACATGCGGCAAAGAAGATGGCTCGAGTTGATAAAAGATTATAATCTTCAGATTCAGTATCACCAGGGAAAGGCTAATATAGTTACCGATGCCTTGAGTAGAAATTAACGGGGAACTTAGCTTGCCTACTCACTACACAAAAATACCTTCTGCAAGACTTTGAAAGATTAGAAATTGAAGTGTTATTACATGAACAGAGTGGAATGATAGCCGTCGTTATAGCTCAGCTGGCAATTATTAATGAGATCAAGCAAAGGCAAAGGGAGGATGAATTCCTCAAAAAGGTGATTGATGAGTTTGAAGTGAATCCGAAACTGGGGTATAGTGTTGAGAATGAAGTGTTAAAATTTCGAAATAGATTGTATGTTCCGAACATCTCTAATTTAAAGAAGAGAATTCTAGATGATGCCCATAAGTCGAAATTTGCCATGCATCTGGGTAACAACAAGATGTATCGAGACTTGAAATAGAACTACTAGTGGCCTAATATGAAATGGGAAATTGCAGAGTATGTATGCAAGTGCCTTCAGTGTCAGCAAGTCAAAGCTGAACACCAGAAACCAGCCGGTCTACTTTAACCTCTCCCTATTCCAAAATGGAAATGAAAGCATATAACTATGGATTTTATTGTTGGTCTTCCTCGAACTCCGAGAGGTATGAACTCTATATGGGTTATTGTTGATAGACTGACTAAATATGCACATTTTCTTCCTGTTAGAACTAGTTATGATGCATATAGATTGGCTATCATTTATATTGATGAAATTGTCTGTCTACATGGAGTGCCGGTGTCTATTGTCTCGGATAAAGATCTGAAGTTTGTATCTAGATTATGGAAAAGTTTACAATGGGCAATGGGAACAGAACTAGTTTAGCACTGCATTCCATCCATAAACTTATGGGAAATCAGAACGGACCATACAGACTCTGGAAGATATGCTCAGAATGTGTGCCTTGGATTTTTAGGGGAGTTGAGAGGACTACTTACCGTTGGCCGAATTTGTGTATAACAATAGTTTCCACTCCTGTATTTGTATGGCATCGTATGAAGCCTTGTATGGCAGAAAATATACGTCTCCAATATGCTGGACTGAAGTTGGGGATGGAATCTTGCTTGGGCCCGAGATTGTACAGATGACTACTGAAAAGATCAAAGGTATTCAGCAAAGGCTCAAAACTGCTCAAAGCCGACAAAAGAGCTATGCGGATGTTAGAAGAAGTCCACTCGAATATGAAGTTGGTGACCATGGCTTTATTCATGTCATCCCGATGAAGAGCCAGCCAAGATTTGGTAAGAAGGGTAAATTGTCACCCCTTTACAACGGGCCATTTTAAATTCTGGAGATACTTGATTCAATTACTTATAGAGTTGTTTTACTGCCGAGTATGGAACAAATGCACAACGTGTTCCATGTGTCAATGTTGAAGGGCTACCTCCGGGATCCATTTCATGTTATAAACTACCACTGGATAGCTCTTAACGAGAATATGAAATATGAAGAATGGCATGAACTGATCATTGATCGACAAGTGAAATAACTGAGAAATAAATCCATTCCGATGGTGAAAGTGAAATGAAAAGAGCATTATGGAAGGGAAGCCACATGGGAAAAAGAAGATGAGATGTGAAAATAGTACCCACATCTGTTTCTAATAGAAGATAACATAAGCTTAGAGGACCAAACTTCCTAATGGGGGCAAGAATGTGACAACCCCATTCTGTGTTATGCCGTTAATCTTTAATTATACTTGTGATTATGTTCTTAATGTGAATTTGGATGCTAATCATGTGATTATATGTGTTTTTGAATTCATATCTGTCCACTATAGGAAAATCTGTTTTGTATTCCGTTATAATCTGAAATTGAAGGTCGTAGAGGCAACCGAAATCAAAATTGACTGTACCATTATGATTAGCATAATTTTTGGAGCCTACGGTGTAATTTAATTAAAAATTGATTCGGATTAAAATAATTAGATTAATTTAATTTAATTAAGCCTATTTGATTAATCTTAAAACTTGATTAACCAATTAGTTTAGTCAAGCATATATATATGTTGTAATGTGCATAAGCACATATTACAAGATCAAAAATTCTGAAAGTATACACCATAAAGAGAGGGGAGTGAGAATTAGAGAGAGATTCAGCACATTCTTGAAGGATTGAACTCAAGTTTAAAGATTTGAAGAGCTAGATTCAAGAATTAACTAGCATTTCATTGCTCAAGTAGTCCTTCGCTCCAGCCACCTTTTGGTCGCTCAAGCCAATGTTTACAGACTACAAAAATAATGGATGCTCAAAATGTGCTCTCGAGCCACCTTTTGGTCGCTCGAGTGGTCTGTCGAATTTTTGAAATTTCTAGAATTTTGTTTTGAACTCTAAACACATATCCAAGAGTATGCATGGCTAGTCCAAGAACTTGTAAACATGTAGTTAGACAAACAATTGATGAATTACATGTCTCATACTCAAAACCTCATAAATTTTCAAATTGAAACCCAAAACTCCCATGCATGTATGATTTAGTTCAAATTCTTGTTCTATGATCTTCAAAGCATGGAATTAAGCATCATAACTTTATAATTCATGAATGCATGTAAGTGACAACTTTCATTTTAACATAATCATCATTGTTTATGCTCAAATAAGGGAAATCATAGCAATTTTATACATGCATGCATTCATTGATCTTTATTATAAAAAACAACCTTGGGTCCATTGTTCTCGCTATTATATAGATCTTTATTATACAAAACTACCTTAGATATGATTAATTTATGTCTAAGGCCATAGGTAATCTCATGATTACTGGCTGGTTATGATCCTAACCTTTAGGGGTTGGTTCAGGTCGTGACAAGTGGATTCTCACTTTAAAAAATAAGCTTTCAGGGTGTGGGATTGGGAGTCTTTTTACTAGTTTCTGGGCAAGTCATTTGATTTCAGATGAGATTAAGCAATAAAGAGTTCCTTTAGTTTGCGCATTGTTTCCACCAGAAATAGTAAATCACATTCTTCATATTTACCTTCCTACTGGACATGTTTCAGATTGGATTATTTGGAAAGCCACTAAGAGTGGGGAATATTCAGTAAAATTTGGCTACCTTTCTGCTGTGGGGATTGAGAACAGTCAAAACAGTGTGGGAGCAGAATCTTGGGTCAAATTTTGGAAGCATCTCTGGAAACTTACATCTCATCCAAGTGGTCTCTTTTTGTATGGAAACTAGTCTACAGAATTCTGCCCGTAAGAGCATTGCTGTTATGAAGATGAATAATTCTGCAAGCTATGTGTCCTTTTTGTAAGAAGGCGGACGAATCTCTTGAACATTTTTGTTTTCAATGTCCAATATCTAAATATGTTTGGTAAGGATCATCGTAAGGACTGGATTGTGATGTAATGGAGGAGTTGCAGATTCAAGAGTGGTTTATACGTTGGTTCAATATTGCACCTGATGAGGCCGCTATTATTGAGGCCATTAGGGTATTGTGGAGCCTATAGCTTTTTTGAAATAAGGCATGCTTTGATGGGGTGATAGTTCATCCTTCGGTAATTATAGGTTTTATACCCACCCTAAATTACAATCTTAAAAGGTCTATCTAGCAACCTTCAGAATGTGAAAATTGGGGCGATAGGATCAATTCTAGTAATCAACGGGCCAATCAAGAAGTTAATTGTTTTGTTGTTTCTAATCAATCTCAATGGTATGCAGATGGAATTTTACAAATTACTTATTGATGGAGCTTGGTAGCAACAATCTTTGCAAGTAGGTGCAACATGGGTTGGACTGGATGATAAGGGTAATACAATTGTTAAATGTCGGCTATCCTTTTTAGCTCCTTCCCCACTTGTTGTGGAAACTCGAGCATGTTTAGAAGCGTTAAAATTGTGCTGGCATAGTCATAACAAATTCACTGATAGCTAGGAATTAGTATGCCAATTAAATTCAGAGGTTTTGGTGGATTGGAATTTACAAGTATTATTAGACAATATTAAGCATATATGTAAGTCTTTTGACTATGTCTGTATATGTAAGGTGCCTAGGTCAAAAGTCAATTTAGCCTATATGGAAGCTCGTAGAGCTTCTCGATGCAGAAGCATGTTTTTGTAATCTTGTACTATGCTTTTGTATGCTTGGTTTTAAATATTAGCTATTCAAACAAAAAATAGCTCATGGCACATGATTATTGTAACGCCCTGAAATATCATACATGAACATACCATAACCACACATAGCAAAATACAGTGAAGTCATATTTCTCAGTGAACTAACGTTCAGAATTATAATTCCAAGGTCTACATATTGATTACACTTTATATTCATTACCAAGTTCAATAAGCTAGAGGACAACACAAAAGAAATTTGCCTTAAAGGCTTACAAAAATTCAAAGCGTTGCTTCTTTACAACAACATAAATTCAAAATTCTTGACACAAAAGTTTTAAGTCTCCACAATTAAGTATCCTTGAGCCACAGCTCCCAACAAAACAATAATGCATACTCCAAGTCATTGTTGTGGTGGCATATCACTTGTCCCTGAAATGTCAGATAGGGTTGAGCTATATGCCCAGTACAGCAACATTTAACAAAGTATCTAATCATTTAAACACTCACACGGCATAATTGTAACTCAATACAAATCAAAATGAACAATTAAAATTTAGAATAATAAATGAAACAAACTTGTTTACTGTGAAACCTTTATCAACGCAAGAGGTAAATAAGTTATGAATCCCTTGCAGGAGTCCATAGTACATATACTTATATCATTATAGTTGAAATTATCTCCATATTTACTGACTACAATACAGTATGACGTGGGCACCCAAAATCATCCGTTTTTCCACTTTTACTGACTCCAATACTATAAGACTAGTGGACACCCAAAAATCCTTTTCCACATTCATTTGGTGATAAGCTCAAGATAGGGAAATTGGGCACCTGACTCCCCGCGCGAGTACCAACATGACACAGAATTCTCAAAAGTGATTCTTTATAGCACTCCATAAATTTCTTTTTCCTTTTCTCATCGCTGGAGTAATGGACTAGTCGTTCGAGCGGTCTTGCGAAGCTCCTAGTACTTTTGCAGGTCTAAGATTCTGAGAGTTGTCGATTTTTGCTCGAGCGCAGGAGTGGTCACCCGAGTGGTTTGCCTTATCTGGTTTGAACTTCTGGGAGTTCGTATTGTTCGTTCGAGTGAAGGATTGGTTGCTCTAGTGAAGTGTCCGAATTCAGCACATTTAAAAGTCACTTTTGGTCCACTTTTTCTTTATTCTCTCTTGCCCTTTCTCTCTCTTCTTCCTTATTTCCACCTTTGTTGTGGGTTTCAGGTTTTCAAGGTCGGTTTTCATCTATTTTCTTTCATTTTCTACCCCCATGTTCCTTATATAAAAACGAAGAGCACGTCGAGGGCTTTTTATCTATCCAAGCAGATCGTTTTTTCATTGAAGTTGAAATTTTGGGAATCTTCTCTTCTTGCTAGAGGTAGGGATTTTCTTTGCTTCTCATTAATATACTCTCATAGATAGATGGATGGTAAATTTCTATTGCATAAAAACCTCTTTTTGAGGAGATTTTTATAAGCACATGTAAAGGAAGTTAGGATTTTCAATTTATGGAGATTAAATGTGAAATTGAGAAGGATGATGAAAGTGTTGAGTTGTTAAAATATGAAATTGTGTTTTAAGGTTAAAAGCCCTAAAATTTGGTGTAACCCTAGTTATGGATTTATTTTAAATATGAGAAATTGACTTAATTAACTTTAATTTCATGAAATTGAGAGTATGATTGGAATAAATTAGTGTTTGTAATGAGACTAAACTTGTTGCTAGAATAATAATAGGATACGAAGGTTGTGCTTGAAAAATTAAAATCTAGAAATTTTGAGAAGTGTATGAAAATAATTGTGTTGTATAATTGAATATTAAAATTTGATATTAATGTGGAGAAGTAAATAAGGAAATGGAACACAAGAATTGTGATTATTTCTAAAGATAAACCTTTATGCTTACGGTGGATATGATGTTAGACTAATGTGTAATGGAAGTAATGAATGATGTCGTTGGTTCTGTCGAAATTGTAATAAGGAATAACATGATGAATTGATGAATGGTGATATTGGAATAAAGGTCTGTTTCCTTTTGGCTTGTGACCGGTAAAGCATGACGCTTAATAGAGGTTTTGTCTTCTTTCCAGGGTTGCGCCTGGTAAAGCATGTGGTCTGTTGAGATATGTTGAGGGTCTGTTTCCTTCCAGTTTGTGACCGGTAAAAGCGTGGCACTTGATAGAGGTTCCGCCTTCCTTCCAAAGTAGTGGCTAGTAAAACGTGAGGTTCCACATTCCTTCTGGCTCATGACCGGTAAAGCGTGGCGCTTAACAGAGGTTATGCATTCTTTCCAGAGTAGCGCCTGGAAAGGTATCTGGTGTGATAATGTGGCTTGGTAATGGAGCCGATTTCTATTTGGACTTATGTGAAACAATTATAATGAGATCTATATGTGTGATTGTGATAATGAGAAATGAATAAGTTAATTGTATAAAGTTGAACAGATGCAATTCAGTTGATTCATTTTATGTGGGTTATGATGGGGTGATGGCTTGGTGTGAATTATGGTAAAATGATTGATTTCTATATTGTTGATCTCTAAGTAATGTTAACAAGGGATTCTTAAAGGAACTTTTGAAATACTATACTAGAATGATACGGATCCAAAAGAAAGAGTTTTCTTTGAAAAGTTTTCATTGACTTCTATATAAGAAATGTATTACCTATATGTATTGTATTTTGAGTATGAAAAGAGCACATTACTTATTAATGTATCATTCTTTAGCATTCATGATCGTGTGTATCTAGAGATCTTATTGTTGAGAATCATTGAAAATTCCTACTAGATATATTTGTTCATCCCACGTATTTTTACCATTTTCAGGAGAAAGATTTAGAAACACCAGATGAAGATTTCAAGAAGTTTATTTTCTTTTACGTGTATTTGTTATTTTGTATGTAGACAAAATGTATCTATGGCTTGAGGTTGTTGAGTATCTTCACATGTAATTATTTAGCTTGGGTATTTCTATGTGGATCTTAGCATGTAATATTGGTGTATTCGTTCTATAGTGATCCGAGCTTAGACGCGATCCATTTATTGCTTTTGAATCCGAGATACCATATTCGTGTTGGTCATTCTTTTTTCTTCATATTTGGATTTGGCTTCGGGGGTCAACACCGCCCGTGTTGGGGTCGACATTGCCCTCTTATCTTTGTTTTGTTAAGCTCCAAGGATCGACACCAGCGTTGGAAGGGTCGGCACCATCTTGCTGCTATGTTCTTGGAATAGCTATTGAAATTTAGGGTCGATACCAGCCTTGGTGATGCCGACACTTGTCTTTTGTTGTTGGCCTGAAGGGTTGACACTAGTCTGGAAAGGGTCGACCCTTGTATACAACAGAATCTGGGCTTTGGCACACCCTACTTGGGAAAAACCATTTTCAGGTGCTGGTGATATGCCTCTGCCAAAGACTTAGCTTGGGAGGACTGTGGAGCTGAAGGCTCAATTTCTATTTATTTTGTATTTACTTTCTTTTCAAGCCTAGGGCTTTACCTGTATTGAGCTGGTGACTCATTGTCATGACATGAACCCGCCCCTAAAAGTTGGGTCATAACCGGTCGGTAATCGCTTGATTATCTTCGGCCTCAAACAAGCATATAAAGTAATTATAGTAATGGGGCCAAAAGTAGAAGTATACAACAAAAGAATGAGTCCTTTGAGCCATACCAATATGACCAAAAAGTAACATATCCACGTCATTTGCATGCCTATGCAAAAAGAATATAAGTATCGAAAGAAAATTGTGCATAACGTTTACAAACCCAAGACCACAATAGCAAAAACAAAATAGAGTCAAAGTATGATGTGAGTCAAAGATGAAACTCCATCTCGGAGGTGTGACTTGATTGGGTATCAAAAAGAATGGCTCCTGAAGCTGACTCTAGGGGTGTGCTCCATGCTGCGGATTACCTACATGTGCGTACATAAAATTGGGTGAGCGTAGTTCAATGAGTAACAATACAGTAAAACAGTGTCAATAGATAGTTATCAGATTCTCACAATACCAAAAATTGAATAAACAAAACGGCCTTAGGCCTAATCATACTTCAAAACGGCCTTAGGCCTAATATATAATAAAACAGTCTCGGGCCCAATCATATATCAAAACGGCCTCGGGCCCAACGTATATCAAAACGGCCTCGAGCACAATCATATTTCAAAACGGCCTCGGGCCCAACATATAACGAAATGGCCTTGGGCCCAATCATATTTCAAAACGGCCTCGAGCCCAACATATAACAAAATGGCCTCGAGCCCAATCATATTTCAAAACGGCCTCGAGCCCAACATATAACAAAATGGCCTCGAGCCCAATCATATTTCAAAATGGCCTTGGGTCCAATCATATTTCAAAATGGCCTCGGGCCCAACATATAACAAAACGGCCTTGGGCCCAATGTTACACATGTCATATAATGAACATAAATATGATCATAAATATGATATTATTGCTCATGGTTCATGGTTCGAGGTACACAATAACGAACATATAAATATGATATTATTACTCACAGTGGGATCAATGTTGTGGCGTTTCCTCCGGCACACGGCTTACACTAAACATGTCACACACATATTCGATAAGTAATTCACTTTAATTGTACTCTTTTCTTTCATTATTCACAACCTTCTTTAATGAGTTTCTATTCATCATTTCACTCCCAAAAGAGGATAAAAAAAGGTTGGGAACGCATTCCGGAGGCCGGGCGTAGCAAGACAAAACAACACCATTTTTTCCTGTTTGGCCGCACATACGACCAGTCCAGCCGCTCGAGTGGTCTGGCTCCGCACGTGTGGAAATGGCCACTGCTCGAGTGCACAGCGAAGAGTGGGTTTTGGCTTAAATCTTCGGCACTCGTGGGCAGCCCGAGGCCGCACAAGCGATCTGGGCTCACTCAGACAGTCCGAAAATGGCTCCAAGATGCAAACGTTTTCCTCTCATTCCCAGGCCCAATTCCATGTAAAAACAACTAAAAAACATGATATCTAAGGATGATACAAGTGTAATTCCACATTAAACATATCAACCTTGCATCAACAACAATTTCATGGTCTCATTTTTTCACAATTTCATGGTTTACATACACAAGTTCAAATTCATGAATGATTTTCTCACAAATCTTATTTATATGAACCATCTAGGGTTTGTTTCATGGATCAATCAAAAAATGAACTCAAATCAAACAATGGTGTAGAGATTAAAGTCCAATTTCATGCCTTTAGCCCTAGTTGCTACAAAACTCAAAACCCTAGCTCAAAATTCCTAATTTCTTCATGATTTCTTGACAAAGATGAGTTAGAGACAAAGTTTGTAAGTAGATTAACATACCTCAACTCAAATCTAAGGTTTGCCCTCTGATTTTCTTCAAATCCTTAGCTTTCTCTTCCACTCTCTCTCTCTAACTCACTCTCTAGGGCTCTCAAGCAACAAATGAAGAACAATAGGGCTAAATAACTCATAGGGCAAACTTCACTTTACCCCCTTATGGTTTAGGCTGGGTGTAGTTTACCCCCTTGACATTCGGATATCACCACTTAACCCCCCTGTGGTTGATGGACTAAAACGCACACTAACTTCTATTAATAAAAGTTGTAAATTGACAATTATACCCTCATATATATATATATTATTTCAGGGGAAACCCAACCCAGTTTTTTCTCTCTTCATCTTCATCTTCATCTTCTCTCTCTCTCTCTCTCTCTCTCTCTCTCTCTCTCTCTCCATCTTCATCTTCTTTATCTTTACAAACAATTCAATAATTCAATTCTACATGCTTGTCACCCATTGATCTCTAAAACATCTTTAGATTAAGTGCTTATAAAATTTTCAATAAGGAACAATTTGCACAAAGGTTCCAAATTGAAATTCAAACTTGTTGATAAAAGTGAATCTTGATTCCAAGTTGAAAGAAGAATAATGTATTTAAGGAGAAAGTAAGAAACATAGACTAATATATATAGATATGGAAATTGGAGATCTGGAAAGGAAGCATTGACTAATATATATAGATATCATATCATGTGTGTGTATATATATAATACAAGGCATGGTCTGGTAGTTGTAATTGGAGATCTGGAAAGGAAAAGAGCCATCTCCATCGGAGTGGTTGTGTTTCAGATGGGTATTTTTAGCTTCAACATACTGCTCTTCTTCATGAACCGTTTGGAATATAGCAGATGCAAAATATATATATATATTAAACATAACACAGATATATATATATATATATATATATGGATTTGATATACATATATATATATAGATTATATAATCAATTTTTTTGATGAATTGAAATTAGCTTTGATATACATACATATATATATATTATATAATTTGCAGAGAGTGGCATTGGAATGGGATGACCGAAGTTAGGTAGTAAGAAGCTCAAAAAATTTTGGTAGTACGAACAATAAACCATATTTAGTAAGATCAAACCATCTTTCATCTATTTTTTTTCCTTTTCTCCTGACTAGAGGTTTACAGATCTAATGGCATTGTTTATAAATTTGAAGATGTGCCAGGGGCATTTTGGTCTTAAAAATAGTGTTACTCTCCTTGCAAGCGCGTGACTCTCACTTTAACAGAAAAGCTAACTGTGCATTTTAGTCCACCAACCACAAGGGGGTTATGTGGTAATATTTGAATATCAGGGGGGTAATTCGCACATAGGGAGTAAAGCGAAGTTTGCCCTAACTCATATATGACCCAACTTATAAAACATGATTAAATCATTACGGATCATAATTTTTCAAAATTTCACCATAAGTTTTATAAATCATGCTAATCATAGATATGAAGTCGGTTTTTGTTTATCGCACCTCTAAGGCCTTCAATTTCAGTTCAAAGTCTCAATTGCAATAGATATTTCTACTTTCCACAGATATTTTTCCAAATTCACATAATTCACATACTTAAATTTAAAATTTGATATCAACCACAAAATCACGTGCATAATTAAGTATAGTACGGGTTGAGTTATCATAGTCTCCCCCCTTTAGGGAGTATGGTCCTCCAAACTTGTTTACCTCAAGTTGAAAATAATTCCGGATATCGTTGCCTCATTTCTTCTTTCCATTTCCAAGTGGTTTAGCTTCCATGATGTTCCCTCCATTCCACTTTTATCATTAGGATAGTCTTGTTCCTTAGTTGTTTGACTTACCGATCAAGGATTCAATGGGGTTTCTCCTCATAAGCCATATCGTCATCTAGCATAATTTGATGATAGTCAATAACATGAGAAGGGTCCCGAAGGTAGCCTCGCAACATTGATACGTAAAACACATTATGCATTTGCTCCATGCCTGATGGAAAAGCAATCTGATAGGCAACCGGACCTAATCTTTCCAAAATCTGAAACGGCCCTATGTACCGGGGTGATAATTTCTTTTTTTTTCCCCCCAAATCTTGTGTGCCCTTTCATTGGAGTGACTTTGACAAAAACATGATCCCCAACTTCAAACTCCAAGTCTCTCCTTCTTTGACCCGCATAGCTTTTTTGTCGATTTTGAGCAGTTTTCAATCTCTGTTGGATGATTTGAATCTTTTTCGTAGTAACTTGCACAATTTTAGGCCCAATCAACGACCTATCCCCAACCTCGGTCCAACAAATTGGAGTTTGACATTTTCTCCCATACAAAGCTTCATATGGTGCCATTCTAATACTGGAGTGGAAACTGTTGTTATAAGTAAATTCTGCCAAAGGTAAATGAGTTTCCCAACTTTCACGGAAATCCAAAACACGCATTCGGAGCATGTCCTCCGACATCTATATAGTTCTTTTAGATTGTTCATCAGTTTGTGGATAAAATACGGTACTAAACCTCAACTCCGTCCCCAATGCTTTTTGTAAGCTTTCCCAATACCTTGACACAAACTTAGAATCTCTATCTGACACACTGGAAACTGGAACACCATGCAATCGAATAATCTCAGCAATGTACATAGTAACAAGTCGATCAACATTATAAACAGTCTTCACAGGCAAAAAGTGAGCAGATTTAGTCAAGGGCAAACTTTACTTTACCCCCTTATGGTATAGGCCATGTGCAAATCACCCCCTTGACGTTCAAATATCACCACATAACCCCCTTGTGGTTGATAGAGTGAAGTGCACAATTAATACCGTCAACATCAGAAGTAAAAAGACTATTTTGCCCTTGTATATATAACCTTTATTTAACATTTCTTCTTCAACAGTTGTGCATTTGAGAAGAACAAGAGAGAGAACTTAGGGTTTTGATATATGAAATTAGATTTTGATTTAACAAATTAATTTAAACAACAAAGACATGTCGTGTTCTTCCTCCTTCTCTCTTTAAAATTACAACCCTACCATTTCTCTAAAATTAAACAAAATCATAACCATGGACGGATGAAACCCACGAAAAACACAGTGGACAACTGAAACCGCCACCATGGACGGCGAGACCACCTCTACATAGCACCCAAGTTATCAGATAGATGATGACAAAACACCAAACTAAGTCAATAGTTCTGCACCATCAAGAACTAACCAAAACTAGCAAAAGTAGTCCGTATTACATAACAAAACATAGCAACCATGGACTGTAACATCCATGGCCGAACCTGGAAATACACAGGCAAAACCTGTACACAATCATAATGACCTATATAAACCATCGACGACAGTCGAACCTCTACTTTCAATTCGACCGAACCAGAACAAACCCATCATCATCATGATTCGACAGTCGAAGATCGCAAATGGGTCTCGATCAAATCAAATTCTGAGTTCAAAATAGAAATGGGTTTGGATCCGAACCCGTTTTACGCCGAATCGTTCGTCGAATGGGATGTGCGAGCACCTTTAGAGGTGATATTTGAAGTGTGCGAAGACGATCAAAATGACAATGTCTTGGATGCGAAAGTAGAGAGACACCCATCGATGTGAATGATTTTAGGAATTTAGTATTTAGATTTTAAATTGATTTGTAAAATATTGAATGATTGGATAATATATATACATTTACAGGTTATAAATATACATATATATACAGATTATATATATTATTCACTGTGCATATATATGTTTGTGATACAATTTGTAGGTTTATATATATGTGTATGTTAGAGTTGGTGATTCAAATTTTGTTTTCCTTTTTATTTACTTGTCATAATTTAACACCAATTAATTTGATCAAACTTAAACATTTGTTTGTTAAACATTTGTAATTGAGTACTTTCATTGGGAGTGGTTTGATTATGGAGGTACCGGTGGGAGTTTGTAATTTTACTCTCTTTTTTTTTCCTCCTTCTTCTGGGTAGAGATTGCAGATCAAGGTTTTGAAAATGAAGAAGAAGGACTGCTTTGGAAATTGGTGATGAAGATGAGGGAATTTTAGTCATTTAATTCGGATAAAAAATCATCTTTCCATGACCAATTGCACAACCCTCGTGTGTATCGCACAGCCTGTTAGAATAGATGAAAAAACTAACTGTGCACTTCACTCCATCAACCACAGCGGGGTTATGCGGTGATATTCAAACGTCAGGGGGGTGATCTGCACATGGCGTATACCATAGGGGGTAAAATGAAGTTTTCCCTTTAGTCAATCTATCCATAACAACCCATATAGAATCCATACCTTTGGGTGTTTGGGGTAAGCCCACAATAAAATCCATAGTTATATGCTCCCATTTCTATTCCAGAATAGGGAGAGGTTGAAGTAACCCCGCCGGTCTTTGGTGCTCCGCTTTCACTTGTTGACATTAATTCCGCAATTTCTCTCTTCATATTAGGCCACCAAAAGGCTTGCTTGAGATCTTGGTACATTTTGGTATTCCCAGGATGCATAGTAAACCTGAACTTGTAAGCTTCTTCCAAGACTTTTCCTTTAACTTCGGGGACATTTGGAATACACAATCTTCTCTTGAACTTCAACAATTAAGCTTCCAAAGAAAATCCCGGTCTCGGTTTTGCTTCCATCTCATCATATACTTTCTTGAGGAATTCATCCTCCAATTGCCTTTGTTTAATTTCCTCAATAATAGCCAGTTGTGCGGTCATTGCGGCCAACATTCCATCTCGTTCATGTAGTACAATTTCCACCTCCATTCTTTCCAAGTCAAGTGATAGTTCATTCTGCTCCGTAAGCAAACATGCTAAGTTTCCCGTTGACTTTCTACTAAGAGCATATGCTACCATGTTGGCTTTACCAAGATGATAATGAATCTGTAAGTCATAATCCTTGATGAGTTTTAACCACTATCTTTGTCGCATATTAAGCTCCTTTTGAGTAAAGAAATACTTGAGGTTCTTGTGGTCGGTGTAGACTTCACACATTGCTCCATAAAGATAATGCCGCCATATCTTCAATGCAAATGCCACATCAGCTAATTCCAAATCATGCATAGGGTAATTCTTTTCATGTGGCTTCAATTGTCAATATGCATACGCAATTACCCTTCCATTTTGGATAAGTACACACCCCAAACCCTTATGAGAAGCATCACTATAAATAACAAACCCTTTTGTACCTGATGGTAAGGCGAGAACCGGTGCCGTTGTGAGCCTTGTCTTTAATTCTTGGAAAGCGGACTCCCTCTGTTCTGTCCACTCAAATGGAACACCTTTTTAAGTCAATAGGGTAAACGGCACCACAATCTTAGAGAAATCTTTAACAAATCTTCGGTAGTAACTGGCTAAACCCATAAAACTATGCACTTCTGCAGCAATGGTGGGAGCAGGCCAATTCACAATAACTTCTATCTTTTGCGGATCGAGAAACACACCATCCTTGTTAATTACATGCCCCAAAAACACAACTTCATTCAACCAAAATTCACATTTCTTCAATTTAGGATATAACTTCTTGTCCCTAAGTTTTGAAGAATTAATCTCAAGTGCCTTTCATGTTCCTCCCTACTCTTCGAATAAATAAGAATGTCATCAATGAATACCACCACAAACTCATCCAAGTACAGTTTGAAAATCCGATTCATTAAATCCATAAAAGTTGCCGGTGCATTCGTAACCCCAAATGGCATAACTAATAATTCGTAATGGCCATACCTAGTTCGGAAGGTAGTCTTCTCAACATCCTCTGCTTTGACTTTCAACTGATGGTACCCTAATCTCAAGTCAATTTTTGAAAACACTTGTGCCCCTTGTAATTGGTCAAACAAATCATCAATCCATGGTAAAGGATATTTATTCTTCACCGTTACCTTATTAAGTTCTTGGTAATCAATACACAATTGAAGGGTCCCATTCTTCTTCTTCACAAACAAAACGAGTGCGCCCCATGGCGATGTACTTGGTCAAATGAACCCTTTGTCAAACAATTCTTGCAACTGTATTTTCAATTCCTTCATTTTTTCCGGAGACATTCTGTACAGAGCCTTGGAAATAGATTGAGTACCCGGTACAATATCAATGACAAATTCAATCTCACGATCTATCAAGTCCCCTGGCAATTCTTCGTGAAATACATCTGGAAACTCACTAACAATTTGAATATTTTCAACACCCACCTCAGTTGTCTCTGAATGCAAAATACTACACAAATAACCCCTACAACCCTTTTGAAGTAGTTTACAAGCTTTCATAGCCGATATCAAATAGGGCGGAGGGACCACCCCATGTCCCACAAAAGTAAACTCACCCTGACCCGGTGGGCGGAAAACAACTTGCTTAGACACACAATCGATGGTTGCATGATACGTAGCTAACCAATCCATTCCCAAAATTATATCAAAGTGTACCATATCAAGAGGCATCAAATTAGCACACAATAGAATATCTCCAAGTAAAAGGTCACATGTAGGATACATAGAAGCACATAACACATAGTCCTCGAATGGGAGAGACATGCACAACACATAATTCAAGGGTTCCATAGATCTATTCAAATTAGGAACAAATGTTTTCAAAACAAAGGAATGTGTGGAACCCGAATCAAGTAGCACATGAGCAAGTTGGCCATTGATGGAAAGCGTACCTAAAACCACAGTGTCTGAATTTTGGACATCACCCGGAACAAGAGCAAAAACTCTCCCTTGCCTAACGTTGTCTTTAGAAGTAGTAGGCCTTGTCAGGGTCTTTGTTGCAAGAGTGGAGTCGGCTGAACTAGCAGTTGGCCTATTCTTTTTTTGTTGCCCAAACATAGGACAATCTCTCACCATATGTCCTGTCTTTCCATAATTAAAGCAAGCTCCTGATGCTCGATAAAAAACCCCCTGGTGCTTCTTTCCACACTCCGGGTAAGTTGGTGACGAATCACAGGTAGAACCCGAAGTGTTGGAAGTTCCCAAATTTTGCTTCTTACTTTGTGAGGATGCCGACCCTTTGTGCACAATGGAGCCTTGCCTTTTTCCCTTCCAATCTGAGTACCAGTTGCGGTTAGCTTGGTTACCTTCCGTTATGATGGCCTTATCCAATACATCCACATATTTCTGTACCTGTAATACATTAATCTTCTCAAGAATGGAGTCTTGAAGACATCCCTCATATTTCCTCGCCTTCTTGTAGTCCGTATCGACCATGTACGGTGAAAAACAGGCTAATTCGGTAGATTGCACTTCATACTCTGCTATGGTCTTGTTCCCCTTGCTTTAAGTTTTCAAGCTCCGACACCTTCCTGTCTCGGATACTCTGTGGAAAGTACTTCTCATAAAAGATCTCCAAAAATTGAGCCCAATTCATCCCTTGATGCTCTCCTTAAATAAGCATCCACCAATGGCGCGCCTCATCCTCTAGTGCAAAAGCAGCTAGCAAGACTTTCTGTGCCTCCGTGCATGGAAAGACTTCAAACAATTTCTCGATACCAAGCACCCAAGCCTCCGCCTTTAATGGGTCAATTTCTCCTTTGAACAAGGGTGGTTTCATCTTCTTAAATTCTTTTGTGAGAGCAATAGTTCAGTCGTCAGCCTGGTGGTCTTGCACTATAGGTGGTGGCACAGGCATTGATGGCGATGGTTGTTGTTGTTGTTGTTTTCTAAAGGCCTCTACCATGTCCATGATCATTGCCTTCATTCTGTCAAGTAGCGCGGAGATTGAATCCTCCCCATCCTCTGCTCTTGTTCTCACCATGATCTAGAGGAACACATATTATAACTTTCCCAAATAATAAACACATAAGTCACATTTACAAATGCACATTTTCATGTCATACTTGATTATGGATGCATTATGGATGCAACTTAAACCCTTTCTAGACTTCTTATTGCTTGCACGGACTCGTGTGTGAGATATTAACTTGTGCTTTGATACCACTCTATCATGACCCGACCCGACCCGACCCGACCCCGCCCCTAAAAGCTTGGGTCATAACCAGTCGGTAATCACTTGATTACCTTTGGCCTCAAACAAACATACGGAGTAATTATAGTAATGGGGCCAAAAGCGGAAGTATACAACAAAAGAATAATTCCATTGAGCTATACCAATATGAGCAAAAAGTAACACATCCACATCATTTACGTGCCCATGCAAAAAGAATATAAGTATCGAAAGAAATTTGTGCATAACATTTACAAACCCAATACCACAATAGCAAAAACAAAATAGAGTCAAAGTATGATGTGAGTCAAAGGTGAAACTCCATCTTGGAGGTGTGACTCGATTGGGTCTCAAAAAGAATGACTCCTGAAGCTGACTCTAGGGGTGTGCTCCGTGCTGCGGATTATCTATATGTGCATACATAAAATTGGATGAGCGAAGCTCAATGACTAACAATACAGTAAAATAGTGTCAATAGATAGTCATAAGATTCTCACAATATCCAAAATCGTATAAACAAAACGGCCTTAGGCCCAATCACACTTCAAAATGGCTTCGAGCTCAATCATATATCAAAACGGCCTCGGGCCCAACGTATATCAAAACGGCCTCGGGCCCAACATATAACGAAACGGCCTTGGGCCCAATCATATTTCAAAATGGCCTCAGGCCCAACATATAACAAAACGGCCTCGGGCCCAACATATAACAAAATGACCTCGGGCCCAACGTTGCACATATCATATAATATTAATGAACTTTCTCATTTCAAACAAATCACAGTGTCAGAACCATTCACTATTCATGGTTCGAGGTACACAATAACGAACATATAAATATGATATTATTACTCACAGTGGGATCAATCTTGTGGCGTTTCCTCCAGCACACGACCTACACTAAACATGTCACACACATATTCGATAAGTAATTCACTTCAATTGTACTCTTTTCTTTCATTATTCACAACCTTCTTTAATGAGTTTCTATTTATCATTTCACTCCCAAAAGGGGCTAAAAAAAGGTTCGGAACGCATTCTGGAGGCTAGGGTTAGTAAGATAATAGTCGCTCGAGTGGTCTGGCTCCGCACGTGCGAAAATGGCCGCCGCTCGAGCACACAGTGAAGAGTGGGTTTAGGCTTAAATCTTTGGCACTCGTGCAAAGCCTGAGGCTGCAGGAGTGGTCTGGGCTCACTTAGGCAGTCCGAAAATGGCTCCAAGATGCAAATGTTTTCCTTTCATTCCCAAGCCCAAATCCATGTGAAAACAACTAAAAACCATGATATCTAAGCATGATACGAGTGTAATTCCACATTAAACATATCAATCTTGCATTAACAACAATTTCATAGTCTCATCTTTTCACAATTTCATGGTTTGCATACACAAGTTCAAAATACACATATTCATGAATGATTTTCTCACAAATCTTGTTTATATGAACCATCTAGGGTTTGTTTCATGGATCAATCATAAAAATGAACTCAAATCAAACAATGGGGTAGAGATTAAGGTCCAATTTCATGCCTTTAGCCCTAGTCACTACACAACTGAAAACCCTAGCTCAAAATTCCTAATTTCTTTATGATTTCTTGACAAAGATGAGTTAGAGACAAAATTTGTAAGTAAATTAACATACCTCAACTCAAGTCTAAGGTTTGCCCTCTGATTTTCTTCAAATCCTTAGCTTTCTCTTCCACTCTCTCTCTCTCTCTCTCTCTCTCTCTCTCTCTCTCTCTCTCTCTCTAGGGCTCTCAAGCAACAAATAAAGAACAATAGGGCTAAACAACTCATAAATGACCTAACTCATAAAACATGATTAAATCATTACAGATCATAATTTTTCAAAATTTCATCGTAAGCTCT
The DNA here is from genome assembly GCF_055761805.1 of Camellia sinensis. Classification (NCBI taxonomy): domain Eukaryota; kingdom Viridiplantae; phylum Streptophyta; class Magnoliopsida; order Ericales; family Theaceae; genus Camellia; species Camellia sinensis. The sequence continues at coordinate 106,445,776 of NC_138962.1, forward strand.
ATAAATCATGCTAATCATAGATATGAAGTCAGTTTTTCTTTATCGCGCCTCTAAGGCCTTCAATTTCGGTTCAAAGTCTCAATTGCAATAGATATTTCTACTTTCCACAGATATTTTTCCAAATTCACATAATTCACATACTTAAATTTGCAAATTCATATCAAACACATAATCATGTGCATAATTAAGTATAGTACGGGTTGGGTTATCACACTCATTTTGTTGTAACCAAGCACGATCTTGGAAAGATGTAAGCCATTAGGGCATATGAATATCTGTTTAGCTTTCATTTCTTATTTCTTCTTGTAACACATGCTGTCGATTCAGGATGAACGATTTATGAATGTACATCGCATGTATCACCTTTTGTATATTAACTCTGATTAATGAAAGCTTCTTATTTTATTTATATCACTCAGCACTAGTGTTTGGAGTTGGATTATTGTAATTATTTTGGGGGCGTTACACATTCGAGGGAAAACATTTTTCTTCTACTCAAGTGTAATGGTCACTTGTATATATAAATGTATTGAGTAAATGAGCTTAAATTAAAGGTTTTGGTAATGTTTCTAGATAATAAAATTTGAAGCGTGACACTCTCTACCCGGACTCATACTCTATTTTACTTCTCCTTGAACTATTTTTCAAAAGAACAAGTATCCAATTTCACATGGAACAAATAAAGATGTAGGAGTTATAATTTCATCTATGTCTAAATCACAATCTCAACTCCACAATTACTACACTCACCCTTTAATCATCCGCAAAATCTCAAGAATTAAGGATAAATTTGATCACAATATCATTCTCTATCAAGATCAAAATTAAGGTTTCAATAATTTTGGGGCTTTCACTCTATTTTCATATATATATATATATATATATTTCTCAACATCAATGTTCATATTATATGGAAAATTGGGTGAAACTCTAACAATAGTCAAATAAAATTCCCCTTTTTGTCAAATACAAGCTTAATCTCACTCAATCATTAAATCAAGTCTTATATTTGCAATCATACCACATAATCATCTTTAAATCAAAGAGATACTAAGTTAAAAGTAACCCTATCTCAAGCTATGGGTAACAGTGCTAAACTTCAAAGTGTACTCTTCGTAAAATCGCAATCCAATCGGTAGAAATGAAGATCTTCACATGTACTTCACTTCTTGCAAGTGATTTAGGCTAGATCTTAGAAACTTAGGGTTTTCGGAGATGGGGAGAGGAGAAAGAAGGTAGAAAGGAAAAGGTGAAGAAATAAGCTAAAAAGTTACTTTTTAAGTTGTTGGTTTTCCGCAGACTACTCAAGCGGTCTTTTCATCGCTTGAATGGTGAATGAGGCCTCTCAGTATTTTTGTTTGCAAAATGAGATACTAGGAGCTCTTCAAGTTGGCTAGAGTGACCACTAGTTCGCTCAAGCGGTCCACTCCTGCTTGCAAAACTACTAGATGTTCTGCATCTTCGTTCGAGCAGTACTTTCACTGCTCGAGCGGTCACCTGGGACAAATGTCACAGTTATTACCCCTAAAAAGAAAGAGAGGGGGAAAAAATAATATAATTTAATATTTATAACAAAATAAATTGGCAGTTTCAAATTTTGCCACTTTCAATTTTATATTCAATAGACTAAAAAGATGAATGCATAAAAAGTTTATATTATTATGGTTGTTAATTATTTTGAATAAATCAACTTCCATAGAGGTATTATTTTTGTATAAGTCCACTTGTACATAGTATAAACTCTCAATACATATCATAAAGAGTGTTCGGATATAAATATTTGAACAAAAATCAAATGTTCGAATATAAATTTATGAACATAAAGTAGTTCAGATATAAATAATTGAACAAAATATAAATTTGAATAATTTACTTTTATTCATAATCTTAAATTCAAACATTTAACATTTATTCGAAAATTTATATCCGAACATCATTTGTGATATATACTAAGAGTTCGAATGGTATGCAAATAGACTTTCTCATAATTTTTTATTATTTTATAAAACTGATAATTTTTCATTGTTTTCTCTAATTGTTGGGTAAAAAGACTTTTTATTTTTGAAAAATAGCATGAAGTTCAATTTTGACCAATCAAATCATATCTGATTAATTTGATTTTTTTTATTATTTTTATAAATAATATGGATGATATTCTTTGTATAAGTTTAAAATAAAAACAAAAATCATTATAAAAATAAAAAAAAAATAAAGGTGAGTCAAATAAATTAAATATTTTAATCTAGATTTTATTTATTGACATACAAAGACTTTTAAGTTTGTTTAAATTGTAAGAATTTTTTAATGCTCTAAGGATGTGCCAAAACTTGATTTGGAGGGTGTTTGAGAAGTGGGTATTTTAGTTAGTTTTTTTTTATTTTTTAGAAAAGGCATATAGAAAAATAGAGAAATTGATGTGATTAGATATTTTAACTTTTTGACTATTTAAACCAAAAAGTCAATATCCCAAATAGGCTCTCAACGTCAATTTCAACTATATTCTTATAAATTAATTAGAAAAATAAGAAATTATAAGTGTTAGATTTGGTTTAAATATAAATCTCTACTGTTTCTAACAATCTTAATAGATTATTTTTTCTGACTTCAATATTTTCTTCAGCTTCCATCTTAAATACACAACGTGCGTTGTTTATGCCATCAGATTTGGGATTTACTCCTTTATGATTTGTTAAATTATTTAATTTCTGGTTCTTATTCGCTGTTATTGCTTGGTTGGCTTCTCTCCTCATACAACAATTTTATTTTTGTTTTCACAATTATTTGGTGGGTAATGACTTCAAAAATGAAATAATTGCGAATTTAGTTCGAACCCAATTTGCTTTGTCTTGAATTCGTTGTCGGTTTTGGGCAAAACTGTTGAAATTTTGATGTAGTTAACAGTTTGTATTGCTGAGTGCTGATGTATGGGTATGAATGTCAGGGTTTGGATTTCAATTTTGTTGGATTTTTCTTTCCGTTGTTTTCATTTTGCATAGACTCCGGTTTTTTTTTTTTTTTAAAGGAGTGTGATTGCTTTGATGGTTAAGTTTCATCTATTTCATATCATGCTGTGCTATTTCCTTTTCTTTTAGTTAGAAAAATGTTGTTTGCACGTCACTTGTATGTATAGCATACATAGTAGAGCAATTTCATTCTTTTATACAATGCTTAGTTCATTGGAATAAAAGTGGAATGTAATGAAATCCTCATTCCTTAATCTCACTCATCCCAAGTAAATATTAAAAAGTAGGACTTTTTTCATTTGATATCAATTTGGTGAAATGGTTAGAAAACTCCTTTCACCAAATTTTTATTAAATTTAAATTTAATAAAATATTTGAATCTGATTAGAGATGGGCTTAGAAGAGAAATTTGTATTGTACTGTTGAGTTGTTGTGAACTCAACAAATTATAGATCATTCATATTCATATTTTTTAAGATCCTGTTTATAGATCATTCATAAAACAAATCAAATTGATTACATAATTATTCTCATTTAATTTCATCACATTTATTTTGAAAAGAAAACACAATAGTGTACTTTCAAAATTAATTTTTTTTCCCCTTCTCATAATGAATAACAATGCAACATTATTAAACTTAAATATTCACAGTGATCATTTGGATAAATGTAAATTTTAAATTAAAAGAATTTTTTATTTTTATTTTTATTTTTATTATGACTGAAGATGTGGTGGTTGTTCATAATTTATAGTGGTCATTTTAGTTATGGTTGAAAATAATTTGATTATGACATTTTATAATATCAATATTATAATGTCATAATTTGTATATGGTACATCCTTTTGGGGGTGTGTATAATAGAAGGATTTATTTTAGGAGGATCCTTATGATTGGAAGAAAATTCTTGAATGGGAACACTATTACAATTTTAAAAAGGGATGTTATTATAATATTATAGAGAGCGCGCACGCGCGCGCACACATATATATATATATATATATATATATATTTAAAGGTATTAATATAATTATTAAAACTTTAAGGGGGCTTGTGGCCCGGTCACATGTTTATTCCGTCACTACTTGTCGTCTAATTTTTTAAAACAAAAATATAATAAAATTGTATAAATATAATTATTATATTAATATACTTTTTTTTTTTTGTTTTACAAATGATCTATATGCAAAGACCTAAAAATAAACTAACTGAATTATCAAAATAAATCTCATGATAGACCCATAAAAGTCGATCAATTCGGTCCACTCTTGTGAACACTTTAAAAATTTTAAAAGCAAAACCAAGACAACCTAGCAATAAAACCACCCAACTCAAAACCACCTACAAATATAGATAGCTGCAGAAAAAAACAAAATAAGCCAATAACCTTTCTCAGAACCACCATTATTTTACTCTACACACCATTATTAACAATGTACTTGGGGACTATATTTGCTTCTGGAGCTTTGTATCGTTTTTTAGTGAACCAAATATAAGAATACACATCATTTGTCACAAGAATACACATGATTCCACTTCTATATTACAGTAATTCTCACGTTCTGATGAGGTTTCAAGTCAAAGCTGTTCAATTTGTGGGGAGAAAATCTGGTTAAGTTTATGTACTTCACTATGGTTACATATATTACTATGTTTAATTAGATCTTAATGTAGTTAAACTATGAGCTAGAGGCCAAAAAAAAAGAACAAAATATGCTGACCTGTCACAAGAAATTAAAGATCGCATCAACAAAAGGAGAAGAGTTAAGAGCAGCAAAACAGAAAGATAACTTCTCTGCACCTGCTACTACAGATGCAAGGTCTGTGGCCCTTTTTGACTTCACCATCCTTTGAAATAGGTATGTTTCGTTTTTGTATCTTTAATTTACTGAATTATGTTTATAATGCATCGCTACCTTTGTCAAAACTTGTACATTTCCTCATACTTTATCTATTGATTAATGATTCATAGGTTCCACATCTGACTCAATCAATGTTTCCACGACACCTCAAAGTATTGACAAAATGATTGCAACTGAGCCTTTCATTTTACCAAGTAAACCATGTTGTAGTTTTTGTGGAGCCAAAAAATATTCTCTTGAACCTAATGCTTTTTGCTATTGTAGTGGACAAATTGTATTGTGCAACAATGGAATTCCAAAAGACCTATATGATTTGTTCTTAGGCAAATCTGTATCTTCTAATCATTTCTTAAAATTTATCCGTGCATACAATAGTTAATTTGCATTCACTTCGTTCAGTGTTACCACTGATAACGATTTGTCAAGAAGAAATATAGGAATATATACATTTCAGGTCCAACGTGAGGTTTACCATTACATCAACTATTTGTATCCTTCAAGTGATCACCTTGCTATCTTCAACTCTATTTTTACGATACTGAACACGAAATTGAAAATAGGCTTAAAATTTCCGACAACTTAGATCCAACCATTGTTGCTTTTCTAATACACATTATGAACTTGAATCTATATTCTGTTTTCTTCCGAAATTTGCAAGAAGTTCCAGACTTGCATGTTCATCGCATTGTTATCCAAGCCGATCCAACTTTAGATCTTCAAACTCATAATGCTCCTACAGCTTCTCAAGTTGGTGCGATATGGAAAGAAAATGACCAGGCTACAGAATGTAGAGAATGTGACATAATTGTGCAGAAACATAAAGGCCGATCTGAGAGGATTGGGTACTATTACGGCTGCTACTTTCTTCTTCAATACCCAATACTCTTTTCCTGTGGTGAGCCAGGATGGCATCAAGGAATACCCAAATGCCCCCCCCAAAAAACCCCCAAAAAATCTCAAGGCCAATCCTTAGTTTCGCCACGACAAGCTTCCAAAGCTGCTGACCTACTAGCGACAGAAGCTTCAGGTGCGCAATACAAATAGATTCTACTAATACACCTATTGTTCGTTAACTATTTCTATATTTAGATATTGTAATTCCTTTCAGTTTTTGAGGAACAATCAAAGAAAAAGAATATGGTCTCTGCTCGCGAATATTATTGATATCGATTTCAAACTAGAAATGATGATGGGTCAATTCTGCTACGATCAGGCCGCCTCCTGCAACAATTTGCACACTTGGAGAATCAAAGAGCGCTAATATTGGTCGAAGAATTATTTTGCCATGATCATTCATAGGTGGTTCTAGAGATCTTTGCAAGCGGTACATTGATGCTATGACGTTAGTGCAGCGGTTTGAAAAGCCATACATATTCTTAACCATGACTTGTAATCCAAATTGGTATGAAATAAAATATAAAAAAAAAAAAAAATTTAACCAAATGAAAAAGCTCAAAATAGACTAGATCTTTTGACTCGTATCTTTAGGAGCAAATTTGAACATTTGAAAAAGGAAGTGATTCAAAAAAAACTCTTTGGTCCTGTTGCAGCATTTACATATGTTGTTGAATTCCAAAAAAAGAGGTTTACCTCATATTCACTTGCTTCTAATTCTGCAACATAGACATAAACTAAAGTCCCTTGAAAGTTTTGATTCATTTATATCTCCGAAGTTGCCAGACCCTATCAAATATCCCCATTTGCATTCAATGGTTGTGAAACACATAATGCACGGACCTTGTGGTTTTTTAAATAAAACTAACGTTTGTATGAAAAACAGGTCCTGCAAAAACCACTATCCAAAGTGCTTCACTCCTACAACAAGCATAGCAACAGACAGATATCTGATCTATAGGCATCGCAACAATGGCAAAGAGAAAAAAGTTCAAGGTCATTTGTTAGATAATGCATGGGTTGTGCCTTATGACCCATAACATCTTGCCAAGTTTGATTGTCACATTAACGTTGAGATTTGCTCTACTATTAAGGCCATTAAGTACTTATACAAGTATATTTACGAAGGCCATGACAAAGTAGCATTCAATGTACCTGAAGAACATGCAAATGAACAAATTGATGAAATAGCTCAATACCAATCGGCAAGATGGATATCACCTCCTGAAGCAATGTGGCAAATATGTAGATTTGTTTTGAATGAAACTCACCCCATTGTGATAAACCTGCAATTGCACCTAGATGATTGTCAAATGGTTAGCTTCACGAACACTTCAAGTTTGAAACCCTTAGTAAACTCTGACTTCTGCTCCAGAACTACGTTGACAGAGTTCTTTGTAGTGAATAGAACAAACAACAAAGCCAAAGATGGGCAGTTTTTGTATACGGAATTTCCCAAAACATTTGTGTGGGTTCCAACCAATAGAATCTGGTATGAAAGAAAACAACAAACCGTTATAGGAAGAATTGTGACCTCAAATCCAACTGACGGAGAATGCTATTATTTACGGTTGTTAAACCACGTAAGAGGTCCAACATTATTTCAAAACTTGAAAACAGTCAGCAAAATAGTATGTGAATCATTTAGACAGGCTGCTCTTGAACGTGGTTTACTCGAAGATGATGACAGTCAACAAAAATGCCTAGATAAAGCTACAACCTTCCAGATGCCTTCTTCACTAAGACAACTTTTTGCTACTATTCTTGCCAATTGCAATCCCAATGATCCAAAAGCTCTATTCTCAAAGTTTGAAAAGGCTATGGCAGAGGACTTTCTTCACAAATTAAACTTGTCAACAAAACAAGCGCGGTACCAAGTGCTATAACATATCAATTCCACTCTTGAATCTATGGGGAAAAACATCCTACAATTTCATTTGTCTCATCTAATTCTTCCAATAAATGAAAGAGATGTTACTTGCAAAGAAATTGAGGATGAGAAAAATATTGTGGTATCTAAAGAAGATCTTAAAGCAAAACTGAAAAAGAAGAAGTATTTTTTTATTGATTTCAACCTGTAGTACAGAGTAGGATATTTATATCTTATTCAAGATATGACATACACCTAAGCTATATCTAACTATTGAACCAATTCTGTAACTAACCACTAACCTACAGTTGTAACAACTTTACATGAAATATTATATGCTACTCCTCAACCTTATCAGATGATGCACATGATCTAGAACCATCCACTGTCTTCTGCTTTTGCTCTATTAGAGTGTGATTCTCATCAGATCTATCATGTGTATCGATGTTGAATGCAGAACAGCAGTAAGCATATTGTAGAATTATACAAGCTGTGCAATTAGACAAACCAACATATTTTTTTATAGATGGACCCGGTGGTAGTGGGAAAACATTTCTTTGCCATGCACTATTGGCTACAGTCAGAACACAACAAAAAATTGCTCTTGCAACAGCAACTTCTGGCATTGCAGCCTCCATTTTGCCAAATGGTCGCACCGCCCATTCTCGATTCAAAATTCCCATAGCTATTGATGGTACAAACTGTTGTAATGTTAGCAAACAAAGTGGTCTTGGAAAACATCTAAAAGTTACTTCGCTTATAATATGGAACGAATCATCTATGGCAAGACGAGAGGCCATTGAGGCCGTTGATGAACTTCTAAGAGACAAAATATATTCAAATCTTCTCTTTGGCGGCAAAGTTATGGTTTTTGGCGGTGATTTTCGGCAAGTTTTATCTGTTGTTCCCAGAAGCGAATGCATAAATGCAAGCCTTGTCAAATCGAAAATTTGGCATTCATTACAAAAGATCAAGCTTCAAGAGAACATGCATGCTAGACATGATCCAATCTTCAGTTCTTTCTTGCTTCGCATTGGAAATGGATCAAAAGCTCAAAATTCTGATGGCAAAATCACATTTCTGTTGTCTATGATTCTTCCTTCTGTTCAAACTGTGGATCCTCTTGAACAACTAATTGACTTTGTTTTCCACATCGTCACAAGTATTCAATTGATGCCCTATCAATGATGGATTGTGCCATATTAAGTCCCAAAAACTAAAGTATTGATGACATTAATCAATTACTGATCAAGAGATTTCTTGGAAATATGGAAGAATACTTGAGCATTGATGAAACCATTGATACAAGCCAACAAAGTCAATACGAAGACTTCTTGAATTCTCTTTGCCCAGCTGGTTTGCCACCTCTGTCACGACCCCATTCCGCCCTTAGTAGAATGGTGCCATGATGGCCAGTAATCCGAGATTACCAAAGGCCAACTTGCAAGGATTCACACACAGCAGAGTATACATATGGGGCTTACATGTGCAGAAGCAATAATTTAATCCTAATTAGTCCATAAGAGCTGTGCGTAAATCAAATGAAATGACATACATCATAGCGAGGTCTTACAATTTGAATGCAAACGGATAAGTACATAATACATCTTGATCAAAAGGCTTCTCAAGCCGACATATGCAAAATACAATGAATCACAAGCCAAGAAGCATAGTCTTCAAGATGCTATCAAAAGTATGAATCCAAAACATCATGCCAAACGCATCTAGGCATCACCGCCGTCCTGCTCATCACCTACATATATATATAAAGATGGTGGGCTTGGATACTCAGTGAATGATATAATCAATGAAGGGGTTTGCATGAATGATATCCGAGATCTTTATCAAGCCAAATCACATCATATCTTGTACGAAATCAAAGGACAAATCAAGTTCATCTAAAAATCTTTCAAGTCTCAAGGGATGCTTACTAGCATCAATAATACAAGGGATGACATAATCAAAGGTGCTACAAAAGTTTAGAGTCCCCTAGCACGTACGAACTTGTGCTACAAATGCATATAGTCCCTTAGCACGTACGGACTTGTCAAGAAGGTTATCAAAACCAAAGCTAACACTTGATACACAAAATAGGGATAGTCATTCATGCTTAACAAATACTTTTTCCAAAACAAGCAAGACAAGTCTTTATCAAATGTCATAACATAACTTTATTAAAAATACCACTCACCTAGTTCTTCAAACGTCGGGGTTAAAGTAAGAGTCCAAGTCCTACAAACACATGGCAAAGTCTATTGAATGCACTCTCAAACAACCTTTACATGAATGCAAATGATCTCGGCATTCCTTCAAAACTAAGTCGGACCAAAACAAGACACTGTTTCTCATCTCGGGAAAACATAATAGGCACCAACCAGGTCTTGGCCGAGGTCCCACACCTCCTTGCCGAGGTGTGGTCCCGACGGCCACATTCAAGGAAATGAAGTCGGGAAAATCTGGGTTTCCCTCTGCAGAAGAACATGAAAAACATGAATGCTCAATCACAACTTGTTATTACGAAATCTGGGATTTCATGAGATGAGTTCGAAAACATGGACCTGGGTACCCATACTTGAAGATCTTATGAAGACAAACACGAAAACATGAATCTTGATGCAAGCTTTCGGATTAACAAGGCTTTTATTCAAGAACACATGAATATTACTTTCTCTTTCTAAAACCAAACTTTAAATCAATACATGGCTTAAAAATCGTGCTCGATCATGCAATGCAGCTAGATGTACAATAAGAACAACAAGAGTAGATCAAGATTCTAACCTCAAGACATGAATCTAACGGCTCAAGGTGTGAAGATAAAGCTTGGAAATCTATTCCCTTTCCAGGAACTCCTCCTACTTCTTCCTAGAGCCTCTTTCTCTAAAAGACAAGGATATGATACAAAATGATGTGTTTCTCAACAGCTCACTGACTTAACCCTCTACTGGGACACGTGGCATCGGCTGTTTGGCTCTTCTCAAAAAGGTGACTGAGTGAAAAGACAAGACTATGACAAAGTGTGTTCAACGAGCAAGATGGCATAGACACTCCGGCAGGTAATGATCTCGGCTAAGGACAAAGCTTCGGCAAGTAAGGTCTCAATGATCTCGACTAGGAAGGACAACACTTGACTTAACTGTGCCACACCTCGACCTAGATGTGCCACACCTCGGTCTAGATCATACCAATCCAGGAACAAGATCACTAGGTGGAAGGGTAACATCTCGGCTTAGATGATTCATATCTCGGCCTCGGTGGCGCACACCTCGGCCTAGATGATGACATCTCGGCCAATATGTCAGGGTGGAGGTGGAGGTCAAACAAAGTGGTTCCAAGATAGTCCTAGGTATAAAAGGTTCAAAGGTGCGACCCAGGCTTAGGATGACCTCGGCTAAACTCACACCACGCAATGAATAAAGCATGCAGTAACACTTAGCAAAACAAAGACAAGATTTGAAATGCAAGCTTAACAAGACAAAATCATATAAATGCATGGGAGTATGACTAAGATGAAGTGAGGTTGTTATAACCTCATACACTGTTGCTAAAGAAAAATTGCCCAATTCTTTTACTTCGAAACATAGATCCTTCAAAGGGCTTATGCAATGGAACAAGATTAATTTGCCATCACTTTGACAAGCATGTGATCGTTGCTGAAATAGTGGTTGGTACTTGTAAGGGTAATATTGTTTTCTTGCCTCACATACCTTTGCAACCTTTAGATGACAAGATGTACCCTGTTCAATTTACAAGGCACCAATTTCCAGTTAGATTGTGTTTTGCAATGACTATAACAAAGCCCAAGGTCAAACTTTAGACGTTGTGGGTATATATCTGTCGCAACCAGTTTTCTCCCATGGCCAATTATATGTTGCCTTATCCTGAGCAACCAGTGCAGCTAAAGTGAGTTTTAGTTGAATCGCCAAATTCTAATAATCTCGTTACTAATTGTTCAGAAAATGCTTTCTATCAGGAACTATTATCTTTAGCGCAATCCATTTGATTCTCTAAGAAAACTATATAGTATCTTGCATACAAATAATCATTACAATTAAACATGACTGCTACATTAATCATTTGCTTACTGTACTTTGACTAAATAGTATATTTTCTTGGTCTTTCAAAAAGGCTACTGAAGAACATGCAATGGCCATGAAGGCATCTAGGAAGAGAAAAACCTGTGAGTTTTGCTCTCTTAACCACAATACCTTGCATACATATGTATCCATTCCATTCTATAAAGTTACCTGACATAGCTATGTATATATGTGATCACAATGCTTAATTGTAATATTGTCCATAGTAAAGTAATTTGCTCCTTCATTTTACTTTAAAATAGCAAGTTTGCAAGTAATAATTGAATGGAGCTGAATTTTATGAGACATCTATAACACAACTGCACGCTTATGTTGAACATCCACATACCTTATTTGCATTTTCAATAGGGACCTTGAGATTGATAACGTAACTCTTGTGAATCATCTCATATATAATCCAAGAAATCACTTACGTGAATGAGTTCTACTTTATTGCTTTTTAGAGAAAAGGAGGACAAAAAACCCAAATCACAATAACTAAGCCAAGTGAGATTATTTGTGAAGGTTGTGAGCATATTTTTAAGTGAAGTCTTGATTATTTGTATGTTTCTTTGTGAGTTTTGATTGTATTAAATAATTCTATCAACTCAATGTGCTGATGCAATAGTTTCTTGATAAATTCTGTAATTTTAGAGAAGAGAAAGAGTTAGGGAATGAATTAAACTTCATTCCTTTTTATATTGATAATTGAGCAATTACAAGCATAGTCTGAGTAATCAAAAAAGGAATGAATAATAATACAACCAATTATTTCCTATTCTAACACTTTCCCCTCAAGCCGGTGCGAAGATATCTCTCATGCCTAGCTTGTTGAGAATGCCATGAAAGGATTTGTTTCCTAGTCCCTTGGTGAGAACATCAGCTAGTTGGTCCCCAGTCTTCACAAATGGAATACATATGGTGCCACTAGTGAGTTTTTCCTTGATTAAGTGCCTATCAATCCCCACATGCTTAGTTCTATCATGCTAAACTGGATTATGAACTATGTTGATTGCGGCCTTGTTGTCACAGAATAGTCGCATGGAGTCAATCTGATGGATTCCCAAGTTTCCCAATAATAGTTTAATCCATAGTAACTCACATACACCTTAAGCCATAGCCCTGAATTCTGCCTCAGCCCTAAATCTAACCACCACATTTTGTTTCTTACTTCGCCATGTGACTAGGTTGCCAGCCACAAATGTGCAGTATCCGGAAGTTGATTGTCTGTCAGTGACTAATCTAGCCCAATCTGCATTAGTAAATGACTCCACACTGAGATGGCCATGTTTTGAGAAATAGAGACCCTTTCTAGGAGAAGACTTCAGGTATCTCAAGGTTCTTATAACAACCTCTAAGTGGGAAGTTCTAGGAGCATACATAAACTGGCTCACTATGCTCACGGCAATGGCAATGTCTGGACGTGAGTGGGATACGTGTATGAGCTTGCCCACTAGTCTCTGGTATCTCCCCCTGTCCACTGGATCTCTCTCTTGATCCTTACTTAGTTTCTGGCCTGGTTCTTGAGGTGTATTACATGGTTTACCTCTAAGCATTCCAGTTTCCTTTAGCAAGTCAAGTATATACTTCCTCTGGCATATGAAGATGCCATCCTTGGACCGAGTTACTTCAATGCCCAAAAAATACTTCAAATAGCCTAAGATTTCAAACTCTTTGGCAAAGTATTCTTTCAAACGAGGAATCTCCTCAACATCATCTCCTGTTAGAACAATATCATCAACATAGACAATAAGAGTTATGATCTTACCATGTGAGGAGTGTTTCACAAACAAGGTGTGATCAGCTTGACTTGTTTGAACCCATACTTCAGCATAGCTTGAGTAAACCTTTCAAACCAAGCCCTAGGAGACTGCTTTAGCCCATAAAGTGACTTTTGGAGGCTGCATACTTTACCATTGGACTTAGTATCTTCAAAACCAAGAGGAATATCCATATAGACTTCTTTTGCTAGATCTCCATGAAGAATCAAATGGATGAAGGGGCCAATCCAAATTTGCAGCAAGAGAGAGTAAAATTCTCATAGAATTCATCTTAGCAACCGGTGCAAATGTCTCTTGGTAATCCACCCCATAAGTCTGAGTGAAGCCCTTAGCAACCAGTCTTGCTTTGTATCGTTCTATGGAACCATCTACTTTATGTTTTATCGTATACACCCACATACACCTAACTGGATTTTTGCCGCTAGGTAACTCCACTAACTCCCAAGTGCCACTGTTGCTAAGAGCTCTCATCTCTTCCATCATGGCATGTTTCCATTCAGGAATAGAAAGAGCATCTTGAAAATTGATAGGTAGAATTACAGAAGATACTTTAGACTGGAAAGCTTTATATGAGGAAGATAGATGAGAATAAGAGACATGATTATTAATAGGATACTGAGTACATGACCTAACCCCCTTCCTATGAGCAATGGGAACATCAAGATCTGAAACAGCAGGAATAGAAGCACTAGAATCATAATTACCTGGACTCTCAGTAAAGGTGGGTGACTCTGGACACTCATCTGGAGAAGAAGTTGACAGTAGAGGAAGAGAAATAGTCTTTTACATCCAGGTGACTTGTTGTCTGTCTTTATCCCTGATATAAACTTTGCCTGCTTTCGTTTCCTCAACAACTGTTAGCTCATCATCCGTCATCTGTTTAACAGGAACAAGAATCTCTTCACACCAAGACTCCCCCTGAAGGGATGACTGTGATACTGGGGGAGTCGAAAAATAGGGCTGAGACTCAAAGAAAGTAACATCCATTGAGACAAACCATTTGCGAGTGGGAGAATGATAACGCCTATAACCTTTTTTGGTGGCAAAATAACCCAGAAAAACTCGCTTAGGAGACTTAGGATCCAATTTATCACGAGTGGGTGAATGATTATGGACAAAGCAAACACAAAGTCTTAGGAAGAATGAAGACCCAGAAGGGGTAGATCCGAACAAAGCTTGAAGAGGTGTTTGTTTTTGAAGAACTTGGATAGGAAGACGATTAATCAAATAAGTAGCAGTGAGAATAGCGTCCCCCCAATAGGATCGAGGAACCCGCATCTCAAAGGATAGACAACAGACGACATCAAAGAGATGGCAATTTTTTCGTTCTGCAACACCATTTTGTTGAGGGGTATTAGTGCATGATGTTTGGTGAATAATGCCATGAGTGGCGAAGTAAGTGGCAAGACCAGAGTCAATATATTCCCCCCCACCCATTATCAGGACGTAGAATTTTGACAACCACCCCAAACTGAGTACAAACCATTTTATGGAAATTTTGAAACACAAAAAAGACCTCACTTTTATCCTTCATCAAATAGACCCAAGTGGCCCTAGAATAATCATCGATGAAGGTAACAAACCATTTTTTACCGGTCAAAGACACAAAACGGGATGGACCCCAGACATCACAATGAATTAAAGAAAATGGAACTAAACTTTTATTAAAAGAAGAAGCAAAAGAGGCTTTGTCTTGTTTTCCAAGTTGACAAGAGTCACATTGAAAATCTGACACATTATTTTTCTCAAAAACAGAAGGAAATAAATGCCTAAGTAATAAAAAAGAGGGATATCCTAAGCGACGGTGCCACAACCAAATGTCTTCCTTGGTGGATGGTAACTGAATAGATAAGTGAGCCATCTTGTCGGTCTGATCCAAAATGTAGAGACCATGTTCCTCTCTACCACTGCCAATCCTCTTCTTCGTAATAAGGTCCTGAAAAAAACAATGATCAGGAAAAAACATCACGCTACAATTTAAGTTACGGGTAATACAACTCAAAGATAAAATATTAACACCAAATTTTGGAACATGGAGGATAAAGGACAAAGGAAGGGAAAAGGTAGCATGAATTTAACCTTTCCCGGACACCGAGGACATAGTACCATCAGCAATACGCACTTTTTCCTGACCTGATGAGGGGTTATACTCTGAAAATAAATTAGAAGAGCCAGACATATGGTCGGAAGCACTAGAATCAATAATCCATGGTACAGTCGTATGAGAGAGCAATGCACACGGGGAGGAAACCAAGTTACCTGAATAGGCAAAAGAAGAAGAGAGTGCACCTGCAGCAGAAGTAGAGGCTCGATGGTCCAGCAAGTGGTGAAGAGCAATCTCAAAATTCGAGGCAGATAACCCCGAAACATCATCAGCAAGGGAGATAACTGGAGAAGAAGAAGGTGGCTCAACAGTGTTTGAATGATGTGTCCGAGCATTGGCCCCTCGGCCTCTAGACTGACCAGACCTACCTCCTCGAGTACCAGGACGGTCTCCTCGGCCACCATAAGGAGTCTCATGCAGCTTCCAACAAGTCTCGCGTGTGTGGCGAGGTCGACAGCAGTAGTCACAGAAAAGATTATCCTTCTCAGAGGAAGAACGAGAACCATGAGTCACATGGTCGCCATTGCGAGAGGGTGTAGAAACCAAGGCCTAGCGATCAGGAGTAGTAGAAGGAAGCATCGCAGAGCGGCGACTCTCCTCATTCTGCACAAAAGCAAAGGCTTCTTGAAGAGAAGAAAGCACATCCATGCCAAGTACTCTGCTTCGAACCAGATCATACTCCACATTAAGGCCTTCCAGGAACTTGAAGACCCTCTCTTGCGCCACAAACGTTCGGTAACCAGCAAAATTAGTAGGACAGACAGGCTTATAATCCTGAAGGTGATCAAGTCGCTTCCACCCATTACTAAGGAAGGTAAAATATTGGAGGATCGTCATCTCACCTTGTACCGACCTTTCAATGGAGTGACGTAACTTGAAAGCCTGTGTGAAGTTGCCCTTCCGAGAGTAAGTAGTAGTCACTGCCTCCCAAATATCCTGTGCAGTGTCCATAGAGAGATAGCTCTTTCCAATCTCCGGGACCGTATAATGTATCAACCAACCCATAATAAGGGAGTTGGTGATCTCCCACTGATCATAACTCGGGTCTGTGGTAAGAGGTACCTGGATTCGGCCATCAACATAGCCCATCTTCCTTCTGCTCTTCAAGAAAATAGTCAGACTCTGCGACCACGCTAGAAGTGGTGATTTTAAGGCTAGGGTTGAGGTTATCAGTCATAGTATAAGGGATAAGGGAACTCTCACTCTTAGGTAGCTGAGAGGTTGTAGACTTACTAGTGAAATCTGCCGTGAATATGCTACTAAGTAACCTTCAAACCCAGTACCAATCACAAACTCGGAAGATGGTGGAGGAATAGCAAACACTATGACCACAATTTTTATTATTATTATTATTATTATTATTATTATTATTATTAACGTAGCAGCATTATTTTAATTTTTTTTTAACCAACCATTATAACTTTATAAGAAAATAAGAAAAGAGAGAGAGTAGAACGCTGAGAGTCGACAACACTAAGAGAGACGACACTGTGAGAGAAAGTCGACGGCAGCCTAGGATTTGCCGACTGATGCCAAGGAAGCCAGAGGGGCAGTCAACAGGCCCTAGGGTGCTTACGATGGCCTGGGTAAGGCCCTAGAGTGCCAACAGACCCCCTAGGAGATTGATGATGACCTAGATGGACTGCGCGATGACAAACGATGGTTTGGGTGAGAGGCTATGGTGGCCGACTAGGCTCCTAGGGAAGATAGAGCTGCAGGCAGACAAGAATAAGGTATGGGCTAGGGTTTATGCTCTGATACCATGTAATTTTAGAGAAGAGAAAGAGTTAGGGAATGAATTAGACTTCATTTCCTTTTATATTGATAATTGAGCAATTACAAGCATAGTCTGAGTAATCAAAAAAGGAATGAATAAGAATACAACCAATTATTTCCTATTCTAACAAATTCTACAACTACAACAATTCAATAATTTCAAATACTTTATTCATTAGTGGTATATATTCATAAATCAATTGAGTGATTAGTAGTTTTCCATTGCAAAATCAGAACCATGTTAATAGAATGTGTTTCTGATTTCTTTTATGAGAAATAAGTACACGTGGTAGCATCTTAGATAAATGAAAACATCTGGATTTGAGGGGGAAAAAATAATGAAAAATTTGTTTTAAGAATTGTGTCTTGACTTATAGGTTAGGATGAAATAGATGGGAAGTAAACGAAGTTTCTGAAACGACAAAAAAATAAGGCAAAAAGTTTATCCTAGGAAGAAACAAGGTAAACTATGCCCACAGCATAGTTGATATTTTGCATATGAGACTCACATTAAATAAAGCATTGCAAGATCTTCTTTGATACTTTTCTTTCGAATTTTAGTTAGTGTTAGTATATTATTATATGTTAGCATTGTATATTATTATACTTTAATATTGTTATTATTATGTTTAGCTTTAGCTTTAATAACAGGCTAGCTTTATGCTTTCGGTGCCTCGCATCCAATGTGCATCACAAGCTATAAGAAGAGAGCTAGGCTCCCTTTGTAAATTAACAAAATTATATACACATCTCATTTATTCACTTGCTCTCTCTCTCTCTCTCTCTCTCTCTCTCTCTCTCTATCAATTTATCTTACATGGTATCAGAGCCCAGTAATACAATTCTGGCATTCTTCAATTTTGGTGCTTAGTCCCGTACACAGTGGAACTACACCAAACAGCTCGGAATCTCCTTACGATTCCAACGGCACCAAGCCCGTCACCAGAAACTCTCTCACGCGCTCTCACGCGCCGCCTCTTTGTTCGGCGCGTCTCTGCTTTCGTTGCCACGCTCACACGCGCCTTCAAGCGCCTTCCACTCTGCCCTTTCGTGCGCCGCGCCTGCTACCGTGCACCCGCGTGCGCCATTCGTTTACCGTGAGCTGCGTATACGCCGTTCTGCTATTGTGCACCCGCGTGCGCCATTCTGCTACCGTGCGTCGCACGCCCTCTCTGCTAACGTGCACCGCTGACATCATTTTCCATCCTGCTGACATCATCTCTACACAGCCCACCTTTCCTTGCTATTTCCGGCCTTCCGGACTCACTGGTACACTCTGTTTTACCTAATTTTGCTCCTACAGGTCTATTCCTATCAATTTATCCCTACTCAACTATTATTATGGATCGTCATGATGCCTCCCATCCCATTTTCGTTATTTTGAATGGTTCCAACTATGTTCTATGGGCCCAAGCCATGTCCTCCTTCCTCAAAGGCAAGAAGCTCTGGCGAATTGTCACCGGGGATGTGACTAAACCGGTGAAAGACAGTGCCACTAATGAAACTACTGCTCATACTACTACATATGAAGACCGACTTGAGGAATGGGACAGTAAGAATTACCAAATCATTACCTGGTTTCGTAATACCTCTATTACCTCTATCAGCCTTCAGTTTGGTCGCTTTCAGCTTGACTCTGTAACTACTCCTGCAAAAGACATCTGGGATTTTTTGAAAGAACGATACCAGACTACTGGTCTTGCCCATCAATATCAACTTCAGAACCAACTTCACCGCATGCGCCAAGAATCCACTCAGTCCATTAATGACTTCCTTTCTCAAATGTACTCTGTTTGGGATCAGCTTACTCTTTCAGAACCAACTTGCCATAACCACGAAGATGCTATTTTATTTACTATCTATTGCAACCAGCAAAGGTTGGTGCACTTTCTCATGGCTCTTACTTCCTCTTTTGAATCTGTACGTGCCTCTCTGCTTCATCGCCATCCATTGCCCACTCTTGAACAAGCAATTTCTGAGTTGCTATCAGAGGAGACTCGTCTCGGTACACTTCAAACTCATCATGTGGACTCTGTTCTTGCCACTCCTCCGCACCGGCCATCATTTACCCAGCGGACCACTGCTTGCCTCTATTGTCAGAATCGGGGCCTTCCTTCAACCCATCTCCTGGTCAATTGCCCCGTCAGATCCTGCCACTACTGCAACAAACTTGGTCCTGGTCATCTGCAATAGGATTGTTTTCGCAATCCATCCCGATCATCCTCCAATAGCCACTCCTCTCGCGGTGGCTCTTCCCGGAGAAGCTTTCATCGTTCCGGGAATTAGTCTCATCACACTGCTATTACTGCTTCCGGGAATCAGTCTCATCACACTACTGCTGCTGCTTCCGGGCATCAGTCTCATCACACTGATGCTTCTGCCTCTGCGGGGTTCTCTGAGTCACCTGCTCCGTCTACCCCTCGCTTTTCTCCGACAGATGTAGAGGCCATGCTCAAACAACTTCTCTCCCCTTCTGGTACACCTCCTTCTACTGCTTTGTCTGTAACCCCAGGTAACTCTTCTGGGTATTTTGACTCTGCCTGTTGTAATCATATGACCTCCAGTTCTACTATCTTTTCTTCCTTCTCCTCCTCTCCTCATCTTCCCTCAATTCATACTGCTGATGGTTCCCTCATGTCTGTCCGTCATATTGGTACTGTTTCCACCTCTTCTTTATCTATACCTCAAGTTTATCATATCCCTGCTCTCACCTTAAACCTTATTTCCATTGGTCAATTATGTGAACTTGGTCTAACTGTCACATTTTCTGCTACTGATTGTTTGGTACAGGACCCTCAGACGGGGCAGACTATTGGGATCGGCCGTAAGCGTCGACGTCTCTATGAACTCATTCACCTTCATGTTCCTGCCTCTCCTCAGATCGCTGCTCCTACATCTACTTCCTCATTATCTCCCTTTCATCTTTGGCATTGTCGCTTAGGGCATATTTCTGTTAATCGCTTAAAGTCTTTGGTTTCTAGTGGACAGTTGGGTCATGTAATTCCCGATCATTTCGATTGTATACCCTGTCAACTTGCCAAACAACCTGCTTTATCATTTAATAAAAGTACTTCTGTTTCCCTTGCACCTTTTGATCTTATACATTCGGATATTTGGGGACCCTCCCCTACTGCTACTATGGGGGGATCCCGCTATTTTGTTGTTTTTATTGATGATTTTTCCCGGTTTACTTGGCTTTTTCTCATGAAAAATAGGTCTGAACTTAAACACATTTATTATAGATTTGCCCAAATGGTCCACACCCAATTCTCCAAAGCCATCAAAATTTTTCGCTCTGACAATGCTATGGAATATCGGGATTCAGATTTCCTTTCCTTTCTTCATCATCATGGTACACTGCCTCATCGTTCTTGTGCTGGCACGTCCCAGCAAAATGGCCGCGCTGAACGGAAACATAGGCATATTCTTGACACTACTCGCGCTCTCCTTCTATCTTCTTCCTGCCCTGAAAACTTTTGGGGGGAAGCTGCCCTCACTGTTGTTTACACTAGCAATTGTGCTCCTACCCTTGTCATCCATAATCAAACTCCCTTTGAACGTCTGCATGGCACTCCCCCTCCTTACGCCAATCTCCGGGTTTTTGGCTCTGCTTGCTTTGTTCTACTTCAATCCCATGAACACACCAAGCTTGAACCTCGTTCTCGTCTTTGTTGCTTTCTTGGGTATGGAATTGAACATAAAGGGTTTCGCTGTTGGGATCCTCTCTCTCAACGCCTTCGTATCTCCCGCCGTGTCGTTTTCTGGGAGCACCAAATGTTTTCCTCGCTATCTTCCTTTCACTTACCCGCACTTTCCACTCTTGTACTATTTACTAATCCTTCCATAGATCTTTTCTCTGCTGATTTTGATACAGGTTCCTCCTTCATCGAGACGTCCTTGCTCACTCCTGATCCCGTCCAGCCTGCTCTCCCTGAAGGTCTGCCTCTTATTACCACACCTCATTCTCCACCGGTTCTTCCTCCCACCAATCCTCCAACGGGTCGACCACGCCGGGTAACTCAACCTCCTATCCATCTTCGTGATTCTATTGTTGGATCTGCTGCCTTCTCTACTTATGAACCTACCTCCTATCGTGAGGCTTGTACTAATCCTCTTTGGCAGCAAGCTATGACTGATGAACTCCAGGCCTTGGACAAAGCTCATACTTGGGATCTTGTTGATCTTCCTCCTGGCAAGACTGCAAATGGGTTTACAAAATCAAAACACATTCTGATGGCTCTATTGAACGCTACAAAGCTCGTCTTGTTGCCAAGGGTTTCAACCAGGAATATGGTATTGATTATGAGGAGACATTCTCTCCTGTTGCTCGGCTTACCTCTGTTCGCAGGTTACTTGCTGTTGCTGCTGCTCGCCACTGGGGGCTCTTTCAGATGGATGTCAAAAATGCTTTCCTCAATGGTCATCTTCTTGAGGAGGTCTACATGCAACCTCCACCTGGGTCCACTTTTCCACCTCATCAGGTTTGCAAACTACAGCGTGCTCTCTATGGTCTCAAGCAAGCGCCTCGTGCTTGGTTTGCTACGTTCAGTTCTACCATTCATGACTTCGGGTTCACCTCTAGCCCCTATGACTCTGCTCTTTTTATACAGACTACTTCTCATGGTACCACTCTTCTTCTTCTGTATGTGGATAATATGATTATCACTGGTAATGATGAAGCTGGTATTCTCCACCTCAAACAGTTTCTCAACCGACAGTTTGAAATGAAGGACGTTGGTACTCTTAACTACTTCTTAGGACTTGAAGTCTCTCATGATTCTACTGGTTCCTATTTGTCCCAGGCCAAATATGCATCTGATCTTCTGGCTCGTGCTGGTCTTACTGATTGCAAAACTACCTCTACTCCAGTTGATCCTCAGATTCGTCTCACTCCTCTTGATAAGACTCTTCTCTCTGATGCTACTCTTTATCGCCAGCTCGTCGGCAGTCTTGTCTACCTCACAGTAACTCGTCCTGACATTGCCTATGCTGTTCAAATTGTCAGTCAGTACATGTCGGCTCCCCGCACTCCCCACTATACTGCTCTACTCCGCATCCTTCGCTACCTCAAAGGCACTCTGTTCCATGGCCTTCACTTCTCTGCTTCCTCCTCTCTTGAACTGCGTGCCTTTTCCGATGTTGATTGGGCTGGGGATCCTACGGATCGACGCTCTACCACAGGTTTCTGCTTCTTCTTAGGGGATTCTCTTCTTGCTTGGCGTAGCAAAAAACAATCCCTCACTGCCCGCTCTAGCACCGAAGCTGAATGCCAAACTCTTGCTGATACTACTCAGGAACTTCTCTGGCTTCGTTGGCTTCTTGCTGATATGGGTGTTTCTTCTTCTGGTCCTACCCCTCTCTATTGTGACAATCAGAGTGCCATTCAGATTGCTCACAATGATGTTTTTCATGATCGCACCAAACATATTGAGATTGATTGTCATTTCATTCGCCAGCATGTTACCTGTGGTACTGTTCATCTTCTCCCTATTGCTTCCGTCGATCAACCCGCTGATATCTTCACTAAGGCTCATCCTCCTGGCCGCTTCAATGATCTTGTTTCCAAACTCAACTTGGTTGATGCTTTCCCTCCTTGAGTTTGCGGGGGGATGTTAGTATATTATTATATGTTAGCATTGTATATTATTATATGTTAGGATTGTATATTATTATACTTTAATATTGTTATTATTATGTTTAGCTTTAGCTTTAATAACAGGCTAGCTTTATGCTTTCGGTGCCTCGCATCCAATGTACATCACAGGCTATAAGAAGAGAGTTAGGCTCCCTTTGTAAATTAACAAAATTATATACACATCTCATTTATTCACCTGCTCTCTCTCTCTCTCTATCAATTTATCTTACAGTTAGCATTCCATTTAACATATTCATATGGCTATCTGCTTTGGTATAATTGCTTCGTGACATATGATAGTGAGGATTCCAGTCATTTACCTTTTCTTTTCTCTTTTTCTTATTTTTTGGGTGCAAACTACCGTTCTTCATTTCATCTTGCATTCTTTGCATCATTCAGGCAGAATGCTACTTAGAAATTTTCCCAATTTGATTTACAAGAGTAACCTGTAACTATTTCTATTTCAGGCTTCGAATGGGTGACATGATGGACCTTTTTCTTTTTTTAGTGAACAAAGTGACATGATAGAGTTTGATCAGCTGATCTTTTGCTGTTTTGAGTTTTCTTCAATGTTTTCATTAGTAGATGCAAAAGATCAATCAGCTAGAATATTTATTTTGGTTCTACATGATGTTAGGAAAAATGAAACATACAGTTTGAACTTTTGAATATATAATGTACCACATGATACGGTATTCACATGTTTACAATTGTCATTTTGGTTGTGCATATTAGAATTGACACTTTTCTATCTTCTTTTATTAAATATAAAGACAAGTTGAAAAGAAACTTGGTTAATGAATTTTTTGTTTTCTAAATTCTATTTATAACCAATGAATTTTTAAACTTGCTTTTTGCTTCTCCTAAATTCTTTAATTTTAAATTCTGATTATTTTCATTTATTGGTAAAAACGTTTACCAAACAAAACAGTCAAATGCAATCAAAAATATTTTCATCTCTTATAATGGGTGTCATACTGCGTGCAACAATTCTTTTTTTTTTTGGTTCTGTTGACATTGAAAATTTAATCACTTCAGATATAATGAAAGCATGTCAATGTTTACATTTTGGTGGGTTTATGATGCAATATGGTTTTCCATATCACCTATGCTTTCTCAATTTCTATCCACCATGTAATATTTTCAGTAATGTATTACAGGGAACAATCATGCAAGTGGCAATCTTTCCAAAACACTTTCCAATTGATCAAATCCAAAGGGTTCAACTGTGTCAAACTTTGAAATAGACCTTTTGTTAAATGTTATTAAACTATTGCCATGTACATTTTGGAAACATATTTTCCAAGTAGTTCAATGCATCTTCGGATAACGGCCCTAGGCGTTTGTTGGTTTGGTTTTACTTTTATGTGTAGCAAATTATTTTTGAAATAAGAGTACGTATAACATTACCTCAAACTTTAAGAATGTTTAATATAACTAAGGCGTTAAGATCCTTTAGACTGTATTCTTTAGAGTGATCTCCTAGAGTGACTCATTTGAGGGCCGAGATTTAGCCTCACCAAAACGACTCATCTGAGGGCCGAGATTTAGCCTCACCAAAACGACGTCGTTTTGGTGAGTAATTTGAAAAAGAAAAAAAAACCCAGGTCAGCCATGACGAGAAAGAAATGGTGATGGTGCCATGGCTGTGATGTTTGTTTGTTTGTATATCGCCAAATTGTTTGTATATCTCCCCTCAAATTCAGATTCATATACAAAAAAAAAAAATTCAAGAAAGAAACCAGATTTAGTTTCAAGAAATTTGGCCAAATATACAAACGAATATACAAATATACAAATTATTCCCAAATCTTTGGCCAATCTTTGTCATGGCTGGGTTTTCAGATTCAAGAAATTGAACATAACCAAAACAAAAGGCCATCGTTGGCCACGTTCCGTACCAGATCCGACGACTCTCAATCCCTCCGACGACCCTTCCCCAGTCGTTCTCCTCTTCCGGCGGTCCTCCTCCCGCACCTCTCCTTCCTTCCTTTTCCTCTTCCTTTCATTCTTTCTTTTCCTTATAGATCTAGACAAAACATTGAGATGATATATATATATATATATATATATTTATAAATCAAAACAAACAAATATACAAACCATTTTACAAAAAAAAATAAAAATAAATCACAGAAGTGAGAGTAAAAATAGAGTGAGAGAGACAAGAAGAGAGAGAAGAAGAAGATTACAGTCACTCTACATGTTTGATATAAGGCAAGGTGAATTCAAAATTCAACAACAATAAGCCTTACAATGTAACAGATAGCAACATCTGAGTCAATGGGGATCCTCTTCTCTTTCTCTTCTTGTCTCTTATCACAGATTCACAGACACCATCACCATTTCTTTCTCACCATGGCTGACCTGGTTTCTTTTCTTTTTTTTTCTTTTCAAAACGACGTCGTTTTGGTGAGGCTGAATCTCAGCCCTTGGATGGATTACTCTAGGAGACTACTCTAGAGAATACACTCTAGAGGATCCTAACGCATAACTAAGAGCTATTTTGAGAAGATAGTTAAAAGTCATCTTTCAGCTTTTAATTCATTTTAGGTCACATTATTTCTCACATTTTTTACACGGTTTTTCAAAAAATTAAAATAAAAAAAAGCTAAAAAAATCAGCTTTTAACCATCTTTCTAAAATAAGCCTAATCCTCCCTTTTAGTCGAAAAGCCAAAAAGTTACTAAATTAGCCAAAAAGCCAACAACCCATACTAAAAAGCCAAAGATTCTCTTTTTTCTCTACTTTTTGCACATATTTTCGTAAAAATCTCAAAAAGTCATCTCAAACATACTAATTTTTTTTAGTTCATATTTTAACTAAATAGTCAAAAAGTTACTAAATTAACCTGTTCTCAAATGAGGCAAGTCAAACTTATAGAACTTGTTTTATTACTCAAATCAAACGCAGGTCCTCTACAAAAAAACAGATTTACCTAATACAATAAACACATTAGTTTATTTCATTTATCTCCTAAAATATAAATAATTTAATTTTCAAATAATATTTTTTTAACAAAATAATTACAAATTAGTCACAAAATTTTTAACTCTTAATAATTAGAACCAGACTTTGTTTGGTTTCCATTTTAAAAAATTACTTTCAAACAAATATTTGTTTGCCTTTACTGATTTTTTTAAATATTTTATTCAATTTTTTACTTTTTAAATACATCAAAATTAGACATAAATAGTATTCAGATATAAATATTCAAACAAAAGTAAAATGCTCATAATTTTAAATCCAAACATTTGACATTCATTCTAAAATTTATATTTGACCAACATTTGTGGGGTGCAGGACGGAAGGAGCATGTGACCAGGGAGGTCACGTGCCCCCTGAATTTTGGGAATTTTTTTTTTTTGCAAACATAAAAAAAATTTAAATAAAAAATTACAAAAATATTATTAGAGTGAAATGTTAATGACATTTTAAAAATTATGAAAATAATATTGGTTGTTTTGATTGAAAATGAAGAGACTATTATAAATAAACCATATTAGCTATGAAAATTTTTGAATGTAACAACGATGTATTTATTAGTGATATGCAAGTATAAGTAATCTCACTATAAAGATATGAAATTTATTAGATTGTTAGTTACATTTGGCATGTGAGGTTCACTATTTATGCGTTTATTTATCATTAGTGGGTGATGTTACATACCAGTGATGACGTGGTATTACCATTATATTGAATTTTTAATCAAATTTTGTATCAAAAAATAATTTATCATTATATAATTTATTTTAAGGCTTATATCCATTTTTTTTTTGTATTGTCCATGATACACTAGTTACAAATAATAATTTTTTTCTTAATGTTTCCTGAAATCAATCGTAAAAAATTTACGTGAAATATTTTTGTAAAAATTATTATAATTAGTAAGTGCTCCCTCTAAATTAATTTTCTGGCTCCGCCACTGGTAGTGTACTGAAAGTTTGTATAGTGTACAAATAGATTTTTCCATCATTTTTTTTTTAATTTTATAAAAAGGATAATGTCTTGTTTTCTCTAACTGGTAGATAAAATGGCTTCTTTTTTTTTTAAAAAAAAAAAACATGAATTGAACAATTCAAAACATATTCAATTAATTTGATTTGTTTAATGGATGATATGCTCGACCAACCCTATAAATAAACCTTTCAATTTATTTAATCTTTCACTCCATTTACTTCTAAAAATGAGATTTTTTAAATAATAATAATTTCAAATAACTTTTAATTAATTGAAATGAAACTGAAGGCTGTTAAATTGGAATGAAATTATTCTTCTTTAACCTCTGTCAAATAATCATTCTATAATATTTTACTTCAATTAAAGCAAACACTATAAAAAAAAATTTAAAAAAAAAAAAAAAAAAAAAAAACTATGCAAGCCGCCTGTCCCTTGCACGGGCCTTATTAACAAGAAAAAAGGAAACTACAAAATAAACAAAAATTCATCTACACATTAATTTTAAAAAATCAAATGAAATAGACATGGTTTTTTTTCCATAAATTTGTAACAAATTAAATTATGAGTTTTTAATTTTATGAGTAGACTATTTTAGTTGCCACAATTAAAATATTAACAAATAAAATATCACATAACATAAATTTTAGAAATTATTAAAAATTATTTATGAAAATTTTCATATTTTACAAATAAATAATAAATAAAAAATGAAATTAGAAATCATAACAACTATTAGGTTAAGTTGTTATTACTATTTCTATATATTTGCATTCTTATTATAAATAAATATATATTCGAGTAATGCTATAATACACATCTCTAAGAGAGTAAATGTCGTATAATTATCCTTCTTTAATCTCTATCAAATAATCATTTTACTATATTTCTATAAAAAAAATACTATCTTAAAATCAAAAAAATAAATTTTAATTAAAAAAAAAATTGTGCCAACTTGCCGTGCAAGCGCGGCAAACCGACATGGTATATATAAAGTTGGCCGGGGTGGCAGACAACAAACAAAACAAAAATAAATAAATAAAAGAAAAATAAATAAAAATAAAATGTTATGGCCACCAGCAACCCACCTGCCTCGACCTATCTCTCCTATATCATCTTTTACTTTCCCCATTTCTTCTTTTCCTTCCTTTTTCTTTCCCTTTCAATTATTTTATTTATTTATTTATTTTGGCCCCAATTCATTCATTTTAAACTGAGCAAATTTGCTGTCATCCGTTTTCTCTCCCCATCTCTCTCAGTTTCATCTCCCTTCCCGTTCATGTTTCTCTCAGACTGTTTTCTCTCCTAGATTGTTTGTAATACAATTGTAAGTTTAGTTTGGGAGTATTTAGAATGAGAATTAGCCAATTTATAAAAAAAGAAAGTCCTTAATTTTGTCAAACCTTTCATACCTTAAGCCTTACAAAGTCATATTTTGGAGATTTATGGAGCAATTTCAGATTATTAAAGTCTTGGAAATTGAGGAGATCATTTTGAAGTAAATTCGGATGGTATACAATATGCTTTTTTTGAGGCAGTGGCTTTGTTTTAGTCCAAGATCGGACTGGACCGTGCTATTGGGCCGTGGGGGCCCACCACGGGTCCCGTTTTGATAACCCGAACCGTTCAATATGCAGAACTCGTCGAGTACTATATGCTTGTAAAAAATCACGTTGATCGGATATCGATAGCTATGTGAACAAAACAGTTTTTTATCAACCGTTAATTGTTTCACCGTCCATTTTTTTTTATACAAAACTGATTTGATCACATAGCTATTGATATCCGATCAACGTAATTTTTTACAAGCATGTAGTACTCGACAAGTTCTACACATTGACGGTTCAGATTATCAAAACGAGTCCAAAAAATGGGCCTCATAGGCCGAACTGGACGGGTCTAGTCTTGATCTCAACTTGAGACAAGCTGGACCCTTCTTTTAAATCTCTTTGCAAAGAGTTTCCTTTTAATTACCTTCAATTTGTTATCTTCTTGATTATTGTGATTATTTAATAAAGTCTGTGAAATCATTCGGGGTTAATTCATTTGATTATTTTGGTCATTTGATAAGTTTTGTGAAATTATGTGTAAAACAGTAGTGATTTGTCTAACTAAATGATGTGAAAATGCTCCGTACTTGAATCGAATAGACCCTACCAATAAGCTTTGCACCAATATGCCCGGATAAGCAGTTGTGCTTGGATAAGGTGGGTGAGGCCGATCATTGGTCATGTATTGAGTAAGACCGGATATTTGATCCTGGGTAAATTATCATATGTGAGATTATTTGTTTGTGGAATTCAAAAAATTCCTTATTAATGTCGTATCATTTGTGCAATGTTGTAAATTATTGGATCCATGATGATTTATACTCTATCCAAACTTTGTTATTCTTGTCATATTGTATACTTCTCGAATTAATTTATTTTTCAGGTGTGGAGCAATTTAGTGGAGATTGGATTTGAAGTTCCAAAGCATTTATTGAGATAGAGATTTTGGAACCCACCACCATATATTTATTTTGGAGGCTGTTGTATATTTGGAGACATTTGTGTAATTATTCAGCTTGTTTGGTTCTGGTTTTCAGAAAACAGTTTTCAAAAAATTCTATTTTTTTTTATTTTTCCTATTTTAATATTTTCAATGGATTTTTTTAATATTTTAAGCAATTTTTTTTTAAAATTTTTAGACACACCTAACATAAATACACTTAAAAAGTATAATATTTGTGAAAAAAAAATCTTTAAAATATACACTAAATACCAAAAAATACAAAAAAAAAATAATTTTTGTATTTTTGTGTATTTATTAATTTTTTAAAATATTTTTTCACAAATATTTTACTATTTAGATACATCTAAGTAAGGTGCATCTAAAAAAATGAAAAAATTACTTAAATTTTTAAAAATATTCAATAAAAACAAAAAAAAAAACACGAAAAAATAAAAACTCAATTTTTAAAAAACTGAATTTAGAAAACTAAAATCAAATATACTCATTATTTTTTGGGACAGATTTATATATTTTTTTAGGTTCATTTAGTGTAATAACTGCCCGAAAAGTGGGCCATTACAAACGCACTGTAACAAATCATGAACATATCATGGACAGTGACAATGGTTCGGAAGGGGACATGGAGCGGCAGTAATGGTTGAGGGAGAGGAGATGACTTGTAAGAAGTGAGGGTCTGGCAACGATGATCAAGTTGCAGAAAGATGTCGGCAATGGCGGTGAAAGGGGGTGGCGGCAGTGGTTGAGTAGAGAAGCTAAGGTAGTGACGATGGTTTGATAAAGAAAATGGATAGCGATCATGATCAGGATGGAAGGGAGTGGCTGGCTAAGTTAGTGTTTGTTGGATTAGGGTTTTCAAGATTTTGAGGAAGGTGATGAAGAAGAGCATATGAATGTCTTTTTCTATATTAATTTCACATTAATTTTTTCAAAAAGGGAGGCCCAGTAACAAAATTGGTGAGTGTATTACACTCTCTATTAGTTTTGATGGAAAGAATAACAATTGCAATTTAGTCCAAAACCATGAGGGAGTTGTCTGCATATTTCTCAACTATAACGGCCTGGGTTAAAGCTTCATCCTTTTGTACTCTTGCTATTGGGTTGTGACTATTTTGGGATTTGTATTGTCCCTTCCTTGGGTGTTGTTGTCTCCAGGAACCCTGTTTTGCACCCGACATATTGGGCAGAAGTATTTTCCTGTTTGCAAGGTCGCGCTCACAAGGATGCTAGGTCGCCCCCGCGAGAGGCCGTGACCAATCATGGCCCTCATGTCTGTTGGCCTAGCAAAATGCATGGCCTATGATGGCTCGTGAGAGAGGCCGCGATCCGTGTGATGACGCCCGCGATGGGCGAGCTTCACCCACGATGGTGTTAATGCCCACGATGTCACCCACAACCAAAGCACGCCTTCAAGTCCTTGTATAGGAGAGAATCGCAAAGGCCGCAAGGGGCTGCGAAGGCAGGCTGCTACTTGAGAGACCGTACCCATGGTGTGGTAGTCTGCGGCCGCGATTATGTCACTCGCGACCGCAGTGTGTTGTTCGCCCCCGCGAGGCAACTGTCTATATATACCTCCAAAAACTGAAAATATCTATTTTCTTGTGCTCATCTTCTCATTTTCTCTCTCAGATGCCATTTTCGAAGCTTTTGATCTTTTAGCCTTGGTTTTCATCTAATTTCGCATATTTCCTACCCCTAGTGCTTAAGGCTTTAAGGTAGAGCAAGTTTAGGGCTACATTTTAATTTGGAAATTTCAAGTTTTCAGCATCATTCACTACAACAAAATGGTACTTTAATGACAAAATCACTTCGTCTCCAATAGTGAAATTTTCGTCACCAAATTGATCCGTGACGAAATAATTTCGTCACCACGTTCGTCTCCAATTCGTCGTCACTAAAAGTACTCGGTGACGAAAATTTATTTTGTCACCTATTATTGGCATTTGGTGAAGAAATATTTCGTCACTAAATATTAAATATTTTGTCACCTATAACATCCATTTCGTCACCAAAATTAAATAAAATTTTATTATATTTATTTTGGATGACAAAATATTTCGTCATTAAAAATAGTGATAAAATTTTTAGTGACGAAAATATCGTCACCAAAAGATGGAAAAAAAAGACCCTTCAGTGACGAAAACTTTCTGTCAAGAAATATTTTAATTTAGTGATGAAATAGTGAATGTGTGACAAAATTATTTGTTGGGATTAAAAAGTTTTAGTGTCAATTTTTTTTCGTCACCAATAATAAATAATTTTTAAAAATTGAGGGGAGGGTTATATTTGCAATTTATATATTTTTTTCAATAAATAATACCTGTACATTTTAATAATCTATTAAATAAAATATTTAATACAAATCAATATAAAATTAAACTGTTCATTATCATAAAATAACCCAAGCAAAATATATGTCTCATAGTATCAAGGAAATTAATATATATATATATATATATATATATTTTTTTTTGATCGGCAAAGAAAAATTTCATTAAAAACAAGACATTACAGGTACAAGGAAATAAAACGCATTGTGAGAGATTCGAAGAGTAAAAACTCACTCTCCTACTACTGCTACTCGCGTTCTTACAACCAACCCCTAAGCCTCACGAATTTAAATTTTAAAATACAACTAAAAAATAAAAACCACACTTGAGGCCCCACCTAAACACCCACACTGCCAGCCCACGCTACCCATCTGCTACAGCCCACACCACCTACACTGCCAGCCCATGCTACCCATCTGCTAAAACCCAAGCTCTTCTTCTTACACACACCCACTGCAGCTCCCCTGCTGCTAATTTTGAAACTGAATCTTTACACCTAAGCTGCTAGCCCACCTGTTACACTCCCCTACGCCTGACAATACCCACGGCCCAACGCCCACCTGCTACTACTGCTAAAACTTATCACCAACTTGTTGCACGCTCCTCTCTGCACCTGACTCTTGGAACACCCCACGCCTCTTGAGCCCCACGCCTGATACACACTTGATACACTGATACACGCTTGATACACCCAACCTCCATGCTTGCCGGACACTCAGACGCCATTCCCGTCGAGGACCACCTGTGGCCGAACCTCCTTTGCTTCACCTTCATACTTGACAGCCTCTTCTTGCACCATTCACTCACCTCTTCTTGCTTCCTTCACCTCTTCTCCGTGACCCGAACAACACCCTCCACTGCAGACACCGAGCACCATCGGCAGCCTCTTCTTGCTTCACCATCGAGAACCACCCGAGACCAAAACTACTTTGTTTTGCCTCTGAACATCGACAGCCTCTTCTTGCTTCACTCTCCTCTTCAAGCTTGACCGAACACAAAAATCGACCACCATAGGATTGAACGGAAATCACCCCTCAAACTCTCACTCGCACAAAGCGCTCGAATGAAGATCCTAAACTACTCTGGAACCTCCACCCCTCAAACTCCCTCTTCGCAGCGAAGTGCTCGAATGAAGATCCTGAACCAACCCACGCATGGCCGAAACTGAAACCCATGGCCGAAGCACTATCACCGAACCACTTCAATCGAGAAAAGAACCCACCAAAACCACCCAACAAAGCTTCCAAAACACCAAAACCCAAGGAGTAATTAGCTAAAAGCCCCAAAGAAAACCTGCGAACACAAGCAACCAAGACAAAAATGAAGTGATAAACCCTTAACAAATCTAGAGATTAGATCCGAAAAAGGAGGAAAGCAGAATACAAATGGGGGCTCAAGATTATTAGGAGAGAAAACAACAACACAAAGAGAGGAAACTAGGCCAGCCAACTACCATGGCCAAAGGCGGCGGCCGGCTGGCAAACGGTGAGGCCGAGATAGAGTTTTTTTTTTTAGAGAGAGAGTTTTTTTTTTTAATAGTTGCTGTGTGTTTGAAGAATTTTCTTGATAAGGAAATTAATATATAACATCCAAATTATAACATCTATTTTAGTAAAATCAAAAACTACAACACAATCAAAATAACTTGTGCATTTTAATAACCTGCTGAATATAATATCCATCACAAATCATTACAAAAACCTGTTCATTTGGTAATATCAACAAAAACATGTTCATTTTAATCTATTCAATAAAATATCAACAAAAAGATAAGATCCATCACAATATATGAATGTTTTGGCCTGATTCAATGACCTTGAAATATCAACAAAATTATTATTTTACCAACAATTTGTCAAACCGTTCCATGAATTTGCTGTCATTCACCACTGCATTTATACACCCAAATGTCACATATGACTTAGCAATTGGGTCAATTTGAACTGGTATGCTACTCATTTTCCCATATATATATGGATTGGCATTTCAAGTTTTATATTTCTTCTTCTAGGTAACTTCAGGGATGCAACCCCTCAAGTCAAAATTTAAGATATTTATTAAGTATACTAATGCACGAAAATGTATGGAATAAGAAAAATACAAGAAAAAAATAAACCACATAGAAAAGAGACAATTTTTTTGAAATTTTATTACTAAAAAAGAATTAAACAGCCTCGAAAACTTCAAGTTCAATTTATATCAAATAATGTTTGGTGACCAAATCACAATCCACAACCCAAATCAAGCCAAGATTGCCAGGGACAAATTTCATTAAAAGGCCTTTTATATTTGGCTTTCACAAGCCCCTAATAGCACAAATCAACCCAACAAGAACAAAATCAAGACATGTGAATCCAAAAGAACAGTTATAAAACCCTAATAAAAAATAGCAAACACATATATGACAGAGCCAAACAAATATTCGGAGATAATGAAATTCGAGTATCAAATCAGAAATTGAGAAAGGGTTTGTAAAGCATGGGGCGTGTTTGGGAATTTTGAAGAGGAAATTTAAAAAATGGAGTGATTGTAAAAGAGAGAGAGAGAGAGGGGGGGAATCCAAACATACCTCAAGAATGGAACAGTTAATCGTCACCGCCGCCGAATGGAGAGCACCGTTCGAAGTCGAAGTTGTCTTTCCTTCGAACCCTCTCTCTTCTCCCCCTCTTCTACTAGGTTTTGCAGCTTACAAATTCTATGTTCAGAAGCCAAACGAAAAAATTAGTAGAGCCTATTTTGGGTTTTCTTTTGCCGCCCAATTTTGCCTCCGAAATTGGTGACAAAATTATTATTGACAACGAAACTGTTTTCTCACCAAAGGATATAAAAATATTAAAAATTATTGGTGACGAAAATATGTTCGTCATTAATAATTTTATAATTTGTGACAAATTGTTTCCTCACCAAAAATCTCAAAAATTTGGCACCATCCAAAAAAAAAAGGGGGAAAAATATTCAGTGACAAAAAAAAATTAAAATAATGACGAAAAATAATTTCGCCACCTAATTTTTTTATTATCTATGTAGATTGGTGACGAAATTTTATTTTTCTCTCTAAAAATAGTACATTTGGAGACGAAATATTATTTTCTTCACTAAAAGGTACGTCTTTCGTGACAAAATTTATTTTCGTCATTAGTTTTCGTCTCCAAAGACTCTTTTTGTTGTATTGGTTTTCGGGTGTTGTTCATCTTCTCCTCGTGCTTTAAGGTAGGGATTTTTTTAACGACTTGTACGTTACTTAACCTTGTTATGCGTTAGTTGAGTAAGCTAACACTTTGGGGAGTCTTGGTTTTGATTAGAGTATGTTTGAATGTCTAAAAGAGATATTCTCTTGATATTTTTCATAAAAGCCCTTTTTGGTTAGTTATAAGGATAAGTGTTGTTGAATGCTTTTTAAATGAAAACTTCTAATATTTATCAAAATCATTGAATTGGTATATACTGGAAATGGATTATACTATTGAGGAATCGTTATGTTATGGAGAGTATTGGACTTATAACGGGAATGATGAAAATATAACACTTCGTTGATGTGTTGGAAACGGTGAGTTATGCTCTTTATACTTATATTGTCCATTTTGGAATATACCGAATAGAGATAACTATTTTGGCTATTTGTGGATGATAGCTTTGTTTGTTGTAGAAATTGCATGAGAACTAGGTTGATTGAACCAATTTACTCATCCATCGCATTTACTCAAATGTTTCATACTCATGCATTGAAAAGGATTATTTTTTAGAAAATGGGTGAATACCGTGGTGAATCTAGTTAGGAGTGTGGGTTGCGGCATTTATGTTTGCCTTTGTGTCCTTAGTGAAAATCTAGAAACTTGTGTGGTTAGATGTCAATCCTTCGAAATAGTACCCCAATAAAATGGCTATTGGTAGTGCTTTTATAGCCTACTTGCAAACACATGCCTAGAGATTCCAGTGTGTGCATTTACTACCATGTTTTCTAATTGAAGGAATAAAATATATATGCATGACTCATGGTTTAACTTTGGCATTACATCTGTTTTGAAAAGGAAAAAATGCATGTTTCGATAATGACATTTCATGTTCGTTCACCTTATGGCTTTGTTAAGCATCATATAGATCATCAAAAATATCTTTACTGGCTTTAGCTTACCCTATGTGGAAAGACATTTCAGATGCTAATGGTTTGTCTCTGCCAAGAGAATAGCTTGGGAGGATATTGAAGCTAAAGGCTCACTTTTGTATTCTTATTTTGTTTAAGCCTCGGGCTTCCATGTATTGGGCTTAAAACTCACTTTTGTTGTAACAAAGTATAATCTTGGAAACCTATAGCCACTAAGGCTTGAAATTGTAATAATTTAGATATTAGTGCTCAATGATCACATGCTATAAATTTAGGTTTTAAAAGCCATGAATGCATTATGCATGTAAACCGATTCTGTAATAGTGTAATACTATGAAGCAATAATAATCTCAATGTATAAAATCTTGATTTACTTCTGCTTGTTGAATAGTTAAATGTTTAAGTAATGGATAGTCCAAATTGTCAATATTTTCGGGGCATTACATAAACCATAGGGGGTAAAGTGCTCTAGCCTTAAACTGCAAGGGAGCAAAATGAATTTTACCCTTTAAGATTTATAATTCATTTGTAATGGCATAATTATTGAGTTGAGTCTTACATAATGAAATTTGTAATAAATTAAAATTTGACTTATTGTGTCATTGTAGTTAAAATTATGAAACTTAAATTGTAAATTTCAATTTTTTTTATGAGAAAAATTAGTGAAACATCTCTCTCAAACTTTTGATAGTAGGAGAGGTCCTATATGTTTTTTTTCTTATTAGTTAAGGTCTCTCAATAATATTAAAAGAGAAATTTCAACTCGTCACAGAGAAATTTAGACAAATTTCTCTATACTGAAATTTCTCTGTGCCAAAATTTCTCTATATCGAAACTTCTCTATAAAAATGTTGAGGGACCCCAACTACTATGAAAATGTTACATGTCCGTTATCTTATAAAATCTTAATATCAAAAACCTTAAGCTAAAAATCCCTTAAAATAGATATTAAAGAAAAATCAATGCTCAACATGTCACAACCTAACCCCGGTACCCAGAGGTTAGATGTCGTGACAAGTCAATAACTGAGGTTATCAAAGGTCAAATCAAAATTAAATAAATTTATAACATAGCAGAATAAAATAAAAGGGTACCTACATATTTATTTTTATTAAAAACAATATATTGAAACTTTTATTTTTTTACATTGTCAGAGCCAGACTATGATTACAAAGTGTTTTGTGCCTATCTCATGCATTGGTCTTGTTACTTCCAACTTATGAACAAGGGGTTAACACTCCTCCCTAGGCCTCATCACCTGAAAGTGTTTAACAGTTATAAGCACATGGCAGAGTGAGAAATATTATACTAAGTATAAAGGTATAAAAATTATCATGGATAATACAGTGAATAGTTTGGTTCGAATAAATAAATCATGTTAAATAACAGAAACAAAATGCAGAAATCATGTAACAAAATAGTCATAACGACAGTATAGAACAAAACAAAAGGTCAATTATGAATCCATAACGCATGTATGGACTCAAGAGGTGACTCTTACGGACTCTAGAGGTAGCTCCTACGATAGTGTAGCACTTGGCTCCGCACAGTACTTTGTCCACACCAAAGGGTCACCCAAGTAACAATCAAAGGGCCAATGGTTATTTAAGTCCCCCAAGGTATGGGACCTCCATTGTGGTACTTACAAAATAATTATTCTCAAAAACATATTTAATAAACGGTTATATCCATGGATTTTCCTTTTTAAGCAAATAAGGTTCATTCAACAAATAATATACTTTAAAAATTAATATAATTTGCAAAACATAATTTTTATAAAACAATTTAGGATAGCTCAATATATAATAAAACTCACCTTAATATCGATTCCTACTATTTCCTTTTTATTTTCCTCTGATCTTTCCAA
The DNA here is from genome assembly GCF_055761805.1 of Camellia sinensis. Taxonomy (NCBI): domain Eukaryota; kingdom Viridiplantae; phylum Streptophyta; class Magnoliopsida; order Ericales; family Theaceae; genus Camellia; species Camellia sinensis. Next base: position 106,483,500 of record NC_138962.1, read on the forward strand.
GGCCCTTCTCCTTTACTCCCCTTCCACTGATTCACTTTTTGTTTCATTAGCTTGCTATCTAATCCCCTGATATACTTGAGCTTAGGTGATGATTCATTCCCCTAGCAATCATTGCTTTCACATGTGGCTTTCTTGGAGCCTCTAGCCATATTCCCTCTTGGCCCAATATTATGATAATTTCATGGTTATGTTTTGATTTGGCCCAAATAATATAATAATTACATTATTATATTTTGGTAAAAATAATGCCCCAAATTTTTAATTTAGTTTACATTTTAGCACATATTATAAAATTAAATATTTTATTTTATTATTAACTGAAGTTTGTAACTATGATCTTTTTCAAGCATTAATTTAACTATTTATAAAATAAAATAACTAATTTGGCTTAAGACATTGAAAAATAGATAATAGTATGATTTTATTCAAGGTGTTATAATAATTAATCTATCTATTTTTTCTTAATCCAATCATAATATACTTACATTTAATTTTTTAAAATAAATTTTGGAGAAATTAGTCTAACATCCCTCTCCAACTTTGGGTAGTATGAGAGGTCCACAAATTTTTTATGTTAGATAAGGTCCCTCACATCCTTTGCATCGGTTTTATTAAAAAAAAAATCAATTTTACCCTCACTCTTCTCCCTCTCTACATATTTGGGTCACTCTTCTCTCTCTTTTTACATATTTGGGTCTATCTATCTCTCACATCCATTTCTTTGATCACTCTCTTCTCAAACCCTAGAACCTAAACCCACTATCTCGTCATTCTCTGATGCCACCACCTCCGTCTTCTTCCGCTCTAATTATCGTTTAGATTTGGGTCTCTCTCTTTTCTCTCTTTCATTCATTTTCTAATCTCTCTCTTTCCAAACCTTAGAACCCAAATCCACCATCCTCATTCTCCGACACTAGAATGCTACTTCAAAAATAATCAAAAAAAACAAGAACCAAATACTAAATTTGTGGTCGCCAAAGAACAATGATCTAGTAAGAGAAAACCAAAGTAAGCAAAGGCGATGAAGAATAGCAAGGAATAGGCACATCGACTATAGGTTTTGCACATCACAATCCTCTTGGAATTTCTCTGAGTGTGTTTGTGTATTGACGTGTGTGCATGTTCATGTGTGGAATTTCTCTGGCTATCACACACTTACTACTTCACCAGCATGTTGATTTTATCTAGCTATCACACATACACTTACTATTTCTCTAGTTGTGTGTGGAATTTCTCTGAGATGTAGATTTTCTCTAGTCACTTTAAACTTTACACTTAATACTCTCTTCTGCATATGAAATTTCCCAAACCTACATATAAAATTTCTCAATAAATGTAGTCAGAGAAATTTACTCTCTCATGCATTTGATTTTCACTAGACACATTATACACTTGCATGTTTATTTTTCTAGCACATTTGATTTTCTCTAAAATGTCTCTGCCATGTTGATCTTCTTTGGCCATAACACACTTGCAATTTGACTTGCATATAAAATTTCTTTGCAAATGTAGTCAGAGAAATTTACTTGCATGTTGATTTTTTCTAGCACATTTGATTTTCTCTTAAATTGCTTTGCAAATATAGTCAGAGCAATTTATTTGCATGTTGATTTTCTCTAACATATTTGACTTTCTCTGAAATTTCTCTACAAATGTAGTCAGAGAAATTTAATTGCATGTTGATTTCTCTAACACATTTGACTTTCTCTGAAATTTCTCTACAGATGTAGTCAGAGAAATTTACTTGCATGTTGATTTCTCTAACACATTTGACTTTCTCTAAAATTTTTCTGCCATGTCGATCTTCTTTAGCCATCACACACTTGCATTCTTACTTGCATATAAATTTTCTCTACAAAATGTAGTCAGAGAAATTTATTGATCAGAAATCAACGAACAACGAACAACTCGAAATCAACTCCATTGATCTAACAAATTTGACTGAAATTATTATAAATCAATGTAATTTCCCTTATTAAAAGTCAGAAAAATTTCACTAACTAAAGGTAGCTAACATAGTGAAATTTTGTCCATTTTTTCCCCAAATTTCATACTCACCATCGATCTTATTTGATAGATCTCGACGAGAGCATTGCAAAAATATAATTTTTGTTGAAAATGGACATCTAAATCAAAAGTTATTAAATTTATAAGTTTTCAAAATTTTCAAAAAGTGAAAGAGGTTAGACTGAATGTAAAATGAAAGGATATTTTGGTCCAATAATTTTAGATATAAGATGCGCATGTTTTTGAAGGACCTCGGGTAGTATGAAAGTTTGGAGTGTCCTTTATATCCTGAAATTGCAATATTAGGGACCATAAAAAAAAAAAAAAACTATAAATTTTGTATACCTTCCATTCCTACATATTTTTTTGTTTCTAAATTAATAAAAAAAAATTAAATAATTAGAATCACTTTTAATTTTATATTACTATTTTTTTTTTCTTCAATTTAACTATTATTATTAATGTCAAATTGAGTGTTTATTTCACTATGTTATAATTTAATATCATATAAAATCATTATATATATTTATTTTAGTTATACTTTTATAGTATGATAGGATTAAGATTATTAAAATACACATAAATAATTGAAATAAAATTATTATATATGTTTATTTAAATAACATTTTTATAGAATGACAAAATTAAGATTATCAAAATAAATAAGTAGGGCTATTTTTAATTCTAAATGACTTTTTTCTCCAATTTAATTATTTTTTTAATATTAAAATGAATATTTATTTAATTATATTGAAATTAAGTACAAAAGTATCATATATATATATATATATATCCAAAATGGGTATATTACACTTTACCTCTTTATATTTGGTCACTTTCTCACTTTAGCTTTTCATATTTCAAGTTTTCCCAATTCACTCCTAAAGCCAATTTTTGTTGAAATTTGATAGAAAATGATATATTTGTTGGGGGAAAAAATGGTTTTATGGTGACTTTAATGTGAAATTAAAGTAGGTCTCAACCATTAGTTGAGGTGGAATTAAATGGGTTTAGATTATTTGTAACAAGATCTTTGCACCACAAAAAAGAATGACCAAAAATCATTAAGAAGTGAATGAGAAATTGTCTGATAAAGTTGGCCTCATGAATGAGGTATTGGAAATTGTGTATAACTACCAATCCCACATTGATTTTAGAGGAAAGCTTGGATGGGTATTTAAACGTCAACATTTTGATAAGGACATGAGCCCTTTGGGGCATTCAAATTTTCTGAAGGAAGGGAGTTATGGATGCTTCAAGAATGGGCTTGGACCAAAACTATGGTCCAAGTTCGTTATGCAAAAATTACCACACGGGCGTGTGCCGCCCGAGTGGTCCGGGGTCCGTGGCTTGTGGATCTTGGATCTTGAGGCTTTGGGTTAGGTTTGGGCTGGGCCAGATTGGTGGTCCACCAACCTAATCATTTTTGGGCCAGGTTTGTTTGATGGCTACAAATATACACGTGTATGTAAAGTGTGTAAGTCACACACTTACTCCCCATCATTATACATTGCTCCATCAGTTTTGCAAGAGTGATGGGTGCATTTGCTGCTAACCTTCATGGCTAGAAGGCTCCTCCACTCTCCCCCATTATGTATAAAAGGAGGCCATTTTCCTTAGCCTCAACACATAATTTTTGCCTCCATATTATACAGTCAGACTGCTATATATTTTTCCTTCCTATGTGAGAGAGTACTACCATTGTCAGTTCGCCGGAGCTGAACAGAACGTGTTTCTACGTTAGCTAGTCTATACCGTCGTATCCTGAAAGATAGACGCCAACACCCCTCCAGCACCCATGGTGAGGAGGTGCATCTATTTTAAGGAAACTGTGGTATCACACAGGTTCCGATTTGCTTCCTTTTCTATTTTATTTTAGTGTTTAATCTTATTAAATATTTCTATTCAACAACGTGTAATCTTTAGCATCAGTTATTTTATGATTTCTTTTTCTGTAATATAAATCTAATTCATTATGAATCTGTTTATTTTATTTTATTTATACAATTTGAACAACAATCTTAAACCAAATTATATGTTTCTCATGAAATTAACAAATAGATTCATATTAATTTGTACTAGATTAATTTCCCCACTGTATGAGATTTCAATTTTGTAACATGCTATTGTTTTGGTCTGAAGCACCAAACACCTGTATTAAGCCCACTATTTCAATTCTTTATGGGCATGTTTGATTAACAGGATTAGAGCATGGGATTGTGATTATTAATCCGTGGACCCAATAATCATGTGTTTGTTTTGAAATTTTGTTTCAAGATTATTAATCCAATGGATAATTAATCCAACAAATTTGTAGGATTATTAATAATGGGGTAAGGGTAGGATTATATATCCTGAGTTGGAAAATAAAATAAAAAGACACTTTTACCTTCATATGTTTTCTTATCCAATGCAAATCAAACAATGGATAAGGGGATAATTTATCCTACTAATCCAATTAGATAGTGAATACCACACTAATTTGATGAGATTATTAATACCTTCACTATTAGTCTTGTAAATCAAACATGGCCTATATGTTGTTCTTGTTTACAAATTCACTTTGATAAGTCCACTGTTTCACTGCATAAACTAGTTGTATTTATGTGTGTCATTAAATATTCTAGGATTTCCAACACGCTGGTTGCTACTGTTTCAATGTATATGCTATTAATGATTAGAAATTCATAGGTAAATTAACTTATGCAATGTTTTGTTCTACTTTTTAGTTTTAATTTGTGTACATAAATTGCATGCTTCTAGGTTTAGGGAAATTTTTTATCTTGGTTTTACATGAGATGTACTACTTTAGTTAAGTAAGTAAATACAGTTTGCATGCTATTTGGTTCTAGTATAATTTTAATTTCATGGGTATAATTCTAAGTTTCCTACCATGTTGTGAATGCTTTTTATTTTATAATTTTATAATGTAATTTGCATGCTCATGAATGTCTCAAATTGTAGTTAATGATTCCTTGCCAATTATCTTCTAGTTTCTAGTATAATCAATATGTTCAATATCTACTACATTCTAGTTTGATTCACATGTTTATTATTTCTTAAATTTTTAAGATAATTTGCACGTTCTTTAATTTTCTAGATTTACGTCAAATTACATGCTTATTATTTTCTAGAGTTCTACAATTGTTTGCATGAGTTTATTTCAAAATTTTTAGTTTAATATAATTATTTACATGTTAATTACTCTAGAATTATTTGCATGTTAATTGCTAGAATTATTTACATGTGTATTAAATTTTTAATTTAAGTATTTGGAGTTATAAAGTTTTTGTAACTTGTCTATATTTATTTACATGTTTATTGTGTGAATTAAATTTTAAATTTAATTTTGGAGTTTTAGTTTTATTTGTGTAACTTATATAGCATTTTTACTTTTTACTTAATCTTGCTATTTAGTATATTGCTAGAAGGGTTAAATACACTTATTGCTTTTACAGTTTCTTTCAATTTGTTGCTTTGTTTTTGTAGTGTTTTTCTTCTAACATTCTTTACAGGAATACCTATGCGAAAAGGAAAAGGAAAAAACAAAATACAAATCCAATAGAATTTGGAATTGCAATAAAATAAATATTTGGACTACTAACCTTTTGTTGAACAGAAATACCTAAGCGAGGAAAGGAGTTTTGGACATTTGAAGCAATTTTTTGCTTGTGTTTAGTAGTGGTTAATTACCTAAGTTTTAAGCAAGTTTGTTTGCTTGTATTGTTTATACTTGTTGTAGCAATTTTTTAATTGCTTGTATTGTTTATACTTGTTGTAGCAATTTTTTAATTGCTTGTAAGTTTGAAACTTAGTTTGTTTTAACCTAGTTTATCCCCTAGAAAAGTTAATTCTAAAAATTGTTTCCCATGGACTAGGAGTCAACATGCCCTTGAAAGTTTTGTCTAAGGTTAATTGGGTCTTAAGTGGGACCGTTATGACCCCTCCAGTCTTTCCGAAAACTTTCCTGACCATGTTCGATTCTAAGGTAAGTAGTGAGACTAGTTTTAAATTAAATTTTCAACTTTGGGATTTTCTAGTGTTAAGTTTAATTTCTAAAAACACGGAATAGTGAAATTCTGTTGTATTTTTCAGAAATGGCAACTGTCACTAATGCTGCTGCTAATGTTAGTGGGGATCAGAACCCCGGGGCAACGAGCTTTCCAAATCCTACTGTGACCTATGTGGTCAACCCTGTTGCTACTCCTGTTGTTCTAGGAGGACCGCTCAACCATCATGAGCGCCTGAAGAAGTTCACTGGAGTGAATTTCAAGAGGTGGCAGCAAAAGATACTGTTCTACCTGACTACTCTTAGCCTTGCGAGGTTTTTGAGGGAAAATCCACCAGCCGTAGAGGAGAATGAGCAAGACAAGCAAAAGCTTATGGCTTTAGATGCTTGGAAGCAGTCAAACTTCCTTTGCCGGAACTATGTCCTAAATGGCTTGGCCAATTCACTGTTCAACGTGTTTTATGCCAATAAGTCGGCAAAGGAGCTGTGGGATGCTTTGGACAAGAAGTACAAGACCGAGGATGCTGGGGCAAAGAAATTTGTCGTTGGTCGGTTTCTGGACTTCAAAATGATGGACTCAAAAACCGTCATTAGTCAAGTAGAAGATTTCCAACTAATTCTGCACGAGATTCATGCAGAGGGAATGTTCTTGAGTGAATCATTCCAGGCAGCTGCGTTGATTGAGAAGCTGCCTAACGGTTGGAAAGACTTCAAGAACTACTTGAAGCACAAATGAAGGAGATAACAATCGAAGAGCTCATTGTCAGGCTTCGGATTGAAGAGGACAACAAGAGAAAATGGGGGAATACCTCCACTGCGAAAGCAAACATAGTTAAGAATGGCTAGTCCTTTGGGGTAAAGAAGAAGCTACCGACAGGCAAAAGTTCAAAGCTGGGGGCAAGAGGCGGTGTCTCCAAAAGGCCAGTCTACAAGCCGCATGAACCTACTTTTAGGTTCAATGGAAAGTGATTCAACTATTGAAGCGATGGGCATCAGGTAGTTGATTGCCACAGGAAGAAGAAACTCTACAAGAAGTACCCTCCACAAAACAAGAGCCATGCCCACATGGCTGAAATGGATGATATGTCATAAGATGTGGATGATATGTCACAAGATGTGGACGACATGCATCTGTCAACTGTCGTCTCAGAGGTAAACATGGTGGCTCTGACACTGTATACTTCTTGGATTAACGGGATTGCTTTGAACACCTTTATTTTTATACTTGGAGCCTCTTAGATTCGTTTTGGAATATTGATTAAGGTGGTATCATGTTTGGGAAGTAGGATTAAACCAAAAACTTTGATTCGGATAATTATCCTATGAGCAGTCATCACTCTTTTGTCCTTTTCTTTTTCCACACTTTGAATTTGTATGTGAGGCTCGAACCATTGGAAAGCTTATTTTTGAGGCTTCAATTTGGACACAAGAACAACCTAAAACGGAGTCCGGACGAGAGAGTTATGCCCATTTGAATTCGAGTATCTGTGCTGGAAGCAAGTACGCTCAAGTGCAGGAATAGCGCTCGAGCGATCTGTGCAAATTTCAGAGATTCTTGGAGCTCTTTTTCTACACTCTAGCCTAGCTTTCTTCGCTCGAGTGAACTGGTCGATATCAGTCACTTTAAAGTGAGGCCTAAAAATTTTATTTTTTCTTCTTCTCTTTTCCCCTTCTCCTCTATACCCGAAAACCCTAGCCCTAAAAACCTTGATTTCATCCATTTTTTCACCTAGAATCCACCATAGATCTTGTATTAAAGATGAAGAACAAGTGAAGATGAGCATTTTTAACTGATTGGATCTTGGTTTTGTGAAGTATTCTTCTAGAAGTCTTGCTCTCTTGCTCTTTTCTTGAGATATGATTACTTTTAACTTTGTATCTCCTTATTTTGAAGATGATTATTTGGTATTATTGTGACATTGATGCTATAATTAAAATTTTGAGTTTACAAAATTGGGTTTTATTTCAAAAATGAGATTTCCTCTACTTTCTCTTGAGATTTTTATTAATGGCTATGGATTATGGAGATTTGAGTTTGAAGATAGCATTTTACATGGTTTATGGGCAAAAACCCCAAACTTATGAAAACCGTAGTTGTCAAATTTGGAGAAAAGATGAAATTAGATTTCAAATCTTTCAATTGATGAATAGATTATATGATATTTTGAATATGTATTTCTTGAGATTTATGAATTTGAAACCATCGAGATTTTTCCTTGGAAATATGATGATTATGTATCTATAATAGTGCAATTATTTGCATGGTGATATTTAACTTTGTTCTCATGAATGTATAATGCTTGGAATTTGTGGAAACATTGGAAAGGTTGTTTTAAGGGGGCGGTAAATAGCATGTGAGTTCGGGTAGAGAGTCGGTTTTGAAAAGAGTTGTGTTGTATTGGTACCTACGCGGGGAGTCAAGTTGCTCAATTCCCTGTCTAGGCTTATTGCTGAATGAATGTGGGAAAATATTTTTGGGTGTCCACTGGTCCTACAATATTATAGTTGGTAAAAGTGGAAAAATGAATGTTTTTGGATGCCCACGTCCTGCTATATAACAGCCGGTAAATGTGGGGGTATTTTGGATATAAAACTATATATATGTATGTATGTACTGGGGCTCTCTTTAGGGACTTCATGGCTCATTTACCCCCGATTTTGAAATGTGATTTCTGATGGAAATGATAATATTTGATTTTTGATGCTTAAACATTTATCATGTGTTTAAAAAGGAAAATGTTTTGGTTGTAATAACACCACATGGATTTTTAGATAATTAGATACTTTGTTAAAAGTATTTCTACTAGGCATTTAGCTCATTCCTATCTAACATTTCAAGAATTGTTGGTGTGATTCCGCCCAAGTGATAAGGCGGTAAAGATTTTTGAACGGAGTACGTGGGCTCATTGATTATTAATTGTTGAAGCTTTGGGGCTAATGTGTATTGGGACCATGTGTCCATTTTGTTGTACCAAGGCTATGCCTTGCTATTTGCACGCCATTAAGACATTATTTATTTTTATTTTCTAGCTTCTTGGATTATGTAAATGTTATTATTACATGGACAAGAACATGAAAATTATAATATTTGATATGTAGATCAATGGAAAAGATGACTTTTGAGATTATAGTTATTATTGGTTTAGAAAGATATCAGATTAATCAAATTAGGAGTGATGTTTTAGTTTATTAAATTTGGGGGCATTACAGTGGGGTCCAACCCAAAGGAATGGTGGGTGGACACAAGGTCTATGTAGGGAAGGGGTATATGTCGGGCGGTATGTTTAAGCTCAATATAATGACTATTATCCCTAAGATTAATGAGAAAGCTTCTTCTGCTACTTATATGCTTGAGTCCCCTGAATTATGGTATGGTAGACTTGGTCATGTGAATTATGACTCTTTGCATAGATTAATCAAGTTAGATCACATACCATCTTTCAAGATTAATCCAAATCACAAATGTAAAACTTGTTTAGAAGCAAAATTGACAAGAACTTCTTTTCATTCTGTTGAAAGAAGTACCGAACCTTTAGATTTAGTGCATAATGATGTGTGTGATTTGAAAGTCATATAACCATGTGGTGGCAACAAGTACTTCATCACTTTTGTTGATGATTGCATTAAATACTATTATGTGTATTTGCTTAAAAGCAATGATGAGGCAATTGATAAGTTTATTTTTTTTAAGAATGAAGTTGAGAATCAACTAAGCCAAAACATCAAGGCTTTAAGAAGTGATCGTGGTGGAGAATATGAATCGCTGTTTATCAAGATTTGTGCCCAATTTGGAATCATTCACCAAACTACAACGCCTTAGTCCCCTCAGTCAAATGGTATTGCTAAGCAGAAAAATAGGATGTTGAAGGAAATGATGAATGCAATGTTGATAAGTTTTGGGTTGCCACAAAACCTGTGGGGGGAAGCGATCCTCTCCGTAAATTACATTCTAAATAGAATACCTCGGAAGAAAGTGGACAAGACTCCATATGAATTATGGAAAGGACGCAAGCCTTCTTATAATTTCCTATGAATGTGGGGTTGTCTTGCAAAAGTAGCGGTACCTACACCTAAACGAATTAGGATAGGTCCCAAAAATGTGAATTGTATATTCATTGGTTATGCACAGCATAGTAGTGCATATAGGTTTCTTGTATTCAAGTCTGATATTTCAGATATATGCAAGAATGCCATGATGGAGTCAAAGAATGCGTCTTTCTTTGAGGACATGTTTCCTTGCTGAAACTGAGGAGAGGATCAACGTTCTGAAAAGGAACTTGGAAATTATCCTAGGAATAGTGGTCAAGATGAGGAAGTAGATGAGCTAAGAAGGAGTAAAAGGGCTAGGATTGCCAAGTCCTTTGGCCTGAACTTCTTGACTTATATGTTAGAGGGAGAACCTCAAACTTTCCATGAAGCTGTGACTTTACCTGAAAGTCCCTTATGGAAAAAAGCAATTAAGAGTGAAATTGACTCCATCTTACAGAACCATACTTGGGAGTTGGTTGATCTACCCCTAAGCAGTAAGGCCTTGGGGAGTAAGTGGATCTTTAGAAGAAAGATGAAGGCTAATGGGTCAATTGATAACTATAAAGGTAGGTTAGTTATCAAAGGATACAGGCAGCGAAAAGGCCTGGATTACCTTGATACGTATTCACCTATGACAAAGATTACATCCATTCACATAGTGATTGCGATAGCTACTTTACGTGGTCTGGAGATACATCAAATGGATATAAAAACAGTTTTCTTAAATAAAGATTTAGATAAAGAAATCTACATAGAGCAACCCGAGGGGTTTTCAGCTTCAGGACAAAATAAGAAAGTCTGTAAGCTTGTCAAGTCATTATATAATTTGAAATAAGCTCCTAAGTAATGACATAAGAAGTTTGATAACGGTATGTTGTCAAATGAGTTTAAAATCAATGAGTGTGACAAATGCGTATATGTCAAAGACATAGACAGAGGCTATGTCATTTTTTGTCTACACGTGGATAGCAGACTCATTGTTGGTAGTAATGATGAAATTATTAGAACTACCAAGAGATTGTTAAACTCTAAGTTTGACATGAAAGACATGAGCCTTGCAGATGTAATTCTGGATATTACAATTACCAAAACATCTAGTGGTATTGTACTTTCTCAATCTCACTATATTGAAAAGATACTTGAGAAATTTGGTAAATCAGATACAAGTGTGTCTAGGACATCGGTAGACTTGAGTCTACATTTGACCAAGAATAATGGTGAGAGTGTTTCTCAGCTAGAATTTTCTCAGGTCATTAGAAGTTTGATATATCTGATGAGTTGTACAAGACCAGATATAGCCTACTCTATTAGCATGCTTAGTTCGTACACGAGTAATCCGAATGCTACTCATTGAAGGGGCATTATGCGGGTGTTAGGTTATCTACGCTACACCTGGGATTATGGGTTGCATTATACCAGACACCCAGCGGTACTAAAAGAGTATAGTGACGCTAATTAGATATCTGATATAAAGGACTCCAAATCCACTAGTGGTTATATGTTTACCCTCAAAGAGGGAGCCATGCCTTGGAAATCTTCCAAGCAAACGTGTATATCGAGATCAACGATGGAATCTGAGTTTATTTGTCACGACCCTAAACCGCCCCTAGTAGTTTAGTGCCGTGATGGCCAGTAACCCGAGATTACCGAAGGCCAACTTTCAAAACTCACACACAAACAGAGTATATATATATATATATATGGGGCTCACAAGTGCGGAAGCAAAATTTTAAAGTACAAGTGGTCCATAAGAGCAGTGCGTAAATTACATGGAATAGCATACAACCTTACATAATATTACCACTCGGATACAAATACAATAAAGTACAAATACATTTTTGGTTACATCTTGATCAAAAGGCTTCTTCAGCCGACATGTTCAAATTACAAGCATTATAAGCCGAGAAGCATAATTTTCAAGACTGCCGACGTATATGCAAATTAAGCCGACATAACAAAACCCAAAACAGCTTGCGAGTCACACTTAGGCGTCACCGCCTTCCTGCTCATCACCTACATATATATAGAGAGGGTGAGCTTGGATACTCAGTGAATGGTATAAGAAATAAAGGGGTTTGCATGACTGGTATTCAAGATCTTTGTTAAACAATACAAAACATAACTAGTGCAAGTCACAGGATGAATCAAGTCCATCTAGCAAGTCTGTCAAGTTTCACAGGATGCTTACTAACATCATTATAATACAAGTGATGACATCTCGGCAACAAGACCCACGCGGTAAACCGTCAGTGGTAACAAGACAAAACAAGGCGAGGCAAGGGAGATATCTCAATTCAATGGTGTCGTTGCATTATAGTCCCCGGACACTAAGGACTTGTGCTACTAGTGCTTATAGTCCCCTAGCACGTACGGACTTCCAAACTTTGTGTTACAAGTGCTTATAGTCCCTTAGCACGTACGGACTTCCAAACTTTATGCTACAAGTGCTTATAGTCCCTTAGCACGTACGGACTTCCAAACTTTGTGCTACAAGTGCTTATAGTCCCTTAGCACGTACGGACTTCCAAGAATGTCATCAAAACAAGATATATATATTTTCAATTGGGAATAACCATTCACGCTTACAAATACTTTCCAAAACAAGCAAAACAAGACTTTATCAAAGCATTATAACATAGCTTTATTAAAGATACCACTCACTTAGTTCTTCAAACGTCGAGGTCGAGGAAAGTCCAAACCCTACAAACACATGGCAAAGTCCATTGAATGCACTTTCAAACAAGTTTCACATGCATACAGATGATCTCGGTATTCCCCAAGGCTAAGTCAAATTAGGACAAACACAATTCTTTATCTCGGAAAACATGCTGGGCGACTACCAGGTCTAGGCCGAGGTTCTACATCCCTTGGCCGAGATGTGGCCTCGATGGCCACATTCAAAGGAATGAAGTCGGGAAAAATCTGGGTTTCCCCTTCTTGGAGAACATGATGAACATGAAGAACATGAACATGAGGATGATGAATGCAAAGATCGTGATTTGCTATTACAAAGTCTGAGATTTCATGCTATGAGTTCACAAACATGGACCTGGGTATCCATATTCAAGGATCTAGTGAGAACAAACACAAAAACACGAAGCTTAATGCAAACTTTCAGATTAAACAAGACCTTTCTTTCAAGAACACATGAACACCATTTTCTCTTTCTAAAACCAACTTTAAATCGATGCATGACATGCAAAACGGGTTCGATCATGCAATGCAGCTAGATGATTAATAAGAATGACTAGAGTAGATCAAGAATCTAACCTCAATACGCGAATCTAATGGTTTGATTTCTAGGAATCAAGTTCGAAACCCACTCTCTCACTCAAAACTTCTTCTTCTTCTTCTAGAGCTTCTCTCTCCTCACAACCAAAAACATATAGCAAAATGATTCATTTCTAAGTCTGTTGGCTGACTTGACCCTCTACAGAGGCACGTGGCAGCGGCTGGTTGGTGCTAAACAAAAAGGTGACTGAGTGACAAGACAAAACTATGACAAAGTGTGTTCAACAAGCAAGACGGCATGGGCACTCTGGTGAGTAAGGACCTCGGCTAATAACAAGACATCGGCAAGCAGGGAATGATGACCTCGGCTAGGAAGGACAACACTTGACTAAGCTGTGCCACACCTTGGCCTAGATGTGCCACACCTCGGTCTAGGTCATACCACTCCGAGACAAGATCACTTGGGTGCAAGGTAACATCTCGGCCTAGATGATTCACACCTCGGCCTAGGTGATGAACACCTCGGCCTAGATACGGACATCTCGGCCAATATGTCAGGGCAATGGTGGGGGGTCAAACAAAGTGGTTCCAAGATAACTGAAAATGACTTCGGCTAAACTCACACCAAGCAAGATACAAAACATGTTGTAACATTTAAACAAACAAGGGCAAGACTCGAAAATGCAAGTTTACAAGACAGGATTACATGAATGCATATGAGTATGGTTAGGATAGCATGAGGGTTATTACATTATTGCTTTGGATAAAGCAACTGTAGAAGCTGAATGGTTTGGCCAGTTCATTGAGGATATTCCACATTGGCCGAAACCTGTGCCAACTATCTGTATTCATTGTGATACCCAATCGGCGATTGGACGGGCATAGAGTAATATGTATAATGGAAAGTTTAGACATATCCGTCGTAGACATAATTCCATACGACAACTACTCTCTAATGGATTTGTCTCTCTAGACTATGTAAAGTCTAAGGACAAGATTGCGAATTCGCTAACCAAAAAGTTAACTCGAGAGTTAGTAGAAATGTCGTCAAGAGGAATGGGGTTAAGGCCTTTAGTAATGTTACCGGAACGGAAAACCCAACCTAGTTGACTGGAGATCCCAAGATCTAGGTTCAAAGGGACAACCTAACTTCGTATAACGGGTGAGTCACTGAAGAGGTAAATCATCTTGTCCATTCCTTTGTACAGTGATACTCTGTGTGGGTAGAAGGTTAAGCTAATGCTTTTAATGACCTAAGCGATATGAATAATCAACCATGATATAATGAGGTACCTTATATAGGTCACCTATGTGAATGCGAAGTGGGGCCGCTTCTTTAAGAATTGACAAGGCTGAATTCTTTAAAAAACACTCACTGAACCAGGCTAGTGTTCTAGAGCCATACCAGACATGCCAGTGAGAACAAGAACAATGGTTGGACTAACTCCTGTGTGAGGTCTACTGTCTCAATTTACACAAATGGAAGAACAGTTCAAGACATCACGTTCACTGGTCAGCCAGTAAATTCAATAGACTTTCACTACGAAAGGTTCAAGGCCAATAGCTGTAACGCCCTCAAAAAATAAACCCATTAATTATATATATCATCAGCATGCAATGATAGAGAGGAAACATTTCATTATAATATTCATCAGAGTCTTACTAAATAAAAGCATTACATGTAACCTCAAATTAAATGCCCTACAGGCTTACATCTTTCCAAGCCAACACTTGGACAACAAAAGTATGAGTTCTAAAGCCCTAGGCTTGAGTGTTTACATGTACTAACAAACAAAAACAAACAACTGAAAATAGTCTTCAAAATCCAAGTCCCTTCCAAGCTAAGTCCTTGGAGGTAGCTTATCACCTGAACCTGAAAATGATGTTCCCATATAGGGTGAGCCACAGCCCAATAGAAATATACTAAACCAAATATAAGCATTGATTGAAGCAATAGCATTCAATAGATGGTTAACCAAGATAATCAATGACATCATTATACAGTTTCATGACATTAATGTCTAAGACACGTTTTACTTTCCAACATTATCAATATGACTCAGAACCTGGCCAAACTTACAACAGTGAACTATATATATCAAATTCACATTCTTCCAATGTCAACAAACAAATGAGACTCAAGCTCAAATCAAAACACTTCATACTTCCAGTTTGATACACATTTTAGTGCTGTATCAATAAAAACACTTCAATATAAATAAGCACACATAAAAGTGATGCTAATGGAGTCCATCCCCTATCTCCTCCCAAACAAAATCCGGTTTAGAGGTCCATCCCCTATCTTCCCCTAAACCGTGGAGTACATCCCCTATCTCCTCCCACACAAAACAATGTATGTAAACACACAACATATAACACACAATTAATACACATAATGTCTGTATTAATTTAGCAGTCAAAATGAATGACTCAACCAATGTGATTAGTTTCAGTTATCCCTAATCCACATGCAATGTCTACAACAATCACGACTATCCTCCACCGATAGCCCAAAACAGTTATTTCTAGATTTGGAAATAAATATATCAACAATTCAATAGGCGAGTGATTTAAATTATCCAACTACACCATTTAACCAATGAATTCCTCAATTTCATGAATTTAACCAAATTCCCCAATTCCCTTAAATTAATTATACAAATTAATTAATTAATACAACTAGGGTTTTTCCCAAAATTATCAAAGTAACCCCAACATATCAATATACCAAAACTTAGAACAAAACCTATAAAATGGAGTAGGAAATCCCTACCTCGAAGAAAACAACCCAAATGGAGAAGACAGAGATGAATACCCAAATACCAATGTGCTCCAAATCGCCAAACATTCATATTAAATGAAAGCCCTCGACTCCCTCTATCTTTTTAATAAAGCAACTAGGGTAGAAACACACTCTAAATAGATCAAACCTAAGAGAGAAGGTGAGTAGGGAGAGAGAGAGGTCGGACCTAGGGTTTGGAATCAAAAAGAAGATGAAAAAGACTGATCAAAACCCGCTGCTGCGTATATAAACTGGACAGGCTCGCTCGAGCGAATACATGGTCGCTCGAGCGACCAGACACAAGAAAACCTCGCTCGAGCGAAGAAAAGCTCGCTCGAGCCAAGAATGCAATACTACAGGTCTATACAAAACGCAAACTCTCGCTCGAGCGACCAAACTCCGGCTCGAGCGAAGGACCAAAAACAACAGCTCGCTCGAGCGACCAACTCCTCGCTCGAGCGAAGATCTAAAATTCTGGACAGCAACACTTGGTTTCTAAACCCAACCAACTTGAAACAAACCTGCCCAACACATCCTAACTCCAAATGAGAAAATAAGGGACAACAACAACAATTATACAATGACAGAATCTACGGAACCTAAGTCCGGATACTACAATCAAATGGGAAAAGACCGGGGTCGCTATAACCTTCCCCCCTTAAAAGAATTTCGTCCCCGAAATTAAGCATAAGTTTATAAAAAAAACAAGTTTTTCTCAATTCCCAAAGATATTATATAACAATAATAAACAGCTTGACCCAATACTGGTCACTTCATCTCTTTATCAAGAGGCATCTCACAATATATATATAAAAACAACATATATCTCAACCTGTATCATTATTATGCATTATTCCTTTCAATGTTAGCAATCCCCATATCATATTCAATTGCATGATATTTACAACACATTCAGCAATGTAATCAACATATGCAATGCTACACTAAACTTCTATAATGAAGCAAGTTTCAAGATACACCCATTTACTAAAACATACTCAACGTTTTGCAACTTAAGACATATGTAAGGCTCTTAAGTTCAACAATAATACAAAATCTAAATACAAGATTACAAATCGATAAACATGTCCGGGTATTTTTCGCGGACTTCCAACTCACGTTCCCAAGTGGCTTCCTCCACGCCGTGATGTTTCCACAAAACTTTGACCAAAGGGATGGTTTTGCCTCGCAAAACTTGATCCTGCCTATCCAAGACCCGAGCCGGTCTCTCCTCATACGAGACATCCTCATCAACCACTAAATCGGTCCAATCCAACACATGTGATGGATCCGGCTCATATTTTCGAAGCATACTTACATGAAACACGTCATGTACTCCGGATAGCTGCGGCGGTAAAGCTAAACGATAAGCAGCCTCGCCAATCCTCTCAAGGATCTCAAACGGACCAATGAACCGAGGGGACAACTTCCCGCTCTTCCCAAACCTCATCAAACCCCGTCTAGGTGATATCTTCAGAAAGACATGATCACCCATCTCAAACACCAAAGGTCTCCTCCTACGGTCGGCATAAGATTTCTGACGACTCTGTGCTGTAACAAGCCTCTTACAGATAAGCTCAACTTTCTCCGTCATTTCCCTCACCAACTCCGGACCCAACAGAGGTGCATCACCCACCTCGGCCCAACAAACAGGAGATCTATACGGTCGGCCATACAAGGCCTCAAATGGTGCCATACCGATACTAGACTGGAAACTGTTGTTGTAGGCAAACTCCACCAACGGCAAGTGCCTCTCCCACGACCCACTAAAGTCTAGAACACAACCCCGAAGCATATCCTCAAGGATCTGAATAGTACGCTCGGACTGTCCGTCAGTCTGAGGATGATAAGCCGTGCTAAAGGTCAACTTAGTGCCTAAGGCACTCTGCAAACTCTGCCATAACCTGGCAGTAAAACGAGGATCTCTATCTGAGACGATCGTCACTAGAACCCCGTGTAACCTCACTATGTCCCGAATGTACAAGTCAGCAAGATGATCTACCGAATCTCTCACGCGCATAGGAATGAAGTGCGCTGACTTAGTCAACCGGTCTACAACCACCCAAATAGCATCACTACCCCGCTGAGTCCTCGGAAGACCCACAACGAAGTCCATAGTGACGTGTTCCCACTTTCACTCGGCAATAGGCAAGGGTTGCAACAAACCCGCTGGCCTCTGATGTTCGGCCTTCACTTGCTGACAAGTAAGGCACTTAGATACGAAAGCTGCCACATCTCTCTTCATACCCCGCCACCAGAACTGGCGACCCAAATCCCGATACATCTTAGTGCCTCCCGGATGCACCGCAAGGCGTGAATGATGAAAATCTCGGAGTACCTCCTCTCGACAAGACTCTGGCACAAACAGACGGTCTCGGTATCTCACACTCAGGTCGGGATACACCGTCAAACCCTTCTCAACCTTCCCACCAGAAATCTTCTCACGGAGGGTTTCTACCTCAAGGTCACCCCTCTGAGCCTCTAACACTCGAGTCACGAGTGTAGGCTATACAACAACAGAAAACAAGGCCGCAGCCTCAATGGATTCGCCCAGAAGTAAATTAAACTCCCCAAGTGCACCCAACATCTCCCATTCTCGGATGGCTATACTAGCTATGTCACCAACAGGTTTCCTGCTAAGGGCATCGGCCACCACATTGGCCTTTCCCGGATGATAATGCAACTCAAAATCATAATCCTCTATAAACTCCATCCACCTCCTCTGCCTCAAGTTCAAGTCTTTCTGTGTAAACAAATATTTCAGACTCTTATGATCCGAGAATACCTCGAATCTCTCACCATAAAGATAATGCCTCCAAATCTTCAAGGCAAAAATCACAGCTGCTAACTCTAGATCATGCGTAGGGTAATTCTGCTCATGAATTTTCAACTGACGTGAGCCATAGGCAACTACTTTCCCTTCTTGCATTAACACACAACCCAAACCCTCTCGTGAGGCGTCACAATAGACTGTATAACCCAACCCTCTCTCTGGAATAATCAATACTGGAGCGGTGGTCAGTCTAACTTTCAACTCCTGGAACGACTTTTCACAAGTCTCACTCCATACAAATTTGACTCCCTTCCGTGTCAATCTAGTCAAAGGCGAAGCTAATCTGGAGAAATCTTTCACAAACCGACGATAATACCCAGCTAATCCCAGAAAACTGCGGATCTCAAACACACTTTTAGGCTGTGCCCAATCTTGCACCGCCTCAGTCTTGGATGTATCAACAGACACTCCTTCCCCAGAAACGACATGGCCTAAGAATTTGACCTCTTCTAGCCAGAACTCACACTTCCCAAACTTAGCATAAAGCTTATGGGCTCTAAGTAACTCAAGCACCACTCTCAAGTGTTCCTTGTGCTTCTCCTCAGAAGGTGAATAGATAAGGATGTCGTCCACAAAGACGACTACAAAACGATCTAAAAATTCCCGGAATATTCGGTTTATCAAATCCATAAAAACTGCCGGTGCATTGGTGAGCCCAAATGGCATCACCAGAAACTCATAGTGGCCATACCGTGTACGGAATGCCGTCTTCGGAATATCCTCCTCCCTGACTCTCAATTGATGATAACCCGATCTCAAGTCTATCTTCGAGAAACAACGGGAACCCTTCAACTGATCGAACAGATCATCTATACGAGGCATAGGGTACTTATTCTTAACCGTAGCCCGATTCAATTTCCGGTAATCTATACAAAGTCTCAAAGCACCACCTTTCTTTTTAACAAAGAGGGCCGGTGCTCCCCACGGCGAAACACTAGGACGTATAAAACCCTTATCTAGCAACTCCTGGAGTTAGATCTTCAACTCAACTAACTCGGCTGGGGCAAAACGATAAGGTGCCATAGAAATCGGCGCCGTGCCGGGCACTAGGTCAATAGAGAAGTCAATCTCCCGATGCGGTGGTAAACCAACAAGAGCCCCGGGAAAAACGTCCAAGTACTCACAAACCACCCTTGGCAACACAGTCCGAGACTCATCATCCTCACTAATCGAAAGGTTAGCAAGTAGACCACTAAGCTCACTCCGTCCTCGCGGAACATACCCCGGTGGCAACACATTACCAACCCGGTCCCCCAGAAAATGAAAATACTCTCCGCTCACGGTACAACAAGTGACCCTCTGGCGGTAGCAATCAATAACTGCTCGGTATGACGATAACCAGTCCATACCCAAAATAACATCGAAACCCCTCATAGGCATAACGACAAAGGAAAATGGGATTCTATGGTAATCAACCTCTATATCACAACCCCTAACACCTTGTTTCAAAATCAATTCACCCCCAAGAGGTGACACTACACAAATAGGAGATGCTAACTGTGCTAACTCCAACTCCAAAACAGATGCAAATGCAGTAGACACAAAGGAATGGGATGCACCCGTATCAATCAAAACATTAGCAACTGAGTTGCAAAACAAGAAGGTACCTCTCACAACTGATGGTGCCGGCACAAGATCCTGCGCGGTAACAGCATACATGCGCCCAGACAACCCCTGATCAACCTGCTCACCCCTAGGAGCATAAGATTGCTGCACCGACTGGGACGATGAAGCCCCCTGATTGGCCCTCGAGGCCTGACCCGACTGAGCTGGCTGCTGACCCTGAATCGGCCTCAAACTAGATGCACCAGATGTGCCACCCAACTGCGGGCAATACCTCTTCATATGCCCTGGCTGACCACACTGATAACACGAGAGTGGCTGGCCTCTACCCTGGCTCTGGCTCTGGCTCTGAGATCGAGCCAAAGATGATGCTGCTCTCTGCACTCCTCCCCTCTGAGGACAAGCTGGAGACTTGTGGCCCAGCTGGCCACACTTGAAGCAGGTAATGTCTCCCTGACTGCCTTTCCCCGAACTACCACTCGGCACAGGAAAAGTCGATCTAGAAAAGCTACCCTGAGACTGCTGAGGATTAAAACCCTTTTGTCTCCTACCCTCACTCTGACCATCCTGACTCCTCTTGGAGCCCTTCTGTCCTTCCTCCTCCTCCTGCATCATGATTTCCATGTGGGCTGCAGCATCAACCATACGCTCGTAATCCCGAATCATAGTTCCCCCAACTCTCAGCTTGAGGCCACGCCTCAACTTCTTCTCAAACTCAATACAACGACATTCCTCAGACGCCACCAACTCAGGTGCAAACCTGGACAAGCTAGTAAATACAGCCTCAAACTCGACCACTGAAGAACTCGCCTGCTTAAGCTGACAAAACTGGTCTCGCAGCTTCTCCCTGACTGCTGGAGATAAGAACTTCTCCTGGAAAGCATTCACAAAAGCCTCCCACGTACCTCCTATACGACCCTTAGTAAACTTCCACCACTGACCCGCATCCCCCTTCAACTGGAAAGATGCCAAGGTCACTTTCAACCCCTCGTCTTCGATGCTAAGCATCTCAAACGTCTTCGTTGTCTGTTCGAGCCATTCATCTGCCTTAAGCGGCTCTTTAGGATCACCCACAAATTCATCCGGATTAGACCGGAAGAACTCCCTTTTTAGGAAGGAATGTCCTACATCTGCAGCAACATCCCGAGCTTGATTCTCAGCTCTGAGAATGCCTACTGACTCCCTGAATGCCCCTGCTATCTCTCGAGCTAAAGCGCCCATAGCCTGCTGGCCTACTGGCTCGGCCACATTGGCCTGGCCAATTCCCTCCTGAACTGCTGGAATCTCCTCTGGCACAGGCACCTCCTGCCTACCCGGTCTACCACGCCTACCGTGTCCTCGTCCTCGTCCTCGTCCTGACATCCTAATAAAGGAAACAAAGACGTTAGCACATTAATAAATGTGCCGAAGCTAAACACTCGCGTCCTAATGCATGGGACAACAATAATTCATTCCATGTAAGCACATAATCACATAAGCACCTACGAATTTCATTCCCGGATAATGATAGTCCCAATGCGTTACTATAGTTCCGGTTCGAAGCAGCAGTGATCAAGTGCCTTTCCAACAAGACTACTAGAAACTCAAGGGTCCAATCAACATCCTAGAAACTACATTCCATACCCACATAATCACATAAATATGTTATCACATAAGCATATAACATTACACTAAGTCTCTATCAAACGAGACGAACCCAATGTGATACTAATCACTTCCCACATACCCAAAGTATTCAAACCCGGTACGCTCCGATACCAAGTTGTAACGCCCTCAAAAAATAAACCCATTAATTATATATATCATCAGCATGCAATGATAGAGAGGAAACATTTCATTATAATATTCATCAAAGTCTTACTAAATAAAGGCATTACATGTAACCTCAAATTAAATGCCCTACAGGCTTACATCTTTCCAAGCCAACACTTGGACAACAAAAGTATGAGTTCTAACTCAAATCCAAATAAAGCCCTAGGCTTGAGTGTTTACATGTACTAACAAACAAAAACAAACAACTGAAAATAGTCTTCAAAATCCAAGTCCCTTCCAAGCTAAGTCCTTGGAGGTAGCTTATCACCTGAACCTGAAAATGATGTTCCCATATAGGGTGAGCCACAGGCCAGTAGAAATATACTAAACCAAATATAAGCATTGATTAAAGCAATAGCATTCAATAGATGGTTAACCAAGATAATCAATGACATCATTATACAGTTTCATGACATTAATGTCTAAGACACGTTTTACTTTCCAACATTATCAATATGACTCAGAACCTGGCCAAACTTACAACAGTGAACTATATATATCAAATTCACATTCTTCCAATGTCAACAAACAAATGAGACTCAAGCTCAAATCAAAACACTTCATACTTCCAGTTTGATACACATTTTAGTGTTGTATCAATAAAAATACTTCAATATAAATAAGCACACATAAAAGTGATGCTAATGGAGTCCATCCCCTATCTCCTCCCAAACAAAATCCGGTTTAGAGGTCCATCCCCTATCTTCCCCTAAACCGTGGAGTACATCCCCTATCTCCTCCCACACAAAACAATGTATGTAAACACACAACATATAACACACAATTAATACACATAATGTCTGTATTAATTTAGCAGTCAAAATGAATGACTCAACCAATGTGATTAGTTTCAGTTATCCCTAATCCACATGCAATGTCTACAACAATCACGACTATCCTCCACCGATAGCCCAAAACAGTTATTTCTAGATTTGGAAATAAATATATCAACAATTCAATAGGCGAGTGATTTAAATTATCCAACTACACCATTTAACCAATGAATTCCTCAATTTCATGAATTTAACCAAATTCCCCAATTCCCTTAAATTAATTATACAAATTAATTAATTAATACAACTAGGGTTTTTCCCAAAATTATCAAAGTAACCCCAACATATCAATATACCAAAACTTAGAACAAAACCTATAAAATGGAGTAGGAAATCCCTACCTCGAAGAAAACAACCCAAATGGAGAAGACAGAGATGAGTACCCAAATACCAATGTGCTCCAAATCGCCAAACGTTCAGATTAAATGAAAGCCCTCGACTCCCTCTATCTTTTTAATAAAGCAACTAGGGTAGAAACACACTCTAAATAGATCAAACCTAAGAGAGAAGGTGAGTAGGGAGAGAGAGAGGTCGGACCTAGAGTATGGAATCAAAAAGAAGATGAAAAAGACTGATCAAAACCCGCTGCTGCGTATATAAACTGGACAGGCTCGCTCGAGCGAATACATGGTCGCTCGAGCGACCAGACACAAGAAAACCTCGCTCGAGCGAAGAAAAGCTCGCTCGAGCCAAGAATGCAATACTACAGGTCTATACTAAACACAAACTCTCGCTCGAGCGACCAAACTCCGGCTCGAGCGAAGGACCAAAAACAACAGCTCGCTCGAGCGACCAACTCCTCACTCGAGCGAAGATCTAAAATTCTGGACAGCAACACTTGGTTTCTAAACCCAACCAACCTGAAACAAACCTGCCCAACACATCCTAACTCCAAATGAGAAAATAAGGGACAACAACAACAATTATACAATGACAGAATCTACGGAACCTAAGTCCGGATACTATAATCAAATGAGAAAATACCAGGGTCGCTATAATAGCTACCTTTTCTGATGCAGGGTTAGTCTCTGTGCTTTATCTCCAAGTCATTGTAAATGTTGTCCATTTTCTTTATTCGGTCAATTTTTATTCATGTGGAGGATTGTTTGGAAAAATGGTTTTATGGTGACTTTAATGTGAAATTAAAGTAGGTTCCAACCATTGGTTAACGTGGGATTAAATAGGTTTAGATTCTTTGTAACAAGATCTTTACACCACAAAAAGAATGACCAAAAATCATTAAGAATTAAATGAGAAATTGTCTCATAAAGTTGGCCTCATGAATGAGGTATTGAGAATTGTGTATAACTACCAATCCCATATTGATTTTAGAGGAAAGCTTGTATGGGTATTTAAACCTCAAGATTTTGATAAGGACATAAGCCCTTGGGCTATCCAAATTTTCCGAAGGAAGGGAGTTATGGATGCTTCAAGGATGGGCTTGCACCAAAACTATGGTCCAAGTTGGTTATGCAAAAATTGCCACACGTTTGGGTTGGGCCGAATTGGTGGTCCACCAACCTAATCTTTTTTGGGCCAGGTTTGTTCAGTGGCTACAAATATACACACATGTGTATATAGAGTGTGTAACTCACACACTTACTCCCCATCATTGTACATTATTCCATCATTTTTGCAGGAGTAATGGGTGCATTTGTTTCCAGCCTTTATGGCTGGGAGGCTCTTCATTTCTCCCCTATTATGTATAAAAGGAGGCCATCTTCCTTGGTCTCAACATAGAATTTTTGCCTCCATATTATACAGTCAGTCTGCTATATATTTTTCCTTCCTGTGTGAGAAAGTACTGCCACTGTCAGTTCGTCGAAGCTAAACAGAAGGTGCTTCTATGTTAGCTAGTCTATACCGTTGTATCCTGGGGAACAGACGCTGGCACTCCTCTAGCACCCACAGTGAGGCGGCGAATCTATTTTAAGAAAACTACGGTATCACACAGGCTTCAGTTTGCTTCATTTTTATATTTTATTTCAGTGTTTAATCTTGTTAAATATTTATGTTCAACAACATGTAATCTCTAGTATGAGTTATTTTATGATTTCTTATTTTGTAATATAAATTTAATTCATTATGAATTTGTTTATTATATTTAATTTATACAATTTGAACAACAATATTGACAGTCACGTGCCATAAAAATATTTTATTATATATAACTCACTCTTTTGAGATAAACTCAAATTCCAATATATTTTTTATTTGTACTCAAATTTTTTTATTTGTTAATAGCACCAAGCAAAAATTTTATAAATTAAAGAGGTACAAGATAAACCTTAGAATAAAAAAAAAAAGAACAACAAACGCCAAAAAAAAAATAAATAGAGAAAATCATAAGGAAACCACATCATCACCAGACAAAGGCAATGGCAACACGAATTGATATGCAAATCATAACTTACACCAACGAAACCCTCAGATGATCTAATCGACGATTGGTTACAACATCGTAGCAATCAACAACAAAATGTTTCGTCAGAAAGATCCATTCATCCATTAAGAATGAAAAAGAATGGAACTGGCAATGGAGAATCAGAATCAAATCTAATAGAAGAGTCACTCTAAATCCTATTAACAAAAGATCATAACCAAATCCAACAAAAAAGTGACACTACATCCACAGTAGAGACGGGATGAAAATGAAAGGGAAAGGATTATGAAGTGGCCTACTACTTCAAATTAGTTTAACAGTTTGAGATTAACCAACAAAATGCACCTTAAAAATAAATTATATTGTAACAATGAGTTATAATCCATTCAAAAGAAAAATTACAACAATATAATTAATTGCATCGGTACAATCACTAATTTATTTTATAATCTCAAAGCTATTGATGCCAACCCATATGTTCAACCATACAAATAAACTACAATCTTATGTGAACTACAGATATCACCTTAGGTCATATTCTGCAAAGAATTTGATGTTGTGTCTACTCATTTGCCCATTGTGGCTTTTCGTCGAATACTTCATTAGATTTCTTCAACCATAAACTCCATTATTATTATTATTGTTTATTTATTTTTATTTTTTTGCTCAGCAAAAGAAAATAACATTTTATCAAAAATAAACCATTACAAAAAGAAAGTGCAGAAAAACATAAAAATCCACTCAAAACGTGGTTGACAAGATACAAACCACAATCTTTACCAAAACAAGACCAACTGAGGACTTAATCAAAACCACACCCCTTCACCAATAGAAGATAAGAAAGAAAAAAAGAAAAAGAAAAAAAGAAACCAATCTCAAAAACATGTGAGGATAAATTACACTTTGCACCCCTACACTTTACACAAAATCCCACTTTAATCCCTACACATCAAAATTGTGACACTTAGCTCCCTAAGGAATAACTTCTGTTAGCCTCACTATTAACAGAAGGGTCAATGTGACACTTGACCAAAAGTGCAGGGGCTTAAGTGTCACAATTTGATGTGTAGGGACTAAAGTGAGATTTTATCTAAATTGCAGGGGTGCAAAGTGCAATTTACCCTTGATTTTTCAAAAAATGCGTAAGTAATCTCAAATACGAGTAAGTTTTTGGAGAGCACTTTTATTTCACAAAATTGCGTAAGTCTTCGCAACTTATGTAAGTGATTTTCCAAAAAATACGAGTAAGTTTTTTATGAACACTTTTATTTCACAAAATTGCGTACTTTTGTTCGAAAATGTGTATTTTCTTAGAAAACAATTTAGTCCAGGAGGAAAATAATTGCATCACTAATATTGAATTTTCATTGCTCACAATTTCAACACTTTTCGCAGTACAAATATTTTGTTCCTAAAAGTAATTTTGTCCTAACCTTTTTTTTTTCTTGTAAAATCTTAAATTTTTTTAGTATATATTTTTCGGGTAAATTACACTTTGCATCCTTGCACTTTACACCAAATCTCACTTTGGCCCTTATACATGAAATCATGACAATCAACCCCCTACACTTCTAGTCAAATTTCACTTTGGTCCCTACACATGAAATTGTGGCAGTCAACCCCCTATACTTTTGGTCAAATCTCACTTTGGTCCTTATACAAGTGTCAATGTCCATTTTTAGTTACTCAATTGTTTAAATCTTTAACAAAATCTAATAGTGTGATAAGAATGTGACTACGACATGAGGGTAAGAAAGAAAAATTATCTACATTTTCCACCAATACACACTTTATCTTAAAATTTACATCAAAATATGACTGTATTAAATTAAAACAAAAAGCATATTGTGAACAATTAAGAAGATGAACTAGGGTCTTGCATAAATTTGAATCACGAAACTCTATATTGTACGGTAACACAGTCTTTTGTCTATTCATCTTTCTTTCTCTTTGATTTCTTTGTCACATTTTTTTTTTATTTCAAAAGCTCTACTTTCTTATTTTTTTGTCCCAATTTTTACCATGCAAACATATATATTGTATTATATAACTCTCGTATGCTTATTACGTAGGATAAAGTGTATTGGTGGGAAAAATATGGATGATTTTCCTCTTTTACCCTCATTTCATAGTCACATTTTTGGCATATGACTGGATTTTGTTAAAGATTTAAAAATAAAGTAATAGAAGAGGAACATTGACACTTGTGTAGGCACTAAAGTGGAATTTGAGTAAAAGTGTAGGGGTTAATTGTCACGATTTTATGTGTAGGGACCAAAGTGAGATTTGACCAGAAGTGCGGGGGGTTGACTGTCATAATTTTATGTGTAGGGGTAAAAGTGAAATTTGGTACAAAGTGTAATTTACCCATATTTTTCTGATTTTCTATATGGACAAAATTTCCCTCCCAACAATGGTACACATTTTGTATTTAACATCGGCAAATGCATTCACAATGATGCGTTAAGTTTGTTAATGCATATATTAAATTTAGATTTATACTTATCTCCTTGTATTGTAGATATAGTTTATCTCTATCTCTCTCTATCTCTATCTCCTTCTATACTTATCTAGGTTTGTGTTCAGCCTATAAATACAAGCTCTCCTATTGTATTCAATTCAATTCAATATAAAACAGATACACAGTTTTCCTTTTCTATCAACCACTCTAACATGGTATCAGAGCTCTAGGTTCTATACTTATAGCCCTTTCCTTTTTTCTTTGTGCTTAGTCTTGTACACAACGGCACTACAGCATTCATTCCATCACCCATACCTCTAATGTCTCTCCCCCTCACACTTATCTGATTCCTACTTTTATACTTAATCTTATCTCTATTAGTCAACTTCGTGATCTTGGCCTCACTGTTCTATTTTCTCCACCTGGTTGTGTTGTGAAAGATTCGAAGACGGGACAAACCCTTAGGATAGGTTGTAGACATGGACGTTTATACGAGCTCATCCATCTTCGCATTCCCTCATCCAGTCCTTCTAATGTTGATGTTAATCATATTATTTAATTTTGATGATGTCTAAAATATATTAGTTAATATACATATTATTTGACACAAATTATTATCTTTTTAAAATATATATATTTGTTAAATATTATTTAAATAAAATAATATTATCTTTTTAAAATATATATGTTAAATATTATTTTAAATATTTTCAAAAACTTTACTATTCACTTTTTGAAAAATAGGGTTAATTACTATTCATCTTTTGACAAATCGATTAATTATATTATTTTGACAAAAATGATTATTTTAAATATTTTCAAAAACGTTACTATTCACTTTTTGAAAAATAGGGTTAATTACTATTCATCTTTTGACAAATTGATTAATTATATTATTTTGACAAAAATGATTGATTGGTTGTATTATTTTGACAAATTTGATATTTATGGGTTGTCTTATTTTGACAAAATTAATATGGAGTGGTAAAATACATTTAGTTTAAAATCTTTACAACATATACAATATTTTAAAGATGACATATATTTTCAGATCCATCATAAATATTATTTATAGAGATTTTTCTGTATGCAAAATTTTGATCAGAACTTATATAACATTATATGCAGAATACATCACGTGCGCTATTAAATTTTTTACACTACATTAATTATATCATATTATAATTAAACAAGAAGAACAAGATGGAGTTATGTATATATGTATATATATATATATATATATATTATAAACTAGATGGAGAAAATTATTTGTTTGTTTGAAAGTTGTGAACTTTGTATTAAATTGTCTACAAAAACGGTGGCTCCATGTTTGAAAAAAACAAGAAGAAAAAATCAATCTTATTTTTATCTTTTTAATTCTTATCATTTGCTGACTATTTAAATTTAAGGAGTGTGCTTATGTAAGCAATGACGTCAAGAACCTGCTTATGTAAGCGATGACATCAGGAGCGTGCTTATGTAAGCCATGACGTCAGGAGCATGCTTATGTAAGCCATGACGTCAGCAAGGAGTGTCCAACGGATATATTTTTGTGTATAAATAGAGGTGTTGGATGTGGAGAAAAAATCAAGAACTTGAAGAGAAAATATTTCTGTGAGCTCCAAAATTCTGAGTATTCTGCTCTTTCACTTTCAGATCTAAGTCTAGTTTTTGTTCTTACACTTTCATATCTACTCTTTGTGAGAGAATTATTGTAAAAGTGGGTTCAATTACCACTTATTCTTATTCCTTATTTTTGTGAGAGATTTTGTAAGGGTAAGGCATTTATTGTTGAGTGAGGCTCAATAGATAAGAGTAAGTCTTGTGCCAAATCCACAAGCTTGGTGGTGTATTTATTCAATTGATAGTAAAGAAATTCTCAAGGAGGTTCCTTGGGGAGTGGACGTAGGCCTGGCGTGCCGAACCACTATAAATCGCAGTGTTTGATTTTCTCTCTCTATCTCTTCTACTTTTATATTGATAATTATTATTTTGTTTTTTTTATTTATTAAAATTCTGAATATTGTGTTATTTTTAATATTGCAAAATTTTTTAATAACCCAATTCACCCCCCCTCTTGGGTTGCCTATCTGGGATAACAGTTGAGACTGCTGCTTCTGTTACTATTAGTTCCCCTCTTGCTTTATGGCATTCTTGGTTAGGTCATGTGTCTTTTGGTCATTTACGCTCTCTCGTTTCAAGTGGTCAATTAGGTGATGTTCCAAATGATAAAGTAGACTGTCTATCTTGTCAACTTGTAAAACAGCCTGCCTTGCCATTTACTATTAGTACCTCTATGTCTCATGCACCTTTTGATCTCATACACTCTGATGTTTGGGGGCCTTCACCTAATACCACTATGGGGGGATCTAAATACTTTGTTATATTTGTCGATGATTTTACTCGTTTTACCTGGTTATTTCTTATGAAATCTCGCTCTAAGCTACACCAAATATACTATGATTTTTCTCACATGGTCAAAACTCAGTTTTCCTCCACCATCAAAATTTTTCCTGCTAATAATGCTCAGGAATACAAAGAAACTCATTTTTTGAAATTTCTTCGTCAAAATACTATGCTTTCTCATTATTCTTGTCCTAGTACCTCCCAACAAAAATGGTCGTGCTGAGCACAAACATCGCCATATCCTCGACACTGTTCATGTTTTTTTAATCTCTTCTTCTTGTCCTGAACGTTTTTTGGGAGAAGCTGCTCTCACAGCAGTCTATACTATCAACCGTGTTCTTTCTCCTACCATCAACAATCAAAAGCATCTGTATGGCACACCTCTTGCCTATACTAGTCTTCGTGTGTTTAGATGTGCTTGTTTTGTTCTTCTTCAACCACATGAGTATACCAAATTAGAACCTCACGCCCGTTTGTGTTGCTTCTTGGGGTATGGGATTGAACATAAAGGTTATTGTTATTGGAATCCTCTTTCTCGTCGTCTTCATGTCCCTCATCATGTAGTATTTTAGGAACAAAAAATGTTCTCCTCTATATCTAAGTTTCATTTGTCCACTCCTCTCAGTACACCATTCTTTACAGATCCCTCTCTTTTGTTTGATGACCTTGATACAGACACTATTTCTGACATGATGACTCCAACCCATCCAGAGGATTCTACTCCGTCTCCTAGTCCTGCTGCTTCCTAATCCTGAGCTGGCTTTTATACCTACTCTTGCTGTTGCTCCACCTCTTAGTGAGCCTCATACATCCCTTGATTTCACTACATCATCTTCTGCACCAGAGGTACCTCGTTCATCATTCTACTTGGGTAACACAACCTTCTGTACTTTTTCATGATTTCATTGTTGGTTCCACTGCTATTTCTTCTCATGAACCTACTTTTTATCGAGAGGCTTGGTCTAACTCTCTTTGGCAGCAAGCTATGAGTGATGAACTGCAGGCTTTAGATAAAGCTCATACCTGGGATATTACTCTGATGGTTCCATTGAACGTTACAAAGCTCGTCTTGTTGCTTGAGGGTTTACTCAAGAATATGGGATTGATTATGAGGAAACATTCGCTCATGTTGCTCGTCTTACTTCAGTTCATAGTCTACTTTCCATTGCTGCTACTCACCATTGGAGACTTTGTCCGATGGATGTCAAGAATGCCTTTCTCAATGGCGATCTCACTGAGGAAGTTTATATGCAGCCTCCTTCTAGTTCCTTAGTTCCGTCCACCAAGGTCTATAAACTTTGTCGTGCTTAGTATGGTTTGAAACAAACTCCCTGTGCCTGGTTTGCCAAGTTCAGTTCTACCATTAGTGACTTTGGATTCTCTTCCAGTGCCTATGATTTTGTTCTGTTTATACGCAAGACAGAGCGTGGTGTTATTATTCTTCTTCTCTATGTTGATGACATGATCATCACCAAGGATGACACAGTGGGTATCTCTAGTCTCAAACAGTTCCTCAACTGCCAGTTTGAGATGAAAGATTTAGGTGCTTAGTTACTTCATCGGCTTGGAAATTTCTCATGATTCTTCTGGTTACTTTCTCACCCAGGCCAAGTATACCTCTAATCTCTTGGCTCGTGCTGGTTTTACCAATTACAAGATTGCTCCTACCCCAATTGATTCTCAGACTCGTCTCACACCTTTTAACGGTCACCTGTTGTCTGATGCTACCTTACATCGTCAGCTAGTTGGCAGTCTTGTTTATATCACAATTACTCGTCCAGACATTGCCTATGTTGTTCATATTGTCAGTCAGTTCATGGCTACTCCTCGCTTTCTGCACTATGATACTTTGGTTCGCATTTTACACTATCTCAAAGGAACTATATTTCATGGTCTTCACTACTCTGTACACTCATCTCTACAGTTACACGCCTTTTCTGATGTAGATAGAGTAGGGGATCCTACTGATCATCGTTCTACTACAAGATTCTAGTTCTTCTTGGGTGACTCTCTTATTGCCTGGCGTAGCAAGAAGCAAACTCTTGTTACTCGTTCTAGTACTGAGGCTGAGTATCGTGCTCCTACTGACACTACTCAGGAACTTTTATGGCGTCGCTGGCTCGTTGCTGATATGGGTGTTTCTTCCCCTGGTGCCACCTCTCTCTAGTGTGACAATCAGAGTGCCATTCAGATTGCTCACAATGATGTCTTCCATGATCGCACCAAACATATTGAGATTGATTGTCATTTCATTCGACATCATGTTACACGTGCACTATTCATCTTCTTCCTATTTCTTCTGTTGATCAACCTGCTGATATTTTCACCAAGACTCATCCTCCTAGTCGTTTCGGTGATCTAGTTTCCAAACTCAAGTTGGTTAATGCTTGCCCATCTTGAGTTTGAGAGGGGGCTGGTAATGTGTATATTAAATTTAGATTTATACTTATCTCTTTGTATTGTAGATATAACTTATCTCTATCTCTCTCTATCTCTATCTCTATCTCTATCTCTATCTCATTCTATACTTATCTAGGTTTGTGTTCAGCCTATAAATACAAGTCCTCCTATTGTATTCAATTTAATTCAATTCAATATAATACAGATATGCAGTTTTCCTTTTCTATCAGCCATTCTAGCAAGATTTAGATATATTAGATTTTGATTTATACTTATATCTTTGTATTGTAGATATTGTTTATCTCTATCTCTATCTCCTTGTATCTCTATCTCTTTCTATCTCTATCTCCTTCTATACTCATAAAGGTTTGTGTTCAGCCTATAAATACATTGTAACGCCCTCAAAATAAACCCACTATCTATATATCATCGACATGCAATATTTAAAGAAAACAATTTATTAATTCATTCATCAGAGTATTACTAAATAAAAGCATTACATGTAACATCAAATTAAATGCCCTATGGGCTTACATCTTTCCAAGCCAACACTTGGACACAAAAACACGAGTTCTAACTCAAATACACGTAAAGCCCTAGGCTTGAATGTTTACATGTACCAACAAATAAAAACAATTAATTAAAGATAGTCTTCAAAATCCAAAAGCCACATTCTCCCAAGCTAAGTCCTTGGAGGTAGCTTATCACCTGAACCTGAAAATGATGTTCCCATAAAGGGTGAGCCACAGCCCAGTAGAAAAATACTAAACCAACTATAAGCATTGAATAAAGCTATAGCATTCAATAGATGGTTAACCAAGATAATCAATTATGATTTAATACAGTCTCATGTCACTAACGTCTATCACATGTTTCAATTCCCATTATTATCAATAAGGCTCAGAACCTGGCCAAACTTACAACAGTGAACTATATAACATATTCACATTACTTCCAATATCAACAACACAGATGAGACTCAGGCTCATATCAAAACACTTCATACTTCCCGTTTGATACACATTTTAGTGCTGTATCAACAATATGTAAAAACACTTCAATATAATAAGCACACATAATAGTGATGCTAATGGAGTCCATCCCCTATCTCCTCCCAAACAAAAATCCGGTTTAGAGGTCCATCCCCTATCTTCCCCTAAACCGTGGAGTACATCCCCTATCTCCTCCCACACAATATGCAAATGCAATGCTCAATCAATACACATATTTTCTGTATTAATTCAATAGTCAAAATTAATTACTTAACCAATGTGATTAGTTTCAGTTATTCCTAATCCACATGCAATGTCTACAACAATCACGACTATCCTCCACCGATAGCCCAAAACAGTTATTACTAGACTGGAAATAAATATATCAACAATTCAATAGGCGAGTGATTTAAATTATCCAACTACACCATTTAATCAATGAATTCCTCAATTTCATGAATTTAACCAAATTCCCCAATTTCCTTAAATTAATTATACAAATTAATTTATTAAAACAACTAGGGTTTTTCCCAAAATTACCAAAGTGCTCCCAACATATCAAAATACCAAAACTTAGAACAAAACTTATAAGATGGAGTAGGAAATCCCTACCTCGAACGAAGAACACAAATGGAGAAGATGACCCAAAATCCAAGTGCTCCAAATCCACTATTTTTCATATTAGAATGAAGCCCAAACCGCCCTCTATCTTTCTTACAAAGAACTTAGGATGGATTCACACTAGAAGTAGATGAAAACCTAGAGAGAAGATGAGTTTAGAGAAAGAGAAGTCGGACCTAGGGTTTGGAAACTAGAAGAGGATGAAAAACTGATCAAAAACCCGCTGCTGCTTATTAAAACTGGACAGGCTCGCTCGAGCGAAGACTTGGTCGCTCGAGCGACCAGACACAAGAAAGCCTCGCTCGAGCGAAGAAAATCTCGCTCGAGCCAAGAATGCAATGCTTCAGGTCTATACTAGATGCAATCGCTCGCTCGAGCTAAGAAAAGCTGGCTCGATCCACCAGACACAAAATACAACCCTCGCTCGAGCGACCAAGTCCTCGCTCGAGCAACCATCCCAAAAACTGGACAGCAACACATGGTTTCCGAACCCAACCAACCTGAAACAAACCTGCCCAACACATCCTATAACTCCAAATGAGAAAATAAAGGACGACAACAACAATTATACAATGACAGAATCTACGGAACCTAAGTCCGAATACAATAATCAAATGGGAAAAGACCGGGGTCGCTATATACATGCTCTCCTATTGTATTCAATTCAATTCAATATAATATAGATACACAGTTTTCCTTTTCTATCAACCATTCTAACAAAGGTGATGGGTTCCATATTATTGAGTTGATAACCAATCACAAATTGACATGTATTAAATCAAATCATTGTGTGATGAATTGTGAAAATCTTGAATAATTTTTTTATTTTAATGTGTTAATTTTTAATTAGTTACATGTTCAATAATATAGAACCCAACACCTTTAACATATGATGCACATGTGAGTACCATGACACGTAAGTTTCCGTTTCCCTCTTAATTTTGGAACAAAAACCAACGTTGGTAGACTGTGCCTCTAAAATCCCACCAACCCAGCACCATCCATCATCACCGATTGTCTCTCTCCTTTCTAATCTCACTAACTCATTTCCATTTCCCACATAGAATTTCGGTCACTTACTCTCCCTTTGTCTCTCTCCATTTCGGTTTTGCTCTCCATCTCTACTCACACTCTTTGTTTCACTCTCCATTTTGCATCCTTGCTCGTGCTCTCCAACAATATCAGTCACCATTTTCTCCAGCATCTTTCAGTCTCTCTGTTTTTTTTTTTTTTAATGTTTTTGTTGTACTCCGGTATGTTACACTGTCATCATGAATATTTGGACTTAAATAAATTTAGTTAATAGGACTGATTGGTAAGTGCCTAAAAAATTATTAATTAACTATAACTTTTGGCTTATATTTGTTTTATTAATTTATTAATTTAATTTAAAATGTCAAATTACTTTAATGTTAATATTAATTAAATTTTTTACTATTTGAAATAACTATTAATAATTAAATAATAAATTATTAAAAACCTAATAGTAAATATTTTTGAATAAAATTATTATTTATTAATTAAAATCATAAAACTTCCTAAATTTATTTTTTCATTCTAAATATTAATTAAACTTTAATAAAGGTAAAATTACAAACATAAGTTTGAACATCTAACCAAACACAGCCTAAAATTTACCTAAATTTCTACTCCCTGATCCCAAAAAAAAGAAAAGGAAAAAATAGAAGAGACCATGAAGAGAGACGGAGAGAAGAGCAATCTTTCGGAGCGACGGCCATTGCTTCGCTCGCGATGGCCATTGCTTCGCTCGCGACGGCCATTGCGTCGCTCGAGCGGTCCTTCGGAGTTACCTCCTTTGTAGCCCCGTTCGTCTTCGCTTCTCCCTCCGGTCGAAGCCCCGCGAACGAAGCAAACGGAGCCATCTCACCTCTCCCTCTAGCCGAAGCTCTTGCACCTCTCCCTCCCACCGCGCAATTTCAGGTGCCTGTTCAGATACTAGGGTTTTGAGTTTGGATTTGAGGCTTTTTAATTTGAAAATTAGGGTTTAGGGTTTTTCAATTTCAAAATTTGAGGCTTTTCAATTTGGGGTTTAGTGTTTAACTGGATACTTGATCTGAATGTTTAAATGGGACTTAATAGTGTCAATTTAATAAGTCTCTTAACTTCAATTGTTTTTGGTATTGATTTTGTTAAACATTTTTATGCCTTCTATTTTGGTGTCACTGGTATGAACCTATGAAGGTTTCAATTGTTGCCAAGACTCAGTAGTGCTTCAAGCGAGAAAGCACAGGTATTGTTGATGTCCAATTTAATTGCCAAACATGTTATTGATTGCTTTAACCAAACACCGATTTTGTGTTTGTGATACTATATTTGATTTGGTTTTATCTTTTTTACCAGATTGCTTTATCAATTTTGTTTTTCTTTAAATTTTCTTAATAAGCTCACATTAGAAAGCTTGATGAAGAAGTGAAACTCCTTAAAAAATCCATTATTGTTTGGTTATATGACTTGAAGCAATGTTGCTCATTGTTATTTAGAGAGATTTGATAACGAAGCAAGTCGTTGTTTCTTTTGGTTGGTTGGTTGTCTAACTTGATTATACATCTCTAGGGAATCATGTCAAATAAATTTGTAGGTATGAATATTTTCCTTTTTCTTATAAGTATTGTACTTTTTTTTTTACTTTTATATTCTTGGAAACTTTTAGTGCCAATCTATAAGAATAAAGGTGATGTCCAGAATTGTAACAACTATAAAGGAATCAAGCTAATGTGTCATATAATGAAAGTGTGGGAGAGGGTGATGGAACGCCGATTGCGAGACATAACAGAGGTGTCAAAGAATCAATTTGGGTTTATGCCTGGTAGGTCAACAATGGAAGCGATCTATCTTTTAAGGAGAGCAATAGAAAAGTATAAAGAAAAGAAAAGAGACATTCATATGGTGTTTATCGACCTTGAGAAAGCATATGACAGAGTACCCCGAGATATAATATGGTGGGTGCTAGAGAAGAAAGGGGTGACAAAAGGCTACGTTGACGTGATTAGGGACATGTATGAAGGGGTGGTGACCACTATTAGATCGCCAGCTGGAGAGACAAATGAATTTCCTATCACTGTAGGGTTACATCAAGGATCTACCTCAAGTCCTTATCTTTTTGCTTTAGTTATGGATGAGTTGACGATAAATATTCAGGATGACGTGCCATGGTGTATGCTTTTTGCAGACGATATTGTGTTAGTGGATGAGACTAGAGAAGGAGTTAACACAAAGTTGGAGATTTGGAGAAAAGCTCTTGAATCTAAAGTATTCCGGATAAGCAGAACTAAGACAGAGTACATGGAGTGTAAATTCAGTAACAGTAACAATGAAAGCAGAGGAGAAGTGAAGATTGAGAACCAAGAACTGCCTAAGAGTAAACATTTTCGTTATTTAGGGTCGATTATCACAACAACGGGAGAGATTGATGCAGATGTGACCCATAGGATTAAGTCGGGATGGTGTAAGTGGAGAAGTGTGCCTGGGGTATTGCGAATAAACGAATACCCACTAGACTAAAAGGTAAGTTTTATAGAACGGCTATTAGACTAGCTATGTTATATGGGACGGAGTGTTGGGCAACCAAGAAACAACATGTAGATAAGATGAGTGTGGCTGAGATGAGGATGCTAAGATGGATGTGTGGTAAGACTAGACAAGACAAGATTATGAATGAGTGTATTCGGGAATGGGTAGGAGTAGCACCGATAGAACATAAGTTGAGAGAGAATCGTTTGAGATGGTTTGGTTATATTCAACGGAGACCAACAGAGGCAGTAGTGAAGAGATGCGATGCTGTAACGGTAGATGAAAGTGTTAGGGGACGAGGTAGGCCTAGATTAGCGTTGACTAGCGTTATAAATAGAGATATGAATCTACTTAATTTGACTAATGAAATGGCCTTTGATAGGGCCGCGTGGAGAAGAAGGATTCATGTAGCCGACCCCATTTGATGGTGTTAGGACTCTTTGTTGTCAAATTCCATGGATCAAAACCGAGGTTGTAACAGGATCTAGTTTTCCAGATTTTCCAATTTTGGTCGTCCCGCTCAAGCGGGGAAAGTGACGCTCGAGCGGGGATTGCAAGCTCACAGCATCTCTGCTTCGCCTGAAAAAGTACTGGATGGTGTGATTCGACACTCGAGCGTGTAAACTTCCGCACGAGCGTGAAGCCTATATGAATCACACAATTTTGAAGCCTCCGCTCGAGCGGGAATTCCCACGCTCGAGCGGACCGCGCGAACACAGATTCTTGGATTTCTATAAGGAATTGGTTTTCTTCCAAAACTAGGATTACTTTGGTTTTCTATAAGTAGTTGGTTTTATCCCAAAACTTGGAGACCTCCTCCAGATCTTCTTTTTAGGTTCTAAGGTTTATATCTGGAGAGATTGTGCTAGTTTTCTTTGATGTTTTGATTGAGTATTCAACTCATGGTTTAAGAAGCATACATCAAAGGTTTGTTTGTTGATTCTACACAAAAGAGAGAGTTATTCTTCGGTAGATTCTGAAGAATTCGAGCCTGAAGCTTTAGTGGATTCCGGAGTGGCTCATCGTCAAGACAATTCTGAGGTGAAGATGGGGTTGAAAGAGACACATAGAGGTTGGTTCAATTCGGGCGTGGATTCGGTAGGTAATTGAGAGTATACCTGTGTAATTCCTTTATATCTTCTTAGTGGATTGTTTTGTGGCTATTGCCCATGGTTTTTTTTATCACAATTGGAGGTGTCCAATTGTGGTTTTTCCACGTAAAATCGTTGTGTCGATTTGTCTTGATTGTTTGATTGGGATTGTTATATACTGCTTAAAATTGATACATAATCACAAATCAACATCTAGGGGATTTCTAGATTCTTCAATTGGTATCAAAGCGGGTTGCTCGCTTGTTTTTTAAAACTTTTGAGCAAGATCTTGTTTGATTTGTAATAATTGATTCAATTCATGAGGGAAATTCTATGGTTCGACCAACCCTACTTGACGGATCCAATTATTCTTTTTGGAAAGCTCGGATGAGATCGTTTTTGAAATCTATAGATGAAAAAGTTTGGCAATCTATCATGAATGGGTGGACCA
Source organism: Camellia sinensis (assembly GCF_055761805.1). Lineage (NCBI taxonomy): Eukaryota > Viridiplantae > Streptophyta > Magnoliopsida > Ericales > Theaceae > Camellia > Camellia sinensis. The sequence goes on from NC_138962.1 coordinate 106,522,935, forward strand.
AACCAACAATTACCATTGATGGAGTAACTTTCTCCAAACCAATTGAAAAGTGGGACACAATTGACTACCAAAATAGTAGCTGGAATAGTAAAGCTATCAATTCTCTCTTTTGCGCTGTCACACCTGAAGAGTTTAGTCGAATTTACAATTGTAAAGTCGCAAAAGAGGCTTGAGATATCTTACAAACTATTCATGAGGGCACTCCTTCTGTTAAACGCTTAAAACTTCAAAGGCTCACGTCTAGTTTCGAAAACCTTTCAATGAAAGATAATGAGACCTTTGATGAATTTTATGCGAAGTTGAGTGACATTGTAAATTCCAGCTTCAATTTAGGTGAAAAAATACCAGAATCCAAAGTTGTGGGAAAAATTTTGAGATCCTTGCCCAATCGGTTCCAACCAAAAGTTACGGCTATTGAGGAGGCTCAAGATGTTGACAACCTCAGGCTAGATCACTTGGTTGGAAATCTCCAAACTTATAAGGAACATAGGAATTTCAAAAAGAAACAAAAAAGATATTGCTTTTAGTAGTGCTCATAGAGTTGGAGAGGATTCTGATGAGGATTGTGAGATAGATTCCAAGATTACGGCTGCTTTTGTTAAACAATTGAAAAAATCTTTTTTGAAAAAGAATCCTAATCTTTTGGAATCTACTCATACCCATAAATCTAAAGGCAAAAATAAACTCAAAATTAATTCTATAGCCAAGAAGGAGAAAGGAAAGATACAAGGGAACTCTGAAAGAGTCCAATGCTATGAATGCCAAGGATTTGGCCACTTTGCTTCAGAATGCCCCACTTGTTTGAATAAGAAGAAAGCCCTCGCCATCACTTGGGATGATGAATCAGAATCTGATGAAGATGAAAGTGACAACAAAGATCAAGGCGAAGAGGGACATAAACAATTCTTTGCTTTCATTGCAGCTTCCGAAACTGAAGGACGAATAGAGTATTCGAAGAGCTTGGTTGAGAATGCCACTGATGATGAATCCTCAGGAAGTCATGATGAAAAGCTTGAGCAAGCTTATGAAAAGTTGTATAAGGAATCTCTTAAGTTATCTAAATTGAATGACAAACTCACTATGAAACTCACAGCATGTGAAAGTGAGAATGTCAAACTAAAGGAGGAGATTTCCAAGGCTAGGATTGATGCCATCAAGATAGCTAATGATCGACAAGCTCTTTGTGCAAAACTCTTGACTTGTGAGATAGAGAGGAACGAGCTACAACAAATCTATGCAACATATGAAGAAAAAATTGAAACTCTCGAGATGTCTCAAGTTGCTTTGGAAGAACTAATGATCAAGAAAGAGGAAGAACTCAAGTGTGCTATGGCTACCATTGGTCTTTGGAACAAAGGATCAAAGACTTTGGACAATATCATTGGGTATCAACAAATTTGTTCTGACAAGAGTGGCATTGGGTTTGGTGGTAAGAAAGAGAAAAAATAGAGTGCTTCCACATCTCATGATACAAGAACTCAAGGAAAGGGAGAACAGAAAATTCAACATAAGGATGGACTTCTCAAACTTCCTAAAGTTGGCAAGGTCAAAGAAAAGAAGGTACACCCTGTACACCCTGTGTTTATTTGTCATCATTGTGGTATGCATGGTCGTATTCGCCCTTATTGTTATAAGTTGCATGGGAGAGTGTCTCATAGAGATGGAAGAAATTCCAACATCTCGTGGGGTAAGAGACACTTTATTGGTTGTAATGAGGTAAAGGGTCATATTAGACCTCATTATTTTGATTTGCTTGAGACCAATCGTGAACAGAGGTTTTGTTTGTCTAGTCTTAGGAATAGGAAGTTGGAAACCAAGTCGAGACGGGTTCTCATTGAAAGCAAAGGGAACCACAACGTCAAGACACCACCCAAGAACCGCAATGCTCACAACTCTGCTTATACTAAAGCGGTTTGGGTGAGAAAACTTGACTTATGTTAATTTGTTTATTTGTTTTAACTTTTGGGTTTCTGTGTGTTGTTTTTAATAAATAAAAAAATGTGTGCTTGTTCGTTTTTTGTCTTGCTTTGGTTAAGAAAAAAAAATTAAAAAAATATAAAAAAAAATCCCAAAAGATTTTCTTAGTATGGTTTTGCAAGCTTAAAATTTTTGAGTGATTCTTGGTGCATATTGGAATTGATAAGAATATCCATTATCTATTAATATGTGTGTGCTTTCTGTGGTCATTACTCATTTTGGAGTGTGTGTTTTTTTATTAGTATGTCTCATTCTGTACACACTCTTGGATTAGCAAATATCAGAGTCTTCCGCCTTAGTGATTATTTTTTTTTCACTTCTAGCATTACATCTTTTGCTTTTCTAGAGGAATTGACCTATACTAGCATATCATGGGTGATGTTGAGTCTCTTAACCACCTTCTATCTTTTTTGCATCTCTACGGCTTTCCCCTCTATTCTTTGTAGTCCAACCATGAGGAAAAGGCTACCTTAGAGTCACCAACCAAGCTATCTTTATTATATCCATGCTTCTCTGGTTCGGTTTCCATACTCTTGAGCGTGTTAGCAGCCAATGAGTGCGCAAAAGAAAAAGGAAAAGAAAAAGAGAAGAAGAAAAATATGCAAAAGAAAGAAAAAATGTGCAAAAGAAAGAAGAAAAAAAAAAGATTCATTGATTGAGGGGGAGCTTCCGCTTTTATTCACCAAATACCCCTTGATTCCTAGTGGTTTGACTTTCCTTTGTTATGCTTAGATTCTCTTGACGGAGGTCCAACTTTCAGATCACTACTAGGATTGAATCTAGTGTTTGTCGAACTCCAAGAGTCACACACACTTTTTTCATGGGATCTATGCTTTTCACATAATGCATCACTTTCTTTCATGAGGAATCTTCTACAGACTGTGCACATTGTGTTTTCTTGTAATGGTGCTTCTTGGATAATCTTATGTGTTTCAAGGTACAAATCAGAAATTCCTTGCTTGCTCCACCATAGTATTTTTTGTCGTTTTCTTCTTGTTCACTGGTTTTCAGTGTTTGTGGTTGATTTTAGTGAGAGGGAGTTTGGTTCATTTTGATATGTTTGGTAAAGGAGATTGGCTATATGTTTTGCATGTTGCTATGCACTGTTTGCTTATTATTTCCTTATTGCATGCTATAGTTGTATGAGCTTCATTTGTCAATTCGTGACTAAAAAGGGGAGTGGTCTTGGTGGTACAATTTTTGGTTTATCTTACAGTTGTTTTTACTACAGTCCATCCTTCTTTGGTACAGTTGGATTGTCATATGTTTATGGATGGTCTTATCTTTTGTTATTTAATCCAGTTCCACATATTTTTGGTTGGCTTGTGTGTGGTTGTTTTCTTTCAGGATAATTGTTCAAGAGCATGGATTTGAGATGTGGTTGTGAATGTTGGTTCATAGTTGGTGGTGTTGATTTTGTGATTTTAGTTTGGAAAATTGTTTTAGTACTTTTGTGATTTTGTTAGGAAAACTGTTTTAGAATGGTGTTGTCCGGGATTTGACAAATGGGGAGATTGTTAGGACTCTTTGTTGTCAAATTCCATGGATCAAAACCGAGGTTGTAACAAGATCTAGTTTTCCAGATTTTCCAATTTTGGTCGTCCCGCTCAAGCGGGGAAAGTGACGCTTGAGCGGGGATTGCATGCTCACAGCATCTCTGCTTCACCTGAAAAAGTACTGGATGGTGTAATTCGACGGTCGAGCGTGTAAACTTCAGCTCGAGCGTGAAGCCTATATGAATCACACAATTTTGAAGCCTTCGCTCGAGCAGGAATTCCCACGCTCGAGTGGACCGCGTGAACAAAGATTCTTGGATTTCTATAAAGAATTAGTTTTCTTCTGTAAATCATAGATCACAAAACTTGCAGTGGAATAAAATGTTTAGATCATACATGATTCGATCTAAAACCTCATGGATAAATCACGTGCTTCCAGAATCTAATCAATCAATCCCAGCAGTGGGGTGATATTACAATGGTGAATATCACCCACACAAACCACAGTGCAAAATGACTTGATCGTTGTTTCTTTGGGAGAGAGTAAGTTTATGGGTTGAAACAAAACCTATGTTGTTTCTCTCTTAGGTTACCCATAACCATATATCAGATATATATTATATTATTATTATTTATCCATATCAGTTAAAACTGATAATATCTATATCCTGAGTGGTTATCCTAAATAGGTTTGAATTTAATTCAAAACCTATTTGGATAAGATCCAAATTATGTTCAAATGGTCATGCCACATGGGCGCCCATTACTAACATCTCCCACTCGCACATGAGTTGGCATGACACTGCCACATCTCTGTCTCAATCTCCCAAAAATAAACAATCTCATACTAGCCACTGCACCGTGCGACTGCTGAGAACACCTGCATGTGGGAGCTCTATACTAGAAACTCAAAATGAGCCAGCATAGAGACATCAACCCAAAAAGAACAGAAATAGTGTCTCATATACCCCAGACCCATCTAATTACACCGGTCCAAAAAACATCTCTAATCCCTCAAAAAGAGCATGTTTGACCCTCTCAATTCTTGCAATATATTCACACTCAATTCGCCTCTCATACAGAGCGATGTGAGTTGCCGGCAGTGAATATACAACAGTGGTGTAATACTAGATGATCTTCCCTTTGCACTCATGCCATTTAGTTTAGGATTGACCGCTTTCCCAGTGATGTCCCTTAAGGCCGAATCATGCATGACCGCAGGCAACATACCAAAGTAGCAGAACATCAACCCCTTACCTTATGACATAGTCAAAAGTCACAAAAGGGTACATAAATGAAAGTCATATCAATAATGACACGTAAGACTCACACGGTGAGGAAGCAGGGATCCATTCTCTCACCTCATTACTCGGTCGCCAAGCACATATAGTATGAATACATGTTACGGTGGAGTAACTCTTCCATAAAGAGTGATGTCATACTCGATACACCGTACAGATATTAGTCTAGTCGCTTTCTAGCGCCTAACCCGAATTCTCTATTTGCTCGCCTTCTAGGCGCCAAATGAGATCTCGTATCTGGCTAATCATAACAGGCACAATATGGAAAGTGGGTACTAACATCCATGTTTGGTCCTTAACACGACCTTATCTTGGTTATAACCAAGGCGACATACATAGTGGATGATTTAAGCCTCTCTTGGCTCCAAATAAAATAAACCACCAGTCTCATCCTTGCTCTCTCCCAAGCGTCAAGGGCGATTGCTCGTGTGAGTGAGCCAATCTTGCCTGCTGACATCATCATTTGCTAATCATTATGACACAAACCGTAATAGTGTCAACATCCCATCATCTCAAAATAAGTGATCGATTTTAAAAAAAATTGACCACAACTTGCGCAATTATAGATTCCAAACATAAGCCTTATCAGCACCTCTTGCGATAAGTATATACAACGGAATCCACCATGTGCGCCTCACATGAAATGATTTAAGATCACTACCTTTTGCGCAATAACCTCTCTAAAGATATTTTTGGTGACCAATTTGCGTTCATTCTTAATGCGCCCAACTAGCGCAGATGCGCCCAACCAGCGCATTGAATTTTACAATGAGCAAATTAATATGCTTCTAATAAGGCATTTTATCCGCAGTCTAATGAGCAAGGTCAAAGTCTGAACAACTCAGTTAACCATTTATCAAAGATAACACTTATCATGCCGAATACGCCCACATAGCGTACTTTAGGCTCCCACAACAAAGAAAAGATCAAGGAATATAGGTCATCTGTTTCTCCCAAAGACAATCTGAGGATTCACTCAATAGCTAAGGCTTTGGCTTTTACCGATAGGTAAGTCAATGGATTTGCAATTTTGCATCTAGAATCATTCTAAGATATTCTCTATGTAAGTCATCGAAGACAGACCGAGAATTTTCCTAAAACAATCCCTAAGGATCGTACATCCGAGCATATAAATCACATCACCCATGTCCATCATATCTAAAATAGAGGACTGGCCACCCTAGGTGGCGACAACCTTATAAATTCCTGGCTCATAATGACTAAGTAAGGAAAAACTTCTTTTGGACCATTGATCATGCCTCAGTGGTCTTCATTGATCATCGTTGGCCTATCATGGCTTGACGAAATCTAAGAACCACTGTTTGGATAACTGCTTTAGGTTGTAAAAGATTTATTGGAACCAGCAACCTTTTTGCGCTCCTAACTTTTCACCATAAAAGCAGAAGGTAAATCCCTACGGATCTACTTATCCAATTCTCTAATGAGAAATCAGGTCACAATGTCCACAAATCAATGTTCCGAACTTATGTCAATTATAGCCTAAGTCAAAATAACTTCACTCCCCAGGAGGAAGTCTTCTCATGGTCTACACTTTCCTCAATGGTGTGACCATTCGGTATCTAGCGAGCCTTATGCCTCAACAATGACTATCCAAATTACGCATAACTTTATAACAGTTTTGCGTCATAATGGAAAGTCAACCAAATTATAAAAATGGTTAATCCTCGAAGACTTAGTCTTAAACTGCGCAACATTGATCCACTTTTTAAAAACAGGGGACTAGAGCCTTTGGCATTATCCTAGGCTCTTTATCATCTTGCGGAGCAATCATGAATGTTTCCCTCTCAATCACCCAGTGATGACGTGAAAAATTTTCACATTTGCTACCACGCAACTAAGAATGTAGAGTATTCTGCTCTAATGGAGTAATCCATTAGTAGACACATCGCTCCCACTGTCCCTAGGATATTAGAAATTTCTTTCCATTCTCAACTAGGCTACATAGAGCGCTATGCTTGGAATTCTCCATCTTATAGAGTTCCAAAAACTCTATTCACGTCACCTTTACTAATAAAACTTTATGTGACTTAGTTACACTACCACAAAGCTACTTACCTATATGCACATGACCCGGAGGGTTTGCATGACCGCATACAATAATGCGCCACACGACCCTTTGTGTTTACAAGACAGCATACAATAATGCGCTATAGAATCCTAGGTCTTAACTTCGCAATCTTATGAGAAGTAGAATAAAGATAAGCTGCTTAATGGTTACAGATCGCCCATAGATGGCTCTCTGCTAACCCATTACTCAAAATGGAGTGTAAAATCTGATATGGAGGGCACTTAGTTAGGGATATAGGCAACAAACTAGTGCAATTCCCAATTGGGAAACATTTTGCGCCATTATCTACCTAACATTAACAATATTTAATTCCTTATCTCTACTACACCAGTGTGTTGTTGAGTACTAGGAATAATCAATTTTCTAAGCATCCATCTCTCTTCACAGAGTTTTTCTGAAAAAATAACTCAAATAGATACTCGCCACCTTGGTCAAAACTAAAAGCACAAAAAACTCTTATCTAATTGATCTCCACCTCATATGTGCAATGTCAAAAATCATCTCAAAACTTTTGACTTATGGGAGATCAAATAGTCTTGACTCAGATGCGTATCGTAATCTATAAATGTGTTGAGATTGAGGCTTAGCTATCATACCCTCACACATATCTAGTCACAAAATATCATAGTGGACTAAATGCGCCAAAACAAATGACCTTCTGCGGCTTTCCTACTTACTTGTGCGCACCCATTGCGAACAAAGTTACACATTCACATGAGAGCAGGATGTCATAAGCGAGTGGGCCCGAGAAGGCCTACTCAAACCATCGTGTCATCATCTCATTAATGTGATTAAGTATAATAAGCCACTGGTTCATGACCAATGTCATAAACTAATTCCAATCATCTTAATGTGTGAGTTCTCGAAGACAAGTTTGAAAGGTTTAGGCCCAACTAGGTAATGACTCACGACTAAGTCATATTCACTAGATCATAAAAAGGATGTCATGGAGATATCAACTGCGCCTAAGTCGCTAATTTAACTAGTAAGTGCTAATCCCCTACACCTTCAAGTCAATTTTATTCTCCATACACTTTAATACATCTAGTTGAAAGATGACGATACTCCTGTTGCCATCTCTATTTCTCGCTTCATAGTTACTTGCAATTAATTCTACTATCCACAAGAAGGAGAGAATAAGCTATCAACTATGATAGCTCCTGAAGTAACTTAAGCGCGAATTAGGCTAAAGAGTCTAATTCAACACAATGCTCTTACAAGCGATGCGTTAAATTCTTAGAGTCATAACAACCTTGTCAGCCTTAACCTTTTCATTACTATGCTGCAATGTTTGCGCTTAGTGGTAAATGTTATTCAAAACGTTAGCCTAGTAAAGGAATCACACAAAGAAGCACCTCATCCATGTTTCACACTCAAGTGTGGAAACAGTAAGTGTCCACACTTAGACAAGTTGGCAATGCTAATAGATTTTGTAGCCACTAAGCGCCAATCTTTTCACTCAGTGTTAATAGATTTTGCAGCTTCTAAGCGCTAATCTTTTAACTTCACGTGATATTTCAACGCACACTATTATAGTGCATGAAATTTCGCTCAATCCACTCCCAATAATTGGGTAGAGAGCAAAACACTGCTCATACTGGCTACTCGTCTTACACTTAATGACTAATTTATTTAAGCTCGCATTTCTTGGATGACGTGACTCTTGAATGTTACTTCATCCAATGATGTAACATTATTTACAAGTCAAATTACAAAGTCAATCCGCGCAGCTCATTAGTCAAGATCATATACAGATCTATTGAGGGCTTACTAATTTCATAACTCCAAAACTCGCCAACCAAAACTATGTGGTTTGCCGCTAACTATAGCGCACACATTAGTTTTTATTGTGCCAAACAAGGCAACAAAAAACACGGCGACTTTGAGTCATGTTTCCTTACTTTGGCTCAATTAAGGTTTGACCTAAAGTCTCCAAGACTTTTGCTCATCTAAAGAATGGGATTAGTTTGTTCACATTTGAACATCTCTACTAAGTTTAGGTCAACCAAATTAACTTCCATAAGCTAAATCAATTTAGAGAGAAATTCGCATTGGGATTAATTTGATTAGCATAATATAATTTTGCCGCAAAAATCTAAATTAAATAGTGACAATATTACACAAGTCGCAAGATCGAAAATCCGCTATGCTCGTAATCATCTCTTGCGCCACAAGTGACAATTATCCAAAATTTAGTTTAATTTATGCGCAAAATATTGGTTTTCGGGAGTTAATCTACAAAGATTTCTCTCAACCGAATAACCTCCCACTGACTATGGCATATACAAAGCATGATAAATTCCATACAATAGCATTTTAATGCAAATCTACAAATAATTCATGCTATATTTATTTAATAATGGAATTCTAATAAATAAATAAATAATCATGCTCTTCTAATTACAACATATTACAAACCTAAAAAAAATGTTGTATTCAATATTCAGATTATACCATAATTAAAGTACATCATCCTGAAATTTTCTGGAATTTTTCTGAAATATTCTGGAATTTTAAATAACTAATAAACACACATAAAATTAGAAATAAAAAATTCAGAAACTGATAAACTGAGACAATATTACCAGTAGATAGTAAAACATTTCAGAAGTCCACAATAAAAATTTCAACCCCAGAAAAAATAATCATGCAACACCAGATGCATTTTAAAGCAAAAAAAAATGCATTATTAACACAGGAAAAATATTACATATTTTCGTAAAATTTTCAAAATTTTACAGAATGTAGAAAAATTAATTCTGAGTCTAAGGGTACTAACCATGCTTAAAACAAAGCTATAACGAATAAATTATGACCAATTAACGCAATTCAGAATTAAAAAACAAACAAACAGAGCCTTAGAGCCAAGCCAGGCGGAAAAAACGGCTCGGCTCGGCTCGGCGCCGCTCAGCGCAACTCGGCGCGAGTCGGCTTAAGGGGCGGCTCGGCGCTCGGCTCGAAGCGCGGCTCGGCGCTCAGCTCCAGCACGCGGCGCGCGTGCGAGGTGCGGACAGCGCGCGTGCGTGGACAGCGCCGCCGACGCGCGCGTGATGGCGCGTGCAGGCGCGTCAGCAGGGCATCCGGCGCGTGGTGGGGCGTGGCTGCGCGTGGTGGCGCGTGGCACCGCTGGGAGGCGTCATACAGCGCGTGTATCACACGCGCCGCCTTCCCGGGTGTTTTCTGGTCCGATTTTTATACTGCCGGACTCCTTTTTTCAAAAATAAAACCGTTTATGGTCTTAAAAAAGACATTAATTGAACATAAAAAAATATTTATGTTCTTAATCTAATCAAAGTAGATTTTTTTTTTCTTTTACAAACATTCATGTATATATTGTAAACATACACATGTAAAAATAAACACATGATTAAAGAAAACACGAAAATATCCATCAAAGGCTCTGATACCAATGTAAATCATAGATCACAAAACTTGCAACGGAATAAAATGTTTAGATCATACCTGATTCGATCTAAAACCTCATGGATAAATCACGTGCTTCCAGAATCTAATCAATCAATCCCAGCAGTGGGGTGATATTACAATGGTGAATATCACCCACACAAACCACAGTGCAAAATGACTTGATCGTTGTTTCTTTGGGAGAGAGTAAGTTTATGGGTTGAAACAAAACCTACGTTGTTTCTCTCTTAGGTTACCCATAACCATATATCAGATATATATTATATTATTATTATTTATCCATATCAGTTAAAACTGATAATATCTATATCCTGAGTGGTTATCCTAAATAGGTTTGAATTTAATTCAAAACCTATTTGGATAAGATCCAAATTATGTTCAAATGGTCATGCCACATGGGCGCCCATTACTAACATCTTCCAAAACTAGGATTACTTTGGTTTTCTATAAGTAGTTGGTTTTCTCCCAAAACTTGGAGACCTCCTCCAGATCTTCTTTTTGCGTTCTAAGGTTTATATCTGGAGAGATTGTGCTAGTTTTCTTTGATGTTTTGATTGAGTATTCAACTCATGGTTTAAGAAGCATACATCAAAGGTTTGTTTGTTGATTCTAAACAAAAGAGAGAATTGTTCTTCGGTGGATTCTGAAGAATTCGAGCCTGAAGCTTTGGTGGATTCCGAAGTGGCTCATCGTCAAGACAATTCTGAGGTGAAGACGGGGTTGAAAGAGACACATAGAGGTTGGTTCAATTCGGGCGTATTCGCTAGGTAATTGAGAGTATACCTGTGTAATTCCTTCATATCTTCTTAGTGGATTGTTTTGTGGCTGTTGCCCGTGGTTTTTTTTATCACAATTGGAGGTGTCCAATTGTGGTTTTTCCACATAAAATCGTTGTGTCGATTTGTCTTGATTGTTTGATTGGGATTGTTATATACTGCTTAAAATTGATACATAATCACAAATCAACATCTAAGGGATTTCTAGATTTTTCAGATGGGACTTAAGGTTTGGTTTTGTTTGGTTTGGTTATATAGAAAGTGGACCAATGGCCACAAATTACACAAAAAAATGGTTTACACAATCATACTTTATGTTTATTAAAATCATACATCATGTTTATATCAAATTGGGTTATATCATGCTTTGGGTTTATTAAAATCAAATTGGGGTATGATGGGATAGGGGGAGCAAGAAGAATGAATGACCAAAGAAAACAAATCATATAACTTTCAATTATTACTTTGCGCTTTATTCCCATTTTGTTGGTTCTACTGGTGTTAGTGTAATTGATAAATAATTATTAGACATATTCTTTTTTGTAAAATTTTCTAGAGAACTTTACTTATTTGCATTCATACTTATTAGCTTCATGAGATGATAGGTACCCAAATGAAAACAATGTTGAAGTCGAGTAAGGGGACTCGAGATTCACTGTGAGGGAGGTGATGTGGGTTGGACATGATACTTTACCTTATTAGAAGTATCCATGCTACAATGCATAGCGCTAAATGAAATCATGTTAACTATCATTCTAAAATTGCATAGAACAATTATATTTGAGCACAATAAACCTTGACATATGGATATTTATCTACGATATGAGGCATGAGATGATTTATCTATACTTTTATCTATTATATGTGATGATTTATCTATACTTTTATCGAGCACAAGGTAACCTTAAAAACATTGTCATATCCCATTGATTTTTTGGAGTTCTTGAAGTGTTATTTTTTTTTACCTAATTTATTGTTTAAACCTTCTTTTTTGTATATTTTGTTGACATTAGAAAATAAGTATTGACACTAGATTGCCATACTGTAGTTTTCACATTGCTTAAACTTCGGGGTTTCAATTGTTGGATTGGGTAATTAGTTTAAATTGGGGATAGATTAAGTGTTTGCTACAAAACTATGATGGTATATGTATTCTGGTAAAATGTCAATACCATGATTTTCATTCTATTATTTATTATTTTTGTTATTCACAAATTGTTTTTGCAATGTGATAAATGTCTTCTAGGCCTTGCCTTTACTTTTAACTTTAAATTTGTCATATTCTACCTGAATATGGGATTTATATTTATTTATTTTATTTAAGAAAAGTGTTTTCTGGTTTGAAACCATACGAAGAGTAGTCGTGGAATGTTTGTAATAGAATTATAGAATATAACTAATTATACTTTGGAAAATTGAGTCTATTTTTTTTTTTTTATTAGTAACTATTGTCTGTTTAATGAATACTTTGCTCTCTAAGATAATGGAGAAAGGAAAATATTAATAAGATTTTTTCCTCGTTTTAGAATATTGGAAGGCATGATAGCATGATTGTTTATAGTTTTTATTGAACAATTAATTAGTGTTGGCCAATCCATCCAATCAATTGCACAATTCATTGGTGGTGGACAATCCTTCCAATCGATTGGTAAATGGATTAGATCCGATCAATTGGACAATTGATTGGACTGGCCAATTCTTCCAATCGATTAGTTAATCGATACTCGTGCAAAATTTTAGATGTGCAATCGATTAGTTAACTAATTTTGTTGAATTGTAGAAAAGTGCTCTTGGGTCTTTACAATGTTGGTGGCTACAATATTCTAAAATTTTGCACATCTAAAATTTTGCACGAGAATTTTAGATGGCATCAGAATCCATGCCTTTACTTTTAGCTTTAAATTTGTCATATTCTACCTGAATATGGGATTTATATTTATTTATTTTATTTAAGAAAAGTGTTTTCTGGTTTGAAACCATATGAAGAGTAGTCGTGGAATGTTTGTAATAGAATTATAGAATATAACTAATTATACTTTGGAAAATTGAGTCTATTTTTTTATTTATTAGTAACTATTGTCTGTTTAATGAATACTTTGCTCTCTAAGATAATGGAGAAAGGAAAATAGTAATAAGATTTTTTCCTGGTTTTAGAATATTAGAAGGCATGATAGCATGATTGTTTATAGTTTTTATTGAACAATTAATTAGTGTTGGCCAATCCATCCAATCAATTGTACAATTCACGAGATGATACATGGCATCAGAATCCATCTCATCATCTCCAATTCATGTATCTTTACTTAACTAAGGTATATATTATGCCTTTTAAGTAGAAATTATGTACTAAATAGTTGACTATTGTTCGCGGATCATCTCCAATTCATGTAATTTAATTGTGGATGGTGCTTTGGCTCTTGTTTATTTTTACAGTTTTCTTATGCAAAAACAATTCACTCTGCTTGATTTTGGTTTTCAAAATTCACTTTTTAAAAGATTCTGGCCTTGCTCAAAACAGGATTTTTGAAAAAAAATTCCAAAATTTTGTTTGGTTAGAAATTTTTTTCAAAATCGCTCTCTCTCTTACACATCAATCAATAACTTTTTCTCTCTTCTCTCTCCTTCTCAATTACTTTTTCTCTCTTCTCTCTCCTTCTCAATTACTTTTTCTCTCACATACATCTACTCAACTATAACAAAATATCAAATCATCTCAAACTCTCATACTTCAAAACTATTTCCAAAATATACAACCAAACAAACCGAAAAAATTTCTAAACTCCTTCCCAATAATTTTTTTGAAAATTTATCTCCCAAAACCAAACCAAATCCATTCACTCAATTGGTGAATGGATTTGTGGTGGCCAAGTCATCTGATCAATTGGACAATGGATTGGATTGGCCAATTCTTCCAATCGAATAGTTAATCGATACTCGTGCAAAATTTTAGATGTGCAATCGATTAGTTAACTAATTTTGTTGAATTGTATAAAAGTGCTCTTGGGTCTTTACAGTGTTGGTGGCTACAATATTATGATAGGATACATGGCATCAAAATCCTTCTCATCATCTCCAATTCATGTCTCTTTCCTTAACCAAGGTATATATTATGCATTTTAAGTGGAAATTATGTATGAAATAGTTGGCTATTGTTCGTGGATCATCTCCAATTCATGTAATTTGATTGTGGATGGTGCTTTGGCTCTTGTTTATTTTGACAGTTTTCTTGTGCAAAAACAATTCCCTCTGCTTGGTTTTGGTTTTTAGAATTCACTTTTTAAAAGATTCTGGCCTTGTTTGGTTTAACTCTCAAAACACAATTTTTGAAAAAAATTTCCAATATTTTGTTTGGTTGGAAATTTTTTTCAAAATCACTTTCTCTCTTACACATCAATCAATCACTTTTTCTCTCTCCTCTCTCCTTAATCACATTTTCTCTCACACACATCTACTCAACTACAACAAAATATCAAATCATCCCAAACTCCCATACTCCAAAACTATTTCCAAAATATACAACTAAACAAACCGAAAAAATTTCTAAACTCCTTCCCCAAGAATTTTTTTGAAAATTTATCTCCCAAAACCAAACCAAACCAAACCAATCCATTCACTCAATTGGTGAATGGATTAGTGGTGGCCAAGTCATCCGATCAATTGGACAATTGATTGGACTGGCCAATTCTTCCAATCGATTTGTTAATCGATACTCGTGCAAAATTTTAGATGTGCAATCGATTAGTTAACTAATTTTGTTGAATTGTAGAAAAGTGCTCTTGGGTCTTTACAGGGTTGGTGGCTACCAATATTATGATAGGATACATGGCGTCAAAATCCATCTCATCATCTCCAATTCATGTATCTTTACTTAACTAAGGTATATATTATGCCTTTCAAGTGGAAATTGTGTATTAAATAGTTGACTGTTGTTCATCATCTCCAATTCATGTAATTTGATTGTGGATGGTGCTTTGGCTCTTGTTTATTTTGACAGTTTTCTTGTGCAAAAACAATTCACTCTGCTTGATTTTTGGTTTTCAGAATTCACTTTTTAGAAGATTCTATTTTTTTGTTTTTCATATTTTTTTTTTGTTTTCACTGAATTTTTTTAATATTTTAAGCAATTTTTTTAATTTTTAGACACCTAACATAAATACACTTAAAAATTATAATTTTTGTGGAAAAAATCTTTACAAAATTCACTAAATACCAAAAATACAAAAAAAAAATTAAAAAAAAAATCCGCATATTTTTCCTGTTTTTGTAAAGTGCATCTAAAAAAGTAAAAAAAAAATTACTTGAAATTTTAAAAATATTCACTAAAAACACAAAAAACAAAAAAAAAAAAACTCAATTTTAAAAAATTGAATTCAAAAAATTAAAACCAAACACACTGATTATTTTTTGCATTCTTACACTGTGCAGATGGTAACATGCTCAAATGGTGTTCAATGAAATGTCGGAAAGAGTTGCTAATCTAAGTGTCAATTTGGTGCATTGACTTTGGGAGCTTTTGAATTCTAATCTCTTCGTATGAAGTCAAGGTTCTGAACCATGTTCATGTTTTTCAAATCTCTATAATTAATGTATGTGTGGCGTCTCCAGGGAAGATTCAAGTATCTACCGGGCCAAGTTAGAGCTTTAAGGATGCTTGCTGGAGGCACTAGCATTACTCCAATGTTCTAGGTTCCCAACTTATTGATAAAAGATGAATAGGTTTCCCCAAACAAGGACTCTTTCTTGTGTTGAACAAAAAAGATGTAGCTTTTGCCCCTCAAAAGCAAGCTTTATTCTTTTGAACTTCTTTTTTTCCGATTGTCGATGTTTGGAATTGTATTAAGTTTTGCAAGCTGAGAAGGCAGCATTTGATGAGGCAGAGAAGAAGAGAGAGGAGGTATTATTTTTTGTTCATAATTGAACTATTTATTGATGATACAAAACAGTGCTAGTTCTAACTTTATTGTCAATGCACAGGTGGCAAGCTAGGACAGCCATATAAGCATTCCTCAAAACAGCAGATGCAATAAGTGTGCCGTCGCAAAAAGTATTTTCCACTCCTATATTTGCATCCCCCATTTGTCGTCGCATGGGCCGTCACAAAAAACTTTTTGCGACTGTGTTTCTTTTTTTTGCAACGACTTGTAGCGGTCGCAAAAAGTACTTTTTTTAGTAGTGAGAAGAAGTGTGGCCTATCTGAAATTGAATTGATAAAAATAATAACTTCATTTATTTTCAAAGAACAATTGATTATCCCAATTAAGATTCTAATATCATTTGGTATAGTGGGTTATATGCCTTCATTTGGATATGGCTTTATCGAGGTGGATGGTTAAACAGTTTTTGGAGGAAGAGGCTTATCAATGTATATGTAGGCTTTTGTGAAATATTTTTGATGTTGATAGAGGCTGTATCTGTAGCAGGGATCTTTGTATTTGGCTTGAAGAATTATGAATATTTAATTGTAGAGATTTATTCCTAAAAAAAACTATAGAGATTTAAACAATATTTGAATTAGATACAGTTAATATTGTTGCATGATTTTGCAAGTAAAGGCAATAAAGGGATTAAAGTGTAAGTTGAAAATTTCGAACTCGAAAGCCCATAAAATGGGATTTTTTATCGTCTATGACTTCTCTCTAGCTTTATACCTCCCTATCATTAGTTGCACTTTACTTTCTTTCTCTTAAGGAGTTACAACCAGATGCTAATATGCACAGCTTCAGTTTCTTATTACCTTTGGCATTTTGGTAACTTAAAACACCCTTAGTCTGAATTTTTTGTTGAATTATTAGGTTATTGGACCTTCTCTCTCACACCTTTTAAACGAGTGATAGGGGCTATTTAACTTGCAATCGCAGTCCACTTAAATATGATTTCTACCACGAATCTTGCCCCCAAACTGGGCAAATCATCCGATTAAAGGTTCGCCGTCTGTACGAAGTCTGCTCCAATGTCACCTAGCATTATTGCGGCTCGTCTTCCATGATTGTTTCAATGAGGTGAAATTTCTTGTTCTTAATTCTTGATATTTCTTTTTCATCCTAAATTTTTCTCAAGGAAAAGAAATCCATGGTTTTTCTTTGTTTTCAATGCATGTCCTTCACCTTTTGCATGAATTTTGTTATTTGTCAATTGGCTTGAGCCCTCCAACTTCTTTCTCTGATGTTATTGCAATTCAAATTCTGTATTATTTATTCTGGATTGCTTTGTTTGGTGACTCAAGAAACTCAGGAAAACAAAAGAAATTGAACTCTGAAAAAGGATTATGATATAAAAGGTTGAAGAAAGACACTTACATTATAGCGATCCCGGGTTTACCCTTGTTGTACAGTGATCCGGACATGTGTCCGTGGATGTTGGTAGTTGTTTATCATCTTGTTTGCATCCTCTTTACTTTGTATTTTGAGTTATAGGATGTGTTGGGTAGATTTGTTACAGGTTGGTTGAGTTTAGAAACCAAAACTAGTTGCCCAGATTTTGGCATGTCCGCTCGAGCGGGGGTTTGGGCGCTCGAGCGGGGAATACACCCATCCAGTATTTCCTGTGCAGTGTTGGACGCTCGAGCGTGGGATTAGCCGCTCGAGCGGGGTTGTGTGAGTTCCGCTCGAGTGGGAAGTTGGAAGCTCGAGCGGAGACTTGGCTCTGTAAAAGTGAGGGGAGAGTGCATCCGGCGCTCAAGCGGGAGTTTGGCCGCTCGAGCGGGGGTCTGTGAGTGACGCTCGAGCGGGAGTTTGGCCGCTCGAGCGGGGGTCTGTGAGTGACGCTCGAGCGGAGTGTTTTACGCTCGAGCGGGGCGACTGGGTTTAAGTCCCGAGTTGTGACTTTTCAAATCACTTTTTCACTTTCTCTTCTCTCTCCTACTTTTCCAAAAACACCATTGTTGAGCCTCTCACTCTAGAACTCTACCTTCTCTCTAGGTTTTGATCTAGTAGGAGTGATTTGCTCATCTTTGGCCTTTACAAAAAAGTTGTTGATCATCGAGGGCTACATTTTAATCTGAAAATTTCGGGTTTTGGAGCACGTTGGGTTTTGTCATCTTCTTCTTTGGGGCTCCGGATTTGAGGTAGGGATATCCTACTCCTCTCTATGGATTTTGTCTTTAAATTTTAGTATTTTGAGATGTTGGGGTTGGTTTGGTAATTTTGTGAAAGTTTGGGACTTTTGTGTAATTTTACAAAAGTTGGGGTTTTATTTGTAATAAACCTAAATGCATATTTGGCATAGAGTAATGGAATAAATGTTGAATCATTGATGAAAATGGGACCTAAGGGTTGAAATGTTAATTATGGATAATGACCTAATTACATTGTTTGATTAATTGGGATAATTAATTGTGAGAAATGAGGAAATGAAATGGAATTGTCGAGATTGGGAATGTATGGGGTTAAAGGGTGTAGTTGAATTGTTTATCACACACCGAAATGAAATGTTGATTGAATGTCCATTGTGCATTTATTTTCTGTTTAGAAATAATTGCTTTGGGCTATCGGTGGAGGATAGTCGTGATTGTTGTAGACAATGTATGATGATTAGGCAAACGGAAACTAATCAATGGAATGTGTCATGGAATTTGACGGTTGATAGAATACATTAATTATATGTATTGAGTGATTGTATATAGAACCAATGTGTTTGTATACGTTATGTGTAGAGGAGGAGATGGGGGATGTACTCCGCGGTTTAGGGGAAGATAGGGGATGTACCTCTAAACCAGATAGTGTTGGGAGAAGATAGGGGATGAACTCCGTAGATACAGCTCATATGCTTGTCTAGAGAAGCGAAGATAGAGCTCATATGCTTATCTTTGTGAAGTGTAGATATAGCTCATATGCTTATCTGTGAATGTGGGATATTGTTGTTATACATATCTGTTGAGAATGTGGATATAGCTTATATGCTTATCTGTGAATGTGGGATATAGTTTTTATACTTATCTGTTGAAAAAGGAAAAATGAAAAGTAACTTGGACTCATAAGTCGTATGACATAAAATGTATTTTATGTGGATGTATCAGTGTTGGCCATCTATCAATTGCTAATCTTTTAGTCACTGTTCATGGTTGGTTTAGTGTATTTCTACTGGACTGTGGCTCACCCTATATGGGAATATCATTTTCAGGTACAGGTAGTATGCCACCTCCAAGGACATAGCTTGGGAGGCTAGAGGCGGACATACTTTTGTTGCTTTACTTTTTGATGTATTACATGTAAATTCAAACCAAGGGCTTAATGTGTTTGAGTTAGTACTCTTTTGATGTAACCAAGTGTTAACTTGGAAAGCTGTAAGCCCGTAGGTGTAACAAGCCCGCGGGGGACCTCGCTACAGCTCGGACTCGACTTTTGTAGTCACGGTTCTAAATCTGAATCAAAGAGTCCAAATCCAACAAATCGTTTTTGAGAAAACAAATTTTTTTGAAAGAAGTGCCAAACATGGACTGCTTTGCCAGATACAGAGTCGCCACCTAAATATTTTATTTTGGGAAATTTAGGAAACCCTGACTCGGTGCCAAAAGGCCACGTGTCCGTCATCACCAAAGTTGCCTCGGCTCGAAAACTTGGGTACGATTGGGGAAGGTCACTTCGTGAGCACCCCCGCTCGCCCGGTCACAGACCGGCCTCTACTAACCATGATATCTATTTTTGAAAACATTGAATGTTCTTATTCCGGTTATTAGCCTAGGTTACTATGTGATGTTCACAGCATACAAGTATAGACTGGATTGCCTGAATTGGAACAAAACATTTCATGTTTGTTTTTTGAAAAAGGTTTTGCTACCCGCAGGTAGGCTTGAAACATTTGATGATTTACTCCAATTCAGATAACCCAGCCTTCACCCACAGGCATTCAGGCAGTTATATCATATAAGCACATAGCCTCATGGTAAACATGCTATTCATGGCAGTCACTCACACGCATGCAAGGATGCTAAAGCATAAAACTTACCGGGTACTCCAAGCCAAAATAGAAACTTCATTAGAAATCATGCATGATCCTAATTATACAGAAATGCCTAATGCAACACATGCAAAGATGCAACTATAGCAGGCTCGGCTATTTTAAGATGGCATATGAAATGTTACAATTATCATGTATTCAACTTTGAAATTGAAAATACAATGCAGTTAGTATGATGCGCCGAGCCCGGTGCATGCAAAGCTGATGAATGAATGCAAACATGCTGTCATACTGTATGCTAATTGAAATATGCCCTAATCTAACCATCATAAGCGGATAAATAAAAGGGAGAAAGACGTGGGTTGGAAGACATACATCACACTCACGCACACTTATTACAGTTGTGCCCTCGCGCAGAGGGTCCGAATAAATAATACAGTCCAAATATTACAGTCCCGAATAAAAGAATATTACAGTCCAAAATATTACAAAATTCTAATTAATTAACAAATTGACTAAGGAAATAAATAAAACTGGCATGCAAGCCAGGGACTGCCTTGCTTCTGATGGATGATGCATGTCCGGGTTGTCTTGCGCGGAAATCCACCGGAATGCCCCAATTAGCCTCTGTTTACACCTGTTCTCGAAATGCGTGCCAAGCCCCAAAAAGTTGCTGATTCTTCGTTTTGCTGCAACAGAGAGCAGGAAAGGGGCATAGCAATGTATTTACACAGATATATGCATGTCTCGATCCTCGTGCCACCAATCACGCATACCGAGGCATGATGGCCGAGGAGTCGAAATGCACAACTCAATATAGGATGAATGCACATGAAACTACAGCTAAAACCTAACTCCATCATGGATAATCCGGAGTGTCGATGACTGGGGAATTGAGACACATTCCGTCACTCGGAGTACGAAATGTACCTCATTTCCCGTGCCCGGGCTAACTCCTATTCCGGACACGATGCAATATGCATGATATGCATGAAATGCAACTAAGATACAATCCTAACATACACAATGCTATGGAATGACATGCCTCGAAATGCGTGCACACAGGCACGCAAACCGAGAAAATGGCAGAATGTGATCTAAGATACAACCTAGTATGCACTATGCTGTGAAAATTATATGCCTCGAAATGCGTGCACACGGGCGCGCAAACCGAGGCGACGGTATATGCAATGCAAGTGACTAAAATGGCATGGAAAAGGTAACATGGACTTATACTAACATGAGAGAGCCTCAGCCACACTCACATAAGAAGTCGGTTGATGAAAATGAAGTGCTTCGAAATGCGTGCACACGGGCACGCAAATCGAGACAATGGCATACGCAATGCAAATGACATGGAAACATGATATGGGCTTATACCAACATGAGTGAGCCTCAGCCACACTCACATAAGATGTCGGTGGATGAAAATGAGGTGCCTCGAAATGCGTGCACATGGGCACGCAAGCCGAGGCGGTGACAGAATGCGATGTAATGACATGGAAACATGATATGGGCTTATACCAACATGAGTGAGCCTCAGCCACACTCACATAGGATGCCGGCGGATGAAAAATGAGGTGCCTCGAAATGCGTGCACACGGGCACATAAACCGAGGCAATGGCAGAATGTGATGTAATGACATGAAAACATGATATGGGCTTATACCAACATGAGTGAGCCTCAGCCACACTCATATAGGATGCCGGCGGATGAAAAATGAAGTGCCTCGAAATGCGTGCACACGGGCACGCAAACCGAGGCGATGGCAGAATGCAATGCAAATGACATGAAAACATGATATGGGCTTATACCAACATGAGTGAGCCTCAGCCACACTCATATAGGATGCCGGCGGATGAAAATGAGGTGCCTCGAAATGCGTGCCCACGGGCACGCAAACCGAGACGATGGCAAAATGCGATGTAATGACATGAAAACATGATATGGGCTTATACCAACATGAGTGAGCCTCAACCACACTCATATAGGATGCCGGCGGATGAAAAATGAAGTGCCTCGAAATGCGTGCACACGGGCACGCAAACCGAGGCGATGGCAGAATGCAATGCAAATGACATAGGAATGGAAAGAAATCATTCTAATGGAATTTCAGCAGTAAAATATGGGGGAAAACAGTCCCGAAATGAGGCGAAATGACACCAAATGCAAGGAATTGTCCCGAAATGCGAATTTAGGCACCCGAAATGGCCTATAGCTATGCCAAACATGCACAATATGGACATGCAATGCAAAGACAGAAGCTAGAAAGTCCCGAAAAAGGCACTTTCACAGTTATAAACATGGCCAAACAGCAAGCATAGGTATGGCAAAAATGGCAAGCAAGAATAGGGGCCAAGAGAGGGGTAATGAAGCAAGTGATATAAGCAAAATCCAAACTGAAAAATTCCCTTCTACAACACTGAAGAGGGACCAAAAATATGAATATTTACATTATATGGAAGCCTCAAAATCAGTATACAAACATGATAGAAATGTGATGCAAAATGAGGCTCAAAAGTGGCTATAACATGAGGTATGCAAAATATTCACCAAACAGCCAAAGACCCTTAATAAAACATGTAGAATGGGCCAAAATAGGACTATTTTCAGAACTGTAAAATGGCCAAAAACAAAAGCATGATAGGCTAACTAAACATGCAAGAATGGGGAATAAAAGAGAGATATAACATGAAGTGGCATATGGAGGTCCCAAACCATGAAAGGACCTAAATGAAACATGAAGAATGGACCAAAATAAGCACTTTTTCAGAACTGTAAAATGGCCAAAAACAAAAGCATGGTAGGCTGCCATTGCATGCAAAAATGGGACCAAAAGGGGAGTACAAAGGTAAGTACAACATGGAAGTCCCAAATGGTGTTGAGCCCTTCTTCAATGTTGAAGAGGGGCTCTAAATAAGCCTAATATAAGTTTACAACATGCTCAAAAACAGATTACTCATGGGCCAAAAATAGCATGTAAGATTATGACATATAAGAGGATCAATGAAGCAAGTGCATCATGGAGGGCTCAAACAAGGTTGAGCCCTTAATGAAAAGTGAAAATGAGCTCAAAAGAGGGCCTCTTTAAGTTAGGGCCGGAGCTTGAAACAAAAAGCAAGTGGGGCTTACAAATGGATCAAGAAAAAGGGTCAAAGAGGAGAAATGTCACTCACCCTTGAAGACTAAAGCTTTTGTTGTTTCTTGGATCAATTTGCAGCTCCTTTAGCCTTTGAGAAGCCTTTCTTGTTGCTGGAAATGAGGTGGTGGTGGTAGAGCTTGGTGGTGTAGAAGAAATGGTGATTAGGGACTTAGAAGTTTTCAAGGAAATGAGAGGTATAGAGAGGGATTTGTGTATGGAAGCTTGAAGAATAATTTTTCTGACCCCTACAAGTGAAGCCACCAGCTGGTTATAAGGGCCAAAAAGGGGGTGTAAAGGTGGGGGAAAAGGAGAGAAACTTTCCTCCACAAAATATCCCCCGGATAAAGATATTTTCTGGGGGATAAAGCTCCACAGCTGTAAAGTGCACAGTGCAAGGAACTCGGTCAGCTAGTTACTTTTGCTCCAGGTGGCCGGCCGGCCACACCCCCTAGCCGGCAGGCTAGGGGTCAAAGGGGTCAATCTGATTTAGTGGCCGGCCACCAACTGATGGTGTCCTCCTATCTGTGTACAACACAACCCTGTGGTTAAAAGTCCAAGAAAGTGGGTCCAAGGGGTTCAACATTAGCTCGGAAAGAGGGGTTCAAAAGGGTCAGGTGGAATTACTGGCCGGCCACCAACTTTTAGGGTCCTCTCATGTGTGTACATCACAAATATGTGGTTCAAAGTTCGAGAAAATGGGCCCAAGGTGTTCAACATTAGCCCGGAAGGAGGGGGTCAAAAGGGTCAAGTAACATTAATGGCCGGCCACCAACTTTTAGGGTCCTCCCATGTGTGTACATCACAAATATGTGGTTCAAAGTTCGAGAAAATGGGCCCAAGGTGTTCAACATTAGCCTGGAAGTGCGAAAAACGGGCGCCGGAGGGCGTCGGAGGATGTATAACTGGTTGCTGCAACAATTGCTGGCCTTCCACCCTTCAGTGACCTCCCCGGTGATAAAACAGAGGTACCTGCCAAAAATGAACGAAAACCGTTGCAAAACGAATGCTCGGGGACCAAAACGCTCAGTTCGAGGTCCCGAAAATGGGCTGTCACGCACCGAAAGTGGCGTTCGGCCACGAAGTGGGTTTCTCAGCCCCCAGTGTCCCTCAAAAGGGAGCAAATAAGGAGTATGCCAAAAATTAGAGCAAACGGAGATGGTTAAGCGGTCCCGAACCGAGGCACACGGCCAACGGTCCCGAAAAACCGGAAACCGGACTCCGAAATGGGCAAAATGGCCTACGGCCACAAAATGCAGCCCACGGACATTGAGAGATGGTCTACTAGACCTCTCCCTCCCCTCAGGAAAAGAAACAGAGAAAACTGAGTCTGGTTCGCAAACCGAGACAAGGCACAGAAGAGGGTTCGGAAGTCCGGAGGCAGGGCTTACGGCCGTGACTCTGAAGCTTCTGAACAAGCACATTATGCAACATCACCAAGCGCTCAATCGGTGACGTCTGAGTCTTAAGGTCGGTCAAAAATGGGGTGTCTACAGTTGCCCCTCTTTGACAGAACTCGGAAGTCACAAGTGACGGGAGTGAATGTCAAAGCCCAGAGACGACCCATTTTTGACAAGGACGAAGACTTAGACAAACGTACAAGATAAACAGAGATGTGCCCGCAGGCATGCCCGCAGGCAGGGGGCAAAATGCAAATGATATGCAAGAAGCCGAACATAACTCAATGATCATGCAAATGCAGCAAGCTGTAATGAAGCAAGTGTTCGCAAATAGATGCAACAGTTTTAAGCAAGAATGCAAAGCAACAACTATATTTCATGCAGTTAAGAATGCGGAGGATTATTCAATCCCCGCCACGTCTCACACGGAGAAGATACGATACATGCGCGATTCGTCTGGTCGCACCAGCCTCAATTGAACCGTACATACAATATCGTGCCTGCAAAAGAGAGAAATCGCAACAAGTACAACATGCTACCAACATATATTTAATGTGATTCCGAAAGTTCGACACATGCAGTGCCGGTGAGTGTATGCATCGCAATGCAAGAGTGGAACATGCGTGACAACGTATGCTCAAACATAGAGGTATGCCAATATCAAGAAATGTGCATGTTAATGCAGGTATGCTCATGAGAATGCAAGTTATGTGCATGATAGTACAAAACGAGCATAAATCAGGGTGTTCATCTGTCATGAAATAACGAGTACGGAAACGCGTGTTTCGGCGAAGGCAACTCGATCGCGGCCTCCGATCCGCTTCCCTGAAAGGTTATAACTCATTCAAAAAGGATACACTTTGATTTTGATGAGTGATGATGAGACACATGTCAGAACTTGAAGCTGAAGTCCCGGCGGAGCTATTTCGCGACCGGAAGTGTACTTTTCTTGAACTTTTTCAGGTCCCGGGAACTCCAATCTTCCTCAAAATTTGCAGGGAGCTAGGTGGGCATGTGGGGGACATGGCCGGCCGTTTATCTTCCCAAGGGGAGGTGGCCAACCGGTTTTCCATAAAGCAAATAGCTGGCCGGCCAGTTTTCCAAAAAGCAAATAGCTGGCCGGCTAGAAAAGAGGGCCGGCCGGCCATATGCCCAAATCCGGGGGCACTTTGGTATTTTCACCTCCTTTTTGATGCTCCTTCAATCCAAGACCTGGGGCCTATATAAGGCAGCCGAGACCTTTCCCTTTCTTGCCTCCTACAACACTTTCTTCTCCAGATCTGAGTTTCATACGCGTTTTCCAACGCCCCGTGTAAATTGTTTTCGCAAAAATATTCAGTTTCAAGCACTTTGAAGCGATTAAATTTCGGTTTCGGAGCTTCTTTTCGCATTTTCGCCACTTGAGGTAAGTTTGTCTCAATATTTGGAAGATTTTCTCGGGAGTTGACTTTTGTTGACTTTTTTATTTCCCGAGAGTTGACTTTTGTTGACTTTTTCCAATTTCGGCTCATTTTCGCTCATTTTTGCTCCCTTTGCAGATCTTCTGAAAATGGCGGGTAATTCTCCCCACGGCGGAGGTTTTCCAGGTGCCGGAGATGATTTTGATCCCATGACTCTACCCCCGAGGACCCGACCTTTTATTCCCGGGAGGTACCGTCCGCCAGCACATGTCCTCCCTCGTGCTGTCTTCCGTCACTTTACTAGCTTTGACGAGCGAGCACCCGGGGATCTGCTTCTCCGAGAGCCGGAGCATCACCTCTCTCATGAGGCCCGAGAGGTATTTACTTCATTTTCTGTATTTTTCGTACATTTCGCACCTTTGCCATGCTTGAACATGCAGTTTAGCTTATGACATAGTACTTTGCTCGCATCCTGAACATGTAGTTTCCACACTCGAATTTCTGAACACTCGGCTCATTAATTAATTGCGAACGCACAGTACACATTAGTTAAGAGGCGAACACACGGCTCAAACACTGATTTGTCGAACACACAGCCCGAATTCGAAAGTGAACACACAGCCCACACTTTAAATTTTCTGAACACGCAGCCCAGATTAGATAGTGAACACGCAGCCCACACTAGTTGAAATTTGAACACGCAGTCCAAACTTTAAATTTTCTGAACACGCAGCCCAGATTAGAGTAGTGAACACGCAGCCCACGCTAGTTGAAATTTGAACACGCAGCCCAAACTTCAAATTTTCTGAACACGCAGCCCAGATTAAATAGTGAGCACGCAGCCCACACTGATAGAAAGTTGAACACGCAGCCCAAACTTTAAATTTTCTGAACACGCAGCCCAGATTAAATAGTGAACACGCAGCCCACACTGATAGAAAGTTGAACGCGCAGCCTAAACTTCAAATTTTCTGAACACGCAGCCCAGATTAAACAGTGAACACGCAGCCCACACTGATAGAAAGTTGAACACGCAGCCCAAACTTTAAATTTTTTGAACACGCAGCCCAGATTAAATAGTGAACACGCAGCCCACACTGATAGAAAGTTGAACACGCAGCCCAAACTTTAAATTTTCTGAACACGCAGCCCAGATTAAATAGTGAACACGCAGCCCACACTGATAAAAAGTTGAACACGCAGCCCAAACTTTAAATTTTCTGAACACGCAGCCCAGATTAAATAGTGAACACGCAGCCCACACTGATAGAAAGTTGAACACGCAGCCCAAACTTTAAATTTTCTGAACACGCAGCCCAGATTAAATAGTGAACACGCAGCCCAAACTTTAAATTTTCTGAACACGCAGCCCAGATTAAATAGTGAACACGCAGCCCACACTGATAGAAAGTTGAACACGCAGCCCAAACTTTAAATTTTCTGAACACGCAGCCCAGATTAAATAGTGAACACGCAGCCCAAACTTCAAATTTTCTGAACACGCAGCCCAGATTAAATAGTGAACACGCAGCCCACACTGATAGAAAGTTGAACACGCAGCCCAAACTTCAAATTTTCTGAACACGCAGCCCAGATTAAATAGTGAACACGCAGCCCACATTAGAATTTGCATGTAGCTTATTTCACTTCATCGGCATACAGCCCATTTCATCTCATTGGCACACAGCCCATTTCATCTCATTGGCACACGGCCCATTTCATTCCATTGGCACACAGCCCATTCATTTCATTGGCACACAGCCCATTTCATATCATTGGCACACAGCCCATTCATTTCATTGGCACACAGCCCATTCATTATCATTGGCACACAGCCCATTCATTTCATTGGCACACAGCCCATTCATTTCATTGGCACACAGCCCATTTCATCTCATTGGCACACAGCCCATTCATTTCATTGGCACACAGCCCATTTATTTCATTGCCACACAGCCCATTTCATACCATTGGCACACAGCCCATTCATTTCATTGGCACACAACCCATTCATTTCATTGGCACACAGCCCATTCATTTCATTATTGACACATGTATTCATTCTGAATGCAGGTTGGTTCCCGCAGTGTGCGGGGGTATGGTTCCACCATCGCGCGGGACTGGTACGCTGAGCTCCCGGAGGGTGTCCGAGACTTAGTAGACTTGGCAGGGTTCGGGCCCTTCTGCATCGGGTTGTCACGTTGTCCTGCCAGGAGGACACTGATGGCAGCCTTGGTAGAGAGATGGTGGGACACCACCAACTCCTTTCATTTCTCTGCCACTGGAGACATGACCATGACGCCCCTAGACTTCGCTGTGTTGACTGGCTTAGACATAGGAGGTTGGTCCATCCCCTATGATGAGGATATGGGCGAGTGGGAGGCCGCTTGGATGTATCTATTAGGGGCTCGCCCGCCTGTTGACAGGGTTTCTGGGAGAGTCCGATACACTTGGTTCTCTTCCCACTTCCGGCGGGCGGAGATGGTGCCCGAGACTGACGGGCAGTCTGAGCGTACTATTCAGATCCTCGAGGATATGCTTCGGGGTTGTGTCCTGGACTTCAGTGGGACGTGGGAGAGGCACTTACCCTTGGTAGAGTTTGCCTACAACAACAGTTTTCAGTCTAGCATCGGTATGGCACCGTTTGAGGCCTTGTATGGCCGACCATGTAGGTCTC
The DNA here is from genome assembly GCF_055761805.1 of Camellia sinensis. Classification (NCBI taxonomy): domain Eukaryota; kingdom Viridiplantae; phylum Streptophyta; class Magnoliopsida; order Ericales; family Theaceae; genus Camellia; species Camellia sinensis. The sequence continues at coordinate 106,551,509 of NC_138962.1, forward strand.
CAGTTTGTTGGGCCGAGGTGGGTGATGCACCTTTGTTCGGTCCAGAGTTTGTTAGGGAGACGACGGAGAAAGTTGAGCTTATCCGTAGGAGGCTTGTTACAGCCCAGAGTCGACAAAAGAGTTATGCCGACCGTAGGAGGAGGCCTTTGGCGTTTGAGGTAGGTGATCATGTCTTTTTGAAGATATCACCTAGGCGAGGTTTAATGAGGTTTGGGAAGAGTGGGAAGTTATCCCCTCGGTTTATTGGTCCTTTTAAGATCCTTGAGAGGATTGGCGAGGTTGCTTATCGGTTAGCCTTACCGCCGCAGTTGTCCGGAGTTCATGACGTGTTTCATGTGAGTATGCTTCGGAAGTATGAGCCAGATCCATCACATGTGTTGGATTGGACAGATTTAGAGGTAGGTGAGGATGCCTCGTATGAGGAGAGACTGGTTCGGGTCTTGGATAGGCAGGATCAAGTCCTGCGTGGCAAGACCATTCCTTTGGTGAAAGTCTTGTGGAAACATCACGGAGTGGAGGAAGCCACTTGGGAACGTGAGTTGGAAGTCCGAAAGAAATATCTGGACTTGTTTGTTGATATGTAATCTTGTATTTAAATTTTGAACTATTGTTGAACTTAAGAGCTTTTATATATGTCTTAAGTTGTGAAACATTGAAAATGTTTTGGTTTATTGGAAGTATGTTTTGGAACTTGCCTCATATGGAAGTTGAATGTAACACTATATATGTTGAATATATTGTTGAAATTGGAAAGATAATGCGTAATGTTGATGCATGTTGAAAGTACATATGTTGTTTACATATTGTGAAATGCCTCTTGTTAAAGGGATGGGATGACCGGTAATGGGTCGAATTGTTGAATGTTAAAATGTAACATTATTTAAAATGGAGAAAAACATGTTTTTGAAAACTTGTGCTTAATTTCGGGGACGAAATTCTTTAAGGGGGGGAGGTTATAGCGATCCCGGGTTTACCCTTGTTGTACAGTGATCCGGACATGTGTCTGTGGATGTTGGTAGTTGTTTATTATCTTGTTTGCATGCTCTTTACTTTGTATATTGAGTTATAGGATGTGTTGGGCAGGTTTGTTATAGGTTGGTTGTGTTTGGGAGCCTAGTGCTACTGCCCAGATTTTTGGACCTTCGCTCGAGCGAGGAGTTGGTCACTCGAGCGAGAGTTGAGTTCGTGTCTGGTGGATCGAGCCAGAGTGGCTTCGCTCGAGCGAGCGATTGCGTCTGGTTCTGGACCTGAGGGTTGCATTTCTTGGCTCGAGCGAGTTTTCTTCGCTCGAGCGGTCTGGTTTATTCTTCGCTCGAGCGAGAGGTCTGTCGCTCGAGCGTGCTTCTGGTTGCAGACCTGAGGGTTTGAGTTGTTAGCTCGAGCGAGCATTCTTTCGCTCGAGCGCACTTTTGAGTTTTCGGCTCGAGCAAGAGTTTTCTGTGTCTGGTCGCTCGAGCGACAAAGGCTTCGCTCGAGCGAGCGTGTTTTATATCAGCGGACAGTAGCGTTTTTGAACATCAGTTTTTCACTTTCTTTTTCTTTCAAACCCTAGATCCGAGACTCTCTCTCTCTAAACTTACACTCTCTCTAAGATTTGATCTCCCTAGAGTGTGAATCTAGCCTAGGGCCTTTGTTAAAAAGATAGAGGGCGTTGCGAACTTCGACTTAATCTGAAAAAGTTTGGATTTGGAGCACGTTGATCTTCGAGTCTTCATCTCCTTTTTGGCTCAAACTTCGAGGTAGGGATATCCTACTCCTCTCTATGGATTTTGTCTTTAAATTTTAGTATTTTGAGATGTTGGGGTTGGTTTGGTAATTTGGTGAAAGTTTGGGGCTTTTGCGTCATTTTACAAAAGTTGGGGTTTTAATCATAATAAACCTAGATGCATGTTTGGCATAGAGAAATGGAATAAATGTTGAATCATTGGTAAAAATGGGACCTAAGGGTTGAAATGTTAATTATGGAAAATGACCTAATTACATTGTTTGATTAATTGGGATAATTAATTGTGAGAAATGAGGAAATGAAATGTTGATTGAATATCCATTGTGCATTTATTTTCTGTTTAGAGATAACTGCTTTGGGCTATCGGTGGAGGATAGTCGTGATTGTTGTAGACAATGCATGATGATTAGGCAAACGGAAACTAATCAATGGAATGTGTCATGGAATTTGACGGTTGATAGAATACATTAATTGTATGTATTGAGTGATTGTATATAGAACCAATGTGTTTGTATACGTTATGTGTAGAGGAGGAGATGGGGGATGTACTCCACGGTTTAGGGGAAGATGGGGGATGTACCTCTAAACCGGATAGTATTGGGAGAAGATAGGGGATGAACTCCGTAGATACAGCTCATATGCTTGTCTAGAGAAGTGAAGATAGAGCTCATATGCTTATCTTTGTGAAATGTGGATATAGCTCATATGCTTATCTGTGAATGTGGATATTGTTGTTATACATATCTGTTGAGAATGTGGGTATAGCTTATATGCTTATCTGTGAATGTGGGATATAGTTTTTATACATATCTGTTGAAAATGTGGATAGAGCTTATATGCCTATCTGTTGAAAAAGGGAAAATGAAAAGTAACTTGGACTCATAAGTCGTATGACATAAAATGTGATTTATGTGGATGTATCAGTGTTGGCCATCTATCAATTGCTAATCTTTTAGTCATTGTTCACGGTTGGTTTAGTGTATTTCTACTAGGCTGTGGCTCACCCTATATGGGAATATCATTTTCAGGTACAGGTAGCATGCCACCTCCAAGGACATAGCTTGGGAGGTTAGAGGCGGACATACTTTTCTCGTTTTACTTTTTGATGTATTACATGTAAATTCAAGCCAAGGGCTTAATGTGTAAATGAGTTAGTACTCTTTTGTTGTAACCAAGTGTTAACTTGGAAAGCTGTAAGCCCATAGGGCATTTGTTTTTGTTGTTAACATGTAATACTTATGTAATGGAATTCTGATAAATGGAAGAATGTGGAACATTTACATATCAATGCATGTCTTATTTGATGGGTTTAATGTTATTATTTTGAGGGCATTACAAGTTGTCCAGATTTTGACCTGTCCGCTCGAGCGGGGGTTCTGGCACTCGAGCAGGAATTTCACCCATCCAGTTTTTCCTGCGCAGTGTTGGATGCTCGAGCGTGGAATTGGCCGCTCGAGCGAGATTGGGTGAGTGCCGCGCGAGCAGGGAGTTGGACGCTCGAGCGGGAGACCTATCTGCAAAAGTTCTGGGAGTGTGCATCCGGAGCTCGAGCGGGGGATTGGCCGCTCGAGCGGGAGTCTGTGAGTGCCGCTCGAGCGGGGAGTTTGACGCTCGAGCGGGGCGACACTTATTTAAAAGTGAGATTCGACTTTTGTATCACTTTTTCAAGATCTTTTCTGTCTCTTACTTTTCCAAAAAGCCATTTTCAGAGCTTCTCACTCTAAAACCGGCCCTTCTCTCTTAGATTTGATCTAGTGGGAGTTGTTTGCTCACTTTTGGTCTTTACGAAAGTTGTGTTGATCGTCGAGGGCTACATTTTAATCTGAAAATTTCAGAATTTGAAGCATTTTGATTTTGGTCTTAATCTCCATTGGAGCTCAAACTTTGAGGTAGGGATACCCTACTCCTCTTTATGAGCTTTGTCTTTAAATTTTAGTATTTTGAGATGTTGGGGTTGGTTTGGTAATTTTGTGCAAGTTTGGGGCTTTTGTGTAATTTTACAAAAGTTGGGGTTTTGGCTATATAAAAACCTAGATGCATGTTTGGCATGGAAAAGTGAAATTAATGTTAATACATTAATGAAAATGGAACCAAAGGGTTGTGATGTTAATTATGAAAAATGCCCTAATTACATTGGTTAATTAATTTGCATAATTAATTATGAGAAATGAGGAATTGATTTGGAAAGACATGGGATTAAAGGGTGTAGTTGGATTATTTATCACTCACCTAGTTGGAATGTTGATTATATATCCATTGTTGCATTTATTTTCTGTATAGAAATAACTGCTTTGGGCTATCGGTAGAGGATAGTCTTGATTGTTGTAGACAATGCATGATGATTAGGAAGAACTGAAACTAATCACTGGAATGTGTCATTGAGTTTGACGATTGCACGAATACATTAAATTTATGTGTTGTGTGATGATGTGTATAATTGTTGTTTATATGCATTGTGTTGTGTTGGAGGAGATAGGGGATGTACTCCACGGTTTAGGGGAAGATAGGGGATGGACCTCTAAACCGGATGTTGTTGGGAGGAGATAGGGGATGGACTCCATAGATAGAGCTCATATGCTTATCTATTAATGTGTTGACAGAGTTCATATGCTTGTCATTGGAAGTGTGATAGTGCTCATATGCATATCTGTGGAAGTGATGATATAGCTTGTATGCTTATCTGTTGGTGTGTGATATAGCTAGTATGCTTATCTATTATGAAATGGGAAAGTGCTTAATATGAGTTACTGTCTCATATGAGTTGTTTGGCCAGGTTCTGAGCCATGGTTGTAAATTGAGAATTTTGAAAGAAATTGGAAAATGAATGGTAATATGGACTTGTATGCCATGAAAATGTAAAGTGTGATAAGGGAAAGTATCAGTGTTGGCCATCTATCAATTGCTAATCTTTTAGTCATCGTTCATAATTGGTTTAGTATATCTCTGCTGGGCTGTGGTTCACCCTATATGGGAATATCATTTTCAGGTGCAGGTAGCATGCCACCTCCAAGGACGTAGCTTGGGAGGCTAGAGGCAGGCGGACTTTTGTCGTTTTATTTCTTTGATGTATTACATGTATATTCAAGCCAAGGGCTTAATGTGTAAATGAGTTAGCACTCTTTTGTTATAACCAAGTGTTAACTTGGAAAGCTGTAAGCCCGTAGGGCATTTGCTTTTGTTGTTAACATGTAATATTTTTGTAAGAAACTACTCTGATGAATAGAAGAATGTTTATCTTTATTACCAATTCATGTCTATATTGATGGGTTTAATGTTATTATTTTGAGGGCGTTACACTTTCTCTCTCCTACTTTTTCAAAAAGCCATTTTTGAGAGTTCCTCTCTCTAGAATCTCCCTTCTCTCTAGGGTTTGATCTAGCTAGGGTGTTCTCCTTACCTTTGGCCTTTCTAAAAGTTGGGTTGATCGTCACGGGCTATCTTTTGATCCGAAAATATTGAGTTTTGGAGCACGTTGAGTTTCTTCGTCTTCTCCGTTGAGTGTCATCGTTTGAGGTAGGGATATCCTACTCTTCCTTATGGATTTTGTCTTTAAATTTTAGCATTTTGATATGTTGGGTGTTGTTGGGCAGATTTGAGAAAGTTTGGGTCTTTTGTGTAATTTTACAAAAGTTGGGGTTTTGTTTGAAATAGACCTATACGCAAGTTTGGTATAAAAGAAAATGAGTTGGATGATGGATCGTGGGTGAAAATGAAACCTTAGAGTATTTTTGTTAATTAAGGTAATTTGCCCTAATTGTTTTGATTAATTTATGTATAAAATTGATTAAAGGAAATGAGGAATCGAATTGGAAATGTTGAAATTCGGAATGTATGGGACTAAAAGGTGTAGTTAAATCATTTATTGCTCACCTAATTGAAATGTTGATATATTATCCATTTGTGCATTTATTTCCTATTTAGAAGTAATTGCTTTGGGCTACCGATGGAGGGTAGTGTTGATTGTTGTAGACAATGCATGATGATTAGGCAAACTAAAACTAATCAATCGGATGTGTCATAGAGTATAACGGTTGATAGAATACATTAACTTTATGTATTGATTGATTGTGTATATGACCAATGTGTTTATATGCATTATGTGTAGACGGTTGATAGAATACATTAACTTTATGTATTGATTGATTGTGTATATGACCAATGTGTTTATATGCATTATGTGTAGACGGTTGATAGAATACATTAACTTTATGTATTGATCGATTATGTAGATGATTCTGTGTTTATATGCATTGCTTGTGTATGGGAGGAGATGGGGGATGTACTCCACGGTTTAGGGGAAGATGGAGGATGTACCTCTAAACCGGTTAATGGTTAAGGGAAGATGGGGGATGGACCCGGGGATGCAGCTCATATGCTCTCCCATTGAAGTGTTGATACAGCTCATATGCTTCTCTATTGAAGTGTTGATACAGCTCATATGCTTATCTGTTGTAGTCTTGATATAGCTCATATGCTTATCTGTTGAAGTATTGATACAGCTCATATGCTTATCTGTTGTAGTCTTGATATAGCTCATATGCTTATCTGTTGAAGTATTGATATAGCTTATGTGCTTATCTGTTGTAGTAGTGATATAGCTCATATGCTTATCTATTGAAAAGTTGTTTAATTTGATATAGCATTAAAATGTATATCATCATTGTTTGCGAAGTATGGAAGTAGTTTATGTGTTATTGGTACAACACCAAAATGTGTATCCACCTTGAATTTCGAAAGTGTTCTAGTGATGAACTATAATCTCATCAAAATGTTTTGGCCAGAGTACTGAGCCTTGTTTTCAAACTCAAGGTTGAATAAGAAATGGGAAGTGAATTGTAACATAGACTTGGCTGTCATGGAATTGTAATAAGATGTAAATGGAAGTGTAAGTATTGACCATCTATCAGTTGCTAATCTTTTAGGCATTGTTCATAGTCGGTTTAGTATGTTTCTACTGGGCTATGGCTCACCCTATATGGGAACATCATTTTCAGGTACAGGTAGCATGCCATCTCCAAGGACATACCTTGGGAGGCTAAAGGCGGACAGACTTTTGTTGTCTTATTTCCTTTTGATGTATTACATGTAAATTCAAGCCATGGGCTTAATGTGTAATTGAGTTACTACCCTCTCTTGTAACCAAGTGTTAACTTGGAAAGCTGTAAGCCCGTAGGACATTTGCTTTTGTTGTTAACATGTAATACTTTCGTAATGAAATACTCTGATGAATTGAAGAATGTGGATATTTTTTATAAAAATGCATGTTTATATTGATAGGTTTAATGTTATTATTTTGAGGGTGTGACAGAGCACAATGTACCTTGACATATAGATATTTATTTTTGATTTGTGGCATGAGATGTGATGATTTATGATGGCTATTGACCAATGTAAGTTGGAATGAAATATGATAAAAATGGAATGAGAAAGGATTGAGATAATGAAAACATTGGTCTTGTGATACTTCCACTCTCTTAGATTTAGGTTTTGAGGGTTTTCATGATTTTTTTTTTCTTTTAGATTCTACGTGCAAAGATCTTGGGTGGTCTGTAGCTTGGAAGGTAAGGTATAGCGACCCCGGTCTTTTTCCTTTAGATTATTGTATCCGGACTTAGGTTCCGTGGATCCTGTCAGTATATATTGGTTGTTGTCGTTCTTTAATCTCTTTGTATTTGAGTTGTAGGATGTGTTGGACGGGTCTGTTACAGGTCGATTGAGTTTAGATGCCAAAACTAGTTACCCAGATTTTGACCTGTCCGCTCGAGCGGGTGTTTGACGCTCGAGCGGGGATTCTTTTGTTGCTTGTTCGCTCGAGCGGGGGTTTTGGTGCTCGAGCGGGATTATCACCCATCCAGTATTTCCTGTGCAGTGTTGGACGCTCGAGCATGGGATTGGACGCTCGAGCGGAAATGTGTGAGTGCCGCTCAAGCGTGGAGTTGGACGCTCGAGTGGGGACCTAGTCCTGCAAAAGTACTGGGAGTGCGTATTCGACGCTCGAGTGGGAGTTTGGACGCTCGAGCGGGGAGTCGACTACATCAGTCCGTGATTTCACTTTTTGGATCACTTTTTGACCTACTTTTCTTTCTTAACTTTTAAAAACCGCCCCTTGAGAGTCTCTCTCTCTCTCTAAACCTGCCTTCTCTCTAAGAATTGATCTACCTAGGGTGAGTATCTAACCTTAGTCGTTTATTAAAAAGATAGAGTGAGTCAAGGGCTTCCATTTAATCTGAACGTTTGGTGGTTTGGAGCACTTTGGAATTTAGGTCTTCATCTTCGTCTTCTCCATTCGGGTTATTTTCTTCGAGGTAGGGATTTCCTACTCCATCCTATAAGTTTTGTTCTAAGTTTTGGTATTTTGATATGTTGGGAGTACTTTGGTAATTTTGGGAAAAACCCTAGTTGTATTAATAAATTAATTTGTATAATTAATTTAAGGAAATTTGGGAAATTGGTTAAATGCATGAAATTGAGGAATTCATTGATTAAATGGTGTAGTTGGATAATTAAAATCACTCGCCTATTGAATTGTTGATATATTTATTTCCAGTCTAGAAATAACTGTTTTCGGCTATCGGTGGAGGATAGTCGTGTTTGTTGTAGACATTGCATGTGGATTAGGGAAAATTGAAACTAATCAATTTGTTTAAGTCATAAATTTAGACTATTGAATTAATACAGAAATTACATGTATTGATTGAGCATTGCATATGCATATTGTTTTGGGAGGAGATAGGGGATGGACCTCCAAACCGGATTTTGTTTGGGAGGAGATAGGGGATGGACTCCATTAGCATCACTATTATGTGTGCTTATTATACTGAAGTGTTTTTACATGTTATTGATACAGCACTACAATGTGTATCAAACGGGAAGTATGAAGTGTTTTGATATGAGCCTGAGTCTCATTTGTTTTGTTGATATTGAAAGTAATGTGAATATGATATATAGTTCACTGTTGTAAGTTTGGCCAGGTTCTGAGCCATGTTGATAATAATGGAAAGTGAAATGTGTCTTAGACATTAGTGTCATGAGACTGTACAATGATACAATTGATTATCTTGGTTAACCATCTATTGAATGCTATAGCTTTATTCAATGCTTATATTTGGTTTAGTATTTTTCTACTGGGCTGTGGCTCACCCTTTATGGGAACATCATTTTCAGGTTTAGGTGATAAGCTACCTCCAAGGACTTAGCTTGGAAGGATTTGACTTTTGGATTTTGAAGACTATCTTCAGTTAGTTGTTTTGATTTGATAGTACATGTAAACATTCAAGCCTAGGGCTTTACTTGTATTTGAGTTAGAACTCATATTTTTGTGTCCAAGTGTTGGCTTGGAAAGATGTAAGCCCGTAGGGCATTTAATTTGATGTTACATGTAATGCTTTTATTTAGAAATACTTTGATGAATGAGATAATGAATTGTTTACTTTAAATATTGCGTGTCAGTGACAAATATATATAATGAGTCTATTTTGAGGGCGTTACAACTTGGTATCAGAGCGTACCGGGCTTGAATACTTTGGGTACGTGGGAAGTGATTAGTATCACAATGGGTCCGTCTCATTTGATAGAGACTTGGTGAAATGTTATATGCTTATATGATAACATGTTTATGTGATTATGTAGGTATGGAACGTAGTTTCTAGAATGTTAATTGGACCCTTGAGTTTCTAGTAGTCTTGTTGGAAAGGCACTTGATCAATGCTGCTTCCAACCGAAACTATAGTGACGCTTCGGGACTAATATCATCCAGGAATGAAATTCGTAGGTGCTTATGTGATTATGTGCTTATGTGGAATGAATTATTGTTATTCAATGCATTAGGACACAAGTGTTTAGCTTCGACACATTTATTAATGTGCTAACGTCTTTGTTTTCTTTAATAGGATGTCAGGACGAGGACGAAGGCGCGGTAGGCGTGGTAGGCCGGGTAGGCAGGAGGTGCCTGTGCCAGAGGAGGTTCCGGCAGTACAGGAGGGAGTTGGCCAGGCCAATGTGGCCGAGCCAGTAGGCCAGCAGGCTATGGGCGCTCTAGCCCGAGAGATAGCAGGGGCATTCAGGGAGTCAGTAGGCATTCTCAGAGCTGAGAATCAAGCGTGGGTTGTTGTTGCGGATGCAGGACTGTAACAAGCCCGCGGGGGACCTCGCTACAGCTCGTACTCGATTTGTGTCACGGTTCTAAATCTAAACCAAAGAGTCCAAATCCGGCAAATCGTTTTGAGAAAACAGATTTTGAAAGAAGTGCCAAACATGGACTGCTTTGCCAGATACAGAGTCGCCACCTAAATATTTTATTTGTGGGAAATTTAGGAAACCCTGACTCGTTGCCTAAGGCCACGTGTCCGTCATCACCAAAGTTGCCTCGGCTCGGGAACTTGGGTACGATTGGGGAAGGTCACTTCGTGAGCACCCCCGCTCGCCCGATCAAAGATCGGCCTCTACTAACCATGAATATCTATTTTTGAAAACTTTGTGTGTTCTTATTCCGATTATTAGCCTAGGTTACTATGTGATGCACACAGCATATAAGTATAGACTGGGTCACCCAAATTGGGACAAAACATTTCATGTTTATTTTTGAAAGGTGGTTTGCTACTCGCAGGTAGGCTTAAAACATTTGATGATTTATTCCAATTTAAGTAACCCAACCTTCACCCACAGGCATTCAGGCAGTTATATCATGTAAGCAAATAGCCTCATGTTAAGCATGCTATTCATGGCAGTCACTCACACGCATGCAAGGATGCTAAAGCATAAAGCTCACCGGGTACTCCAAGCGAAAAAAAAAACTACATTAGAAATCATGTATGATCCTAAATATACAGAAATGCCTAATGCAACACATGCAAAAATGCAAACTATAGCAGGCTCGGCTATTCTAAACATGGCATATGGGATGCTACAACTATCATGTATTCAATTTAGAATTGAAAAATACAATGCAGTTAGTATGATGCGCCGAGCCCGGTGCATGCAATACAGATGAATGATGCAAACATGCTGTGATACTGTATGCTAATTGAAACATGCCCTAATCTAACCATCATAAGCAGATAAATAAAAGGGAGAAAGACGTGGGGTTGGAAGACATACATCACACTCACGCACACTTATTACAGTTGTGCCCTCGCTCGGAGGGTCCAAATAAATATACAGTCCCGAATAAAAGAATATTACAGTCCAAATATTACAGTCCGAATAATATACAAATTCCTAATTAATCAAATTAACTAAGAAAGCTGTAAAACTGGCATGCAAGCCAAGGACAGCCTTGCTTCTGATGGACGATGCATGTCCGGGTTGTCTTGCGCGGAAATCCACCGAGATGTCCCAATTAGCCTCTGTTTGGCGGTTATTCTTGGAAAGCGTGCCAAGCTCCGAGAAGTTGCTGATTCTTGATTTTGCTGCAACAGAGAGCAGGAAAGGGGCATAGCAATGTATTTTCACAGATATATGCATGCCTCGATCCTCGTGTGTAGCGATCCCGGGTTTACCCTTGTTATACCGTGATCCGGACATGTGTCCGTGGATGTTGGTAGTTGTTTATTATTTTGTTTACATCCTTTTACTTCGTATTTGAGTTATAGGATGTGTTGGGCGGATTTGTTTCAGGTTGGTTGAGTTTAGAAACCAAAACTAGTTGCCCAGATTTTTTGGCCTGTACGCTCGAGCGGAGGTGTTGGCGCTCGAGCGGGTAATACACCCATCCAGTATTTGTTGTGCAGTGTTGTACGCTCGAGCGTGGAGTTGGCCGCTCGAGCGGATCTATGTGAGTGGCCGCTCGAGCGTATGGTTGGGAGCTCGAGCGGAGTCCTGGTTCTGCAAAAGTGCTGGGCGAGTGCATTCTGCGCTCGAGCGGGCGGTTGGCCGCTCGAGCGGAAGTCTGTGAGTGGACGCTCGAGCGGGGTGTTTTACCCTCGAGCGGAGACCTGGGTTAAAGTCCCGAAATTGTGACTTTTCAAATCACTTTTTCACTTTCTCTTCTCTCTCTTACTTTTCCAAAATCACCATTGTTGAGCCTCTCACTCTAGACTCTACCTTCTCTCTAGGTTTTGATCTAGTAGGAGTGATTTACTCACCTTTGGCCTTTACAAAAAAGTTGTTGATCGTCGAGGGCTTCATTTTAATCTGAAAATCTCAGGTTTTGGAGCACGTTGGGTTTTGTCGTCTTCTCCTTTGGGACTCCGAATTTGAGGTAGGGATATCCTACTCCTCTCTATGGGTTTTGTCTTTAAATTTTGGTATTTTGAGATGTTGGGCTTGGTTTGGTAATTTTGTGAAAGTTTGGGACTTTTGTGTAATTTTACAAAAGTTGGGGTTTTATTCATAATAAACCTAGATGCATGTTTGGCATGAAAAGAATGGAATGATTGTTGAATCATTGATGAAAATGGGACCTAAGGGCTGAAATGTTAATTATGGGAATTGCCCTAACTACATTGTTTAATTAATTGGGATAATTAATTGAGAAGAATGAAGAAATGAAATGTTGATTGAATATCCATTTGTGCATTTATTTTCTGTTTTAGAAATAGCTGCTTTGGGCTATCGGTGGAAGATAGTCGTGATTGTTGTAGACAATGCATGATGATTAGGTAAACTGAAACTAATCAATGAAATGTGTCATGGAACTTGACGGTTGATAGAATACATTATTTGTATGTATTGGGTGATTGTATATAGAACCATTGTGTTTGTATACGTTATGTGTAGAGGAGGAGATAGGGGATGTACTCCGCGGTTTAGGGGAAGATAGGGGATGTACCTCTAAACCGGATAGGTATTGGGAGGAGATAGGGGATGAACTCCGTAGACACAGCTCATATGCTTGTCTAGAGAAGTGAAGATAGAGCTCATATGCTTATCTTTGTGAAGTGTGGATACAGCTTGTATGCTTATCTGTGGATATTGTTGTTATACATATCTGTTGAGAATGTGGATATAGTTTTTATGCTTATCTGAATGTGAGATATAGTTTTTATACATATCTGTGGAAATGATGATAGAGCTAGTATGCTTATCTGTTGTTAAAGGGAAAATGAAAAGTAATTGGGACTTGTAAGTCGTTGACATAAATATGTTATTTATGTGATTGTATCAGTGTTGACCAACTATCAATTGCTAATGTTTTAGTCATTGTCCATGGTTGGTTTAGTGCATTTCTACTGGGCTGTGGCTCACCCTATATGGGAATATCATTTTCAGGTACAGGATGCATGCCACCTCCAAGGACATAGCTTGGGAGGCTAGAGGCGGACATAGTGTAGTTGTTTTACTTCTGATGTATTACATGTAACTTCAAGCCAAGAGCTTAATGTGTAAACGAGTTAGCACTCTTTTGTTGTAACCAAGTGTTAACTTGGAAAGCTGTAAGCCCGTAGGGCATTTTGTTTTGATGTTAACATGTAATACTTATGTAATGAAACTCAATGAAATAAAGGAATGTGGTTGGTTTATATGTAAATGCATGTCGTATTTGAGGGCGTTACATCGTGCCACCAATCACGCATACCGAGGCATGATGGTCGAGGAGTCGAAATGCACAATTTAATATGGGATGAATGCACATGAAAACACAACAAGACCTAACTTCATCATGGGTAATCCGGAGTGTTGGTGACTGGGGAATTGAGATACATTCCGTCACTCGTAGTACGAAATGCACCTCGTTTCCCGTGCCCGGGCTAACTCCTATTCCGAACACGATGCAATATGCATGACATGCATGAAATGCAACTAAGATACAATCCTATCATACACAATGTTATGAAAATGAGATGCCTCGAAATGCGTGCACACGGGCACGCAAACCGGGAAAATGACATACGCAATGCAAATGACATGGAAATTTGATATGGGCTTATACTAACATGAGAGAGCCTCAGCCACACTCACATAAGAGGCCGATGGGTGAAAATGAAGTGCCTCGAAATGCGTGCACACGGGCACGCAAACCGAGGCAATGGCATATGCAATGCAATGACATGGAAATGGCATGATATGGGCTTATACCAACATGAGAGAGCCTCAGCCACACTCACATAGGATGCCGATGGATGAAAATGAAGTGCCTCGAAATACGTGCACACGGGCACGCAAACCGAGGCAATGGCATACGCAATGCAAATGACATGAAAACATGATATGGGCTTATACCAACATGAGAGAGCCTCAGCCACACTCACATAGGACGCCGATGAATGAAAATGAAGTGCCTCGAAATGCGTGCACACGGGCACGCAAACCGAGGCAATGGCATAGGCAATGCAAATGACATGAAAACATGATATGGGCTTATACCAACATGAGAGAGCCTCAGCCACACTCACATAGGATGCCGATGAATGAAAATGAAGTGCCTCGAAATGCGTGCACACGGGCACGCAAACCGAGGCAATGGCATACGCAATGCAATGGCATGGAAATGACATGAAAACATGTTAATGGATTTTCAGCAATGAAATGTGGGGGAAAACAGTCCCGAAATGAGGCGAAAACACACCTGATGCATGGAATCTCTCCCGAAATATGAATTTTGGCATCCGAAATGGCCTATATCTATACCAAACATGCACAATATGGACATGCAATGAAAATACAGAAGCAAGGCAATCCCAAGATAAGCATTTTTCCAGTTCAAAACATGGCCAAACAGCAAGCAAAGATAGGGCAACAATGGCATGCAAAAACGGCCCTAAACATGAGATTATGAAGCAACTCACATCTGCTGTCCTCAAACAGGTTAGGCCCCTTCAACAAAGTTGAAGAGGGGCCCAAAATATGATGTTTTCCAGAACTGTAAAACCCCCCAAAACAAACACAGGTATGGCTGCACTCCCATGCAAGAAAAAGGGCCAAAAGGTGGCCAAAGAGGCAAGTGGTATATGCAAAGCCCAAACTGAAAAATTCCCTTCTACAACATTGAAGAGGGACCAAAAATATGCATATTTACAGAACTGTAAAAACTCCAAAACAGTATAAAAATATGCTAGAAATGCAATGCAAAAATGAGGCTCAAAAGAGGCTATAACACAAAGTATACAAAATATCCCACAAACGGCCAATGACCCTTAATGAAACATGAAGAATGGGCCAAAATAAGACTATTTTCAGAACTGTAAAATGGCCAAAAACAAAAGCATGATAGGCTAACAAAACATGCAAGAATGGGGACCAAAAGAGAGATATAACATAAAGTGGCATATGGAGGTCCCAAACCATGAAAGGCCCTAAATGAAACATGAAGAATGGACCAAAATGAGACTATTTTCAGTACTGTAAAATGGCCAAAAACCAAAGCACAATAGGCTGCCAAAGCATGCAAAAAATGGGACCAAAAAGGGAGTATAATGGCAAGTACAACATGGAAGTCCCAAACAGTGTTGATCCCTTCTTCAATGTTGAAGAGGGGGCAAAATAAGCCTATTTTCAGAACTGTAAAAACTCCAAAACAGATCACACACAAGCTAAAAAAAACATGCAAGAAAACGGTATTTTAGAGGGATAATGAAGCAAGTGCAAGATGGAGGGCTCAAACAGGGTTGAGCCCTTAATGAGAAATGAAAATGAGCTCAAAAGAAGGCCACTTTCAGTTATGGCCAGAGCTCAAATCAAAAAGCATAGATGGTTAAGAAATGTTGCAAAGAAAAGCTCAAGAAAAGGGGAAATGGCAACTCACCCTTGGAGACAAGTCTTTTGTTGCTTCTTGGACCAAGTTGCAGCACCTTTAGCCTTTGAGAAGCCCTCCTTGTTTCTGGAAATGAAGTGGTGATGGTGGTGCTTGGTGGTGATGAAGGAATGAAGTGTGGAACTTGAATGTTTTAGGGTAGAAATGAGAGAAGGAGAGGGGAAGCAATGCAAGACTTGGAAGCAATTTTTCCTAACCTCAAAAACAAATGTTGGCCCTTGGTTATATGGAACAAAAGAAGGTGTAAAGGTGGGGGAAAAAGGAGGCAAACTTTCCCCCACAAAATATCCCCCGGATACAGATATTTTCCGGGGGATAAAGCTATACAGCTGTAAAGTGAACAATGTGAGGATCATGGCCGGCCAAGTATTTTGGTTGCAGGTGGCCGGCCGGCCACATCCCCTAGCCGGCCGGCTAAGGGTCAAAAGGGTCAAGCTGGTTTAGTGGCCGGCCACCACATGATGGTGTCCTCCCATGTGTCCTCAACACAACCCTGTGGTTGAAAGTCCAAGAAAGTGGCTCAAGGGTGTTCAACATTAGCTCGGAAAGAGGGGTTCAAAAGGGTCGGGTGGAATTACTGGCCGGACACCAACTTTTAGGATCCTCCCAAGTGTGTACATCACAAATATGTGGTTGAAAGTTCAAGAATGTGGCCCCAAGGTGTTCAACATTAGCCCGGAAGGAGGGGTTCAAAAGGGTCAGGTGGAATTACTGGCCGGCCACCAACTTTTAGGATCCTCCCAAGTGTGTACATCACAAATATGTGGTTGAAAGTTCAAGAATGTGGCCCCAAGGTGTTCAACATTAGCCCGGAAGTGTGAAAAACGGGCGTCGGAGGGCGTCGGAGGATATATAACTGGTTGCTGCAACAATTACTGGCCGCCCACCCTTCAGTGACCTTCCTAGTGATAAAACAGAGGTACCTGCCAAAAATGAACGAAAACCGTTGCAAAACGAATGTTCGGGGGCCAAAATGCGCAGTTCGAGGTCCCGAAAATGGGCTGTTAAGCACCGAAAGTGGCATTCGGCCACGAAGTGGGTTTCTCAGACCCCAGTGTCCCTCAAAAAGGGAGAAAATAGGAAGTATGCCAAAAATCAGAGCAAATAGAGATGGTTAAGCGGTCCCGAATCGAGGCACATGGCCAACGATCCCGAAAATCGGGAACCAGACTCCGAAATGGGCAAAATGGCCTACGGCCACCAAATGTAGCCCACGGCCACTGAGAGATGGTCTACGGGACCTCTCCCTCCCCTCAGGAAAAGAAACAAAGAAAATCGAGCCTGGTTCGCAAACCGAGGCAAAGCACAAAAGAGGGTTCGGAAGTTAGGAGGCAGGGCTCACGGCTGCAACTCTGAAACTTCTGAACGAGCACATTATGCAACATCACCAAGCGCTCAATCAGTGACGTCTGAGTCTTAAGGTCGGTCAAAAAATGGGGTGTCTACAAGGACCTTCCTTTCTGAAGAGGGAGTTTTTCCGATCTAACCCGGATGAATTTGTGGGTGATCCTAAAGAGCCACTTAAGGCAGATGAATGGCTCGAACAGACAACGAAGACGTTTGAGATGCTTGGCATCGAAGACGAGGGGTTGAAAGTGACCTTGGCATCTTTCCAGCAGAAGGGGGATGCGGGTCAGTGGTGGAAGTTCACTAAAGGTCGTATAGGAGGTACATGGGAGGCTTTTGTGAATGCTTTCTAGGAGAGGTTCTTATCTCCAGCAGTTAGGGAGAAGCTGAGAGACCAGTTCTGCCAGCTTAAGCAGTCGAGTTCTTCAGTGGCCGAGTTTGAGGCTGCATGTACTAGCTTGTCCAGGTTTGCACCTGAGTTGGTGGCGTCTGAGGAACGCCGTTGTATCGAGTTTGAGAAGAAGTTGAGGCGTGGCCTCAAACTGCGAGTTGGGGGAACTATGATTCGGGATTATGGGCGTATGGTCGATGCTACAGCCCACATGGAAATCATGATGCAGGAGGAGGAGGAAGGACAGAAGGGCTCCAAGAGGAGTCAAGATGGTCAGAGTGATGGTAGGAGACAGAAGGGTTTTAATCCTCAGTAGTCTCAGGGTAGCTTTTCTAGATCGACTTTTCCTGTGCCGAGCGCTAGTTTGGGGAAAGGCAATCAGGGAGACATTACCTGTTTCAAGTGTGGCCAGCTGGGCCACAAGTCTCCAGTTTGTCCTCAGAGGGGAGGAGTGCAGAGAGCAGCATCATCTTCGGCTCGATCTCAGAGCCAGAGTCAGGGTAGAGGCCAGCCACTCTCGTGTTATCAATGTGGTCAGCCAGGGCATATGAAGAGGTATTGCCCGTAGTTAGGTGGCACACCTGGTGCATCTGGTTTGAGGCAGATTCAGGGTCAGCAGCCAGCTCAGTCGGGTCAGGCCTCGAGGGCCAATCAGGGGGCTTCATCGTCCCAGTCGGTGCAGCAATCTTATGCTCCTAGGGGTGAGCAGGTTGATCAAAGGTCTTCTGGGCGCGTGTACGCTGTTACCGCACAGGATCTTGTGCCGGCACCATCAGTTGTGAGAGGTACCTTCTTGTTTTGTATCTCGGTTGCTAGTGTTTTGATTGATACGGGTGCATCTCATTCCTTTGTGTCTGCTGCATTTGCATCTGTTTTGGAGTTGGAGTTAGCGCAGTTAGCATCCCCTATTTGTGTAGTGTCACCTCTTGGAGGTGAATTAATCTTGAAACAAGGTGTCAGGGGTTGTGATATAGAGGTCGCCGATCATAGACTTCCGTTTCCTTTTGTAGTTATGCCCATGAAGGGCTTTGATGTTATTTTGGGTATGGACTGGTTATCGTCATATCGGGCAGTAATTGATTGCTACCGCCAGAGGGTCACTTGTTGTACCGTGAGCGGGGAATGTTTTCATTTTCTGGGGGACCGGGTTGGTAGTGTTTTGCCACCGGGGTATGATTCGCGAGGGCGAAGTGAGCTTAGTGGTCTACTTGCTAGCTTTGAAAGTGGTGAGTGTAATGAGACCCAGACTGTGTTGCCAAGAGTGGTTTGCGAGTACTCGGACGTCTTTCCCGAGGACCTTGTTAGTTTGCCACCTCACAGAGAGATTGAGTTCTCTATTGACTTAGTGCCCGGCACGGCGCCGATTTCTATGGCACCTTATCGTTTTGCCCCAGCTGAGTTAGTTGAGTTGAAGATCCAACTCCAGGAGTTGCTAGATAAGGGCTTTATACGTCCTAGTGTTTCGCCATGGGGAGCACCGGCCCTCTTTGTTAAAAAGAAAGGTGGTGCTTTGAGACTTTGTATAGATTACCGGAAATTGAATCGGGCTACGGTTAAGATAAGTACCCTATGCCTCGTATAGATGATCTGTTCGATCAGTTGAAGGGTTCCCGTTGTTTCTCGAAGATAGACTTAAGATCGGGTTATCATCAGTTGAGAGTCAGGGAGGAGGATATTCCGAAGACGGCATTCCGTACGCAGTATGGCCACTATGAGTTTTTGGTGATGCCATTTGGGCTCACCAATGCACCGGCAGTATTTATGGATTTGATAAACCGGATATTCTGGAAATTTTTAGATCGTTTTGTAGTCGTCTTCGTGGACGACATCCTTATCTATTCACCTTCTGAGGAGAAGCACAAGGAACACTTGAGAGTGGTGCTTGAGTTATTTAGAGCCCATAAGCTTTATGCTAAGTTTGGGAAGTGTGAGTTCTGGCTAGAAGAGGTCAAGTTCTTAGGCCATGTAGTTTCTGGGAAAGGAGTGTCTGTTGATACATCCAAGACTGAGGCAGTGCAAGATTGGGCACAGCCTAAGAGTGTGTTTGAGATCCGCAGTTTTCTGGGGTTAGCTGGGTATTATCGCCGGTTTGTGAAGGATTTCTCCAGGTTAGCTTCACCTTTGACTGGTTTGACTCGGAAGGGAGTCAAGTTTGTATGGAGTGAGACTTGTGAAAAGTCGTTCCCGGAGTTGAAAGTTAGACTGACCACTGCTCCAGTCTTGATTATTCCGGAGAGGGGGTTGGGTTATGCAGTTTATTGTGATGCCTCACGAGAGGGTCTGGGTTGTGTGTTGATGCAAGAAGGGAAAGTAGTTGCCTATGGCTCACGTCAGTTGAAAATTCACGAGAAGAATTACCCTACGCATGATTTAGAGTTAGCAGCTGTGATATTTGCCTTGAAGATTTGGAGGCACTATCTTTATGGTGAGAGGTTCGAGGTATTCTCGGATCATAAGAGTCTGAAATATCTGTTTACACAGAAAGACTTGAACTTGAGGCAGAGGAGGTGGATGGAGTTTATTGAGGATTATGACTTCGAGTTGCATTATCATCCGGGGAAGGCCAATGTGGTGGCCGATGCCCTTAGCAGGAAATCTGTTGGTGACATAGCTAGTATAGTCATCCGGGAATGGGAGATGTTGGGTGCACTTGGGGAGTTTGATTTGCTTCTGGGCGAATCCGTTGAGGCTGCGGCCTTGTTTTCTGTTGTTGCTCAGCCTACACTTGTGACTCGAGTGTTAGAGGCTCAGAGGGGTGACCTTGAGGTAGAATCCCTCCGTGAGAAGATTTCCGGTGGGAAGGTTGAAAAGGGTTTGACGATGTATCCCGACCTGAGTGTGAGATACCGAGACCGTCTGTTTGTGCCGGAGTCTTGTCGAGGAGAGGTACTCCGAGAGTTTCATCATTCACACCTTGCGGTGCATCCGGGAGGCACTAAGATGTACCGGGATTTGGGTCGCCAGTTTTGGTGGCGGGGTATGAAGAGAGATGTGGCAGCTTTCGTATCTAAGTGCCTTACTTGTTAGCAAGTGAAGGCCGAGCATCAAAGGCCAGCGGGTTTGTTACAACCCTTGCCCATTGCCGAGTGGAAGTGGGAGCATGTCACTATGGACTTCGTTGTAGGCCTTCCGAGGACTCAGCGGGGTAGTGACACCATTTGGGTGGTTGTAGACCGGTTGACTAAGTCGGCGCACTTCATTCCTATGCGCGTGAGAGATTCGGTAGACCATCTTGCCGACTTGTAAATTCGGGACATAGTGAGATTGCACGGGGTCCCAGTGACGATCGTCTCGGATAGAGATCCTCGTTTTACTGCTAGGTTGTGGCAGAGTTTGCAGAGTGCCTTGGGCACCAAGTTGACCTTTAGTACGGCTTATCATCCGCAGACTGATGGGCAGTCTGAGCGTACTATTCAGATCCTTGAGGATATGCTTCGGGGTTGTGTCCTTGACTTTAGTGGGACGTGGGAGAGGCACTTACCATTGGTGGAGTTTGCCTATAACAACATCTTTCAGTCTAGTATCGGTATGGCACCGTTTGAGGCCTTGTATGGCCGACCGTGTAGGTCTCCAGTTTGTTTGGCCGAGGTGGGTGATGCACCTTTGTTGGGTCCGGAGTTGGTTAGGGAGACGACGGAGAAGGTTGATCTTATCCGTAGGAGGCTTGTTACAGCCTAGAGTCGCCAAAGGAGTTATGCCGACCGTAGGAGGAGGCCTTTAGCGTTTGAGGTAGGTGATCATGTCTTTTGGAAGATATCACCTAGGCGAGGCTTGATGAGGTTTGGGAAGAGTGGGAAGTTATCCCCTCGGTTTATTGGTCCTTTTGAGATCCTTGAGAGGATTGGCGAGGTTGCTTATCGGTTAGCTTTACCGCCGCAGTTGTCCGGAGTTCATGACGTGTTTCATGTGAGTATGCTTCGGAAGTATGAGCCAGATCCATCACATGTATTGGATTGGACCGATTTAGAGGTAGATGAGGATGCCTCGTATGAGGAGAGACCGGTCCGGGTCTTGGATAGGCGGGATCAAGTCTTGCGAGGCAAGACCATTCCTTTGGTAAAAGTTTTGTGGAAATATCACGTGGTGGAGGAAGCCACTTGGGAACGTGAGTTGGAAGTCCGCGAGAAATATCCAGACATGTTTATCGATTTGTAATCTTGTATTTAGATTTTGTAATATTGTTGAACTTTAGAGCTTTATATATGTCTTAAGCTGTAAAACATTGAGAATGTTTTGGTTAATGGAAATATTTTGGAACTTGTCTCGAAATGGAAGTTTATAGAACATTGCATATGTTGAATATATTGAAAATTGTTGAAATTGAAAGAAAATTGCATAGTGTTAATGCAGGTGGAAATATATATTATTTTACATATTGAGAAATGCCTCTTGATAAGAGATGAAATGGGCGGTGTTGGGTCAAGTTGTTTATTTTGAGTTATCATATTGTTGGAATTTGAGAAAAACTTGTTTTCGAAACCTTATGCTTAATTTCGGGGACGAAATTCTTTTAAGGAGGGGAGGTTATAGCGACCCCGGTCTTTTTCCTTTAGATTATTGTATCCGGACTTAGGTTCCGTGGATCCTGTCAGCATATATTGGTTGTTGTCGTCCTTTAATCTCTTTGTATTTGAGTTATAGGATGTGTTGGGCGGGTCTGTTACAGGTCGGTTGAGTTTAGATGCCAAAACTAGTTACCCAGATTTTGACCTGTCCGCTCGAGCGGGGATTCTTTTGTTGCTTGTTTGCTCGAGCGGGGGTTTTGGTGCTCGAGCGGGATTATCACCCATCTAGTATTTCCTGTGCAGTGTTGGACGCTCTAGCGTGGGATTGGACGCTCGAGCGGAAATGTGTGAGTGCCGCTCGAGCGTGGAGTTGGACGCTCGAGCGGGGACCTGGTTCTGCAAAAGTACTGGGAGTGCGTATTCGACGCTCGAGCGGGAGTTTGGACGCTCGAGCGGGGAGTCGACTACATCAGTACGTGATTTCACTTTTTGGATCACTTTTTGACCTACTTTTCTTTCTTAACTTTTAAAAACCGCCCCTTGAGAGTCTCTCTCTCTCTAAACCTGCCTTCTCTCTAAGAATTGATCTACCTAGGGTGAGTATCTAACCTTAGTCCTTTATTAAAAAGATAGAGTGAGTCAAGGGCTTCCATTTAATCTGAACGTTTGGTGGTTTGGAGCACTTTGGAATTTAGGTCTTCATCTTCGTCTTCTCCATTCGGGTTATTTTCTTCGAGGTAGGGATTTCCTACTCCATCCTATAAGTTTTGTTCTAAGTTTTGGTATTTTGATATGTTGGGAGTACTTTGGTAATTTTGGGAAAAACCCTAGTTGTATTAATAAATTAATTTGTATAATTAATTTAAGGAAATTTGGGAAATTGGTTAAATGCATGAAATTGAGGAATTCATTGATTAAATGGTGTAGTTGGATAATTAAAATCACTCGCCTATTGAATTGTTGATATATTTATTTCCAGTCTAGAAATAACTGTTTTTGGCTATCGGTGGAGGATAGTCGTGTTTGTTGTAGACATTGCATGTGGATTAGGGAAAATTGAAACTAATCAATTTGTTTAAGTCATAAATTTAGACTATTGAATTAATACAGAAATTACATGTATTGATTGAGCATTGCATATGCGTATTGTTTGGGAGGAGATAGGGGATGTACTCCACGGTTTAGGGGAAGATAGGGGATGGACCTCTAAACCGGATTTTGTTTGGGAGGAGATAGGGGATGGACTCCATTAGCATCACTATTATGTGTGCTTATTATACTGAAGTGTTTTTACATGTTATTGATACAGCACTACAATGTGTATCAAACGGGAAGTATGAAGTGTTTTGATATGAGCCTGAGTCTCATTTGTTTTGTTGATATTGAAAGTAATGTGAATATGATATATAGTTCACTGTTGTAAGTTCGGCTAGGTTCTGAGCCATGTTGATAATAATGGAAAGTGAAATGTGTCTTAGACATTAGTGTCATGAGACTGTACAATGATACAATTGATTATCTTGGTTAACCATCTATTGAATGCTATAGCTTTATTCAATGGTTATATTTGGTTTAGTATTTTTCTACTGGGCTGTGGCTCACCCTTTATGGGAACATCATTTTCAGGTTCAGGTGATAAGTTACCTCCAAGGACTTAGCTTGGAAGGATTTGACTTTTGGATTTTGAAGACTATCTTCAGTTAGTTGTTTTGATTTGATAGTACATGTAAACATTCAAGCCTAGGGCTTTACTTGTATTTGAGTTAGAACTCATATTTTTGTGTCCAAGTGTTGGCTTGGAAAGATGTAAGCCCGTAGGGCATTTAATTTGATGTTACATGTAATGCTTTTATTTAGAAATACTCTGATAAATGAGATAATGAATTGTTTACTTTAAATATTGCATGTCAGTGACAAATATATATAATGAGTCTATTTTGAGGACGTTACATAAGGTGTTCTAGGACTTTTATATTTAAATCGATCTTATTCAATTTGCAATTACAAGTGCAATAGTATTGATTATTTAATTTGTTAATAAAAATAGAATTTCACCTTTTTACTTCAAAAGCCAAATGCTCAAAATTTTAATTTTGCTCTGTCCGCACACAAACTGACTCACTTATAGCCTGCATATTTTTCACATAACACAAAAACACATTAGCAGTTTAATAGCAAAGATACATACACCCGGTATTAGTTATTAGCTTTTGACTACTTTGAAATTTGTTATTGGTTAATTGAGAATTTTACTTGTTTGAGGTACAAGATAAATATTTGTTGAAGTTGATAGAGTTAGTAACTTAGTAAATTGATTTGAAGACTAACCTATTTTACTTTTATTTTTTATATCTGACTTGAATTTCTAATTGAGTTGGATACCAAGCTTTCTTTTGAATCATGAGGAATTTTCTTCAATCTTGTAGTGTCATGAAACCTTAGCTTAGCTGCAACAGAAAAAGGAAACCCAAAAAAAAAAAAAAAAAAGAATTAAACTTTTAAACAAACTTGCTCTCATCTATGAAAATGCGATATCTAATATCTATTTCTCGTTACTTGCTTCTTGTTGTCTGCTATATTGTAAATATGCTTTATTTTATGTATTGTTAATAAATAAGGAAAATAAGCAACATGTGAATTCAATTGATATCCCATATACTTTGCACCAAGAGACTGAAATAAACTTTCAGGTCAAATTGGGAGGAGTCAGATGCTAAAGTACTTTGAAGAAGCAACATAAGTGCTAGAGCTAGATTCATGAGTTATTTGGAAGCTTTCTAATATTTTTGGGTGCTATATGTAAATACTGTTGGGGAAATTATTGTTGATTTCCTCATTATTTATTTATTTATTTATTTTGAATATAAAAATATGTAGAATTTACATTTTGGATAAATTTGTGTATAAGCTCACTAGTTTTTGTAAGTGGTGAAATATATGCTATTTTGTGAGGACAATGTATTTAATCCTTATTGGAGTTTGTGTTGAATGAATTGAATTTTTATATTTGTTAGTTGAATTATTTATATATTTGGATGAAAATAGAATTCTGGCTAATTTTGTTATTAAAGATATTTTATCGTATTCACTGTAACGCCCTCAAAATAATAACAATAAACCCATCAAATAAGACATGCATTGAGATATGAAATAACCACATTCTTCCATTTATCAGAATTCTATTACATAAGTATTACATGTTAACAACAAAAGCAAATGCCCTAAGGGCTTACAGCTTTCCAAGTTAACACTTGGTTACAACAAAAGAGTACTAACTCATACACATTAAGCCCTTGGCTTGAATTTACATGTAATACATCAAAAAGTAAAACAACAAAAGTATGTCCGCCTCTAGCCTCCCAAACTATGTCCTTGGAGGTGGCATGCTACCTGTACCTGAAAATGATATTCCCATATAGGGTGAGCCACAGCCCAGTAGAAATATACTAAACCAACCATGAACAATGACTAAAAGATTAGCAATTGATAGATGGCCAACACTGATACATTCACATAAATCACAAATTTATGTCATACGACTTATGAGTCCAAGTTACCTTTCATTTTCCCTTTTTCAACAGATAGGCATATAAGCTCTACCCACATTCTCAACAGATATGTATAACAACAATATCCACATTCACAGATAAGCATATAAGCCATATCCACATGTCACAAAGACAAGCATATTAGCTCTATCTTCACTTCTCTAGACAAGCATATGAGCTGTATCTACGGAGTTCATCCCCTATCTTCTCCCAACACTATTCGGTTTAGAGGTACATCCCCCATCTTCCCCTAAACCATGGAGTACATCCCCCATCTCCTCCTCTACACATAACGTATACAAACACAATGGTTCTATATACAATCACTGAATACATACAGTTAATGTATTCTATCAATCGTCAAATTCCATGACACATTCCATTGATTAGTTTTCGTTTGCCTAATCATCATGCATTGTCTACAACAATCACGACTATCCTCCACCGATAGCCCAAAGCAGTTATTTCTATACAGAAAATAAATGCACAATGGATATTCAATCAACATTTCATTTCCTCATTTCTCACAATTAATTATCTCAATTAATTAAACAATGTAATTAGGTCAATTCCCATAATTAAATTTTCAACCCCTTGGTCCCGTTTTCATCAATGATTTAACATTTATTCCATTTCTCTACGCCAAACATGCATCTAAGTTTATTATGAATAAAATCCTAACTTTTGTAAAATTGCACAAAAGCCCCAAACTTTTACCAAATTACCAAACCAACCCCAACATCTCAAAATACTAAAATTTAAAGACAAAATCCATAGAGAGGAGTAGGATATCCCTACCTCGAAGTTTGAGCCAAAAAGGAGATGAAGACTCGAAGATCAACGTGTTCCAAATCCCAACTTTTTCAGATTAAAACAAAGCTCTCAACGCCCTCTATCTTTTTAACAAAGGCCCTAGGCTAGATTCACACTCTAGGGAGATCAATTTTTAGAGAGAGTGTAAGTTTAGAGAGAGAGGGTCTCGGATCTAGGATTTGATCAAAAAGAAAGTGAAAAAGTGATGTTCAAAAACGCTACTGTCCGCTGATATAAAACACGCTCGCTCGAGCGAAGACTTTGTCGCTCGAGCGACCAGACACAGAAAACTCTCGCTCGAACCATGAAGTTCTCGCTCGATCCAAAAACTCAGAAGTGCGCTCGAGCGAAGGAATGCTCGCTCGAGCCAACAACTCAAACCCTCAGGTCTGCAACCAGAAGCTCGCTCGAGCGACAGACCTCTCGCTCGAGCGAAGAACAAACCAGACCGCTCGAGCCAAGAAAAGCTCGCTTGAGCCAAGAAATACAACTCTCAGGTCCAGAACCAGACGCCATCACTCGCTCGAGCGACCAACTCCTCGCTCGAGCGAAGGTCCAAAAATCTGGGCAGCAACACTAGGCTCCCAAACACAACCAACCTGAAACAAACCTGCCCAACACATCCTATAACTCAATATACGAAGTAGAAAGGATGCAAGCTAGATAATAACCCACTACCAACATCCACGGACACATGTCCGGATCACTGTACAATAAGGGTAAACCCGGGATCGCTATATTCACAAACTATTAATTTTTTAGTAACTGCCAGCTATAGCATTTCTTGCACACTGATATACTTTTCATAGTTCAATAAATTCAATAAAAAATGTAAATTTTGGCAACAAGGGTTTTGATATTCTTGTTTGCAACTAATTGCTTCTATGATGCATATTACAAACCTGTTAAATACAAAAAAATATAATTTGCAACAAGAACTACGTCAGCATTAAAAGAATAATTGGATTATGCAGACAATTGATTTCCTTTCAATTGAGTTGGAATGATAAATTGTTATACATTATTGAGTTGCGATGACAAATGGTTACATAATCGATTGCACAATCTGTTATAAACATTTTGTTTGAACTTAGGGATTGTTTAGGATGATCTAAATAAATGCACTTTTTGATTTTTTATGAAATATGAGTTGAGTTTGAAG
This sequence comes from Camellia sinensis, assembly GCF_055761805.1. Classification (NCBI taxonomy): domain Eukaryota; kingdom Viridiplantae; phylum Streptophyta; class Magnoliopsida; order Ericales; family Theaceae; genus Camellia; species Camellia sinensis. The sequence continues at coordinate 106,578,691 of NC_138962.1, forward strand.
TAATGTGTTAGAGAGGTGATGTGACTTAAATAAGATAATATGACTTAAATAAGATAATGATTTTTTCTAAACATGCCAAATTAATAGTTTCATGAATGTACCATATTAATAAGTACAGTTGATTGTATTGCAAATGTGTTGTGGCTTGTATGTATAATCAATTCAATTGCCATATAGTCTACTTGGACCAAGACTTGTGGCTTGTATACATAATCTATTGCCCTAAAAAAATTATTCTATAGTATTGGTAAACTTGCCATAGCCAAATGCTATCTCAACCAATTTTCAAAGTGATTAACTAACATCAAAACACAATCTCACTTGATTGGTAAGGACACTAGATTAGCATAACACAAAATACATTAACAAACACAAACGAGAATATCAAAACCCATGTAACCATTACAATACCAAAAAAAAATGAAGTCAAAACTCTTTTTGATCCAATCATAAACATTGTCAATACAATTCAATTGTTATATGGAAACCATTGCCAAGAATCACAACCCAATCCAGAAACTAGAAAGAATCATGAAGTCGATCTACAAAGACATGGCACTTGTGCAGATTTACATGTGTGCCAATAAGAAATGGCATGCACTTGTGCGTATTTAATGCCCAATTTGATGTCGATGAACCTCTTCTAGTGCTCCTTCAACAAGCACTTCAATTCATACTCTTTTATCTTCTTGCATACTATTTCTCTTCAACCTGCTTTCACAAAACCTACAATGACCAAATATCCGTTTTGATCACTCGTCTTTTAGAAATCTAATTCTAAGACATGCATTTGATAAGGAAAAAAAAAGAAGAAGAAAGGTCTAGTCACTCTTAACTATTGATCCTTTTTTTTACTAAATAAAAGAAGTGCCCAAAAAAAATTTCAAATAAGAAAAAATAGAATAAAGAATAAATGAAATAAGATTCAACAAATGCTTCTCCAAATCAAACTCAGGAGTCAAAACTCCATCCAACATCACTTGTGAGTCAAGATTTCACACCTAAACTTGAAAAAGCTATTTTTTATCTGTTTCTTGTGAGTCAACAGTTTAATAACATCAAAGACAATTCTACATTATGCATTCACATTGCAACTACTATAGAATTCACAAAAGCCCCATAAAAAAAATAATAATAAAAAAAAGAATTTAAATAATTTCTCTCAGTAAGAAGAACCTTAGGATGGCCTTGAGCACAAACCAGAAGATTTTAGCCTCTGCACTAAAGATTAGAGGAACTGGAAATAACCACCAAAATAGAGAAACCAACACAATGGAACCATATAATCTTTAAGCCCTTCTAGAATATATATACATCTAGTTGCCATTATTGAGCCAATAGAGAAACTAACTTGTGAATGACCCTCATTCATTGCAAGGAGAAGGTTTGCGAATGACAATCAGATATAATTAAAATAGCAAATGGATTAAAAAAAATCTACCTCAATATCTTACCACATCGTGACTATATGGAACTGGAAGAATTTCCTGCGAGAGATGGTCTTTAATTTTAAAAGCATTTGGTCAAGTTTTCAATTTCAGAGTAAACGGCAACAAAGTTTTAGGATCCAAAACCTGTAAAAAAAAAAAAAAAAAAAAAAAAAAACAAAACAAAACAAAAGCAAAAGAAGCCAAATATCAGGGAGTATTAGGTATAGGAAAACACACCACCAACCTTGGCCAACTATTATTCTCTCTATAACCCCTCTTTAAAATTAGTAACTCTCCTTGGTAGCTTCCTTTGATTTTCTAAAGCAAGGGTTCAAAACTCAAATCTAAAGATATGCGATAAAACAAAATAGATAGACACATTTGCGCAAAGATCTAATACCCACAAATCATAAAGGCCTGTAAACATAAACAAAGGTTAAACCAAGCAATTAAAGAGTCTATAGGAATTAAAGAGCTTCTTGATTCTAGTGTGGGCCATTATACCATGCCTAAAATTTGCATTCCTTTCACAAACACAACAAAAAGTACAATTGAAAGAATTCCTATTAAAATTTTGTACCTCAAATAAAGTACTATTAAGCCATATTAGATGCGTTTATATATTATCCAAACTCATTTGAAGCCATAACAAGATATCAAACAACTGAAATACAAAATCAAGATCCAAAGCCAAAAGTGAAGCATAGACCATATCTTGGAATCATCAAGTAAAGCTTGGATCACAAATGAATATTCCAGACGTATACATGATGAAGTTTTAACAAATACTTTACTATCCAGCAAAAGCAAATGAACAAATTTTAGCACACCAAGGCCAGACAACGCAAAGGCAAGTCAAGGCCAACACATCCAAGGCCATGGAAATCCAAGGCCACCCCAAGGGCAAGGAAATCTAAGGCCACCCGAAGGACCAGGCCAAAAGGCAAAGCTACGGAAGTTTAAAGCCACACCAAGGTCAAGGCAAGCAAAGGCCACCACAAGGTCAAGGCCACCAAGGGCAAAGCCAAGGTTGAACAACAAGAAGCAAGGTCGCTAGGACCAAATCCAAACAACTTTATAGAGAGAATAATTAATCAATATTGCTATGATTGACACCTATATGAACATTATCATGGCATATCAGTATCACAATAATCACTAGCAATGCAGTCACTGCCTCTTCCTACCAAAAAATCACGGACATGTGACACGACATGAATACAACACGCACATGGCAATTTTTAAAAAATGTCAGACATGACATGTGAGGACATGCACACAATATATAATTTTATATATTTATTATATGTTACGATTTATGATTCCAAGATAATAAATTAAGGGAAATTTGGCCATAAACCCCTCCTAACTTCCTTTTCTTGTTAAAAGGACAAAAAACCTCCTCGTAATTTTAAAGTCCTATATGAAGGACAAAAAAAATATAATACTTTCAAAACCTCCTCTTAATTATAAAGTCCTATATGAAGGACAAAAAAAAATATAGTCCCTTTCTTGTTAAGGTTCGCCGTCTCTACGAAGTCCGCTCCAAATTATCCGATTGAAGTGTTTAAGCGAGGTGTATGAAAGATTTTATCCTTCAATAATGGACCAAGAATGGAGGAATTTCCAAGGGCTAGGACCAACAATTTAGAAGGCAATGAAATGGGGGGAGAGGGTTTCTTGGCTGTGCAAAATCCCATAATTTCTTTATCTATATTATTCTTTAGATAAATATCATGCTACCCCACACCCATTAGTACTCTGCAATTTATTGAAGTGTCCTTGTAATAATTTAATCACACCATCCTATGTTCTACTAGCAATGAAAAGAAAACAAAGAATATAAGCACACCAACCAATGTTCTACTATCTATTAATTAAAAAAGACAAATACATAAGCACACCCACTAGTGCTATACTATAAATTAAAATAAAGCAAATAAATAAGCATACTCGGCGAGTACTTTGCTATTAACTAAAATCAAATTAACAAATTTCAGCACACTCGTGCCAGTGCTCTTGTAACGCCCTCAAAATAACAACAATAAACCCATCAGATAAGACATGCATTTACATATAAACTAACCACATTCTTTTATTCGTTAGAGTTCCATTACATAAGTATTACATGTTAACATCATAACAAAATGCCCTACGGGCTTACAGCTTTCCAAGTTAACACTTGGTTACAACAACGAGTACTAACTCGTTTACACATTAAGCCCTTAGCTTGAAGTTACATGTAATACATCAAAAGTTAAGCGACAAAAGTATGTCCGCCTCTAGCCTCCCAGCTATGTCCTTCGGGGTGGCATGCTTCCTGCACCTGAAAATGATAATCCCATATAGGGTGAGCCACAGCCCAGTAGAAATACACTAAACCAACCATGAGCAATGACTAAAATATTAGCAATTGATAGATGGTCAACACTGATACAATCACATAAATCACATATTTATGTCTTACAACTTATGAGTCTAAGTTACCTTTCATTTTCCCTTTTTCAACAGATAAGCATGCTAGCTCTATCATCATTTCCACAGATATGTATAAAAACTATATCTCACATTCAGATAAGCATAAAAGCTATATCCACATTCTCAACAGATATGTATAACAACAATATCCCACATTCACAGATAAGCATATAAGCTGTATCCACACTTTACTAAGATAAGCATATAAGCTCTATCTTCACTTCTCTAGACAAGCATATGAGCTGTGTCTACGGAGTTCACCCCCTATCTTCTCCCAACACTATCCGGTTTTGAGGTACATCCCCTATCTTCCCCTAAACCGCGGAGTACATCCCCTATCTCCTCCTCTACACATAACGTATATAAACACATTGGTTCTATATACAATCACCCAATACATACAATTAATGTATTCTATCAACCGTCAAGTTCCATGACACATTTCATTGATTAGTTTCAGTTTACCTAATCATCATGCATTGTCTACAACAATCACGACTATCCTCCACCGATAGCCCAAAGCAGTTATTTCTAAACAGAAAATAAATGCACAATGGATATTCAATCAACATTTCATTTCCTCATTTCTCACAATTAATTATCCCAATTAATTAAACAATGTAATTAGGTCGTTATCCATAATTACCATTTCAACCCTTAGGTCCCTTTTTCATCAATGATTCAACATTTATTCCATTTCTCTATTCCAAACATGCATCTAGGTTTATTATGAACAAAACCCTAACTTTTGTAAAATTACACAAAAGCCCCAAACTTTCACAAAATTACCAAACCAAGCCCAACATTTCAAAATACCAAAATTTAAAGACAAAACCCATAGAGAGGAGTAGGATATCCCTACCTTGAAGTTTAAGCCACAAAGGAGATGAAGACTCGAAGATCAACTTGCTCCAAATCCAAACTTTTTCAGATTAAATCGAAGCTCTCAACGCCCTCTATCTTTTTAACAAAGGCCCTAGGCTAGATTCACACCCTAGGGAGATCAAATCTTAGAGAGAGTGCAAGTTTAGAGAGAGAGAGTGTCGGATTTAGGTTTTGCTCAAAGAAAGGGACTGAAAAAGTGATGTTTAAGACGTTACTGTCCGCTGATATAAAACACGCTCGCTCGAGCGAAGACTTGGTCGCTCGAGCGACCAGACACAGAAAACTCTCGCTCGAGCCAAGAAGTTCTCGATCGAGCAAAGAAAAACCCAGACCGCTCGAGCGAAGGAAGCTCGCTCGAGCCAAGAAAGACAGCTCTCAGGTCCAGAACCAGGTGCAACCGCTCGCTCGAGCGAGCCACTCTGGCTCGACCCACCAAACACGAACCCCACTCTCGCTCGAGCGACCAACTCCTCGCTCGAGCGAAGGTCCAAAATTCTGGGCAGCAACACTAGGCTCCCAAACACAACCAACCTGCAACAAACCTGCCTAACACATCCTATAACTCAAATATGAAGAAAAAGGAATGTAAACACGATAATAAACAACTACCAACATCCACGGACACATGTCCGGATCACTGTACAACAAGGGTAAACCCGGGATCGTTATAGCTCTGGCATCAATTACAAACAAAAAAGAATTTTAGCACACCCGGCAATGCTATGCACAGTATAGCTCCCTAATCAGAACATTACATATACATAAAAGAGTAAAAAGCACACCCATTAGTAGCTCATGGGAACTAAAAAAATTATACCTTTGCTTGTATCAGAAGAATAATAAATTGAGGACCTACAACAATGCTTTGCTACCAATTAAAAGCAAACAAAGAAATAAAGCACACCCGCCAGTACTCTGCTATCAACTAAAATCAAATTTAACAAATTTTAGCACACTCGTGCCAGTGCTCTGGCATCAATTACAAACAAAAAACAATTTTAGCACACCCGGCAGTGCTCTGCATAGTATAGCTCCCTAATGAGAACATTATATATACATAAAAGAGTAAAAAGTACACCTGCTAGTAGCTTATGGGAACTAAAAGAAATTATACCTTTGCTTGTATCAGAAGAATAAGAAATTGAGGACCTGCGGCCAAAGACAACAACAAATGAAGATGTGAGTTAGTACATGGCAATTGAAGCTAGTAAAATGATTTTTAATATAGACTTCAAAGCAAATAAATATACTTAATTATGATTTTTGAAATGATTGTAGGGGCCATGGTTAACCCTAGCCACTCCTTGTGTCCGCCAGCGACTTGAGTAATGTAATGAGTAATGTTTATCTCCTTTCTAGTTTGATGGAAATCTTTGATAAGGAATGCCCTGGTGTTAGTTTTGGAGGATTTGTTTATGTAACATTCAAAAGTAGATTTTAAAGGGAGTACATTAAGTTCTTTCAAAAGTTTAATAATTAAAAAAAAATCTATTTATCAGAAATTGGAAGCTGCAATTATAGTTCACATTCCCTTTTTCTCAACTAGTACTGAACAAAGCAAACATATAGGAGCAATCTAGTAATAGTTCATAAAATATGTTTCTAAATTCGAATTTCTATAAGGCTCGTCGTTTCCAGGGTAATTCTTTTAGTAAATAAACATAATTGCCCGAGTCAAGTTTCCTCGTTGAATCTTAGGACATTTTTTTCCCCATTCATAGTCATTTGACTTGGCAAAAGCTAGGAGTATTTTGGCAATAAGAGAGAAGTCTCAAATCACAAACCCACCTAACCTTGTACTTACCCCCTTGCTACTATGTGTGCACACATGCAAGCTAGAAAAACCATAGAACTCTTGAACAAAAACAAAACCAAAATAGAATATCCATTTGCAAAATCGTAACTCCCCTTGAATGAAAATAAGCATCAACCAAAAAGATTGGAAACATAATGATGAAGTTGAGGTTTGGATTTCTACAAAATAAACTTGGAACACAAAATTTAGGAACGGAATAAAAACAACGATGGTGAAAGTAGAAAAATCAATGCAGGTTTAAGAACAAAACATATGATGCCATTCTTGAAGTACATCAAAATATTCAAACAATTTAACAAAATTTACTAACACTTTACAAGTTGATAAAAACACAAAACCACATGTACTATTCTTAAGGGTAAAACACTTGATATAAAATTCCATCAACATTTAGCACTTACATAAAAATCAAAACCAAAATCTCCCTATCTCATAATTTTAAAGTAATGGAATGTAACCAGTAAAGGCAACAAATTAATTTAATATCTAATTTGCCATAAAATTGAGTTTGGCATAAGAAACTCATAAAATCCATCAAAATACAATAATTACATAAGGTTATTTGTACACAAATTTCAACCAAAACTTACTTGAGCGTGATACCCAATTCAAGGTAATACAGTATCTCACAATAAAAAATAATAATTACATATGGTCATATTCTTTTTTTTTCTTTTTTTTTTTTTTGATCAGCAAACAAGAGAGCATTTTATTAATGATAGAAGAGAAGTACAACAAAACCAACAAGTAGGAGCAAAAATTGCATCATAGTAAATCCATCTCATCCCAACTAGGTTGAAAGAAAGCAAAATCATGTGCAAGCTCCACCAAGAGAAAACAAAGTGGTTTGCAAGAGACCAACTACAACAAGAGGAAGGAAAGAAGAAAAAAAAAACAAAACAAAACCATACTCCTGCAGCCCAACACCAAACCCCAACAACACCAAACTGCCATAAGGCATCCCGAAAGCCAAGTAAACAAAGGCAATAGATCAACATGGGGACAAGGTGAATGACAACAACACAGCAGCAGCAAAGAAATCAATATCACAGCAGCAGCAACGAGAAACCAATGTGATGATCAACCTCACAGCATCATCAAGCAATATTTAATCTCAACAACAAACATTAAGGCACCAAAAATTCAATCTCAGCACTAAAAGCATTCAGTTCAAAGCTTCATGTTCTTTATGTCTCCTTTTTTCATTTTCCATTTCCTGTACATGAGCATAGATGATTTTGGCTCTTCTTAGCTGAAGGTAGCTTCTTCTTCTTCTTCTTCTTTTTGTTTTATTTTATAAGTTCTATTTCTATCCAACAACAATGGAGATGACAAAGGAAGCTATACATAAAAAGATCAAGTCAAACTCATCAATTCAGTTTTGTGCATTTCCCTTTTTTTCTTTTTTTCTTTTCCTTCACTAACAACCAAAATGAAGCATTAATAACCAAAGCAACAATCATACATGAAAATTCCTAGAACCTAAATACTAAAAGCAAATTAATGGGAATAATTATAACATTATAATAAGATTTTTAATCATAGATACAATACAAACATAAAATAGAAGGGCGTAGACATAAAGAGAGAGAGAGACCTCTGTTCGAAATTGTCAAAACCAGAGCTGGAATCAGAGAAATCAACAGGAACAACGGTGTGGTCGGAGCTGTAAAGGTCCTTGCTGGTGACATCTAGGGTTTGGTCATCAATACATTTGGCCCTCAAATGGAACTCAACGGAGCAAAACTCACACTGGTCATCGCCGTCGCAATCGTTGCCTGGAGAAGTGCATGCTCATTGCTCAATTACTAGTGAGTGGGATGAGATCCAGGCGGTGAGAGCAACAAATAGAGAACCGACAAAGCGAGAGCAGACGGATTGAGAGAGCAACAGAGTGAGAGGCCTTTACCGATTAACCCGGTTGCCTATTTTCAACTATTAAACAATTGAATGGTTGGGATCAAATTTAAGTAATCTTAGGGTTTAGAATTTATTTTATATTTAAACTATTCAATTTATATCAATTTTACCTCTACCATAATTAAACAGAAGTTGTTGATGTGACACTATTTGAAATTGCATTTCTAATTGATATTTTAGAAATAGTTTGAGAGGTAAAATAAAGTTTTAAATGAAATTTGGGTGTCACATTATCAATTTATGTTTGATTATAAACGGAAGCAAACGATGGAGGTAAAATTGATCTAAAATCAAATAGTTTAAATATAAAATTAATAATAATTGATTTTTTAGTGATAATTTAAGAGGTAAAATGATATTTTCACGTAATGATTTATATTTCACAAGGTTGTAGATGACATCAATTAATGAGAGTTCGAATATCATGCGGTAGGTAGTAATTAGAGTGCAAAATTACATAAATGAACTGTTCACTTATTTCATTTACATTTAAGTAAGATGGTATTACCTCGCGGTTACCATTTGTTAAGATTCTAATTTTGATCAAAACAATAATGTGGTCTACAATTTCTAACACCAACATTTTATTTATTTAGGTGAAAATGTAAGAGGCACTTATTAGTGCTTTAATGGAATAAGGCTAATGTAAGAGACACTTATTAGTGCTTTAATGGATTAATGTTATTTTTCGTCATCAAAATTATGGACAAAATCAAAATTTTATCATTGGAAGAGTTAAAATTTCAATAAAAAATATATAAACAAGTGCATCCAAATATTCCATCTAAGCATCAAAAGAGAAATGTTTGACGGAAAAAATACAGTTGAAGAAGTTAACAATTATCGTGACGTTGGATTGGATTCTTTTCCCTCTCTCCAAACAGAAAATTTGCAAACATAATATATCTTGCCATATGTGATTGTCATAATTTTTATTCTTGCTTTCTTCTTCCTCCTTGTAGGTTATCTAACGACCAAGATAAAAAGCTTGTAGAAGAAAACTAAGGGCCAACAAATTGAATACCACCACTCTACCATCACCGCAACTCCACCACCATCACCTAATGTTATTTGTACTTTGATTAATAAGGAAAAGAAAGAAATTTGAACATAAATAATTAATAACACAATAATACACCTTCAAAATAAAATACAACTTCACCTAATCCAAATCAATGCTACAAAGAAGCTTTTACTACCGTAAACAAAATAGAACACCAAAAAATAAATCAAAATAGCAACAGAATTTCATAATTCAATTGGCAAGGAACCAAAATAATATCAGAAAACAAGAAATTAAATCACAATCAGCAAAGACCCAAATTCAACTTATTCGTATAGTGATACTTAACTTTTGTGATTCTATCACAATAAGTGGGTAATCGATTCAGCCACCACAACAGAGTGTAACTTTTTCACAAATCTCATCACAAATCTTATTCGTATAGTGAATTTTTTGCAATTCACTGTGATAACCTTTGGTTCATATTACATAAGTAAATCAAAATTTTGTCTCTTTTCATTTTTTCCCCATTTTCTAAGCAACCAAAAGAGCATAAAAGGAATCTGCACACCAAATTCGATTCCTCAAGAGATACTGAAATTAATAGTACTTGTCAGAGATTCAAAGCAGATAAAGAAAAGAAAAATACCTAACTTTTATGCTGGAGAGAATAGTGGACTCAAGCAACTACATTGAATTGAGACAGGGCTCATGATGCATAGAACCCCCGAATGAAGATGAACACTAATTTAAACATTTTCAAAATTCATAGATGCATTTCAACATTTACAAATTTTCCATTAAATGCACCTCCAACAAAGGGAAAAAGGAAACAAATTCCACTAACTAGGAAACTTAACAAAGAAGGAGAAGGGGGTAGAAAACTTGTGTCACAAAAAAAAAATGTTGCAATATGTAACTTTAGCATGTATACACCACTACTGATTGCGATTTCCCTTACTTCGCCACTAATTACACCACGCTTCCTCTTGGCTTTAATAATCTCCTCTTATTGGTGAAAAATAAAAGAAATTGGAAAAACAAATAAAATTGTAATTATATTCTAAAGTCATCAATAATTACCTTAAATACTATTCTCATATCAATTTTACATCTCACAATGTTAAATGGAAAGATCCAATCGTCTACAGCCAACCCAATTTCCAAATTTTGTCGGATTAACACACCGTAGGAACTTGAAGGTAAAATTCCAAATATCTATATTCTGAAATTGTAAAATTGGTGAGATTTTGTTTTTCCCCCTAAACTTTCTATATTTTAATAAATTAATACAAATGAACTAGAACAGTGATATATTTCTTGTTAATATTAGTATGAATACTTAACTTAGGAAATTCCGCACCCCATCTTCAAAGAATTGTTATATTTTTTCTGACTCCATGACAAGTTTCCTATTACCAAAGACAGGTGCTGAATTGTTTTCTTTCCTTATCATTTTTTTTTTGAAGGGTGGTTGGGGAACTACATCCGACACAAATCTATGATTAAAGTCAACATTACTCCTTCAACTGTATTCAATTTTATTTTTCTTCTTTACCTTAGTTCATATCCTGATGGCTTCAATTTTTGTCCATTTTATGTGTGCACACGTGTCTGTATTAAAGTTCACTATCTTCTCAATAGAAGAAAAAAAAAATGTAGCTATCTAATTGTTGATAAAAAAAATTAGAAGAAGAAAAAAAAAGAAACAAAAAAAGAAAAATTAAGCTTTGGTTTATATGCTTCTTCTTGTTCAAAAAGATTGAAGCAAAAATATGGTTCCAAAATACAACAAATACAAGCAAAGAAATAAAGTGGCACACCCGCCAGTGCCCTACTTTCAATTAAAAGAGAGCAAATACTAGCAAACAAATAAATTGACACCCACCAGTGCGTTGCTATCAATTAAAAGAAAGCAAATAAATAAATTGACACACCCGCCAGTGCCCTGCTATCAATTAAAAGAAAGCAAATAAATAAATTGGCACACCCGCCAGTGCCTTGCTATCAAATGAAATAAAGCAAATAAATTAATTGACACACCCGCCAGTGCCCTGCTATAAATTAAAAGAAAGCAAAGAAATAAATCGACACACCCGCCAGTGCCCTGTTATCAATTAAAAGAAATAAAATACAAGCAAATAAATAAATGGGCACACCCATCAGTGCCCTGCTATCAATTAGAAAGCAAAGGAATGCACATAAATTAGCACACCCATTAGTGCTACTGCTATGAGGGAGGGAGGTATACCTTTACTTCTAATTAAAGATGGTGCAATTGAGGGCCTGCGACAAAAGAAAACAGAACATGAAAATGGGAGTTAGAAAATAAGACAATGCTTAAGGAAATTTAAGATTATGGAGAGAAAGGGTATAATATATGTATGATGATTGTCATTTTGCACATACCCTTTCACATTAACAAACCATCTACACAAACACACAAATATAATCATTTAGCTCTTGAAGTAATACATTTACTTTCATCATATATTGTAAAACTACATATAAATCCAATCCAAAATTACTTTGAGCAACAAATTTTCTACAGATTGATATAAACAGATAATTTATTATTTTTTAAATATATATTCCAAAATCATTGACACTGGATCCGCAATTACATTAAAGTCCTCATATTTTGAAAAACATGTTTTAAGTTTTAACTAGGGCTAAAAAAATAGACCATAACCTCTTTCAATTCCTAGAATAGAAAGCAGACTTTGTGTTGGCGAATGACCATATTATATGAACCCAACTGTCTTTATATTTTCGTCAAAAAAAAAATAAAAACTGTCTTTGTATTTTTGTGTCATTTTTGGTTTTAGACCAAGAAATAAACAAAACACTATCAGCACTACGAATTGCAGAGCTGTTTTCATTGATAAGGTTTTCAGAAGGGCGCTGTTGGAAAATAAAACAAGTAATGCCATGCAAATATAAAATTCATACATAAAATTTATTCTGAATGATATAATTGCTCAAGCATGTTGTTTTTGCATTGTTTTTGTGACAAATTCTATATAACAATTATGTTTAAATGTGTGCATTTGATAATTGAAAATGAAAGATCAAAGTCTCCCCCATGTAAATTTGCACTTGTAAACCCCGCAAAACCCAGATTCTAGCAAATATTATTGCACCTCTAAAGTCTTTAAACAACTAAACTACTAAAAGAATTTCCCACTTATGCTCGATTTCATGAAGTGAACAAAATGTGCATGTTCTGTTAGGGTTGTATGCCTGATGGGTGATCATAGTTTTTGTCACCAAGTAAGCGTTGTTAACCAAGGGAAAAAAACACTCAATATGGCCGTGTGCCTAATGAGTATGTAATTATGTTCGCACAAAAGAACACACGACACAAAGCACTCACAAAAAATATATTCAACACAACAATGTTTACAATAAAATCATAAAATTCAAGCAAATCAAATAATCCAAATCTTTGACAATGAAATTATTGAACAAATACCTCAAGTAATACCATTTTCAAAAAAAAAAATTGACGAAAATAATTTAAAACCATTATAGTTAAAAAGAAAACTCAAAAGGAACCTAATCCATGCAAGCATTACTTGGATATATCCAATGATTGGTTACAAAAGAAGAATGAAAAAGATTTTAAAGTTATTACATTTCACATAAACATTGATCTGTAGAAATGAATGTAGCAAATAAAAAAATTAATGTGAAGCGCAATGCTTTCCCCAACCAATCAATGTGCTAGGTTTTGAATGAGCTAAAATTCAAAAAATCAGTAAGATATATTTGATCATTGGATACCCAAGATAATTGATCTATTTCAGTGAGCTAGATTTTAACCATTTTTGGTACCCAAAATAATTTGAAAGATCTCATGCTTAACACTAATTTACCAAAAAGATTTACTTATCTTCTCTCCAGTAAGTAAAAAGGGCAGCACATTCAAATTCCTCTCCAAATGCTCTTCACTGAAGTTTATTTTTGTCGATCCAAAAAAAAAAACTCATGCATTTTTACAAACGTCTTAAATGCAATCAAAATTCAAAGAACAATTTGAAAAAAATCGTTTAAAATTCAATTTCGAATAGTTTCAAACAGTCTCTCATTCTTCGGATTATCTTTACTATGATCAAAAAATCGTTTAGAACAGTTTGGAACAACTTAAATCCAATCAAATTCAAACATCTTAAATACTAGAGAGAAAAATAGTTTAAAATCGTTACCAAGTTTGGAAAAAACCCATAAGTTGTAGTTTCACTAGCCCAATGTTCAAAATTATGAGATAATCCGAAGAATGAGAGACAAAATTGTATAAAAATCAAAGTGAATAGAGTTTTCCAAACAGCAAAAAATGAAGGGTTAGTAAAAATTATAATAAATAGGTCTTATGGGTTTCACCCCACAAACAATGAACTTAAAAGAAGTAAAAAAATCAACAAGCAAAGAAGAGTTCACAAAATGGACCATAACACAATGAGAGAGAGAATATATCAGCAAAAGAACACAAGAAGATGCACAAACTTCAACTACTTCTATATATTAACATAGAATCGAAATAAGGCTCTCAAAATGGACCAACATATATACTAGATTAAGTTGCAGAAAATGGAGATGGAAGAGTTTCGACTTTGCAGGAAGGTCTTTGAGTAGCATCGTAGGAGGGAGAGAAAATTGTCGATGTCGCGTTGGGAGAAAAACGTTAAGGCTTTCTTAGAGGGGAGAAAGCAGGAGAGAGAAAGACAAACAGAGAGAGAGAGAGAGAGAGAGAGAGAGAGAGGAGCTTTTCAGTCAGGACAACAACTGGTTGAGAAGGTTTCAAGTTTTTTCCATTAAATTATTCAATGGCTTAGATTGGTTTGTGAAGATTCAATGGTTAAGATATAAGATGCACATGGTAACAGGAACCGAAAATCAAAAGTGACAAAATAGTGAAAAAAAAAAAATCTTTCTTTTTTGCAAGAAACATTTATGTATATTTTGCAAGAAATTGAAAAGCAACTTACTATGTTGCTATGGGCTGTACACTAAATTTAACAATCTTACATTTTCCAACATTATCATTTATCATGCTAAACAAAAAGAGGAAAAAAATTCAAAATTTTCCCTTTCTCACACTTTCCACTACTTCAATCCTAAAGTTTCACACTAATCTTTCATGGTTACTAGGAAAGCCTCCACTATAGCGACCCCGGTCTTTTCCCATTTGATTATTGTATCCGGACTTAGGTTCCGTAGATTCTGTCATTGTATAATTGTTGTTGTCATTCTTTATTTTCTTATTTGGAGTTATAGGATGTGTTGGGCAGGTTTGTTTCAGGTTGGTTGTATAGCGATCCCGGGTTTACCCTTGTTGTATAGTGATCCGGACATGTGTCCGTGGATGTTGGTAGTTGTTCATTATCTTGTTTACATCCTTTCTTACGTTGTATTTGAGTTATAGGATGTGTTGAGCGGGTTTGTTACAGGTTGGTTGAGTTTAGAAACCAAAACTAGTTGCCCAGATTTTTGGCCTGTACGCTCGAGCGGAGGTGTTTGAGCTCGAGCGTAGATTACATCCATCCAGTATCTTGTTGTGCAGTGTTGTGAGCTCGAGCGTAGGGTTGGGAGCTCGAGCGGAGGCCTGGTTCTGCAAAAGTGCTGGGCGAGTGCATTCTGCGCTCGAGCGGGAGGTTGGCCGCTCGAGCGGAAGTCTGTGAGTGGCCGCTCGAGCGGGGTGTTTTAAGCTCGAGCGGAAGACTGGGTTTAAGTCCCGAAATTGTGACTTTTCAAATCACTTTTTGCTTTCTCTTCTCTCTCTTACTTTTCCAAAAACACCATTGTTGAGCCTCTCACTCTAGATACTACCTTCTCTCTAGGTTTTGATCTAGTAGGAGTGATTTACTCACCTTTGGCCTTTACAAAAAAGTTGTTGATCGTCGAGGGCTTCATTTTAATCTGAAAATCACGGGTTTTGGAGCACGTTGGGTTTTGTCGTCTTCTCCTTTGGGACTCCGAATTTGAGGTAGGGATATCCTACTCCTCTCTATGGGTTTTGTCTTTAAATTTTGGTATTTTGAGATGTTGGGCTTGGTTTGGTAATTTTGTGAAAGTTTGGGGCTTTTGTGTAATTTTACAAAAGTTGGGGTTTTATTCATAATAAACCTAAATGCATGTTTGGCATAGAAAAATGGAATGATTGTTGAATCATTGATGAAAATGGGACCTAAGGGTTGAAATGGTAATTATGGAAAATGGCCTAATTACATTGTTTAATTAATTGGGATAATTAATTGGTGAGAAATGAGGAAATGAAATGTTGATTGAATATCCATTTGTGCATTTATTTTCTGTTTTAGAAATAACTGCTTGGGGCTATCGGTGGAGGATAGTCGTGATTGTTGTAGACAATGTATGTTGATTAGGCAAATTGAAACTAATCAATGGAATGTGTTATGGAACTTGACAGTTGCTAGAATACATTAATTGTTTGTATTGTGTGATTGTATATAGAACCAATGTGTTTATATGCGTTATGTGTAGAGGAGGAGATAGGGGATGTACTCCGCGGTTTAGGGGAAGATAGGGGATGGACCTCTAAACCGGATAGGTATTTGGAGGAGATAGGGGATGTACTCCGTAGACAGAGCTCATATGCTTGTCTAGAGAAGTGAAGATAGAGCTCATATGCTTATCTTTGTGAAGTGAAGTGTGGATACAGCTTATGCTTATCTGTGGATATTGTTGATATACATATCTGTTGTAGAGTGTGGATACAGCTTGTATGCTTATCTGTGGATATTGTTGATATACATATCTGTTGAGAATGTGGATATAGCTTTTATGCTTATCTGAATGTCAGATATAGTTTTTATACATATCTGTGGAAATGATGATAGAGCTAGCATGCTTATCTGTTGAAAAAGGGAAAATGAAAAGTAATTGGGACTTTTAAGTCGTTGACATAAATATGTAATTTATGTGATTGTATCAGTGTTGACCAACTATCAATTGCTAATGTTTTAGTCATTGTCCATGGTTGGTTTAGTGTATTTCTACTGGGCTGTGGCTCACCCTATATGGGAATATCATTTTCAGGTACAGGAAGCATGCCACCTCCAAGGACATAGCTGGGAGGCTTGTGGCGGGCATAGTTTTGTCGCTTTACTTTGATGTATTACATGTAATTTCAAGCCAAGGGCTTAATGTGTAAACGAGTTAGAACTCTTTGTTGTAACCAAGTGTTAACTTGGAAAGCTGTAAGCCCGTAGGGCATTTTGTTATGAGGTTAACATGTAATACTTATGTAATGGAACTCTAAACAATGAAAGAATGTGGTTAGTTTATATGTAAATGTATGTCCTATTAGATGGGTTTATTGTTAATATTTTGAGGGCGTTACAACTTGGTATCAGAGCGTACCGGGTTCGAATACTTTGGGTACGTGGGAAGTGATTAGGATCACAATGGGTTTGTCTCGCTTGATAGAGACTTAGATGTAGTATCATATGCTATGTGCTCAATTGATAACATGCTTATGTGACTATGTGGGTATGGGATTTAATTTCTAGGATGTTGATTGGATCCTTGAGTTTCTGGGAGTCTTGTTGGAAAAGCACTTGATCAATGCTGTTTCTAACCGGAACTCTAGTAACGTCTCGGGACTATCATTATCCGGAAATGAAGTTCGTAAGTGCTTATGTGTTTATGTGCTTATGTGGAGTGAATTACAGTTGTCCATGCATTAGGACGTGAGTGATTAGTTTCGGCACACCTATGAATGTGCTAACGTTCTGTGTTGCCTTTATTAGGATGTCAGGACGAGGAAGAGGTGCTAGGCGTGGTAGACCTGCGAGGCAGGAAGTACCGTTACAGGGTGAGATCCCAGCAGTGCAGGAGGGAGTTGGGCAGGCCAATGTGGCCGAGCCAGTAGGTCAGCAGGCTATGGGTGCCTTGGCCAGAGAGATAGCAGGAGCTTTGGGTATTCTTAGAGCTGGGAATCAGGCAGCTGAGGCAGGGCCTTCCTTCTTGAAGAGGGAGTTCTTCCGGTGTAATCCGGACGAGTTTATCGGGGATCCTAAAGAGCCGCTTAAGGCAGATGAATGGCTCGAACAGACAACGAAGACGTTTGAGATGCTTGGCATCGAGGACGGAGCACTGAAAGTGACCTTGGCATCTTTCCAACTGAAGGGAGATGCGGGTCAATGGTGGAAATACGAGAAAGCTCGTGTTGGTGGTACTTGGGAGGCGTTTGTGAATGCTTTTCAGGAGAGGTTTTTATCAGCAGCAGCTAGGGAGAAGCTGAGGGATCAGTTTAGCCGGCTTAATCAGCAGGGCTTGTCAGTGGCCGAGTTTGAGGCTACTTTTACCAGTCTGTCCAGGTTTGCACCTGAACTGGTGGCGTCTGAGGAACGCCGTTGTTATGAGTTTGAGCGGAAGTTGAGGCGGGGCCTCAAGTTGAGAATTGGTGGGTCTTACATTCGAGAGTATAGACACCTAGTGGATGCTGCAGCTCATATGGAGCTTATGATGCAGGAGGAGGATGAGGGTCAGAGAGGCTCCAAGAGGAGCCAGGATAGTCAGAGTGATGGCAGGAGGCAGAGGGGTTATAACCCTCAGCAGTCTCAGGGTGCAGTCTCTAGATCGACCTTTCCAGTGCCTAGTGTAGGCTCGGGGAGAGGCAGTCAGGGAGAATTCACTTGTTACAAGTGTGGCCAGCTGGGTCACAAGGTTTCGGTTTGCCCGCAGAAGGGTGGGAGTCAGAAAGCTGCTTCTTCTTCAGCTAGACCGCCGAGTCAGAGTTTGGGCAGGGGGCAGCTCTTGATTTGTTATCAGTGTGGACAACCTGGGCACATGAAGAGGTTTTGCCCACAGTTGAGTGCCACTTCGGGAGCGTCTGGTTCTAGGCAGACGCAGGGTTTTCAGCCAGCTCAGTCTGTGCAGGCCTCGAGGGCCAATCCGGGAGCTTCGTCATCCCAGTCTGTGCAGCAGTCTTTTGCTCCGAGAGGTGAGCAGGTAGACCAGGGGCCTACGGGGCGCGTGTATGCTGTTACCGCGCAGGATTTAGTACCAGCTCCATCAGTAGTGAGAGGTACTTTTCTGTTTTGCAACTCGGTTGCTAATGTGTTGATAGACACGGGTGCATCTCATTCTTTTGTATCTGCTGCATTTGCATCTGTTTTGGAATTGGAGTTAGTACAGTTAGCATCTCCTATTTGTGTGGTATCGCCTTTGGGCGGTGAGTTGATTCTGAAACAGGGTGTTAGAGGATGTGATATAGAGGTCGCCGATTATAGGCTTCCTTTTCCGTTTGTTGTCATGCCCATGAAGGGTTTTGATGTTATTTTGGGTATGGACTGGTTATCGTCATACCGGGCTGTTATTGATTGCTACCGCCAGAGGGTTACATTATGTACCTTGAGCGGGGAGTGGTTCCATTTCTTGGGAGACCGGGTTGGTAGTGTTTTGCCACCGGGGTATAATTCGCGAGGGCGAAGTGAGCTTAGTAGTCTACTTGCTAGCTTTGAGAGTGGTGAGAGTGGTGAGACCCAGCATGTATTGCCGGGGGTGGTTTGTGAGTATTCGGATGTTTTTCCCGAAGATCTTGTTAGTTTGCCACCTCACCGAGAGATAGAGTTCTCTATTGATTTAGTGCCTGGTACGGCGCCGATTTCTATGGCACCTTACCGTTTTGCTCCAGCAGAGTTGGTTGAGTTGAAAGTTCAGCTCCAGGAATTGCTCGATAAGGGCTTTGTTCGCCCTAGTGTTTCACCGTGGGGAGCACCGACCCTCTTTGTTAAAAAGAAAGATGGTGCCTTGAGATTGTGTATAGACTACCGGAAGTTGAATCGGGCTACGGTTAAAAATAAGTACCCTATGCCCCGTATAGATGATTTGTTTGACCAGTTGAAGGGTTCCCGTTGTTTCTCTAAGATAGACTTGAGATCGGGTTACCATCAGTTGAGGGTCAGGGAGGAAGATATTCCGAAGACGGCATTCCGTACGCGGTATGGCCATTATGAGTTTCTGGTGATGCCATTCGGGCTTACCAATGCACCGGCAGTCTTTATGGACTTGATGAACCGGATTTTCCGGGAGTTCTTAGACCGCTTTGTGGTTGTTTTTGTGGACGATATCCTTATCTATTCGTCATCTAAGGAGGAGCACGAGGAACACTTGAGAGTGGTGCTTGAGTTGCTTAGAGCTCATAGGCTGTATGCCAAGTTCGGGAAGTGTGAGTTCTGGCTGGGGGAAGTCAAATTCTTAGGCCACGTGGTATCCGGGAAAGGGGTGTCTGTTGATACATCCAAGGTTGAGGCAGTGCAAGATTGGGCACAGCCTAAGAGTGTGTTTGAGATCCGCAGTTTTCTGGGATTAGCTGGGTATTACCGTCGGTTTGTGAAAGATTTCTCCAGGTTGGCGTCACCGTTGACTAGACTGACTCGGAAGGGAGTCAAGTTTGTGTGGAGTGAGACTTGTGAAAAGTCGTTCCAAGAGTTGAAAGTTAGATTGACCACCGCTCCGGTATTGATTATTCCGGAGAGAGGGTTGGGTTATGCGGTTTATTGTGATGCCTCACGAGAGGGTTTGGGTTGTGTGTTGATGCAAGAGGGGAAAGTGGTAGCTTATGGCTCACGTCAGTTGAAAATACACGAGAAGAATTACCCCACACATGACCTAGAGTTAGCAGCTGTAATCTTTGCCTTGAAAATCTGGAGGCACTACCTTTATGGTGAGAGGTTCGAGGTATTCTCGGATCATAAGAGTTTGAAGTATCTGTTTACACAGAGAGACTTGAATCTGAGGCAGAGGAGGTGGATGGAGTTCATCGAGGATTATGATTTTGAGTTGCATTATCATCCGGGAAAGGCCAATGTTGTGGCCGATGCCCTTAGTAGGAAGACCATTAGTGATGTAGCTTGTATAGCCATCCGGGAATGGGTGATGTTGGGAGCACTTGGCGAGTTTGATTTGCTACTGGGCGAATCTGTCGAGGCTGCGGCCTTGTTTTCTGTTGTTGCGCAGCCTACACTTATGATTAGAGTGTTAGAGGCACAGAGAGGTGACCTTGAGGTAGGATCCCTCCGAGAGAAGATCTCTAGTGGGAAAGTTGAGAAGGGTTTGACGGTGTATCCCGACCTGAGTGTGAGATACCGAGACCGTTTGTTTGTACCGGAGGCTTGCCGAGAGGAAGTACTTCGAGAGTTTCACCATTCGCGCCTTGCGGTGCATCCGGGAGGTACTAAGATGTATCAGGATTTGGGTCGCCAGTTTTGGTGGCGGGGTATGAAAAGAGATGTGGCTGTCTTCGTATCGAAGTGCCTTACTTGCCAGCAAGTGAAGGCCGAGCATCAGAGGCCAGCGGGTTTGTTGCAACCCTTGCCTATTGCCGAGTGGAAGTGGGAGCATGTCACTATGGACTTCGTTGTAGGTCTTCCGAGGACTCAGCGGGGTAGTGATGCTATTTGGGTGGTTGTAGACCGGTTGACTAAGTCGGCACACTTTATTCCTATGCGCGTGAGAGATTCGGTAGATCATCTTGCCGATTTGTATATTCGGGACGTAGTGAGATTGCACGGGGTCCCAGTGACGATTGTCTCAGATAGAGATCCTCGTTTTACTGCTAGGTTGTGGCAGAGTTTGCAGAGTGCCTTGGGCACTAAGTTGACCTTTAGTACGGCTTATCATCCTCAGACTGATGGGCAGTCCGAGCGTACTATTCAGATCCTCGAGGATATGCTTCGGGGTTGTGTCCTGGACTTCTGTGGGACGTGGGAGAGGCACTTGCCATTGGTAGAGTTTGCCTACAACAACAGTTTTCAGTCTAGCATCGGTATGGCACCGTTTGAGGCCTTGTATGGCCGACCGTGTAGGTCTCCAGTTTGTTGGGCCGAGGTGGGTGATGCACCTTTGTTGGGTCCGGAATTGGTTAGGGAGACGACGGAGAAAGTCGAGCTTATCCGTAGGAGGCTCGTTACAGCCCAGAGTCGACAAAAGAGTTATGCCGACCGTAGGAGGAGACCTTTGGCGTTTGAAGTAGGTGATCATGTCTTTCTGAAGATATCACCTAGGCGAGGTCTGTTGAGGTTTGGAAAGAGTGGGAAGTTATCCCCTCGGTTTATTGGTCCTTTTGAGATCCTTGAGAGGATAGGTGAGGTTGCTTATCGGTTAGCCTTACCGCCGCAGTTATCCGGAGTGCATGACGTGTTTCATGTGAGTATGCTTCGGAAGTATGAGCCAGATCCATCACATGTGCTGGATTGGAGCGATTTAGAGGTAGATGAGGATGCCTCGTATGAGGAGAGACCGGTTCGGGTCTTGGATAGGCGGGATCAGGTCCTGCGTGGCAAGACCATTCCTTTGGTGAAAGTCTTGTGGAAACATCACGGAGTGGAGGAAGCCACTTGGGAACGTGAGTTGGAAGTCCGAGAGAAATATCCGGACTTGTTTGTTGATATGTAATCTTATATTTAAATTTTACATCTTGTTGAACTTAAGAGCTTTGATACATGTCTTAAGTTGTGAAACATTGAAAATGTTTTGGTTATTGGAAGTATGTTTTGGAACTTGCCTCATATGGGAGTTGAAAGTGACATTATATGTGTTAAATATATTGTTGAAATTGGAAAGATAGTGCATAATG
The DNA here is from genome assembly GCF_055761805.1 of Camellia sinensis. Lineage (NCBI taxonomy): Eukaryota > Viridiplantae > Streptophyta > Magnoliopsida > Ericales > Theaceae > Camellia > Camellia sinensis. The sequence goes on from NC_138962.1 coordinate 106,600,827, forward strand.
TTAATGCATGTTGAAAGTACATATGTTGTTTACATATTGTGATATGTCTCTTGTTAAAGGGATGGGATGACCGGGAATGGGTCGAATTGTTGAATGTTAAAGTGTAACATTGATTAAAAGGGAGAAAAACTTGTTTTGAAAACTTGTGCTTAATTTCGGGGACGAAATTCTTTAAGGGGGGGAGGTTATAGCGATCCCGGGTTTACCCTTGTTGTATAGTGATCCGGACATGTGTCCGTGGATGTTGGTAGTTGTTCATTATCTTGTTTACATCCTTTCTTACGTTGTATTTGAGTTATAGGATGTGTTGAGCGGGTTTGTTACAGGTTGGTTGAGTTTAGAAACCAAAACTAGTTGCCCAGATTTTTGGCCTGTACGCTCGAGCGGAGGTGTTTGAGCTCGAGCGTAGATTACATCCATCCAGTATCTTGTTGTGCAGTGTTGTGAGCTTGAGCGTAGGGTTGGGAGCTCGAGCGGAGGCCTGGTTCTGCAAAAGTGCTGGGCGAGTGCATTCTGCGCTCGAGCGGGAGGTTGGCCGCTCGAGCGGAAGTCTGTGAGTGGCCGCTCGAGCGGGGTGTTTTAAGCTCGAGCGGAAGACTGGGTTTAAGTCCCGAAATTGTGACTTTTCAAATCACTTTTTGCTTTCTCTTCTCTCTCTTACTTTTCCAAAAACACCATTGTTGAGCCTCTCACTCTAGATACTACCTTCTCTCTAGGTTTTGATCTAGTAGGAGTGATTTACTCACCTTTGGCCTTTACAAAAAAGTTGTTGATCGTCGAGGGCTTCATTTTAATCTGAAAATCACGGGTTTTGGAGCACGTTGGGTTTTGTCGTCTTCTCCTTTGGGACTCCGAATTTGAGGTAGGGATATCCTACTCCTCTCTATGGGTTTTGTCTTTAAATTTTGGTATTTTGAGATGTTGGGCTTGGTTTGGTAATTTTGTGAAAGTTTGGGGCTTTTGTGTAATTTTACAAAAGTTGGGGTTTTATTCATTATAAACCTAAATGCATGTTTGGCATAGAAAAATGGAATGATTGTTGAATCATTGATGAAAATGGGACCTAAGGGTTGAAATGGTAATTATGGAAAATGGCCTAATTACATTGTTTAATTAATTGGGATAATTAATTGGTGAGAAATGAGGAAATGAAATGTTGATTGAATATCCATTTGTGCATTTATTTTCTGTTTTAGAAATAACTGCTTGGGGCTATCGGTGGAGGATAGTCATGATTGTTGTAGACAATGTATGTTGATTAGGCAAATTGAAACTAATCAATGGAATGTGTTATGGAACTTGACAGTTGCTAGAATACATTAATTGTTTGTATTGTGTGATTGTATATAGAACCAATGTGTTTATATGCGTTATGTGTAGAGGAGGAGATAGGGGATGTACTCCGCGGTTTAGGGGAAGATAGGGGATGGACCTCTAAACCGGATAGGTATTTGGAGGAGATAGGGGATGTACTCCGTAGACAGAGCTCATATGCTTGTCTAGAGAAGTGAAGATAGAGCTCATATGCTTATCTTTGTGAAGTGAAGTGTGGATACAGCTTGTATGCTTATCTGTGGATATTGTTGATATACATATCTGTTGTAGAGTGTGGATACAGCTTGTATGCTTATCTGTGGATATTGTTGATATACATATCTGTTGAGAATGTGGATATAGCTTTTATGCTTATCTGAATGTGAGATATAGTTTTTATACATATCTGTGGAAATGATGATAGAGCTAGCATGCTTATCTGTTGAAAAAGGGAAAATGAAAAGTAATTGGGACTTTTAAGTCGTTGACATAAATATGTAATTTATGTGATTGTATCAGTGTTGACCAACTATCAATTGCTAATGTTTTAGTCATTGTCCATGGTTGGTTTAGTGTATTTCTACTGGGCTGTGGCTCACCCTATATGGGAATATCATTTTCAGGTACAGGAAGCATGCCACCTCCAAGGACATAGCTGGGAGGCTTGTGGCGGGCATAGTTTTGTCGCTTTACTTTGATGTATTACATGTAATTTCAAGCCAAGGGCTTAATGTGTAAACGAGTTAGAACTCTTTGTTGTAACCAAGTGTTAACTTGGAAAGCTGTAAGCCCGTAGGGCATTTTGTTATGAGGTTAACATGTAATACTTATGTAATGGAACTCTAAACAATGAAAGAATGTGGTTAGTTTATATGTAAATGTATGTCCTATTAGATGGGTTTATTGTTATTATTTTGAGGGCGTTACAGGTTGGGTTCGGAAACCAAGTGTTGCTGTCCAGTTTTTGGGAGGGTCGCTCGAGCGAGTACTTGGTCGCTCGAGCGAGGGTTGTATTTTGTGTTTGGTGGCTCGAGCCAGATTTTCTTAGCTCGAGCGAGCGTTTGCGTCTAGTATGGACCTGTAGCATTGCATTCTTGGTTCGAGCGAGCTTTTCTTTGCTCGAGCGAGGATTTCTTGTGTCTGGTCGCTCGAGCGACCAAATCTTCGCTCGAGCGAGCCTGTCCAGTTTAATTAGACAGCAGTGGGTTTTTAATCAGTTTTTCATCCTCTTTTTAGATTCCAAACCCTAAGGTCCGACTTCTCTCTCACCCTGCTCACCTTCTCTCTTAGATTTGATCCACTTAGGGTGTGTTTCTACCCTAGATCCTTCATTAAAAAGAGTGTGTGAGTCGAGGGCTTCGTTTTAATCTGAATTGTTGGTAGTTTGGAGCACTTTGGAGTTTGGGTCTTCATCTCCATCTTCTCTTTTCGGGTTATTTTCTTCGAGGTAGGGATTTCCTACTCCATCTTATAAGTTTTGTTCTAAGTTTTAGTATTTTGATATGTTGGGGTTACTTTGATAATTTTGGGAAAAACCCTAGTTGTATTAATTAATTAATTTGTATAATTAATTTAAGGGAATTGGGGAATTTGGTTAAATTCATGAAATTGGGAAATTTATTGATTAAATGGTGTAGTTGGATAATGTAAATCACTCGCCCATTGAATTTTGGTATATTTATTTCCAAGTCTAGAAATAACTGTTTTAGGCTATCGGTGGAGGATAGTCGTGCTTGTTGTAGACACTGCATGTGGATTAGGGATAACTGAAACTAATCATTGATTAAGTCATCAATTTTGACTGCTGAATTAATACAGACATTATGTGTATTGATTGTGTGTTGTATATGTTATGTGTTTGCATGCATTGTTTTGTGTGGGAGGAGATAGGGGATGTACTCCACGGTTTAGGGGAAGATAGGGGATGGACCTCTAAATCGGATTTTGTTTGGGAGGAGATAGGGGATGAACTCCATTAGCATCACTTTTATGTGTGCTTATTTAAATTGAAGTGTTTTATTGATACAGCACTAAAATGTGTATCAAACTGGAAGTATGAAGTGTTTTGATTTGAGCCTGAGTCTCAATTGTTTGTTAACATTGGAAGAATGTGAATATGATATATATATAGTTCACTGTTGTAAGTTTGGCCAGGTTCTGAGCCATATTGATAATGTTGGAAAGTAAAACGTGTTTTAGACATTAGTGTCTTGAGACTGTATAATGATGTAATTGGTTATCTTGGTTAACCATCTATTAAATACTAATGCTTTATTCAATGCTTATATTTGGTTTAGTATATTTCTACTGGGCTGTGGCTCACCCTTTATGGGAACATCATTTTCAGGTCCAGGTGATAAGCTACCTCCAAGGACTTAGCTTGGAAGGATTTGGATTTTGAAGACTATCTTTAGTTATTTGTTTTTATTTGATAAACATTCAAGCCTAGGGCTTTATTTGTATTTGAGTTAGAACTCATATTTTTGTGTCCAAGTGTTGGCTTGGAAAGATGTAAGCCCATAGGGCATTTAATTTGATATTACATGTAATGTTTTCTTTTTGTAATACTCTGATGAATGAGATAATGAATTGGTTTCTTTTAATATTGCATGCCAATGATATATATATATATATATATATAATGGGTTTATTTTGAGGGCGTGACATCCACGCTTAGAGAGAAGACAATAATTCATGGATTATCTTAGCATCAATACACTTTGAAAAAGTATGCGGAGGAAATTCATTTTATTAAACATAAGCTTCATATGGATTGAAAATTAAAATTAAAATCGAATAATAGAGGAAATTCATTTCATTAAACATAAGCTTCATGTTGACTGCTTTTTAGCTAAAATTAAAATCATATACTTCAATTCTTTTAAGCTAAAATTAAAATCATACACTTCAATTCTTTAATTCAACTAGAACAACAAGTACTAAACATTACCAAAAACACTTGGAATAACTTATTTTCCCTAACTTACAAATTATGAGGTCCCAATCACAAGTTATAGTTGCTTCATGTGAATATCACCAAATATATTTTGGAATAGTCAATCACAAGTTTTCAACATCTAAATGCAATGAAAATATAGTTCCAAAATACATTTGTTTAAATTGCTAACAAACTAGGCATTTTTACAAACATCTTAAATGCAATCAAAATTCAAATAACATAATTAGCCCTATAATTGTAATGCCAAAATTTCTCATGAAATATTTTGCAACAACTCAAGAACAAGTCATGGAAGCAACAATATGGTTACAAAATACTATATTAATTAATGTAAAAATGGATTATTTCATTAAGAATGTCAACCGAGATATATAAATAGCAAAATAAAACAAAATCCTTACCAAGCCTTGCTTCAGTACAAATTTCGAATCCGTGTGAGCCAAGAGACACTCGAATAGAAATTCAGATAGAACACTAGAGACAGCAAATAGGGTAAAAATCAAAGAGTATAGTTTTAGAATAGGGATGATTTCAGAAATATCCAAAGAGAGTAAAAAATTGGGAAGAAGAGAGTTTTAGAAGAGGGTTTAGGGCTTCAGAAATAATCAGAGGAGGCATACCTTGTTGATTGCTCTTCAAAAAAAACAATCCTTTGTTTTCTCAGAAACCAAACGGAGGCTCACTGGTTTGGCAAGGGAAGAGATCACTCCAAGGAGGGAGCAACAGAGGGAGAGGGAGAGCGAACATGAGAGACGAAAAAGTGAAAGTAGAGAGAGAGAGAGAATACGTTAATATTGGGGATGGTCAACCAGTTGCTCCGGTGCCCAATTTTACAAAATTAAAGAATTCAACGGTCAGGATGTATTTTTGTGATCTAATGGCCAATAATGAAGTTGCATATGGTGTGCAACTCTTAGGGGTTGCACGCTATAATAGCTCCTATAATTTTATGCCCTCTATATATAATTTCAATAGTACACAAGATCACTTTTAATACAAAAACAAAACAATAATTCTACAAATTCAAAAAAATCATTCAAGCCTCGTTTGGGAACCCTCCTGTTTAGCCAAAAAGTTCTTAAATTAGCCAAAAAGCCAACAAACCATACCAAAAAGTCAGAGATTCTCTTTTCTCTCTACTTTTTGCACATCTTTTCGTAAAAAGTCAAAAAGTCATCCCAAACATACTAGTTTTTTTTAGCTCATATTTTAGCCAAATAGCCAAAAAGTTACTAAATTAGCCTGTTCTCAAACGAGGAATTTTAAACGTGTGGTCAAGATTCAGTGCAAAAATAGTCCCACAATAATTTTAAATGTACATCATTGATCTATCATTCTGAGTGAATTTCTAAAAACATTTTTTTGGTACCATAGACTTACTAAAGAAAAAGAACATAACTTTACATTTTATCTTCTTACACTACTCTGGCACTCATGACATAATAACACAAGCACACACCAACTTTACTAGCACACACATCGCACTAAAGTCATGTTTGATTCACAGGACTAATAGTGAAGATATTAATAATCTCATTAAATTAGTATGGTATTTATTATCCAATTGGATTAGTAGGATAAGTTATCTCCTCATCCATTGTTTGATTTGCATTGGATAAGAAAACATATGTAGGTAAAAGAGTTTTTTTATTTTATTTCCCAACTCAAGATATATAAATCCACCCCTACCCCATTACTAATAATCCACTGGATTAATAATCCTAAAACAAAATTTTAAAACAAAAACAGGATTATTAGACCCATAGATTAATAATCTCAATCTCATGCTCTAATCCTGTCAATCAAACATGCCCTAATAGCTTAGACTTTAGGATAAATATTCACTTTCACCATTTATTTGTCTTCACTTTCACACATCACTCTATATCTATTTCTTACAGTTGTGAGTCTATACAGATGAAAAGATGGTGGTCATGGTGAAAGCAAAAAAAATGTGATGCTGGTTGGCAATGAAAGGGTGACGACCGTTGCAGGGAAGACTGCAAAACTCATTACAATGGAATAGGGCGGTGCGATGATATCACTGCACCCCTAGTTCCAAAGCATTGTTATTGTGTTTACAATTGTTGATCTCTCATCTCCATTTCAATGGAATGCCAAATTATTGGAATCAATAATAAGAATTTAATTTGGTAAAAAGTATTGTAGTATTTCATGTACATATGAGATGCATATAAGTCAATTTTTCTAATTTTTTTGATGAGAACACTTTTTGGCAATATTATTCTTATAACTAACATGGTTAATAAACCGAAAGAGTGTCAGAGTCAGTCATTTTATTTTAACTAGAAAGCAAGTTAGATTAGAACTTATAGAATGGTTATTTAGTAGTGTGATGATCAAATACAAGGTGGTGAAAACAAAATCAGTTCCTACTGAAGGAAAGAGAGGAGAAGAGGCATTTTACTACAAAACAAATCAACCTTAAAAGAGCAAGAGTCACAACATGAATCCACTAGCGGAAAATATATATATATATATATATATATCAAAGGTAATTTGTGAGAGAAACTAAATACAAAGGACATAATTGAAACTAATGTATTTTCCTTTGCACAAAACCAGAATATATAGTAACCTATTTTTAGCATTGTATGCACTTATACAACTCTTTTCTAATTTACAATTATTATTATTATTATTATTATTATTATTATTATTATTATTATTATTATTATTATTATTATTATACAATCGATAGAAGTGGGTAGAGAAAAGGGAAGTCGCATTGCGTAGTAGTAAAACTCGAATGCAGGTATCATGCCTTGTAAAGGAGAGCCTCAGCCACCTGAAAACCGCTTGTCTTTTTTAACTTACATGTTACAAGTTCAAAAAAAGAGGGAATATATATTTATATATTAATCTACTATGCAGTTGTTGAATGGGAAAAGAACGTTGTATATGATGTCATTGGTTTTTTGGAAAAAATATACCAATAGTCCCTTTAATTTTTCCATTGTATTAATTTGATTTCTGTAATTCCAATTACATCAATTTTGTGCTTTAATTTTTCAATTTGTCATTTTGGTCTAAATAGACCCAAATACTTCAATACTCCAAAATGACAAAAAAATATGGGTTAGGTAAGATTGAGGAGCTTTAATATATTTCTGTGTCATTTTGGGAATGTAGGAGTATTTGAGTAGAGTGCAAACAGCTAAACCCAATTTTTATTGGGAAAGTAATTGAAAAGGTAAACACTTTCACATATTTGAACACCCCAAACCTAGTAGAGAAGCATCACAAACCAAGGTTCACAAGTATGTAAATAAAAGTTGGGACCAAAACGGAAGAGAAAGTTACTTGGAAGCATAAAAGGGCAGCAATTTGAACAGCCAAACAACAACTTTTTATATTTTCTCACATTTCTTCCCTCCTTTCTTCTTCTTTATTTTTTTCTCATTCATATCTGGTAATTTTGCATCCTCTAATGGACAAAAAAGGGTATGTTTTTTCAAGTGTTCAATTCTCACATGCGCATATAAGTACTCTTTGTTGAGGCTTCCCATAACAAACCTCAATATCATCGTGCAAAGTCACAAGCATCCTCTAAAGCTTCCTGCAAGATAAGGAAACAAATCCATAAGTTGATAAAAGATTGAAAGTAAGATACATGAAATGCAATTGTAGTGGAGATGAGTTTGATTTTTACCCCAGAGGGAATTCATCATAAAGATGAGCTGGTGAATCATGTCTGATTTTCACAACCTAATCTGTTAAAGAGAATTGCATTTCAAATCATTACCAAACAGATAAAGATATAAAATAACTCGGTAAATGCTATCATTTAAAAACAGGATATATATGTCTTCAAAAACTTGGTGATTGACAAAAATAACATATATCTTATGATTGAGAGCTGATATATACAAAATATTAAATCTGAATTGTAGCATTAATATTTAGGTTTGTAAATGTATCTGAACATTGAGAAAAATGTAAACCTGATTAGTAACAATTTCTGGTAAAGAGGGTATTCTCTCTGCAACTGAAGGATATGCATCGAAGAAAAGAAATTGGGCATTCTGCTTAAGAAAATAAATTATCTGTATATACAAGGGTTCAAATTGCAATGAAGCATATTGTGGGCTCGCCTTTTTCCACACCCCGCCTTTCAGAAAGGTTTGAAACGAAAAGGCCTCACAGTTCGGACTCCCGTGGTTCTGAATCTAATCTCACAAGTGCAATGTGAAACTGATAAACACCAAAAAGTTCAAATCTGGAAAATCGTTTTGGAAAATCAATTTTAAATCAAAAAATGCCAAATTTGGACTGCTTTGCCAGATACAGAGTCGCTACCTAAATATTTTATTTTGGGGAAATTTAAGAAACCTTGACTCGTGCCGAAGGCCACGTGTCCATCATTACCAAAGTTGCCTCGGCTCCGGAACTTGGGTACGATGAGGGAAAGTCATGAATTGAGCACCCCGCTCGCCCGATCAAAAAATCGGCCTCTACTAATCATGATATGATTTTTTATAAACATTATGTGCTCTTGTTCCGGTTATTAAGCTACCTTTACTATGTGATGCACACGCATACAAGTATAGACTAAATCGCAAGAATTGGAACATTTCAAGTCATGTTTGTTTGTGAAAATGGTTTGAATTTGCCACCTCAAGTGGGCTTAAAGTTTGTGGATTTGCCACCAAACATAATGGGCTTAAAACATGATTTGCCACTTAACAAAGTGGGCTTAAAAACGCACATTCGTTAAATCGTTCCAATTCAAACAACAAGCCTTCATCCACAGGCATTCATGCAATTTAGCATTTAAGCACATAGCCTTATGGCAAGCATGCAAATCATGGCAACATGGCAATCACACTCATGCAAGTATGCTAAAAAGTAAAACTCACCAAGTACTCCAAGCCAAAATAGAAACTAGTTAGAAAAATGCATGATCCTAACTATGTAAAATGCCTAATGCAACGCATGCAATATGCAATTAATAGGCTCGGCTACTAATATGGCATATGAATCGATTTGAACAACATGCGATTAAATACATATTCAAAGAATTATTGAAATGACGATGTAGTTTGAATAATGCGCTGAGCCTTGGTGCATGCAATACGAATGAATGGATGCAAGCATAAGGTATGCTAATTGAAATATGTCCCTAAACTAACCATCAAAAGCGGTTAAGTACAAGGGAGAAAGACGTGGGGTTGGAAGACATACACACACGTACGCACACTTATTACAACATTACGCTCTCGCGAAGGAGAGTCCGAATGAGTAAGAGCTAAGCAACTAGCTATGCTAATTTAAACTAATTAGACTAAACCAATTAGACTAATTATTACGGATCAAGTGAATAACTAGCAAACTAATTACTAATTATTACAACACTTTAATCAGCTAGTAAACTAATTAATTAAAACAAATGCACACTAACTAATCATGCAAGGCACTAAACTATGCTGCCATTGCTCCGCCTCTGGAAGTGAAAGATGCATGAGCTTGGTTTTTGCCTCGAAAAGTCCTCTGTTTTGCTCTTGAGAGGCTCTGTTTGCAGGGTTGAACATTTCCAGAACTGTAACGCCCTCAAAAAATAACATTAAACCCATCAAATAAGACATTCATTGACATATGAAATAACCACATTCTTCTATTCATCAGAGTTTCATTACAAAAATATTACATGTTAACAACAAAAGCAAAATGCCCTACGGGCTTACAGCTTTTCAAGTTAACACTTGGTTACAACAAAAGAGTGCTAACTCATCTACACATTAAGCCCTCGGCTTGAAAATACATGTAATACATCAAAAGGGAACTAAAACAACACCAATCTGCTCGCCTCTAGCCTCCCAAGCTATGACCTTGGAGGTGGCATGCTACCTGTACCTGAAAATGATATTCCCATATAGGGTGAGCCACAGCCCAGTAGAAATACACTAAACCAACCATGAACAATGACTAAAAGATTAGCAATTGATAGATGGCCAACACTGATACGTCCACATAAATCACATTTTTATGTCATACGACTTATGAGTCCAAGTTACTTTTCATTTTCCCTTTTTCAACAGATAAGCATATTAGCTCTATCATCATTTCAACATATATGTATAAAAACTATATCCACATTCACAGATAAGCATATAAGCTATATCCACATTCTCAACAGATATGTATAACAACAATACCCCACATTCACAGATAAGCATATAAGCTGTATCCACACTTCACAAAGATAAGCATATTAGCTCTATCTTCACTTCTCTAGACAAGTATATGAGCTGTATCTACGGATTTCATCCCCTATCTTCTCCCAACACTATCCGGTTTAGAGGTACATCCCCCATCTTCCCCTAAACCGCGGAGTACATCCCCCATCTCCTCCTCTACACATAACGTATACAAACACATTGGTTCTATATACAATCACTCAATACATACGGTTAATGTATTCTATCAACCGTCAAATTCCATGACACATTCCATTGATTAGTTTCCGTTTGCCTAATCATCATGCATTGTCTACAACAATCACGACTATCCTCCACCGATAGCCCAAAGCAATTATTTCTAAACAAAAAATAAATGCACAATTGGATATTCAATCAACATTTCAATTCGGTGTGTGATAAATAATTCAACTACACCCTTTAACCACATGCATTCCCAATCTCAACAATTCCATTTCATTTCCTCATTTCTCACAATTAATTATCCCAATTAATCAAACAATGTAATTAGGTCCTTTCCATAATTAACATTTCAACCCTTAGGTCCCATTTCCATCAATGATTCAACATTAATTTCATTTCTCTATGCCAAACATGCATCTAGGTTTATTATGAATAAAACCCCAACCTTTGTAAAATAACACAAAAGCCCCAAACTTTCACAAAATTACTAAACCAACCCCAACATCTCAAAATACCAAAATTTAAAGACAAAATCCATAGAGATGAGTAGGATATCCTTACCTCAAATTCGGAGCCCCAAGGGAGAAGATGACAAAACCCAACGTGCTCCAAATCCCGAAATTTTCAGATTAAAATGTAGCCCTCGACGATCAACAACTTTTTTGTAAAGGCCAAAGATGAGCAAATCACTCCTACTAGATCAAAACCTAGAGAGAAGGTAGAGTTCTAGAGTGAGAGGCTCAACAATGGTGTTTTTGGAAAAGTAGGAGAGAGAAGAGAAAGTGAAAAAGTGATTTGAAAAGTCAAAACACGGAACTTAAACCCAGTCGCCCCGCTCGAGCGTCAAACACCCCGCTCGAGCGTCACTCACAGACTCCCGCTCGAGCGGCGGATGCACACTCCCAGAACTTTTACAGAACCAGGTCTCCGCTCGAGCTTCCAACTCCCCGCTCAAGCGGCACTCACACAACCCCGCTCGAGCGGCCAATCCCACGCTCGAGCATCCAACACTGCACAGGAAATACTGGATGGGTGCAATTCCCGCTCGAGCGCCAAAACCCCCGCTCGAGCGGACGGGTCAAAATCTGGGCAACTAGTTTTGGTTTCTAAACTCAACCAACCTGTAACAAACCTGCCCAACACATCCCATAACTCAAATACAAAGTAAGAAAGGATGTAAACAAGATAACAATCAACTACCAACATCTACGGACACATGTCCGGATCACTGTACAACAAGGGTAAATCCGGGATCGCTATAAGAACCTTTCTGCTCCACCTTACCAAATCTTTGCAGAGGGTTACACCAGTGGCCTGCCAGCCATGGATGGCTGCTGCCGGCCATCTGCTGGCCAGAGAGGTGCACTGCCGGCCAGAAATGAGGCACTGCCGGCCATGGATGAGGCATTGCTGACCACTAATGCATTGGATCACCATGCTGCAACAGAGCACAAACAGAGCAAAAAGAGGGTTTTTTCCAAGGATTGTCCGCACACCCTGGCTCTCCTTTTCATGGGGAAATCAAAGGAGGGACAATATTTGGTTCACAAAACCACCAATCAAACAATTTCATTGCATGATGGCTCGCGAAACCAATTGTGCAAGTTCAATAAATGCAAAAACAAGACTCAAAATGTCCATCACCCTATCATGCATGATCAAGGGCGATGGAGACATAGGAAAATGGCACATTTCATCACTATTGAGTATGAAATGTCCCATTTGCCTTGTGTTCAAATTAACATCCGATTTGAACACATGCAATGCAACATTAAGAATGCTTATCTTGCCTCTTTTACTTGTCAATTTTTGTTTACTCATTTTAATTACCAAATCATTCATTAATCCATTAAGTCCATTGGTGAGTGTCCTCTAATGGAAAGAGGGCTCAAACTACAAGTTGCTTTGGGGTATGAAAGAGGCATTACACTGTTGGTAATAAACCCCCTAAGGGATTAAACCATTAGGTGTATCACCTCCATTTCACACTTAGGCAAACGCGTGTCTTGAAACCACTTTCAAAGAAAATCAAAAGAGAAGAATTGAGGGGGGTTGCAGAGATTGATTAAGTGCTGGAAATGAATGATAAAAGCACTAAAACATGCAACCAACTCAAGCCAATGAGGATTAAAGCCTTAAAGCACTAAGCTAGTGAAGGAATTAACACTACAACCACACAAAACAAGACTCAAATGACTTAACCAGCCAAAAATAGAGTTACAACAGTCCAAAAAAGAGCCTAAATCATGCTGGAATTAAGCTACAAATTGCTAAAAAAGTAGGCTAAGAGATAGAGCTATCTAGGCTAGCAAACAGGACAAAAGGAGAGAAGGCTAACCCCTCCTATTTTGAACTTCAAACATGATTTTTACCACTGAAATTACTTTGAAATTCAGTGTTTAAAAGCTTGGAAAAAGATAGTAAAAGGGTGGGAAACACAAGGGCAAAGGCCTCCAAAACAAGGTACAAAGAAGGGCTATCAACCGCTCAACCTTTAATGGCCTTAGGACCCAAGCTTCAGCCCAAAAACACTGAGTTTTTATATCCCAAAATCAGTTGGAAAACATGCTGGAATGAAGACAATAGTAGCTAAAACAATAAGTTAATACATGGAGATTTTGAGCTAGTAAACAAGCATAAAGAGGGGTGGCTAACCCCTCTATTTTTGGGACCTCAAAATTACAATTTTAGCCTCTAAAAACTTCTAAAAATTAGTGGTAAAAAGGCCCAAAAAAGTTGGTTTGAAAATGTTGAACAAAGGTACAAAAACTATACAAGCAAAGAAGCAAGAAGGGTAAACCACCGCTTAGTTGAAAATGGCCTCAAACCAACACTTTTAGGCCACAAAAAAAGAGTTTTTTACAGTTCAAAACCAGCCCAAAAATAGTTGAAAAGGATGGCAAAACAAGTATACAAAACAAGTATAAACAAGGCAAATGCTATACCTTTGAAACAAAGCACAAATTGGCCAACTATCCAAGCCAAAACCACCTTCTAGAGCTCAAAGAAGGTCCCAAGTTACCTCAGCTCAAAGACTAGCCACTTTGGTTAAGGTAGTATATGTAAAAGTGAAGTGTATGTATGCTTGTATGCACAAAAGTTCAAGAGAGAGAGTTGTAGAGAGAGAGACTCCTAAAATTTTTCTAACCTTAGAATATGATAGAGAGATCAAGTATATATAGAAAAATGTGAGCTTTGGTCGAAAATATCAAACAGAGAACAACTGGAGAAGTGTGGAACAGCTGAAGGAAAATATCTGGGTTTTACATTGGTAGCCGGCACATGCATTGCCGGCCATTAATGTCCATTGCTGGCCATCAAAAATCTACTTCCAGGCCCGACTTCAAATGGGTATAACTCCTCCATCCGGACTCCTTTGCAGGTCATTCTTGAGTCTAAATTAAAGCCCCAGATGTCTACTTTCCAATGATGGTAGCCTCACATCAAAATTCCAAATGTGAAAAAAGATATTCCTATTGAAGACTGCTCAATTTTGTCTTAATCAGATTGATGCCTAATTTCAAACAGCCCTATCTCTCTCATCCGGACTTGACTTTAGGAGATTTTTGAGTGTAAAATGAAGCCTCGGAAGTCCACTTTCCAATGGTGGTGGCCTCACAACTTAAGTCCAAGTGTACAAAAGGATAGACCTGATTTAGTGAAGGTTGCTTGGGTCTCTCTTAACGGTTTATGCCCAACTTCTTCCCCAACTAGGTTTCTTCCCTCTCCTCCAATTTTCTTCAACTCCAAACCTCTAAATAAGATGTTTTAAAGATTTTTTCAAAGAGTTCACCTCTCTTCCATTTATTTCCACTTTGTCCTTGCTCGGTTTACCAAAAAGTGTAATTTTTAACAAAATGCAAGCCTCGGAACATCGTAGAAACTTTTGGGAAAAATATTTTGAAAGAGAGGGTTTTAAGGTCCAAAAAAAATTTTGGTCAAAATAGTTTTGGTCCAAAAATGGGGTGTAAGGTTGGGATTTGAAGCTCCTCTTGCCGAAGAAATCGAACCTTTGCACAACATAGCCTTCATCCTCGAGCAATCAATCAGTGGTGCCCAAGTCTAAAGGGCGGTCAAAAATTATAGCGATCCCGGGTTTACCCTTGTTGTACAGTGATCCGGACATGTGTCCGTGGATGTTGGTAGTTGTTTATTATCTTGTTGCATCCTTTTTACTTCGTATTTGAGTTATAGGATGTGTTGGGCAGGTTTGTTTCAGGTTGGTTGTGTTTGGGAGCCTAGTGTTGCTGCCCAGATTTTTGGACCTTTGCTCGAGCCAGGAGTTTGTCGCTCGAGCGAGAGTGAGGTTCGTGTCTGGTGGGTCGAGCCAGGGTGGCTTCGCTCGAGCGAGTGTTGCGTCTGGTTCTGGACCTGAGAGTTGTGTTTCTTGGCTCGAGCGAGCTTTCTTTCGCTCGAGCGGTCTGGTTTGTTCTTCGCTCGAGCGAGGAGTTGGTCGCTCGAGCGTGCTTCTGGTTGCAGACCTGAGGGTTTGAGTTGTTGGCTCGAGCGAGCATTCTTTGGCTCGAGCGTACTTCTGAGTTTCTGGCTCGAGCGAGAGTTCCTTGGCTCGAGCGAGAGTTTCTGTGTCTGGTCGCTCGAGCGACCATGTCTTCGCTCGAGCGAGCGTGTTTTATATCAGCGGACAGTAGTGATTTTAAACATCACTTTTTCACTTCATTCTTCTTTCAAACCCTTGATCCGACACACTCTCTCTCTAAACTTACACTCTCTCTAAGATTTGATCTCCCCAGAGTGTGAATCTAGCCTAGGGTCTTTGTTAAAAAGATAGAGGGCATTGAGAGCTTGGATTTAATCTGAAAAAGTTTGGATTTGGAGCACGTTGATCTTCGAGTCTTCATCACTTTTTTGGCTCAAACTTCGAGGTAGGAATATCCTACTCCTCTCTATGAATTTTGTCTTTAAATTTTGGTATTTTGAGATGTTGGGGTTGGTTTGGTAATTTTGTGAAAGTTTGGGGCTTTTGTGTAATTTTACAAAAGTTGGGGTTTTATTCATAATAAACCTAGATGCATGTTTGGCATAGAGAAATGGAATGATTGTTGAATCATTGATGAAAATGGGACCTAAGGGTTGAAATGTTAATTATGGGAATTGACCTAATTACATTGTTTAATTAATTGGGATAATTAATTGAGAAGAATGAAGAAATGAAATGTTGATTGAATATCCATTGTGCATTTATTTTCTGTTTAGAAATAACTGCTTTGGGCTATCGGTGGAGGATAGTCGTGATTGTTGTAGACAATGCATGATGATTAGGCAAACTGAAACTAATCAATGAAGTGTGTCATGGAACTTGACGGTTGATAGAATACATTAATTGTATGTATTGAGTGATTGTATATAGAACCAATGTGTTTGTATACGTTATGTGTAGAGGAGGAGATAGGGGATGTACTCCGCGGTTTAGGGGAAGATAGGGGATGTACCTCTAAACCGGATAGTGTTGGGAGAAGATAGGGGATGAACTCCGTAGACACAGCTCATATGCTTGTCTAGAGAAGTGAAGATAGAGCTTATATGCTTATCTTGGTAAAGTGTGGATACAGCTTATATGCTTATCTATGAATGTGGGATATTGTTGTTATACATATCTGTTGAGAATGTGGATATAGCTTATATGCTTATCTGGATGTGGGATATTGTTTGTATACATATCTGTGGAAATGATGATAGAGCTAGCATGCTTATCTGTTGAAAAAGGGGAAAATGAAAGGTAACTTAGACTCATAAGTTGTATGACATAAATATGTGATTTATGTGAATGTATCAGTGTTGGCCATCTATCAATTGCTAATATTTTAGTCATTGTTCATGGTTGGTTTAGTGTATTTCTACTGGGCTGTGGCTCACCCTATATGGGAATATCATTTTCAGGTGCAGGTAGCATGCCACCTCCAAGGACATAGCTGGGAGGCTAGAGACGGACATACTTTTGTCGCTTAACTTTTGATGTATTACATGTAACTTCAAGCCAAGGGCTTAATGTGTTAACGAGTTAGTACTCTTTTGTTGTAACCAAGTGTTAACTTGGAAAGCTGTAAGCCCGTAGGGCATTTTGTTTTGATGTTAACATGTAATACCTATGTAATGGAACTCTAATGAATAAAAGAGTGTTGTTAGTTTATATGTAAATGCATGTCTTATCTGATGGGTTTAATGTTGTTATTTTGAGGGCGTTACAACTTGGTATCAGAGCGTACCGGGTTCGAATACTTTGGGTACGTGGGAAGTGATTAGGATCACAATGGGTTTGTCTCGCTTGATAGAGACTTAAATGTAGTATCATATGCTATGTGCTTAAGTGATAACATGCTTATGTGACTATGTGGGTATGGGATTTAATTTCTAGGATGTTGATTGGATCCTTGGGTTTCTGGGAGTCTTGTTGGAAAAGCACTTGATCAATGCTGTTTCTAACCGGAACTCTAGTAACGCCTCAGGACTATCATTATCCGGAAATGAAATTCGTAAGTGCTTATGTGTTTATGTGCTTACGTGGAGTGAATTACAGTTGTCCATGCATTAGGACGTGAGTGTTTAGTTTCGGCACATTTGTGAATGTGCTAACGTTCTGTGTTACCTTTATTAGGATGTCAGGACGAGGAAGAGGTGCTAGGCGTGGTAGACCTGCGAGGCAGGAAGCACCGTTACCGGGTGAGATTCCGGCAGTGCAGGAGGGAGTTGGTCAGGCCAATGTGGCTGAGCCAGTGGGTCAGCAGGCTATGGATACCTTGGCCAGAGAGATAGCAGGAGCTTTGGGTATTCTTAGAGCTGGGAATCAGGCAGCTGAGGCAGGGCCTTCTTTCTTGAAGAGGGAGTTCTTCCGGTCTAATCCGGATGAGTTTATTGGGGATCCGAAGGAGCCACTAAAGGCTGATGAGTGGCTAGAGCAAATGAGTAAGACGTTCGAGATGCTTGGCATCGAGGACGGAGCACTGAAAGTGACCTTGGCATCCTTTCAACTGAAGGGAGATGCGGGTCAATGGTGGAAGTACGAGAAGGCTCGTGTTGGTGGTACTTGGGAGGCGTTTGTGAATGCTTTTCAGGAAAGGTTTTTGTCTGCAGTAGCTAGGGAGAAGCTGAGGGATCAGTTCAGCCGACTTAATCAGCAGGGCTTGTCAGTGGCCGAGTTTGAGGCTACTTTTACCAGTCTGTCCAGATTTGCACCGGAACTGGTGGCGTCTGAGGAACGCCGTTGCTATGAGTTTGAGCGGAAGTTGAGGCGGGGCCTCAAGCTGAGAGTTGGTGGGTCTTACATCCGAGAGTATAGACACCTGGTAGATGCTGCAGCTCATATGGAGCTCATGATGCAGGAGGAGGATGAGGGGCAGAGAGGCTCCACGAGGAGCCAGGATAGTCAGGGTGATGGTAGGAGACAGAGGGGTTATAACCCTCAGCAGTCTCAGGGAGCAGTTGCTAGATCGACCTTCCCAGTGCCGAGTGCAGGCTCCGGGAGAGGTGGTCAGGGGGATTTTACCTGTTACAAGTGTGGCCAGTTGGGTCACAAGGTTTCTGTTTGCCCGCAGAAGGGTGGGGGTCAGAAAGCTGCTTCTTCTTCAGCTAGACCACAGAGTCAGAGTTTGGGCAGGGGGCAGCCCTTGTCTTGTTATCAATGTGGACAGCCTGGGCACCTGAAGAGGTTTTGCCCACAGTTGAGTGCTACTTCGGGAGCGTCTGGTTCTAGGTAGACGCAGGGTTTTCAGCCAGCTCAGTCTGTGCAGGCCTCGAGGGCCAATCCGGGAGCTTCGTCATCCCAGTCTGTGCAGCAGTCTTTTGCTCTGAGAGGTGAGCAGGTAGACCAGGGGCCTATGGGGCGCGTGTATGCTGTTACCGCGCAGGATTTAGTACCAGCTCCATCGGTTGTGAGAGGTACTTTTCTGTTTTGCAACTCGGTTGCTAGTGTGTTGATAGACACGGGTGCATCTCATTCTTTTGTATCTGCTGCATTTGCATCTGTTTTGGAATTGGAGTTAGCACAGTTAGCATCTCCTATTTGTGTGGTATCACCTTTGGCTGGTGAGTTAATCCTAAAACAGGGTGTTAGAGGTTGCGATATAGAGGTCGTCGACTATAGGCTTCCTTTTTCGTTTGTTGTCATGCCCATGAAGGGTTTTGATGTTATTTTGGGTATGGACTGGTTATCGTCATACCGGGCTGTTATTGATTGCTACCGCTAGAGGGTCACGTTATGTACCTTGAGCGGGGAGTGGTTCCATTTCTTGGGAGACCGGGTTGGTAGTGTTTTGCCACCGGGGTATGATTCGCGAGGGCGAAGTGAGCTTAGTGGTCTACTTGCTAGCTTTGAGAGTAGTGAGAGTGGTGAGACCCAGATTGTGTTGCCGAGGGTGGTTTGTGAGTATTCGGACGTCTTTCCCGAAGATCTTGTTAGTTTGCCACCTCACCGAGAGATAGAGTTCTCTATTGATTTAGTGCCCGGCACGGCGCCGATTTCTATGGCACCTTACCGTTTTGCTCCAGCAGAGTTGGTTGAGTTGAAAGTTCAGCTCCAGGAATTGCTAGATAAAGGTTTTGTTCGCCCTAGTGTTTCGCCGTGGGGAGCGCCGACCCTCTTTGTTAAAAAGAAAGATGGTGCCTTGAGATTGTGTATTGACTACCGGAAGTTGAATCGGGCTACGGTTAAGAATAAATATCCTATGCCCCGTATAGATGATTTGTTTGACCAGTTGAAGGGTTCCCGTTGTTTCTCTAAGATAGACTTGAGATCGGGTTACCACCAGTTGACGGTCAGGGAAGAGGATATTCTGAAGACGGCATTCCGTACGCGGTATGGCCATTATGAGTTTTTGGTGATGCCATTCGGGCTTACCAATGCACCGGCAGTCTTTATGGACTTGATGAACCAGATTTTCCGGGAGTTCTTAGACCGATTTGTGGTCGTCTTCGTGGACGACATTCTTATCTACTCACCTTCAGAGGAGGAGCACGAGGAACACTTGAGAGTGGTGCATGAGTTGCTTAGAGCCCATAGGCTGTATGCTAAGTTTGGGAAGTGTGAGTTCTGGCTGAGGGAAGTCAAATTCTTAGGCCACGTGGTATCCGGGGAAGGGGTGTCTGTTGATACGTCCAAGGTTAAGGCAGTGCAGGATTGGGCACAGCCTAAGAGTGTGTTTGAGATCCGCAGTTTTCTGGGATTGGCTGGGTATTATTGTCGGTTTGTGAAAGATTTCTCCAGGCTAGCGTCACCATTGACTAGGCTGACTCGGAACGGAGTCAAGTTTGTGTGGAATGAGACTTGTGAAAAGTCGTTCCAAGAGCTGAAAGTTAGATTGACCACCGCTCCGGTGTTGATTATTCCGGAGAGAGGGTTGGGTTATGCGGTTTATTGTGATGCCTCACGAGAGGGTTTGGGTTGTGTGTTAATGTAAGAAGGGAAAGTGGTAGCTTATGGCTCACGTCAGTTGAAAATACCCGAGAAGAATTACCCCACACACGACCTAGAGTTAGCAACAGTGATCTTTGCCTTGAAAATCTGGAGGCACTACCTTTATGGTGAGAGGTTCGAGGTGTTCTCGGACCACAAGAGTTTGAAGTATCTGTTTACATAGAGAGACTTGAATTTGAGGCAGAGGAGATGGATGGAGTTCATCGAGGACTATGATTTTGAGTTGCATTATCATCCAGGAAAGGCCAATGTTGTGGCCGATGCCCTTAGTAGGAAATCCATTAGTGATGTAGCTTATATAGCCATCCGGGAATGGGAGATGTTGGGAGCACTTGGCGAGTTTGATTTGCTACTAGGCGAGTCTGTTGAGGCTGCGGCCTTGTTTTCTGTTGTTGCGCAGCCTACACTTGTGACTAGAGTGTTAGAGGCACAGAGAGGTGATCTTGAGATAGAATCCCTCAAAGAGAAGATCTCTAGTGGGAAAGTTGAGAAGGGTTTGACGGTGTATCCTGACCTGAGTGTATGCACCTTTGTTGGGTCCGGAGTTGGTTAGGGAGACGACGGAGAAAGTTGAACTTATCCGTAGGAGGTTTGTTACAGCCTAGAGTCGACAAAAGAGTTATGCCGACCGTAGGAGGAGACCTTTGGCGTTTGAGGTAGGTGATCATGTCTTTCTGAAGATATCACCTAGGCGAGGTCTGATGAGATTTGGAAAGAGTGGGAAGTTATCCCCTCGGTTTATTGGTCCTTTTGAGATCCTTGAGAGGATTGGTGAGGTTGCTTATCGGTTAGCCTTACCGCCGCAGTTGTCCGGAGTGCATGACGTGTTTCATGTGAGTATGCTTCGGAAGTATGAACCAGATCCATCACATGTGTTGGATTGGACCGATTTAGAGGTAGATGAGGATGCCTCGTATGAGGAGAGACCGGTTCAGGTCTTGGATAGGCGGGATCAGGTCCTGCGTGGCAAGACCATTCCTTTGGTGAAGGTCTTGTGGAAACATCACGGAGTGGAGGAGGCCACTTGGGAACGTGAGTTGGAAGTCCGTGAAAAATATCCGGACTTGTTCATTGATATGTGATCTTGTATTTAAATTTTGCATTTTGTTGAACTTAAGAGCTTTTATATATGTCTTAAGTTGTGAAACATTGAAAATGTTTTGTTTATTGGAAGTATGTTTGGGACTTGCCTCATATGGAAGTTGAATGTAACATTGTATATGTTGAAATTGGAAAGATAATGCATAATGTTGATGCATGTTGAACATGCATATGTGATTTACATATTGTGAGATGCCTCTTGTTAAAAGGAGGGGATGACCGGTAATGGGTCGAATTGTTGAATGTTAGTATAACATTGATTAAAATGGAGGAAAACTTGTTTTTGAAGACTTGTGCTTAATTTCGGGGACGAAATTCTTTAAGGGGGGGAGGTTATAGCGATCCCGGGTTTACCCTTGTTGTACAGTGATCCGAGCATGTGTCCGTGGATGTTGGTAGTTGTTTATTATCTTGTTGCATCCTTTTTACTTCGTATTTGAGTTATAGGATGTGTTGGGCAGGTTTGTTTCAGGTTGGTTGTGTTTGGGAGCCTAGTGTTGCTGCCCAGATTTTTGGACCTTCGCTCGAGCCAGGAGTTTGTCGCTCGAGCGAGAGTGAGGTTCGTGTCTGGTGGGTCGAGCCAGGGTGGCTTCGCTCGAGCGAGTGTTGCGTCTGGTTCTGGACCTGAGAGTTGTGTTTCTTGGCTCGAGCGAGCTTTCTTTCGCTCGAGCAGTCTGGTTTGTTCTTCGCTCGAGCGAGGAGTTGGTCGCTCGAGCGTGCTTCTGGTTGCAGACCTGAGGGTTTGAGTTGTTGGCTCGAGCGAGCATTCTTTGGCTCGAGCGTACTTCTGAGTTTCTGGCTCGAGCGAGAGTTCCTTGGCTCGAGCGAGAGTTTCTGTGTCTGGTCGCTCGAGCGACCATGTCTTCGCTCGAGCGAGCGTGTTTTATATCAGCGGACAGTAGCAATTTTAAACATCACTTTTTCACTTCATTCTTCTTTCAAACCCTTGATCCGACACACTCTCTATCTAAACTTACACTCTCTCTAAGATTTGATCTCCCTAGAGTGTGAATCTAGCCTAGGGTCTTTGTTAAAAAGATAGAGGGCATTGAGAGCTTCGATTTAATCTGAAAAAGTTTGGATTTGGAGCACGTTGATCTTCGAGTCTTCATCACCTTTTTGGCTCAAACTTCGAGGTAGGGATATCCTACTCTTCTCTATGAATTTTGTCTTTAAATTTTGGTATTTTGAGATGTTGGGGTTGGTTTGGTAATTTTGTGAAAGTTTGGGGCTTTTGTGTAATTTTACAAAAGTTGGGGTTTTATTCATAATAAACCTAGATGCATGTTTGGCATAGAGAAATGGAATGATTGTTGAATCATTGATGAAAATGGGACCTAAGGGTTGAAATGTTAATTATGGGAATTGGCCTAATTACATTGTTTAATTAATTGGGATAATTAATTGAGAAGAATGAAGAAATGAAATGTTGATTGAATATCCATTGTGCATTTATTTTCTGTTTAGAAATAACTGCTTTGGGCTATCGGTGGAGGATAGTCGTGATTGTTGTAGACAATGCATGATGATTAGGCAAACTGAAACTAATCAATGAAGTGTGTCATGGAACTTGACGGTTGATAGAATACATTAATTGTATGTATTGAGTGATTGTATATAGAACCAATGTGTTTGTATACGTTATGTGTAGAGGAGGAGATAGGGGATGTACTCCGCGGTTTAGGGGAAGATAGGGGATGTATCTCTAAACCGGATAGTGTTGGGAGAAGATAGGGGATGAACTCCGTAGACACAGCTCATATGCTTGTCTAGAGAAGTGAAGATAGAGCTTATATGCTTATCTTGGTAAAGTGTGGATACAGCTTATATGCTTTTCTGTGAATGTGGGATATTGTTGTTATACATATCTGTTGAGAATGTGGATATAGCTTATATGCTTATCTGAATGTGGGATATTGTTTGTATACATATGTGTGGAAATGATGATAGAGCTAGCATGCTTATCTGTTGAAAAAGGGGAAAATGAAAGGTAACTTAGACTCATAAGTTGTATGACATAAATATGTGATTTATGTGAATGTATCAGTGTTGGCCATCTATCAATTGCTAATATTTTAGTCATTGTTCAAGGTTGGTTTAGTGTATTTCTACTGGGCTGTGGCTCACCCTATATGGGAATATCATTTTCAGGTGCAGGTAGCATGCCACCTCCAAGGACATAGCTGGGAGGCTAGAGACGGACATACTTTTGTCGCTTAACTTTTGATGTATTACATGTAACTTCAAGCCAAGGGCTTAATGTGTTAACGAGTTAGTACTCTTTTGTTGTAACCAAGTGTTAACTTGGAAAGCTGTAAGCCCGTAGGGCATTTTGTTTTGATGTTAACATGTAATACCTATGTAATGGAACTCTAATGAATAAAAGAATGTTGTTAGTTTATATGTAAATGCATGTCTTATCTGATGGGTTTAATGTTGTTATTTTGAGGGCGTTACAAAAATGAGGTGTCTACACATATTATATTCAAATAGAAGAAACAAATAAAGAAAAACACAAGTAAAGGGCCAAACTTTGTAATTTCAATAACTAGTTCTCTAAAGTCTTAGCTACTCTATCAGCTAAAAGAAGAAATGATTTCTTCAAGTGTTCAATTCCCTTCTTGAAAATTACACACATAATGTATTGCCTTTGATGACACAAGAATTCTCACACGTACATATGAGTATTCTTTGTTGAGTCTTCCCATAACAAACCTCCATATTATTGTGCAAAGTCGCGAGCATCCTCAAGAACTTCCTGCAAGTTAAGGAAACAAATTCGTAAGTTGATAAAAGATTCAAAATAGCATAAATGAATGTGATTGTAGTGAGATGAGTTTGATTTTTACCCCAGAACTCATCATAAAGATGAGTTGATATCATCCCGACCTTTCATATCCGATTCCAACTACTTAATCTGTTAAAGAAAGTTGCATTTCAAATCATTGTCAAACAGATTAAGATATAATTCACTTGAAAAATGGTATCATTTAAAAACAGGATAAATGTATTCAAGAACTTGATGATTCACAAAAACAGCATAACCAAATTCACTTTTGATTGAGAGCTGACATGTACTAAATATTGAATCTGAATAATAGTAGAAATATTTTGGTTTTTAAATGTATCTTTTAGCATTGAGAAAAATGTAAACCTAATTAGTAACATTTTAACATTTTCTGATACGGAGGGTATTCTCTCCGCAACATGAAAATCTGCATTTTCTGTTGAAGAAAAGAAATTATCTGCAGATACAAAGGTTGAAATTTCAAAGAAGCAAATTATATTCTTATAGAATAAACAAACAAGAAAATCTAAAAATATATTTGGTGGAACATACAATATATACGAGCAACAATATTCACATATTACGTTTAAGTGGTAAAGATAGTCCTACATAACCATCCAAATCATCCATATTCCGACAAGTTATAGAATCCCATTCAAGGGTTTTCAAAGAAAGCAATATTTCGCTCTTAATCATAACTCGATAAACACTGTTTATTATTAACACCTCCTACCTCCCCTCCATTTCCCTAAACACACACACACAAACATACATACCAAAATAAATAAATAACAAAAAACAACCCAAATAGAAAAGAAAAACAAAACAAAATTATTTATCAATATAGCGATCCTAGGTTTACCCTTGTTGTACAGTGATCCGGTGTGTCCGTGGATGTTGGTTGTTGTTTATTATCGTGTTTGCATCCTTTGTACTTTGTATATTGAGTTATGGGATGTGTTGGGCAGGTTTGTTACAGGTTGGTTGTGTTTGGGAGCCTAGTGTTGCTGCCCAGATTTTTAGTCCTTCGCTCGAGCGAGGAGTTTGTCGCTCGAGCGAGAGTTGTGTTGCGTCTGGTTCTGGACCTGAGAGTTCCATTTCTTGGCTCGAGCGAGCTTCCTTCGCTCGAGCGGTCTGGATTTTTCTTCGCTCGATCGAGAACTTCTTGGCTCGAGCGAGAGTTTTCTGTGTCTGGTCGCTCGAGCGACCAAGTCTTCGCTCGAGCGAGCGTGTTTTATATCAGCGGACAGCAGCGTCTTAAACATCACTTTTTCACTTCATTTCTTTGATTAAACCCTAAATCCGAGCCCCTCTCTCTCTAAACTTACATTCTCTCTAAGATTTGATCTCCCTAGGGTGTGAATCTAGCCTAGGGCCTTTGTTAAAAAGATAGAGGGCATTGAGAGCTTCGGTTTAATCTGAAAAAGTTTGGATTTGGAGCAAGTTGATCTTGGAGTCTTCATCTCCTTTTGGGCTAAAACTTCGAGGTAGGGATATCTTACTCCTCTCTATGGGTTTTGTCTTTAAATTTTGGTATTTTGAGATGTTGGGCTTGGTTTGGTAATTTTGTGAAAGTTTGGGGCTTTTGTGTAATTTTACAAAAGTTGGGGTTTTATTCATAATAAACCTAGATGCATGTTTGGCATGAAAAAAATGGAATAGATGTTAATTCATTGATGGAAATGGGACCTAAGGGTTGAAATGGTAATTATGGAAAATAGCCTAATTACATTGATTGATTAATTGGGATAATCAATGGTAAGAAATGAGGAAATGAAATGTTGATTGAATATCCATTGTGCATTTATTTTCTGTTTAGAGATAACTGCTTGGGCTATCGGTGGAGGATAGTCGTGATTGTTGTAGACAATGCATGATGATTAGGTAAACTGAAACTAATCAATGAAATGTGTCATGGAACTTGACGGTTGATAGAATACATTAATTGTATGTGTTGGGTGATTGTATATAGAACCAATGTGTTTATATACGTTATGTGTAGAGGAGGAGATAGGGGATGTACTCCGCGGTTTAGGGGAAGATAGGGGATGTACCTCTAAATCGGATAGTGTTGGGAGAAGATAGGGGATGAACTCCGTAGACATAGCTCATATGCTCGTCTAGAGAAGTGTGGATACAACTTATATGCTTATCTGTGAATGTGGGATATTGTTGTTATACATATCTGTTGAGAATGTGGATATAGCTTTTATGCTTATCTGAATGTGAGATATAGTTTTTATACATATCTGTGGAAATGATGATAGAGCTAGCATGCTGATCTGTTGAAAAAGGGAAAATGAAAGGTAACTTAGACTCATAAGTTGTATGACATAAATATGTGATTTATGTGGAGGTATCAGTGTGGACCATCTATCAATTGCTAATATTTTAGTCATTGTCCATGGTTGGTTTAGTGTATTTCTACTGGGCTGTGGCTCACCCTATATGGGAATATCATTTTCAGGTGCAGGAAGCATGCCACCTCCAAGGACATAGCTGGAGGCTAGAGGCGGACATACTTTTGTCGCTTAACTTTTGATGTATTACATGTAACTTCAAGCCTAGGGCTTAATGTGTAAACGAGTTAGTACTCTTTTGATGTAACCAAGTGTTAACTTGGAAAGCTGTAAGCCCGTAGGGCATTTTGTTTTTTGATGTTAACATGTAATACTTATGTAATGGAACTCTAATGAATAAAAGAGTGTGGTTAGTTTATATGTAAATGCATGTCTTATCTGATGGGTTTATTGTTGTTATTTTGAGGGCGTTACAACTTGGTATCAGAGCGTACCGGGTTCGAATACTTTGGGTACGTGGAAGTGATTAGTATCACAATGGGTTTGTCTCGCTTGATTGAGACTTAGATGTAGTATCATATGCTATGTGCTTAATTGATAACATGCTTATGTGATTATGTGGGTATGGGATTTAATTTCTGGGATGTTGATTGGATCCTTGAGTTTCTGGGAGTCTTGTTGGAAAAGCACTTGATCAATGCTGTTTCTAACCGGAACTCTAGTAACGTCTGGGGACTATCATTATCCGGAAATGAAATTCGTAAGTGCTTATGTGTTTATGTGCTTATGTGGAGTGAATTACAGTTGTCCATGCATTAGGACGTGAGTGTTTAGTTTCGGCACATTTATGAATGTGCTAATGTTCTGTGTTGCCTTTATTAGGTTGTCAGGACGAGGAAGAGGTGCTAGGCGTGGTAGACCTGCGAGGCAGGAAGTACCGTTACCGGGTGAGATTCCGGCAGTGCAGGAGGGAGTTGGTCAGGCCAACGTGGTCGAACCAGTAGGTCAGCAGGCTATGGGTGCCTTGGCCAGAGAGATAGCGGGAGCTTTGGGTATTCTTAGAGCTGGGAATCAGGCAGCTGAGACAGGGCCTTCTTTCTTGAAGAGGGAGTTCTTCCGGTCTAATCCGAATGAGTTTATCGGGGATCCGAAGGAGCCACTGAAGGCTGATGAGTGGTTAGAACAGATGAGTAAGACGTTCGAGATGCTTGGCATTGAGGACGGAGCACTGAAAGTGACCTTGGCATCCTTCCAGCTGAAGGGAGATGCGGGTCAATGGTGGAAGTATGAGAAGGCTCGTGTGGGCAGTACTTGGGAGGCGTTTATAAATGCTTTTCAGGAGAGGCTTTTGTCTGCAGCAGCTAGGGAGAAGCTGAGGGATCAGTTTAGCCGGCTTAAACAGCAGGGCTTGTCAGTGGCCGAGTTTGAGGCTACTTTTACCAGTCTGTCCAGGTTTGCACCGGAACTGGTGGCGTCAGAGGAACGCCGTTGCTATGAGTTTGAGCGGAAGTTGAGGCGGGGCCTCAAGTTGAGAGTTGGTGGGTCTTACATTCGAGAGTATAGACACCTAGTTGATGCTGCTGCACATATGGAGATTATGATGCAGGAGGAGGAGGAAGACCAGAGGGGCTCCATGAGGAGCCAGGATAGTCAGAATGATGGCAGGAGACAGAAGGGTTATAACCCTCAGCAGTCTCAGGGTGCAGTCTCTAGATCGACCTTTCCAGTGCCGAGTGTAGGCTCGGGGAGAGGCAGTCAGGGGGAATTCACTTGTTACAAGTGTGGCCAGCTGGGTCACAAGGTTTCAGTTTGCCCGCAGAAGGGTGGGGGTCAGAAAGCTGCTTCTTCTTCAGCTAGACCGCAGAGTCGGAGTTTGGGCAGGGGACAGCCCTTGACTTGTTATCAGTGTGGACAACCTGGGCACATGAAGAGGTTTTGCCCACAGTTGAGTGCCACTTCGGGAGCGTCTGGTTCTAGGCAGACGCAGGGTTTTCAGCCAGCTCAGTCTGTGCAGGCCTCGAGGGCCAATCCGGGAGTTTCGTCATCCCAGTCTGTGCAGCAGTCTTTTGCTCCGAGAGGTGAGCAGGTAGACCAGGGGCCTACGGGGCGCGTGTATGCTGTTACCGCGCAGGATTTAGTACTGGCTCCATCAGTAGTGAGAGGTACTTTTCTGTTTTGCAACTCGGTTGCTAGTGTGTTGATAGACACGGGTGCATCTCATTCTTTTGTATCTGCTGCATTTGCATCGGTTTTGGAATTGGAGTTAGCACAGTTAGCATCTCCTATTTGTGTGGTATCGCCTTTGGGTGGTGAGTTGATTCTGAAACAGGGTGTTAGAGGATGTGATATAGAGGTCGCCGACTATAGGCTTCCTTTTCCGTTTGTTGTCATGCCCATGAAGGGTTTTGATGTTATTTTGGGTATGGACTGGCTATCGTCATACCGGGCTGTTATTGATTGCTACCGCCAGAGGGTCACGTTATGTACCTTGAGCGGGGAGTGGTTCCATTTCTTGGGAGACCGGGTTGGTAGTGTTTTGCCACCGGGGTATGATTCGCGAGGGCGAAGTGAACTTAGTAGTCTACTTGCTAGCTTTGAGAGTGGTGAGACCCAGGTTGTATTGTCGAGGGTGGTTTGTGAGTATTCGAATGTTTTTCCCGAAGACCTTGTTAGTTTGCCACCTCACTGAGAGATAGAGTTCTCTATTGATTTAGTGCCCGGCACGGCGCCGATTTCTATGGCACCTTACCGTTTTGCTCCAGCAGAGTTGGTTGAGTTGAAAGTTCAGCTCCAGGAATTGGTAGATAAGGGTTTTGTTCGCCCTAGCGTTTCGCCGTGGGGAGCACCGGCACTCTTTGTTAAAAAGAAAGATGGTGCCTTGAGATTGTGTATAGACTACCGGAAGTTGAATCGGGCAACGGTTAAGAATAAGTATCCTATGCCCCGTATAGATGATTTGTTTGACTAGTTGAAGGGTTCCCGTTGTTTCTCTAAGATAGATTTGAGATCGGGTTACCACCAGTTGAGGGTCAGGGAAGAGGATATTCCGAAAACGGCATTCTGTACGCGGTATGGCCATTACGAGTTTCTGGTGATGCCATTTGGGCTTACCAATGCACCGGCAGTCTTTATGGACTTGATGAACCGGGTTTTCCGGGATTTCTTAGACCGATTTGTGGTCGTCTTTGTGGACGACATTCTTATCTATTCACCTTCAGAGGAGGAGCACGAGGAACACTTGAGAGTGGTGCTTGAGTTGCTTAGAGCCCATAGGCTGTTTGCCAAGTTTGGGAAGTGTGAGTTTTGGCTGAGGGAAGTCAAATTCTTAGGCCACGTGGTATCCGGGGAAGGGGTGTCTGTTGATACATCCAAGGTTGAGGCAGTGCAAGATTGGGCACAGCCTAAGAGTGTGTTTGAGATCCACAGTTTTCTGGGATTAGCTGGGTATTACCGTCGGTTTGTGAAAGATTTCTCCAGATTAGCGTCACCGTTGACTAGACTGACTCGGAAGGGAGTCAAGTTTGTGTGGAGTGAGACTTGTGAAAAGTCGTTCCAAGAATTGAAAGTTAGATTGACCACCGCTCCGGTGTTGATTATTCCGGAGAGAGGGTTGGGTTATGCGGTTTATTGTGATGCCTCACGAGAGGGTTTGGGTTGTGTGTTGATGCAAGAGGGGAAAGTGGTAGCTTATGGCTCACGTCAGTTGAAAATACACGAGAAGAATTACCCCACACACGACCTAGAGTTAGCAGCAGTGATTTTTGCCTTGAAAATCTGGAGGCACTACCTTTATGGTGAGAGGTTCGAGGTATTCTCGGATCATAAGAGTTTGAAGTATCTGTTTACACAGAGAGACTTGAATTTGAGGCAGAGGAGGTGGATGGAGTTCATCGAGGATTATGATTTTGAGTTGCACTATCATCCGGGAAAGGCCAATGTTGTGGCCGATGCCCTTAGTAGGAAGACCATTAGTGATGTTGCTAGTATAGCCATCCGGGAATGGGAGATGTTGGGAGCACTTGGCGAGTTTGATTTGCTACTGGGCGAATCTGTTGAGGCTGCGGCCTTGTTTTCTGTTGTTGCGCAACCTACACTTGTGATTAGAGTGTTAGAGGCACAGAGAGGTGACCTTGAGGTAGAATCCCTCCGAGAGAAGATCTCCAGTGGGAAAGTTGAGAAGGGTTTGACGGTGTATCCCGACCTGAGTGTGAGATACCGAGACCGTTTGTTTGTACCGGAGTCTTGCCGTGAGGAAGTACTCCGAGAGTTTCATCATTCGCGCCTTGCGATGCATCCGGGAGGTACTAAGATGTATCAGGATTTGCGTTGCCAGTTTTGTTGGCGGGGTATGAAGAGAGATGTGGCTGTTTTCGTATCGAAATGCCTTACTTGCCAGCAAGTGAAGGCCGAGCATCAGAGGCCAGCGGGTTTGTTGCAACCCTTGCCTATTGTCGAGTGGAAGTGGGAGCATGTCACTATGGACTTCGTTGTAGGTCTTCCGAGGACTCAGCGGGGTAGTGATGCTATTTGGGTGGTTGTAGACCGGTTGACTAAGTCGGCGCACTTTATTCCTATGCGCGTGAGAGATTCGGTAGATCATCTTGCCGACATGTATATTCGGGACATAGTGAAATTGCACGGGGTCCCAGTGACGATCGTCTCAGATAGAGATCCTCGTTTTACTGCTAGGTTGTGGCAGAGTTTGCAGAGTGCCCTGGGCACTAAGTTGACCTTTAGTACGGCTTATCATCCTCAGACTGACGGGCAGTCCGAGCGTACTATTCAGATCCTTGAGGATATGCTTCGGGGTTGTGTCCTGGACTTCAGTGGGACGTGGGAGAGGCACTTGCCCTTGGTAGAGTTTGCCTACAACAACAGTTTTCAGTCTAGCATCGGTATGGCACCGTTTGAGGCCTTGTATGGCCGACCGTGTAGGTCTCCAGTTTGTTGGGCCGAGGTGGGTGATGCACCTTTGTTGGGTCCGGAGTTGGTTAGGGAGACGACGGAGAAAGTTGAGCTTATCCGTAGAAGGCTTGTTACAGCCCAGAGTCGACAAAAGAGTTATGCCGACCGTAGGAGGAGACCTTTGGCGTTTGAGGTAGGTGACCATGTCTTTCTGAAGATATCACCTAGACGAGGTCTGATGAGATTTGGGAAGAGTGGGAAGTTATCCCCTCGGTTTATTGGTCCTTTTGAGATCCTTGAGAGGATTGGTGAGGTTGCTTATCGATTAGCCTTACCACCGCAGTTGTCCGGAGTGCATGATGTGTTTCATGTGAGTATGCTTCGAAAGTATGAGCCAGATCCATCACATGTGTTGGATTGGACAGATTTAGAGGTAGATGAGGATGCCTCGTATGAGGAGAGACCGGTTCGGGTCTTGGATAGGCGGGACCAGGTCCTGCGTGGAAAGACCATTCCTTTGGTAAAAGTCTTGTGGAAACATCACGGAGTGGAGGAAGCCACTTGGGAACGTGAGTTGGAAGTCCGAGAGAAATATCCGGACTTGTTTGTTGATATGTGATCTTGTATTTAAATTTTGCATTTTGTTGAACTTAAGAGCTTTTATATATGTCTTAAGTTGTGAAACATTGAAAATGTTTTGATTATTGGAAGTATGTTTGGAACTTGCCTCATATGGAAGTTGAATGTGACACTATATGTGTTGAATATATTGTTGAAATTGGAAAGATAGTGCATAATGTTGATGCATGTAACGCCCTCAAAATTAACCCATTATATATCATTGACATGCATTATTTAAAGAAGACAATTTATTAATTCATTCATCAGAGTATTACCAAATAAAGTATTACATGTATCATCGAATAAAATGCCCTACAAGCTTACATCTTTCCAAGCCAACACTTGGACACAAAAAAAATATGAGTTCTAACTCAATACAAGAAAAGCCCTAGGCTTGAATGTTTACATGTACTAATAATTAAAGACAATTAACTAAAAGTAGTCTTCTTCAACCCAGAAGCCAGACCCTCCCAAGCTAAGTCCTTGGAGGTAGTTTATCACCTGAACCTGAAAATGATGTTCCCATAAAGGGTGAGCCACAGCCCAGTAGAAATATACTAAACCACATATAAGCAATGAATAAAGCAATAGCATTCAACAGATGGTTAACCAAGATAATCAATTACTTCATTTTACAGTCTCATGACACTATTGTCTAAGATACGTTTTACTTTCCAATTTTATCAACATGGCTCAGAACCTGGCCAAACTTACAACAGTGAATCACATATATAATATTCACATCCTTCCAATATCAACAAACAAATGAGACTCAAGCTCAAATCAAACACTTCATACTTCCAGATTGATACACATTTTAGTGCTGTATCAATAAAACACTTCTATATAAATAAGCACACATAAAAGTGATGCTAATGGAGTCCATCCCCTATCTCCTCCCAAACAAAATCCGGTTTAGAGGTCCATCCCCTATCTTCCCCTAAACCGTGGAGTACATCCCCTATCTCCTCCCACACACAAAACAATGTATGCAAATGCAATGCTCAATCAATACACGTATTTTCTGTATCAATGCCATAGTCAAAATTAACGACTTAACCAATGTGATTAGTTTCAGTTATTCCTAATCCACATGCAATGTCTACAACAATCACGACTATCCTCCACCGATAGCCCAAAACAGTTATTTCTAAACTGAAAATAACTATGTCAATAATTCAATAGACAAATGATACCAATTACCCAATTACGCCATTTAATCAATGAATTCCCCAATTCCATGAATTTAACCCTCTTTTCCCAATTCCATGAATTACTTATACAAATTAATTCAGTAATACAACTAGGGTTTTTCCCAAAATTTACCAAAGTATCCCCAACATGTTAAAATACCAAAACTTAGAACAAAACCTATAAAATGGAGTAGGAAATCCCTACCTTGAAGAAAATAACCTGAATGGAGAAGATAGAGATGAATGCCCAAATTCCAATGTGCTCCAAATCACCAAATGTTCAGATTAAATGAAAGCCCTCAACCCACTCTATCTTTTTAATGAAGGATCTAGGATAGAAACACACCCTAAGTGGATCAAATCTAAGAGAGAAGGTGAATAGGGAGAGAGAGAAGTCGGACCTAGGGTTTGGAATCAAAAATAATATGAAAAAGACTGATCAAAACCCGCTGTTGCGTATATAAACTGGACAGGCTCGCTTGAGCGAAGACTTGGTCGCTCGAGCGACCAGACACAGAGAAACTACGCTCGAGCCAAGGAAGCCTTGCTCGAGCCAACAAGCCAAAAGCTCGCTCGAGCGAAAGAAAGCTCGATCGAGTGAAGAACTCAAACCCTCAGGTCTGTAACCAGACACACGCTCGAGCGAAGGAACAATTGCTCGAGCGAAGAACGAACTAACTCGCTCGAGCGAAGAAAAGCTCGCTCGAGCCAAGAATGCAAAGCTACAGGTCCAAACCAGACACAAACTCTCGCTCGAGCTACCAAACCCCGGCTCGAGCGAAGAACCAAAAACAACAGCTCGCTCGAGCGACAAACTCCTCGCTCGAGCGAAGATCCAAAACACTGGACAGCAACACTTGATTTCTAAACCCAACCAACCTGAAACAAACCTGCCCAACACATCCTATAATTCCAAATGAGAAATAAGGGACAACAACAACCGTTATACAATGACAGAATCTACGGAACCTAAGTCCGGATACAATAATCAAATGTAAGAAGGCCAGGGTCGCTATAATGCATGTTGAAAATATCTATGTTGTTTAGATATTGTGATATGTCTCTTGTTAAGGGATGGGATGACCGGTAATGGGTCGAATTGTTGAATGTTCAAGTGTAACATTGTTTAAAATGGAGGAAAACTTGTTTTGAAAACTTGTGCTTAATTTCGGGGGCGAAATTCTTTAAGGGGGGGGAGGTTATAGCGATCCCGGGTTTACCCTTGTTGTACAGTGATCCGGACATGTGTCCGTGGATGTTGGTTGTTGTTTATTATCGTGTTTGCATCCTTTGTACTTTGTATATTGAGTTATGGGATGTGTTGGGCAGGTTTGTTACAGGTTGGTTGTGTTTGGGAGCCTAGTGTTGCTGCCCAGATTTTTAGTCCTTCGCTCGAGCGAGGAGTTTGTCGCTCGAGCGAGAGTTGTGTTGCGTCTGGTTCTGGACCTGAGAGTTCCATTTCTTGGCTCGAGCGAGCTTCCTTCGCTCGAGCGGTCTGGATTTTTCTTCGCTCGATCGAGAACTTCTTGGCTCGAGCGAGAGTTTTCTGTGTCTGGTCGCTCGAGCGACCAAGTCTTCGCTCGAACGAGCGTGTTTTATATCAGCGGACAGCAGCATCTTAAACATCACTTTTTCACTTCATTTCTTTGATTAAACCCTAAATCCGAGCCCCTCTCTCTCTAAACTTACATTCTCTCTAAGATTTGATCTCCCTAGGGTGTGAATCTAGCCTAGGGCCTTTGTTAAAAAGATAGAGGGCGTTGAGAGCTTCGATTTAATCTGAAAAAGTTTGGATTTGGAGCAAGTTGATCTTGGAG
Organism: Camellia sinensis; assembly: GCF_055761805.1. Taxonomy (NCBI): domain Eukaryota; kingdom Viridiplantae; phylum Streptophyta; class Magnoliopsida; order Ericales; family Theaceae; genus Camellia; species Camellia sinensis. Next base: position 106,635,653 of record NC_138962.1, read on the forward strand.
TCTTCATCTCCTTTTGGGCTAAAACTTCGAGGTAGGGATATCCTACTCCTCTCTATGGGTTTTGTCTTTAAATTTTGGTATTTTGAGATGTTGGGCTTGGTTTGGTAATTTTGTGAAAGTTTGGGGCTTTTGTGTAATTTTACAAAAGTTGGGGTTTTATTCATAATAAACCTAGATGCATGTTTGGCATGAAAAAAATGGAATAGATGTTAATTCATTGATGGAAATGGGACCTAAGGGTTGAAATGGTAATTATGGAAAATAGCCTAATTACATTGATTGATTAATTGGGATAATCAATGGTAAGAAATGAGGAAATGAAATGTTGATTGAATATCCATTGTGCATTTATTTTCTGTTTAGAGATAACTGCTTGGGCTATCGGTGGAGGATAGTCGTGATTGTTGTAGACAATGCATGATGATTAGGTAAACTGAAACTAATCAATGAAATGTGTCATGGAACTTGACGGTTGATAGAATACATTAATTGTATGTGTTGGGTGATTGTATATAGAACCAATGTGTTTATATACGTTATGTGTAGAGGAGGAGATAGGGGATGTACTCCGCGGTTTAGGGGAAGATCGGGGATGTACCTCTAAACCGGATAGTGTTGGGAGAAGATAGGGGATGAACTCCGTAGACATAGCTCATATGCTCGTCTAGAGAAGTGTGGATACAGCTTATATGCTTATCTGTGAATGTGGGATATTGTTGTTATACATATCTGTTGAGAATGTGGATATAGCTTTTATGCTTATCTGAATGTGAGATATAGTTTTTATACATATCTGTGGAAATGATGATAGAGCTAGCATGCTGATCTGTTGAAAAAGGGAAAATGAAAGGTAACTTAGACTCATAAGTTGTATGACATAAATATGTGATTTATGTGGAGGTATCAGTGTGGACCATCTATCAATTGCTAATATTTTAGTCATTGTCCATGGTTGGTTTAGTGTATTTCTACTGGGCTGTGGCTCACCCTATATGGGAATATCATTTTCAGGTGCAGGAAGCATGCCACCTCCAAGGACATAGCTGGAGGCTAGAGGCGGACATACTTTTGTCGCTTAACTTTTGATGTATTACATGTAACTTCAAGCCTAGGGCTTAATGTGTAAACGAGTTAGTACTCTTTTGATGTAACCAAGTGTTAACTTGGAAAGCTGTAAGCCCGTAGGGCATTTTGTTTTTTGATGTTAACATGTAATACTTATGTAATGGAACTCTAATGAATAAAAGAGTGTGGTTAGTTTATATGTAAATGCATGTCTTATCTGATGGGTTTATTGTTGTTATTTTGAGGGCGTTACAATCAAAATAAGCAAAAAAACAAAAGTTGTCGATAGAATATTTGGATGAACCTAACAGGATGGCTTTTTAAAAATAGTAACATTGGTCCTTTTTAATTGAGGGTCCTAGGAGAAGACTGGAGAATCAGATAGGCCAAACCTTCGGCATTATTTGTATAAAGTGGTTGCTCTCAATTTTGAACCTACGTTCTCACTCTCAGCACCCTGAGCGTTTACCTTTGCACCAAGCAATGCCCCAATGTTGGCTTTCAAGGCACCCAAGGGTGCAGGCAAGAGATTCCTATGCATTGGCAATGTACACTTGTTTCCAGTGACAAAACATCCAGAAGTCGAGAGAATTCGCTTAATGACAAATAAAATGAAATTAGCAACCTAGCAAAAGCTTTTTTAAATAAAAACACCAATAAAGGATCAAACTTTATTATTCCTTTTACTATTAGTGTAAAATTTAGCTACTCTATCCGATAAAAGATGATATGGTTTTTTTTAGGGTCCTCCTAATAATAGCCTTCAGGGCTGTCAATAAGAAGCACATAAGGCCAAAATATTTATAATCTCAATAAATTTTTCAAATGTCCCTATTAGTAAAAATTATGCTAGGGTTGGATCAATAGTAACCAAGCAATAATTTTAAACTACACAACTTAAACAGGAACAACCAAGCAATTATGGTTCTGGTTCGAATGCCTCAAAAGAATAAGGACTTCTTTGGATCAAACAATGATAACAAAGTAAACAAGAAGGACAACAAGTTCTCTGTATCAACAGATAGTGACAAGGTAGGTTGAATAAAAAGAAAACAACTTCAAATTATTGTATCAACGGATGGTAACAAGGTAGATTAAACAAACAAAAGCAACTTCATGCTGAAATCACCTATGTTCATCAGATTACAGACTACAATAGCAAAAACTACTCCTACGTTATGATCTTAACTACTCCTAGGTCTAAAAACTAAGTTGTTATGTTGTTGTTGTTGCCTCTGTTTTTGCCAACTTCTAGTCTCTTATAGCTCTTCTTTCCCACGACCCCATGATCTCTTTAATCTAAAACTGCTGCTGTGTAACTGCCACAACTACACTCTCACTTCCCAGCCTTCAAACTGCATCATGCCTTTATCTTTACCTGTTGAACTTCATTTTTTTTAAGTTAACACATGTCCCTGAGTCCTTCTACCTCTCCTTCGACAGAGGAAAACTCCCACTCTATTAATGTTTTCTTTTAAAGATAGCCCACTAAGTCCATGGCCACATTGTCAATAATCGCTCCACCTTCCATGTTATTCCCAAATTCAAACTTCACTTCGAGTTGATGATCTCTGTCCTCTGATGATAACCATTTACTTTGAACTTGGCCACATGTCCTCTACTAACTGAACCACCTGTCGACAGGGTTTGGCAAAAATAGGTGCAAACAATCCCAAAACACTTTACATATTTTTATATACCTTTTACACATTTCAATACACTTTTTATACATTTTTTAACACTAACAACAGCCTAAGGTTTTTTTTTCGCATTTTTCTCTCTTAAAAGGTCTCAAAAGATAGCATGGAGTTACAAACAAATAGGCATCGATGCTTGCCTATATTGCCATAATGCCATTTTTTAAAGCATCATTTAGGCTTCCTTTGTAGCTACAAAAAGATTTGGAAGCTAATATTCTACCCTGTATTTTTAGCACAAAAATTGATCCCTTCATCAATGAATGGCAAATATAAGAATAAAATTTTAATGAATACAAACAATGAGCAATCCAAGTTGGTAAATGGCAAATGATAATGACTACATTGGATAAGAGAGGTGCTTACATTAGTATTGAGAAATAAACGCTCGGTTCTGATAAAAATCTTAGACGATATTAATATTGAGAAATAAATAAATAAATATGGAACTTGATTGGATAAGAGAGGTGCTTACATTAATGACCTTCCCCTCTTGTACCTACTAAACTCCCTAATCAAATCCTTTGATTGTAATGGATTGGTGCCTAAATTAAATGGAGTTAAATGGTTTCCTACCTTCCCATAAAAAAATAGGTGGCAGCTCTTTTATGTGAATCGATCTATTTTGACAAAACTTGTGGCCAACGATACTATGGGATAAATGATTTGTTGTCATTATAGATCTCGATGGTTCACACTCGATTTTGAGATAGTCGAATTGGACATGTGGGTGCGTCGAAATGTGTGGTATCCACAAGAGGTCCGTGTAATTATATAAAAAATATAAGATTAATTGTATGTTCTTCAAACCTCAAGGAGATGAGTAAATTTACCCTTATATACATATATTGAAAAAAAATTGATTAAAATATAAAATATATAGATCAAAATCATGTGTGACCTCAAATGTACTCTTGGCCTTTGTCTTTGCCTTGTTTACATTTGCCTTGCGTCTATTGATAAATAAGGCAAAGGTAAAAGGCACTACTAAACACAAGATGACATGTGCTCAAAATGGCTTGAAATTTGGTCAGGACATGAAAAACTTCATGACGATTAGGACCCATCAATCTTGAATGGCCAACAATAGATTTTGGGCAAATTCCAACATTTAGGCCCTTAGTTTCACAATTTTGCATTTGTAGAAGTAATTGATTCGTCTATAACTTGGTCTATACGAATATGATTTTGCCTTCATGTTTTCCAGTATGTTTATTTTTCACTATAGTATTTGAATTTGAGCATAACTCAAATATTTCCTTTTTTGGTAATTATTTTATTTTATTTTATTTTGGCTTGGTTAGAAAGTAATTAACCTAGGATTTAGTTTACCTTTTTTTCTTTAGGTATTCTCTAGTATAAATTGACATGTATGCCTTGGGGCAAATGAGTTTTATTTTGAAGAATTAGTATTATTACCAGAGAGAGTATCTTTTTTTATATCTAATTCGTGGTTGTTCGAGTGTTTGAGTGTTCACCTTCCTTGCATCACCATTCTTTTCTTTATCTATTTTTCCCTCATTTATCCTACTCATGTCAACTGGCATAACTGCCTACACCATAACTGCCTTTGTAATACCCCAACTTTTCAAAATATAATTATTTTGGTATTTTAATTTGGTTATTGAAATTTTTTATTAATGAAATATAAATTGGACATATTTTTTAGAATTTTCAAAACATGCTAAGAAATTTCATAGTTTTTGTAAGTTTCAAATAATGATGGAAATTTTGTTATTTTTCAAATTTAATAATAATAAATGAATATTTATATTTTAAATTACAATTTGAGACTATTTACTATAGCTTTTGCTCTTGAATTACCTTGCTGGTCAATTTTACAATTACTATGACACCAGTTACACTTCTACAAAGAAAATTTGGTCCACCACAGATGGAGGATATCTTTTTATCAACAAAAGAAAACATGCCTTTATAGAGGGTGGCAAGAAAGTAAGGAGCAAAAGCCATGGCTTGGCCATCTTGAAGGCATAAGGCCAATGAAAGGTATTCCTTGGTAATTTTGAAGCCAGGAACGCAAAAAATGAATTAGCAAAGCCAAACTAAGTAAAAGGCAACTCTTTCTTGGTCATCGACTGGGGTGTTTCTTTTGCCTCTGTATTTTTTAATAAACTCAATGTAACTCATGTCAGTGTTAAGGGTGAAAGCTACTGGTGGGGGTTCTAGTAAAGCACTAATTTCTAATCCTAGAATGCAGAGTCCATTTAAATAGGCTACGTCTAGGATGGTTGGAGATATCATGCCAAACCCTAGGAGCATTGAGTTACAAGATTGTGATCAGAAACAGGCAGCAGTAGCAATTAACCACTTATTCATATCAAATTTGAGGGTTGACAGACGAATTACCTCACTAATGCCTAGATGTTTCCATACATCTGAGTCATGAGCTTCAATTCATTTGACCCAGCTTTGCTATGTAGAATCTAGTTGTCTCCATGATCTGAGAGGGCTTTTGTTGTTATCCTAATTTACCTAATTAAATTTTAGTTGGTTGAGAAGCAAAGTTTCACCATTAGCAAGTGGGTAGTATGGAGTTAGGTCATCTAGGAAATAGGCTATAAACGTAGGTCCTAGGGTTGCTTTGGCTACAGTGGTGGTACTTGGAATGAAAGTTAACTCCAGCATTAGAGAGCTGGTGAATTCCCTAATGGTTTTGGGGAATCTAAGACGTATCATTGGTTTCAACTTCTTTCGTGGATTTCAAAGCCATTGTTTAGAGTTCTGAGTTGTTTGGTGTTCTGATATGGGAGTTTCGAAAGAGAGAGAGAAGATTGAAGTGAGGTGAAGTTGGAAGGTTTAAGCTTTTATAGCTTATGTTGGGCCCAATGTTTGGATTTGTTCGAATTAAGTATATTATTTATCTGGCCAAGGGAACGGTTTTGTTTTAAGTTAAAAATCATTATTATTTATTTAACTTAAATAAGGGGGCATTGTTTGCACCTATTTTTGTGAAATTCTTGTCAACTGGTGTATCAATCAAATGATGACACATGGCAGAGTCAAAGTGAAAGTCCTTCATCAGTTAGAGGGACAGGTGGAATGAAAAGGTTGAGCACGTACATAGAATGATTCAAGTGATGGAGCAGTTATCAGGCTAAGTCATGAACTTAGTGGGTTGTTTTCATAAAGGAATATGTACGAGATGGAAGGCTTTATCCTGTTGATGTGGTGCTCAAAGTGTAAAGGGACATGTGGCAACATGGAAGAGAGATGGTTCGACAGGAAGATTTGAAGGCCTGGTAGAGTTTGAAGACTTAGAAGTGAGGAGGCAGTTACCATGGCAGTTGGCAATTGTAGTTGCAAGTATGAAGGAGTCATGCAATCATGGGCCAAGAAAAGAGGAAGAAGATATAAGAGTGAAGGATTTGGAAGAAAGGAGATCATCAACAACACAACAACAATTTAGCTTATATCTAGGAGTAGTTTTTTAATTTAGGAGTAGTTTTCTCTATAACTTGTAACCTTTATGAACTTTTGTGGTTTTATTCTGGAATTACCTATTGTTTATTTTGTTTACTTTGTCGATTGTAATTTTGTTCCAAAGAACTCCTCATTCTTTTGAGGCATTTAAATCAAAAGCACAATCGTTCGGTTTCTTTGTTTGATTGTTTGTTTAAATTGTTGCTCAATTTATGTTGATTGGGAGTGAGCATAATTTTTACTAACATATTCTTGAAAAAAGGACCTCCAACTTGGATCTTTAGGTGGTGATACTGATTACAAACGTAATGGAGATGTGTTTATTAAAAGTGTCAATGGCACCATGAAACACGTTTTTCACAATTTTCCTTTGTAGAGGTTGTTAGATGGACTTGTGACATAGACTGGAAGATTTAAAAATGCTGGTTTTAAAGTGAGATTGGATTTAAGTGTTATTTTCGTTGTGATGTTCTCTATGTTCTTGAACACTAATTCCTTTTAGTGAAGGTAATGAAGGCCATAAGAGTACTTTTGCTTTCTTTCTTTTTGTGTGCTATTTTAAATGATTGTAATATTCTCATATGCTTGTCTAGAGAAGTGAAGATAAAGCTTATATGCTTATCTTAGTAAAATGTGGATACAGCTTATATGCTTATCTGTGAATGTGGGATATTGTTGTTATACATATCTGTTGAGAATGTGGATATAGCTTTTATGCTTATCTGAATGTGGGATATAGTTTTTATACATATCTGTGAAAATGATGATAGAGCTAGCATGCTTATCTGTTGAAAAAGGGAAAAATGAAAGGTAACTTAGACTCATAAGTTGTATGACATAAATGTGTAATTTATGTGAATGTATCAGTGTTGGCCATCTATCAATTGCTAATATTTTAGTCATTGTTCATGGTTGGTTTAGTGTATTTCTACTGGGCTGTGGCTCACCCTATATGGGAATATCATTTTCAGGTGCAGGAAGCATGCCACCTCCAAGGACATAGCTTGGAAGGCTAGAGGCGGACATACTTTTGTCGCATAACTTTTAATGTATTACATGTAACTTCAAGCCAAGGGCTTAATGTGTAAACGAGTTAGTACTCTTTTGTTGTAACCAAGTGTTAACTTGGAAAGTTGTTAGCCCGTAGGGCATTTTGTTATGAAGTTAGCATGTAATACTTATGTAATGGAACTCTAATGAATAAAGGAATGTGGTTAGTTTATATGTAAATGCATGTCTTATCTGATGGGTTTAATGTTGTTATTTTGAGGGCGTTACAGTAATGAAGGCCATAAGAGTACTTTTGCTTTCTTTCTTTTTGTGTGCTATTTTAAATGATTGTAATATTCTCAAATTGGAAAATTCTATTTACACACCACTAAAAACTACATAGGGGTGTATTCTACCCATTCAAAGATTTCATATATGAAAACACAAAATACTCTTTACACACCATCATCACATATAGACATATAAACATAAAATAAATTGGTTTTGAAGATTTAGTGTTTAAGAATATTGAAATCAATTGGTTTAAGGTTTAAGAACATTAAAATTTAAGAATATTGAAATCAATTAGTTTTAGGGTTTAAGAACATTGAAATCAATTGGTTTTGAAGATTTAGGGTATAAAAATATTGAAATCAATTAGTTTTGACGATTTACACACCATGGATGACACTGAGATTGTTGATTTCGAACAATGCAACAATGAAAATGTCAATTTAATATTTATATTTTTAATTTTTTGTTTATCTCATTCATATAATCATCGGGAATATGACTTTGTTCGTTACGTGTTCGGATAATCAAAGTTGAACTTTTGCATAATGTTTGATTATTTTTATTCGAAACAAAACAATTTTGCTCAAATTATTAAAGTTGACCAGATTACAAATGTTCATACATAAAAAATTGAACATTTTAATTCCTTAAGAATTTCATTTCTTAAATTTAATTTATTTTTGGTGTATTTTCTTTTCTTTTTTACAAAAAGTAGATGTATTCAATACTTACAATAATAATAATAATAATAATAATAATAATAATAATAATAATAACAACAACAACAACAACAACAACAACATATAAAATTTGATAAATGTTCAACATAATAAGTCTAAACGAAGTGAAATTGTTCAGCATATAAAGTCTGAACAAATTTATTTTATTCAACATAAATATTTTGAACATATTCAATTTGTTCAATTTTATTTTTTTTTTCTACGATGATATTATGTTCAGACAACCAAAGTTGAGCCAAACTCGAAATAGAAATTGCTATGGAAGTTGAATCGGTTAAAAGAAGATAGAAAAACATATCAATATGAGAATTAAATGTGTGAATCAAGGGTGAGAATGATAAATCTTCAATATTGACAATGCACTGGCGAAGCAACAGCGAGACAATGGCAAAGATGGAGATTTGAAATGACAACAATGCATTGGCAAGCCAACAACAAAACAACGGTAACGATGGATTTCTGAAACGACGAGAATGCACCGACCACACGAAACCCTCTGCCAATGATGGAGATATTCAACTCTGACAATGGAGATCAATGGTGTTTTGAAGATGAAAGTCTCTAGTGTTCTAAATATGGAGATATTTAGGTGTGGGTTGTGGTGTGTATTCAAACAGACAGGTGGTGTGTACCTTAGGGTTAGTAATAGAAAGTTGAGGTGTGTACTAAGATATTTTCAAACCCTAAAAATTATTATATGTGTGTACCAAGTAATAGTGTGTACTGAAAGAATTAGTGGTATGTAAATAGAATTACCCTCTCAAATTGCATACTTTTTTTGTTATTTTCTTTCTTTTTCTCTGTTATACACATAATTTTTAATATCTAACATTAATTCAATTAAATAAAAAATAATTATAAATTCTTAAATATTTATTGTAATTCTTAACTTTTAATTTTAGTTTTAATTAAATTATATTTTATATCACAATTAATCCTAAATATTTAATCATTTATTGTAATTTTTAACTTTTTAATCTAATTTTAATTTAATTACATTTTAGATTAATTGTTAATTGTTATTTGTTTTTATTTAATTATATTTTATATTTTATATCAATTTTAATTTATTTTATTTTAATTTAGTGTATTAATCTAATTTTAGGTTTGGATAAAATGAGAATAAAATAATCCTTTTATTGTATTAATTTTACTTTATTTTTTCAAAAAATCAAACTCACTCTAACAAATTGTGTATATGATATATCTTCTGTTGGTTTGGATAAAAAAACTGAGGATGGCACTTCTGTCCAAAATCACATGTAGATTTTCTGACTATATTCGAACCATGAGAGGATAAAGTGCCCCAGTTCCAAAACGGGGAAAGAATAAAATGAATTTAACCCTATAATTTAAAATAATTGTAAAATTTTCAAAACACACATTTCTATGCAAAATGTACGGCCAATTTAAATTTGATAACAAGTGCCAAAAGCAATGGTTAACAAAATTTATAAAAATGTAACTTGTTTTTTTTTGGGTTATACAATAGGATGTTAGGTGATTAGTAGGTTAAATTACAAAATTCATAAAAATATAATAACAACTTAATCAAATAATAATTTTTTTTTTTTTATCTCAATCAAATAATAAAGTTTACTTACCCAAATCCACAATAAAGATTTTTGAAGTTTTGACTATTTTGGATTATGTGCCTCAGATTTTTGAAATTTTGACTGCCTTGATTTGTTCTAGAATTCATGTGGACCCCACATCAATAAATGGTTGAGATTGATTTGTGACATTGTTTATGGAGTAATGCTATAGACCTCAAAAATTCTATCAAAATTTTTACCAAATGTTTCGCATAAGTTTGGGACCCACACAATGTAGGTCCCATGTGGGTCATACACTCATGTGAGATATTTGGTAAAATTTTTGGGATCTCTAGCATTTTTGTTGTTTACGGGGTATGGAATAATTTTTGGAAAATGCTAGGTATCCCAAATAATCAACCAAATATTTTACCAAACCTCTCACATGGGTATGAGACCCACACAAACCCACATATGTGTGGGTCCTACATCCATGTGAGAGGTTTAGTAAAACATTTGGTAGATTCTTTGGAGTCTGTAACATTACTCATAATTTTTTTTTTGAGAGCAATTATTCAATGCACTAAAGGCATTAATGTGGGGTCCACGTGAATCCCACACCAATAAATGGTTGAGATTGATTTGTGACATTACTACATGAGGTATGAAATAATTTTTCCCTGAGAGCAATTATTTTGTACCTCACCGACATTGATGTGGCCATATCACAAATTAATCTCAACCGTTCATTAGTGTGAGGCCAACGTAAATGCCATAATAATGAATGATTGAGATTTTTATGAAGATAAATTTACTACTAATTAATACTTTCTTTAAAATGGTTTATAATATGTTGACCACCTCACATATGGTAATTTTTGCACCCAAAGTGCAATTATAATTACTTGGAGTAAATTACACTTTGCACCAAATCTCACTTTGGCCCCTACTCATGAAATCATGACTGTCAACCCCTTGCACTTCTAGTTAAATCTTACTTTGGTCCCTGCACATGAAATTGTGACAGTCAATCCCCTGTACTTTTAGTCAAATCTCAGTTTGATCCCTACATAAGTGTTAATGTCCACTTTCTGTTACTCAATTGTTTAAATCTTTAACAGAATCTAGTCATGTAATAAGAATGTGACTACGACATGAGGGTAAAAAAGAAAAATCATCTACATTTTCTACCAATACACACTTTATTCCAAAATTTACATCAAAATATGATTGTATTAGGTTAAAACAAAACACAGATTGTGAACAATTAAGAAGATGAACTAGGATTTTGTATAAATTAGAATCACAAAACTCTATTTTTACGGTAACACAGTTTTCTGTCTATTCATATTTCTTTATCTTTGATTTCTTTGTCGCATTTTTTTTTAATTTCAAAAACTCTACTTTCTTGCCTTTTCGTCCTAGTTTTTTCCATATGAATATATATATATATAGTATTATATAACTCTTATGTGCTTATCATGTAAGACAAAGTGTATTGGTGGAAAACACAAATGATTTTCCTCTCTTACCCTTATTTTGTAGCCACTTTTTTTTCACATAACTGGATTTTGTGAAAGATTTAAAAATGAAGTAACAGAAAAGAGTCATTGACACTTGTGTAGGGGTCAAAGTGAGATTTGAGTAAAAGTGCAGGGGGTTGACTGTCATGATTTCATGTATATGGATTAAAGTGAGATTTGACCAGAAATATAGGAGATTGACTATCATAATTTCATGTGTAGGGGCCAAAATGAGATTTGGTGCAAAGTGTATGGGTACAAAGTGTAATTTACCCTAATTACTTGTTTTTTTTTTAAATGAATTAAAAATGACTCCTTGAGACTATAAAAAGAGCAAGAAAGCCAATTGTTTATGTGTGGGTGATTTTCTGACCACACTGCCCGCTTAGTAACCAGTCGGAGAGCACCGGCAGAATAGATGGTACCTAGCTGACCTGCAACAGAAAGAGAAGATTCCGGCGGTGGTTCGTCCACCCGGGGGCACTCCGACGATCAAGTCAGTATATCTCTCAAAGATAAATCAAGTGCTAAACTCACAAGCTTGAGTATCAAAAGCATACCTTAGACCCATGGGGGTGCCTCTCTTTTATAGCCAATACAATCCTAGTCCCAATAGAAGCCTAACTTCTATGGACTCAGGATTACTGCTAATCTTGGACTCCCAGTAAGATTAGGATAAACTCTCTAAGAGTTTTATCTTTACCCAAACTGAAGTCTTCTTCCAATCTAGGACTCTTGTCCATATCTAGGTTGAGTTCCCTCTTTATTCTAGGACTCTTGTCCTTTATCCACTTATCTCGGATTCCGATATCTTCGGAGATAACCTCGGCCTTGCCGAGATCACCTCGGCGTCACGACTAGGACACGTGTCATCTCGGCTGACACGTCGGTGTCACCTTGCCACGTGTTGGTACTCAGAAAATATATCTCCACAACTGCCCCTAGGTTCTATTAGCTCGGCATTCTGAGGTGATGGAACCTACACTGTTCGTTCATCTGTGCCCCTCTGTCCAAGATCAAACTCGCCGACCTCAAAGTTCCCTGGACTTTACTGTCCACTTCTGTCAGGTATCAAGATTCATGCCTTCCAAGCTGCTTGAAATCGCACCTCCTAGCCGAGGTTCTGGTTCCATTAATTCGTAAACTCCAAGAGCTTTTGCAACTGCTCCACTCACACTCTCTAGTGAGTTCCCGATTTCCAGTCATCTATTTGACTCCGGTGATTTTCATATCGGCATTCATTTCACTTTGTAGGTTCATAAACTCTTTACTTGCTATTAAGCTCAATCTTTCACAACTCTTCTGAATCTGTTTACTTGCCATCTATTGCCTTCTATTTTCGTCTCTCTTCAAGTTTGGAATTGTTTGAATGCCTGGCACTGTTCTTGTCATATCCGCTTTCTGTTGCTAGCATCGTGTCTGGATCATTACTTTCTTGTTCTTCACATACTTACTTAGTGCTTGTCTACTTGGCTTTATTCTTTGAACTTTGTCATCTTTTTTATTCTATTTTTTCTCTTTTTGTTTTTCTTGTTGTATTTCCAGATTCTTGCCTTCGTTTCTGTTTTCTGCATAGTCTTAGAACCACGTCCCTTCTTAAAATTGTTGCCGAGATAATGGTAGAGAAGCTCTCCCAGCTGACTTCCAATGCTGAACCACCGTCAACCGTTGTAATAGATTAGTCTGACGTTCTTGTCTTAGTCCCTAGTTCTTAGGGTCTTCATCTTTGTACTTTTGTTTTCTTTGCATATGTAACCTTTTTTGCTTCTGAAAAATGTCTGTTGTTGGCCGATGTTAACATTCCTTGCTCCTTGATTATCATTCCTTCTTCCATTGTATTTGATAGCCATGTCGGGTAATTGACTTCTCGGATGGCCCTAGGCTCCAGAAGTCTGTCTACTTCTTCCTCTACTACTTCGACGTGCATCAACGTCGGTCTTCTGGCTCGTTGAATCACTGGTTTTGCCGACCTGTCGACATTCAGTCTGTGGCAAGTGACCTCGGGGTCAATGCCAGGCATTTCGTAAGGCGTCCAAGCAAATACCTCAATGTTTGCTCTCAAAAAAGCTTCCAATTCTCTTTCTTCTTCTTCGGCTAAGCCTGAGCCAAGAAGAAAGAAGCGTTTTTCATCCCCCTCCTGGACAAGGATTTTCAGTGCTTCTTCACTCCTCTCGGCTGGCTCCTTGCCGACATCATCTAGGACCTATATGTCCTCGTTTTCAATCTCTGCCTTCTCTGGTTCTCGAATGCTGCAGGTGGATTTCATTGCTGCCATGGAGCAATTCTCCGCCTGTAGTTGATCCCCTCTGACTTCTTCAATCCCATGTTCTATTGGGAACCGCAGTAGTTGATGCAACGTTGAGGGAACTGCCTCCATTGCATGCAATCATGGCCTTCCCAAGATGATATTGTATGGCGAGGGCGTGTCAATCACCATGAATTCTGTCTTGATCTTCTTCTAACTGCTCTTGCATGATTCTATACTTAGAATATTTTGCATGTTTTATGTACTTTTCCTTCTTTGTGCAATCATCTCGGGGTGACACACCTCGGTTATGCCACCTGACGTTTTTCTTCGGCAAGTACTTATCCTGTAAATTGCTTACAAATTTCAACAAGGATAAACATATACTAGTTTAATCTCAACTTCGTAAACTTTTCTTAATTTATAACAAGTGCTAAACAATGATCTACTTGTAAATTGCTACAAATTTCCACAAGTGTTAAACAATATATATCGGCTTAACTTCAACTTGTAAATTGCTACAAATTTCAACAAGTGAAGGTAAACAATGATCTCGGCTTAACTTCAATTTGTAAATTGCTACAAATTTCAACAAGTGTTTAAGAATTACTTCGGTTTAACTTCAACTTGTAAATTGTTACAAATTTCAACAAGTGAAGACAAACAATTATCTCGGCTTAACTTCAACTTGTAAATTGCTACAAATTTCAACAAGTGAAGATAAACAATTATCTTGGTTTAATTTCAACTTGTAAATTGCTACAAATTTCAACAAGTGAAGGTAAACAATTATCTCGGCTTAACTTCAACTTGTAAATTGCTACAAATTTTAACAAGCGTTAAGCATTACTTCGGTTTAACTTCAACTTGTAAATTGTTACAAATTTCAACAAGTGAAGATAAACAATTATCTCGGCTTAACTTCAACTTGTAAATTGCTACAAATTTCAACAAGTGAATGTAAACAATTATCTCGGCTTAACTTCAACTTGTAAATTGCTACAAATTTCAACAAGCGTTAAGCATTACTTCGGTTTAACTTCAACTTGTAAATTGCTACAAATTTCAACAAGTGAAGATAAACAATTATCTTGGCTTAACTTCAACTTGTAAATTGCTACAAATTTCAACAAGCGTTAAGCATTACTTCGGTTTAACTTCAACTTGTAAATTGCTACAAATTTCAACAAGTGAAGATAAACAATTATCTCGGCTTAACTTCAACTTGTAAATTGCTACAAATTTCAACAAGCGTTAAGCATTACTTCGGTTTAACTTCAACTTGTAAATTGCTACAAATTTCAACAAGCGTTAAACGCATTCTTCTTCTCTCTGCCCCCCAATGCGAACTTAAAATCCACTTGGGCTCTCATCATACATGTAGCTTCGACCTTGTCGCCGAGGTTTAATTCAAGCCGAGGTTGTCGGCCTTGGTTTCTCTATTGATCTTACTTGGCTCTAACCTGAGTTTGATTTTTCGGCCTCGCATCGGCGAGCCGTTTCTCTTTTCTTGTTCCGATGCCTTTGTTCCCGGCATGTCCTCCTCGGCCCTAGTATACTTCTCAATTCTGGCAAACTTTAGTCTGATCTTGTGTGTTACCTTTTTATCTTCTGGGATCTGAGATCTGAGATCTATTCTCGGACTTAGGTCCCGAGATCTTATCTTCTGGAATCTTGGATCTGCTCACTCAGGTTGAGCTCTTCTTTTCTCGGACCTACTCATCTAGGCCGAGATCATGTCTTCTGGGATCTGGGATCCGGGATTTGCTCACTCAGGTTGAGCTCTTCTATACTTGAATGTTATCTCCTTGGGAGCGCTCATGCCCCCCTGTCTTTGCATCCCTTCTGGAAGGGTCTTCGTTCCTCCGCAAGTATCTATCCTTCCATACTTGGAGGTCATCTTCGTTGTAGTATCCGCTTCGATCTGTTGTCTTTGGTGCGTTACCTTCCTGGCCAGCGTCTTTCACTCCGTGACTCTGGTCACGAGTTTCTGTGTTGCGGTCGTCCTTTAACGTCGAGATCGATAGGTCTCCCACTCCCAGTAGGAGCATTGTCTCTAATCTGATCCTTCTGTCCATCATTGGCCATCTATTCTTCTTTCTTTCCCACAGATGGCGCCAAATTGTATAAGTGATTTTCTGACCACACTGCCCGCTTAGTAACCAGCCGGAGAGCACCGGCAGAATAGATGGCACCTGGCTGACCTGCAACAGAAAGAGAAGATTCCGGCGGTGGTTCGTCCACCCGGGGGCACTCCGACGATCAAGTCAGTATATCTCTCAAAGATAAATCAAGTGTTAAACTCACAAGCTTGAGTATCAAAAGCATACCTTAGACCCATGGGGGTGTCTCTCTTTTATAGCCAATACAATCCTAGTCCCAATAGAAGCCTAACTTCTATGGACTCAAGATTACTGCTAATCTTGGACTCCCAGTAAGATTAGGATAAACTCTCTAAGAGTTTTATCTTTACCCAAACTGAAGTCTTCTCTCAATCTAGGACTCTTGTCCATATCTAGGTTAAGTTTCCTTTTTATTCTAGGACTCTTGTCCTTTATCCGCTTATCTCGGATTCCGATATCTTCGGAGATAACCTCGACCTTGTCGAGATCACCTCGGCGTCACGACCAGGACACGTGGCACCTCGGCTGACACGTCGGTGTCACCTTGCCACGTGTTGGTACTCAGAAAATATATCTCCACAGTTTAATTATCCAAAAAATGGGAAAACGTTTTGCCTTGTGCTTTCTGCTCGCTCTCCTAGTCTTCATCTCTGGTATTTATTTCTGGTTTATCACTTTCATTTCTCCTTTTTATGTCCCCTTCATATAAAGGGTACCTGTTGTATAGCAAGTTTTGGTGTGCGGGTAAAACGATACCAGTTTGATGCTCCTTTTTTTCCGTGTTTTTTTCTCTTTCACTCTCTTCTCTTTTATTTTATTTTATAAATTCACATGAATTGAGATTTAATGTGTAGCTATATTTTTGGTGTTTTTAAAAAATCAAATGAAACTAATTATATTGTTTTTGACATTGATATTTATTAGAGTATAGCTATCTATATTTTATTATCCATAAATAAATACATAAAATTCCTAAGTCATTTGTGAAATACTTTGGAATTGTTTTTTGGAATTTTAGTTTAAGATTTCTTATATTAAAATTTTATAAAATAAAGAACGTGCAACATTTTCATAGTAAATGGGGTCCCTTAACATTTTTACAGAGAAATTTTGACATCGAGAAATTTCAGTTCTTCAAAGAGAAATTTTACAGAGAAAAGTTAAATTTCTCTGTGACGAGTTGAAATTTTTTTATGACGACTTGAAATTTCTCTAATAATATTATTAAGTGATCTTAACTAATAAGAAAAAATATATTAGACCTCTTCTACTATCAAAAATTAGAGAAGAATGTTTCACTAATTTTTTCTTGTTTTTTTTATACTCTCTGAAACTACGTAGGAAAATATTGTTCAAGTTCAAAGGCCAGAACTACATTGTTTTAAGAAAAATTAAAAAAAAAATAGTAATAATAATAAAGCATCAATATTTTACTCATCTAGGCCAACAAAAAATAAAAACTAAATAGGTTATTTTAGTAACTTTTTTAGCTTTTTACAAAAATATCTACAGAAAAATTGAGAGAGTGACGTGATAATTTATAATAACTTTTTTACGTTTTAACTAAAATATGTAATCCCCAAACAAGACCTAAATATCACTATTAAATTTATGTGCAATGACGTGTAATTACGCATCATTTATTGATTTGTTAATAAATCAACAAATTAGTTTGAGTCACCCTACGAAATTGCTTGGTAGTTAAGTTTACGCTCTCATGATTAATTGAGTTGTGTATAAACTGATTCAGACACTTGATTATTAAAAAATAAGAAGGTACAACTACTTGCCACATCATTGTGGGTATATTTAGAATTGATATCTTAAAAACATTAAATATATTGCAGATGAATTATATTTATCTGTGAAGAATAAAATATAAGTAGCTACACTCTAATAAATATCAATATCAAAAAAAATATAACTCATTTGATTTTTAAAAACATCAAAAATATAATAATCAATAATAAACATTAAATCTCAACTCATGTGAATTTTCAAAAATAAAATAAAATAACAGCTCTCAAAAAAAAGCATCAAAGCTGAAAATGTTGGGTGTGGTTCTATCCATACTATTTATTTTTGAACATGTAATGGTGTCAGGTTATTACCTGGTCATCGACATTTCAGTTAAAACCCAAATCAGGACCTCAAAAGCTTTTTATTCATTGAAATTTTCTCCAAAAAAATAATTATTACATGAATGTTGCTATTAAAATCTACTTTTGATTTTCTCAATATTAAGGGCAAAATGAATGTTAGAGCAATAGGTTCTTAAACAACACTAGTTTTTGGGCACACCCATGGGTGGGCAAGTAATTTTTTAAACAGCTGGTTATGGTAATCATTAGAATGAGATGTGCAATTTAAATTTTTTCTAAAAATTAAAACAGTTGTGCTAATAAATTTCCATAGTTACCTTTCTATTAATCTGATGACAAAAAAATTGTTTAGAAAGTCAAAAATGATTTTTCTTTGGATAATTTGGGTAAAAAAAACTCTATTCAACAATTTCATTTTCATATTTGCACCACTTCTGTTGTTCAATTTTTAATCTTTCAGTTGCACATGCATTTTGTCCCAACAGTTGTATAGTACCACTTCGTGGTATGAAATTGTGGGTTCAACTCTTAAGGAGAGGAGTTTGATATTATTTGAGAGTGTCTATTTCTCCTCCATTAATAGGGAATTGTTGTTATTGAATCTTTCTTCGAGTGGTTGTTGGGCTATTGCTTAGGGTGAATTTTGGGCATTGTTGGACTTTAATTGTCTAGCATGATATAATATTCCTCATATTTGTTAGTCTCCTACCTATTGAAAAAATAAAAATAAAAAATAACAGAGAGAGAGAAAGAAATCCTCATTTGCTAATTAAGTAGGCAATAATAATGAACATGATGGTTTCCACACACATGCATGCATTTTAATTAGAAGCTAGCTGCAACTGTAATAAATTCAAACCCTTGCTAGTAAGCCTTCTTATTTCAATTTAAAAACCTTGTTCATCTTTAATTCATTTTTGAGAACGAGTTTAGCTTATTCTTTACTGGTGGTTTGTTGTTGAATTTGAATCAACAAATAACTTTTTTTAATTAACAAATCCACCAATACACAAGAGACTTGTACACAATAGCACACATAAATCCTGATACACAATTTGTGTTCTCACACTACTAAGCACTCATGTCATACACAAGCAAACACCCACTTTACCAACATTCACACCACACTAGTATCTTAGAGTCTATGTTGAATACACAGACCTACACCACTACTAGACAATTCACTCAACACACTTTATTTGTGTTCTCACTTTTATATGTAAGAGGGAGATTTATGATTTGAGATTGGGCCGTAACGTTAGCCGGACAGATTTGGGCCGAGGTATTGGGCTCCGAGATCAGGCCGTGATATTGCTCGGTAATCGCAAAGCCCACGTGGAACCGAGCTGTATGATCTTGGTTCCGCGAAGGGCGGACAGGTGGAGGAACAGCCCAGATGAGGCTCCCCGGCTCACGCGTTGCAAGGCTGTAATGCACGCACCTTAACCCGGTAGGAAGGCCGCCGCTTGGAGCTTGGCCGAGAAGGTTGTTGGCTGACCGGCATAACCAATCTCCAGCTCAGCTTCGCCGGAATACAGTTGAGCACGGCTGGAATTAGGCCCGGTAGTAGGAAACTATATCAACTGCATTTCGGCATGTTCAGTATGGCCGTTGATAGCCGAGATAATGTTGCCCGACTGCCGTGCTCCCAGCAGAGTGGGTTGGCAGTTGGGTTAGGTGATGTATAGCAAGATTTGTGCTGACAGATGGGATAACAGAGCCACGTGTCGAGAGACCAATGGGAGTAGATTTGGGGCACAGAAGGGTATATAAGCATGTCTGCGCCCCCCATACGGGACACAGGAACATTTTGTAAGGAAATTCTTACACTCAAACACTCCTCTCTCTCTCTCTCTCTCTCTCTCTCTCTCTCTATCCTAAGGTGTGTGCTAACTTGATCATCGGAGGGTTTTTCCGGCCATACACCGCCGGGTAGCTCACCGTTATTTGCTCGCAGGTGATCGGATAGAAACGAAGCTCGGAAGAAAGGAGTACGGGCTTGCCGGAATATTTGCTCCCCGTACAATTGGCGCCGTCTGTGGGAAGCTTGACAGAAAAAACCTTGTCTTCCAGGCTAGTCTGATCGCCCTCCATGGCGAACAACAACGAGTTTCCGTTGTCTGCCATAGACGGAGCCACACCGGAGTTTACCCGAAGGAGAGAGGGAGCTCCCGCCATCCATCCAATGGCGGACTTGGAGACGCCCACCGGAGGACAGTCAGAAGACGCGCGGGATAAGCGCGGAAGAAGTTATGGTCATTCACGAAGTCCGGACGGTCATCGGCGGCGGAGAGAATCACATGCCCGACGTCTGGAACACAAGTTGAGGGACCAAGACGCTGTCATCCGGCGAATGGCAGCGGAGATGGAGGAGCTCAAGCGGCATGTCAAAGGGAAAGGTGTAGCTGGAGTGGGTGACCACAGTGAGCGCACCCCATCCCGTCGTTCAAGCTGTCAGAGTCAGTGACGCACTCCGTCCATTTCTATTACCAAAAGTTACCAGGTTGGTGATTTCGACGTGCATGCGAAGAATTCTAGCGCGCAAGACAGCACCTACCGGCCCTCACGACCGATGACGATGTCGAGGTACTCTTACTCCGCTCATTCAGAGGATTTGCGGGCGGTCTTGAAGGAACGGGCTCGCCGGCGCGAAGCGCAGAGGATACCGGCGTTCCGGCGGCTATCCTACGGGGTTCACGCCAGCGAGGAGGTCGGAATGCCTCCACCCCGCCAAGCAGCGCCACTCCTAGTGGATTCAGATTTGGCCAGGTTGAGTGCCACCCCTTTCTCCCTGGAAACAGAAACTACACCGCTTCCGGCAGGCTTCCACCAGCCAAAGTTCATGCTTCACGACGGGAAAACCGATCCCTACATGCATGTAAGTCATTTCCGACAGGTCATGGCAGGACATAGGCGGAATGACGCTCTTATGTGCCTCATCTTTCCGTCAAGTTTGGGCGAACTGGGCTTGAAGTGGTTTGAAAGGCTGCCGGAGGGGAGTATTGAGCGGTGGCATCAGCTGGCCGAAGCCTTTGTCACGCGCTTCAAAACCAACACAAAAACACCAAAGGAAGTCAATCATCTACTGAGTGTCAAGATGGAACCGAGCGACACATTGAAGGCATACAACTCTCGGTATTGGGAGCCCTTCAACGAGATCTTAGATTGCCCGGTCAACCTTGCAATCACTCAATACAAGCGTGGTCTCCCGGTCGGATATAGACTACGGGACTCGCTTACCATGCACCAACCGATGTCCATGGGCCAGCTCATGCAGCACATCAATGAGAACATCCGAGTTGAAGATGACGCGTCAGCATCTACCGTGAAGGCAACTCCGATAGCAACAGACAAGAAGACTGTAGGCAAAGTGCACGCAGTTGGGCAAGAGTCCAACCGCTCAAGTGACCGAGCCGAGGAATCGGACCGTGGCTCGAATCGCAAAAATCGGGGTAGAGGACGTCGGAATAACCGGGATGACTACCCCCGAGATGGCGTAGCGGACGCAAACAGAAGGTTAAAGGCAAGGACTGGCATAACCACGGTCTTCAAGATTCCGATCTATCGCATACTTAGTGAAATCTGCGACGAGGAGTATGCCCGGTTTCCTGCTAAGTTGGGCGATGGACAAAAGGGCTACAATCCGCGGTATCGTTGCACGTTTCATCGGAAGCGAGGCCACCGGACTGAGGATTGTTTGCCATTGAGGCAACACCTGGAAGAGCTAGTGGCGGCCGGGCACCTGGATCTTTACATTGATGGGGGCGTTAAGGCAAATCAAGTTCTGGTTGATCCGCAGGGACCGAACGACCGGGATGCACCTCCTCAAGGGGTTGTGAATGTCATCCATGGCATAGTGGAACCAGCGTGTGTTTGCAAGCTCCGTGGTATGATCAAGAAGGCAGAGCACATGTGGGAAGTTTTGTCAGTTCAGCCTGCGCTCAAGAGGGGGAAGATGGAAGCGAGAGATGTGATCAGTTTCTCCTCAAGGGACTTGGAGTGCATTCAGACACCGCACAATGACGCCTTAGTAGTTACACTCCGCGCCAAAGATTTTGAAATGAAATGGATCTTGATCGATCAGGGAAGCTCGGTCGAGATCATGTACTACGACGTTTTCCAACAGCTCAAGCTCCGAGATACGGATTTGGCCTCGGCAACATCGCCGTTGGTTGGTTTCAACTCACAACCGGAGTGACCTTTGGGAAAGATTATCCTGCCGGTCAAAGCGGGATCCGTGGTCAAACAGGTGGAGTTCTGGGTATTACAGGTGCCATCTACTTACAATTTGATCCTTGGAAGGGGGTGGCTTCACGCTATGCAAGCCGTGGCATCGACTTTCCACCAAGTAATGAGATTCCCCTCGGCTATGGGGGCAATCAAGGAGATTTGGGGCGATCAGGTCATGTCAAAGCAATGCTTCGTGACGGTCAACGGGAGCCGGGCTGCCAAAGGATTTGTTCAAATGATTGAGGGACCGGAGGACCAGGGTGTCTTGGATGATGTGGGCACCAAGGCCGAAGACAAAGCTGTCGAGGAATTGGTGGAGGTGCGAATTGATACAGAGTAGCCGGACAAGTTCTTCTTGCTCGGCTCAAGCCTTACAGCCACAGAACGGACCGAGATGGTTGAGTTTTTGATGGCCAACATCGAAGTTTTTGCAGGGTCTCCTTACGACATGCCCGGCCTCGATCCTAGTTTTATTTGCCATCATCTCAATGTCTTCCCCGGAGCCAAGCCAGTCATTCAGCGAACAAGGAGATCGGCACTGCATCACGCCGAGGTAGTTGCGGAAGAAGTCAAGAATTTGCTAGAGGCACGAGCAATTCAAGAAGTACACTATCCTTGGTGGATCTCAAATACAGTGGTGGTACCGAAGAAGAATGGGAAGTGGCGGGTTTGCGTTGATTACAAGATCGTCAACTGAGCTTGTCCGAAAGATAGCTTTCTTTTGCCTAGAATTGACCAGCTTGTGGATTTGACGGCTGGACATAACAGGCTAAGTTTCTTGGATGCCTACCGCGGCTATCATCAGATTGCCATGCATGGCCCCGACCGAGAAATCACCTCGTTTACTACACCAAGGGGACTCTTTTGCTACCGAGTCATGCCTTTTGGTTTGAAGAACGCCGAGGCAACTTTTCAGAGGATGGTGACCAAGATGTTTGCTCCTTTGCTGGGCCGGACAATGGAAGCCTACATTGATGATATGGTGGTTAAAAGCCGGCATCAGGAAGATCATTTGTCCGACTTGGCCGAGATGTTCGTCATTCTCAAAAAGCACAAGCTACGCCTGAATGCGTCTAAGTGTGCCTTCGGCGTGGAATCCGAAAAATTTTTGGGATTCCTAGTCACGAACCGAGGTATCGAAGCAGACCCTACACAAATCCAAGCCGTGCAAGAGTTAAAACAGCCTAGCTTGGCAAAAGACGTGCAGCATCTGGCCGGAATGGCCGCCGCGCTTAACCGATTTATAAGCCGGTCATCAGATCGCTGCCGCCCTTTCTTTCAGTCCTTAAAATCAAAGTTCTCCTTGGATGAAGAGTGTGACCGAGCCTTGGCCGAGCTCAAGGAGTATCTGTCTTCAGCGCCATTGTTGGTCACACCGGAGCCTGGAGAAGAGCTCTATCTTTATTTGGCCGTATCACAGCATGCAGTCAGTGCGGTGCTTGTTCGGGCTGAAGGAATCAAGCACCTCCCCATCTTCTATGTCAGCAAAACTTTGCTACCGGCAGAGTCGAGATACTTGCCGTTGGAGAAGCTGGCTTTGGCATTAATGATGGCTTCAAGAAAGTTGGCGCACTATTTCCATGCACATACCGTCATCGTCTTGACCGAATTCCCCCTCAAAGCTTTATTCGAGCGGGCAGACTTCTCTGGTCGGATTCTTAAGTAGGCGGTCGAGTTGGGATAGTTTGATGTAAAGTTCCAGCCGCGCACTGCCACCAAAGGCTGACTTCGTCGCCGAATTCTCACCTGGAACTCATCCGGTATGCCCGGTCGATATTACCGCGGTAGATGATGAGGTGCACGCAAGACCATCCGAGATACAACCAGTTGGTGGAGGTAGCGACGCGGAGTTTGCGCGCACCACTGAAGCACTCTCAGTTTGTACAGTTTTACCACCCGGTAATGCGATGACGGAGTTGAATATCACCGACCAACCAGCTCTGTCTGGTCCCGCATCACCAAGGGGGGAAGAAATGGAACCACACAGCTCAGAACCTACGGCCGGCATAATACCGCAACCTGGTGATTCGCCTACGGACTTGAGCATTGTAGATCAACTTGCTGAGTCCGGTGCCGAATCATCAAGGGTGACTGAATTGGAACCAACCAACACAGAACTTGAAACCGCACAGCCGATCAGTCGTGACCCCATCAACCTTCAAGCCTCTCAGGACCCCTCAGAATGCTGGAAGCTCTTTGTGGGGGAGATATGGAAACTTTTTGTTGATGGAGCCTCGAACCATCACGGCGCCGGGCTAGGTATAGTTTTGATATCACCAGACGGGTTGACAATTGAACACTCTATCACCCTTGGCTTTCCAGCATCCAACAACGAAGCTGAGTACGAGGCGCTTTTGGCCGGTCTCAAAAGCGCGCTTCAGATGCAAGCTTCTGAGCTAATGGTGTACAATGATTCCCAGCTTGTGGTTAACCAAGTCGCTGGGATTTATGAAGCAAAGGATGACAGAATGGCAAAGTACCAAGCGTTGGTCAGGGAACACATCAAGCAATTTCAGGCAATCAGAGTTCAACAGATTGGCCGAGAAGAGAACAACCAAGCTAATGAGCTGGCCGGCCTCGCTTCCATGGTTGATTGTACATCTCCTAACCCCCTGCTAATTGAATTCCTTCCACGGCCAAGCATAGAGGGAGCCGGGCAGATGGATGTATTCTGCGCCGTGCTAGGTCCTTCCTGGATGGACCCTATAACCCTATTTCTCAGAGATCGGACTCTGCCAGTAGACAAGAAAGAAGCGCACAAAGTCCGGGTGAAATCAGAGCGGTTTTGGCTCTCTCCATCTGGAGCATTGTATAAAAAGTCCTTCACCGGTCCTTATCTGAAGTGCGTGCATCCGAGTAGCGTGGAGGCCTTCTTGTACGAAATTCACGAAGGCCTCTGTGGCAGTCACATAGGGGGCAGGTCCTTGGCCTACCGCGCTATTTTGCAAGGCTATTGGTGGCCGTGCATGCAAGCCGACGCACAGAAATATGTTCGCAAGTGCGAAAAGTGCCAGAAGTTTGCGCACCAGATCCATCAGCCGGCCAGAGAACTTCTTCCCCTAACCAGCCCTTAGCCTTTTGCAATGTGGGGATTAGACATAGTGGGGCCGCTCCCGACAGCTCCAGGCAACCGGAAGTTCTTCATCGCGGCAACTGACTACTTCACCAAGTGGGTTGAAGCCGAGCCTTTGGCAACAATCAAGGAGAAAGGCGTGAAGCAGTTTGTCTGGCAGAATGTAGTAACACGGTTCGGCGTCCCTAAAATTTTGATCTCTGACAACAGCACCCAGTTTGACGGTTGCCTATTCAGAGGGTTTTGTGAAGATTTGAAGATTGAATTCTACAACTCCACTCCGGCTTACCCGTAGTCCAATGGTCAAGCCGAGGTGTCGAACAAGACTATTCTTGACGGACTAAAGAAGAGACTTGAGAAGGCCAAGGGAAAGTGCGCCGAGGAACTTCCCAGCGTCCTTTGGGCATACCGAACTACCCCGCGGCGTTCTACTAGGGAAACTCCATTCGCTTTGGCGTATGGCATGGAGGCGGTCATACCTTTGGAAGTAGGCATGCCCACTCTCAGAAGTGAAAGTTTCGAACCTGAGCTAAACGCTGAGGCCATTGCTCTTGAAATGGATCTGGTTGAAGAACGCCGGGAAAAGGCGCTCATCCACATCGCTACCTACCAACAAGAGCTCTCAAGGAAGTACAATAAAACGGTGCACCCCAGATCGTTCAAAGTAGGTGATTGGGTTTTGAGGAAAGTTATGGGCAACACCCTGGTGCCAAGTGAAGGCAAACTAGGGGCAAATTGGGAAGGACCCTACAAGATAACCGGTCTGGCGGGCAAGGGGGCATACCACTTGGAGGATCTCGATGGTAGAGGAATACCCCGGCCATGGAATGCGGCCAACCTCAAACTGTACTATTTCTAGCTTTTGTTTTCTTTTTGTGCAAAGGAATATTTTGCCTAACACTTCAAAATGTAATTCTTTTTGTCAATATATAGAAGTGTCTTCTTTGACTGAGCATTTTGATTGATTGCTTTGATTACTTGAAATTCTCAACCAAGATGAACTAATCCGGATTGAAAGAGTTGATGTTTTGTTCAACGTAAGTATTCCCAACCGAGATGAGTTATTCTGATTGAAGGAGTTGGTGGTTTGTTCAACTCAGAGATCCCAACCAAGATGAGTTACTCCAGCTGAAGGAGTTGGTGGTTTGTCCAACTCAGAGATTCCAACCGAGATGAATTACTCCGATTGAAGGAGTTGGTGGTTTGTCCAACTCAGAGATTCCAACCGAGATGAGTTACTTCGGCTGAAGGAGTTGGTGGTTTGTCCAACTCAGAGATTCCAACCGAGATGAATTACTCCAGTTGAAGGAGTTGGTGATTTGTCCAACTTAGAGATTCCAACCGAGATGAATTACTCCGGTTGAAGGAGTTGGTGGTTTGTTCAACTCAGAGATCCCAACCGAGATGAGTTATTCCGGTTGAAGGAGTTGGTGGTTTGTTCAACTCAGAGATCCCAACCGAGATGAGTTACTCCGGCTGAAGGAGTTGGTGGTTTGTCCAACTCAGAGATTCCAACCAAGATGAATTACTCCAGTTGAAGGAGTTGGCGGTTTGTCCAACTCAGAGATTCCAACCGAGATGCCCTACTCCGGTTGAAGGAGTTAATGGTTTGTTCAATTCTCAGAATTAAAACCGAGATAGTGTATTCCGGTTATACAAGATGTTTTGTTCAGTTCAGGCATGCTCAACCATGATGGTTTAGTCCGGTTGAACGAATTCGTGATTTGTTCAACTGTTGTTCCCACCGAGATGTTAACTCTGGTCAAGCTAGTTGGTGATTTGTGCAACTTCGTGATTTAAACCGAGATGTTTTGCTGAAAATAGAGTTCGAGAAAACCGTGCGAACACTTGATGCAATTAAAGTTTTTCATTGATAGAAAGTTAATACAAAAGGAGGGGCAGAGAGCCCGGTTACATGTACAAAGCAATAGAAAAAAAGAAAAAACTAAGCTAAGGGGGAGAGATTGGTGAATTCATCATCCGGAGTTGTCTCCAAGTTTACTACTGGAGATCGGTCTTCAACTCCGGGCTCAGTTCGGCCGGGCTTCTCCTATTCTGGTTGCTCCTCTCCGTCAGTATCTTCCCCGGCCTCTTCCTCTTCAAGCCCTTCCTTGGCCTCAGCCTGCAATGCACTGAAGACGTCATTGGCATATGGCACGAGGTAGGCCGGCAGGGAAGCAAGCAGCGGGGTGGCAAAGACGTCAGTATCAGGTCCCTGACCGAGATGCTCGCAGGCAGACTTCCAACCCGCTTTGAAGTAGATGTCTTGGGTAGCGAAGACCTGCTTCTTGTAGCTTCCCTCAGCTTCTAAGAAGCCGGCGTTGTTTGCATCTCGGTAGTCCTTCTTCCTTGACTTTTTCAGAGCGTCCAGCTCGGCCTGAAGCTCATCGCGCTTCTTCTCGGCCTCGTCAAGCTGACCGTGCAACCTGTTGTTGTCAGCATTGGCGATTTGGAGAGATGCTTTTGCCCGGCCAAGCTCGGCTTGGAGGCTTTGGACTTGGCTGTCAGTGTCGGCTGCCTTTTGTCGAAGTCGATGGATGCGCTCCATGACTAAGTGTTGTTTTTGGATAGCCTGCAAAAAGGAAACCTGATCAGAGAAGAAGAAACCATGCAAACACTAAGAAAATTGGAGTAGAAGGTTGAGACTTTTACCCTGGTCATAGACTTCACGGCTGATTTCACCAGCCGGGTGTCAGGAACGTAGTCACTGCCAACCACGTCGCTCAGCAAGAGAAGGGCTTTGGAGAGATCAAAGGCAAGAAGATGTTCTTTGTCTCCCTTGACGGAAGCCGTTGCAGGGATCTCCTTTCCCCAGTGCTTGAGCTGCGGTCTCCATGCCGGCGTTGGTTCAGTTGTGACGGTAGGTTGCTCAGTGGATAGTTCGGTAATCAGCTCGGCAGACGGGTCCACGCGAGCTCTTTTGCCAGCCCGACGTGTTACTTGGCTTGACTCCCCGGCAGCTTGAGAAGCAAGGGCGACCACGGCGCCCCTTGACTGACCTGCGGCTGGAGAGCAGGTGACGACGCTCGGTATCTCGGCAGACGTTGCGGTGAGCAGGTTTTTGATTCGGCTTCGTTTGGCCATCTCTTGCTCTTCTGTCAACCGGATTAGTGGAACGTCTGGCAAAGTTGGATCTGGAGGAGGTGATAGAGCACGGAGGAAGTCTGTAACTTTAATCCGGTGGGGAGCGGAGTATCTGTAGGTTGGAGTATAGCCGAGCAGCTCGTTGCAATCTCGGTGGCGATGGCGGAGCACGGTCCGAATTGCCTCTACGTTGGGAAGTTGGTAGTTGGCTTGCAAGGCTTGGATTACTGCAAAAGAAACAAGAAAACTGGTTAATTACAGAATAAAGAAGGTAGGCTGGCCGAGCAAGTTTGAGCGGCTTACATGAGGAACCGAAGTTCTTGCTTATAAACCAGCCCAGTACCTCGGCTGTTTCGTAATTGCCCGACATCCAGAAAAAATCATCGTCGTGCAAGTCTTTATCCGGGGTGCCGGTTACAATTTTCTCCTTGCCCGGTCTGATTTTTAAGTAATAGGCTAGGTTGTCACCGGTGTGACCCATCATGTATTGCCTTAATATCTCGGCTAGACCTAAGTTGGTGCCTAGCCGATTGTTCAGTTCATGGACGCCGTTAATAATTCGGTAAGTGTTGGTGGACACTTGTGTGGGTGCCAGCCCAGTGCGGCGGAGGAACTCGGTGATAAATGGGTTGAGTGGGAAGCGGAGGCCTCCTTCGACGATCGACAGCACGGTGAAGGGGCATTGTTCTGTTCTGCCCCAAGGCGTGGTCTCTTCTTCTGCGAGCTCTAGGTGGACATCGGTCGGGATGCCGTACTCCTCCCTGAACACAGCTAGGGCAGCCGGAGTATCTACGAGGAAGCGGAATTTCCCCATTTATGACCGGCTAAATTAGCTTGGCTTTGGTTTGGCACTGTCAGGTGATTTGTGGCTGCTTGGTCTTTGGGAGCCTCAGGATTGGACAGTGGTCCCCTTGGACTCTGTAGGAAAAGGAGGGCAAGTGTAAGAGGGAGCGCGGTCGTGCAAAACAAGCTTGACTTTAGCTCGGTCGTCTAGAGTGCCAAACCACCTCGGTCGTAGAGGCTGACAAGGAGCTCGACCACCCAAGCAGACCAGATTTTAGCCCGGTTGAGTGGCCAAGACCTTTGTTATCCCGGTTCTTGCTATGGTTACATCTAACAGGTTATTTGCTCGGTCGAGATGGTTTTTTGGATCAAATGAAGACCTGGAGCCCGGTCCGCCCCAGTTCTTCGAAGTTCATCAACGAAAATGAAGAACACCATGAACAGTGGGAGGTTTGGGACGATTTCTATGGTCTACGTCCTAAGAACTATGTTTTAGCACCCTAATGTGTGAAATATTTAAGAAGATAGCAACAAAAGAGGAGTTGAAGGACTTACCAGTGAAGGGCAGGGACTATTCCTTTGAGCACGAAGAATGGCAAATGAGGCTTGGAGAAAGGTGCTTGAGCTCTGAAGCATCGGATTACAGAGAGGCAGTAGGAGCGAAATGAGGAAGAGGGGGCTTGTATGTATGGACGGAGAAACCGCCAAGAATTCAAATTCTGGCAGACGGCTGGGTTGGCTGCTCGAGGTCCAATGGAAGCCTGCCACGTGTCCCCATTTATGACGATGTCAGAACTGAAAGGACAGGTTGAAGAGTCGATGAGACAACCGGGCAGTTTTTGAAGAAGAGGACGTCTACCGAGGAGAATAACTGAGCAAGTTTGCAGACAGGAATGTCAACTGGTCGCCATTTCGCATTCTGAGGACTGCGGAAGTGTTATCCTGGTCGAAATAAGTAATCCCAGTCATGCTTTTGCGGGCGGAATTAAGGGGCAATTGAGAGGGAGATTTATGATTTGAGATTGGGCCGTAATGTTAGCCGGACAGATTTGGGCCGAGGTATTGGGCTCCGAGATCAGGCCGTGATATTGCTCGGTAATGGCAAAGCCCACGTGGAACCGAGCTGTATGATCTCGGTTCTGCGAAGGGCGGACAGGTGGAGGAACATCCCAGATGAGGCTCCCCGGCTCACGCGTTGCAAGGCTGTAATGCACGCACCTTAACCCGGGAGGAAGGCCGGCGCTTGGAGCTTGCCCGAGAAGGTTGTTGGCTGACTGGCACAACCAATCTCCAGCTCAGCTTCGTCGGAATACAGTTGAGCACGGCTGGAATTAGGCCCAGTAGTAGGAAACTATATCAACTGCATTTCGGCATGTTCAGTATGGCCGTTGATAGCCGAGATAATGTTGCCCGACTGCCGTGCTCCCAGCAGAGTGGGCTGGCAGTTGGGTTAGGTGATGTATAGCAAGATTTGTGCTGACAGATGGGATAACAGAACCACGTGTCGAGAGACCAATGGGAGTAGATTTGGGGCACAGAAGGGTATATAAGCATGTCTGCGCCCCCCATACGGGACACAGGAACATTTTGTAAGGAAATTCTTACACTCAAACACTCATCTCTCTCTCTCTCTCTCTCTCTCTCTCTCTCTCTCTCTCTCTATCCTAAGGTGTGTGCTAACTTGATCGTCGGAGGGTTTTTCCGGCCACACACCGCCGGGTAGCTCACCGTTATTTGCTCGTAGGTGATCGGACAGAAACGGAGCTCGGAAGAAAGGAGTACGGGATTTCCCGAATATTTGCTTCCCGTACAATATGTGACTTTCCATTAATCTCTTACATTTGTAAATCTATACAGATGAAAAGATGGTGATCATGGTGAAAGCAAGAGAATGTCACAAAACTTGGAACTGCAAGGGTGAAGACCGTTGCAGGGATGACTGCAAAAACCAGTTCAATGGAGAAAGGCAGTGAGATGATTTCACTGCACCCCTGGTTCCGTGGCAATGTTTTTGTGCTTTCAATTGTTGATCTCTCATCTACATATCAATGGGATGCCAAATTATTGGAATAAATCAGAATTTCATGTGGTAAAAAGAATTACAGTATTCCATGTAGGTATGAGATGCATGAATGGTGTTATAAATAAAATTTTCCAAATTTTCTAATTTCCTGGTGAGAACCCTTTTTGGCAATATTGCTGTGATAACTAACATGGTTAATGAACCATAAGAATGTCACAATTAGTCCATTCCATTTCAAGAACTTCATTAATAAAAGAGACAAAATACAAGAGTTTAACCTGACCATACTAGATTTAACATTACAAACAAAACAGGAAAATAGAGCTTAGAACAAAACTTGAAAAACACAAGAGCTACGAAGGCTACAACTAGTAGAATAGCAAAAAGACTGAATATTCCAGAAATAGAGGAGCTAGCTTATTGAATTCTAGATGAAGCTGCAAAACCAGATGGAGCTTAGCTTGAGAGAAGCTCTTGTTTGCCATAGTAAAGCTGCAAAGCTAAAATAACTTGGCTAGGAAGTAGATGTCATACATCCATGGAGCTAAATCAAAATGAATATCCTTACTGCCTTTCAACTGCCCAAACAATTAATCTTAACATACCAACCCCTTCTGATGGAAAGTGAGGCAAAGAAGCACAACATGAATCCACTGGAGAAAACAAACAAACAAAAAAAAGGAAATATCAAATCTAACTTGTGTGGAGGAAACTAAAGACAGAGGAGAGAACCTACACAAGTCTTTTCTGATTTACAATTTACTTGTGAGGCTGACAAATGTGTTGTTCTTTAAACATAACCAGAATATGTGCTAACCCATTTATGGCATTGTGCGAACTTGTAAAGTCTTTTCTAACTTACAATTTACTTGTTCAAAATAAAAGGTGAAAAAAATATTAAAAAACCTGCTATGCAGTTGTTGAATGGAAAAGAATGCTATATATGTCATTAGTTCTTTTTTGGGGGGGTGCGTGTTGGGGGGGGGGATTACATTAGCAGGGCCTCTTATGCCAATTTTGCACTTTAATTTTTAAATTTGTATAAATTTGGTCCAAAATGACACAAATACTTCAATACTCCAACAAGACACAAAATGATAGAAAATATGGGTAGGGTAAAATTTAGGAAATTCAATATCATTGTGTCATTTTGGATTGTATGAAGATTCAAGTGGACAACAATTAGATGGATGCACCCAAATTTTATTGGAAAAAGAATTGAAATGGAACACCCTTTTATATATTTGATCACGTCAAAACAAGTAGAGAAGCATGACAAACCAAGGTTCACAGTAATTTATGCTTTCCTGAGATCAAGGGTGCCAATTGGTACTTCAAAATTTGAACTGGAAGACCAGTGATGAAGTTCACAAGTATGTGAATAAAAGTACAGAAAAAAAAAACAAAAGAGAAAGGCAGCATTTTGAACAGCCAAAAAACAACTTTGTACATTTTCTCACATCTCTACTTCCTCCTTTTCTTCTTTTCTTTTTTTCTTGTTTCCTCATTCATTTCTGGTATTTTCCGTCCTCTAATGGAAAAAGGTACGTTTTTTCAAGTATTAAAATCCCTTCATGAGTGTCTCTGCCTTCACTACCATCTTTTCTCATGCAAAGTCGCAAGCATCTGCAAAAACTTCCTATGCCAGAAGGGAACTCATCATAAACATGAGATAGTGTCATCCCAACCTTATCCACAACCTAATATGTTAAAGAAAATTGAATTTCAGATCATTGTCAAACAGATTAAGATATAAATCACTTTGTAAATGTTAATCATTTGAAAAATAGGATATGTCTTCAAGAACTTGATGAGTCACAAAAACATAACTAATTCACTTTTCTTTGGGAGTTGACATGTACTAAGTATTGAACCTAAATAGAATCAGCAATATTTTGGTTTGCAAATGATTAGAAACATTTTCTGGTACAGAGGGCATTCTTT
This sequence comes from Camellia sinensis, assembly GCF_055761805.1. Taxonomy (NCBI): domain Eukaryota; kingdom Viridiplantae; phylum Streptophyta; class Magnoliopsida; order Ericales; family Theaceae; genus Camellia; species Camellia sinensis. The sequence continues at coordinate 106,668,545 of NC_138962.1, forward strand.
CTGCAACACGAGGATGTGTTTTCTATTGAAAAAAATAAATTATTTGCAGATACAATGGTTCAAATTTCAAAGAAGCAAGTTATATTCTAATAGAACAAACAAACAAACAAACAAATTTTTTTTTTATTATTGGCCTATGTAGGTAACAAAAAAATTATGGCTAGCTTTATATAAGAACAAAAATAGGGGTGGGATTGTATACTTCAGTTCTACACCTAAGAGAACATAGAAAATGTAAAAATATATTTGGTGGAACACACATAGACTGGTATGTGAGCAGCAATATCCACATATTACATATAAGTCATAAAGTTAGTCCTACATAACCATCCAACTCATCCACATTCTGGCAGCTTAGAGCATCCCATTAAGGGCTTTGAAAGAAAACAAGATTTCACGTTGATCAACAAAAAAAAGTAGAAGCAAGATTTCACCATTAATTATAACTTGAAAAACTCTGCTTATAGCGATCCCGGTTTTCCTTTTCGTGCTTAACTGTAATCCGGATTCGATTTCGTAAGGGTGCTGTTGTCTTATCCTCTTTCTATCCCTTTCTCTTTGTGTTCGAGCTTGGGGTTGTGTTGGGCAAGTTGGGAATAAGTTGGTTGCGTTTTAAAACATAAAGTCTTTGCCCAGTTTTTGGTCTTCCCGCTCGAGCGGGGGTTTTGGCGCTCGAGCGGGGAAATCACCCATCCAGTATTTCGTCTGCAGTGGTATGCGCTCGAGCAGGGGATTGGTCACTCGAGCGGGGAGTATGTGTCCGACGCTCGAGCGGGAATCTGGTCTGTAAAAGTTCTGGGAGCGTGCATCCGCCGCTCGAGTGGGGGATTGGACGATCGAGCGGGGATTTGTGAGTGACGCTCGAGCGGGGAGTTCGACGCTCGAGCGGGGCGACTTTTATATAAAGCCGAGATCCGACCTTTTTGTTCACTTTTCAACATCCTTTCTCTCTCCTACTTTTCCAAAAAGGTATTTTGAGAGCTCCTCTTACTAAAACCCTAACTTCTCTCTTAGGATTGATCTAGTAGGAGTTATTTTCTCACCTTGGGCCTTTACAAAAGTTGTGTTGATCGTCAAGGGCTATCTTCCAATCTAAAAATTTCGGGATTTGGAGCATTTCCGTTTCTTCATCTCCTTCGTTGAGTCCCATCATTCGAGGTAGGGATAACCTACTCCATCTTATGAGCTTTGTCTTTGAATTTTAGCATTTTGATATGTTGGGGATTGTTGGGTAATTTTGAGAAAGTTCAGGCCTTTGTGTAATTTTACAAAAGTCGGGGTTTTAAATATATAAACCTATATGCATGTTAGGCATAGAGAAATGAGAGTAATGTTGGTACATGGATGGAAATGGAACCTTAGGGTTGTTTTGTGAATTATGGTAATTTTCCCTAATTGGTTTAATTAATTAATGCATATAATTAATTGAAGAAAACGAGGAATTGAATTGAAAATGTTGAAATTGGGAATGTATGGGACTAAAAGGTGTAGTTAAATTATTTATTGCTCACCTAATTGGAATGTTGATATATTATCCATTTGTGCATTCATTTCCTGCTTAGAAATAATTGCTTTGGGCTACCGGTGGAGGGTAGTGTTGATTGTTGTAGACAATGCATGATGATTAGGCGAACTAAAACTAATCAATCGGGTGTGTCATAGAGTATGACGGATGATAGAATACATTAACTTTATGTATTGATTGATTATGTATATGACCAATGTGTTTATATGCATTATGTGTAGACAGTTGATAGAATACATTAACTTTATGTATTGGTTGATTGCGTGTGTGATTCTGTGCTTACTTGCATTACTTGTGTATGGGAGGAGATGGGGGATGTACTCCACGGTTTAGGGGAAGATGGGGGATGTACCTCTAAACTGGTTTGTGGCTAAGGGAAGATGGGGGATGGACCCAGGGATGCAGCTCATATGCTCTCCCATTGAAATGTTGAAGTGTTGATATAGCTCATATGCTTATCTGTTGTGGTAGTGATATAGCTCATATGCTTATCTATTGGAATGTTGATATAGCTCCTATGCTTGCCTGTGAAGTATTGATATAGCTCATATGCTTATCTGTTGTAGTGGTGATATAGCTCATAAGCTTATCCATTGAAAAGTGTTGATTTGATATAGCACTAAAATGTATATCATTATCGTTTGTGAAGTATGGAAGTAGTTTATGTGTTATTGATACAACATCAAAATGTGTATCCACCGTGAATTTTAAAAGTGTTCTAATGATGAACTATAACCTCATCAAATGTTTTGGCCAGAGTACTGAGCCTTGTTTTCAAACTCAAAGTTGAATAAGAAATGAAAAGTGAATTGTAACTTAGACTTGGTTGTCATGGAATTGAAATAAGATGTAAATGGAGGTGTAAGTATCAACCATCTTTCAGTTGCTAATCTTTTAGGCAATGTTTATAGTTGGTTTAGTATATCTCTGCTGGGCTGTGGCTCACCCTATATGGGAACATCATTTCAGGTACAGGTAACTTGCCACCTCCAAGGACATAGCTTGGGAGGCTAGAGGCGGACAGACTTTTGTTCTCTTATCTCCTTTTGATGTATTACATGTAAATTCAATGCCAAGGGCTTAATGTGTAACCGAGTCAATACTCTCTTTTGTAACCAAGTGTTAACTTGGAAAGCTGTAAGCCCGTAGGGCATTTACTTTTGTTGTTAACATGTAATACTCTTGTAATGAGGTACTCTGATGAATTGAGGAAATGTAGATCTTTTGTATATAAATGTATGTTTATATTGATGGGTTTAATGTTATTATTTTGAGGGCGTTACACTGCTTATTATCAACAACTCCCACTTCACACCCATCCACACACACACAAATATACATACCAAGAAAACAAAAAAACAAAAACCACCCAAATAAAAAAAGGAAACAAAAGAAAACTATTTATCAAAAGAAGAAAACAAAACAAATATAACATACCCTTTCCCTGTTTCAATACCCTTCAAATAAAACTGTCACGCCCCCAAACCGCCCCTAGTAGTTTGGTGCCGTGATGGCCAGTAATCCGTGATTACCGAAGGCCGACTTCCAAAATTCACACACAATCAGAGTATTTATATAGGGGGCTCACAAGTGCGGAAGCAATAATCTAAAATACAAGTGGTCCATAAGAGCAGTGCATAAGTCAAATGAAATGGCATACATCTTTATATAGCTTTACAACTTGAATACATAAAGAAATGAAGTACAAAATACACATCACATCTTAGCAAAAGAGCTTCTCAAGCCGACATGTTCAAAATACATAAGCTTCAAAAATGGCCGACATAAATATTGCCGACATAACATGCATCCAAAACATCTTGTAAAACACACATCTTGGCGAAGCCGACCTCTTGCTTGTTACCTACATATATACATAGGGAGGGTGAGCTTGGATACTCAGTGAATGGTACAAGTAATAAAGGGGTTGCATGAATGATTTCCAAGGTCCTTGTCAAAACAATACATATATCATAGCTTTGTTCAAAACATGGGATGAATCAAGTTCATCAATCAAATCTTGGCCTTTCAAATCTTGCTTGGGATGTTAATAACATCTACATAATACATGGGGTGATGACATATCAAGACAAGAGTGCAGTTGTATTATAGTCCCCTGCAACTAAGGACTTTCAAGACAAGAGTGCAGTTGTATTATAGTCCCCTGCAACTAAGGACTTTCAAGACAAGAGTGCAGTTGTATTATAGTCCCCTGCAACTAAGGACTTTCAAGACAAGAGTGCAGTTGTATTATAGTCCCCTGCAACTAAGGACTTTCAAGACAAGAGTGCAGTTGTATTATAGTCCCCTGCAACTAAGGACTTTCAAGACAAGAGTGCAGTTGTATTATAGTCCCCTGCAACTAAGGACTTTCAAGACATGTCATCAAAACAAGATAGTATTTGATATATAAATAGGGATAACCATTCATGCTTGATCAAATACTTTTATCAAAACGAGGCAAAGCTTTGTCAAAACGTTATAACATAACTTTATTAAAAATACCACTCACTTAGTTCTTGGGACGTCGGGATCAAGGCAAAGGTCCAAGTCCTACAAACACATGTCAAAGTCTATTGAATGCACTCTTAAAAACAAGCTTCACATGAATGCAAATGATCTAGGGAAAACATGCTGAAAACATCTAGGGAAAACATGCTGAAAACATCTAGGGAAAACATGCTGAAAACACCTAGGGAAAACATGCTGAAAACATCTAGGGAAAACATGCTGAAAACACCTAGGGAAAACATGCTGAAAACATCTAGGGAAAACATGCTGGGTACCAACCAGGTCCTGGAATGGATGCACAGAAATGATCTAGGCAAAAATGACCTAGCTGAGTGAACTCAGGAGGTCTTGGCCGAGGTCCCACACCTCTTGGCCGAGGTGTGGTTACCTAGGCTTCAGTATGCAGCTGCCTGCCGAGGTGTTACAAGGTGCTGGCATGGGTGTACCATGGTCGGCCTAGGTGTGCAGTGGTTAGCCTAGGTGTGCATGCAAGATAAACTAACGTGCAAGTGATCATGCAAGGTAGGCCAAGGTGAGATACGATGCTTGGCCTAGGTGTGTGATCTAGGCAAGAGTGGTGTCAGTGATCACACCTAGGGAAATGAAGTCTGGAAATCTGGGTTTCCTCCTTGAAGAACATGAAGAACATGAGCATGAAGAACATGAAGAATATGAATGCTAAAATCATAACTTGTTATTACAAGATCTGGGATTTCATGACATGAGTTCGAAAACATGGACCTGGGTACCCATACTTGAAAATCATGCAAGAACAAACACAAAAACATGGATCTAGGCATGAGCCTCCGGATCAAAACATGACTTTTCTTGAAGAACACATGAATGCTATTTTCTCTTTCTAAAACCGAACTTCAAAACAATGCATGGCTTACAAATCATTTTCAATCATGCAATGCAATAACATAAACATAAAGAACATCATGAGTAGATCAAGAATCTAACCTTAGAACGCGGATCTAACGGTTGGATCTCTAGGAATCAAGCTTGGAAATCTACTCTCTCTCAAGAACTCTTCTCCCTCTTCTAGAGCTTCTCTCTCTACTCTTCAAAACAATATACAACAAATGAGGGGTTTCTCTCTCTGCCGGCTGACTTAACTCTCATCTCGGACACGTGGCAACGGTTGGTTGGTTCTCTTCAAAAAGGTGATAGATTGACAAGACAAGGTTCTGACAAGGCGTATCTAGCAAGCTACTCAGAATGGCACTCCGGCAAGAGGTGACATCGGCCAACCACAAGACTTCGGCAACTAGGGGTGACAATGACCTCGGCTAGGAAGGACAACACTTGACTAAGCTGTGCCACACCTCGGCCTAGATGTGCCACACCTCGGTCTAGGTCATTCCAGTCCCAGAACAAGATCACTAGGTGCAAGGATTAAGGATCTCGGATGCCTAGGTGATAACATCTCGGCCAATATGCCTAGGTGATGATCGAGGTCACAAAAGCGGTTCCAGGATGGTCCAAGGTGTAAGAGGTTCAAAGGTGTGACCTAGGCTTAAGATGACCTCGGCTTGGCATGACCTAGGCTTGGCATGACCTAGGCTTGGCATGACCTAGGCTTAACATGACCTAGGCTTAACATGACCTAGGCTTGACATGACCTAGGCTTGGCATGACCTAGGCTTAACATAACAGGAAAGGGACAAAGCATGCATACAATACTTGGACATAACTCATAACCACCAGGCAAGACAAGATTCATGAATGCAAACTTAACAAGACAAAGCTATGTAAATGAACATGAACATGACTACAACATGAATATGGATTGTTATAGCAACTTAACATGGCAGAACATATAAATGCATGCAAGCATGACTAGGACATGAAATGTGGGTTGTCACAAAAACATACTTGCTAACTTTTCAAAGCAACCAAGGCGCAAGAGAGTCCCGTGCACTCGCAATGGCATAGTTGTTTCCTGTGACAGAACATTCAGAAAAGGCAAGAGAATTTGGTTAATGACAAACAAAATAAAATTGGCAACCAAGTTCAAGCTCTTTTAAAAAAACACAAGTACAGGACCGGAGTTTATAATTTCATTAGCTATTACTGTAAAGTCTTAGCTTCTGTTAAAAGATGAAATAATTTCTTAAAATGTACCAAAAGATAACATGGTGTTACAAACAACTAGGCATCGATACTTGCATGTTTTCTTTGAAAGCATTATACAAGGTTTCTTTGTAATTGCAGTTACAAAAAGATTTGGAAGCTGATAATCTACCCTGCATTTTTAGCACAAAAATTGATTCTTCCATCAATGAATGGCAAATATAAGAATAGAATTTTGACAAATACCAACAATGAGCAATGACTTCCTAATTTGGCACCAGGCTAGTAAATGGTAAATGGCAATGACTTCAATTTATAAATACATAAATATATAACAATCTAGTAGAATAAATATATCTAAAGGGAAAGTCTCTCATTCCAAACATTTTCTTGATATATCTCTTATTCCTTTATCATATATGAGATTTTTCACCATGCCTGCATAAAAGCAAATCAATATATTCAATAAAAAAAAACCTCATGACATTTCTATGACTCGTAAAATAGCAACCCATTCCATATAAAGTTTGTAGGTCTCTCCAGAGACAAGAAGCCTTATTTTAAATCAGAGCATCCGTAGTACTTTTCAAGCAAATTTGTGGCATACCTTGAGAAGAGCACAAAATCTTGCAATGCGGTTTAGACAATGATTATGAATAAATCCTAAAGTTTGTTTCCACAACAACAAAGCCTTGGAGAACAAAAAGGTAATAACAACAATAGTTAGTAGATTTGCTATTTAAACTGTCCACATATCCTTTCTATTATTTTTTTGACAATACACTGAGAAAATATAGAAAAATACACTTTTACAAGCTGAAACTAGAAAAGAGCACTATCAAAATTGATTTTAAACAGACCTTCCATCAAAGCCCTCCAACTGGCAACTGGAAACATCATTTTACTGAACAGGAGTAGTGATCTTGAGCTGTGTTGTAAGCAAGGTTTTAAAAAGCGGCCGCAACCGTTACGTAACGCCGTTACGTAACGGTTTTGGTGGTTACCACCACCCGTTACGGCCGCTTTTGCAGTATGATTGAGATTCACAAGTGTGTCGGCCGTAGCAGCTACTATAGCGGTCGTAACGGTGCCGTAATGGCCGTAATGGCTTGTTACGCACCGTTACATAACGGTTCCGAACTGCTTCTTTTGGAAAAAAAACAAAAAAACAAAAAAAACAAAACTGAAAATGGGGGAAGAGAGATAGAGAGAGAAGAGAGAATGAAAAGGGAAGATGGAGGAGTAAGAGATAGAAAGAGAAAAGAGAGAAGATGATGAACATGTTATTGATTTGTTAAAGTTGTAAGACCTAACTTGTAAGTAATCAGCAACGTGCCTAGCAACATCCTCTGCTGATTGACTCTTCTAGTTAAAACGCAATCATTGCAATTGTTCAAAATACTTCAGCAAATGAAAAACAATAATCCCAAACGCAACACATCCATTTGTTGGCTAAACTCCTAAATCAAGAAAAGAAAATTTTGAGCTGGGCCTATATGGAGAACAGAGTAAAGAGAGCTTAAAGACCAAACTTGTGCAGCAAAAGGGAAATAGTGAAATCATCAAATTGAATTACTTTGCACCTCCTCAACTTTGATTGAACAGGAAAGATATTCGAACATGTTTTCCATAAGAATATTTTCACTTTATTTAGAATTTTCAGCTGCCAAATCTTCCTTGAAAACGCCCTTTCAAAACTCCCACCATCTGAAGTGACTGGTGTTTCTCTGCTTCACAAATCCATCTCTAAATGATATGCCAACTTAACATAAAACAAAAAAGGCCACTTTTAGTGAAGTGCCAAACCGGTATGTCATGAGAAAGCCTTAGCATCGACATGGAGGACTTTGGAAACACAAATAGCTTTGTAAGAGCAAGGCCTTGGAATCCATCTATCTTTCCAAATCTTCATAGACCTGCCATTTCCAATAAGCCAACGCAGCGCAACCTCCAGAAGAGACTTTGCATTCCAAATACTCCTCCAAACAATGGGTTACTACTCAAGCTAAAAGAGCTTTATTAAAAGCCCATCCCACCAAGATAAACAGACAAAAAAGCAAGTTCGTACAATTTATTTCATCTCTCCTTTCTTTCCTTTTCCTTTCTTTCTCCTCTTCAAATCCCTTCTTGTAGATTGCACACAAAATCTATTGCCTTGGATGATAGGGGAATTCTCAGATGTGGACGAGCATTTCTGCTTTCACTGTGATCTATTTTGAGGAGTGCTGCTATTAGCACCTGCCAAAATTCTTTGGACACCCCATTTTATAATTTTTTTTTATTACAATTATACCCTAAAGTAAAATTACATTAAAAGACATTATTAAATGGAACACCCACCTATCAATAAGAACTAATACTCTATAATATTGGACACCCACCCCCACCCCCACCCCCACCTCCACTCCAACTCCAACTATACGCATTCCATGTTTGTAAACCCTAAACCTATTACTTTTCATAACAAACTAATATAAACCCTAAATCTATTATTTTTCATAATCGTCTTAAATCCTGAATTTGTCATCTTCATCACCATCATCAACGCTATTACACTTGAAAGTTTTGCTTCAAGTATAACGTATACTTCATCACTTATTTCACTGTGTAGAGCAATGGAGGATGAGGACAACAATTCTAGTGAGACCAGCGTTCCATTAATAAGTTTATCTATCTTGTATTAACATTCTCGGTCGTTTTCGGTCGTTCTTATTTTGTTCGAGCTGTTCGGTACTGGTTTGCTGACTGTTAGAATTATGTTCGGTAATACAATACTGAACATAATCCTTTCGTTCAATACATAGGTTCCGAACATTAATGCAGATAGTCAGTTATGTAATTTTCTTTGTTAAACTAACTTAGAATGGAAAAGAGTGAATTGGAATGGATTTAAGTTATGTATTTTGAATGGATTTAATTCATGTTATTTTAAGTTGTGAATTGGAATGGATTCAAGTTACACAGTGATGAACAAATTTTGTTCGGACATACAGTGCTAACAAGATCATTATTGTTCGACCAAACAGTTCTGAACAAAATACATTTTTTCGGCTACATAGTGGTGAACAAATTGTTTTGGGTTACATTCAGAATTCTGATGGCGATTCAGACGATGATTCTGTTTTTCCTCATCTTGCAAACGGTTATGCAAATCCCGTAGAAATTGGAGTATCTTCGATTGATCTCAGCGATGACGAAGATACAAAAAGCAACGAAGAAGATGATGATGAGAGGATGGGAGTCGTCGGAATGCTCCGTTGACAGCTGAGACGGCGACGAGAGTGATGGAGGGTTGGGGTCCAAGAATTCTATACTGGACCAAAGCTCCAAACTCTGACGATTGAGTGAGTCAGGAAAGGAGAGGGATGAAAAATTAGGTGGGTGTGCATTTCATTGTGAAAATATTATGAATATGGGTAGATTTGGTAATAAGTGGGGTGTCCAAAAAAATATTATTAAAATTTAGGGTTTAGGGTTGGGGTCCAAAGAATTTTGGTAGGTGCTAATAGCAGCACTCTTTTTGAGGCTTTCCATAACAAACCACCATATTCTCATGCAAAGACTTACTGCAAGATAAGGAAACAAATCCATAAGTTGATAAGATGTTCGAAGAAATATACATGAACACAAAAGATAAGATAAAGTTGATACTTGATAGAGTAGCTAAGATAAATTTTGGTCTCAAAAGATAAGATTAAGGTACAGACAACTAGGACTTGATACTTGCATGTTCTACCATAATGCCATTTTTTAAAGCATTATACAAGTTTTCTTTTGTAATTTCAGAAACAAGGCAATTTGGAAGCTGATATTCTACCCTACATTGATGACAAACTTATCCCTTCATTGATGAATAGCATTTAAGGAAATACAAACTATGAGCAATGACTTCCTAACGTGGCACCAAGCTAGTAAAGTGTAATTGACTATTTTTTAAATGTCCAATTATCTAGTAGAATAAATATATCTAAAGAAAAGTCTATCATTCGAAACATTTTTTAATATTTCATGTTTTGGAGTTTGCGAGAAGATTTTTGTAGTGGCTAAGTAACTAGGGATTTCTCTCTAGTGTCTGCTAAGATGCTTCGGTCTTAGGTCAACTCCATAATCTGGAAAAGAACCCCATTTTGTCAAAGACAAGAGAACCATTTGTTACTATTAGATGAACTTCCCCTTCTGTTTTCTTCTTAGACAAGAGAATCATTTCATCACCCACTTCACAACAAGTCTAAACAGAATAGCATGCAAATTTAAACAAACAAACACAAAAACTCTATGCGGTGTACCAATTTCAAATAGTGTCATATATTTTTTTGAATATTTGCCTTGGATTTGAATTCTAAATAATACTCCAAGTAGGGTAGGTGGCTTCTCAACTTCCCTTTAATCAAGCCTAAATCCCTCCAACTGCAACAGATTGCCCACATGAATTTTGACGAGACTGTCAAATGTTGTCTAGCATGCATGGAGAATGGTATAAAAATACAACGTGAAATTAAATAAAATTTCCCTTCTAGCAATGGAAGTCTTGCCTGATAGTGTGCAATTGGGAGATTTTTTCAATTGAAATCTCGGGAAAGGAATTCATTCTCAATTTTCTTGATTTATCTCTTACTCCTTCATTATTTACGAGAGCCATCACTATGACTAGACAGAAGTAAATCAATACATTAAAAACAATTTTTAAAAAAATTAAAAACCTCATGACAATTGTAAAACTCAAAACATAGCAACCCATTGCATCTAAAATTGTAGTTCTCTCCAAAGCCAAGAAGCTTTAAGTTAAATCAGAGCGGCCAAAGTCTTTGTCAAGCATATTTCTAACTGTTGGACAATCTTCACTGTATTTAAATAAATTAAATTCTGTTGTGTACTAAACAACAACCAGAATATAAAGAAATAAAGGAAATGAGAGAATTTTTTTGATTACAAAAATCAAACTCGAAATAAAAATAAATAAATAAAAACAGATTTTATTTTGTTACAAAAACAAAATTAAAATCTGATTTAAATAAATAATAATAACACTAAAAATAAATTAAATAACTTACTTGATTTAATTTGTTTGAATTATAATCTGATCAAGTCCAGTGTTTGACACTGTGTCCTTAAGACAGATTCGTCCTCTCCACGGTGCTTTCAGAATTTGGACATCTATCTCCCAAGATAAAATGATCTACTAGAAACAATAGCAGCACTACAAATTGTTTGCCTAACGAACACACTAAGTGTTTATACTCTCTCTGACAAGAAAATAATGCAGCAAAATGAAGAGGATGTTTGCAGAATTATGAAGGACGAAAATTAGAGTTACAAAATCCAAATGAGGGCTGTCCTATTTATAGATGTAATGGTGGCTGTAGGTTTTGAATTGAATAGGTATGAAACCTGTTGGTTTTGAATTCAAACAGATTTGAATCTGTTGGATTACAATTCAAACAAATAACAAAAATAGGAAGGGCCCTGTTTGGGTGTACAGTAAATCCGGACCAGTTTAATTCCGGGAAGGGTCCTGTTTGGATGTATAGTAAAACCAAACCAGTTTAATTTTGTTTTACCAAAAATAAAATTAAATTCAAATGTTTTTGGCCCAAAAAGATTAATATTGGGCCAAACAGGCCCAACCACACACCCGCGCCCAAGCCCGCCCGGCCGGATGGCGACGGCGCGTACGTGTGTGGTTTTTGGGTCCAATGGGTCTAGCCCATTTTGCCCATAACCTCTCCCTCTAAAACACTTGGGTACCCCTTGAGGGCACACCCCAAGTACCAAACCCAAGCCTTATAAACCCATTCAAAACTTTCCACCAAATCAATGTGGGACAAGCGATTTTACAACCTTAAGGAATTTCCACCAAAACTCTATTTCCATGGAGCACACTTTGGCTTCAATATCCTATTCACTCGGTAATGGTTTTGAGCAACCAAATATACCACGTGAATCACAACGCGGCATTGAACGCGTTACTACTTTGACCCGTGAAAATCGACACACGGGGCCTACCTAAAAAATAGACCGAACTTAGGATAAAATTCTGATTTTACCTAGAATTTATAACCATTTCCAACACCAACATACCTTGAAAAGAGGCAGAAAATCTCGCAATGCAGTTTAGACAATGAGTATGAATACATCCTAAAGTTCGTTTCCACAACAACAAAGCCCTGAACAACAAAGCCCTGGATAACAAAGAGGTAATAACAATAGTTAGTGGGTTTCACTATTTAAACTGTCCACAAATCTTTTTCTAAATTTTTACACACAACACTGAGAAAATATAGAAAAATACACTTTTACAAGCTAAACAACAAAAAGAATGTAGTATTCAAAGCCACAACTGCATGTTTGTAGTAGAGTCAGGGTAAAGATAAAATAAAAAACAGAATGAAATTCATCCATTTAGTAGAGGTATATAGATAGAAAAGGACAAGGAAATATATGAAAGGAAAAGAAAAGGAATGAACGTAAAAACATTGTTGTGTATTGATACAAACAAAAAATAGAAGCTGTAAATTAGAATTTTGAGAGCCGATGTGAAGATATAGTTGAAGACACAAGCTGATCAATTTGAGTTGACCAGACCTTAGTAGCAGGAGATTCCTAATTCGGTGACATTTTTTACTAAGAAACGCGATTCCATGCTCCTAAGTAGGAAACCTATAAGAAACTCGCTCCCAACTGAGATAGAACCTCTCAAACATACAAATCTTAAAGAAATAAAATCATAGTACTTTCTATTTACATAATATTTATTTATACTTAACAAAGGCCATAATATTTATTTATACTTAACAAAGACAATATGTAGTTGACATCAATCTCCAACAAAAATTCATATTTTAACAAATATATTACAAGTAGAAAAATATAGTTTTGGAATATAGTTATATATTCACTTTTTAATATATAAAATATATACACAGTCCAAGCTGCTGAATGAGTCTAGTTTGAGCTGAAGTTATAGAGTTAGTTAGCAAAGTAGTTAAAAGATTAGTTTAACTTTTTATCCAAAGAGGGTATAAAGCTTTTTTGTTAGGATTGTATCAGAGGGATATAAGATTGTAACGAAGGTTCCTGTAACGCTCTAAAAATTAACCCATTATATATATATCATAGACAGGCATTATTTAAAGAAGACAATATATATTAATTCATTCATCAGAGTATTACTAAATAAAGCATTACACGTAACATCAAATAAAATGCCCTACAGGCTTACATCTTTCCAAGCCAACACTTGGATACAAAAATATGAGTTCTAACTCAATACAAGAAAAGCCCTAGGCTTGAATGTTTACATGTAATAATAATTAAAGACAATTAACTAAAGGTAGTCTTCTCCAATCCAGAAGCCAAACCCTCCCAAGCTAAGTCCTTGGAGGTAGTTTATCACCTGAACCTGAAAATGATGTTCCCATATAGGGTGAGCCACAGCCCAGTAGAAATATACTAAACCACATATAAGCAATGAATAAAGCAATAGCATTCAACAGATGGTTAACCAAAATAATCGATTACTTCATTTTACAGACTCATGACATTATTGCCAAAGATACGTTTTACTTTCCAGTTTAATCAACATGGCTCAGAACCTGGCCAATCTTATAACAGTGAAATCACATATATCATATTCACATCCTTCCAATATTAACAACAAATGAGACTCAAGCTCAAATCAAACACTTCATACTTCCAGATTGATACACATTTTAGTGCTGTATCAATAAAACACTTCTATATAAATAAGCACACATAAAAGTGATGCTAATGGAGTCCATCCCCTATCTCCTCCCAAACAAAATCCGGTTTAGAGGTCCATCCCCTATCTTCCCCTAAACCGTGGAGTACATCCCCTATCTCCTCCCACACACAAACAATGTATGCAAATGCAATGCTCAATCAATACACGTATTATCTGTATCAATGCCACAGTCAAAATTAATGACTTAACCAATGTGATTAGTTTCAGTTATTCCTAATTCACATGCACTGTCTACAACAATCACGACTATCCTCCACCGATAGCCCAAAACAGTTATTTCTAAACTGAAAATAACCATGTCAACAATTCAATGGACAAATGATACCAATTACCCAATTATGCCATTTAATCAATAAATTCCCCAATTCCGTGAATTTAACCCTCTTTTCCCAATTCCATGAATTACTTATACAAAATAATTCAATAATACAACTAGGGTTTTTCCCAAAATTTACCCAAGTATTCCCAACATATCAAATTACTAAAACTTAGAACAAAACCTATAAGATGGAGTAGGAAATCCCTACCTCAAAGAAAACAACCCAAAAGGTGAAGAAAGAGATGAGTGCCCAAATACCAAAGTGCTCCAAATCGCCAAATGCTCAGATTAAATGGTAGCCCTTGCCTCACTCTATCTTTTTAATGAAGGATCTAGGGTAGAAACACACCCTAAGTGGATCAAATCTAAGAAAGAAGGTGAGTAGGGAGAGAGAGAAGTTGGACCTAGGGTTTGGAATCAAAAGAAAATGAAAAAGACTGATCAAATCCCGCTGCAGTGTATATAAACTGGACAGGCTCGCTCGAGCGAAGACTTGGTCGCTCGAGCGACCAGACACAGAGAAACTACGCTCGAGCCAAGGAAGCCTTGCTCGAGCCAACAACTCAAATGCTCGCTCGAGCGAAAGAAAGCTCGGTCGAGCGTAGAACTCAAACCCTCAGGCCTGAACCCAGACACACGCTCGAGCGAAGGAACTATAGCTCGAGCGAAGGATGAACTAACTCGCTCGAGCGAAGAAAAGCTCGCTCGAGCCAAGAATGCACAGCTACAGGTCCAAATCAAACACTACCTCTCGCTCGAGCGAACAACTCCTCGCTCGAGCGAAGAACCAAAAACCTGGACAGCAACTCTTGGTTTCTAAACCCAACCAACCTGCCCAACACATCCTATAATTCCAAATGAGAAGAAAAAAAATAAGGGACAACAACAACAATTATACAATGACAGAATCTACGGAACCTAAGTCCGGATACAATAATCAAATGGGAAAAGACCGGGGTCGCTATAACCTCCCCCCCTTCAAAGAATTTCGTCCCCGAAATTAAGCATAAGTTTTTTTTTTAAAGAATTCATTAGTAAACATCTTGACCCAAAACTGGTCATTTCATCTCTTTATCAAGAGGCATCTCATATCAAATATATAACACAACATATATTTCAATCTGTATCATTATTATGCATTATTCCTTTCAATGCTAACAATCCCATATCATATTTAATTACATGATATACATAACACATTAAGCAATGTAATCAACATATGCAATACTATACTAAACTTCTATAATGAAGCAAGTTTCAAGATACACCCCTTTTCCAAAACATACTCAACATTTTACAACCTAAGACATATGTAAAGCTCTTAAGTTCAACAATATTACAAAATCTAAATATAAGATTACAACTGAATAAACATGTCTGGGTATTTTTCGCGGACTTCCAATTCACGCTCCCAAGTGGCTTCCTCCACTCCATGATGTTTCCACAAAACTTTTACCAAAGGGATGGTCTTGCCTCGCAAAACTTGATCCCGCCTATCCAATACCCGAACCGGTCTCTCCTCATACGAGACATCCACATCAACCACTAAATCGGTCCAATCCAACACATGTGATGGATCCGGCTCATACTTCCGAAGCATACTCACATGAAACACGTCATGTACTCCAGACAACTGCGGCGGCAAAGCTAAACGATAAGCAGCCTCGCCAATCCTCTCAAGGATCTCAAACGGACCAATGAATCGAGGGGACAACTTCCCACTCTTCCCAAACCTCATCAAACCCCGTTTAGGTGATATCTTCAGAAAGACATGATCACCCTCCACAAACACCAAGGGTCTCCTCCTACGGTCGGCATAAGATTTCTGACGACTCTGTGCTGTAACAAGCCTCTTACGGATAAGCTCAACTTTCTCCGTCGTTTCCCTCACCAACTCCGGACCCAACAGAGGTGCATCACCCACCTCAGCCCAACAAACAGGAGATCTACACGGTCGGCCATACAAGGCCTCAAAAGGTGCCATACCAATACTAGACTGGAAACTGTTGTTGTAGGCAAACTCCACCAACGGCAAGTGCCTCTCCCACGACCCACTAAAGTCTAGAACACAACCCCGTAGCATATCCTCAAGTATCTGAATAGTACGCTCGGACTGTCCATCAGTCTGAGGATGATAAGCCGTGCTAAAGGTCAACTTAGTGCCTAAGGCACTCTGCAAACTCTGCCACAACCTGGCAGTAAAACGAGGATCTCTATCTGATACGATCGTCACTGGGACCCCGTGTAACCTCACTATGTCTCGAATGTACAAGGCGGCAAGATGATCTACCGAATCTCTCACGCGCATAGGAATGAAGTGTGACGACTTAGTCAACCGGTCTACAACCACCCAAATAGCATCACTACCCCGCTGAGTCCTCGGAAGACCCACAACGAAGTCCATAGTGACGTGTTCCCACTTCCACTCGGCAATAGGCAAGGGCTGCAACAAACCCGCTGGCCTCTGATGTTCGGCCTTCACTTGCTGACAAGTAAGACACTTAGATACGAAAGCTGCCACATCTCTCTTCATACCCCGCCACCAGAACTGACGACCCAAATCCCGATACATCTTAGTGCCTCCCGGATGCACCGCAAGGCGTGAATGATGAAACTCTCGGAGTACCTCCTCTCGGCAAGACTCCGGCACAAACGGACAGTCTCGGTATCTCACACTCAGATCGGAATACACCGTCAAACCTTTCTCAAACTTTCCACTGGAAATCTTCTCACGGAGAGATTCTACCTCAAGGTCACCTCTCTGAGCCTCTAACACTCGAGTCACAAGTGTAGGCTGAACAACAACAGAAAACAAGACCGCAGCCTCAACGGATTTGCCTAGAAATAAATCAAACTCCCCAAGTGCACCCAACATCTCCCACTCTCGGATGGCTATGCTAGCTATGTCACCAACAGGTTTCCTGCTAAGGGCATCAGCCACCACATTGGCCTTTCCCGGATGATAATGCAACTCAAAGTCATAATCCTCTATGAACTCCATCCACCTCCTCTGCCTCAAGTTCAAGTCTTTCTGTGTAAATAAATACTTCAAACTCTTATGATCCGAGAACACCTCGAATTTCTCACCATAAAGATAATGCCTCCAAATCTTCAAGGCAAATATCACAGCTGCTAACTCTAGATCATGTGTAGGGTAATTCTGCTCGTGAATTTTCAACTGACGAGAGCCATAGGCAACTACTTTCCCTTCTTGCATTAATACACAACCCAGACCCTCTCGTGAGGTGTCACAATAGACCGTATAACCCAACCCTCTCTCTGGAATAATCAATACTGGAGCGGTAGTCAGTCTAACTTTCAACTCCTGAAACGATGTTTCACAAGTCTCACTCCATACAAATTTGACTCCCTTCCGGGTCAGTCTAGTCAACGGTGATGCTAACCTAGAGAAATCTTTCACAAACCGACGGTAATACCCAGCTAATCCCAGAAAACTGCGGATCTCAAATACACTCTTAGGCTGTGCCCAATCCTGCACTGCCTCTACCTTGGATGTATCAACAGACACTCCTTCACTGGATACCACATGGCCTAAGAATTTGACTTCCCTCAGCCAGAACTCACACTTCCCAAACTTGGCATACAGCCTATGGGCTCTAAGTAACTCAAGCACCACCCTCAAGTGTGCCTCGTGCTCCTCCTCAGAAGGAGAATAGATAAGGATGTCGTCCACAAAAACGACTACAAACCGATCCAAGAATTCCCGGAAGATCCGGTTCATCAAATCCATAAAAACTGCCGGTGCATTGGTGAGCCCGAATGGCATCACCAAAAACTCATAATGGCCATACCGCGTACGGAATGCCGTCTTCGGAATATCCTCTACTCTGACCCTCAACTGGTGGTAACCCGATCTCAAGTCTATCTTAGAGAAACAACGGGAACCCTTCAACTGGTCAAACAGATCATCTATACGAGGCATAGGATACTTATTCTTAACCGTAGCCCGATTCAATTTCCGATAATCTATACAAAGTCTCAAAGCACCACCTTTCTTTTTAACAAAGAGGGCCGGTGCTCCCCACGGCGAAACACTAGGGCGTATAAAACCCTTGTCTAGTAACTCCTGGAGTTGGATCTTCAACTCAACTAACTCAGCTGGGGCAAAACGGTAAGGTGCCATAGAAATCGGCGCCGTGCCGGGCACCAGGTCAATAGAGAACTCAATCTCTCGATGCGGTGGCAAACCAACAAGATCCTCGGGAAAAACGTCCGAGTACTCACAAACCACCCTTGGCAACACAATCTGAGTCTCAACATCCTCACTAATCGACAGGTTAGCAAGTAGACCACTAAGCTCACTCCGTCCTCGTGGAACATACCCCGGTGGCAACACATCACCAACCCGGTCCCCCAGAAAATGAAAATACTCTCCGCTCACGGTACAACAAGTGACCCTCTGGCGGTAGCAATCAATAACTGCCCGGTATGACGATAACCAGTCCATACCCAAAATAACATCGAAACCCCTCATAGGCATAACTACAAAGGAAAATGGGATTCTATGATAATCAACCTCTATATCACAACCCCTAACGCCTTGTTTCAAAATCAATTCACCCCCAAGAGGTGACACTACACAAATAGGAGATGCTAGCTGTGCTAACTCCAACTCCAAAACAGATGCAAATGCAGCAGACAGAAAGGAATGAGATGCACCCGTATCAATCAAAACATTAGCAACCGAGTTGCAAAACAAGAAGGTACCTCTCACAGCTGATGGTGCTGGCACAAGATCCTGCGCGGTAACAGCATACACGCGCCCAGACGACCTCTGATCAACCTGCTCAACCCTAGGAGCATAAGATTGCTGCACCGACTGAGACGATGAAGCCCCCTGATTGGCCTTTGAGGCCTGACCCGACTGAGCTGGCTGCTGACCCTGAATCGGCCTCAAACCAAATGCACCAGATGTGCCACCCAACTGCGGGCAATACCTCTTCATATGCCCTAGCTGACCACACTGATAACACGAGAGTGGCTGACCTCTACCCTGACTCTGGCTCTGAGATCGAGCCGAAGAAGATGCTGCTCTCTGAACTCCTCCCCTCTGAGGACAAACTGGAGACTTGTGGCCCAGCTGGCCACACTTGAAACAGGTAATGTCTCCCTGACTGCCTTTCCCCGAACTAACACTCGGTACAGGAAAAGTCGATCGAGAAAAGCTACCCTGAGACTGCTGGGGATTAAAACCCTTCTGTCTCCTACCATCATTCTGACCATCCTGACTCCTCTTGGAGCCCTTCTGCCCTTCCTCCTCCTCCTGCATCATGATTTCCATGTGGGCTGCAGCATCAACCATACGCCCATACTCCCGAATCATAGTTCCCCCAACTCTCAGCTTGAGGCCACGCCTCAACTTCTCCTCAAACTCAATACAACGGCGTTCCTCAGACGCCACCAACTCAGGTGCAAACCTGGACAAACTAGTAAATGCAGCCTCAAATTCGGCCACTGAAGAACTCGCCTGCTTAAGCTGACAAAACTGGTCTCGCAGCTTCTCCCTGACTGCTGGAGATAAGAACTTCTCCTGGAAAGCATTCACAAAAGCCTCCCATGTACCTCCTATACGCCCCTTAGTAAACTTCCACCACTAACCTGCATCCCCCTTCAACTGGAAAGATGCCAAGGTCACTTTCAACCCCTCGTCTTCGATGCCAAGCATCTCAAACGTCTTCGTTGTCTGTTCGAGCCATTCATCTGCCTTAAGTGGCTCTTTAGGATCACCCACAAATTCATCCGGATTGGACCGGAAGAACTCCCTCTTCAGAAAGGAAGGTCCTGCATCCTCAATACCAGCCTGAGCTTGATTCTCAGCTCTAAGAATGCCTACTGACTCCCTGAATGCCCCTGCTATCTCTCGGGCTAGAGCGCCCATAACCTGCTGGCCTACTGGCTCGGCCACATTGGCCTGGCCAATACCCTCTTCAACTGTCGGAATCTCCTCTGGCACAGGCATCTCCTGCCTGCCTGGCCTACCACGCCTACCGCGTCCTCGTCCTCGTCCTGACATCCTAATAAAGGAAACAAAGACATTAGCACATTAATAAATGTGCCGAAGCTAAACACTCGCGTCCTAATGTAATGGACAACAATAATACATTCCACGTAAGCACATAATCACATAAGCACCTACGAATTTCATTCCCGGATAATGATAGTCCCAAAGGGTTACTATAGTTCCGGTTGGAAGCAGCAGTGATCAAGTGCCTTTCCAACAAGACTACAAGAAACTCAAGGGTCCAATCAACATCCTAGAAACTACAATCCATACCCACATAATCACCTAAACATGTTATCACATAAGCATATAACATTACACTAAGTCTCTATCAAACGAGACGAACCCAATGTGATACTAATCACTTCCCACGTACCCAAAGTATTCAAACCCGGTACGCTCTGATACCAAGTTGTAACGCCCTAAAAATTAACCCATTATATATATATATATATCACAGACAGGCATTATTTAAAGAAGACAATATATATTAATTCATTCATCAGAGTATTACTAAATAAAGCATTACACGTAACATCAAATAAAATGTCCTACAGGCTTACATCTTTCCAAGCCAACACTTGGATACAAAAATATGAGTTCTAACTCAATACAAGAAAAGCCCTAGGCTTGAATGTTTACATGTAATAATAATTAAAGACAATTAACTAAAGGTAGTCTTCTCCAATCCAGAAGCCAAACCCTCCCAAGCTAAGTCCTTGGAGGTAGTTTATCACCTGAACCTGAAAATGATGTTCCCATATAGGGTGAGCCACAGCCCAGTAGAAATATACTAAACCACATATAAGCAATGAATAAAGCAATAGCATTCAACAGATGGTTAACCAAAATAATCGATTACTTCATTTTACAGACTCATGACATTATTGCCAAAGATACGTTTTACTTTCCAGTTTAATCAACATGGCTCAGAACCTGGCCAATCTTATAACAGTGAAATCACATATATCATATTCACATCCTTCCAATATTAACAACAAATGAGACTCAAGCTCAAATCAAACACTTCATACTTCCAGATTGATACACATTTTAGTGCTGTATCAATAAAACACTTCTATATAAATAAGCACACATAAAAGTGATGCTAATGGAGTCCATCCCCTATCTCCTCCCAAACAAAATCCGGTTTAGAGGTCCATCCCCTATCTTCCCCTAAACCGTGGAGTACATCCCCTATCTCCTCCCACACACAAACAATGTATGCAAATGCAATGCTCAATCAATACACGTATTATCTGTATCAATGCCACAGTCAAAATTAATGACTTAACCAATGTGATTAGTTTCAGTTATTCCTAATTCACATGCACTGTCTACAACAATCACGACTATCCTCCACCGATAGCCCAAAACAGTTATTTCTAAACTGAAAATAACCATGTCAACAATTCAATGGACAAATGATACCAATTACCCAATTATGCCATTTAATCAATAAATTCCCCAATTCCGTGAATTTAACCCTCTTTTCCCAATTCCATGAATTACTTATACAAAATAATTCAATAATACAACTAGGGTTTTTCCCAAAATTTACCCAAGTATTCCCAACATATCAAATTACTAAAACTTAGAACAAAACCTATAAGATGGAGTAGGAAATCCCTACCTCAAAGAAAACAACCCAAAAGGTGAAGAAAGAGATGAGTGCCCAAATACCAAAGTGCTCCAAATCGCCAAATGCTCAGATTAAATGGTAGCCCTTGCCTCACTCTATCTTTTTAATGAAGGATCTAGGGTAGAAACACACCCTAAGTGGATCAAATCTAAGAAAGAAGGTGAGTAGGGAGAGAGAGAAGTTGGACCTAGGGTTTGGAATCAAAAGAAAATGAAAAAGACTGATCAAATCCCGCTGCAGTGTATATAAACTGGACAGGCTCGCTCGAGCGAAGACTTGGTCGCTCGAGCGACCAGACACAGAGAAACTACGCTCGAGCCAAGGAAGCCTTGCTCGAGCCAACAACTCAAATGCTCGCTCGAGCGAAAGAAAGCTCGGTCGAGCGAAGAACTCAAACCCTCAGGTCTGAACCCAGACACACGCTCGAGCGAAGGAACTATAGCTCGAGCGAAGGATGAACTAACTCGCTCGAGCGAAGAAAAGCTCGCTCGAGCCAAGAATGCACAGCTACAGGTCCAAATCAAACACTACCTCTCGCTCGAGCGAACAACTCCTCGCTCGAGCGAAGAACCAAAAACCTGGACAGCAACTCTTGGTTTCTAAACCCAACCAACCTGCCCAACACATCCTATAATTCCAAATGAGAAGAAAAAAAATAAGGGACAACAACAACAATTATACAATGACAGAATCTACGGAACCTAAGTCCGGATACAATAATCAAATGGGAAAAGACCGGGGTCGATATAGTTCCCCTCCCCCCCCCCCAATTCTCTCCCCTATGCTATGCTATTTTCTTTTCTCTGAAATATTCTTCTTCTGTGCTATTCCTTGCATCTTTCCATTACCGAAGCTTAGTTAGCCCTGTTTTTTCTTCTCTGTTTCCTATTGGAATATTTTAGGGCTTCCTCATGTGTTCAATCACTGTACTTAAAATTTTGTCATTCACAACAAATTCGAACCCTCAGTTGTGTTAAAGTTCCAAAAAGAAGAAAAAAAAAAGAAAAAAAGAAAGAGAAATCCCTCTATTGTAATAAAGATATGAGATGATGCTGGTATGGAGAAATAAACCCAAAAAAAAAATGGTAAGACAGATATTTATTTGGGATACTTACGTGTAGATCCTAATAAGTGAACTTCTTATCTAATAGGACCTGTGAAAAAAATTTGTCATAAAAAAATGTCACTAATTGTAAGTTTTAGCGACAAATTATAAAATCATGAAAAAAAAGTCACTAATTGTCAATTTTTAGCGACATATATAAAAAATTGTCACAAAAAAATTTATTTTTAGTGACAATTTTACCAAAACTTATTTTCAATAGGACTTGATGGGAATTAAGTCCAACTATTAGGACCTATTGGCAGTTTACCTACTTATTTGTACCTGCAGTTGGCTGCTTATACATATACATAAGGAATGTATTGGATGATGGGCCAATATTGGCCTTTCCCCTTTTCACACTTCTGTTTCAATATTGGATTACATCCCCAGATATCAAGTGTTTGGAGAGAGGTGAGGTTTTGAAACTCCTCATAAGAGAGTCTTTCCAGATTTGGGAAGTTGAAGATGATCAATTTGATGAGAGAGGTGGGCAGGAACATCCCTTCTTCTCCCCATGGCCAACCTCTTCCTCGAAGTACAAGTGTTGTAAGAGAAGAGAGTTTGTGCAAACCCCACTCTAATAGAGATGGAGGTGGAAGAAGTTGACCGACGTCCACTATGGTATTCCCAATTTCAAGTGAAGTGATGTTGGTGGGGAAACTCCCTTCCTTGAGAAAGTATGAGACCATTCCTGCTCTGCAATTCTGTAAACATAGATCTTGAAGCGAAGTGAGTTGGTTGATGTTGTTGTTGTTCTCGTCAAGAGCACCAAGTGACAGGGACTCCAGATTATAACATGATCTTATCTCCAATTGACCGAGATTTCTGAGACTATTGGCATTGGGTAAAGATTTGAGCCTCTCACAATATTGGATACGAATAGATTCAAGAGATAGACCATCCATTTTGATCCCTTCCTCAGCAAAAAGTGACTAATTTTCTGCAAACCTTAATCTGAAGTTGATTTAGCATGGATGGTAGCCCACCTATTGGTGTTAAATATGTTAGCTTTACACATGCAGAAACCCACAACACTTGGAGATTATTGAATGTCATCAACTCTGGTTGGGACTTCGAAGCATTGCAAGTATCAATCACAAGCATAGGTGGCAAACCTTTCTTTGGAAAAGAGACAAGACTTTTACAATTATCCATTTTAAGCACCCGAAAAGATGTGTAGGTGTGGAAATCGTGTAGCAGTTTCTCCAGCACTCTACAATCACTAATATGTAAATACTCGAGTCTCGTCATGCAAGAAAGCCCCCCATGTTGCTCCTTTTTCCGACCTTCTTTTTTTTTTCTTAATCTTTTTCAAAAAAGCAAATGAATTTGCCACATCCATAAATCTTCAAATGACAGAGGTAAGGGAGACAATATTGCAGTCTCACATTATTCTCCCACAGCATCGCGAATTCTTTTCAATTACTAATGTCTAATTTCTCGAGTCCCTTTAAACCTCGAGTAAACCATGTCAGTAGGAACGCCAGATTTTCAACACAAGAAATGTCCAAAGCAGTTATTGAAGTCAGATTCTTAGACGTTGCATTATCTAGTAACACTTCATCAGCTATGCTTGGATAGTAAAAGGAATCAGGAACTGTAACAAAACTAATATCCAAGGTGAAGGAATCAAGGTCAAGCTTGTTCTTCATCTCTAAGAGTGCTGGAAGGCTTGGGAGCATGACATGACTCATAAACAATGACGTGAGTGATGGAAAAACAAGTCTCGAAGCATCAATCAACAATTGTGAGCAACGATTAATCTCAAGAGATTTACCACAAGGAAGATCATTGGGTGATCTTCCAACAAGTTCGGGACATCATTCAATTTTAAGAGATTTTAAACAAGGAAGATAATTGGGTAATCTTCCTTTGAGTCTCGTACACAATATGATGGAAAGCTCACTGAGCTGACCGAACGGCTAAACTCCCTCGATTTCAAAAGTAGACCAATCCTCCCATTTTGGCATATTCACAAAGCTCAATCTCTCTAGAGAGGGGAAAAGTTTGTTACCACATTGCTGCCCATAGAACTCACAACCAAGGCACTTTATTGCACTCATTCCTTCAATATAAAGGTGTTTAAGTGAAGGTCGTTATCCAAGCAGTGGCAAAGATGTGCAATATTTACAATATTCTAATCAAATAGACACTATTTCAGAGAACAAAGCATCTCCCACCCATTTAGATAATCTGGAATTACCAACAGATGGTAAGTTGTTCCAACAAATTGCAAGGTCTTATCATGTCAAGCACATTGATATCAATTTTGTCATTTTGTGGACTATGAGAGACATCTCATTCTAGAGATAACTCTTTTAACTTCTCCTTAGATATTAAATTGGCATTCCTTACATCCTTACCAGAACTTACATTCTCCAGTTTTGATATGTGTATTGCCCCACGAATATGTGATTAGTTTTTCAGCTCTTCTATTTTATGCTCACTACCTTTACCCACGATGAAATTTGACAATGTTTGTAGCTTTGTTAATTACCTATCTGTAGCAGCATCTCTTCTAATGATCGAATATTCGCACCGGTCATATCAAAATGGTGTAGGTTCACCAGGTTTCTCATGTTTGGAGGCAACTTCTCAAGTTGATGACAAGATTTCAAAAACAAGACTTGTAAATTATAGAGTCATTACTGAGTCAGGTAATTTTCCAATCCAAGAATGGGATACATCGAGATACCGTAGACGCTTTAGATCTCCAATAGAATCTGGTAGTTCATCTATCCGAAAACTACACAAAAGCAATTCAAGTAAGCACATTAACACTAGCAACAAATCATGAAGTAAGTACCTTGTTATATAGTTGTAACTATGCGGCAAAAACTCTAAAAAGGTTCGTAAGCATTTGGCATCATCGAAAGCTTTGAATTTTTTTTGATTCCGTCATATTCACTAGCAACATAAGATGAATGTCAAGCTTTGTCTGAAATTTTCTTCTACTTGCCACCCTCTAAATTATTCTCCAACCTAAAATAGATGTCCCCTGTAATTGCTTGAGCCAAATCATTGATGAGGTCATGGATTATGAATAGCAATTTATTAGGACTTGACGATTGGAAAAATGACCTCGACACCAATTCATGAAAATACCTGCGTCCTACATCTTCTATTTGTTCTCCACCTTCTGGGTGTTCAATTAAACCTTCTGCCATCCATAGCAAGACTAATTCATCATCCCCAAATTTGTAAATCCTTTAGGACAATTGCACAATAATCAAAGCACCTCTTCAAATGGGAAGGGAGATGATGACAGCTCAATTTGAGTGATAGGAGAATGCGGCTTTCCTCGTTTGGTAAATCCCATATATTGGTAGTTAGTAACATTTTCAATTCATGCTCATTTTGTTAACAACGTAATAAGCCACTGAGGGCCCTTGCTGCCGGTGGCAAGCCTCCGCACTTAGCAACAATTTGTCTACCAATTGATTCCAATTCTGCATGTTCGCTAATATTTATATTCTTGAATGCATGATGGAAAAATATTAACTAACAAACATTAGGTGATATGCTTGGCAAATTGTGATATTTAATCGTCTTCACTTTTTTCGCAACAGCTGCGATTCGCGTTGTCACAATGATTTTAGTGTTGGAAATACTTCTCAAGCTCTTCATTGAAAAGAAATGGTGAATTTAGATTTTGGATTTTTAGAGATATGTTATATTATGGCCTATAGATTTTAGGTTTTGGATTCTGATTTGGTTTACATTCTAATTTCGACATTTTGGACTTCTATTCGTGTTTCTTAATCAAACACTGAATCTAATCGTATTGACTTTTCCAGTTTTTTTTTTTTTGAAAATTTTACATACATACTTGTGAATATATGTAAATTTGTGCCCTATTCTGGTTCAAGATTGACAAGTTATGAACTTATAAAGCATCTCCAATCCTTCATCAATATTTTCACCTAATTCAAATTTGATGAAAAAATGGCTAAAGTTGTGCTCTCCTACCATTTTATCAAATCTGTATGAAATCAAGGAAGATAATTATTATAGCGATCCCGGGTTGTACAGTGATCTGGACATGTGTCCGTGGATGTTGGTAGTTGTTTATTATCTTGTTTGCATCCTGTTTACTTGTATATTGAGTTATAGAATGTGTTGGGCAGGTTTGTTACAGGTTGGTTGTGTTTGGGAGCCTAGTGCTGCTGCCCAGATTTTTGGACCTTCGCTCGAGCGAGGAGTTGGTCGCTCGAGCGAGAGTTGAGTTCGTGCCTGGTGGATCGAGCCAGAGTGGCTTCGCTCGAGCGAGCGATTGCGTCTGGTTCTGGACCTGAGAGTTGCATTTCTTGGCTCGAGCGAGTTTTCTTCGCTCGAGCGGTCTGGTTTGTTCTTCGCTCGAGCGAGAAGTCTGTCGCTCGAGCGTGCTGGTGGCAGACCTGAGGGTTTGAGATGTTAGCTCGAGCGAGCATTCTTTTGCTCGAGCGCACTTCTGAGTTTTCGGATCGAGCGAGAACTTCTTGGCTCGAGCGAGAGTTTTCTGTGTCTGGTCGCTCGAGCGACAAAGGCTTCGCTTGATCGAGCGTGTTTTATATCAGCGGTCAGTAGCGTTTTTGAACATCAGTTTTTCACTTTCTTTTTCTTTCAAACCCTAGATCTGAGACTCTCTCTCTCTAAACCTACACTCTCTCTAAGATTCGATCTCCCTAGAGTGTGAATCTAACCTAGGGCCTTTGTTAAAAAGATAGAGGGCGTTGAGAGCTTCGACTTAATCTGAAAAAGTTTGGATTTGGAGCACGTTGATCTTCGAGTCTTCATCTCCTTTTTGGCTCAAACTTCGAGGTAGGGATATCCTACTCCTCTCTATGGATTTTGTCTTTAAATTTTAGTATTTTGAGATGTTGGGGTTAGTTTGGTAATTTGGTGAAAGTTTGGGGCTTTTGTGTTATTTTACAAAAGTTGGGGTTTTATTCATAATAAACCTAGATGCATGTTTGGCATAGAGAAATGGAATAAATTTTGAATCATTGGTGAAAATGGGACCTAAGGGTTGAAATGTCAATTAAGGATAATGACCTAATTACATTGTTTGATTAATTGGGATAATTAATTGTGAGAAATGAGGAAATGAAATGTTGATTGAATATCCATTGTGCATTTATTTTCTGTTTAGAGATAACTGCTTTGGGCTATCGGTGGAGGATAGTCGTGATTGTTGTAGACAATGCATGATGATTAGGCAAACGGAAACTAATCAATGGAATGTGTCATGGAATTTGACGGTTGATAGAATACATTAATTGTATGTATTGAGTGATTGTATATAGAACCAATGTGTTTGTATACGTTATGTGTAGAGGAGGAGATGGGGGATGTACTCCGCGGTTTAGGGGAAGATGGGGGTTGTACCTCTAAACCGGATAGTGTTGGGAGAAGATAGGGGATGAACTCCGTAGATACAGCTCATATGCTTGTCTAGAGAAGTGAAGATAGAGCTCATATGCTTATCTTTGTGAAATGTGGATACAGCTTATATGCTTGTCTGTGAATGTGGGATATAGTTTTTATACATATCTGTTGAGAATGTGGATAGAGCTTATATGCCTATCTGTTGAAAAGGGGAAAATGAAAAGTAACTTGGACTCATAAGTCGTATGACATAAATATGTGATTTATGTGAATGTATCAGTGTTGGCCATCTATCAATTGCTAATCTTTTAGTCATTGTTCGTGGTTGGTTTAGTGTATTTCTACTGGGCTGTGGCTCACCCTATATGGGAATATCATTTTCAGGTACAGATAGCATGCCACCTCCAAGGACATAGCTTGGGAGGCTAGAGGCGGACATACTTTTGTCGTTTTACTTTTTGATGTATTACATGTAAATTAAAGCCAAGGGCTTAATGTGTAAATGAGTTAGTACTGTTTTGTTGTAACCAAGTGTTAACTTGGAAAGCTGTAAGCCCATAGGGCATTTGCTTTTGTTGTTAACATGTAATACTTTTGTAATGGAACTCTGATAAATGGAAGAATGTGGAACTTTTACATATCAATGCATATCTTTATTGATGGGTTTAATGTTGTTATTTTGAGGGCGTTACAATTATTTTCACCAAAATCAAAGATGAACCAAATCCTTCACCAATTTTCCAACAGTCATATTTTACTCAAATTTGATGAGATTTTAAAAAGAGTAAGGATTGGAGATGGTTTTCTTTGATAAAAAATGGGTAAAATAGGTTTTTTAGGATAAGTTTGTAAATTCGCAAAAGATTTGATGGAAAAAAGAGAGTAAGGATTAGAATGTTTCATATCAGATCAAGCTTTTAACGAAATTTTCAACTCAAATTTGATGGAAAAAGAAGTGTAAAGATTGGAGATGCTCTAATCAAATTAACTATGTTATATTACACTTTGTTCAAAAAATGTACGGTACATAAAAAATCAATGGTTAGGATTAAGCCACATTATTAAAGGTGACCTGCTAAACAGGTCACTTTTTATAGTTATGAGCTAAAATCATATTTCTTCATAACTATAATCAAATTGATCATAACTTAGGTATAACCACATCTCATAACCAACACCATTTTGCTCATAACTAATATCACATATTTCATAACGACATCTCATAACCAACACCATTTTGTTCATAACAAATATCACATATTTCACAATCATAATCACATATCTCATAACCAACACCACTTTGATCATAACAAATATCACATATCTCATAACCATTGATCACATATCTCATAACTACTACCCACATAAATCATAATCACATCTCATAACCAGCCCCTTTGAGTCATAACCAATTCACATGTCTCATAACCACTAGTCACATATCTCGTAACCAACACCTTTTTGTCATAACCAACATCACATATCTCATAACCACTAATCACATATCTTATAATTAACACCTTTTTGCTCATAACCACACCACTTTGATCATAACCACATCTCATAATCAGCCTCTTTGAGTCATAACCAATATCACATATCTCATAACCAACATCACATGTAACGCCCTCAAAATTAACCCATTATATATATATCATTGACATGCAATATTTAAAGAAAACAATTCATTAATTCATTCATTAGAGTATTACTAAATAAAAGTGTTACATGTAACATCAAATTAAATGCCCTATGGGCTAACATCTTTCCAAGCCAACACTTGGACACAGAATATGAGTTCTAACTCAAATACAAATAAAGCCCTAGGCTTGAATGTTTACATGTAATATCAAATAAATAAATAACAACTAAACTAAACAGAGTCTTCAACTCCAATTCCTTCCAAGCTAAGTCCTTGGAGGTAGCTTATCACCTGAACCTGAAAATGATGTTCCCATAAAGGATGAGCCACAGCCCAGTAGAAAAATACTAAACCAAATATAAGCATTGGATAAAGCTATAGCATTCAATAGACGGTTAACCAAGATAATCAATTATAACTTGATACTGTCTCATGACTCTAATGTCTATGACATGTTTCAATTCCCATTATTATCAATATGGCTCAGAACCTGGCCAAACTTACAACAGTGAACTATATATCACATTCACATTACTTCCAATATCAACAACACAGATGAGACTCAGGCTCATATCAAAACACTTCGTACTTCTCATTTGATACACATTTTAGTGCTGTATCAATAACATGTAAAAACACTTCAATATAATAAGCACACATAATAGTGATGCTAATGGAGTCCATCCCCTATCTCCTCCCAAACAAAAATCCGGTTTAGAGGTCCATCCCCTATCTTCCCCTAAACCGTGGAGTGCATCCCCTATCTCCTCCCAAACAATATGCATATGCAATGCTCAATCAATACATGTATTTTCTGTATTAATTCAATAGTCTAAATTTATGACTTAAACAAATTGATTAGTTTCAATTTTCCCTAATCCACATGCAATGTCTACAACAAACACGACTATCCTCCACCGATAGCCCAAAACAGTTATTTCTAGACTGGAAATAAATATATCAACAATTCAATAGGCGAGTGATTTTAATTATCCAACTACACCATTTAATCAATGAATTCCTCAATTTCCTTAAATTAATTATACAAATTAATTTATTAATACAACTAGGGTTTTTCCCAAAATTACCAAAGTACTCCCAACATATCAAAATACCAAAACTTAGAACAAAACTTATAGGATGGAGTAGGAAATCCCTACCTCGAAGAAAATAACCCGAATGGAGAAGACGAAGATGAATACCCAAATTCCAAAGTGCTCCAAACCACCAAACGTTCAGATTGAATGAAAGCTCTTGACTCACTCTATCTTTTAAATAAAGGACCAAGGTTAGATACTCACTCTAGGTAGATCAATTCTTAGAGAGAAGGCAGGTTTAGAGAGAGAGAAAGAGAGAGAGACTCTCAAGGAGCGGTTTTCTAAAAGTTAAGAAAGAAAAGTAGGTCAAAAAGTGATCCAAAAAGTGAAATCTAGGACTGATGTAGTCGACTCCCCGCTCGAGCGTGAAAATCCCCGCTCGAGCGTCAGACACAGACTCATGCTTGAGCGTGAAAAGAGCCGCTCGAGCATCGATTGCACACTTCCAGAA
The DNA here is from genome assembly GCF_055761805.1 of Camellia sinensis. NCBI lineage: Eukaryota > Viridiplantae > Streptophyta > Magnoliopsida > Ericales > Theaceae > Camellia > Camellia sinensis. The sequence goes on from NC_138962.1 coordinate 106,700,064, forward strand.
GTTTTGCAGGCGATGGTACCCGCTCGAGCGCCAAACTCTCCGCTCGAGCGGAGGGACTGCAAAGTAAAGTACTGGGAGATGGAAAAACACGCTCGAGCGTCAAAACTCCCGCTCGAGCGTATAAGCAACAACGAAGAGCCCGCTCGAGCGTTAAAACTTCCGCTCGAGTGTGAAGCCCAAAATCTGGGCATCACCTTTTGGTTTCAAAGTGCAACCAACCTGTTCCAAACCTGCCCATCACAACCTAAGACCCTAATACAAAGAGTAAAGGCTAGAAGTGATAATGATACAAAAACAAGTCCACGGAACCAAGTCCAGAATACAGTATACAAAGGAAGGAAAAACCGGGGTCGCTATATCACATATCTCATAACTACTAGTCACATATCTAATAACCAACATCACATATCTCATAACCACTAGTCACATAACCAATATCTCATAACTCATAACCATTAATACATATAGCATAACCAAACACCCTTTGACACCACTTTACTCATAACCATTACCCACATATCTCATAACCACTAACACATATAGCATAACCAAACACCCTTTGACACCACTTTGCTCATAACAATTACCCACATATCTCATAACCACTGACACATATAGTATAACCAAACACCCTTTGACACCACTTTGCTCATAACCATTACCCACATATCTCATAACCACTAACCAATATAGCATAACCAAACACCCTTTGACACCACTTTGCTCATAACCATTACCCACATATCTCATAACCACTAACACATATATCATAACCAAACACCCTTTGACACCATTTTGCTCATAACCATTACCCACATATCTCATAATCACTAACACATATAGCATAACCAAACACCATTTGACACCACTTGCTCATAACCATTATCCACATATCTCATAACCAACATCACATATATCATAATTACTAATGACATACTCATAATCACTAATCATATATCTCATTACCTTTACCCACATATGTTATAACCACATCTCATAACCAGCACCCTTTGTTTCATAATCAATATCACATATATCATAACCACTAATCGTACATCTCATAACCACTACCCACATATAGGGGTGTAAATTTGGCCCACGAGCTCGCAACACACCCCAAGTCCGCTCGTGCCCTAGGTAGGCCCAACTAGGCTCAAGCCTAAACCCAACCTAAGACCCTGGTTATGTGTTCTAGAGCCTGGCCCGACCCTAGTGTATTATGGAGTGTGACCCATCCCGTGAGCTCGCCCTGAAATTTTCTTTCCCATCTGGCTTGACCCAACCCCAATGGCTCCCTGCCCCCCTTGTCAGTGCAATGGTCAAAAATTTAAATCAAAACAATTTGAAAGAGTCATATAACCGTTAATTCCACCAACAATCAATTTTATTTATTTTTATTTTTATATATATAAATTAACTCCTCCCTCCCAAGTCCTATAAATACCACCCCTCTCACATTTTATTTCTCACAAACAAATCTGTCTCTCAAACTCTCATTCTCTCTGAACTCTCAACTCTCTCAATTAATTTTGAAGTGTCATCCTTAAGTGACAATTGCAATTGATCACCTATCTCTGTTTTAGATTTATTTTTAGTCATAGTATCTTCATTAAAGATAATAGAAATAATAATATACAAATGATATATTTTTTAAAATATCTATATACACTTATAGACATATATATATTTATAATTTAACTAAAATTTAATAAAAAATATGCTGAAAAAAATTATCTATAATGTGATTTTATTTTGTTGTACTAAATAATTTTTCTCTTAATTTTTTTTCCCAACTTTTCTTCATTTTTTTCTCCACTCAATTTTCTTTCCCTTGATTTGTTCTAGTTGTGCCTGAACTCTCTCTATTTCTTAATCAGACTTCTCTATTTCGTTCAAATCATCGAACGACCATCGTTGATAGTTCTTCCTCATTGGATTCTTCTTCTCTATACTCTTGTGTCTCTACAATAGATCCTTGAACTCGTCACTATTCTCTCTGTCTATTTCAACACTATTCATTCTTATGATATTTCTCTATCTAGTAAATGCATTTATCTCGAAACTCTAGCTCTTTCACATTAATATGTCATACATATACAAACCTTTGGCCGTAGTTATGATTTTATCAATTTGTACATATGTTATAGACTGTTGAAAAATGAATATTACGCATTTTGTTGTACTGTTCTGCTATCTCAACTTTCTTCATCCGTCAAACATCTCTCTCATTCCTTACTGTCACTGTAGATATCTCCGATGTTCCTTATCAGAAACAACACCATCTTTGACATTATTTTCACAGGTGATAAGTCTGTTCAGTCTCTCTTTCTCATATTCTCTTTCCTTTTGCTCTATTGGTTAATCTTCTCTAACTCTCATTTTGTGTTCCATGGCTATAAGTCGTGGATTAAATTATTTAATTATTGTCATTACATTTTGTGTTTATCTGTATCATTAGAGATCCCGATTGGTCTGAAACAGAGAGAGCAGAGAGAAGAGAGAAGAAGAGGAAGAGGAAGAGTAAGAGGAAGGGAAAGAGAGAAAGAGAAGAGAAGGGAAGAGGGAATGAAGAGAGAGAGAGGGTCAATCGCTGCCGCCTCCGCCTCCGCTTCCGATCGTCACAGCCCGGCCTCCGATCTCTGATCTCCGCCTCTGATCTATGTATAAGGATGATGTGTTGAAGTTTTTTTTTTCAGATTTTTTACATTTTTTTTGTCTCTCTCTCTACTGTGTTGACGAAGATGTGTTGGGTTTCAGATTTTTACATTTTTTTTTTGTCTCTCTCTCTGCTGTGTTGATGAAGATGTTGGGTGGTTGATGATGATTCTCTCTCTCTCTCTGCTACTCTCCTCTTCTCTTCTTTCTTCTTATTCTTCTTCTTTGTTCTTCTTCTTTTTTGATTTTTCTTCTTCCCAGTTATTGAAAAAAAAAAAATCAAAACGACGAAACAACGTCGTTTTGAATTCGGGCCAAATGTGAGCTCGAAAATTTCGAGCTACCTAGCATAATTGTTTCTATAATTTTAAACAATTTTGTTACGCCAATTAGTGATGCAGTTATGTATTTTCTATTTTATAACACAAAACTTTGTGATTTGATTACGATATTTATAGTTTCTAAAATTTTAAATATTTTTATTACGTCAATTAATTGTATGATTATACATTTTGTAGTTGATGAGTAAAATACTTTCTTTTTTTATTAATTTTACTTAATAAAAATAGATGAGGATTTATACTAAAAATAAATAAATAAAAATTGAGTGTAAATTGATAAAATTATAAATTAATAATTTATTTTATTGTAAAACTTTAAATGTTTTAATTTTTTTTATTATGATTATTACATAATTTCCCCCAAATAATTTCCTCCAAAAATTTGGAACAAACCTCCAAATTTTGTGAAAATCAAAATTCCGTTCTTCCATGACAAATCCCTCATACTCCCAAACGCCTTCAAAAATTTCTCTCTCTCTGTCTCTCTCCCTTGGTCATTGCCACTGCCTTTTCCACCACTGAGACCTGTTTTTCTTTCACCGTCGCATCCTCCACCACGGAGAAAAGCTCCCAAAGCTGTTGACGAAGATCTCTATAGGATCTCGCCGGAGCTCCTCCTCGCCAAGCACCGAAGAGTGAGTTTATTCCTCTGCCCTTTTCTTTTCCTCGTTTTAGCAAGCTACATGCCTCAATGTATGTCTCTCTCTCTCTCACTCACTCTGCAACTTGTTTCTCTCCCTTTTTCCATCTCCATTCTATGAAACCCTAGACCGAAATCCCCTTCTTCGAAACTGCCCCTTTCACCTTTGTGAACCCACTGGGTTGGTTTATAAAATTAGGAAAATATGATTTGAATAAGTTTAGGTTTTTTATGTTTGTTAGTTGTGTTGATTCCATATATATATATACTTGAAATTTGGCTTGTGTATGAAATCTGATGTGTGGGTACTCATGTAACTAATATGAGACTAATTTTTTATTTGAAATCTGTTTATTTGTTTTTCTAACAATTACTTGAAATTTTTTATGTGTGAAATTTTCTAATAATTACTTGAAATCTTGTGTGTGAAATCTGTTTATTCATGTAACTGATATACTTGAAATTTTTTATTTTTCTAACAATTACTCTTGTGGTGGCTTGATTTTCCTATAAGAAACAAAATTAAAGTGGTTTGGATGTATTACCTTTAGCAATTTTCTGGGAATTGTATAAACTGAGAAACGAATGGATATTTTGATGTTACTGTATAAACCCATTAAGGTTTTATGGTTCACAAGCTCACAGACAAACAATTGGATATTGTAAGTTCATGAAGATGCATTGATAATTCTTTGTCACATTTCCCTTTTCATTACTCTTCCTAAATCCCTCCTAAAATACTAGATCCAAATACAACTTTAGTCGATCAAACAATGGATATTGTCAATAGTAGTATACCTGTAATCTCCTGGTAAGATGGGTATAATTTTCCAAATTGGCCAAGTAATAGAATCTTCAATAGCATTTCGTATCATGTCCTACATAAATAAAAACGACAGCTTCATGTTACAACACACCTAAGGATCCAAAAACCCTACATCCATAATTGTAAAGAATATATAACCCGTCTAAAGATAAGTTAGTCAGTTACACACGAGTGTGAAACAAATAATAATAAAATAAAAATATAAAATTTCTCAAACCTCAATAGCATCAGAAATTCCGAGAATTGCTGATAATTCCCCACCTACAACTTTGAGTGTAAAGTCCATGTTTTTCTGTGGCAAAATAATAGGGGAAATTGTAGTATCAAAAATCAAGTGCATAGTAATTTTTCAAAATTTTATATAATTCTGTTTATGATGACATGATAAATATATGAATATTTGCACAAATTTGCGTGATTTATCATGAAGATGACTTCCAAAATGTTGGAAACTAGACTAATAAGTTCAAAGAGTGACAAAGATACAAAGTACCCACCTTTTCCATCAAAGAATAACAAACAGCCCCAAAATATGGAAACTCGTCAACTAGTGGTTTGAAAATTAATCTGACAACTCCCGTGAATCCAATATTTTGACCTCGATGAAAATATATACAAAAAAATATTAAAGTGGCATCTTATGGTAAAATTCCAATAACCGAACATTCTTTACATATATAAGTGATAATGCAATCATGAATGCAAGTTGCAACTTGGCATATTTTGCAGTTTATCTAGCTGAATGTACACTTGCGGATCTTATGCTTGTATTATCAGGATGTTGTATATATGAAATGACTTCTCATAAGCCTGCATTTAAAGCATTTGTAAGTTTCAAGAACTCTGTTTCCTCTGTTTCTGTCAGAATTATGTAGCAAAGCTTTCTTGTGAGTGTCCTGTGGTAAATGTTCTGTTAGTTGGTACTGAATATAGTTAAAACTGACCATGGATATGGCTATTTTGCTATGTAACTTTGTGAACAATACATCATATAAAACATGATTCATAATTTTAAATGCAATATATATTGCAGTTTACAAAATGGGGCTCAAGTATTTTTGCCATTTTGTGACACAAGAAAGCTCATATCTGTATCAGATTTTGGGAACTCTGTCTCTCTTGTTGGTTATATTTGGTTTAATTTTTGGGGAGTAGGCACATTGTGCTGTTGTGAACTTATTGCTTTGTTGAGGGAGTTCATTTGTTGCCTGCCTGTAGTACTTACAAGTTGTGTGACTTGGTAGACATTTTGAAAACTATAGGTCAAACAGTAATTTCTGAAAAGTTTTTTTTTTTAGGGGGGGGCGCTGCTGTCCTTCATACAATGCTAGCTCTGCTTTTGTCAGTTTGTGTTAAAATGTTTGGTCTTATAGAGGTGAGGCAGGGATAAAATCTTGTTTTTTTTGGCTAGGTCCTAGCCTCAATTGTGGAGGCTCAGGCCACACAACCATTAAATAGATACATTGCCTTCTGAACATCTGGTATCATTGATCTACACCGGTGAAAGCTCTTTCTGAGAAACTGCTGAACCCATGGTATTCTTTATTCTTTTTTTTACACTTTCGGAAAATGTTTTATGTAGGAGAAGCATTAATATAAGCATATGAATGATTTACCATTGCCTTAGATAATCTACATGATTCCTAATTTATTAAATAGGACTCAGCTAGTTGTGGTTGTTATAGCTAATATATTGCCATTCATAGTCATCGGCATAAGCCTTTTCTATTAAGTTTCACTAATAATTTTAAATCCCTGTAATGTATCTACCAAAATTCTAAGCCAAGACGTGTTTAAGGTACTTATTATCTTTATATTTCAATTGGATTTAAGTTTTGGAAGGTATATATATGAACTAAGAAATAAACATATATTTGCTATGTTGTTGTTTGTCTGCAAAGAAAAAGCTGAAAATAATATTTGGTAGATTGTAATGCAAAAATGATATCATACTGCAAATAGAGAAGCATGACATTGTTTGTAATCATCATGGTAACTGTAAGGATAGTAGTCATAGGTCCTTGATGGTCACTGTGGTTCTAGATGTGATGGGTGTGTCAATAGTGGAGTGCCTGTGGTAGTATGGGATAGAGTGGTAATCATGATGTGATGTGTTGTATTGCAAGTGGTATCAATAGATATGTCATGGTGATCCTGGTAATGGTAGTTTTGATATAGATTGACATGTATGGCTGTTTCATAACCTCTATGGTGGTGATAGTAATCAACCATTTTAGGTGCTGGCAGTTATAGCGACCCCGGTTTTCCCTATTGTTGTTTAACTATAATCCGGACTTGGTTCCGTAGATTTGTTGTTGTCCTATTCTCATTGCAGGCCTTTACTCTTTGTATTTGAGTCTTGGGTTGTGTTGGGCAGATCTGAAACAGGTTGGTTGAACTTAGAAACCTAGAGTTGATGCCCAGAATTTGGCCTTCACGCTCGAGCGGGGATTTTGACGCTCGAGCGGGCCCTTCGTTGTTGCTTTTCCGCTCGAGCTGGCGTTTTGGCGCTCGAGCGTGGATTCCCATCTCCCAGTATCTTCCTCTGCAGGTCTTCGTGCGCTCGAGCGGGAGTTTTGACGCTCGAGCGGGGACCTAGTCTGCAAAACTTCTGGAAGTGTGCAATCTACGCCCGAGCGGCTCTTTCCGCGCTTGAGCGTGAGTCTGTGTCTGACGCTCGAGCGGGGGTTTCCACGCTCGAGCGGGGAGTCGATTATATCAGTCCATGAAATCACTTTTTGAATCACTTTTTCACACCCATTTCTCTGTCTTACTTTTCCAAAAAAGCCATTTGAGAGCTCCTCTCTCTAAAACCATAACTTCTCTCTAAGTATTGATCTAGCTAGGGTGTTTTCCTCACCTTTGGTCTTTACAAAAGTTGGGTTGATCGTCAAGGGCTTTCCTTTGATCCGAAAATTTCAAGTTTTGGAGCACGTTGAGTTCCGTCATCTTCTTCCCTTGAGCCCCGAATTTGAGGTAGGGATGCCTACTCACTATTATGGTCTTCGACATAGATTATTGGTAGTTTTGATAAAGTGTTGAAGTTGGTTGATTTTGGGACTTAGGGTTTCACAATGGTATAAACAAGGGTTTGTTATTTTGATTCTTAAACATGTATTTGGGTCTCAAAATGATGATTTGAGTGTTGGTTGTTGATATTTAAACCTGTGGTTAATATTGAGAGTTGGGGGAGAAAGCCCTAATTTGTGTATTGATTAATTGATATAATTAAATTTGGGAAAGTTATGGATTTGTGAAATTGAAGTGAATATAATGAAATTGGCTCATTATTAGATGGACTAGTGGAGTTGGATTTATTCATCGCTCATTTGTGCAAATGTTGAAAATTTTATCTGTTGGAGCTTTTATTATCTGTTTAGAAATAATTGCTTGGGCTACCGGTGGAGGGTAGTTTCGATTGTTGTAGACAATGCATGAGGATTAGGTAAACTAAAACTAATCGAATGGACGTGTCATAGAGTGTGACTGTTGAATGAATACATTAACTTTATGTATTGATTGATTATGTATACTACCAATGTGTAAATATATATGTTGTTTTGTGTGAATGGTTTATTGGAAGAAAGGGGTTGGACCTCTAAACCAAACGGTTTATTGGAAGAAAGGGGTTGGACCTCTAAACCGAACGGTTTATTGGAAGAAAGGGGCTGGACCTCTAAACCGGAAATTGATACAGCTCATATGCTTATCTATTGAAGTGTTGATATAGCTCATATGCTTATCTATTGAAGTGTTGATATAGCTCAGATGCTTATCTGTTGAATTGTTGATATAGCTCATATGCTTATCTGTTGATTTGTTGGTATTGCTCATATGCATATCTAATGGGAAATGGGAAATATTTGACATGAGTTACTGTCTCATCTAGGTTGTTGGCTAGGTTCTGAGCCGTAGTTGAATTGTGAATTGGATAAGAAATGGAAAATGAAATGAAACATGAATGCAGTGGTCTTGTAACGAAAGTGGAGTGTGAATTGATTGGTGTGAGTTAAACGTTTATCAATTGCTAAAGTCTTAGTTATTGCTCATACTGTGTTTAGCATATTTCTACTGGGCATTGGCTCACCCTATATGGGACATCATTTTCAGGTACAGGTAGCATGCCACCTCCAAGGCCATAGCTTGGATAGAGATGAGAGTTGAAGACTCTTTTTGATTCTTTTGTTTGTATTAAACATGTGTACCAAGCCTTGGGCTTTCCTTGTATAGAGTTAGTACTCTTTTTTGTTGTAATCAAGTGTTGACTTGGAAAGCTGTAAGCCCTTAGGGCATTTACTTTGTTGTTAACATGTAATACTGTTGTGAGAACTACTCTGATGAATGGAAATGTGTTGATTTCTCTTATATCATTGCATGTCTAGAGTGTTGGGTTTTGTGTATTATTTAGAGGGCGTTACAACTGGTGTTGGGCCATTGATGGTGGTGGTTGTAGTATTATGAGGAAAAAATCAGGGTTAGGCCATTGATGGTGGTGGTCATAGAATTATTTGTTTCAACAAAATGCAAATTTTTGTATTTTTGCTTCCAAAAAATTTAGCTCTTAATTCCAATGCCAAATACGAGTTTTTCTTGTCCCTCTATTCTTTTTACAAAATCTATTGTCTTTTTAAAAGGCTATCCAAATACTATACTAAAGGGCCTTTGCGGTCTCAAAAGCAAAGTTCTTTTTACTTTGGCTCTCAAAACCAAGAAAGTAATTTCAGAGTACTCAAATAAGTAAATCACATGGCACCATTGGGATAGCAAATTGGAAGTGTCCAGAAGCTTTGAAAGAAGGTTGACCACCTTCGAGTGTTTTCCTTTATTTGTTTTGGGTTTGTCTATTTTTTGAGACTTTAATTGTGTGTTTGTTTGCAGGCAGCAGAGCTTCTAAGGCACCAACACCTCCAGCCTTATGTTCTGAAGGTTCATCTCAAACTTAATAGCCCCAAGCGCAACAACTTACCAACCCATTGGCCTCAAGCTGACTACATAAAGAAAACTAGATTTGTGGAGCCTGAAGATATTCCTGTTTCCATGTACAAAGAAAAACGGCATTCATGCGGCAATAACAGGACTTTGAATCCAAGTATTACTGGAGATGAGCGAGATTCCTCTTTTTCTCAGAGAAATCAAAGCATTCCAAGTTATTTGAATAAAAAGATAGCAGAATTGTCTGTTGAAAGCATTCATGAAGAATCGGACTTTGGTAGAAAAATTATTTCAAAGGCTTCAAATTTTGCCATGACTTCAAGATTGACTCCGACAAGAGCTTCTCCCACTCCTAAGAAGCGAGTAGAACTTTCAAAGAACCGAGTATCAGTAAGTCACAATAAACTAATCAATTTTATCTATTCTGTTATATAAAGCGCACAACTCACTTTGGCACGACATGAACAACTTTTGAACCTTTGTCACACTTTTTACATGCCTAAACTACCCACAAAACTAACAGCTTCTTTCTTCTCTCTTTGATAATAAGGGTAAAACAGCATAATGTCTTTTGAAAAAGCTCACTTAACCCATGATGGGAATAGTTCTAACTATCAATTTGGTTACAAAGTCTCTCGCTATATTGCTGGTAAAATAATAGCATTTTAGTTTTAGAAGAATTTAAATAGTAAGTTCAGAATGAGGTATTTTTTTATGTGGAAGAATGGAGATAAATAAGTGTAGTAAAATGCACACATGTAGTGTGTGAGGACATTTCTAGTACTTATTAATACATGCTTTTGTATATGTGCATGTGCGTCTTTGTGTGTGTGTCTACATGTTAGTACATTTCTAGTTCCTCTGAATGGCCAAGGTGTTACGTTTATTGACACACTTCACTCATTTTTTCATTTTGTTAGGGGTGGGTTAAGCTCTTGCACAACTATGGAAATCTTGTACATCTAGAAAGCAAGATCCAATAAAGAAAAAATATAAAAAAATAAAGAAAAATATCAAGCATAACAATTTGCATGAAAATGCTAGTTCATTTTAACTGAGTTTATAGAAGGACATGATATTGAAGGTAGGAAAGAATTTTCCTTGAATATGTCTAGCTTTCTATTGGATTGGTGTTATGGTAATTGGTACTTGTAATGAAAACTTGAACTTCGTTAGCTAAACAAGTTCTAAACTAAATTGATTCGAAACTTGTAGTAGGTTAGATGTAATTGTAAGTAAATTGATGAGTCATTGACATACGAGGATAAAATGTTATCTTTTGCTTTAAACTAGGAAGCATAGATACACACGATACGACACATATACACTAACATCCAAAATTTTTAAAATTTGTTGGACCGATATATGGACACAAATATATGTTTATATATATATATATATATATATATATGTTTATTATATGTAGTATATATGAATATTTTATTAAAGCAACAGCTTATTTTACAATTTTGGAGATTTGAAACTGCAATTTCTCCATTTTTTAAAGGCTGCATTCTTAGATCTTATATGCTTGCACTTGCAGTTTACAGCTTCACAAAAATCAGAAAAAAATCCGTTCATTCAAATCGCATAGCATCTTTTCCATTGTCGATGAGATCCAATCCCTGTGTCGGTATCCTTGACTGCATCGAATTGACAGGATGGTTGAATTTCCATTAGCCTCATACGAAGACTCTGTCATTCCCATCCGAAGAACTTCATCAACCTCTGCACAAGGTTCCTCCACCTCGCCACAAGGCGACCAATCAATCATGAAGGACAAATGTACGGTGCAAGTGTTACAAAGAAACTTTGGCCAATTAAGTTTTGGCAAAATTAAGTTGGGTGGAGAGGATGGAAGTGAGTGCTCAGACCAAAATGTGACAGCTGGGGCATCGAGCTGGACCTCGTCAGACTTACTGCGTTGTCCATTTGACACGTCCTCGTACCAGCAACGAGCTGAAGCTTTGGAAGGGTTGCTTGAATTTAGTGCAAGCAATTTGTTTTTATTTACCAACTTTTATAGCATAGTTTTCTCTAAATTGGCATGCAAAGCCTTTTCTACTATTCTTCTTCTTAATTTTCCATGAACAAACTGTCATTTCTTCTTCTTTTTTTCTCTTTTTTTTTTTTCCTCTATTTTCTTGGCCTGTTTTTATGTCAGAACTTGCTTACGCTATGGAAATGAATGAGAAGTTGGATGTTTATAGCTTTGGAGTTTTAATACTGGAAGTTTTATTGGGGAAGCATCCGGACGATCTCATCTCATCTCTTTCCTCATCACCACCCACTGTTTATGGTGTATTGTTGAAAGATATATTGGATATGTGCCTCCCATCTCCATGGAATCATGTGGAAGAAGTGGTCCTTCTTGTGAAGCTAGCATTGGCATGTTTACACACCAGTCCACAGTGCCGACCAACAATGCGACAAAATTTCTGTGGCTCTATCAAAACAGAGACCACCTCTGCAGAATTCATTTCACTTGATTTCATTAGGACAGCTCTTTGATGTCAAATGTTCAACCTCCTGAGCATTCTCCTCTTCCCTAATGTGTTTTGTGTTTTTGTTTTTCCATTTTTACTTTGAAATTTTGATTTTCGTTCTCTTTGTTATCTATTTCTCTGCCATTCTGTGTTCAAAGTTGGAAACACATTGAAATACTGTTGGTAAATAAAAACGTGTTCCAAAGGACAGGTGTGAATAAGATGAAGAGAAGGCTACTTGGTTACGTGGCTTTTTAACCTTGTGATATGTTTGGCTGCAATGTTGTAATTTGTAGCGTCATTAAATTCTTGGCTTTTCATAAACCTAGCCTGGACCATGTGGTGACTACTCTTTGTTTTCCTTTCCTGTAAATGTTTTGTATGCTTAAGTGAATCAAAGTGATCAATTGATTCAGTAAGTGACTCAACAATTCAATTGAACAGATCACCTTATGAGCCATGTTATTTAGAGTATTTTTGCAGTTTTTTTTCTAAGCTGTTAATAATCTATAAGCGGCATCTAAAAACACACTCACCATTTCAGAATAATAAATAATTTTTATTTTTTTTTCCTACTTATGTAACCTAGTTCTATTACCTAAGTAGAAATTATAACCTAATTAAATATTCCAAAGTAAAAACGAAAATAAGAAGGCATAACCAACTCATTTGAACTGCAACAAATCAATGAAGCAGCAGCTGTTATAATGTACATCTGCAATTGCATATACATGTCATGATAATTCAAATTAACGCACACTTGAAAGTAAAGCATAACCAGGTTTCTCGTTTATTTCTTTTTCCTTTTGTTCTCTCTTCCTTCTTTGTTTTCTTTTCTATATTTGTTTCTTTGGCAGAGCTTGCTTTCACAATAAGAGTCAATACTATTACAAAATCATAAATTGATCACATATTTTAAATATGATGTATTAATTTAATCACAAATTTTTATTTTGTCAAAGCATAATTTTTAGGAGTGTGATTGCTAAGGATCATTTTTTATCACACTTTTTACTGTCATTAAAAGATAATTTCATCACGTGTTTTGAACGTGATAATAAATATTTAGATCACAAATTTTAATGTAATCAATAACTAATAAAACCTGAGATTGAATTTAAATAATCCATGATTAATAATGAGATAATATCACAATTATATGCATTTCTTATCACAATTAGTGCGTGTGATAAAAGAAAAAAGTTCGACCACAAAATACGACTATCAATCACAACATATCAACCATGATTAAAATCTAAATAGAACTAACATCTAAAATATAATCAATTTTATTTGTTCAAAAATTTCCTTTGAATCACCACATTGACCACATATGAATAGCTAATAACTTTATATGTTTCATAAATAAAAGTCTAGTTTTGGAAAAATACATACAAAGAAAGTTAAGAAATAAAAGGTTTTTTTACTGTGATTACACAATAAAAATCTCGCTAAAAAAATGAGAAAATTTAAGGAGAACTCAAAATTCTTGAATGTTCTATTTTCTTTGACTATATTCTGTATCTCTCCAAGCAATTTCTAACCTGAATAATGAGAACACAAATTAGTTCAAAGGCTGCTAGAAGTATAAGAATAAACTTACTCATTCGTTCAAAATTAAAGAAAACAAAAATTGGAAGGAAAAAAAAAATCTAAAAGTTCATAAGATTGATTAGGTGGCGTTTGGTAACACTTACATTTCTAGTTTTCAATTTATATTTACAAAAATTAAAAAAACTGTCATAAAAACTTATTTGGTAAATATTTTGGTTTATAAACTAGTGGTTTCAGTTTATAAATTTGGCCAAAATTTGTAAACTGAAAAAATGAGTTTATGTTTTCAGTTTTTAGTTTTTTTTTTTTTTTTTTTTGACCACCCACCACTCGCCACCACCTGCCACCATTTTCCATCACCGTCTTCCGCCACCACCACCCTCCACCACCGTCTTCTGCCGTCATCACCCACCACCGTCTTCCGCCGCCACCACTTGCCACCCCCATCTTTCGCCACTGCCACTCGCCACCATTTTTCACCACTGTCTTCCGCCACCGCCACCCACCACCGTCATCCGCCGCCACCACCCACCACCGTCTTCCGCCACCACCACCCACCACCACCATTTTTCGCCACTACCACTCGCCACCACTTTCCACCACCTTCTTCTGCTGCCACCACCTGCCACGTGCCACTACTTTCCGCCACCGTCTTTTGCCGTCACCACCCGCCACCTGCCACCACTTTCCACCATCGGCTTCCACCACCACCACCATCTTCCGCCACTACCACCCGCCATCACTTTCCAACACCATCTTCCGCCGCCGCCACCACCACCTGCCACCACTTTCCACTACCGTCTTTTACCGCCACCACCTACCACCACTTTCCACCACCGTTTTCCGCCACCACCACTTGCCACCATCTTCCGCCACTACCACCCGCTACCACTTTCCACCACCTTCTTCTGCGGCCACCACCTGCCACTTGCCACCACCATCTTTCGCTGCCACCACTCGCCACCTGTCACCACTTTCCACCACCGTCTTCTGCCGTCACCACTCGCCACCACCACCTACCACCACTTTCCACCACCGTCTTCCGCCGCCACCACTCGCCACCACCCGCCACCACCACCTGCCACCATTTTCCACCACCGTCTTCCACCGCCACCTGCCACCTGCCACCATCTACCACCACTTTTCACGACCGTCTTTCGCTGCCACCACTTGCCACCACTTTCCACCATTGTCTTCCGCCACCACTACCGTCTTCCGCCACCACCCTCCATCACTGTCTTCTACCGCCACCACCCACCACCTACCGCTATCACCCACCACCCACCATCATCGTCTTCTGTCACCACCACTACCGTCTTCCGTCGCACACACCTGCTACCACCGTCTTCCGCTGCCACCATCCGCCACCACCCGCTACGCCACACTCACCATTTCTCACTCTTTTAGTTTATATTTTTTAAAATTTTCAAATATTTTGTCCAAACCAAACGCGTTTATAGTTTATGTTTTTCTAAAAATAAATAAAAACCAATTTATAAAATTTTTGTAAGTATAAACTGAAAACGTAAGTGTTATCAAACAGGCCTTTAGAGTTTGAATTAATCAACTAGAGATGAAATTAAATGTAAGGGTAACATCCTCACAGATACATTAACTGGATAGACAATGAAAAATAGAAAATTCTTGATAAGGGTCTATTGACTTGGGACCAGAAGAGATAAATAGAATGCTAATACAATTTAACAAATCAGGGCTATCAACTTGCAGATGAACCAAAAATATAGCGACCCCGGTCTTTTCCCATTTGATTATTGTATCCGGACTTAGGTTCCGTAGATTCTGTCATTGTATAATTGTTGTTGTTGTCCCTTATTTTCTCATTTGGAATTATAGGATGTGTTGGGCAGGTTTGTTTCAGGTTGGTTGGGTTTAGAAACCAAGTGTTGCTGTCCAGGTTTTTGGTTCTTCGCTCGAGCGAGGAGTTGTTCGCTCGAGCGAGAAGTTGCGTTTGATTTGGACCTGTAGCTGTGCATTCTTGGCTCGACCGAGCTTTTCTTCGCTCGAGCGAGTTAGTTTGTTCTTCGCTCGAGCAATAGTTCTTTCGCTCGAGCGTGTGTCTGGTTTCAGACCTGTGGGTTTGAGTTCTTCGCTCGATCGAGTTTTCTTTCGCTCGAGCGAGCTTTTGGGTTGTTGGCTCGAGCAAGGCTTCCTTGGCTCGAGCGTTGCTTTTCTGTGTCTGATCGCTCGAGCGACCATGTCTTCGCTCGAGCGAGCCTGTCCAGTTTATATACACAGCAACGGGTTTTGATCAGTCTTTTTCATTTTCTTTTGATTCCAAACCCTAGGTCCGACTTTTCTCTCTCCCTACTCACCTTCTTTCTTAGATTTGATCCACTTAGGGTGTGTTTCTACCCTAGATCCTTCATTAAAAAGATAGAGGGAGTCGAGGGCTTTCATTTAATCTGAACATTTGGCAATTTGGAGCACTTTGGTATTTGGGCACTCATCTTTGTCTTCACCATTTGTGTTGTTTTCTTCGAGGTAGGGATTTCCTACTCCATTTTATAGGTTTTGTTCTAAGCTTTGGTAATTTGATATGTTGGGGATACTTTGGTAAATTTTGGGAAAAACCCTAGTTGTATTATTGAATTAATTTGTATAAGTAATTCATGGAATTGGGAAAAGATGGTTAAATTCATGGAATTGGGGAATTCATTGGTTAAATAGCGTAATTGGGTAATTGGAATCATTTGTCTATTGAATTGTTGACATAGTTATTTTCAGTTTAGAAATAACTGTTTTGGGCTATCGGTGGAGGATAGTCGTGATTGTTGTAGACATTGCATGTGGATTAGGAATAACTGAAACTAATCACATTGGTTAAGTCATTAATTTTGACTATGGCATTGATACAGAAAATATGTGTATTGATTGAGCATTGCATTTGCATACATTGTTTTGTGTGTGGGAGGAGATAGTAGATGTACTCCACGGTTTAGGGGAAGATAGGGGATGGACCTCTAAACCGGATTTTGTTTGGGAGGAGATAGGGGATGGACTCCATTAGCATCACTTTTATGTGTGCTTATTTATATAGAAGTGTTTTATTGATACAGCACTCAAATGTGTATCAATCTGGAAGTATGAAGTGTTTGATTTGAGCTTGAGTCTCATTTGTTTGTTGATATTGGAAGGATGTGAATATGATATATGGGATTCACTGTTATAAGTTTGGTCAGGTTCTGAGCCATGTTGATAAAATTGGAAAGTAAAACGTATCTTTGGCAATAGTGTCATGAGACTGTAAAATGAAGTAATTGATTATTTTGGTTAACCATCTGTTGAATGCTATTGCTTTATTCATTGCTTATATGTGGTTTAGTATATTCCTACTGGGCTGTGGCTCACCCTTTATGGGAACATCATTTTCAGGTTCAGGTGATAAACTACCTCCAAGGACTTAGCTTGGGAGGGTTTGGCTTCTGGTTTGAAGAAGTCTACCTTTAGTTAATTGTCTTTATTTATTAGTACATGTAAACGTTCAAGCCTAGGGCTTTTCTTGTTTTGAGTTAGAACTCATATTTTTTTTTGTATCCAAGTGTTGGCTTGGAAAGATGTAAGCCTGTAAGGCATTTTATTCAATGTTACATGTAATGCTTTATTTAGTAATTCTCTGATGAATGAATTAATAAATTGTCTTCTTTAAATAATGCATGTCAATGATATATATAATGGGTTAATTTTGAGGGCGTTACAACTTGGTATCAGAGCGTACCGGGTTTGAATACTTTGGGTACGTGGGACGTGATTAGCATCACATTGGGTTCGTCTCGTTTGATAGAGACTTAGTGTAATGTTATATGCTTATGTGATAACATGTTTATGTGATTATGTGGGTATGGAATGTAGTTTCTGGGATGTTGATTGGACCCTTGAGTTTCTAGTAGTCTTGTTGGAAAGGCACTTGATCACTGCTGCTTCCAACCGGAACTATAGTAACGCATTGGGACTATCATTATCCGGGAATGAAATTCGTAGGTGCTTATGTGATTATGTGCTTACGTGGAATGTATTATTGTTGTCCATTGCATTAGGACGCGAGTGTTTAGCTTCGGCACATTTATTAATGTGCTAATGTCTCTGTTTCCTTTATTAGGATGTCAGGACGAGGACGAGGACGCGGTAGGCGTGGTAGGCCGGGTAGGCAGGAGGTGCCTGTGCCAGCGGAGATTCCGGTAGTTCAGGAGGGAATTGGCCAGGCTAATGTGGCCGAGCCAGTAGGCCAGCAGGCTATGGGCGCTTTAGCTCGAGAGATAGCAGGAGCATTCAGGGAGTCAGTAGGCATTCTCAGAGCTGAGAATCAAGCTCAGGTTGTTGCTGCTGATGCAGGACCTTCCTTTCTGAAGAGGGAGTTCTTCCGGTCTAATCCGGATGAATTTGTGGGTGATCCAAAAGAGCCGCTTAAGGCAGATGAATGGCTCGAACAGACAACGAAGACGTTTGAGATGCTTGGCATTGAAGACGAGGGGTTGAAAGTGACCTTGGCATCTTTCCAGTTGAAGGGGGATGCGGGTCAGTGGTGGAAGTTTACTAAGGGGCGTATAGGAGGTACGTGGGAGGCTTTTGTGAATGCTTTCCCAGAGAAGTTCTTATCTCCAGCTGTCAGGGAGAAGCTGCGAGACCAGTTTTGTCAGCTTAAGCAGTCGAGTTCTTCAGTGGCCGAGTTTGAGGCTGCATTTACTAGTTTGTCCAGGTTTGCACCTGAGTTGGTGGCGTCTGAGGAACGCCGTTGTATTGAGTTTGAGAAGAAGTTGAGGCGTGGCCTCAAGCTGAGAGTTGGAGGAACTATGATTCAGGATTATGGGCGTATGGTTGATGCTGCAGCCCATATGGAAATCATGATGCAGGAGGAGGAGGAAGGGCAGAAGGGCTCCAAGAGGAGTCAGGATGGTCAGAATGATGGTAGGAGACAGAAGGGTTTTAATCCCCAGCAGTCTCAGGGTAGCTTTTCTAGATCGACTTTTCCTGTACCGAGTGCTAGTTCGGGGAAAGGCAGTCAGGGAGACATTACCTGTTTCAAGTGTGGCCAGCTGGGCCACAAGTCTCCAGTTTGTCCTCAGAGGGGAGGAGTTCAGAGAGCAGCATCTTCTTCGGCTCGATCTCAGAGCCAGAGTCAGGGTAGAGGTCAGCCACTCTCGTGTTATCAGTGTGGTCAGCCAGGGCATATGAAGAGGTATTGCCCGCAGTTGGGTGGCACATCTGGTGCATCTGGTTTGAGGCCGATTCAGGGTCAGCAGCCAGCTCAGTCGGGTCAGGCCTCGAAGGCCAATCAAGGAGGGGCTTCATCGTCTCAGTCGGTGCAGCAATCTTATGCTCCTAGGGTTGAGCAAGTTGATCAGAGGTCGTCTGGGCGCGTGTATGCTGTTACCGCGTAGGATCTTGTGCCAGCACCATCAGTTGTGAGAGGTACCTTCTTGTTTTGCAACTCGGTTGCTAATGTTTTGATTGATACGGGTGCATCTCATTCCTTTGTGTCTGCTGCATTTGCATCTGTTTTGAAGTTGGAGTTAGCACAGCTAGCATCTCCTATTTGTGTAGTGTCACCTCTTGGGGGTGAATTGATTTTGAAACAAGGCGTTAGGGGTTGTGATATAGAGGTTGATTATCATAGAATCCCATTTTCCTTTGTAGTTATGCCTATGAGGGGTTTCGATGTTATTTTGGGTATGGACTGGTTATCGTCATACCGGGCAGTTATTGATTGCTACCGCCAGAGGGTCACTTGTTGTACCGTGAGCGGAGAGTATTTTCATTTTCTGGGGGACCGGGTTGGTGATGTGTTGCCACCGGGGTATGTTCCGCGAGGACGGAGTGAGCTTAGTGGTCTACTTGCTAACCTTTCGATTAGTGAGGATGTTGAGACTCAGATTGTGTTGCCAAGGGTGGTTTGTGAGTACTCGGACGTTTCTCCCGAGGATCTTGTTGGTTTGCCACCGCATCGAGAGATTGAGTTCTCTATTGACCTGGTGCCCGGCACGGCGACGATTTTTATGGCACCTTATCATTTTGCCCCAGCCGAGTTAGTTGAGTTGAAGATTCAGCTCCAGGAGTTGCTAGAAAAGGGTTTTATACGTCCTAGTGTTTCGCCGTGGGGAGCACCAGCCCTCTTTGTTAAAAAGAAAGGTGGTGCTTTGAGACTGTGTATAGATTACCGAAAATTGAATCGGGCTACGGTTAAGAATAAGTACCCTATGCCTCGTATAGATGATCTGTTTGACCAGTTGAAGGGTTCCCGTTGTTTCTCTAAGATAGACTTGAGATCAGGTTACCACCAGTTGAGGGTCAGAGAGGAGGATATTCCGAAGACGGCATTCCGTACGCGGTATGGCCATTATGAGTTTCTAGTGATGCCATTTGGACTCACCAATGCACCGGCAGTCTTTATGGACTTGATGAACCGGATCTTCCGGGAATTCTTGGATCGGTTTGTAGTCATTTTTGTGGACGACATCCTTATCTATTCGCCTTCTGAGGAGGAGCATGAGTCACACTTGAGGGTGGTGCTTGAGTTACTTAGAGCTCATAGGTTGTATGCCAAGTTTGGGAAGTGTGAGTTCTGGCTGAGGGAAGTCAAATTCTTAGGCCACGTGGTATCCGGGGAAGGAGTGTCTGTTGATACATCTAAGGTGGAGGCAGTGCAGGATTGGGCACAGCCTAAGAGTGTATTTGAGATCCGTAGTTTTCTGGGATTAGCTGGGTATTACCGTCGGTTTGTGAAAGATTTCTCCAAGTTAGCATCACCGTTGACTAGACTGACTCGGAAGGGAGTCAAATTTGTATGGAGTGAGACTTGTGAAAAGTCGTTTGAGGAGTTGAAAGTTAGACTGACTACCGCTCCAGTATTGATTATTCCAGAGAGAGGGTTGGGTTATAAAGTCTATTGTGACGCCTCACGAGAGGGTCTGGGTTGTGTGTTAATGCAAGAGGGGAAAGTAGTTGCCTATGGCTCACGTCAGTTGAAAATTCACGAGCAGAATTATCCTACACATGATCTAGAGTTAGCAGCTGTGATATTTGCCTTGAAGATTTGGAGGCATTATCTTTATGGTGAGAGGTTCGAGGTGTTCTCGGATCATAAGAGTTTGAAGTATTTGTTTACTCAGAAAGACTTGAACTTGAGGCAGAGGAGGTGGATGGAATTTATAGAGGATTATGACTTTGAGTTGCATTATCATCCGGGAAAGGCCAATGTGGTGGCCGATGCCCTTAGCAGGAAACCTGTTGGTGACATAGCTAGTATAGCCATCCGAGAATGGGAGATGTTGGGTGCACTTGGGGAGATTGATTTAATTCTGGGTGAATCCGTTGAGGCTGCGGCCTTGTTTTCTGTTATTGCACAGCCTTCACTTGTGACTCAAGTGTTAGAGGCTCAGAGAGGTGACTTTGAGGTAGAATCTCTCCGTGAGAAGATTTCCGGTGGGAAGGTTGAGAAAGGTTTGACGGTGTATTCCGACCTGAGTGTGAGATACCGAGACCGTCTGTTTGTGCCGGAGTCTTGCCGAGAGGAGGTACTCCGAGAGTTTCATCATTCACGCCTTGCGGTGCATCCGGGAGGCACTAAGATGTATCGGGATTTGGGTCGCCAGTTTTGGTGGCAGGGTATGAAGAGAGATGTGGCAGCTTTCGTATCTAAGTGCCTTACTTGCCAGCAAGTGAAGGCCGAGCATCAGAGGCCAGCGGGTTTGTTGCAACCCTTGCCTATTGCCGAGTGGAAGTGGGAGCATGTCACTATGGACTTCGTTGTAGGTCTTCCGAGGACGCAGCGGGGTAGTGATGCTATTTGGGTGGTCGTAGACCGGTTGACTAAGTCGGCGCACTTTATTCCTATGCGCGTGAGAGATACGGTAGATCATCTTGCCGACTTGTATATTCGGGACATAGTGAGATTGCACGGGGTCCCAGTGACGATCGTCTCAGATAGAGATCCTCGTTTTACTGCCAGGTTGTGGCAGAGTTTGCAGAGTGCCTTAGGCACTAAGTTGACCTTTAGCACGGCTTATCATCCTCAGACTGATAGACAGTCCGAGCGTACTATTCAAATACTTGAGGATATGCTTCGGGGTTGTGTTCTAGACTTTAGTGGGTCGTGGGAGAGGCACTTGCCGTTGGTGGAGTTTGCCTACAACAACAGTTTCCAGTCTAGTATCGGTATGGCACCATTTGAGGCCTTGTATGGCCGACCGTGTAGATCTCCTGTGTGTTGGGCCGAGGTGGGTGATGCACCTCTGTTGGGTCCAGAGTTGGTGAGAGAAACGACGGAGAAAGTTGGGCTTATCCGTAAGAGGCTTGTTACAGCACAGAGTCGTCAGAAATCGTATGCCGACCGTAGGAGGAGACCTTTGGTGTTTGAGGCAGGTGATCATGTCTTTCTGAAGATATCATCTAGACGGGGTTTGATGAGGTTTGGGAAGAGTGGGAAGTTGTCCCCTCGGTTCATTGGTCCGTTCGAGATCCTTGAGAGGATTGGCGAGGCTGCTTATCGTTTAGCTTTGCCGCCGCAGTTGTCCGGAGTACATGACGTGTTTCATGTGAGTATGCTTCGGAAGTATGAGCCGGATCCATCACATGTGTTGGATTGGACTGATTTAGGGGTTGATGAGGATGTCTCGTATGAGGAGAGACCGGTTCGGGTATTGGATAGGCGGGATCAAGTTTTGCGAGGCAAGACCATCCCTTTGGTAAAAGTTTTGTGGAAACATCATGGAGTGGAGGAAGCCACTTGGGAGCGTGAATTGGAAGTCTGCGAAAAATACCCAGACATGTTTATTCATTTGTAATCTTGTATTTAGATTTTGTAATATTGTTGAACTTAAGAGCTTTACATATGTCTTAAGTTGTAAAACGTTGAGTATGTTTTGGTAAATGGGTGTATCTTGAAACTTGCTTCATTATAGAAGTTTAGTACAGCATTGCATATGTTGATTTCATTGCTGAGTGTGTTATATATATCATGCAATTGAATATGATATGGGGATTGGTAACATTGAAAGGAATAATGCATAATAATGATACAGGTTGAGATATATGTTGTGTTATATATTTAATATGAGATGCCTCTTGATAAAGAGATGAAATGACCAGTTTTGGGTCAAGATGCTTACTAATGAATTGTTAAAAAAAAAAATCTGTTTTCAAAAACTTATGCTTAATTTCGAGGACGAAATTCTTTGAAGGGGGGGAGGTTATAGCGACCCCGGTCTTTTCCCATTTGATTATTGTATCCGGACTTAGGTTCCGTAGATTCTGTCATTGTATAATTGTTGTTGTTGTCCCTTATTTTCTCATTTGGAATTATAGGATGTGTTGGGCAGGTTTGTTTCAGGTTGGTTGGGTTTAGAAACCAAGTGTTGCTGTCCAGGTTTTTGGTTCTTCGCTCGAGCGAGGAGTTGTTCGCTCGAGCGAGAGGTTGCGTTTGATTTGGACCTGTAGCTGTGCATTCTTGGCTCGAGCGAGCTTTTCTTCGCTCGAGCGAGTTAGTTTGTTCTTCGCTCGAGCAATAGTTCTTTCGCTCAAGCGTGTGTCTGGTTTCAGACCTGTGGGTTTGAGTTCTTTGCTCGATCGAGTTTTCTTTCGCTCGAGCGAGCTTTTGGGTTGTTGGCTCGAGCAAGGCTTCCTTGGCTCGAGCGTTGCTTTTCTGTGTCTGGTCGCTCGAGCAACCATGTCTTTGCTCGAGCGAGCCTGTCCAGTTTATATACACAGCAACGGGTTTTGATCAGTCTTTTTCATTTTCTTTTGATTCCAAACCCTAGGTCCGACTTTTCTCTCTCCCTACTCACCTTCTTTCTTAGATTTGATCCACTTAGGGTGTGTTTCTACCCTAGATCCTTCATTAAAAAGATAGAGGGAGTCGAGGGCTTTCATTTAATCTGAACATTTGGCGATTTGGAGCACTTTGGTATTTGGGCACTCATCTTTGTCTTCACCATTTGTGTTGTTTTCTTCGAGGTAGGGATTTCCTACTCCATTTTATAGGTTTTGTTCTAAGCTTTGGTAATTTGATATGTTGGGGATACTTTGGTAAATTTTGGGAAAAACCCTAGTTGTATTATTGAATTAATTTGTATAAGTAATTCATGGAATTGGGAAAAGATGGTTAAATTCATGGAATTGGGGAATTCATTGGTTAAATAGCGTAATTGGGTAATTGGAATCATTTGTCTATTGAATTGTTGACATAGTTATTTTCAGTTTAGAAATAACTGTTTTGGGCTATCGGTGGAGGATAGTCGTGATTGTTGTAGACATTGCATGTGGATTAGGAATAACTGAAACTAATCACATTAGTTAAGTCATTAATTTTGACTATGGCATTGATACAGAAAATATGTGTATTGATTGAGCATTGCATTTGCATACATTGTTTTGTGTGTGGGAGGAGATAGGGGATGTACTCCACGGTTTAGGGGAAGATAGGGGATGGACCTCTAAACCGGATTTTGTTTGGGAGGAGATAGGGGATGGACTCCATTAGCATCACTTTTATGTGTGCTTATTTATATAGAAGTGTTTTATTGATACAGCACTAAAATGTGTATCAATCTGGAAGTATGAAGTGTTTGATTTGAGCTTAAGTCTCATTTGTTTGTTGATATTGGAAGGATGTGAATATGATATATGGGATTCACTGTTATAAGTTTGGTCAGGTTCTGAGCCATGTTGATAAAATTGGAAAGTAAAACGTATCTTTGGCAATAGTGTCATGAGACTGTAAAATGAAGTAATTGATTATTTTGGTTAACCATCTGTTGAATGCTATTGCTTTATTCATTGCTTATATGTGGTTTAGTATATTTCTACTGGGCTGTGGCTCACCCTTTATGGGAACATCATTTTCAGGTTCAGGTGATAAACTACCTCCAAGGACTTAGCTTGGGAGGGTTTGGCTTCTGGTTTGAAGAAGTCTACCTTTAGTTAATTGTCTTTATTTATTAGTACATGTAAACATTCAAGCCTAGGGCTTTTCTTGTTTTGAGTTAGAACTCATATTTTTTTTTGTATCCAAGTGTTGGCTTGGAAAGATGTAAGCCTGTAAGGCATTTTAGTCAATGTTACATGTAATGCTTTATTTAGTAATACTCTGATGAATGAATTAATAAATTGTCTTCTTTAAATAATGCATGTCAATGATATATATAATGGGTTAATTTTGAGGGCGTTACAACTTGGTATCAGAGCGTACCGGGTTTGAATACTTTGGGTACGTGGGACGTGATTAGCATCACATTGGGTTCGTCTCGTTTGATAGAGACTTAGTGTAATGTTATATGCTTATGTGATAACATGTTTATGTGATTATGTGGGTATGGAATGTAGTTTCTGGGATGTTGATTGGACCCTTGAGTTTCTAGTAGTCTTGTTGGAAAGGCACTTGATCACTGCTGCTTCCAACCGGAACTATAGTAACGCATTGGGACTATCATTATCCGGGAATGAAATTCGTAGGTGCTTATGTGATTATGTGCTTACGTGGAATGTATTATTGTTGTCCATTGCATTAGGACGCGAGTGTTTAGCTTCGGCACATTTATTAATGTGCTAATGTCTCTGTTTCCTTTATTAGGATGTCAGGACGAGGACGAGGACGCGGTAGGCGTGGTAGGCCGGGTAGGCAGGAGGTGCCTGTGCCAAAGGAGATTCTGGTAGTTCAGGAGGGAATTGGCCAGGCTAATGTGGCCGAGCCAGTAGGCCAGCAGGCTATGGGCGCTTTAGCTCGAGAGATAGCAGGAGCATTCAGGGAGTCAGTAGGCATTCTCAGAGCTGAGAATCAAGCTCAGGTTGTTGCTGCTGATGCAGGACCTTCCTTTCTGAAGAGGGAGTTCTTCCGGTCTAATCCGGATGAATTTGTGGGTGATCCAAAAGAGCCGCTTAAGGCAGATGAATGGCTCGAACAGACAACGAAGACGTTTGAGATGCTTGGCATTGAAGACGAGGGGTTGAAAGTGACCTTGGCATCTTTCCAGTTGAAGGGGGATGCGGGTCAGTGGTGGAAGTTTACTAAGGGGCGTATAGGAGGTACGTGGGAGGCTTTTGTGAATGCTTTCCCAGAGAAGTTCTTATCTCCAGCTGTCAGGGAGAAGCTGCGAGACCAGTTTTGTCAGCTTAAGCAGTCGAGTTCTTCAGTGGCCGAGTTTGAGGCTGCATTTACTAGTTTGTCCAGGTTTGCACCTGAGTTGGTGGCGTCTGAGGAACGCCGTTGTATTGAGTTTGAGAAGAAGTTGAGGCGTGGCCTCAAGCTGAGAGTTGGAGGAACTATGATTCAGGATTATGGGCGTATGGTTGATGCTGCAGCCCATATGGAAATCATGATGCAGGAGGAGGAGGAAGGGCAGAAGGGCTCCAAGAGGAGTCAGAATGGTCAGAATGATGGTAGGAGACAGAAGGGTTTTAATCCCCAGCAGTCTCAGGGTAGCTTTTCTAGATCGACTTTTCCTGTACCGAGTGCTAGTTCGGGGAAAGGCAGTCAGGGAGACATTACCTGTTTCAAGTGTGGCCAGCTGGGCCACAAGTCTCCAGTTTGTCCTCAGAGGGGAGGAGTTCAGAGAGCAGCATCTTCTTCGGCTCGATCTCAGAGCCAGAGTCAGGGTAGAGGTCAGCCACTCTCGTGTTATCAGTGTGGTCAGCCAGGGCATATGAAGAGGTATTGCCCGCAGTTGGGTGGCACATCTGGTGCATCTGGTTTGAGGCCGATTCAGGGTCAACAGCCAGCTCAGTCGGGTCAGGCCTCGAAGGCCAATCAGGGAGGGGCTTCATCGTCTCAGTCGGTGCAGCAATCTTATGCTCCTAGGGTTGAGCAAGTTGATCAGAGGTCGTCTGGGCGCGTGTATGCTGTTACCGCGTAGGATCTTGTGCCAGCACCATCAGTTGTGAGAGGTACCTTCTTGTTTTGCAACTCGGTTGCTAATGTTTTGATTGATACGGGTGCATCTCATTCCTTTGTGTCTGCTGCATTTGCATCTGTTTTGAAGTTGGAGTTAGCACAGCTAGCATCTCCTATTTGTGTAGTGTCACCTCTTGGGGGTGAATTGATTTTGAAACAAGGCGTTAGGGGTTGTGATATAGAGGTTGATTATCATAGAATCCCATTTTCCTTTGTATTTATGCCTATGAGGGGTTTCGATGTTATTTTGGGTATGGACTGGTTATCGTCATACCGGGCAGTTATTGATTGCTACCGCCAGAGGGTCACTTGTTGTACCGTGAGCGGAGAGTATTTTCATTTTCTGGGGGACCGGGTTGGTGATGTGTTGCCACCGGGGTATGTTCCGCGAGGACGGAGTGAGCTTAGTGGTCTACTTGCTAACCTTTCGATTAGTGAGGATGTTGAGACTCAGATTGTGTTGCCAAGGGTGGTTTGTGAGTACTCGGACGTTTCTCCCGAGGATCTTGTTGGTTTCCCACCGCATCGAGAGATTGAGTTCTCTATTGACCTGGTGCCCGGCACGGCGCCGATTTTTATGGCACCTTATCGTTTTGCCCCAGCCGAGTTAGTTGAGTTGAAGATTCAGCTCCAGGAGTTGCTAGAAAAGGGTTTTATACGTCCTAGTGTTTCGCCGTGGGGAGCACCAGCCCTCTTTGTTAAAAAGAAAGGTGGTGCTTTGAGACTGTGTATAGATTACCGAAAATTGAATCGGGCTACGGTTAAGAATAAGTACCCTATGCCTCGTATAGATGATCTGTTTGACCAGTTGAAGGGTTCCCGTTGTTTCTCTAAGATAGACTTGAGATCAGGTTACCACCAGTTGAGGGTCAGAGAGGAGGATATTCCGAAGACGGCATTCCGTACGCGGTATGGCCATTATGAGTTTCTAGTGATGCCATTTGGACTCACCAATGCACCGGCAGTCTTTATGGACTTGATGAACCGGATCTTCCGGGAATTCTTGGATCGGTTTGTAGTCGTTTTTGTGGACGACATCCTTATCTATTCGCCTTCTGAGGAGGAGCATGAGTCACACTTGAGGGTGGTGCTTGAGTTACTTAGAGCTCATAGGTTGTATGCCAAGTTTGGGAAGTGTGAGTTCTGGCTGAGGGAAGTCAAATTCTTAGGCCACGTGGTATCCGGGGAAGGAGTGTCTGTTGATACATCTAAGGTGGAGGCAGTGCAGGATTGGGCACAGCCTAAGAGTGTATTTGAGATCCGCAGTTTTCTGGGATTAGCTGGGTATTACCGTCGGTTTGTGAAAGATTTCTCCATGTTAGCATCACCGTTGACTAGACTGACTCGGAAGGGAGTCAAATTTGTATGGAGTGAGACTTGTGAAAAGTCGTTTGAGGAGTTGAAAGTTAGACTGACTACCGCTCCAGTATTGATTATTCCAGAGAGAGGGTTGGGTTATAAAGTCTATTGTGACGCCTCACGAGAGGGTCTGGGTTGTGTGTTAATGCAAGAGGGGAAAGTAGTTGCCTATGGCTCACGTCAGTTGAAAATTCACGAGCAGAATTATCCTACACATGATCTAGAGTTAGCAGCTGTGATATTTGCCTTGAAGATTTGGAGGCATTATCTTTATGGTGAGAGGTTCGAGGTGTTCTCGGATCATAAGAGTTTGAAGTATTTGTTTACTCAGAAAGACTTGAACTTGAGGCAGAGGAGGTGGATGGAATTTATAGAGGATTATGACTTTGAGTTGCATTATCATCCGGGAAAGGCCAATGTGGTGGCCGATGCCCTTAGCAGGAAACCTGTTGGTGACATAGCTAGTATAGCCATCCGAGAATGGGAGATGTTGGGTGCACTTGGGGAGTTTGATTTAATTCTGGGTGAATCCGTTGAGGCTGCGGCCTTGTTTTCTGTTATTGCACAGCCTTCACTTGTGACTCGAGTGTTAGAGGCTCAGAGAGGTGACTTTGAGGTAGAATCTCTCCGTGAGAAGATTTCCGGTGGGAAGGTTGAGAAAGGTTTGACGGTGTATTCCGACCTGAGTGTGAGATACCGAGACCGTCTGTTTGTGCCGGAGTCTTGCCGAGAGGAGGTACTCCGAGAGTTTCATCATTCACGCCTTGCGGTGCATCCGGGAGGCACTAAGATGTATCGGGATTTGGGTCGCCAGTTTTGGTGGCAGGGTATGAAGAGAGATGTGGCAGCTTTCGTATCTAAGTGCCTTACTTGCCAGCAAGTGAAGGCCGAGCATCAGAGGCCAGCGGGTTTGTTGCAACCCTTGCCTATTGCCGAGTGGAAGTGGGAGCATGTCACTATGGACTTCGTTGTAGGTCTTCCGAGGACGCAGCGGGGTAGTGATGCTATTTGGGTGGTCGTAGACCGGTTGACTAAGTCGGCGCACTTTATTCCTATGCGCGTGAGAGATACGGTAGATCATCTTGCCGACTTGTATATTCGGGACATAGTGAGATTGCACGGGGTCCCAGTGACGATCGTCTCAGATAGAGATCCTCGTTTTACTGCCAGGTTGTGGCAGAGTTTGCAGAGTGCCTTAGGCACTAAGTTGACCTTTAGCACGGCTTATCATCCTCAGACTGATAGACAGTCCGAGCGTACTATTCAGATACTTGAGGATATGCTTCGGGGTTGTGTTCTAGACTTTAGTGGGTCGTGGGAGAGGCACTTGCCGTTGGTGGAGTTTGCCTACAACAACAGTTTCCAGTCTAGTATCGGTATGGCACCATTTGAGGCCTTGTATGGCCGACCGTGTAGATCTCCTGTGTGTTGGGCCGAGGTGGGTGATGCACCTCTGTTGGGTCCAGAGTTGGTGAGAGAAACGACGGAGAAAGTTGGGCTTATCCGTAAGAGGCTTGTTACAGCACAGAGTCGTCAGAAATCGTATGCCGACCGTAGGAGGAGACCTTTGGTGTTTGAGGCAGGTGATCATGTCTTTCTGAAGATATCATCTAGACGGGGTTTGATGAGGTTTGGGAAGAGTGGGAAGTTGTCCCCTCGGTTCATTGGTCCATTCGAGATCCTTGAGAGGATTGGCGAGGCTGCTTATCGTTTAGCTTTGCCGCCGCAGTTGTCCGGAGTACATGACGTGTTTCATGTGAGTATGCTTCGGAAGTATGAGCCGGATCCATCACATGTGTTGGATTGGACTGATTTAGGGGTTGATGAGGATGTCTCGTATGAGGAGAGACCGGTTCGGGTATTGGATAGGCGGGATCAAGTTTTGCGAGGCAAGACCATCCCTTTGGTAAAAGTTTTGTGGAAACATCATGGAGTGGAGGAAGCCACTTGGGAGCGTGAATTGGAAGTCTGCGAAAAATACCCAGACATGTTTATTCATTTGTAATCTTGTATTTAGATTTTGTAATATTGTTGAACTTAAGAGCTTTACATATGTCTTAAGTTGTAAAACGTTGAGTATGTTTTGGTAAATGGGTGTATCTTGAAACTTGCTTCATTATAGAAGTTTAGTACAGCATTGCATATGTTGATTTCATTGCTGAGTGTGTTATATATATCATGCAATTGAATATGATATGGGGATTGGTAACATTGAAAGGAATAATGCATAATAATGATACAGGTTGAGATATATGTTGTGTTATATATTTAATATGAGATGCCTCTTGATAAAGAGATGAAATGACCAGTTTTGGGTCAAGATGCTTACTAATGAATTGTTAAAAAAAAAAATCTGTTTTCAAAAACTTATGCTTAATTTCGAGGACGAAATTCTTTGAAGGGGGGGAGGTTATAGCGACCCCGGTCTTTTCCCATTTGATTATTGTATCCGGACTTAGGTTCCGTAGATTCTGTCATTGTATAATTGTTGTTGTTGTCCCTTATTTTCTCATTTGGAATTATAGGATGTGTTGGGCAGGTTTGTTTCAGGTTGGTTGGGTTTAGAAACCAAGTGTTGCTGTCCAGGTTTTTGGTTCTTCGCTCGAGCGAGGAGTTGTTCGCTCGAGCGAGAGGTTGCGTTTGATTTGGACCTGTAGCTGTGCATTCTTGGCTCGAGCGAGCTTTTCTTCGCTCGAGCGAGTTAGTTTGTTCTTCGCTCGAGCAATAGTTCTTTCGCTCAAGCGTGTGTCTGGTTTCAGACCTGTGGGTTTGAGTTCTTCGCTCGATCGAGTTTTCTTTCGCTCGAGCGAGCTTTTGGGTTGTTGGCTCGAGCAAGGCTTCCTTGGCTCGAGCGTTGCTTTTCTGTGTCTGGTCGCTCGAGCAACCATGTCTTTGCTCGAGCGAGCCTGTCCAGTTTATATACACAG
Organism: Camellia sinensis; assembly: GCF_055761805.1. Taxonomy (NCBI): domain Eukaryota; kingdom Viridiplantae; phylum Streptophyta; class Magnoliopsida; order Ericales; family Theaceae; genus Camellia; species Camellia sinensis. The sequence goes on from NC_138962.1 coordinate 106,730,682, forward strand.
CAACGGGTTTTGATCAGTCTTTTTCATTTTCTTTTGATTCCAAACCCTAGGTCCGACTTTTCTCTCTCCCTACTCACCTTCTTTCTTAGATTTGATCCACTTAGGGTGTGTTTCTACCCTAGATCCTTCATTAAAAAGATAGAGGGAGTCGAGGGCTTTCATTTAATCTGAACATTTGGCGATTTGGAGCACTTTGGTATTTGGGCACTCATCTTTGTCTTCACCATTTGTGTTGTTTTCTTCGAGGTAGGGATTTCCTACTCCATTTTATAGGTTTTGTTCTAAGCTTTGGTAATTTGATATGTTGGGGATACTTTGGTAAATTTTGGGAAAAACCCTAGTTGTATTATTGAATTAATTTGTATAAGTAATTCATGGAATTGGGAAAAGATGGTTAAATTCATGGAATTGGGGAATTCATTGGTTAAATAGCGTAATTGGGTAATTGGAATCATTTGTCTATTGAATTGTTGACATAGTTATTTTCAGTTTAGAAATAACTGTTTTGGGCTATCGGTGGAGGATAGTCGTGATTGTTGTAGACATTGCATGTGGATTAGGAATAACTGAAACTAATCACATTAGTTAAGTCATTAATTTTGACTATGGCATTGATACAGAAAATATGTGTATTGATTGAGCATTGCATTTGCATACATTATTTTGTGTGTGGGAGGAGATAGGGGATGTACTCCACGGTTTAGGGGAAGATAGGGGATGGACCTCTAAACCGGATTTTGTTTGGGAGGAGATAGGGGATGGACTCCATTAGCATCACTTTTATGTGTGCTTATTTATATAGAAGTGTTTTATTGATACAGCACTAAAATGTGTATCAATCTGGAAGTATGAAGTGTTTGATTTGAGCTTGAGTCTCATTTGTTTGTTGATATTGGAAGGATGTGAATATGATATATGGGATTCACTGTTATAAGTTTGGTCAGGTTCTGAGCCATGTTGATAAAATTGGAAAGTAAAACGTATCTTTGGCAATAGTGTCATGAGACTGTAAAATGAAGTAATTGATTATTTTGGTTAACCATCTGTTGAATGCTATTGCTTTATTCATTGCTTATATGTGGTTTAGTATATTTCTACTGGGCTGTGGCTCACCCTTTATGGGAACATCATTTTCAGGTTCAGGTGATAAACTACCTCCAAGGACTTAGCTTGGGAGGGTTTGGCTTCTGGTTTGAAGAAGTCTACCTTTAGTTAATTGTCTTTATTTATTAGTACATGTAAACATTCAAGCCTAGGGCTTTTCTTGTTTTGAGTTAGAACTCATATTTTTTTTTGTATCCAAGTGTTGGCTTGGAAAGATGTAAGCCTGTAAGGCATTTTATTCAATGTTACATGTAATGCTTTATTTAGTAATACTCTGATGAATGAATTAATAAATTGTCTTCTTTAAATAATGCATGTCAATGATATATATAATGGGTTAATTTTGAGGGCGTTACAAAAAAAATAAAAAATAGAAGTATGCAATTGCTTGTATATTTGCAAGAGTATCATACACATATGAATACATAATAAACAATAAATGCCATATCATAATTCAAATATATCCGTTTTTTAAATGTATGACTCTACTTTTCTAATCTAACAAATAAATCTACAATTCCTAGGCTTCAATTTACTTTGACTACGTTTCTAAGACATCATTAATTTGCTGAAGTATTATACTTCACACAGTCGCATGATCCAGGGTAGTTTGAACTGGGGCAAAGGTTGGGTACATAGACGTGGTGGGTGTTTGGGAAGTGGCTATTTTAGAGGCTTTTTGGCTTTTTGACTATTTTAGTAGGCTATTTTAGTTTTTGTGTTTGGGAAGATGGTATGGATTTTTATTTGAGTTGTTGTATTGACAAATGTGTTGAAATGATGTTTGAGTTAAAATGACAAATTTGTTCCTAACCTCACATTTTTTTAAATTGATGTAAAGAAGCAAAATCGTCATTTACCAATAATGGGACAACTTGTCAATGTGACAGTGGTAGGCTGTGCCTACACGGTCACTGACAGCCCACGGTTTCAACTATTTTTTTTTTAATATAAAGTGTTGGTTTAGGGGTTTTTTGGCTTGTTTTTAGTTTGAGGCTATATTAGCCTCAAACTCAACTTTCCAAACACCCCCGTAATATTTCATGGTTTTGCCCCCCCAACAACATTTTTTTCGAGCTCAAGTGTTAAAAAATTACAAATTTCGACCTAGTATTCTCTTATTCCTTCTCTTTTATTATTATTATTAATATTTATTTCTATTGTTCTTTCCTTGAAGTGTGTTAAGGATCACTTTTAAAGTCATTCTGCATAACACTAGGAAAACAGATAACACACAAGACCCAGGGAACGTACAAACTTATAATCAAAAGTCAGAAGGTTGAAACAACCTTAAGCAATTATGTTAAACAAAATCCATACTTACAATTATGTCAAGAACTCACCTGGTATCATTATTGAAGAATTTGCAACCTACAAGTGATAGTAATGTAATAAGTATTTGAAACCACGAATACATTTGCTATGTTACTTAAGAAAATTTACATAACATCAGTTTATGCAACCCATTTATTTATGGCCAGAAAGTTAAACAATAAAGGGGGGGGGGGAAGAAGACAAGAGAAGGAAGTTATTCACCACCAGGATGTGAACAAGATATAAATCTACTTAGACTGACTAAAGCAATGAATCGAAGACACGATCATAAAATAAGGTCTAATGCAAAATTACAATGAATCTAGAGACATCATTGTTTTGTCCCTCATTGCTCTAATAATACACCAATAAAAAAGAAAATACCACAAGATCAAAATCGACAATAATAACCAAAACTGAAATTAGACTAGAACAAGACATTCTAATTTGTGACCTTGCAACTGTCAGGAAAAAAAAAATAACACAAAATGTTTATACAAAGCATCAAAGCAATAACCAATAAGCGTGTGTTTAATGAAGTTCAACCCCAGTTTGATGTGCTGTGAGAGTTGATCAAAGTGCAAACGGTGTGTTTCTTTCACTAAGACATTATAAACTCAAACCCTTGGTTATTGTAGGAAATATGAAGTTAAATACAAACACATGCAAGAAAATCAAAGCCATTACATTGTAGTTCAAAGAAGTAAATAAATAAACATTTAAAGTGCAAAACTACAAAGAAGAAGACCATGTTCGAATGAGCATTCAGTACAAACACATGAATTTCATAGATATTATAAATGACATTAATAATAAAAAAAATGGGGAAAAGAAAAACTTAAAATTTATTTAGACTATAGTATAAATCTCTAGAGGCTAGAGAACACTTGCATATTTTAAACCCATTTCAAAATTTAAAACCCATTTAGACTATAGAAACTCATATAGTAAAGATAGTAACAACTTTAAAGTTTCTGGGTTTACATCCATAAGACTCGTGGAAACATGGTGTTTGTTAAGAATAGGAACATAGTTATATTTAAAAAAAAAATGAAAAAGAAAATAGAAGAAACAGGGGAAAAGGCTCACTACCTATACAAACAACCAGAATAATTGTTTTTCCATTATGCACTAAAAAAAGGGAAAAGAAAAAAGGGAAGAAGCATTAATTACATGTTACCTTCCTCTTTGATAGTTGGCAATTACTATGGCAATGTCCATGAAATTGATGGCCAAAATTGAATAATAAAAAACATAGAAATTGTTATAAATTAGTGATAGTGTTTGTGAATATAACAAATACTGAACCTAATAACAATAATAATAATAATGTTTTCTCAAAGATGAGCTAATAGTTTCTCAAATCCTCAAACATCAAAACTTTTAACTAAAACCTAATAACAATAACAACAACTATAATAATAATCTGTAAAATCAAATTTACAAAAGGTAAAAACAACAATCAGATTAAAAGCAAAGCCAGCACATGTGAATATGTTATATATAAATCTCTAAATGTTCCTTCAAATTAGATAAAAAATGGGTCCTATTCTCATATGTTCTGGAGTTAGTGTCCTCAGTAAGACATAATGGAGCCCCCTTCGGAGATAGAAGAGAAGTGGTGGAGGTAGCCGCTCGCCAGAACGGGTCTTTCCGACCAAAATAAGGAGATTTCCTCCACTCAGATGCCGGAGGTACATCCCTCTCTTTCATGAGAGCCGGTTCTGATGACCCCGGGACAATGGGTTTCTTTTGAGAAGACATATGGCTGAAATAACAGGTATAAATAGCAAAGAGTTGACCGTATTAAAATTCAGAATATTGGAATTGAAGCAACACATTCGAATGAAGTTTCGGCATCAATTATTTGTTTCTCAGAGAATCCATGAATTCAACAAATTCTACGAGGAATTTTTTTTTTTTACACCAAGAATTCAAGCACAATGTCTACTATGCTAAGGGTCGCAACAATCAGTTATTTGATAATGAGATTTACATGCAACATGATGGGTTCATCAACAAATTCAACCTCGGATGTCATCAACAATTCAATTTCTCGGGGTATCCACTAGCCTGATGAATGACCATATATGGTTCTAAGGGTTATCATGACGTAATTATTTCAAATAAAGTGTTTACAAGATTCAAAGTGATGGAGTATTATTTGGTCAAATATATATGGTTAGAATATTTCATTATCTCTCTCAAATGATCAAATACTTGGTGACAAAATTTATATTCAACATTATGAGTCTCATTACTGAAATCATTCCATCGAGCATCAACAACAACAACAATAACAACAAAATTTTTTGTTTGTTCTACTCCTTTCAATACTATCAAACATGGAGTGATAAATATATATATATATATATATATACATCAGTAGCAAAGCTACAAAATTTGAATTATGGGTTCAAGATTCAGTGGATCGTTATGCAAATTACAAGAATGTCCTTTCTAAGATCCATATTCATAAGCCCAGGGTTTTCTCTCTCCATGTCAAAAATGGAGCTCAAATACTAGTCAACAAGTTATATTCGGCATTTTCTCAGTGATAAAGTTCAACAAATTGTGTTCAAGCCAAGCCCCTCAATAAGGTTTCAAGTGCCAATGCATGTTTTCATATGGCCAAAATCACAGTGCTTGAGCTAAAAAAATGTCATTGGGATTGCCACAAAAATTGAGTCCATATTCAAATTCAGATTTTTTTTATCAGATTGCTTAAGCCCTCTACATTGCCACAAAAATATATTTATATATATTTAAATATATTTATATTCGGAGGAGGGAGCCGAATTTCATACTCACAAATTTGGACCGTTGATGTTGGAAATTTAAGTTGAAATCAGAGAGGTTTTACAGACTATATCATCGAAGCCATGCTAGGCTGAACCACACACGACACGTTGAGTGGGCGGCGTGTGTGAGTGGCGTTAGACAATCCGAAGCCAGCAGAGCAACCACGCACATCACGTTGAATGGGCAACGGCGTGGTCAACACTAGATGGTTGAGGACGAAGACAACGGGGATGTCGTAGCGGAGTCGGCAACCACACACATCACGTGAGTGGGCAACGTGTGTGGTCTGTGTTGGAGCCGTTGAAACCAACAGTAACCGGAGGTGGAGCAAAGAGAGGCCGATGACGGCTTGGTCGGAGCCGAAGCAGCGAGAGGCCGACGGAAGCTGGGGCCACGACAATGTAGTTGTGTGCAAGCAGAACTAAGATTTGGGAAATCTGAGCTCTAAAAAATCTATATATATATATATATATATATCATAATCAATATATATATATGTATTTGAAATGCCAACCAAAAGCAGAGATGAGAAAGAAAACCAGTGGCCACGGGAATCAATTGCGAGTTGTGCCGGTCTTGGTGCGCAGTAACGACAGCTCGGGTCACGTTGCCGGCGGTGCCTAGAGCTACGGTGCAAACCACACACGACGCGTTGAGTGGGCGACGTGTGTGGGTGGCGCTGGACAACCGAAACAGGAGGCAAAGTCGCAGCAGGGAGAAGCCGACAGTGGTTGAGCTCGGCAGTCGAAGGGCAGAAGCGGCTGTAACGTCGCTAAGGAGTTGGCGTTGGTGCTGGTCAGCGAGCTCCGGAGTGTCTGGATCTTGATCGCGACATACACAATGGTTGAAACTGGGACAAGTCAGTGGCGTTGCTCGAAGCTGCGACGACGGACGGCATGCAAGTGGCGATGGTCTTCAGCGTAGGTTAGAGCCTCTGTGTTGTTGAAAAAGGAGAGCAGCACAGTTTGCTCTAGTATTGTAGAAGCAAAGCTTTCTTGAGGATGAAGCTGGGTCTCTCGATATATATATATATATATATATATAGAGAGAGAGAGAGAGAAGGCTGAAATGGGTATGGCGGCTATGCAAATAGGTGGTGAGGTTTAGGGTTTTGCGCCTTTCCTTAAATTAAAAAAAAGGTACTATTCTTTGAATATTCCCTCAATATTCTATATACACGTATGCATGTATATGTATGTAGTGGATTGGCTGATTTGCCAAACAAGAAAAATGTGTGTGAGTATCATCGTTTCTTTTTTTGTTTGTTTGTTTAGGAATAAAAAAATGAGTGCCTTATTTCTTTTTATTTTTCTTGGAGTAAAAATATACATGTATATTTTCTCATTTTTCTAAAATATCAGTGGCACGAAAAAAAAAAAAAAAAGTAAATTTTTTTTTTTTTTTATGCTTGTCAATTTTCACTACAACAAAAAATACATTTGGCGACCCAAAAATTGGTCACCAAAAGTACAAATTTTGTCGCCAAAAGAATCGGCGACAAATATAAGTATTGGCGACGAAATCAGAAATTGTCACCGTATGTAGACATTTAACGACAAACAAAATTAGTTGCCAAAAATCATATATTTTGTTGCTATAAAATTACAATTTGTTGCTATAAGGTTAAAATTTGGATAGGCTGTGTAGTTTTAGCGACAAATAAATGCGTCGCCAAAAATGCTATTTAACGACAAAATTAATTTGGTCGCTAAAAATCACGTTTTTAGCGACGAGTAAGTTTTGGTTGCTAAAAGTTCTTGGAATAACCACTAACTTTTAGCGACAAAAACAATATGTTGTCGCCAAATATATTAACAGCGACCAAAATACCACCTGTCACTAAAAATTCAGTACACAAATTTTGATTTTAATAATTTTCCTGTTCAAAATAATCCAAAACACCTGTTTTCCTGTGCACAATATATACACAAATGTAATGTAAATAATTATACACCTGTGCAAGACATTCATACTAATTCAAAATTAATTGCTATGAAAAATCCCAATAAACGTAATTACAATTCTCTGACAATCTAAAACATGCATACCAAAGTACTTACAAACTACTAACATCAAACCCATAAATACATTACCAAATCCTATGTCAAAATATTTTCTAAATTACAACCAAATATTTTAATGTTAAACATCTAACCAACAAGTCATTTACTAAAATCCTATGTCAAAATATTTGCAAAACCACAACACCAAATATTTTGATGCTAAACATTTAATCCATAAATCATTTACCAAAATCCTATGTCAAAATATTTCCAAAAACACAAAATCAAATCTTCTGATGCAGACCAAACTATTTTCCACCATTGACAATCTGTCACATGAAAAAAGAAAAAACAATATTAGATTGACAAAAAAAAAAAAAAAAAAACCTCGATATGAACTTCACAATTTTGATTTTAATTTTGTAACGGGAAGTCCAATCGGGCGCTATTTGCTTATACAAGTTTGCTCATACAAGTCTATTTAGGCTTGAACAAGCTGCTCGTGCCAAGTTTCGGTGGTTTCAGTGGTCAGTTTAGCGCTGCGATTTTTTTTTATTTTTGAAGCTCGGCTGCGCTCCGCTTGCACTTCAGTGATAGCTCCAATTTCAAACGCTCTGCACACTTAGCAACACCAAAAGCATAAAATCCTAAACTAAAAATTAAAATAAGAATGTAACTTTAAATTAACTAATTTTGCCAGAAGTCCTCAGCAACGGCGCCAAAATTTGATGGGTTGTTGAACACACCAAAATTAAATACTAAACTATACCAAATTCTCTCAGAATAATGGCAAGTCCCGGTATCGATCCACAGGGACTATTGTGGAATTAAACTAATTTAATTGTCAAATTCCTAAATTAATTTCGATAAAAAGATTGGTTGTTTATAACCTAATTTAATAACGAATAAATTAAACTAATGAATTAAATTATCAAGAATAATTGAATTTAGGTTTACTGAATTGGGGAAAAATCCTAGGGTAGAGAATTCACCACTAACCACATAATTAGGGTTTCCAATTGATATTAATCATGCTATGGTTTGAACAGATTAATGCTTCGCAACTACAAGCTCAAAGCATTTAACAAGAAGATCATCACATTCAATGTACGAGCACGAACCATCTCAAGCAATACGAATCGTTCACTCTAAACTAGGGTAGTGATACGACTCACTCCTCGTCACATGGTTCGTCCCATACCTTGAATGTGAAGGAATAGAAAACTCATGTATGGATAATATTCAACAATCACAGAAAGTCAAATATTTGAAAAGATAATGAAAATTATATATAAAGAATTTCTAAAACACCATACAATGGTTCAAACCTTTATATAATATAAAATCAAAAAAAGAAAAACCTATTACATGGCTAGGGTTTCTTCAAAACCCTAGAAAAGGAGACTAGCCACTCATGGAGGAGTGGGAGGAGGTAGATGGAGAAGGAACCACCATGAGAGACATCTTGGAGCTTTTGTTTCTCTTCCTTTCCAAACCCTAGCCTCTCCCTTTAGGTCCAAACAACTTCCGAACCCTAATCCAGCCTTTTACTTGCCTTTTTTATCCTTCCAATCTCGTCCAAACAGGTTTAAAACGTCGGTTTGACTTTCCCAGAAAAGTCAACGCACGTGCGGGAAAGTCAACTATGCCCAAATTCTGTCTTTTTGCTCATTTTATGCTCCGACGATGTACAACCTGATTGACACTCAACACACATAAAATATACAGTTTGACTAGCAAGTGAAGTTAAGAGATTCTAATTAACGGCCTCAATGACGTACATTTCGGCCTTAATCACATCCCCCAACTTACTACTTGCTAGTCCTCAAGCAAGTAAAATAAAATAAAATTAAAAAAAATCTATCTATTTCTGCTTTCGTGGGAAAACGGTTGCATTTAGTATATGCAACAAGCCTTTAAACCACAAAGTTACCCCAAGTGGACGAGTTAAGTCTCGTGAGGGTTTCCAGAAATGATACCCACAAACATTAACATATTCATATATACTCAACAACAAATGACTACACTACTCCACCTAACAATCAACTTATGTGCCACTACAGTGTGATATTTAGACATCATGAGTCATTAAAAACACAGTGGACAAGCATGAAAGAACCTATTGAGTCAAAACCACAATTCAGTTAATACAAAAGTAAAGTTCCCTATACTTGTGCATGCTAGTAGACAAGTCATGAGTACCCTCGGTGTAAAGTGCAATCTCCATATTAGTTAACTATCCACTATAATAGCCCAGTGTAACTCATAATAACACCCATCATATACAGAAAAACTAACCTGTTGCAGCCAAGATTTTCAAAAGTTGTTTTTTTTTTTTTTTTTAAATGACTATGCAATGTCCTGATCCATTAAGTTTTCTAATCAACCCATGTAACAAGCATTGGGCCAATGACTCCCAAACCAGATGGTTTTAGGGCACTAGGTGTAAAGACACCCCTACGGGCTTAATAACTCGAGTTGAAAAGGTTACGAATCCGAACAAGTCATTCTTCTTATTTTTCCTTAACTGTGCAATGTCCATGTCCCTTAAGCTTTCTAATTAACCCATGTAACAAGCATTGGGCCAATGACTCCCAAACTAGATGGTTTTAGGGCATTAGGTGTAGAGACACCCCTACGGGCTTAATAACTCGAGTTAAAAAGGCTACGAACCCAAACTAGTCAAGTGGTTTTTTTTTTTTTTAAGAATCTTGGCTCCTCATTTATTCTTTTCTGCAAGTCTAGCTATTATCAATGATGTACACCAGGGATTATAATAAAAAGATCATCGCTATGATAGTGTGTTCATGTGTATTAAGGCATACTCATGACAAGTGTACTAAAACCACAAACATAGACAACTCTCCTCGTGCAAACATGGCATGCAAGTATCTACCCAACAAACTCTTTTCATACAAGTCTACTATGCTCTCTAATTAACATATGCAAATATCATCACTCTACTAGCAAAAAGTCACATCAGGTGAAGTAATGCAATTAAGTGAAACAGGTATAAGCATGAATTATGAGCCAAATAGGAATGCACAAAAGAAAATATAACCCTCATCCCCCAGCTTGAATATGGCATTGTCCTCAATGGAAAAGTAAAGAGAAATGAGAGAATATTACCAGAATTGTAGGTGCACATCCAGAAAGGCAGAGAGTAACATATATACACTTCACACTGTTTTTTTTTTTTTTTGAAGAAAAAAAACTAAAAAGGAAAATAAAAATAAAAATAAAAGAGACAAAGCAATATACAGGTGGGGACCACGGGGAAGCCGGTGGTGGTGGTGGCGAGAAATCCTGGGATCTCTGGCTTTTTTTTTTTTTTTTTTTTGGAGGCCCGAGCAGATACACGTTCGACTCATAGCCTGCCCACACCAAAAGCAAATAGACACAAAGCCGTAGAACCAATCATGAGAATAAAATAAAATATGAAAGCACAAGTTGGTCCACTAATGTCCCACATGCAATTCCCCTTTCTTTTTTGTTTTGGTAAATAAAAACGAAAATAATTAAATAAATGAATAAAAAATGACCTTAAATTAAATTAACTAAATTATAAACGAAATTAAACTAAACTAAACTATAAAATAACTAAACTACAAAAGAGACTAAAGTATAGAAAAAAAAATAACCTAAACTAACCGATATTTTTTTAATAGAAGAGAAGAAAATAAAATAAAATAAAAACTAAGCTACTTATTAATTAAATGAACAATTACAGTATAGAAGAAAAATAATAATAACATCACTAACTACACAAGTATAATAAAAATAAAAATAAAACCAAAATCTATTAACTAATTAAACTAACCAAAATCATTAGGAAGCAATTTAAACTAAACAAATATAGCAAATAAAAAAAAACTAAATTAAGATTATTGTTAACACCATGATTTCTGATGTTTTTTTTTTTTACGAAAATAGAAAATAGAAAATAGAAAATAAAAATAAATAAATAAATAACTAAATAAATAAAATGATTTTTTTTTAATTGTATATTTATTTATTTATTTATTTTTAAAAATTATTTACATCAATAAATTAAAAAAAAGAAAAGAAAAAAATAATAATAATAATAATAATAAAATAAAAAACAAAACCAAATGCAGCAATGTTCTGCATATGGCCCGCAGCTGCGGCGATTTGTCTACTTCGCGCGAATTTTTTTTTTTTTCTTGAATCGTCATCCCGCACATGCGGGGCCCAAGCCGCACGTGCGGATTGGTCAATGATGCTCCGCCCGCACTTGCTTATTTAGCAGTGCACAACTATGTTTTGGTGAGATGGTGCCGCATGTGCGTGCACAGTGCCGCACATGCGGGGAATTGTTTTTTTTTTTTTTTTTTTTTAGTTCAAGACAGATTTTGTTTTTATTTATATATATATATATATATATATTTTTGTAAAATTGAACAAGTATAACACATTTTTTTTTCTTTTTTTCTTTTTTCTTTTTTTTTTTAAACAACAATTAACAAATAAAACAACTTTCTTTTTTTTTTTTTAAATCAAAACTAAGCATTTCTACCTTCAATTGATATCCGAAATAAATATAGTACATAAGAAAATAACGGAATGCCCACTAAAGGTATATTCTTCACGCGAAAACCACGGGTACTACTTTTCTCCCTAACTGTGTTTGTAACTTTTCCTATTCTCCGACAGGGTGACAGACTAGGTTGATTCGGTATCCAGAATCGAAGCGCATAATGCTACCTCAACCTATGGGGCTGCCATACAGAGTTCAAGCCGAGGTAGTTTTGAAGCAATCTCCACACCCCTGGGCATTTAAACCAGACTCTAGTCTCGAAAATCCCAAACCTTTGTGTTCTAGGCTTTGCCATTCGAACTCTAGTTTCCACCGTCTCAGTTGGTCTCCTAGGAACTCACTACAAACACTGTTAGGTGGCTATACCAGACCGTCTGATGCCGTTCGGGCACGACTAACACCAAAAGAATTACACCTTTAGAGGATTTAAAGTCTCCTAGACGCAAATAAAGCATGACGAGAACAAAGAAGAACAAAATAACATAGAAGGGAAAGAAAAGAGAATAAGGAATCAACCTATCAATCATAATAAAATGGGTCCGTCAAACCCCTGGGTAAAGGAAAATGATCCTTCCTAGTCGAGGAATTTAGTCTCCTATAATCAATGCAGCCTCGCCACCCAGTAGTGGTTCGTGTGGGGACTAACTCTCCTCCCTCATTCTCAACAACGGTGATGCCCGATTTCTTGGGCACCACTTGTGTGGGACTCACCCACTTGCTATCTGAGATGGGGTATATGATACCCGCATCCAACAATTTCAAAACCTCCTTAACTGACCCATCAATATCAAAATTTTCAAACCCAAAATGACCTAGACAAGCCTCTAAAGGGTCCTCTACAAGAATGGAGGGCAAAGCCTCCTCCACAATCTCATCCACAATATCCACTAATAAGCACTCCTCTCTCTCATGAGATTGTTGGGATGCTTGGAAAACATTAAGTTTCACTTGCATGTTGCCAAATGAAACTTCCATAACCCCGGTCCGACAATTTATGCAAGCATTGGCCGTAGCCAAGAAAGGTCGACCTAAGATCACCGGGATTTGTTTCTTAGAACTGGTTACCGGTTCCATATCTAACACCAAAAAGTCAACAAGGAAGTAGAACCTATCAACCTTAACTAGCACATCCTCAATCATGCCACGTGGCACTCTGAGGGACCGGTCAGCCAACTGAAGAGTAACAGTAGTGGGCTTCAACTCGCCAAGCCCAAATTCCTCGTACACAGAGTACGGCAATAAATTGACACTAGCCCCTAAATCTAATAAGGCCCTATCAATGAAATTGTCCCCTATAATGCATGCAATGGTTGGGGCACCCGGGTCCTTAAGCTTAGGAGGTGTGTCATTCAACAATATGGAGCTTACTTGCTTCGTGAGTATGACCTTTTGGGACACATGTGTCCTAGATTTACGCTTTTGCGTACAAAGGTCCTTCAGAAATTTGGCATATGATGGTACTTGCTTAATTGCCTCCAACAGGGGGAGGTTGATTTTTACCTGTTTAAAGACATCCATCATTGCCTCCATAGATGCCGCCTTCTTATTAAAAGGGGACGGTGTATCGAGGCATTGGGGAAAGGGTGCCTTAGGCACATATGGAGTGCTAGGGACTAACTTATCCCTCTTAAGTGTTTCCCCCTCACCCTTGCTCTCATTAGGTGTACCCCCAATGTCACCCTTCTTAACTCTAGTTGCATCTGGCGCAACCGACTGAGGCTCTAACTCCCTACCACTTCTCAAAGCAACCACCGCCTGCACTTGCTCATGTTGCTTACCATTCCCACCCGAACTCTCTACCCCGTATTGTCCCTTAGGGTTGGCCACAGTTTGACTTGGTAATTTTCCATCCTCCCTCCGATTCATGTAGTTAGCTATTTGACCCAATTGGGTCTCTATCTTGGCAATAGAGTGAGTGTGGGAGTGAACTATTGGTGCTAACCCCTTAAGTTCTGAGAGAACTTCCAACACCTGAGTCTCAAAGACAGAGTTGCCCTGAGGAACAGGCGGGGGTTGTGGTTGCTGATACAGTTGTGGGGGTCGATAAGGTTGCGGTGGTTGGTAGGATGATTGGTTGGCAAAATTATTGAAATTTTGCCTTGGTGGTGGAGGATTATAAGAAGTGCCTTGTGAAGGGGGTCTCCATAAGAGGTTAGGGTGATTTCTCCATCCCGGATTATATGTGTTGGAGTATGGGTCATTACCCGGGTTGGAGAATCATTGAGCCACATTCACATGCTCTTGGACTAACTCCGGAAATTGTGATGCCAAAGGGCACTCACTCAAGTCATGAGCAGGGCTCGCACATATAACACATGCCTCACGGAATTGAGGCTGATCTTGCTGGGTAGGGGCATGTCCCGTAGCTAATAAGTGGTCTATCTTGCGGGATAGTGCCTCTACTTGTTGGGCTAACTCTAGGTTTTGCCCGACCTCATAAATGCCCCTTCTTTTCGGGGCTCCAACTACGGGTTGCCGGACTTGCCGGGCTGCGGATGCATGGTGAAAGGAATTATCACTTAGGTTCTCAAACAATTTCCATGCCTTGGCATCTTTTTTAGACATAAATGTCCCACCACAGGACGAATCCACCATTTGGCGGTGCAGCTCAGTTAAGCCATAATAAAATGTTTGAACAAGTTGCCAATTAGGCACTTGGTGGTGAGGACACTGTTGGAGAAGGTCTCTAAGTCTTTCCCACGTCTCATGGAATTGCTCGCCATCTATTTGAGCAAAGTTTGTGATGGCTCGCCTAAGCTAGTTGGTTTTACCTATGGGAAAGTACTTCTCCAAGAACTGTTGCTGTAATTGGTCCCAAGTTGTGATTGAATTAGCAGGTAAAGAATGTAGCCAGTGTTTTGCTTTATCCTTTAACGAGAATAGAAACAATCGCAACATTAAGGCCTCATTTGTGAAATTCTGGATCCTCACTGTCGAGCAAATTTCCAAAAATTCATTCAAATGCTTATAAGGGTCATCATGAGTTAGTCCATGGAATGATGGGAGCATTTGTATAGTGCTGGACTTAATCTCATAATGACCAGCAGTGGTGTTGGGTAATTGGATGCATGATGGTGATGTATATGCGGTGGGTGTAAAATAATCCTTAAGTGTCCGGTTAGGCACATTCGGGACATTAGGATCTGCCATCTCTAATGGCTTAATGTATGAATATTCAAGCCTAGGAATACGGGCAGAGGTCCTAGGTCTCCTAAGGGTCCTTTCTAGTTCAAGGTCCAAACACCACAATTCAGGGCGACAAGAACGACGCCCGAGCATACACTACCCAAACACACACAACAAGTTCCGACTCTGTGCACTAAGTATGAAAGCAAAATACCAAAGGAAGAAATACTCACAACGGTTTAACGAAAACGCTTTACTCGTCTTGCGGATGCTTGACGTGTAGACGTTGTCTCCAACCTCTGTTTGAGCTTTGACTTCCGTTTTAGCACTTTAGTGCTTTGCTTGTGAGTGTTTGCTTCTGTTTACTCACTTTAGCGCTGCGATTTTTTTTTTATTTTTGAAGCTCGGCTGCGCTCCGCTTGCACTTCAGTGATAGCTCCAATTTCAAACGCTCTGCACACTTAGTAACACCAAAAGCATAAAATCCTAAACTAAAAATTAAAATAAGAATGTAACTTTAAATTAACTAATTTCGCCAGAAGTCCCCGGCAACGGCGCCAAAATTTGATGGGTCGTTGAACACACCAAAATTAAATACTAAACTATAGCAAATTCTATCAGAATAATGGCAAGTCCAGGTATCGATCCACAGGGACTATTGTGAAATTAAACTAATTTAATTGTCAAATTCCTAAATTAATTTTGATAAAAAGATTGGTTGTTTATAACCTAATTTAATAACGAATAAATTAAACTAATGAATTAAATTATCAAGAATAATTGAATTTAGGTTTACTGAATTGGGGAAAAATCCTAGGGTAGAGAATTCACCACTAACCACATAATTAGGGTTTCCAATTGAAATTAATTATGCTATGGTTTGAACGGATTAATGCTTCGCAACTACAAGCTCAAAGCATTTAACAAGAAGATCATCACATTCAATGTACGAGCACGAACCATCTCAAGCAATACGAATCGTTCACTCTAAACTAGGGTAATGATACGACTCGTTCCTCGTAGCATGGTTCGTTCCATACCTTGAATGTGAAGGAATAGAAAACTCATGTATGGATAATATTCAACAATCACAGAAAGTCAAATATTTGAAAAGATAATGAAAATTATATATAAAGAATTTCTAAAACACCATACAATGGTTCAAACCTTTACATAATATAAAATCAAAAAAAGAAAAACCTATTACATGGCTAGGGTTTCTTCAAAACCCTAGAAAAAGAGACTAGCCACTCATGGAGGAGTGGGAGGAGGTAGATGGAGAAGGAACCACCATGAGAGACATCTTGGAGCTTTTGTTTCTCTTCCTTTCCAAACCCTAGCCTCTCCCTTTAGGTCCAAACAACTTCCGAACCCTAATCCAGCCTTTTACTTGCCATTTTTATCCTTCCAATCTCGTCCAAACAGGTTTAAAACGTCGGTTTGACTTTCCCAGAAAAAGTCAACGCACGTGCGAAAAAGTCAACTCTGCCCAAATTCTGTCTTTTTGCTCATTTTATGCTCTGACAATGTACAACCTGATTGACACTCAACACACATAAAATATACAGTTTGACCAGCAAGTGAAGTTAAGAGATTCTAATTAACGGCCTCAATGACGTATATTTCGACCTTAATCAAGCAGCCATCCTTATCTGTAAGCCAAGTTCATTCGCAAATGGAGTGGCATAAGGCCCTACTGGCACCTTTGCATCTGCAGGGATCCAAACAGGAAGTTTTTTACCACCATTGTTAGCTATGAGACGTGCTATGCTCTTCCTTCGAGTCTGACCCCTGACTTGTCTAGAACGAGTATGCAAACTAGTGGTAGATGGTACATCATGGGTAGTAGTTGCATTTGTAAATGGTGCAGCCTGAGTAGTAGCTACATTTGTAGATGGTGCAGCTGGGTTATAGTTGCATTTGTAGATGGTGTAACCTGGGTAGTAGTTGCATTTGTCGGTGGTGTAGGCTGGATACTTAGAGCATTTGTAGATGGTACACTCTGAGTAGATGGGGTTAAAATAGGTGGTGCATGCTGAGTAGGGGCAGCAATTCTAGCTGCAGCTTGTTGGGAAGGTAGAAGAACTTTGGATGATGCTGCACGTCGAACTTTACCAAGGCCTGCCATCTAGCACAACAACTCAACAATTACATGTGTGAAGCATATGTAAAATAAGCATTTACATTAATATCAATGGCCATATAATAGAATCAATATCATAACATAAGTGATAACTAAACAATAACATAACATAAGAAACAAAAAAAATAAAATAGACAAAGAGAGAGACAGATAGGGACACACAAACACACATATACAAAACAAAAAAACAAAAAAAAAATCTTTTTGAATTGTCATTGTACTCAAACTCAAAGGCACTTAAACAACAGTGTCATAAAAACATAAAAATGACACAACAATTAAAGTTCTATGTCAAAATCTATATTACAATCAAAATGATTATATTGCTCATTTTCTCGGATAGTCAATGCTCGTAGTAATCATCTTCATTATCGCACCCATCTTCCTCATCAACACCATCGTTGTGTGCTCGACTAACAGATTGTAAAACCACCTCACTTGGGATAATTTGAGGTTCAATGTCATTCCTGTGAAGTGAGATTGTCACGGGGTCTTCAACGCTCACTGGGACAGCATCAGTTGTTTCATTTTGTTGAAATACATTATCAGGTTCAAAGCCATCTTGTTCTGGTAACATTTTTTTGGGACGTGATGCGAAGCAGGGCCGAAGAAATGACAGTATGCATGTCCGAGAAATCTAAAATTTCTCATACACGCAAGGGGCAAATGTAAGAGGAGCTAAGTTTGAGCCCACTAAATTAATTAGGCCCAATAGTCCAAGGTTAATGGGCCCGAATTTATCGCAAGTCCAAGACTGGTGGGCCCGGATTTATCGCCATCAAACGGGCCAAATCGCTCTAAGCCTCGAAAGGGTTCGGATCCACAAACTTAGAGACTTACTCGGGCTCGGACTCGAAAGGGTTCGAATCCACGAACCTAGAGATCCGAAACACTTGGCCTCGAACGAAGCACTTGGCTTCGAACGGATTCAAACGCAATCCAGAAGTCGCTCCATTAATGAGTCCCAGAACACTTGCGGGCTTGGAGCTTTCCGGGATCTACGCACCAGAACCATGGGCGTAATGGAGTTCGAACAAAGGACCCGATCCCGAGGACGGTGAGTGGAGATAAATTCACTCTTCGGTTAAACTAGCCTATATCCGGGTTGAGGTGGCACGACTCCGGGGGGTCCATGAGACTCGGCAATATTTGGCGGCGGGGGGGTCCTCTAGGACTACCTCGGCCCTTTGGGATGATTGGGGATCATTAGTTAGGTGTGGCTAAGAAAAAGGGTTCGCCGAGAGGTTGATCTCCTCTTCGGGGTTTTCCTCATCCTCGGATAGGTCACCTCCTCGGACAAGGTGGTTAGAGAGAATATTCCCCATGTGCCTTGCACATGGGCTCCATCCTACATCATGAGGTGCCTATAAATAGCAAAATGAGCAATATACGTTTGCTTTCATGTCCATAATGTCAAACCTATTGTCCATGTAAACATATTATTCACTCTATCAAAATTTTAGTTGCTTTTAGATGGGCTTCAAGCCATGGCCTTTCTTTTGTTCAATTGAAGGGGTTGGATTTTGTTGTAGCTGATGACAATAGGTATGGAATTAAGTTTGTGTTGAGTTTAGTGAGTAACAATGACAGGTTTGGAGTAAAGAAGCAGTATGTGAACTACTAAGAAATCAAGGTTAGTACCTAACACGTGATAACATGTGCCTACAAGTTTGCCAAAACGAAGATTTAAATCTTCATTCTTTTTTGGCACTTTTGATCTGCCAATTGGAACCATCAAATTGTAAGTTATATTGATTCTATTCATGCTAAAATGAATTTTTTTTTTTTTAAACTGAACATTTTTTTTTTAGAAAGAACGTTTAAATTGTTATTAAAATATTAAAAAATATATTCACTGAAAAATAAAAATGATAAATAAAGGTTAAGTGTTTCTAAACTTGAGTGTACATGGTTAAATGGGGGGTGTAAAAAATTGTTTTTCGGGTATAAATAGAAGCACCCCGCACATAATAAAAATAGAAAAGATAATAAAAACTCCAAAGAGATGAGAACAGTGAGGTCCGGTCTCAAAGTACCTGCACAATTTTGTTAGACTTGGCCTAGGCATTTAAAGCAGGCCCATCTCTACAAGAAACACTAAACGTGGCCATTGTATTGATTAGATTAAGTAATTAATAAAGGTTTATTTTGAGCCAAAAGGAAAAATCCAATGAAATCATATTGTTAATTAAGAGTGGTACGAAATATTGCAGGCAAGGAAAACAAACTAATAAAAAATAAGTTGTTTTTCCTAATCAATAATAGTAAGTGATCAATGAAAGTATGTTATTATTGGTTTGGGCATATTATCAAACACATGGTGAGCAAAAGATAAAATTGTAGCAAAACAACAAAACAAAGACAATACATAGGCTGAGCCAAATATTAAATCGAATTGGGGCAATAACAAGCATCAATCTAATATAGAAGCATAGAAATCAAGTGATGACATCTCCATAGAAGACAAATAAACAGCAAACCAAACAATTACATACCAGATTGTTTGGATTTGCAGCTAGTTTGTGAAAGAAAAATGCATACAGAGTTCAGCCCAATGCAACCTGCAGAATAAAGGAAGATACAACACTCAAACGAACATTCATTGTAAGAAATTGAACAATTTCTTTGATAAACTAGAGAGTAATTTGCAGCAAAGAAATTGAACAATTTACACCTCTTAATATCTCACGACTTGAGGAACAAGCTTGGGTGAAAAGCACACCGCCAAATCTGTAGCGGCACACTGCCTAATCTGTTGTTTAAGCTCATTTAAAGTTCAATCAAACCAGACCCTCCAAAACCAATAAACAAAACCCATCTGGTCAATGATAACTGATGCATTAACAGTTCCCAATTTAGGAAAGCAAATGTACAAAGATCACAATTTTCACATCTTAAATTTATCCCTCTTAAGCATCATCTTCTTAATCTTTAAGAGCACAACAACAACTTTAGCAACTAAATACATACTTTAGCATAGGCCTTATATGCTAGATACACATTTCTATTTCCTTATAATTACCAGACCTCAAACTCAAAGGGCCGAAAACATGGAGGAAAGATTTTTTTACCTAAAGTATACCAACACAAGAACATGGCATAAACTCGGCCAGTGGCCAGCAATCAACCATCTCATTATTATGAAGTCACACAAGGCATCAAGCATATCATCTCACATCAATCATTCTTTTCAATAATAAATTGCAAATGGTTGCTAATCAGGGTCCATCAAACTCCCATCCAAGCCATCAATGCCATACTTGATAGGAAAATGGCTCTGAGAATTAGCTCTATCAAGTATAATGAGTAGAATGCCCACAAAATTAAGATCCTATCAATTAGTTATTCGACTTGATGGTGTATGCTCAAAAAATTAAGATAAACTCACAAATGTAATGAAGAAACAATATTTCTAACTACTGATGCATTCCTGAGTTAGTCCTAAGAATTCTTGCTACTACTATTTTCATATTCTTTGAAATAATTCCTAATCCCTAAACATTTCAATCCCAATTAATTTCTGGGTCACAAAAGAATAAAGAATGACACAAAGATGAAGGTGAATATGGTCTCACCGATGAAAATAATGAACTCCTCAAATGTACTGAAGAAAACAAGAGAAAATTATTTCACATCTTAACCATCTAAAACAATATAGAAGAAGAAAACCAAGAACAAAAACACAAAAGAGACAAAATAATAACAATTTACATCATATGAAAAGTAAAGCAATTAAAAAAGAACAATGCTTATCAAGCTGTTACTTTGACGTTGAAAATAAGAAACAAAAAAAAAACGTCCCTGTAACTAACAGAGTTTCCAAAAATGCAAGTTAAGCGGGAAGAGCCATTTCCTTTATTCAAATAACTACCCAATGAAAACTTGACATATATATGCTTTCACCCAATTCTCCTTCACTCAAATTCAACATACTTTTGCTGCATTCCTAAATCTTAAAATTTATAATTAATCAAAATTTTAAAACAGAATTCATATATTAAAATTAAAATCAAAGCATAAAGAATAAATTGTTTACGAACACATCCATAAATACATAGACATCAAGCATGGGGACAAAGGCTTGGATTTTTCGAAGAAGTGAATGAACCTTACCCGGGAGTTGACTGACTGAATGGTCTCTGAACTTCCCGTCTTAGTATGCCTTCGCCTCTTGAAATTTTGTTAATTTGGTCCCAGTTTCATTTTGTTAATTGGCATGAAATTCTGTTTGAAAGAGCTTTGATTGATGGGGATTTATAGCGACCCCGGTCTTTTCCCATTTGATCATTGTATCCAGACTTGGGTTCCGTTTATTCTGTCATTGTATATTTGTTGTTGTCGTCCTTTATTTTCTCATTTGGAGTTATAGGATGTGTTGGGCAGGTTTGTTTCAGGTTGGTTGGGTTCGTAAACCAAGTGTTGCTGTCCAGTTTTTGGGTTGTTTTCTTCGAGGTAGGGATTTCCTACTCCATTTTATAAGTTTTGTTCTAAGTTTTGGTATTTTGATAAGTTGGGGTCACTTTGATAATTTTGGGAAAAACCCTAGTTGTTTAAATTAATTAATTTGTATAATTAATTTAAGGGAATTGGGGAATTTGGTTAAATTCATGAAATTGGGAAATTTATTGATTAAATGGTGTAGTTGGATAATGTAAATCACTCGCCCATTGAATTGTTGATATATTTATTTCCAGTCTAGAAATAACTGTTTTGGGCTATCGGTGGAGGATAGTCGTGATTGTTGTAGACATTGCATGTGGATTAGGAATAACTGAAACTAATCACATTGGTTAAGTCATTAATTTTGACTATTGCATTGATACAGAAAATACGTGTATTGATTGTGCATTGCATTTGCATACATTGTTTTGTGTGGGAGGAGATAGGGGATGTACTCCACGATTTAGGGGAAGATAGGGGATGGACCTCTAAACCGGATTTTGTTTGGGAGGAGATAGGGGATGGACTCCATTAGCACCACTTTTATGTGTGCTTATTTATATTGAAGTGTTTTATTGATACAGCACTAAAATGTGTATCAAACTGGAAGTATGAAGTGTTTTGATTTGAGCTTGAGACTCATTTGTTTGTTGACATTGGAAGAATGTGAATTTGGTATTTATAGTTCACTGTTGTAAGTTTGGCCAGGTTCTGAGTCATATTGATAATGTTGGAAAGTAAAACGTGTCTTAGACATTAATGTCATGAAACTGTATAATGAAGTACTTGATTATCTTGGTTAACCATCTGTTGAATGCTATTGCTTTATTCATTGCTTATATGTGGTTTAGTATATTTCTACTGGGCTGTGGCTCACCCTTTATGGGAACATCATTTTCAGGTTCAGGTGATAAGCTACCTCCAAGGACTTAGCTTGGAAGGACTTGGATTTTGAAGACTATTTCTAGTTATTTGTTTTTCATTGTTAGTACATGTAAACACTCAAGCCTAGGGCTTTATTTATATTTGAGTTAGAACTCATACTTTTGTGTCCAAGTGTTGGCTTGGAAAGATGTAAGCCGTTAGGGCATTTAATTTGATGTTACATATAATGCTTTTGTTTAGGAAGACTTTGATGAATACTATAATGAATTATAAAAGTGTTTTCTTTAATTAATGCATGTCAACGATATATATATAATGGGTTAATTTTTAGGGCGTTACAGGATTTATCTATGTTTTGTAGCCGGTCTATTTGCCATATTAATTTGTCAAAATAAGGCCCTACACTACACAAGGTATTGGAATCTACCAGTAGAATGAATGTTTTACATTTTTTCTGATTAAATCCACTTGAGGAAGTGAAATATCTTATGGTAGATGTGGTATTACTTCCAGCTATGTAATTAAATAATCCTTTCTTCAATGAACCACATCATGGAATAATACAAAATTTGTTTTCACTTGTCTGTTTTGAACATAAAAATCATTGTGTTATGCAACTTGTTCCAAGGAAGATGATTTGCTGTTAATTTTGGGGGCTAGTAGTTAGAATGCCTCTTTATTCATGGTTGAGACACCACCAGATTTTCTATTTTCTATTTTCGGGGACATATTAGCAAACAGTTGGTGTGCATAATTTACACATAAATTAAATTAAAGAAAAAGAACAGCATAGAAACCACACACCGACACAACTTGTAAGACATGGAAGCAGCTATCTACATACCAGATTGTCCGGTCATCTCAAATTAAAATACGAAGATGAACATAGTAGGGAATTTGGAACACCTGGCTGTCTGGTTGTGCACACATGGTGAGATAGAAAATCATGAGTTTATATATTTTTGTTTGAAACGACTTGCCCATTGCTTCTCAACAACGAAAGGAGCTATTGCATAGGCAGATCAAATAGCAAACATGGAGCACTGTTTACAGAAACGATCAGTTGCAGTGGAACACCAATTGTAACGCCCTCAAAATTAACCCATTATATATCATTGACATGCATTATTTAAAGAAGACAATTTATTAATTCATTCATCAGAGTATTACCAAATAAAGTATTACATGTATCATCGAATAAAATGCCCTACAGGCTTACATCTTTCCAAGCCAACACTTGGTAACTCAATACAAGAAAAAGCCCAAGGCTTGAATGTTTACATGTACTAATAATTAAAGACAATTAACTAAAAGTAGTCTTCTTCAACCCAGAAGCCAAACCCTCCCAAACTAAGTCCTTGGAGGTAGTTTATCACCTGAACCTGAAAATGATGTTCCCATAAAGGGTGAGCCACAGCCCAGTAGAAATATACTAAACCACATATAAGCAATGAATAAAGCAATAGCATTCAACAGATGGTTAACCAAGATAATCAATTACTTCATTTTACAGTCTCATGACACTATTGTCTAAGATACGTTTTACTTTCCAATTTTATCAACATGGCTCAGAACCTGGCCAAACTTACAACAGTGAATCACATATATAATATTCACATCCTTCCAATATCAACAAACAAATGAGACTCAAGCTCAAATCAAACACTTCATACTTCCAGATTGATACACATTTTAGTGTTGTATCAATAAAACACTTCTATATAAATAAGCACACATAAAAGTGATGCTAATAGAGTCCATCCCCTATCTCCTCCCAAACAAAATCCGGTTTAGAGGTCCATCCCCTATCTTCCCCTAAACCGTGGAGTACATCCCCTATCTCCTCCCACACACAAAACAATGTATGCAAATGCAATGCTCAATCAATACACGTATTTTCTGTATCAATTCCATAGTCAAAATTAATGACTTAACCAATATGATTAGTTTCAGTTATTCCTAATCCACATGCAATGTCTACAACAATCACGACTATCCTCCACCGATAGCCCAAAACAGTTATTTCTAAACTGAAAATAACTATATCAACAATTCAATAGACAAATGATACCAATTACCCAGTTACGCCATTTAATCAATGAATTCCCCAATTCCATGAATTTAACCCTCTTTTCCCAATTCCTTGAATTACTTATACAAATTAATTCAATAATACAACTAGGGTTTTTCCCAAAATTTACCAAAGTATCCCCAACATGTTAAAATACCAAAACTTAGAACAAAACCTATAAAATGGAGTAGGAAATCCCTACCTCAAAGAAAACAACTCAAATGGTGCAGAAAGAGATGAGTGCCCAAATACCAAAGTGCTCCAAATCGCCAAATGCTCAGATTAAATGGAAGCCCTTGCCTCACTCTATCTTTTTAATGAAGGATCTAGGGTAGAAACACTCCCTAAATGGATCAAATCTAAGAGAGAAGGTGAATAGGGAGAGAGAGAAGTCGGACCTAGGGTTTGGAATCAAAAAGAAGATGAAAAGGACTGATCAAAACCCGTTGCTGTAAATAAATACTGGACAGGCTCGCTCGAGCGAAGACTTGGTCGCTCGAGCGACCAGACACAGAGAAACTACGCTCGACCCAAGGAAGCCTTGCTCGAGCCAACAACCCAAAAGCTCGCTCGAGCGAAAGAAAGCTCGATCGAGCGAAGAACTCAAACCCTCAGGTCTGTAAACAGACACACGCTCGAGCGAAGAAACTATAGCTCGAGCGAAAGATGAACTAACTCGCTCGAGCGAAGAAAAGCTCGCTCGAGCCAAGAATGCAAAGCTACAGGTCCATACAGGACGCCAACTCTCGCTCGAGCGACCCAAACCCCAGCTCGAGCGAAGAACCAAAACGACATCTCGCTCGAGCGACCAACGCCTCGCTCGAGCGAAACACCAAAAACCTGGACAGCAACACTTGGTTTCTAAACCCAACCAACCTGAAACAAACCTGCCCAACACATCCTATAATTCCAAAAGAGAAAATAAAGGACAACAACACCAATTATACAATGATAGAATCTACGGAACCTAAGTCCGGATACAATAATCAAATGGGAAAAGACCGGGGTCGCTATACCAATTAGCTTATATTATTTTACTATAAATTTTCTTTTACACATTACTCAGTTAAAATAAGTGCTTGTCTAGATTATTTACTTTACACGTATCTAATAAAAAATTGGATATGCCAAACTTTAAAAAATATATATATATATTAATAAAAACTTAACAAAGTAATTTTGTAACTTACGAGCAAAGAAAAATTTTTTATATAAAAATTTACAATGTCAAAATAAAAATAAAAACCTCGTTTAGATTTTTCGCTTTGGGTACAAAAATAAGAAAAAAAAATAGTGGATATACAATGCCAGAGCAAAGTGAAAGCAATTAAAGGAATGTGAATATGACTGAGAACCGATGTTAATTTTGAATGAGAACAAATATCAGATATTCATTCTTTACGGTTACAATTTTGAAATCAAAGCCCCAATGGCACAACTATCTTGGGTGGCTATGGATATTAATTTTGACAATAAAAAAAATTAATAACAAATATTCAATGGTTAGGGTTTTGAAATCAAAGCACCAATGGCACATTTAGATGAAGCTTAGAGTTAGCAACAAACCTGAACTACGGAAAAGAGTTCTTGGAAAAATTCGATTCGACTGGAAGGGAAGGGAAAAGACGATGACTAGGTCTTTGCTCACAAACCCATGGTGGAGACGTCCAGAGAGTGAGAGCTTGTGAAGAAGATGTCGACATGGCTGAAGCTCGGATCGCCGACAAGGCTGGTGGTCCTCGGAAGCTTCGGCTATGGCAGAAGAGAAGAGGGAAGAGAAGAGCTAACAAGAAGAGGGCCAAACACGACTGATTCAATTTTGTTCCCCCTTGTAACCAGCTACACCGGTTGCCTATTGGAGAGTTAAATTATTTAAATAATTTAGTTTGACCTGGTTATGAGGTAATATGATATAAATAAATAACTGAATATAACTAAGTTATGAATATGATAGTGGTTATGACTAATATAGTATTGGTTATGACATAAAATCATATAAGTTCACGACTAAATGTATGGTAGATTTAAATGTACCATAGCATCACCCTTCCTTCGCATGCCTGATAAACTTGTTTGGGTTGGATTGGAGAGATTAGCAGAGAAACTAAAACCTCTTGAAGGTCGAATCTTGTGTGGCACAACATAAAATTCTGTTCACGCTTGGGTGGAGATGAGTGTACAAAGAGATTAAATAGACTAGAGATTGAATATATTGGGAAGCACACGCATGATAGTTTACTCTTCAATCACTATGAGATTTGGTTTGAGTTTAGGTGATCTAAGGTTTAGGATCTACAAAAAAATATCTTTTGTGGAATATACAGATGGAAGTGATGAAAGTGCAAACTGGGATGTTGTTTCTATGTTGCCTCTTATTCTTTGAGCGGCATGTTTTGAAGGTTAAGCTTTCAAATTATGGTGATAGTTGTTGGTGGAAGAGAAGGGTTGTGCTGACTTGTTGACCATTGTACGGATATTTATCCTGATAATTTTTGTGTGTTTGAGACTGGTATCTGCTTTGCATTATTGAAAAAGGACTTCTGACTTGGATTTTAAGTGGTGGCACTAATTAGAAAGGAAATAGAGATGTGTTGTGACTGTCACACTGTATTTATATTCTAAATTATAAGTGTCAATGGCATCATGACATTTGTTGTTGCAAAACTTTGTTGTGTAGAGATTGTTAGATGGACTTGCGATGTAGACCAGAAGATCTAAACATTCTGGGTTTTAAACTTGATAGGTTCGAGCGTGTTATTCACCCAATAGAAAAAGGTTTGAGCGTGGGTTTATATGTTAAATTTGTTGTATCTTTAACTTTGTTCTTACTGATGGATGGCTCGGTTTGGTTTGGCAAGGTGATCTATTCGTTCATTTTTTTTTTTTTTTGCTCATTTCATTTTTAAGTATAGCTACTACAAGAGACCTACTACAAGAGACCCTGTAGACTCTCATGGATTATTTTATTTTATTTTATTTTTACTTTTTAATTATTTTATTTATTTATTATTTTCATGTTGAAAATAGCTGATGCTTTTGCTAGAAAGCAAAGAAATGAAGGTGTATGAGTGAATGAATGCCATGATGAATGAGCAATATATTATTATTTTTACCCTTTAGCCTATAAAAACAGGGATGAACTTGGACATGTTATGTGGTTATTTAGGTAACTGATCTACTGAAACTTGTTGTGTTGCCTGGAGACATGGATGGTTCAATAATTTGGTTGGTTTGTACCTCAGGTTTATTTGTCATGTTGAACTAGAATGCAAAAGTAGACTCAATTTTTATTTTTTTAACAAAGATAACGCTAGTATGTTAGTATAGTTAGATTATAATTGAAAAGATTTGTTGTTATTTTATCAACTCAGATCCTGACCTTTCTTATCATATTCTAAGGTGTAACTACTAGGCTACTGGGCCAAATCTCAACACCTCCAGAAAAGTAGACTCAATTTACTTGTGTTATCTCCGAGTACTTTTTAGTTCCTGTTCTTGGACACACATTCCATTTAGTGAAGGTAGTAATAATAATAAATAAAAAGGGGGGGGGGGGATAATTCTCACTAGTTCACATAGTGACCTGAACCGTGCTATTTGGTTTATAGGATTCACCATGGATTTTGTTTTAATAATTCGAATCGTCAATGTGTAGAGTTCATCGAGTATTTTATATCTGCAAAAAATTATGTTGATCAGATATCAATAGCTACTTGATCGGATTAGATTTTTATTAATAATTTATTTTGAAAATCATATTTACCGTTGACAGAAATATGATTTGATTAAGTGGCTATGATATCCAATTAAGGCGATTTTTTGCACGAATATTGGACGAAGTCTACGCATTGAATGGTTCGAATCATTGAAACATGACCCGTGGTAGGCCTCCACAGGTCCAATAGGTTTTAATTTTCTGAATTCAATTTTCTAGAAATTGAGTTTTTTGTTTTTCATATTTTTTTTTCTAGTGAATATTTTTAAAATTTTAAGCATTTTTTTTACTTTTTTAGATGCATCTTACTTAAATGTATCTAAAAATTAAAATATTTGTAAAAAAATATTTTAAAAAATAATAAATACACAAGATAGAAAAAAAAATGTACTGAATTTTCGTTTTTTTTTTTTGTATTTTTGATATTTAATGAATTTTTAAATATTTTTTTCACAAATATTATACTTTTTTAAGTGTATTTATGTTAGGTGTATTTAAAAATTTAAAAAATTACTTAAAATATTACAAAAAAAATCAGTAAAAATAAAAAAATACGAAAAATAAATTTTTTTTAATTCTTTGAAAAGTAAATCATGAGTTATGAAACCAAACAAGCTGGAATTGTAGGAAACACATGCACTTCGATTAGGGATTTGTTACAACAGAACTTCATTTTTTATTTTTTATTTTTTGGGGGAGGAGGAGAGGATGGGGCAGGTTAGAAGTGAGCTTGGTTTGATTTGTGAGTAAAGATCTACAATTTTATGAAATTTGAAACCAAATTGAACTATGAAAAACTCGGGAAAGCAATCCAAACAGAACCATGAAAATGTAGAACAATTCGGTTTGGAACTACATTTTTATAAATGTTGTCGTCATTCATAATATGATCACAACTTGATCAAATATCAAGTAACTGTTAGAATTATGGTTTTTTATAGGCTTAATTTGGGTCAACTTTGAGCCCAAATTTGAGTGGGGTCCACATGTTTTTTGAGGTGAGTCTAAAGAGGTAACGCGTTCCTTGCCGCATGGCAAGTCACACGGTGAAGACAGTTCGTCAAAACCATTTATGAGTGAATGAGAAATTGACGTCGTTTTCGGATTCGTGGAATGGACAATTAAAGAGTTAAATGTGGGTTTCTTTGAAATAGTTGTCCCATATTGAAACTTGAAAAGAGCTTTTGTGAGTATATAAACTCTAAGTGGACAAACTTGGGTTGGACCCCAAGGGGCACCTCAACTTTGTAGAAAGGAGGAGTTATGGATAAAGTAAGCCTTGGCTCAAACCACCGCACGCGTGTCGCCGGCCATCCGGCCAGGCCGGGTTCAGGTGTGAGGTGTGGATCGTGGGTTGGATCCTAACCTTAATTTTTTGGACAAAATTTATTTGAATTTTTTCAAATTCTTGCGGGAAAATTATTTGAATTTTTTAACGAAATTAATTTAAATTTTGGGCCAATTTTTTTTGTCTAAATAGAGCCCTTCTCCAATCTAATTTCCAGCAGTCCAGTAGGTTCAAACAAGTTACAACTGCACCAAACAGATTTGGTTTTCCAAACAGATTCAAAACTGGGTTCAAACAGTTTTGCATCTGTTCAGTTTAAATTCCATATTTGTTTAGGTTGTTTGCATCTGTTCAATTTGTAACACCCCAATTTTCATGCCCAAATGATAATACATTTACTTCAAATCAAAATAACATAAAACAAATAAATACCCTCATGGGGTTACAAGTTTCCAAGGCTAAGGCTCGGTTACACAAATCGGTTGTTCAAACCCATACAAATACAGCCCTTGGCTTACAAAACAAAGTCACGCAAAATGAGAGTATTGTACTCCCA
The DNA here is from genome assembly GCF_055761805.1 of Camellia sinensis. Classification (NCBI taxonomy): domain Eukaryota; kingdom Viridiplantae; phylum Streptophyta; class Magnoliopsida; order Ericales; family Theaceae; genus Camellia; species Camellia sinensis. The sequence goes on from NC_138962.1 coordinate 106,760,687, forward strand.
ACACATACTTCCACGCCCCTAGTTGGGTGGAATCGCCACATCTTTTCCTGCACAAAAATCCTGTAGCATGAGCATAAAGCCCAGTAGGAAATCCTTAACAAAGTATATACATTTTATACAAGTCTCAAGAGATGAAATGCACATGCCATGCTATGCCCTTTTTGAACGTAAAACACACCTTCATTTATTAAAAAACCATCATGCTCAATGATGTCATGCAATTTCAATTGTTCAAAACTTAACAATTTATTTCAAGAGCGGTAAATACGCCTCTGGTAATCCCTAGGCTGGTGGCTGCAAGTAGACTATACGAGTACTACCAAATTGTCCTTTTTACCGGTATTAACCGGAAGGCTCGACACCTATCCGCGCGGATTTTTCGGTCTTTCACCCCGGACCCGCAAGCCAACTTATTCTACACCACCTATCAAGACTTACCAATAAATTTACCCTAAACCATTTCATGAAAACTTATTTCTCAACATTCTTTTCTCAATGCAAGTTTTCAAATCAACCTTCAAAGTTCTTCATTATCAAATGAATTGATATGCCAATGCAATGTTTAATAATATAATGCAATATTTCTTCCACTTTCAATACTCCCATACAATATTCCCATTGTGATCAAAATTCTCATTTCAATGCAATTTCACAAGATGAATAAATACTTTCATTTCAATTTATCAAAGGGATAACATGATTCCCACATTTTAATAATCTTAACAATTTAGTCATCTCAAGACTATATTAATACTTTTAAACAACAATTCCCAAAACTTCAACAATTCCCATATTCCATGAAAACATCATTTATATGTAAATAAATAAACAATTTTCAAACATCATTTGTTTTGACACACAAAATAAATATAACAACATATTCTAAAAATTATCAACATCTTTCTTAAAAATTTCCAATTTCTAGGTTTTCTCACCAAAAACCATTCATCTTCAAATATTTGACAAGATCTCACCAAAAACATCTTTCTTTCATCAACATAGTTCAAAAATATAAATTTCTATTTTTAGAAGGAAAATGAAAGTAAACCCACTTTCAAAATCATTCACCTTCTTGAATCAACAATCCATTTTTCAAAACAAATCAAAGGATGATTTCGAAAATCATTTAAATCTTGTAAAAATATATATATAACTCAAAGAAAATCCCTACCTCAAGCCAAGAAGAGGAAGCAAGCCAAAAATCCAAATTTTTTATTTTGCTGGATTTTGATCTCCGCCGATCAAAATGTTGCTCTCACCAAGCTTTTCACTTTGATCTTAAGAACTATGGTCTAAAACCTTGGGTTCAAAATTGAGTTGAGTTTGATGCCACCTTCTTCCGAGTATTTTCCACCTCTAGAGCGTATTCTATCCAATAATTCACCTCATTTGCATAACTCCATCACTACATAAACATTGTCGCCATCCTCATAGGCATCATAAAATTTCTCACACCAATATTTACAACTGAATGGAGTTGAACACATTAATCAATAGGCCATTACTAACTCTCAAGCATCTTAGGCTCAGTCCTTAGAGTTAGGATTTATAAAGTAAACAATCTAAAATAAATAACAAGAAACAATGTATTTACCTCACACAACCATTATTGTATTGACCTCCTCTTCCATATGATTCAATAAGAGCAGTGTGGGATATCACATTTGATGCATAACCCTTCTTGGTCATGAAGCTCAAAACCCTTTCAGCCTTGTTAAAGTCCCCTTGTTTCCCATGAGCTGTGATAAGCATAAGAAAATCCATCTCATTAAAGTGCCACCAATGCTGAGTCCGAAGCCATTCAAGAATCTCATTAACAAGGTTCCATTTTGTACCCCTTAGAAGGTGTGGAGATAGGTCCTATCAGATCAAAGGCCCAGGTATGGAACGGCCATGGCGTTCGGATACTATGCAGGTCTATAGCTGGAGCATGGATCAAATTTCCGTGTTTCTGACAAGTCTGGCACCTCTTCACGTGATGGGACGCATCTGACTCCATAGTCGACCAGTAATACCCAAGGTATATAAGTTGGTCGAACAGCCGAGCTCCTCCTTGATGCTCAATTTCGTGGGCTCTTCCGAGGACTAGATCTGACTCCTCCTTGGAGATGCACCTCAGAGGAGTGCCCTCAATACTTCTTCTATAAAGCTTGTTCTGATCAATAAAGTACTGCCTTGCTCTCCTCTTGAGGTGTACATTGTCCCTTAGGCTTTCAGGTAGTGTTCCCTCTTTGAGATAGTCAATGTAGACTTGCCTCCAGTCAGGGATATCAATTTCAAAGCAACTCTCATCCTCCCGGATGTATGACTGACACTTGGGGCATTCCTTCTGTAATTGATTCGAGTCCTTCTCCATCTTGGGCCAATAGTAGCCTTGTCTTTGGATTCTTCTGTACAGACTGATATCCCCATCCCCGCAAGACTTTTCATGGATCTGTTGTAGTCAGAAGCTTGCTTCTTGTTGGCCAACACACTGGGCTAGGAATCCGGTACCTCCTCGGAAGTAAAGTTCACCTTGAATAAATATAAATTGGGCAAGCTTGGCCATGGTCAGTTTTCCTACTTTGCTTCTGAGTTGTTCGAGGACTTTTCCTCTCTAATCCTCCGGAAGGTCTTTGTCTTCGGGTATTATTGAAGGCTCTGTTCTCCTCTTGATAATAATTGTCGCCTTCTCCTCTGGGATATCAACTCTTGCCCCTAATGTTGCGAGGGCATCTGAAAACTTGTTGTCGGAGCGAGGCACATGCTCTATTTCGACCTTTTGAAATTTGTCAAGAAGCCTTTGGACTGTTGTTCGATATGTGGCCAAGGCAGGCTCCTTTAAGACGAACTGTCCTGAAACTTGCTTCACTATCAGCTTTGAGTCCCCCCGAATCCGAATTTTCTTGATACTGTGCTTCTCAGCTGCTATCAAGCCTAAAATAAGAGCCTCATACTCAGCTTCATTATTCGAACAATGGAAATCCAATTTATAAGACAAATACAACTTTTCCCCACTTTTGCTTGTAAGGACTATCCCGGTTCCTCCTTTCCCTCCGACTACTGCTCCGTCAAAGCTCAATGTCCAAAAGCTTTCCTTGGAAGCCATAGCTGCATACACCTCTCCTCTTAATTCTTCATTCACTGGTTCATAGTCACCACTTGGAAATTGAGCAAGGAGATCAGCTAAGGCATGGCTTTTGATTGCCTTGGGAGCTACATATGTGATTTCGAATTCACCCAGTGCTAACAACCATCTTGCCACCTTCCCGGCTAGAGCAGGCTTGCTGAGGAGGTATCGGATTGGATCACTTTTAGTAACAATCTGAATCTGATGTGCTAAGAAGTAATGTCTGAGCTTTTGGGCGGTGAATACCAGAGCTAAGCAATGTCTCTCTATCGGAGTATATCGGACTTCTGCTCCTCGAATCTTCTGGCTGATGTAATACACCGGGCGTTCTACTCCATCTACATCTTGGACCAATAATGCCCCTATGGACTTGGGGGTTGAAGTTAAGTACAACATTAGAGGTACCCCGGGCTGCGGGGCTATCATGGTCTGAGGTGAGGTCAAGGCCGCCTTGATTCTCTCGAAGGCCTTTTTGGTGCTCTTGGTTCCACTTGAACTTGGCATCTCCTTTCAACAATGAACCGAAAGGGGCAGAGATCTCTGCCAGTGCTGGGATAAACCTCCGAATATAAGACACCTTCCCGAGGAACTTCTTTAACTCCTTCTGAGAATATGGGGGAGGCATTGCTTTGATAGACTTGACCTTGTCTTCATCTGCCTCGATACCATGCCTATGTACAAGAAACCCGAGGAACTTCCCGGCCGTCACCCAGAAAGCACATTTGAGAGGATTCATCCTCATTTTAAATTTCTAGCACCTCTTGAATACTTTCTCAAGGTCTCGAAGATGGTCCTCTTCTTTCTTGGATTTCATCACTAGATCATCAACATAATCTTCCACCTCATGATGGATCATGTCATGAAAGATTGCAGTCATAGCCCTTTGGTAGGTTGCTCCAGCATTCTTGAGTCCGAAAGACATGACTGTATAGAAGAAGTTTCCGAGAGGTGTTCTAAAAGCGGTCTTTTCTGCGTCATCTTCAGCCATCTTAATCTGATTATATCCGCTGAATCCATCAATGAATGAGAACATCTGGTGTCCCGAGGTGGCATCTACGAGGGTGTCGATGTGTGGTAGAGGGAATTCATCCTTCGGGCAAGATTTGTTCAAATCTCGAAAGTCTACACATACTCTGATTTGACCATTCTTCTTCTTTATTGGCACTATGTTTGCCAACCACGTGGGGTACTGTATTGGCCGGATGAAACCTGCTTGTTGAAGTTTTTCAATCTCCTCCTTAATCTTCTCTTCAAGATCCAGATGATATTTTCGAGCAGCTTGCTTAATTGGCTTGGAGTTTGGGAACACATCAAGATAATGGGAGACTAGGTCAGGATCTAATCCGGGCATTTCCTTATATGACCAAGCGAACACATCTGAATACCGGCTTATCAACTTTAACAACTATTCCCGCCTCTCTGGGCTAAGGCTCGAACTTATGAATACCGGCCTTGCAGTATCTTGTCTATCACTCAGATCTATTTCAATAAGTTGTTCGGGCTGAGGCTTTGGCCCATCTTGCATGCATTCTAGAGCCACTTCAGGCTTTATCACTATGTCATTCTCAGGAGGCTCTTCTTTTGACTCGGAGTCGATGACTGAAAAAACCGATTCCCCGCACCTTCATAAATAGTACACCATCTTGCCCCCTTCTTGGACTTTCATTACCTTTCGAGGAATAGGCGGACTTTCTGGTATAGAGATCGCCCGTTTACTTGATTCTACCCTTGGCTCCTTGTCATCTTTGATATCCTCCCAACGAGGAATTTTGAACCCCTGAGGCTTAGAGGTGGTGGGAACTTCTTCGACAGCCAGTTCGGTGAAGTAGATGGCATCAGAATAATGAGCTTCATGGATCTCAAAAGGCCTTTCTGTAGCTTGAATTGTCACCGTCTTCTTTCCCCATTTAGCCTTAACACATTGATGATAACTCGATGGTACAGCCCCATATCTATGCATCCAGGTCCTCCCTAGGATGATGTGGTAGTTTTCCTCAGAATCGATAATATGGAACTTGGTGTCCAAGCGAATCTCTCCGACGGCTAAATCAACTGTTATGCATCCGATAGTAACTCTCATTTCTCCACCGAAGCCAGTGATGATTATCGACTGCTTCACAATGCGTTCTTCAGAGATTTTGGCCTTTTCTAAAGTAGCGCGAGTCATAATGTTGATAGAGGCTCCACTATCTAGAAAGGCCCTTTTGAACTCAACCCCGTTAATAAAAGCAGTCACATAAAGCGAGCGGTTGTGAGAAAAAGGATAATTTCGATCAGCCTCGGAGAAAGTAATGGCACTAGATTGCTCTTTTGCCTTCCTCGGGATAGATCCCTTAGTCGACATGCAATCCTCATGGTGTGCCTCGGCTATATTAATGATAGACTCGGTGATTTCTGTTCTTGCCTCCCTAGAAAGCCCAAGCTGGTCGAAGTATTGCCTGAACTTTACACAGTCTTGCAAGGTTTTGGCATAGTGATCCGGATCTTTTTCCACTCTTGGAGGCTCATAGTTAACCATCTCCTCGGTCTCTTCAAAATAAGATGCCACATAAACATGGTGTCCTCCTCTTCCGTAGTACTCTTCTCCTCCTTCTGGATCAAAGGGATCGTCGACATGAGTTGTGAAGGTTCTGCCCTCTGGATCAAGAGCACTTCGGTAGTAAACTTGCTCACCCTCGAGCTTGAGGATGTCGTCTAGATAGTAATCATCGTCATCGAGATTGGCGATAGCCTCAATCATCAGGCCTTCATAAGCTATCATAGCAACATTCTTGCCCTTGTCTCGGTGCTAAAGATATGGTTGTTCTCAGATATCTTGAGTCCCTTGCTTTTTGAACCTCAATTTGTCTGTCTCGACTTTATCTCTGAAGATTTTCCTGAGAGTCCAACACTTCTCTGTCGGATGTTTCAATGTACGATGGTAGACACAAAATTCAAGGCTCTCGGGGTCCTTTTTTAATGGCATTTCTTTGACATAAGGCAATTTTAGCTCTCCATCGGCCATCCATTCCTTAACTAGAGCTTTCACTTCCTCGATTCCACATGGATAAGAAACATTCCCCTTTTCACCATTATATTGCTTTCTCTTCTGGCCTCTATGACCTCCTCCTTGTGACTTTCGGGTATCTGGGGCAGAGGCAGCAACAACAATAGGTCCACGAGACGATTTGAAGGTAGTCTTGTAACTGGCCTTAAATCCGGACTCCTGAGCCTGAGGAATGCTAATGTTCCAAGCTGCTTCTATTAATGCCGAGAAGGTGGGTAGCTTGTGATTAACTAGAAACATTTTGTACCTGCTCAATGCCCCTTCTAGACAGATTTGAACCAAATAACTCTCCTCCACTGCTTCATGGCAATCCACGGCCTTGTCCTGAAACCTTTTGACGTAGTCAAGGATGTCTTCACTTTCCTGCTGCTTTTCTTTACACAATGTAAGTGTGGTCACCTTCTCCGCCACTTGAAAGAACTTAGAGTGGAATTTGTTAACCATTTCCTCCCAACTTCAGACAGAGTTTGGGGCCAAATTAACATACCAACTATATGCTCGGTCGGTGAGGGACTTAGAGAATTCTCTCAGCCGGAGGACGTGGTTTAAACCATGAATACCCAGAGTCTCGATGAATCGCACAACATGTTCTCGAGCATTTCCTTATTTGCCATCGAACTTGATGAATTTTGGCACTGTATACCCCTCAGGGTATGGATAGCTCAGCATCTCAATGGGGTAAGGCGGCTTGACATCCGGATCAGGCAAAGAGGGTAAAGTCCTCTTGCCCCGTTCGAGATCGAACATGGCTTGCACATCGGCGAGAGTGAGAAACTATTAAGGGAGAGAGTTTGATGGTGGTATTCCCGGAACCTGGCTTATGGACCCAAAGACTGAGCTAGGGGCGTCTTGGCCATTCTGGTGCTGCGAATTCATCATTGGTAAGGACATTTGACGATACTGGCCATCAGCGCCTATAGACAAGCCAGTTGGTGATGGGACATTGAATTGAGGCCCGTAGAGGCCACTGCGCGGCGCTGCTATACCGGGTTGTGCTTGCAAATTTGTTGTTGGCACCAAAGGAGGCCCGCCTGGTACTTGAGCAACATTTACTGGTGGCGTAACAAGATTAGATACGGGCAGAGCTCCCTTTTGCGCCATCATGCCCCTTATATTTTTCTGGACACCGACAGTTGCCGGAGCACCATTCATTACACCAGAACCTCCCCTAGTCACCATTGGATCTTGACTTGGCACGCCATGGAGCCCGGCATGGGCAAACTGCTGCCGCCTACTGTGGTTTGAGCATGTGTTACTGTGGTCGTGTTGCTATGAGCCGTAGGCTGATTGGGGCCTACTTCTCCTTGGATTTGATTTTGCGCTCCGGCGGGAATAACTCCACCACCAGTTTGATTTCCGTTTGGCGCCGGTGCAAAGTTAACGCATCACCAACATGGTGTGAATGAGATTCTGAAGAGTGGTAAGAATCTCTTGCTGAGTATTTTGAAGTCCTTGAATGGCTTCAAGCAAAAGTGGTTGATCTGGAGCCATGGTCCTGTCATCACCACCATTAGAGGATCCTTGTTGGTGAACTTCATCTTCTCCCGCCATCCTTGTTGGAGTTGTGTGGATTCCAGATCTCGTTGAGACCATTAACCAATCCACCTCCCCAGCGGAGTCGCCAAATGTATGAGAGGGTTCAAGAACGTCGCCAGAAAATTCGAAGATCTTCGAAGATCCTTGAAGAAAAATTTCAAATTCTCTAGAAGATGATGAGAGGCTTAGATTCTTCAATAGTCTCAACTCAAGAACACAAGAGTAAAGGAGATGATGGAGATAAGAGATTGGGTGAAGAAGAAGGCAAAATGGCTAGAGAGAGAATAATGGCAAGGCTCTCCCATGGATCTCCCACTTTCACTCTCAAGGTTGATAATGGAGAAGGGAAATTAGTTCTTTCCCAAGAGTCATCTCTCCAAAATCCATCCCTTGTAAAGCTATGGGTGGGTGCTATTTATAGGCACCTCATGATGTAGGATGGAGCCCATGTGCAAGGTATATGGGGAATATTCTCTCTAACCACCTTGTCCGATGAGGTGACCTCTCCGAGGATGAGGAAAATCCCGAAGAGGAGATCAACCTCTCGGCGAACCCTTCTTCTTAGCCACACCTAACCAATGATCCCCAATCATCCCAAAGGGCCGAGGTAGTCCTAGAGGACCCCTCCGCCGCTAAATATTGCCGAGTCTCATGGACCCCCCGGAGTCGTGCCACCTCATCCCGGATATAGGCTAGTTTAACCGAAGAGTGAATTTATCTCCACTCACCGTCCTCGGGATCGGGTCCTTTGTTCGAACTCCATTACACCCATGGTTCTGGTGCGTTGATCCCGGAAAGCTTCGAGCCCGCAAGTGTTCTGGGACTCATTAATGGAGCGACTTCTGGATTGCGTTTGAATCTGTTCGAAGCCAAGTGCTTCGTTCGAGGCCAAGTGTTTCGGATCTCTAGGTTCGTGGATTCGAACCCTTTCAAGTCCGAGCCCGAGTAAGTCTCTAAGTTCGTGGATCCAAACCCTTTCGAGGCTTAGAGCGATTTGGCCCGTTTGATGGCGATAAATCTGGGGCCACCAGTCTTGAACTTGTAATAAATTCGGGCCCATTAACCTTGGACTATTGGGCCTAATTAATTTAGTGGGCTCAAACTTAGCTCCTCTTACACATTTCTTTAGCTGCTTAAATCTAACAAGGGTCCCCAGAACAAGGTCCTTGGGAAGTGACTCGTTTTTGGTCCTTTGGCTTCTAAGCACTGAAACTGCAAATCCAGCCTCCTCAATTTCACTCATAAGTTTCCTCCAGTTCTTCTGATCAGCTTCGTTAGCTGCATCTTTGAAAACTTCTATTTTCTTCCTCTTTTGCAAGAACTTTCTTGGAGCCAGCATACCAAGACAAACTACCTCAGCTCTTCTATGGATTTTTATGTTGGCATCAACAAAGTCTCAACATATTTTTGGCTTACTCCAACTGAGAGTGGATGGAGCTGAAATGAAAGGTTTGAGGAACAACAGTGTTTGCGGCATTTGTAGACACCACCAAGCCTTCGAGTCTCAACCTTCCTTCAATTCGAGAGAGTCAGCTAAGTCCAACCAGAAGTTCAACAACTCTCAGCTCACTGACTATCTTTTCACAGTGGACAACCCATCCAGGAGTTCAATAACTCTCGGCTCTCTGAGTCTAGCTGTAATCGATCACTTGTCCTTGGGAAAACTGGGTTGCTTTGTTACTGACAGAACAACTTTGACCCCACTCCAGCACCCTTTTTTTTTTTATTAACACCGTATGTCCCCCTTTCATGATAAAAGCATCCGCTCCCTTTTTTTTTTTTCTTTGTTGTTCAGGCCCACGGGTTTGCTTGGTTGGCAGAGAATTCAAATTTCTTCTATTTCCATGATCAAGTTAGGTGGTTTGGTGATATTATATATATATATATATTGCATAAGAAATGAATTTCCATTGCACTAATGGCCTCCACGAAGTTCTTTAGTTGTGCAACCTTTTTAGCATCCATGGCCACCCCACTCTCTCTCTCTCTTTCTCTCTCTCTCTCTCGAGAAAATATTCTTTACTCTTTTGACCCCATGTTGTCTTCTTTAGCTTTAACAAATGATGTCCACCCACACACATCATCATAATATATTCCATCTTTTGTTTATTTTATTTCCACCACCGAAGCATCATCATGCACATATTCCCTCCTTTTATTTATTTATTTAATTATTTTTGAGTCATTACACAATTCAAAACCTACCTGTTCGGATCTGTCCAACAGTCACCAGTTTGCCTATAAATTCATATTCATTTCCAGCAGATTTTCACGTCTTGAAACCACTACAACAAAACTGACTTTTTACAGTACCACATTAACGACATACAATAAATGCATGTCGTAGTTTCTCACTTTTATGACTTACTTTTTTTGCACATCGTAAATACTTTTCCAACCACGGCGTGTCTATTGTGTAGGCTGTAAATGGTAATAATGATAATTTTTTTATGGCTTGCAATGCACGCCGTAAATAATAAAAGTTTCTACGACGTGCATATGGTGTGCTGTTAATACATCAATTACACACGACGCACATATGCCAGCCGTGAAAAGTGATACTTTTCACGGCATACACAATGCCCGCCATTAAAAGTATTGCATTTTTTACGATGCACACATCACCTGCCGTTAAAAGTATTGCTTTTTTACAACGCACAATACATGTCGTGAATTGTATGATTAAAAAAAAATGCACCAAAATGAAATTTGAGGCGCCAATCACCAAAATATATATCTATATTAGAATTTTTTTTCCTAAAATAATTATTTTACCTTCCTCTAATCAGAATAGAATACCAAAAAATTTAAAATAAAATAAAATCACAAGCCCTAGCTCTTGAGAAGGTTTCATCAAAAGGGAGAATGGAAAGGGCTTCAATTTAACTAAGTTCTTAAAATTCAAAAGATAGGTTAGAGAGAGAAGCTCTCTAGAAAACTCGTTGTTTTCTAGGGTTTCAATATCTCATTGATTTCCTAATGTCTGTAGCTACTGTTACCATTGATGATGAAAATTTGGGGGTTTTTACTCAGAATTGTTTGGGCAATCTAGGGCTTGAGAACTGTACGTGTGAAGCACTATGTGCGCCTGAGATAAAGACGGTGGAACATTCTGGTTCCCCTTCTAAATCGATGGAAGAAATCAGAGAGAGATTGAATGTGATGAAAGCAAATATTGCTGGGGTAAATCGGGAGAAGGCTTCGGAGAGAACTCAGTCTCATCTCTCTAAATCGTCTCATCGAAGAAGGGTTACCTGGTACATTGCTTCCTCCTCTCCTTCCTCTTATCTTTGTTGATTTCTATTAAAGTGATCACTCATTATTTCTTTGGTTTTGCTTTCGATTTCTATTTCGATTTTGATTGTCTCATCGATTAAAATACCGATTTATATTATTAAATTAGTGTGCTAAATTTGCTTTCTAATAGAACGAAAAGTATTGCTACACAAAGAATTTTAATTGAATACTTCGAGTTCATGGAGAGCTTTGATGATGTATCAATCAGAGGTGCGGTTCTACTGTGTTTGGTGCACCAGTGTTTGCTCTGTCTGATTCCCTGCAGTCTCTGTGAGTAATGAATTCCTTTACATATGGCCTATGAACTTCTACATGTAAAAGTAAAAATTGACTCTGTGGAATCAATGATGACTAAATAATCATGTTTAACGATAGGTCTTAAATTGAATGCAGTAACTGACATTAAATTATTCAATCGATAATGAACAATAATTTGTTGAGATACTAAGAATGACAATTATTGGCATGCAAAAATTCAATGGTTATTTGCAAGACACCACTTCACAACTAATTTTCCATCTTATCTCCCATGCTCAAACATGTTCACATTTTTTTTCAGCTTTGGAGATTTGTGCCACAAAATGCAGCTCTTTCATTTGATTTAGAGTCAGGGAATGAGGCAAACGAAGAGAGATTTATGTCTGAGTTGAAGACATTTCTGGAGAAGGAAATGGCTCTTCTTACAGTGATACCTATCACTGATCAACTTCAATTGCTTGTAAAGGAAGGTCTGAAGCTAAAAGAAATAATTTGATAAATGTCAAACTATTGATCTGGGTGTTATGGAATATGAAACCATAGAGATTGATGTTGAAAACCAAGCAACTTCCTGATGGAATTAACCAAGGGGTGAAATTGCTGTAGAGCGGTTTGAAATTATTTGTGATGCTCTTCCTCATTTGCAGCAAAATCATTTTGACTGCTCTGAGCTTCATGAAAAATCTGTTCCCTTCCCCTTTTTGCTCTGTTTGCATTATTCTTCATCTTAGTTATTTAGAGACATTCAGAGAGTATAGAACATAGGTTCTAGTTCACCGTACAGATTGTTTGGAGTGCTACTACAATCTGTGTAGATCATTGTATCATGGGAGATAGACGTCATTTATCCGTAAGTACCGAAGCGGAGCGAATCTGTCTTAAGGACAGAGTGTCACACACTCAACTTGATCATTTTTGTATTTATTCACATCGGTAAATAAATTCTGTAAGTAATTTATTTTTATTTGTTTGATTTAGTTTCAAGTTATTTATTTTACACAAAAGATTGTTCTAACAGTAATATGTTATCATTTTATAAATAAATTATTTAAATGATTGTTAGAATGAAATCTATCATTATACAAGAATACACTTGCAAGAACAGAGGGTTAACAATTTATAACAACTTATAAATATGTACTCAAGTGAGAATTATAGTAGTGTTATACAAACTAAAAAATTAAACTCACGTTCTACATCTAATAATGTGGCAATTAATTAAAATATTTAAGGCAACTCTTTCTGTTATATCTTTTTTAATTATCAACCAATTATCTTTCTTACACATTATTGGATCTATAAAATAGGTCTAAAAATGAGCCTGTGTATTATTTTTCTTTTAGAAATTACGTTAGTGGAGGGGTTGGATTATCTCCAGTTGGCTAGTGCAACTAGACGGTCCAGTCCGACCCATTGTGGGCCTATTATTAGGTCTCGATAATCCAAATTATTTAATATGTAAGAATCGTCAAGTACTTTATCTCTGTAAAAAATTATATTAATCGGATATCAGTAGCCACTTGATCAAATCACATTTGTATGAACAATTTATTTTTCAAATCATAATTACCATTGATACAAATTTGATTTAATCAAGTAACTATCAATATCTGATCAATGTAATTTTCTAGAAAGATGAAGTACTCGACGAGCTCTACATTTTGATGGTTCAGATCATCGATGTGGGTTTCTGTAGACGTGAGCTCTGTGGTTAGTCCACGGAATCCCAACAACATGCTCCAGTCTAATTTATGACAGGAGAGAAACCACACCGGTAGTGGATATATATGTTTTCATATAGAATTCAAGAAGATATTATTGCCTTTGCCTACCAAAATGGTTTTAATAGATATATAAGGTAAAGGCTCATTTTTAAAAAAAAATAAATTTGGAATTGTGTTCTTGGTTCCTCATTCTAAGAGTGTAAATTAATCATACAATCTGGACAAAAGAGAGGGGCAAGTCAAATTTGAGTTGGACATGTGAGCAGACCCACTACCACCTAGGCTTCCTACAACAAGTTTTATTAATGAGTGTATTAAGAACATTGACTAAAATAGTTTAAAATAATTATATAATTTTTGTAACATTTTTTTTTTTTTTTGTAGAATGTTGTAGTGTCCCAGGTCTTAGACCCGACTTGTTTATGTTAAGTGGTAACCGTTACCTTATACTTACAATTTATTATTTTTTTTGGACTATTGAATAGTTGTGCGTTGCATTTAACCTTATAGTTATTATAATTGAGACCTTCTCCTCATTGTTTGGAGAGTCTTGATTAATGAGTTAACATACTCGTTGGGTAAGATTAGACCAAGAATGCCAAATTCAAATTTTTTTATCTTGAGTAGTGTTCACTCTTTTGCCTTTTTCTTTCTCCACATTTTCAATCTTGATGTGAGGTTAGAACCATTGGAAATTTTATTTTTGGGGCTTCAATTTAGATACAAAATTGACCATATTCCGTTTCCGAACATGGGAGATACACCTGTTTCAAGTCATCCAACAAAAGCTGTCTGGTCAAATTTGCACGAGCGGATTTCGCGAGAAAGCCATTTTTTTCCTAAGTTGATCTGCACAAGCGGATTTTGCGCGTCCAGATATTGATTTGTGTGCCCTTTTCACTCAAATAAGATCCTTCTCTCTTTTTGACCATTTCTCATCACTCTCTCTCTCTCTCTAACTTCTCTTCTCTTCCTTCTCTCTAAACTCTCACCAAATTTCACATTTTCTTCGATTTATAAAGATCAAGCGAGATTTTAATACAAAAATGGCAAGTATCTCGAGAGCTACGTTTTGACTGATGGAGATCAAATTCCGGCAAAGTTGATTTTTAGAGTTTTCTCCTCTTCTCTCTTTGAGGTAGGGATTTTTTTGCTCCTTTTCAATACCTCATTATAGATAGACATGTGGTAGTTTTTATTGCATTAAAAACTTGATTTGTTGGGTATTTTTGAAAAGAATGTGATGAGGGTTAGGATTTTGTGATTTAGAGTTAAATCTTGTGTTTTGTTGTCAATAAATGAGATTGTATATTTGAGAAAAAATGTTTAAAAGGATTAGAGTAGAAAGCCCTAATTAATTATTTATGGGTTATGAGAAAGAGGGAAAAATTGATTATTCGATTTTATTTGAAAAATATGGGGTATTGTGTATTACATTATGAAAATGGGTATGTAAGAAAATAAAGAAAGTCATCATGAAGTTTAATTTGTGTTAATTGTTATCTATGGTTTTATAATTGTTAAGTTGTAATAATTGTTGAAAAATTGAAATTTCGGAGAAATAAGAAGAGTGTTGGTAAATGTTGTGTGTATGAAAGATTTTTGGAATGGTTAATCTCGTTTATGAGGGTGGTGATGAAAAGTTCCAAATCCTTTGGTTATTTATTTGTTTGAGAGATGGGATTAATTTGTGTTACATATGTGTTGGATTATAAAAATAAATTACTAGTTGAGTTTCGATAATTAATGAGAAAGGTGAGACAATTTATTGTGGGTATTGGGAGTTTGAAGAGAAGGGAAGATAAATTTTGGAAATCAATAAAACATTTAATTGGATTCATGACGAATTACTACTGGCAATTTTTTTCTTTAAAACAAGTGAAGCTGGCGATTTTTTTCTTTAAAACAAGTGAATAATTGTATTCGTGGCGAATTACTACTTGTTTAACCAAATTTGAATATTTTGAATTGAATCATAAAGATGGGATGGTAGTGATGAAAGATACTTTAATTATAAGTTTTGAAAACAGCGTGAATTGGAAGTTGAATTAATTGGAATTGAAGGATGAAATTTATGTAACGTATAAATGTTGATAAAATCTAAATCAAGACAATAAAATTGAATTCATGGATTTGGTACCTGTTTTTTATGAGACTGTGTCCTTGGCTATCGGTAAAGGATGGTATTAACGTTGTTAAATAATTTGTGAAACTTGGAATAATGTGCCAATTGTTGAGTTGAATGACAATGTGCATTGATATGGGTTCCTCTTCCCTCCGGATTTGTGTCTGATAAAGTTTGGCGCTTTGATATGGGTTCCTCTCCCCTCCAGTTCGTACCTATAGCGATCCCGGGTTTACCCTTGTTGTACAGTGATCCGGACATGTGTCCGTGGATGTTGGTAGTTGTTTATTATCTAGGTTGCATCCTCTTTACTTTGTTTATTAAGTTATGAGATGTGTTGGGCAGATTTGTTTCAGGTTGGTTGTGTTTGGGAGCCTAGTGTTGCTGCCCAGATTTTTGGCCCTTCGCTCGAGCGAGAAGTTTGTCGCTCGAGCGAGAGTTGAGTTTGTGTCTGGTGGGTCGAGCCAGAGTGGCTTCGCTCGAGCGAGTGATAGCGTCTGGTTCTGGACCTGAGAGTTGTGTTTCTTGGCTCGAGTGAGCTTATCTTGGCTCGAGCGGTCTGGTTTGTTCTTCGCTCGAGCGAGAGGTCTGTCGCTCGAGCGTGCTCCTGGTTGCAGACCTGACGGTTTGAGTTGTTGGCTCGAGCGGGCATTCCTTCGCTCGAGCGCACTTCTGAGTTTTTGGCTCGAGCGAGAGTTCCTTGGCTCGAGCGAGAGTTTCTGTGTCTGGTCGCTCGAGCGACCAAGTCTTCGCTTGAGCGAGAGTGTTTTATATCAGCGGACAGTAGCGTTTTGAAACATCACTTTTTCACTTTATTTTTCTTTTCAAACCCTTGATCCGACACACTCTCTCTCTAAACTTACACTCTCTCTAAGATTTGATCTCCCTTGAGTGTGAATCTAGCCTAGGGCCTTTGTTAAAAAGATAGAGGGTGTTGAGAGCTTTGTTTTTATCTGAAAAAGTTTGGATTTGGAGCACGTTGATCTTCGAGTCTTCATCTCCTTTTTGGCTCAAACTTCGAGGTAGGGATATCCTACTCCTCTCTATGGATTTTGTCTTTAAATTTTACTATTTTGAGATGTTGGGTTGGTTTGGTAATTTGGTAAAAGTTTGGGGCTTTTGTGCAATTTTACAAAAGTTGGGGTTTTATTCATAATAAACCTAGATGCATGTTTGGCGTAGAGAATTGGAATAAATGTTAAATCATTGGTGAAAATGGGACCTAAAGGGTTGAAATGTTAATTTTGGGAATTGACCTAATTACATTGTTTAAGTAATTGGGAGAATTAATTGTGAGAAATGAGGAAATGAAATGTTGATTGAATATCCATTGTGCATCTATTTTCTGTTTAGAAATAACTGCTTTGGGCTATCGGTGGAGGATAGTCGTGATTGTTGTAGATAATGCATGATGATTAGGCAAACGGAAACTAATCAATGGAATGTGTCATGGAATTTGACGGTTGATAGAATACATTAACTGTATGTATTGAGTGATTGTATATAGAACCAATGTGTTTGTATACGTTATGTGTAGAGGAGGAGATGGGGGATGTACTCCGCGGTTTAGGGGAAGATAGGGGATGTACCTCTAGACCGGATAGTGTTGGGAGAAGATAGGGGATGAACTCCGTAGATACAGCTCATATGCTTGTCTAAAGAAGTGAAGATAGAGCTTATGTGCTTATCTTTGTGAAGTGTGGATATAGCTTATATGCTTATCTGTGGATATTGTGGTTGTACATATCTGTTGTAGAATGTGGACATAGCTTATATGCTTATCTGAGAATGTGGATATTGTTGTTATACATATCTGTTGAGAATGTGGTTAGTGCTTATATGCCTATCCGTTGAAAAAGGAAAAATGAAAAGTAACTTGGACTCATAAGTCGTATGACATAAATATGTGATTTATGTGAATGTATCAGTGTTGGCCATCTATCAATTGCTAATATTTTAGTCATTGTTCATGGTTGGTTTAGTGTATTTCTACTGGGCTGTGGCTCACCCTATATGGGAATATCATTTTCAGGTGCAGGTAGCATGCCACCTCCAAGGACATAGCTTGGGAGGCTAGAGGCGGACATACTTTTGTCGTTTTACTTTTTGATGTATCACATGTAAACTCAAGCCAAGGGCTTAACGTGTATGAGTTAGTACTCTTTTGTTGTAACCAAGTGTTAACTTGGAAAGCTGTAAGCCCGTAGGGCATTTTGCTTTTGTTGTTAACATGTAATACTTATGTAATAGAACTCGGATAAATGGAAGAACGTGGAACTTTTATATATCATCGCATGTCTTATTTGATGGGTTCAATGTTAATATTTTGGGGGCGTTACAGTACCTAGTAAAGTGTGAACAGGTTCCTCTCCCCTCTAGCTTGAGGTCCGATAAAGTTTGGCTCTTTGAAATGGGTTCCTCTCCCCTCCGGTTCGCACTCGGTAGAGTGGGTTGTGATGGTTATGGCTTGACGAAGCCAGAGTCCGTTATGTGTTAATTACGCATTGTGTATTTTCATACTTGTGTTGTGATAAGAAGGGATGCATTATTGGCTTTTCGTGCTTGTGACCAGTAAAATATCGTAATGCGTGTTGACATGTCTATTGTTGCTTATATATATATATATATATATATTTGTGAAATTTCATTTTACACTTGTGTTTAAGGCCATAATATATAGTAATTGCCTTTGTAGCCATAATGAGTTGGAATGTAGGACGAGTATATTGTTTAGATCGATCTTAGGAGATCATGATAATGTGATGAATGGTGGAGATTTCTTTTAAATGTAAATGAAAAGTTTTGAAAGGTAAGAACTGGCCTTTGTTTCTTATTATGTTAAAGAGGATCTTTTGAAAAATTGTATTTATGTAAATATATTTTGAAGTATGAAATGTCACATATCCTATATATATATATATATATATATGTATATGTATATGTGGAGCATTCATAATTATAGATATCTATATGTTGCTATTATTTAGGCTTATTGGGATTCTTACTGGACCTTTGTATTCATCCCACGTTGCTAATTATCTTTCAGGTATAGAGTGAAGAGTTGCTCGAGACTTGAATTCTATTAATTGTTGGCCATGGGGCCTTTCAAATGCAGGCAAAATGCCAATGACTTCTTGCTCTCCCTCCTACTCTTCATCTCTGGTATTTATTTTCGGTTTATTTCTTAGAAAAATTATCAATAAATTATATTTTTCCCTTAAAATTATTATTTAGTTTTATTAAGTTTCAATATAGATAAGTCTTATTTTTCATAAAATATTTTCAAAAAATTCATTACTGCATAATGGTGTATGTTATGTCAATTGAACCCCTCATTCAACATGATCAAAAATTTTATAAATTTTTTAATCAAAGTAAAATTATATTTTTAATTGAAAAAATCATGATATTTAAAAAAAGGACATTTATTAGAAAATCCTCTTTTAAGTAATTGTATCTCAATTAGTTCATAAGATATTCTTATATGCAATAAGTCCTATTCTTTTGGATATTTGATCCACCAAATCCTAATCCTCATATTTAAGATATTTTATGGGCAATTTTACCCTTACAAATATTTTTTTGAACTCTTAGTAACTTGGTGATGTGAACATTCACATTAGATAAATTTGGCAATGTGAATGTTCACGTTGACAGTGTGAATGTTCACGTCATGGAATGTTTACACTGTTAACGTGAACATTAATGTGCGTTTCACCCTATTATTATTAGGGATATTTTGGTAATTATGCCACATAAGACTTATTGGAACGTAAGAAAGTAATTTTGATTAAGTGGAACATAAGTAGATGAAGAGGAATTTATAAATAAATGCCCTTTAAAAAAATCATAGAGCACAATAAAAAATTACTAATAAGTTCTATTTTATTTTCAAATTACTATTGAATTATATCAAGTTTCAATATTAATTAATAAGTCATATTTTCTTTTTTATTTTATAAATTGTTACAAAAAAGTTCAATTATTCAAAATAGTATGTTTTATTTTATTTTTATTTTTATTTTTCACAATAAAATATGAACCAAAAATTTTTCATAAATAATTTTAATTTATTTAAAATATTTTAATAAAATATTTTAAATTCTTGAAATTAAATAAATTTTCATAAACAAAAGTATAAGTATAAGATTCATCAACTATCTCATGCAATGAAAAATATATAAATTTGTCATAGTATTATTTTTTAGAATTTTAATTGAATTTAACCTTTTAGATTGTTTACACTACTACAAAAATTCATAATTTGAAATAACAAAAAATGATACATTTTATACTATAATTGTTTTGATTCAATTGTTATTTATGATTTTTTAAACATAATAAGAATAATTCTTACAATTAATTTTTTTTAATTTTAATTATGTTAAAATTGTTGTTCATATTAAATGAGATAGGTAAAATTGAGATAAAATACACCATTAT
This sequence comes from Camellia sinensis, assembly GCF_055761805.1. Classification (NCBI taxonomy): domain Eukaryota; kingdom Viridiplantae; phylum Streptophyta; class Magnoliopsida; order Ericales; family Theaceae; genus Camellia; species Camellia sinensis. The sequence continues at coordinate 106,780,225 of NC_138962.1, forward strand.
AAAACAATGAATCTTTTGGAATATCTTACAGCAAATAAAACTTGGTTGTCCATATTGAAATTTGGTACGACGTGAAAATAATTTTGAGAGTAAGATATAATTTATTAGTAACTTTTCCTTATCTCTTTCATTTATCCTTTTTATATGCTTCATATATAATTTTATGCCCTCCATATATAATTTCAATAGTACACAAGATCACTTTTAATACAAAAATAAAACAACAATGCTATAAATTCAAAAAAATCATTCAAAAAATATCTAAAATTTTAAATGCATGGTCAATATTCGCTACATAAATAGTCCCACAACAATTTCAAATATACATCATTGATCTATCATTCTGAGTGAATTTCTAAATACATTTTTTGGTACCACAACCAAAGAAGAAAAACATAAAACTTACATTTTATCTTCTCACACAACTCAAGCACTCATGTCATAATAACACAAGCACACACCAACTTTACCAGCACACACATCACACTAATAGCTTAGACTCTAGGTTAAATATTCACCCGCACAATTTATTTGTCTTCACTTTCGCACATCACTCTATATATATTTATTTCTCACAGCTGTGAATCTATACAGATGAAAAGATGGTGGTCATGGTGAAAGCAAAAAAATGTGATGCAGGTTGGCAATGCAAGGGGGAAGACCGTTGCAGGGAAGACTGCAAAACTCGTTACAATGGAATAGGGCGGTGCGATGATATCACTGCACCCCTAGTTCCGAAGCAATGTTATTGTGTTTACAATTGTTGATCTCTCATCTCCATATCAATGGAATGTCAAATTATTGAAATCAATAATAAGAACTTGATTTGGTAAAAAATATTGCAGTATTTCATAAACTTATGAGATGCAGGAATAGTGATATAAGTCTATTTTTTCAATTTTTCTAATTTTTTTGATGAAAACACTTTTTGGCAATATTATTCATATAACTAACATGGTTAATAAACCCAAAGAGTTTCAAAGTCAGTCATTTTATTTTAACTGAAAGCAAGATAGATAAGAACTTATAGAATGGTTATTTTTAGTAACCAATTAGGCCTACCCTAGTTGGCCAACATACTTTCTTTAGGGCTTAGTCCCTAGGGAAATCATGAGTTCAATTCCCCTTAGAGGAGTTGAATTAATAAAGTGCAAGTATTTAGGTGTTTTGTCAAGGGGATGAGGTTTTCTCCCATGGGTATTAATCTAACAACTAATATTTGCCGATAAAAAAAAAAATATTTAGTAGTGTGATGATCAAATACAAGGTGGTCAAAACAAAATTAGTTCCTACAATATATATATATATATATATATATATATATCAAAGGTAATTTGTGAGAGAAACTAAAGACAAAGGACAGAATTGAGACTAATGTATTTTCATTTGCACAAAACCTAAATATATAGTAACCTATTTTTAGCATTGTATGCACTTATACAACTCTTTTCTAACTTAAAATTATTATTATTATTATTGTACAATCGATAGAAGGGGGTAGAGAAAAGGGAAGTCACATTGCATAATAGTAAAACTTGAATGTAAGTATCATGCCCTCAACCACCTGAAAACCCTTCGTCTTTTTTAACTTACAATATACAAGATCAAAAAAAGAGGGAATATATATATATATATATTAATCTACTATTCAGTTCTTGGTTTTTTGAAAAAATTATACTAGTAGTCCCTTTAATTTTTTCATTGTATTAATTTGATTCCTGTAATTCCAATTACATTCAATTTTGTGCATTAAGTTTTCAATTTGTGTCATTTTGGTCTAAATTGACGCAAATACTCCAAAATGACAACAACAAAAAAAAAATATGGGTTAGGTAAGATTAAGGAGCTTTAATATATTTTTGTGTTATTTTGGGAATGTAGGAGTATTTGAGCAGAGTGCAAACAGCTGCACCCAATTTTTATTGGGAAAGAAATTGAAAAGGTAACACTTCCATATATTTGAAAATCCCAAATCTAGTACAGAAGCATGACAAACCAAGGTTCACAAGTATGTAAATAAAAGTTGGGACCAAAACGGAAGTGAAAGTTACCTGAAGCATAAAACAGGCAGCAATTTAAACAGCCAAACAACTTTTTACATTTTCTCACATTTCTTCCCTCCTTTCTTCCTCTTTTGTTTTTTTTTTCCCTCATTCATATCTGGTAATTTTGCATCCTCTAATGGAAAAAAAGGGTTGGTATGTTTTTTCAAGTGTTCAATTCTCACATGTGCATATAAGTACTCTTTGTTGAGTCTTCCCATAACAAACCTCCATATCATCGTGCAGAGTCTTGCAATATAAGGAAACAAATCCATAAGTTGATAAAAGATTGAAAGTAAGATACATGAAATGCAATTGTAGTGGAGATGAGTTTGATTTTTACCCGAGAGAGAATTCATCATAAAGATGAGCTGGTGAATCACATCCATTTCTCACAACCTAATCTGTTAAAGAGGATTGCATTTCAAATAATTGTCAAACAGATTAAGATATAAAATTACTCGGTAAATGCTATCATTTAAAAACAGGATATATATGTCTTCAAAAACTTGGTGATTGACAAAAGTAACATAACCAAATTTCACTTTCGATTGAGAGCTGACATATACTAAATATTAATCTGAATAGTAGCATTAATATTTAGGTTTGTAAATGTATCTGAACATTGAGAAAAATGTAAACCTGATTAGTAACATTTGCTGGTACAGAGGGTATTCTGTCCGCAACACGAGGCTATGCATTCCACTGAAGAAAAGAAATTGGGCATTCTCCTCAAGAAAATAAATTATCTGTATATACAAGGGTTCAAATTTCAATGAAGCATATTATATTCAAATAGAAGAAACAAATAAAGAAAGACGCAAGGACCAAACTTTGTGATTTCAACAACTACTTCTCTAAAGTCTTAGCTACTTTATCAGGTAAAAGATAAAATGATTTCTTCAAGTCTTCAATTCCCTTCTTGCAAATTACACACATAAAATGATTTCTTCAAGTGTACATTGGGAACGCATAGTGAGATGAGTTTGATTTTTATCCCAGAACTCATCATAAAGATGAGCTGGTATCATCCCAACCTTTCATATCCAATTCCCACAACTTAATCTGTTAAAGAAAGTTGCATTATTGTCAAACAGATTAGGATAAAATTCACTTGGAAAATGGTATCATTTAGGATAAATGTATTCAAGAACTTGATGATTCACAAAAACAGAATAACCAAATTCACTATTGATTAAGAGTTGACATGTACTAAATATTGAATCTAAATAGTAGTAGAAATATTTGGGTTTTTAAATGTATCTTTTAACATTGAGAAAAATATAAATCTGATTAGTAACATTTTAACATTTTCGGGTACGGAGGAGGGTATTCTCTCTGCAACATGAGAATCTGCATTTTCTGCTGGAGAAAAGAAATTATCTGCAAATACAATGGTTGAAATTTCAAAGAAGCAAATTATATTCTTATAGAAGAAACAAACAAGAAAATCTGAAAGTATATTTGGTGGAACATACAATATATACGAGCAACAATATTCACATATTACATTTAAGTGGTAAAGATAGTCCTACAAAACCATCCAAACCATCCATATTCCGACAGGTCAATATTTCACTCTTAATTATAACTCGATAAACACTGTTTATTATCAACACCTCCCACCTCCCCTCCATTTCCCCAAACACACACACACAAGAATACATACCAAAAGAAATAAATAACAAAAAACCACCCACAAAAGAAAAACAAAAGAGAATTATTTATCAAAAGAAGAAAACAAAACAAAAGTTGTCAATAGAATATTTGGATGAACATGACGGATGGCTTTTTAAAAATAGTAGCATTGGTCACTTTTAATTGAGGATCCTAGGAGAAGACTGGAGAATTGGATAGGCCTAACCTTCAGCATTATTTTTATAAAGTGGCTGCTATCAATTTTGAACCTTCGTTCTCACACTCAACACCCTGAGCATTTACCTCTGCACCAAGCAATGCCCCAACGCTGGCTTTCAAAGCACCCAAGGCTGCAGGCAAGAGATTCCTATGCATTCACAATGTACACTTGTTTCCTATGACAGAACATCCAGAAGTCAAGAGGATTTGCTTAATAACAAACAAAATGAAATTAGCAACCAAGCAAAAGCTTTTTTAAATAAAAACACCAGTAAAGCATCAAACTTTATGATTCCTTTTACTATTAGTGTAAATTAAGCTACTCTATCAGGTAAAAGATGAAATGGTTTTTTCGAGGGTCCTGCTAATGATAGCCCTCAGGGCTGTCAATAAGAAGCACATAAGGCCAAAATATTTATAATCTCAATACATTTTTCACATAACTCAAAACATTTTTACATATTTTTATATACCTTTAATATTTTTTAACACTAGCAACAGCCCAAGGTTTTTTTTTTTGTTTTTGTATTTTTCTTTCTTAAAAGGTCCAGAGAGATAGCATGGAGTTGCAGACAAATAGGCATTGATGCTTGCCTGTTTGGCCATAACGGCATTTTTTAAAGTATCATACAAGCTTCCTTTGTAGTTACAGCTACAAAAAGATTTGGAAGCTGATATTCTACCCTATATTTTTAGCACGAAAATTGATCCCTTCATCAATGAATGGCAAATATAAGAATAAAATTTTAATGAATATGAACAATGAGCAATCCAAGCTAGTAGATGGCAAATGATAATGACTTCATTTTTTTATTTTTATTTTTTTTTTTGATAAATAAGACAATTTTTTTAAACAACATCAAGACGATGTCAAAGAATACAAGAACCAAAACAACCGACCAAACACCTAGCCATGAAGAGTGCCTACAAAATCTAGAAAAGAGTTCAGATCCAAAGCAACTTGCCCCGAGACCCAACTATACAAAATTCCCAAAAATCAGCTCTTCAAATAATATAATGACTTCAAATTTTTATTTTTACTTTTTAAAAATATCCACTAATCTAGTCAAATAAATATATCTAAAGGAAAAGTCTCTCATCCCAAACACTTTTTTTTTTACTATTTCATGTTTTGGGGTTTGCCAGAAGATTTTTGATTTCTTCTTGTTCTTTGTCTACTGCCCACTTCATGACGAGTTTAAACAGATCAACATGTAAATTTGAAGAAATAAAAAAAAATCTATGAGACTATATGTTATAACAATTTCAAAATAGTTTCATCTCTTTTTTCAATATATGCATTGGATTTAAAATCTAAATAATACTCCAAGTAGGGTGGGTGGCTTCTCAAACCTAAATCCCTCCAACTGCAACAGATTGCCCACATGGATTTTGACCAGACTAGGTGACTTCCTAACTGTCAAATGTAGTCTAGCATGCAAGGACAAAGGTTTAAAAACACACCATGATACAAAGTTGTCCTTCTTGCAAGGCATGGAAGTTTAAATGATCAAAAGTCTTGCTTAAGAGGAGCGTGCAGTGGGGAGGTTTTTCCAATTGTGGTTTGCGGAAATGACTTCTCAATTTTTTTGATATATATATATATATATATATCTTATTCATTGATCACTTACGAGAGTTTTCATCATGATTAGATAAAAGCAAATCAATAAAATAGATAGTGAAATACATCCTAAAGTTTGTTTCCACAACAACAAATGCTGGAGAACAATAAGGTAATAACAACAATAGTTAGTAGATTACATATCCTTTCTAATATTTTTTTTTACTTGCACAACACTGATAAATTATAGAAAAGTACACTTTTACAAAGTTGGGAAAAAAAATCACATAGTATTCAAAGTCACAACTGAGTCAGGAAGTTGTCCTCTCCAGGGCAAAAAATAAAAAGTAAAAAAAATCAGCATTTGAACAGAGAACTAATACAAATTATTGAACCAATTAATTTGTCGTCATTAGATACATTATGCAGCCAATCCACTGTATGTCAACATTTCAAATGTTGATGTAATAAATTGTTATTCCAAAATATATTCCATGTTGTCATAACTATGCTGTCTCTGGCAGATTGGCAATGTTTTATGTTGATGAAACTGCGAAAAAACTTATGTCTTAGTGATAATGATGAGATGGAGATCACACATCATTTACTGACCCATAAAATAAAACTGCAAAAATTAGAAACAATAGAAATGTGCACTTTTATGATTGATTGAAAAGCGCACATTTCAATCATTTACAACAAACTGGAACTTTCTTGTGATAAGGCCCAAAAGAATTAGAAAGTAAACCCTCGGTTCTGATAAAAATCTTAGACGATATTAGTATTGAGAAATCAATAAATAAAAATGGAACTTGATTGGATAGGAGAGGTGCTTGCATTAATGACATTCCCCTCTTATACCTACTAAACACCCTAACCAAGTCCTTTGATTGTAATGGATTAGTGCCTAAATTAAATGGAGTTAAATGGTTTCCTACCTTCCCATAAAAAATAGGTGGCAGCTCTTTTATGCGAATCGATCTATTTTGGCAACTTGTGGGCCAACGATACTGTGGGATAAACGATTTGTTGTCATTATAGATCTCGATGGTTCATACTCGATTTTGAGATAGTCTAATCCGACGTGGGGTGCGTTGAAATATGTGGTATCCACAGGAGGTCAGTGTAATTATATAACAAATATAATTAATTGTATTTTCTTCAAACCTCAAAGAGATGAGTAAATTTACCCTTATATACATATATTGAAAAAAAAATGCTTAAAATATAAAATGTATAGATCAAAATCATGTGTGCCTAAAATATACTCTCGGCCTTTGTCTTTGCCTTGTTTACATTTGCCTTGCGTCTATTGATAAATAAGGTAAAAGTAAAAGGCACTAGTAGACATAAGATGACATGTGCTCAAAATGGCATGAAATTTGTTCAAGACATTAAAAACTTCATGACAATCAAGACCCATCAGTCTTGAATGGCCTACAATGGATTTTGGGCGAATTCCAAAATTTAGGCCTTTAGTTTCGCAATTTTTCATTTTTAGAAGTAATTGATTCGCCTATAACTTGGTCTATACAAATATGATTTTGCCTTGATTTTTTCCAATATATTTCCTTTTTTGGTAATTTTTTTATTTTATTTGATTTCGGCTTGGTTAGCAATAGCAAGTAATTAACCTAGGATTTAGTTTACCTTTTTTTCTTTAGGTATTCTCTAGTATAAATTGACATGTATGCCTTGGGGCAAATGAGTTTTATTTTGAAGAATTAGTATTATTACAAGAGAGATTATCCTTTTTTTGGTCTAATTCGTGGTTGTTCAAGTGTTTGGGTGTTCATTCCATTACCTTCCTTGCATCACCATTCTTTTCTTCATCTCTTTTTCACTCATTTATCCTACTCATGTCAACAGGCATAACTGCCTACACCATAACTGCCTTTGTAATACCCCCAACTTTTCAAAATATAATTAATTAGGTATTTAAATTTGGTTATTTAAATTTGGTTATTGAAATTTTTTATTAATGAAATATAAATTGGACATATTTTTGAGAATTTGCAAAACATGCTAGGAAATTTCCTAGTTTTTGTAAGTATCAAATAATGATGGCAATTTCATTATTTTTCAAATTACAATTTGAGACTATTTATTATAGCTTTTGCTCTTGAATTGCCTTGCTGGTCAATTTCACAATTACTATGACATCAGTTACACTTCTACAAAGAAAATTTGGTTCACCACAGAAGGAGGATATCTTTTTATCAACAAAAGAAAACATGTCTTTATAGAGGGTGGCAAGTAAGTAAGAAGCAAAAGCCATGGCTTGGCCATCTTGAAGGCATAAGGCCAATGGAAGGTATTCCTTGGTATTTTTGAAGCCAGGAACACAAAAAATGAATTAGCAAAGCCAAACTAAGTAAAAGGTAGCTCTTTCTTGGTCATCGACATGGGTGTTTCTTTTGCCTTTGTATTTCTTAATAAACTCAATGTTAACTCATGTCAGTGTTAAGGGTGAAAGTTACTGGTGGGGGTTCTAGTAAAGCACCGATTTCTAATCATAGAATGGGGAGTCCAATTAAATAGGCCATGTCTAAGATGGTTGGAGATATCATGCCAAAGCGTAGGAGCATTGAGTTGCAAGATTGTGACCAGAAACAGGCAGCAGAAGCAGCAGCAGCAGCAATTAACCACTTATTCATATCAAATTTGAGGGTTGACAGGCGAATTACCTCACTAATGCCTACATGTTTCCATACATCTGAGTCATAAGCTTCAATTCGTTTGACCCAGCTTTGCCCGGAAGAATCTAGTTGTCTCCATGATCAAAGAGGGCTTTTGTTGTTGTCCCAATTTACCTAATTGAATTTTGGTTGGTTGAGAAGCAGAGTTTCGCCATTAGCAAGTGGGTAGTATGGAGTTAGTTCATCTAGGAAATAGGTAGTAAAGGTAGGTCCTAGAGTTGCTTTGGCTATAGTGGTGGTACTTGGAATCAAAGTTAAGTCCAGCATTAGAGAGCTGGTGATTTCCCTAATGGTTTTGGGGAATCTAATATGTTCATCATTGGTTTCATCTTCTTTCGTGGATTTCAAGAGCCATTGTTTAGAGTTCTAAGTTGTTTGGTGTTCTGACATGGGAGTTTCGAAAGAGAGAGAGAGAAGATTGAAATGAGGCGAAGTTGGAAGGTTTAAGCTTTTATAACTTTTGGTGGGCCCAGTGTTTGGATTTGTTCGAATTAAGTATATTATTTATCTGACCCAAGAATGGATTTGTTCAAGTTAAAAATCATTATTATTTATTTAACATAAATAAAGGGGTATTATTTGCACCCATTTTTGTGAAATTTATGTCGACAGGTGTATCAATCAGATGACGACACATGGCAGAGTCAAAATGAAAGTCCCTCATCAGTCAAAGGGACAGGTGGCATGAAAAGGTTGAGCACATGCATAGAATGATTCAAGTGATGGAGCAGTTATTAGGCTAAGTTATGAACTCAATGGATTGTTTTCAGAAAGGAATATGTACGAGACGGAAGGCGTTACCCTGCCGATGTGGTGCTCAAAGTGTAAAGGGACATGTGGCAACATGGAGGAGAGATGGTTCAACAGGAAGATTTGAAGGCTTGGCAGAGTTTGAAGACTTAGAAGTGAGGAGGCAGTTACCATGGCAGTTGGCAATTGCAGTTGCTGGTTTGAATGAGTCATGCAATCATGGGCCAAGAAAAGAGGAAGAAGATATAAGAGCCAAGGATTTGGTAGAAAGGAGATCATCAACAACACAACAACAACTTAGCTTATATCTAGGAGTAGTTCTTTCAATTTAGGAGTAGTTTTCTCTGTAACTTGTAACCTTTATGAACTTTGGCGGTTTCATTATGGAATTACCTATTGTTTATTTTGTTTACTTTGTCGATTGTAATTTTGTTCCAAAGAAGTCCTCATTCTTTTGAGGCATGTAAATCAAAAGCACAGTCGTCTGGTTTCTTTGTTTGCTTTTTTGTTTAAATTGTTGTTCAATTTCTGTCGATTGGGAGTGAGCATAATTTTTACTAACATATTCCTGGAAAAAGGACTTCCAACTTGGATCCTTAGGTGGTGATACTAATTAAAAACGCAATGGAGATGTGTTGTTGTGACTGCCACACTATGTAATTGTATTATTAAGTGTCAATGGCACCATGAAACATGTTTTTCACAATTTTCCAATGTAGAGGTTGTTAGATAGACTTGCGACACGGACCAGAAGATTTAAAAATGCTAGTTTTAAATTGAGATTGGATTTAAGTGTTATTTTTGTTGTGATGTTTTCTCTGTTCTTGAACACTAATTCCTTTTAGTAAAGGTAATGAAGGCCAAAAGAGTATTTTTACTTTCTTTCTTTTTGTGTGTTATTTGAAATGATTGTAATATTCTCAAATTGGAAAATTCTTTTTACACACTACTAAAAACATAAGGGTGTAGTTTACCCATTCAAAGATTTTATATATAAAACCACAAAATACTCTTCACACACCATCATCACATATAGACATATAAACATCCAAAATAAATTGATTTTGAAGATTTAGTGTTCAAGAATATTGAAATCAATTGGTTTTGGGGTTTAAGAACATGGAAATCGATTGGTTTTGAAGATTTAGGGTTTAAAAATATTGAAATCAATTAGTTTTGAAGATTTACATACCATAGATGACATTGAGATTGTTGATTTCGAACAATGCAACAATAAAAATGTCAATTTAATACTTAGGTTTTTGATTTTTTTTGTTTTTCTCATTCGTATAATTGTCAGGAATACGACTTTGTTCGTCACGTGTTCGGATAATCAGAGTTGAACTTTTACATAATGTTTGATTATTTTTATTCGAACAAAACAGTTTTGTTCAAATTATTAAAGTTGACCAAATTACAAATGTTCATACATAAAAAATTGAACATTTTAATTCCTTAAGAATTTCAATTCTTAAATTTAATTTATTTTTCGGTATATTTTCTTTTCTTTTTTAAAAAGTAGATGTATTCAATATTTACAAAATAATAATAATAATAATAATAACATATAAAATTTAATATATGTTCAACATAATAAGTCCAAACGAATTGAAATTGTTCAGCATAACAAGTATGAACGAATGTATTTATTTTATTCAACATAAATATTTTGAACATATTCAATTTGTTCAATTTTTTTTTTTTCTACTATGATATTGTATCTCCACCCAATAAAATAATCTTGAATTGCCATACCTATGGATGGTAAGTCGGTCCAACAAATTGTGAGGCCTTATCATGTTAAGTATATCACTCTCAATTTTGTCATTTTGTGGATTATGAGAGTCATTCCATTCTAGTGATAACTCTTTTAACTACTCCTGAGATATTAAATTTGCATCCCTTACATCCTCAGCAAAACTTACATTCTCCAGTTTTAATATGTGTATTACCCTACAAATGTGTGATAAGTTTTCCAACTCTCCTATTATATACCCACTACATTTACGCACAATAAAATTTGACACCGTTTGTAGCTTTGTTAATTTACCTATCTGTAGCGGCATTTTTTCTAATGATAGAATATTCGCACTAGTCATATCAAAATGGCATAGGTTCACCAGGTTTCCCATGTCTATAGGTAACTTTTCAAGTTTTTCACAAAATTTCGAGAACCAGACTTGTAAATTGTAAAGAGTTACCACCGACTTAGGTAGCTTTCTAATCTAAGAATGGGATACATTGAGGTACCGTCGATGCCTTAGATCTCCAATGGAATTTGTTAGTTCATCTATTCCAGAACTACACAAATGCAACTCACGTAAGCACTTCTAACATTGGCAACAATTCATGAAGCAAGTACCTCATTATGTAGTTCCTCCTACACGGTGAAAACTCTAAGAAGGTTCATAAGCATTGGCATCATCGAAAATTTTGAACTTTTGATTCCGTCATATTTGCTAGCACCACAAGACATTTTGAACTTTTGAGTCCGTCATATTTGCTAGCACCACAAGATGAATGTTGAGCTTTATTTGAAATTTTCTTCGGCTTGTCATCCTCCAAAATTCTTCAACCAAAAATAGATGTCCTCTGCAATTGCTGGAGCCAAATCATTGATGAGGTCATGCATTATGAATAGCAATTCATTATGACTTATCGATTGAAAAAAACCCTAAATTTCCTTAATTCAACACCACCGTTGTCCTCAAACCATAGATTATCTAAGTCCTTACCAAATCAACGGCTTTTTCTGCCTCTGTACAACCACCATTGACGATCATAGTCTCGACGCCGTTGATGACGTCGATTTGAGGTAGAGATTCCTTCCTAAGGGTATAAAAGTCCTCATGGGACGTAGTCTCATCTCTTGAACTCTGTCTCATCTCTTGAACTCTCTGACATAGACACCAAGACGATCATGGTGGGGGAGGGGCTCCAACGATTGCGATTCGGCAGGGAAGATCGAGGATTTAGTAGAGAAAGGAGAATTAGGGCATGGTCGAAGAAGATCTTCTTGGGACGACATCGTGTGGCAAGATCGGTGATGGTGTGATTTGATTGTCAAAGACAAATCTTGATATGACCTTTCACATTGCTGGTATTGCCATTAAAGTTTCATTTTCTTGCAAGAGGGTGGAGATCTCTTGATGCCGCCCTGTTTTCGCTGGCCATAAAATCCTTGTCGAAGAGGGAGACGGCAGACGCGCTCTTCAAGAGGACGGAGCTGAGGCAGTCAACAGTCAGAGGAGAGTCAACTCAGCACTGGAGGAGAGAGAAATGGAAATGAGAGGAGAGAAATGAAAGGAGTGATTAAGAAAGAGAGAGAGAAGGGTGATCAAGAGCATGTCCAATGCATCTTCAAATATGAACTCCTCCAACTCATTTTCTAAATTCATCTATTTGGGGAGGATGAGTTGATCAGGGAGGATGAAAAATACAGTATTGCCTCCAAAATAATATTTATTCTATATTTTTTATTATATTATAAATATTTTTTAGAAAAATCTACTCATAAACCTTATGTTAGAGAAAATTGTACCATTTAGTCCAATGATTTTTTTTTATGCACCAATTAGTCCTATTTTTTTTTGTAAGATTTATTAGTTAGTTGTTAGGTTACATTAATACCCCCCTGGTATGATATTGTTTTCCTATTTTGTGGCTGATTGGTTTTGTGTGTTGGTATGGTAACGTCTATGGATGTAACATAACCCATACCCCCAACACTCAACATTAACATAACCCACACTCTCAGCACTTAACATTAACATAGCATTAGCCACACCAATACAGTAATCAAAATTGAAGAAAACATCAACAACCAGATCATATACTCCCACACCAATAAGATGACAACTACTCTTTCTACCCATTTGGTGTACGCAATTTATCCACCTTAAACAACATTACCCAACAAACTACCCAAACATCACCCCATTCCCAAAATCACAGTAACAATACACCACTGTGACCAACCATTACGCACAAATAGAGCAATCATCATCTGCACACCGGAACACGATAGCACACAACATTGGAATCTGGAAAATCAAACAACATAACAAAATATATACCTGATAAATTTCTGATCATGTTGCGATGTCCCACTACTACACACCTTGTCGCAATGTTTTCACACCAAAACAGGGTATTGTAAATTCCGTTCACCATGCACTGTTTGATTCGCACTTTACACTTCGCAAATCGTATTAACAGCTACCGAATCGATGACTGAACTAACGTTTTAGGGCCTCACACATCTAGAGTTTCCACCTTTCATTTTCGGGGGCGTAAACGTTACACTAAACTGCCATTATTGAAAATCTGACGTTCACAAAGTGAACGTTGATCCCCAAAATCTTTTCATTTCCGCAGCTTCAACACCACCAGGAAGGAAATGAATTTTACCCAATTTTGTACTTTCCCCCTCTATAAAATACCATCATTGGGGAGCTTCTATCTACACACACCAAATCCCCTCTATACACACACTTAATGATATTTAATTTTATTACAATTTTATCCCTAAGTGAAATTACTATTTTAGACATCATTGTTGATTCAAAACATCTCAATGCACACATCCATCTAGAGTTCACATCTGTTGCATCGTGTACACATCCATCCAATTCAAAATGTCTCCAAGTTTGTAGCTTCATTGAGCTAGAAGTGAAAGCAGAGTATTCACTCATTCCTAGCTTCTTTCAAGTTCGTAGCTTCTCAATGCACTCATTCATTAACCTTCCTCATTCATAGGGAAAACATCATTGTTATGGAGGATTTGCCTTCTAAAAATCAGCAAATAAGTGTTTATGAGAAATATAGCGAAGGAAATGTGAGTTTCTTTTTTCTTTTTTTTTTCCAGCGTCGTTTAGATAACCAAAGTCGAATTGTATTATTTGGTTTAGAAATCTACTACCGAAATAAGTATTTATTTTCGGAAGTTGTTGTTCGAACAAAGTAATTAATTTCGGAAGTTGTTGTCCGAACAAAGTTAACTTTTACAACATTCAACTTCCAAAATTTGAAAATAAATTCGGACAACTACTTCCGAATGAAGTAAAAAAAAAAATTCCCATTTTATATTCCAAATTTGCAAACTGCATACCAAATTTACAATTTTGAATTGCAAATTAATCGTTATAATGCCATTAAAAATTTGTAATGTTATACAAAACATGTAGGAATATGTGTCAACTCAAGGAAGTAAGGTTTGCGCAGATTTTGTGTTGGATTACACTACTCAATTCACAACTGAACAGGTTCACTCTATGAAATTATAATGATTATGTTTCGAATTGCTCACCAAATGTAAATGTTTGATAATATTTATTTGACTTTGTAGGTATTCAAAAGTAAGGATGAATTGCTCAACTGGGTACGTGAAGTTGGAAAGAGAAATGGTTTGGTCATTATAATCAAAACATCAGACTATGGTGGAGGGAAAAAAAGACCCAGGATGTATCTTGCTTATGAGAGGAGTAGCCAATATAGAGCGACAAAGAAGTTAAAACATGATGGCAACAATACATCAAGAATAACCGGAACGAAGAAGTGTGGTTGTCCTTTTGATATGAGGGCTCACAGGTTTACCACACATGATGAATAGACATTGACCGTAGTATGTGGATTGCATAATCATCCACCTGCGGATCACCTTTAGGGACATTCATATGCGGGGAGGCTATCAAAGGATGAGAAAGTATTGTTAATGGATATGTCAAAGAGCATGGTTCAGCCAAAAGAAATCCTAGTAACCTTGAAATAGTGAGATGCCCTCAATGTAAGCACACTTAAAACCATTTACAATATACGCCATCGAAATAGGGCGGTACAGAGATCTGGAAGATCACAGATGTAACACTTATTGGGTGAATTGGCCAAGTATAATTACATTGAGCGCCATCACTCTAAAGAGTCCATGATGACTGTGACAGACTTGTTTTGGGCACATCCTACCAGTTTGGACTTATTTCGGTCTTTCCCACATATATTAATTATGAATTGCACATATAAAACCAACAGATATCGTCTTCCTCTTCTTGAAATTGTGGGAGTGATATCAACTGAAATGACATTCTTTGTAGCTTTCGCATACTTACAGTATGAGAGGGTCGATAACTATGCGTGGGTGTTAGCTACATTGCGTGATGTCATGGATGGTTTTGTTGTGCCAACAATTATTGTTACTGACAGAGAGCTAGCCTTGATGAATTCCATACATAAAATATTCCCAAGTGGCAGACATTTATTATGTCGAATGCAAGAAAATGTTTGAGACACAGCAAAAATGGGAGAAGTTCAACCATGAATGGAACTCTTTAGTGTATTCATCTTTTGAAATTCAATACGATGAGCATCTTAAATCATTACTTAAGGAATTCAGTAGTTATCCTGATGCAGTCAAGTACGTCATGGATACTTGGTTGGTTCCTTACAAGGACAAATTTGTGGCGGCATGGATAGACATGTGTATGCATTGTGGCAATGTTACAACGACCCGGTAAGATTACTTTTCTTCAATATGTTATTAATAAGTGCCATGTACTTGATATTAATTTGACTTACATTGAATTGAACAGGGCTGAGAGTGCACATGCAAAACTTAAAAGACAATTGGGTTCATGTCAAGTCTCATTTTAGGCATCATTTGAGAAAATACATAGTATGCTTAAGTTGCAACACCCTAATATCAAGGCTTCATTTGAGAAAAGTCTAACTGTTATGCTACATCAATTTAAACCTTCTCAGTTCAGGGAGCTACGGGGTAATGTGTCTATCTCTGCATTGGAGTATTTGCTTGTAGAGAGTAAGAGAGCCAATTCTATTGGTATTGATGTTGAAGCTTGTGGATGCGTCCTTCGCCACACTCATGGTTTACCTTAAGCCCATGAGATTGCTGACTACATCAGACAATATCGTCCTATACCACTTGCTACCATACACTCACAGTAGAGGCAACTTCATATCTCCATATGCAACAAAGAAGAGGAAACAGAGGTGACTTGTCATGCAGAAGTAGAGTTGTTTGTGAACAAGTTTAATGAAAGTGATAGAACCATGCGGTTGGAGCTTTTGAAGATGTTGAAAGAGATTGTATATTCGGGAAGCACTTTTCTTGTTGAGCCGGAGGCGAAGTCCAAAACACGTCCTCGGGATCATAAGAAGATCAATGTTTATACCCGTCGTGACTCATGTGCATTTGAGTTGGTGCAATCTGGACATGATTCCTTCTCACCTAGGGACACTCAAATCACTACATTAGCTTCTACTCTGCAAACCAAGAAGAAGCGACCTGTTAAGGGAAAGGAGAATGTGAATCCGAAAGGGAAGGTATATGTTACTAGAACAGTGAAACCTGGTGCATATGTTGATGCTTTCCCTTCTGGGTTGAAACCATACATTAAGTTTGTCAAGGATGTAGCTGTAGATGGGAATTGTGGCTTCAGGGCTATAGCTGCTTCAATTGGTCATACAGAAAATGATTGGGCTCAGGTTAGGCGTGATCTGTTGGGTGAGCTGCACACACACAAAGAGGAGTACATTACACTTTATGGATCCTACGAAAGGTTTGAAGAATTGACAAGCATATTGTCATACTTTGAAGACAGTCCTGGATACTCACATTGGATGACTATGCCAGACATGGGGCATCTTGTTGCATCGTGCTACAATCTTGTGTTATACCACTTGTCATTACAGCAATGTCTCACCTTTTTACTTCTTAGAACAGTGGCAGTACCTCAACTTGATAGACGTGAGATTGCCTTTGGGTTTGTCAACGGAAATCATTTCGTCCAGGTATAACAGAAACTTATAATTAGTAGACCAAGGGATGATTATATTGAAGTTTTTTTAATCAAGCACTTCTAGCCAAACATGTGTGGAGGATTTTGATTGACCCTAAATCCCTACTCTCCAAGGTTTTGTCAGGGAAATGTTGTTCGTCTCAATCTTTTCTTATCGATACTGTCAACAACAATGCTTCATGGGGATGGAAAGGAATTTTATGAGGAAGAGACTTGTTAAAACAGGAGATAAGATGGGTGGTAGGGGATGGTTAGTTAATTAATCCTCTTATGAGGATCAATGGATTTCAACTATTCATAATCCAACATGCTTGAATCTATCTCACTTCACTGATACTCCAAATCATGCTTGGAGTATCGATCTTCTACAAGTATTCTCTCCACTGGAGTGCATAGATTATATTAGGGTTATTCATTTACTAGTGGTGCCTTCACGAGATCAAATTATTTGGGGCTTTACTAAATCCGGCCAATACACCATTAAGGCTTTTTATTTATATGCAGCGCGTTCAGGCCGTAGGGGTACACGTCACCAATCTGGTGATCCCATTTGAAAGTGATTGTAGAATCTTAGACTACCTCCTAAGTGGACACTTTTCTTATAGAAGTGTTTTTACTGTATCTTTTCAGTCCGATAGGTGTTATATGGGAGAGGAGTCTCCACTAAGCCTAGTTGTCCATGATGTGATAAAGGGATTGAGACTGTGGAACACTGTTTCTTTGAGGAAATCCCATGTTTTTTTTTGGATTGGTTCAAACAATAGATGAAGAAGGTTTGGGATCATGAAATTATTGTCCAACCCATTGCTATTCTTTGGGCCATTTTGCATCAGAGAAATAGTTATGTGTTTAAAGGCATGAATATGACACAATTACAAGCAAATCTTCTTGCTCAAGAGCTCGAAGTGCGGGCGTGTCATGTGTTTTTTTCAATATAGATCAATCACAGGTTCAAGATTATGCTTCTAGGATGCAGCTTCCTTCTCCATTGCTGGGAAGTTTTTCATTGGGCTAAAGGCCAACATATATTAAGCATCTCCATTTTCACGGATAGTCAAGTTTTGATATCTACTTTGCAAGGGCAAGGCATCCTTGATTGGAGCATTGCGACTATTATTAATGATATTAAGCTAATTAGTAAGGATTTTTTTATTTTCTTTGTAATTCTAAAGTTAATCGAGACTCATGTACTAGCTAGACAAGTTAAGGATGAGTTGTTAGCATTTTTCATAAAAAAGTGAAGTAGTCGCACACAAACAGACACTCTTATCTCACACAAGGTGCATGCGCGGTGAATTGATCATATAATATTGGGGACGGAGGGATTGTACTATGCCATATATGCTTCTCTGCCTTCACTTAGTTGGGAAGTCGTGGTCATGATGGAATTAGATGCCACACCATAGAAGATCTCTACATTAGTGCCCTCTATGGCTAGTATGATGTCCTCTGAGTGAAGGTGTTAGTGGTCTGCATGCAATCTGGTACCACAACAAGCACTCTGGGGGTGGCCATTCCTATAGACTAGCCGCATCCTCGCATCCCCGCTTGCCCAAATACCAAACTCGATCGACAGAAGGGCCCTCTAGCAAAATCCTCTCCAACTCACCAGAGTGATGTTGAGCACTGCGATGAAGCGCACCATGACATCCGAAGCCACACTTGCCCACAACGCCCAAGTCACAAACAAGATGAGGGGAAAATTTCAGAATAAATGCATAAATGACATATGTAACGTAGAAATGACATAAACTAGTACATTTTACCTCCCATAATCTCTAATGCCCTTTGATGGTCATCTCTCAGCTACGCATGACAGCACTCGCGCATATATAGAGGGTGACTAGAGCAACGCCATCTCAATCGTAGTCGTTGATGTGATCAATGTCCACTATCGTTGCCAAATAGTGGAGATGTATCTTGTTCAAGGTCAACTCCACATAGTAACCAATGGGGTCCAAGGAACCCGTCAAACTATCAAAGGTTTTTCTAAAAAAAATTATTTATGTTATTAATATTTTGTTTAATATAAATTAATCTCATCAAAAAGTTAAGAGACTCCATCAAATACAAATCCACAATTTATTGTTTTGAGAAGTTTAAATCACTCCGTTTGATAACAATTATTAAAAATAGTTTTTAAGTTTTTTATTTTTTATTTTTTATTTTTAGTGAACTTTTTAAATATTTTATGTAATTATTTTACTTTGTAGATTCACTTAATCTAAATACTTAGATACATTTCAAAAGTAAAATATTTATGAAAAATAATTTAAAAATTCACTTACATAAAAAAAAAAATTAAAAATCAGTATATTTAATTTTTTTTTTAATTGTTGAATTTTTTTTTAAAAAATTACAAATATTTTACTTTTTAGATGCATATAGGTTAGGTACGTCTAAAAAGAAAAAAAATAAAAAAACTCAAACTGTTTTTAGAAATTCAAAATCACTCAAAACCAAACAAAGTAAATGTTGTTTAGTTTAATTTTTTTTAATAGAATTTAGGGAACTTCAAGCTTTTGGACTGACCCATCTACAAGCTAGTGCAAATTTATTAAAATTGCCATTTTGAAATGCAACAAGAAAAAATCAGCTATATATGTATAAATAAATCAATTAAACACTGCAAAATATACACACCTCATTAAACCAAGGACACTATTGACCCTTCTACCTTTGCTTGTCCTCCAATTTCATCACTGGAAAAAGTTACACTTAGTCAATATAATAGATCCAAGGCTAATCAAAACCAAAACTCATTCAAGGGGCCACTCCAAAACTCATACCCCTTCATATCTGCAATATATACTCAGATCTGGATTATTAACTTCATAACTGCATATATATATATACATATACATATTCAAATCACAAATTTCATTCAAAATTTTGAGTGATGAGAGAAGATCAAAGTGAGCAAGCAGGCATTGAAGATAATACAAATAAACATAAACACTACTATAATTTGAAGTTTGATTTTGCACCTAGTAGAAAATTCAGGTGCCTACACTATACAAATAACAGTGACTAATTAATCACAAACAGATACATAACCACTCAAAGAAGTAACAAAAAATTTCATCAATAATACAATATCAACTACTTACCTAAGAAACAAAAATCCAACTAATTTTAACCACCCAAAAAAGTTCCCCCCCGCCCCCCAAAAAAATAATAATTAAGCAACCAACCCAATTTCCAAATAAGAAGAATCTGTTCTCTAGCATAAGCATTTTTTGATATGAAAATGAAGTCATTAATTAACCTACAAAAATTCTAAAAGTAGAGAAAGATTGCACTTGCAATTTCAATGAAACTAATAGAATTTTAACAGAACACTACTTACCTTTAATGTTCAAATTTGATTTTCAAATTTCATGTTTGGTTTGATTTTCAAATTATACTGAAACACGGAATCACAACATAAAAGCAGAGGATGGTAAATTCAAAATATATCACCTTATCTTTGTACAAAACAAGCAATTATAAATCAGAATAAAGCTTACAAAAGCATTGCCATATCTTTTTTTTCTTGCAGTGAATTTAACTGTACAACAATTGATTACTCATTTCCAACTTGCAAGTACAGTAAATGATCATGATCATGAGTTTTTTTCTCCTCCTAGTCCTTGGTGAGAAACAACTTCAAGATGACAATAATAGATGAGACAAAATACACAACATCTTCTTCAAAAATATTTGTAGTTAACCTGCTTTTCCTGAATATTCGCTACATCAAATTTTAACTTAGACCAGCTGATGATATGATTCCTATGGCACTGATTACCCTAGTAGGGAGAAATATCAAGAACAGGGCATTGAGGCCCACTCCAAGCCTCCTAGTAGGACGCATATCATTCCTTGGTAAAACAACAAGTGCCCAGATAGGTCCTGAGATGAGAAATCTCATAGTATAGAAGAGGCTTCTGTCTTGTGGAACAATGTACATGCCAGGTTTCTCTGATCAGGCTCCAAGCAACATTGAGATCCCCAAACCACCAAGTGTGTTGAACATTGGACTTGCATAGCATCCAGACAAGGTGATCTACATACCATCCCCACCATTCATTGCCAATGAAACATTTGACACTAAATCACCTATCGAGTTGCCCCATGCCAATACAGTTAATCCAAGGATTGATGGATTAACCCCTAGAATTACACCCAATCCCACCAACAAAGCAACAAGCTCGTTTGCAATCATGTAGAACCAAACAATGCTCATCAAAAATCCACCCAAAACCAATGGAAGTAAAAACTTCTAAGGTGGACGGTGTGATCTAGTGTACCGAAATGCAAGAAAACTGAGTGCACAACCAATGGAAACACCAAGCATATAAGCAACCTTTCTGCTTTTAGAACCCAGAGTCTTGAGTACTCCAGAGAAATGCCAAAAGAATGGGAGCAAGTGAAGCACTGCCTACAGTGTAGAGACCTTTGACTAAGATTCCTCCTCAACTAGAGGAATTGTCAACCGGCGTGGCACTTTTAAAGGCAACTCCATTATCGAACATAGTTTAGAACATGAGAATGACGAGGGCTTAGTTTCTATGCCATCATCAATCCAACCCCACACAAGCCTTTCATTGTCAGACACCTTAGCTGACTGATTTGAATATATTGCAACATTTGACACCCACATCTACTGAGGCAATGCATTATGGGACACAATTGTATCACTTTCTGTGTCATTGTCAAGCAAAGTACTATAGATAGAGTCATCCTTTTGGTTCCCTTGAGAGAATGCACTTCCTTTGACAAGAAACAACAATGTAACAACAACCAATGTCAACCTCCGAGCATGTTTCCTCAAAATCTCATTCACAGCAACAACAAATGCATAAATTGCATAAATCAAGACAAATGTGACGGCTCCCCCCACAATCACCTTACCAACATACAAAATCAATGAAAGTGATACAAGAGTAACGAGCTGCACGTGAAATATGTGGCATGGGATACGCTTCTCACATTGCTCTGACTTGGATCTCCATATAACTGCAATTACTTTAAGTTATTCACACTTTAATCTATTTTCTTCTATATATTTATGTTGTGGGTGTAAATATTTAAATAAGTTACCCTTGTATGTGATTTAAAACAAGTTTGCTTGAATTAGGTTGTATTAACTGCTTATAATCTAAAATAAATTGTAATACTAATCATGTTAGCCATGTCATGTTCGGATTGACACGACCTTAAGTAGGTTAGGTCAATGTTATGATGTTTGACACGTTTAATTAAATGGATCATTTTATTGTATCATGTTAGTGGTGGGTGTTTTAGACACGAACCCGCGATGACACGACATGATTCCTACCCCCACTTGGGATGAGGATACTCTTAGAGTGCGTTTGGATCAAGGATTATTGGGATATTTGTGGAAGGAAAGAAAAAAAAAATAAGGGAAAAAATGTATGAAATAGAAGCTAAAATTTTTCCCTTCCCTATCTATTTTTCTCCCCATCCACATAATCTTAGAATTCTTAATTTAAACACAACCTTAAAGTTTCAAAGTGAAACAATGGAAATAGCAATCTTGATGAGCTGCAATACATGAGTTCAATGGTTGTCTTGTTGAACTACATACAGAAGACCTTAATGCCAAAGGGTTTTGATGTACTTGGACTACAAAGCAAGAAAAAAGAAAAAAACCAGCAAGTTAGCCAGAGTACTAGTTAATAATACCTAGTGGGTTAAAGTTTTTAAATATCATTGTCCTAATGTTTCCCATTGTTACTTTAAATGCCCGGAATTAAATTGAGAAAACTTATCAAATTCTTGAATTTTTGGACAAAGCATGATATATCAAGGAGATTTTTCAAAATTCAACAAGCATTAGATTCTCTGAGTGTTGAGAATGAATATTAAAATTAAAAGACTCGACTCAGGAAATTGAACAAAAGACACTACTCTAACTTTAGTTTGAGAGTCATTAGAACCAAAGAGAAACTAAATTAGATCCACGTGTTTTAACTCTCCATATAGCCATAGAAAAACAAGAGGCACTTCAACATTATATTAATCCGTATGTTGCTAAAGAATCATTCCACAACTACAATGCCAGAATAAGATTAACGTTGATAGCCATAGAATGAGGAATAATATTATCAGCCATTATGACAATAATGGGAAGAAATTAGAAGAGATAAATGAGATTAAGGCTTTGAATATACATATACACACACACACATATATATATATATATATATTATGTATGTCCACAAATACATATTTCGTCTTTTTCCTTTAGACAATTTTATACTACTGAATAGGATTTTTTTTTTTTTTTTTTTTTGGGCAGGTAGGTATTATGTTCCAAGTGCCAAACTAGCATTTTGCCTCAGAACATCGACTAAATTGAAAACAAAATCAGAATTTTGTTCAAGTAATTGTGCTTTTACATCATTTATATGAGCAAGTAACAAAACATACTGTCTCTCAAGAATGCTCTTGAAAAGTGAATACCATGTGAACACTCAGGCCCTTGTGGCAAAGACTAGAAGAAAGTTAAATTCTAATAAATCAGCAACCTAAGCAGAGTTACAAATGAAGATGTGTCAAAAGACTTAAAAAGGGCCAAGAACTGCATTGATCCACAAATTGTGTTGGGTGTGGAAGTGAATGACTACAATGCTAACATTATCAATCACATTGTAAGCTTACTCAAACCACCAAAAACAGCTCTAATTTGCCACTAATGTACAAGTTAGCAGTCATCAAATTGAATTACTTTGCATGTACTCAAGTTTCATTGAACAGGAAGGATATTCGAATAGATTTTCCATCCAAACATTTTCACTTTATTCAGAACTTTCAGCAGCTAAATGTTCTACCAAAATGCCCATTCAAAACTCATTCCTTTTTAGGTGGCTACGAGTTGCTGCTTTCCATCTGAAGAACTGACCCGTGTTTCTCTTCTTTGCAAATCCATCTCCCAATAATATGCCGATTAACAGAAAAAAAGAAGGCCATTTTTAGTAAAGTGCCAAACCAGTATGTCATTAGCAAGCCTTGGGCAAAAAGGGATTTTACATATCAACTCAGCTTCAAAATCCAAAAAGCACCATATGATGAGAGCTTCATTCCATTCCTGACACCAATGCTTTCATCAATAAGGGAGCAAACTTTAGCATTAGCGTGGAATCCGTCAAACTTTCCAAATCATCACACTCCAGACATTCAAATCCCTTCAAACCCTTTCTTGGAGATTGCACACAAAATCTATTGCCTTTGACGACGAGGGAATTGTTAGATGTGCATGGGTATTTTTGCCTGCACTACCATTTTTTTTAAAGTTTTCCCATGACAAACCTCCATATTGTTGTGCAGAGCCTCAAGCATCCTCAACAGCTACCTGCAATATAAGGAAACAAAACCATAAGTTGATAAGAGGTTCAAAGTAATATACATGAACACAATTGTAGTGGAGATGAGAAGGCAAGTGAATTTGCTTAATAACAAATAAATTGAAATTAGCAACCAAACTCAAGCTTACTTAAAGGAAAAAGGACCAAACTTCATCATTTTATTAACTATTATTGTAAAGTCTTAGCTACTCTATTAACTAAAACATGAAATGACCAGTTCTTCCATATTGACATTTTTGGGGTGACAAAGAAACTATGGATTGCCCACATGGATTTTGACCAGACAAGGCGGCTTCCTAACTGTCTAATGTAAAATAGCATGCAAGGAGAAAGGCTTAAAAACACAAAGTGATTTTTTGCAAGGTCTGGAAATTTAAATGATCAAAAGTCTTGCCTAAGAGTGTGCTGGAGGGAGGTTTTTTCAATCATGGAAAGGACTTCGTCTCAATTATCTCCTTTTTCAATTTTTATTTTTTTATTTTTTTATTTTTTACCCGTTTCTTATTCCTTTATTACCTATGTGAGTTTTCTACATTACTGGATAAAGCCATATTTTAGAATAGAGCATCCAAAGTACTTATCATGCAAATTTCTGGCATACCTTGAGAAAAGGCACAAAAACTCGCAGTGCAGTTTAGATGATGAGCGTGCATACATCCTAAAGTTTGTTTACTGAACCATATATTTTGTAGCCATTGGAAACATTATGAAGTTAGCTAATACATCATATGTCACATTTCAATTGTTGATGTAATAGATTAATTTTCCCAAAATATATTCCATGCTGCCATGGATATGATACATTATGCTGTCTCTGGCACTGCACTATGTTTTGCATAAATGCGACACACCAAATTTTCGTGTCCCAACTAAGTCCAAAAAATTGCAAAAGTGCAAGACATAATTCTAACTTTATTGAAATGAAACTAGAAGCCATGGTATGGACTACAAATAGATAACATAATGAAATCAAAGACAAAGGAAATTTTGTCTGCCAATTACCTAGAATTGAAGCAGCAGTACAGGAAAAATGAAAGATCAAGAGAAAAGGCACCGTCTAGCTCGGATTGTGAATGAAGAACCTGGAAAAAAAATATTTTTGTGTGAGTTGGTGACAAGGATGAATTAGAGAACTAATGTATTCCTAAAGTAAAAGTGAACCATCACAACCTACAGAGTAGATTTTGATTGTCATCCATAGGTGAGTAAAAACTGGGGAACAAACTTGATACATATACTTTAAGCCAAACAATCATCAATAGCCACCCCTTTGACAGAATATTTGCTAAACCTAGAAAAAATTCATCTCTTATGCTTTGTTTGTTTTGGCCGAAAATGCTTTTTGGAAAAATGTTTGTCACATTTTATGGCGGTTAGTATGATAAAAAATGAAAGTTAAATGGAAAATGTTCTCTTTGGTCAATAAAAAATAAGCCTTTTTGAGTGAAAAATGCTTTACACTTCTGAAGGTGAAATTTTTTTCCCGAAGTGTAAAACATTTTTTGGTCTAAAGTCTTGTCAACACTATCACACTACCACCACCACCACCACCACCACCACCATCATTGTTGCCGCCACCCCCCCCCCCCACTCCAACTAATGTCACCGCTAATGCAACCACTAGTACACTAGTTTTAAGTTGCAATCAAACATAGGAGATCATTTTCTAGAGAAAACATTTTATAGAAAAATAGGTTGTGTTTGGTTTACTTTTGGAATTGTGATTCTAACCAAAAAATTTGAAAACTCATAATCAAACACACAATTCAAAAACTATTTTAAAACTCATAACCAAACACACAATTCAAATTTTTTTTCAAAAGTCATAACCATACTCTTGTCAAAACGAATAGGGCAATTTTTCTATCAGCACTTATGAAAAATACAAGATAAAATAGCAAATGAGAATGAAAATTATCCATTCATTATTATGGGAAAATTGAGGGAAAAGCAAATATTTGAAAGGAAAAGACAAAGAATAAATTGAAAAAGAGAGCAGTGTGTTTAATTAATCAGTAATGTATTGGTAATTTCAACATTCACAACAAACTGGAACTCTCTTGTGATCTAAAAGAAGTACATAGTAAATAAAAATCTGAGATGATATTGGTAATGAGAAAATAAATAAATAAAAATGGTAAGACAGATTTTGTGTTTGTTTGTTTGTACCTTGCAGGTGGCTGCTTATACTCCGAAATCTACATGAGGAATGTATTGGATGATGGGCTAATATTCTTTCCCCTTTTCACACTTCTGTTTCAGTATTGGATTACACCCACGGATCACCAGTGACAAAAGCGAGGGAGGGAAGCCTTGTTCTGGAAAGAGAGGGAGAGAGGCAAGCTCAGGGCAGGAATTGATCAATAGACGCAAAAGAGAGGGAGGAAACCCTTCCTTTGGAAAGGACGCGAGCCTAGGGCAACCGCTGTTATAAAGTGTTTGGAGAGAGGTGAGGTTTTGAAACTCCTCATAAGAGAGTCTTTCCAGATTTGGGGAGTTCCAAATGGTCAAATTGATGAGAGAGGTGGGCAGGAACATCCCTTCTTCTGGAAACGACACCGTATCTCCCCACGGCCAATCTCGACCTTGAAGTGTGAGTGTTGTAAGAGAAGAGAGTTTGTGCAAACCCCACTCGAATGGAGATGGAGGCGGAACTGGAAGTTGACCGACGAATTCCCCGATTGAAAGTGAAGTGATGTTGGTGGGGAAACTCCCTTCCTTGACAAAGTAGGAGACCATTCCTGCTCTGCATTTAAATAAACACAACTTTTGAAGCGAAGTGAGCTGGTTGATGTTGTTATTCTCATCACGACCACCAAGTGACAGGGGCTCCAGATTAGGACACCATATTATTAGCAATTCTCTGAGATTCCTGAGATTATTGGCTTCAGGTAAAGATTTGAGACTCCCACATAATTCAACACAAATAGTTTCAAGAGATGGACAATCAATTTTGATCCCTTCCTCTGCAAAAAGTGACTCCAGATTTCTGCAACCCCGAATCCCAAGTTGTTTTAGTGTGGATGGTAGCCCACCTCTTGACAATAAATATGTGAGTGATGCACAGAGAGAAACCTTCAACTCTTGCAGATTATTGAGTGTCATCAACTCGGGTAGGGACTTCAAAGCATCACACCGTGAAACCCCAAGTTCTCTCAGCATAGATGGCAAACCTTTCATTGGAAAAGAGATCAGACTTGCACAACCGTCAATTCTAAGCACCCTGAGAGATGTGTATGTGTGCAGATCTTGTGGCAGTTTCTTCAGCATTCCACACTTTCCAATTGTTAAGTACTCGAGTCTCGCCATCATGCAAGGCAGCCCCTTATTCCGCCACAATGTTATGAGTTCTTGGCAGTTAGTAATGTCCAATTTCTTGAGTTCCCTCAAATCTCGAGTAAACCATGTCGGTAGGAATGCCAGTTTTTCAACATGAGAAATGCTCAAAGCAGTTATTGAAGTCAAATGCTTAGACATTACATTGGCAAGTAACTCCGCATCAGTTGTGCTTGGATTGCACAGGGAGTCGAGAACTGTAACATGGCTAATATCCAAGGTGAGGGAACCAAGTTCAATCCTGTTCTTCGTCCCTAAGAGTGCTAGAAGGCTTGGGAGCATAACATTATTCATTGACAAGGATGCAAGTGATGGCTGTATGAGGCTCGAAACATCAATCAACAACTGCGGACAACCATCAATTTTGAGAGAATTGAGACAAGGAAGATCATTTGGTAATCTTCCAACAAGTTTGGGACAATTTATGATGGAAAGCTCACTGAGATGACCGAACGGCTGAACTCCCTCATTTTCAAAAGCAGACCAATCCTCCCATTCTGGCATAAACTTAAAGCTCAACCTCTCTAGAGAGGGGAAAGGTTTGGCACCACGCTGCTGCCCATAGAACTCACAACCCAGGTGCTTTATTGCACTCATTCCTTCAATGTAAAGGTCTTTAAGCAAGGGTAGTCGTCCAAGTGGTGGCAAAGATGTGCAATATTTACTTCCTTTTAATCGCATGAACACCATTTTAGAGTATGAAACATCTCCAACCCAGTTTGGAAATTTTGTACTGCCATACCCAATGATGGTGAGTCGTTCCAACAATTTGAAAGGTCTCATCTCGTCAAGCACATTCCTCTCAACTATGTCATTCTGCGAATGGTGAGATTCATCCCATTCTAGCGATAACTCTTTTAACTCCTCCTTAGACATAAAATTGGCATCCCTTGCATCCTTAACACCACTGACATTCTCCAGTCTTGATATGTGTATTGTCCCTCGAATGTTCGATAGGTTTTTCAACTCTCCTATTTTACGCCCACAATCTTTACCCACCATAAAATTTGACAATGTTTGGAGACTAGTTAATTTACCTATATGTGGCGACATCTCTTCTGATGATGGAATATTCACGCCAGTCATGTCAAAATGGCGCAAGTTCACTAGCCTCCCTATGTTTAGGGGCAACTTCTGAAGTCGAGAACAAAATTTCAAAAACAAGACTTGTAAATTGTAGAGAGTTACCACTGTGTCAGGCAACCTTGTAATCCCAGAATAGGATACATCAAGGTACCGCAAGTGCTTTAGATCTCCAATGAAATCTGGTAGTTCATCCATGCCATTACAATGTAAACGCAACTCACGTAAGCATTTTAACTTTGGCAACAAATCATGAAACAAGTACCTCGATGCATGTATACTCGGTGGAAAAAACTGTAAGAATGTTCGTAAGCATTTGGCATCATCAAAAACTTTAAATTTTTTGATTCCTTCATAATCGCTACCAACATAAGATGAATGTCGAGCTTTGTCCGAAATCTTGTTATGCCTGCCATACTCCAAATTATTCTTGAACCTAAAACATTTGTCTCCTGCGACATTTTGAGCCAAATCATTGATGAGGTCATGCATTATGAAGTTCAATTTGTTACCACTTGACGGTTGAAAAAATGATCTTGATACCAATTCGTGAAAATACTTGTGGCCTAAATCTTCCATTTGCTCTCCACCTTTTGGTTGCTCAATTAAACCTTCAGCCATCCATAGCAAGACTAATTCCTCCTCCTTGAATTCGTAGTCCATTGGGATAATTGCACAGTAAGAAAAGCACCTCTTCAAATGGGAAGGGAGATGAAGGTAGCTCAATTTCAATGCTGAGAGAATGCCACTTTCCTCATTCCATATGTTGCTATTTAGTATTTCTTTCCATTCACTCTCTGCTTGTTTACATCGTAATAAGCTGCCAACGGCCCTAGCTGCCAAGGGCAAGCCTCCGCACCTATGCTTAACAATTTTCTTCCCAATTGATACCAATTCTGGGCATTCGATGATATTTCTATTCTCAAATGCATGATGGGCAAAGATTAACCAACAATCATCATATAATAAGTTTTTCAAATTGAGATATTCATCCATACCCATCTGCTTTACAACACCTCCTTGTCGCATTGTCACAATGATTTTACTTCCAGGTGCTCCGGCTTCAAATGGCAATTGTAGCGAATTCCACCCATCATGTCCATAGTGCCACACATCATCCAGAACAAGCAAAAACTTTTTTTCTGCCAGTGTGTTTCTTAGTTGGACTTGAACCTCATTTAACTTGCCCAAGTCACATGGACGGTGAGTGAATGACTCAAGAATTGCCTTTGTTGTTCCCAGAATGTCGAAGTCAACAGAAACACAAACCCATGCTTTCATATTGAAATGCTTTTCCACTTTGTCGTGATCATAAATGTGCTGAACTAGTGTAGTCTTGCCGATCCCACCCATGCCTACAATAGGAATTACATCAAACTTTTTTGCAGTAGGTGCATCCCCAAGTAGCAATTCGATAATTTGCTTCATGTCTTCATCTCTGCCATGAATGTGAGGCTCCTTCAAAGATGTAGTTTGTGATCTCTGCCATAGATCTGTAGACATCCTCCCAGCAAGTCTTTTATCCAAACCAAGATCTTTTCCTTTCATAGCAACTTCTTGTAATTGACTAGTAATCTCATTTAGCTTAGACCCATTTTTTAAATTGAATGGAAAAATAGAAGAGAGGCGTGGAAACTTAGCTGGTCTTCTTCCCATCGTTGTCTCCTCCGCCATTATCTTCCTTTCGAGAGCTTCAGTGGCAAAATCATCCAATAAGTCATCTGCATCGTAAGCCAAAGGTTGAACCTCTTCTAGCCACTTTTTGATATCCTTGTCGTAGACTTGTTTGTTCTCTGCATCAGCCAACAGAGTCTCTAAATCCTCTAATGCCTTCTTCAGATTCTGGATGCCAGCGCCAACGTCCGCTGTGCTCACTAAGTTGATTAAATAAGAGGACAATTTATCAACCGTAGCTTGCACAAATGGAGAGATAAAGATCCCAAATACGTCCATGGTGTTGGTTCTGAAAGAAGGAAAGGTAATGAAACCAAGCAAAACAAAGATTAAAAAAAAAAACAGGTCGAACAACTTCTGCAAATTTTAAACAACTTTGGTATGTAGGTGAAGGATAAGAAAGGTAAGAAAGGAAGCAACACAGAAATGGAAAAACAAGCTGAAAGAATAACTTTGGTAGGTAAAGGTTGTAAACTCAATACAAACAAAGCACTGCATACATCAAAAACATGGTCAATACTCAATACAAGTAGACCCCAAAATATGTTGAGAAGAAGAAAAAAAAAGATGAATATGTTGAAGCAATTAATTATAGAGTAATTTAATAAAATAAAAGGAGAAGAAAAGAAAGGAATTAGAATGAAGGGCATTTATACACGAGTCTTAATTTATGAATTTATATTCTATTAAGTCATAATTAAGATGTTTTGGACCTTCAAATCCTATTAAATTTTTAATAATTAGAATTACCCTTCAAATAATGATTGTTCATCATTTATGATTATCTATAAAAAAATATGATGATTTGACATTTATTTTGATTTTTAAAACTTTAAAACATCAACTTTCAAATTGAAAAAAGTAAAAAAAAAAAAATTATGTGAATTTTTTGAAAACGCTTTTAAGAAAATTTTACTTTATTGTTTTCCTTATTTTTTTGTTTTTACTGATTTTTTTAAATATTTTAAGCAATTTTTTTTTTTAAATTTTTAGACACACTTAATATAAATATACTTAAATAGTATAATTTTTGTGATTTTTTTTTTAAAAAAATTACTAAATACCAAAAATACAAAAAAAAAAAACACAAAAATTTAGTATATTTTTCGTATTTTTTGTGTATTTATTAATTTTTTAAAATATATTTTTACAAATGTTTTACTTTTTAGATACATCTAAGTAAGATACATCTAAAAAAATATAAAAAATGTTTAAAATTTTAAAAATATTCACTAAAAACAAAAAATCATGAAAAAAAAAACTTAATTTTTAAACAACTTAATTCAAAAAACTGAAACCAAACACACTGAATATTTTTTTTTTGAAAAAATTGAAAAATTGATTTTTTTTTTTTTTGTACAAAATTGAAAATTTTGTGTCTATAAAGGAGTATGATGATGGAACATTGATGTGCAAAACTAAAAAAAAAAAAAAAATTAAAAATGACAAAACTGATAATGTTCTCAGTTTTAAAATTTGAAAAAACTAATAATATTCTTGGTTTTATTAGATAGTTGAATGAAACCAATAAGTAGAAGGGCAAAATCGTTTAATCTCATACTTTTTTAATCAATTAGTAAACAATTATATGGAATATTACTATGCAAAATTAATAATGTTCTTGGTTTTAAATATTGAGAAAAACTGATAATATTCTGAGTTTTACTAAATAAGACTTATTTGTTCAAAAAATTTTAAATAGGATCTGAACTACCATATCATTTATAAATAAAACTTTTGAGTAATTAACTCTAGAATAAATTATTTAATAAGAAAATTATATAAAAGTTTACTTTCTAAACCCAATAATGTGTACAAGATATAATTGACAGGTGATTAGAGAAAGATATGAGGGAGAATTTCTTTAAATATCCTAATTAATTGTCAAATCATTAAATTTAATATTTAATTGTCAAATCATTAATGTAAGGTAAATTACATTTACATCCCTTGAAGTTTGAGTTTAATACATATCACTCCATGACGTTTGGGAAATTACACTAACCCCCTTGTCATTGTAATTATTTAGACGAAATGAATACATTGAATTTATACGCTCTCTCTTTTTTTGCTTTGCTTTACTTTCTCTTTTTTTCCCCTATCCTTTACTTTTTTTAAGGGTAAATTACACTAACACCCCTTGAGGTTTATGTTTATTACAGTTCCCCTCTCACCTTTTAGAAATTACATCTCCTTCCCTGAGGTTTAAAGTTTCATTACAGATTTTCCCCCTCAGCAATTTAATTTTTTTAAATACCAATTTTGCCCTTACTGGGTAAATTACGTTGACATCCCTCACATTTTAGAAATTTCAATCCCCTCCCTAAGGTTTAAAGTAGTATGATCAATTGCCCTTTCGGTTAGTATTAGTTGGAAAAAAAAATTCATTGAAAAAAAAAATTATTTGGAAAAAAAATTAATTGAGAAAAAATTTTGTTAGTAATTTTTTTTAATTTTTGTTTAAAAACCAACGTAAACTCATTTTTTGAATTTACGTTTTTTCCTCAAATTTACAAACCGAGACAACCATTTATAAACCAAAAAAATTATCAAACAAGTTTTTATGACAGTTTTTAAAATTTTTGTAAATATAAATTGAAAACTAAAAATGAAATGGTTACCAACTAGGCTTCAGATGGTAAAAATGTCATAAAATTAACAAATAATTAAATAAGTTACCAATGTAAGAAATGACTTATCAAAAAAATTTTAGGCTATATATGTATGTTTATATTTTGAGTGGCTAGAAATAATTTTTTACAAATTAAATTGAAACAGCCATACGTATCTATATAACCTACCCAAAAGTTAAAACGATAATTATTTCTTACCCTTAAATGATAATTATTTTTTATTTTTTATTTCTTAACCTTAGGGAGGGGATTGTAATTTTTAAAATATGAGGGGTGTCAATGTAATTTACCTAACCTAACCAAACCAAGCCTTAAAGTCAATGTAATTTACCTAGTGAGGGAAAAATTGGTATTTAAAAAAATTAAATTACTGAGAGACAAATCTTTAATGAAACTTTAAACCTCAAGGAAGGAGATGTAATTTCCAAAAGGTGAGGGGAGGAACTGTAATAAACATAAATCTCAGGGGGTGTCAGTGTAATTTATCATTTTTTTAATGTAATTTCCTCTGTTTTTCTACTAGGAGTTGTTACTTTTTATATAAACAGGGGGTTTGTGAAATGAGACTATTAACCACAAGGGTGAGAATGTAATTTCCAAAATGTCAAGGGAGGGTAGTAATTGGACCAAACCTCAAGGGGTATCAATGTAATTTACCCTTAAATTTAACAAGTAGTAAGTCTTCTAACTTTATCTTAGGTTTTAATATAATCTTTTTTAATTCTTCTATGTAAGCCCTTTAACTTTGCTTTTGCTTCAATGAAACTATTTATTTTTTATTTTTTCTATTTAAATCTCTAACTTTAACCACTAGAGGAATTTATTTATAAATCTCATTTTAGACGACTTGTAACCCAATAAATTTACAAAGTATTCTTGTGTTCCACCTAATCCCATACATTTGAACCTATATTTCAATAGATCTTTTATCCTTTATTAGAAGTATTATGTGAACTATTTTATCCTTATATACTTTTATAATATATATATATATATATATATATATATTATACCATAATATATATATATATATATTATAATATATATAATATATATATATATATATATTATACCATATATATATATCTAAGAGAAAGAATCATTTAGTAGATATCTTTTATTTATGATATATATAAAATAGAAAAAATTGGTTATAAATCCAATTTAAGAAAGGTATAAGGTATTAGATTCAGTGGATGTTTTTTTATTGGTGAGAGGTCCACCATTTGTGAAATAGTTTGGTTAGAAGTCCTTTTGTTATTCTGGGAAGACATTTGTTTTTAATTTTACCTCTTAATTTACCTGTTGACTTTATTTTATCTGTTGACTTTTTTTTTGTTATATGTTGAAATTTATATTTATTTGTTCAAATTGAAGTTCCATTTTCCAATCTATTTGAAATTTCACAAACTTGTTTTCTATCTGTTGAAATTATCCACTGCAACAACAACAACACACCAACAGAGAAAAAAAAAATTACAACACACCAACAGATTAAAAAACAACAACACAAAATAGATATAAAAAAACAATAATTTTATAGATATGAATAACTAAATCCAAAATGTATCTGTTCAACAAAGAAAAAAAAATTATCTTGTTATTTTATCTGTTCAACAACAACAACAAAGAAAAAAAATTTATTTGTAACAATAGATCTGTATTCTAGGGTTTTTATCCAACAAATCTATATACTAGGTTATTTTGCAATTAAAATGTATTTGGCATCACAATCATCTTGAACGCCAAACTCTTGGTGACCAAAGACCTCGCCAAAGCAGATCTAGTAATACCTGATTACACAGATCACATGAATACGACAAACTAAACCGTAAACCCAAGATTATGGGATTACTTGGATCTTTATACATATGTTGATATGCACCATTCGAAATACTCATCTGAAGCATCTATACTACATCTAGGCAAACATCTAGAGACCCTGTAAGAAAGGATTTGTTGAGGTTTGAGAATTGATAGGTTGAGATATTCAGCGTTGACGAACACCAGATAGAGTATTACTCGCCAGAGTTGACTTTTATTGCCAGAGTTCGCCATAAACCATGAAGGGGAGAGTCGGTGCGGGAACTTATCGTCATAGATCAGGGTTTCTCTGCAGGTGAAGACCGAGAGTAGATAAGAACCTTGAAATGCTATGTACCAACGCCAGAGCAAGCCAGTGTGACATCATTTTCGTCAAGCTTTGAAAGATCTAGATCTACCACCACTGCTTCCTCGTTCATCGCCGTATGAGAGTATAGTACCGACTCCGCTAGACAGATCAAACATTGATGGCAAAGAGTCGCTTTGAATCTTCTTCTTTAGGCCTTTAGCGACGGAGGACGACAGAGGAGTAGGAGAAGGAAGAGTGTTGCGGTAATTCGCTGGTGGTGCAATGCGATCGAGAGGTCGAGCAGCGACTCTGACGACTTAGGTGACTCCAGCAACTACAATACAGAGAGAGAGTTAGGGTTTGAAGAGCGTGAGAGAGAGAGAGAGTGAGAGAGAGATGGGGTTAGGGGCATGTTGGTTATTTTGTTTAAGCCTGTCCGTTTGGACACAGTACTCTAGCGGTTGGACTTTTGACCAAACAAAATTGAAAATTGGACTTTTCACCCAAGTGCCCTATAAAATATTGTATATAAATATAAAAGATTATTATTTTTAGTGTTTTGTTTGCCTCAATGTAAGGGATTCACTTTTATCAAAGATCTTCCTTCCCATTATTTTACAATAAGCTTCTGTTATGGAAGAACATTTAGAAGAGAATGTTAGTTGTACATATAGACTAATGATAGAGATGGTAGTTGGACTCGCAACAGAGATTATGGTAAACCATTTTTTGCTATTGTCATACATAAATCATAGTCTTCCCATCGATTTGTATAGTCATCGATATTGTGTAGTTTATGTACTAATATTATGCCGGAGTTTATTATATACAGGTTTTTCTAAAAAGGTGCATCAATATATATATGAACTATTTGATGATTTTTTATATATTGTTTGGTGATTTGTTGTATATTGTGGGTGTTTGGAAAGTTGCTATTTTAGTAGGTTAAAATTTTTGTGTTTAGGAAGATGATTGGATTTTTTTGTAGTTGGATGTGATGTTTGTGAGAGAAAAAGTGAAATGATTATGGATTTAATGTGATATTTTATTTTATTAGCTATTTTAGTATATTTTGTCTTTTTTGCGAATTTTAGCCTAAAAGAGGCTAAGGCTATGTTTGGAGAAGCTCTCCAAACACATTTTCACCCATTAATTTCAGTGTGGTATTTGTTTTGAGTTTTCAAATTATAATTCCACACCCATTTTTGAAAACTTCTTCCAGGCTGGAAAATTTAGCTAACCCGGTCATCCTATGGACGTCCGGTCGGTTGACTGGAACAGTGTTCAATTTTTTTTTTCACTTGTTATTAATTTATTTTAAATAAAAAATATTTTCAGAAATTTTTTCAAATTTTTTATGAGCTTTGAATAGGATTTTGGGTTATGTGTTTGGTTATGAGTTGTAAGTTTTTGAATTAAATATTATATGTCACATCATTCATTTCAAACTCAATTCAAAATTCTTTTCAAAACTCATAACCAAACAAATTTCACACTCAAATCATAATTCCAAAACTGACAAACTCAAAATATAACTCTATTTTCAAATCATATTTAGAAAACTCTACCAAACGCTACCTAAAATTTTTCTTGCCAAACACCCTCATTTGTTACTATATTTGTTGGTTGAGCAATTATTTTTATTGCTATTGAACAATTGAAATAGTCGATTTTTTATTTTTTTCAATTTTATTTCGTGTTGTCATATTACAATGTGAATGTTTACATTGGTATGAGTTTACCTTTTTTAAGGTTAGTTATATATTAATTACAAATTATGAACATTTACATTATATTTTGGTATAAATTTTATTTTTTTCGAAGGTTAGTTATATGTTTGTTGTTTTTGTCACTATACTTGTTGTTGGTTGAATAATCATTTTTTGTTATCATTGAACAATCCAAATAATCAATTTTTCACTTTTTTGTTTTTTATTTTGTTTCATGTTTTCATGTTGCAATTTGAATGTGTACATTCTTATGAGTTAGTTTTGTTAACGGTAATTGTATGTTAATTGTAAATTGTGAACATTCACATTATATTTTGATATCAGTTTAATTTTTTTAAAAGTTAGTTGTATGTTTGTTATTTACTGTGAACATTCACATTGTAATATGACAACATAAAAATTTGTGAACATTCACATTATATTTTGTAAATTGTGAACATTCACATTATATTTTGATATCAGTTTAATTTTTTTAAAAGTTAGTTGTATGTTTGTTATTTACTGTGAACATTCACATTGTAATATAACAACATAATATGTTTTATATTAATTGATTCAAAACCATAAAACAACATAAAAATTTGTGATTAATTGGTCGCGTGTGTAAACATAAATTTCAGAACATAAACCTTACACTTTGGATCATTTATCATGTGTATTATCAAGAAATCAAGACAAAATGACATACCTGAATCCATTGATGAACGGTTAAACAGAAGCGTGATTATCAATGAACTCTTTGTTACTGATTATGTTATTGCCTTCTAATCCTTTCCCCTTTAGTGCCTTATGTTTCTCCTTGAGAGGATTTGGGAAAAAAAATGGCAGTGTTCTTATTTTTCACTTGGGAAGGAATAGGGACCATAACCTTTTAAAGGTTGTAATTGGTTTTCAAAACTGAAAGGTTGTGGAAGTTCAAAAGGAATGAAAACCAACTTTAACCATTATTGGTTTTAATTTCTATTTATTGGTTTTCAAAACTGAAAGGTTGTGGAAGTTCAAAAAGAATGAAAACCAACTTTAACCAATATGTTTTAATTTCTATTTCTGCCCCTCATAGAAATAGAAATTATACAACTAGTATCTACACATTAGGTCCATAACACATATACCCTTAAGCCTATTAACTAAATTGAATCACTTAAATTGTAGGTTTCTTATAAATGATAACACCACATTTAATTATGTGATCCCATTGAGACATTATCTAACAATCTCCCACTGGACCACATATGTATCCTGAAAAATGTGCTTAACTTTAGTGAGCTCAAAAATTTGTTATCATAACTTGAGGGTATCCAAACAATCTTGTCCATTAACTATATTAATATAGGATCAAAGCTGTCTTCGTTACATCAATCGTAACTCGACCCACCAATGGTCACGTATACTAATACAGCTAAATGACATAGATCAATCATGGATGCGTAGCATGGAAATTACATGTAATGTGATCCATACATGCCTATTTCCAACTGGTCCTACTTAACTTTATTGAGATCAATACTTCACAATACGTAACAGAGCGTAATAAACTGAATATTTCATTTCTGCAGAGATTAATCTAATTACATAGATAAAACTCAAGGCTGACATAAAGCAGTAATATAAATACAAACTCCCACTAAACCAGAATGTTCTCAAATATAACAACACCCATCTGAGCAGTGTGCTCATGAAAGACCTTGGGTGGTAGTCCCTTCGTAAGTGGATCCGCTATCATGGGGTTTGTCCCAATGTGCTCTATGGAAATCTGTCCACTCTGCACTTTTTCTTTTACAACTAGGAACTTGATATCAATATGCTTTGATTTTGTCGAGCTCCTGTTGCTATTGGAATATAAAACTGCAGACTTATTGTCACAATATAACTTAAGTGGTCTTGCAGTGCCTTATACCTCTCCACATTACCATTTGAATCCCTTTTGGTTTTAAATATCCATTTACAACCTACGGGCTTCGCACCAACTGGTAATGAGACAAGTTCCCAAACTTTATTGTCTTGCATAGACTTATATTCTTCATTCATGGCTTCTAGCCACTTATGAGAGTTGGAACTTTCCATGGCCTGACGAAAGTTGATTGGATCATCTTTCGACATTCCATTTTCTACCTCATGTTCCTAGAGATATACAATTTATGTTCACATTAAGTTACCAAACAGATAATCTCTAAATAAATTAATTTAATGACAACATCTCAAGATACCTAGCACAACATTAATACCAAGCCTTTGGGTAGTGATATTAACTGTAAGTGGTATTCTTGTTGTAATGATCAAACATTGACAATAAGTTATGTCAAATAACAAATCTATCTTTTGATGGATTTATTATTCACATTAGGTTTTCTTGACAATTGGCACATGTTTATCACCACAAAATGTGTGTGTAATTCTGCCAAGTCTTAATCATGTCTTTGGACCGATAAATACCCGCATGAGATACACAGACATGAACTTGAAAACATTCCATATAAAACAATCTAGACAAGAGAGATCACTTTTGTGACATCTTGTTTGAATTGACTTATATTGAGAATGTTAGAAAATTAAATTTCTGTAGACGTTGTATGAAATTACCTTAAATTTAAAGATTTCTAAATTTGTGACCCCGTATATGTTATATAATCTGCAGCAATTCCAATTATATATATATATATATATAAATAGAATTGACGGGTCCAAAAAAAAACTGCTCACCGAATCATTTTACAATTCCAGAAAATTGATTGTCATTTTCACAAAACGAAACAGGGAAAAAAAAATTTACATTCATAAGAAAATTCAGAATCTGATTCCAGGAAACTAAATAGAATGAATAAAGCATATCAATTCTGATAAGACACATGATATGCTGGCTCTTATACCAATTGTTAACATAAATTTCAGAACATAAACCTTACACTTTGGATCATTTACCATGTGTATTATCAAGAAATCAAGACAAAATGACATACCTGAATCCATTGATGAACGGTTAAACGGAAGCGTGATTATCAATGAACTCTTTGTTATTGATTATGTTATTGCCTTCTAATCCTTTCCCCTTTGGTGCCTTATGTTTCTCCTTGAGAGGATTTAGGAAAAAAAATGGCAGTGTTCTTATTTTTCACTTGGGAAGGAATAGAGACCATAACCTTTTAAAGGTTGTAATTGGTTTTCAAAACTGAAAGGTTGTGGAAGTTCAAAAGGAATGAAAACCAACTTTAACCATTATTGGTTTTAATTTCTATTTATTGGTTTTCAAAACTGAAAGGTTGTGGAAATTTAAAAGGAATGAAAACCAACTTTAACCAATATGTTTTAATTTCTATTTCTGCCCCTCATAGAAATAGAAATTATACAACTAGTATCTACACATTAGGTCCATAACACATATACCCTTAAGCCTATTAACTAAATTGAATCACTTAAATTGTAGGTTTCTTATAAATGATAACACCACATTTAATTATGTGATCCTATTGAGACATTATCTAACAGCGTGTTGCCTTTTTTTTTTATCGAGTCACGTGGGGTACCTCTGGACACCACTTTCTGTTTTGCTTTTGACAAAGAGTTGCTCTTTCACTTCAGTTAAAGGCTGCCTAAACACGAATTCAACCCCTCCGCAATTGTTCCATTTCTTAATTAAAAATTTTTGAGGGTGGTTTAGAAATATGTTATTTTAATAAATTTTTAATTTTTTTTTTAAGGCTCGTTCAAGAATATGTTATTTAAATATAAATTTTAAGTTTTTAATTATAATACGAGATAAAAAAATTAATATATTTAAAATAATCTTTTGATTTTTTATGAAAAATATGTAAAAAGTAAAGATAAAAAGAAATTTTTAATTTTTTGATATAAGTTATAAATTTTTTAATTTTTTTAGTAATATTTTTACTTCTAAAATAAAAGTATTGCATGCAAAACGATACCTAAAATTAAAAAAGAATTATGTATTAAAAATACGTAATATAAAACAATGTAATTGCGTGAATTTACATTTTTGCCGCTTACGTGAGGTCACCTCATGCGCCAGCATATCACATGCTTGTTGACTGAAATTTTATTTTATTTTTTCTTTCTCTTATGCAGCTGGCACATGACAGGATTCTCAGCTGGCACATGACAGGATTCTCTTTTTTTTATTTCATTTATTTATTTATTTTTTTTGTCGTCTTGTGGCGCATGCACATGTCAGGATTCTCTAATTTTTTTTGTCATCAATGAGTGCTTTAATTTTCATCACCGTCCAAGGCTTGTCTCAAAAGAAGCATGGTAAACAATTTACAAAATCTATTAAATTGAGGCCTCGTTTGGGAAGGCTCTGTTTTAGTCAAAAAGTCAAAAAGTTATTAAATTAGCCAATTAGCTAATTAGTCATACCAAAAAGTCAACAATTACGGCTTCTCTCTACTTTTTGCACAGCTTTTCGTGATTAGTCAAAAAGTCATCCCAAACATACAAGTTTTTTTTACCTACTTTTTTAGCCAATTAGCCAAAAAGTTACTAAATTAGCCTGTTCCCAAACGAGACCTGATTCTATTTTTTTACCTTTGCTCCCGCCTCGATTTTATTTAGGACAAATTTCACTTTATTCCTTGTCGTTTGAATCAAATGCGATTTATCTCCTAACGTTTGTAAATGATCACATAATCTCCACGTGATTTGTGAACTAAGGTGCACAGTTAAACATTCTGTCCAACTTAACAGCAAGTGTGAAACACATGGCAAAATAAAGGGGTTATGTACTCATTTTCAAAATTTAAGGAGATAAATCACACATAAAATAAAGTACAAGTGGTTAAAGTACACTTTACCATTCAAATAAATGATTAAAATATCCGTAATTCACACACCTAAGTTACTTATATACAGGGGTATTTTAGTCTTTTTATTAAATCGTTAACGGGCCAAACATTGCATTTCAGTCCACAATCAAGTGAATGTTATGTGGTTATTTCCAAACGTTAAGGAGGTAAATCACACATGACCCAAACCATAGAGGGTAAAGTAAAGTTTGCCCTTTTATTTATTAAATATATATATATATATATAATTTAATTTTTTTAATATAATAAAAGTAGAATATTAAAATATTATAGTTAATATTTATTTTCACTCATTT
This sequence comes from Camellia sinensis, assembly GCF_055761805.1. Classification (NCBI taxonomy): domain Eukaryota; kingdom Viridiplantae; phylum Streptophyta; class Magnoliopsida; order Ericales; family Theaceae; genus Camellia; species Camellia sinensis. Next base: position 106,822,003 of record NC_138962.1, read on the forward strand.
ATTTATTATAATACATATTTTAACTCTCATTAATTATAAATTATTATTTATAATTTTACTAAAAAAATTTATTTGTAAAGTTACAAAATTAACTCGCTTTCCGCACTCCCCGCTATGATATGGGCGGGGATGGGGACGGAAGATGACAAATCCGTTCCAAACCTATTACGTTGCCATCCCTACTCATTGCTATTAGCTACCATCGCCGATAACCTCCATCGCCAACCACATTCAACCACTATCTCCCTCAATCGCTAATCACCTGCCATCACCATCAACTATCTCTTACCGACTATAAACACCTTCGGCCACCACATTTTCTTGAAAATCACTTTCAACTAGCACTTTATATATTAAGACAAATATTAAAAACTAAATAATAGCTAAAAATCTCTCTATCCATAAATAAATAAACATAAACACAAGTCTAAAATCCTAAATTCTAAATGAAGGCAAAATTTAAATCATAATTATACCACCTTTTCAATTTATTCAATTTATAATAGGTTTGAACAATTTCAAACAAGAAAATGATAACCACTGTGTTAAAAAAATATTAAAACATATGACAAGTACATGAAAATTGCAAGAAATTTTTTTTCATAAATCCCATGTGTAGGACTTATCTACCAAAAAACTCTTACTTTTTGTTTTCTTATAACTCATTTAATCCCGTGGCAAGCAAAATTACATAAACACTCAAATATTTCAATCACACATCTTTTGGAGCTCGAATTGTAAACTCCTAAGTAACGATATACTAGAAAGGTAACTTTCTAAAATCTTCAAACATGAATTCATTGTTACGAATATCTTAAATTAATATTTCAGTCTCATTGCAGAATCTTATTATTGCAAATTTCACAGTAATTTTGACAGGCATCTATTATCATCCTAGTCGAGCTATCTTACTTCATATATTGAAAAAAAAAAAAAATAAAGCAAAAGAATGGGAAAAAAATAAAAAAAAAGTAAAGTAAGAAAAGAGATAGTGCATGAATTCAATATCTTCATTTTTTCTAAATAATTATAATGACTGTACGAGTACGAAATAATTCTTCTCGTATGATCCTGTTGATCAAGTTTGCGTTCCTCCAAACGTCGACGCTTTACTTCCTGAAAACACAAATGTGAGCTAGCCGGCGGGTGTGTGCCGGAAACTCCTCTGATGCCTAAGTCAACAACTAGACAATAGACAATAAGCTCTATCTATTCTAAAGTAAGAATTGTGATTGTGATACCTGTCCAAAGGTCCTGCTATGAGCTTTTATAGACTTGGCCTGGCCCAATCCTAGTAGGATTCCAACTCTCCTTATAAGAGTCCTTCTAGGAATCACACACCCTACTTACTACCAACCAAATGAGATAGTTTGCACAATCCTAATAGGACTCTACTCTCCTTAGCAGAGTCCTCCCAGGAGTCACACTTCTACTCACTACTAACCAAGTGAGATGGTTTTGCACAATCCTAGTAAGACTCTACTCTCCTTAGTAGAGTCCTCTTAGAAGTCACACTCCTTATGCTAGGATATACATTCCTGAACGACCTTATCTCGGTCCCCTATCATTCGGGCCGTGTGACCGGAAGCCGATCTATCGAATGGCACTCTGCCGAGCTACGCACAGCTCGGTTCTCTCTATTGACAACATCTCAGTCCAATAAAAGACTACCTTAAGATAGTTAGGTCTAGGCGCTGGCAACCCATCTCTGACCGGCCTAGTGTCTTCTTAGCCCAAGACCGAGCTACACCAGCTCTTATCTCGCCCATTGTGTGGTCCAACTTCCAAAGAAGACTTTTCCTAACTCGGCCCAATTTGTTTACAAATTACCCTATCAATGACAGAGAATTAGTGTAATCTCTCAAACATTAAAAATAATATATATTAAATTCAAATCTTAGAAGGTGTAAGTGTAATTTTTTTTTTTATAAATCAAAACATATTTAATAATACATTATATGACTGTATCAAATAAATTCAGATAGAGCAAGGCCCTCTCTTTCTACTATCAAATCATAATCATAAACATAACCGCAGTGATTGATAGCTCTAAAATAAAATTTTAAATAGAGCTTTACTAAATTAACAACTTCAAAAAAAAAAAAATTAAGTTAAAATATCACATCAAGATACAACAATGATTCATCCCTCTAATTTGAGAGTTTTAATTGAACACTAATGAGATGAAATTAAAATAAAAAAAAAACTAAAACAAAAACATCAATAAGTGGAACTCACTCCCTAAAACTCTTTTAAAGCTCATAATTTAAAGCTCCTAAATATTTTGGATTCACCTCCTCTCCAGCGCTTTATGGTCTGGCTTCCTCCAACCATTCCACCAGATGGAGAAGCATGGCGACAACGGATTCGACGGGCGAGAAGGGAGCCACGTATGTGAAGCTCAAGAAACAAACAAAACGATGCCAAGTTCTATCGTTTTGGCCAAATGGAGGTATGTAACAGAAAGTTTTATTTTTTATTTTTTATTTTGAATTACATATCCAGATTCAGATTGCTTCTCCCACCTTTTTCATAAATTCAGAACCCAATCCCTCATTCCCTCTCTCTCTTTCTCAGAACCTAGTCCCCTATCTATGATTCAGTTTTTTTTCCAGTTATAATCGATCGACGGTGGAAGGCTTCACCATCCCTAGACTCCATCGTTTGAAAATCTTTGTTTACCTAAACAATTGTAGACACCAAAGGTTAGATTTGTAGTTTTTTATTTTTCGTTTTTTTTTTTTTTTGGTTCAAATCCATTTCAAGTGTATGATGAAATGCCTCAATGAATCATGGACTTGCAAACATGGGTGTGAATCATGGTGAAAATCTGGAAGTTAGATGCTTATTTATATGCTCATTTATATATGTTTGCTAGTCTGTTTGAGAACCCACCTAAAATCTGTTTGAGAACCCAAAACTAGTTTTCATGCTCATTTATATATGCTCATTTATAAATGAGCATATATAAATCTCATTTATATATTTCACATATTTCACTAAACAGATTAGCAACAATCTGTCTATTTGAGAACTCATTTATATATGCTCATAAATCTAGTAATTTTAGAGAACCCACCTAAAATCTGGTACGTATATGATGCTCATATTTCACTGAACAGATTTTTTTCCCTCTTAAGCAGAAACAGATTTGTCATATCAATCAAGGTTAGGCTTTTAGATACTTTGTAAAGTTTTTTTATTGATTTAGGAGAAGACAATCATTTTTCCACAAATCAAATATTTAGAAAAAGAAAAAAATTGATTTTGTAGATAGTATGGAACAGAACATTAATGTGTAAAACAGAGCCTCAATATCATTTAAGAACATTAAACCATGTATTGCTTTCACATATTTCTTAGATAAAAAATCATGTTTACTTTTTTGCATTTTAGGTACTGGATATATCGAAGATGGATGATTTAACAATTGCTACCCAAATGGATGTTCATGGCGAGGATGATACACAATGTAAATCCATATTAGGTATGGAATTTGACTCTGAACAATCAGCTTATGAATTTTATAATTCTTATGGAGGAAGAGTGGGATTTAGTATTAGAAAAGAATATGCTCACAAAAGTAAGACCGGTGAAATTACTTCAAGGACATTTGTTTGTTCTAAGGAGGGTCTTAGAAAATCAGATAAAAGAGATTTTTCTGTAAGGATTCCTAGGGTGGAGACAAGGACCGGTTGTGGTGCTTTGATGAGCATTAAATTAATTAGGCAAATTGGGAAGTATAGAGTAATCAATTTTTTAGAAACACACAACCATCCCCTTGTAGTAAGTGCATGTGCTCATATGCTTCATTCCCAAAGAAAAATTTTCACCTCTCAATATATTGAAATAGATTTGGCAGATGACTGTGGGATACCTCTTAGGTGATCCTATGAGTTAATGGGTAGAGAGGCAGGTGAAAGTGTAACGCCCTCAAAATTAACCCATTATATATATCATTGACATTCATTATTTAAAGAAGACAATCTATTAATTCATTCATCAGAGTATTACAAAATAAAGCATTACATGTATCATCGAATAAAATGCCCTACAGGCTTACATCTTTCCAAGCCAACACTTGGATACAAAAATATGAGTTCTAACTCAATACAAGAAAAGCCCTAGGCTTGAATGTTTACATGTACTAATAATTTAAGACAGTTAACTAAAAGTAGTCTTCTTCAATCCAGAAGCCAAACCCTCCCAAGCTAATTCCTTGGAGGTAGTTTATCACCTGAACCTGAAAATGATGTTCCCATAAAGGGTGAGCCACAGCCCAGTAGAAATATACTAAACCACATATAAGCAATGAATAAAGCAATAGCATTCAACAGATGGTTAACCAAGATAATCAATTACTTTATTTTACAGTCTCATGACACTATTGTCTAAGATACGTTTTATTTTCCAATTTTATCAACATGGCTCAGAACCTGGCCAAACTTACAACAGTGAATCACATATATCATATTCACATCCTTCCAATATCAACAAACAAATGAGACTCAAGCTCAAATCAAACACTTCATACTTCCAGATTGATACACATTTTAGTGCTGTATCAATAAAACACTTCTATATAAATAAGCACACATAAAAGTGATGCTAATGGAGTCCATCCCCTATCTCCTCCCAAACAAAATCCGGTTTAGAGGTCCATCCCCTATCTTCCCCTAAACCGTGGAGTACATCCCCTATCTCCTCCCACACACAAACAATGTATGCAAATGCAATGCTCAATCAATACACGTATTTTCTGTATCAATGCCACAGTCAAAATTAATGACTTAACCAATGTGATTAGTTCCAGTTATTCCTAATCCACATGCAATGTCTACAACAATCATGACTATCCTCCACCGATAGCCCAAAACAGTTATTTCTAAACTGAAAATAACTATGTCCACAATTCAATAGACAAATGATTCAAATTATCCAATTATGCCATTTAATCAATGAATTCCCCAATTCCATGAATTTAACCATCTTTTCCCAATTCCATGAATTACTTATACAAATCAATTCAATAATTCAACTAAGGTTTTTCCCAAAATTTACCAAAGTATTCCCAACATATTAAAATACCAAAACTTAGAACATAACCTATAAAATGGAGTAGGAAATCCCTACCTCAAAGAAAACAACCCAAAAGGTGAAGAAAGAGATGAGTGCCCAAATACCAAAGTGCTCCAAAACGCCAAATGCTCAGATTAAATGGTAGCCCTTGCCTCACTCTATCTTTTTAATGAAGGATCTAGGGTAGAAACACACCCTAAGTGGATCAAATCTAAGAAAGAAGGTGAGTAGGGAGAGAGAGAAGTCGGACCTAGGGTTTGGAATCAAAAGAAAATGAAAAAGACTGATCAAATCCCACTGCTGTGTATATAAACTGGACAGGCTCGCTCGAGCGAAGACTTGGTCGCTCGAGCGACCAGACACAGAGAAACTACGCTCGAGCCAAGGAAGCCTTGCTCGAGCCAACAACTCAAATGCTCGCTCGAGCGAAAGAAAGCTCGGTCGAGCGAAGAACTCAAACCCTCAGGTCTGAACCCAGACACACGCTCGAGCGAAGGAACTATAGCTCGAGCGAAGGATGAACTAACTCGCTCGAGCGAAGAAAAGCTCGCTCGAGCCAAGAATGCACAGCTACAGGTCCAAATCAAACACTACCTCTCGCTCGAGCGAACAACTCCTCGCTCGAGCGAAGAACCAAAAACCTGGACAGCAACTCTTGGTTTCTAAACCCAACCAACCTGAAACAAACCTGCCCAACACATCCTATAATTCCAAATGAGAAAATAAGGAATAACAACAACAACCATTATACAATGACAGAATCTACGGAACAGTCCGGATACAATAATTAAATGGGAAAAGACCGGGGTCGCTATAACCTCCCCCCTTCAAAGAATTTCGTCCCCGAAATTAGGCACAAATTTGAAAACAGGTTTTTTTTTTTTTTTTCTCAATACCCAAAGATAGTATATAACAATAATAAAGAACTTGACCCAATACTGGTCACTTTATCTCTTTATCAAGAGGCATCCCACAATATATATAAAACAACATATATTTCAACCTGCACCACTATTATGCATTATTCCTTTCAATGTTAACAATTTCCATATCATATTCAACTGCATGATATATATACCACATCCAACAATGTAATCAACATATACAATGTTACACTAATCTTTCTATAATGAAACAAGCTTCAAGATACACCCATTTACCAAAACATACTCAATGTTTTACAACTTAAGACATAAGTAAAGCTCTTAAGTTCAACAATATAACAGAATCTAATTATAAGATTACAAATCAGCAAACATGTCCGGATATTTCTCGCGGACTTCCAATTCACGTTCCCAAGTGGCTTCATCCATTCCGTGGTGTTTCCACAAAACTTTGACCAAAGGGATGGTCTTGCCTCGCAAAACTTGATCCCGCCTATCCAAGACTCGAATCGGTCTCTCCTGATATGAAACATCCTCATCAACTACTAAATCGGTCCAATCCAACACATGTGATGGATCCGGCTCATACTTCCGAAGCATGATCACATGAAACACGTCATGTACTCCGGACAACTGCGGCGGCAAAGCTAAACGATAAGCAGCCTCGCCAATCCTCTCGAGGATCTCAAACGGACCAATGAATCGAGGGGCAACTTCCCACTCTTCCCAAACCTCATCAAACCCCGTCTAGGTGATATCTTCAGAAAGATATGATCACCCACCTCAAACACCAAAGGTCTCCTCCTACGGTCGGCGTACGATTTCTGACGACTCTGTGCTGTAACAAGCCTCTTACGGATAAGCTCAACTTTCTCCGTCGTTTCCCTCACCAACTCTGGACCCAACAGAGGTGCATCACCCACCTCGGCCCAACACACAGGAGATCTACACGGTCGGCCATACAAGGCCTCAAATGGTGCCATACCGATACTAGACTGAAAACTGTTGTTGTAGGCAAACTCCACCAACGGTAAGTGCCTCTCCCACGACCCACTAAAGTCAAGAACACAACCCCGAAGCATATCCTCAAGTATCTGAATAGTACGCTCGGACTGTCCATCAGTCTGAGGATGATAAGCCGTGCTAAAGGTCAACTTAGTGCCTAAGGCACTCTGCAAACTCTGCCACAACCTGGCAGTAAAACGAGGATCTCTATCTGAGACGATCGTCACTGGGACCCCGTGCAATCTCACTATGTCCCGAATATACAAGTCGGCAAGATGATCTACCGAATCTCTCACACGCATAGAAATAAAGTGTGCCGACTTAGTCAACCGATCTACAACCACCCAAATAGCATCACTACCCCGCTGAGTCCTCGGAAGACCCACAACGAAGTCCATAGTGACGTGTTCCCACTTCCACTCAGCAATAGGCAAGGGTTGCAATAAACCCGCTGGCCTCTGATGCTCGGCCTTCACTTGCTGGCAAGTAAGGCACTTAGATACGAAAGCTGCTACATCTCTCTTCATACCCCGCCACCAAAACTGGCGACTCAAATCCCGATACATCTTAGTGCCTCCCGGATGCACCGCAAGGCGTGAATGATGAAACTCTCGGAGTACCTCCTCTCGGCAAGACTCCGGCACAAACAGACGGTCACGGTATCTCACACTCAGGTCGGAAAATACCATCAAACCCTTCTCAACCTTCCCACCGGAAATCTTCTCACGGAGAGATTCTACCTCAAAGTCACCTCTCTGAGCCTCTAACACTCGAGTCACAAGTGAAGGCTGTGCAATAACAGAAAACAAGGCCGCAGCCTCAACGGATTCGCCCATAAGTAAATCAAACTCTCCAAGTGCACCCAACATCTCCCACTCTCGGATGGCTATGCTAGCTATGTCACCAACAGGTTTCCTGCTAAGGGCATCGGCCACCACATTGGCCTTTCCCGGATGATAATACAACTCAAAGTCATAATCCTCTATGAACTCCATCCACCTCCTCTGCCTCAAGTTTAAGTCTTTCTGTGTAAATAAATACTTCAAACTCTTATGATACGAGAACACCTCGAATTTCTCACCATAAAGATAATGCCTCCAAATCTTCAAGGCAAATATCACAGCTGCTAACTCTAGATCATGTGTAGGGTAATTCTGCTCGTGAATTTTCAACTGACGAGAGCCATAGGCAACTACTTTCCCTTCTTGCATTAACACACAACCCAGACCCTCTCGTGAGGCGTCACAATAGACTGCATAACCCAACCCTCTCTCTGGAATAATCAATACTGGAGCGGTAGTCAGTCTGACTTTCAACTCCTGAAACGACTTTTCACAAGTCTCACTCCATACAAATTTGACTCCCTTCCGAGTCAGTCTAGTCAACGGTGATGCTAACCTGGAGAAATCTTTCACAAACCGACGGTAATACCCAGCTAATCCCAGAAAACTGCGGATCTCAAATACACTCTTAGGCTGTGCCCAATCCTGCACTGCCTCTACCTTGGATGTATCAACAGACACTCCTTCACCGGATACCACATGGCCTAAAAATTTGACTTCCCTCAGCCAGAACTCACACTTCCCAAACTTGGCATACAGCCTATGGGCTCTAAGTAACTCAAGCACCACCCTCAAGTGTGCCTCGTGCTCCTCCTCAGAAGGCGAATAGATAAGGATGTCGTCCACAAAAACGACTACAAACCGATCCAAGAATTCCCGGAAGATCCGGTTCATCAAATCCATAAAAACTGCCGGTGCATTGGTGAGCCCGAATGGCATCACCAAAAACTCATAATGGCCATACCGCGTACGGAATGCCGTCTTCGGAATATCCTCTTCCCTGACCCTCAACTGGTGGTAACCCGATCTCAAGTCTATCTTAGAGAAACAATGGGAACCCTTCAACTGGTCAAACAGATCATCTATACGAGGCATAGGATACTTATTCTTAACCGTAGCCCGATTCAATTTCCGATAATCTATACAAAGTCTCAAAGCACCATCTTTCTTTTTAACAAAGAGGGCCGGTGCTCCCCACGGCGAAACACTAGGGCGTATAAAACCCTTGTCTAGTAACTCCTGGAGTTGGATCTTCAACTCAACTAACTCGGCTGGGGCAAAACGATAAGGTGCCATAGAAATCGGTGCCGTGCCGGGCACCAGGTCAATAGAGAACTCAGTCTCTCGATACGGTGGCAAACCAACAAGATCCTCGGGAAAGACGTCCGAGTACTCACAAACCACCCTTGGCAACTCAATCTGAGTCTCAACATCCTCATTAATCGAAAGGTTAGCAAGTAGACCACTAAGCTCACTCCGTCCTCGCGGAACATACCCCGGTGGCAGCACATCACCAACCCGGTCCCCCAGAAAATGAAAATACTCTCCGCTCACAGTACAACAAGTGACCCTCTGGCGGTAGCAATCAATAACTGCCCGGTATGATGATAACCAGTCCATACCCAAAATAACATCGAAACCCCTCATAGGCATAACTACAAAGGAAAATGGGATTCTATGATAATCAACCTCTATATCACAACCCCTAACGCCTTGTTTCAAAATCAATTCACCCCCAAGAGGTGATACTACACATATAGGAGATGCTAACTGTGCTAACTCCAACTCCAAAACAGATGCAAATGCAGCAGACACAAAGGAATGAGATGCACCCGTATCAATCAAAACATTAGCAACCGAGTTGCAAAACAAGAAGGTACCTCTCACAACTGATGGAGTCGGTACAAGATCCTGCGCGGTAACAGCGTACACGCGCCCAGACGACCTCTGATCACCCTGCTCAACCCTAGGAGCATAAGATTGCTGCACCGACTGAGACGATGAAGCCCCCTGATTGGCCTTTGAGGCCTGACTCGACTGAGCTGGCTGCTGACCCTGAATCGGCCTCAAACTAGATGCACCAGGTGTGCCACCCAACTGTGGGCAATACCTCTTCATGTGCCCTGGCTGACCACACTGATAACACGAGAGTGGCTGACCTCTACCCTGACTCTGGCTCTGAGATCGAGCCGAAGAAGATGCTGCTCTCTGAACTCCTCCCCTTTGAGGACAAACTGGAGACTTGTGGCCCTGCTGGCCACACTTGAAACAGGTAATGTCTCCCTGACTGCCTTTCCCCGAACTAGCACTCGGTACAGGAAAAGTCGATCGAGAAAAGCTACCCTGAGACTGCTGGGGATTAAAACCCTTCTGTCTCCTACCATCACTCTGACTATCCTGACTCCTCTTGGAGCCCTTCTGCCCTTCCTCCTCCTCCTGCATCATGATCTCCATATGGGCTGCAGCATCAACCATACGCCCATAATCCCGAATCATAGTTCCCCCAACTCTCAGCTTGAGGCCACGCCTCAACTTCTTCTCAAACTCAATACAACGGCGTTCCTCAGACGCCACAAACTCAGGTGCAACCCTGGACAAACTAGTAAATGCAGCCTCAAATTCGGCCACTGAAGAACTCGCCTGCTTAAGCTGACAAAACTGGTCTCGCAGCTTCTCCCTGACTGCCGGAGATAAAAACTTCTCCTGGAATGCATTCACAAAAGCCTCCCACGTACCTCCTATACGCCCCTTAGTAAACTTCCACCACTGACCCGCATCCCCCTTCAACTGGAAAGATGCCAAGGTCACTTTCAACCCCTCGTCTTCGATGCCAAGCATCTCAAACGTCTTCGTTGTCTGTTCAAGCCATTCATCTGCCTTAAGTGGCTCTTTAGGATCACCCACAAATTCATCCGGATTGGACCGGAAGAACTCCCTCTTCAGAAAGGAAGGTCCTGCATCCGCAATACCAGCCTGAGCTTGATTCTCAGCTCTAAGAATGCCTACTGACTCCCTGAATGCCCCTGCTATCTCTCGGGCTAGAGCGCCCATAGCCTGCTGGCCTACTGGCTCGACCACATTGGCCTGGCCAATTCCCTCTTGAACTGCCGTAATCTCCTCTGGCACAGGCACCTCCTGCCTACCCGGCCTACCACGCCTACCGCGTCCTCGTCCTCGTCCTGACATCCTAATAAAGGAAACAAAGACATTAGCACATTAATAAATGTGCCGAAGCTAAACACTCGCGTCCTAATTCAATGGACAACAATAATTCATTCCACGTAAGCACATAATCACATAAACACCTACGAATTTCATTCCCGGATAATGATAGTCCCAATGCGTTACTATAGTTCCGGTTGGAAGCAGCAGTGATCAAGTGCCTTTCCAACAAGACTACAAGAAACTCAAGGGTCCAATCAACATCCTAGAAACTACATTCCATACCCACATAATGACATAAACATGTTATCACATAAGCATATAACATTACACTAAGTCTCTATCAAACGAGACGAACCCAATGTGATACTAATCACTTCCCACGTACCCAAAGTATTCAAACCCGGTACGCTCTGATACCAAGTTGTAACGCCCTCAAAATTAACCCATTATATATATCATTGACATTCATTATTTAAAGAAGACAATCTATTAATTCATTCATCAGAGTATTACAAAATAAAGCATTACATGTATCATCGAATAAAATGCCCTACAGGCTTACATCTTTCCAAGCCAACACTTGGATACAAAAATATGAGTTCTAACTCAATACAAGAAAAGCCCTAGGCTTGAATGTTTACATGTACTAATAATTTAAGACAGTTAACTAAAAGTAGTCTTCTTCAATCCAGAAGCCAAACCCTCCCAAGCTAATTCCTTGGAGGTAGTTTATCACCTGAACCTGAAAATGATGTTCCCATAAAGGGTGAGCCACAGCCCAGTAGAAATATACTAAACCACATATAAGCAATGAATAAAGCAATAGCATTCAACAGATGGTTAACCAAGATAATCAATTACTTTATTTTACAGTCTCATGACACTATTGTCTAAGATACGTTTTATTTTCCAATTTTATCAACATGGCTCAGAACCTGGCCAAACTTACAACAGTGAATCACATATATCATATTCACATCCTTCCAATATCAACAAACAAATGAGACTCAAGCTCAAATCAAACACTTCATACTTCCAGATTGATACACATTTTAGTGCTGTATCAATAAAACACTTCTATATAAATAAGCACACATAAAAGTGATGCTAATGGAGTCCATCCCCTATCTCCTCCCAAACAAAATCCGGTTTAGAGGTCCATCCCCTATCTTCCCCTAAACCGTGGAGTACATCCCCTATCTCCTCCCACACACAAACAATGTATGCAAATGCAATGCTCAATCAATACACGTATTTTCTGTATCAATGCCACAGTCAAAATTAATGACTTAACCAATGTGATTAGTTCCAGTTATTCCTAATCCACATGCAATGTCTACAACAATCATGACTATCCTCCACCGATAGCCCAAAACAGTTATTTCTAAACTGAAAATAACTATGTCCACAATTCAATAGACAAATGATTCAAATTATCCAATTATGCCATTTAATCAATGAATTCCCCAATTCCATGAATTTAACCATCTTTTCCCAATTTCATGAATTACTTATACAAATCAATTCAATAATTCAACTAAGGTTTTTCCCAAAATTTACCAAAGTATTCCCAACATATTAAAATACCAAAACTTAGAACATAACCTATAAAATGGAGTAGGAAATCCCTACCTCAAAGAAAACAACCCAAAAGGTGAAGAAAGAGATGAGTGCCCAAATACCAAAGTGCTCCAAAACGCCAAATGCTCAGATTAAATGGTAGCCCTTGCCTCACTCTATCTTTTTAATGAAGGATCTAGGGTAGAAACACACCCTAAGTGTATCAAATCTAAGAAAGAAGGTGAGTAGGGAGAGAGAGAAGTCGGACCTAGGGTTTGGAATCAAAAGAAAATGAAAAAGACTGATCAAATCCCACTGCTGTGTATATAAACTGGGCAGGCTCGCTCGAGCGAAGACTTGGTCGCTCGAGCGACCAGACACAGAGAAACTACGCTCGAGCCAAGGAAGCCTTGCTCGAGCCAACAACTCAAATGCTCGCTCGAGCGAAAGAAAGCTCGGTCGAGCGAAGAACTCAAACCCTCAGGTCTGAACCCAGACACACGCTCGAGCGAAGGAACTATAGCTCGAGCGAAGGATGAACTAACTCGCTCGAGCGAAGAAAAGCTCGCTCGAGGCAAGAATGCACAGCTACAGGTCCAAATCAAACACTACCTCTCGCTCGAGCGAACAACTCCTCGCTCGAGCGAAGAACCAAAAACCTGGACAGCAACTCTTGGTTTCTAAACCCAACCAACCTGAAACAAACCTGCCCAACACATCCTATAATTCCAAATGAGAAAATAAGGAATAACAACAACAACCATTATACAATGACAGAATCTACGGAACAGTCCGGATACAATAATTAAATGGGAAAAGACCGGGGTCGCTATAGAAAGGGAATGTGTTGGGTTTTTGAAAAAAGATCAAGAGAATTATTTAAGAACAAAAAGACAAAGAATGTTGAAATTTGGTGAAGCATGGAGCATAATGAAGTATTTTCAAGATCAGATGGTACAAAATCCTTCATTCTTTCATTCTGTGCAGTTGGATACTGAAGAGCAAATAACAAATATTTTTTGGACAAATGCTAGAATGATAATTGACTACGGTCAATTTGGGGATGTTGTAACATTTGACACAACATACAAGATTAATAGAGAGAGCCGACCTTTTGCTATTTTCATTGGCTTCAATAACCACCGAGAGACCATTGTTTTTGGAGCTACATTGATGTATGATGAAATAACCGATTCGTTTATATGGTTGCTTAAAACTTTTTTAGAGGCAATGTCAAATAAACATCCAAAAACTATTTTCACAGATCAGGATGCAGCAATGGCTAAGGCTATTTCATATGTGATGCCTAACACATATCATAGGCTATGCACATGGCATATGATGCAAAATGCTGTAAAACATATAAGTGGCATTTTTAGCGGTCTTGGTGGGGGAAAGAAGTGTTTTGGAAAAGTTTATAGATAAGTATGAGGAGGAAGAGGAATTTTTTGCAGCTTGGAATGCTATGTTAGATGAGTTTGATGTTCATGATAATTCATGGCTGCAAAGCATTTTTCGTTTAAGGAAAAAATGGGTTAGGGCATATGTTAGGTGGACATGGTCAGCAGGGATGAAGAGCACACAACTTAGTGAAAGCTTAAATGCTGATTTGAAAGAGTACTTGAGATCAAATTACAGTTTGATTCAATTTTTCACTCACTTCAAAAGGATGCTTAATGAGAAGTGATATAAGGAATATGAAGCTGAGTATGCATTGTCATATAAGTTGCCTAGGATAAAAACCCTAGTTCTGATGTTGATTCAAGCAGGAGATGTTTACACAAAGACTATCTTTGAAGAATTTCAAGATGAATATGTGGGTTCACTTGAGTTATACGTAGCAAATTGTGTTTACACAGATGATTGTTTGGTTTATATTGTCAGAGCATATCGACAATCTACAATGCGTGAAGTGAAGAAAGACAAAGATGGTAATTTGTCTTGTTCTTGTAGGTTGTTTGAGATGAAAGGAATATTGTGCAGTCATGTTATTAAGGTTCTTAAGGATGAAATGATCATAAAGGAAATTCCAAGCCAATATATCCTGAAAAGGTGGACCAATTTAGCAAGAGCTGAAATTGTCCAAGATTACAAAGGGCGCGACATTCAAGCTGACCCTAAGTTGGAACAGAGCAGCAGATACAAGTCATTGTGCTCCGTCTTTACTATGATTTCATCCCAGGCATTTGAATTGGAAGAAACATATGAAGATTGTATAGCGACCCCAGTCTTTTCCCATTCGGTTGTTGTATCCGGACTTATGTTCCGTAGACCCCGTTGTTATATAATTGTTGTTGTTGTCCTTTAATTTCTTATTTTTGAGTTATAGGATATGTTGGGCAGGTTTGAAACAGGTTGGTTGTGTTTGGAAACCAAGGGTTGATGTCCATTTAATTCCAACTAGTGTCTATTAAATTTTCATGATGGTTCATTCAATTCCAATTAGTGATCCATTCATATTCCATTAGTGGGATTTTATGACAAACTTGTCCATTCATATTTCTAACTAGTGTTCATTTAATGCTAGTTAGTGTTCATTTAATTTCAATTAGTGTTCATTTAATTTTAACTTGTCTTTTCATTTTCCAATTAATGGGCTTTAATAACAACCTTTCAATATCACTTTTTCATCTCCCTTTTGATTTCAAAACCCTAGAACCATCTTCTCTCTCTCCCTACACACCTTCTGTCTAGGTTTTCATCTCCCTCTAGTGTAAATCTATACTAAGTCCTTTGTAAGAAAGGTAGAGTGGGTTGAGGGCTTCATTTTAATCTGAAAGTTTGGCGATTTGGAGCACCTTGGTTTTTGGCCTTCATCTTCTCCATTCGGGTTATTTACTTCGAGGTAGGGATTTCCTACTCCATATTATAGGTTTTGTCCTAAGTTTTGGTATTTTGATATGTTGGGGGTTGTTTGGTAATTTTGGGAAAAACTCTAATTGTTGTAATAAATTAATTTGTATAATTAATTTAGGGAAAATTGGGGAATTTAGTTGAGTTCATGAAATTGAGGAATTTATTAATTAAATGGTGTAGTTGATTTGTTTAATCACTCACCTATGAAAATGTTGGAATTATATTAGTTGATTCATTTATTTCCTGTTTAGAAATAACTGTTTTGGGCTATCGGTGGAGGATAGTCGTGATTGTTGTAGACATTGCATGTGGATTAGGAAAAACTGAAACTAATCATATTGGTTAAGTTGTTGATTTTGACTGTTGAATTAATACAGAAAATACGTGTATTGATTGTGTGTTGTATATGCCAAGTGTTGAATACATTGTATATGCATTTTGTTTGGGAGGAGATAGGGGATGTACTCCACGGTTTAGGGGAAGATAGGGGATGGACCTCTAAACCGGATTTTGTTTGGGAGGAGATAGGGGATGGACTCCATTAGCACCACTATATGTGTGCTTATTGATTTATGGAAGTGTTTTTGCATGTTGTTGATACAACACTAAAATGTGTATCAATTGGGAAGTATGGAAGTGTTTTGGTATGAGCCTTAGTCTCATTTGTTTTGTTGATATTGGAAGAAATGTTAATGTGATATTTAGTTCACTGTTATAGTTTGGCCAGGTTCTGAGCCACATTGATATAAATGGAAAGTTGAACAAATAATGGAAAATGAAACGTGTCATCGACATTAATGTCATGAAACTGTATGTTGGGAAAGTGAATAGTTGTGTTAACCATCTATTGAATACTATTGCTTTATTCAATGCTTATATTTGGTTTAGTATGTTTCTACTGGGCTGTGGCTCACCTTATACGGGAACATCATTTTCAGGTTCAGGTGATATGCTACCTCCAAGGACTTAGCTTGGAAGGAGTTGGAGTTGAAGACTCTGTTTAGTTTAGTTGTTATTTATTTTATTTGATATTACATGTAAACAATTAAGCCAAGGGCTTAATTTGTAGTTGAGTTAGTACTCACATTTTGTGTCCAAGTGCTGGCTTGGAAAGATGTAAGCCCGTAGGGCATTTACTTTTGATGTTACATGTAATGCTTTTCAATAAGAATACTCTGATGAATGGTATAATGGTTGGTTTTCTTTTATTAATGCATGTCAATGTTATATATTATGGGTTTATTTTGAGGGCGTTACAATTGTGTTCAGGAAGGGAAAAAATTGCTTGCATTTGTTCAAAATAAGTTGCGTATACGTATCACCAATGGACCACTGAACTTAAATGATGCTAGCTCTGCAATGAGAATGAATGAGGGCGGTGAAAATGTCATTCAAGCGAAGGGACTGAAGAAAAGGATTGACCTCATTCATGGAAGGCGACAGATTAAAAGTAGCTTGGAAAAGGCATTGGAGACTTCAAGAAAGAAAAAGCAACGCATTCAGGTATTATTTAATTTTTTTTAATGATCTTTACATTCTTTAAATTTTTCAATTTATGCTACTTGGTTTCATCTAAGTTCTTATCTTGATAGGATTTACAAACATCTTCAAATATGCTCCCACATATGATGCCACCATATGTTCAAGTACCAACTTCAATGCAGGTAATACTTAATTTTTTGTGTTCTTATCTTTACATTTTTAAATTTATTCGAGTTCTTTTCAAGAAATTTCAATTTCTAGGATGTACATATATCTTTGAATATACTCCCACATATGAGGCAACCATTAGCTGCAGTACCAAATTCAATGCCTTGGACATGGAATGGAGAGCCTCAATATGCCAACTTTCGAGCCTTACTTCAAGGATCTACTTTGCTTAACTCATCACAATGCTCAACTAGCACACATTACAATCAAGTATGTAACATGAATTATGGTGGATATCCTTCAATTCTATGCTTTGAACTCATTCTGATTATGTTTTTTACTTCATAGGTTCCCAATCTAAACATTATTCGGAATTTCCCTACACCAATATATCTAGAAATTCTTGGAGACCGATGAAGATTGTTGCAAGTGAAAGATTTTTGTTAACATTAAATTTGGGAATGTTTATTGTCAATTTGGATTGTGAATATTTCTATTGCTATATGGTCTATTGAATCGTAGACGTGATTTTTTTGGGGTATGAAATTTTATTTTTGGGACAATGAAGAATATCTCGCAAGAATTGATTTTGTAGATATTGTTGTTGATAAGCATATTTGATGAGGTGGGTATGAGATTGTTTACAGGGACGTATTGCAGGACAACACTAATGTGGTTGAGTTGAATTAATTGAGATTGTGCAGTTGGATTGTTTACAAGGATGTGTTGTTTACAAGGATGTATTGATGAGCATTTCTGTCTGACTATATGGCTTCTAGATTTTGAAACTGTCACCATCATGTTTCATAAATTATGGTTGCTTTTGTGCTGTTTCATAGAATTTCCCTTTAACTTTGGTCTAATATGCTGCAATTAATGTGGGAAAACAAGAAAAGGAAATCTGATCTCAAAGATAGTCTTTGTGTAAACATCTCTTGCCTGATGTTCGAAGATAGTGTTTGTGTAAACTATCTTTGAAGACTATCATTGGAATCTGATTTGTTATAAAATAGATTGGCTTAGACTAAAAAAAAAAAAGGTTTGACCGACATCTAGCCAGTCAACCGGCGGTCAACTAACTTGTTGGGATTTTTTTTTGGCTTAAAATTTAATTTTGGGTTTGAAATTTTTGATTAAATTAAATCTTTTATTTATTATAAGTGTTGAATCATCCCGTTAGTCACCTTCTGTTAGCCCAAAACGAATAATTTTGCCCAAAACGAATAATTTTGGTGTCCTTTTGTTAACTCAGCAACTTCATAGACGTGGCCTCCTTTGTGCCTTCAGATCTACCAAACATCACGTGTCTCCATCTGGTGGAATGGCTGGAGGAAGCCGGACTAAAGAGTACTGGAGAGGAGGGAGATCCAAATATTTTTGCATCAAAATAAGACCCACATAATTACCACATCATTAGAACAGCTCTAAAGCACTTGCTCTAGAGCTCTGAAACACTTTTTCTAAACATAAATTAAAGAAGACAATAATGGAGTCCCGTCCAAGTGGCCTACGTTGCACTCATTTCTCTGTATTTCAGTGGCATCTAGCTAGTTAGCAGGACTAAAGAAACTGAGCTCATCACCTCGCACTTCTTGCTAGATAAAAGGGAATGGGTGGTTGTGTATTTGCAAAGGCTTATTTTATAAAAGTTAACTTTTTTATTTTTTTAAAAATAATATATAAAAATAAAAAAATAATATGATTTTAAATGTTAAAAAATTAAAAAAAAAACTTTTAATTGAGTTACCAAACAAGCTTAAGAAATAAAAGAGAAATGACAAAAGGAAGAGAAATGACAAAAGGAAAATGAAATGAAAACGAGTCAAGTGATGGGGTTTAAAAGAAAATATGATAGTTTTTTTTTTTTTTTAAATGAAATTTTTACGCGCAAATTGCACCTCAGTGTTGGGGTGGGTGAGATAGGTGATTGCATTGAATCCCTAATTTTGACAAAATTTAAGTACACTTTCAAATAATGTCTGAGTCTATATGATTAGCAGAATTAATAATAAAAAGATTAATAATTTATGAAATTAATATAAAATTAATTATTTAATTGGATTAGTGAGATATATAATTATCTCTTGTACACGTTTGGTTTGCAATAGATATGGAAATATATAATCTAAATGTAATTTCTTCTTGTATATGTTTGGTTTGCAATAAATTATATGTATGTTTTGTGTTATTAGTCATAGGATTAAAAAAATGGGTCAATTTTAGTAGATAAAATGGGTCAATTTTGTTAGCTAAAATGGCCATTGGGATCTAATATGAATAACAAAATTTGTAACCAAATAATAAAATGCGAATCTCATGGATTAATAGTCT
Source organism: Camellia sinensis (assembly GCF_055761805.1). Lineage (NCBI taxonomy): Eukaryota > Viridiplantae > Streptophyta > Magnoliopsida > Ericales > Theaceae > Camellia > Camellia sinensis. The sequence continues at coordinate 106,841,375 of NC_138962.1, forward strand.
TAATCTTATGCTATGATCCACCCAATCAAATAAGCCCTTAACTTATTAATAGATCTAAAAATAAAATTTAACTCAATTTATTTAATTCTATAATTCAAATTAAAAAGAGCACTCAGGTGACTGAAATCTTTTTGGGTTAAAAAGATATTATTTGTCCAAAACAACACTTATTAATTAAAAAAAAAAGAAATGACTCCTACTTATTCAAAATTTATCTATTTGTTTATTTGTCTAAATGTTACTTATCTGTCCAAATGTCACCTATTTATATACGTATTTCCTATTTAATCAAAATGTCACTTATCTGTCAAAATGTCATATATTTGTATACATGTTTCCCATCTAATCAAATGTTAGTTATCTATATACGTGTTACATATATAGCGATCCCGGTTGCCCCTTTACTGTTTTGTTGTATTCCGGACTCGGTTCCGTGATGTTGGTAGTGGTACACCTTGTTGTCATCCTTTAATTCCACTTGATTGAGTTTTAGGATGTATTGGGCAGAGTTGTTACAGGTTGGTTTGGCTTTGGTTTCAATTGTTTGTTGCCCAGATTTTAGGAGGTCCGCTCGAGCGGGTCTTCTTGCACTCGAGCGGATATTGCATGCTCCCAGTTTTTTCGTGTCCCTGCAAAACTTCTGCAGGTGTGATTTTTATGCTCGAGCGGGTTTCTTTACGCTCGAGCGGTGGCGCTCGAGCGGGTACTTGGGCGCTCGAGCGGGTGGTACCTTTGGGTGTAAGTTCTGGGAGGGGGAAATCTACGCTCGAGCGGACTGGTTTTCGTGCTCGAGCGGATTTACTTTATTCTTGTGTCTTGGAGCTCGAGCGGACCTTTTTGCGCTCGAGCGGACCTAGTTTTTGTTCTTGACGCTCGAGTGTTGTGTTTTCCGCTCGAGCGGGAATGTCGTATATCAGTTAACTGTGGGGCAGTTTTAAATCACTTTTTCTCACCCTTTCTCTCTCTTACTTTTCCGAAAAGGCCATTTGAGAGCCTCTCTCTCTAAAACCTTGCCTTCTCTCTAGATATTGATCTAGCTAGGGTATTTTCCTCACCTTTGGCCATTACAAAAAGGTTGTTGATCGTCGAGGGCTATCTTTTGATCCGAGAAACTCGTGGTTTGGAGCAACTTTGTTTTCACCATCTTCCTCGTTGGGTCTCATCTTTTGAGGTAGGGATTCCTACTCATTCTTATGGGTTTTAACCTAGATTTTGAGCCTATTGTTTAAATGGTTGATTTTGGGACTTAGGATTTCAAAATGTGTTAAAGAGGGTTTTATGATTTTGGGCTCATAATATGTATTTTGGGTTCCAAAATGATGATATTGTTGTTGGTTGGTGATATTGGAACCTTTGGGTTAATATCGAGAGTTGGGGGTAAAAGCCCTAATTTGTTGTTTAAAATTAATTGGTATAATTAATTTGGGAAAATTGTGAACTTATGGAATTGAGTTGGAAATAATGGAATTGCGTCATTATATGGTTGAATAGTGGAGTTGGATTTATAAATCGCTCACTTTTGAAAACATTGATATTTTATCTGTTAGAGCTTTTATTATCTGTTTAGAAATAATTGCTTGGGCTACCGGTGGAGGGTAGTTTTGATTGTTGTAGACAATGCATGATGATTAGGCAAACTAAAACTAATCAATTGGATATGTCATAGAGTATGGCAGTTGATAGAATACATTAACGTTATGTATTGATTGATTATGTATATGACCTTTGTGTATATATGCATTGTGTGTGTGTGGGAGGAGATAGGGGATGTACTCCACGGTTTAGGGGAAGATAGGTGATAGACCTCTAAACCGGATGTTGTTTGGGAGGAGATAGGGGATGGACTCCACTGATACAGCTTATATGCTTGTCAGATAATGTGTTGATATAGCTCATATGCTTATCCTTGGAAGTGTTGATACAGCTCGTATGCTTGTCATTGGAAGTGTTGATATAGCTAATATGCATATCTGTTGAAATGTGGGTACAGCTTGTATGCTTACCTGTTGAGATGTTGATACAACTAGTATGTTTATCTATTGTGATAATGAGAAATGTTTAATATGAGTCACTGTCTCATATAAGTGGTTGGCCAGGTTCTGAGCCATTGATGTAAATTGTGAAATTGATAAGAAATGGAAACTGAAATGGAACATGAACGTAGTGGTCATGAGATGGAAATGGGTTATGAATTGGTTTATGAAAATTGAACATTTATCAATTGCTAATGTCTTAGTTTGTAACGCCCTCAAAATCAACCCATTATATATATATATCATTGACATGCATTATTTAAAGAAAACAATTTATTAATTCATTCATCAGAGTATTACTAAATAAAAGCTTTACATGTAACATCGAATAAAATGCCCTACAGGCTTACATCTTTCCAAGCCAACACTTGGATACAAAAAGATGAGTTCTAACTCAATACAAGAAAAGTCCTAGGCTTGGATGTTTACATGTACTAATAAATAAAGACAATTAACTAAAGATAGTCTTCAAAATCCAAGTCCCTTCCAAGCTAAGTCCTTGGAGGTAGCTTATCACCTGAACCTGAAAATGATGTTCCCATATAGGGTGAGCCACAGCCCAGTAGAAATATACTAAACCACATATAAGCAATGAATAAAGCAATAGCATTCAACAGATGGTTAACCAAGATAATTAATTACTTCATTTTACAGTCTCATGACACTATTGTCTAAGACACGTTTTACTTTCCAATTTTATCAACATGGCTCAGAACCTGGCCAAACTTACAACAGTGAATCACATATATCATATTCACATCCTTCCAATATCAACAAACAAATGAGACTCAAGCTCAAATCAAAACACTTCATACTTCCAGATTGATACACATTTTAGTGCTGTATCAATAAAACACTTCAATATAGATAAGCACACATAAAAGTGATGCTAATGGAGTCCATCCCCTATCTCCTCCCAAACAAAATCCGGTTTAGAGGTCCATCCCCTATCTTCCCCTAAACCGTGGAGTACATCCCCTATCTCCTCCCACACAAAACAATGTATGCAAATGCAATGCTCAATCAATACACGTATTTTCTGTATCAATGCAATAGTCAAAATTAATGACTTAACCAATATGATTAGTTTCAGTTATTCCTAATCCACATGCAATGTCTACAACAATCACGACTATCCTCCACCGATAGCCCAAAACAGTTATTTCTAAACTGAAAATAACTATGTCAACAATTCAATAGACAAATGATTCAAATTATCCAATTACGCCATTTAATCAATGAATTCCCTAATTCCATGAATTTAACCATCTTTTCCCAATTCCATGAATTAATTATACAAATTAATTAATTAATACAACTAGGGTTTTTCCCAAAATTACCAAAGTACCCCCAACATATCAAAATACTAAAACTTAGAACAAAACTTATAAGATGGAGTAGGAAATCCCTACCTCGAAGAAAACAACCCAAATGGTAAAGACAGAGATGAGTGCCCAAATACCAATGTGCTCCAAATCGCCAAATGTTCAGATTAAATGAAAGCCCTCGACTCCCTCTATATTTTTAATAAAGCAACTAGGGTAGAAACACCTTCTAAATAGATCAAATCTAAGAAAGAAGGTGAGTAGGGAGAGAGAGAAGTCGGACCTAGGGTTTAGAATCAAAAGAAGATGAAAAAGACTGATCAAAACCCGCTGCTGTGTATATAAACTGGACAGGCTCGCTCGAGCGAAGACTTTGTCGCTCGAGCAATCAGACACAGAGAAGCTACGCTCGAGCCAAGGAAGCCTTGCTCGAGCCAACAACCCAAAAGCTCGCTCGAGCGAAAGAAAACTCGATCGAGCGAAGAACTCAAACCCTCAGGTCTGTAACCAGACACACGCTCGAGCGAAGGAACTATCGCTCGAGCGAAGAACGAACTAACTCGCTCGAGCGAAGAAAATCTCGCTCGAGCTAAGAATGCACAGCTACAGGTCCAAATCAGACGCAACCTCTCGCTCAAGCTACCAAACCCCAGCTCGAGCGAAGAACCAAAAATAACAGCTCGCTCGAGCGACAAACTCCTCGCTCGAGCGAAGATCCAAAATTCTGGACAGCAAAACTTGGTTTCTAAACCCAACCAACCTGAAATAAACCTGCCCAACACATCCTATAGGTCCAAATGAGAAAATAAGGGACAACAACAACAACTATACAATGAAGAATCTACGGAACCTAAGTCCGGATACAATAATCAAATGAGAGAAGACCGGGGTCGATATATAGTTATTGCTCATGCTGTGTTTAGCATATCTCTACTGGGCGTTGGCTCACCCTTTATGGGACATTATTTTTAGGTACAGGTAGTATGCCACCTCCAAGGACGTAGCTTGGATGATAATGAGAGTTTAAGACTCTTTCTTTTGTTTATTTTGATGTATTACATGTAAATTCCAGCCAAGGGATTAATATGTATTGAGTTAGTACTCTTCTTTTTTGTAACCAAGTGTTAACTTGGAAAGCTGTAAGCCCATAGGGCATTTGCTTTTGTTGTTAACATGTAATGCAGTTGTAAGAATTACTCTGATAAATAGAAATGGTTGATTTCTTTTATATCAATGCATGTCTGAAATGTTGGGTATTAAGTATTATTTTGAGGGCGTTACAACATATCTAATCAAATATCACCTATTTATGTATGAATATATTCACCTATTTGTCTGCCTCACTGCCCACTAGCTATTAGCCGCCAGTGATTTTTTTGAACAAATTATATGTATGTTTTGTGTTATTAGTCATAGAATTAAAAAAATGGGTCAATTTTATTAGATAAAATGGGTCAATTTTGTTAGCTAAAATGGCCATTGGGATCTAATATGAATAGCAAAATTTGTAACCAAATAATAAAATGTGAATCTCATGGATTAATAGTCTTAATCTTATGCTATGATCCACCCAATCAAACAAGCCCTTAACTTATTAATAGATCTAAAAATAAAATTTAACTCAATTTATTTAATTCTATAATTCAAATTAAAAAGGGCACTTAGGTGATTGAAATCTTTTTGGGTTAAAAAGATATTATTTGTCCAAAACAACACTTATTAATTAAAAAAAAAGGAAAAGAGACTCCTACTTATTCAAAATTTATCTATCTGTTTATTTGCCTAAATGTTACTTATCTGTCCAAATGTCACCTATTTATATACGTATTTCCTATCTAATCAAAATGTCACTTATCTGTCAAAATGTCATATATTTGTATACGTGTTTCCTATCTATTCAAATGTTAGTTATCTATACACGTGTTACATATCTAATCAAATGTCACATATTTATATATGAATCTATTCACCTATCTATCCACCTCACCACCCACTAGCTATTAGCCGCCAGCGATTTTTTTGAACAAATTTTTGACAATTTTTTGATGACTTTTCAATATGTGTCCTCATCACCAAAAAAATAAAAATAAAAATAAAATAAAAATAATTAAACCTTGGATCAAAACACATATGACCCATAAGACTGGACTTTCACCAATTAACTCAATCAAAAGGTGTTTTCTTTATTTTTTATTTATTTATTTATTTTATTTTGTCAATTGCTAAGAGTTTACAAATATAAGATAATTATCTAGAGTCCAAACACAATACAACACATACCTAATATCGAATACCCCAACAACGAACCCAACAAATAGCCTTTTAATCGAAAGAAATCAATAATACAACAACAACGCATCGTGGGTGGCTAAATAAGATGGTATTTGATAAAATTGAAAATTGAAAATTAACTATTAAAAATTAAATGTTGAATTTTTTAAGTTAAAAAATTATTTGATAAAAATTTCAGTGCTGAGCTAAAAATAAATTGTTTAATATATATAAGTTCAAATTTAAAATTTATTATCTTCAAATTGTATATCTCAATTTTTATATTATGATGGTGGTGGTAGCGGCAATGGTGGCATAGTGGTAATGGCGGTAGCGATGGTAGTAGCAGTAAAATAATGGAAATACTTTGGCAACAATGACAATGGTGATGAAGGTGGTGGTTGTAGTAGAGATGGTGACATGATGGTGGTAGTGGTAGTAGTTGTTGTGGCATAGTAGCGGTAGTGGTGGTGGTGGTGGTAGTAGTGGTAGTATTGGATATGGCATGGTGCTAGTGTGGTAGTGGTAATAGTGGTGGTAGTAGTGACTGTGACATGGTGGTGGTGGTGGCGGTGGTGGCGGCGGCGACGACGATAGCGATGGTAGTGGTGGTGGTGGTATCGATAGTGGTGGCAGTAGTATGATGGTGGTGTTTGTGGAGGTAGTAGTGGTGGTGGGTTTATAATAGTGTATATTAATGCTTATGTACAATAGTTATAAATTCAGTTAGAACTAAGTAAGTTTCATATAATTTCAATTTTTTTTAAAGTTTTAGCATTTATTTTAAGAGACCATAATTTTTAAGTGATATCAATTATAACTATCAAACGAGTTTGATTGATTATCACTTAATATATTTAATTTTAAGTGCTGAATGAGGTTATCAAACGAGATAATTGTTGAAAAGTCCAAACTAAAGAGGGTATAAGGCATTAAGTTCAATGGATAATTTTATTGGTAAGAGGTCCACCATTTGTGAAATAGTTTGGTGGGAAGTCATTTTGTTTGTTTTGAAGAACATTTTGTTTCCAATTTTACCCATTAATTTATTTGTTGACTTTCATTGACTATCTATTCAAATTTTTTTCTTATTTGTTCAAAACATTTTTCCTATATGTTCAAAAATTTTCCTATTTGTTCAAATTTTTTAACTATTTGTTCAAATTTATATCTATCTATTTAAATTTTTTCCATCTATCCAAAATTTTTGTGTAAATTTTCGATCTATCCAAAATTTTTATGTGTAAATTTTCTATCTATTAAGATGTTCTTATATGTTCAATTTTTTTTTCTTGAAATTCTTTTATTTGTTCAATTTTTTTTTATAAATTTTTTAATCTTTTGAAATACGAAGCCAAACCAAATCACCAAACCCTATTTGTTCAATTTTTTCTCTTCTACCTGTTCAAATCTCTTTTCTTTCTATTTGGTCGTCTCTTTCTCTCTCCCTATCTGTTACAATCTGTCTTATTTTCATCAACATCAACACAAGAACAAAAAAAAAAAAAAAAATTATCTGTTGCAATCTGTTTCTTCATCATCGTCATCAAAAACAACAACACAAAATTAATCTTTGTTCAAAGCCTAACCTAAATTGGAAAAAGGAAAATAATAAATAAAGATTAACAATAACCAGAATTTTATCTGTACAAATTTAAAGATTCACAATCTCATTCTCTTATCCCTTTCGAGGTTTTCTCAGCAACCAAAAACACCAAAAAAAATCTAAAAACCAAGAATTTCATGGTGCTCTCCTAAGCATTTTCAATGATCAATCGATCTACACAAAACAAAGCACAAAAATGATTGATCAAACCCTCGAAGATCAAGATCCATACAAATCGATACACATAGATATATGAATATAGATATTTTAGCGAGAGAAAATGAACAAATGAGAAACTGCTTTTCGAGTGACTTTGTGTTCAATGACAGAGAGAGGGTTTACTTGCTTTTCGAGTCAAATCTAGAAAGTTTAGCGCAGTTGTGGAACAGATATGAGAAACTGCTATTTGGAGAGACAAGGATCAAGAAGCGGAGAAGGAACGATGATAGTGGTGTCAAGTTTCCAGCGGATAGTGGCAGTTCAAATAGAGATTTGAGGCGCAATGCCATAACTGAACACGTGGTGGAATCTCAGAGACAGATTTGTTAGCCCTTACGATAAATCCATCTTCAAAAACTAAGTCCATCTCCATCGCTAACTCTTGGATCCTCCATCATCGACAATGACATCTACCATACGCCGCAGCCTACGGCACTACTGCGTTGATTTGAAGAAATGATGAGAGAGAGAGAGAGAGAGAGAGAGAGAGAGAGAGAGAGAGAGAGAGAGAGACGAGTGGTGAGGGTTTGGTGAACATGATAGAGAGAAGAGCGAAGAGAGAGAGAGAAAGATAAAGACGACAGGAAGAGAGAAGAGTGGTTAGGGTTTGGTTTGGATACAATATATATATATATATATATATATGGGTAGTTTGGTCATTTTCGTGGAACTTGTCCTTATAGACATAATGTTTCAAATGGTGGACCTTTGAGCAAAGAACATCTTAATTTAGATTTATGGACCAGGTGTCTGTTATCAAACACCCTCTAAGTTATAAACTGAATTAAAATAGTTAATTATTTGAAAATAATGAATGTTTTAGTGACTCGGGTGTTATTAGTACAGAGGAGAGTGCCGATTATGGAAGTGAGTGAAACTTGTGACGAAACTCCCAAAACACTGATACATTGCTTGCGAGATTGTGTTTTGGTGTAACAAGTTTGGGCATTGAGTCCGCTAAGATGGGTAACTGATTCAGTGGGTTGCCTTGATTTCCAACAATGGGTTGAGGCGATATATTCACGAATGGATAGCGCGGGGTCGGGTTTGTTTTTTGGTCTATGTTGGGGGGGTCTATGGTTAGCCCAAAATCAAGCCATCTTTAACAAAAATGTTAGGATTACTAAGAAGATTGTGAGGTAGGCTTGTGATTTGCTATAGGAGTTTGGGCAAGCAAAGGCACGATACAAGGCCCTTGTCTAGGTCACATTCCACTACGATGGTCAGGGATGGAGCTACATAGGGTTCAGGGGGCACGTGCCCTCTCATTTTTTAAAAATTACACTTTTATCTCTAATTAGATTTTTTTTTAATTTATTTAACTCCCTTTAAATTTTTAAATATGTTTTGAAATGTTTGTATCTCATCTTTCTTCTCTTTTTATTTTTAATAAATTCTTAATAATTTACCATTATAAATGTTTAATTTTATCAAAATATTCTCTTATAATTATTTCTATCTCTCTCATTTGTCTCTTGTTTTTCTCCACATCTATCTTCTTCTATTTTTCTTTCTTTTTTTGTATGCATGTTATTACATTTTAAATTGTGGTTATCATCATATTTAGTAATTAAAATAGCAAATAAAAAAACATCGGTTAATTAAAACATATCTAAGGCACATAATTTTGACATCATATTAATCTTTGGTCATTCTATCACCAAATAAAAATTAGATTTGGATAAGTTTTGTAATTGATATCGCAAAGGATTAATGGTGCCCCCCCATGAATTACTAACGATGGCAACCTCCGAGTGTGGGTGTCTTCAAGCTCAATTTGATGGTGTTGTTTTTGGGCGAGAAAAAGCTATTGTGGTTGAGGTGATTGTTCAAGATGAACAGGGCAAGTGATTCGTGTATTATCAGAGAGGCTCCAACAATGGGTGGAGGCAGATTGTGCAAAGCTTGTGCGGCTGCAAGGGCGGTGGAGTTTGCCTAAGAGTTGGGATTGGGAATGATAGAGTTGGAATGCGACTCATTGAATATTGTGAAGGCTTTCCAAGAAAATGGACAATTGTTATCTCCTTTTGGACATATTATTCAAGGTGCAATTGGATTGAGTAGAGGATTTCAGAGATTCTATTGCTCACACATCTTAAGAGAATGAAATAAATTTGCTCATGAATTAGCTCGGATGGCTCAACATGCACTTGGGTTGAAGGTTTGGATGGAAGAAGTTCTCTTTGACTTATCTCATCTTGTTATGGATGAAACTTTGTAGCTAGTGTGGTTCTTGTTTAACCCATTTAAAAAAAAAAAAAAAACCCACTACTATTTAGGTTATTTATTTTTCTTAATTTTATCCAATTACCAACTGTCGTCCATATTTTGACAAAAACTGACATCTAAGCACTATGTGGTATTAACTAATTGATCACTCTTGTATACTTTTAATTGGGAGGTTAATGAGTTGAGTCTTGCTAAAGGTAAGAACTAATTTTTTTTTCCTATTATGGAAATTTTGTTGTATTGAGTTGATTTCCTTCCATTAGGGAATGACCCGCCAATAGTGTTAAGTTTCATGAAAGAAATATCATTAAAATATATATATATATATATATGAATTCTCCATTTTTGGATTAGTTTGTAGTGTTTTATTGTATATTATGCAATCACCTTTTGATTAGTTTAACGAAACTTTTCACGATATTTATTTCACGAACCGTAACATTACCCATGACCCTCCTCCATACCACTATCCTCCATACTCCACCAAACTCTATTTCATGATTCGCATCCCAAGCCCATAATGATGATCTGAACCATTAATCTTGTAGGCCCAACACTGAAGATGAGTTGTAGAAAAAATAAGTTTCATTAAACATCAGTAAACACATGAACAAATTACATTTTGTTTCTTTTAAACAGATAGTAACTGTGAATTTAAACTTGAACCGTCAATTTTATAAAATAAAAATATAATTTGTTCATATATTCATTGATATCTGACGAAACTGATTTTTTGCATATGTGATTTTCACTGTAAGGTTTACGATATGAACAGTTCGAATCATTGTTGTAAGCCAAAGTGAGGCTTACAAAATGAATATAGGGATATAAAAGATATATAGTGGTATGGAAAAAAGTCAAGTCTTATAATTGTCTATTGTAATTCTCTACATATATGTTTACTAACATTTGGCACAAGTGATGAGTGCGTGTGCAATTCAAGTAGATAAGAACAAACAAACAAACAAAAAATAGCAAATGTACTAATATCACAATATGTGACTGTTTGCACCATATCTTATTATTATTATTGTTATTATTATTATTATTATTATTATTATTATTATTATTATTATTATGTAGGAAAATCTTGGAGGTTAAAGAGAAGTTAAGACAAGTTTTGAAGATTTAAGGGATAGAAGACACATGGAATTATACGAAAGAAGATGAAAGATTTAGGAAGTTAAAAGTAGTTATTTAGGTGATGGTTATTGGAAGTTTTTTCCATCATTTTTTCTATAAATTGTCATTAATGGCTCTATTGTAAGAAGCCAACAAATCAATACAGGACTTGATTTCTATTTCTTTTCTATCATAGGAGTAGATCTAATCTACATGGGAGTAGTTTAAACTTAGATATGAGTAGTCTTAATGTACTTTACTTGTATTTGATTGTTCATTCAATCATTTACATCATCATCATCTTCTTCTTCTTCTTCTTCTTCTTCTCTCTTTCTTGTTTGTATTGCCATTATTTTTATTCCAAGGAAGTCCTTGAACTTCCAAGGTATAAAATCTCAACACAATTGCTTGATCATTGTGTTGTTTGGTGAAATTTTGGTTAAGGCTCTATTAAACGAAGCCTAACAAAAATTTTACTAACAATTTTTAGCACACCCAATGGGACATCATCCTAACTTGGAGAGGGAAAAAAATGATACAAACAAAAGGGTAAATTACACTTTGCCCCCTTAAAGTTTTACCTATTTTCCACTTTGGCCCTTTAAGTTTGATTTTTCCCACTTTGGCCTTTTATGTTTACAATCCTTCCCACTTTGGTCCTTTATGTTTGCAATCCTTCCCACTTTGGCCCTTTAAGTTTGATTTTTTCCCACTTTGATCCTTCATGTTTGCAATCCATCTCACTTTGGCCCTTCATGTTTGCAATCTTTTTCACTTTACTCCTAGACTAACTTCCATCCAAAAAAGTAACAAAATTTGTCACATTACTAATACATCAGCTCCATATGTGATGTAAAAAATTCACTAAAGATGCAAAAAATAAAAAATAAAAAACAAAAAAATTGAATTTTTTTTTAGTCTTTACTGGACTTTTTTTTTTCAAATTTATTCATAAACATTATTACATTATAAATGCATCTAGATTGGATACAGCTAAAAAAAATAAAAACAAATTTAACTAAAAAAATAAAAAAGTTCACTAAAGACGAAAAAAATGATAGTAAATTTTTCATTTTAGAATTGACAATACAGGTGTTTGAGTCAGTATATTTTCATTTTTTTTTTCGTCTTTGGTATACTTTTTTCTTTTTTAGTTAAATTTGTTTTTATCTTTTTAGCTGCATCTAATCTAGATGCATCTATAATGTAATAATATTTATGAATAAATTTTTTAAAAAAAAGTTTTCACTAAAGACTAAAAACAAATTCCAATTTTTTTGTTTTCTATTTTTTATTTTTTGCATCATTAGTGATTTTTTACATCACACATGGAGCTGATGTATTAGTGATGTGGCAGATTCTGTTAGTTTTTTGGATAGAAGTTAGTCTAGGAATAAAGTGGGAATGATTGCAAATATGAAGGGCCAAAGTGGGATGGATTGCAAACATGAAGGGCCAAAGTAGGAAAAATAAAACTTAAAGGGGCAAAGTGAGAAGGATTGCAAACATGAAGGGCCAAAGTGAGAAAAATTAAACTTAAAGGGCCAAAGTGGGAAATAGGTAAAACTTTAAGGGGGCAACGTGTAATTTACTCCAAACAAAATATCAAGAAATTATGCCATCAAGTGGCATGTTTACATCTTGTGCACCTATGGATGTAAACCACCAATGGAGTGGCAATGTGTCACAACCCAAAGTCGCCCCTATAGGTTTAGCGTCGTAATCGGCCAGTAATCCTGGGATTACCAAAGGCCTCTGAACAATTAATAAAATACAGGGGCTAGTGGAAGCAAATACAAACATTTAATGTCCATAGAGCTGTGTAGACATACATGAGACTGAAAATTTAAAACTTAATTTACGTAGTTAAGACGTCATACCCACGGCACCATTCATACATACAGACAAACAAAAGGCTTGTTCAAACTTAACAAAAGAAATACAAAACGATCTTTAACATGATTAACAAAAACTTGACCACTGCAAAACGGGAACCTCCTCTGAAGGCACTATGGCTAGCTGACAGAATGAAACTCCAGGCAATCAACTTTGAGCCTGGTCACACGCCTAATCACCTACATACATACATAATAATACGGTGAGCTAGAGCCTAGTGAATAACAACAGAGTCAAGGGTTTATGAATGATGTCCAAACAGTTTCAGAAATCAAAGTTCATACCAGAAACAGATTCAGATTCATATACGTAACCAGAAGTCATAAGTAGTTATATGTGGTACATCAATTAGTGATCATATCATCTTGGTCCTAAGACCCATATGCATAGTCGGTACCGATGACCCCCAAAGATCTTATGCACAAGTAGCCATGGTATTGTTTTCCCCAAGCAAGGGCCATATATAAACCACGGTATTGTTTCCCTCGGGTAAGGGCCTTATGATCGTAAGCTACGCATTGTTTTCCCTGGGCAAGGGCCATGTGAACTAAGGATGCCACAAATAAATTTTAGAAAATCGGACATTCATTCATTATTCATAAAATAGCAGTTCATAAACAGATCATATCTTATCATTCTGAAAATACTATAATCAAACATAACTTTACAGAGTTGTTACTTATAGATAGCTCCAATAGCAAAAGAGTCAGAACAGTCGGATCAATAATCTCTAGCACGTGACCTACACAAACATATAATGAATATACATTGAAACACACGCTTGAAAAACAGTCAACTCATTCTTTTCTATCTCGGTGTGTTTCTAATCCTTATCCTCATTATTATGTCTTAATTAAGGCTTAAGAATGCCTAAGATGCAATAAGGATGCCAAAATGTAAGTTGAAACACTTAGTCAAATTTTCAAAAACAGGGTAGTCTGCTCGAGCAGTCTGCAAAGTTTGCAAAAGTACTGGTTACATGATTTTTACGCTCGACGTCCGCTCGAGCGTAAGACTAGGTAAACAGGGTCTCCACTCGAGCGTAACTTCCTACGCTCGAGCGGTATGCAAAAGTCTATAAAACTTCTGGGAGCTCTCATTTTACGCTCGAGCGTAACTTCGGTCGCTCGAGCGAAGGGTCAAAAATAAGGGCGGTCGCTCGAGCGCAGCTTCTACAGCTCGAGCCAACCCCCAAACTTTGCAAAAGTACTACGAGCTCGCATTCTCCGCTCAAGCGCAGACTCCACCGCTCGAGCGGAGGTTGCAAAATTCTAGAATTTCCAGATTGTTGATTCAAGTTCAAAACTCAATTTCAAATCTTCAAAACACATCCTTTTGGGCCAAAACTTAGTAAAACATTGAGAAACTCATAGTATATGAAGAATTACAAACCATTTTGCAAAATCAAGCCCAAAAGCTTTGCCAATTGTACAAAGCCAAACTTGAAACTTCCAAAACGTAACATGCATGTATTATCATAAACTCCAACCTTTCAAAACATGAGCAACTGAGCTCAAATGGTAAGATATGTGTTGAATTCTTAAAACATAGCCAAGGTAAGGTCATATATGTGAAAATTCTTGAGTAAACATCTTCAAAACACTATGACTTGTGCATCCAGGCATGATTTGATCCTAATTCTACCTCTTTAGCCTAATTCTTGCATCTCTTAGCTCAATTATCTTAAATTCATGCATTAACCAACTCAAGTACAAAGCCAAAGGTTTGAATTCTTACCTTAGGAGTTCAATTGGGCTCTAAATGACTAGTTCAATTGGCCCCGTTTGTTTTCGGAGATAGAATGGAGCGGAATGATAGTGAGGGGATTAATAGTGAGGGGATTGATAGTGAGGGGATTAAATAAAATTGTGTTTGTTTTGATGATAGTTGTTAGTGTAGGGATTGTTAAATTATTTTTATATAAAATAAATATAAAATAATAAAACGAATAAAAAAAATACAAAAACATTAAACATTAATGTTTAAAAAAAAATGCCCAACATGTAAAAAATTTTTAAAAAATTAAAATAAAATAAAAAATTTTCAGAAAAAATAAAACAAATAAAATAATGATTTTTAGTTAACAAAAAATACAAAAAATTAAACATTAATGTTAAAAAAAAAATGCCCGACACGTAAAAAAAATAAAAAAAAAAAATAAATAAAAAATTTCTAATCCACCGGACTATTTTTCTAATACCAAGTCTTGGAGGCCCATCCGAATCCCCTTGGGGAGGCCCATCCTAATCTGGAGCTCACTATCAATCCCCTTCCCATCTCTCAAAACAAACACAATATTAGTGGGTCCCACCGCACTACCAATCCCAATCCCAATCCCCCCTCTAACTCTCCAAACAAATGGGGCCTTAGAGTCTTCAAGCTACATCCTCCAATTTCCCTTCAATTCCTTTGCTTTATCTCAATTTCTCCTTCTCTCTCCCTCTCTCTTGGTTTTAGTTTCAAAGATGATAAAATGAGGATGTAGTGGAATAGTCTAGCATCAAATTAGCCTTATATAGGCTCAATTAGCATTAGTTAATTAAGTTGAGTTAAGGCAAATCCCTTGGTATTATTTTATTCTAATTATTTGGTTCCAAATCGAATTTCAATTGAACCTACTATAATGTTCTAAAAATTTCAAATAACACATAAACCAAGTCAATTCCATGATCAGATGCTGATAAGACCTTCAATTCGCATAATGAAATAGAAATACAGACAGATATTTCTACATCAAACAAATATAAGCACATAACACAATACACAAGCAATTAATGTAAAATTCTCTCTTAATTACTTAGTAGGCATTCTTAATCAAAGGTTATAAGCTAATAACAGGTCAGGGTTGTTACACAGTGTTCCATTGGGTATGAATTATTATTGGAATGCCTAAACTTCCATGTATAATGATTCTACTGCCTGTTGCCAACATAGTGGCATGACAAATGAAATGGAAAGAATGATTTGGCATTGTGAAGATGAAATTTATTAGCACAAGAGTGAAATTTTGGCCCTACAAAAAACAATTAATTCCCTTGATTGCAAAAATTCCAAATAATTTCATCACCACCATATTATTTGATGCAAAAAGATATTGTTGGAAATTTGATTTTATAGGCTTATTTTGGGCCATTTTGAGCCCAAATTTAAGTAGGGCCCACACGTCTTTTGAGGTGGGTCAGTGGTGACGTGTTCCTTACCGCGTGGCAAGCCATATGGTGAAGATGGTTTGTCAAAAGCATTTATGGGTGAATGGGAAGTTGACTGTTTTCGGTTTCGTGAAATAGGAAGTTGAAAAGACAAATGTGGGTTACCTTGTTTTGGTTGTCTCATATAGAAACAATAAGAGAGTTTGTATGAGTATATAAGCTATAGGTTAACATACTTGGGATAGGCCCCAAGGGGCATCCCAAGTTTTGTAAGGAGGGGAGTTATGGACAAAGTGGGTCTGACCCAAATCCACTACACACGCACTGCCGCTGTCCAGCCGGGCACAAGTGCGCGGTGTAGGTCGGGTCCTAAATTTAATTTTTTGGATAAAATTTATTTGAATTTTTTCAAATTCGTGCTGGAAAATTTAAATTCCTAACGAATTAATTCAAACTTTTGCACCAAAATTCAAATTTAAATTTTTGCTTCTTGGAACAGTGCCACTCCGGTCGCCTCTCTTCATTTTCTGGTGGTTCAAGATTTAACGCATGTTTGAAGGGTTTTCTGCCCTTCCAAACAGACACCTCTTTGCCTATGAATAAAGGATCCTCCAGCATATTCAATTCATCAATTTCCTTCCCGTTTTTCTTTCTTTCCTGCATCTGTTCTTCATATTAGTTTATAGAAATTCAAAGAGTGCAGAACTCAGGTTCTAGATCACAAGATAGATTATTTGTAGTGCTACTACAATCTGTGATATTGGTCATTGTATCTTGGGAGATAGACACCAATAATCCGTGAGCACCTATGCGGTAGTGAATCTCTCTTGAGAATAGAGTGTCACACACTTGACTTGATCGTGTTTTTGTTGTCCTAGCTTTTCGGTACAAGAACTTCCTGTAAGTAATTTATTTTCTTTGTTTGAGTTTTATTTTATACACAAAAGATTGTTCCAACAATTTTAAGATAGAGTTGAATTATTCTATTTATACAGAATTTTTTGTTTGTTTCCTTTTCAAATTTTTCTTTGGTTTTTATTACAAAAATTATTTTTTGAGTGAAGTTTTCATAAATTAATTCTGAATTTTCAGAAATAATGTTTTGGGTTTTCATTAATTAAAATTCTAATTTTCAATATTTTAATTTTTGAAGTTTTACAAAATAATATTCTATATGGAATTAATTTGATTAAATAAAAGTTTATTTTCAAAGTAATTTGAAATAAACGTTACAATTTTGTTTCTTTTATTTTTTTACAAAATTATATTATGTGTTTTATGGTTTAATTTTCTATGTAGTATAAACTTCTAATTCTAATTTTGTTTTATAGTTTAGAATTCATGGCTACTGAGACTGCTCAAACCTCTAATTCAATCGATGTTGCGACTGCCCCAATCTTTCCTACTATTGTGACAGTATCACGGGGAAAAATCAAAAAAGTTATTAGGAACTAACTTTAAAAGATGGCAGCAAAAAATGCTATTCTATCTTACTACTTTAAATATAGCCCATTTCCTTCTAAGGATGCTCTTGTTCTGAAAGAGGATGAAACCAACCGACAAGTAGTTGTTGCAGTCGATGCTTGGAAGCATGCAGATTTCCTTTGTCACAACTATATCTTGAATGGGCTTGATAATACATTGTACAACATTTATAGTCCTATCAAGACAGCAAAGGCATTATGGGTGTCATTGGCAAAAAAATACAAAATAGAAGATGTCGGTTCGAAGAAATTTTTGGTGTGCAAATTTCTAGATTTTGTGATGGTTAATTCAAAGACTATGATCAGCTAAGTTCAGGATCTCCAACTTATTCTGCAGGAGATCCATACAGAAGGCGTGTCACTAAGCGAGTCCTTTCAAGTTGCTACCTTAATTGAAATATTACCACAAGAATTGAAGGAATGCAAGAACTATCTCAAGCACAAGCACAAACACAAGCACAAAGAAATGACTTTAGAAGAATTAATTGTGCGATTGAGAATGGAGGAAGACAACCGAACTTCTAAGAAGAGGGTTGGAAAACATCCTATGGAGTCAAAGGTTAATGTAGTGGAACATGCACCAAAAGCAAAGAAACGAAAATTTACAAGAGAAAGTTCCTCACAAGGTTCTAAGGGAGGGGACACCAAGAAGTTCAAATTTAATGGCAAATGCTACATCTGTGACGAAGAGGGACATCAAGCCAAAGATTGTCATAGCAAGCTGTCACGACCCAAACCCGCTCCTGTAGGTTAGGCATCGTAACCGGCCAGTAATCTGTGGATTACTGAAGGCCTCTGGACAGATAAGCATATAATAAGGGGGCTGCGGAAGCAATAATACAAAATAGACAAGGTCCAATGAGTTGTGGTAATGTACATGAGACAGTAGATTTCAAAACTTATATATATACCTAAGCATGTTGGTCAAAGATACCATATTTACAAAATATCCACAAGAGTGTAATTTCTAAGGTCTGACTTTACAAACAGACAGAGACCAGCATAAGTACAAAAAACAGCCATAAAACTGGACTTCAATCGGAACTTCCTCGGGAGGCACAATGGTTGGCTGACAAAAACAGAAACGAAGGCTGTCAACTCTGGCCCTGGTCACGCGCCAGCTCACTTACATATATAATATAAACTGTTAGCGAAAGCCCAGTGAATAATAACAGAGTAAAGGGGTTTCAATGAATGAGTCCGTACAGATTCGGAAATCATAATTCAGATTTGTATCAATTCATATTTTGTCCAGATCATATACAGAAATCATAAGGTATGCTTAAGTTTACGTGATACATCCATTAGCATTAACAGAAGTAGATGCAGAACAGATGCAGACACGTGAGGGTCACGAAGGACCAGTTCCATAAAGGAACCTCCGGATCCGTGTAATAGAGCAGAGATACGCTGAGCCCCCATGACGGGGCCTCCGGTACGGGTAATAGAGTGCTGACAGATTTAAGTTCTATAAAGGAACATCTGATACCGGGTAACAGCCAACAGATATCACACGATGCTAAGGATGCCACGAATACATAACAGAAATTGGACAATCATTCATTGTACAGAACATATCATTTCAGGAAACAGATCTCATTTTGTCACACAGAAAATAAATACAGTTGAACATAACTTTACTAAGTTATTACTCACAGTTGGCCTTGAAACAGACAGACGGAGCAGATTGGTTAAACAATACGCGGCACGTGACCTACATGGCACATAACAGATACATACTTGAAACACACGTTCAAATTGTCTATAACTTGTGTTGCTTGCTCTAAGTGTGTTTCTAACTTTTAGTCCTCATTATGGAGTCTTAAACATGGCCTAGGAATGCCTAGGATGGAATGAGGATGCAAGAATGCATTGGAAAACATTTCTCAAAATTTGCTGAAAATAAGGTCCACGCTCGAGCGTAGCTTTCCTCGCTCGAGTGGACATGCAGACAATGAATCCCCGCTCGAGCGTGACTTTCCCCGCTCGAGCGTGACTTTCCTCGCTCGAGCGGACTGTAAACTCTTGAAAAGTGTTGGATGCATGATTTTCACGCTTGACGGACGCTCGACCCCTGCTCGAGCGTGAGACTCAGACCCTCGCTCGAGCGTGAATTCCCTCGCTCGATCGGACTATAAAACACAAGAACTTCTGGGTATATGCATTTCATGCTCGAGCGTAAACATCTTTGCTCGAGCGGAAGTGCATGTACTCAGAGTGCACGCTCGAGTGTAGAGTTCCACGCTCGAGCGTGGATCAAATTTCAGGAATTTCCAGATTTGATCACCAAGCTCAAATTCGACCTCAAATGCATCGAACTCAGTTTTTCTAGGCCAAAACTTTGGAAAACATTTAATAACTCATCAAACAATATGTTTAAAGCATCAATTCAAGAAATCATGGCCCAAGAGCAACCCAATTGTACAAAAACTCAACATGAAGTTCAAGAATAATTTATGAACACAACATGCATGAACTTTTCTTGAATCAAACACTCCCTAAACATAATCAAACTTGGTAATTTAATGGAAAACATGATGGATGACCAAAATGTGAGTGAGGTTAACATATGCATGAAAGAAACCTTTGAAACTATGCTCAATTTGCAAAAAATTGTACATGCATGCATGGTATGGTTCAATCCTAGCATAATTCGCATTTAAATTCACTTAATTCACCAATGATCTTGTAGAATCTAAGTTAATTACTCAATTAAGAGTTTAGTCCCTTACCTAGAAGCTTCAATCTACAAAATTAAGGTTGAGGCTCTACAATTCTCCTTCAATTATCAACAATTTTTGTACTACCTTGAGTTGAGCTAAATCCCCAATTCTTGAACCAAATCCCTCCACTCTCACCCTCCCTCACGATTTCTTCCTCTCAAAGCTCAAGTGTGATAAAAAAAATGAATGAAAGAGGTGAGTGGGGTTCAATTAGCCTAATAAGTGGCAATTGGTCAAACATAAGCAAATGGCATTATTTTAATCAATTTAATCGTTCCGAACCGAATTTTAATTAAACCTACCATAAAATTCTATAAATCCTAATTAGCACATAAATCGAGTCAATTTCCGATTCAGACGCCGATAAGGCTTTCAATTCGTAAACCGAAACTAAAATGTGAACAGATCTTCTTACGCCTAACAGATATAAACACCACAATGCAACACACATATGCATTTTAATTCAAAATTTCGCCTTAATTACTAATTAGGCATAATTAATCATGGGTTAACGTTAATCAGAGGTCGGGGTTATTACACAAGCGCAACGGTAAAGGAAGTTCAAGTAAGAAACCTGCTCATGTCAATGTCACCGAATTGGACCGAATCTCTAACGGTGTTGATGACATATACCTTTCTGCCGTTGTCTTTGAGGTCAACCTTATCGAAAATCTTAAAGAATGGTTGGTGGACACTGGAGCCACTCGTCACATCTGTGCCGACAAAAAGATGTTCTTCTCATATTCTGTGGTAGACAATAGAAAACAACTGTTCATGGGCCACTCCTCGATTTCTAAAGTCGAAGGACAAGGAAATGTTATTCTGAAGATGACGTTTGGAAAGGAACTCACCCTTAACAATATGCTGCATGTACCAGACATTCATAAGAATCTTGTTTCCGGATCTCTGTTGAGCAAAAATGGGTTTAGGTTAGTTTTTTAGAGTGACAAATTTGTACTTATGAAAAACGGGATGTATGTAGGAAAATGTTACATGACTGATGGCCTTTTCAAAATGAATGTAATGACTATTATACCTTCTATGATTAATAAAAATACATCTTCTTCTTACTTGCTCGAGTCTTCAAATTTATGGTATGATAGATTAGGACATATTAATTATGGATCTTTGCGTAGATTAATTAATATGGAATGTTTACCTAAATTTGAAATTGATTCAAATCATAAATGTGAAATTTGTGTTGAGGCAAAATTAACTAAAACTTCTTTTCATTCAATTAAAAGAAATACTAAACCACTTGAATTAATTCATAGTGACGTTTGTAATTTTAAATCAATTCAAACTAGAGGTGGGAAAATATATTTTATCACTTTCATAAATGACTATAGTAGATATAGTTGTGTTTATTTAATTCAAACTAATGATGAAATTTTGAAAACTTTCATTCAATATAAGAATGAAGTTGAAAATTAACTTAGCAAGAAAATTAAAATTCTAGGAAGTGATTGATGTGGAGAATATGAATCACCATTCGGTAATTTTTGTAAAGAACATGGAATAATTCATCATACCACCGCTCCTTACTCACCATAGCAAAACGAAATTGCTGAAAAGAAAAATAGGACTTTAAAAGAAATGATGAATGTCATATTAATAAGTTTTGGATTATCTCAAAACTTGTGGAGAGAAGCCATACTTTCTACTAATTATATTCTTAATAAAGTACCCCGAAAAGTGAATCAAACACCATATGAAATGTGGCATCGAAGAGTACCATCCTACAAATACTTAAAAGTGTGGAGATGTTTGGCGAAAGTTGCTATTCCTAGTCCTAAAAAGACTAAAATAGGTCTGAAAATCGTTGATTGCATATTCATCGGTTATGCCAAGAATAGTAGTGTATATAACGGTTTAGACCCAACCTATTTCATGCTCTTAGATCTGGGATTCCGTACATTTAATGGTTGTTTATACCCTTTATCATCTTGTTAGTAGTTAAGTTGAGTTATTGGTTGTGTTTGAAACAGGTTGGGAGTTGGTTTTTCAATAGAGTTGTTGACCAGTTTTCTTCTTGTTCGCTCGAGCAGTGGTTTGGTCGCTCGAGCAGTCGTTTGGATCTCCTAGTATTTTTGTAGGTTTGCAAAACTTTTGGGAGTAGGGTATTCTTCGCTTGAGCGGTATTTCTTACACTGGAGCGGTTTCTGCGGTCTACAAAACTTTTAGGAGGGGGTCATTATGCACTCAAGCGGTGTTCTGGTCGCTCGAGTGATCTCACTTATTGTGTTTTACACATTGCTCAAGTGGTCTACACGTATATCAATTCAGGAAAGGGATTTTTAATTCACTTTTTCATTTCCTCTCTCTCTCTCTAAAACTTCCCAAACCCTAATTTCTTCTCATTTTCTCTCTAATTCTTGCTTAAAACCTCAAATACTCTATCACCCATTGATTTTTCCACCATTGCTCCTTGGAAAAAAAGGTTGAGCTCGTTGAAAGCTTCATTCTAATTGTAGATGATTTCGTTTTCGGCTCTGTCAAAAGTTTTGCCCTTGCTCTCTTCCTCTTCTACTCTTAAGGTAGGGATTTCTTCAACCTTTAATATGCTCCTTAGCTTGGTTATTTACTCTCTAGAAAGATTTAGTGATTTGGGGATTTTGGATTAAATCTAGGGTTTGATTTTGAAATGTAAAAGAAGGATTTTTCAAATAAATGCTTGAGAAGGAATGTGGAACTATGTATATTGATGGGTTGTATTGAAATATGGGATGATCTTTCTTTAAATGTGATTTTTGGAAATAAAGGAAGTTTTATTTGAAAATTATTGATGTTAGATAAATGAAAGGAAAATGAAGAATGTTAGGTTTTGAAAAGATATGAAAAATGTATATGTTGGTAATGATAGTGGAGTTGGATAAGTATTATCACTCCCATTTTGAAATTTAAAAGATTATATCTATTATTGGAAAATTTTATGTTGAAGAGAATATTTGTTTTGGGCTATCGGTGGAGGATAGCTTTGAATGTAGTAGAAATTGCATGAGAATTAGGTCAATTGAAACTAATTACTCATACATCTTGCATTAAGCATTCTCTCACACTTAATCATCGAAAATGGATTGTTTTGAGAAAAAATGGTGTATACCTTGGTGAATCTGATTAGGGGGTCCTTAGTGAAAGTCTAGAAACCCGCGCGGTTAGATGTCGATCCTTTCGGTTAGTCCCGATAAAATGACTTTCGTAGTGCTTATATAGCTTGCTGGTAAACACGTACCTAAAGATTCCCAGTGTTTTGTATTCACTGCCTTGTTTTCTAATGTAAAAGATTATTTTCATGAATTAAAATACAATGATGATGGCATTGCATTGTTTTGAGATGAAAAAGTATAATATTTGGCAAAAGACATACATATGTATGCACCTTATGATTTTATTATGTTTCATACTTAGTGTTAAAGTATCTCTACTAGGCTTTAGCTATCACGACCCAAACCCGCCCCTATAGGTTCAGCGTAATGACCGGCCAGTAATCATAAATTACCTACAGCCTCCATACAAATAAACCTTTAAAAATAAAATATAGGGCTTAGCGGAAGTCTAAAATGTTATAAAATTCATCCATTGAGCTGTGCATATATGAGGAGAACAAACATGTCAGACAAGGCTTCGTTTCAAGTTACATCAAACATGAGTACAATTCATGTCTTATAAAAATACAACCCCAACTATGTACAAATACAAATCCATAAATCCACACAAAAGGGGTTTGACAAGCATGGCTCCACACAAGCCTGACTACTTCACTTGGAAGCTCCACAAAAGGTTGACCCGGGTAAACTCGAGGCTATCTAACCCTGATGCTCCGTTTGCCCACCTATAATTACGTATATAAATAAATAGTGAGCTAAAGCCCAATGAGTAATAACAGAATAAAGAGGTTAAATGAATGAAGTTCGACAATAGTACAAAAACATGTCTTACAGTTCCGAAATGACTCTTAAATCATTTTCAAGGGAGGCATTCGCCATAATAGATCGAATTCTCAACAAAACATTTTGATTAGCCATAAAAGCATCTCTTTGTAGTAACAAAAGCCATTAGTACCATTATCTGTGGTACATCCATGAAGTGACAATTTCATTCCAATGATGGCGTATCATACTAGCCATGGTATTGTTACCCCCAAGCAAGGGCCTAGCCATGGTGTTGTTACCCCCAGGCAAGGGCCTATAGCCATGGTATTATTACCCCTAGGCAAGGGCCTAACCATGGTATTATTACCCCCAGGCAAGGGCCTATAGCAACGGTATTGTTACCCCCAAGCAATGGCCTATAGCCATGGTATTATTACCCCCATGCAAGGGCCTAGCCATGGTACTATTACTCCCAGGCAAGGGCCTATAGCCATGGTATTGTTACCCCCAGGCAAGGGCCTATAGCCATGGTACTATTACCCCCAGGCAAGGGCCTATATTCAATGGATGCCACAATATGGTTTCAAAACAGAACTTCATTCATTAAGGGTCATAACATTTCAATAAGCCATGTTATCAATCATCAAATCATTTTAAGAATTCATTCAATCAATCACATATCCATTTTGATAGCACTAACATTTTTGAAAGTAACGATAATTTGAACATATCTTTATAAGATTATTACTCACAGTGGTTTGCGGTGACACTTAGCCTCGACATCCACCTAAACGTAGCACATAACAAAGTACAAATGAAATTCCATTTCATTTTAATTCAATTCTCTTTATGCGTCTCTAACTTATTGTATGATTAACGGAGTCCAAATGGTGCCTAAGAATGCTTGGAGTGGCATGAGGATGCAAATATGCACTTAAAAGAGTTGGTATATTTTGCTGAAAATAGGGCCTCCGCTCGAACGTGACTTCCTTCGCTCGAGCGGGGGTCCAAAAACAAGGGTTGTCGCTTGAGCGTAACTTCCGTCGCTCGAGCGGTCTGCAAAAGTACTGGATACACGAATTTCCCGCCCAATGGTCGCTCAAGCAGAAGATTGAGAAAAAGGGGTCCTCGCTTGAGCGCCACTTTGGTCACTCGAGCGGACTGTAAAATTTTAGAAACTTCTGGGAGCTCGAATTCCATGCTCGAGTGTGGACTCCCTCACTCGAGCGGACAGCATGAATTCTGGAATTTCCAGAACTGTGTTTGAAGTTCAAACTTGATATTCAAAGTCCCAAATCTTGGGTTTTTGGTACAAAAACATGGAGGATCGCTATATAACATGAAAACACTTCCAATTGAAACCATTTATTCAAAATCATGGCAAATTCTCAACCATTAACTTTAATTTCAAGTTGTAAAATAAT
This sequence comes from Camellia sinensis, assembly GCF_055761805.1. Classification (NCBI taxonomy): domain Eukaryota; kingdom Viridiplantae; phylum Streptophyta; class Magnoliopsida; order Ericales; family Theaceae; genus Camellia; species Camellia sinensis. Next base: position 106,866,728 of record NC_138962.1, read on the forward strand.
GTTTAACTCAAATTGGATGCATATCTCTTCAAAACATATTCAAAACATGATCAAGTGGCATGAGAAGCATGAAGACATGGAGGATTCTCCAAATTAAGGTGTAAATGTGCCATGCATGTAGGATTTTCATGAATTCAAACTCAAATTATGCATGCATGTGTGTAATTCAACTCCAATTCATCCTATTCATAACAACTCATGCTCAACCTTTTCAAATTCAATCTAATGATCCTATAACCCCATGAACTTAGTTTCTACATGGTTCAATTCTAAGAATTTAGGATGAATCTCATACCTATTGTGTGAATTCAAGTGTGTTATAGCTCCAACCCTTCAATCTTCCACAATTCTCTACAATCTCTTCTTCCTCTCTCTCTAAGTGTTGAGTTCAACTCTCCTCTCTCTCTCTCTCTCAAATCTCAGCCCAAGAGTGTATAAAATGAGTTCAAAGCTTAAATTGAGCCTTATATAAGATGTGATTAAGTTAGCCTAATTAAATGTGGTTAGGATTAATGAATTGGGCTTAACTTTAACTAATTCAATCAGTTTATTCTAATTATTTTGATCCAAATCAAATTTCAATTGAAGTCACCATAAAATTCTAAATATTCCAATTAGCTTATTGGGCTAGTCAATTTCAGCTTCTGAAGTCATCTAGGCTTTCAATTTCCGACTCGAAGTTATCGATTTAAACAGATATTCCATACATCAACAGATAATTATCTAATGAAACACATAATCACACAATCAAGCACATAATCATGCAATTAAACTTATTTAAATTATATAATGTACTAGTTTAGAGGTCAGGGTCGTCACATTAGCTCACCCTATGTAGAAAACAATTTTCAGGTGCTAATGATATGCCTCCACCAAGGACTTAGCTTGGAAGGACCGTGGAGCTAAAGGCCCATTTTTGTTTCTTTTGTTGTAATTACCTTTTGTACAAGCCTCGAGCTTTTGTAATTGTTTTGGACTTAATCCATTTGTTGTAACTAACCAATGTCTTGGAAAGATGTAGCCATTAGGGCATAAACTTATCTGTATTACCTTTTATCTCGATTCTCTCCTATATAGCATATGCTATAATTCAGGATTTATGAATGTATATTTGCATATGTCGTCTTTTGTATGGTAAAGGTATATGAATGAAAGGCTAATATTTCGCATGTTATGTCTTCTATTGGATATCATGGTATGAGATGTCATTGTTATTTCGGGAGGACGTTATAGTGCATATCGGTTTTTGATTTATAAGTCAGAACACTCAAAAATGCATGTAAATACTATTATTGAATCTAGGAATGCATGATTCTTTGAAAATGTGTTTCCTAATAAAACTGGACAAGAGACTAGCACTAACAAAAGATCTTATGATGCTATTGCTAGTCATGATTAAGAACAAGATCAATTATAAGGACAAGAGAAAGATCAAAATAAAGAAGATGAACCTAGGTGTAGAAAACGTGCTAGAACCTCAAAATCTTTTGGTCCAAATTTTTTGATCTTTTTGTTAGAAAATAAGCTTTCAACTTGTACAAAAACTATGTCCAGTCATGAGGCTTCTTTATGGAAAGAGGCTGTAAATAGTGAAGTTGAATCCATCTTACAAAATCTCAGAGAATAGGTGGATTTGCCACCAGGTTGTAAACCTCTTGGATACAAGTGGATTTTCAAGAGGAAAATGAAAGCGGATGGATCAATTGACAAATACAGGGCAAGACTTGTGGTCAAAGGTTACATAGACAAAAAGAAGGTCTTGTTTATTTTGACACATATTCACCAGTTCCTAAAATAACATTCCTTAGAATGCTAATTGCCATTGCATCTTTATACAATCTAGAAATTCATCGAATGGATGTGAAAATAGCTTTCTTAAATGGTGAGTTAAATGAAGAAATTTATATGGAACAACCAGAAAGATTTTTTGTTCTAGGGAAAGAAAAGAAAGTGTGCAAATTGGTTAAATCATTATATGGTTTAAAACAAGCGCCAAAGCAATGGCATGAGAAATTTGACAATGCAATGATGTCAAATGGATTTAAAATTAATGAATGCGACAAATGTGTTTATGTTAAGAACACGAACAAATGTTTTTTTTAGTATGTCTTTATGTTGATAATATGCTCATCATAGGTATTAATAATAACATGATTAAAACTACTAAGAAAATGTTGAATAAACATTTTGACATGAAAGACATGGGGATTGCTGATGTAATTCTTGGTATGAAAATTACCAAAACATTAGAATGAAATGCTTTGTCACAATCACATTGTATTGAGAAAATACTTGACAAATTTAGCAAAGATGATAATCATCTTGCTAGAACATCTATGGATATTAATCTGTTTCTCTCTAAGAATGTACAGGAAAGTATTTCTTAATTAGAGTATGCCTAGATTATTGAAAGCTTAATGTGCTTGATGAACTGCACTCGTCTAGATATAGCCTATGCAATAAGTAAATTAAGTAGATATACGAGTAATCCAAGAGTAGAACACTGGAAAGCTATTATAAGGATTCTAAGATATCTCAGATTTACTTGTAACATTGGGCTATACTATACTAGATATCTAACGGTACTTGAAGGATACTGTGATGCAAATTGGATATCGGATACTAGAGACTCAAAATCCACCAATGGGTATGACTTTACTCTTGGTGATGCGGCTATATCTTGAAAATCTTCCAAACAAACTTGCATTGTTAGGTGTACTATGGAATTAGAGTTTAGATAAAGCTGGGAAAGAAGTAGAATGGCTTTATCACTTCCTTGAAGATAGTCCAATGTGACTGAAACCTATGTCTGCTATATGTATACATTGTGATAGTCAATTGACAATAGGTAGTGCATAGAGTCATATGTATAATGGTAAGTCACGACATATTCGTTGTCGACATAACACTGTGAGACAACTACTCTCTAGTGGAATTATTTCCATTGAATATGTGAAGTCTAAAGACAATATAGCGGATCCACTAACCAAAGAGTTAGTAAGAGAGTTAGTTGAGATTTTATCGAAGGGAATGGAACTTAAGCCTATTAAATAAGAGTTACCACAATGACAACCCAACTTAGTTGACTGGCGATCCCAAGATCTAGGTTCAAAGGGACAACAAAGTTGTGTATGACTCATAAGGATCACTAGGGAGTCAAACTTCTACCAATTTCTATGATGAAATAGTGATGTCTGCAGCGTGTTAGGATAAGCAATGCTTTTAATGATTCTCATATCTAGGAATACCTAATGGAGTATGGCAGGATACTCTTCATAAGAATCATCTATATGACTATGAATTGGGCCGGTTCTACAAGATTTGTGAGGGCTACATTTCTCTAGAGCACTTATGAAGTACCAGGTTGTTCAGGGCCAAAATGAACACAATCGTGATAACCAAACTGTTTCTGGAAATATGCTATGTGAGTTTTATTGTCTTAATTTACATGAATGGCTGAACAGTTCAAGACATCATGTTCACTGATTAGCTAGTACATCGGATAGTGTCTCACAAGAGAAGATTCAAAGCCAAAAGCAACCTATCCTTTGCAGAATATCTCCGATTTCTGTTCTCTCTTTAGAAACATCATGTTGTTGCATTTTCTCTTCGTCAATTCCATTCATGTGGGGAATTGTTGGAAAATTTAGTTTTATAGGCTTATTTTGAGCCAACTTTGAGCCCAAATTTTAGTGGAGCCCACAGATCTTTTGAAGTGGGTCCAAGTGGTGACGTGTTCCTTGTCGTATGGCAAGTCATACGGTGAAGACGGTTCAGCAAAATCATTTATGGGTGAATGGGAAGTTAACGTCGTTTTCGGTTTCGTGAAATAGGAAGTTGAAGAGACAAATGTGGGTTACTTTGTTTTGGTTATCCTACATAGAAACAATAAGAGAGTTTGCAAGAGTATATAAGTTCTAAGTTGACATACTTGGGATGGGCCCCAAGGGGCACCCCAAGTTTTGTAAGGAGGGAAGTTATGAACAAAGTGGGTTTGACCCAAATCCACCGCACATGTGCACGAGCCGCCACCGTCATCCAGCCGAGAGAGGCGCGTATGGGTTGTGGGTCGAGTCCTAACTTTGATTTTTTGGACAAAATTCCTTTGAAAATTTTCAAATTCTTGTTGGAAAATTTAAATTCCTAACGAATTAATTCAAACTTTTGTGCCAAAATTTGAATTCGAATTCGAACTTTTGCTTCCCGAAACAATGCCTCTCTAGTCACCTCTCTTCATTTTCTGGCAGTTCAAGATTTCACACTTGTTCAAAGGGTTTTTTACCCTACCGAACAGACACCTCTTTGCCTATAAATACAAGATCCTCCAGCAAATTCAATTCATCTATTTCCTTCCTATTTTTTTTTTCTTTCCTGCATCTGTTCTTCATATTAGTTTATAGAAATTTAGAGAGTGCAGAACTTAGGTTCTGGTTTGCAAGAAAGATTGTTTGTAGTGCTACTACAATCTGTGATATTGATCATTGTAGTGCAAAACTTAGGTTCTACATCGAATTGTTGCTTCCTGGAACAATGCCTCTCCAGTCGTCTCTCTTCATTTTCTGGCGATTCAAGATTTCACATTTGTTCGAAGGGTTTTCTGCCCTTCCGAACAGACACCTCTTTGCCTATAAATACAGGATCCTCCAGCAGATTCAATTCATCTATTTCCTTCCCTTTTTTTCTTTCTTTCTTTCATATGTTCTTCATATTAGTTTATAGAAATTTAGAGAGTGCAGAACTCAAGTTCTGGTTCGCAAGATAGATTGTTTGTTATGCTACTACAATCTGTGATATTGATCATTGTATCCTGGGAGATAGACGCCAATAATCCGTGAGAACCTGTGCAACGACAAATTTGTCTTAAGGACAGAGTGTCATGCACTTGACTTGATCGTATTTTTGCTATTCTAACTTTTCGATACAAGAACTTCTTGTAAGTAATTTATTTTCTTTATTTGAGTCTTATTTTATACACAGAAGATTGTTCCAATAGATATAAATTACTTTGACGCAAAAATTCATCAACTTAGTTGTCAAGTTTACCAAGTTGATAAGAAATCCAACATTGGAGTAAAAAATTAGAGAATCTTAAAAAGAACAAATTTTATGAGTTGCTAAGAGGCATTTCCAAGCAAAACTTTCTTTCGACAAAAGCCATGGCCAAGGAAAAATTAAGTTATGAAAATGGCATGCCTGAGGGGCAATTTTTCAAGCCATTAATTGAAGAAGAAGACCAACTTCTTTTGCCAAAGGATATTGAGCATTTTAATGTTAACAATCCAATTGGAAGGTATGATTTTAAGTCAAATATGACAAAAAATGTTGAACAACCATCACAAAATGATGGTGAAAATTCAATTGGAAGACATAGTTTTAAGACAAACATAGCTAAATTTGATAAACAACCATCACAAAATTATGGTGAAAATCCAATTGGAGGGCATGATTTTTAGCCAAACATGACTAAATTTTATGAACCATCACAAAATGATGGTAAAAATCCAATTAGGGGATATGATTTTAAACTAAACATGACCGAAAATTTTGAACAATCCACATTTGATGAATTTGAATTTTGTGATATTGCTAATTTTGTCAAAAAATTTAATTTTCTAAAGTCAATTGACATTATGATTTCTATCATCCAACAACCACAATAGCATTGTGGGTTACATCAAAAATTAATTTTGATGTAGTGGTTTACAAAAAGAAATTCAGAATTTTATTTCTATTTTTTATATAATAGTAATAGAGGAGTATTTCGATGTGGCCACACAAAAAAAAAAAAAATTATATATATATGGCCAATCGATTATAATTTTCATAGTTTCTATTATGTATTTATGTTCATACAACTCCTCAAGAAATCAAGTGCTCTTATTTTTAAAGAGTTGGTGGGGTATTGTTTGCACCATAAATAAATTTTTTGTCAATTATGACTAGGTTTAAATTTTCTATTACTTCTTCTTCTTCTTCTTCTTCTTATTATTATTATTATTATTATTATTATTATTATTATTATTATTATTATTATTATTATTATTATTATTATTATTATTATTACGCAGGAAAATCTTTAAGGTTAAAGAGAAGTTAAGACAAGTTTTGAAGATTCGAGGAATAGAAGACACATGGCATTGTAAGAAAGGAGATTGAAGATTTCGGAAGTTAAAAGTAGTTATTTAGGTGGTGGTTAATGGAAGTTCTTCCTTCATTTTTTCTATAAATTGCCATTAATGGCTCTATTGTAAGACACTAACAAATCAATACATGATTTGATTTCTATTTCTTTTCTATCCTAGGAGTAAATCTAATCTACATAGGAGTTGTTTAAATTTAGATAGGAGTGGTTTTAATATACTTTACTTGTATTTGATTGTTCATTCAATCATTTATATCATCATCTTCTTCTTCTCTCTTTCTCTTTTTCATTTGTACTGCCATTATTTTTATTCCAAGGAAGTCCTTGAACTTTCAAGGCATAAAATCTCAACACAATTGCTTAATCATTGTGTTGTTTGGTGAAATTTTAGTTAAGGCTTTATCGATCTAAGCCTAACAAAATTTTTACTAACAGTAGCGATTGATTTGTATGCAATTTAAGTAAACTAAAACAATAAATAAATAAAAAATAACATATGCATACATATTATGTGTTACTTATATGGTAAGAATTTTCTTTACCACACCAAAACTCTGAGTTTCGAGTCTTATCCACCCCTGGCATAAAGAGAAACAAGACTTCAGGCTACTAAGTTTAGTCTTCACATATGTAATACTACAATAATCTTCTACCATTTGATCAAAAAATAAAAATATATATGTACAAATTACACTGATAGTCCCTGTATTTAAGTCTTTGTATCATTTTAGTTTCTATAATTTTAATTGACTCGATTTCAATCTTGAATTTATAATTTTGTCTCAATTTAATCCAATTACTTACAATTGTTAACATTTTTTAATAAAAAAATATCCACATAAGTGACATTATGTCATATTTTTTAAGGCAAAATTATAAACTTGTTCAACTCAGTGACAGTGAGTTAACCAATTTAGTGATATTTTTCATCAGAAACACTAACCGTGTTATCAATTGAACCAAATTGATACAAAATTTAAAATTAAGAGTTAAAATTGAGTTAATTAAAAGTGTAGTGACCAAAATAACACGAGGTAAAATGTAGGGACTATTAGTGTAATTTTTCCTATTTGATTTAACTCTTTTTCTTCTCTTTTTGTGTGGATGAGGGAGACACAAACCCAAGTCAAAGGATCACAAATGAAGTAGGAAAACAAATTTCTGGTAAAGTATTGAGCTCTTTGTATTTGTTGTTTGTGCTATATTGTATGTTCTACTGTTATGGAACTATAGTTGAATTAATTTGATGAACACATCCATAACTTGAATTTTATGGAACTATAGTTCAACTGAATTTTACGGAAGCTTTCAACCATATTTCTTGTAACATTGACAAAATATACAAACTTCTTGCTAAGAAAACAACCATATTTCTGTGATATGGAATTGTTGTTGTTGACACACGAATTGGCGCATGTTCATCCCACGTCGACTAAATAATGAATAATTCAATTCGTTCGTAGCCAATTTGCAATGATCCCACCACCCGTTGCCTTTCTCCTCTCTCTCCTATTGCCCCTGTCCCTCCATTGACCCCTCTCTTTCCCGCCACCCTCGACACTCGGCAAACTCTCCTCATCCCCTCAATCCCCTCTTTCTCCAACTCCCCCTTACAAGTTACGATTGGACTATCCATGCGAGTTCTATTTTTTTCATGTAAGCCCCACATAATTATTCAACAAAATGCCAAGCAAACATAAATTTTATCAAAAAATCTATAAAACAAAATAACTTTACTAAAATTCTTACTGAATGCACATTTTGCCAAGCATGATTGGATGTTCAAAAAATGAGTTCACAACACCAATATTTGAGAAACTAATCATGGTCAGCAACATGTCCTTTTGTAAGATTTTAGTAAAATTATGGGTTTGTAGACTATATTATACGCAAGTTCCATACAAGGCTGACATGGTATTAACATTTTTATAATTATAAATCCCTGTCATGAATCTGTTTACTTTAAATTAATGAATAAAAATGAACCATATCATTATTCTATAAAAAAGTAAACAAAATATGCTTTTATACCATTACTCAGTTCTCTACAATATTATTCCAGTTCTTAGAATGCAAATCAAACCAATCCTTATCGTTCCAGTAAATCAATCATAACCCCTTGCATTCACATTTCCTTGTAATATACTACTACTGAAATCTATATTATTATAGCAAAATATTACATATTAGCTACACACAAACAATCCATCACTGAATCTTCACCCACATACCAGAACTTGGTATACTAGCATGCACAACAAACAACAGATAGTAACCTGGTGGTGCAATCTCAGCTGTTGAAGGCCCTATTGTAGTTACCCTATACTCCTCTGACCTGACACAGTATAGTTCACTCGTCTTCAGCACCACCATTCTTTGGTTCATACCAAACGAATGTGTTGTAAACGACGGTGCAACAATTCTCACCGATACAACACTCAGTTTCAGGAACCTCAGCACTGTGACAGTAACCCAAAATGACTGCATATACCTGAAACTCTCATTGATATTCATAATTTTGGGACGTATTGGGTCGTACTCGGGTCTCAAGTAGGGCGATGAATAGGCTTCCAACCTCAAGTCTGTTGGGTATTGTACCCTAGTGAAGTTGTAGTATGGATGTGGGTTGTTTTCTCCAACTAAAACACGACCATCAGTTAGCATAACAGCACTCGAATGGTACATTCTTGGCCTTGTTGCAGGGGACATGACTGAAAACCGGCTGTCCTCAACCCCGTGGGGCTTGTAAATCACCGGTCGGGTAACCGGGTTTTGCCCAATTTCCTAACCCGCAGTACCTGATCCGGCACCATTGATGATGACCACGTCGCCAGTGGGAAGAAGTATCATGTCACTCATCACACGAGGCATCGGCATGTCCTCCATGGCCCAACTAAGATTTTCATCTGTGACCTTTATGCGTCCGCATGAGCGACTCGCAGCATCAAAGATCCCTTGTTTAGCCCTGGAGAACACACCACGGGGTGCATCGCCGCATACTATAACCTCAGCCTCAATGGGCTCGTTTTCATCTATGGGGAGCAACACAGATGAACCTGAGCTAGGGTAGTTTCGAGGATCATCGACGGTTATTGAAGGGAACTCTCTAACAATACGATTTTGCTTGTACTCTAGAGATATAGCTCTTGTGTTGGCAAAAATAAACAAGTCTCCGTCTGGCAATAGGTGTACAAATGGGTACAAGTTGTTCTCATCATCATCTGTAGTTTCTTTGAGAAATTCAAGCCAGAAAGAAGATGAAGATTCAGAGTTTCTAGGGTAGAACTCGTAGTTAAACTGTCTCCTTCCATCGATGATGATAATTCGACCATATGGTAGTCTTTGATTTGTTGCATACCATCTACGCTCCGATAGATAACCGAGAAACTCAACCCAATCACAGGACTTATCATTGCATGGGGCTAACGTGCGCACTACATGATCACCGTCATTGTAGCCTCCGGTCCGGACTAGCGTTCCATCGGGGAGAACAGAACCAGAGGAGCACCACGTATCAGTCTCTACCATTAGTGGCCGAAAAGTGTTAGTGCTCGTGTCATAGAGCAGAGAGTGAGCAGTGCAGTCATTTTTTAGGACATTATCGGAAGGGTCATACCGGCAACGACCATAGGGGAGAGAGAGATTAGAGGGGCCAAAATCAGTCCTATCAAACATGACAACCTTGTTGTTATGTAGTAGTTGCATGTGCATAGCCGATATGCCAATGCTTGCGTGCAAGAGACACCATTCGCCTTCACGGCCAATTTGGCACATGGCCGGAAATGGATTGAGGAGGAGGAGGAGGATAAATAACAATACTAGTAGAAAGAAGGTGACCATTTTGGTGAGAGAGAGCAGTGTGTATATGGGTAGGGAGAGGGAAAATAGGGCTTTGGAAATCTGTTGTTGAGTTCTTGGTTAGGGATGAGTAGGGTTGATGGTGGGAATGGGTATTGATACGAGTTTCTATGTGTATATTATATACTTAATAATTGTTATATCTAATTAATGTGCAAGGATCCTCTAGAGTTTTTTTTTTTCCCTAAAGTTTCCTAAAGTGGTGCATTATGTGGTTGAGATTTAATGACAAGTCACATCAATTTTTTAGCATTAAATCTCAACCACACAATACACCACTTTAGGAAACTTTAGGAAAAAAACACTCTAGAGGATCCTTGGTGCTAATTAAACTAATAATAATAAGGGTTATAACAAGTAGAAGTTTTCATGTAAAGATTTAAGAACACTTGGGGGATGAGCATCAGACAAGGGAGGCATTCAAGAATTGCATTAGAGGTCAAAAGAAGTGAACCCAAAATTGAGGGTCACTTCCTTTCGGAGTGTAGAAAGTATAGGGAAGTGAAGCTTGGAGTGCTACTATTAAGCTTTTGGACTCATGTAATTTGTGTGAAAATCATGTAGGCCCCTCTCTAAATCAATAGTTAAATTCCATATATATATATATATATATATAATATTTTAATATTGATGGTTACACCTACATCCCAATATTTTCCCAATATTTCTGTAAACAATTTTGTTTCTATTTCATTCAATTTCCCTTCCTTTTCTTTGTTCTCCACAAATTTAAGATCTAAACACAACCTTAAGGGGTCAACTGAGGAACTCCAATGACTCTAGACATTAATTGTTCCAACACTCTCAACTATATACATATATATATATATATATATATATATATGTATATATATATATATATTCAAGCCAAGTGCAATGAATGGACATTGAGTAGAAAGCATATACATAGAAAGCAAACTTTTTCATGTATGATGCTTTAGAACCTATACATGAGAGGAAACCAGTCTCAACTCTCCAGTTACACAACAAGCACAACTTAATTCCTTCTACCTTTTGCCAAACTAATAGCTCTATAAAAATGACATATTGACACAAATAAAGAGGCAAAAAGTATAGGATAAAAAAGAGGAAATAAAAAAGTACAAATAAACAGGGATTATAAATATTGAGGGTTCAACCTAGTTCCTTCTACCTCTGCTTCGTCTAGAGGCAACTACTGTCCTTCCATCTTCTACATTCGATTGGAACTCTGAAGCATCGACTTCTGAATCATTGTCCCTTATGCTATTATCATCGTTGCCCATCACTAATAGCATGGTGCATAATGAGGAAGCAAACAAAAAAATATAAAAGCACAAATGAAAAAATATAAAAGCACAAACGAAGTATAATATACAACAATAGTGATATCTTCCATCCAGCAAGCATGTTGAGCAAATTTCAACTAGAAAATTTTCATCATGGTGATTGGTAATATTATAAGAAGATGACATAAATCTAGGCTTGTAGCCACTTCAAATTCTTCAATTGGTGTTTCTTCCTTAAAATAAGGTATTGCAGAGAAATGATTCTCCCATACTGCAGAAGAGTCTTTTCACCACCAAGCTTAGCAAAAAGTTTTTACCAGCTTTTTGCATTTAACATGATTCATGTTGTTACATGAAACATAACTAATTTCTACTAGAAATGCTAGGAACCATGAAAAGTTACCCCAAAACGAGTTGTATGGTGTAGATTTAAAGTGGGTTGAATGTGGGTCACACCTCGAATGATTGTGATATCCATAGATGTATTTGTCTGGGTAATTTTCTGATTGTTTTTTATGGGTTTGTGGTATTGTTGAATTTCTTCATGCAACCAAGTACTACATAATACATGTTGCTATATATTGTAGTGCAAAAAGTTTTTGAGTATAACAGGGTACATAATGACATTTGAATGAAATCTTTTATCCTACCTTCTTTTCCTGTATTCATTCATAATTTATTATCCTTATATATGGCATACAAAAAATATATCTAATTTATATAGTTTGTATGTGTCCCTCACATGCCGTGTCTACATTTTTTGAAAATTTCCATATTAGCATGTCCATGTAGTGTCCATGCCCATGCCCATGCCCATGCCCATGCTTCTTAGCTACTAAATGGTATTATCAAATGATGCCAATCTATAATAATTGTTCCACTATGTTTATTTCATTTGGAAATATTTCATCATTCCCTTATCGAAATACTCCATAAACAGAACAAACATGAAAAACAGCTTAACAGAAATAGTGAATTACACTCATTTATCAGGTATAAAACATTTTCGGTCAAGGAAACACTATAATTACCTGTTGGATATGAAGAACAACACCTCTCAGAGGATTCGTTTCCTTTAGTATTTGAATTGACATATAGTTACCTTCCAAAACACTCTTCATGCATAATCATTCATTTCTCTACTATCTGCATAAAGTTGTTTATAAAGAACTCTGCCAAACAACCAATTAGCAAAGGTCACAAAACTGAAAACAAATGCATATAATTTGCAAAGGAAACAAATTGGGAATGAAAGATATAAATGAGCAAGAAAATGGTTTGGGGAGGGGGGTTTGAAATGAATTGGCTAACAAATACATGAAGCCATTACTATTTGTTATCATCATAATAGAATGAATGTGGAAAATATAATTTGCCTCTGTTCATTAATGGTATACACAACTTAACCTCTTCTTCAGCAATTATATCATTATCATTTATAAAAGGCTAAGCCAATACATACTTGGAGTATATTGAGTTCAATACTATAAGAAATCTGGATGACAAAAATTTTGATCTTTGGCCCTTTTTAACTACAATTTCTTGTATTATTATTTTTATGACTAATAAACAAAAATAATGAAGGAGGAAACAGAAACAATTACACTAATATACTTAAGACCACTCGACCTGCAACCAATGGCATAGCCAGAATCTTAGTTCACCAAGGTCATATTTAACAAGTATCATCAATATCATTATGTCGGATTTGAGTTCTACACAATCTATATCAAAATTAATTTTCATATAATCCATTGTAATTTTATATATTTTTAATCACATCAGCAAAAGTAATTTAAATTTGTCAAATTACATATTAAACTAAAAGTTGGGACATTAATACTATTGCTTCAACAAAAATTAAGCAAAGATCTACACTTACACAATTGTTCACAATGAGTTTTGTTTTTTGAAATCATTATATGATAACCTTATTACTTATGCTATCAAACACATTTTTTCAATCTATATTCTCATGAGAGGGTAATTTATTAATAAATTAGGCCGAGCTAAGGAAGAGGCTTCTTTGGAAGTTGGGCCGCACATCGGACCGAGATAGGAGCTGCTGTTGCTCGGTCTAAAAACCAATGAGCTTAGGCCAAGTGAAGTTCGAACCAAGCTATGGGGCTGAGGTGTTTGGGCTTCACAAATTGGACCTCGCCCTTGTTAGCCAGGTCAGAGATTGCTGCAGTTAACTTAGTCTAAACAGACAAAACCGAGGTAACATCTATAACGAGGGCCGAGCTATGTGTAGCATGGCAGGGTGGCATTCATTAGATCGGCTTCCAATCAAACGATCCGAATGGTAGGGGACCGAGATAAGTCAGTTTGGTCAGGAATGTATAAACCGAGGTAAAGGGTTAAGCCATCTCACTTGGCTTGCAGTGATGAGACTCCTAGTAGGACTCTGCTAAGGAGAGTTAGAGTCCTACTGGGATTGTGCAAACCATCTCACTTGGTTGGTAGTGAGTAGGAGTGTGACTCCTAGGAGGACTCTGCTAAGGAAAGTAGAGTCCTACTAGGATTGTGCAAAACCGTCTCACTTGGTTGGTAGTGAGTAGGGTGTGTGATTCCTAGGAGGACTCTCATAGGGAGAGTTGGAATCCTACTAGGAATGTGTCAAGCAGAGTCTATAAAAGCTTATGACCAGACCTATGTATAGGTATCCCAATTCTTACTCTAGAATACACGGAGCTTATTGTCTATTGTTTAGTTGCTGACTTAGGCATCAGAGGGGTTTCCGGAACACACCCGCTGGTTAGCTCACGTTTGTATTTTCAAGTGGCAAAGCAACATTGTTTGGAGGAGTGCAAACTTGATCAACAGGATCATACGAGAAGAATTATTTCGTGCTCGTACAATTGGCGCCGTTTGTGGGAAGTTCACAAAGAGCAAATCCTCTTGATCAAGTTTTTCTCTATAGTTGAAAGCAATGGCGCACAATGAAGACTTGCCGCAATCTGCTATTGATAGGCGAACATCGGAAGGGGGTGGAAGGCGCGAAGGTTTACCTTCTATCCCAGCCATGGCGGAATTAGATCCCCAGTGAAGGAATCCGCAATGAGAAGCAAGAGAAAGACAGGGCTCAAGTCCACACCGCTCTCAAAGCCCTGATAGACAGAGGCGGAAGATGGATCCTCAGGTTCTCGAAGATCGCGTAAGGGAGCAAGACGAAGTAATAAGAAGAATGGCAGCTGACATAGAGTCTATGAAGAGCAAGATAAAAGGCAAAGGAGTGGCAGCAAAAGAGGGGCGCAAAGGCAACACACACTCTTGCCACTCAGAAGATCGTGACAGACAAGTCACACCATCACAAGCTGAAAGTAGAAGCCTCAGGTCGGGCTATACACAATCAAAGACTTCCAGGACACGCTACTCCAGGCCTGAGAGAATGAAGATTGAAAGAGCTCAAATGAGAGAAGACACTCGGGTGCGCACCAAGGTAGAGTCCAGCATAATAGCGAGGTCAGATGAAACACCTTCGGAAAAAAGTTAACACGGTCGATAAGAAGGACCAACCAAGAAAAAAATCTTTGCCCAACTGGGGGCAAAGTGGGTTGGCAGGATTGGCTAACTCTTTCTAACAAGTCTTTGCCCGACTGGAGGGCAATCAAGAAGCATAGTTGGCCTGAATAACCAACTTTGCACTCTCTTCAGCTAAGATTAGGATCGGGGTTGAAGAGGTTGGCCGGAAAAACCAACACTTCTCCTAAGCCAAGATAAGGATCGAGGTTGCAGAACGTTTGGCAGGAATAACCAAACACTTCGCTCCAGGTTGGCAGGAATAATCAACTTTGAGCTCTCTTCAGCTAGGATCAGGATCTGGGCTGAAGATGTTGGCTGGAAAAATCAACACTTCTCCTAAGATAAGATAAGGATCTAGGCTGCAGGAAGTTGGCAGGTTTGACCAATAAGTCTTCGCCCGACTGGGGGGCAATCAAGAAGTTTGGCAGGAATGGCCAAGCATTTAGCTCTTCTTCAAATCGAGATAAGGATCCGCGCTGAAGAAGGTTGGCAGGAATAACCAACATTTAGCTCTCCTAAGCCGAGATAAGGGTCTAGGCTGCAGGAAGTTGGTAGGTTTTACCAACAAAATTTTTTTGGAACTCTTTGGCCAGGATGATGGTTACTTCGGCCAAAGCAGGTTGGCAGGTATGACCAACCAAATTTTTGAACTCTTTGGCCGGGATGATGGTTACCTCAGCCAAAGCAGGTTGGCAGGTATGACCAACAAAATTTTTGGAACTCTTTGGCTGGGATGATGGTTACCTCGGCCAAAGCAGGTTGGCAGGTTTGACCAATAAATTTTTGAACTCTTTGGCCGGGATGATGGTTACCTCGGCCAAAGCAAGTTGGCAGGGTTAGCACAAAACCGAGTTAGTCTGCTCGGCGAGATACAGAAAGAACGACTCGCCATACGATTGCAAACTCGAAGGATATATACGTTGAAGGCAAAAAAGCAGGACTATTCAAATTTTTGGCATGACGGCGGTAACAGGAGAATGAGGATATTGGGGGCACGCCATGTATCCTGGGAATGACGTCGTACCAGATTTTTTGGAAGGACATGTTGAGCAACTAACAAGACTTGTTGGGACTGAATGAGTTGTGAGACCGAACAAACTTCTCTAGTTCGGCAGAGTTGAGCGTTTTTAGCTCGGCTAGAGGAAAGTAATCTCAATCATGCTGTGCAGATGGAATTAAGGGGTAATTGAGAGGGTAATTTATTAATAAATTGGGCCGAGCTATGGAAGAGGCTTCTTTGGAAGTTGGGCCGCACATCGGACCGAGATAGGAGATGCTGTAGCTCGGTCTAAAAACCAACGAGCTTAGGCTAGGTGAAGTTTGAACCGAGCTATGGGGCCGAGGTGTTTGGGCTTCACAAATTGGACCTCGCCCTTGTTAGCCCGATCAGAGATTGCTGCAGTTAGCATGGTCTAAATAGACAAAACCGAGGTAACATCAATAACGAGGGCCGAGCTATGTATAGCTCGGTCGGGTGGCATTCATTAGATTGGCTTCCAATCAAACGATCCGAATGGCAGGGGACCGAAATAAGTCAGCTTGGTCAGGAATGTATAAACCGAGGTAAAGGGTTAAGCCATCTCACTTGGCTTGCAGTGATGAGACTCCTAGTAGGACTCTGCTAAGGAGAGTTAGAGTCCTACTAGGATTGTGCAAACCATCTGACTTGGTTGGTAGTGAGTAGGAGTGTGACTCCTAGGAGGACTCTGCTAAGGAAAGTAGAGACCTACTAGGATTGTGCAAAACCGTCTCACTTGGTTGGTAGTGAGTAGGGTGTGTGATTCCTAGAAGGGCTCTCATATGGAGAGTTGGAATCCTACTAGGAATGTGTCAAGCAGAGTCTATAAAAGCTCATGACCTGACCTATGTACAGGTATCCCAATTCTTACTCTAGAATACACAGACCTTATTGTCTATTGTCTAGTTGCTGACTTAGGCTTTGGAGGGGTTTCCGGCACACACCTGCCGATTAGCTCACGTTTGTGTTTTCAGGTAGCAAAGCAACATTGTTTGGAGGAGTGCAAACTTGATCAACAGGATCATACGAGAAGAATTATTTCGTGCTCGTACAATTCAAATAATCATTCATTCAACCATCGCTCTCTGAATCCAAAAAAAAAAAAAAAAAAATCACTCATTCAGTTACATATTTGATTTAAACTGCATCGTCACTAAAGATCGTTTCATAGTTGTAATTGTTACTGGTGGGATCAATGACAATTGTACTTGTTATTTTCACTGCACTTTTATATAAAAAAATAATTAAAAAAATCAAAATTTGTATTCTAATGCGCATTGTGTAATTTTATAAAATAAAAACAAATTTTAGAGCATATTGATAATGCAATAGAATAAGAATAACAATTATTTTGTTTCTCTAATTTCACTGGGTTCAATTTGAAAAATCTCAAATATTTTTGATAAATTTTTACCTTGTTTTAAGAAAATTTGAAAATTGAGTGGTGACACCACTCATTGTCAGGAGCTGCATGAAAAAGCCAACAACTCCAAACATAGCTAAATAAAAGCAACATTCCAATGTCCCTAACAACCTGGATAAGGAGATAATTCACCAACACTCCTGCCCCTTGTACATGCAACACCAATCAATCATGTTCTCTATGTGTTGTCAATCCTCTCAACAATACCTCAATTTTGTTCTTAAGAATGATTACCACCAACCAACATTGAAAAAATAATGAAAACTGATACCCAAAAATGCCAATGAGACAAAGCCAAAGAGTTAATTGAATTACTATGACTAGCTTTTGGGGGGTACTTCTAACGCATTGAATTAAAAAGAAAAAGAAAAACCCATCAAACATTTTAGGTGAAATAATAAAAAAAAATACCTTCGGGTTGGTTGAGGGAAGAGAAAATATCAGAGGCGAGTTGTTGGGGTTTTTGAGGAGAGAGAGTCAGGGCCACCACAATCGTTCTCAAAGGCCATCTGAAGGGCAGTCCACGTTGAGAGAAGCAAACCGATGCTTTGTTAAAGATAAGAAGCGTTCTCTGTTGAAAGTTGGGTCACCTTTTAGAGGATGATGATCCATTGGAAACTCTCTCTCTCTCTCTCTCTCTCTCTCCAAAATTGTAGCCTTTTAGTTTTCAGGCAGTAGCCTTTTAGTTTTCAGGAAGTTGCCTAGGATAAGCTGAGGACGTTGGGTCAGGGTGTCCTGGAGACCCGAAAATCCAGAAAAACAAATCAACAAATTCATGGCAATTGGGTCGGTTCAGCTCTGCCAATAAAATTGGAATTAACAATAATGTTCCAGACTCCCTTTCTCCCACCCCTTTGACCCCCTCTCAACATGATTGGTCAGTTTTTTTTTTTTTTTTTTCTTTTCCTTCTCTTCTAATCACCACCCGCCACGTGTCTGTGGGGGGGGGGGTGGTGGGGGTGGTGATTGGAGGGGGGTCTCAATCATGACCCTTAGGATTAATTACTCATAAGTCAGGAATTGTACTCCATTTCGTCTCAAAATTTTTTATTTTATGTAGACCCAAAATTTTAAGATTTTTGTTTTTTCTTTTTCTTTCTCTTTTTGATATACATTCGCCAGCGACTATCGATTGGGTTTACCGATAACCACCAACTTCTTACTTTGCTCTCATTGACAGTGAAAGAGATGGATTTCTGACAATATTCTTGACGTAAATCTATTCAAATTTGGCCAAGATTACAAGACAAGACGTACATAATGTTTAGATTTAGAATAATCTGAGTAAATCTACATCACATCCGGCTAGATATGAACCAAAAATGGTTGTCATAAGACAATCCTCTATTTTTGTCTCTCTTTCAGTCTCTAGGTTTTATTTTTTTTTAATTTTTTTTCTGTGCTACACACTTCTCTTTTCTTATTTAATGGAAAAAATTTTCAAATTCTAAACAAATATTTTTTGAGTTTTAGTTACAAGAGATGAAAACTGAAAAAAATTTACAGTTCTGAAGATACATTTATGCTTTTTTTTTTTAATATAATGATTTTAGCCTTTTTTCACTTAATTAAAACAACAATAAAAATTTAGCAAATATTGACAAATAGAAAAGTTACAAACCCTTAGAAACTACTGATCTAAGATCTCTACTATCGCCACGACGTGAAATTGTGTTTTAATAAATTGCAAATGAGCAAATTGATAATTTTTGTAGTTTTAAAACTTATGTAGTTTGATGAGAAATAAATTCAAACTCTAAATTTTTACAATTTTGTAAATTGAAAATTATGTGCTGTATATGATAGATAATTTTTCGTGTTTTTTAGTGTTGAGACGGATGTGGTTAAATTTTATTATGTTTTCACTTTAATTTCTCCCTTTTTTTTTGTTTTTTTTTTCCAGCGATGTTTTGGACATTTTGACGAATTTCTGGTGATGTTGAACATTCTAGTGAGCCTCCGGTGTGGTAACATGTGCAACGTCCTTAAATTTAAAAAAAAAAATTAAAAAAAAAAGATTTTTTTTTGGTAATAATTAAAAATATATAGGATTGATTGGTGCAAGTATTTTGTTTTGAAACTAGATGAGTTTTGAACTGTGCAAAGTGGACCTACAAGTCAGTGCCCCATAAAATTATATTCAAATTTGGGTCTAAGAAATTACCAACTCTGCAGCCTTTTATTTACATATTACAGATTAAATCTCAAGTTTGATCATGGTAACAAAATAATTTTTAATTTTTAATTTTATCAATTTAAACTCTAAATTTTTGATTTATTTTCAACTGAACCATTTGCTTATTTCCGTTAATTAAAATCAACAAAAAAATACTATTAAATGACAAAATTAAAAATTAAACAATTATTTTTGTTAGGTTTTATTCTTGGCAACCCCGTTTGACAAAACTCCTTTCAGTTGTATTTATTTTCCCACTTTTATTTCAGTGAGGCTATGAGTGTTTAGATGCGAATCCAACCCGAATTGTGCCTTTCAGAGGAGTTTGTGATGCTAATGCTTTCAAGATTGCCACTTCGCTGATTATGACGGCGATCGAGCTGTCCGGTCAGCTCGCGGGGGTCGAGGGGGCAGCGCCCCGGAAGCAAAATGCAAAAATGCATTCCAAGTTGCCTGTCCGCTCGAGCGGACATTACCCCACTCGAGCGGAGAATCCCTGGTTCCAGAAGTTTTGGTCGCCTGTAAAAGTACTGAGATGAATGATTTCGCGCTCGAGCGGACCTCTGTTATATCACGCGCATATTTTTCTGAAGCCGCTCGAGCGGGCTGTTGGGCGCTCGAGCGGAGATCACGGGACAGATTCTATAAATTCGCGTGTTGGGTCAGATTTTAGGATTACTACTCCAGATCTTCTTTTTGGGTTTTAGGGTTTATATCTGGGGATACTTTGTGAGTTTTTTTTTGATGTTTTGATTGAGTATTCAATTCATGTTTTAAAGAGTATACATCAAAGGTTTTGTTTGTTCTACAAAAGAGAGAGTTGTTCTTCGGTGGATTCTCATGAATTCGAGCCTGAAGCTTTGGTGGATTCCGGGGTGGCTCATTGTAAAGACAATTCCGAGGTGAAGACGGGTTGGAAGAGGCACATAGAGGTTGGTTCAATTAGGCGTGGATTCGCTAGGTAATTGAGAGTATACCTGTGTAATTCCTTTAAATCTTCTTAGTGGATTGTTTTGTGGCTGTTGCCCGTGGTTTTTTAATCACAGTTGGAGGTGTCCAATTGTGGTTTTTTCCACGTTAAAATCGTTGTGTTGATTTGTCTTGATTGTTTGATTGGGATTGATATATACTGCTTAAAATTGTTACATAATCACAAATCAATATCTAGGGGATTTCTAGATTTTTCAATTTTATTACAATGATCAAACCTTGAGATTTTTTTTTGCAATTTTCCCGATAATATTTGTAGTGTGCAAGCGAAAAGAATTACTCATCAACTTCCTTTTCCCATCTCTTTTCAAGATAATCATTGAGTAGTTTTAAAATATCATATTATTTATAATATTCCAAACCAATCAGTAAATTTCTTTTGTTAATAGACATACTTTTATTTGGTAGTTGAAAAATAAATTATAACGAACTTAGTATGTTACAACTTCTCATTAAACAAAATATCATCTAATGTAAACAAAGTCACTTTTCCTCCTTTCCACTCTCAACTTTCTTTTCCCCATCTCTTTTCAAGGTAATTATTGAGTAGTTCTAGAACACTATATTATCTACATGATACTCTAAGCCAATCATACAAATAAAATTTTTATGGATGGACATGTTAGCTCACTTTTGTTTGATAGTTAAAAAACAAATAATGACTAACTTAGTGTGTTACAATTTCTTATTACTCCAAAACACCATGTAAACAATGTCACTTACCTACTCTCACTTATCCCCTTTTCAAATCACCCAAGTACCCACACCACCACAAATTGGTCCGTTGCCAACACTACCACTACTATCTTATTTGGTGTAGTCTATTTGTACTTATAACTTTTTTTAATTGAAGAATTTGTGTCAAACTATCTGGTGCAATAGAAGTGGCTCAAGCCTATTTGAAGCCCAAGGAAAAAAATTGAAAGTATTGTGATCAGTGATAAAAGTTATGGTAATGGTTGGTGTCATTGTGTTGAAAGTTAGTGAAAGCATTCTCTATATTTGAATAGTGAAATTTCATTATATAGAGACATTTTTATTTTTATATAACCAATAAATTTTGAATTTTTTTCAATCTGCTTCATACGCATTTTAAAAATATATTTAGAAACCTTCATAATTAATTGTATGATTTTTGGAACGCATCGATTTTTTCTTTTCTTTTTTTTTTGGTCAATTTTGGATGTTGTTTATTTGCCTTTTGTATTTAAAATCATAACAAAATTAAAAATTAAAGTGTTATGATTATTGTGATCAGAAGTGATACATCCCTTAAAAATAGAACTCTATATACTTGGCAATGAAAAAAAAAAAAAACCAAACATCACTATTACTGTAGAACCACAATTAGAACTCCTTTAGAACTCTACTATTAGAGCTCCCATACATTTTTGTTATTGTGATGGTTAGTAATGATTGTGGAGGCTATATTGTATTCAAGGTTACTGAAAACATTTTTATATTTGAATAGTGACATTTTAAACTCTAACACACTGTATAAAGACTTTACTTTTATTTTAATCTAACTGATGAAATTGAAGTTTGAAAGCTATTTAATTTTCATATTAAAATCATTAAAAAATTGGCATGAAATTTTTTTTTTGTGATAATTGTGGTAGTTAATGATAGTGGTGGTAGAATTTCACTAAGTTAACATTAATATTGTGAAATTTTACTGTATTAACTTTAGTTTATTTTTTTTTTTGGAACTAGAAAAAAGGATGCTCTGAGACCGGTTATTTTATTTTATTTTATTTTTTAATTTTTTAGACAACTTAGACATTATTGGATATATCTCAATGAGATGATTATAAAAGGAATAAGCTCTTCCATGTAACTCATCATTCCACTCCTCTCCATACTCTTCTTGTGAATCTTAATATGAGCCCACACAGATGATCTAAACTTTCTATCTGATAGGTCTCACAATAAAGATTATTTATAAGAAAAAAATCAACTTCATCGAACAACTATAACCACATAAACAAATCACATTTTGCTTTAATAAATGAGAAATGCTTTTCGCACATAAGATGTGTTTGTCCTGGTGAGGCAAGGTTTGTAATTATCCTATTCACAATAAAGTTATTAGGTAAGGCTAGCCAAATGACCATTTAAAATAAGCATAAAAAAATAAATTAATTTATCTCTAATCATTTTTAAGTATGTGCTCTATTATTTTAGGGGAGGGAAAAAACAATTTTGAGCAGTCATTCCTTGCAATAAACATAAAATGGAATTGTTACATTTTGTTTGCACAACCCTCATATCAAAATTTTCATCTTTTCATGTGACTTTTATCTCATGTGATATGGTTTTTTTTTCTAATTATAATGGGTGTTATATATATATATATATATGTGATATTTACAAAGTTGTTATATGTTACTGAAATACTGAAATAATTCACCTTAACATTTCACCTCCTATGCGACTCCCACGTTATTGCTCAGCACTTGTGTTCTGCTATGCCTATAATAACCAATGCCTTTTGTTCAATTTCTTATGTTCTTTTCATCATCTCTGCCCCCATATAAACCAATGATACAGCCATTTTAGCATGGAATTTACTTCCATTATAAAATGGGATCAAACGTATCATTGATGTTAGCCGGCATTAATTGAATGGGAATACCATGTCATTGATATCCAACATTATTGTACTTCCATTAATGACATATACGTCTCCAAATACATATATACAATAAGCACACTGTAGGGGTGGTGTTATTTAATATTTTTACGTCATGTGTATATAGGGAGTCCTTTTGTGTTAACTTACCACATTGGAAGCGAACAAAAGATGGGAAGCAAGAGTAGGTGCTCGTAAGAGGAGTAATGAGCTTTGTTTCAACGTACTTACCCAGACGGGTCAATGGGTGATGAAGAAAGCCTATGGCCTACCTTAGTAACCTCAATTGCACTTTGTAGGGGTGCTTGCCTAAGGTTCCAAGCTTACGTCATAATTTGTGATAGTCGGGGTATGTGTTTGCGCAGCCCTTCTCCTATTCTAAATCCCAACTCATTTGTGTTGTTAGTCTTGTTGCCTTTTTACTTAAAAAATTTGTTTTTGAAACTAGAAATAGAGTCTCAACAAAACCAAAAAGCTTATACAAAGCCATCTAGGATAGAGGATAATTGAAAGCTCAATTTTGGAAGAAATGGAGCAAAGTTTTCTGAATTTTTCAAAATTTTTAAAAATCTCATACTCGACCATTATGCAATATGCGAAGCCAAATTCAATGGTTGGGTTTGGGATCCTAATGCTTAAACTAAATGGATGAAGAATTGAAATTTAATACACTTCTGTGAAGTGAATAAGTTGAGGAATAGGTCTCATTTCTCGAAGTGATTTGAAAAACAGGACTATGAACTACCTTTTTTTTTTTTTTTTTTTTGCAATTAAAATTTCTAAGCAAAGCACTTTTTTCTAAAAATATCATTTTTATTTTTGGGTAAATTACACTTACCTCTGTTGAGGTTTCTCACAAATATAGAGACCTTCCTTGTGGTTTCAATAATTACAAAAACATCTCTAACTTTAACTGACAATATCGAGATTTCTCCAATCCATCAATTTTTCACAAATGACGTTACTTGATTACACAAAATGACCATATTGCCCTTTTATTTGAACACAAAAAGACAAAAATACCCTTTAATTCCTGTATCTCTCATACCTACCTCATCAACACCATGCTTTGCCCCCTCTCTCTCTTTCCTTTTGCCTCCTCTCTCCTACCTATAATCTCCCAGGCCACCACCAATACAATTGCCTCCGGTGATCCCAAAGCCCACCGGCGATTATTCTCCTCAACCCCCTTCCTCTAATGGCAAGCTCTCTTCTTCACTGTCTTTCCTCCTCTCTTCTTCTCGTCCCCCTTGCTCGTCCATCGCCATGGCCAGATCTGGAAAAAAATAGGGCGAGAAGGTGAGAGGGATGAGAGTTATACTTCTTCAACAAATGTTATGCACTGTTGACTACAAGAAAGCAAAACCTGAGTCCATGGGTGTGATGACCTGGTGTTTTACCCCTCTTGCTTCTTTGGTTTAACCGTGGTTTTACCTCATTAATGTGTCGGATCCCGTTTAGAGTTTTGTTAACCTCTTGGGCTTGTAGTGTTCGGAAGCCTTACCTCAAATTTCTATCCTTGTTTGTTTTGATGCTGTATTTAATTTTGTTCCGAAGGGTGAGAGGTCAAGCCCGAAGTGCCTAGAATAGGGTGGGGAAAATTCTGGGCTAAGGAAACCAGGGCCGCACGTGCGAGAGGTGATGCCGCATGTGCGGATTTCAGGGGAAGCATGAGGCAGCACACTGTAACATATGTAGGTGTGGGCTAGGTGAGTGCGAGGGAGGACCGCACGTGCGGGGATGAATGTCGCACGCACGGGGGCACGTGCCGCACATGCGGGACGGGTCTAGTCCGAGAACCCTATTTTTTTTTATCTTTTAGGGCCGAATGTATCTCATTGTTTTCAACATCTCCCTCTCTTTAAAAGCATTTTTACTCTTCCTTCTCTCTAAAAACACCCATCTAGCAACCAAAACCTTTGATTTCTTGTGATCCTTTGAGCTTAGAGTCATCATCTCTCACAAATCTTGAAAATCAAAACCTAGAGCTTCATCTTTGTGTGGTGGTAGATCAAAGATTCTCACCTCTTGATTCTAGGGTTTCTCCTCTCATCTTCTCCAAAACTTTGAGGTAGGGATTTCTTGAGTTATATATATATATATATATGTTTGCCATACAAATGTTGATTTATGAGTTTTCTTGAAGTTCTCATGATAATTTCTATAAAGAGACCAAAAATGTAGAGAGTTTTAAATGTGGCTTTAAATCTCAACCCTTTTGTTAACCCTAGAGGGTTTTCTCTTCATTTGACTTAAGAAATGTGATTTTAGGGTGGGTTTCGCTATGAGATGGAAAATGTTGGGTTTTGATGAAAACCCTAGAAATTGGGAATCTTCTTAAAATGTGGAAAAGCCTATTGAGTTCTTTCTTTCTTGTGAAAAAGAGTAAATGAGCATTGATTTTATGATGTAGCTTGCAAATGGTAAGTCTTGATATATGTATGAAAGCGGAAAATTTCCTTTAAAGTCCTTTGATAAATGTATGTGTGTGTAGAGAGTTGTGAGGTGGCAAGTTGTGAGTGCCATAAATGATGTGAAAAGTGTTTAATGTTAATGAAATGGGAAATGAAATGAAAGGTGACATGCTAGACATGTTGAAAGGTTTGGTTATGATGAGTCATTGATGAGAAAATTGATGATGAAGAAATGTTTTGCAAAGGAGATGATTGTCACATTGCATTTTCAGTTAATTGATTATTACAAGAATTGTATTTAAATTCGACATGTTGCATTGACACTCTAATATTACTTTGTTGTAAGCGTTAAGTTAAGACTTGAAATCTTTTGCATTGAGAATAAGAGAAATGTGAATTTAAGTCATGGAAATGTATAAGGGGTAAATACGTTCGTAAGTCTGGTTAGGGGGTGTAGATGAAATTAATAAGTTGGCCTGAGTATCCATGGTGAAAGACCAGAAACCTGCGCGGATAGGTGTCGAGCCTTTCGGTTAATACCAGTAAAAATGACAATTTGGTAGTACTTGTATAGTCTACTTGCAGACACCAGCCTAAGGATTACCAGTGTCGTATTTACCACCCCTATGGATTTAAATTGGAAGTTTCGGAATTTGTTGAGTTTGCAAAACTTTTATTGAAAAACATAATGATCACGAAGACAAACATGAAATGAGTTTTTCTTTAAAAAGGACATTACATGGCATTAGCATTTGCATTTTTACATTGTGAGTTGGCATAACTGTATATACTTCATAAGAAATTCTCTACTGGGCTTTATGCTCACCCTTATGGGATTTGATGCAGGTAAAGATGTGGCGATCCCACCAAATTGAGGGCGTAGATAAATTGTGAAGAGTGTATAGCTCTCCTTTTTGTTGTGAATTAATTGCTAGCCAAGGGCTATTTTTGTATGGGTCCGAGATGGCCACTTTTGTGTAACCAGGCTTAAGTCTTGGAAGATGTAGCCATGAGGGCATTTTATTTATCTTGAAACTTGACGCTCTACATGTTATAGATTCATGTATCTTTAAATCTTTGAATGTATATTTCGCATGTGGAACCTTTGTATAAACCTTGGAGATTTTTGATGTAATGGATGGAGGATGGTAGTATTTAATTAATGTATGTAGTTGATATATTATCCAAGTTGGGATTATTTTCGGGGCGTGACAACTTGTTATCAGAGCTACCGGGTTTGAATACTTAGGCTCGCGGGAAGTGGTTGTTTTACCACATTGGGTTCATCTCGCATGATTAGGAAATGTTTCGCTTCTGTGATTATGTGAATAACATGCTTATGTGACTATGTGGGTATGGGATTGGACTTTAGGGATGTTATTTGCGCCTATTAGATTCCTTGAGGTCTTACTAGAAGGGTACTTGATCAATACTCCTTCTAATAAGAATTCTTATTTTTTCATGGGACGAATTTCATCACTAAAGGATAATTTGTATGTGTTTATGTGACTAAGTGCTTCTGTGGAGTGAATGAAATTATTTGTGTGTTAGAACATGCATGGTCGTTATAGTTTAACATGTGAGGCAAGTTGCGAGCACATTTGGAATTATGTGCTAAATTATTTATCTTGTTCCTTAATTAGGATGTCAGGAAGAGTCCAGACTCGTGGTGGTAGAGGTAGAAGGCGTGGTAAGGGACGCCGGGGTGTGCATGAAGTACTGATCCAAGAAGTTTCGGTACAAGAAGAGGGTTTAGGCCAAGCTAACATGGCCGAGCAAGTTGGGCAAGCAGAGATACCGGGGCAAGTGGGTCAAGCCGCAATAGGGACCTTAGCCTGAGAAATGGCGGGGGTATTGAGGGAGTCCATGAACATTTTGAGGGCGGAGACCCAAGCTAGGGAGAATGCCGTGGAAACAAGGGTGAGCTTCCTTACAAGGGAGTTCTTACGGGCCAAACCGGATGAGTTCCATGGTGGCTCCGAGCCAAAGAAAGCGAATGAATGGCTCGAGCAAACTGTGAAGACTTTTGAGATGCTTCATATAGAAGATAGCGAATTGAGGGTGACTCTTGCAAGTTACTACCTCAAAGGGGACGCGGGTCAATGGTGGAAATATGCCAAGGGCCGGATAGAACCTACATGGGAGGCATTTGTGGTGGCCTTGCAAGATAAGTACCTTCCTCCTACTGCTAGGGAGAGGTTGAGGCAAGAGTTCCAAGACCCTAAGCAACTTAACATGTCCGTGGCCGAGTTCGAAGCGGCCTTTTCTAGTTTGTCCCGGTTTGCACCGGAGTTGGTAGCGACGGAAGGACGCTGTTGCATTGAGTTTAAGAAGAAGTTGAGGATGAAGATTTTGTTCAAGGTTGCCGGGAACATGATCCGAAATTATGATCGCCTTGTGGAGGCAGCTGCACATGTGGAGATTACCGTAGAGGCCGAGGAGGAGAGACTTTGGCATTCGAGGTCTAGGGGCCAAGGGTCACAGGGGGACTTCAGGCCTAACAAGAAGAGTAGGAACACCTTTTCATCTCAGTCCCAGCCGCAGCAGTCTAGATCCACTTTCCCCTTACCTAGTGCAGGCCCGGGGAAGAGTGCACCGAGTGGGTTTTCTTGCTTCAAGTGTGGCCAACCGGGTCACAAGGCCTTTTCTTGTCCACAGAAAGGGGGAGGACATCAGATGTTTCCACCACCACCACCTAACTGATCTCAGAGTTAGGTGTTTGTATTTCTATATTTAATTCTTGTCGCCTACTATTGAGGAACTTTAATATTAAATGCACGACGTAGCTATTGGTTGAATTGTGTTCGTGTTGGTTGAAACTTGTATCCGTTAATATTTTTTTCTACATTTTGGTCAACAAGGAGTGAAATGTCACTCCATAGTTTCTAGTGTTGCTCTAAAACCATGAAAAATAATTATTTCTTCTTATTTGAACCTTTTATTTTTTTCTTGGCAATGACAAGCACTTAGGTTTTGAACGATAGGCTGGTTGTTGTCGGTTTGGATTAATGTGATTTTTAGTTTCTAGTGTTGCTCTAAAACCATGCAATTATGAACTCTTGTTAAAAGTGTAAATGAAACTAAAATACTTTCAGATTTAGAAATAATATGCACTCAATTATCAATTATTTCGTAAGTGACGTGCGTTCTTTTGATTACAACACTTACCCTGTTTTTATCAATAAATTGGTAGTCATGAATAAAGAACATTATTACATTGAAATACATAGCTTGTGTTTAGTTTAGTGGTGGAATTATGTTTTCAGTGTGGAGTTATGATTTCAGTGTCAAATTATGACTTCAGGTATCAGTAATGGAAATTTTTTTTGCTTAACAGTTTTGAAAAGAGTTCTGCTAAGTGTTTTGAAATTAATTTTTAAAGGAGTATTTCAATTTGTAATCTTCAATAGAGGCTTTAGTTTTGAAAAGAGTTTTGAGTTGTATGTTGAGTTTTGAGTTGTTCAATTTGGAGTTGTAGTTGAAAGTCTTTCAATTTACTTTTTTGAAATAGGACAACATGTTTGAAATGAAAATTTCAATTTTCGCAATTTTGTAATATTTATAAAAATACAGGAAAAAGATGGTCCCGAAATATAGTGCACATAAACATAAATAATGAAATAAGAAAAAAAATAAAAATTGTAAAACTTGGAAAAAAAATAAATCTAAAGTGTTTTACAAGACTATTGAAAAGTCAAAATACAATTGAAAACTATTTTGAAAACTGATAACCAAACACATTTGGTTATTTTTAAGGTTTATGTTAAGTTGAAAGCTTCATCTGTAATTGAGTTGAACTTAATGAATTGGAAGTTTTACCTGTAATTAAGTTAAACCTGTTGTTGGATGCATTGTTTTTTATTTTGGTTATGACATGAAAATATAAATTACAATCTTGGGAAAGATGGAAAGTTGTCAAATGTTGTGTGTGGGCAAGTAAAAAATGTGAACTCCATGTCTTTCAAAAGAACGCAGGGCATGGAAATAGCTATAAGTTAACTTTTAAAGTTTTAACAATGTAACTGATTGTCAAATTGATGCATGAGTTTGTTGTCATTGTTGGGGTTACATTATTAATTTGCATATTTTTGATGATGTATGCTGAGACTGATGATGCTTACCATAGGGAATTTGTCTATTGTCAATATTATTATACTTTGATTACAATGATGATAAATGTTATGCATTGTCGTAGGAAATGGAAGCATACTACGTTGTGTTTGTGGGGAGGGCACCGGGCATTTGTACAAGCTGGCAGCCAACAAGTTAACCGATTTGCAGGAGCTGTATTCCAAAGGTATAACTCGTTTAATGAGGCGCACAATGGATTAATTATAGGAACAGATGCGTACACGGTCGGGCCGGGGAATCATAATGTCGAAGTGCAGTTGATGAAGTGGATGGTAACGAAGTGGAACATTTAGTAAACTACACATGTGCTAATTTCAATGGTATTAGGGTACAAAAATCTTGTGGGTCCATTGTAGCGTACTTTTTTTTCTTTTCCCTTGGTGTTGTGGTTACTTTTGTTGTAGCGGGTATTATGAAATTTTTCTGATGTATTTTGTACATACCAATGGTAGTTTTTTTCTATTTTTTTCTCTGTTACGTAACTAGTATATAATTTGGTGTATGATTACGAACAGGTACTCATGTATTGAAAATTTTGGGTTGGAGTTAATGTTATTGTGATTGAATTGGTTTCGCTTATGTTAAAAGAATGATATTGTGCAATGAATGAATGAATGAATCAATAGAAAGGGTATTTGTTTTATTCAATTGGTATTAAATTAAAATTGTAAGAATGAGTTTGTTATTTGTTATATTCAATGAATAATGGTTACATTTTTGGGTTATCACGGTTGAACAGATGAACAAGTTAAGAAAATGTGTATTTTCCCTACAATAAATGTTGTCAACATTTTTTTGATAAAACTTAAAACAGAATATACAATGTCACAAATTACTAAATATTGTACGGTTATGAAAACAACATAGCTGAAGTTGCAAATGTAATAGTTTCAGTTACATAGGTAGTTGACACATATGTCTCCCACAAAAATACGTTGTGGACACCCTAAACTATTTGCTCACAATACATAAACATGAAGCTACGATTACAACACTTAACAATTACATAGACAAATAGTAGGCATAAAATGCGACAAACTCATTACTGAAAGACTTAGTTTAACACACACTACATAAGTATGCATAACCTAATATACTTTAGTACAAACATAAACACCTAATTCACGCTTAAATCGACAATCTTAGAGTCCGAATAATCCGAAAGCTCAGGGTCAGAGACAAGTGTAGGATCCTCCATGATAGAGTTGATAGCCGTAGTATTTGGTTCTGTTTCGTTCTTCTGGGCATCCTTCTTAACTATATATAGTTTCATATCGTGGGCTAACCTACGGTGCATTTGAGAAATCTCACGTTGTAGTCTTTCACATAGTCGATCAACATTATCAGGATCTTCCTTTTGGATGTCAACAGAACGTGCTTTTGGCACCTTTAGTCGATTTTGTCAACTTAAGGTTTCCATTTGTACTCGCTCTACAAATAGTGCGGCCCACTTGAGAAGAGTAGCGTCTACTAAACCATATCCTATTTGATTATCAGATGGATCCATACATGAACCTCCTTGAACTGGATAGTACTTGGGCATCATAAAATGTCACTTCTCAAACCTATCACGATAACCACAAGCATAATCTAAAAAAGGTTATATTGTTTCGTCTTCAGCATCGCTACGTCCCCTTCCCCTTCCCCTTCCCCTTCCTCCTCGTCGTGAACTCTCACCTCTTTGGAGGTTCGTACCACCTCTTTACAAGTTCATACCACCTCTGCGATTCGCACTCCCTCCCATGAATCGTGTAGCCATGTGAATTTTTTTAAACACATGAACGATAGTTTCGTACGCCGAACTGAGTTGTAAGGCTGTGTCTTGACCTGCAGTCCTTTATATAGTTGTTGATGAATGGCATTGGCAAGTGCTCGTATTCATGTCACTTACAAATGATGACATACCACATACGATGTATTACATCACGACGATGAAAAAGACACTGAATGAAAAAAGAAAGAAAATAAATCCCTCTACACAAAGTCACATGACATGACAATCCCACATATACCAACAAGATATGAGTTGTCATTATAATGAAAATACAAAGAAAATCAAAGCCTGTGCCCCAAGTCACATGACTTGACAATCCATCTGCATATACCGACAAAAGAAGGGCATGGTCACTGTAAGGTAAATCAGTGAATTTACTGTTGCCATGTGAGTTTGTCAATTTAATAAAAAGGGCATGCTATGATCCCTATGCACAAAGTCAGTGTTGCCAATCAGTGAAGTGACATGACTTGACAATCCTTCTGCATATAGCGATAAAAGAAGGGCATGCGCACTATGTGCAAAGTCACTGGTACCATGTATTTATTTGTGAATTTAATAAAAAGGGAGATGAGAGGGGTGGTAGAAACGCAACTTTCAACATTGACGAACGTAAGTCACGCGCATGTTCGACATGACAACTCGCTGTCTGCTCACTGTAAGAAAGAATAGCCATGTTAATTGAGCATGTCATTGGTGGATAAGGGGTGTCTGAAAGTATTTTGATTATTTATTAAGTCAGTTAAAGTCACTGCATCACTGACTAATGTGGACGGATAATTGCATGACTTGACAAGTCGCTGGATCAAAGAAGCACCATTTTCTTCACAAGTCACTGTATCTTGAAAACACCATGTTCTTACTGCGATATTGTCACTTCGAAGTGAGTAGTCACTGTATCAAAGAAGCACGCATGCGTAGAAAGATTATTATGCCCATGTGAACTTCACCAAATCATAGCGGGATTAATTTATTAAGTCTGTTCAAGGTCACTGCATCACAGAGTCATTTTCGACAGATCTCTGCACGACTTGACAAGTCAATGCATGAAAAACTATTCATGATCCATTATAGCATTTTTTTTCTTGTACCGTGATATCGTCACGTGTAAGTGACCATTCATTGTATGAAAAAAGAAAGCTTATGTAGGCATTGGTGTGGTTAACTAACTAATGGAACATTCGTTATTTGAATGTTTT
The DNA here is from genome assembly GCF_055761805.1 of Camellia sinensis. Lineage (NCBI taxonomy): Eukaryota > Viridiplantae > Streptophyta > Magnoliopsida > Ericales > Theaceae > Camellia > Camellia sinensis. The sequence goes on from NC_138962.1 coordinate 106,899,278, forward strand.
TATTTCGTTTGCAATTTGTTGAGAATCAACTTTCGCATCTTCAATTTGTAATATTTTGGGATAATTTACAACATCAAACGAACAATGGTCGTAACGTACCCATCCAAAGATCAATTGTAATAAATTTGTAAATCCCACGCATGCCTAGATATGGAAGACTATTTGTTATTTTTATTGTCTTCAATGACTATTAAACGTTACATAATTTGGTATTTTGATGTTTTGTTATTTGTTATTTTACATATATGGAACAATGTTGCGTACGCCAGTACTTACAAAAAGGATGGACAGAAATTAGCCCAAGTTTACATACATATAAAAAAAGGAAAAATATTAACATTTAATTAGGCTCGACACTGACAACAGGAAGTCCAAAAATATATCCCACTGTTCCCAACAGTCTCTTTGCCCTGAACCATTGGCCACGTTTGCAATCTTCTTCGCAAGTAGGAGTCGATATCCGCGTGCAATGTGCATTACGAAAAAAGATTATAAATGATTCCTATATAAACACGTACATACATGGAGCTATGAAACCAAAATAAAAGATTATAAATAATTCCTAGGTATCTTATTGGTACTTAAAGACAAAATTACAAAAACGATTTGGGGACAATATTACTTCACAACCATGACCATATTTTTTGTACAAAGGCCACCCAACATGAATGTACAGCTCCTGTCAAAAAATCTGTGGACAATATTACTTCACAACCAATAAATAGATATTTAGACTTGTAATGGTAAATTTTTTTTTTTTTTCACCCAACATTTTGGATTCTAGCTAATACATTGAACTTGTAGGAAAAGAAAAATCTATATTTACAATGATATACACTTGACCGGATCAGGTACAACCTCCTCAATAGGGCAATTCATGCTTAGTGTTTGCGTTGAGGGAAAAAAATTAATGAAGAAAGGATGTGAGCAATTTTTAGTTATACATAGAATTTATCTTTCATGAACATGTCATAAATAAAAAAAAAATCAAACTATATCAAAAGTAGAAGCGAGAACACCAGAGAAAATGGTTTTGCTTTCATTTACCTTTCTTTATCATTTTCCTTTACCAATTCCAAGTTCCCAACAAAGCCTTAGGCTCCATTGTATTAATGAAATACAATAAAACACTTGTGATTGTGTTGTTACCATCAACAACAAAGTGGAAAAGAAAAATTAACGAGAGGCCACTAAAACTTTGAATTGTAGATGTCAATGCCTTTCATATCTATGTATTGTAAATTTTTATCTTATACCCTGATTTCATGATTGAATTTAAAATTTCTTGAATACACCATTTGTAGAATTGTTCATAATTTATGAAAATAATAAAAACAACCCCCCCAATTGAATAGTTCATAATTGAAACCTGTAAGTACCATTGTAAAATGCTGTCAAATAAAAATCCTTTATGTAGTACATGTTTCATTTATGATGATGCTATGTAAGAAAATGCATATGGTATCACTTTCATAACGCTCATTTGTAGAATTGCTCATAATAGACAAATTGATCATAATAGACAATATAAAGAAGTACTATTCTGAGCATAACCAATAAACACACAATCCACTATTTTTGATCATATCTTAGTCTTTTTCGGAACATGAACTTCTATCTTTGCCAAACACCCCCACACTTTTAAGTATTTGTAGGAAGGTGGTCGACCTTTCCACAATCCATAAGGAGTGTTGTTGGTTTTCTTGTGAGGTATTCTGTTAAGAACATAGTTAGCAGACAATATTGCTTCCCCCCATAAGTTCTGCGGTATGCCTGAACTTGGTAACATGGCATTCATCATTTCTTTAAGGGTTCTATTCTTTTTTTCAACAATTCCATTCTGCTGTGGAGAATAGGGTGCTGTAGTTTGGTGAATAATGCCATGTTGTGCACAAAATTCATTTAAAGGTGCATCATATTCACCACCCCTATCCCTTCTAACCATTTTAATGGTTTTACCAAGTTGATTTTCAACTTCAGTTTTGTAGAGTTTAAACATTTCCAAAGCTTCCTCTTTACTTCTAAGTAAACATACATAACAATATCTTGTGCAATCATCGATAAATATTATGAAATAGTTTTTGCCTCCTTTAGTTTGAACAAATTTAAGATCACATACATTAGTATAAATTAATTCTCGAGGTTCGGTTTTTCTTTCAACCGATTTAAATGGAGCCTTAGTTAGTTTCGCTTCTACACAAATCTCACATTTGTGATTAGGATCAATTTCAAACTTTGGTATATAATCCAAATCAATTAGTCTATGCAAAGCATCAAAATTTACATGTCCTAATCTACCATGCCATAAATTTGACTCAAGAATATAAGCAAAAGATGTGTTATTCTTATTAATAGCAAGTTTTGGTACAACCGTCATTACATTTAACTTAAAGAGACCATCGCTCATGTATGTCTTACCAACATACATACCACTCTTTGTTAATACAAATTTATCAGACTCAAATACAAGCCTAAAACCATTCTTGCTTAACAAAGAACCAGAAACTAAATTCTTCCGGATGTCTAGTACATGCAGCACGTTGTTGAGGGTCAGTTCCTCCTCAATGTCATCTTCAAGATCACCTTTCCTTGTCCAGCCATGGTAGAAGTAGAAGAATTTCCCATGAAAAGTTGTTCACCATTTGCAGCCTCATTATAAGTAGTGAACATCTTATTGTTCGCGCAAATGTGACAAGTTGTTCCTGTGTCAACCCACCATTCTTTGGGATTTCCAACCAAATTAGCCTCAAACACCACAGCAGAGAGATTGATGTCATTTACCCCATCAGAAATGTACTCAACTTCTGTCATATTGGCTTGATTGGTGGTCTTTTGCTTGTACTTCTGCGATCTTTTTTAGGGATCAGAGGACGATGTCCAGTTTTGCTACAATTATAGCATTTACCTTTGAACTTTTTATTGCCATTATTGTCACCTTGTTTGGGACCATCTCCAGCAAACTTCCTCTTTTTGTTATGTGGTTTGGGCACTTGTTCAACCACATTAGCCTTGGACTCAATGAGATTTTTACCATTCCTCTTTCCAGCCTTACGATTATCTTCCTCAATTCTCAGTCTTACAATAAGTTCATCCACGGTCATCTCTTTGCGCTTATATTTTAAATAATTTTTGAAATCTTTCCAAGCTGGTGGTAATTTTTTCACTAATGCAGCGACTTGGAAAGACTCGCTAAGAGACATACCTTCAGCATAAATATCATGCAAAATTAATTGAAAATTTTGAACTTCAGAAATTATCGTTTGGAAGTTTACCATAACAAAGTCCATAAATTTACTGACAACAAATTTCTTTGTGCCGGCATCCTCTGTCTTGTATTTTTTCTCCAAAAAATCCCACAATTCTTTTGCTGTTTTCAGAGGACTATAAACATTATACAGTATGTTGTCTAGACCATTGAGGATGTAGTTTCTGCACAGAAAATCGGAATGTTTCCAAGCGTCTACAGCGGCAACAACTTGCTGATCACTTTCATTCTCCTTAAGTACTGGAGCTTCTTCACGGAGAAATCGGGCAAGATTAAGAGTTGTAAGATAGAACAGCATTTTCTGCTGTCATCTTTTAAACTCGGTGCCATTAAATTTTTTTGATTTTTTTCCATGATTTATCGAAACTCGAACATGGTTCTGGATAGGGACTAGAGTCGTTGTAACAATCGGATTTGGAGTACTACTTTCAGCAGTCATAATATCTGATTACAAAAATCAGAAAAACCAAAACACAATTAATTTTCTTGTTATTCAAACCAGAAAATAAACTATAACACAAAATAATTTTATTTTCCTAGTTACTAAAACTAGGAAAATAAAATACTGCACAATAATTTTCTGTAACACTACTACACAAATTAATATTCTGAAATTGTTAATGGTAAATAGTATATTACTACTATTTGTCAAAGAAAATAAACAGTATATTACTACTATTTATCAAACAGTATATGACTACTATTTGTACTTTCCAACCAAAATATCAATTTGTAAAAAGCACAGAAAATAAATATAATGAAGACACTAAAAAATAATTTGTCTTAAGATTGTTGGACAATCTTCACTGTATTAAGAATAAATTCTGTTTGTGTACTTAACAGCAAATAGAACACAGAAGAAATAAAGGAAACGAGAGATATTGTTTGATTACAAAAATCAAACCAGTAAATAAAAATAAATAAATAAAAACAACATATTCTTATTTTGTTACAAAACAAAATCAGAATTTGAAAGAGAAAATTAAATAAAATAATCACTTACCTTATTAGTTTCGCGAACGAATTTTTGATTAAGTCCAGTGTTTAACACTATGTCCTTAAGACAGATTTGTCCTCTCTACGGTGCTTTCAGATTGTGGACGTCTATCTCCTAAGATAAAATGATCAATAACGAATAATACTAGCACTACAAATTATTCGCACAACGAACACACTTTGTGTTTACACTATTTCTCACAGAAAATTAATGTAGCAAAATGTAGAGATTAATAGCAGTAGAGAAGAGCGAAAATTGAATGCAAAATCAAATGAGGGACTTGTCTATTTATAGGTGCAATGGTGGCTGTTCGGTTTGAATCCAACAGGTAGCAGATCTGTTTGAATAGGTACCATACCTGTTTGGCACTATTTGAATAGATACAACCTGTTTGGTTTAAATTTTGAACAGATAACTAAATCTGTTTGGTTTATATTGGACAGATATGGACCTATTTGGGTGTAAGATGAACATGTAAGGAATCTGTTGGGTTTAATTTGAACATATTTGAATATGTTCGGACAAATAAAAAATTGTATAGAAAATTTGAAGAGGTGCAAGCAAATTTTTTTTTTTTGAATTTTTCCAACTAAAATTTGAATTCAAAATTGGCCTGAATTTATTTTCCAAAAATAAAAAATAAATTCAAATGTTTTTGGACCAAAAAGAATTAGTATTGGGTTGGACAAGCCCAATCCAACCTCATACCACGCACCTGCGTCCTAGCCCAGCCTGACTGGATGCGGCGCGCGTGTGTTTATTTTGGGTCCAATGTATCTAGCCCACTTTGCCCATAATCTCTCCCTCTACAAAACTTGAGTGCCCCTTGGGGCTACCCCAAGTTCTAAACCCAAGCCTTATAAACCCACTCAAAGTTTGTCCACCAAACCAATGTGGGACAAGCCTTAATTCAAACCTTTATGGAAATTTCACAAAACCACCATTTTCATGAAGCTCACTTTGGTTTCAATTTCCCATTCACCCAATAATGGTTTTGAACAACCAAATATACCACATGAATCACAACGCGGCATAGAACGCGTTACCACTTAGATCCGCCAACTTTGGCACATGAGTCCCACCTAAAAATTAGACCAAAGTTAGGGAAAAATCATTTTTTCCAAAACCATTTCTAACACCTTCTTCGCCTCAACGATGACCAAGAAACTAGGCCGCAAGTTTTCCATGCTTATGGGCGGTTGTGTCTTCTGTTGCGGTGCTCTTCTCAACGCCTTTGCTGTACACCTCACTATGCTCATCATCGGTCGAATTTTGTTAGGTGTTGGTGTTGGTTTCGCCACTCAGGTAACTCAATTCGTAAAAATGCTCTTTGTTTCTTTCTTTGCCCCAATTCAATCCAATCCAATATTATTACGTACAGTCACACTTAGATTGAACATAATAATAATGTATGCTTGTATTTAATAATTTACTAAATACTAAGTTAATTAATTTCAGCCACATCACATCCTCTAACTTCTCTGTTTCAAATTACAATCAGTGCCACTGTTTGTGTCAGAGATGGCTTCATACAGATACCGTGGAACCCTCAACATATGCTTTCAACTATTCATCACAATTGGCATTCTGTTCCAGCCGTCATGTTCCTCTCATCTCTCTGGGTCTTCGCAACCCCAAACTCCCTCATCAAGAGAGGCCACTTCGACAAAGCCAAGAAGCAGCTCCAGCGCATCCGTGGAGTCGCCGACATCCAAGCTGAGTTCAACAATCTGGTGGATGCAAGTGCAGCCTCAAAGGAAGCGGAACACCCATGGAGGAACCTATTGATGAGCAAGTATAGGCCTCAGCTTTGTTTACCTATTTTGATTCCGATCTTTCAACAACTCACAGGGATCAATGTAGTTATGTTCTATGCTCCTGTGCTGTTCAAGACCATTGGGTTTCAGAGCAATGCTTCGCTTGCGTCGGCCATGATCACCGGTGGTGTGAATGTTCTTGCGACATTATCTCTGTTTTTGGGACTGATAAAATGGGGGAGGAAACCCCTCTTTCTATGGGATGGTGGCATCATGCTTGTGTTTCAGGTAATCCTTGTAACCAATTCTTTTACTCCATCGTCTTTCTATTTATGTATTGATTTTGTGTCCAATTTTTCAAGTTTGTAAAACGCACTTGTATTGTATTTGCACTATTTCATTACATTTTAAATTTTTTACTTGTATGTATATATTTTTTATTGTGTATGTGTTATTTATATATGTAGAGTGCAGTGTCAATTCTTGTTGGCGCTAAATTTGGAGTAACAGGAGATGCTACAAATTTGGAAATGCTATATTCAAGCATCCTAGTATGTTGCATCTGTATATTCGTCACAGCATTTGCATTCTCATGGGGTCCTCTGGGATGGTTGGTGCCTAGCAAAATCTTCCCTCTCAAGATCCGGTCATCCGCGCAAAATATCGTTGTGGCCGTGAATATGTCATTCACTTTCCTCGTTGCCCAAATCTTCCTTTTTGCTCTTTGCATGGTCAAGTTCGGCCTATTCATCATCTTTGCGGGTTTAGTGCTAATCATGAGCCTCTTCGTCATCTTCTTCGTATCAGAGACCAACAATATACCCATCGAGGAAATGTCACAAGTGTGGAGAGGGCACTGGTACTGGAAAAAATTTGTTGATGATGAAATGGAAATCAAGATGAAGAATGGAAGTCCTTAGAAAGATATACTTAGCTAGCCCGTATGTCATTATTAGTATTTTTTGTTTTGGGTTTTTAGTTTTGTTTAAGTTGTTCTACAAAAAACAAGGTTGTTAGGAATGTCTTGTATAAATTTTACTCGCCTTATTACATTAATTTGTGGTTGTGTAGCGGTGTGTGATGCGAAAATACAAACAGAACTATATAGAAAATTCCAGGAAACCCATTTATTGTCCTGTTTGGTTATTTAGACAAATGAGAGAAAGAGAGGACAGGAATATGAATCCCTTAGTCTAGGTTGGTTAGGCCTTTTGAATGAACAATTCGTATGATTTGAGACATATAGGTGTTTTCGAGATAGTTGACTTTGAAACTTTGGATTTACCAGTTTCAAAAAATAAAATTCAGTGCTTCAAGATTTACGTTTTTCCTTATGCACGGTGTCTTTACAACCAAAAGTGTACATATAGTATTGGGGTAGGTACAATTCTCCACAGTTAAAGTAACAGATGTTAAAACTCAACATCTATAAATTTAATTTTGCAAAAACTTATGTGCTTGTATCGACTTGGTCACTGAATTATTTATTTATTTATTTTTTGCAATGTGTGAAATCAAGTCCTATAGCCTTTTTGGTAGCATAACACACTTGCCGGTTCATTGAAATAACTTCCACTCTCACTACGTTCCAACTAAGCCTTTTTTCAATATTTGGAATTGGAACTTACACATGGTGCTAGAAGCTGCGCAATGCACTTGAACATATAATTTCTAATTTCATTTACAAACCATTGTTTTTATTTTTTTTAAAAACTATACACTTCCTCTTTGATCAATTAATGAGTCTCTCGTCTCCCTATCTTTCTATACACTTTCAAATTCAATAGAGATGGGAGGTTTAAATGGAAATTCTTTTGTTTTCTTTTCTCGGGGAGAACGTTATGATACGTCATTTATTATTATTATTTTTTAAATTAAAAAAACTTATTAGGGGGTGTTAGCCTTAGCTAACATTAATAGTATAAATCTAGTAAGCCAAAGGCCTAATACTAATGGAATGCAGGAGTACAAGTCTAGCAACCCTCTAGGATATAATAGAGAATCAATGAAAATGAAGAACAAAATAATTTTTTTGATCTAGCAGTAGTAGTAATGTAATTTGCCTTTGGCTTTGGAAAATGTTACCCAAAAACACTAATACCTTAGTCGTTAGTGATTTGCACTTTGGAACATACATTCTTAAAAATGGTACAATTTTGTTCTAAAGTGGAGAATTTAGCGAGTCAAAACAACCCAAAAAAATTTGCCATTTTATTTCCTTAAAGGTTTCTTTAGGAGGAAAAAAACACAAATGTAAAAAATTAAAATCTAAGGAAAGTGGAGTTTTGGTACACCAAAATGTTTTAAAAAATGAGCATAATACTCTTATAAATGTGTTTTATATGATTAATTTGAAGAAAAATAGACTATAATTTGTTAAATGCCTGATTGTCAAAATAAAATTTCTTTATAAGTATGTCGAGTTCTGGTACTATAATCTATAAAAGTATACTCCTACGATGACACATTTCAGAGCATTTGGTGTATAATGTTTCTGTTTTGTTCTGCATAACTAAAACAATCTTGTGTTGCTGGTAACATAATATTGGTATAAAGAAATTTTGCTCTCTTAGCCATCTAATTATTTCAAGATGTGTTTGGAGATCTTTATTTTTTATTTTTCCTAGGGCAAGTCTATCATTCACTTTTTAGTCATAATTGTTAGGTCCACACAACCTAGTAATGCAAGTTCAACATCCACTTTTTTTTTTCTTTCTTTTTTTAATAATATCTTTGTTGCTTGTTTAGATTTTATTTTTGTTAATGGAGAAAAATGTACATTGAAGGCCTACTTTCTTAATTGAACTCTAAATTTAAGGCATGACTAACTTTTGAATGATAAACATAAAAGAAAAAGAAAAAAAAACAAAGAAAAAGAAAACAGAACCATAACATTGAGGTGAAACTCAGAAATAAACTCAACGTAACGCATTAGTAACAGAATACCACTAACAAACAAATTACAATTAGTGAACTGATGTCATTATACTAATGCCACGTACTCCCAGCACCTTGGGCAATCTATAACATCTTTTGACATGTCACATTATAGTCTATATGTTCAATTTGAAAAATCTTGCCAATCCTCTCACGCCAAATGTCACATTATAGTCTATATGCAGCAAAAGTTTGATCTGGTCTGGAATTTGTAATCTAGCAAACTACTTCAAGAACCATTTTAGGGAAGGATTTTCCTTTCAAGTTCCTATTTAGCTAGTGAACCGTTATGGTTCTTTTTCATTCTTTAGGATCTCATTTTTGTTCTTATAATTGAACTATGTTATATTTTAGTGCCGTCATAGAACCATGGATTTTGTGGCTGCCTGGAAGAATCTGAAGAAAGACAAGCCATGTACTATCATGTTTTGTCACAAATGCCTCTAGAACAGGTTATATACAATGATGTGCTTCTTGTAATTTAGTGGTTTATTTTTTGATGTGTGCATTGATGGGAGAAACGAACACCGATTCAACAACCCAAATCAAACACAAATTACCGAAAATAAAATATTCTCCCTCTTTATGTAAATCTGTTAGGAAGCAATTAAATGGAGCACAAAATATATAACAAAATGGAATCAAAGGCACATGCACAAAAACACGAGCAATTTTTATGTGGAAAATCTTCTCGGTGTGAGAATGAAAAACCACGGGACCGTAGTCTACCAAAATCTCCACTATCAACAAACAATGGGTGTACAACAAGTTCTCTCTAGCTATAACTAGAGGCAAACAACAAAGATACAAACTCAAGAAATAAACATTCTTGGCATCAAAAAAAGAGAGATCTCACCAAAAACAGGGGACTGTTCCAGAACCCAAAAGCTGCTACCGAATGCTCTAAAACCAATCTCCACCGCTCAGATTTTAAAGTCCTGAGTCACGAACCTACGCACTAAATTTCAGCTCAATCGGACCATGGATGCTTGCCGATCGGAGTTTTTGATCAGATCTGAGCAGAATCTTCATGAACACTTTGAAGCCTTTTTTCTTCTCTGTTTTGGACTGCAACTTCTCTCTTTCTCTCTTAGATTTTCTGGCAACAAATGGGGGTGCCTCTATTTACACACCACATTTTGTCTCAAGACATACCATTATCGATTATTTTCTATTACAATAATGACCTTATCTAAAATGACGACAAAAGAATATCAATACACACCTTAGTTGCATACACAACATCCAAATCCTAACCCTAGCCACCATTGTTGCAACAGCCGCCATTTCACTGCCGCTGCCTCATCGCCCCTCTCTAGCTTTGGCGAATCCCCATCACCACAAACCCTCGCCCTCTCTCTCTCTCTCTCTCTCTCTCTCTCGATCTGTATTCTCGCGATTTGCAATGTGGTGGGTTGCGGGGTTGGTGACGGAAGGGAGGCACGACTAGGCTAGGAAGGGGACAGCGGCGGAGCGCGAGTGAGAAGAGGGGTTGACAACGGTGAAGGTGATCTACGAAAGGAGGCGACGACGGGGCTGAGAAAGAGGTAACGACAAACGCGAGGAAGGAGGGAGGGGTTGAAGACGGTGGCAGCGATCTGTGAGGTGGTGGGTCTCTGGGAATGGAGGCGACTTACGGAATTGGGAAGTGGGCAGCGATAGTTGCGAAAAGGGAAGGAAGTGTTGTCAGCGATGGCCATGGTTGGCGTTGATGGTGGTTGCTGGTGATGGCTGCTGCCGCCAATGGAAGTGTAACAATTAGGTTTTTTTTTTTATTTTTTTTTTAATTTTAATTTGAGGTGTGTACTAATTAGTGTGGGACTAAGGGCAAAAATGGAACATTGTGGTGTAGAGAAAAATTATGTTTTTTCAAATTATTAAAGTTGTGAACTGAGTAGTCGTGTATCTTGAGACCAAATGTGGTGTGTAAATAGAGGCACCCAGCAAAATGGAGTTTATATGCTCCCTCACAAATGGGCCAAAAGCTTAGCTTCTCTCCATGTGGGCTTTACCAAAATGGGCCATCCTTCACAAAGGAGGGAAACGCAGCCCAACAAATCTCTCCCTTCCCGACTATGTGGAGGGAATCTCCATCCCAGTGATCGAACAACAAGTCTCAAGCTTCTCTCTTGATAGAGCTTTTGTTAACATATCAAAACCATTATCATCAGTATAAATTTTTCCAAGTTCTAACAACTTATGATTAAGAGTATCTCTTATCCAATGGCACCTCACGTCGATGTGTTTCGATCTCGAATGGGATGTAGAGTTCTTAGCCAAGTGAATAGCACTTTGGTTATCACAAAACAACACATTGTTGTTGTTTGAAACCAAGCTCCATCAAGAACTTTTTCATCCATAGCAACTCTTTACAAGCTTTTGTTGCGGCAATAAACTCTGGTTATCACAAAACAACACATTGTTGTTGTTTGAAACCAAGCTCCATCAAGAACTTTTTCATCCATAACAACTCTTTACAAGCTTTTGTTGCGGCAATAAACTCTGCCTCTGTTGTAGAAAGTGCGACACATTTTTGCAACCTCGATTGCCAAGAAACAACTCCACCTGAGAAAGTGATCAAATAACCTGAAGTATACTTACGGGTATCCACATCTCCTGCCATATCTGCATCAATGTAGCCAACTAAAATTGGTTTTCCACTTCCAAAACTAAATGTCAACCTGGAAGTGCCTCTAAGATATCTCATTATCCACTTTACTACATTCCAATGCTCTCTTCTTGGATTTGAAAGAAATCGGCTAACTACACCAACTTTATGAGCTATATCTGACCTTGTGGAGACCATTGCATACATTAAGCTTCCTACAGCTGAGGCATATGGAACTCTTTCCATATCTTCCTTCTCTTTATTTGTAGAAGGGCTTTGATTAGTGCTTAACTTAAAATGAGTAGCAAGAGGTGAGATAACCACTTTATCATTGTTCATGTTGAATCTTTCAAGCACTTTTTCAATGTACTGCTTTTGTGACATGTACAACTTCTTCTCTTTTCTATCTCGATAAATTCGAATACCAAGAATTTGCTTTGTTGGCCCCAAGTCCTTCATGGCAAAGGACTGGCTTAGTTGCTTCTTCAATTTGTCAATTCTTGAAGGATTTCTACCAACAATCAACATGTTATCAACATAGAGCAATAAAATAATAAAATCATCATCAGAGAATTTCTGCACAAATGCACAATGGTCAGAAATAGTTTTCATGTAGCCTTGCTCCCCCATAACTGACTCAAACTTATTGTACCACTGTCTGGGTGCCTGCTTCAAACCATAAAGACTTTTCTTTAGCTGACACACATAATCCTCTTTTCCTTTCACTCTGAAACCCTCTGTTTGTTCCGTGTAAATCTCTTCCTCCAAGTCACCATGAAGTAAGGCAGTTTTCACGTCCATTTGCTCAATCTCTATGTCTAGACTGGCGACTAAGCCAAAAACTACACGAATGGAAGACATTTTCACAACTAGTGAGAAGATCTCATCAAAATCAAAGCCTTTTTCTCTTACTGAATCTTTTAACAACTAGTCTAGCTTTGTATCGTGGTTGTGAAGTGAGTTCATCATGTTTCACCCTATACACCCACTTGTTCTTCAAAGCTCTTTTGCCCTTAGGCAACTTCACCAACTCAAAAGTGTGATTGTCATGCAATGACTGCTTCACATCTTACATCGCATCAACCCACTTTAGCTTATGGTCATCTTCCATGGCTTCTGCATAACACTTGGGTTCTCTCCTGGCAGTCATTAACAAATAGTCATCTGTATAATACCAAGTGGAAGGATGTCGGTCTCTAGCAGACCTCCTGGTTGGAACATCTGGTGGTATCTTTGGTGTTGGCAACTGATCAAGAATCTTATCACTTGTCTCAACTTGTAAAGGGTCATTTGCATCACCTAGACCTTGTTGGTCATCTTGAACATCATGTTCAACCTGTGCAGGCAAATCTATCAACGGAACCGGATCCAAGTCAACTAGACCATCACCATACCAAGACATTGTTTTCTCTGCTTTCTCAATATCTTGTATAGTTTGATCTTCAATAAACACAACATCTCGGCTTCTCACTAGTTTCTTGACAACTGGGTCATATAACCTGTAGCCAAACTCATCTAGGCCATAGCCTAGAAAGATGCACTGTCGGGTCTTCGCATCGACCTTAGACCTCTCATCTTTTGGAATATGCACAAATGCCTTACACCCAAAGACACGTAAGTGATCATAGGAAACTTACCTGTCCAAACTTTGTCTAGTACATCAAGCTGAAGAGGAATATATGGTGTGATATTAAGAACATGTACAACTGTACTCAAAGCCTCACCCCAAAAGGATCTTGGTAACTGTGCCTATGAAAGCAAACATCTCACTCTTTCAACCAGTGTCCTATTCATCCTCTTAGCCAAGCCATTCAACTGTGGAGTCTTTGGAGGTGTCTTTTGATGCCTAATACCTTGTTGTCTGCAATAATGATCGAAGGGGCCTGAGTATTCTCTTCCATTATTTGTTCTGATGCACTTCAGCTTCTTCCCAATTTGTCTCTTAACCAAGGCTTGAAACTGTTTAAACACATCCAATACTTGATCTTTTCTTTTCAAGGTATAGACCCACAACTTTCTTGAGTGATCATCTATGAAGGTCAAAAAGTAAAGGGAGCCACCAAGTGTTCTCGTCATCATAGGGCCACAAACATTTGAATATATTAAGTCAAGTATATCTTGTTTTCTTGAAGGAGGGAAACTCTTGAAGAAAACTCTATTCTGTTTTCCTTCCAAGCAATGAGTACATCTTTTCAAGTGTGCACTCTTCATTCCAGACAAAAGATTCTTTTTAGCCAATATTGTCAAGCCTTTTTCACTAATGTGGGCAAGCCTCTTGTGCCACAACGCTACTGTCAACTCATCTTCCATTGCATTAATAATGCCTTTGGAGAGTCTTTCTTGCAATATGTATAAAGTAGAAAACTTCTTGCCTCAAGCTACAACCATAGCACCCCTAGTGAGCTTCCACTGACCATCATTGAAGGTGTTGCAATACCCTTCATCATCAAGTTTACTTGCAGAAATCAAGTTCATGAAGATAACAGGAATATGCCTTATATCTTTAAGAACCAACCTTGTGCCATTATTCATCTCCAAGCATACATCTCCAATACCAATGATTTTGGCCAAGCCATCATTGCCCATCTTTACTGTCTCAAAGTCACCAGGTGTATAGGAAGTGAAGAATTCCTCTTGAGATGTAGCATGAATGGAGGTGCCACTATCAATTACCCAGTTAGTGTCATGGCATGCAATATTAATGACATCATCATCATAAACGACTAAGAAGTCTTTTGAAGTAGTAGTGGCAACACGATCATCAACCTTTTCATCATTGTTCGTTTTCTTATTCACTCTCTCCTTGTTCTCTCTCTTCAATTTTCTGCAATGTTTCTTGATGTGCCCTTTCATGCCACAATGATAGCACTCAACATTAGCAAACTTGTTGGACTTGCTTCTTTTTATATTTGTTCTTAGGACCTCTGCTCTTACTTCTCCCTCTCCTTTCTGTAACCAAAACCTCTGACTGTGAAGAGGATCCCTGTGATTTTCTTCTCATCTCTTCATTTAAAACACTGCTTGTAGCCAGATCCATATTGATTACACCATCTGGGGCCGAGTTAGATAATGACATTCTGAATGTCTCTCAAGAATCAGGCAATGTACCAAGTAAACACAACCCCTATACCTCATCATCAAACTTGATACCTATCCCAACCAACTGATTAATTATTCCTTGGAATGTGTTCAAGTGATCTGTCAATAGGGTTCCATCTTGGTATCTCAAAGTCATCAATTGCTTTATTAGAAACATTTTATTGTTTCTAGCAAGCAACCGTTACGTAACATCGTTAAGTAACGGTTTTGGTGGTTACCGCCACCCGTTACGGTCGTTTTTGCAGTGTGATTGAGATTCACAGGTGTGTCGGCTGTAGCGGTCGTAATGGTGCCGTAACAACCGTAACGGCCTGTTACGCATCGTTACGTAACAGTTCCAAACTGTTTCTTTTGGAAAAAAAACACACAAAAAAAAGCTGAAAATGAGGGAAGAGGGATAGAGAGAAGATGGAAGATAAAGAGAGAAAATGGAGGAGCAAGAGATAAAGAGAGAGAAGAGGGAAGATGAATAACATATTATTGATTTGTTGAAGCTGTAAGACCTATGTTATTCTATTCAGCTGCTATCACTCAACCATTTTGTTTGTGTGTGTCTATCTATATATTGTTTGATAATAATAATAATAATAATAATAATAATAATAATAATAATAATAATAATAATAATAATAATAATAATAATACGTGTGGTCATTATTTATTTGGCTTGGTTGAAATATGTATATATATATTTAGGCTCTTATTTATTCTCTTACTTTTGTCATTGTTTATCTTATATATAATAGTTAATGATTGATTTTTTGTATAATATAAAGTCATTAATTATTAAAATAAAATATAAAAAACTCAGTTTATAGTGATTTAAAAATATGAAATATATTGAATCATACTTAAAAATTTACAAAAATTGATCAATATTTATTTTAAACCCAATAAATATGATCATGGAAAAAAATATGCGTATCGGTAAGTTTTTTCAAATTGTGCGAAAAATAAAAAAATTCACGGTTCCGGTTACCGCCATCGTTACGCTATGGCCTTTACACCCCGCAACCGCAACCGCGCCGCCGCCACCATTACAGCGACTGCAACCGCTTTTCAGAACCTTAGTTTCTAGTTTTTCAGGCATACAACTGTTCAAGTGTGTTCCAAAGTGAGCGTGCATGTGTTTTTCCACTAATATGGTTCAAAACATTATCATCCACCCATTGCCTAATGTATCCACATACTTGTCGGTGCAACAAAGTTCATTCTTCACCAAATTTGCTATCTGGCTTCTCAGTAGCAAACGCTGGTAAATGAAATTGCTTCACATAAAGTAGGTCTTCCATTTTTCCTTTCCAAGTGTGATAATTAGAGCTATTCGAAGTAAACATTCAACACAAGATACTCAACAATATGAACCAAACTCTGATACCACTTTGATGGGAGAAACAAACACCGATTCAACAACCCAAATCAAACTCAAATTAGCGAAAATAAAATATTCTCCCTCTTTATGCGAATCTGTTAGGAAGCAATTAAATAGAGCAAAAAATATATAACAAAATGGAATCAAAGGCACATGCACAAAAACACACGAGTAATTTTATGTGGAAAACCTTCTCGGTGTGAGAATGAAAAACCACGGGACCGTAGTCCACCAAAATCTCCACTATCAACAAATAATGGGTGTACAACAAGTTCTCTCTAGCTATAACTAGAGGCAAACAACAAAGATACAAACTCAAGAAATAAACATTCTTGGCAACAAAAAAAAAAAAAAAAAGAAGAGATATCTCACCAAAAACAGGGGGCTGTTCTAGAACCCAAAAGCTGCTACAGAATGGTTTAAAACCAATCTTCACCGTTCAGATTTTAGAGCCTTGAGTCAAGAACCCACTCACCAAATTTCAGCTCAATCGGACGATGGATGCTTGCCAATCGGAGTCTCTGTTTTGGATTTTCTAGCAACAAATGAGGTTTATATACTCCCTCACAAATGGGCCAAAAGCTTAGCTTCTCTCTATGTGGGCTTAAGTAGCTCACATTGGCTTTACCAAAATGGGCCATCCTCTACAAAGGAGGGAAACCCAACTCAACAAATATATATGAAAAATCTAGAAATCCCCTAAATGTTGATTTGTGATTATGTATCAATTTTAAGCAGTATATAACAATCCCAATCAAACAATCAAGACAAATAGACACAACGATTTTACGTGGAAAAACCACAATTGGACACCTCCAATTGTGATAAAAAAACAACAGGCAACAACCACAAAACAATCCACTAAAAAGATATAAAGTAATTACACAAGTATACTCTCCATTACCTAGCGAATCCATGCCCGAATTGAACCAACCTCTATGTGCCTCTTCCAACCCCGTCTTCACCTCGGAATTGTCTTGATGATGAGCCACTCTGGAATCCACCAAAGCTTCAGGCTCGAATTCTTCAGAATCCACCGAAGAACAACTCTCTCTTTTGTGTAGAACAAACAAATAATCCTTTGATTTATACTCTTTAAACCATGAGTTGAATACTCAATCAAAACATCAAAGAAAACTAGAAAATTATCCCCAGATATAAACCCTAGAACCCAAGAAGAAGCTCTGGAGAAGTAATCCTAAAATCTGACTGAATCACGTACTTATAGAAATCTGAATCGCGATGCTCGCTCGAGCGAAGATTCTCTCGCTCGAGCGAGGAACCAAAAACACGTGTTTTCCATAAGTGGCTTTGCTCGAGCCACGCAAGCTTCGCTCGAGCGCACATTCATCTCTTTCAGGTTTTTTGCCAGACGCAGTCTTCGCTCGAGTGAGCACTTCTTCGTTCGAGCGAGCAAGGGTGGACATGCAACTTCGAATGCAACTTTGCATTTTGCTTCGGGGGCGCTGCCCCTGGACCCCGCCGTGGCGCGCTGTCCCCTGGACCCCCACGAGCTAACCAAGCAGCTTGATCCCCGTCATAATCAGCGAAGTGGCAATCTTGAAAGTATTAACATCACAAACTTCTCTGCAAGGCACAATTCGGGTTGGATTCGCATCTAAACACTCATAGCCTCACTGAAATAAAAAGTGCGAAAACAAATACAACTTAAAGGAGTTTTGTCAAACGGGATTGCCAAGAATAAAAACCTAACAATCTCCCCCTTTGGCAATGCCGTGACAAAACACACCTAACAAATAAAATCCTAAACACGCCAACCCTGACAGCTAATAAAAACAAACTTCTTTCTCAAGGTCATGATCTGCAAAACAACTATTAGTGCCACAATCTCCAAAACAACTATTAGTCCCTCAAGAGTATATGAAAAAGAAATAGACATATCACACGATTATCTTGAAACATGAGATGAAAAACATGAATAGATGAAAACTAAGACTCATGAAAAACAACTCTCAAACAACAAAAGCAAGATCATAAACCACACAAGCAATGATATGACGATGTAAATACCAGGAACATGCAAGAAGGAAATAATTAGCAAACAATGCATAGCAACATGCAAAACAACTATAGCCAATCTCCCTTGCCGAACAAATGAAAGTGTAATGATAAACCAAACTCCCCTTCACTAAAAACAATGAACAAGAAGAAAAACAACAAAAATAATATGGTGGAGCAAGCAAGAAATCTCAGATTTGTACCTTAAAATACACAAGATTATCCAAGAAGCACAATTACTAGTAAACACAATGTGCACAGTCTGTAGAAGATTCCTCATGAAAGAAAGTGATACATTATATGAAAAGCATAGATCCCATGATAAAAGTGTGTGTGTGACTCTTGGAGTTCGACAAACACTAGATTCAATCCTAGTAGTGATCTAAAAGTTGGACCTCCGACAAGAGAATCTAAGCACAACAAAGGAAAGTCAAACCACTAGGAATCAAGGGGTATTTGGTGAGTAAAGGCGGAGGCTCCCCCTCAATCAATGAGTCATTTATTTTTTCCTTTATTTATTTATTTATTTTTACATTTTTTTCCTTTCTTTTGCACACTCATTGGCGGCTGACACGCTCAAGAGTATGGAAACCGAACCAGAGAAGCATGGATATAATAAGGATGGCCTGGTTGGTGACTCTGAGGTAGCCTTTTCCTCATGGCTGGACTACAAAGAATAGAGGGGAAAGCCGTGGAGATGCAAAAAGATGGAAGGTGGTTAAGAGACTCAACATCACCCATGATATGCTAGTATAGGTCAATTCCTCTAGAAAAGCAAAAGATACAATGCCAGAAGTCCATAAAAAAAATAATCACTAAGGCGGAAGACTCCAAAATTTGCTAATACAAGAGTGTGTACAAAATGAGATATACTAATCAAAGAACACATACTCCAAAATGAGTAATGACCACAGAAAGCACACAGATATTAACATGTAATGGATATTCTTATCAATTCCAATATGCACCAAGGACCACTCAAAAATTTTAAGCTTGCAAAACCATACTAAGAAAATCTTTTTGTGTGTGTGTGTGTTTTTTTTTTTTTGTGTTTTTTTGTGTTTTTTTTTTTCAAAAATAAAGCAAGAGAAAAAATGAACAAGCACACATTTAATGACAAAAAAAAAAAAAAAACACAGAAACCCAAAAACTAAAACGACTAAACAAATTAACACAAGTAAAGTTTTCTCACCCAAACTACTTTAGTATGAACAAAGTTGTGAGAATGGCGATTCTTGGGTGGTGTCTTGACGTTGTGGTTCCCTTCCCCTTCAATAAGAACCCGTCTTGACATGGTTTCCAACTTCCTATTCCTAGAACTAGGCAAATGCAAACTCGCTCCATGTTTGGTCTCAAGCACATCAAAATAGCGAGGTCTAATATGACCCTTAACCTCATTACCACCAATGAAGTGTCTCCTATCCCATGAGATGTTCGAATTTCTTCCATATCTATGTGTAATGCCCTCAAAATAGACTCATTATATATATTTGTCACTGACACGCAATATTTAAAGTAAACAATTCATTATCTCATTCATCAGAGTATTTCTAAATAAAAGCATTACATGTAACATCAAATTAAATGCCCTACGGGCTTACATCTTTCCAAGCCAACACTTGGACACAAAAATATGAGTTCTAACTCAAATACAAGTAAAGCCCTAGGCTTGAATGTTTACATGTACTATCAAATCAAAACAACTAACTGAAGATAGTCTTCAAAATCCAAAAGTCAAATCCTTCCAAGCTAAGTCCTTGGAGGTAGCTTATCACCTGAACCTGAAAATGATGTTCCCATAAAGGGTGAGCCATAGCCCAGTAGAAAAATACTAAACCAAATATAAGCATTGAATAAAGCTATAGCATTCAATAGATGGTTAACCAAGATAATCAATTGTATCATTGCACAGTCTCATGACACTAATGTCTAAGACACAGTTCACTTTCCATTATTATCAACATGGCTCAGAACCTGGCCAAACTTACAACAGTGAACTATATATCATATTCACATTACTTTCAATATCAACAAAACAAATGAGACTCAGGCTCATATCAAAACACTTCATACTTCCCGTTTGATACACATTGTAGTGCTGTATCAATAACATGTAAAAACACTTCATTATAATAAGCACACATAATAGTGATGCTAATGGAGTCCATCCCCTATCTCCTCCCAAACAAAATCCGGTTTAGAGGTCCATCCCCTATCTTTCCCTAAACCGTGGAGTACATCCCCTATCTCCTCCCAAACAATATGCATATGCAATGCTCAATCAATACATGTAATTTCTGTATTAATTCAATAGTCTAAATTTATGACTTCAACAAATTGATTAGTTTCAATTTTCCCTAATCCACATGCAATGTCTACAACAAACACGACTATCCTCCACCGATAGCCCAAAACAGTTATTTCTAGACTGGAAATAAATATATCAACAATTCAATAGGCGAGTGATTTTAATTATCCAACTACACCATTTAATCAATGAATTCCTCAATTTCATGCATTTAACCAATTTTCCAAATTTCCTTAAATTAATTATACAAATTAATTTATTAATACAACTAGGGTTTTTCCCAAAATTACCAAAGTACTCCCAACATATCAAAATAAAAAAACTTAGAACAAAACTTATAGGATGGAATAGGAAATCCCTACTTCGAAGAAAATAACCCGAATGGAGAAGACGAAGATGAAGACCTAAATTCCAAAGTGCTCCAAACCACCAAACGTTCAGATTAAATGGAAGCCCTTGACTCACTCTATCTTTTTAATAAAGGACTAAGGTTAGATACTCACCCTAGGTAGATCAATTCTTAGAGAGAAGGCAGGTTTAGAGAGAGAGAGACTCTCAAGGGGCGGTTTTTAAAAGTTAAGAAAGAAAAGTAGGTCAAAAAGTGATCCAAAAAGTGAAATCACGGACTGATGTAGTCGACTCCCCGCTCGAGCGTCCAAACTCCCGCTCGAGCGTCGAATACGCACTCCTAGTACTTTTGCAGAACCAGGTCCCCGCTCGAGCGTCCAACTCCACGCTCGAGCGGCACTCACACATTTCCGCTCGAGCGTCCAATCCCACGCTCGAGCGTCCAACACTGCACAGGAAATACTGGATGGGTGATAATCCTGCTCGAGCACCAAAACCCCCACTCGAGCGAACAAGCAACAAAAGAATCCCCGCTCGAGCGTCAAACACCCGCTCGAGCGGACAGGTCAAAATCTGGGTAACTAGTTTTGGCATCTAAACTCAACCGACCTGTAACAGACCCGCCCAACACATCCTATAACTCAAATACAAAGAGATTAAAGGACGACAACAACCAATATATACTGACAGGATCCACGGAACCTAAGTCCGGATACAATAATCTAAAGGAAAAAGACCGGGGTCGCTATACTATGAGACACTCTCCCATGCAACTTATAACAATAAGGGCGAATATGACCATGCATACCACAATGATGACAAATAAACACAGGGTGTATAGGGTGTACCTTCTTTTCTTTGACCTTACTAACTTTAGGAAGATTGAGAACGCCATCCTTATGTTGAATTTTTTGTTCTCCCTTTCCTTGAGTTCTTGTATCATGAGATGTAGATGCACTCTGTTTTTGCTCTTTGTTATCACCAAAGCCAATGCCACTCTTGTCAGAACAAATTTGTTGAGACCCAATGATATTGTCTAAAGTCTTTGATCCTCTGTTCCAAAGACCAATGGTAGCCATAGCACACTTGAGTTCTTCCTCTTTCTTGATCATTAGTTCTTCCAAAGCAACTTGAGACATCTCGAGAGTTTCAATTTTTTCTTCATATGTTGCATAGATTTGCTGTAGCTTGTTCCTTTCTGTCTCACAAGTCAAGAGTTTTGCACAAAGAGCTTGTCGATCATTAGCTATCTTGATGGCATCAATCCTAGCCTCGGAAATCTCCTCCATTAGTTTGACATTCTCACTTTCACATGCTGTGAGTTTCATAGCGAGTTTGTCATTCAATTTGGATAACTTAAGAGATTCCTTATACAACTTTTCATAAGCTTGCTCAAGCTCTTCATCATCACTTCCCGAGGATTCATCATCAGTGGCATTCTCAACCAGGCTCTTCGGATACTCTGTTCGTCCTTCAGTTTCGGAAGTCGCCATAAAAGCAAGGAATTGTTTATGTCCCTCTTCACCTTGTTCTTCGTTGTCACTTTCATCTTCATCAAATTCTGATTCATCATCCCAAGTGATAGCTAGGGCTTTCTTCTTCCTCAACCGAGTGGGGCATTCTTGAGCAAGTGGCCAAATCCTTGGCATTCATAGCATTAGACTCTTTCAGAGTTCCCTTGTATCTTTCCTTTCTCCTTCTTGGCTATAGAATTAATTTTGAGTTTATCTTTGCCTTTAGATTTATGATTCTGAGTAGATTCCAAAAGATTAGGATTCTTTTCCAAGAAAGATTTTTTAAATTGTTTAACAAAAGTAGCCGTAATCTTGGAATCTATCTCACAATCCTCATCAGAATCCTCTTCAACTCTATGAGCACTACTAAAAGCAATATCTTTTTGTTTCTTTTTGAAATTCCTATGTGCCCCATAAGTTTGGAGATTTCCAACCAAGTGATCCAGCTTGAGGTTGTCAACATCTTGAGCCTCCTCAATAGCCGTAACTTTTGGTTGGAATCGATCGGGCAAGGATCTCAAAATTTTTCCCACAACTTTGGATTCTGGTATTTTTTCACCTAAATTGAAGCTGAAATTTACAATGTCACTCAACTTCGCTTAAAATTCATCAAAGGTCTCACTATCTTTCATTGAAAGGTTTTCGAAACTAGACGTGAGCCTTTGAAGTTTTGAGCATTTAACAGAAGGAGTGCCCTCATGAATAGTTTGTAAGATATCCCAAGCCTCTTTTGCGACTTCACAATTGCAAATACGACTAAACTCTTCAGGTGTGACAGTGCATAAGAGAGAATTGATAGCTTTACTATTCCAGCTACTATTTTGGTAATTAATTGTGTCCCACTTATCAATTGGTTTGGGGAAAGTTACTCCATCAACGGTAATTGTTGGTTCGGTCCACCCATTCATGACAGATTGCCAAACTTTTTCATCTATAGATTTCAAAAACGATCTCATCCAAACTTTCCAAAAAGAATAATTGGATCTGTCAAGTAGGGGTGGTCGAACCATAGAATTTTCCACACGTATTGAATCCATTATCACAAATCAAACAAGATCTCGTTCTAAATTTTTTTTTTTTAAATACAATGACCTGCTCTGATACCAATTGAAAAATCTAGAAATCCCCTAGATGTTGATTTGTGATTATGTATCAATTTTAAGCAGTATATAACAATCCCAATCAAACAATCAAGACAAATAGACACAACGAGTTTACGTGGAAAAACCACAATTGGACACCTCCAATTGTGATAAAAAAAACCACGGGCAACAGCCACAAAACAATCCACTAAGAAGATATAAAGTAATTACACATGTATACTCTTAGTTACCTAGCGAATCCACGCTCGAATTGAACCAACCTCTATGTGCCTCTTCCAACCCCGTCTTCACCTCGGAATTATTTTGACAATGAGCCACTCCAGAATCCACCAAAGCTTCACGCTCGAATTCTTCAGAATCCATCGAAGAACAACTCTCTCTTTTGTGTAGAACAAACAAATAATCCTTTGATGTATACTCTTTAAACCATGAGTTGAATACTCAATCAAAACATCAAAGAAAACTAGCAAAATATCCCCAGATATAAACCCTAGAACCCAAGAAGAAGATCTGGAGAAGTAATCCTAAAATCTGACTGAATCACGTACTTATAGAAATCTGAATCGCGATGCTCGCTCGAGCAAAAATTCTCTCGTTCGAGCGAGGAACCAAAAATGCGTGTTTTCCATAAGTGGCTTCGCTCGAGCGACACGCAAGCTTCGCTCAAGCGCACATTCATCTCTTTCAAGTTTTTTGCCAGACGCAGTCTTCGCTCGAGCGAGCACTCCTTCGCTCGAGCGAGCAAAGGTGGACATGCAACTTCGAATGCAACTTTGCATTTTGCTTCGAGGGCGTTACCCCTGGACCCCGCCGTGGCGCGTTGCCCCCTGGGCCCCCGCGAGCTGACCGAGCAGCTCGATTCCCGTCATAATCAGCGAAGTGGCAATCTTGAAAGTATTAACATCACAAATTTCTCTGCAAGGCACAATTCGGGTTGGATTCACATCTAAACACTCATAGCCTCACTGAAATAAAAAGTGAGAAAACAAATACAACTTAAAGGAGTTTTGTCAAACGGGATTGCCATGAATAAAAACCTAACAATATATATATATGTGTATATGAGGAGTTGGAATGTTTCTGTATTGTATTCCATGCTTAGATGTGTCTGATCTTAGAACAGCTACAGAGAAAAAACAGAAGAAGTGGCATTTTTGGGGGACTGAAATTGTCCGAAGTGCAGAGGCATCTGCAACTACTGTTTCTGCAGGTTAGTGTTTATTTTGTTTACTTTTCTACTTTTCATTGGCGTTTTAAGTATTTCGGTGGTGAATCTCAAATTATTTTCTTTTCAGGAAGAAGCAAGGACACCAACCCACTGGTATGCTTGTGCACACAGCCAAGACAACTGGTTTTTCCTCTATTCAGAGATTCTTCATGCTAAAGGCCCTGAAAATTTTGGTATTAAAAAGATTGTAAAAGGCGTTGACGTTGGGCCAACACATACAAGAAGGCAACACGATTGATGGGATTATGTTGAAGGAGACTAGTACCAAAAAGTCTCGAATTTCTAATGGAGTCTCCAAGAAAGAGGTCAAAACTAGTCAAACAGTTGGAGTTGTAGAAGAGGAAAAGAACCTGGAAACAAGGATTTCTAAGGGAGTTTCATCTAAACTGATTAAACATGAAAAGAATAAAGAAGGAAGGCATTGCAGAAAACAAACAAATGCTATAAAGTTCTAAAACCAAGATATTGATCTGGACATCCCATTGCCTCAGGGCACTGAGTTGACAACTGTTGCTGGAATTGACCTACCACCGGAAGCTTCTATGCTGCTTTTGATGAGGCAATTAACTTTACATCTTTTTAAGCACAATTTGCATTCACTTTGACGTTTTACTATGCATCTATTCTGTTTTAAGTTTTTTGATGTTTACAGTTATCCTGTTCTTGTCACTCAACTGTTCTCAAACATGAGGTACATAACACTGATGACTAGTAGTGCCCATTATTCTTTGTACTTCGCATATTTGTTAAGATTTTATTGATATGATTTTGATGGACAGTGGCTATAAATATACCCCATTTACTACTGAAATGTTTGGTTGATTTGCTGCCTTGTTTCTCTTTTATTGATAATACTTTTGTAGATTAGTAACAAAATCAAGCTTTTAGTAGCATGTTGTTTTTTATCTCACTTTTTACATTGCCCATTCTCCTTTGATAGATTCTTGATTTGAAGGAAGGGGAGCCTGAAGATATACTTTATGAACTAATACATGGGGGTCGTGGGTCAGAGGAAGATTATCTCCAGTTGTCCATTTTTACATCCAAATGCTGACTCTGATGCAAAAGGACTTGGGAGAGAATTATAAACCTCTGCACTAAACTCATGTAGCTAATCAAATTCCTTGTAGTGGGTAAATATTCTCATATCTGTTGTGTTCTCTGTTTAGCTCTCCAGTGATAACTCCAAAAGTTGGCAAAGATTCATGGCTGAATTCCCTACAAAATTGTACCTCCAGACCCCTTTCTATATTGAAAAAAGCTGAAGCTGGAGCGATTTGGTGGGAAGCTGATGATTATGATAGTTTAGACTCCTAATAAAAGCTTAGACTGTGAAAACCCAATAAAAAATAAATAAATACTTAAATAATAATAATTTTACAAACCTCAAATGTTTTACTGTGAATCTTTAAGTGTAAATTAAATACTATTAGAGAATATTTTAATTAATTTTCAAACACATAATATTAAAGGTTATTAATAATAATTAAGTTGGACGGTTGGTTATATATATTAGGGAAGGTAAACCCTAGAGATTTTTTGTTTATAATTTTAATCAACCCTAGCTCTCCTAACAGAAGCAGCCGTGAGGGGGAGAGAGAGAGAGAGAGAAGAGAAAAGAGAGACCGGAGAGAAACTTTCAGCAACATTGGTGGTCAACAACTCTAAGGTATTGTCCTATTTTATTATATTTATATATTGTGATGGTTCATGTGTGTAATCTGCTTGTTGTTGGGAAGGAATAGGAGAAACGGGTGTGTTGTTTGGGTGCCAAGTCAGTGGTTAGTGATGAGAAATAATGGGTGTAATTTTTAGTCCAAAAATTCTGCACACAAACACAAACTTTAAAAATCAAGAAACCATATCAAACGGATAAATTTTAAACTAAAATTTTAAACTAAAAAATAGTGTAAAACAGTAACTTCGGAAGTGTTGTTCTCTTTGGGTACAAATCCGAAAATTATCAAATTAGTATAATTAGAACCGGTTACAAGTCTAGTTTCTTACATTTTTGGTCTTGTATTGATTGCTTGTGTATACTAAGAGAACGATTGATTTCTTTAAAGTGCTGCAAAAAGCGATCAGTTTGGATATAATTAATTGTAAATAATTATTTTGATAAGCAAATCAGGTAAAACCAATTGGGTTTGAAAGTTAGAATATATTAGTTGATATCTGGAGGGTTTTGAAATTTTTCTAACAGCATGGAGTAGGGTTTAATTTTCAAAGTTAGCAAATAGATTGGAAAAACTTGTTTAAAATTCTGTTTTATCTTACAGTTACTTTTAATTCAGTTTCGATCTGAACCTATGTCTTAGGTAATCTTAGACCTTGAAGAACATGAACTTAGGTATTATTTAATTGTAACGGTAAGTTGGGTTGAGCCGTGATAGTGTGATTTAGCTTGGGGTTACTTAGTTTCTTATTCTTTTTAGTATTTTTGAGTTAGTAGTGACATGTAGTTTTTGTACTTGGTCCAAGGCACTAGTTGGACTTTCCTATTCGGTTTGAGGATTATATTATTCCGTGTTTAGGTGAGTAGTTGCATGCTACAGATTTTTATAAATGTTCCCCTATCCTGAACTGTTGAAAAATTAAATTGTTGTTTCAGTACTAAACTGTTTTGATAAATTATTATATTATCAATGGAATCTAAAACATGTGTAAACTTGGCATACTGTAAACTATTTGTTATGGTCTCATG
This sequence comes from Camellia sinensis, assembly GCF_055761805.1. NCBI lineage: Eukaryota > Viridiplantae > Streptophyta > Magnoliopsida > Ericales > Theaceae > Camellia > Camellia sinensis. The sequence goes on from NC_138962.1 coordinate 106,926,537, forward strand.
TTTATAATGGTGAACTACTATGTTTTTGCGAAACTGAATTGTATTGATTATTGAGACCATCTGTATATAAAAATCCAAGGAAATTATTCCTGTGTGTGGTGACTCTAGCCAGTAGGGAATAGATCCGGGTTGGGCTGTGATGACTCTAGTGCTCAATGATTGTAAGTAAAAGACCTGGGTTAGGCTAGGTGACCTTCAATCGGATCATTTTAGAGAAAAGGCCCGGGTTGCCACCCCGAGGATGACTCTTGGTTCGATATTGGATCCAACGGGCTTATTGCCTTGAAAACTTTGTGGCATGTTACTTGTTATTCTTGGTACCCAAAAAATTATTAATGATCATGTTATATTCTTTTTTTTAAGTGGAGAATGTCATTTATTATGTTCTTGAGAGACACGAGTATTTTAACTTTTGACCTGTGAAACTTTCTTTCTGAAACAGATTATCTTCATTAAAACTATATGTCAATTTAGTTTCTGTGATATATATCTTATTTTGGATTTGGACTCTGTTTTCAAAACTGTATTTACTATCTATGTTTTTACTCACTAAACTATTAGCTGACTTAGTTGTTTATCATTTCCAGGTATTAGAAGGACTTAGAGTGGACAGGGACTCAATTGCATGGACCTCTAGGGTATTCATATATTTTGTTTTAGCTTGTTATGTCGGTTTTGTGCATACATTGTGGTTGAATTTTATTTAAAATTATTTTATTTTGTAGGCGAGTTGTGTCCCATTTAGTATATATTTTTGAAAGTTGATTATGGCTTGTTTTGCCATGGATACTGGTGACATGTCATTGGATTGAATTTTGATTTATTTTTACTGGACTATTGTTACAGTTATTCTATGGGCTAGGGTCCTATGGGCCACGACCGGTCAGACCCTGGTTTGGAGTGTGACATAGACTATTAAATTTTCTTTGTGATGAATTTTTTGCACTGCATAAGTTATAAGGTTTCACATTTTCTATAGCGATCCCGGTTGTCCCTTTACCGTTCTGTTGCATTCCGGACTCGGTTCCGTGAAGTTGGTAGTGGTATCTATCTTGTTGTCGTCCTTTAATTCCACTTGATTGAGTTTTAGGATGTTTTGAACAGGGTTGCTACAGGTTGGTTAGGCCTTGGTTTCAATTCCTTGTTGTTCAGTTTTTAGGCGATCCGCTCGAGCGGGTCTTCTTGCGCTCGAGCGGGGATTGCACACCTCCAGCATTTCGTGTTCCTGCAAAACTTCTGCAGATGTGATTTTTACGCTCGAGCGGGTTCGTTGGCGCTCGAGCGGGTAGTACTTTCTGGGCATAAGTTCTGGGAGGGGAAAATCTACGCTCGAGCGGATTGGTTTTCGCGCTTGAGCGGAAGTGCTTTATTCTTGTGTCTTGGCGCTCGAGCAGGCCTTATTGCGCTCGAGCGTGTCCAGATTTTTGTTCTTGGCGCTCGAGCGTTGTGTTCTCCGCTCGAGCGGGTCATGCGTATATGAGTTATCCGCTGGGTCATTTTAAATAACATTTTCACTTTTCTTCTCTCTCTTACTTTCCCAAAAACCCCATTGTTGAGCTTCTCACTCTAGAACTCTACCTTCTCTCTAGGTATTGATCTAGCTAGGGTGTTTTCCTCACCTTTGGCCTTTACAAAAGAGTTGTTGATCGTCGAGGGCTATCTTTTGATCCGAGAAACTCGTGGTTTGGAGCAAGTTCGTTTTCATCGTCTTCTTCTTTGGTTGTTATCTTTTGAGGTAGGGATTCCTACTCACTCTTATGGTCTTTGACCTAGATTTTTAGTTGTTTTGATAGAGTGTTGAACTTGGGGAATTTTGGGACTTAGGGTTTCAAAATGTGTAAAAAACGTTTTATGATTTTGGGCTCATAATATGTATTTTGGGTTTCAAAATGATGATATTATCGTTGGTTGGTGATATTGGAACCTTTGGGTTAATATCGAGAGTTGGGGGTAAAAGCCCTAATTTGTTGTTTAAAATTAATTGGTATAATTAATTTGGGAAAATTGTGAACTTGTGGAATTGAGTTGAAAATAATGAAATTGGCTCATTATGTTGTGAAATGATGGAGTTGGATTTATAAATCGCTCGCTTTTGAAAACATTGATATTTTATCTGTTGGGAGCTTTTATTATCTATTTAGAAATAATTGTTTGGGCTATCGATGGAGGGTAGTTTTGATTGTTGTAGACAATGCATGATGATTAGGCAAACTAAAACTAATCAATCGGATGTGTCATAGAGTATGACGGTTGATGGAATACATTAACGTTATGTATTGATTGATTGTGTATATGACCTTTGTGTATATATGCATTGTGTGTGTGGGAGGAGATAGGGGATGTACTCCACGATTTAGGAGAAGATAGGGGATGGACCTCTAAACCGGATGTTGTTTGGGAGGAGATAGGGGATGGACTCCACTGATACAGCTCATATGCTTGTCAAATAATGTGGTGATACAACTTATATGCTTGTCATTGGAAGTGTTGATACAGCTCATATGCTTGTCATGGGAAGTGTTGATATAGCTAATATGCATATCTGTTGAAATGTAGATATAGCTTGTATGCTTATCTGTTGAGATGTTGATATAACCTGTGTGTTTATCTATTGTAAAAATGGAAAATGTTTAATATGAGTCTTTGTCTCATATAAGTGGTTGGCCAGGTTCTGAGCCATTGATGGAAATTGTGAAATTGATAAGAAATGGAAATGGATTATGAATTGGTTTATGAAAATTGAACATTTATCAATTGCTAATGTCTTAGTCATTGCTCATACTGTGTTTAGCATATCTCTATTGGGCTGTGGCTCACCCTATATGGGAATACCATTTTCAGGTACAGGTAGCATGCCACCTCCAAGGACGTAGCTTGGGAGGCTAGAGGCGGGCAGACTTTTGTTGTTTAGTTTCTTGATGTATTACATGTATATTCAAGCCAAGGGCTTAATGTGTAAATGAGTTAGTACTCTTTTGTTGTAACCAAGTGTTAACTTGGAAAGCTGTAAGCCCGTAGGGCATTTTCTTTTGTCGTTAACATGTAATACTTTTTGGTAATGGAACTCTGATGAATAGAAGAATGCGGAGCTTTTATATATCAATGTATGTCTATATTGTTGGGTTTAATGTTTTTATTTTGAGGGCGTTACATTTTCTTTGCTCAAGTCTTCAATTTTTGCCCCTTTGCATCACAAAATGTTGTGGGAAAATACATAATTTTTCCTTGTAGAAAAATAAGGAGTTGGATAGAAGACCAGAATTCAAAATTTGCTGAAAAGGGAAGGAAGCAAAAGAAAGAATTGTTGCTGCAAAGCATAAGGTAGAAAAAAACTATGGACTTCTGAATTTGGGAGCATAGAATAATGTCTTTTATAGTACTTTTATTTTAAATTTAATAATATGTACAGGAGAAACAATTGAAGCAGAAGATGAAGGAAAAAGTGGCCAAAGCTGTCATTGCAAAAAAATGGTGTTCCTCTTTCAATTTTTGAGCATGAAGCTATTTTTCACAAATTAAAACTGAAGCAGCTCAAGCTCATGCCGAGATGGTGGAGTCAAAAGGCATGTTACCTATGGATATGTTTTATGTGTTCCATACAAATAAGTTGAGTTGAACTGGTAACATGGCTGTTAAAGTTTGCCTTTGTAGAATTTGGATGGAGGTGCCTAAGTTTAGCTCGCCTATTGAGTTTGTGAATGTTAGTCTGACCTCATACTTACTGTAATTTTAACTGAGCTCGTTAAATAGCGTTTTGCATAGGGCTACAAACAAACCAAGAATGCAATTTGGCAAAATATAACTTTTTGAGTTAATTTGGTATTCATTCTTTATGAACCTAGAATGGATTAGGAGTTAACCAGGTGAGTGAGTGGATCAATGCCAAAATGGGTGCAATTCTTGTTTGGGATTCTTTTGACTTATTGAATGCATGACACATGTGAAAAGGTCAAGAAAAATTTGATATGAAAAAAAAAATATATACAACCTATTGTGATTTCTGATGTTTTAAATAATTCTTACCTATGTTACATGCAAATATTTTTAGAATCTCAATAACAAAATACGTTTTGGCAATAAAAAAAGATTGTTGAAATATTTATGTTGTATTTGGCCATTATGGTTGGCTACTTGACCAGATTTTGGAGAGTCGGCACATCATTTTCCTTAAGAATTCTGCTTGGTCACCTAGTCTTTCTTTCCTTTTTCAGCAATTACACATATTGCTATAATTTGTTATAATCTCCATATTTACTATCAAGCCTCAAAGAAGGAAAGCATCCAGACAAAGCGATCTGCACACCATCCCCACCATTCATTGCCAATGCAACATTTTGACACTAAATCACCCATCGAGTTGTCCCATGCCAATACAGTTAATCCAAGGATTGATGGATTCACCCCTAGAATTACATCAACCCTACCAACAGAGCAACAAGCTCATTTGCAATCATGTAGAACCAAATGATACTCATAAAAAATCCACCCAAAACCCATGGAAGTAAAAACTTCTAAGGTGGACAATCTGATCTAGTGTACCGAAAAGCAAGAACACCGAGTGCACAATCAAGTGGAAACACCAAGCAAATAAGCAACCTTTCTGCTTTTAGAACCCACACTGTCTTGAGTACTCCAGAGAAATGCTAGAAGAGTGGGATCAAGTGAAGCACTGCCTACAGCGTAGAGACTTTGAACAAGATTCCTCCTCAACTAGAGGAATTGTCAACCAGCGTGGCACTGTTAAAGGCAACTCCATTATCGAACATAGTTTAGAATAGGAGAATGACGAGTGCTCAGTTTCTATGCCATCATCAATCTAGCCCCACATAGGCATTGTCAGACACCTTAGCTGACTGATTTGAATATATTGTCACATTTGATGCCCACATCCACTGAGGCAATGCACTACGGGACATGATTGTATCACTTTATGTGTCCATATCAAGCAAAGTACTATATAGAGTCATCCGCTTGGTTCCCTTGAGAGAACACACTTCCTTTGAAAGGAAGCAATGGTGTAACAACATCCAATTTCAACCTCCATGCATGTTTCCTCAAAATCTCATTCACAGCAACAACAAATGCATAAACCGCATAAATCAAGACAAATGGGATGGCTCTGCCCACATTCACCTTACCAACATACAACATCAATGAAAGTTATACAAGAGTAACAATGAAGAAAGAAACTAATATCTCTAATAAAATATTTCTGATCAATCCAAACTTCCTGCTCAGCTACACAGAGAAACAGTCCCAACAACGACACAAGTAACAAACATTGACCCACCCAACACACTATTAAGTCCCACATCACCAGTGCCTGCCCCATAAAATCAGTAATACTTGCAAACACATCAGGAACTCTATAGAGTCACCCCAACAACAATTAGAGATAGTCTCAATAGACTTGAGAGCTTCTCCAAAGAACAATAGAAGTAATTCGCAGTGTGACCCAATAGATATAACAATGCAGCCAGCCAAATACCCAATATTACATAAGTAAATGCATTTTCATGACAATCACAACAGAAAAACATTGTATAATCAAAGAATCCACCGGACGAGCACTGGGGGTGCGCTTTCAAGAACTCACAATGGCTTGCAAAATTCACGTGGTTGAATAATCAAGCACAAAATTTAGGGTTACTTGTTGTAAGAGGAGCTAATTTGAGCCCATTAAATTAATTAGGCCCAGTAGTCCAAGGTTGGTGGGCCTGAATTTATCCCAAGTCCAAGATTGGTGGGCCCGGATTTATCTCCATCAAATGGGTTGAATCGCTCTAAGCCTCGAAATGGTTCGGATCCATGAACTTAGAGACTTACTCAGGCCCGGACTCGAAAGGGTATTGAGCAAGCCTAGAGATCCGAGACACTCGGACTCGAAAGGGTTCGGATCCACGAACCTAGAAATCAAAAGCACTTGGCTTCGAATAGATTCAGATGCAATCTAGAAGTCGCTCCGTTAATGAGTCCTAGAACACTTGCGGGCTCGGAGCTTTCCAGGATCTACGCAACAGAACAATAGACGTAATGGAGTTCAAACAAAGGACCCGATCCCGAGGACGGTGAGTGGAGATAAATTCACTCTTCAGTTAAACTAGCCTATACCCGGGGTCGAGGTGGCACGATCTAGGGGGTCCCTGAGACTCGGCAATATTTGCGGCAAGGCGTTCTCTGAAGCTACCCCTGACCCTTATGCGGCAGGACGTCCTCTGGGACTACTCTTGACCCTTTGGGATGATTGGGGATCATTGGTTAGGTGTGGCTAAGAAGAAGGGTTCGCCGAGAGGTTGATCTCCTCTTCGGGGTTTTCCTCATCCTTGGAGAGGTCACCTCCTCGGACAAGGTGGTTAGAGAGAATATTCCCCATGTGCCTTGCATATGGGCTCCATCCTACATCATGAGGTGCCTATAAATAGCACCCACCCATAGCTTTACAAGGGATGGATTTTGGAGAGATGACTCTTAGGAAAGAACTAATTTTTCATCTCCATTATCAACTTTGAGAGTGAAAGTGGGAGACCCATGGGAGAGCCTTGCCATTATCCTCTCTCTAAATACTTTTCCTTCTTCTTCACCCAATCTCTTATCTCCATCATCTCTTTTACTCATGTGTTCTTAACTTGAGACTATTGAAGAATCTAAGCCTCTCATCTTCTTCTAGAGACTTCGAAGTTGTTCTTCAAGGATCTTCGAAGATCTTCGAATTTTCCAACGACATTCTTGAACCCTCTCATACATTTGGCGACTCCGCTGGGGAGGCGGATTGGTTAATGGTCTCAATGAGATCTGGAGCCTACATGTCAGACCCAAACCCGGCCCTATGGGTTTAGCACCGTAACCGGCCAGTAATCCGAGATTACCGAAGGCCGACTAAACAGTAGTACAGTAAAACAGAGTACAGGGCCTGGCGGAAGCCAATACAGTAATTAAACAATGCCCAATGAGCTGTGACAGTCTGTATGCAAAAAGACTTTTCAAACATATTTACATAATCAGTATAGAGCAGTATGCACAATATATACAATCATTCAGACTAGGGACGTCATCCCTTACATGACAGTACAGTAAACATTCAGTCTATACAATCCATTCGGTATAACAAAACAGTAAGACAGTACAGAAGGGGGAATCCTAAAACACCCCTAAGCCTTAGCATGATAGGCTTGGAACCTCGCGGTGAGGCATAGGAGTTGGCTTGACAAAACTGGAGTAACCCTGATGCTCCTAGCCGCGGTCTGGTGCCTGATCACCTACATATATATATATGAATAGTGAGCTAAAGCCCAGTGAATAACATAATGCGTAAAGAGGTTAAGAATGAATGTCCTTACAGTATGAAAACAGTTCATTTAAACAGTATTCCAGTTGTTCAGTCAGTACAGTCATATGTGGTACACCCATTAGCATAACAGTATAGTAAACAGTAGGTCTTAAAGGCTGAGTAGTAAATGATGGCCATCAGTCAGTAACAGTAGTGGTTCCAACAAGGGAACCGACAGAGATTTCTATCGCAGTAACAGTAAACAGTAGGTGCTAAGGATGCCACAATAAAGTTCAGAATATAGGACATACATTCATTCAGTTAACAGTAATCAGTTCAGAGAACAGTACAGTTCAGTTGTTCAGAAGATAATCATTTGTGAACATATCTTTACACAATCGTTACTCACAGAGTTTGGGCTACAGTATGCTAGAGCGTGTCTCCCCAGTCGCCAACCCTACACAGTTAACAGATTGAACACACACTAAGCTACACAGCTGGGAAAGATAATAACTTAATCCCTAATTTGCCTCGGTGTGTTCTACGTCTATGTCCTCAATAAGATGTCTTAAACTAGGCCTAGGAATGCCTACAATGGGATGAGGATGCAAAGATGTACTCAAAAAGCAGTCTCAGAATTTATCAGAAAAACAGAGTCCCGCTCGAGCTGTCATGCAACAAAGGTACACGCTCGAGCGTCAAATATCCCGCTCGAGCGTACTGTAAAAGTACTGGATGGGTGAAATCTCCGCTCGACGGACGCTCGACGCCCGCTCGAGCTTGAGACACATGACTCCGCTCGAGCGCCCAGTCCTCCGCTCGAGCGGACTGTAAAACAGTGCAGAGATACTGGATGCTCGGATTCCACGCTCGAGCGTCACTTCCTCCCGCTCGAGCGGAAGTGCAGAATCTGGAAATTCCAGATTGCACCTCCAAGCTCAAAACCAAGTTTAAATGCATCAAAACCGATCCTCTTGGGCTGAATTTCAAGAAAACACTTGTAAACATATAGAATGACATGGTTCAAAGCTCAATTTTAAGAAATCAAAGTCCAAGGGTGTTTAATTCAAATCCAATTTCAAACCATTTTCATGAACATGGAGAACATGCAAAACCAATTTAAAGCTTCAATTTGTTGCTCTAAAGAGCCAATTGTTTCCAAAACATGATGAAATCATGGCCTACACTCAAAACATGGACATGCATGCAACAATTTGCCATGAACTCAACTCAAAATCCAACAATACTAACATGCATGCATGAATTATGCTCTATTTCAACATGCTAGAACTAATCCATGGCTCAATTCTCAATTTTGACATGAATCATGCAAGAACAAGATAACAAGAGGGTAATTACTCTACCTTAGGTCTCCAATGCAAGACTAGAAGCTCAAATTAGCAATCTACACTTCAATTAGCAAGCAATTCTCCAAGTTCCAAGCAATTCAAGATGAAATCCAAATTCTCTCACTCTCTCTCTCTCATGGTCGGCTATACACTCAAGAGAAATGGCTGTGCAAATGTTTGTAATGCATAAGAATGAGCCCTCAAAGCATTAAGTAAGTGACCCACTAGGATGGCAATATGGCAATTAAGCCTAACTCTTTAATTAGAATACAGATAGAATACAAATTAACATAAACACTCAGTCAATTCAGTTCCAGTTTTTCAGTCAGTCAGTTCGGTACTTTAATCAGTTCAGTTATCAGTCATAATCAGTTCAGTTTAACGGTAATCAGTGTTTATCGGTAAGCAGTGGTGAGGGTTATTACAGTCTCCCCTCCTTATAAAGAGTTTAGTCCTCTAAACTCGAGTTACCTTCATTCTGGAAGAAAACAGGATTCAGTGGAAATAGTTCAGGATATCTTTTAGCCATGTCCACTTCCCTTTCCCAAGTGGCATACACACCACTATGATTCTGCCAGTCAACTTTTACCAGCGGGATTTCTTTGTTCCTCAGTTTCTTGATCCGTCTGTTTACAATCTGTATAGGCCGTTCCTCATAAGTGTAGTCATCACTCAGCACTACACGAGTAGGCTCTATTACATGGAAAGGATCCCGGAGGTAGTCTCTCAACATAGAAATGTGGAAGACGTTATGCATATGCTCCATTTCAGGAGGAAGCGCAACTTGATACGCCACCGGATTGATTTTCTCAATAATCTCATATGGTCCGACGTATCTCGGTGCTAACTTGCCTTTGACTCCAAAACGAGTCTGGCCTTTCATCGGTGTCACTTTCACAAATACGTGATCACCCATTTCATACTCTCTGTCTCGTCTTCTGACATCAGCATAACTCTTCTGTCTGCTCTGCGCAGTTTTCAGTCTTTGTTGTATCAGTTTCACTTTCTCAGTCGTTTCGTATACAATCTCGGTCCCAAGCAAAGGCCCATCTCCAACTTCGGCCCAGCAAATTGGAGATCTGCATTTTCTGCCATACAATGCCTCGAAAGGCGCCATGCCAATACTCGAGTGATAGCTGTTGTTGTAAGCAAATTCAGTTAAGGGCAAATGACTTTCCCAGTTTCCCTAAAAATCAAGGACACACATTCTCAGTAAATCCTCCAGAGTCTGGATGGTCCTTTCTGACTGGCCATCTATCTGAGGATGATAGGCACTACTCAGTCTCAGTTCAGTACCTAGTGCAGTCTGTAGGCTTTGCCAAAATCTCGATGTAAACTTCGAATCCCTGTCAGAAACAATGGACACAGGCACTCCATGCAGTCTAACAATTTCGTCAATGTAGAGTATAGCCAATTTGTCCGCATTATAAGTTGTCTTAACAGGTAAGAAGTGAGCAGATTTAGTCAGTCTATCAACAATAACCCAAATCGAGTCCATACCTTTACTGGAGCGAGGCAATCCCACTATAAAATCCATGGTGATATGCTCCCATTTCCACTCCAGTATCGGTAAGGGTTGCAATAAGCCTGCGGGTCGTTGATGTTCGGCTTTAATTTGTTGGCAATGAAGACATTTCGATACAAAATCAGCAATTTCTTTCTTCATTCCCAGCCACCAGAAATTCAGTTTCAGGTCTTGGTACATTTTCGTATTCCCCGGATGGATAGAAAATCTTGAGTTGTGGCCCTCTTGCAGAACTCTTCTTTTCAGTTCAGTATCACTCGGTACACACAGTCTGTCTTGAAATTTCAGTACATTATTCTCAAATTTGAATCCTGGTCTCGGTTTAGATTCTCTTTCTTCGATGATCTTCTTCAAGAAGTCATCCAGTTGCTGTTTCTCTTTAATCTCCTCAATCAGTGCCGGTTGCGCAGAAATAGCAGCTAAGGTTCCACCTTGTTCTCGCAAAACAATTTCAATTTCAGATCTTTCAAGGTCACAAAGCAACTCTTTCTGTCGGGTAAGTAAACATGCTAAGTTTCCAATCGATTTCCGGCTCAATGCATCGGCAACGGTGTTGGCTTTTCCCGGATGGTACAATATCTGTAGGTCATAGTCTTTAATCAGTTCTAACCATCTCCGCTGTCTCATGTTCAGTTTTTTCTGTGTGAAGAAATATTTCAAACTCTTGTGGTCGGTGTATACTTCACATGTCACCCCGTACAGATAGTGACGCCAGATTTTCAGTGCAAATACTACTGCAGCAAGTTCCAGATCATGGGTCGGGTAGTTCTTTTCATGCGGTCTCAGTTGTCAGGAAGCATAGGCAATTACTCTCCCATTCTGCATTAAAACACATCCCAAACCCTTATGAGAAGCATCACTAAATACAGTATACCCATCCGTACCTGAAGGTAAGGTAAGAACCGGTGCAGTCACTAATCGAGTTTTCAACTCCTGGAAGGCAGATTCCCTTTGGTCAGTCCAGTCAAATGATGTCCCCTTCTGAGTCAGTTGAGTCAATAGTAAAGCAATTTTGGAGAAATCTCTGACAAATCTTCTGTAATATCCAGCCAAACCCAAAAAGCTTCGGACTTCAGTCACGTTGGTTGGTCTAGGCCAGTTCACTACAGCTTCGATTTTCTGCGGATCAACAGAAATTCCATCTTTGCTAACAACATGCCCCAAAAACATAACATGGTCAAGCCAAAATTCACATTTAGACAGTTTTGCATACATTTTCTGTTCTCTTAAGGTTTGTAGGGCAAGTCTCAGATGATGTTCATGTTCTTCTATACTTTTGGAGTAAATCAGTATGTCATCAATAAATACAACAATAAAATTGTCAAGGTACGGTTTAAAGATCCTGTTCATTAAGTACATAAATGCAGCTGGTGCATTGGTAACTCCGAAAGGCATAACTAAGAATTCATAATGTCCATACCTCATTCTAAAAGCAGTTTTATCAATGTTATCTGATTTAACTTTCAACTGATGGTATCTGGATCTGAGATAAATCTTCGAAAATACATTAGCACCCTGTAACTGATCAAACAGGTCATCAATACGCGGTAATGGGTATTTATTCTTTACAGTTGCCTTATTCAGTCCACGATAGTCAATGGACAGTCTCAGTGAGCCGTCTTTCTTCTTTACAAACAAAACAGGTGCGCCCCATGGTGAGGTACTAGGTCTGATGAACTTTTTGTCTAATAGTTCTTGCAATTGCACCTTCAGTTCTTTCAGTTCAGTTGGAGCCATTCGGTAAGGAGCTTTAGATACTGGCTGTGTTCCGGGAACCACATCAACAGTAAATTCAATCTCCCTGTCAATCAAATCTCCTGGAAGATTATCTGGAAAAACATCTGGGAATTCTCTGACTATAGGAATACAGTTCACATTAGCATTATCATCAGTAGACACAGTCAATACAGAACACAGATATCCCTTACAGCCCTTTCTAATCAATTTTACAACTTTCACAGATGAAATCAGATATGGGGGAGGTACTACTCCAACCCCATTAAACACAAATTCAGGTAGACCAGGTGGATGGAAAACTACTTGTTTTGTTACACAATCTATGGTGGCATGATATTTCGTTAACCAATCCATCTCCAATATAACATCAAAGTGATCAATGTTCAATGGCAGTAAATCGATAAACAGATGTGCATCTCCAACAATGATTTCACAAGCAGGATACATGTATGCACAGGTCACAGATCCCCCAATGGGTGATGATACAGCTAACAGATAATTCATAGGTTCTAAGGGTCTATTCAATTTACGCGAAAAAGCATGCGACACGTAAGAATGCGTAGACCCCGAATCAATCAGTACATAAGCATTCTGAGTACAAATAGAGAGAATACCTGACACAACGGTCTCGGTATTCTGGACGTCTCCCGGTACTAGGGCGAACACTCGGCCCTGCCTCATAGGCTCTTTCCCGGTAGCTTTGGGTTTCAGTTTCGGTGTAACAGTTGATGCCGCTACGCTTGGTGTAGCTTTGCTACTAGTTTGTGGAGCAGAGGGACAGTCTTTAACCATGTGGCCCACATTGCCACACCTATAACAGGCTCTTGATATCTTGTAACAGACTCCCTTGTGATTTTTACCACATTCAGAACAGGGCGGTATTGTACGGTTTCCTTGACTAGACGTAGTCGTTGACCCCGTATTCTGTTTCTTGTTCAATGGACTATGCTTGCCTTTCTTAAACTTAAAATTCTGCCTTTTACCCCGCCATTCAGACAACGACGTTTCAGTTTTCAGTGCTTCAATGTTTGATTCAGCCATCAAGGCTCTGTCAAGAACATTTACGTAATTCGGTAGTTTCAGAACATTTATTCGGTCAAGAATTGCAACATTAAGGCCGCCTTCAAATTTTTTGGCCTTCTTATACTCAGTATCCACCATATGCGGTGCATATCTAGCAAGCTTGGTGAATTTCGTCTCATATTCAGCCACAGACATTGCTCCTTGTCTCAGCTGTTCAAACTTAGTTACTTTTCTGTCCCTAACACACTGAGGGAAGTACTTTTCAAAGAAGGCTCCTTTGAATTGAGCCCAAGTCAGAATGGTATTTTCATCACGGGTGAGCATCCACCACCTTCTAGCTTCTTCTTGCAATGTAAAGGTGGCTAACAGTACCTTGTGTGCTTCAGAGCACGGGAAAACTTCAAACAATTTTTCAGTCTCCAGAACCCACGCTTCAGCTTTCAACGGTTCTAGGCCTCCCTGAAAGGACGGCGGTTTCATTTTGCTGAACTTATGGGTTAGTGCAATTATGTCCCCATCATTAGCATTCATATTTTGTACATTCACATTCACATTTTGTTCCAGTACAGCCGGAGGAGGTAGGGGCTGTTGATTCAGTTGTTGATCCAGTCTTGCAGTTATCAGTGCCATCATTTGTTCCAGTCTGGCCATTCTGGCCTCAGAGGATGAGGATTCAGTTTCATTTGCAGTGTTTGCGTTATCCATTCACTATAAGCAGTTATAACAGTTTTAAACATAAGCAGTCATTTGTTTAACAGTTTAACACGTTAGCATATATTCAATCATAACATAACCACACACTTATCATGCTCATGAGATGCCCTAATTACTTTTCTAGGACACCCTATAGCTCATTTGGACACGTGTGTGCGGTATAACTCGTGGTAAGTATCGCTCTGATACCACTTGGTCACGACCCAAACCCGGCCCTATGGGTTTAGCACCGTAACCGGCCAGTAATCCGAGATTACCGAAGGCCTACTTAACAGTAGTACAGTAAAACAGAGTACAGGGCCTGGCGGAAGTCAATACAGCAATTAAACAATGCCCAATGAGCTGTGACAGTCTGTATGTAAAAAGACTTTTCAAACATATTTACATAATCAGTACAGAGCAATATGCACAATATATACAATCATTCAAACTAGGGACTCCATCCCTTACATGACAGTACAGTAAACATTCAGTCTATACAATCCATTCGGTATAACAAAACAGTAAGACAGTACAGAAGGGGGAATCCTAAAACACCCCTAAGCCTTAGCATGATAGGCTCGGAATCTCGCGGTGAGGCACAGGAGTTGGCTTGACAAAACTGGAGTAACCCTGACGCTCCTAGCCGCGGTCTGGTGCCTGATCACCTACATATATATATGAACAGTGAGCTAAAGCCCAGTGAATAACATAATACGTAAAGAGGTTAAGAATGAATGTCCTTACAGTATGAAAACAGTTCATTTAAACAGTATTCCAGTTGTTCAGTCAGTACAGTCATATGTGGTACACCCATTAGCATAACAGTACAGTAAACAGTAGGTCTTAAAGACCGAGCAGTAAATGATGGCCATCAGTCAGTAACAGTAGTGGTTCCAACAAGGGAACCGACAGAGATTTCTGTCACAGTAATAGTAAACAGTAGGTGCTAAGGATGCCACAATACAGTTCAGAATATAGGACATACATTCATTCAGTTAACAGTAATCAGTTCAGAAAACAGTACAGTTCAGTTGTTCAGAAGATAATCATTTGTGAACATATCTTTACACAATCGTTACTCACAGAGTTTGGGCTACAGTATGCTAGAGCGTGTCTCCCCAGTCGCCAACCCTACACAGTTAACAGATTGAACACACACTAAGTTACACAGTTGGGAAAGATAATAACTTAATCCCTAATTTGCCTCGGTGTGTTCTACGTCTATGTCCTCAACAAGATGTCTTAAACTAGGCCTAGGAATGCCTAGAATGGGATGAGGATGCAAAGATGTACTCAAAAAGCAATCTCAGAATTTATCAGAAAAACAGAGTCCCGCTCGAGCTGTCATGCAACAAAGGTACACGCTCGAGCGTCAAATATCCCGCTCGAGCGTACTGTAAAAGTACTGGATGGGTGAAATCTCCACTCGACGGACGCTCGACGCCCGCTCGAGCTTGAGACACATGACTCCGCTCGAGCGCCCAATCCTCCGCTCGAGCGGACTGTAAAACAGTGCAGAGATACTGGATGCTCGGATTCCACGCTCGAGGGTCACTTCCTCCCGCTCGAGCGGAAGTGCAGCATCTGGAAATTCCAGATTGCACCTCCAAGCTCAAAATCAAGTTTAAATGCATCAAAACCGATCCTCTTGGGCTGAATTTCCAGAAAACACTTGTAAACATATAGAATGACATGGTTCAAAGTTCAATTTTAAGAAATCAAAGCCCAAGGGTGTTTAATTCAAATCCAATTTCAAACCATTTTCATGAACATGGAGAACATGCAAAACCAATTTAAAGCTTCAATTTGATGCTCTAAAGAGCCAATTATTTCCAAAACATGATGAAATCATGACCTACACTCAAAACATGGACATGCATGCAACAATTTGCCATGAACTCAACTCAAAATCCAACAATACTAACATGCATGCATGAATTATGCTCTATTTCAACATGCTAGAACTAATCCATGGCTCAATTCTCAATTTTGACATGAATCATGCAAGAACAAGATAACAAGAGGGTAATTACTCTACCTTAGGTCTCCAATGCAAGACTAGAAGCTCAAATTAGCAATCTACACTTCAATTAGCAAGCAATTCTCCAAGTTCCAAGCAATTCAAGATGAAATCCAAATTCTCTCACTCTCTCCCTCTCATGGTCGGCTATACACTCAAGAGAAATGGCTGAGCAAATGTTTGTAATGCATAAGAATGAGCCCTCAAAGCATTAAGTAAGTGACCCACTAGGATGGCAATATGGCAATTAAGCCTAACTCTTTAATTAGCTTATTTTAAACTATTTTAATCATACCTAATCAGTTTTCAGATAAATATACCATAAAACCACATTAATTATGAGGATCATAAAACATCAATCAATTCCCGGTTCGGCCGCCAATAAGGCCTTCAATTAGCAGTTTAAACATAAAACACGAACAGATCAAATAATCAATCAAACAGATAGAATACAAATTAACATAAACACTCAGTCAATTCAGTTCCAGTTTTTCAGTCAGTCAGTTCGGTACTTTAATCAGTTCAGTTATCAGTCATAATCAGTTCAGTTTAACGGTAATCAGTGTTTATCGGTAAGCAGTGGTGAGGGTTAGTACACTACACAACTCCGGCAAAAATGACAGATAATGAGACTCATCAACAAGGCTCTTCCAAGGGTGGTGATGAGAGGACTCAAGTTCAAGACTCACCTCTCATCCTTGAAGCTATTCAAGGACTCCAATACACTCAACAAGAGATTCTCGCGACCCTTCAAAATCTCACCCACATCATGTTGGTGATGGGTTCGCATTTTGCACCATCGGCAACAAATGGAGGTCAAATCGGCGTCGACAAGCATCAACAACTTCATGGTAATGTTAGGAGTGGTCAAAACCATCAAGATCCACTCCAAATTCTCCCTGAAGATATACAAAATGGTGTGCAAAATCAAGTGCTAGGAGGAACAAGTCATGGCGAACCTGCGGCCCATGGAGCGCAAAATCACACACCTGGAGGATCGAGCCATGGTCCAACGGTGGTAGGAGGAGTTTCCAGCATGATGAATGGTATTCCAGCGGCTGTGGAAGTTCAAGGAAGGCCTACAGAAATTCCTCTACAAAATGGTGCTTCATCCATGCCTAATTTTGTTTCACCGATTGTAAGTTCTACTCATGTACCAAGTGGGTCTCCTTTGGCTCCGACGCCAAGTTTGCAAGTCCAACCCAGTATAGCCATGGCATGCAATGAACTTTATGGGACCCAATGCAACGTCCCATCCCCAAATGGCATGTCCATAGGTGCCGATGGCCAATATTGTCATGTGTCTTCATTGATGATAAATTTTCAACACCCAAATGGCCAAGTCGCTCTAAGTTCAGTTTTCGGGTCTACAAGCCAAGTTCTGGGAATACCACCATCAAGTTCTCTCCCTCAACAATTTCTCACTCTCGCCGATGTGCAAGCCATGTTCGATCTCGAACGAGGCAAGAGGACTTTACCCTCTTTGCCTGATCCGGGTGTCAAGCCACCTTACCTTATCGAGATGTTGAGTTATCTATACCCGGAGGGGTACACGGTGCCGAAGTTCATCAAATTCGATGGCAAACAAGGAAATGCTCGAGAACATGTTGTGCGGTTTATCAAGACTCTGGGTATTCATGGTTCAAACCACGTCCTCCGGCTGAGAGAATTCTCCAAGTCCCTCACCAACCAAGCATATAGTTAGTACGTTAACTTGACCCCAAACTCTATTCGGAGTTGGGAGGAGATGGTCAATAAATTCCACACCAAATTCTTTTAAGCGGCTGAGAAGATAACCGCACTTATCCTATGTAAGGAAAAGCACCGGGAAGGCGAAGACATTCTTGAATATGTGAAGAGGTTTCAAGACAAAGCTGTAGACTATCATGAGGCTATGGAGGAAAGCTACTTGGTCCAAATCTGTGTTGAAGGGGCATTGAACGGATACAAGATGCTTCTTGTTAATCACAAGCTACCCACCTTCTCAGCACTAAAGCATCTCGGAACATCAACATACCTCAATCTCAGGAGATCGAGTTCGAGACTAGTTATAAAGCCAGCTTCAAGTCATCCCGAGGACCTTCTGTCACTGCGGCTTCCGCGTCTTCTACACGAAAGTCGCAGGGGGAGGAATTCAGAGGTCAGAAGAGGAAAAACTATGAAGATGACAGTCCTTTTCCGTGTAGTGTCGAGGAGGTGAAGGCCTTAGTTAAAGAATGGGTGGCAGACGGGGAACTGAAGTTGCCTCATGTCGAAGAGCTTTTGCTGAAGAAGGACCGCGAGGGTCCTAATTATTGTGTTTTCCATCGATCACCAGGACATCCTACAAAAAAGTGCCGGATGCTTAAGAAGATCTTTAGAAAGAAAGTCGAAGCATATGAGATAGAGTTCAGAGAACAGAAGCACCAGGATATCTTAGAAGACATGGCTATGATGGTATGATGGTGCATGATGGCCACAACCCGAGCAGCTGGTGAAAGCTTTCCAAATGATCTTGCAACTCTAGGGGCAAATTTCAACATTCCGTAGAAGAAGTCTATCTATGACATTTACAATTTGTATTTACTGCATTGTCTAAGAATTTTCCATCTTTCTTTCTTATGTTATGAAGAAAGTTATTTCCTCTATATTATGTATCTCCATTAGAAGTTATTTTCTCTACATTGTATATCTTCATTGTGTTATGTTGCTTGAAACAGTTTTCAATTTTTATTGCCCCTCGAAGAAGAAAGAGGAATAGTAGACTCGGTTACCAACCTGAAGGGACTTTTCTTGACGCAGTAGAAGTGTACTCCCACTCAGAGAGGGACAACCTTTGCTTTCATTAGTTTCCAAAATAGTGTGTGCTCCCACTTGGACCTCCTAAGAGCAGCCATTGCTTCCTTCAATGCAAGCTTCGAGGGTCTTTCTTGCTAAAGTAGAGTGTTGGATCCACTCGGACCTTCGAAGAACAGTCATTGCTTCCATCAATGTAAGCTTTGAGGGTCTTTCTTGCTGAAGTAGAGCGTGTGTTCCCACTCGGACTTCTGAAGAATAGCCCTTACTTTCATCAATGTAAGCTTCGAGGGTCTTTCTTGTTGAAGCAGAGTGTGTGTTCCCACTCAGACTTCCGAAGAATAGCCCTTGCTTCCATCAGCCATTGCTTCCTTCAATGCAAGCTTCGAGGGTCTTTCTTGCAAAAGTAGAGTGTTGCACCCACTCGGACCTCCAAAGAATAGTCATTGCTCCATCAATGCAAGCTTTGAGGGTCTTTCTTGCTGAAGTAGAGTGTGTGCTCCCACTCGGACTTCCGAAGGATAGCCCTTACTTCCATCAATGCAAGCTTCGAGGGTCTTTCTTGTTGAAGCAGAGTGTGTGTTCCCACTCAGACTTCCGAAGAATAGCCCTTTCTTCCTTCAATGCGAGCTTCAAGGAATAACATTTGCTTCCATTGTTTGCCGAAGAAATAAGTGTACATCCACTTGGATTTTCGAGGAACAACTTTGTCTCCGCTCGGATTTCTAGGGAACAATCTTTACTTCCGTTAGTACAAGCTTGATAAATTCGGTTGCCAGCCAGGAGGGATCTTTCTTGCAGTTACCAACTAGAAGGGATCTTTTTTTACCAAAGAAAAGAGTGTGCTTCCACCCGGACTTCTGAGGGACAGCCCTTGCTTCCATTTGGACTTCCAAGGAACAAACCTCGTTTCCATCAGTGTGAGCTTCGAGGATCTCTCTTGTTGAAGTAGAGTGTGTGCTCCCACTCAGACGTTCGAAGAACAAACCTCGCTTCCATCAGTGCGAGCCTCAAGGATCTTTCTTGCTGAAGTAGAGTGTGTTCTCCCGCTCAGACTTTCGAAGAATAGCCCTCGAGACTCGGTGGCCTATTAGAAGGGATCTTCTTGCCAAAGTAGGGTGTGTGCTATAGCGATTCCGGGTTTACCCTTGTTGAACAGTGATCCGGACATGTGTCCGTGGATGTTGGTAGTTGTTTATTATCTTGTTTACATCCTTTTTACTTCGTTTTTGAGTTATAGGATGTGTTGGGCAGATTTGTTTTGGGTTGGTTGAGTTTATAAACCAAAACTAGTTGCCTAGATTTTGGCCTGTCCGCTCGAGCGGGTCTTCTTGCGCTCGAGCAGGGATTACACTCTTCCAGTATTTCGTGTCTCTGTAAAACTTCTGCAGATGTGATTTTTGTGCTCGGGCGGGTTTGTTTACACTCGAGCGGGTCGGTGGGCGCTCGAGCGGGTAGTACTTCCAGAGTATAAGTTCTGGGAGGGGGAAATCCATGCTCGAGCGGACTGGTTTTCGCGCTCGAGCGGATGTGCTTTATTCTTGTGTCTTGGCGCTCGAGCGGGCCTTATTGCGCTCGAGCGTGTCCAGATTTTGTTCTTGGCGCTCGAGCGTCGTGTTCTCCGCTTGAGCGGGTCATACGTTTATGAGTTATCCGTTGGGTGATTTTAAATCACTTTTTACTTTTCTTTCTCTCTCCTACTTTTTCTAAAAACCATTTTGAGAGCCTCTCTCTCTAAAACCTTACCTTCTCTCTAGATTTTGATCTAGCTAGGGTGAGTTCCTTGTCTTTGGCCTTTACAAAAGAGTTGTTGATCGTCGGGGGCTACCTTTTAATCTGAAAATCTCGGGTTTTGGAGCACGTTGGGTTTTGTCATCTTCTCCTTTGGGGCTCCGAATTTGAGGTAGGGATATCCTACTCATCTCTATGGATTTTGTCTTTAAATTTTAGTATTTTGAGATGTTGGGGTTGGTTTGGTAATTTTGTGAAAGTTGGGGCTTTTGTGTTATTTTACAAAAGTTGGGGTTTTATTTATAATAAACCTAGATGCACGTTTGGCATAGAGAAATGGAATAAATGTTGAATCATTGATGAAAATGGGACCTAAGGGTTGGGATGGTAATTATGGAAAACGACCTAATTACATTGTTTGATTAATTGGGATAATTAATTGTGAGAAATGAGAAAATGAAATGTTGATTGAATATCCATTGTGCATTTATTTTCTGTTTAGAGATAACTGCTTTGGGCTATCGGTGGAGGATAGTCGTGATTGTTGTAGACAATGCATGATGATTAGGCAAACGGAAACTAATCAATGGAATGTGTCATGGAATTTGACGGTTGATAGAATACATTAACTGTATGTATTGAGTGATTGTATATAGAACCAATGTGTTTGTATACGTTATGTGTAGAGGAGGAGATGGGGGATGTACTCCGCGGTTTAGGGGAAGATAGGGGATGTACCTCTAAACCGGATAGTGTTGGGAGAAGATAGGGGATGAACTCCGTAGATACAGCTCATATGCTTGTCTAGAGAAGTGAAGATAGAGCTTATATGCTTATCTTTGTGAAGTGTGGATACAGCTTATATGCTTATCTGTGAATGTGGGATATTGTTGTTATACATATCTGTTGAGAATGTGGATATAGCTTATATGCTTATCTGTGAATGTGGGATATAGTTTTTATACATATCTGTTGAAATAATGATAGAGCTAACATGCTTATCTGTTGAAAAAGGGAAAATGAAAAGTAACTTGGACTCATAAGTCGGATGACATAAATATGTGATTTATGTGAATGTATCAGTGTTGGCCATCTATCAATTGCTAAATTTTTAGTCATTGTTCATGGTTGGTTTAGTGTATTTCTACTGGGCTGTGGCTCACCCTATATGGGAATATCATTTTCAGGTACAGGTAGCATGCCACCTCCAAGGACATAGCTTGGGAGGCTAGAGGCGGACATACTTTTGTCGTTTTGTCTTTTTGATGTATTACATGTAAATTCAAGCCAAGGGCTTAATGTGTAAACGAGTTAGTACTCTTTTGTTGTAACCAAGTGTTAACTTGGAAAGCTGTAAGCCCATAGGGCATTTGCTTTTGTTGTTAACATGTAATACTTTTGTAATGGAACTTTTACATATCAATGCATATCTTATTGTTGGGTTTAATGTTGTTATTTTGAGGGCGTTACATGTGCTACTATTCAAACTCTTGAGGGACAACCTTGCTTCCGTTTGGACTTCTGAGGGACAGCTCTTGCTCTCATCAGTGCGGGTCCGAAGAATAGCCCTTGCTTTCATCAATACGAGCTCTGAGGATCTTTCTTTTCAAAGTAGAGTGGACTCCTACTTGAACTCCCGAGGGATAGCCTTTGCTTCCATTAGCTTCCGAAGTAGAAGTGCGCATCCACTCGAACTTCCAAGGGACAACCATGTTTCCGCTCGGACTTCTGAGGGAGAGCCTTGTTTCCGCTCGAACTTCTGAGGGACAACCTTGCTTCTGCTTGGACTTCTGAGAGACAATCTTTACTTCTATTGGTGCAAGCTTGGTAGACTCGGTTGCCTTCTAGAGGGATTTTTCTTGACGAAGTAGGGTGTATGCTACTTTCGAACTCCTAAGGGACAGTTCTGCTCTCGTTCAGACTTCCGAAGGACAGCCCTTGCTCTCATTAGTGAAGATTCTAAGGGCCTCGGGGTCGTGGATTTTGCACAAAAACTAAAAGTCTTAGAATATACAAATTGTAAATGTCCTGTCGTTAATATCCATACATATCTGATTGTAAAAGTCTTAGAATATTTAAAACTAAAAGTCCTGTCGTTAATATCCATACATACCTGATTTGAAAACAAAGAGCCAAAAGAAAAACAAATGGTAAAAAAAGATGTTATCCCCCAATAAACAATAAACAATAAAACAAAGAGATGTTAGGAAATTGATAAATAAGAATAAATTAACCCATTCATGATTATTAAAGAACAAAATGAGGTTGGGAAACATCAACAATATTGCTTAGAATTGTTTGCTTACTTGGGATTAGGGTTGAGATTGGACACATTAAGGTAGCGTAACAGAATTGTTTGCTAAATTTAAAACTTTTAAATATTGATTATTGTGTTTTTTATTTTTGTGATTCTATCACAATCAAGTGGGTAATTGATTCAGCCACCACAACAGAATGTAACTTTTTCACAAATCTTATTCGTATGGTGAATTTTTTGCAATTCACTTTGATAACCTTTGGTTCATGTTACACAAGTAAATCAAAATTTTGTTTCTCTTTTCATTTTTTTCCCCATTTTCTAAGCAACCAAACGAGCGTAAAAGGAATCTGCATATAGTGATCTGGGTTTTTTCCCGTCCTTTGTGGTATTCCGGACTCGAGTTCCGAGTTGTGTGCTAATATCTGTATCTTGTTTCCATCCTTTAATTTCTTATATTTGAGTTTTGGGATGTGTTGGGCAGGTTTGTAATAGGTTGGTGGTGATTAGAAACAAAGTGTTGCTGCCCAGTTTTTGGTGTCTCCGCTCGAGCGAGGCTTTTGTCGCTCGAGCGAGCTTTGAGTTTGTGTCTCTTGGCTCGAGCGAAAACTCTTGCGCTCGAGCGTGCGTCTGCGTCTCTTTTGACCTGAATGTTGTGTTTCTTGGCTCGAGCGAGATTTCCTTTGCTCGAGCGAGCGAGCTGTATGTTTTGGGTTTCTTCACTTGAGCGAGCACTCTTGCGCTCGAGCGTGCTTCTGGGTTGCAGACCTGAAGCTTCGCCTTGTTCGCTCGAGCGAGGTTTTTGTTGTGTCTGGTCACTCGAGCGACCACTCCTTCACTTGAGCGAGCCTCACGTATATCAGTTCGCAGTAGGGGTCTTCTTCTCCATTTTTTATCCTCTTTCTTCCTTAAAACCCTAGATCGGCAGCTCCTCTCTCTAAACTCTCTCTCTCTACAAATACATCTTGTCCTAGAGACCTTCTACTCTAGTCTCTTTGTAAGAAAGGTTGAGCATCGCGGGGGCTACGTTTTGATCTGAAAAAGTTTGGGTTTGGAGCACTTTCAAGTTCTTCTCTTCTTCTCCTTTGGGTTTCTCTATTTGAGGTAGGGATTTCCTTGCTCTTTTTCAATACCTCGTTCATAGATAGACATGTGGTAAATTTATATTGCATGAAAATCATATTCATGTTAGATTTCTTTGAAAATCATGAAAGAGAACCTAGGGTTGGTTGTTTGAGAATGAGTTTGTTATCATTGATTGTTGTTTTGGCTAATTGGGGAGTAATCTAGCAAGATATTGTTGAAAGAAGAGAAAGCCCTAAATTATATTTTGATTTGGTAAATTAAAAGGGAGGATGGTTGAACAATGTTTGTAAATTACTATTGTTAATATGGGTTGTGTAAATGAGTTAATAGCTAAGGGATTAACTATGGCATTGGGGTTATTTTGAAATGAACGTATTGAACTGAGATGGGTTATGGCTTTCTTATCCGTGGAATTGGTTTTGTGAAATGAAAAGAATGAATTGGTTTTGTGAAATGGGAAAAGTGGGTTGGAATAAGTGGTGGAATATGTTGACCTGGAAAATTATGGAAGTTGATCTTGAAAATGGAAAATGAATTGATAACTCTATGTGAGTCTCAGAAAATAAATATGAGAGTTGAACTATTATATCATGAGTGTTGAATACACACATTTGGGGGTTTTACCTTTAACTATCGTATTAGTGTCGTTGTTGGGTTTAAGATCTCATGAGAGTTGAGTCATTTTAATAAGTATGTTGAATACATGCATCTAGAGGTTTTGTCCTTGGTCATCGGTGGAGGATGACATTGTTGTGTTGAATTGTTGTGTATGCATTACACTTGTGTTGGTTGAACATTATTGAATAGTTTGTGTATGTATTACACTTGTTGGTTGTGCTTTGTCGCGTTGTAATGGTTGGTGTTATATACCGCGCTTAGAATGAGGGGTATCGGTACCTTCCAGCTAGCGCCTGGAGAACTTGACAGAGGTACCAGTACCTTCCAGCTTGTGTCTGGAGAACTTGGTAGAGGTACCAGTACCTTTCAGCTTGTGTCTGAAGAACTTGGCATGTCATTTGTCGAAAGGTGTATCCTTAACTTACCGTGCTTATGGTAGGTAGAGCAAAGCTTTTTATCGTCATTGTCTCAGTGTATCTGAGTATGTTATGGGTTATGATGGTTATAGTTTTGAAAGGCCGAGTTGCCTCATTTGTTGATCACATACTTGTTGATGATTTGTTGTTTCCCTTTTTACTAAAGGTATGCATGTATAGGTATGAATGTGTTGGGAACAGACATAAATACTATTTTGAGATTTTGGAAAGTGTAAAGGAAATTGGGTATTTGTGAACATGTTTTGAAAAAGGCAAATCTATGGTAAGTACGGAAAATGGGATAAAAAGTAATGGGCTTGGTGAAATTGTTTTCTAGAATTGTTATTGTCATGAAGGTTTGGGAAAAAGGGGTAACGAAAAGAAAAGAAAGGTGAATCGCTTACAGTGTTGAGTGAAATGGCTGATTTTGAGAAAAGTTCATATATATGTATATTTTGTGTAAACTGCCACATTACTATTCTAGTATGAGATTGAACATTCATGATCATAGCTATCTGTAAGTTGTTATTGTTTAGGATCGTGTTGAGATCCCTACTGGACTTTATGTTCAACCCACGTTGTTAATTCTTTTTCAGGTGAACACCGATAAATATTTCAAGGTCATGGATCTTCTTTACCTGTTAGCCTCGGGGCCTTTCATTTGTGGGCGGAACGCCATTGTTGTAAAAGGGTTAATCCCTTTCTTTCACCTTTAATGATGTAAGCCCACGGGCAGTTATTTAGTATGCTCATGTTGTATTTAATTTGCATTCGGATGAGAGAATTTGTTATTTATTTCTACTCGTTGAAGTAAAGAGTTTTTCCGCATGTTATCTCTGAAATTGAATTAAATTAATGAATTTGGTAATGGTTTCAAGTAATAAAAAGTGGGGCGTGACACTGCACACCAGATTCGATTCCTCAAGAGACACTGAAATTAATAGTACTTTTCAGAGATTCAAAGCAGATAAAGAAAAGAAAAATACCTAACTTTTATACTGGAGAGAATAGGGGACTCAAGCAACTACATTGAACTGAGACATGGGGCTCATGATGCACAGGAACCCCTGAATGAAGATGAACACTAATTTAAACATTTGCAAAATTCATGGATGCATTTCAACATATACAAATTTTCCATTAAATGCACCTCCAACAAAGGGAAAAAGGAAACAAATTCCACTAACTAGGAAACTCAACAAAGAAGAAGGGGGTAGAAAACTTGTGTCACAAAAAAAAAAAAAAAAATGTTGCAATGTGTAACTTTAGCATGTCTATAATGCTACTGACTTCGATTTCCCTTACTTTGCCACTAATTACACCGCACTTCCTCTTGGCTTTGATAATCTCCTCTTTTGGTGAAAAATAAAAGAAATTGGAAAAACAAATAAAATTGTAATTATATTCTAAAGTCATCAATAATTACCTTAAATACTATTCTCATATCAATTTTACATCTCACAATGTTAAATGGAAAGATCCAATCGTCAACAGCCAACCCAAATTCCAAATTTTGTCGGATTAACACTCTGTAGGAACTTGAAGGTAAAATTCCAAATATCTATTTTCTGAAATTGTAACATTGGTGAGATTTTGTTTTTCCTCCTAAACTTTCTACATTTTAATAAATTAATACAAATGAACTACAACAATGACATATTTCTAGTCAATATTAGTATGAGTACTTAGGAAATTCCGCACCCCATCTTCAAAGAATTGTTATATTTTTTCTGACCAGTGTTTTAAAAAGCTCTAGGTGCATCGAGGTGCCAAGGTCACCTAGAGTCTAAGCGCTGAGGCGCGAGGCGAGGCGCGCGCCTCACCAAAGCGAGGCACAAGTTATAGAAGTTAAGCAAAATATTAATATAGCACAATTTTCAACATAAGCAAATATTTAATATGTATATTATTAATTTTTTAAATAAGAAGAGAAGAGAGGAAGAAAAAAAAAACAATTAATTTTTTTAATATATATATATTATTTTATTTATTTATTATATTTTTAAAATAATGTGTTTCAATTAATTTTTTTATTTTATTTTACATACATGTGTTTATTTTTTTTTATTACTATGTATAAGTATATATTATATTTTATATATTATCTGAGAGGGTAATTTTTGGGAAAAAATGGGCCGAGCTGTGAGTTGGGCTTTGTGGTCCAAAGTGCGAAGGACTGAGTAAAAATGCCGTAATGATTACTCCGGCCCAATAGAAATAATTACTCCGGCCCATGAATTATGAAGTTACTTCGGTTCAAGAATAGTAAAGCTACTTTAGTCCGGGCAGGTTTGAGCTAGGCTGGTCTCGGAGTTAGTCCGGTCGAGATATATCTTGAATAGGTCGGTCTAGCAGTATCTTTGAGTTAGACCGACCTAGGAGTTATACCGGTCGCAATTTGTTAAGATTGGTTCAGCCGTGCTATGGGTTGAGCAGGGGAGAATCGAGATGAGTAAAAACAGAACCGAACTAAGAGTAGTTCGGCCTACTCAGCGGCTCTACATAGTTAGGCTTATCTCGGTCAAATGACAGTTCGGCCGTGATGAAAACCATCCCACTTGGTTTAAGCAGTGGGGGGGGAGGTTTAAAAGGATAAGCATTATCCTTAGGAGTATGAATCCTAGGAGGACTCTGCATGGAGAAATAAAAGTCCTACTAGGATTGTGCCATACGAAACTTATAAAAAGCTCACAAACATCACCTTGGAGGAGGTAACAGAACACAACACAATTTTGCTTTCTGAGAACATAGAGCTTTGTCTATTTGTCAAGCTTACTGACTTAGGCATCGGAGAGGTTTCCGGCACACACCCGCCGGCTAGCTCACGTTTGTGTTTTCAGGTGATAAAGCGACGTCGTACGGAGGAGCGTGGACTTGGTCAACAGGATTATACGAGAAGGCGTATTTCTTTCCCGTACAATTGGCGCCGTCTGTGGAAAGAACAGACAAGAACAAAAACCACTTGACTAAGCTTCTCCTTTTCTCAATCAATGGCACACATTGAAGAACTACCGCAGTCCGCCGTCGACGGGCTAACTCCAGATGGGGGCGCAAGGCGTGAAGGATTACCCTCTGTCCTTCCTATGGCGGATTTGGAGCCCCAACAACATAACTCCAGGAGGGGTGGCAGGGGAAGGCGGAATAACAGCCCTCGTCACTCTCAGAGTCCCGATCGGCAAAGACGAAGGATTGACCCTCAAGCCCTGGAAGATCGTGTGAAAGAGCAAGATGAATTGATAAGAAGGATGGCGGCGGACATGGAGGCCTTGAAACGCCAGATGAAGAAAAAAGAAGTGGTGACAGGAGAGGGGGCGCAAAAACAAGACGCCCCCTCGCCATTCAAAAAATCGTAATAGGAATACCACACCCTCGCAAGGAGAGAGCAGAAGCCTCAGGACAGGCGACACTCAATCATGGTCTTCCAAAACTCGTCACTCCAGGTCTGAGAGGACGAGATCTGAGAGATCATACACTGAAGGAAACACATATTGGCCCTCGCACTCACACCAAACCAGATCTAGACAGACAGAGCTGCCCAGGTCATCCGACTTACGAACCGTGCTCGAAGAAAAAGCACGATGCAAGGAGGATGCCAGGGCAAGGGATCCACACCGAGTTTCTGCCTTACAGCGGTTGGCTCCTCGGACGCATGAAAGCGTCGAGGTTGGAATGCCAATACCGCGCCCTGCCTACGAACCAACGGACAAAGCCTTAGCAAGACTACAGACTTTGCCGTTTGTTCCAGCAATTGAAAACGCGCCCCTACCATCAGGCTTCCTTCAGCCGAAATTCACTACATATGAAGGGAAGACGGACCCGTATTCACACTTTCGCCACTTTCGCCAAGTTATGGCTGTGTACAGGCGAAACGAGGCCTTAATGTGTATACTCTTCCCATCAAGCCTTGGCGACTTGGGCTTGACATGGTTCGAGAAACTCCCAGAAGGCAGCATAGCCTCCTGGGCTCAACTGGCAGAAGCATTCGTAACAAGGTTTCGAACAAACACTAAAACGCCGGTGGAGATAGACCAGTTACTCTCTATCGACATGGGGGATAAAGAGACCCTTAGATCCTACAACAGTCGCTATTGGGAAACATTCAATCAGATTGGGGACTGCCCCACCAATCTTGCCATTACGCAGTATAAAAGAGGCCTTCCAGTCAGGAACAGACTAAGGGATTCGATCACCACGACGCCACCCCTCACTATGGAGGCCCTGATGGAAAGAGTGCATCAGCACATCAGGGTAGAAGAGGATGACGCACGTGCCAAAGCAAAATCTAGTGCAACCGCAGTGCCAGAAAAGAAGACCTCAGCAAAGGTCAATGCAGTAGATCGGCATAATAGAAACGGGCGTGGCAGACGAGATAACAGAGAAGACCCAGACAAAAGATGGTTGAGAATCCGCACTGCCATAACAACAGTGTTCAAAAAACCAATATATCGGATTCTGAGCGAAATAAGAGATGAGCCTTTCGTCAAGTGGCCAACCAAACTGGGAGAAGCTCAGAAAGACTATGACGACAGATCACGGTGCACCTTCCACAAAGAAAAGGGGCACCGAACTGAGAATTGCACGCCATTGAGGCAACACTTGGAAGAGTTGGTAGCAGCAGGTCACTTGGACAAATACATTGAAGGAGGGACACAGCCAGCCCCCCAGGATCATAATAACCCCAATGGAATGCCGATCGACGCCCCACCCCAAGGCATTATCAATGTAATACATGGAGTCTTTGAACCTGAGCGCGTATGCGAGCTCAAGGGATCCATCAAAAAGGCTGAGCACTTTAGAGAAGTACAAAGTGCCCAACCAGCCATTAAGAAGGGGAAGACAGAGGCAACAAACATCATGTCCTTTTCGGATAAGGACTTGGATCGAATTTACTGCCCCCATAATGATGCCCTGGTCGTCACTCTCCGAGTCAAGGATTTTGACGTCAAGCGGATTCTGATTGACCAGGGTAGTTCATGTGAGATCATGCACTACGAAACATTCGAACAGTTAAAGCTGCAAGACAAAGACTTGGCACCTGCCGTCTCTCCCCTGATTGGGTTCAACTCCATGCCAGAATGGCCCGTTGGTAAGATAATGCTTTCGGTCAGAGCAGGAACTGTAACAAAACAAGTGGAGTTCTGGGTATTGAAAGTCCCCTCCACTTACAACATCATTTTGGGCAGAACATGGCTGCATGCCATGCGATCGGTGGCGTCATCCTACCACCAAGTAATGCGGTTCCCCAACGACACCGGTATAATTGAAGAAATCTATGGGGATCAAATCATGTCGAAACAATGCTTCGCCACGGTGAATGGCAGCCGCGCTGCCAAAGGATATGTTCATTCGGTAGAAGAGCCTGAAAGTAATGAGCTATTCGCAGACATCGGCAAAGCAGCGGATCAGAAAGCAGTGGAGGACTTGGTAGAGGTAAAAATAGATGAAAAGAACCCGGATAAGTTCTTTTTGCTTGGCTCATCGTTGTCCAGCACTGAAAGATTAGAGGTCTTGGAATTTTTGACCTCTAACATTGAAGTGTTCGCCTGGACGCCCTACGACATGCCAGGCATTGATCCAAACTTCATCTGTCATCAACTCAATGTCCACCCATCCGCCAGACCAGTCATTCAGCGCACCCGTAGATCGGCACTTCACCATGCCGAAATAGTGGCAGAAGAAGTAGGTAACCTGCTGGAGGCAGGAGCAATTAGAGAGGTGCACTACCCAAAATGAATCTCCAATACGGTCGTAGTGCCAAAGAAGAATGGCAAATGACGTGTCTGCGTCGATTACAAAACGGTCAACAAGGCGTGCCCAAAAGACAGCTTTCCTCTACCAATGATAGATCAGTTGGTAGACCTAACGGCGGGACACAACCGGCTTAGCTTCCTGGATGCATACAGAGGCTACCACCAAATCGCCATGCATAAACCAGACCAGGAGGTCACATCCTTTACAACACCAAGGGGACTATATTGCTACAAGGTCATGCCCTTTGGCCTAAAGAATGCAGGGGCGACATTCCAACGAATGGTCACCAAGATGTTTGAACCATTGTTAGGCAGAACGATGGAGGCTTACATCGACGACATGGTGGTCAAAAGCAAGGATGAGAATGACCATCTCAAGGACTTGGGAGAAATGTTTGAAGTCTTGAAGACGCACAAATTGCACCTCAATGCGTCCAAGTGCGCCTTCGGCATAGGATCTGGCAAATTCTTGGGCTTCCTTGTGACCAACCGGGGTATAGAAGCAGATCCCTCCCAAATCAAAGCAATCCAGGAGTTAGAGAGACCAAACTCAGTCAAAGAAGTGCAGCATCTCACCGGCATGGCGGCTGCACTCAACCGGTTCATAAGCAAGTCGTCAGACAGACTGCGACCATTCTTTCAAGCTCTAAAGGCCAAGTTTGAGTGGGATGAAGAATGCGACCAAGCTCTGGAAAGCTTGAAGGAATATATGTCTTCCCCACCACCACTTGTCACCCCAGTTCCTGGCGAAGAATTGTTCTTGTACCTGGTAGTCTCTCAGCACGCAGTTAGCGCAGTGTTGGTGCGTTCGGAAGGAATCCAACACCTGCCCATCTATTATGTCAGCAAGACATTGCTGGGAGCCGAAACGAGGTATTTGCCACTAGAGAAACTAGCATTAGCATTAATGATGGCATCCAGAAAATTGGCACACTTCTTTCATGCCCACACCATAGTCATCCTCATAGCTTTTCCACTAAAAGCTTTGTTTGAGAGGGCAAACTTTTTTGGGCGAATCTTAAAGTGGGCAGTAGAGTTGGGACAATTCGACATCAAGTTCCAACCCAGAACCGCAGTAAAGGCCCAGTCTATGGCAGACTTCGTCGCAGAATTCACTCCTGGTAGTCATCATATCTGCCCAGTCGACCTAACTGACACGACCGAACTAGGGATGGAAGTTGACGCCGGAATAGCGCAACCCCTAGCAGTTAGCACTCAGTCAGACTCCAAGGCAGACCAGACCAAGGACAACAAGGAAGAAACAAACAAAGATTCACCAACAGTACAATCAGATGACGAAGGGCAGACAACAAACATGGACCTTGAAGAAAACACCATCCTTGACCCCACGACATCATCTGACCCCTCCACTTGCTGGAAGTTATTCGTTGGAGAGATGTGGAAGCTCTTTGTGGATGGAGCATCCAATCGGCATGGTGCAGGACTTGGCATAGTCCTCATCTCTCCAGACGGCCTGGTTGTAGAGCAAGCAATCAACCTTGGCTTCCCAGCATCCAACAATGAAGCGGAGTATGAGGCGCTTCTCGCAGGACTCAAGTCAGCACACTACATGAAGGCCACCGAACTAATGGTTTACAGCGACTCACAACTGGTGGTAAACCAAATTTCTGGCGACTACGAAGCAAAGGATGACAGAATGGCCAAGTACCAAGAGCTGGTCAGAACAGAGATCAAAAAGTTCGATGTAGTAAGGATAGAACAAATTGGCAGGGAGGAAAACAGCAGAGCAGACGAACTAGCAGGCTTTGCCTCAATGGCAGATGCATCCATCCCTCATCCATTGCTCATCGACTACTTACCAAGACCAAGCATAGAAGACCCCGAAGCAGAAGAAGTATGTTGCGCAGAACTAGGCCCCTCTTGGATGGATCCCATCATCCTGTTCCTAAAAGACGGCATCCTACCAGAAGAGAAAAAAGAAGCCAACAGAATAAGGGCGAAGCCGCAGCGATTTTGGCTATCTCCATCTTTGGCATTATACAAGAAGTCATTCTCAGGGCCTTACCTGAAGTGCGTTCATCCCAGCAAAGTAGAAGCATTCTTGTTCGAAATACACGAAGGAGTGTGCGTAAGCCATCAAGGGGGAAGGTCGCTAGCTTACAGGGCCATTTCACAAGGTTATTGGTGGCCATATATGCAGGCAGACTCAGAGAAATATGTAAAGAAGTGTGAAAAATGCCAGAAATTCGCACATCAAATACATCAACCAGCCAGAGAACTCCTACCATTGACTAGCCCATGGCCTTTCGCAATGTGGGGTTTGGACATCGTAGGACCACTTCCAACAGCGCCCGGCGGTAGGAAGTTCTTTCTCGCGGCAACAGACTACTTCACAAAGTGGGTTGAAGCAGAAGCATTGGCATCAATCAAGGAAAAAGATGTGAAGAAGTTCGTCTGGAAAAACATCATCACTCGATTTGGCATACCAAAGGCCCTTATCTCAGACAATGGCACTCAATTCGACGGCAGAATCTTCAGAAGCTTTTGTGAAGAGTACAAGATAGAGTTTTACAATTCTACACCAGCATATCCTCAAGCGAATGGCCAAGCAGAAGCATCAAATAAAGTCGTCTTGGATGGACTAAAGAAAAGGCTAGAGAAGGCAAAAGGCAAGTGGGCAGACGAACTTCCTCATGTTTTATGGGCTTATCGCACCACACCTCGGTGATCAACAGGAGAAACACCATTCTCCTTAGCCTATGGAATGGAAGCAGTAATCCCACTGGAAGTTGGCCTCCCCACAATTCGAAGCGAAAATTTTGATCCAGACTTGAATGGAGAGGCCATAGCATTGGAACTTGACCTTGCAGAAGAAAGAAGAGAAAGAGCACTGGTCCACATCGCCGTATACCAACGCGAGTTAATCAGAAAATACAACAAAAAGGTGCATCCAAGACAATTCAAGATAGGCGATTGGGTACTACGCAAAGTAATGGGAAACACTTTGATCCCAGGAGATGGAAAGTTAGGACCAAACTGGAAGGGTCCTTACAAGGTGGTTAGGTTAGCAGGCAAAGGGGCATACCACCTAGAAGATGAGGACGGCAAAGCAATCCCTAGGCCATGGAACACGGCCAATCTCAAATTATTTTACCTTTAGCTTTTTCTTTTTAAACATATGTAAATTTTTTTTTCTTCAATAAAACAAGCGATTCTTTTCAGCACAAGTTCTTTGTAAAAGTTAGCTTTAGTGAAAATTAGGTACATTGCAAACACTTTATTCTAAGTTAGCTGGGAAAACTAACTTAGAGGTTGGCTGGAATAAACCAACACCCTTCCTAAGCACAGGATAAGGATCTAGGCTGCAGGACGTTTGGACGGAATAACCAAACATTATTCTAAGATAGCTGGAAAAACTAACTTAGAAGGGTTGGCTGGAATAAACCAACTCTCGTTACTCTTCAGCCGAAGTAAGGGTATGGCTGAAGAGTGGTTGGCTGGAATAAACCAACACTTGTTACTCTTCAGCCGAAGTAAGGGTACGGCTGAAGAATGGTTGGCTGGAATAAACCAACTCTCGTTACTCTTCAGCCGAAGTAAGGGTATGGCTAAAGAGTGGTTGGCTGGAATAAACCAACTCTCGTTACTCTTTAGCAGAAGTAAGGGTATGGCTGAAGAGTGGTTGGCTGGAATAAACCAACTCTCATTACTCTTTAGTCGAAGTAAGGGTATAGCTGAAGAGTGGTTGGCTGGAATAAACCAACACTTATTACTCTTCAACCGAAGTAAGGGTATGGCTGAAGAGTGGTTGGCTGGAATAAACCAACACTTGTTACTCTTCAGCCAAAGTAAGGGTATGAAGAGTGGTTGGCTGGAATAAACCAACACTTGTTACTCTTCAGCCGAAGTAAGGGTACGGCTGAAGAATGGTTGGCTGGAATAAACCAACTCTTGTTACTCTTCAGCCGAAGTAAGGGTATGGCTGAAGAAGTGGTTGGCTGGATTAACCAAACTCTGCGTACTCCTCAGCCGAAGTAATTATGTCGGCTAAGGAGTGGTTGGCTGGTAAGCATAGTTTAACAAGTAAAAACCGAAATAGAAGTTGGAGTATTAGAAGGCATTACGAAGTACAGGCATACATATCAGAACCGGAATAAGAGTCCAACAAAATTTTCATTCATTGAAAAGCAAGTACAAGAGGGACATAGCCCGGTTACAAAGAAAAGGTTACAAAAAAGAAGAAAAAATCAGGAAAAAAGATCTTCAATTTCGGCGTCAAAGGCAGCATCTGCGTCAACAGGAAGACCGGTTTCAGGCGGAAGGACGTTTTCGGTCGCAAGAATGGTTTCGGCCGGAACCACAGTTTCACTCGGTTGTTCAATAGTTAGATCTTCCACTATCGGCTCCGGCCAAACCGCCTGATCCACGCTGACAACCGGAGTATCTTCAGAGGCAGAATCTTCATCAGAATCTGAGCCTTCAAGAAACTCCTGTTGCATGGCATTTGCATAATCCAGGAGGGAGTTTGGTATGAAGTAGGTTGGAGGGTTGAAAACCTCGGTCTGTGGATCATGACCGAGCTTCTCAACGGCTCCCCTCCAGCCGCACTTAAAAAATAGCTCCTTGGCAGCCTCACATTGCTTGACGTATACATCCTCTGCCTTCTTGAAACCCTTCTTCTGGGCCTCCTTGGCGTCCTCCTTCGCCTGGGTTATTTCGGCGTCTTTCTTCTTTTCAAGTTTTACCAGCTCACGCAGGTACTTGTCCTTCAGAGCAATGGCAGTCTTTTGCTTTTCGGCTTCGGCCGAACTAACCAGTCCGGTCAGTCTGCCGACCTCCCCGCGTAGCTCGGCCGTTTTTGCCTCAGCTTTCGCCATTGCTTGCCTTGTGTTTTTTCTAAGCTCTTGGACTTTCTTGTAAGTTATGTTGTTTTTCTGTAAGGCCTGGCAAAACGAAGATTTCCCTTAAGCCGAAGTAAATGTTGGAAAAATTAGCCAGAAAAAACGGACAGAACTACTTACCAAAATCATGGACTTCGATGAAGACCGGATGGACTTCAATTCAGTGTTTAGTTGCTTTAGGTGGTGCTCCATGTCTTTGGGGAGGCACACACTCTTGGTCAGGTTGAAGGCCAATTGATGATCTTTTTCAGCAACAACCGAATCAGAGTCTTTGATATCTCGGTCGTTGAAGGTTAGTTTCGGAGCCCATTTGGAAGATTCCGCTCGGTCAGTTTGCTCCGGTTGAAGGGTAGGTTGAGGACTTTGGGGGATGGATTCAACCTCATCGACAAGTTGCTGTTCGGTCGATGTAGATCGGGCGCGTTTTGAAGGGCGAGATGAAGAAGGCTGTTGAGAAGGGAGGGCCACAATGGCAGGCTGCGTTTGGATTGTTGGTGGTACTTCGGCCTTGGTTGTTGCGGTCAGAAGGGCCCTAACTCTGCTTTTCTTTGCCATCTCTTCTTTAGCGGTTAGTGGGACAAGTCGTATTTCGGGCAAGGTAGGGTCCGGTTCAGGTGCGTCTTCAAGAAGGAAGTCGGTCACTCGGGCTTTTCGGCGACTGCTATATCGGTAGGTCGGCTCAAATTGCAGCAACTTGGCCCAACTACGTTCAGGATACCGTAGTGCGGCTCGCAACACTGCAAGATTTGGATAACTGTACAAGGAATGAAGGTGGGCAGAATCTGCGAAAAAAGAGACAACTGTTAGTTCGGTTGATGGACTAGCAAAACCGAAATAAAAAATTGCAAGGAACAAGACCGAAGTTAAATTACCGGGCTCCCCTTTTTTCCAATTTATAGGTCGGCCAGGAATTTGGGCTTGAAAATCCTCAAAGTTCCCAGAGACCCAGAAAAAGTCGTCGTCATTTACATCTTTGTCCGGTGTGTGTTTAATTATCTTCTCTCGGCGGCGGCGTATCCTAAGGTAATAGACCCACCCATCTTCCTTTGAGCCGATGGAGTATTGATGGAATATTTCGGCCAGGCCAAGATTTAGTCCGGCTTGGCGGTTTAGTTCGGCTATTCCCATGATGATGCGATAGGTATTGGTGGACAGTTGGGTAGGGCATAATCTGGTCTGCCTAAGAAATTCACAGATCAACGATTGAACCGGAAACCGTAGCCCGGTTTCTATAATGGATAAAAGGGTGAAGGGGACGAAGCCTTCGTTGTCCCAGGGAATGACGTCTTTTTCGGCCAGAACCAGCTTGACGTCGTCAGGTATTTGGTAGTCTTTCCTGAATTCGGCTAGGCCACCCGGAGTATTTACTAGGTATCTACACTTCCCTATCTACTGTATAATTTAAGAATAAGTTATTTCGGTGCAAATATTATGCTGAGTAGCTCGGTTGAGCACACGCAGGAGTGCCTGGGCAACCTAAGTCTGCAAAGTAGAAAACACGGGTTAAGCACAGACCATTGGACCGTGCTACAAATTAAAAGCAAGGTATAAGAGCCCTACTTCGGCCTTGTGGACTGGTTTTACCTTGGTTCTTCAAAAGGTTTGGTAGCTCGGTTTGAGCGGGTTGCGTGTTAGACCGGTTCATCGTCTAGGGACAGCTTTCTTAGTTCGGTCTAAAAACTAAAAAAGCTGGCATAGCCCCAAGGCCTAAATCGGTTAAGCTATGTGTTTTGTTACTTCGGT
The DNA here is from genome assembly GCF_055761805.1 of Camellia sinensis. Taxonomy (NCBI): domain Eukaryota; kingdom Viridiplantae; phylum Streptophyta; class Magnoliopsida; order Ericales; family Theaceae; genus Camellia; species Camellia sinensis. Next base: position 106,963,392 of record NC_138962.1, read on the forward strand.
TGAGCCTCTAGGGGCAGCTTTCGGAGTTTGATATAGAAACTGAGAAAGCTGGCTTAGCCCCAAAGGCTTAGCTCGGTTAAAGACTGAGGTTCCTAGTTTATTGCATTCAAACTTCGTTCGGTGATCTTATTTCGGCTAAGTTGAATCAGAAGTTTATTTTTCGAAGCTGCTGTCATCTCTACAAGTTCTAGTTCGGTTAATTGTCTAAGGTGATCTACCGATATAGCACAAAAACAGTATCCTAGTTCGGTTGGGACAAGATTTTGGATCAGAGACTAATTTTCTACAACACAGTTCATACACGCATAAGTTCTATTGTTTTTTCATGAAAGTACAAAAGCAAAGCAACAATGGAAGAAAATGTTTTGCAAAAATACGGTAAACAAAATACATAGAACAGATACAAAAGCAAAACAGAGCAAGAAGGATAGGCATGCTTACCAGATTGAAGAAGATCTAAATGGAAGCGGCAACAGTAAAGGAGGCACACACGAAGTATACTTCACAGTTGCAAGAAAAATGAAGAACTCGAAGAAAAGGAAGAAAGTGAATGGCAAAAGTGAAGGGACCTAGCCACGGGGATTGTTTTTGTTAGAAAGCCCAAAATTTGGGCGGGACTGTTCAAAATTTGCGAAGTACGAAAGACGGCGTGACAGCCGTCCTCAGCCTATCAGAATCTGTCACGTGTCATTGGAAAGGGAAGCGTTACAGTCGCTGTGATTGAAGAGACGTTTTGACCGGACAAACAGAGCCCGGAGTGAAAGTAGCTCGGCTGGAAGGTTCAAGAGTTTTTAGCTCGGCTGGAGAGGCTAAACTGTTTTTTTTTTTAGCTCGGCTGGAAAGGCTTAAAGAACTCCAGATCGGCTGATAGACTAATAATCCCAATCATTCTGTGCAGATGGAATTAAGGGGCAATTGAGAGGGTAATTTTTGGGAAAAAATGGGCCGAGCTGTGAGTTGGGCTTTGTGGTCCAAAGTGCGAAGGACTGAGTAAAAAGGCCGTAATGATTACCCCGGCCCAATAGAAATAATTACTCCGGCCCATGAATTATGAAGTTACTTCGGTTCAAGAATAGTAAAGCTACTTTAGTCCGGGCAGGTTTGAGCTAGGCTGGTCTCGGAGTTAGTCCGGTCGAGATATATCTTGAATAGGTCAGTCTAGCAGTATCTTTGAGTTAGACCGACCTAGGAGTTATACCAGTCGCAATTTGTTAAGATTGGTTCAGCCGTGCTATGGGTTGAGCAGAGGAGAATCGAGATGAGTAAAAACAGAACCGAACTAAGAGTAGTTCGGCCTACTCAACGGCTCTACATAGTTAGGCTTATCTCGGTCAAATGACAGTTCGGCCGTGATGAAAACCATCCCACTTGGTTTAAGCAGTGGGGGGGGGGGTGTAAAAGGATAAGCATTATCCTTAGGAGTATGAATCCTAGGAGGACTCTGCATGGAGAAATAAAAGTCCTACTAGGATTGTGCCACACGAAACTTATAAAAAGCTCACAAACATCACCTTGGAGGAGGTAACAGAACACAACACAATTTTGCTTTCTGAGAACATAGAGCTTTGTCTATTTGTCAAGTTTACTGACTTAGGCATCGGAGAGGTTTCCGGCACACACCCGCCGGCTAGCTCACGTTTGTGTTTTCAGGTGATAAAGCAACGTCATACGGAGGAGCGTGGACTTGGTCAACAGGATTATACGAGAAGGTGTATTTATTTCCCGTACATTATCTATAAGTATATTATATATTATAAAGTAGGTATTCTAGGCATTATATAATATATATTATACATATATATATATATATATGAATCAAGAAGATAAGAAGGAGAGACAAAAGCGAGCGAGAGAGAGAGAGAGAGAGAGCGATCGTGAGCGAGACAAAAGCAAGAGAGAAGACGACGAGGGTTTTTTCCCACTAGAGAGAGAAGAGGAAGAGTCGTACCAGAAGAGATGAGAACAAGAGTCGAACCTTCGTTGTTGTCTTCTTCTTCTTCACTAGGGTTTTTTTTTTTTTTTTGCTCTTTTGACCCACGTTTTGATCATTTTATATTGTAAATGAGAATTTATTCCATGTGGGTATTCACACCAAAACCAGATGGGCTGTAGCAGTAGAAGAAACGCGAAGCGCCAAAAGCACACGCCTCAAGCCTCAGAAAAAAGCGCACGCCTCATCGCCTCAGCTGCGCCTCCTCTATGTAGCCTTGCCTCGCTATGCATGAGGCATAGAGCTGTGCCTCGCCTCGCCTTGAGCTTAGGCGCGCTTAGGCGTGCTTTTCAAAACACTACAACTGTCTTTGTATTTTTGCGTGATTTTTGGTTTTAGACCAAGAAATAAACAAAACACTATCAGCACTACTAATTGCAGAGCTGTTTTTGTTGATAAGGTTTTCAAAAGGGCACTGTTGGAAAATAAAACGAGTAATTCCATGTAAATATAAAATTCATACATAAAATTTATTCTAAATGATATGATTGCTCAAGCATGTTGTTTTCGCATTGTTTTTGTGACAAATTTTGTATAACAATTATGTTTAAATGTGTGCATTTGATAATTGAAAATGAAAGATCCAAAGTCTCCCCCATGTAAATTTGCACTTGTAAACCCTGCAAAACCCAGATTATAGCAGATATTATTGCATCTCTAAAGTCTTTAAACAAACTAAACTACTAAAAGAATTTCCCACTTATGCCTGATTTCATGAAGTGAACTGCGTGTTCTATTAGGGTTGTATGCCTAATGGGTGATCATAGTTTGTGCCACCAGGTAAGCGTTGTTAACCAAGGGAAAAAAAAACACTCAATATGGCCATGTGCCTAATGAGAATGCAAGTATGTTCGCACAAAAGAACACGCAACACAAAGCGCTCGCAAAAATATTTTCAACACAACAATGTTTACAGTAAAATCATCAAATTCAAGCAAATCAAATAATCCAAATCCTTGACAATAAAATTATTGAACAAATACCTCAAGTAATACCATTTTCAGAAATTTTTTTTTTAACGAAAATAATTTAAAACCATTACAATTAAAAAGAAAACTCAGAAGGAACCTAATCCATGCATGCATTACTTGCATATATCCAATGATTGGTTACAAAAGAAGAATGAAAAAGATTTTAAAGTTATTACATTTCACATAAACATTGATCTGTAGAAATGAATGTAGCAATAAAAAATTAATGTGAAGCACAATGCTTTCCCCAACCCATCAACGTGCCAGGTTTTGAATGAGCTAAAATTCAAAAAAATTTAGTAAGATATATTTGATCATTGGATACCCAAGATATATTTGATCTATTTTAGTGAGCTAGATTTTAACTATTTTTTGTACCCAAAATAATTTGAAAGATCTCATGCTTAACACTAATTTACCAAAAAGATTTGCTTATCTTCTTTCTAGTAAGTAAAAAGGGCAGCACATTCAAATTCCTCTCCAAATGCACTTCACTAAAGTTTATTTTTGTTGAACCAAAAAAAAAAAAAAAACAAGCTAATGCATTTTTACAAACATCTTAAATGCAATCAAAATTCAAAGAACGGTTTGAAAAAAATCGTTTAAAATCCAATTTGAAATAGTTTCGAATAGTCTCTCATTCTTTGGATTATCGTAACTATGATCAAAAAATTGTTTAGAACAGTTTGGAACAACGTAAATCCAATCAACCATCTTAAACACTAGAGAGAAAAATAGTTTAAAATCGTTACCAAGTTTGGAAAATAACCCCATAAGTTGTAGTTTCACTAGCCCAATGTTCAAAATTCTGAGATAATCTGAGATAATCCGAAGAATGAGAGACAAAATTGGAAAAAAAATCAAAATGAATAGAGTTTTCCAAATAGCAAAAAAGGAAGGGTTAGTAAAAATTATAATAAATAGGTCATATGGGTTCACCCCACAACCAATGAACTTAAAAGAAGTAAAAAATCAACAAGCAAAGAAGAGTTCACAAAATGGACCATAACATAATGAGAGAGAATATATCACCAAAAGAACACAAGAAGATGCACAGACTTCAACTGCTTGTATTTATTAACACAGAACCGAAAAAAGGCTCACAAAATGAGCCAACTTATATACTAGATTAAGTTGCAGAAAATGGAGATGGAAAAGTTTCGACTTTGCGGGAAGGTCTTTGAGTAGTGTCGTAGGAGGGAGAGAAAATTGTCAAAGTCTCGTTGGGAGAAAAACATTAAGGCTTTCTTAGAGGGGAGAAAGCGAGAGAGAGAGAGAGAGAGAGAGAGAGAGAGAGAGAGAGAAGCTTTTCAGTCAAGACGACAACTAGTTGAGAAGGTTTCAAGTTTTTTTTCAATAAATTATTCAATGGCTTAGATTAGTTTGTGAAGATTCAATGGTTAAGATATAAGTTGCACACGGTAACAGGAACTAGAAATCAAAAGTGACAAAATAGTGAAAAAAAAATTCTTTATTTTTTGCAAGAAACATTTATGTATATTTTGCAAGAAATTGAAAAGCAACTTACTATGTAGCTATGGGTTGTACACTAAATTTAACAATCTTACATTTTCCAACATTATCATTTATCATGCTAAACAAAGAAGGAAAAAAATTTAAAAATTTCCCTTTCTCACACTTTCCGCTACTTCAATCCTAAAAGTTTCACACTAATCTTTCATGGTTGCTAGGAAAGCCTCCACGCTTAGAGGGAAGACAATAATTCATGAATTATCTTAGCATCAATACACTTTGAAAAAAGTATGCAGAGGAAATTCATTTTATTAAACATAAGCTTCATGTGTATTGAAAATTAAAATTAAAATTGTATAACAGAGGAAATTCATTTTATTAAACATAAGCTTCATGTAACGCCCTTAAAATAATACATAAAACCCCATATTCTTGACAAGCATTGATATAAAAGAAATAAACACTTTTTCATTCATCAGAGTAATCCTTACAAACGTATTACATGTTGACAACAAAAGTAAATGCCCAATGACTTACAACTTTCCAAGTCAACACCTGGTTACACAAAAGAGAGTACTAACTCACATCATATTAAGCCCTTGGCCTGAATTTACATGTAATACCACAAAAGATAACAAAATAACAAAAAGAGTCCTCAACTCCCAAAACCTTCCAAGCTATGTCCTTGGAGGTGGCATATCACCTAGACCTGAAAAATGATGTCCCATATAGGGTGAGCCACAGCCCAGTAGAGATATACTAAACCAAATATAAACAATGACTAAAACAATAGCATTTGATAGATGGTTAACACTCATAAACCAATTATATCGCAATACAGTTCCATGACACTTGTGTCCATGTTACATTCCATTTTCCTTCGCATATCAATTCATTTCATAAATGTGGCTCAGAACCTGGCCAGATAATTTAATAACAACTCGTATTAAACACTACACATAATTGCTGTATCAATCTCAAACTAACACTTCCATACTTCATATATGATATACAGATTTGCTATATCAATACTTCAATAGATACACATGTTTGCTGTATTAATCGAGTACATCCCCTATCTCCTCCTAAACAATGTTCGGTTTAGGCGTCCATCCCCTATCTTCCCCTAAACCGTGGAGTACATCCCTTATCTCCTCCCACACAACACAATGTATATAAACACATATCATATACAAGGTCAATCAATACTTAAGTTTGATGTATTATACCAACGGTCATATTCGATGACATATGCAATGTGATTAGTTTCGGTTTTCCCTAATCAACATGCAGTATCTACAACAATCAAGACTATCCTCCACCGATAGCCCAAAGCAGTTATTTCTAAACAGAAAATAAATGCATTAAATGGATATAATATCAACATTCTCATAGGTGAGTGATAATTTAATCCAACCACATCATAATAATTAGGGCATTTTCCATATTTCACAAATCAACCCTAAGGTTTGGTTTCACCAATATAACAACATTAATTCCATTTTCAACAACTCACAAACACATAGGCTTTGATAATCTGAAAATCCCTCTTTCTTAAATTACATAACAAACCCTAACTTTTCCAAAATTACCCAACAACCCCAACATATCAAAACGCCAAAATTTAAAGACAAAGCTCATAAGATGGAGTAGGATATCCCTACCTCGAAATTAGAAGCTCAAAGGAGAACATGACTAAAACTCAAAGTGCTCCAAATCCAAGATTTTTCAGATTAAAAGCAAGCCCTCGCGACCCTCTTTCTTTCTTACAAAGGACATAGGGTAGGAACACACTAATATGAGAGGAAACCTTAGAGAGAAGGTGTGTAGAGAGAGAGAGAGAGCTCGGATCTAGGGTTTACACAAAAGAGAAGATGAAAAAGTGAAGTGTAATCCCGCTGCTGTCTGCTGATATAACACAGGCTCGCTCGAGCGAAGGATTGGTTGCTCAAGCGACCAGACACAAAAAACTCTCGCTCGAGCGTAGAATGCCTCACTCAAGCCAAGAATGCGAAGCTTCAGGTCTGCAACCCAGAAGCACGCTCGAGAGACAGAATGCTCGCTCGAGCGACGAAACTCAAAACATACACCTCGCTCGCTCAAGCGAAGGAAAGCTCGCTCGAGCCAAGAAACACTGCCCTCAGGTCCAGAATCAGACGCAGACGCAAGCTCGAGCGAAGGACATCTCGCTCGAAACACCAGACAAAGAACTCAACTCTCGCTCGAGCGAACAAACCCTGGCTTGAGCGAAGGATCTAAAACAAAGAGCTCGCTCGAGTGACAAAGTCCTGGCTCGAGTGAAGACACCAAAATCTGGGCAGCAACCATTTGCTCCCAATCACACCCAACCTGTAACAAACCTGCCCAACACATCCTATAACTCATAAATAAGGAATTAAAGGTTAACAACAAGATATAACAATAGCCAATACTACGGAACATAAGTCCGGAACACTGTACATAAAGGGGTTATACCCGGGATCGCTATAACCTCCCCCCCTTAAAGAATTTCATCCCCGAAATTAGGCACAAGTTTTCAAAAACAAGCTTTCCTCAATTTCCAACAATATTACATTTCAATATTCGATAATTCGATCCATTACTGATCATTCTATCTCTTATCAAGAGGCATTTCACAATATATACTACAACATGCATTATCAACATGCATTCCTTCCAAATCCAACAATTTTCCAATATACATTATTCACAATTCTATATCACATTCAATGTTCATGATACATCTCCATTTCTACAACACATTCAACATATATGATGTTATAATAAACTTCCATTTCAAGGCAAGTTCTACAATGCTTCCATAAACCGAAACATATACAATGTTTTACAACTTAAGACATATTCAATGCTCTTAAAGTTTAACAACACAATAGAATATATAACATATGCTCAAACATCCACAAATAGATCTGGATATTTCTCTTGGACCTCCAACTCACGTTCCCAAGTGGCTTCCTCCACCCCGTGATGTTTCCACAAAACTTTTACCAAAGGAATGGTCTTGCCTCGCAAGACTTGATCCCGCCTATCCAAGACCCGAACCGGTCTCTCCTCATACGAGGCATCCTCATCAACCTCTAATTCGGTCCAATCCAATACATGCGATGGATCTGGCTCGTACTTCTGAAGCATACTAACATGAAACACGTCATGAGCTCTGGACAATTGCGGCGGCAAAGCTAAACGGTAGGCAACCTCGCCAATCCTCTCAAGGATCTTGAAAGGGCCAATAAATCGAGGGGACAACTTCCCTCTCTTACCAAATCTCATCAAACCCCGCTTAGGTGATATCTTCAGAAACACGTGATCACCCACCTCAAATGCCAAAGGCTTCCTCCTACGGTCGGCATAACATTTTTGACAACTCTCGGCTGTAACAAGCCTCCTACGAATAAGCTCAACTTTCTCCGTCGTTTCCCTCACCAACTCCGGGCCCAACAAAGGCGCATCACCCACCTCAGCCCAACAAACTGGAGACCTACACGGTCGGCCATACAAGGCCTCAAACGGTGCCATACCGATACTCGACTGAAAACTGTTGTTGTAGGCAAACTCCACCAAGGGCAAGTGCCTCTCCCACGACCCACTAAAGTCAAGGACACAACCTCGAAGCATATCCTCAAGGATCTGAATAGTACGCTCGGACTGTCCGTCAGTCTAAGGAAGGTAAGCCGTGCTAAAGGTTAACCTAGTGCCCAAGGCACTCTGCAAACTCTGCCACAACCTAGCAGTAAAATGTGGATCTCTATCTGAGACGATCGACACTGGGACCCCGTGTAACCTCACTATGTCCCAAATATACAAGTTGGCAAGATGATCTACCGAATCTCTCACGCGCATATGGATGAAGTGCACCAACTTAGTCAACCGGTCTACTACCACCCAAATAGCATCATTACCCCGCTGAGTCCTCGGAAGACCTACAACGAAGTCCATAGTGACATGCTCCCACTTCCACTCGGCAATAGGCAAGGGTTGTAACAAACCCGCTGGCCTCTGATGTTCAGCCTTCACTTGCTGACAAGTAAGGCACTTCGATACAAAAACTGCCACATCCTTCTTCATACACCGCCACCAAAACTGGCGACCCAAATCACGATACATCTTAGTGTCTCCCGGATGCACCGCAAGGCGTGAATGGTGAAACTCTCGGAGTACCTCCTCTCGACAAGACTCCGGTACAAACAAACGGTCTCGGTATCTCACACTCTGGCCGGGATACACAGAAAAACCCTTCTCAACCTTCCCACTAGAGATCTTCTCTCAGAGGGATTCTACCTCAAGGTCACCTCTCTGTGCCTCTAACACTCGACTCACAAGTGTAGGCTGTGCAACTACAGAAAACAAGGTTGCAGCCTCAACGGATTCGCCAGAAGCAAATCAAACTCGCCAAGTGCCCCCAACATCTCCTACTCCCAGATGGCTATACAAGCTACATCACTAATGGATTTCCTGCTAAGGGCATCGGCCACAACATTGGCCTTCCCCGGATGGTAATGCAACTCGAAGTCGTAATCCTCAATAAACTCCATCCACCTCCTCTGCCTCAAGTTCAAGTCTTTCTGTGTAAACAGATATTTCAGACTCTTTTGATACGAGAATACCTCGAACCTCTCACCATAAAGGTAGTGCCTCCAAATCTTCAAGGCAAAAATCACAGCTGGTAACTCTAGGTCATGTGTAGGGTAATTCTTCTTGTGTATTTTCAACTGCCGCGAGTCATAGGCTACGACTTTCCCCTCTTGTATCAACACACAACCCAAACCCTCTCGTGAAGCATCACAATAAACCGCATAACCCGAACCTCTCTCCGGAATAATCAAAGCCAGAGCAGTGGTCAATCTAACTTTCAACTCTTGGAACGACTTTTCACAAGTCTCACTCCATACAAACTTGACGCCTTTCCACATCAATCTAGTCAATGGCAAAGCTAGCCTGGAGAAATCCTTCACAAACCGGCGATAATACCCAGCTAATCCCAGAAAACTGCGGATCTCAAAAACACTCTTAGGTTGTGCCCAATCCTGCACTGCCTCAATCTTGGATGTATCAACAGACACCCATTCCCCGGAAACCACATGGCCTAAGAACTTGACCTCTCCTAGCCAGAACTCACACTTCCCAAATTTGACATGTAGCCTATGGGCTCTAAGCAACTCAAGCACCACTCTCAAGTGTCCCTCATGCTCCTCCTCAGAAAGCGAATAAATCAGGATGTCGTCCACGAAGACGACTACAAAACGATCCAAGAATTCTCGAAATATTCGGTTCATCAAGTCCATAAAGACTACCGGTGCATTGGTGAGCCCAAAAGGAATCACCAGAAACTTATAATGGCCATACCGCGTACGGAATGCCGTCTTCAGAATATCCTCCTCCCTGACCCTCAACTGGTAGTAACCCGATCTCAAGTCTACTTTAGAGAAACAACGGGAACCTTTCAACTGGTCAAACAAATCATCTATACGAGGCATAGGGTACTTATTCTTGACCGTAGCCCGATTCAACTTCCGGTAATCAATACAAAGTCTCAAGGCCCCATCTTTCTCTTTAGCAAAGAGGGTCGGTGCTCCCCACGGCGAAACACTAGGGCGAATAAAGCCCTTATCTAGCAACTCCTGGAGCTGGATCTTCAACTCAACCAACTCGGCTGGGGCAAAACGATATGGTGCCATAGAAATCGGCGCCGTGCCAGGCACTAGATCAATAGAGAACTCAATCTCTCGATGAGGTGGTAAGCTAACAAGGTCCTCGGGAAAAACATCCGAATACTCACAAACCACTCTCGGCAATACAGTCTGGGTCTCATCACACTCACCACTCATGACGCTAGCGAGGAGACCACTAAGCTCACTCCGCCCTCGCGGATCATACATCGGTGGCAAAACACTACCAACTCGATCCCCCAAGAAATGGAAACAATCCCCGCTCACGGTACATACTGTGACCCTCTGGCAGTAACAATCGACAACAGCCCAGTATGACGATAACCAGTCCATACCCAAAATAACATCAAAACTCGACATAGGCATAACTACAAAAGGAAATGGAAGCCGGCGGTCGGCGACCTCTATATCACAGCCCCGATACCCCTGTTTCAAAATCAATTCACCCCCAACAAGTGATACAACACATATAGGAGATGCTAACTGTGCCAACTCCAGCCCCAAAACAGATGCAAATGCAGCAGATATAAAAGAATGGGATGCACCCGTATCAATCAACACATTGGCAACCGAGTTACAAAATAAGAAGGTACCTCTCACAACAGATGGAGCAGGTACAAGATCCTGCGCGGTAACAATATGCACGCGCCCAGAAGGTCTCTGATCCACCTGCTCACCCCTAGGAGCAAAAGACTGCTGCACAGACTGGGACGACGAAGCCCATGGATTGGCCCTCGAGGACTGAACTGACTGTGCTGGCTGAAAACTCTGCATCTGCCTCGACCCAGACGCACCCAATGTGGCACTCAACTGCGGGCAAAACCTCTTCAGGTGCCCGGCTGAACACACTGATAACAAGACAGTGGCTGACCTCTGCCCTGACTCTGGCGCTGAGGTCGAGCCGAGGATGAAGCAGCTCTCTGACGTCCTCCCCTCTGCGGGCAAGCTGGAGACTTGTGGCCCAGCTGACCACATTTGTAACAAGTCACGTCTCCCTAATTGCCTCTACCAGAACCTGCACTCGGCACTGGAAAGGTAAATTTGGCAAAACCACCCTGAGACTGCTGAGGGGTAGAACCCCTCTGCCTCCTGCCATCACCCTGGCCATCCTGACTCCTCTTGGAGCCCCTCAATCTCTCCTCCTCCTTATGCATCATAATCTCCATATGAGCCACTGCGTCCACAAGGCACCTATACTCCCGAGTCATAGACCCGCTAACTCTCATCTTGAGCCCGTGCCTCAATTTCCTCTCAAACTCGAGGCAACGACGTTCTTCTGACACCACAAGCTCAGGTGCAAACCTGGACAGACTAGTAAATGCGGCCTCAAACTCGGCCACTGATGAACTTAGCTGCTTTAACTGGCAGAACTGATCTCTCAACTTCTCCCTGACAGCGGGAGACAGAAACTTCTCTTGGAAAGCATCTACAAAGGCTCCCAAGTGCCAATAATACTACCCCTCGTGAACTTCCACCACTGACCCGCATCTCCCTTTAGCTGGAAAGACGCCAAGGTCACCTTCAAAGCCCCGTCTTCGATGCCAAGCATCTCAAACGTCTTAGTCATCTGCTCCAACCACTCATCCACCTTAAGTGGCTCTTTCGGATCCCCCAAAAACTCATCTGGATTAGACCGGAAAATCTCCCTTTTAAGAAAGGAAGGCCCTGCATCAACAACCTGGGCCTGAACTGGAGCCTGAACTGGATTCTCAGCTCTGAGGATACCTATGGATTCCCTGAATGCTCCTGCTATCTCGCGGGCTAAGGCATCCATAGCTTGCTGACCCACTGGCTCGGCCACATTGGCCTGGCCAACACCCTCCTGCTGTGCCGGAATCTCATCTGGTAATGGTACCTCCTGCCTTCTAGGCCTACCTCGCCTACCACCACGTCCTCGTCCTGACATCCTAATAAAGGTAACGAAGAACATTAGCACATTCACATATGTGCCGAAGCTATAACACTCACGTCCTAATGCGATGGACAACAGTCATTCACTCCACGTAAGCACATAATCACATAAGCACTTACGAATTTCATTTCCAGATAATGACAGTCCCGAGGCGTTACTAGAGTTCCAGTTCGAAACAGCATTGATCAAGTGCTTTTCCAATGGGACTCCCAGAAACCCAAGGATCCAATCAACATCCCAGAAACTACATTCCATACCCAAGTAGTCACATAAACATGTTATCACATATGCATACAACACTACATCAAAGTCTTTAACAAGCGAGACGAACCCATTATGGTACTAACCACTTCCCGGGTACCCAAAGCATTTGAACCCGGTACGCTCTGATACCAAGTTGTAACGCCCTCAAAATAATACATAAAACCCCAAATTCTTGACAAGCATTGATGTAAAAGAAATAAACACTTTTCCATTCATCAGAGTAATCCTTACAGATGTATTACATGTTGACAACAAAAGTAAATGCCCAACGGCTTACAACTTTCCAAGTCAACACTTGGTTACACAAAAGAGAGTACTAACTCACATCATATTAAGCCCTTGGCTTGAATTTACATGTAATACCACAAAAGATAACAAAATAACAAAAAGAGTCCTCAACTCCCAAAACCTTCCATGCTATGTCCTTGGAGGTGGCATATCACCTGGACTTGAAAATGATGTCCCATATAGGGTGGGCCACAGCCCAGTAGAGATATACTAAACCAAATATAAACAATGACTAAAACAGTAGCATTTGATAGATGGTTAACACTTATAAACCAATTATATCGCAATACAGTTCCATGACACTTGTGTCCATGCTACATTCCATTTTCCTTCACTTAGCAATTCATTTCATAAATGTGGCGCAGAACCTGGCCAGATAATTTAATAACAACTCGTATTAAACACTACACATAATTGTTGTATCAATCTCAAACTAACACTTCCATACTTCATATATGATATATAGATTTGCTATATCAATACTTCAATAGATACACATATTTGCTGTATCAATGGAGTACATCCCCTATCTCCTTCCAAACAATGTTCGGTTTAGGAGTCCATCCCCTATTTTCCCCTAAACCGTGGAGTACATCCCTTATCTCCTCCCACACAACACAATGTATATAAACACGTATCATATACAAGGTCAATCAATACTTAAGTTTGATGTATTATACCAACGGTCATATTCGATGACATATGCAATGTGATTAGTTTCAGTTTTCCCTAATCAACATGCAGTATCTACAACAATCAATACTATCCTCCACCGATAGCCGAAAGCAGTTATTTCTAAACAGAAAATAAATGCATTAAATGGATATAATATCAACATTCTCATAGGTGAGTGATAATTTAATCCAACCACACCATTAAATCCCAAAATTTCCCAATTTCATTATTCCCAACTCAATTTCTCATTTCTCAAAATTAATTATATGTAGTGACCCTCATTACCCACCATAGCCTCGGGCATGAGCTTTGTATAATCTTGTTTTGCTAAGTTGCAGTAGTGAATTTTCTTGACTTGTCTTAACTAGAATGAGATTTTGTCTTGGTTTGTACTTATGTGAAATTTACTTATTGAACCTTGTTCTTTTCTGGTGAGTCTAGCCGAGGTCACCTTAAAGCCAGAACCACCTTGAAACCACTTTGGTTGACCTCCACCTTCGTCCTGGCATATTGGCCGAGATGTCATCTTCTAGGCCGAGGTGTATCATCAAAGTCGAGATGTTATCCTTGAACCCAAGTGACCTTGTTCCGGATTGGTGCGACCTAGACCGAGGTGTGGCACATCTAGGCCGAGGTGTGGCACAGCTAGGCCAAGTGTTGTCCATCCTAGCCGAGATCATAGATACCTCACCTACCGGAGCCGATGTTTTCACCCGATGTCAGTACCTTGTCAGGATGCCATACCGCTTTACTTGTTAAACACCCTTTCGCCATACTTGTCTGGTCTGTCAGCCACCTTTTCGGGGAGAACCAACCAGCCATCGTCATGTGTCCGAGCTGAGTGTTAAATCAGCCGGCAGTGAGTAGAACCTATCATTTTGTATCATATCTTTTCCTTGAAGAGAGAGAGAGATGCTCTAGAAGGAAGAAGGAGTTTTAGAGTGAAGGAGTGGATCTTCAAGCTTGATTCTTAGAGATCTGACCGTTAGATTCGTATATTAAGGTTAGATTCTTGACGTACTCTTGTTGTTTTTATTAATCATCTAGTTGCATTGCATGATCGAACCTAATTTGCAACCCATGCATCGAATGGAAGTTTGGTTTTAGAAAGAGAAAGTAGTATTCATGTGTTCTTGAATAAAAGCCTTGTTTGATCTGAAAGTTTGCATTGAGATTCATGCTTTTGTGTTTGTTTTCATAGGATCTTCGAGTATGGGTACCCAGGTCCATGTTTTTTTAAATTCATAGCATGAAGTTCTAGATTTCGAAGTGGCAAGTTAAGATTGAACATTCATGTGTTTAATGTTCTTCATGTTCTTCAGCAGAGGGAAACCCAGATTTTCCCGACTTCATTTCCTTGAGCGTGACCACCGGGACCACACCTCGGCAAGGAGGTGTGGGACCTCGGCAATAGCCTGGTTGGTACCCAGCCTGTATTTCCCGAAAGGAGAAACAATGTCTTGTCTTGGTTCGACTTAGTTTTGAAGGAATGCCGAGATCATTTGCATCCATGTAAAGCTTGTTTGAAAGTGCATTCAATAGACCTTGCCATGTGTTTGTAGGACTTGGACTCTCGCTTGGCCCCGACATTGAAGAACTAGGTGAGTGGTATTTTTAATAAAGTTATGTTCTTAAGGTTTTGATAAAGCTTTGCCTTGTTTTGATAAAAGTATTTGTTAAGCATGAATGATATCCCTATTTTATGTATCGTGTATAAGCTTCGTTTTGAATGGCAATGTATCAAGTAAGCTTTGTTTTGACGACATTCTCGGAAAGTCCCTTGTGCTGGAGGACTTTGAACTTGAGCAGCACCCAAGTGTTAAAGGGCTACGGGCTCTTGTAACATAGGTCCCTTGTGCTGGAGGACTCTAAACTTGAGCAGCACCCAAGTGTTAAAGGGCTACGGGCTCTTGTAACATAGGTCCCTTGTGCTGGAGGACTCTAAACTTGAGCAGCACCCAAGTGTTAAAGGGCTACGGGCTCTTGTAACATAGGTCCCTTGTGCTGGAGGACTCTAAACTTGCACAGCACCCAAGTGTTAAAGGGCTACGGGCCTTCTTACTTGGTCTTGTTTTGCCACTGGCGGTTTACCGCGTGGGTCTTGTAAGTAAGTAAGTAAGTTTTGAAGGACCAAGGTTATGCCGAGGTTATGTTATAAGATTTGACGTATGTTAAGTATGTAAGTTTTGTAAGATCAAGTTTGATGAACAAGATTTATCTCATGTTTTGTACAAGCTATGGTAAGTATGGTTTTGACAAAGATATATTATGTATTGTTTTGAAAGACCTCGGGAATCATTCATTTAACCCCTTTATTACTTATATCATTCACTGAGTATCCAAGCTCACCCTCCCTATGTATATATGTAGGTAACAAGCAAGAAGTCGGCTACGCCGAGATGTGTGTTTTGCATGTATGTTTATGCCGGCAGTGAGGATGTCGGCAAACTAGAAGATTATGTTTCATGATTTGTGGCTCAAGTGTTTTTGTTTATGTCGGCAATTTTTGAAGCTTATGTATTTTGAACATGTCGGCTCGAGAAGCCTTTTTCCAAGATGTAATATGTATTTTTGTACTTCATTTCTATTTGTATTCAAGTTGTAAAGCTATGTAAAGATGTATGCCATTTCATTTGACTTATGGACTGCTCTTATGGACCACTTGTATTTTAGATTATTGCTTCCGCACTTGTGAGCCCCCTATATCTATACTCTGATTGTTTAACGCCCTCAAAATTAACCCATTATATATCATTGACATGCATTATTTAAAGAAGACATTTTATTAATTCATTCATCAGAGTATTACTAAATAATCGAATAAAATGCCCTACAGGCTTACATCTTTCCAAGCCAACACTTGGATACAAAAATACGAGTTCTAACTCATTACAAGAAAAGCCCTAGGCTTGAGTGTTTACATGTACTATCAAATAAAAGCAAACAACAGAAAAATAGTCTTCAGAATCCAAGTCCTTCCAAGCTAAGTCCTTGGAGGTAGCTTATCCCCTGAACCTGAAAATGATGTTCCCATAAAGGGTGAGCCACAGCCCAGTAGAAATATACTAAACCACATATAAGCAATGAATAAAGCAATAACATTCAACAGATGGTTAACCAGGATAATCAATTACCTCATTTTACAGTCTCATGACACTATTGTCTAAGATACGTTTTACTTCCCAGTTTTACCAACATGGCTCAGAACCTGGCCAAACTTACAACAGTGAATTACATATATCGTATTCACATCCTTCCAATATCAACAAACAAATGAGACTCAAGCTCAAATAAATCAAAACACTTCATACTTCCAGATTGATACACATTTTAGTGTTGTATCAATAAAACACTTCTATATAAATAAGCACACATAAAAGTGATGCTAATGGAGTCCATCCCCTATCTCCTCCCAAACAAAATCCGGTTTAGAGGTCCATCCCCAATCTTCCCCTAAACCGTGGAGTACATCCCCTATCTCCTCCCACACACAAAACAATGTATGCAAATGCAATGCTCAATCAATACACGTATTTTCTATCAATGCAATAGTCAAAATTTATGACTTAACCAATGTGATTAGTTTCAGTTAATCCTAATCCACATGCAATGTCTACAACAATCACGACTATCCTCCACCGATAGCCCAAAACAGTTATTTCTAAACTGAAAATAACTATGTCCACAATTCAATAGACAAATGATTCAAATTATCCAATTATGCCATTTAATCAATGAATTCCACAATTCCATGAATTTAACCATCTTTTCCCAATTCCATGAGTTACTTATACAAATCAATTCAATAATTCAACTAGGGTTTTTCCCAAAATTTACCAAAGTATTCCCAACATATTAAAATACCAAAACTTAGAACATAACCTATAAATTGGAGTAGGAAATCCCTACCTTAGAGAAAACAACCCAAATGGTGAGGACAGAGATGAGTGCCCAAAGACCAAAATGCTCCAAATTGCCAAATGTTCAGATTAATTGAAAGCTCTTGACTCCCTCTATCTTTTTAATAAAGCAACTAGGGTTGAAACACTCTCTAAACAGATCAAACCTAAGAGAGAAGGTGAGTAGGGAGAGAGAGAGGTCGAACCTAGGGTTTGGAATCAAAAGAATATGAAAAAGATTGATCAAATCCCGCTGCTGTGTATTTAAACTGGACAGGCTCGCTCGAGCGAATACTTGGTCGCTCGAGCGACCAGACACAGAGAATCTACGCTCGAGCCAAGGAAGCCTTGCTCGAGCCAACAACCCAAAAGCTCGCTCGAGCGAAAGAAAGCTCAATCGAGCTAAGAACTCAAACCCTCAGGTCTGAAACCAGACTCACGCTCGAGCGAAGGAACTATTGCTCGAGCGAAGAACAAACTAACTCGCTCGAGCGATGAAAAGCTCGCTCGAGTCAAGAACGCAAAGCTACAGGTCCAACCCAGACGCAAACTCTCGCTTGAGCTACCAAACCCCGGCTCGAGCGAAGAACCAAAACAACATCTCGCTCGAGCGACAAACTCCTCGCTCGAGCGAATAACCAAAATTCTGGACAACAACACTTGGTTTCTAAACCCAACCAACCTGAACAAACCTGCCCAACACATCCTATAATTCCAAATGAGAAAATAAGGAACAACAACAACAACAATTATACAATGACAGAATCTACGAAACAGTCCGGATACAATAATCAAATGGGAAAAGACCGGGGTCGCTATAACCTCCCCCCCTTCAAAGAATTTCGTCCCCGAAATTAGGCACAAATTTGAAAACAGGTTTTTCTCAATACCCAAAGATAGTATATAACAATAATAAACAACTTGACCCAATAATGGTCACTTCATCTCTTTATCAAGAAGCATCCCACAATATATATAAACAACATATATTTCAACCTGCACCACTATTATGCATTATTCCTTTCAATGTTAACAATTTCCATATCATATTCAATTGCATGATATATATAACACATCCAACAATGTAATCAACATATACAATGTTACACTAATCTTCTATAATGAAACAAGTTTCAAGATACACCCATTTACCAAAACATACTCAATGTTTTACAACTTAAGACATATGTAAAGCTCTTAAGTTCAACAATATAACAGAATCTAATTATAAGATTACAAATCAACAATCATGTCCGGATATTTCTCGCGGACTTCCAATTCACGTTCCCAAGTGGCTTCCTCCACTCCGTGGTGTTTCCACAAAACTTTGACCAAAGGGATGGTCTTGCCTCGCAAAACTTGATCCCGCCTATCCAAGACTCGAATCGGTCTCTCCTCATACGAAACATCCTCATCAACTACTAAATCGGTCCAATCCAACACATGTGATGGATCCGGCTCATACTTCCGAAGCATACTCACATGAAACACGTCATGTACTCCGGACAACTGCGGGGGCAAAGCTAAACGATAAGCAGCCTCGCCAATCCTCTCAAGGATCTCAAACGGACCAATGAACCGAGGGGACAACTTCCCACTCTTCCCAAACCTCATCAAACCCCGTCTAGGTGATATCTTCAGAAAGACATGATCACCCACCTCAAACACCAAAGGTCTCCTCCTATGGTCGGCATACGATTTCTGACGACTCTGTGCTGTAACAAGCCTCTTACGGATAAGCTCAACTTTCTCCGTCGTTTCCCTCACCAACTCTGGACCCAACAGAGGTGCATCACCCACCTCGGCCCAACACACAGTAGATCTACACGGTCGGCCATACAAGGCCTCAAATGGTGCCATACCGATACTAGACTGGAAACTGTTGTTGTAGGCAAACTCCACCAACGGCAAGTGCCTCTCCCACGACCCACTAAAGTCTAGAACACAACCCCGAAGCATATCCTCAAGTATCTAAATAGTACGCACGGACTGTCCGTCAGTCTGAGGATGATAAGCCGTGCTAAAGGTCAACTTAGTGCCTAAGGCACTCTACAAACTCTGCCACAACCTGGCAGTAAAACGAGGATCTCTATCTGAGACGATCGTCACTGGGACCCCGTGTAATCTCACTATGTCCCGAATATACAAGTCGGCAAGATGATCTACCGAATCTCTCACGCGCATAGAAATAAAGTGCGCCGACTTAGTCAACCGGTCTACAACCACCCAAATAGCATCACTACCCCGCTGAGTCCTCGGAAGACCTACAACGAAGTCCATAGTGACATGCTCCCACTTCCACTCGGCAATAGGCAAGGGTTGCAACAAACCCGCTGGCCTCTGATGCTCGGCCTTCACTTGCTGGCAAGTAAGGCACTTAGATACGAAAGCTGCCACATCTCTCTTCATACCCCGCCACCAAAACTGGCGACCCAAATCCCGATACATCTTAGTGCCTCCCGGATGCACCGCAAGGCGTGAATGATGAAACTCTTGGAGTACCTCCTCTCGGCAAGACTCCGGCACAAACAGACGGTCTCGGTATCTCACACTCAGGTCGGAATACACCGTCAAACCCTTTTCAACCTTCGCACCGGAAATCTTCTCACGGAGAGATTCTACCTCAAAGTCACCTCTCTGAGCCTCTAACACTCGAATCACAAGTGAAGGCTGTGCAATAACAGAAAAAAAGGCCGCAGCCTCAACGGATTCGCCCAGAAGTAAATCAAACTCCCAAAGTGCACCCAACATCTCCCATTCTCGGATGGCAATACTAGCTATGTCACCAACAGGTTTCCTGCTAAGGGCATCAGCCACCACATTGGCCTTTCCCGGATGATAATGCAACTCAAAGTCATAATCCTCTATAAATTCCATCCACCTCCTCTGCCTCAAGTTCAAGTCTTTCTGTGTAAACAAATACTTCAGACTCTTATGATCTGAGAACACCTCGAACCTCTCACCATAAAGATAATGCCTCCAAATCTTCAAGGCAAATATCACAGCTGCTAACTCTAGATCATGCGTAGGGTAATTCTGCTCGTGAATTTTCAACTGACGTGAGCCATAGGCTACTACTTTCCCCTCTTGCATTAACACACAACCCAGACCCTCTCGTGAGGCGTCACAATAGACTGCATAACACAACCCTCTCTCTGGAATAATCAATACTGGAGCGGTAGTCAGTCTAACTTTCAACTCCTGAAACGACTTTTCACAAGTCTCACTCCATACAAATTTGACTCCCTTCCGAGTCAGCCTAGTCAACGGTGATGCTAACCTGGAGAAATCTTTCACAAACCGACGGTAATACCCAACTAATCCCAGAAAACTGCGGATCTCAAATACACTCTTAGGCTGTGCCCAATCCTGCACTGCCTCTACCTTGGATGTATCAACAGACACTCCTTCACCGGATACCACATGGCCTAAGAATTTGACTTCTCTCAGCCAGAACTCACACTTCCCAAACTTGGCATACAGCCTATGGGCTCTAAGTAACTCAAGCACCACCCTCAAGTGTGCCTCGTGCTCCTCCTCAGAAGGCGAATAGATAAGGATGTCGTCCACAAAAACGACTACAAACCGATCCAAGAATTCCCGGAAAATCCGGTTCATCAAGTCCATAAAGACTGCCGGTGCATTGGTGAGTCCGAATGGCATCACCAGAAACTCATAATGGCCATACCGCGTACGGAATGCTGTCTTCGAAATATCCTCTTCCCTGACCCTCAACTGGTGGTAACCCGATCTCAAGTCTATCTTAGAGAAACAACGGGAACCCTTCAACTGGTCAAACAGGTCATCTATACGGGACATAGGGTACTTATTCTTGACCGTAGCCCGATTCAACTTCCGGTAATCTATACAAAGTCTCAAAGCACCTCCTTTCTTTTTAACAAAGAGGGCCGGTGCTCCCCACGGCGAAACACTAGGACGTATAAAACCCTTGTCTAATAACTCCTGGAGCTGAATCTTCAACTCAACTAACTCGGCTGGAGCAAAACGATAAGGTGCCATAGAAATCGGTGCTGTGCCTGGCACTAGGTCAATGGAGAACTCAATCTCCCGATGCGGTGGCAAACCAACAAGATCCTCAGGAAAGACGTCCGAGTACTCACAAACCACCCTTGGCAACACAATCTGTGTCTCCTCATCCTCACTAATCGAAAGGTTAGCAAGTAAACTACTAAGCTCACTCCGTCTCCGTGGAACATACCCCGGTGGCAACACATCACCCCAGAAAATGAAAATACTCTCCGCTCAAGGTACAACAAGTGACCCTCTGGCGGTAGCAATCAATAACTGCCCGGTATGACAATAACCAGTCCATACCCAAAATAACATCGAAACCCCTCATAGGCATAACGACAAAGGAAAATGGGATTCTATGATAATCAACCTCTATATCACAACCCCTAACACCTTGTTTCAAAATCAATTCACCCCCAAGAGGTGACACTACACATATAGGAGATGCTAACTGTGCTAATTCCAATTCCAAAACAGATGCAAATGCAGCAGACACAAAGGAATGAGATGCACCCGTATCAATCAAAACATTAGCAACCGAGTTGCAAAACAAGAAGGTACCTCTCACAACTGATGGAGTCGGTACAAGATCCTGCGCGGTAACAACGTACACGCGCCCAGACGACCTCTGATCAACCTGCTCACCCCTAGGAGCATAAGATTGCTGCACTGTCTGGGACGATGAAGCCCCCTGATTAGCCCTCGAGGCCTGACCCGACTGAGCTGGCTGCTGACCCTGAATCGGCCTCAAACCAGATGCACCAGGTGTGCCACCCAACTGTGGGCAATACCTCTTCATGTGCCATGGCTGACCACACTGATAACACGAGAGTGGCTGACCTCTACCCTGACTCTGGCTCTGAGATCGAGCCGAAGATGATGCTGCTCTTTGCACTCCTCCCCTCTGAGGACAAACTGGAGACTTGTGGCCCAGCTGGCCACACTTGAAATAGGTAATGTCTCCCTGACTGCCTTTCCCCAAACTAGCACTCGGTACAGGAAAAGTCGATCTCGAAAAGCTACCCTGAGACTGCTGGGGATTAAAACCCTTCTGTCTCCTACCATCACTCTGACTATCCTGACTCCTCTTGGAGCCCTTCTGCCCTTCCTCCTCCTCCTCCTGCATCATGATCTCCATATGGGCTGCAGCATCAACCATACGCCCATAATCCCGAATCATAGTTCCCCCAACTCTCAGCTTGAGGCCACGCCTCAACTTCTTCTCAAACTCAATACAACGGCGTTCCTCAGACGCCACCAACTCAGGTGCAAACCTGGACAAACTAGTAAATGCAGCCTCAAACTCGGCCACTGAAGAACTTGCCTGCTTAAGCTGACAAAACTGGTCTCGCAGCTTCTCCCTGACTGCCGGAGATAAAAACTTCTCCTGGAAAGCATTCACAAAAGCCTCCCACGTACCTCCTATACGCCCCTTAGTAAACTTCCACCACTGACCCGCATCCCCCTTCAGCTGGAAAGATGCCAAGGTCACTTTCAACCCCTCGTCTTCGATGCCAAGCATCTCAAACGTCTTCGTTGTCTGTTCGAGCCATTCATCTGCCTTAAGTGGCTCTTTAGGATCACCCACAAATTCATCCGGATTAGACCGGAAGAACTCCCTCTTCAGAAAGGAAGGTCCTGCATCCGCAATAACAGCCTGAGCTTGATTCTCAGCTCTGAGAATGCCTACTGACTCCCTGAATGCCCCTGCTATCTCTCGGGCTAGAGCGCCCATAGCCTGCTGGCCTACTGGCTCGGCCACATTGGCCTGGCCAATTCCCTCTCGAACTGCCGGAATCTCTTCTGGCACAGGCAACTCCTGCCTACCCGGCCTACCACGCCTACCGCGTCCTCGTCCACATCCTGACATCCTAATAAAGGAAACAAAGACATTAGCACATTAATAAATGTGCCGAAGCTAAACACTCGCGTCCTAATACATTGGACAACAATAATTCATTCCACGTAAGCACATAATCACATAAGCACCTACGAATTTCATTCCCGGATAATGATAGTCCCAATGCGTTACTATAGTTCCGGTTGGAAGCAGCAGTGATCAAGTGCCTTTCCAACAAGACTACTAGAAACTCAAGGGTCCAATCAACATCCTAGAAACTACATTCCATACCCACATAATCACATAAACATGTTATCACATAAGCATATAACATTACACTAAGTCTCTATCAAACGAGACGAACCCAATGTGATACTAATCACTTCCCACGTACCCAAAGTATTCAAACCCGGTACGCTCTGATACCAAGTTGTAACGCCCTCAAAATTAACCCATTATATATCATTGACATGCATTATTTAAAGAAGACATTTTATTAATTCATTCATCAGAGTATTACTAAATAATCGAATAAAATGCCCTACAGGCTTACATCTTTCCAAGCCAACACTTGGATACAAAAATACGAGTTCTAACTCATTACAAGAAAAGCCCTAGGCTTGAGTGTTTACATGTACTATCAAATAAAAGCAAACAACAGAAAAATAGTCTTCAGAATCCAAGTCCTTCCAAGCTAAGTCCTTGGAGGTAGCTTATCCCCTGAACCTGAAAATGATGTTCCCATAAAGGGTGAGCCACAGCCCAGTAGAAATATACTAAACCACATATAAGCAATGAATAAAGCAATAGCATTCAACAGATGGTTAACCAGGATAATCAATTACTTCATTTTACAGTCTCATGACACTATTGTCTAAGATACGTTTTACTTCCCAGTTTTACCAACATGGCTCAGAACCTGGCCAAACTTACAACAGTGAATTACATATATCGTATTCACATCCTTCCAATATCAACAAACAAATGAGACTCAAGCTCAAATAAATCAAAACACTTCATACTTCCAGATTGATACACATTTTAGTGCTGTATCAATAAAACACTTCTATATAAATAAGCACACATAAAAGTGATGCTAATGGAGTCCATCCCCTATCTCCTCCCAAACAAAATCCGGTTTAGAGGTCCATACCCTATCTTCCCCTAAACCGTGGAGTACATCCCCTATCTCCTCCCACACACAAAACAATGTATGCAAATGCAATGCTCAATCAATACACGTATTTTCTATCAATGCAATAGTCAAAATTTATGACTTAACCAATGTGATTACTTTCAGTTAATCCTAATCCACATGCAATGTCTACAACAATCACGACTATCCTCCACCGATAGCCCAAAACAGTTATTTCTAAACTGAAAATAACTATGTCCACAATTCAATAGACAAATGATTCAAATTATCCAATTATGCCATTTAATCAATGAATTCCACAATTCCATGAATTTAACCATCTTTTCCCAATTCCATGAGTTACTTATACAAATCAATTCAATAATTCAACTAGGGTTTTTCCCAAAATTTACCAAAGTATTCCCAACATATTAAAATACCAAAACTTAGAACATAACCTATAAATTGGAGTAGGAAATCCCTACCTTAGAGAAAACAACCCAAATGGTGAGGACAGAGATGAGTGCCCAAAGACCAAAATGCTCCAAATTGCCAAATGTTCAGATTAATTGAAAGCTCTTGACTCCCTCTATCTTTTTAATAAAGCAACTAGGGTTGAAACACTCTCTAAACAGATCAAACCTAAGAGAGAAGGTGAGTAGGGAGAGAGAGAGGTCGAACCTAGGGTTTGGAATCAAAAGAATATGAAAAAGACTGATCAAATCCCGCTGCTGTGTATTTAAACTGGACAGGCTTGCTCGAGCGAATACTTGGTCGCTCGAGCGACCAGACACAGAGAATCTACGCTCGAGCCAAGGAAGCCTTGCTCGAGCCAATAACCCAAAAGCTCGCTCGAGCGAAAGAAAGCTCGATCGAGCTAAGAACTCAAACCCTCAGGTCTGAAACCAGACTCACGCTCGAGCGAAGGAACTATTGCTCGAGCGAAGAACAAACTAACTCGCTCGAGCGAAGAAAAGCTCGCTCGAGCCAAGAACGCAAAGCTACAGGTCCAACCCAGACGCAAACTCTCGCTCGAGCTACCAAACCCCGGCTCGAGCGAAGAACCAAAACAACATCTCGCTCGAGCGACAAACTCCTCGCTCGAGCGAATAACCAAAATTCTGGACAACAACACTTGGTTTCTAAACCCAACCAACCTGAACAAACCTTCCCAACACATCCTATAATTCCAAATGAGAAAATAAGGAACAACAACAACAACAATTATACAATGACAGAATCTACGGAACAGTCCGGATACAATAATCAAATGGGAAAAGACCGGGGTCGCTATAGATTGTGTGTGAATTTTGGAAGTTGGCCTTCGGTAATCACGGATTACTGGCCATCACGGCACCAAACTACTAGGGGCGGTTTGGGGTCGTGACATTATACAAATTAATTTATCATAATAATTAGAGCATTTTCCATATTTCACAAATCAACCCTGAGGTTTGGTTTCACCAATGTAACAACATTAATTCCATTTTCAACAACCCACAAACACATAGGCTTTAATAATCTGAAAACCCCTCTTTCTTAAATTACATAACAAACCCTAACTTTTCCAAAATTACCCAACAACCCCAACATATCAAAATGCCAAAATTTAAAGACAAAGCTCATAAGATGGAGTAGGATATCCCTACCTCGAAATTAGAAGCTCAAAGGAGAAGATGACTAAAACTCAAAGTGTTCCAAATCCAAGATTTTTCAGATTAAAAGCAAGCCCTCGCAACCCTCTATCTTTCTTACAAAGGACTTAGGGTAGGAACACACTAATAGGAGATGAAACCTTAGAGAGAAGGTGTGTAGAGAGAGAGAGCTCGAATCTAGGATTTACACAAAAGAGAAGATGAAAAAGTGAAGTGTAATCCCGCTGCTATCTGCTGATATAACACAAGCTTGCTCGAGCGAAGGATTGGTCGCTCGAGCGACCAGACACAAAGAACTCTCGCTCGAGCGTAGAAAGCCTCGCTTGAGCCAAGAATGCGAAGCTTCAGGTCTGCAACCTAGAAGCACGCTCGAGCGACAGAATGCTCGCTCGAGCAAAGAAACTCAAAACATACACCTCGCTCGCTCGAGCGAAGGAAAGCTCGCGCGAGCCAAGAAACACGGCCCTCAGGTCCAGAATCAGACGCAGACGCAAGCTCGAGCGAAGGACCTCTCGCTCGAAACACTAGACACAGAACTCAACTCTCGCTCGAGTGAACAAACCCTGGCTCAAGCGAAGGATCTAAAACAAAGAGCTCGCTCGAGCGACAAAGTCCTCGTTCGAGCGAAGACACCAAAATCTGGGTAGCAACCATTTGCTCCCAATCACACCCAACCTGTAACAAACCTACCCAACTCATCCTATAACTCATAAATAAGGAATTAAAGGATAACAACAAGATATAACAACAGCCAATACTACGGAACATAAGTCCAGAACACTGTACATGAAGGGGTTAAACCCGGGATCGCTATACTTCATGTCGACTGCTTTATAGCTAAAATTAAAATCATATACTTTAATTCTTTTTAGCTAAAATTAAAATCATATACTTCAATTCTTTAATTCAACTAGAACAACAAGTACTAAACATTACCAAAAACACATGGAATAACTATTTGCCCTAATTTACAAATTGGGAGGACCCAACCACAAGTTATAGTTGCTTCATGTGAATATCACTAAATATATTTTGGAGTAGTCAATCACAAGTTTTCAACATCTAAATGTAATGAAAATATCGTTCCAAAATACATTTGTTTAAATTGCTAACGAACTAGGCATTTTTACAAACATCTTAAATGCAATCAAAATTCAAATAACATAATTAGCCCTATAATTTTAATGCCAAAATTTCTCATGAAATATTTTGCAACAACTCAAGAACAAGTCATGGAAGTAACAATATGGTTACAAAATACTATATTAATTAATGTAAAAATGGATTATTTCATTAAGAATGACAACTGAGATATATAAATAGAAAAATATAACAAAATCCTTACCAAGCTTTGCTTCAGTACAAATTTCGAATCAATGTGAGCCAAGAGACACTGTAATAGAAATTCAGATAGAACATTAGAGACAGCAAATGCGGTAAAAATCAGAGAGTATAGTTTTAGAATAGGGATGATTTTAGAAATATCCAAAGAGAGTAAAAAATGGGGAAGAAGAGATTAGAAGAGGATTTAGGGTTTCCTAAATAATCAGAGAGAGGTATACCTTGTTGATTGCTCTTCAAAAAAAAAAACAATCCTTCGTTTTCTCAGAAACCAAATGGAGGCTCACTGGGTTAGATTAGGGTTTTAAACCGAACAAGCATTTAGAACCCGCAGTCAATAGAGAGAGAAGAAAGCGAGAGGAGAAGGGAAAGAGATCACTCAAAGGAGGGAGTAGCAGAGGGAGAGCGAGAGCGAGAGCGAGCGGGAGAGACGAGATCAGCGGAAGAGAAGAGAGCGAGAGGAGCAGGGGAAGAGATCACTCCTCCAGTGTCCAATTTTTCAAAATTAGAGAATTCAACGGTCAGGATGTATTTGTGTAATCTAATGGCCAATAATGAAATTGCATATGGAGTTGCACATTGTAATAGCTCCTATAATTTTATGCCCTCCATATATAATTTCAATAGTCCACAAGATCACTTTTAATACAAAAATAAAACAACAATGCTAAAAATTCAAAAAAATCATTCAGAAAATATCTAGAATTTTAAATGTATAGTCAAGATTCATTGCAGAAATAGCCCCACAATAATTTTAAATATACATTTTTGATCTATCATTCTGAGTGAATTTCTAAAAACATTTTTTGGTACCATAGACTTACTAAAGAAAAAAAAAAACATAACTTTACATTTTATCTTCTCACACTACTAAAGCACTCGTGTCATAATAACACAAGCACACACCAACTTTACTAGCACACACATCACACTAGTAGCTTAGACTCTAGGTTAAATATTCACTCACACAATTTATTTGTCTTCACTTTCGCACATCACTCTATATCTATTTCTTACAATTGTAAGTCTATACAGATGAAAAGATGGTGGTCATGGTGAAAGCAAAAAAAAATGTGATGTTGGTTTGCAATGCAAGGGTGACGACCGTTGTAGGGAAGACTGCAAAACTCATTACAATGGAATAGGACGGTGCGATGATATCACTGCACCCTAGTTCTGAAGCAATGTTATTTTGTTTACAATTGTTGATCTCTCATCTCCGTATTAATGGAATGCCAAATTATTGGAATCAATAATAAGAATTTAATTTGGTAAAAAGTATTGTAGTATTTCATGTACTTATGAGATGCATATAAGTTAATTTTTCTAATTTTTTTGATGAGAACACTTTTTGGCAATATTATTCTTATAACAAACATGGTTAATAAACCGAAAGAGTGTCAGAGTCCGTCATTTTATTTTAACTAGAAAGCAAGATAGATTAGAACTTATAGAATGGTTATTTAGTAGTGTGATGATCAAATACAAGGTGGTGAAAACAAAATTAGTTCCTACTAGGGATGGCAATGGGGGGTTAATGGGAAGGATATTAATTCTCCATCCCCATTCTCCTATAATTATTTTTCTCCATTCCCCATGGGTATTGCCCTCCCCATCTCTTAATGGGTTTGGATTTTTCCCAACCCATCTTGACCCCTTTTTTTATTTATTTATTTTTTATTTTTTAAGGTTCACAACCAATTTTTTTTTTTTTTTTTTCAAGATTCACAACCAAAACTAAATATACATTCAATCTTATTTTATTTTGTTTGGCTCAACAACAAAATCAAATACACATTAATTAACAGTGTCACATTATTCTTGTCAAATTTTATGTATTTTTAGAATTTTTTAAATTTATTTAGAAAAGTGCTATTCCTACAAAGAAATTCCATCTTCTTTTTTAATTTTTTTAATTTTACGTATCTCCTTCTCGTCTCTGTTAATTGATCTTCGATAATCTAAAGGTGAGTTGTTACTCTCGTTTCCATCTTCTTCTTCTTCTTCTTCTTCTTTTTTTATTTTTTATTTGCATTTATAGAATGAATTTTCTTATTTCAACATCTCTTGCAATTGTTTTATTGGATTTCTCTCTAATTTGATGGTAACCTTAGATTGAATTTCCCAATTTTCATCTTAACTAGTGATTACCTTAATTGAAATTTTCTACATTTTTGTCTTCAATTTTCATGTTTTAGTTATGATTAATTGCATGTTTTTTATCAATAGTCACAATCTCGTCGCCGCTAGATTGTCGACATCGCAAATCACCGTTGCTGTAGTGAGAGGATGAGAGAGAGTGAGAATTAGAACTCTAATTGTAAACAGAGTAGTGAAAACTAGGGATGGAAATGGATAACCTACCCTGTGGGTATCTATGGAGACCCAACTCAAATACATGGGTTTTTCCCTTTTTTCTTATTCGTCGGGTAGGACAAGTGATGTTCTTTAAATCTCTACCGGGGATGGGTACCTACTAATTTTCCCATATTTTATTTTAGGTACATCATAAAATAATTTCTCCATACGTTTTCACTACTCTATTTACAAGTAGAGTTCTAATTCTCATTCCCTCTCATCCTCTCACTACAGTAATGGTGATTTGCGATGGCGATAATCTAGCGGTGACAAGATTGTGACTATCGATCAAAAACGTGCAATTAATCATAACCAAAACATAGAAATTGAAGACAAAAATGTACAAAATTTCAATTAAGATGATCACTAGTTAAGATGAAAATTGGAAAATTCAATTTAAGGTTACCATCAAATCAAAGAGAAATCTAATAAAACAATCGCAGGAGATATTGAAACTAGAAAATTCATTCTATAAATGCAAATAAAAATTTAAAAAAAAGAAAAAGAAGAAGAAGATGGAAACGAGAGCAACAACTCATCTTCAGATTATCGAAAATCAATTAATAGAGAGGAGAAGGAGATACATAAAATTTAAAAAAAAATAAAAAAGAAGATGGAATTTTTTTGTAGGAATAGAATTTTTCTAAATAAATTTTAAAAATTCTAAATCTACATAAAATTTGACAAGAATAATGTAACAATGTTAATTAATGTGTATTTCATTCTGTTGTTGAGCCAAATAAAATAAAATAAGATTGAATGTATATTTAGCTTTGGTTGTGAATCTTTAAAAAAAAGGGGGGGGGGTCAGGTTTGGTTGGGAAAATCCAAACCCATTAGGAGATGGAGAGGGTAGTACCTATGGGGAATGGGAAATGGGAAAAAATAATTATAGGGAAATGGGGACGGGAATTAATATCCACCCTATTAACCCCCATTACCATCCCTAGTGAAAACACATGGAGAAATTATTTTTCGATGTACTTAAATATATATATATATATATATATATATATGGGGAAATTAAGGGGTACCCGTCCCCACCCCATCCCTAGTGAAGTTTTAAAGAACATCACTTACCCTACCCGACGGACAAGAAAAAAGGGAAAAATCCATTTGGGTTGGATCTCCATGGATACCCACAAGGTAGGTTATCCATTACCATCCCTAGTTCCTACTGAAGGAAAGAGAGGAGAAGAGGCATTTTACTACAAAACAAATCAACCTTAAAAGAGCAAGAGTCACAACATGAATCCACTAGTGGATATATATATATATATATATAGGGCAAATTACACTAACAGTCCCTATAGTTTGGGACTCGTGTCACTTTGGTCCCTGACTTTTCAATTTAGACACATTTGACCCTGAATTTTGATTCTTGTTCCAAATAAGGAAAATTGAAGATACCATTGTTTAATTTCAAGAGTAAAATAGTCAATTTAATAAAATGTAAATTAATTTGACAAAAATAAATGTCAAAAAAATATTTTTAATTTTTTTAAAATTATTTTTATCCACCAATGATAAAATTATGTATAATTGATAAAAATTAATAAAAATTACATGATTAATTTTTAAAAATGAATTTTCCATGATCATTATCCAAACACATAATAAAAGTTAATTTAGTAAAAAAATAAATAAATGTCCAAAAGATTTATCAATTTTACATAATTTTATTTTTAGTAGGTAGAAATAATTTTTAAAAATTGAAAAATAATTGTTTGATATTTATTTTTGTCAAGTTAGTTTATATTTTATCAAATTGACAATTTTACCCTTCAAAAATCTAATGATATCTTCAATTGTCCTTATTTGGAACAAGATTCAAAATTCAGGATCAAATATGTCATAATTGAAAAGCCAGGGACCAAAGTGACACAAGCCCCAAACTATGGGGACTATTAGTGTAATTCACCCATATATATGTATCAAAGGTAATTTGTGAGAGAAACTAAAGACAAAGGACAAAATTGAAACTAATGTATTTTCCTTTGCACAAAACCAGAATATATAGTAACCTATTTTTAGCATTGTATACACTTATACAACTCTTTTCCAACTTACAATTATTATTATTATTATTATTATTATTATTATTATTATTATTATTATTATTATTGTACAATTGATAGAAGTAGGTAGAGAAAAGGGAAGTCACATTGTGTAGTAGTAAAACGGGAATGCAAGTATCATGCCTTGTAAAGGAGAGCCTCAACCACCTGAAAACCCCTTGCCTTTTTTAACTTACAATTAACAGTTCAAAAAAAAGAGGGAATATATATATTTTAATCTACCATGCAGTTGTTGAATGGGAAAAGAATGTTGTATATGATGTTATTGGTTTTTTGGAAAAATTATACCAGTAGTCTCTTTAATTTTTCCATTGTATTAATTTGATTCCTGTAATTTCAATTACATCAATTTCGTGCTTTAATTTTTCAATTTGTCATTTTGGTCTAAATTGACCCAAATACTTCAATACTCCAAAATGACAAAAAAAATATGGGTTAGGTAAGTTTAAGGAGCTTTAATATATTTTTGTGTCATTTTGGGAATGTAGGAGTATTTGAGTGGAGTGCAAACAGCTACACCCAATTTTTATTGGGAAAGTAATTGAAAAGGTGAACACTTTCATATATTTGAACACCCCAAACCTAGTAGAGAAGCATCACAACCCAAGGTTCACAAGTATGTAAATAAAAGTTGGGACCAAAACGGAAGTGAAAGTTACTTGGAAGCATAAAAGGGTAGCAATTCGAACAGCCAAACAACAACTTTTTATATTTTCTCACATTTCTTCCCTCTTTTCTTCTTCTTTATTTTTTTTCTCATTCATATCTGGTAATTTTTCATCCTCTAATGGAAAAAAAAAGGGTATGTTTTTTCAAGTGTTCAATTCTCACATGCGCATATAAGTACTCTTTGTTTAGGCTTCCCATAACAAACCTCAATATCATCGTTCAAAGTCACAAGCATCCTCTAAAACTTCCTGCAAGATAAGGAAACAAATCCATAAGTTGATATAAGATTGAAAGTAAGATACATGAAATGCAATTGTAGTGGAGATGAGTTTCATTTTTACCCCAGAGGGAATTCATCATAAAGATGAGCTGGTGAATCATGTCCGATTTTCACGACCTAATCTGTTAAAGAGAATTGCATTTCAAATCATTGTCAAACAGATTAATTTATAAAATAACTCGGTAAATGCTATCATTTAAAACAGGATATATATGTCTTCAAAAACTTGGTGATTGGTAAAAATAACATATATCTTATGATTGAGAGCTGATATATACAAAATATTAAATATGAATTGTAGCATTAATATTTAGGTTTCTAAATGTATCTGAACATTAAGAAAAATGTAAACCTGATTAGTAACAATTTCTGGTAAAGGGGGTATTCTCTCTGCAATAGAAGGATATGCATCGAAGAAAAGAAATTGGGCATTCTACTCAAGAAATAAATTGTAACAACCCGCACTTCATCTTAGTCATGCTCTCATGCATTTATACGATTTTTTCTTGTTAAGCTTGCATTTCAAATCTTGTCTTTGTTTTGCTAAGTGTTACTGCATGCTTTGTTCCTTGCTTGGTGTGAGTTTAGCCGAGGTCATCCTAAGCCTGGGTCGCACCTTTGAGTCTTTTATACCTAGGACTATCTTGGAATCTTTTAGTTAACCCCCACTCGCACCTTGGCATCTTGGCTGAGATGTCACTATCTAGGCCGAGGTGTTCATCACCAAGGCCGAGATGTACATTATCTAGGCTGAGATGTTACCTTTGCGCCTAAGTGATCTTGTTCCTGGATTGGTGCAACCTAGACCGAGGTGTCACACATCTAGGCCGAGGTGTGGCATAGCTAGGCCAAGTGTTTCCCTTCTTAGCCGAGATCATTACCTGCCGGAGTGTCTATGCCATCTTGCTTGTTGAGCACACTTTGTCATGGTCTTGTCTTTTCACTCAGTCACCTTTTTGAGTAGAGCCAACCAGTCGGTGCCACGTGTCCCTGCAGTGGGTTAAGTCAGTGAGCTGTTGAGAAACACATCATTTTGTATCATATCCTTGTCTTTTAGAGAGAGAGGCTCTAGAAAGAAGGAGGAGTTCTTAGAAAGGGAATAGATTTCCAAGCTTGATCTTCACACCTTGAGCCGTTAGATTCGTGTCTTGAGGTTAGAATCTTGATTTACTCTCGTTGTTCTTATTGTTCATCTAGCTGCATTGCATGATCGAGCATGATTTGTAAGCCATGCATCGATTTAAAGTTGGGTTTAGAAAGAGAAAGTGGTATTCATGTGTTCTTGGAGGGAAAGCCTTGTTTGATTCGAAAGTTTGCATTAAGATTCATGTTTTGTGTTTGTTTTCATAAAATCTTCGAATATGGGTGCCCAGGTCCATGTTTTCGAATTCATAGCATGAAATCTCAGATTTTGTAATGATAAGTTATGATCTTTGCATCCATGTTCTTCATGTTCATGTTCTTCATGTTCTTCAAAGAAAGAGGAAACCAGATTTTCCCGACTTCGTTTCCTTGAATGTGGCCACCGGGACCACACCTCGGCAAGGGAGGTGTGGGACCTCGGCCAAGACCTGGATGGTGCCCATTATGTTTTCCCGAGAGGAGGAACAGTGTTTTGCTTTGGATCGACTTAGTTTTGAAAGAATGCCAAGATCATTTGCATTCATGTAAAGCTTGTTTGATAGTACATTCAATGGGATTTGTTATGTGCTTGTAGGACTTGGATCCTTGCATGTAGCCCCGACGTTTGAAGAACTATGTGAGTGGTATTTTTAATAAAGTTATGTTATAAAGTTTTGATAAAGCTTTGCTTCGTTTTGTAAAAGTATTTGATCAAGCATGAATGATTATCCATATTTTTTGTATCAAGTATTAGCCTTGTTTTGGATGACATTCTTGGAAAGTTCGTACGTGCTAGCGGACTATAAGCAATTGTAGCACAACCTTTGAAAGTCCGTACGTGCTAGGGTACTATAAGCATTTGTAGCACAACCTTTGAAAGTCCGTACGTGCTAGGGGACTATAAGCATTTGTAGCACAATCTTTGAAAGTCCTTACGTGCTAGAGGACTCTAAGCTTTTGTAGCACCCTTATTAATGTCACCCCTTGAAACTTGAAGGCCTTGAAAGACTTTGATTGATGAAGCTTGAAAGACTTGTTAGATGAACTTGTTTTGTCTTTGATTTTGTGCAAGATATAATGTGTATCGCTTTGATAAAGATCTCGGATATTATTCATGCAAACCCTTTATTACTTGTACCATTCACTGAGTATCCAAGCTCACCCCCTCTATATATATGTAGGTGATGAGCAGGACGGCGGTGACGCATAGATGTGCTTTGCAACTTATTTTGGACTCGCATTTTGTGGCATCTTGAAGATCATGCTTCTTAGTTTGCATCTCATTGTGTTTTGTAGATGATGGCTTGAGAAGCCTTTTGGTCAAGATGTATTTTGTTTATTAATCGATCGATTGTAAAACCATACTATGTATGTCATTTCATTTGATCTATGCACAGCTCTTATGGACTAATTAGATTTAAATTTATTACTTCCGCATTTGTAAGCCCCATGTGTAATACTCTGATTGTGTGTGAATTTTGAAGGTCGGCTTTCGGTAATCTCGGATTACTGGCCATCACGACACCATTCTACTAGGGGCGGAATGGGGTCGTGACATAAATTATCTGCATATACAAGGGTTCAAATTTCAATGAAGCATATTATATTCAAATAGAAGAAACAAATAAAGAAAAACACAAGTAAAGGACCAAACTTTGTAATTTCAATAACTATTTCTCTAAAGTCTTAGCTACTCTATCAGGTAAAAAATGAAATGATTTCTTCAACTGTTCAATTCCTTTCTTGCAAATTACACACATAATGTATTGCCTTTGATGACACAAGAATTCTCACATGTGCATATGAGTATTCTTTGTTGAGTCTTCCCATAACAAACCTCCATATTATTGTGCAAAGTCGCGAGCATCTTCTAGAACTTCCAGCAAGTTAAGGAAACAAATTCATAAGTTGATAAAAGATTCAAAATAGTATAAATGAAATGTGATTGTAGTGAGATGAGTTTGATTTTTACCTTAGAACTCATCATAAAGATGAGCTGATAACATCCCAACCTTTCATATCCGATTCCAACTACTTAATTTGTTAAAGAAAGTTGCATTTCAAATCATTGGCAAACAGATTAAGATATAATTCACTTGGAAAATACTATCATTTAAAAACAGGATAAATGTATTCGAGAACTTGATGATTCACAAAAACAGCATAACCAAATTCACTTTTGATTGAGAGCTGACATGTACTAAATATTGAATCTGAGTAGTAGTAGAAATATTTTGGCTTTAAATGTATCTTTTAACATTGAGAAAAATGTAAACCTGATTAGTAACATTTTAACATTTTCTGATACGGAGGGTATTCTCTCCGCAACATGAGAATCTGCATTTTCTGCTGAAGAAAAGAAATTATCTACAAATACAAAGGTTGAAATTTCAAAGAAGCAAATTATATTCTTATAGAATAAACAAACAAGAAAATCTAAAAATATATTTGGTGGAACATACAATATATACGAGCAACAATATTCACATATTACATTTAAGTGTTAAAGACAGTCCTACATAACCATCCAAATCATCCATATTCCGACAGGTTAGAGAATCCCATTCATGGGTTTTCAAAGAAGTAATATTTCGCTCTTAATCATAACTCAATAAACACTGTTTATTACCAACACCTCCTACCTCCCCTCCATTTCCCTAAACACACACACACAAACATACATACCAAAATAAATAAATAACAAAAAACCACCCAAATAGAAAAGAAAAACAAAAGAAAATTATTTATCAAAATAAGAAAACAAAAAAAAAGTTGTCAACAGAATATTTGGATGAACCTAACAGGATGGCTTTTTAAAAATAGTAACATTGGTCCCTTTTAATTGAGGGTCCTAGGAGAAGACTGGAGAATCTATATCGATCCCGGTTTTCCCTATTGTTGTTTAACTATAATCCGGACTTGGTTCCGTAGATTTGTTGTTGTCCTATTCTCATTGCAGGCCTTTACTCTTTGTATTTGAGTCTTGGGTTGTGTTGGGCAGGTTTGAAACAGGTTGGTTGAACTTAGAAACCTAGAGTTGATGCCCAGAATTTGGCCTTTACGCTCGAGCGGGCCCTTCGTTGTTGCTTCTCCGCTCGAGCTGGCGTTTTGACGCTCGAGCGTGGATTCCCATCTCCCAGTATCTTCCTCTGCAGGTCTTCGTGCGCTCGAGCGGGAGTTTTGACGCTCGAGCGTGAACCTTTGATTTTGTTTGTCCGCTCGAGCGGGGAGTTTGACGCTCGAGCGGGGACCTAGTCTGCAAAACTTCTGGAAGTGTGCAATCTACGCCCGAGCGGCTCTTTCTGCGCTCGAGCGTGAGTCTGTATCTGACGCTCAAGCGGGGAGTCGATTATATCAGTCTGTGAAATCACTTTTTGAATCACTTTTTCACACCCGTTTCTCTCTCTTACTTTTTCAAAAAGCCATTTGAGAGCTCCTCTCTCTAAAACCATAACTTCTCTCTAAGTATTGATCTTGCTAGGGTGTTTTCCTCACCTTTGGTCTTTACAAAAGTTGGGTTGATCGTCGAGGGCTTTCCTTTGATCTGAAAATTTCAAGTGTTGGAGCACGTTGAATTCCGTCATCTTCTTCCCTTGAGCCCCAAATTTGAGGTAGGGATTCCTACTCACTATTATGGTCTTCGACATAGATTATTGGTAGTTTTGATAAAGTGTTGAAGTTGGTTGATTTTGGGACTTAGGGTTTCATAATGGTATAAACAAGGGTTTGTTATTTTGATTCTTAAACATGTATTTTGGGTCTCAAAATGATGATTTGAGTGTTGGTTGTTGATATTTGAACCTATGGTTAATATTGAGAGTTGGGGGAGAAAGCCCTGATTTGTGTATTGATTAATTGATATAATTAAATTTGGGAAAGTTATGGATTTGTGAAATTAAAGTGAATATAATGAAATTGGCTCATTATTGGATGGACTGGTGGAGTTGGATTTATTCATCGCTCATTTGTGAAAATGTTGAAAATTTTATGTGTTGGAGCTTTTATTATCTGTTTAGAAATAATTGCTTGGGCTACCGGTGGAGGGTAGTTTCAATTGTTGTAGACAATGCACGAGGATTAGGCAAACTAAAACTAATCGAATGGACGTGTCATAGAGTGTGACTGTTGAATAAATACATTAATTTTATGTATTGATTGATTATGTATACTACCAATGTGTATATATTGTTTTGTGTGAACGGTTTATTGGAAGAAAGGGGCTGGACCTCTAAACCAAACGGTTTATTGAAAGAAAGGGGCTGGACCTCTAAATCGGAAATTGATACAGCTCATATGCTTATCTATTGAAGTGTTGATACAGCTCATATGCTTATCTATTGAAGTGTTGATATAGCTCATATGCTTATCTGTTGAATTGTTGATATAGCTCATGTGCTTATCTGTTGATTTGTTGGTATTGCTCATATGCATATCTAATGGAACATGGAAAATGAAATGAAACATGAATGCAGTGGTCTTGTAACGAAAGTAGAGTGTGAATTGATTGGCGTGAGTTGAACGTTTATCAATTGCTAAAGTCTTAGTTATTGCTCATACTGTGTTTAGCATATCTCTACTGGGCGTTGGCTCACCCTATATGGGACATCATTTTCAGGTACAGGTAGCATGCCACCTCCAAGGCCATAGCTTGGATGGAGAGGAGAGTTGAAGACTCTTTTTGATTCTTTTGTCTGTATTAAACACGTGTACCAAGCCTTGGGCTTTCCTTGTATAGAGTTAGTACTCTTTCTTTTTATAATCAAGTGCTGACTTGGAAAGCTGTAAGCCCTTAGGGCATTTACTTTTGTTGTTAACATGTAATACTGTTGTAAGAACTACTCTGATGAATGGAAATGTGTTGATTTCTCTTATATCATTGCATGTCTAGAGTGTTGGGTTTTGTGCATTATTTTGAGGGCGTTACAACTTGGTATCAGAGCCTACCGGGTTCGAATACTTTGGGTACGTGGGAAGTGATTAGTATCACAATGGGTTTGTCTTGCTTGGTTAGAGACTTAGATGTAGTGTTATGTGATTTTGTGATAACATGT
This sequence comes from Camellia sinensis, assembly GCF_055761805.1. Lineage (NCBI taxonomy): Eukaryota > Viridiplantae > Streptophyta > Magnoliopsida > Ericales > Theaceae > Camellia > Camellia sinensis. Next base: position 107,002,112 of record NC_138962.1, read on the forward strand.
TTATGTGACTACTTGGGTATGGGATTTAATTTCTAGGATGTTGATTGGATCCTTGGGTTTCTAGGAGTCTTGTTGGAAGAGCACTTGATCAATGATGTTTCTAACCGGAACTCTAGTAACGCCTTAGGACTATCATCATCCAGAAATGAAATTCGTAAGTGCTTATGTGTTTATGTGCTTACGTGGAATGAATTACAGCCGTCCATCGTGTTAGGACGCCAGTGAAATAGTTTTGGCACCTTTGTTGTTGTGCTAATACCTTTGTTGCTTTTACTAGGATGCCTAGACGAGGGAGTTTTGATTTGCCTCCTTCCACACGGGAAGAATTACGGAAACAGTTTGTGGAGTTACGCCAAGGTACCACACCTTTGGTGCAATTTGAAGCATGGTTTGCGAATCTGTCAAGGTTTGCCCTGGAATTGGTGAAGACGGAGGAATTACGTTGTTCAGAGTTTGAGAGTAGGCTGTGTGATAGCATCCGGGAAAGGATCGCGGGGTCTTGGCATAGGAGTTACAGTGTGCTTGGTAGGGCTGCGACTCATGTTGAGGCAGCGGTGCTAGCTATGGGACAAAATAAAGAGGAACCTATGGTAATGGGTGTTGGCCGGGTTAGGGAGGAAGCCATTGCAGAGACTCCTGCGGTTTATAGGTACTCTAGGCCTGGTAAGACGTGGAGGCGAAAGTATGCTCAGTCCCGGGTTAAGTCCTTCTATTCGTTAGGGATTTCGGACTCTTTTGTTGAGAGGTCTAGAGAGGTTCAGGCATCAAACCAGCCTCAAAATAGGGAGTTTGTTGGTTGTTTCAAATGTGGTCAGTTGGGCCACAAGTATTCGGTTTGCCCACAGAGGAAGAGGGCAGGGTTGGCAGTCCGACCAGTAGTTGCACCACCTGAATCTTTTAGCCAGCCAAGTTTTGGACCGATCGAATGCCCAGTAGGGAAGCAGCTGTTGGGCCCTCCATCAGCTCAGGCATTGAACCAGCCTCGTGCTAGGGAGCCGCTTACTTGTTGGGTGTGTAATCAGCCAGGTCATTTCAGTTGCTTCTGTACTCAGCCAGGGGCTACTTTGGGGGTTTTACAACCTAGTCGGGTCCAGCCTTGTTTGACTGGGCAGGGGCAATACCGTTTTGGGGAACAAACAGGCCAAATTTCGAGGGCCTTGGGAGAGTCGAGTTCCCAAGCCCCGGTTGGGAAAGTCCGCAGTTGTTCCAGGTGTGGCCGGCTGGGGCACACCAGTAGTTCTTGTCCGTGGTTCGTAAGCTCGTAGGTTATTTTGGGTTGGAAATGACTAATTTTTGCGGTCCAGCGAGGGACGGTAGTGGTGGTAATACCGATAGGGTGGTTTTGTTTTGACCAATCCATTTTGTAATCGGTGAATTATCGTTTTGTAATCATTGGATTCTGTTGTGTAACCAATGTGTTTTGGAAATGTTGGAACATCAAGGTTGTTTGTTTCTATATATATATATGTTTATATGGCTATGTGTGCCAGTACTCATCTATTTTCCTGAAATGGGCAGATTAGAGCATGTAGTGACTCTAAAAGTTTTATTGACGTAATGGGTTGTTGTGAGACCATAAAATTCTCGGTAATAATGCATTCATATGCGTGTGGTATAGTTTGGGGAAAAATGAGGGCTGATGAGCCATGTTTTCAAAATTGAAAGGATTATGGAGAGATGCGTATCCCAATCAGGATTACTAGGAGGCGAGAACAGTATACTTGCCGAGTGTTCAAAATTTCATTAGTGTTATCTAATCGATCTTATGTGCGTGAAAATGATGTTGATCTACTGTCGCGGGAATTCCTCGAGGGGATGGGAAGTGTGTGATTAATACTAGGTGTAGCATGTATTTAATATGGTGTCTTACGAGGGCATAGTGCATAATCTTGTTAGGATTAGACTTGTACCTTCGTGGTAGGTAATGTTGCCGAATTGGCATATGTATTGGTTGGTTGTTTCGATTAAGGGAGTGTTGGCCCCTATAGGAGGGTATGGTTATTAGCATCGGGGAGTGATGAGTTGTAAGCAGCTGGTGCTACATCTCGGGTCATAGTATATAGGTGTTTCCTAAGTTTTCAAGCTCCTTTATTAGGATAAAATGTGATAGGTTGGTACCTTAACACTGGTTAGGTCGGAGGTGTTATCGTAAGGGTTGATCGGGTGTAAAGCCCGTGGTTAGGGTGTGACCCATGAATGGAGTCACAATGGTATGGTGTCTACGAATGGAGATGTGGGTTAATAGCGAGGAGGGTGAGGACCTTTACTCTGCTAGATAGTTAGGATGGTGAGTTTTTGAAAGCCTTGTGGGCGTCATGTTTTGGTGTCGGGGTTTGGTGCAAGACAGTTGTTCAGTTATAGTGATGGCGGGTGGTTGGGCACGTAGATCTAGTGTCTTGGTTGTACTCTCAGGATGAGTGATAAATAGGATGTGGAATAAAGGGTGGACCCCATGGGTCATTGTCGGACGAAGATGTTAGGTTTGATTGTGTTCAGTACGAACGGTTACTTAGTAGTGTAAATGTCGTGGTGTGGCAAACCCTGTCAATTAGCTCTGTGCGAGGAAAGAGGGTAAGCAAACTCTGTTACTACAAATTCGGTCGAGGTGGTGGGTGAAATCCCTAGATGAGGAAGTTTTGCATAATACGATGCGTGTTAGTGTATGGTTCATATGTTGTTAGTAGATGATGTATAGAAGGAGATTAATCTTAAGGAATCCCAGGTGAATGCCTTGGTGAGGCTTTAATATGGTTACTGATAGGAGTGTGGTTTGAAGTTTGAAATTTGGTTTGAGGTTTGGTAAAGCTAGGTCACTTTGGCATAAGTGTCCGTCGTTCAGTTTGGATAGGGGTAATACGAGTAAGGGGGTGAAAGTGTGTGGAGTAAGTGTGGCACACTGTTAGAGTCATTTCGACTTATTCAGTCTTGTCTGTGCGGTGTAAGGCGTGGGGTGTATAAAGTTATCCCTTTTGTTGCTGCGTTGTTGGGAACTTCTAATGTTTAGGAGTCCCTATTGGGAAAATTTTTTTTTTTGGGAATTGCGTCATTATCGTGAGTATGGCGGGTTTTGTGGGTGATTATGTTGTAATTCGCTTGAGGGAAATTGAGCACTCTTTGTGAACTAAAATGATCTTGAATCGAAATGTGGGTTTGCGATCCTTACTTTCGGAAAATAATTGGAGGAAAATCTCTGAGTTCGGCTGTGGCCAGTTTTGTGTCTGGGACAAGACCTTGAAAATTTTTAGGGGTATTAATGTGCTGTAATGTGGTTCCTTACCCTTGCTTCGTCTTGCGTTCCTGTTTTGTGGAAGTCGACCAGAAACTTCGTGTACAAACATTTCTCATGTTTGCTGCGTTGGGGTAGTGAGTACTAAATACTGATGAAAGTACTGTCGGTAGTCGAGGCGCCGTGGAGGTCTCAGAACACTGTAGTGGTTGCGTGTGGCTTACTATTATCATTGTTATCGGGTCTTGGGGAAAGGGACCCTTCCATTAATAGAAGTGTTGTGGGAACATAACGGGGTTGGGAAAACCACTTGGGTGAGTAAATTTTGATCCGAGAGAGATATTCGGATCTATTTGTGGATGTTTGAGCATGTGTTATAGTTTTGTTGTGTTGTTAGACTTTAAGAGCATTGAATATGCCTTAAGTTGAAAAACATTGCGTTTGTTTTGGGTCACGGAAGTACTTTGGAACTTGCCTTGAAATGAAAGTTTAACGTAACATTGCATACGTTGAATGTGTTATAGAACTAGAGAATATATCATGAACATTGATGATGATATGAACTTGTGAACCATGTATTTTGGGAATTCTTAGATCTGAAGAAATACACGTTATAGCAAATGTTGTAAATTGCTTCTTGAATAGAGATAAAGTGACCAGTAATGGGTCAGGTTGTTGAACATTGAATTGTAAAATTGTTGAGAAATTTCAATGGGGAGTCCTTGGCAAACAAATAGAAGGTGGTCACGTGTTTTGAGTAACACCGTGCTTATGAAAAATGTTTACAAAACTTTTAAATTTCGCATGGAAAGTGCAAGATTTATTTCGGAATACTAACATGGAAAATTTAAACATCTTTGAGAAATGTCTCAAGAAAAAAAAATGATTCTTCTTTTATCTATGCAAACGATTTACTTCACTCGTGTTGTTGGGAATTATGCATGTTGAGTAGTGACTTAGCTTGGGGTGCTAGTCGGTGGTTGGTGAATTGTTTCGGGGAAGGTTTGGTTTTGTTAAGGCCTTCGTGCCTATAGGGTTGTCGTTTAGAACGTGTTCCCTTGGTTAGTCTCTTCCTTGGTAAGAGTAAATCGAAGGTTTGTTGTGAGAGTAATTTCTTTCCTTGGGGCTCGGTTATTGAGCGCTCTGTGATCCATTGGCCTTGTGTTTTGGCGTTTCCCTAATTTCGGGGACGAAATTCTTTAAGGGGGGAGGTTATAGCGATCCCGGTTTTCCCTATTGTTGTTTAACTATAATCCGGACTTGGTTCCGTAGATTTGTTGTTGTCCTATTCTCATTGCAGGCCTTTACTCTTTGTATTTGAGTCTTGGGTTGTGTTGGGCAGGTTTGAAACAGGTTGGTTGAACTTAGAAACGTAGAGTTGATGCCTAGAATTTGGCCTTCACGGTCGAGCGGGCCCTTCGTTGTTGCTTCTCCGCTCGAGCTGGCGTTTTGACGCTCGAGCGTGGATTCCCATCTCCTAGTATCTTCCTCTGCAGGTCTTCGTGCGCTCGAGCGGGAGTTTTGACGCTCGAGCGTGAACCTTTGATTTTGTTCGTCCGCTCGAGCGGGGAGTTTGACGCTCGAGCAGGGACCTAGTCTGCAAAACTTCTGGAAGTGTGCAATCTACGCCCGAGCGGCTCTTTCTGCGCTCGAGCGTGAGTCTGTATCTGACGCTCGAGCGGGGAGTCGATTATATCAGTCTGTGAAATCACTTTTTGAATCACTTTTTCACACCCGTTTCTCTCTCTTACTTTTCCAAAAAGCCATTTGAGAGCTCCTCTCTCTAAAACCATAACTTCTCTCTAAGTATTGATCTAGCTAGGGTGTTTTCCTCACCTTTGGTCTTTACAAAAGTTGGGTTGATCGTCGAGGGCTTTCCTTTGATCTGAAAATTTCAAGTTTTGGAGCACGTTGAATTCCGTCATCTTCTTCCCTTGAGCCCCGAATTTGAGGTAGGGATTCCTACTCACTATTATGGTCTTCGACATAGATTATTGGTAGTTTTGATAAAGTGTTGAAGTTGGTTGATTTTGGGACTTAGGGTTTCATAATGGTATAAACAAGGGTTTGTTATTTTGATTCTTAAACATGTATTTTGGGTCTCAAAATGATGATTTGAGTGTTGGTTGTTGATATTTGAACCTATGGTTAATATTGAGAGTTGGGGAGAAAGCCCTGATTTGTGTATTTATTAATTGATATAATTAAATTTGGGAAAGTTATGGATTTGTGAAATTAAAGTGAATATAATGAAATTGGCTCATTATTGGATGGACTAGTGGAGTTGGATTTATTCATCGCTCATTTGTGAAAATGTTGAAAATTTTATGTGTTGGAGCTTTTATTATCTGTTTAGAAATAATTGCTTGGGTTACCGGTGGAGGGTAGTTTCAATTGTTGTAGACAATGCACGAGGATTAGGCAAACTAAAACTAATCGAATGGACGTGTCATAGAGTGTGACTGTTGAATGAATACATTAATTTTATGTATTGATTGATTATGTATACTACCAATGTGTATATATATATATGTTGTTTTGTGTGAACGGTTTATTGGAAGAAAGGGGCTGGACCTCTAAACCAAACGGTTTATTGGAAGAAAGGGGCTGGACCTCTAAACCGAACGGTTTATTGAAAGAAAGGGGCTGGACCTCTAAACCGGAAATTGATACAGCTCATATGCTTATCTATTGAAGTGTTGATACAGCTCATATACTTATCTATTGAAGTGTTGATATAGCTCATATGCTTATCTGTTGAATTGTTGATATAGCTCATATGCTTATCTGTTGATTTGTTGGTATTGCTCATATGCATATCTAATGGGAAATGGAAAATGAAATGAAACATGAATGCAGTGGTCTTGTAACGAAAGTAGAGTGTGAATTGATTGGCGTGAGTTGAACGTTTATCAATTGCTAAAGTCTTAGTTATTGCTCATACTGTGTTTAGCATATCTCTACTGGGCGTTGGCTCACCCTATATGGGACATCATTTTCAGGTACAGGTAGCATGCCACCTCCAAGGCCATAGCTTGGATGGAGATGAGAGTTGAAGACTCTTTTTGATTCTTTTGTCTGTATTAAACACGTGTACCAGGCCTTGGGCTTTCCTTGTATAGAGTTAGTACTCTTTCTTTTTGTAATCAAGTGCTGACTTGGAAAGCTGTAAGCCCTTAGGGCATTTACTTTTGTTGTTAACATGTAATACTGTTGTAAGAACTACTCTGATGAATGGAAATGTGTTGATTTCTCTTATATCATTGCATGTCTAGAGTGTTGGGTTTTGTGCATTATTTTGAGGGCGTTACAGAATCAAATAGGCCAAACCTTCGGCATTATTTGTATAAAGTGGTTGCTCTCAATTTTGAACCTACGTTCTCACACTCAGCACCTTGAGCGTTCACCTTTGCACCAAGCAATGCCCCAATGTTGGCTTTCAAGGCACCCAAGGGTGCAAGCAAGAGATTCCTATGCATTCACAATGTACACTTGTTTCCAGTAACAAAACATCCAGAAGTCGAGAGAATTCGCTTAATAACAAATAAAATGAAATTAGCAACCAAGCAAAAGTTTTTTAAATAAAAACACCAATAAAGGATCAACCTTTATGATTCCTTTTACTATTAGTGTAAAATTTAGCTACTCTATCTAATAAAAGATGATATGGTTTTTTTGAGGGTCCTCCTAATGATAGCCTTCAGGGCTGTCAATAAGAAGCACATAAGGCCAAAATATTTATAATCTCAATAAATTTTTCTCATATCCTTGTTAGTAAAAATTATGCAAGGGTTGGATCGACAGCAACCAAGCAATAATTTTAAACTACACAACTTAAAGAGGAACAACCAAGTAATTGTGGTTCTGGTTCAAATGCCTCAAAAGAATAAGGACTTCTTTGGATCAAACAATGATAACAAAGTAAACAAGAAGCACACCAAGTTCTCTGTATCAACAGATGGTAACAAGGTAGGTTGAATAAAAAGAAAACAACTTCAAATTATTATATCAACAGATGGTAACAAGGTAGATTAAACAAACAAAAGCAACTTCATGCTGAAATCACCTATGTTCATCAGATTACAGACTACAATAGCAAAAACTACTCCTACGTTATGATCTTAACTGCTCCTAGGTCTAAAAACTAAGTTGTTATGTTGTTGTTGATGCCTCTGTTTTTGCCAACTTCTGGTCTTTTATAGCTCTTCTTTCCCACGACCCCATGATCTCTTTAATCTACAAATGCTGTTGTGTAATTGCCACAACTACACTCTCACTTCCCAGCCTTCAAACCGCATCATGCCTTTACCTTTACTTGTTGAACTTCATTTCTTGTAAGTTAAAACGTGTCCCTAAGTCCTTCTATCCCTCATTCGACAGAGGAAAACTCCCACTCTGTTCATGTTTTCTTTTAAAGACAACCCACTAAGTCCATGGGTACATTGTCAATAACCGCACCACCTTCCACGTTATTCCCAAATTCAAACTTCACTTCTAGTTGATGATCTCTGTCCTCTGATGACAACCATTTACTTTGAACTTGGCCACATGTCCTCTACTGACTGAACCACCTGTCGACAGGGTTTGGCAAAAATAGGTGCAAACAATCCCAAAACACTTTACATATTTTTATATACCTTTTACACATTTCAATACACTTTTTATACGTTTTTTAACACTAACAACAGCCTAAGGTTTTTTTTGTTTTCGCATTTTTCTCTCTTGAAGGTCTCAAAAGATAGCATGGAGTTACAAACAAATAGGCATCGATGCTTGCCTATTCTTCCATAATGCCATTTTTTAAAGCATCATTCAAGCTTTCTTTGTAGCTACAAAAATATTTGGAAGATGATATTCTACCCTGTATTTTTAGCACAAAAATTGATCCCTTCATCAATGAATGGCAAATATAAGAATAAAATTTTAATGAATACGAACAATGAGCAATCCAAGCTGGTAAATGGAAAATGATAATGACTTCATTGGATAAGAGAGGTGCTTACATTAGTATTGAGAAATAAACCCTCGGTTCTGATAAAAATCTTAGACGATATTAGTATTGAGAAATAAATAAATAAATATGGAACTTGATTGGATAAGAGAGGTGCTTACATTAATGACCTTTCCCTCTTGTACCTACTAAACTCCCTAATCAAATCCTTTGATTGTAATGGATTAGTGCCTAAATTAAATGGAGTTAAATGGTTTCCTACCTTCCCATAAAAAATAGGTGGCAGCTCTTTTATGTGAATCAATCTATTTTGGCAAAACTTGTGGGCCAATGACACTGTGGGATAAACGATTTGTTGTCATTATAGATCTCGATGGTTCACATTTGATTTTGAGATAGTCTAATTTGATGTGTGGGTGCGTCGAAATGTGTGGTATCCACAAGAGGTCCGTGTAATTATATAAAAAATATAAGATTAATTGTATTTTCTTCAAACCTCAAGGAGATGAGTAAATTTACCCTTATATACATATATTGAAAAAAAATGATTAAAATATAAAATATATAGATCAAAATCATGTGTGACCTAAAATATACTCTTGGCCTTTGTCTTTGCCTTGTTTACATTTGCCTTGTGTCTATTGATAAATAAGGCAAAGGTAAAAGGTACTAGTAAACACAAGATGACATGTGCTCAAAATGGCATGAAATTTGGTCAGGACATGAAAAACTTCATGACGATTAGGACCCATCAATCTTGAATGGCCAACAACAGATTTTGGGCAAATTCCAACATTTAGGCCCTTAGTTTCACGATTTTGCATTTGTAGAAGTAATTGATTCGTCTATAACTTGGTATATACAAATATGATTTTGCCTTCATTTTTTCCAGTATGTTTATTTTTTACTATAGTATTTGAATTTGAGCATAACTCAAATATTTCCTATTTTGGTAATTATTTTATTTTATTTTATTTTGGCTTGGTTAGCAAGTAATTAACCTAGGATGTAGTTTCCCTTTTTTTCTTTAGGTATTCTCTAGTATAAATTGACATGTATGCCTCAGGGCAAATGAGTTTTATTTTGAAGAATTAGCTTTATTACCAGAGAGTATCTTTTTTTTATATCTAATTTGTGGTTGTTCGAGTGTTTGAGTGTTCACTTTCCTTGCATCACCATTCTTTTCTGTGTGGGTGAAAATCTGACCACACTGCCCGCCTAGTAATCAGCTGGAGAGCACCGGCAGAATAGATGGCTTTAGCAATCCTGTAACAGAAAGAAAAAGGCTCCGGCGGTGGCTCTTCCACCCAAGGGCACTCCGACGATCAAGTCAGTATATCTCTCAAAGATAATCAAGTGCTAAACTTATTGCTGAAAATATAATTTGCGTACCTTAGATCGACGGGGGTGCCTCTCTTTTATAGTTTACTTAATCCAAGTCCCACTAGAAGCCTGACTTCTATGGACTCCAATTCAATACTGACTTTGGACTCTTCAAGAGATAAAGATAAACTCCCTAAGAGTTTTATCCTTATCTTGGCTAAGCCTTCTCTTTACTCTAGGACTCTTGTCCCTTATCCGCTTATCTCGGATTCCGATATTTTCGGAGATCACCTCGGCCTCACCAAAGATAACCTCGGCATAACTACCACGACACGTGGCACCTCGGCTGACACGTCGGCGTCACCATGCCACGTGTTGGTACTCAGAAAATATATTCCCACAACTGCCCCCTAGGTTCTATTACCTCGGCATTCTGAGGTGATGGAACCTATATCGATATCACTTTCTATACATTGGCTTACAAACTCTTCAACCGAGATCATTTATTTCAAGCCGACATGTTCTCTTCGGAGAACAAGAATTCCAGTGAACTTTCCCACGTGCATGAGCTGTCATGCACCACTTCTCAACCGTTTCTCTTACGCGTCTTTACCTTATTGGTCCGTGTTTGTGACGCGCCTGTAAGCCACGTTTTTCCTGCGTACGCTGCCTGACGTATACGCTGCTCCAAGCGCATTGATTATCTTTTGCCGCCGTTTTTGGTTTTTGACAAAAACTCTTCCTTCTTCTTTCATTTTTTCACTATTGCATTTGCTGTTTCTCTCTCTAAACTCGTTCTTTCGAATCCGCCATTGCTGAAGCTTCCAAGCTCTGTGTTTGTCTTCCTAGTGGAACTTTCGTCGTTCTGCCACATCTGTAACTACTGATTGATTTTGGCAGTCCTCACATCGGCTTCATTTTTTCTGGTAAGCAACTGTGCCTTCTGATTTCAATTCTTGACCATTTCTGGAATCTCTTGTTATTACTGCCTTGCTCAAATATCTATTTTGTGAATCATTCATCTGAATGTGTTTACTCTTTGATTTGGCCCTTGCCTATACTTTGAACACACGCACCGTTGCACCACTTCACTGTATTTTTGCCACTGATCTTGGTCCTTTATTTCTCATATTCTTCATGTTCTTGATAGCCCATCCCTATTCTTGTTTCTGAAACTTCGACTTTGTTTTCTGTTTTTTGTGTCTTTGCCAGATTTCTACCTTCAATTTTTACTTTCAACCTTTGCCTTCATAGATTTAGGTTTGGGATTTTGTCTATAGAACCTATCAATTCTTAGGAAAAAACTGAAACAATCCTTACCAGCATATACCTAGGGTTTCGCCGAGGTCCCGATAACCCCTTAAAAGCATCTTCTTTCTGAAACCAAGCCCTCTGTCTTTAGGCCGACGTTATGGGTATGTGGAGGCACAGGGTAAACACCCCGACCAAACTTGAGTACTTTAGGCAAGAGTTCTCTATTCCTACCGATGTTCACCTTAGGCTAGCTGGGGATGATGATGCCATCATGCCTACAGACAATACGATGCCCTTTCCCATTGTAGCCTTTACTGAATGTGGACTTCGGCTTCCACTTAATCCCCTTTTTCGCGAAGTTCTTCACTACTATAAGTTGAACCCCATGCAACTTACCATCAACTCCTATCGAGTGATTAATGGTATCATAGTCCTAGCTAGGCAGGAAAACATTAGGATCACCCTTGCCGATATCCAATATTGTTATACCATGTGCGCCCTGAACTTAAAAGAAAAAGGTTTCGTCTATTACCTCAAGCCGAGGTCCACCGAATTCAAAATTGTAGCCGACCTCCCAGACTCCAACAAGGGGGCTGGAGATGACTACTTCATTGCCTCTGGAAATTGGGAGTTTGCCTCAGACGAGGATGTCCATCTATACCCTCTTCCTCGAACAGTTAAAGAGGGCAAGGGTAAGAGCCCAGTGTCAATTACTTAGTTGTTTCTTTTTCAAGTCTTCAAAACTTTGTCTGTTTCTAATGTTTTGTTCTTCTTGCAGATGTTCGCAAGCCACCAAAGGATTTTCACCAGTCCTACGTTCCCAGCAAAGACTTAAAGAGGCTCCTAGATCTGCCAATCCAAAAGCGCAAGGCTCCACTGGTACTGAATTTTATTCCGACGTACAAGTCTACACTGCCCGATGTCTCGAAAAGAAAAAAGAAGAGCTTATCTCCTCCCTCTGCTACCACTCCACAAACCGCATCAACATCTCGGGCTGATCAAGGGTCAACCTCTGATCCATCCGATCAACCATCAACTTCAGCCCCATACTTAATCCCAATACCAGAAAGAAAACGTCGGCGATGACTTGTCAAAACTGTTGAGATGGGTCGCCCGAAGCCTGTTGCCCAAGATCTCCTAGCCTACCTCCCAGTTGATGCTGATGCTGAACCAACCCAATCCATGCCCCCACCAAAGCCAAAAAGAACAAAAAGGGCTCAGCCAAAGGCCAAAGTGACTCAGGTTGAATCTGAGGACACTTTGCCTATTTCCAAACCGGCTGAGAGTAAGAAGACTTCTTCTGCTCCTGTAAAAAGGTCTGCTGAAACCCCACCCTCTGAGTCCACACAGTCAAAGAAGCCAAGGTCGGCCTCAGCTACTACCTCGGGGTCCAAGAAACCGGATGTCCCTTGGGCTCCCAAAATTACTTTGGAAGACAGGCCAATTATGTCCAATGAAAGCACCGACGACATAAATGTCGGCGTTGCCCTCAGCACAGCGTTGCTTCTTCCGGGTGACCTCGAGCGAAATGCTGAGTATAGTGAGTACAAGAATCACGCTCTAATGCTCCAGCACTCCATTCAAGTAAGTGCTCCTGCTTGGAACTTTCTACTTTCTTTCTGTTTCATACTTAAAATATTTTCTAACACTTCTGTTTTCTTTCAGGCCATCCAGCATGCCCATTCGTTTTCAATGCAAGCTTTTGAAAATCGGCTAAGATTGGCCGACATGAAGAGGGAGGTTTCTGCCCTGAAAAATGAGAACAAAACTCTCGAATCAAAGATGAAAAAACTGGAGGACCAAGCTGAGGCCGCCACCAAAGCCCAAAGTCTAGCCGAGGAAAAAGCCGAATCTGCCGAGGCCATTAAGAAGGTTGCTGAGGCCGAGAAGAGAGAGGCCGAGGTAAAAAAGGCCCAAGCCGAAAAAGAGCATCAGGAGGCCTTAGTTACCAAAGATGCTGAGATTAAGGAGGCTGACGAGAAGACTTATGCCCAAGGAATGGCAGACGTCACTGAGGAGTACAAACTGCAAGTTAGGCAGGTATGCAACAGGGGTTTGTCCCTTGGTTGGATGGCCCTTGCCAAAAAGCTCAACATCCTAGATGACTCGCCATTGCCGCAAGGCTGATGATATCCCTCTGCCATTCCCTCCCCCTCCTCCTCCAAGTCATCCTGAAGAAGAATCCGAATCTGAGTCTGAAGATGTGGAGGGGGGTGAGGAGGAGTGTTTAATAAGAAAATCCAAGGAGGCTGTTGGGGCTAAGTCTCCTTCTCTGAATGAGCAGGTCCTGGACTTGACTCAAGATAATGATGGCGATGAAGTTATCAAGGAGGCTACCCCGGAGCAGGGTTCATCCGACATTCCTCAAATCGGCAAGAGCGTTGATGAAACCCTTGCCGAGATTGATGCCAAGATTGCTGCAGATGAGGAAGCCGAGGTATCTCTTCAGGAGACTTCTGAGGTTCAGATCCAACCAGTTGCTGATGCTGAAAAGTCTTAACTTTCATGTCTTTTCTTTTGCACCCTTGTACTTTGTTTTGTTTTCTGGACAATGTAAGCTTCCTTTCATGGCCGATGTGCCTTTCTTTGTCATTTCGAAACAATTTACTTCTGGTAGGCCATAGTGCCTTCTTTTGTACACAACTGCAACTGTTTTTCTATGGATGCTTTAATCTTTTAATTTCTCTTGATTTGCTTCTGCATGGTTCTATACTTAGAATATTTTGTATGCCTTTCATATTTTTCCACCTTTGTGCAATCTTCTCAGGGTTACATATCGCGGGTATAATAACTACAAGCTTTACTTCGGCAAGATACTGACCTGCAAACTTTTCATAAATTTCAACAAGTGTAAGACATATACTATTCAATGTCAACTTTACGAACGTTTCTCAATGTTTCAATCAAGTGTTTAAGCAATGATCTACTTGTAAATTGCTACAAATTTCAACAAGTGTTTAAACAATATACTTAGCTTTTACTTCAACCTGCAAATTGCTGCAAATTTCAAAAGATGATCATATGTCGGCTTAACATTATCTTGTAAATTGCTACAAATTTCAACAAGTGTTAAGCATCTTCTTTGGTTGGGCCAACCTGTAGATTGCTATAAGTGTGCAAACTATGACCTCAGCTTTACTTCGACTTGTAAATTGCTACAAATTTCAACAAGTGAAGAGAAACAGTAATCTCGGCTTAACTTCAACTTGTAAATTGCTACAAATTTCAACAAGTGAAGATAAGGAACCATCTCAGCTTAACTTCAACTTGTAAATTGCTACAAATTTCAACAAGTGAAGATAAGGAATAATCTCGGCTTAACTTCGACTTGTAAATTGTTACAAATTTCAACAAGTGAAGATAAAGAATCAGCTTAACTCCAACTTGTAAATTGCTACAAATTTCAACAAGTGAAGATAAGGAACCATCTCAGCTTAACTTCAAGTTGTAAATTGTTACAAATTTCAACAAGTGAAGATAAGGAATCAGCTTAACTCCAACTTGTAAATTGCTACAAATTTCAACAAGTGAAGATAAGGAACCATCTCCATTGCCTAATACCGAAGTAATTCTCTAGGGTCCTTCCTAGTTTGGGTCAAGCTTGCCCTCTCTGTGATCCTTCTTGTTGCCGATGACTTTTCTCAGGACTAGGTCGCCGACTTGAAAATCTCTTGGATTGACCTTCTTGTTGTAAGCTCTGGCAAGCTGTTGCTGGTATACTGCGAGCTGAATTGCAGCTTTCTCTCTTCGTTCTTCCAAAAGATCCAGATCTCGGGCTAAGAGTATGTCATTGGTGCCATTATCTACTCCCTGGGTTCTGATCCCTGGGATGCCGATCTCCAATGGGATGACTGCTTTTGTGCCATAAGCCATGGCAAAGGGGGATTCCCCTGTTGATCTTCTCGGCGTAGTCCGATATGCCCAAAGTACGTTGGGCAACTCGTCTACCCACTTTCCTTTTGCTGCCTGCAACCTCTTCTTTATTCCATCCAAAATTACTTTGTTGAATGCTTCTGCTTGCCCATTGCTTTGGGGAAAACTTGGTGTTGAAAAGTAATTCTTGATCTTGAATTCCGTACAAAATTTCTTGATGAGTTTGCTGTCAAACTGTGTTCTGTTGTCGGCAACTATTGCTCTTGGAATCCCAAATCTGGTGATGATGTTTCTCCATATAAAGTTCTTGACGTCCACATCTCGGATTTTGGCAAGAGGTTCTGCCTCTACCGACTTCGTAAAGTAATCTGTTGCTACCAACAAGTATTTTCTCTGCCTAGTTGCTTGGGGAAGTTGCCCAACAAGATCCATGCCCCATTGGGCAAACGGCCAAGGGCTGGATACTGGGTTCAGGTCAGTTGCTGGTTGATGTATCAAAGGTGCAAACCTTTGGCATTGTTCACACTTCTTTACGTAGGCTTCAGCATCCTTTTGCATGTAGGGCCACCAATACCCCTGGGTAATGGCCCTGTGGGCTAAAGATTTGCCCCCAGCATGGCTTCCACAAATTCCTTCATGAATTTCATATAGGAAATCTTCAACCTGCAAAGGGTGTACGCACCTTAAAAGGGGTCCAGTGAAGGACCTTCTGTAGAGGTGTCCATCTTCTGTTAGACTGAATCTTGCTGATTTCAATCGGACTTTGTGTGTCTCCTTACGATATTCCGGCAGCTTTCCTTCTTTCAGGAATGCAACAATTGCATCCATCCAAGTTGGCCCCATGTCCACACACATTGCTTCCTGCTCTGTGCTCTCTGGTTCTATGCTCGGGCCTGACATATAGTCGATCATAATTGTTCTTGTTTTTCCAGTCTGCATTGAACTTGCCAGGTTAGCCAATGCGTCGGCGTGGGCGTTGTCATCTCGGCTAACTTGGAGTAGTCGGCAGTTCTGAAATAGGGCTGTCAATCTGATGACCTCTTTTGCGTATGTCGACATCCTTTCGTCTCTGGCTGCAAATTCTCCTGTTGACTGGTTAACAATAAATTGTGAATCACAAAAAACAATTACCTCATCTGCTTCTGCTGCTGCTGCTAGTTTTAGCCCTGCAATTAATGCTTCGTACTCCGCTTCGTTGTTTGAGGCCTTGAACCCTAAACGAATGGACTGTTCTATAATTTCTCCATCTCAAGATATCAGCAGTACTCCCGCCCCCGCTCCTTCTCGGTTCGAACTTCCATCGACAAACAGTCTGAATGAGTCGCCGATGTAGATGCTGCAGGGTCTGAGTTTTTCCTTCCTTTGCTCTTTTGCCTTTGGCTGGGATTCTCCTTGCTTGCTGGGATATGCTCATCTTGGCTCAACGGAGCCCGATGTTCGATGGTTTCGGGCATGAATTCTGCCACGAAGTCGGCCAAAACTTGGCCTTTAATTGCTGTTCTCGGCCTGAACTCCAGGTTATACTGACCCAGGGCTACTGCCCATCTTGCTATCCTTCCTGTTAAGTCTCCTTGTTGCAACAAGGACTTCAGTGGATGCTCTGTTAGGACCACAATCTTGTGCGCCTGAAAGTAATGGTTCAACTTCTTTGAAGCCGTTACTAAGGCTAGCATTAATTTCTCCAGTGGTAGATACCTTGTTTCTGCGCTGGCCAAGGTTTTGCTTACATAGTAAACAGCCTTTTGCTCCCCTTTTTCTTCTCGGATTAGTACTGCACTGACTGCGTGTTTTGAAACTGCCAAGTACAAAAACAGTTCTTCCCCTAGTTCTGGATTGGAAAGAACCGGAGTTGTGGTCAAGTACTTCTTCAGGTCGGTCAAAGCGGCTTCGCATTCTTCTGTCCACAGAAAGTCTGTGGCTTTTTTCACCAAGTTGAAGAAGGGTCTGCACTTATCTGAGTTTCTGCTGATGAATCTGTTTAGGGCTGTGGCCCTTCCAGTAAGCATCTGAACCTGTTTTGCCGATGTCGGGCTCTTCAGCTCTTGGATGGCCTTGATTTGGTCTGGGCTGGCCTCAATGCCCTTTCTTGTTACCAGATACCCTAAAAACTTACCTGATCCAACTCCAACCGCGCACTTTGATGCGTTGAG
The DNA here is from genome assembly GCF_055761805.1 of Camellia sinensis. Classification (NCBI taxonomy): domain Eukaryota; kingdom Viridiplantae; phylum Streptophyta; class Magnoliopsida; order Ericales; family Theaceae; genus Camellia; species Camellia sinensis. The sequence goes on from NC_138962.1 coordinate 107,018,889, forward strand.
TCGGAGCCAGTATGTTTTGAGTATATCAAAGACCTCTTTTAGGTCGACAAGATGACCCTTAGATTCCTTGGTCTTCACGATCATGTCATCGATGTAGACTTCTACCGTTTTGCCAATCAGGTGCTTGAACATCTTTGTTACTAACCTTTGGTAAGCTGCTCCTGCGTTTTTCAACCCAAAAGGCATTACCTTGTAACAGTACAGGCCTTTAAGGGTGATGAACGCGGTCTTCTCCTCGTCTGGAGGGTACATGGCAATCTGGTGGTACCCCCTGTATGCATCCAGAAAACTCATCCTTTCATGCCCTGAAGTAGCATCTACGAGTTGGTCAATCTTGGGTAGAGGAAAGCTGTCTTTGGTGCAGGCTTTGTTGAGGCTGGTAAAGTCTACACAAACCCTCCATTTGTCGTTCTTCTTCTTCACCACTACTGTGTTGGACAGTCATGTCGGGTAGTGAACTTCTCAGACGGCCCTGGCCTCCAGAAGTCTGTCTACTTCTTCTTCTACTGCTTCGACGTGCATCAACGTCAGTCTTCTGGCTCGTTGAATCACAGGTTTTGCCGACCTGTCGACATTCAGTCTGTGGCAAGTGACCTCGGGGTCAATGCCAGGCATTTCGTAAGGTGTCCAGGCGAACACCTCTATGTTTGTTCTCAAAAAATCTTCCAGTTCTCTTTCCTCTTCTTCGGCTAAGCTTGAGCCGAGAAGAAAGAAGCACTCTTCATCGCCCTCCTGGACGAGGATTTTCTTTAGTGTCTTTTCGGTCTTCTCGGCTGGTTCTTTGCCGACGTCTTCTAGTACTTCCATGTCCTCATTTTCAATTTCTGCCTCTTTTGGCTCTCGAATGCTGCAAGTAGACTTCATTGCTGCCATGGAGCAACTTTTTGCCTGTAGTTGATCTCCTCTGACTTCTTCAATCCCATGCTCTGTTGGGAACCGCAGTAGTTGATGCAATGTTGAGGGAACTGCCCCCATTGCATGCAACCATGGTCTTCCTAAGATGATGTTATATGGTGAAGGTGTGTCAATCACCATGAATTTTGTCCTGATCTTCTTAGTGCCAGCTTGTACTTCCAAGCTTGTTGCGCCCAGTGGCCATGTCGACGTTCCATTGAAGCCTACCATCGGGCCATTTGATTGCTCCATGTCGTCTGGGTGAAGGCCTAGCTCCTTGTAACATCTAACGTACATGATGTCACAAGAGCTACCTTGATCTATTAGGATGCGTTTCACTTGGCACTCCCCAACCTAGATTGATACTACCAAGGCATCATTATGCGGATGCTGGACCATCTCTAGGTTAGCTTCAGTGAAGGCTATCATCGGTCCTTGGCACTCTTCAGGCCGAGGTCTTTTATGTCCGACCTGGTTCACATGCTGCAGGTGTTTTACTCTTTGGGTTTCTCCCCAAATGTCGCTTTCGTTCACCTTTGAGTGAATTACATTAACCACCTGTGGTCCTCCTGCCTGTGGTTGTTGTACTGGGGGAGGCGGAGCTACAGGTGCTTGAGGCAATCTTGCCTGTTTTTCTCTTGTCCTGGCCTCATCAACAAGGTCCCTCAGATGGCCTTGCCTTACCAAGTCTTCTAAGTGTGCTTTTAGGGCTCTGCAGCCCTAAGTTGGGTGCCCTTCTTCATTGTGCTAAGCACAACGCCTACCAACGTTCCTTCCCATGTATTCCCCTGGGGCCTTTGCTGGTGCTCTGAAATAAGGTTGATTTCGGATTTTTTCCAGGACTTTGTGTACTGGGATTCGGAACACAGACGTCACTGCCTGCTTACCCCTAAATTCTATCTCTGTTTTGTTAAATCCGTTATCACCTCGGCTTCGCTTCGGCTCGCCGTTCCCTTTTTCCTATTTTACCTCCTTATTTCCCGATGTGTCCTCCTCGGCTCTGGCATATTTCTCAATTCTTGCCATGAGCTCTTCCATGCTTTTTGGCAAAGTTTTTGCCAAAGACTTCTGTAGTGGACAATTGTCTTTCAGGCCGTTCTTAAATGACACGACCGCTACTTCTTGATTGCATTCTGGTATTCGATTGAACACCTCATAGTACCTCTTCGCGTAGGCCCTAAGGCCTTCTTCCTTTGTGATTCTTAAAGCCATTAGGGCGTCGACCCTCAAGGGCTGTAGTTTGTTTGTCACAAACCTGGCCACAAACATCTCGGCTAGGCCTTCCCACGTCTTTACGCTTCCCTTCGGTAGTTTATGGTACCAATCGGATGCAATTTCCCCAAAGGACGAGGGGAACAATTTGCAGAGTAACGGCTCATTCCCACTATATAATGCCATCAAATTCAGATATAGACCTACGTGGAAGTTGGGATCTGTCTTACCATCATATATTTAGAACCTCGGCATACTGAATCATTTTGGTGCTTGAAATTTGTCCAGTTCCACGGAGAATGGTGTCCTCAGCTTAACCGGGGAAGTTACCTCGGCTTCAGCATTCTGTTGCCTTCTCTTGAGGTAATCTCTCAAGTCTTCTTTACTCCTTCCTGGAGCTCGGCTATCTTTTGATTTCAATCTCTTTCGCACACTACTTTTGGCCTCGTGGTGGGCTCGTTTTGATCTCTCTCCATTTGTTGTGTCAAAGCAAAGCGCCTGCCCTTGAACATGGCGATGTTCTTTGGGCTCTGGATCCTTCGTATGATACGTTCTTCCGGACTCCTCTCGTCTCGGCTCCTTTCGTCCGCCTTCCCTGGAAGGTCGGTGAGAGTGCCTTCCGCTCCTGGTGTGCTGAGGGACTTCGGGAATTGTTCTTCTTCCTCCCTTCTGGGCATTGGTTGCTGGCATCGGTGTGTCCTGCAGCGGGTATGGTGGCTACATGACGTTGTTTTGCATCATGAAGTTGACGACCGACCGTAGGTCTGCCAACTTGTCTGCCAAGTCTTTTACTTCATCATCCCTCCGTAGGCACCTATCCTTCCATACCTGAAGGTTATCTTCGTTATAGTACTTGCCTTGGTCTGTCTTCTTTGAAGTGTTGACCTCCTGGCCGACGTCCTTCTCGACGTGGCCTTGGTCATGAGTTTCTACATTGTGGTTGTCTCCTTCAACATCAAGGTCAATTGGTCTGCCACTCCCAGCAGGAGTGTCGCCCCCAATGTTTTCGTTCTGTCCGTTACTGGCCATCTATTCTTCTAAGATTCCCATAGACGGCGCCAAATTGTGTGGGTGAAAATCTGACCACACTGCCCGCCTAGTAATCAGCTGGAGAGCACCGGCAGAATAGATGGCTTTAGCAAACCTGTAACAGAAAGAAAAAGGCTCCGGTGGTGGCTCTTCCACCCGGGGGCACTCCGACGATCAAGTCAGTATATCTCTCAAAGATAATCAAGTGCTAAACTTATTGCTCAAAACATAATTTGCGTACCTTAGACCCACGGGGGTGCCTCTCTTTTATAGTTTACTTAATCCAAGTCCCACTAGAAGCCTGACTTCTATGGACTCCAATTCAATACTGACTTTGGACTCTTCAAGAGATAAAGATAAACTCCCTAAGAGTTTTATCCTTATCTTGGCTAAGTCTTCTCTTTACTCTAGGACTCTTGTCCCTTATCCGCTTATCTCGGATTCTGATAATTTCGGAGATCACCTTGGCCTGGCCAAAGATAACCTCGGCATAACTACCACGACACGTGGCACCTCGACTGACACGTGGCACCTCGACTGACACGTCGGCGTCACCATGCCACGTGTTGGTACTTAGAAAATATATCCCCACATTTTCTTTATCTATTTTTCACTCATTTATCCTACTCATGTCAACAGGCATAACTGCCTACACCATAACTGCCTTTGTAATACCCCAACTTTTCAAAATATAATTATTTTGGTATTTAAATTTGGTTATTGAAATTTTTTATCAATGAAATATAAATTGGACATATTTTTGAGAATTTGCAAAACATGCTAGGAAATTTCATAGTTTTTGTAAGTTTCAAATAATGATGGAAATTTTGTTATTTTTCAAATTTAATAATTATAAATGAATATTTATATTTTAAATTACAATTTGAGACTATTTACTATAGCTTTTGCTCTTGAATTGCCTTGCTGGTCAATTTTACAATTAATATGACACCAGTTACACTTCTACAAAGAAAATTTGGTCCACCACAGATGGAGGATATCTTTTTATTAACAAAAGAAAACATGCCTTTATAGACGGTGGCAAGTAAGTAAGGAGCAAAAGCCATGGCTTGGCCATCTTGAAGGCATAAGGCCAATGGAAGGTATTCCTTGGCAATTTTGAAGCCAGGAACACAAAAAATGAATTAGCAAAGCCAAACTAAGTAAAAGGCAACTCTTTCTTGGTCATCGACTAGGGTGTTTCTTTTGCCTCTGTATTTTTTAATAAACTCAGTGTAACTCATGTCAGTGTTAAGGGTGAAAGTTATTGGTGGGGGTTCTAGTAAAGCACTGATTTCTAATCCTAGAATGGGGAGTTCAATTAAATAGGCTACATCTAGGATGGTTGGAGATATCATGCCAAACCCTAGGAGCATTGAGTTACAAGATTATGACCAGAAACAGGCAGCAGCAACAATTAACCACTTATTCATATCAAATTTGAGGGTCGACAGACGAATTACCTCACTAATGCCTAGATGTTTCCATACATCTGAGTCATGAGCTTCAATTCATTCGACCCAGCTTAGCCAAGTAGAATCTAGTTGTCTCCATGATCTAAGAGGGTTTTTGTTGTTGTCCCAATTTACCTAATTGAATTTTGGTTGGTTGAGAAACAGAGTTTTGCCATTAGCAAGTGGGTAGTATGGAGTTAGGTCATCTAGGAAATAGGCTATAAACGTAGGTCCTAGGGTTGCTTTGGCTACGGTGGTGGTACTTGGAATCAAAGTTAACTCCAGCATTAGAGAGCTGGTGAGTTCCCTAATGGTTTTGGGGAATCTAAGATGTTCATCATTGGTTTCATCTTCTTTCGTGGATTTCAAGAGTCATTGTTTAGAGTTTTAAGTTGTTTGGTGTTCTAATATGGGAGTTTCAAAAGAGAGAGAGAAGATTGAAGTGAGGTGAAGTTAGACGGTTTAAGCTTTTGTAACTTATGTTGGGCCCAATGTTTGGATTTGTTCAAATTAAGTATATTATTTATCTGGCCAAGGGAATGGATTTGTTTAAGTTAAAAATCATTATTATTTATTTAACTTAAATAATGGGGCATTGTTTGCACCCATTTTTGTGAAATTCTTGTCAACAGGTGTATCAATCAAATGATGACACATGGCAGAGTCAAAATGAAAGTCCTTCATCAGTTAGAGGGACAGGTGGCATGAAAAGGTTGAGCACGTGCATATAATGATTCAAGTGATGGAGCAGTTATCAGTCTAAGTCATGAACTTAGTGGGTTGTTTTCAGAAAGGAATACGTACGAGATGGAAGGCTTTACCTTGTCGATGTGGTGCTCAAAGTGTAAAGGGACATGTGGCAACATGGAAGAGAGATGGTTAGACAGAAAGATTTGAAGGCTTGGTAGAGTTTGAAGACTTAGAAGTGAGGAGGCAGTTACCATGGCAGTTGGCAATTGAAGTTGCAGGTAAGAAGGAGTCATGCAATCGTGGGCCAAGAAAAGAGAAAGAAGATATAAGAGCGAAGGATTTGGCAGAAAGGAGATCATCAGCAACACAACAACAATTTAGCTTATATCTAGGAGTAGTTCTTTTAATTTAGGAGTAGTTTTCTCTGTAACTTGCAACCTTTATGAACTTTGGTGGTTTCATTCTGGAATTACCTATTGTTTATTTTGTTTACTTTGTCGATTGTAATTTTGTTCCAAAGAACTCCTCATTCTTTTGAGGCATTTAAATCAAAAGCACAGTCGTCTAGTTTCTTTGTTTGATTGTTTGTTTAAATTGTTGTTCAATTTATGTTGACTGGGAGTGAGCATAATTTTTACTAACATATTCTTGAAAAAAGGACCTCCAACTTGGATCTTTAGGTGGTGATGCTGATTACAAACGTAATGGAGATGTGTTTATTAAAAGTGTCAATGGCACCATGAAACACGTTTTTCACAATTTTCCTTTGTAGAGGTTGTTAGATGGACGTGCGACATAGACTGGAAGATTTAAAAATGCTGGTTTTAAATAGAAATTGGATTTAAGTGTTATTTTCGTTGTCATATTCTCTATGTTCTTGAACACTAATTCCTTTTAGTGAAGGTAATGAAGGCCATAAGAGTACTTTTGCTTTCTTTCTTTTTGTGTGTTATTTGAAATGATTGTAATATTCTCAAATTGGAAAATTCTATTTACACACCACTAAAAACAACATAAGGGTGTATTCCACCTATTCAAAGATTTCATATATGAAAACTCAAAATACTCTTTACACACCATCATCACATATAGACATATAAACATCCAAAATAAATTGGTTTTGAAGATTTAGTGTTTAAGAATATTGAAATCAATTGGTTTAAGGTTTAAGAACATTAAATTTAAGAATATTGAAATCAATTGGTTTTAGGGTTTAAGAACATTGAAATCAATTGGTTTTGAAGATTTAGGGTATAAAAATATTGAAATCAATTAGTTTTGAAGATTTGCGCACCATGGATGACACTGAGATTGTTGATTTTGAATAATGCAACAATGAAAATGTCAATTTAATACTTGGGTTTTTAATTTTTTGTTTATCTCATTCATATAATCGTCGGGAATATGACTTTGTTCGTTACATGTTCAGATAATCTGAGTTGAACTTTTGCATAATGTTTGATTATTTTTATTTGAACCAAACAATTTTGTTCAAATTATTAAAGTTGACCAGATTACAAATTTTCATACATAAAAAATTGAACATTTTAATTCCTTAAGAATTTCATTTCTTAAATTTAATTTATTTTTGGTATAATTTCTTTTCTTTTTTACAAAAAGTAGATGTATTCAATACTTACAATAATAATAATAATAATAACAACATATAAAATTAATATATGTTCAACATAATAAATATGAACGAATTGAAATTGTTCAGCATATAAAGTCTGAACGTATTTATTTTATTCAACATAAATATTTTGAACATATTCAATTTGTTCAATTTTATTTTTTTTTCTACGATGATATTATGTTCAGACAACCAAAGTTGAGCCAAACTCGAAATAGAAATTGCTATGGAAGTTGAATCGGTTAAAAGAAGGTAGAAAAAACATATCAATGTGAGAATTAAATGTGTGAATCAAGGGTGAGAATGATAAATCTTCAATATTGACAATGCACCTGCGAAGCAACGGCGAGACAACAGCGAAGATGGAGATCTGAAACAACAACAATGCATTGGCAAGCCAACAACACAACAACAGTAACGATGGATATCTGAAATGACGAGAATGCACCGACCAAACGAAACCCTCTGCCAACGATGGAGATATTTAACTCTGACGATGGAGATCAATGGTGTTTTTGTAACGCCCCCAAAATAATACATAATTCCACCATGCAAACTGTCCTATATAGATACACAAGATAGATAAGTCACATTCCCATACTTACATCAGAGTTAATATTACAAATGAGTATCTCATACAAGTCACAAATGTTTACAAAAATGATAAAATGCCCTGCGGGCTTACATCTTTCCAAGTTGTTACTTGGTTATACGAAAGAAGAGTTCTAACTCTTTTACAAGTAAAGTCCTCAGCTTACATTTACATATAATCAACAAAACAAATAATAAAGCAGAGTCTTCAACTCCTAAAACCTCCCAAGCAAATATCTTGAACTTGGCACGTCTCCGGTACCTGAAAATGGTGTCCCAAGTAGGGTGAGCCAAAGCCCAGTAGAGATATACTAAACCCAACATGAAAAATAACTAAAACATTATCATTTGACAAGTGATTAACATGTGCAGACCAATTCATACCCTTCTCATCTCCCGACAACAAATACGTCCATGCCACCATCCACTTCCCTTATTTATCCAATTCAATTCCTCAATATGGTTCATTATCTAACCAAACAATTTAGGTGAGACTACAGCTCAACTCATTAATACTTCCGCTATCTATGATTCAAAATGAGACTACAACTCATGTAATTAATACTCCAATTAACAACTCTATTCATGCACTTCAATTTATAAGGTTTTGGGACTTTCACACCGGACATTCTAGCTAGCTTAGTTATCTATGGAGCCATCCCTCATTATCCCCCAATCAAGGATACATATACAATGTATTTAAGCGTATAATCACATATGGAGTAAATTCCCCATCTCCTTCCAAACGAAGATACACAAACAATGTGTTAAAATATATGAACACATATGGAGTACATCCCCTATCTCCTCCCAAACAAAGGTATCTATATAATGTGTTAAAGTATATGAACACATATGGAGTACATCCCCTATCTCCTCCCAAACAAAGATACATAAATAATGTGTTAAAGTATACGAACACATATGTGTGTGGAGTGCATCCCCTATCTCCTCCAACACACTGGAGTACATCCCCTATCTCCTCCCTAACAAATATACATATATAATGTATTTCAGCACTTCATCACATACAATAATCAATCAATACATGTAATTCCCTAAAAAAAAAACCCATTATAGCATACATTCACGATAAATAAAAGAGTTTTCATATTATAATTATCAGAGTATTCTTACAAAAGGTATTACATGTTGACAATAAAAGTAAACGCCCTATGGGCTTACAACTTTCCAAGTCAACACTTGGTTACAAAAGGAGAGTACTAACTCTACACAAATAAGCCCTTGGCTTGATAGACATGTAATACAACAAAAACAACAAAAAGAGTCTACAGCCTCAAGCCTCCCAAGCTACGTCCTTAGAGGTGGGATAACACCTGTACCTGAAAATGATGTCCCTTATAGGGTGAGCCAACGCCAAGTAGAGATATGCTAAACATAATATGAGCAATAACTAAAACATTAGCACTTGATAAATGTTTAACTTAACAAAACTCAACCTATAAACATGGCTCAAAACCTGGCCAAATAACTGAAGTGAGACTACATCTCATGCCAACAATACTACAAACTGCCATTTTACGGAAATTGCGTCCGCGAGATTCGACACCCATGTATTTTCATTCTCTTATGGCCATTTTACAGACATTTTATCAGCGGGACTCGGCACCCATGTTTAGATATATTCGGATTGTCATTTTACGGAAATTGCGTCCGCGGGATTCGGCACCCATGTATAATTATATTCAAATGGACATTTTACGAAAATTTCATCCAAGGGATTCGACACCCATGTATTCAAATACACAACTTGATTAGTTTCAATTCACCTAATCATCATGCAATGTCTACAACAATCAAGACTATCCTCCACCGATAGCCCAAAGCAGTTATTTCTAAACAGATAATAAATGCCTCAATAGATATATAATTGACATTTTCAAAAGTGAGCGATTTATAAATCCAACTCCACCATTCTATCCCATAATGAGCAAATTTCATTGTCCCCAACTCAATTTCATAACAAATGTCATTAATTACTCTAATGACCCAAATATACCCAAATATGGCATTTTTCCCTTTAAGCTCAATATTGACCCAAAGGTCCAAATATTATGAACAAATTCAATATTCTTATTTCTAGGCTCAAATACACATGTATAGGCTCAAAATACCAAACCCCTCTTTTATACATTTTGAAACCCTAACACCCAAAATCACCCAACTCAACATTATATCAAAAAGACCAATAGTTTATGTCAAAGACCATAGGAATGAGTAGTTATCCCTACCTCGAGATGAAGAGCTCAAATGGAGGAGATGACCGAAATCCAAAGTGCTCCAAATCCAAGATTTTTCAGATTAAAAGGAAACCCTCAACACCCTCTATCTTTCTTACAAAGAGCCTAGGTTAGAAACTCAGTAGAAGTAGATCAATCCCTAGAGAGAAGTTGTTTAGAGAGAGAGAGAGCTCAGATCTAGGGTTTTTGAAAAAGAAAGAGATGAAAAAGTGAAGTGTAATCCCGCTGCTGTCTACTGATATACGTATGACCCGCTCGAGCGAAGAATAGGACACTTGAGCGTCAGACACAAAAACTGAACCTGCTCGAGCGTAAAGATTCCCGCTCGAGCGCCAAGACACAACTGCAAAACACACCCGCTCAAGCGCAAAGGGAAAGCCGCTCGAGCGTAGATTCCCCCCTTCCAAAACTTTTACTAACAATGAACTACCCGCTCGAGTGCCAAGATACCCACTCGAGTGTAAGGAAATCCGCTCGAGCGTGAAAAACACACCTGCAGAAGTTTTGCTGAAGCACGAAATGCTGAGAGTGTGTAAACCCCACTCGAGCGCAAGAAGGCTCGCTCGAGCGGACAACCAAAAATCAAACTCTGCTCGAGCGCAAAGGGACTCGCTCGAGCGTACCACCAAAAATCTAGGCAACAAGGAATGGGACTAAAGCTCAACCAACGTGCTCGAAACACGCCCAATGCATCCTAAAACTCAAACACACGGAATTAAAGGATAACACAAGATATACAACCACCAACTCCACGGAACCTAAGTCCGGAATACAACAATCAAAGGAAGAGAAACCAGGATCGCTATAATACACATATTTGCTGTATTAATCCAACCGTCATATTCAATGACATAACACGTTCGACTAGTTTCAGTTTTCCCTAATCAACATGCAGTGTCTACAACAATCTAGACTATCCTCCACCGATAGCCCAAAGCAGTTATCTCTAAACAGATAGTAAATTTATCAACAAATAAAATATCGACATTTTCATAGGTGAGTGATTAAATTATCCAACTACACCTTTCAATCTCATAATTTTCCCAATTTCACGGATATCAACTCATTTCATATTTCCATATTTTCCCCAAATTAATTATACAAATTAATTTATTACAAAAATTAGGGCATCTTCCCGTTTTCTCAAATATTGGTCTTAAGACCAAATTCCACCAATTTAACTCTCAAACTCATATTTCCAAGGCCTTAAATACACATGGAGTTATTGAACACAAAACCCCTCTTTTATAAATTACAACCCAAACCCTAACTTTTTCCAAAATTACCCAACAACACTAACTAATCAAAATAACAAATATTTAAGTCAAAACCCATAAGAAGGAGTAGGATATTCCTACCTTAATTTTCGGAGCTCAAAGGAGAAGAGAAGTGAAAGTCAAAGTGCTCCAAATCCATAACTTTTCAGATTAAAGTGAAGCCCTCGCGAAGCTCTACCTTTCTTCCAAAGGGACTAGGGTAGAAGACCACTAGAACTAGATGAAACCCTAGAGTGAAGATGTATAGAGAGAGAGAGAGAGGTCGGATATAGGGTTTGAGAAAGAAAAGAAAATCAAAAAGTGATGAAGGGGACTGCTGCTGCGTACTGATATAATAGAGGCTCGCTCGAGCGACCAGACACAAAGATAACTCGCTCGAGCGTAGAAAGCCTCGCTCAAGCCAACAATTCGAAGCTTCAGGTTTGCAACCAGAAGCACGCTCGAGCGAAGAATAGCTAGCTCGAGCGAAGAAACCCAAAACATACAGCTTGCTCGCTCGAGCGAAGAGCGAAGGAAAGTTCGCTCGAGCCAAGGCTGCGTCTGAACAAAACCTGAAGACGCACAAAACTCGCTCGAGCGTACAAACTCTTGCTCGAGCGAAGAAGCAACAACACAAGGCTCGCTCAAGCGACAAAGTCCTGGCTCGAGCGAAGAGACTAAAGGCTGGACAGCAGCCATTTGCTTCCAACCACAACCAACCTGTTACAAACCTATCCAACACATCCTAAAACTCATACACAAAGAATTGAAGGACGGAAACAAGATATAAGCAACAACCAACATCACAGAACCTAAGTCCGGAATACAACAACCAAAGGAGGGAAAACTGGGATCGCTATAGTTTTGAAGATGAAAGTCTCTAGTGTTCTAAATATAGAGATATTTAGGTGTGGGTTGTGGTGTGTATTCAAACAGATAGGTGGTGTGTATCTTAGGGTTAGTAATAGAAAGTTGAGGTGTGAACTAAGATATTTTCAAACCCTAAAAATTATTATACGTGTGTACTGAGAGAATTAGTGGTGTGTAAATAGAATTACCCTCTCAAATTGTATACTTTTTTTGTTATTTTCTTTCTTTTTCTCTCTTATACACATAATTTTTAATATCTAACATTAATTCAATTAAATAAAAATTAATTATAAATTCTTAATTATTTATTATAATTCTTAACTTTTAATTTTAGTTTTAATTAAATTATATTTTATATCACAATTAATCCTAAATATTTAATCATTTATTGTAATTTTTAACTTTTTAATCTAATTTTAATTTAATTACATTTTAGATTAATTCTTAATTGTTATTTGTTTTTATTTAATTATATTTTATATTTTATATCAATTTTAATTTATTTTATTTTAACTTAGCGTATTAATCTCATTTTAGGTTTAGATAAAATGAGAATAAAATTATCCTTTTATTGTATTAATTTTACTTTATTTTTTCAAAAAATCAAACTCACTCTAACAAATTGTGTATATGATATATCTTTTGTTGGTTTGGATAAAAAAACTAAGGATGGCACTTCAATCCAAAATTACATGTAGATTTTCTGATTATATTTGAACCATGAGAGAATAAAGTGCCCCAGTTCCAAACTTGGAAAGAATAAAATGAATTTAACCTTATAATTTAAAATAATTGTAAAATTTTAAAAACACACATTTCTATGCAAAATGTAAAACCAATTTAAATTTGATAGCAAGTGCCAAAAGCAATGGTTAACAAAATTTATAAAAATGGCACTTGTTTTTTTTGGGTTATACAATAGGATGTTAGGTGATTAGTAGGTTAAATTACAAAATTCATAAAAATATAATAACAACTTAATCAAATAATAAAGTTTCTATTTTTTTTTTATCTCAATCAAATAATAAAGTTTACTTACCTAAATCCACAATAAAGATTTTTGAAGTTTTGACTATTTTGGATTATGTGCCTCAGATTTTTGAAATTTTGACTGCCTTGATTTGTTCTAGAATTCATGTGGACCCCACATCAATAAATGGTTGAGATTGATTTGTAACATTGTTTATGGAGGAATGCTATAGATCTCAAAAATTCTATCAAAATTTCTACCAAATGTTTCACATGAGTGTGGGACCCATACTCATGTGAGATATTTGATAGAATTTTTGGAATCTCTAGCATTTTTGTTGTTTACGGGGTATGGAATAATTTTTGAAAAATGCTAGGTATCCAAAATAATCAACCAAATATTTTATCAAACCTCTCACATGGGTATGGGACCCACACAAACCCACGTGTGTGGGTCCCACATCCATGTGGGAGGTTTGGTAAAACATTTGGTAGATTCTTTGGAGTCTCTAGCATTACTCATAATTTTTCTTTAAGAGCAATTATTCAATGCACTAAAGGCATTAATGTGGGGTGCACGTGAATCCCACACCAATAAATGGTTGAGATTGATTTGTGACATTACCACATGAGGTATGAAATAATTTTTCCTTCAGAGCAATTATTTTGTACCTCACCGACATTGATATGGCCATATCACAAATTAATCTCAGCCGTTCATTAGTGCGAGACCCACGTAAATCCCATATTAATGAATGATTGAGATTTTTATGAAAATAAATTTACTACTAATTAATACTTGCTTTAAAATGGTTTATAATATGTTGACCAACTCACATATGATAATTTTTGCACCCAAAGTGCAATTATAATTATTTGGAGTAAATTACACTTTGCACCAAATCTCACTTTGGCACTACTCATGAAATCATGATTATCAACCCCTTGCACTTCTGGTCAAATCCTACTTTGGTCTCTGCACATGAAATTGTGACAGTTAATCCCCTGAACTTTTGGTCAAATCTCACTTTAGTCCCTACACAAGTGTTAATGTCCACTTTTTGTTACTCAGTTGTTTAAATCTTTAACAGAATCTAGTCATGTAATAAGAATGTGATTACGACATGAGGGTAAAAAAGAAAAATTATCTACATTTTCCACCAATACACACTTTATTGCAAAATTTACATCAAAATATGATTGTATTAGGTTAAAACAAAATACAGATTGTGAACAATTAAGAAGATGAATTAGGATTTTGCATAAATTGTAATCACAAAAATCTATTTTTTACGGTGACACAGTTTTTTATCTATTCATTTTTCTTTCTCTTTGATTTCTTTGTTGCATTTTTTTTTTATTTCAAAAACTCTACTTTCTTGCCTTTTCGTCCTAGTTTATGCCATATGTATATATATATTGCATTATATAACTCTTATGTGTTTATCATGTAAAACAAAGTGTATTGGTGGAAAACACATATGATTTTCCTCTCTTACCCTTATTTTGTAGCCACTTTTTTGTCACATGACTGGATTTTATGAAAGATTTAAAAATGAAGTAATAGAAAAGAGTCCTAGACAATTGTATAGGAATCAAAGTGAGATTTGAGTAAAAGTGCAGGGGGTTGACTGTTATGATTTCATGTGTATGGACCAAAGTGAGATTTGACCAGAAGTATAGGGGGTTGACTATCATAATTTCATGTGTAGGGGCCAAAATGAGATTTGGTGCAAAGTGCAGGGGTACAAAGTGTAATTTACCCTAATTACTTGTTTTTTTTTAAATGAATTAAAAATGACTCCTTGAGACTATAAAAAGAGCAAGAAAACCAATTGTTTAATTATCCAAAAACATGGGAAAACTTTTTGCCTTGTGCTTTCTGCTCTCTCTCTTAGTCTTCATCTCTGGTATTTATTTCTGGTTTATCACTTTCATTTCTCCTTTTTATGTCCCCTTTGTATAAAGGGTACCTGTTGTATAGCAAGTTATGGCGTGCAGGGTAAAATGATACCAGTTTGATGATCTTTTTTTTTTCCCCTTGTTTTTTTCTCTTTCACTCTCTTCTCTTTTATTTTATTTTATAAATTCACACGAATTGAGATTTAATGTGTAGCTATATTGTTGGTGTTCTTAAAAAATCAAATGAAACTAATTATATTGTTTTTGACATTGATATTTATTAGAGTATAGCTATCTATATTTTATTATCCATAAATAAATACATAAAATTCCTAAGTCATTTGTGATATACTTTGGAATTGTTTTTTGGAATTTTAGTTTAAGATTTCTGATATTAAAATTTTATAAAATAAAGGACATGCAACATTATCATAGTAAATGGGGTCCCTTAACATTTTTATAGAGAAATTTTGACATAGAGAAATTTCAGTTCTTCAAAGAGAAATTTTACAGAGAAAAGTTAAATTTCTCTGTGACGAGTTGAAATTTTTTTATGACGACTTGAAATTTCTCTAATAATATTATTGAGTGATCTTAACTAATAAGAAAAAATATATTGGACCTCTCCTACTACCAAAATTTTTTTTTATACTCTCCAAAACTACGTAGGAAAATATTGTTCAAGTTCAAAGGCCAAAACTACATTGTTTTAAGAAAAATTAAAAAAAAAAATAGAAATAATAATAAAGCATCAACATTTTACTCATTTAGGCCAACAAAAAATAAAAACTAAATAGGTTATTTTAGTAACTTTTTTAGCTTTTTATGAAAATATATACAAAAAAATTGAGAGAGTGACGTGATAATTTATAATAACTTTTTTACTTTTTAACTAAATATGTAATCCCCAAACAAGACCTAAATATCACTATTAAATTTATGTGCAATGATATGTAATTACGCATCATTTATTGATTTGTTAATAAATCAACAAATTAGTTTGAGTCACCCTATGAAATTGCTTGGTAGTTAAGTTTATGCTCTCATGATTAATTGAGTTGTGTATGAATTCGAACACTCGATTATTAAAAAATAAGAAAGTAAAACTACTTGCCACATCATTGTGGCTATATTTAGAATTGATATCTTAAAAACACTAAATATATTGCAGATGAATTATATTTATCTGTGAAGAATAAAATATAAGTAGTTACAATCTAATAAATATCAATGTCAAAAAAAATGTAACTCATTTGATTTTTAAAAACATCAAAAATATAATAATCAATAATAAACATTAAATCTCAACTCATGTGAATTTTCAAAAATAAAATAAAATAACAGCTCTCAAAAAAAGCATCAAAGCTGAAAATGTTGGGTCATCACAAACATTTTTGGTTCTATCCATACTATTTATTTTTGAACATGTAATGGTGTCAAGTTATTACCTGGTCATCAACATTTCTTGTGTCAGTCACTCACCGGCTGTGGAGTTAAAACCCAAATCAGGACCTCAAAAGCTTTTTATTCATTGAAATTTTCTCCAAAAAAATAATTATTACATGAATGTTGCTATTAAAATCTACTTTTGATTTTCTCAATATTAAGGGCAAAATGAATGTTAGAGCAATAGATTCTTAAACAACACTAGTTTTTGGGCACACCCATGGATGTGGAAGTAATTTTTTAAACAGCTGTTTATGGTAATCATTAGAATGAGATGTGCAATTTAAATTTTTTCTAAAAATTAAAACAGTTGTGCTAATAAATTTCCATAGTTACCTTTCTATTAATCTGATGACAAAAAAATTGTTTAGAAAGTCAAAAATGATTTTTCTTTGGATAATTTGGGTAAAAGAAATTCTATTCAACAATTTCATTTTCATATTGGCACCACTTCTGTTGTTCAATTTTTAATCTTTCAGTTGCACATGCATTTTGTCCCAACCGTTGTATAGTACCACTTTGTGGTATGAAATTGTTGGTTCAACTCTTAAGGAGAGGAGTTTGATATCATTTGAGAGTGTCTATTTCTCCTCCATTAATAGGGAATTGTTGTTATTGAATCTTTCTTCGAGTGGTTGTCAGGCTATTGCTTAGGGTGAATTTTGGGCATTGTTGGACTTTAATTGTCTAGCGTGATATAATATTCCTCATATTTGTTAGTCTCCTACCTATTGAAAAATTAAAAATAAAATATAACAGAGGGAGTGAAAGAAATCCTCATTTTCTAATTAAGTAGGCAATAATAATGAACATGATGGTTTCCACACACATGCATGCATTTTAATTAGAAGCTAGTTGCAACTGTAATAAATTCAAACCCTTGCTAGTAAGCCTTCTTATTTCAATTTAAAAACCTTGTTCATCTTTAATTCATTTTTGAGAACGAGTTTAGCTTATTCTTTACTGGTGTTTTGTTGTTGAATTTGAATCAACAAATAACTTTTTTTAATTAACAAATCCACCAATAGCACACATAAATCCTGATACACAATTTGTGTTCTCACACTACTAAGCACTCATGTCATACACAAGCAAACACCAACTTTACCAACATTCACACCACACTAGTATCTTAGAGTCTACGTTGAATACACAGACCTACACCACTACTAGACAATTCACTCAACACACTTTATTTGTGTTCTCACTTTTATATGTGACTTTCCATTAATCTCTCACCTTTGTAAATCTATACAGATGAAAAGATGGTGATCATGGTGAAAGCAAGAGAATGTCACAAAACTTGGAACTGCAAGGGTGAAGACCGTTGTAGGGATAACTGCAAAAACCAGTTCAATGGAGAAGGGCAGTGCGATGATTTCACTGCACCCCTGGTTCCGAGGCAATGTTTTTGTGCTTTCAATTGTTGATCTCTCATCTCCATATCAATGGGATTCCAAATTATTGGAATAAATCAGAATTTCATGTGGTAAAAAGAATTACAGTATTCCATGTAGGTATGAGATGCATGAATGGTGTTAGAAATAAAATTTTCCAAATTTTCTAATTTCCTGGTGAGAACCCTTTTTGACAATATTGTTGTGATAACTAACATGGTTAATGAACCATAAGAATGTCACAATTAGTCCATTCCATTTCAAGAACTTCATTAATAAAAGAGACAAAATACAAGAGTTTAACCTGACCATACTAGATTAAACATTACAAACAAAACAGGAAAATAGAGCTTAGAACAAAAACTTGAAAAACACAAGAGCTACGAAGGCTACAACTAGTAGAATAGCAAAAAGACTGAACATCTCAGAAAAAGAGGAGCTAGCTGATTGAATTCTAGATGAATATAGCGATCCCGGGTTTACCCTTGTTGTACAGTGATCCGGACATGTGTCCGTGGATGTTGGATGTTGTTTATTATCTTGTTTGCATCCTCTTTACTTTGTATATTGAGTTATGGGATGTGTTGGGCAGGTTTGTTACAGGTTGGTTGTGCTTGGGAGCCTAGTGTTGCTGCCCAGATTTTTGGTCCTTCGCTCGAGCGAGGAGTTTGTCGCTCGAGCGAGCGTTGTGTTGCACCTGGTTCTGGACCTGAGAGTTGTAGTTTCTGGCTCGAGCGAGCTTTTCGTGGCTCGAGCGGTCTGGGTTTTTCTTCGCTCGATCGAGAACTTCTTGGCTCGAGCGAGAGTTTTCTGTGTCTGGTCGCTCGAGCGACCAATCCTTCGCTCGAGCGAGCGTGTTTTATATCAACGGACAGCAGCGTCTAAAACATCACTTTTTCAGTCCTTTTCTTTGATTAAACCCTAAATCCGACACCCTCTCTCTCTAAACTTGCACTCTCTCTAAGATTTGATCTCCCTAGGGTGTGAATCTAGCCTAAGGCCTTTGTTAAAAAGATAGAGGGCGTTGAGAGCTTCGATTTAATCTGAAAAAGTTTGGATTTGGAGCAAGTGGATCTTGGAGTCTTCATCTCCTTTTGGGCTAAAACTTCGAGGTAGGGATATCCTACTCCTCTCTATGGGTTTTGTCTTTAAATTTTGGTATTTTGAGATGTTGGGCTTGGTTTGGTAATTTTGTGAAAGTTTGGGGCTTTTGTGTAATTTTACAAAAGTTGGGGTTTTATTCATAATAAACCTAGATGCATGTTCGGCATAGAAAAATAGAATGATTGTTGAATCATTGATGAAAATGGGACCTAAGGGTTGAAATGGTAATTATGGAAAATGGCCTAATTACATTGTTTAATTAATTGGGATAATTAATTGGTGAGAAATGAGGAAATGAAATGTTGATTGAATATCCATTTGTGCATTTATTTTCTGTTTTAGAAATAACTGCTTTGGGCTATCGGTGGAGGATAGTCGAGATTGTTGTAGACAATGCATGATGATTAGGTAAACGGAAACTAATCAATGGAATGTGTCATGAAACTTGACGGTTGATAGAATACATTAATTGTGTGTATTGTGTGATTGTATATAGAACCAATGTGTTTATATACGTTATGTGTAGAGGAGGAGATAGGGGATGTACTCCGCGGTTTAGGGGAAGATAGGGGATGTACCTCTAAACCGGATAGGTATTGGGAGGAGATAGGGGATGAACTCCGTAGACAGAGCTCATATGCTTGTCTAGAGAAGTGAAGATAGAGCTCATATGCTTATCTTTGTGAAGTGAAGTGTGGATACAGCTTGTATGCTTATCTGTGGATATTGTTGATATACATATCTGTTGTAGAGTGTGGATACAGCTTGTATGCTTATCTGTGGATATTGTTGATATACATATCTGTTGAGAATGTGGATATAGCTTTTATGCTTATCTGAATGTGAGATACAGTTTTTATACATATCTGTGGAAATGATGATAGAGCTAGCATGCTTATCTGTTGAAAAAGGGAAAATGAAAAGTAATTGGGACTTGTAAGTCATTGACATAAATATGTAATTTATGTGATTGTATCAGTGTTGACCAACTATCAATTGCTAATGTTTTAGTCATTGTCCATGGTTGGTTTAGTGTATTTCTACTGGGCTGTGGCTCACCCTATATGGGAATATCATTTTCAAGTACAGGAAGCATGCCACCTCCAAGGACATAGCTGGGAGGCTAGTGGCGGGCATAGTTTTGTCGTTTTACTTTTGATGTATTACATGTAATTTCAAGCCAAGGGCTTAATGTGTAAACGAGTTAGAACTCTTTGTTGTAACCAAGTGTTAACTTGGAAAGCTGTAAGCCCGTAGGGCATTTTGTTATGAGGTTAACATGTAATACTTATGTAATGGAACTCTAATGAATGAAAGAATGTGGTTAGTTTATATGTAAATGCATGTCTTATCTGATGGGTTTATTGTTATTATTTTGAGGGCGTTACAACTTGGTATCAGAGCGTACCGGGTTCGAATACTTTGGGTACGTGGGAAGTGATTAGGATCACAATGGGTTTGTCTCGCTTGATAGAGACTTAGATGTAGTATCATATGCTATGTGCTTAAATGCTAACATGCTTATGTGACTATGTGGGTATGGGATTTAATTTCTAGGATGTTGATTGGATCCTTGAGTTTCTGGGAGTCTTGTTGGAAAGGCACTTGATCAATGCTATTTCTAACCGGAACTCTAGTAACGCCTTGGGACTATCATTATCCGGAAATGAAATTCGTAAGTGCTTATGTGTTTATGTGCTTATGTGGAGTGAATTACACTTGTCCATGCATTAGGACGTGAGTGTTTAGTTTCGGCACACCTATGAATGTGCTAACGTTCTGTGTTACCTTTATTAGGATGTCAGGACGAGGAAGAGGTGCTAGGCGTGGTAGACCTGTGAGGCAGGAAGTACCGTTACAGGGTGAGATTCCGGCAGTGCAGGAGGGAGTTGGGCAGGCCAATGTGGCCGAGCCAGTGGGTCAGCAGGCTATGGGTGCCTTGGCCAGAGAGATAGCGGGAGCTTTAGGTATTCTTAGAGCTGGGAATCAGGCAGCTGAGACAGGGCCTTCCTTCTTGAAGAGGGAGTTCTTCCGGTGTAATCCGGACGAGTTTATCGGGGATCCTAAAGAACCGCTTAAGGCAGATGAATGGCTCGAACAGACAATGAAGACGTTTGAGATGCTTGGCATCGAGGACGGAGCACTGAAAGTGACCTTGGCATCCTTTCAACTGAAGGGAGATGCGGGTCAATGGTGGAAGTACGAGAAAGCTCGTGTTGGTGGTACTTGGGAGGCGTTTGTGAATGCTTTTCAGGAGAGGTTTTTATCAGCAGCAGCTAGGGAGAAGCTGAGGGATCAGTTTAGCCGGCTTAATCAGCAGGGCTTGTCAGTGGCCGAGTTTGAGGCTACTTTTACCAGTCTGTCTAGGTTTGCACCTGAACTGGTGGCGTCTGAGGAACGCCGTTGCTATGAGTTTGAGCGGAAGTTGAGGCGGGGCCTCAAGTTGAGAGTTGGTGGGTCTTATATTCGAGAGTATAGACACCTAGTGGATGCTGCAGCTCATATGGAGCTTATGATGCAGGAGGAGGATGAGGGTCAGAGAGGCTCCAAGAGGAGCCAGGATAGTCAGAGTGATGGCAGGAGACAGAAGGGTAATAACCCTCAGCAGTCTCAGGGTGCAGTCTCTAGATCGACCTTTCCAGTGCCTAGTGTAGGCTCGGGGAGAGGCAGTCAGGGAGAGTTCACTTGTTACAAGTGTGGCCAGCTGGGTCACAAGGTTTCGGTTTGCCCGCAGAAGGGTGGGGGTCAGAAAGCTGCTTCTTCTTCAGCTAGACCGCCGAGTCAGAGTTTGGGCAGGGGGCAGCTCTTGACTTGTTATCAGTGTGGACAACCTGGGCACATGAAGAGGTTTTGCCCACAGTTGAGTGCCACTTCGGGAGCGTCTGGTTCTAGGCAGACGCAGGGTTTTCAGCCAGCTCAGTCTGTGCAGGCCTCGAGGGCCAATCCGGGAGCTTCGTCATCCCAGTCTGTGCAGCAGTCTTTTGCTCCGAGAGGTGAGCAGGTAGACCAGGGGCCTACGGGGCGCATGTATGCTGTTACCGCGCAGGATTTAGTACCGGCTCCATCAGTAGTGAGAGGTACTTTTCTGTTTTGCAACTCGGTTGCTAATGTGTTGATAGACACGGGTGCATCTCATTCTTTTGTATCTGCTGCATTTGCATCTGTTTTGGAATTGGAGTTAGCATAGTTAGCATCTCCTATTTGTGTGGTATCGCCTTTGGGTGGTGAGTTGATTCTGAAACAGGGTGTTAGAGGATGTGATATTGAGGTCGCCGATTATAGGCTTCCTTTTCCGTTTGTTGTCATGCCCATGAAGGGTTTTGATGTTATTTTGGGTATGGACTGGCTATCGTCATACCGGGCTGTTATTGATTGCTATCGCCAGAGGGTTACATTATGTACCTTGAGCGGGGAGTGGTTCCATTTCTTGGGAGACCGGGTTGGTAGTGTTTTGCCACCGGGGTATGACTCGTGAAGGCGAAGTGAGCTTAGTAGTCTACTTGCTAGCTTTGAGAGTAGTGTGTGTGTTGAGACCCAGGTTGTGTTACCGAGGGTGGTTTGTGAGTATTCGGATGTCTTTCCCGAAGATCTTGTTAGTTTGCCACCTCACCGAGAGATAGAGTTCTCTATTGATTTAGTGCCTGGTACGTCGCCGATTTCTATGGCACCTTACCGTTTTGCTCCAGCAGAGTTGGTTGAGTTGAAAGTTCAGCTCCAGGAATTGCTCGATAAGGGCTTTGTTCGCCCTAGTGTTTCACCGTGGGGAGCACCGGCCCTCTTTGTTAAAAAGAAAGATGGTGCCTTGAGATTGTGTATAGACTACCGGAAGTTGAATCGGGCTACGGTTAAGAATAAGTATCCTATGCCCCGTATAGATGATTTGTTTGACCAGTTGAAGGGTTCCCGTTGTTTCTCTAAGATAGACTTGAGATCGGGTTACCATCAGTTGAGGGTCAGGGAGGAAGATATTCCTAAGACGGCATTCCGTACGCGGTATGGCCATTACGAGTTTCTGGTGATGCCATTCGGGCTTACCAATGCACCGGCAGTCTTTATGGACTTGATGAACCGGATTTTCCGGGAGTTCTTAGACCGATTTGTGGTCGTCTTCGTGGACGACATTCTTATCTATTCGCCTTCTGAGGAGGAGCACGAGGCACACTTGAGAGTGGTGCTTGAGTTACTTAGAGCCCATAGACTGTATGCCAAGTTTGGGAAGTGTGAGTTCTGGCTGGGGGAAGTCAAATTCTTAGGCCATGTGGTATCCGGGGAAGGGGTGTCTGTTGATACATCCAAGGTTGAGGCAGTGCAAGATTGGGCACAGCCTAAGAGTGTATTTGAGATCCGCAGTTTTCTGGGATTAGCTGGGTATTACCGTCGGTTTGTGAAAGATTTCTCCAGGTTAGCGTCACCGTTGACTAGACTGACTCGGAAAGGAGTCAAGTTTGTGTGGAGTGAGACTTGTGAAAAGTCGTTTCAAGAACTGAAAGTTAGATTGACCACCGCTCCGGTGTTGATTATTCCGGAGAGAGGGTTGGGTTATGCGGTTTATTGTGATGCCTCACGAGAGGGTTTGGGTTGTGTGTTGATGCAAGAGGGGAAAGTGGTAGCTTATGGCTCACGTCAGTTGAAAATACACGAGAAGAATTACCCCACACACGACCTAGAGTTAGCAGCTGTGATCTTTGCCTTGAAAATCTGGAGGCACTACCTTTATGGTGAGAGGTTCGAGGTATTCTCGGATCATAAGAGTTTGAAGTATCTGTTTACACAGAGAGACTTGAATTTGAGGCAGAGGAGATGGATGGAGTTCATCGAGGATTATGATTTTGAGTTGCATTATCATCCGGGAAAGGCCAACGTTGTGGCCGATGCCCTTAGTAGGAAAACCATTAGTGATGTAGCTTGTATAGCCATCCGGGAATGGGAGATGTTGGGAGCACTTGGCGAGTTTGATTTGCTACTGGGCGAATCTGTTGAGGCTGCGGCCTTGTTTTCTGTTGTTGCGCAGCCTACACTTGTGATTAGAGTGTTAGAGGCACAGAGAGGTGACCTTGAGGTAGAATCCCTCCGAGAGAAGATCTCCAGTGGGAAAGTTGAGAAGGGTTTGACGGTATATCCCGACCTGAGTGTGAGATACCGAGACCGTTTGTTTGTACCGGAGTCTTGCCGAGAGGAAGTACTCCGAGAGTTTCACCATTCGCGCCTTGCGGTGCATCCGGGAGGTACTAAGATGTATCAGGATTTGGGTCGCCAGTTTTGGTGGCGGGGTATGAAGAGAGATGTGGCTGTTTTCGTATCGAAATGCCTTACTTGCCAGCAAGTGAAGGCCGAGCATCAGAGGCCAGCGGGTTTGTTGCAACCCTTGCCTATTGCCGAGTGGAAGTGGGAGCATGTCACTATGGACTTCGTTGTAGGTCTTCCGAGGACTCAACGGGGTAGTGATGCTATTTGGGTGGTTGTAGACCGGTTGACTAAGTCGGCGCACTTTATTCCTATGCGCGTGAGAGATTCGGTAGATCATCTTGCCGACTTGTATATTCGGGACGTAGTGAGATTGCACGGGGTCCCAGTGACGATTGTCTCAGATAGAGATCCTCGTTTTACTGCTAGGTTGTGGCAGAGTTTGCAGAGTGCACTGGGCACTAAGTTGACCTTTAGTACGGCTTATCATCCTCAGACTGACGGGCAGTCCGAGCGTACTATTCAGATCCTCGAGGATATGCTTCGGGGTTGTGTCCTGGACTTCAGTGGGACGTGGGAGAGGCACTTGCCATTGGTAGAGTTTGCCTACAACAACAGTTTTCAGTCTAGCATCGGTATGGCACCGTTTGAGGCCTTGTATGGCCGACCGTGTAGGTCTCCAGTTTGTTGGGCCGAGGTGGGTGATGCACCTTTGTTGGGTCCGGAGTTGGTTAGGGAGACGACGGAGAAAGTTGAGCTTATCCGTAGGAGGCTTGTTACAGCCCAGAGTCGACAAAAGAGTTATGCCGACCGTAGGAGGAGGCCTTTGGCGTTTGAGGTAGGTGATCATGTCTTTCTGAAGATATCACCTAGGCGAGGCTTGATGAGGTTTGGGAAGAGTGGAAAGTTATCCCCTCGGTTTATTGGTCCTTTTGAGATCCTTGAGAGGATAGGTGAGGTTGCTTATCGGTTAGCCTTACCGCCGCAGTTGTCCGGAGTACATGACGTGTTTCATGTGAGTATGCTTCGGAAGTATGAGCCAGATCCATCACATGTGCTGGATTGGACTGATTTAGAGGTAGATGAGGATGCCTCGTATGAGGAGAGACCGGTTCGGGTCTTGGATAGGCGGGATCAGGTCCTGCGTGGCAAGACCATTCCTTTGGTGAAAGTCTTGTGGAAACATCACGGAGTGGAGGAAGCCACTTGGGAACGTGAGTTGGAAGTCCGAGAGAAATATCCGGACTTGTTTATTGATATGTAATTTTGTATTTAAATTTTACATTTTGTTGAACTTAAGAGCTTTTATATATGTCTTAAGTTGTGAAACATTGAAAATGTTTTAGTTATTGGAAGTATGTTTTGGAACATGCCTCATATGGAAGTTGAATGTAACATTATAGGTGTTAAGTATATTGTTGACATTGGAAAGTTAGTGCATAATGTTGATGCATGTTGATAATACATATGTTGTTTACATATTGTGATATGTCTCTTGTTAAAGGGATGGGATGACCGGTAATGGGTCGAATTGTTGAATGTTAAATTGTAACATTGTTTAAAATGGAGGAAAACCTGTTTTTGAAAACTTGTGCTTAATTTCGGGGGCGAAATTCTTTAAGGGGGGGAGGTTATAGCGATCCCGGGTTTACCCTTGTTGTACAGTGATCCGGACATGTGTCCGTGGATGTTGGATGTTGTTTATTATCTTGTTTGCATCCTCTTTACTTTGTATATTGAGTTATGGGATGTGTTGGGCAGGTTTGTTACAGGTTGGTTGTGCTTGGGAGCCTAGTGTTGCTGTCCAGATTTTTGGTCCTTCGCTCGAGCGAGGAGTTTGTCGCTCGAGCGAGCGTTGTGTTGCACCTGGTTCTGGACCTGAGAGTTGTAGTTTCTGGCTCGAGCGAGCTTTTCGTGGCTCGAGCGGTCTGGGTTTTTCTTCGCTCGATCGAGAACTTCTTGGCTCGAGCGAGAGTTTTCTGTGTCTGGTCGCTCGAGCGACCAATCCTTCGCTCGAGCGAGCGTGTTTTATATCAGCGGACAGCAGCGTCTAAAACATCACTTTTTCAGTCCTTTTCTTTGATTAAACCCTAAATCCGACACCCTCTCTCTCTAAACTTGCACTCTCTCTAAGATTTGATCTCCCTAGGGTGTGAATCTAGCCTAAGGCCTTTGTTAAAAAGATAGAGGGCGTTGAGAGCTTCGATTTAATCTGAAAAAGTTTGGATTTGGAGCAAGTTGATCTTGGAGTCTTCATCTCCTTTTGGGCTAAAACTTCGAGGTAGGGATATCCTACTCCTCTCTATGGGTTTTGTCTTTAAATTTTGGTATTTTGAGATGTTGGGCTTGGTTTGGTAATTTTGTGAAAGTTTGGGGCTTTTGTGTAATTTTACAAAAGTTGGGGTTTTATTCATAATAAACCTAGATGCATGTTCGGCATAGAAAAATAGAATGATTGTTGAATCATTGATGAAAATGGGACCTAAGGGTTGAAATGGTAATTATGGAAAATGGCCTAATTACATTGTTTAATTAATTGGGATAATTAATTGGTGAGAAATGAGGAAATGAAATGTTGATTGAATATCCATTTGTGCATTTATTTTCTGTTTTAGAAATAACTGCTTTGGGCTATCGGTGGAGGATAGTCGAGATTGTTGTAGACAATGCATGATGATTAGGTAAACGGAAACTAATCAATGGAATGTGTCATGAAACTTGACGGTTGATAGAATACATTAATTGTGTGTATTGTGTGATTGTATATAGAACCAATGTGTTTATATACGTTATGTGTAGAGGAGGAGATAGGGGATGTACTCCGCGGTTTAGGGGAAGATAGGGGATGTACCTCTAAACCGGATAGGTATTGGGAGGAGATAGGGGATGAACTCCGTAGACAGAGCTCATATGCTTGTCTAGAGAAGTGAAGATAGAGCTCATATGCTTATCTTTGTGAAGTGAAGTGTGGATACAGCTTGTATGCTTATCTGTGGATATTGTTGATATACATATCTGTTGTAGAGTGTGGATACAGCTTGTATGCTTATCTGTGGATATTGTTGATATACATATCTGTTGAGAATGTGGATATAGCTTTTATGCTTATCTGAATGTGAGATACAGTTTTTATACATATCTGTGGAAATGATGATAGAGCTAGCATGCTTATCTGTTGAAAAAGGGAAAATGAAAAGTAATTGGGACTTGTAAGTCATTGACATAAATATGTAATTTATGTGATTGTATCAGTGTTGACCAACTATCAATTGCTAATGTTTTAGTCATTGTCCATGGTTGGTTTAGTGTATTTCTACTGGGCTGTGGCTCACCCTATATGGGAATATCATTTTCAGGTACAGGAAGCATGCCACCTCCAAGGACATAGCTGGGAGGCTAGTGGCGGGCATAGTTTTGTCGTTTTACTTTTGATGTATTACATGTAATTTCAAGCCAAGGGCTTAATGTGTAAACGAGTTAGAACTCTTTGTTGTAACCAAGTGTTAACTTGGAAAGCTGTAAGCCCGTAGGGCATTTTGTTATGAGGTTAACATGTAATACTTATGTAATGGAACTCTAATGAATGAAAGAATGTGGTTAGTTTATATGTAAATGCATGTCTTATCTGATGGGTTTATTGTTATTATTTTGAGGGCGTTACATGAAGCTGCAAAACCAGATGGAGCTTAGCTTGAGAGAAGAAGCTCTTGTTTGCCATAGTAAAGCTGCAAAGCTAAAATAACTTTGTAACGCCCTCAAAATAAACTCATTAACATGCATTAATAAAATAAAACAAGTCATTAAATTATCCATCAGAGTACTTTTATTGAAAGACATCACATGTAACATCAAAAGTAAATGTCCTAAGGGCTTACATCTTTCCAAGCCAACACTTGGACACAAAAGAATGAGTACTAACTCAATTACAAATTTAGCCCTTGGCTTGAATGTTTACATGTAATCTCAAATAAAAACAAATAACTAAAGACAAGTCTTCAAAGTCCAAATCCTACCAAGCTAAGTCCTTGGAGGTAGCATATCACCTGGACCTGAAAATGATGTTCCCGTATGGGGTGAGCCACAGCCCAGTAGAAATATACTAAACCAAACATAAGCATTGAATAAAGCAATAGCATTCCATAGATGGTTGAAACACAATATCAGTTTCACTTTCCATTATTTATTCAACTTTCCATTTTTATCAATATGGCTCAGAACCTGGCCAACTATAACTGTAACGCCCTCAAAATTAACCCATTATATATCATTGACATTCATTATTTAAAGAAGACAATCTATTAATTCATTCATCAGAGTATTACAAAATAATGCATTACATGTATCATCGAATAAAATGCCCTACAGGCTTACATCTTTCCAAACCAACACTTGGATACAAAAATATGAGTTCTAACTCAATACAAGAAAAGCCCTAGGCTTGAATGTTTACATGTACTAATAATTTAAGACAGTTAACTAAAAGTAGTCTTCTTCAATCCAGAAGCCAAACCCTCACAAGCTAATTCCTTGGAGGTAGTTTATCACCTGAACCTGAAAATGATGTTCCCATAAAGGGTGAGCCACAGCCCAGTAGAAATATACTAAACCACATATAAGCAATGAATAAAGCAATAGCATTCAACAGATGGTTAACCAAGATAATCAATTACTTCATTTTACAGTCTCATGACACTATTGTCTAAGATACGTTTTACTTTCCAATTTTATCAACATGGCTCAGAACCTGGCCAAACTTACAACAGTGAATCACATATATCATATTCACATCCTTCCAATATCAACAAACAAATGAGACTCAAGCTCAAATCAAACACTTCATACTTCCAGATTGATACACATTTTAGTGCTGTATCAATAAAACACTTCTATATAAATAAGCACACATAAAAGTGATGCTAATGGAGTCCATCCCCTATCTCCTCCCAAACAAAATCCGCTTTAGAGGTCCATCCCCTATCTTCCCCTAAACCGTGGAGTACATCCCCTATCTCCTCCCACACACAAAACAATGTATGCAAATGCAATGCTCAACCAATACATGTATTTTCTGTATCAATGCCATAGTCAAAATTAATGACTTAACCAATGTGATTAGTTCCAGTTATTCCTAATCCACATGCAATGTCTACAACAATCACGACTATCCTCCACCGATAGCCCAAAACAGTTATTTCTAAACTGAAAATAACTATGTCCACAATTCAATAGACAAATGATTCAAATTATCCAATTATGCCATTTAATCAATGAATTCCCCAATTCCATGAATTTAACCATCTTCTCCCAATTCCATGAATTACTTATACAAATCAATTCAATAATTCAATTAGGGTTTTTCCCAAAATTTACCAAAGTATTCCCAACATATTAAAATACCAAAACTTAGAACATAACCTATAAAATGGAGTAGGAAATCCCTACCTTACAGAAAACAACCCAAATGGTGAAGACAGAGATGAGTACCCAAATACCAAAGTGCTCCAAATTGCCAAATGTTCAGATTAAATGGAAGCCCTCGACCCACTCTATCTTTTTAATGAAGGATCTAGGGTAGAAACACTCCCTAAGTGGATCAAATCTAAGAGAGAAGGTGAGTAGGGAGAAGGAGAAGTCGGACCTAGGGTTTGGAATCCAAAGAAGATGAAAAAGACTGATCAAATCCCGCTGCTGTGTATATAAACTGGACAGGCTCGCTCGAGCGAAGACTTGGTCGCTCGAGCGACTAGACACAGAGAAACTACGCTCGAGCCAAGGAAGCCTTGCTCGAGCCAACAACCCAAAAGCTCGCTCGAGCGAAAGAAATCTCGATCGAGCGAAGAACTCAAACCCTCAGGCCTGAAACCAGACTCACGCTCGAGCGAAGGAACTATTGCTCGAGCGAAGAACAAATTAACTCGCTCGAGCGAAGAAAAGCTCGCTCGAGCCAAGAATGCAAAGCTACAGGTCCATTCAGGACGCCAACTCTCGCTCGAGCGACCAAACCCCAGCTCGAGCGAAGAACAAAAACGACATCTCGCTCGAGCGACAAACTCCTCGCTCGAGCGAATAACCAAAATTCTGGACAGCAACACTTGGTTTCTAAACCCAACCAACCTGAACAAACCTGCCCAACACATCCTATAATTCCAAATAAGAAAATAAGGAACAACAACAACAACAATTATACAATGACAGAATCTACGGAACAGTCCGGATACAATAATCAAATGGGAAAAGACCGGGGTCGCTATAACCTCCCCCCCTTCAAAGAATTTCGTCCCCGAAATTAAGCTTAAGTTTTTGAAAACAGATTTTTTTTTCAATTCCCAATGATATTATAAAACAATAATAGACAGCTTGACCCAATGCTGGTCACTTCATCTCTTTATCAAGAGGCATCTCACAACATATATAAAATAACATATATTTCAACCTGCACCACTATTATGCATTATTCCTTTCAATGTTAACAATTTCCATATCATATTCAATTGCATGATATATATAACACATCCAACAATGTAATCAACTTATACAATGTTACACTAATCTTCTATAATGAAATAAGTTTCAAGATACACCCATTTACCAAAACATACTCAATGTTTTACAACTTAAGACATATGTAAAGCTCTTAAGTTCAATAATATAACAGAATCTAATTATAAGATTACAAATCAACAAACATGTCCGGATATTTCTTGCGGACTTCTAATTCACGTTCCCAAGTGGCTTCCTCCACTCCGTGGTGTTTCCACAAAACTTTGACCAAAGGGATGGTCTTGCCTCGCAAAACTTGATCCCGCCTATCCAAGACTCGAATCGGTCTCTCCTCATACGAGACATCCTCATCAACTACTAAATCGGTCCAATCCAACACATGTGATGGATCCGGCTCATACTTTCGAAGCATACTCACATGAAACACGTCATGTACTCCGGACAACTGCGGTGGCAAAGCTAAACGATAAGCAGCCTCGCCAATCCTCTCAAGGATCTCAAACGGACCAATGAACCGAGGGGACAACTTCCCACTCTTCCCAAACCTCATCAAACCCCGTCTAGGTGATATCTTCAGAAAGACATGATCACCCACCTCAAACACCAAAGGTCTCCTCCTACGGTCGGCATACGATTTCTGACCACTCTGTGCTGTAACAAGCCTCTTACGGATAAGCTCAACTTTCTCCGTCGTTTCCCTCACCAACTCTGGACCCAACAGAGGTGCATCACCCACCTTGGCCCAACACACAGGAGATCTACACGGTCGGCCATACAAGGCCTCAAATGGTGCCATACCGATACTAGACTGGAAACTATTGTTGTAGGCAAACTCCACCAACGGTAAGTGCCTCTCCCACGACCCACTAAAGTCTAGAACACAACCCCGAAGCATATCATCAAGTATCTGAATAGTACGCTCGGACTGTCCGTCAGTCTGAGGATGATAAGCCGAGCTAAAGGTCAACTTAGTGCCTAAGGCACTCTGCAAACTCTGCCACAACCTGGCAGTAAAACGAGGATCTCTATCCGAGACGATCGTCACTGGGACCCCATGCAATCTCACTATGTCCCGAATATACAAGTCGGCAAGATGATCTACCGAATCTCTCACGCGCATAGAAATAAAGTGCGCTGACTTAGTCAACCGGTCTACAACCACCCAAATAGCATCACTACCCCGCTGAGTCCTCGGAAGACCCACAACGAAGTCCATAGTGACATGCTCCCACTTCCACTCGGCAATAGGCAAGGGTTGCAACAAACCCGCTGGCATCTGATGCTCGGCCTTCACTTGCTGGCAAGTAAGGCACTTAGATACGAAAGCTGCCACATCTCTCTTCATACCCCGCCACCAAAACTGGCGACCCAAATCCCGATACATCTTAGTGCCTCCCGGATGCACTGCAAGGCGTGAATGATGAAACTCTCGGAGTACCTCCTCTCGGCAAGACTCCGGCACAAACAGACGGTCACGGTATCTCACACTCAGGTCGGAAAATACCATCAAACCCTTCTCAACCTTCCCACCGGAAATCTTCTCACGGAGAGATTCTACCTCAAAGTCACCTCTCTGAGCCTCTAACACTCGAGTCACAAGTGAAGGCTGTGCAATAACAGAAAACAAGGCCGCAGCCTCAACGGATTCGCCCAGAAGTAAATCAAACTCCCCAAGTGCACCCAACATCTCCCATTCTCGGACGGCTATATTAGCTATGACACCAACAGGTTTTCTGCTAAGGGCATCGGCCACCACATTGGCCTTTCCCGGATGATAATGCAACTCAAAGTCATAATCCTCTATAAATTCCATCCACCTCCTCTGCCTCAAGTTCAAGTCTTTCTGTGTAAACAAATACTTCAGACTCTTATGATCCGAGAACACCTCGAACCTCTCACCATAAAGATAATGCCTCCAAATCTTCAAGGCAAATATCACAGCTGCTAACTCTAGATCATGTGTAGGGTAATTTTGCTCGTGAATTTTCAACTGACGTGAACCATAGGCAACTACTTTCCCTTCTTGCATTAGTACACAACCCAGACCCTCTCGTGAGGCGTCACAATAGACTGCATAACCCAATCCTCTCTCTGGAATAATCAATACTGGAGCGGTAGTCAGTCTAACTTTCAACTCCTGAAACGACTTTTCACAAGTCTCACTCCATACAAATTTGACTCCCTTCCGAGTCAGTCTAGTCAACGGTGATGCTAACCTGGAGAAATCTTTCACAAACCGACGGTAATACCCAGCTAATCCCAGAAAACTGCGGATCTCAAATACACTCTTAGGCTGTGCCCAATCCTGCACCGCCTCTACTTTGGATGTATCAACAGACACTCCTTCACCGGATACCACATGGCCTAAGAATTTGACTTCTCTCAGCCAGAACTCACACTTCCCAAACTTGGCATACAGCCTATGGGCTCTAAGTAACTCAAGCACCACCCTCAAGTGTGCCTCATGCTCCTCCTCAGAAGGCGAATAGATAAGGATGTCGTCCACAAAAACGACTACAAACCGATCCAAGAATTCCCGGAAGATCCGGTTCATCAAGTCCATAAAGACTGCCGGTGCATTGGTGAGCCCGAATGGCATCACCAAAAACTCATAATGGCCATACCGCGTACGGAATGCCGTCTTCGGAATATCCTCTTCCCTGACCCTCAACTGGTGGTAACCCGATCTCAAGTCTATCTTAGAGAAACAACGGGAACCCTTCAACTGGTCAAACAAGTCATCTATACGGGGCATAGGGTACTTATTCTTGACCGTAGCCCGATTCAACTTCCGATAATCTATACAAAGTCTTAAAGCACCACCTTTATTTTTAACAAAGAAGGCCGGTGCTCCCCACGGCGAAACACTAGGACGTATAAAGCCCTTATCTAGCAACTCCTGGAGTTGGATCTTCAACTCAACTAACTCGGCTGGGGCAAAACGATAAGGTGCCATGGAAATCGGCGCCGTGTCAGGCACTAGGTCAATAGAGAACTCAATCTCCCGATGCGGTGGCAAACCAACAAGATCCTCGGGAAAGACATCCGAGTACTCACAAACCACCCTTGGCAATACAATCTGAGTCTCATTATCCTCACTAATCAAAAGGTTAGCAAGTAGCCCACTAAGCTCACTCCTTCCTCGCGGAACATACCCTGGTGGCAACACATCACCAACCCGGTCCCCCAGAAAATGAAAATACTCTCCGCTCACGGTACAACAAGTGACCCTCTGGCGATAGCAATCAATAACTGCCCGGTATGACGATAACCAGTCCATACCCAAAATAACATCGAAACCTCTCATAGGCATAACGACAAAGGAAAATGGGATTCTATGATAATCAACCTCTATATCACAACCCCTAACACCTTGTTTCAAAATCAATTCACCCCCAAGAGGTGACACTACACATATAGGAGATGCTAACTGTGCTAACTCCAATTCCAAAACAGATGCAAATGCAGCAGACACAAAGGAATGAGATGCACCCGTATCAATCAAAACATTAGCAACCGAGTTGCAAAACAAGAAGGTACCTCTCACAACTAATGGAGTCGGTACAAGATCCTGCGCGGTAACAGCGTACACGCGTCCAGACGACCTCTGATCAACCTGCTCTCCCCTAGGAGCATAAGATTGCTGCACTGTCTGGGACGATGAAGCCCCCTGATTAGCCCTCGAGGCCTGACCCGACTGAGCTGGCTGCTGACCCTGAATCGGCCTCAAACCAGATGCACCAGGTGTGCCACCCAACTGTGGGCAATACCTCTTCATGTGGCCTGGCTGACCACACTGATAACACGAGAGTGGCTGACCTCTACCCTGACTCTGGCTCTGAGATCGAGCTGAAGATGATGCTGCTCTCTGCACTCCTCCCCTCTGAGGACATACTGGAGACTTGTGGCCCAGCTGGCCACACTTGAAACAGGTAATGTTTCCCTGACTGCCTTTCCCCGAACTAGCACTCGGTACAGGAAAAGTCGATCTAGCAAAGCTACCCTGAGACTGCTGGGGATTAAAACCCTTCTGTCTCCTACCATCACTCTGACTATCCTGACTCCTCTTGGAGCCCTTCTGCCCTTCCTCCTCCTCCTGCATCATGATCTCCATATGGGCTGCAGCATCAACCATACGCCCATAATCCCGAATCATAGTTCCCCCAACTCTCAGCTTGAGGCCACGCCTCAACTTCTTCTCAAATTCAATACAACGGCGTTCCTCAGACGCCACCAACTCAGGTGCAAACCTGGACAAACTTGTAAATGCAGCCTCAAACTCGGCCACTGAAGAACTCGCCTGCTTAAGCTGACAAAACTGGTCTCGCAGCTTCTCCCTGACTGCCGGAGATAAAAACTTCTCCTGGAAAGCATTCACAAAAGCCTCCCACGTACCTCCTATACGCCCCTTAGTAAACTTCCACCACTGACCCGCATCCCCCTTCAACTGGAAAGATGCCAAGGTCACTTTCAACCCCTCGTCTTCGATGCCAAGCATCTCAAACGTCTTCGTTGTCTGTTCGAGCCATTCATCTGCCTTAAGTGGCTCTTTAGGATCACCCACAAATTCATCCGGATTAGACCAGAAGAACTCCCTCTTCAGAAAGGAAGGCCCTGCATCCGCAATAACAGCCTGAGCTTGATTCTCAGCTCTGAGAATGCCTACTGACTCCCTGAATGCCCCTGCTATCTCTCGGGCTAGAGCGCCCATAGCCTGCTGGCCTACTGGCTCGGCCACATTGGCCTGGCCAATTCCCTCTTGAACTGCCGGAATCTCCTCTGGCACAGGCACCTCCTGCCTACCCGGCCTACCACGCCTACCGCGTCTTCGTCCTCGTCCTGACATCCTAATAAAGGAAACAAAGACATTAGCACATTAATAAATGTGCCGAAGCTAAACACTCGCGTCCTAATGCAATGGACAACAATAATTCATTCCACGTAAGCACATAATCACATAAGCACCTACGAATTTCATTCCCGGATAATGATAGTCCCAATGCGTTACTATAGTTCCGGTTGGAAGCAGCAGTGATCAAGTGCCTTTCCAACAAGACTACTAGAAACTCAAGGGTCCAATCAACATCCTAGAAACTACATTCCATACCCACATAATCACATAAACATGTTATCACATAAGCATATAACATTACACTAAGTCTCTATCAAAACGAGACGAACCCAATGTGATACTAATCACTTCCCACGTACCCAAAGTATTCAAACCCGGTACGCTCTGATACCAAGTTGTAACGCCCTCAAAATTAACCCATTATATATCATTGACATTCATTATTTAAAGAAGACAATCTATTAATTCATTCATCAGAGTATTACAAAATAATGCATTACATGTATCATCGAATAAAATGCCCTACAGGCTTACATCTTTCCAAACCAACACTTGGATACAAAAATATGAGTTCTAACTCAATACAAGAAAAGCCCTAGGCTTGAATGTTTACATGTACTAATAATTTAAGACAGTTAACTAAAAGTAGTCTTCTTCAATCCAGAAGCCAAACCCTCCCAAGCTAATTCCTTGGAGGTAGTTTATCACCTGAACCTGAAAATGATGTTCCCATAAAGGGTGAGCCACAGCCCAGTAGAAATATACTAAACCACATATAAGCAATGAATAAAGCAATAGCATTCAACAGATGGTTAACCAAGATAATCAATTACTTCATTTTACAGTCTCATGACACTATTGTCTAAGATACGTTTTACTTTCCAATTTTATCAACATGGCTCAGAACCTGGCCAAACTTACAACAGTGAATCACATATATCATATTCACATCCTTCCAATATCAACAAAAAAATGAGACTCAAGCTCAAATCAAACACTTCATACTTCCAGATTGATACACATTTTAGTGCTGTATCAATAAAACACTTCTATATAAATAAGCACACATAAAAGTGATGCTAATGGAGTCCATCCCCTATCTCCTCCCAAACAAAATCCGGTTTAGAGGTCCATCCCCTATCTTCCCCTAAACCGTGGAGTACATCCCCTATCTCCTCCCACACACAAAACAATGTATGCAAATGCAATGCTCAACCAATACATGTATTTTCTATATCAATGCCATAGTCAAAATTAATGACTTAACTAATGTGATTAGTTCCAGTTATTCCTAATCCACATGCAATGTCTACAACAATCACGACTATCCTCCACCGATAGCCCAAAACAGTTATTTCTAAACTGAAAATAACTATGTCCACAATTCAATAGACAAATGATTCAAATTATCCAATTATGCCATTTAATCAATGAATTCCCCAATTCCATGAATTTAACCATCTTTTCCCAATTCCATGAATTACTTATACAAATCAATTCAATAATTCAATTAGGGTTTTTCCCAAAATTTACCAAAGTATTCCGAACATATTAAAATACCAAAACTTAGAACATAACCTATAAAATGGAGTAGGAAATCCCTACCTTACAGAAAACAACCCAAATGGTGAAGACAGAGATGAGTACCCAAATACCAAAGTGCTCCAAATTGCCAAATGTTCAGATTAAATGGAAGCCCTCGACCCACTCTATCTTTTTAATGAAGGATCTAGGGTAGAAACACTGTAACGCCCTCAAAATAATAACAATAAACCCATTAGATAAGACATGCATTTACATATAAACTAACCACATTCTTTCATTCATTAGAGTTCCATTACATAAGTATTACATGTTAACCTCATAACAAAATGCCCTACGGGCTTACAGCTTTCCAAGTTAACACTTGGTTACAACAAAGAGTTCTAACTCGTTTACACATTAAGCCCTTGGCTTGAAATTACATGTAATACATCAAAAGTAAAACGACAAAACTATGCCCGCCACTAGCCTCCCAGCTATGTCCTTGGAGGTGGCATGCTTCCTGTACCTGAAAATGATATTCCCATATAGGGTGAGCCACAGCCCAGTAGAAATACACTAAACCAACCATGGACAATGACTAAAACATTAGCAATTGATAGTTGGTCAACACTGATACAATCACATAAATTACATATTTATGTCAATGACTTACAAGTCCCAATTACTTTTCATTTTCCCTTTTTCAACAGATAAGCATGCTAGCTCTATCATCATTTCCACAGATATGTATAAAAACTGTATCTCACATTCAGATAAGCATAAAAGCTATATCCACATTCTCAACAGATATGTATATCAACAATATCCACAGATAAGCATACAAGCTGTATCCACACTCTACAACAGATATGTATATCAACAATATCCACAGATAAGCATACAAGCTGTATCCACACTTCACTTCACAAAGATAAGCATATGAGCTCTATCTTCACTTCTCTAGACAAGCATATGAGCTCTGTCTACGGAGTTCATCCCCTATCTCCTCCCAATACCTATCCGGTTTAGAGGTACATCCCCTATCTTCCCCTAAACCGCGGAGTACATCCCCTATCTCCTCCTCTACACATAACGTATATAAACACATTGGTTCTATATACAATCACACAATACACACAATTAATGTATTCTATCAACCGTCAAGTTTCATGACACATTCCATTGATTAGTTTCCGTTTACCTAATCATCATGCATTGTCTACAACAATCTCGACTATCCTCCACCGATAGCCCAAAGCAGTTATTTCTAAAACAGAAAATAAATGCACAAATGGATATTCAATCAACATTTCATTTCCTCATTTCTCACCAATTAATTATCCCAATTAATTAAACAATGTAATTAGGCCATTTTCCATAATTACCATTTCAACCCTTAGGTCCCATTTTCATCAATGATTCAACAATCATTCTATTTTTCTATGCCGAACATGCATCTAGGTTTATTATGAATAAAACCCCAACTTTTGTAAAATTACACAAAAGCCCCAAACTTTCACAAAATTACCAAACCAAGCCCAACATCTCAAAATACCAAAATTTAAAGACAAAACCCATAGAGAGGAGTAGGATATCCCTACCTCGAAGTTTTAGCCCAAAAGGAGATGAAGACTCCAAGATCAACTTGCTCCAAATCCAAACTTTTTCAGATTAAATCGAAGCTCTCAACGCCCTCTATCTTTTTAACAAAGGCCTTAGGCTAGATTCACACCCTAGGGAGATCAAATCTTAGAGAGAGTGCAAGTTTAGAGAGAGAGGGTGTCGGATTTAGGGTTTAATCAAAGAAAAGGACTGAAAAAGTGATGTTTTAGACGATGCTGTCCGCTGATATAAAACACGCTCGCTCGAGCGAAGGATTGGTCGCTCGAGCGACCAGACACAGAAAACTCTCGCTCGAGCCAAGAAGTTCTCGATCGAGCGAAGAAAAACCCAGACCGCTCGAGCCACGAAAAGCTCGCTCGAGCCAGAAACTACAACTCTCAGGTCCAGAACCAGGTGCAACACAACGCTCGCTCGAGCGACAAACTCCTCGCTCGAGCGAAGGACCAAAAATCTGGGCAGCAACACTAGGCTCCCAAGCACAACCAACCTGTAACAAACCTGCCCAACACATCCCATAACTCAATATACAAAGTAAAGAGGATGCAAACAAGATAATAAACAACATCCAACATCCACGGACACATGTCCGGATCACTGTACAACAAGGGTAAACCCGGGATCGCTATAACCTCCCCCCCTTAAAGAATTTCGCCCCCGAAATTAAGCACAAGTTTTCAAAAACAGGTTTTCCTCCATTTTAAACAATGTTACAATTTAACATTCAACAATTCGACCCATTACCGGTCATCCCATCCCTTTAACAAGAGACATATCACAATATGTAAACAACATATGTATTATCAACATGCATCAACATTATGCACTAACTTTCCAATGTCAACAATATACTTAACACCTATAATGTTACATTCAACTTCCATATGAGGCAAGTTCCAAAACATACTTCCAATAACTAAAACATTTTCAATGTTTCACAACTTAAGACATATATAAAAGCTCTTAAGTTCAACAAAATGTAAAATTTAAATACAAAATTACATATCAATAAACAAGTCCGGATATTTCTCTCGGACTTCCAACTCACGTTCCCAAGTGGCTTCCTCCACTCCGTGATGTTTCCACAAGACTTTCACCAAAGGAATGGTCTTGCCACGCAGGACCTGATCCCGCCTATCCAAGACCCGAACCGGTCTCTCCTCATACGAGGCATCCTCATCTACCTCTAAATCAGTCCAATCCAGCACATGTGATGGATCTGGCTCATACTTCCGAAGCATACTCACATGAAACACGTCATGTACTCCGGACAACTGCGGCGGTAAGGCTAACCGATAAGCAACCTCACCTATCCTCTCAAGGATCTCAAAAGGACCAATAAACCGAGGGGATAACTTTCCACTCTTCCCAAACCTCATCAAGCCTCGCCTAGGTGATATCTTCAGAAAGACATGATCACCTACCTCAAACGCCAAAGGCCTCCTCCTACGGTCGGCATAACTCTTTTGTCGACTCTGGGCTGTAACAAGCCTCCTACGGATAAGCTCAACTTTCTCCGTCGTCTCCCTAACCAACTCCGGACCCAACAAAGGTGCATCACCCACCTCGGCCCAACAAACTGGAGACCTACACGGTCGGCCATACAAGGCCTCAAACGGTGCCATACCGATGCTAGACTGAAAACTGTTGTTGTAGGCAAACTCTACCAATGGCAAGTGCCTCTCCCACGTCCCACTGAAGTCCAGGACACAACCCCGAAGCATATCCTCGAGGATCTGAATAGTACGCTCGGACTGCCCGTCAATCTGAGGATGATAAGCCGTACTAAAGGTCAACTTAGTGCCCAGTGCACTCTGCAAACTCTGCCACAACCTAGCAGTAAAACGAGGATCTCTATCTGAGACAATCGTCACTGGGACCCCGTGCAATCTCACTACGTCCCGAATATACAAGTCGGCAAGATGATCTACCGAATCTCTCATGCGCATAGGAATAAAGTGCGCCGACTTAGTCAACCGGTCTACAACCACCCAAATAGCATCACTACCCCGTTGAGTCCTCGGAAGACCTACAACGAAGTCCATAGTGACATGCTCCCACTTCCACTCGGCAATAGGCAAGGGTTGCAACAAACCCGCTGGCCTCTGATGCTCGGCCTTCACTTGCTGGCAAGTAAGGCATTTCGATACGAAAACAGCCACATCTCTCTTCATACCCCGCCACCAAAACTGGCGACCCAAATCCTGATACATCTTAGTACCTCCCGGATGCACCGCAAGGCGCGAATGGTGAAACTCTCGGAGTACTTCCTCTCGGCAAGACTCCGGTACAAACAAACGGTCTCGGTATCTCACACTCAGGTCGGGATATACCGTCAAACCCTTCTCAACTTTCCCACTGGAGATCTTCTCTCGGAGGGATTCTACCTCAAGGTCACCTCTCTGTGCCTCTAACACTCTAATCACAAGTGTAGGCTGCGCAACAACAGAAAACAAGGTCGCAGCCTCAACAGATTCGCCCAGTAGCAAATCAAACTCGCCAAGTGCTCCCAACATCTCCCATTCCCGGATGGCTATACAAGCTACATCACTAATGGTTTTCCTACTAAGGGCATCGGCCACAACGTTGGCCTTTCCCGGATGATAATGCAACTCAAAATCATAATCCTCGATGAACTCCATCCATCTCCTCTGCCTCAAATTCAAGTCTCTCTGTGTAAACAGATACTTCAAACTCTTATGATCCGAGAATACCTCGAACCTCTCACCATAAAGGTAGTGCCTCCAGATTTTCAAGGCAAAGATCACAGCTGCTAACTCTAGGTCGTGTGTGGGGTAATTCTTCTCGTGTATTTTCAACTGACGTGAGCCATAAGCTACCACTTTCCCCTCTTGCATCAACACACAACCCAAACCCTCTCGTGAGGCATCACAATAAACCGCATAACCCAACCCTCTCTCCGGAATAATCAACACCGGAGCGGTGGTCAATCTAACTTTCAGTTCTTGAAACGACTTTTCACAAGTCTCACTCCACACAAACTTGACTCCTTTCCGAGTCAGTCTAGTCAACGGTGACGCTAACCTGGAGAAATCTTTCACAAACCGACGGTAATACCCAGCTAATCCCAGAAAACTGCGGATCTCAAATACACTCTTAGGCTGTGCCCAATCTTGCACTGCCTCAACCTTGGATGTATCAACAGACACCCCTTCCCCGGATACCACATGGCCTAAGAATTTGACTTCCCCCAGCCAGAACTCACACTTCCCAAACTTGGCATACAGTCTATGGGCTCTAAGTAACTCAAGCACCACTCTCAAGTGTGCCTCGTGCTCCTCCTCAGAAGGCGAATAGATAAGAATGTCGTCCACGAAGACGACCACAAATCGGTCTAAGAACTCCCGGAAAATCCGGTTCATCAAGTCCATAAAGACTGCCGGTGCATTGGTAAGCCCGAATGGCATCACCAGAAACTCGTAATGGCCATACCGCGTACGGAATGCCGTCTTAGGAATATCTTCCTCCCTGACCCTCAACTGATGGTAACCCGATCTCAAGTCTATCTTAGAGAAACAACGGGAACCCTTCAACTGGTCAAACAAATCATCTATACGGGGCATAGGATACTTATTCTTAACCGTAGCCCGATTCAACTTCCGGTAGTCTATACACAATCTCAAGGCACCATCTTTCTTTTTAACAAAGAGGGCCGGTGCTCCCCACGGTGAAACACTAGGGCGAACAAAGCCCTTATCGAGCAATTCCTGGAGCTGAACTTTCAACTCAACCAACTCTGCTGGAGCAAAACGGTAAGGTGCCATAGAAATCGGCGACGTACCAGGCACTAAATCAATAGAGAACTCTATCTCTCGGTGAGGTGGCAAACTAACAAGATCTTCGGGAAAGACATCCGAATACTCACAAACCACCCTCGGTAACACAACCTGGGTCTCAACACACACACTACTCTCAAAGCTAGCAAGTAGACTACTAAGCTCACTTCGCCCTCGCGAGTCATACCCCGGTGGCAAAACACTACCAACCCGGTCTCCCAAGAAATGGAACCACTCCCCGCTCAAGGTACATAATGTAACCCTCTGGCGATAGCAATCAATAACAGCCCGGTATGACGATAGCCAGTCCATACCCAAAATAACATCAAAACCCTTCATGGGCATGACAACAAACGGAAAAGGAAGCCTATAATCGGCGACCTCAATATCACATCCTCTAACACCCTGTTTCAGAATCAACTCACCACCCAAAGGCGATACCACACAAATAGGAGATGCTAACTGTGCTAACTCCAATTCCAAAACAGATGCAAATGCAGCAGATACAAAAGAATGAGATGCACCCGTGTCTATCAACACATTAGCAACCGAGTTGCAAAACAGAAAAGTACCTCTCACTACTGATGGAGCCGGTACTAAATCCTGCGCGGTAACAGCATACACGCGCCCCGTAGGCCCCTGGTCTACCTGCTCACCTCTCGGAGCAAAAGACTGCTGCACAGACTGGGATGACGAAGCTCCCGGATTGGCCCTCGAGGCCTGCACAGACTGAGCTGGCTGAAAACCCTGCGTCTGCCTAGAACCAGACGCTCCCGAAGTGGCACTCAACTGTGGGCAAAACCTCTTCATGTGCCCAGGTTGTCCACACTGATAACAAGTCAAGAGCTGCCCCCTGCCCAAACTCTGACTCGGCGGTCTAGCTGAAGAAGAAGCAGCTTTCTGACCCCCACCCTTCTGCGGGCAAACCGAAACCTTGTGACCCAGCTGGCCACACTTGTAACAAGTGAACTCTCCCTGACTGCCTCTCCCTGAGCCTACACTAGGCACTGGAAAGGTCGATCTAGAGACTGCACCCTGAGACTGCTGAGGGTTATTACCCTTCTGTCTCCTGCCATCACTCTGACTATCCTGGCTCCTCTTGGAGCCTCTCTGACCCTCATCCTCCTCCTGCATCATAAGCTCCATATGAGCTGCAGCATCCACTAGGTGTCTATACTCTCAAATATAAGACCCACCAACTCTCAACTTGAGGCCCCGCCTCAACTTCCGCTCAAACTCATAGCAACGGCGTTCCTCAGACGCCACCAGTTCAGGTGCAAACCTAGACAGACTGGTAAAAGTAGCCTCAAACTCGGCCACTGACAAGCCCTGCTGATTAAGCCGGCTAAACTGATCCCTCAGCTTCTCCCTAGCTGCTGCTGATAAAAACCTCTCCTGAAAAGCATTCACAAACGCCTCCCAAGTACCACCAACACGAGCTTTCTCGTACTTCCACCATTGACCCGCATCTCCCTTCAGTTGAAAGGATGCCAAGGTCACTTTCAGTGCTCCGTCCTCGATGCCAAGCATCTCAAACGTCTTCATTGTCTGTTCGAGCCATTCATCTGCCTTAAGCGGTTCTTTAGGATCCCCGATAAACTCGTCCGGATTACACCGGAAGAACTCCCTCTTCAAGAAGGAAGGCCCTGTCTCAGCTGCCTGATTCCCAGCTCTAAGAATACCTAAAGCTCCCGCTATCTCTCTGGCCAAGGCACCCATAGCCTGCTGACCCACTGGCTCGGCCACATTGGCCTGCCCAACTCCCTCCTGCACTGCCGGAATCTCACCCTGTAACGGTACTTCCTGCCTCACAGGTCTACCACGCCTAGCACCTCTTCCTCGTCCTGACATCCTAATAAAGGTAACACAGAACGTTAGCACATTCATAGGTGTGCCGAAACTAAACACTCACGTCCTAATGCATGGACAAGTGTAATTCACTCCACATAAGCACATAAACACATAAGCACTTACGAATTTCATTTCCGGATAATGATAGTCCCAAGGCGTTACTAGAGTTCCGGTTAGAAATAGCATTGATCAAGTGCCTTTCCAACAAGACTCCCAGAAACTCAAGGATCCAATCAACATCCTAGAAATTAAATCCCATACCCACATAGTCACATAAGCATGTTAGCATTTAAGCACATATCATATGATACTACATCTAAGTCTCTATCAAGCGAGACAAACCCATTGTGATCCTAATCACTTCCCACGTACCCAAAGTATTCGAACCCGGTACGCTCTGATACCAAGTTGTAACGCCCTCAAAATAATAACAATAAACCCATCAGATAAGACATGCATTTACATATAAACTAACCACATTCTTTCATTCATTAGAGTTCCATTACATAAGTATTACATGTTAACCTCATAACAAAATGCCCTACGGGCTTACAGCTTTCCAAGTTAACACTTGGTTACAACAAAGAGTTCTAACTCGTTTACACATTAAGCCCTTGGCTTGAAATTACATGTAATACATCAAAAGTAAAACGACAAAACTATGCCCGCCACTAGCCTCCCAGCTATGTCCTTGGAGGTGGCATGCTTCCTGTACCTGAAAATGATATTCCCATATAGGGTGAGCCACAGCCCAGTAGAAATACACTAAACCAACCATGGACAATGACTAAAACATTAGCAATTGATAGTTGGTCAACACTGATACAATCACATAAATTACATATTTATGT
This sequence comes from Camellia sinensis, assembly GCF_055761805.1. Lineage (NCBI taxonomy): Eukaryota > Viridiplantae > Streptophyta > Magnoliopsida > Ericales > Theaceae > Camellia > Camellia sinensis. The sequence goes on from NC_138962.1 coordinate 107,063,777, forward strand.
CAATGACTTACAAGTCCCAATTACTTTTCATTTTCCCTTTTTCAACAGATAAGCATGCTAGCTCTATCATCATTTCCACAGATATGTATAAAAACTGTATCTCACATTCAGATAAGCATAAAAGCTATATCCACATTCTCAACAGATATGTATATCAACAATATCCACAGATAAGCATACAAGCTGTATCCACACTCTACAACAGATATGTATATCAACAATATCCACAGATAAGCATACAAGCTGTATCCACACTTCACTTCACAAAGATAAGCATATGAGCTCTATCTTCACTTCTCTAGACAAGCATATGAGCTCTGTCTACGGAGTTCATCCCCTATCTCCTCCCAATACCTATCCGGTTTAGAGGTACATCCCCTATCTTCCCCTAAACCGCGGAGTACATCCCCTATCTCCTCCTCTACACATAACGTATATAAACACATTGGTTCTATATACAATCACACAATACACACAATTAATGTATTCTATCAACCGTCAAGTTTCATGACACATTCCATTGATTAGTTTCCGTTTACCTAATCATCATGCATTGTCTACAACAATCTCGACTATCCTCCACCGATAGCCCAAAGCAGTTATTTCTAAAACAGAAAATAAATGGACAAATGGATATTCAATCAACATTTCATTTCCTCATTTCTCACCAATTAATTATCCCAATTAATTAAACAATGTAATTAGGCCATTTTCCATAATTACCATTTCAACCCTTAGGTCCCATTTTCATCAATGATTCAACAATCATTCTATTTTTCTATGCCGAACATGCATCTAGGTTTATTATGAATAAAACCCCAACTTTTGTAAAATTACACAAAAGCCCCAAACTTTCACAAAATTACCAAACCAAGCCCAACATCTCAAAATACCAAAATTTAAAGACAAAACCCATAGAGAGGAGTAGGATATCCCTACCTCGAAGTTTTAGCCCAAAAGGAGATGAAGACTCCAAGATCAACTTGCTCCAAATCCAAACTTTTTCAGATTAAATCGAAGCTCTCAACGCCCTCTATCTTTTTAACAAAGGCCTTAGGCTAGATTCACACCCTAGGGAGATCAAATCTTAGAGAGAGTGCAAGTTTAGAGAGAGAGGGTGTCGGATTTAGGGTTTAATCAAAGAAAAGGACTGAAAAAGTGATGTTTTAGACGCTGCTGTCCGCTGATATAAAACACGCTCGCTCGAGCGAAGGATTGGTCGCTCGAGCGACCAGACACAGAAAACTCTCGCTCGAGCCAATAAGTTCTCGATCGAGCGAAGAAAAACCCAGACCGCTCGAGCCACGAAAAGCTCGCTCGAGCCAGAAACTACAACTCTCAGGTCCAGAACCAGGTGCAACACAACGCTCGCTCGAGCGACAAACTCCTCGCTCGAGCGAAGGACCAAAAATCTGGGCAGCAACACTAGGCTCCCAAGCACAACCAACCTGTAACAAACCTGCCCAACACATCCCATAACTCAATATACAAAGTAAAGAGGATGCAAACAAGATAATAAACAACATCCAACATCCACGGACACATGTCCGGATCACTGTACAACAAGGGTAAACCCGGGATCGCTATAAACACTCCCTAAGTGGATCAAATCTAAGAGAGAAGGTGAGTAGGGAGAAGGAGAAGTCGGACCTAGGGTTTGGAATCCAAAGAAGATGAAAAAGACTGATCAAATCCCGCTGCTGTGTATATAAACTGGACAGGCTCGCTCGAGCGAAGACTTGGTCGCTCGAGCGACCAGACACAGAGAAACTACGCTCGAGCCAAGGAAGCCTTGCTCGAGCCAACAACCCAAAAGCTCGCTCGAGCGAAAGAAAGCTCGATCGAGCGAAGAACTCAAACCCTCAGGCCTGAAACCAGACTCACGCTCGAGCGAAGGAACTATTGCTCGAGCGAAGAACAAATTAACTCGCTCGAGTGAAGAAAAGCTCGCTCGAGCCAAGAATGCAAAGCTACAGGTCCATTCAGGACGCCAACTCTCGCTCGAGCGACCAAACCCCAGCTCGAGCGAAGAACAAAAACGACATCTCGCTCGAGCGACAAACTCCTCGCTCGAGCGAATAACCAAAATTCTGGACAGCAACACTTGGTTTCTAAACCCAACCAACCTGAACAAACCTGCCCAACACATCCTATAATTCCAAATAAGAAAATAAGGAACAACAACAACAACAATTATACAATGACAGAATCTACGGAACAGTCCGGATACAATAATCAAATGGGAAAAGACCGAGGTCGCTATAATAACGGTGAACTACATATCACATTAACATTATTTCCAATATCAACAAAACAAATGGGACTAAGGCTCATATCAAAACACTTCCATATTTCTCATTTGATACACATTTTAGTGCTGTATCAACAATATGTAAAAACACTTCCATAAATCAATAAGCACACATAATAGTGATGCTAATGGAGTCCATCCCCTATCTCCTCCCAAACAATATCCGGTTTAGAGGTCCATTCCCTATCTTCCCCTAAACCGTGGAGTACATCCCCTATCTCCTCCCAAACAAAAATGCATATACAATGTATTAAACACTAGTCATATACAACACATAATCATTACATGTATTTTCTGTATTAATTCAATAGTCTAAATCAATGACTTAACCAATGTGATTAGTTTCAGTTTTCCCTAATCCACATGCAATGTCTACAACAATCACGACTATCCTCCACCGATAGCCCAAAACAGTTATTTCTAAACAGGAAATAAATGTATCAACTAACATAATTCCAACATTTCATAGGTGAGTGATTAAACTAACCAACTACACCATTTAATTAATAAATTCATTAATTCCATGAATTCAACTAAATTCCCCAATTTTCCCTAAATTAATTATATAAATTAATTTATTACAACAACTAGGGTTTTTCCCAAAATTACCAAACAACCCCCAACATATCAAAATACCAAAACTTATAACAAAACCTATAATATGGAGTAGGAAATCCCTACCTCAAATGATGAGACTCAAAGAAGATGATGAAAATACTCGGATGTGTTCCAACCCACAGTTTTTCGGATCAAAAAGAAGATCAAGGGAAGCTCCACACTCAATACAAAGGAACTAGGAACTAGATGTATTTATAGAGAGAAGATGTAGTCTAGAGAGAGAAACTCTCAAGTTATTCATTCAATGTATAGCGACCCTGGTCTTTTCTCATTTGTTTATTGTAACCAGACTTAGGTTCCGTAGCTCCTGCTATTGTATTTTGATTGTTACCGTCCTTTATTTTCCTATTTCTGAGTTAGGGGTTGCATTGGGTAGGTTTGTAGCAGGTTGGTTGAGCTTGGGAGCAAAGGGTTGCTGCCCATAATTTTTACCCTTCGCTCGATCGAGTAGTTCTTCGCTCGAGCGAGCTCTTTGTTTTGGTCAGTCGCTCGAGCCAGGGTTTCTTCGCTCGAGCGAGGATTGCGTTTGGAGTTAGACCTGAGAGCAGTGGTTTTTGGCTCGAGCGAGATGTTCTTCGCTCAAGCGAGCTAGTTCGTTCTTCGCTCGAGCGAGAGTTCCTTCGCTCGAGCGTGTGTCTGGTTACAGACCTGAGGGTTTGAGTTCTTTGATCGAGCAAGGATTTCTTGGCTCGAGCGTAGATTTTCTGTGTCTGGTAGCTCGAGCGACCAAGTCTTCGCTCGAGCGAGCCTGACAGGTTTAAATAGGCAACAGCGTGTTTCAGATCTGTTTTTCATACACTTTCATATTCCAATAACCCTAGTTACGAGTTTTCTCTCCCTCTACACACCTTCTCTCTTAGATTTGATCCACTTAGGGTGTGTTTCTACCCTAGATCCTTCATTAAAAAGAGTGTGTGAGTCGAGGGCTTCGTTTTAATCTGAATTGTTGGTAGTTTGGATCACTTTGAAGTTTGGGTCTTCATCTCCATCTTCTATTTTGGGGCTATTTCTTCGAGGTAGGGATTTCCTACTCCATTTTATAGGTCTTGTTCTAAGTTTTGGTATTTTGATATGTTGGGGTTACTTTGATAATTTTGGGAAAAACCCTAGTTGTAATAATTAATTAATATGTATAATTAATTTAAGGGAATTGAGGAATTTGGTTAAATTCATGAAAATGGGAAATTGTTGATTAAATGGTGTAGTTGGATAATTTATTGAATTATTGTTATAGTTATTTCCAAGTCTAGAAATAACTGTTTTGGGCTATCGGTGGAGGATAGTCGTGATTGTTGTAGACAATGCATGTGGATTAGGTATAACTGAAACTAATCACATTGGTTGAGTCATTAATTTTGACTGTTGAATTAATACAGACATTATGTGTATTGATTGTGTGATGTATATGTTATGTGTTTACATACTTTGTTTTGTGTGGGAGGAGATAGGGGATGTACTCCACGGTTTAGGGGAAGATAGGGGATGGACCTCTAAACCGGATTTTGTTTGGGAGGAGATAGGGGATGGACTCCATTAGCATCACTTTTATGTGTGCTTATTTATATTGAAGTGTTTTGTTGATACAGCACTAAAATGTGTATCAAATTGGAAGTATGAAGTGTTTTGGTTTGAGCCTGAGTCTCATTTGTTTGTTGATAATGGAAGAATGTGAATTTGATATATAGAGTACACTGTTGTAAGTTTGGCCAGGTTCTGAGCCATATTGAATTAATATTTTGGAAAGTAAAACGTGTCTTAGACATTAATGTCATGAAACGGTATAAAGATATAACTGATTATCTTGGTTAACCAATTATTGAATGCTATTGCTTTATTCAATGCTTATATTTGGTTTAGTATATTTCTACTGGGCTGTGGCTCACCCTTTATGGGAACATCATTTTCAGGTTCAGGTGATAAGCTACCTCCAAGGACTTAGCTTGGGAGGGTTTGGTTTTCTGGATTTTGAAGAAGACTATCTTTAGTTAATTGTCTTTATTTATTAGTACATGTAAACATTCAAGCCTAGAGCTTTTCTTGTATTGAGTTAGAACTCATATTTTTGTATCCAAGTGTTGGCTTGGAAAGATGTAAGCCTGTAGGGCATTTTATTCGATGTTACATGTAATGCTTTTATTTAGTAATACTCTGATGAATGAATTAATAAATTGTTTTCTTTAAATGATGCATGTCAATGATATATATATATATATAATGGGTTAATTTTGAGGGCGTTACACAATGAACTTCATTAAATTGATTAATGTATCTCATACATTCATGATACATAATGTATAGCAATCCCGGGTTTACCCTTGTTGTACAGTGATCCGGACATGTGTCCGTGGATGTTGGTAGTTGGTTATTATCGTGTTTACATTCCGTTTTCTTCATATTTGAGTTATAGGATGTGTTAGGCAGGTTTGTTACAGGTTGGTTGTGTTCGGGAGCCTAGTGTTGCTGCCCAGAATTTTGGACCTTCGCTCGAGCGAGGAGTTGGTCGCTCAAGCGAGAGTGGGTTCGTGTTTGGTGGGTCGAGCTAGAGTGGCTCGCTCGAGCGAGCGGTTGCACCTGGTTCTGGACCTGAGAGCTGTCTTTCTTGGCTCGAGCGAGCTTCCTTTGCTCGAGCGGTCTGGATTTTTCTTCGCTCGATCGAGAACTTCTTGGCTCGAGCAAGAGTTTTCTGTGTCTGGTCGCTCGAGCGACCAAGCCTTTGCTCGAGCGAGCGTGTTTTATATCAGCGGACAGTAGTGATTTTAAACATCACTTTTTCACTTTCTTTTTGATCCAAAACCTAAATCCGAGACTCTCTATCTCTACACTTATATTCTCTCTAAGATTTGATCTCCCTAGAGTGTGAATCTAGCCTAGGGCCTTTGTTAAAAAGATAGAGGGTGTTGAGAGCTTCGATTTAATCTGAAAAAGTTTGGATTTGGAGCACGTTGATCTTCGAGTCTTCATCTCCTTTTTGGCTAAAACTTCAAGGTAGGGATATCCTACTCCTCTCTATGGGTTTTGTCTTTAAATTTTGGTATTTTGAGATGTTGGGCTTGGTTTGGTAATTTTGTGAAAGTTTGGGGCTTTTGTGTAATTTTACAAAAGTTGGGGTTTTATTCATAATAAACCTATATGCATGTTTGGCATAAAAAATGGAATGATTGTTGAATCATTGATGAAAATGGGACCTAAGGGTTGAAATGTTAATTATGGGAATTGACCTAATTACATTGTTTAATTAATTGGGATAATTAATTAAGAAGAATGAAGAAATGAAATGTTGATTGAATATCCATTTGTGCATTTATTTTCTGTTTAGAAATAACTGCTTGGGCTATCGGTGGAGGATAGTCGTGATTGTTGTAGACAATGCATGATGATTAGGCAAACTGAAACTAATCAATGAAATGTGTCATGGAACTTGACGATTGATAGAATACATTAACGGTATGTATTGGGTGATTGTATATAGAACCAATGTGTTTATATACGTTGTGTGTAGAGGAGGAGATAGGGGATGTACTCTGCGGTTTAGGGGAAGATAGGGGATGTACCTCTAAACCGGATAGTGTTGGGAGAAGATAGGGGATGAACTCCGTAGATACAGCTCATATGCTTGTCTAAAGAAGTGAAGATAGAGCTTATATGCTTATCTTTGTGATGTGTGGATATAGCTTTTATGCTTATCTGTGGATATTGTTGTTATACATATCTGTTGTAGAATGTGGATATAGCTTATTTGCTTATCTGAGAATGTGGATATTGTTGTTATACATATCTGTTGAGCATGTGGGTAGTGCTTATATGCCTATATGTTGAAAAAGGGAAAATGAAAAGTAATTGGGACTTGTAAGTCGTTTGACATAAATATATGATTTATGTGATTGTATCAGTGTTGGCCATCTATCAATTGCTAATCTTTTAGTCATTGTTCATGGTTGGTTTAGTATATTTCTACTGGGCTGTGGCTCACCCTATATGGGAATATCATTTTCAGGTGCAGGAAGCATGCCACCTCCAAGGACATAGCTGGGAGGCTAGAGGCAGGCATACTTTTGTTGCTTAACTTTTGATGTATTACATGTAACTTCAAGCCAAGGGCTTAATGTGTAAACGGGTTAGTACTCTTTTGTTGTAACCAAGTGTTAACTTGGAAAGCTGTAAGCCCGTAGGGCATTTTGTTTTGATGTTAACATGTAATACTTATGTAATGGAACTCTAATAAATAAAGGAATGTGGTTAGTTTATATGTAAATGCATGTCTTATCTGATGGGTTTAATGTTGTTATTTTGAGGGCGTTATATAATGCATCTTCTATATTAATGAATTCATTAGATAGATTAATGTATCTTACATATTCATAATAGATACATAATGCATCTCTAAGATTCATTCATAATAAATCCATCACATTCAATGTATTAGCATTAGTCTTCTATACATTGCATAAATAGGTATCAATGATTAGTCACCATCTAATTGATGTACATGTATCTTACTAATGAGATGAATCTAGTATAATCATGCATAATCTTTGAAAAGTTGTCATATATTATAATTAAACAATGAAGGTAAAATCGGGATCGCTATAAACTTAGCTAGGAAGTAGATGTCATACATCCATGGAGCTAAATCAAAATGAATATCCTTACTGCCTTTCAACTGCCCAAACAATTAATCTTAACATACCAACCCCTTCTGAAGGAAAGTGAGGCAAAGAAGCACAACATGAATCCATTGGAGAAAACAAACAAACAAAAAAAAAGGAAATATCAAATCCAACTTGTGAGGAGGAAACTAAAGACAGAGGAGAGAACCTATACAAGTCTTTTCTGATTTACAATTTACTTGTGAGGCTGACAAATGTGTTGTTCTTTGCACATAACCAGAATATGTGCTAACCCATTTATAGCATTGTGCGAACTTGTAAAGTCTTTTCTAACTTACAATTTACTTGTTCAAAATAAGAGGTGAAAAAAATATTAATAAACCTACTATGCAGTTGTTGAATGGAAAAGAATGCTATATATGTCACTAGCTCTTTTTTTTGGGGGGGGGGGGGGGGGTGGGGGGGGTGTTTTACATTAGCAGTGCCTCTTATGCCAATTTTGCGCTTTATTTTTAAATTTGTATCAATTTGGTCCAAAATGACACAAATACTTCAATACTCCAACAACACGCAAAATGATAGAAAATATGGGTAGGGTAAAATTCAGGAAATTTAATATCATTGTGTCATTTTGGATTGTATGAAGATTCAAGTGGACAATAATTAGATGGATGCACCCAAATTTTATTGGAAAAAGATTTGAAATGGAACACTCTTTTATGTATTTGATCACCTCAAAACAAGTAGAGAAGCATGACAAACCAATGTTCACAGTAATTTATGTTGTCCTGAGATCATGGGTGCCAATGGTACTTCACAATTTGAAGTAGAAGACCAGTGGTGAAGTTCACAAGTATGTGAATAAAAGTACATAAAAAAAAAACAAAAGTAAAAGGCAGCATTTTGAACAGCCAAAAAACAACTTTGTACATTTTCTCACGTCTCTACTTCCTCCTTTTCTTCTCTTCTTTTTTTCTTGTTTCCTCATTCATTTCTGGTATTTTGTGTCCTCTAATGGAAAAAGGTATGTTTTTTCAAGTATTCAAATCCCTTTATGAGTGTCTCTGCCTTCACTACCATCTTTTCTCATGCAAAATCTCAAGCATCTGCAAAAAACTTCCTATGCATCATAAACATGAGATGGTGTCATCCCAACATTATCCACAACCTAATATGTCAAAGAAAATTGAATTTCAGATCATTGTCAAATAGATTAAGATATAAATCACTTTGTAAATGTTAATCATTTGAAAAATAGGATATGTCTTCAAGAACTTGATGAGTCACAAAAACATAACTAATTCACTTTTCATTGGGAGCTGACATGTACTAAATATTGAACCTAAATAGAATCAGCAATATTTTGGTTTGCAATTGATTAGAAACATTTTCTGGTACAGAGGGCATTCTTTCTGCAACACGGGGATGTGCTTTCTATTGAAAAAAATAAATTATTTGCAAATACAATGGTTCAAATTTCAAAGAAGCAAGTTATATTCTAATAGAACAAACAAACACAAATTTCTTTTTTTATTATTGGCCTCTGTAGGTAACAAAAAAATTATGGCTAGCTTTATATTAGAACAAAAATAGGGGTGGGATTGTATACTTCAGTTCTACACCTAAGAGAACATAGAAAATGTAAAAATATATTTGGTGGAACACACATGGACTGGTATATGAGCAGCAATATCCACATATTACATATAAGTCATAAAGTTAGTCCTACATAACCATCCAACTCATCCATATTCCGGCAGCTTAGAGCATCCCATTAAGGGCTTTTGAAAGAAAGCAAGATTTCACGTTGATCAACAAAAAAAAAGCAGAAGCAAGATTTTACCATTAATTATAACTTGAAAAACTCTGCTTATCATCAACAACTCCCACCTCACACCCATCCACACACACACACAAATATACATACCAAGAAAACAAAAAAACAAAAACCACCCAAATAAAAAAAAAAAGGGAAACAAAAGAAAACTATTTATCAAAAGAAGAAAACCAAACAAATAAAACATACCCTTTCCCTGTTTCAATACCCTTCAAATAAAACATACCTGCTAACTTTTCAAAGCAACCAAGGCCGCTTGCAACAGAGTCCCATGTACTCGCAATGGCATAGTTGTTTCCTGTGACAAAACATCCAGAAAAAGCAAGAGAATTTGGTTAATAACAAATAAAATAAAATTAGCAACCAAGTTCAAGCTCTTTTAAAGAAAAACACAAGTAAAGGACCGAAGTTTATGATTTCAATAGCTATTTGTGAGAACCCGAACATACAAATCAAGTAAATAATTAAATAATAATAATATTACAATCTCAAATTATTTTGGTGGTGAATCCTAAAGTGCAAATTAAATATTTGGAAGGTCTTTTAATTAATTTTTAAACCTAAAATAAATTTATGGTGAAAGTCTTTAATTTAGAGGCAAGATTTATTATTTAAAAATAAATAAATAAATAAATAAATAAATTTAAGTGCCAAATTAGTAAGCATATTTTTATCTAATAATATTTATATTTTAATGGAGATAGAAATTAAAATAATATAAAGAGATGTAAAATTAGAGCCTTTTGGTTAGATACATATGTATATAAGGATAACAAAAACCCTAACTCTTGTTATAATTGTTTTCCACAACACTAGACGCCCTAGCAGCCGTGGGTTATGAAGGAAAGTGAGGGATGATTCAATCATCAAGATTATTGTTGTAGCCAAGAAGGAGAGCCTTGTGTGTGTTGTGCCTTGTGGCCTCTTAGGTTTTCTTCTCTTCTTTCTTTGTTCTTTATCCTTATTCTATTGTTATATAATTCATTGATGGAGAGGTTGTAGGTGTATGTATTTTGTGTCTATATATATATATATATTGTTATGAAATCAAAGGAGTTAAATTCATGTATAAAGAATGGGTATTATTCTTAGTTCAAAAATTCTGCGCAAAATCACGAACTTTAAAAATCAAGAAACCATATCAAACAAATGAATTTTGAACTGAAATTTTTACAGTAGATTAATTACATATTGAATTGAATATCTGAATTTTTTCATAATTTTTGGGAGTCAAAATCCATATAAACTGATGCGTTCAAATCTGTCCAGAAAACTGGTTTTAAACAGTAAGTTCGGGAGTGTTGTTCTCTTTGGGTAAAAATCCAAAAATTATCAAATCAGTGTCATTAGAACCGGTTACGAGTCTAGTTTTGTACGTTTTTGGCCTTGCATTGATTGCTCATGTATACTAAGAGAACCATTAATTTCTTTAAAGTGCTGCAGAAAATAACCTACTTAGATATAATTAATTGTAGATAATTATTTTGATAAGAAAATCAAGTGAAACCATTTGGGTTTGAAAGTTAGGATATATTAGTTGATATCTGGAGGCTTTTAGAATTTTTTGAACAACGTGGAGTGGGTTTTTAATTTTCAAAGTTAGCAAATAGATTGCGAAAACTAGTTTAAAATTTTATTTTATCTTAAAGTTACTTTTAATTAAGTTTCGATTTGAACCCATGTCTTGGGTGATTTTAGACCTTGAAGAACATGAACTTAGGTAATAATTAAGAGTAACGATGAGTTGGGTTGAGCCGCGTTAGTGCGCTTTAGTTTGGGGTTACTTAGTTCTTATTCTTTAGTATTTTTAAATTAGTAGTGACGTGTAGTTTTCATACTTGGTTCAGGCACTAGTTGGACTTTCATACTCTATTCAAAGATTATATTATTTAGTTTTCAGGTGAGTAGTTTCATGCTACATATTTTTATAAATGTTCCCCTACCCTGAACTATTGGAAAATTAAATTGTTGTTTCATGACTAAACTGTTTTGATAAAGTATTATATTATCAATAGAATCAAATTATTTCTGAAACATGTGTGAACTTGGCATACTGTAAACTATTTGTTTTGGTCTCGTGTTTATAATGATGAACTACCGTGTTTTGCGAAACTGATGTGTATTGGTTATTGGGACCAATTATGTATTTAGTCCAGGAAAATTATTTCACTGTGTGTGGTGACTCTGGCCACTAAGGAACAGATCCGGGTTGGGCCGTAATGACTCTAGTGCTCAACGATTGTAAGGAAAAGACGTAGGTTAAGCTAGGTGACCTTCAATCAGATCGTCTTAGAGAAAAGGCACATGTTGCTACTCTAAGGATGACTCTTAGTTCGGTATTGGATCCAATGGGGCTTATAGCCTTGAGAACTGTGTGGCATATTACTTGTTATTTTCTTGGTACCTAGAAAATTATTGGTGTTCATGTTGTAATCTGTTTTAAGTGGAAAATGTCATTTATCATGTTCTTGAGAGACATGAGTATTTTAACTATTGAACTGTGGAACCTTCTTTTTGAAACAGATTCTCTTTACCAAACTGTATGCCAATCTAGTTTCTGTAATATATGTCTTTATTTTGGAATTGATCCCTGTTTTCAAAACTGTATATACTATCCATATTGCTACTCACTAAGCTATCAGCTGATTTAGTTGTTTATCACTCCCAGGTGTTAGAAGGACTTAGAGGGAACTCATGGCGTAGCGGGAACTCAATCGCATGGACCTCTAGGACATTCATTATTTTGCTTTAGATGGTTATGTCAAGTTTGTGCATATTTCTTTTTATTTTTATTGGGGTTCGTTTAGGATTATTTTGATATGTGGGCTGTTTATATCCCATGAGTTTGGATGGTATTGATTACGGTTGTTTTTTTTCCGTTTATACTTGTGGCGTGTCACTGGATTGAGTTTTAAATATTTATTACTGGACTATTGTATAGTTATTCAATTTGTTTGTGGATTCGTGTTTAGGCTTACGTGTGCCTTGGGCTAAGGCCCTGTGGGCCACGGCTGGTCGTACCTGGGTTTGGAGTGTGACACTATTACTGTAAAGTCTTAGCTTCTGTTAAAAGATGAAATAATTTCTTAAAATGTCCCAAAAGATAACATGATGTTAAAGACAACTAGGCATCGATACTTGCATGTCTTCTTTGAAAGCATTATACAAGGTTTCTTTGTCATTGCAGTTACAAAAAGATTTGGAAGCTGATACTCTACCCTGCATTTTTAGCACACTATGTTTGGTTTCAATTTTCTCTATTTAATTTTCTAAAAATTGAGTTTTTTGTTTTTCGTATTTTTTTGTTTTTAGTGAATATTGTTTAAAATTTTAAGCAATTTTTTTACATTTTTAGATATACCTTACTTAGATGTATTCAAAAAGTAAAATATTTGTAAAAAAAAAAATTAAAAATCAATAAATACACAAGAATACGAAAAATGTACTGAATTCTCTTCTTTCTTTTTTTTTTTGTATTTTTGGTATTTAGTGAATTTTCTAAATATTTTTTTCACAAATATTATACTTTTTAAGTATATTTATGTTACGCGTATCTAAAAATAAAAAAAAATTTATGTGAAAACAAATTGAAAATAAATTTTTTTAATTTTCTGAAAAGTGAATCATCAAAAAACTAAACCAAACAATTCTTCCATCAATGAATGGCAAACATAAGAATAGAATTTAGACGAATACAAACAATGAGCAATGACTTCCTAATTTGCCACCAAGCTAGTAAATGGTAAATGGCAATAACTTCAATTTATATATATAGGACGGAAGCAGAAATATAAAGAACATGAAGAAGGTAACAATACTAAAAATACTAAAAATAAGCTAAACTAAAACTGAAATATAATACTAAAAGAAAACAGTTTAAAAATACATTAATAATAAAACTTACAATTGTTTAATGGAGTGAAATAAACAATTCTTCAAAATACATAACTTGAAATCGAACTTGAAAAGAAAATTACAGAGATAGGTTTTTCTCTTGAGGAAGGAATGCTCTCAATTTTTTCTAACTCTGCCTTATTCTTAACTGAAGAGACCCTTTTATAATCAAAAGAGACCACTGTTAGCCTTGTGAGTGAATACTATGAGCCTTGTGAGTGAATAGTCTTGACTTGAAAGGAGCATCAGAAGCACATGGGAGTTGTCTGCTGCTTTCGGTGAGTGACTAAAACTTTTACTGTGCTAAATTTGTCGGTGGGATGAATCATGATGAATGATGAATAGTAATGTTGACTTTTTGATGAATAGTGAACAGTAAAGTTGACTTTTTTACTATTCATTGCTTGGAGGCATGTGACTGAGGGAATTAATATAGATATATATACCAGCAACTTTTCTCAAAAGACGAGTATTGATTGAAGCTGATAATTATAGCTATATAGAATCCAATGACTGAATTAAGCATATGGGTCCTGAGCATCTTGGAACTCGGGTCCATATGGATTTTGAGTAGTTGAACCTTCAGAAGAGCTTGAACTGTCTGAACCATCTTCTGAACTGCTGTTATCCGAGTCTGACTTGGCTTGGGCCATGAGTAGACGAGCCATTTGGAGGAGCTCATCTTTGGATGACTTGGACTTGGGCTTAATCTTTGATTTGGATTTATCCTTTGACTTGGGCTGGTCAGAACTGGGCTTTGCTGTCTTGGATTTAATCTTTGATTTGGATGACTTGGGCTTGGAAGAACTGGATGATGGGCTTCCAAGATTGACTGGAGGAAGTTGGCTTCCTTGAGTGACTGGAGCAGTTGGATCTGCTGAGCTTTAACCATGGCAGGTGTAGGAGCATGAATGTTAATCGGGAACTCAGTTTGAACAATTTCAGCAATTCGTTGAATCTTGAAGTTATCCCACCATTTAACCTTATGTAGCCGCTAAATCACTTTACCAGAAATACCATATTGCCATTTGAATATCCAAGGGATTTTATATTTGGATATAAAAATAAGCAATTGAGGGAATTCTCTTTGCTGTGGAGTAAATGAGAAAACAGTGGAGAAGTAATTGACTTGATCCAAAATTACTGATGGGAAGATGTCTGAAATGGCACCATAATGGGTCCACCATCTCAGAAACCAAGTAGGTAATTCTGACTTAAACTTTTGATCAAATTGAAGAAACCAGGAGTGACTAAATGTTTCATTTTGATATAGGAGGACTTTGAACCAAGCATCAATATAATCATAATAATTATACTGAAGGGAGTGATTAGGTAAATCTCGAAGTTGATAAGGAGAACCCCATTCAACTAAGGAAACAAAATTGTGAATATAAAGTGAATGGTAAACCACTTTACTAGTGTAAGTACAATCATAAATGGGTTTAATCACAATTGACTGATGGTTGAGCAGGATGTCTTTATAGAAGGTGATTGTTTTCTCTGGATGGAGAGGAACAAAATGCCATCCAGGAGGGAAATAAGTTTTAACCAGATCATTAACAGATTGACTCTTTGGGTGACTAGGTTCTTTGAAAAAGAGATTAGTAGTTGTTGAGTCAACATAATCAGATCGAGCAGTTTTAATAGGATTAGGAGGGTATGGAGTAACTGCTTGGCTGGATGAAGCAAAAGGATCAGTGGCCAAAGCAGATGTGAAACTGGGTCGAGGAATATTACCAAGAACTTGGTAACGGTTAATCATTTCAATAGGATGGTATTGGGTGACTAACTCCAAAGGAGGAATAAAAGGTTGACTAGGTGGGACCAAGGCTTTAGAAGGGGGCCTTGGGCGAGACATCTGTTTGAAAAGAAATAAAGGTTAGCAACAAAATTAGCAACCACTAAGGAGATCTAAATAAGTTTGATGAAAATCCAAACAGTTGTAATAATCAGCAAGGAAATGGCGACGAGCTTGAATATGGTGGTACTGAATGTATTGAGCACGTTTAGTAGTTTTTCTGGCTAATTTTAACTGGGCAATGCAATAAGCAGATTGGTGAATTAGATCACGGTAATGGGTAATTTGGGTTTTATGGTAAGCAATAAATGGAGTGGCCATCCCTATCCCCCCTGTAAAAATTCCTGGGTAAGGAAATCAGGAATGGAATTTTGACAACCAGGTATATATTCAATAGTAAAATCGAAAATACTTAAAATAGATTGCCAACGGGCAAAAATTTGCTTACTAGCAAGATTTTGAACATCTTTTTCTAAAACATATTTAGTAGATTTGCAATCAACACGAAGTAAAAATTGTTGATTTAAAATATCATCTTGAAATTTACTGATACATAAAACAATAGATAAAATTTCTTTTTTAATAGTACTATAATTCTTTTGTGCTTTATTCCAGACACCAGAATGATAACGAACAATTTGTTCAGATGACTGAGGAGTAATTTGTTGGAGAAGGATGCCACCATAACCGATATCAGAGGCATCAGTTTGAATAATTTTGAATGAATTTTCAGTAGGAATACCAGGACAAGGAAGAGACTTGACATATTGTTTAACCTGTTTAACAATAGTAGTATGAGTAGAAGACCAAGGAGGAAGATTGTCTTTTAACCGATCAAACAGGGGTTGACAAGTTTTCCTAAGGTCTTTGTAAAATTCAACAATATAATTCAGCAATCCTAAAAAACGTTGTAGCTGAGTTTTATCTAAGATTTCATCAGGGAATTTAGACGCAAATTCAATGGAACGACTAATAGGTAAAATAGTATTCTGGTGAATATCATAACCTAAAAATCTGACTTTGGTTTGAAACAATCTAATCTTAGGAGCAGAAATGACTAGGCCATGACTCTTAATGGTATAAAAGAATGCAGTAAGATGTTTCCAGTGTTCACTAATTGATTTTGAAAAAATAAGAATATCATCTATATAAACTATGGAAAAATGACTAAATGGATTGAAAATATCATTCATTATATTTTGAAATTCACTAGGAGCATTTTTTAACCCAAATGGCATGACATTCCATTCATAGTGACCAAAAGGTGTAGTGAAAGCAGTTTTATATCTATCTTGAGGATGAATTTGTATTTGCCAAAAACCACTTTTTAAATCAAATTTACTAAAAATAACAGCTTGACTAAGTCTTTTAATCAAATCTTTTTTATTAGGAATAGGATATCGAATCCATTCTAAAACTTTATTTAATGGTTTATAATTGATGACTAAGCGAGGGACACCTCGTTCTAATTCAGCATTTTTATTTACATAAAAAGCAGGACATGACCAAGGTGATTTACTTGGACTAATTATTCGATTTTTTAATAGTTCATTGATTTCTTTTTTACACATTTCAAGTAATTCATGATTCATTTGAATAAGTCTAGATTTAGTAGGAATTTGACTTTCATGAAAATTCTTAATATATGGTAATGTGACTACATGTTTTTTCCTATGCCAAAATGCAGTAGGTAAAGTAGAACAAATGGTAGTTTCTAATTTTAATTTAAATTCATTAATTTGAGAAATAATAACTGGATTAGTTAATTGTTGATCAATTCTTTTGTAATTAATTTCTTCTTTAAGATATCTTAAATGACGAGTTAATCGATTAATCGTTTGAGAAATAGAACAATTTTTTAATTGATTTAATTCTAATATTTCAGGAGGAGATAAGAATTTAAAAGTAACAGGTTGCCCTAAAACATGAGTAGTTATTCCTTCACTAGAGGTGGTAAATGGGTATAGTAAAAATATAAATGGTGTTCCTAAGATAACTTTATCAGTCATATTTTTAACCAAAACAAAGAAAGTTTTAAAGCAAACATTATTTTGACATATATGAACTTTAGGTATTTTATATTTAATATGCATTTTACTACCATTAGTAGAAGTTAATTTTTCACGACATTTTTCATAATATTTAGTAGGGAGTAATCCTTCTTGAATACAATTAAGATCGGCACCAGTATCAATTAAAGCGATAACATCTAATTCAAAATTACTAATAACTATTTTAATTTTAGAATACCATTTTTGAATATGGATTTTATTAAGGAGATTTAATCTATTATCTTCATGATTATGAGATTGAGATTGATGTGATCGATTATCAAATAAAAGATTATCAGGGTTAGTAGGTTCATCAGATTCATGTTCAGATTCATTAGGAGAAACATTATTGGTTTTGAAATTATCTAAATTTTTATTAAGTTTTAATGTAATAATTTCATCTTCTAAATGTTGATCTTTATTTTGTAAGTCTTTAATGGTTTGTTTAATCTGATTAATTTCTTGTTGTAAATCTTGTAAGGTAACTTCTTTGTGTTTATTTTTAAATCTTTCTAAGGTTTTAGATAGACTAATAATAGGCTTATCAAACTTAGGTTTATGATTAGTATTAATTAACAAAGATTTTAATTTATCAGTATATTTCTTTTTTAATTCAGAATCTTCAAGTCTACTAATTAATTCAATAAGAGCAGTTTCTTCTTAATTTTGTTTAGTAAGAACAGTAATTTGTTTAACAGGTTTACAACAAACATCATTACATCCTAATTCTATATTATTATCAGAATCTTCACTAGGTGAATTGTAATTAGATGAAGTATTAGAATTATCAGGAGAGGAATTGCTAACAGATTGATTTAATTGAAAGATTTCAAATAATTGGTTTTTTGATTCATCATTAATTTGAAGTTGATTAACTTTATCTTTTAATTTCTGTTTTTCTTTACATTTATTAGAATAATGACCTTTTTGACCACAGTTGTAACAAGTAATATCTTTATTAGATTTAGCTTTTGGATGTGATTTCTTGTAATATTTCTTTTTAGGTTTAGTATAGAATTTATCATTTGATTTAGAAGATGAATAATTCTTTTTATACTTGTTTGAATATTTGTAATGGGATTTACTATGTTTTTTATGTGTTTTCCTACGGGAAGGTGCAACAGGAGGTAAACCATATTGTTCACAAAAATTACCTAATTCATATTTAGCCTTATGTTTATCTTTAGTAGCTTTGTGACTGAGTTTAAGATCAATACACATTTTTAATCCTTCTTTTTGAATAGTGCTAATGATATCACCATAAGTTAAAGTGTCATATTCAATGATACCAGTAGGTTGACTAAGAACATCTCTAATTTTGTGAACAAACAAACTAGATAATCTGTTAATAAATTTTTCTTTCCAAAAAGATTTAGTACAATCTTCTCTTAACATAACTCTAGAGGTAAATACATCTTTACCATCTAAAATCACTTAATTTTGGACAAGTAAGGTTACTAAGTTGATCATGTATGCGAGAATATATATTAATAGGAGTACCTATGAAATGTCTAACTATGGTATAGATTAATGTGTTAACACCATCAGGTTTGTAATAACTAATAGTTTCATCAAAGATTGGCAAATCATTTTCATCTTTTTGATTAGCATGTAAGATTGATTCTCTTTGTTCTTCAGTAAGGTATTTTTCCCACCAAGATTTGAGCATACCGGTAAAACCGGAGGTAATTAAAGAAGCAATTTCAGGTTGAGAGTAATTAGGGTAGTTAGTAAGATAACTATTTGCAACCATAGATAAGTGATTTAATTTTTGAAGTATTTGATCTTCACTAAGACCATCAATATTCCATTCGTATAATTTTTTAGCGGATACAGAAAATTGATTAGAAAGATTAGTTTCTTCATATTGGAGGTCAGGTGGAGTAGGTCGAGAATACCAATTTTTAGTAAGAGTAGTCGGTTGAGGTTTAGGATAGTGGAGTTTATTAAGATGAGAAGATTGAAATTGTTGAGCTAATTGATCAATTTCATTATCAGTTGTATCAGTTTCTGATTGAGTAAAAGTCTTGTCTAAAGGTTGGTTTAGGACAGTAAGACCTTTTTCCTTAGATGGTGAAGCTTGTTCCGAAGTAGTCAATTTAGTGAATATTTGTTCTATAGCTTTAACAGTAGAAGTATCTTGTGTGACTAAACTATTTCTTTTAGAACGATTACTGGGTAAGTTAATCAAAGGTTGATCTAAAGATTGTTTAGTGGATGTAGTGTTAGCAGAATAATCATCTAAATTAGTTTCTAGTTTATCTAATTGTTTACCAATTGTTTTTAAACATTGATTAGTATAATTATTTTGTTCAATAACTTTTTTAATTTCAGGGTCAGTGCCAGGCAACTTAAAATGAGAGGCTGGGACTTCAGATCCTTGATGTTCAATAATAATATTAGATAAAGGAGGATGACTAAAGCTAACAGAAGTATTTGGAGAAGTTTTCCATTTATGTTTTGTGATTGTATTAACCTTTTTGTAATAGTTGTCTAAATATTCAAAGAAAGGAATTTCCATACTATATTCAATCATAAAATCATACCATTTTCTAGTAAGTTTAGATTGTTGAGTAGAATCATATTTGGTGCGATAAGCATGTCTTTTAGTCCTATTTTCTTTAGATTTAAATTCGACATGTAATTTATCAAGATCAGGAGCAAAAGATTTACTAATTGTCATTAATTGAGGATTGATTGGAGGTATTACTTCGAAATCAGTTTGAGTAGGAGAATTATTTGATTCAGTATCTTCTTCACGGAAATGTGTATGAGTAGAATAAACAGGTTTACTAATTTGAGAGGTAGTAGAGTTATCAATGCCTTTTAATTTACTATGGGAGGGTTGACCAAGATTAATTTGACTATTTTTTCGGAATAAAGGAGTATTAAATATTTCATCTTCAGTTTCAAGATCAGTAGGTATACTAGAAGTACTATGTCTAGAAGATTGACTACGATTAAATTTAATACGGACTGAACCGTCAGTAAATTGTTGAATATCTTGGATATCTTGACTAGTGGATTGTTGTTGATTATGTTTGTAATTTTCATTAACCGTAATCCATTGATCAGGGAGAGTAATATCTTTCCATTCTATCATTTGAGGAATATTTATATTAGTATCATTGTTACTAGTTTGAATCAGTAATGTTTTGTCCTTAGGGCTTTTATGTAAAGCTTGAATATTTAAATTGGTTTTAATACATTTATAATGGACACGGTAAATTAAAGCAATATTATGAGTTTTTTCTTTCATATTAGTAAATGAACCATTTAATTGAATATTTAAAGTTAATGCATCTAATATGCGTGGATCTCTAAGACTGGGTGTGAAATCAGGAAAACAATTAAAATGAATAGGTCCTTTGTGAAGACCAGTTTCCACCATACCCATTAAACTATCATTATAATCAAGAAAACGAGCATCTCTTAAACATAATAAAACTGAAGTATTTTTACCTTGTGGAGTTAATGGTTTGATTCCAACTTGAATTAATCCTATATAGCGATCCCGATTTTACCTTCATTGTTTAATTGTAATATATGACAACTTTTCAAAGATTTTGCATGATTATACTAGATTCATCTCGTTAGTAAGATACATGTACATCAATTAGATGGTGACTAATCATTGATACCTATTTATACAATGTATAGAAGACTAATGCTAATACATTGAATGTGATGGATTTATTATGAATGAATCTTAGAGATGCATTATGTTTCTATTATGAATATGTAAGATACATTAATCTATCTAATGAATTCATTAATATAGAAGATGCATTATGTATCATGAATGTATGAGATACATTAATCAATTTAATGAAGTTCAATGAATGAATAACTTGAGAGTTTCTCTCTCTAGACTACATCTTCTCTCTATAAATACATCTAGTTCTAGTGATCTTCTACCCTAGTTCCTGTGTATTGAGTGTGAAGCTTCCCTTGATCTTCATTTTAATCTGAAAGTTTGGCGATTTGGAGCACTTTGGTTTTTGGCCTTCATCTTCTCCATTTGAGGTAGGGATTTCTTTGTTCTTTTTCAATACTCCGTCTATAGATAGACATGTGGTAATTTTGTATTGCACGAAAATCATATCCGTGTTGGATTTGTTTTAAAATCATGAGGGGAACCTAGGGTTGGTTGTTTGAGAATGGTTTTGTTATCATTGACTGTGGTTTGGACTAATTAGAGAATAAAATTAGCATGTTATTATTGAAAGAAGAGAAAGCCCTAAATTATATTTTGATTTGGTAAAATAAAAAGAGTTTATGGTTGAACAATGTTTGTAACGCCCTCAAAAATATACCCATTATATATATATATATATATATATATATATATCATTGACATGCATTATTTAAAGAAAACACTTTAATAATTCATTATAATATCCATCAGAGTCTTACTAAACAAAAGCATTACATGAAACATCAAAGTAAATGCCCTACCGGCTTACATCTTTCCAAGCCAACACTTGGACACAAAGTATGAGTTCTAACTCAAATATAAATAAAGCCCTAGGCTTGAGTGTTTACATGTACTAACAATAAAAAAAAACAAATAACTAAAAATAGTCTTCAAAATCCAAATCCTTCCAAGCTAAGTCCTTGGAGATAGCTTATCACCTGAACCTGAAAATGATGTTCCCATAAAGGGTGAGCCACAGCCCAGTAGAAATATACTAAACCACATATAAGCCATGAATAAAGCAATAGCATTCAACATATGGTTAACCAAGATAATTAATTACTTCATTTTACAGTCTCATGACACTATTGTCTAAGACACGTTTTACTTTCCAATTTTATCAACATGGCTCAGAACCTGGCCAAACTTACAACAGGGAATTACATATATCATATTCACATCTTTCCAATATCAACAAACAAATGAGACTCAAGCTCAAATCAAAACACTTCATACTTCCAGATTGATACACATTTTAGTGCTGTATCAATAAAACACTTCTATATAAATAAGCACACATAAAAGTGATGCTAATGGAGTCCATCCCCTATCTCCTCCCAAACAAAATCCGGTTTACAGGTCCATCCCCTATCTTCCCCTAAACCGTGGAGTACATCCCCTATCTCCTCCCACACAAAACAATGTATGCAAATGCAATGCTCAATCAATACACGTATTTTCTGTATCAATGCAATAGTCAAAATTAATGACTCAACCAATGTGATTAGTTTCAGTTATTCCTAATCCACATGCAATGTCTACAACAATCACGACTATCCTCCACCGATAGCCCAAAACAGTTATTTCTAAACTGAAAATAACTATGTCAACAATTCAATAGACAAATGATCCAAATTATCCAATTACGCCATTTAATCAATGAATTCCCAAATTCCATGAATTTAACCATCTTTTCCCAATTCCATGAATTAATTATACAAATTAATTTAATAATACAACTAGGGTTTTTCCCAAAATTTACCAAAGTATCCCCAACATATCAAAATACCAAAGCTTAGAACAAAACCTATAAAATGGAGTAGGAAATCCCTACCTCGAAGAAAACAACCCAAATGGTGAAGACAGAGGTGAGTGCCCAAATACCAATGTGCTCCAAATCGCTAAATGTTCAGATTAAATGAAAGCCCTCGACTCCCTCTATATTTTTAATAAAGCAACTAGGGTAGAAACACCCTCTAAATAGATCAAATCTAAGAAAGAAGGTGAGTAGGGAGAGAGAGAAGTCGGACCTAGGGTTTGGAATCAAAAGAAGATGAAAAAGACTGATCAAAACCCGCTGCTGTGTATATAAACTAGACAGGCTCGCTCGAGCGAAGACTTGGTCGCTCGAGCGACCAGACACAGAGAAGCTACGCTCGAGCCAAGGAAGCCTTGCTCGAGCCAACAACCCAAAAGCTCGCTCGAGCGAAAGAAAACTCGATCGAGCGAAGAACTCGAACCCTCAGGTCTGTAACCAGATACACGCTCAAGCGAAGGAACTATCGCTCGAGCGAAGAACGAACTAACTCGCTCGAGCGAAGAAAAGCTCGCTCGAGCCAAGAATGCACAGCTACAGGTCCAAATCAGACGCAACCTCTCGCTCGAGCTACCAAACCCCGGCTCGAGCGAAGAACCAAAAATAACATCTCGCTCGAGCGACAAACTCCTCGCTCGAGCGAAGATCCAAAATTCTGGACAGCAACACTTGGTTTCTAAACCCAACCAACCTGAAATAAACCTGCCCAACACATCCTATAGGTCCAAATGAGAAAATAAGGGACAACAACAACAACTATACAATGACAGAATCTACGGAACCTAAGTCCGGATACAATAATCAAATGGGAGAAGACCGGGGTCGCTATAACTTCCCCCCCTTCAAAGAATTTCGTCCCCGAAATTAAGCATAAGTTTTTGAAAACAGATTTTTTTTTTTTTTTTTTGACAATTCATTAGTAAACATCTTGACCCAAAACTGGTCATTTCATCTCTTTATCAAGAGGCATCTCACATTAAACATATAACACAACATATATCTCAACCTGTATCATTATTATGCATTATTCCTTTCAATGTTAACAATTCCCATATCATATTCAATCGCATGATATATACAACCCATTCAACAATGTACTCAACAGATGCAATATTACACTAAACTTCTAAAATGAAGCAATTTTCAAGATACACCCATTTACCAATACAAACTCAATGTTTTACAGCTTAAGACATATATAAAGCTCTTAAGTTCAACAATATAACAGAATCTAATTATAAGATTACAAATCAACAAACATGTCCGGATATTTCTGGCGGACTTCCAACTCACGTTCCCAAGTAGCTTTCTCCACTCCGTGGTGTTTCCACAAAACTTTGACCAAAGGGATGGTTTTGCCTCGCAAAACTTGATCCCGCCTATCCAAGACCCGAACCGGTCTCTCCTCATACGAAACATCCTCATCAATCACTAAATCAGTCCAATCCAACACATGTGATGGATCCGGCTCATACTTCCGAAGCATACTCACATGAAACACGTCATGTACTCCGGACAACTGCGGTGGTAAAGCTAAACGATAAGCAGCCTCACCAATCCTCTCAAGGATCCCAAACGGACCAATGAACCGAGGGGACAACTTCCCGCTCTTCCCAAATCTCATCAAACCCCGTCTAGGTGATATCTTCAGAAAGACATGATCACCCACCTCAAACACCAAAGATCTCCTCCTACGATCGGCATAAGATTTCTGACGACTCTGTGCTGTAACAAGTCTCTTACGGATAAGCTCAACTTTCTCCGTTGTTTCCCTCACCAACTCTGGACCCAACAGAGGTGCATCACCCACCTCGGCCCAACAAACAGGAGATCTACACGGTCGGCCATACAAGGCCTCAAATGGTGCCATACCAATACTAGACTGGAAGCTGTTGTTGTAGGCAAACTCCACCAACGGCAAGTGCCTCTCCCACGACCCACTAAAGTCTAGAACACAACCCCGCAGCATATCCTCAAGGATCTGAATAGTACGCTCGGACTGCCCGTCAGTCTGAGGATGGTAAGCCGTGCTAAAGGTCAACTTAGTGCCTAAGGCACTCTGCAAACTCTGCCACAACCTGGCAGTAAAACGAGGATCTCTATCTGAGACGATCGTCACTGGAACCCCGTGTAACCTCACTATGTCCCGAATGTACAAGTCGGCAAGATGATCTACCGAATCTCTCACGCGCATAGGAATGAAGTGCGCCGACTTAGTCAACCGGTCTACAACCACCCAAATAGCATCACTACCCCGTTGAGTCCTCGGAAGACCCACAACGAAGTCCATAGTGACGTGTTCCCACTTCCACTCGGCAATAGGCAAGGGTTGCAACAAACCCGCTGGCCTCTGATGTTCGGCCTTCACTTGCTGACAAGTAAGGCACTTTGATACGAAAGCTGCCACATCTCTCTTCATACCCCGCCACCAGAACTGGCGACCCAAATCCCGATACATCTTAGTTCCTCCCGGATGCACCGCAAGGCGTGAATGATGAAAAACTCGGAGTACCTCCTCTCGACAAGACTCCGGCACAAACAGACGGTCTCGGTATCTCACACTGAGGTCGGGATACACTGCCAAACCCTTCTCAACCTTCCCACCAGAAATCTTCTCACGGAGGGTTTCTACCTCAAGGTCACCTCTCTGAGCCTCTAACACTCGAGTCACTAGTGTAGGCTGTACAACAACAGAAAACAAGGCCGCAGCCTTTACGGATTCTCCCAGAAGTAAGTCAAACTCCCCAAGTGTACCCAACATCTCCCATTCTCGGATGGCTATACTAGCTATGACACCAACAGGTTTTCTGCTAAGGGCATCGGCCACCACATTGACCTTTCCCGGATGATAATGCAACTCAAAGTCATAATCCTCTATAAATTCCATCCACCTCCTCTGCCTCAAGTTCAAATCTTTCTGTGTAAACAAATATTTCAGACTCTTATGATCCGAGAACACCTCAAACCTCTCACCATAAAGATAATGCCTCCAAATCTTCAACGCAAATATCACAGCTGCTAACTCTAGATCATGCGTAGGATAATTCTGCTCGTGAATTTTCAACTGACGTGAGCCATAGGCAACTACTTTCCCTTCTTGCATTAACACACAACCCAGACCCTCTCGTGAGGCATCACAATAGACTGCATAACCCGACCCTCTCTCTGGAATAATCAATACTGGAGCGGTGGTCAGTCTAACTTTTAACTCCTGGAATGACTTTTCACAAGTCTCACCCCATACAAATTTGACTCCCTTCCGAGTCAG
Source organism: Camellia sinensis (assembly GCF_055761805.1). Taxonomy (NCBI): domain Eukaryota; kingdom Viridiplantae; phylum Streptophyta; class Magnoliopsida; order Ericales; family Theaceae; genus Camellia; species Camellia sinensis. Next base: position 107,089,674 of record NC_138962.1, read on the forward strand.
TCTAGTCAACGGTGACACTAACCTAGAGAAATCTTTCACAAACCGACGGTAATACCCAGCTAATCCCAGAAAACTGCGGATCTCAAACACACTCTTAGGCTGTGTCCAATCCTGCACTGCCTCAACCTTGGATGCATCAACAGACACCCCTTCCTCAGATACCACGTGGCCTAAGAATTTGACTTCCCTCAGCCAGAACTCACACTTCCCAAACTTGGCATACAGCCTATGGGCTCTAAGTAACTCAAGCACCACTCTCAAGTGTTCCTCGTGCTCCTCTTCAGAAGGCGAATAGATAAGGATATCATCCACAAAAACAACTACAAACTGATCCAAGAATTTCCGGAAGATCCGGTTCATCAAATCCATAAAAACTGCCGGTGCATTGGTGAGCCCAAAAGGCATCACCAGAAACTCATAGTGGCCATACCGTGTACGGAATGCCGTCTTCGTAATATCCTCCTCCCTGACCCTCAACTAGTGGTAACCCGATCTCAAGTCTATCTTAGAGAAACAACGGGAACCCTTCAACTGGTCAAACAGATCATCTATACGAGGCATAGGGTACTTATTCTTAACCGTAGCCCGATTCAATTTCCGGTAATCTATACAAAGTCTCAAAGCACCACCTTTCTTTTTAACAAAGAGGCCGGTGCTCCCCACGGCGAAACACTAGGACGTATAAAGCCCTTATCTAGCAACTCCTGGAGTTGAATCTTCAACTCAACTAACTCGACTGGGGCAAAACGATAAGGTGCCATAGAAATCGGCGCCGTGCCGGGCACTAGGTCAATAGAGAACTCAATCTCTCGATGCGGTGGCAAACCAACAAGATCCTCGGGAAAGACATCCGAGTACTCACAAACCACCCTTGGCAACACAATTTGAGACTCATCATCCTCACTAATCGAAAGGTTAGCAAGTAGACCACTAAGCTCACTCCGTCCTCGCGGAACATACCTCGGTGGCAACACATTACCCACCCGGTCCCCCAGAAAATGAAAATACTCTCCGCTCACGGTACAACAAGTGACCCTCTGGCGGTAGCAATCAATAACTGCCCGGTATGACGATAACCAGTCCATACCCAAAATAACATCGAAACCTCTCATAGGCATAACTACAAAGGAAAATGGGATTCTATGGTAATCAACCTCTATATCACAACCCCTAACACCATGTTTCAAAATCAATTCACCCCCAAGAGGTGACACTACACAAATAGGAGATGCTAACTGTGCTAACTCCAACTCTAAAATAGATGCAAATGCAGCAGACACAAAGGAATGAGATGCACCCGTATCAATCAAAACATTAGCAACCGAGTTGCAAAACAAGAAGGTACCTCTCACAACTGATGGTGCCGGTACAAGATCCTGCGCGGTAACAGCGTACACGCGCCCAGACGACCTCTGATCAACCTGCTCACCCCTAGGAGCATAAGATTGCTGCACTGACTGGGACGATGAAGCCCCCTGATTAGCCCTCGAGGCCTGACCCGACTGAGCTGGCTGCTGACCCTGAATCTGCCTCAAACCAGATGCACCAGGTGTGCCACCCAACTGCGGGCAATACCTCTTCATATGCCCTGGCTGACCACATTGATAACACGAGAGTGGCTGGCCTCTACCCTGACTCTGGCTCTGAGATCGAGCCGAAGATGATGCTGCTCTCTGCACTCCTCCCCTCTAAGGACAAACTGGAGACTTGTGGCCCAGCTGACCACACTTGAAACAGGTAATGTCTCCCTGACTGCCTTTTCCCGAACTGGCACTCGGCACAGGAAAAGTCGATCTAGAAAAGCTACCCTGAGACTGCTGAGGATTAAAACCCTTCTGTCTCCTACCATCACTCTGACCATCCTGACTCCTTTTGGAGCCCTTCTGTCCTTCCTCCTCCTCCTGCATCATAATTTCCATGTGGGCTGCAGCATCAACTATACGCCCATAATCCCGAATCATAGTTCCCCCAACTCTCAACTTGAGGCCACGCCTCAACTTCTTCTCAAACTCAATACAACGGCGTTCCTCAGACGCCACCAACTCAGGTGCAAACCTGGACAAACTAGTAAATGCAGCCTCAAACTCGGCCACTGAAGAACTCGACTGCTTAAGCTGACAAAACTGGTCTCTCAGCTTCTCCCTGACTGCTGGAGATAAGAACTTCTCCTCGAAAGCATTCACAAAAGCCTCCCATGTACTTCCTATACGACCCTTAGTAAACTTCCACCACTGACCCGCATCCCCCTTCAACTGGAAAGATGCCAAGATCACTTTCAACCCCTCGTCTTCGATGCCAAGCATCTCAAACGTCTTCGTTGTCTGTTCGAGCCATTCATCTGCCTTAAGCGGCTCTTTAGGATCACCCACAAATTCATCCGGGTTAGACCGGAAGAACTCCCTCTTCAGAAAGGAGGGTCCTGCATCCGCAACAACAACCTGAGCTTGATTCTCAGCTCTGAGAATGCCTACTGACTCCCTGAATGCCCCTGCTATCTCTCGGGCTAGAGCGCCCATAGCCTGCTGGCCTACTGGCTCGGCCACATTGGCCTGGCCAATTCCCTCCTGAACTGCCAGAATCTCCTCTGGCACAGGCACCTCCTGCCTACCCGGCCTACCACGCCTACCGCGTCCTCGTCCTCGTCCTGACATCCTAATAAAGGAAACAAAGACATTAGCACATTAATAAATGTGCTGAAGCTAAACACTCACGTCCTAATGCATTGGACAACAATAATTCATTCCACGTAAACACATAATCACATAAGCACCTACGAATTTCATTCCCGGATAATGATAGTCCCAATGCGTTACTATAGTTCCGGTTGGAAGCAGCAGTGATCAAGTGCCTTTCCAACAAGACTACTAGAAACTCAAGGGTCCAATCATCATTCCAGAAACTACATTCCATACCCACATAATCACATAAACATGTTATCACATAAGCATATAACGTTACACTAAGTCTCTATCAAACGAGACGAACCCATTGTGATACTAATCACTTCCCACGTACCCAAAGTATTCAAACCCGGTACGCTCTGATACCAAGTTGTAACGCCCTAAAAAATATACCCATTATATATATATATATCATTGACATGCATTATTTAAAGAAAACACTTTAATAATTCATTATAATATCCATCAGAGTCTTACTAAACAAAAGCATTACATGAAACATCAAAGTAAATGCCCTACCGGCTTACATCTTTCCAAGCCAACACTTGGACACAAAGTATGAGTTCTAACTCAAATATAAATAAAGCCCTAGGCTTGAGTTTTTACATGTACTAACAATAAAAAAAAACAAATAACTAAAAATAGTCTTCAAAATCCAAGTCCTTCCAAGCTAAGTCCTTGGAGGTAGCTTATCACCTGAACCTGAAAATGATGTTCCCATAAAGGGTGAGCCACAGCCCAGTAGAAATATACTAAACTACATATAAGCCATGAATAAAGCAATAGCATTCAACAGATGGTTAACCAAGATAATTAATTACTTCATTTTACAGTCTCATGACACTATTGTCTAAGACACGTTTTACTTTCCAATTTTATCAACATGGCTCAGAACCTGGCCAAACTTACAACAGTGAATTACATATATCATATTCACATCTTTCCAATATCAACAAACAAATGAGACTCAAGCTCATATCAAAACACTTCATACTTCCAGATTGATACACATTTTAGTGCTGTATCAATAAAACACTTCTATATAAATAAGCACACATAAAAGTGATGCTAATGGAGTCCATCCCCTATCTCCGCCCAAACAAAATCCGATTTAGAGGTCCATCCCCTATCTTCCCCTAAACCGTGGAGTACATCTCCTATCTCCTCCCACACAAAACAATGTATGCAAATGCAATGCTCAATCAATACACGTATTTTCTGTATCAATGCAATAGTCAAAATTAATGACTCAACCAATGTGATTAGTTTCAGTTATTCCTAATCCACATGCAATGTCTACAACAATCACGACTATCCTCCACCGATAGCCCAAAACAGTTATTTCTAAACTGAAAATAACTATGTCAACAATTCAATAGACAAATGATCCAAATTATCCAATTACGCCATTTAATCAATGAATTCCCCAATTCCATGAATTTAACCATCTTTTCCCAATTCCATGAATTAATTATACAAATTAATTTAATAATACAACTAGGGTTTTTCCCAAAATTTACCAAAGTATCCCCAACATATCAAAATACCAAAGCTTAGAACAAAACCTATAAAATGGAGTAGGAAATCCCTACCTCGAAGAAAACAACCCAAATGGTGAAGACAGAGGTGAGTGCCCAAATACCAATGTGCTCCAAATCGCTAAATGTTCAGATTAAATGAAAGCCCTCGACTCCCTCTATATTTTTAATAAAGCAACTAGGGTAGAAACACCGTCTAAATAGATCAAATCTAAGAAAGAAGGTGAGTAGGGAGAGAGAGAAGTCAGACCTAGGGTTTGGAATCAAAAGAAGATGAAAAAGACTGATCAAAACCCGCTGCTGTGTATATAAAATGGACAGGCTCGCTCGAGCGAAGACTTGGTCGCTCGAGCGACCAGACACAGAGAAGCTACGCTCGAGCCAAGGAAGCCTTGCTCGAGCCAACAACCCAAAAGCTTGCTCGAGCAAAAGAAAACTCGATCGAGCAAAGAACTCGAACCCTCAGGTCTGTAACCAGATACACGCTCGAGCGAAGGAACTGTCACTCGAGCGAAGAACGAACTAACTCGCTCGAGCGAAGAAAAGCTCGCTCGAGCCAAGAATGCACAGCTACAGGTCCAAATCAGACGCAACCTCTCGCTTGAGCTACCAAACCCCGGCTCGAGCGAAGAACCAAAAATAACATCTCGCTCGAGCGACAAACTCCTCGCTCGAGCGAAGATCCAAAATTCTGGACAGCAACACTTGGTTTCTAAACCCAACCAACCTGAAATAAACCTGCCCAACACATCCTATAGGTCCAAATGAGAAAATAAGGGACAACAACAACAACTATACAATGACAGAATCTACGGAACCTAAGTCCGGATACAATAATCAAATGGGAGAAGACCGGGGTCGCTATAATGTTGGTAAATTTCTATTGTTAATATGAGTTGTGCAGAAGGTGTTAATAGTTAAAGGATTAATTATGGTATTGAAGTTATTTTGAAATGAACGTATTGAATCAAGTTGGATTATGGCTTATTATCCATGGAATTGATTTTGTAAAATGAAGAGAATGTAATTGGTTTTGTGAAAAGGGAAAAGTGTTTTTGGAATAAGTGATGGGACATGTTGACTTGAAAAATTATGAAAGTTGATCTTGAAAATGGTAAATGAAATGTTAACTCTATGTGAGTCTCAGAAAATAGATTTGAGAATTGAACTATTGTATCATGAGTGTTGAATACACACATTTGGGGGTTTTATCCTTACCTATCGTACTAGTGTCGTTGTTGGGTTTAAGGATTGCTTGAGAGTTGAGTCTCTTTTATTAGGTGTACTGAATACATGCATCTAGACGTTTTGTCCTTGGTCATCCGTGGAGGATGACATTGTTGTGTTGAATTGTGATGTATGCGTTACACTTGTGTTGGGTAAACATTATTGAATAGCTTATGTGTATGTATTACACTTGTTATTTATGCTTTGTTGTATTGAGGAATTTGTACATGATAATCGCTTATATACATTGTTTTGTGTGGGAGGAGATAGGGGATGTACTCCACGGTATAGGGGAAGATAGGGGATGGACCTCTAAACCGGATTTTGTTTGGGAGGAGATAGGGGATGGACTCCATTAGCACCACTACATGTGTGCTTATTGATATTGGAAGTGTTTTTACATGTTGTTGATACAACACTAAAATGTGTATCATTTGTGAAGTATAGAAGTGTTTTTGTTTGATATGGATACAGCACTAAAATGTGTATCATTTGTGAAGTATGAAAGTGTTTTTATCTGAGATTGATACAGTACTAAAATGTGTATCTATTATGAGGTATGAAATGTTTAAAATGAGTTATTATTTCGCTTATCGCTTGGCGTATCCTTAGCTTACTGTGCATATAGCCGGTAGAGCAGAGTTTTAATTGTTATCGTCAGTGTATCTAAGTATGTTATGGGTTGTGATGGTTACAGTTTTGAAAGGCCGAGTTGCCTCATTTGTGGATTATATACATGTTGATGATTTGTTATTTCCCTTTTATTTAAGGCATGCATGTATTGATATGAATGTATTGGGAACAAACCAAAATGTCATTTTGAGATTTTGGAAAGTGTGAAGGAAAATGGGGTGTTTGTGAACATGTTTTCAAAAAAGGTCATTTTGTTGTAAGTACGGAAAATGGGGGAAGAGTAATGGGCTTGGTGAAATTGTTTTTTTCTAAAACTGTTATAGTCATGAAAGTTTGGGAAAATGGGTAATAAAAAGGAAAAAAAAAGGTGAACCGCTTATAGCGTCGAATGAAATGGCTATTTTCGAGAAAAGTTCATACTTATGTATATTTTGTATAAACTGTCACATTACTATTCTAGTATGAGAATGAACATTCATGATCATAGCTATCTGTAAGTTGTTATTGTTGGAGATCATGTTGAGATCCCTACTGGACTATATGTTCATCCCACGTTGTTGAATCTTTTTCAGGTGATAGCTAGGATGTTCTACAAGGTTTTGGATCTTCTTATTTGTTGGCCACGGGGCCTCTTTTGTGTTGACGGAATGCCATTTATGTAAAAAGGGTTATACCCTTCTTCTTGACTTTTAATGATGCAAGCCCAAGGGCAATTTATTTAGTGTACTCATGTTGTATTTACTTGCATACGAATGAGAGCAATGTTATTCACTTCTACAAGTTGAATATACGAGTTTATTTCCGCATGTTATCTCTGAAATGGAATTAAGTAAATGAAATCGGTAATACTTTGAGTAATAAAAAGTGGGGCGTGACATCCTAAATGAATAAAATTGTGACCAGTTTTTAAATGACGTTTAATAGTGTTAGCATCAAATAAGTGACAGGTTTCTCTAGGCTTTTCTAAAGCATAAACTTGTTCTAATGTTTTAACATGTAGATTAACATTAAAAGCAGATTGTAAAAACGTAGTTTTATAAATCTCTTTAATTGATAATTTTGGTATATTCCAACTTAAATCCAGTTTATCATTTTGTATTTCTAATTCTTCTTCATTAATTACTAATCCTTGATTAGGTATTGAGGGCAAAGTTGTTGACCTAGAACTGACTGAAGAGTTACTTCTAAATAATCGACTCATTTTTCTTTAATTAAACTGTTTTACAGGAATCTTAATACATTGTCTAAATTTATCATGTTTTCACATACTATGCTTTCACACATACCCATTTCGGAGGACCCCTAAAATCCTATACTGCCTAACCAAAGGACTGACCAAGGACAGGGACAAAGATTGGGTGGCTAGTAACAAAGTGGAAAACACAGATATAATTTTGACAAATTAAGATGACTGGAAACAGATTAACAGACAGAAAATAGAGTTGACTCAACAGAAGTAGCAAAGCAGTAAGCAAGAGATCTCAACATAACTTGGCTCTGATACCAAAAGGGACGGAAGCAGAAATATAAAGATAAAGTTAATCAACTTCAAATTAATGATGAATCAAAAAACCAATTATTTGAAATCTTTCAATTAAATCAATCTGTTAGCAATTCCTCTCCTGATAATTCTAATACTTCATCTAATTACAATTCACCTAGTGAAGATTCTGATAATAATATAGAATTAGGATGTAATGATGTTTGTTGTAAACCTGTTAAACAAATTACTGTTCTTACTAAACAAAATCAAGAAGAAATTGCTCTTATTGAATTAATTAGTAGACTTGAAGATTCTGAATTAAAAAAGAAATATACTGATAAATTAAAATCTTTGTTAATTAATACTAATCATAAACCTAAGTTTGATAAGCCTATTATTAGTCTATCTAAAACCTTAGAAAGATTTAAAAATAAACACAAAGAAGTTACCTTACAAGATTTACAACAAGAAATTAATCAGATTAAACAAACCATTAAAGACTTACAAAATAAAGATCAACATTTAGAAGATGAAATTATTACATTAAAACTTAATAAATATTTAGATAATTTCAAAACCAATAATGTTTCTCCTAATGAATCTGAACATGAATCTGATGAACCTACTAACCCTGATAATCTTTTATTTGATAATCGATCACATCAATCTCAATCTCATAATCATGAAGATAATAGATTAAATCTCCTTAATAAAATCCATATTCAAAAATGGTATTCTAAAATTAAAATAGTTATTAGTAATTTTGAATTAGATGTTATCGCTTTAATTGATACTGGTGCCGATCTTAATTGTATTCAAGAAGGATTACTCCCTACTAAATATTATGAAAAATGTCGTAAAAAATTAACTTCTGCTAATGGTAGTAAAATGCATATTAAATATAAAATACCTAAAGTTCATATATGTCAAAATAATGTTTGCTTTAAAACTTCCTTTGTTTTGGTTAAAAATATGACTGATAAAGTTATCTTAGGAACACCATTTATATTTTTACTATACCCATTTACCACCTCTAGTGAAGGAATAACTACTCATGTTTTAGGGCAACCTGTTACTTTTAAATTCTTATCTCCTCCTGAAATATTAGAATTAAATCAATTAAAAGATTGTTCTATTTCTCAAACGATTAATCGATTAACTCGTCATTTAAGATATCTTAAAGAAGAAATTAATTACAAAAGAATTGATCAACAATTAACTAATCCAGTTATTATTTCTCAAATTAATGAATTTAAATTAAAATTAGAAACTACCATTTGTTCTACTTTACCTACTGCATTTTGGCATAGGAAAAAACATGTAGTCACATTACCATATATTAAGAATTTTCATGAAAGTCAAATTCCTACTAAATCTAGACCTATTCAAATGAATCATGAATTACTTGAAATGTGTAAAAAAGAAATCAATGAACTATTAAAAAATCGAATAATTAGTCCAAGTAAATCACCTTGGTCATGTCCTGCTTTTTATGTAAATATATATATATATATATATATATAATAATCTAGTAGAATAAATATATCTGAAGGGAAAGTCTCTCATTCCAAACATTTTTTTACCATGTCATGTTTTGGAGTTTGCCCAAAGAATTCTGGAGCGACAAAGTAACCAGGGATTCACTCCAATGTTTAAGATGTTGGTCTTTGGTCAACCTCATTATCTGGAAAAGAAACCCATTTTATCAAAAGATTAGAGACCATTTGTTACTATTAAATGAATTTCCCCTTTTGATTTCTTCTTGTTCTTTGTCATATCACCCACTCCCCCAACGAGTTTAAATAGATCAATATGTAAATTTGAAAGGAAAAAAAAAAAAAAACTCTATAAGACTATATGGTATACCAATTTCAAATAGTTTCATCTCTTTTTTCAATATATGCCTTGCTAGAACTACTTTCCACATCAATGTGGATATATTTAGAAATAATGTCTTAAAAACACTATATATTTTGTAGATGAATTATATTTATCTGTGAAAAATAAAATAGAAGCAATTACATTCTAATAAATATCAACGTCAAAAAAAATATAACTCATTTGATTTGTAAAAACATCAAAAATATAATAATCAATAATAAACATTAAATCTCAACTCATGTGAACTTTCAAAAATAAAATTAAAAAAAAAAAACAAAAACAAAAACAGCTCTATCAAAAAAAAAAAAAAGCTGAAAATGTTGGGTCATCATACACATTTTTGGTTTTATCCATACTATTTACTATTGAACATGTAATGTTGTTAGGTTATTACCTTGTAACGCCCTCAAATAACAACATTAAACCCATCAACAAAGATATGCATTGATATGTAAAAGTTCCACATTCTTCCATTTATCAGAGTTCCATTACAAAAGTATTACATGTTAACAACAAAAGCAAATGCCCTATGGGCTTACAGCTTTCCAAGTTAACACTTGGTTACAACAAAAGAGTACTAACTCATTTACACATTAAGCCCTTGGTCTGAATTTTACATGTAATACATCAAAAAGTAAAACGACAAAAGTATGTCCGCCTCTAGCCTCCCAAGCTATGTCCTTGGAGGTGGCATGCTACCTGTACCTGAAAATGATATTCCCATATAGGGTGAGCCACAGCCCAGTAGAAATACACTAAACCAACCATGAACAATGACTAAAAGATTAGCAATTGATAGATGGCCAACACTGATACATCCACATAAATCACATATTTATGTCATACGACTTATGAGTCCAAGTTACTTTTCATTTTCCCTTTTTCAACAGATAAGCATGTTAGCTCTATCATCATCTCAACAGATATGTATAAAAACTATATCCCACATTCACAGATAAGCATATAAGCTATATCCACATTCTCAACAGATATGTATAACAACAATATCCCACATTCACAGATAAGCATGTAAGCTGTATCCACACTTCACAAAGATAAGCATATAGCTCTATCTTCATTTCTCTAGACAAGCATATGAGCTGTATCTACGGAGTTCATCCTGTAACGCCCTCAAAATCAACCCATTATATATATATATCATTGACATGCATTATTTAAAGAAAACAATTTATTAATTCATTCATCAGAGTATTACTAAATAAAAGCTTTACATGTAACATCGAATAAAATGCCCTACAGGCTTACATCTTTCCAAGCCAACACTTGGATACAAAAAGATGAGTTCTAACTCAATACAAGAAAAGTCCTAGGCATGGATGTTTACATGTACTAATAAATAAAGACAATTAACTAAAGATAGTCTTCAAAATCCAAGTCCCTTCCAAGCTAAGTCCTTGGAGGTAGCTTATCACCTGAACCTGAAAATGATGTTCCCATATAGGGTGAGCCACAGCCCAGTAGAAATATACTAAACCACATATAAGCAATGAATAAAGCAATAGCATTCAACAGATGGTTAACCAAGATAATTAATTACTTCATTTTACAGTCTCATGACACTATTGTCTAAGACACGTTTTACTTTCCAATTTTATCAACATGGCTCAGAACTTGGCCAAACTTACAACAGTGAATTACATATATCATATTCACATCCTTCCAATATCAACAAACAAATGAGACTCAAGCTCAAATCAAAACACTTCATACTTCCAGATTGATACACATTTTAGTGTTGTATCAATAAAACACTTCAATATAGATAAGCACACATAAAAGTGATGCTAATGGAGTCCATCCCCTATCTCCTCCCAAACAAAATCCGGTTTAGAGGTCCATCCCCTATCTTCCCCTAAACCGTGGAGTACATTCCCTATCTCCTCCCACACAAAACAATGTATGCAAATGCAATGCTCAATCAATACACGTATTTTCTGTATCAATGCAATAGTCAAAATTAATGACTTAACGAATGTGATTAGTTTCAGTTATTCCTAATCCACATGCAATGTCTACAACAATCACGACTATCCTCCACCGATAGCCCAAACAGTTATTTTTAGACTGGAAATAAATATATCAACAATTCAATGGGCGAGTGATTTACATTATCCAACTACACCATTTAAGCAATAAATTTCCCAATTTCATGAGTTTAACCAAATTCCCCAATCCCTTTAAATTAATTACACAAATTAATTAATTTAAACAACTAGGGTTTTCTCAAAATTATCAAAGTAACCCCAACTTATCAAAATACCAAAACTTAGAACAAAACTTATAAAATGGAATAGGAAATCCCTACCTCGAAGAAAACAACCCAAATGGTAAAGACAGAGATGAGTGCCCAAATACCAATGTGCTCCAAATCGCCAAATGTTCAGATTAAATGAAAGCCCTCGACTCCCTCTATATTTTTAATAAAGCAACTAGGGTAGAAACACCTTCTAAATAGATCAAATCTAAGAAAGAAGGTGAGTAGGGAGAGAGAGAAGTCGGACCTAGGGTTTAGAATCAAAAGAAGATGAAAAAGACTTATCAAAACCCGCTGCTGTGTATATAAACTGGACAGGCTCGCTCGAGCGAAGACTTTGTCACTCGAGCGACCAGACACAGAGAGGCTACGCTCGAGCCAAGGAAGCCTTGCTCGAGCCAACAACCCAAAAGCTCGCTCGAGCGAAACAAAACTCGATCGAGCGAAGAACTCAAACCCTCAGGTCTGTAACCAGACACACACTCGAGCGAAGGAACTATCGCTCGAGCGAAGAACGAACTAACTCGCTCGAGCGAAGAAAATCTCGCTCGAGCCAAGAATGCACAGCTACAGGTCCAAATCAGACGCAACCTCTCGCTCGAGCTACCAAACCCCGGCTCGAGCGAAGAACCAAAAATAACAGCTTGCTCGAGCGACAAACTCCTCGCTCGAGCGAAGATCCAAAATTCTGGACAGCAACACTTGGTTTCTAAACCCAACCAACCTGAAATAAACCTGCCCAACACATCCTATAGGTCCAAATGAGAAAATAAGGGACAACAACAACAACTATACAATGACAGAATCTACGAAACCTAAGTCCGAATACAATAATCAAATGAGAGAAGACCGGGGTTGCTATACATCCCCTATCTTCTCCCAACACTATCCAGTTTAGAGGTACATCCCCTATCTTCCCCTAAACCGAGGAGTACATCCCTCATCTCCTCCTCTACACATAACGTATACAAACACATTGGTCCTATATACAATCACTCAATACATACAGTTAATGTATTCTATCAACCGTCAAATTCCATGACACATTCCATTGATTAGTTTCCGTTTGCCTAATCATCATGCATTGTCTACAACAATCACGACTATCCTCCACGGATAGCCCAAAGCAATTATTTCTAAACAGAAAATAAATGCACAAATGGATATTCAATCAACATTTCATTCCAATGAGTGATAAATAATTCAACTACACCCTTTAACCCCATACATTCCCACTCTCAACAATTCCATTTCATTACCTCATTTCTCACAATTAATTATCCCAATTAATCAAACAATGTAATTAGGTCATTTTCCATAATTACCATTTCAACCCTTAGGTCCCATTTTCATCAATAATTCAACATTTATTCCATTTCTCTATGCCGAACATGCATCTAGGTTTATTATAAATAAAACCCCAACTTTTGTAAAATAACACAAAAGCCCCAAACTTTCACAAAATTACCAAACCAGCCCCAACATCTCAAAATACTAAAATTTAAAGACAAAATCCATAGAGAGGAGTAGGATATCCCTACCTCGAAGTTTGAGCCAAAAAGGAGATGAAGACTCGAAGATCAACGTGCTCCAAATCCAAACTTTTTCAGATTAAGTAGAAGCTCTCAACGCCCTCTATCTTTTTAACAAAGGCCCTAGGCTAGATTCACACTCTAGGGAGATCAAATCTTAGAGAGAGTGTAGGTTTAGAGAGAGAGAGTCTCGGATCTAGGGTTTGAAAGAAAAAGAAAGTGAAAAACTAATGTTCAAAAACGCTACTGCCCGCTGATATAAAACACGCTCGCTCGAGCGAAGACTTTGTCGCTCGAGCTACCAGGCACAGAAAGCTCTCGCTCGAGCCAAGAAGTTCTCGCTCGAGCCAAAAACTCAGAAGTGCGCTCGAGTGAAAGAATGCTCGCTCGAGCCAACAACTCAAACCCTCAGGACTGCAACCAGAAGCACGCTCGAGCGACAGACTTCTCGCTCGAGCGAAGAACAAACCAGACCGCTCGAGCGAAGAAAACTCGCTCGAGCCAAGAAATGTAACTCTCAGGTCCAGAACCAGACGCAATCGCTCGCTCGAGCGAAGCCACTCTGGCTCGATCCACCAGACACGAACTCAACTCTCGCTCGAGCGACCAACTCCTCGCTCGAGCGAAGGTCCAAAAATCTGGGCAGCAGCACTAGGCTCCCAAACACAACCAACCTGTAACAAACCTGCCCAACACATCCTATAACTCAATATACAAAGTAAAAAGGATGCAAACAAGATAATAACCAACTACCAACATCCACGGACACATGTCCGGATCACTGTACAACAAGGGTAAACCCGGGATCGCTATATACCTAATGTTCATCAGTATTTATTGTGGAAGTCACTGTCTGTGGAGTTAAAACTCAAATTAAGACCTCAAAAGCTTTTTATTCATTGAAATTTTTTCCAAAAAAATAATTATTACATGAATGGTACTATTAAAATCTAATTTTTATTTTCTCAATATTAAGGGCAAAATGAATGTAAAACGACACTAGTTTTTGGGCACACCCATGGGTGTGCAAGTAATTTTTTAAACGGCTTTAAAAATTTTCTAAAAATTAAAACAGTTGTGCGAATAAATTTCCACAGTTACCTTTCTATTAATCTGATGACAAAAAAATTGTTTAGAAAGTCAAAAATGATTTTTCTTTGGATAAATTGGGTAAAAGAAATTATATTCAACAATTTTATTTTCATATCCACACCATTTGTGTTGTTCAATTTTTAATCTTTTAGTTGCACGTGCATTTTGTCCTAACAGTTGTGTAATACCACTTTGTGGTATAAAATTGTGGGTACAACTCTTAAGGGGAGGAGTTTGATATCATTTGAGAGTGTCTATTTCTCCTCCAGTAATAGGGGGTTATAGTTATTGAATATTTCTTCGAGTGGTTGTTGGGCTATTGCTTAGGGTGACTTTTGGGCATTGTTGGACTTTAATTGTCCAACGTGATGAACAATAACAGATAGAGAAAGAAATCCTCATTTGCTAATTAAGTAGGCAATAATAATGAACATGATGGTTTCCACACACATGCATGCATTTTAATTAGAAGCTAGCTGCAAATGTAATAAATTCAAACCCTTGCTAGTAAGCCTTTTTATTTCAATTTATAAACCTTGTTCATCTTTAATTCATTTTTGAGAACTAGTTTAGCTTATTCTTTACTGGTGGTTTGTTGTTGAATTTGAATCAACAAATATATATATTTTTTAATTAACAAATCCAGCAATACACAAGAGACTTGTACACAATAGCACACATAAATCCTGATTCACAATTTGTGTTCTCACACTACTAAGCACTTGTAACGCCCCAAAATAAATACAATATACCCATCTCATAACAACCAATAAATGGCAACATATATGAATTGATAAGCTTTCATTAATTGGAGTTTGATATACAAAAGGTAACACATGCGATATACATTCATAAACAGTATATCCTGAATTTACAGCATGTGTTACAAGATGGTAAAAAGAAATGAAAGCTAAACAGATAATCATATGTCTTAAGGTCTTACATCTTTCCAAGTCAATGCTTGGGTACATCAAAAGTGAGTCTTAAGCTCAATACATATAAAGCCTGTAACACTTGGATGTTTTAATCTATTAGAAGATGGATTTAATCCTTTTATTTTCTTTATTAGCAGTCTTTGGGGTTGTTGTATATTGGTTTTGGAGGAGTACAATTCGATTTAAACTCGTTGGGTTTGTTCGTTCACGCTTGCTCTTGTGGAAAAGTATCTTGGGAACTTAGAAATTCTATTCTAGAGTCGACACCAGCCTTCCTAAGGGTCGACCCTTACCTGTTGTTGTGTTCTGGAAGTGTTGCTGAAATTTAGTGTCGACACCAGCCTTGGTGGTGTCGACACCTGTCTTTTGTTGTTGGCCTCAAGGGTCTACACCAGTCTGAGAAGGGTCTACCCTTGTATGTTGCAAACTCTGGGTTTAGTTACTGAAATTTAGTGTCGACCCTTTTGGTCCAAGGGTCGACACCTTGCCTGCTGCCAGCATTGTCTTTTCTTCCTGAAGGGTTGACACCAGCACACCAGGGGTCGACCCCTACGTGTTTATTTCCAGAATTTTGGGTACGAATGGGCCCTACTTTTAGGGGGTTTTGGACTTTTTAATAACCTTAGGGCTACTTTTCTACTACTATAAATAGATCCAAAACACTTCTCTCTCATGATTTTCTTCTCCTCTTTCCTCTCAAATCGTGAGCCTCTCTTCTTCTCTCTCTAAACTCAACTTTTTCCCACTTAGATCTTTAGATCTACTCATCTAGAAGCATCTTCTCACCTAGGTCCTTTGAGGAAGATTGTAGATCTTGTCAAGGGCTTTCTATTGATCCGAGAAGTCCGTGGTTTCGTTGACTTTGGATTTTCCGAGTTTTCCTCTTCACAACTTGAGGTAGGGATGCTTTTACCCTTGTATTTCTTTATTTTGAAGAGATTTTATGGTGTTGTGGTGACTTATGAGCTAATTTGAAGTTATTGTTGGATCAAACCCATGTTTTGCTTAAATAGCCATTTTAATTTACTTTTGCTTGAAATTTCTTAACTCTTTTTTGTTAAAACATGTATTTGAATGTTGTTAACACCCATATGTATGATGAAGAAGAAAAACCCCAAATTTGGCAAAATCCTAGATTCTCAATGTGAGTAGAAAACACTAAATTGAATGGAATTTCCTTTGATTTATGGAATATTGTAAATAATAAAGAGATGAAAGATGTGGATGTTGACATGGTGAAGGAATTGTGGCTCAGATGTTATTTTTCTTTGAAGCTTGTGTTGTATTCTATTCCTTTGTAATGTGGATGCTTGTTGATGGAACAAAATGTGATTGAATTGTTAATTGTGCATGAGTCTGGGTAAGAGTCGATTTTGGAAATGTGGTGTTGTGTTGGTACCCGTACCGGGAGTTTAAAAGGTGCCGAAATGCCCTGTCTAGGCTTATCGTTGGACGAATGTAGGAAAAATGTTTTTAGGTGTCCACAAAGTCCTGCCGTATTGTAGCCAACAAAAGTAGAAAAACGGATGGTTTTATTTGGGTGCCCACTCCCTGCCATATAATAGCCGGCAAATGTGGGGGGTGAGGGGGGGGTGGGGGCAGGGGCAGTTCTTAAAACAAAAGCAAATGATGTTTTGAATTGGACTCTTACAGGTGGACTCATGGTTTGCTTTTCATGGTTGTGATTGTTTAATTGTTGTGCTTGAAGACATGAAATGTGATTGTCACTATTTAGTTATCATGTATATATATGATTGATAAAGATTACTTGTGAAAACAAATGCCCTTGAAATGTTTTGGTCGCAAGGATACAATAATCTTATTCAAACGATAAAATACTTGGTTAAGTGTATTTCTACTGGGCATATAACTTAACCCTATTTTATTTTTCAGGAGTTAACGAAGTACCACCTCACTGATGGATTGGAACAAACAATAGCTCATTTGGGAAAAGTTGATTCATAGGTGTTTTGTTAGTTTATCAAATTTGTTTTGTTGTTGTTATACACCTAAGGTCATGTTTGATTCACAAGACTAATAGTGAAGTATTAATAATCCTATTAAATTAGTGTGGTATTCACTATCCAATTGGATTAATAATCCCACCCCTAGACCATTACTAATAATCCTACAAATTTATTGGATTAATTATCCATTGGATTAATAATCCTAAACCAAAATGTTAAAACAAACATAGGATAATTGGGCCCACGGATTAATAATCTCAATCCTATATTCTAATCCACCCAATCAAACATGCCCTAAGAGGCTTATATTTTGTAAGGCTATTTAGTTCATTGAACTGAAATACAAATCCCTGATATTGTGAAGATGTACATGATGATCTGTAATCTCTTAACACTTACTTCAATGAGAAATATGACTTTTTGGGGTACATTATTGTGTTTGTCTTGGCATGTTCTTATGAAAAAATTGCAAGGCGTTACAAAGCCCTAGGCTTGTACAAAATTAAATACAAAATACAACATTGAGCCTTCAGCTCCACAGTCCTCCCAAGCTAAGTTCTTAGTGGAGGCATATCACCAGCACCTGAAAATAGTTTCCTACATAGGGTGAGCCAAAACCCGGTAGAAATACTACAAACACAATGTATAAATCTTAACAAAACCATAAGGTTGCCAAAACATTTTACATTTCTTTCCAAAACCATGCCATGCCAAGTTTATATCACAATTCTAGAATCATGTCCTTTACAATAGAAAAACAAGGGGGAAATCTCAAACCAGTACAACCTTTCACGGATATTTCGTCCGCGAGAAACCGTCAAACGGCACCCATGTAAACGTAGCCTATACAAGCACTACTTTTACCATTTTACGGATATTTCTTTTGCAGGAACCGATACCCATGTATATGTGCATTTTTCGAGACTTTCACCCTAGACACACAAGCCAACTTATTTTGGTGATACACACCTCTTTCCAACGTTCACCCCTTTTTCTCAAAATCATATACATTTTCAATGTATTAAATGAGCAACAATGTTCAATGCACATAGATGAGAAATTAGTTTTAGTTCACGTAATTCTCATGTAATTTCTACAACACTCATAGCTATCCTCCACCGATAGCCCAAAACAGATATCACTAAACAAGAAAATAAATTTCATTAAAGATTCACTTTTCCAAAATCTCAAAATAGGAGTGATAATACATATCCAACTCCACCATCATCATCAACATTATTTCAATTTCATAATTCTCAACATCAATTCCATTCTCTTTACAATCTCAAACATTCACATTTTAGGGCAAAATCCTTTCTCTTTGAAAATCAATTTCAATGTAGGAAATACCTCATTTCAACATATATCAACTCCACTTTCATACTCACAAGCTTTTCCAAGAGACCATTTGAAAACCTGTAACGCCCTCAAAATAATAACATTAAACTCGTCAGATACGACATGCATTTACATATAAACTAACCACATTCCTTTATTTCATTGAGTTTCATTACATAAGTATTACATGTTAACATCAAAACAAAATGCCCTACGGGCTTACAGCTTTCCAAGTTAACACTTGGTTACAACAAAAGAGTACTAACTCGTTTACACATTAAGCCCTTGGCTTGAGGTTACATGTAATACATCAAAAGTAAAACAACTACACTATGTCCGCCTCTAGCCTCCCAAGCTATGTCCTTGGAGGTGGCATGCTTCCTGTACCTGAAAATGATATTCCCATATAGGGTGAGCCACAGCCCAGTAGAAATGCACTAAACCAACCTGTAGCAGCGCCCGCGTGGGGCCTCGCGCTACAGTTCGGACTCGATTTGTGTCACGGTTCTTAATCTGAACCAAAGAGTCCAAATCTGGCAAATCGTTTTGAGAAACAGATTTTTGAAAAAGTAGTGCCAAACATGGACTGCTTTGCCAGATACAGAGTCGCCACCTAAATATTTTAAAATGGGGGAATTTAGGAAACCCTGACTCGGTGCCGAAGGCCACATGTCCGTCATCACCGGAGTTGTCTCGGCTCGGGAGCTTGGGTACGATCGGGGAAGGTCAGCTATGAGCACCCCCTTTCGCCCGGTCCGAAGACCGGCCTCTACTAACCGTGATATCCGTTTTTGAAAACTTTACGTGTTCTTATTCCATTTATTAGCCTAGAATTACTATGTTATGCGCACAGCAAACAAGTATAGACTAGATTGCCTAATTTGGAAATAAACATTGCATATCCGTTTGGTTTGAAAATGCTTTGGAATTTGCTACTCGCAAGTAGGCTAAAATACGGATTTCAACGAGTTTTTCCAACTCAAACAACCCAACCTTCACCCACAGGCACTCAAAACAGTTTAACACATAAGCATCTAGCCACATGTTAAGCATGCTGTTATGGCAACATTCACACTCATGCGATATGCTAAAGCATTAAAATACTTACATAGTACTCCATGCCAAAACCAAGAACTTGTTAGCAAACATGCATGATCCAAGTCCATGTTAAGTGCCTAATGCATCGCATACAAAATGTCGCTAAGATAGGCTCGGCTAATCCTAGACATGTCATGTGAAAATGCACAATTAACACATATTCAATTTTTGAATTGAAGTACTGATGCAGTTAGCGTGATGTACCGAGCCTAATGCATGTAATACAAATGCATGGATGCACACATGCATAGCATAAGGTATGCTAAAATAAATGTGCCCTAATACTAACCATCAAAGCAGGTAAGTAAAAGGGAAGAAAGAAGTGGGGATTGGAAGACATTCACACACCCACACTTATTACAAGTTTGCCCTCGCTCGGAGGGACCGAATAAATATTACAAATTAATTAACTACGCAAGCTAATTAAATATTACAAATTAATTAATTAATTAATTAACTAATTAATTAAAGCAGGAAAGCGTCTCGGGAAATGCGCCACCATGCACAAGCTGCCTCTGTTTTCCTTCCTTTCCTCCTCTGGAGGCTGTCAAAGCCTCAGGACTACATCCTTGGACAGAGGGGATCATCACCGGCTGAATGGAACTTCCGCCGGCAGTGTGGTATGGCCATCGGCACAAAATAGGGTCTATCGGCAGAGAAAAATGTGCCGGTCGGCACATTACACTGCCGGTCGGCAGAGTATTCCTGCAGAACCTGCAACTCACAGCAACAAAGGGCAAAACAAGGCATGGCAGCATATTTCAAGGCATGTATGCATCAACCATGTCTCTTATCATTGTGATGACTCAAAGGGACATGTGCCTCGGTTCTCGGACCACCAATCACGCATTTCCATGCATGATGGCCCAAGGAACCAAGTATGCAACTTTGGTTTCAAATGCATGCAAACCAATCAAACAAATTAGGCCCAATTCCTATCACCAATTCAAGGAACAAGGCATGCATGCGAAATGCAATGCAACCTAGGCATACAAGCTAGGAATGCAACACGGCATGGCAATCAACTCATGCAAGCATACAAGCATGCATATGGCAATACAAATGAGTGCAAAGATGGACTTAAACATGAATTAGGCGGCTCTAAAAAAAGGCCTAAAACAGTAGCCAAAGTTCTATGAAATGAAGGCTAAATGGCATGCACACACACATGCACATAAGGGCCAACACTTAAGCACAAATCAAACAACATTCAAGCACACTTGAAAGGAGGAAACATGGATAATTGGCATGCAACACGAGCCCTAAAATCATGTTAGGATGGTGCCAAACCAAGCAACAAAATCAAGCCAAAACATGCAACAAATAGTCCAAGTGTTCAAAGCAAATCAATAAGGCATTGAACTACACTTAACATGACCAAACATGGCATGCATTATACAACTAAAAACAGATTTTTAGCATGTTAAAACAAGGCCAAAGGACTCCTTAGATGGCACCTAAGTGGCTCAAATTCAAAGGCATGTAAAGGCACCAAAACATGGAGCATTGCAAAACATGCTTTCAAAGCATTAAAGAGACATGCAAGGCAATCCAACAAGCATGGAAATGGGACTGAAATAGCATGTAGGATGATTCCAAATCATCAAAACAATGCAAAGATGGCATGCTACACATGCACACACTCAAGGCCAACAAGCCCAAATGCAAAGGAGCTATATAATGCATGCAAAGATCAACCCAAACGACTATGGACAGAGCTAAAGCATGGCAAAATAAGCACATAAACTTCACAAATGCAAGCCTAAAACATGTTCCAACAAAGGCTAACAACCTAGAACATGTTAAGGCACAAATAAGGCATTACATGGCAACTATGCTAAACATGCATGGAGTTCCAAAACCAACTTTAAATCATGTTATATCATGGATATATAAGCATGAAAAACATACCAAACATGCTCAACACACACTCAAGCATAGGCTTCTTTAAGAGGCCAAAATATGCCCTTTTCAAGGACAACAAGGAGAGGGGGTGGCCCTCTCCTTCTTGGGACTTCAAAGCATCATCTTCACCACTGAAATCCCTCAAGATTTCAGTGGTGAAGAGACCTCAACACCAAAATCCCGGAGCTAGCACAAAATGGCTCAAAATGAGGCCTTTCAAGGCCTAAGGGTGGTCAACAACCCTCAAACAACAAAACACTCTTAATAAACAATAAAGAGGGCTTAAAAATAGAACTTTTTTATGTTATACAATAATCACAAAAACAGCTCTAAGATAGATGAAAAATCAATGCAAAAAAGGGGGAAAAAGGGACTAGTTTCTCACCCTTGTAGCCTTCTTCAACAAAGATGCTCCAATGGCCTCCTTGAGCTTGAATCTAAGACCAAAACTTAAAAACACACTCTTTAGAACCTCAGCTCCTAGAGGAAGGTGAAACACTAGGTGTTTGTGTGCAATAGTAAGGCACAAAACACCTAGTGAACAAAATGGAAGAGAAAGAGAGATAGGTGAGTGTATCTAACCCTAACCCTAGAAAACCAGAGCTCTCCTCTGTCTTTTTTCTCTCAAAAATGTCTAAGCCCTCCTCTCTTTGCCTTAGAGAGAGTGCCTCTCTATAAGCCTCTTGTAAAGCTTATCAAACAAGCTTTGCAAGAGGGAGATCCCTCCATACACGTGTATGGAGGGGAGCAAAAGTTATACAGCTGTCCAAAAATATCTGCAAAAGCAGATGAACAGCAATCGGCCGGCAAAAAATGCCATCTTGGCCAAACAAAGTGCCGACCGGCACAAAAAAGTGCTGACCGGCAACAAATAGTGCCGACCGGCAAACTAAATTGCCGGTGGCAGCAAAAACCAGCCGGTGGCATCTAGCCACTGCCGGTGGTGGGTGGGGATGGTCTACAAGCCCCACCCTGCCTCTCAAAGGCAAGATACAAGTGTTTGGTGTAAAACCAGACACTAAACGGTCGAGTTCGGGGATCCCGAGGCAAGGCGTGCGAGCCGAGACCTCCGGGAACTCCAAACAATCACAAACCTGGATAATCACCGAGTGTTCAAACGGTGACGTCCAAGTCTTGAGGACGGTCAAAAATGGGGTGTCTACAGTTGCCCCTCTTTGACAGAACTCGAAAGTCATAACAATGACGGGAGTGAATGTCAAAGCCCAGAGACGACCCATTTTTGACAAGGCCGAAGACTCAGACAAACATACAAGACGAATAAGATATGCGCCCGGAGGCAGGGGCAAAATGCAAGACAATGCACGGAGCCGAGCATAACTTATGATCATGCAAAGAAAGCTGTAATGAAGCAAACATGCGACAATTTTAAGCTAGCAAACCAAACTACACTACAATGTAGAAAGGATGTAAGAGAATCATGGAATTCTCAAAATGTCTCACTCGGGAGATACAATACCTGTCCGGCTCGTCTGGTCGCACCAGCTTCAAATGAACCGTACATACAATATCATGCCTGCAAAGAAAACAAACTTAACAGGTACAATATCGTTAGCAACATGCATGACAATGCAAATGTGGATGCAAAACGAAATGCAATATATACAAAACAATGTATAAACAATGCAAATGCAGATGCAATGTAATTGAAACAATGCAAGCTACATGCAAAGCATTTGAATCGTGATCCAATCACGAGCGGTTCGAAAACACACCTATGTCAAATAGATTGATGGAGATAACAAGTCTGTCTACCATAGAACGGTCAACTGAACTATGAGTATTGTAGACAGACGCAAGAACAAGCATTGGGTGGAATTGACATAAGTGGGGAAACAACCCGCTGGAGGAAGGACTACGATCCTAATGCCGGATGCAAAAATTACACTACAATGTAATGGATAGATATGGCACGCAGGCCAAACAAAGTCTTGCCTAGGAAAGGCATGCATACATACAAGCCATGTGTAACACAGAAAAGGTGCCGCAACCCTCAACCAACATATCAACGTGGAATCGGCGCGATACACATACAGAACTGTGTTCTAACATGAAAAGTAAGGGCACATACCAGACCAAGCTCAACATGGAAAGGCGCAAGCCAAAGGCGGAAGGTGATGCAATGAATGCATGCAATCTACAATGCAATATTTACAAATATGCAATGGAATGGATATGGATACAATGGATATGGCACGCAAGCCAAACCAAATCTTGCCTAGGAAAGGCATGCACACGTACGAGCCATGTGTAACACAGAAAAGGTGCCGCAACCCTCAACCAACATATCAACGTGGAATCGGCGCGATACACAAGAACTGTGTTTTAACATGAAATGTAAGGACACATACCAGACCAAGCTCAACCTGGAAAGGCGCAAGCCATAGGCGGAAGGCGATGCAATGAATGCATGCAAACCACAATGCAAATGCAAGACAATGCAAATATGCAATAGAGTGGATATTTACAACATGCAGTGACAATGCAATGCAATGCGACCTACTGGGGAAAATGCAATGGATGCATGCAAGCTACAATGGAAATGCATGACAATGCACTATGATGCAATGACTATGATTGCAACTTTCCCTATCTTACCAACAGGGTGATATACTAGGTTGGTTCAGTATCCAGAACTGAGGCGTAGACATACCGCCTCAACCTATGGGGCTTCCATACAGATTTGAAGCCGAGGGTAAACCTCTGGGTATTTAAACCAGACTTTAGTCTCGGAACTCCCGAACCTTTGCGTTCTAGGCATAAGCCGTTCGAACTCTAGTTTCCACCGTCCCAGTTGGTCTTCTAGGAACTCATCGCAAGCACAGACAGGTGGCTTTACCAGACCACCGAAAAGTCGTTCGGGCACGACAAACACCGAAGGAATTGCACCTTCAGAGGATTTAAGGTCTCCTAGACCGGAATGCAAAATGTATGCATGACAATGCATGTTTTTTTTTGTTTTGTTTTTTTTGAAATGCAAATGATGCAAGTGAAATGCATGTTGCATGGAATGCGCGACTACACGCGGCTCTCGAAGTGTACGACAATGCGAACACTAAAGGTCTTACACCTTCCAAGGATTTAAGGTCTCCTAGACCGTACGTGTTTAAGGTCTCGCCAGACCATGCGTGTTTAAGGTCTCGCCAGACCGGGGTATTGCACGACGGTATGATGCGCAAAATAGCGCAATGCGTTAGGCAACGCGAGTGCACAGGACAGTGCGATGGAATGCATGCAAAATGCAATGAGATGCGCAAAACAGCGCGAAATTGAAATGCACAAAACAGTGCAATGCGCAGAACAGCGCGAGGTTTGACATGCACAAAACAGTGCGATGCGCAGAACAGCGCGAGGTTTGAAATGCACAAAACAGTGCAATGCGCAGAACAGCGCGAACAATTTTGAAATGCACAAAACAGTGCAATGCGTAGAACAGCGCGAGGTTTGAAATGCACAAAACAGTGCGATGCGCAGAACAGCGCGAGGTTTAAAATGCACAAAACAGTGCGATGCGCAGAACAGCGCGAACAAAATACAATGCACTGACAAGTGCAAGTAAGGTGCGCAAGATAGCGCGAACAAATGCAATGCACAAAATAGTGCGATGCGCAAAACAGCGCGAACAATTCAATGCACAAAACAGTGCGATGCGCAGAACAGCGCGAACAATACAATGCACAAAACAGTGCGATGCGCAAAATAGCGCGAACAAAGTCCAATGCACTAACAAGTGCGATGCGCAAAATAGCGCGAACAAAATACAATGCACTAACAAGTGCAAGTAAGGTGCGCAAGATAGCGCGAACAAATGCAATGCACAAAATAGTGCGAGGCCAAATGTGACGTGCATGCCACACGGAGTGTAAATGGGCTCAAATGCGCAACAACGCATGTATTCCGGAATGCATAACAACGCATGGAATGGAAATGCAATGATGCATGAGAAATGTGCACAACAATGCAAAGGGGTGCGTGTTGCAACGCATGTAACACGTGCATAACAATGCAAATGTGTGGCGCGTGATAGCGCGATGTAATGCACCGAAGTAGTGTGATGAGTTCGTGCAACACACATGGGGCAACTTTTGAATTCAAAAAGGATACAAAAAGGATACACCTTGTACGAATTCGAGTGCCACGCACTGGAGACACGGCCCGCGGTCAGAACGGAGGCCGGTTGAGCGTCGGAGATGCACTTTCTTGCACTTTCTTGAGCTATGAAGACCACAAACTTCTCAAATGGCCTAAACAAGGCTGTGGGAACCCCACCGGCAGTAAGGGGAGGCCACCGGCTGGCCATCAGCACAAAAACAATTCCATCGGCACAAAAAAGTGCCGGCCGGCACAAAACATTGCCGACCGGCAAACAGTTGCTGAATCGGGGCAGTTCTGTCTTTTCACCTCGAGTGTTATAAAATAGGGCTTCATGCCCTATTTCCTTACTTTTCCACCGCCGAAATCCTTCACTCTCTCTCTCTAGAGTGCTTCTCTCTCATTTTTCGCCCGTTTCTTCGCGTTCTACGCTCGTTTCGTCGTCGGATTCGCGATCCTCTTCGCGTTTTGGACATTTTCCACCGATCACATTCTCGTTTCGGTGCCTCGTTTGGCGTTCTAGCCTTTTCGGGGTTTGTTCCCCTCACTTTCCTCTTCATTTCCGTGCCCTTTCACATTCCGGCCTTCCCGGCCATTTCCGACCCTCTCAGGAGTTGACTTTTCGGTTGACTCTTCGCATTCCGGCTCGGTTTTCCCTTTTCCGACCATTTTCACACCACTCTCTACATGGCGGACGACATTCCACATGTCGGGACTCCCCCGGACCATGAGATGGATCCCGGGGTCGAGCTCTTACCACTGAGCGAGCGCCCGTTCGACCCGGCGACCTACCGGCCGGCGATTCACGTTCTGCCCCCAGACGGCCTGCGTCAGTTCCGGAGTTTCGAGAGGTACGTGGCCCCTGAGCTACTGCTGCGTGAGCCTACCTCCCACCTTTCATTCGGCACTCCCGAGGTAACTCTTCATCTTCTGCTTTACTTTATGCAACTGATATCTGCTTGAGACTGACACATGCACACACACTGCACTAGCCCTGAATTACTCAAACACACGGCACACACTGCATTCTACTGCACACACACTGGCACCCAGTATTTGTCTGAATCTGTTAGATTTGCATACATGCTACATCTGTTCTAAAACACCCAAACACGCTGACACATCACACGTATTTTCTGTAAGCACACCGGCACCCGGTATTTGTCAAAATCTGGACAAACTTGCATACATGCCATATCTGTCTTTTCACAACTGCATTTTGAATGTCGTCTTGCAATTGTCATTTTCTGTTTGCAGGAGGGTTCCCATACCATTCGCGGGTATGGGAATACTGGTGCTCGGGAGTGGTATGACGAGCTCCCTGATGCGGTCCAGCGCATCGTGGATCGGGCGGGCTTCGGCACCTTCTGCCGAGGGCTCTCTAGGTTGTCCACCTGCAGACCTCTTCTTGCCGCTCTGGCGGAGAGGTGGTGGGACACCACCGATTCTTTCCACTTTTCTGCCGCAGGGGACATGACGATGACCCCTTATGACTTCTCGATGCTCACAGGCATCGGGGTAGGGGGGGATCCGATCCCTTTCGACACCGACATGGATGAGTGGACCGCCGCTCAGGTCCATCTACTGGGGGAGGCCCCACCGCTAGCTCGTCCAGGCTTCGTCCGATATTCCTGGTTCGAGGCACAGTTCAGGGTCCTGCCTGCATTGGGGGAGGAGACTCAGATGACCGAGGAGGACGTGGAGAGGTATGCTCGGGGCTTCCTCATGTTCCTGTTCGGGACTACTATCTTCGCCGACCGGGCGAACACCGTGCCTCTCTGCCTTCTCAGCGCACTGGTGGACGTCCGAGATATTCTGCACTTCGATTGGGGTGGTGCTGCTCTGGCCACCTTGTACGGATATATGAGCTCGGCTTCTCGCGGCAGCGGCCAGCTGCTCGGAGGTTACTGGCGGGCTTGGGAGGTACATTTCTTCTCCACTTTTCATTTCTGTCTTGTACTTTCTGTACTCAGTACACTGCACACACTGTGGTCTGCTCTATACTTGTTGTATACTGTACACACGGCACACACATACATTCTGCTTTACACTGACTGTACACTGCTCACACTGTACACTGCATACAATATACTGCACAACACACAGCTCTGCTATTTCTGCTTCATTCTGTTTGTTCTGCTTTTTCTGATAGTCATACTGACATCTGTTTTGCAGTTGTGGGTTTACGCCTACTTCCCTAGGCTCGCACCCGTACCAGTCGCGGAGCCTCCTCCGGCTGTCCCGTTCTCGAGTCGCTTCGACGGGAGATGCACCCGGCGACCACGGGAGACATTCGGCTTCTTCCGCCGATATTTCGACACCATCACCCCCACGGAGGTACGCTTTACTTTCAGTTCATTTAGCTTCGCTTTCCCACTGCATATTTTAATAACAGTAGATAACAAACTGTCTGTCACTTTCAGATCACATGGCGGCCATGGGCTTCCTTGCCGTCGGCGATGCGGGGTCGGTTCCCTGGTGCTGAGGAGACCTCGCGTTTCCGGATCTTGCTAGAGGGCCCGGTCTGTCGGGCTTGGTACCTGGGGGAGCGTTTTCTACGCCAGACCCGCGGGTTACCTGAGCAGATAGTCCCGGTTCACCCTCCTGCAGACATGAGGGAGACCGAGGGGCTCACCGCTGAGCAGCTGGATGATTACTCCATCGGCTGGGAGGAGGCCGGCTTCCGAGGCACCGGCGACTACCAGGAGTACGTACGGACGTACCTGATGCGCCCCCTGAGCGGTCGTCGAGCAGAGGGGGCCAGGCCTGTGGCATCGGCGGCTGGGGCCGGAGCGGGAGCAGGGGCTGGATCTTCGAGGAGGGCCCGGGTCCGTGGTAGGGGCAGAGTGCAGGGAGGACGAGGAGCTGGCTGGCCTGCCCTGCCTGCTGTACTGACTTTCCATGGGCAGTGTGGGTCGACCTATCAGATCCCCTTCGCCCCTCCACCGGCTGGTCACGAGTTCGTTGACGTCCCCGACTTACCGCCGGTATGTTCTACTGCATTTTGTACAGTCATTTCATTTCAGTTTGATATTCCACAGAATATTGATGCATCTGATACTTTTGCAGGCTTCTTCTGAGTACACCCGTCAGTCGTTGGTGATGAATGCCTCGATGATGGGGATGCTCCAACGGACTTTTGACCTCCTAGCCGTCTACAGCATACCGGTATGTCCTTCTGACACTGGCCTCAAACCATTCATACACTGATTCACATAATCTGATGCACGGCACAACACGTGATACACTGATCTAACAGCATCTGACACACTGCATACACTGCATTCTGCACTGTACTCTATACTGATAAACTGCTCACGGCATTCTCATACTGCACTCATACACTGCATTCTGCACTGATAAACTGCTCACGGCATTCATACACTGTACTCACACACTGCATTCTGCATTGCTAAACTGCTCACGGCATTCATACACTGTACTCGACGTTGCATTCTGCACTGATAAACTGTCTACAGTATACTGATGCATTTCACTTTTGTGTACTTTTTCAGCCTCCTTTCCAGATTCCTATGGCAGGAGGTGCTCCAGCTAGACCTTCTGTCCCTGCTCGGGGGAGAGATGAGGAGGGCAGGATATTTCCCCGTACCAGGGGAGGGCGTACTCATGTCGGGAGTAGCTCGCGAGCTCCAGTCTCGGACGATGACGACGACGAGGATTCAGAGGCGGAGGCAGGGTCATCGGAGGAGGAGACCGGAGACGGTTCTAGCTCGGGCTCTGATGACGACGCTGATCATGCTCCTGGACCCTCGTCCAGGAAGAGGACCAGGACGGACTGACAGCCCTTGGAGTCGCTGGACACAGATGCAGATTTTTTCTATTTTTCTTCTTTGTACTTTTCTTTTTGTTGGTAGATAGATTACCATGTACTGCCGCAGGCAGATTTTTGTTTCCAAAACTTGTACATTTGAAAAGCTAAGTAAATGAAACAGACTTTTTATCTGAAAAAGTGTTTACATTTACACATTTCATGCATTGCACCGCATCTCATCATGTTACACCTCAATGTAAATGGAATTGATTGGTTGTCTGAAAATTGAACACTCGCACTGTAATAATCAGATAACTTAAACAACCAACAACAAAATAACCCAAGCAACCCACTGCCTGATTCTTGACACACGGCCCTTACTCTGTTGGGGATTGATCTGCACACAGCCCATAACACAGCATTCGATTCATTCTGCACACGGCGAATTCTCAAACAAACAGCCCAGTCTAACAGGACGGACCTCAAAGATGGAACCGGTTGGAGTCGAACACGCGTTCAAATGTAGAGAATGGCACAGCATTCTGAGCATAAGCGATTTTTGAAATCGAATGAGGGTTTTTCAAACCTGGATGTCGAGCCTACAACCGAACACAGCGGGGAGGACTCAAATATAAAGGTACACGACCTAAACACAACGAGACACGCTCGGGAGAGACTCAAAACAAAAGACGAGACCGTCAGATGAAAGAGACACGACACACAGACGCGTAACCAAAGATGGGGGACCTCGGACCACGAGGAGCCAATTCAATCTGGGTATTGTTTCCCACCCTTTCTGATTTGCGATCCTCACATCACTCGACTTTCAAGCTCGGATTTTCTCTCAAAACCCTTTTCCTCACTTTTCTCTCAACTTACACCTCTCTATTCTTCATATCTCTCATTTTTCAATCCCTCCCCGGGGTGATTGATGGATAAAAAGAAAGTTGCGGGTTCACGCCCGATGCCGTTAGCTCACAGCTAATTCTTCCGGCGGGCAGAGCGCCCTTCTGGCAAGTACGTCGATGACGGGGGAGAGATAGAACGCCTGGCTCAACTGTGCCCCTAGTTCATCATTTTAACCATTTTTCGTTTTTGCCTTCTACTAAAACTGTTTTGATCAAAATGAGAGTCGGATTAACGTACTTGTTCGACTTTTGATTTGAAAAGCATGCAAGTCAGGCAGCAAGCACTGAAAATTTTCCTTTTGGGTCCAAGACAATGGTCCGGTTTTGGAAAATGAAATAGTTTTCGAGAAAATAGTCAACCTCAGTAAAAATTTTCAAAAACTATTTTTCAAACAGCTGATGCTCAACAAGCATGAAACTTACCCTTCGAGATGCGCAACCTCGGATCGGAGGCAATGGAAAATTGCCCCTGGTTTGAAGGAGGGTGGGAGGCAACGGAAAGTTGCCCCTAGTTTGAATGGCGGCTCACGGCGGCTCGTGGCAACGGAAAGTTGCCCCTTGTTTGGGATGGTGCCGCAGCAATCCGCAGACAGTCTTCATTGGCGGTGGTCGAACTCTCAGACACAGAGATGACGAAGACGGTCACAACACATATATGGACACAGTCGCCTTGGGAGCGTTGGCCACTGGACTTTGGGATGAAATCGAAACCATTGCATGGACTGAGACGCTTATGAAAGCGTTGGGGGCTGGACTTCATGATGAAGTTGCCTACGTATCCCAAACATGGGAATCAAGCCTTACGTAGTTCCGGTTAAGGTCCACTCGGGTATTTTAACCTTCACTTTGTTTGGCTCTCACTTTTGCCAAGGCGCCCAATGCGGGTTTTCGACCTTGCGAGCTTCTTTTCATTTTCTTTTGTTCATTCTTTTCTTTTTGCATTTTTTTGTCTTTTTCTCTCCTTTTCTTCTTTTTTGTATTTTTTTACTTTTTTTGTATTTTTCTCTTGCTCTAACTTTTGCCTGGGCCGCCCTTCCGGGTTTTCGGCCCAGCGAGCCTCTCAAAGGGTAAAAGTGTAGCAAGTCCATGCCAAATGGTTTTTTTGAAATTGAAGCCTCTCTGTATCTAGGAGAACGGCTGTTGCACTGATTCGCGGAGAATCCATCCCGGTTGCTCTACGAGCTTCTTCCGACGAGATCTACTCCTTCTGATTCGGCTTTGGTGCCTCCTGCTCGAGGGCTGTTTCGAAACTGGCCACACGGGCCTCCATGACGTTTGTCCGTTGAACTTTCTGAACATTCTGAACGGGTTCAAACTCGGAAAACAAATAGGTTGAATCTTGAGACTGAGAGTGATCCTAGGCTGCGCAAACTCAAGAGTGATTCCACACAGGTCTTCGCAGGGCCGCGTAAAACATTTGCTTTTGAAAGTTTTTAAGAAGGCGACGAATCGCTCGCGCCGAAGATAGTGTGGAACCAATCTGGATCAGGCCAGGGTCCTTCTCAGTACTCACGCCGACAAGCATGATTTCATTCATAAAAAGGCTCAGCACGCCTCTCTTTCTCTCAAAATGATTAAAATTTTGCAAAACCCGAGGAATTCCTTCCCCTTCGTTTTCATCACCGCAGTGTTCAAAAGTTTTTTTTTTTGAAAAACTTAGGTTAATGCTATGAATTTGGTGCGCAGGAGAGCAGGCGAGATGTACTGTCAGCCCATTCAAATTCTCTGGTCCTTATGCTGAAAGCAAGCATGAAGGTTGAGATAGCAACAGCTGTTTCAATCGGCTTTGTTGGTGTAACTGGCCCCTCGGTAGAGACAGACTCAAAACAAAAACAGATAATAATTACAAAACAAAATGGTGTTCGAGGCAACAACCCCAGAATCACCTGGTATTATATACAACGGGGACTGACTCGATACAACAAGACAGACCCTTAACCAAAAAAGACTGACTCAAGACAAAGAGACAGACTCAAAACACAAGACTGACTCGGCATCCAAGCCGGGATTTACAAAACTCGGTTTCACCGATGCTCAAAAATGCGTGCCAGACGCTTCATCGAAAATGTACCAAATGTTGCCCGCAGGCGGTTCACTTCACATACTCGCAGTATCTGAGCCCTCGAAATCCAACAACTGAGTGGTGATGGGCTTGCCTGAGGTGGGTGGTAGGATAACCTTGTTATCAATCAAATCCTGCACTTCATGACGAAGGCGGGAACATCCATCGGTGCTGTGACCGGACTGCTGGTGGTACGCGCAGTACAAGGTAGCATCATGGGTGGCGGGGAGATTCTTCGGGAGCGGCCGGGGCTCCAAAGGCTTAAGATGCCCATTCTTCGCCAATATTAACAATGCCCTAGACAAAGGCATGTGGAGGTCGTGAAAGACCCTACGCCCTCGGGGCAGGTACTTTGCAGTTTGAGGATTCTTGCCAGATGCGCTGGCGAAAGGATCGGCTGGCGCTGCCTTGGCTTTTTGAACCTTTCCCGGTGCAGGGTTGGGAACAACAGGAACTGTCTGGGCATGACGGGGCCCATCCCGGTTTTCTGTCTGGCTTGAACTGCCCTTGGTTGGAGCGGGGAAAGCATCATCTACAGCTTTGGTCACTATTGCAGATGTTTGTTGTTTGTTCATCCCTCTGGCCTTCAAAGCCTCGACTGCCCACAGCAGTTGCTCAATAGGGTCGGCGTCTACCTTTGCCTTGTCCTTTCCTTTGGCCTCAGCCTGATCGAAGGTCTGGATTGGTGCTGACATGTCGTGGCTATAACTGGAAGCCACCTCTGGCTGGCTGAGCTCTATCATAATCCGCCCCAGTAGCGGGGGCTCCTGTGGTACAAAATTCCCGGCGTACGGCGCCGCTGGCGGTGAAGCCGACATTCCATAGGCGAGGTCTGCCACAGACCTTTGGAGATCGCCTATCATCCCGATCAATTCGAAGGTGGTGGGCTCACGAGCCTGGTATAACTGGGGAGCCCAAACCGGGTGCACAACGGGCGACCTGGGCGGGTATGACATACTGATATTGGCCTCACTCTGCGGAGCGGTCCCCTGCTCCGATGCAGCTGCCATAACCACAATTTCTTCTGAACTTTGTGCCGCCAAAAATCTTGCCTCAGCAAAGGGGAGACACTGGCTGTTCTGTATTAACTCTGCAACTCTCTGAACCTTGAAAGGAAAAACAGACAGCATTTCAGCCCAAACTGATCAAACACGGGTGTAGCCAAACAACTGTACCCTACTGCTGATCACTGTTCCCAGATTTCTGTTCCCGAAAACTGAACCGATACCCGCGGATAACTGATTCCTATAACTGATACTGATACTGGTGTCCCCAGGTTAGATACTCTGACTTGCAAACTGACATGTGCGTTCCTGTAGAGCAACACTCTAAAAGCACATAGCAAGTAAAGAGAACAAAACACCCCTATATTGGGGTAGGGTTTCCTTGTCCTATTTTGTCAGGAGCTAGGGTTTCACTATGCACACAGCAGTTTCAAACAACCTAACATCGGGTGAGCAACCTGTCCTAGTTTGGAATGGTCACTACGGATTCCGAATATGCACTAGGTCGAATGGTCGAAAAGGGGTGCCACGGTAAAACTGAGGTTTGCGTTCCCATACTGTCAGAGCCCATAGCCGGTCAGCCTTATGGACATGCCTTGACAAGACAAGCCTCCGGCAAACCGTTCAGGAATGGCAGATGGCAAACACTGTGTTCCTAGGCGCACCAATGCACATGCAATGCAAAGAAACACATAAATGAAATCAAAACAGGATATCACGAGTTCGAGTCAAACTCTCTAAAAATCCCCAGCAGAGTCGCCAGAAACTGTAGCAGCGCCCGCGTGGGGCCTCGCGCTACAGTTCGGACTCGATTTGTGTCACGGTTCTTAATCTGAACCAAAGAGTCGAAATCTGGCAAATCGTTTTGAGAAACAGATTTTTGAAAAAGTAGTGCCAAACATGGACTGCTTTGCCAGATACAGAGTCGCCACCTAAATATTTTAAAATGGGGGAATTTAGGAAACCCTGACTCGGTGCCGAAGGCCACATGTCCGTCATCACCGGAGTTGTCTCGGCTCGGGAGCTTGGGTACGATCGGGGAAGGTCAGCTATGAGCACCCCCTTTCGCCCGGTCCGAAGACCGGCCTCTACTAACCGTGATATCCGTTTTTGAAAACTTTACGTGTTCTTATTACATTTATTAGCCTAGAATTACTATGTTATGCGCACAGCAAACAAGTATAGACTAGATTGCCTAATTTGGAAATAAACATTGCATATCCGTTTGGTTTGAAAATGCTTTGGAATTTGCTACTCGCAAGTAGGCTAAAATACGGATTTCAACGAGTTTTTCCAACTCAAACAACCCAACCTTCACCCACAGGCACTCAAAACAGTTTAACACATAAGCATCTAGCCACATGTTAAGCATGCTGTTATGGCAACATTCACACTCATGCGATATGCTAAAGCATTAAAATACTTACATAGTACTCCATGCCAAAACCAAGAACTTGTTAGCAAACATGCATGATCCAAGTCCATGTTAAGTGCCTAATGCATCGCATACAAAATGTCGCTAAGATAGGCTCGGCTAATCCTAGACATGTCATGTGAAAATGCACAATTAACACATATTCAATTTTTGAATTGAAGTACTGATGCAGTTAGCGTGATGTACCGAGCCTAATGCATGTAATACAAATGCATGGATGCACACATGCATAGCATAAGGTATGCTAAAATAAATGTGCCCTAATACTAACCATCAAAGCAGGTAAGTAAAAGGGAAGAAAGAAGTGGGGATTGGAAGACATTCACACACCCACACTTATTACAAGTTTGCCCTCACTCGGAGGGACCGAATAAATATTACAAATTAATTAACTACGCAAGCTAATTAAATATTACAAATTAATTAATTAATTAATTAACTAATTAATTAAAGCAGGAAAGCGTCTCGGGAAACGCGCCACCATGCACAAGCTGCCTCTGTTTTCCTTCCTTTCCTCCTCTGGAGGCTGTCAAAGCCTCAGGACTACATCCTTGGACAGAGGGGATCATCACCGGCTGAATGGAACTTCCGCCGGCAGTGTGGTATGGCCATCGGCACAAAATAGGGTCTGTCGGCAGAGAAAAATGTGCCGGTCGGCACATTACACTGCCGGTCGGCAGAGTATTCCTGCAGAACCTGCAACTCACAGCAACAAAGGGCAAAACAAGGCATGGCAGCATATTTCAAGGCATGTATGCATCAACCATGTCTCTTATCATTGTGATGACTCAAAGGGACATGTGCCTCGGTTCTCGGACCACCAATCACGCATTTCCATGCATGATGGCCCAAGGAACCAAGTATGCAACTTTGGTTTCAAATGCATGCAAACCAATCAAACAAATTAGGCCCAATTCCTATCACCAATTCAAGGAACAAGGCATGCATGCGAAATGCAATGCAACCTAGGCATACAAGCTAGGAATGCAACACGGCATGGCAATCAACTCATGCAAGCATACAAGCATGCATATGGCAATACAAATGAGTGCAAAGATGGACTTAAACATGAATTAGGCGGCTCTAAAAAAAGGCCTAAAACAGTAGCCAAAGTTCTATGAAATGAAGGCTAAATGGCATGCACACACACATGCACATAAGGGCCAACACTTAAGCACAAATCAAACAACATTCAAGCACACTTGAAAGGAGGAAACATGGATAATTGGCATGCAACACGAGCCCTAAAATCATGTTAGGATGGTGCCAAACCAAGCAACAAAATCAAGCCAAAACATGCAACAAATAGTCCAAGTGTTCAAAGCAAATCAATAAGGCATTGAACTACACTTAACATGACCAAACATGGCATGCATTATACAACTAAAAACAGATTTTTAGCATGTTAAAACAAGGCCAAAGGACTCCTTAGATGGCACCTAAGTGGCTCAAATTCAAAGGCATGTAAAGGCACCAAAACATGGAGCATTGCAAAACATGCTTTCAAAGCATTAAAGAGACATGCAAGGCAATCCAACAAGCATGGAAATGGGACTGAAATAGCATGTAGGATGATTCCAAATCATCAAAACAATGCAAAGATGGCATGCTACACATGCACACACTCAAGGCCAACAAGCCCAAATGCAAAGGAGCTATATAATGCATGCAAAGATCAACCCAAACGACTATGGACAGAGCTAAAGCATGGCAAAATAAGCACATAAACTTCACAAATGCAAGCCTAAAACATGTTCCAACAAAGGCTAACAACCTAGAACATGTTAAGGCACAAATAAGGCATTACATGGCAACTATGCTAAACATGCATGGAGTTCCAAAACCAACTTTAAATCATGTTATATCATGGATATATAAGCATGAAAAACATACCAAACATGCTCAACACACACTCAAGCATAGGCTTCTTTAAGAGGCCAAAATATGCCCTTTTCAAGGACAACAAGGAGAGGGGGTGGCCCTCTCCTTCTTGAGACTTCAAAGCATCATCTTCACCACTGAAATCCCTCAAGATTTCAGTGGTGAAGAGACCTCAACACCAAAATCCCGGAGCTAGCACAAAATGGCTCAAAATGAGGCCTTTCAAGGCCTAAGGGTGGTCAACAACCCTCAAACAACAAAACACTCTTAATAAACAATAAAGAGGGCTTAAAAATAGAACTTTTTTATGTTATACAATAATCACAAAAACAGCTCTAAGATAGATGAAAAATCAATGCAAAAAAGGGGGAAAAAGGGACTAGTTTCTCACCCTTGTAGCCTTCTTCAACAAAGATGCTCCAATGGCCTCCTTGAGCTTGAATCTAAGACCAAAACTTCAAAACACACTCTTTAGAACCTCAGCTCCTAGAGGAAGGTGAAACACTAGGTGTTTGTGTGCAATAGTAAGGCACAAAACACCTAGTGAACAAAATGGAAGAGAAAGAGAGATAGGTGAGTGTATCTAACCCTAACCCTAGAAAACCAGAGCTCTCCTCTGTCTTTTTTCTCTCAAAAATGTCTAAGCCCTCCTCTCTTTGCCTTAGAGAGAGTGCCTCTCTATAAGCCTCTTGTAAAGCTTATCAAACAAGCTTTGCAAGAGGGAGATCCCTCCATACACGTGTATGGAGGGGAGCAAAAGTTATACAGCTGTCCAAAAATATCTGCAAAAGCAGATGAACAGCAATCGGCCGGCAAAAAATGCCATCTTGGCCAAACAAAGTGCCGACCGGCACAAAAAAGTGCTGACCGGCAACAAATAGTGCCGACCGGCAAACTAAATTGCCGGTGGCAGCAAAAACCAGCCGGTGGCATCTAGCCACTGCCGGTGGTGGGTGGGGATGGTCTACAAGCCCCACCCTGCCTCTCAAAGGCAAGATACAAGTGTTTGGTGTAAAACCAGACACTAAACGGTCGAGTTCGGGGATCCCGAGGCAAGGCGTGCGAGCCGAGACCTCCGGGAACTCCAAACGAACACAAACATGGATAATCACCGAGTGTTCAAACGGTGACGTCCAAGTCTTGAGGACGGTCAAAAATGGGGTGTCTACACAACCATGGACAATGACTAAAACATTAGCAATTGATAGTTGGTCAACACTGACACAATCACATAAATAACATATTTATGTCAACGACTTACAAGTCCCAATTACTTTTCATTTTCCCTTTAACAACAGATAAGCATACTAGCTCTATCATCATTTCCACAGATATGTATAAAAACTATATCTCACATTCAGATAAGCATAAAAACTATATCCACATTCTCAACCGATATGTATAACAACAATATCCACTGATAAGCATATAAGCTGTATCCACATTCTACAACAGATATGTATATCAACAATATCCACAGATAAGCATACAAGCTGTATCCACACTTCACAAAGATAAGCATATGAGCTCTATCTTCACTTCTCTAGACAAGCATATGAGCTGTGTCTACGGAGTTCATCCCCTATCTCCTCCCAATACCTATCCGGTTTAGAGGTACATCCCCTATCTTCCCCTAAACCGCGGAGTGCATCCCCTATCTCCTCCTCTACACATAACGTATATAAACACATTGGTTCTATATACAATCACACAATACACACAATTAATGTATTCTATCAACCGTCAAGTTCCATGACACATTCCATTGATTAGTTTCCGTTTACCTAATCATCATGCATTGTCTACAACAATCTCGACTATCCTCCACCGATAGCCCAAAGCAGTTATTTCTAAAACAGAAAATAAATGCACAAATGGATATTCAATCAACATTTCATTTCCTCATTTCTCACCAATTAATTATCCCAATTAATTAAACAATGTAATTAGGCCATTTTCCATAATTACTATTTCAACCCTTAGGTCCCATTTTCATCAATGATTCAACAATCATTCCATTTTTCTATGCCAAATATGCATCTAGGTTTATTATGAATTAAACCCCAACTTTTGTAAAATTACACAAAAGCCCCAAACTTTCACAAAAATTACCAAACCAAGACCAACATCTCAAAATACCAAAATTTAAAGACAAAACCCATAGAGAGGAGTAGGATATCCCTACCTTGAAGTTTCAGCCAAAAAGAGATGAAGACTCCAAGATCAACTTGCTCCAAATCCAAACTTTTTCAGATTAAATCGAAGCTCTTAACACCCTCTACCTTTTTAACAAAGGCCCTAGGCTAGATTCACACCCTAGGGAGATCAAACCTTAGAGAGAGTGCAAGTTTAGAGAGAGAGAGTGTCGGATTAAGGGTTTGCTCAAAGAAAAGAAGTGAAAAAGTGATGTTTTAGACGCTGCTGTGCGCTGATATAAAACACGCTCGCTCGAGCGAAGGATTGGTCGCTCGAGCGACCAGACACAGAAAACTCTCGCTCGAGCCAAGAAGTTCTCGATCGAGCGAAGAAAAACCCAGACCGCTCGAGCCACGAAAAGCTCGCTCGAGCCAAGAAAGACAGCTCTCAGGTCCAGAACCGGTGCAACACAACTCTCGCTCGAGCGACAAACTCCTCGCTCGAGCGAAGGACCAAAAATCTGGGCAGCAACACTAGGCTCCCAAACGCAACCAACCTGCCCAACGCATCTTATAACTCAATATACAAAGTAAAGAGGATGCAAACTAGAAAATAAACAACTACCAACATTCACGGACACATGTCCGGATCACTGTACGACAAGGGTAAGCCTGGGATCACTATAAAACCCCTCTTTTTCATTTTTGATTTCAAACCCTAGGTTTTACCAAAAACCCTCAAACCACTATAATCTTTTGAAATAGCCAATAACTAACGTAAAACTCATACAAGAGTGAAAAATCCCTACCTCAAGCTTAGAAGAGGAAAAAGGAAGAAAAGCCCAAAAGTTGACGGTGACGAAACAACGATTTGCTCCGATCAAAACGAAGCCCTCGACAAGCTCTACACTTAATCTCAAAGGAGTAAGGTGAGGAGATGCTTCTAAGTGAGTCGATTTGAAGATCTTTGAGAGAAAAAGTGAGTTTAGAGAGAAAGAAGAGTGACTCACGGTTTAGAGAGGGGAAAGAGAAGCTAAAGTGAAGAAAATGGTAAGTGAGGGCCCTATTTATAAAGCTAGGTTAAAGTGAAATAAAGTCTCAAAGTCAACCCAAAAGAACAAGTCAAAATCCCTAAGAAGTAAGGCCCAAAACCAAACTAAAATCTAGAAAAAAAAACTCACAGGGGTCGACCCTTGTGTCGGTGGTGTCGACCCTTCAGGAAGAATTGAAAAAAATTGACAATGGTAGCAGCAGACAAGGTGTCAACCCTTGGACCAAAGGTGTCGACACTAAATTTCAGCAACTAAACCTAGATTCTGTAGTAGATGACGGTCGACCCTTCCTAGACTGGTGTCAACACAAAATTTCAACAGCTATTCCAAGAACATAGCAATAAGATGGTGTCGAAACCTCCAAGGCTGGTGTCGACCCTCGGAGCAGAACAAGGCAAGGAAAAGAAGGCAGTGTCGACACCAGCAAGGATGGTATCGACCCCTGAAGCCAAAACCAAACATGAAGAAAAGGGAACGACCATCACGAATATGGTTTCCCGGATTCAAAATTAATAAATGGGTCGGGTCCAAATCAGGATCACTATAACACTCATGTCATACACAAGCACACACCAACTTTACTAACCCTCACACCACACTAGTAGCTTAGAGTCTATGTTGAATACACAGACCTACACTACTACTAGACAATTCACTCAACACACTTTATTTGTGTTCTCACTTTTATATGTGACTTTCCATTTATCTCTCACATTTATAAATCTATACAAATGAAAAGATGGTGGTCATGGTGAAAGCGAAAGACTGTCACAAAACTTAGTGCTACAATTGTGACGACCGTTGCAGGGATGACTGCAAAAACTAGTTCAATGGAGCAGGGCAGTGCGATGATTTCACTGCACCCCTGGTTCTGAGGCAATGTTTTTGTGCTTTCAATTGTTAATCTCTCATCTCCATATCAATGGAATGCCAAATTATTAGAATAAATCAGAATTTTATGTGGTAAAAAGAATTACAGTATTTCATGTAGGTATGAGATGCATGAATGGTGTTATTGTGACGATCGCCTCCTTAATTAAGTGCATTAATTAAATTAGTTATGTGTTTAATGTTGATCATGTGATTATGTGTTAATTGTGAATTAGGAGCCATGTAGTTTATGTATCGTATTGTTTGTGCCATGTATTATCGTGAACAGATTCGTATAGGTGTGGATTAAACCTGTCTGAATCGCTAATGTTAATAAGTTAGAATTAAATAAAAGGATATGAAATTAGAGCCTAATTCACATTAGGCAAATTAAAAACTAGCTTGATTTAAGTCATAAATGTTAGAGGTTAATTTAATTTATTTGAGTTAGTTAACTACAATTTAAGCTACAAAATTTAATTATTATTATATTAGTTATTCTACTCATTTATTCACCCATTCACTTGGTATAAGGAAAACAGTGGGTTTTGTTAAGTCATACTCAACACACATACGTGGAGAGAGAGAGGGAGATTCAAGAGAGTGATTGTGAGCTCAGTTAGAATACTAAGAGGAAGAAGAAAAAAACACCAAGAG
Organism: Camellia sinensis; assembly: GCF_055761805.1. Lineage (NCBI taxonomy): Eukaryota > Viridiplantae > Streptophyta > Magnoliopsida > Ericales > Theaceae > Camellia > Camellia sinensis. The sequence continues at coordinate 107,131,145 of NC_138962.1, forward strand.
GAAGAAGAAAATTTAAGGGAAAGTAGGAATTCAACTCAATTCTTTAACTCTAGGTAAGAATTCCTTGCTTGTATCTCACCAATTTGAAGAATCACATTCATATTTATGGAATTCTAAATCATTTAAGAAGAATATAAACTTGATGAGGTGAATCAAACTTGATTGTAAGAGATATTGATATAAATGGAAATTTCATACATGCATGACAAGATTTTTAAAGATTCATGATCATACATTCATGTCCTAGTGCCAACCTCCCATTGAAGAGAAAACTCCATGGAAATTCAAGATTAGCCAAGAACATATAAGTGTGATTGAAGTTTGGTTCATATACTTAGAGGCTTACTTCATGCATGGTTTCATATGTAAAGAATGAATGAATTAACCTTTAATTCAACATGCATGACTTATTTCATGGACATTTGATTTCATTCATTTAATTTCTTACATAATCTCCATAAGTCTAATAGTTTGGAAAGGATTTTCTCATCAATTTTACAACTTGAAGCTTTGAGATACTTAGTTATGTGTTTATGGTTTTAGTTGAAATCTTGAGCTTTTAACTTGTTCATTTGAACCTTGTTTACAAGTTTGAGTTTGTGTTTCATAATCAAGACTCAAAGTTAACCATGTTTATATGAGTTTTTGGAAATGAATTGCATGAAAATAGGATTGTTTTTGCAAGGGAACACGCTGCTCAAACAGAGCAGAATTCAGACTTATTTCAAACCCAGGCCGCACGTGCGGCTAGAGGCACCGCACGTGCAGGGTGGCTGGTGAAGACTCGGCTCATTTTTCGTTTCTCTTTTTTACCTCATGGGCCTCCAATTGCATGGTTTTAAAATGTTTTCATGACCTTTGGCATCTCACAAGTGCATTAGAGTGCATAAATGAAAATTAGAACCAAATTAGTAAAGATGAATAGTTATTGAAGTAGTAACAACTGAATTGAATAGAATTGACTAGCAACATGAAAGTTATTGAGTTGTTATGCTTGACTCTATTTGTTTAGGTCAGACGCCGAACCAATAGCACGTGTTTATCAAGAGCCCACTGTGAGTAACAATATTGTAAAGATTTGTTCATTTGTATATATCTTCAATTTGATAAATCATATTGTTTTCCAAAATGGTACTCTTTATTGATTGAATGATGATCCTACTTTGAACAATATTCGTGGCATCCATAGCATATTGCTATTGTTATTGTTATTGTCATTGATATTATTATTGTTACAAAGATCTCTATCAGTTCCAAATCTTGGAACTATCGTTATTGTATGATGGCCATCAATTGATTGTTTGGTCTTTAAGACCTATTGTATTGTATTGTTGCTATTGGATGTACCACGTATGACCTACATGAATATGAATATGATTGAAAATGATTGATCGAATCAAATGATTGAATTGTTGATTGACAAAGCATATTGATTGGAATCGATTGTTTCAGAGACCGTAAGGACATCATATTGATTGAAATCGATTGTTTCAGAGGCCGTAAGGACATCATTCTTAACCTCTTTACACATTTGTTATTCACTGGGCTTTAGCTCACAATTTTATATATATATATATATGTAGGTGATCGAGCACCAGACCAAAGCTAGTGGTGCCAACCGGAACCTTTGTTTTGTCAAGCCAGCTATTGTGCCTTATAGCGAGGTTCCGAACCTTCGTGTGTCAAGGCTTTTTGAGTGGTCAATCCACCCTTTTTATTTTGCTGAGTGTAAAGAATGTTTAAGACTTTTGCTTACACTGTCTTGATGATGGGATTAATTTCCTAACTTGCATGTTGTTATATATGTATGTGTTTATGGCTTAAGTGGTTATGTATATGAAAGTTTATTTTTACTCAAGTCCTCACAGCTCATTTGATATTCTCTTATCATTGATTGGCTTTTGCAAGCCCCTTCATACTATATTATTGTCATTATTGTTAAGCAGGCCTTTGGTAATCACGGATTATTGGCCGGTTACAGAACTAAACCTATAGGGGCGGGTTTGGGTCTTGACAATTATAAATAAAATTTTCCAAATTTTCTAATTTCTTTGTGAGAACCCTTTTTGACAATATTGTTATGATAACTAACATGGTTAATAAACCATAAGAATGTCACAATTAGTCCATTCCATTTCAAGCACTTCATTGATAAAAGAGACAAAGTACAAGAGTTTAACCAGACCATACTAGATTAAACATGACAAACAAAACAAGAAAATAGAGCTTACAAAAACTTGAAAAACACAAGAACTACAAAGGCCTAAAACTAGTAGAATAGCAAAAAGACCGAATGTCTGAGAAATAGAAGAGCTAGCTGATTGAATTCTTTATGTAGCTGCAAAACTAGATGGAGCTTAGCTTGAGAGAAGAAGCTATTGTTTGTCATAGTAAAGCTGAAAAGCTAAAAAGACTTAACTAGGAAGTAGATGTCATACATCCATGGAGCTAAATCAACATGAATATCCTTACTGCCTTTTAACTGCCTAAACAATTAATCCTAACATACCAACCCCTACTGAAGGAAAGTAAGGCAAAGAAGCACAACATGAATCCACTAGAGAAAACAAACAAACAAAAAAAGGAAAGATCAATGCTAACTTGTGAGGAGGAAACTAAAGACAACGGAGATAACTTATACAGTCTTTTCTGACTTACAATTTACTTGTGAGACTGGCAAATGTGTTGTTCTTTGCACATTACCAGAATATGTGCTAACCCATTTATAGTATTGTGCAAACTTATACAAGTCTTTTCTAACTTACAAATTACTTGTTCAAAATAAGAGGTGAAAAAAATATTTAAAAACCTACTATGCAGTTGTTGAATGGAAAAGAATGCTATATATGTCATTAGTTCTTTTTTTTTTTTTTTTGGTGGGGAGGGGGGGGGGGAACTACAGAGCAGTGCCTCTTATGTCAATTTTGCACTTTAATTTTTAAGTTTGTATCAATTTGGTCCAAAACGACACAAATACTTCAATACTCCAACAGGACACAAAATGATAGAAAATATGGGTTGGGTAACATCCAGGAAATTTAATATCAATGTGTCATTTTGGATTGTATAAAGATTCGAGTGGAGAATAGATAAGATGGATGCACCCAAATTTTATCGGGAAAAGAATTGAAATGGATCACTCTTTTATATATTTAATCACCTCAAACCTAATAGAGAAGAATGACAAACCAAGGTTCACAATAATTTATGCTTTCCTGAGATCGTGGGTGCCAGTTGGTACTTCACAGTTTGAAGTGGGAGAAGTTAACAATGGGTTTGCCAACGGTGAAGTTCACAATTATGTGAATAAAAGTACAGAAAAAAAAAACAAAACAAAAACGAAACGAAACAAAACAAAAGTGAAATGCAGCAATTTGAACAACCAAAAAACAACTTTGTACATTTTCTCACTTCTCTACTTCCTCCTTTTCTTTTTTTTCTTGTTTCCTCGTTCATTTATGGTATTTTGCGTCCTCTAATGGAAAAAGGTATGTTTTTTCAAGTATTCAAATCCCTTCATGAGTGTCTCTGCCTTCACTACCATCTTTTCTCGTGCAAAGTCACAAGCATCCGCAAAAACTTCCTACCCCATAAGGGAACTCATCATAAAGATGAGATGGTGTCATCCCAACCTTATCCACAACCTAATCTGTTAAAGAAAATTGAATTTCAAATCATTATCAAATAGATTAAGGTATAAATCACTTTGTAAATGTTAATCATTTGAAAAACAGGATATGTCTTCAAGAACTTGGTGATTCACAAAAACAACATAACTAAATTCACTTTTCGTTGGGAGCTGACATGTACTTAATATTGAACCTAAATAGAATCAGCAATATTTTTGTTTGCAAATGTATCTAAACGTTGAGAAAAATGTAAACCTAATCAGAAACATTTTCTGGAACAGAGGGCATTCTTTCCGCAACACAAGGAAGTGCTTTCTATTGAAAAAATAAATTATTTGCAAATACAATGGTCCAAATTTCAAAGAAGCAAATTATATTCTAATAGAACAAACAAACAAACAAACAAATTTCTTTTTCTTTTTTTTTTTAGCGGCCTATGTAGGTAACAAAAAAAATATGGCTAGCTTTATATAAGAATAAAAAAAGGGGTGGCATTGTATACTTCAGTTCTACACCTAAGAGAACATAGAAAATGTAAAAATATATTTGGTGGAACACACATAGATTGGTATATGAGCAGCAATACCCACATATTACATATAAGTCATAAAGTGACTCCTACATAACCATCCAACTCATCCACATTCCGACAACTTAGAGCATTTTCACGTTGATCAACAAAAAAAAGCAGAAGCAAGATTTCACCATTAATTATAACTTGAAAAACTCTGCTTATTATCAACAACTCCCACCTCACACCCATGCACACACACACAAACATGCATACCAAGAAAACAAAAAAAAAACAAAAACCACCCAAATAAAAAAAAGAAAACAAAAGAAAACTACTTATCAAAAACATAAAACAAAACAAATAAAACATACACTTTTCCTGTTTCAATACCCTTCAAATAAAATATACCTGCTAACTTTTCAAAGCAACCAAGGCCACATGCAAGAGAGTCGTATGCACTCGCAATGGCATATTTGTTTCCTATGACAAAACATCCCGAAAAGGCAAGAGAATTTGGTTAATAACAAATAGCAACCAAGTTCAAGCTCTTTTAACGAAAAACGCAAGTAAAGGACCAAAGTTTATGATTTCATTAACTATTACTGTAAAGTCTTAGCTAGTCTATCTGTTAAAAGATGAAACAATTTCTTAAAATGTCCCAAAAGATAACATGATGTTTTTTTTGGGGGGGTGAATAAGTCATAACATAAAAACAGAAAATTATAAGAAAGCAAGGGGTATGCCCCAGGCCCTGCAGAACTATACAATGCAAAAGACCAACAGCTAAAACCAGGAAAAAAGGCTAAGACAGAAAGGCTAGCATCTAGACACAAAGCAATCTAAAACAAACTAACCCATACTTCTGTTTTAAAAACCATATCTAAATAAAAAGGACCCTGAACAAAAACAAGACACAGAGAAAAAAGAGCACAGCTAGACAGCACAACAGTAAACCAAACCAAAAGAGCAGCAAGATATTGCAATTCATAGCAACAAGATCAGCAGAGCAGCAACAGATCAGCAGAGCAGCAGATCAGCAGAGCAGCAAGATATTACATTGCAGCAGACAGATAGCAGACGCAGATCTGTACAAATTCAGAAAAATAAAGACACCAACAGTCCTATTTGAGAACATCTAAAAGGGCTGGTGCATATTTGTAGCCTGGCCCTCTTGATGACCGTCAAGCTCTCACTAAACAGAGCAACCTCCAACACACCTCAACCTCCAACATGATGTTACAGGCAACTAGGCATTAATACTTGCATGTTTTCTTTGAGAGCATTATACAAGGTTTCTTTGTAATTGCAGTTACAAAAAGATTTGGAAGCTGATATTCTATCCTGCATTTTTAGCACAAAAATTGATTCTTCCATCAATGAATGGAAAATATAAGAATAGAATTTAGACGAATACCAACAATGAGCAATGACTTCCTAATTTGGCACCAAGCTAGTAAATGGTAAATGGCAATGACTTCAATTTATTTATATATATATATATATAACAATCTAGTAGAATAAATATATCTAAAGGGAAAGTCTCTCATTCCAAACATTTTTTACCATGTCATGTTTTGGAGTTTGCCCAAAGAATTCTGGAGTGACAAAGTAACCAGGGATTTCTCTCCAATGTTTAAGATTTTGATCTTTGGTCAACCGCATTATCTGGAAAAGAAACCCATTTTATCAAAAGATTAGAGGCCATTTGTTACTATTAAATGAATTTCCCCATTTGATTTCTTCTTGTTCTTTGTCATATCGCCCACTCCCCAATGAGTTTAAACAGATTAACATGTAAATTTGAAAAAAAAAATTAAAAAAAAAAACTCTATAAGACTATATGGTATACCAATTTCAAATAGTTTCATCTCTTTTTTCAATATATGCCTTGGATCTTGATACTCCCAAGTAGGGTAGGTGGCCACTCAACTCTCTTTTACTCAAGGAAGCCTCAATTCCTCCAACTGCAACAGATTGCCTTCATGAATTTTGACCAAACTAGATGGCTTCATAATTATCGAATGTGGTCTAGCATGCAAGGAGAAAGGTTTAAAAATGTGAATTGTATTGTATTTTATATTATCCATTATGGGTAATTTAGTCTTCTAGATTATTAGGGTTTATTCTAGTAGATTATATATTTGTACTTAGCTTTGGTTTTGATTAATTCAATAAATAGAATTCCTCCTCAGTTATCGTGGTATCAGAGCAAGGTTACAAACATTAGAATACTTGTCACAGGTCATCATCGACTATTGCAGCTGTCTCTCTTTCATCGCAAGGCCATCGCAGCTCTTTCTCTCTCTTCGCAAGGTCGTTGCAAGGCTTTGCTGGGATTCTCTTCTTCGCACATCGAAGCAGTTCATCTCACACTTGCTGGTTCTAGTTCTGGTTCAGTCGAAACCCTAGGAAGCCTTCATTCCTGGTTTCTGGTTCATTCGGAGACCTAGGTTGCGTATCTCACTGATCTTCTCTTTGTTTCAACCTATCTCTATCTCTATCTGGTTCAGTTGAGGAGGAAGAGAACGACAAGGACCAAAATTGCTACTCTTGGGATTGGCTTGCAGTGTCAAAAATGTGGCTTCTTATTCTACTTTCTCAAACTATTTGACAGGTCGTTTATCTCTCTCTCTCTCTGTTCTCTGTTGCTTTTCACCCTGTTTTGAATTCACTGCGTAGTTTGGGTATAGCAATATAGCTGATGATAAATTGCAAGCTATCAATACTAAGTTGGATGGTATCAATTATTCTTATTGGTCTCATGTAATGAAGAATTTTATAATGAGTAAAGGCATATGGAACTATGTTATTGGTGTAACTATTAGACCTATGGAATCTAAAGAAATTGAGGCTGATGTTGCTAAATGGGTTAAGGAAAATGCACAAATTCTTACTTGGTTTCATAATTCAGTTCAAACTACCATTGGTATGAATTTTTCCAAGTATTCTACTTCTAAACAAGTTTGGAACTATTTAAAAACTATGTACTTTGAGTCTAACTTTGCAAAACAGTATCAACTTGAGATGTCTATTTGCAGTGCTAGTCAGAAAGATAGGTCCATTCAAGAATTCTACAATGAGATGACAACTTATTGGGATCAACTTGCTTTAATGGAACCATCAAATTTGCAGTTACTTGATAGTTATACCAAGTATCGGGAGAAGCAACGTCTTGTTCAATTTCTTATGGCCCTTCGTGATCAATTTAAGCCACTTCGGGGAGCTATTCTTCATCAGTCCCCCTTGCCTTCTGTTGATGGTGCTATCCGTGATGCGGAAGAAACTCGGTTCAAGGTGGCTCATGGTGCTCCTGCCTCCCAGTCAGTTTTTGTCACTCCTCTACTCTTGCCTACCCCACCATTTCATTTATTTCAAGTTACTGGTAAGCCCAAGCCTCGGGTTTCCATGGATGAGTACAGCTTCTGTCATCAGAAAGGTCATTGGAAACATGCTTGTCCTAAACTTTTACAGCCCAAGGGTCGTTCGTCTGGTCCACCATCCTCTAAGCCGACATCTTTAGGATCTCGCTCATCTGCCACCTTCTCTACACCAGTTTCTGAGAATGATCCATCTTCCAATATGCAGTCTATGTTTGAGCAGTTCAAGTCTTTCATGGTGGCCAATCCAAATCTTTCGTCCCAAGCCTCCGCTATGACTACCACTCAGTTAGGTTTGTCTGGTTCATCCTCTTCAGGTAATATCCACACTTCGTGGATTTTTTATTCAGGTTGTTCACATCATATGACCGCTGTTGCATCTTGCCTTAGTAATTATGTCTCCCCTTCTTCTTCTATCACTATTGTTACCGCTGATGGTTCTTCTATGCATGTTCACTCTATTGGTTCTGTTTTCTCTTCCCATTTGTCTCTTTCTCCTGTATTTTATGTGCCTCACCTCTCACTCAGTCTTATTTCTATTAGTCAATTATCTGATTTTGGTTTTGACGTTGTTTTCTCTTCTTCTCATTGTGTTATGTAGGATCGGGTATCCAAGAGGCAGATTGGGATCAGGCGTAGAGGTAGGGAACTATATATCTTGAACAGCTTACATGTTCCTCTAAAAGTGTCTTCTACTGCATTGTCTTCTTTTTGTTTAAACAATAAGTCTTCTTTATTTTATATTTGGCATTCTAGGGTAGGTCATCTGTCGAGTGACCATTTGAGGATGTTAGTTTAGTCTGGACATTTAGGCAATTTTTCCATTTATGATATTTCGGAGTGTTGTGGTTGTAAAATGGCTAAAATGTCTGCTCTTCCTTTTAATAAAAGTAGTTCTATTTCTTCTTCTTCTTTTCAATTGGTTCATACTGATGTTTGGGGTCCTTCCCTATAGTTACCGAGGGTGGTTCGCAATATTACGTGTCTTTTGTGGATGATTACAGTCGGTTTACCTGGGTGTATTTGATGACCCGAAAATCTGATTTTTACAAAATATATTCTAATTTTCACTCCATGATTTGCACTCAATTTTCTACCACCACTAAAGTTCTCCGTTCTGATTTGGGGGGTGAATATTACTTGTCCGCGTTTGAGGAGTTTTTAGCTACTCATGGCACTATTCATCAGTCTACATGTTCTATGTAACGCCCTCAAAATTAACCCATTAAATATCATCGACATGCATTATTTAAAGAAGACATTTTATTAATTCATTCATCAGAGTATTACTAAATAATCGAATAAAATGCCCTACAGGCTTACATCTTTCCAAGCCAACACTTGGATACAAAAATACGAGTTCTAACTCAATACAAGAAAAGCCCTAGGCTTGAGTTTTTACATGTACTAACAAATAAAAGCAAACAACAGAAAAAAATAGTCTTCAGAATCCAAGTCCTTCCAAGCTAAGTCCTTGGAGGTAGCTTATCCCCTGAACCTGAAAATGATGTTCCCATAAAGGGTGAGCCACAGCCCAGTAGAAATATACTAAACCACATATAAGTAACGAATAAAGCAATAGCATCCAACAGATGGTTAACCAGGATAATCAATTACTTCATTTTACAGTCTCATGACACTATTGTCTAAGATACGTTTTACTTTCCAATTTTATCAACATGGCTCAGAACCTGGCCAAACTTACAACAGTGAATCACATATATCATATTCACATCCTTCCAATATCAACAAACAAATGAGACTCAAGCTCAAATCAAACACTTCATACTTCCAGATTGATACACATTTTAGTGCTGTATCAATAAAACACTTCTATATAAATAAGCACACATAAAAGTGATGCTAATGGAGTCCATCCCCTATCTCCTCCCAAACAAAATCCGGTTTAGAGGTCCATCCCCTATCTTCCCCTAAACCGTGGAGTACATCCCCTATCTCCTCCCACACACAAAACAATGTATGCAAATGCAATGCTCAACCAATACATGTATTTTCTGTATCAATGCCATAGTCAAAATTAATGACTTAACCAATGTGATTAGTTCCAGTTATTCCTAATCCACATGCAATGTCTACAACAATCACGACTATCCTCCACCGATAGCCCAAAACAGTTATTTCTAAACTGAAAATAACTATGTCCACAATTCAATAGACAAATGATACAAATTATCCAATTATGCCATTTAATCAATGAATTTCCCCAATTCCATGAATTTAATCATCATTTCCCAATTCCATGAATTACTTATACAAATCAATTCAATAATTCAACTAGGATTTTTCCCAAAATTTACCAAAGTATTCCCAACATATTAAAATACCAAAACTTAGAACGTAACCTATAAATTGGAGTAGGAAATCCCTACCTTACAGAAAACAACCCAAATGGTGAAGACAGAGATGAGTACCCAAATACCAAAGTGCTCCAAATTGCCAAATGTTCAGATTAAATGGAAGCCCTCGACCCACTCTATCTTTTTAATGAAGGATCTAGGGTAGAAACACTCCCTAAGTGGATCAAATCTAAGAGAGAAGGTGAGTAGGGAGAAGGAGAAGTCGGACCTAGGGTTTGGAATCCAAAGAAGATGAAAAAGACTGATCAAATCCCGCTGCTGTGTATATAAACTGGACAGGCTCGCTCGAGCGAAGACTTGGTCGCTCGAGCGACCAGACACAGAGAAACTACGCTCGAGCCAGGGAAGCCTTGCTCGAGCCAACAACCCAAAAGCTCGCTCGAGCGAAAGAAAGCTCGATCGAGCGAAGAACTCAAACCCTCAGGCCTGAAACCAGACTCACGCTCGAGCGAAGGAACTATTGCTCGAGCGAAGAACAAATTAACTCGCTCGAGCGAAGAAAAGCTCGCTCGAGCCAAGAATGCAAAGCTACAGGTCCATTCAGGACGCCAACTCTCGCTCAAGCGACCAAACCCCAGCTCGAGCGAAGAACAAAAACGACATCTCGCTCGAGCGACAAACTCCTCGCTCGAGCGAATAACCAAAATTCTGGACAGCAACACTTGGTTTCTAAACCCAACCAACCTGAACAAACCTGCCCAACACATCCTATAATTCCAAATAAGAAAATAAGGAACAACAACAACAACAATTATACAATGACAGAATCTACGGAACAGTCCGGATACAATAATCAAATGGGAAAAGACCGGGGTCGCTATATTCTAACACTCCTACCCAAAATGGTTGAGCTAAGCGCAAACATCACCATCTCCTTGATACAGCTCACTCTTTGTTGCTCTTGTTTTTTGTCCCTTCTGTCTTTTGGGGAGAAGCCGCGCTCACTGCTGCATATCCTCTCAATCAGATGACTACTCCTCTTCTCCCCGGCTCATCTCCGTATGAGCATCATTTTGGTGTTACTCCCAATTATTCTCTTTTGTGTATTTTCGATTTTGCATGCTTTGTGCTCCTTCCTAAACGGGCGCACTCTAAGCTTAGTTCTCGTTGTGTCCTATGTGTCTTTTTAGGGTATGGCATTAATAAAAAAGGTTATCGATGCTATGATCCTGCCACCAAAAAGCTATATGTGTCTAGGCATGTCACCTTTTAGATTAACTACCCTACTACACTATACCTTCCACCCATGTTCCTCTTACCACGGATGAATTTGTTCATGTTGACCCATTTCCTCAAGAATGATGAGTTTGTTTCTGATCTTGAGGTCTCTACCTTGCCTCTTACTAGCACTTCTAATATCTCGCCAGCTCCCTCTCCATCTCCTGCTTCCCCTGCTCCTCTTCTTGTTTATCAGTGCCGCAAAGTACTTTTGAGCTCGCCTATCTCTAGCTCTACTATCCCTCCAACTGTTTCTTTGGATCCTGCTCCTCCTATACATCGCTTTCCAAAGCGAGACCGTCATCCACTGAACTGGTATGGTTTTGGTAATGCATGTTTTTCCCTTTCCTATTTGTCTTTTCTTTATTGTCTTCATACTTATTTTGAGCCTAGGTCCTACAAGGAAGCTTGTCATGATCCCAATTTGACTGCTGCCATGAATGACGAGTTAATTGTTTTCGCTAACACCCAGACTTGGGATTTGGTTCCATTTCCTGCTGGCAAGAATGTTGTAGGTTGTAAATGGGTGTATAAGGTCAAAACCCTTTCTGATTGTTCTTTGGAACGGTACAAAGCTCGTTTGGTTGCCCAGCGCTTTTCTCAGGAGTATGGGATTGATTACGATGAGACTTTTGCTCCCGTTGCCAAGATGACTACTATTCGCACTCTTATTTCTATTGTCGCTGCCCATCAATGGCCTTTGTTTCAACTTGATGTCAAAAACACCTTTCTGAATGAGCATCTTGCAGAAGAAGTGTATATGTGTCCTCCACTGGGTCTTTCTCACCCTCATAGTGTTGTTTGTCGTCTTCGTTATGCCCTATATGGTCTCAAGCAGTCTCCTCGTGCTTGGTATGAGTGATTTCACTCTGTTGCACTTCAGCTTGGTTTTCGCCCTAGTCATCATGATTGTGCTTTATTTGTTCGGCGCACTTCTGTTGGCATTATTCTCGTTCTCTTGTATTTGGATGATATGATCATCACTTGCTCTGATTGTAGTACTATTGAGGAGGTTAAGCATTAGTTGTTTCAGGAGTTCAAGATGAAGGAATTGGGGTCTCTTCGATATTTTCTTGGTATTGAGGTTACTACTTCTCTTACTGGGTATCTTCTTTCTCAAACTAAATATGCCCGTGATATTCTTTCTCGTGCCAATCTCACTGATGACAAAATTGTTGACACTCCTATTGAGTTGCATGCTAAGTTTTCTGCTTTTGATGGTGTTCCTCTTAAGGATCCCACTTTGTATCACGAGTTGGTTGGGTGCCTTGTTTATCTCATTGTTACTCGTCTGGATATCTCCTATGCTATGCATATTCTCAGTCAATTTGTTTCTGCTCCTTTTTCCACACACTGGGCTGCCTTACTTCGTACTTTGTGCTACTTTCATGGTACTTTTTTACAATGTCTGCTGTTATCTGCCTCTTCGGACTTGACTTTTCGTGCCTATGCTGATTCTGATTGGGCAGGTGACGTCTCTAATCGCAAATCCACTTTTGGTCTTTGTGTTTTTCTTGGAGATTCTCTCATAACTTGGAAGAGTAAGAAACAGTCTGTTGTTGCTCGTTCCACTGCTGAGGCTGTGTGTCGTGCCATGGCTCATGCTACTTCTAAGATCGTTTGGCTTCAGTCGCTTCTTTATGATATGGGTCTCTCTCTTTCTGATCCGACTCCATTGTATTGTGATAATCAGAGTGCTGTCTAGATTGCCCATAATTCAGTCTTCCATGAGTGGACTAAGCATGTTGAAATAGATTGTCACTTTGTCAGAGAGCCTCTTCAGGCTGGCACTATTACCCTCCCTTTTGTTCCCTCCTCTCTTCAGTTGGCCGATTTTTTTACGAAGAATCACACTGTTGCTCGTTTTCATTTTCGTTTTCTTCTTGATAAACTTCCGATGCTTTCTACGCTCGCATCCTCAGTTTGAGGAGGGGTGTGAATTGTATTGTATTTTATATTATCCATTAAGGGTAATTTAGTCTTCTAGGTTATTAGGATTTATTCTATTAGATTATATATTTGTACTTAGCTTTGGTTTTGATTAATTCAATAAACAGAAATCCTCTTCTTAGTTATCAAAAAACACAACGTGATATTAAACAAAGTTTTGCTTCTTGCAAAGGCGTAGAAGTCTAAATGATCAAAAGTCTTGCCTAGGTGTGTGTGGTAGGGAGGATTTTCAATTGTGGTATGTGGAAAGGAATTCCTTGTCAATTTTCTTGACATATCTCTTATTCCTTTATCATATAAGAGATTTTTCACCATGCCTGCATAAAAGTAAATCAATATATTCAATAAAAAAAACCTCATGACATTTCTATGACTCGTAAAATAGCAACGCATTCCATTTAAAGTTTGTAGTTCTCTCTAGAGACAAGAAGCCTTATTTTAAATCAGAGCATCCATAGTACTTTTCAAGCAAATTTGTGGCACACCTTAAGAAGAGCACAAAATCTTGCAATGCGGTTTGGACAATGATTATGAATACATCCTAAAGCTTATTTCCACAACAACAGAGCCTTGGAGAACAAAAAGGTAATAACAACAATAGTTAGTAGATTTTGCTATTTAAACTGTCCATATATCCTTTCTATTATTTTTTTCACAATACACTTGAGAAAATACAGAAAAATACACTTTTACAAGCTGAAACTAGAAAAGAGCACTATCAAAATTGATTTTAAACAGACCTTCCATCAAAGCCCTCCAATTGGCAGCTGGAAACATCTTTTTGCGAAACAGGAGTAGTGATCTTGAGCTGTGTTGTAAGTAATCAGTGATGTACCTAGCAACATCCTCTGCTGATTGACTTTTCTAGTTAAAACGCAATCATTGTGATTGTCCAAAATCCTTCAGAAATGAAAAACAATAATCCCAAACGTAACACATCCATTTGTTGGCTAAACTCCTGAATCAAGAAAAGAAAATTTTGAGCTGGGCCTATATGGAGAACAGAGTAAAGAGAGCTTAAAGACCAAACTTGTGCAGTGAAAGGGAAATAGTGAAGTCATCAAATTGAATTACTTTGCACCTCCTCAACTTTGATTGAACAGGAAAGATATTCGAACATGTTTTCCATGAGAATATTTTCACTTTCTTTAGAATTTTCAGCTACCAAATCTTCCTTGAAAATGCCCTTTCAAAACTCCCACCATCTGAACTGACTGGTGTTTCTCCGCTTCACAAATCCATCTCCAAATGATATGCCAACTTAACATAAAAAAAGGCCACTTTTAGTGTAGTGCCAAACTAGTATGTCATGAGAAAGCCTTAGCATCGGCATGGAGGACTTTGGAAACACAAATAGCTTTGTAAGAGTAAGGCCTTGAAATCCATGTATCTTTCCAAATCTTCATAGACCTGCCATTTCCAATAAGCCAACGCAGCGCAACCTCCAAAAGAGACTTTGCATTCCAAATACTCCTCCAAACAATGGGTTACTACTCAAGCTAAAAGAACTTTATTAAAAGCCCATCCCACCAGGATAAACAAACAAAAAGAAAGTTCGTACAATTTATTTCATCTCTCCTTTCTTTCCTTTTCCTTTCTTTCTCCTCTTCAAATCCTTTCTTGCAGATTGCACACAGAATCTATTGCCTTTGATGACAAGGGAATTCTCATAGGTGGACGAGCTTTTCTGCTTTCACTGTGATCTTTTTTGTAGGCTTTCCATAACAAACCGCCATATTCTCATGCAAAGACTTACTGCAAGATAAGGAAACAAATCCATAAGTTGATAAGATGTTTGAAGAAATATACATGAACACAAAAAATAAGATAAAGTTGATACTTAATAGAGTAGCTAAGATAAATTTTGGTCTCAAAAGATAAGATTAAGGTACAGACAACTAGGACTTGATACTTGCATGTTCTGCCATAATGCCATTTTTTAAAGCATTATACAAGTTTTCTTTTGTAATTTCAGAAACAAGGCGACCTAGAAGCTGATATTCTACCCTACATTGATGACAAACTTATCCCTTCATTGATGAATAGCATTTAAGGAAGTACAAACTATGAGCAATGACTTCCTAACGTGGCACCAAGCTAGTAAAGTGTAATTGACTATTTTTTAAATGTCCTATGATCTAGTAGAATAAATATATCTAAAGAAAAGTCTGTCATTTGAAAAATTTCATGTTTTGGAGTTTACCAAAAGATTTTTGTAGTGGCTAAGTAACTAGGGATTTCTCTCTAGTGTCTGCTAGGATGCTTTGGTCTTAGGTCAACCCCATAATCTAGAAAAGAACCCCATTTTATCAAAGACAAGAGAACCATTTGTTACTATTAGATGAACTTCCCCTTCTGTTTTCTTCTTAGACAAGAGAATCATTTCATCACCCACTTCACAACAAGTCTAAACAGAACAACGTGCAAATTTAAACAAACAAACACAAAAACTCTATGCGGTGTACCAATTTCAAATAGTGTCATATATTTTTTTGAATATTTTCCTTGGATTTGAATTCTAAATAATACTCCAAGTAGGGTAGGTGACTTCTCAACTTCCCTTTAATCAAGCCTAAATCCCTCCAACTGCAACAGATTGCCCACATGGATTTTTACAAGACTAGTTGTCTTCGAAACTGTCAAATGTAGTCTAGCATGCATGGAGAATCGTATAAAAATACAACGTGATATTAAATAAAATTTCCTTTCTAACAATACTTGATTTATCTCTTACTCCTTCGTTACTTACGAGAGCTTTCACCATGACTAGATAGAAGTAAATCAATACATTAAAAACAATTTTTTAAAAAATTAAAAACCTCATGACAATTGTAAACTCAAAACATAGCAACCCATTGCATCCAAAATTGTAGTTCTCTCCAAAGCCAAAAAGCGTTAAGTTAAATCAGAGCAGCCAAAGTCTTTATCAAGCATATTTCTGTCATACCTTGAAAAGAGGCAAAAAAAATCTTGCAATGCAGTTTAGACAATGAGTATGAATACATCCTAAAGTTTGTTTCCACAACAACAAAGCTCTGGATAACAAAGAGGTAATAACAATAGTTAGTGGGATTTCACTATTTAAACTGTCCACAAATCTTTTTCTAAATTTTTACACACAACACTGGGAAAATATAGAAAAATACACTTTTACAAGTTGAACAACAAAAAGAATGTAGTATTCAAAGCCACAACTGTATGTTTGTAGTAGAGTCAGGGTAAAGATAAAATAAAAATTAGAATAAAATTCATCCATTCGGTAGAGGCATATAGATAGAAAGGAAAAGGAAATATATGTTGATACAGGCAAAAAAAGAATGAATGTAAAAACATTGTTGTGTGTTGATACAGGCAAAAAATAGAAGCTGTAAATTAGAATTTTGAGAGCTGATGTGAAGATATAGTTGAAGACACAAGTTGATCAATTTGAGTTAACCAGACCTTAGTAATAGGAGACTCCTAATTCAATGATGTTTTTTTACTAAGAAACGCGATTCCATGCTCCTAAGTAGGAAACCTGTCACAACCCAAACTCGCCCTTAAAAGTTTGGTATCGTAACCGGTCAGTAATCCTTGGATTACCAAAGGCCTTCTTGTACAATAAAAATAATCGGGGCTTGCAAAAGCAATATACAAAAATACACCAATAGTACAACGAGCTGTGCATCTATATGAACAAACATTAATCATGCAAAAATGTTAATTTACCAATATTCAGTACATAACTTGTAACTTAACATTTTATACACAACGTATGCACATAACGAAAGTTTACTTCACGATCAAAAGCTTGACAACAGCCTTCCAGGCCTAGCCCCAACTCAGAGGCACACAAACCAACTCGGTAGGCTTCAAAACGGTAACTCAGCTATAGACTCCTTCTAGGCTTGCCCTCCAAATGCTCACCATACATATATATAAAAACAGTGAGCTAAAGCCCAGTGAATAACATTAAAGTAAAGGGGTTAGTGAACGGATTCCAAGTCATATCATATATAGAAAATTGATCATACATATCTATCATATCAGTCTCATAACAGAACATAATAATGGTACATCCAAAGGAACATATCACATATCGTCTTCCGACTAGAGTAATCGGTTCCGGATACTAATTAAACACATAACACCACAATGACGTGGCTAACGAGATCTCGTAATCGCATGTATGTCATGGATCCGCACTAATGTGTCGTCCCCCATGACTTGGGACTATCCTTGGATACCACACTAGATTTGCAAACCGGATATTCGTTCATAGAATCAAAATCACATTTCAGAAACATATCATATCATATAGCATTTCGTATAACATTTCAAGTACAGTGCATATCAACATATTTTTACAGAAATGTTACTCAAATTGGCTTTCCAATACCCGTTGTTCGGTCTTCGAGTCTTGACCTACAAACACAAATATTCATAGCACAATTTCTCAATATACATTCGAGTCAATCAGTCGATTCTTAACCTTCTTCAGTTAATCCGTTACTTGTTCGTTCGGTTGTTTCTATTCTTTCTTTAATTTCTTTTGTGCTTATAATATGCATATGGATGTGTATGACATGTGAAATCATGTAAATGAAGGCCTAGAAATCAGAAAACAAAAAGAAAACAAAATTGGAAAATCTACCCTGTTTGGCCGCTCGTGCGGTGGCCTTGGCCGCACGAGCAGTGGTGAAGCAGTGTGCAACTTTGGCCAAATCAAGGTTGGCCGCTCGAGCGGTCTAGGTGAAAAACCAGTCCGAAAATCTGCTTTGGACCAAAACTCCTTCTTTTGCCAAATCAACTTCAAATTCATGAAAATCAAGGCTCAAAACTCATGAAAACAACTTGAGTTTCCTATGTGTAACTTCAAATAAAAATCATAACTTCACAACAAAATCCAAATGTCCATGCAAAAACTCACCAACTTGAATTAAGTTGGTAAAAAACATAAACATGCATATAAGAGTTCCATTTTTCAAATCTATGGAGTTTCCTCCCCAAAAACGATGATCATGCAAGAAAACATGATCTATAAATATGAATTTCATAACATTATGCCATGCATGCTAAGCTTTAAGAAGTAACTCATCCAATCTTCATTTATATGGTCATAATTCCTCATTTCCAATTTCACTCTAAGTATTGAAATATACATTTATACTCATAAGGCTTGCAAATTGAATCCAAGTTCTTAACTCCCGTACATATGCAAGAAATTGAGAGTATGATCATAATTGTTCAAGAATTAAGCCATGCATGATGCTAATTCAAGTCAATTCCTACAATGTCTTTTCGAGTTTAACTTGCATGTTTTAATTGGTGAATTACCTCCATAAACTCCCAATTAATGATGAATTCATCCTAATTAACCTTATATCTTTAAAGGTGATGAGCATAGAAGATTCAATTTCAAGAAATTAAAATGGTAGTCTTACCTTAAGTTGATGAATTGAACTTAGCTTCAATGTTCTTCCTCTACTTCTCTTCTTGAGTTCTAACTCTCAAAGTCTCTCTCTCTCTACTCTCTCTATGTGGGTGACTAGCAAAGTGCAAGAAAGCCACTACACTTCTCTTATATTCAATTAATGGGTATAATGTATAAGACATAAATTAATTGAATTAATTAAACTAAATAGATTAAAATCATTTTGATTCAAATTAAATTAATCTCATCATCTCATGATCTTAACTACACCAAATTAAATTATACTAAGGTGAATTAGGCTCTAATTCCTATCCAATTATTTAATTCTAACTTATTAAAATTAGCGAATCAGACAGGTTTAATTCAATCACAGCCAATTTCAGTAAACTGAATCAGTTTTCAATTAAATTTCCCAAATGACTCTAAAAACTCCCATTAGCATATCCATGTACCCAATTTCAGTTTCTGAACCCATTATAGTCGTCAATTTCAGTTCCAAAGTTGTATTCTCAACAAATAATTTCCCAATTTGGACAGATATACACAAATTAAATCATATAATCCGCAATTAACACATGGATAATTCAGATAATTATAATTTGCATTTTTGGGGTGTTACAAACCTATGAGAAACTCGCTCCCAACTGAGATAGAACCTCTCAAGCATACAAATCTTAAAGAAATAAAATTATAGTACTTTCTATTTACATAATATTTATTTATACTTAACAAAGACCATAATATTTATTTATACTTAACAAAGACAATATGTAGTTGACATCAATCTCTAACAAAAATTCATATTTTAACAAATATATTACAAGTAGAAAAATATAATTTTGGAATATAGTTATATATTCACTTTTTAATAGATAAAATATAGGGACATTTACACCCAAGTCCTAATTTATGAACTTGTACTCCATTAAGTCCTAATTAAAATTTTTTGAACCTTCAAGTCCCATTGAAACAAATGTCCCACATTGGTAACACCCCATCAACTCCAGGAAAGTTAAAGATGGAGAAATCACCATACATTCACAGACTCGGATTCCACTCTTCTCTTGCCAAGCTCACTTTCTGGTCCTTCATGTTCTTAGGCTTAACTTTGATCTTCTTCTTCAGATCACCCTCTTCATCATCTTCTTCTCCAATCTCTTCAGATCTCTCTCGCCGATCTCTTCGAACCCATTCTTGGGCCGACCCAGTTTGGGAAAAAAGGGTTCAATCTTCTACCCGAGTAATACTCAGAATTACTATTCAAAGAATAATTATTCATCATTTATAATTATTTATAAAGGATCATAATAATTTGACATTTATTTTGATTTTCAAAATTTTAAAACATCAATTTTCAAATTAAAAAGCTAAAAAAAAATTATGTGCAAAAAAAAAACTAATTTTTTTTGAAAAAATTGAGAAAACTAAATTATTTTTTTGTACAAAACTAAAAATTTTGTGTCTATAACGGAGCATGATAATGGAATATTGATGTGCAAAAAAAAAACTTTAAAAATGAAAAATTGATAATGTTCTCAGTTTTAAAACTGGAAAAAACTATTAATATTCTCAGTTTTATTGAATAATTGAATCAAACTAATAAGTAGAAGGGTAAAAACGTTTAATCTTATACTTTATTTTTTTTTATCAGCTTGTAAAATAATTATCTAGAACATTACTATACAAAATTGATAATATTCTTAATTTTAAAAATTGGAAAAAACTGATAATATTCTTAGTTTTACTAAATAGGACTTATTGGTTTAAAAATTTTTAAATAGGATTTAAGCTACCATAACATTTGTAAATAGGACTTTCAAGTAATTAACTCTAAAATATATACACAATCCAAGCGGCTGAATGAGTCTAGTTTGAGCTGAAGTTATAGAGTTAGTTAGCAAAGTAGTTAAAAGATTAGTTAACTTTTATCCAAAGAGGGTATAAAGCTTTTTTTGTTAGGGTTGTATCAGAGGGATATATGATTGTAATGAAGGTCCCCCCCTTCCCTTAATTCTCTCTCTTATGCTATGCTATTTTCTTTTCTCTAAAATCTTCTTCTTCTGTGCTACTTCCTTGCATCTTTCCATTACTGAAGCTTAGTTTGCCCTATTTTTTCTTCTCTGTTTCCTATTAGAATATTATAGGGCTTCCTCATGTGTTCAATCAATGTACTTGAAATTCTGTCATTCACAACAAATTGGAACCCTCAGTTGTGTTAAAGTTCCAAAAAGAAGAAGAAAATAAGAAAGAAAAAGAACACCCTCTGTTGTAATAAAGATATGAGATGATGCCGGTATGGGGAAATAAACAAACAAAAAAAAAATGGTATGACAAATATTTATTTGTACCTGCAGTTGGCTGCTTATATATATACAATACATAAGGCATGTATTGCATGATGTGCCAATACTGGCCTTTTCTCTTTTCACACTTCTGTTTCAGTATTGGATTAGAGGTGAGGTTTTGAAACTCCTCATAAGAGAGTCTTTCCAGATTTGGAAAGTTGAAGATGATCAATTTGATGAGAGAGGTGGGCAGGAACATCCCTTCTTCTCCCCATGGCCAAGCTGGGCCTTCAAGTATGAGTGTGGTAAGAGAAGAGAGTTTGTGCAAACCCCACTCTAATAGAGATGGAGGTGGAAGAAGTTGACCGATGACCACTATGGTATTTCCAATTTCAAGTGAAGTGATGTTGGTGGGGAAACTCCCTTCCTTGACAAAGTATGAGACCATTCCTGCTCTGCAATTCTGTAAACACAAATCTTAAAGCGAAGTGAGTTGGTTAATGTTGTTGTTGTTCTCGTCAAGAGCACCAAGTGACAGGGACTCCAAATTATAACATGATCTTATCTCCAATTGACCGAGATTTATGAGATTATTGGCATTGGGTAAAGATTTGAGCCTCTCACAATATTGGATATGAATAGATTCAAGAGATGGACCATCCATTTTGATCCCTTCCTCAGCAAAAAGTGACTCTAATTTTCTGCAAACCTCAATCCAAAGTTGATTTAGCATGGACGGTAGCCCACCTCTTGGTGTTAAATATGTAAGGTTTGCACATTCAGAAACCCACAACACTCAGAGATTATTAAGTGTCATCAACTCAGGTAGGGACTCCAAAGCATTGCAAGTATCAATCACAAGCATAGGTGGCAAACCTTTCTTTGGAAAAGAGACAAGACTTTTACAATTATCCATTTTAAGCACCCCAAAAGATGTGTAGGTGTGCAAATCGTGTAGCAGTTTCTCTAGCACTCCACAATTACTGATATTTAAATACTCGAGTCTTGTCATGCAAGAAATCCCCTCATGTTGCTCCTTTTTCCAACCACCTTCTTTTTTTTTCTTACTCTTTTTCAAAAAAGCAAATGAATTTGTCACATCCATAAATCTTCAAATGCCAAAGGTAGGGGAGACAATGTTGCAGTCTCACATTATTCTCCCACAGCATCACGAATTCTTTGCAGTTACTAATGTCTAATTTCTCGAGTCCCATTAAACCTCGAGTAAACCATGTAGATAGGAACACCAGATTTTCAACACAAGAAATGTCTAAAGCAGTTATTGAAGTCAGATTCTTGGACGTTGCATTATCTAGTAACACTTCATCAGTTATTCTTGGATAGTAAAAGAAAGCAGGAACTGTAACAAAACTAATATCCAAGGTGAAGGAATCAAGGTCAAGCTTGTTCTTCATCTCTAAGAGTGCTGGAAGGCTTGGGAGCATGACATGACTCATAAACAATGACATGAGTGATGGAAAAACAAGTCTCGAAGCATTAATCAACAATTGTGAGCAAAGATTAATCTCAAGACATTTACCACAAGGAAGATCATTGGGTAATCTTCCAACAAGTTCGGGACATCTTTCAATTTTAAGAGATTTTAAACAAGGAAGATAATTAGGTAATCTTCCTTTGAGTCTCATACATGATATGATGGAAAGCTCACTGAGCTGACCGAACGGCTAAACTCGCTCGATTTCAAAAGCAGACCAATCCTCCCACTGTAGACGCGCCCGTGGGCCTCATGCTACAGTTCGGACTCGATTTTGTTGTCGCGGTTCTTAATCTGAACCAAAGAGTCCAAATCTGGCAAATCGTTTTGAGAAACAGATTTTTTTGAAAAAGTAGTGCCAAACATGGACTGCTTTGCCAGATACAGAGTCGCCACCTAAATATTTTAAAATGGGAGAATTTAGGAAACCCTGACTCGGTGCCGAAGGCCACGTGTCCGTCATCACCGGAGTTGTCTCGGCTCGGGAGCTCGGGTACGATCGGGGAAGGTCAGCTATGAGCACCCCCTTTCGCCCGGTCCGAAGACCGGCCTCTACTAACCGTGATATCCGATTTTGAAAACTTTACGTGTTCTTATAACCAATTATTAGCCTAGAATTACTATGTTATGCGCGCAGCAAACAAGTATAGACCGAATCGCCCAAATTGGAAATAAAACATTTTATGTTCGTTTTGAAAATGGTTTGCTACTCGTAAGTAGGCTAAAATGCAGGTTTTGCCACCTTCAAGTGGGCTTTTGGAAAAGATGGTTTTGCCACTATCTAGTGGGCTTAAAAATCGCAGTTTTAACGCATTATCCCAATTTAAGCAATTCGACCTCCACCCACAGGCATTCAAACAGTTTATCTCATACAAGCACTTAGCCGCATGGTAAGCATACTGTCATGGCAACACTCACACGCATGCTGGATGCTAAAGCAAAAATACTTACATCGTACTCCGTGCCAAAACAGTAAACTAGTTAGCAAACATGCATGTCCTAGTTCATGTTAAAAGTGGCTAATGCATCACATGCAAAATGCGATCTAGGCAGGCTCGGCTAGCCCTAAACATGGCATATGAAATGCGATCAACTATCACATAGTCAATTTTTGAATTGAAGTACGAATGCAGTTAGCGTGATGTACCGAGCCTAATGCATGCAGTACAAATGTATGGATGCACGCATGCATAGCATAAGGTATGCTAAAATAAATGTGCCCTAATCTACCATCATAAGCAGGTAAATAAAAGGGAGAAAGAAGTGGGGGTTGGAAGACATGCACACACACACCCACACTTATTACAAGTTTGCCCTCGCTCGGAGGGACCAAATAAATATTACAAATTAATTAACTACGCGAGCTAATTAAATATTACAAATTAGTTAACAAATTAATTATTCTAAGAACACAGTAAACCGCCTCGGGAAGCGCGCCGCCATGCGTAGGCTGCCTCTGTTTTCTTTCCTGTGCTCCTCTGGAGGCTGCCAAAATTTCAGGACTGCATCCCTGGACACTGGGGAGTACCACCGGCTGAATGAAACTGCCACCGGCAGTGTGGTATGGCCATCGGCACAAAATAGAGTCTGTCGGCAGAGGAAAGATTGCCGGCCGGCACCTTACACTGCCGGTCGGCAAATAAAGCCTGCAGAACCTGCAACTCACAGCAACAGAGGGCAAGACAAAGCATGGCAGCACAATTCAAGGCATGTATGCACCAACCATGTCCCTTGTCATTGTAATGACTCAAAGGGACATGTGCCTCGATTCTCGGACCACCAATCGCGCATTTCCATGCACGATGGCCCAAGGAATCAAGTATGCAACTTTCATGTCAAATGAAATGCAAACCAATCAAACAAACTAAAGCCCAACCTCTATCACATGATCAAGAGGCAAGGCATGCATGCCAATGCAATGCAACCTAGGCATACGAGCTAAGGATGCAACATGCCGATACAAGCAAACATGCAAGGTGAGCATGCAAATAAGCAAGGGATGGTCTTAAACATGAATTAGGCAGCTCTAGTTAGGCCCAAAACAGTGGCCAATGGAAGAAGATGAAGTGCCTCGAAATGCGTGCGCACGGGCACGCAAACCGAGGCAATGGCATATGCAATGCAATGGCTAAAATGGCATATAGAATGCAACATGGACTTATACTAACATGAGAGAGCCTCAGCCACACTCACATAAGAGGCCGATGAATGAAAATGGAGTGCCTCGAAATGCGTGCACACGGGCACGCAAACCGAGGCAATGGCATACGCAATGCAATGGCATGGAAATGATATGCAAACATGCCAATGGGATTTCAGCAGCAAAATGAGGGGCAAAACAGCCCTGAAATGAGGCGAAAGTACGCCCGATGCATGGAATTCCTCCCGAAATGCGAAATTAGGCACCCGAAATGGCTTACAGCTATACAAAGCATGCATAATATGGACATGGAGCACGAAGACAGAAGCAAGACAGCTCTGAGACAAGCATTTTTACAGTTTATGACATGGCCAATCAGCAAGCAAAGATGGGGCTAAAATGGCATACAAAAACGGCCCTAAACATGCGATTATGAAGCAACTCACAGCTGCTAACTCCAAATAGGTTAGGGCCCTTCAACAACATTGAAGACGGACCCAAAATATGCACATTTACAGAACTGTAAAATCCCCAAAAACAAACATGGATAGGGCTAAGCTCTTATGCAAGAAATGGGCCAAAAGGTGGCCAAAGAAGCAAGTATGCAAAACATTCATCAAACAGCCAAAGACCCTTAATAAAACATGACAAGGGGGTCAAAATATGGCTGTTTTTAGTTCGGACCAAAGTCCAAAAACAGCAACATCAGGGGCTGCCAAGACATACAAAAATGGGACCAAAAGGAGGATATAAAGGGGAGTACAACATGGAAGTCCCAAACAGTGTTGAGCCCTTCTTCAATGTTGAAGAAGGGCTCAAAATAAGCCTATTTTCAGTTTACATCAGGCTCTAAAACAGATCATACACAGGCCAAAAAATACATGCGAGATTATGGCATTTAAGAGGGGTAATGAAGCAAGTGCAAGCTACTGTCCTCAAACAGCAATAGGTCCTCAATCAAACAGGAAGAGGACCTCAAAATATGATGATTTGAAGTTTGGGTCGGAGCCCAAAGATGTAACCACAAGGAGCTAAGATATAGGCTAAAAAAATGCGCAAAAGAGGGAAAGTAGGACTCACCCTTGTAGAACCAATCTTTAGCAACCTTTGGACTGAGTTTGGGAGCTTTTAACCTCTGGAGGACAGCCTCAAGCTGCTGGAATAGGCGTTGGATGCCTTGTGCTATGAGTTGATGAAGAAATGGCCCAAGAACAAGGGTATTTGGTGGTTGAATGAGAGAGATATAGAGAGAGATCAAGGGTTGTGTGTATGTATATCAGATATATCTATATATCTCTGGTTTTTTTGTTCCAAAAAATCCAACCTAAACAAAGGAGGAGGAGAGGTGCTTATATAAGGCAAGGGAAGCATTTAGCTTACAAGCTAAGTAAAGGGAAAGGGTCAAAGGGGTTCAAGGGGGTGCAAGGCTTCTAGAGGAAGCTAAAACAGCTGGCCAAGCTTCTCCAAAAAGCTTGGCCAAAGGGTTCAAGCTTCTAGAAGGTTATGGGGTTCAAAGGCTCACAAGGTGCAAAACAAACACACATGTGCGTGGGGGATCGATTCTGTGCATTCCAGCTGGCACAGCTGGAATCCACTCAATCTGCAGAATGCTCCGGAAGGTCGTCGGCTAGAAAAAAATGCCGGTCGTCCACTTTAATCTGCCGGTCGGCACAATAAATGGCCGGTCGGCACAATAAATTGCCGGTCGGCACAAACAGAGTGCCGATGGGTGGCCGGTAAGGTAAAAAAACTGCCGATTAGTGTCCAAATTGAAGCCCCGGAAGTTATCTTTCCAATGGCACAAACCTTGTATCAAAATTCCTCCTGTGCAAAAAGTTATGCCCTTTTCCGTGAAGCCGCGCAGGTTCGATCCAACCGGGATGATACCCAACTTCAACCAATCATATCTCCCCCACCCAGACTTGGATCTAGGAGATTCTTGAGTGCAAAATGAAGCCCCGGAAGTAAGCTTTCCGACTGTAAACTGAAAAAAACACAGAATATGCAGCGGAATAAAATCATCAGATCATACCTTTTGATGATAGAACCTCGTGGATAAATCACGTGCTTCCAGAATCAGATCAATCAATCCCAGCAGTGGGGTGATATTACAATGGTGAATATCACCCACACAAACCACAGTGCAACTGACTTGATCGTTGTTTCTTGGGAGAGAGTCAGAATATGGGTTGAAACAGACTCAACGTTGTTTCTCTTGGATTACCAATAACCATATAACAAATATTTAATATATTATAATATCTATCCATATCAGTTAAGATACAGATAATATCTAATATATATTATATCTATCTATATCAGTTCAAACTGATAACGTCTGTTTCAAGAGTGGTTATCCTAAATAGGTTTGATTTCAAAATCAAAACCTATTTGGATAAGGATTCAAAATCAAATTTAATGGTCATGCCACATGGGCGCCCATTACTAACATCTCCCACTCGCACATGAGTTGGCATGACACTGCCACATCTCTATCTCAATCTCCCCAAAAACGAACAATCTCATACTAGCCACTGCACCGTGCGACTGCTGAGAACACCTGCATGTGGGAGCTCTATACTAGAAACTCAAAATGAGCCAGCATAGAGACATCAACCCAAAAAGAAAAGAAATAGTGTCTCATATACCCCAGACCCATCTAATTACACCGGTCCAAAAAACATCTCTAATCCCTCAAAAAGAGCATGTTTGACCCTCTCAATTCTTGCAATATATTCACACTCAATTCGCCTCTCATACAGAGCGATGTGAGTTGCCGGCAGTGAATATACAACAGTGGTGTAATACTAGATGATCTTCCCTTTGCACTCATGCCATTTAGTTTAGGATTGACCGCTTTCCCAGTGATGTCCCTTAAGGCCGAATCATGCATGACCGCAGGCAACATACCAAAGTAGCAGAACATCAACCCCTTACCTTATGACATAGTCAAAAGTCACAAAAGGGTACATAAATGAAAGTCATATCTATAATGACACGTAAGACTCACACGGTGAGGAAGCAGGGATCCATTCTCTCACCTCATTACTCGGTCGCCAAGCACATATAGTATGAATACATGCTACGGTGGAGTAACTCTTCCATAAAGAGTGACGTCATACTCGATACACCGTACAGATATTAGTCTAGTCGCTTTCTAGCGCTTAACCCGAATTCTCTATTTGCTCGCCTTCTAGGCGCCAAATGAGATCTCGCATCTGGCTAATCATAACAGGCACAACATGGAAAGTGGGTACTAACATCCATGTTTGGTCCTTAACACGACCTCATCTTGGTTATAACCAAGGCGACATACATAGTAGATGATTTAAGCCTCTCTTGGCTCCGAATAAAAATAAACCACCAGTCTCATCCTTGCTCGCTCCCAAGCGTCAAGGGCGATTGCTCGTGTGAGTGAGCCAATCTTGCCTGCTGACATCATCATTTGCTAATCATTATGACACAAACCGTAATAGTGTCAACATCCCATCATCTCAAAATAAGTGATCGATCTTAAAAAAAAATGACCACAGCTTGCGCAATTATAGATTCCAAACATAAGCCTTATCAGCACCTCTTGCGATAAGTATATACAACGGAATCCACCATGTGCGCCTCACATGAAATGATTTAAGATCACTACCTCTTGCGCAATAACCTCTCTAAAGATATTTTTGGTGACCAATTTGCGTTCATTCTTAATGCGCCCAACTAGCGCAGATGCGCCCAACTAGCGCATTGAATTTTACAAGGAGCAAATTAATATGCTTCTAATAAAGCATTTTATCCACAGTCTAATGAGCAAGGTCAATGTCTGAACAACTCAGTTAACCATTTATCAAAGATAACACTTATCATGCCGAATACGCCCACATAGCGTACTTTAGGCTCCCACAACAAAGAAAAGATCAAGGAATATAGGTCATTTGTTTCTCCCAAAGACAATCTGAGGATTCACTCAATAGCTAAGGCTCTGGCCTTTACCGATAGGTAAGTTAATGGATTTGCAATTTTGCATCTAGAATCATTCTAGGATATTCTCTATGTAAGTCATCGAAGACAAACCGAGAATTTTCCTAAAACAATCCCTAAGGATCGTACATCCGAGCATATAAATTACATCACCCATGTCCATCATATCTAAAATAGAGGACTGCCCACCCTAGATGGCTACTACCTTATAAATTCCTGGCTCATAATGACTAAGTAAGGAAAAACTTCTTTTGGACCATTGATCATGCCTCAGTGGTCTTCATCGATCATCGTTGCCCTATCATGGCTTGACGAAATCTAAGAACCACTGTTTGGATAACTGCTTTAGGCTGTAAAAGATTTATTGGAACCAGCAACCTTTTTGCGCTCCTAACTTTTCACCATAAAAGCAGAAGGTAAATCCCTACGGATCTACTTATCCAATTCTCTAATGAGAAATCAGGTCACAATGTCCACAAATCAATGTTCCGAACTTATGTCAATTATAGCCTAAGTCAAAATAACCTCACTCCCCAGGAGGAAGTCTTCTCATGGTCTACACTTTCCTCAATGGTGCGACCATTCGGTATCTAGCGAGCCTTATGCCTCAACAATGACTATCCAAATTACGCATAACTTTATAACAGTTTTGCGTCATAATAGAAAGTCAACCAAATTATAAAAAATGGTTAATCCTCAAAGACTTTGTCTTAAACTGCGCAACATTGATCCTCTTTCAAAAAATAGGGGACTAGAGCCTTAGGCATTATCCTAGGCTCTTTATCATCTTGCAGAGCAATCATGAATGTTTCCCTCTCAATCACCCAGTGATGACGTAGAAAATTTTCACATTTGCTACCACGCAACTAAGAATGTAGAGTATTCTTCTCTAATGGAGTAATCCATTAGTAGGCACATCGCTCCCACTGTCCCTAGGATATTGGAAATTTCTTTCCATTCTCAACTAGGCTACATAGAGCGCTATGCTTGGAATTCTCCATCTTATAGATTTCCAAAAACTCTATTCACGTCACCTTTACTAATAAAACTTTATGTGACTTAATTACACTACCACAAAGCTGCTTACCTATATGCACATGACCCGTAGGGTTTGCATGACCGCATACAATAATGCGCCACACGACCCTTTGTGTTTACAAGACAGCATACAATAATGCGCTATAGAACCCTAGGTCTTAACTTCGCAATCTTATGAGAAGTAGAATAAAGATAAGCTGCTTAATGGTTACAGATCGCCCATAGATGGCTCTCTGCTAACCCATTACTCAAAATGGAGTGTAAAAAACTGATATGGAGGGCACTTAGTTAGGGATATAGGCAACAAACTAGTGCAATTCCCAATTGGGAAACATTTTGTGCCATTATCTACCTAACATTAACAATATTTAATTCCTTATCTCTACTACACCAGTGTGTTGTTGAGTACTAGGAATAATCAATGTTCTAAGCATCCATCTCTCTTCACAGAGTTTTTCTGAAAAAATAACTCAAATAGATACTCGCCACCTTGGTCAAAACTAAAAGCACAAAAAACTCTTATCTAATTGATCTCGACCTTATATGTGCAATGTCAAAAATCATCTCAAAAATTTTTGACTTATGGGAGATCAAATAGTCTTGACTCAGATGCGTATCGTAATCTATAAATGTGTCGAGATTGAGGCTTAGCTATCATACCCTCACACATATCTAGTCACAAAATACCATAGTGGACTAAATGCGCCAAAACAAATGACCTTCTACGGCTTTCCTACTTACTTGTGCGCACCCATTGCGAACAAAGTTACACATTCACATGAGAGCAGGATGTCATAAGCGAGTGGGCCCGAGAAGGCCTACTCAAACCATCGTGTCATCATCTCATTAATGTGATTAAGTATAATAAGCCACTGGTTCATGACCAATGTCACAAACTAATTCCAATCATCTTAATGTGTGAGTTCTCGAAGACAAGTTTTAAAGGTTTAGGCCCAACTAGGTAATGACTCACGACTAAGTCATATTCACTAGATCATAAAAAGGATGTCATGGAGATATCAACTGCGCCTAAGTCGCAAATTTAACTAGTAAGTGCTAATCCCCTGCATCTTCAAGTCAATTTTATTCTCCATACACTTTAATACATCTAGTTGAAAGATGACGATACTCCTGTTGCCATCTCTATTTCTCGCTTCATAGTTACTTGCAATTAATTCTACTATCCACAAGAAGGAGAGAATAAGCTATCAACTATGATAGCTCCTGAAGTAACTTAAGCGCGAATTAGGCTAAAGAGTCTAATTCAACACAATGCTCTTACAAGCGATGCGTTAAATTCTTAGAGTCATAACAACCTTGTCAGCCTTAACCTTTTCATTACTATGCTGCAACGTTTGCGCTTAGTGGTAAATGTTATTCAAAACGTTAGCCTAGTAAAGGAATCACACAAAGAAGCACCTCATCCATGTTTCACACTCAAGTGTGGAAACAGTAAGTGTCCACACTTAGACAAGTTGGCAATGCTAATAGATTTTGCAGCCACTAAGCGCTAATCTTTTCACTCAGTGTTAATAGATTTTGCAGCTTCTAAGCGCTAATCTTTTAACTTCACGTGATATTTCAACGCACACTATTATAGTGCATGAAATTTCGCTCAATCCACTCCCAATAATTGGGTAGAGAGCAAAACACTGCTCGTACTGGCTACTCGTCTTACACTTAATGACTAATTTATTTAAGCTCGCATTTCTTGGATGACGTGACTCTTGAATGTTACTTCATCCAATGATGTAACATTATTTACAAGTCAAATTACAAAGTCAATCCGCGCAACTCATTAGTCAAGATCATATACAGATCTATTGAGGGCTTACTAATTTCATAACTCCAAAACTCGCCAACCAAAACTATGTAGCGTGCCGCTAACTATAGCGCACACATTAGTTTTTATTGTGCCAAACAAGGCAACAAAAACACGGCGACTTTGAGTCATGTTTCCTTACTTTGGCTCAATTAAGGTTTGACCTAAAGTCTCCAAGACTTTTGCTCATCTAAAGAATGGGATTAGTTTGTTCACATTTGAACATCTCTACTAAGTTTAGGTCAACCAAATTAACTTTCATAAGCTAAATCAATTTAGAGAGAAATTCGCATTGGGATTAATTTGATTAGCATAATATAATTTTGCCGCAAAAATCTAAATTAAATAGTGACAATATTACACAAGTCGCAAGATCGAAAATCCGCTATGCTCGTAATCATCTCTTGCGCCACAAGTGACAATTATCCAAAATTTAGTTTAATTTATGCGCAAAATATTGGTTTTCGGGAGTTAATCTACAAAGATTTCTCTCAACCGAATAACCTCCCACTGACTATGGCATATACAAAGCATGATAAATTCCATACAATAGCATTTTAATGTAAATCTACAAATAACTCATGCTATATTTATTTAATAATGGAATTCTAATAAATAAATAAATAAACATGCTCTTCTAATTACAACATATTACAAACCCAAAAAAAAAAAAATATGCTGTATCCAATATTTAAATTATGCCATAACAGAAAGTACATCATCCTGAAATTTTCTAGTATTTTCTGGAATTTTAAATAACTAATTAAACACACATAAAATTAGAAATAAAAAATCCAGAAACTAGTAAACAGAAACAATATTCAGATTATGCCATAATTAAAATGTACATTGTTCTGAAATCTTCTGAAATTTTTCTGAAATATTCTGGAATTTTAAATGACTAATAAATACACATAAAATTAGAAATAAAAAATCCAGAAACTGATAAAATGAGACAATATTACCAGTAGATATTAAAACATTTCAGAAGTCCACAATAAAAATTTCAACCCCAGAAAATTATTTATGCAATACCAGCATCATTTTAAAGCATAAAAAATGAATTATTAACACAGAATAAATATTTTTTATTTTCGTAAAATTTTCAAAATTTTACAGAATGTAGAAAAATTAATTCTGAGTCTAAGGGTACCAACCAGGCTTAAAACAAAGCTATAACGAATACATTATGGCCAATTAACGCAATTCAGAATTAAAAAACAAACAAACAGAGCCTTAGAGCCAAGCCAGCGCGGAAAAACGGCTCGGCTCGGCTCGGCGCCGCTCAGCGCAAGTCGGCTCAAGGATCGGCTCGGCGCGCGGCTCAGCCTCGGCTCGGCGCGCGGCTCCAGCACGCGGCGCGCGTGCGGGCGCGGACGGAGGGCGTGCGTGGACAGCACCGCCGACGCGCGCGTGATGGCGCGTGCAGGCGCGTCATCATGGCATCCGGCGCGTGTAGGCGCGTGGGCGCGCGTGGGCGCGCGTGGCTTCGGCGTGGTGGCGCGTGAAGGCCACGCGCCGCCTTCCAGGGTACTGACAGTTCCGATTTTTTTACTGCCGGACTCCTTTTTCCAAAATAAAATCATTTATGGCATAAAAAATAACATTTAAGCAACATAAAATTGAGGTATATCACTCTCTCAATCTAAATGGAGTTAAAATGCAAAAAAAAAGAAAACCGTGCACTTCATCTTCCTCCTCCATTAATATTCATGCATATACATGTATATATACGCATGTAAAAATAGAAACACGAAAATATCCATCAATGGCTCTGATACCAATGTAAACTGAAAAAAACACAGAATATGCAGCGGAATAAAATCATCAGATCATACCTTTTGATGATAGAACCTCGTGGATAAATCACGTGCTTCCAGAATCAGATCAATCAATCCCAGCAGTGGGGTGATATTACAATGGTGAATATCACCCACACAAACCACAGTGCAACTGACTTGATCGTTGTTTCTTGGGAGAGAGTCAGAATATGGGTTGAAACAGACTCAACGTTGTTTCTCTTGGATTACCCATAACCATATAACAAATATTTAATATATTATAATATCTATCCATATCAGTTAAGATACAGATAATATCTAATATATATTATATCTATCTATATCAGTTCAAACTGATAACGTCTGTTTCAAGAGTGGTTATCCTAAATAGGTTTGATTTCAAAATCAAAACCTATTTGGATAAGGATTCAAAATCAAATTTAATGGTCATGCCACATGGACGCCCATTACTAACACCGACGGTGGTGGCCCCATAGCTAAACGCCAAGTGTACAGACAGATAAGCCCGATTCAGCGAGGACTGCTCGACTCGCTTCTATCCGGATTCATGCCGAACTTCTCCCAAGCTAGTTTTCTCATCTCCTTTCCTCTTTTCTTCGACTCCAAAACCCTAAACAAAGTGTTTTGAAAGATTTGCCTCTCTTCTTGCCGAAGAAATTGATTCTTTGCCCTGCACATCTCTCAACACAGAGCAAACCATCAGTAGTGCCCAAGTCTTAAGGGCGGTCAAAAATGGGGTGTCTACAGTTGCCCCTCTTTGACAGAACTCGAAAGTCATAACAATGACGGGAGTGAATGTCAAAGCCCCGAGACGACCCATTTTTGACAAGGCCGAAGACTTGGACAAACAAACAAAATACAAATGAATGAATGGTTGTGCCCGCAGGCTGCCTACGTATCCCTTTGCAAGGAATCAAACCAGCATAGTTCAGGGGCAGGATGCAAATGATATGAAAGGAGACTTTGACGATTGGACTTATACGCTACGCGAAGCCGGTTTTGAAAGTTGGACTTATACGCTACGCGAGGCCGATTTCGAAAGTTGGACTTATACGCTACGCGATGCCGATTTGTATTCAAAACAATGCAATGTACTAACAAGTACAAGTGAGGTGCGCAAGATAGCGCGATAGGATGCATGCAAGATGCAAGTGAGGTGCACAAAACAGTGCGATGCGCAGAACAGCGCGAACAACTTTGAAATGCACAAAACAGTGCGATGCGCAAAACGGCGCGAACGAATTTTGAAATGCACAAAAAATATTGCGATGCGCAGAACAGCGCGAACAACTTTTGAAATGCACAAAAATAGTGCGATGCACAAAACAGCGCGAACAACTTTGAAATGCACAAAACAGTGCGATGCGCAGAACAGCGCAGAACAGCGCGAACAACTTTGAAATGCACAAAACAGTGCGATGCACAAAACAGCGCGAACAACTTTGAAATGCACAAAACAGTGCGATGCGCAAAACAGCGCGAACAATAAACTACACAAAACAGTGCGATTGAGGTGCGCAAAATAGCGCGAATGGATGCATGCAAAATGCAAGTAAGGTGCACAAAACAGTGCGATGCGCAAGAAAGCGCGAGTGATTTGAAATGCACAAGGCAGTGTGAGTGAGGTGCGCAAAATAGCGCGAATGATAAACTACACAAAACAGTGCGATTGAGGTGCGCAAAATAGCGCGAATGGATGCATGCAAAATGCAAGTAAGGTGCACAAAACAGTGCGATGCGCAAGAAAGCGCGAATGTAAACTGCACAAAACAGTGCAATGCGCAAAATAGCGCGAATGATAAACTGCACAAAATAGTGCGATTGAGGTGCGCAAAATAGCGCGAATGTAAACTGCACAAAACAGTGCAATGCGCAAAATAGCGCGAACACATGCAATGCACAAACAAGTGCAATTGAGGTGCGCAAGATTGCGCGAACAAATGCAATGCACAAAATAGTGCGATGCGCAAAATAGCGCGAAGGAAATGTGATGCACAAAACAGTGCGATGCGCAAAATAGCGCGAAGAAAATACAATGCACTAACAAGTGCAAGTAAGGTGCGCAAGATAGCGCGAACAAATGCAATGCACAAAATAGTGCGATGCGCAAAATAGCGCGAAGGAAATGTAATGCACAAAACAGTGCGATGCGCAAAATAGCGCGAAGAAAATACAATGCACTAACAAGTGCAAGTAAGGTGCGCAAGATAGCGTGAACAAATGCAATGCACAAAATAGTGCGATGCGCAAAATAGCGCGAAGGAAATGTAATGCACAAAATAGTGCGATGCGCAAAATAGCGCGAACAAAATGTAATGCACTAACAAGTGCGATGCGCAAAATAGCGCGAACAAAATACAATGCACTAACAAGTGCAAGTAAGGTGCGCAAGATAGCGCGAACAAATGCAATGCACAAAATAGTGCGATGCGCAAAATAGCGCGAAGGAAATATAATGCACAAAACAGTGCGATGCGCAAAATAGCGCGAACAAAATGTAATGCACTAACAAGTGCGATGCGCAAAATAGCGCGAACAAAATACAATGCACTAACAAGTGCAAGTAAGGTGCGCATGATAGCGCGAGTGAATGCATGTTCTATGCAAATGAGGTGCATTTTCTATGCAAGTATGGAAGAGTGCATTTTCTATGCAAAAGATACGAGCATTTTCTATGCAAGAAACAGGAGCATATTCTATGCAATATTGAAAGCAAATTCTATGCAGAATCGAAAGAAAGCATATTCTATGCATGAATCATAACGATGTGCGGCACACGTCACAGAAGTGTATACGAAAGTGCACATTCTATGCAACGGAAGGGTATCAAACACGTACTCTGGTGCCTCCGATTTACCTTTCGGAGGACTTTGTAATACGCTCAGCTCAAAAGGGGACACCCTGTTTATGTTGGCAAGAGATAACATCTGCTGCTGCTTTAATTGCCATTCTGACTTGAAGCAGGCTTACACTTGGGGTCGAGATACACTCATACTCCAGAGAAATGGCGAGGCCTGAGAAGGTGCACCTGGAATGCAGTCTCGGATCTTGCCAAAGCTGGAACACCCTAAGATGCTCCGAATTTTCCTTTTTTTCTTTTGCTTTGCAGTGTGGAACCTACATATCTTCAGATAGGTCCTTGTTCTACTGTTCACACTTATCGGGGGTGGACCCTGCAGTTTTATGAAAGAACAAATACTGTTTTGCACAAATGTGGAGAATGGCACAGCACTCTGAGCACAAGATGATTTTTGAAAATTGAGAAATGAGTTCTTAACCGGGTATTGAGCCGACGACTGGCCACAACCAAAACGACTCGACAAGGGAAAAACAAAGGTAAACAACCTAAACACATCGAGACACGCTCGGAACGACTCAAAGCAAGAATCGAGACAAACAAAACAAAAGACACGACACACAGACGTGCACAGGGAGCCTGTTTCACCGGGTATTATTCCCACCCTTTCTTATTTGTGATTCTCACATCACTCGGCTCTCAAGCTCGGTTTTTCTCTCAAAACCCTTTTCTCGCTTTTTCTCTCAGCGCACATCTCTCTATTCTTTAATCTCTCGTTTTTCATCCCTCCCCTGGGTGGTTGATGGATAAGCAGGAAGTTGCGGGTTCTAGCCCCAAGCATTCTGCTAGATTCTCTTCTTCTGCTCACAATAGTGAACTTTCTCCCACAGAGGGGTTGCGATGCGGCTGGATGTGCAGCAGATCTGCAATCGACATTGGTTGACGATGCTCTTACTGGGGAGTTTGGACGTGATTAGATCTGTCCAAACAAAGGAGTGGAATATCTTGATCCGTTCCCGCTCGTGCTTCGCACTTGGCTCGATACCTCGTTGCTTGGAGGATGAGAGAGCTTTTCGGACCTTTTGCTGTTGACTTCAGTTGTGCCCTTCTTGGCAAGTATGTTGAAAATGGGGAAAAGACAGGAAGCCTGACTCAATTGTGCCCCTAGTTCATCATTTTGACCATTTTTTGTTTTGGTTTTCTACTAAAACAATTTTGACCAATATGAGAGTTAGATTAACATACTTGTTCGATTTTTGATTTGAAAATCATGCAAGTTAGGTTATGAGCACTGAAAATTTTCCTTTTTTGGGTCCAAGAAATGGTCCAGTTTTTGGAAAAGATGGAACAATTTTCGAGAAAAGTAGTCAACTTCAGTAAAAATTCTCAAAAACTATTTTTACAAACGGCCAATGCTTAACAAGCACGGAACCCACTCTTGAGACGCACAACCTCGGATTTGGAGGAAAATTGGCCCCTTTCTCGAAGAGAGCTACATGGCAACGGAAAGTTGCCCCTTGTTTGCACGGCACCGCAGCGCGTTGAATGGCAACGGAAAGTTGCCCCTTGTCTGAATGGCACTGTAGCGCATTGTAATCAGTCCTCAGAGCGATGATTGCAACCGAACTCCCGGATACAGAAAAGACAAAGATGACTAGAACCATCACATGGACACAGTTGAATTTGAAGTGTTTCAGGGCTGGACTTCAGAATGAAGTTGCCTACGTATCCCAAACATGGGAATCAAGCCTTACGTAGTTCGGGGTTAAGGTACACTCGGGTATTAACCTCTCCTTTTTTAGGCTCTAACTTTTGCCAAGGCGCCCGTCGCGAGTTTTCGACCTTGCGAGCTTTGTTTTTCTTTTCTTTTCAATTCTTTTCATTTCTTTTTGATTTTTTTGTTTTTTTTTGCATTTTCTTCATTCCATTTTCTTTTGCATTTTTCTCCTTCTTTTTTTTTGTTCTTTCTTTTTTTTTCTTGCTCTAACTTTTGCCTGGGTCGCCCTTCCGGGTTTTCGGCCCAGCGAGCCTCTCAAGGGTAAAAGTGTAGCTTGGTCCATGCCAAATGGTTATAGGGTTTCGAAGCCATCCGTATCCAGGAGAGTGGCTGTTGATTTGCAAGAGGACTCATCTTCAGCTCTTCGAGCATATCTGACATTTTTGCCCCTAGTTTGAGGGGGGGCTTCTGATCTAGCTTTACAAGCTTCCTTTGATCTGATCTTCTTGATCTGACTTTGGGTGCCTCTTGTCTGAGGGCTGCTTCGAATCTGGCCACACAGGCCTCACATTGTGGTTGATCGCTGAACCTTCTGAACTCAGGTTCAAGGTTTGAAAGTGAGGGGTCGAATCTCGAGGCTGAGAGCGATCCTAAGCTGCACAATCTCAAGAGCGATTCCACACAGGTCTTCGCAGGACTGCGCAAAATATTTTGTTTTTGAATGTTTTTAAGAAAGCGATAGATCGCTCGTGCCGAAGACAGTGTGGGACCAATCTGGATCAAGTGAGGATCCTTCTCAGTACTCACATTAACAAACATATCTCATTCATTAAAGGCTTAGCACGCCTCTCTCTCTTTCAAATGATCAAAATTTTGCAAATCCCGAGGAATTCCTTCCTCTTCGTTTTCACCACAGTGTTCAAAAAAAGTTTTGAAAAAAACGTAGGTCGATACAATGATTTCAAGGCACAGAAAAGGCAGGCGAAGAGCACTGTCATTCCATTCAATACTTCTGGCACAACTGGCACACGGCAGAAGCAAACACAAGAGTGTGAAAATCACTGCTGTTCATTCAAATCTGTTGGCACAACTGGCTCCCTGGCAGAAACAGACTCAAAAGGACAAACACAAAGCAAAATAGTGATATCCGAAGTAACACCCCCGGAATCACCCGACTTTAACAAAACAGGACTGACTCGATACAACAAGACAGACCCGACTGACTCAGTATGAAAAGACTGACTCAATACAAATTGAGAAGACTGACCCAATACCCAAGTCAGAAAACACAAAAACTAGCATTCGTAAAATGCTCGAAACAGTGCGTGCCAAACGCCACGTCTAGAGTAAACTGAGTGCCGCCCACAGGTGGTTCATCCCCTGATCACATATTCGTACTGTCCC
Organism: Camellia sinensis; assembly: GCF_055761805.1. Lineage (NCBI taxonomy): Eukaryota > Viridiplantae > Streptophyta > Magnoliopsida > Ericales > Theaceae > Camellia > Camellia sinensis. Next base: position 107,170,096 of record NC_138962.1, read on the forward strand.
CCGAGTTCACTGATCCAGTGGTGATAGACTTTACTGAGCTGGCGCGGCGATGACCTCGTTGTCAAACAAATCCTGTACATCGTGGCGCAGACGAAAGCAGCTATCGGTCTCATGACCGGTTTGTTGGTGGTACGCACAGTACTTAGTCTGGTCATGCTTTGCAGGGATAGGATCGGGTAGGGGCCGTTGTTCCAACGGTTTCAGATGTCCTTTCCGAAGTAAGACCTCCAGAGCCTTTGACAAAGGCATATGGAGTGGGGTGAAAATCCTCTTGACTCGAGGTGGATATTTGGTTTTTTGTGAGCTACTTCCGGACGCACCGGTGAATGGGGTGGTTGTTTTTGATGCGGTGGTGGTGACCATGCCCACTTCAGAAGACCTTGCAGCTGCGTCACCGCTGGTGGTCGCATTCGAATTGCGGGAAAATTCCCTCCTGGGCTGCTCCTTATCCTGGTCAAAGAGGCCCTGTTTCATAGCATCCTCGATCTGCACTCCCATCTCATACAAGTCTGGAAAGGTAGGGAAGGGGATCACGATCATTTTCTGCATTAGCTTGGGCTGGAGATTGCGCACAATCATCCGAATTTGATCTTTGTCAGTTGGCCTAATGGTCATCATTGAGGCCTTGGCCCTCCAGCGGGCCACGAATTCTGAGAAGCTCTCTTTCGGCTCCTGTCTCATCGTCTCAAGATCACGGGTCGTAATCTCGATTTGGGTATTGTATGAATATTGTGCGACGAAGGCCTCAGCCATCTCCTCCCAGTTTCGTTTCACTGAATCCTCCAATTTGGCATACCAGGTGACCGCAATACCCGACAGGGTCCTGCCAAAAAGGGAGAGCTTCTGTAATCTTGTCAAGCCCATCGGGCGCAAAACATCTGAAAACAAGCTCAGGTGGACTATGGGATCTCCTGACCCATCAAAACGGTCGATGTGAGGCATCTTGAACCTATCCGGCAGAGTTACAGCTGCGTCGGTGTACCCGTCCTCAATGCCCGGGATGGACTTTACCCCCTGGGATTTCTTGAACAACTTTTCAAGCTTGTGCATTTTTAATGCCACGGGCTCCACCTCGGGCTCGAAGGGAGAATCTGATTGGTTGATAGGAGTGGGTGCCTTGGAGAGTTGAGGCAGAATCGGGGGTGGAGCTGGCCCGACTGGAATGTCCGTATCATCCTGGACATGGGTTGCCTCCCCGAGTATGGGAACTCTTGGTGGGGGAGGAGCCTGGTGCGAAGTAGATACTCCAGTTTGCTGCTCCAATCTGGCAATTGTCTCTGCCTGTTGGGCTATGACCACAGCCTGTAGCTTGGCGAATTCTGCTTGACGGACTGTGTCTTGCTGCATGGCTTTCATACTGTCCTGGAGTTGGCGCACCATCTCTTCCAGACTTGACATACTGTTCTAATCTAACTGAGCAACCGGTATATCTGTGTCGGCAATAGGCTCGGGAATCTCAGCCCGACTGCTCAAAGATCACTGATCTGGTAGCTGTTGTACTGGTGGCCTGTGCCTGACTAGCCTTCCCTGGCTCTAATTACCCTTGAACTGAATCTCTGACCTGACAAAGTCTATCAGCACAAGTCCGATGAACCTCGGGGGATATCGGAGCCTTCTGAAGCTATGGTTCCAGGACTACCTTGCAAAAGGGAAAACAGAGAGCATCTTAGCCTAATTTCACTGGAACAGATTTGAGCATACTAGGATGAATGTACCCAATACTAATCACTGTTTCCCAAATATCTGCCTGTAAACTGATACCCTCAGGTAAAACGGATTCCCCAAATACTGATGCTGATGCCCACAGGCCTGATGCCCAGACTTGTAAACTGGTATATGCATTTCTATAGAGATACACTCTAAAAGCACATAGCAAGTAAGAGAGAGCCAAAACACCCCTATGTTGGGGTAGGGTTTCCCTGTCCTATTTTGTCAGGAGCTAGGGTTTCACTACGCACACAGCGGTTTCAAACAACCTAACATCGGGTGAGCAACCTGTCCTAGTTTGGAATGGTCGCTATGGATTTCAATATGCACTAGGTCGAATGGTCAAAAGGGTGCCCCGGTAAACCGGGGTTTGTGATCCCATGCTGTCAGAGCCCATAGCCGGTCAGCCTTATGGACATGCCTTGACAAGACAAGCCTCCGGCAAACCGTTCAGGAATGGCAGATGGCAAACACTGTGTTCCTAGGCGCACCAATGCACATGCAATGCAAAGAAACACATAAATGAAGTCAAAATGGGATATCACGAGTTCGAGTCAAGCTCTCTAAATTCCCCAGCAGAGTCGCCAGAAACTGTAGACGCGCCCGTGGGCCTCATGCTACAGTTCGGACTCGATTTTGTTGTCGCGGTTCTTAATCTGAACCAAAGAGTCCAAATCTGGCAAATCGTTTTGAGAAACAGATTTTTTTGAAAAAGTAGTGCCAAACATGGACTGATTTGCCAGATACAGAGTCGCCACCTAAATATTTTAAAATGGGAGAATTTAGGAAACCCTGACTCGGTGCCGAAGGCCACGTGTCCGTCATCACCGGAGTTGTCTCGGCTCGGGAGCTCGGGTACGATCGGGGAAGGTCAGCTATGAGCACCCCCTTTCGCCCGGTCCGAAGACTGGCCTCTACTAACCGTGATATCCGATTTTGAAAACTTTACGTGTTCTTATAACCAATTATTAGCCTAGAATTACTATGTTATGCGCGCAGCAAACAAGTATAGACCGAATCGCCCAAATTGGAAATAAAACATTTTATGTTCGTTTTGAAAATGGTTTGCTACTCGTAAGTAGGCTAAAATGCAGGTTTTGCCACCTTCAAGTGGGCTTTTGGAAAAGATGGTTTTGCCACTATCTAGTGGGCTTAAAAATTGCAGTTTTAACGCATTATCCCAATTTAAGCAATTCGACCTCCACCCACAGGCATTCAAACAGTTTATCTCATATAAGCACTTAGCCGCATGGTAAGCATACTGTCATGGCAACACTCACACGCATGCTGGATGCTAAAGCAAAAATACTTACATCGTACTCCGTGCCAAAACAGTAAACTAGTTAGCAAACATGCATGTCCTAGTTCATGTTAAAAGTGGCTAATGCATCACATGCAAAATGCGATCTAGGCAGGCTCGGCTAGCCCTAAACATGGCATATGAAATGCGATCAACTATCACATAGTCAATTTTTGAATTGAAGTACGAATGCAGTTAGCGTGATGTACCGAGCCTAATGCATGCAGTACAAATGTATGGATGCACGCATGCATAGCATAAGGTATGCTAAAATAAATGTGCCCTAATCTACCATCATAAGCAGGTAAATAAAAGGAAGAAAGAAGTGGGGGTTGGAAGACATGCACACACACACCCACACTTATTACAAGTTTGCCCTCGCTCGGAGGGACCAAATAAATATTACAAATTAATTAACTACGCGAGCTAATTAAATATTACAAATTAATTAACAAATTAATTATTCTAAGAAAACAGTAAACCGCCTCGGGAAGCGCGCCGCCATGCGTAGGCTGCCTCTGTTTTCTTTCCTGTGCTCCTCTGGAGGCTGCCAAAATTTCAGGACTGCATCCCTGGACACTGGGGAGTACCACCGGCTGAATGAAACTGCCACCGGCAGTGTGGTATGGCCATCGGCACAAAATAGAGTCTGTCGGCAGAGGAAAGATTGCCGGCCGGCACCTTACACTGCCGGTCGGCAAATAAAGCCTGCAGAACCTGCAACTCACAGCAACAGAGGGCAAGACAAAGCATGGCAGCACAATTCAAGGCATGTATGCACCAACCATGTCCCTTGTCATTGTAATGACTCAAAGGGACATGTGCCTCGATTCTCGGACCACCAATCGCGCATTTCCATGCATGATGGCCCAAGGAATCAAGTATGCAACTTTCATGTCAAATGAAATGCAAACCAATCAAACAAACTAAAGCCCAACCTCTATCACATGATCAAGAGGCAAGGCATGCATGCCAATGCAATGCAACCTAGGCAAACGAGCTAAGGATGCAACATGCCGATACAAGCAAACATGCAAGGTGAGCATGCAAATAAGCAAGGGATGGTCTTAAACATGAATTAGGCAGCTCTAGTTAGGCCCAAAACAGTGGCCAATGGAAGAAGATGAAGTGCCTCGAAATACGTGCGCACGGGCACGCAAACCGAGGCAATGGCATATGCAATGCAATGGCTAAAATGGCATATAGAATGCAACATGGACTTATACTAACATGAGAGAGCCTCAGCCACACTCACATAAGAGGCCGATGAATGAAAATGGAGTGCCTCGAAATGTGTGCACACGGGCACGCAAACCGAGGCAATGGCATACGCAATGCAATGGCATGGAAATGATATGCAAACATGCCAATGGGATTTCAGCAGCAAAATGAGGGGCAAAACAGCCCCGAAATGAGGCGAAAGTACGCCCGATGCATGGAATTCCTCCCGAAATGCGAAATTAGGCACCCGAAATGGCTTACAGCTATACAAAGCATGCATAATATGGACATGGAGCACGAAGACAGAAGCAAGACAGCTCTGAGACAAGCATTTTTACAGTTTATGACATGGCCAATCAGCAAGCAAAGATGGGGCTAAAATGGCATACAAAAACGGCCCTAAACATGCGATTATGAAGCAACTCACAGCTGCTAACTCCAAATAGGTTAGGGCCCTTCAACAACATTGAAGAGGGACCCAAAATATGCACATTTACAGAACTGTAAAAGCCCCAAAAACAAACATGGATAGGGCTAAGCTCTTATGCAAGAAATGGGCCAAAAGGTGGCCAAAGAAGCAAGTATGCAAAACATTCATCAAACAGCCAAAGACCCTTAATAAAACATGACAAGGGGGTCAAAATATGGCTGTTTTTAGTTTGGACCAAAGTCCAAAAACAGCAACATCAGGGGCTGCCAAGACATACAAAAATGGGACCAGAAGGAGGATATAAAGGGGAGTACAACATGGAAGTCCCAAACAGTGTTGAGCCCTTCTTCAATGTTGAAGAAGGGCTCAAAATAAGCCTATTTTCAGTTTACATCAGGCTCTAAAACAGATCATACACAGTCCAAAAAATACATGCGAGATTATGGCATTTAAGAGGGGTAATGAAGCAAGTGCAAGCTACTGTCCTCAAACAGCAATAGGTCCTCAATCAAACATGAAGAGGACCTCAAAATATGATGATTTGAAGTTTGGGTCGGATCCCAAAGATGTAACCACAAGGAGCTAAGATATAGGCTAAAAAAATGCGCAAAAGAGGGAAAGTAGGACTCACCCTTGTAGAACCAATCTTTAGCAACCTTTGGACTGAGTTTGGGAGCTTTTAACCTCTGGAGGACAGCCTCAAGCTGCTGGAATAGGCGTTGGATGCCTTGTGCTATGAGTTGATGAAGAAATGGCCCAAGAACAAGGGTATTTGGTGGTTGAATGAGAGAGATATAGAGAGAGATCAAGGGTTGTGTGTATGTATATCAGATATATCTATATATCTCTGGTTTTTTTGTTCCAAAAAATCCAACCTAAACAAAGGAGGAGGAGAGGTGCTTATATAAGGCAAGGGAAGCATTTAGCTTACAAGCTAAGTAAAGGGAAAGGGTCAAAGGGGTTCAAGGGGGTGCAAGGCTTCTAGAGGAAGCTAAAACAGCTGGCCAAGCTTCTCCAAAAAGCTTGGCCAAAGGGTTCAAGCTTCTAGAAGGTTAAGGGGTTCAAAGGCTCACAAGGTGCAAAACAAACACACATGTGCGTGGGGGATCGATTCTGTGCATTCCAGCTGGCACAGCTGGAATCCACTCAATCTGCAGAATGCTCCGGAAGGTCGTCGGCTAGCAAAAAATGCCGGTCGTCCACTTTAATCTGCCGGTCGGCACAATAAATGGCCGGTCGGCACAATAAATTGCCGGTCGGCACAAACAGAGTGCCGATGGGTGTCCGGTAAGGTCAAAAAACTGCCGATTGCTATCCAAATTGAAGCCCCGGAAGTTAGCTTTCCAATGGCGCAAACCTTGCATCAAAATTCCTCCTGTGTAAAAAGTTATTCCCTTTTCCGTGAAGCCGCGCAGGTTCGATCCAACCGGGATGATACCCAACTTCAACCAATCATATCTCCCCCACCCGGACTTGGATCTAGGAGATTCTTGAGTTCAAAATGAAGCCCCGGAAGTAAGCTTTCCGACGGTGGTGGCCCCATAGCTAAAATCCAAGTGTACAGACAGATAAGCCCGATTCAGCGAGGGCTGCTCGACTCGCTTCTATCCGGATTCATGCCGAACTTCTCCCAAGCTAGTTTTCTCCTCTCCTTTCCTCTTTTCTTCGACTCCAAAACCCTAAACAAAGTGTTTTGAAAGATTTGCCTCTCTTCTTGCCGAAGAAATTGATTCTTTGCCCTGCACATCTCTCAACACAGAGCAAACTATCAGTAGTGCCCAAGTCTTAAGGGCGGTCAAAAATGGGGTGTCTACACCCACATTTTGGCATATTCACAAAGCTCAATCTCTCTAGAGAGGGGAAAAGTTTGTCACCACATTGCTGCCCATAGAACTCACATCCGAGGCGCTTTATTGCACTCATTCCTTCAATGTAAAGGTCTTTAAGTGAGGGTAGTTGTCCAGGCAGTGGCAAAGATGTGCAATATTTTCAATATTTTAATCACATAGACACTATTTCAGAGAACGAAGCATCTCCCACCCATTTAGATAATCTAGAATTACCAACAGATGGTAAGTCGTTCCAACAAATTGTGAGGTCTTATCATGTCAAGCACATCGATCTCAATTTTGTCATTCTATGGACTATGAGAGACATCCCATTCTAGTGATAACTCTTTTAACTTCTCCTTAGATATTAAATTGTCCCTTACATCCTTAGCAAAACTTACATTCTCCAGTTTTGATATGTGTATTGCCCCACGAATGTGTGATAAGTTTTTTAACTCTCCTATTCTACGCACACTACCTTTACCCACGATAAAATTTGACAATGTTTGTAGCTTTGTTAATTTACCTATCTATAGCAGCATCTCTTCTAATGATCAAATGTTTGCATGGTCATATCAAAATGGTGTAGGTTCACCAGGTTTCCCATGTTTAGAGTCAACTTCTCAAGTTGATGACAAGATTTCAAAAACAAGACTTGTAAATTGTAGAGTCATTACCGAGTCAAGTAATTTTCTAATCTGAGAATGGGATACATCGAGATACCGTAGACGCTTTAGATCTCCGATAGAATCTGGTAGTTCATCTATTCGAAAACTACACAAACGCAATTCAAGTAAGCACATTAACACTAGCAACAAATCATGAAGTAAGTACCTCGTTATGTAGTTGCAACTATGCAGCAAAAACTCTAAGAAGGTTCGTAAGCATCTGGCATCATCGAAAGCTTTGAATTTTTTTGATTCCGTCATATTCACTAGCAACATAAGATGAATATCGAGCTTTGTCTAAAATTTTCTTCTACTTGCCACCCTCTAAATTATTCTCCAACCTAAAATAGATGTCCCCTATAATTGCTTGAGCCAAATCATTGATGAGGTCATGGATTATGAATAACAATTTATTACGACTTGATGATTGGAAAAATGACCTCAACACCAATTTGTGAAAATACTTGCGTCCTATATCTTCTATTTGTTCTCCACCTTCTGGGTGTTCAATTAAACCTTCTACCATCCATAGAAATACTAATTCATCCTCCTCAAATTTGTAATCCTTTGGGACAATTGCACAATAATCAAGGCACCTCTTCAAATGGGAAGGGAGATGATGATAGCTCAATTTGAGTGATGGGAGAATGCGGCTTTCCTCATATGGCGAATCCCATATATTGCAAGTTAATACCATTTTCCATTCATGCTCATTTTGTTTACAACGTAATAAGCCACTGAGGGCCCTTGTTGCCAATGGCAAGCCTCCGCACTTAGCAACAATTTGCCTACCAATTGATTCCAATTCTGGATGTTCGCTAATATTTATATTCTTGGATGCATGATGGGAAAATATTAACAAACAAACATCAGGTGATAAGCTTGGAAAATTGTGATATTTAATCACCTTCACCTTTTCCGCAACAGCTGTGATTCACGTTGTCACAATGATTTTAGTGTTGGAAAATAGTTTTTCAACAATTTTAATGCAAAATTAAAATGGGAGTCAATTGTCAGTTGAGATAGGTCCGAGTGATTTGTATTCTCTTAAGGAAGAAAATTACAATACAAAAATAATGAGCCGAAACTATTAAGTTGTGAATGAAAATTATCTTATAGAGTGGGCATAAAAAAAAAGTTAGGTTAGTCTTAGTTTGGACTGGGTTTAGGCTTGTACTTGTGCTTGTGCTTGTGCATGTGCCGAGTTTGGTTTTGGACTTGGACTGGGACTTAGTCTTAGTTTGGACTGGGTCTAGGTTTGTGCTTGTGCATGCGTTAGGTTTGGTTTTGGACTTGGACTTAGACTTAGGCTTGAGCTTGGGGTAAACTGTATTGTGTTGGGCTTAACTTGTGCATGTGTTTGAGGTTGGGTTTGGATTAGGTTGTGACCCAACACCTATATCCGTTTTACAACCCATTTGTTTGAATTATTTAAATATCATTATATACATATTTATTTGTATATATTAAGTACATGGAATTTTTAGACTTTTGTAATTCTCATCTTTTGATGATAGAGATGATGACCATATTAGTGGCCATATGTTTACAACCTTTGTAACTCTAGTCCTACTAGTTAGAGTTGATGGTCTTAGTTAATGGCATTTGATGGCCCTCATGATGATAGCCCTCATGGTTAGGGACTACCTTACTTATACAAACAAAGGCATTTACCCTCCAACTTGGTAGGATAATTTCGGAGAGATTTTTTTTTCTTTTTTTTTAACAGAAAATGAGATGGTGTTTTGAGATAATAAAGTTGGAGATGATTTTTATACTAAAGAATTTTTTTCTATTTTCTTTTTACTAGCCCCTCCTTTGGTTCTTGCTATCGAAACTATTCAGAAGGCACTTCTGCATAAGCAGGTTTCGACCGTCATATCTTAGAAGACAGACGCCGACATACCTCCAGCACCCATTAAGAGGGAGTGAATTTGTTTTAAGGAAACGGTGATATCACACAAGTTTCGGTTTGCATCTCTCATCTTTTGTTATTCAAACTTTTAGATTTAAACTATTTCTTGTATATTATTTTGTACGTCTATGTGGATCTGTCTTGTAATATGTTCCGTCTTGTAATCTAGTTCATTCATATATTTTTAATTTTGTAGTTTATTTTGTATTTCATTCTTTAATTAAAGAAAATTGTTTATTATTTCTATTTAATTTATTTTATATATTTTTCTAGTATTATTATGGAAAAATACCAACATTTACTTCCATGTGCTCTAACTTGCAACGGAGATTGTAGTGAACTCCACTTTTCATCTCTATGGTTCCCCACATCATCTAGGACGAGCAAAAACTTTTTTCCTGCCAGCGTGACCTCAAGTTTACGTTGAAGGTTAGTTGACTCTATCAAATCACATGACTGGAGAGTGAACGACTCCAGAATTGCCTTTGTTATTCTCTTAACATCAAACTCGTCAGATACATAAACCCACGCTTTCAGATCAAAATGGTTTTTGACACCATCATCATTGTAAATGAGCTGAGCCAAAGTAGTCTTGCCAATTCCACCCATGCTAGTGATGGGAATGACATCAACTTTGTTTTGAGTTGTTGCATCTCTAAGAAGCAATTCAATAATCCATTTTTTCTCTTCATCTCTGCCACAAACAAAAGGATCATCCAGCAAATATGTAGTTTCTTGTCTTGGCACACATTTGTAGACTTGGTCCCCCCAATACCCTTTTTCACCAAACCAAGTTCCTTAGTTCTTGTAGTAACATCTTGTAACTGAACATTGATCTTCTTTAACTTGGACCCAATTGCCAAATTGAAAGAGATTGCACTTGTAGTAAAACCAGTGCAACAAGTAGGAAAGAGGAATTGTCATACCTTACTACTTGTGTTGGCCTCACCAACATCAACATCAGCATCAGTCTATGCCCTGATCAATTTCTTGCATAGAGCTGTTTCAGACAAGTTTGGTAGGTAGGTAATTGAATAGCAAGCAGGGTATAAAGCATGTAGGGCCCTCCCCCTCTCTCTAGCAAGCAGGGTATATGATTCTAGACAAACTTTTTGTATAATGTTTTTTGTTGGTGAATCATTTTCTAATTAAAAAATGATGCCATGTTAAAACAAATAAATAAATGAAAATAAAAGTTCAAAATTTTAAGATAGAAAAAAGCAGAAAATTAGAATGATCACCTTTGAGATTTAAAAATATAGATATAATCAGCTTTAGAAGTTTGATATAATTGTATCATCCTTCTTTTTGGTAGAGCCACTACAGGAAAAATGGAATTTAACGACGTTTATTTAACGGCGTTTTTTTAAATGTCACTTTTTCTAATATTTAGCGACGCTTTATAAACGCCGCATTTTGATTTAATTGAACTGTACCGTTACCAATAGAAGTCGTTTTTAAATGCCTTCAAATGTCTTACCATGTTATCCGGGGCATTTCCCTAAATAAGCCAAAATAAGAAGGGAATTCCCAAACTAAGCCTAGTTTTGAAAGAATTCCCAAAATGAGCTAACTCGCGGTTCACAATCGCGAGTTCAAGACTTTTCCACCCCCGTCGCCTGAAACCGGTAAAAGTTTAAACTCACTGTTAGGAAAAGCGAGTTTAATTAAGAACTCGCCGTTAGAAAACGCGAGTTTGATTAAATTTCTTTCCTTTGAACTCGCTATTCACAAGCACGAGTTTATCCAAAATCGCTGTTTGTAAGCACGAGTTTAGCAAAAAAAATTTCTGCTGAAATCGCTCTTTGAAAACACGATATTATCAGAAAGGTAAACTCGCTGTTTGTAAGCACGAGTTTAGCAAAAAAAAAAATTCTAATGAACTCGCTCTTTGTAACCACGAGTTCATCACAACGCACGTTTTATGAAAAAAAAAATTCATCTCACTCTTTAGAACCACGGTTTTTTGCCAAATTTTTTTATGAACCGTGCTTTTAGCGTAATTTTTTTTTTAATTTCAATTTTACTGAACTTTAAAGAAAAAATTTTCGTTCTTTTGTTTATGTTGTCATTGTCTTGGTGATAATATATTTCAGAATAATTTTTTTGGTTAAAATTCTTTTACTAAAACCGTTCTCATATTAATTTTTTTTTCTTTCCTTTTGTCTTTAACCACGAGTTCATCAAAACCCACGTTTTATGAAAAAAAAAATTCATCTCACTCTTTAGAACCACGGTTTTTTGCCAAATTTTTTTATGAACCGTGCTTTTAGCGTAATTTTTTTTTTAATTTCAATTTTACTGAACTTTAAAGAAAAAATTTTCGTTCTTTTGTTTATGTTGTCATTGTTTTGGTGATAATATATTTCAGAATAATTTTTTTGGTTAAAATTCTTTTACTAAAACCGTTCTCATATTAATTTTTTTTTCTTTCCTTTTGTCTTTAACCACGAGTTCATCAAAACCCACGTTTTATGGAAAAAAAAATTTCATCTCACTCTTTAGAACAACGGTTTTTTGCCAAATTTTTTTATGAACCGTGTTTTTAGCGTAATTTTTTTTTTAAATTTCAATTTTACTGAACTTTAAAGAAAAAAATTTCGTTCTTTTGTTTATGTTGTCATTGTTTTGGTGATAATATATTTCAGAATAATTTTTTTGGTTAAAATTCTTTTACTAAAACCGTTCTCATATTATTTTTTTTTTCTTTCCTTTTGTCTTTACCACGAGTTCATCAAAACCCACGTTTTATGAAAAAAAATTTCATCTCACTCTTTAGAACCACGGTTTTTTGCCAAATTTTTTTATGAACCGCACTTTTAGCATAATTTTTTTTTTAATTTCAATTTTACTGAACTTTAAAAAAAAAAAATTCGTTCTTTTGTTTATGTTGTCATTGTTTTGGTGATAATATATTTCAGAATAATTTTTTTGGTTAAAATTCTTTTACTAAAACCGTTCTCATATTAATTTTTTTTTCTTTCATTTTGTCTTTATTTTGGGTTAGAATGTGTAATTCAACATTTTTTTATTTTGTTTGACTAAAGTAAATTTCTTTTGTTTTTCCTTGTGTTTGTTTTGGGTTAGAAGGTAATAATGTAATTGATAAATTTTTTGAGCTTTAGTAAAGCCGTTTTGATGTCAATTTTTTTTTAATTATTATTTCTTTGTTTTGCGTTAGAAGGTGTTATTCAGTAATTTGTTTAGGCTTTAATAAATCTATTTTCATTTAAATATATATATTTTTTCTTTTGTCTTTATTTTGGGTTAGAAGGTGATAATGTAATTTAAAAAAAAAAATTCACTTTACTAAAGCCATTTTCATGTAAATTTTTTTATTTTTTATTTTTTTCTCTTCTCTTTGTTTTGGGTTAGAATGTGTTATTCAAAATTTTGTTTTGGCTTTACTAAAGTCGTTTTCATGTAAATAATATATATTTTTTTCTGTTGTCTTTGTTTTGGGTTAGAAGCTGATAATGTAATTCGTAAAACCTTGAGGAAAAAACACATAAGTCTCCCACAAAAATACATAAGTAGTACAAACATAAGTCTTGAACAACAATACATTGTGGACACCATGAACTGAACACACAATACATAGATAAACATAACAGTTAGACAAACAAATATTAGCCAAACAATCTGACCAACTCATTACGGAAACACTTACTCTAACACAGACATTACATATTAATGCATGACCTAATATTGCCGAAGTGTAGACATTAACACCTAATTCGCGCTGAAATCGGTAGGTGGCTCAGAGTCTGAACAATCCGAAAGCTCAGCATCAGAGACAAGCTGAGGATCCTCCATGATACCCTTGATAGCTGCATCATTTGGTTCTGTTTTGTTCTTCTGGGCATCCTTCTTAACTATGTATAGTTGCATATCGCGGGCTAACCTACGGTTCATTTGAGAAATCTCATGTTGTAGTCTTTCACATAGTCGATCAACATTATCAGGATCTTCCTTTTGGATCTCAACAGAACGTGCTTTTGGCACCTTCAATCGATTTTCCTGACATAATCTTTCCATTTGGACTCGCTCTATAAATAGTGCGGGCCACTTCAGAAGTCTAGCGTTTGCTAAACCATATCCTGTTTGATTATCTGATGGTTCCTCCACCAAACCACATGGATCTCGATAGTACTTGGGGCATGACAAAATGTCGCTTCCCAAACCTATCATGATAAGCACAAGAGGCATCTAACGAAGTAAATGGTGTTTCATCTTCAGCATCGCCACTTCCCCTTCCCCCTCCTCGTCGTGAACTGTCACCCCTTTGCAAGTTCCTACCACCTCTGCGATTCCCACTCCCTCCCATGAACCATGTAGCCATGCTAATTTTTTTAAACAAATGAATGATAATTTCGTAGGCCGAAATGAGTTGAAAGGTTGTGTCTTCACCTTTAGTCGTTTATATAGTTGGTTATGAACAGCTTTAGAAATATGGCCCTGCATGACAATCCCACATAAACGAACAAGGTATGAGTTGTCAGTAGAATGAAAAACCAGAAAAAAGGAAATATTGTGCACCAAGTCACATGACTTGACAATCCATCTGCATATACCGACAAAATAAGGGCATGCTCACTGTAAGGTAAATCAGTGAATTCACTGTTACCATGTGACTTTCTGAATTGAGAATCGCACATATATTAATAAGAAATGAGTTGTCATTGTAATAAAAAAGTCGAGCAAAAAATTGAGAAAACCAAAGTCTGTGCACCAAGTCACATGACTTGACAATCCATCTGCATATACCCACAAAATAAGGGCATGCTCACTGTAAGGTAAATCAGTGAATTCACTGTTGCCATGTGACTTTATGAATTGAGAATCGCACATATATTAATAAGAAATGAGTTGTCATTGTAATAAAAAAGTCGAGCAAAAAATTGAGAAAACCAAAGTCTGTGCACCAAGTCACATGACTTCACAATCCATCTGCATATACCCAAAAAATAAGGGCATGCTGACTGTAAGGTAAATCAGTGAATTCACTATTGCCATGTGACTTTCTGAATTGAGAATCGCACATAAATTAATAAGAAATGAGTTGTCATTGTAATAAAAAAGTCGAGCAAAAAATTGAGAAAACCAAAGTCTGTGCACCAAGTCACATGACTTCACAATCCATCTGCATATACCCAAAAAATAAGGGCATGCTGACTGTAAGGTAAATCAGTGAATTCACTGTTGCCATGTGACTTTCTGAATTGAGAATCGCACATAAATTAATAGGAAATGAGTTGTCATTGTAATAAAAAAGTCGAGCAAAAAATTGAGAAAACCAAAGTCTGTGCACCAAGTCACATGACTTCACAATCCATCTGCCTATACTGGCAACTCTCTCCACGATTTGACTACTCAATGTTTGAAAAAATGAAGCTTATGTAGGCAATGTTGTGTTTCAGTTAGCTATGCATCATTCGTTGTTATGACCTCCTATTTCTATCAGCGTCATTAGAACGGGTTCCAATTCTAGTTTCTATACTAAGAGAATCGTCAATTTCTAGTTTCTACACAATTCCAATTGGGTTTTAAACTTAGTCCCCCAACTGGACCAACCACTTCGGTTTGAGCTTGTTTGTCCAGGACCCGAAGTTTAGTTTTCTGTCAACCCCCCAATCCTTACCAGAGTCATCATTTGTACTGGACTTACAAGAATTGGAAGGCGACTCTTTCTTTTTTCCTGATGGAGATTGAAATTCTTTACGTAGAGGATTCTTATTTGACGAGGCCCAGTTACGGGAAACTTTTCACCGACCTACCTGTTCTGTTTTATGTGTTATTGAAGGCGGTACTTCGTTTCACCGAGTTTAGTTTTCTGTCAACCCCTCATTCATTACCAGAGTCATCATTTTTACTGGACTTTCAGGAATTGGAAGGTGACTCTTTCTTCTTTCCTGATGGAGATTGAAATTCTTTGTAAATTGATCCCTATTTCAGCAGCCCCAGTTAAGGGAAGCTTTTCACCGAGCTACCTATTCTGTTTTAGGTGTTTTAAATATTCACATAATTCAACATACATTAATCCATTCATTAATCCAGAATTGAGAATCGCACATATATTAATAAGAAATGAGTTGTCAGTGTAATAAAAAAGTCGAGAAAAAAATTGAGAAAACCAAAGTGTGTGCACCAAGTCATATGACCTGACAGTCCATCTGCATATACCCACAAAATAAGGGCATGCTCACTGTAGGGTAAATCAGTGAATTCACTGTTGCCATGTGACTTTCTGAATTGAGAATCACACATATATCAAATTGGTGTTCAGGTAAACCAATTGCATTTTAAATTGCTTACTAGAGTCATCATTTTGACTGGACTTCCAGGAATTGAAAGGCGACTCTTTCTTCTTTCCCCATGGAGATTGAAATTTTTTACGTACATGATGTCTATTTCACGAGCCCAGTTAAGGGAAGCTTTTCACCGAGCTACCTGTTCTGTTTTATGTGTTTTAAGTATTCCCATAATTCAACATACATTAATCCATTTGTTAATCCAGAACATTCATTAACTCATTGCAATTCAATAAAGAAAGTCATGAACTAATAAATGTGTTGTTATAAATGTAGTTATTTCATAAACTTCAGGTTCATTAAACAAATACTTCAAATACATCCGTACGTTAGATGAACAACAACATTGTCTTACACTCCAGACAACAAACAAATATATATGAAAGATAAAGGTGTTTGATTTCTCATTCCTCATCTGACATGTAGTAGTCAGAGATATATTTTTCATTGTTTAAGACATTATTTCGCTCAATCACTTCCAAATCTCTGTTGCTTGCTTCTGCCATTTCGGTGGCTAGCTGAAGCATGAAATGTCGACATCTTCGCATCAACATTCTGTTGTTCTCCTTCTTAATTCTACTAACTGCTTTTTCATAGTCACTGACATTTCGTCTAGCCATGGTTAATGAACGACGATGAGGTACCGGTGCCCCAAAGTTACGTAGATCATTAAACAATCCTTCTTGCTCCGTTACCCTGAACGCCCATTCTGCTCGGATACCAGCATAATAATCCTTCGGACTCGAGTACTTTTCGCTCTTGTAGTCATAACTAAATGGAGGTAGCAGCCAGACTTTCGGATTTCTTTGTTGGCGTGAACCTCCTGCACCTCTTGAAGACATTGTTCCTAAAATAAACAAACAAATAATAATAGTAATTGTAGATATATTACTATTGTTATGACTTGAACAAACATCATACTGGGGTTGTCGCTATTTATAGACATCATACTGAGGGTTAACTAGAGATGATCTAGTGACGATAATGCATGCTGGGGCACTATAGAAGAAGTGATACCCGTGATATTATTTTTTAGCTTTTTATTTCATACAATCCTGAGTACCCGTGACTTTGTGTACCTGTGATGTAGTCACGGACGTGGTTGTCAGATAAAGTCATCATTGTAGGACAGAGGATGACACTGCAATCCCTTCATATTGGAGCAGTGAGTTGTCAAATAAAACAATATGCAGTGAGTTGTCACATCGCCTCATGAAACTATTTTTTCATGCTTACTTTTTTAATACAGTAAGTAGTCACTTGGAATTGACGATTTCAGTACAAATTGGTATTTTTAAAAAATTATAAATGAAATTAAATCCTTAAATTTTCTTTGTTTTAAACTAATATTCTTCATAAACAACCTATATTTTATTTTATTTTCACTTATTGAACTTCACAGTCATCCTATTTTTTCCTGTTTGCATTTATTGTTTCTTTTTGTATATTCTGCAATGTGATAAAAAAAAATAACGCATTTAGTTGCGCCGCAGAAAGTCACATGCATCACGTAATTTGAGGAAAAAAGTGACAAACTATATAAGCATGGCAAAGTCAGAAAGTCACATGCATTACTGCATCACTGCATAAAGCGACATGCATCACTGCATCACTGCACAAAGTCACATGCATCGCTGCACAAAGTCAAATGCATCACTGCATTGCTGCACAAAGTCACATACCATCTGAACTTGAAAAACAAAGCATCCAAATTATTACACCGGTTCAAGTAATTGGTGAGCATCACTGACAAATGTTGGACGTATCACCGCGCCGAGCATCAAGATTTTGAAATTGTAATTTCACATTTATTTTTTTAAAAAAAAATTCAGGCAGAGAAATTTGACTACTTAAGACGTTTAGTCGGTTGATCAGCTTGGTTTTTATTTTATTTATTTTTTTTATGTTTTTACTTTTTGTTTTGGAATAACAATCAATTGTGCAATTCATAAAAGTCGAAGTGACAACTCCTATCAAGTTGATGCATAGTTGTTCAGGTCATAAAAGTTGACGTGACAACTCTGATGCATAGTTGATTACAATAATTTCATACATATAGCTACCATGTGTATTTATGGTATAAATATGACATCATACCATAACAAAAGTTTTACAGCTATTTCGAGCGATATCATCATGAGATATACGGTGGTTGATCTATATTCAGCAATGGGTCGCTATTGGGTTGCAGATGGAGATGAATTTGAATACCCAATGAATCCAAATCTTCGTTACTCACGTGCCACCGTCAATACCATGAAAGCTGAGTGGGAATTTCGCAAAACTCGAGCAAACGTTCTCGTTGAGCTATGTCGTGAAGTTAATCTTAAATTTCCTTGCCGGTTAGCCATGCGTATGCCAACTGACACTCCACAGTTGTTGCAAAGGGCATTGCATCGTATCCGCGACGAGGTTAATCGCATGACCCAACGTTTGCAAAGGTCCGAACTAATGAAGATCGCAAATGAGCATGCCGAAGATGGGTTAATGGATGATGCACACCAGTACTACGCCTGGAGCATGGATGTTATGTATGAATCTGATATTGAGATGTCAGATGATGATGATAATGAATGAAATTGTTTGGATGAACGCCCAAATCATTTCTATAATGCATGCAATTTTTAATGCTTATCCACGACTTATCTTATCAATGAAGGGAGATATTTCAATTGTTTTCGAATATTTATTGTAATTCTACCTTTACTTTCTCTCCGTTATTGTTATTTTGAAGAACGCTACTTGAACTAGACTTTCATGATTTCATGCATTATTGATGTGGAATATAATAATGATACTTAATGAACAAGGTATGAGTTCATATCGATTCATAGTTGAAATACTTGTGTTTGTTTAGATATTTATTTTGTTTCATTTTTGTTCATATTGCTCCCCACAACTATCCATTATGCAATGTTCACATTTTTTTCCCAGATTTTTGTTGTATAAAATTTTTACAAACCTGTAGCAACACAAGTGGTCCTCCAATCTCATTTAATCATAAAATCGTATCAATTCTTATCATTTTTTTCCTGTTTTCGTTTTCATTTGTATGGAAATCATCAAAACAAGTAAGAATAAGAAATTGTGAAATTATATTTTTCGAAGAAATAAGTATGACACATTTACATCATCTGTACAAGTTTGATATACAAAAACTATAACAAAAACTATAAATAAAATAAACTATACACTCCACAGCACACCCGCTAATGCCCTAACCTGCCCCCAGTCCCACAACCCCGACCGTGGACCTCTCTCCTCGGTCTCCTGTGGTAGACTCTCTGAATATCTGGCTGCTGTGAAGCCTGTGACTGTGACTCCCCCTGTACTGCATGTGCTGCCCCTGATCCTGGCTGTGGCGGAAGATCGGATACTGCTGTGAGCTGTGAAACTCCATCATCTGGTGCAACTGTATCAGGATCTGCAGCTGCACCCCGACCTCTGCCTCTGCCCGCACCCCGACCTCTGCCGCGACGTCCGCCACGACCAAAACCTCGGCCTCTCCCGCGCGCTCTGGGGGGGGCTCAATATGGCTTTCAGCGTCAACGTGGGAGATGTCAGCGAGAACTACATCATGTGTACTCATGGTCGCAGTCGAACTGTCTGGTGGTGGTAACTGGGTGGGTGGGGTAACAACGTCATGCATGTATCGGGGCGGTGTCCAATCAGGGTCAGGCACATAAGGTATGCCAGTATGCTGCGTAAGAAGTACGTTGAGGGAATCTGTAGATATGTATGGGGTAGTATGTGGTGGGGTCGAAGGCAGTGTGGAAGGAGCTGATGTGGCAGGCGCTGAAGTGGAAGGCGCTGATGTGGCAGGCGCTGAAGTGGAAGGCGCTGACGTGGACGGCGCTGATGTGTCTGGAGCACCTGCTGAAGTGTGTACACCGTAGTGGCCGAAATGCAAACGATCTCCCCGATGGGCAACCTGGAATGCCTGGTACAATAACTCCCGGATCTCTGCAACGGCCTCCAAGGCATGCTGTGCATCACGTCTCAAATGGGCGTCCTCAGCCAAGTGAAACGACCTCCCAACTCCAGCCACCTGAACAAACATTCAGACGTATTATTAGGCTACAGTTCACTGAATGTAAATCAAGTATGATTTTAATAATTATCTGATCCATAATATGATACTCACCAATGCCTCAAGATAAGGGCCAACTCCCTGATATCCAGACTCAGACACGTGGCTCGGATTCCGGACTAGTAGGTGTGTATGTCGCCGATACCACAACATGTAAGGGTCGGAAGAGGGGATCACGTCATCGCTGTAGTCAGCCTGTACAATACTGTCCCGGCGGGCATCCCACAACTGTATATATCGCATAAAAAACAGACGCCAGTCAATGCCAGCTCGGCCACGCCTATCAGTGACGTGCAACTGCCACTCAGTGTCGAACCGATCCGGCACGGACTGCACCCGACCAAAATGTCGGAGGACACGATGGGGGAGATGCCACTCAACCACGTCAAAACAAATAAGTGGCACTCTCGCCATCCATATCTCCTAACCCAGTCGGCAGTAGTCGGGGAGCGTATCGAGGACCCCAGCGTAAGGCTGCCAGATAAACTACAATGACGACAAATGTAACGCCCTCAAAATAACAACATTAAACCCATCAATAAAGATATGCATTGATATGTAAAAGTTCCACATTCTTCCATTTATCAGAGTTTCATTACAAACAGTATTACATGTTAACAACAAAAGCAAATGCCCTATGGGCTTACAGCTTTCCAAGTTAACACCTGGTTACAACAAAAGAGTACTAACTCATTTACACATTAAGCCCTTGGCTTGAATTTACATGTAATACATCAAAAGACAAAACGACAAAAGTATGTCCGCCTCTAGCCTCCCAAGCTATGTCCTTGGAGGTGGCATGCTACCTGTACCTGAAAATGATATTCCCATATAGGGTGAGCCACAGCGCAGTAGAAATACACTAAACCAACCATGAACAATGACTAAAAGATTAGTAATTGATAGATGGCCAACACTTATACATTCACATAAATCACATATTTATGTCATACGACTTATGAGTCCAAGTTACTTTTCATTTTCCCTTTTCAACAGATAAGCATGTTAGCTCTATCATTATTTCAACAGATATGTACAAAAACTATATCCCACATTCACAGATAAGCATATAAGCTATATCCACATTCTCAACAGATATGTATAACAACAATATCCCACATTCACAGATAAGCATATAAGCTGTATCCACACTTCACAAAGATAAGCATATAAGCTCTATCTTCACTTCTCTAGACAAGCATATGAGCTGTATCTACGGAGTTCATCCCCTATCTTCTCCCAACACTATCCGGTTTAGAGGTACATCCCCTATCTTCCTTTAAACCGCGGAGTACATCCCCCATCTCCTCCTCTACACATAACGTATACAAACACATTGGTTCTATATACAATCACTCAATACATGCAGTTAATGTATTCTATCAACCGTCAAATTCCATGACACATTCCATTGATTAGTTTCCGTTTGCCTAATCATCATGCATTGTCTACAACAATCACGACTATCCTCCACCGATAGCCCAAAGCAATTATTTCTAAACAGAATATAAATGCACAATGGATATTCAATCAACATTTCATTTCCTCATTTCTCACAATTAATTATCCCAATTAATCAAACAATGTAATTAGGTCATTATCC
Organism: Camellia sinensis; assembly: GCF_055761805.1. Classification (NCBI taxonomy): domain Eukaryota; kingdom Viridiplantae; phylum Streptophyta; class Magnoliopsida; order Ericales; family Theaceae; genus Camellia; species Camellia sinensis. The sequence goes on from NC_138962.1 coordinate 107,191,170, forward strand.
ATAATTGACATTTCAACCCTTAGGTCCCATTTTCATCAATGATTCAACATTTATTCCATTTCTCTATGCCAAACATGCATCTAGGTTTATTATGAATAAAACCCCAACTTTTGTAAAATAACACAAAAGCCCCAAACTTTCACAAAATTACCAAACCAACCCCAACATCTCAAAATACTAAAATTTAAAGACAAAATCCATAGAGAGGAGTAGGATATCCCTACCTCGAAGTTTGAGCCAAAAAGGAGATGAAGACTCGAAGATCAACGTGCTCCAAATCCAAACCTTTTCAGATTAAGTCGAAGCTCTCAACGCCCTCTATCTTTTTAACAAAGGCCCTAGGCTAGATTCACACTCTAGGGAGATCAAATCTTAGAGAGAGTGTAAGTTTAGAGAGAGAGAGAGTCTCGGATCTAGGGTTTGAAAGAAAAAGAAAGTGAAAAACTGATGTTCAAAAACGCTACTGTCCGCTGATATAAAACACGCTCGCTCGAGCGAAGACTTTGTCGCTCGAGCGACCAGACACAGAAAACTCTCGCTTGAGCCAAGAAGTTCTCGCTCGAGCCGAAAACTTAGAAGTGCGCTCGAGCGAAAGAATGCTCGCTCGAGCCAACAACTCAAACCCTCAGGTCTGCAACCAGAAGCACGCTCGAGCGACAGACTTCTCGCTTGAGCGAAGAACAAGCCAGACCGCTCGAGTGAAGAAAACTCGCTCGAGCCAAGAAATACAACTCTCAGGTCCAGAACCAGACACAATCGCTTGCTCGAGCGAAGCCACTCTGGCTCGATCCACCAGACACGAATGCAACTCTCGCTCGAGCGACCAACTCCTCGCTCGAGCGAAGGTCCAAAAATCTGGGCAGCAACACTAGGCTCCCAAACACAACCAACCTGTAACAAACCTGCCCAACACATCCTATAACTCAATATACAAAGTAAAAAGGATGCAAACAAGATAATAAACAACTACCAACATCCACGGACACATGTCCGGATCACTGTACAACAAGGGTAAACCCGGGATCGCTATAACAAATAATTTAAATTTTGCTCGTAAACTCAAAACATATACAATGAAGAAGACAACTAAAACGCAATCAAAAAAGTTCATACCTCGCCCTCAATCATGCGGTCCAGCTGGTCTCTATAAACTACCACTACGTGGGTCGAGACGACCTCATGGCCCATGTCAACCCTCCACCGGCTAGCTCGCGGTCCGGTGGGCAACTGCATGTCCCCCTCACCCATAGGAAGCTCACCAGGACCAACCGGTTGCCACCTAGACGGGGCAATGCGAATCAATCTCTCCCATGCCCAAATCTGCAATAGTTTGAATACAATTACAATACTGATATATGGCTATAAATATGAATTGACATGTAATAAAATTGTTACTAACCTATAGCAACACAAGTGGTTCTCCAATGTCCCTCGTACCCACCTGAGCTGCTCGACATAGCATCCTATACAACCATGACAGAGCCGCGCTACCCCAGCTGTACTGCCCAATCTCCTCAATGTCTCTCAGCAATGGCAAGTACATCAGCTTGACCAGGTTCTGTGACTTATCAGGGAGAAGTACCCCCCCCAATAAGCCACAGAATATATCCTCGGGTATGCTGCTGTACCAACTCATCTGGAGCATGATCTGGAAGATGAGCAAAGTGCTCGGCCAGCCACCTCACCCTCACTCTACCTGCCTGTAAATCTGCTGGTATAGGTGCTACTCCCAATAGCTCAGCACATAGGGCTATCCACTGCTCCGTCGCGAGAGAAGAGTCAACTCCAGTAACTGCTCGGCCATCAATCCGAAGACCATATAGGACGGATACGTCCTGCAACGTGACGGTGGCCTCCCCGATCGGGAAATGGAATGTGTGAGTCTCTGTGCGCCACCTCTCAACGAGAGCAGTGATGAGTGCGTGGTCCAGTCGAATGTGGCCGATATGATACACACCATAGAATCCCGTGCGTAATAGATACTGCAAGACTCTATGGTCCAACGGATGCTCCCACAATCCAGAATCTGCCCGACGACATGTCAACACGGTGCGTGCCTCATCCTGCACAACAGAATTACCAGTTCAAATAATAACATTATCCCGAAAGATACAACAAAATGCAATGTATTTTAATTATAGCCGTAAAGTGCAACAAACGTTATTGCATACCGGACGGTCCCACATACTGTCAGCCCGATGTGCCTGTCTGAACAGTGGAACCTCCTCAGGTACATGTGCCATGAAGCCTGTACAATTGAAATTATTGATCCATATCAAAAGCTCATTTAATCATAACATAATAACAGAGAAAACTGTAATTATTGATTTTGTACTGAACGATGTAAAATACAATGAAGTAAATGTTATGGGTTCGAGAAAAAGACAAATTTATGTGCCACTTACACGGAAGCAATTCGAAATTAATGATTACATTTATGGCATATTTGACAAAACTGAAATATTTATTTTGTAATGCTAAAAGTTTGAATAAATTATAAATTTTGCAAAATACATATAAAATTTTGTAATTGTGAACAAAGACCGCAGCATTCCAATTTTTAAAATTTTTATTTATAATAGGTTAATTTTTTTAAAATTTGTAACTTTTTTAAATTATAAAATGTGAACAATGATTGCAGCATTCGATATTTAATTTATTCAAAAATATGAAACTTTGAAATGGTAGAAGAACTACGTGATTAAGTATAGAATATTGTAATACACATTTCGAATCAAGTACTCCGTGAAAACCTAGTACACATTTTCAATAAACTATAAAAGTTTGAATAAATTGTACACATTTTCAATTTTGCATTACACATTTTTTACTCAAGTACACATTTTGTAATACATACTTCAAATGTACGACCCCGTTTACAAATAAAGAATATAAAAATACATAATTAAATGATCTATTACAAATGAAGAATTTTAAAATGATATATTACAACATGTAAGTATTACATAGTCTTCATCGACCAAGTCGCGCCGGACATGTTCGCCTGTCATGACCTGTCTGGTGGCACTCACTGCAACGAGCTGTCAAACGCCTGTCTGATATATCCATCTCATTCGGAATACGAGCCATAGATGTACGACCCCGTTTTACTTCTCGCAGACGAAGGTCATTAGGCATTAAGGTCCACTGCGGATCATCCCAATAATCTTAATGCGGTATTGGGTTGAATTTAGTTTCCCAAACCCTCATGTATACAGGAAGCCTGTATACTGGATCAACGTACTGGAATGGATTGTCACCGCATTCAGACATTACAGCGAGCATATGGGAACATGGATAGTGTCTTATCTCATATTTCCCACAACTGCACGTGGGTTGATTCATCCGCACAATCTGTCTATTGCAACCTCGTCCACGGCGAAAAGATGTTTGCACCTCAAATACACGGCGGGGCCTATAAGATAATATTGAAACAAACTAATAAAGTTCATGTTTTTAGATGTAATTAACTTAACAACATAATAATAACAATTTTTTCACATTACAAACTAACCTGTCATACGATATCAACTTGAAAGTATTTCCCCTTGCGATACCCTCCTCCATAGTTCTTTGCATCTCTCTAGGGTATTGGAAGTCATTGCGTACATTTGTTTCAGCTTGGGCTCCCATCTCGTCAAAATATTTGACGAGTCGTCGAAATGTGAATTCAACCATAGCTGAAATAGGTAAGTTCCTTGCACCTTTCAAGATGCTGTTGAAACACTCTGCATCATTACTGGTCAATACCCCCCAGCGATATCCACCGTCATATGCAAGGGCCCAGTCCTCCGGATTCATCTTGTGGACCCAATCGATGGCTTCTTGGTTAATAGCCTGTATCTGGTCTAAGTAACCATTACATTTTCGTCGTTGATCAGCACTCCCTGCTTTCCACAGAAGTTGTTTGAGCTCCTTATTTCTGAAATGTGTGTTAAAGTTACTGCAAACATGTCGAAGGCAGTGCCGATGATATCCAACAAATTGGAGCGAAGGATTCAGCCAATGCCGCCTCACAGCAGCTAAAATACTCTTAGCTCGATCAGATATCAAAGTCACTCCCTGTCGGTCCATGACAATATGTTCCTTGATATTTTGAATGAAGAACGACCAAGACTCCAAACTCTCCCTGTCGACAACAGCGAATGCAAGCGGTAATATTTTTCCATTGGCAGTGACAATCGTTGCTACAAGTAACACACCAGTGTATTTACCGTATAAGAATGTACCATCTATAGTTATAACAGGCCTACAATATCTAAAGCCATCGATAACGGGTTTGAAAGACCAGAAAACAAAGTGGAAGACGGGTATAATGGTTGCATGCCCGGTATATCTATGCTTCCATGTCACGATGGTGCCAGGATTAGATGTCTATAATGCATACATGAATTTAGGCAATTGCCTGTATGATTCATCCCAATCACCGAATACCATTTTAATTGCCTTTGCCCTTGCATGCCACGCCTTCTTGTATGATATACTATAGTTCATGGTTTTTTTTATATCTTCGATGACATTCTTAATTGGCATATCAGGTTCATTCTGCATACGACAATCAAATATGAGTTGGATTATCTAGATGTGAACACTATAAACAAACAAATATGTATGTATATGTAAACATTTATTTTTTATACTAACCGCAACTTGTCCCAAAATATGAGAAGCAATGTAACTGGAGCTAATATTAGTGTGGTCCCTGTTCATTCGTGGGTATAAACAATGGTAAGGACCCCTGTACTGCTTTATTTCAAACAGACCATGTTTCCTACTAAAAGATGCACGCAACCACCAACTGCAGTCGTGCTTGCAAGCAGACACCCAAAGGTCTCGCTTGGAGGTTACGACCTTATACTCTCGATTATTTGTTGCATGATACAATTTCACAGCATATAGAAGTTGCTTCTTATCAACAAAAACCATTCCTCTGTCCAACTCTGGATTTTCAGCACTCCAGATCCGGTTACGGGGAACGATATCACGGGTACTAATCTCAAAATCACCACCCATGTGAATGTTGTCATAGAAAGGGATTTCAACTCTAGGTGGAATGGGGGCATCTTCAGGTTGAACGGGAGCCTGGGCATCATATTCTTCATCATCATCATCATCTGATCCGCCTAATACATTTTCTTCCTCACACATTTCATTGTCATCATCGTTTAGGGCGACATCAGGACCGTACATGTCACTGTCAGCAAACTGCACCTCGTTCACTATTTCAGCCATATTACCAGTAACTTCAACCGGAGTGGTATGATGGCTGCATGTCGGCACATCTTGTGTGTTACTGTCAAATTCATAACCATATCCACCACGTGAACTTGATTCTACACCATGGCCCTGAAATGATTGTTGTGTGTAGCCCAATGGATAACATTGATCTGATTCATACATAGGAGACTGAAACGCTGTTGTGTCAATCCCATGCGTCAGCAATGTAGTGAACGGACGAGAATCCATATGTGTCATGTTCGGGATATTGTGTACAATCTCTTTATCAATGTAGACTTCCAAACAATTTGGTGCTTGAAAACTTGCACCGATACTTAATACGGTGTTCAACGCCTCATCGTCATTGATCGGTAATATCTTGTATTTGCTGTGTGCTTGCCACTGGCGATAAGGATATCTACATTTGAAGGTCAATCGGACACTTTCCCGTAACTTGCCACCTTTGACGTAAACATCTCCTCCAAATTGGTAAGCGTGGTGCCAATTTGCACCGCATATATCCCTTTCGGCTCAGCATCATATGCTACGCCTTCATCAGGATCCCGAATTATGTTTCCCCCTAGTAGAAAATAATTGGAACAGTCTCCATATACTTGCTTCAATTAAGACAAAAAACATTAAAATAGCAACAATATACTTATATCTCCTTGTACTTGTAAAAGAATTATATGAAATTATACTCATTCAATTACAATTACTTGTGACGCAAAAACTGTATTTAAGTAATCATCAATTATAATCCAACATTCATTATTGATTTTTTAATTAAGATATGAGTTAAAATAATGATAATGGTTTAGATTTTTTAGCTTTTTAAGAAATACATCTTACAACATATGAAAAAATTAACATTATCCTCTTATGCTATGCTTTTTACATTACTTATTATGAGTAAGACCATGGTCTTGTGCACATTAAATGTAATTCAACTAACAGCTTTATTAATTTTGGATTAATTTTGTATAAATTAAAAAGTAACAACATTTGTAATCATTAAATAAATATAATTTTATTAGTGTGATGAACATCTTAATTTTATAAGGACTTGTTATTTTACTTCTGAAGTTGTAATTTAAAATGTATAAAAAATGTCTGTGTTACATGGATTCTTGAAAACAAATCAAGTAACTATATCAGACACTTGACACCTAGATAAGTGTATCATATGTATGGTCGATACTTCTCATCAGGTATGCACATATCCACGATTTTAGCCAAAAAAAATTTTGTTCTGAACTCGCTGTTATAAACCACGATTTAAGCCAAAAAAAAATTTCTTCTGAACTCGCAGTTATAAACCACGATTTTATCCAAAAAAAAAAAATGACTTGTGTACTCAAAACATATATATGAAAATGTGATCAGAACATCACTTATGTTGTTGGTAGCTCAAGTGGTAGTGCAATGGTGATGGCCAGGCAGAGGCGTGGGTTCAAACCACGCCAACTCCTTCCCAATTTTCAAAAAACTCAATTTTCAAACAACTCAATTTTCAAACAACAACTCAATTTTCAAACAACTACCTCGGCATCACCATTGCACTACCACTTCAGCTACCAACAACATAAGTGATGCTTTGTTCACATTTTAATATATATGTTTTCAGTACACAAGTCTTTTTTTTTTTTTTTTGGATAAAGTCATGGTTTATAACAGCGAGTTCAGCAGAAAAACAAATTGGCTAAAATCGTGGTTTATAACAGCAAGTTCAGAACAAAATTTTTTTGGACTAAAATCGTGGTTTATAACAGCGAGTTCAGAAGAAATTTTTTTTGGGCTAAAATCGTGGTTCAGAACAGCGAGTTTATAATAAATTTTTTTTAATTAAAACCGCGTTTTGTAACCGCTATTTCTTAATCAAAATCGCGTTTTCTAACCACGATTTTAAGATTTTCCAAATTCCACGCGGGACAGGCGCAGGAATGTTGAAATCGTGGTTGTGAACCGCGACTTAGCTTATTTCGGGAATTCTTTCAAAACTAGGCTTAGTTTGGGAATTGAATTTGTGACACCCCTGTTCCGTAGTATGTTAATTAGTCCTTAACATGATGTGATTATGTATTTTGATATGATTTTGTGTTCCACTATGTGAAAATATGTGGTTTGAAATTTTATCTGTTCATCGTAGGAATATCTGTTTGAGTAGTCTGTTTTGGAAATTTAATTGAGGGCCTTATCGGCCACGGAACCCGAAATTGACTACGCCATTGTGGTTGGCATAATTTTTAGGGCCTACGGTGAAATTTAATTGAAATTTGATTCTGGCCAATTTAAACTGATTAAATTGATAAATTAAGTACCCCATTATTTTATATTAAAATATTTATTAGTGGGGCTTGTTTTATATTTGCATTGCACTCCCCTTTAGCTCTCTTAAAACTCAAAATCTGAGTTAGACAATTGAGAGGGAGAGAGAGGCCGGCCATGGAGAGAAAAAGGGAGAGATTTGTGTAATTTGGGCTCAAGACTTGGGAATTTGAAGATCTAGCTCAAGATTTGGCTAGGGCTTGAGTGTTGAAGCTCTTAGGTAAGTGATTTCATGAAATCTTACTTGTAATTTGTAAGTTCAAGGGTTGTTTGTGATCAAGAACATGTAATGAGTTGATTTTTATTGAGATTGAAGTCTTAGAACTCATGCATGTAAGAAATTACTTTGAATTTGCATGTTTGAGCTTGAAACACATGATTCATGTGGAGTTTTGGGTAAAGCTCATATTGTAGTCACCATTTGTACCATCTAAGTTGAGAATGATGAGCATCTCCCACATGCATGTACAAATCATGGGAGTATAAGTCTTGAATGTTGAATTTGAGCATGTTGATGATGGGTTTGAGACAATTTGGGACATGCATGTAGATAATTCATGTAATTGAGCTTCCTAATGTTGTAATCTGCATTAGTAGCATGTTAGCATGTGTAAATGTGTAATTTGAACCATTGCATGCAAGAAATGTAGATGGGAAACTGATTTGGAGCTCAAGAACACGATCTGGGAAACCCAGATTTTTGAGGTCCGCTCGAGCGGGGTAATGGCCGCTCGAGCGGGAAAATCGTGCTCCCAGCATTTTTGCAGAGTTGGATGCCCGCTCGAGCGGGACATTTCACGCTCGAGCGTGGATCTTTGTAGACGGACCTTCAGCTCGAGCGCATCTTTTGTGCAACCAGTACCTTGCAGGCCTTAAGGGTCCGCTCGAGCGGAGAAGCTTACGCTCGAGCGGGGACCCTGTTTTCTGGAATTTTGTTCATACATTCTGTGATTCGTTTTCCGTTCTCTTTCACTTGTAAGCCCTCTTAGGCATGTGTTAAGCATTGTAAATGAGTTAATGAGATAAGAACAAAGCCTAAAGAGGAATATGTGAATTAAAGAACGAATTGAACTGTTAGTGACCCTTTTGTATTCATGAAATGTGTAGGGTCAAGCTCCAGGGCGCATCCACAAGCCGATCACTGTGAGTAACATCAATATTTGAAAACTTGTCAATGTCCAATTGTTATTCCCCTATAAATATTATGAGTTGTTAATTGGGATTGTGGACAAAAGTTTGACATGAATGAATGGGCCAAAGGCCGTTTGACGTGAATGAATGGGCCAAAGGCCGTTTGACATGAATGAATGGGCCAAAGGCCGTTTGACGTGAATGAATGGGCCAAAGGCCGTTTGACATGAATGAATGGGCCAAAGGCCGTTTGACATGAATGAATGGGCCAAAGGCCGTTTGACATGAATGAATGGGCCAAAGGCCGTTTGACATGAATGAATGGGCCAAAGGCCGTTTGACATAAATGAATGGGCCAAAGGCCGTTTGACATAAATGAATGGGCCAAAGGCCGTTTGACATGAATGAATGGGCCAAAGGCCGTTTGACATGAATGAATGGGCCAAAGGCCGTTTGACATGAACGAATGGGCCGAAGGCCGTTTTGCCATGAATGGAAACCCGGATGGGCCAAAGGCCAGAATGTTTGGAACTACAGTTACTTGACTTGCATTTCGTATAGTTATATATATATATATTTTGCTGTTAAACAGAAGTATGAATTGGGCCCAAGGCCGTTTGGAGCATGTTGATCTACATATTGTTATGTAACTGTTATATTTGATATTATTCACTGGGCTATCGCTCACGCTCATTCATGTATTTGTAGGTGAGCCAAGGGAAGTCCAAACCCAGCCCCAGTGAAGTCTGCTAGGAACAACAGGAGTTTTGGGAGAGTCAGCCTTGTGCCTCGCGCATGAGACCATCCTTGCCCTTTTACTATGTACCTATGTTTTGTCTTGTTGGCAAGGACCCAGTGCATGTCTGTACATAGTCTGTTATAGGTTGACTCGTTTTGGACGATCCTGTCTGTAATGAATTTTGTGAAGCTGTACTTTTGATGTGAGTTATTAACGTATCTGAGTATGGTTTGTTTGATGTGCATATAAGCACGGCTCTATGGACAAAGTTTTTAATTTTGCTTCCGTTTGGCCCCCATTAACTCTGTTAAAATACGTTTAGAACAGTTTGAGGCCGTAGGTAATCCCATGATTACTGGCCGGTTACGTCCTTAACCCACGGGGGCGGGTTCGGGTCGTGACAGAGTGGTATCAGAGCACGAGTTAATAACTCACACACTTGTCCAAAAAGAGCAATAAGCGTCTAGATAAGATCTAGGATGCATTCATGTGATAAATACGAGTTTGGAAGCATTGATTATATGCTTAAATGTTTTGTTATGAATAATTATATGTGTAAGTTGTGAACTACTTGCATTACGAATTATCTGGAAATATGTGCTCCTTAGTGTATGTGTACTTTTGTACCTTTGGTATGGAATATAATGCAAGTTTAATTAGATGGTGAGAACCAGAGGTGATGAGTTAGAGGAATCCTCTGCTGCCAGACTGGACAGAATGGAAAGACTGATTCAGGAAATGGCAGAAGCTTTGAGACAGCAACAGGAGTGGCAACAACAGTGGCAGCAACCACATCCGCCACCTCCACCTCCGGCACCACCTGTGCCAGATAATCAAAATGATGATCGAATAATCGCTCTCACCAAGGAATTCAAGAAAATGAAACCACCACAGTTCCATGGTGGACTAGATCCCTTAAAAGCCGAAGCTTGGGTACTTGGGATTGAAAAACTGTTTGAGGTGTTTCCGTGCTCGGATACACAGAAAGTGCTTCTAGCCACCTTTATGCTAGAAGATGAAGCGAGAAGATGGTGGATGTTGATGAGGGAAAACTACAGAGATATTGATTGGGCGAAATTTTTGGAAATCTTCTATGACAAGTACTTCCCGCAGTGTGTCCGGGACAGGAAAGTGGCAGAGTTCATGGAACTCAAACAAGACAGTATGACTGTAGCTGAGTATGAGGCCAAATTTACTGAGTTGGCCAGGTTTGCACCACACGTAATTGACACTGATTATAAGAAGGCAAGGCATTTTGAAGGTGGGCTCCGAAGTGACATCCTAGAGCGGGTGAATGTCCTGAAATTGGAGACCTACATTGGGGTGCTTGACCGGGCCATCATATCAGAGGCTAATATAGCTAGACAAGCTAAGCCAACAACCGAATGGAGAGGCAACAAAAGACAAGGCTTCTTTTTGAAGAAGAAATTTCTGAAAAAGCAAAACACGGGCTCCTCAACTACCTCAAGTTCTTCCCGAGACACGACTCCCATGTGCAACACTTGTAGCAAAAGGCACCGTGGAGTTTGTTACCGTGCATCGGGAGCCTGTTTTAAGTGTGGGAAACAAGGGCATATAGCCCGAGATTGTAATCAGAATAGTGGGAAGATAGCTGCTAGCTCCACTGCATCGATCCCGAAGCCGGGAAACACTTTGAGATCTGCTACTACTAGGGATACAGTGAGACAAGGGAGAGTCTTTGCACTCGTTCCGGGTGATACACGGAATGCCAATGCCGTTGTCTCAGGTACTATCTCGATATGTAATCAGGATGCTTTTGTGTTAATTGATTCTGGATCAACGCATTCATTTGTGACATATGCATTTGCATCTAGACTGAAAAGACCCCTAGAATTGTTGCCATATTTGTTATGTGTGTCTGCTCCATCGGGGGAATCTGTGTTATGTGACTATATATATCGGTTTTGTGACATGCATATTGAGGATGCTACCCTGTATGTAGATTTGTTGCCCTTAAACTTTAGACACTTTGATGTAATTTTGGGCATGGATTGGTTGACCAAATACTGTGCCACTATAGATTGTGTGACAAAGAGGGTTGTATTTAAACCACCAGAACAGGAAGAAATTGTGTTTGTGGGAAATGGGGTAGTACCTCCACCATATTTGATATCTGCAATGAAAGCATGTAAATTGATCAGGAAGGGATGCCAAGGTTATTTGTGTTATGTATTGACTGAACAATCCGTGAATGTTGAATTGAATGATATTCCCATCGTTAGAGAATTCCCAGATGTGTTTCCAAATGAATTACCAGGGGAATTGGTAGACAGGGAGATAGAGTTTACTATTGAAACTGTGCCAGGCACCCAACCTATTTCTAAAACTCCCTACAGGATGGCTACGGCCGAAATGAAAGAATTAAAAGAACAGTTGCAAGACCTTCTTGATAAAGGGTTTATCCGGCCCAGTACTTCGCCTTGGGGCGCACCAGTGTTATTTGTAAAGAAAAAGGATGGTACCTTACGCCTATGTATTGATTACCGAGAATTGAACAAGGTAACGATAAAGAATGAATATCCCTTACTCCGTATTGATGACTTATTTGACCAGTTGCAGGGATCACAGGTGTTTTCTAAGATTGATTTGAGATCCGGGTATCATCAGCTGAAGGTTAAGGCAGAAGATGTTGAGAAAACCGCATTCAGAACGAGGTATGGTCATTTTGAGTTTCTTGTTATGCCATTTGGAGTGACTAATGCTCCGGCAGCATTTATGGACTTAATGAATAGAATTTTTAAAACCTACCTTGATGAGTTTGTTGTTGTCTTCATCGATGATATTTTAATATACTCTAAGGATAGACTTGAACACGAACATCATTTGAGGACTGTTTTACAAATACTTCGGGAAAGAAAACTATTTGCTAAGTTAAAGAAATGTGAGTTTTGGTTGGATGAGGTTATTTTCTTAGGGCACGTGGTCAACAAGGAAGGAATTTCAGTGGACCCGCAGAAAATAGAAGCAATTGTGAATTGGCCTACACCAACTAATGTGACAGAAGTTCGCAGTTTCATGGGCTTAGCTGGGTACTACAGAAGATTTGTAAAGGACTTTTCGAAATTAGCCGTGCCTCTTACCCAATTGACACGTAAAGGACAACCATTTGAGTGGAATAGTGAAAGAGAATCAGCCTTTCATGAATTGAAAACAAGATTGACCACTGCGCCAATTTTGACACTACCTTCAGGTACGGAAAATTTTGTGATTTTCAGTGACGCATCTTATAAGGGTTTGGGTTGTGTGTTAATGCAGAACGGAAAGGTTATTGCTTACGCCTCCCGACAGTTGAGGCCACATGAGAAGAATTATCCAACACATGACCTAGAATTGGCCGCAGTTGTTTTTGCTTTGAAAATCTGGCGGCATTATTTGTATGGGGCAAAGTGTGAAGTCTACACAGATCATAAAAGCCTAAAATACTTCTTCACGCAGAAAGAGTTGAATATGCGTCAGAGAAGATGGCTGGAATTGATAAAAGATTACGACCTAAAAATTCAGTATCACCCCGGAAAAGCTAATACAGTGGCTGATGCCTTGAGCAGGAAATCAACGGGAAGTATGGCTTGTTTGCTTACTGAACAAAGGGAGATTTTGCAAGACTTTGAGAAGTCTAAAATTGAAGTGGTAGTGTGTGAACAGGGCGGATTGATAGCCGCTATTACAGCCGAGCCGGCAATTGTTGATGAAATCAAGCAAAAACAGAAAGAGGATGAGTTCCTCAGAAAGGTAATTGATGAATTTGAAGTCAGCCCAAAAGCAGAGTTCAGCATCGAGAATGGAATGTTGAAATTTCGAAACCGAATATGTGTTCCAGTTATTCCGGAGCTAAAGAAGAGGGTCTTAGATGAAGCCCACAGATCCGTATTTGCCATGCATCCGGGTAACAATAAAATGTATCGGGATTTGAAACAAACCTATTGGTGGCCTAAAATGAAGAAAGAGATTGCAGAACATGTGTCCAAGTGCCTTCAGTGTCAGCAAGTTAAGGCTGAACATCAGAAACCAGGCGGTCTACTTCAACCTCTCCCCATTCCTGAGTGGAAGTGGGAACATGTGACCATGGATTTCGTTGTTGGCCTACCTCGGACTTCCCGCGGTATGGATTCTGTTTGGGTTGTAGTTGATAGACTGACTAAATCTGCACATTTTCTGCCTGTCAAAACTACATTTACTGCTTACAGGTTGGCTACTATTTATGTTGATGAAATTGTCCGCTTACATGGAGTTCCAGTATCCATTGTGTCGGATAGAGATCCGAAGTTTGTATCTAGATTGTGGAAGAGTTTGCAGGAAGCTATGGGAACAGAACTAAGGTTCAGCACTGCATTCCACCCACAGACAGATGGGCAGTCAGAACGAACAATATAGACTTTGGAAGATATGCTTCGCATGTGTGCTTTGGATTTTCAGGGGAGTTGGGAAGATTACCTGCCACTTGCAGAATTTGCCTATAATAATAGCTTCCACTCCAGCATCGGTATGGCACCATACGAGGCTTTGTATGGTAGGAGGTGTAGATCACCTATTTGTTGGACAGAGGTCGGGGACAGAGCTTTGCTCGGGCCTGAAATTGTACAACACACCTCTGAAAAGATCAAAACTATTCGGCAAAGGCTCAAAACAGCTCAAGACCGACAGAAGAGTTATGCAGATGTCCGGAGAAGACCTCTTGAGTATGAGGTCGGCGACCATGTGTTCATCCGTGTTTCTCCAATGAAAGGCCAAGTCAGGTTTGGGAAAAAGGGCAAGTTGACGCCCCGTTATATTGGGCCGTTTCAAATTTTGGAGAAACTTGGTCCAGTTGCTTATAGAGTTGCTTTGCCACCGGGATTTGAGCAAATCCACAATGTGTTTCATGTGTCAATGTTGAGGGGTTACCTCCGAGACCCGTTGCATGTGATTGATTATCACCGGATTGCTATTGATGAAAATATGGAATATGCTGAATGGCCGGAAAGAATTGTTGACCGACAAGTGAAAGAATTGAGAAACAAATCCATTCCAATGGTGAAAGTGGAATGGAAGGAACACTATGGGACAGATGCTACATGGGAAAAAGAGGAGGAAATGCGTCTACGCTATCCACATTTGTTTCCCGACGAAGGTAAGTTAAGTTTGGAGGACCAAACTTCCTAAAGGGGGGAAGACTGTGACACCCCTGTTCCGTAGTATGTTAATTAGTCCTTAACATGATGTGATTATGTATTTTGATATGATTTTGTGTTCCACTATGTGAAAATATTTGGTTTGAAATTTTATCTGTTCATCGTAGGAATATCTGTTTGAGTAGTCTGTTTTGGAAATTTAATTGAGGGCCTTATCGGCCACGGAACCCGAAATTGACTACGCCATTGTGGTTGGCATAATTTTTAGGGCCTACGGTGAAATTTAATTGAAATTTGATTCTGGCCAATTTAAACTGATTAAATTGATAAATTAAGTACCCCATTATTTTATATTAAAATATTTATTAGTGGGGCTTGTTTTATATTTGCATTGCACTCCCCTTTAGCTCTCTTAAAACTCAAAATCTGAGTTAGACAATTGAGAGGGAGAGAGAGGCCGGCCATGGAGAGAAAAAGGGAGAGATTTGTGTAATTTGGGCTCAAGACTTGGGAATTTGAAGATCTAGCTCAAGATTTGGCTAGGGCTTGAGTGTTGAAGCTCTTAGGTAAGTGATTTCATGAAATCTTACTTGTAATTTGTAAGTTCAAGGGTTGTTTGTGATCAAGAACATGTAATGAGTTGATTTTTATTGAGATTGAAGTCTTAGAACTCATGCATGTAAGAAATTACTTTGAATTTGCATGTTTGAGCTTGAAACACATGATTCATGTGGAGTTTTGGGTAAAGCTCATATTGTAGTCACCATTTGTACCATCTAAGTTGAGAATGATGAGCATCTCCCACATGCATGTACAAATCATGGGAGTATAAGTCTTGAATGTTGAATTTGAGCATGTTGATGATGGGTTTGAGACAATTTGGGACATGCATGTAGATAATTCATGTAATTGAGCTTCCTAATGTTGTAATCTGCATTAGTAGCATGTTATCATGTGTAAATGTGTAATTTGAACCATTGCATGCAAGAAATGTAGATGGGAAACTGATTTGGAGCTCAAGAATACGATCTGGGAAACCCAGATTTTTGAGGTCCGCTCGAGCGGGGTAATGGCCGCTCGAGCGGGAAAATCGTGCTCCCAGCATTTTTGCAGAGTTGGATGCCCGCTCGAGCGGGACATTTCACGCTCGAGCGTGGATCTTTGTAGACGGACCTTCAGCTCGAGCGCATCTTTTGTGCAACCAGTACCTTGCAGGCCTTAAGGGTCCGCTCGAGCGGAGAAGCTTACGCTCGAGCGGGGACCCTGTTTTCTGGAATTTTGTTCATACATTCTGTGATTCGTTTTCCGTTCTCTTTCACTTGTAAGCCCTCTTAGGCATGTGTTAAGCATTGTAAATGAGTTAATGAGATAAGAACAAAGCCTAAAGAGGAATATGTGAATTAAAGAACGAATTGAACTGTTAGTGACCCTTTTGTATTCATGAAATGTGTAGGGTCAAGCTCCAGGGCGCATCCACAAGCCGATCACTGTGAGTAACATCAATATTTGAAAACTTGTCAATGTCCAATTGTTATTCCCCTATAAATATTATGAGTTGTTAATTGGGATTGTGGACAAAAGTTTGACATGAATGAATGGGCCAAAGGCCGTTTGACGTGAATGAATGGGCCAAAGGCCGTTTGACATGAATGAATGGGCCAAAGGCCGTTTGACGTGAATGAATGGGCCAAAGGCCGTTTGACATGAATGAATGGGCCAAAGGCCGTTTGACATGAATGAATGGGCCAAAGGCCGTTTGACATGAATGAATGGGCCAAAGGCCGTTTGACATAAATGAATGGGCCAAAGGCCGTTTGACATAAATGAATGGGCCAAAGGCCGTTTGACATGAATGAATGGGCCAAAGGCCGTTTGACATGAATGAATGGGCCAAAGGCCGTTTGACATGAACGAATGGGCCGAAGGCCGTTTTGCCATGAATGGAAACCCGGATGGGCCAAAGGCCAGAATGTTTGGAACTACAGTTACTTGACTTGCATTTCGTATAGTTATATATATATATTTTGCTGTTAAACAGAAGTATGAATTGGGCCCAAGGCCGTTTGGAGCATGTTGATCTACATATTGTTATGTAACTGTTATATTTGATATTATTCACTGGGCTATCGCTCACGCTCATTCATGTATTTGTAGGTGAGCCAAGGGAAGTCCAAACCCAGCCCCAGTGAAGTCTGCTAGGAACAACAGGAGTTTTGGGAGAGTCAGCCTTGTGCCTCGCGCATGAGACCATCCTTGCCCTTTTACTATGTACCTATGTTTTGTCTTGTTGGCAAGGACCCAGTGCATGTCTGTACATAGTCTGTTATAGGTTGACTCGTTTTGGACGATCCTGTCTGTAATGAATTTTGTGAAGCTGTACTTTTGATGTGAGTTATTAACGTATCTGAGTATGGTTTGTTTGATGTGCATATAAGCACGGCTCTATGGACAAAGTTTTTAATTTTGCTTCCGTTTGGCCCCCATTAACTCTGTTAAAATACGTTTAGAACAGTTTGAGGCCGTAGGTAATCCCATGATTACTGGCCGGTTACGTCCTTAACCCACGGGGGCGGGTTCGGGTCGTGACAGAATTAGTATTTTGACTTATTTTGGGAAATGGCCCTAGGTTGTGACCTTATATAAATTATAAAGTGTTGGTAAACTTCATTTATACATAAAGAAATTTGATTTATATATATTCGTGACCACGCTTGTAAGTAAAAAATATGTAAAAACGTGTTTTCAAAACACATTTTGAACAAAAATTCAAAACCAGTACTCCCTCTTATTTGTCACAGACACTGACACTCACTCTCTCTATCTCTCTGTCTGACACAGATACCAACAACACTTCCACTCACATGAAACATATATAATTTTTAATATATATAAATTTTATTTTATACAATTCAGAACAATTAATTTTTTTTAATTTAATTTATCTTTTTAAATTATTTTTTTTTCAAATTATTTTTTTTTTGTTCCAATGAATTTTTTTTTTCAAATAAACCTCAGGGGTGTCAGTGTAATTTACCTTAAAAAAAATTACATTTTAAGAATTAAAGTAAAAAAATAATCATTTTATATAGTTGATTATTATTTGTTATTATCAATTATTATTATATATGTATAATAATAAAATATTGGTGTGAATTTTACAAAATAAAATTTATATATATTAAAAAGCCTATATGTTTGATGTAAGTGTGAGTGTTGTGGGTGTGTGTGTCAGAGAGAGGGATAGAGAGAGTGTTTGTGAGTGTCTGTGACAAACAAGAATGAGTGCTGATTTTGAATTCATTGTTAAATTTTTACATTTTGCTTAGAAGTGATTATTATCCACGGGTCAACAATAAAACCGTGGTTTGCAACCACGTTTTCTGAAGATAGAAAGAATTACTTAACCACAGCATGGTTATGTATAAATCAAATTTTCTTAATCAGATTTACTTTAAAAAAGTAATTACTTCAAAATTTTTGTATAAATAAAATTTCCTTAAAAGCGTGATTTGTAACCTAGACAGATATATCAATAATTTTGAATATGAAGACATTACGAAGATTCTTCTTTTATTTTTCTGTTCATATAATTTTATACTATAATTTGTATGAAGTATTGTATTTATTCAGTGCGATTGGACAAAACTGGACAAGTCATACAAAAATCTTAAATCATAGTGTAACTTTTTCTATGAAATTATTATTTTTTTCATTGAGTTCAAATAACTCGACTGATTTTGTATGACTTGCACTTAATTTTAATTTCAAACATTGTTCACATCATTTTTTGTAACTGGTGGTCAAATTAGTGAGATTTGTGGACAATTAAAGAGAATTTACTTTTATTGACATTATTCCCTCTGCCAATAGGGACCTTAATGACAAAGTTATTTGATAGGTTATTTCCTATGACATTATTCCCTAACTTAGGAAAATAACCTCATCCGAAATAACGTAGGAAATAACTTAGGGAAATAACATAATAAAAAAATTATCGACCTGAAGCGAGTCAAACTTGAGTTTCATTAATATTAAAGAGCTCTTATTATCTGTTAGAAATTAGGTATGCTCCTTTCAGATCTCAAGTTGAAATCTCAGTATGTTTCATTAATTGAGATTTGTCGGATCTACGTGGAATGGACGTTTGGTGTGGATTGTAAGATTAGTTGATAAATACGTAAACTGATTCAGACATCCGACTATCATAAAAAGTTATAACTTAATTGAATAAACATAATGCAGGCGCATAGAGAATAAGTCAATTGGATAATTCAAATGGGTCAAAATTATCGAGAATGACTCATTTTATAAATAAAATATTTTAATTTTTTCAAACATAATTCCTAAACAATTTTGTTTTGTTTTTTTATATCAAATGTTTTCATAATAGCATTTTCCATGATGACTTGGAAGGCCTCTTTTCGCAAAGAGGTCAAAAATAATGTTTTGACTTCTAATTTTTTGTGGATCAAATTATTCAACCTCTAATGTTTATATCAATTTTTTGTAGATCACTTCTAAAAAGTCATTTATTTATATCAAATTTATAAAAGGGAATGTCATGAATTTTAAGGAGGAAAAACTCGAAAATGAAATTCAACCGTAAATGAGGCAAGAAATTCAAGTAAACTATACTTTTTATATTTAACCACGATTACATTTGAATTTAGTGCATAAATTTAGTCAAACCAATTTTTCTTATCGTAGGGGCATGTGGCATCAATGACATATTTTAAGGTTTTCTTTTATTTTTTTATTTTTGGGTCAACATTCTAAGTAGTTAGATTTATAATTTGATAATAAAATTTTAGTGTACTACTTAAAGGGTCACCCATAGAAAATATTAAGCAGGCCTACACTTCAATTATCTGACTTTTCTATTTTGCCATATCCCTATCTTTCCTGGCCAAAATGATGAGAAAACTTCCATAGCAATTTCTTATCACAACTTTTGTTCCTTACTTTTCAATTTCTTATTCTTAATTAAAAAATTGAAAGTTAGAACAAAATTATTTTTGTTACTTTATTAATTTTAAGTTATTACTACTCCACATCACCTAATTAATAATAATTTTTACAGCCAAATTAACGTTTCTCTTTCTTATGTAATTATTATTATTATAGATAATTATCTATTCATTACGTAAATATTATTTGTTCCTAAAAAAAATTATATAACATTATTTAAAAATTTTAACTTATCATAAATTTCTTAACCCCTAATTTCTGACATAACCCTCATTTCTGATTTCACAATTTAAAACCGTTAATTGAAAAATGATTTCACATTCATCAATTCAAAACCCTAATTGAAAACCAAAACCCTCATTTCTGATTTCACATTCAATAGAAAACCATAACCCTCATTTACTTGTTTCAAACATAATATTTAAATTTTGCTAAACAGATGCAACATTCAACAGATTTCACATTGAACAGAATCTGATTTCACATTCAATACAAATCTGATTTCACATTCAACAGATTTCACAATTATAAACAGATTTAAGATAAATATAAACCATTCAACATTCACATTCAACAGATTTCTAAACAGATTTCACAAATATAAACCCTAACCCTAACCCTAATTTAAAATTTAAGATTTCACATTGAACAGATTATCTATAATTAAAATTCAACAAATTATCTATAATTAAACACATTCAACAAATTCAACAATAAATTACCTATAGCAAAAGATTTCACATTCAACAGATTCAAGTATTTTTATTTGCTATGCATATGAAGATAATTTTAGGGTACCGAGATATGAAAGGCATTGATGTATTTGGATGTATTTTTATTTCCCCTCTTTTTCTTTTTACTTACCACAAAAAAAAAAATCAATGAGAAAAACTGGTACGCTAGGTGGCATGCTTGTTTCTTGTCGGTGTCTAACATGTGTTGGACACGGTACCTATTTTGGAGTGTCCATGCTTACTAGCTTGAGTCTTATTTGTATGGACTTTTTTGAGTTTGAATGTTGCTGGATTGATTTTTGTTTTATTATGTTTTAAGAGTCCAGGATAGTTTGGTAATATTACTTACAAAAAAAGAGAGTTTGGTTAATAATTAGTTTTGCTGGATGTGGGTTTTAGAATGAGTCCATGGGTTGTATTATTGGTGAATATTGTTATTGGGTCTTATATATGATGTCTTTATTAGGTGTAGAATATTTTTAGTCAGTCAAAGTTTTTAGTTTATTAATTTTAGTTATAGTTCTTGTAGAATTAGGAGGTATATCAATCTGGGAAAATGGGTCAGCCACTTTAGTTATCTTAACAGTCATGGGTAGGATTAAAACATGATTTGGGTTTCGGGCTAAACAGGTTGGTTCAAATCATGGCTCACGCCTGGGTATAAGGGCCGAATCAAATGAAAATTGGTTAGGTCACTTACTGGAAAAATTTTACTATAAAAAAAGTACTAATAGAGTTAGGAGAGTCCACCAACCTATATATACTTGTATAATCTTGTTATTCATTAGAATTGAGAGTTCGAGAATTTGTGTGAAGCTTTTGAAACTTTATGTAATGCTTTGTTTAGACTTACCTTAGGGGTCAAATCTTTTTTAAAAAAAAGACCTACCTTAGGGGTAATTCTTATGGAAGTTTAGGTAGAATTTGTAAATTTTTGTCTTTTCTTAGTTAAAATTACTGTTGCTGGGGTACTGTCAGAGCCGTAAAAAGTCCCATTTTCAGACTCCAAAACATTATGTCTTGATTAACAATCAACCTTAATCTATTCCCATACTTTTGGCCCTTTTAATTACTAACACATAAAACATCCCAAAACAGCAGCTGTCCAGAGGATCCAGCAACCTGCCTTCTAGAAATGAATTCTAATTCTAGCCTTATTCCTCTCCAAAAATTGGATTCTTTCTTCATCTTAGAACCCTAAAACCTAACAAACCTTTCATAGCCAAAACCCACCACAAATGAATTCTAATTCTAGCCTTATTCCTCTCCACAAACCTTTCAACAAATTATCTATAATTAAACAAATTCAACAAATTATCTACAATTTAAATTCAACACATTCAACAAATTATCTAACCCTAACCCCAATTTATTATTTCACAAATATAAACCGTAACCCTAATTTATTATAAACCGTAATAAATTCATTATTTCTGATTTATTATAAACCGTAACCCTAATTTATTATAAACCGTAAACAAATTCAACAAATTTATTATTTCACACATTGAACAAAAATTTCACAAATATAAACCGTAACCCTAATTTATTATTTCTGATTTCACAACATTTTATTCACGAATATAAACCCTAACCCTAACCCCACATTGATGAACCCTAACCCTAATTTATTCACAAATATAAACCCTAACCCTAACCCCACATTCATGAACTCTAACCCTAATTTATTCACATTTTCACAAACATAAATATATTCACAAATTTAAACTCTAATCCTAATTTATTCACAGTAAAGTAGATGATAGAAGCCATACCAACGAGAGAGAGAGACAGTACTGAATCTATAGCGATCCCGGGTTTACCCTTGTTATACCGTGATCCGGACATGTGTCCGTGGATGTTGGTAGTTGTTTATTATTTTGTTTACATCCTTTTACTTCGTATTTGAGTTATAGGATGTGTTGGGCGGATTTGTTTCAGGTTGGTTGAGTTTAGAAACCAAAACTAGTTGCCCAGATTTTTGGCCTGTACGCTCGAGCGGAGGTGTTGGCGCTCGAGCGGAGATTACACCCATTCAGTATTTCCTGTGCAGCGTTGTACGCTCGAGCGTGGTATTGGCCGCTCGAGCGGGGTTGTCTGAGTGGCGCTCGAGCGTAGGGTTGGGAGCTCGAGCGGAGGCCTGGTTCTGCAAAAGTGCTGGGCGAGTGCATTCTGCGCTCGAGCGGGAGGTTGGCCGCTCGAGCGGAAGTCTGTGAGTGGCCGCTCGAGCGGGGTGTTTTACGCTCGAGCGGAGACCTGGGTTAAAGTCCCGAATTTGTGACTTTTCAAATCACTTTTTCACTTTCTCTTCTCTCTCTTACTTTTCCAAAATCACCATTGTTGAGCCTCTCACTCTAGACTCTACCTTCTCTCTAGGTTTTGATCTAGTAGGAGTGATTTACTCACCTTTGACCTTTACAAAAAAGTTGTTGATCGTCGAGGGCTTCATTTTAATCTGAAAATCTCAGGTTTTGGAGCACGTTGGGTTTTGTCGTCTTCTCCTTTGGGACTCCGAATTTGAGGTAGGGATAACCTACTCCTCTCTATGGGTTTTGTCTTTAAATTTTGGTATTTTGAGATGTTGGGCTTGGTTTGGTAATTTTGTGAAAGTTTGGGGCTTTTGTGTAATTTTACAAAAGTTGGGGTTTTATTCATAATAAACCTAGATGCATGTTTGGCATAGAAAATGGAATGATTGTTGAATCATTGATGAAAATGGGACCTAAGGGTTGAAATAGTAATTATGGAAAATGGCCTAATTACATTGTTTAATTAATTGGGATAATTAATTGGTGAGAAATGAGGAAATAAAATGTTGATTGAATATCCATTTGTGCATTTATTTTCTGTTTTAGAAATAACTGCTTTGGGCTATCGGTGGAGGATAGTCGAGATTATTGTAGACAATGCATGATGATTAGGTAAACGGAAACTAATCAATGGAATGTGTCATGGAACCTGACGGTTGATAGAATACATTAATTGTGTGTATTGTGTGATTGTATATAGAACCAATGTGTTTATATACGTTATGTGTAGAGGAGGAGATAGGGGATGTACTCCGCGGTTTAGGGGAAGATAGGGGATGTACCTCTAAACCGGATAGGTATTGGGAGGAGATAGGGGATGAACTCCGTAGACACAGCTCATATGCTTGTCTAGAGAAGTGAAGATAGAGCTCATATGCTTATCTTTGTGAAGTGTGGATACAGCTTGTATGCTTATCTGTGGATATTGTTGATATACATATCTGTTGTAGAATGTGGATACAGCTTGTATGCTTATCTGAGGATATTGTTGATATACATATCTGTTGTAGAGTGTGGATACAGCTTATATGCTTATCTGAGGATATTGTTGTTATACATATCTGTTGAGAATGTGGATATAGTTTTTATACATATCTGTGGAAATGATGATAGAGCTAGTAAGCTTATCTGTTGTTAAAGGGAAAATGAAAAGTAATTGGGACTTGTAAGTCGTTGACATAAATATGTTATTTATGTGATTGTATCAGTTTTGACCAACTACCAATTGCTAATGTTTTAGTCATTGTCCATGGTTGGTTTAGTGCGTTCCTACTGGGCTGTGGCTCACCCTTTATGGGAATATCATTTTCAGGTGCAGGAAGCATGCCACCTCCAAGGACATAGCTTGGGAGGCTAGAGGCAGACATAGTTCTGTCACGACCCCAAACCGCCCCTAGTAGTTTGGTGCCGTGATGGCCAGTAATCCGTAATTACCGAAGGCCAACTTTCAAAATTCACACACAATCAGAGTATAGATATAGGGGGCTCACAAGTGCGGAAGCAATAATCTAAAATACAAGCAGTCCATAAGAGCAGTGCATAAGTCAAATGGAATGGCATACATCTTTACAGAGCTTTACAACTTGAACACAATTAAAGCCAAGTACAAAAATACATATTACATCTTACAAAGGGCTTTCACAAGCCGACATAAACAAAATACATGAAATGCAAGTTAAGAAATATAATCTTCGGATTACCGACATAAACATTGCCGACATAACATGCATCCAAAACATCTTGCAAAACACACATCTCGGCGTAGCCGACTTCTTGCTTGTTACCTACATATATACATAGGGAGGGTGAGCTTGGATACTCAGTGAATGGTACAAGTAATAAAGGGGTTACATGAATGATTCCCGAGGTCTTTCAAAACAATACATAATATATCTTGTCAAAACCATACCTATCATAGCTTGTACAAAACATGAGATAAATCTTGTTCATCAAACTTAATCTTGCAAAACTTACATACTTAACATGCGTCAAAACTTATAACATAACCTTGGCATAACCTTGGTCCTTCAAAACTTGCTTGCTTAACATGTGTGCTACTAATGCTTAAAGTCCCCTAGCACATACGGACTTGTGCCACTAATGCTTAAAGTCCCCTGGCACGTACGGACTTCACATGTGTGCTACTAATGCTTAAAGTCCCCTAGCACATACGGACTTGTGCCACTAATGCTTAAAGTCCCCTGGCACGTACGGACTTCACATGTGTGCTACTAATGCTTAAAGTCCCCTAGCACGTACGGACTTGTGCCACTAATGCTTAAAGTCCCCTGGCACGTACGGACTTTCAAAGATTGACATTAAAACAAAGCTTATACTTGATATATATAATAGGGATATCATTCATGCTTAACAAATACTTTTATCAAAACAAGGCAAAGCTTATCAAAACGTTATAACATAACTTTATTAAAAATACCACTCACTTAGTTCTTGGGACGTCGGGATCAAGGCAAAGGTCCAAGTCCTACAAACACGTGGCAAAGTCTATTGAACGCACTCTTAAAACAAGCTTCACATGAATGCAAATGATCTAGGGAAAACATGCTGAAAACATCTAGGGAAAACATGCTGGAAATCATCTAGGGAAAACATGCTGAAATCATCTAGGGAAAACATGCTGAAAACATCTAGGGAAAACATGCTGGAAATCATCTAGGGAAAACATGCTGAAAACATCTAGGGAAAACATGCTGAAAACATCTAGGGAAAACATGCTGGAAATCATCTAGGGAAAACATGCTGAAAACATCTAGGGAAAACATGCTGAAAACAACTAGGGAAAACATGCTGGAAACATCTAGGGAAAACATGCTGGAAATCATCTAGGGAAAACATGCTGAAAACATCTAGGGAAAACATGCTGGAAACATCTAGGGAAAACATGCTGGAAATCATCTAGGGAAAACATGCTGAAAACAACTAGGAAAAACATGCTGGAAATCATCTAGGGAAAACATGCTGAAAACATCTAGGGAAAACATGCTGGAAATCATCTAGGGAAAACATGCTGAAAACATCTGGGGAAAACATGCTGGAAATCATCTAGGGAAAACATGCTGGAAATCATCTAGGGAAAACATGCTGAAAACATCTAGGGAAAACATGCTGAAAACATCTAGGGAAAACATGCTGGAAACATCTAGGGAAAACATGCTGAAAACATCTAGGGAAAACATGCTGGAAACATCTAGGGAAAACATGCTGGGTACCAACCAGGTCCTGGAATGGATGCACAGAGATGATCTAGGCTAAAACGACCTAGCTGGGTGAACTCAGGAGGTCTTGGCCGAGGTCCCACACCTCTTGGCCGAGGTGTGGTTACCTAGGCTTCAGTATGCAGCTGTCTGCCGAGGTGTTACAAGGTGCCGGCATGGGTGTACCATGGTCGGCCTAGGTGTGCAGTGGTTAGCCTAGGTGTGCATGCAAGATAAACTAACGTGCAAGTGATCATGCAAGGTAGACCAAGGTGTGTGATCTAGGCAAGAGTAGTCTCGGTGATCACACCTAGGGAAATGAAGCCTGGAAATCTGGGTTTCCTCCTTGAAGAACATGAAGAACATGAGCATGAAGAACATGAAGAACATGAATGCTAAAATCATAACTTGTTATTACAAGATCTGGGATTTCATGACATGAGTTCGAAAACATGGACCTGGGTACCCATACTTGAAAATCATACAAGAACAAACACAAAAACATGGATCTAGGCATGAGCCTTCGGATCAAAACATGACTTTTCTTGAAGAACACATGAAAACCACTTTCTCTTTCTAAAACCGAACTTCAAAGCAATGCATGGCTTACAAATCATATTCAATCATGCAATGCAATATCATAAACATATAGAACAACAAGAGCGGATCAAGAATCTAACCTTAGAACACGGATCTAACGGTTCGATCTCAAAGAATCAAGCTTGGAAATCCACTCTCTCTCAAGAACTCTTCTCCCTCTTCTAGAGCTTCTCTCTCTACTCTTCAAAACAAGATACAACAAATGAGGGGTTTCTCTCTCTGCCGGCTGACTCAACTCTCAGCTCGGACACGTGGCAACGGTTGGTTGGTTCTCTTCAAAAAGGTGATAGATTGACAAGACAAGGCCCTGACAAGGCGTATCTAGCAAGCTACTCGGAATGGCACTCCGGCAAGGGGTGACATCGGCTAACCACAAGACTTCGGCAACTAGGGTGACAATGACCTCGGCTAGGAAGGACAACACTTGACTAAGCTGTGCCACACCTCGGCCTAGATGTGCCACACCTCGGTCTAGGTCATTCCAGTCCCAGAACAAGATCACTAGGTGCAAGGATTAAGGATCTCGGATGCCTAGGTGATAACATCTCGGCCAATATGCCTAGGTGATGGTGGAGGTCACGAAAGCGGTTCCAAGATGGTCCAAGGTGTAAGAGGTTCAAAGGTGTGACCTAGGCTTAAGATGACCTCGGCTTGGCATGACCTAGGCTTGGCATGACCTAGGCTTGACATGACCTAGGCTTAACATGACCTAGGCTTGGCATGACCTAGGCTTAACATGACCTAGGCTTAACATGACCTAGGCTTAACATGACCTAGGCTTGGCATGACCTAGGCTTAACATGACCTAGGCTTGGCATGACCTAGGCTTAACATGACCTAGGCTTAACATGACCTAGGCTTGGCATGACCTAGGCTTAACATGACCTAGGCTTGACATGACCTAGGCTTAACATGACCTAGGCTTAACATAGCAAGGAAGGAACAAAACATGCATACAACACTTAGGCAAATCTCATAAGCACAAAACAAGACAGGCACCTTTACTTAGGCAAAACAAGTCAAAGTCTGCAAATGCAAGCATAACAAGACAAAATCACGCAATGTACATGAACATGACTAAGACATGAACGTGGGTTATTACATACTTCCCCCCTTAAAGAAGTTTGGTCCCCAAACTTCACTTACCTTGTTCCAAAACGACTCCCGATGTCGAGTTCTTATCTCTTCTTATCATCCTTAGCCTTTACCTTGGGACAATCCTTAATACGATGACCCATCTCACCACATTCAAAGCAAGCCCCCGATGCCCAGTGACAAACTCCAAAATGTCGTTTCTGGCAACTTGTACATGTCGGCCTGGCGCCACCTTCCCGATTTGTGTTATTGGAACTGTCCACATTCGTCTTCTTCTCGGCATTATGCTGGTCATGGCGATTGTCATAGGTCTGCCTCTTTTTCTGATTCTCCCCTAAACTCTGACTTCTGTTCAAGTTGGCTT
Source organism: Camellia sinensis (assembly GCF_055761805.1). Classification (NCBI taxonomy): domain Eukaryota; kingdom Viridiplantae; phylum Streptophyta; class Magnoliopsida; order Ericales; family Theaceae; genus Camellia; species Camellia sinensis. The sequence continues at coordinate 107,218,999 of NC_138962.1, forward strand.
CTGCAAGGATGGCTTTATCTAACACTCCAGCATACGTCGGCATGTTAAGCAAATTAACCCGGTCTTGAATTGGCCCTCGAAGTCCACTCTCAAACTTGCGAGCTTTCCTGTATTCGTTGTCGACCATGTGAGGTGCATACCTTGCCAACTCGGTGAAAGCACGATCATACTCCGCCACTGTTTTGCTACCCTGGGTCAACATCTGAAATTCTGTGGTTTTGCGATCTCGGACACTGAGTGGGAAATGCTTGTCATAGAACAGCTCCAAAAATCTGGCCCAAGTCAAGTCTGGGTTACCTTCTCGGATCATCATCCACCATCTTCGAGCGTCGTCCTCCAAAGTGAATGCTGCTAATGACACTTTCTGAGCGTCGGTGCTGGGAAAAACCTCGAACAACTTCTCCATCTCAAGAATCCATGCTTCTGCCTTCATCGGCTCTATACCTCCATGAACTTTGGCGGTTTCATCTTCTTAAATTCTCTGATCAGGGTCAATGTGTCATCTCCATACAAAGCTGGCTGCGGAGGCACTTGTGGTACTGGCGGTGGTGGAACTGCATGTTGGCCATCTGTCTGTTCGGCCTGGGTGGAGGTGGTACCGGTGTTCTGCTGCCTTGCCTGCCTTAACTCGTCGGTCAGACTTTCAACCAATCTTTCTAATCTGTCTATTCTGTCCTCGGATTGATCTCGGCCAACTGGGGGTCTACCTCTTCTCATGATACTGGGGGTATGCAGGATGTGACTCTTAGAATAAAATGAACAAATGAACGTGTATGCAAGTAAACATGATCATGCCGATATAACAAAAATGCTCATGCCGAGATGATGCACACCTTTTCAAGTAGCAAGCAACATGATGCAATCCTAACATTCTTCTAAGGGACATCCTATGCTCTTTAGGACTCAAAGTGTGTGAATAACGTACTATAAGGATCTTGTGCTCTGATACCATTCTGTCACGACCCCAAACCGCCCCTAGTAGTTTGGTGCCGTGATGGCCAGTAATCCGTAATTACTGAAGGCCAACTTTCAAAATTCACACACAATCAGAGTATAGATATAGGGGGCTCACAAGTGCGGAAGCAATAATCTAAAATACAAGCGGTCCATAAGAGCAGTGCATAAGTCAAATGGAATGGCATACATCTTTACAGAGCTTTACAACTTGAACACAATTAAAGCCAAGTACAAAAATACATATTACATCTTACAAAGGGCTTTCACAAGCCGACATAAACAAAATACATGAAATGCAAGTTAAGAAATATAATCTTCGGATTGCCGACATAAACATTGCCGACATAACATGCATCCAAAACATCTTGCAAAACACACATCTCGGCGTAGCCGACTTTTTGCTTGTTACCTACATATATACATAGGGAGGGTGAGCTTGGATACTCAGTGAATGGTACAAGTAATAAAGGGGTTACATGAATGATTCCCGAGGTCTTTCAAAACAATACATAATATATCTTGTCAAAACCATACCTATCATAGCTTGTACAAAACATGAGATAAATCTTGTTCATCAAACTTAATCTTGCAAAACTTACATACTTAACATGCGTCAAAACTTATAACATAACCTCGGCATAACCTTGGTCCTTCAAAACTTGCTTGCTTAACATGTGTGCTACTAATGCTTAAAGTCCCCTAGCACATACGGACTTGTGCCACTAATGCTTAAAGTCCCCTGGCACGTACGGACTTCACATGTGTGCTACTAATGCTTAAAGTCCCCTAGCACATACGGACTTGTGCCACTAATGCTTAAAGTCCCCTGGCACGTACGGACTTCACATGTGTGCTACTAATGCTTAAAGTCCCCTAGCACGTACGGACTTGTGCCACTAATGCTTAAAGTCCCCTGGCACGTACGGACTTTCAAAGATTGACATTAAAACAAAGCTTATACTTGATATATATAATAGGGATATCATTCATTCTTAACAAAAACTTTTATCAAAACAAGGCAAAGCTTATCAAAACGTTATAACATAACTTTATTAAAAATACCACTCACTTAGTTCTTGGGACGTCGGGATCAAGGCAAAGGTCCAAGTCCTACAAACACGTGGCAAAGTCTATTGAACGCACTCTTAAAACAAGCTTCACATCAATGCAAATGATCTAGGGAAAACATGCTGAAAACATCTAGGGAAAACATGCTGGAAATCATCTAGGGAAAACATGCTGAAAACATCTAGGGAAAACATGCTGAAAACATCTAGGGAAAACATGCTGGAAATCATCTAGGGAAAACATGCTGAAAACATCTAGGGAAAACATGCTGGAAATCACCTAGGGAAAACATGCTGAAAACATCTAGGGAAAACATGCTGAAAACATCTAGGGAAAACATGCTGAAAACATCTAGGGAAAACATGCTGAAAACATCTAGGGAAAACATGCTGGAAATCATCTAGGGAAAACATGCTGAAAACATCTAGGGAAAACATGCAGAAAACATCTAGGGAAAACATGCTGGAAACATCTAGGGAAAACATGCTGGAAATCATCTAGGGAAAACATGCTGAAAACATCTAGGAAAAACATGCTGGAAATCATCTAGGGAAAACATGCTGAAAACATCTAGGGAAAACATGCTGAAAACATCTAGGGAAAACATGCTGGAAATCATCTAGGGAAAACATGCTGAAAACATCTAGGGAAAACATGCTGGAAATCATCTAGGGAAAACATGCTGAAAACATCTAGGGAAAACATGTTGAAAACATCTAGGGAAAACATGCTGGAAACATCTAGGGAAAACATGCTGAAAACATCTAGGGAAAACATGCTGGAAATCATCTAGGGAAAACATGCTGAAAACATCTAGGGAAAACATGCTGGAAATCATCTAGGGAAAACATGCTGGAAATCATCTAGGGAAAACATGCTGGAAATCATCTAGGGAAAACATGCTGAAAACATCTAGGGAAAACATGCTGGAAACATCTAGGGAAAACATGCTGGAAACATCTAGGGAAAACATGCTGAAAACATCTAGGGAAAACATGCTGGAAACATCTAGGGAAAACATGCTGGGTACCAACCAGGTCCTGGAATGGATGCACAGAGATGATCTAGGCTAAAACGACCTAGCTGGGTGAACTCAGGAGGTCTTGGCCGAGGTCCCACACCTCTTGGCCGAGGTGTGGTTACCTAGGCTTCAGTATGCAGCTGTCTGCCGAGGTGTTACAAGGTGCCGGCATGGGTGTACCATGGTCGGCCTAGGTGTGCAGTGGTTAGCCTAGGTGTGCATGCAAGATAAACTAACGTGCAAGTGATCATGCAAGGTAGACCAAGGTGTGTGATCTAGGCAAGAGTAGTCTCGGTGATCACACCTAGGGAAATGAAGCCTGGAAATCTGGGTTTCCTCCTTGAAGAACATGAAGAACATGAGCATGAAGAACATGAAGAACATGAATGCTAAAATCATAACTTGTTATTACAAGATCTGGGATTTTATGACATGAGTTCGAAAACATGGACCTGGGTACCCATACTTGAAACTCATACAAGAACAAACACAAAAACATGGATCTAGGCATGAGCCTTCGGATCAAAACATGACTTTTCTTGAAGAACACATGAAAACCGCTTTCTCTTTCTAAAACCGAACTTCAAAGCAATGCATGGCTTACAAATCATATTCAATCATGCAATGCAATATCATAAACATATAGAACAACAAGAGCGGATCAAGAATCTAACCTTAGAACACGGATCTAACGGTTCGATCTCAAAGAATCAAGCTTGGAAATCCACTCTCTCTCAAGAACTCTTCTCCCTCTTCTAGAGCTTCTCTCTCTACTCTTCAAAACAAGATACAACAAATGAGGGGTTTCTCTCTCTGCCGGCTTACTTAACTCTCAGCTCGGACACGTGGCAACGGTTGGTTGGTTCTCTTCAAAAAGGTGATAGATTGACAAGACAAGGCCCTGACAAGGCGTATCTAGCAAGCTACTCGGAATGGCACTCCGGCAAGGGGTGACATCGGCTAACCACAAGACTTCGGCAACTAGGGTGACAATGACCTCGGCTAGGAAGGACAACACTTGACTAAGCTGTGCCACACCTCGGCCTAGATGTGCCACACCTCGGTCTAGGTCATTCCAGTCCCAGAACAAGATCACTAGGTGCAAGGATTAAGGATCTCGGATGCCTAGGTGATAACATCTCGGCCAATATGCCTAGGTGATGGTGGAGGTCACGAAAGCGGTTCCAAGATGGTCCAAGGTGTAAGAGGTTCAAAGGTGTGACCTAGGCTTAAGATGACCTCGGCTTGGCATGACCTAGGCTTGGCATGACCTAGGCTTGACATGACCTAGGCTTAACATGACCTAGGCTTGGCATGACCTAGGCTTAACATGACCTAGGCTTAACATGACCTAGGCTTGGCATGACCTAGGCTTAACATGACCTAGGCTTGGCATGACCTAGGCTTAACATGACCTAGGCTTAACATGACCTAGGCTTGGCATGACCTAGGCTTAACATGACCTAGGCTTAACATGACCAAGGCTTGACATGACCTAGGCTTAACATGACCTAGGCTTAACATAGCAAGGAAGGAACAAAACATGCATACATCACTTAGGCAAATCTCATAAGCACAAAACAAGACAGGCACCTTTACTTAGGCAAAACAAGTCAAAGTCTGCAAATGCAAGCATAACAAGACAAAATCACGCAATGTACATGAACATGACTAAGACATGAACGTGGGTTATTACAGTGTAGTTGTTTTACTTTTGATGTATTACATGTAACTTCAAGCCAAGGGCTTAATGTGTAAACGAGTTAGTACTCTTTTGTTGAAACCAAGTGTTAACTTGGAAAGCTGTAAGCCCGTAGGGCATTTTGTTTTGATGTTAACATGTAATACTTATGTAATGAAACTCAATGAAATAAAGGAATGTGGTTAGTTTAATGTTATTATTTTGAGGGCGTTACAGAATCAATCAGAGGGAGCTCCAGAGAGAGAGAGAGCAGCGAGCTCCAGAGAGAGAGAGAACAGAGAGTGAAGAGCGAGAGAGAACAGAGAGTACAGAGCGAGAGAGAGACAGCAGCGGAGAAATGAAATCGTGAATGGAAAACACGAGGCTGGGGGGGTTTATATAGAAGTTCTAAATCGTGGTTGTGAACCACGATTTCACTTAAAGAAAAAATATTTGGTCTAAACTCGTGGTTATGAACAGCGAGTTCAGAAGAATTCTATTTTTTGATGAACTCGTGTTTTGAAAAGGCGATTTCAGCATGAAATCGTGCTTGTAAACAGCGATTTCAAAAGAAGTTTAATCAAACTCGCGTTTTCTAACAGCGAGTTCTTAATCAAACTTTTTTTTCCTAACAGCGAGTTTCAACCTTGACAGGTTTCAGGCGATGGTGGTGGAAAAATCTTGAACTCGCGATTGTGAACCGCGAGTTAGCTTATTTTGGGAAATCTTTCAAAACTAGGCTTAGTTTGGGAATTCCTTTATTATTTTGGCTTATTTAGGGAAATGGCCCCATGTTATCCCACTCCCACTCTCTCATTCACAGCTCTGTGAGAATCAGAACCTCTCTCTTTCTTCAAACCGTCATTATCGATCCCTCAAATCTCACTCGCTCTCTCTCTCTCTCTATATATATATATATCTAAACCCTTCTGTCTTAGAGATTACGATTCAACCTTCTTCAGCTCGGTGATTCATCTCAGATCCAATCTCAGAGTGATTTCGATTTTGAAGTTCTCTCTCACGATTTCGAAGCTCCACCGCCACCACCATCTGCATCGTCTACTAAGGTGAGCACCACCATCTACAATCTCAGTTTCGTATCCCCTCTCTCTCTCTCTCTCTCAAGATCTTCCTTCCGTCGATTCTTCTTCTAGGGTTTGGATCAACTCTCCTCTTGCCTGACTATGTTGTGAGATCTGAGTTTGAACGGGGAAGGAAGCCGTAGATTGTTGTGTTTTGGGGGTTCTTCTTGTTCCTTGAAGGCAATATCATCTATACCGCTACATCTAAACCTAGCTACAGTTATTGAGACTAGATCATCTCTTTTTCCCCCTTAAGAAGGTAAGATTTGAAGTTTGAAGCACCAATGTCTTCATGTTATCGAAATTTCTTATTCAATAACATATGTTTCAGATCTGAGATTTCTCATTCAAAAATATATGTTCAAGATTCGAAATTTCTCATTCAAAAATATTTGTCTGAGATTTGAATTTTTTCATTCGAAACAATATCCTTTAGATATGAGATTATCATTCAAAAATACATGTTTCAGATCTAAGAATTTTTTTCGTTTGAGATATGAAGACTCGTTGGGAATTTTTTTTAAGTACATAGCCTTCTTCCTGCTTAGGCTTTTGATTGTTGATTTTTGAGGGAATCTGGTTACTCGAGCTTTTGCGTATATGAATGACATCCTTGATGAGGTCTGCTATTATGTTCTGCATTTTAGTTATTTATTTATTATTATTTTTTTTTGGTTATCAATTCATGCTATATTCATTGAAAAAGTGTAATAAATTATTGACAAGGGACAACTACATGGACCACTGGGTCAACTTCCCTGTCCCATTAAATTTCTCATACTTGCTAAGTGTATTTTCATTATATACTGGAAGCATAGTAATATAGATACGTCATCCTTGATTTTTTATTTTTTTTCTTTAAATGGTTTGATAATGCTTCCCTTAGGAACTTGTCATGGATGTGGACACGATGTGCATGCAAAATGTTGAAATAGAATAGATTAGTTTATCCTCTATGTGAAACAATATGCCCCTTTCGTTACAAAATGTTGAAATAGAATAGATTAGTCAAAGACCCAATCTCATTTGGGTGCACTACGGTGCTATGAGCTCATTCACAGGCTAGGAAGGGGAGTCGTGTATTTGGGTTCTTCGAGGATGGGACCAACTCATCCGCATTACTTGCAAATACTGGAATTGGGAAAAGAGGCAAGTCACTCCATATTTAACCTTCCATGTATATTCTTATTCATGTAGATGTATATGGAATGTGGAACTGCAAGTGAACAACACAAGATACATTGTAGAATTCAATTTTTTCAGCCCAAAATTTATATGGATTGTATGAGCCTACTTATTATTTTCCGCAGATTGCAATTCTCTTGAATTCATGGACAAGGGCTGGTCCAGGTCTCATGCATGCTGCTACGAAAGGTGTTTTGCAAGCGGGAAAGCCAATTGGCGGATTTAAGATAAGCAAAGAAGCTGGCAAATGGACTGCTACAAATTTCCATCCATGCCTACCTTCAGAAACATATCTTACATGCAGGTAAATACAACATTTTAGGTTCTATGGGTTGTTTGGAACGGTGTCTTCTTTTCACTTCTATGGGTTATTTGGTAGGAGCACAATCTAAAACAGGGGAAGACTATAATTTAAACCCATAATGTAGTTTTTAAGTGTTTTGTGGTGCAATAGAATCTTGTTAAGATGTGTTTCAAGTGTTGTATTGGTTTTTCTGTAGATCAATGTGGTGACACAACAGGGTTTTGTTCTAGTAGATGAGCGTATGCAAGTTATTCACGCAAATGGCAATCTGATTTGTTATCTATACATTCCGTCATGAACACAATTTTCTGTATGGTTTTGCAACTGGTTCTTGAAATAATACTTCTACCATTAGGTTCCTCACTTGTATTGTATTGGTGATGCAAATGAGAAAATGATGCTTGCTTATGCTGCCAGTGCACAAGGGATTTCTGGTATGTGGTTATTACCTGGCTATTTGCTACTTCAGGCTATATGCTTACATTTTACACCTATTGCATATTTAGCGTTGCTCTTTTCATATAGTTGTTGAACAAGTCAGTGGAAAAGATCACGTGCTCAACCATTTGAGCATTCCAGCAGCTTGTTTCACTCACCCAGAAATTAGTATGGTTGGACTCACAAAGGTGAATATCAAATTTTCCAATTCCCATACCAAACCCACAAATAGAAGAAAATAATTAAAAAGGGATGTGTGCATTTTTATTCTCTCTTTTGTTCTTATTGGGTAGTGAAATAAAAAAGCTTACCCACCATATTCTTGTAATTTACCTATAGTTGACTAACATCTGAAATTTTGCAGCCTCAAGCAAGGGAGAGAGCTGAAATAGAGGGGTTTGAGATAAGTGTTGCCAAGACAAGTTTTAAGGCTAACACAAAGGCTGTAGCAGAAAATGAAGGGGAGGAACTGGCTAAGGTTATATTTCTTAACCTTCTTGTTCTCTATAATGCCAGCCTTGTAATCCGAGGAAACTAACGGATTCTCTTCTCCATATGTTATTGGTTAATTTAGTTTGCTAGCATGGTAATATCATATCTGCTTTGTCTCTCTAGATTCTTGTAGAAACTTGCATCTTTGTATGTTCTCTCTTCAATGTAGAATTTTTTTCTTTTCCTTTGTATTGCTACCTTATTTTTTTCTTTTAAGAATCAATATATCCATCTTGCATATCAATGTTTCCCCAAGGTTATTTATAGAATTGCTGGCGGCTTGTGATTAGCAATGATGTAAAAATAATAAGACTACTAATATAAGGATTATAATCATGGTAACTATTTAAAATTTACTCACCTACGTATGCCACCCAAAACAATTGTACTCAAAATTGATTTTCTTTTTCTTTTTCTTCCCGCCTTTTTTTGTTTGCGTTGGTTTACAGAGTAGACGTTCTTTGATAAACCTAAAATTTGAAAATGGAATTATATGGGGTTGTTATGACATTTAGTTAGGACCTATAACATCATGTTTACACTACGCTTGAACCTTGCAGGTGATTGCTTTTAGTGATAAGGAGGGAGTGAGATTTCAATCTACTTTCTTACTAATTGGTTGTAACGCTGCTTGTTCTAAGTAAACTGACAAGTAGACTTTGTTCAGTGGTCTGACAGTGCAAAATGTTCTAAAAGAGAACTCTATAGAAATTTCCGAGGAAAACTTCTTTGAGCTAAAGTATGATCCGGAGTTTGTTTGGGATTATATCGAGGTATTCAGCCCATGTTGAATATCTTGTGGTTATTCAGCTACACAACTTTCTCTGTTTGACTTCAATTTGGGAATGTTTGTTGAAAAAATTTCAAAAAAAATTAAACACTAGTTTGGTGGGGGAAAAAATGAAAATATCTTAAACACTCCTCATTTTCATATGTTTTTCTCTTTTGGGGGTGAAAATATATTTTTGGTATTTATCGTTGTCAAACCTGAATGTATATTTAAAAAAAAAATTCAGAAAACGAAACCAAACGTAAATTTTTTTTCTGTGAATTGTTATATTGTTATTCCGTTAATTTCTTGTTTCAGCTTCATATTGAACAAGGATCTGTGCTAGAGTCAGTTGGCCTTCCTCTTGGTGTGGTGAAAGGCATTGCTGGGCAAACACGGATAAAGGTATTTGATACAATTACAGCATATAGATTAAAATATTCATCTTTAAGTTTTCCTATTTGAAGAATTGAGTCCACCTGATTTTCTACTGTCATTCCCTGTTTGTTGTACTTTTATTCAATACAAGAATGAACAAGGATATTCATTTTGTGTGTGCTGTGACATATATTAGTTGTCTTGGGATTTTCATAACCTGTTGCTTCAGTGCAAATCTAAGACATGGTGGATGTTTTTTGATCTGCCTAACTAAGGTGTCAATTTTGGGCCTAAATAATCTATTTTAGAATTCTGTGACCATGTCGCAATTAAAAACCTTTTGATAGAGAGGGTTAGGCTCTGGCCGGTCATTTATTTCCATTCTTTGGGTAAGTCTCTGGTGGTATAATCTGTTTTTTCTTTTCGTTTACATTTGAACTATGTTTGCACCATGTGGACAAATGTGTTTTAAAACATTCTGATTATGTTCCAATCCATACAGGTCGTTTTCATTGAGTTGGTCATTTTCGCGTTGAGAAACCTGTGTTATCTTAGGAACTACATGCTTTTGTGTCCGAAGTGGATAACTTTCCATTTTAAGTAATTTGTGCATTAATTGAAGTAGAATATTTTATGCATTTTTTTGTACTAACATTATATTGTAACTTCTAGGCAGTTCATATTAATATTTGGGCATGTGTTGTATAGACATACAGAGTTTCTTCAGGTCGGAATGAGCTGAAATGCATGTGTTGCAACCTTGAGTTAATGCTTTCGGATAGTTTGCTTTAGTTGGCAATAGTGGTTGGTTCATCTGGTATTAGTACAGACATAGAGAATTTCTTCTCTATTCTCCATGTATAAGCTTTTATTATACATAATGATATATTGCTCATGTGGACAAATGTGTTTTAGAACATTCTGATTATATCCCAAGCCATATAGGTGGTTTTCATTGAGTTGGTTGTTGTTTTCGTGCTGAGAAACCTGTGTTATCTTAGGAACTAAATACTGTGTCTGAAGTGGAAAACTTTCGATTTTAAGTAATTTGTGCATTAATTGAAGTAGAATATTTTATGCATTTTTTTGTACTAACATTATATTGTAACTTCTAGGCAGTTCATATTAATATTTGGAAGAGTATTGTAATATTTTTCAAATTTGTATTTGCATTCATGTTAACATAGTAAATGCGTGTTTTAGTTGCCTTTGTTACTGATGGTGTGACGTGTGTAGCGCATTTTCTCTTTGTGCTTTGGCATAAATATTCTTAGTAATCTTTTGTAGCTTATTTTTCTTTTTTCAGAGAAACATTTCATTGAGTATGACATGGGATTGTGTACTTTCTAATAGTTTGAAATACCCAAGGTTAATTTGACCTTATGTGACTATTTAAAATAACATTCAGTAGCTTGAACATCTCATATATTTTTTTTTGTTATCTATTCACTGCACATCTTTTATTAGCTTTGTTTTTATATTATTATGTTTTATGATTGGCAGAGACCGAGACGATTGAAGGCCATGGGAAGCAACATGGAGATCGATTCAGAATGACAATGAATGATGGATGGGGCTTTCTTTTGGATTTTTATTTCTCTTCTTCTTTTTTTCCCTCTGATCTGACTAAGGGGTTGGGTGTTTTGATTCACTTTCTTCTTATTTTTTGTGTTAAATAGAGTGGTGAGAGAGAGAAGAGGGTAATGTTATTTTGTGGCTTTGTGTACAAAGTAGTAATTTTTTGATTGAGAATTGTGAATTCAATTTTTGGATATGTTATTTTGCGAGTAATGGTGATTGGATATTAAATTGAATGAGAAAGTGAATTAATGCTGCATTTGCTATTTGAATGAGAGTTATTATTTCATATTAGTGTTATTCAGTTTTATTATAGGTATTCTTTTAGTTCAATCACATAAAATTAGCATAATTTCAAATAAAATAAAAAAAACAAGAAGATAACACGACGTTTCTAAAAACACCTCATACTAACGGTTGGAATTTTTAAAATTAAAAAAACCTATGACGGCGTTTTCAAAACATCGCTAAAACCATAATGACGTCACAATATTGTTAGGATAGGACATTTGGTGGCGTTTTTAAAAATGCCGCCTATACTAATATAGCGACATTTTCCAAATGTCATAAAGCTATAGCGACAACTGCATTGTCGGCGTTTGGTACTAAACGTCACAAAAAGAATTAGCGACGCTTTTTACACCAAAACGCCGCTAAATGTGTTTTTTTTCCAGTAGTGAGCTAAAGTGCCTAAAACTGATACAAAAGTAAATATGGTAAAATACACATTTCAAAGTGAAAGAAATTACAATATTATTTTTTTCATTCATACGACTAACAAATTATTGATGAAAATGATACTAAATTTTATGGAAACTTTAAAAGTATCAAACAAAATTATGTTAAGCTTGTGAAACTATACGTATATTTTCTAAACTATAAGGCACATTAGTGTTATTTACTTAATATCTAGAGTTTCTTACCAAACTCCTCCTTTTTTTCTTTTTCTTTTTTTAAATTCAAGTTGTAAACTTATATCCCAAGTTGTTTCATAATGTCCTTTTTTTCTAAACTAATTTATTATAAAAAAAATGATTTTTTTAAAATATTACTTTAATTTTGAAGTCGTGTTTTGAAAATGCCTCATAAAATATTTTAAATTTAAAAAAAAATTAATTATTTCGATATGAAAATTTAATTTCAAAGTACTTGTTTTTGGTAAATAAATTTTTTTAAAAAAAAAGAAAAAAAAAGAAGTCCCCGTATAGGCAGGTCAAAATCAAATTAAATATAAGGAGAAGAAAATAGAGGAATTATTTATTAATCTAGTTGCAAACTTTAAAACTTACATTTAATTCACTCAAATAAAAACAAAATGAAATGGAATGCAACCATCTGAATGACAATTCAACTTTCAAACTCCCTAAGATTATTTTAGGAAGTGGATTCTCATTGCTTAAATAATAAAGTGTAAAGTGTCAAAAAAAAATAATAAATTCAAAAGAGAAAAGGAAAAGAGCATATAATATTATTAATAATGGTAGAGAGCATCTTGCCCTCTTTCTCTTTTATTGCTTATGTTTAATAATATTTTTTGTCGCTTTTCAAACAAAAATGATAGAGCATCGCTTATAGTACTATATTTCTGACTAACTCTCTCACAAGTTTCAAAATTCACAAATATATGAGTCTCATAACTTGTAAGACACGGTAAGAAATTCATAGACATCAATGATGGATGTAGAAGCAATCGCCCCCTACGAATTCACTCACTCATATATTAGTATTATTTATTAATTATTTTTAAATTATACGAATTGGCCCTCTCTAGATTTTAAGAAAGATCAATTAATTGCACAATCCATACATTCTACATCTATGAAACATAGCGTTCAAAGTATAAAAATTAATAATTTGGGCAAAAGATAACATTTTAAAAAAATAGTTACGACTAGTATTGAAAAAATGTCTTAAAATTGCTATCTTTTGTAATTCAAGATTTGAAAAATAATTATTATTTTATGTTTTTTCATGTTATTTTTTACTTCTTTTTTTCTTGGATAGAAATTGATGTTTTAGTCAATAATTTTTTTTTTCCTCCAAATTTTGGGTAGTATATATTAACTCCATTGTTAGGATTCTAGATTATTTTTTTAATAATATTATTGATTACTTTATTAGTGCTAATAGAAGACAACATAATTAACCCCTGTTGAGATAGTTGAAAAACAATGGTAGCATTTCATTTTCACCAGGAAATGAACAAATGGACAAATGTGGAGTACATGAAAAAAGAAAGGTTGGAGATCTATAATTTAAGATTTATAATTCATTTGTAATGGCATAATTATTGAGTTGCGTCTTACATGATGAAATTTGTGATAAATTAAAATTTGACTTATTATGTCATCGTAGTTAAAATTATAAAACTTAAATTATAAATTTTAATTTTTTTAATGAAAAAATTAGTGAAACATCCCTCTCTAACTTTTGGTAGTAAAAGAGGTCCTATATGTTTTTTTTATTAGTTAAAGTCTCTCGATAATATTTGTGGGTGATGAAATCTGACCTCACAACCAATCGAATCTTGTCTCCAAGATTTAGGGAACAAAGAAGAAGAGCACGTGGCAGGATAGAGAGGCCTAACATTTGCACACAAGAAGATAGCAAACCACGGTGGCTCGTCCACTCGGGGGCACTCCGACGATCAAATTAGTTAACTTATCTTTCAAAGATAACAACTCAATCACAAAACTCACAATCTAAAACATACTGTGGACCCACGAGATACCTTCCTTTTATAATGACTATTGCCCTCGTCCCCTAGAAGTCTTACTTCATTAGACTCTAGGATATTACTTATCCATGACTCCTCTTACTTAAATAAGAACAAACTCTCTCAAGAGTCCATCATTACCCAAATAGGTAACCTAATATCATCTAGGACTCTCAGTCCTCATATGGATATCTCAGATTCCCATATGGTTGCATCATACCTTAGCAATCCAAGACCACCCACGTGGTACCTCGACTAACCACTAGGGCACGTGGACAACCCAAAAATATGTCCACACAACTGCCCTTATGTTCTATTAGCTCGGCAAACCGAGGTGATAGAACCTACATCGTCCGTCCTCTCAACATGTCGACTAAACAACATGTTAGAGGATACTCATCTAACCGAGATCATGATTTATCAGCTTCAAGAAACAAGGATTAACATGCGTCCACTCATCAAGTACTAAGAACCAGGATGTTCTATCTCATTAAAGTCTAACATCTCAACCGAAATCACACTAATGGCCGAGGTCATCACTTGATGGTTTAAGAATTCAAGACTTTAAGTCAGTTTATTCTAACAAATTCCAAAGCCATCAAAACTAACATAGCAATGTGTCACCACCCCACTTGTTTGTACCTATCAAATCAACAGACGCGTCTCATCACTCCTGACTCATGTCGCCTGACGTCATTTGACGCCAACTGTTACATGTTTTCCAAGGAATTCAAATCATTGCTCCTTACCGTACTTTCAAATTCACCAAAGCTCTCTCTTTATTCTCTTTGCCTTTTCACCTCCACATTTCATCTCTCTTTATTCCCAGACTTCCTCTTGCCATTGTTGTCCCTTCGAGTTTTCACAACTGCCTCTGATGTCCGTTCAAGCATTCTACTCCAACCAAATGCATCATTTTACTCTGATAAACACAAATCTGAACTCCATTTTGCCTGAAATCCTTTGTAAGTCATTCAATCGTTAGATTTCAGTTTCGGTTCTATTAGGTTTTTATTCTTGGCAATCCCGTTTGACAAAACTCCTTTCAGTTGTATTTGTTTTCGCATTTTTATTTCTGTGAGGCTATGAGTTTTTAGATGCGAATCCAACCCGAATTATGCCTTGCAGAGAAGTTTGTGATGTTAATACTTTCAAGATTGCCACTTCGCTGATTATGACGGGAATCGAGCTGCCCGGTCAGCTCGCGGGGGTCCAGGGGACAGCGCCCCTTGGCGGGTCCGAGGCAACGCCACAGCGGGGTCGAGAGGCAGCGCCCCCAAAGCAAAATGCAAAAATGCATTCAAAGTCACCTCCCCGCTCGAGCGTCCATTTTCCCGCTCAAGCAGAGATTGGTGAGTTCCAGAAGTATGCGTGTCTGCAAAAATACTATGATCCGTGTTTTTACGCTCGAGCGTCGAAATCCCTACTCGAGCGTACATCTTGGTTTGGAACATGTCATATAGTGTCCCCGCTCGAGCGTCCATTCCCACGCTCGAGCGGACCTCGCAATTTCAGATTCTATAAATTCGCATGTTGCTCTAAATCTAGGATTACGCCTCCAGATCTTCTTTTTGGGTTCTAGGGTTTATATCTGGGGCTATTTTGCTAGTTTTCTTTGATGGTTCGTTGAGTATTCAACTCATGGTTTAAAGAGTATACATCAAAAGATTATCTGTTTGTTTTACACAAAAGAGAGAGTTGTTCTTTGGTGGATTCTGAAGAATTCGAGCCTGAAGCTTTGGTGGATTCTGGAGTGGCTCATAGTCAAGATAATTTCGAGGTGAAGACGGGGTTGGAAGAGGCACATAGGGGTTGGTTCAATTCGGGCGTGGATTCGCTAGGTAATTGAGAGTATACCTGTGTAATTCCTTTATATCTTCTTAGTGGATTGTTTTGTGGCTGTTGTCCGTGGTTTTTTATCACAATTGGAGGTGCTCTAATTGTGGTTTTTCCATGTTAAAATCGTTGTGTCGATTTGTCTTGATTGTTTGATTGGGATTGTTATATACTGCTTAAAATTGATACATAATCACAAATCAACATCTAGGGGATTTCTAGATTTTTCAATTGGTATCAGAGCAGGTCGCTCTATTGTTTTTTTTAAAACGTTTGGAGTGAGATCTTGTTTGATTTGTGATAATGGATTCAATACGTGAGGGAAATTCTATGGTTCGACCACCCCTACTTGACGGATCCAATTATTCTTTTTGGAAAGCTCAGATGAGATCGTTTTTGAAATCTATTGATGAAAAAGTTTGGCAATTTGTCATGAATGGGTGGACTGAACCAACGATTACCGTTGATAAAGTAACTTTCTCCAAACCAATTGATAAGTGGGACACAATTGATTACCAAAATAGTAGCTGGAATAGTAAAGCTATCAATTCTCTCTTTTGCGCTGTCACACCTGAAGAATTTAGTCGAATTTGTAATTGTGAAGTCGCAAAAGAGGCTTGGGATATTTTACAAACTATTCATGAGGGCACTCCTTCGGTTAAACGCTCAAAACTTAAAGGCTCACGTCTAGTTTCGAAAACCTTTCAATGAAAGATAGTGAGACCTTTAATAAATTTTATGCGAAGTTGAGTGACATTGTAAATTCCAGCTTCAATTTAGGTGAAAAAATACCGAAATCCAAGATTGTAGGAAAAAATTTGAGGTCCTTGCCTGATCGGTTCCAACCAAAAGTTACGGCTATTGAGGAGGCTCAAGATGTTGATAACCTCAAGCTAGATCATTTGGTTGGAAATCTCCAAACTTATGAGGCACATAGGAATTTCAAAAAGAAACAAAAAGATACTATTACTTATAGTAGTGCTCATAGAGTTGGAGAGGATTCTGGTGAGTATTGTGAGATAGATTCCAAGATTACGGATGCTTTTATAGAACAATTTAAAAAATCTTTTCTAAAAAAGAATCCTAAACTTTTGGAATCTACTCATACTCATAAATCTAAAGGCAAAAATAAACTCAAAATTAATCCTATAGCCAAGAAAGAGAAAGGAAAGATACAAGGGAACTCTGAAAGAGTCCAATGCTATGAATGCCAAGGATTTGGCCACTTTGCTTAAGAATGCCCCACTCGTTTGAGAAAGAAGAAAGCCCTCGCTATCACTTGGGATGATGAATCAGAATCTGATAAAGATGAAAGTGACAACGAAGATCAAGGCGAAGAAGGACACAAACAATTCATTGCCTTCATGGCAGCTTCTGAAACTAATAGACGAATAGAGTATCCGAAGAGCCCGATTGAGAATGCCACTGATGATGAATCCTCGGGGAGTGAAGATGAAGAACTTCAGCAAGCAAATCAAAAGTTATATAAGGAATCTCTTAACTTATAAAAATTGAATGACAAACTCACTACGAAACTCAAAGCATGTGAAAGTGAGAATGTCAAATTAAACAAAAAGATTTCCGAGGCTAGGAATGATGCCCTTAAGATTTCTAATGATCGACAAGCTCTTTGTGCAAAACTCTTGACTTATGAGACAGAGAGGAATGATCTATAGCAAATCTATGCAACATATGAAGAAAAGATTGAAACTCTCGAGATGTCTCAAGTTGCTTTGGAAAAACTAATGATCAAGAAAGAGGAAGAACTCAAGTGTGCTATGGCTACCATTGGTCTTTGGAACAGAGGATCAAAGACTTTGGACAATATCATTGGATCTCAACAAATTTGTTATGAGAAGAATGGCATTGGCTTTGGTGGTAAGAAAGAGCAAAAAGAGAGTGCTTCCACATCTCATGATACAAAAACTCAAGGAAAGGGAGAACAAAAAATTCAACATGAGGATAGACTTTTCAAACTTCCTAGAATTGGTAAGGCCAAAGAAAAGAAGGTACACTCTGTTTTTATTTGTCATCATTGTGGTATGCATGGTCATATTCGCCCTTATTGTTATGAATTTCATGGGAGAGTGTCTTATAGAGATGGAAGAAATTCTAACATCTCATGGGGCAGGAGACACTTCATTGGTCGTAAGGAGGTTAAGGGTCATAATAGACCTCGTGATTTTGATGTGTTTGAGACCAAACATGGAACGAGTTTGCATTTGCCTAGACCTATAAATAGGAAGTTGGAAATCACGTCGAGACGGGTTCCCATTGAAAGGAAAGGGAACCACAACGTCGAGACACTACCCAAGAACCGCAATTCTCACAACTTTGTTTATACTAAAGCAGTTTGGGTGAGAAAACTTGACTTATGTTAATTTGTTTATTAGTTTTAGTTTTTGGGTTTCTGTATGTTTTTTTTGAGTCATTTAGTGTGTGCATGTTCGTTCTCTAACTTGCTTTGTTTAGAAAAAGAAAAATAAAATAAAATAAAAAAATCCCAAAAAGATTTTCTTACTATGGCTTTGCAAGTTTGAAATTTTTTAGTAGTCCTTGGTGCATATTGGAATTGATGAGAATATCCATTACATGTTTAATATATGTGTGCTTTCTATGGTCATTACTCTTTTTGGAGTGTGTGTTCTTTGATTAGTATATCTCATTTTGTACACACTCTTAGATTAGCAAATTTTGGAGTGTTCTGCCTTAGTGATCAATTTTTTTTCTATGGACTTCTGGCATTGTATCTTTTGCTTTTCTAGAGGAATTGACCTATACTAGCATATCATGGGTAATGTTGAGTCTCTTAAACCACCTTCCATCTTTTTGCATCTCCACGGCTTTTCCCTCTGTTCTTTGTAGTCCAGCCATGAGAAAAAGGCTACCTCAGAGTCACCAACCAGGCCATCCTTATTATATCCATACTTCTCTGGTTCGGTTTCCATACTCTTGAGCGTGTCAGCCACCAATGAGTGTGCAAAAGAAAGAAAAAAATGTGAAAAAGAAAGAAAGAATGTGCAAAAGCAAGAAAAGGAAAAAATGTGAAAAAGAAAGACAAAAAAAAAGGATTCATTGATTGAGGGGGAGCCTCCGCTTTTACTCAACAAATACCCCTTGATTCCTAGTGGTTTGACTTTCCTTAGTTGTCCTTAGATTCTCTTGTCGGAGGTCCAACTTTCATATCACTACTAGGATTTGAATCTAGTGTTTGTCGAACTCCAAGAGTCACACACACACTTTTATCATGGGATCTATGCTTTTCACATAATGCATCACTTTCTTTTATGAGGAATCTTCTACTGGCTGTGCACATTGTGTTTTTTTGTAATTGTGCTTCTTGGATAATCTTGTGTGTTTCAAGGTACAAATCAAAAATTCCTTGCTTGCTCCACTATATTATTTTTTGTCGTTTTCTTCTTGTTCATTGTTTGTGGTGAGGGGGAGTTTGGTTTATCATTACAAGAGTTTGTTAGCATGAACACTTGGATTTGTTTGGTAAGGGAGATTGGCTTTTGTTGTTTTGCATGTTGCTATGCACTGTTTGCTTGTTATTTCCTTCTTGCATGCTCCTGATATTTACATCATCATATCATTGCTTGTGTGGTTTATGATCTTACTTTAGTTGATTGAGCTTTCTTTGTCAATTCGTGACAAAAATGGGGAGTTATGTTGTGTCGGGTGCAGGTGCATGTGTCTTAGTTTTCATTTATTCATGCTACATGTTCTTTAAATCTCCGATTGTCATGCTACATATTCTTAAAATCTCCAAGTCACATTTATTCATGTTTTTCATCTAATGCTTCAAAATAATCTAGCCATATGTTTATTGCTTTTTCATATACTCTTGTGAGACTAACAGTTGTTTTGGAGATTGTGGCACTAATAGCTGTTTTGCAGATCTTAACCTTGAGAAAGAAATTTGTGTTTGTTGGCTGTAATGGGTTGGGGTAATTAGAATCTTATTTGTTAGGTGTGTTTTGTCACCGCATTGCCAAAGGGGGAGATTGTTAGGTTTTTATTCTTGACAATCCCGTTTGACAAAACTCCTTTCAGTTGTATTTGTTTTCGCATTTTTATTTCTGTGAGGCTATGAGTTTTTAGATACGAATCCAACTCGAATTATGCCTTGTAGAGAAGTTTGTGATGTTAATACTTTCAAGATTACCACTTCGCTGATTATGACGGAATCGAGCTGCTCGGTCAGCTCGCGGGGGTCGAGGGGGTAGCGCCCGTTGGTGGGTCCAGGGTAGCGCCACGGCGGGGTCGAGGGGCAGCGCCCCCGAAGCAAAATGCAAAAATGCATTCAAAGTTGCCTCCCCGCTTGAGCGTCCATTTCCCCACTCGAGCGGAGATTGGTGAGTTCTAGAAGTATGCGTGTCTGCAAAAATACTGTGATCCGTGTTTTTACACTCGAGCGTACATCCTGGTTTGGAACATGTCATATAGTGTCCCCGCTCGAGCGTCCATTCCCATGCTCGAGCGGACCTCGCAATTTCAGATTCTATAAATTCACATGTTGCTCCAAATCTAGGATTACACCTCCAGATCTTCTTTTTGGGTTCTAGGGTTTATATTTGGGGCTATTTTGCTAGTTTTCTTTGATGGTTCATTGAGTATTCAACTCATGGTTTAAAGAGTATACATCAAAGGATTATTTGTTTATTTTACACAAAAGAGAGAGTTGTTCTTCGGTGGATTCTGAAGAATTCGAGCCTGAAGCTTTGGTGGATTCTGGAGTGGCTCATCGTCAAGACAATTTCGAGGTGAAGACGGGGTTAGAAGAGGCACATAGGGGTTGGTTCAATTCGGGCGTGGATTCGCTAGGTAATTGAGAGTATACCTGTGTAATTCCTTTATATCTTCTTAGTGGATTGTTTTGTGGCTGTTGCCCGTGGTTTTTTATCACAATTGGAGGTGCTCCAATTATGGTTTTTCCACGTTAAAATTGTTGTGTCGATTTGTCTTGATTGTTTGATTGGGATTGTTATATACTGCTTAAAATTGATACATAATCACAAATCAACATCTAGGGGATTTCTAGATTTTTCAGGTTCCATAGTATCCTTGAGTTTTGCATTTCAACTCCTCATAATCCTCAAATTCTGTTTCTGTTTTTCATGGTTTCCATCTATTTTCCAAATTTTACCCATAGTTCTTGCATCATTTAGACTTTAATTTGGGTTTTGCTACTGAATCACACTAGGAAAACAAGAAACTTAGGAATTCATTCTGAAACCTTATGCAAAAAAACCAAGAACACATTGTCCATTCATAATGGGTACGCACAGATGGAGAGTTGATACCCCAACCAAACTAGATAACTTTTGCCGAGAATTCCACATCCCGGATGATGTCCAGATTAGATTAGCCGGCAAGAACGATTCCATTATGCCCAGGGAGAACTACATGCCTTTTCTCGTGGTGTCTTTTGTAGAAGGTGGAATCAAATTCCTTCCACCAGATGATACAGTTTTACAAACTAAACCCCATGTAACTAGCCATAAACACCTTTTGTATCATAAATGGCATTGCCGAGTTATGTTGCTGACATAACGCAAGGTTGGCCCTCCCTGATGTCCAATATAACTACACCATATGCGTCTTCACATCCAAGAATGTCACTCTCTTTCTACTTTAAGCCCATATCCATTACCTATAAGCTAATAGCCGACCTTCCAAAATCCAACAAGGGTGCTGGAGAAGAATACCTTATCATCTCTAGCAATTGGGAATTTGCTCCATATGATAACCTTCGCCTCTACCCTTTGCGCAAAAGGATTCTGGGGGATCATGAGGGTAAGCAATAGTACCCTAGATCACACACTTTAAAACCAGTATCTTACACTTAGTCAAATTTCTAACCCATATTCTTTCCTATTTTTTCCCAAACTTCCTTAGCTTAGAAAATCTTTTCACAAAGCATACGTAAAGTGAATTGACCTCAAATCCTTTCGCAAAGCATACATAAAGCGAGTTGACCTCACCAAGCTTCTTGAACTACCCATCAATGAGCAAAAAGGTCCTCTGCTGCTCAACTATATCACCACCTACAAGTCTCCACTTCTCAACCTTCCATCACGGAGCCGGACTCCGCCATTAGCATCAACTCCCACATCTTCCTCATGTTCTAACCAAGGTTCTATTTTTGATCTAGCTAACCAACCTTCCACCTGGACACCTTCTCTACACGTCTTTCCTACCCAACGCTAATGTTGACTAAGTGACCATCCGACAGCAAGAACTCGGAGCAAGAACTTGGAGCAAGAAACGCCAAGGTCCCAAGCTTCCATCTTAAGATCCAAATAATCCTCCCACCGCCCTTCAAAATTAAACTAGGCATCACATTTGCTGCAACCTCCGATGAGATGGCACGCCGAGTTGCTATTGTCAACGACATTCTGGGTGACAACTTTGACATCGTGACCGTCCAATCTACTCCATTTCCTCGATTAGTCCAAAAGCCAAAAAGAATAAATAAGGCCAAAACTAAGGCCAAACAGACTTGACTCTATCTTCTAAGGAAAAGGATCCAGAAGATAGCATCCCCATCTCTAAGATGGCTGCTGAAAAGAGGCCAGCTATAGACTCTGCTAAAGCTTTGTCCTCCAAGCGCGCCAAGTCCTCTAGCCCCGACGCCACCACCGATGACACATGGATTCCCTACATATCCATTAACGGCTGACTAATCAAACTTGAGGACAGTGTCGCCCATCAACCCGAGATCACTACTGCTCTTTCTATTGCGTTGTTACTTCCAGTTGACATGAAGGCCATCAGTGACTTCAATGAGTATGAACATTTTGACTTCACAATGAGGCACTCTATCCTAGTAAGATATCATTTACTTCTTTGTCCAACATTCAACACTTGTAACATTTTTGCTAACTATTTTTTTTTTTTTTTTTTTTGTGTAGTCCATTCAACATGCTCACTCCTTCGCATATAAAGTTAAGTTGATGAAGAAGGATTTGACAAAGAAAACCCTTAAGGAAGCATACTACCTTCATCGACTCAATGAATCAGAGAAGAAAAGTGAAAAGCAATGTGCAACCATTGCCGCTGGCAAGGCCGAAACACAGAAGGCTGAAATTGCTGCCAAGGCTACCAAGGAGAGGGTTATTGAAGCTAAGAAAAAGCTTGCCTAAGCATTGGCAACAAAGGAAGAAAAAATCAAGGCGACCAACGCCAAAGCCTACGAGAAAGGGAATGCAAATGTCAAAGAGGGCTAGAAGAAGCAAGTGTACATCGCTTGTAACAAAGGTTTCGACCTCAGATGAACCGTTGCTTTGACCTCCTTATCTATCCTCACTGACTCGCTACACCGAGATCTCACGAAGGTGCCATTACTTTTCCCTCATTCTCCCGCCAAAGATCCTCAATCTGAGAAGATAGTTGGCTTTGAAGAATGAGATGAAGAAGAAGCTGATGAGTCTACTGTTGGAGCCAAGTCTTCCATGCTTAATGACAACATCATTGATCTCTACTGTTGAAATAAAATTATTATATATGTTTATTTAAATAACACTTTTATAGAATGATAAGGTTAAGATTATCAAAATAAATAATTAGAATCATTTTTTAATTTTCAATGACTTTTTGTTCCTCTAATTTAATTATTATTTTAATATTAAAATGAATATTTATTTAGTTATATTGAAATTAAGTACAAAAGTATTATATACATATTTATTCAAAATGGGTATATTACACTTTACCCCTTTTATGTTCGGTCATTTTCCCATTTTAGTTCTTAAAGTTGGTTTTTTCTCACTTTGGCTCTTTATATTCAAGTTTTTCCCAATTCACTCATAAACCTAATTTTTGTTGAAAATTAGCAGTCGCGTGTTATAAAAATATTTTATTTTATATAACTCACACTTTTGACACAAACTCAAATTCCAATATATTTTTTATTTGTACTCAAATTTTTTTATTTGCTATTAGCACCAAGTAAAACTTTTATAAATTAAAGAGGTACAAGATGAATCTCAGAACACAAAAATAGGAACAACAAACGGCCAAAAAAAATAAATAGAGAAAATCATAAGAAAACCACATCATCACTAGACAAAGGCAATGGAAGCACCAATTGATATGTACATCATAACTTACACCAACGATACCTTCAAATGATCCAATCGACAATTGGGGACAACATCATAGCAATCAACAACATAATGTTTTGTCAGAAAAATTCATTCATCCATTTAGCATAAAAAGGAACGAAATTGGCAATGGAGAACTAAAACCAAATCCAACAGAAGAGTCACTCTAAATCCTAAGGATCATAACCAAATCCAGTAGAAAAGTCACACCACATCCACAACAGAGACAAGATGAAAAAGAAGGGGGAAAAGATTATGAAGTGCCCTACTACTTCAAACTAGTTTAACAATTTGACATTAGCCAACAAGATGCACCTTAAAAATAGATTATATTGCAACAGTGAGTTATAATCCATTGAAAAGCAAAATTACAATAATATAAATAATTGCATCAATACAATCACTAATTTATCTTATAACCTCAACCCATCTGTTTAGCCATACAAATAGACTACAATCTTATGTGAACTACAGATATCATCTTAGGTCATGTTCTGCAAAGAATCTAATGTTGTGTCTACTCATTTGCCCATTGTGGCTTTTCATCGAACACTTCATTAGATTTCTTCAACCATGAACTCCATTATTATTATTATTATTATTATTATTATTATTTTTGCTCAGCAAAAGAAAATAACATTTTATCAAAGATAGACCATTACAAAAAAAAAAAAAAAAAAAGTGCAAAAAAGCATAATAGTCCACCTGAAACATGATTGACAAGATAAAACCACAATCCTTGCCCAAACAAGACCAACTGAGGACCTAATCAAAAGCCTCTCAAGTTACCCCAATGAGCTCACACACAAACTTTCACTACTAGCCAGCATCTCTTTTCAGTTGGAAGGATACTAAGGTCACTGTCAGCCCATCGTCCTCAATGCCCAACATTTCAAACATCTTCACCATTTGCTCTAGCTATTCATCCACCTTCAATGGCTCCTTCGGATCTCTCAAAAACTCGTCCGGATTGGACCAGAAAAACTCTCTTTTCAAAAATGACGGCCCTATCTCCACTACTTGCGCCTAGACTTGATTTTTAGCTTTGAGAATGTCTATAGATTCCCATAAAGCTCCATCCATTTCACGGGCCAAAGCACTTATGGCCTGCTGACCAATTGGTTCGGCCATAGTGGCCTGACCAACCCCTTCCTCTTATGCTGGAATATTATCCGGTAATGGCATTTTCTGCCGTCTAGGCTTACCATGCCTAACCCTATCACGTCCACATCCTGACATCCTAAAGAAGGTAACACAAAAGATTAGCACATTTAGAAATGTGCTGAAACTAACTCACTCGCGTTCTAATGCAGTGGACAAAAATTAATTCACTCCACATAAGTACGTAGTTACATAAACATATACGAATTTTCTCTCTAGATAATGATCGTCCCGTGACGTTGCCAGAGTTCCAATTAGAAATAGCAGTGATCAAGTGCTCTTCTAACAGGACTTCTAGAAACTCGTAGACCCAATCAATATCTTATAAACTAAATCCCATACCCACTTTGTCACATAAAAGCATATTATCATATAACATACCATGTTAGTCCTAATATCATCTAGCAAGAGAATCCATTGTGGTACTAACATTTTTTCATGATCTCAAAGTATTCAAACCTGGTAGCTCTGATACCAAGTTGTAACACCCCAAAATAATTACAATAAGATCATTCTATGACAGATATTAAATAATAACAGATGTTTGAATACAATGTTCTCTCATTCATAAGGTTTCATCTCGTTACAAAAGTGTAACACTTGCAGTAATACATTCATAAGTCCTAACCCTGAATCTATAGCATGTGTCATAGCAAAATATATGAAAAATGAGTTAAACAGATATAATAATGCCCTATTGGCTACAACTTTCCAAGATGATACTTGGTTACAACAAAAGTGAGATTAAACTCAACATAAATAAAGCCCTAGGCTTATATAAAATAGCTACAACAGGAACAAAAATAGAAACTCTTAGCTCCAAGTCCTCCCAAGCTATTGCCTTATCGAAGACGTATCATCAGCACCTGAAAATGGTTTTCCATATAGGGTGAACCAAAACCTAGTAAAGATACTCTAACACAGTGTATGACTCTTAACAAAGTTAAATGCATATGCAATGCTCGTGCCAAAATATTTTATATCTCTTTCAAAACAAGAAAAAAGAAAACACATGCAAATGCCAGGTTTTTATCACAATTCATGAGATCATTCATTTACAATAGAAAATAGGGCAATGGATACAATACTGGGAATCACTAGGACGTGTTTTCAAGTAGGCTACAAGTACTACCAATTTGTCATTTTTACCGGTATTAACCAGAAGGCTCGACACTTACCTGTGCAGGTTTCTAGACTTTCACCAAGGACACATAGGCCAATATAATAACAACACTCCTACACAGATCCACCAAGGTATTCACCTATTTTTTCTCAAAACAATAAACATTTTCAATGTGTTAAATATGTTACAATGCTCAATGCAAATGGATGAGAAAATAGTTTCAATTCATCTAATTCCTATGCAATTTCTATAACAATCATAGCTATCCTCCACCGATAGCCCAAACAAATATCTCTAAACAAATAAATAATTTCCAATCAAGATATACTTTCCAACATTTCAAGATAGGAGTGATAATTCATATCCAACTCCACTACCATCATCACTATCGTTTCAATTTCATATAACCAACATCAATTCCATTGTGTTCGGGGGGGAGTTATTGTCTATCGTTGGCCTCTATGGTAGAATCAGTCAGGGGACCTGAGAGGCGGTGGTTTACTTGCGGCGGATATCAGTGGTTCGAGTCCGCTTATCTCTAACTTGTAAACTTAGCCGATACAAAGCTATATAATAGCGCCCAATTTTTCAGATTTGGCAGTTCTCGGCTATTTACGGAACGTGAGAAATCATCTGCTTCCAGAAGAAATCAAAGAATTTCTTGGGAATCCTACAAGTTCCTTTACAAAATCAAATATTCACAATTTAGGGCAAAACCCCTTTTCTTTATAAACCAATTCCAAGGATCAAAATACATCATTTCACCACCACTCAACCACATTTACAATTCCATAACCATTTTCAAGAACCCATTTGGAAACCCCCTCTTTTGATTTCAACACCAAAGCCCAAAGTTTTTATCAAAAATCTCCGAATCACAATACCCTTTTTAAAAGACAAATAACTAAGTTAAAAATCATAAAAAGAGTCAAAGTAATCCCTACCTCAAGGAAGAAGACTCAAAGGAAAGATGGGTAGAACTCAACAGAGTCGAAAACACGAACTTCTCCGATTAGAATGAAGCCCTCAACGTGCTTTCTCTTTTTATCAAAAGGACTATGGTGTAGAGATTGATGGATCAAGGTGTATTTGGAGTTTAGATATGGTTTATAGAGAAAGAGGGAGAGAAAGAGTGTAGATCTGAGATTTAGAGAGAGAGAGAGAAGTGAAAAAGTGACTAAAAATTGTGACCTTATGCACTGATATATGTGCAGATCGCTCGAGCCACCAAAACACCGCTCGAGTGACCAGACACAAAAAGTGAGACCGCTTAAGCGAACAAAGTGACCGCTCGAGCGAAGAACACTACCCCTCTCAATACTTTTGCAAGCCTGCAAAAGTAATGAGAGTTCCAAAAGACCGCTCGAACGTAAAAAACACTGCTCGAGCGAAAAATGCCATACTCCTAGTAGTTTTGTAGGCTTGCAAAAGTACTAGAAGTTATCAAAGTTCGCTCGAGCGCAAGAACGTTCGCTTGAGCGAACAAGCCAAAATCTGGCAGCACAGTTTTGAAAAGACTAACTCCCAACCTATTTCAAACACAACCAAGACACTGTAATAACCAAACTCAACAAGAGAAAGATGAAACAAGACATGGACAACCATCAAGACAAGAAAACCCATATCCAAAATAATGAGCGGGTTTGGGTTCAGACCAGAATCGCTAGAGGACATTTTGGAATCATCTTCTTTAGCTCTTTGAACTATGCTAATGTTAATGTAACTAAAAGCTGAACATGGAAATTTGTATTTTTGAGATTGTAGTTCAATGAGAAAGAGGGTGTTGGATTAATGTTGTTAGTTGGTGATGTATGAATTTAAATTATTTGGGGACATCACAGAAGTGGTTCTTAGTGTTTTGTCTATGAACTCCATTAGTACTGTTTATCCATCACTTTTCAAACCTTTTCCCTCTTTGACAATATCTAAACAAGTTGCATCTTTTTATGTATTTTTTTTTGTTTCTCGTGAATTTTTTTTTTAAATTATGTAAAAAAATTTACTTTTTCTGTCTGTCTTGTCAAGGTGAATATACAAAGTACATTTTTTTGAAAAATTTAAAAAAAAAAGAAATTGAAAAAGCCAAAATAAGAAAAAAAATGTTCACTATTTTTTTTTGCTTATTTTTGGCTTTTCAATTTTTTTTAGAATTTTTTTTTAAAAATATAATATTTTGGTTCATCTTGTCAAGCTGAATCTAGAATCTTAAAGTTTTTTGAATTTTTTTTTAAAAGTTCACTAAAAATGAAAATAAGCCAAAAAAAAAAGTCAAAAAATAAACAAATCCCAAAACAACACTTAAGGGTTGTTTTGGAATGATCTAAATAAATACACGTTTTGATTTTTTATGAAAGGATGTTGAGAAAATTAAAGAGGTGACATGACCCAAAAAAGATTAAATAAATAAATAAATAAAAATGGCTATTTTAGTGTACCCCAAACAAGCTCTAAATAGAGATCATGAAAAGCAACATGGCCTTTGAAATTTTTCATACAAAGAAAATTTCAAGCAGGAAAAATGAAAAAAGATTGATTCGAAACTAAAACAGAAAATTGTTGAAAAATTCAATCTAGCAATTGCGTAAGGTGTTAGGTCTAGTAGATATTTTTTGTTGGTAAGAGTTTTACCATTTGTGAAATAGTTTGGTGAGAAATCCTTTTGTTATTTTGGAGGACATTTTATTTTCAAGGTTACTCTTTAATCTATTTGTTGAATTTTTTTAACTATTTGTTCAAATATTTTTTTCTGTTTAATATTTTGACTATCTGTTCAATTTTTTCTCCATATTTATTCAAATATCTATCCAAATTTTATTATCTGTTCAATTTTTTCGTTTATCTGTTTAAATCTATCTATCTAAATTTTATTATTTGTTCAATTTTTTTCCCTAAATTTTATTTGTTGATTTTTTTTATCTATTCAAATTTTTGTTATTGAAATACACCAAGGCACTGTCTGTTCAAATTTTAAACAAATCTGTTCAACAATAACAATATTTATATCTATTCATTTTCTTATCTGTTTAAATTTTTTTCCCTATCGGTTGAAAATATTTGTTCAATTTTTTTGGATCCACTATCTGTTGATAGTCCTTTGCTCACATCTCTCTCTCTCTCTCTCTCTCTCTCTCTCTCTCTCTTTTTCTCCCCTCCGTGATTTTTGTTTTTGAGCCATTTCAACAAATACTTAGAGGTTCATACCAGATCCACCAATCCTTTACAATGATCAAACACACACACATCAAAATAACAAAATTAGCCATTTCAACAAATACTTAGAGGTCCATACCAGATCCACCAATCCTTTACAATGATCAAACACACACACATCAAAATAACAAAATTAACAACAACAACAACAACAACAAGCGACATATTACAACAACATAGAGGAAGAGAGATCTAAAAGAGAGTTTATAAGTTAAAAACACAATAGATCTGTGGGTATTCATCACTAGTATAAACTCTTGGAGGATCCAAACTCTCTAAATTTGTGTCATCACAGACTAGATTGGATTCTTTTTGTAAAACCCTAAATTTCCCCAATTCAACACCATCATTGCTCTCAAACTATAGATTATCCAAGTTCTTACCCAAATTAATGGCTCTTTCTGCCTCTGTACAACTACCATTGACGATCATAGTCTTGACACCATTGACGGCGTCGATTTGAGGTAGAGAGTCTTTTATAGGGGTAAGAAAAGTCCCCATAAGACGCAATATCATCTCTTCAACTCTTTGACGGAGACACCATGACGATCATGGTAGGAAGAGGCTTCGATGACGGGCAATTCGACAGAGAAGATTAGCGATTCGGTAGAGAAAAGGGAATTAGGGCATCGTCGGAGAAGATCTTTTTGAGATGACATCGTGTGGCAAGATCAAAGATGGTGCGATCTGACTGCCGACGACAGATCTCGATCTGACCTGATCGTTGAAAACAGATCTCGATTTGACCTTTCGCATCGCCGTACCGTCGTTAAAGTCTCGCTTTCTTGCAAAATGGTGAAATTCTCTCGACGCTGCTTTGTCTCCACTAGCCGTGAAGTCTCTGTCCGAGAGGGAGAGAGCAGACGCGCTCTTCAAGATAGCGAAACTGAGGCAGTCAACAGTCAGAGGAGAGTCGACTTAGCGCTGAAGGAGAGAGAAATGGAAGGGAGGTGATTTAGAGAGAGAGAAGGGTGATTTAGAGAGAGATAGTGAAGGTTATTATACAGGAACATATAGGGCTTGTTTGGTTTGCATCTGAAGATACAATTTTTGAGACAAATTTTTAAAATTTTGTTTGGTTCAAATTTTTTGATTTTTTTTTTCAAAATCACTTTCTCTTTCCTACACATCAATCAACCACTTTTTCTCTTTCCTCTCTCATTTTCAATCATTTTTTCTCTCAGACACATCTACTCCACTGCAACAAAATATCAAATCATTCCAAACTCCAAAACTATTTTCAAAATATACAACCAAACAAATTAAAAAAATTTGTAAACTCTCTCCCTAATTTTTTTTTTGAAAATTTATCTCAAAACACAAACCAAACACACCCATAGACGTCGAACTCAATATATAGGTAGGTTGGTCATTTTGCAAAACATGTCCTTATAAATATACTGGGCTTGTTTGGTTTGTATCTTAAAATACAATTTTTGAGAAATTTTTTAAAAATTTTGTTTGGTTCAATTTTTTTTTAAAAAAAAATTTCAAAATCACTTTCTCTCTCCTAAATATCAACCAAACACTTTTTCTCTCTCCTCTCTTCTTCTCAATCACTTTTTCTTTCACGCACATCTATTCAATTATAATAAAATATCAAATTATCCTAAACTCCCAAATTCTAAAACTCTTTTCAAAATATACAATCAAACAAACCAAAACAAAATTTCTAAACTCCCTTCTCAAAATTTTTAAAAAATTTTTATTTCAAAACACAAACCAAACATATCTACTATTTTCACGCATAGACTTTTGAGTAAAAAGAATTCAAACTTAAAATTATGTTATAAGAGCCTAAATTAAAAAACATGTGAAAGAAAAAATTCGAATTGATTTAAAAAATTGAAGAACTGCAAACGGAAACGGCAAACAGAGGCTGTTTGGTGACAAGGAAGCCAGCTAGTCTATTATTGAATTTTGATTGGTGGGTTACACCATATCATTATTGTGACATGGATTAGCAAATTTTTGTCCTCATATCCTACTCCTGTCTAGCTTCCCTCCTTTTCGTCCCTGCCTCTCTCTTCCCTATGGTTTTATCTCTCTCTGAACCCTAAACCCTTTGGGTCTATCTTTGATCCAAGCCAGAATGGACACACAATTGAAGTGATTTAGGGTTTTAAGGATTTCCAAAACCAATATTTGCAGCGATGGAGGTTGATATGGAGACTTCTCCCAGCTACTTCGACCCCGAAGATCTCAGCACCAGAGAGCGCTATCGTCGTTATGGGTATTCTATTCTATTTACCATACCATACGCTTTCCATTTCAGTACTAGTCACGTTTTCCCTCTATTTCTTCTTCACTATCATAACAACCCCTTTGTAGTTTGTATCTTCCATTTTTATTTAAAATGCCCAATTTCAACCAGAATCATTTGGGTTGTTCACATTTATTTCCATCAATTTGGTCTAACCACATTTATATACAAATACCATGTTTACATCTGCTAGTGGAGTTACACTCATATAATTGGACACTGTTGGTAACCAACACCAAATTGGAATAGCCATTGCACTTTAGTTATATTTCATATTTTACAACCACTGTAAATATTCATTATTTAATTGAGTGTTTTAAGGAGATACATACATGTAGGCTTGATGTTGCAAGTGTCTTTTACCCAGATCAGTAAGTAATCTATTTCTATTTCATGTTCATGACTTGTAGTATAGAGCCCCCTTTCCTTCTATTCAATACTTTTGTTGGTAGTGTTATAGAGATATTTGTTACATTACCTTGTTACACTGTACATTGGCAAAAATCTGTGACATTCTTTAGACCCTTGTACATGTCAACTTGCTGGGTTTAACTCATTAGGAAAACATGGGGAAATGCACGTTTTTATTTTTTTGTCACAAGTCACAGTAACTTGAAAACATTTGTTTTCCATTCTACACTTTTTTCCCCCCATAGTATTAGTGCATTGTGCTCTCAGGCGCAATAACTTAGGATACAATGATAAAAGAAAAAACAAAGTAAATTTATAAAATAAGTGTTATATTGCATTTTTTATTATCTTTGAATATATGTGACGTATAATAAATATATTAAATTATATATTTCGTGTGTGTCCCCCGCATGTCTTACATATTTTGAAAGTTGGTATGTCTGCATGCTTGTGTAGTATGTGTCGTGTCGTATATCCGTGTTTGTCCTTCTTAGTACATAGGTTTTGATTGCATCACACAATCCATAAGAAAGCTTCAAAGCTCCTGAAATTCTTTAATATCAACTCTGTTAACTTAGAAGTATTACACGACTTTATATAAGCTTTAGAGATTTCCTATTCCAACTAGAACTAAAAAAAAAAAACTACTAAAAATATTTTGACTTCCGAAACTAATTTAAAGCCAAATAAGAAACATAAATTAAAACTAATTAAATAACTTGATCCACAAGACAACCCATGGGTAACCCCTATAGCCCATGTTAGCAAATATAAAAATTACCAAAATACCCCTATGCTAAAAATTCTAGGAAACTTAAAAATAATAATAAAATAACACTCTAATAATACTAGAGACATGATTATATATGGTTTCTATTGGTTTTTCTTTGAAATCATGCAAACTTTCAAATATCGTCACTTCTTTGAATTTACGCTTCCTTGAGCTTCTTATACTTTGCATCACTTGCCAATATCTTTAAATTTGAAAACAATTATTGGTGGATAATATAACAAAGTGTCCAACTAATCATATACCAT
Source organism: Camellia sinensis (assembly GCF_055761805.1). NCBI lineage: Eukaryota > Viridiplantae > Streptophyta > Magnoliopsida > Ericales > Theaceae > Camellia > Camellia sinensis. The sequence goes on from NC_138962.1 coordinate 107,251,818, forward strand.
TTAAGCAAATCTTTTTATATAATTTCTCATGTGCTTTACCAAATAATCACAATTACAAAATATTTACAACAATGATACTTGATAGTCATGATCAAAATGAAGTATATGGTTGAATAAAAATATATCTAAAAGTCAAAATCGAAAAACACTAGTGGTCCATGCCTAACATAAGGAACGCAATACGATCCTAAAGTGTATAATGATCATTCTCATTAAGCATACGACCATCATCATTGTAATCTAAAGGTAGAGCTAATAAATTATATATGTTAAAATATAAAAAAAAAGCTCGATTTAAGCTTATCAAATAGAATGTTTTTAGTGTAGTGTTGTAAATATGCTTCGTTTTACCTACTAAACGCTCTTCTGTTATTGCACTTTAAGTGCGTTTTTACCAGCACTGCTTTAACGAATTACAGAATTTACTGTATTTCGCTTGTGCATACCTGCACTAAATGATTATGCAATGTGTAGGAAAAGGCACTCAACTTCCAGTCACGACAATTCAGTTTCTAAGTTCAGTGGAACCAGGATTATGCAATGTGTAGGAAAAGGCACTCAACTTCCAGTCACGACAATTCAGTTTCTAAGTTCAGTGGAACCAGGATTTTGTATGATGGGCAGAGCATTGAAAGGCGGCCAAATGCTGCACTTTTTCTTGAAGATATCAAACAAGAGGTTGAGAGCTTTGATGCTGATCAATTAGAAGGAAGACCTGCAAAGACACAATCTGGTTTGTGGAGAAAATCATTGGCTGGCAGTCGTGGTGTATCTAAGGCAGATGTTGCTGTTGATTCGATACATCGACCTGGAAGTTATTCATTAAAATCTTGCAAGCATGAGGATGATGCATTGTCAGATGGCGGAGATACAACTTTTACTTTATTTGCTTCTCTACTTGATTCTGCTCTCCAAGGTGCTGGAAGTAAAATTTCTTAATTAAAATCACAATTTTCTCACTATTTTTAAATATGGATTGGTCTCTTGCATCAATGGTTATAGATTTTGACCAGGTTCGAAGGATGTGTTTAAGTTGCATTTATTCATCTAACCTATGCCAGTTTTTGTAGGTGTGAGATCACAGGATGTTTTATTGAATTTAATTAATGTTTATCAATTTTGGAGCTGTGTGGATCATTTAAAAAACAAAATTGAACTTTAATTATTGTGGATTCATTGACATCAAAGAGGGCAATTCATCAAGTGCATTAATCTTTTGGAGTTTCATGAACTATTTGATTATGCTTTTGTATATGTGATGCCTCTATGTTTTTGTGTTTAATTATGTGTAAATCCAAGTTCAACCAATTTAAATATATATATATATATATATGTGGAGTTTTTCTGTTTGTGTCATTCATTGTGGTATATATCCATTTAGGATTGCATGATGATGAAATTGTCCAATGCTACTTGGTTTTTCGTTGTTTCGCGGATAAACATTTAATTACTTGCTAAAATTGGCATGGAAACTTTTCAAATTACTCGATGCTTATGATCTTATGTAGAAATGAAATTTGATTTTGATCTCAAAGCTTTGTAGTTCATTTTGAGTCAACTTTGCTATCCTCTAGTTAAATTGTTATTTTACATATTGCCAAATCTTTAAATTTTTGGTGTGCTTATGTTATTCTGACCCATGTTGGATGCTGATCTAGTAACTGTTTGGTGCTAACCTAATAAATATTTCCGTTCCATAACTCCTGGAGAATGTTTTGGAGGATTTTGGACCTAAGATGGTAAACTTGAGAAGCTTACAAAGATTATTGATTTGCTTCTTTGAAAGTTGAATGAATGTTTTATCTTGTTGCACGTTTTAAATTACTACACTGGTGTTCAGAATTTCCTTTCCGTGCTCAAGTTTCATCTGCCACAGAACTTATTATGAATAACATTTATGATTCCCTTGTGTATCTTATAGTTGACATTTTGTGTATCACAGGGTTGATGCCTATCCCTGATCTGATATTGCAATTTGAGAGATCTTGCCGCAATGTATCGGAGTCAATAAGGTGGGTCTCACACTTCTCATATATTTGTATTTCTGTTGAAGAGTCTTTTTTTGGAATATGTGTGCACATGTACCATTGTAGCATGCTGAGTATTGTGAATATTATTGTAGTATTTTACTGTGCATGCACGAGAAACATTTCTTTATTAGGATGAAAATAGGAGGTGGGCAGATAAGGGAGGAGGAAGTCTCATTTCTAGTTTATAAAGAAAGAAGCAATGAGAAAGGTCTTTGCCTAAAATATTTTGTACAGTGCGCCCTTTTTGTGTGTAAATATTGGCTCTGAATCATGTTGAATGAGGTTCTTAGGATGCAGTTATCATGAATATTTTGTTTTGATTTTTTCATATTAAATTTGGTAATGCTCAGCATCGTGGTTGGTTGTTTTACTATGTCCCTGTGCTCTACTTCTGTAGGTATGGATCCAATGAAAGACATAGAATTGTGGAGGACAAGTTGATGAGGCAGAAGGCTCAACTCTTACTTGATGAGGCTGCTTCTTGGTCTCTTTTGTGGTACCTATATGGGAAAGGAAATAAATCTCTACCATTAATGTTCCTTTCATAGAATTGATGTTTTATATAGATAAAGTGGACTCTACAGTGTCACTACAACAATGTTGAAACTTCTTGAATGCATGCTCATTGAAGTTTGGGAAGTTCATACTTAATGATTTATGTACTGAGGACTGAAGTATTTGTGTAATTTATCCATTCTCTGTTGGTATCAAATTATTTAGTTGTGCTTAAGAAGAAATAACAGTGTGACATTCAAAAATTATTTTGAAGTAGTTCCATGTTATTAGATTAAAGCACACTTGAAGTTTATATTTGTCAGTTACATCCCTGCTGAATATGAGCATATAAGTGATCTGACCGTTCTCTTAGACATTTACGATTAATTCTTCTCTCTTGGTCAATGTAATATTTGACCACTCCTCTCTGCACCTCACCTTTTAATCCATTGTTTCAATTCGGCTGGTTATGCGGACTTTTGAGTATCTTGTTGGTTCATGGTGTAATGATCTTGATGAGACAACATTGGTATATGCTACAATATCGGATCATGAATCAGCTAGTATTAGAAATCTTGGAAGATTTTTATTCCTGATTGTTGGTGCATGTCATACCTGATACCATGTCTAATTGAATACTTAGAAAGCTTTACAAAGTGTTATCATTTGCCTTATTAAACAAATTTCAATTTGATGGTGAAATCGGTCATTCTTTTATATACATTTCTCATCTCGTAACTTCCTCCAAATTGAATTCTTAAATTAGATGATTGGCTATCCCAACATTCATATTAGAATGTTCAAACTTTAGTTACATATTTGCTCACATAGTTTCCTGGTTAGGAATAATGATGCATATTGAAGTTACTTAATGTACTTGAATGTTTAGACAAGGTATTCTTGTTGGCTCCTGCATGTTTATGTTGGCTTGTTTGTGAAAAGTATTTTTTTCATCTTCTTGTGGGAAATGAAGAACTCCCAGAAGATATGATGCTGGTGACGCATCTACTATTGTTAACTCTCAAGTTTTCCATTATGTTTTCTTGCTCTTATATTGTGAGTTTCATCTAATGCCTTACGACAGTCCCCAACAACTTCGCATTTGGAGGCTTGCCAGTTTGTTGTTGCAGATCATACAGCACAATTAGGCCTCCAGATTGTTCAGTGGCTTGAAGGATTAGCCTCCAAAGTCCTTGATTTGGATAATGAGGTGATGAGTCTGCTACTTTCTCCTGTTTTGACGGTCTAATGCTTATCCATGGTTTGTTGTTTCTTTACTTTTTAAAATTCAATTTTGATTTTGAATGCCTTTCTTGTTTCATTTCAACAGATTGTCTGAAGTTGCCAACTATTGTGAATTGATACCATTATCCACCATATACTTGAATTATTTTTTCCTTTTTCGATTATTGAATTGATATCATAATCAGCCATTGTTATTTTTAGTTTATTTGAGATCTATTTTTGTAAACAAATGATTTAGGTAGTGAAAATTAACATCTTTTTTCTTTAACATGCACATCAATGAGGTGTAAGGCTTGGAGTGTTGTGCCTTCTCCCAAATTAGCAGACAACTTAGTGATCAAAGACTTTTTTCCTGGAGAGATTTTAGTGCACGATAATAAATCAAATATAATATCAAGATATTGGGTGGCAAAGAAGATAAAATATGCAATAGGTTTTATGTGCTGAAATTTGAAAGCAAAAGATTTAAAACTTTTATTCTGTATTAGTAAAAGGAGAATGTGATTTGGTAGAAGAATCAGTGACTTGCAAAATGAGTTGCCTGGTTGTGTTAGGAGAGTATTGATGATGGGCCCTTGGAGGGTTGAACAGGAGCAATTGTAAATTGTATTCTGAAAGCAAAATTTTGTTTTAATACATTGTAGTTCAGAAGGAATTTTGGTGGGAAGGTTACAAAGCATGATATGGTCCTAGAAAAGGGAGAACTTCAGTTGATAATTATATTTAAATGGTGACTAGTAAGTCTAAGATATATATATATATAAATTCACATGATGATCCATATTGTAAGTTTACAACTTCGGTGTGTGGTGATCAAGACATGCATGTACTTACTAGAATAAGTCATTTGGAAACTAGAGATGGATTACATTACATGCATCATGGGTGAGGATCAAATGCTTGTGTCATGAAGAAATTAAAGGATGTGGAACAGTGACAACTTTACATTCATTATTTACCCAATAAACCACATAGGGGAACGCATTACAGCAGAAATTATTAACTTCCCTGTTTTTAGGAACCGTATCTATTTTTTATTTTATTTTATTTTTGGGAGCAATTTACAGATATGGGAAAGTCATTGGGGTTTTAATTGAGGGCTTTGAAGGTAAGAATAGTCTCATTGTAAGATGAAGCGTAACAAAACTGAGGTTCGCACCTATTACAGTGGAACAAATTATATTCAACTGGGGAGTATTTATTTAATTGTTTTTGATAAGTAAGTATTGATGATAGCTGCATGTGGAATAAAGGAGGTATTTTATATGATGAGAGAAAAGAGAAGGAATAAAGAGGGATATAAATGCTGCATCAACTACTATGTGAAAAATTTATGAGGTGTGCTGTGAAACTAAGAGGGTGACTGAGCAAAGTTCAAGAAATGAGACAAGAATAGTAGTATATTATTTGGTTTAGTATTATGTTGGTTACCCATGGAAGTTATTGTTATGTTATGCAACTGAAGGAAAGATGAGCATCTTCATATAGTTTTGTGGCTTTTGATGGAGTCATGGGGGGTGTGAAGTGATTCTTAATTACAATAGGTTAAGGTTGCATTGGGAAGGTCTTCTTTTGGATTGATTATGGTTGGATTGGTCAGGCCACTTCAGGGAAGAGATCCCATGTTGTATGCCATTTGTGATCACTAGTTTGACTAGTACAGACTGTGATAGTTTAGAGCTTGATTGCCTTGATTTAAGTTGAGATGCTTTAGAGTTCAATGGGTATATATGAGAAGCAAGACTAGAGTTGGTAAAAGGATTTTGTAGAACTGGGGGCAGGTGGCGAGGGTGTAATGATAATGGATAGCCACTGTCCAACAAATTACTAAGACTGCTGATTTTATCTGTCAATTGTTAGATAAAAAACAGCGTAGATGTAAGGAAATATCCATAAATTAATTTCATGATGAAAGTAGAAACATTGTTGTGTGGGATCAAGCATATGTATCGAATTGGAAAGAAAGTCAAGTAGGACAATGGGTGTGCTTTATTGATGGACAAGATCCAGGAAGTGACGGAATAACACACTCATAAGGGCGAGCTTTAATTAAAACAGAGGAGGCTGAAATGGATGATTGATTGGTATGGTTGGATGCTGGAGATTTCATTAATACCACCAGTTGTGGGATGGGTAAGCGAATGTTGACTAAGCTTTCTGGTCATGCAAAATGAAAATGGAGATGTCTTAATGAAAACATAGATTATGGGATGACAATTTTGTGGCTCTCATTCACATTGTTTTTTTCAGCCCGGTTGACTTCCAGTTTTTATATTTGAACATGTGGTTGGCCCGAAGCAGAATGATCAAGCCATGATTATGCTATGTTGGGTCCTATTATCAATATCTAGACAGAACACGAAAGAACCATTTGGCAGCCATTTAGTCATTTATCTTCTTTGAAGAAGATTGTATTTAACAATAATTGTTTGATTTCCTTGGTTCTTCCCTGATAGTTTAAACTTCACAATAATTTGACTGAAATTGTATTAGGAGTTCTGTGGTATGGTTGGCATAACTGTTGGTTGTCTTCGCAGGTGAGAGGTTCTCATGTTGGTACTTATCTCCCCAGCTCTGGGGTCTGGTGTCATACCCAACGTGCTCTAAAGAAAGGTGTCTCAAAACCAAAAACTGTTCATCACTTGGATTTTGATGCTCCAACTCGTGAACATGCTGAACAACTACCTGATGATAAAGTACTTTTCGATGAACAATTGTCTCAATATATATAATTTTATTTCACCCATGAACTATAGCGATCTCGGGTTTACCCTTGTTGTACAGTGATCCGGACATGTGTCCGTGGATGTTGGTTGTTGTTTATTATCGTGTTTGCATCCTTTGTACCTTGTATATCGAGTTATAGGATGTGTTGGGCGGATTTGTTTCAGGTTGGTTGAGTTTAGAAACCAAAACTAGTTGCCCAGATTTTTGGCCTGTAAGCTCGAGCGGAGGTGTTGGCGCTCGAGCGTAGATTACACCCATTCAGTAATTGTTGTGCAGTGTTGTACGCTCGAGCGTAGGGTTGGGAGCTCGAGCGGAGGCCTGGTTCTGCAAAAGTGCTGGGCGAGTGCATTCTGCGCTCGAGCGGGAGGTTGGCCGCTCGAGCGGAAGTCTGTGAGTGGACGCTCGAGCGGGGTGTTTTACGCTCGAGCGGAGACCTGGGTTAACGTTTCGAATTTGTGACTCTTTAAATCACTTTTTCACTTTCTCTTCTCTCTCTTACTTTTCCAAAATCACCATTGTTGAGCCTCTCACTCTAGACTCTACCTTCTCTCTAGGTTTTGATCTAGTAGGAGTGATTTACTCACCTTTGGCCTTTACAAAAAAGTTGTTGATCGTCGAGGGCTACATTTTAATCTGAAAATCACGAGTTTTGGAGCACGTTGGGTTTTGTCGTCTTCTCCTTTGGGACTCCGAATTTGAGGTAGGGATAACCTACTCCTCTCTATGGGTTTTGTCTTTAAATTTTGGTATTTTGAGATGTTGGGCTTGGTTTGGTAATTTTGTGAAAGTTTGGGCTTTTGTGTAATTTTACAAAAGTTGAGGTTTTATTCATAATAAACCTAGATGCATGTTTGGCATAGAAAATGGAATGATTGTTGAATCATTGATGAAAATGGGACCTAAGGGTTGAAATAGTAATTATGGAAAATGGCCTAATTACATCGTTTAATTAATTGGGATAATTAATTGGTGAGAAATGAGGAAATAAAATGTTGATTGAATATCCATTTGTGCATTTATTTTCTGTTTTAGAAATAACTGCTTTGGGCTATCGGTGGAGGATAGTCGAGATTGTTGTAGACAATGCATGATGATTAGGTAAACGGAAACTAATCAATGGAATGTGTCATGGAACTTGACGGTTGATAGAATACATTAATTGTGTGTATTGTGTGATTGTATATAGAACCAATGTGTTTATATACGTTATGTGTAGAGGAGGAGATAGGAGATGTACTCCGCGGTTTAGGGGAAGATAGGGGATGTACCTCTAAACCGGATAGGTATTGGGAGGAGATAGGGGATGAACTCCGTAGACAGAGCTCATATGCTTGTCTAGAGAAGTGAAGATAGAGCTCATATGCTTATCTTTGTGAAGTGTGGATACAGCTTGTATGCTTATCTGTGGATATTGTTGATATACATATCTGTTGTAGAATGTGGATACAGCTTGTATGCTTATCTGTGGATATTGTTGATATACATATCTGTTGAGAATGTGGATATAGCTTTTATGCTTATCTGAATGTGAGATATAGTTTTTATACATATCTGTGGAAATGATGATAGAGCTAGCAAGCTTATCTGTTGAAAAAGGGAAAATGAAAAGTAATTGGGACTTGTAAGTCGTTGACATAAATATGTAATTTATGTGATTGTATCAGTGTTGACCAACTATCAATTGCTAATGTTTTAGTCATTATCCATGGTTGGTTTAGTGTATTTCTACTGGGCTGTGGCTCACCCTATATGGGAATATCATTTTCAGGTGCAGGAAGCATGCCACCTCCAAGGACATAGCTTGGGAGGCTAGAGGCGGACATAGTGTAGTTGTTTTACTTTTGATGTATTACATGTAACTTCAAGCCAAGGGCTTAATGTGTAAACGAGTTAGTACTCTTTTGTTGAAACCAAGTGTTAACTTGGAAAGCTGTAAGCCCGTAGGGCATTTTGTTTTGATGTTAACATGTAATACTTATGTAATGGAATTCGAATGAATAAAGGAATGCGGTTAGTTTAAATGTAAATGCATGTCCTATTTGATGGGTTTAATGTTATTATTTTGAGGGCGTTACATGAACTGCTTGTGGTCTGTTGTAGTACATTTTGAATATAATTTTGATTACATTTCAGTATATTAAAGTCCTTTTCACATCTGTTCAGCTTTGTAACCACGCATTGTATCTGCATCCTATGTCGTTCATCTTGTTGGATTCAATTTTCCTGAAACTAGTAGATCTAGAAGATTTTTAACATTTTTTGAAATATATTATTTGTCTATTTATTTTTTGTTTGTTAGAATTATGTAAACTTTTTTCTTAATCAACAGAAACAAGATGAATCTCTTCTGGAAGATATCTGGAGTTTGTTAAGGGCTGGCAGACTAGAGGAGGCCTGTGATCTTTGCCGGTCTGCTGGACAGGTATGCAAAATTTTTTTGGGGTTGTAGTTGTAAACTTCATGCCCCATTGTGATATTAAATTCCCTTTTGGGCAGCCATGGAGAGCTGCAACTCTATGCCCATTTGGAGGGTTGGACCTATGTCCATCAGTTGAAGCCCTGGTAAAAAATGGAAAGAATAGAACTCTGCAAGCTATTGAACTCGAAAGTGGCATTGGTCACCAATGGCGCCTTTGGAAATGGGCTACCTATTGTGTATCAGAGGTACGGGAAAAAATATTTAATCAAAGTACTTTCTGTGGGCGAACTTTCTTATGCGTGATTTCTATAAATGTCGCACACATTCCTTGTGCTCCCTTTTTCTCAATATTTTGTGGTTCTAATTTTTCTCTTCGGCAACTCCCATTGATTAATAAATCAAATCTTGTTCAGTTTCTCTTGTAAGATTGGTAGACAATTGACGTTATTGTAAATTGTTTTCTGCTCTTCTTGTTTGGAGATTCTCAATATTCATAGCTTAATAAGATGCCGCCATTTCTCCATTAAAAAATGGTCGATCAATTAAGTGATTTCCTTTCTTCTATGCCTTCTTGTATTGAAGAGAATTGCAGAGCAAGATGGTGGGAAATATGAAACAGCAGTATATGCAGCCCAGTGTAGTAACTTGAAGCGTATTCTTCCTATTTGTACAGACTGGGAGGTAATTTTTTGCTCCTTAATGATGCTACCTTCTAATTTTTTATCGGTTTTTTTTGGGTGAATAAATTTTTTTTAATCAGTTTTTGTTCACCCATAATTCGCTTTGATACATCTTTTGACCTTTTTGTAAGAAAAATCAACCACTTATTCCTCCTACCTATTACCTGGTATAAAATGCATATGAGCACATGTAGAAGCTCTCCTAGTTGTGGTTTTGATTCTAAGCATGTCTACTTAGCTTCTACAACATGGATTGCAACATATATATATATATGTATCATATATATTGAGGAGGCTGTTTGGTTAGGCTGATTTCGAAAAAGCTCAATGGGGTTTCCACAAATAGAAGTATGTGGGATTTCGATTCCTTTATAAGAGAGTGTGAGTTGATTGATCTACCCTCGAGTAGTGCTCGGTTTACTTGGTCTAATCTTCAGGAGAATAGTGTTTGCCGTAGGTTGGATAGATTTCTTCATACTTTGCGTTGTGAGGAGTTGTTTCCTGATTTAAGGGAAGAGGTTGTGCCAAGAGTTGTTTCAGATCATTGCCAGGTGATTTTTGAGAGTTGTCCCTTTAAATAGGGTCCAACCTCCTTTAGATTCGAGAACACATGGCTGAAAAATCGCTCTTTTAAAACCGATTTCAAGGAGTGGTGGGAGAATGGAAGAGTCCATGGGTGGGGAGGGTTTCAAGTTTATGTGAAAGTTGAGAGGGGTCAAGGAGAATTTAACGATTTGGAAGCGTAAGTTTTTGGTGATCTAAATGAGTTGAAAGCAGAGTTAGTTTGAGGTATTGAAGATTTGGATGCAAAGGAGTCTAGGGAGGGTTTATCTAGGACTTCGAGAGATGAGAGATCATTGCTCAAATTAAAGTTGGAAGAGCTTGTTTTTTGGGAGCAGATTTTTTGGGGACAAAGAGCTAAGTTGAAATGGACAAAAGACGGCGACATCGATTCAAGATTTTTTCATAGGGTTGCGTCGGGGAAAAGGAAGAAGAATTTCATTAAAAATTTGGAAATTGGGCAAGGATTGGTTGGTGAATAAGGAAAGAGAAAATCGTTAATGAGATTTTCTATTTTTACTCGATTCTCTATTCTAATGGAGGAGTGGACCGTCTAGGGATCAAAGGTATTTTTTGGGCTCCTGTGGATACCTTGAAAGTCAGTTGGCTCAAGAGACCTTTTGAAGAATGTGAGGTGCAGTAGGCTCTGTTTGAATGCGAGAGAGATAAGGCTCTAGGCCCGAATGGTTTCTCAATGGTAGTGTTTCAAGATTGTTGGGAGATCGTGAAAGGGGATCTTATGAAAGTGTTTGGTCAGTTTTTTGAGAGTGGGGGAGGTTAACTTATGCACCAATGCATCCTTCATTTGTCTCATTCCCAAGAAAGAGAAGTCGGTTAAGACTGGAGATTTCAGGCCTGTTAGTTTGGTTACGCTACTTTACAAAATTTTGGGAAAGATGCTCCTTAAAAAGGGCTGTCCTTGGGAAAACCATTTCTTCTTCAAAAGGGGCCTTTGTGCATGGACGGCAAATCCTGGATGTGGTCCTAGTGGCCAATAAGATTGTTGACACTTTCGGGGACACGCGAACACGACGGAGACATGTATGGGACGCACCACATGGCGTGTCTCTTTATTTAATTAATTTATTTTCAGGGGACACACTGGAAACACTTCAGAGACGTACACTAGGGACATGCCAAGTTGTCTTTTTTTTTTTTCCTTTTTATTTTGTGTTTTTGATGAATGTTAAATGTTTATTATTATTTTTTTCCTTAGATTTAAATACTTAATAGATCATCTATAAAAAAAAAGATGTGTTAATTTAAAAGTGTTTATTTTATTTATTATTATAAAAAAAAAGAATTAGAGTTAGTTTTTGTTAATATTAATTGTTTGTGGATGTAATATTAATCTAAATAGTAAATGAAAATATATAAAAACATATTTTATTGTCGTGTTCCCGCTGTGTCCGTGGCCCCATTTTTTGGAAATCGCCAGGTCTCATGTCCGTGTCCGTGCTTCTTAGTTGAGTAATATAGGGGATTGCATAAAAAGGGCATTGTTTTTAACGTGGACTTTGAGAAAGCATACGACCATGTGAATTAGGGCTTTTTGGATTTTGAGTTGGAAAGGAAGGTGTCACGACCCAAACCCACTCCTAAAGGTTTAGGCCATGACTGGCCTGTAATCAGGCCTTAAAGACAAAATTTCAAAAATATTTAATTAATATCGAGGCTTGAAGCGGAAGTAAAACAAAATGAATAATGTCCATTGCGCTGTGCATACATGATGAACTAAAATATTTAAAACATTCAAACATACTTTTATCATATACATATTTAAATCTTAATACATCTCACACACATATATATAAGACTTAAAAAAAAAAAAATACAAAGCTTAGCAAGCTTGACAAAATAAAACTAAAGCCTCATCACGGAGGCACTGCTTGGGTGGCTTGACAAAGGGCGGACTTCGAGGCAAACTTTAATGCTGATCTTCCACTTGCTCACTTACATATATATGAGAGAGGGGTGAGTTAGAGCCCAACGAGTAATACCTAAATAAAGAGGTTAATGAATGAAGTCCATAACAATTTATAACAATTTAAAAGTATGTCTTACAATTTTCAAAGCGAATCTTATATCATTTTCAAAACAAAGTATTTGCCATATTTTTACATTTCCAAATATCATATAACATCATTTTCAAAGCGAACATTTATTGTGTTGAAATCATACTTTTTCAAATGAAACATATATCTGAATCAAACAAAGCATTTTCCATATTGAATCCATTAACAAAACATTATACGTGGTACATCTAGTCGAATACGAAGGGCCCAAAAGCATAATCAAAGGGACCATGAAGGTCAACAAAGGAATCACATGAGTCTAAACGACGGGACCATCTATGTCAAGCAAAAGGACCACTCGGGCCAACATTAGAAATCTCTGTAACCAAATAATGAAGGGCCTTGGTATTATTTTCCCCAGGCAAGGGCCTCATCAACACAAGGCCATGGTATTGTTTCCTCCCAGGCGAGGGCATATTTTGTTAATCAAAGGGCCATGGTATTGTTTCTCCCAGGCGAGGGCCTTTTAATGGATGCCACGATTACATTTTAAAATCGGACATTCATTCATTCATTCATATAAAATAACATTTCATAAACATGATTCATATAACAATTTACAGAACACTTTTCGAACATATCTTTATAGAGATATTACTTACAGTGGGCTTGACTCGAACATAACTCCTCGGACACCCAACCTGCACAAAGCACACAAACGAACATATCGAAACACAATATTACTCTCTTGATCACATATAACTTCTCTTATTCTTTTCTTCCCTAATAAACCGAATTCTTGTTTCATGTATTCTTACTTATTCTTTCTTTTCAAATAAACTGATTTCTTACTTTGCTTCATAATCAATTAACTTTTGTTGGTTCTTAACTTATTAATCCTCAATAAGTCATAATTTATGCCTAAGAATGCTTGAGAAGAGATGAGAATGAAAATATAAAAAAGATGTAATTTTTCAAAACATGTTGAAACTGCCTGACCGCTCGAGCCACCTCTTGGTCGCTCGAGCGGACTGCACAGTCTGCAGAAATACTGGATGGGTCAAAAGTGCGCTCGAGCTAACACTTGGTTGCTCGAGCAACTAGCAAACATAAGGTGGGTTCGCTTGAGCCACCAATTGGTCGCTTGAGCGGTCTGGAAAGATTGCAAAAGTTTTGGAAGCTTGTAATGTTCGCTCGAGCCACTAATTGGTTGCTCAAGCGGTCTGTAAATTTTCTGGGTTTTCAAAACTGAAGATTTAGCTTCCAAACTTCATTTCAAAACTTGGGGTCATCCATGGCTTGTTTGAAATCATGAAAATACTTTGGAAAAATACCAATACATGACCCTTTAGGAATTATTTACTTAAAACCTCAATAATTTGCAAAAACTCGAATTAAATCTTTATGCATGTAAAGATTTTCCATACTTCTTTTCTTTAGAGAACAAAACATGAAATTGAATATGGAAACTTAATTTTTTGAAATAAATGCGATACAAAAGCTTTCATGCAACAATATTTCAAAATCCAAACCCAAAATCAAACTCATAAACTTAAAAACATGACATAAAAATTTCACGGGGAAGAAAACATTTGTTTACAAGGACTTTACAAATTAATTAAGTTAAGATATAATTCAAATGTTCGTCTTAGTTCTCTTCAAAACATAGAATCAATTCTTCAAAATTCTTGAAATCTAAAATGCATGTAAATTTAAGGTATCAAAACTTATAGCATTTGTTCATGTATGTGAAAATGAAATTCCATTTTATGCAAGGCAATATAAATCAAATCCAAAATGATTAATTTCCAAATAACTTCCAAAACCATGAACCTAGCTCAATTTCCTTCATTTTCTCCTTAATTTCTTCCAATTGCATGATGTTGATTCCAAACTCATCTTTAATTTTAAGTGTAATACAAAGATTCTACAAAAATCAAGCATGATTCCCATACCTTAAGCTCTAATTTCAGAAATTAAAGTTGATTCCCCCCTTGGGTCTTCTTCTTCTCTTCAAATCTTGAACTTCTCTTGGTAAAGGTGAGCTCTCTCTCTCTCTCTCTCTCTCTCTCTCTAAAATTGCCCAGCAGAAAACATGAGTAATGAAGTTACACCCTTGAACTCATCAGCAATACACATATACACACCCTACTTTTTCATTAGGGAACACGTGCACACACACAAACACACACTAGAATTCTTCCAGCACATCACTCACATACACACACACACACACAGAATTCTCAGCGCGCACACAGAATTCTCAGCACACCCACACCCACACCCACAAATTCTAGACCATTCCACAATTCTATTTATGATTAAGATTAACTTAATTAAGCAACACCGAGTCTTAATAATTCTTGATTAGCACATAATTTAATTAATCATAATTAATTACAAATCCCATGTAATTTAATTAGTCGAATTAGCTTTAACTAAGGCCCGATTAAATATATTTAATTTTTACCAATCTGAATCAGATTTTTAATCAAACTCTCAACAGGCTCCAAATATCAAATTAAACTTATTGCCATCATCAATTTTGGTTTCTCAAATCACTAAGGCCTTCAATTTCAGATTAAACTCAAAATCTCTGTCAATAAATTACATATTCAAATTGGACACCTCATAAGTAAATTTAATTCATAATAATCATAATTCCCAATCTTCATAACTTAATTAACTCCAATTAATCAAATCTGAATTTTACTAAACTGAATTGAATATTTATTGAACTCCCAAATGGGTTAATACTTGAAATTAAACTGATTCAACTCGTCAATTTCACCTCCTTAAGTCATTTAGGTTTTCAATTTCTAATTCCAAAATAAATCCTTAATAGAATCATATACAAATCAGACTCCATAATTCTTATAAATCCCAAACTAAATCAGAATAATAACTAATTAAAATCCAAATCTCCTTAATTAATTAAATGCAAGATATTATATGTGGTGGGTCATTACAGAAGGGCTTTGGGTCTAGGTGGAGGAGGTGGGTTTGGGGGGGTGTGTCGTCATGCAATATGGCGGTCATTGTGAATGGTAATGCTGGGAATTCTTTTAGGTCATTGTGAATGTCGTCATGCAATATGTCACCATTTTGCTTATTTTAGTAGTTGATGTGTTGGGTAGAATCATCGTTCTAGCTAAAGAAAAGGATATTATCAAAGGATTTGTGGTGGGCTATGAAGCACGGGTGCGGGTACGGATATTGGTACGGGTACGATACGGGTATGCCGATATGGCAAGACTTAAAAAAAATAGGATACGGGTACGGCTGGGGTACGCCAATAAGTTTTTTATTTTTTTATAATTTATAATTTGAGATCCAATCTATAAATTAAAGTTCAATACCAAAACTAAAAGGAGAAATTATAAAACCAAAAGAGAAATCATGGTTCAACAATACCAATACCAAAGCAAAGTCTATAAGCTATTTTAATGCCATTAAATAGGAGAAATTACAAAATAAAGTTTCATTTCAAAATCAAGCTAAGCAAAATTTAAAAACTTGAAGCTTTAGTTTTCACTTTTATCAACTTCATCATTGAATAATATATCTTTCATCTCTAGCACATCATGTAAAGGATTTACAATTTCAAGTAAATAAGAATTCTCTAATAAATTAAACGTATCCCCACCAATGTCTCATAGCTTGATGTACTCTTGATGTACCCATGAAGTACCTATCCAGTACCCAACTATCAAAGAATGTATAAAAAGTACCCAGTATGTATTTCGAGTACTCGGTACGCATGCAGTCCTATCGGTACGATTACCAGTACCTGGTAAGTACACGGTACGAGTATAACAATATTTTCGGAGTACCCATGCTTCATAAGTGGTGGGTAGGGATAGGATTGGTGTCACCCATTACAATTTGCGGATGACACTATCTTTTTTTCATCAAAGGAGGAGGGTAAGGTTGGCAATTTGCTAATGCTTTTGAGAATCTTTGAAATTGTGTCGGGGCTCAAGGTTAATCATAGTAAGAGTAGTGTTGTGGGTATTAATTTGAAGTCTACCTATGAGCAAAGGATGGAAGATATGTTGGGATGTCCCATTGAGTAGTTTCCTCTCAAATATTTTGGGCTTCCATTGGGAGGAGATCCTAGATCGGCATCTTTTTGGGAGCCAGTACTTGTCAAAATTGGGAAAAGATTAGAGGGTTGGAAGCAATCCTTGTTATTCCCCCCGCCCCCGGGGGGGGGGGGGTACAGTCCGTGTTGGGTTATGTTCCTATTTACTTCTTATCGTTGTTCAAGATTCCGGTCAACATTGCGAGGAAAATAAATTGATAAGAGATTTTCTTTGGAAAGGGTGCGATGAGGGTAAAAGGGATCATCTAGTTAAGTGGGAGGTTGTTTCTCTTCCTAGGGATAAAGGGGCATTGCTATAGGAAACATTGTTACTAGGAACATTGTCTTCTTGAGTAAGTGGTTATGGAGATTTCCTGTTGAAAGAATGTCACTATGGTATTCTATCATTAAAAGCAAGTATGAAGTTCAGGCCATATCCACAAGTGTCCAATTTCCTATCATTGAAAGTGGGGAATGGGGTGAGTATCCGATTTTCGGAGGATGTTTGGTTTAGGGGATTCCTCGTTCAATTGAGCTTTTCCTCTCCTTTACAGATTGGTTTGTACTCGGGATGTTTCAATAGCATCGGTGGCATGTTCTAATGTGGCACCTATTTCTTGGAATCTTGGTTTTCGTAGGAATTTAAATGATAGGGAGGTTGGCGAGTTGGCTTCTTTGTTGTCATTGATTGATGGGGTTTTTCTTTCTTCCTCTTGTGATAGTAGGGTTTGGAATATCAATTCTTCAGGGGTCTTTTCTTGTAAATCTCTGTTCAATAAATTCATTGATGATCCCTCTGTCCCTTTGTTTCCTCTTCATAAGAAAATTTGGAAAGCAACTGTTCCTCATAAAGTGAAGTTTTCATGTGGTCCTTATCTCAAAAGGGTGTCACAACCAATGACCTTTTCTAAAGGAGAAGGTCCAATAACTTTCTTTGTCTTCAATGGTGTGTGATGTGCAAGAGGAACTCAGAATCGGCAGATCATCTATTTTTGGACTGCCCGGTGGCTTTTGCTTTATGGCAGCATTTGTTTGGCCTACGTGATGTTTAGTGGGTTGCTCCGTGGGACTGCATTCATATGCTTCGTGTTAGGTTTGATGGGTTTGGCGGCAACAAGAGAGCTTGTGTTTGCTATTTTCTGGACTATCTGGTTGGAGAAAATGCACGAATCTTTCACAGCAAAAAATCAGATGAGGAGGCTTTGTGGAATAGGGCGGGATATTCGTCTTTATTTGGCTTCATATTTGGCTTTGTGGAATTTTTGGCTTCCTTTTGAAGGAGTTTCATTTTTCTTGATTTCTAGAGATTGGGCTGTTGTTTGCCATCTCTAGTGCTAGGAGTTTAGTGAAATTTGTTTTGATTGTTCTGCCTTTTCTTTCTCTATTTGTTTGAGGGCTTCTTGTCCTCTCCTCACATTTTTCTTTTTTAATAAAATTCTTTGTTGATGCTCAAAAAAATGTTTCTAGAAACTATCGCCACTCTGTGTTTCATCCTTCAACTATTAATTTTATTTAGGCTAATTACACCCCTTGAGATTTAAGTTAAATACGAACTGCCTCCTATAGTTTTGAAAATTACAAATATCCCCTTGCCAAATTTTTTTATTAACAAAATTAACAAAAAAAATAAAATTCTTAACTACTCTCCTATATTAAAAACAGTTAACTGACTTGATGATTTATTAATAAAAGGGGTCATTGGTTATGCAATTAGAAACTTGAAGGGGCGGGATGTAATTTCCAGAACGATAAGGGATAATTTGTATTTTAAGCAAATCTCAGGGGGTGTATTTGTAAGTTACCCTTTATTTTTATTTAGTCCCTAAAGATATTAAGTTCTTGTTAAAACCTAATTTGCTGGGCAAAAAGTCATTTTAATATTTGAACAATTTAAACCACATGACCAAACAATCATTTTTTTGTTTGCTAATATGAAATGAGGGTTATAGAAGATGGGTGTATGGTTGTAGAGTGTAAGTTGTCTAATATAGTAGTTGTATGATTTAGGCTATGTTTGGCAATAGATAACAAAGCTACATTTTTTCGCAAACCTTTTTTTTTTTTTTTTTTCTCTCTTAAGTATTTTTTTAAAAAAATTTGTGCCATAACGTTTTACTTTTTAGGTTTGTCAAGTCTAAATGGATCTTAAAAGTAGGAAAAATTTGAAAAATTCCAAGAAAAGTTCACTAGAGAAAAAAACTCAAAAAAGTCAATTTTAATGTTTTTTTTTTAAAGTTGCTTTTCAAGTCTATCTAGTCTAGTAGGACATAAAAGTGAACTTTTTTGAATTTTTCTTTTTATAAAAGTTCACTAAAGACCAAAAAAACCAATAAAAAAACTACTAAAAAAGCAATTGCCAAACCCACTATTAGGTTGTCCAAACTGTGAAATTATCTTTTTGCCTAGTAGATTAACTTTTCGTCATTATTGATTTGGATGGGCCATCTCTAATTGAACCATATGAACTGAAATCAAAATTTTAGGGATTAACTAGATAAATTGATAGTTTAGGGATGAAATAGAAAAAAAACGACAATAGTTTGGGGGATAAAATTGAAATTAACCCTGAAAAATATTTAGTAAACTGATACAAGAGGTGGTTGATATTGCAAATAATTAATCTTTGTAATTTGGTTTTCTTGAATTGCTGCAATGAAAGGAGAATTAGTTGTTGACCTGTCGTATTGTTATCTAGTTGAATAACTGTTTAAATGTAGCTGTAGAAGGGCAATGAAGTAGCAGAATGGTGAGATCAGTTTGTCTATTTTTTGATGTCACATTTACGGGGTAAAGTCCGTTTTCTTTGAGGAGACAATTTTATATTATTATCTTATACAAGACTACTGTAGGTACCTATACCACGCCCGACACGTGGCGAGCCCTTCGGGCACCGCATCATTGTCATCACACCCCCACATGGGAAACCTCTAAGGCACCACTGTCAATTGAGATTGCATGCCTAGCCTAAGTCGAGGCATGCACACCATCAAGTATGGAGAGCTCCAAGACAAATGAGCTAGGCTGTCAGCTTGCCTACGCGCTCATTGAGGACCTAGACTCACTTGCATGCCAATTTGGGTTCTTACTTACCCACGCTCTCTTGGAGGCCTAAAGTTGAGCCCTATGAAGCACCGACACGTCCCCAGGCACTGCGTACGAGTGTCGGACACGTGTCGGACATTGACACGCGTCGGACACGCGGTAGACACGTGTCCGACACTCTCTCTAACGTGTCTTTTTTTTGAAATCTTCCAGTCTGACACGCCATGGACATGGCAAGACACTTTCCGGACATGCCTGAGGGGGATCGAAAAGCCCTAACTGTTGGAGAGGAGACAGAGAAAGAGAGAAGGAGATCGACGGAGACAGGGAAAGAGAGAAAGAGATCGACGGAGACAGAGAAAGAGATCGACAGAAGCAGAGAAAGAGATCGAGGGAGGAGAGGAGAGAAAGAGATCGAGGGAGAGAAGCCTAACCTGTTTCAGATCAATCCAAGAAGCTGAGGTATTCTACTTCTTCTCTTCTTCTCCTTTTTCTCTCCATCTTCTCTGGTCTTCTTCTTCTCCTCTTCATTTTCTTCCTCTCCTCCTCCCTTTCGTCTCTCCCTTTTCTGACTCTGTCTGTCTCTGCTTTTTGACTTCATTCTCCCTCTCCTTTATTTTCTCTTTTATATTTTTTTTCAACGTTTCTCTCTCCCCTTCTTTTTTTTTTCTTTTTTCTTTTGTTTTATACTTATTTTTTTTGTTAAACTTAAAATTCATAAAATAAATTATTTTTATTTTAAAAAACTCATTTTTTATTAATTTTTTTTAAAAATTATGTTATTAATTTTATTATTATTGTGATTTGTGTAAGAATTAATGATTTTATTTTTATTTTAGACATATAATAAATAAATAAAATTATATATATTAAACGTGTCCCCAGCGTGTCGTGTCGCCTATTTTTTGAAAAATTGCGTTTTCGAGTATTCGTGTCGTGTCTTGTGTCCGTGTCCGTGCTACATAGGTTGAGCCCTTGGCTGCCTATTCAGTCCTTTGGCCAACATATGCTTGCATAGCAGCCTAACGCTTGCCTTAATGTCACTCATTCTACTCAACCACTTGGCTTTCTAGGCTGGGAGTTGGGCCTAGGCAACCTCGCTTGGGGACCATCGGAGGACTGTGGACTGGAGGCTAAGACCATGGTACCGTCAAGGTTTTGCTTGGCTGTCTCCTTAGAGAGAGGCAATGTGGACCTTATATCCATGCCTCTACATGCATGATATGTTGCCTTTGAAGATATCAGACTTGTCACCCTAGATGACAGCCAAGTTTATATCAGCTTCTTGAGGTGAGGGGAGCCCGCCACCTGCCCCTCAAGTTGCTTGGGCTCCTCCAATACTAGAGGAGCTTATATAACGTATCATACATGCAACGACCACGATCATCATACAACAACCCTACTATAACTACACAAACCCCCAGAGCACGTTTGGTACGATGGAATGGGCTTAAATAGGATGTCCATTCTAACTTTGCATTCCATTTCCCATGTTTGGTATGTCTTATCTAAGTGAGAATAGTCATTTCAATGGAATTGTTATTCTAACATGTGAGAATGCCCATTCCTTTCTCTAACCCAAGGAATAGCCATTCCATTCTATCATAGAATCACCATAAAACATTATCAGTTAGCTACGACCACCATTCCCTTCTACTACCACTCCCTCCCACCATTGCCACCACCGTTACTACTATTGCCATCGCCACAATCACCACCGCCACCACCCTATTGCCGCCACCATCACTACCACTACTACCGTTACTACATTATCACCACCACCATCGCCGCCACAACTGCAAGCACATCACCACCGCAACCACTGCATCACCACCACACCTCCACAACCACTACCATTACCTCCACGACCACCGCCACCGCCACCCTACTACGCCATCGCTGCCACCACCACCAATACCACCATCACCACAACTACCACTGCTACAACCGCCACCTCCACAATCACTACCACCATCATCAGAATCACTACCCTACTACCTCTGTTTTTACCATCACCACTGCCTTTACTGCTAGAACCATTACCTTACCACCACGTTAACAAAAAGCACACCACCGCCACCATTATTGCAAGAACCACCACTCTACTACTGCTACCCACCAACACCACCATCGTCACTGCCACAACCATTACCTTACCACTACTATCACCATTTTTACAAAAATCACACCACCATTATCATGAGAACCATCACTATACTACCACTACTTGCCATCATCACCGTCGCCGCCACAACCAACACCACCACCGCCATAACCACCACAACACCACCACAACACTAGCTTACCACCACCACCATCATAGTGACCTACCACCACCACCATCCTAATACCACTACTATCACGGCCACCGATGCCGCCACCAATACCACCACTCACACCATTGCTTCACAACTATCATAATCTGTATGAATTTTTAACTTGTTTGTTACTAGCTTGTTAAAAAAAATAAAAATAAATAATAAATAAATAAAATATAAAAAATATTCCATTCCATTAATTTAAAGGCATAACCAAACATGAGAATAAGAATTATCATTCTATTTCTATGTCATTCCATGTTGGCAACCAAATAATGGAATGGGAATGAACATTCCATTCCATTCAACCTTGCATTCCATTCCCATACTGATTCCATTCCTTCGTACCAAACATGCTCTAAGTGTTCAAGGTCTCTCACTACGCTCCCCCATCTCTAAGCCTGCTTTGGTCTTCTGTTTCTCCACCTCCAGTGCTCTCAAACCACTAAAGTGCTCTTCATTTTCCCAGAGGTCTTGCAACCGACCACCTCTAACCTCACTTACCCACAACTACCAAGCACACAAAATGCTATTTGAAACTTCTAAGTTTTCATTGTGGTTGTATTCACCAATTTTCGCAATGACAGCTTGGTTCACAGCCTCAAGGCTCAACCTATGTATATTGATATTATACAAAAAGATAAAAGCTCAGCCATACAACATCTAAGGCACCTTTTTATACTGTAGTTCTTTCGAATTCTATTTAATACCACTTGACCAACATCTTATCTAATCCCAATCTTCAAACCACGTTGAGCTTTTCAATAATTTTCAACAAGGCACAATTTTATTTAACTTCTGCTTTGGTTGTAGGCAGATACTTCAGACCTAGAAGCTTATACTTTACAAGAAGCACCTCTTGCGAAGGGGTAATAAACTTTCAAGGCCCTCTCTTAACAAGTTGTATTTGGCCGTGATTGGATAATAGAGTTGGGCCCTATTTGGAAAAAAGGATTGGGGCTAAAATAGCTTATAAAAACAAAAAAGGCTAAAATAGGCAATAAGACAAAATGTCACATCCTACACATCAATCAATCAATCACTTTTCTCTCACAACCATATATTCAACTACTAAAAAATTCACGAATCATCACAAACACGACTTTTTTTCATCTCATAAAATAGCCAAAAAATCATAAAAGCCTACTAAAATAACCAAGTTCCCTAACGAGGCCTTAGTGGTATTTTTAGCCATTATGAGGTCAATAGAGTATCATTCCAATAAACCCCCACCTTTTGAAGGGAGAAAAATAACGATCACGCCACATATTTGCCTTCACAACAACCACATTGTATTGTTGTTTATGCTCATCGCTTTCCATTGTCATGAATACTTTCTCATACTATACTAGTAGACAACTTAATCAAGTTCTGTGAATAAGCAATGTGTTAAGTTTAGAGCTTGAGGCAGTGAATTCTGATTCGTAGTTTAAATACGTAATTTGTTTAAATTGCTCAAATCTTGAGGTTTAGCTGCTTCCTTTGCAATATTTCTAGGCAGTTTTATTTGCGTTGATCTTCATTTCTTCTCATTTTCTTGCCCTGTTACTTATGTAGTTTATAGTTATCTTGGAAATTAAATTCCAATGCTTTTGCAGTCAGCATGTTGGGCGATGGCCAAGTCATGGCTTGATGTTCAGGTGGATCTTGAACTAGCCCGCTTGCAACCAAGTGGAATGGATCAATTTAAAACTTATGAAGATGCAATTGACAGAAGTCATGGACAAGGAAACGGTGTTTCTCCATCTACAGTTGGACCAGAAAATTGGCCACTACAAGTTCTGAATCAACAACCTCGGCATCTGTCTGCGCTTCTTCAGAAACTCCATTCAAGGTATACGTCGTCAATTTATTACGGTTTTCTAGTGGGGTATATTAGTATTTGATAATTCTATTTTTTGCATGATTTAGCGACTCAGTACATGAAGCTATTACTCAAGAATGCAAGGAGCAGCACCGGCAAATTGAAGTAAGAGCATCTTCTTAGCAAAAGACTTTAGCATACTTGAATATTCAAATGCCACTTCTTTATACGGATTGATTTTGAACTCTAAAATGAAGTCTCACGGGCCACCTGTTCCACTATAAATAAGGGTGGTTATGACTTGCTGGAAATGATGTCTTGTTGATAGTTAACTTGTTTGATGGACTGCCTAAAAGCAGATTGTTTTGCAGTAATATAAGGATCAAGCCACCTATTGCTGGTTTCAATCATCAAAGTTTATTTTAGGCTCTGTTTGGATCATAGATTTAGGTAGAGATTTGGAAACGGAAAGAGAAAAGGTACAAGTTAGTGAATTGTGAATGAAATATAGCTACATTTCACCAACATTTCCTTTTCCTTTTCCAAACTCTTACCCAAATCTATGATCCAAACACAAGCTTAAGGAATTTAATTCTGCTTTACTGGCTCTCACATCCTAAGCATGCATGAAAACTAATACATTGCACAATTACATAGTAATAACCGAATTAGCAATATTTAGACCATTCAATATCTCTATGTAGGAACAATATTTAGCCATGTTGAGTAGTAGATTATGAGTTCTATTCTACACAAATTATGCATATTCCAAAGTTAATTGGATATAAAGAAACTTCATGGTCGTTGTTGACTAGGTGACCAAACATGTTACGACACATTTGATGTTCAACATGCGTGAGATAGTATGCAAATGATATCATTTATTTGACAAATAAGGGGGGCAAACTTTTAGGTTAAAATTGTGGGGACACTACTGAATCTAAAGGTTTTAGGTTAAATACGACAAAAACAAATTATGTGGAATGCAATTTTAGCGAACTTAGAAATAAAGGTAAAGATCGAGTAAAACTTGAGGAGGGGTAAGTGGTACCCAAGAGTGGTCAATTTTTGATGTTTTGAGTCAATTATTCATAAAGATTGAGGAAAATGTGGCTCATAGAAAGAATTAGAGTTGGTTGGATTGCTATAACTTATAAGGCATTTTGAGAAAAAATGAATTTTCCTCGATGTCCGACTCAAATTCAAATAAATTTTGAGATTCTCAACCATTGCCGACAGTAGGATTGGTGAAACCATTCGTAATGTGATCAGATTGGGCGGGTTGGGTGATTCGGCCTTTTGAACACCCTTAAGTTAAAAGTGGCACCAACTCATGATAAAATGGAAGAAGGCCGTTTGCGATGGTATGACTATGAAGCAGAGTCCCACATTGCATGGGGTATGAAACTAATGTGCATTATATAAGCATGTGCAACCTGGACCAACATGCGGACATGTAAGGAGGACTCATTTGATTCACATTGAGCTATGTTGCACGGACACGGACACGCGACACGATACGGACACGACACGGACACGCAAAAACGTAAATTTTCAAAAAATAGGGACACGACACGCTGGGGACACGTTTAATATATATAATTAATTTTATTTATTATATGTCTAAAAAAAAAATTATTAATTTTTATACAACTACAATAATAATAAAATCAATAAACATATTTTTTTAAAAAAATTAATAAAAAATGAGTGTTTTTAAATAAAAATAATTTATTTTATTAATTTTAGGTTTAATAAAAATAAAGATAAAAAAAGAAAAAAAAAAGAAAAAAGAAAAAAAGGAGTGAAGGAAATAAAAGAGGAGAGAGAGAGAGAGAAACGTGTGAAATAAAAAAAAGAGGGGAAAGTGAAGCAAAAGGGGAAAGTGAATCAGCAAAAGGGGAGGAGGAGAGAGAGAGAGAACAGGAGAAGTCGAAGAAGAACAGGGAGGAGAAGAAGGAGAAGCAGATGGAGACAGAAGAGGACGAGGCGAAGAAATGGAGACAGAAGAATACCTCAGCTTCATCATTGATCAGAACAGGTTAGGCTCCTCTCTTCTCCTCCCTCTTATCTCTTTCTCTGTCTCTTTCTCTGTCTGTCTCCTCTCATCTCCTCCCTCGATCTCCGTCTTCTCTCGTTCTTTGATCTCTTTTGCTGTCTCCTCTTCTCCCTCGATCTCTTTCTCTCTTTCTCTATTTCAGTTAGGGTTAGGGCTTCGATTCGATTCACCTCAGGCGTGTCCGAAAGTGTCACAGCGTGTCCATGGCGTCTCCCACTACAAAAATTCAAAAAAAAAAAGAGGACACGTTAGAGAGAGTGTCGGACACGTGTCCACCGCGTGTCCGACGCGTGTCCGTGTCCGACACGTGTCCGACACTCGTACGCAGGCCTAGGGAACGTGTCGGTGCTTCATAGACATTGAGTGGTAAAAGAAGTAAAAGGCCCAGGAGGAGATGGATTGAGATGATAAGAAAAGACATAATTGATTTGGAAGATACGACTTAAAATATTGCCAGCTAGGGGAAATGACCATATATCCTACCGCATGTAATAGGGAAAAAGTTTGTTTAGGTGAGTTGAGTAATTGGGTGCAGAAAGAACACAATTCTAACATGTGTTATTTGGTCCTGTCATTTATGAGGTGTTTTGTACTCTATTGCTTAATATAATTCAGTTCCCTCTTTGGATGAGAAAAAGCAAAGGGTTTACAATATTTTGGTGACGAACCTATTGCTAGCAACTCATTGGTATCATATTGCCTTTACAATATTTTGCTGATTATCTGTTTAGCACAGCAGGTCTATTGTGCATTCATTGGATTACTTGTGTATCTCCTTTCTCGCCTCTATGTATTTCCATGTTTAATGGAAGAATTTCACGCCTTATCTTACTTTTGGCAGTTTTTTATTTTTTATTTAAAAAAAAAAAAACCTAATGTAGGTCCCTATACACCATGTCATGAATCATGACATCCGTGTGACCTGTTGATGAATTACATATATTTTTCTGCTGCTTGCTTGTGTGTATTGTGTTGGGACACAAGGCTTACTTTGGTTTGGTTCTTGTGTATATTGTTCCAAGAAACAAGTTTGGAGCACCACTATTTGTTTTATTGTTTTTCTCTTCCTGACTTCTCTTTTTTCAAAGTCCTTGCATTGTATGTTTGCTTGCTCTGTTTAATTTTAATAAAAACAAAGTATCTATGCTTGGTCATTTTTGCTTTCTACTATAGAAAGAAGTTTTTGCTTTTCTGTATACATAAGCAAATGTGGCAATTGTTTTAGTTTCCTCGGTTTGAATATGTCATTGGCCAGTCTTCTCTTACTGAACATTGATGTCCAGATGAATCTTATGATGGGGGATATACCGCATCTGCTAGACGTTATGTGGTCATGGATATCACCATCCGAAGATGGGGAAAACGTCTTCAGGTGATTTTTTACTTTTTATCGGCATTTAAAGTTAGAGTCCTGTTTCTAGAGACAAACCTTTGTTGTCTTTTAGATGTTCATGTGCCTATAACTTGTTATGGTCCTTCCAATTTGTGGCCACCTGTTATATTAGTTATATTCTTTTTGTGATTAACGAAATAGATGTAAAATCCAAGTCGTCATTCACAGCTTTGTGTTGATCTATTTGAAAGCTAGACCATGATAGGTGGCTGAAATATACTGCCAAATGCTTAAAAAGAAAACATCCTAAAATAACTCTGTTGATGTTTCTTACAGGCATTCGAAGTAGCATTCTGTTTCACTATGGACCATGTTTGGAAATTTTTCTTCCATTTAAAAAAAGTAAATAAATAAAAGTGAAAAGAACATTCCGTGCACATGCATGCATGCATCCGTGTTTGCTGAAACACTATTTGTTATTATAAACATTCATCCACCCGAGCATGGGATACTCATGTCATTGAGCTGGCTGTGCTTTTTGCTTTCTCTCAGGCCTCATGGTGATCCTCAGATGATTCGTTTTGGTGCACACTTGGTTCTTCTGCTTAGATACTTACTTGTGGAACAAATGAAGGGTGCTTTCAGAGAGAAGATCATGACTGTTGGTGACCTCATTCTTCTTATGTCAGCGTTTCTGAGCCATGCTTATTAATCATTCATTCTTACAGATCAATAGATTGTCATACCTAAAATAATTGTCACAGTGGAGTTATCTTTTTAACATGGTTAGAGTTGGACAATAGTGTTTTACATAAAAAAACAAAGCCCAATTAGTACACATTAATGTGTTTGGGAGGAGAAAGATTGGGTACACACCTAACTTTTGGCATAGTGCACAAAGTGGTTGCCCCGTGACTTGAACCCGTAACCTCAAGGTTATTAGGTCAAGGTTTTACCATTGGACCAATGGTCACCCCTGGACAATAGTATTTTACATGTGTCTATTATTTTTATTTGTGCCTTTTGTTTTGTTGTTTGTCCTCAGAGTTATCAAGGTAGAGAGTCCAGCTATGTCATGTTCATTTGCAATTATCATTTGAAAGAACATATAAAGATGATACAGTAGAACAATTCGTCTTCATATTCGTTTTTGATAAGTAAGATAGTTGCACGGGCGGCAGGAGAAAGCACTCTAACAAGTAACAACTGATGGTAATTATTTATTAAAAATGAAAGAGTTACAGTTTTAAAGCATAGAATCAAGTTGGTTTCTTTAGAGAGTAACTGTATTAAAGCTAATTAGCGTTATCGAACACAAGTTACAACTGACATGTGACGTATTGTATAGAAAACCAAATGTCAATTGTTGTAATGGATTTCAGTTAGAAATTTTTTGGTCTGTATTTGCTTTTTGGTTTGTAAGACCTTGGTCTTTAGATTCTATAATTTGTACCAGTAATTTTCTGCTTGTCCATTATATAAAGGACATGATGGCATCCATGTGGTCAAGTTGATTCATTTGAGAATCTCTTGGATGAGACTTGGCTTCATACGCCTGAAATGTGTGCCATCCGTAGATAGGATGGCTTACTTGCCTTGTGAAGAATGACGAAGGTTATGTTTTTTTTCCATTATATGATTTGGTAATATGTTAAACAAAGTCAGATACAATTGTCTACATTAGCTTGGTATTGCCATGCATTGGGAGACATTATGTGCAACCATTAACTGGGAAATGCAATTTCTAATTTTCCAAGTATGCGATATTTCTATTTTCAAAGCACCATGAAGAGTTGGTTGGCATCTATGCTTAATGAAACTTTGGAAACTGGACTCACTTCAATGATATAAGAGTAAAAAAGTTTGTATGATTTGTTTTGTGTATAGCATTACTCATTCTTTTGTTCTCCCACTTGTTCATTCCTTTTCCTTTATGTTTGATTTATTTAGTCTTTTTTTTTTTTTCCAAATTTTTTTGGCCGGGCTGGAGTTGATGCTTCTTTAGGCTTGTGCACAATTTACAGGTGCCTCAATTGTGCTTCACTATTTATTATTGGGGGAATCACCGAATAGTGGGACAGGAAAAAAAAAATTTACACAAAATGGAGGGGTGCAACTCCCCAGTGTTTGAGTTGCAGTCCCATCAAGAAATGAGTTGCACCCTCCTGTGTTTTGTTAATTTTTTTTTTTTGGTCCTACACCCTGTATTGTAATTCACCCTAAATAGAACTGAAGACGGCCATATAGTTGGAGGTGGAAATTTCAATCTAGGATTGAGTATTTTTTACAGATGCGTTACTGAAAGAAGAGAACTTCTAGAAAATACTATAGCTCGGAAGAAAACAGTATTGGTCTTTGTAACGGTCCTATGTCCTCTCTATATATTAACAAAAGTGGAATTTTTTTTTTTTGTGTGTGTGTGTGCATACGGTTAGATATTTTTTGTTTCTAAACATGCTCATTACGTTTGTATTGTATAAATGTACACTATTTTGCAAACATAATGAGCATGTTTATTCTGTGAATGCAGTGATAATGTTACTGTGCCCAGGTTTTCTCAGCTAAACTATGTTAGCAAGATTATCCGTGTTGTAATTAAGGAGGTGTATGGTTGTTTCTTTTGAAATGAGGAGCCTTGGCTTCTTTATTTCGTTGGCCTATGGGTACTGTACTGTGAACAGTTTCATAACTGTTCTCTTTGTTCATTTGCTGTAAAATATCCCACTAGCTGTGTGATAAACATGCTTCTAATTTCCCTTTTCAACAAATTGTGTGTAGAACTGGGAGGGAAAATGCTGTGCTACCAACTATCCTGGATACACAGATTATAAGATTCTTAAATATGAAGTTGTGAGTTTGTTTTTAATGTGGTAACATGTTGCTTTTTCTTTGGCCAGTGTGCATGTCAAATATAAAATCTTCGTTTCTGGTATTGAGTACTTACCATTTTCTCTTGGAGATGATTCGAAAGGCAGTTTCGAAGAAATTGTTGAGAGGTTTTTATCTATTTCCTTGACCTTAGTTTTATTGTTTGAGACAGGGTGAATTGAATAGTATTATGTTTATAACTGGGGAGTTCATTTACAACCTACGCTAACAGGGTTCTGTCAAGATCTCGGGAAATCAAAGCTGGAAAATATGATAAATCACCTGATATTGCTGAGCAACATCGGTTGCAGAGTCTTCAAAAGGCTATGGTTGTACAATGGCTCTGCTTTACACCTCCCTCCACTATTAATGAGGCTCAGGCTTCTAGTGCCAAACTTCTCCGAGCACTGCTACACAGTTATATATATATATATATATATTTGTACTTCTATTTGTATTTGGTCCCATAAAAATTGCAACGGGTCTCTTCTATTTACACGGACAGTTTTCTACATGCACAAAAATCGGAAAAGTGGGAGGATTATCTCAAATGTTAGAGAGGTCAATCAATATACATCTACCAACTCAAGTCTGTAGGTATTAGGTATCGGGTATCAGAGGTGGTGATGCAGAATATAAGAGGCTCAAGGAAAGCTAAATTCAAAGAAGCGATGATATTTAGACATTGGCATGATTTCAAAAAGAAAGTTATAGGAATTTTATATAATTATGTTTATAGTATTATTAAAGTCTAATTTTATGATTTTTTTTTTTTTTTGTTTTCTAGTCTTTTTAAGTCAAAAGGTATTTTAGTAATTTCAAATTTGTTGACATGGGCTGCAGCGATTGCCCATGAGTTGTCTTATGGGTCCAGTTATTTAATTGGTTTTTATTTATGCTTTTTATTTGGTCTTAAGTTGGTTTTGGAAGTCAAAAATAGTTTTAGTAGTTTTCTTTTTTGATTCTAGTTGGTTTAGGAAGTCTCCTAGTTCTATATAAAGCCATCTAATGATTATAATTTAATGGAGTCGATATATTAAAAATATTTCAATGCTTTGAAGCTTTCTTATGGACTGTGAAAGCTCCAAAATCCATTAGGGTTTGATAATAACTGAGAAAGCTTTCTTAGTCCCAATAATAACAAAGGGATTTTAGGATTGATTCCTAAACCTATCTTCTTCTCACATACCCTAGTTATTAATATTGGGTTACTATTCACAGCCCTCAAAAAGTGCACTTTTCAACCTCAAAGCCCTATCCATTCACCCCCAAATCAACTTTAATCCCTTCCTATACCTATTAGCTCTTAATTTAACTGTTAAAGCTTAAATTACTCACTGTTTAGGTCATCATAGGAGTTGCATGGGTAGGCATGATATCTTGGGAGGTGTATCAAGGCATGTAGCAGGCGAGAGTGAAAGGTCAATGTCCCCTCTCGTTAAGCCTAGTCAAGGTGGAGTTATTTTCTTAGGGTGGCCAGTTAACCTTGACAAACCCTTGATCCTAGCCTCCAATCTATAATCCTTAAATGATCTCGAGTAGTGAATGCCTAGGGAGACATAGGGAGTGCACAAGGGAGACATAGGCAAGCTGAGGACCAGGTTATATTGATTGAGTCGAGATAGTCATTCTCGAGTGTTCCTAGTAAGAATGAGGTACAAAGAACAATGGTCAACATAGGCTCTAGGCAAGCTGGGTGCTCTAGAGCCACGGTGTTATTGAGTAGGTTATGGCTAAGCAGTGAAATCGGCTTTGCCACATATGCTCCCAACCATGCATTGTGCTCTTCATACTTTGACTCATTCACTTTGGAGCGCTTGCCTGTTAGGGCGGCACCTGCTTTAGTGAGCTAAGCATCCATACTTGGTTTGTTTACTTAAGCTAGGCATACAACCTCAATTTGTCTTGTGAGGACATCGTCGGGTCTCCGAGCTTTGTCATGTAGAGGCATGGTGATAATATCGTGGTGCTCGTAGGGCTCACCATATGTCGGGGTGGTATAAGTACTCACAGCGTCAAAATCCTTTCGTGATATTGCTTGACCAAAATTTCAAGTCCCATAATCGATGACTGGTGGAATTGTGAGTCTTCTTTTGTCCCCTGTATGCATGCTATATTAACTGCAAGTGTTCATGAGTTGAGTCGGGTCGGGTTTACCCTTAGTCCGCCGGCAGAACCGACACCATCAGGTGAAGAAATCAATCACCCCGTTATTGATCGATATACTGTTCAAAATCAACCGAATAATAGACCTCGGTTTAATAGTCAGTTCAATCGATTTTGAAGATCCAACAAAGGTAGAGAGAGTAGAAAAAAATTTATAAAAAATGAAATTCAAATTTCAAAAAAATACACCTTAAAACTTATATATATACATATATTTATAGATCTGTGCAAGAGAGAGTGGACGAAGAAAATGAGGGAAAAGGGAGAGAGAGAATCGCAACCGCATCTGCAACCACCATGACCACAAATGCTTGCCGTCACAATCACCCTTGTCTGCCACTGTCACCACCACCATTAAAGAGGGGAGGAAGATTGAAGATGGAAGGGAAAAGAGAGAGAAGCAGAGATGAGAGAGGGAGAGTGAGAGGTAGAATATTTCTTAGACTCCATGGAGAGAAGAAAAAACAGAGTGTGAGTGACCTATAGAGTGAAGAGAGACTGAGAGATAGAGAGTCATCTTAGTTTTCTAGAAAAGACTCTTAGGGTTTATGAAAGTGAAAAACATTGAATGGCTATGAAGAAAATGGGAGGAAGTGAAAGAGACTGAGAGATAGAAAGTATCTTTGTTTTTTGGGAAAGTCTTTGGGTTAATGAGAGAAAGATATTGAATGGTTATGAGAAAGTGTAGCAGTCTGTCATAGAGAACTCAGATTGACACAAGTGTACTTCCAAGGCCACCAGTATAAAATGCTATATAATTATATTTATTTGGTCAGGTGTGTATTTTTTGTATCCATTTCCGACCGCAAACTGGTGAAATAATATATTAGAAAACCGTAGCCAATCATTCACTTGCTTGAAATTGTCTCTAACATCATGAGGCAGTCTGGGCCGGACGATTTACGCGGGTTAGTAGGTATAATGAACAACCCTACTATTAACCCCAACATCCCATCCTTAATAATAACTTCTACACCTAGGTATTTCTTAACTCGTTTTCAACTTGCCAGTGTAATGGATGCTAATCTTTTTTTTCAACTTGCCAGTGTGCGATCTGCCTTTTACCCTTTGGAATGATCAGGTTTTCCAAATCATCGGAGAGAAATGTGGTGGTTTGTTGGAAGTTGATCGAAGAACCATAGCTTTGGATAATCTTTTTGAGGCTAGGTTGAAAGTCAGAGGCTTCGACTCTGGTTTTCTGCAGGCGTTCATGGAGGTGAAGGTGGAAGGACGATCGTCAATGGTTCGTCTGAAATCTTTGTCCAAGATAGTGCGCCGCCAAGTGGAAACGTGGCCAAAGGTTTTTCGACCAGCACCTTCAGGCGATCCCATCGCCGACGACATGGAAGTTGATGGGTTAGGGAGGAGATGTGGAAAGCTTGGTTAGGGGAAGTCGAAGGGGCGAAGGAGTTGAAGGGTCTGGGGACAGATTCGGTGATGTAGTGGAGGTAGGGGGAAGACCAAGAGATAGGGGGATCAAAATGATATTGAATGGGCCACAGAAGGAACATGATGGGCCGAGTAAAATTTTGGGTTCAAGTGATTTGCTACATGTGGGCCAGGAGTTTAATTATCAAAAGCCCATTTCTGTTTTTCCAAAGGATGGGCCATTTTCTAAACAATACAAGGAATATAATGGTGGGCCTAATAGAAATGACGAGCTCAATTCAAATGAATTGGGCCCAGTGGGTTATATGAATGGGGCTCATATCTTGGAGGAGGGAATTAGGGCCGAGTCTCAACCATTGGGCCGATTTGATCGAAGACGAAGGACAACCACTTGGAGCGAGAGAGATCCAGCGACGGCTATCGTCTGGCACGAAAGGAGGTGTCGATGGTGAAGGTGATGGGTATTTACAGAGGGACAATCAGGATCGACTAACGCAGGAGGAGATTCAGCTTGGTTTAGCTAATAGGATGGACGACTCTGTTGAAGGAGAACAAAGACTAGCGGCGGAAGTGGATGAATGGGTCGATGAAAGAATCAAAGAAGAGAATGATGCTGAATTGTTGAGTCGAAAGGTGGATGAAGGGTGTTTCGAACCTATTAAAGTGTTGCAAGCCTTGAATATTTATGGGTCTGGGTCTGAGGAGAGTTCAGAGTATGACTCTGGTTCAGGTCGTGAAGAAGAAGATCAAGAAGAATCTGATCTCGAGCTTATTAATCTTTTTACTTAGAAGGACAATGTTAAGGAGGACGAAACTGAGAAGGGCATTATCAAGGAGGATGAAATTGAGGTCTCTGAAACAATGGATCATGTCAGTGACTCTGTTCATCATGACTCTACAAAACTGTCATCACAGAGGGGTCACATTGTTATTCCTGACTCTTTTTCTCTTGGGGATAGGATAGGGGTTTCTCAGTGTCTTGGTCTCAAGTGTTCTGTTAGGGGAAGGGACGATAGAGGAGTCACTCCAGATATCTCGGGAGCCATGAGGGATGTTTCTATCACTAACCCCGTATCCTATAATGCAAATATAAATGCAGGCCAAGTAAATGATGCTCAAGAGGGAGCTTCTGTAATGCATTTGCACAGAAGAGGCTGTGTTTTTAGTAGTTTGAGGGATAGTGAGGTAGAGACAGAGCGTTGGTTGATGGAGTTAAGCAAGTATGCGTCATGTCCAATTGAGGAGAATGAAGTACCCCATTTCAAGCATTTGCTTCAAGTTATGGGGCTCTCCTTAGTAAGTTTAAATGGGAAGGGTGATGGTAGTGGAGTGGATAATAGTGTCACTAGAGGAGAGAGTACTAGACGAGGAGGGGTTTCAGTTAGAAAGGGGGCCAAGGAGTTAAGGAATTTGGTGAGTACAATTAATTACGACAGAAGGCATGTGGAGGTTAGGGGTGACAATGATTATCAATGAAGATTGTTAGTTGGAATGTGAGGGGTTTGGGATCCCGAAAGAAAAGGGGGATCATTAGGGGTTTTTTGAGGACACATCAACCTGACATAGTCATTTTTCAAGAAACTAAAGTAGAGGCTTGTGATAGGACTTTTATTAAAAGTATTTGGGGAACTAGACATAAAAGGTGGGCTTTTGTACCGTCAGTGGGAAGGTCAGGAGGTATTTTAAGTATTTGGGATGAGAGGGTTGTGTCAGAGTGTGAATCAGTAGTTGGGGAGTTTTCACTATCAATTAGGTTTAGGAATCTAGATCTCGGTGAGTGGTGGCTGTCGGGGGTATATGGTCCAAATGGCCCTTCTAGGAGAAAAGATTGGTGGGATGAGTTATTTGGTTTATTTGGGTTATGCTCTCCAAATTAGTGTTTAGGAGGGGATTTTAATGTGGTTAGGAAGGTTTCGGAAAAGCTTAATGGGAACAGAATCAATAGGAGTATGAGAGATTTTGATGGTTTTATTAGAGGGTGCGAGTTGGTTGACCCTCCTCTATTTAATGCTAGGTTCACATGGTCTAATTTAAGGGAAAGGCGGATATGTTGTCGATTGGACAGATTTTTATTTTCTTTGGAGTGGGAGGGGGTTTTTCCCAATGTCAGGCAGGAGGCATTACCAAGATTGGTATCTGATCACTGTCCAGTGATGTTTGAGAGTTGTCCTTTTAGGTGGGGTCCGGCTCCATTTAGATTTGAGAATATGTGGTTGGAACATCATTCATTTAAAGAGGCCTTTGAGGAGTGGTGGAATTCTGCTACTTGTCAGGGGTGGGAGGGTTATAGATTCATGAGAAAGTTGAAAGTGATTAAAGAAAATGTGAAACAGCGGAATAGGGAGGTTTTCACGAACTTGGAATCTACTAAATGTCAGGTTTTGCGCAGGATTAAGAAGATAGATACTTTGGAGATGCAAGGGAGTGAGATTGAGGCATCGAGGGGAGAGAGGAGGGAGTTAGGTTTGAAATTGGAAGAGTTGAATCTTAGGGAGCAGATTTTTTGGGCACAAAAAGCAAAGGTGAAATGGCTAAAAGAAGGGGATGTTAGTTCAAAATTTTTTCATAGAATTGCGGATGGGAAAAGGAAGAAGAAATTCATTAAGCGATTGGAAGTAAGGCCAGGTGTAGTGGTGGATAGAGAAGAGCAAATAGTTCAGGGGATTTTTTATTTTTATTCTAATTTGTTTTCGGCGGATGATATTGTTAGGCCTGGGATAGACGGGCTTGAGTGGCAGCCTATTGATCAGGAAATTGCGATGTGGTTAGAGCGACCTTTTGAGGAAAACGAGATTAGGGAAGCAGTTTTTGAGCGTGAAAGAGATAAGGCTCCGGGTCTAGACGGATTTTCCATGGCTGCTTTTTCAAGACTGCTGGGAGGTGGTGAAGGGGGATTTGGTAAGAGTTTTCATGGAGTTTTACGAGACAGGGGTGGTTAATTTATGTACAAATGCCACTTTTATTTGTTTGATTCCTAAGAGGTAGGGAGCGATTAGAATGGGAGAATTTAGACCCATTAGTTTGATTACATCATTCTACAAGATTTTGGGTAAGGTATTGTCAAAAAGGCTGAGATGTTCTGTAGGGGATACAATTTCTCAGACACACGGGGCTTTTGTGCAAGGTAGACAAATTCTAGATGTGGTTCTGGTGGCAAACGAGGTGGTAGAGGAGTGTCGGAAGTAGCGGAAGGTAGGCATTGTGTTCAAGGCAGATTTTGAGAAAGCGTATGATCATGTAGATTGGCGTTTTTTAGATTTCGTGATGAATAAGAAAGGGTACAGTGTGAGATGGAGATCTTGGATTAGGGGTTGTTTGGTGTCTTGTAATATGTCGGTGATAGTTATGGTAAGCCAGGGAAGTGTTTTAAGGCCTTGCGAGGGTTGAGACAGGGAGACCTTTTATCTCCTTTTCTATCCATTTTGGTAGTGGATGTGTTAGGTAGGATGATTGACAGAGCTAAAGAGGTAGGCCTGTTTGAAGGCTTACAGGTTGGTAGAGATAGAATTAGTGTGTCACATTTGCAATTTGCGGATGACACTATTTTCTTCTCTACGGGGGACGAGTGCCAAGTGGCAAACCTTTTTTCTGTGGTAAGGCTCTTTGGGGTGATTTCAGGGCTTAAGGTTAACCTAGAAAAGAGTAGGGTGGCGGGTATTAATACCGATCCTAGACTGATTCAAAGTGTGGCCGATTTGCTTGGTTGCGGGATTGAGACTTTTCCTATGAAGTATTTGGGCCTCCCACTGGGAGGTAACACGAGGGGACAGTTTTTGGAATCCAGTGGTAGAAAGGATAGGTAAGAGGTTAGAAGGGTGGAGTAGGGCCTTATTGTCCCGGGGGGGTAGGTACACTTTGGTTAAGACAGTGCTGAGTGGGATTCCTATTTATTTCTTGTCTTTGTTCAAGATTCCGGTCAAGGTAGCAAAAACCATAGAAAAGCTAATGAGAGATTTTCTGTGGGAAGGGAAGGATGAAGGAAGGAAGGATCATTTGGTGAAATGGGAAACGGTGTCATTACCAAAGGAGAAGGGCGGCTTGGCAGTTGGTAATATACTGGATAGAAATATGGCTTTATTGGGCAAGTGATTATGGAGATTCCCAATTGAGCGCGATTCATTATGGCATGCAGTTATCAAAAGTAAATATGGGTTGCATGTTAATGGTAGGGACTCTCGGGTGGTTTCTAGGGGTAATGGGCGTGCTCCGTGGAAGTCTAACTCTCATATTTATCCAATTTGGTCCCAATTCATTTCTGTGAGGGTGGGTAAAGGGGACACGGTAAGATTGTGGGAAGATGTTTGGGTGGGATCTTTGTCCTTTGCTGAATCCTATCCGCTTCTGTATAGAGTTTCTCAATCTCATAATTGTTCTGTTTCGTCCGTGGCTGTTTCTTTGTTGCCTCCTTGTTCGTGGAATTTTAATTTTTCCCATCATCTTCATGATAGGGAAGTTCCCGAGTTGATATCTTTATTGTCAAGGCTTGAAAATGTTTCTTTGTCTCCAAGTTTGGAGGATCGATGGTTTTGGAATATTCATTCGGTAGGATCTTTTACTTGCAAATCCTTTCTGGATAAAATCATTGATATTCCGCATGTACCTCAGTTTTTGTTTCACAAAAAGATTTGGAAGGCATGTGCTCCTCTTAAGGTGAAAGTTTTCATGTGGATCTTGGTTCATGGGGGCACTTTGACAAATGATTCATTGCAAAAGAGAAGACCTTTATGGTATCTTAATCCTCAATGGTGCATAATGTGTTGCAAAAGTGGAGAATCTTTGAATCATCTTTTTTTGCATTGTTCGGTGGCAGGGCTTTTGTGGAATAGGGCATTTGGTTTGGGCAATGTACAGTGGGTGGCTCCTAAAGAAGTTGCTCAAATACTATTATTTGATTTTCAAGTTTTTGGAAGGTCAAAGAGGGCTAAAGTTCTTCGGAGTTGTGTAGTCTTTGCAATCTCCTGGGTCATTTGGCTGGAGAGGAATGGGCGTATTTTCAAAGGAGGAAATAGGGATATAGATTATTTATGGGATAGAGTGAGATACTTAGCATCTTTTTGGGCATCGGCGAGTCCTGTGTTCCGCGGGATCCCTCTGTTTTTGATTGCTTCAGATTGGGTGTCGGTTTGCTTTGAATAATATGTAGTTGGT
Source organism: Camellia sinensis (assembly GCF_055761805.1). Classification (NCBI taxonomy): domain Eukaryota; kingdom Viridiplantae; phylum Streptophyta; class Magnoliopsida; order Ericales; family Theaceae; genus Camellia; species Camellia sinensis. The sequence continues at coordinate 107,290,201 of NC_138962.1, forward strand.
GGTCTTTTGGTTTTGTTTGTCTTCTTTGGATGTATTTTTTCTTTTTCCTTGTTGAGGATGCCTCATCCTCTCTTTCTTTTTGGCCTTGTGCCTAAATAAAATTTTTATTTTCTGTTGCTGATCAAAAAAAAAAAAAAAAGACATTGCCAACTTCTCAATAACCATGTTTGGAATTGATGGTATTTGAAATGTTTTGGTTGTAGTTTTCTCTATAGTGGATCCATTATTATCTGTAAAGGAATTTCATGATTTTATATGTCAAGACCGTAGATTTTATGAGAAATTTGTATATTCAATTGTATATATAGTTACATCAAGACCTCAGTATATGTAACCCGTTACCTAAAACTAAAGAGGAAATACAAAGATTACATAATCACAATCATACCTAATATAACATAATTACAATCGTGCCTAAATCAAGCCTACTATATACAATCAGAACTATGCCTAATATAGAATATATACAATATATTCTCACAATGACATTTCAATAGTAGCTTTAAACTAAAAGCCTTGCAATATGTGAAAGAAAATTCTTTGGTTGGAAAAATATTTTATATGTGAAACACCTGGCAACAACTCTAGAAAGTGAATTTTCTAAAGGCAGATCCTTCTATGAGGCTTTGAATCCACTTGAAATGTAGAAAAATTGTCTCATGAAGACTCATTCTAATACAAACAGTAAAGAAAAAGTCAAAAAAGAATAGCCCCCTTCCACAACTTGATGTCAGGCATATGTTGTGACCGGAAAATGTTTCTTGAGAAAATGGTTTAACATAAAGGAAAGGAAAATAAAATAGAAATAATTTGTTTTCCCGTTATTTATTCAGTTTAAAAGAAAATTTATATAAAAAAATAATTTCAACTTTTCCGGGATGCTGAATCTTGTACTTTTTATAGGAAAGGATTTGAGGAAAACTAGTTCCTTAAAGAAAATAGTTATGGTGGAACCTACATTTTCTTGTAACAATTGAACACGTGTACATGACAGTAAAAGAAAATGATTTTCCTTTCCTTTCCTGTCCTGTCACTTGAAGCAGCCTAGGCGTTGTTGAGTCTTCAGAGGATGCGTCCATTAGAGTGGAATTCTTATTTTTTTCCCCCTCCTATGGGTGCTTTGTTGGCTGCAACTGGAAGTTGAGTTCAAAAATAAAACACCATGCTCAAAAAGAGGCTTTTCTGCATACCTCCAGATTCAACTTGGAAACAAGTGGTCCATAAGCCCATGTACTCAAGTAATTATTGAAGCTTTAAATGAATTGTAAATACTTCAGAATGATCCCTATCATTTATTTTTGTTTATATGCTTACTTGCACTCTAAGAAGCATGAACATGGACACGGGGTACGGTGATCTCAAAAAATGCAACACGGACACGGTGGTAACACAACGATAAAATATTTTTTCATATATTTTTGTTTGCTATGTAGATTAATATTACATTTACAAACAATCAAAATTAACAAAATCTAACACTAATTCTTTGAAAAAAAAAAATTTAATTTACACTTATCATTTATGTCTTTTTTTTTTTTCTTTTATAGATGATCTATTAATTATTTAAATCTAAGAAAAAAAGAATAAACGTCCAGTGTTTTAAAAGGCGCGCGCCTAAGGCGCAATGAGGTGCAACCTTGCGCTTCGAACAGATCGAGGCGAGGCGCAACACGCGAGGCGCAGCTTAGGCGCTGGGGTGAGGGCTTTTTTTGAGGCGCAAGGCATGGGCTTCATGGGCTTTATCTATTTTTCTACTCCAATTGTTGATTAAGTGCTTTTTTTGTGGACATACCCACAGGGATTCAAAACTATTCAATATAAAATGACCAAATGTAGTCAAAAGAGAGCAAAAAGTGATAAAAGATTGAATGTTATACTTTATATCTTTTATATTATATTTCTAATTTTTAGAAGATTGAATGTTATGTTTAGAAATTATCGAAAATGGTTATGATTTTTTAAATATTACATATATATATATATATATGTTATGTTGAAAAATTTGCCTATTTTATAATTTTGCTTTTCTTCTACTACTTGAGCTTCGCTTTGGTGAGGCACGCGCTTCGCCTCACGCCTCGCGCTTTGGCTATAGTAGACCGTATCGCCTCGGTGCGCCTAGAGCCTTTTAAAACACTGTAAACGTCCAACATTCACCAAAAGCACTTCTTTTGAAAATAAATAAGGGGACACGCTGTGTGTCCTATATGTGTCCCCGAAGTGGTCCCACGTGTCCCCTAAAAATGAATTAATTAAATAAGGGGACACGACATGTGGCGTGTCCTATACGTGTCCCCGCAATGCCTGCGGGTCCAATACGGCTACGACACTCGTTTTGAAGCGTCGATGCTTCATAGATTGCACTGACATAATCAATGTGAATGGCTCTACCAAATTATGGATAAATGTGGGTTATCAAGTGTGAGTATGAAGGTTTGGGCATGAGGATAGTCACTTTGTTGAAAAATTACAAAAAGTTTTGTTTGTACCTACGCCAAATGTGAGGTTTGTTCCTAGTTTGATCTGTTCCCCATATTGGAGAAATCAACACTAGGTAATTTCCTTCTCACCCATATAGTTATGCTTAAATTTGACTTTCTCCTGATACTTTCAATAGGTCGAACCAACACCAGCTAACTGGCTTTGGCCTCTCCTAGTTATAAATTCCTTTACCCATCTGATGTTTACCAAGTTACAGGAGTGTATTTAGTACAAGGATAATGGAACTTAGATGAATACAAATATGAGTCATTTTCCCCGTGTCTTGAATTGTGGGGTTTTCCATATCATACATTTGGTTCTAGTACTGACATTCGATACTTGTATACATGGCCACAAATCATGTTAAAAATGCCATTTTTCAGTGAATGATGAGAGCTTAGTGATTTTTATTTTTATTTTTGTTCTTTACATGATTTAAAATTGGAAGCAATTACATTTGTGATATTGTCTTTAATGCTAGTGCTTCTGGGTTCTGAACTATGTTACCTGGGACATGGATCGTTCCGGTACGTGGAACGGGAACGAGAACGGGCACGTGGTACGCCACATGCTCTAAAATGTGGTACGATAGGGGGAGACTTGCATATATTGTACTTTAAAATTTAAGGTACTTCTAAAATACTTTTTTTAAAACTATTAGACATCCAATAAATGTAATATTTTCTATTAGCATTATGACCCATTTTTTTTTGTTGATGTTTTTGTCTTGTCAAAACTTAACTCACCTTAGATTTTAGTTCATTATATTTGATATTTTTCCTCCTAAGGTAACATTTAAGGACATATATTGAAAAAAACTTTTGGAATCGCTTTGGATCACTAAATTTTGTCATTTTGGAACGGAAGTGTACCATGTTTTGGAACGTGCATACCAATACGTAATTTGTTAGGGTATTAGCGTTTTCTGGTAACCCAGGTTTTGAACATGTTTTTCTTGTTCCTTTGATTAAGCTCTACCATCTATTTGTGGTTTGAATTTGTCTAGTTTCTCCCATTGTCTGCTACTGTGGTCTCTTCTTGCATTATTCTTATACATGCTTGACTAATTACTTTACTATTTTTCTTACCTACCTATTTTCTTGTTCTCATCTTGTTGGCTTGCTATAACTGATCTTTCATTTTTATTGTAGCAACATACTGTTCAGGGAGTTTGCTCTTATTTCCATGTGGAGGGTGCCTGCAATGCCCATAGGTGCCCACACATTGCTAAGTTTTCTTGCTGAGCCTTTGAAATAGCCAACTGAAGCTCTTCTTTCTACTGAGGATCATGATGTTTCTGAGAACCTAAGAGAGTTCCAGGACTGGGTATGGTTTATTTAGATCTGTTTTTGTTCATTGCACTCAATGTTGTTTATGCTTTTTTTTGGCCTCGATACATTATCACTTCTAAGACTGCAAGTTTGTACAATGTTTCATTAAATTAGAGCGAATACTACTCTTGTGATGCAACTTATCGCAACTGGCTGAAAGTTGAGTTAGAGAATGTGGAAGTTTCTCCCCTTGAATTGTCAGTCGAGGAAAAGTAAAGAGCGATTGCAGCAGCTAAGGAAACACTAAATTCATCATTTTCACTGCTCTTGAGTGAGTTGATTTAACTATATGCTACAAACATTGCATGTAGAGATCATTGGATTAGCCACGATGTTTATTTGTGTAGTTTTTATTACGGATCGTTGTCTTGGTCACATCATTTTATGTTCTTCCACTTCTGAGCTTTCAGGTTTGAATTAATTGATATATTTTATTTTTTAGGAAAAGAAAATCCATGGTTGGTTCCCACTGAAGATCGTGTTTATGAATCAGTAGAACCTTTGTTCCTAGAATTGCATGCCATTGCAATGCTTTGTCTACCTTCTGGTGAATGTATGTGCCCGGATGCCACATTGTGTGCAACACTAATGAGTGCCCTGTATTCTTCAGTAAGCAAGGAAGTTGACTTAAATCGCCAGCTCATGGTATGTTGCTTCCTTTTGTCCTGTCATATGATTCAGAGGGATAGGAGCCAAATGAAATGGTATATTAGTTTTGGTAATTTGAGGATAGCTTTACACTTTTGTGCTTCATTGTGCCTTAAGGATCTATATGCCAAATTTGATTGCATTATTTTAAGTGGGATGGTCTGGTAATGTATTAAGGTGCCCTTTTTTCCAAAGGTCACTGCTACTTTATCCATGATTAGGTCCATCTATTACACAGACACTTGACACGTGACAAATATACAACATGATTCGGATTTGCCAACACAACGATTTTCAAAAAAGCAAGACACGACATGTCTATGGAAGCGTGAAAAGGCATTTTTATATATTTTATATGCCACATATATTACAATATTCATGAATTTCAAAAATACTAAATTAATATTGAGTTTTATGCTTTTTTCTTTTTTATTGGACATGTTTTTATCTAATAATAAACTAGTTTATTTATTTATTTTTTTGATTGCAATATTTCTTTTCCACGTATCTTTCTTTGAAAGGATGGGCTTGATGATATCCAAATTTTAGTAGCAAAAAACTTCTACTGAGGTGGCGCTTCTTGTTGAGAAACGTGTTTCTGTGCTCCCAAGTAAGAAAATTTTAAGAAACTCCCTTCCGTTAAGGAAGAAACAAGCTCTCAACTGAGATAGAAATGAAAAACATACAAATATTAAAGAAACAAAAGAATAACAACTTAAACTAATGATAGTACTTTCTATTTATATAATATGTGTATTCATACTTGAAAAAAACAATTTGGAATTGGCATCAATCACAAATTCTTATTCATATTTTAATACATATTTTATGTTTACGTAGAAAATTAATTGTTAGAATATTTTTATACATTTAATATATGAAATATATACACGCTTCCATAGGCATTCCCAACCTTAAAAACTTCTATATGCTCTCTCCCCCCCACCCCTGCTTCGTGCAACTAAGATCCAAATACATAGCCTTGCATAATGAATTGGATCGATGGAAATGTAGAATAAAACACCCAACAAATCCCATAACAGGTGTACAACATACCAACAAAAAAGAGAGTATTACAGCCTAGCCCATTTGGTGAGATGTAAAGGTTACAAACCCTAATAAAAAAGTAAAGATTTGTTGAAGAAGACTAAGCTGAACTTAGGTAAGTACGTTTCTTTTCCTTTTGCCTTTTTTTTTTTATAACATTAATTGTAGTTATGCTGGCATGATTTGTTCTACTTTTTCTTTGAATCGTAGATCTAGGGTTCCTGCAGACTGCATGAACAAAATCAGTGATTTTTTTTTTTTGAGGCCATCATCGTGTCCAAGGATTGTTCCAAAAAGGGACACGCATGTCCGGAGAATGTAACGCGCTCAAAATAAACCCATAATATATAACATTAACATGCATTAATAAAATAAAACAAATCATTAAATTATCCATCAGAGTACTTTTATTGAAAGACATCACATGTAACATCAAAAGTAAATGTCCTAAGGGCTTACATCTTTCCAAGCCAACACTTGGACACAAAAGAATGAGTACTAACTCAATTACAAATTTAGCCCTTGGCTTGAATGTTTACATGTAATCTCAAATAAAAACAAATAACTAAAGACAAGTCTTCAAAGTCCAAATCCTTCCAAGCTAAGTCCTTGGAGGTAGCATATCACCTAGACCTGAAAATGATGTTCCCGTATAGGGTGAGCCACAGCCCAGTAGAAATATACTAAACCAAACATAAGCATTGAATAAAGCAATAGCATTCAATAGATGGTTGAAACACAATATCAGTTTCACTTTCCATTATTTATTCCACTTTCCATTTTTATCAATATGGCTCAGAACCTGGCCAAACTATAACGGTGAACTACATATCACATTAACATTATTTCCAATATCAACAAAACAAATGAGACTAAGGCTCATATCAAAACACTTCCATACTTCTCATTTGATACACATTTTAGTGCTGTATCAACAACATGTAAAAACACTTCCATAAATCAATAAGCATACATAATAGTGATGCTAATGGAGTCCATCCCCTATCTCCTCCCAAACAATATCCGGTTTAGAGGTCCATCCCCTATCTTCCCCTAAACCGTGGAGTACATCCCCTCTCTCCTCCCAAACAAAATGTATATGCAATGAATCAAACACTTGTCATATACAACACACAATCAATACACGTATTTTCTGTATTAATTCAACAGTCAAAATCAATGACTTAACCAATGTGATTACTTTCAGTTTTCCCTAATCCACATGCAATGTCTACAACAATCACGACTATCCTCCACCGATAGCCCAAAATAGTTATTTCTAAACAGGAAATAAATGTATTAACTAATACAATTTCAACATTTTCATAGGTGGGTAATTAAACTAACCAACTACACCATTAAATCAAGAAATTCCTCAATTCCATGAATTCAACTAATTTCCCCAATTTTCCTTAAATTAATTATACAAATTAATTTATTAAAACAATTAGGGTTTTCCAAAATTACCAAATAACCCCCAACATATCAAAGTACCAAAACTTAGACCAAAACTTATAATATGGAGTAGGAAATCCCTACCTCGAAGAAAATAACCCGAATGGAGAAGACGGAGATGATGATCCAAAAACCAAAGTGCTCCAAATCCACAAACTCTCAGATTAAAACGAAGCTCTCGACTCACTCTATCTTTTTAATAAAGCAACTAGGGTAGAAACACCCTAAAAGGTGATGAAACCTAATAGAGAAGGTGAGTAGAGGGAGAGAGAACTCGGAACTAGGGTTTTAGGATCAAAAGAATGTGAAAAAACGTTTTAAAAACCGCTGCTGCGTATTTAAACCCGACAGGCTCGCTCGAGCGAAGACTTGGTCGCTCGAGCGATCAGACACGAGAAACCCTTGCTCGAGCGAAGAAAAGTTCGCTGGAGCCAAAAACTCGATGCTTTAGGTCTACAACCCAGAAGCTCGCTCGAGCGACGAAATGCTCGCTCGATAGAAGAACTCGAAAACATACACCTCTCTCGCTCAAGCGAAGGAAAGCTCGCTCGAGCCAAGAAACACAACTCTCAGGTCTAAAGCCCAGACGCAGTCTCTCGCTCGAGCGACCAAACCCTGGCTCGAGTGAAGGACCAAAAATAACAGCTCGCTCGAGCGACCAACTCCTCGCTCGAGCGAAGGTCCAAAAATCTGGACAGCAACACTTGGTTTCCAACCCAATCAACCTGCCCAACGCATCCTATAACTCAAAAATAAGAAATTAAAGGACGATAACAACAATTTGATAACAACGGGATCTACGGAACATCAGTCCGGATACAACAATCAAAAGGAAAAGACTGGGGTCGCTATAACCTCCCCCCCTTAAAAGAATTTCGTCCCCGAAATTAAGCATAAGTTTTCGAAAACAGGTTTTTCTTAAATGTCAACAATATGACAATACAATAATAAACAACTTGACCCAATACCGGTCATTTCATCTCTTATCTAGAGGCATCTCAAATACATTTCAACCTGCATTATTAATATGCAATTTTCCTTCCAATTTTAACAATTTCAATATACGTGATTCCCATTTCCATATCATATTCAATTTCATGATGTATACAACACATTCAACATATAAATGTTACATTCCACTTCCATTATGAGGCAAGTTTCAAACTACTGTCATTAAACCAAAACATTCTCAATGTTTTACAACTTAAGACATATATAAAGCTCTTATGTCCAACAATATTAAAAAATTTAAATACAAGATTACATATTAATAAACATGTCCGGATATTTCTCGCGGACTTCCAACTCACATTCCCAAGTGGCTTCCTCCACCCCGTGATGTTTCCACAGAACCTTTACCAAAGGGATGGTCTTGCCTCGCAAAACTTGATCCCGCCTATCCAAGACCCGAACCGGTCTCTCCTCATACGAGACATCCTCGTCAACCACTAAATCGGTCCAATCCAACACATGTGATGGATCCGGCTCATACTTTCGAAGCATACTCATATGAAACACGTCATGTACTCCGGACAATTGCGGTGGCAAAGCTAAACGATAGGCAGCCTCGCCAATCCTCTTAAGGATCTCAAAAGGACCAATGAACCCAGGGGACAACTTTCCGCTCTTCCCAAACCTCATCAATCCCCGTCTAGGTGATATCTTCAGAAAGACATGATCACCCACCTCAAACACCAAAGGTCTCCTCCTACGGTCGGCATAAGATTTCTGACGACTCTGGGCTGTAACAAGCCCTCTTACGGATAAGCTCAACTTTCTCCGTCGTTTCCCTCACCAACTCCGGACCCAACAAAGGTGCGTCGCCCACCTCGGCCCAACAAACTGGAGACCTACACGGTCGGCCATACAAGGCCTCAAACGGTGCCATACCGATACTAGACTGGAAACTGTTGTTGTAGGCAAACTCCACTAATGGCAAGTGCTTCTCCCACGACCCACTAAAGTCAAGGACACAACCCCGAAGCATATCCTCAAGGATCTGAATAGTATGCTCGGACTGCCCGTCAGTCTGAGGATGATAAGCCGTGCTAAAGGTCAACTTAGTGCCTAAGGCACTCTGCAAACTCTGCCACAACCTGACAGTAAAACGAGGATCTCTATCTGAGACGATCGTCACTGGGACCTCGTGCAACCTTACTATGTCCCGAATATACAAGTTGGCAAGATGATCTACTGAATCCCTCACGCGCATAGGAATGAAGTGTGCCGACTTAGTCAACCGGTCTACAACCACCCAAATAGCATCACTACCTTGTTGAGTCCTCGGAAGACCTACAACGAAGACCATAGTGACATGCTCCCACTTCCACTTGGCAATAGGCAAGGGTTGTAACAAACCCGCTGGCCTCTGATGCTCGGCCTTCACTTGCTGACAAGTAAGGCACTTGGGCACGAAAGCTGCCACATCTCTCTTCATACCCCGCCACCAAAACTGGCGACCCAAATCCTGATACATCTTAGTGCCTCCCGGATGCACCGCAAGGCGTGAATGATGGAACTCTCGGAGTACTTCCTCTCGGCAAGACTCCGGTACAAACAGACGGTCTCGGTATCTCACACTCAGGTCGGGATACACCGTCAAACCCTTCCCAACCTTCCCTCTGGAAATCTTCTCTCGGAGGGATTCTACCTCAAGGTCACCTCTCTGAGCCTCTAACACTCGAGTCACAAGTGTAGGCTGCGCAACAACAGAAAACAAGGCTGCAGTCTCAACGGATTCACCCAGAAACAAATCAAACTCTTCAAGTGCACCCAACATCTCCCACTCTCGGATGGCTATACTAGCTATGTCACCAATAGATTTCCTGCTAAGGGCATCGGCCACAACATTGGCCTTCCCCGGATGATAATGCAACTCGAAGTCATAATCCTCAATGAACTCCATCCACCTTCTCTGCCTCAAGGTCAAGTCTTTCTGTGCAAACAGATATTTCAGACTCTTATGATCCGAGAATACCTCGAACCTCTCACCATAAAGATAATGCCTCCAAATCTTCAAGGCAAATATCACAGCTGCTAACTCCAGATCATGCGTAGGGTAATTCTTCTCATGTACTTTCAACTGACGTGAGCCATAGGCAACCACTTTCCCCTCTTGTATCAGCACACAGCCCAGACCCTCTCGTGAGGCGTCACAATAGACTGCATAACCCAACCCTCTCTCCGGAATAATCAAGACTGGAGCGGTGGTCAGTCTAACTTTCAACTCCTGGAACGACTTTTCACAAGTCTCACTCCATACAAATTTGACTCCCTTCCGAGTCAATCTAGTCAAAGGCGAAGCTAACCTGGAGAAATCCTTCACAAACCGGCGATAATACCCAGCTAATCCCAGAAAACTGCGGATCTCAAACACACTCTTAGGCTGTGCCCAATCTTGCACTGCCTCAGTTTTGGATGTATCAACAGACACCCCTTCCCCAGAAACCACATGGCCTAAGAACTTCACCTCTTCTAGCCAGAACTCACACTTCCCAAACTTAGCATAAAGCTTATGGGCTCTTAGTAACTCAAGCACCACTCTCAAGTGTTCCTTGTGCTCCTCCTATGAAGGCGAATAAATCAGAATGTCGTCCACGAAGACGACCACAAAACGATCTAAGAATTCCCGGAATATCCGGTTCATCAAATCCATGAACACTGCCGGTGCGTTGGTGAGCCCAAATGGCATCACCAGAAACTCATAATGGCCATACCGCGTACGGCATGCTGTCTTCGGAATATCCTCCTCCCTGACTCTCAACTGGTGGTAACCCGATCTCAAGTCTATCTTAGAGAAACAACGGGAACCCTTCAACTGGTCGAATAGATCATCTATACGAGGCATAGGGTACTTATTCTTAACTGTAGCCCGATTCAATTTCTGATAATCGATACAGAGTCTCAAAGCACCTCCTTTCTTTTTAGCAAAGAGGGCCGGTGCTCCCCACGGCGAAACACTAGGACGAATATAGCCATTATCTAGCAACTCCTGGAGCTGAATCTTCAACTCAACTAACTCGGCTGGGGCAAAACGATAAGGTGCCATAGAAATCGGCGCCGTGCCGGGCACTAGATCAATAGAGAACTCAATCTCTCGATGCGGTGGCAAACTAACGAGATCCTCGGGAAAGACGTCCGAGTACTCACCAACCACTCTCGGCAACACAATCTGGGTCTCATCACACTCACTACTTAAAAGGCTAGCAAGTAGACCACTAAGCTCACTCCGCCCTCGCGGATCATACCCTGATGGCAAAACTCTACCAACCCGATCCCCCAGAAAATGAAAACACTCCCCGCTCAAGGTACGAAGTGTGACCCTCTGGCGGTAGCAATCAATAACAGCCTAGTATGACGATAACCAGTCCATACCCAAAATAACATCGAAGCCCTTCATGGGCATAACTACAAAAGGGAGCGAAAGCCTATAATCAGCAACCTCTATATCACAACCCCTAACACCTTGTTTCAAGATCAATTCACCCCCAAGAGGTGACACTACACAAATAGGAAATGCTAACTGTGCTAACTCCAACTCCAAAACAAATGCAAATGCAGTAGACACAAAGGAATGAGATGCACCCGTATCAATCAAAACAGTAGCAACCGAATTGCAAAACAAGAAGGTACCTCTCACAACCGATGGAGCCGGTACAAGATCCTGCGCGGTAACAGCATACACGCGTCCAAATGGTCTCTGATCAACCTGCTCACCCCTAGGAGCATAAGACTGCTGCACAGATTGGGCCGATGAAGCCCCCTGATTGGCCCTCAAGGCCTGAACTGACTGAGCTGGCTGATGACTCTGAGTCTGCCTCAAACCAGATGCACCAGATGTGCCACTCAACTGCGGGCAATACCTCTTCATGTGACCTGCCTGACCGCACTGAAAACAAGAGAGCGGCTGGCCTTTACCCTGACTCTGGCTCTGAGATCGAGCCGAATAAGATGCTGCTCTCTGCACTCGTCCCCTCTGAGGGCAAACTGGAGACTTGTGGCCCAGCTGACCACACTTGAAACAGGTAATGTCTCCCTGGCTGCCTTTCCCAGAATCTGCACTCGGCACTGGAAACGTCGATCTAGAAAAGCTACTCTGAGACTGTTAAGGAGTGAAACCTCTCTGTCTCTTGCCATCACTCTGGCCATCCTGACTCCTCTTGGAGCCTTTCTGCCCTTCCTCCTCCTCCTCCTGCATCATGATCTCCATATGGGCTGCAGCATCAACCATACGCCCATAATCCCGAATCATAGTTCCTCCAACTCTCAGCTTGAGGCCACGCCTCAACTTTTTCTCAAACTCGATAGAACGGCATTCCTCAGACGCCACCAACTCAGGTGCAAACCTAGACAAGCTGGTAAATGCAGCCTCAAACTCGGCCACTGAAGAACTCAACTGCTTAAGCTGGCAGAACTGGTCTCTCAGCTTCTCCCTGACTGCTAGAGATAAGAACCTCCTGGAAAGCATTCACAAAAGCCTCCCATGTACCTCCTATACGACCCTTGGTGAACTTCCACCACTGACCCACATCCCCCTTCAGCTGGACAGATGCCAAGGTCACTTTCAACCCCTCGTCTTCAATGCCAAGCATCTCAAACGTCTTCGTTGTCTGTTCGAGCCATTCATCTGCCTTAAGTGGCTCTTTTGGGTCACCCACAAATTCGTCCGGGTTAGACCGGAAGAACTCCCTCTTCAGAAAAGAAGGTCCTGCATTTGCAACAACAACCTGGGCTTGATTCTCAGCCCTAAGAATGCCAACTGACTCCCTGAATGCCCCTGCTATCTCTCGAGCCAAAGCGCCCATAGCCTGCTGGCCTACCGGCTCGGCCACATTGGCCTGGCCAACTCTCTCCTGTACTGCCAGAATCTCATCCGGTATAGGCATCTCCTGCCCACCACGCCTACCACGCATACCACGTCCTCGTCCTGACATCCTAATAAAGGTAACAGAGACGTTAGCACATTAATAAGTGTGCCAAAACTATAACACTTGCGTCCTAATGCATTGGACAACAATAATTCATTCCACGTAAGCACATAATCACATAAGCACCTACGAATTTCATTCCTGGATAATGACAGTCCCGAGGCGTTACTATAGTTCCGGTTGGAAGCAGCATTGATCAAGTGCCTTTCCAACAAGACTACTAGAAACTCAAGGTTCCAATCAATATCTTAGAAATTACATTCCATACCCACAGTCACATAAGCATGTTATCATTTAAGCATATAACAGTACACTAAGTCTCCATCAAGCGAGACGAACCCATTGTGATACTAATCACTTCCCACGTACCCGAAGTATTCGAACCCGGTACGCTCTGATACCAAGTTGTAACGCCCTCAAAATAAACCCATAATATATAACATTAACATGCATTAATAAAATAAAACAAATCATTAAATTATCCATCAGAGTACTTTTATTGAAAGACATCACATGTAACATCAAAAGTAAATGCCCTAAAGGCTTACATCTTTCCAAGCCAACACTTGGACACAAAAGAATGAGTACTAACTCAATTACAAATTTATCCCTTGGCTTGAATGTTTACATGTAATCTCAAATAAAAACAAATAACTAAAGACAAGTCTTCAATGTCCAAATCCTTCCAAGCTAAGTCCTTGGAGGTAGCATATCACCTGGACCTGAAAATAATGTTCCCGCATAGGGTGAGCCACAGCTCAGTAGAAATATACTAAACCAAACATAAGCATTGAATAAAGCAATAGCGTTCAATAGATGGTTGAAACACAATATCAGTTTCACTTTCCATTATTTATTCCACTTTCCATTTTTATCAATATGGCTCAGAACCTGGCCAAACTATAACGGTGAACTACATATCACATTAACATTATTTCCAATATCAACAAAACAAATGAGACTAAGTCTCATATCAAAACACTTCCATACGTCTCATTTGATACACATTTTAGTGCTGTATCAACAACATGTAAAAACACTTCCATAAATCAATAAGCACACATAATAGTGATGCTAATGGAGTCCATCCCCTATCTCCTCCCAAACAATATCCGGTTTAGAGGTCCATCCCCTATCTTCCCCTAAACCGTGGAGTACATCCCCTCTCTCCTCCCAAACAAAATGCATATGCAATGAATCAAACACTTGTCATATACAACACACAATCAATACACGCATTTTCTATATTAATTCAACAGTCAAAATCAATGACTTAACCAATGTGATTAGTTTCAGTTTTCCCTAATCCACATGCAATGTCTACAACAATCACGACTATCCTCCACCGATAGCCTAAAACAGTTATTTCTAAACAGGAAATAAATGTATTAACTAATACAATTTCAACATTTTCATAGGTGGGTAATTAAACTAACCAACTACACCATTAAATCAAGAAATTCCTCAATTCCATGAATTCAACTAATTTCCCCAATTTTCCTTAAATTAATTATACAAATTAATTTATTAAAACAATTAGGGTTTTCCAAAATTACCAAATAACCCCCGACATATCAAAGTACCAAAACTTAGACCAAAACTTATAATATGGAGTAGGAAATCCCTACCTCGAAGAAAATAACCCGAATGGAGAAGACGGAGATGATGATCCAAAAACCAAAGTGCTCCAAATCCACAAACTCTCAGATTAAAACGAAGCTCTCGACTCGCTCTATCTTTTTAATAAAGCAACTAGGGTAGAAACACCCTAAAAGGTGATGAAACCTAATAGAGAAGGTGAGTAGAGGGAGAGAGAACTCGGAACTAGGGTTTTAGGATCAAAAGAATGTGAAAAAACGTTTTAAAAACCGCTGCTGCATATTTAAACCCGACAGGCTCGCTCGAGCGAAGACTTGGTCGCTCGAGCGACCAGACACAAGAAACCCTCGCTCGAGCGAAGAAAAGCTCGCTCGAGCCAAAAACTCGATGCTTCAGGTCTGTAACCCAGAAGCTCGCTCGAGCGACGAAATGCTCGCTCGATTGAAGAACTCGAAAACATACACCTCTCTCGCTCGAGCGAAGAAAAGCTCGCTCGAGCCAAGAAACACAACTCCCAGGTCTAAAGCCCAGACGCAGTCTCTCGCTCGAGCGACCAAACCCTGGCTCGAGCGAAGGACCAAAAACAACAGCTCGCTCGAGCGACCAACTCCTCGCTCAAGCGAAGGTCCAAAAATCTGGACAGCAACACTTGGTTTCCCAACCAACCTGCCCAACGCATCCTAGAACTCAAAAATAAGAAATTAAAGGACGATAACTACAATTTGATAACAACGGGATCTACAGAACATAAGTCCGGATACAACAATCAAAAGGAAAAGACTGGGGTCGCTATAGAGAATGTCAGAGGTTGTCCAACACCCAAAAAAAGTGAAAAAAATGGGACACAAGAGAGGGTGTGTCCAACACATATATGCCGTGTCTCCGAACATATTTGTGTCCTAGACGTGTTGGACACTGATATGTTACGTCAAATGAAGTGTCCGTGCTTCATAGAATATGATGTATAAAGTATGAACATGTGGTTTTTTGAAAAGTTCAAAGAACAATTAGTAGTATGGATTTAAATATTTATCGATCGTTTGGGTTTTTTAATATTTAGAACCTTGAACTTTTACAACTTCAAAATTGTTCTTCAATTGTGACTTCTAAAAGCAAAACATTAAGTTCTCTTCCTAACTCTTTTCAACATGTATATGTAGAACATGAAGTATTTGTTATTATTTCATATAGTAAATAGAAATTTTGCTATGTAAAAAAAATCAATAATTTGTTTTTAATTTCATATTAAATAGATAATTAGCCATGACTCAACTGTGATTGTATTTGGAACTTGCTGTGTTGTCTGTATCCTTACTTCTTGGGTTTCATACCACAACCAAAGTATTAAAAGGTTTTACTGAGGCTCGCCCTAATGTTCATCTCGCCTCAAGGCTAAGGTAAAACATATCAAGGCTTTAATTTTTAGACTATGTTTCCCAAGGGGTTGGCATCATAGTCAAGCCTTGTACATTTTTTGCGCAGAAGCATATGAGGGCATATGAAGAAGTTCCCCTAGGCTCTTGTTAAACTTAGTCTAGTAGATGAAACAAACATAAAAAAAGCAAAAAATAAAAAGAACCATTTTTGCAACTATATTCTATAAGAGGAAATGATCAATCAAGAAAAAACACAGTTAATGTTCAAGTGAGAAGTTCAATCACTAAAGCTAATGATTTCACTTTTAATGAAGGCAGGTTTCCTTCTCTACAGTGTAATGTTTAATCTAAGGAGAAAAATATTTACACTTTTATATTTTAGTAATTTTTTATTTATTTATCTAGTAATTTAAAATATTTGATTTAATAACTAAATATTAAAATATAAATTTTGAATGCTTATGCCTCAACGCATTAAGGCTTACGCCTCCCCTCGAATTAAACCCCAAGGGGTTGGCCTGGAGGCAAGGCCTTGGGTCTTGGGGCTGTGCTCCCTCCAAGGTTCAGGGATCGAAACCTCTGAGGTGCTAACAATTTCTTGGAGCTATTAGATTGGGGGAAAACCCTGGAATTAACCGTGGTCCACTTGCGGAAAGCTCCTTGCCGAGGGCTTGTGCACCATTGTGAATTAGTCAGACTGTGATCTGGACACCCGGTGCCAATAAAAAATAAAAAAAAATCCTCGAGTTATGCATTCGCCTTTAAAAACTTTTGACCGCAACTCAAATTAAACCTTTTAGTTCCTGAAACAATACCATTACATATCAGTTGATTTGTTTATGAATCACTTGATATTTAAGTCCTGTATAATCTACATATTTTGATGAGGTGTAGGATATAATTATGTAATATGTAAAATTTGCTTCTTCCAAACTAGTTTTCATCCAGTTCAAAAAAAAAAAAAAAAAAAAAAAAAAAACTAGTTTTCATCACATATGCTTTTTAAGTTAGGTCTCTCTCTCTCTCTATATATATATATATATATACACACACATCTTTTGTCTCTGACATTTTTACTTGATGGCAAGGTGAGCGTCTCTATCTCATCAACAGACAATTACTGCATTGAGGTTGTTCTTCGCTGCTTGGCAACAGACGGTGATGGACTTGGTCCACATGAACTTAATGATGGTGGTATTCTTGCTACAGTGATTGCTGCTGGCTTTAAAGGTAAGGACTGGTTGTAACTGCATTACTTTGGAACCTAAATCTGATAACTGGAATTGGTTGAAGACTCCTATTTTACTTGATGGCTCAATTTTTTAGGTGATCAACTTTTACTTCAGATTCCACATGATGTGCAATAGAACTAATCAAATTTGAGGGGACATCCAAATACACCTTGAAAAAATAGAAGCTTGTTATATGTATATATGAACATGTATACAGAGTTGCAAGCTTGTGGCTTTAATTAAATACTTTTTTGTTTCCAAAAAAATCATGCCATGTTTGTGTTGAATAGAATTTACAACTAAAATACAAAGGTTGATGGGATAATTTGAAAGTCTACAAAAGTTTCTTGGCCCTTTCTGCACGTTGCTTGAAAAAAGGATATTGGCAGTTGGATTGTTGGCTCTTCTGTCACAAATTGGCCAATACATTCAGGTCCTTGTCTAAATTTGCTGAAATACGATTTGGTTCTATATGTCGGATTGGTTAAAGTCTAATACAAGGCATCCAACAGGAATTACTTGGAGCTGTTTGACATCATATGTCTTGTGCTACATGGTATTTAGTAAATGGAGATGTAAACACAATGGACAACCTGTGAGCCACTAGTTATAGGTTGTATATTGTTTAAAACAACATTGACTTTCTTCTAGGTTATATAATATATGAATGCAGGAGAGCTTGTTCGATTTCAAGCTGGTATAACAATGGAGATCTCACGATTAGATGCCTGGTATTCAAGCAAAGATAACACTGGAAGGCCCAGCTACATACATTGTGCGGGGCCTTTGTCGAAGGTGTTGCATTCCAGAAGTTATTCTTAGATGTATGCAGGTAAAGTTGATTTAAGGAAGCCGGAAGTCCTTTTGTGTTTCTTCAAATTAGTTGGTTTACCATGTAACATTCTACCATTTTTCCAATTTCTTCCTTTTAAAAATAACATCTTTTTTCTTTGCAATCTCAAGTAAATTTGTAAGAGAAACAAAGGATCTATGGTAAAGAATAGTAGTTTTTAGTTTTTGCTTCTTGCTAAATTCACAGATTTCTGTATCGCTCGTGGAGTCCGGAAATCCACACGAAAGCCATGATGAGCTGATTGAACTAGTTGCATTGCCTGAAACTGGGTTTCTCCATTTATTTAGTCAACAGCAATTGCAGGCAATCTAATTATCTGGATAACGAGTCTTTACTTGCTTGGGGTGGCTATTATCAAATTTTCTCTTTTCATTCTTCTCAGTCATCGTTGACTTCCCTAACAGGAGAATTGACTTGGATGGCAGTTTTGTCAATTCAACATAATTTTTTCCTTGGCAATAGTGTTGCCCTCCTAAATTTTACCCATCCACCTTTTTATTTATTTATTTATTATTATTATTATTTTTATTTTTTTGGTTTCTGGTAAAGTTGCCAAGATTTGGGCCCTACCATAATCTTAGGCTTAATTACATTTTTGGTTTCCAAAGTATGAGTGTTGTGTCATTTTGGTCCTCAATATTTAAGTTGTGTCAATTTGGTCCCTAATGTATGAAAGTGTTTCAATTTGGTCCTCAATGTTTAAATTGTGTCAATCGTTTCCCCAATGTATAAAAACTGTTCCAATTTAGTCATATTTTGGGAACTAAAAATGTAATTAACCCATAATCTTACTATGTTAGAAATTTGCCTGAAAGATAAAAGGTTTATAATTTTTCATCAGTTTGAGAATTTTATGGGGATTTTCGTATAAGTCCTAATAAGTGGATTTATTGTTAAATAGGTTATATGATAATTAATGGCGTTTTTCATCAAATACTATTAAAAGCGTCACTAATTGTTAATTTTCATTGATAGTTTGAAAATTTTGTTACAAAAAATGTCACTAATTAGAAGTTTTATCAACGGTTTAAAAAAATCGTCACAAAAAAGTGTCACTAATTTTCAACTTACAGTGAGTTTAAAAAATTTATCATAGAAAAACGTCACTAATTGAAGTTTTAGTGACAATTTATAAAAATCGTGACAAATAATGTCACTAATTGTCAATTTTTAGCGACATGCAAAAAGTTACAAAAAAATTATTTTTAGCGTCTATTTTATTAGGAACTGTTTTCAATAAGATTTGATGGGGATTAGATCTAACTATTAGGATCTATTGATAGTTTATTCAGAATTTTATAGGTCCAACGAACAATCCATTTTTGCATTGTGACTTGCCGTTATTTTGGTTAATACAACAATTAAATACTATTGATTGTGCTGATAATTTGGTTTTGTTTTGTCCAGGAATTTTTATTATTAGAGAGAGAATATTGTATATGCAAATTGGAGCTTGGATACAAACTTCCTTGTTGATTTGTATGAAATTATGAGGTGCTGATTTAGGGTTTAATTATGAGGTGCTGATCTAGTAGTAGTTGTATAATGCTCTGCTGGTATCGTGGTATTTTTGTGGAATGGATGAAGGGTTGAAGTTTTTTTTCATTTTTTAAATTTTTTTTTTTAAAATAGCTTGAAATGATCAAAACTGGTAAGTGGCATGTTTTGGATAGTTCTTTTCTACGCAATACGTAGATCCTGTATTGTTCTTTTCTACGCAAGGGGAATACCATTTTAATGAAAAGTTGAAAAAATTAATATTAATTTAGTGGAAACTTTGCAATATCGAAAGAAAATTTAATTAACATTAACCACTAAATTGAAAATATTTTTTGTACTAACATTGAAATGAAATTCCCCCTTTAAGCTACTGATTATTATTTTTTAATTTATAAAAAATTAATTCATTGAAAACTAATTATTTTTAAGCATAATTATTTAGTAAAATTCTCACTTTTATTCCATGAACAGTTTTCAAGTCCATGTTTTTATCATTTTCATTAGTTATAAAAATTATCGGTTTGTCCCGTAAAACATACCCATATCTTGTGATTTTAGTTAAAATGTTATTTTGATCTTCAAAAGATTAAATTAAATACGCATCACAACCATGAATTACATATATAAATTGAAATATAGAAATAAAAATATATAAATAGTTCATTGATGTTTAGATTAGATGTTGAAGACTAATTAACATATTATAATTCACAATAACAAAATAACAGGACTCAGTACCAAGTCATCTCTCGGTCTACCAATTATAATTACCAAATGTTTTTGGTGATTATAATTATTAGACCAACAAATGATTATATTTAAGTCTTTTTAATTGAGAACTTATAGCCAAACATGTGTGGAGGATTTTGACTGACCCTAAATCCCTATTCTCCAAGGCTCTATTGGGGAAATATTGTTCATCACAATCTTTTCTTATCGATATGCTTAATTGGGATGGAAATGAATTTTATGAGGAAGAGACGTATTAAAATCAAAGATAAGATGGGTGGTAGAGGATGGTAAGTTAGTTAATCCTCTTTGGAGGATCAATGGATTCCAGCTATTCGCAATTCTTTAACATGTTTGAATTTGTCTCACTTCATTGATACTCAAAATCATGCTTAATCTTCTAGGAGTATTCTTTCCACTGGAGTGCATAGATTATATTAGGGGTATTTATTTAATAGTGGTGCCTTTGCGAGATCAAATTATTTGGGACTTTACTAAATTTGGCCAATACACCATTAAGGCAGGTTATTTATATGCGACAAGCTCAGGGCATAGGGGTACACATTACCATTCTAGTGATCCCATTTGGAAGCGATTGTAGAATCTTAGACTACCTAAGAGGACACTCTTCTTATAGAAGTGTCTTCACTATATCTTTTCGGTCTGATGGGTGTTATATGTGAGGAGTTTTCATTGAGCCTAGTTGTTCACGATGTGATAAAGGGATTGAGACTGTGGACCATTGTTTCTTTGAATGCTAGTATTCTCAACGAGTTTGGTGAGCTTCTTCATTAGGCCTAATTTTTGTAGAGAAAATCCGATGTTTTTTCGAAACTGGTTCAAACAATAGATTAAGAAGGCTTGGGATCATGAAATTATTGTTCAATCCATTGCTATTCTTTGGGCCGTTTGGTGTTAGAGAAATAGTTATGTGTTTAAAGGCATGAATATGACACAAGTGCAAGCAAATCTTCTTGCTGAAGAGCTTACGTCTAATGTTACTTGGAGATCATCCCTATGTTTAGAGCAGGCTTTAATACCTCAACGTCTATTGCTGATGTTTGTAATGATGATGATATATGTATGCTTGCAAATACTCTCTCTAATATGATAGATTACTAGGTGTGGACTTGTCATAGATGGTTCACACAATAGGCAGCTAATCAAAGTGCAAGTGTGGCTTGTGTTTGTTTCAATATAGATCAATCACGGGTTCAAGATTATGCTTCTAGGATGCAGCTTCCTTCTCCATTGTTGGCCGAAGTTAAAGTGTGCTGGGAAGCTATTCATTGGGCTAAAGGCCAGCATCAGTTAAGTATCTCCATTTTTACGGAGTCAAGTTTTGATATCTACTTTGCAAGGGCAAGGCATCCCTGATTGGAGCATTGCGACTATTATTAATGATATTAAACTAATTAGTAAGGATTTTGATTTTCTTTCTATTTCTAAAGGTAATCAGGACTCATGTACTAGCTAGACAAGTTAATGGCTACAGAAGCTAATATATATCTGTTTCTTTGCTTCTCACAAAAAAAAATAAATAAATAAATAAATAAAAAATAAATTAATAATCACCAAAAAGGCATGGTATGCACATCAAAGCATGTTTTTCATGTTGGAGTCTTTAATGTAGGGAGTGATATGTATGTGCAATATACATAAATTAATTCTAGAGGTTCCTAAAAAGTTGATTTGCTTCAAAAATTTTGATTAATTTTTTGATTTTTGGAACAAATTGATTTTTTAATCAATTTTGGGTTTTGTTTGTTTGATTTTTATATTTCAAATTATTAGAAATTTGATATAATAATTAAAATGTGTTATGATTATGTAAAAATATCATTTCGTCCTCCAAACTTTCACGTGTTTTTCAATTTGACCCCAAGACTTCAATTAATATCAATTTTACACCTAAACCTTCAAAATTTTGATCAATTTGGCCTATACCGTCACATTCGATCTACAATTGGACAAAATGTGCTGATGTGGGGGGTAAATTAATTTTTAAGGTATAGTTTGACAGGCAAATTGATTTTTAATTTGGGGAGCAAATTGATTTTTAAGCTATAGTTTTGGGGGTAAAATGAAATTTCTAATGAACTTTGGTGTCACGTTAGCACATTCCGTCCAATTATAGACGAAATGTGACGGCAGGGGCCAAATTGATCAAAATTTCAAAAGTTTGAGTGTAAAATTGATATTAATTGAAGTCTAGGGGTCAAATTGAAAAACGAGTGAAAGTTTGGTGGGGCAAAATGATATTTCATCTATGATTATTATGATGGTTAGTGATGGTGGTGGTTGGATTTTATTGTCTAAGCTAACGTTAACATAGTAAAAGGGGTAAATTGATTTTTAAGGTTTAGTTTGGGGAGCAAATTGATTTTTAATTTGAGGAGCAAATCAATTTTTAAGGTATAGTTTGGGTGGTAAAATGAAATTTCTAATGAACTTTGGTGTCACGTCAACACATTTTGTCCAATTGTAGACAGAATGTGACGGCAAGGGCTAAATTGATCAAAATTTCAAAAGTTTGGGTATAAAATTGATATTAATCGAAGTCTAGGAGTCAAATTGAAAAAAGAGTGAAAGTTTTGTATAGCGACCCTGGTCTTTTCCCATTTGATTATTGTATCCGGACTTAGGTTCTGTAGATTCTGTCATTGAATATTTGTTGTTGTTGTCCTTTATTTTCTCATTTGGAATTATAGGATGTGTTGGGCAGGTTTGTTTCAGGTTGGTTGGGTTTAGAAACCAAGTGTTGCTGTCCAGGATTTTGGTTCTTCGCTCGAGCGAGGAGTTGGTCGCTCGAGCGAGAGATGGCGTCCAGTTTTGACCTGTAGCTCTGCATTCTTGGCTCGAGCGATATTTTCTTCGTTCGAGCGAGTTAGTTTGTTCTTCGCTCGAGCGATGGTTCCTTCGCTCGAGCGTGAGTCTGTTTACAGACCTGAGGTTTTGAGTTCTTCGCTCGATCGAGCTTTCTTTCGCTCGAGCGAGCTTTTGGCTTGTTGGCTCGAGCAAGGCTTCCTTGGCTCGAGCGTAGTTTCTCTGTGTCTGGTCGCTCGAGCGACCAAGTCTTCGCTCGAGCGAGCCTGTCCAGTTTATATACGCAACAGCGGGTTTTGATCAGTCTTTTTCATATTCTTTTTGATTCCAAACCCTAGGTCCGACTTCTCTCTCTCCCTATTCACCTTCTCTCTTAGATTTGATCCACTTAGGGTGTGTTTCTACCCTAGATCCTTCATTAAAAAGATAGAGTGAGTTGAGGGCTTTCATTTAATCTGAACATTTGGCGAGTTGGAGCACATTGGTATTTGGGCACTCATCTCTGTCTTCACCTTTTGAGTTGTTGTCTTCGAGGTAGGGATTTCCTACTCCATTTTATAGGTTTTGTTCTAAGCTTTGGTATTTTGATATGTTGGGGATACTTTGGTAAATTTTGGGAAAAACCCTAGTTGTATTATTAAATTAATTTGTATAATTAATTCAAGGAATTGGGAAAAGATGGTTAAATTCATGGAATTGGGGAATTCATTGATTAAATGGCGTAGTTGGATAATTTGAATTATTTGTCTATTGAATTGTCGACATAGTTATTTTCAGTTTAGAAATAACTATTTTGGGCTATCGGTGGAGGATAGTCGTGATTGTTGTAGACATTGCATGTGGATTAGGAATAACTGAAACTAATCACATTGGTTAAGTCATTAATTTTGACTATTGCATTGATACAGAAAATACATGTATTGATTGAGCATTGCATTTGCATACATTGTTTTGTGTGGGAGGAGATAGGGGATGTACTCCACGGTTTAGGGGAAGATAGGGGATGGACCTCTAAACCGGATTTTGTTTGGGAGGAGATAGGGGATGGACTCCATTAGCATCACTTTTATGTGTGCTTATTTATATAGAAGTGTTTTATTGATACAGCACTAAAATGTGTATCAATCTGGAAGTATGAAGTATTGATTTGAGCTTGAGTCTCATTTGTTGTTGTTATTGGAAGGATGTGAATATGATATATGTGATTCGCTGTTGTAAGTTTGGCCAGGTTCTGAGCCATGTTGATAAAATTGGAAAGTAAAACGTATCTTTGGCAATAGTGTCATGAGACTGTAAAATGAAGTAATTGATTATTTTGGTTGACCATCTGTTGAATGCTATTGCTTTATTCATTGCTTATAGGTGGTTTAGTATATTTCTACTGGGCTGTGGCTCACCCTTTATGGGAACATCATTTTCAGGTTCAGGCGATAAACTACCTCCAAGGACTTAGCTTGGGAGGGTTTGGCATCTGGATTGAAGAAGACTACTTTTAGTTAATAGTTGTTATTTATTAGTACATGTAAACATTCAACCCTAGGGCTTTTTCTTGTATTGAGATTAGAACTCATATTTTTGAATCCAAGTGTTGGCTTGGAAAGATGTAAGCCTGTATGGCATTTTATTCGATGTTACATGTAATGCTTTATTTAGTAATACTCTGATGAATGAATTAGTAAATTGTCTTCTTTAAATAATGCATGTCAATGATATATAATGGGTTAATTTTGAGGGCGTTACATTTTGGGGGTAAAATGATATTTCATCTATGATTATTGTGATGGTTAGTGATGGTGGTGGTTGGATTTTATTGTCTACACTACCGTTAACATAGTAAAATCTCAATTGGATAAAATTTATAACATTAATAAATAAATAAATAAAATAACTAGTCAGATGAAATAGTAACTCTGCCTCATATAAAAAGCAACTATACTACAAATCCACCCTTATCAACCCAGAATTTACCAGAAAAAAAAAAAATCAATGGCTCATATTCATTTCATATGTAGACCTCATACTTCATTAATTCAATCTCCACTACACACAAACACATTCGAGATAAATTTGAGGTCCATAAGTGTGGGTTCCTAGCTTTTTTCATAAAAAAGGGACGTAGTCACACACAAGCACAAACTCTTATCTCGCACAAGGAGCATGCGTGATGAATTGATCATAATATTGGGGATGGATGGATTATATTGTGCCATATATGCGTCCCTGCCTTCACTTAGTAGGGAAGTCATGGTCATGAAAGAATTAGATGCCACAACATAGAAGATCTCTACATCAGTGCCCTCTTTGGCTGGTATGATGTCGTCTAGAGTGAAGGTGTTAGTAGTTCACATGCAATTTGTTACCACGGCAGGCACTCTGGGGGCAGCCATCCCCATAGACTAGCAGCATCCCCGCTTGTCGAAATACCAAACTCAACAGAAGGGGCCCTTTAGCAAAATCCTCTCCAACTCACCAGAGTGATGTTGAGCACCGCGATGAAGCACATCACAATATCCAATGCCACAACTGCCCACAACGCCCAAGTCACAAACAAGACAAGTTTGAAGTTTAGAAATCTCAAAGCATAATGAATGAAAGCGACATAGTACATGATTGACTAGGGATTAAGCCAATTACTTGATCGGGGGTGACTATGTCGAAATACTATCTAAACTTGTAAAGCTCGACAACCGTGGGGACTGGTGGTGATGCTAACAGAAGTATTGTCGGGACCAAAGGATGACGTGCTAGTCCATCTCCTGAGCGTCAAGGGCATTAGCCCTGAAATACTCAAAGCTCTAGATCTACAATTCAAAGAGTTGATTAGTACAAGATGAGGCAAAAATTTTAGAATAAATGCATAAATGACATGTGCAATGTAGAAATGACATAAAACAGTAAATTGTACCTTCCATAATTTCTAATGCCCTTCGATGGTCATCTCTCAGCTACACATGACAACACTAGCAATCTATAGAGGTTGATTAGAGCAGTGCCACCCCAATCGTAGTTGTTGATGTGATCAATGTCTACCATCGTCACTAAGTAGTGGAGATGTATCTTGTTTAGGGGTGACTGCACATAGTAACCGATGGGGTCCGAGTAACCCATCAAACTATCAAAAAAAAATTTAAAAATATTATTTATGTTACCAATATTTTGTTTGATATAAATTAATCTCATTAAAAAGTTAAGAGACCCCCATCAAATATAAATTCAAAATCTATTGTTTTAAGAAGTTTAAATCACTCTTACAATTATTAAAAATAGTTTTGAGTTATTTATTTTTCATTTTTAGTGAACTTTTTAAATATTTTAAGTAATTTTTTTTTACTTTGTGGATTCACTAAATCTACACACTCAGATACATTTCAAAAGTAAAATATTTATGAAAAATATTTTAAAACTTCACTTACATACAAAAAAATAAATAAATAGTATATTTTCATTTTTTTTTGTATTTGTTGAATTTAAAAAAAAAAATTACCAATATTTTGCTTTTTAGATGCATATAGGTTAAGTACATCTAAAAAGTAAAAAATATATATTTTCCCCCTCTAAAGATAACAAAACACAAAAAATAAAAAAAATAAAAGCTCGTATTGTTTTTGAAAACTCAAAATCACTCAAAGCCAAACAAAGTAAATGTTGTTTAGTTTAATTTTTTTTAATAGAATTTATGGAACTTAATGCTTTTGGAGTGACCCATCTATAAGCTAGTGCAAATTTATTAAAATTGCCATTTTGAAATTCAAAAAGAAAAAATCAGCTGCATAGTATAAATAAATCAATTAAACACTGCAAAATATACACACCTCATTGAGCCAAAACTCAATCAAGGGGCCTGTAACGCCCTCAAAATAAACCCAATATATGTATATCATCAACATGCATTATTTAAAGAAAACAATCTATTAATTCATTCATCAGAGTATTACTAAATAAAAACATTACATGTAACATCAAATTAAATGCCCTATGGGCTTACATCTTTCCAAGCCAACACTTGGACGCAAATTATGAGTTCTAACTCAAATACAATTAAAGCCCTAGGCTTGATTATTTATCAAATAAAAACAAACAACTAAAGATAGTCTTCAAATTTCAAATCCTTCCATGCTAAGTCCTGGGAGGTAGCTTATCACCTGGACCTGAAAATGATGTTCCCATAAAGGGTGAGCCACAGCCCAGTAGAAATATACTAAACCACATATAAGCAATGAACAAAGTAATAGCATTCAACAGATGGTTAACCAAGATAATCAATTACTTCATTTTACAGTCTCATGACACTATTGTCTAAGATACGTTTTACTTTCCAACTTTATCAACATGGCTCAGAACCTGGCCAAACTTACAACAGTGAAATATATATATCATATTCACATCCTTCCAATATCAACAAACAAATGAGACTCAAGCTCAAATCAAAACACTTCATACTTCCAGATTGATACACATTTTAGTGCTGTATCAATAAAAACACTTCTATATAAATAAGCACACATAAAAGTGATGCTAATGGAGTCCATCCCCTATCTCCTCCCAAACAAAATCCGGTTCAGAGGTCCATCCCCTATCTTCCCCTAAACCGTGGAGTACATCCCCTATCTCCTCCCACACAAAACAATGTATGCAAATGCAATGCTCAATCAATACACGTATTTTCTGTATCAATGCAATAGTCAAAATTAATGACTTAACCAATGTGATTAGTTTCAGTTATTCCTAATCCACATGCAATGTCTACAAGAATCACGACTATCCTCCACCGATAGCCCAAAACAGTTATTTCTAAACTGAAAATAACTATGTCAACAATTCAATAGACAAATGATTCAAATTATCCAACTACGCCATTTAATCAATGAATTCCCCAATTCCATGAATTTAACCATCTTTTCCCAATTCCATGAATTAATTATACAAATTAATTTAATAATACAACTAGGGTTTTTCCCAAAATTTACCAAAGTATCCCCAACATATCAAAATACCAAAACTTAGAACAAAACCTATAAAATGGAGTAGGAAATCCCTACCTCGAAGAAAACAACCCAAATGGTGAAGACAGAGATGAGTGCCCAAATACCAATGTGCTCCAAATCGCCAAATGTTCAGATTAAATGAAAGCCCTCGACTCCCTCTATAATTTTAATAAAGCAACTAGGGTAGAAACACCCTCTAAATAGATCAAACCTAAGAAAGAAGGTGAGTAGGGAGAGAGAGAAGTCGGACCTAGGGTTTGGAATCAAAAGAAGATGAAAAAGACTGATCAAAACCCGCTGCTGTGTATATAAACTGGACAGGCTCGCTCGAGCGAAGACTTGGTCGCTCGAGCGACCAGACACAGAGAAGCTACGCTCGAGCCAAGGAAGCCTTGCTCGAGCCAACAACACAAAAGCTCGCTCGAGCGAAAGAAAACTCGATCGAGCGAAGAACTCAAACCCTCAGGTCTGTAACCAGACACACGCTCGAGCGAAGGAACTATCGCTCGAGCGAAGAACGAACTAACTCGCTCGAGCGAAGAAAAGCTCGCTCGAGCCAAGAATGCAAAGCTACAGGTCCAAATCAGACGCAAACTCTCGCTCGAGCTACCAAACCCCGGCTCGAGCGAAGAACAAAAAAAAAAACAGCTCGCTCGAGCGACAAACTCCTCGCTCGAGCGAAGATCCAAAATTCTGGACAGCAACACTTGGTTTCTAAACCCAACCAACCTGAAACAAACCTACCCAACACATCCTATAAGTCCAAATGAGAAAATAAGGGACAACAACAACAATTATACAATGACAGAATCTACGGAACCTAAGTCCGGATACAATAATCAAATGGGAAAAGACCGGGGTCGCTATAGGGCCACTCTAAAACTCATGCCCCTTCATATCTACAATATATTCTCAGATATGGAATATTAACTTCATCACTACATATATATATATATATATATATATTCAAATCAGAAATTTCATGCAAAATTTTGAGTAAAGAGAGAGAAGATCAAAGTGAGCAAGCAAGCCTTGAAAATAATACAAATAAACATGAACACTACTATGATAAAACAGAATAACACTTACTAGCAATAGAAGCCAAAAGACACTACTATAATTTGAAGTTTGATTTTGCACCTAATAGAAAATGCAGTTGCCTACACTATACAAATAACAGTGACTAATTAGTCACAAACAGATACATATACATATTAACCACCCAAAAAAGTAACAAAAAATTTCGTCAATAATACAAAAACGATTACTTACCTAATAAACAAAAATCCAACCAATTTTAACCACCCAAAATTCCCCCCCCCCCCCCCAATAATAATTAAGCAACCAAGCCAATTTCCAAATGAGAAGAATATGTTCTCTAACATAAGCATTGTCTGATATGAAAATGAAGTCAATAATTAACCTACAAAAATCTTGAAAGCAAAGAAAGATTGCACTTGCAACTTCAGTGAAACCAACAGAATTTTAACAGAACACTACTTACCTTTACTGTTCAAATTTGATTTTCAAATTTCATGTTTGGTTTGATTTTCAAATTATGTTGAGAAAGATTGCACTTGCAATTTCAGTGAAACCGATAGAATTTTAACAGAATACTACTTACCTCTAGTGTTCAAATTTGATTTTCAAATCTCATGTTTGGTTTGATTTTCAAGTTATACTGAAATAGGGAAATCACAACATAAAAGTAGAGGATGGTAAATTCAAAATATATCATCTTATCTTTGTACAAAACAAGCAATCATAAATCAGAATAAAGCATACAAAAGCATTGCCATATCCCTTTTTTCTTGTAGTGAATTTAATTGTACAACAATTGATTACTCATTTCCAACTTGCAAGTACAATAACTGATCATGATCATGGGTTGTTTTTTTCTTCTCCTAGTCCTTCGTGAGAAATAGCTTCAAGATGACAATAATAGATAACACAAAATACACATCATCATCTTCAAAAATCTTTGTAGTTAACCTACTCTTCCTTAATATTCGCTACATCAAATGTAAACTTAGCCAGCCAATGATATGATTCCCGAGGCACTGATTACCCTAACAGAGAGAAATATCAAGTAGAGGACAATGCTGCTGACTCCAAGCCTCCTAGTAGGACGCATATCATTCCTTGGTGAAACAAGTGGCCAAATAGGTCCTGAGATGAGAAATCCCATAGTATAGAAGAGGCTTTTGTCTTGTGGAACAATGTACAAGCCAGGTTTCTCTGACTAGGATTCAAGCAGCATTGAGACATCCCCAAACCAATAAGTGAGTTGAACATCAGACTTGCATAGCATCCAAACAAGGTGATCTACACACCATCCCCACCATTGATTGGCAGTGCAACATTTGACACTAAATCACCCATCAAGTTGCCCCATGCCAATAAATTTAATCCAAGGATTGATGGATTAACCCCTAGAATTACACCCAATCCTACCAACAGAGCAACAAGCTCATTTGCAATCATGTAGAACCAAACGATACTCATCAAAAATCCATCCAAAACCAATGGAAGTAAAAAATTTTGAGGTGGATGATGTGATCTAGTGTACCAAAATGCAAGAACACCGAGTGCACAACCAATGGAAACACCAACATATAAGCAACCTTTCTGCTTTCAGAACCCACAGTCTTGAGTACTCTAGAGAAATGCCAAAAGAATGGGAGCAAGTGAAGCACTGCCTACAACGTAGACACTTTTGATCAAGATTCCTCCTCAACTAGAGGAATTGTCAACCAGCGTGGCACTGTTAAAGGCAACTCCATTATCGAACATAGTTTAGAATAGGAGAATGACGAGTGCTCAGTTTCTATGCCATCATTCGTCCAGCCCCACACAGGACTCTCATTATCAGACACCTTAGTTGATTGATTTGAATATATTGCAACATTTGACGCCCACATCTACTGAGGCAATGCACTATGGGATATGATTGTAGCACTTTTTGTGCCCATGTCAAGCAAAGTACTATAGATAAAGTCATCCACCTGGTTCCCTTGAGAAAACACACTTCCTTTGATAGGAAGCAACAATGTAACAACATCCAATTTCAACCTCCAAGCATGTTTCCTCAAAATCTCATTTGCAGCAACAACAAAAGCATAAACCGCAGAACTCAAGACAAATACGATGGCTCCCCCCACACTCACCTTACGAACATACAAAATCAATGAAAGTGACACAAGAGGAGCTGCATGTGGAATATGTGGCACGGGATACACCTCTCACATTGCTCCGACTTGCATCTCCATATAAGTGCAATTACTTTAAGTTATTCAAACTTTAATATATTTTCTTCTATATATTATGTTGTGGGTGTTAATATTTATATAAGTTACCCTTATATGTGATTTGAAACAAGTTTGATTGATTTAGGTTGCACAATCTGTTTATAATCTAAAATAAATTCTAATGCTAACCATGTTAGTCGTGTCACGTTCAGATTGATATGATCACAAGTAGGTTAGGTTAGTGCCATGATATTTGACACATTTAATTAAATGGATCATGTTAGTGTTGGGTGTTTTGGACACGGACCCATGATGACACGACACGACATGACATGATTCGTGCCTCACTTGGGATGAGGATATTCTTAGTGTGCGTTTGGATCAAGGATTTACGGGGGATTTGTGGAAGGGAAGAAAAAAAAGAAGGGAAAAAATGTATGAAATAGAAGGTAAGGTAGCGTTTGGCAGAGTTTTAGAATTATGATTTGAGAATAGAGTTGTATTTTGAGTTTATGAGTTTTGGAGTTATGATTTGAGAATAGAAAATTTGTTTGGTTATGAGTTTTGAAAAGAGTGTTGAATTGAGTTTTGAATTTTTGATGTGACATATGAAATGAGAAAAGTTGTTTGGTTATGAGTTTTGAAAACAGTTTTCAAAACTTAATTCAAAAATTTATAACTCATAACCAAACTCTTTTTAAAATTCAATAATTCAAAAAAATAATTTGTCATTTTTGTCTAAAAAAACAATTTGTATATTTAAAAAATATAAAAAATAAATATATATATATATATATATTTCCAAATAACAGGTGGCGATTGGCAATTGTAAAAAAAAAAGAAAAAAAAAAAAGGAGTATTGTTCCGGTCAAGTGGTCAGACTACCGGGTAGACCAAAAATTCAAAAATTGTCTAGTTTACCAAACATGTTTTCAAAATGTGTTTTGAAATTGATTTGGAATCATAATTTGAAAACTCAAACCAAACATAGCATTCAAATATGAGGGTGGAAGCTAGATTTGAAACTCACACCTAACACAGTCTAAATTTTTTCACTTCCCTATCTATTTTTCTCCCTCTCTATAATCCCCAAATTCTTAATCTAAACACAGCCTTAAAAGTTTCAAAGTGAAACACTAGAACTAGCAATCTTGATGAGCTACAATACATGAGTTCAATGGTTGCCTTGTTGAACTACTTATGGAAGACCTTAATGCCAAAGTTTGGTTCACTTGGACTAAAAAACAAGAAAAAAAGACTCATTCAATCTGTTAGTTTTGCATTGCCTGCATACACAATGTAGACTATGGATGTGTCCATTAAAGTGTGTAATGACATTGACAGACTTAACAGGAATTTTCTGTGGGGTGACACTCTAGAAAAAAGGAAAATGCATTTAGTCAAATAGGAATAGGTTTGCCAAATGAAAAAACTGGGTGGACTTGGGATTAGGAAAACTAGAAATCAAAACTTGCTCTACTTACTAAGTTGAGTTGGAAACTGGTTTGTGAAGAAGGTTCCTTATGGAAAGATGTCCTTAAGAATAAATATCTTAAGACAACAAACTGGAATGGTTATCCTAGAAGTAGGCCTGCTTCTCATGTGTGGAGGGGCATTTTGAAAACCAGAAACACCTTGAGGAAAGGTGTGAAATGGGAGATTGGTAATGGTAAGAATGTGGATTTGTGGAGTGACTGGTGGTGTGGTGACAAGCCATTTGTAGAGTTTGTTCCTCAGACTTTGCAAAATCAATTTGTTGGTACTGAGAATGTTTCTGTTCACAGTCTTGTTAATGAGCAAGGAGATTGGGATGTGATGAAAGTTAATGAACTTCCACCTTGTGTTTCATCACTTATCCTTAATTTACCTCCTCTTAATGCTAATGTTGATTCACCTATTTGGAAAGGTCAAGGTGATGGAAAGTTCTCTACTTCTAGTGCCTACAAGATCATTTCTGGTAACTTAGGACTGGAGGAGGGCTGGAGTTGGATGTGGAAATTATGGCTGCCACAAAAACTTAAAAGCATTCTTAGTGAAAAGGGGTCTGTCTTCAGACCCTAGCTGTCCCAGCTGTAATGAGGTGGAAGACATGAACCATCTGTTTCGAACTTGCTACAAAGCTAAAGATGTTTGGTTAGCTATGTTTGGTAGGCCTTGGTATACTGCCATGATTCAAAAACCTTGGCTGGATTGGCTAATCTCCAATTCCAGAAATAAAAATCATTTTAATGATCAAACCACTTGGTATACTATTTTTGTTGTCTGTCTTTGGCAAATACGAAAAAACAAAAATCAAAAAAAAATTTCAACAAACTGTGACTATTAGCTAAGAGAGTGTAAAACTTATTTTGAGCTATGCCAAAGAGATTAACCAAGCCTTCAACATGGCCATTGTTAATGCTAGACCAGCTTTTAATATGATTAAGTTGTTTCTCCCCCCCGCAGGTAGGATTAAATTGAACACGTATGGCTACAGGAAGCTAGGAGGTGATGGTGGCTTTGGAGGATTATTTAGAGATGAAGCGGGAACATGGTTGTGTGGTTACTATGGTAGAATACCTCATGGTACAAGTCTAGAAAATGAACTTTGGGCTATCTATAAAGGTCTAACAGTTCTGCTACAAAGGGGATGGCACAAAATCATAATTGAGACGGATGCTATGCAAACTGTGAAGCTGTTGGAGGAGGAAACAGAGGCAAACTCGCCGTACAAAGGTCTCCTAGAAGATGCCAAGATTATCATGAGAGGCTGTGAATGTACTATGCAGCATGTATTCAAAGAGGAAAATCTGTGTGCAGATGCACTCGCAAAACTTGGAGCTGAACAACTAGAAGCTATCCTAGTAGTGAATAAGCCACTGGCTAAGATCCGGAGTCTACTTGTTGCCGATATCGTAGGTAGAGCTAGGGAAATGGCTTAGGCCTTTGTTTTTCTATTTTATTTCTGATGTACCTAAAAAAAAAAAAAAAAGAAAAAAACCAGCAAGTTAGATAGAGTATTAGTTAATAGTACCCAATGGGTTCAAGTTTTTAAATATCATTGTCCTAACGTGTTCAGTTATCACTTTAAATGCTCGAAATTATATTGAGAAAACTTTTCAAATTCTTGAATTTTTGGATGAAGCATGGATAAATCAAGGAGATTTTTCAAAATTCAATGAGTATCAGGTTCTCTGAGTATTGAGAATGAATTTAAAATTAAAAGACTTGAGTTTGTACTCAGAAAAATGAACAAAAAACACTACTCTAACTTCAGTTTGAGAGTCATTAGAAGCAAAAGAGAAACTAAATTAGATCCATGTGTTTTAACTCTTCATATAACCATAAAAAAACAGGAGGCCCTTCAACATTATATTAATTCATTTGTTGCAAAAGAATCATTCCACAACTACAATGCTAGAATAAGATTAAGTTGACAGCCATAGAATGAGAAATAATACTATCAGCCATTATGACAATAATGGGAAGAAATTAGAATAGATAAATGAGATTAAGGCTTTGAATACACACACACACACATATATATGTGGTATAGATATATTATGTATGTCCACATATACGTATTTCGTCTTTTCCTTTAGACAATTTTATACTCTACTCATAGAATTTTTTATTTTTTATTTTTTATTTTTTATTTTTTATTTTTTTTGGGCAGGTATCATGTTCCATGTGCCAAACTAGCATTTTGTCTTAGAACATCAACTAAATTGAATACAGGATCAGAACTTTGTTCAAGTAATTGTGCTTCTACAAAACATACTCTCTCTCAAGAATGCTTTTGAAAAGTAAATACCATGTGAACATTCAATTAGGCCCCTGTGGCACAGACTAGAAGAAAGTTAAATTCTAATAAATCAGCTACCTAAGCAGAGCTACAAATGAAGATGTGTTGTGTCAAGAGACTTAAAAAGGGCCTAGAACTACATTGATCCACAAATTGTGTTGGGTGTGGAAGTGAATGACTACAATGTAACATTGTCAATCACATTGTAAGCTAATTCAAACCACCAAAAACAGCACTAATATACAATAACAGTCATCAAATTGAATTACTTTGCACCTACTCAAGTTTCACTAAACATGAAGGATATTCGAACAGATTTTCCATCCAAAGATTTTCACTTTATTCAGAACTTTCAGTAGCCAAATCTTCTGCCAAAATGCCCTTTCAAAACTCACCCCATCTGAAGAACTGACCCATGTTTCTCTTCTTTGCAAATCCACCTCCAAATGATATGTCGATTAATAGAAAAAATAATGCCATTTTTAGTAAAGTGCCAAACCAGCTTGTCATCAGCAACCCTTGGGGAAAAAGGGATTTTACATATAAACTCAGCTTCAAAATCCAAAAAGCACTATGTGGTGAGAGCTTCATTGCATTTCAAACATCAGTACTTTCATTAATAAGGGAATAAACTTTAGCATCAGCATGGAATCCGTCTAACTTTCCAAATAATCACACACCAGACATTCAAATCACTTCAAATCCTTTCTTGCAAATTGCACACAGAATCTATTGCCTTTGACGACAAGGGAACTCTCATATGTGCATGGGTATTTCAGCCTGCACTACCATTTTTTTTTAAAAAATAAAATTTAAAAGTTTTCCCATAACAAACCTCAATATTGTTGTGGAGAGTCTCAAGCATCCTCAAAAGCTACCTGCAAGATAAGGAAACAAAACCATAAGTTGATAAGAGGTTCAAAGTAATATACATGCACACAATTGTAGAAGAGATGAGAAGGCAAGCGAATTTGCTTAATAACAAATAAATTGAAACTAGCAACCAAACCACGTGAAGGAAAATGGACCAAACTTCATCATTTTATTAACTATTATTGTAAAGTCTTAGCTACTCTATCAAGTAAAAGATGAAATGATTGATTCTTCCAGATTGCCATTTTTGGAGTGGTAAATTAACTATGGATTGCCCACATGGATTTCAACCAGACTAGATGGCTTACTAACTGTCAAATGTAGAATAGCATGCAAGGAGAAAGGCTTAAAAACACAAATTGATTTTTTGCAAGGTTTGGAAATTTAAATGATTAAAAGTCTTGCTTAAGAGTGTGCTGGAGGGAGGTTTTTTCAATTATGGAAAGGACTTCTTCTCAATTATCTTAAAATATCTCTTACTTCTTTATCATTTTTTTTCCTTCTGTTTTTTAACCTTTTATCACCTCTGAGAGTTTTCTACATTACTGGATAAAGCCTTATTTTAGAATAGAGCATCCAAAGTACTTATCAAGAAAATTTCGGGCATATCTTGAAAAGAGGCGTAAAAGCTCACAATGCAGTTTAGATGATGAGCATGCATACACCCTAAAGTTTGTTTCCACAACAACAAAGCCATTAGAACAAAAAGGTAAAGACAATAGTCAGTACATTTTTCTATTTAAATTTTCAACAAACGTTGAAAAAATACAGAAAAGCACAGTTTTACAAGCTGAAAATGCAGGTTTGTAACAGACTGAGGAAGTTGTCCTCTTTAGAGTTAAAAATATTGTCGATGCTCGTGGGGGTGTGTTTGTATTTGGTGGAGTAGGTGCGAACGTACTCATAAACTAGATGAAAAACAATGTCAACATTCCAAGTGAAATGGAACCACTCATTAGCTCTCGTCTTGGAAATTTCAAAAAAGAACAAATAATTCGAACTAATACAAATTACTGAACCATTTATTTTATAGCCATTGGAAACATTATGCAGCTAGCTAATACATCATGTGTCAACATTTCAATTGTTGATGTAATAGATTAATTTTCCCAAAATATATTCCATGCTGCCATGGATATTATACATTATGCTGTCTTTGACACTGCTATATGTTCTACATAAATGGGACACACCAAATTTTCAGGTCCCACCTAAGTCCAAAAAATTGCATAAGTGGAATACATAATTCTAATTCTATTGAAGTGAAACTGGAAGCCATGGTATGGACTACAAATAGATAACATAATGAAATTAAAGACAAAGGAAATTTTGTCTTATCTGGAATCGAAGCAGCAATACAGGAAAAATGAACGATGAAGGGAAAAGGCACCGTCTAACTCGGATTGTGAATGAAGAACTTGGGAAAAAAATATTTTTGCTTGAGTTAGTGACAAGGATGAATTAGAGAACTAATGTATTCCTAAAGTAAAAGTGAACCATTAGAATCTACGGAGTAGATTTTGATTGTCATCCATAGGTGAGCATGGATATAGCGACCCCGGTCTTTTCCCATTTGATTATTATATCTGGACTTAGGTTCCGTAGATTCTGTCATTGTATAATTGTTGTTGTCGTTCTTTATTTTCTCATTTGGAGTTATAGGTTGTGTTGGGCAGGTTTGTTTCAGGTTGGTTGGGTTCGGAAACCAAGTGTTGCTGTCCAGTTTTTGGGTTGGTCGCTCGAGCGAGTACTTGGTCGCTCGAGCGAGGGTTGTATTTTGTGTCTGGTGCCTCGAGCCAGATTTTCTTCACTTGAGCGAGCGATTGCGTCTAGTATAGACCTGAAGCATTGCATTATTGGCTCGATCGAGATTTTCTTCGCTCGAGCGAGGATTTCTTGTGTCTGGTCGCTCGAGCGACCAAGTCTTCGCTCGAGCGAACCTGTCCAGTTTAAAGACGCAGCAGCGGGTTTTTAATCAGTTTTTTTTATCCTCATTTGATTCCAAACCCTAAGGTCCGACTTCTCTCTCACCCTGCTCACCTTCTCTCTTAGATTTGATCTACTTAGGGTGTGTTTCTACCCTAGATCCTTCATTAAAAAGAGTGTGTGAGTCGAGGGCTTCGTTTTAATCTGAATTGTTGGTGGTTTGGAGCACTTTGGAGTTTGGGTCTTCATCTCCATCTTCTCTTTTTGGGCTATTTCTTCGAGGTAGGGATTTCCTACTCCATCCTATAAGTTTTGTTCTAAGTTTTGGTATTTTGATATGTTGGGAGTACTTTGGTAATTTTGGGAAAAACCCTAGTTGTATTAATAAATTAATTTGTATAATTAATTTAAGGAAATTGGGGAATTTGGTTAAATTCATGAAAATTGAGGAATTCATTGATTAAATGGTGTAGTTGGATAATTTAAATCACTAGCCTATTGAATTGTTGATATATTTATTTCCAGTCTAGAAATAATTGTTTTGGGCTATCGGTGGAGGATTGTCGTGTTTGTTGTAGACATCGCATGTGGATTAGGGAAAATTGAAACTAATCAATTTGTTTAAGTCATAAATGTAGACTATTGAATTAATATAGAAAATACAAGTATTGATTGAGCATTGCATATGCATATTGTTTGGGAGGAGATAGGGGATGTACTCCACGGTTTAGGGGAAGATAGGGGATGGACCTCTAAACCGGATTTTGTTTGGGAGGAGATAGGGGATGGACTCCATTAGCATCACTATTATATGTTCTTATTATATTGAAGTGTTTTTACATGTTATTGATACAGCACTAAAATGTGTATCAAACGGGAAGTATGAAGCGTTTTGATATGAGCCTGAGTCTCATATGTGTTGTTGATATTGGAAGTAATGTGAATATAATATATAGTTCACTGTTGTAAGTTTGGCCAGGTTCTGAGCAATTTTGATAATAATGGGAATTGAAACATGTCATAGACATTAGTGTCATGAGACTGTATTAAGTTATAATTGATTATCTTGGTTAACCATCTATTGAATGCTATAGCTTTATTCAATGCTTATAGTTGGTTTAGTATTTTTCTACTGGGCTGTGGCTCACCCTTTATGGGAACATCATTTTCAGGTACAGGTGATAAGCTACCTCCAAGGACTTAGCTTGGGAGGATGTGGCTTTTGGATTTGAAGACTATCTTTAATTAAATGTTTTTATTTGTTAGTACATGTAAACATTCAAGCCAGGGCTTTACGTGTATTTGAGTTAGAACTCATATTTTTGTGTCCAAGTGTTGGCTTGGAAAGATGTTAGCCCGTAGGGCATTTAATTTGATGTTACATGTAATGTTTTTATTTAGTAATACTCTGATGAATGAATTGTTTTCTTTAAATATTGCATATCGATGATATATAGATAGTGGGTTTATTTTGAGGGCGTGACAATGGAAGACTATGAACATAGTGACTAAGATTTTGGATGATTGATGAGCTCCACATCTTTAGAGATTGTCACTTATACGGTTTGGGAGAGAAGCATTGTTGTCTTTTAAGGATAATAAAATTCTTCAATCTGCCAGCTATTCATTCTAAGCAAGACCATAAAATCTGAAACTCAAAATTTATGCATAAGCTTGTCATCAGTAAATTTCAAATTTACGAAAGCTAGAACCTGAAACAACTAAAAATTACAATGATAGTAACAATAGAAGAATTATGTTTGAGTGAGTTACTATCATGAAGAGTATCAAAAAAGATGCTATACTTTTTCAATAGACTTTAAAAAACTACATTTACTTCAAAGCTTGTACATGCATTTTTTTTTTCCAGAATGAGATGGAATGCATGTTAAATGCACAACAGTAAAATAAAGATTCTCTTAAGGTCCTAACAAAAATGCAAACTCGAAATATAATTGAAACATGGTGCAGAAGTAAAATTTTTCCTTCCATTCAGGTACTTGTAGAACAAAAGTGCAGGGATTCTATTATTTACTTAAACATGGATGAATTAATGTGGGAACATATAGCGACCTCGGTCTTTTCCCATTTGATTATTGTATCCAGACTTAGGTTCTGTTTATTCTGTCATTGTGTAATTGTTGTTGTCGTCCTTTATTTTCTCATTTGGAGTTATAGGATGTGTTGGGCAGGTTTGTTTCAGGATGGTTGGGTTCGTAAACCAAGTGTTGTTGTCCAGTTTTTGGGTTGGTCGCTCGAGCCAGGGATTGGTTGCTCGAGCGAGGGTTGTATTATGTGTCTTCTGGCTCGATCCAGCTTTGCTTCGCTCAAGCGAGCGATTGCGTCTAGTATAGACCAAAGGGAAGTGCTTCTTCGCTCGAGCGCGAGAGGTGTTTGTTTTCGAGTTCCTCGCTCGAGCGAGAATTCTGTCGCTCGAGCGTGCTGCTGGGTTGCAGACCTGAAGCATTGCATTGTTGGCTCGAGCGAGATTTTCTTTGCTCGAGCGAGTTTTTCGTGTGTCTGGTCGCTCGAGCGACCAAGTCTTCGCTCGAGCGAGCCTGTCCAGTTTAAATAGGCAGCAGCGGGATTTTAATCAGTTTTTTTATCCTCTTTTTGATTCTAAAACCCTAGGTCTGACTTTTCTCTCCCTCTACTCACCTTCTCTCTTAGGTTTGATCTACTTAGAGTGAGTTTCTACCTTAGATCTTTTATTAAAAAGTTAGAGTGAGTCGAGGGCTTCCATTTAATCTGAACATTTGGTGATTTGGAGCACATTGGAAATTAGGTATTCATCTCTATCTTCTCCATTCGGGTTATTTTCTTCGAGGTAGGGATTTCCTACTCCATTATATAAGTTTTGTTCTAAGTTTTGGTATATTGATATGTTGGGGTTACTTTGATAATTTTGGGAAAAACCCTAGTTGTATTAATTAATTAATTTGTATAATTAATTTAAGGGAATTGGGGAATTTGGTTAAATTCATGAAATTGGGGAATTTATTGATTAAATGGTGTAGTTGGATAATTTAAATCAATCGCCTATTGAATTGTTGATATATTTATTTCCAAGCCTAGAAATAACTGTTTTGGGCTATCGGTGGAGGATAGTCGTGATTGTTGTAGACACTGCATGTGGATTAGGGATAACTGAAACTAATCATTGATTAAGTCATCAATTTTGACTGTTGAATTAATACAGACATTATGTGTATTGATTGTGTGTTGTATATGTTATGTGGTTACATACATTGTTTTGTGTGGGAGGAGATAGGGGATGTACTCCACAGTTTAGGGGAAGACAGGGGATGGACCTCTAAACCGGATTTTGTTTGGGAGGAGATAGGGGATGGACTCCATTAGCATCACTTTTATGTGTGCTTATTTATATTGAAGTGTTTTTATTGATACAGCACTAAAATGTGTATCAAACTGGAAGTATGAAGTGTTTTGATTTGAGCCTGAGTCTCATTTGTTTGCTGACATTGGAAAATGTGAATATGATATATATATAGTTCACTGTTGTAAGTTTGGCCAGGTTCTGAGTCATATTGATAATGTTGGAAAGTAAAACGTGTCTTAGACATTAGTGTCATGAGACTGAATAATGATGTAATTGATTATCTTGGTTAACCATCTATTGAATGCTATTGCTTTATTCAATGCTTATATTTGGTTTAGTATATTTCTACTGGGTTGTGGCTCACCCTATATGGGAACATCATTTTCAGGTTCAGGTGATAAGCTACCTCCAAGGACTTAGCTTGGAAGGACTTGGATTTTGAAGACTAATTTCAGTTATTTGTTTATTTGTTAGTACATGTAAACACTCAAGCCTAGGGCTTTACTTGTATTTGAGTTAGAACTCATACTTTTGTGTCCAAGTGTTGGCTTGGAAAGATGTAAGCCTGTAGGGCATTTAATTTGATGTTACATGTAAAGCTTTTATTTAGTAAGATTCTGATGAATGTTATAATGAAGTGTTTCCCTTTTAACATTGCATGTCGATGTTATATATATTTAATGGGTTTATTTTTGAGGGCGTTACAGAACAAGTAGAATTTTAGAAGAATGGCAGTTGATTATGCATGAATTGAGCTCAGGGTGAGTAAAAACAAGGGAACAAACTTGATACAAAAACTTGAAACCAAACAAGCATCAATAGCCACCCCTTCGAAAGAATATTTGCTAAACCTAGAAAAAATTCTTCTCTTATGCTCTATTTGTTTTGGCCGAAAATGTTTTTTGGAAAAATGTTAGTATGATAGAAAATGAAAGTTAAATGGAAAATGTTTTCTATTGTCAATAAAAAAACACCCATTTTTGAGTGAAAAATGCTTTACACTATTGAAGGTGAATTTTTTTTCCTGAAGTGTAAAACATTTTTTGGTCTAAAGTCTTACCACCACCACCACACTAGCACCACCACCACAGCCGCCGCCACCCCCACTGCAACCAACACCAATGCTAATATAACCACTAGTACATTATTTTCAAGTTGCAATCAAACATAGGAGATCATTTTCTGGAGAAAACATTTTATAGAAAAATAGGTTGCGTTTGGCTTACTTTTGGAATTGTGATTCTAATAAAAAAATTTCAAAATTCATAACCAAACACGCAACTCAAAACTCAATTCAAAAACTATTTTTAAAACTCATAACCAAACACACAATTCAAATCTCTTTTCAAAATGAATAGGGCAATTTTTCCATCAGCACCTATGAATAATACAAGATAAAATAACAAATGAGAATGAAAATTATCCAATCATTATTGTCACAACCCAAACTCGCCCCCTAAAAGTTTGGATCATGATTGGCCAGTAACCTCCTGATGATCTACGCCC
The DNA here is from genome assembly GCF_055761805.1 of Camellia sinensis. NCBI lineage: Eukaryota > Viridiplantae > Streptophyta > Magnoliopsida > Ericales > Theaceae > Camellia > Camellia sinensis. Next base: position 107,332,867 of record NC_138962.1, read on the forward strand.
TCAAACAGATTACAGAGAATTTATAATAACGGGGCCTAAGCGGAAGCAAATAAAATAACAGAACGTCCATTGAGCAGTGCTTATATGCCTAAATTTAGACATCATGTCATATGCTGAAAGTTTGCATACATAGGTCATACATACAAGTACAATTCATGTAGATATATACAAGGAGTCAGCAACTCAAAGTTATAGGCTCACAAAGTGTCCAAACAAAAGTCACCAAAAGAGTTAACAAACATTTGTCATCATAGAAATTCCCCAAAAGACAAAAGGCTCCATTTCGGAGGCTTATCAACGCAAGTCCATCAAAAATGACTCCTGAAGCTGACCTAAGGCTGGTCTTTGAGTTGATCACCTACATATATATAAAAATACGGAGTGAGTGAGGCTCAGTGAATAATAATAATGTAAGGAGGTTAAAATGAATGAGTATGTGTCTTGAGAAATCTATATATATATATATAACTTATACATTTATCATTCATGATCGCATTCCAGAATGGCCTTGGGCCCACATAAGACAGAATGGCCTTGGGCCTAACATAATACGGAATAGTCTCAAGCACAACATGGTAATAGCTGTTCTGAATGACCTCAGGTCCAAACATTTCTTATCATAGAGTAGATGGAACAACGACATATCTCTATCTCCCATATAGAACGGAACGGCCTTAGGCCCATAATTCATAAGCAATCCATATCAAACATAACGGCCTTGGGCCCATCATATATAACAGAAATAGAACGACCTCAGGTCCATTTCGTATGCCATTGTGGTCAAATGCTCAATCATTTAAAAAAAAACACAACTTGTATTAAGCCTATCATTCACGATCGAAAATACATAAGTCATAACATATCGTTACACTACTACTACTCACAGTGATTTTGGTCGTGCAGTGGTCCCTTCTGGCGAGTGACCTACACATTACACACATACAATGTGATAAGCAATTCATTATTTCCTTAGCCTCTTTTATTTAATCATTTTTGCGTTTCATTCAATTTTTATTTATCTTTAAGCATTTTGGAGGGCTTAAACACACTCATTAACAGATTCAGAGGGTCAAAAAGATAAACAAAATTTAATAGTTTTCCCCCCTGTTTTCTTATAGCGATCCCGGGTTTACCCTTGTTGTACAGTCATCCGGACATGTGTCCGTGGATGTTGGTAGTTGTTTATTATCTAGTTTACATCCTCTTTACTTTGTATATTGAGTTATAAGATGTGTTGGGCAGGTTTGTTACAGGTTGGTTGTGTTTGGGAGCCTAGTGTTGCTGCCCAGATTTTTGGTCCTTCGCTCGAGCGAGGAGTTGTCGCTCGAGCGAGAGTTGTGTTGTGTCTGGTTCTGGACCTGAGAGTTGCCTTTCTTGGCTCGAGCGAGCTTCCTTCGCTCGAGCGGTCTGGATTTTTCTTCGCTCGATCGAGAACTTCTTGGCTCGAGCGAGAGTTTTCTGTGTCTGGTCGCTCGAGCGACCAAGTCTTCGCTCGAGCGAGCGTGTTTTATATCAGCGGACAGTAGCTTCTTAAACATCACTTTTTCAGTCCCTTTCTTTGAGCAAAACCTAAATCCGACACCCTCTCTCTCTAAACTTGCACTCTCTCTAAGATTTGATCTCCCTAGGGTGTGAATCTAGCCTAGGGCCTTTGTTAAAAAGATAGAGGGCGTTGAGAGCTTCGATTTAATCTGAAAAAGTTTGGATTTGGAGCAAGTTGATCTTCGAGTCTTCATCTCCTTTTGGGCTAAAATTTCAAGGTAGGGATATCCTACTCCTCTCTATGGGTTTTGTCTTTAAATTTTGGTATTTTGAGATGTTAGGCTTGGTTTGGTAATTTTGTGAAAGTTTGGGGCTTTTGTGTAATTTTACAAAAGTTGGGGTTTTATTCATAATAAACCTAGATGCATGTTTGGCATAGAAAAATGGAATGATTGTTGAATCATTGATGAAAATGGGACCTAAGGGTTGAAATGTTAATTATGGGAATTGACCTAATTACATTGTTTAATTAATTGGGATAATTAATTGAGAAGAATGAATAAATGAAATGTTGATTGAATATCCATTGTGCATTTATTTTCTGTTTAGAAATAACTGCTTTGGGCTATCGGTGGAGGATAGTCGTGATTGTTGTAGACAATGCATGATGATTAGGTAAACTGAAACTAATCAATGAAATGTGTCATGGAACTTGACGGTTGATAGAATACATTAATTGTATGTATTGGGTGATTGTATATAGAACCAATGTGTTTATATACGTTATGTGTAGAGGAGGAGATAGGGGATGTACTCCGCGGTTTAGGGGAAGATAGGGGATGTACCTCTAAACCGGATAGTGTTGGGAGAAGATAGGGGATGAACTCCGTAGACATAGCTCATATGCTTGTCTACAGAAGTGTGGATACAACTTATATGCTTATCTGTGAATGTGGGATATTGTTGTTATACATATCTGTTGAGCATGTGGGTAGTGCTTATATGCCTATCTGTTGAAAAAGGGGAAAAGAAAAGTAATTGAGACTTGTAAGTCGTTTGACATAAATATATGATTTATGTGATTGTATCAGTGTTGGCCATCTATCAATTGCTAATATTTTAGGCATTGTTCATGGTTGGTTTAGTGTATTTCTACTGGGCTGTGGCTCACCCTATATGGGAATATCATTTTTAGGTGCAGGTAGCATGCCACGTCCAAGGACATAGCTGGGAGGCTAGTGGCGGGCATACTTTGTTGCTTAACTTTTGATGTATTACATGTAACTTCAAGCCAAGGGCTTAATGTGTAAACGAGTTAGTACTCCTTTGTTGTAACCAAGTGTTAACTTGGAAAGCTGTAAGCCCGTAGGGCATTTTGTTATGGTGTTAACATGTAATACTTATGTAATGGAACTCTAAGAAATAAAGGAATGTGGTTAGTTTATATGTAAATGCATGTCTTATCTGATGGGTTTATTGTTATTATTTTGAGGGCGTTACAACTTGGTATCAGTGCGTACCGGGTTCGAATACTTTGGGTACGTGGGAAGTGATTAGTATCACAATGGGTTTGTCTCACTTGATAGAGACTTAGATGTAGTATCATATGCTATGTGCTTAATTGACAACATGCTTATGTGATTATGTGGGTATGGGATTTAATTTCTGGGATGTTGATTGGATCCTTGAGTTTCTGGGAGTCTTGTCGGAAAAGCACTTGATCAATGCTGTTTCTAACCGGAACTCTAGTAACGTATCGGGACTATCATTATCCAGAAATGAAATTCGTAAGTGCTTATGTGTTTATGTGCTTATGTGGAGTGAATTACAGTTGTCCATGCATTAGGACGTGAGTGCTTAGTTTCGGCACATTAATGAATGTGCTAACGTTCTGTGTTGCCTTTATTAGGATGTCAGGATGAGGAAGAGGTGCTAGGCGTGGTAGACCTGCGAGGCAGGAAGTACCGTTACCGGGTGAGATTCCGGCAGTGCAGGAGGGAGTTGGGCAGGCCACTGTGGCCGAGCCAGTAGGTCAGCAGGCTATGGGTGCCTTGGCCAGAGAGATAGCAGGAGCTTTGGGTATTCTTAGAGCTGGGAATCAGGCAGCTGAGACAGGGCCTTCTTTCTTGAAGAGGGAGTTCTTCCGGTCTAATCCGGATGAGTTTATCGGGGATCCGAAGGAGCCACTGAAGGCTGATGAGTGGTTAGAACAGATGAGTAAGACGTTCGAGATGCTTGGCATTGAGGACGGAGCACTAAAAGTGACCTTGGCATCCTTCCAACTGAAGGGAGATGCGGGTCAATGGTGGAAGTACGAGAAGGCTCGTGTGGGCAGTACTTGGGAGGCGTTTATAAATGCTTTTCAAGAGAGGTTTTTGTCTGCAGCAGCTAGGGAGAAGCTGAGGGATCAGTTTAGCTGGCTTAAACAGCAGGGCTTGTCAGTGGCCAAGTTTGAGGCTACTTTTACCAGTCTGTCCAGGTTTGCACCGGAACTGGTGGCGTCTGAAAAACGCCGTTGCTATGAGTTTGAGCGGAAGTTGAGGCGGGGCCTCAAGTTGAGAGTTGGTGGGTCTTACATTCGAGAGTATAGACACCTAGTTGATGCTGCTGCTCATATGGAGATTATGATGCAGGAGGATGAGGAAGAACAGAGGGGCTCCAAGAGGAGCCAGGATAGTCAGAGTGATGGCAGGAGACAGAAGGGTTATAACCCTCAGCAGTCTCAGGGTGCAGTCTCTAGATCGACCTTTCCAGTGCCGAGTGTAGGCTCGGGGAGAGGCAGTCAGGGGGAATTCACTTGTTACAAGTGTGGCCAGCTGGGTCACAAGGTTTCGGTTTGCCCGCAGAAGGGTGGGGGTCAGAAAGCTGCTTCTTCTTCAGCTAGACCGCAGAGTCAGAGTTTGGGCAGGGGGTAGCCCTTGACTTGTTATCAGTGTGGGCAACCTGGGCACCTGAAGAGGTTTTGCCCACAGTTGAGTGCCACTTCGGGAGCGTCTGGTTCTAGGCAGACGCAGGGTTTTCAGCCAGCTCAGTCTGTGCAGGCCTCGAGGGCCAATCCAGGAGTTTCGTCATCCCAGTCTGTGCAGCCGTCTTTTGCTCCGAGAGGTGAGCAGGTAGACCAGGGGCCTACGGGGCGCGTGTATGCTGTTACCGCGCAGGATTTAGTACCGGCTCCATCAGTAGTGAGAGGTACTTTTCTGTTTTGCAACTCGGTTGCTAGTGTGTTGATAGACACGGGTGCATCTCATTCTTTTGTATCTGCTGCATTTGCATCGGTTTTGGAATTGGAGTTAGCACAGTTAGCATCTCCTATTTGTGTGGTATCGCCTTTGGGTGGTGAGTTGATTCTGAAACAGGGTGTTAGAGGATGTGATATAGAGGTCGCCGATTATAAGCTTCCTTTTCCGTTTGTTGTCATGCCCATGAAGGGTTTTGATGTTATTTTGGGTATGGACTGGCTATCGTCATACCGGGCTGTTATTGATTGCTACCGCCAGAGGGTCACGTTATGTACCTTGAGCGGGGAGTGGTCCCATTTCTTGGGAGACCGGGTTGGTAGTGTTTTGCCACCGGGGTATGATTCGCGAGGGCGAAGTGAACTTAGTAGTCTACTTGCTAGCTTTGAGATTGGTGAGAGTGGTGAGACCCAGCATGTTTTGCCGAGGGTGGTTTGTGAGTATTCGGATGTTTTTCCCGAAGACCTTGTTAGTTTGCCACCTTATCGAGAGATAGAGTTCTCTATTGATTTAGTACCCGGCACGGCGCCGATTTCTATGGCACCTTACCGTTTTGCTCCAGCAGAGTTGGTTGAGTTGAAAGTTCAGCTCCAGGAATTGCTAGATAAGGGCTTTGTACGCCCTAGTGTTTCGCCGTGGGGAGCACCGGCCCTCTTTGTTAAAAAGAAAGATGGTGCCTTGAGATTGTGTATTGACTATCGGAAATTGAATCGGGCTACGGTTAAGAATAAGTATCCTATGCCCCGTATAGATGATTTGTTTGACCAGTTGAAGGGTTCCCGTTGTTTCTCTAAGATAGACTTGAGATCGGGTTACCACCAGTTGAGGGTCAGGGATGAGGATATTCCGAAAACGGCATTCCGTACGCGGTATGGCCATTATGAGTTTCTGGTGATGCCATTTGGGCTTACCAATGCACCGGCAGTCTTTATGGACTTGATGAACCGGGTTTTCCGGGAGTTCTTAGACCGATTTGTGGTCGTCTTCATGGACGACATTCTTATCTATTCGCCTTCTGAGGAGGAGCACAAGGCACACTTGAGAGTGGTGCTTGAGTTGCTTAGAGCCCATAGGCTTTATGCCAAGTTTGGGAAGTGTGAGTTCTGGCTGAGGGAAGTCAAATTCTTAGGCCACGTGGTATCCGGTGAAGGGGTGTCTGTTGATACATCCAAGGTTGAGGCAGTGCAGGATTGGGCACAGCCTAAGAGTGTGTTTGAGATCCGCAGTTTTCTGGGATTAGCTGGGTATTACCGTCGGTTTGTGAAAGATTTCTCCAGGTTAGCGTCACCGTTGACTAGACTGACTCGGAAGGGAGTCAAGTTTGTGTGGAGTGAGACTTGTGAAAAGTCGTTCCAAGAACTGAAAGTTAGATTGACCACCGCTCCGGTGTTGATTATTCCGGAGAGAGGGTTGGGTTATGCGGTTTATTGTGATGCCTCACGAGAGGGTTTGGGTTGTGTGCTGATGCAAGAGGGAAAGTGGTAGCTTATGGCTCACGTCAGTTGAAAATACACGAGAAGAATTACCCCACACACGACCTAGAGTTAGCAGCAATGATCTTTGCCTTGAAAATCTGGAGGCACTACCTTTATGGTGAGAGGTTCGAGGTATTCTCGGATCATAAGAGTTTGAAGTATCTGTTTACACAGAGAGACTTGAATTTGAGGCAGAGGAGGTGGATGGAGTTCATCGAGGATTATGATTTTGAGTTGCACTATCATCCGGGAAAGGCCAATGTTGTGGCCGATGCCCTTAGTAGGAAATCCATTAGTGATGTTGCTAGTATAGCCATCCGGGAATGGGAGATGTTGGGAACGCTGGGCGAGTTTGATTTGCTACTGGGCGAATCTGTTGGGGCTGCGGCCTTGTTTTCTGTTGTTGCGCAGCCTACACTTGTGATTAGAGTGTTAGAGGCACAGAGAGGTGACCTTGAGGTAGAATCCCTCCGAGAGAAGATCTCCAGTGGGAAAGTTGAGAAGGGCTTGACGGTGTATCCCGACCTGAGTGTGAGATACCGAGACCGTTTGTTTGTACCGGAGTCTTGCCGAGAGGAAGTACTCCGAGAGTTTCATCATTCGCGCCTTGCGATGCATCCGGGAGGTACTAAGATGTATCAGGATTTGGGTCGCCAGTTTTGGTGGCGGGGTATGAAGAGAGATGTGGTTGTTTTCGTATCGAAGTGTCTTACTTGCCAGCAAGTGAAGGCCGAGCATCAGAGGCCAGCGGGTTTGTTGCAACCCTTGCCTATTGCCGAGTGGAAGTGGGAGCATGTCACTATGGACTTCGTTGTAGGTCTTCCGAGGACTCAACGGGGTAGTGATGCTATTTGGGTGGTTGTAGACCGGTTGACTAAGTCGGCGCACTTTATTCCTATGCGCGTGAGAGATTCGGTAGATCATCTTGCCGATTTGTATATTCGGGACGTAGTGAGATTGTACGGGGTCCCAGTGACGATCGTCTCAGATAGAGATCCTCGTTTTACTGCTAGGTTGTGGTAGAGTTTGCAGAGTGCCTTGGGCACTAAGTTGACCTTTAGTATGGCTTATCATCCTCAGACTGACGGGCAGTCCGAGCGTACTATTCAGATCCTTGAGGATATGCTTCAGGGTTGTGTCCTGGACTTCAGTGGGACGTGGGAGAGGCACTTGCCATTGGTAGAGTTTGCCTACAACAACAGTTTTCAGTCTAGCATCAGTATGGCACCGTTTGAGGCCTTGTATGGCCGACCGTGTAGGTCTCCAGTTTGTTGGGCCGAGGTGGGTGATGCACCTTTGTTGGGTCCGGAGTTGGTTAGGGAGACGACGGAGAAAGTTGAGCTTATCCGTAGGAGGCTTGTTACAGCCCAGAGTCGACAAAAGAGTTATGCCGACCGTAGGAGGAGGCCTTTGGCGTTTGAGGTAGGTGATCATGTCTTTCTGAAGATATCACCTAGGCGAGGCTTGATGAGGTTTGGGAAGAGTGGGAAGTTATCCCCTCGGTTTATTGGTCCTTTTGAGATCCTTGAGAGGATTGGTGAGGTTGCTTATCGATTAGCCTTACCACCTCAGTTGTCCGGAGTGCATGATGTGTTTCATGTGAGTATGCTTCAAAAGTATGAGCCAGATCCATCACATGTGTTGGATTGGACTGATTTAGAGGTAGATGAGGATGCCTCGTATGAGGAGAGACCGGTTCGGGTCTTGGATAGACGGGATCAGGTCCTGCGTGGCAAGACCATTCCTTTGGTGAAAGTCTTGTGGAAACATCACGGAGTGGAGGAAGCCACTTGGGAACGTGAGTTGGGAGTCCGTGAGAAATATCCGGACTTGTTTGTGGATGTGTGATCTTGTATTTAAATTTTACATTTTGTTGAACTTAAGAGCTTTTATATATGTCTTAAGTTGTGAAACATTGAAAATGTTTTGGTTATTGGAAGTATGTTTTGGAACTTGCCTCATATGGAAGTTGAATGTGACATTATATATGTTGATTATATTGTTGAAATTGGAAAGATAGCGCATAATGTTGATGCATGTTGGAAATACATATGTTGTTTACATATTGTGATATGTCTCTTGTTAAAGAGATGGGATGACCGGTAATGGGTCGAATTGTTGAATGTTAAATTGTAACATTGTCTAAAATGGAGGAAAACTTGTGCTTAATTTCGGGGGCGAAATTCTTTAAGGGGGGGGGAGGTTATAGCGATCCCGGGTTTACCCTTGTTGTACAGTCATCCGGACATGTGTCCGTGGATGTTGGTAGTTTGCATCCTCTTTACTTTGTATATTGAGTTATAAGATGTGTTGGGTAGGTTTGTTACAGGTTGGTTGTGTTTGGGACCCTAGTGTTGCTGCGCAGATTTTTGGTCCTTCGCTCGAGCGAGGAGTTGTCGCTCGAGCGAGAGTTGTGTTGTGTCTGGTTCTGGACCTGAGAGTTGCCTTTCTTGGCTCGAGCGAGCTTCCTTCGCTCGAGCGGTCTGGATTTTTCTTCGCTCGATCGAGAACTTCTTGGCTCGAGCGAGAGTTTTCTGTGTCTGGTCGCTCAAGCGACCAAGTCTTCGCTCGAGCGAGCGTGTTTTATATCAGCGGACAGTAGCTTCTTAAACATCACTTTTTCAGTCCCTTTCTTTGAGCAAAACCTAAATCCGACACCCTCTCTCTCTAAACTTGCACTCTCTCTAAGATTTGATCTCCCTAGGGTGTGAATCTAGCCTAGGGCCTTTGTTAAAAATATAGAGGGCGTTGAGAGCTTCGATTTAATCTGAAAAAGTTTGGATTTGGAGCAAGTTGATCTTCGAGTCTTCATCTCCTTTTGGGCTAAAATTTCAAGGTAGGGATATCCTACTCCTCTCTATGGGTTTTGTCTTTAAATTTTGGTATTTTGAGATGTTAGGCTTGGTTTGGTAATTTTGTGAAAGTTTGGGGCTTTTGTGTAATTTTACAAAAGTTGGGGTTTTATTCATAATAAACCTAGATGCATGTTTGGCATAGAAAAATGGAATGATTGTTGAATCATTGATGAAAATGGGACCTAAGGGTTGAAATGTTAATTATGGGAATTGACCTAATTACATTGTTTAATTAATTGGGATAATTAATTGAGAATAATGAATAAATGAAATGTTGATTGAATATCCATTGTGCATTTATTTTCTGTTTAGAAATAACTGCTTTGGGCTATCGGTGGAGGATAGTCGTGATTGTTGTAGACAATGCATGATGATTAGGTAAACTGAAACTAATCAATGAAATGTGTCATGGAACTTGACGGTTGATAGAATACATTAATTGTATGTATTGGGTGATTGTATATAGAACCAATGTGTTTATATACGTTATGTGTAGAGGAGGAGATAGGGGATGTACTCCGCTGTTTAGGGGAAGATAGGGGATGTACCTCTAAACCGGATAGTGTTGGGAGAAGATAGGGGATGAACTCCGTAGACATAGCTCATATGCTTGTCTAGAGAAGTGTGGATACAGCTTATATGCTTATCTGTGAATGTGGGATATTGTTGTTATACATATCTGTTGAGCATGTGGGTAGTGCTTATATGCCTATCTGTTGAAAAAGGGGAAAAGAAAAGTAATTGAGACTTGTAAGTCGTTTGACATAAATATATGATTTATGTGATTGTATCAGTGTTGGCCATCTATCAATTGCTAATATTTTAGGCATTGTTCATGGTTGGTTTAGTGTATTTCTACTGGGCTGTGGCTCACCCTATATGGGAATATCATTTTTAGGTGCAGGTAGCATGCCACGTCCAAGGACATAGCTGGGAGGCTAGTGGCGGGCATACTTTGTTGCTTAACTTTTGATGTATTACATGTAACTTCAAGCCAAGGGCTTAATGTGTAAACGAGTTAGTACTCTTTTGTTGTAACCAAGTGTTAACTTGGAAAGCTGTAAGCCCGTAGGGCATTTTGTTATGGTGTTAACATGTAATACTTATGTAATGGAACTCTAAGAAATAAAGGAATGTGGTTAGTTTATATGTAAATGCATGTCTTATCTGATGGGTTTATTGTTATTATTTTGAGGGCGTTACATTTTTGCACGTGCGGAAGACCCCCACCGCATGTGCGACCCGCATGTGCCTTTATTTCGATGCTCTGAATTGGCCTGTTGTCCGCACATGCGGCTGTGAGCCCCGCACGTGCGGTTCTTGCCCTGTTTGTGCAGTCCAAAGATTATTCGATGTTCAAGTTCCCAAACTCATTTCTAAGGTTCAATTCAAGAAAATTCACTTCAAAAACATGATATATGAACATACTAAGAATGACATTCAAGCTCAATTAGATCATAACTTACTTTAATTCCAAATAGAAAACCCTAACTTTCATAGTTCCTTCATTTTCTTTATCTTTTCTTGTTGTCCATGCTTATATATGCTTACATGAGTTCAAATCATGCAAAGACTCAAGATTGGAAAGCAATTTGTCACAATCTAACTCAAGACAAGCCCAAAATAAAATAATCAATCCTTTAATTAAACAAACCCAAGGATTTCATGTTCACTTTCATGAGATTTGTTCAGTTAAGATCATAATCCAAAAACCCTAACTTTTATGAGTGTCAAAGCTTCCTCTTAAGTCTTGATTTTAACCAATTGAAAAAATATTTAAGCTATTTTAGTTGATTTACACTTACCTTGAGCTCATTCTTTGAATTACTTTTTCAATTTCTTCAATCTCCAATCTTTAGGTTGAAATTCCTCTTTTCTCTCTTTTCTTCCTCTAGCTCTCCTCCAGGAGATATTTTTATGTTGGAGTCTAAGTTTTAACACTAAGCTCATGTATATATCTCTTGTCTAACTAAGGATTAGCTTATTTGAGTCTAAAGTCAAGCTTAATTAAGAGTTTAGTCTAATTAAATCCAATTAATTCGTTACAAATCAAATTTTTACAAAATTTTATATTATGTCCTAAAAATTATGCTAATCATAGCTATAAGCCTCTAAGGCTTTCAATTTTCAGTCCAAATGTCGTAATTTCAACAAATTTTCTTATAGCCGACAGATACAATTCCATAATCATGTAAGTCACACATTTAAACATGTAATTTCACATCAAGCATATAATCACACATATAAGTAAAGATTAAAGCATGCACAACAAACTGGCATATAATCACACATATAAGTAAAGATTAAAGCATGCATATAATCAATAATGTATTGGTAATTTCAACATGCACAACAAACTGGAACTCTCTTACGAGAGAAATTCTATTTCCACACATCTAATTAGCTCAGGGTACATCTTTTTTCAATACACACACTTATTAATTTGATTACCAATTAATTTTCTTAATCCACACACTTAAAGTTACAATTACACCCTTCACTCATAACCATTGTACACACACCACTAACCCTCTTCATACACACTTTTGATTGACCCTACTTCCATATTGACCCACCCACGCCCTTGAAGACTTTGGTGAAGTGAAATTTCCTCCATTGAAGACTTGCATAGAAGATGTAAGAACTTGAATTTTTAGACAACTAATTAGTTTGTTAATAACAATATTAAGTCAATTAATAGTGATTATTAAATTATTAAATTATAATGTTAATAGCATCATGATTAATACCAATATTAAACTCCTTTAAATAAATTTATTTATCCTTTTGTGACTATATATAAATGTAGTTGTGGAAAACTAAATGATTTAAACAAATAATAACTAAGTTAGTTAGAGGATAGTAAGGAGTAAAACATCTAGTGAATAGGTTATATATACAATAATTTTATTTTGTACACACACACGAAAAAAAAAGAAAGATATGAAATCAAATTTTGGGCGGGGAAATTCGGCCCCTCCTTCTTAAGAAGGCTGCTGGAGGCATGCATACATTTACACTCTAAGCCTATACATGTAGGTAATATTTCCAAAGCGAAGAGGAAAAAATAAAAATAAAATAAAAATAGGCCTCCAAACTCCTACAAATAAGAACACTATTCAGCCATGAGCAAAGAGGAAAAAAAAAAAAAAGAAGAGAAAGAGTAGAGAAGAAAAAGAAAAAGAGAGGAAGAGGAGAGGGAGCTTGGTGGTCACCATTTCAAAACAACCTTGAGAATAGTTTGCAAAAGCTCTAGAGATAGGAATACTCAACCTCTATCCTCCCTTAGATATTTTTTTTACTGAACCTATATATTAAATATATGCAAGAGTATGTATTGTAAATACATACATAGCAAGAATAGCTCAATGCGGGTTTACATTTTGATAGAATGAGAATTTCATAATTATATGATTTTATTCCTTCTTGCAAGCATAGATTAGATGGTTTAGCAACTGATTTTATCTTCTTACGTGCTCAAATATTCTCCATTGTTTGAAATAATCTAGCATGAGAGTAAAATGAGATAAAGTTGGTTCACTTATACTTGAAACTTATATTTTCTTCACTGTTTCAGATTTTTGTCGGATGAACAATGCTCAAATAAATTGAAAATAACTTGTGCTAAAAATATGTTTTTACTAGGAGTATATATAGGTGTTCTATATGGTCTAAAATTTTTCTAAAATCATTGGACACCATTTTCTTACCGAAATAAATATTTGTTCTAAGTGTTGCTTACAAAACAGTAGGAACAGTGACTTCAAACAGGTTTCATTTTCTCTGAAAATGTTATTTTTCTGCACGACCACTTGGGATAGTTAGATATAAGAGTTATCTTTCATTTTCCGCCGATTTCACAAAAAATGGATAAGTATAAGAGGAGAAATTGCAATTTTACTAAAAGGCGACAGAATCTGTCCAATTTTCTTAGAAAAATTATTTGACCATCTTCCATTGGTTTTTTATAGCGATCCCGGGTTTACCCTTGTTGTACAGTGATCCGGACTTGTGTCCGTGGATGTTGGTTGTTGTTTATTATCTAGTTTGCATCCTTTGTACTTTGTATATTGAGTTATGGGATGTGTTGGGCAGGTTTGTTACAGGTTGGTTGTGTTTGGGAGCCTAGTGTTGCTGCCCAGATTTTTGGTCCTTCGCTCGAGCGAGGAGTTTGTCGCTCGAGCGAGAGTAGTGTTGCGTCTGGTTCTGGACCTGAGAGTTCCATTTCTTGGCTCGAGCGAGCTTCTTTCGCTCGAGCGGTCTGGATTTTTCTTCGCTCGATCGAGAACTTCTTGGCTCGAGCGAGAGTTTTCTGTGTCTGGTCGCTCGAGCGACCAAGCCTTCGCTCGAGCGAGCGTGTTTTATATCAGCGGACAGTAGCGTCTTAAACATCACTTTTTCAGTCCCTTTCTTTGAGCAAAACCTAAATCCGACACCCTCTCTCTCTAAACTTGCACTCTCTCTAAGATTTGATCTCCCTAGGGTGTGAATCTAGCCTAGGGCCTTTGTTAAAAAGATAGAGGGCGTTGAGAGCTTCGATTTAATCTGAAAAAGTTTGGATTTGGAGCAAGTTGATCTTTGAGTCTTCATCTCCTTTGTGGCTTAAACTTCGAGGTAGGGATATCCTACTCCTCTCTATGGGTTTTGTCTTTAAATTTTGGTATTTTGAGATGTTGGGCTTGGTTTGGTAATTTTGTGAAAGTTTGGGGCTTTTGTGTAATTTTACAAAAGTTGGGGTTTTATTCATAATAAACCTAGATGCATGTTTGGCATGGAGAAATAGAATTGATGTGAATCATTGATGAAAATGGGACCTAAGGGTTGAAATGGTAATTATGGAAAATGGCCTAATTACATTGTTTAATTAATTGGGATAATTAATGGTGAGAAATGAGGAAATGAAATGTTGATTGAATATCCATTTGTGCATTTATTTTCTGTTTAGAAATAACTGTTTTGGGCTATCGGTGGAGGATAGTCGTGATTGTTGTAGACAATGCATGATGATTAGGTAAACTGAAACTAATCAATGAAATGTGTCATGGAACTTGACGGTTGATAGAATACATTAATTGTATGTATTGGGTGATTGTATATAGAACCAATGTGTTTATATACGTCATGTGTAGAGGAGGAGATAGGGGATGTACTCCGCGGTTTAGGGGAAGATAGGGGATGTACCTCTAAACCGGATAGTGTTGGGAGAAGATAGGGGATGAACTCCGTAGACACAGCTCATATGCTTGTCTAGAGAAGTGTGGATACAGCTTATATGCTTATCTGTGAATGTGGGATATTGTTGTTATACATATCTGTTGAGAATGTGGATATAGCTTTTATGCTTATCTGAATGTGAGTTATAATTTTTATACATATCTGTGGAAATGATGATAGAGCTAGCATGCTTATCTGTTGAAAAAGGGAAAATGAAAGATAACTTAGACTCATAAGTTGTATGACATAAATATGTGATTTATGTGGATATATCAGTGTTGACCATCTATCAATTGCTAATATTTTAGTCATTGTCCATGGTTGGTTTAGTGTATTTCTACTGGGCTGTGGCTCACCCTATATGGGAATATCATTTTCAGGTGCAGGAGGCATGCCACCTCCAAGGACATAGCTGGGAGGCTAGTGGCGGACATACTTTTGTCGCTTAACTTTTGATGTATTACATGTAACTTCAAGCCTAGGGCTTAATGTGTAAACGAGTTAGTACTCTTTGTTGTAACCAAGTGTTAACTTGGAAAGCTGTAAGCCCGTAGGGCATTTTGTTTATGATGTTAACATGTAATGCTTATGTAATGGAACTCTAATGAATAAAAGAATGTGGTTAGTTTATATGTAAATGCATGTCTTATCTGATGGGTTTATTGTTGTTATTTTGAGGGCGTTACATTTTTAGTCTTCAAACTCTCTGTACATATGTTCTAAACTCAAATATCTAGCAATCCATTCTGACCATACCTCTTTTTGACACTGTTTGAGGCCCCTTTTTATTTTTCAAACACATAACACCTGTGCTGGAAGTTGCTGTAACTCACTGTCTCAGAAACCAATTTTCTTCCAAATTTTATTTCTTTATTTTAAAATCATTTTTAGCTCTGGTATTCTTCTCAAAATATTTTCCTAACTCAATTAACTAGTACCAATTAAAATATCGTAACAATTGAATTTCGTTTGGTATGGGTTTCATTAATTTTAGTCCGATCATTCAGTGCTGAAAATAAGAAGTGTGGGAAATTCTAAGAAATTTTGTGATGACTTCTAAGACATTATGTAATACTTATTTTAGTTGTCATACATGGTTGTGTTGTGCTATATAAACCTTATGGCATTGTGGTTTCAAACTAGAACTCGCACATGCATCAAAATGTGAGTTCGACAAAGCAAAGAAACGTGAAATTGAACAGATGCATTAAAGTTTAAAAGTGATGGGGTGAGCCCAGTTTAGAGTCTTGTGCAAGTGAGTTGCGAACCCTAACATGGCATGGGAAGGTATTTCGGTTCTTATCTGTATAGGCGATATAAGGTTGGTGGTGGAGGTGTCACAACATAGACTATTCCCTTAGGGCAGACCGTGATGTCACGACTCGAGTACGTAACCCTGGTGCGTGGGCATCATTGGTGGTTACAGCAAGTAACATTTGAATATTTGACCAAGGGGGAGTCAGAATTAACCGTAGCCATTGCTTAGCGGTTGAGTGGAAATAGTACTTCACGGGGAGTTACTTAGACTTACCTGATAAACTAAATCTATGATGAAATAAAAGAAAAGTTGGCATCTTCCTTATGATGAAATATTGCTCCCGCTTGCCATTGTTCTTAATGTCTATTGTTATTATTTTAACTAATAGCATTCTTGTTATGCATATTAAACACTACTTGTTACCCTGTTACTACACAATATTCATTAACTGTGAGTATTATTATCGGGGTGGGCATTTCGGGTTGTAGTATCTTATTGAGGTCGTCGCTCATTGGCATTCCCGTTGCCCTGGCGTTTTATGCCAGGTACCGAAGAAGCTGAAGGAAACATCGAGGTCTTGGAAGGCGACATTCAGCCTTGGTCAGCTTGAAGTGTGCCCATGTCCCATGAACCATATTTATGAGTTTTCTAGTTTTTCTCTAGGTTTCTTTTTTATATTTGTGTTTTTCTTTCATGAATGCACTAAGACTAAGTTTTAAGTTTGATTGGAGTTGTAATTTAAGAACTTTTGATAGCGTTTGGTAGAGTTTTCTAAATATGATTTGAGAATAGAATTGTATTTTGAGTTTGTGAGTTTTGGAATTATAATTTGAGTGTGGAAATTTTATTTGGTGAATGAGTTTTGAATTGAGTGGGGAATTTTTGATGTGACATGTGATATTTGATACAAAAACTTACAACTTATAACCAATCACACAACTCAGAATTCTATTCAAAACTTATAAAAAAATTTAAAAATTTCGATTTCTTTTTTATTTAAAATATAAAAAATACCAGGTACCAATTGTAAAAAAAAAAAGAAAAAAAAAAGAAAAGAAAAAAAGTAGCATTGTTGCGGTCAACCGACTGAGCATCCGGGAGGACAACCAGTTAGCCCAAATTTTCCCACCTTGGAAAGAGTTTTCAAAAGAGTGGGTGTGGAATTAATTTTTGAAATTTGTAAACAAACAACATACTCCAAATAAGGGGTAGAAATGTGTTTGGAGAGCTTCTCTAAACAAAACCTTTAACTTCTGTTTTTGTTAATTAATGGATGATGGCAAACTTGGTGGTAACAATGATTAGAAGTTCTTAATTAAGAAAATTTATTTTAAATTTTAAACCTTATTATGATGTCCTCAAATTTTGGGACATTACAGAAGGCCTCCATTAAATCTCCATTGAAGACCATTGTAAATCCTTCAAAATAGTGTTAAAGGTAAGAAATCTTTCCATTTTCTTATTATATTTGTTATTTTGTTATTGCACTTATCATTTTCGGATCTATGTGCACTCCATTGGCATAAAAGATAGGCTATTTCGGTCTATGTGCTCTCTTTTTCTGAAGCAAGGTAGCACCTCCCTCAGTATAGCGATCCCGATTTTACCTTCATTGTTTAATTGTAATATATGACAACTTTTCAAAGATTATGCATGATTATACTAGATTCATCTCATTAGTAAGATACATGTACATCAATTAGATGGTGACTAATCATTGATACCTATTTATACAATGTATAGAAGACTAATGCTAATACATTGAATGTGATGGATTTATTTTGAATGAATCTTAGAGATGCATTATGTTTCTATTATGAATATGTAAGATACATTAATCTATCTAATGAATTCATTAATATAGAAGATGCATTATGTATCATGAATGTATGAGATACATTAATCAATTTAATGAAGTTCATTGAATGAATAACTTGAGAGTTTCTCTCTCTAGACTACATCTTCTCTCTATAAATACATCTAGTTCTAGTGATCTTCTACCCTAGTTCCTTTGTATTGAGTGTGGAGCTTCCCTTGATCTTCATTTTAATATGAAAGTTTGGCGATTTGGAGCACTTTGGTTTTTGGCCTTCATCTTCTCCATTTGAGGTAGGGATTTCTTTGTTCTTTTTCAATACTCCGTCTATAGATAGACATGTGGTAATTTTGTATTGCATGAAAATCATATCCGTGTTGGATTTGTTTGAAAATCATGAGGGGAACCTAGGGTTGGTTGTTTGAGAATGGTTTTGTTATCATTGACTGTGGTTTAGTCTAATTAGAGAATAAAATTAGCATGTTATTATTGAAAGAAGAGAAAGCCTTAAATTATATTTTGATTTGGTAAAATAAAAAGGGTTTGTGGTTGAACAATGTTGGTAAATTTCTATTGTTAATATGAGTTGTGTAGAAGGTGTTAACAGTTAAAGGATTAATTACGGTATTGGAGTTATTTTGAAATGAACGTATTGAATCAAGTTGGGTTATGGCTTATTATCCATGGAATTGATTTTGTAAAATGAAGAGAATGTAATTGGTTTTGTGAAAAGGGAAAAGTGTTTTTGGAATAAGTGTTGGAACATGTTGACTTGAAAAATTATGAAAGTTGATCTTGAAAATGGTAAATGAAATGTTAACTCTATGTGAGTCTCAGAAAATAAATTTGAGAATTGAACTATTGTATCATGAGTGTTGAATACACACATTTGGAGGTTTTATCCTTACCTATCGTACTAGTGTCGTTGTTGGGTTTAAGGATTGCTTGAGAGTTGAGTCTCTTTTATTAGGTGTACTGAATACATGCATCTAGAGGTTTTGTCCTTGTCATCGGTGGAGGATGGCATTGTTGTGTTGAATTGTGATGTATGCGTTACACTTGTGTTGGGTAAACATTATTGAATGGTTTATGTGTATGTATTACACTTGTTATTTACGCTTTGTTGTATTGAGGAATTTGTACATGATAATCGCTTATATACATTGTTTTGTGTGGGAGGAGATAGGGGATGTACTCCACGGTTTAGGGGAAGATAGGGGATGGACCTCTAAACCGGATTTTGTTTGGGAGGAGATAGGGGATGGACTCCATTAGCACCACTATATGTGTGCTTATTGATATTAGAAGTGTTTTTGTTTGATATTGATACAGCACTAAAATGTGTATCATTTGTGAAGTATAGAAGTGTTTTTGGTTACTCAACGGTTTAGGGGAAGATAGGGGATGGACCTCTAAACCGGATTTTGTTTGGGAGGAGATAGGGGATGGACTCCATTAGCACCACTATATGTGTGCTTATTGATATTGGAAGTGTTTTTACATGTTATTGATACAACACTAAAATGTGTATCATTTGTGAAGTATGGAAGTGTTTTTATCTGAGATTGATACAATACTAAAATGTGTATCTATTATGAGGTATGAAATGTTTAAAATGAGTTATTATCTCGCTTATCGCTTGGCGTATCTTTAGCTTACTGTGCATATAGCTGGTAGAGCAGAGTTTTAATTGTTATCGTCAGTGTATCTAAGTATGTTATGGGTTGCGATGGTTACAGTTTTGAAAGGCCGAGCTGCCTCATTTGTGGATTATATACATGTTGATGATTTGTTATTTCCCTTTTATTTAAGGCATGCATGTATTGATATGAATGTATTGGGAACAAACCAAAATGCCATTTTGAGATTTTGGAAAGTGTGAAGGAAAATGGGGTATTTGTGAATTATATACATGTTGATGATTTGTTATTTCCCTTTTATTTAAGGCATGCATGTATTGATATGAATGTATTGGGAACAAACCAAAATGCCATTTTGAGATTTTGGAAAGTGTGAAGGAAAATGGGGTATTTGTGAACATGTTTTCAAAAAAGGTCATTTTGTTGTAAGTACGGAAAATGGGGGAAGAGTAATGGGCTTGGTGAAATTGTTTTCTAGAACTGTTATTGTCATGAAAGTTTGTGAAAAAAATGGGTAATGAAAAAGAAATAAAGATGAACCGCTTATAGCGTAGAATGAAATGGCTATTTTCGAGAAAAGTTCATACTTATGTATGTTTTGTATAAACTGCCACATTACTATTCTAGTATGAGATTGAGCATTCATGATCATAGCTATCTGTAAGTTGTTATTGTTGGAGATCATGTTGAGATCCCTACTGGACTATATGTTCATCCCACGTTGTTGAATCTTTTTCAGGTGATAGCCAGGATGTTCTACAAGGTTGGATCTTCTTATTTGTTGGCCACGGGGCCTCTTTTGTGTTGGCGGAATGCCATTTATGTAAAAAGGGTTATACCCTTCTTCTTGACTTTTAATGATGTAAGCCCAAGGGCAATTTATTTAGTGTACTCATGTTGTATTTACTTGCATACGAATGAGAGCAATGTTATTCACTTCTACAAGTTAAATATACGAGTTTATTTTCGCATGTTATCTCTGAAATGGAATTAAGTAAATGAAATTGGTAATACTTTGAGTAATAAAAAGTGGGGCGTGACACTCAGTGTTGCTACCCATTCAAAATCAGAGCATCACAAATCCATTATTTGTTGCAGAGACCAAATTGCATTTCAAGAGGGAGACACTCAAAGGCAAACTACCTTGCCCTAAAGATAATTAAAAAAAACGGCATCCTAGTTGCAAGTCAAATTGGTTTAAACTAGTTTTTCCTACCTTCTAACTTCCAATAATAAGAAGAATATTAATAAGGGTAAAAATGACAATCGACAGAAGCTCATTGCCAAGACCCATCTGTAACGCCCTCAAAATAAACCCAATATATGTATATCATCAACATACATTATTTAAAGAAAACAATCTATTAATTCATTCATCAGAGTATTACTAAATAAAAACATTACATGTAACATCAAATTAAATGCCCTATGGGCTTACATCTTTCCAAGCCAACACTTGGACACAAATTATGAGTTCTAACTCAAATACAATTAAAGCCCTAGGCTTGATTATTTATCAAATAAAAACAAACTACTAAAGATAGTCTTCAAATTTCAAATCCTTCCATGCTAAGTCCTGGGAGGTAGCTTATCACCTGGACCTGAAAATGATGTTCCCATAAAGGGTGAGCCACATCCCAGTAGAAATATACTAAACCACATATAAGCAATGAATAAAGCAATAGCATTCAACAGATGGTTAACCAAGACAATCAATTACTTCATTTTACAGTCTCATGACACTATTATCTAAGATACGTTTTACTTTCCAACTTTATCAACATGGCTCAGAACCTGGCCAAACTTACTACAGTGAAATATATATATCATATTCACATCCTTCCAATATCAACAAACAAATGAGACTCAAGCTCAAATCAAAACACTTCATACTTCCAGATTGATACACATTTTAGTGCTGTATCAATAAAACACTTCTATATAAATAAGCACACATAAAAGTGATGCTAATGGAGTCCATCCCCTATCTCCTCCCAAACAAAATCCGGTTTAGAGGTCCATCCCCTATCTTCCCCTAAACCGTGGAGTACATCCCCTATCTCCTCCCACACAAAACAATGTATGCAAATGCAATGCTCAATCAATACAAGTATTTTCCGTATCAATGCAATAGTCAAAATTAATGACTTAACCAATGTGATTAGTTTCAGTTATTCCTAATCCACATGCAATGTCTACAAGAATCACGACTATCCTCCACCGATAGCCCAAAACAGTTATTTCTAAACTGAAAATAACTATGTCAACAATTCAATAGACAAATGATTCAAATTATCCAACTACGCCATTTAATCAATGAATTCCCCAATTCCATGAATTAATTATACAAATTAATTTAATAATACAACTAGGGTTTTTCCCAAAATTTACCAAAGTATCCCCAACATATCAAAATACCAAAACTTAGAACAAAACCTATAAAATGGAGTAGGAAATCCCTACCTCGAAGAAAACAACCCAAATGGTGAAGACAGAGATGAGTGCCCAAATACCAATGTGCTCCAAATCACCAAATGTTCAGATTAAATGAAAGCCCTCGACTCCCTCTATATTTTTAATAAAGCAACTAGGGTAGAAACACCCTCTAAATAGATCAAACCTAAGAAAGAAGGTGAGTAGGGAGAGAGAGGAGTCGGACCTAGGGTTTGGAATCAAAAGAAGATGAAAAAGACTGATCAAAACCCGCTGCTGTGTATATAAACTGGACAGGCTCGCTCGAGCGAATACTTGGTCGCTCGAGCGACCAGACACAGAGAAGCTACGCTCGAGCCAAGGAAGCCTTGCTCGAGCCAACAACCCAAAAGCTCGCTCGAGCGAAAGAAAACTCGATCGAGCGAAGAACTCAAACCCTCAGGTCTGTAACCAGACACACGCTCGAGCGAAGGAACTATCGCTCGAGCGAAGAACGAACTAACTCGCTCGAGCGAAGAAAATCTCGCTCGAGCCAAGAATGCAAAGCTACAAGTCCAAATCAGACGCAAACTCTAGCTCGAGCTACCAAATCCCGGCTCGAGCGAAGAACCAAAAACAACATCTCGCTCGAGCGACAAACTCCTCGCTCGAGCGAAGATCCAAAATTCTGGACAGCAACACTTGGTTTCTAAACCCAACCAACCTGAAACAAACCTGCCCAACACATCCTATAAGTCCAAATGAGAAAATAAGGGACAACAACAACAATTATACAATGACAGAATCTACGGAACCTAAGTCCGGATACAATAATCAAATGGGAAAAGACCAATAATCAAATGGGAAAAGACCGGGGTCGCTATAACCTCCCCCCCTTCAAAGAATTTCGTCCCCGAAATTAAGCATAAGTTTTTGAAAACAGATTTTTTTTTTTTTTTTTTTTTTTGTTTTGACAATTCATTAGTAAACATCTTGACCCAAAACTGGTCATTTCATCTCTTTGTCAAGAGACATCTCACATTATATATATAACACAACATATATCTCAACCTGTATCATTATTATGCATTATTCCTTTCAATGTTAACAATTCTCATATCATATTCAATCGCATGATATATACAACCCATTCAACAATGTACTCAACGGATGCAATATTACACTAAACTTCTATAATGAAGCAAGTTTCAAGATACACCCATTTACCAATACAAACTCAATGTTTTACAACTTAAGACATATATAAAGCTCTTAAGTTCAACAATATAACAAAATCTAATTATAAGATTACAAATCAACAAACATGTCCGGATATTTCTGGCGGACTTCCAACTAACGTTCCCAAGTGGCTTCCTCCACTCCGTGGTGTTTCCACAAAACTTTGACCAAAGGGATGGTTTTGCCTCGCAAAACTTGATCCCGTCTATCCAAGACCCGAACCGGTCTCTCCTCATACGAGACATCCTCATCAACCACTAAATTGGTCCAATCCAACACATGTGATGGATCCGGCTCATACTTCCGAAGCATACTCACATGAAACACGTCATGTACTCTAGACAGCTGCGATGGTAAAGCTAAACGATAAGCAGCCTCGCCAATCCTCTCAAGGATCTCAAACGGACCAATGAACCGAGGGGACAACTTCCCGCTCTTCCCAAACCTCATCAAACCCCGCCTAGTTGATATCTTCAGAAAGACATGATCACCCACCTCAAACACCAAAGGTCTCCTCCTACGGTCGGCATAAGATTTCTGACGACTCTGTGCTGTAACAAGCCTCTTACGGATAATCTCAACTTTCTCCGTCGTTTCCCTCACCAACTCCGGACCCAACAGAGGTGCATCACCCACCTCGGCCCAACAAACAGGAGATCTACACGGTCGGCCATACAAGGCCTCAAATGGTGCCATACCGATACTAGACTGGAAACTGTTGTTGTAGGCAAACTCCACCAACGGCAAGTGCCTCTCCCACGACCCACTAAAGTCTAGAACACAACCCCGAAGCATATCCTCAAGGATCTGAATAGTACGCTCGGACTGCCCGTCAGTCTGAGGATGATAAGCCGTGCTAAAGGTCAACTTAGTGCCTAAGGCACTCTGCAGACTCTGCCACAACCTGGCAGTAAAACGAGGATCTCTATCTGAGACGATCGTCACTGGAACCCTGTGTAACCTCACTATGTCCCGAATGTACAAATCGGCAAGATGATTTACCGAATCTCTCACGCGCATAGGAATGAAATGCGCCGACTTAGTCAACCGGTCTACAATCACCCAAATAGCATCACTACCCCGCTGAGTCCTCGGAAGACCCACAACAAAGTCCATAGTGACATGTTCCCACTTCCACTCGGCAATAGGCAAGGGTTGCAACAAACCCGCCAGCCTCTGATGTTCGGCCTTCACTTGCTGACAAGTAAGGCACTTAGATACGAAAGCTGCCACATCTCTCTTCATACCCCGCCACCAGAACTGGCGACCCAAATCCCGATACATCTTAGTGCCTCCCGGATGCACCGCAAGGCGTGAATGATGGAACTCTCGGAGTACCTCCTCTCGGCAAGACTCCGGCACAAACAGACGGTCTCCGTATCTCACACTCAGGTCGGAATACGCCGTCAAACCCTTCTCAACCTTCCCACCGGAAATCTTCTCATGAAGCGATTCTACCTCAAGGTCACCCCTCTGAGCCTCTAACACTCGAGTCACAAGTGTAGGCTGTGCAACAACAGAAAACAAGGCCGCAGCCTCAACGGATTCGCCCAAAAGTAAATCAAACTCCCCAAGTGCACCCAACATCTCCCATTCTCGGATGGCTATACTAGCTATGACACCAACAGGTTTTCTGCTAAGGGCATCGGCCACCACATTGGCCTTTCCCGGATGATAATGCAATTCAAAGTCATAATCCTCTATGAACTCCATCCACCTCCTCTGCCTCAAGTTCAAGTCTTTCTGTGTAAACAAATATTTCAGACTCTTATGATCCGAGAATACCTCGAATCTCTCACCATACAGATAATGCCTCCAAATCTTCAAGGCAAATATCACAGCTGCTAACTCTAGGTCATGCGTAGGGTAATTCTGCTCGTGAATTTTCAACTGACGTGAGCCATAGGCAATCACTTTCCCCTCCTGCATCAACACACAACCCAGACCCTCTCGTGAGGCGTCACAACAGACTGCATGACCCAACCCTCTCTCTGGAATAATCAAGACTGGAGCGGTGGTCAGTCTAACTTTCAACTCCTGGAACGACTTTTCACAAGTCTCACTCCATACAAATTTGACTCCCTTCCGAGTCAATCTAGTCAAAGGCGAAGCTAATCTGGAGAAATCTTTCACAAACCGACGATAATACCCAGCTAACCCCAGAAAACTGCGGATCTCAAACACACTCTTAGGCTGTGCCCAATCTTGCACCGCCTCAGTCTTGGATGTATCAACAGACACTCCTTCCCCAGAAACTACATGGCCTAAGAACTTGACCTCTTCTAGCCAGAACTCACACTTTCCAAACTTAGCATAAAGCTTATGGGCTCTAAGTAACTCAAGCACCACTCTCAAGTGTTCCTTGTGCTTCTCCTCAGAAGGTGAATAGATAAGGATGTCGTCCACGAATACGACCACAAAACGATCTAAAAATTCCCAGAATATCCGGTTCATCAAATCCATAAAAACTGCCGGTGCATTGGTGAGCCCAAATGGCATCACCAGAAACTCATAGTGGCCATACCGCGTACGGAATGCCGTTTTCGGAATATCCTCCTCCCTGACTCTTAACTGATGATAACCCGATCTCAAGTCTATCTTCGAAAAACAATGAGAACCCTTCAACTGATCGAACAGATCATCTATACGAGGCATAGGGTACTTATTCTTAACCGTAGGCCGATTCAATTTCCGGTAATCTATACAAAGTCTCAAAGCACCACCTTTCTTTTTAACAAAGAGGGCCGGTGCTCCCCACGGCGAAACACTAGGACGTATAAAGCCCTTAACTAGCAACTCCTGGAGCTGAATCTTCAACTCAACTAACTCGGCTGGGGAAAAACGATAAGGTGCCCTAGAAATCGGCGCCGTGCCGGGCACTAGGTCAATAGAGAACTCAATCTCTCGATGCGGTGGCAAACCAGCAAGATCCTCTGGAAAGACGTCCAAGTACTCACAAACCACCCTTGGCAACACAATCTGAGTCTCAACATCCTCACTAATCGAAAGGTTAGCAAGTAGACTACTAAGCTCACTCCGTCCTCGCGGAACATACCCCGGTGGCAACACATTACCAACCCGGTCCCCCAGAAAATGAAAATACTCTCCGCTCACGGTACAACAAGTGACTCTCTGGCGGTAGCAATCAATAACTGCCCGGTATGACGATAACCAGTCCATACCCAAAATAACATCGAAACTTCTCATAGGCATAACTACAAAGGAAAATGGGATTCTATGGTAATCAACCTCTATATCACAACCCCTAACACCTTGTTTCAAAATCAATTCACCCCCAAGAGGTGACACTACACAAATAGGAGATACTAACTGTGCTAACTCCAACTCCAAAACAGATGCAAATGCAGCAGACACAAAGGAATGGGATGCACCCGTATCAATCAAAACATTAGCAACCGAGTTGCAAAACAAGAAGGTACCTCTCACAACTGATGGTGCCGGCACAAGATCCTGCGCGGTAACAGCGTACACGCGCCCAGACGACCTCTGATCAACCAGCTCACCCCTAGGAGCATAAGATTGCTGTACCGACTGGGACGATGAAGCCCCCTGATTGGCCCTCGAGGCCTGACCCGACTGAGCTGGCTGCTGACCCTGAATCGGCCTCAAACCAGATGCACCAGGTGTGCCACCCAACTGCGGGCAATACCTCTTCATATGCCCTGGCTGACCACATTGATAACACGAGAGTGGCTGGCCTCTACCCTGACTCTGGCTCTGAGATCGAGCCGAAGATGATGCTGCTCTCTGCACTCCTCCCCTCTGAGGACAAACTGGAGACTTGTGGCCCAGCTGGCCACACTTGAAACAGTTAATGTCTCCCTGACTGCCTTTCCCCGAACTGGCACTCGGCACAGGAAAAGTCGATCTAGAAAAGCTACCCTGAGACTGCTGAGGATTAAAACCCTTCTGTCTCCTACCATCACTCTGACCATCCTGACTCCTTTTGGAGCCCTTCTGTCTTTCCTCCTCTTCCTGCATCATAATTTCCATGTGGGCTGCAGCATCAACCATACGCCCATAATCCCGAATCATAGTTCCCCCAACTCTCAACTTGAGGCCACGCCTCAACTTCTTCTCAAACTCAATACAACGGCGTTCCTCAGACGCCACCAACTCAGGTGCAAACCTGGACAAACTAGTAAATGCAGCCTCAAACTCGGCCACTGAAGAACTCGACTGCTTAAGCTGACAAAACTGGTCTCTCAGCTTCTCCCTCACTGCTGGAGATAAGAACTTCTCCTGGAAAGCATTCAAAAAAGCCTCCCATGTACCTCCTATACGACCCTTAGTAAACTTCCACCACTGACCCGCATCCCCCTTCAACTGGAAAGATGCCAAGGTCACTTTCAACCCCTCGTCTTCGATGCCAAGCATCTCAAACGTCTTCGTTGTCTGTTCGAGCCATTCATCTGCCTTAAGCGGCTCTTTAGGATCACCCAAAAATTCATCCGGGTTAGACCGAAAGAACTCCCTCTTCAGAAAGGAAGGTCCTGCATCTGCAACAACATCCCAAGCTTGATTCTCAGCTCTGAGAATGCCTACTGACTCCCTGAATGCCCCTGCTATCTCTCGGGCTAGAGCGCCCATAGCCTGCTGGCCTATTGGCTCGGCCACATTGGCCTGGCCAATACCCTCCTGAACTGCCGGAATCTACTCTGGCACAGGCACCTCCTGCCTACCCGGCCTACCACGCCTACCGCGTCCTCGTCCTCGTCCTGACATCCTAATAAAGGAAATAAAGACATTAGCACATTAATAAATGTGCCGAAGCTAAACACTTGCGTCCTAATGCATTGGACAACAATAATTCATTCCACGTAAGCACATAATCACATAAGCACCTACGAATTTCATTCCCGGATAATGATAGTCCCAATGTGTTACTATAGTTCCGGTTGGAAGCAGCAGTGATCAAATGCCTTTCCAACAAGACTACTAGAAACTCAAGGGTCCAATCAACATCCTAGAAACTACATTCCATACCCACATAATCACATAAACATACAACATTACACTAAGTCTCTATCAGACGAGACGAACCCATTGTGATACTAATCACTTCCCACGTACCCAAAGTATTCAAACCCGGTACGCTCTGATACCAAGTTGTAACGCCCTCAAAATAAACTCAATATATGTATATCATCAACATACATTATTTAAAGAAAACAATCTATTAATTCATTCATCAGAGTATTACTAAATAAAAACATTACATGTAACATCAAATTAAATGCCCTATGGGCTTACATCTTTCCAAGCCAACACTTGGACACAAATTATGAGTTCTAACTCAAATACAATTAAAGCCCTAGGCTTGATTATTTATCAAATAAAAACAAACTACTAAAGATAGTCTTCAAATTTCAAATCCTTCCATGCTAAGTCCTGGGAGGTAGCTTATCACCTGGACCTGAAAATGATGTTCCCATAAAGGGTGAGCCACAGCCCAGTAGAAATATACTAAACCACATATAAGCAATGAATAAAGCAATAGCATTCAACAGATGGTTAACCAAGACAATCAATTACTTCATTTTACAGTCTCATGACACTATTGTCTAAGATACGTTTTACTTTCTAACTTTATCAACATGGCTCAGAACCTGGCCAAACTTACAACAGTGAAATATATATATCATATTCACATCCTTCCAATATCAACAAACAAATGAGACTCAAGCTCAAATCAAAGCACTTCATACTTCCAGATTGATACACATTTTAGTGCTGTATCAATAAAACACTTCTATATAAATAAGCACACATAAAAGTGATGCTAATGGAGTCCATCCCCTATCTCCTCCCAAACAAAATCCGGTTTAGAGGTCCATCCCCTATCTTCCCCTAAACCGTGGAGTACATCCCCTATCTCCTCCCACACAAAACAATGTATGCAAATGCAATGCTCAATCAATACACGTATTTTCTGTATCAATGCAATAGTCAAAATTAATGACTTAACCAATGTGATTAGTTTCAGTTATTCCTAATCCACATGCAATGTCTACAACAATCACGACTATCCTCCACCGATAGCCCAAAACAGTTATTTCTAAACTGAAAATAACTATGTCAACAATTCAATAGACAAATGATTCAAATTATCCAACTACGCCATTTAATCAATGAATTTCCCAATTCCATGAATTAATTATACAAATTAATTTAATAATACAACTAGGGTTTTTCCCAAAATTTACCAAAGTATCCCCAACATATCAAAATACCAAAACTTAGAACAAAACCTATAAAATGGAGTAGGAAATCCCTACCTCGAAGAAAACAACCCAAATGGTGAAGACAGAGATGAGTGCCCAAATACCAATGTGCTCCAAATCACCAAATGTTCAGATTAAATGAAAGCCCTCAACTCCCTCTATATTTTTAATAAAGCAACTAGGGTAGAAACACCCTCTAAATAGATCAAACCTAAGAAAGAAGGTGAGTAGGGAGAGAGAGGAGTCGGACCTAGGGTTTGGAATCAAAAGAAGATGAAAAAGACTGATCAAAACCCGCTGCTGTGTATATAAACTGGACAGGCTCGCTCGAGCGAATACTTGGTCGCTCGAGCGGCCAGACACAGAGAAGCTACGCTCGAGCCAAGGAAGCCTTGCTCGAGCCAACAACCCAAAAGCTCGCTCGAGCGAAAGAAAACTCGATCGAGCGAAGAACTCAAACCCTCAGGTCTGTAACCAGACACACGCTCGAGCGAAGGAACTATCGCTCGAGCGAAGAACGAACTAACTCGCTCGAGCGAAGAAAATCTCGCTCGAGCCAAGAATGCAAAGCTACAAGTCCAAATCAGACGCAAACTCTCGCTCGAGCTACCAAATCCCGGCTCGAGCGAAGAACCAAAAACAACATCTCGCTCGAGCGACAAACTCCTCGCTCGAGCGAAGATCCAAAATTCTGGACAGCAACACTTGGTTTCTAAACCCAACCAACCTGAAACAAACCTGCCCAACACATCCTATAAGTCCAAATGAGAAAATAAGGGACAACAACAACAATTATACAATGACAGAATCTACGGAACCTAAGTCCGGATACAATAATCAAATGGGAAAAGACCAATAATCAAATGGGAAAAGACCGGGGTCGCTATAACCTCCCCCCCTTCAAAGAATTTCGTCCCCGAAATTAAGCATAAGTTTTTGAAAACAGATTTTTTTTTTTTTTTTTTTTTGACAATTCATTAGTAAACATCTTGACCCAAAACTGGTCATTTCATCTCTTTATCAAGAGACATCTCACATTATATATATAACACAACATATATCTCAACCTGTATCATTATTATGCATTATTCCTTTAAATGTTAACAATTCTCATATCATATTCAATCGCATGATATATACAACCCATTCAACAATGTACTCAACGGATGCAATATTACACTAAACTTCTATAATGAAGCAAGTTTCAAGATACACCCATTTACCAATACAAACTCAATGTTTTACAACTTAAGACATATATAAAGCTCTTAAGTTCAACAATATAACAAAATCTAATTATAAGATTACAAATCAACAAACATGTCCGGATATTTCTGGCGGACTTCCAACTAACGTTCCCAAGTGGCTTCCTCCACTCCGTGGTGTTTCCACAAAACTTTGACCAAAGGGATGGTTTTGCCTCGCAAAACTTGATCCCGTCTATCCAAGACCCGAACCAGTCTCTCCTCATACGAGACATCCTCATCAACCACTAAATTGGTCCAATCCAACACATGTGATGGATCCGGCTCATACTTCCGAAGCATACTCACATGAAACACGTCATGTACTCTGGACAGCTGCGATGGTAAAGCTAAACGATAAGCAGCCTCGCCAATCCTCTCAAGGATCTCAAACGGACCAATGAACCGAGGGGACAACTTCCCGCTCTTCCCAAACCTCATCAAACCCCGCCTAGTTGATATCTTCAGAAAGACATGATCACCCACCTCAAACACCAAAGGTCTCCTCCTACGGTCGGCATAAGATTTCTGACGACTCTGTGCTGTAACAAGCCTCTTACGGATAATCTCAACTTTCTCCGTCGTTTCCCTCACCAACTCCGGACCCAACAGAGGTGCATCACCCACCTCGGCCCAACAAACAGGAGATCTACACGGTCGGCCATACAAGGCCTCAAATGGTGCCATACCGATACTAGACTGGAAACTGTTGTTGTAGGCAAACTCCACCAACGGCAAGTGCCTCTCCCACGACCCACTAAAGTCTAGAACACAACCCCGAAGCATATCCTCAAGGATCTGAATAGTACGCTCGGACTGCCCGTCAGTCTGAGGATGATAAGCCGTGCTAAAGGTCAACTTAGTGCCTAAGGCACTCTGCAGACTCTGCCACAACCTGGCAGTAAAACGAGGATCTCTATCTGAGACGATCGTCACTGGAACCCCGTGTAACCTCACTATGTCCCGAATGTACAAATCGGCAAGATGATTTACCGAATCTCTCACGCGCATAGGAATGAAATGCGCCGACTTAGTCAACCGGTCTACAATCACCCAAATAGCATCACTACCCCGCTGAGTCCTCGGAAGACCCACAACAAAGTCCATAGTGACGTGTTCCCACTTCCACTCGGCAATAGGCAAGGGTTGCAACAAACCCGCCGGCCTCTGATGTTCGGCCTTCACTTGCTGACAAGTAAGGCACTTAGATACGAAAGCTGCCACATCTCTCTTCATACCCCGCCACCAGAACTGGCGACCCAAATCCCGATACATCTTAGTGCCTCCCGGATGCACCGCAAGGCATGAATGATGGAACTCTCGGAGTACCTCCTCTCGGCAAGACTCCGGCACAAACAGACGGTCTCCGTATCTCACACTCAGGTCGGAATTCGCCGTCAAACCCTTCTCAACCTTCCCACCGGAAATCTTCTCACGAAGCGATTCTACCTCAAGGTCACCCCTCTGAACCTCTAACACTCGAGTCACAAGTGTAGGCTGTGCAACAACAGAAAACAAGGCCGCAGCCTCAACGGATTCGCCCAAAAGTAAATCAAACTCCCCAAGTGCACCCAACATCTCCCATTCTCGGATGGCTATACTAGCTATGACACCAACAGGTTTTCTGCTAAGGGCATCGGCCACCACATTGGCCTTTCCCGGATGATAATGCAATTCAAAGTCATAATCCTCTATGAACTCCATCCACCTCCTCTGCCTCAAGTTCAAGTCTTTCTGTGTAAACAAATATTTCAGACTCTTATGATCCGAGAATACCTCGAATCTCTCACCATACAGATAATGCCTCCAAATCTTCAAGGCAAATATCACAGCTGCTAACTCTAGGTCATGCGTAGGGTAATTCTGCTCGTGAATTTTCAACTGACGTGAGCCATAGGCAATCACTTTCCCCTCCTGCATCAACACACAACCCAGACCCTCTCGTGAGGCGTCACAACAGACTGCATGACCCAACCCTCTCTCTGGAATAATCAAGACTGGAGCGGTGGTCAGTCTAACTTTCAACTCCTGGAACGACTTTTCACAAGTCTCACTCCATACAAATTTGACTCCCTTCCGAGTCAATCTAGTCAAAGGCGAAGCTAATCTGGGGAAATCTTTCACAAACCGACGATAATACCCAGCTAACCCCAGAAAACTGCGGATCTCAAACACACTCTTAGGCTGTGCCCAATCTTGCACCGCCTCAGTCTTGGATGTATCAACAGACACTCCTTCCCCAGAAACTACATGGCCTAAGAACTTGACCTCTTCTAGCCAGAACTCACACTTTCCAAACTTAGCATAAAGCTTATGGGCTCTAAGTAACTCAAGCACCACTCTCAAGTGTTCCTTGTGCTTCTCCTCAGAAGGTGAATAGATAAGGATGTCATCCACGAATACGACCACAAAACGATCTAAAAATTCCCAGAATATCCGGTTCATCAAATCCATAAAAACTGCCGGTGCATTGGTGAGCCCAAATGGCATCACCAGAAACTCATAGTGGCCATACCGCGTACGGAATGCCGTTTTCGGAATATCCTCCTCCCTGACTCTTAACTGATGATAACCCGATCTCAAGTCTATCTTCGAAAAACAACGAGAACCCTTCAACTGATCGAACAGATCATCTATACGAGGCATAGGGTACTTATTCTTAACCGTAGCCCGATTCAATTTTCGGTAATCTATACAAAGTCTCAAAGCACCACCTTTCTTTTTAACAAAGAGGGCCGGTGCTCCCCACGGCGAAACACTAGGACGTATAAAGCCCTTAACTAGCAACTCCTGGAGCTGAATCTTCAACTCAACTAACTCGGCTGGGGCAAAACGATAAGGTGCCATAGAAATCGGCGCCGTGCCGGGCACTAGGTCAATAGAGAACTCAATCTCTCGATGCGGTGGCAAACCAGCAAGATCCTCTGGAAAGACGTCCAAGTACTCACAAACCACCCTTGGCAACACAATCTGAGTCTCAACATCCTCACTAATCGAAAGGTTAGCAAGTAGACTACTAAGCTCACTCCGTCCTCGCGGAACATACCCCGGTGGCAACACATTACCAACCCGGTCCCCCAGAAAATGAAAATACTCTCCGCTCACGGTACAACAAGTGACTCTCTGGCGGTAGCAATAAATAACTGCCCGGTATGACGATAACCAGTCCATACCCAAAATAACATCGAAACCTCTCATAGGCATAACTACAAAGGAAAATGGGATTCTATGGTAATCAACCTCTATATCACAACCCCTAACACCTTGTTTCAAAATCAATTCACCCCCAAGAGGTGACACTACACAAATAGGAGATACTAACTGTGCTAACTCCAACTCCAAAACAGATGCAAATGCAGCAGACACAAAGGAATGGGATTCACCCGTATCAATCAAAACATTAGCAACCGAGTTGCAAAACAAGAAGGTACCTCTCACAACTGATGGTGCCGGCACAAGATCCTGCGCGGTAACAGCGTACAGGCGCCCAGACGACCTCTGATCAACCTGCTCACCCCTAGGAGCATAAGATTGCTGTACCGACTGGGACGATGAAGCCCCCTGATTGGCCCTCGAGGCCTGACCCGACTGAGCTGGCTGCTGACCCTGAATCGGCCTCAAACCAGTTGCACCAGGTGTGCCACCCAACTGCGGGCAATACCTCTTCATATGCCCTGGCTGACCACATTGATAACACGAGAGTGGCTGGCCTCTACCCTGACTCTGGCTCTGAGATCGAGCCGAAGATGATGCTGCCCTCTACACTCCTCCCCTCTGAGGACAAACTGGAGACTTGTGGCCCAGCTGGCCACACTTGAAACAGGTAATGTCTCCTTGACTGCCTTTCCCCGAACTAGCACTCGGCACAGGAAAAGTCGATCTAGAAAAGCTACCCTGAGACTGCTGAGGATTAAAACCCTTCTGTCTCCTACCATCACTCTGACCATCCTGACTCCTTTTGGAGCCCTTCTGTCTTTCCTCCTCTTCCTGCATCATAATTTCCATGTGGGCTGCAACATCAACCATACGCCCATAATCCCGAATCATAGTTCCCCCAACTCTCAACTTGAGGCCACGCCTCAACTTCTTCTCAAACTCAATACAACGGCGTTCCTCAGACGCCACCAACTCAGGTGCAAACCTGGACAAACTAGTAAATGCAGCCTCAAACTCGGCCACTGAAGAACTCGACTGCTTAAGCTGACAAAACTGGTCTCTCAGCTTCTCCCTCACTGCTGGAGATAAGAACTTCTCCTGGAAAGCATTCACAAAAGCCTCCCATGTACCTCCTATACGACCCTTAGTAAACTTCCACCACTGACCCGCATCCCCCTTCAACTGGAAAGATGCCAAGGTCACTTTCAACCCCTCGTCTTCGATGCCAAGCATCTCAAACGTCTTCGTTGTCTGTTCGAGCCATTCATCTGCCTTAAGCGGCTCTTTAGGATCACCAACAAATTCATCCGGGTTAGACCGAAAGAACTCCCTCTTCAGAAAGGAAGGTCCTGCATCTGCAACAACATCCCGAGCTTGATTCTCAGCTCTGAGAATGCCTACTGACTCCCTGAATGCCCCTGCTATCTCTCGG
The DNA here is from genome assembly GCF_055761805.1 of Camellia sinensis. Taxonomy (NCBI): domain Eukaryota; kingdom Viridiplantae; phylum Streptophyta; class Magnoliopsida; order Ericales; family Theaceae; genus Camellia; species Camellia sinensis. The sequence continues at coordinate 107,367,571 of NC_138962.1, forward strand.
GCTAGAGCGCCCATAGCCTGCTGGCCTACTGGCTCGGCCACATTGGCCTGGCCAATACCCTCCTGAACTGCCGGAATCTCCTCTGGCACAGGCACCTCCTGCCTACCCGGCCTACCACGCCTACCGCGTCCTCGTCCTCGTCCTGACATCCTAATAAAGGAAATAAAGACATTAGCACATTAATAAATGTACCGAAGCTAAACACTCGCGTCCTAATGCATTGGACAACAATAATTCATTCCACGTAAGCACATAATCACATAAGCACCTACGAATTTCATTCCCGGATAATGATAGTCCCAATGCGTTACTATAGTTCCGGTTGGAAGCAGCAGTGATCAAATGCCTTTCCAACAAGACTACTAGAAACTCAAGGGTCCAATCAACATCCTAGAAACTACATTCCATACCCACATAATCACATAAACATACAACATTACACTAAGTCTCTATCAGACGTGACGAACCCATTGTGATACTAATCACTTCCCACGTACCCAAAGTATTCAAACCCCGTACGCTCTGATACCAAGTTGTAACGCCCTCAAAATAAACCCAATATATGTATATCATCAACATACATTATTTATAGAAAACAATCTATTAATTCATTCATCAGAGTATTACTAAATAAAAACATTACATGTAACATCAAATTAAATGCCCTATGGGCTTACATCTTTCCAAGCCAACACTTGGACACAAATTATGAGTTCTAACTCAAATACAATTAAAGCCCTAGGCTTGATTATTTATCAAATAAAAACAAACTACTAAAGATAGTCTTCAAATTTCAAATCCTTCCATGCTAAGTCCTGGGAGGTAGCTTATCACCTGGACCTGAAAATGATGTTCCCATAAAGGGTGAGCCACAGCCCAGTAGAAATATACTAAACCACATATAAGCAATGAATAAAGCAATAGCATTCAACAGATGGTTAACCAAGACAATCAATTACTTCATTTTACAGTCTCATGACACTATTGTCTAAGATACGTTTTACTTTCCAACTTTATCAACATGGCTCAGAACCTGGCCAAACTTACAACAGTGAAATATACATATCATATTTACATCCTTCCAATATCAACAAACAAATGAGACTCAAGCTCAAATCAAAACACTTCATACTTCCAGATTGATACACATTTTAGTGCTGTATCAATAAAACACTTCTATATAAATAAGCACACATAAAAGTGATGCTAATGGAGTCCATCCCCTATCTCCTCCCAAACAAAATCCGGTTTAGAGGTCCATCCCCTATCTTCCCCTAAACCGTGGAGTACATCCCCTATCTCCTCCCACACAAAACAATGTATGCAAATGCAATGCTCAATCAATACACGTATTTTCTGTATCAATGCAATAGTCAAAATTAATGACTTAACCAATGTGATTAGTTTCAGTTATTCCTAATCCACATGCAATGTCTACAACAATCACGACTATCCTCCACCGATAGCCCAAAACAGTTATTTCTAAACTGAAAATAACTATGTCAACAATTCAATAGACAAATGATTCAAATTATCCAACTACGCCATTTAATCAATGAATTCCCCAATTCCATGAATTAATTATACAAATTAATTTAATAATACAACTAGGGTTTTTCCCAAAATTTACCAAAGTATCCCCAACATATCAAAATACCAAAACTTAGAACAAAACCTATAAAATGGAGTAGGAAATCCCTACCTCGAAGAAAACAACCCAAATGGTGAAGACAGAGATGAGTGCCCAAATACCAATGTGCTCCAAATCACCAAATGTTCAGATTAAATGAAAGCCCTCGACTCCCTCTATATTTTTAATAAAGCAACTAGGGTAGAAACACCCTCTAAATAGATCAAACCTAAGAAAGAAGGTGAGTAGGGAGAGAGAGGAGTCGGACCTAGGGTTTGGAATCAAAAGAAGATGAAAAAGACTGATCAAAACCCGCTGCTGTGTATATAAACTGGACAGGCTCGCTCGAGTGAATACTTGGTCGCTCGATCGACCAGACACAGAGAAGCTACGCTCGAGCCAAGGAAGCCTTGCTTGAGCCAACAACCCGAAAGCTTGCTCGACCGAAAGAAAACTCGATCGAGCGAAGAACTCAAACCCTCAAGTCTGTAACCCGACACACGCTCGAGCGAAGGAACTATCGCTCGAGCGAAGAACGAACTAACTCGCTCGAGCGAAGAAAAGCTCGCTCGAGCCAAGAATGCAAAGCCACAGGTCCAAATCATACGCAAACTCTCGCTCGAGCTACCAAATCCCGGCTCGAGCGAAGAACCAAAAACAACATCTCGCTCGAGCGACAAACTCCTCGCTCGAGCGAAGATCCAAAATTCTGGACAGCAACACTTGGTTTCTAAACCCAACTAACCTGAAACAAACCTGTCCAACACATCCTATAAGTCCAAATGAGAAAATAAGGGACAACAACAACAATTATACAATGACAGAATCTACGGAACCTAAGTCCAGATACAATAATCAAATGGGAAAAGACCAATAATCAAATGGGAAAAGACCGGGGTCGCTATACATCGGTCTTAATGGAAAAATTATGGTTTAATTTTTTGAATTCAAAAGGTCTACATTGAGATTTTCTTGTTCTTAAAAGATGTGTACAAGAAATTTTTCTATATGATATTATAGGTGTTGTTGGATGTCTATTATAGTCATTTTTATTTAAAATATAATTGTCATTAAATTAATATTTCATTAAATTTATGCATTGAGCTAATTAGATATGTAAAAATAGAATTTTCCCTCTTACGATTCAAAAGAGGTAGATAGTAAACTCTCAATTGTTATGAAAATCTGAGATGATATTGGTATGAAAAAATAAATACTAAATAAAAATGGTATGACAGATTTTGTGTTTGTTAGTTTGTACCTTGCAGTAGGCTACCTAAGATCTACATGGGGAATGTATTGGATGATGGGCCAATATTCTTCCCCCTTTTCACACTTTTGTTTCAGTATTGGATTACATTGCCCGATGTCCAGTGACAAAAGCAAGGGAGGGAGTCCTTGTTCTGGAAAGGTCATAAGCTCAGGGCAATCCCAGATCTGTAGATGCAAAAGAGAGGGAGGCAACCCTTCATTTGGAAAGGACACGAGCCTAGGGTAACCCCAGAATTCAAGTGTTTGGAGAGAGGTGAGGTTTTGAAACTCCTCATAAGAGAGTCTTTCCAGATTTGGGAAGTGGAGGATGGTCAAATTGAGAAGAGAGGTGGGCAGGAACATCCCTTCTTCTGGAAAGGACACCGTATCTCTCCACGGCCAATCTCGGCCTTGAAGTTGGAGTGTTGTAAGAGAAGAGAGTTTGTACAAACCCCACTTTAACGGAAGTGGAAGTTGACCGACGTCGTCCCCTCTCAAATTCCCGATTTCAAGTGAAGTGATGTTGGTGGGGAAACTCCCTTCCTTGACAAAGTAGGAGACCATTCCTGCTCTGCATTTATATAAACACAGCTTTTGAAGCGAACTGAGTTGGTTCATGTTGTTGTTGTTCTCATCATGACCACCAAGTGACAGGGGCTCCAGATTATAACAATAGTTTATCTGCAATTCACTGAGATTCCTGAGATTATTGGCTTCAGGTAAAGATTTGAGACTCCCACAAAATTCGATACAAATAGTTTCAAGAGATGGACAGTCAATTTTGATCCCTTCCGCTACAAAAAGTGACTCCAGATTTTCACACAACTCAATCCCAAGTTGTTTTAGTGTGGATGGTAGCCCACCTCTTGACAATAAATATGTGAGTGATGCACATTTAGAAACCAGCAACTCTTGCAGATTATTGAGTGTCATCAACTTGGGTAGCGACTCCAAAGCATCACAATTTGAAACCCTAAGTTCTCTCAGCATAGATGGCAAACCTTTCATTGGAAAAGAGATAAGACTTGCACAATGGTGGATTCTAAGCACCCCAAGAGATGTGTATGTGTGCAGATCTTGTGGCAATTTCTTCAGCATTCCACACTCTTCAATTGTTAAATACTCGAGTCTCGTCATGCAAGGCAGCCCCTCATGTTGTTGCTTTTTCCAACCTTCTCCTCCTTTTTCTTGCTCTTCTTCAAACAAGCAAATGACTTTAGGGCAATGAGAAATCTTCAAATGGCAGAGGCAAGGGAGACATACTTGTATTCTCACCTTATTCCGCCACAATGTTTTGAGTTCTTGGCAGTTACTAATGTCCAATTTCTCGAGTCCCATCAAATCTTGAGTAAACCATGTCGGTAGGAACGCCAGTTTTTCAATATCAGAAATGCTCAAGGCAATTATTGAAGTCAAATGGTTAGGCATTTCATTAGCCAGTAACTCTTCATCAGTTGTGCTTGGATCACAGACGGAGTTGAGAACTGTAACATGGCTTTCTCTTGGGAGAATAACATTATTCATTGACAAGGACGCGAGTGATGGTTGAATGAGGCTCGAAACATCAATCAACAACTGCGGACAACCATCAATTTTGAGAGAATTGAGACAAGGAAGATCATTTGGTAATCTTCCAACAAGTTTGGGACAATTTTTTATGGAAAGCTCACTGAGATGACCGAACGGCTGAACTCCCTCTGTTTCAAAAGCGGACCATTCCTCCCATTCTGGCATAAACTCAAAGCTCAGTCTCTCTAGAGAAAGGAAAGGTTTGGCACCACACTGCTGCCCATAGAACTCACAACCCAAGCGCTTTATTGCACTCATTCCTTCAATGTAAAGGTCTTTACGCAAGGGTAGTTGTCCAAGTGGTGGCAAAGATCTGCAACATTTGCTACCTTTTAATTGCATGAACACCATTTTGGAGAACGAAACATCTCCAACCCAGTTTGGAAATTTTGTACTGCCATACCATTTGATGGTGAGTCGTTCCAACAATTTGAAAGGTCTCATCACATCTAGCACATCCCTCTCAACTATGTCATTCTGTGAATGGTGAGATTTACCCCATTCTAGTGATAACTCTTTTAACTCCTCCTTAGACATAAAATTGGCCTCCCTTGCATCCTTAACACCACTGACATTCTCCAGTCTTGATATGTGTATTGCCCCTCGAATGTGCGATAGGTTTTTCAACTCTCCTATTTTACGCCCACAGTCTTTACCCACCATAAAATTTGACAATGTTTGGAGATTAGTTAATTTACCTATATGTGGCGACATCTCTTCTGATGATGGAATATGCACTCCAGTCATGTCAAAATGGCGCAAGTTCACTAGCCTCCCTATGTTTGGAGGCAACTTCCGAAGTCGACGACAAAATTTCAAAAACAAGACTTGTAAATTGTAGAGAGTTACTACCGTGTCAGGTAACCTTGTAATCCCAGAACAGGATACATCAAGGTACCTCAAATGCTTTAGATCTCCAATGGAATCTGGTAGTTCATCCATGCTATTATAATGTAAACGCAACTCACATAAGCATTTTAACTTTGGCAACAAATCATGAAACAAGTACCTCGTTGCATGGAAACTCAGTGGAAAAAACTGTAAGAATGTTCGTAAGCATTTGGCATCATCAAAAACTTTCAATTTTTTGATTCCATCAATGTAGTTACCAACATAAGATGCATGTCGAGCTTTGACAGAAATCTTGCTCTGCCTGCCACCTTCTAAATTATTTTCCAACCTAAAACATTTGTCCCCTGCGACATCTTGAGCCAAATCATTGATGAGGTCATGCATTATGAATAGGGATTTGTTACCACTTAACGGTTGAAAAAATGATCTTGACACCAATTCATGAAAATACTTGCGGCCTAAATCTTCCATTTGGTCTCCACCTTTTGGTTGCTCAATTAAACCTTCAGCCATCCATAGCAAGACTAATTCATCCTCCGTGAATCCGTAGTCCTTTGGGATAATTGCACAGTAGGAAAAGCACCTCTTCAACTGGACAGGGAGATGAAGGTAGCTCAATTTCAATGCTGTGAGAATGCCACTTTCCTCATTCCATATATTGTTGTTTAGTATCTCTATCCATTCACGTTCTTCTTGTTTACAGCACAATAAGCTGCCAAGAGCCCTCGCTACCAAAGGTAAGCCTTTGCACCTGTTCTTAACAATTTTCTTACCAATTGATTCCAATTCTTTGTATTCCTCAATATTTCTGTTCTGAAATGCATGTTGGGAAAAGATTAACCAACAATCGCCATACAATAAGTTGTGCTAATTGTGATATTTATCCATTCCCATCTGCTTTGCAACACCTCTGTCTCGCGTTGTCACAATGATTTTACTTCCAGGTGCTCCAGCTCCAAATGGGGATCGTAACAAATTCCATCCATCACGTCCATAGTCCCACACGTCATCTAGGACAAGCAAAAACTTTTCCCCTGCCAACGTTTTGCTAAGTTGAACTTGAACCTCATTTAAGTTACTAAAATTACATGAACCGTGAGTGAACGACTCGAGAATTGCCTTTGTTATCCTCGTAACTTCGAAGCCATCAGATACACATACCCATGCTTTTAGATTGAAATGATTTTCCACTCGGTCATCATTGTAAATGTGCTGAGCTAGTGTAGTCTTGCCAATCCCACCCATTCCTACAATAAGAATTACATCAAAAAAGTTTCCAGCAGGAGCATCCGCAAGCAGCAATTCGATAATTTGCTTGATGTCTTCATCTCTGCCATGAATGTGAGGCTCCTTCAAACATGTAGTTTGTGATCTCTGCCGTAAATCTGTAGACATCCTCCCAACAAGTCTGTTATCTAAACCAAGTTCTTTTCCTTTCGTAGCGACTTCTTGTAATTGACTAGTAATCTCAATTAGCTTTGACCCATTTTTTAAATTGAATGGAACAATATCGGAGAGGCGTGGAAACTTAGCTGGTCTTCTTTTGATCGTCATCTCGTCTGCCATTAGCTTCCTTTCGAGATCGTCAGTGGCAAAATCATCCAATATGTCATCTGCATCGTAAGCCAAATGGTAAACCTCTTCAAGCCACTTTTTGATATCCTTGTGGTATATCTGTTTGTTCTCTGCATCAACCAACAGAGTCTCTAAATCCTCTAATGCCTTCTTCAGATTCTGGATGCCAGTGCCAACGTCCACTGTGCTCACTAAGTTGCTAAAATAAGAGGACAATTTATCAACCATAGCTTGTATGAATGGAGAGATAAAGATCCCAAATACATCCATGGTGTTTGTTCTGAAAGAAGGAAAGGTAAGAAATTGAAGAGCAGTTTTACGGCAAAATACAGATAAACAGACTTTGGTGGTAAAGGTAAGAAATTGAGTCAAAATGAGGGTGATGCTATGGTACATTTAGATGTACCATACATTTAGTTATGAACTTATATGATTTTATGTCATAATCAATATCATATTAGTCATAATCACTATCATATTGAGTCATAACTTAGTTATATTCAGTTACTTATTTATACCATATTATCTCATAACCAGATCGTAACTAAATTACTTAAATAATTGAACTCTCAAATAGGCAACCGGCTACACTGGTTAGAAGGGGAAACAAAATTGAATCAGTCATGTTTGGCCCTCTTGTTGGCTCTTCTCCTCCCTCTTCTCTTCCGCCATAGCTGAAGCTTCCAAGGACCACCAGCCTCGTCGGCGATCCGGGCTTCAGCCATGTCGACATCTTCTTCGCAAGCTCTCACTCTTTGGACGTCTCCACCATCGGTTCATTCTAGTTGTTCTTCATCAATCGCAACGATCTTTGTTCTTCATCGATCTCGAGGCTAATCGAACTCGAACTCAATCTCTCTCGCTATTAGCTCCCATTTGAGTTTGCAAATCGCAAATCCGAAATCGAGTTTGAATCAGATCAAATCTATCTTGCTCTTTATCTCAGGTACATTTTTCAGAAAATAAAAAAAATTCATGTATTGTCTTTCATATATTTTTTTCTTAGATTTCATTTGCTAATAAATGAAATATATATATATATATATATATGGTGGTTGCAAAAAAACAAATTTGTTAGATTTCATTTGAGTTGTAAACTAGTTTATATTCAGATTTTGAAGCTCGTTTAGTGTACATTTTCCTGTGGTGCTGTAATCGAAAGTTATATTTGAATTGTTGTCCTCTTGATCTGATCAATTGTTGGATTTGATATGTTATACAGAGAGTTTTTGTAAGTAATTTTATTGTCTGATTGCTTATCAATTGTTAGATTGGTGATTGATTGCTCTATTATATTGGATGAGATTCATAGAGAAAGCTCATCAGTTTGATTTTATTTGAATTAGAATGGAAGATGAAGAGTAAGGGGGAGGAAGAAAAAAGAAAACATGGATTGATTCAAGTTGAAACCTTGGCACAATGTTTTTCTGATCCAGTTAGAACTCAGAGCAAACCTAGTTTTCTTCATCTATAACCATGTATATAAATTATTAAAAGAAATTATAGCATGAACTAATTAGTAGAGATAAATCATGTAGAATATCAATTCTTTTAAAAACTTTACCTACATTGAAGTTCTTTGTGGGAAAATTCCATGTAAATGGTAGATCCCAGTTGTAACTAAGTTCTAAAATATCAAATGCAGGTTTATCATTCATATATGATAATCTATACTATTTTAAATTAATTCTTGTTTTTTCTTTGAATGCAGAGACTAAAAATAAAAAATAAAATAAGAATCTCGTTGTTAAAGTAAAGTTTAGAACTTGAAATTTTTATATTGAATGTACGTCTTCTTGAATTTGGATCAGAACTGAGTGCAGAGTTGTTTGTAACGATTAATTTATTTGATAGGAGCAATAATCTGCAGAGAATTAGTTTAGAATTTTAATTGACATGGTTGTAATCAGTTCAGAAAATACTCTTTTAAGTGGGCTACCTTGTTAGAGACTCTGTATTTACTATTTAGGTGCGCGGTAGTTGTGCAAATAATGGGAGCAATATCATGGCTGGTCTTGGCAGCATATTGTTTGCCATGATATGACCAAGTAGCTGATTACTGCAATGCATGTTATTACTAGAGAAAGGGACTTTGCAGTGACTATAGAAAGGCTACCTTTGTCTTGGGGATCACTAATTGGTTATTGTCATGACTTCTTTTGACTGCATTGTAGTGTAGTAGGTACTCCGTTGTTTTAGGGATCATACTAGTGTATGTACTCCATTGTCCCAGCTTTGAATTACTACCTACGAGCAGTTCAAATGGCATGGCAGTTGTTGTTTCCTTACCTTTTTAAAAAAGTAAAAAATAAAAAATGATCGACGTTAGTTTTTTTCTCAAAGATGATCTTTTTAGAATTATATTTGAAATCTAGTTTGAAACATTGATTGGTTATCTAATTAGAAATAGGAAAAGCAAATCTGACAAGATTGTTGTCTGTTAACAATAGCACCGTATTTGCAGCCAATAAAATAAAGTTAATAGCACCATATTTGCTAATAATGGGCATTTAGTACAACAATATTTTTATGTAGCTTTTTAACTTTGTGATTGTGATATTTGCTTTTTTCTTGAACTGCAGTATCATTCAAAGTGTTGAAGTTTGTAATGTGGATTGTGAATGTATATTTGATCCAATGCCACCAAATTTTTTTGTTTTTGTTTTTGGTTTTTGCTAGATGCATTCTTGAACTCTTGAGGATAAGATGTGATCATTATGGTTACCACTGCTGGCAAAGGATGCAATATCAGGATTGTCTTTCTTGGAGAAAGATGTTAATTTTGTAGTTTTTTGACAGAAAAAAAGATCCTTAGAATACATGGGGTATGTATATAATAAATATAAAATATCTATGTAGACTATTTTATTTCTAGGCTTATTTGACAATTCGTTAGTTGAGTTATTACAATAAACATGTTTATATAAATGGTGGTGGTCTCAATCATAGTTACCAAGAAACTGAGTTGGGGATGGAAAAGGCTTTTTTAGAACCACATTTCTGAGTTATGATCTCCAAAAGTATGGCCCTTTTGGTGCTGCGTGTTTTGACTTCTTTGACTAGGGTCAAACTTGGAAAAAACTCCTCTTTTGGGGGGTGGGGGGCAGTTTTCTCAAACTTTGTAAAATCAAATTTTAGGATTGATTTATGCAAAATCTAGCAAGTAAGGGTCAAATTCCACGAGCTGTGGGTCTCAAAACCAAGCCACAAGAAATAACAAAGTAAGGCTAAAATAAAATCTCAAAATCTTAAGTTTCAGTTCTTCAAAGACATCCTTAAAAAGAGTAATTACAACCCTATATATAAGTAGCCAAGGAAGTTACTTCCTTATGAAGTACTTTGGAATAGAAAAACCACAAAATAACAAGAAGTGGACTAGTGGTAGACATACAATGCAACCACTCCATAACAAGCTAGTGACACATGATGTTCATGCAAACATTCAATGGCAAGTGACATGGTTTTGCATGTAGCCACCTATTAACATGTGTCCTACATGCAACCATCGCACTAAGAAATAGGTGACGTGCTGCTTACAAACAACCACCTCAATAACAAGCTGTGTACAACATAATGCACCTTCTCATTAGTTTTAAATTTGTGATACTTCTGTTGATTTCTTCTCTCAAGTTATTGTCACTACAAAAAATTAAGGTGTTAGAAACCAAAATTTAGGGACAAAATTATTTTTTAGAGACCAAATAATTTTGTTGGAAAAGTGTCGTCATTATAATTTTAGCAACAAAAATTGGACATTAGTGATGAATTATTATCCTTTTGGGATCAAATTTTTTGTCTCAAAAAATAAATCATTTTGAGACCAAATTATTTTGTCCCTAAAAGTCTATTTATTAGTGACATTTTCAAAATTTTGTCGCTAAATGCCTTATTTTTTACTTTTCGGGACGACCTTTTAGCAACTATCCTCATGAAGATGGAAATTGGTCTTTAAATGTCTTTTACAACAAAATTTTCACTTTTAGAGACCAAAACATTTGGTCTCTAAAACTTTTATATGTTGTAGTGTGCCTACCATCTTTTGATTTTGCCATAGCTGATTCCACTTGTTCAAATGTTTGTTTGGGTTCTTATGTTTGAATTCTGAATTTTTTTAAGACCTATAGGGAATTGAATATTTGAGGGCTTGCATCTTTTTTCTTTTGTTCTAAACTTGGCAAGTTGGTAAATACATAGTACTTTTAGATTAAAAAATGTCTTCTCCAAGCAAGAGTTGCGTCATCACTACCTAAGGTACTAAATTTGTATCTTTTAATTTTTAATTTTTGCAAGGTGGGTTTTTATTTTATTTTTATTCTCTCTTATGTTCTTGGGTTTGATGATGGCAAATACCTGTTAGTTTATGTGATGCTGCATAGTTTGATGTTGGATATCCTATGAATGGTGTTGCTTAGTCACATAAAATTGTGTATGTGGAATCATAGAGTATGATTACTGTTGCTTTGTTGCATAAATATTAGTTTGACATGACTTGGCTGTATTGATTGCCATATTCTCATGAGATCCGTGGTTGGTCCTTGGAAAATTTACTTGTTCATGACTTATGCAATATATGATTTGGAAGGATTGCAATTCTTGATCTGGTCTTGATAGATAGCATTACCATTGCTTGATTTTGTTAGTAGTACGAGCTCGTTTGGTAAAGAATACCATTGTGGAATTGTGCACTCCCAAGGGCAGCCCTACGATTTCCATTAGGCGTGTTTTTTTCACTTGGTTTGGTAAGATATTGTTGACTAGCGTTTGAATTACTGTCTCATTTTCTCCATTGCTTCTACGGGACCTTTCAAGCTTAATGGTGTTCCTCTTAGACATGTAAATCAATCTTATTTGATTGATACTTCGACCAAGGTGAACATCTCTGGCGTCAATGTTGAAAAGTTTTTTTTTTTTTTTTGGAACTGGACAATGTTGAAAAGTTTGATGACAAGTATTTTGCAAAGCAAGTCGAGAAGAAGAAAAAGAAGGGAGAAGGCGAGTTCTTTGAGGCAAAGAAAGACATTTGCTTATAATCCTTTACTAAATTGTGAAAAAGGCATTAAATTTTTGTTGTTTTTTTGGACTTATTTAGTTTAAATATTTTTTTGCACTTATTTGGCTTAGATTTGTTTGTTATTACATCAAGCTACCTTCTTTAGTTAAATTCTTTGGCTTGTACTATATTTTAGAATCTTGGCAAACGGGGCCTCATAATTGTGTTGAATCTTTCAGTGCATATCTTCTGAAATGCTACGCTTTGGACAAAATATTGATTGTAATTTTTCTCATATTTCAGAATCAAGGAGAAAAAAAAAGTGGCGTTTTTTCAAAAAACGTCATTTAGAACGCCACTAAATGACGTCATGTGTTAGTTTGTGATGGAAATGTAAGCGGATGTAAAAGATTTTGCGGCATTTTAAAAAACACCGTCTAATAATTTTAATGACGGTTTTCAAACATTGTAAAGCTATTGCGGCGGTCATATCAACGACAAAAATTTTAAACATTGTTGTAATATTTTACAGCATTTTCAGGCTTTTAGCGACATTTTAAAAAACACCACTACAACTCAAATTTCTTGTAGTGTTTCTAATGATAACACAAAACAAAGGGAAGGGTTATGCTGTAATACACATCTTTATTTTCGGTTGTATGGATGGGATGGAAGACAATACGTACGAGCGGGTATGTGTTTCATGGTCCAGTACAATTTTTTGTACGGTGTTCATTACATTATGTTTGAACTTATTAATGATATTTTGTTATTATGGTATTTTTAGGTGCCGCAAGGTCAATCCTATTATTTTCCGTGTATGGATGGGACACAAGAGAGCGCATTGCAAATGGTGGACAAAATTGGAAGCTCATCTTTCAGTGAATCAGGAATGGCGAATAGGTTTTGAACAGATTCGGAACAGATTATATTTGGTTTTGAACAGGTTCTGAAGAGGTTAATTTTAGGTTTTGAACAGATTCTGAACAGGTTTATTTCAGATTTTGTATTTCAGATTCTGAACATGTTAATCTGGTTTTGAACAGGTTTTGAACAGGTTCTAAACAGGTTAATGTGGTTTTGAACAGGTTTTGAACAGGTTCTGAAGAGGTTAATTTCAGATTTTGAACAGATTCTGAACAGGTTAATTTCAGATTTTGTATTTCAGATTATGAACATGTTAATCTGGTTTTGAACAGGTTTTGAATAGGTTCTGAACAGGTTAATGTGGTTTTGAACAGGTTTTGAACAGGTTCTGAAGAGGTTAATTTCAGATTTTGAACAGATTCTGAACAGGTTAATTTCAGATTTTGAATTTCAGATTGTGAACAAGTTAATCTGATTTTCAGATTCAGATTCTGAAGAGGTTAATCTGAATTTCAAATTCAGTCAATTTGTGTAGAATGACAGATTCAGAAGCAGAATCACAGGTTGATTGTTTGAAGCAGAATGACAGGTTCAGCAGAATGAAGTTCAGAATGATGCAGTCCAGAATAAAGCACTCCAGAATTGAAGCTCAGAATGATGCAGTTCAGAATTACATGAAGTTCAGAATGATGCAGTCCAGAATTTCAGAATGATGCAGTCCAGAATGAAGCAGCATGGCTGTGCACTATTGAAGAAGCATTGAGCAGTCCAAAATGAAGCATTTGGTAATAATATGTAATCTGTTGCTGGATATATGTAATCTTTTGCTGGATAATATGTAATTTTTTGGAGTTGTTATAGATTATGAATGTCTAAGTAGCATGGTAAGAGATTACATATTATTAGTAACATTTGGCTGTAAGTAGCATAGATTATGAATGTCTAAGTAGCATGGTAAGAGTTAAATTGAGGTCAATATGATGATTGTTGAACAGAGGTTATAGAAATAAATTTAATGGAATTGAGTTTTGCAGTGTTGTCCATCGAAGCTGAAGCTTAAGAAATAAATTTTATTTTGGGTTTCAAGTACCTATATCCTTCTGTTTTCTGTTTAAATGTTTTAATGATTTCATGAATGAAGATGATGGTGAGTTGAATTTAACAATTGTTAGCAGTTATTTATTAGATCAATTAATAATATGGACATTCTTGGGGAAAAAATGACAGTTTGGGTACTAACATGGTGATTCTTGTGCCTTTTTTCTAATAAATTCTTTTACAGGATATGACAAATATAACACTCATGAACCTCCCCACCTTTCCACTTTACTGCCAAAATTTGTCACCACACCACTTTTCCTTAAAAAAGTAATGTTAGAAAGCAGCCAACAAGCTCTGATAATAACACCTGAAACAAAACCTTAAAAGAAGCCAAGTGAAGGAACTATCAGTTGTGCTATGTTATCTATGCACAGAAAAGTAGATTTCTTTAATGCCATGTTTGATTTACTAGAGTAAAAGTTTCTTTAGTCTCCTTATAGGATGACCACTCAATTACAATGGTGAATAATTATTTCATAATTCAACATGTCCATTATAGAAATTCAAGAAATTCAACATGTCTGGTATAAAGTCAACAAGTCCAACAAGTCCATTCAATCCATAATAATACATGTTTGGTATAAATTCAACATGTCTGACATCATAATCCATAATCCATTCAATTCAACATGTCCATTCATAATCATCATGTCCATCATAATCCATAAATTCAACAGGTCCATTCAATCCATAATCCAACAAGTCCATTCAAGTCCATTCAATCCATTCAATCAACATGTCTGGTATAAATTCAACATGTCTGACATCATAATTCAACAAGTCCATTCAATCCATATAAGAAATTCATAATTCAATCCATATATGTCTGACATCATAATTCAACAACAAATTCAACAATAATTTCAACCTATCAACAGTAATTGAAAATAGAAGTCCATTGAAGTTATAAAGTTCATTCAATCCATAAGGACATACATCAAGTCCATTCAATCCATAAGTACATCCATCAAATTTCCCAAAAGCTATGAACTCAGTAGTTTACATTATAAAATATAAAACAATACAAAATACAATGACATAAAGCACGACATTCAATTTCTTCTCCATCTTTCGAAGCCTTCTACCATGCTCCTGAAATTCATTATCCATCTCATAAACCCTTGTGCTTGGATCGTTAAATTCTTCGCTTCTTATAAATGTATGAGGTGCAACATTGGAGATCACGTCGTAGTCATCATCATCTACGAACTTGAAGTGATTGCAGTGTTCCTCACTATTCTACAATGCATTACAATCAGTTAATCAAATCAAGCTAATAAATTTGCAAACAAATTTCCATAGTACTTACATATTTTGATGGACACACAAAGTACACATGCCCTTTATTTCCATTCTGATTGGTTCGCACAAAATCTTGGTATCAATCTTAAGTAGCTATTGTTACTAGAGGAAGAAGCCATTTTGTAATCTGCATACAAAATAGAAGATAAATATATATATACATACATTAGTAAACATAGCTACTATGAATTAATAACTTAGAGATGAGCTTTTAGATGAATATCTGGGCTGAGAATGAGATTAGGGTTCAAGGGCCAAAACATTTGCTACAATACAAGATAAATATATATATATATATATATATACATACATTAGTAAACATATTAGATTAAGCCATAGATTTTAACTCAAGACAACATTGAACTTGTGCTTAGCTAAACTTGTTATTTTGACAAGAACAGTAAATAAAAAACAAAAATCAACATAATCAAGACCTTAACTGCTATCCCATAATGCCCAAATTCAACAAGAAATTCAAAATCAATTTCTAAATCAAGTATAATCAAGTCCAGAATCAAGACCATTATAGAAATTCAAGAAATTCAACATTTCTGGTTTTAAACTATGAACAAGTCTAGAACCCATAGAAGTCCATAACCTGTTCCGAATCTGTTCAAAACCCGTTCGATTATAGAAACCTGTTCCGAATGAACAAAAATCTGTTCTGATAAATGGATAGATTCAGAATCTGATTTAGAACAGCTTTTGAACAGATTCAGAATCTGTATAGTGGAACCAATGAACAAAAATAATTATAGAAACCTGTTCTAAATCAAATTCCATTCAACCCGTAGAAGTCCATTCAAGAAATTCAAAATCAAGTATAATGAAGTCCATAATCAAGGCCATTATAGAAATTCAAGGCAAAACCCACAATGCCCAAACCCTAACAAACAATCATAACCCTAATAATCAATAATTGAGGAATCTGAAAAACATGTTCTACAAATTCAAGCCAAAACCAAAACCCTAACACAAATTTCAAATTTTTTTTTTCTTAGCAATCAAACAGAAACACAAACCCTAGTTTTTGGTTGTGGTACCTTTTTTCCTGCTAGTCGAGGCACAAAACATTTTCCTTATATTTTTGGTAATAACAGCCACATGCATCCACATACATTCACTTCAACTTGCCTTATTCAAAAATTTAAAATTACACATCACAAACAAGAAGAAACGAAATTTAGCATACATTCTAGAAGAAACTATTTAACATTGATTTTTTTTTTAATTTTCTTAAAGAATATATTGTATAAATTGATAAAATATTTAACTATTGTTTTTTTTTTTAATTGTATTAAAGACTCCTATATATAAATCCACAACAATTGACAAATTAATGTTTATAAATTATAAATCCAGAATGGTACACCAAAAGTTAGTGGTATGCTCATTATAACTAACTGATACACAACTACTTCACCTAAAATTCCGATCGAATATGACAAACTTAACCTTCTAAGTTGGAGACAATTCGGAAGAGACATACAAACTACTAGCTTTTCCTTTGAAACTTATAATCAAACATGAAGAGTGAATTGATTGCAATATTACCTGACTACTATCCCCATCCACAAGATCACTCGTGGCAATTCTACGCTCATACTTAACCAGAGGCCCTGCTTTTCTTACTTCTACAATCAAATCAAATTAAACCCAAATCAAAATGTGAACATCATGCTAAAGATTATTTAAAAAAAATAAAATAAAAGGACAAAAAAAGAACCTCCTCGTCACGAAGCCAAACTCTCGACTTCTTCCACTTATCTTGTCATAGTGCTTCACTTTATTAGCCACCTCTGATGGAGTCAGTTTTGCACCCCATTTATAGCAGAGATTCTAAAAGAAGAATGAAATCGTAACAAATAAAAAAAATATGAATAAATATATGGAGACTGATTAAGGCAATTCATTTGGGTTCTTTGGTATTTTTCTTAATTGACTTGGGTTATTTTTAGGTATTTGGATTGCTCTAAAACACACCCGCAAGTATAACTTTATACACTGTCCAACTTATAGCAAATAATTAATCAAACTTATAACTTTATAACTTTTTAATTAATCAAACTTCACAGAATTTTTTTGACTTATCCTCCTTGTATAAGTTAAGATCTATTCTTATAAATAAGTGATTTATACCCATCGAATTCTGACTCACACAACTCTAAACCTGGTGTTCATGTGCTTCAAATATATTCAAACTTGGCCACTGTTGGCAAGTGGGAGGAAGTGGTACCCATGTCAATTTAAATCAATCCACAAGATAAATTGATCCTGGCTGTTCTCTGATGAGTGAGGAGGCAGATAGCTTTAAATTTCCACTAGCCACAGTGCCTCATTCAGGTGGAATTTCTGGTAAGTTTTTTGAGGATTATTTGGGCTTTTAGAACATGATGAACATTCTTTGTGCATGATTCATATTGGATAAAATGTTTCTTTGACACTATTTTGCTTTGCAGGAACATTGTTTGTTGGAATGTCAAGCCTAAGAATGTGGGTTCATGTCTAAGGACCCCCAATTTGTGCAAGTAATGCCAGAAGTTAAAAGTCTGTACCCTGTACCCAATTCATCCTTCCTAGCCACCAACACTGACTAATGGAAAACCAACACTTACAGCCTATAGGTATTTAGATAGCTTCAATTTCACTTAGTCACCAATAAAAAAGATCAAATCTTAGTGAAGTAAGAACAGTACAGAAAACCACTATTAATTTCAGCTACTGTTTTCCTTTCCTAAATGATAACAATTAGTTTCATTTGGAACTCATGCAAACCCAAGTTCCCTAACACCAGCAAAGAGGTATCCTAATCCCTTTAGACACTAGACAACAAATTTATGTAGTGGGACGGGCTTCTAGTTTCACATTTTTTCCCCCACTTACTCTAACTCCTGTAATTTATTTGGCTTTTTCTTTGTTTTAAATATTTAGCATCAAAATGGCCTCTCTAAAGGTCATTCCTTTAATCTAAATTATATCACCAAATGAACACTACACACATACGAAAGTCTCTAAGCTTTTGTTACCACAACATGACATCTCGCAAAACCCTAAGCCTTTACACTACCATCCAGAACATATGCTACTGCCCTCAAGTCAAAATCTGTGTTTCTTCAATTTACTGGTGCCAACGTTATGCTTTTTTCCCTGTATCATATACGTTCCAAAAGTAAGATCTATTGGTAATTTACCTATACTTTATGAGATTTAGCCACTGTTGGCTTCCCCTTGAAATCTCAATTCATATTTCCATGCCAAATGTGTAGGAATAGGTCATATGGATGTGAGACGAGAAGTTCAGAAGAATGATAAATGTCGGCTAGAAAGTGGTGATGCAGTTTTGATTCATATCATAATAAACTTCTTCCACTCAAAGGATCACTTTATCCTTAAATTTCATTATTACATGCCACATATACAGGAAGGGAGAATATGGATTTTACACATGGAATGAACATGGATGCTAATTGTCAACAAGATGAGTATACTTCTCTAAAGGTCAATACCATAGTCACTCTGGATTCTACTAATGTTTGCGGAGAGGAGGTGAATGCCAGTGATTACAAACCAGATCCTCTAGAAATCCTTGATCATGTGAAGATTAACAATACACTTGAAAGTCCAATATCAACTATAAAAGGTGTTCTGAAGGATTCCAAGAAAAAGGACTTGAGTTTTAATAAAGAGGAGCTAAGAAAAGTTGAAGAAAGGTTGATATAGCGATCCCGGGTTTACCCTTGTTATACAGTGATCCGGACATGTGTCCGTGGATGTTGGTAGTTGTTTATTATCTTGTTTGCAACCTCTTAACTGGTATATTAAGTTATAGGATGTGTTGGGCAGGTTTGTTTCAGGTTGGTTGTGCTTGGGAGCCTAGTGTTGCTGCCCAGATTTTTGGCCCTTCGCTCGAGCGAGGAGTTTGTCGCTCGAGCGAGAGTTGAGTTCGTGTCTGGTGGGTCGAGCCAGAGTGGCTTCGCTCGAGCGAGCGCTTGCTCCTGGTTCTGGACCTGAGAGTTGTGTTTCTTGGCTCGAGCGGTCTGGTTTGTTATTCGCTCGAGCGAGAGGTCTGTCGCTCGAGCGTGCTTCAGGTTGCAGACCTGAGGGTTTGAGCTGTTGGCTTGAGCGAGCATTCTTTTCGCTCGAGCGCACTTTTGAGTTTTTGGCTCGAGCGAGGACTTCTTGGCTCGAGCGAGAGGTTTCTGTAACGCCCTCAAAAATAAACCCATTATATATATATATATCATTGACATGCATTATTTAAAGAAAACAATTTATCAATTCATTCATCAGAGTATTACTAAATAGAAGCATTACATGTAACATCGAATAAAATGCCCTACAGGCTTACATCCTTCCAAGCCAACACTTGGATACAAAATATGAGTTCTAACTCAATACAAGAAAAGCCCTAGGCTTGAATGTTTACATGTACTAATTAATAAAGACAATTAACTAAAGATAGTCTTCTTCAAAATCCAGAAACTGAACCCTCCCAAGCTAAGTCCTTGGAGGTAGCTTATCACCTGAACCTGAAAATGATGTTCCCATAAAGGGTGAGCCACAGCCCAGTAGAGATATACTAAACCACATATAAGCAATGAATAAAGCAATAGCATTCAACAGATGGTTAACCAAGATAATCAATTACTTCATTTTACAGCCTCATGACACTATTGTCTAACACATGTTTTACTTTCCAATTTTATCAACATGGCTCAGAACCTGGCCAAACTTACAACAAACATATGAGACTCAAGCTCAAATCAAAACACTTCATACTTCCAGATTGATACACATTTTAGTGCTGTATCAATAAAACACTTCAATATAGATAAGCACACATAAAAGTGATGCTAATGGAGTCCATCCCCTATCTCCTCCCAAACAAAATCCGGTTTAGAGGTCCATCCCCTATCTTCCCCTAAACCGTGGAGTACATTCCCTATCTCCTCCAACACAAAACAATGTATGCAAATGCAATGCTCAATCAATACACGTATTTTCTGTATCAATGCAATAGTCAAAATTAATGACTTAACCAATGTGATTAGTTTCAGTTATTCCTAATCCACATGCAATGTCTACAACAATCACGACTATCCTCCACCGATAGCCCAAAACAGTTATTTCTAAACTGAAGATAACTATGTCAACAATTCAATAGAGAAATGACTCAAATTATCCAACTACGCCATTTAATCAATGAATTCCCCAATTCCATGAATTTAACCATCTTTTCCCAATTCCAAGAATTAATTATACAAATTAATTTAATAATACAACTAGGGTTTTTCCCAAAATTACCAAAGTATCCCCAACATATCAAAATACCAAAACTTAGATCAAAACTTATAAAATGGAGTAGGAAATCCCTACCTCGAAGAGAACAACCCAAATGGAGAAGACAGAGATGAATACCCAAAAACCAAAGTGCTCCAAATCGCCAAATGTTCAGATTAAATGGAAGCCCTCGACTCACTTTATCTTTTTAATGAAGGATCTAGGGTAGAAACACACCCTAAGAAGATCAATCCTAAGAGAGAAGGTGTGTATAGGGAGAGAAAACTCGTAACTAGGGTTTTGGAATATGAAAGTGTATGAAAAACAGATCTGAAACACGCAGCTGCCTATTTAAACCTGACAGGCTCGCTCGAGCGAAGACTTGGTCGCTCGAGCGACCAGACACAGAAAAGATACGCTCGAGCCAAGAAAACCTTGCTCGAGCCAACAACCATAAAGCTCGCTCGAGCGAAAGAAAACTCGATCGAGCGAAGAATTCAAACCCTCAGGTCTGTAACCAGACTCACGCTCGAGCGAAAGAACTATTGCTCGAGCGAAGAACGAACTAACTCGCTCGAGCGAAGAAAAGCTCGCTCGAGCCAAGAATGCACAGCTATAGGTCCAAATCAGACGCAACCTCTCGCTCGAGCTACCAAACCCCGGCTCGAGCGAAGAACCAAAAATAATAGCTCGCTCGAGCGACAAACTCCTCGCTCGAGCGAAGATCCAAAATTCTGGACAGCAACACTTGGTTTCTAAACCCAACCAACCTGAAACAAACCTGCCTAACACATCCTATAAGTCCAAATGAGCAAATAAGGGACAACAACAACAATTATACAATGACAGAGTCTACGGAACCTAAGTCCGGATACAATAATCAAATGGGAAAAGACGGGGTCGCTATAACCTCCCCCCCTTAAAAGAATTTCGTCCCCGAAATTAAGCATAAGTTTATAAAAAACAAGTTTTTCTCAATTCCCAAAGATATTATATAACAATAATAAACAGCTTGACCCAATACTGGTCACTTCATCTCTTTATCAAGAGGCATCTCACAACATATATATAAAACAACATATATTTCAACCTGTATCAATATTATGCATTATTCCTTCCAATGTTAGCAATCCCCATATCATATTCAATTGCATGATATATATAACACACTCAGCAATGTAATCAACATATGCAATGCTATACTAAACTTCTATAATGAAGCAAGTTTCAAGATACACCCATTTACCAAAACATACTCAACGTTTTACAACTTAAGACATATGTAAAGCTCTTAAGTTCAACAATATTACAAAATCTAAATACAAGATTACAAATTAATAAACATGTCCGGGTATTTTTCGCGGACTTCCAATTCACGCTCCCAAGTGGCTTCCTCCACTCCATGATGTTTCCACAAAACTTTTACCAAAGGGATGGTCTTGCCTCGCAAAACTTGATCCCGCCTATCCAATAACTGAACCGGTCTCTCCTCATATGAGACATCCTCATCAACCACTAAATCGGTCCAATCCAACACATGTGATGGATCCGGCTCATACTTCCGAAGCATACTCACATGAAACACGTCATGTACTCCGGACAACTGCGGCGGCAAAGCTAAACGATAAGCAGCCTCGCCAATCCTCTCAAGGATCTCAAACGGACCAATGAACCGAGGGGACAACTTCCCACTCTTCCCAAACCTCATCAAACCCCGTCTAGATGATATCTTCAGAAAGACATGATCACCCACCTCAAACACCAAAGGTCTCCTCCTACGGTCGGCATACGATTTCTGACGACTCTGTGCTGTAACAAGCCTCTTACGGATAAGCTCAACTTTCTCCGTCGTTTCCCTCACCAACTCTGGACCCAACAGAGGTGCATCGCCCACCTCGGCCCAACAAACAGGAGATCTACACGGTCGGCCATACAAGGCCTCAAATGGTGCCATACCGATACTCGACTGGAAGCTGTTGATGTAGGCAAACTCCACCAACGGCAAGTGCCTCTCCCACGACCTACTAAAGTCTAGAACACAACCCCGCAGCATATCCTCAAGGATCTGAATAGTACGCTCGGACTGCCCATCAGTCTGAGGATGGTAAGCCGTGCTAAAGGTCAACCTAGTGCCTAAGGCACTCTGCAAACTCTGCCACAACCTGGCAGTAAAACGAGGATCTCTATCTGAGACGATCGTCACTGGAACCCCGTGTAACCTCACTATGTCTCGAATGTACAAGGCGGCAAGATGATCTACCGAATCTCTCACGCGCATCGGAATGAAGTGCGCCGACTTAGTCAATCGGTCTACAACCACCCAAATAGCATCACTACCCCGCTGAGTCCTCGGAAGACCCACAACGAAGTCCATAGTGACGTGTTCCCACTTCCACTCGGCAAAAGGCAAGGGTTGCAACAAACCCGCTAGCCTCTGATGTTCGGCCTTCACTTGCTGACAAGTAACGCACTTAGATACGAAAGCTGCCACATCTCTCTTCATACCCCGCCACCAGAACTGACGACCCAAATCCCGGTACATCTTAGTGCCCCCCGGATGCATCGCAAGATGTGAATGATGAAAATCTCGAAGTACCTCCTCTCGGCAAGACTCCGGCACAAACGGACGGTCTCGGTATCTCACACTGAGGTCGGAATACACCGTCAAACCCTTCTCAACCTTCCCACCGGAAATCTTCTCACGGAGAGATTCTACCTCAAGGTCACCTCTCTGAGCCTCTAACACTCGAGTCACAAGTGTAGGCTGTGCAACAATAGAAAACAAGGCCGCAGCCTCAACGGACTCGCCCAGAAGTAAATCAAACTCCCCAAGTGCACTCAACATCTCCCATTCTCGGATGGCTATACTAGCTATGACACCAACATGTTTTCTTCTAAGGGCATCGGCCACCACATTGGCCTTTCCCGGATGATAATGCAATTCAAAATCATAATCCTCTATGAACTCCATCCACCTCCTCTGCCTCAAGTTCAAGTCTTTCTGTGTAAACAAATATTTCAGACTCTTATGATCCGAGAATACCTCGAATTTCTCACCATAAAGATAATGCCTCCAAATCTTCAAGGCAAATATCACAGCTGCTAACTCTAGATCATGCGTAGGGTAATTTTGCTCGTGAATTTTCAACTGATGTGAACCATAGGCAACTACTTTCCCTTCTTGCATTAATACACAACCCAGACCCTCTCGTGAGGCGTCACAATAGACTGCATAACCCAACCCTCTCTCTGGAATAATCAAGACTGGAGCGGTGGTCAGTCTAACTTTCAACTCCTGAAACGACTTTTCACAAGTCTCACTCCATACAAATTTGACTCCCTTCCGAGTCAGTCTAGTCAACGGTGAAGCTAACCTGGAGAAATCTTTCACAAACCGACGGTAATACCCAGCTAATCCCAGAAAACTGCGGATCTCAAATACACTCTTAGGCTGTGCCCAATCCTGCACTGCCTCTACCTTGGATGTATCAACAGACACTCCTTCACCGGATACCACATGGCCTAAGAATTTGACTTCTCTCAGCCAGAACTCACACTTCCCAAACTTGGCATGCAGCCTATGGGCTCTAAGTAACTCAAGCACCACCCTCAAGTGTGCCTCGTGCTCCTCCTCAGAAGGCGAATAGATAAGGATGTTGTCCACAAAAACGACTATAAACCGATCCAAGAATTCTCGGAAGATCCGGTTCATCAAGTCCATAAAGACTGCCGGTGCATTGGTGAGCCCAAATGGCATCACCAGAAACTCATAGTGGCCATACCGCGTACGGAAAGCCGTTTTCGGAATATCCTCCTCCCTGACTCTTAACTGATGATAACCCGATCTCAAGTCTATCTTCGAGAAACAACGGGAACCCTTCAACTGATCGAACAGATCATCTATACGAGGCATAGGGTACTTATTCTTAACCGTAGCCCGATTCAATTTCCGATAATCTATACAAAGTCTCAAAGCACCACCTTTCTTTTTAACAAAGAGGGCCGGTGCTCCCCACGGCGAAACACTAGGGCGTATAAAACCCTTGTCTAGTAACTCCTGGAGTTGGATCTTCAACTCAACTAACTCGGCTGGGGAAAAACGATAAGGTGCCATGGAAATCGGCGCCGTGCCGGGCACTAGGTCAATAAAGAACTCAATCTCCCGATGCGGTGGCAAACCAACAAGATCCTCGGGAAAGACATCCGAGTACTCACAAACCACCCTTGGCAACACAATCTGAGTCTCATTATCCTCACCAATCGAAAGGTTAGCAAGTAGCCCACTAAGCTCACTCCGTCCTCGCGGAACATACCCCGGTGGCAACATATCACCAACCCGGTCCCCCAGAAAATGAAAATACTCTCCGCTCACGGTACAACAAGTGACCCTCTGGCGGTAGCAATCAATAACTGCCCGGTATGACGATAACCAGTCCATACCCAAAATAACATCGAAACCCCTCATAGGCATAACGACAAAGGAAAATGGAATTCTATGGTAATCAACCTCTATATCACAACCCCTAACACCTTGTTTCAAAATCAATTCACCCCCAAGAGGTGACACTACACATATAGGAGATGCTAACTGCGCTAACTCCAATTCCAAAACAGATGCAAATGCAGCAGACACAAAGGAATGAGATGCACCCGTATCAATCAAAACATTAGCAACCGAGTTGCAAAACAAGAAGGTACCTCTCACAACTGATGGTGCTGGCACAAGATCCTGCGCGGTAACAGCATACACGCGCCCAGACGACCTCTGATCAACTTGCTCAACCCTAGGAGCATAAGATTGCTGCACCGACTGAGACGATGAAGCCCCCTGATTGGCCCTCGAGGCCTGACCCGACTGAGCTGGCTGCTGACCCTGAATCGGCCTCGAACCAGATGCACCAGATGTGCCACCCAACTGCGGGCAATACCTCTTCATATGCCCTGGCTGACCACACTGATAACACGAGAGTGGCTGACCTCTACCCTGACTCTGGCTCTGAGATCGAGCCGAAGAAGATGCTGCTCTCTGAACTCCTCCCCTCTGAGGACAAACTGGAGACTTGTGGCCCAGCTGGCCACACTTGAAACAGGTAATTTCTCTCTGACTGCCTTTCCCCGAACTAACACTCGGTACAGGAAAAGTCGATCTAGAAAAGCTACCCTGAGACTGCTGGGGATTAAAACCCTTCTGTCTCCTACCATCATTCTGACCATCCTGACTCCTCTTGGAGCCCTTCTGTCCTTCCTCCTCCTCCTGCATCATGATTTCCATGTGGGCTGCAGCATCAACCATACGCCCATAATCCCGAATCATAGTTCCCCCAACTCTCAGCTTGAGGCCACGCCTCAACCTCTTCTCGAACTCGATACAACGGCGTTCCTCAGACGCCACCAACTCAGGTGCAAACCTGGACAAACTAGTGAATGCAGCCTCAAATTCGGCCACTGAAGAACTCGCCTGCTTAAGCTGACAAAACTGGTCTCGCAGCTTCTCCCTGACTGCTGGAGATAAGAACTTGTCCTGGAAAGCATTCACAAAAGCCTCCCACGTACCTCCTATACGCCCCTTAGTAAACTTCCACCACTGACCTGCATCCCCCTTCAACTGGAAAGATGCCAAGGTCACTTTCAACCCCTCGTCTTCGATGCCAAGCATCTCAAACGTCTTCGTTGTTTGTTCGAGCCATTCATCTGCCTTAAGCGGCTCTTTAGGATCACCCACAAATTCATCCGAATTAGACCGGAAGAACTCCCTCTTCAGAAAGGAAGGTCCTACATCAGCAGCAATATCCCGAGCTTGATTCTCAGCTCTGAGGATGCCTACTGACTCCCTGAATGCCCCTGCTATCTCTCGAGCTAAAGCGCCCATAGCCTGCTGGCCTACTGGCTCGGCCACATTAGCCTGGCCAAATCCCTCCTGAACTGCCGGAATCTCCTCTGGCACAGGCACCTCCTGCCTACCCGGCCTACCACGTCTACCGCGTCCTCGTCCTCGTCCCGACATCCTAATAAAGGAAACAAAGACATTAGCACATTAATAAATGTGCCGAAGCTAAACACTCGCGTCCTAATGCAATGGACAACAATAATACATTCCACGTAAGCACATAATCACATAAGCACCTACGAATTTCATTCCCGGATAATGATAGTCCCAATGCGTTACTATAGTTCCGGTTGGAAGCAGCAGTGATCAAGTGCCTTTCCAACAAGACTACAAGAAACTCAAGGGTCCAGTCAACATCCTAGAAACTACATTCCATACCCACATAATCACATAAATATGTTATCACATAAGCATATAACATTACACTAAGTCTCTATCAAACGAGACGAACCCAATGTGATACTAATCACTTCCCACGTACCCAAAGTATTCAAACTCGGTACGCTCTGATACCAAGTTGTAACGCCCTCAAAAATAAACCCATTATATATATATATCATTGACATGCATTATTTAAAGAAAATAATTTATCAATTCATTCATCAGAGTATTACTAAATAGAAGCATTACATGTAACATCGAATAAAATGCCCTACAGGCTTACATCCTTCCAAGCCAACACTTGGATACAAAATATGAGTTCTAACTCAATACAAGAAAAGCCCTGGGCTTGAATGTTTACATGTACTAATTAATAAAGACAATTAACTAAAGATAGTCTTCTTCAAAATCCAGAAACTGAACCCTCCCAAGCTAAGTCCTTGGAGGTAGCTTATCACCTGAACCTGAAAATGATGTTCCCATAAAGGGTGAGCCACAGCCCAGTAGAGATATACTAAACCACATATAAGCAATGAATAAAGCAATAGCATTCAACAGATGGTTAACCAAGATAATCAATTACTTCATTTTACAGCCTCATGACACTATTGTCTAACACATGTTTTACTTTCCAATTTTATCAACATGGCTCAGAACCTGGCCAAACTTACAACAAACATATGAGACTCAAGCTCAAATCAAAACACTTCATACTTCCAGATTGATACACATTTTAGTGCTGTATCAATAAAACACTTCAATATAGATAAGCACACATAAAAGTGATGCTAATGGAGTCCATCCCCTATCTCCTCCCAAACAAAATCCGGTTTAGAGGTCCATCCCCTATCTTCCCCTAAACCGTGGAGTACATTCCCTATCTCCTCCAACACAAAACAATGTATGCAAATGCAATGCTCAATCAATACACGTATTTTCTGTATCAATGCAATAGTCAAAATTAATGACTTAACCAATGTGATTAGTTTCAGTTATTCCTAATCCACATGCAATGTCTACAACAATCACGACTATCCTCCACCGATAGCCCAAAACAGTTATTTCTAAACTGAAGATAACTATGTCAACAATTCAATAGAGAAATGACTCAAATTATCCAACTACGCCATTTAATCAATGAATTCCCCAATTCCATGAATTTAACCATCTTTTCCCAATTCCAAGAATTAATTATACAAATTAATTTAATAATACAACTAGGGTTTTTCCCAAAATTACCAAAGTATCCCCAACATATCAAAATACCAAAACTTAGATCAAAACTTATAAAATGGAGTAGGAAATCCCTACCTCGAAGAGAACAACCCAAATGGAGAAGACAGAGATGAATACCCAAAAACCAAAGTGCTCCAAATCGCCAAATGTTCAGATTAAATGGAAGCCCTCGACTCACTTTATCTTTTTAATGAAGGATCTAGGGTAGAAACACACCCTAAGAAGATCAATCCTAAGAGAGAAGGTGTGTATAGGGAGAGAAAACTCGTAACTAGGGTTTTGGAATATGAAAGTGTATGAAAAACAGATCTGAAACACGCAGCTGCCTATTTAAACCTGACAGGCTCGCTCGAGCGACTAGACACAGAAAAGATACGCTCGAGCCAAGAAAACCTTGCTCGAGCCAACAACCATAAAGCTCGCTCGAGCGAAAGAAAACTCGATCGAGCAAAGAATTCAAACCCTCAGGTCTGTAACCAGACTCACGCTCGAGCGAAAGAACTATTGCTCGAGCGAAGAACGAACTAACTCGCTCGAGCCAAGAATGCACAGCTATAGGTCCAAATCAGACGCAACCTCTCGCTCGAGCTACCAAACCCTGGCTCGAGCGAAGAACCAAAAATAATAGCTCGCTCGAGCGACAAACTCCTCGCTCGAGCGAAGATCCAAAATTCTGGACAGCAACACTTGGTTTCTAAACCCAACCAACCTGAAACAAACCTGCCCAACACATCCTATAAGTCCAAATGAGCAAATAAGGGACAACAACAACAATTATACAATGACAGAGTCTACGGAACCTAAGTCCGGATACAATAATCAAATGGGAAAAGACCGGGGTCGCTATAGTTTCTGTGTCTGGTCGCTCGAGCGACCAAGTCTTCGCTCGAGCGAGCGTGTTTTATATCAGCAGACAGTAGCGTTTTGAACATCACTTTTTCACTTTCTTTTTTTGATCAAACCCTAGATCCGAGACCCTCTCTCTCTACACTTATATTCTCTCTAAGAATTGATCTCCCTAGAGTGTGAATCTAGCCTAGGGCTTTTGTTAAAAAGATAGAGGGCGTTGAGAGCTTTGTTTTAATCTGAAAAAGTTTGGTTTTGGAGCACGTTGATCTTCGAGTCTTCATCTCCTTTTTGGCTCAAACTTCGAGGTAGGGATATCCTACTCCTCTCTATGGATTTTGTCTTTAAATTTTAGTATTTTGAGATGTTGGGGTTGGTTTGGTAATTTTGTGAAAGTTTGGGGCTTTTGTGTAATTTTACAAAAGTTGGGGTTTTATTCATAATAAACCTAGATGCATGTTTGGAATAGAGAAATGGAATAAATGTTAAATCATTGATGAAAATGGGACCTAAGGGTTGAAATCTTAATTATGGGAATTGACCTAATTACATTGTTTAATTAATTGGGATAATTAATTGTGAGGAATGAGGAAATGAAATGTTGATTGAATATCCATTGTGCATTTATTTTCTGTTTAGAAATAACTGCTTTGGGCTATCGGTGGAGGATAGTCGTGATTGTTGTAGACAATGCATGAAGATTAGGCAGACTGAAACTAATCAATGAAGTGTGTCATGGAACTTGACGGTTGATAGAATACATTAATTATATGTATTGAGTGATTGTATATAGAACCATTGTGTTTGTATACGTTATGTGTAGAGGAGGAGATGGGGGATGTACTCCGCGGTTTAGGGGAAGATAGGGGATGTACCTCTAAACCGGATAGTGTTGAGAGAAGATAGGGGATGAACTCCGTAGATACAGCTCATATGCTTGTCTAAAGAAGTGAAGATAGAGCTTATATGCTTATCTTTGTGATGTGTGGATATAGCTTTTATGCTTATCTGTGGATATTGTGGTTATACATATCTGTTGTAGAATGTGGATATAGCTTATATGCTTATCTGTGGATATTGTTGTTATACATATCTGTTGAGAATGTGGGTAGTGCTTATATGTCTATCCGTTGAAAAAGGGAAAATGAAAGGAAACTTGGACTCATAAGTCGTATGACATAAATATGTGATTTATGTGATTGTATCAGTGTTGGCCATCTATCAATTGCTAATATTTTAGTCATTGTTCATGGTTGGTTTAGTGTATTTCTACTGGGCTGTGGCTCACCCTATATGGGAACATCATTTTCAGGTGCAGGAAGCATGCCACCTCCATGGACATAGCTTGAGAGGCTAGAGGCGGACATAATGTAGTCGTTTTACTTTTGATGTATTACATGTAAATACAAGCCAAGGGCTTAATGTGTATGAGTTAGTACTCTTTGTTGTAACCAAGTGTTAACTTGAAAAGCTGTAAGCCCGTAGGGCATTTGCTTTTGTTGTTAACATGTAATACTTTTTGTAATGAAACTCTGAGAAATGAAAGAATGTGGAACTTTTGAATATCAATGCATGTCTTATTTGTCGGGTTTAATGTTATTATTTCGAGGGCGTTACAAAAATTGTGTCTGTTAATTTTCTCTGTGTGATGGCTAGAGAAATTTGTTAATTTTCTCTGGCCAAATCACATACTCCCCTTGCGATCAAATCACACACACAATTTCAATCCACAATTTCAAGTAACCAAATCCATAATCTAAAAACTCAAAATCGATTCAAGCCTTATCAAAATTTCTAACCTCAACTGTCTTCAAACACGACATCTTACACTCCATCAACAAATCTCTTTTACATTTTTCCCTTCTGACTTATCTAAAAACTCAAAATCGATTCAAGCCTTATCAAAATGTCTGCATGGTTTTTTATTTTATTATTTTTTGTTTTCTCATTTTCACATTTTTCCCTTCTGACTTGTCAATTATTATATACTTCTTGTTTGCAAATGAATGAACCAGCTTTATGAACCTCTCATCATTTTCCAAGATCATGAAAAAAATCCGAGAAGGTTAGAATTTGAATTAAATGACCCAAATAGTTCTTTCTACTGTCAACTCATAGATCACTTGTCATGCTATTAGTAAGCATGAATAAAGATGACTGAAGTGAAAAAGGCAAAGGAGTGATATTAGTTAAAAGGTAAATGAATCCTACTAAAACGAAGAAGTAGAATGTCAAACTGAAAGAAAAGATAAGTGTATACAGGTGACACTCCTTTACTGAATTTACTTTTATAAACTATGACTCCTAGAAAAAATGGAAAAATGAATAAATAAAGTAATGCTTGCAATGTGAACTGACACCGTAATTCAGCGAAAGTACCTGGGAGTTCTAAACAAGAACATCAATGGACACAAGATAAGGAGCTACATTAAGGGTTTTGTTAACAAAGTGAACACGATCTTGAATTTTTTTCTCTGCCACAAAGTTACGCAAAAAATGAAGTGGTATTTAGGGGTTCATTCAACATAGGAGAAAATAGCTTTATGGTTGAAGATACTAGGAATAACTAGTTTGCAAAAACCATCACTTTTTACTAGACTGAAACGGACGGGGATTCTATGAGCACAAGCATTGACAAAGGAATATTTCTACTGACTTGTGCATTAGAGACCAAAGAAAGGTTTGCCTAATGAATAGTACATATAAAGAGGAACATTACTGTGGATTACTAAAATAGTTATGTGAATTGTTGTCAATTGAAAAAAGAAGGGCGTCAATAATTTCAAATAATTCAAAACCTACAAATTAACAAAACTCATCACAGAATTACCTACAATGTTGCTTAAATTCTCTTACATGTGGGAGATGCAAGATAATGCATTAAAATACAGGACATCTAACAAAAGAAAGGGAATTTCTATTACTTAGCAAATGAGCAATTCTGGCATGAATTTAGACCATGTCTAGCAGGGACATCATTATCATTTATCATTCATTACAAGAACCAAGGATGTGAAATGCAAAACAAGGGCATCATTGTCATTTATCAGTCATTATCCTTACAATAACTTTGTGATTGGAGAAAGAGAGGGGAAGATTAATATGATTTTATAATTATCCAATCCTGCTGCTCCTTAAAAAATAAAACAATAAAAAAATAAAATAAAAAAAGCGAACAAAACAATAAAGAAAAAACTAGCCATTGTGTCATTTTATCAAACACCTAGCAGACCCATAATCAGAAGCATGAGACTTTACTCTGTGTGTGTGTAGAATCACCAACAATTCATTCACTTCAATGGTTATATTGGGTAGAATATGAATATCATAATCAAAATACATAACATGTTAATCATTCTGTTTTCTATATTTTTTTTCCCAAATTAAAATCATTCAAGTTGTTCATGGAACCCTTTAAAGTAGAGAAGTTTTGGAGATGTTAGAACTAACGAATGGAATGACTTTAATCTCATCTTAACAATGAATTCCATTTACAGAAACACGCCCGAAAACAGAGTGAGGGTAGAGAATGAGAAACCCATAGACCAGAAGAGAGAGAGAGGGGCAGAGAAAGAGAAACAGACACAACAAACTGACCTAGAACTCACGGTGGTGCTGTAGCTTGATGTCGGTGCAGGATGAACTCACGGTGTGGAGGATGAACCGTCCTCACGGTGGAGGATGAGCTCACGTTGTTCTCTGCTACAGCTTTGTGAAAGAACTATGGATAGATTATTAGGGCACAAAGTTCTAACCAAGGAGTTGAAAACAATTTAGGCGCTAAATCAGAATTTTTTTAGTGCTTTAATTTTGGGTTTATGTAAAGACATGGAAAAATATGAAAAAAAAATAAAAACAAATCATAATTCATAAATTGGACGGGTAATGTGAAAGTATTCCTGCTAAAAAATAAATGTGTGTTTTATGAAATTTTTTAATCGTTAAAATTATAATTTGTTGTAGTGAGAGAGAGATATGAGAGGAAACTAATAAATACAAAAAAAAAAAAAAAATTAGTAGAATATTTTTTTTTCATTACTGCCCAATTTGTCAAAATTTTCCATCCAAAATTAGTGACAAAATAATTTCCTCAGTAAAAGGTCTCAAAATATTAAAAATTATTAGTAACGAAAATATATTTCTCACCAAATAATCTTAAAATATTTAAAATCAAGTTTTTTTTCAAAACAAAATGTAAAATTATTGGTGACGAAAATATATTCCTCACTAATAATTTTATAATTAGTAACAAATTTTTTTCTCACAAAAAGTCTCAAAATTTTGACGCCACCAAAAAAATTTGGCGGAAAAGCCTTCAATGACGAAACTTAATTTTTTCTCACCTAAAAAGAAGTATTTATTGACGCATATAAATTTCGTCAACTATTATTTTTATTTTTTTATTATATGCGGCAAAATTTTATAATTCGTCACAAATTGTTCTTATTTAGTGACGAAATTTATTTTCTTCACTACTTTTCGTCACCATAGGTTACTTTTGTTATAGTGAAAACAGTGTAACTAAGCATATGAGTAATGAATTTTTGAATACTACAACTGTTAGAATACTCACTGGATTCAAGAATCCCCTCACAAAAGTTGCATGGGCATGTTGTAACTGCCTATTAGGAATTAAAAATGTAGGCGTAAAGTTGAGGAGGCCGACGCTGCTGCTGCTCCGACGCTGCTCCGACGCCGCTCGACGTCGATCGATCGATCGATCGATCGATCGAGAGAGAGAGAGAGAGAGAGAGAGAGAGGGGGAAGAAGAGATTAGGAATTTTTGGGTTTGAGATTGAAGATTTTTTTTGTTTTTTTTTTAGGGGGGTGGGGGGACGGAAAAAAGAAAGGAAGGGAGGAGCGGGAATGGAAAAAAAAAAGGGGGCGGGAATAAAAAATAAAAAAATATATATATTTTTTAGTCACAAATGAAATTTAAATAATAAAATAACGTCGTTTAATTTTATTTTTTTTTTGCGGCGGGGGTTGTCGTCATCAAAAAAAATTATTTTTTGTTAAAATATATATTTTTTTTGTAGTTAATGAATTTTTTAAAAAAAATATTATTATTATTTATTTGGTAGAAGTAGGGGTAATATTTTAATGAAAAATATTTTTCACTAAAATAAAAGTTAATTTTTTGTAGTCAATGAAAAATATTTTTTTGCGGCTTTTTTTTTTTGTTACTAAAAATCATGAACTAATTTTTTGTGGTAGAGGAAAGGGAGCGGCAATAGTGGTGAAGATGGTGGATAAGAGATGATGGTGATGGTGATGGTGAAAGAGATTAGTAGTGAAGTTGTGGTAGTGGTAGTGTAAATGGAGTGACAGGGGTGAAGGAGAGGTAATGGTAGTAGTAGTGGTAGTAGTGGTAGTGGTGGTAATGAAGTGGTGGCGATGGCAGTAGTAATGGTAGTCGTAGAGGTGAAGTGGCGACAGTGGAAGTAGTGGTGGTGGTGGAATAGCGTTTGTAGTAGTGTTGAAGGTGGTAGAGGAGATGGGTGGTGAGAGAGATAAATGAGTGAGAGATAGATAGAGGAGAGAGAGGAGAGAGAGAGAGAAAGAACGCAAACATAGTGGGAGAGAGAGAGAGAACAACGCAAACAGAGAAAACGAGAGTGAGAGAGTGAACAACGCAAACACAGTGGGAGAGAGAGAGAGAGAGAGAGAGAGAAAGAAAAAGAGATAGAGAGTGAGAGACAAAAAAGAGACATAGAGAGAAGAGAGATGAACGAGAGAGATAGAGAGAAGAGAGATGAGCGAGAGAGACATAAAGAGAAGAGAGATGAACGAGAGAGACAGAGAGAAAGATAGAGAGAAGAGAGATGAACGAGAGAGATAAAGAGAAGAGAGATGAGTGAAAGAGACAAAGAGAGAAAAGAGATGAGAAAAGAGATGAGAGAAGAGATAGATGAGTGAGAGACACAGAAAGAGACAGATAGACAGACAGACATGCAGAGAAGAGTGATGAGTGAGAGAGAGAAAGAGAAGAGAAAGGAAGGAAGATAAAAAAATGGATGAAAAGATATAGACAAAGAGAGAGAGAGAGAGAGAGAGAGAGAGAGAAAGAGCGAAAAGAGATAAACAAGAGAGAGAGACAGAGAGAGATGAGCGAGATAGCGAGAGAGATAAAGAGAAGAGAGACAGAGAGAGAAGAGAGATGAGAGAGATAAAGAGAAGAAAGATGGACGAGAGACACAGAGAGAAAGAGAGACAGACAGACAGACAGACAGAGAAGAGTGATGAATGATGAGTGAGAGAGAGAAAGAGAAGAGAGATAGAGACATAAAGAGAAAGAAAGAGACAGACAGACAAAGAAGAGTGATGAGTGAGAGAAAGAGAGATAAGAGAGACAGAGACACATAGAGAAAGAGAGAGACAGATAGACAGACAGACAGACAGAGAAGAGTTATGAGTGAGAGAGAGAAAGAGAAGAGAGACAGAGACAGAGAGATAGAAAGATGAAAAAATGGGTGAAAGGAGAAATGTTCAAAAGAGTATGACGACGTCGTTTTTATTTTATTTTTATTTTTTTGTAACAGAAAAATACCGTTGCATTTATTTAAACCATTTTATGACTATATATATATGAAGCCGTCTCAAAACCACAATATATATATATATATATATATTTTTAAACTTTTTTTTTTGCAACGGTACGTATTACGATCGCAAAAAAAATTTTCTTTTTTTTTTCGACTGCAGCTGGTACCGTCGCAAATACTCTTTTTTTTTTTGCGACAGCAATTTCTATCACCGCAAATACTCTATTTTTTTGCGACGCCAAGTTGTGTCGTCTCAAAAAGTCACATTTTTTGGCGACGGCAAGTTGTGCCGTCTCAAAAAGTCACATTTTTTTGAGACGGTAAGTTCTGACGTGTCCAAAAGTCACATTTTTTGCGACGACAAGTTGTGCCGTCTCAAAAAGTCACATTTTTTAGCGACGGCAAGTTGTGCCGTCTCAAAAAGTCACATTTTTTGAGATGGCAAGTTGTGCCGTCGCAAAAAGTCATTTTTTGCGACGGCAAATGTGACGTCGCAAAAAGATCCGCCTCATAAGCCCACTTTTCTTGTAGTGTGGTGTGGTTATGAGATATGTGATTAGTGGTTATGAGTAAAGTGGTGTGGTTATGAGCCAAAGAATGTTGGTTATGAGATATGTGATTAGTGGTTATAGGTAAAGTGGTATGGTTATGAGCCAAAGAGTATTGATTATGAGATATATGACTAATGGTTATGAGATATGTGATGTTAATTATGATCAAAGTGGTGTGACTATGAGCCAAAGGGTGTTATGAGATATGTGATTAGTGGTTATGATATATGTAATGTTAGTTATGAGCCAAAGAGTGTTGGTTATGAGATATGTGGGTAATGGTTATGAGATATATGATTGTTGTTTATGAGATATGTGATTTTGATTATGAGCAAAGTGGTGTAGTTATGAGTCAAAAGAGTGTTTGGTTATGAGATATGTGATTATTAGTTATAAGATATGTGATATTGGTTATGATCAAAGTGATGTGGTTATGAGCAAAAGGGTGTTGATTATGAGATATGTAATGTTGGTTATGAGTCAAAGGGGGATTGGTTATAAGATGTGGTTATGAGTTATATGGGTAGTAGTTATGAGATATGTGATTAATGTTATGAGATATGTGATATTGGTTATGATCAAAGTGGTGTGATTATGAGCTAAAGGATATTGGTTATGAGATGTAGTTATGAGATATGTGATTGTAGTTATGAAATATATGATATTGGTTATCAACAAAATGGCGCGGGTTATGAGATGTGGTTATGAGATATGTGATGTTAATTATGATCAAAGTGGTGTGACTATGAGCCAAAGGGTGTTATGAGATATGTGATTAGTGGTTATGATATATGTGATGTTAGTTATGAGCCGAAGAGTGTTGGTTATGAGATATGTGGGTAATGGTTATGAGATATATGATTGTTGCTTATGAGATATGTGATTTTGGTTATGAGCAAAGTGGCGTAGTTATGAGTCAAAAGAGTGTTTGGTTATGAGATATGTGATTATTAGTTATAAGATATGTGATATTGGTTATGATCAAAGTGATGTGGTTATGAACAAAAGGGTGTTGATTATGAGATATGTAATGTTGGTTATGAGTCAAAGGGGGATTGGTTATAAGATGTGGTTATGAGTTATATGGGTAGTAGTTATGAGATATGTGATTAATGTTATGAGATATGTGATATTGGTTATGATCAAAGTGGTGTGATTATGAGCTAAAGGATATTGGTTATGAGATGTAGTTATGAGATATGTGATTGTAGTTATGAAATATATGATATTGGTTATCAACAAAATGGCGCTGGTTATGAGATGTGGTTATGAGATATGTGATGTTAATTATGATCAAAGTGGTGTGACTATGAGCCAAAGGGTGTTATGAGATATGTGATTAGTGGTTATGATATATGTGATGTTAGTTATGAGCCAAAGAGTGTTGGTTATGAGATATGTGGGTAATGGTTATGAGATATATGATTGTTGCTTATGAGATATGTGATTTTGGTTATGAGCAAAGTGGCGTAGTTATGAGTCAAAAGAGTGTTTGGTTATGAGATATGTGATTATTAGTTATAAGATATGTGATATTGGTTATGATCAAAGTGATGTGGTTATGAGCAAAAGGGTGTTGATTATGAGATATGTAATGTTGGTTATGAGTCAAAGGGGGATTGGTTATAAGATATGGTTATGAGTTATATGGGTAGTAGTTATGAGATATGTGATTAATGTTATGAGATATGTGATATTGGTTATGATCAAAGTGGTGTGATTATGAGCTAAAGGATATTGGTTATGAGATGTAGTTATGAGATATGTGATTGTAGTTATGAAATATATGATATTGGTTATCAACAAAATGGCGCTGGTTATGAGATGTGGTTATGAGATATGTGATGTTAATTATGATCAAAGTGGTGTGACTATGAGCCAAAGGGTGTTATGAGATATGTGATTAGTGGTTATGATATATGTGATGTTAGTTATGAGCCAAAGAGTGTTGGTTATGAGATATGTGGGTAATGGTTATGAGATATATGATTGTTGATTATGAGATATGTGATTTTGGTTATGAGCAAAGTGGCGTAGTTATGAGTCAAAAGAGTGTTTGGTTATGAGATATGTGATTATTAGTTATAAGATATGTGATATTGGTTATGATCAAAGTGATGTGGTTATGAGCAAAAGGGCGTTGATTATGAGATATGTAATGTTGGTTATGAGTCAAAGGGGGATTGGTTATAAGATGTGGTTATGAGTTATATGGGTAGTAGTTATGAGATATGTGATTAATGTTATGAGATATGTGATATTGGTTATGATCAAAGTGGTGTGATTATGAGCTAAAGGATATTGGTTATGAGATGTAGTTATGAGATATGTGATTGTAGTTATGAAATATATGATATTGGTTATCAACAAAATGGTGCTGGTTATGAGATGTGGTTATGAGATATGTGATGTTAATTATGATCAAACTGGTGTGACTCTGAGCCAAAGGGTGTTATCAGATATGTGATTAGTGGTTATGATATATGTGATGTTAGTTATGAGCCAAAGAGTGTTGGTTATGAGATATGTGGGTAATGGTTATGAGATATATGATTGTTGCTTATGAGATATGTGATTTTGGTTATGAGCAAAGTGGCGTAGTTATGAGTCAAAAGATTGTTTGGTTATGAGATATGTGATTATTAGTTATAAGATATGTGATATTGGTTATGATCAAAGTGATGTGGTTATGAGCAAAAGGGTGTTGATTATGAGATATGTAATGTTGGTTATGAGTCAAAGGGGGATTGGTTATAAGATGTGGTTATGAGTTATATGAGTAGTAGTTATGAGATATGTGATTAATGTTATGAGATATGTGATATTGGTTATGATCAAAGTGGTGTGATTATGAGCTAAAGGATATTGGTTATGAGATGTAGTTATGAGATATGTGATTGTAGTTATGAAATATATGATATTGGTTATCAACAAAATGGTGCTGGTTATGAGATGTGGTTATGAGATATGTGATGAGAGCTCATAACTAAGTTATGATTAATTTGATTCTAGTTATGAACAAATATGATTTTGGCTCATAACTATAAAAAGTGACCTACTTACCAGGACACTTTTAATGATGTGGTTCAATCTGAACCATTGATTTTCTATGTACCATACATTTTTTAAACAAAATGTACTATAGACTTTCCCTAAAAAATGAAGCAGTACACAGATCAAGAACAGGCAGAACCTCTACAAACTTGGAACAACTTTGGCAGATAAAAGATATGAAGGTAAGAAACGAACAGGCTGAAACTCTACAAACTTCAAACAACTTTGGAATTATGAAGGATATGAAAAGCCAGAAACTCGTCAAAAACAAAGGAATACAGAGATAAAACAAACAAACAGTTTGAAGAAGCTCTGCAAATGTGTAGTAGCTGAAGATTGTAAGTTTTGACCAAAAGCAAATAAGAGGTGAAAGAAGGGGTATGAAGAAATTAGAAGTCAACAATAATGGAGTCTCATCTCATTGGCCATTTTACCAGTTTGTTTGATACCTACTTTTTTATTAATTTCTCTGTATAATTGGTGGATGAGATCAGGAAGAGATAGGAATAGAGAGAGACAGAGAGGCCGGCCTTTTATGAATAATGTTTAATATTGTTGAATTTTTATTCTCCTTGGACTTCTTGGTTTCTAGTCTTTTTTTATTTTTGTTTTTAAAATCATTTTCTAGTTCTTTTATGGATTAGGTACAAATGTAAGAGTATGATAAAGCATAGGCACACTAACTATCTATATTCCATCACATGTGCCTCTATAATAATCAAATTTCTGAAAAATTAAACATTTAGTTGTGTTTGGTTCATGGATTTCGGAAATGA
Organism: Camellia sinensis; assembly: GCF_055761805.1. Taxonomy (NCBI): domain Eukaryota; kingdom Viridiplantae; phylum Streptophyta; class Magnoliopsida; order Ericales; family Theaceae; genus Camellia; species Camellia sinensis. Next base: position 107,407,264 of record NC_138962.1, read on the forward strand.
TAGGGAAAGGATAAGGAAAAATGTAGGTGAAATGTAAATAAAATATACCTATATTTTATTGAGTTTCATGCACCATTTTCCTTTCCTTTTTCAAATCTCTCTTCAAATCTATGAACCAAACACAGCATTAAAAGTTGAAAAATGATGCAGACCACTAATTAGTGGTTGCACTAGGGATGTAGCAGTGGGTCCCACCCACTGCCACATGTGTTTTGTGTCTTAGTTTTTATTTTATTTTATTTTATTTTTTTTTTACTTGCCACATCATTAGTGGTGGTGTTAGTAGTAGAAATTTAGTGGTCTGTAGCATTGTTGTTAAAAGTTGGCAACCTTCCTAGATTTGAGCTTTGTGGTCCGAGTGTTCTATTTCAATAATTTATTAGCCACCTCACCTAGCGACTTATTAAAAATTTAATTAACGGTTTTACCATTTTGTTTCAAAAAATACGTCTAAAATTGTCAACTTTTTTCATTTAGTATTCGATTACACGCCAAGCCAAACAAGTTGCCTCTTTATTCAGAATTAAGTTTAGTAATTGATGCATTAATTTCAAATCAAGGAGTAGTAATAGTATTCATTGAGATCTCTCATGGAAGTGGTGAACTTTGCTGGTCAAACTATAAAGGTATATATGATCACAATTTTTTTTTGAAAATACTGTCTTGAAAAGTCAAAAAAAGAAAGAACATTTAGCGATAAAATTTTTAAAATGTCACTTATAAAAGTATATTTAGGGACAAAAATAAATTCGTACGAGAAGGTTTATTTTTGTGACGAAAATTTTGGTTCCAAAAGCATAGTATTTCATTACGAAATTTTCAATTTCGTTGCTAAAAATACAACAATGACACTTTTGGCAACTAAGGTAATTTGTCCGCAATTTTTTTCTCTCTAATACGTTAATTTGTTGTGGTGATGACCAGATATGGGCAAGTTCGGATCAAGGGAAGAAATTATTCATAGCATATAGATTTTGTGGAGATTATTAGAATCCAAATATTGAGAGTTGCCTCAGCAAATATCAAGACATAAAATAAATTAGTCACAGACTTATGTCTCAAAGTAGCAAGCTCCCACAGAATGACAACAAAGCTATATGTATTTCACCAGCAGAATTAACAGAGGAAACAAAATAAATTTCCAAAACAGATTCATAGGTTGCCACTATATGTGGGTCCTCCACATCAAAGATCCAAGAGACTATAACAGATAGGATATCCATTCTAGATTAATCTGTGTAATCTAGGTAGGTGTCTTGAGGCTTTGTCTCAAGCTGTTGCCTCTGTTTAAAACTTGGTTGGTATTGTAAAGATAACATCACATGGAGTTGTTGGATAGTTCAAAATTCTGTTTTGTTTGGATTGTCTTTAGGCACAAGTGTGGTTCATTATCTTTGAGCTTCCTCTTCTGATGAGCTAGATGTCCAATGGCTAATAGCCACATTACATGTGGGATTTATTTCATCAATCAATGGTGAACCTTTGCAGCCGCAACTCAACTGAAAAGAGCACAAAGATAATGAAAACCACACTAATTTCATACTTCTTACTTCTATGACGACACCTATGTCCTAATACAGAAAAGGTACTTTCAGACAACCCTAACAACAAACGTATGTCCTAAAAAGATTTATTCAATGAAGAAAATCCTCGGCAGTTATATAATCAAAGATGAGAAAATTGTGGTCATTGGATTTATCTTCTTTCAGATTCAGTTCAATAAGGAAGGAGATATTAGACCAAGTCTTGGATAGTGGTACTAAGCATTTTGCAAGAAAATGGAAGCTTAATACATAAGTGTTAAAAGAAAATTTGAAGAAAGCGCCAGTACAAGGCACTGTTTTGTAATTTATGCTTAAAATTTTGGACTGAGAAAGGACTCAATAACATTGCTAGTGCCATTTGCAAACCTTTGTATTCTGGCTGACATACCAAATCTTGCAAAAGATTTATCATTCCGAGAATCTGCAATTGAGGTGGGTTTTATTTTATGTTTCTAGAGAAAATAAAGTTGTAGTTTTCCAGTGTTGATATTAGGGTTAAATCAATCAAATATCCTTGGAAACCCATTGGATACACTAAATGCAAGTTGTTTGGACATAACGAAATGAAATGCTTTGTGGAAAATAAAATGAAAAGCAGTGGAAAGTGAAATCAACAAATGAAAATCTTGAAAAGGAAGAGTGGGTCATTATTACTTAGAAAATAAAAATAAAAATAAAAAATTGAAATCGAGGAAAAGATGGATATTGGGGAATGCTCCAACACTGTTTTCGAAGAAATTTCAAAGAAAAGGGATTGTCAAATGCAAGGTGTTATTAGGTAGGCCTCTCATTTTGTCACATTGATGATATTTATTAGGACCTATTGGTTAATTAAACAATGTGAACAAAATAATTAGCTTTAAGGCAGATTAGAAGGGGAATGATGCATATTAATAAAGGCTTTCCAAATTGAGAACACATTATAGAAATGCTTAGGAAATGGTATAATTAAATGATGCTAATTAATGAACCAAGCTTACAACTAAAAGACCTGTCAAGAATATACCTGACTTGAAAACAATAAACAGAGAGATGTTTGGAAATTCATAAATGAGAATAAAATGAGAAAGAAAGAGATACTCTTACACGGTTCTCTTTTACTTCCCCTCGACAAATACCTCCTTAAATCCTTTATCCCAACACAACTTAAAAGTTTCAAAGTTGCAAACCTCTGAACAATTATTACTTGCAGAGTTGAATTTTTGGATAATAATATGAAGTCCTGTTTTGTATCCCCCCTTGGGATGAAGATACTCTCAAAGAAATTGAAGATGATTTCTTGGCCCCTATAGGTTCATATCATTGTCCTCCTGTTGTTACTTTGATACTTGACATTGAATTGAGAAAACTTTCCAAATTCTTTAGTTTTTGGATGAGACATGGGAATATCAAGCAAATTCTTCAAATTTTTGAAAATTTGAATAGTATCACGTTCTCAAGTGTTGAGAAATGAGTCCTAAATTTAAAAGACTGAGTCTGTTTTTAGAGAGTTAAACAAACTGCTCTAACTTCGGCTTGAGAGTGATTTAGCTCGCCATATAACCATAATGAACAGAAGGCCCTTCAGCATTATATCAAACTCTATTTTGTAGAAGAATCATCCCACAAGTTGATAGCCATAGAATGGGGAATAATATTCTCAGCCTATACGACAGTAATGGAATGAAATTAGATTAGATAAATGAGTTTAAGGCTTTGACAATATGTATGGTGCAGATATATTATGTATGTCCACATACATGATATATGCATTTCTGTCTTTTTCCCCTAGACAATTTTATACTTGACTCCATAGTTTTTTTATTTTGGCAGGTATTATGTTCCAAGGTCCAAACTAGCATTTTGCGCTGGGAACATCTACTAAACTGAATACAGAATCAAAACTTTGTTTAGGTAAATGAGTCACTCAATAGTTGTCCTCTCTAGAAAAAAAATAAAAATAAAAATTAGCATTTCAATACAACAATGGAACCACTCAATAGTTCTCATCTTGGAAATCTGAAAGGGGGAACAAAAACTGAAAAACCATTGAGCTAAATCATTGATGAGGTCATGCATAATGAATAGGAAATCGTAATCACTTGAGGATTGAAAATATGACCTTGATACCAATTCTTGAAAATTCTTGCAACCTAAGTCTTCCATTTGCTCTCGACCATTTGGTTGTTCAATTAAACCTTCAGCCATCCATAGCAAGACTAATTCCTCCTTCCCAAATTCGCAGTCCTTTGGGATAATTGCGCGGTAGGAAAAGCGCCTCTTTAAATGAGAAGGGAGATGAAGGTAACTCAATTTCAATGCTGGGAGAATGCCACTTTCCTCATTCCATATATTTCTGTTTAGTATCTCTTTCCATTCATGTTCTTCCTGTTTACAATGTAGTAAGCTGCCAAGGGCCTTGGCTGCCAATGGCAAGCCTCAGCACCTATTCACAACAATTTTCTTACCAATTGATTCCAATTCTGGGTATTCCGTGATATCTCTATTCTCAAATGCATGTTGGTAAAAGATTAAACAACAACTATCATATGATAATTTCTGCAACTTGTAATATTCAATTGATGTTTGTAATGCAACATTTGTGTTTCGTGTTGTCACAATAATTTTACTTCCAGGTGCTCCAACTCCAAATGGCGATCGTAGCAAATTCCACCCATCATGTCCATAATCCCACACATCATCTAGGACAAGCAAAAACTTTTTTTCTTCCAGTGTGTGTTTAAGTTGAACTTGAACATCATTTAAGCCGCCCAAATTACATGAACAATGAGTGAACGACTCGAGAATTGACTTTGTTATTCTCAGAAACACAAAACCCATGCTTTCAGATTGAAATGCTTTTCCACTTGGTTGTGATTGTAGATGTGCTGAGCTAGTGTAGTCTTGCCAATCCCACCGATGCCTACAATAGGAATTACATCAAACTTTTTTGCAGTAGGTGCATTCCTCAAGTAGCAATTCGATAATTTTCTTGATGTCTTCATCTCTGCCATGAATGTGAGGCTCCCTCAAACATGTACTTGGTGATATTGGACATATGTTTGTAGACATCTTCCCAACAAGTTTTTTTTATCTAAACCAAATTCTTTTCCTTTAGCAGCAATTTCTTGCAACTGACTAGTAATCTTATTTAGCTTAGACCCATTTTTTGAATTGAATGGAACAATAGAGAGGCGTCGAAACATAGCTGGTCTTCTTTCCATCATCTTCTCCTTTGCCATTAGCTTCTTTTCGAGAGCTTCAGTGGCAAACTCGTCTAATAGGTCATCTGTATCATAAGCCAAATGGTGCACCTCTTCTAGCCACTTCTTGATATGCTTGTTGTATATCTGTTGGTTCTCTGCATTAGCCAACAGAATCTCTATATCCTCAAACGTCTTCTTCAAATTTTGGATGCCAGTGTCAACATCCTCTCTGCTCACTAAGTTGATTAAAAAAGAGGCCAATTTATCAACCATAGCTTCTACGAATGGAGAGATAATGATCGTTGACACATCCATGTATTTTATTGTGAAAGAAGGAATAGTAAGAAACAAAGAAATATAGATATCAAAAGCAGGTTGAAGAAGCTTTGCAAATTTGGAACAACTTTGGTGGGTAAAGGATATGAAAGGTAAGAAATTGAGTCGAAACGAAGCAATACAGATATCAAAAATAGGTTGAAGAACCTCAGCCAACTTGGAACAACTTGGGTTGGTAAATGGGATAAGAAAGGCAAGAAACAAAACAATACAGAGATCAAAAACAGGCTAAAGAACATCTGCAAAATTCAAACAACTTTAGATGATGTGAAAGATTATAAACTGAGCTAGAATGAAGCAATACAGAGATGAAAAACAAGCAGTTTGAACAAGCTCTACAAATGAGTAGTAGTTGAAGATTGTAAGTTGTCAAAAGCAAATGAGAACGTGATGAGAGAAGTGTATGAAGCAGAGTCCTCTCTGATCCACTTTGAAATCATAAAATTAAAAATAAAAAGAAAATAAAATAAAAAAGGAGTCAATTAATGGCATCTCATCTCATTGGCCCATTTTCCAGTTAAGTTGTTTGCTACTTTTATTTTTATTTTTTATAGGGAAAATTACAAATACACCCATGAAATTTACTTAAAATATGATTTGTCTGCTATAATTTTGAAAATTACATCCCACTCTTTGAAGTTTCAATTTTACAACAAATAATCCTGTCACGCCCCAAGCTTCGTGACAACGCCGCACACTCATTTAAGTGAGCATGCAAGGCTAAGAGTCAAACACATAACCAACAATGTAAAATACTCAAATTAAATCCTTAAATATCATAATGCTAAAAACCATACAAATAGATAATTCTTATCATATGAAATTGTCCACCAAGTCCACTAATAAAAATAATAATAATAATGATTCAAGTACTTAAATCATAGTCCTACTCTCGGCACTCCCACAAGTAAAAACCCCGCGCAGCTCTACTCCTCAGAATTTGAAAAATAAAATAAGGGTAAGCTAGACAGCCTAGTAAATAACCAAACATCACTGCTAGCTGGATCAAGTATACAAAAAAAAAATAAATAAATCGATAACTAATAAATATAATTTTTTTCTATAGTACAATAAATGAACAATTATTTGTAAGATGGTTTCATAGCTAAAAATAAACAATGCACCATACATTTTAAATGAAAAGCCAACAAGATAATTCAAAGTAATTCGTTGTTCAAATCAATGGTTCGATATTCAGATGATTCAATGATTTGATTCACAAAACCCAAGTCTTAATGACTACGGTCACTTAGCCCGTGACAAGGCCCAGAACCACACATAGGCCGGTGGTAAGCCCCAAAAGAAAACTAGTTTCTGTGCCAATAAATAACCCCAATTGGCTGGTCCAAATCATAGTCAGACTAGAGTGATGTTTAAAATTCAAACAATACACAACTTTTAAATAAAATATTCGATATTTTCGGAATAAACATTTGGTACAATTTTCAGAATAGTTTCACAAAATATTCAAATAACTTTCATAATAATATTCGATGTTGTTTTATACTTGGCCCATATTTTATTTTAAGAGAACATGAAGGCTATAAATAAATATTTATGATTTTAAACGATTCGATAGGAATAAAAATGAACCAACAGTGATAGAGGGTTACTTACCTCAAAAGCTTAGAAATAACACTCCAACACCAACTCCAAACACCCAGCTCCACCACTTCAATCACACAAACCTAATAAATAAAATCTCAAATAAATTAATATTTTTTACATGTTACAAACACCCACAAAAGCCCCACTATATTAGATTAATGTATTGCTTTAATATCCAAGAGATCAAACCATTCAACCCAACTTTATAACCAAACACACCCTTACCCATGATACAAAACTCCATTGTTTCTATTACCCACCCAAAGTTACACTTACACATTGCACCCAATTCTCAAAACCTAAGTAGGCACCTATAGATCTTCCAAATCCCTTTAATGCATTGATTGTTAAATTCCTCAACATAAACTTAATAATTAACAGTAAAGACAGATTTTACCTTAACCAATGGGTGTCCCAAAATCACCAATGTGCTGCCTCCAATCCCTATTGTAGCCTCACTTGAACCTCTCTTCTCTTTTTCTTTTCTTTTTTCTTTTACCTTCTCAAACCCTAGCCGCCTATGGAGCAATTCACAGCCTCTGTTTTGTTTGTTTTCCAAGACTTAAAGCCACAATAAGTGGGCTTATTAACCTAATTTCTCAAAGTTACAAAATTACCCATCTAAGTAATAGGAAATATAATGCCATCTCATAACTAATTCTTTGATATTAATAAATGACCCATATAAACTAATTTAATTACTAATCTATCCAATAAAATAATCCTACACACAACTTGGGTTTTACAAGTCCATTTTATTAATAAATCATCAAGACAATTAATAGTTTTTAATGATATCATAAATTCATTTCAATTAATAATTTAGGCAAGAGTAATTTTATTATTGTATAGGAGAGCAGTTAGGAATTTTATTTTTTCAGTTAATTATGTTAAATAAAAAATTCTGATAATAGAATATTTGTAATTTTATAAACTATAAAGATAATTCATATTTTAAGTACACTTCAAGAATGTATTTATAATTTACCATTTTACCATTGTTTTTATTCATTTCTCTATATTTCAATGGGCATTCTAGCATGACTATCGATAGAAAATAAAAAGGAGTTGTTAGAGAGTCTCAATCAATCTTAATGCCTATATAAATGTAGTTTGTAAAGTTTAAGCATTTTTGGTCAACACTACATGTAATTGGTGGATGTGGTTAGGAACAGATACCAATAGGAGAAATTATTCAAAACACTAGCCCTCACCACCAGCGGCACACTGCTTCCACAATCAACCACCACCGTAGTTTACTAGCTCTGTTACGGTTTTTGTGTGTAAGAAAGCACACTCCATCACATATTCTTGTCACAATCCAATTTTTGTTTTTGCTTTATAGATTAAATTCTGGATTAAATTTTTTTTTTTCTAGGATGAGTTTTGAATTTTTTTTTTCTTTTTTGTTGCGTAACATGTTATGTAGAAAAAAAGAAAAAAAAAAATGAAAAACAAGGTGGCTTAGATTCATAAGCAAACAAAAGAGTGGAGTGACGATTGACACTAAATGAGAGGAAATCATTATGAAGACAGGAAATGGCTGCAATGCAACAGATACATTTCGAAGAAGCTTCTCAGTGCCTTGGATGTTAAAGTTGTTTGTCCTGGTTATATTGAAAAAAGGCCAACCTTTTGTTTTCATTTGTAAATCTTGCGCTCATTTTCTGTCAATCTGTTCAGAAAATCAGTGTATTTTTAGTATTGTCTTATTGTATATTGATATGAACAGCATATTTGATTTTGGATTAATGATAATGATATGATCAAGAATGTGTTCTTTGTTGTGTAAGAAAATTGAATCTTTGATTGTGCTTTTTAAAGGTTATTTGCAAATAAGTAACATATACATGCACATGCTGGTATTAGGAATAGCAACCGAATTAATGATTCAGTTATAACTTTAATTTGTAATAAAATCCAAGATTGTAGTTGAAGTTAATGCAATTTTCTTTACTACTGTAATGTCTTTTTTTGAACAATACTACTGTATTATCTAATACAAATTTTATAGGCAGTTCAAAATTTATTTTGAGCTCACCTATATCACATAAGTGGACCTATGCCACATCAATAAATCTAGTAAATCAAGGTTCATTCATGTTGATGGTTGTTGCTTGTGGGTAGGTAAGTGTGAGTGCCCAATTTATTTATTTTTTTCTTTCTTTCTTTCTTTATATTTTCCAGTGAGACAAGCAGTTGTGCAACACTTCTCAAGTCAAACACTAGAACAAAAACCACATCAGTTATTATTAGATTTGCAAGGAACATGCATTCTCTAATTGGCTTTTTTTGGGCTAAAATCCACATGCCTCCGTTTGGGAAGTGGGTTGGCTTTTTTGGCTATTTTAGCCTGGGCTAAAAAGCTTGGTTTGGGAAGGACTTTTTGGCTTTTTGGTTTTTTTGGCTTTTTTTGTGAGAAAAAAGTGTAATGATTATGGGTTGGATGTGATGTTTTGTTTTTTGTGACTAAAATAGCCTATTTTGCCTTTTGTGGCTAGAATAGCCAAAAAAGCCTGGAATAGCTCTTTCCAAACGGACCCAAAATAAGTTAAAATAGCTAATAAGACAAAATACCACATCAAACCTATAATCATTTCACTTTTTCTCTCACAAACATTACATCCAACTACAAAAAAAATAAAATAAAAAATAAACTCTCTTTCCAAACACAAATATTTTAGCCTACTAAAATAACCAACTTCTCAAACGAGGCCTATAATAGACAAAACCGAGTCCTACAATAAACTAATTACATTTCATAGATTTCCATTTGAACTTGATTCACAGTTGATAAGAGCAGGAAAAACAGCTTTAAATTTGATCAACATTTTGCTATTAACCATGATAAAGGGAGTAATTTAAATTTACAAAGCATTTAGCAAATATGGCATTTCGAAAGGCACGAATAAAAAAATATGGCATTACATAAGGCATGAATATTGGTAAGCGTAAGAAATCCATTGACTGTTTGTAGCAGCAAAGAAATCCATTATTGAAATTGGAAGGCCATCTCTGTTGCGCCTTAAGGTTGAAGGTTGAAACTGAAGGTTGAAACTGATCTCCTTGTTGATGGATATATGCTTGAGAAACTGGTCATTTAATAAAATTTTGTTCCAGTTGTGGAAATCCGAAATGATGTGACTTCAAAATCCCATATCCATTAGCAAATGTAAAAATGATTTCTTCCTGAGAAACAAACCTGTTTGAAATTAGCAACACAAATAAAAAATAAAGGAAAACTGTTGAAAGGCAGAGAGTTTGGTAGATGTTTAATTCTTGTCCGTTAACAACTTTGCCTTTCGTTAACTCAAGGGTGGGAATCAACTTTGTATGGTGACGTGGCAAACAAACTGAAATCTGAATTTGTGTCCAGATTTAATTGGCGCGGAGCACCACATAGGACAAATAGCGTGGTGCTACAAGACCACTGAATAATTTTCCCTTTTGGTATTTGTTTCTAACCACATCCACCAATTCCTTTTTAGTTTCTATCGATAGTCATGCTGGACTGTCTATTGAAATATGAAGAAATGAATATAAAAAAAAAAAATGGTAAACTATAAATACAATCTTGAAGTTTATTTAAAATATGAATTATCTCTATAGCTTGTAAAATTACAAATACTTTGTTGTTAAAATTTTTTATTTAACAGAATTAACTGAAAAAATAAAATTACTGAATAATTTTCCTAGGAAAAGAGGGAGTCCGGCCTCTCACTCTTGTGATTTTTATCTTTCTACTAAATTCTAAACCAAAAAACAAAAGCTTTTTTGTTTATATCACCAAGATGATTGTCACAATTTGTATGGATTAAAAACGTTAGAATTCTTAAAGTAATACATTCTCAAAAAGCCGTGTATTGTTTGTGTTGATCAACAATGATTATAATATTAACCAACTAAGTCTAGCCTAGTTGGCCAACATGACTTTCTTAAGGGCTTAGGCCTCCTTTGACAAGTGATGATTTTAGTAAAAAAAGTCAATAAATCATTAAAAAAATTAAAAAGCTAACAACCTATTCCAAAAAGTCAAATATTCTTTTTTCTCTCTACTTTTTGCACATCTTTTCGTAAAAAATCAAAAAGTCATTCCAAACATACTAATTTTTTTTCATTATATTCTAGTAAAAAAATTACTAAAAAAGCCTATTTCCAAATGAGACCTTAATCCCTAAGGGGAAGTCATGGGTTAAATTCTTCATGGGAGGAGTTGAGTTAAGGAGGCAGCACTTGGTGCTTGGCAAATGGTAGGGTTAACTTCCATAGGTGTTAATCTAATAATTAACAACTAACTTTCGTAGATTCAAAAAAAAAATTAAAAAATATTAGGTGATCATGTCATATATTTAATCCGGCCCATTTTCCTGAGCAAGGTATTTTTACAACTTTATTTCCGCAATAGGGTGGGTTTTTAATTTATTCCCAACATAGGGAAAAGTGGGTTTTGAAAACACATTTTTTAAAACACTTTTTTTTGATTTAAAAGTTGATTAAAATAATAACAAAAATAACTCATGAGAAGCGTGTTTTCAAAACAGATTTTTCAATAGGTTATGTTAAAAAACTTAATTAAGCAAAAGTGAATACAAAAATTATAAATCACACAAAAATATCTTTTAATTTTTATTTTTAGCTTAAATATTTTTACTTTCTAGTTAAAATATTTTGTATGTATAAAACGGGTTTTGTAATCTTGCTTTTTATTTTTTATAAAATATGTTTACAAAACACGTTTTTACGTTTATTCTTTTTGAAAACATTAAAAAGGTGTAATCACGTTTTTACACTCTTTTTAAAAAAAATAAAAAATAAAAAAATAACATAAAAATATTAGTCATTTTTTAATATTTCAACTTAAGTGTATGGACTAAAAAAAATTGAAGTGTACTTGATAAATGGATCATTAGCTATTATTGTCAACCAATTGAAATGTCATTATTGATCTTGTTTAGTATTTTTTTTAATTTTTTTAGAAAATTGGTAAAAAAAATTATTTACCGATTGTAAAACTAGAACAATTATATTGTTTCGTCCCCCAAACCTAATATTTGACCTTTTAAACTTAATTTTCATATACAAGCTAAATAAACTAAAAATTAGTTATAAGGACTAATAGTCAACATAACTAAAATTACAAGTATAGAGTTTGACAATTACAAAGATAATTGAAACACAACCTCCCACAATCTCACTGTGGAACACATAACTTCACACACAATACTAAATTATGGAAAAACTGATATAATTTAGTACACACGTGAAGTTCTAATCCTTGCTCAAATTGGGAATCACAGAGTCCGAATAATCCGAAAGCTCAGGGTGCCAGAGATAAGTGTAGGATCCTCTATGATAGCCTTGACAGGGCCAACTTTGAGGTAAGATAGGTACGGCCGTCGCCTCAAGCCCCCAAATTCTATCTAAAAATAGGGCTCCGAAATAATTTCGATCTTAAGTTATGTTTGGTTAATTATTTCGGTCTTAAGTTATGTTTGGTTTATTAAAATAAAGTTGAATGGAGTAATCGTTTCATCATGATGTCCATTTTCACGTTTGATTTACTAAAAAAGATTACAAATGAAATCATCATTCACCATTTTTAGGAAAAAGTAATTTAATGATTAAGGAATGACTGATACATTCAATTCAATTTGATTTCAGTGAACCAAAAACTACATTATAGTATTCGTAGTTTAAAGGGCAAATTGAACCTATATTTTACCCTTTGCGTTATTTTGGTCCCTACACTTTCAATTGGTATAATTTTGTCCCTTAGTTTTAAATTTTGTGTCAATTTGGTCCAATTGATAATATCGTTAGTGTTTTTGACTGAAAATAATCACTGAATTAGTTAAGGTTAAATCACTAAGGTTAGTAAATTTATAATTTTACTCTAAAAAATATGACACATGTCACTTATATGCATATTTTTTATAAAAAAAATGCTAAGAGCAAATCATAAAATCAAGTTAATTGAAATTACAGAGACCAAAATGACGCAAGGACCAAAATACAGGGACTATTGTCACAATTTGCTCTAGTTTAAAAATGAAATTTTAAACAAACAATTGAATAGGTGAATTATCTAAAAATAATGGATGGTTATTAGACAAATGTATGAACTATTTATAGAATATTGTTTGACTATACAAATTACGATTGTTTCTGGAGAAATAATTTTTTTTAAAGTTGAAGTTAATCAAATTTTACAATTTAATTTACTACATTAGGAAAAAGTGTGAATAAATTAATAGTGTTAACAATCGAAAATATTCAAAATTTATCGCAATAATTATGATTTACGTCAATAATTTTGTGTGCTATATGCAACAAATTTATAAAAGGTACAAGCAAAAAATAAAAATAAATTTAAGATTGTATGTAATGCCCCGAAATAATTCGACATGAACCACCCAAATTGATTAACATTCACTAAATCATGGAAATAAACCTTCCAACTTTACATATATAATAAAGTGGGTTTAGTACAAAAGTTCCACATACGATATACATTCACAAGGTAAAGAAATACAAGAATCAATAGCATGTGAAGCATCAAATCTCAAAACAATAAGATGCCCTTAAGGGCTTACATCTTCCAAGGCAATAGCCCGGTTACACAAAATGGCCTCTCGGACCCAAACACATTAGCCCTTGGCTCACAAGAAGATCACAACAAAAATAAGAGCTAGATACTCTCTACGATTATCCGCGCCCTCAACTTGGCGAGATCACCACGTCTTTACCTGCACCAAAGTCCCATAGGGGTGAGCATAAAGCCCAGTAGAGAATTCTCACAAAGTGTATACAGTTATGCAATTCTCAATGTAAATATAAATGCCAATGCCATGCAATGCCCTTTTTAAAGAAAACTTCATTTCATGCTCTTCTCAAAGATTTCCATTTTTCAATAAAAGCTTGCAATCTCAACACATTTCAAATCTTCCAATTTTAAACAATAGGGGCGGTAAATACGACACTGGTAATCCCTAGGCTGGTGTCTGTAAGTAGACTCTACGAGTACTACGAAACTGTCATTTTTACCGGTATTAACCGCAAGGCTCGACATCTATCCGTGCGGTTTTCTGGTCTTTCACTATGGACACTCAGACCAACTTATCAAATTCATCTACACCCCCTAACCAAACTTACCACCGTATTTACCCCATACTCATTTCCATGATTCATATCACAACGTTATTTTCTTTCATGCAATAGATATCTTCAATCAGAATTTATAGTGCCAAAAAAAAAAATTGAATGGATATGCAATGCAATGATTTTCCATAACCCACAACATTTCTCCATTCAAGTAACATGACAACAGTATTGAATAAATACATTTCTCATTTCCTTTCTTCAATGTTATTTCACAAAATAAAATATATGCCTTCGACTCATAGCGATTCCCGCAATCCATGGCACAAACCAATTTTTCATTTCCTCAATCATGCATGTTCATGTATTATATAATAACTTCATAAATAATTTCCCATTTTCATAGTCACTACAACAATGTCAACAACCACATTTTCCATTACCTCTTTTCATTACTCTTTCCCAAGATAACCATATGTTATCTACCCTTAGCGACAATTCTTAGCAATATAATCTCATCAAGACTACATGTAATGTTTTTCAAACATTAATTCTCACAATCCATAAGGTACAACAATTATCATCTTCCACTTAAATTTTTCCTTATGTTCATCAATAGTTAAAAAATGAGTCATCCATTCTTTTATATCAAGAAAATTATCATTTCTTTATATCACCTTGTGAAATCCACACTCGTTTACTTATTTAAACACAAGAAAAAAAAAATTCATAGTTTTTCTCATGTTTTCAAAAACCCCCAATTTCTAGGGTTCTTTCTCAAAACCCAAAACACCTCCCATTTTCATGTGAAAGCTCATCAAAAATCATTTTTCTTATATCATAAGTAAAAGGCTTTAAGGAGCAACTTAGAACATTTGAAGTTAAACCCTCATTTTGGAAAAATCTCATCATTTTGAAACAAGACTAAAATTTCATTAAGGAGCTAAGATAAACATAAAATCAACATTAAACTTTGCAAAACATGTATATATAACTCAAGAATGTCCCTACCTCAAGCTTGATGAAGAGAGAGAAGATGAAACCCTAGCTTTGATGAAAGATCCTTCAACTTTCCACAACACCAAGAGGAGCTCTAGTTTGATCTTCAAAATTAGAAGAAAAAGATGATGATCTTGACTCAAGATTTGCAAGAACTAAAGTGTTTTTGTGTTTTGGTGAGGATTTCTAGAAAGAAGAATGAGAGAATAGGGTTTAGAGAGAGAGAGGGAGAGACCCAAAAATGAGATACAATTCGGCCAAGAAGAGAAATAAAAACAGAGCCTCGGATCTGGGCTTTTCCCGCACGTGCGGCAAGTGCCTCTCGCACGTGCGGCCATCACTCCCGCACGTGCAGCACCTCCCCACACCTCCTCACACACGTGCTTTTTTTGCAGAATGCAACCCACTAAAAAACCCTTCTTCCTGCACGTACGGCTTGGCCTCCCATACGTGCGGCCCCCATCCCTCACGTGCAGCCACCATCCCTTACATGCGGCCTAGGGCCCCGCACGTGTGGCCCTGGCCCAACAGAACAAAATTCTCAGGTTTGGCCTCCGAGCACTCCAGACTCGACCGCGCCCTCTCCGAAATGGGTGAAATTCAATCACCGAACAAAACAAGGATAAGAACTTTATTTGGAACAAATTTTTTGACATTTTCAAACTCAACGAGAGCAAAAGAACGGAGTGAAGAAGAAGAAGAAAAAGAGAGAAAACAAAGACCCGATCATCACATTGTAACTTTTTTACCAATGTATATATATTTTAAAAATTGTATGAGAATCGAGACCCCATTTTCTAAGTTCGTCTTACACCTCCTAAAAAGTCAGAGCTAACCTTGAGCCTTAATAGCATTTGCAAGATTCAATCCATTCATTTGGATTCCTTCTTTGCCTCTTCTTTGCGTGAGTGCCTATTGATGATAAATCTCATTTGATCAATGATTTCTCCTTTGGTGTGTGAAATGAGTAAAATAAAAAATAAATAAATGATATGTACTAAGAGCAAATGATGCGGCAAAAGAATTACCCATGACAACACAATGTGACAACAAACTGCATAATATTCATTGCAATAAAATGACATGATTAACCTAACCAAAATTAAAAATAAAAACATTTTTTTTGTCAAGCAAAATTAAATCAAAAGCATATTACCACCAATACTTTAAAATCCTACCACAAATAAAACTTTAGTTACTAAAACACATAATTGCTTAGTGGGATTGAAAACCACTATTGAAAGCATTCTTAACAATTGCCACTTATTTCCTTCTCTTTTTTCTTTTTTAGTGGGATTGAAACCCACTTTGTTTTTTTATACCAATTTTATAAAAAAAAACAATCTACTGTCTACTAAAACTATAAAGCCTTTTTATTTATTTTTTAAAGATAATTTATATGGCCTAAATTTCGGGTTTAGATGCTTGAACAACACATCTACAACTACAAGTTCTAAGGCTTGGGTAAAAAATTAAAAATTAAAAAAAGGAAAAAAAACACAACTTGTAATGAGATGTTTATGTAAAGAAAACATGACGGAGATTGCAGCAACAATTGTGATTACAAAAATGCTAGGAACCATACTTAGAAACCATAATTTATCAAGAATGAGTTTGTGCGGTAGAAATTAAATTGATGAAATGTGCAATTCATGAGTGAAATGAATTTGAATTATTGATTTCTATTTATGAAAAAATTATGGACAAAAAAATTTGAGTTTGTAATCTTGTTATTATGATTATATCTACAACCATCTCGCTTATATTGCGAGACAAAGTGAGAATCATATGCATTGAAATGTATTTACCTTTAACGAGAAATATAAAAGAGGAAAATTACAGAAATGGTTCCTATAATTTACCCGTGTTTTTATTTTGGTCCCTGTACTTCTAATTGCATCAATTTTGCCCCTGCAGTTTGGTTTTTGGCTCGAAATGGTCCAATAGTTAACTGTGGTTAGACATTTGGACGGAAAAGCGAGCCAATTTTGACTTTCTTGAACAATTTTGACTTATTGAGTGTTTTTGGATCAATTCAATTTGTTCTCTAATAGCATCACTCAAATTTAACTCATTTAATAGATATTTTATTTAATTTTATTATTTAATTATTATTATTTTTTAAAATAAATTTATATAAAATTTTAATTAAATAATAACATATATTTTTATTGATATTTTATTTATTTAATTTTTAAAAATAAATTTATTTAATTTTGTAAAAAATAAAATAAAACAAATTTTTATTTAATCTAGCTAAAAATAATTAAAATATAAAAGATATGTTTAATATTGCTATTACTTAGTAAATAATTAAAAAATGGTAAAATAGTCTTTTGCACATTTATTCTTATCCAGTTTGTCCAACCAAATATTAGATTCACTAAAAATAGACATTTCACACATTACTCCCATGATATACCAATCCCATGGAAATAATCCCACCCCCTATGATTGTTTAGTCCCTCATGTGAGGGATATGGAGTCCCTCGTATAAATTATAAATTATAAATTTTAATATATAAGGCCATAATTTTTAATTTATTATTTTTAATTAAATTAAATTTATAATTTCTATTTTCTATTTTTTATTTAATTTAATTTATATATTAATAAAAAATATATATTTTTAAATTAAATTAAATTAAATTAAAAAATATATATTACATTACATTAAATTAAATAAATTTTAAATTAAAAATATAATTTAAATTAAATTAAATTTAAATTAATTAAAAAAATATATTATAATTTAATTATAATTAAATTAAATTAAATTTAAAAATATAATTATAATTTATAATTTATAATTTATATGAGAAACTTCATATCCCTCGTATGAGGGACTAAACAATCCTAGGGGGTTATTTCCATGGGATTGGTATCCCATGGAACTAATGTGTGAAATGTCTATTTTTGTGAATCTAATGTTTGGTTGGACGAACTGGATAAAGATAAATGTGCAAAAGACTATTTTACCATTTTTCAATTGTTTATTAAGTAATAGCAATATTAAACATATCTTTAATATTTTAATTATTTTTAGCTAGATTAAATAAAATTTTATTTTATTTTATTTTTTACACAATTAAATATATTTAATTTTAAAATTAAATAAATAAAATATCAATAAAAATATATGTTATTTTTTAATTAAAATTTTAAATAAATTTATTTAAAATAATAATAATAATTAAATAATGAAATTAAATAAAACATCTATTAAATGAGTTAAATTTGAGTGATGATATTAGAGAACAAATTGAATTGATCCAAAAACACTCAAGAAAGTCAAAATTGTTCAAGAAAGTCAAAATTGGCCCGCTTTTCTGTCCAAATGTCTAACCACCGTTAACTATTGGACCATTTCGAGCCAAAAACCAAACTGCACGGGAAAAATTGATACAATTAGAAGTAAATTGACCAAAATGAAAACATGAATAAACTATAGGAACCATTTCTGTAATTTATCCTATAAAATATATATACCAGGTTAATATTCATGTGCACTGCATGTGACCTTTTATTAGTTAAAACAAAAATGCCAAACATTATCAAATGGGACTAATAATGACATTTAAAATGGTTGACAATAACGGCTAATAGTGCACTTCAGTCTTTTTTTTTTTTTTTTAATCCATACACTTCCGTTGAAATATTAGAAAATGACTAATGTTTTCAAGTTAGTTTTTTTTATTAAAAAAAGAAAAGAAAAAATATTTAAATGTAAAAACATGTTTACAAAACCCGCTTTACACATACAAATATTTTAGCTAGAAAATAAAAAATAAAAACATATTTTTAGTGTTATTTATAATTTTCGTAAAATTGTGTTTACAAAATCCACTTGTGATTAATTAAAATTTTTAACATAACTTAGGCTCCATATCAATTTGAAATATTTTACACAAAAAAATGCTTTTGTTTTTGTTTTTCGACGTTTGGTTGACACTTGAAACAAAAATACTTTATTGTCGAAAAGATAAATTTTGATCAATAAAATGTCATTTATGACTTTTTAGTGAGCTAATATATTTATTTAAAAAGGCTAAGCGTGTTGAAAACGTAGTGAGTGAGAGTCAACTTTGTAAAAATTATTTTATGAAATTTTTAATGGTAAGTCATTTTTGAGAAAATAATACAAAAATATTTTTCTTAAAACATGTTTTACTTGTTTTTTGTCCAACCAAATTACAGAAAATGAGTAAAATAATTTTGACAAAAATATTTTACATCAAAACAAATAGTCAAAAATATGTTTTGAAAACACACTTTTTATGACATATTTTTAATTCTATTCTAATCAATTTTAAAATTGAAAAAATGTGTTTTCAAAATGGGTGAAGCATCAATAAATCCCAAAATGTGATTTTGTGAACTGTTTAGTCCTCCATTTTTTCTTTTGAATCCAAAGGTCCCATTAAAATAGAAATTACACAAAAGGATAGTCTCTTACATGTTTGAATTTAATTTTTTAGGGAGAAAAATGGGTTTCTCTAAATATAAAATTACACATTTGGGCAATTCGCAATATAGAAGTTTTGGATTTTCCTTCTTTCCAGAACAAATCTGTAACGCCCTCAAAATAATAACAATAAACCCATCAAATAAGACATTCATTAACATATGAAATAACCGCATTCTTCTATTCATCAGTGTTTCATTACAAAAGTATTACATGTTAACAACAAAAGCAAAATGCCCTACGGGCTTACAGCTTTTCAAGTTAACACTTGGTTACATCAAAAGAGTACTAACTCATACACGTTAAGCCCTTGGCTTGAAATTACATGTAATACATCAAAAAGATATCGACAAACGTATGTCCGCCTCTAGCCTCCCAAGCTATGTCCTTAGAGGTGGCATGCTTCTTGTACCTGAAAATGATATTCCCATATAGGGTGAGCCACAGCCCAGTAGAAATACACTAAACCAACCATGAACAATGACTAAAATATTAGCAATTGATAGATGGGCAACACTGATACGATCACATAAATCACATATTTATGTCCTACGACTTATGAGTCCAAATTACTTTTCATTTTTTTTTTCTTTTCAACAGATAGACATATAAGCTCTACCCACATTCTCAACAGATATGTATAACAACAATATCCACATTCACAGATAAGCATATAAGCTATATCCACACTTCACAACAGATATGTATAACAACAATATCCACATTCACAGATAAGCATAAAAACTATATCCACACTTCACAAAGATAAGCATATGAGCTCTATCTTCACTTCTCTAGACAAGCATATGAGCTGTATCTACGGAGTTCATCCCCTATCTTCTCCCAACACTATCCGGTTTAGAGGTACATCCCCTATCTTCCCCTAAACCGCGGAGTACATCCCCCATCTCCTCCTCTACACATAACGTATATAAACACATTGGTTCTATATACAATCACCCAATACATACAGTTAATGTATTCTATCCACTGTCATGTTCCATGACACACTTCATTGATTAGTTTCAGTTTGCCTAATCATCATGCATTGACTACAACAATCATGACTATCCTCCACCGATAGCCCAAAGCAGTTATTTCTAAACAGAAAATAAATGCACAATGGATATTCAATCAACATTTCATTTCCTCATTCTTCTCAATTAATTATCCCAATTAATTAAACAATGTAATTAGGTTAATTCCCATAATTAACATTTCAACCCTTAGGTCCCATTTTCATCAATGATTTAACATTTATTCCATTTCTCTATGCCAAACATGCATCTAGGTTTATTATGAATAAAACCCCAACTTTTGTAAAATTGCACAAAAGCCCCAAACTTTTACCAAATTACCAAACCAACCCCCAACTTCTCAAAATACCAAAATTTAAAGACAAAATCCATAGAGAGGAGTAGGATATCCCTACCTCAAACTCGGAGCCCCAAAGGAGAAGACGACAAAACCCAACGTGCTCCAAAACCCGAGATTTTCAGATTAAAATGTAGCCCTCGACGATCAACAACTTTTTTGTAAAGGCCAAAGGTGAGCAAATCACTCCTACTAGATCAAAACCTAGAGAGAAGGTAGAGTCTAGAGTGAGAGGCTCAACAATGGTGTTTTTGGAAAAGTAGGAGAGAGAAGAGAAGGTAAAAAGTGATTTGAAAAGTCACAAATTTCGGGACTTAAACCCAGTCTCCCGCTCGAGCGTAAAACACCCCGCTCGAGCGTCACTCACAGACTCCCGCTCGAGCGTCCAAACTTCCGCTCGAGCGCCGGATGCACTCTCCCAGCATCTATACAGAACCAGGCCTCCGCTCGAGCTTCCAACTCTACGCTCGAGCGGCACTCAGACAACCCCGCTCGAGCGGCCAATCCCACGCTCGAGCATACAACGCTGCACAGGAAAATACTGAATGGGTGTAATCTCCGCTCGAGCGCCCAAAACCCCCGCTCGAGCGTACAGGCCAAAACCTGGGCAACTAGTTTTGGTTTCTAAATTCAACCAACCTGTAACAAACCTGCCCAACACATCCCATAACTCAATATACAAAGTAAAAAGGATGCAAACAAGATAATAAACAACTACAACCATCCACGGACACATGTCCGGATCACTGTTCAACAAGGGTAAACCCGGGATCGCTATAACCTCCCCCCCTTAAAGAATTTCGTCCCCGAAATTAAGCACAAGTTTTCAAAACAAGTTTTTCTCTATTTTAAACAATGTTACACTATAACATTCAACAATCCGACCCATTACCGGTCATCCCATCCCTTTAACAAGAGGCATTTCACAATATGTATACAACATATGTACTTTCAACATGCATTAGCATTATGCATTAACTTTCCAACTTCAACAATACAATCAACATATATAATGTTACATTCAACTTCCATATGAGGCAAATTCCCAACATACTTCCAATAAACCAAAACATTTTCAATGTTTTACAACTTAAGACATATATAAAAGCTCTTAAGTTCAACAAAATGCAAAATTTAAATACAAAATCACATATCAACCAACAAGTCCGGATATTTCTCTCGGACTTCCAACTCACGTTCCCAAGTGGCTTCCTCCACTCCGTGATGTTTCCACAAGACTTTCACCAAAGGAATGGTCTTTGCACGCAGGACCTGATCCCGTCTATCCAAGACCCGAACCGGTCTCTCCTCATACGAGGCATCCTCATCTACCTCTAAATCGGTCCAATCCAACACATGTGATGGATCTGGCTCATACTTCCGAAGCATACTCACATGAAACACCTCATGCACTCCGTACAATTGCGGCGGTAAGGCTAACCGATAAGCAACCTCGCCAATCCTCTCAAGGATCTCAAAAGGACCAATAAACCGAGGGGATAACTTTCCACTCTTCCCAAACCTCATCAGACCTCGCCTAGGTGATATCTTCAGAAAGACATGATCACCTATCTCAAACGCCAAAGGTCTCCTCCTACGGTCGGCATAACTCTTTTGTCGACTCTGGGCTGTAACAAGCCTCCTACGGATAAGCTCAACTTTCTCCGTCGTCTCCCTAACCAACTACGGACCCAACAAAGGTGCATCACCCACCTCGGCCCAACAAACTGGAGACCTACACGGTCGGCCATACAAGGCCTCAAACGGTGCCATACCGATGCTAGACTGAAAACTGTTGTTGTAGGCAAACTCTACCAAGGGCAAGTGCCTCTCCCACGTCCCACTGAAGTCCAGGACACAACCCCGAAGCATATCCTCGAGGATCTGAATCGTACGCTCGGACTGCCCGTCAATCTGAGGATGATAAGCCGTACTAAAGGTCAACTTAGTGCCCAAGGCACTCTGCAAACTCTGCCACAACCTGGCGGTAAAACGAGGATCTCTATCTGAGACGATCGTCACTGGGACCCCGTGCAATCTCACTACGTCCCGAAGATACAAATCGGCAAGATGATCCACCGAATCTCTCACGCGCATAGGAATAAAGTGCGCCGACTTAGTCAACCGGTCTACAACCACCCAAATAGCATCACTACCCCGCTGAGTCTTCGGAAGACCCACAACGAAGTCCATAGTGACATGCTCCCACTTCCACTCGGCAATAGGCAAGGGTTGCAACAAACCCGCTGGCCTTTGATGCTCGGCCTTCACTTGCTGGCAAGTAAGGCACTTCGATACGAAAACAGCCACATCTCTCTTCATACCCCGCCACCAAAACTGGCGACCCAAATCCTGATACATCTTAGTACCTCCCGGATGCACCGCAAGGCGCGAATGGTGAAACTCTCGGAGTACTTTCTCTCGGCAAGACTCCGGTACAAACAAACGGTCTCGGTATCTCACACTCAGGTCGGGATACACCGTCAAACCCTTCTCAACTTTCCCACTGGAGATCTTCTCTCGGAGGGATTCTACCTCAAGGTCACCTCTCTGTGCCTCTAACACTCTAATCACAAGTGTAGGTTGCGCAACAACAGAAAACAAGGCCGCAACTTCAACAGATTCGCCCAGTAGCAAATCAAACTCGCCAAGTGCTCCCAACATCTCCCATTCCAGGATGGCTATACAAGCTACATCACTAATGGTTTTCCTACTAAGGGCATCGGCCACGACATTGGCCTTTCCCGGATGATAGTGCAACTCAAAATCATAATCCTCGATGAACTCCATCCACCTCCTCTGCCTCAGATTCAAGTCTTTCTGTGTAAACAGGTACTTCAAACTTTTGTGGTCCGAGAACACCTCGAACTTCTCACCATAAAGGTAGTGCCTCCAGATCTTCAAGGCAAAGATCACTGCTGCTAACTCTAGGTCGTGTGTGGGGTAATTCTTCTCGTGTATTTTCAACTGACGTGAGCCATAAGCTACCACTTTCCCTTCTTGCATCAATACACAACCCAAACCCTCTCGTGAGGCATCACAATAAACCGCATAACCCAACCCTCTCTCCGAAATAATCAACACCGGAGCGGTGGTCAATCTAACTTTCAGCTCTTGGAACGACTTTTCACAAGTCTCACTCCACACAAACTTGACTCCCTTCCGAGTCAGTCTAGTCAACGGTGACGCTAACCTGGAGAAATCTTTCACAAACCGACGGTAATACCCAGCTAATCCCAGAAAACTGCGGATCTCAAACACACTCTTAGGCTGTGCCCAATCCTGCACTGCCTCAACCTTGGATGTATCAACAGACACCCCTTCCCCGGATACCACATGGCCTAAGAATTTGACTTCCCTCAGCCAGAACTCACACTTCCCAAACTTGGCATACAGCCTATGGGCTCTAAGCAACTCAAGCACCACTCTCAAGTGTTCCTCGTGCTCCTCCTCTGAAGGTGAATAGATGAGGATGTCATCCACAAAGACGACCACAAATCGGTCTAAGAACTCCCGGAAAATCCGGTTCATCAAGTCCATAAAGACTGCCGGTGCATTGGTAAGCCCGAATGGCATCACCAGAAACTCGTAATGGCCATACCGCGTACGGAATGCCGTCTTAGGAATGTCCTCCTCCCTGACCCTCAACTGGTGGTAACCCGATCTCAAGTCTATTTTAGAGAAACACCGGGAACCCTTCAACTGGTCAAACAAATCATCTATACGGGGCATAGGGTACTTATTCTTAACCGTTGCCCGATTCAACTTCCGGTAGTCAATACACAATCTCAAGGCACCATCTTTCTTTTTAACAAAGAGGGCCGGCGCTCCCCACGGCGAAACACTAGGGCGAACAAAGCCCTTATCGAGCAATTCCTGGAGCTGAACTTTCAACTCAACCAACTCTGCTGGAGCAAAACGGTAAGGTGCCATAGAAATCGGCGCCGTGCCGGGCACTAAATCAATAGAGAACTCTATCTCTCGGTGAGGTGGCAAACTAACAAGATCCTCGGGAAAGACATCCGAATACTCACAAACCACCCTCGGAAATAGAAGCCGGGTCTCACCACTCTCACCACTCTCAAAGCTAGCAAGTAAACTACTAAGCTCACTTCGCCCTCGCGAATCATACCCCGGTGGTAAAACACTACCAACCCGGTCTCCCAAGAAATGGAACCACTCCCCGCTCAAGGTACATAACGTGACCCTCTGGCGGTAGCAATCAATAACAGCCCGGTATGACGATAGCCAGTCCATACCCAAAATAACATCAAAACCCTTCATGGGCATGACAACAAACGGAAAAGGAAGCCTATAATCGGCGACCTCTATATCACATCCTCTAACACCCTGTTTCAGAATCAACTCACCACCCAAATGCGATACCACACAAATAGGAGATGCTAACAGTGCTAACTCCAATTCCAAAACAGATGCAAATACAGCAGATACAAAAGAATGAGATGCACCCATGTCTATTAACACATCAGCAACCGAGTTGCAAAACAGAAAAGTACCTCTCACTACCGATGGAGCCGGTACTAAATCCTGCGCAGTAACAGCATACACGCGCCCCGTAGGCCCTTGGTCTACCTGCTCACCTCTAGGAGCAAAAGACTGCTGCACAGACTGGGACGACGAAGCTCCCAGATTGGCCCTCGAGGCCTGCACAGACTGAGCTGGCTGAAAACCCTGCGTCTGCCTAGAACCAGACGCTCCCGAAGTGGCACTCAACTGTGGGCAAAACCTCTTCAGGTGCCCAGGTTGTCCACACTGATAACAAGACAAGGGCTGCCCCCTGCCCAAACTCTGACTCTGCGGTCTAGCTGATGAAGAAGCAGCTCTCTGACCCCCACCCTTCTGCGGGAAAATAGAAACCTTGTGACCCAACTGGCCACACTTGTAACAGGTGAAATCCCCCTGACCACCTCTCCCTGAGCCTGCACTCGGCACTGGAAAGGTCGATCTAGCAACACCACCCTGCGACTGCTGAGGGTTAGAACCCTTCTGCCTCCTGCCATCACCCTGGCCATCTTGGCTCCTCTTAGAGCCTCTCTGCCCCTCATCCTCCTCCTGCATCATGAGCTCCATATGAGCTGCAGCGTCCACTAGGTGTCTATACTCTCGGATATAAGACCCACCAACTCTCAACTTGAGGCCCCGCCTCAACTTCCGCTCAAACTCATAGCAACAGCGTTCCTCAGACGCCACCAGTTCAGGTGCAAACCTGGACAGACTGGTAAAAGTAGCCTCAAACTCGGCCACTGACAAGCCCTGCTGTTTAAGCCGGCTAAACTGATCCCTCAGCTTCTCCCTAGCTGCTGCAGACAAAAACCTCTCCTGAAAAGCATTTATAAACGCCTCCCAAGTACCACCAACACGAGCCTTCTCGTACTTCCACCATTGACCCGCATCTCCCTTCAGCTGGAAGGATGCCAAGGTCACTTTCAGTGCTCCGTCCTCGATGCCAAGCATCTCGAACGTCTTACTCATTTGCTCTAGCCACTCATCAGCCTTCAGTGGCTCCTTCGGATCCCCAATAAACTCATCCGGATTAGACCGGAAGAACTCCCTCTTCAAGAAAGAAGGCCCTGCCTCAGCTGCCTGATTCCCAGCTCTAAGAATACCCAAAGCTCCTGCTATCTCTCTGGCCAAGGCACCCATGGCCTGCTGACCCACTGGCTCGGCCACATTGGCCTGGCCAACTCCCTCCTGCACTGCCGGAATCTCACCCGGTAACGGTGCTTCCTGCCTCGCAGGTCTACCACGCCTAGCACCTCTTCCTCGTCCTGACATCCTAATAAAGGTAACACAGAACATTAGCACATTCACAAATGTGCCGAAACTAAACACTCACGTCCTAATGCATGGACAACTGTAATTCACTCCACGTAAGCACATAAACACATAAGCACTTTCGAATTTCATTTCCGGATAATGATAGTCCCGAGGCGTTACTAGAGTTCCGGTTAGAAATAGCATTGATCAAGTGCTTTTCCAACAAGACTCCCAGGAACCCAAGGATCCAATCAACATCCTAGAAACTAAATCCCATACCCACATAGTCACATAAGCATGTTATCAAGTAAGCACATAGCATATGATACTACATCTAAGTCTCTATCAAGCGAGACAAACCCATTGTGATCCTAATCACTTCCCACGTACCCAAAGTATTCAAACCCGGTATGCTCTGATACCAAGTTGTAACGCCCTCAAAATAATAACAATAAACCCATCAAATAAGACATTCATTAACATATGAAATAACCACATTCTTCTATTCATCAGTGTTTCATTACAAAAGTATTACATGTTAACAACAAAAGCAAAATGCCCTACGGGCTTACGGCTTTCCAAGTTAACACTTGGTTACATCAAAAGAGTACTAACTCATACACGTTAAGCCCTTGGCTTGAAATTACATGTAATACATCAAAAAGATATCGACAAACGTATGTCCGCCTCTAGCCTCCCAAGCTATGTCCTTGGAGGTGGCATGCTTCCTGTACCTGAAAATGATATTCCCATATAGGGTGAGCCACAGCCCAGTAGAAATACACTAAACCAACCATGAACAATGACTAAAATATTAGCAATTGATAGATGGGCAACACTGATACGATCACATAAATCACATATTTATGTCCTACGACTTATGAGTCCAAATTACTTTTCATTTTTTTTTTCTTTTCAACAGATAGGCATATAAGCTCTACCCACATTCTCAACAGATATGTATAACAACAATATCCACATTCACAGATAAGCATATAAGCTATATCCACACTTTACAACAGATATGTATAACAACAATATCCACATTCACAGATAAGCATAAAAACTATATCCACACTTCACAAAGATAAGCATATGAGCTCTATCTTCACTTCTCTAGACAAGCATATGAGCTGTATCTACGGAGTTCATCCCCTATCTTCTCCCAACACTATCCGGTTTAGAGGTACATCCCCTATCTTCCCCTAAACCGCAGAGTACATCCCCCATCTCCTCCTCTACACATAACGTATATAAACACATTGGTTCTATATACAATCACCCAATACATACAGTTAATGTATTCTATCCACTGTCATGTTCCATGACACACTTCATTGATTAGTTTCAGTTTGCCTAATCATCATGCATTGACTACAACAATCACGACTATCCTCCACCGATAGCCCAAAGCAGTTATTTCTAAACAGAAAATAAATGCACAATGGATATTCAATCAACATTTCATTTCCTCATTCTTCTCAATCAATTATCCCAATTAATTAAACAATGTAATTAGGTTAATTCCCATAATTAACATTTCAACCCTTAGGTCCCATTTTCATCAATGATTTAACATTTATTCCATTTCTCTATGCCAAACATGCATCTAGGTTTATTATGAATAAAACCCCAACTTTTGTAAAATTGCACAAAAGCCCCAAACTTTTACCAAATTACCAAACCAACCCCCAACTTCTCAAAATACCAAAATTTAAAGACAAAATCCATAGAGAGGAGTAGGATATCCCTACCTCAAACTCGGAGCCCCAAAGGAGAAGACGACAAAACCCAACGTGCTCCAAAACCCGAGATTTTCAGATTAAAATGTAGCCCTCGACGATCAACAACTTTTTTGTAAAGGCCAAAGGTGAGCAAATCACTCCTACTAGATCAAAACCTAGAGAGAAGGTAGAGTCTAGAGTGAGAGGCTCAACAATGGTGTTTTTGGAAAAGTAGGAGAGAGAAGAGAAGGTAAAAAGTGATTTGAAAAGTCACAAATTTCGGGACTTAAACCCAGTCTCCCGCTCGAGCGTAAAACACCCCGCTCGAGCGTCACTCACAGACTCCCGCTCGAGCGTCCAAACTTCCGCTCGAGCGCCGGATGCACTCTCCCAGCATCTATACAGAACCAGGCCTCCGCTCGAGCTTCCAACTCTACGCTCGAGCGGCACTCAGACAACCCCGCTCGAGCGGCCAATCCCACGCTCGAGCGTACAACGCTGCACAGGAAAATACTGAATGGGTGTAATCTCCGCTCGAGCGCCCAAAACCCCCGCTCGAGCGTACAGGCCAAAACCTGGGCAACTAGTTTTGGTTTCTAAATTCAACCAACCTGTAACAAACCTGCCCAACACATCCCATAACTCAATATACAAAGTAAAAAGGATGCAAACAAGATAATAAACAACTACCAACATCCACGGACACATGTCCGGATCACTGTTCAACAAGGGTAAACCCGGGATATGTTGGTGGCGTCTGAGGAACGCCGTTGTATTGAGTTTGAGAAGAAGTTGAGGCGTGACCTCAAGCTGAGAGTTGGGGGAACTATGATTCGGGATTATGGGCGTATGGTTGATGCTGCAGCCCATATGGAAATCATGATGCAGGAGGAGGAGGAAGGATAGAAGGGCTCCAAGAGGAGTCAGGATGGTCAGAGTGATGGTAGGAGACAGAAGGGTTTTAATCCTCAGCAGTCTCAGGGTAGCTTTTCTAGATCGACTTTTCCTGTGCCGAGTGCTAGTTCTGGGAAAGGCAGTCAGGGAGACATTACCTGTTTCAAGTGTGGCCAGCTGGGCCACAAGTCTCCAGTTTGTCCTCAGAGGGGAGGAGTGCAGAGGGCAGCATCATCTTCGGCTCGATCTCAGAGCCAGAGTCAGGGTAGAGGTCAGCCACTCTTGTGTTATGAGTGTGGTCAGCCAGGGCATATGAAGAGGTATTGCCCGCAGTTGGGTGGCACATCTGGTGCATCTGGTTTGAGGCCGATTCAGGGTCAGCAGCCAGCTCAGTCAGGTCAGGCCTCGAGGGCCAATTAGGGGGCTTCATCGTCTCAGTCGGTGCAGCAATCTTATGCTCCTAGGGTTGAGCAAGTTGATCAGAGGTCGTCTGGGCGCGTGTATGCTGTTACCGCGCAGGATCTTGTGCCAACACCATCAGTTGTGAGAGGTACCTTCTTGTTTTGCAACTCAGTTGCTAATGTTTTGATTGATACGGGTGCATCTCATTCCTTTGTGTCTGCTGCATTTGCATCTGTTTTGGAGTTGGAGTTAGCACAGCTAGCATCTCCTATTTGTGTAGTGTCACCTCTTGGGGGTGAATTGATTTTGAAACAAGGTGTTAGGGGTTGTGATATAGAGGTTGATTATCATAGAATTCCATTTTCCTTTGTAGTTATGCCTATGAAGGGTTTCAATGTAATTTTGGGTATGGACTGGTTATCGTCATACCGGGCAGTTATTGATTGCTACCGCCAGAGGGTCACTTGTTGTACCGTGAGCGGAGAGTATTTTCATTTTCTGGGGGACCGGGTTGGGGATGTGTTGCCACCGGGGTATATTCCGCGAGGACGGAGTGAGCTTAGTGGTCTACTTGCCAACCTTTCGATTAGTGAAGATGATGAGACTCAGATTGTGTTGCCAAGGGTGGTTTGTGAGTACTCGAACGTCTTTCCCGAGGATCTTGTTGGTTTGCCACCGCATCGGGAGATTGAATTCTCTATTGACCTAGTGCCCGGCACGGCGCCGATTTCTATGGCACCTTATCGTTTTGCCCCAGCCGAGTTAGTTGAGTTGAAGATTCAGCTCCAGGAGCTACTAGACAAGGGTTTTATACGTCCTAGTGTTTCGCCGTGGGGAGCACCGACCCTCTTTGTTAAAAAGAAAGGTGGTGCTTTGAGACTTTGTATAGATTATCGGAAGTTAAATCGGGCTACGGTTAAGAATAAGTACCCTATGTCTCGTATCGATGATCTGTTCGATCAGTTGAAGGGTTCCCGTTGTTTCTCGAAGATAGATTTGAGATCGGGTTATCATCAGTTAAGAGTCAGGGAGGAGGATATTCCAAAGACGGCATTCCGTACGCGGTATGGCCACTATGAGTTTTTGGTGATGCCATTTGGGCTCACCAATGCACCGGCAGTTTTTATGGATTTGATGAACCGAATATTCCGGGAATTTTTAGATTGTTTTGTAGTCGTCTTTGTGGACGACATCCTTATCTATTCACCTTCTGAGGAGAAGCACATGGAACACTTGAGAGTGGTGCTTGAGTTACTTAGAGCCCATAAGCTTTATGCTAAGTTTGGGAAGTGTGAGTTCTGGTTAGAAGAGGTCAAGTTCTTAGGCCATGTAGTTTCTGGGGAAGTAGTGTCTGTTGATACATCCAAGACTGAGGCATTGCAAGAATGGGCACAGCCTAAGAGTGTGTTTGAGATCCGCAGCTTTCTGGGGTTAGCTGGGTATTACCGTCGATTTGTGAAACATTTCTCCAGATTAGCTTCGCCTTTGACTAGATTGACTCGGAAGGGAGTCAAATTTGTATGGAGTGAGACTTGTGAAAAGTCGTTTCAGGAGTTGAAAGTTAGACTGACCACCGCTCCAGGCTTGATTATTCCAGAGAGAGGGTTGGGTTATGCAGTCTATTGTGACGCCTCACGAGAGGGTCTGGGTTGTGTATTAATGCAAGAAGGGAAAGTAGTTGCCTATGGCTCACGTCAGTTGAAAATTCACGAGCAAAATTACCCTACGCATGATCTAGAGTTAGCAGCTGTGATATTTGCCTTGAAGATTTGGAGGCATTACCTTTATGGTGAGAAATTTGAGGTATTCTCGGATCATAAGAGTCTGAAATATTTGTTTACACAGAAAGATTTGAACTTGAGGCAGAGGAGGTGGATGGAATTCATAGAGGATTATGACTTTGAGTTGCATTATCATTCGGGAAAGGCCAACGTGGTGGCCGATGCCCTTAGCAGGAAACCTGTTGGTGACATAGCTAGTATAGCCATCCGAGAATGGGAGATGTTGGGTGCACTTGGGGAGTTTGATTTACTTTTGGGCGAATTCGTTGAGGCTGCGGCATTGTTTTCTGTTGTTGCACAGCCTACACTTGTGACTCGAGTGTTAGGGGCTCAGAGGGGTGACCTTGTGGTAGAGTCCCTCCGTGAGAAGATTTCCAGTGGAAAGGTTGAGAAGGGTTTGACGGTGTATCCCGATCTGAGTGTGAGATACCGAGACCGTCTGTTTGTGCCGGAGTCTCGTCGAGAGGAAGTACTCCGAGAGTTTCATCATTCATGCCTTGCGGTGCATCCGGGAGGCACTAAGATGTATCGGGATTTGGGTCGCCAGTTTTGGTGGCGGGGTATGAAGAGAGATGTGGCAGCTTTCGGATCTAAGTGCCTTGTCAACAAGTGAAGGCCGAACATCAGAGGCCAGCGGGTTTGTTGCAACCCTTGCCTATTGCCGAGTGGAAGTGGGAACACGTCACTATGGACTTCGTTGTGGGTCTTCCGAGGACTCAGCGGGGTAGTGATGCTATTTGGGTGGTTGTAGACCGGTTGACTAAGTCGGCGCACTTCATTCCGATGCGCGTGAGAGATTCGGTAGATCATCTTGCCGACTTGTACATTCGGGACATAGTGAGGTTACACGGGGTTCCAGTGACGATTGTCTCAGATAGAGATCCTCGTTTTACTACCAGGTTGTGGCAGAGTTTGCAGAGTGCCTTAGGCACTAAGTTGACCTTTAGCACGGCTTATCATCCTCAGACTGACGGGCCGTCCGAGCGTACTATTCAGATCCTTGAGGATATGCTTCGGGGTTGTGTTCTAGACTTTAGTGGGTCATGGGAGAGGCACTTGCCGTTGGTGGAGTTTGCCTACAACAACAGTTTCCAGTCTAGTATCGGTATGGCACCGTTTGAGGCCTTGTATGGCCGACCGTGTAGATCTCCTGTTTGTTGGGCTGAGGTAGGTGATGCACCTCTGTTGGGTCCGGAGTTGGTGAGGGAAACGATGGAGAAAGTTGAGCTTATTCGTAAGAGGCTTGTTACAGCACAGAGTCGTCAGAAATCTTATGCCGACCGTAGGAGGAGACCTTTGGTGTTTGAGGTGGGTGATCATGTCTTTCTGAAGATATCACCTAGACGGGGTTTGATGAGATTTGGGAAGAGCGGGAAGTTGTCCCCTCGGTTCATTGGTCCGTTTGAAATCCTTGAGAGGATTGGCGAAGCTGCTTATCGTTTAGCTTTACCGCCGCAGCTGTCCAGAGTACATGACGTTTTTCATGTGAGTATGCTTCGGAAGTATGAGCCGGATCCATCACATGTGTTGGATTGGACCGATTTAGTGGTTGATGAGGATGTCTCATATGAGGAGAGACCGATTCGAGTCTTGGATAGGCGGGATCAAGTTTTGCGAGGCAAAACCATCCATTTGGTCAAGGTTTTGTGGAAACATCACGGAGTAGAGGAAGCCACTTGGGAACGTGAATTGGAAGTCTGCCAGAAATATCCGGACATGTTTATTGAATTGTAATCTTTTAATTAGATTCTGTTATATGGTTGAACTTAAGAGCTTTATATATGTCTTAAGTTGTAAAACATTGAGTTTGTGTTGGTAAATGGGTGTATCTTGAAACTTGCTTCATTATAGAAGTTTAGTGTAACATTGCATCTGTTGAGTACATTGTTGAATGGGTTGTATATATCATGCGATTGAATATGATATGGGAATTGTTAACCTTGAGTGGAATAATGCATAATAATGATACAGGTTGAAATATATGTTGTTTTATATATATATGTGAGATGCCTCTTGATAAAGAGATGAAAAGGCCAGTTTTGGGTCAAGATGTTTACTAATGAATTGTAAAAAAAAAAAATCTGTTTTCAAAAACTTATGCTTAATTTCGGGGACGAAATTCTTTGAAGGGGGGGAGGTTATAGCGACCCCGGTCTTTTCCCGTTTGATTATTCTATCCGGACTTAGGTTCCGTAGATTCTGTCATTGTATATTTGTTGTTGTTGTTGTTGTCCCTTATTTTCTCATTTGGAATTATAGGATGTGTTTGGGCAGGTTTGTTTCAGGTTGGTAGGGTTTAGAAACCAAGTGTTGCTGTCCAGAATTTTGGATCTTCGCTCGAGCGAGGAGTTTGTCGCTCGAGCGAGATGTTGTTTTGGTTCTTCGCTCGAGCCGGGGTTTGGTAGCTCGAGCGAGAGTTTGCGTCTGGTTTGGACCAGTAGCTTTGCATTCTTGGCTCGAGCGAGCTTTTCTTCGCTCGAGCGAGTTAGTTCATTCTTCGCTCGAGCGATAGTTCCTTCGCTCGAGCGTGTGTCTGGTTACAGACCTGAGAGTTTGAGTTCTTCGCTCAAGCGATATTTCTTTCGCTCGAGCGAGCTTTTGGGGTTGTTGGCTCGAGCAAGGTTTTCTTGGCTCGAGCGTAGCTTTTCTGTGTCTGGTCGCTCGAGCGACCAAGTCTTCGCTCGAGCGAGCCTGTCAGGTTTAAATAGGCAGCAACGTGTTTCAGATCAGTTTTTCATTCCCTTTCAGATTCCAAAACCCTAGGTACGAGTTTTCTCTCCCTCTACACACCTTCTCTCTTAGGATTGATCTACTTAGAGTGAGTTTCTACCTTAGATCCTTTATTAAAAAGATAGAGTGGGTCGAGGACTTCCATTTAATCTGAATTGTTGGTAGTTTGGAGCACTTTGGAGTTTGGGTCTTCATCTCCATCTTCTCTTTTGGGGCAATTTCTTCGAGGTAGGGATTTCCTACTCCATCTTATAAGTTTTGTTCTAAGTTTTAGTATTTTGATATGTTGGGGGTACTTTGGTAATTTTGGGAAAACCCTAGTTGTATTAATTAATTAATTTGTATAATTAATTTAAGGGAATTGGGGAATTTGGTTAAATTCATGAAATTGGGGAATTTATTGATTAAATGGTGTAGTTGGATAATTTAAATCACTCGCCTTTGGAATTGTTGATATATTTATTTCCATGTCTAGAAATAACTGTTTTGGGCTATCGGTGGAGGATAGTCGTGATTGTTGTAGACAATGCATGTGGATTAGGTATAACTGAAACTAATCACATTAGTTGAGTCATTAATTTTGACTGTTGAATTAATACAGACATTATGTGTATTGATTGTGTGATGTATATGTTATGTGTTTACATACTTTGTTTTGTGTGGGAGGAGATAGGGGATGTACTCCACGGTTTAGGGGAAGATAGGGGATGGACCTCTAAACTGGATTTTGTTTGGGAGGAGATAGGGGATGGACTCCATTAGCATCACTTTTATGTGTGCTTATCTATATTGAAGTGTTTTATTGATACAGCACTAAAATGTGTATCAAACTGGAAGTATGAAGTGTTTTGATTTGAGCTTGAGTCTCATTTGTTCGTTGATATTGGAGGAATGTGAATATGATATACATAATTCATTGTGGTAAGTTTGGCCAGGCTC
Organism: Camellia sinensis; assembly: GCF_055761805.1. Classification (NCBI taxonomy): domain Eukaryota; kingdom Viridiplantae; phylum Streptophyta; class Magnoliopsida; order Ericales; family Theaceae; genus Camellia; species Camellia sinensis. The sequence goes on from NC_138962.1 coordinate 107,442,121, forward strand.
TGAGCCATGTTGATAAAGTTGGAAAGTAAAATGTGTCTTAGACAATAGTGTCATGAGACTGTAAAACGGAGTAATTGATTATCTTGGTTAACCATCTGTTGAATGCTATTGCTTTATTCATTGCTTATATGTGGTTTAGTATATTTCTACTGGGCTGTGGCTCACCCTATATGGGAACATCATTTTCAGGTTCAGGTGATAAGCTACCTCCAAGGACTTAGCTTGGAAGGGACTTGGATTTTGAAGACTATCTTTAGTTAATTGTCTTTATTTATTAGTACATGTACACATCCAAGCCTAGGGCTTTTCTTGTATTGAGTTAGAACTCATCTTTTTGTATCCAAGTGTTGGCTTGGAAAGATGTAAGCCTGTAGGGCATTTTAATCGATGTTACATGTAAAGCTTTTATTTAGTAATACTCTGATGAATGAATTAATAAATTGTTTTCTTTAAATAATGCATGTCAATGATATATATATAATGGGTTGATTTTGAGGGCATTACATGAAGTGCATGGTTTCTGCACTTCCACTCTCATTAGATTGAGAGTGTAAAAAATACCTCATTTTTATGTTCATTAAATGCCATTTTTAAGACCATAAATGTTTTTATTTTGAAAAATGGAGTCCAACAGTACCAAAATCGAACCAGAAAACACCCTAGAAGGCGGCGCATGGCCCACACGCGCCATCTGACACCGTGAGCCACTGCCACGCGCTGCCACGTGCCAGACGCGCTTCCGATGTGTTTCCACGCGCCATCACGCGCGCATCAACGGCGCTATCCACGCGCGCGCTGTCTGCGCCACGCACGCGCGCCGTGCGCTGAGCCGCGCCGTTTTCCTCCGCCGGCGTGGCTGGCTTGGCTGCTGATGCAAGGCGCTGTTTGTTCTGTTTTAAATTCTAAATCGCATTAAATGGTCATAATTAATTCGTTATAGCTTTGTTTTAAGCGTGGTTAGTACTGTTAGACTCAGAATTAAATTTTTTATGTTCTGTAAAATTTTGAAATTTTTATGAAAATAAAAAGTATTTTTTCTGTGAGAATAATTCATTATTTATGCTTTAAAATGCTTCTGATATTGCATGAATAATTTTCGGGGGTTGAAATTTTTATTGTTGACTTTTGAAATGTTTTACTGTTTACTGGTATATTTTTTTTCAATTTATCAGATTCTGGATTTTTTATTTCTAATTTTATGTGTGTTTATTAGTTATTTAGAATTCCAGAAAATTTCAAAAAAATTCCACAAATTTCAGAATGATGTACGTTTTATTATGGTATAATCTGAACATTGAATACAACATATTTTTTGGGTTTGTAATATGTTGCAATTAAAGAAGCATGATTAGTTTATTTATTTATTTATTTAAATTCCATCATTAATTGTGACATAGCATGAGTTGGTTGTGAATCTACATTATGATGCTATTGTATGGAATTAGAATATTTTATCATGCTTTTAGACATGCCATAGTTAGTGGGAGGTTGTTCGGTTGAGAGAAATCTTTGTAGATTTACTCCCGAAAACCAATATTTTGTACGTAAATTAAATTAAATTTTGGATAATTGTCACCTGTGGCGCAAGAAATGATTATGAGCATAGCGGATTTTTGATCTTGCGACTTGTGTAATATTGTCACTATTTAATTTAGATTTTTGTGGCAAAATTATATTATGCTAATCAAATTAATCCCAATGCGAATTTCTCTCTAAATTGACTTAGCTTATGGAAGTTAATTGGTTGACCTAGACTTCGTAGAGATGTTCAAATGTGAACAATGTAATCCTATTCTTTAGTTGAGCAAAAGTCTTGGAGGCTTTAGGTCAGACCTTAATTGAACCAAAGTAAGGAAGCATGACTCAAAGTCGCTGTGGTTTTGTTGCATTGTTTGGCACAATTAAAACTAATGTATGCGCTATGGTTAACGGCATGCTACGTAGTTTTGGTTGGCGAGTTTTGGAGTTATGAAATTAGTAAGCCCTCAATAGATCTGTATATGATCTTGACTATTGAGCTGCACGGATTGACTTTGTAATTTGACTTGTAATGATGTTACATCATTGGATGAAGTAACATTCAAGAGTCACGTCATCCAAGAAATGCGAGCTTAAATGAATTAGTCATTATGTGTAAGATGAGTAGCCAGTATGAGCAATGTTTTTGCTTTCTACCCAATTATTGGGAGTGGATGAAGCAAAATTTCATGTACTATAATAGTGTACGTTGAAATATCACGTTAAGTTAAAAGATTAGCGCTTAGAAGCTGCAAAATCTATTAACACTAAGTGAAAAGATTAGCGCTTAGAAGCTGCAAAATCTATTAACACCAAGTGAAAAGGTTAGCACTTAGAAGTTGCAAAACCTATTAACACTAAGTGAAAAGATTAGCGCTTAGTGGCTGCAAAATCTATTAGCATTGCTAACTTGTCTAAGTATGGACACTTACTGTTTCCACACTTGAGTGTGAGACATGAGGAGATGCTTCTTTGTATGATTCCTTAGCTAGGCTAACGTTTTTGAATAACGTTTACCACTAAGCGCAAACGTTGCAGCATAGTAATGAAAAGGTCAAGGCTGACAAGGTTGTTATGACTCGAAGAATTTGACGCATGGCTCGTGAGAGCATTGTGTTGAATTAGACTCTTTAGCCTAATTCGCGCTTAAGTTACTTCAGGAGCTGTCATAGATTGATAGCTTATTCTCTCATTTTTTTGTGTGGATAGTAGAATTAATTGCAAGTAACTATGAAGCGAGAAATAGAAATGGCAAAAGAGTATCGTCATCTTTCAACTAGATGCAGTAAAGTGTATGGAGAACAAAATTGACTTGAAGGTGTAGGGTATTAGCACTTACTAGTTAAATTTGCGACTTAGGCGCACTTGATATCTCCATGACATCCTTTTATGATCTAGTGAATATGAATTAGTCGTGAGTCATTACCTAGTTGGGCCTAAACCTTTAAAACTTGTCTTCGAGAACTCACACATTAGGATGATTGGAATTAGTTTATGACATTGGTCATGAACCGGTGACTTATTATACTTAATCACATTAATGAGATGATGACACGTAAGGTTTGAGTAGGCCTTCTCGGGCCCACTCGCTTATGACAGCTTGCTCTCATGTGAATGTGTAACTTTATTTGCAATGGGTGCGCTCAAGTAAGTAGAAAAGCCGTAGAAGGTTATTTGTTTTGGCGCATTTAGTCCACTATGATATTTGTGACTAGATATGTGTAAGGGTATAATAGCTAAGCCTCAATCTCGACACATTTATAGATTACGATACGCATCTGAGTCAAGACTATTTGATCTCCCATAAGTCAAAAGTTTTGAGATGATTTTTGACATTGCACATATGAGGTCGAGATCAATTAGATAAGAGCTTTTGTGCTTTTAGTTTTGACCAAGGTGGTGAGTATCTATTTAAGTTTTTTTTTTTTGGAAAGCTCTGTGAAGAGAAATGGATACTTAGAAAATTGATTATTCCTAGTATTCAACAACACAATGGTGTAGTAGAGACAAGGAATTAAATATTGTTAATGTTAGGTGAATAATGGCGCAAAATGTTTCCCAATTGGGAATTGCACTAGTTTGTTGCCTATATCCCTAACTAAGTGCCCTCCATATCAGATTTTACACTCCATTTGAGTAATGGGTTAGCGGAGAGCCATCTATGGGCGATTTGTAACCGTTAAGCAGCTTATCTTTATTTTACTTCTCATAAGATTGCGAAGTTAAGACCTAGGGTTCTATAGCACATTATTGTATGATGTCTTGTAAACACATAGGGCCGTGTGGCGCATTATTGTATGTGATTATGTAAACCCTCTGGGTCATGTGCATATAGGTAAGCAGCTTTGTGGTAGTGTAACTAAGTCACAAAAAGTTTTCTTAGTAAAGGTGACGTGAATAGAGATTTGGAACTCTATAAGATAGAGAATTCTAAGCATAACGCTTTATGTAGCCTAGTTAAGAATGGAAAGAAATTTCCAATATCCTAGGGACAGTGGGAGCGATGTGCCTACTAATGGATTAATCCGTTAGAGAATAATACTCTACATTCTTAGTTGCGTGATAGCAATTGTGAAATTTTTCCACGTCATCACTGGGTGATTGAGAGGGAAACATTCATGATTGCTCCGCAAGATGATAAAGAGCCTAGGATAATGCCAAAGGCTCTAGTCCCCTGCTTTTAGAAAGTGGATTAATGTTGCGCAGTTTAAGACAAAGTCTTTGAGGATTAACCATTTCTATAATTTGGTTGACTTTCCATTATGACGCGAAACTGTTCTAAAGTTATGCGTAATTTGGATAGTCATTGTTGAGGCATAAGGCTCGCTAGATACCGAAAAGTCGCACCATTGAGGAAAGTGTAGACCATGAGAAGACTTCCTCCTGGGGAGTGAGGTTATTTTGACTTAGGCTATGATTGACATTAAGTTCGGAATATTGATTTGTGGACATTGTGACCCAACTTCTCGTTGGAGAATTGGATAAATAGATCCGTAGGGATTTACCTTCTGCTTTTATGGTGAAAAGTTAGGAGCGCAAAAATGTTGCTAGTTCCAATAAATCTTTTACAGCCTAAAACAGTTATCCAAATAGTGGTTCTTAGATTTCGTCAAGCCATGATAGGCCGACGATGATCGATGAAGACCACTGAGGCATGATCAATGGTCCAAACAGAACTTTTTCCTTACTTAGTCATTATGAGCCAGGAATTTATAAGGTTGTCGCCACCTAGGGTGGGCAGCCCTCTATTTTAGATATGATGGACATGGGTGATGTAATTTATATGCTCAGATGTACGATCCTTAGGGATTGTTTTGGGAAAATTCTCGGTTTGTCTTCGATGACTTATATAAGGAATATCCCAAAATGATTCTAGATGCAAAATTGAAAACCCATTGACTTATCTATCGGTAAAAGCCAGAGCCTTAGCTATTGAGTGTATCCTCGGATTGTCTTTGGGAGAAACAGATGACCTATATTCCTTGATCTTTTCTTTGTTGTAGGAGCCTAAAGTACGCTATGTAGGCGTATTTGGCATGATAAGTGTTATCTTTGGTAAATGGTCAACTGAGTTGTTTAGACATTGACCTTGCTCATTAGACTGTGGATAGAATGCTTTACTAATAGTATATTAATTTGCTCCTTGTAAGATTCAATGCGCTAGTTGGGCGCATCCAGAATGAACGCAAATTGGTCACCAAAATATCTTTAGAGAGGTTATTGCGCAAGAGGTAGTGATCTTGAATCACTTCATGTGAGGCGCACATGGAGGATTCCGTTGTATATGCTTATCGCAAGAGGTGCTGATAAGGCTTATGTTTGGAATCTAGAATTGCGCAGACTGTGGTTGTGTTTTTTAAAATCGATCACTTATTTGTTATGAGATGATGGGATGTTGACACTATTATGGTTTGTGTCATAATGATTAGCAGATGATGATGTCAGCAGGCAAGATTGGCTCACTCACACGAGCAATCGCCATTGGCGCTTGAGAGCGAGCAAGGATGAGACTAGTGGTTTATTCTTATTTGGAGCCAAGAGAGGTTTAAATTATCCACTATGCATGTCGCCTTGGTTACAACCAAGATGAGGTCGTGTTAAGGACCAAACATGGATGTTAGCACCCACTTTCCATGTTGTGCCTGTTATGATTAGCCAGATGCGAGATCTCATTTGGCGTTTGGAAGGCGAGCAAATAGAGAATTCGGGTTAGGCGCTAGAAAGTGACTAGACTAATATCTGTACGGTGTATCGAGTATGACGTCACTCTTTTGGAAGAGTTACTCCACCGTAGCATGTATTCATACTATATGTGCTTGGCGACTGGGTAATGAGGTGAGAGAATGGATCCCTGTTTCCTCACCGTGTGAGTCTTACGTGTCATTATTGATATGACTTTCATTGATGTACCCTTTTGTGACTTTTGACTATGTCATAAGATAAGGGGTTGATGTTCTGCTACTTTGGTATGTTGCCTGCGGTCATGTATGATTCGGCCTTAAGGGATATCACTAGGAAAGCGGTCAATCCTAAACTAAATGGCATAAGGGTAAAGGAAAGATCATCTAGTATTACACCACTGTTGTATATTCACTGTCGGCAACTCACATCGCTTTGTATGAGTGGCGGATTGAGTGTGAATATATTGCAAGAATTGAGAGGGTCAAACATGCTCTTTTTGAGGGATTAGAGATGGTTTTTAGACCGGTGTAATTAGATGGGTCTGGGGCATATGAGACACTATTTCTGTTCTTTTTGGGTTGATGTCTCTATGCTGGCTCATTTTGAGTTTCTAGTATAGAGCTCCCACATGCAGGTGTTCTCAGCAGTCGCACAGTGCATTGGCTAGTATGAGATTGTTCATTTTTGGGGAGATTGAGATAGAGATGTGGCAGTGTCATGCCAACTCATGTGTGAGTGGGAGATGTTAGAAATTGGGCGCCCATGTGGCATGACCCTTTGAATCTTTTGAACCTGAACCTTTTGAACCTTATCCATGTAAGTTTGAATTTGAATTCAAAACTTATTTGGATAACCATTCAGGATGTCTATATCTATCATATCAATAGATATGGATAGATGGATGGATAGATATTGGTTATATATTTGATTATATGGTTAATCTAAAATATTGAATCAGATATGTATGTGGTTTTTACCCATAACCTTTTTTCCCTGACTCTCTCTTAGACTCTATCCCATTAAACAACGATCAAGCCATTTTGCACTGTGACTTGTGTGGGTGATACTCATTTTGTAGTATCACTCCACTGCTGGGTTCGTTGTTCAGATTCTGGAAGCACGTGATTTACCCACGAGGTTCTTCGCTAAAAGGTATGATTCAAATATTTTATCCGTTGCGTTATAATGCTCTTTGTTTTACAATAAGAAAAAAAAAAAAAAAGAGCAAATGTACTGATATCACAATATGTAATTGTTTGCACCATAAATAAATTTTTCGTCGATTATGACTAGGTTTAAATTTTCTATTACTAAGTTAAAAGTAGTTATTTAGGTGGTGGTTAATGGAAGTCTTTTTCTTTATTTTTTCTATAAATCGCCATTGATGGCACTATTGTAAGACACCAACAAATCAATACATGACTTGATTTCTATTTCTTTTCTATCCTAGGAGTAGATCTAATCTACATAGGGGTAGTTTAAACTTAGATATGAGTAGTCTTAATGTACTTTATTTGTATTCGATTGTTCATTCAATCATTTACATCATCATCTTCTTCTTCTCTCTTTTCTTTTTCTTGTTTGCAGTGCCATTATTTTTATTCCAAGGAAGTCCTTGAACTTTCAAGGCATAGAACCTCAACACAATTGCTTGATTATTGTGTTGTTTGGTGAAATTTTGGTTAAGGCTCTGTTGAGCTAAGCCTAACAAAAAATTTACTAACAATTTTGGCACACCTAGTAGGACATCATCCTAGCTTGGAGGGGGAAAAAATGATACAAACAAAATATCAAGAAATTATGCCATCAAGTGGCATGTTTACATCTTATGTACCTATGGATGCAAACCACCAATGGAGTGGCAATGTTCCAATGGGTATGAATTATTATTGGAATGCCTCATCTTCCATGTATACTGATTTTACTACCTGTTGCCAACATAATGGCATGACAAATGAAATGGAAAGAATGATTCGGCATTGTGCGTATGAAATTTATTGGTACAAGAGTGAAATTTTGGCTTTACAAAAAACAATTAATTCTCTTGATTGGCAAAGATTTCAAATAATTTCATTACCACATTACTTGATGCAAAAAGATATTGTTGGAAAAATTGGTTTTATAGGCATATGGGCCAATTTGCGCCCAAATTTAAGTAGTTCCCACATGTCTTTTGAGGTGGGTCCAAGTAGTGACGTGTTCCTTGCCTTATGGCAAGTCACACGGTGAAGACAATTCGTCATAATCATTTATGGGTAAATGGGAAGTTTACGTTGTTTTCGGTTTCGTGAAATAGGAAGTTAAAGAGACAAATGTGGGTTACCTTGTTTTGGTTGTCCCACATAGAAACAATAAGAGAGTTTGTATGGGTATATAAGCTACAGGTTAACATACTTGGGATGGGCCCCAAAGGGCACCCCAAGTTTTGTAAGGAGGGGAGTTATAGACAAAGTGGGTTTGGCTCAAATCCACCACACGCGAGCTGCTGTCGTTCGGCTGGTCACGGGTGCGTGATGTGGGTCGAGTCCTAACTTTAACTTTTTTGGAAAAAAATCATTTGAATTTTTTTAAATTCTTGCTGGAAAAATTAAATTCCTAATGAATTAATTCAAACTTTTGTGCCAAAATTCAAATTCGAATTTTTGCTTCCCGAAACAGTGCCACTCCAGTCCCCTCTCTTCATTTTTTGGCAGTTCAAGATTTCACACCTGTTCGAAGGGTTTTCTACCCTTCCAAATAGACACCTCTTTGCATATAAACACAGGATCCTCCAACAGATTCAATTCATCCATTTCCTTCCCCTTTTTCTTTCTTTCCTGTATCTGTTCTTCATATTAGTTTATAGAAATTTAGAGTGCAGAACTTAGGATCCAGTTCGCAAGACAGATTATTTGTAGTGCTACTACAATATATGATATTGATCATTGTATCTTAGGAGATAGACGCCAATAATCTGTGAGCACCTGTATGGTGGTGAATATGTCTTAAGAACAAAATGTCACACACTCAACTTGATCGTGTGTTTGCTGTTCTAACTTTTTGGTACAAGAACTTCCTGTAAATAATTTATTTTCTTTGTTTGAGTTTTATTTTATACACAGAAGATTGTTCCAATAATCTTAAGATAGAGTTGAATTATTCAGTTTATACAGAATTTTTCATTTGTTTCCTTTTCAAAATTCTTTTTTGTTTTTATTACAAAAATTATTTTCTCTGTGAAGTTTTCAGAAATAATATTCTAGGTTTTCATTAATTAAAATTCTAATTTTTATTATTTTAATTTTTTAAGTTTTACGAAAATAATATTCTATGTGGAATTAATTTGATTAAATAAAAGTTTATTTTCAAATTAATTTGAAATAAAAGTTACAATTTTGTTTCTTTTTATTTTTTACAAAATTATATTATGTGTTTTATATTAATTTTCTGTGTAGTATAAAATTCTAATTCTAATTATGTTTTATAATTTAGAATTCATGACTACTGAAACTGCTCAAACCTTTAATCCGACCAGTGTTGCAACTGCCCCAATTCCTCCTACTGTTGTGATAGTGCCGGTGAATCATGGGAAAAAGCCAGAAAAATTCTTAGGAACTGACTTTAAAAGATGGTAGCAGAAAATGTTATTCTATCTTACTACTTTAAATCTTTCCTTCGTGAGGATGCTCCTGCTCTAAAAGAGGATGAAACCAACCAATAAGTAGTTGCTGCGGTCGATGCTTGGAAGCAGGCGGATTTCCTTTATCGCAACTATATCTTGAATGGGCTTGATAATACATTGTACAACGTTTATAGTCCTATAAAGACAACAAAGGAATTATGGGGGTCATTGGAGAAAAAAAATACAAAATAGAAGATACCGGCTCGAAGAAATTTGTGGTGGGCAAATTTTTAGATTTTGTGATGGTTGATTCAAAGACTGTGATTAGCCAAGTTCAAGATCTCTAACTAATTCTTCATGGCATCCATGCAGAAGGCATGTCACTAAGCGAGTCCTTTCAAGTTGCTACCCTAATTAAAAATTACCACAAGAATGAAAGGAATGCGAGAACTATCTCAAGCACAAGCGCAAAGAAATGACTTTAGAATAATTAATTATGCAATTGATAATTGAGGAAGATAACCGAACTTCTGAGAAAAGGGTTGGAAAGCATCCTATGGAGTCAAAGGCTAATGTGGTGGAACATGCACCAAAGCGAAGAACCGCAAATTGACCAGAGAAAGTTCTTCACAAGGCTCTAAGGAAGAGGATACCAAGAAGTTCAAGTTTAATGGAAAATGCTACATCTGTGACAAAGAGGGACATTAGGCCAATGATTTTCGTAGCAAGTGCAAAAGTAAAGGAAGTTAAAGTAAGAAACCTGCTCAAGTCAATGTCACCGAAGTAGACCGAATCTCCAATGGTGTTGATGACATAAACCTTTCAGCCGTTGTCTCCGAGGTCAACCTTGTTGAAAATCTCAAAGAATGGTGGGTGGACACTAGAGCCATTCATCATATCTGTGCTGACAAAAACCTTATGTTCTGTGGTGGACAATGGAGAACAACTATTCATGGGTAATTCCTCGACTTCTAAAGTCGAAGGACAATGAAAGGTTATTCTGAAGATGACATCTAGAAAGGAACTCACCCTTAACAATTGTAGCTCGACTCTTTGTGCTCCTTTTAGATATGATAGCCCTGTAGTTCGAACTCCCATGGTTCTGAATCTAATTTCACAAGTGCAATGTGAAATAGATAAACACAAAAGAGTCCAAATCCGGTAAATCTTTTGGAAAATCGGTTTTGAATAAAAAAGGCCAAAAAATGGACTGCTTTGTCAGATACAGAGTCGCCACACCTAAATGTTTTATTTTGGAAAATTTAAGAAACCCGAAACTCGTGCCAGAGGCCACTTATCCGTCATCACCAAAGTGTCTCGGCTTAGAAACTTAGGTACGAGAGGGGAATGTCATGAATTGAGCACCCTACTTGCCTGATCAAAGATTGGCCTCTACTAATCATGATGTGATTCTTATTTACATTATATGCTATTGTTCCGATTATTAGACTATTGTTACTATGTGACGCGCACACAAGTATAGACTAATTTGCAAAAATTGAAACTCTTTGATTTCATGTTTGTTTTTTGAAAATTGTTCTGAGTATGTACCATTTGAAAAAGCGATCTCATATATACATTACTCAAATTATTCCAATTCAAACAATTAGCCTTCATCTACAGGCATTCAAGCAAGTATATCAATTAAACACTTAGCCTCATGGTAAGCATGTTAGACATGGCAACAATCACATGCATGCGATATGCTAAAGCAGAAAAATGCTCACCTCGTACTCCAAGGCAAGCCAAAAGAAACAAAAGAATTAGAAAACATGCATGCTCCTAACTAATGCAACATGACTAATGCAACACATGCAATGATGCAACTAATAGGCGTGGCTACTAATATACCGTGTGAATCAATTTCATAGCATGCAGTTTAAACACGTATTCAACGAAGTAATAAATGGCAATGCTTGTTAGAATGATGAACTAAGCCTCGATGCATGCGAGACAAGTGGATGCAAACATGGGAAATGCTAAAATAAACATGATGTTCTATTCTATCCATCATAAGCGGATAAATAAAAGGGAGAAAGACGTGGGATTGGAAGACACACACATTATTACATATTGGCCCTCGCACAAGAGGGTCCGAATAAATGAACTAGCTAAGTTAATTACCTAATTAACTAACCTTTACAAACTAAATGGAATAAATTAACTACACTAGCTAATTAACTAATTATTACAACAACAAATTTAACTAACTATTCTAACTAATTAATTAAGTACAACATAAAACTAACTAGCCATTTTAACTAATTAATTATAAGTCCGCTATTCCAAGAACAACACTAATATTATAACATCACTTCACGGATCCCGAGGATCGAGGGATGGCTCATGCATGAACACGGATTTCCACCCTATAATGCTTTTTGTTTTGCTACCGGAATGCCTCTGTTGGACAGTTAGAAAATTGCACTGTTTTTCCACCTTAGCTTCTACTCTGCTCTCCTCTGCTAGAAAAAGGACACTGCCTGGCTGGAAAAAGTGGCCGGCAAGCCCGAAGTAGTGGCCGACCACCTAGTAAAAATGGGTTATCGTCCAGTAAAAGTGGTCTGCCGGCCACTAATGTTGGTTCTTTCTTGCAGCAACAGAGGACAAACAAAGCACAAACTAGAGTATTTTCAGGGGATGTTTGTCCACCCTACCTCTCCTTATCAACAAACAGGTCAACGGAGGGGTATGTTTGATTCGTAAATCATCAATCAACGTAATTTCATTGCATGATGACTTATGAATCAAGGGACATAATTTCAATAAATGCAAGAAAAGACCAACAAAACCTCCTCCTTATCATGGATTGATTAAGGGAAGTGGTTGACCTTGGAAACTTGAACCATTTCATCACTTAACAAGTATGAAATGACTCAAGTCTTCATATGTTCAATTAACGTCCAATTGAACACAAAATTGCTTTATTATCTTGCATCACTTTTAGTACCATTTTATTACTTCATTTTAATTACCTTCCATTCCTTAATTCATTGAGTCCAAAAATGAGCTTTAAGTCCTCTAATAGAAATGAGCATCAAACAAAAAGTTGTTTTGGGTATAAGAGAGACACTATGCCATTGGCAATGAACCCCTAAAGGGATTAAACCATTAACCATGATACCTTTATCTCAAGCTTAAACAAGCAAGTAATTTGAAACAACTTTCAAAACAGAGAAAAAAAACAAGAAATGAGGGAGGTTGCAGAGGTGATTTAGAGATGAAAACAAGTATGGAAAGCAAGAAATAAATACTATCAACTCAAATAGGTTGGTGGCTAAGACCTAAACCACCAAACCTATGAGGATCATTACACTACAAATCTATAATACAAAGCATGATTGGAACAAATACATAAAAAAATAGTCCTAAAATAGACTAAAACAGTGTTAAAATTGAAGTCAAAAGGACTAAAAGAGTAAGTTACAACATGGAGGAAGTTAAGCTAATAAGCAAGCACAAGGAGGGGAGGCTACCCTCTCTATTTTTGGGACTTCAAAATATGATTTTAACCTCTAAAAAACCTCTGAAATCCAGTAGTAAAAAGCTCAAAAAAAGATAATAGAAATGCGGGAAACACAAGGGCAAAGGCTTAAGAAGTTAGGTGCAAAGAAGGGTGATCCATCCCTCCACCCTTAATGGCCTTAAACCGCAAGTTTCAGACCAGAAATTCAGTGTAAAAACAGTCCAAAAATAGTAGAAAAGATGTCAAATAAAGAAAGGAAACAAGTTAAGAATTATACCTCTTGAAGAGGGATAACCTTTTTGAGTTACAAACCAAAAATTACACACCCTCAAGAGCTAAATGCAAGCTCAAAAACACCTCAGAACAAACACTACAAAGTTTGGTTTAGAGTGTATAGGTAAAGAGTGAAGAACTTGCAAAAGAGAGAGAGAATTGTAGAGAGAGAAAAAAAATTTGCTCCCAAAATTTTCTAACCTTTAAAACAAGAGAGGAGGTCATCTATATGTAGAAAAACATGAGACCACCTCAGAAATATCTATACAGACACGTATGGACTGGTGCATACATCTGTGGAAATAGCTGACACAACTTGCAAAAAGTTTTGAAAAAAACACACAAGTGGCCGGTAGGCCACTAATAGTGGTTGGCAGATGTAGCTCGGCTTTTTTGCGCCCCCTTTCGGAAGGTTCGAAAGAAGCCCTACAGTTCGGACTCTCATGATTCTGAATCTAATTTCATAAGTGCAATGTGAAACTGATAAACACCAAAGAGCCTAAATCTGGCAAATCGTTTTGGAAAATTGATTTTGAATAAAAAATGCCAAAATTGGACTGCTTTGCCAGATACAAAGTCGCCACCTAAATATTTTTTGTTTTGGGAAAATTTAGGAAACCCATGACTAGTGCCAAAAGCCATGTGTCCGTCATCACCAAAGTTGCCTCGGATCAGGAACTTGGGTACGAGAGGGGAAGGTCATAAATCGAGCACCCCCGCTCGCCCGATTAAAGATCAGCCTCTGCTAATTATGATATGATTTTTATCAACATTATATGCTCTTATTCCGATTATTAGACTAGCATTACTATGTGATGCGCACAAGCAAGTATAGACTAGTTTGCAAGAATTGGAACAATTCAAATTCATGTTTATTTTTCGAAAAGGGTTTGATTTTTCCACCTTAGGTGGGCTTAAGTTGCATATTTGCCACTCAACAAAGTGGGCTTAAAACATACATTTATCGAATCATTCTAATTCAAACAACAAGCATTCATCCACAGGCATTCATGCAATTTAGCAACTAAGCACTTAGCCTTATGGCAAGCATTCTAATCATGGCAACATTCACACACATACGAGTATGCTAAAGCACTAAAAACTCACCTAGTACTCCAAGCTAAGATAAACAAAAGAGTTAGAAAAAATGCATGATTCCTAACTTATGCAAAATGTCTAATGCAACACATACAATATGCAACTAATAGGCTCGGCTACTAATATGGCATATGGATTGATTAAATAACATGCAGTCTAAGCACGTATTCAAAGAAGTATTGAAATGACAATGCAGTTAGAATGATGCGCCGAGCCTCGGTGCATGCAATACAAGATGAATAGATGCAAGCATAAGGTATGCTAATTGAAACATGTCCCTAATCTAACCATTGAAAGTAGTTAAATAAAAAGGAGAAAAGACATGGGGTTGGAAGACATACACATTATTACATCATGCTCTCACGAAGGAGAGTCCGAATGAATAATTAAGCTAAGCTAATTAAGCTAATTAAGCTATGCTATTTAAGCTAATTAAGCTAATTATTACAAACCAAAAGGAATAACTGTTTAAACTACTTATTACAACTACAAATGAACTAATTAGCTAACTAACTAATTAAATAATTACAAAACAATTACAACCAATAATTTAACTAAGTAACTAAACTAAGCTAATTAGCTGCTTCGCCTCGAGAAATGAAAGCCGTGCATGCGCATGCTCGGTTTCCCTATGAAAAGACCTCTGCTTTGCTCTTGAAAGCCTCTGTTTACACAATTGAACACTTCTAGAATCATTTCGCTCCACCTTACTAACACTTTGTTGAGATTTGCATCAGTGGCCAGCTGGCCACTAGTGAATGTTGCCGACAACCTGCCGGCCATGGATGGTGATCTGTTGGCCATGGATAGTGGCCTGCCGGCCACTGATGCACTGGTTCATCTTGCTACAACAGAGGGCAAACAAAGCATATACATGGTATTTTCAAGGATTGTTTGCACAACTCACCCCTCATTTTCATGGACAAATCAAAGGAGTTGTGAACTCAAGCCACAAACCACCAACTCAAGCAATTTCATTGTATGATGGCTTGTGATTCAAGATGTGCAAGTTCAATAAATGCAAAACAAGACACAAACCTCCTCCCTTTCATGAAAGATCAAGGGAAGAAGTTGACCTAGGAAAGTTGAGACATTTCATCACTTTGAGTATGAAAATGTCCCAATTCTCCTTGTGTTCAAATTAATGTCCGATTTGAACACATCAAATTATTATCTTGTTCACTTTTAGTCCCAAGTTTTAGTTACCAATTTTAACTTTACCAACCATTCTTTAATCAAATTAAGTCCAAAGGTGAATTAAAGTCCTCTAATGGAAAGAGAGCTCAGACACAAGTTGCTTTAGGTATGAAACAAGTATCATACCATTGGTAATGAACCCCCCTAGGAGATTAAACCATTAAGTATGAAACCTTAATTCCACACTTAGGCAAACAAGTGGCTTGAAATCACTTTCAAAGCAAAATTAAAAACCAAGAAAGGAGGGAGGTTGCAGAGATGATTAGAGTTGAAATTAAGTGTGAAAAGCATAAAAAACAAGCAATCAACTCAAACAAGTGGTGTCTAAAAGCCTAAAACACCAAGCTTGTGAGGACTATTACACTATAACTATGCAAAACAAGACTTAAATGCACTAAACAGCCAAAAATAGAGTTAAAACAATCCTAAATAGAGCCTAAAACATGCTGGAATTAAGCTGCAAAAAGCTAGAAAAATAAGCTAACACATGGAGCTAACTAGGCTAGCAAACAAGATACAAGGAGGGGAGACTAACCCCTCCAAATTTGGACTTCAAAACTTGATTTTTACCACTAAAAATACTTTAAAAATCAGTGTTTAAAGGCCCAAAAAAGATGGTTTGAAAATGGGAAACAAAGGTGAAATGGCCTTAACAACAAGGAATAAAGAGGGATGAAATTGGTGTTTAATGGCCAAAAACACCAATTTCATCCCATAAAAACAGAGTTTTTTATAGCTAAAAAACAACCCAAAACAGTGGGGAAAAGATAGGAAAACTCGTATGTAAAGCAAGCTAACAAAACAAGTATTATACCTTTTGAAGAGAAGAGTAACTCTAGGCCACAATTCCAAGCAAATACACCTTCTAAAGCTCAAACCATGCTCAAAGACACCTCAGCTCAGAGATGAGAGGATTTGGTTAAGGGTGTATAGGCAAGAGTGTAGTGTCAATAGGCAAAAGTGTAGAGAATTTGAAGAGAGAGAGAGAGAATTATAGAGAGAGATGAAAATTTTGAGTCTAAAATTTTCTAACCTCAAAACATGAGAGAGAGGGTCCCTATATATAGAAAACATGAAATTTCTACAAGGAGATCCAGCCCTCCACGTGTGGACAGATGTATGCATCTATGCAAATAGCTGGCACAGCTAGAATAAAATATCTGCAGAAAACATTGGTGGTCAGCCAGCCATCATTGGTGGTCGGCAAGGCACATTAATGGCCGTCAGACATGAAATGATGGCCGGCAGCCTCCAGGGATGGCCGGTAGTCCACCAGAGATTACAAGATGGAAAGACCAAGGCATGGTCCAAAAATGGGACAAAATGGATACAGGGTTTGAAAGGCTCAAAACTGTGGCGTTCTGCTGAGGACTTCGAGCGCTTAGTGAGCAAACAAACTCATTATTAGGTGTACCTGCAAGGACGTCCAAGTCGCAAGGGCCGTAAAAAATGGGGTGTCTATAACAGACCACAAATAGTGGGTTGCCGGCCACTATAATGGCTGGCGGTCCATACTAGTGGGTCTGCAGGTCCTAGGATGTTTAGGTTTGAAAAACTGCTGTTTTGGTCCAAAAACAAGGCAAGAGGTTCATAAGGTTTTGAGGCTCAAAGCAGGGGCATTCTGCTGAGGACTTCGAGCATTTGACAAGCATATACAAATTCATCATTGGGTGCGCAATCGTTGGCGCCCAAGTCATAAGGGCGGTAAAAAATGAGGTGTCTACAACAATGTGCTGCATGTACCGGACATTCGTAAGAATCTTGTTTCCAGATCTCTGTTAAGCAAAAATGGGTTTATGTTAGTTTTTGAGAGTGACAAATTTGTACTTACTAAAAACAAGATGTATGTAAGAAAATGTTACATGACTGATGGCCTTTTCAAAATGAATATAATGATTGTTGTACCTTCTATGATTAATAAAAATACATCTTTTTACTTGCTCAAGTCTTCAAATTTATAGCACGATAGATTAGGACATGCTAATTATGGATCTTTGCATAGATTAATTAATAAGGAATGTTTACCTAAATTTGAAATTGATCCAAATCATAAATGTGAAATTTGTATTGAGGAAAATTAACTAAAACTTCTTTTCATTCAATTGAAAGAAGTACTAAACCACTTGAATTAATTCATAGTAGCATTTGTGATTTCCAATCAATTCAAACTAGAAGTGAGAAAAAATATTTTATCACTTTCATAGATGATATACTAGATATAGTTATGTTTATTTAATTCAAACTAAGGATGAAACTTTGGAAACTTTCATTCAATATAAGAATGAAGTTGAAAATCAACTTGGCAAGAAAATTAAAATTCTAAGAAATGATAAATGTGGAGAATATGAATCACCATTTGGTGGATTAATTCATCAAACCACCGTTCTTTACTCACCTTAGCAAAATGGAATTGCTGAAAGGAAAAATAAGACTTTAAAAGAAATGATGAATGCCATGTTAATAAGTTTTGGATTACCTTAGAACTTGTGGAGGGGAAACAATACTTTCTACTAATTATATTCTTAATAAAGTACCTCGAAAAGTGAATCAAACACCATATGAAATGGCATGGAAGAGTACCATCCGTTAAATACTTAAAAGTGTGGAGATGTTTGGCTAAAGTAGCTATTCCTAGTCCTAAAAACACTAAAATAGATTCGAAAATCGTTGATTGCATATTCATCGGTTATGCCAAGAATAATAGTGTATATAACGGTTCTGGTTTAGACCCGATCCATTAATGGTTGTTCATACCCTTTATCATCTTGTTGGTAGTTGAGTTAAGTTGTTAGTTGTGTTTGAAGTAGGTTGGGAGTTGGTTTTTCAATAGAGTTGTAATCCAGTTTTCTTCTTGTTCGTTTGAGCAATGGTTGGGTCACTCGAGCAGTTTTTAAGATCTCCCAGTATTTTTGCAGGTCTGCAAAACTTCTGGGAGTAGGGTGTTCTTCTATTGTGCGGTATTTCTTGTGCTCGAGCGATCTCTGCAGTTTGCAAAACTTCTAGGAGGAGCTCATTGTGAGCTCAAGTAGTGTTTTGGTAGCTCGAGTGATCTCACTTATTGTGTCTTACGCTCGATCAGTGTTTTGGTCGCTCGAGCGGTCTAAACATATATCAGTTCGGGAAAAGAGATTTTTAATTCACTTTTTCACTTCCTCTCTCTCTCTAAAACTTCCCAAACCCTAATTGCTTTCCCTTCTCTCTCTAGTTCTTGCTTAAAACCTTAAATACTCCATCATCCATTGATTTTTCTACCATTGCTCCTTGGAGAAAAATGTAGAGCTCATTGAAAGCTTCATTTAATTGGAGATGATTTCGTTTTCGGCTCCGTCAAAAGTTTCACCCTTGCTCTCTTCCTCTTCTACTCTTAAGGTAGGGATTTCTTCAACCTTTAGTATGATCCTTAGCTTGGTTATTTGCTCTCTAGAAAGATTTAGTGATTTGGGGATTTTGGGTTAGATATAGGGTTTGATTTTGAAATGTCAAAAAGGAGTTCTTCAAATAAATGCTTAAGAAGGAATGTGGAAGTGTGTATATTGATGGGTTGTATTGAAATATGGCAGAATCTTTCTTTAAATGTAATTTTTGGAAATAAAGGAAGTTTTGTTTGAAAATTATTGATGTTAGATTTATGAAAGGAAAAGAAAGGATATTGGGTTTTGAAAAGATATGAAAAATGTATCGGTTGATAATGAGAGTGGAGTTGAATATATATTATTGCTCCCATTTTGAAAATTATGAGATTATATCTATTATTGGAAAATTATCTATTGAGGAGAGATATCTATTTTGGGCTATCGGTGGAGGATAGCTTTGATTGTTGTAGAAATTGCATGAGGATTAGGTCAATTGAAACTAATTACTCATACATCTTACATTGAGCATTCTCTCATACTTAATCATTGAAAATGGATTGTTTTGACAAAAAGGGGTATATACCTTGGTAAATTTGGTTAGAGGGTCCTTGGTGAAAGTCCAGAAACCCGCGTGGTTAAGTGCCGATCCTTCTGGTTAGTACAGATAAAATGACTTTAGTAGTGCTTGTATAGCCTACTGGCAAACAAGTACCTAGAGATTTCCAGTGTTTTGTATCTACTACCTTGTTTTCTAATGTAAAAGATTATTTTCATGAATTGAAATACAATGATGATGGCATTGCATTGTTTGAGATGAAAAGAATAATGTTTGACAAAAGACATGCATATGCATTCATCTTATGATTTCGTTAAGTTTTATACTTAGTGTTAAAGTATCTCTATTGGGCTTTAGCTCACCCTATGTAGAAAATAACTTTCAAATGTTGATGATATGCCTTCACCAAGGACTTAGCTTGGGAGGACCATGGAGTTGAAGGCTCATTTTTGTTTCTTTTGCTGTAATTATCTTTTGTACAAACCTGGGGCTTTTTTAATTGTTTTTGTCACAACCCAAACCCACCCCTAAAAGTTTGGGACTTGCTTAGGCCTCCAAACAAAATTTTCAACCATTATTTTATCAAATGACGGGGCCTAAAGCGGAAGCAAATATAATAACTAAATGAAACGTCCATCAAGTAGTGCTTAAATGCCAAGACCTTAGTACACCATACCCTATATAGAGAACTCATATACATCATTCATAGTTCATAGATAAACAAGTCCAAGTTATGCAAGTCTATAGAAAAGGTAACAACTCCATATTTACATATGGATAACGTATCTAGTACAAGTCTTCAAAGACTTAACAAAATGTGACATGAACTCCACAAAGGCAAAAAAAACTTCCTCTTTGGGAGGTTCGACAAAACAGGGTCAACAAAAAGCTCCTGGAGCTGACCTACGGCTGGCCTCCGAGCTGGTCACCAACATAAATATACATAAATACGGAGTGAGCAAGGCTCAGTGAATAATAACAATGTAAAGAGGTTCATGTGTATGAACATAAGCCTTGAAGAATATTTTCATAAGTTATATGCTGGTTTTAGTCATGAATTCATTCCAAAACAGCCTCGAGCCCAACATACTATAGAACGGCCTTAGGCCCAACATATTAACCAAAGTTCGTAACATTATAGGGTAGATGGAACATCGTCATGTCTCCATCTCCCTTAGCCTTAGGCCATGAGTCATAAATAATCCATGAACATCGGCATGTCTCCATCTCCCTCGGCCTTAAGGCCATGAGTCATAAGCAGTTCACATCAGAACGGCCTCGAGCCCATCATTTATAACAGAACAAAACGACCTCAGTCCATCTCATATGCCATTGTTCAATCATTCCAATTATTCTATCAAAACACAACTTACATAACATATGCCATTCATGAGAAAAATAGATGAGGTATGAGCACAATATGTGAATAAAACATATGAGTACAATACGTGAATAAACATATTGTTACACTATTATTACTCATTGTGATGTGGTTGTGCAGCGGTCTCTTCCGGTATGTGACCTACACATGGCACACAACTTATAAGTAAGTCACTTTCCTTAGCCTTTTTCTCTTTAATCAAATGTCCGATTTGCTAACTTCCCATTCATTTTTAAGCATTTCAAAAGGATCACATGGACATATTAACAATTTCAGACGGTCAAAAAGAGCAAAAGAAGTTGACAGAATTTTTCCTCACTGGTTGCACATACGGCTCCGCACGTGCTTTTATTTTAGAATGCTTAGGTTGCCTCTCCTGCTTTCCACGCATGCGGCTGTGAGCCCCGCACATGCGGCTGTGCATCCCGCACGTGCGACCATGGGCCCTACACGTGTAGTCCTGGGCTCTGTTTGAGCAGTCCGAAACTCCAACAAAATCCACCTTTCCAAGCACATTTCCAAGGCATAATACAAGCAAATGCACCTCAACATCATGATATATGATCATAATAAACATAAATCTCAAGCTCAATTAGATCATAACTCATTTAATTGCATATACATAACTCAATTTGCCACATTTCTTCCATTTCTCTATCTTTTCATGGTCTATTAAACACATACACAAACATATGTACATATAGGAGTTCAAAGTATGCAAAAATTAAAGATTAAAAGGTGCTTCCTCTCAAACTAGCTCAAAGCAAACTCAAAAGGCAAGAATCACACTCAAATCAACCAAATACAAGGAATCTTTATAACTTCTATGGATATTCACTCAAGCAAGATGATTATTTCAAAACCCTAAGTTAGATAAGTGGAAAGCTTCCTTTTTTAAAGCTTGATGCTAATCAATTGAAGAGGGTTTTAGGGTATTTTAGTGGATTTACACTTACCTTGAACTCTATTCTTTCAATCCCCTACAAAAATCCTCAATCTTCAAGCTTTAGTTGATCTTCTCTTTCTTTCTCTCTTTTCTCTCCTTTCCTTTCTCTAAAACTCTCCCATGGGATATTTTTAGTGTTGTGGTAAGACTAAATCACCTAAGGCTCATATAAGTGACTTTTATATCTAGCAAAACTTAAGCTATAAGCCTAAGCTAATTTAATTAAGACTTGAGCCTAAATTAAATCAATTAATTCATTACGAATCAAATTTTTACAAAACTTCATATTATGTTCTAGAAATCATGCTAATCATAGTTGTAAAGTCAATTTCGGTTTATCACACCTCTAAGACTTTCAATTTACAATCCAAATGTCATAATTCCAACAGATTTTCTCATAACCGATAGATACAATTTCATAATCATATAATCTACATAATTAAACACAATTGCTCATGGAATTTCACATCAAAAATGTAATCACACATGATAAAAGACTTAAAGCATATACGAGGGTTGGGTTATTACAGTTTTAGACTTGATCCATTTGTTGTAACCAAGCAATGTCTTGGAAAGATGTAGCCATTAGGGCCTAAACTTATCTGTATTATCTTTTATCTCGATTCCCTCCTATATGACATATGCTATAAATTCAGGATCTAGGATTTATGAATGTATATTCGCATATGTCATCTTTTGTACTATAAAAGTATATGAATGAAAAGCTAATATTTCATATGTTATCTTCTATTGGATATCATGGTATGGGATGTCATTATTATTTCGAGGCGTTATAGTGCATATCGGTTTTTGATTTATAAGTCAGAACACTCAAAAATACATATAAATACTATTACTGAATTTAGGAATGCATCGTTCTTTGAATATGTGTTTCCTAATAAAACTAGACAAGAGACTAGTACTAACAAAAGATCTTATGATGTTATTGCTAGTCATGATTAAGAACAAAATCAAGTACAAGGGCAAAAGAAAGATCAAAATAAACAAAAGGAACCTAGGCGTAGAAAATATGCTAGAACCTCAAAATCTTTTGGTTCAGATTTTTTGACCTTTTTGTTAGAAAATGAGCCTTCAACTTTTAAAGAAGCTATATCCAGTCCTGAGGCTTCTTTATGGAAAGAGGCTGTAAATAGCAAAGTTGAATCCATCTTGTAAAATCACACATGAGAATTGGTGGATTTGCCACCAGGTTGCAAACATCTAGGATACAAGTGGATTCTCAAGAGGAAAATGAAAGTGAATGGATCAATTGACAAATGCAAGGCAAGACTTGTGCTCAAAGGATATAGACAAAAAGAAGGTCTTGATTACTTTGACAAATATTCACCAATTACTAGAATAACATCTATTAGAAAGCTAATTATTATTGCATCTTTGTACAATCTAAAAATTCATCAAATGGATGTAAAAATAGCTTTCTTAAATGGTGAGTTAAATGAAGAAATTCACATGGAACAACCATAAGGAATTTCCGTTCTAGGGAAAAGAAAAAGTGTCTAAATTGGTTAAATCATTATATGGTTTAAAACAAGCACCAAAGCAATAGCATAAGAAATTTGATAATGCAACGAAGTCAAATGGATTTAAAATTAATGGATGCGACAAATGTGTTTATGTTAAGAATAAGAACAAAGGTTATGTTATAGTATGTCATTATGTTGATGATATACTCATCATAGGTAGTAATAACGACATGATTAAAACTACTAAGAAAATCTTGAATAAATATTTTGACATACAGGACATAGGGATTACTGATGTAATTCTTGGTATGAAAATTACCAAAATACCATAAGGATATGCTTT
Organism: Camellia sinensis; assembly: GCF_055761805.1. Taxonomy (NCBI): domain Eukaryota; kingdom Viridiplantae; phylum Streptophyta; class Magnoliopsida; order Ericales; family Theaceae; genus Camellia; species Camellia sinensis. Next base: position 107,465,519 of record NC_138962.1, read on the forward strand.
GTCACAGTTACATTACATTGATAAAATACTTAACAAATTTAGCAAAAATGATTTGCTAGAACACCTATGGATGTTAATATGTTTCTCTCTAAGAATGTATAGGAAAGTATTTCTCAATTAGAGTATGTCCAAATTATTGGAAAATTAATGTACTTGATGAACTGCACTTTACTAGATATAGCCTATGTAGTAAGTAAATTAAGTAGATATACGAGTAATCCAAGAGTAAAACACTGGAAAGCGATTATAAGGATTCTAAGATATCTCATATTTACTCGTAATATTGAGCTATACTATACTAGATATCTGGTGGTACTTGAAGGATACTATGATGCAAACTGGATATCGAATACGAGAGACTTAAAATCCACCAGTGGGTACGTCTTTACTCTTGGTGGTGTGGCTGTATCTTAAAAATCTTCCAAACTGACTTGCATTGCTAGGTCTATTATGGAATCAAAGTTTAGATAAAGCCGGGGAAGAAGCAGAATGGCTTCGTCACTTCCTTGAAGATATTCCAATGTGGCTGAAACCTATGCATGCTATATGTATACATTGTGATAGTCAATTGGCAATAGGTAGAGCACAAAGTCATATGTATAATGGTAAGTCACGACACATTCATCGTCGACATAACATCGTGAGACAACTACTCTCTAATGAATTATTTCCATTGAATATGTGAAGTCTAAAGACAACATAGCGGATCCACTAACCAAAGGGTTAGCAAGAGAGTTAATTAAGAATTCATCGAGGGGAATGAAACTTAAGCCTATTAAATAAGAGTTACCACAACGACAACCCAACTTAGTTGACTAGAGATCCCAAAATCTAGGTTCAAAGGGACAACCAAGTTGTGTATGACTCATCAGGATCACTAGGGAGTCAAACTTCTACCCATTTTTATGATGAAATAATGATGTCTACAGCGTGCTAGGATAAGCAATGCTTTTGATGATTCTCATATCTAGGAATAACTAGTGGAGTATGGTAGGATACTCTTCATAAGAATCACTTTTATAAGTGTGAACTAGGCCAGTTCTATGAGATTTGTGAGGGCCACAATTCTCTAGAGCACTCATGAAGTACCAGGTTGTTCAGGGCCAAAATGAACACAATCGTGAGAACCAAACTATGTCTGGAAATATGCTGTGTGAGTTCTATTGTCTTGATTTACACAAATGGTTGAATAGTTCAAAACATCATGTTCAATGATTAGCTAGTAACTTCGATAATGTCTTATAAGAGAAAGTTCAAAGTGTAGACGTCCCCCGAACGCCCCGGGAGGGTGTGTCCCGTTCTGTTCATTTGGGGTTACTACAGCTCGGACTCTCAAATTGTCACGGTTCTTAATCTGAACCAAAGAGTCCAAATCCGGCAAATCGTTTTGAGAAAATAGATTTTTTGAAAGAAGTGCCAAACATGGATTGCTTTGCCAGATACAGAGTCGCCACCTAAATGTTTTATTTTGGGGAAATTTAGGAAGCCCTGACTCGTTGCCTAAGGCCACGTGTCCGTCATCACCAAAGTTGCCTCGGCTCAGGAACTTGGGTACGATTGGGGAAGGTCACTTCGTGAGCACTCCTGCTCGCCCGATCAAAGATCGGCCTCTACTAACCATGATATCTAGTTTTGAAAACATTGTACATTCTTATTCCGGTTATTAGCCTAGATTTACTATGTGATGCGCACAGCATACAAGTATAGACTGGGTCGCCTGAATTGGAACGAAACATTTCATGTTTATTTTTTGAAAGATGGTTTGCTACTTGCAAGTAGGCTTAAAAATGAAGATTTTGCCACCCTCGGGCGGGCTTAGAAAAGATGGTTTTTGCCACTATCTAGTGGGCTTAAAACTCACAATCAATGATTTGTTCCAATCCAAACAACCCAACCTTCACCCACAAGCATTCAGACAGTTATATCACATAAGCAAATAGCCTCATGGCAAGCATGCTATCATGGCAGTCACTCACACGCATGCAAGGATGCTAAAGCGTAAAAACTCACCGAGTACTCCAAGCCAAAACAGAAGCTAGGTTAGAAATCCATGCATGATCCTAACTATACAGAAATGTCTAATGCAACACATGCAAAAATGCAACTATAGCAGGCTCGGCTATTCTAAACATGGCATATGAAATGCTACAGCTAACATGTATTCAACTTGAAATTGAAAATACAATGCAGTTAGTATGATGCGCCGAGCCCGGTGCATGCAAAACAGATGAATGAATGCAAACATGCTATCATACTGTATGCTAATTGAAATATGCCCTAATCTAACCATCATAAGTTGGTAAATAAAAGGGAGAAAGACGTGGGGTTGGAAGACATACATCACACACACGCACACTTATTACAATATTGCCCTTGCGCGGAGGGTCCGAATAAATAATATACAGTCCCAAATGAGTAATACAGTCCGAATAAATACATAATTCTAATCAATTAACAAATTAATCTAAAAAAGCTGTAAACTAGCATGCAAGCTAGGGACTGCCTTGACTCCGCTCCGGATGATGAATGATGCATGTTCGGGTTGCCTTGCGCGGAAATCCACGGCGATGCCTCGATTAGCCTCTGTTTGCAATTTATTCTTGGAATGCGTGCCAGGCTCTGGAAGGCTGCTGATTCTTGATTTGCTGCAACAGAAAGCAAGAAAGGGGCATGGCAATGTATTTTCACAAATGTATGCATGCCTCGATCCTCGTGCCACCAATCACGCATCTCGATACATGATGGCCGAGGAGTCGAATTGCACGACTCAATATGAAATGAATGCACATGAAAACACAACAGGGCCCAAACTCCATCATGGATAATCCGGAGTGTCGGCGACTGGGAATTGAGACACGTTCCGTCACCCGGAGTACGAAACGTACCTCGTTTCCCGTGCTTGGGCTAACCCCAATCCCAAGCACAATGCAATATGCATGATATGCATGAAATGCAACTAAGATACAACCTAACATACACAATGCTATGAAATGGCATACACGATGCACGAGATAACATGGCATACACAATGCGCTAACATACAACCTAGCATACACAATGCTATGAAATGAAATGGCATACACAATGCATAATGGACTTACACCAACATGAGTGGACCTCAACCACACTCACATAAGAGGCCATACGATGAAAATGAGACAACTCGAAATGCATGCACACGTGCACGCAAACCGAGGATCGACCCTAAGGCATGAATGCCACTCTACCAAAGCATGGAAAGGTATGAAACATGATACAAAACAGTCCCAGAACATGGAAACATGGCACCCAATACATGGAATGAGACCCGAAACATGAAATTAGGTACATGGAATGACCTATGGCTATGCAAAGAATGCATTATTTGTACATGAAGTGTGAAGACAGAATCAAGAAAGTCCTAAAACAAGCATGTTTACAGTTTTAAGCAAAGCCAAACAATGAACACAAATAGGACTAAGCAAGAATGCAAAAATGGCCCCGTAAGAGAGGTAATGAAGCAAGTAGCAGCTTCTGGCCCTAAATGGCCAAGAGCCCTTCAACATAGTTGAAGAGGGGCTCAAAATGAAGCGCTTTACAGTTTACAACAAGCCACGGAGACAAACACAAATAGGCCTAAAACATTGTGCAAGAAATGGGCCAAAAGTGAGATAAAGAAGCAAGTGATGGTTGCTGGCCTCAAACATAGGATGGCCCTTCAACAAAGTTGAAGAGGGGCCCAAAACATGGTATTTTACAGTTTATGATCAAACCCAAAACAGCGCATAAGCAAGCTTAAAATACTATGCAAAATAAAACCTAAAAAGAGGTTTAAACACAAAGAGAAAAAAGGGAGCTTCAAACAGAAAAGGTCCCTTGATCAAACATGAATAGGGGGTTAAAATAAGGCTATTTACAGTTCAGACCAGAGCCCAAAAATACAAGCACAAGGGGCTAACAAAATATGCAGAAATATGGCCAAAAGTGAGATAAAGAGGCAAGTGACAAAAGGAAGCCTCAAACAGTGAAGAGCCCTTCAACAATGTTGAAGAAGGGCCCAAAATAAGCCACTTTTCAGTTCATAGCTAAACTCAAAAAAGTTTGAAAATAGGCCTAAAATACTATGCAAGAAAGAGGCATACAAGAGAGGTAAAGAAGCAAGTGTAAAAAGGAAGACTCAAACAGGGAGAGGCCCTTAAACAAACATGAAAAAGAGCTCAAAATAATGCTATTTTCAGTTAGGGTCGGAGCCCACATATGCAAGAAAGTATAGCTTAGATTGTATGCAAAAATAGGGCCAAAAAGAGGAGAAGGAGACTTACCCTTGAAGAACCAATCTTTGACAGCCTTTGGACCAAGTTTGGGTGCTCCTAAGCTCTGAAAAATAGCCTCAAGCTGCTGGTATGGAGTATGGAGGCCTTGTACTATGAGGTGTAGTGTAAAATGGTGTAGGATTTGAGGGATTTTGGTGCTTGGGGTAGAGAGGGAGAGAGATGTAATGCAAGAGCCTAAAACAATTTTTTATAACCCTTCAAATGGGAGCTGGAGGGCCTGATATATAGGCAAAAGTGTGGGAAAAAAGGGGGAAAAAAAGGGGGGGGGAAATGAATTCAAGTTTCCCCCAAAAGTGCAGCCCCCCGGATACACAATCTGGGGGGAAACAAAATACATATTTGTAATGTACCAGAGGAGGGGATCATGGCCGGCTGATTATTGAAGTTGCAGGTGGCCGGCCGGCCCTTCCCATGGCCGGCCGGCCAAGGGTCAAAAGGGTCAAGAGGTATTAGTGGCCGGCCACCCCAGATTCGTGGCCTCCCATGTGTGCACAACACAACCATGTGGTCAAAAACTGGAGAAAGTAAATCAGGAGAGAGAAAAGCCCACTTTTAGGAGGGGTTCAAAAGGGTCACACACAATTACTGGCCGGCCATAAGATATTGGTGGCCTCCCAGGTGCGTACAACACAAATATGTGGTTTGGGGCAACAAAAAGTGGCCTTAGGGTGGTCAACATTGGCTTTCAAGTGAGAAAAACGGGCGACGGGGGGCGATGGAGGAATAAAACTAGTTGTCAGAACAATTACTGGCCTCCCACCCTTCTACGACCTTCCTAACAATGAAACAGAGGTCCCTACCAAAAATGAGCCCAAACCGATGCAAAATGAAGGTTCGGGGGCCGAAACGCGCAGCCTGAGGCCCCGAAAACTGACTGTTAGGCACCAGAAGTGGTGTTCAACCACGAAGTTGGTTTCTCGAGCAACAGTGTCCCTCAAAAGGGAGCAAATAAGATGCATGCCAAAAATCGGAGTAAACAGAGGTAGTTAAGCGGTCCTGATCCGAGGCACACGGGCAACGGCTCCGAAAAACCGAAAATCAGACTCCAAACGGGCACAATGGCCTACGACCACGAAATGTAGCCTACGGCCACTGAGAGATGATCTACGAGACCTCTCCCTCCCTTCGGGAAGAGAAAACTGAGAAAACGGAGTCTGGTTCGCAAACCGAGGCAAGATACGAAAGAGCCCAGAAGTCTGGAGGCAAGGCTCGCAGCCGAGACTCTGAAACTTCTGAACGAGCACAATATGCAATATCACTGAGCGCTCAACTGGTGACGTCTGAGTCTCAAGGTCGGTCAAAAATGGGGTGTCTACAGTTGCCCCTCTTTGACAGAACTCAAAAGTCATAAGTGACGGGAGTGAATGTCAAAGCCCAGAGACGACCCATTTTTGACAAGGCCGAAGACTTAGACAAACAGGCAAGATAAACAGAGATGTGCCCGCAGGCATGCCCGCAGGCAGGGGTGTAGACGTGCCCGTGGGCCTCGCTACAGTTCGGACTCAATTTGTCACGGTTTGTAATCTTGAACCAAAGAGTCCAAATCCGGCAAATCGTTTTGAGAAACAGATTTTTGAAAAGAAGTGCCAAACATGGACTGCTTTGCTAGATACAGAGTCGCCACCTAAATATTTTTTAAAATGGGAGAATTTAGGAAACCCTGACTCGGTGCGAAAGGCCACGTGTCCGTCATCACCAAAGTTACCTCGGCTCGGGAACTAGGGTACGATTGGGGAAGGTCAGCTATGAGCACCCCCTCTCGCCCGATCCGAAGATCGGCCTCTACTAACCGTGATATCCGGCTTTGAAAACTTTATGTGTTCTTATTCCATTTATTAGCCTAGAATTACTATGTTATGCGCGCAGCAAACAAGTATAGACCAAATCGCCTAAATTGGAACAAAACATTGCATGTTCGTTTTGAAGATGGTTTGCTACTCGCAAGTAGGCTAAAATGCAGGTTTTGCCACCCTCAAGTGGGCTTTTAGAAAAGATGGTTTTTGCCACTATCTAGTGGGCTTAAAACTCACAGTTTTAATGCATTATTCCAATTTAGGTAATTTAACCTCCATCTACAGGCATTCAAGCAGTTATATCACATAAGCAGCTAGCCTCATGGTAATCATACTCTTATGGCAACACTCACACGCATGCGGTATGCTAAAGCAAAAGAACTTACAGAGTACTCCAAGCCAAGACAGGAACTAGTTAGTAATCACATGCATGATCCTAGTTCATATTTGAAATGGCTAATGCAACACATGCAAAGATGCAATCCAAACAGGCTCGCCTATCCTAAACATGGCATGTGGAATGCTGCAACTAACACGTATTCAATTTGGAATTGAAATACAAATGCAGTTAGAATGATGCGCCGAGCCCGGTGCATGCAAGACAAATGTATGGATGCACGCATGCATAGCATAAGGTATGCTAATTTAAATATGACCTAATACTAACCATCAAAAGCAGGTAAGTAAAAGGGAGAAGGAAGTGGGGGTTGGAAGACATGCACACACGCACCCACACTTATTACAAATTCGCCCTCGCTCGGAGGGACCAAAAGAATAATACAAACCGAATAAGTAATTAACTACTCTAGCCAATTAAATATTACAAACCCTTAATTAATTATACAAATTAACTAAGCTACTGAAGCAGTAAAGGCCTCGGGAAGAGGGATGAATGCAATGCATGCTCGGCTCTGCTCGGAAGTCCACTGCCATGCACAAGTTGCCTCTGTTTTCCCTGCTTTGCGTCTCTGAAAATGGCACAATTTTCAGGGTTGCTTCTCTGAGTGTTGTGGAACACCACCGGCCAAGGGAGATGACCACCGGCTGCTTCCAAGTACCTCGGCCACACATGTTTTGCCGGTCGGCACCCAACAATGCCGGCCGGCCAATTCTTCCTGCTGAAACCTGCAGTTGACAGCAGCAGAGGGCAAAACAAGGCATGGCAATGTATTTCAAGCAAGTGTGTGCACCACCACACTCCATATCATGTTTAAGACTCAAGGGAGTATGGTGCTCGACCCTCGGACCACCAATCACGCATTTCAATGCATGATGGCCCAAGAAGCCAAAGTGTGCAATTACAATGTGGAATGAAATGCACAAAAACAAACAATGAACTCAACCTCTATCATACTCAATTCAAGAGGCAAAGTATGCATGCCAATGTAATGCAACCTAGGCATGTGAGCTAAGTATGCAACATGATCATGCAAACAACAAAACCATGCGCAATAGGCACATGAACTAAACAAGTAAGCATGCAAGGCATATAACATCAATGTTAATGACACATATGCAACAACATGAAAGGCATAACACATGCAAATATGCAAAGCAACTTAACACAAGAAGTATGCTAAATGCGATGACACTTAAACATGCAACATGTTAATAGGCTAAGTACCTACACATACAAACATGTATAGCATGCAACAACATGCCAAAGGGATGGTCTTAAACTAATTTGGACAGCTCTCTACTAGGTCCAAAACAATGGCCAACATGCCCAAGAATGGAAGCCAAAAAACATACAAATAGGCATGCATGCAAGGTACAACACTTAGGCACATAGAGACAACTTTTAAGCACTCTTAAAAGAGGAACGACATGGGCATATGGCATGCAATGTAAGCTCTGAAAATCATGTTAATGATGGTGCCAAAACCAAGTAAACAAGATAAGCTAAGCATGCAACAATGGTCTAAAACTCCAAGGCAAGCCAAGGAGGATTACATGGTAGCTATACAAAGCAAAGCATGGATGACCCGAATGACCCAAAACAGATCTCAAGCACACTAGAACATGCATAAAAGCTTCACAAAGCTAAGCCAAAACAAGTAAGCATAGTGGTCTAAATGCTAGGCACATGTTAAGGCAATTCATGGCATTACAAGACAAGTATGCATGGCAAGCATTGTGTGTCTAAACCAAGTAAAAACAGTGCTATATCATGGCAAAATAAGCACAAATAACACTTAAGACATAGCCAACATGAACTTAAAAATGGTGCTCACACATGAGGCTAAAATGACACTTTTTGAAGACAACAAGGAGAGGGGATGGCCCTCTCCTTCTTAGGACCTTAAACCACCATCCTCACCACTGAAATCCCTCAAGATTTCAGTGGTGAGGAGGGCCAAACAAGGTGGTCCTGAAACTCACCAAAAATAGCACAAAATGGGGCCAAACAAGGCCTAAGAGGGGGTAAACGACCCCAAACACAAAAGTGGTCTTAATGAAGTATCTTAAACACAAAAAAAAGAACTTTTTTATGTTATACACAAAGCCCAAATCAGCAAGAAAGATAGGCTAAAATGGTGTGCAAAAACGGGGATTAAAGAGGGAAAAAGGGTTACCTTTGAAGCCAAAAGGGGACAGCAGCCTCTAGACCCAAAAATGCAACCCTCAACCTCTGAAAACAAGACCCAAGAACCTCCAGGTGATGATGGAAGTGTTGTGCTAGGAGGTGTAGTTCAAATGGCCAAGAACTAGACCCTTTTGAGCCCTCTAACCAACACAAATGTAGAGAGAGAGGGAGATATAGAGAGGGAGTGATATATATATGATATATATCAGATTTTTCTAACCCCTAAAATGGAAGGAGAGGCTCTCTTTATATAGAGAAACCAATGGGGCAAAGCTTCTCTTAGAAGCTTTGACCAAAAAGGCCAAGCTTCTCTTAGATGCTTGGAGCAAAAGGGCCAAGCTTCTTGGAGAAGCTAGGCAAAGGGGGCAAGAGGTTCAAGCTTCTTCAAGAAGCTTTAAAAAAAAAGGGGTCAAGCTTCTTGGAGAAGCTAAAAAAAGGGTCAAAAGGTTCAAGCTTCTTGGAGAAGCTAAAAAAAGGTTCAAAAGGGTCAAGCTTCTTGGAGAAGCTAAAAAAGGGTCAAGCTTCTTGGAGAAGCTAAAAAAAGGTTCAAAAGGGTCAAGCTCCCTCAAGAAAAGGTCTCAGTCAGGACAAGTGGCCGGATTGATTAGAAACAGTGGCCGGCCGACCAAACACAATGCCGACCGGCAACAAAGAGTGCCGACCGGCAAAATACATTGCCGATGGCATAAAATCACTGGCCGGTGGCCTCAAGCCACGGCCGGTGATGTGTGGGGATGCCTCACAAGGCATTCCCTGCCCCTCCAAGGCAAAACACAAGTGTTTGGTGCAAGACCAGACACAACACAGTCGAGTCAAGAGATCCTGAGGCAGGGCGCGTAGCCGAGACCTCCGGGAACTCAAGACGAACACGAACAAGGATGATCATCAAGTGTTCAAACGATGACGTCCAAGTCTTGAGGACGGTCAAAAATGGGGTGTCTACAAGGGGCCAAAATGCAAAATGATATGCATAAAGCCGAATGTAGCTCATGATCATGCAAATGCAGCAAGCTGTAATGAGGCAAGTATTCGCAAATAGATGCAACAGTTTTAAGCAAGAATGCAAAGAAACAACTACATTTCATGTAGTCAGGAATGTAGAGAATTATTCAATTCTCGTCGCGTCTCACACGGAGAAGATACAATACCTGCGCGATTCGTCTGGTCGCACCAGCTTCAAATGAACCGTACGTACAATATCGTGCCTGCAAAAGAAAGAAACTCAACAAGCACAACATATCTAACAACATATGTTCAATGTGATATCGAATACAGACAATCGCGGTGTCGATGGAAAAGTGCATTGCAATGCGGGAAGAAACGCACGTGACAACGCGAGTTTAAGCACGGAGGATAGGTGATACCAAAGAGACGTGCATAACAATGCAAGTATGTGCATGAGAATGCAAGTTATGTGCATGATAACGCAGAACAAGCGTAAACTAGGATGTATGTTTGTCCCAAAAACAACGAGCGAGGAAATGCGCGTTTCGGCGAGTGCGACTCGATTGCGGCCTCCGGTTCACCTCCCGGAGAGGTTACAACATGTTCAAAAGGATATATCTCACTTTTGATGAGTAATGATGAGACACGCATCGGAAGTTGAAGCTGAGGTTCCGGCGGAGCGATTTCGCAACAGAAAGTGCACTTCTCTTGTACTTTTTCAGGTTCCAGGGACTCCAATCCTCCCCAAAATTTGCAGGGACCTTAGGGGGCATGTGGGGAACACCACCGGCCATCTTTATTGGGAGAGGGAGGCCACTGGCCAGTTTTTGAAAAGGGAATGGCTGGCCTGCCAGAAAAAGTGGCCGGCCGGCCACTCTGCCAAATTCGGGGCAATTTTGTACTTTCACCCTCTTTTCTTTAAATCCACTCATCCAAACACTTTGTGCTCACAAGTGCAGCTCCGAAATCATCTCCTCTAGCTTCCCAAACCATTTTCTCCCTCAGATCTGTGCTCTATACGCGTTTTCCAACGTCCCACGCAAGTTGTTTTCGCGAAATCTTTCAGTTTTAAGCACTTTGAACCGATTAAATTTTGATTTCGGGGCTTCTTTTCTCATTTTCGCCACTTGAGGTGAGTTTGTCTCAATGTTTGGAAGGTTTTCTCGGGAGTTGACTTTTGTTGACTTTTTCATTTCCCAAGAGTTGACTTTTGTTGACTTTTTCCAATTGTGGCTCATTCTTGCTCATTTTTGCCCCTTTTTGCAGATTTCTTGAAATGGCGGGTCACTTTCCCTACGGCGGAGGTTCTCCAGGCGCCGGAGGCGAGCCTGACATCATGTCTTTGCATCCGAGGGTTCGCCCTTTATCCCCGAGAGGTACGCCCCTCAGGCTCATATCCTCCCGCGGGCTATTTTCTATCACTTCCTCGATTTCGACGAGCGAGCACCCGGGGATCTCCTTCTGCGGGAGCCAGAGTATCACCTCTCCCATGAGACACGAGAGGTATTTACTTTGTTCTTACCTTTTCGGTAACATATTATGAATTTTTCATGCATTCTGTTTGCATTCTGAACACACGGTTCAATCACTTGAATTCCTGAACACTCAGCCCATAAATTGATTGAACACACGGCACACATAGGTTGAGGGTTGAACACGCAGCCCACACACTGATTTTCTAAACACAGTCCGAATTGAAGGTGAACACGCAACACACACTGATTGAGAGTTGAACACGCAGCCCAAAACACTGATTTTCTAAACACACAGCCCAAATTAATGGTGAACACGCAGCACACACTGATTGAGAGTTGAACACGCAGCTTAAAACACTAATTTTCTGAACACAAAGCCCAAATTGAAGGTGAACACGCAGCACACACTGATCGAGAGTTGAACACGCAGCCCAAAACACTGATCTTCTTAACACACAGCCCAAATTGAAGTTGAACACGCAACACACACTGATCGAGAGTTGAACACGCAGCCCAAAACACTGATCTTCTGAACACACAGCCCAAATTGAAGGTGAACACGCAGCACACACTGATTGAGAGTTGAACACGCAGCCCAAAACACTGATTTTCTGAACGCACAGGCCAAATTGAAGGTGAACACGCAGCACACAATGATCGAGAGTTGAACACGCAGCCCAAAACACTGATCTTCTGAACACACATCCCAAATTGAAGGTGAACACGCAGTACACACTGATTGAGAGTTGAACACGCAGACCAAAACACTGATTTTCTGAACACACAGCCCAAATTGAAGATGAACACACAACACACACTGATTGAGAGTTGAACACGCAGCCCAAAACACTGATTTTCTGAACACACATCCCAAATTGAAGGTGAACGCGCAGCACACACTGATTAAGAGTTGAACACGCAGCCCAAAACACTGATCCTCTTAACACACAGCCCAAATTGAAGGTCAACACGCAGCACACACGGATTGAGAGTTGAACACGCAGCTCAAAACACTAATTTTCTAAACACACAGCCCAAATTGAAGGTGAACACGCAGCACACACTGATCGAGAGTTGAACACGCAGCCCAAAACACTGATCTTCTGAACACACAGCCCAAATTGAAGGTGAACACGCAGCACACACTGATTGAGAGTTGAACAGGCAGCCCAAAACACTGATCTTCTGAACACACAGCCCAAATTGAAGGTGAACACGCAGCACACACTGATTGAGAGTTGAACACGTAGCCCAAAACACTGATTTTCTGAACAGACAGCCCAAATTGAAGTTGAACACGCAGCACACACTGATCGAGAGTTGAACACGCAGCCCAAAACACTGATTTTCTGAACACACAGCCCAAATTGAAGGTGAACACGCAGCACACACTGATTGAGAGTTGAACACGCAGCCCAAACTGCTGATCTTCTGAAGACACAGCCCAAATTGAAGGTGAACATGCAGCACACAATGATCGAGAGTTGAACACGCAGCCCAAAACACTGATCTTCTGAACAAACATCCCAAATTGAAGGTGAACATGCAGCACAAACTGATTGAGAGTTGAACACGCAGCTCAAAACACTGATTTTCTGAACACACAGCCAAATTGAAGGTGAACACGCAGCATACACTGATTGAGAGTTGAACACGCAGCTCAAAAACAATGATTTTTTGAACACTTAGCCCAAATTGAAGGTGAACAGGCTGCACACACTGATGGAGAGTTGAACACGCAGCCTAAAACACTGATTTTCTGAACACACAGCCTAAATTGAAGGTGAACACGCAGCACACACTGATCGAGAGTTGAACACGCAGCCCAAAGCACCGATCTGCTGAACACATAGCCCAAATTAAAGGTGAACACGCAGCACACACTGATCGAGAGTTGAACACGCAGCCCAAAACACTGATCTTCTGAATACATAGCCCAAATTGAAGGTGAACACGCAGCACACACTGATCGAGTGTTGAACACGCAGCCCAAAACACTGATTTTCTGAACACACAGCCCAAATTGAAGGTGAACACGCAGCACACAATGATCAAGAGTTGAACACGTAGCCCAAAACACTGATCTTCTGAACACACAGCCCAAATTGAAGGTGAACACGCAGCACACACTGGTTGAGAGTTGAACACGCAGCCCAAAACACTGATTTTCTGAACACACAGCCCAAATTTAAGGTGAACACGCAGCACACACTGATTGAGAGTTGAACACGCAGCCCAAAACACTAATTTTCTGAACACACAGCCCAAGTTGAAGGTGAACACGTAGCACACACTGATCGAGAGTTGAACACGCAGCCCAAAACACTGATCTTCTGAACACACAGCCCAAATTGAAGGTGAGCACGCAGCACACACTGATCGAGAGTTGAACACGCAGCCCAAAACACTGAACTTCTGAACACACAGCCCAAATTGAAGGTGAACACGCCGTACACACTGATTGAGAGTTGAACACGCAGCTCAAAACACTGATTTTCTGAACACACAGCCCAAATTGAAGGTGAACACGCAGCACACACTGATTGAGAGTTGAACACGCAGCCCAAAACACTGATTTTCTGAACACACAGCCCAAATTGAAGGTGAACACGCAGCACACACTGATTGAGAGTTGAACACGCAGCCTAAATTGAAGGTGAACACGCAGCACACACTGATTGAGAGTTGAACACGCCGCTCAAAACACTATTTTCTGAACACGCAGCCCAAATTGAAGGTGAACACGCAGCACACACTGATCGTGGACACGCGGCTCACTTACTTTACTTTGCACGCAGCCTATTCATTTTATTTGCACGCAGCTTATTCATTTTATGCTGAAACATGTATTCATTCTGAATGCAGGTGGCATCTCGCACTGTGCGAGGATATGGCTCTACCGCGGCGAGAGATTGGTACGCCGAGCTCCCGGAGGCTGTTCGGGATTTGGTCGACTTGGCGGGGTTTCGGCCCTTTTGTACTGGGCTATCTTGTTGTCCTACCAGGAGGACGTTGATGGCCGCCTTGGTGGAGAGATAGTGGGACACCACCAACTCCTTTCATTTTTCTGCCACGGGGGACTTGACTATGACCCCGTTTGACTTCGCCGTACTGACTGGCCTTGACGTGGGAGGTTGGCCCATCCCTTACGACGAGGACATGGGCCAGTGGGAGGCTGCTTAGATATATTTGCTGGGGGTTCGCCCTCCTGTTGATAGATCTTCGGGGAGAGTCCGATACACCTGGTTCTCTTCCCATTTCCGGCGGGTGGAGATGGAGCCCGGGACTCCTGAGGAGGCAGCACAGTATGCCCGCGATTTTCTGATGTTCCTCTTCGGGACCACTTTGTTTGCCGATAGGGGAAACATTGTTGGGCTTTATCTGTTGAGTGCTTTGGTGGACCTGTCACAAGTCAGACGGTATGACTGGGGTGCCGCCGGCTTGGCTACCCTTTATTGCTACATGAGCGCGACCTCCCGCGGACGGGGGGACTTACTTGGCAGCTATTGGAGAGCTTGGGAGGTACTTTCTGCCCTCTTGATTTACATTTCTGCTCCTCATTACTTGCACATTGCACACACGGCACATTTTACGCTTTGTATCGTGCACTTTGCCCTCAGCACTTCGTATTCTGCATTGTTTTCCACAGTTATGGGTCTATGTGTATTTCCCGACATTGGCCCCGGAGTTGGTGGTAAAGGGACCTCTCGTGACCCCGTACTCACTTGTATTTGAAGGCCAGGACTGGCCAAGACCTCGGGAGTCTCTACTTTATCTGCGGCAGTACTTCGACACGGTGCGGTCGACAGAGGTATTTCAGAACTCTCAGTTCTTTCTGTTTTCATCTTTGATTTGTCCTGTACATTTTCGATTTCTGCTTGGTTTATGCGCCTGTTATCCGTAGATTACATGGCAGCCCTGGGCGCCTTTAGGTAAAGGTCTCCGATTCCAGTTTGCCGGAGGGTGGGGTGTCTCCCGGTACAGGATCCTGTTCGAAGGGCCAGTCGGTAGGGTCTGGTTTTTGGGGGACCGCTTCTTGCGTCAGGTCTGGGGGTACACTTCTCAGGACCATCCCTTAGCACCCCCAGTCGATATGCGGATTGCTGATAGGCTCTCTTCCCGGGATGTTGTTAGTGCTATGCTGGGTACTGATGCTTTGCTACATCTTGAGGAGGGGGATTACGCTACTTACCGTCACATATACCTGATGCCTCCACTGACGGGAGTTCGTACTCTGACGATGAGGCCTGCTAGCATGCCATCTTTGAGCCAGGCCCGGGCTCGAGCTGCAGATGCCCCTTCCACCAGCAGGGCTGGTACATCTAGAGGTGGGGGTGGATTGGTTCCCCCGATTCCTCCGACTTATCCTCATCCAGGATGGCTGGACATGCCGATCGAGTTGATGGGGTGGCAATATGGGACTACCTCTCCGATTCCGATCCCGATAGAGCCTCCGATGCCCGGCCATCGATATGTCAGAGACCCCGACTCACCACCGGTATGTTTTATGGCTTTGATTCATTACTCAGATACTTGGACGTTCATTCCTTTACTGATGCCTTTGCCTTTGCATCTGCAGCCCCCTGTTGAGTACATGGATCAGGTGCTCGAGATGGTAGCCTCACTTGAGGGGATGGTCCTGCGGAGGGAGGCGCAGTTGTCCATCATGGGCTTCCAGGTACCCTTTAGTTTTCTGGCATTTATCATACTTCTGATGATGTGCTGATTTCTACTGCATTGATAGGCTACTTGTGTAGAGCACATCTGACACACACCTCACTTATACACTGTGTTTACATGTACCCACTTCATGTAGTTTTCTTGTATCTGCATCTAATGTACATATTTGGACTGATGTATTCAAACTGTATTCTTCATTTTTAGATGCCCCCGGTATATGCTCAGCCGCGGGCCGGGCCACCTGGGCCTTCTCGGGGAGGTGGACCATCTGGGCCTTTTCGAGGAGCTGGGCCATCTGGGCCTTTTCGAGGAGCTGGGCCATCCAGGCCTTTTGAGGAGCTCGAGGGGGGGTCGTCTCGCAGACGCAGAGCACACATTGTAGAGGTGGAGTTCGGTGAGGATGAGGAGGAGGAGGAGGCTGCAGATCGTCAGTCGGAGACCTCTGCTGACAGAGAGGACGGCTCCGGTCTTGGTTCCGGGAGTGGAGGCGAGGCTGAGGGGGATCCCTAGGATGACGACTCCGATTCAGATGATGATGATGATGGCGATGGTGGCGGAGAGTCTATTCCGCAGAAGAGGGTGAAGAGGGCCTCTTATTCCTGCTCTTGAGAGCATAGATGTGGCCGTTTCCTGTTTTATTTATCTTTTTGCTAGTAGTTGTAGCACATTGTACATTATTGGGCAGTTTTATTCTTTGTAAAACTTGTGCCTTAGTCTGTAAAATGTTGTAACAAATGAGGCATGATGGAACGAAACAGCTTTTGAAAAAAAAGTGTTGTATTTTAAACTCTTAGCATCATATTGCATCATTTTGCACCATAATGAGATTGGATGGAAATGTGCATTGTGCATTTTGCCCAGTCAGGTAGTGAACCGACGCAACAACTTAACTTTCTAAGATATAACAAAACCTTAGCAAGTTTACAACTCGATAAGCAAAACACGATAGTGTTGACAACTCAAAAAACAAGACTCAAACAAAATTGCTTAAACAAAGAGTAACAACTCAAAAACACGAAACACGACAGCCCGACAAACAACTCGATTAGAAAAATGACAACTCGATAAACAAAACAACAACTCGATAAACAAAACTTAACAAAACATAGTGTACTTCGGACGATCTGGGCAACGGAACGCATCCGAAACAGAGGGAAATAGAGGCCTTCGACACACCCGTTGCATGGAAATGCTTGAGACTTTCCCTTGGAGGGTAAAACAGGGCTAAAGACACGCTTTGGAGCATGGCTGGCCACTTTTGGGAGCCGGCCGTATAGCGACCCCGGTCTTTTCCCATTTGATTATTGTATCCGGACTGTTCCGTAGATTCTGTCATTGTATAATTGTTGTTGTTGTTGTTCTTTATTTTCTCTTTTGGAATTATAGGATGTGTTGGGCAGGTTTGTTCAGGTTGGTTGGGTTTAGAAACCAAGTGTTGCTGTCCAGAATTTTGGTTATTCGCTCGAGCGAGGAGTTTGTCGCTCGAGCGAGATGTTGTTTTGGTTCTTCGCTCGAGCCGGGGTTTGGTAGCTCGAGCAAGAGTTTGCGTCTGGGTTGGACCTGTAGCTTTGCATTCTTGGCTCGAGCGAGCTTTTCTTCGCTCGAGCGAGTTAGTTTGTTCTTCGCTCGAGCAATAGTTCCTTCGCTCGAGCGTGAGTCTGGTTTCAGACCTGAGGGTTTGAGTTCTTCGCTCGATTGAGCTTTCTTTCGCTCGAGCGAGCTTTTGGGTTGTTGGCTCGAGCAAGGCTTCCTTGGCTCGAGCGTAGATTCTCTATGTCTGGTCGCTCGAGCGACCAAGTCTTCGCTCGAGCGAGCCTGTCCAGTTTAAATACACAGCAGCGGGATTTGATCAGTCTTTTTTCATATTCTTTTGATTCCAAACCCTAGGTTCGACCTCTCTCTCTCCCTACTCACCTTCTCTTTTAGGTTTGATCTGTTTAGAGAGTGTTTCAACGCTAGTTGCTTTATTAAAAAGATAGAGGGAGTCAAGAGCTTTCATTTAATCTGAACATTTGGCAATTTGGAGCATTTTGGTCTTTGGGCACTCATCTCTGTCTTCACCATTTGGGTTGTTTTCTCTGAGGTAGGGATTTCCTACTCCAATTTATAGGTTACGTTCTAAGTTTTGGTATTTTAATATGTTGGGAATACTTTGGTAAATTTTGGGAAAAACCCTAGTTGAATTATTGAATTGATTTGTATAAGTAATTCATGGAATTGGGAAAAGATGATTAAATTCATGGAATTGGGGAATTCATTGATTAAATGGCATAATTGGATAATTTGTATTATTTGTCTATTGAATTGTGGACATAGTTATTTTCATTTTAGAAATAACTGTTTTGGGCTATCGGTGGAGGATAGTCGTGATTGTTGTAGTCATTGCATGTGGATTAGGATTAACTGAAACTAATCACATTGGTTAAGTGATAAATTTTGACTATTGCATTGATAGAGAATAAGTGTATTGATTCAGCATTGCATTTGCATACATTGTTTTGTGTGTGGGAGGAGATAGGGGATGTACTCCACGGTTTAGGGGAAGGTAGGGGATGGACCTCTAAACCGGATTTTGTTTGGGAGGAGATAGGGGATGGACTCCATTAGCATCGCTTTTATGTGTGCTTATTTATATAGAAGTGTTTTATTGATACAGCACTAAAATGTGTATCAATCTGGAAGTATGAAGTGTTTTGATTTATTTGAGCTTGAGTCTCATTTGTTTGTTGATATTGGAAGGATGTGAATACGATATATGTAATTCACTGTTGTAAGTTTGGCCAGGTTCTGAGCCATGTTGATAAAACTGGGAAGTAAAACGTATCTTAGACAATAGTGTCATGAGACTGTAAAATGAAGTAATTGATTATCCTGGTTAACCATCTGTTGAATGCTATTGCTTTATTCGTTACTTATATGTGGTTTAGTATATTTCTACTGGGCTGTGGCTCACCCTTTATGGGAACATCATTTTCAGGTTCAGGGGATAAGCTACCTCCAAGGACTTAGCTTGGAAGGACTTGGATTCTGAAGACTATTTTTCTGTTGTTTGCTTTTATTTGTTAGTACATGTAAAAACTCAAGCCTAGGGCTTTTCTTGTATTGAGTTAGAACTCGCATTTTTGTATCCAAGTGTTGGCTTGGAAAGATGTAAGCCTGTAGGGCATTTTATTCGATTATTTAGTAATACTCTGATGAATGAATTAATAAAATGTCTTCTTTAAATAATGCATGTCGATGATATATAATGGGTTAATTTTGAGGGCGTTACAGGCCGGTCGGATTTGTTGCAAAGGGGAGGCCACCGGCCATGTTTTGAAAAAAGAAATGGTCGGCCTGCTAGAAAAGGTGGCCGGCCGGCCACTTAGCTCAGCAACCGTCAAATTTTTGACACTTGTCCCCCAAATAGTGTCTTTTCCTCTTTAAAAGCCTTAGTTCCATGGTTCATTCAATTCATCTTAGTTTTGCACAAAAAATGGAGTCGTTTCTGGTTGAAAATCTCACAGCTTGGATCGCTTCTCTAGATGGTTCAGAAAAGTTGAACTTCCGGGGTTTCGGCTTGAATGCACTGTTCGCGCTGAGTCGCACTCCGCTGCACCTTCCTTTCCTCCATGCCGCGGTGAGGTTTTGGAACCCGGTGACGCATGTCTTTAGCTTTGGCGGGCAAGAGGTATGTCCAACTTTTGAAGATTTTCAAGTTTTGATGGAATCTGAATGTCATGAAGAGATCTTGCCCCAGTTCCGCTTTGGCCACGCCCAAGCTTTAGGGCGGATGTGTGGACTCACCGCGCATGACGCTCGGTCTCTGATCTGTAATGGGGAACTGGATATCCTCGGTTTGATTAATCGCTTTTCTGACACTGGTGACCGCAGCAACCATTATTGGCAAGGTTTCTGGCAACACGCCCTTTGCTTGTGCCTGCTGTCTCACTTTCTGCTTTCCCCGGGCTTTGGCGGATCTAGCATTCGTCTGATTGAAGTCGCTCAAGACTTGAAAGAAGGAAAGAGCTCCATCGCCATGACCTTGGCCGAGACACTGATGGGCTTGGATGCTATCTATTGCCGGGAGACGACTAGATTTGCTGGGAGTCCACTGCTGTTGCAGGTAATGTTTCCCACCCAATCTCACATATGTATTTGCTTACATCACTCGGCCCTCAGGCTCGGTTCTTCTCACAAAAACCCTTTTCTCACTTTTCTCTCGCCGTACATCTCTCTATTCTTTATTCTCTCATTTTTCGTCCCTCCACAGGTATGGTTGATGGACAAATTGCAGGTTGTGGACTCTTGCCTAGCCTACTCAGCTCGAGGCTATTTCTTTCGACAGCGCCTAGTCGATGCCCCTGATGAAAGGTGGTGGTTTGACTGGATGTGCAATTTGTTTGCAGATCGCATTGCTTGGCGTTGTCCTTGGCTCAATCTCCCGGCAATGAGCTATAGCATGTCCTGGCTGATCGGGATCCAGTTGATTAGTCTGACCCACTGTGTGTTCTACTTTCCGTTCTGGTTCCTGCGCCAGTTTGGTCATGATCAGATTTGCCCGCCAGAGGGGATTGAGTACCTGGCTGCTTTCCCGGTCCGAGGTGTACAGCTTGCCCGATATGCCACAGCATGGAGGACTAGAGAGCTCCTGACCCCTGCTCCCACTTTCAGTTTCACTTTGTCTGACGAGTGTTGGGACTGGCTTAATGAGGAGGCACAGGTCGGGCCCAGCTTGGCATTAGAGGCTTCGACCAGCTCTGGGAGGGGGCGCAGGGATACTTGACTTGACTATGCCCCGGATTTATTGCTTTATTAGTACTTTCAAGTTTTCTTTATGAATGTAATAAAAAGCAACTTCGATTGTATGCAAGAGCAGGAGAACTCTGTTTTGAAATCAATGAAATTGAAGGTTGTGGTACTGAAAATTTTCCTCTTTGGTCAAAAAATGGTCTTAGTTGTAAAGAGATTAATTTGAACAAAGTCAACTTTTATTAAAACTTTTCAAAACCATTTTTGATATGGATCAGAACTGGACACGCCTAAGATCTGTCACTGAGATGCGCAACCCCGGATCCCTGCAACTGGAAAGTTGCCCCTAGTCTGAAGAGTACTGCGGCACTGCATGGCAACGGAAAGTTGCCCCTAGTCTGAATAGCACTGCACCGGAGATTCCAATGGATGTTGATAGACAAAGATGACTGAGATGATCGAAATGGACAAAGTTGATCGGGGAAAAGTTTATGGCTGAACTTCAGGATGAAGTTGCCTACGTATCCCAAAGATAGGAATCAAGCCTTACGTAGTTCAGGCTTAGGTTCACTCGAGTATTTTCACTCTCCTTTTACGCTCTAACTTTTGCCAAGGTCGCCCTTTGCGGGTTTTCAACCTTGCGAGCTCAGTTTTTATATTTTCCAATTTTTTGCGCTCTAACTTTTGCCTAGGTTGCCTTTTCGGATTTTCGGCCTAGCGAGCCTCTCAAGGGTAATATTTCTTCAACTTGTCCATATTGATCGGTTGTGAGAACTCCAAGCCATCTAGATCCATCAGAACCATAGCTCCACCTGACCAGATAGCTTTGATGATATAGGGACCAGTCCAATTAGGTCTGAACTTGCCCCTTAGGTCGTGGATGGGAGCTCAGTTGTCCTTGAGCACCAAATCTCCTTCCTTTAGATACCTGGACTTAACTTTCTTGTTGAAAGCCCGGGCAATTCTGCGCTGATAACCTTGAACATAGTACAGTGCTTTCAGTCTTCTCTCATCAAAGAGCATGAGTTCTTCAAATCTCCTCTGCTGCCAATCTGCCTCGGCTATTTGACACTCAGCCAATACTCGTAACGACGGAACCTCAATCTCGATAGGTAGAACGACCTCCATCCCATAAACCAATGAATACGGAGTCGCTCCGGTAGAAGTTCTAATTGAAGTCCGGTAGCCCCACAGAGCGAATGGCAATTTATCTGGCCAATCCCGGTAGGTTTCCACCATCTTCTGCAGTATGTGTTGGACATTCTTGTTGGCGGCCTCGACCGCTCCGTTGGTTTGCGGCCGGTATGTAGACGACTTATGAAAAGCCACATTGTATTTCTCAAACAAATCAATCACCTCCTTCTTGAAGTGGGAACCATTATCTGAGATGACCTCGTTCGGGACCCCATAGCGACAGATGATGTTATTTCTGATAAACTTCGCAACGTGCGATGCCTTCAACACCGCATAAGACTGGGCCTCAACCCACTTTGTGAAATAATCTATCACGACCAGGATGAACTCATGCCCATTCGACCCCTTCGGAGTGACAGCCCCGATCACGTCAATTCCCCAAACTAAAAACGGCCATGGCGAAGTCATGTTGTACAGCTTCGACAGTGGGATATTCATGCGATTTGCATGGATCTGACATTTGTGGCATCGCCAAACAAAGCCGATACAGTCCTCCTCCATGGTGGACCAGTAGTAACCTTGTCTGAGGATCTTCCGTGCTAACATTACTCCATTCATGTGTGCACCGCATTCCCCTCCATGGATGGCTTCCATTAGATGTTTTGACTCTTCAGCATCAACACACAGCTTATGCATTCATAGATAACCTCTCTTATATAGCTTGCCCCCACAGATGATGAACTGAACGGCCATTCTTCTGATTGCCCTTTTGTCTTTGGCGTTCACCCCTGGTGGGTATGTTTCCTTCTCCAAGAAGTTCCAAATGTCGTAATACCAGGGGTTTTCGTCTTGAACCTCATCTATAGCAGCAATCGACTCGTAGGCAGGTGCAAATTTCTGGTCAATGATGACTGGACGCATTCGGACTCCGAACAGGATGTCTATCATGGAAGATAGAGTTGCTAGAGAATCCGCGAACCTGTTGTTCTCTCTCAGTAGATGAGCAAAGTTTAGCTTCTCAAACCGAGGAATTAACAAGTCCAAGGTCTGGTGGTACATCATCATCTTTTCTTCTTTGACTTTCCAGTCTCCTTTTGCTTGAGACACAACAAGGTTCGAGTCACCGATGACGTCCAACCGTCTTGCCACTAGTTCCAGGGCTGCTTCTAGGCCAGCAATGCATGCTTCATATTCTGCTTCGTTGTTCGAGACTTTGAACTGGAGCTTGAAGGCTAGAGGGATACGGGACTTGTCGGGTGCTATCAGCAATACTCCTATCCCATACCCGTATTGATTTGACGCTCCGTCAAAGTACATTGTCCAAGTTTTATCGTCGATGTACAAAATGGCTTTATCTGGGAATAAGTACTCGACTGCTTCAACCCCTTCCACTGGATGGTCAGCTAAGAACTCTGCCACTGCCCTTCCCTTGACTGACTTGCGTGTTACATATTTCAGATCAAATTCGGAGAGCAACAGCAGCCAACGAGCTAGCCTACCCGTAAGTGCTGGTTTCTCGAAAAGATATTTGATGGGATCCAGTCGTGAAACCAACATTACGGAGTGAGCTAACAAGTAGTGTCGCAGCTTCCTGGTAGCCCATACCAAAGCTAAGCAAGCCTTCTCCAGCGGAGTGTAGCGGGTCTCGTAATCCAACATCTTCTTGCTCAGATAGTAGATGGCCCTCTCCACCTTATCCTCTGATTCTTGTGCGAGCATGCAGCCCATTGTAGTCTCAGTCACTGAAAGGTACAATATCAACGGTTTCCCAGGCTCTGGTGGCGACAACACGGGCAGGTTCTGTAAATATTTCTTGATTTGTTCAAAAGCAGCCTGGCATCGGCCGTCCCATTAGAATTTCTTGCCTTTCTTCAGGAGACCAAAAAGTGGTTCACAAGTCAAGGTTAATTTTGAGATAAACCGTCTTATGAATTTCACTTTACCCAGAAAGCCTCGCACCTCCTTTTCAGTCCTTGGTGGTGGCATTTCTAAGATGGCCTTGATTTTTGAAGGGTCGACCTCGATGCCCCTTTGTGTAATCAGAAATCTCAGCATTTTTCCCGCTGTAACACCGAACGTACACTTCTGAGGATTTAGCCGCAACCGAAATTCTCTGATCCTTTGAAAGAACTTCTGTAAGGCGGTGTAGTGGCCCTCTCTTTCTTTGGACTTGACAATCATGTCGTCCACGTACACCTCAACCTCTTTGTGGATCATGTCGTGCAATATTGTGGTCGCGGCCCGTTGATAAGTAGCTCCAGCATTCTTCAACCCAAACGGCATTACTCTGTAGCAGTATGTCCCCCACGGGGTGGTGAATGTAGTCTTTTCCTGATCTTCAGGTGCCATTACTATCTGATTGTACCCTGAGAAGCCATCCATGAATGAGAGCAAAGCATGCCCTGTTGTGAAATCCACCAGTTCATCAATATACGGCAAGGGAAAGTCGTCCTTCGGACTAGCTCTGTTTAAATCCCTGAAATCCACGCACACCCGGATCCTGCCATCCTTCTTCGGCACTGGAACGATGTTGGCCAACCAAGTCGGGTATTCGGACACCAGCAGGAAGCCTGCATCGATTTGCTTGGTGACCTCTTCTTTAATCTTGAGAGCCCAGTCCGGGCGGATCCTTCTGAGTTTTTGTTTGACAGGTCGGGCCTCGGAGTCAAGGGGGATCCGGTGCTGTACAATCTCAGGATCGATCCCAGGCATGTCTTCGTAGGACCACGCGAAAACATCTTTGAAATCTTTTAATAAAGCGACTAAGCGCTCGCGTTCCTCCGAAGACAACGTGGACCCGATCTGGACCAGCCGCGGGTCCTCCTCAGTACCAATATTCACGGTAATGATTTCATCCGTTAAGGGTTTGATAAATCTCTCCTGCTCCTGCTCAATTAAACGTTGCAAAATCGGAGGAATTTCTTCCTCGTCGTTTTCATCAAAATTTTGAAAGTCTGAGTTTATGCAATAAATTAAGGGCACAGAAAAGTACTCGGAAACCACAGTTACTTGATTCTCATTAAGCACATCCAAATCGTCCGAATTCTCGGTTACAACAGACTCAAATGAGAAAGAAAAAGACGACCTGGACATAACTGTGGCATCCGGGTTATCATCCCCAGGATTACCAGACTCAGACTCAGTCGAGCTGGAACCTGATTCCGACTCATAAGATTCGGTGGAATCAGATTCCGGCTCACTACCTGACCCGGCGCTGCTGGACAAAAACCCCTCCTCGTACTGCCAAGTGAGAAAGGGTGCGATAGATGCATCCAAAATAGTTGCTGGTAGGCCCACAGCCGTTTCATCCCCAATCATGGAAACCGAGAAGTTATCCCCCAAGCACTTATGGTCGATCGGAGGATCTAAGAGTAGACTTGCCAACGCTACCCCTATTTCAATTTCAGCGCCTTCAGAATCCACTGCCTTACACTGCCCAATCTCAGCTGATGGGTCTGTCTGCTCTTCGGCAATATCATCCCCGGGTAGTTGCAGGTCGAAGAAGATCTCGAAACCTGGCACGCACTTCTTCTCCGCGTTTAGCCACGGCTCTGGGAAGCCGCAAAATAGAAAGTCCTCCCCCTCCCGGACGAAGCGTCCGTTCAGGGTACCCTGAATGGGCCTATGCATTAATTCGAAAGGCTTCCCAGCCTGCTTTGCTCTGGCTCTCCCAGCCATCTCTTTACCTTTCCTCACCCGACTCTTTGGTGGGCAGATAACCCAAGCCAAAGGTATGAGGGTTGTGTGGCACTTCGGCCAATGCTGCGACGCCCTTCCGGCCGCTCCTTCCTAATCCCATCCCGGGGATGTGTTGTAGCTTGCTCATGAGGTAGACGGATTGAGCACTGACGTACACCCCCTCATTCACAGCCATGATATTCGGCACCACTCGAGCCTCAGCCAAAGTGAACCCTGATAAGAACACATCCTCAGTGCCATGCTCGATTTCAAAGACTGGTGTGGACACTTCTGGCGGCGGATGGATTGATGAATTCCCGAAGACAATAGCCACCCCCTTCCCGTGAGGGTACTTCAACATCTGATGTAAAGTGGAAGAGACTGCCTTTACTTGGTGCAGCCACGGCTGCCCCAAAAGTAGATTGAAGGTTGCGGGAACGTCCCAGACATGGAATTCAATATTGTGTTGTCCGGGACCAACCTGGGTTTGAATTTTGACAGTCCCCATCACTTCCCTGCTAGTATTATCATATGCCCTGATCACCTGAGCAGTCGGCACGAAGTCCACGGGCTTCAACCCGATTGCATACGCTGTTCTGGCTGGGCAGACATTGATGGCGGACCCGATATCAACAAGTACCATCGGTATCCACTTATCTCTGCATTCCATGGAAACGTACAGGGGTTTGTTGTGATTTGTGCCCTCAGGCGGTAGTTCTTTGTCTGAAAAGGTTAATGTCGGGGAACCTCCTCCCAGAAAAACCAGCCCAACCAGCTGTTCTGGTGTAGTATCTATAGAGAGTTTGGCCTTGTCCATGGAAGATAAGACAACATGTCTGTGTACTTGCGACGCCATAAGCAGTCCCCAGATGGAGATGTCTGCTTGTATCTTCTTCAGCTGTTTCAGTACAGCTTCCTCTTCGATCTGCTTCTCTTTCTGTCTCTCGGCTTCTTTGTCCTTCCCAGATGTCTATATTACTCCCGCTTCTTGTCATGTGATCAACCTCATCGAGGTACCAGGTGTCGTCTGGTTGATTGCTTCCCCAGTCTTCGTCTGTGTGGGCAAGACATAAGTCATCGTCTTCCCACCACATTCCGTTGGCATTCAAAAGTCACCTGTCTGGCTCGGGCATGTTTGTACTCACAGCACTTTCAGCCTGCATGCTCACAGCATCCTCTGTTCTTGTGCCCACAGCACTTCCGATCCCCTCATAGATTTTGGCTTTCCCGGTTCTCTCAGAACCCTGTTGTTCCACCTGCGTCAGTGCAGTTTGTTGTTCAACTTTCCCTGTATTCACAATGCTTCTGTCCTTAGCGAAATTCTTTGTACCGGCGCTCTCCGGCAATGCACTCTGATTTTCGGCCCTTCCGGCCATCACTGGTACTCTCGCCCCTGCTTGGCCTTGTTCTAGTTGAAATTCTACAACGTCCGGTTGATCATCTAACCATCCGGTAACTTCTGCCGACTCCTCATATTCAAACCAGTTGACTGCCGCATCCCCTGATTCTTGGTCACTGAAGAACTAGAGGTTGGCGAGGCCCTCTTCTACAGTCGTCAGATTGTCCGTTCCCTGTTCAAATCTGTCCCCCTGAATCACACATAGTTCTGCCCTTTCTGGCAACCCTACACTCAGCTCAGATTGGCCCACTGACAGGATGTACTCACTTGGGTCGTAGGTTTCCCTAACAAAGTTTCCAAACTGTTCAAACCCTGCCTCGACCATTCCATCCTCCTCTGCAACCCCTGCTGCGCTATCTTCCACAGTCACCACCACTGGTTCAGGTTGGATTGTAGAGATGTCCAACATGCACAAAAGGTCAGTGCAGTCGGGAAGGAGCACCTCCGGCTTAGGTAGATGGGTAGGAGTAATATAGATGCTAGGATCGTAAGACACGACCCTAGTCTGGATAAGATTGACTCTTTTGGGAGGTGGAGCTTGGTTGTGTGTAGGGAGTGGATTGGTTGTAACGTTAGGTCTCTCTGGGGGTAGGATCACATTTTTGTCAACGAGGTCTTGAATCTCGTGACGCAGCCTGAAACATTGGTTAGTATCATGACCGTGCTGCTGGTGATATGCACAGTACTTGGCCGGGTTGTGAGAGGGTGGAAGTGGATTTGGTAACGGCCTCGGCTCCAGGGGTTTTAGATGCCCCTTTCTGATTAAGACCCCTAGAGCCTTAGACAAAGGCATGTACAGTGGGGTGAAGGTTCTTTGGCCTCTGGGCTGGTATTTAGTGGTTTGGGTATTACTTCCGGATGCACCGGAGAAGGGTGTGGCTGCCATTGGCCTTGGAAGGGGAGGGGGAATGGTGGCGACCATGCTGACCTCCGAAGCTCTTGCGGTTGCAACGCCACTCGGGCCTGCGTTATTGTTGTGGTTAAATGTTCTCCGGGGTTGCTCCCTGTCCTGGTCAATTAGACCTTGCTTCATCGCATCCTCGATTTGTACCCCCATCTCATGTAGATCCGAAAAGGTGGGGAAGGGGAGTACAATCATCTTCTGCATCAATTTTGGTTGGAGGTTGCGCACAATCATCCTGATTTGGTCTTTATCAGTGGGCCTCAAAGTCATCATCGATGCCTTCGCCCTCCACCGAGTTACGAAATCCGAGAAAGTCTCTTTGGGCTCCTGCCTCGTTGTTTCGAGATCACGAGTTGTAATCTCGATCTGGGTATTGTACGAGTACTGTGCGACAAAGGCCTCGGCCATTTCATCCCAACTTCTTTTTACCTCATCTTCCAACTTCGCGTACCAGATAGCGGCCACACTCGACAGGGTTCGGCCGAACAGTGAAAGCTTTTGTGGTCGGGTTAGGCCCATTGGCCGCAGTATATCTGAGAATAACCGGAGGTGGACCATGGGATCCCCGGATCCGTCGAAACGATCAATCTGCGGCAACTTGAATCTATCTGGCAACGTTACGGCCACATTGGTATATCCGTCCTCGATATCCAGAATAGCCTTTACTCCTTGTGATTTCTTGAAAAGCTTCTCGAGCTTGCTCAGTTTCAGGGCTGTATGGTCTATTTCGAACTCAAAGGGAGAGTCCGGGTGATTGATAGGCGTGGCGCCTTAGACAGCTGAGGTAGAATTGGGGGCGGAGCCGGCCCTGTTGGTATGTCTATATCTGCTTGGATGTTCTGGGCATTTGGCAGGGTGTCCTGGATATTTGCTGTCTGCTCAGCTAGTGGAACCCCTGGTGGGGGAGGAGCTGGGCATGAGGCTGATGCTCCGGCCTGCTGCTGCAACCTGGCAATTAACTCTGCCTGTTGGGCCATGATCTCGGCCTGTTGCTTGGAAAACTCATCCCGGCGAACGGCATCTTGCTGCATGGCTCTCATGGTCTCTTGCATCTGACGCATCATTTCCTCAACTCCTGGCGTTCTCGCTATACTGTTCTGATCTATCCGAACTACTGGCAGATCTATCTCTATAGCAACAATTGGGATCTCAATCCGATTGTCCGTTGATGGGGGAAACCACTGTTCTGGTAACCTCTGTTCAGACACACTGTGCTTTCTCGACCTTCTTCTGACAACTGGGGGTAGAGAATGGAACACTGGCTGTCCGTCAACCAGATCCTCAGATCGATTGAGCCGACGACCTCTTGTCCAAAGTGCTTGGGAAATATCTACCAGGTTTGAAGCAATTGTGCTAAAACCTGTCCTAGCAAAAAGATAAATAAAGCAATAAGGAATTCAAACAACCAGACAAACAGACAGCATAATAGCTTAATAATAAATGCACAACACACAGCAGGGCATAACAACACACGGTCGACAAGCTGAATACACACTGCCCTCAAACACTGATCATTATCCCTGAATCACTGCCTTCGAAAACTGAATCTCTGATACCCACAGATAACTGATCTTCAAATATTGATTGATGCCCGTAGGCCTGATGCCCAAACTTACAAACTGATACATGCATTTCCTCCTGTAGAGACGCACTCTAACAGCACATAACAGATAAGTGAGAACCAAAACACCCCTATGTTGGGGTAGGGTTTCCCTGTCCTATTTTGTCAGGAGCTAGGGTTTCACTACGCACGCAGCGGTTTCAAACAACCTATATCGGGTAAGCAACCTGTCCTAGTTTGGAATGGTCACTACGGATTTCGAGATGCACTAGGTCGAATGGTCAAAAGGGTGCCCCGGTAAAACCGGGGTTTGTGTTCCCATACTGGCAGAGCCCACAACCGGCCAGCCTTATGGTCATGCCTTGACAAGACAAGCCTCCGGCAAACCGTTCAGGAATAGCAGATGGCAAACACGGTGTCCTAGGCGTACCAATGCAAATGCAATGCAAAGAAACACACAAGTGTAGTCAAAACAAGACATCATGAGTTCGAATCAAGTTCTCTAATTCCCCAGCGGAGTCGCCAGAAACTGTAGACGTCCCTCGAACGCCCCGGGAGGGTGTGTCCCGTTCTGTTCATTTGGGGTTACTACAGCTCGGACTCTCAAATTGTCACGGTTCTTAATCTGAACCAAAGAGTCTAAATCCGGCAAATCGTTTTGAGAAAGCAGATTTTTTGAAAGAAGTGCCAAACATGGACTGCTTTGCCAGATACAGAGTCGCCACCTAAATGTTTTATTTTGGGAAAATTTAGGAAACCCTGACTCGTTGCCTAAGGCCACGTGTTCGTCATCACCAAAGTTGCCTCGGCTCGAGAACTTGGGTACGATTGGGGAAGGTCACTTCGTGAGCACCCCCGCTCGCCCGATCAAAGATCGGCCTCTACTAACCATGATATCTAGTTTTGAAAACATTGTGCGTTCTTATTCCGGTTATTAGCCTAGATTTACTATGTGATACGCACAGCATACAAGTATAGACTGAGTCGCCTGAATTGGAACGAAACATTTCATGTTTGTTTTTTGAAAGATGGTTTGCTACTCGCAAGTAGGCTTAAAAATGAAGATTTTGCCACCCTCGGGCGGGCTTAGAAAAGATGGTTTTTGCCACTATCTAGTGGGCTTAAAACTCACAATCAATGATTTGTTCCAATCCAAACAACCCAACCTTCACCCACAGACATTCAGGCAATTATATCACATAAGCAAATAGCCTCATGGCAAGCATGCTATCATGGCAGTCACTCACACACATGCAAGGATGCTAAAGCGTAAAAACTCACCGAGTACTCCATGCCAAAACAGAAGCTAGGTTAGAAATCCATGCATGATCCTAACTATACAGAAATGTCTAATGCAACACATGCAAAAATGCAACTATAGCAGGCTCGGCTATTCTAAACATGGCATATGAAATGCTACAGCTAACACATATTCAACTTGAAATTGAAAATACAATGCAGTTAGTATGATGCGTCGAGCCTGGTGCATGCAAAACAGATGAATGAATGCAAACATGCTATCATACTGTATGCTAATTGAAATATGACCTAATCTAACCATCATAAGCTGGTAAATAAAAGGGAGAAAGACGTGGGGTTGGAAGACATACATTACACACACGCACACTTATTACAATATTTCCCTCGCGCGGAGGGTCCGAATAAATAATATACAGTCCCAAATGAGTAATACAGTCCGAATAAATACAGAATTCTAATAAATTAACAAATTAATCTAAAAAAGCTATAAACTAGCATGCAAGCTAGGGACTGCCTTGACTCTGCTCCGGATGATGAATGATGCATGCTCGGGTTGCCTTGCGCAGAAATCCACGGCGATGCCCCGATTAGCCTCTGTTTGCAATTTATTCTTGGAATATGTGCCAGGCTCTGGAAGGCTGTTGATTCTTGATTTGCTGCAACAGAGAGCAAGAAAGGGGCATGGCAATGTATTTTCACAAATGTATGCATGCCTCGATCCTCGTGCCCCCAATCACGCATCTCGACACATGATGGCCGAGGAGTCGAATTGCACGACTCAATATGAAATGAATGCACATGAAAACACAACAGGGCCTAAACTCCATCATGGATAATCCGGAGTGTCGGCGACTGGGAATTGAGACACGTTCCGTCACTCAAAGTACGAAATGTACCTCGTTTCCTGTGCTTGGGCTAACCCCTATCCCAAGCACAATGCAATATGCATGATATGCATGAAATGCAACTAAGATACAACCTAACATACACAATGCTATGAAATGGCATACACGATGCACGAGATAACATGGCATACACAATGCGCTAACATACAACCTAGCATACACAATGCTATGAAATGAAATGGCATACACAATGCATAATGGACTTACACCAACATGAGTGGACCTCAGCCACACTCACATAAGAGGCCATACGATGAAAATGAGACAACTCGAAATGCGTGCACACGTGCACGCAAACCGAGGATCGACCCTAAGGCACGAATGCCACTCTACCAAAGCATGGCAAGGTACGAAACATGATACAAAACAGCCCCAGAACATGGAAACATGGCACCCAATACATGGAATGAGACCCGAAACATGAAATTAGGTACATGGAATGACCTATGGCTATGAAAAACATGCATTATTTGTACATGAAGTGTGAAGACAGAATCAAGATAGTCCCAAAAAAAGCATGTTTATAGTTTTAAGAAAAGCCAAACAATGAACACAAATAGGACTAAGCTAGCATGCAAAAATGGCCCCGTAAGAGAGGTAATGAAGTAAGTAGCAGCTGCTGGCCCTAAATGGCCAATATCCATTCAACAAAGTGGAAGAGGAGATCAAAATGAATCACTTTATAGTTTACAACAAGCCACAGAGACAAACACAAACAGGCCTAAAACATTGTGCAAGAAATGGGCCAAAAGGGAGACAAAGAAGCAAGTGATGGTTTCTGGCCTCAAAAATAGGAGGGCCCTTCAACAAAGTTTAAGAGGGGCCCAAAACATGGTATTTTAAAGTTTATGATCAAACCCAAAACAACGCATAAGCAAGCTTAAAATACTATGCAAAATAAAACCTAAAAAGAGGTTTAAACACAAAGAGCAAAAATGGAGCTTCAAACAGCAAAGGTACCTTGATAAAACATGAAGAGAGGGACAAAATAAGGCTATTTACAGTTTGGACCAGAGCCCAAAAATACAAGCCCAAGGGGCTAACAAAACATGCAAAAATATGGCCAAAAGAGAGATAAAGAGGCAAGTGACAAAAGAAAGCCTCAAACAGTGAAGAGCCCTTCAACAATGTTTAATAACGGCCCAAAATAAGCCACTTTTTAGTTCATACCCAAGCTCAAAACAGTTTAAAAATAGGCCTAAAATACTATGCAAGAAAGAGGCATACAAGAGAGGTAAAGAAGCAAGTGTAAAAAGGAAGCCTCAAACAGGGAGAGGCCCTTAAACAAACATGAAAAGGAGCTCAAAATAATTCTATTTTCAGTTAGGGTCGGAGCCCAAATATCCAAGAAAGTATAGCTTAGATTGTATGCAAAAATAGGGCCAAAAAGAGGAGAATGAGACTTACCCTTCAAGAACCAATCTTTGACAGCCTTTGGACCAAGTTTGGGTGCTCCTAAGCTCTGAAAAACAGCCTCAAGCTGCTAGTATGGAGTATGGAGGCCATGTGCTATGAGGTGTAGTGTAAAATGGTGTATGATTTGAAGGATTTTGGTGCTTGGGGTAGAGAGGGAGAGAGATGTAATGCAAGAGCCTAAAACAATTTTTTGTAACCCTTCAAATGGGAGCAGGAGGGCCTGATATATAGGCAAAAGTGTGGGAAAAAAGGGGAAAAAAAGGGGGGGAAATGAATTCAAGTTTCCCCCCAAAAGTGCAGCCCCCCCGGATACACAATCTGGGGGGAAACAAAATACATATTTGTAATGTACCAGAGGAGGGGATCATGGCCGGCCGGTTATTGAAGTTGCAGGTGGCCGGCCGGCCCTTCCCATGGCCGGCCGGCCAAGGGTCAAAAGGGTCAAGAGGTATTAGTGGCCGGTCACCCCAGATTCGTGGCCTCCCATGTGTGCACAACACAACCATGTGGTCAAAAACTGGAGAAAGTAAACCAGGAGAGAGAAAAGCCCACTTTTAGGAGGGGTTCAAAAGGGTCACACACAATTACTGGCTGGCCATATGATATTGGTGGCCTCCCAGGTGTGTACAGCACAAATATGTGGTTTGGGGCAAGAAAAAGTGGCCTTACGGTGGTCAACATTGGCTTTCAAGTGAGAAAAACGGGCGACGGGGGGCGATGGAGGAATAAAATTGGTTGTCAGAACAATTACTGGACTCCCACCCTTCTATGACCTTCCTAACAATGAAACAGAGGTCCCTGCTAAAAATGAGCCCAAACCGATGCAAAATGAAGGTTCGGTGGCCGAAACGCGCAGCCCGAGGCCCCGAAAACTGACTGTTAGGCATCGGAAGTGGTGTTCAACCACGAAGTTGGTTTCTCGAGCCACAGTGTCCCGCAAAACGGAGCAAATAAGATGCATGCCAAAAATCGGAGTAAACGGAGGTGGTTAAGCAGTCCCGATCCGAGGCACACGGCCAACGGCTCTGAAAAATTGGAAATCGGACTCCAAACGGGCAAAATGGCCTACGACCACAAAACATAGCCTATGGCCACTAAGAGATGATCTACGAGACCTCTCCCTCCCTTCGGGAAGAGAAAACTGAGAAAACGGAGCTTGGTTCGCAAATCGAGGCAAGATGCGAAAGAGCCCGGAAGTCCGGAGGCAAGGCTCGTAGCCGAGACTCTGAAACTTCTGAACGAGCACAATATGCAATATCACCGAGTGCTCAACTGGTGACGTCTGAGTCTCAAGGTCGGTCAAAAATGGGTTGTCTACAGAAAGCCAAAAGCTACCTATCCTTTGCAGAATATCTCCGATTTCTGTACTGTCTTTAGAAACATCATGTTGTTGCATTTTCTCTCCATCAATTCCATTCATGTGAGGGATTGTTGGAAAATTTAGTTTTATAGGCTTATTTTGGGCCAACTTTGAGCCCAAATTTAAGTGGTGCCCACATGTCTTTTGAGGTGGGTCCAAGTGGTGACGTGTTCCTTGCCGTATGGCCAGTCACATAGTAAAAACAATTCGTCAAAACCATTTATGAGTGAATGGGAAGTTTACGTCCTTTTCGGTTTCATGAAATAGGAAGTTGAAGAAACAAATGTGGGTTACCTTGTTTTGGTTGTCCCACATAAAAACAATAAGAGAGTTTGTATGAGTATATAAGTTTTAGGTTGACATACTTGGGATGGGCCCCAAGGGGCACCCCAAGTTTTGTAAGAAGGTGAGTTATGGACAAAGTGAATTTGACCCAAATCCACCACACGTGCACGGGCACCACCCTCGCTGTCTGGTCGAGCGGGACGTGTGTGGGTTATAGGTCGAGTCCTAACTTTAATTTTTTGGACAAAATTCCATTGAATTTTTTCAAATTCTTGCTAGAAAATTTAAATTCCTAATGAATTAATTCAAACTTTTGTGCCAAAATTCGAATTCAAATTTTTGCTTCCTAGAACAGTGCCTCTCTAGTCACCTCTCTTCATTTTCTGGCGGTTCAAGATTGCACACTTGTTCGAAGGGTTTTTTTCCCTTCCAAACAAACACCTCTTTGTCTATAAATACAGGATCCTCTAGCAGATTCAATTCATCCATTTCTTTCCATTTTTTTATTTCTTTCCTGTATTTGTACTTCATATTAGTTTATAGAAATTTAGAGAGTACAGAACTCAGGTTCTAGTTCGCAAGACAAATTGCTTGTAGTGCTACTACAATCTGTGATATTGATTATTATATCCTGGAAGATAGACATCAATAATTTGTGAGCACCTGTGCAGCGACGAATCTATCTTAAGGACAGAGTGTCATACACTTTTGTTCTAACTTTTTGATACAAGAACTTCACGTAAATAATTTATTTTCTTTATTAGAGTTTTATTTTATACACAAAAGATTGTTCCAATTGATATAAATTACTTTAATGGAAAAATTCATCAACTTAGTTGTCAAGTTTATCAAGTTGATTGAGAAATTCAATATTGGAGTAAAAAATTAGAGAATCTTAAAAAGCGCAAATTTTATGAGTTGCTAAGAGGCATTTCCAAGCAAAACTTTCTATCCACAAAAGCTATGGCTTAGGAAAAATTAAGTTCTGAAAATGACATGCCTTGTGGGTAATTTTTTAAGCCACTAATTGAAGAAGAAGACCAACTTCTTTTGCCAAAGGATATTGAGCATTTTAATGTTAACAATCCAATTGGAATGTATGGTTTTAAGTCAAATATGACCCCAAAAAAAATGTTGAACAACCATCACAAAATAATGGTGAAAATTCAATTGGAAGGCATGGTTTTAAGCCAAACATGACTAAATTTGATGAACAACCATCACAAAATGATGGTGAAAATCTAATTGGAGGGCATGATTTTAAGCCAAACATGACTAAATTTTATGAACAACCATCACAAAATGATGGTAAAAATCCAATTAGGGGGTATGATTTTAAGCTAAACATGGTTGAAAATTTTGAACAATCCACATTTGATGAATTTGAATTTTTTGATATTGTTAATTTTGTCAAAAAATTTAATTTTTTAAAGTCAATTGACATTATGATTTCTGTCATTCAACAACCACAATGGCTTTGTGGGTCACATCAAAAAATAATTTTGATGAAGTGATTTACAAAAAGAAATTCTGAATTTTATTTCTATTTTTTATATAACAGTAATAGAGGAGTATTTCGATGTAGCCCCCCCCCCCCCCAAAAAAAAAATATTATATATATATATATATATGACCAATCAATTATAATTTTCATAGTTTCTATTATGTATTTATGTTCATACAACTCTTCAAGAAATCGAGTGCTCTTATTCTTAAGGAGTTGGTGGGGCATTATTTGCACCATAAATAAATTTTCCCTCAATTATGACTAGGTTTAAATTTTCTATTATTTCTTCTTCTTCTTCTTCTTCTTCTTCTTCTTCTTTGTTAGTAATGGGCGCCCATGTGGCATGACCATTAAATTTGAATTTGAATCCTTATCCAAATAGGTTTTGAATTTTGAAATCAAACCTATTTAGGATAACCACTCAAAATACAGATATTATCAGTTTTAACTGATATGGACAGATATAATAATATATTATATATCTGATATATGGTTATGGATAATCAAGTGAGAAACAATGCATAGTCTGTTTCTACCCATATACTGACTCTATCCCAAAAACACAACGATCAAGTCTTTGCACTGTGATTTTGTGTGGGTGATATTCAATCTGTGATATCACTCTTCACTGCTGGGTTGATTTATCAGTTTTCTGGAAGCACGTGATTTATCCAAGAAGGTTCTATCATCAAGAAGGTATGATCTGATTATTTTATCCGCTGCATATTCTGTGTTTTTAGTTTACATTGGTATCAGAGCATGTTAATGAATATTTTCGTGTTTCCTTTAATCATGTGTATACTTTTATATGTATATGTATACATTATACACATGAATATTTGTAGAAGAAATTTTTTTTTTATCAGAGTAGGAGCATAAAAATATTTTTTTTATGTTCATTAATGTCTTTTTTCATATCATAAATAGTTTTATTTTGAAAAAAGGAGTTCGGCAATACAAAATCGGACCAGAAAACACCCTGGAAGGCGGCGCGTGGTCTGCACGCGCCACCTGACGCCGTGGGCCGTTTCCATGCGCCCCCACGCGCCAGCTGCTCAACCGACGCGCTTGCACGCGCTCTCACGCATGCGTCAGCGGCGCAGCCACGCGCGCACCCTCCGCGCCACGCATGCGCGCCGTGCTCTGAGCCGCGGGCTGAGCCGCGCGCTGAGCCGCGAGCCGAGCCGCGCGCCGAGCCGCGAGCCGAGCCGCGATCTGGGCCGCGTGCTGAGCCGCGCCGTTTTCCTCGGCTGGCTTGGCTGCTGGCGTATTAGGCACTGTTTGTTTTGTTTTTAATTCTGAATTGCGTTAAATGGTCATAATTAATTCATTACATATTTGTTTTATGCGTGGCTTATACTGTTAGACTCAGAATTAATTTTTCTACATTCTGTAAAATTTTGAAAATTTTCAGAAAATATAAATTATTTTTCCTGTGTTAATAATTCATGTTTTATGCTTTAAACTGCTTCTGGTATTGCATAAATAATTTTCTGGGGCTGAAATATTTATTGTAGACTTCTGAAAGGTTTTATTATTTACTGGTAATATTGTCTCATTTTATCAGTTTCTGGATTTTTTATTTCTAATTTTATGTGTATTTATTAGTCATTTAAAATTCCAGAATATTTCAGAAAAATTTCAGAATATTTCAGAACAATGTACATTTTAATTATGGCATAATCTGAATATTGTTTCTGTTTACTAGTTTCTGGATTTTTTATTTCTAATTTTATGTGTGTTTAATTAGTTATTTAAAATTCCAGAAAATTTCAGAAAATTCCAGAAAATTTCAAAAATGATGTACACTTTAATTATGGCATAATCTGCATATTAAATACAATTTTTTTTTTTTTGGTTTTTTAATATGTTGCAATTAAAGAAGCATGATTAATTATTTATTTGAATTCCATCATTAAATAAATATAGCATGAGTTGTTTGTAAATTTATATTGAGATGCTATTGTATGGAATTTATCATGCTTTGTATATGCCATAAATAGTGGGAGATTGTTTGATTATTTTTTGCGCATGGAATGAAATTAAATTTTGATAATTATCACTAGAGGCGCAAGAGATGATTACGAGCATAGCAAATTTTCGATCTTGAGACATGTGTAAAACTATCATTATTTAATTTAGATTCTTTTTTGCTGCAAAATATTTGGTTTTGTGTTGCTATCATTAATATCCCCTGCGCATTTATTTACTCTGTATGTAGAAATGGCTGCTAAGACAGTAGTGGCAGACTTAACTAAGGGAGA
This sequence comes from Camellia sinensis, assembly GCF_055761805.1. Taxonomy (NCBI): domain Eukaryota; kingdom Viridiplantae; phylum Streptophyta; class Magnoliopsida; order Ericales; family Theaceae; genus Camellia; species Camellia sinensis. Next base: position 107,503,716 of record NC_138962.1, read on the forward strand.
AAAATTGGATGGCGACAATTATGACATATGGCGCCGTAAGATCCAATACCTCCTCAATGAGCAAGAAGTGTTGACCACACTTGAACAAGTGATGGTTGAGCCAGAGCAGGGCAATACAGCTCAACATCGTCGTGATCTTGAAGCCTTTCAGACTTGGCGTAACAAAGATCGGTGTGTGCGCTTTACTATGTTGAGCAGCATGCACAACGACTTGATTAGTGAGTTTGGGCATTGCCCGACTGCATTTGAGATGTGGGAAGCTCTCAAGCAAAAGTTTGGTATTACCTCTTTGGCAAAGCTACGTGGGCTGACTATGAAGTTTGACTCATATCAGAAAAAGGGCGCATCACTCGATGAAGCAGCATTTGAGAGTCATGTCAGCCATGATACGTGAGCTTGCGGCTGTTGGGCATAATTTGACTCAAGAGCAGCAAGTACAGGCTGTGATACGCTCTCTGCCAAATTCTTGGGAGCAGATGAAGCAGAACATGATGCATAATGAGAGTGTGAAAACATTCGAAGACATATCGCGTCATTTGGAGCTAGAGGCTGAGCGCCTTGAGGCGGCTAAGTCTGATGGTTCTGCTATGGTGGTTGAGTTAAGCTCACGTAGGACTTCTCAGTTCAAACGTGGAAAAGCAAAAGGTGCCCCTAAGAAGCAAGCAGCGGCTGCACTTAAGCCCAATGGCGCTAGAAATTTCAAGCGTAGGGGCAAGAGAGGTGGTAAGAAGGCAAAGGCTAAGATGACATGTTTTAACTGTAACAAAGAAGGACACTTCCCTCGGGATTGCCCTGAGCAGAAGAAGGTACTCCCTTACTTAATTTCTCGCATTCAATGCTTTGTGTCTAGTCAAGCATTAATTGCTCATTCTCCTCATTTTTGGGTTGTAGACTCCGGAGCAACAGACCACATCGCGAGGGACAGAGTAGGGTTCGTTGAGTATTGCCGAGTACCTGCTGGGAGCAGAAAAGTTTACATGGGGAACGAGTCCAGTGTGGAGGAGCTTGGCATTGGCACATTCAAGCTGGAAATGCGACGAGGGCGCACCTTGTATCTTCATGATGTTCTTTATGCTCCGGATATTCGGCGAAACTTAGTTTCAGTTATTAGCATGATGAGCCTTGGTTTTAGTTTTTGTTTTGAGAATAATGGTGTTAGCATTTATTTGGGAACAATTTTTTATGGTTTTGGTTATCTTTCAGATGGTTTTTTAGTTTTGGATGTGGATGATTCTAGTATTAATAAAAATGCCAATGGCTCTATTTCTAATATTGCATCTTTTTGTGATAATGATTCTATGAGATGGCATGCTAGATTAGGCCACATAGGACAAGACAGGATGACTAGATTGGCTAGAGAAGGTCTTTTAGGCCCACTCGCTAGAGTCACTTTGCCTACTTGTGAGCACTGTCTTGCTGGAAAGGCAACAAGAAAACCATTTGGGAAAGGCATAAGGGCATCTATCCCATTGCAACTTATTCATTCTGATATATGTGGACCAATGAATTTGAGGGCAAGGCATGGAGCCCCTTATTTCATCACATTTATAGATGATTGCACACGTTTTGGTCATGTCTATCTGATTTCTCACAAGTCAGAAGCATTGGATTGCTTTAGACGGTATGTGAATGAGGTTGAGAATCAATTAGACAAGAGCAGTAAAGCTCTAAGGACTGACCGAGGACATGAGTATCTATCTGAGCAATTTAAAGTGCTCTGTGGGGAAAAAGGAGTTATCAGGCAATTGACAATTCCTAGGACTCCGCAACAAAATGGTGTAGCGGAGAGAAGGAATCGCACATTGCTTGACATGGTTAGATCAATGATGGCGCAAGCTAATCTTCCAATTTCTTATTGGGGAGATGCTTTGTTGACTGCTGCCTACGTCCTTAACCGTGTGCCCTCCAAATCAGTTCCTTCCACCCCATATGAGATGTGGACTGGCAAAAAGCCTGATTTGGGCAATTTGCGGCCTTGGGGTTCGGCAGCTTACATACACAACGCTTCTCATAAGTTTGGGAAGTTGGGCCCTAGAGGAAAGAAGTGTATCTTCATTCGCTATAGTGAGCATTCTAAGGGCTATGTGTTTGTTGGGGAGCATCCGGATGGAAGTGTGACTGAAATTGAGTCGCGAGATGTGGATTTTCCTAGAGGAGGATTTCCCTAGCAGAGGTGAGGTAACTAGAGAAGTAGAATTCTACGAGATGGAGGATCTACTTGAAGGCACACCTAGTAGCTTAGTAGAGAATGAGGAAATAATTCCTCAAGCTCCTAGGGACAGTGGGAGCGATCTACTTACCCATGGATTAGATCCAATGGATGAGGATTCTCAACTACGTAGAAGCAAACGTGGAGCTATACCCCGTCGTCGTTTTGAGATTGAAGGGGAAGCATTCATGATTGCTCCGAGTGATGAGATGGAGCCTAAGAATCTCAAAGAGGCTCTCTCATCCCCTGCTAGTAAAGAATGGAGTACTACAATGGAAGAAGAAATAGAGTCTATGAAGAAAAATCATGTCTGGGACTTGGTTGATTTGCCGCTAGGGCGCAAGACTATTGGGAACAAATGGGTTCTCAAAATCAAGCGCAAGGCGGATGGTTCCATAGAAAGGTATAAGGCTCGCCTAGTGGCGAAAGGTTACACCCAACGAGAGGGTGTGGACTATGAGGAAACTTTTTCACCAGTTGTAAGGTTTGCCTCTATTCGCCTAATCTTGGCCATAGTAGCTCAGTTGGACTTAGAGCTATATCAGATGGACGTTAAAACTGCATTTCTCAATGGAGAATTGGATGAAGAGATCTATATGGATCAACCAGAAGGCTTTGTGGCAGTAGGTCAGGAGCGCAAAGTTTGCAAGCTTCAACGATCTATTTATGGCTTAAAACAATCATCCAGACAGTGGAATCTGAGATTTCATCGAGCCATTGTTTCAAATGGGTTTACGATGATTGATGAAGATCACTGTGTGTACGTTAAGCGGTCCAAGGACATTTTTATGATATTGTCATTATATGTAGATGACATATTATTGGCTGGAAATGACAAGGAGATGATTGTCGCCACTAAAATGTGGTTGTTCTCTACATTTGAAATGAAGGACATGGGTGAGGTGAGCTATGTTCTCGGTGTTAAGATCCTTAGGGATCGCTCTAGGAGACTTCTTGGTTTGTCTCGAGAGACTTACATTAAGACTATTCTAGAGCGGTTCCAGATGCAGAGCTGCAAACCCATTGACACTCCTGTTGCAAAAGGCGAGAGCCTAAGCCTTGATATGGGTCCTAAGACTCAAGAAGAAAATGAAAAGATGGCCCGTGTTCCCTATGCAAATGCTGTTGGAAGCTTGATGTATGCTATGATGTGTACACGTCCTGACATTTGTTATGCAGTCGGATTGGTGAGTCGTTACCAATCCAACCCAGGACCAGCTCATTGGAAAGCAGTTAAGAGGATATTACGATATCTTAGAGGGACTGCAGATTACACACTTTGCTACCAGAGTTCAGATCTACATCTAGTTGGCTATTGTGATGCTGACTGGGGAGGAGACCTAGATGAGCGTAAGTCTACTTCAGGATATGCTTTCATGCTTAGCGATGGTGCTATTTCTTGGAGCAGTAAAAAGCAATCCTGTATCGCCTTATCGACTATGGAGGTTGAGTTTGTGGCTTGTTCATCTGCCGTTCAGGAAGCCGTGTGGTTGAGGAGATTCCTTCAGCATTTGGATGTTGTCACACACACTTCAGACCCTGTGACTATCCATTGTGACAGCATGGCTGCACTCGCTTACGCTAAGGATCCTAAATACCATGGCAGAACCAAACACATTGATGTGAGGTTCAACTTTATCAGAGATATTTTGGCGCAGAAAGAAGTGATCCTGGAGCACATCCCTACGAGTCGCATGGTTGCGGACCCTTTGACTAAGCCCATTGACAGAGATGTTTATCTTACTCATGTTAGGGCTTTAGGACTACGTAGGTGGTGATATTTTTTTTTATGTGTATTCAGTTGAACTCATTTTTGGGGATATTTATGCCATTAGTATTCATACTTGTTTCTATCACACATTTATGTTTACTACTTTTAGCAATGGTTTGTGAATTAGCATACACAAAATAATTAAATTGATGTTAGCAGGCAAGATTGGCTCACTCACATGAGCAATCGCCCTTAGCGCTGGGTAGCGAGTAAGGATGAGACTAGAAGCTAAAATTATCCACTAGCTATGTCGCCTTGGTTGGAGCCAAGATGAGGTCTTGTTAGAGACCGACCATGGATATGAGAGTACCCACTTTTCCATGATATGTCTGTTATGGATAGCCAGATGCGAGATCTCATTTGATGCCTGAGAGGCGAGCAAATAGAGAATTCGAGTTAGACGCTAGGAAGCGACTCGTGCGCTTAAGAGCGACTAGACTAAGATCTGTATGGTGTGTGAGTTTAACATCACTCTTTGGAAGAGTAACCCCACTATAACATGCATTCATACTGCATGTGCTTATCGATCCGTTAGCAAGGTGAAAGAATGGATCCCTGCTTCTTCACCGTGTGAGTCCTAAAAGTCATTTTTTCCCTAAATGACTTCACTTTGTGCCTTTTGTGACCTTTGACTATGTCATAAGATGAGGAGTTGATGTTCAGCTACTTTGGTATGTTGCCTACGGTCATGTATGATTCGGCTTTAAGGGACATTACTGGGAAAGCGGTCAACTTCAAATTGAATGATATGAGGGTGAAGGGAAGATCATCTAGTTCTACATCTCTGCTCTATATTCACTGTCGACAACTCACATCGCTCTTTATAGGATGCTGATTGGGTGTGAATATAATGCGGGACCTAAGAGAGTCAAGCATGCTCTTTGAGGGATTAGAGATGTTTTTGGACTGATGTAGCTAGATGGGTCTGGGTACATGAGACACTATTTCTGTTCTTTTTGGGTTGATGTCTCTGTGCTGACTCATATTGAGTTTCTAGTATAGAGCTCCCACTTGCAGGTGTTTTCAGCGGTCGCACGGTGCATTGGCTAGTATGAGATTGTTCGTTTTTGGGGAGATTGAGATAGAGATGTGGCAGTGTCATGCCAACTCATGTGCGAGTGGGAGATGTTAGTAATGGGCGCCCATGTGGCATGACCATTAAATTTGAATTTGAATCCTTATCCAAATAGGTTTTGAATTTGAAATCAAACCTATTTAGGATAACCACTCAATATACAGATATTATCAGTTTTAACTGATATGGATAGATATAATAATATATTATATATCTGATATATGGTTATGGGTAATCAAGTGAGAAACAACGTATAGTCTGTTTCTACCCATATACTGACTCTCTCCCAAAAACACAACGATCAAGTCTTTGCACTGTGATTTTGTGTGGGTGATATTCAATCTGTGATATCACTCCACTGCTGGGTTGATTTATCAGTTTTCTGGAAGCACGTGATTTATCCAAGAAGGTTCTATCATCAAGAAGGTATGATCTGATTATTTTATCCGCTGCATATTCTGTGTTTTTAGTTTACATTCTTGTTATGTAGGAAAATCTTGGAGGTTAAAGAGAAGTTAAAGACAAGTTTTGAAAATTCAAGGGATGAAAGACACGTGGCATTGTAAGAAAGAAGATTAAAGATTTATGAAGTTAAAAGTAGTTATTTAGGTGGTGGTTAATGGAAGTTTTTTCCTTCATTTTTTTTCTATAAATTGTCATTAGTGGATCTATTGTAAGACACCAACAAATTAATACATGACTTGATTTCAATTTCTTTTTTATCCTAAAAGGAGATCTAATCTACATATGAGTAGTTTAAACTTAAGTAGGAGTAGTGTTAATATATTTTACTTGTATTTGATTGTTCATTCAATCATTTATATCATCATCTTCTTCTTCTCTATTTCTTTTTTTCTTGTTTGTATTGCCATTATTTTTATTCCAAAAAGTCTTTGAACTTTCAATGCATAGAACCTCAACACAATTGTTTGATCATTGTGTTGTTTGGTGAAATTTTAGTTAAGACTTTATCGATCTAAGCTTGACAAAAATTTTACTAACAGTACCGACTAATGTGTGTGCAATTTAAGTAAGCTAAAACAATAAATGAAAAAAAATAAAAATAAATAACAAATGCATACATGTTATGTATTAATCAGGTGGTAAGAATTTGCTTTATCACACCAAAATTCTTAGTTTGGAGTCTTGTCCACCCCTAGCATAGAGAGAAACAAGACTTCGGGCCACTACGTGTAGTCTTCACATATGTAATACTACAATAATCTTCTACCATTTGATCAAAAAATAAAAATATATATGGACAAATTACAATCCTGTATTTAAGTCTTTGTGTCATTTTGATTTCTGTAATTTCAATTGACTCAATTTCAATCTTGAATTTATGATTTTGTCTCAATTTAATCCAATTACCTACATTTGTTAACATTTTTTAATAAAAAAATATCCACATAAGTGACATTACGTCATATTTTTTAAAGCAAAATTATAAACTTGTTCAACTCAGTGACAGTGAGTTAACCAATTTAGTGATAATTTTTCATCAGAAACACTAACCGTATTATCAATTGGACCAAATTGACACAAAATTTAAAATTAGTCAAAATTGAGCTAATTAAAAATATAGTAACCAAAATAACACGAGGTAAAATGTAGGGACTATTAGTGTAATTTTTCCTCTATTTATTTAACTCTTTTTCTTTTCTTTTTGTGTGGATGAGGGAGACTCAAACCCAAGTCAAAGGATCACAAATGAAGTAGAAAAACAAATTTCTGGTAAAGTATTGAGCTCTTTGTACATCTTGTTTCTGCGACATTGTATGTTCTCCTGTTATGGAACTATAGTTCAACTAAATTTGATGAACACATCTATAAACTGAATTTTATGGAACTATATTTCTGTGATATGGAATTGTTGTTGTTGACACACGAATTGGCGTCTGTTAGTCCCACATCGACTAAACAATGAACAATTCAATTCGTTCATAGCCAATTTGCAATGACCCCACCACCCATTGCCTTTCTCCTCCCTCTCCGATCGCCCCCGTCCCTCCACCATTGAACCCTCCCCTTCCTGCCACCCTCGACACTCGGCAAACTCTACTCATCCCCTTGATCAACTCTTCCCCCAACTCCCCCTTACAAGTTACGATTGGACTACCCATGCGAGTTCTATTTTTTTCATGTAAGCCCACATAATAATTATTCAACAAAATGCTAAGCAAACATAAATTTTATCAAAAAATCTATAAAACAAAATAACTTTACTAAAATTCTTACTGAATGCAAATTTTGCCAAGCATGATTGGATGTTCAAAAAATGAGCTCGTAACACCAATATTTGAGAAATTAATCATGGTCAGCAACATGTCCTTTTGTAAGATTTTAGTAAAATTCTGGGTTTGTAGACTATATTCTACACAAGTTCCATACAAGACTGACATGGTACTAACATTTTTAAAATTATAAATCCCTGTCATGAATCTGTTTACTTTAAATTAATGAACAAAAATGAACCATATCATCATTCTATAAAAAAGTAAACAAAATATGCTTTTATACCATTACTCAGTTCTCTACAATATTATTCCAATTCTTAAAATGCAAATCAAACCAATCCTTATCGTTCCAGTAAATCAATCATAACCCCTTGCATTCACATTTCCTTGTAATATACTACTACTGAAATCTATATTATTATAGCAAAAATATTACATATTAGCTACACACAAACAACCCATCTCTGAATCTTCACCCACATACCAGAACTTGGTATACCAGCATGCACAACAAACAACAGATAGTAACCTGGTGGTGCAATCTCAGCCGTTGAAGGCCCTATTGCAGTTACCCTATACTCCTCAGACCTGACACAGTATAGCTCACTCACCTTCAGCACCACCTTTCTTTGGTTCATACCAAACGAATGCGTCGTAAACGAAGGTGCAACAATTCTCACCGATACAACACTCAGTTTAAGAAACCTCGGCACTATGAAAGTAACCCAAAATGACTGCATATACCTGAAACTCTCATTGATATTCATAATTCTGGGGCGTATTGGGTCATACTCGGGTCTCAAGTAGGGCAGTGAATAGGCTTCCAAGCTCAGGTCTGTTGGGTATTGTACCCCAGTGAAGTTGTAGTATGGATGTGGGTTGCTTCCTCCAACTAAAACACGACCATCAGTTAGCAAAACCGCACTCGAATGGTACATTCTTGGCCTTGTTGACGGGGACATGCCTGAAAACCGGATGTCCTCAACCCCGTATGGCTTGTAAATCACTGGTCGGGTAACCAGGTTTTGCCCAATTTCCCAACCTGCAGTACCTGATCCGGCACCATTGATGATGACCACGTCGCCAGTGGGAAGAAGTATCATGTCGCCCATCACACGAGGCATCGGCATGTCCTCCATGGCCCAACTAGGATTTTCATCCATGACCTTTATGCGTCCGCATGAACGACTCGCAGCATCAAAGATCCCTTGTTTAGCCCTGGAGAACGCACCACGAGGTGCACCGCCGCATACCATGACCTCTGCCTCAATGGGCTCGTTTTCATCTATGGGGAGCAACACGGATGAACCTGAGCTAGGGTAATTTCGAGGATCATTGACGGCTATTGACAGAAATATTGAGAGAGTGATTGAAAGAGCTAATATGCTCTGTAATTCAAAATGTGTATTAAACCTGAAGAGAAGGCTCCATTATATAGGAGAGCTGATACAACATCATTATGATACTACAGCATGGAAGAAAACATATAGAAATAAAAAGCAGTCGAAAACGAAGCATCTGATGAGAAGGCACTACCTATACAACTAAGCAAAGCACTACAACAAAGCATCTGATGGAGAAGCACTAACTAATATATATATTAAATATATATTAATGATATAAGAATGCAGCTGGTATTATTATATTAACAATAGCTTGATTTCCAACACTCCCCCTCAAGCTACGTTGTAGATGTTAATCAATCCCAATTTTTCCGTCAGATCTTCGAAGTTAACTCGAGCAAGAGCTTTTGTGAGAATGTTAGCCTTTTGACAGTTTGTTGGAGTGTAGCTGACTTGAAAAACTCCTTCTTCAATCTTTTCCTTGATAAAGTGTCGATCTATCTCCACGTGTTTAGTTTGATCATGATGAACCGGATTCTTAGCTATACTGATGGCGGCTTGGTTGTCGCAGTATAAAACCATGGGATGCTCAGATGGAACCCGTAATTCTTCTAACAGCTTGTTCAACCAGATTCCCTCACAGACACCTAGTGCCATAGCACGAAATTCTGCCTCAGCACTACTACGGGCTACCACTGACTGTTTCTTGCTTCACCATGTAACCGCGTTCCCCCAAACAAACGAACAATAGCCAGAAGTTGATCTTCGATCAGTCAATGAACCTGCCCAATCTGCATATGAAAAAATCTCAATTTTTCTATTTGTTGTTCTTTGGAAGAAAAGACCCTTTCCTGGTGTCCTTTTTAGGTACCTCAATATTCTGATCACAGCAGTCATGTGTTTTTCGGTTGGATTATTCATGAATTGACTGACCACACTAACAGAGAAGCCGATGTCTGGCCTTGTATGAGAAAGATAAATGAGTTTTCCCACAAGACATTGATATCTCCCTTTATCACTTGGTGCACTACCGTCACTTTCTTCTAGTTTGATAGTTGTGTCCATAGGTGTTTCTGTCGGCTTGCATCCTAGCATCCTTGTTTCATTCAGTAAGTCTAGAACGTATTTACGTTGTGAGACTGCTATACCTTTCTTTGACCTAGCAATCTTCATTCCAAGAAAGTACTTGAGGTTTCCATGATCTTTAATCTCAAATTCCTTTGTTAGGAATTTTTTAAGTAAGCTAATTTCCTCTTTATGATCACCTGTCAGAATTATGTCATCCACATAAACAATGATAATTGCCAATTTCCCTCCTAGGGAGTGCTTCACAAATAATGTATGATCGGATTGACATTGAACAAAACTGTACCCTTTCACTGCCTTAGTGAACCGTTCAAACCAGGCCCTGGGAGATTGTTTGAGACCATACAAGGATTTTCGGAGTCTGCAAACTTTGTTGAAATTTGATGTCGTCTCAAGTCCAGCAGGAATGTCCATGTAAACTTCTTCCTCTAAGTCACCATTGAGAAAGGAATTTTTCACATCAAGTTGGTGAAGTGACCAATCGAGATTAGCTGCCAAGGATAAAAGTACACGAACAGTGTTGAGCTTGGCAACTGGAGCAAAGGTTTCTTGATAGTCAATGCCATAGGATTGGGAGAATCCTTTGGCGACCAACCGAGCTTTATAACATTCTACATTACCATCTGCCTTGTGCTTTACTGTGAAAATCCACTTACACCCAACTGGTTTCTTACCTCTTGGAAGATCAGTAATTGCCCAAGTGCCATTCTTTTCCAGAGCCCGAACTTCTTCATTGACTGCCGCCTTCCACTTCGGATACTTGAAAGCTTCCTGAATATTCCGAGGAATGGGTATCTCCGTGATGCTAGAAGTGAAGGCACGAAACGAAGGTGATTGCTTATCATAAGAAATAAAGTTCCCAATGGGATGCTGAGTACATGATCTAACTCCTTTTCTCCAAGCTATGGGCATATTAAGAATACTATTTTCTAACTCAGAATTATCAGTACTATCTGTGGGAGGAAGATTGTCACCTGGAATGTTGCTTGGATTAGAACCCGGTTCAGCCTCATGGGATTGTTGAGAAAGTGCTCCTTCATTCGTTTCCTCTTGGATGTGCTCATTATCCCGCAAGTCAACAATGAACTCGAAATTTTCGGCAGGTAAAGATTGATTCAATGACTCAGGAGGTGTGGGATTTTTGGTGGTGATGGATGGCTCACTAAATGACTCAAGGGTCCAAAATTGATATTCCTGGGTTAGAGTCTCCCCCTGAATAACGATTTTAGGGTAGTAAGACTGGGTTTCAAAAAATGTGACATCCATGGAATTGTAGAATTTCCTTGTGACCGGAGAGTAACACTTATACCCTTTTTGATGTGACGAATACCCAATGAAGATACACTTGAGCGACCTGGGATCAAGTTTACTTCGACACTGTTGATGGATATGAACAAAGACAGAGCACTCGAAAATTTTTGGTGGGATGGTGGAGATGAGGCGAGTAGTTGGAAAGGATTTTAGGAGAAGTTGACAAGGAGTTTGGAATTATAGTACCCTAGATGGCATCCTATTGATAAGGTAGGCTGCTGTAAGAACAGCTTCCCCCCAGAAGAATTGTGGAACATTTGTGGAAAACATTAGCGATCTAGCAACATCTAACAAATGCCTATTTTTCCGTTCAGCGATGCCGTTTTGTTGTGGGGTGTCAACACATGAACTTAAGTGAACTATCCCTTCTTTGGCTAAAAATTCTCCTAGAATGGAGTTGAAATAGTCCCGAGCATTATCAGACTTTAGAATTTGGATTTTTGACTGGAATTGTGTCTGAATCATAATTTGAAATTTTTTGAAGATTTGGCTTGTTTCAAATTTGTCTTTCATGAGGAAGACCCAGGTTAATCTAGTATGATCATCTATGAATGAGACAAACCACCTAGTACCAGTTACATTTTTTATTCTTGATGGACCCCAGATATCACTATGAATTAGTGAGAATGGACGAGACGCTTTATAGGATTGAATGGAAAAATGGGACCGTACATGCTTAGACAATTGACAGATTTCACAATCAAAAGGTTTTGGAGTTTTAAATAATGAAGGAAATAAATGCTTGAGATACATAACATTAGGATGACCTAAGCGATAGTGCCACAACATAATTTCTCTATCGTTATTTTGACACGAAACCGAAAAAGAACTACCACGAATTGCCGTTTGAGGTTGTTCCTGTGGATAGTGGCGTTCCTTAAGGATGTAGAGTCCAGAGCATTCCTCAGCATTGCCAATCGTCTTCCCCGAATCCAAATCCTGAAATTCACAATGAGTGGAGAAAAAATTAGTAACACACCTCTTTTCCTTAGTGAGTTTACTAATTGACAATAAATTACAGTCCAAGTCAGGAACAAGGAGAACAGAGTTGAGAATAAGATTCCTAGACAGCACAACTGAACCTATACCGGCAACCTTTGATAGTGAACCATCTGCTATTCGGATCGTTAAATTATTTTGACATGAGCTATATGTAACAAAAATTGTTGCATCTCCCGTCATATGATCAGATGCTCCTGAGTCCACAATCCAAGGTTTTTTACGTTTCTTACCAACAGTAAAGGCGTTCAAAGAATTACCTTTGTGAGCCAAGGTTCCGGATCCAATGATGTGGTTGGAAGACGAACCAGATTGTGACTGTAGTAGTTTCTGGAGCATCTCCATTTGCTCCTTGGTGAAAGGGCTTGCTTCAGGTTGTGGTGATAGTTCATTTGTACCTACATGATTACCTTGTCCTTCTTTCTCAAGAGGCTGACATGGCTTCCAATCTGCTGGCTTTCCATGAATCTTCCAGCAAGTTTCTCTCGAGTGACCCGGCTTTCTGCAATGATCACACCACGGCCTACCTCCTTTATTTTTCTGACGGTTGTCAATAGGAGCGAATTGAGTCTTAAGAGCCGAGATTTCTGCCATATTCAGTTGTTGATGTGATCCCATCATGAGTTTTTTCCGGCTTTCTTCGCGACGGACTTCAGAGAATGCCCCTCTAAGGCTAGGTAGCGGTTTTACTCCCATAATTCTGCCTCTGATTTCATCAAGATTTGTGTTCAATCCTAACAAGAATGTAAACACACGCTTCCCTTCGACAATCTTTTTATACAACAAACCATCAGCAACACACGGCCAGGTATGAACCTCAAACGTATCAAGTTGACGCCATAGACGAGTAAGGGTATTGAAATATTCAGTTACCGTAAGATTGTCTTGACGTAAATCGTGGAGGGAGCTTTCAAGATGGATGATTTCAGATGTGTTTTCCTTGTCTGAAAACGTTTCTTTTGCCATGTCCCAGATCTCTTTGGCAGTATCAAATGACAGAAAATTTTCGCCAATGTCAGTGGTCATAGAGTTGACGAGCCACGACATGACCATGTTATTTTCAGCTATCCACCTTTTGTAGGTTGATGCTGTGGTTTCTGGTAGTGCTGAGGCTCCGGTGATGTAGTCGTCTTTCTCCTTTCCCCGTATAAACATTAATATGGATTGAGGCCATTGCAAATAATTTTGCCCATTCAGTTTATGGGCGGTGATCGGAAGATGAGAGGTTTCCATTTGATGAGAGGATAAAGATGATGAGATGATAATATCAGAAGAAGAGGAGGATGAGTCGATAGCCATTCCAAAAGCTGGACCGTATTTAGGCATGAAATAGAAGAATAGATTTGAGTAGAAGAGAGAGACAAAAAAAAAATTAAAACAGAAAACTCGAATACTGACTGAAGAGGTGAAAATGATGAGATAGGATTACACCTGCTCTGATACCATGAAAGAAATATTGAGAGAGTGATTGAAAGAGCTAATATGCTCTGTAATTCAAAATGTGTATTAAACCTGAAGAGAAGGCTCCATTATATAGGAGAGCTGATACAACATCATTATGATACTACAGCATGAAAGAAAACATATAGAAATAAAAAGCAGCCGAAAGCGAAGCATCTGATGAGAAGGCACTACCTATACAACTAAGCAAAGCACTACAACAAAGCATCTGATGGAGAAGCACTAACTAATATATATATTAAATATATATTAATGATATAAGAATGCAGCTGGTATTATTATATTAACAATAGCTTGATTTCCAACAGCTATCGAAGGGAACTCCCTAACAACACGGTTTTGTTTGTAATCTAGAGATATAGCTCTTGTGTTGGCAAAAATAAACAAGTTTCCATCTGGCAATAGGTGAACAAATGGGTACAAGTTGTTCTCATCATCATCTCTAGTCTCTCTAAGAAATTCAAGCCAGAAAGAAGACGAAGATTCAGAGTTTCTAGGGTAGAACTCGTAGTTAAACTGTCTCCTTCCACCGATGATGATAATCTGACCATTTGGTAGTCTTTGATTTGTTGCATACCATCTACACTCCGATAGATAACCGAGAAACTCAACCCAATCACAGGAATCATCATTGCATGGGGCTATCGTGCGCACTACATGATCACCGTCATTGTAGCCTCCGGTTTGGACTTGCATTCCATCGGGGAGGACGGAGCCAGAGGAGCACCACGTATCGGTCTCTACCATTAGTGGCCGAAAAGTGTTAGTGCCTATGTCATAGAGTAAAGAGTGAGCGGTGCAGTCATTTTTTAGAACATTATCGGAAGGATCATACCGGCAGCGGCCATAGGCGAGAGAGAGATTAGAGGGGCCAAAATTAGTCCTATCAAACATGACAACCTTCTTGTTATGTAGTAATTGCATGTGCATAGCGGATATGCCAATGCTTGCGTGCAAGAGACACCATTCGCCTTCACATCCAATTTGACACATGGCTGGAAACGGATTGAGAAGGAGGAGGATAAATAACAATACTAGTAGAAAGAAGGTGACCATTTTAGTGAGAGAAAGCAGTGTGTATGTGGGCAGGGAGAGGGAAAATAGGGTCTTGGAATTCTATTGTTCAGTTCTTGGTTAGAGATGAGTAGGGTTGATGGTGGGAATGGGTATTGATGTGAGTTTCTATGTGTATATTATGTACTTAATAATTGTTATATTTAATTAAACTAATAAATAATAAGGGTTATAACAAGTAGAAGTTTTCAAGTAAAGATTTAAGAACACTTGGGGGATGAGCATCAGACAAGGGAGGCATTCAAGAATTGCATCAGAGGTCAAAAGAAGTGAACCCAAAATTGAGGGTCACTTCCTTCCGGAGTGTAGAAAATATAGGGAAGTGAAGCTTGGAGTGCTACTCTTTAGCTTTTGGACTCATGGAATTTGTGTGAAAATCATGTAGGCCCCTCTCTAAACAATAGTTAAATTCCATAAATATATATACATATATATATATATATATATATATATAACTTTTTAATATTGATGGTTACACCTACCCCAATATGTTCCCAATATTTCTGTAAACAATTTTGTTTCTATTTCATTCAATTTCCCCTCTTTTTCTTTGTTCTCCACAAATTTAAAATCTAAACACAGCCTTAAGGGGTCAACTAAGGAACTCCAAGGACTCTAGACATTAACTGCTCCAACATTCTCAACTATATACATATATATATATATATATATATTCAAGCCACATACAATGAATGGACATTGAGTAGAAAGCATATCTATAGAAAGCAAACGTTTTCATGTATGATGCTTTAGGACCTATATATGAGAGGAAACCAGTCTCCACTCTCCATTTACACCACAAGCATAACTTCCTTGGCATGGCATCAAAAGCAAGGGACAAAATTTGCCACACTAGTAACTCTATAAAAATGACATATTGACACAAATAAAGGGGCAAAAAGTATAGGATAAAAAACAGGAAATTAAAAAGCAAAAATAAACAGGGATCATAAATCTTGAAGGTTCAACCTAGTTCCTTCTACCTTTGCTCTGCCTAGAGGCAACTACTATCCTTCCATCTTCTACATTCGATTGGAACTCTGAAGTGTCGACTTCTGAATCATCGTCCCCTAAGCAATCATCATTGTTGCCCATCACTGACAGCATGATGCATAATGAGGAAGCAAACAAAAAAATATAAAAGCACAAACAAAGTATAATATACAACAATAGTGATATCTTCCATCCAACAAGCATGTTGAGCAAATTTCAACTAGAAAATTTTCATCATGGTGATTGGTAATATTATAAGAAGATGTCATAAATCTAGGCTTGTAGCCACTACAAATTCTTAAATTGGTGTTTCTTCCTTAAAATAAGGTATTACAGAGAAATGATTCTCCCATACTGCAGAAGAGTCTTTTCACCACCAAGCTTAGCAAAAAGTTTTTACCAGCTATTTGCATTTAACATGATTCATGTTGTTACATGAAACATAACTAATTTCTACTAGAAATGCTAGGAACCATGAAAAGTTACCCCCAAACGAGTTGTATGGTGTAGATTTAAAGTGGGTGGAATGTGGGTCACACCTAGAATGATTGTGATATCCATAGATGCATTTGTCTGGGTAATTTTCTGATATTTTTTATGGGTTTGTGGTATTGTTGAATTTCTTCATGCAAGCAAGTAATACATAATATATGTTGCTATATATTGTAGTGCAAAAAGTTTTTGAGTATGATAGGGTACATAATGACATTTGAATGAAATCTTTTATCCAACCTTCTTTTCCTTTATTCATTCATAATTTATTATCCTTATATGACATACAAAGAATATATCTAATTTATATAGTTTGTACGTGTCCCTCACATGTCGTGTCTACATTTTTAGAAAATTTCCATATTATCCTCACATGTCCGTGTAGTGTCCATGCCCGTGCCCATGCTTCTTAGCTACTAAAAGGTACTATCAAATGATGCCAATCTGTAATAATTGTTCCACTACGTTTATTTCATTTGGAAATATTTCATCATTCCCTTGTCCAAATACCCCATAAACAGAACAAGCATGAAAAACAGCTCAGCAGAAATAGTGAATTATACTCATTTATCAGGTATAAAACATTTTCAGTCAAGGAAACACTATAATTACCTGTCGGATATGAGGAACAGCACCTCTCAGAGAGTTTGTTTCCTTCAGTATTTGAATTGACTTATAGTTACCTTCCAAAACACACTTCATGCATAATCATTCATTTCTCTGCTATCTGCATAAAGTTGTTTAGAAAGAACTCTGCCAAACAACCAATTAACAAAGGTCGCAAAACTGAAAACAAATGCATATAATTTGCAAAGGAGGGTTGAAATCAATTGGGTAACAAATACGTGAAGCCATTACTACTTGTTATCATCATAATAGAATGAATGTGGAAAATATAATTTGCCTCTGTTAATTAATGGTATAAACAGCTTAACCAATTCTTCAGCAATTATATCATTATCATCTATAAAAGGTTAAGCCAATAGATACTTGGAGTACATTGAGTTCAATACTATAAGAAATCTGGATGACAGAAATTTTGATCTTTGACCCATTTGAACTACATTTCTCGAATTATTATTTTTATGACCAATAAACAAAAATAATGGAGGAGGAAACAGGAACAATTACACTAATATACTTAAGACCACTCGACCTGCAAACAGTGGCATAGCCAGAATATTAGTTCACCAGGGTCATATTTAACAAGTATTGTCAATATCATTATGTTGGATTTAAGTTCTACACAATCTATATCAAAATCAATTTTCATATAATCCATTGTAATTTTATATATTTTTAATCACATCAACAAAGGTAATTTAAATTTGTCAAATTACATATTAAACTAAAAGTTGGGACATTAATACTATTGCTTCAACAAAAATTAAGCAAAGATCTACACTAATACAATTGTTCACAATGAGTTTTATTTTTTGAAATCATTATATGATAACCTTATTGCTTATGCTATCAAACACATATTTTCAATCTATATAGTCAAATAATCATTCATTCAACCATCACTCTGAATCCAAAAAAAAAAGGACCATCATTCGGTTACATATTTGATTTAAATTGCATCGCAACTAAAGATCTTTTCACAGTTGTAGTTGTTACTGATGGAATCAATGGCAATTGTACTTGTTATTTTCACTTCACATTTAAAATAATAATAAAAAAATCAAAATTAGTATTTTACTGTGCATTGTGTAATTTTACAAAATAAAAACAAATTTTAGAGCATATTGATAATGCAATAGAATAAGAATAACAATTATTTTGTTTCTCTAATTTCACTGGGTTCAATTTGTAAAATCTCAAATATTTTTGATAAATTTTTACCTTTGTTTTAAGAAAATTTGAAAATTGAGTGGTGACACCACTCATTGTCAGGAGCCGCATGAAAAAGCCAACAACTCCAAACATAGCTAAATAAAAGCAACATTCAGATTTCCCTAGCAACCTGGATAAGGAGATAATTCACCAACTCTCCTGCCCCTTGTACATGCAGCACCAATCAATCATGTGCTCTATGGGTTGTTCTTAAGAATGAGTACCACCAAGCAACATTGAAAAAATAATGAAAACTGATACCCAAAAATGCCAATGAGACAAAGCCAAACAGTTAATTGAATTACTACGACTAGCTTTTGAGGGGTTTTTCTATTGAATTAAAAAGAAAAAGAGAAACCCATCAAACATTTTGGCTGAAATTATCAAAAAAATACCTTTGGATTGGTTGAGGGAAGAGAAAATATCAGGGGCGAGTTGTTGGGATTTTTGAGGAGAGAGAGTCAGGGCCACCACAATCGTTCTCCAAGGCCATCTGAAGGGCAGTCCACGCTGAGAGAGTCAGCGTTCTCTGTTGAAAGTTGGGTCACCTTTTACAGGATGATGATCCATTGGAAACTCTCTCTCTCTCTCCAAAATTGTAGCCTTTTAGTTTTCAGGCAGTTGCATAGGATAAGCTGAGGAAGTTGGGTCAGGGTGTCCTGGAGACTGAAAATCCGGAAAA
The DNA here is from genome assembly GCF_055761805.1 of Camellia sinensis. Classification (NCBI taxonomy): domain Eukaryota; kingdom Viridiplantae; phylum Streptophyta; class Magnoliopsida; order Ericales; family Theaceae; genus Camellia; species Camellia sinensis. The sequence goes on from NC_138962.1 coordinate 107,522,285, forward strand.
ACAAATCAACCAAACATCGGTCGGTTCGGCTCTGCCAATAAAATTAGGATTAATTACCTGTAAGTCAGGAATTGTACTCCATTTAGGCCAAGTTTGGCTAACTTAAAAACAGTGCACTTATTTCATTTTTTTTTCTTTTTTGGGTCACATTAATCAACATCTCCTCTTTACTTTTTCTACACATAATACAAAAAAAGTCAAAAAGTACACTTATTTAGTCTTCCCAAACTTGGTCTTAATCTCATAATTTTTATTTTATGTAGATCCAAAATTTAAATTTTTTTTTTCCTTTCTGTTTCTCGTTTTTTATATACATTTGTCGGCGACCACCATCGATTGTGTTCACCGATAATCACCAACTGTTTACTTTACTCTCGTTGTAGCGAAGGAGATGAATTTATGATAATATTCTTAACGTAGATCTACATAAATTTGGCCAAGATTACAAGACAAGACTTACATAACGTTTAGATTTAGAGCAATCTGAGTAAATCTACATTACATCCGGCCAGACTTAAACCAAAAATTATTGTCATAATACAATCATCTCATTTTGTCTCTCTTTCAATCTCTCAATTTTTCTTTTCTTTTCTTTTCTTTTCCTTTCTTTTTTTTCCTGCTACACACTTCTCTTTTCTTATTTTAATGGAGAAAAATTTCAAATTATAAATAAATATTTTGAGTTTTAGTTACAGGTGATAAAAATTGAAAAAATTTACAGTTTCGAAGATACATTTATGCTTTTCTATATGATTTTAGCCTTTTTTTTCACTTTATTAAAACAACAACAAAAATTTAGCAAATATTAACAAACAGAAAAGTTACAAACCCTTAGAAACTACTGATCTGAGATCACAACTATCGTCGCTGTACGGGAAAGAAATAAACATTCTCGTATAATCCTGTTGATCAAGTTCGTGCTCCTCCGTTCGACGTCGCTTTACTCCCTGAAAACACAAACGTGAGCTAGCCGGCGGGTGTGTGCCGGATACCTCTCCGATGCCTAAGTCAGCAAAATAGATAAATAGACAAAGCTCTGTGTATTTGAGAATCAAAGTTGTGTTACCTCTCCATAGGTGATGTTATGAGCTTTTATAGGTTCCGCGTGGCACAATCCAAGTAGGACTCTTACTCTTCCATGCAGACTCCTCCTAGGAACCACATTCCTGAAAGATAATGCTTATCCTTCAACACCCCCCTCACTACTTAAACCAAGTGAGATGGTCTTACCATGGCCGGACTCCAATATGACCGAGGTAAGCATGGCTATGCTAGGCTACTGACTAGACCGAGATAACTTTAACTCGGTATTTCCATTCACTGCTCTTACCTCGGCTCCCCCAATGCTAACCACGGTATGACTTGACCGGGATAACCGATACCGTGATCCCGACCGGAATAACTTTGTATGTGACGACTGAACTTTACCGCAGACTCTCTGGGACCGGAGTAACTTCAATCCTCTTTTGGGACCGGAGTAACTTTATGCCTCCTTTGGACCGGAGTAACTTTATGGCCTTTTTACTCAGCCCTTCGTAATGCGGCCCATAACCGCCCATTACCCAGCTCGGCCCAATTTTCATATAACTTACCCTCTCAATTGCCCCTTAATTCCATCTACACAGCATGATAGGGATTACCTTGTCTACCAGCCGAGCTAAAAATTTTAATCTTACTACTGAGCTAAGCTTTTAAGCTTTTCCAGCCGAGCTAAAACTCTTTTAGCCTTTCCAGTCGAGCTAAATTCACACCGGGCTGTACCTGTCCGGTCAAAACGTCTCTTCAATCACAGCAACTAAATCGCTTCTCATTCCAAGGACACGTGGCATGCTTCCATTGGTGAATGGCAGTTGTCACACCGTCTTCATACCTCGTATTTTTTGAACAGTTCCCGCCTTTTTCCCTTCTATCAAAACAAACCCTTTCGATCTCTTTTGAATCACTCACACCAGTATTCATCTCCTTCTCTCTCTCTCTTCGAGCCTTCATTGCTTGTTCAACTCTGCAACTGTGAAGCTCGTGTCCGTTGCTGTTTTCTACTTCCATTTCCTTCCTCTTAACCTGGTAAGTAACTCAAATCTGTTCTATTTTTCTTCTTTCTGTACTTGTTTAATCCACAGCATATTGTTTGTGTTTTTGCAAAACATTTTGTACTTGCCTCGTCTTGCAACTTTCTGCAAAAACTTAGTAATAGAACCCTTCTGATTCAAGAGATAACATGAAAAACACTAGTTTTGATCCAAAATCACAATATAACCGAACTAGGAAGTTATTTGTAGTGGATATCAGTCTTAGCCGGACCAACCAACCGAACTAACTCTTTATTGCGACACTTGTGGTTCTAACAAGTCAAACCTTAAAAGCCTTAATTATGATCGAGCTACATCTAGAGGCTAAACCAGCCTTCCAAGTTCAGACCGAACTAACAAGGCTGCCCCCAGAGGTTCAACTGGGCTAACAAACGCCTTGCTCGAACCGAGCTAACAGACCTCTTGTTGAAACCGAGATACCAAATCCCTAATGCAAACCGAGATAACCAAACCCTTGCTCAGAACCGGGCTAAGACACGTAGTATTTCACATAGTCGGGCTAAGATTTGATATATCTTGCCTTTATTTCTCTCTAGCATGGTCCAACGGTCTGTGCTTAACACCTTTGTTTTTTTGCTTTGCGGACTTAGGTTGCCCAGGCACCCCTTTGAGCGCTCAACCGAGCTACACAGCACAAATCCTCAACCGAGCTAGCACCCAGTTGTAATTTATTCATAACTTAATAGAGAATGGGTAAATATAGGTTTTTAGTAGAAACACCTGGTGGCTTGGCCAAATTTCGAAGGGAGTATAACATTCCTGACGACGTCCACCTCACCTTGGCCGAACAAGATACCATACCCTGGGGAAACCCTGGTTTTGTTCCCTTCACCCTCCTTTCCATTGTAGAAACCAGCCTAAGATTCCCTGTACAGCCCTTACTTTGTGAATTCTTTAGGCAAACTAGGATATGCCCAACCCAGCTTTCCACCAACTCATACCGCATAATAAATGGAATAGCCGAGCTAAACCGCCGAGCCGGTATTAACCTCGGTTTAGCCGAACTTTTCCACCAATATTCTATAGGCTCAAAAGAAGACGGGTGGGTGTATCATTTAAGAATACGACGCCGGCGTGAGAAAATAATAAAGGACACACCGGATAAAGACTTAAACGATGACGATTTTTTCTGGGTGTCTTGCAATTTTGAAGACCATCAAGCCCAGATCCCTGGTGACCGAATAAACTGGAAAAAATGAACCCCTGGTATAATTACCTCGGCCCTTTTGCATGCTTCTCTTTATTTCGATTTCTTGTTTCTGAACCAAACTAACAGTTGAATTCTTTATGCAGATTCAGCCCACCTCAAGTCACTGTACAGCTACCCCAATCTAGCTACACTTCGCGCCGCACTACGATACCCAGAGAGAAGTTGGGCCAAGCTACTGAATTTTGAGCCGACCTACCGATATAGCAGCCGACGCAAAGCCAGAGTAACTGAATTTTTGTTAGAGGCTTCTCCTGAACCAGACCCAACCTTGCCACGAATCAACCTGGTTCGTACTACCGAAGAAGAAGAAATGGCAAAGAGGAACAAAGTGAGGGCCCTTCTAACCGAAACAAACCGAGCCGAGGTACCACCGACCACCCAGACCCAAGAGACCGTGGTGGCTCTTCCATCTCAACAACCCTCCTCATCTCGCCCCAGCAAGCGTGCCCGGACTACCCAAACCGAGCAACGCCTTGTTGAGGAAGACGAAACCACCCTTCCACCGAGTCCCCTACCGAGCGTTCAGCCGGAGCGTTCTGACCAGGCTAGCTCCTCCAAGTGGGCACCCAAAATTACTTTTCAAAACCGTGCAATTCAGGACGCTGACTCAGTGGTCGCTGAGAAAGATCACATGATGGCATTTAAGCTTGCCAAGAGTGTTTGCCTTCCTGCGGACATGGAGCATCACGAACATCTGACCGAACTAAAAGCCATCCGTTCGGCCACGAAATCCGTGGTGCTTGTAAGTGGCTTTTTCTGTTAATCTTTCAAATTTGCACAACTTTTATCTCGGTTTGATTACTAGCCCTTCTCTTCTTTTGTAGGCCATGCAGAAGAGTCACATCGCTCATAAGCGAATGCTTGAACTCCGTAAGACTACAAGGCAAGCGCTGGCCGAAGTAACTGAAAAAACTGCCGAGCTGGAACAAGCCAGGCAGGAAATAGCCGAGCTAAAATCTGAGAACGGTCGTTTGACCGGACTTGTCAGCTCGGCTGAAGTAGAGAAACAAAAGGCTGCGGCCGTTATCAAAGACAAATATCTGCGCGAACTTGCTAAACTTGAGCGCCAGAAAAACGCCGAGATAGAGCAGCTGAAGAAGGATGTTGTTGACGCCGAGCTCCGGGGCTTCAGGGAGGGGGAGGCGACTTACATTAAACAATGTGAAACTGCCAAAGATCTCTTCTTCAAGTGCGGTTGAAGGGCGGCTGTAGACCAGCTTGGTCACGGTCAAGAGACCGAGGTCTTCAACACTCCAGCTTACTTCATTCCGGGCTCTATGACAGAATATGCTGTTGCTCTCCGGCAATAATTTCTTGAGGACTCAGATGATGATGAAGAAGAAGCTGCACCAAAGGATGCTCTGGCTGTTAATGACCCTGTCGAACAATCAGTTCGGTTGGAGCCATTGGTGGAAGACCTGACCAGCGAGCTGCCTACTGAAACCGTTCTTCCAACTGAGACCGCGCTACCAAATGAAACCGGGCTCCTAGTAGACATTGATGCCGATCTTGATGACTTGTTTGACTGACTTTGTATTTTTCTTCTCTTTGGAAACAAATTGTAATTGGGCTGAGGCCCCACCCTTTGTATTTGCTTTTGAATTTTTCAATGAAGTCTGTTTTTTTTGTTCAACTCTTATTTCGGTTGATCTTCATGCTTGTACTTTTTGTTGCTGAGATACTTTATCCCGGTCATATCATTTTAACTATATGTATACCTGCCAACCATTCTTTAGCCGAGGTCTTTACTTCGGCAAAGAGTACTAAGAGTTGGTTTAATCCAGCCAATTTCTCTTTAGCCGATGTCCTTACTTCGGCTAAAGAGTACTAAGAGTTGGTTTAATCTAGCCAACCACTCTTTAGCCGATGTCCTTACTTTGGCTAAAGAGTACTAAGAGTTGGTTTAATCTAGCCAACCGCTCTTTAGCCGATGTCCTTACTTTGGCTAAAGAGTACTAAGAGTTGGTTTAATCCAGTCAACCATTCTTTAGCCGATATCCTTACTTCGGCTAAAGAGTACAAGAGTTGGTTTAGTCCAGCCAACCACTCTTTAGCCGATGTCCTTACTTCGGCTAAAGAGTACAATAGTTGGTTTAATCCAGCCAACCATTCTTTAGCCGATATCCTTACTTCGGCTAAAGAGTACAAGAGTTGGTGTAGTCCAGCCAACCTCTAAATTTGTTATTCCTGCCAATTTAGAATAAAATGTTTGGTTATTCCGACCAAACGTCCTGCAGCCCGGATCCTTATCCTGGGCTTAGGAGGGGTGTTGGTTTTTTCAGCCAACCTCTAGATTGGTTATTCCGGCCAACCTAGAGTAAAGTGTTTGGTTGTTCCGACCAAATGTCCTGCAGCCTGGATCCTTATCCTGGGCTTAGGAAGGGTGTTGGTTTAATCCAGCCAACCTCCAAGTTGGTTTTTCCAGCCAACTTAGAATAATGTTTACAAAGTCCCTAACTCACTAAAACCATCTTTTACAGAAAACAACTATGCTGAAAAGAATCGACTTTGTGTTATTGAAGAAAAGAAAAATTACATATACTTGAAAAAAGCTAAAAATAAAATAGTTTGAGATTGGCAGTGTTCCATGGCCTGGGAATGTCTTTGCCGTCCTCATCTTCCAGGTGGTATGCCCCTTTTCCAGCTAATCTAACCACTTTGTAACGTCCTTCCCAATTGGGCCCTAACTTGTCGTCTCCCGGTACCAAGGTGTTTCCCATCACTTTGTGCAGTACCCAATCTCCGATCTTGAATTGCCTTGGGTGCACTGTTTTGTTGTATTTCCTGGATAACTCTTGTTGGTATGAGGCAATATGAACCAGTGCTTTTCTCTTCTTTCTTCCGCAAGGTCGAGCTCCAATGCTATGGCTTCGCTATTTAAGTCTGGATCAAAATTTTCGCTTCGAATTGTGGGGAGGCCAACTTCTAGTGGGATTACTGCTTCCACGCCATAAGCTAAGGAGAATGGTGTTTCTCCTGTTGATCATCGAGGTGTGGTGCGGTAAGCCAATAAAACATGAGGAAGTTCCTCAGCCCATTTGCCTTTTGCTTTTTCTAACCTTTTCTTTAGTCCATCCAAGATGACCTTGTTTGATGCTTCTACCTAGCCATTTGCTTGGGGATATGCCGGTGTAGAATTGTAGAACTCTATCTTGTATTCTTCACAAAAGCCTCTAAAAATTTTGTCGTCGAACTGAGTGCCATTGTCTAATATTAGTGCCTTGGGTATGCTGAACCGTGTGATGATATTCTGCCAGACAAACTTCTTCATATCTTTCTCTTTTATTGATGCCAGTGCTTCTGCCTCCACCCATTTTGTGAAATAGTCTGTTGTTGCGAGAAAGAACTTTCTGTTGCCAGGTGCTGTTGGAAGTGGCCCGACTATGTCCAAGCCCCACATTGCGAAGGGCCATGGGCTTGTTAATGGTAGAAGTTCTCTAGCTGGCTGGTGTATTTGGTGTGCGAACTTCTGACATTTCTCGCATCTTTTTACATACTTCTCTGAATCTGCTTGCATGTATGGCCACCAATATCCTTACGAAATGGCTCTGTAAGCTAACGATCTTCCTCCTTGGTGGCTTCCGCATACGCCTTCGTGTATCTCGAATAAGAAGGCTTCTACTTTGCTTGGGTGAACACACTTTAGATAAGGTCCGGAGAATGACTTTTTGTACAATGCCATGGATGGGGAGAGCCAAAATCGCTGCGACTTTGCTCTAATTTTGTTGGCTTCTTTCTTTTCTTCCGGTAAGACGCCGTCTTTTAAGAACAGTATGATGGGATCCATCCATGAGGGGCCTAGTTCAGCGCAACATGCTTCTTCCACTTCAGGTTCTTCAATGCTGCGTCTTGGTAAGTAGTCGATTAGCAATGGATGAGGGATGGATGTATCTGCCATTGAAGCGAAACCTGCTAGTTTGTCCGCTCTACTGTTCTCTACCCTGCCGATCTGCTCTATCCGTACTACATCAAATTTCTTGAATTCTTTTCTGACTAACTCTTGGTACTTAGCCATCCTATCATCTTTTGCTTCATAGTGGCCAGAAATTTGGTTTACCACCAGCTGCGAGTTGCTGTAGACCATTAGTTCAGTGGCCTTCAGGTAGAATGCTGATTTGAGTCTTGCAAGAAGTGCTTCATATTCCGCTTCGTTGTTTGATGCTGGGAAGCCAAGGTTGATTGCTTGCTCCACAACCAGGTCGTCTAGTGAGATGAGGACTATGCCAAGTCCTGCACCATGCCGGTTGGATGCTCCGTCCACAAAGAGATTCCACATCTCTCTAACGAACAATTTCCAGCAAGTGGAGGGATCAGATGATGTTATGGGGTCAGGTATGCTGTTGGTGTTTTCTTCAAGGTCCATACCGGCTGTCTGCCCCTCACTATTTGATTAAACTAAGTCTTTATTTGTTGGCGAGTCTTGGCTTGGTGTAGCATGGTTCACCTCTGCCTTGTTCTCTTTAATCTGGGTAGCCTGTACCATGGGTTGTGCTATTCCGGCATCAACTTCCATCCCTGGTTTGGATGCGTCAGTCAGGTCGATTGGGCAGATATGATGGTTTCCTGGGGTAAATTCTGCGACAAAGTCTGCCAAAGCTTGGGCCTTTATCGCGGTTCTGGGTTGGAACTTGATGTCAAATTGTCCCAACTCTACTGCCCACTTTAAGATTCGCCCTCTCAAACAAGGCTTTTAATGGGAAAGCTGTGACGACGACTATGGTGTGGGCGTGAAAGTAATGTGACAACTTCCTCGAGGCCATCATCAAGGCCAAGGCCAGTTTTTCCAGTGGCAAGTACCTTGTTTCGGCGGCCAGCAATGTCTTGCTGACATAATAGATGGGCAGATGTTGGATTCCTTCTGCGCGAACCAATACAGCGCTGATTGCATGCTGAGAGACTGCCAGGTACAGGAAGAGTTCTTCTCCAGGTATTTGGGGTCACCAGCAGTGGTGGAGAAGACATGTATTCTTTCAAGCTTTCCAGGGCGCGGTCGCATTCTTCGTCCCACTCGAACTTGGCTTTTAATGCTTGAAAAAATGGTCGTAATCTATCTAACGACCGGCTAATGAATTGGTTGAGTGCAACGGCCATGCTGGTAAGATGCTGCACTTCTTTTACTAAGTTAGGCCTCTCTAGGTCCTGAATAGCTTTGATCTGGGAGGGGTTTGCCTCTATACCCCGATTGGTCACCAAGAAGCCCAGGAATTTGCCAGATCCTACACCGAATGCGCACTTAGATGCATTAAGGCGCAACTTGTGCTTCTTCAGAATCTGGAACATCTCACCTAGGTCCCTTAGATGGTCGTTCTCATCCTTGCTTTTGACCACCATATCGTCGATGTAAGCTTCCATTGTTCTGCCTAACAACGGCTCAAACATCTTGGTGACCATTCTCTGGAATGTTGCCCCTGCGTTCTTTAGGCCAAAGGGCATGACCTTGTAGCAATACAGTCCTCTTGGAGTTGTAAAGGACGTGACTTCTTGGTCTAGTTCGTACATGGCGATCTAATGGTAGCCTCTGTATGCATCCAGAAAACTAAGTCGATTGTGCCCCGCCGTTAGGTCTACCAATTGATCTATCCGTGGTGGAGGGAAGCTGTCCTTTGGGCATGCTTTGTTGACTGTCTTATAGTCAACGCAGACACGCCATTTGCCATTCTTTTTTGGCACCACGACTGTGTTGGAAATCCATCTGGGGTAGTGCACCTCTCTGATAGCTCCAGCTTCCAGCAGGTTTCCCACTTCTTCCGCCACTATCTAGGCGTGGTGAAGTGCCGATCTGCGTGTACGCTGAATGATTGGTCTGGCGGATGGGTGGACATTGAGTTGGTGACAGATGAAGTTAGGATCAATGCCTGGCATGTCGTATGGTGTCCAGGCGAACAGTTCGATGTTAGAGGTTAGAAATTCCAAGACCTCTAATCTCTCAGTGCTGGACAATGACGAACCGAGCAAGAAGAACTTATCCGGGTCCTTTTCATCTATATTTACCTTTACCAAGTCTTCCACCGCTTTTTGATCGGCTTCTTTGCTGACATCTGCGAACAGTTCATTACTCTCAGGTTCTTCCACCGAATGAACATACCCCTTGGTAGCGCGGCTGCCATTCATAGTGACAAAGCATTGCTTGGACATGATCTGGTCTCCGAAGACCTCTTCAATTACCCCGACTTCGTTGGGGAATTGCACTACTTGATGGTAGGACAATGCTACAGACCGCATGGCATGTAACCATGTTCTTCCCAAGATTATGTTGTAAGTGGAAGGGACTTTCAACACCCAAAATTCCGCTTGTTTTGTCACGCTTCCTGCCCTGACTGGCAGGATAATCTTGCCGACTGGCCATTCTGGCATTGAGTTGAATCCGATCAGGGGGGATACAGCTGGCGCTAGGTTTTTGTCCTCCAATTTTAGTTGTTTGAATGTGTCATAGTACATTATGTCACACGAGTTACCTTGGTCAATCAAGATTCGCTTGACGTCGTAATCCTTGATGCGGAGGGGGACGACCAGTGCATCGTTGTGTGGGCAATATATTCGTTCCAGGTACTTGTGGCCTCTGTCTTCCCCTTTTTGATGGTAGGTTGGTCATTTAGTACCTCTCTTAAGTGCTCAGCCTTTTTCATCGACCCTCTGAGCTCGCATACACGCTCAGGTTTGAATACTCCATATATCACATTGATCACGCCTTGAGGTGGGGCGTCAATTGGCATTCCATTGGGGTTATTGTTGTCCTGGGGGGCTGGTTGCGTCCCTCCTTCAATGTATTTATCCAGGTGACCGGCTGCCACCAACTCCTCCAGATGTTGTCTTAATGGCATGGAATTTTCAGTGCGGTGTCCCTTTTCTTTGTGGAAGGTGCACCGTGATCTTTCGTCATAATCTTTCTGCGCTTCTCCTAGCTTGGCTAGCCATCTGACGAAAGGCTCATCGCGGATTTCGCTCAGAATCCGATAGATCGGTTTCTTGAATACCGTGGTTATGGCAGTGCGGACTCTCAACCACCTTTATCATGGTCCTCTCCGTTGTCCCGCCTGCCTCGTCCGTTTCTGCTTGGAGGATCTACCACGTTGACATTTGCTGAGGCCTTTTTCTCTGGTATAGTGGTTGTGCCAGATTTTGTTTTGGCACGGGCGCCATCCTCTTCTACTCTGATGTGCTGATGCACTCTTTCCATCAAGGCCTCCATGGTGAGGGGCGGTGTCATGGTGATTGAGTCCCTTAGTCTGTTCCCGACTGGAAGGCCTCTTTTGTACTATGCAATGGCGAGATTAGTGGGGCAGTCCCCAATCTGGTTGAATGTCTCCCAGTAGCGACTATTGTAGGATCTTAGTGTCTCTTTTTCGCCCATGTCGATGGAGAGTAGCTGGTCAATCTCCACTGGGGTTTTGGTGTTGGTTCTGAACCTTGTGATGAACGCCTCCGCCAATTGTGGCCAGGAGGCTATGCTGCCTTCTAGAAGTTTTTCGAACCAAGTCAAGCCTAGGTCGCCAAGGCTGGATGGGAAGAGGATGCACATCAATGCCTCGTTTCGCCGATATAATGCCATAACCTGGCAGAAGTGGCTTAGGTGTATGTAAGGGTCCGTCTTCCCCTCGTACGTGGTGAATTTGGGCTGAAGGAAGCCTGAAGGTAGCGGCACGTTTTCAATTGCCGGAACGAATGGCGAGGTCTGCAACCTCGCTAATGCTTTGTCCGTTGGTTAGTAGGCAGGGCGTGGTAATGGCATTCCAACCTCGATGCTTCCATGCGTCCGAGGAGCCAACCGTTGAAGGGCAGATAACCTGCGAGGGTCGCGCACCCTAGTATCCTCACTCAATCGTGCCCTTTCTTCCAGCATGGTCCGTAGGTCGGTTGATCGTGGCAACTCCGTCTGCCTGGATGATGTCTGGTGCGAGCGCGAGGGTCGATAGGTACTTCCCTCAGTGTAAGACCTTATTGATCTCATTCTCTCAGACCTGGAGTAACGAGTTCTTGAGGTTCTGGATTGAGTATCGCCTGTCCTGAGGCTTTTACTCTCTGCTTGTGATGGAGTGGAATGCCTTCCACGGTCATCTGAGTGGCAAGGGGGCGTCTTGCTTTTGCGCCCTTCTCCTGTCACCACTTCTTTTCCCTTGATCTGGCGCTTCATAATCTCCATGTCCGCTGCCATCCGTCGTATCAATTTGTCCTGCTCCTTTACGCGGTCCTCCAGAACTTGAGGATCAATCCTCCGCCTTTGTCTGTTAGGACTTTGTGAACAAGAGTGACGGGGGCTGTTAGTCCGCCTCCTGCCCCTTGCATCCCTCATGGAATTCTGTCGTTGTGGTTCTAAGTCCGCCATAGGAGGGATAGAAGGTAGGCCTTCGCGCCTTGCACCCCCTTCTGGCGTTTGTCCGTCGATGGCGGACTGTGGCAAATCTTCGTTGTGCGCCATTGCTTCCAAAGAGGAAAAGCTTGATCAAGAGGTTTTGTTCTTTGTCTGAAATTCCCACATATGGCGCCAATTGTACGGGAAAGAAATAAACCTTCTCGTATAATCCTGTTGATCAAGGTCGTGCTCCTCCGTTCGACGTCGCTTTACTCCTTGAAAACACTAACGTGAGCTAGTCGGCGGGTGTGTGCCGGATACCTCTTCGATGCCTAAGTCAGCAAAATAAACAAATAGACAAAGCTCTGTGTATTCGAGAATCAAAGTTGTGTTACCTCTCCATAGGTGATGTTATGAGCTTTTATAGGTTCCGCGTGGCACAATCCAAGTAGGACTCTTACTCCTCCATGCAGACTCCTCCTAGGAACCACATTCCTGAAAGATAATGCTTATCCTTCAACACCCCCCTCACTACTTAAACCAAGTGAGATGGTCTTACCATGGCCGGACTCCAATATGACCGAGGTAAGCATGGCTATGCTAGGCTACTGACTAGACCGAGATAACTTTAACTCGGTATTTCCATTCACTGCTCTTACCTCGGCTCCCCCAATGCTAACCACGGCATGACTTGACCGGGATAACCGATACCGTGATCCCGACCGGAATAACTTTGTATGTGACGACTAAACTTTACCGCAGACTCTCTGGGACCGGAGTAACTTCAATCCTCTTTTGGGACCGGAGTAACTTTATGCCTCCTTCGGACCGGAGTAACTTTATGGCCTTTTTACTCAGCCCTTCGTACTGCGGCCCATAATCGCCCATTACCCAGCTCGGCCCAATTTTCATATAAATTACCCTCTCTGTCGCGACTTGAAATTGTGTTTTAATAAATTGCAAATGAGCAAATTGATAATTTTTGCAGTTTTAAAACTGCAAATTTATTCAGTTTGATGAGAAATAAATTCAAACTCTAAATTTTTACAATTTTGTAAACTGAAAATTATGTGCTCTATATGATAGATAATTTTTTTCGTGTTTTTTAGTGTTGAGAAAGATGTGGTTAAATTTTATTATGTTTTTGCTTTAATTTTTCCCTTTCTTTTTTTTCTTCCAGCGATGTTCTGGACTTTTCAACGAATTTTTGGTGATGTTGAACATTCAAGTAAGATTCCGGTGTGGTAACATGTGTAGCGTCCTTAAATTTTAACCAAAAATAAAATAAAATTAAAAAGATTTTTTTGTAACAGTTAAAAATATGCAGGATTAACTGGTGCAAGGATTTTGTTTTGAAACTAGATGAGTTTTGAACTGTGCAGAGAGGACCTACAAATCAGTGCCCCATAAAATTATATTCAAATTTGGGTCTAAGAAATTACCAACTCTACAACCTTTTATTTGCACATTACACATTAAATCTCAAGTTTGATCATGGTAGCAAAATAATTTTTAATTTTATCAATTTAAACTTTAAATTTTTTATTTGTTTTCAACTAAACCATTTGCTTATTTCCGTTAATTAAAATTGACGAAAAAATAGTATAAATTGAAAAAATTAAAAATTAAAAATTAAAAAATTATTTTATTACAATGATCAAACCTTGAATTTTTTTTTGCAATTTTCCCAATAATATTTGTAGTGTGCAAACGAAAAGAATTACTCATCAACTTCCTTTTCCCCATCTCTTTTCAAGGTAATCATTGAGTAGTTTTAAAATATCATATATATTTACAATATTTCAAACCAATCAGTAAAAAAAATAAAATAATAGACATACTTTTATTTGGTAGTTGAAAAATAAATTATAACGAACTTAGTATGTTATAGTTTCTCATTAAACAAAATACCATCAAATGTAAACAGAGTCACTTTTCCTCCTTTCACTCTCAACTTTCTTTTCCCCATCTCTTTTCAAGGTAATTATTAAGTAGTTCTAGAACACTATATTACCCACATGATACTCTAAACCAATTATACAATTAAAATTTTTAGGAATAGACATGTTAGCTCACTTTTGTTTGATAGTTAAAAAACAAATAATGACTAACTTAGTATGTTACAGTTTCTCATTATCCAAAACACCATGTAAACAATGTCACTTACCTACTCTCACTTCCTTATTCCCTTTTCAAATCACCCAAGTACCCACACCACCGCAAATTGGTCCACTGCCAACACTACCACTACTATCTAATTTGGTGTAGTCTATTTGTACTAATAACTTTTTTTTAATTGAAAAGTTTTGTGTCAAACTATTTGGTGCAATAAAAACGGCTCAAGCCTATTTGAAGCCCAAGGAAAAAAATCGTCAGTATTGTGATCATTATTGTCATAAGTGATAATAGTTATGGTAATGATTGTGTCATTGTGTGGTGTCACCACCCAAACTCGCCCCTATGGGTTTAGTACCGTAACCGGCCAGTAATCCGAGATTACCGAAGGCCTGCTTAACAGTAGAACAGTAAAACAGAGTACAGGGGCATGGCGGAAGCCAATATAGTAAATAAACAATGTCCAATGAGATGTGAGTCTGTATGCAAAAAGATTTTTCATACATTTATATACGAACAGTACAGAACAGTATGTATAACATTTACAATCGATCAGAACAGGGACCTAATCCCTGTTAAACGGTACAGTACAGTGCTATCAGTCTATACAGTTATTACAAAACAGATATAGAGACAGACGGGGAAATTAAAACACCCCTAAGCCATAGCTTGGCAGGCTCGGAACCTCGCAGTGAGGCACAGTGGTTGGCTTGACAAAAAGGGGAGTCTAACCCACGCTCTTAGCTCCGGTCTGGTGCCTGTACACCTACATATATATATGAGCAGTGAGCTAAAGCCCAGTGAATAACGTAATGCGTAAAGGGGTTAAGAATGAATGTCCTTACAGTAATGAAAACAGTTCATTAAATCAGTATTTCAATCATTCAGTCATAACAGTCATATGTGGTACATCCGTCAGCATAGCAGTACAGTAAACAGTAGGTCTTAAAAGACCGAACATTAAATGATGGCCATCAATTAGTAAACAGGAGTGGTTCCAACAAGGGAACCGACAGAGATCTCTGTAACAGTAACAGTAACAGTAAACAGTAATTACTAAGGATGCCACAATACAGTTCAAAATATAGGACATACATTCATTCAATTAACAGTATAAGTTCAGAAAGCAGTTCAGTTAAACAGTCAGAAATATTCACAGTTGAACATATCTTTACACAATTGTTTTTCACAGAGTTCTGGGGTACAGTTAAGCTAGAGCGCATCTCCCAATGCCAACCCTACACAGTTACAGATTGAACACACACTAAGCTACACAGTTGGGAAAAAAAAAAACTTAATCCCTAATTTGCCTCGGTGTGGTTCTACATCTATATCCTCATCAAGATACCTTAAATTAGGCTTAGGAATGCCTAGGATGAAATGAGGATGCAAAGATGCACTTCAAAAGCATTTTCAGAATTTTCAGAAAACAGGGGTCCCGCTCGAGCGTAGGTTACTCCGCTCGAGCGGACATGCAAACAAAGGTTTCTGCTCGAGCGTAGACTTACTCGCTCGAGCGTACTGCAAAACAGTCAAAAGTTCTGGATAGGTGAAAATCACGCTCGATTGGGCACTCGACACCCGTTCGAGCGCAAGACACAATGTCCCGCTCGAGCGTCAACTATTCCGCTCGAGTGGAATGCAAAACAGTACAAAGTGCTAGGAGCACGAAATTCACGCTCGAGCGCCAGTAACCCCGCTCGAGCGTGAGTCCAAATTCTGGAAATCCCAGATTTGAACCTCAAGCTCAAATTCAACTTCAAATGTGTCAAATTCGTTTCTTTTGGGCCCTTTTCCTGGAAAACATTTGTAAATACATAGAATAACATATTTCAAAGCTCGATTTGTAGAATTCAAGGCCTAATGAAAGATCAATTCAACATGATTTTCAAACCAAAATCCATGAACACAACTTCAATGCAACATGCATGAATTTAAACCACTTTCAAGCTTTAAACACTTGCTCTAATGAGCCAATAACCTCAAAAGCAAGATGAAAACATGGTCTATTCTTAAAACATGGACATGTGTGTGAAGAATTATGGACTACAACCTCAAAACTCTTCAATGTACTCATGCATGCAAGGAATGAGCTTCAATTCAACATATTAGGACCAATTCTAGACTTAAATCACTGGAGGCTCATGAACCATGCAAGAATCAACTCAAAAACAAGTTCAAGAAGGTGGGTGTTCTACCTTAAGTATTGTATTCAAGGTTTAGGAGCTCAACTATGCACTTGACTTCCAAAACCCCTAAGCCTCCAAGCAAAATCAAGGTGAAAACAAGTTGAACTTACTTCTCTCACTCTCCCTCACTCTCTAGCCGGTTATACACTCAACAAGGCTGATGAAATGTACAAAATAGAATGAAGGCAAGTCTCAAATGTTCCATGTAGTGGGCCACTAAGTGGCATTTTGGCAATTAAGTCCAACCAATACAATTTACCCTTATTTAATCTAATTAAATCATACCAAATCACATTTCAGATAAATACACCATAAAATCACATAAATTATGATTAACACATATCACTAATCAATTTCAGATTCGGCCGCCGATAAGGCCTCCAATTTGCAGTTTAAACATAAATGCACAAACAGATAATCAAACAGGCAACAGATAGATTGTAACGCCCTCAAAATAAACCCATAATATCATACATTCAAGATATAGGAAAGAGATATTATATTACAATCATCAGAGTATTCTTACAACATGTATTACATATTGACAATAAAAGTAATCGCCCTATGGGCTTACAACTTCCCAAGACAACGCTTGGTTGCAAAAAGAGAGTGCAAACTCTATACAAAGAAAGCCCTTGGCTTGATATACATGTAATACAACAAAATAACAAAAGGTGGTCTAATAGCCTCAAGCCTTCCAAGCTATGTCCTTGGAGGTGGAATAACACCTGTACCTGAAAATGATGTCCCATATAGGGTGAGCCAACGCCCAGTAGAAATATGCTAAACATAGTATGAACAGTAACTAAAACGTTAGCAATTGATAAACGTTTAACTCTTACACAACAACTTATAACACATTGCAAACCCATGACTAATATGACCATGTTCTATTCCAGTTTCCATTTCTTATCAAATTCTCAATTCATAACTATGACTCATAACTTGGCCAATCAATTTAAACGAGATCACATCTCATATCAACCGTATTTCTATTTCAGGTGAGATAATAACTCATTTTAAACATTTCATACCTCATAATAGATGCACATTTTAGTACTGTATCAATCTCAAACAAAACACTTCCATACTTCACAAATGATACACATTTTAGTGTTGTATCAATAACAAACAAAAACACTTCTATACTTCACAAATGATACACATTTTAGTGTTGTATCAATATCCAACAAAAATCCGGTTTAGAGGTCCATCCCCCATCTTCCAATAAACCGTGGAGTACATCCCCTATCTCCTCCCACACAAAACAATGTATATAAGCGATTAACATGTACAAATTCGATCAATCAATACAAAATTTTGATGTATTATACCAACCGCCCTATTTAATAGCATACTCAACTGATTAGTTTTAGTTTGCCTAATCCCCATGCATTGTCTACAACCCTCAAGACTATCCTCCACCGATAGCCTAAAACAGTTATTTCTAAACAGATGATAAAAGCACCAAATGGATAAAATATCAGCATTTTGTCTAGGTGAGCGATAAATTAATCCAACTACACCCTTTTAATCCCATACCTTTGTAATTTGAATATTTCCTATTCAATTTCTCATTCCCCTAAATTAATTATACAAATTAATTTATCATAACAATTAGGGCTTTTCCCTATATTCTCAACATCAACCCTAAGGCTCCAATATTACTAACAACCTCAACAATCTCTATTTTAGACCCAAAACACGTATGGATGAGTCAAATAAACAAAACCCCTCTTTTCAAAATAGCACATTTCAAAACCCTAACTTCCCAAATCAAACCATTTAAACAAAAGCCCAACATCTAGGTTAAAGCTCATAAAGATGAGTAGGAATCCCTACCTCGAAGTGAAGAACTCAACCGGAGATGATGACCAAAGACCAACGTGCTCCAAATCCCAAGTTTCTCAGATTAAAACGAAGCCCTCAACCCACTCTATCTTTTTAATAAAGGACTAAGGCTAGATACTCACCCTAGGTAGATCAATTCTTAGAGAGAAGACAAGTTTAGAGAGAGAGAGTTGGCTCTAGGGTTTGAAAAGAAAAGATGATGAAAAAATCATGTTTAACCTGCTGTTGCCTACTGATATATAACAGGCCATTAGGACCTTATAGTTACACCAAAAATAATGACCATTAAACAAGAAAATGGTTACACCAAAATAATGACCATTAACTAAGAAAATGGTTACACCAAAAATGACCATTAACCAAGTTCATGAATTCTATTTAACCTCCATTTATGACCAAGAGGTTACCAAAGTAATGAAACCCCATAAATAAATGTAAGATATTAAGGATTGGTCGCTTTAATGGACCACTAATAAGGATAGTAACTGAACCACTAATAAGGATATTAAATGAACCACTAATAAGGATATTAAATGAACCATTATGAAAATTTAATGGACACTAACCCTTGGTTTCCAAACGCAACCAACCTATTTTAAACCTACCCAACACGACGCAAGACTCATATACAAAGAGTAAAGGATGGAAATGGGAAAAAGACAACAACACATCCACGGAACTGAGTCTGAAATACAATTAAACAATGAAGGGAAAACCGGGATCGCTATATAGATATACAATTAAACAGATATACTCAGTCAATTCAGTTCCAGATTTCAGTCAGTCAGTTCAGTATTTCAGTTGAGTCAATTACTTGTCATAATCAGTCTTAGTTTAACGGTAATCAGTGGTTAATCGGTAAACAGTAACGAGGGTTGTTACATGTGGAAAGTTAGTGAAAACATTCTCTATATTTGAACAGTGAAATTTCATTATATAGAGACATTTTTATTTTTATATAACCAATAGATTTTGATTTTTTTTCAATCTTCTTCATACGCATTTTAAAAATATATTTAGGAACCTTCATAATTAATTTTATGATTTTTGGAATGCATCGATTTTTTCTTTTCTTTTCTTTTCTTTTCTTTTCTTTTTTTTTTTTTGTCAATTTTGCATGTTGTTGGTTTGCTTTTTGTATTTAAAATCATAACAAAATAAAAAATTAGAAGTGCTATGATTATTGTGATCAGAAGTGATACACCCCACTAAAAACAATGCTCTAAACACTTGGCAATGAAAAAAAAAGACAAAAACATCACTATCACTATATAACCCACACAATTAGAACTCCTTTAGAGTTCTACTATTAGAACTCCCAAACATTTTTATTATTGTGATGGTTAATAATGATTGTGAGGGCTATATTGTATTCAAGGCTACTAAAAACATTTTTATATTTGAATAGTGACATTTTAAACTCTAACACACTATTTAGAGACTTTATTTTTATTTTAATCTAATTGATGAAATTGAAGTTTGAAAACTATTTCGTTTTTATATTTAAAATCATTAAAAAATTGACATTAAAAAAAAATTGTGATAATTGTGGTAGTTGGTGATAGTGGTGGTAGAATTTCACCAAGTTAACATTAATATTGTGAAATTTTACTGTATTAACTTTAGTTTTTTTTTATAATATTTGAATTAGAAAAAAGGATGCTCTGAGACTGGTTATTTTATTTTATTTTTTAAATTTCTTAGACAACTCAGACCTTATTGGATATATCTCAATGAGATGATTATAAAAGGAATAAGCTCTTCCCTGTAACTCATCATTCCACTCCTCTCCATACCTTTCTTGCGAATCTTAATCTGAGCTCACATAGATGATCTAAATTTTCTATATGATAGGTCTCACAATAAAGGTTATTCGTAAGAAAAAAATCAACTTCGTCGGACAACTATAACCATGTGAACAAATCACATTTTGTTTAGTAAATGGGAAATGCTTTTCGCACATAAGATGTGTTTGTCTTTGGTGAGGAAAAGTTTGTAATTATCCTATTCACAATAAAATTATTAGGTAAGGCTGGCCAAATGACCATTTAAAATAAGCATAAAAAAATAAATAAATTTATCTCTAATCATTTTTAAGTATGTGCCCTATTATTTCAGGGGAGGGAAAATTAATTTTAAGCAGTCATTCCTTGCAAGAAACATAAAATGAAATTGTTACATTTTGTTTGCACAACCCTCATATCAAATTTTTTACCTTTTCATGTGACTTTTATCTCATGTGATATGGTTTCTAAATATAATGGGTGTTATACATATATATATATCTATATAATAAGGAAGCTCGGTTTTTGAATTCTGATGTGACCCTTATACCTATGTCAAAATTTGAATCGTTAGATTGATTTAATCTAATGGCTCAAAATATCACACCCCATTTGTCTATCATTTTCAACCGACAGCCTCTCACTCTCTCTCACTCCCATTTGTCTTTCCCATTTATATCTTTTTGATTTCAAATTTTGAAAACGTAGCCCCTCTCTCTCTCTCTCTCTCACTCTCTCTCTTTTCTCCATCACGGCCCAACCTTCCCTGTCGGAGCCCATTCTCTCTCATCATCTTCTCTCTGCCTCCCTCCATCTCTCCGACGGCACCCCCTCTCTCTCTCTCCCAATCTTCATCAGCAATGGCAGCCCCAAACCCCATTGACGACGGAGCCGTTGCAAAAGAGGAACAGGGAACAATGGTGTTCAACAAAGAAATAATCCGGTATACATACGGTTCAGGTGAGCAAACCTGATGAAGATTGCACTCCGTTGATGGCGCGTGACTTGCGTTAGCCTCATACACAGAAGCGAAGAGGCAGCAAACCCAAATTCCGAAAGAACCCTCCAAACTCCAAGGTAAATAATTAGATATATATTATCAAAGGGATAGGTTCCTTCATATCTCATCTCTTTATATTTTTTTATTTTTTTTTATAAGGTTCAATTTTAAACCTGCACTGATGATCAGTATGATTTTAGAATTAAGCCCCATAATAAGACTGTGAAGAGATATAGATAAATAAGGTATAAAGGAGAGTCTAGCAACAGGCACACTATTAGTTTGTGATTGGTGTGTGAAATGTGCCATATGATGTCTCTTGGGTACCGAATAATTTTCTTTTATGCTATGTTTAGACGATGAATTTGAATAGAGATTTGGAATGTAAAATAGAAATGAAAAAAAAATTAATTTATATTTTTTTAATTCTTATTTAAATTTATGATCCACAATTTAATAATTCTATTTTCACGTCCAAACATGGTTTACTTCCTTCCAATTGCTAATCCAATGAAAGTAATGAAATGTAACGCCCTCAAAATTAACCCATTATATATCATTGACATGCATTATTTAAAGAAGACAATTTATTAATTCATTCATCAGAGTATTACTAAATAAAGCATTACATGTAACATCGAATAAAATGCCCTACAGGCTTACATCTTTCCAAGCCAACACTTGGATTCAAAAATATGAGTTCTAATCTCAATACAAGAAAAAGCCCTAGGCTTGAATGTTTACATGTACTAATAAATAACAACTATTAACTAAAAGTAGTCTTCTTCAATCCAGATGCCAAACCCTCCCAAGCTAAGTCCTTGGAGGTAGTTTATCGCCTGAACCTGAAAATGATGTTCCCATAAAGGGTGAGCCACAGCCCAGTAGAAATATTCTAAACCACCTATAAGCAATGAATAAAGCAATAGCATTCAACAGATGGTCAACCAAAATAATCAATTACTTCATTTTACAGTCTCATGACACTATTGCCAAAGATACGTTTTACTTTCCAATTTTATCAACATGGCTCAGAACCTGGCCAAACTTACAACAGCGAATCACATATATCATATTCACATCCTTCCAATAACAACAACAAATGAGACTCAAGCTCAAATCAACACTTCATACTTCCAGATTGATACACATTTTAGTGCTGTATCAATAAAACACTTCTATATAAATAAGCACACATAAAAGTGATGCTAATGGAGTCCATCCCCTATCTCCTCCCAAACAAAATCCGGTTTAGAGGTCCATTCCCTATCTTCTCCTAAACCGTGGAGTACATCTCCTATCTCCTCCCACACAAAACAATGTATGCAAATGCAATGCTCAATCAATACATGTATTTTCTGTATCAATGCAATAGTCAAAATTAATGACTTAACCAATGTGATTAGTTTCAGTTATTCCTAATCCACATGCAATGTCTACAACAATCACGACTATCCTCCACCGATAGCCCAAAACCGTTATTTCTAAACTGAAAATAACTATGTCGACAATTCAATAGACAAATAATTCAAATTATCCAACTACGCCATTTAATCAATGAATTCCCCAATTCCATGAATTTAACCATCTTTTCCCAATTCCTTGAATTAATTATACAAATTAATTTAATAATACAACTAGGGTTTTTCCCAAAATTTACCAAAGTATCCCCAACATATCAAAATACCAAAGCTTAGAACAAAACCTATAAAATGGAGTAGGAAATCCCTACCTCGAAGACAACAACTCAAAAGGTGACGACAGAGATGAGTGCCCAAATACCAATGTGCTCCAACTCACCAAATGTTCAGATTAAATGAAAGCCCTCAACTCACTCTATCTTTTTAATGAAGGATCTAGGGTAGAAACACACCCTAAGTGGATCAAATCTAAGAGAGAAGGTGAATAGGGAGAGAGAGAAGTCGGACCTAGGGTTTGGAATCAAAAAGAATATGAAAAAGACTGATCAAAACCCGCTGTTGCGTATATAAACTGGACAGGCTCGCTCGAGCGAAGACTTGGTCGCTCGAGCGACCAGACACAGAGAAACTACGCTCGAGCCAAGGAAGCCTTGCTCGAGCCAACAAGCCAAAAGCTCGCTCGAGCGAAAGAAAGCTCGATCGAGCGAAGAACTCAAACCCTCAGGTCTGTAACCAGACACACGCTCGAGCGAAGGAACAATTGCTCGAGCGAAGAATGAACTAACTCGCTCGAGCGAAGAAAAGCTCGCTCGAGCCAAGAATGCAAAGCTACAGGTCCAAACCAGACACAAACTCTCGCTCGAGCTACCAAACCCCGGCTCGAGCGAAGAACCAAAAACAAGAGCTCGCTCGAGCGACAAACTCCTCGCTCGAGCGAAGATCCAAAATACTGGACAGCAACACTTGATTTCTAAACCCAACCAACCTGAAACAAACCTTCCCAACACATCCTATAATTCCAAATGAGAAATAAGGGACAACAACAACCATTATACAATGACAGAATCTACGGAACCTAAGTCCGGATACAATAATCAAATGGGAGAAGGCCGGGGTCGCTATATGAAACATGGCCATTGGCCTCTATCTCTACTAACTCCGAAGTTGTTGAACTGTAGGGAGGCTTAGACAGTGACCATTTCAACTAGCAAAGATTTGATTAGGCAAAGGTAGATAGATTTAGATAGATAGATTAAATTATTACTGACAACTGAAACATAAAGGGTCAACAAACTTATAAATATGTTTTGTTTTATTAACAAAGGGTATTGCTTTAAATCATCTATATAATAAGGAAGCTCAGTTTTGAAAGATTTGTTTATTAATTATTTGAATTTTGAAGTTTGTTTTTAGAATTTACATGTTTTTAGAATTTAAAGCAATTTCATGTTTTTTTTTTGTGTGTGTATATAATTCATGATTGATTTAAAGCACAAGCTAGAAACATGATGTTATTGGTGCATGCTCTCATAAACAGCTGTTAGAATACAGAATTCAGAAACGACTTTGAATTAGAAATGCACATCATCAAATCATGTTGCTCCTCCTACATCACGCTTTTCATAAGGATTGTTCCTACTCTCATCCAATTTCAATTTTTCTAAGGATTCAATTTCAGCCGACAATGTAGACCAACTCATGAAGTTGTCAAAAAAATATACATTTTGCTCATCTTAAAGCCTATATGATACATAGAAGTATGCAAATAAATGAAAGGAGTTATTAAATTAAATACACCAACAATAACAAGAATAGTACAAATAAATATAGTCACAAAAACAAAGAATATTTGGATGAAAGACAGGTTGACTCAATTCGGTACATACATGTTGTGTAGCTCAAGACTAGGATTTTTTTTATAGTTGTGCAGCTCAATTCGGTACATTCAGGATATTTAATGGCTCATACTAAAAACATAGTGCTATCAACAGAAACACCAAAATTCACCTAAATTTAAATAAACATATTATGGAAATTGGAAACATGCCTGACAACGTTTACATGCTTCATCTCTTTCAATAGAGAAATTTCTCTAATTGCCGTGCTTGGTACACCCTCATCTTCTTGTTCCAAACGAATCTTCTTTAAAGTTGTAGTTTCATTGGTCACTTGGTCCCAAGCCTTATAGACCACATCATAGGTTCCTTCACCAATCTTCTCAACTTTTTCGTACTGCAATGTTCAAAGACATCAGTCTAATAAAATACAAAAATAACTAAATAGAAAGCAATAAAGATACAACAGTTTTAGAAAAGCATTAAGCATACAACTAACAAATCATATAGGTAATGTGGTACAATCAAGTGATAAGGCAGCTAAAAAAATGAATTTATAAAAATAATAATAAAATTAAATAAAGAAATAAATAAAGTAGCCCCAGACATGAAAGGCCAAAAAAACAGACAAAACACTTACTTTGCAAAATTCCAGTAATATGTGCTTTATCAGTCATTTCCAAATGAAAAACCACAGGTGGCCTAGCAAAATAAATAAATAATTTTGCTTTTTCTGTTTGTTTAATACATGGATTTCAGGTTTGTGGGTATTTATAGATGTTATAAATATGGTTAGATTTCTGTTCTCTGTCGCCCATCTCTGTCGTGTTTGCTGGTGTTGGCTGTTTCTAGGTACTGGTGTTTTCTACTGATTTGTGGTGTGTTTCAAGGTGTGAGTGGCAATTTGGCTGAAATGTCAATTTTCTTTTTAACCATTAGAACTTATTCAATAAAATTGACATTTCAAATTATAACAATTATAAAAAGAAAACAGCATGCTCTATTGGTTTTGGTTAACACTCGCTTCTTCTCTCATTCTTTCACATATAAAGCCTATTGGGTTTTTGTCACTTTTTTTTTTGTTTTTTTTTTTAAACCAGCGTTCTCTTTTTGGTTTGGTTAGCCCTCTCTTTTTCTCATTATTTCACACATGAAGTCTATTGTGATTTTGTCACTACATGCACAATTGGATGCTGATTTTTAATCAATACATATGCTGATTTTTAATGGGTAAATTGTATTGATATTTGATAGCCTGAAGAGTGGTGGTTTTTCTGGGACATATTATTGCTGGGACTAATAAGAAGACTTGGGAGTAGTTGCATTTTACATTGAGATTAGTCTGAGAATTTTGTTTTGTCAGAATTATATTTCATGGGCTATGTTTTATTGGATTGAATTGTTCTTTTATGTAACAGTTACCATAAAGGTACACTCTATCTATAAGGCATTGGTTTAAGTTTGGATTAGAATATATTTGGGAATGGCTTTAGTCACAAGTAAATTATCTATTGGATGGCTTTGGAAGCCTTTTACTTTGGCCATTTTTTACTTTGTCCATTTAAAGTATATATGGGAGTGCCTTTCTCCCTTTAGTAATTAGTTTTCCTAAATTTCAGTTTGTTTCTTTCCGCCATTTTCATGTTGTGTTGTGTCGTTTTGTTGTAGGTCATCAATTTATGGGTTTTCGATATAATCAAAGGTATAAACTCTAAGCGATTTTTTTGTTTTTTATTATATCTGTTTCATTACTCAAAATTTTAGTAAATTTATTTTTTTGGGGTCTATTACGTATTGGGTCTTTTGTTGGATCTTTTGGTATTTTGTACTTTTTTTTCCCCTCCACCCCTCTCCTCCTCTTCTCTCCTTAATCTTTCTTTCTTTTGAATTTATTTGGGTTTTTGGTTTATATCCATTTTATTTACAGAGAAATTATAAATTGCAAACGTTTTTTTCCCTTCCCCGTCTCTATCACATTTGTTTTAATCCCCATTGGAATAAAAGCTAACAAAATCATAGTGTATTGCTTTTGTTGTCCCATTGTTCTTCTTACATGTGAGCTCATTTTTTTCAAAATATGATTCAATTGGTAAGAGAAAATATGTGTGCTTATTTTTTATCAAGTGCTTTAGAGAAGATAGTAAAAGTAGATGAGGAAAAAAGGTGAAGAACATGGGAGCAGGTACCACAAGAATTAGCATATTTTTTAGCAGTTAGAAAGTTCATTGCTTACTATGTGATGTGATTTGGAAATAGCCAAACATTAGTTATTTTTTATTTCAAAATGACTTTAATCCATCTGACTTATTCTTTTCGAATCCTTTTAATTTGGCTATTTTTTAGGGTTTTTTGTTTTTATTTTTATAGAGAGTAAATTTCACCATTTAAGCGTTCTTTATATGGGAGTGCTTTGTGGTTAAAAAAATTATAGCAGTGCATTTTCTTTTTCTCTATTTTTCTCACTATATTTCGGGTTTATAATTTGCAAAGAACTGTTAAAATGTGATTGGCAGTAGTAGCAGTTGGAGGTGTACGTTGTTTGGTGAGATTGTA
This sequence comes from Camellia sinensis, assembly GCF_055761805.1. Lineage (NCBI taxonomy): Eukaryota > Viridiplantae > Streptophyta > Magnoliopsida > Ericales > Theaceae > Camellia > Camellia sinensis. Next base: position 107,548,623 of record NC_138962.1, read on the forward strand.
GAGCACTAACTAATGTGCATTTTAATTTTAATTTTTTTGAATTGCGGAGTATTGGTTGGTGTCCATTTTAATTTTAATATTTTTATATTGCAGAGTATTGGTTGGTGTGCATTGTTTGGTGTTTAGTTTTAATTTTTGTGGGATTGCAAAACACTTGCTAGTGTGCTTTATCTGGTGTTTAGTAATTTTTTTTTTTTTTGGATTATAAAGCGTTAACATGTGTACAATAGCTTTGGTTTGTGTGCTTTGTTTAGCAAGCGATTTACACTTCAGTGTTGATGTGAAGCTTACACTTTGGTTTTTGTTAACAGAAACCAAATCTCTATAATAAAATTAAAATATATTCTTAAGTTTTATTGGGAGTGTTTATAATAAAGTTTTATTTTTTCACTATTCTCTATCCTCACTTAATAACTAGCATGTTATCAATCACCTACAAAGCATACAAACTAACTAATCCCATTTTCTTTTCTTTTTTTTAGTAGGCAGGTCAATTAATTGGTTTGAGGCAAAGGTGGTGTTGGGTATGAGGTGAGGAAAAGCCGTGAATTTTATGTAATGATTTTTTGAAATGGTTTAGATTTTAGAAACCTATCTTCATGTAATGATTTTTTAAAATGGGTTAGATTTAAATGTGTTTCTAAATGGTTTTGATTTCAAAAATATGAACATGATAAATGAAATTTATAAATGCTTTCGCTAATTTAATGTGTAGAAACAATTTCAGTTTCTTATAGGTGAAGTTTTAAATCAGGGTAATATTATCATTTTGAATTGATTTATTACCACTGAGTTTCGTAGCACGTGATATCAAAAAAAATTGTTGTCAGTGCCTTTAGGAACGCACAGAAACACACAAACTGCCATAACTTATGGCCATTATAGACATTATAGATTTTGCATCAACATAACAGGAACACACAAACTGCCATAACAGGAATGTTACAAAATGCCATTCATTTTAAAATAGAGGTGACAAACAAATTCGATTATAATAAATTAAAATTTTGATTGGATGGGTTAAAGTCAATTTTTTTTTTCTTCTTCCCTTTACCCCTGTGACTCAACTCAATATATTTTAGTTTCGTTGGGTGAAAATCATCTCTTATTTTGTACAAGAGCTGAACCTATTCTTTCCTTTATTTTTTTATTTATTTTTTTTCTTTCTTTCTTTCTTTCTGTTTTTCTTCTTCTTCTTCTCCTCTCATTTTTTTATTTTACTTTCAGAGTGAGGATTGTAAGTTTTGATAAAAAAAAAATAAAAAAATTATACTTTCAACTTTGCCAGTTATTTTGTAAGACTCTATGAACAATGCTGAGATTGGCTCAATGTGGACTAGAAAGAATTTGTAAAAGAAAAACAGTAAAGAGGTCTAGAGTAACAAAAACCAGTTTAACCCTATTGGTTGTTTCTTTTTTTTTTTCTTCAAATATTTGGCTGTTATTAGTTAGTCATCTTGGAGTAATGAGTGATAGCATAAACTTACTTTATGCTTGAAGTAGTTTAAACCTACTTTATACTTTTAATTGGATGATTATGCATAATGGTACCTCATAAGTGAAGAAGAAAGTGGTTTCTCTTTCAACCCTTAATGTTGGTGAAGTGCCCTCTTGAATGTTGTGGGCAAATTCTTTGTGATTGATTTGGAGTATACAACATGTTATCAATCACTTAGAAAGCATACAAACCAACTAATCCATTTTTCTTTTTCTTTTTTTTTAGTAGGCAGGTCAATTGATTGGTTTGAGGCAAAGGTGGTGTTGGGTATGAGGTGAGGAAAAGCCGTAAATTTCATGTAATGATTTTTTGAAATGGTTTAGATTTAAATGTGTTTCTGAATGGTTTTGATTCCAAAAATATTAAAATGATAAGTGAACCAGCACAATTATTAAAATGGGTTTCTGAATGGGTTTCTAAAAGCAATTTTCATGTACTGATTTTCGGAAACTTATCTTTATTTTGTTTAATTTAGTTCCCCTATGTAACTATTCTGTTTATATGATTTGGAGTATTAATTATGTTTCTCTCATTCTCTTTTTAACTGTTTCGTTTCTCTACTTAATTTTGTTTCATTCTCTCTCTTTCATTTTTCAGTTGTGGTAAGTATCTTTTTTATGTATTTGGTTGTAATCTTTGTTTAAAAAAATAGTACAATTAATTTTGTTTAATGAACCTTAGGTTTAATTTTCAGTTTGATTCTTTTTTTGTTGCCTAGTAATTGTTATACATAATGCTTCAACTAGAAAATGAGTTATGCATTATCACAGGGATGGAAACTCAAACGAGCATGATCAGCCAAAAATGGATACTTCACACAAGGCAAGCTTTAATTGTTTTAAAATTTAATTTTGTTTGGTTTTATAGCCTTCAAATATTCTTCTTTCTTATAACAAGGCTGTCTTAGTCTTAATAAAGAAAATTATTCGCTCCCCTTACAAAATATGAGTTGAATTCTATTTGGAGGTTTGTATGATTTCGGTCTCTGTTGATTATGTTGTTTCTCTCATCTTCTTTCGAACTGTCATTGATGATGTTGATTATGTTGTTTTTCTCCTCTCCTCCTTCAAATTGGCTGATGGCTTTTTCATGGCTGTATCTATTTTTATTTTTATTTTTGGTTGTGTTGGGTTACCATTTTTACGTTGAAGTTCCCTTGCTGACGCTGCTCCTCCTTCGGCTCCCTTCAACTCCCTTCGAACTTGCACTCGCAAGGTAAGACTTCGAACTCGCTGCTCTTGATCATTGTTGTGTTTTCCCATTTCTCTGCTCTTGATCGCTGTTGTTGGTTTATTATGTTGTTTGGATTTGTCTAATTCTCCAGCTTGAATGAGTAATTTTTGGTTTTGTAGTTTAGGTGTCTGACAAAATGTCTGTGAGTCCTTCATATTGGTTTGGAATTTTAGGAAATTAGGAGACATGAGCATCCTGAAAGAGTTGGAAAACTTTGTTCTTTACCTGCTTGCAAAACTTTTTGCTTTATTGTTGACTATAAACTATGTTCACACCAATATTTTTGTTCATGCTTTATGCAAAAAAAAAAAAAAAAAAAAAAAAACATAAATTTCTATTTCCTATAAACAAAATACTAAAACTAACACATTACCAAACAAAAAGTGAGGTACACTCTTTTCAGTTGTCCTTGCAATATCTGTTCTAGAAATGAAAAATAATACATGGAAGTGTAAGGTATGCATTCCTTTTAAGCACTAAATTGTATAGATTCAGTCAATTTGTTTTTTATTTTTTTGCCAGGAAATAACAACCACTTTTTTATAATAGGAATGCACTTACAAATACTTGGTAGTATGGGATCTGTTACATTTGAGAGGGACACAAATTGTAACGCCCTCAAAATAATTACATTAAACGCATCAAATAAATATGCATTGATACATAGAAGTCCCACAACCTTACATTCATCAGAGTTTCACTACAAAAGTATTACATGTTAACAACAAAAGCAAAATGCCCTACGGGCTTACAGCTTTCCAAGTTAACACTTGGTTACAACAAAAGAGTACTAACTCATTTAAATATTTAGCCCTTGGCTTGAATTTACATGTAATACATCAAAAATAAAACGACAAAAGTATGTCTGCCTCTAGCCTCCCAAGCTATGTCCTTGGAGGTGGCATGCTACCTGTACCTGAAAATGATATTCCCATATAGGGTGAGCCACAGCCCAGTAGAAATACACTAAACCAACCATGAACAATGACTAAAAGATTAGCAATTGATAGATGGCCAACACTGATACATTCACATAAATCACATATTTATGTCATACGACTTATGAGTCCAAGTTACTTTTCATTTTCCCTTTTTCAACAGATAAGCATATTAGCTCTATCATCATCTCAACAGATATGTATAAAAACCATATCCCACATTCACAGATAAGCATATAAGCTATATCCACATTCTCAACAGATATGTACAACAACAATATCCCACATTCACAGATAAGCATATAAGCTATATCCACATTTCACAAAGATAAGCATAAGAGCTCTATCTCCACTTCTCTAGGCAAGCATATGAGCTGTATCTACGGAGTTCATCCCCTATCTTCTCCTAATACTATCCGGTTTAGAGGTACATCCCCTATCTTCCCCTAAACCGCGGAGTACATCCCCCATCTCCTCCTCTATACATAACGTATACAAACACATTGGTTCTATATACAATCACTCAATACATACAGTTAATGTATTCTATCAACCGTCAAATTCCATGACACATTCCATTCATTAGTTTTCATTTGCCTAATCATCATGCATTGTCTACAACAATCACGACTATCCTCCACCGATAGCCCAAAGCAGTTATCTCTAAACAAAAAATAAATGCACAATGGATATTCAATCAACATTTCAATTCGGTGAGTGATAAATAATTCAACTACACCCTTTAACCCCATGCACTCCCAATCTCAACAATTCCATTTCATTTCCTCATTTCTCACAATTAATTATCCCAATTAATCAAATAATGTAATTAGGTCATTTTCCGTAATTACCATTTCAACCCTTAGGTCCCATTTTCATCAATGATTCAACACTTAGGATATCCCTACCTCAAATTCGGAGCCCCAAGGGAGAAGATGACAAAACCCAACGTGCTCCAAATCCCGAAATTTTCAGATTAAAATGTAGCCCTCGATGATCAACAACCTTTTTGTAAAGGCCAAAGATGAGCAAATCACTCCTACTAGATCAAAACCTAGAGAGAAGGTAGAGTTCTAGAGTGAGAGGCTCAACAACGGTGGTTTTGGAAAAGTAGGAGAAAGAAGAGAAAGTGAAAAAGTGATTTGAAAAGTCAAAACACGGAACTTAAACCCAGTCGACCCGCTCGAGCGTCAAACACCCCGCTCGAGCGTCACTCACAGACTCCTGCTCGAGCGTCAACAATCCCGCTCGAGCGGCGGATACACACTCCCAGAACTTTTACAAAACCAGGTCTTCGCTCGAGCTTCCAACTCCCCGCTCGAGCGGCACTCACACAACCCCGCTCGAGCGGCCAACTCCACGCTCGAGCGCCCAATACTGTACAGGAAATACTGGATGGGTGCAATTCCCGCTCGATCGCCAAAACCCCCGCTCGAGCGGATAGGTCAAAATTTGGGCAACAAGTTTTGGTTTCTAAACTCAACCAACCTGTAACAAACCTGCCCAACACATCCTATAACTCAATTACGAAGTAAAAGGATGTAAACAAGATAATAATCAACTACCAACATCCACGGACACATGTCCGGATCACTGTACAACAAGGGCAAACCCGGGATCGCTATAACCTCCCCCCCTTAAAGAATTTCGTCCTCGAAATTAAGCACAAGTTTTCAAAAATAAGTTTTCCTCCATTTTAAACAATGTTACATTTTAACATTCAACAATTCGACCCATTACCGGTCACCCCCTCCCTTTAACAAGAGGGACTTCACAATATGTAAACAACACATGTACTTTCAACATGCATCAACATTACGCATTTCCTTTCCAATTTCAACAATATATTCAACATATATAATGTTACATTCAACTTCCATATGAGGCAAGTTCCCACAACATCCTTCCAATAAACCAAACATTTTCAATGTTTTACAACTTGAGACATATATAAAAGCTCTTAAGTTCAACAATAGTTGAAAATCTAAATACAAGATTACATATCAACAAACAAGTCCGGATATTTTTCTCGGACTTCCAACTCACGTTCCCAAGTGGCTTCCTCCGCTCCGTGATGTTTCCACAAGACTTTCACCAAAGGAATGGTCTTGCCACGCAGGACTTGATCCCGCCTATCCAAGACCCAAACCGGTCTCTCCTCATACGAGGCATCCTCATCTACCTCTAAATCGGTCCAATCCAACACATGCGATGGATCCGGCTCATACTTCCGAAGCATACTCACATGAAACACGTCATGCACTCCGGATAACTGCGGCGGTAAGGCTAACCGATAAGCAACCTCGCCAATCCTCTCAAGGATCTCAAAAGGACCAATAAACCGAGGGGATAACTTCCCACTCTTTCCAAACCTCATCAAGCCTCGCCTAGGTGATATCTTCAGAAAGACATGATCACCTACCTCAAACGCCAAAGGCCTCCTCCTACGGTCGGCATAAGATTTCTGACGACTCTGGGCTGTAACAAGCCTCCTACGGATAAGTTCAACTTTCTCCGTCGTCTCCCTAACCAACTCGGACCCAACAAAGGTGCATCATCCACCTCGGCCCAACAAACTGGAGACCTACACGGTCGGCCATACAAGGCCTCAAACGGTGCCATACCGATGCTAGACTGAAAACTGTTGTTGTAGGCAAACTCTACCAAGGGTAAGTGCCTCTCCCACGTCCCACTGATGTCCAGGACACAACCCCGAAGCATATCCTCGAGAATCTGATTAGTACGCTCGGACTGCCCGTCAGTCTGAGGATGGTAAGCCGTACTAAAGGTCAACTTAGTGCCCAAGGCACTCTGCAAACTCTGCCACAACCTAGCAGTAAAACGAGGATCTCTATCTGAGACGATCGTCACTGGGACCCCGTGCAACCTCACTATGTCCCGAATATACAAGTCGGCAAAATGATCTACCGAATCTCTCACGCGCATAGAAATGAAGTGCGCCGACTTAGTCAACTGGTCTACAACCACCCAAATAGCATCACTACCCCGCTGAGTCCTCGGAAGACCTACAACGAAGTCCATAGTGACATGCTCCCACTTCCATTCGGCAATAGGCAAGGGTTGCAACAAACCCGTTGGCCTCTGATGCTCGGCCTTCACTTACTGGCAAGTAAGGCACTTCGATACGAAAATAGCCACATCCCTCTTCATACCCCGCCACCAAAACTGGCGACCCAAATCCCGATACATCTTAGTACCTCCCGGATACACCGCAAGGCGCGAATGATGGAACTCTCGGAGTACTTCCTCTCGGCAAGACTCCGACACAAACAAATGGTCTCGGTATCTCACACTCAGGTCGGGATACACCGTCAAACCCTTTTCAACCTTCCCAATGGAGATCTTTTCCCGGAGGGATTCTACCTCAAGGTCACCTCTCTGTGCCTCTAACACTCGTGTCACAAGTGTAGGCTGAGCAACAACAGAAAACAAGGCCGCAGCCTCAACGGATTCACTCAGAAGTAAATCAAACTCCCCAAGTGCTCCCAACATCTCCCATTCTCGGAGGGCTATACTAGCTACATCACTAATGGATTTCCTACTAAGGGCATCGGCCACAACATTGGCCTTTCCCGGATGATAATGCAGCTCAAAATCATAATCCTCAATGAACTCCATCCACCTTCTCTGCCTCAAATTCAAGTCTCTCTGTGTAAACAGATACTTTAAACTCTTGTGGTCCGAGAACACCTCGAACTTCTCACCATAAAGGTAGTGCCTCCAGATTTTCAAGGCAAAGAACACAGCCGCTAACTCTAGGTCGTGTGTAGGGTAATTCTTCTCGTGTATTTTCAACTGACGTGAGCCATAAGCTACCACGCTCCCCTCTTGCATCAACACACAACCCAAACCCTCTCGTGAGGCATCACAATAAACCGCATAACCCAACCCTCGCTCCGGAATAATCAACACCGGAGTGGTGGTCAATCTAATTTTTAGCTCTTGGAACGACTTTTCACAAGTCTCACTCCACACAAACTTGACTCCCTTCTGAGTCAGTCTAGTCAACGGTGACGCTAACCTGGAGAAATCTTTCACAAACCGGCGGTAATACCCAGCTAATCCCAGAAAACTGCGGATCTCAAACACACTCTTAGGCTGGGCCCAATCTTGCACTGCCTCTACCTTGGATGCATCAACAGACACCCCTTCCCCGGATACTACGTGGCCTAAGAATTTGACTTCCCTCAGCCAGAACTCACACTTCCCAAACTTGGCATACAGCCTATGGGCTCTAAGCAACTCAAGCACCACTCTCAAGTGTTCCTCGTGCTCCTCCTCAGAAGGCGAATAGATAAGAATGTCGTCCACGAAGACAATCACAAATCGATCTAAGAACTCCTGGAAAATCCGGTTCATCAAGTCCATAAAGACTGCCGGTGCATTGGTAAGCCCAAATGGCATCACCAGAAACTCATAATGGCCATACCGCGTACGGAATGCCGTCTTCGGAATATCCTCTTCCCTGACCCTCAACTGGTGGTAACCCGATCTCAAGTCTATCTTAGAGAAACAACGGGAACCCCTCAACTGGTCAAACAAATCATCTATACGGGGCATAGGGTACTTATTCTTAACCGTAGCCCGATTCAACTTCCGGTAGTCTATACACAATCTCAAGGCACCATCTTTCTTTTTAGCAAAGAGGGCCGGTGCTCCCCACGGTGAAACAGTAGGGCGAACAAAACCCTTATCTAGCAATTCCTGGAGCTGAACTTTCAACTCAACCAACTCTGCTGGAGCAAAACGGTAAGGTGCCATAGAAATCGGCGCCGTGCCGGGCACTAGATCAATAGAGAACTCTATCTCTCGATGAGGTGGCAAACTAACAAGATCTTCGGGAAAGACATCCAAATACTCACAAACCACCTTCGGCAATACAATCTGGGTCTTATCCCACTCACCACTCTCAAAGCTAGCAAGTAGACCACTAAGCTCACTTCGCCCTCGCGAATCATACCCCGGTGGCAAAACACTACCAACCCGGTCTCCCAAGAAATGGAACCACTCCCCGCTCAAGGTACATAACGTGACCCTCTGGCGGTAGCAATCGATAACAGCCCGGTATGACGATAGCCAGTCCATACCCAAAATAACATCAAAACCCTTCATGGGCATGACAACAAACGGAAAAGGAAGCCTATGGTCGGCGACCTCTATATCACAACCTCTAACACCTTGTTTCAGGATCAACTCACTACCAAGAGGTGACACTACACAAATAGGAGATGCTAACTGTGCTAACTCCAATTCCAAAATAGATGCAAATGCAGCAGATACAAAAGAATGAGATGCACCCGTGTCAATCAACACACTAGCAACCGAGTTGCAAAACAGAAAAGTACCTCTCACTACCGATGGAGCCGGTACTAAATCCTGCGCGGTAACAGCATACACGCGCCCTGTAGGCCCCTGGTCTACTTGCTCACCTCTAGGAGCATACGACTGTTGCACTGACTGGGACGACGAAGCCCCCGGATTGGCCCTCGAGGCCTGCACAGACTGAGCTGGCTGAAAACTCTGCGTCTGCCTGGAACCAGACGCTCCCGAAGTAGCACTCAACTGCGGGCAAAACCTCTTCAGGTGCCCAGGCTGTCCACACTGATAACAAGACAAGGGCTGCCCCCTGCCCAAACTCTGACTCTGCGGTCTAGCTGAAGAAGAAGCAGCTCTCTGACCTCCACCCTTCTGCGGGCAAACAGAAACCTTGTGACCCAGCTGGCCACACTTGTAACAAGCAAACTCCCCCTGATTGCCTCTCCCCGAGCCTGCACTCGGCACTGGAAAGGTCGATCTAGAAACTGCTCCCTGAGACTGCTGAGGGTTATAACCCCTCTGCCTCCTGCCATCACCCTGGCCATCTTAGCTCCTCTTGGAGCCCCTCTGCTCTTCCTCCTCTTCCTGCATCATAATTTCCATATGAGCAGCGGCATCTACCAGGTGTCTATACTCCCGGATGTAAGACCCACCAACTCTCAACTTGAGGCCCCGCCTCAACTTCCGTTCAAACTCATAGCAACGGCGTTCCTCAGACGCCACTAGTTCAGGTGCAAACCTGGACAGGCTGGTAAAAGTAGCCTCAAACTCGGCCACTGACAAGCCCTGCTGTTTAAGCCGGCTAAACTGATCCCTCAGCTTCTCCCTAGCTGCTGCAGACAAAAACCTCTCCTGAAAAGCATTCACAAACGCCTCCCATGTACCACCAACACGAGCCTTCTCGTACTTCCACCATTGACCCGCATCTCCCTTCAGCTGGAAGGATGCCAAGGTCACTTTCAGTGCTCCGTCCTCGATGCCAAGCATCTCAAACGTCTTGCTCATTTGCTCTAGCCACTCATCAGCCTTCAGTGGCTCCTTCGGATCCCCGATAAACTCATCCGGATTAGACCGGAAAAACTCCCTCTTCAAGAAAGAAGGCCCTGCCTCAGTTGCCTGATTCCCAGCTCTAAGAATACCCAAAGCTCCTGCTATCTCTCTGGCCAAGGCACCCATGGCCTGTTGACCCACTGGCTCGGCCACATTGGCCTGACCAACTCCCTCCTGCACTGCCGGAACCTCCTCCGGTAACGGTACCTCCTGCCTCGCAGGCCTACCACGCCTAGCACCTCTTCCTCGTCCTGACATCCTAATAAAGGTAATACAGAACGTTAGCACATTCATAAATGTGCCGAAACTAAACACTCACGTCCTAATGCATGGACAACTGTAATTCACTCCACGTAAGCACATAAACACATAAGAACTTACGAATTTCATTTCCGGATAATGATAGTCCCGAGGCGTTACTAGAGTTCCGGTTAGAAACAGCATTGATCAAGTGCTTTTCCAACAAGACTCCCAGAAACCCAAGGATCCAATCAACATCCTAGAAATTAAATCCCATACCCACATAATCACATAAGCATGTTATCAATTAAGCACATAGCATATGACACTACATCTAAGTCTCTATCAAGCGAGACAAACCCATTGTGATCCTAATCACTTCCCACGTACCCAAAGTATTCGAACCCGGTACGCTCTGATACCAAGTTGTAACGCCCTCAAAATAACTACATTAAACCCATCAAATAAATATGCATTGATATATAAAAGTCCCACAACCTTACATTCGTCAGAGTTTCATTACAAAAGTATTACATGTTAACAACAAAAGCAAAATGCCCGACGGGCTTACAGCTTTCCAAGTTAACACTTGGTTACAACAAAAGAGTACTAACTCATTTACATATTTAGCCCTTGGCTTGAATTTACATGTAATACATCAAAAATAAAACGACAAAAGCATGTCCGCCTCTAGCCTCCCAAGCTATGTCCTTGGAGGTGGCATGCTACCTGTACCTGAAAATGATATTCCCATATAGGGTGAGCCACAGCCCAGTAGAAATACACTAAACCAACCATGAACAATGACTAAAAAATTAGCAATTGATAGATGGCCAACACTGATACATTCACATAATTCACATATTTATGTCATACGACTTATGAGTCCAAGTTACTTTTCATTTTCCCTTTTTCAACAGATAAGCATATTAGCTTTATCATCATCTCAACAGATATGTATAAAAACCATATCCCACATTCACAGATAAGTATATAAGCTATATCCACATTCTCAACAGATATGTATAACAACAATATCCCACATTCACAGATAAGCATATAAGCTATATCCACATTTCACAAAGATAAGCATAAGAGCTCTATCTCCACTTCTCTAGACAAGCATATGAGCTGTATCTACGGAGTTCATCCCCTATCTTCTCCTAACACTATCCGGTTTAGAGGTACATCCCCTATCTTCCCCTAAACCGCGGAGTACATCCCCCATCTCCTCCTCTATACATAACGTATACAAACACATTGGTTCTATATACAATCACTCAATACATATAGTTAATGTATTCTATCAACCGTCAAATTCTATGACACATTCCATTCATTAGTTTTCATTTGCCTAATCATCATGCATTGTCTACAACAATCACGACTATCCTCCACTGATAGCCCAAAGCAGTTATCTCTAAACAAAAAATAAATGCACAATGGATATTCAATCAACATTTCAATTCGGTGAGTGATAAATAATTCAACTACACCCTTTAACCCCATGCACTCCCAATCTCAACAATTCCATTTCATTTCCTCATTTCTCACAATTAATTATCCTAATTAATCAAACAATGTAATTAGGTCATTTTCCGTAGTTACCATTTCAACCCTTAGGTCCCATTTTCATCAATGATTCAACACTTATTCCATTTCTATATACCAAACATACATCCAGGTTTATTATAAATAAAGTCCAAACTTTTGTAAAATAACACAAAAGCCCCAAACTTTCACAAAAATTACCAAACCAACCCCAACATCTCCAAATACCAAAATTTAAAGACAAAATCCATAGAGAGGAGTAGGATATCCCTACCTCAAATTCGGAGCCCTAAGGGAGAAGATGACAAAACCCAACGTGCTCCAAATCCCGAAATTTTCAGATTAAAATGTAGCCCTCGACGATCAACAACCTTTTTGTAAAGGCCAAAGATGAGCAAATCACTCCTACTAGATCAAAACCTAGAGAGAAGGTAGAGTTCTAGAGTGAGAGGCTCAACAACGGTGGTTTTGGAAAAGTAGGAGAGAGAAGAGAAAGTGAAAAAGTGATTTGAAAAGTCAAAACACGGAACTTAAACCCAGTCGACCCGCTCGAGCGTCAAACACCCCGCTCGAGCGTCAGTCACAGACTCCTGCTCGAGCGTCAACAATCCCGCTTGAGCGGCAGATACACACTCCCAGAACTTTTACAAAACCAGGTCTTCGCTCGAGCTTCCAACTCCCCGCTCGAGCGGCACTCACACAACCCCGCTCGAGCGGCCTACTCCACGCTCGAGCGTCCAATACTGCACAGGAAATACTGGATGGGTGCAATTCCCGCTCGAGCGCCAAAACCCCCGCTCGAGCGGATAGGTCAAAATTTGGGCAACAAGTTTTGGTTTCTAAACTCAACCAACCTGTAACAAACCTGCCCAACACATCCTATAACTCAATTACGAAGTAAAAGGATGTAAACAAGATAATAATCAACTACCAACATCCACGGACACATGTCCGGATCACTGTACAACAAGGGCAAACTCGGGATCGCTATACAAATGCCTTGAGAGACAGAAAAGTATTGAGGGATCTATTAAACTCCAATTCCCTCTCAAAACAAGAATGAAATCAGAATCTAGAAAAGTCCAGAGTGTTGCTATAAAAAATAAAGAATAAAAAGACATCCAAAGGGATTGCCCCCATTTTGGTCTAATAATAACCCAGACACCCTATAACATCAATGGGCAATTTTGGCCACAATTTTCTCCAACTAAGAAAGCAATATCAGAATAATGGTTCCAGACCTTTCTATTCAACTCAAAAATAAATAAACATATAGTTTCACAGCCATTCCCATAATTAGATTTTGATTTCTGACAAACAAATATGGTATGTGTACAGTACTTTTGAGATCACATAGTTATGAACAAATATCAAAGTTCTGTTTCATTCAAGCTAGAATAAGCTCCTTTTGCTTAGAATAGACATGTTTATAAACCAAATTCAATATTTTATCACATAATTCTTGACCATATAGTCAATTTTCTGTCAGGAACATAACCCCAATTTAAAACAACATTATGCCAAGAGGTGTTTAAACAATCATCTAAATGTCGCTGACCTCTAATTCCGGTTCTGAATGCCAAGCTGTTTTGGAAGATGATGAGCAGAAACTGGTTCAATGAGAGAAGAATAGTGTTTGGCCTCGAAGAAAGAGGATGACTTATTGAGAGAGTTCATGAAAGGGCAAAGAATTAGACATTAGTTAAGAATTGGAGGCAAGTAATCTTAGTGACATTTTTTTTTCTTTTTTCTTTTTTTATATGTTGTGACTGAGGAGGATGAACCAGACACTTCCTACTATTTTTGGGTCTCAAAGGTACTGACTCAACACACACACACAGAGTTAATGAAATGTTTGATTCTTTAATGAGAAATGGGTGTTAATTTTTTAAATGGGCTAATTTTTTATTTATAAAATGGGTTTTTCTATATTATGAGTTTTGCTATTGTTTGCTAAATACTCATAAATGTCTACGGATCTATAAATACTTCTGAGTTTGCTAAATACTCTTTAAATACTGATATGGATTTTCCTATATTTATTGGGCTTTTTCTGTTTTTCTATTTTTTCCCCCCCTTTATTTGGGAGTGGGGATTGGTAAGCTGTGATAAAAATATATATATATAGTTTCCGCATTGCCTATTACTTTTTTAAGACCCTGTAAACAATTGTCCCCTTGCTGCATGTTGTTGATTTGTTGTTTTATCCATTGAATTTTATTATATCAGTTTAGTCTTATAGTTTATTTAATTTCAATCTAAATTTTGTTGGTTGCTACCCATGAGCTAACCAAATAGATCCAAAGGGGTTGGTTTGATATTTTGCTTATGGTCATGTATTGCTAACAAATATTCAAAATTAATTTAAGGTTGGAAGCAAAATGAATCTGAATGGGTCTAGGTGAAGATTGAAGAAGGTGATGGAGGGTTACATACACAAAACTGATAGGACTAAATTGATATAATTAATGGCTTTGTGTTTTTGGACAAAATAAATGGGGTTTTTTAGGCTGTATTCATTTGTAAATGATGGAGGAATTAAGTTAGTTAGAATTTGTTGTTGAATTACCAAGTGGAGAGTTTGCTTTTTGAATTTTATTTTATTAAATTCTTTCTTCAGAACACTTCTTTCTTAAGTTTTCCCCATAACCTTATCTGATCAATTAAAGGAAGTTCCAAAAAGAAAGAGTTGAAAAAAATAAAACCCAAAGAAAAGATTGATTGATTTTTGTAAATTAATGTTTTTATCAATCATTAGTTTGTATCTGTGTTGACAATGTGTTGTGTTTGTTCGTAGTGTATGCATTGGGTAACCAATTATTATTTTGCAACAATGTTTGTGTTTAGTTTGAATTGGGTGGTCTATAAAAAAACCTTTCATTAGTGTGACAGTGCACGTGTTTGTTTTGAATTGGATAGTCTCTTTTAATTATCATATTGGCTTTTTTCTGTATTTTATAGGTAATATTGACTTATATTGGCTTTTTGAATTGAAGACTAGAAGCGAATGGTAGTTGTAACGCCCTCAAAATAAACCCATTATATATACATCATTGACATGCAATATTAAAAGAAAACAATTCATTATCCCATTCATCAGAGTATTATTAAATAAAAACATTACATGTAATACCAAATTAAATGCCCTACGGGCTTACATTTTTTCCAAGCCAACACTTGGACACAAAATATGAGTTCTAACTCAAATACAAATAAAGCCCTAGGCTTGATTATATATCAAATAAAAACAAATAACTAAAGATGGTCTTCAGAATCCAAAAGCTAAATCCTTCCAAGCTAAGTCCTTGGAGGTAGCTTATCACCTGAACCTGAAAATGATGTTCCCATAAAGGGTGAGCCACAGCCCAGTAGAAAAATACTAAACCAAATATAAGCATTGAATAATGCATTAGCATTCAATAGATGGTTAACCAAGATAATCAATTACATCATCTTACCGTCTCATGACAATATTGTCTAAGACACGTTTTACTTTCCAACTTTATCAATATGGCTCAGAACCTGGCCAAACTTACAACAGTGAACTATATATATTATATTCACATTCTTCCAATGTCAACAAACAGATGAGACTCAGGCTCAAATCAAACACTTCATACTTCCAGTTTGATACACATTTTAGTGCTGTATCAAATAAAACACTTCAATATAAATAAGCACACATAAAAGTGATGCTAATGGAGTCCATCCCCTATCTCCTCCCAAACAAAATCCGGTTTAGAGGTCCATCCCCTATCTTCCCCTAAACCGTGGAGTACATCCCCTATCTCCTCCCACACAAAACAATATATATGCAAATGCAATGCTCAATCAATACACGTATTTTCTGTATTAATGCAATAGTCAAAATTATTGACTTAACCAATGTGATTAGTTTCAGTTATTCCTAATCCACATGCAATGTCTACAACAAACACGACTATCCTCCACCGATAGCCCAAAACAGTTATTTCTAGACTGGAAATAAATATATCAACAATTCAATAGGCGAGTGATTTTAATTATCCAACTACACCATTTAATCAATGAATTCCTCAATTTCATGCATTTAACCAATTTCCCCAATTTCCTTAAATTAATTATACAAATTAATTTATTAATACAACTAGGGTTTTTCCCAAAATTACCAAAGTACTCCCAACATATCAAAATACCAAAACTTAGGACAAAACTTATAGGATGGAGTAGGAAATCCCTACCTTGAAGCGAAGAACTCGAATGGAGAAGATGGCGAAAACCAAAGTGCTCCAAACCCAAGATTGTTCAGATTAAACGGAAGCCCTCGACCCACTCTATCTTTTTAACAAAGGGCTTAGGGTAGAAATACACTCTAAGTAGATCAAACCTAAGAGAGAAGGTGTGTAGGGAGAGGGAGAAGACGGTTCTAGGGTTTTAAAATAAAAAAGGAGATGAAAAATGATCCTGAAAGTCGGATCTCGGATTTTTATACCAGTCGCCCCGCTCGAGCGTGGAAACCCCCGCTCGAGCGCCACTCATAGACTCCCGCTCGAGCGGCCAAACTCCCGCTCGAGCGGCGAATGCACTCTCCCAGAAGTTTTTGCAGATAGGTCCCCGCTCGAGCGCCCAACTCCCCGCTCGAGCGTCACTCACGACTTCCCGCTCGAGCGTCCAACGCTACACAGGACATACTGGATGGGTGTATTCCCCGCTCGAGCGTCCAAACCCCCGCTCGACCGGACAAGCCAAAATCTGGGCAACTAGACTTGGTTCCTAAGCTCAACCAACCTGCTCCAAATCTTCCCAACACAACCCAAGACTCAAAATAAGAAAATAATGAATGACAACAACAATTATACAATGACGGAATCTACGGAACGTAAGTCCGGATACAATAATCAAATGGGAAAAGACCGGGGTCGGTATAACCTCCCCCCCTTAAAAGAATTTCGTCCCCGAAATTAAGCATAAGTTTGTAAATAAAAACAAGTTTTTCTCAATTCTCAAAGATATTGTATAACAACAATAAACATCTTGACCCAATACTGGTTACTTCATCTCTTTATCAAGGGGTATCTCACAATATATATATATAAAAACAACATATATCTCAACCTGCATTACTATTGTGCATTATTCCTTCCAATGTTAGCAATTCCCATATCGAATTCAATTCCAAAATATAACCATTGACCAAAACATACCCAGTGTTTTACAACTTAAGACATTTATAAAGCTCTTAAGTTCAACAATATTACAAAATCTAAATACAAGATTACAAATCAATAAACATGTCCGGATATTTCTCGCGGACTTCCAACTCACGTTCCCATGTGGCTTCCTCCACCCCGTGATGTTTCCACAAAACTCTCACCAAAGGAATGGTCTTGCCTCGTAAGACTTGATCCCGCTTATCCAAGACCCTAACCGGTCTCTCCTCATACGAAACATCCTCATCAACCACTAAATCGGTCCAATCCAACACATGTGATGGATCCGGCTCATACTTCCGAAGCATACTCACATGAAACACGTCATGTACTCCGGACAACTGCGGCGGCAAAGCTAAACGATAAGCAGCCTCGCCAATCCTCTCAAGGATCTCAAACGGACCAATGAACCGAGGGGACAACTTCCCACTCTTCCCAAACCTCATCAAACCCCGTCTAAGTGATATCTTCAGAAAGACATGATCACCCACCTCAAACACCAAAGGTCTCCTCCTACGGTCGGCGTAAGATTTCTGACGACACTGTGCTGTAACAAGCCTCTTACGGATAAGCTCGACTTTCTCTGTCGTTTCCCTCACCAACTCCGGACCTAACAGAGGTGCATCACCCACCTCGGCCCAACAAACAGGAGATCTACACGGTCGGCCGTATAAGGCCTCAAACGGTGCCATACCGATACTAGACTGGAAGCTGTTGTTGTAGGAAAACTCCACCAACGGCAAGTGTCTCTCCCACGACCCACTAAAGTCTAGAACACAACCCCGAAGCATATCCTCAAGTATCTGAATAGTATGCTCGGACTGTCCGTCAGTCTGAGGATGATAAGCCGTGCTAAAGGTCAACTTAGTGCCTAAGGCACTCTGCAAACTCTGCCACAACCTGGCAGTAAAACGAGGATCTCTATCTGAGACGATCGTCACTGGGACCCCGTGTAACCTCACTATGTCCCGAATATATAAATCAGCCAGATGATCGACTGAATCTCTAACACGCATAGGAATAAAGTGTGCCGACTTAGTCAACCGATCCACAACTACCCAAATAGCATCACTACCCCGCTGAGTCCTCGGAAGACCCACAACGAAGTCCATAGTGACATGTTACCACTTCCACTCGGCAATAGGCAAAGGTTGCAACAAACCCGCTGGCCTCTGATGTTCGGCCTTCACTTGCTGGAAAGTAAGGCACTTAGATACGAAAGCTGCCACATCTCTCTTCATACCCTGCCACCAAAACTGGCGACCCAAATCCCGATACATCTTAGTGCCTCCCGGATGCACCGCAAGGCGTGAATGATGAAACTCTTGGAGTACCTCCTCTCGGCAAGACTCCGGCACAAACAGACGGTCTCGGTATCTCACACTCAGGTCGGAATACACCGTCAAACCCTTCTCAACCTTCCCACCAGAAATCTGCTCACGGAGGGATTCTACCTCAAGGTCGCCCCTCTGAGCCTCTAACACTCGAGTCACAAGTGTAGGTTGCGCAACAACAGAAAACAAGGCCGCAGCCTCAATGGATTCGCCCAGAAGCAAATCAAACTCTCCAAGTGCACCTAACATCTCCCACTCTCGGATGGCTAGACTAGCTATGTCACCAACAGGTTTCCTGCTAAGGGCGTCGGCCACCACATTGGCCTTTCCCGGATGATAATGCAATTCAAAGTCATAATCCTCAATAAATTCCATCCACCTCCTCTGCCTCAAGTTCAAGTCTTTCTGTGTGAACAGATATTTCAGACTCTTATGATCCGAGAATACCTCGAACCTCTCACCGTAAAGATAATGTCTCCAAATCTTCAAGGCAAATATCACAGCTGCTAATTCTAAATCATGCGTATGGTAATTCTTCTCGTGAACTTTTAACTGACGTGAGCCATAGGCAACCACTTTCCCTTCTTGCATCAACACACAACCAAGACCCTCTCGTGAGGCGTCACAATAGACTGCATAACCCAACCCTCTCTCCGGAATAATCAAGACTGGAGCGGTAGTCAGTCTGACTTTCAACTCCTGAAACGGCTTTTCACAAGTCTCACTCCATACAAATTTGACTCCCTTCCGAGTCAGTCTAGTCAAAGGCGAAGCTAATCTGGAGAAATCTCTTACAAACCGGCGATAATACCCAGCTAATCCCAGAAAACTGCGGATCTCAAACACACTCTTAGGCTGTACCCAATCTTGCACTGCCTCTGTCTCGGATGTATCAACAGACACCCCTTCACTAGAAACTACATGGCCTAAGAACTTCACCTCCTCTAGCCAGAACTCACACTTCCCAAACTTAGCATAAAGCTGATGGGCTCTAAGTAAATCAAGCGCTACCCTCAAGTGTTCCTCGTGCTCTTCCTCTGAAGGTGAATAGATAAGGATGTCGTCCACGAAGACGACTACAAAACGATCTAGAAATTCCCGGAATATCCGGTTCATCAAATCCATAAATACTGCCGGTGCATTGGTGAGCCCAAATGGCATCACCAAAAACTCATAGTGGCCATACCGCGTACGGAATGCCGTCTTTGGAATATCCTCCTCCCTGACTCTCAACTGATGATAACCTGATCTCAAGTCTATCTTCGAGAAACAACGGGAACCTTTCAACTGATCGAACAGATCATCTATACGGGGCATAGGGTACTTGTTCTTAACCGTAGCCCGATTCAATTTCCGGTAATCTATACAAAGTCTCAAAGCACCACCTTTCTTTTTAACAAAGAGGGCCGGTGCTCCCCAAGGCGAAACACTAGGACGGATATAGCCCTTATCTAGCAACTCCTGGAGCTGAGTCTTCAACTCAACTAACTCGGCTGGGGCAAAACGATAAGGTGCCATAGAAATCGGCGCCGTGCCGGGCACTAAGTCAATAGAGAACTCAATCTCTCTATGAGGTGGCAAACCAACAAGGTCCTCGGGAAAGACATCTGAGTACTCACAAACCACCCTTGGCAACACAATCTGAGTCTCACCGTCCTCACTAATCGAAAGGTTAGCAAGTAGACCACTAAGCTCACTCCGTCCTCGCAGAACATACCCCGGTGGCAAAACACTACCAACACGGTCCCCCAGAAAATGAAAACACTCACCATTCACGGTACAACAAGTGACTCTCTGGTGGTAGCAATCAATAACTACCCGGTATGACGATAACCAGTCCATACCCAAAATAACATCGAAACCTCTCATAGGCATAACTACAAAGGAAAATGGGATTCTATGGTAATCAACCTCTATATCACAACCCCTAACACCGTGTTTCAAAATCAATTCACCCCCAAGAGGCGACACTACACAAATAGGAGATGCTAACTGCGCTAACTCCAACTCCAAAACAGATGCAAATGCAGCAGACACAAAGGAATGAGATGCACCCGTATCAATCAAAACATTAGCAACCGAGTTGTAAAACAAGAAAGTACCTCTCACAACTGATGGAGCCGGTACAAGATCCTGCGCGGTAACAGCATACACGCGCCCAGACGACCTCTGATCAACCTGCTCACCCCTAGGAGCAAAAGACTGCTGCACCGACTGGGACGATGAAGCCCCCTGATTGGCCCTTGAGGCCTGAACTGACTGAGCTAGCTGCTGACCCTGAATCTGCCTCAAACCAGATGCACCAGGTGTGCCACCCAACTACGGGCAATACCTCTTCATATGCCCTGGCTGACCACACTGATAACACGAGAGTGGCTGGCCTCTACCCTGGCTCTGGCTCTGAGATCGAGCCGAAGATGATGCTGCTCTCTGCACTCCTTCCCTCTGAGGACAAACTGGAGACTTGTGGCCCAGCTGGCCACACTTGAAACAGGTAATGTCTCCCTGACTGCCTTTCCCCGAACTAGCACTCGGCACAGGAAAAGTCGATCTAGAAAAGCTACCCTGAGACTGCTGAGGATTAAAACCCTTCTGTCTCCTACCATCACTCTGACCATCCTGACTCCTCTTGGAGCCCTTCTGTCCTTCCTCCTCCTCCTGCATCATGATTTCCATGTGGGCTGCAGCATCAACCATACGACCATAATCCCGAATCATAGTTCCCCCCAACTCTCAGCTTGAGGCCACGCCTCAACTTCCTCTCAAACTCAATACAACGGCGTTCCTCAGACGCCACCAAGTCAGGTGCAAACCTGGACGAACTAGTAAATGCAACCTCAAACTCGGCCACTGAAGAACTCGACTGCTTAAGCTGGCAGAACTGGTCTCTCAGCTTCTCCCTAACTGCTGGAGATAAGAACTTCTCCTGGAAAGCATTCACAAAAGCCTCCCATGTACCTCCTATACGCCCCTTAGTGAACTTCCACCACTGACCCGCATCCCCCTTCAACTGGAATGATGCCAAGGTCACCTTCAACCCCTCGTCTTCGATGCCAAGCAACTCAAACGTCTTCGTTGTCTGTTCGAGCCATTCATCTGCCTTAAGCGGCTCTTTAGGATCACCCACAAATTCATCCGGATTAGACCGGAAGAACTCCCTCTTCAGAAAGGAAGGTCCTGCATCCGCAACAACAACCTGGGCTTGATTCTCAGCCCTAAGAATGCCTACTGACTCCCTGAATGCCCCTGCTATCTCTCGGGCTAAAGCACCCATAGCTTGCTGGCCTACTGGCTCGGCCACATTGGCCTGGCCAATTCCCTCATGAACTGCCGGAATCTCCTCTGGCACCGGTACCTCCTGCCTACCCGGCCTACCACGCCTACCGCGTCCTCGTCCTCGTCCTGACATCCTAATAAAGGAAACAAACAAAGACGTTAGTACATTAATAAATGTGCCGAAACTAAACACTCGCGTCCTAATGCATTGGACAAAAATAATTCATTCCACGTAAGCACATAATCACATAAGCACCTACGAATTTCATTCCTGGATAATAATAGTCCCGAAGCGTTACTATAGTTCCGGTTGGAAACAACATTGATCAAGTGCCTTTCCAACAAGACTACTAGAAACTCAAGGGTCCAATTAACATCCAAGAAACTACGTTCCATACCCACATAATCACATAAACATGCTATCATATAAGCACATAACAGTACATCTAAGTCTCTATCAAACGAGACGAACCCAATGTGATACTAATCACTTCCCACGTACCCAAAGTATTCAAACCTGGTACGCTCTGATACCAAGTTGTAACGCCCTCAAAATAAACCCATTATATATACATCATTGACATGCAATATTAAAAGAAAACAATTCATTATCCCATTCATCAAAGTATTATTAAATAAAAACATTACATGTAATACCAAATTAAATGCCCTATGGGCTTACATTTTTTCCAAGCCAACACTTGGACACAAAATATGAGTTCTAACTCAAATACAAATAAAGCCCTAGGCTTGATTATATATCAAATAAAAACAAATAACTAAAGATGGTCTTTAGAATCCGAAAGCTAAATCCTTCCAAGCTAAGTCCTTGGAGGTAGCTTATCACCTGAACCTGAAAATGATGTTCCCATAAAGGGTGAGCCACAGCCCAGTAGAAAAATACTAAACCAAATATAAGCATTGAATAAAGCATTAGCATTCAATAGATGGTTAACCAAGATAATCAATTACATCATCTTACCGTCTCATGACAATATTGTCTAAGACACGTTTTACTTTCCAACTTTATCAATATGGCTCAGAACCTGGCCAAACTTACAACAGTGAACTATATATATTATATTCACATTCTTCCAATGTCAACAAACAGATGAGACTCAGGCTCAAATCAAACACTTCATACTTCCAGTTTGATACACATTTTAGTGCTGTATCAAATAAAACACTTCAATATAAATAAGCACACATAAAAGTGATGCTAATGGAGTCCATCCCCTATCTCCTCCCAAACAAAATCCGGTTTAGAGGTCCATCCCCTATCTTCCCCTAAACCGTGGAGTACATCCCCTATCTCCTCCCACACAAAACAATATATATGCAAATGCAATGCTCAATCAATACACGTATTTTCTGTATTAATGCAATAGTCAAAATTATTGACTTAACCAATGTGATTAGTTTCAGTTATTCCTAATCCACATGCAATGTCTACAACAAACACGACTATCCTCCACCGATAGCCCAAAACAGTTATTTCTAGACTGGAAATAAATATATCAACAATTCAATAGGCGAGTGATTTTAATTATCCAACTACACCATTTAATCAATGAATTCCTCAATTTCATGCATTTAACCAATTTCCCCAATTTCCTTAAATTAATTATACAAATTAATTTATTAATACAACTAGGGTTTTTCCCAAAATTACCAAAGTACTCCCAACATATCAAAATACCAAAACTTAGGACAAAACTTATAGGATGGAGTAGGAAATCCCTACCTTGAAGCGAAGAACTCGAATGGAGAAGATGGCGAAAACCAAAGTGCTCCAAACCCAAGATTGTTCAGATTAAACGGAAGCCCTCGACCCACTCTATCTTTTTAACAAAGGGCTTAGGGTAGAAATACACTCTAAGTAGATCAAACCTAAGAGAGAAGGTGTGTAGGGAGAGGGAGAAGACGGTTCTAGGGTTTTAAAATCAAAAAGGAGATGAAAAATGATCCTGAAAGTCGGATCTCGGATTTTTATACCAGTCGCCCCGCTCGAGCGTGGAAACCCCCGCTCGAGCGCCACTCACAGACTCCTGCTCGAGCGGCCAAACTCCCGCTCGAGCGGCGAATGCACTCTCCCAGAAGTTTTTGCAGACAGGTCCCCGCTCGAGCGCCCAACTCCTCGCTCGAGCGTCACTCACGACTTCCCGTTCGAGCGTCCAACACTACACAGGACATACTGGATGGGTGTATTCCCCGCTTGAGCGTCCAAACCCCCGCTCGAGCGGACAAGCCAAAATCTGGGCAACTAGACTTGGTTCCTAAGCTCAACCAACTTGCTCCAAATCTTCCCAACACAACCCAAGACTCAAAATAAGAAAATAATGAATGACAACAACAATTATACAATGACGGAATATACGGAACGTAAGTCCGGATACAATAATCAAATGGGAAAAGACCGGGGTCGCTATAGTATTATTGACTCATTTTTTACGGGTCTACATTTTTTTAAGCTTAAGTTTTTCTTATCTCTCCAATGATTTTGTATTTATTGTTGTGTAAACTAAACGTGTACTTCTTTGATTGATGAGTGTTGAAAGAGGGGCAATCTCGAGTGAGCAACAATCTCGATGGCAGAATTTACACTATTTTTGGTTTTATCGTTGACAAACTGTGAAAATGATTGATGTCGTATAAAGTTAAAGATTATTTAGAGGCAGATTGACGTTATGTAAATTTATGTAGATTTGGTTTGGTTTGAGAGGTAGACATTTGGAGGTGTTTGTTATTTAGATTTTGATCAAGAATACTATTTTCATATTGGCATGGTGTGCTCGAAAGGGAGAACACCATTTTATTGTTCCTCTTATTTTGAAGTTATGTCTATAATAAAGGGGATCCTCTTGTTCAAATGTATGTTATCTATTCATTTTTTGTATGTCATGGGAAAACAGAATTTTAGGTATACTTGATTCTCAATGTTTCTAGCTTAAGAGAGAATGATAAATGAAAATTATTCAAACAAAACATTGTTTGTGTTTAGTTTGAATTAGGTGGTCTATAAAAAACCATTCATTTGTTTGACAGCGCAGGTGTTTGTTTTGAATTGGATAGTCTCTTTTAATTATCATATTGGTTTTTTTTTCTGTATTTTATAGGTAATATTGACTTATATTGGCTTTTTGAATTGAAGACTAGAAGCGAATCGTAATATTGACTCATTTTTTACAGGTCTACATTTTTTTAAGCTTAAGTTTTTCTTATCTCTCTAATGATTTTGTATTTATTGTTGTGTAAACTAAACGTGTACTTCTT
This sequence comes from Camellia sinensis, assembly GCF_055761805.1. Taxonomy (NCBI): domain Eukaryota; kingdom Viridiplantae; phylum Streptophyta; class Magnoliopsida; order Ericales; family Theaceae; genus Camellia; species Camellia sinensis. The sequence goes on from NC_138962.1 coordinate 107,573,542, forward strand.
TGATTGATGAGTGTTGAAAGAGGGGCAATCTCGAGTGAGCAACAATCTCGATGGCAGAATTTACACTATTTTTGGTTTTATCGTTGACAAACTGTGAAAATGATTGATGTCGTATAAAGTTAAAGATTATTTAGAGGCAGATTGACGTTATGTAAATTTATGTAGATTTGGTTTGGTTTGAGAGGTAGACATTTGGAGGTGTTTGTTATTTAGATTTTGATCAAGAATACTATTTTCGTATTGGCATGGTGTGCTCGAAAGGGAGAACACCATTTTATTGTTCCTCTTATTTTGAAGTTGTGTCTATAATAAAAGGGATCCTCTTGTTCAAATGTATGTTATCTATTCATTTTTTGTATGTCATGGGAAAACAGAATTTTAGGTATACTTGATTCTCAATGTTTCTAGCTTAAGAGAGAATGATAAATGAAAATTATTCAAACAAAACATTGTTTGTGTTTAGTTTGAATTAGGTGGTCTATAAAAAACCATTCATTTGTTTGACAGTGCAGGTGTTTGTTTTGAATTGGATAGTCTCTTTTAATTATCATATTGGTTTTTTTTTTGTATTTTATAGGTAATATTGACTTATATTGGCTTTTTGAATTGAAGACTAGAAGCGAATGGTAATATTGACTCATTTTTTACAGGTCTACATTTTTTTAAGCTTAAGTTTTTCTTATCTCTCTAATGATTTTGTATTTATTGTTGTGTAAACTAAACGTGTACTTCTTTGATTAATGAGTGTTGAAAGAGGGGCAATCTCGAGTGAGCAACAATCTCGATGGCAGAATTTACACTATTTTTGGTTTTATCGTTGACAAACTGTGAAAATGATTGATGTCGTATAAAGTTAAAGATTATTTAGAGGCAGATTGACGTTATGTAAATTTATGTAGATTTGGTTTGGTTTGTGAGGTAGACATTTGGAGGTGTTTGTTATTTAGATTTTGATCAAGAATACTATTTTCGTATTGGCATGGTGTGCTCGAAAGGGAGAACACCATTTTATTGTTCCTCTTATTTTGAAGTTGTGTCTATAATAAAGGGGATCCTCTTGTTCAAATGTATGTTATCTATTCATTTTTTGTATGTCATGGGAAAACAGAATTTTAGGTATACTTGATTCTCAATGTTTCTAGCTTAAGAGAGAATGATAAATGAAAATTATTCAAACAAAACATTGTTTGTGTTTAGTTTGAATTAGGTGGTCTATAAAAAACCATTCATTTGTTTGACAGCGCAGGTGTTTGTTTTGAATTGGATAGTCTCTTTTAATTATCATATTGGTTTTTTTTCTGTATTTTATAGGTAATATTGACTTATATTGGCTTTTTGAATTGAAGACTAGAAGCGAATCGTAATATTGACTCATTTTTTACAGGTCTACATTTTTTTAAGCTTAAGTTTTTCTTATCTCTCTAATGATTTTGTATTTATTGTTGTGTAAACTAAACGTGTACTTCTTTGATTGATGAGTGTTGAAAGAGGGGCAATCTCGAGTGAGCAACAATCTCGATGGCAGAATTTACACTATTTTTGGTTTTATCGTTGACAAACTGTGAAAATGATTGATGTCGTATAAAGTTAAAGATTATTTAGAGGCAGATTGACGTTATGTAAATTTATGTAGATTTGGTTTGGTTTGAGAGGTAGACATTTGGAGGTGTTTGTTATTTAGATTTTGATCAAGAATACTATTTTCGTATTGGCATGGTGTGCTCGAAAGGGAGAACACCATTTTATTGTTCCTCTTATTTTGAAGTTGTGTCTATAATAAAAGGGATCCTCTTGTTCAAATGTATGTTATCTATTCATTTTTTGTATGTCATGGGAAAACAGAATTTTAGGTATACTTGATTCTCAATGTTTCTAGCTTAAGAGAGAATGATAAATGAAAATTATTCAAACAAAACATTGTTTGTGTTTAGTTTGAATTAGGTGGTCTATAAAAAACCATTCATTTGTTTGACAGTGCAGGTGTTTGTTTTGAATTGGATAGTCTCTTTTAATTATCATATTGGTTTTTTTTTTGTATTTTATAGGTAATATTGACTTATATTGGCTTTTTGAATTGAAGACTAGAAGCGAATGGTAATATTGACTCATTTTTTACAGGTCTACATTTTTTTAAGCTTAAGTTTTTCTTATCTCTCTAATGATTTTGTATTTATTGTTGTGTAAACTAAACGTGTACTTCTTTGATTAATGAGTGTTGAAAGAGGGGCAATCTCGAGTGAGCAACAATCTCGATGGCAGAATTTACACTATTTTTGGTTTTATCGTTGACAAACTGTGAAAATGATTGATGTCGTATAAAGTTAAAGATTATTTAGAGGCAGATTGACGTTATGTAAATTTATGTAGATTTGGTTTGGTTTGTGAGGTAGACATTTGGAGGTGTTTGTTATTTAGATTTTGATCAAGAATACTATTTTCGTATTGGCATGGTGTGCTCGAAAGGGAGAACACCATTTTATTGTTCCTCTTATTTTGAAGTTGTGTCTATAATAAAGGGGATCCTCTTGTTCAAATGTATGTTATCTATTCATTTTTTGTATGTCATGGGAAAACAGAATTTTAGGTATACTTGATTCTCAATGTTTCTAGCTTAAGAGAGAATGATAAATGAAAATTATTCAAACAAAACATTGTTTGTGTTTAGTTTGAATTAGGTGGTCTATAAAAAACCATTCATTTGTTTGACAGCGCAGGTGTTTGTTTTGAATTGGATAGTCTCTTTTAATTATCATATTGGTTTTTTTTCTGTATTTTATAGGTAATATTGACTTATATTGGCTTTTTGAATTGAAGACTAGAAGCGAATCGTAATATTGACTCATTTTTTACAGGTCTACATTTTTTTAAGCTTAAGTTTTTTCTTATCTCTCTAATGATTTTGTATTTATTGTTGTGTAAACTAAACGTGTACTTCTTTGATTGATGAGTGTTGAAAGAGGGGCAATCTCGAGTGAGCAACAATCTCGATGGCAGAATTTACACTATTTTTGGTTTTATCGTTGACAAACTGTGAAAATGATTGATGTCGTATAAAGTTAAAGATTATTTAGAGGCAGAATGACGTTATGTAAATTTATGTAGATTTGGTTTGGTTTGAGAGGTAGACATTTGGAGGTGTTTGTTATTTAGATTTTGATCAAGAATACTATTTTCGTATTGGCATGGTGTGCTCGAAAGGGAGAACACCATTTTATTGTTCCTCTTATTTTGAAGTTGTGTCTATAATAAAAGGGATCCTCTTGTTCAAATGTATGTTATCTATTCATTTTTTGTATGTCATGGGAAAACAGAATTTTAGGTATACTTGATTCTCAATGTTTCTAGCTTAAGAGAGAATGATAAATGAAAATTATTCAAACAAAACATTGTTTGTGTTTAGTTTGAATTAGGTGGTCTATAAAAAACCATTCATTTGTTTGACAGTGCAGGTGTTTGTTTTGAATTGGATAGTCTCTTTTAATTATCATATTGGTTTTTTTTTTGTATTTTATAGGTAATATTGACTTATATTGGCTTTTTGAATTGAAGACTAGAAGCGAATGGTAATATTGACTCATTTTTTACAGGTCTACATTTTTTTAAGCTTAAGTTTTTCTTATCTCTCTAATGATTTTGTATTTATTGTTGTGTAAACTAAACGTGTACTTCTTTGATTAATGAGTGTTGAAAGAGGGGCAATCTCGAGTGAGCAACAATCTCGATGGCAGAATTTACACTATTTTTGGTTTTATCGTTGACAAACTGTGAAAATGATTGATGTCGTATAAAGTTAAAGATTATTTAGAGGCAGATTGACGTTATGTAAATTTATGTAGATTTGGTTTGGTTTGTGAGGTAGACATTTGGAGGTGTTTGTTATTTAGATTTTGATCAAGAATACTATTTTCGTATTGGCATGGTGTGCTCGAAAGGGAGAACACCATTTTATTGTTCCTCTTATTTTGAAGTTGTGTCTATAATAAAGGGGATCCTCTTGTTCAAATGTATGTTATCTATTCATTTTTTGTATGTCATGGGAATACAGAATTTTAGGTATACTTGATTCTCAATGTTTCTAGCTTAAGAGAGAATGATAAATGAAAATTATTCAAACAAAACATTGTTTGTGTTTAGTTTGAATTAGGTGGTCTATAAAAAACCATTCATTTGTTTGACAGTGCAAGTGTTTGTTTTGAATTGGATAGTCTCTTTTAATTATCATATTGGTTTTTTTTCTGTATTTTATAGGTAATATTGACTTATATTGGCTTTTTGAATTGAAGACTAGAAGCGAATGGTAATATTGAGTCATTTTTTACAGGTCTACATTTTTTTAAGCGTAAGTTTTTCTTATCTCTATAATGATTTTGTATTTATTGTTGTGTAAACTAAACGTGTACTTCTTTGATTGATGAGTGTTGAAAGAGGGGCAATCTCGAGTGAGCAACAATCTCGATGGCAGAATTTACACTATTTTTGGTTTTATCGTTGACAAACTGTGAAAATGATTGATGTCGTATAAAGTTAAAGATTATTTAGAGGCAGATTGACGTTATGTAAATTTATGTAGATTTGGTTTGGTTTGAGAGGTAGACATTTGGAGGTGTTTGTTATTTAGATTTTGATCAAGAATACTATTTTCGTATTGGCATGGTGTGCTCGAAAGGGAGAACACCATTTTATTGTTCCTCTTATTTTGAAGTTGTGTCTATAATAAAGGGGATCCTCTTGTTCAAATGTATGTTATCTATTCATTTTTTGTATGTCATGGGAAAACAGAATTTTAGGTATACTTGATTCTCAATGTTTCTAGCTTAAGAGAGAATGATAAATGAAAATTATTCAAACAAAACATTGTTTGTGTTTAGTTTGAATTAGGTGGTCTATAAAAAACCATTCATTTGTTTGACAGTGCAGGTGTTTGTTTTGAATTGGATAGTCTCTTTTAATTATCATATTGGTTTTTTTTCTGTATTTTATAGGTAATATTGACTTATATTGGCTTTTTGAATTGAAGACTAGAAGCGAATGGTAATATTGACTCATTTTTTATAGGTCTACATTTTTTTAAGCTTAAGTTTTTCTTATCTCTCTAATGATTTTGTATTTATTGTTGTGTAAACTAAACGTGTACTTCTTTGATTGATGAGTGTTGAAAGAGGGGCAATCTGGAGTGAGCAACAATCTCGATGGCAGAATTTACACTATTTTTGGTTTTATCGTTGACAAACTGTGAAAATGATTGATGTCGTATAAAGTTAAAGATTATTTAGAGGCAGATTGACGTTATGTAAATTTATGTAGATTTGGTTTGGTTTGAGAGGTAGACATTTGGAGGTGTTTGTTATTTAGATTTTGATCAAGAATACTATTTTCGTATTGGCATGGTGTGCTCGAAAGGGAGAACACCATTTTATTGTTCCTCTTATTTTGAAGTTGTGTCTATAATAAAGGGGATCCTCTTGTTCAAATGTATGTTATCTATTCATTTTTTGTATGTCATGGGAAAACAGAATTTTAGGTATACTTGATTCTCAATGTTTCTAGCTTAAGCGAGAATGATAAATGAAAATTATTCAAACAAAACATTGTTTGTGTTTAGTTTGAATTAGGTGGTCTATAAAAAACCATTCATTAGTGTGACAGTGCAGGTGTTTGTTTTGAATTGGATAGTCTCTTTTAATTATCATATTGGTTTTTTTTTTCTGTATTTTATAGGTAATATTGACTTATATTGGCTTTTTGAATTGAAGACTAGAAGCGAATGGTAATATTGACTCATTTTTTACAGGTCTACATTTTTTTAAGCTTAAGTTTTTCTTATCTCTCTAATGATTTTGTATTTATTGTTGTGTAAACTAAACGTGTACTTCTTTGATTGATGAGTGTTGAAAGAGGGGCAATCTCGAGTGAGCAACAATCTCGATGGCAGAATTTACACTATTTTTGGTTTTATCGTTGACAAACTGTGAAAATGATTGATGTCGTATAAAGTTAAAGATTATTTAGAGGCAGATTGACGTTATGTAAATTTATGTAGATTTGGTTTGGTTTGAGAGGTAGACATTTGGAGGTGTTTGTTATTTAGATTTTGATCAAGAATACTATTTTCGTATTGGCATGGTGTGCTCGAAAGGGAGAACACCATTTTATTGTTCCTCTTATTTTGAAGTTGTGTCTATAATAAAGGGGATCCTCTTGTTCAAATGTATGTTATCTATTCATTTTTTGTATGTCATGGGAAAACAGAATTTTAGGTATACTTGATTCTCAATGTTTCTAGCTTAAGAGAGAATGATAAATGAAAATTATTCAAACAAAACATTGTTTGTGTTTAGTTTGAATTAGGTGGTCTATAAAAAACCATTCATTTGTTTGACAGTGCAGGTGTTTGTTTTGAATTGGATAGTCTCTTTTAATTATCATATTGGTTTTTTTTCTGTATTTTATAGGTAATATTGACTTATATTGGCTTTTTGAATTGAAGACTAGAAGCGAATGGTAATATTGACTCATTTTTTACAGGTCTACATTTTTTTAAGCTTAAGTTTTTCTTATCTCTCTAATGATTTTGTATTTATTGTTGTGTAAACTAAACGTGTACTTCTTTGATTGATGAGTGTTGAAAGAGGGGCAATCTCGAGTGAGCAACAATCTCGATGGAAGAATTTACACTATTTTTGGTTTTATCGTTGACAAACTTTGAAAATGATTGATGTCGTATAAAGTTAAAGATTATTTAGAGGCAGATTGACGTTATGTAAATTTATGTAGATTTGGTTTGGTTTGAGAGGTAGACATTTGGAGGTGTTTGTTATTTAGATTTTGATCAAGAATACTATTTTCGTATTGGCATGGTGTGCTCGAAAGGGAGAACACCATTTTATTGTTCCTCTTATTTTGAAGTTCTGTCTATAATAAAGGGGATCCTCTTGTTCAAATGTATGTTATCTATTCATTTTTTGTATGTCATGGGAAAACAGAATTTTAGGTATACTTGATTCTCAATGTTTCTAGCTTAAGAGAGAATGATAAATGAAAATTATTCAAACAAAACATTGTTTGTGTTTAGTTTGAATTAGGTGGTCTATAAAAAACCATTCATTAGTGTGACAGTGCAGGTGTTTGTTTTGAATTGGATAGTCTCTTTTAATTATCATATTGGTTTTTTTTTCTGTATTTTATAGGTAATATTGACTTATATTGGCCTTTTGAATTGAAGACTAAAAGCGAATGGTAATATTGACTCATTTTTTACAGGTCTACATTTTTTTAAGCTTAAGTTTTTCTTATCTCTCTAATGATTTTGTATTTATTGTTGTGTAAACTAAACGTGTACTTCTTTGATTGATGAGTGTTGAAAGAGGGGCAATCTCGAGTGAGCAACAATCTCGATGGAAGAATTTACACTATTTTTGGTTTTATCGTTGACAAACTTTGAAAATGATTGATGTCGTATAAAGTTTAAGATTATGTAGAGGCAGATTGACGTTATGTAAATTTATGTAGATTTGGTTTGGTTTGAGAGGTAGACATTTGGAGGTGTTTGTTATTTAGATTTTGATCAAGAATACTATTTTCGTATTGGCATGGTGTGCTCGAAAGGGAGAACACCATTTTATTGTTCCTCTTATTTTGAAGTTGTGTCTATAATAAAAGGGATCCTCTTGTTCAAATGTATGTTATCTATTCATTTTTTGTATGTCATGGGAAAACAGAATTTTAGGTATACTTGATTCTCAATGTTTCTAGCTTAAGAGAGAATGATAAATGAAAATTATTCAAACAAAACATTGTTTGTGTTTAGTTTGACTTAGGTGGTCTATAAAAAACCATTCATTTGTTTGACAGTGCAGGTGTTTGTTTTGAATTGGATAGTCTCTTTTAATTATCATATTGGTTTTTTTTCTGTATTTTATAGGTAATATTGACTTATATTGGCTTTTTGAATTGAAGACTAGAAGCGAATGGTAATATTGACTCATTTTTTACAGGTCTACATTTTTTTAAGCTTAAGTTTTTCTTATCTCTCTAATGATTTTGTATTTATTGTTGTGTAAACTAAACGTGTACTTCTTTGATTGATGAGTGTTGAAAGAGGGGCAATCTCGAGTGAGCAACAATCTCGATGGAAGAATTTACACTATTTTTGGTTTTATCGTTGACAAACTTTGAAAATGATTGATGTCGTATAAAGTTAAAGATTATTTAGAGGCAGATTGACGTTATGTAAATTTATGTAGATTTGGTTTGGTTTGAGAGGTAGACATTTGGAGGTGTTTGTTATTTAGATTTTGATCAAGAATACTATTTTCGTATTGGCATGGTGTGCTCGAAAGGGAGAACACCATTTTATTGTTCCTCTTATTTTGAAGTTGTGTCTATAATAAAGGGGATCCTCTTGTTCAAATGTATGTTATCTATTCATTTTTTGTATGTCATGGGAAAACAGAATTTTAGGTATACTTGATTCTCAATGTTTCTAGCTTAAGAGAGAATGATAAATGAAAATTATTCAAACAAAACATTGTTTGTGTTTAGTTTGAATTAAGTGGTCTATAAAAAACCATTCATTAGTGTGGCAGTGCAGGTGTTTGTTTTGAATTGGATAGTCTCTTTTAATTATCATATTGGTTTTTTTTTTCTGTATTTTATAGGTAATATTGACTTATATTGGCTTTTTGAATTGAAGACTAGAAGCGAATGGTAATATTGACTCATTTTTTACAGGTTTACATTTTTTTAAGCTTAAGTTTTTCTTATCTCTCTAATGATTTTGTGTTTATTGTTGTGTAAACTAAACGTGTACTTCTTTGATTGATGAGTGTTGAAAGAGGGGCAATCTCGAGTGAGCAACAATCTCGATGGCAGAATTTACACTATTTTTGGTTTTATCGTTGACAAACTTTGAAAAGATTGACGTTGTATAAAGTTAAAGATTATTTAGAGGCAGATTGACGTTATGTAAATTTATATAGATTTGGTTTGGTTTGAGAGGTAGACATTTGGAGGTGTTTGTTATTTAGATTTTGATCAAGAATACTATTTTCGTATTGGCATGGTGTGCTCGAAAGGGAGAACACCATTTTATTGTTCCTCTTATTTTGAAGTTGTGTCTATAATAAAGGGGATCCTCTTGCTCAAATGTATGTTATCTATTCATTTTTTGTATGTCATGGGAAAACAAAATTTTACGTATACTTGATTCTTAATGTTTCTAGCTTAAGAGAGAGTGATAAATGAAAATTATTCAAACAAAACATTATTGACACCGTGCCTTTAGGCACGGGCATGCATTAGTATATATATATATATGAGATATCAACAAAGTTGTTATATATTACTGAAATAATTCACCTTAACATTTCACCTCCTATGCGACTCCCATGTTATTGCTCAGCACTTGTGTTATGTTATGCCTACAATAACCAATGCCTTTTGTTCAATTTCTTATGTTCTTTTCATAATCTCTGCCCCCATAAAAACCAATGATAAAGCCATTTTAGCATGGAATTTACTTCCATTATAAAATGGGATCAGACATATCATTGATGTTAACAGGCATTAATTGAATGGGAATACCATATCATTGATATCCAACATTATTGTACTTCCATTAATGACACATACATCTCCAAATACATATATACAATAATCACACAGTAGGGGTGGTGTTATTTAATATTTGCAGGTCATGTGTATATAGGAAGTCCTTTTGTGTTAACTTACCACATTGAAAGCAAACAAAAGATGGGAAGCAAGAATAGGTGCTCATAAGAGGAGCAATGACCTTTGTTTCAACACACTTACCCAGACGGGTCAATGGGTGATGAAGAAAGCTGTAACAAGCCCCGAACGCCCCTGGGGGATGAGTCCCATTCTGTTCATTTGGGGTTACTACAGTTCGGACTCGACTTGTGTCACGGTTCTTAATCTGAACCAAAGAGTCCAAATCTGGCAAATCGTTTTAAGAAACAGATTTTTGAAAAAGTAGTGCCAAACATGGACTGCTTTGCCAGATACAGAGTCGCCACCTAAATATTTTAAAATGGGGGAATTTAGGAAACCCTGACTCGGTGCCGAAGGCCACATGTCCGTCATCACCGGAGTTGTCTCGGCTCGGGAGCTTGGGTACGATCAGGGAAGGTCAGCTATGAGCACCCCCTTTCGCCCGGTCCGAATACCGGCCTCTACTAACCGTGATATCCGTATTTGAAAACTTTATGTGTTCTTACCCCATTTATTAGCCTATAATTACTATGTTATGCGCGCAGCAAACAAGTATAGACCAAATTGCCCAAATTGGAACAAAACATTCCATGTTCGTTCTGAAAATGGTTTGCTACTCGCAAGTAGGCTAAAATACAGATTTTGCCACCCTCAAGTGGGGGTTTTTAGAAAAGACGGTTTTGCCACTATCTAGTGGGCTTAAAACAAATATAGTTTTAACGCATTATCCCAATTTAAGCAATTTGACCTCCACCCACAGGCATTCAAGCAATTTATCTCATGTAAACACTTAGCCGCATGGCAAGCATACTATTATGGCAACGTTCACACGCATGTTGGATGCTAAAGCATAACCACTTACATTGTACTCTGTGCCAAAACAATAAACTAGTTAGCAAATGTGCGTGTCCTAGTTCATGTTATTTTGCCTAATGCAACACATACAAGGTGCAATTCTAGTTAGGCTCGGTTAACCTAGATATGGCATACGATATGCAACCAACTGATTCATGTATTCAATTTTGGAATTTGAAAATACGAATGCGGTTAGTATGATGTACCGAGCCCGGTGCATGTTAACAGATGCATGAATGCACGCATGCATATCATAAGGTATGCTAATTTCAAAAATGCCCTAATCTACCATCATAAGCTGGTAAATAAAAGGGAAGAAAGAAATGGGGATTGGAAGACATACACACACTCACCCACACTTATTACATGTTTACCCTCACTCAGAGGGTTCGAATTAATATTACAGTCCCAAAATAATGAACAAATAAAATTATTACAAAATTTCCTAATTAATTAAAAGAAAGGAAGCAAAAGAATGAAGAGGGTGGCCACAGCCTCTGCCTCGGGGCGCGCAGATGATGCATGCTCGAATCCGTCCTGCCCGGAAAACCCGTACTATACTCCTGTCGCCTCCATTTGTACTGCCTCGTCTTTCTGAAAATTGCCAAAGTACTGGAGCAAGCTCCTTGCATCCTACAGAGAACCACCGGCCAGACAGAATTGCCACCGGCACTTCAAAATTACCATCGGCACTTTATTGGATTCATCGGCACTCCAGATAGTGCCGGTCGGCACTAAATTCTGCCGGTCGGCAGAAACTTCCTGCAGAAGACAATTTGACAGCAAACAGAGAACAGACAGTGCATGGCATGGAGTTTTTAGACACATGTGAGCATGGTCATACTTCTTATCATATTTTGAACTCAAAGAAGCGTGACTTTCGATCCTTGAACCATCAATGGTACATGGCGGGTCAAAGGACCGAATTTGCCATTTGATATGAAGATGTATGCAACAAACAACATGAAAACCGGGGCCTTATCAAGTTGGAGTCAAAGGTCCCGACGACCGGGAATCAAGGCACATTACATCACTTGAAGTATGAATGGTCCTTGATTCCCACACTTGGTTTGACACCCCAAACCAAGTAAATGCAATGCATGTAATGCTCACAAGCCTCAAATGTATCATGCCACCAAGATGTAAAGCACAACAAGCATTATGCAACCAACATGACAAAATGTATAATACCAAGCATACAAGATACAAACATGATGCAAACATGGGGCAAATTGACCATGGGATTGATGTGCTACAAAGATTAATGGAACAACTATGCAACAAACATGGAGCAAGCATGCAAGAGGGCTTAAAATGGCAAAGGGGCAGGGCCTCACCCTTCTCAAAACAGTGGCCAAAAGTGCTCAAAATGATGGACAATCAACTCATGTGAACAAGCAAACTTATGATCCCAAAGTTAAGGCACAAAAAGGAAACATTTCACCCTCATTAACATGACTACTCATGGCATGATTAAAGCAAAGCAAAAACAGAATTTGTGCATGCAAAATAGGACCCCAAAGACTCCTAATATGACAGCTAAAGTATCACCCATGAAGCATATGCACTAAGGCTCATTCTTAGGCATAAGAGGACACACCCTCAAGGCATGAAGGAGGCCATGCATGCACACATATAAGCATGATTCTTGGACTAAAAAAATGATCCTTAGATGATGTTAAATCATGAGGGTAATCACAAACATACATGTTAGAGGCCATCATGCTCAAAGCTTTTAAGCCAAAATACAAAGCAACCCTAACAAACATGTCAAGCATGGCTAAATGGATAACCAATAAACCTTAAGCATGGAAAGACATCACTAAGAACTTCATGGAACTAAGCCAACTCTCACAAGAATCATGGCCTAACCATGAGATGCATTTCTAAGCAAGATGGAGCAATACAAAGCAAGTGTTACAAGCATACAAAGAGGCCCAAATCCGACCAAAAACAGAGGTTATATATGACCTAAGATGCCTAAAAAAATGCTGAAATGAAGCTAAGATACATCAAGCACACATGCTACCCTTTTGAGCCCAAAAAAGCAAGTAAACAAACCATGAAGGGAGAGGGGTGTCCCTCCCCTATGCAAGACTTCAAACCATCCTTTTTGACACTAAAATACACTGATTTTTAGTGATGAAAAGATCAAAATGCTGAAGTGAACAAAACCTTATCAAAGAGGCACCAAAATAGACCAAACAAGGCCTATGAGGGTGAGTTTGCACTCAAACCACAAAGTGACCTTAATGAAAGTCTTAGAGCAGGGAAATATGAGCCTTTTTTATGTTATACACAAGAGCTAAAACAGTAAACAAAGTAGGTAGAAAACCAATGCAAATTTGGGGAATAAAAAGGAAGATGCTCACCCTTGAAGAACCCTTGAAGAACAAATGGTCTAGCCTCCTTCTTTGGATCAAAACCAGTCCAAAACTCAAGAAACAACTCCTCCAAGTCCCTCAATCTCGGAGTAAGGTGTAATGGTGTGTGTAATGGTGCAAAAGTAAGGTAAAACACACCTTTTGAGCCAAGAAACACACACAAGAAGGGAGAGGGAGAGAGGTATAGATATAATATGTATCTATATCTCCAAAGGCTGGTTTTTGCTTCTGTTTTTCTAACCTAGAACCAAGAGGAAAGCCCCTCTCTTATAAGGATCCCTCTTGCAAAGCTTATTCAACAAGCTTGGCTAGAGGGAAATCCCTCCATACACGTGTATGGAGGGGGGGAGAGTTGGTGCCAGCTATCACAGCTGGCACAAAATATCTCCATAAAGTGGATGAACAGTGGTCGGCTGCCCAAAAATGCTATTTCGGCAAAAAACAGTGCCGACCGGCAACAAATTATGCCGACCGGCAATAAAGTGTGCCGACCGGCAAACAAAAGTGCCGATGGCAGAAAATGACCAGCCGGTGGCCTCCAGCCACTGCCGGTGGTGTGTGGGGATGCCTCATAAGGCATTCCCTGCCCTTTCAAGGCAAAACACAAGTGTTTGGTGCAAAACCAGACACTAAACAGTCGAGTTCGGGGATCCTGAGGCAAGGCGCGCGAGCCGAGACCTCCGGGAACTCCAAACGAACAAAATCATGGATGATCACCGAGTGTTCAAACGGTGACGTCCGAGTCTTGAGGACGGTCAAAAATGGGGTGTCTACAGTTGCCTCTCTTTGACAGAACTCGAAAGTCATAACAATGACGGGAGTGAATGTCAAAGCCCAGAGATGATCCATTTTTGACAAGGCCGAAGACTTAGACAGGCATACAAGACAAATAAGATATGCGCCCGAAGGCAGGGGCAAAATGCAAGACAATGCACGAAGCCGAGCATAACTTATGATCATGCAAAGAAAGCTGTAATGAAACAAACATGCGACAGTTTTAAGCTAGCATACCAAACTACACTATAATGCAGAAAGGATGTAAGAGAATTATGGAATTCTCAATACGTCTCACTCGGGAGATACAATACCTGTGCGGCTCGTCTGGTTACACCAGCTTCAAATGAACCGTACATACAATATCGTGCCTGCAAAGAAAACAAACTTAACAGGTACAATATTGTTAGCGACATGCATGACAATGCAAGGATGGTGGTATACTCGAAATGCGTGACAGCGCAAAGCAAGTGGGGAGCATGAAAATGCTGTGAAGATACAAATAGGTACATGGAGCAAGCGGTCTACGCAGGCAACAAAATTGATCATGAACATGCGGTCTACGCAGGTGATGATATTTAGCAAATATGCGGTCTACGCAGTTGAAACATGCAGTCTACGCAGGTGATGAAACTGAACATGCGGTCTATGCAATCAAGACATGCGGTTTACGCAGGTAATGAAATTAAGCATGCGGTCTACGCAATCCAAGACATACGGTCTACGCAGGTAATGAAATTAAGCATGCGGTCTACGCAATCAAAACATGCGGTCTACGCAGGTATTGAAATTAAACATGCGGTCTACGCAATCAAAACATGCGGTCTACGCAGGTAATGAAATTAAATGTGCGGTCTACGCGATCAAAAACATGCGGTCTACGCAGGTATTGGAATTAAACATGCGGTCTACGCAATCAAAACATGCGGTCTACGCAGGTATTGGAATTAAACATGCGGTCTACGCAATCAAAACATGCGGTCTACGCAGGTATTGAAATTAAACATGCGGTCTACGCGATCAAAAACATGCGGTCTACGCAGGTAAAGGAACATACTATTACACAGCATAATCGAAACAATTTGCGGGGCTCACAAAGCATGAAAAGGATACGGGGCGGGACATTCTTCGCACGCATCGAGCGTTGCTCGTAGAAGTTGTGGCCTGAGGTCAACTCAAAGGTTCACGTTTCAAAGGTGTGATTTCCCGTATTGTGAGGGCGTCCAACGACGTGGCTGACCCGAACAAAGATGCGGAAGGTGCGTTAACCGCAAGGGGAGTTTCACCGGTATCAATTCTGATACTTGGCTACCCTCTCATTCTACGCTTTATTTTCCTTTTTACTAGTAGTTTAAGCACATTGCACTGTCTCAGGCAGGTTTTATTTTCTTTCTTAAAATTCGCACACTTTGCAAAACATGTGATGGAAATGAAACGAACCATTTTATTCAAAAGAAGTTGCATTTGGGGATCTTCTATGCATCGCATCGCAGGGTATCACACCACAATGTGAACGAAATTGAACTCATTTTGGAAAGTTGCCATCGTAATAATCAGGTAGTGAACCGACTTACAACTCGATAAGCAAAACAAGGACATGACACAACCAAACAAGTATGAATACAACTCGATAAACAAATCAAGAGCCACAAGAGAGCGAAATACAACTCGATAAGCAAATGTTCAAAACTCGACAAGCAGACGGGCGTGGCTTCGCAAGAGTCTATCGCCGGGGGGGGGGGTTGGGGGTGTTGAAGTTCCCCAAGCATAAACAGCTCAGGAAACCAGGAGGAAGCCCACCGGCACGGTGTAGGGACTACCGGCTGCAAGGAGTGGCTACCGGCCGTATGTCTGTTTTGTCGGCAAACTAAAATGGCCGGTCGGCAGGTTGTTTTGGCCGGTCGGCACTAAACGAGGGGGACCACCAGAATGTTGACACCTGTCCCCCACTCACCCTTATCTCCTACAAGAGATCCCAGCTTCGTAGTTTTTCTCATTTTCACACTGATTTACTCCAATGGAAGAGTTTCTTGCTCAAAATCTCACAACTTGGATTGCTAGCTTGGATGGCTCGGAAAAAGTGAATTTCCGGGGTTTCGGCATAAATGCACTATTCACTCTGAGTCGTACCCCGTTGTATCTCCCGTTTCTTCATGCCGCGGCAAGGTTTTGGAATCCGGTGACACATGTCTTCAGCTTCGCCGGGCAAGAGATATGTCCTACTTTCGAAGATTTTCGAGCTCGAATGGAGTCTGAGCGTGACGAGGAGCTCCTGCCCCAACTTAATTTTGGTCATGCCCAATACTTAGGGCGCATGTGCGGACTCAGCATGCGCGATGCTCGGTCTCTGATGGGCGACGGGATGTTAGACATTCCGAGTTTGGCCAATCAATTTTCTGATGCTGGTGATCGCGGCAACCATCACTGGCAAGGCTTCCGACAGCATGCCCTCTGTTTATGCATGCTATCCCATTTTCTATTTGTCTCGGGCTCTGGAGGGGCTAGTGTCCGGCTGATTGAGGTTGCCCAAGGCTTGAGAGAGGGCAAGAGCTGTATTGCCATGGTTCTGGCCGAGACGCTAATGGGCTTAGACGCCTTTTACCGTCATGAGACATGCAGATTGGCGGGGAGTCCACTACTATTACAGGTAATGTTTCCCACCCAATCTCGCATTTCTGTATTGCTCACATCACTCGGCCCTCGAGCTCAGTCTTTTCTCACAAAAACCCATTCTCACTCTTCTCTCCTCGTACATCTCTCTATTCTTTAATCTCTCATTTTTCAATCCCTCCCCAGGTGTGGCTGATGGATAAATTGCAGGTTGTGGACTCCTGCCCAGCATATTCAGCTCGCGGCTACTTCTTCCGGCATCGTCTAGTCAATGCCTTGGATGAGGGATGGTGGTTCGCTTGGATGTGCCACTTGTCCGCAGACCGTATTGCTTGGCGGTGCCCTTGGTTGAACCTTCCGGCAATGAGTTATAATATGCCTCGGCAGACTGGGATTCAACTGGTTGGTCTCACTCATTGTGTATTCTATTTCCCATTTCGAATTCGACGCCAATTTGGCCATGATCAGACCTGCCCGCCAGAGGGGATAGAGTATCCTGCTGCATTTCCAGCCCGAGGCGCGCAGCTTGCTTGGCAGGCCACTGCATGGAGGATGAGGGAACTCCTGGCCCCCGCTCCTACTTTTAGTTGCACTTTGTCTGATGAGTGCATAGATTGGCTCAATGAAGAAGCACAGATCGGGCCCAGCTTGGCATCAGAGGCTTCGACCAGCTCTGGGAGGGGGCGCAGGGACACCTGACTTGACCATGCCCTAGATTTATTGCTTTATTAGTACTTTCAAGTTTTCTCTTATGAATGTAATAAAAAAAGCAACTTCAATTGTATGTAAGAGCAGGAGAACTCTGTTTTGAAATCAAAGAAATTGAAAGTTGTGGCACTGAAAATTTTCCACCTTGGTCCAAAAATGGTCAAAGTTGTAAAGAGATTATTTGAACAAAGTCAGCTTATATTAAAACTTTTCAAAGGTATTTTTGTTGTGGATCAGAACTGGACACGCCTGAGATCTGTCACTCGAGATGCACAACCCCAGATTCCTGCAACTGGAAAGTTGCCCCTAGTCTGAAGGGCGCCGCAGCACTTCATAGCAACGGAAAGTTGCCCCTAGTCTGAGTGGCACTGTACCGGAGATTCCAACAAATGCTGAAGAACAAAGATGGCTGAGATGATCAAATGGACAAAGTTGATCGGGGAAGTGTTATGGCTGAACTTCAGGATGAAGCTGCCTACGTATCCCAAACATGGGAATCAAGCCTTACGTAGTTCCGGCTTGGGTTCGCTCGAGTATTTTCACTCTCCTTTTGCGCTCTAACTTTTTCCAAAGCCGCCCTTTGCGGGTTTTCAGCCTTGCGAGCTCAGTTTTTATATTTTCTAATTTTCTGTGCTCTAACTTTTGCCTAGGTCGCCCTTTCGGGTTTTCGGCCTAATGAGCCTCTCAAGGATAGTATTTCTTCAACTTGTCCATATTGATCGGTTGAGAGAATTCTAAGCCATCTAAGTCCATCAGAACCACAGCTCCGCCTGACCAGATAGCTTTGATGATGTAGGGACCAGTCCAATTGGGTCTGAACTTGCCCCTCGGGTCGTGGATGGGAGCTCGGTTGTCTTTGAGCACCAAATCCCCTTCCTTTAGATTTCTGGACTTAACCCTCTTGTTAAAAGCCCGAGCAATCCTGCGCTGATAACTCTGAACGTGGTACAGTGCTTTCAGTCTCCTTTCGTCAAAGAGCATAAGTTCCTCGAACCTGCTCTGCTGCCAATCTGCCTCAGCTATCTGACACTCGGCCAATACCCGTAAAGACGGAACTTCAATTTCAATAGGTAGAACAGCCTCCATTCCATAAACTAACGAATACGGAGTTGCTCCGGTAGAAGTTCTAATTGAAGTCCTGTAGCCCCACAGAGCAAACGGCAACTTATCTGGCCAATCTCGATAGGTGTCCACCATTTTCCGCAGTATATGTTTGATGTTCTTGTTGGCGGCCTCAACTGCTCCATTGGTTTGCGGCCGATACGTAGATGACTTATGAAAAGCCACGTTATACTTTTCCAACAAGTCGACCACTTCTTTCTTAAAGTGGGATCCATTATCCGAGATGATCTCATTTGGCACCCCATAGCGACAAATGATGTTGTTTCTGATGAATTTTGCGACGTGCGACGCTTTCAATACCGCGTATGATTGGGCCTCGACCCACTTTGTGAAATAATCTATCGCTACGAGCATATACTCATGTCCGTTCGACCCCTTCGGGGTAACAGCTCCGATCACATCGATCCCCCATACGGAAAACGGCCACGGGGAAGTCATGTTGTACAACTTGGATGGCGGGATATTCATACGGTTTGCATGGATCTGGCATTTGTGGCATCGCCGAACAAAGCCGATACAATCCTCTTCCATGGTCGACCAGTAGTAACCCTGCCTAAGGATCTTTCTGGCCAACATTACTCCATTCGTGTGTGCACCGTACTCCCCTCCGTGGATGGCCTCCATCAGGCGCTTCAACTCTTCAGCTTCTACACAGAGCTTATGCATTCCCAGATGACCCCTTTTGTACAGCTTACCTCCGCAGATGATGAACTGAACAACCATTCTTCTAATGGCCCTTTTATCCTTGGCGCGTGCCCCTAGTGGATACGTCTCCTTTTCCAAGAAGTTCCAAATATCGTAATACCAGGGGTTGTCGTCTTGGGCCTCATCTATGGCGGAAATTGACTCGTATGCTGGCGCAAACTTCTGATCAATGATGACTGGACGCATCTGGACTCCCGACGGGATGTCTATCATGGAAGATAGAGTTGCTAACGAATCTGCAAACCTGTTGTTCTCTCTTACGAGGTGGGTGAAATTTAGTTTGTCGAACCGAGGAATTAACAAATCCAAGGTTTGGTGGTAAATTATCATCCTTTCCTCCTTGACCTTCCAGTCTCCTTTTGCTTGAGACACAACAAGATTCGAGTCCCCAATGACGTCCAACCGTCTTACCCCTAGCTCTAGGGCTGCTTCCAGACCAACAATACATGCCTCATACTCTGCCTCATTGTTCGAGACTCTGAACTGGAGCTTGAATGCTAAAGGGATACGGGAATCGTCAGGCGCTATCAGCAACACTCCTATCCCATACCCATACTGGTTTGACGCTCCGTCAAAGTACATCGTCCAAGTTTCATCCTCGATATGCAGAATGGTTTCATCTGGGAATAGGTACTCAACCGCTTCATCCCCCTCAACCGGGTGGTCGGCAAGGAACTCCGCTACCGCTCTCCCTTTCACCGACTTGCGTGTTACATACTTCAAGTCAAATTCGGAAAGCAATAGAAACCAACGAGCTAGCCTACCCGTAAGTGCTGGTTTCTCGAAAAGATATTTGATGGGATCCAAACGTGAAACCAACATTACAGAGTGAGTTAACAGGTAGTGCCGCAGCTTCCTGGTAGCCCATACCAAGGCCAAGCAAGCCTTCTCCAGTGGTGTATAACGGGTCTCGTAATCCAGCATCTTCTTGCTCAGATAGTAGATAGCCCTTTCCACTTTATCTTCTGACTCCTGCGCGAGCATGCAGCCCATGGTGGTCTCAATTACCGAAAGATACAATATCAACGGTCTCCCCGGTTCTGGCGGTGATAACACAGGCGGGTTCTGTAGATACTCTTTGATCTGCTCAAAAGCTGCTTGACATCGGCCGTCCCATTGGAATTTCTTTCCTTTCTTCAGGAGACCAAAAAGTGGTTCACAAGTCAAGGTTAATTTAGAGATAAACCGCCTTATGAATTGCACTTTACCTAGAAAGCCTCGCACCTCCTTTTCAGTCCTCGGTGGTGGCATTTCTAAGATGGCCTTGATTTTGGAAGGGTCGACCTCGATGCCCCTTTGCGTTATCAGAAATCCTAGCATCTTTCCTGCTGTAAGACCAAAAGTACACTTCTGGGGATTTAGCTGCAGCCGAAATTCTCTGATCCTTTGAAAAAACTTTTGTAAGGCGGTGTAGTGGCCCTCTCTTTCTTTGGACTTGACAATCATGTCGTCCACGTACACCTCGACCTCTTTATGGATCATATCATGCAATATTGTAGTTGCTGCCCGTTGATAGGTAGCTCCAGCATTTTTCAGCCCAAATGGCATCACTCGATAACAATATGTACCCCACGGGGTAGTGAATGCAGTCTTCTCCCGGTCCTTGGGCGCCATTACTATCTGATTATAGCCTGAGAAACCATCCATGAACGAAAGCAAGGCATGTCCTGCCGTGAAATCTATCAGTTCATCAATGTGCGGCAATGGAAAGTCGTCCTTCGGACTGGCCCTGTTCAAATCTCTGAAGTCTACACAGACCCGAATTCTGCCATCTTTCTTCGGCACCGGAACAATGTTGGCCAGCCAAGTCGGATACTCAGACACCAACAGGAAGCCTGCATCAATCTGCTTGGTGACCTCTTCCTTGATCTTAATGGCCCAATCAGGGCGGATCCTCCTGAGCTTCTGTTTGACAGGTCGGGCCTCGGGATCAAGAGGGATCCGGTGCTGTACAATCTCAGGATCGATTCCAGGCATGTCTTCGTAGGACCACGCGAAAACATCTTTGAAATCTTTTAACAAAGCGACTAAGCGCTCGTGTTCCTCAGAAGACAACGTGGACCCGATCTGGACCAGCCGCGGGTCCTTCTCAGTACCAACATTCACAGTAGTGATTTCATCCATTAAAGGTTTAACAAATCTTTCCTGCTCTTGATCAATTAACCGTTGCAAAACCGGAGGAATTTCTTCCTCGTCGTTTTCATCAAAATTTTGAAAATCCTGATTTAAGCAATAAATCAAAGGCACAGAAAAATACTCCGAAACCACATCCACGTCGTTCTCATTAAATACTTCCGAGCCGTCGGATTCTTCCGTTACAACAGACTCAAAAGAAAATGAAAAAGACGACCTAGACAGGACTGTGGTATCCGGGTTATCACCCCTGGGAATACCGGACCCAGACTCAGTTGAGCTGGAATCTGATTCCGACGTACAAGATTCGGTAGAATCAGATTCCGGCTCACTACCTGACCCGGTGCTGCTTGATAAAAAGCCTTCTTCATATTGCCAGATGAGAGAAGGTGCGATGGATGCATCCAAGATGGCTGATGGTAGGCCCGCAGCCACTTCATTCCCAATCACACATACCGAGGAACTATCCCCCAAGCACCTCTGTTCGATCGGAGGATCTGATAGCAGACATGCCAGCGCTGCCCCTATTTCATTTTCGGCGTCCTCAGACTGCACTTCCTTACTTTGCTCAGCCTCAGCCGATAGTTCTGCCTGCCCTTCGGCGATGTCATCCTCAGGTAACTGTAAATCAAAGAAAATCTCAAATCCCGGTACGCGCTTCTTCTCCGCATTGAGCCACGGCTCTAGGAAGCCACAGAACGGAAAGTCCTCCCCCTCCCGGATGAAACGTCCGTTCAGGGTCCCCCGAATGGGCTGGTGCATTAAGTCAAAGGGCTTTCCCATCTGTTTCGCCCTGGCCCTTCCGGCCATTTCCTTTCCTTTCCTTATCCAATCCTCTTTGGTAGGTAGGTAGCCCAAACCAAAGGTATGGGGGTTATGTGGCACTTCGGTCGATGCTACGGCACCTTTCCTACCGCTCTTGCCTAATCCCATCCCGGGGATGTGCTTGAGTTTGTTCATGAGATAGACTGCTTGGGCGCTGACATACACCCCTTCGTTAACTGCCATGATGTTCTGTACGACCCGAGCCTCGGCCAAGGTAAAACCTGATATGAACACATCTTCTATACGATGCTCAATTTCTAGAACAGGCGTAGATACCTCTGGGGGTGGATGAATTGATGAGTTTCCAAAAACAATGGCTACTCCCTTCCCGTAGGGGTATTTCACCACTTGATGTAAGGTAGAGGAGACCGCCTTTACCTGATGCAGCCACGGCCGTCCCAAAAGCAAGTTGAACGTTGCAGGAACCTCCAAGACATGGAAATCTATCTCGTGCTGTCCTGGCCCAACTTTTGTTTGAATCTTAACTGTCCCCATTACTTCCCGGCTTGTGTTGTCATACGCCCGAATCACCTGGGCCGTTGGCACAAAATCCGCGACTTTCAAACCAATCGCATAAGTTGTCCTTGCCGGGCAGACGTTGATGGCGGACCCCGTGTCGACAAGTACCACAGGTATCCATTTATCTCTGCACTCGACAGAGATGTAGAGCGGTTTGTTATGGTTCGCACCCTCGGGTGGCAGCTCTTTGTCAGAAAAACTCAATGCTGGGGAACTTCCTCCCGAAAAGACTAAGCCCACCAGCTGTTCGGGCGTGGTATCTATGGAAAGTTTGGCCTTATCCATGGCTGACAGGACAGCCTGCCTATGTACTCGAGAAGCCATAAGCAGTCCCCAGATGGAGATGTCTGCTTGTATCTTTTTCAATTGTCTCAATACGGCCTCATCTTCGAGTTGCTTCTCCATTTGTTTCTCTGCTTCATTATCTTTTCCAGACGCCTCTGGTTGATCTAGGTGTGGAGGCTTGAAATACCGTCCACTCCTAGTCATGTGATCGACTTCGCCGATATACCAGGTATCATCTGGTTGGTTACCTTTCCAATCCTCGTCCGTGTGGGCAAGACATAGATCGTCGTCTTCCCACCACATACCATCTGCGACTGACAAGCATCTGTCAGGTTCTGGCACAACTATCCCGATACTCGCAGTACCTTTTATCCCTATGCTCGCAGCATACTTCGTTTCCGTGACGGTTTTGACCCCCACGTGGCCTTTTGCTTTCCTGATCCTCTCAGAATCCTCGAATCTCTCTTGTTCTGACTGTGTCAATGCAGTAGATTGCTCACTGATCCCTGTACTCAAAATGCTCCATTCTCGAGCGAAACTCTCGACACCGGCGCTCTCCGGCGATGTATTCTGCTCTTCGACACTCCCGGCCGTCGTTGACATTCCTGCCCCTGCCGGGCCTTGTTCTGACTGGAACTCCTCTATTACATCCGGTTGATCGTCTAACCACCCCGTGGCTTCTGCTGACTCTTCATAATCGAACCAGTTGATGGCTGAGTCTTGGTCATCATTAAATTGGAACTTGACAACATCCTTTTCCACGGCCGTCAAATCATCCATTCCCTGTCCTGAATTGTCCCCTCGGATTACACACAGCTCTCCCCCGACTGGAAATTCGACATTTGGTCTATTCTGGCCCACTGGTGAAATGTAGTCACGCGGACTGTAAGCATTCCCAACATCATTCTCAGACTCCGCAGACTTCGGTTTGACAACCTCTTTCCTGTTCTCGATGGTCACCACCACTAGCTTGGGTTGGGTTATGGAGACGTCCATCATGCACAAATCGGTGCAATCAGGGAGGAAAACTTTAGGTTTAGGCAGGTAGGAGGGTGTGATGTAGATACTAGGATCGTAGGATGCGACCCCAGTGTAGATGAAGTTGATTCTTTTGGGTGGTGGAACTTGGTTATGTGTGGGGAGAGGATTTGTGGTAACATTGGGTTTCTCAGGAGGTAAAATCACCCCATTATCAATGAGATCTTGAATTTCATGACGTAAACGAAAGCATAGGTCGGTGTCATGACCGTGCTGCTGGTGGAACGCACAATACTTGGCCGAGTTGTGGGTGGCAGGCAGTCTTTCAGGTAAGGGCCGCGGCTCTAGGGGCTTCAGATGCCCTTTTCTGATCAAAACCCCCAAAGCTTTGGACAGGGGCATATAAAGTGGAGCGAAGGTTCTGGTGTTTCTGGAGGGTATTTGGCTGTTTGTGAGTTGCTTCCGGACGCACCGGAGAATGGTGTGGCTGCCGTATTTCTTGGGGAAAGGTTAGTGGTGACCATACTCACTTCGGAGGTCCTGGCAGTCGTAGCGCCACTCGGGCCTGCATTAGTACTACGATTGAAATTTCTGCGGGGTTGCTCCCGATCATTACCCTCTGTACTGACTGTTGAACCGATATCCTCTGTCTAGTTGCTTTCCGTTTAGTAACCGGGGGTAGAGAATGGTACACTGGTTGTCCTTCTATCAGATCCTCAGATCGATGGAGCCTGCGACCTCTGATCCAGAGTGCTTGGGGAATGTCTACCGGGTTGGATGCAATGATGCTAAACTACCTAACAAAAAGATAAATAAAGCAATAAATAAACCAACAACTAGACAGCACAACGGCATAGAATAAACAAATAATATACAGTTGGATATTCAAAACACATGGTCGATAAGCCGAACACACTGTTCCTCGACATTTGATCGCTGTTCTCAACATCTCTATTCCCAATACTGAACCCTGATACCCGCAGATAACGGATTCTCTTAAAACTGATACTGATGCCCTCAGGCCTGATGCCCAGACTTACAAACTGGTGTGTTCATTTCCCTGCAGAAATACATTCTAACAGCACATAGCAAGTAAAGAGAGCCAAAACACCCCTATGTTGGGGTAGGGTTTCCCTGTCCTATTTTGTCAGGAGCTAGGGTTTCACTACGCACACAGCGGTTCTCAAACAACCTAATATCGGGTAAGCAGCCTGTCCTAATTTGGAATGGTCACTATGGATCCGAATATGCATTAGGTCGAATGGTCAAAAAGGGTGCCCCGGTAACCGGGGTTTGTGTTCCCATGCTGTCAGAGCCCATAGCCGGTCAACCTTACGGACATGCCTTGACAAGACAAGCCTCCGGCAAACCGTTCAGGAATGGCAGATGGCAAACACTGTGTTCCTAGGCGCACCAATGCACATGCAATGCAAAAAAAAAAAAAACACATAAATGAGATCAAAACAGGATATCACAAGTTTGAGTCAAGCTCTCTAAATATCCCCAGCAGAGTCGCCAGAAACTGTAACAAGCCCCGACGCCCCGGGAGGATGAGTCCCGTTCTGTTCATTTGGGGTTACTACAGTTCGGACTCGACTTGTGTCACGGTTCTTAATCTGAACCAAAGAGTCCAAATTTGGCAAATCGTTTTGAGAAACAGATTTTTGAAAAAGTAGTGCCAAACATGGACTGCTTTGCCAGATACAGAGTCGCCACCTAAATATTTTAAAATGGGGGAATTTAGGAAACCCTGACTCGGTGTCGAAGGCCACATGTCCGTCATCACCGGAGTTGTCTCGGCTCGGGAGCTTGGGTACGATCAGGGAAGGTCAGCTATGAGCACCCCCTTTCGCCCGGTCTGAAGACCGGCCTCTACTAACCGTGATATCCGTATTTGAAAACTTTATGTGTTCTTATCCCATTTATTAGCCAATAATTACTACGTTATGCGTGCAGCAAACAAGTATAGACCAAATTGCCCAAATTGGAACAAAACATTCCATGTTCGTTCTGAAAATGGTTTGCTACTCGCAAGTAGGCTAAAATACAGATTTTGCCACCCTCAAGTGGGGGTTTTTAGAAAAGACGGTTTTGCCACTATCTAGTGGGCTTAAAACAAATATAGTTTTAACGCATTATCCCAATTTAAGCAATTTGACCTCCACCCACAGGCATTCAAGCAATTTATCTCATGTAAACACTTAGCCGCATGGCAAGCATACTATTATGGCAACGTTCACACGCATGTTGGATGCTAAAGCATAACCACTTACATTGTACTCCGTGCCAAAACAATAAACTAGTTAGCAAATGTGCGTGTCCTAGTTCATGTTATTTTGCCTAATGCAACACATACAAGGTGCAATTCTAGTTAGGCTCGGTTAACCTAGATATGGCATACGATATGCAACCAACTGATTCATGTATTCAATTTTGGAATTTGAAAATACGAATGTGGTTAGTATGATGTACCGAGCCCGGTGCATGTTAACAGATGCATGAATGCACGCATGCATATCATAAGGTATGCTAATTTCAAAAATGCCCTAATCTACCATCATAAGCTGGTAAATAAAAGGGAAGAAAGAAATGGGGATTGGAAGACATACACACACTCACCCACACTTATTACATGTTTACCCTCACTCAGAGGGTTCGAATTAATATTACAGTCCCAAAATAATGAACAAATAAAATTATTACAAAATTTCCTAATTAATTAAAAGAAAGGAAGCAAAAGAATGAAGAGGGTGGCCACAGCCTCTGCCTCGGGGCGCGCAGATGATGCATGCTCGAATCCGTCCTGCCCGGAAAACCCATACTATACTCCTGTCGCCTCTGTTTGTACTGCCTCGTCTTTCTAAAAATTGCCAATGTACTGGAGCAAGCTCCTTGCATCCTGCAGAGAACCATCGGCCAGACAGAATTGCCACCGGCACTTCAAAATTACCATCGGCACTTTATTGGATTCATCGGCACTCCAGATAGTGCCGGTCGGCACTAAATTCTGCCGGTCGGCAGAAACTTCCTGCAGAAGACAATTTGACAGCAAACCGAGAACAGACAGTGCATGGCATGGAGTTTTTAGACACATGTGAGCATGGTCATACTTCTTATCATATTTTGAACTCAAAGAAGCGTGACTTTCGATCCTTGAACCATCAATGGTACATGGCGGGTCAAAGGACCGAATTTGCCATTTGATATGAAGATGTATGCAACAAACAACATGAAAACCGGGGCCTTATCAAGTTGGAGTCAAAGGTCCCGACGACCGGGAATCAAGGCACATTACATCACTTGAAGTATGAATGGTCCTTGATTCCCACACTTGGTTTGACACCCCAAACCAAGTAAATGCAATGCATGTAATGCTCACAAGCCTCAAATGTATCATGCCACCAAGATGTAAAGCACAACAAGCATTATGCAACCAACATGACAAAATGTATAATACCAAGCGTACAAGATACAAACATGATGCAAACATGGGGCAAATTGACCATGGGATTGATGTGCTACAAAGATTAATGGAACAACTATGCAACAAACATGGAGCAAGCATGCAAGAGGGCTTAAAATGGCAAAGGGGCAGGCCCTCACCCTTCTCAAAACAGTGGCCAAAAGTGCTCAAAATGATGGACAATCAACTCATGTGAACAAGCAAACTTATGATCCCAAAGTTAAGGCACAAAAAGGAAACATTTCACCCTCATTAACATGACTACTCATGGCATGATTAAAGCAAAGCAAAAACAAAATTTGTGCATGCAAAATAGGACCCCAAAGACTCCTAATATGGCAGCTAAAGTATCACCCATGAAGCATATGCACTAAGGCTCATTCTTAGGCATAAGAGGACACACCCTCAAGGCATGAAGGAGGCCATGCATGCACACATATAAGCATGATTCTTGGACTAAAAAAATGATCCTTAGATGATGTTAAATCATGAGGGTAATCACAAACGTACATGTTAGAGGCCATCATGCTCAAAGCTTTTAAGCCAAAATACAAAGCAACCCTAACAAACATGTCAAGCATGGCTAAATGGATAACCAACAAACCTTAAGCATGGAAAGACATCACTAAGAACTTCATGGAACTAAGCCAACTCTCACAAGAATCATGGCCTAACCATGAGATGCATTTCTAAGCAAGATGGAGCAATACAAAGCAAGTGTTACAAGCATACAAAGAGGCCCAAATCTGACAAAAAACAGAGGTTACATATGACCTAAGATGCCTAAAAAAATGCTGAAATGAAGCTAAGAGACATCAAGCACACATGCTACCCTTTTGAGCCCAAAAAAGTAAGTAAACAAATCATGAAGGGAGAGGGGTGTCCCTCCCCTATGAAAGACTTCAAACCATCCTTTTTGACACTAAAATACACTGATTTTTAGTGATGAAAAGATCAAAATGCTGAAGTGAACAAAACCTTATCAAAGAGGCACCAAAATAGACCAAACAAGGCCTATGAGGGTGAGTTTGCACTCAAACCACAAAGTGACCTTAATGAAAGTCTTAGAGCAGGGAAATATGAGCCTTTTTTATTTTATACACAAGAGCTAAAACAGTAAACAAAGTAGGTAGAAAACCAATGCAAGTTTGGGGAATAAAAATGAAGATGCTCACCCTTGAAGAACCCTTGAAGAACAAATGGTCTAGCCTCCTTCTTTGGATCAAAACCAGTCCAAAACTCAAGAAACAACTCCTCCAAGTCCCTCAATCTCGGAGTAAGGTGTAATGGTGTGTGTAATGGTGCAAAAGTAAGGTAAAACACACCTTTTGAGCCAAGAAACACACACAAGAAGGGAGAGGGAGAGAGGTATAGATATAATATGTATCTATATCTCCAAAGGCTGGTTTTTGCTTCTGTTTTTCTAACCTAGAACCAAGAGGAAAGCCCCTCTCTTATAAGGATCCCTCTTGCAAAGCTTATTCAACAAGCTTGGCTAGAGGGAAATCCCTCCATACACGTGTATGGAGGGGGGGAGAGTTGGTGCCAGCTATCACAGCTGGCACAAAATATCTCCATAAAGTGGATGAACAGTGGTCGGCTGCCCAAAAATGCTATTTCGGCAAAAAACAGTGCCGACCGGCAATAAAGTGTGCCGACCGGCAAACAAAAGTGCCGATGGCAGAAAATGACCAGCCGGTGGCCTCCAGCCACTGCCGGTGGTGTGTGGGGATGCCTCATAAGGCATTCCCTGCCCTTTCAAGGCAAAACACAAGTGTTTGGTGCAAAACCAGACACTAAACAGTCGAGTTCGGGGATCCTGAGGCAAGGCACGCGAGCCGAGACCTCCGGAAACTCCAAACGAACACAATCATGGATGATCACCGAGTGTTCAAACGGTGACGTCCGAGTCTTGAGGACGGTCAAAAATGGGGTGTCTACAAAAGCCTATGGCCTACATTAGTAACCTTGATTGCACTTTGTAAGGGTGCTTGCCTAAGGTCTACCCGAGTTTCCCAAGCTTACGTCATAATTTGTGATAGTAGGGGCATGTGTTTGTGCTGCCCTTGTCCTATTCTAAATCCCAACTCATTTGTGTTGTTAGTCTTGTTGCTTTTTTACTTAAAAATTTTGTTTTTGAAACTAGAAATACAGCCCCAACAAAACCAAAAAGTTTAGACAAAGCCATCTAGGATAGAGGATAACAATTTTGGAAGGAATGGAAGCAAACTTTTCTGAATTTTTCAAAAATTTAAAAATCTCATACTTAACCATTATGCAATATGTGAAGCCAAATTCAGTGGTTGGGATTGGGATCCTAATGCTTAAACTACATGGATGAAGAATTGAAAATTAACACAGTTCTGTGAAGTGAATAAGTTAAGGAATAGGTCTCATTTCTCGGAGTAATTTGAAAAACAGGACCATGAATTACCTTCTCTTTTTTTTTTCTTTTTTTTTTTTTGCAATTAAAATTTCTAAGTGAAGCACGTTTTGCTAAAAAAATCAATTTATTTATTTTTTTGATATACCATGAGATCACATTGCATAGGAAAACATATTCAAAACTGAAATGTCAAAATATAATATGCCATCTGTTTTTTTTTTTTTTTTTTTTGTGTGCGTGTGTGTGCGCGCGCGCGCGCGCTTGCTTTGGCCTGTTTTGCACTGTCTCAATTCTCAAACTTGAATAGTTGATGCAAACAAATGCCCACCCCCTTTTTATGTGTTCCATAGTTTCCCAAACAAAGTAACTAATATAACAAAAGAAGTAAATAAATATAGAAATGAAGGTATCCAACTCAAAATCAGCAAAACATCTCTCTCATATTTGCATATTAAATTCCCACATACCAAGTGCTTATTTTAAAACCTTGAAACAAACATATCATTGTCTGTTTGGATGTTTTTACTTATTAGCAGAAATTAGTTGAGATTTGCATGAAATCCCACATCGAACAAACACGAGAGAGAAGAGGCTAGCATGAGTGTATAAATGAGGAGCAGGTAGCAACATAAAACGTACTTACCTGGACGGGGTCAATGGGTGATCAACAAGACCCATGGCCTATAGCGATCCCGGTATTCCCTGTTGTTATTGAACTGTAATCCGGACTTGGTTCCGTAGATTCGTTGTTGTCTTATCCTCATTTCTATCCCTTACTCTTTGTTTT
Organism: Camellia sinensis; assembly: GCF_055761805.1. NCBI lineage: Eukaryota > Viridiplantae > Streptophyta > Magnoliopsida > Ericales > Theaceae > Camellia > Camellia sinensis. The sequence goes on from NC_138962.1 coordinate 107,603,805, forward strand.
AGAGTTTTGGGTTGTGTTAGGCAAGTTGGGAATTAGTTGGTTGTGTTTTAAAGCTTTGAAATTTTGCCCAAGTTTTGGTCTCTCCGCTCGAGCGGCGGTTTGGACGCTCGAGCGTGAATTTCCTTCTCTCAACATTTTGGTCGTCTACAGAAAATTCTGGGAGAGTGCATCCGGCGCTCGAGCGGATCTTTGGACGCTCGAGCGTGAACCTGTGTCTGACGCTCGAGCGGGGTGTTGTACGCTCGAGCGGACCTGTTTTTATATCAGTCCGTGAAATCACCTTTTTGATCACTTTTTGATTTTCTTTCTCTCTTACTTTTTCAAAACCTCCATTGGAGAGCACCTCACTCTAAAACCGAACTTCTCTCTTAGGATTGATCTAGCTAGAGTGTTTTCCTCACCTTGGGCCTTTGTAAGAAGTGTGTTGATCGTCGAGGGCTTTGTTGTGATCCAAGAAATTTGGGATTTGGAGCACTTTGATTTCGGGTCGTCTTCTCTATTTGAGTTCTCCATTTGAGGTAGGGATTCTCTTTGTTCTTTTTCAATACTTCGTCTATAGATAGACATGTGGTAATTTTGTATTGCATAAAAATATATCCATGTTGGATTTGTTGAAATCATGTGAAGGAACCTAGGGTTGGGTGTTGAAAAATGGTTCTGTTGTCATTAATGGTTGTTTTGGGCTAATTGGAGTGTAAATTAGCATGTTGTAGTTGATAGAAGAAAAAGGCCTAAATCATATTTTGATTGATAAATTAAAATGGAGAATAGTGAATCTATATTGTAAATCTCTATTGTTGAGGTGGGTTGGGTGAAGGTGTTAATGCCTAAGGGATTAACTTGGCTTTCGAATGGTTTGAAATGAATGTAGTGGACTAATGTGAGTTATGACTTTAATATCAATGGAAGTGGCTTTGTAAAACAAAGGAATAAATTTGGTTTGTAACAACAAAAGTGACAAAGTTGATTTTGTGAAAACAAAAGGGATATGGAACTTGTTTTGTGAATTGGGAAAGATATTTTGAAATACGTATGAAAATTGGATTGTTGTTTCGTGAGTGTTGAACACACAAATGTGTGAAATTGTACCTTGAACTACCATGTTGATGTGTTGTCGGGTTTGTGGTCTCATAGTAATTGAGTCTTTAATAGATGTACTAAATATTTGCATCTAGAGGTTTTGTCCTTGGTCATCGGTGGAGGATGACGTGGTTGTGTGGAATTGTTGTGTATGCATTACACCATTGTTGATTGAACATCTTATGTGATGAAATATTGAGATGCATTAAATATGTATGCTTGTTAGGGAGGAGAGAGGGGTTGTACTCCAGTGTGTGTGAGAAGATAGGGGATGAACTCCACACACCTATGTGTTCATATACTTTAACACATTGTTTGTACGTGGATGGTTTATGTATATAAGTTGTACATGTTGGTTATGCCCTGCTGCATTTCAATTTGTGGTATTACACCTTGCGCTGATAATCAGAGGTACCGTTACCTTCCAGCTAGCGCCTGGTAAACTGACTGCGCTGAGAATCTAAGGTACCACACCCTTCCAGCTAGTGCCTGGTAAACTGGTATGTTGTTGTGAAGAGGTGTATCTTTGGCTTACTATGCACATGGCTAGTAGAGCAAAGTTTTGTTGTTGATATTTTAGTGTGTTTAGGGAATATCATGGATTGTGTTGATTATGGTTCTGGAGGGCCGAGTTGCCTCATTGGTTTATCTTATGCACGTTGGTGAGTTGTTATTCCTTTTTTTTAACAGTACTTGTATAGAGTTGATTGTATCGGGAAAAAGCCAAAATGTCATATTTGTCTTTTGGAAAGTGTGAAGGAGAACGAACTTTTTAAAGAAACATATACTTTGAAAAGCATATCTGTGTATATTTGGAAAATGGAAGAGTGTGGTGGGCTTAGTGAAATTATTTCCTAAGGTATTGTTAATGTTATGAAAGAGTGGGAACGGGGATTAATGAAAAGAAAAGGAAAGATGAATCGCCTACGGCGTTGATTGAAATTGTTGTTTTCAAGAAATGTTCTTACTTATGTTATTTTTGTATAAATTGTCACATTACTATTCTAGTATGAGAATTGGTGTTCATGATCATAGCTATCTGTAAGTTGTTATTGTTGAGGATCATGTTGAGTTCCCTTCGGGACTATATGTTCATCCCACGTTGTTGAATTCTTTTCAGGTATTAAGCAGGTTGGGCTGCAAGATTTGGATCTACTTAATTACTGGCCACGGGGCCTCAGTTATGTTGGCGGAATGCCATTGTTGTGAAAGGGTTACACCCTTCTTCTTGTACCTTAAGTGATGTAAGCCCAAGGGCAATTTATTAAGTATGTTCATGTAATATTTACTTTGCATACGAATGAGAGAATGTTAATCACTTCTACAGATTGAATGTATGAGTTTATTTCCGCATGTTATCCTTGAAATTGAATTAAGTTAATGGATTTGGTAACGACTTCGAGTAATAAAAAGTGGGGCGTGACAATTTGGTATCAGAGCGAGCCGGGTTTGAATACTTTCGGCTCGTGGGAAGTGGTTTTTACCACAGTGGGTTTACTACGTATTGTAAGGACGTTGCATATAGATATCATGAAAGTTAGGACTTATGTGTTGCATTTATGTGAGCATGGGATTCAGTCTACTGGATAATATTCATAGTCGGTGAACTTACTTTGAGGTCCTTTTGGAAACACGCCTGATCAACGTGGTTTCTGATGGGAATTCCTTGAGAGTTCTGAGATGAGTGGCTATCCTTGTGGACTTGATTCGATTATGTGTTTATCTGTCTAAATGACTGTATGCAAGAGAGGTGTATATTTTGTGACTTAGTAGTGAAGTGTGCCTCGGAGAAGGCTATTGTGTTGTGCACTAAGCGTGGTGTTTGCTTTTGTGCTTTATAGGATGTCTACACGAGGAAGTAGAGGACGGTTGAGTAGTAGGAGTGTCGGTAGGGGCACAGCAGTTCCTTTAGCACCCGCCGTTGCAACATCGGCTGTCGGCGAGGACGTCGCACGTGAGATTGTGAGAGCAGTGCAAAACGCCCTAGCTCGCACTGAGGGCGGCAGCGGGCATGCTCTCAAGCTTACTAAGGAGTTTTTCCGCTCCGGTCCACCAGAGTTTGTGGGGGAGGCTAAACCATTGGAGGCAGAAAGCTGGTTGGAGCAGATTACCAAGACTCTTGATATGCTCAGAGTCGAAGATGAGGAGTTGAGGGTTTCTTTGGCGACTTTTCAGTTGAAGAGTGATGCGAGTTATTGGTGGAAGCATGTTAAGAGTACGGTAGGTGGCACGTGGGTTGCTTTTACCGAGGCCTTTTTGGCCAAGTATTTCCCTCCTTCTGCACGGGAAAGGTTGAGGGATCAATTTTTGGAGTTGCGTCAGGATGATACTCCTGTGGCACAGTTTGAGATGCGGTTTGCTAGCTTGTCGAGGTTTGCTCCAGAGTTGGTGGCAACAGAGGAGCGTCGTTGTTTTGAGTTTGAAAGGCGGTTGTGTTTTGATATTCGGGAGAAGGTAGCTGGATCCTTTTGGAAGGATTATTATTATTTAGTTGAGGCAGCGGCCCATGTGGAGGCCATGGTTACGAGTGATGATGGGGTTAAGGAGAAGACCATTGCGGTAAGTCCTTCGGTTCCTAAATACTCTAGGCTCAGTAAGGGGTGGAGGCAGAAACATGCTCAGTCGGGGGCTGGTTCCTTTTCTTCGTCAGGGGTTTCGGATTCTTCTGTTGGGAGGTCCGGGGAGGTGCAGGTTTCAGACCAGTCTCAGCGTAGGGGGTCTGGTGGTTGTTTTACTTGTGGTCAGCTGGGCCATGGTAGACGTCTTTGTCCTTTGCGTGTAAGTTCTTCGGGTGTTTCAAAACCCAGTCAGACTCAGTTGTACTAGTCCAGTCAAGGGCGCTATCGGTACCAGAAACGGGCAGGCCAGGCTTCGGGAGCCTCGCGAGGGGCGACTTATTAGTTAGTCCTATAGTATTACCCTGGAGGGGGACTTTTGTATTGTTGACCGGTGTTGTATTATGTGAATCATCTTGTTATTGACCGGTGTACTGTTGGATGCTGAGGCACCATGTTTTTGTATAGTATATATATGTACTTTGTTGTTGTTGGTTTAACCCTCATGTATTGTGGTGTATGAATGGAACCTCGAATCCTCTTTTTCTGTTGAGGAGTTGTTGAAGGGATCAATGATCCTGATGTTGTTGCTTGCTTGGTACCTGTATGTTGGTTCGTGTTTTGGGCCTTGCTACTTAGTGAGTCCGTGGTGACCCTATCGGTTGTATTGGGGTAGTGTTTGTGGTGTGGTTGGTTATCAATTGTGGGGGTATAGTTTGTGAGTGGATGCTGGCAGCATTCTTTGGAGGGAGAACAGTTTGAGTTCTAGAGTAATGAGAATAGCGTTGATCAAAATTGTCCTTCGTGATTGGGTTGTTGTAATTGAGGTTTACCAAGTCAGTTTTCGGTCGAGGAGATGAGCAGGCTTGCTGCATAGCCATAGAGGGGAGGTAGTAATCCCTTTAAACACAGTGTTGACGTGGTTTAATTTTAGGAGATCCGTTGAGCTTCCTAAGTTTGGGGGTTTGTGTGGGGAACTCCGTGTTTGTGGTTAGTGGCACTTCAGTGTGTGATTTACTGGGAGTGGTGAATTGTTGAGTTGATTAGTCAGCTTGTGTTACAAGGTTTTGGGTTGGCATCGGTCACCGTGAGGTTAGTCTCATTCGTTGTAGACTTTGTGTGTTGATTGAGGAAAACCGAAACTAATCATCCGGTTGCGTCATTGAATATGACGGTTATAATAATACAGCAATTTGTGTATTGAATGATCATTGTGAATGATCAGATTTTCTTTTTACATTATATATGTATATTGTTTGGGAGGAGATAGGGGATGGACTCCGATGACACAGCACCAAAATGTGTATCTGTTGAAAGACTGATATAGCTCATATGCTTATCTATTGTGAAGTGAAAAAAAAAAATGTTTTATATGAGTTACTATCTCATTTAAATTGTTGATCAGGTTCTGAACCATATTTATGATTTTAACTTGGTTAAGTAAAGAGAGGCGGAATGAAATTGCAAAACCATGAATTTCTTATGCCTTATGTGTTGATAGTACTGTTGTTATTTCTATTAGCTATTATTATAGAAATGTTATGTTCTGTGTTGGTTATGGCATCACTGTGTGAGTGATGGTGGTTGATGATGTTATTTCGGAAAGAAATGGAAAACAAAAATTTTCTGGTGGTTGGGCCACCTAAAGATGTTGTTCAGAAATTGATTTAATTCAAGGGTTTAGAGGAATTCCAAATGAATCTTTTGGCAAAAAAAAAAAAAAAAAAAAAAAAACTGTGCATGGTTATGTGTTTTGGACAACATCGTGTTGGTGAGAAAATTTATACAAAGTTTTTGAGTTTTGCGTTGAAAATGCAAGGTTTATTTTGAAATGTCTCATGAGCAAGAAAATGTTTTCCTTATATTAATGTGAAAGATTTGCCTTGAGTATCCTTTTATTGGAGTAATGGTTGTTGAGTAGTGACTTAGCTTGAAGCGCTGGTCAGATGATGGTAAACTGGTTCGGAAGGGTTGATTTGTTATGGCTTTTATGCCTACAGTGTTGTCGTTCGGAACGTGTTCCCTTGGTTAGTCTCTTCCTTGGTAAGAGTGGATTAAAGGTTTGTAGTGAGAGTAGTTTCTTTCCTAGTACCCGGGTGTTGGTGTTGTGTGATCAGTTGGCCATGTGTTTTGGCGCATCCTTAATTTCGGGGAAGAAATTCTTTAAGGGGGGGAGGTTATAGCGATCCCGGTATTCCCTGTTGTTATTGAACTGTAATCCGGACTTCGTTCCGGAGATTCGTTGTTGTCTTATCCTCATTTCTATCCCTTACTCTTTGTTTTAGAGTTTTGGGTTGCGTTGGGCAAGTTGGGAATTAGTTGGTTGTGTTTTAAAGCTTTGAAATTTTGCCCAAGTTTTGGTCTCTCCGCTCGAGCGGCGGTTTGGACGCTCGAGCGTGAATTTCCTTCTCTCAGCATTTTGGTCGTCTGCAGAAAATTCTGGGAGAGTGCATCCGGCGCTCGAGCGGATCTTTGGACGCTCGAGCGTGAACCTGTGTCTGACGCTCGAGCGGGGTGTTGTACGCTCGAGCGGACCTGTTTTTATATCAGTCCGTGAAATCACCTTTTTGATCACTTTTTGATTTTCTTTCTCTCTCTTACTTTTTCAAAACCTCCATTGGAGAGCACCTCACTCTAAAACCGAACTTCTCTCTTAGGATTGATCTAGCTAGAGTGTTTTCCTCACCTTGGGCCTTTGTAAGAAGTGTGTTGATCGTCGGGGGCTTTGTTGTCATCCAAGAAATTTGGGATTTGGAGCACTTTGATTTCGGGTCATCTTCTCTATTTGAGTTCTCCATTTGAGGTAGGGATTCTCCTTGTTCTTTTTCAATACTTCGTCTATAGATAGACATGTGGTAATTTTGTATTGCATAAAAATATATCCATGTTGGATTTGTTGAAATCATGTGAAGGAACCTAGGGTTGGGTGTTGAAAAATGGTTATGTTGTCATTAATGGTTGTTTTGGGCTAATTGGAGTGTAAATTAGCATGTTGTAGTTGATAGAAGAAAAAGGCCTAAATCATATTTTGATTGATAAATTAAAATGGAGAATAGTGAATCTATATTGTAAATCTCTATTGTTGAGGTGGGTTGGGTGAAGGTGTTAATGCCTAAGGGATTAACTTGGCTTTGGAATGGTTTGAAATGAATGTAGTGGACTAATGTGAGTTATGACTTTAATATCAATGGAAGTGGCTTTGTAAAACAAAGGAATAAATTTGGTTTGTAACAACAAAAGTGACAAAGTTGATTTTGTGAAAACAAAAGGGATATGGAACTTGTTTTGTGAATTGGGAAAGATATTTTGAAATACGTATGAAAATTGGATTGTTGTTTCGTGAGTGTTGAACACACAAATGTGTGAAATTGTACCTTGAACTACCATGTTGATGTGTTGTCGGGTTTGTGGTCTCATAGTAATTGAGTCTTTAATAGATGTACTAAATATTTGCATCTAGAGGTTTTGTCCTTGGTCATCGGTGGAGGATGACATAGTTGTGTTGAATTGTTGTGTATGCATTACACCATTGTCGATTGAACATCTTATGTGATGAAATATTGAGATGCATTAAATATGTATGCTTGTTAGGGAGGAGAGAGGGGTTGTACTCCAGTGTGTGTGAGAAGATAGGGGATGAACTCCACACACCTATGTGTTCATATACTTTAACACATTGTTTGTACGTGGATGGTTTATGTATATAAGTTGTACATGTTGGTTATGCCCTGTTGCATTTCGATTGGTGGTATTACACCTTGTGCTGATAATCAGAGGTACCGTTACCTTCCAGCTAGCGCCTGGTAAACTGACTGCGCTGAGAATCTAAGGTACCACACCCTTCCAGCTAGCGCCTGGTAAACTGGTATGTTGTTGTGAAGAGGTGTATCTTTGGCTTACTATGCACATGGCTAGTAGAGCAAAGTTTTGTTGTTGATATTTCAGTGTGTTTAGGGAATATCATGGATTGTGTTGATTATGGTTCTGGAGGGCCGAGTTGCCTCATTGGTTTATGTTATGCACGTTGGTGAGTTGTTATTCCTTTTTTTTAACAGTACTTGTATAGAGTTGATTGTATCGGGAAAAAGCCAAAATGTCATATTTGTCTTTTGGAAAGTGTGAAGGAGATCAAACTTTTTAAAGAAACATATACTTTGAAAAGCATATCTGTGTATATTTGGAAAATGGAAGAGTGTGGTGGGCTTAGTGAAATTATTTCCTAAGGTATTGTTAATGTTATGAAAGAGTGGGAACGGGGATTAATGAAAAGAAAAGGAAAGATGAATCGCCTACGGCGTTGATTGAAATTGTTGTTTTCAAGAAATGTTCTTACTTATGTTATTTTTGTATAAATTGTCACATTACTATTCTAGTATGAGAATGGGTGTTCATGATCATAGCTATCTGTAAGTTGTTATTGTTGAGGATCATGCTGAGTTCCCTACTGGACTATATGTTCATCCCACGTTATTGAATTCTTTTCAGGTATTAAGCAGGTTGGGCTGCAAGATTTGGATCTACTTAATTACTGGCCACGGGGCCTCAGTTATGTTGGCGGAATGCCATTGTTGTGAAAGGGTTACACCCTTCTTCTTGTACCTTAAGTGATGTAAGCCCAAGGGCAATTTATTAAGTATGTTCATGTAATATTTACTTTGCATACGAATGAGAGAATGTTAATCACTTCTACAGATTGAATGTATGAGTTTATTTCCGCATGTTATCCTTGAAATTGAATTAAGTTAATGGATTTGGTAACGACTTCGAGTAATAAAAAGTGGGGCGTGACATGGCCTAGGTTAGTGACCTCCATTGCACTTTAGAGGGGTGCTCGCCTAAGGTCTACCCAAGTGGTGGAGCCTACGTCATAATTTCTGGTAGTGGGGGCTTGCGTTCGCTCGGTCTCTAACCTGAAAATTGTTCCAAATTTTTGTTGTGGTTGATTTCTAGCATAACCGGGGGTTAATCTCTTATGCCCTTTGTAGTCTTGATGGTGAGAAAGTTTTGTATTTCGCCTCCTTCTAAAATAATAATTCTAACTAGCATATCACCCGTGCTATGCACGGATTGTGTTTACAATTATCTATATATGTGAATTGTGATTTTTAATTTTTTTTAATTTTTTTTAAATGTCTTCTTTTTTTCCTTTTTTATATTATATTAAAGTTTAATATTTTGATAATAATCATATGTATTGGACTTTTAAAATAATTAAATTTATTTTTTTTATTATATTATATTAAAGTTTAATATTTTGATAATAATCATATGTTGGACTTTTCAAGAAATTTTTTTTATGCTTGTTCTTAATGTATTAAAGTGTTATTATGAGGGATAATAATCATATGTGTTGGGACTTTTCAAAGAATTCATATGTGTTGGATTTCAAAGAATTTTTTTATACTTGTTCTTAATGCATTAAAGTGTTATTATGAGGGTAAGACTTGGGAGTTGGGAGAAGTTAATAAATGCAAAGTTTTTTTTTTAAATAAAAAAATCAGGAAATTTAGATTGGGAGATTGGAGCTCCCATAAGGCTTGGGGTTAAAAGCCCCATTTTGCTTAATATATAGTATAGATATATATGTGAATTGTGATTTTTAAATTTTTTTTATTTTTTTTAAATGTCTTCTTTTTTTATTTTTTTATATTATATTAAAGTTTAATATTTTGATAATAACCATATGTGTTGGACTTTTCAAAGAATTAAATTTCTTTTTTTTATTATTATATTATATTAAAGTGTAATATTTTGATAATAATCATATGTGTTGGACTTTTCAAGAAATTTTTTTTATGCTTGTTCTTAATGTATTAAAGTGTTATTATGAGGGATAATAATCATATGTGTTGGGATTTTTCAAAGAATTCATATGTGTTGGATTTCAAAGAATTTTTTTTGTACTTGTTCTTAATACATTAAAGTGTTATTATGAGGGTAAGACTTGGGAGTTGGGAGAAGTTGATAAATGCAAAGGTTTTTTTTTTTTTAAAATAAAAAAATCAGGAAATTTAGATTGGGAGATTGGAGCTCCCACAAGGCTTGGGGTTAAAAACCCTTTTGCTTAATATATAGTATAGATTTTATTTCTAAACCTATAGGCAAATTAAAAAGCCACGGGCATACGTTTTATTCTCAAACTCCCAGCAGTAGAATGATATATATTAGAGTGATATATAACCACACACATCATTAGACGAATGAATCACGTGTTTTCAATAATGAACTTGAATTCCCAATGACGGAATGATATCTCTATCTCTGATGAGATGGGGTTGTTGGGTTTCTTTTCTCATCATCTAAATAAGGTGAATCATTCAAATTTTATGGATCTCCTCGTGAGTCATGCATGGGTCATGCTACTATTGACTCCCAACCTAGGTCTAAACCCAACCCAATTTCCAACAACAAAAATGTTTGAAGGTGGGCCTCACCTTATGTTTTGATGTTTTAGTTTGTGATGTTGCATTTTATTTATTTATTTATTTTTTTAATGTATTGTCACATCATTAGAGTTGGCATTAGAGTTTCAACTCTAGTGCTCTCTATCATCACTCTTCTAACAAAACCATTTAAAATGACAAGGATTATTTGCAAATTTTGGCCAGTTTTCAATATCAAAAGGCCTTATTTCATCAAAGCAGTTCCACCTTTTCCTGTTTCATCAGTTCTATTGTTATGAACCACTATTTTCATTAACAACTCTACTGGGCAGTAGTATGAATAAAAGAGAGAGTTGTTTTGTTATCTAATAATTTTATTTGAACGCCTAAACTTAGGGGTGTTTTGACGCTAGAGCAGGGTTCCATCATCTCTAGTTTGGCAGCAATACGAGCAACACAACCATCGGCAATATTGTTGAGATACACCATTGGTGTTTTACCTATCAACTGTACATGTCAAAACAACAAGATGAGTATGATAAACAGTGTCCCTTAATCTTAGGCTCCAGAAAAAATAAATAAATAAATAAATTTGGGATGAACGCGGCTTACTTCAGTAACATCTTTTGCAATGGCACACTTCTCTGCCATTTTGGTCTGATCACTGAGAACACCTAAAAGAGTCAAAGAGATCATAAATAAAAATCAGAATAATGTTCAACGTACTATAGAAAAGAAGAACTAATATTTTGAAATCTTAGTGTTGGTGCATAATGTATGCACTGTACATTTCACTATTTAAATTATTTTCTATATTCATCACTTTTATATGTATAAACCCATGAATTGTGTAATGTGAATTGTGTATCTTCAATATATGTAAATGACAACTAGAATAAGTAATAGTATTGTCGAATTAAGTCAAACAGTAACTGACAAAACAATAAATGAAACAGTGTTATATAGTCAAAGGTGAATAGTAAATATTAAATGTTATAATAGTGTTTAATTCAATAAGTGCTGAAGCAAGTGAAAAAGAAAATGAATGTTGACTGATGTGTAATAGATACATGGTGTAAAGTAGTGTTTTGAGGAAAATGTCTTCAGTGGAGTTTCCCATTGTATTACAAAGCCAAAGGAAAAGGTCGTGTGTGTGATCAAAAGGAGTCTCTCATATGGCTCTATTTTTATTTCTACATTATGTATTGTGTTTTTACAAAAAGATTTCATACGACATGTAAGGGTGTTTCCATGGTGGTGCTTTGGGCTCAACCTAATGTGCAAAGATAGTCTGAGCCAACACAACTACTAGTCGGGTTGCTATATCCTAGGTTTGACAAGCTGGATTTAGAGCCTCTATGAAGATTTCTCTCTCCAGATCGTATAGAAGTTTTCACCAAAGGGTGCCACCTCATGAATGAGGTGATCTTGCGGCTGCATAGAAACCACATTCCACAAGTGTTTTCAGTCAGGAGCTTACGAACAGCAAACTTCTCTGTGTGTGTGTGTGTGTGTGTGTTTTTTTTTTTTTTTCAATTATCAAATGTGCACCCAAATCACACTCCCTCCCTCCAAAGAATCCCCCTCTTCCTCTTCTTCTTATCTCTCCCTCTCTCTATATATATCACTCTCTATATTCACATCTATATCTATATTAGCTTGATTCATGCACTAGAAGCTCTTAACATATTTACCATTCCCCTCAAGTTTCCATTTTCGCTGATCAATGTTTTATGGTTATGCATGGGAATGTGTATGCGTGGGAATCAACTGAAAACATGTGATCGCAAATGTCATGAGATCCTAAAATTGCAGAGGCAACAGCAAGACCAAGGCTTGTTGTTAGTCCAATCAAAGTTCTATCACTAGAAGTACTTGGCTGGGTATTTGTTTCTTTCTAGGATACTAGTTGGCAGGTTCACAGCTGCTTAGAACGTAACCATGGCAATAAATGTGGCCACTACTAATACATTACATGCATCACTTGGTGAATCTCTTGATGCTTGAAACTTGAAAATATTCAAGCCAATCCTTTGAGGAATCTTCTAATTGAAGCATAGTTCTAAATATCGGCCGATACGCTACGTATCGGCCGATACGTATCGGAAAAATGGGGTGCCGCGACGGATACAGGCCGATATACCACTGAGATTAAAAATCGCAGGAGTATCGGCCGAGTCCCGGTACGTATTGGCCTGTAAGCGTTACACAAGCCGTTACACAAGCCGCGACGGGCCGATACTCACCGGTTCAGACCGGTACGGGAAAGAAAAAGTTGAAAAACCTTTGAAATGATTTTTAAAATTTCACCACCGCGACACCCGATTCCCGATACGTACCGATCGATACTACCGATACCGATACTCCGCGATCGATACCGTTACGTTATCCGATACCGCGATTTAGAACCTTGAATTGAAGCCCAGTCAAGATAATTTTTGCATCTTGCTAAAGAGAGGATGCTAAAGGGATGACACAAACATCCTGAGCACCAAGAGCTTCAGCACGTCAAAGAATTTCTCAAAGTCTCACATCCATGGGACTTTCAATCACCATATCCAATATTGGACATCCATTGTTTTTAAATCCTTGCATTTGTAGCTTTAACTTCCACCGTCCCACTAATGGCATTGCTTTTACCAAGCATTAATTCTTTGCACTAATGGTCTGCGACCACCTCACTGCTTTTACAGAGGTCTTCCATTTATGAGCTTCTGACCGAAAAGGGCATCATTTCATTAAATGACTTCCTTGTGAGGACGTAGCTCCTCTCTCTAGCCACAAAGACCACCTCATTTGTGAGGTGGTGCCCTCTGGTGAAAACCACCACATGATTTGGAGACAGAAATCTCCATAAAGTATCCAAATCTAGACAAGCCATATGACAAGGTCTGCTACATCGGGTGGCTATGAAGGTTTTGCCAACCATAGAGGGATTACCATGCCTCAATTCACTTTTAATAAATCAATTTATTTGGATATATTTTGTGTAAACCACACGATTATTTTTAGTGATAGTGAACGATGTATAAACACATTGTTTAATATAGTGGGCAAAGACGAAGATCCGTGGATGTAGGCTGAGTTAACCAAATCAAGTTAAATTTGGTGTCTTCTCATGGTGATAGTTTTCTAGCTCAAGTGGTATAGAGGTGTCGGACAAAAGAACACAACGGGGACATGTATGGGACACGCCATGTGATATATCCCTTTATTTAATTAATTTGTTTTCAGGAGACAAGCAAGGGACACTTCAAGGACACTATGGGGACACTCCAACTAGTTTTCTTCCCCTTTTTCTTTAGTGCTTTTGCTGGATGTTGGATGTTTATTGTTTTTTGCTTATATTTAAATACTTAATAGATCATCCATAAAAAAAAAATATATATATATATATAATGATAAGTGTTAATTTAAAAGTAATATATTTTTTTAATATATCAAATTAGTGTTAGTTTTTATTAATTTTGATTGTTTGTGAATGTAATATTAATCTACATAACAAATACAAATATATGAAAAAAAATATTTTATTGCAGTGTCCTTGCCGTGTTTTTGTCTCTATTGTTTCGAAATCACTATATCTCTTGTCTACATCCATCTTTGTATCTGTGCTTCTTAGCTATAGACACCGATTCGAATACTTGATCTACTTCAAATGTGTGTATTTAATTGTTAGGGACCAAAACATAAACAAAAAATTGTGTTATTTTCTTCTGAATCTCCTTAGCAACCAACATAGGCTAGGAACTTTTGATGACTAGCTAAGAGACAAAACTATATAGTAAGCAAATCTAAGACTAAAAAGTAGATATTCATCAGAAAAAATATTGCATTAACAGAGAAAACCCGAGACTACACAGATAAGAAGGAAATGATTACAACAGAACGCATGACCAAATATCAAAAAAAACCTTGGCTTTATTTCAAGAATATTGAGTTGGTCTCAAAACTAAGGTGCAAACACTGACATGTTTAGAATGATAGACTATATGTTTCAAATAATTTAGTCCATATCTATTCTATTATCTATACAATTCTATAAAGCACACAGCTTTTCAAAGGGGAGCTTCTATTAGCAGACCACAAAAATTCTTAGTTCAGACCATTTTGTCTTTCAAATTTCAACTTCTGAACGTAAACTTTGTTCGGTAGTTAATATCCGAACAATTGATTTTTGTTTAAAATCCCAACAACAAAAATGGTGTGAGCTCACACAAAGAATTATGTGCAAATAGAAACTCCCTTTCTGAAGCTTTGCCACAATTTTTTGTATAACTAAAATATCTTTAATCAAATAAATATTCCCTTCTTCTCTTTTAAAACATTGTAAATCCTAAATTTTTCAAATTTAAGTAATTGTCATGATTGTTTCAAGTGACACTAGTGTGCCCACACCTCTAGTATAGGTATGTATAAGCACTAGAATCAAAATTAATCATGACAAAATTTTAAGTATTAAGATCTGAGAATCATAGCCATTAGGAGTATTTAAGTATACAAAAATCATAACAAAGCTTCTGTGTGTGGTTTATACGATCATGTTGATAATATATATAAGTTGTGCAGATTAATAATTCTAACAGATCTAAAAGGGAAAAACAAGACCCACAAAACTGAATGATCCCAGAAACATACGATATAAATCATAGCAAATTCCAATGCACAACGCAACTCAACTAAGTCACACGACCTGTTTTGTTTTCTCAGATTGGAACTCTGGACTATACTTGAAAATCAATTCATCTTATTTATATCCTTTTTTTTTTTCGTTTTCTCAGCAGCCAAATCAGCAGCCAAACATAGTGCAAAACAACTATCAAGTACCGAACACAACTCTTTACGCAATGCAGATTTTTCGAAGCAAAATCAAAGAGATCAACAGGTCAATATATTCATAAACAAGAAAGAAAATGAACGAAAAAACGAAATTGAAAATTCACCTTTTTGTATATGTGGGTCTCTCACCCAGGAAACGTCATCGCTCAGCCAACCACAAACAACTGTACATAGGAAAATTGCATTTCGCTGGCAGCTAAATTGAAAAAAAGAAAAGTGGTAAATTACTCTTTACCCCAGATTTTGACTCAAAATTAAGGAATCTCCAAATATAAATTTTGCTAAAAGTCTCCCAACCTAGTTTTTTTTAGGGAGTTATTTACATATATATCTCTTAAATTATTGAAAAGTATTATTTTGGTTTCTTAAAATAAAAATTAATCTAAGATCCTTCTCTCATTTTTAATAATAGAAGAGATCCACAATATTATTTTATGATGTTTAAAGTCCCTCAATCCCACACCTATATATCACAGAGAAATTTGAGAAAAACCAAAGGGCTTCAAAAACTATCTTCAAGAGATCTAAGCTTTTGTCTCTCTCTTCTCTTTCTCTGTCACATCAATGGCATCTATGTTGGTATCCAACGGCAATTTCTCCACCGCAAAGTCTCCGGTATCGTCAACCAGTCGTGTTTCTTCTATTTACAGTGAGGTTCAAGGTTGTCCACGGCCTCCCTAGCTCTGCCACCGGCGACCCCGACTTCTCTGTCCGCTCCGTCTGCATCACCGTCACTACTTCTATCTCCTCTCACCTCACCAAACCTCCATTTATTTCCATCATCAAACCCTTTGTTGAATCTCTCATTATTCAACATGATCACAATTCTCAGATCGAAGCCGCATTGTGCCTTGTGGCAGCGATCGATGCTACTCTAGATTCAGATGCTATATATTTGAAGAAATTGTTGCCGAAACTCAAGAGGTTGTTGAAGTATAATAGCTTTAAGGCGAAGCCTGCGCTGTTGACGCTGATCGAAAGTGTGATTGTAACGCCCTCAAAATAATAACAATAAACCCATCAGGTAAGACATGCATTTACATTTAAACTAACTGCATTCCTTTCATTCATTAGAATTCCAAGACATAAGTATTACATGTTAACCTCATAACAAAATGCCCTACGGGCTTACAGCTTTCCAAGTTAACACTTGGTTACAACAAAGAGTTCTAACTCGTTTACACATTAAGCCCTTGGCTTGAAATTACATGTAATACATCAACAGTAAAACGACAAAACTATGTCCGCCACTAGCCTCCCAGCTATGTCCTTGGAGGTGGCATGCTTCCTGCACCTGAAAATGATATTCCCATATAGGGTGAGCCACAGCCCAGTAGAAATACACTAAACCAACCATGGACAATGACTAAAACATTAGCAATTGATAGTTGGTCAACACTGATTCAATCACATAAATTACATATTTATGTCAACGACTTACAAGTCCCAATTACTTTTCATTTTCCCTTTTTTCGACAGATAAGCATGCTAGCTCTATCATCATTTCCACAGGTATGTATAAAAACTATATCTCACATTCAGATAAGCATAAAAGCTATATCCACATTCTCAACAGATATGTATATCAACAATATCCACAGATAAGCATACAAGCTGTATCCACACTCTACAACAGATATGTATATCAACAATATCCACAGATAAGCATACAAGCTGTATCCACACTTCACTTCACAAAGATAAGCATATGAGCTCTATCTTCACTTCTCTAGACAAGCATATAAGCTCTGTCTACGGAGTACATCCCCTATCTCCTCCAAATACCTATCCGGTTTAGAGGTCCATCCCCTATCTTCCCCTAAACCGCGGAGTACATCCCCTATCTCCTCCTCTACACATAACGTATATAAACACATTGGTTCTATATACAATCACACAATACAAACAATTAATGTATTCTAGCAACTGTCAAGTTCCATAACACATTCCATTGATTAGTTTCAGTTTGCCTAATCAACATACATTGTCTACAACAATCTCGACTATCCTCCACCGATAGCCCCAAGCAGTTATTTCTAAAACAGAAAATAAATGCGCAAATGGATATTCAATCAACATTTCATTTCCTCATTTCTCACCAATTAATTATCCCAATTAATTAAACAATGTAATTAGGCCATTTTCCATAATTACCATTTCAACCCTTAGGTCCCATTTTCATCAATGATTCAACAATCATTCCATTTTCTTCATGCCAAACATGCATCTAGGTTTATTATGAATGAAACCCCAACCTTTGTAAAATTACACAAAAGCCCCAAACTTTCACAAAATTACCCAACCAAGCCCAACATCTCAAAATACCAAAATTTAAAGACAAAACCCATAGAGAGGAGTAGGTTATCCCTACCTCAATTTCGGAGTCCCAAAGGAGAAGACGACAAAACCCAACGTGCTCCAAAACCCGAGATTTTCAGATTAAAATGAAGCCCTCGACGATCAACAACCTTTTTGTAAAGGCCAAAGGTGAGTAAATCACTCCTACTAGATCAAAACCTAGAGAGAAGGTAGAGTCTAGAGTGAGAGGCTCAACAATGGTGATTTTGGAAAAGTAAGAGAGAGAAGATAAAGTGAAAAAGTGATTTGAAGAGTCACAAATTCGGGACTTTAACCCAGGTCTCCGCTCGAGCGTAAAACACCCCGCTCGAGCGCACACTCACAGACTTCCGCTCGAGCGGCCAACCTCCCGCTCGAGCGCAGAATGCACTCGCTCAGCACTTTTGCAGAACCAGACCTCCGCTCGAGCTCCCAACCCTACGCTCGAGCTCACAACACTGCACAACAAGATACTGGATGGATGTATCCCCCGCTCGAGCGCCAACACCTCCGCTCGAGCGGACAGGCCAAAAAAAATCTGGGCAACTAGTTTTGGTTTCTAAACTCAACCAACCTGAAACCAACCCGCCCAACACATCCTATAACTCAAATACAAAGTAAGAAAGGATGTAAACAAGATAATAAACAACTACCAACATCCACGGACACATGTCCGGATCACTGTACAACAAGGGTAAACCCGGGATCGCTATAACCTCCCCCCCTTAAAGAATTTCGCCCCCGAAATTAAGCACAAGTTTTCAAAACAAGTTTTCCTCCATTTTAAACAATGTTACATTTTAACATTCAACAATTCGACCCATTACCGATCATCCCATCCCTTTAACAAGAGACATTTCACAATATGTAAACAACATATGTACTTCCAAGATGCATCAACATTACGCATTACCTTTCCAATTTCAACAATATATTCAACATATATAGTGTTACATTCAACTTCCATATGAGGCAAGTTCCAAACATACTTCCAATAATCAAAACATTTTCAATGTTTCACAACTTAAGACATATATAAAAGCTCTTAAGTTCAACAAAAAGTAAAATTTAAATACAAGATTACATATCAACAAACAAGTCCGGATATTTCTCACGGACTTCCAACTCACGTTCCCAAGTGGCTTCCTCCACTCCGTGATGTTTCCACAAGACTTTCACCAAAGGAATGGTCTTGCCACGCAGGACCTGATCCCGCCTACCCAAGACCCGAACCGGTCTCTCCTCATACGAGGCATCCTCATCTACCTCTAAATCGCTCCAATCCAGCACATGTGATGGATCTGGCTCATACTTCCGAAGCATACTCACATGAAACACGTCATGCACCCCGGACAACTGCGGCGGTAAGGCTAACCGATAAGCAACCTCACCTATCCTCTCAAGGATCTCAAAAGGACCAATAAACCGAGGGGACAACTTCCCACTCTTCCCAAACCTCATCAGGCCTCGCCTAGGTGATATCTTCAGAAAGACATGATCACCTACCTCAAACGCCAAAGGCCTCCTCCTACGATCGGCATAACTCTTTTGTCGACTCTGGGCTGTAACAAGTCTCCTACGGATAAGCTCAACTTTCTCCGTCGTCTCCCTAACCAACTCCGGACCCCACAAAGGTGCATCACCCACCTCGGCCCAACAAACTGGAGACCTACACGGTCGGCCATACAAGGCCTCAAACGGTGCCATACCGATGCTAGACTGAAAACTGTTGTTGTAGGCAAACTCTACCAAGGGTAAGTGCCTCTCCCACGTCCCACTGAAGTCCAGGACACAACCCCGAAGCATATCCTCGAGGATCTGAATAGTACGCTCGGACTGCCCGTCAGTCTGAGGATGATAAGCCGTACTAAAGGTCAACTTAGTGCCCAAGGCACTCTGCAAACTCTGCCACAACCTAGCAGTAAAACGAGGATCTCTATCTGAGACAATCGTCACTGGGACCCCGTGCAATCTCACTACGTCCCGAATATACAAATCGGCAAGATGATCTACCGAATCTCTCACGCGCATAGGAATAAAGTGCGCCGACTTAGTCAACCGGTCTACAACCACCCAAATAGCATCACTACCCCGCTGAGTCCTCGGAAGACCTACAACGAAGTCCATAGTGACATGCTCCCACTTCCACTCGGCAATAGGCAAGGGTTGCAACAAACCCGCTGGCCTCTGATGCTCGGCCTTCACTTGCTGGCAAGTAAGGCACTTCGATACGAAAACAGCCACATCTCTTTTCATACCCCGCCACCAAAACTGGCGACCCAAATCCTGATACATCTTAGTACCTCCCGGATGCACCGCAAGGCGTGAATGGTGAAACTCTCGGAGTACTTCCTCTCGGCAAGACTCCGGTACAAACAAACGGTCTCGGTATCTCACACTCAGGTCGGGATATACCGTCAAACCCTTCTCAACTTTCCCACTGGAGATCTTCTCTCGGAGGGATTCTACCTCAAGGTCACCTCTCTGTGCCTCTAACACTCTAATCATAAGTGTAGGCTGCGCAACAACAGAAAACAAGGCCGCAGCCTCGACAGATTCGCCCAGTAGCAAATCAAACTCGCCAAGTGCTCCCAACATCACCCATTCCCGGATGGCTATACAAGCTACATCACTAATGGTCTTCCTACTAAGGGCATCGGCCACAACATTGGCCTTTCCCGGATGATAATGCAACTCAAAATCATAATCCTCGATGAACTCCATCCACCTCCTCTGCCTCAGATTCAAGTCTCTCTGTGTAAACAGATACTTCAAACTCTTATGATCCGAGAATACCTCGAACCTCTCACCATAAAGGTAGTGCCTCCAGACTTTCAAGGCAAAGATTACAGCTGCTAACTCTAGGTCATGTGTGGGGTAATTCTTCTCGTGTATTTTCAACTGACGTGAGCCATAAGCTACCACTTTCCCCTCTTGCATCAACACACAACCCAAACCCTCTCGTGAGGCATCACAATAAACCGCATAACCCAACCCTCTCTCCGGAATAATCAACACCGGAGCGGTGGTCAATCTAATTTTCAACTCTTGGAACGACTTTTCACAAGTCTTACTCCACACAAACTTGACTCCCTTCTGAGTCAGCCTAGTCAACGGTGACGCTAACCTGGAGAAATCCTTCACAAACCGACGGTAATACCCAGCTAATCCCAGAAAACTGCGGATCTCAAACACACTCTTAGGCTGTGCCCAATCTTGCACTGCCTCAACCTTAGATGTATCAACAGACACCCCTTCCCCGGATACCACATGGCCTAAGAACTTGACTTCCCCCAGCCAGAACTCACACTTCCCAAACTTGGCATACAGCCTATGGGCTCTAAGTAACTCAAGCACCACTCTCAAGTGTTCCTCGTGCTCCTCCTTAGATGACGAATAGATAAGGATATCGTCCACAAAAACAACCACAAAGCGGTCTAAGAACTCCCGGAAAATCCGGTTCATCAAGTCCATAAAGACTGCCGGTGCATTGGTAAGCCCAAATGGCATCACCAGAAACTCATAATGGCCATACCGCGTACGGAATGCCGTCTTCGGAATATCTTCCTCCCTGACCCTCAACTGATGGTAACCCGATCTCAAGTCTATCTTAGAGAAACAACGGGAACCCTTCAACTGGTCAAACAAATCATCTATACGGGGCATAGGATACTTATTCTTAACCGTAGCCCGATTCAACTTCCGGTAGTCAATACACAATCTCAAGGCACCATCTTTCTTTTTAACAAAGAGGGCCGGTGCTCCCCACGGTGAAACACTAGGGCGAACAAAGCCCTTATCTAGCAATTCCTGGAGCTGAACTTTCAACTCAACCAACTCTGCTGGAGCAAAACGGTAAGGTGCCATAGAAATCGGCGCCGTACCAGGCACTAAATCAATAGAGAACTCTATCTCTCGGTGAGGTGGCAAACTAACAAGATCTTCGGGAAAAACATCCGAATACTCACAAACCACCCTCGGTAATACATACTGGGTCTCACCACGCTCACCACTCTCAAAGCTAGCAAGTAGACTACTAAGCTCACTTCGCCCTCGCGAATCATACCCCGGTGGCAAAACACTACCAACCCGGTCTCCCAAGAAATGGAACCACTCCCCGCTCAAGGTACACAATGTAACCCTCTGGCGGTAGCAATCAATAACAGCCCGGTATGACGATAACCAGTCCATACCCAAAATAACATCAAAACCCTTCATGGGCATGACAACAAACGGAAAAGGAAGCCTATAGTCGGCGACCTCTATATCACATCCTCTAACACCCTGTTTCAGAATCAACTCACCACCCAAAGGCGATACCACACAAATAGGAGTTGCTAACTGTGCTAACTCCAATTCCAAAACAGATGCAAATGCAGCAGATACAAAAGAATGAGATGCACCCGTGTCTATCAACACATTAGCAACTGAGTTGCAAAATAGAAAAGTACCTCTCACTACTGATGGAGTCGGTACTAAATCCTGCGCGGTAACAGCATACACGCGCCCCGTAGGCCCCTGGTCTACCTGCTCACCTCTCGGAGCAAAAGACTGCTGCACAGACTGGGATGACGAAGCTCCCGGATTGGCCCTCGAGGCCTGCACAGACTGAGCTGGCTGAAAACCCTGCGTCTGCCTAGAACCAGACGCTCCCGAAGTGGCACTCAACTGTGGGCAAAACCTCTTCATGTGCCCAGGTTGTCCACACTGATAACAAATCAAGAGCTGCCCCCTGCCCAAACTCTGACTCGGCGGTCTAGCTGAAGAAGAAGCAGCTTTCTGACCCCCACCCTTCTGCGGGCAAACAGAAACCTTGTGACCCAGCTGGCCACACTTGTAACAGGTGAAATCCCCCTGACCACCTCTCCCGGAGCCTGCACTCGGCACTGGGAAGGTCGATCTAGCAACACCACCCTGCGACTGCTGAGGGTTAGAACCCCTCTGCCTCCTGCCATCACCCTGACTATCCTGGCTCCTCTTCGAGCCTCTCTGGCCCTCATCCTCCTCCTGCATCATAAGCTCCATATGAGCTGCAGCGTCCACTAGGTGTCTATACTCTCGGATATAAGACCCACCAACTCTCAACTTGAGGCCCCGCCTCAACTTCCGCTCAAACTCATAGCAACGGCGTTCCTCAGACGCCACCAGTTCAGGTGCAAACCTAGACAGACTGGTAAAAGTAGCCTCAAACTCGGCCACTGACAAGCCCTGCTGATTAAGCCGGCTAAACTGATCCCTCAGCTTTTCCCTAGCTGCTGCTGATAAAAACCTCTCCTGAAAAGCATTCACAAACGCCTCCCAAGTACCACCAACACGAGCTTTCTCGTACTTCCACCATTGACCCGCATCTCCCTTCAGTTGGAAGGATGCCAAGGTCACTTTCAGTGCTCCGTCCTCGATGCCAAGCATCTCAAACGTCTTCGTTGTCTGTTCGAGCCATTCATCTGCCTTAAGCGGCTCTTTAGGATCCCCGATAAACTCGTCCGGATTACACCGAAAGAACTCCCTCTTCAAGAAGGAAGGCCCTGTCTCAGCTGCCTGATTCTCAGCCCTAAGAATACCCAAAGCTCCTGCTAACTCTCTGGCCAAGGCACCCATAGCCTGCTGACCTACTGGCTCGGCCACAGTGGCCTGTCCAACTCCCTCCTGCACTGCCGGAACCTCCTCCGGTAACGGTACTTCCTGCCTCGCAGGTCTACCACGCCTAGCACCTCTTCCTCGTCCTGACATCCTAATAAAGGCAACACAGAACGTTAGCACATTCGTAGGTGTGCCGAAACTAATCACTCACGTCCTAATGCATGGACAACTGTAATTCACTCCACATAAGCACATAAACACATAAGCACTTACGAATTTCATTTCCGGATAATGATAGTCCCGAGGCGTTACTAGAGTTCCGGTTAGAAACAGCGTTGATCAAGTGCTTTTCCAACAAGACTCCCAGAAACTCAAGGATCCAATCAACATCCTAGAAATTAAATCCCATACCCACATAGTCACATAAGCATGTTATCAAATAAACACATAGCATATGGTACTACATCTACGTCTCTATCAAGCGAGACAAACCCATTGTGATCCTAATCACTTCCCACGTACCCAAAGTATTCGAACCCGGTACGCTCTGATACCAAGTTGTAACGCCCTCAAAATAATAACAATAAACCCATCAGGTAAGACATGCATTTACATTTAAACTAACTGCATTCCTTTCATTCATTAGAATTCCAAGACATAAGTATTACATGTTAACCTCATAACAAAATGCCCTACGGGCTTACAGCTTTCCAAGTTAACACTTGGTTACAACAAAGAGTTCTAACTCGTTTACACATTAAGCCCTTGGCTTGAAATTACATGTAATACATCAACAGTAAAACGACAAAACTATGTCCGCCACTAGCCTCCCAGCTATGTCCTTGGAGGTTGCATGCTTCCTGCACCTGAAAATGATATTCCCATATAGGGTGAGCCACAGCCCAGTAGAAATACACTAAACCAACCATGGACAATGACTAAAACATTAGCAATTGATAGTTGGTCAACACTGATTCAATCACATAAATTACATATTTATGTCAACGACTTACAAGTCCCAATTACTTTTCATTTTCCCTTTTTTCGACAGATAAGCATGCTAGCTCTATCATCATTTCCACAGGTATGTATAAAAACTATATCTCACATTCAGATAAGCATAAAAGCTATATCCACATTCTCAACAGATATGTATATCAACAATATCCACAGATAAGCATACAAGCTGTATCCACACTCTACAACAGATATGTATATCAACAATATCCACAGATAAGCATACAAGCTGTATCCACACTTCACTTCACAAAGATAAGCATATGAGCTCTATCTTCACTTCTCTAGACAAGCATATAAGCTCTGTCTACGGAGTACATCCCCTATCTCCTCCAAATACCTATCCGGTTTAGAGGTCCATCCCCTATCTTCCCCTAAACCGCGGAGTACATCCCCTATCTCCTCCTCTACACATAACGTATATAAACACATTGGTTCTATATACAATCACACAATACAAACAATTAATGTATTCTAGCAACTGTCAAGTTCCATAACACATTCCATTGATTAGTTTCAGTTTGCCTAATCAACATACAATGTCTACAACAATCTCGACTATCCTCCACCGATAGCCCCAAGCAGTTATTTCTAAAACAGAAAATAAATGCGCAAATGGATATTCAATCAACATTTCAGTTCCTCATTTCTCACCAATTAATTATCCCAATTAATTAAACAATGTAATTAGGCCATTTTCCATAATTACCATTTCAACCCTTAGGTCCCATTTTCATCAATGATTCAACAATCATTCCATTTTCTTCATGCCAAACATGCATCTAGGTTTATTATGAATGAAACCCCAACCTTTGTAAAATTACACAAAAGCCCCAAACTTTCACAAAATTACCCAACCAAGCCCAACATCTCAAAATACCAAAATTTAAAGACAAAACCCATAGAGAGGAGTAGGTTATCCCTACCTCAATTTCGGAGTCCCAAAGGAGAAGACGACAAAACCCAACGTGCTCCAAAACCCGAGATTTTCAGATTAAAATGAAGCCCTCGACGATCAACAACCTTTTTGTAAAGGCCAAAGGTGAGTAAATCACTCATACTAGATCAAAACCTAGAGAGAAGGTAGAGTCTAGAGTGAGAGGCTCAACAATGGTGATTTTGGAAAAGTAAGAGAGTGAAGATAAAGTGAAAAAGTGATTTGAAGAGTCACAAATTCGGGACTTTAACCCAGGTCTCCGCTCGAGCGTAAAACACCCCGCTCGAGCGCACACTCACAGACTTCCGCTCGAGCGGCCAACCTCCCGCTCGAGCGCAGAATGCACTCGCTCAGCACTTTTGCAGAACCAGACCTCCGCTCGAGCTCCCAACCCTACGCTCGAGCTCACAACACTGCACAACAAGATACTGGATGGATGTATCCCCCGCTCGAGCGCCAACACCTCCGCTCGAGCGGACAGGCCAAAAAAAATCTGGGCAACTAGTTTTGGTTTCTAAACTCAACCAACCTGAAACCAACCCGCCCAACACATCCTATAACTCAAATACAAAGTAAGAAAGGATGTAAACAAGATAATAAACAACTACCAACATCCACGGACACATGTCCGGATCACTGTACAACAAGGGTAAACCCGGGATCGCTATAGTGATCGGATCTGGAGTAGCTTCGAGTAACCAAATTGTGAAGAATTTAGGGTCATGTTTGGTTGAGTTTATTGGATGCGATGATTGAGCGACGAAGAAGGTTGTAGCGGAGGCGCTGGTGAAGTTGGCATTGGTGAAAAGAGATTTGTTGATGGAGTGTAAGATGTCGTGTTTGAAGACAGTTGAGGTTAGAAATTTTGATAAGGCTTGAATCGATTTTGAGTTTTTAGATTATGGATTTGGTTACTTGAAATTGTGGATTAAAATTGTGTGTGTGATTTGATCGCAAGGGGAGTATGTGATTTGGCCAGAGAAAATTAACAAATTTCTCTAGCCATCACACAGAGAAAATTAACAGACACAATTTTTGTAACGCCCTCGAAATAATAACATTAAACCCGACAAATAAGACATGCATTGATATTCAAAAGTTCCACATTCTTTCATTTCTCAGAGTTTCATTACAAAAAGTATTACATGTTAACAACAAAAGCAAAATGCCCTACGGGCTTACAGCTTTCCAAGTTAACACTTGGTTACAACAAAGAGTACTAACTCATACACATTAAGCCCTTGGCTTGTATTTACATGTAATACATCAAAAGTAAAACGACTACATTATGTCCGCCTCTAGCCTCTCAAGCTATGTCCTTGGAGGTGGCATGCTTCCTGCACCTGAAAATGATGTTCCCATATAGGGTGAGCCACAGCCCAGTAGAAATACACTAAACCAACCATAAACAATGACTAAAATATTAGCAATTGATAGATGGCCAACACTGATACAATCACATAAATCACATATTTATGTCATACGACTTATGAGTCCAAGTTTCCTTTCATTTTCCCTTTTTCAACGGATAGACATATAAGCACTACCCACATTCTCAACAGATATGTATAACAACAATATCCACAGATAAGCATATAAGCTATATCCACATTCTACAACAGATATGTATAACCACAATATCCACAGATAAGCATAAAAGCTATATCCACACATCACAAAGATAAGCATATAAGCTCTATCTTCACTTCTTTAGACAAGCATATGAGCTGTATCTACGGAGTTCATCCCCTATCTTCTCCCAACACTATCCGGTTTAGAGGTACATCCCATATCTTCCCCTAAACCGCGGAGTACATCCCCCATCTCCTCCTCTACACATAACGTATACAAACACAATGGTTCTATATACAATCACTCAATACATATAATTAATGTATTCTATCAACCGTCAAGTTCCATGACACACTTCATTGATTAGTTTCAGTCTGCCTAATCTTCATGCATTGTCTACAACAATCACGACTATCCTCCACCGATAGCCCAAAGCAGTTATTTCTAAACAGAAAATAAATGCACAATGGATATTCAATCAACATTTCATTTCCTCATTCCTCACAATTAATTATCCCAATTAATTAAACAATGTAATTAGGTCAATTCCCATAATTAACATTTCAACCCTTAGGTCCCATTTTCATCAATGATTTAACATTTATTCCATTTCTCTATTCCAAACATGCATCTAGGTTTATTATGAATAAAACCCCAACTTTTGTAAAATTACACAAAAGCCCCAAACTTTCACAAAATTACCAAACCAACCACGACATCTCAAAATACTAAAATTTAAAGACAAAATCCATAGAGAGGAGTAGGATATCCCTACCTCGAAGTTTGAGCCAAAAAGGAGATGAAGACTCGAAGATCAACGTGCTCCAAAACCAAACTTTTTCATATTAAAACAAAGCTCTCAACGCCCTCTATCTTTTTAACAAAAGCCCTAGGCTAGATTCACACTCTAGGGAGATCAATTCTTAGAGAGAATATAAGTGTAGAGAGAGAGGGTCTCGGATCTAGGGTTTGATCAAAAAAAGAAAGTGAAAAAGTGATGTTCAAAACGCTACTGTCCGCTGATATAAAACACGTTCGCTCGAGTGAAGACTTGGTCGCTCGAGCGACCAGACACAGAAACCTCTCGCTCGAGCCAAGAAGTCCTCGCTCGAGCCAAAAACTCAAAAGTGCACTCGAGCGAAAAGAATGCTCGCTCAAGCCAACAACTCAAACCCTCAGGTCTGCAACCTGAAGCACGCTCGAGCGACAGACCTCTCGTTCGAGCGAATAACAAACCAGACCGCTCGAGCCAAGAAAAGCTTGCTCGAGCCAAGAAACACAACTCTCAGGTCCAGAACCAGGAGCAAGCGCTCGCTCGAGCGAAGCCACTCTGGCTCGACCCACCAGACACGAACTCAACTCTCGCTCGAGCGACAAACTCCTCGCTCGAGCGAAGGGCCAAAAATCTGGGCAGCAACACTAGGCTCCCAAGCACAACCAACCTGAAACAAACCTGCCCAACACATCCTATAACTTAATATACCAGTTAAGAGGATGCAAACAAGATAATAAACAACTACCAACATCCACGGACACATGTCCGGATCACTATATAACAAGGGTAAACCCGGGATCGCTATAACCTCCCCCCCTTAAAGAATTTCGTCCCCGAAATTAAGCACAAGTTTTCAAAACAAGTTTTTCTCCATTTTAAACAATGTTACACTTTAACATTCAACATTTCGACCCATTACCGGTCACCCCCTCCATTTAACAAGAGGCATCTCACAATATGTAAATCACATATGTACTTTCAACAATACAATCAACATATATAATGTCACATTCAACTTCCATATGAGGCAAGTTCTAAAACATACGTCCAATAAACCAAACATTTTCGATGTTTCACAACTTAAGACATATATAAAAGCTCTTAAGTTCAACAAAATGCAAAATTTAAATACAAGATCACATATCAACAAACAAGTCCGGATATTTCTCTCGGACTTCCAATTCACGTTCCCAAGTGGCTTCCTCCACTCCGTGATGTTTCCACAAGACTTTCACCAAAGGAATGGTCTTGCCACGCAGGACCTGATCCCGCCTATCCAAGACTCGAACCGGTCTCTCCTCATACGAGGCATCCTCATCTACCTCTAAATCGGTCCAATCCAACACATGTGATGGATCTGGCTCATACTTCCGAAGCATACTCACATGAAACACGTCATGCACTCCGGACAACTGCGGCGGTAAGGCTAACCGATAAGCAACCTCACCAATCCTCTCAAGGATCTCAAAAGGACCAATAAACCGAGGGGATAACTTCCCACTCTTCCCAAACCTCATCAAACCTCGCCTAGGTGATATCTTCAGAAAGACATGATCACCTACCTCAAACGCCAAAGGCCTCCTCCTACGGTCGGCATAACTCTTTTGTCGACTCTGGGCTGTAACAAGCCTCCTACGGATAAGCTCAACATTCTCCGTCGTCTCCCTAACCAACTCCGGACCCAACAAAGGTGCATCACCCACCTCGGCCCAACAAACTGGAGACCTACACGGTCGGCCATACAAGGCTTCAAACGGTGCCATACCGATGCTAGACTGAAAACTGTTGTTGTAGGCAAACTCTACCAAGGGCAAGTGCCTCTCCCACGTCCCGCTAAAGTCAAGGACACAACCCCGAAGCATATCCTCAAGGATCTGAATAGTACGCGCGGACTGCCCGTCAGTCTGAGGATGATAAGCTGTACTAAAGGTCAACTTAGTACCCAAGGCACTCTGCAAACTCTGCCACAACCTAGCAGTAAAACGAGGATCTCTATCTGAGATGATCGTCACTGGGACCCCGTGCAATCTCACTATGTCCCGAATATACAAATCGGCAAGATGATCCACCGAATCTCTCACGCGCATAGGAATAAAGTGCGCCGACTTAGTCAACCGGTCTACAACCACCCAAATAGCATCACTACCCCACTGAGTCCTCGGAAGACCTACAACGAAGTCGATAGTGACATGCTCCCACTTCCACTCGGTAATAGGCAAGGGTTGCAACAAACCCGCTGGCCTCTGATGTTCGGCCTTCACTTGCTGACAAGTAAGGCACTTCGATACAAAAATAGCCACATCTCTCTTCGTACCCCGCCACCAAAACTGGCGGCCCAAATCCTGATACATCTTAGTACCTCCCGGATGCACTGCAAGGCGCGAATGGTGAAACTCTCGGAGTACTTCCTCACGGCAAGACTCCGGTACAAACAAACGGTCTCGGTATCTCACACTCAGGTCGGGATACACCGTCAAACCCTTCTCAACTTTCCCACTAGAGATCTTCTCTCGGAGGGATTCTACCTCAAGGTCACCTCTCTGTGCCTCTAACACTCTAGTCACAAGTGTAGGCTGCGCAACAACAGAAAACAAGGCCGCAGCCTCAACAGATTCGCCCAGCAGCAAATCAAACTCGCCAAGTGCTCCCAACATCTCCCATTCCCGGATGGCTATACTAGCTACATCACCAATGGTCTTCCTACTAAGGGCATCGGCCACAACATTGGCCTTTCCCGGATGATAGTGCAACTCAAAATCATAATCCTCGATGAACTCCATCCACCTCCTCTGCCTCAAATTCAAGTCTCTCCGTGTAAACAGATACTTCAAACTCTTGTGGTCCGAGAACACCTCGAACTTCTCACCATAAAGGTAGTGCCTCCAGATTTTCAAGGCAAAGATCACTGCTGCTAACTCTAGGTCGTGTGTGGGGTAATTCTTCTCGTGTATTTTCAACTGACGTGAGCCATAAGCTACCACTTTCCCTTCTTGCATCAACACACAACCCAAACCCTCTCGTGAGGCATCACAATAAACCGCATAACCCAACCCTCTCTCCGGAATAATCAACACCGGAGCAGTGGTCAATCTAACTTTCAGCTCTTGGAACGACTTTTCAAAGTCTCACTCCACACAAACTTGACTCCCTTCCGAGTCAGTCTAGTCAACGGTGACGCTAACCTGGAGAAATCTTTCACAAACCGACGGTAATACCCAGCCAATCCCAGAAAACTGCGGATCTCAAACACACTCTTAGGCTGTGCCCAATCTTGCACTGCCTCAACCTTGGATGTATCAACAGACACCCCTTCCCCGGATACCACGTGGCCTAAGAATTTGACTTCCCTCAGCCAGAACTCACACTTCCCAAACTTGGCATACAACCTATGGGCTCTAAGCAACTCAAGCACCACTCTCAAGTGTTCCTCGTGCTCCTCCTCTGAAGGCGAATAGATAAGGATGTCGTCCACGAAGACGACCACAAATCGGTCTAAGAACTCCCGGAAAATCCGGTTCATCAAGTCCATAAAGACTGCCGGTGCATTGGTAAGCCCAAATGGCATCACCAGAAACTCATAATGGCCATACCGCGTACGGAATGCCGTTTTCAGAATATCCTCTTCCCTGACCCTCAACTGGTGGTAACCCGATCTCAAGTCTATCTTAGACAAACAACGGGAACCCTTCAACCGGTCGAACAAATCATCTATACGGGGCATATGATACTTATTCTTAACCGTAGCCCGATTCAACTTCCGATAGCTAATACACAATCTCAAGGCACCATCTTTCCTTTTAACAAAGAGGGCCGGTGCTCCCCACAGCGAAACACTAGGGCGAACAAAGCCCTTATCTAGCAATTCCTGGAGCTGGACTTTCAACTCAACCAACTCTGCTGGAGCAAAACGGTAAGGTGCCATAGAAATCGGCGTCGTACCAGGCACTAAATCAATAGAGAACTCTATCTCTCGGTGAGGTGGCAAACTAACAAGATCTTCGGGAAAGACATCCGAATACTCACAAACCACCCTCGGCAATACCATCTGGGTCTCACTACTCTCACCACTCTCAAAGCTGGCAAGTAGACCACTAAGCTCACTTCGCCCTCGCGAATCATACCCCGGTGGCAAAATATTACCAACCCGGTCTCCCAAGAAATGGAACCACTCCCCGCTCAAGGTACATAGTGTGACCCTCTGGCGGTAGCAATCAATAACAGCCCGGTATGACGATAGCCAGTCCATACCCAAAATAACATCAAAACCCTTCATGGGCATGACAACAAACGGAAAAGGAAGCCTATAATCGGCGACCTCAATATCACATCCTCTAACACCCTGTTTCAGGATCAACTCACCACCCAAAGGCGATACCACACAAATAGGAGATGCTAACTGTGCTAACTCCAATTCCAAAACAGATGCAAATGCAGCAGATACAAAAGAATGAGATGCACCCGTGTCTATCAACACACTAGCAACCGAGTTGTAAAACAGAAAAGTACCTCTCACTACTGATGGAGCCGGTACTAAATCCTGCGCGGTAACAGCATACACGCGCCCCGTAGGCCCCTGGTCTACCTGCTCACCTCTCGGAGCAAAAGACTGCTGCACAGACTGGGATGACGAAGCTCCCGGATTAGCCCTCGAGGCCTGCATAGACTGAGCTAGCTGAAAACCCTGCGTCTGCCTAGAACTAGACGCTCCCAAAGTGGCACTCAACTGCGGGCAAAACCTCTTCAGGTGCCCAGGCTGTCCACACTGATAACAAGACAAGGGCTGCCCCCTGCCCAAACTCTGACTCTGCGGTCTAGCTGAAGAAGAAGCAGCTCTCCGACCCCCACCCTTCAGCGGGCAAACAGAAACCTTGTGACCCAGCTGGCCACACTTGTAACAGGTGAATTCCCCCTGACCACCTCTCCCGGAGCCTGCACTCGGCACTGGGAAGGTCGATCTAGCAACACCACCCTGCGACTGCTGAGGGTTAGAACCCCTCTGCCTCCTGCCATCACCCTGACCATCTTGGCTCCTCTTGGAGCCTCTCTGCCCCTCATCCTCCTCCTGCATCATGAGCTCCATATGAGCTGCAGCGTCCACTAGGTGTCTATACTCTCGGATGTAACACCCACCAACCCTCAACTTGAGGCCCCGCCTCAACTTCCGCTCAAACTCATAGCAACGGCGTTCCTCAGACGCCACTAGTTCAGGTGCAAACCTGGACAGACTGGTAAAAGTAGCCTCAAACTCGGCCACTAACAAGCCCTGCTGATTAAGCCGGCTAAACTGATCCCTCAGCTTCTCCCTAGCTGCTGCAGACAAAAACCTCTCCTGAAAAGCATTTATAAATGCCTCCCAAGTACCACCAACACGAGCCTTCTCGTACTTCCACCATTGACCCGCATCTCCCTTCAGTTGGAAGGATGCCAAGGTCACTTTCAGTGCTCCATCCTCGATGCCAAGCATCTCGAACGTCTTACTCATTTGCTCTAGCCACTCATCAGCCTTCAGTGGCTCTTTCGGATCCCCGATAAACTCATCCGGATTAGACCGGAAGAACTCCCTCTTCAAGAAAGAAGGCCCTGCCTCAGTTGCCTGATTCCCAGCTCTAAGAATACCCAAAGCTCCTGCTATCTCTCTGGCCAAGGCACCCATAGCCTGCTGGCCCGCTGGCTCGGCCACATTGGCCTGACCAACTCCCTCCTGCACTGCCGGAATCTCACCCGGTAACGGTACTTCCTGCCTCACAGGTCTACCACGCCTAGCACCTCTTCCTCGTCCTGACATCCTAATAAAGGTAACACAGAACGTTAGCACATTCACAAATGTGCCGAAACTAAACACTCACGTCCTAATGCATGGACAACAGTAATTCACTCCACGTAAGCACATAAACACATAAGCACTTACGAATTTCATTTCCGGATAATGATAGTCCCGAGGCGTTACTAGAGTTCCGGTTAGAAATAGCATTGATCAAGTGCTTTTCCAACAAGACTCCCAGAAACCCAAGGATCCAATCAACATCCTAGATATTAAATCCCATACCCGCATAGTCACATAAGCATGTTATCAAGTAAACACATAGCATATGATACTACATCTAAGTCTCTATCAAGCGAGACAAACCCATTGTGATACTAATCACTTCCCACGTACCCCAAGTATTTGAACCCGGTACGCTCTGATACCAAGTTGTAACGCCCTCGAAATAATAACATTAAACCCGACAAATAAGACATGCATTGATATTCAAAAGTTCCACATTCTTTCATTTCTCAGAGTTTCATTACAAAAAGTATTACATGTTAACAACAAAAGCAAATGCCCTACGGGCTTACAGCTTTCCAAGTTAACACTTGGTTACAACAAAGAGTACTAACTCATACACATTAAGCCCTTGGCTTGTATTTACATGTAATACATCAAGAGTAAAACGACTACATTATGTCCGCCTCTAGCCTCTCAAGCTATGTTCTTGGAGGTGGCATGCTTCCTGCACCTGAAAATGATGTTCCCATATAGGGTGAGCCACAGCCCAGTAGAAATACACTAAACCAACCATGAACAATGACTAAAATATTAGCAATTGATAGATGGCCAACACTGATACAATCACATAAATCACATATTTATGTCATACGACTTATGAGTCCAAGTTTCCTTTCATTTTCCCTTTTTCAACGGATAGACA
This sequence comes from Camellia sinensis, assembly GCF_055761805.1. NCBI lineage: Eukaryota > Viridiplantae > Streptophyta > Magnoliopsida > Ericales > Theaceae > Camellia > Camellia sinensis. Next base: position 107,637,572 of record NC_138962.1, read on the forward strand.
TATAAGCACTACCCACATTCTCAACAGATATGTATAACAACAATATCCACAGATAAGCATATAAGCTATATCCACATTCTACAACAGATATGTATAACCACAATATCCACAGATAAGCATAAAAGCTATATCCACACATCACAAAGATAAGCATATAAGCTCTATCTTCACTTCTTTAGACAAGCATATGAGCTGTATCTACGGAGTTCATCCCCTATCTTCTCCCAACACTATCCGGTTTAGAGGTACATCCCCTATCTTCCCCTAAACCGCGGAGTACATCCCCCATCTCCTCCTCTACACATAACGTATACAAACACAATGGTTCTATATACAATCACTCAATACATATAATTAATGTATTCTATCAACCGTCAAGTTCCATGACACACTTCATTGATTAGTTTCAGTCTGCCTAATCTTCATGCATTGTCTACAACAATCACGACTATCCTCCACCGATAGCCCAAAGCAGTTATTTCTAAACAGAAAATAAATGCACAATGGATATTCAATCAACATTTCATTTCCTCATTCCTCACAATTAATTATCCCAATTAATTAAACAATGTAATTAGGTCAATTCCCATAATTAACATTTCAACCCTTAGGTCCCATTTTCATCAATGATTTAACATTTATTCCATTTCTCTATTCCAAACATGCATCTAGGTTTATTATGAATAAAACCCCAACTTTTGTAAAATTACACAAAAGCCCCAAACTTTCACAAAATTACCAAACCAACCCCAACATCTCAAAATACTAAAATTTAAAGACAAAATCCATAGAGAGGAGTAGGATATCCCTACCTCGAAGTTTGAGCCAAAAATGAGATGAAGACTCGAAGATCAACGTGCTCCAAAACCAAACTTTTTCATATTAAAACAAAGCTCTCAACTCCCTCTATCTTTTTAACAAAAGCCCTAGGCTAGATTCACACTCTAGGGAGATCAATTCTTAGAGAGAATATAAGTGTAGAGAGAGAGGGTCTCGGATCTAGGGTTTGATCAAAAAAAGAAAGTGAAAAAGTGATGTTCAAAACGCTACTGTCCGCTGATATAAAACACACTCGCTCGAGCGAAGACTTGGTCGCTCGAGCGACCAGACACAGAAACCTCTCGCTCGAGCCAAGAAGTCCTCGCTCGAGCCAAAAACTCAAAAGTGCACTCGAGCGAAAAGAATGCTCGCTCAAGCCAACAACTCAAACCCTCAGGTCTGCAACCTGAAGCACGCTCGAGCGATAGACCTCTCGCTCGAGCGAATAACAAACCAGACCGCTCGAGCCAAGAAAAGCTCGCTCGAGCCAAGAAACACAACTCTCAGGTCCAGAACCAGGAGCAAGCGCTCGCTCGAGCGAAGCCACTCTGGCTCGACCCACCAGACACGAACTCAACTCTCGCTCGAGCAACAAACTCCTCGCTCGAGCGAAGGGCCAAAAATCTGGGCAGCAACACTAGGCTCCCAAGCACAACCAACCTGAAACAAACCTGCCCAACACATCCTATAACTTAATATACCAGTTAAGAGGATGCAAACAAGATAATAAACAACTACCAACATCCACAGACACATGTCCGGATCACTATATGACAAGGGTAAACCCGGGATCGCTATAATTTTCTCTAGTTTGGTTAAAATATAGAAAAAATTATAAGCAAATCAAAGACAATTATTCAAATATATAGAGAAAATTGTGAACAAATCACAGATATATTTGTGAGAAAATTCAACCCTAGAGAAATTTCAAAATACAGAAAATCAAAAAAATTGAGCAAACCAGAGAAATTTTGAAATTTCTCTTATTTGAAATTTCTCTAGATGGAAATTTCTCTGGGTCAACTGCGGTGGAGGTGCTAGCGAAGTTGGCATTAGTAGAGAGAGATTTGTTGATGGAGTTTAAGGTGTCATGTTTGAAGACAATTGAAGTTAGAAATTTTGACAAGGTTTGAATCGATTTTGAGTTTTTAGATTATGGATTTCGTTACTTGAAATTGTGGATTGAAATTGAGTGTGTTGGCCAGAGAGAATCAACAAATTTCTCTAGCCATCACACAGAGAAAATTATGAGCAAATTAGAGAAAATTAGTCAAATACACAGAGAAAATTGTGAACAAATCACAGAGATATTTGTAAGCAAATTAGAGAAAATTCAACCCCAGATAAATTTCAAAACATAGAAAATCAAAAAAAATTGAGCAAACTGGAGAAATTTCAAACTAGAAATTTCTTTGGTTTGAAATTTCTCTGGATGGAAATTTCTCTGAGTCAAAATTTCTCTAGATCAATTTGAAGGACCTTAGACATTATGAAAATATTGGATGTCCTTTATGCTATAAAATCTTAATATCAGGGACCCTAAAAAAAAATCCCCTTTCTTAAATTATAAAAATATATAAATAGATCTCTTAAACTATTGATATTTTCACTTTGACCACTTCTGTCACCGTGAGTTAAACCAAACTTTTAAACATTTTTTAGACAAAAATACCCATCAGTACTCTATATATTTACAATTTCATTATTATTGTTTTTTTATTTTTTTAAAATATAAGCATTCATCTATAATTATTGTTTATTATTATTTTTAAAAATTTTGGAAGTATATTTTTTGTAGAAATAGTTTTTTTTAAACAATAATAAAATAGGAAAATTGAGAAGAAGTGTTATTGGGTATGTTATATAGAGTGTTGAATTGTATTTTTATCTCAAAAATGTCAATATAATAACGACATGAGCCAAAGTGAAACACGCCAATAGTTTAAGAGTCTATTTGTATGCTTTCATAATTTATGGAGTCAAAATGAAACTTTTCAATAGTTTATGAGATCTCCATGAAAATAATCCTCTTTTTTTTTAGTGATTAAAAGACAATAAAATATTATATTTATTTGTTTTTTCGTTTATTCATAATATTATTTTATTTGTGGTAAGTCTATTTCTACAAGTGGGTGGCATTAGGTCCAATAATTTAAATCTTTTTTTGGAGATAATAACATGATTAATAAAATTGTTTGATCAAAATGATAGATTATTATTTTGAATTTTTTTTTCATTACCCTATTGTCGCTAGATACCGTCAAACGGGGTTTTTTTAGATAAAGACAAGACAAAATGATCTTTTTCGGAGATAAGGATATGATTTTTTCGAAAAAAAAAACCCTACTATTATTAGATCATTGACACTTGAAAAATCACCAAAAAAATTTATTAAAAAGTTGCTGGCGGAGGCAACAATGACGACTAGTGGTGATATAGACAGATAGACAAATAAATGATATATAAACAAATAAAGAGATGACGCATTGACAGATAGGTAAACAAATAGATGACACTTATGTATATAGGTGGATAGAAAAGTGATGTAAAATACAGCTGTAACAACCCCGACCCATGATTGACGTTAATCCATGCTTACTTATGCCGAATAAGTAATTAAAGTGAAATTTTGCATCATATGTTGCCTTATGTGTGTTTATATCTGTTTACCGTAGAAAGATCTATTCAAGTTTTCGCTATGGTTTGCGAATTGAAGGCCTTATCGGCATGCGATTCAGAAATTTATTTGATTTATGTGATAATTTGATTTTTTAGAATTTTATGGTAGGTTTAATTGAAATCTGATTCGGAACAAGTTAATTAAATTAATTAATGCCTACTGGATTAGTTTTAATTAGTTGCCATTAAGTGAGCCTATATAAGACTCCTTATATGCTCCACTTATCCTTTTTGTTGATATCAACACATCCTTGAGCCTATACACACAAAACAAACGTGAGCAAGAGAGAGAAAATAGAACTTTGAGCTCAACTAAAGGGATTGCTAAGAGAAATGGGAGAATTGGACTTAGAGACTCAAGAAATAATCCTCTAGTTCTCACTTTGGAAAGCCTAGGTAAGAATTCAACCTTTAAGTTCTTTGATTGGGCATTAAGAGCATGAATTCAAAAGATTAAGTATGTGAATTTGAGATTTGGACTAGAAAGGAAGAAATTTTACTCATACCTTGCATGCATGCATAATTCCTAACATTTTGAAGTTATTTTCGAAGAATTTCCTCATGCATATTGCTAATTCACTTTACCTTTAAGAATGCATCAAGTTTCAAGTCATTTTGTAGTATTAGATCATGTTTTGGAAGTTTTGAAGTCAGGACAATTCATGCATGTCATGTTTACATCACATTCTCAAGTTTTAAGTTGAGTTTTGCACAATTGGCATGCTTTTGGGCTTTGATTTTGCGAAATGGTTTTGAATTCTTCATGTTTTCCACGTTCACATGAGATTCCTCAAGTTTTTGGCCCAAGAAGCCATAATTTGCAGCTTTGGGGTTGAATTTGAAGCTTGGAAGCAATTCTGGAGATTCCAGAATTCTGCTCCTATGCTCAAGCGAATGAATCTATGCTCGAGTGACCACTCTGAGTGCGTACACTTCTGCTTGAGCGACCTGAAGTCCGCTCGAGCGTGAAATGCATGCTCCCAAAAGTTCTTATGTTTTACAGGCTTAAGCGACAAAAGTTGCACTCGAGCAAGCGTTGAGCGAGCATTTAGCGGAAAAATCAAGCAACCAGCACTTTTGCAAAAGTTTACAGACCGCTCGAGCAACCACTCACATTTTGCATGTTCGCTCGAGCATAGGAAGTTGCACTCGAGCGAGGACCCTGTTTTCAACAAGTTTTGTTAAGTGTTTTTAAGTGCATTTTTGCGTCCTCATTCCATCTTAGGCATTCCTAGGCCAAGTTTAAGACACCATAATGAGGATAGAGGAGTAGGAACACACCAAGACAAGAAAGAACTAAGTTGTTGTTTCCGGGTGTGTAATTCAGTACGTATTCGTTCTGTATCTGTGTAGGTCACGTGCCACAAAATCTCTGAATTGCCTACTCTGTCCGTTTACTTGGAGCCATTTGTTATCTGTGAGTAATAACTTGGTAAAGCTATGTCCAAGTTAACTTATTTTTTGTGTATGAAGTAAGATCTGTTTTATGAAATGTTATGTGTTGTACTATGAATGATTGTCCAATTTTTGATAAGTATTTGTGACACAAGTATGTTATCTATTCCCGGTCCGGAAGTTCCTTTGTGGAACTGACAAGTTATCTATACCCGACTGGAGGTTCCTATATTGAATTAACAAGTTATCTGTTCCCAGTCTGAAGGTTCTTTTAAGGAACTGACAAGCTATCTGTACCCGGCTGGAGGTTTCTCTATAGAACTGACAAGTATGATCTATGATGCTTTGTATATAATCTGTTAGCGCTAACGGATAAACCATGTATGATCAAGCATAAGTTTTGATTTCTGTCAATGACTCAAACAATAGTACAATTATGAATCTATTCTATGTACGAACTTAGTTATGGGACATCATTTATTTAACGATTTACTCTGTTATTATTCATTGGGCTCCCGTTCACTATTTATATTACGTATGTAGGTGATTAGACATGTGACCAGGCTTAAAGTTGAGGACCTGGCGTCCCAGTTTTTGTCAGCCAGCCTTTGTGCCTCCCGAGGAGGTTCCAGATTAAGTCAAGTTTAGTGGCTGTTTTTGTTAATGTATTAAGCTTTGTTTCCTTTGATTTTCGGAAAATATTTCTTTTAGTATGTACATGGAGTGACGTGTAAATACTGCATCTTTTGACGTCGCTCGTAAGTTTATAAAAGTTTAAAATCATCTATCTCATGTATGTCTTCACAGCTCAATGGACTATGTATATTTTATATATTTGCTTCCGCAACTCCTAATTATATGTTATTCTGTTAAGAAGTTTTTGGTAATTCAAGGATTACTGGCTAGTTACAACACTAAACCTATAGGGGGCGGGTTTGGGTCGTGACAATAGCGATTCCGATTTTGACCTAACCTTTATTGTATTTCGGACTCGGGTTTTGTGGTTTAGTGTTGTTGTTCATCTCTTTTTCCCTTGTTTTCCTTGAAGTTTGCCTTTTGGATTGTTGTGGTTATGTTTGGGATAGGTTGGTTGCTTGATTTCCAAACTCATGTTGCTCAGATTTTTGCTCATTCGCTCGAGCGACACTTTTTGTGCTCAAAAGGGCTTTTCAAACTTTCAGTACTTTTGCAGGCTGCAAAACTACTAGGAGAGTGTATTCTACGCTCGAGCGGCCATTTCTGACGCTTGAGCAGTTGATCTGTTGCTTGCAAAACTACTGGATGCGTGTTTTCAACGCTCGAGTGTCACTTCTTGCGCTCGAGCATTGAGCATCTTTTTCATTGTGTCTTAGCGCTCGAACAACACTTCTAGCGCTCGAGTGGAACAACTTATTGTGTCTGACGCTCGAGTGTCACTTCTTGCGCTCAAACGGACTGTGCATATATCAGTTCGCAACAACACCTTTTTACATCACTTTTTCACATATTTTTCCACCAAAACCCTAGATCAGGACCCTCTCTCTCTAAAACACTCTCTCTCTTTCTACATTTTCACCTAGTTCTAATGATATCTTTGCCCACTTGCCTTTGTTAAAAAGTTAGAGCATCTCATGGGCTACATTCTGATCTAATTAAAGCTTGGTTTTGGCGTCCTTGAAGTTTCTCCATATCTCCCTTTGGTCTTCTAAGCTTGAGGTAGGTCTACACATTCTTATAGTTTTTAACTTAGTTATTGGTTGTTGTGTAACAATGGTGGGTTTTGGGAATATTTAGGACAAACCTAGGGTTTGGGATGTAAAATCAAAAGAGAGGTTTTCTAGTGAATGTGATATAAATGGTCATGGGGTTTGAAAATGAGTTTATATTGTATCAAAATTGTTGATTTTGGCATTTGGGTTGACATTTGAGAAAGAGAGAAGTTAACCTAAAATGGTTCAAATATTTATTTTGTATAAATAAATGAAATTGGTATTATAAATATGAAATTGGATGAATGTTGATGTAAATGATGGAGTTGGATATGCATTACCTCACACTTTTGGAAATTTGAATAAATTATTTGTCTTGAGATTGAATATCTGTTTAGAAATATCTATATTGGGTTATTAGTGGAGAATAGCTATGATTGTTGTAGAAATTACATGAGGATTAAGTGAATTAAAACTAATCTCTTATGGGTTGTCATTGAATATGACTATGTTTCAAATACACCGTATATGCATGATTGGTTGGGAGGAAAAAAGGGGATGTACTCCATGTTTGGAAGGAGATAGGAGATGGACTCCATTGAATTAAGTTGGCCTGTGTGTCATGGGTAAAAGTCTTGAAACCGCGCGTATACATGGGTGCTGATATCGCAGACGAAATTTCAGTAAAATGACAGATTGAAGTGTTTGTGTGATAATTGTGTTAATTTGGGAACCATTGAGTTGTAGTCTCAGATGGGTCGTTTGAAAGAATATGAAACTGGCTCATGAATTGAGATGAAATGAATTAACTTGAATTGACGATAAGGAAAAAGGGATTGAGATATGAATTTTGGCACTTTATAATTATATAGAAAATGAATGTTTTATCACTGGCCTTGTAAATGCACATTTTATTTATACCTTCGTTAAAACTCATATATTGTGTTAAATTGTTCCTACTGGGCTTTGGCCTACCCTATCTGGGAAAAATTATTTTCAGGTATTGACGATATGCCTCCACCAAGGCAGTAGCTCGGGAGGAGTTTGGAGCACGAGCTTCACTTTTTGTACTTATTTGTAAAGCCAAGGGCTTAAATTGTATAGAGTTTGACTCTCTTTTGTTGTAACCAAGTAATGACTTGGAAAGATGTAAGCTTTTAGGGCATATAATTATCTGTTTAACAATGATGTAGATTCATGATGAAATATTTATGAATGTGTATCGCATGTATCACTTTTGTATAACGATTCAGGTTAATGGAAATTTATTATTTTGATTACGTTGTCTTATATATATTGTGTTGGGTCAAATTATTGTAATTATTTAAGGGCGTTACATAAATAGATAGACATATATTCAAGGGTAATATGGTCTTTCAAATTGTTGTCTTTTTGATCAAAAAATAATAGAATTTGGAATTATTGTCCAAAAATTTCGAAATTATACTTATAACTGAGTGCCTTAAAATAATTTTTAGACGTAAAATTCTCTAAAATAAATTATTCATGCAGTGAGGACATATGTTCTATTTTTGAGTAATGTTGCACTTCATGAAAAAAAATGAGGGAAAGTTTCAATTAGTTTGTGATATCTTATTGTATCTTACGCAATCACATATATTAAGTTACATTCTATCAATCATAGAGCACTATAAGACAAAATTATGTTTATACTATTTGCAAACTAAAACTTCAAAATTAAAACATATTTATATTAAAGTAAGCCTATTTTCTTGTTTTGCTACCTATCACACTAGGTTATTTCTAAAAGTTTTATAAATTTTTTCCTTTTTTTTTTTTATGAAACATAATATTGTGTTTTTTAAGACAATTTTGTCATTTATATTGTGGCAAATTACATTTTACCCTTTCAACTATTGTCTTATATTACTTTACCTTTTTGAATTAAAAATTGCACCACATAACCTAAAAATTATAACATGTAACCTGCTCATCTATTTTTTTTAATTTTTTTTTTAATTTTTCAATTTGAATCTTATTGAGGGTATTAAATTACACTTAATCCCCTTAAACTATCAGTCAATATCATCACTCTAACCCTTAACTAAAAACATTGTTTGATTTTTAAGCTTAAAAAAAGTTTTTGCAGTTTTTTTTTTTTTTTAGTAATTTTTTTTGATATTTTAGTCAAATTTTTAAATTTTTAAATACACCTAAAAAATAAATATTTGAAGAAAATTTTAAAAAAGATCATTAGAAAAAAAGAAAAAAATACTTGTATATTTTCATTTTTTTTATCCTTAGTAAAAAAAAAAAAGAAGAGATTTTTTCATGAATATTTTCACTTTGTTTGATTTTGTTTTCAATTTTTAAATTTTTTTTCTATAAAATTAAAAATTAATTTAGTGAAAAAATGAAAAAAAAAACTCATCGTTTTTATTTAGTTTAATCTTTTTAAAAGGAAGAAATAATATTTCAAAATTCAAAAATATAATTTTAGATTTATTTTTGTTTTGTTATTTTCTATTTAAAAAAAATAGAAAACAGTTTTTAAAATTCAAAACAAACAGACTTTTTAAATATATCTAAATTAGATATATTTAAAAAGTTAAAAAATAAAAAATAAAAAAAATTCACTAAATACAAATAAAAGAATTGAAAAAATATTTTAAAAACTAAAACAGATTGATAATTTAATTTTAAGCATTCTATTCAAAATTTAAGATGTAAGTCACATGTCAACTTTTCGTTAATTTAAGAGACAGATGATTAACAAAATATTTTCCGATTCATTCATCGATTTGAATTTTAAAATATTAATTGACCAATTCTCACGGCCCGCTTAATTTATATCTGCTAACTAAATAAACGAATATAAACTAATTTTTGATTAATACTATACAAATAAAAAATTCATACATAACAATATACCTCATTATATATAATTCATTTCAAAACAAAACATTATTAAAAATAAATTTAGTTACATCTATATAATAAGGAAGCTCGGTTTTTGAATTCTGATGTGACCCTTATACCTGTGTCAAAATTTGAATCGTTAGATTGATTTAATCTAATGGCTCAAAATATCACACCCCATTTGTCTATCATTTTCAACTGACAGCCTCTCACTCTCTCTCACTCCCATTTGTCTCTTTTTGATTTCAAATTTTGAAAACGCAGCCCTCTCTCTCTCTCTCTCTCTCTCTCTCTCTCTCTCTCTCTCTCTTCTCCATCACGGCCCAACCTTCCCTGTCGGAGCCCATTCCCTCTCATCATCTTCTCTCTGCCTCCCTCAATTTCTCCGACGGCACCCCCTCTCTCTCTCTTCCTCCCTCTCTCTCCCAATCTTCATCAGCAATGGCAGCCCCAAACCCCATTGACGACGGAGCCGTTGCAATAGAGGAACAGGGAACAATGGTGTTCAACAAAGAAATAATCCGGTATATATACGGTTCAGGTGAGCAAACCTGATGAAGATTGCACTCTGTTGATGGCACGTGACTTGCGTTAGCCTCATACACAGAAGCGAAGAGGCAGCAAACCCAAATTCCGAAAGAACCCTCCAAACTCCAAGGTAAATAATTAGATATATATTATCAGAGAGATAGGTTCCTTCATATCTCATCTCTTTATATTTTTTTATATTTTTTTTTATAAGGTTCAATTTTAAACCTGCACTGATGATCAGTACGATTTTAGAATTAAGCCCCATAATAAGACTGTGGAGAGATATAGATAAATAAGGTATAAAGGAGAGTCTAGCAACAGACATACTATTAGTTTGTGATTGGTGTGTGAAATGTGCCATATGATGTCTCTTGGGTACCGAATAATTTTCTTTTATGCTATGTTTAGACGATGAATTTGAATAGAGATTTGGAATGTAAAATAGAAATGAAAAAAAATTAATTTATATTTTTTTAATTCTTATTTAAATTTATGATCCACAATTTAATAATTCTATTTTCACGTCCAAACATGGTTTACTTCCTTCCAATTGCTAATCTAATGAAAGTAATGAAACATGGCCATTGGCCTCTATCTCTACTAACTCCGAAGTTGTTGAAGTGTAGGGAGGCTTAGACAGTGACCATTTCAACTAGCAAAGATTTGATTAGGCAAAGGTAGATAGATTTAGATAGATAGATTAAATTATTACTGACAACTGAAACATAAAGGGTCAACAAACTTATAAATATGTTTTGTTTTATTAACAAAGGGTATTGCTTTAAATCATCTATATAATAAGGAAGCTCGATTTTTGAAAGTTTTGTTTATTAATTATTTGAATTTTGAAGTTTGTTTTTAGAATTTACATGTTTTTAGAATTTAAAGCAATTTCAAGTTTTTTTTTTTGTGTGTATATAATTCATGATTGATTTAAAGCACAAGCTAGAAACATGCTGTTATTGGTGCATGCTCGCATAAATAGCTGTTAGAACACAGAATTCAGAAACGACTTTGAATTAGAAATGCACATCATGAAATCATGTTGCTCCTCCTACGTCACGCTTTTCATAAGGATTGTTCCTACTCTCATCCAATTTCAATTTTTCTAAGGATGCAATTTCAGCCGACAATGTAGACCAACTCATGAAGTTGTCAAAAAAATATACATTTTGCTCATCTTAAAGCCTGTATGATACATAGAAGTATGCAAATAAATGAAAGGAGTTATTAAATTAAATACACCAATAATAACAAGAATAGTACAAATAAATATAGTCACAAAACAAAGAATATTTGGATGAAAGATATAGCGATCCCGGTTTTCCTGTTGTTGTTTAACTGTAATCCGGACTCGGTTCCGTAGATTCGTTGTTGTCTTATCCTCATTTCTATCCCCTTCTCTTTTAATTAGAGTTTTGGGTTGTGTTGGGCAAGTTGGGAATAAGTTGGTCGTGTTCTAAAACTTAGAAATTTTGCCCAGGTTTTGGTCTCTCCGCTCGAGCGGCGATTTGACGCTCGAGCGGGATTTTGTTGCTGCCTTTTCGCTCGAGCGGCAGTTTGGACGCTCGAGCGTGAATTTCCTTCTCTCAGTATTTTGGACATCTACAGAAAATTCTGGGAGAGTGCATCCGGCGCTCGAGCAGATCTTGGGACGCTCAAGCGTGAACCTGTGTCTGACGCTCGAGCGGGGTGTTTTACACTCGAGCGGACTTGTTTTTATATCAGTCCGTGAAATCACTTTTTTGATCACTTTTTGATTTCCTTTCTCTCTCTTACTTTTTCAAAACCTCCATTGGAGAGCACCTCACTCTAAAACCCTAACTTCTCTCTTAGGATTGATCTAGTAGGAGTTGTTTTCTCACCTTGGGCCTTTACAAAAGTTGTGTTGATCGTAGAGGGCTATCTTTTAATCTGAAAATTTCGGGATTTGGAGCATTTCAGTTTCTTCATCTCCTTCGTTGAGCCCATCATTCGAGGTAGGGATAACCTACTCCATCTTATGAGCTTTGTCTTTAAATTTTAGCATTTTGTTATGTTGGTGGTTGTTGAGTAATTTTTGAGAAAGTTTAGGCCTTTGTATAATTTCACAAAAGTTGGGGTTTTAAATATATAAACCTATATGCATGTTAGGCATAGAGAAATGAGATTAATGTTGGGACATTGATGGAAATGGAACCTTAGGGTTGTTTTGTAAATTATGGTAATTTGCCCTAATTGGTTTAATTAATTAATGCATATAATTAATTGAAGAAAGCGAGGAATTGAATTGAGAATGTTGAAATTGGGAATGTATGGGATTAAAGAGTGTAGACAAATTATTTGTTGCTCACCTAATTAGAATGTTGATATATTATCCATTTGTGCATTTATTTCCTGTTTAGAAATAATTGCTTTGGGCTACCGGTGGAGGGTAGTGTTGATTGTTGTAGACAATGCATGATGATTAGGCAAACTAAATATAGCGATCCCGGGTTTACCCTTGTTGTATAGTGATCCGGACATGTGTCCGTGGATGTTGGTAGTTGTTTATTATCTTATTTGCATCCTTTCTTACTTTGTATTTGAGTTATAGGATGTGTTGAGCGGGTTTGTTTCAGGTTGGTTGAGTTTAGAAACCAAAACTAGTTGCCCAGATTTTTGGCCTGTACGCTCGAGCGGAGGTGTTGGCGCTCGAGCGGAGATTACACCCATTCAGTATTTCCTGTGCAGCGTTGTACGCTCGAGCGTGGTATTGGCTGCTCGAGCGGGGTTGTCTGAGTGGCGCTCGAGCGTAGGGTTGGGAGCTCGAGCGGAGGCTTGGTTCTGCAAAAGTGCTGGGCGAGTGCATTCTGTGCTCGAGCGGGAGGTTGGCCGCTCGAGCGGAAGTCTGTGAGTGGCCGCTCGAGCGGGGTGTTTTACGCTCGAGCGGAGACCTGGGTTAAAGTCCCGAATTTGTGACTTTTCAAATCACTTTTTCACTTTCTCTTCTCTCTCTTACTTTTCCAAAATCACCATTGTTGAGCCTCTCACTCTAGACTCTACCTTCTCTCTAGGTTTTGATCTAGTAGGAGTGATTTACTCACCTTTGGCCTTTACAAAAAAGTTGTTGATCGTCGAGGGCTTCATTTTAATCTGAAAATCTCGGGTTTTGGAGCACGTTGGGTTTTGTCGTCTTCTCCTTTGGGACTCCGAATTTGAGGTAGGGATAACCTACTCCTCTCTATGGGTTTTGTCTTTAAATTTTGGTATTTTGAGATGTTGGGCTTGGTTTGGTAATTTTGTGAAAGTTTGGTGCTTTTGTGTAATTTTACAAAAGTTGGGGTTTTATTCATAATAAACCTAGATGCATGTTTGGCATAGAAAAATGGAATGATTGTTGAATCATTGATGAAAATGGGACCTAAGGGTTGAAATGGTAATTATGGAAAATGGCCTAATTACATTGTATAATTAATTGGGATAATTAATTGGTGAGAAATGAGGAAATGAAATGTTGATTGAATATCCATTTGTGCATTTATTTTCTGTTTGAGAAATAATTGCTTTGGGCTATCGGTGGAGGATAGTCGAGATTGTTGTAGACAATGCATGATGATTAGGTAAACGGAAACTAATCAATGGAATGTGTCATGGAACTTGACGGATGATAGAATACATTAATTGTGTGTATTGTGTGATTGTATATAGAACCAATGTGTTTATATACGTTATGTGTAGAGGAGGAGATAGGGGATGTACTCCGTGGTTTAGGGGAAGATAGGGGATGTACCTCTAAACCGGATAGGTATTGGGAGGAGATAGGGGATGAACTCCGTAGACAGAGCTCATATGCTTGTCTAGAGAAGTGAAGATAGAGCTCATATGCTTATCTTTGTGAAGTGTGGATACAGCTTGTATGCTTATCTGTGGATATTGTTGATATACATATCTGTTGTAGAATGTGGATACAGCTTGTATGCTTATCTGAGGATATTGTTGATATACATATCTGTTGTAGAGTGTGGATACAGCTTATATGCTTATCTGAGGATATTGTTGTTATACATATCTGTTGAGAATGTGGATATAGTTTTTATACATATCTGTGGAAATGATGATAGAGCTAGTAAGCTTATCTGTTGTTAAAGGGAAAATGAAAAGTAATTGGGACTTGTAAGTCGTCGACATAAATATGTTATTTATGTGATTGTATCAGTTTTGACCAACTACCAATTGCTAATGTTTTAGTCATTGTCCATGGTTGGTTTAGTGCATTCCTACTGGGCTGTGGCTCACCCTTTATGGGAATATCATTTTCAGGGGCAGGAAGCATGCCACCTCCAAGGACATAGCTTGGGAGGCTAGAGGCGGACATAGTGTAGTTGTTTTACTTTTGATGTATTACATGTAACTTCAAGCCAAGGGCTTAATGTGTAAACGAGTTAGTACTCTTTTGTTGAAACCAAGTGTTAACTTGGAAAGCTGTAAGCCCGTAGGGCATTTTGTTTTGATGTTAACATGTAATACTTATGTAATGAAACTCAATGAAATAAAGGAATGTGGTTAGTTTAATGTTATTATTTTGAGGGCGTTACAACTTGGTATCAGAGCGTACCGGGTTCGAATACTTTGGGTACGTGGGAAGTGATTAGGATCACAATGGGTTTGTCTCGCTTGATAGAGACTTAAATGTGGTATCTTATGCTATGGGCTTAAGTGATAACATGCTTATGTGACTATGTGGGTATGGGATTTAATTTCTGGGATATTGATTGGATCCTTGAGTTTCTGGGAGTCTTGTTGGAAAAGCACTTGATCAATGCTGTTTCTAACCGGAACTCTAGTAACGTCTCGGGACTATCATTATCCGGAAATGAAATTCGTAATTGCTTATGTGTTTATGTGCTTATGTGGAGTGAATTACAGTGGTCCATGTATTAGGACGTGAGTGTTTAGTTTCGGCACATTTATGAATGTGCTAACGTTCTGTGTTGCCTTTATTAGGATGTTAGGACGAGGAAGAGGTGCTAGGCGTGGTAGACCTGCGAGGCAGGAAGTACCGTTACAGGGTGAGATTCCGGCAGTGCAGGAGGGAGTTGGGCAGGCCAATGTGGCCGAGCCAGTGGGTCAGCAGGCTATGGGTGCCTTGGCCAGAGAGATAGCAGGAGCTTTGGGTATTCTTAGAGCTGGGAATCAGGCAGCTGAGACAGGGCCTTCCTTCTTGAAGAGGGAGTTCTTCCGGTGTAATCCGGACGAGTTTATCGGGGACCTTAAAGAGCCGCTTAAGGCAGATGAATGGCTCGAACAGACAACGAAGACGTTTGAGATGCTTGGCATCGAGGACGGAGCACTGAAAGTGACCTTGGCATCCTTCCAATTGAAGGGAGATGCGGGTCAATGGTGGAAGTACGAGAAAGCTCGTGTTGGTGGTACTTGGGAGGCGTTTGTGAATGCTTTTCAGGAGAGATTTTTATCAGCAGCAGCTAGGGAGAAGCTGAGGGATCAGTTTAGCCGGCTTAATCAGCAGGGCTTGTCAGTGGCCGAGTTTGAGGCTACTTTTACCAGTCTGTCTAGGTTTGCACCTGAACTGGTGGCGTCTGAGGAATGCCGTTGCTATGAGTTTGAGCGGAAGTTGAGGCGGGGCCTCAAGTTGAGAATTGGTGGGTCTTATATTCGAGAGTATAGACACCTAGTGGACGCTGCAGCTCATATGGAGCTGATGATGCAGGAGGAGGATGAGGGTCAGAGAGGTTCCAAGAGGAGCCAGGATAGTCAGGGTGATGGCAGGAGACAGAAGGGTTATAACCCTCAGCAGTCGCAGGGTGGTGTTGCTAGATCGACCTTCCCAGTGCCGAGTGCAGGCTCCGGGAGAGGTGGTCAGGGAGATTTCACCTGTTACAAGTGTGGCCAGCTGGGTCACAAGGTATCTGTTTGCCCGCAGAAGGGTGGGGGTCAGAAAGCTGCTTCTTCTTCAGCTAGACCGCAGAGTCAGAGTTTGGGCAGGGGGCAGCTCTTGACTTGTTATCAGTGTGGACAACCTGGGCACATGAAGAGGTTTTGCCCACAGTTGAGTGCCACTTCGGGAGCGTCTGGTTCTAGGCAGACGCAGGGCTTTCAGCCAGCTCAGTCTGTGCAGGCCTCGAGGGCCAATCCGGGAGTTTCGTCATCCCAGTCTGTGCAGCAGTCTTTTGCTCCGAGAGGTGAGCAGGTAGACCAGGGGCCTACGGGGCGCGTGTATGCTGTTACCGCGCAGGATTTAGTACCGGCTCCATCAGTAGTGAGAGGTACTTTTCTGTTTTGCAACTCAGTTGCTAATGTGTTGATAGACACGGGTGCATCTCATTCTTTTGTATCTGCTGCATTTGCATCTGTTTTGGAATTGGAGTTAGCACAGTTAGCATCTCCTATTTGTGTGGTATCGCCTTTGGGTGGTGAGTTGATCCTGAAACAGGGTGTTAGAGGATGTGATATAGAGGTCGCCGATTATAGGCTTCCTTTTCCGTTTGTTGTCATGCCCATTAAGGGTTTTGATGTTATTTTGGGTATGGACTGGTTATCGTCATACCGGGCTGTTATTGATTGCTACCGCCAGAGGGTTACATTGTGTACCTTGAGCGGGGAGTGGTTCCATTTCTTGGGAGACCGGGTTGGTAGTGTTTTGCCACCGGGGTATGATTCGCGAGGGCGAAGTGAACTTAGTAGTCTACTTGCTAGCTTTGAGAGTGGTGAGAGTGGTGAGACCCAGCATGTATTGCCGAGGGTGGTTTGTGAGTATTCGGATGTCTTTCCCGAAGATCTTGTTAGTTTGCCACCTCACCGAGAGATAGAGTTCTCTATTGATTTAGTGCCTGGTACGGCGCCGATTTCTGTGGCACCTTACCGTTTTGCTCCAGCAGAGTTGGTTGAGTTGAAAGTTCAGCTCCAGGAATTGCTAGATAAGGGCTTTGTTCGCCCTAGTGTTTCACCGTGGGGAGCACCGGCACTCTTTGTTAAAAAGAAAGATGGTGCCTTGAGATTGTGTATAGACTACCGGAAGTTGAATCGGGCTACTTTTAAGAATAAGTATCCTATGCCCCGTATAGATGATTTGTTTGACCAATTGAAGGGTTCCCGTTGTTTCTCTAAGATAGACTTGAGATCGGGTTACCACCAGTTGAGGGTCAGGGAAGAGGATATTCCGAAAACGGCATTCCGTACGCGGTATGGCCATTATGAGTTTTTGGTGATGCCATTCGGACTTACCAATGCACCGGCAGTCTTTATGGACTTGATGAGCCGGATTTTCCGGGAGTTCTTAGACCGATTTGTGGTTGTTTTCGTGGACGATATCCTTATCTATTCGTCTTCTGAGGAGGAGCACGAGGCACACTTGAGAGTGGTGCTTGAGTTACTTAGAGCCCATAGGCTGTATGCCAAGTTTGGGAAGTGTGAGTTCTGGCTGAGGGAAGTCAAATTCTTAGGCCACGTGGTATCCGGGGAAGGGGTGTCTGTTGATACATCCAAGGTTGAGGCAGTGCAAGATTGGGCACAGCCTAAGAGTGTGTTTGAGATCCGCAGTTTTCTGGGATTGGCTGGGTATTACCGTCGGTTTGTGAAAGATTTCTCCAGGTTAGCGTCACCGTTGACTAGACTGACCCGGAAGGGAGTCAAGTTTGTGTGGAGTGAGACTTGTGAAAAGTCGTTCCAAGAGCTGAAAGTTAGATTGACCACCGCTCCGGTGTTGATTATTCCGGAGAGAGGGTTGGGTTACGCGGTTTATTGTGATGCTTCACGAGAAGGTTTGGGTAGTGTGTTGATGCAAGAGGGGAAAGTGGTAGCTTATGGCTCACGTCAGTTGAAAATACACGAGAAGAATTACCCCACACACGACTTAGAGTTAGCAGCTGTGATCTTTGCCTTGAAAATCTGGAGGCACTACCTTTATGGTGAGAGGTTCGAGGTATTCTCGGATCATAAGAGTTTGAAGTATCTGTTTACACAGAGAGACTTGAATCTGAGGCAGAGGAGATGGATGGAGTTCATCGAGGATTATGATTTTGAGTTGCACTATCATCCGGGAAAGGCCAATGTTGTGGCCGATGCCCTTAGTAGGAAGACCATTAGTGATGTTGCTAGTATAGCCATCCGGGAATGGGAGATGTTGGGAGCACTTGGCGAGTTTGATTTGCTACTGGGCGAATCTGTTGAGGCTGCGGCCTTGTTTTCTGTTGTTGCGCAGCCTACACTTGTGATTAGACTGTTAGAGGCACAGAGAGGTGACCTTGAGGTAGAATCCCTCCGAGAGAAGATCTCCAGTGGGAAAGTTGAGAAGGGTTTGACGGTGTATCCCGACCTGAGTGTGAGATACCGAGACCGTTTGTTTGTACCGGAGTCTTGCCGAGAGGTAGTACTCCGAGAGTTTCACCATTCGCGCCTTGCGGTGCATCCGGGAGGTACTAAGATGTATCAGGATTTGGGTCGCCAGTTTTGGTGGCGGGGTATGAAGAGAGATGTGGCTGTTTTCGTATCAAGGTGCCTTACTTGCCAGCAAGTGAAGGCCGAGCATCAGAGGCCAGCGGGTTTGTTGCAACCCTTGCCTATTGCCGAATGGAAGTGGGAGCATGTCACTATGGACTTCGTTGTAGGTCTTCCGAGGACTCAACGGGGTAGTGATGCTATTTGGGTAGTTGTAGACCGGTTGACTAAGTCGGCGCACTTTATTCCTATGCGCGTGAAAGATTCGGTAGACCATCTTGCCGACTTGTATATTCGGGACGTAGTGAGATTGCACGGGGTCCCAGTGACGATCGTCTCAGATAGAGATCCTCGTTTTACTGCTAGGTTGTGGCAGAGTTTGCAGAGTGCCTTGGGCACTAAGTTGACCTTTAGTACGGCTTATCATCCTCAGACTGACGGGCAGTCC
Organism: Camellia sinensis; assembly: GCF_055761805.1. Lineage (NCBI taxonomy): Eukaryota > Viridiplantae > Streptophyta > Magnoliopsida > Ericales > Theaceae > Camellia > Camellia sinensis. The sequence goes on from NC_138962.1 coordinate 107,656,427, forward strand.
GAGCGTACTATTCAGATCCTCGAGGATATGCTTCGGGGTTGTGTCCTGGATTTCAGTGGGACGTGGGAGAGGCACTTGCCATTGGTAGAGTTTGCCTACAACAACAGTTTTCAGTCTAGCATCGGTATGGCACCATTTGAGGCCTTGTATGGCCGACCATGTAGGTCTCCAGTGTGTTGGGCCGAGGTGGGTGATGCACCTTTGTTGGGTCCAGAGTTAGTTAGGGAGACGACGGAGAAAGTTGAGCTTATCCGTAGGAGGCTTGTTACAGCCCAGAGTCGACAAAAGAGTTATGCCGACCGTAGGAGGAGGCCTTTGGCGTTTGAGGTAGGTGATCATGTCTTTCTGAAGATATCACCTAGACGAGGCCTGATGAGGTTTGGGAAGAGTGGGAAGTTATCCCCTCGGTTTATTGGTCCTTTTGAGATCCTTGAGAGGATTGGTGAGGTTGCTTATCGATTAGCCTTACCACCGCAGTTGTCCGGAGTGCATGACGTGTTTCATGTGAGTATGCTTCGGAAGTATGAGCCAGATCCATCACATGTGCTGGATTGGAGCGATTTAGAGGTAGATGAGGATGCCTCGTATGAGGAGAGACCGGTTCGGGTCTTGGATAGGCGGGATCAGGTCCTGCGTGGTAAGACCATTCCTTTGGTGAAAGTCTTGTGGAAACATCACGGAGTGGAGGAAGCCACTTGGGAACGTGAGTTGGAAGTCCGTGAGAAATATCCGGACTTGTTTGTTGATGTGTGATCTTGTATTTAAATTTTACATTATGTTGAACTTAAGAGCTTTTATATATGTCTTAAGTTGTAAAACATTGAGAATGTTTTGATTATTGGAAGCATGTTTTGGAACTTGCCTCATATGGTAGTTGGATGTAACACTATATATGTTGAATATATTGTTGACATTGGAAAGTTAGTGCATAATGTTGGTGCATGTTAATAATACATATGTTGTTTACATATTGTGATATGTGTCCTGTTAAAGGGATGGGATGACCGGTAATGGGTCGAATTGTTGAATGTTAAAATGTAACATTGTTTAAAATGGAGGAAAACTTGTTTTTGAAAACTTGTGTTTAATTTCGGGGACGAAATTCTTTAAGGGGGGGAGGTTATAGCGATCCCGGGTTTACCCTTGTTGTATAGTGATCCGGACATGTGTCCGTGGATGTTGGTAGTTGTTTATTATCTTATTTGCATCCTTTCTTACTTTGTATTTGAGTTATAGGATGTGTTGAGCGGGTTTGTTTCAGGTTGGTTGAGTTTAGAAACCAAAACTAGTTGCCCAGATTTTTGGCCTGTACGCTCGAGCGGAGGTGTTGGTGCTCGAGCGGAGATTACACCCATTCAGTATTTCCTGTGCAGCGTTGTACGCTCGAGCGTGGTATTGGCCGCTCGAGCGGGGTTGTCTGAGTGGCGCTCGAGCGTAGGGTTGGGAGCTCGAGCGGAGGCTTGGTTCTGCAAAAGTGCTGGGCGAGTGCATTCTGCGCTCGAGCGGGAGGTTGGCCGCTCGAGCGGAAGTCTGTGAGTGGCCGCTCGAGCGGGGTGTTTTACGCTCGAGCGGAGACCTGGGTTAAAGTCCCGAATTTGTGACTTTTCAAATCACTTTTTCACTTTCTCTTCTCTCTCTTACTTTTCCAAAATCACCATTGTTGAGCCTCTCACTCTAGACTCTACCTTCTCTCTAGGTTTTGATCTAGTAGGAGTGATTTACTCACCTTTGGCCTTTACAAAAAAGTTGTTGATCGTCGAGGGCTTCATTTTAATCTGAAAATCTCGGGTTTTGGAGCACGTTGGGTTTTGTCGTCTTCTCCTTTGGGACTCCGAATTTGAGGTAGGGATAACCTACTCCTCTCTATGGGTTTTGTCTTTAAATTTTGGTATTTTGAGATGTTGGGCTTGGTTTGGTAATTTTGTGAAAGTTTGGGGCTTTTGTGTAATTTTACAAAAGTTGGGGTTTTATTCATAATAAACCTAGATGCATGTTTGGCATAGAAAAATGGAATGATTGTTGAATCATTGATGAAAATGGGACCTAAGGGTTGAAATGGTAATTATGGAAAATGGCGTAATTACATTGTATAATTAATTGGGATAATTAATTGGTGAGAAATGAGGAAATGAAATGTTGATTGAATATCCATTTGTGCATTTATTTTCTGTTTGAGAAATAATTGCTTTGGGCTATCGGTGGAGGATAGTCGAGATTGTTGTAGACAATGCATGATGATTAGGTAAACGGAAACTAATCAATGGAATGTGTCATGGAACTTGACGGATGATAGAATACATTAATTGTGTGTATTGTGTGATTGTATATAGAACCAATGTGTTTATATACGTTATGTGTAGAGGAGGAGATAGGGGATGTACTCCGCGGTTTAGGGGAAGATAGGGGATGTACCTCTAAACCGGATAGGTATTGGGAGGAGATAGGGGATGAACTTCGTAGACAGAGCTCATATGCTTGTCTAGAGAAGTGAAGATAGAGCTCATATGCTTATCTTTGTGAAGTGTGGATACAGCTTGTATGCTTATCTGTGGATATTGTTGATATACATATCTGTTGTAGAATGTGGATACAGCTTGTATGCTTATCTGAGGATATTGTTGATATACATATCTGTTGTAGAGTGTGGATACAGCTTATATGCTTATTTGAGGATATTGTTGTTATACATATCTGTTGAGAATGTGGATACATTTTTTATACATATCTGTGGAAATGATGATAGAGCTAGTAAGCTTATCTGTTGTTAAAGGGAAAATGAAAAGTAATTGGGACTTGTAAGTCGTCGACATAAATATGTTATTTATGTGATTGTATCAGTTTTGACCAACTACCAATTGCTAATGTTTTAGTCATTGTCCATGGTTGGTTTAGTGCATTCCTACTGGGCTGTGGCTCACCCTTTATGGGAATATCATTTTCAGGTGCAGGAAGCATGCCACCTCCAAGGACATAGCTTGGGAGGCTAGAGGCGGACATAGTGTAGTTGTTTTACTTTTGATGTATTACATGTAACTTCAAGCCAAGGGCTTAATGTGTAAACGAGTTAGTACTCTTTTGTTGAAACCAAGTGTTAACTTGGAAAGCTGTAAGCCCGTAGGGCATTTTGTTTTGATGTTAACATGTAATACTTATGTAATGAAACTCAATGAAATAAAGGAATGTGGTTAGTTTAATGTTATTATTTTGAGGGCGTTACACTAAAACTAATCAATCGGATGTGTCATAGAGTATGACGGTTGATACAATACATTAACTTTATGTATTGAGTGATTGTGTATATGACCAATGTGTTTATATGCATTATGTGTAGACGGTTAGTAGAATACATTAATTTTATGTATTGATTGATTGTGTATAGAACCTTTGTGTTTATATGCATTGTGTATAGAGGAGGAGATGGGGGATGTACTCCACGGTTTAGGGAAAGATGGGGGATGTACCTCTAAACCGGATAGGATTGGGAGGAGATGGGGGATGAACTCCGTAGACACAGCTCATATGCTTGTCTAGAGAAGTGAAGATACAGCTCATATGCTTATCTTTGTGAAGTGTAGATACAGCTCATATGCTTGTCTAGTGAAGTGTAGATACAGCTCATATGCTTGTCTAGTGAAGTGTGGATATAGCTAATATGCCTATCTGTTGATGTGTAATATGCTTATCTATTGGAATGTTGATATAGCTCATATGCTTGTCGGATTGTAGTATTGATGTAGCTTATATGCTTATCTGTTGGAGTTGTGATGTAGCTCATATACTTATCTATTGAAAAGTTTGTTTGATTTGATATAGCGCTAAAATGTATATCATCATCGTTTGTGAAGTATGGAAGTAGTTTATGTGTTATTAATACAACACCAAAATGTGCATCCACCGTGAATTTTGAAAGTGTTCTAGTGATGAACTATAATCTCATCAAAATGTTTTGGCCAGAGTACTGAGCCCTTTTTTTTTTCAAACTCAAAGTTGAATAAGAAATGAAAAGTGAATTGTAACGTAGGCTTGGTTGTCATGGAATTGAAATAAGATGTAAATGGAGGTGTAAGTATCGACCATCTTTCAGTTGCTAATCTTTTAGGCATTGTTTATAATTGGTTTAGTATATCTCTGCTGGGCTGTGGCTCACCCTATATGGGAACATCATTTCAGGTACAGGTAGCATGCCACCTCTGAGGACATAGCTTGGGAGGCTAGGGGCAAACATACTTTTGTTGCCTTACTTTCCTTTTGATGCATTACATGTAAAATTCAAGCCAAGGGCTTAATATGTAACCGAGTCAATACTCTCTTTTGTAACCAAGCGTTAACTTGGAAAGCTGTAAGCCCGTAGGGCATTTACTTTTGTTGTTAACGTGTAATACTTTTGTAATGAAGTACTCTGATGAATTGAGGAAATGTGGATCTTTTGTATATAAATGTATGCTTATATTGATGGGTTTAATGTTATTATTTTGAGGGCGTTACAAAAGACAGGTTGACTCAATTCGGTACATACATGTTGTGTAGCTCAAGACTAGGATTTTTTTTATAGTTGTGTAGCTCAATTCGGTACATTCAGGATATTTAATGGCTCATACTAAAAACATAGTGCTATCAACAGAAACACCAAAATTCACCTAAATTTAAATAAACATATTATGGAAATTGGAAACATGCCTAACAACGTTTACATGCTTCATCTCTTTCAATAGAGAAATTTCTCTAATTGCCGTGCTTGGTGCACCCTCATCTTCCTGCTCCAAACGAATCTTCTTTAAGGTTGTAGTTTCATTTGTCACTTGGTCCCGAGCCTTATAGACCACACCATAGGTTCCTTCACCAATCTTCTCAACTTTTTCGTACTTCAATGTTCAAAGACATCAGTCTAATAAAATACAAAAATAACTAAATAGAAAGCGATAAAGATACAACAGTTTTAGAAAAGCATTAAGCATACAACTAACAAATCATATAGGTAATGTGGTACAATCAAGTGATAAGGCAGCTAAAAAAATGAATTTATAAAAATAATAATAAAATTAAATAAAGAAATAAATAAAGTAGCCCCAGACATGAAAGGCCAAAAAAACAGACAAAACACTTTGCAAAATTCCAGTAATATGTGCTTTATCAGTCATTTCCAAATGAAAAACCACAGGTGGCCTAGAAAAATAAATAAATAATTTTTCTTTTTCTGTTTGTTTAATACATGGATTTCAGGTTTGTAGGTATTTATAGATGTTATAAATATGGTTAGATTTCTGTTCTCTGTCGCCCATCTCTGTCGTGTTTGCTGGTGTTGGCTGTTTCTGGGTGCTGGTGTTTTCTACTGATTTGTGATGTGTTTCAAGGTGTGAGTGGCAATTTGGCTGAAATGTCAATTTTCTTTTTAACCATTAGAACTTATTCAATAAAATTGACATTTCAAATTATAACAATTATAAAAAGAAAACAGCATGCTCTATTGGTTTTGGTTAACATTCGCTTCTTCTCTCATTCTTTCACATATAAAGCCTATTGGGTTTTTGTCACTTTTTTTTTGTTTTTTTGTTTTTTTTAAACCAGCGTTCTCTTTTTGGTTTGGTTAGCCCTCTCTTTTTCTCATTATTTCACACATGAAGTCTATTGTGTTTTTGTCACTACATGCATAATTGGATGCTGATTTTTAATGAATACATATGCTGATTTTTAATTGGTAAATTGTATTGATATTTGATAGCCTGAAGAGTGGTGGTTTTTCTGGGACATATTATTGCTGGGACTAATAAGAAGACTTGGGAGTAGTTGCATTTTACATTGAGGTTGGTCTGAGAATTTTGTTTTGTCAGAATTATATTTCATGGGCTATGTTTTATTGGATTGAATTGTTCTTTTATGTAACAGTTACCATAAAGTTACACTCTATCTATAAGGCATTGGTTTAAGTTTGGATTAGAATATATTTGGGAATGGCTTTAGTCACAAGTAAATTATCTATTGGATGGCTTTGGAAGCCTTTTACTTTGGCCATTTTTTACTTTGTCCATTTAAAGTATATATGGGAGTGCCTTTCTCCCTTTAGTAATTAGTTTTCCTAAATTTCAGTTTGTTTCTTTCCGTCATTTTCATGTCGTGTTGTGTCGTTTTGTTACAGGTCATCAATTTATGGGTTTTCGATATAATCAAAGGTATAAACTCTAAGCGATTTTTTTGTTTTTTATTATATCTGTTTCATTACTCAAAATTTTAGTAAATTTATTTTTTTGGGGTCTATTACGTATTGGGTCTTTTGTTGGATCTTTTGGTATTTTGTACTTTTTTTTTCCCCTCCACCCCTCTCCTCCTCTTCTCTCCTTAATCTTTCTTTCTTTTGAATTTATTTGGGTTTTTGGTTTATATCCATTTTGTGTGGGTAAAAATCTGACCACACTGCCCGCTCAGTAATCGACTGGAGAGCACCGGCAGAATAGATGGCTTCAGCTAACCTGCAATAGAAAGAAAAGGCTCCGGCGGTGGTTCTTCCACCCGGGGGCACTCCGATGATCAAGTCAGTATATCTCTCAAAGATAATCAATTGCCAAACTTATTGTTCAAAACATAAATTGCATACCTTAGACCCGCGGGGGTGCCTCTCTTTTATAGTTAACTCAATCCAAGTCCCACTAGAAGTATGACTTCTATGGACTCCAATTCTGTGCTTACTTGGATTCCTCAAAAGATAAAGATAAACTCCCTAAGAGCTTTATCCTTATCTTGGCCAAGTCTGCTCTTTGTCCTAGGACTCTTGTCCCATATCCGCTTATCTCAGATTCCGATATCTTCGGAGATAACCTCGGCCTCGCCAAGATAACCTCGGCATAACTACGTGGCATCTCGGTTGACACGTCAGCGTCACCATGCCACGTGTTGGTACTCAGAAAATATATCCCCACAACTGCCCCCTAGGTTCTATTACCTCGGCATTCTGAGGTGATGGAACCTATATCGATATTTCTTTCTGCATATTGGCTCAAAAACTGTTTAGCCGAGATAATTCATTTCTAGCCGATGTGTTCTCTTCGGAGAACAAGAATTCAAACGAACTTCCCCACGCGCCTGAGCTGTCATGCATTACTTCTAAACCGTTCCTCACGTGCTTCATCTTTATTGGCCCGTGTCTGTGACGCGCCTATAGACCGTCTTTCATCCGTCTACGCCGCCTGACGTATACGCTCCTCCAGGCGCAATAAATGCCCTGTTTTGCCGCCGTTTCAAGTTTTTGATAAAACCTTTCTTTCCATCTTCATTTCTTTACTTTATGCACTCAATTTTCTGACTCTCTCTCTCTAAACTTTCTCAAATCCGCCATTGCTCTAGCTCCAAGCTCTGCAACCGTCTTCATTCCTCCATTCCAGCGAAGCTTTCGTCGTTCTGTTATGTCTGCAATCGTTGCCTTACCTCGGCGACTTTCACTCCGGTCTCATTTGTTTTGGTAAGCCTTTGTTCCTCTTATTCCCAATTTCTTTTATGTGTTTTTGTTTACTTGCCGCCATTACTGCTTTGTTCAAACCTTTGATTTGCTGAACTATTCATCTGGATGCGTCTATTCCATGATTTTGCTCATATCTTGAACACTTGCACTATTTCAACACTTTTCTTGCCACTGTTCTTGACCTTTTACTTCTGTATTTCCTTCGCTTTTGAGAACCATACATCTGTTCTTTGATTCTAAAAATGTCATTCTTTGTTTCTTGCTTTCTGTTTTTCCTTTCCAGATCTGTGCCTTTGATCTTCATCTTTATAGTTCTTAGGCTTGGGATTTGTTTGTAGAACCTTTTATTTAGGGAAAACTGAAACAAGTCGTACCAATACTTACCTAGGTTTTTGCCGAGGTTCCAATAACCTTTTAAGAACACCTTCTTTCTGAAACCTAGCCCTCTGATTTTAGGCCGACGTTATGGGTATGTGGAGACATAGAGTAAACACCCCAACCAAACTTGAATACTTTAGGCAGGAGTTCTCTATCCCTGCCGATGTTCACCTTAGGCTAGCTGGGGATGACGATTCCATTATGCCTACAGAAAATACGATGCCTTTTCCTATTGTAGCCTTTATTGAATGTGGACTCCGGCTTCCACTTAATCCCCTTTTTCGCGAAGTTCTCCACTTCTATAGGTTGAACCCCATGCAACTTACCATCAACTCCTATCGAGTGATCAATGGTATCATAACCCTGGCTAGGTAGGAGAACATTAGGATCACCCTTGCCGATATACAGTATTGTTACACCATGTCCCCTCTTAACCTGAAGGAAAAAGGTTACGTCTATTACCTCAAGCCGAGGTCTACTGAATTCAAAATCGTAGCCGACCTTCCAGACTCCAACAAGGGGGCTGGAGATGATTATGTTATTGCTTTGGGAAATTGGGAGTTTGGTGCAGACGAGGACGCCCATCTCTACCCCCTTCCCCGATCAATTAAAGAGGGCAAGGGTAAGAGCCCAGTGTCAACACTTAGTTGTTTCTGTTCTAGTCTTTAATGCTTTCTGTTTCTAATGTCTGTTTGTTTGTCCTGCAGATCTTCATCAGCCACCAAAAAACTTCCGCCAATCCTTCTTTCCAGGAAAAGATTTAAAGAAGCTCCTAGATCTGCCAATCCAAAAGCGCAAGGCTCCACTGTTACTGAATTTTATTCCGACGTACAAGTCTACACTGCCCGACGTCCCGAAGAAGAAGATGGAGAGTCTTTCCCCACCTACTGCCACAACTATAACCGCTTCTACATCCCAAACAGACCAAGAGTCCACATCTGACCCAACCAATCAACCATCTACCTCGGCTCCATACCTGATCCCTGTTCCTAAACGGAAACGTCGGCGACAACTTGTCAAGACTGCTGAGATGGGTCGTCCAAAGCCTATTGCTGTAGATCTCCTAGTCGACCTACCAGCCGACGTTGATGCTGTTCCAACTCAATCCATGCCCCCACCGAAGCCGAAAAGAATCAAAAAGGCTCAGTCCAAAGCCAAAGCCACCGAGGTTGAGGCTGAGGATGCTCTGCCTATCTCTCAATTGGCTGAGAGTAAAAAGTGTAATGCCCTCAAAATTAACCCATTATATATATCATTGACATGCATTATTTAAAGAAAACACTTTATCAATTCATTATAATATTCATCAGAGTCTTACTAAAAAAAAGCATTACATGTAACATCAAATTAAATGCCCTACAGGCTTACATCTTTCCAAGCCAACACTTGGACACAAAAGTATGAGTTCTAACTCAAATACAAATAAAGCCCTAGGCTTGTGTGTTTATCAAATAAAAACAAATAACTAAAGATAGTCTTCGAAATCCAAATCCTGCCAAGCTAAGTCCTTGGAGGTAGCTTATCACCTGAACCTGAAAATGATGTTCCCATAAAGGGTGAACCACAGCCCAGTAGAAAAATACTAAACCAAATATAAGCATTGAATAAAGCAATAGCATTCAATAGATGGTTAACAAAGATAATCAATTACATCATTATACAGTCTCATGACACTAATGTCAATGACACGTTCCACTTTCCAACATTATCAATATGGCTCAAAACCTGGCCAAACTTACAACAGTGAATTATATATATATTATATTCACATTCTTCCAATGTCAACAAACAAATGAGACTCAAGCTCAAATCAAAACACTTCATACTTCCAGATTGATACACATTTTAGTGCTGTATCAATAAAAACACTTCTACATAAATAAGCACACATAAAAGTGATGCTAATGGAGTCCATCCCCTATCTCCTCCCAAACAAAATCCGGTTTAGAGGTCCATCCCCTATCTTCCCCTAAACCGTGGAGTACATCCCCTATCTCCTCCCACACAAAACAATGTATGCAAATGCAATGCTCATTCAATACACGTATTTTCTGTATTAATGCAATAGTCAAAATTAATGACTTAACCAATGTGATTAGTTTCAGTTATTCCTAATCCACATGCAATGTCTACAACAATCACGACTATCCTCCACCGATAGCCCAAAACAGTTATTTCTAGACTGGAAATAAATATAACAACAATTCACTAGGCGAGTGGTTTAAATTATCCCGCCACACTATTTAATCAATGAATTCCTCAATTTCATGAATTTAACCAAATTCCCTCAAACTAATTATACAAATTAATTTATTTATACAACTAGGGTTTTTCCCAAAACTACCAAAGTATCCCAACATATCAAAATACCAAAACTTAGAACAAAACCTATAGAATGGAGTAGGAAATCCCTACCTCGAAGAAAACAACCCAAATGGAGAAGACAGAGATGAATACCCAAATACCAATGTGCTCCAAATCGCCAAATGTTCAGATTAAATGAAAGCCCTCGACTCCCTCTATCTTTTTAATAAAGCAACTAGGGTAGAAACACACTCTAAACAGATCAAACCTAAGAGAGAAGGTGAGTAGGGAGAGAGAGAGGTCGGACCTAGGGTTTGGAATAAAAAAGAAGATGAAAAAGACTGATCAAAACCCGCTGCTGTGTATTTAAACCTGACAGGCTCGCTCGAGCGAAGACTTTGTCGCTCGAGCGACCAGACACAAAAAAGCTACGCTCGTGCCAAGGAAGCCTTGCTCGAGCCAACAACCCAAAAGCTCGCTCGAGTGAAAGAAATCTTGCTCGAGCGAAGAACTCAAACCCTCAGGTCTGTAACCAGACACATGCTCGAGCGAAGGAACTCTCGCTCGAGCGAAGAACGAACTAACTCGCTCGAGCGAAGAAAAGCTCGCTCTAGCCAAGAACCTCTGCTCTCAGGTCTGACTACAAAACGCAATCCTCCCTCGAGCGAATAAACCCTGGCTCGAGCGACAGACCAAAACAAAGAGCTCGCTCGAGCGAAGAACTTCTCGCTCGAGCGAAGGGTCAAAATTCTGGGCAGCAACCCTTTGCTCCCAAGCTCAACCAACCTGCTACAACCTGCCCATTGCATCCCCCAACTCAGAAATAAGAAATTAAAGGACGGTAACAATCATAATACGATGGCAGGAGCTACGGAACCTAAGTCCGGATACAACAATCAAATGGGAAAAGACCGGGGTCGCTATAAAAAGAGTGCTTCTACTTCTGCCAAGAGGTTTGCTGAGGCCCAACCATCGGGGTCCACTCAATCGAAGAAGCCGAGGTCATCGTCTGCGACGACCTCGGGTTCCAGAATACCAAAAGTCCCTTGGAGACTAGAGATTACTCTGGAAGATAAGCCAGTCCTAGCCAGCGACAGTGCCGATGACATAAACGTCGACGTGGCCCTAAGTACTGCTCTACTCCTCCCAGGCGATCTTGAGCGAAATGCCAAGATGAGTGAGTATGAGAACTACGCCTTTATGCTGCAACACTCTGTCCAAGTAAGCGCCTTTGTGTTGAAATCTGTTTTCTTTTTTGATTTGTAAAATTTTGTAACAATTTGTGCCTTGTGTTCTTTCAGGCCATCCAACATGCCCACTCCCTCTCCATGCAAGCTTTTGAAACAAGGGAGAGGTTGGCCGACATGAAGAGGGAGGTTTTTGCTCTTAAAAAGGAGAGCAAAACTCTTCAATTAAAAAGGAAAAAACTGGAAGACCAGGCTGAAGCTGCTACCAAAGCCCAAACCCTAGCCGAAGAAAAGGCCGAGTCTGCTGAGGCCATCAAAAAAGTTGACGAGGCCGAGAAGAAAGAGGCCGAGGTCAAAAAGGCTCAAGCTGAGAAAGAGCTTCAGAAGGCTCAAGGAAGCCGAGATTAAGGAAGCTGATGAGAAGGCTTACGCCCAGGGCATGGCCGACGTCACTGAGGAGTACAAACTGCAAGTCAGGCAGGCATGCAACAGGGGTTTCTCCCTCAGTTGGATGGCCCTTGCCAAAAAGCTCAACATTCCAGATAACTCGCCACTGCGCAAAGCCGACGCTATTCCTCTGCCGTTCCCCCCTCCTCCTCCATCAAGTCAACCTGAAGGAGAATCTGAATCTGGGTCTGAAGATGCCGATGAGGAAGAGGATGAGGCCTTGGTCAGAAAATCAAAGGATGCTGATGGGGCTAAGTCCCCTCCTCAGAATGAGCAAGTCCTTGACTTGACTCAAGAAAAAGAAGGTGACGAGGTTATCCATGAAGCTGCTCCTGATACTGTTCCAGCCGACATCCCTTCCGAGGTTAAGACTGTTGAACAAACTCTTCAGGAAATCGACGCCGAAATAGCAGCAGAGAAGGAGGCCGAGGTATCTCTTCAGGAGACTTCTGCGACTCAGATCCACCCAGCTGCTGATGCTGAACAATCTTAATTTTCATGTTTCTTTATTTCGTACACATGTACTTTGTTTTGTTTTCTGGATAATGTAGACTTTTGTATGGCCGACGTGCCTCCTAGTTTTGTAAATGATAACTCAGCTTTCCTTTTCTGAATGCTTGAATCTTTGTCTCCTCTTTGATTGTTTCTGCATGGTTTCTATACTTAGAATATTTTGCATGACTTACATACTTCTTCCTTCCTTGTACAATCTTCTCGGGGTTACATATCTCTAGTATAATAACTACAATCTTTACTTCGGCAAGATACTGTCCTGCAATCTTTTCATAAATTTCAACAAGTGTAAAGCAAATATCATTCAATGTTAACTTTGCAAATTTCCTCTCAAGTTTCAATAAGTGTTTAAATTGTGATCTCAGTCTAATCCTACTTGTAAATTGCTACAAATTTCAACAAGTGTTAACATATACTGTAAACTTTTCTCAAGTTATAACAAGTGTTTAAGCAATGATCTACTTGTAAATTGCTGCAAATTTCAACAAGTGTTTAAACAATATACGTAGCTTTTTATCCAACCTGTAAATCGTTGCAATTTTCAACAGATGATCACATGTCGGCTTAACATTATCTTGTAAATTGCTACAAATTTCAACAAGTGTCAAGCATCTTCTTTAGGTTTAAGCAACCTGTAAATTTCTACAAGTGTTTAACCAATAACCTCGGCTTTACTTCGGTTTGTAAATTGCTACAAATTTTAACAAGCGAAGAGAAACAGTAATCTCGGTTTAACTTCAACTTGTAAATTACTGCAAATTTTAACAAGTGAAGATCAGCTTAACTCCAACTTGTAAATTGCTACAAATTTCAACAAGTGAATTAAGGAATAATCTCAGCTTAACTTCGACTTGTAAATTTCTACAAATTTCAACAAGTGAAGATAAGGAATCAGCTTAAATTGCTACAAATTTCAACAAGTGAATTAAGGAATGATCTCGACTTAACTTCGACTTGTAAATTGCTACAAATTTCAACAAGTGAAGATAAGGAATCAGCTTAATTCCAACTTGTAAATTGCTACAAATTTCAACAAGTGAATTAAGGAATCAGCTTAATTCCAACTTGTAAATTGCTACAAATTTCAACAAGTGAATTAAGGAATAATCTCGGCTTAACTTCGACTTGTAAATTGCTACAAATTTCAACAAGCGAAGATAAGGAATCAGCTTAATTTCAACTTATAAATTGCTACAAATTTTAACAAGTGAATTAAGGAATAATCTCGGCTTAACTTCGACTTGTAAATTGCTACAAATTTCAACAAGTGAAGATAAGGAATCAGCTTAATTCCAACTTGTAAATTGCTACAAATTTCAACAAGTGAATTAAGTGTCTCTGACTTCTCTCTGCCCCCAATGTGAATCTATCTACTTGGGTTCTCATTGTTCATGTCTCCAAAAACACCAATATGTAATCTTTATCAATCATATGTGTTTTCAGGAAAAGGGAAAAGATTTTATTGATGACATCGGCCAAAAATAATGCATATCTAATGATAGAAGAATTTCAAATTACAAGTGTTCCAAGGACTTGGAAGTGCTTTGCCCTCGTTATCTTCAAGCCGATAAGCTCTATTGCCTAATACCGAAGTAATTCTGTAGGGTCCTTCCCAATTTGGGCCAAGCTTACCCTCTTTGGGATCCTTCTTGTTGCCGACGACTTTCCTCAGGACTAGGTCGCCGACTTGAAAATCTCTTGGATTGACCTTCTTGTTGTAAGCTCTGGCAAGCTGTTGCTGGTATACTGCAAGCTGAATTGCAGCTTTCTCTCTTCGTTCTTCCAAAAGATCCAGATCTCGGGCTAAGAGTATGTCATTGGTGCCATTCTCTACTCCCTGGGTTCTGATCCCTGGGATGCCGATTTCCAACGGGATGACTGCTTCTGTGCCATAAGCCATGGCAAAGAGGGATTCCCCCGCTAATCTCCTCGGCGTAGTCCGATATGCCCAAAGTACGTTGGGCAATTCGTCTACTCATTTTCCCTTTGCTGCCTGCAGCCTCTTCTTTATTCCATCCAAAATTACTTTGTTGGATGCTTCGGCTTGCCCATTACTTTGGGGAAAAATTGGGGTTGAAAAGTAATTCTTGATCTTGAATTTCGCACAAAAGTTCTTGATGAGTTTGCTGTCAAACTGTGTTCCGTTGTCGGCAACTATTGCTCTTGGAATCCCAAATCTGGTGATGATGTTTCTCCATATAAAGTTCTTTACGTCCACATCTCGGATTTTGGCAAGAGGTTCTGCCTCTATCCACTTTGTAATGTAATCTGTTGCTACCAGCAAGTATTTTCTCTGCCCAGTTGCTTGGGGGAGTTGCCCAACAAGATCCATGCCCCATTGGGCAAACGGCCAAGGGCTGGATACTGGGTTCAGGTCAGCAGCTGGCTGATGTATCAAAGGTGCAAACCTTTGGCATTGTTCACACTTCTTTACATAGGCTTCAGCATCTTTTTGCATGTAGGGCCACCAATACCCCTGGGTAATGGCCCTGTGGGCTAATGATCTGCCCCCAGTGTGGCTTCCACAAATCCCTTCATGAATCTCGTATAGAAAATCTTCAACTTGCAAAGGGTGTACGCACCTTAAAAGGGGTCCAGTGAAAGACCTTCTGTAGAGATGGCCTTCTGCTGTTAGGCAGAATCTGGCCGACTTCAATCTGATCTTATGTGCTTCCTTATGGTCTTCTGGCAGCTTTCCCTCTTTTAGGAACACAAAGATTCCATCCATCCAGCTTAGTCCCAAGTCCACGCACATTGCTTCTTGCTCTGTGTTCTGTGGTTCAATGCTCAGGCCCGACATGTATTCGAACATAATTGTCCTTGTTTTTCCAGTCTGCATTGAACTTGCCAGGTTAGCCAACGCATTGGCATGGGTGTTGTCATCTCGGCTAACTTGGAGTAGTCGGCAGTTCTGAAATAGGGCTGCCAATCTGATGACCTCTTTTGCATATGCCGACATCCTTTCGTTCATGGCTGCAAATTCTCCTGTTGACTGGTTAACAATAAGCTGTGAATCACAAAAAACTATTACCTCATCTGCTTCTGCTGCTGCTGCCAGTTTTAGCCCTGCAATTAATGCTTCGTATTCCGCATCATTGTTCGAGGCCTTGAACCCCAAACGGATGGACTGTTCTATTATTTCTCTATCTGGAGATATCAGCAGTACTCCTGCCCCCGCTCCTTGTCGGTTCGACCTTCTATCGACAAACAGTCTGAATGAATCGCCGATGTAGATACTCCAGGGTCTGAGTTTTTCCTTCCTTTGCTCTTTTGCCTTTGGCTGGGATTCTCCTAGTTTGCTGGGATAATGCTCATCCTGGCTCAACGGAGCCCGATGTTCGATGGTTTCAAGCATGAATTCTGCCACGAAGTCGGCCAAAACTTGGCCCTTGATTGCTGTTCTCGGCCTGAACTCCAGGTCATACTGGCCCAGGGCTACTGCCCATCTTGCTATCCTTCCTGTTATGTCTCCTTGTTGCAACAAGGACTTCAGTGGGTGCTCTGTTAGGACCACAATCTTGTGCGCCTGAAAGTAATGGTTCAACTTCTTTGAGGCCATTACTAAGGCTAGCATTAATTTCTCTAGTGGTAGATACCTTGTTTCTGCATTGGCCAAGGTTTTGCTTACATAATAAACAGCCTTTTGCTCTCCTTTTTCTTCTCGGATTAATACAGCACTGACTGCGTGTTCTGAAACTGCCAAGTACAAAAACAGTTCTTCCCTGGTTCTGGATTGGAAAGAACCGGAGTTGTGGTCAAGTACTTTTTCAGGTCGATCAAAGCGGCTTCGCATTCTTCTGTCCATATGAAGTCTGTGGCTTTTTTCACCAGGGTGAAGAAGGGTTTGCACTTATCTGAACTTCTGCTGATGAATCTGTTTAGGGCTGCGGCCCTTCCAGTTAGCATCTGAACCTGTTTTGCCGACGTCAGGCTCTTCAGTTCTAGGATGGCCTTGATTTGGTCTGGGCTTGCCTCAATGCCCTTTTTTGTTACCAGAAACCCTAAAAACTTACCTAATCCAACTCCAAACGCGCACTTTGATGCGTTGAGTCGAAGCCGGTATGTTTTTAGTATATCAAAGACCTCTTTTAGGTCGGCAAGATGACCCTTAGATTCCTTGGTCTTCACGACCATGTCATCGATGTAGACTTCTACCGTTTTGCCAATCAGGTGCTTGAACATCTTTGTTACTAACCTTTGGTAAGTTGCTCCTGTGTTTTTCAACCCAAAAGGCATTACCTTGTAGCAGTACAGGCCTTTAGGGGTGATGAACGCGGTCTTCTCCTCGTCTGGAGGGTACATGGCAATCTGGTGGTACCCCCTGTATGCATCCAGAAAACTCATCCTTTCATGCCCTGAAGTAGCATCTACTAGCTAGTCAATCTTGGGCAGAGGAAAGCTGTCTTTGGGGCAAGCTTTGTTGAGGCTGGTAAAATCTACACAAACCCTCCATTTGCCGTTCTTCTTCTTCACGACTACTGTGTTGGACAGCCATGTTGGGTAGTGGACTTCTCGGATGGCCCTGGCCTCTAGAAGTCTGTCTACCTCTTCTTCTACTGCTTCGACGTGCATCAACGTCGGTCTTCTGGCTCGTTGAATCACAAGTTTTGCCGACCTGTCGACATTCAGTTTGTGGCAAGTGACATCGGGGTCAATGCCAGGCATTTCATAAGGTGTCCAGGTGAACACCTCTATGTTCGTTCTCAAAAAATCTTCCAGTTCTCTTTCCTCTTCTTTGGCTAAGCCTGAGCCGAGAAGAAAGAAATGCTCTTCGTCGCCCTCCTGGACGAAGATTTTCTTTAGCGCCTCTTCGCTCTTCTCGGCTGGTTCTTTGCCGACGTCTTCTAGGACCTCCACGCCCTCATCTTCAATTTCTGCTTTCTTTGGCTCTCGTACGCTGTAGGTAGACTTCATCGCTGCCATGGAGCAATTCTTTGCCTGAAGTTGATCTCCTCTGACTTCTTCAATCCCATGCTCTGTTAGGAATCGCAGTAGTTGATGCAACGTTGAGGGAACTGCCCCCATTGCATGCAACCACGGCCTTCCCAAGATGATGTTGTATGGCGAGGGCGTGTCAATTACCAGAAACTCTGTCTTGATCTTCTTAGTGCTGGCTTGTACTTCCAAGTTTGTTGCGCCCAGTGGCCATGTCGGCGTTCCATTGAAGCCGACCATTGGGCCGTTGGATTGCTCCAAGTCATCAGGGTGAAGGCCCAGCTCCTTGTAACATCTGACAAACATGATGTCGCAAGAGCTGCCTTGATCTATCAGGATGCGTTTCACTTGGCATTCCCCAACCTGGAGGGATACTACCAAGGCATCATTATGCGGATGTTGGACCAACTCCAGGTCGGCTTCGGTAAAGGCTATCATCGGTCCTTGGCACTCTTCTGGCCGATGTCTCTTTTCCCCCACTTGGTAGACATGATGTAAATGCCTTACCCTCTGGGTTTCTCCTCTGACTTCATTCTCGTTGACCCTTGAGTGGATCGCATTAACCACCCGTGGTCCTCCTGCTTGTGGTTGTTGTACTGGGGGAGGCGGAGCTGCTGGTGCTTGAGGCAATCTTGCCTGTTCTTCCCTTGTCCTGGCTTCATCGACCAGGTCCCTCAGGAGGCCTTGTCTTACCAAGTCCTCTAAGTGTGCTTTCAAGGCTCTGCAACCCTGAGTTGGGTGCCCTTCTTCATTGTGGTAGGCACAACGTCTACCAACGTTTCTTCCCATGAATTCCCCTGGTGCTCTTGTCGGTGCCCTGAAATAAGGTTGGTTTCGAATTTGATCCAGGACTTTATGGATTAGGATTCGGAATACCGTCGTCACTACCTGTTTACTTCTCAATTTCGTTTCTTGTTTGGTCGACCTGTTGTTACCTCGGCTTCGCTTCGGCGAACCGTTTCCCTTCTCCTGCTTTATCTCTTTGTTTCCCGATGTATCTTCTTCGGCTCTGGCGTACTTCTCAATTCTCGCCATAAGTTCTTCAATGCTTTTTGGCAATGTTTTTGCCAAAGACTTCCGTAGTGGGCAGTCATCTTTCAGGCCGTTCTTGAAAGATACGACCGCCACTTCTTGGTTGCATTCGGGTATTCGATGGAACACCTCGTAGTATATCTTCGCGTAGGCCCTAAGGCCTTCATCCTTGGTGATTCTTAAAGCCATCAAAACGTCGACCCTCAGGGGCTGCAACTTGTTGGTCACAAACCTGGCCACAAACATCTCAACCAGGCCTTTCCACGTCTTTACGCTTCCCTTTGGTAGTTTATGGAGCTAATCAGATGCAATCTCCCCAAAGGATGAGGGGAATACTTTGCAGAGCAACGGCTCGTTCCCACTATATAATGCCATTGAATTCAAGTATAGCCCAACATGAAAGTTGGGATCTGACTTACCATCATAAATTTGGAACCTCGGCATACTGAATCTCTTTGGTGCTTCAAATTTTTCCAGTTCCACCGAGAATGTTGTCCTCGGCTTAACTGGGGAGTTTACCTCGGCTTCAGCATTCTGTTGCCTCCTTTTGAGGTAGTCCCTCAAGTCTTCTTTACTCCTACCTGGAGCTCGGCTATCTCTGGACTTCAATCTTTTTGGTACACTACTTTCGGCCTCGTGGTGGGCCCGTTTCGATTTTTCTCTGTGGGTTGTGTCAAAGCAAAGTGCTTGCCTTTGAACATGCCGATGTTCTTTGGGCCCTGGATCCTTTGTGAGATGTGTCCTTCGGGACTCTTCTTGCCTTGGCTCTTCTCGTCCGACTTCCCTGGAAGGTCGGTGAGAGTGCCTTCCGCTCCTGGTGTGCTGAGGGACTTCAGGGATTGTTTTCCTTCCTCCCTTCTGCGTATTAATTGCCGGCATCGGCGTATCTTGCAGCGGGTATGGTGGCTGCATAACATTATTCTGCATCATAAAGTTGACGACCGACTGTAGGTCTGCCAACTTGTTCGCCAATTCTTTTACTTCCTCATCCCTCCGTAGGCATCTGTCCCTCCATACCTGGAGGTTATCTTCATTGTAGTACTTTCCTTGGTCTGTCTTCTTCGAAGTGTCACCTTCCTGGACGGCGCCTTTCTCTCTGTGACCCTGGTCACGGGTTTCTGCGTTGTGGTTGTCTCCTTCAATGTCAAGGTCAATTGGTCTGCCACTCCCAGCGGGAGCGTCGTCCCCAATCTTTTCTTTCTGTTCGTTACTGGCCATCTATTCTTCCGTCTTCCCACAGACGGCGCCAAATTGTGTAGGTAAAAATCTGACCACACTGCCCGCTCAGTAATCGACTGGAGAGCACCAGCAGAATAGATGGCTTCAGCTAACCTGTAACAGAAAGAAAAGGCTCCGGCGGTGGTTCTTCCACCCGGGGGCACTCCGACGATCAAGTCAGTATATCTCTCAAAGATAATCAATTGCCACACTTATTGTTCAAAACATAAATTGCATACCTTAGACCCACGGGGGTGCCTCTCTTTTATAGTTAACTCAATCCAAGTCCCACTAGAAGTATGACTTCAATGGACTCCAATTCTGTGCTTACTTGGATTCCTTAAAAGATAAAGATAAACTCCCTAAGAGCTTTATCCTTATCTTGGCCAAGTCTCCTCTTTGTCCTAGGACTCTTGTCCCATATCCGCTTATCTCGGATTCCGATATCTTCAGAGATAACCTCGGCCTCGCCAAGATAACCTCAGCATAACTACATGGCATCTCGGCTGACAGGTCGGCGTCACCATGCCACGTGTTGGTACTCAGAAAATATATCCCCACACATTTTATTTACAGAGAAATTATAAATTGCAAACGTTTTTTTCCCTTCCCCGTCTCTATCACATTTGTTTTAATCCCCATTGGAATAAAAGCTAACAAAATCATAGTGTATTGCTTTTGTTGTCCCATTGTTCTTCCTACATGTGAGCTCATTTTTTTCAAAATATGATTCAATTGGTAAGAGAAAATATGTGTGCTTATTTTTTATCAAGTGCTTTAGAGAAGATAGTAAAAGTAGATGAGGAAAAAAGGTGAAGAACATGGGAGCAGGTACCACAAGAATTAGCATATTTTTTAGCAGTTAGAAAGTTCACTGCTTACTATGTGATGTGATTTGGAAATAGCCAAACATTAGTTATTTTTTATTTCAAAATGGCTTTAATCCATCTAACTTATTCTTTTCGAATCCTTTTAATTTGGCTATTTTTTAGGGATTTTTATTTTTTATTTTTATAGAGAGTAAATTTCACCATTTAAGCGGTCTTTATATGGGAGTGCTTTGTGGTTAAAAAAATTATAGCAGTGCATTTTTTTTTTCTCTATTTTTCTCACTATATTTCGGGTTTATAATTTGCAAAGAACTGTTAAAATGTGATTGGCAGTAGTAGCAGTAGGAGGTGTACATTGTTTGGTGAGATTGTAGAGCACTAACTAATGTGCATTTTAATTTTAATTTTTTTGAATTGCAGAGTATTGGTTGGTGTCCATTTTAATTTCAATATTTTTATATTGCAGAATATTGGTTGGTGTGCATTGTTTGGTGTTTAGTTTTAATTTTTGTGGGATTGCAAAACACTTGCTGGTGTGCTTTATCTGGTGTTTAGTAATTTTTTTTTTTTTTTTGGGATTATAAAGCGTTAACATGTGTACAATAGCTTTGGTTTGTGTGCTTTGTTTAGCAAGCGATTTACACTTCAGTGTTGATGTGAAGCTTACACTTTGGTTTTTGTTAATAGAAACCAAATGCCTATAATAAAATTAAAATATATTCTTAAGTTTTATTGGGCGTGCCTTCAGGCACGGGCTATCAATAAAGTTTTATATTCTTAAGTTTTATTGGGCGTGTTTATAATAAAGTTTTTATTTTTTCACTTTTCTCTATCCTCACTTAATAACTAGCATGTTATCAATCACCTACAAAGCATACAAACTAACTAATCCCTTTTTCTTTTCTTTTTTTCAGTAGGCAGGTCAATTAATTGGTTTGAGGCAAAGGAGGTGTTGGGTATGAGGTGAGGAAAAGCCGTGAATTTTATGTAATGATTTTTTGAAATGGTTTAGATTTTAGAAACCTATCTTCATGTAATGATTTTTTAAAATGGGTTAGATTTAAATGTGTTTCTAAATGGTTTTGATTTCAAAAATATGAAAATGATAAATGAAATTTATAAATGCTTTCGCTAATTCAATGTGTAGAAACAATTTCAG
This sequence comes from Camellia sinensis, assembly GCF_055761805.1. Taxonomy (NCBI): domain Eukaryota; kingdom Viridiplantae; phylum Streptophyta; class Magnoliopsida; order Ericales; family Theaceae; genus Camellia; species Camellia sinensis. Next base: position 107,677,880 of record NC_138962.1, read on the forward strand.
TTTCTTATAGGTGAAGTTTTAAATCAGAGTAATATTATCATTTTGAATTGATTTATTACCACTGAGTTTCGTAGCACGTGATATCAAAAAAAATTGTTGTCAGTGCCTTCAGGAACGCACAGGAACACACAAACTGCCATAACTTATGCCCATTATAGACATTATAGATTTTGCATCAACATAACAGGAACACACAAACTGCCATAACAGGAATGTTACAAAATGCCATTCATTTTAAAATAGAGGTGACAAACAAATTCGATTATAATAAATTAAAATTTTGATTGGATGGGTTAAAGTAAATTTTTTTTTTCTTCTTCCCTTTACCCCTGTGACTCAACTCAATATATTTTAGTTTCGTTGGGTGAAAATCATCTCTTATTTTGTACAAGAGCTGAACCTATTCTTTCCTTTATTTATTTATTTATTTATTTTTTCTTTCTTTCTTTCTTTCTTCTTCTTCTTCTCCTCTCATTTTTTTATTTTACTTTCAGAGTGTGGATTGTAAGTTTTGATAAAAAAAAATAAAAAAATTATACTTTCAACTTTGCCAGTTATTTTGTAAGACTCTATGAACAATGCTGAGATTGGCTCAATGTGGACTAGAAAGAATTTGTAAAAGAAAAACAGTAAAGAGGTCTAGAGTAACAAAAACCAGTTTTAACCCTATTGGTTGTTTCTTTTTTTTTCTTCAAATATTTGGCTGTTATTAGTTAGTCATCTTGGAGTAATGAGTGATAGCAAAAACTTACTTTATGCTTGAAGTAGTTTAAACCTACTTTATACTTTTAATTGGATGATTATGCATAATGGTACCTCATAAGTGAAGAGGAAAGTGGTTTCTCTTTCAACCCTTAATGTTGGTGAAGTGCCCTCTTGAATGTTGTGGGCAAATTCTTGGTGATTGATTTGGAGTATACAACATGTTATCAATCACTTAGAAAGCATACAAACCAACTAATCCATTTTTCTTTTTCTTTTTTTTTAGTAGGCAGGTCAATTGATTGGTTTGAGGCAAAGGTGGTGTTGGGTATGAGGTGAGGAAAAGCCGTAAATTTCGTGTAATGATTTTTTGAAATGGTTTAGATTTAAATGTGTTTCTGAATGGTTTTGATTCCAAAAATATTAAAAGGATAAGTGAACCAGCACAATTATTAAAATGGGTTTCTGAATGGGTTTCTAAAAGCAATTTTCATGTACTGATTTTCAGAAACTTATCTTTATTTTGTTTAATTTAGTTCCCCTATGTAACTATTCTGTTTATATGATTTGGAGTATTAATTATGTTTCTCTCATTCTCTTTTTAACTGTTCCGTTTCTCTACTTAATTATGTTTCATTCTCTCTCTTTCATTTTTCAGTTGTGGTAAGTATCTTTTTTATGTATTTGGTTGTAATCTTTGTTTAAAAAAATAGTACAATTAATGTTGTTTAATGAACCTTAGGTTTAATTTTCAGTTTGATTCTTTTTTTGTTGCCTATTGTGTGGGTGATTTTCTGACCACACTGCCCGCTTAGTAATTCAGCTGTAGAACACTGGCAGAATAGATGGCACCTTGCTGACCTGCAACAGAAAGAGAAGGCTCCGGCGGTGGTTCTTCCACCCGGGGGTACTCCGACGATCAAGTCAGTATCTCTCTCAAAGATAATCAAGTGTTAAACTTATTGCTCAAAACATAAATTGCGTACCTTAGACCCACGGGGGTGCCTCTCTTTTATAGTTAACTCAATCCAAGTCCCACTAGAAGCATGACTTCTATGGACTCCAATTCAATACTGACTTTGGACTCTTCAAGAGATAAAGGTAAACTCCCTAAGAGTTTTATCCTTATCTTGGCTAAAACTCCTCTTCATTTTAGGACTCTTGTCTCTTATCCGTTTATCTCGGATTCCGATATCTTCGGAGATAACCTCGGCCTTGCCAAGATCACCTCGGTGTAACTACCAGGACACGTGGCATGTAACGCCCTCAAAATTAACCCATTATATATCATTGACATGCATTATTTAAAGAAGACATTTTATTAATTCATTCATTAGAGTACTACTAAATAATCGAATAAAATGCCCTACAGGCTTACATCTTTCCAAGCCAACACTTGGATACAAAAATACGAGTTCTAACTCAATACAAGAAAAGCCCTAGGCTTGAGTGTTTACATGTACTAACAAATAAAAGCAAACAACAGAAAAATAGTCTTCAGAATCCAAGTCCTTCCAAGCTAAGTCCTTGGAGGTAGCTTATCCCCTGAACCTGAAAATGATGTTCCCATAAAGGGTGAGCCACAGCCTAGTAGAAATATACTAAACCACATATAAGTAACGAATAAAGCAATAGCATTCAACAGATGGTTAACCAAGATAATCAATTACTTCATTTTACAGTCTCATGACACTATTGTCTAAGATACGTTTTACTTCCCAGTTTTATCAACATGGCTCAGAACCTGGCCAAACTTACAACAGTGAATTACATATATCGTATTCACATCCTTCCAATATCAACAAACAAATGAGACTCAAGCTCAAATAAATCAAAACACTTCATACTTCCAGATTGATACACATTTTAGTGTTGTATCAATAAAACACTTCTATATAAATAAGCACACATAAAAGTGATGCTAATGGAGTCCATCCCCTATCTCCTCCCAAACAAAATCCGGTTTAGAGGTCCATCCCCTATCTTCCCCTAAACCGTGGAGTACATCCCCTATCTCCTCCCACACACAAAACAATGTATGCAAATGCAATGCTCAATCAATACACGTAATTTCTATCAATGCAATAGTCAAAATTTATGACTTAACCAATGTGATTAGTTTCAGTTAATCCTAATCCACATGCATTGTCTACAACAATCACGACTATCCTCCACCGATAGCCCAAAACAGTTATTTCTAAACTGAAAATAACTATGTCCACAATTCAATAGACAAATGATTTCAAATTATCCAATTACGCCATTTAATCAATGAATTCCCCAATTCCATGAATTTAACCATCTTTTCCCAATTCCATGAATTACTTATACAAATCAATTCAATAATTCAACTAGGGTTTTTTCCAAAATTTACCAAAGTATTCCCAACATATTAAAATACCAAAACTTAGAACATAACCTATAAAATGGAGTAGGAAATCCCTACCTCAGAGAAAACAACCCAAATGGTGAAGACAGAGATGAGTGCCCAAAGACCAAAATGCTCCAAATTGCCAAATGTTCAGATTAAATGAAAGTTCTTGACTCCCTCTATCTTTTTAATAAAGCAACTAGGGTTGAAACACTCTCTAAACAAATCAAACCTAAGAGAGAAGATGAGTAGGGAGAGAGAGAGGTCGAACCTAGGGTTTGGAATCAAAAGAATATGAAAAAGACTGATCAAATCCCGCTGCTGTGTTTTTAAACTGGACAGGCTCGCTCGAGCGAAGACTTGGTCGCTCGAGCGACCAGACACAGAGAATCTACGCTCGAGCCAAGGAAGCCTTGCTCGAGCCAACAACCCAAAAGCTCGCTCGAGCGAAAGAAAGCTCGATCGAGCGAAGAACTCAAACCCTCAGGTCTGAAACCAGACTCACGCTCGAGCGAAGGAACTATTGCTCGAGCGAAGAACAAACTAACTCGCTCGAGCGAAGAAAAGCTCGCTCGAGCCAAGAATGCAAAGCTTCAGGTCCAACCCAGACGCAAACTCTCGCTCGAGCTACCAAACCCCGGCTCGAGCGAAGAACCAAAACAACATCTCGCTCGAGCGACAAACTCCTCGCTCGAGCGAATAACCAAAATTCTGGACAACAACACTTGGTTCCTAAACCCAACCAACCTGAACAAACCTGCCCAACACATCCTATAATTCCAAAAGAGAAAATAAGGAACAACAACAACAACCATTATACAATGACAGAATCTACGGAACAGTCCGGATACAATAATCAAATGGGAAAAGACCGGGGTCGCTATAACCTCCCCCCCTTCAAAGAATTTCGTCCCCGAAATTAGGCACAAATTTGAAAACAGGTTTTTTTTTTTTTCTCAATACCCAAAGATAGTATATAACAATAATAAACAACTTGACCCAATACTGGTCACTTCATCTCTTTATCAAGAGGCATCCCACAATATATATAAAACAACATATATTTCAACCTGCACCACTATTATGCATTATTCCTTTCAATGTTAACAATTTCCATATCATATTCAATTGCATGATATATATAACACATCCAACAATGTAATCAACATATACAATGTTACACTAATCTTCTATAATGAAACAAGTTTCAAGATACACCCATTTACCAAAACATACTCAATGTTTTACAACTTAAGACATATGTAAAGCTCTTAAGTTCAACAATATAACAGAATCTAATTATAAGATTACAAATCAACAAACATGTCCGGATATTTCTCGCGGACTTCCAATTCACGTTCCCAAGTGGCTTCCTCCATTCCGTGGTGTTTCCACAAAACTTTGACCAAAGGGATGGTCTTGCCTCGCAAAACTTGATCCCGCCTATCCAAGACTCGAATCGGTCTCTCCTCATATGAAACATCCTCATCAACTACTAAATCGGTCCAATCCAACACATGTGATGGATCCGGCTCATACTTCCGAAGCATACTCGCATGAAACACGTTATGTACTCCGGACAACTGCGGCGGCAAAGCTAAATGATAAGCAGCCTCGCCAATCCTCTCAAGGATCTCAAACGGACCAATGAACCGAGGGGACAACTTCCCACTCTTCCCAAACCTCATCAAACCCCGTCTAGGTGATATCTTCAGAAAGACATGATCACCCACCTCAAACACCAAAGGTCTCCTCCTACGGTCGGCATACGATTTCTGACGACTCTGTGCTGTAACAAGCCTCTTACGAATAAGCTCAACTTTCTCCGTCGTTTCCCTCACCAACTCTGGACCCAACAGAGGTGCATCACCCACCTCAGCCCAACACACAGGAGATCTACACGGTCGGCCATACAAGGCCTCAAATGGTGCCATACCGATACTAGATTGGAAACTGTTGTTGTAGGCAAACTCCACCAACGGCAAGTGCCTCTCCCACGACCCACTAAAGTCTAGAACACAACCCCGAAGCATATCCTCAAGTATCTGAATAGTACGCTCGGACTGTCCGTCAGTCTGAGGATGATAAGCCGTGCTAAAGGTCAACTTAGTGCCTAAGGCACTCTGCAAACTCTGCCACAACCTGGCAGTAAAACGAGGATCTCTATCTGAGACGATCGTCACTGGGACCCCGTGCAATCTCACTATGTCCCGAACATACAAGTCGGCAAGATGATCTACCGAATCACTCACGCGCATAGAAATAAAGTGCGCCGACTTAGTCAACCGGTCTACAACCACCCAAATAGCATCACTACCCCGCTGAGTCCTCGGAAGACCTACAACGAAGTCCATAGTGACATGCTCCCACTTCCACTCGGCAATAGGCAAGGGTTGCAATAAACCCGCTGGCCTCTGATGCTCGGCCTTCACTTGCTGGCAAGTAAGGCACTTAGATACGAAAGCTGCCACATCTCTCTTCATACCCCGCCACCAAAACTGGCGACCCAAATCCCGATACATCTTAGTGCCTCCCGGATGCACCGCAAGGCGTGAATGATGAAACTCTCGGAGTACCTCCTCTCGGCAAGACTTCGGCACAAACAGACGGTCTCGGTATCTCACACTCAGGTCGGAATATACCGTCAAACCCTTCTCAACCCTCCCACCGGAAATCTTCTCACGGAGAGATTCTACCTCAAAGTCACCTCTCTGAGCCTCTAACACTCGAATCACAAGTGAAGGCTGTGCAATAACAGAAAACAAGGCCGCAGCCTCAACGGATTCGCCCAGAAGTAAATCAAACTCCCCAAGTGCACCCAACATCTCCCATTCTCGGATGGCAATACTAGCTATGTCACCAACAGGTTTCCTGCTAAGGGCATTGGCCACCACATTGGCCTTTCCCGGATGATAATGCAACTCAAAGTCATAATCCTCTATAAATTCCATCCACCTCCTCTGCCTCAAGTTCAAGTCTTTCTGTGTAAACAAATACTTCAGACTCTTATGATCCGAGAACACCTCGAACCTCTCACCATAAAGATAATGCCTCCAAATCTTCAAGGCAAATATCACAGCTGCTAACTCTAGATCATGCGTAGGGTAATTCTGCTCGTGAATTTTCAACTGACGTGAGCCATAGGCAACTACCTTCCCCTCTTGCATTAACACACAACCCAGACCCTCTTGTGAGGCGTCACAATAGACTGCATAACCCAACCCTCTCTCTGGAATAATCAATACTGGAGCGGTAGTCAGTCTAACTTTCAACTCCTGAAACGACTTTTCACAAGTCTCACTCCATACAAATTTGACTCCCTTCCGAGTCAGCCTAGTCAACGGTGATGCTAACCTGGAGAAATATTTCACAAACCGACGGTAATACCCAGCTAATCCCAGAAAACTGCTGATCTCAAACACACTCTTAGGCTGTGCCCAATCCTGCACTGCCTCTACCTTGGATGTATCAACAGACACTCCTTCACCGGATACCACATGGCCTAAGAATTTGACTTCTCTCAGCCAGAACTCACACTTCCCAAACTTGGCATACAGCCTATGGGCTCTAAGTAATTCAAGCACCACCCTCAAGTGTGTCTCGTGCTCCTCCTCAGAAGGCGAATAGATAAGGATGTCGTCCACAAAAACGACTACAAACCGATCCAAGAATTTTCGGAAAATCCGGTTCATCAAGTCCATAAAGACTGCCGGTGCATTGGTGAGTCCGAATGGCATCACCAGAAACTCATAATGGCCATACCGCGTACGGAATGCCGTCTTCGAAATATCCTCTTCCCTGACCCTCAACTGGTGGTAACCCGATCTCAAGTCTATCTTAGAGAAACAACGGGAACCCTTCAACTGGTCAAACAGGTCATCTATACGGGGCATAGGGTACTTATTCTTGACCGTAGCCCGATTCAACTTCCGGTAATCTATACAAAGTCTCAAAGCACCTCCTTTCTTTTTAACAAAGAGGGCCGGTGCTCCCCACGGCGAAACACTAGGACGTATAAAACCCTTGTCTAATAACTCCTGGAGCTGAATCTTCAACTCAACTAACTCGGCTGGGGCAAAACGATAAGGTGCCATAGAAATCGGTGCTGTGCCTGGCACTAGGTCAATGGAGAACTCAATCTCCCGATGCGGTGGCAAACCAACAAGATCCTCAGGAAAGACGTCCGAGTACTCACAAACCACCCTTGGCAACACAATCAGTGTCTCCTCATCCTCACTAATCGAAAGGTTAGCAAGTAAACTACTAAGCTCACTCCGTCCTCGTGGAACATATCCCGGTGGCAACACATCACCAACCCGGTCCCCCAGAAAATGAAAATACTCTCCGCTCAAGGTACAACAAGTGACCCTCTGGCGATAGCAATCAATAACTGCCCGGTATGACGATAACCAGTCCATACCCAAAATAACATCGAAACCCCTCATAGGCATAACGACAAAGGAAAATGGGATTCTATGATAGTCAACCTCTATATCACAACCCCTAACACCTTGTTTCAAAATCAATTCACCCCCAAGAGGTGACACTACACATATAGGAGATGCTAACTGTGCTAACTCCAATTCCAAAACAGATGCAAATGCAGCAGACACAAAGGAATGAGATGCACCCGTATCAATCAAAACATTAGCAACCGAGTTGCAAAACAAGAAGGTACCTCTCACAACTGATGGAGTCGGTACAAGATCCTGCGCGGTAACAGCGTACACGCGCCCAGACGACCTCTGATCAACCTGCTCACCCCTAGGAGCATAAGATTGCTGCACTGTCTGGGACGATGAAGCCCCCTGATTAGCTCTCGAGGCCTGACCCGACTGAGCTGGCTGCTGACCCTGAATCGGCCTCAAACCAGATGCACCAGGTGTGCCACCCAACTGTGGGCAATACCTCTTCATGTGCCCTGGCTGACCACACTGATAACACGAGAGTGGCTGACCTCTACCCTGACTCTGGCTCTGAGATCGAGCCGAAGATGATGCTGCTCTCTACACTCCTCCCCTCTGAGGACAAACTGGAGACTTGTGGCCCAACTGGCCACACTTAAAACAGGTAATGTCTCCCTGACTGCCTTTCCCCGAACTAGCACTCGGTACAGGAAAAGTCGATCTAGAAAAGCTACCCTGAGACTGCTGGGGATTAAAACCCTTCTGTCTCCTACCATCACTCTTACTATCCTGACTCCTCTTGGAGCCTTTCTGCCCTTCCTCCTCCTCCTGCATCATGATCTCCATATGGGCTGCAGCATCAACCATACGCCCATAATCCCGAATCATAGTTCCCCCAACTCTCAGCTTGAGGCCACGCCTCAACTTCTTCTTAAACTCAATACAACGGCGTTCCTCAGACGCCACCAACTCAGGTGCAAACCTGGACAAACTAGTAAATGCAGCCTCAAACTCGGCCACTGAAGAACTCGCCTGCTTAAGCTGACAAAACTGATCTCGCAGTTTCTCCCTGACTGCCGGAGATAAAAACTTCTCCTGGAAAGCATTCACAAAAGCCTCCCACGTACCTCCTATACGCCCCTTAGTAAACTTCCACCACTGACCCGCATCTCCCTTCAACTGGAAAGATGCCAAGGTCACTTTCAACCCCTCGTCTTCGATGCCAAGCATCTCAAACGTCTTCGTTGTCTGTTCGAGCCATTCATCTGCCTTAAGTGGCTCTTTAGGATCACCCACAAATTCATCCGGATTAGACCGGAAGAACTCCCTCTTCAGAAGGGAAGGTCCTGCATCCACAATAACAGCCTGAGCTTGATTCTCAGCTCTGAGAATGCCTACTGACTCCCTGAATGCCCCTGCTATCTCTCGGGCTAGAGCGCCCATAGCCTGCTGGCCTACTGGCTCGGCCACATTGGCCTGGCCAATTCCCTCTTGAACTGCCGGAATCTCTTCTGGCACAGGCAACTCCTGCCTACCCGGCCTACCACGCCTACCGCGTCCTCGTCCTCGTCCTGACATCCTAATAAAGGAAACAAAGACATTAGCACATTAATAAATGTGCCGAAGCTAAACACTCGCGTCCTAATACAATGGACAACAATAATTCATTCCACGTAAGCACATAATCACATAAGCACTTACGAATTTCATTCCCGTATAATGATAGTCCCAATGCGTTACTATAGTTCCGGTTGGAAGCAGCAGTGATCAAGTGCCTTTCCAACAAGACTACTAGAAACTCAAGGGTCCAATCAACATCCTAGAAACTACATTCCATACCCACATAATCACATAAACATGTTATCACATAAGCATATAACATTACACTAAGTCTCTATCAAACGAAACGAACCCAATGTGATACTAATCACTTCCCACGTACCCAAAGTATTCAAACCCGGTACGCTCTGATACCAAGTTGTAACGCCCTCAAAATTAACCCATTATATATCATTGACATGCATTATTTAAAGAAGACATTTTATTAATTCATTCATCAGAGTACTACTAAATAATCGAATAAAATGCCCTACAGGCTTACATCTTTCCAAGCCAACACTTGGATACAAAAATACGAGTTCTAACTCAATACAAGAAAAGCCCTAGGCTTGAGTGTTTACATGTACTAACAAATAAAAGCAAACAACAGAAAAATAGTCTTCAGAATCCAAGTCCTTCCAAGCTAAGTCCTTGGAGGTAGCTTATCCCCTGAACCTGAAAATGATGTTCCCATAAAGGGTGAGCCACAGCCTAGTAGAAATATACTAAACCACATATAAGTAACGAATAAAGCAATAGCATTCAACAGATGGTTAACCAGGATAATCAATTACTTCATTTTACAGTCTCATGACACTATTGTCTAAGATACGTTTTACTTCCCAGTTTTATCAACATGGCTCAGAACCTGGCCAAACTTACAACAGTGAATTACATATATCGTATTCACATCCTTCCAATATCAACAAACAAATGAGACTCAAGCTCAAATAAATCAAAACACTTCATACTTCCAGATTGATACACATTTTAGTGCTGTATCAATAAAACACTTCTATATAAATAAGCACACATAAAAGTGATGCTAATGGAGTCCATCCCCTATCTCCTCCCAAACAAAATCCGGTTTAGAGGTCCATCCCCTATCTTCCCCTAAACCGTGGAGTACATCCCCTATCTCCTCCCACACACAAAACAATGTATGCAAATGCAATGCTCAATCAATACACGTAATTTCTATCAATGCAATAGTCAAAATTTATGACTTAACCAATGTGATTAGTTTCAGTTAATCCTAATCCACATGCATTGTCTACAACAATCACGACTATCCTCCACCGATAGCCCAAAACAGTTATTTCTAAACTGAAAATAACTATGTCCACAATTCAATAGACAAATGATTTCAAATTATCCAATTACGCCATTTAATCAATGAATTCCCCAATTCCATGAATTTAACCATCTTTTCCCAATTCCATGAATTACTTATACAAATCAATTCAATAATTCAACTAGGGTTTTTCCCAAAATTTACCAAAGTATTCCCAACATATTAAAATACCAAAACTTAGAACATAACCTATAAAATGGAGTAGGAAATCCCTACCTCAGAGAAAACAACCCAAATGGTGAAGACAGAGATGAGTGCCCAAAGACCAAAATGCTCCAAATTGCCAAATGTTCAGATTAAATGAAAGTTCTTGACTCCCTCTATCTTTTTAATAAAGCAACTAGGGTTGAAACACTCTCTAAACAGATCAAACCTAAGAGAGAAGATGAGTAGGGAGAGAGAGAGGTCGAACCTAGGGTTTGGAATCAAAAGAATATGAAAAAGACTGATCAAATCCCGCTGCTGTGTATTTAAACTGGACAGGCTCGCTCGAGCGAAGACTTGGTCGCTCGAGCGACCAGACACAGAGAATCTACGCTCGAGCCAAGGAAGCCTTACTCGAGCCAACAACCCAAAAGCTCGCTCGAGCGAAAGAAAGCTCGATCGAGCGAAGAACTCAAACCCTCAGGTCTGAAACCAGACTCACGCTTGAGCGAAGGAACTATTGCTCGAGCGAAGAACAAACTAACTCGCTCGAGCGAAGAAAAGCTCGCTCGAGCCAAGAATGCAAAGCTTCAGGTCCAACCCAGACGCAAACTCTCGCTCGAGCTACCAAACCCCGGCTCGAGCGAAGAACCAAAACAACATCTCGCTCGAGCGACAAACTCCTCGCTCGAGCGAATAACCAAAATTCTGGACAACAACACTTGGTTCCTAAACCCAACCAACCTGAACAAACCTGCCCAACACATCCTATAATTCCAAAAGAGAAAATAAGGAACAACAACAACAACCATTATACAATGACAGAATCTACGGAACAGTCCGGATACAATAATCAAATGGGAAAAGACCGGGGTCGCTATATGGCACCTCGGCTGACCCGTCAGCATCACCTTGCCACGTGTTGGTACTCTGAAAATATATCCCCACAACTGCCCCCTAGGTTCTATTACCTCGGCATTCTAAGGTGATGGAACCTATATCGTTCCTCTTTCCAGTACGTCGGCGTAGGAGCTCTTCAGTCGAGATCATTCATTTTAGGCCGACATGCCTTCATCAGAGAACAAGAACTCAAACGAACTCCCCCACGCGCATGAGCTGTAATGCATCTCTTCTCAACTGTTCCCCTTACGTGTTCCATCTTTATTGGCCCGTGTCTGTGACGCGCCTGTAAACCGTCTTTCATCCGTCTGCGCCGTCTGACGCATACGTTCCTCCAGGCGCAATAAATGCACTGTTTTGCCGCCGTTTCAAGTTTTTGATAAAACTTTTCTTTCCATCTTCATTTCTTTACTTTATGCACTCGATTTTCTGGCTCTCTCTCTCTTTAAACTTTCTCAAATCCGCCATTGCTCTAGCTCCAAGCTCTGCAACCGTCTTCATTCCTCCATTCCAGCGAAGCTTTCGCCGTTCTGTTGTGTCTGCAACCGTTGCCTTACCTCGGCGACTTTCACTCTGGCTTCATTTGTTCTAGTAAGTCTCTATTCCTCTTATTCCTAATTTCTTCTATGTGCTTTTGTTTACTTGCTGCCATTATTGCTTTGTTCAAACCTTCGATTTGCTGAACTATTCATCTGGATGTGTCTATTCCATGATTTTGCTCATGTCTTGAACACTTGCACTATTTTAACACTTTTCTTGCCACTGTTCTTGACCTTTTACTTCTGTATTTCTTTCGCTTTTGAGAACCATACCTCTGTTCTTTGTTTCTGAAACGTCGTTCTTTGTTTCTTGTTTTCTGTTTTTCCTTTCCAGATCTGTGCCCCCAATCTTCACTTTCGTAGATTTAAGTTTAGGATTTGTCTGTAGAACCTTCAATTTAGGGAAAACTGAAACAAGCCTTGCCAGTCCTTACTCAGATTTGAAACCGAGGTTCTAGCAACCGTTCTGCAATATCTTTCTTCTGAAACCCAGCCTTCTTTATTTAGGCCGACGTTATGGGTATGTGGAGACACAGGATAGATACCCCAACCAAACTTGAAAACTTCAGGCAGGAGTTCTCCATCCCCGCCGATGTCCACCTGAAACTGGCTGGGGATGATGACTCCATCATGCCTACCGAAAACACCATGCCCCTCCCTATCATTGCCTTTACTGAATGCAGACTTCGACTTCCACTTAACATCCTTTTTCGCGAGATTCTGCATTATTATAAGTTGAACCCTATGCAACTTGCCATAAACTCTTATCGAGTGATTTTTGGTATCATCGCCTTAGCTAGACAGCAAAACGTTAGAATCACCCTACCCGATATGCAGTATTGTTACACCATGTGCCCCCTTTACCTGAAGGAAAAAGGTTACGTCTACTACCTCAAGCCGAGGTCCACTGAATTCAAAATTGTAGCCGACCTTCCAGACTCCAACAAGGGGGCTGGAGATGATTATGTTATCGCTTCAGGAAATTGGGAGTTTGGTGCAGATGAGGACGCCCATCTCTACCCTCTTCCCCGATCAATTAAAGAGGGCAAGGGTAAGAGCCCAGTGTCAATACTTAGTTGTTTCTGTTCAAGTCTTCAATATTTTATCAGTTTCTATTGTCTGTTTCCTCTTGCAGACGTTCGTAAGCCAGCGAAAGACTTCCACCAATCCTACATTCCCCCAGCAAGGACCTAAAAAAGCTTCTAGACTTGCCTTTCCACAAAAGAAAAGCACCTCTACTCCTAAACTTCATTCCCACATACAAATCGATTCTGCCCGACGTCCCGAAAAGAAAGAAGAAAAGCCTTTCTCCCCCTACTGCCACGACTCAAACCGCCTCTACATCACAAACAGATCAAGGGTCAACCTCTGATCCAGCCGATCAACCGTCAACTTCAGCTCCATACTTGGTCCCAATACCCGAAAGAAAGCGTCGCCGACGTCTCGTCAAAACTGCTGAGATAGGTCGCCCGAAGCCTGTTGCCCAAGATCTCCTAGCCGACCTTCGTACGGATGTTGACGCACAACCAACCCAATCCATGCCCCCACCAAAGCCAAAAAGAACCAAAAAAGCTCAGCCCAAGGCCAAAGCCACTATAGTTGAGACTGAAGATACTCTGCCAATTTCACAATTGGCTGGGAATGAGAAGACTGCTTCTATTTCCACAAAAAGGTCGGCTGAAACACAGCCAGCAGAATCATCAAAGTCAAAGAAAGCAAGGTTGTCCTCTGCAACGGCTTCGGGGTCCAAAAAACCCGACATCCCCTGGGCCCCAAAGTTTACTTTGGAGGACATGCCAATCATGTCTAGTGAAAGCGCCGACGACATTAACGTCGGTGTCGCCCTCAGCACCGCTCTTCTCCTTCCAGGGGACCTGGAGCGAAATGCTGAGTACAGTGAGTATGAGAACTACGCTTTAATGCTCCAGCACTCCGTTCAAGTAAGTGTTCCTGCTTTGAACTTTTGACTTTTCTTTCTGTTTCACACTTAAAATATTTTCTAACACTTCTGTTTTCTTTCAGGCCATCCAGCATGCCCATTCGTTTTCAATGCAATCTTTTGAAAATCGGCAAAGATTGGCCGATATGATGAGGGAGGTTTCTGCCCTGAAAAAGGAGAACAAAACTCTTGAATCAAAGATGAAAAAGCTGGAAGATCAGGCCGAGGCTGCCACTAAGGCCCAACAGATGGCCGAAGAAAAAGCGGAGTCTGCTGAGGCTATCAGAAAAGTTGCCGAGGCCGAAAAGAGAGAGGCCGAGGTCAAAAAGGCCCAAGCCGAAAAAGAGCTTCAGAAGGCTCTGGTAACCAAAGAGGCCGAAATCAAGGAAGCTGATGAGAAGGCTTACGCCCAGGGCATGGCCGACGTCACTGAGGAATACAAACTTCAAGTCAGGCAAGCATGCAACAGGGGCTTCTCCCTTGGTTGGATGGCCCTTGCTAAGAAGCTTAACATTCCTGACGATTCGCCACTGCGCAAGGCCGACGCTATTCCTCTGCCGTTCCCCCCACCTCCTCCATCAAGTCAACCTGAAGGAGAATCTGAATCTGAGTCTGAAGGTGAGGAGGAAGGTAAGGACGGGGCTTTAGTAAGGAAGTCCAAGGAGGCTGGTGAGATTAAGTCCCCTCCTCAGGATGATCAAGTCCTAGACTTGACTCATGAGGAGGATGAGGAGGTTATCAAGGAGACCACTCCTGAGCAAGCGTCATCCGATGTTCCTCCAGTCGGCAAGAGCGTTGATGAAACCCTTGCTGAGATCAACGCCGAGATTGCTGCAGATAAGGAAGCCGAGGTTTCTCTTCAGGAGACTTTTGAGGTTCAGATCCAGCCAGTTACTGATGCTGAAAAGTCCTAACTTTCATGTCTTTTCTTTTGCACCCTTGTATTTTGTTTTGTTTTCTGGATAATGTAAGCTTCCTTTCATGGCCGATGTGCCTTTCTTTGTACATAACTGCAACTGTTTTTCTATGGATGCTTCAATCTTTTAATTTCTCTTGATTGCTTCTACATGGTTTCTATACTTAGAATACTTTACATGATTTACATACTTCTTCCTTCCTTGTGCAATCTTCTCGGGCTTACATACCTCGGGTGTAATAACAGCAAAACTTTTACTTCGGCAAGATACTGACCTGCAAACTTTTCATAAATTTTAACAAGTATGAAACATATACTACTCAATGTCAACTTTGCGAACGTTTCTCAATGTTTCAGTCAAGTGTTTAGACAGTGATCTTAGTCGAACCTACTTGTAAATTGTTACAAATTTCAACAAGTGTTATCATATACTATAAACTTTTCACAAGTTATAACAAGTGTTTAAGCAATGATCTACTTGTAAATTGCTACAAATTTCAACAAGTGTTTAAACAATATACTTAGCTTTTACTTCAACCTGCGAATTGCTGCAAATTTCAACAGACGATCACATGTCGGCTTAACATTATCTTGTAAATTGCTACAAATTTCAACAAGTGTTAAGCATCTTCTTTGGTTGGACCAACCTGTAGATTGCTACAAGTGTGCAAACTATAACCTCGGCTTCACTTGGACTTGTAAATTACTACAAATTTCAACAAGTGAAGATAATTATCTCGGCTTAACTTCAACTTGTAAATTGCTACAAATTTCAACAAGTGAAGATAAGGAATAATCTCGGCTTAACTTCGACTTGTAAATTGCTACAAATTTCAACAAGTGAAGATAAGGAACCGACTTAACTTCAACTTGTAAATTGCTACAAATTTCAACAAGTGAAGATAAGGAACCAGCTTAACTTCAACTTGTAAATTGCTACAAATTTCAACAAGTGAAGATAAGGAATAATCTCGGCTTAACTTCGACTTGTAAATTGCTACAAATTTCAACAAGTGAAGATAAGGAACCGACTTAACTTCAACTCATAAATTGCTACAAATTTCAACAAGTGAAGATAAGGAACCAGCTTAACTTCAACTTGTAAATTGCTACAAATTTCAACAAGTGAAGATAAGGAATAATTTCGGCTTAACTTCGACTTGTAAATTGCTACAAATTTCAACAAGTGAAGATAAGGAACCAGCTTAACTTCAACTTGTAAATTGCTACAAATTTCAACAAGTGAAGATAATGAATAATCTCTGTCTTCTCTCTGCCCCCAATGTGAACCTGAGTTCTACTTGGATTCTCATTATTCATGTCTCCAAAAACACCAATATGTAACTTTATCGATCATATGTGTTTAAAGAAAAGGGAAAAGATTTTATTGATGACATTAGTCAAAAATAATGCATATCTAATGATAGAAGAATTTCAAATTACAAGTGTTCCAAGGTCTTGGTAATGCTTTGCCCTCGTTATCTTCAAGCCGATAAGCTCCATTGCCTAATACTGAAGTAACTCTGTAGGGTCCTTCCCAGTTTGGGCCAAGCTTGCCCTCTCTGGGATCCTTCTTGTTGCCGACGACTTTTCTCAGGACTAGGTCACCTACTTGAAAATCTCTTGGATTGACCTTCTTGTTGTAAGCTCTGGCAAGCTGTTGCTGGTATACTGCGAGCTGAATTGCAGCTTTCTCTCTTCTTTCTTCCAAAAGATCCAGATCTCGGGCTAAGAGTATGTCATTGGTGCCATTCTCTACTCCCTGGGTTCTGATCCCTGGGATGCCGATTTCCAACGGGATGACTGCTTCTGTGCCATAAGCCATGGCAAAGGGGGATTCCCCCATTGATCTCCTTAGCGTAGTCCGATATGCCCAAAGTACATTGGGCAATTCGTCTACCCATTTTCCCTTTGCTGCCTGCAGCCTCTTCTTTATTCCATCCAAAATTACTTTGTTGGATGCTTCGTCTTGCCCATTACTTTGGGGAAAACTTGGTGTTGAAAAGTAATTCTTGATCTTGAATTTCGCACAAAAGTTCTTGATGAGTTTGCTGTCAAACTGTGTTCTGTTGTCGGCAACTATTGCTCTTGGAATCCCAAATCTGGTGATGATGTTCCTCCATATAAAGTTCTTTACGTCCACATCTCGGATTTTGGCAAGAGGTTCTGCCTCTATCCACTTTGTAAAGTAATCTGTTGCTACCAGCAAGTATTTTCTCTGCCTAGTTGCCTGGGGAAGTTGCCCAACAAGATCCACCCCCATTGGGCAAACGGCCAAGGGCTGGATACTGGGTTCAGGTCAGCAGCTGGCTTATGTATCAAAGGTGTAAACCTTTGGCATTGTTCACACTTTTTCACATAGGCTTTAGCATCCTTTTGCATGTAGGGCCACCAATACCCCTGGGTAATGGCCTTGTGGGCTAATGATCTGCCCCTAGCGTGGCTTCCACAAATCCCTTCATGAATCTCGTACAGAAAATCTTCAACCTGCAAAGGGTGTACACACCTTAAAAGGGGTCCAGTGAAGGACCTTCTGTAGAGATGGCCCTCTGCTGTTAGACTGAATCTGGCCGACTTCAATCTGATTTTATGTGCTTCCTTATGGTCTTCTGGCAGCTTTCCCTCTTTCAGGAATGCAATGATTTCATCCATCTAACTTGGTCCCAAGTCCACGCACATTGCTTCTTGCTCGGTCCTCTGTGGTTCTATGCTCGGGCCCGACATATAGTCGATCATAATTGTCCTTGTTTTTCCAGTCTGCATTGAACTTGCTAGGTTAGCCAACGCGTCGGCGTGGGTGTTGTCATCTCGGCTAACTTGGAGTAGTCGGCAGTTCTGAAATAGGGCTGCCAATCTGATGACCTCTTTTGCATATGCCGACATCCTTTCGTCCCTAGCTGCAAATTCTCCTATTGACTGGTTACCAATAAGCTGTGAATCGCAAAAAACTATTACCTCATCTGCTTCTGTTGCTGCTGCCAGTTTTAGCCCTGCAATTAATGCTTCGTATTCCGCTTCATTGTTTGAGGCCTTGAACCCCAAACGGATGGACTGTTCTATTATTTCTCCATCTGGAGATATCAGTAGTACTCCTGTCCCCGCTCCTTGTCTGTTCGAACTTCCATCGACAAACAGTCTGAATGAATCGCCGATGTAGATGCTGTAGGGTCTGAGTTTTTCCTTCCTTTGCTCTTTTGCCTGTGGCTGTGTTTCTCCTTTCTTGCTAGGACAATGCTCATCCTGGGTCAATGGAGCCCGATGTTCGACGGTTTCAGGTGTGAATTCTGCCACGAAGTCGGCCAAAACTTGGCCCTTTATTGCTGTTCTCGGCCTGAACTCCAGGTCATACTGGCCCAGGGCTACTGCCCATCATGCTATCCTTCCTGTTAAGTCTCCTTGTTGCAACAAGGACTTCAGTGGGTGCTCTGTTAGGACCACAATCTTGTGTGCCTGAAAGTAATGGTTCAACTTCTTTGAAGCCATTACTAAGGCTAGCATTAATTTCTCCAGTGATAGATACCTTGTTTTTGCATCGGCCAAGGTTTTACTTACATAATAAATTGCCTTTTGCTCCCCTTTTTCCTCTCGGATTAGTACTGCACTGACTGCGTGTTCTGAAACTGCCAAGTACAAAAACAGTTCTTCCCCTGGTTCTGGATTGGAAAAAACCGAAGTTGTGGTCAAGTACTTTTTCAGGTCGGTCAAAGCGGCTTCGCATTCTTCTGTCCACAGGAAGTCTGTGGCTTTTTTCACCAGGTTGAAGAAGGGTCTGCACTTATCTGAGCTTCTGCTGATGAATCTGTTTAGGGCTGCGGCCCTTCCAGTAAGCATCTGAACCTGTTTTGCCGACGTCGGGCTCTTCAGCTCTAGGATGGCCTTGATTTGGTCTGGGCTGGCCTCAATGCCCTTTCTTGTTACCAAATACCCTAAAAACTTACCTGATCCAACTCCAAACGCGCACTTTGATGCGTTGAGTCAGAGCCGGTATGTTTTTAGCCTATAAAAGACCTCTTTTAGGTCGGCAAGATGACCCTTAGATTCCTTGGTCTTCACGACCATGTCATCGATGTAGACTTCTACCGTTTTTCCAATCAGGTGCTTGAACATCTTTGTTACTAACCTTTGGTAAGTTGCTCCTGTGTTTTTCAACCCAAAAGGCATTACCTTGTAACAGTACAGGCCTTTAGGGGTGATGAATGCGGTCTTCTCCTCGTCTGGAGGGTACATGGCAATCTGGTGGTACCCCCTGTATGCATCCAGAAAACTCATCCTTTCATGCCCTGAAGTAGCATCTACTAGCTGGTCAATCTTGGGCAGAGGAAAGCTGTCTTTGGGGAAGGCTTTGTCTAGACTGGGAAGGGCATGGTTGCATGCAATGGGGGCAGTTCCCTCAATGTTGCATCAACTACTACGGTTCCCAACAGAACATGGGATTGAAGAAGTTAGAGGAGATCAACTACAAGCAAAGAATTGCTCCATGGCAGCAATGAAGTCCACCTGCAGCGTACGAGAACCAGAGAAAGCAGAAATTAAAGATGAGGACGTAGAAGTCCTAGAAGACGTCGGCAAAGAACCAGTCGAGAAGAGCGAAGCGGCGCTGAAGAAAATCCTCGTCCAGGATGGGGATGAAGAATGGTTCTTCCTTCTCGGCTCAGGCTTAGCCGAAGAAGAGGAGAAAGAGTTGGAAACTTTTCTAAGAACTAACATTGAGGTGTTCGCTTGGACACCTTACGAAATGCCTGGCATTGACCCCGAGGTCACTTGCCACAAACTGAATGTCGACAGGTCGGCAAAGCCTGTGATTCAACGAGCCAGAAGACCGATGTTGATGCACGTCGAAGCAGTAGAAGAAGAGGTAGACAGAATTCTGGAGGCCAGGGCCATCCGAGAAGTTCACTACCCGACATGGCTGTCCAACACAGTACGGTTCTGGCGTACTTCTCGATTCTTTCCATGAGTTCTTCCATGTTTTTTGGCAATGTTTTTGCCAAAGACTTCCGTAGTAGGCAGTCATCTTTCAGGCCGTTCTTGAAAGATACGACCGCCACTTCTTGGTTGCATTCGGGTATTCGATTGAATACCTAGTAGTACCTCTTCGCGTAGGCCCGCAGGCCTTCATCCTTGGTGATTCTTAAAGCCATCAGAGCATCAACCCTCAGGGGCTGTAGTTTGTTCGTCACAAACCTGGCTACAAACATCTCGGCCAGGCCTTCCCAGTTCTTCATGCTTCCCTTTGGTAGTTTGTGGAACCAATCTGACGCAATCTCCCCAAAGGACGAGGGGAACACTTTGCAGAGCAACGGCTCGTTTCCACTGTATAATGCCATTGAGTTCAAGAATAATCCAACGTGGAAGTTAGGGTCTGACTTACCATCGTATATTTGAAGCCTCGGCATACTGAATCTCTTTGGCGCTTCAAATTTGTCCAGTTCTACCGAAAACGGTGTCTTCGGCTTGTCGGGTGAGGTAACCTTGGCTTCTCCGTTCTGTTGCTTCCTCTTGAGGTAGTTTCTTAAGTCTTCTTTGCTCCGTCTAGGAGCTCGGCTATCTACTGACTTTAGTTTCTTCGGCATACTACTCTCGGCCTCGTGGTGGGCCCTTTTCGATCTCTCCCCATTAGTTGTGTCGAAGCATAATGCCTGCCCTCGAACATGCCGATGTTCTTTGGGCCCTGGATCCTTCGTGTGAGGCATTCTTTGGGACTCTTCTTGCCTCGGCTCTTCTCGTCCGACTTCCCTGGAAGGCCGGTGAGAGTGCCTTCCGCTCCTGGTGTGATGAGGGGCTTCGGGGATTGTTTTCCTTCCTCCCTTCTGGGTATTAATTGCTGGCATCGGCGTATCTTCCAGTGGGTATGGTGGCTGCATAACGTTGTTCTGCATCATGAAGTTGACGACTGACTGTAAGTCTGCCAGCTTGTTTGCCAACTCCTTTACTTCCTCATCCCTCCGCAGGCACCTATCCCTCCATACCTGGAGATTATCTTCATTGTAGTACTTGCCTTGGTCTGTCTTCTTCGAAGTGTCGCCCTCATGGCCGACATCTTTCTCTCTATGATCCTGGTCACGGGTTTCTGCATTGTGGTTGTCTCCTTCAATATCAAGGTCAATTGGTCTACCACTCCCAGCAGGAGTGTCGTCCCCCATCTTTTCCTTCTGTCCGTTACTGCCCATCTATTCTTTCTTCTTCCCACAGACGGCGCCAAATTGTGTAGGTGATTTTCTGACCACACTGCTCGCTTAGTAATTCAACTGTAGAACACTGGCAGAATAGATGGCACCTTGCTGACCTGCAACAGAAAGAGAAGGCTCTGGCGGTGGTTCTTCCACCCGGGGGTACTCCGACGATCAAGTCAGTATCTCTCTCAAAGATAATCAAGTGTTAAACTTATTGCTCAAAACATAAATTGCGTACCTTAGACCCACGGGGGTGCCTCTCTTTTATAGTTAACTCAATCCAAGTCCCACTAGAAGCATGACTTCTATGGACTCCAATTCAATACTGACTTTGGACTCTTCAAGAGATAAAGGTAAACTCCCTAAGAGTTTTATCCTTATCTTGGCTAAAACTCCTCTTCATTTTAGGACTCTTGTCCCTTATCCGTTTATCTCGGATTCCGATATCTTCGGAGATAGCCTCGGCCTTGCCGAGATCACCTCGGTGTAACTACCAGGACACGTGGCACCTCGGCTGACACGTCGGCATCACCTTGCCACGTGTTGGTACTCTGAAAATATATCCCCACACCTACTAATTGTTATACATAATGCATCAACTAGAAAATGAGTTATGCATTATCACAGGGATGGAAACTCAAACGAGCATGATCAGCCAAAAATGGATACTTCACACAAGGCAAGCTTTAATTGTTTTAAAATTTAATTTTGTTTGGTTTTACAGCCTTCAAAAATTCTTCTTTCTTATAACAAGACTCTCTTAGTCTTAATAAAGAAAATTATTCGCTCCCCTTACAAAATATGAGTTTAATTCTATTTGGAGGTTTGTATGATTTCGGTTGCTGTTGATTATGTTGTTTCTCTCATCTTCTTTCGAACTATCATTGATGATGTTGATTATGTTGTTTTTCTCCTCTCCTCCTTCAAATTGGCTGATGGCTTTTTCATGGCTGTATCTATTTTTATTTTTATTTTTGGTTGTGTTAGGTTACCATTTTTACGTTGAAGTTCCCTTGCTGACGTTGCTCCTCCTTCGGCTCCCTTCAACTCCCTTCGAACTTGCACTCGCAAGGTAAGACTTCGAACTCGCTGCTCTTGATCATTGTTGTGTTTTCCCATTTCTCTGCTCTTGATCGCTGTTGTTGGTTTATTATGTTGTTTGGATTTGTCTAATTCTCCAACTTGAATGAGTAATTTTTGGTTTTGTAGTTTAGGTGTCTGACAAAATGTCTGTGAGTCCTTCATATTGGTTTGGAATTTTAGGAAATTAGGAGACATGAGCATCCTGAAAGAGTTGGAAAACTTTGTTCTTTACCTGCTTGCAAAACTTTTTGCTTTATTGTTGACTATAAACTATGTTCACACCAATATTTTTGTTCATGCTTTATGCAAAAAAAAATAAACATAAATTTCTATTTCCTATAAACAAAATACTAAAACTAACACATTACCAAACAAAATGTGAGGTACACTCTTTTCAGTTCTCCTTGCAATATCTATTCCAGAAATGAAAAATAATACATGGAAGTGTAAGGTATGCATTCCTTTTAAGCACTAAATTGTATAGATTCAGTCAGTTTGCTTTTTATTTTTTTTGCCAGGAAATAACAACCACTTTTTTTATAATAGGAATGCACTTACAAATACTTGGTAGTATGGGATCTGTTACATTTTAGAGGGACACAAATGCCTTGAGAGACAGAAAAGTATTGAGGGATCTGTTAAACTCCAATTCCCTCTCAAAACAAGAATGAAATCAGAATCCAGAAAAGCCCAGAGTGTTGCTATAAAAAATAAAGAATAAAAAGACATCCAGAGGGATTGCCCCCATTTTGGTCTAATAATAACCCAAACGCCCTATAACATCAATGGGCAATTTTGGCCACAATTTTCTCCAACTAAGAAAGCAATATCAGAATAATGGTTCCAGACCTTTCTGTTCAACTCAAAAATAAATAAACATATAGTTTCATAGCCATTCCCATAATTAGATTTTGATTTCTGACAAACAAATGAGGTATGTGTACAGTACTTTTGAGATCACATAATTATGAACAAATATCAAAGTTCTGTTTCATTCAAGCTAGAATAAGCTCCTTTTGCTTAGAATAGACATGTTTATAAACCAAATTCAATATTTTATCACATAATTCTTGACCATATAGTCAATTTTCTGTCAGGAACATAACCCCAATTTAAAACAACATTATGCCAAGAGGTGTTTAAACAATCATCTAAATATCGCTGACCTCTAATCCCGGTTCTGCATGCCAAGCTGTTTTGGAAGATGATGAGCAGAAACTGGTTCAATGAGAGAAGAATAGTGTTTGGCCTCGGAGAAAGAGGATGACTTATTGAGAGAGTTCATGAAAGGGCAAAGAATTAGACATTAGTTAAGAATTGGAGGCAAGTAATCTTAGTGACATTTTTTTTTTCTTTTTTCTTTTTTTATATGTTGTGACTGAGGAGGATGAACCAGACACTTCCTACTATTTTTGGGTCTCAAAGGTACTGACTCAACACACACACACACAGAGTTAATGAAATGTTTGATTCTTTAATGAGAAATGGGTGTTAATTTTTTAAATGGGTGCTAATTTTTTATTTATAAAATGGGTTTTTCTATATTATGAGTTTTGCTATTGTTTGCTAAATACTCATAAATGTCTACGAATCTATAAATACTTCTGAGTTTGCTAAATACTCTTTAAATACTGATATGGATTTTCCTATATTTATTGGGCTTTTTGTGTTTTTCTATTTTTTTTCCCCTTTATTTGGGAGTGGGGATTGGTAAGCTGTGATAAAAAAATATATATATAGTTTCCGCATTGCCTATTACTTTTTTAAGACCCTGTAAACAATTGTCCCCTTACTGCATGTTGTTGATTTGTTGTTTTATCCATTGAATTTTATTATATCAGTTTAGTCTTATAGTTTATTTAATTTCAATCTAAATTTTGTTGGTTGCTACCCATGAGCTAACCAAATAGATCCAAAGGGGTTGGTTTGATATTTTGCTTATGGTCATGTATTGCTAACAAATATTCAAAATTAATTTAAGGTTGGAAGCAAAATGAATCTGAATCGGTCTAGGTGAAGATTGAAGAAGGTGATGGAGGGTTACATACACAAAACTAATAGGACTAAATTGATATAATTAATGGCTTTGGGTTTTTGGACAAAATAAATGGGGATTTTTAGGCTGTATTGATTTGTAAATGATGGAGGAATTAAGTTAGTTAGAATTTGTTGTTGAATTACCAAGTGAAGAGTTTGCTTTTTGAATTTTATTTTATTAAATTCTTTCTTCAGAACACTTCTTTCTTAAATTTTCCCCATAACCTTATGTGATCAATTAAAGGAAGTTCCAAAAAGAAAGAGTTGAAAAAAATAAAACCCAAAGAAAAGATTGATTGATTTTTGTAAATTAATGTTTTTATCAATCATTAATTTGTATCTGTGTTGACAATGTGTTGTGTTTGTTCGTAGTGTATGCATTGGGTAACCAATTATTATTTTGCAACAATGTTTGTGTTTAGTTTGAAATGGGTGGTCTATAAAAAACCTTTCATTAGTGTGATAGTGCACGTGTTTGTTTTGAATTGGATAGTCTCTTTTAATTATCATATTGGCTTTTTTCTGTATTTTATAGGTAATATTGACTTATATTGGCTTTTTGAATTGAAGACTAGAAGCGAATGGTAATATTGACTCCTTTTTTACAGGTCTATATTTTTTTAAGCTTAAGTTTTTCTTATCTCTCTAATGATTTTGTATTTATTGTTGTGTAAACTAAACGTGTACTTCTTTGATTGATGAGTGTTGAAAGAGGGGCAATCTCGAGTGAGCAACAATCTCGATGGCAGAATTTACACTATTTTTGGTTTTATCGTTGACAAACTTTGAAAATGATTGACGTCGTATAAAGTTAAAGATTATTTAGAGGCAGATTGACGTTATGTAAATTTATGTAGATTTGGTTTGGTTTGAGAGGTAGACATTTGGAGGTGTTTGTTATTTAGATTTTGATCAAGAATACTATTTTCGTATTGGCATGGTGTGCTCGAAAGGGAGAACACCATTTTGTTGTTCCTCTTATTTTGAAGTTGTGTCTATAATAAAGGGGATCATCTTGCTCAAATGTATGTTATCTATTCATTTTTTGTATGTCATGGGAAAACAGAATTTTAGGTATACTTGATTCTCAATGTTCCTAGCTTAAGAGAGTGATAAATGAAAATTATTCAAACAAAACATTGTTTGTGTTTAGTTTGAATTAGGTGGTCTATAAAAAACCATTCATTAGTGTGACAGTGCAGGTGTTTGTTTTGAATTGGATAGTCTCTTTTAATTATCATATTGGCTTTTTTCTGTATTTTATAGGTAATATTGACTTATATTGGCTTTTTGAATTGAAGACTAGAAGCGAATGGCAATATTGACTTCTTTTTTACAGGTCTACATTTTTTTAAGCTTAAGTTTTTCTTATCTCTCTAATGATTTTCTATTTATTGTTGTGTAAACTAAACGTGTACTTCTTTGATTGATGAGTGTTGAAAGAGGGGCAATCTCGAGTGAGCAACAATCTCGATGGCAGAATTTACACTATTTTTGGTTTTATCGTTGACAAACTTTGAAAAGATTGACGTTGTATAAAGTTAAAGATTATTTAGAAGCAGATTGACATTATGTAAATTTATATAGATTTGGTTTGGTTTGAGAGGTAGACATTTGGAGGTGTTTGTTATTTAGATTTTGATCAAGACTACTATTTTCGTATTGGCATGGTGTGCTCGAAAGGGAGAACACCATTTTATTGTTCCTCTTATTTTGAAGTTGTGTCTATAATAAAGGGGATCCTCTTGTTCAAATGTATGTTATCTATTCATTTTTTGTATGTCATGGGAAAACAGAATTTTAGGTATACTTGATTCTCAATGTTTCTAACTTAAGAGAGAGTGATAAATAAAAATTATTCAAACAAAATATTATTGACACCGTGCCTTTAGGCACGGGCATACACTAGTAATAATAATATTACACCATTCTTATCAATTTTTTTTATTTTCCATAATTTTTCTCCACCTACCTAAGAAGGACCATGAATAAATGTCGCCGACCCAATTTGACTCACAATCACCCCGAATGCGTATGACATTACCCCAGAAATGACACGAGCCCTAGGGATTTAACACCTCCACCGAATCACCCATTAAAAAAAAAAACGAACTCCACCGAATCGCGACCGTTTCGATTCTCACACTACTACAAAAATAGTTAAAGATCACACTTTGACAAAAAAAAAAAAAGATCACACTTTTATTGGAAGTGTGATAAAAAAAATTAGATTGATATTTTAATCACACTTAATTTGATTGAGTGTGATAATATTTATTTTTTATGTCACTTTTCAATTAAGTGTGATTATATATATATATTTTTTAATCACACCTTCTAATTAAAGTGTGATTATATATACACTACTACTTTTTAATCACACTTTTTAAACAAGTGTGATTATATATATAATTTTTAATCACACATTCTAATTAAAGTGTGATTATTTATATATTTTTTAATCACACCTTTTAATTAAAGTGTGATTATATATATACTACTACTTTTTAATCACACTTTTTAAGTAAGTGTGATTATATATATATATATTTTAATCACACATTCTAATTAAAGCGTGATTATTTATATATTTTTTAATCACACCTTCTAATTAAAGTGTGATTATATCACTACTGTAAAAACAGTTAAAGATCACACTTTGATAAATGAAAATATCTCACTTTTATTAGAAGTGTGATAAAAAAAATTAGATTGATATTTTAATCACACTTAATTTAATTGAGTGTGATAATATATATTTTTTATGTCACTTTTTAATTAAGTGTGATTATATATATATATATATATATTTTAACCACACTTTTTAATGAAATGTGATTATATATATATATATATATATATTTTTAATTAAGTGATTATATTTAGTATTTATTTATATATATATATATATATATATGTATAGAGTAATGCTAGAGACCCCAAATATTCTACCAAAAGTTTTACCAAATGCCTCACATGGGTGTAGGACCCACACAATGTGGGTCCCATGTGGGTCCCACACCCATGTGAGGCATTTGGTAAAACTTTTGGTAGAATTTTTGGGACCTCTAGCATTTTTGATATGTATATATACAATAGTGTCCATACTTGAACAAATCAAACCCCCTCTTCCCGTCTCCCTGTCTACCCCTCTCACCCTCTCACCCTCTCACTACTCACTTAGCAATAGCTAGGGCTTTATTATCTTTCTCTCCCCTATAGAAACCCTAGCGTTGAAACTCCCATCCCCAACAACAACAATCACCATCAGTGTTGGATCTGCCATCACCGATCCGCTGCTGTTGCCCGTCGCGCAGCACCTCCTTTTGCCGCAGAACCACCACCTCAGTGCCGGCGATGGCAGATCTTGAAGGATGACCAAACCCTAGAGAGCTATAGGTAATTAAACACCCTAACTATGTTTTGTATGTATTTTACAGTTCTTTAGATGAATGTAAATATTCTCAGTTATTCCATCTTTTTTCATCTTTTTTTTTTGTTCTCTCTCTCTCTAGATTTTACAGGAATAAATTCATTCTGAGGTTAGAAGATCCCATTAGATTGAGTTTGATTTGATTTCACTTTGTTATGTTTCTTGATCAATTTCATGCTAGTCTATTGAAATATGTATGTATCTATTGATTTCTTGTTCTTGCTTGGGGTTTGTATGATTATAAATTTGATCTTGGGAACTCAAAGCTTGTTAGGGTTTTTGATAATTTCTCTTAGAAATACACAGATATGATCTTAGACGCCATACTGTTGATGGAAATAATTTGACAGTAAATCTGTGTAGTGTGGTTGGCAGTTTCTATTGAGAGATGAAATGGTGATGTTGTCGGATTACCTTGGAAACAAAAGAATTGACTTAATAAATTATTCAATATTTCTAAAGCAATATTTTATTTTATTCTATTTAAAGATTGACACTTTATTTTTTAAAATTTTAACACAAAAATAATAGATTTCATAATTTAAACTAATAACTACTCATTTAAAACACTACTTAAATTTGCTTTAGAAACATTAAATAATTTCTCGATTGACTTAGGAAATACTCAAAAAAGTATACGAGTAGTTGCTAGCATTGATATAGTAATGTTTCAACTAATTCTTTGAAGAGGAAACGTGGGCATTAAAAAGTGTGCATGCGCCATCTGTTGTTCTCTTTGGATTGTGCTGGCAAGTAAAATGGTTATCATTGCATATTTCCCTTGCACATTTCAATTTTCTAATCAATTTTCATTTTTCCCTTGCACATTTCAAGATTTCATGTGAATTTTGAGTTGTGGTGGTTCCTAATTATAGATTTCTTTTTTAATTAGTTCTTCAAAACCAGAGGTTTGTGACCCATGTATGGCCCTATGAGTTCATGAATTCAAGATTTAGCTTAACCAAGTAGCATGAAATGACATAGAGCTGAGGGACAATGATTTATAGGTCTTGGTGTAGCTTATTGACCTAGTGTCATATGCGCATGGCTTAGGAACAATTTAAGTAGCTTCTTTTGTCTCAGTCTTATCTTCATTGCTTTAATTCCTTTTCTGTATTTTTGTTAATATGTATATATATTTTTTATAATTTTTTTTCTAGGGTTTGTTCTGTTTCCAGAGGCTACCCTTCCTCTAAGAGTTATACAACCTAACTTTATAGCTGCTATTGAAAGAGCTTTGTGCCAAGTTGATACTCCTTATACCATCGGCGTGGTTTGTGAAGTCATTGACAGCTCAATAGTTATTTTCTTTGTGCCTAGGATTTGTTTCACTAGCCTTTTATCTCAATGTAGCATTATTTGTAAAATTTTGTTCAGGTTCATAGGGATCCTGATAATGGGAGGATGAGGTTTGCAATCGTTGGGACGACTGTAGAGGTATGAGTCAAGAACTTGCCACTCAGGTCTTTTACTGCTTACTGCTTATTTATTTTTATGTTATAAAGTTTTATGACTTTTTTGTGGGCATATTTAATTTAGAACAAAATTTTAGCACCTTTAAAGTATTGACAACATCAAACTCAGTCTTGTTAGATGTTTATCAAATGTTAGACACAATCCAAGATGCAAGGTGTCTTTATTCATATGTATTTCTTTTATTATCTAATTAATAGTCAAATGGACAATGATTATTAAGTATCAAAGTAGAATCCCTGTGCTGAATTATGTTATTTCACAGAGGAGTTATATACCTTCTGTTGTAAAAACTTGCTCTATTTGTAAAATATTGTGTTGGTTTACAATTCAATGTTTGTCATTGCGGTTTGCTATGTAGAGTGCATGATTATATGCTGTCATTTTTTAAGTATGTCAAGACTCAGGAGCATTGTTTTATAAAATTACAGTTGCTTTTATGTGAGAGAACTTCTCTTTAACTGGCCTGTGAAAATGAAGGCTCTAAGTGGTCATTGCATTATCTTCTCCTAATCTCTCTAGATCTTTACATCTATATTGTTATGCTTATATATCATACCAACTTATTTGCATACTATCACGGTGGAACTCTTTTTTGGCTTAATAATTTTCTTCTGATTTTTGTTTTTTTACATCTGTATGTAAAAAGTTTGCATGTATATTCTTCTGAATGCATATCACTACAAGAAAATCAAGTTTTAGCAGCGTTTTTTATTGTAGTGGCTCGAAAAATGCTGCTATAAATGAGCTATTGTGACGGTTGTTGACTGCCATTAAACATAAAACTTTTACTCGCATTTTTTTCTTAAAGCGTTGTTATATATTTTTTTGCAGTAACGGTTTGAACACAACCGCTACAATAAACCAAGCAAAATAAAGGCGCCAAACAAATTCTAATTTCGCGCTTATCAATTTTTTATTTTTTTTGGTGAATAACATATCAAAATCAGTCCCAAAGAAACCCTTCAACTCCTTGATTTCAATTTTGTGCCCTAATTTATCAACACGTCTTTCACGAAGTATCTCGTTCATCCTCCACCGATGTATTGACGACATCAAGCTACAGCACCACTATGATTTCAAGGTCAGTCTGTTCTCTCTGTTTTTCTTTCTCTACCTCTCTCGTTCTTCTGGTCTCTCGGTTTCTCTCTCTACCTCTCTCTCTTTCTTTTAGTCTCTCAGTTTCTCTTTTTTTACTTTCACTGTCTTCGGAGAAGTTTGGGCACTTGCCATTCCATTTATATTGCTTCTAATATCTCCAAAATTTCTCTATTTTGAAGCATTTCATGAACATCTTGAATGATTTTGATTTGGGAAAATAATTTAGAAAATAAATTGATTAACTGTATTCTGATTATGATATTCACACACACACACACACACATATATATTTGATCATCTATGATATTCATATTTTAATCAATATAATTAGTGAAGTGAAATCTCATGCTTCTAATTGTGAATATCAATGAGGAATCATTATGTATGCTAGGTATTTGACAAAATGCCACAATGGAGCAATAGGGCCTACTATTTTCTTTATTGGTTTGTTTTGTTTTTCTGTTTTTGTTTTTGTTTTTGTTTTTGTTGAGAAAATTGTTGTCCATGAATTTAATGCATAGTTTGTAATGTTTTATTGGCTTAATAATGTGATTAGAGGAAATTCAACATTTGTGTATGCCATTTTTTTGTTGAATCTAAAGACACATTTCTTGAAGGAAGTTACCAGCCATTCTCATATCACTAAAGGCCTCCAGTGCTTCCAATATATGGATTCTCTGCATTACATAAAAAATGTATAAGTATTTACTTGAAACTAACATGAACATGTATACATCTACCTTCTTAAGCTTTAATAGCCAAACTAAAACAACAAAAAGTACAAGACATTTTCATAATATAGCATTCAAAAATTAAATTATGACATCCATTTTCTGTTGTCTAGGACCTCTATACAAACATTACGAGTCAAAACATTTTTATTGAATTACAAGCATCCAAGCCCATGCTCCTCAAAGCATTTGACGTAAGGAGCATTGTGGCAATAGTTTCAACTGTAGACATAAAGTCCATGTGCTTCCCTTTCAGCAAGAGGAAAATAAAAAAAATAAAGGGAATAGAAAAAAAATTTATGTATTAGTTGCCAACCTAATACATGCTAAGAAATATATATAGGCCATCCTAAGAAATATTTAAGATTTTTTAGCCTTTTAGGGTATGTTTCCTTTTTACATATAAGAAGTTCAAGAATGCCTCCAATGCTTCCAATAGATGGATTCTCTGCATTACATAAAAAATGTATCAGTATTTACTTGAAACTAACATGAACATGTATACATCTACCTTCTTAAGCTTTGATAGCCAAACAGAAACAACAAAAAGTGCTGGACATTTTCGTAATATAGCATTCAAAAATTAAATTATGACATCCATTTTCTGCTGTTTAGGACCTCCATACAAGCATTACGAGTCAAAACATTTTTATTGAATTACAAGTATCCAAGCCCATGCTCCTCAAAGCATTTGACGTAAGGAGCATTGTGGCAGCTACACTGAAAGAATGCCCCCCCACAGTGTATGCTGCCTGTAAGACAATCACTAATTAAAGATTTAATATATGTACATATTTAGTAATTGTGTGTACCAATTCTTGTGTGATGTTTTTTAGAAAAACAAAAAAACACCATGGTTAATATCAGTGCAAAATCTAGAGTATTCTCATACAAATGAAAAATATTTTCATTGATCTCTTAAAAAGATTGACTCAAGAATTTGAAACATGTTCCTCACAAGTCTTCACCAACTTGATAGGAAGAGATGGCAAATTCGTATTAACACCAACAGATAATGACCCTAAATCTACGGCTTCATAACCTAATGCTCTAAATACCGCCCTGTCATATCTCCAACCCCACACTTTTGGGAGTTGTAAATATGACCAGCCACCAAGGCCTCTTATGGAACCAAATGAGTTGAATACTTGCTTAATAGTGACAATTTGGTTAGTGGAAGCGTAACTAATTAACTTGTAAGCGATCAATATTGTGTAACCATAATCAGATCACAGCTTGAATCAAAATTCACATCTCAACCCAAAACCACACAAGTATATTATAAACTTATTACATTGCTTCTCCTCATGTCCCAACTAGGTATAAACAAAGTAAATATTTTACACTTATCGCCTATACTGAACTCGTATAAATAGGACACAGAATAAACACAAATTATATACTACAAGTTCACATACCTAGGAATCTACCCAGAATTCTAAGGTCATCATTTCACCTAAGGTTTGACCATACCACAAGTACATCTAAATTATAACAGACGTAACCACTCCACCCAAAATGACCCTAAACCTAGGGTTTCATAACATATTTCTCTCAAACCATTGTAAGGTTTGTAATATGTCAACACATATAAATCATCAATTATGCCTAATCACCACACTTAGATTTAATTAATCCCAACTCAGGCTCAATTTAACTTATTTTAACACATCCTTATACTTTGTTTGTCTATCCTCAACAATAGACAAACAAAATGTGACCCTGTTTTCCTTGAGTAATCTTTCCTAAATACAAATTGGTTAACCATAATTAGGGTTTAGACCAATAACCAAGGGTTAAGACAAGATCAGATCACTTTGTATCAAAGCCCAGAACATAACCAATCACAACATAGGTTAGGTTAATTAACCATGCTATAATCACACTTAACTGAAAACAAGTTTTAAGTTAATTAAAGACATTAATTAGAAATTTTTATCAAAGCTCATTAAGAAAATTATTTAGCTTCAAAAATCTACATATTAAGGTTTCAAGGATTTCCTTGCTTACCAATAAAAGTAACCTTTTACACTACTAATCTCAGAAACACAATTAAAGCAGGAATGACACATAATTAACCATTTTTTATATAAGAGATTATAAGATATAACATATAATAAAAGATAGTAGAGCTGGGATGTTGCAATAACCCTAAAATCACAAAATCTTCAATTGAGCTTAATAGAGGCCAGTGGGCTTCCTGTAGGGTATCTTCAATTGAGCTTAATAGAGGCCAGTGAGCTTAATAGAAATATATAAGATTTTTTAGCCTTTTAGGGTATGTTTCCTTTTTACATATAAGAAGTTCAAAAATTTCTTTAGAACCAATCTTAGATTATTTTCAAAACGTGTTGAAGTAAAAAAAAAAGTACTTTAGAGCACAATGTGCATGCACAAACACACTGCTGCTGTTATGTTTTAGTGCTGGAATGGAACTTTTTGTGACTGAATTTATTGTTGGAACAGAGGAGAAACAGAGCTAGTTTTTATTTTGTACACTGCTATATTTGGCTGGACTTGATTGAGCTTGCCCCCACCTTTCATTGATGTATTGTTGCTGCAATTGTAAGCTTATGATTCATCAATAAAGATCCTTTTCTTTTGTTGATTTTAAAAAAAATGCTCATTTAATTTGATTAATAGGTTAGTTTTTTATTAATTACATCTATACATATATATATACATATACGTATATGAGAATTAGGCAAAGAAATGGACAAATTATGTTTATATTATTGTATTGATAATTCTAAGAATGTTCATAACATGAAAAAACAAATACTTGTATCTAAATGATGTATTAATTTATCATATGTTATCCTTTTCTAAATTTATCATACTCATGTGAATTTTATTGTATAAATGAGGTGACAGATGGATCAAATGGCATTCACCAGGCTTCTCCACAAACACATCAGAGATCCTCTTTTGGAAGTCATGAAATGTAACCTTTTAATCGGGGTAAGTATTTCACTTATATATATTTTTTATGGAATAGAAAAATCAATATTGTCCTCTTTTTTAATGTCATTTTCATGTTTCAAGTAAGTCATCATTACAAATTTTAATATCAACATCAAATTCTAATATGAAATCAAAAAATAGACCCTTGGATGTTTTTGTTGGTTGGTTGATTAGTGGCTGCTACAAACCCAATCTTTGGCATTGTTTGCATGAAGCGGCTGCCCTCAGATTAAAATCTGCAATCCAAGCATTTACCATTCCACAAAGCAATTTTCCATATATATGGTATCTACGTATGTGTATACAAACAGTGTAAAAGCATACATACCTGTATACAAGCAGTGTAAAAGCATACATGAATGAAATGGTAGGTCTATCCCAGAACTTTCAGAATTCATGTCAAATTGAATATATAAAAATTTCATGGAGCTTATTTTTTATTTCTGCTTTTTAATGTGTTTTTTGTTGATGGGTTTTCATTTTTAACGCTATTCAATCCAGTTTCAAGACTCAATTTTTTTTTTGTCTGATACTTTCATCGAATACCTAGGCTGCATAATTTGTTGATGTTTGAAATTTTTTCTCTATTGCATTGTGTGAGCGTCTTTGCCATAAAATTTAATGGTTTCAGAGTGTGTTTCTGTGTTAATAGGAAGATCCAGTTGCATATTGAATGTTTTTATTGATGGGTTTTCCTTCATGTTGTAATTTTATTTGATCCAGTTTGAAAGGTTTTAGTTTTTTTATTTTTATTTTTTGTTCTTGCATCAAATACTTGGACTGTGTTAAGCTTTGAAAATGTTTTCTATAGAGCATTGTGTGAGTCTCTTTGTCATAGAGTTGAAAGAGTTTCAGAGTTTGTTGATGTGTTAATTAGAAGATCAAGTTTCATATAGTTACTTTTGGTTCTAATCAACTTGATCTTTGAGTTTTGTTGTGGTGTTTGTTCATTTGTTTACATTGTATATAATTTATTGAGGTTCTTTGTTCGGTTCTTAAGTTATGAATATTGAAATGGTAAGTATATCAATTCGAACCAAAAGAGAGATTGCATAAATAGTAATTTTTTTTTAGAAAGTAGGAACTAGGAACTGCTTGCATGTTGAATTTCTGTTTTACAATGCTCTTTACCTTTTTCTTTTTATTCCCTCTTCTTTACCTTTTTCTTGTTGGAATTGATTCAGCACTATTGTTGATGTGTGTTTGCTTGGAATGGATGATGTTTGCTTAGAATGGAGGATGTTTGCTCCAGTTTATAATGGAATGGATGTTGTTTACTTGGAATGGGTGTTGTTTTTACTTATATTGTTTACAGGTTTACAGGAATGGAGTTGCTATTGGAATGGAAATGCTAGTGGCATAGGATGTTTACAGGTTTTCAGTTTATGGAAATGCTAGTGGAATAGAATGGAAATGCTAGTGAAATGAAAGTTTAATTTGGAATGGTTTACAGTTTAAAATTTGAAATGAAAATGTAATGTCTATATTTTTTTTGTTATTTAATTATTTAAATCCGTGGTCCTAATGTGCTCAACATATCATTAAATATGGGAGTAACAAGGACAATCCTCTTTGGTAGCTTTTTCCTTTGTTTAGAAATTAGTAAAGCATAAGACTTAAAATCAACAATAATGATTATTATAATCACTGTGTATTTGTAATAATATGATTTTACTGACATAATGCACCCAAGTTGGTCTAAGACTATGAGAACTGAGAAGATGATTGTCAATTGATGTATTTCAATCATTAGAATTCTGTTAGGACTTGTGATTGCTTTAGTTGTATGCATTGCTGTTTTCTATTTTAAATTTTTTTTTTATATATAGAATTTTAGGGATAAACTCTTGGGCTGAAGTTTTTACTATATGGGCTAGGGTAGTTTCATATGGTAACTACGTATTATTAGGGCCTCTTACGAGAAAATGAGATGATGCCTTTGAAAAGGAATTAAAATTGAAATATTTGGAAGAGATGCGCTCTTCTTCTCTCTGCTTCTTGGCTTTTTTTCTTCTATGTTAAATTAAATCTCTTTACTCTCTTTCTTCTCATATTTTTATCTTCTCTTCCTCCCTCATCTCTTATTTGTATCTTTTCTCTGTCCCAGGCTGTCTTTTGGGTTTCCAAGTCTGAGAAGTTGAAGGTATTTTAAAATGGTTTTTGGTTCAAGCTTCCTACCCATGACCGACCGTGAACTTGTTAAAACAATAGATTTACACCCACAACCGAACCACAGCACATGCAAAACTGTCCGTAGCTCGTCGGGTGGGTTCGGATTGGACGGTTTGCCGGGTCTCCAGGTTAGATGAACAGCCCTACTTTTTTATCATTGCTTTTTTTCTAGGCAATGCTTGTACGATTTTTCTTATTCTTTTCTTCTTCCTTTTTTTTTTTTTTTTGTTGTTGTTGTTGGTATGCATGTATGTCAGGTTAAAGAAGAACAAGTGCAACTTCAAATGCAATGGTAAAACCTTAGGTAATTGATATATTTGCATCAGGAGTAAAACAGTTGTTTAAGTAGATCATATAATACCATGTGAAATGGTAGTAGATAGGTATTTGTCAATCATTTTGATAATGAGAAATTTTGAAGACTTTTTTGATGTGATTTGTGTTAGTGGAATGATCATTTGGTACTGGTAGTGATATCAAGAAATTTATCAAAGTGATAAATGTTGGGGATATTTTGGCTTTTGTTTGTGAGTTTTGATTTATTTTTAGTTTATTTGTGTTATGTGGGAAGTGTAAGTAGTTGAATTGTTTGTTTGTTTTTTTTAAATTCTCAGTGATAAATGTACTAAGTTATTGTATGAACAGTACAAAACTAAGTTATTTGTAGCCACTGTAAGTACCAGTTAATGCATTATTTACCAAGCTGATATATATATACTTTAATTCTCGTTGTTTTTATGACTACAAGTTGCATCATGCAAATTTGGATTTTTATTTTTATATTTTTTTAAACCTGTTTTCATTATTCATATTGATCATCAAGCCATCCAAATT
The DNA here is from genome assembly GCF_055761805.1 of Camellia sinensis. Classification (NCBI taxonomy): domain Eukaryota; kingdom Viridiplantae; phylum Streptophyta; class Magnoliopsida; order Ericales; family Theaceae; genus Camellia; species Camellia sinensis. Next base: position 107,714,751 of record NC_138962.1, read on the forward strand.
TTCCCTTGTATGCAGAATGGCAGTGCTGCTCCAAAGTCACGCATTCCTCAAATGGTTGCTCAAACACTGGGTTTTGGCCAAAACCTGCTGCTGCTGGTGGTGATAGTAATTGCACCCCCAACCAAAAAAAAAAAAAAAATGGAGTAAATTCTTGAGTTTTTATTTATTTATTTATGGGTACCTAGAATTATGGTTCAACAGTAATAATAATATACATTCACAAAAAGATCGTACACAAGCTGTATTGAGATTTATCATTTTTAAATACTGTGCTCATTTTTGACCTCCTAATTACAATGTCATTGACACTGAGCTCTTATGGCATCTAATTGTTAACAGGGAAGTTACTTCCAAAATGATTAAGATCAAGTAGAAATGATTAATGTTCTTATTTTGGTTTGCTGAATTAACTTTTTAGTTTATTCATATGCATCAGCGGTTTCTGAATTAATTTGTGTTTTCATTTTTCAGGTCAGAAATTTTTTGGAGAGATGCAAAATATGGTCCAAGAATTAAAGAACTTAGTTTTTTAAGTTTTTTCATTTTTTAATATATGTAAGCACAGATAATTTTTTTTATTTAATTCCTTTGTATATAGTTTTGAATATTTAATTTCCATTTATGAAATATATGACGTTATTCTATTCAATATGTGGTTATGATTCAAAATATAGTATATAGTGTGTATTACATTATTCAAATGTGCATACAAAAATAATATTGATTATTTTTCAAATATGTAGCACCTTTTTTTTATCACAGATTTTATTAGTTATTAATCACACTTAAAAGATGTGATCTAAATGTTATTAATCACACTTAAAAGATGTGATGTAAATATTTTTAATCACACTTAAAAAGTGTGATTAAAAATGATCATTTTTAATCACACTTCCAAAGATCACACTTAAAAGGTGTGATCAAAATATTTTTAATCACACTTAAAAGGTGTGATCTAAAGTTTTTAATCACACTTAAAAGGTGTGATCTAAATATTATTAATCACACTTAAAAGGTGTGATGAAAGTATTTTTTAATGACACTTAAAAAGTGTGATTAAAAATGATCATTTTTAATCACACTCCTAAAGACCACACTTTAACAAAACTTAAAAGGTGTGATTAAAAAACATACATCACACTAAAAAAGTGTGATCTTTATCTATATTTGTAGTAGTGTCACAAAAAAAAAAAAAAAAAAAAAAAACCCAAAAAACGAAAACCTTCCCTATCTTCCCTCTCCTCTGTGCAACTACAAAACAAAGCAAGTTGAGCAATTTGAAGATCAGAAGCCATGGGAGTGCCGGCGTTATACAAGTGGCTGGCGGATCGGTACCCTCAGTCGATCTCCGACGTCGTCGAGGAAGAGCCCAGGGAGCTCATCAACGGCGTCTTCTTCCCCATCGATATCGCCAAACCTAACCCTAATGGCATGGAGTTCGATAACATGTACCTCGACATGAATGGAATTATCCACCCCTGTTTTCATCCCGAAGGCAAGGTACGTATTTAGTTGTCTCCGATTTCGTAACTCCAAAGTGTAGAGAGATTGTTTCACTCTTTTTCGTTTTTACTAGTGAATTTTGGAGGTGAAATCAATTCAATGAGTTGATCTAGAGAGAGAGAGAGTTCGGTTTTTAGGCTTGTCTAGGGTGTATTTAAATCAATTTCAAATTTGAGTTGAGTTTGACCAATCAATACTAGTTTGTGGATACAAAAATTGTATTATTTGTGCTAAGATTGTGCTTGTTGTAAGCATAAACAAGTTTTCTGAATCGTTCAATCTGCTGTATCTCTCACTCCTATCTTCATGATACCAAATCGGAGATTACAGTTGTAGTGATGACTTCTTTCTGTTTGGTGTTTCAATTTTCTTGTTTGTTTGGTTTGCTCTGCCAGTAGAACGCTTGCTAAGATTTTTCTATTTTTCTGAAAATATATTATTTACGTTTGGAAGTAATACATTGGAAACATATTATTGAATCTAATACAATAATGTTGTTATGTTCCAACAACTATAAAGAAATAGCACAAAGATGTTAGAAACTTGGACATAGTTAATTGTTTCTTTATGCTAAGTAATGTATGATGGATAATTCATTAGAATTCTATAAATGATTTTTATCCTTTTAGATAAACTCAAGTCCTTGCATATTAACTAGATGTTGTTACGATCCCACATCGATTAACAAAGGCAATGACCATGTGAAATGTGCATATAAGCCTCTTGGGCACCCTCCCCTTGCAAGCTGGTTTGCAAGGGTGAGTTCTACTCAAAGATCGTAATAGAAGCCTAGAGATGTAAGTAGACACAGAAAAGATTTTACTAATCGAAACCATATGAAATCTAAGTCTCAGGGTGAATGTAATGATTTTAGCAAGGGGTAGAAGTTAAAAGTATTTTATGACAACCATGGTATCTCTTTGTTTGTGAAGTTTTTTAAATATTCAAACTCGCAAAGTTTTACGATTGATGGTAATCCCTTCAAGGCTCAGTAGATCATTGCAATAGTGATATTATCTAACAAACCATTGCTCAATGGTATTGTATGTTAAGACAATGTATTATATGAAAAAAAAAAAAAAACACTGGATGAATAAAGAAATGCAAATGAAGAAGAAAATTATTAAGGCAATTGTTAGAATTGACAAAATTTGTAAGCACAGGTGATTCAAAGAGTTTCCATTAGAGGTAGCAATGGGTGTGGGGGAAGGGGGCTCCCAATCCTTTGACCACCAAAGAGGACTTACACCCAGCCCTTGGCCTAACCTGGTAGGCAACATGAAAACAATTGTATTTGCAAACTTCATATTGTCTTTGTTTTTGAAAATATGAAAAACAAAAATGGAAACCAGAAACAAAAAAAAAATATTAAAAATGAAACCTAATGAGCCCTAATCTATTTTCCAAAAAGGTGTCACAACCAATGACCTTTTCCAAAGGAGAAGGCCCAATCACTCTCTTTGTCCTAAATGGTGTGTGATGTGCTAGAGGAACTCGGAATCGGCGGATCATCTATTTTTGCATTGCCCAGTGGCTTTTGCTTTATGGCAGCGTTTGTTTGGCCTATGTGATGTTCAATGGGTTGCTCCGCGGAATTGCATTCATGTGCTTCGTGTTAGGTTTGATGGGTTTGGTGGCAACAAGAGAGCCGAAAAAAAGCCAATAAAAAAACTCATCCAAAAAGCTCACTTCATTTGATAGGAAGCCACAATGTAACAACATCCAATTTCAACCACTGAACATGTTTCCTCAAAATCTCATTCGCAGCAACAACAAATGAATAAACTGCATAAATCAAGACAAATGCGATGGCTCCCTCCACACTCACCTTACCAACATACAAAATCAATGAAAGTGACACAAGAGTAACGAGCTACACGTGGAATATGTGGCATGGGATACACCTCTCACATTGCTTCAACTTGCATCTCCATATAAGTGCGATTACTTTAAGTTATTCACACTTTAATGTATTTTATTCTATATATTATGTTGTTGGTGTTAATATTTAAATAAATTACCCTTACATGTGATTTGAAACAAGTTTGCTTGATTTAGGTTGCACAAACTGCTTATAATCTAAAATAAATTCTAATGCTAACCATGTTAGCATTGTCATGTTCGGATTGATATGATCACAAGTAGGTTAGGTCTGTGTCTTGATATTTGACACGTTCAATTAAATGGATCATATTAGTGTTGGGTGTTTTGGACACGAACCCACGATGACACGACACAACATGACATGATTCCTGCCTCACTTGGGATGAGGATATTCTTAGAGAGCATTTGGATCAAGGATTTACAAGCGATTTGTGGAAGGAAAGAAAAAAAGAAGGCAAAAAATGTATGAAATAGAAGTTAAAATTTTTCACTTCCCTTTCTTTTTCTCTCCCCCTCCATAATCCCAGAATTCTGAATCTAAACGCAGTCTTAAAAGTTTCAAAGTGACGCTGGAAATAGCAATCTTGACGAGCGGCAATACATGAGATCAATGGTTTACTTGGACTAAAAAACAAGAAAAAAGAAAAACCCAAGCACGTTAGATAGAGTATTAGTTAATAATACCCAATGGATTCAAGTTTTTAAATATCATTGTCCTAATTTAAATGCCCAAAATTAAATTGAGAAAACTTTTCAAATTCTTGAATTTTTGGATGAAGCATGGATATATCAAGGAGATTTGTCAAAATTCAACAAGTATCAGGTTCTCTGAGTGTTCAGAATGAGTTTAAAATTAAAAGACTTGAGTTTGTACTCAGAAAAGTGAACAGAAAACACTACTTGTTTGAGAGTCATTAGAAGTAAAAGAGAAACTAAATTAGATCCACATGTTTTAACTCTCCATATAACCATAAAAAAAACAAGAGGCCCTTCAGCATTATATTAATCCGTATGTTGCAAAAGAATCATTCCACAACTACAATGCCAGAATAAGGTTAAAGTTGACAGCCATAGAATGAGGAATAGTACTATAAGCCATTATGACAATAATGGGAAGAAATTATAATAGACAAATGAGATTAAGGCTTTGAATACTCACACACATTCATATATATATATATATATATATATGTGGTATAGATATATTATGTATGTCCACATATACGTATTTCGTCTTTTTCCTTTAGACAATTTTATACTCGACTCAATAGGATTTTTTTTTTTTTTTTTTTGGGCAGGTATTATGTTCCAAGTGCCAAACTAACATTTTGCTTCAGAACATCAACTAAATACAAGATCAGGACTTTGTTCAAGTAATTGTGCTTTACATCATTTATATGAGCAAGTAACAAAACATACTCTCTCTCTCAAGAATGCTCTTGAAAAGTGAATACCATGTGAAAGTTAAATTCTACAAATGAAGATGTGCTATGTCAAGAGACTTAAAAAGGGCCCAGAACTGCATTGATCCACAAATTTTGTTTGGTGCGGAAGTGAACGACTACAATGCTAACATTGTCAATTACATTGTAAGCTAACTCAAACCACCAAAAACAGCACTAATGTACAATAACATTCATCAAATTGAATTACTTTGCACCTACTCAAGTTTCACTAAACAGGAAGGATATTTGAACATATTTTCCATCCAAAGATTTTCACTTTATTCAGAACTTTCAGCAGCCAAACCTTCTTCCAAAATGCCCTTTCAAAACTCGCCCCATTTGAAGAACTGACCCGTGTTTGTCTTCTTTGCAAATCCATCTCCAAATGATATGCGGATTAACAGAAAAAAGGCCATTTTTAGTAAAGTGCCAAACCAATTTGTCATCAGCAAGCCTTAGGGAAAAAGGGATTTTACATATCAACTCAACTTCAAAATCCAAAAAGCACTATGTGATGAGAGCTTCATTGCATTCCAGACATTAGTGCTTTCATCAATAAGTGAGCAAACTTTAGCATCAACATGGAATCCGTCTAACTTTCCAAATCATTACACACCAAACATTCAAATCACTTCAAATACTTTCTTGCAGATTGCACACAGAGTCTATTGCCTTTGACGATGAGGGAACTCTCAAATGTGCATGGGTATTTTAGCCTGCAGGATCATTTTTTTTTTCTTTTTCTTTTTTATAGTTTTCCCATAACAAAGCTCAATATTGTTGTGGAGAGTCTCAAGCATCCTCAAAAGCTATCTGCAAGATAAGGAAACAAAACCATAAGTTGATAAGAGGTTCAAAGTAATATACATGAACACAATTGTAGTAGAGATGAGAAGGCAAGTGAATTTGCTTAATAACAAATAAATTGAAATTAGCAACCAAACTCAAACTCACATAAAGGAAAACGGACCAAACATCATCATTTTATTAACTATTATTGTAGAGCTTAGCTACTCTGTCAAGTAAAAGATGAAATGACTGATTCTTCCATAATGCCATTTTTGGAGTGGTAAAGTAACTCTGGATTCCCCACATGGATTTTGACCAGACTAGATGGCTCACTAACTGTCAAATATAGAATAGCATGCAAGGAGAAAGGCTTAAAAACACAAAGTGAGTTTTTGCCAGGTTTGGAAATTTGAATGATCAAAAGTCTTGCCTAAGATTGTGTTGGAGGGAGGTTTTTTCAATTACGGAAAGGACTTCTTCTCAATTATCTTGAAATATCTCTTACTCCTTTATCATTTTTTTTCCTGTCTCTTAATCCTTTATCATTTTTGTTTTGGTCTCTTAATCCTTTATCACCTATGAGAGTTTTCTGCATTACTGGATAAAGCCTTATTTTAGAATAGAGCATCCAAAGCACTTATCAAGCAAATTTCTGGCATACCTTGAAAAGAGGAGCAAAAACTCACAATGCAGTTTAGACGATGAGCATGCATACATCCTAAAGTTTGTTTCCACAACAACAAAGCCATTAGAACAAAAAGGTAATGACAATAGTCAGTACATTTTTATATTTAAATTTTCAACAAAACATTGAAAAAATACAGAAAATCACAATTGTACAAGCTGTAACTGCAGGTTTGTAACAGATTGAGGAAGTTGTTCTCTTTAGGGTTAAAAATATTGTCGATGCTCATGGAGGTGTGTTTGTATTTGGTGGAGTAGGCGAACGTACTCATGAAGCAGATGAAAAACAATATCAACATTCCAAGTGAAATGGAACCACTCATTAGCTCTTGTCTTGGCAATTTCAAAAAAGAACAAATAACTCGATCTAATACAAATTATTGAACCATTTATTTTGTTGCCATTGGAAACATTATGCAGCTAGCTAATACATCATATGTCAACATTTCAATTGTTGATGTAACAGATCAATTTTCCCAAAATATATTCCATGCTGCCATGGATATGATACATTATGCTGTCTTTGGCACTGCTATATGTTTTGCATAAATGGGACACACCAAATTTTCATGTCCCACCTAAGTCCAAAAAATTGCAAAAGTGGAATACATAATTCTAATTCTATTGAAATGAAACTAGAAGCCACGATATGGACTACAAATAGATAACATAATGAAATTAAAGACAAAGGAAATTTTGTCTGCCAATTACCTGGAATCAAAACAGTAGTACAGGAAAAATGAAAGATCAAGAGAAAAGGCACCATCTAGCTTGGATTGTGAATGAAGAACCTGGACAAAAAAATATTTTTGAGTGAGTTGGTGACAAGGATGAATTAGAGAACTAATGTATTCCAAAAGTAAAAGTGAACCTTTAGAACCTACAGAGTAGATTTTGATTGTCATCCATAGGTGAGCATGGAAGACCATGAACATAGTGACTAAGATTTTGGATGATTGATGAGCTCCACATCTTTAGAGATTGTCACTTATACGGTTTAGGAGAGAAGCATTGTTGTCTTTTTAAGGATAATAAAATTCTTGAATTTGCTAGCTATTAATTCTAAGCAAGACCCTAAAATCTGAAACTCAAATTTATGCATAAGCTTATCTATCATCAGTAAATTTCAAATTTACTAAAGTCAAAACTTGAAACAACTCGAAATTACAATGATGGTAACAATAGAAGAATTATGTTTGAGTGAGTTAGTGTCGTGAAGAGTATCAAAAATTGATGCTATACTTTGCAATAGACTTCAAAAAACCAGATTTATAAAGTTCAAAGCTTGTACATGTATATTTTTTCAGAATGAGATGTAATCTTAAGGTCCTAACAAAAATGCAAACTCGAAATATAACTGAAGCATGGTGCAGAAGTAAAATTTTTCCTTCCATTCAGGTACTTGTAGAACAAAAGTGCAAGGATTCTATTGTTTACTTAAACATAGATGAATTAATGTGGGAACAAGTAGAATTTTAGAAGAATGGCAACTGATTATGCATGAATTGAGCTCAGGGTGAGTAAAAACAGGGGAACAAACTTGGTACAGAAACTTGAAACCAAACAGTATCAATAGCCACCCTTTGACATAATAAACCTAGAAAAAATTCGTCTCTTATGCTCAGTTTGTTTTGGCGGAAATTTTTTTTGGAAAAATGTTTGTCACATTTTCTAGTGGTTAGTATGATAGAAAATGAAAGTTAAATGGAAAATGTTTTCTATGGTCAATAAAAAAACAAGCATTTTTTAGTGAAAAATTCTTTACACTTTTGAAGGTGAAATTTTTTTCCTGTAAGACATTTTTTGGTCCAAAGTCTTACCGACACCACCACATTATCACCACCGCCACCGCCACTGCCACCGCCAGCACCACCCCTACTACAACCGACACCACCGCTAATACAACCGCTAGTACATTAGTTTCAAGTTGCAATCAAACATAGGAGATCATTTTCTAGAGAAAACATTTTATACAAAAATAGGTTGCGTTTGGTTTACTTTTGGAATCGTGATTCTAATCAAAAAATTTCAAAACTCATAACTAAACACACAACTCAAAACTCAATTCAAAAACTATTTTTAAAATTCATAACACACAATTCAAACCTCTTTTCAAAAGTCATAACCAAACTGTTTTCAAAACAAATAAGGCACTTTTTCCATCAGCACCTATGAATAATACAACATAAGATAACAATTGAAAATGAAAATTGAAAAACAGAGCAGTGTGTTTAATAATAATTAATTAGTAATGTATTGGTAATTTTAACATTCACAACAAACTGAAACTCTTCTACGATCCAAAAGAAGTAGATAGTAAACTCTGAGTTGTGATAAAAATCTGAGATGATATTGATAATGATAAAATAAATAAATAAAAATGGTATGATAGATGGTGTGTTTGTTTGTTTGTACCTTGTAGTTGGCCTATGATCTAGTAGAATAAATAATCGACTATTTTTTAAATAGCCTATGATCTAGTAGAATAAATATATCTAAAGCTAAGACTCTTATTCCAAACATTTTTTAATATTTCATGTTTTGGAGTTTGCCAGAAGATTTTTGGAGTGGCAAAGTAGCGAGGATTTCTCTCTAGTGTCTGCTAAGACACTTCAGTCTTTGGTGAACCCCATCCAGAAAAGAACCCGATTTTATCAAAGATTAGAGAACTATTTGTTATTATTAGATGAACTTCCCCATATGTTTTCTTCTTATTGTTTTCCATATCGCCCACTTCATGACAAGTCTAAACAAATCAACATGTAAATTTAAACAAACAAATCCAAAAACTCTATACGGTATACCAATTTCTAATAGTTTCCTATATTTTTTTAAATATTTGCCTAGTATTTGAATTCTAAATAATACTCCAAGTAGGGTAGATGGCTTATAGCGATCCCGGGTTTACCCTTGTTATACCGTGATCCAGACATGTGTCCGTGGATGTTGGTAGTTGTTTATTGTCTTGTTTGCATCCTTTTTCTTCGTATTTGAGTTATGGGATGTGTTGGACAGGTTTGTTTCAGGTTGGTTGTGTTTGGGAGCCTAGTGTTGCTGCCCAGATTTTTGGACCTTCGCTCGAGCGAGGAGTTGGTCGCTCGAGCGAGAGTTGAGTTGTGTCTGGTGGGTCGAGCCAGAGTGGCTTCGCTCGAGCGAGTGATGGCGTCTGGTTCTGGACCTGAGAGTTGTGTTTCTTGGCTCGAGCGAGCTTTTCTTGGCTCGAGCGGTCTGGTTTGTTCTTCGCTCGAGCGAGAGGTCTGTCGCTCGAGCGTGCTTCTGGTTACAGACCTGAGGGTTTGAGTTGTTGGCTCGAGCGAGCATTCTTTCGCTCGAGCGCACTTTTGAGTTTTTGGCTCGAGCGAGAACTTATTGGCTCGAGCGAGAGTTTTCTGTGTCTGGTCGCTCGAGCGACAAAGGCTTCGCTCGAGCGAGAGTGTTTTATATCAGCGGACAGTAGCGATTTTGAACTTCACTTTTTCACTTTCTTTTTGATCCAAACCCTAGATCCGTGGCCCTCTCTCTCTAAACTTACACTCTCTCTAAGAATTGATCTCCCTAGAGTGTGAATCTAGCCTAGGGCCTTGTTAAAAAGATAGAGGGCGTTGAGAGCTTTGTTTTAATCTGAAAAAGTTGGGATTTGGAACACGTTGATCTTCGAGTCTTCATCTCCTTTTTGGCTCAAACTTCGAGGTAGGGATATCCTACTCCTCTCTATGGATTTTATCTTTAAATTTTAGTATTTTGAGATGTTGGGGTTGGTTTGGTAATTTTGTAAAAGTTGGGGTTTTATTCATAATAAACCTAGATGCATGATTGGAGTAGAGAAATGGAATAAATGTTGAATCATTGATGAAAATGGGACCTAAGGGTTGAAATGGTAATTATGGATAACAACCTAATTATGTTGTTTAATTAATTGGGATAATTAATTGTGAGAAATGAGGAAATGAAATGTTGATTGAATATCCATTGTGCATTTATTTTCTGTTTAGAAATAACTGTTTTGGACTATCGGTGGAGGATAGTCGTGATTGTTGTAGACAATGCATGATGATTAGGCAAACGGAAACTAATCAATGGAATGTGTCATGGAACTTGACGGTTGATAGAATACATTAACTGTATGTATTGAGTGATTGTATATAGAACCATTGTGTTTGTATACGTTATGTGTAGAGGAGGAGAAGGGGGATGTACTCCGCGGTTTAGGGGAAGATAGGGGATGTACCTCTAAACCAGATAGTGTTGGGAGAAGATAGGGGATGAACTCCGTAGACACAGCTCATATGCTTGTCTAGTAAAGTGAAGATAGAGCTCATATGCTTATCTTTGTGAAGTGTGGATATAGCTTATATGCTTATCTGTGGATATTGTTGATATACATATCTGTTGTAGAATGTGGATATAGCTTATTTGCTTATCTGTGAATGTGGATATTGTTGTTATACATATCTGTTGAGAATGTGGCTAGTGCTTATATGCCTATCCGTTGAAAAAGGGAAAATGAAAAGTAATTTGGACTCATTGGTCGTATGACATAAATATGTGATTTATGTGAATGTATCAGTGTTGGCCATCTATCAATTGCTAACATTTTAGTCATTGTTCATGGTTGGTTTAGTGTATTTCTACTGGGCTGTGGCTCACCCTATATGGGAATATCATTTTCAGGTACAGGTAGCATGCCACCTCCAAGGACATAGCTTGGGAGGCTAGAGGCGGGCACACTTTTGTTGATTTACTTTTGATGTATTACATGTAAACTCAAGCCAAGGGCTTAACGTGTATGAGTTAGTACTCTTTTGTTGTAACCAAGTGTTAACTTGGAAAGCTGTAAGCCCGTAGGGCATTTTTCTTTTGTTGTTAACATGTAATACTTATGTAATAGAACTCGGGTAAATGGAAGAATGTGGAACTTTTGCATCTCAATGCATGTCTTATTTGATGGGTTTAATGTTATTATCTTGAGGGCGTGACATGGCTTCTCAACTCGCATTTAATAAAGGAAGCCTAAATCCCTCCAACTACTAGACCAGATTGCCCACATGGATTTTGACAAGATTACATGTGGCTTTGTAACTGTCAAATGTAGTCCAGCATGCAAGTAGGATGGTTTAAAAATACAACTTGATATTAAAAAAAATTCCCTTCTTGCAAGGCATGGAAGTCTTAATGATCAAAAGTCTTGCATGACAATGTGCAGTAGGGACGCGTTTACAATGTAGTATCAGGAAAGGACTTTATTCTCAATTTTCTTCATATATCTCTTGCTCCTTTGTTACTTATGAGAGCTTTTGCCATGACTGGGCAATAGTATATGAATATATTCTAAAAAGAAATTTTAAAAAAAAAAAAAAAAAAAAAAAACTCATGACAACTCAAACTCAAAAAATAGTGACCCACTGAATTCAAAATTGTAGCTCTCTCCCAAGCCAAGAAGCATTGAGTTAAATCAGAGCAGCCAAAGTCTTTACCAAGCATAATTCTGGCATACCTTGAAAGGAGGCAGAAAATCTTGCAATGCAGCTTAGACAGTAAGTATGAATACATCCTAAAGTTTGTTTCCACAACAACAAAGCCCTGAAGAACAAAAGGGTGATAACAACAATAGTTAGTGGGTTTCACTATTTAAACTGCCCACAAAGGCTGCGTTTGGTTTAGTTTTGAAAGATAAGATTCAAAAGAGTTTTCAAAATTTGAAAATTTATTTGGTTGTATATTTTGAAATTAGTTTTGTAGGTTTGTAGTTTGGAATGATTTGAAATTTTTTTGTAGTTGAATAGATGGGTGTAAGAGAAAAAGTGATTGATTGATGTGTAGGATGTGAGAGAAGGAAAGATGAGATAGAAAAAGTGATTGAAAACAATTTTGGGAAAATTGTAAACCAAACAAATTTTGGGTTTTGAGCTCTCAAAAATAGTTTTCAAAACTAAACGAAACAAAGCATATTTACTATATTTTTTCACAGAAAACTGAGAAAATATAGAAAAATAAACTTTTACAAGCTGAACAACAAAAAGAGCATAGTATTCAAAGTCACAACTACGTGCTTGTAGTAGAGTCAGGGTAAAAATAAAATAAAAATGAGAATGAAATTCATCCATTCAGTTGAGGTATATAGATAAAAAAAGGAAAAGGAAATATTTGAAAGGAAAAGAAAAAAGGAATGAACGTAAAAACATTGTTGTGTGTTGATACAGGTGAAAAATAGAAGCTATAAATCAGAATTATTAGAGCTGATGTGGAGATGTAGTTGAAGGCACAAAATGATCAATTTGAGTTGACTAGACCATAGTAGCACAAGCCATAGTAGCAGGAAACTCTTAATTTGGTGATGCTTCTTAAGAAACACAATTCCACGCTTTCAAATAAGAAACTAGCAAGAAACTCGCTCATTTTTAGGAATAAACTTGCTTTCAACTGAGATAGAATCTCTCAAGCATACAAATCTTAAAGAAATAAAAGAAAAACAACTGAAACTTATTATAGTGCTTTCTATGTACATAATATTTATTTATATTTAATAAAGACAATTTGTAGTTGATATCAATCTCCAACAAAACTATGTATTTTAACAAATATATTAAAACTAACTAAAAAGAAAAAAATAATTTATAGAATATAATTATATATTTAATAATTTAATATATAAAATATATGCATGCTCCAATATAGGTATGATAGATTGTGTTTGCTTGATTGTAAGTTGAAAAGTTGCTTGATAAAAATTTAAATGTTAAACTAAAACAAATTATTTGATAGGTATAAGATCAAATTTAAAATTTAAAATTTAAAGTTTAAATTTAAAATTTATTATTTTTAATTATACTTTTTTAATTTTTATATTGTGATGGCAAAGGATGCAAATATAAATAAATCCTCATTTGTGATAAAAATCTGAAATTGGTAATGATAATATAAATAAATAAATAAAAATGATAGGACAGATTTTGTGTTTGTTTGTTTGTACCTTGCAGGTAGCTGCTTATACTACGACATCTACTTGAGGAATGTATTGGATGATGGGCCAATATTGTTTCCCCTTTTCACACTTCTGTTTCAGTATTGGATTACATCCCCAGATCTCCAATGACAAAAGCGAGGGAGGGAATCCTTGTTTTGGAAAGGTCGCTAGCTCAGGGCAATACGCGATGCATAGATGCAAAAGAGAGGGAGGCAACCCTTCCTTTGGAAAGGACGCAAGCTTAGGGCAACTCCAGATATCAAGTGTTTGGAGAGAGGTGAGGTTTTGAAACTCCTCATAAGAGAGTCTTTCCAGATTTGGGAAGTTGAAGATGGTCAAATTGATGAGAGAGGTGGGCAGGAACATCCCTTCTTCTGGAAAGGACACCGTATCTCCCCACGGCCAACCTCCGCCATTCAGGTCGAGTCTTGTAAGAGAAGAGAGTTTGTGCAAACCCCATTCTAATGGAGATGGAGGTGGAACTGGAAGTTGACCCACGTTGTCCACTCTCAAACTCCCGATTCGAAGTGAAATGATGTTGGTGGGGAAACTCCCTTCCTTGACAAAGTAGGAGACCATTCCTGCTCTGCAATCAACTAAACGCAGCTTTTGAAGCGAAGTGAGTTGGTTGATGTTGTTGTTCTCATCACGACCACCAAGTGACAGGGGCTCCAGATTATAACAATCGTATATTTGCAGATGATTGAGATTCTTGAGATTCTTGAGATTATTTGCTTCAGGTAAAGATTTGAGACTGCTGCAACGGTTAATTTCAAAATTTTCAAGAGATGGACAATCAATTTTGATCCCTTCCTCTGCAAAAAGTGACTCCAGATTTCTGCAACCCTCAATCCCAAGTTGTTTTAGTGTGGATTGTAGTCCACCTTTTGACAATAAATATGTGAGTGATGCACAGTCAAAAACCTTCAACTCTTGCAGATTATTGAGTGTCATCAACTCGGGTAGGGACTCCAAAGCATCACACCCTAAAACCCCAAGTTCTCTCAGCATAGATGGCAAACCTTTCATTGGAAAAGAGATCAGACTTGCACAATTGTGGATTCTAAGCACCCCAAGAGATGTGTATGTGTGCAGATCTTGTGGCAGTTTCTTCAGCATTCCACACCAATCAATTGTTAAATACTCCAGTCTCGTCATGCAAGGCAGCCCCTTATGTTGCTGCTTTTTCGAACCTTCTCCTCCTTTTTCTTGCTCTTCTTCAAACAAGCAAACGAGTTTGTGGCAATAAGAAATCTGCAAATGGCATAGGGAAGGGAGACATACTTGTACTCTTACCTTATTCCGCCACAATGTTATGAGTTCTTGGCAGTTATTAATGTCCAATTTCTCGAGTCCCATCAAATCTCGAGTAAACCATGTCAGTAGGAAAACCAATTTTTCAACATGAGAAATGCTCAAAGCAGTTATTGAAGTCAAATGCTTAGACATTTCAGTAGCCAGTAACTCTTCATCAATTGTGCTTGGATCGCAGAGGGAGTCGGGAACTGTAACATGGCTAATATCCAAGGTGAGGGAACCAAGTTCAATCATGTTCTTTGTCCCTGAGAGTGCTGGAAGGCTTGGGAGCATAACATTATTCATTGACAAGGATGCAAGTGATGGCTGAACGAGGCTCGAAACATCAATCAACAACTGTGGACAACCATCAATTTTGAGAGAATTGAGACAAGGAAGATCATTTGGTAATCTTCCAACAAGTATGGGACAATTTATGATGGAAAGCTCACTGAGATGACTGAACGGCTGAACTCCCTCTGTTTCAAAAGCAGACCAATCCTCCCATTCTGTCATAAACTCAAAGCTCAGTCTCTCTAGAGAGGGGAAAGGTTTGGCACCACACTGCTGCCCATAGAACTCACAACCTAGGCGCTTTATTGTACTCATTCCTTCAATGTAAAGGTCCTTAAGCATGGGTAGTTGTCCAAGTGGTGGCAAAGATGTGCAATATTTACTACCTTTTAATCGCATGAATACCATTTTAGAGAATGAAACATCTCCAACCCAGTTTGGAAATTTTGTACTACCATACCCACTGATGGTGAGTCGTTCCAAAAATTTGAAAGGCCTCATCACGGCAAGCACATCCCTCTGAACTATGTCATTCTGTGAACTATGAGATTCATCCCATTCTAGTGATAACTCTTTTAACTCCTTAGACATTAAATTGGCATCCACTGCATCCTTAACACCACTGACATTCTCCATTCTTGATATGTGTATTGCCCCTTGAATATGTGATAGGTTTTTCAACTCTCCTATTTTACGCCCACGATCTTTACCCACCATAAAATTTGACAATGTTTGGAGATTAGTTAATTTACCTATATGTAGTGACATCTCTTCTGATGATGGAATATGTACCCCAGTCATGTCAAAGTGGCGCAAGTTCACTAGCCTTCCCATGTTTAGAGGCAACTTCTCAAGTTTAACACAAAATTTCAAAAACAAGACTTGTAAATTGTAGAGAGTTACCACCAACTCAGGTAACTTCCTAATTTGAGAATAGGATACATCAAGGTACCGTAGATGCTTTAAATCTCCAATGGAATCTGGTAGTTCATCTATCCCAGAATAACACAAACGCAACTCACGTAAGCACTTTAACATTGGCAACAAATCATGAATCAAGTACCTTGTTGTGTAGTTGAATGCACTCGGTGAAAACCTTAAGAAGGTTCGTAAACATTTGGCATCATAGAAAGCTTTGAATTTTCTGATTCCTTCATATTCACTACCAACATAAGATGAATGTCGAGCTTTGTCTGAAATCTTGTTCTGGTTGCCACCTTCTAAATTATTCTCCAACCTAAAACAGATGTCCCCTACAACTGCTTGAGCCAAATCATTGATGAGGTCATGCATTATGAATAGCAATTTATTATGCCTTGACAATTGGAAAAATGACCTAGACACCAATTCGTGAAAATACCTGCGGCCTACATCTTCTATTTGTTCTCCACCTTCTGGGTGTTCAATTAAACCTTCTGCCATCCATAACAAGACTAATTCATCCTTCCTAAATTCGTAATCCTTTGGGACAATTGCACAATAACCAAAGCACCTCTTCAAATGGGAAGGGAGATGATGATAGCTCAATTTCAGTGCTGGGAGAATGCCACTTGCCTCGTATGGTTTATCCCATATATTGTTAGCTAGTACCATTTTCCATTCATGCTCATTTTGTTTACATTGTAATAAGCCACCAAGGGCCCTTGCTGCCAGTGGCAAGCCTCCGCACTTGGCAACAATTTGCCTGCCAATTGATTCCAATTCTGGATGTTCACTAATATTTATATTCTTGAATGCATGACGGGAAAATATTAACCAGCAAACATCAGGTGATAAGCTTGGCAAATTGTGAAATTTAATCGTCATCACCTTTTCCGCAACAGCTGCGATTCGTGTTGTCACAATGATTTTACTTCCATGTGCTCCAGCTCGCAATGGAGATTGTAGTGAACTCCACTCTTCATCTCTATGGTTCCACACATCATCTAAAACAAGCAAAAACTTTTTTCCTGCCAGCATGACCTCAAGTTTACTTTGAAGGGCAGTTAACTTTGTCAAATCGCATGACTGGAGAGTGAATGACTCCAGAATTGCCTCTGTTATTGTCTTAACATCAAACTCGTCAGATACACAAACCCACGCTTTTAGATCGAAATGGTTTTTGACACCATCATCATCATAAATGAGTTGAGCCAGAGTAGTCTTGCCAATCCCACCCATGCCGGTGATGGGAATGACATCGACTTTGTTTTGAGTTGGTGTATCTCTAAGAAGCAATTCAACAATCCGTTTTTTATCTTCATCTCTGCCACAAACAAAAGGATCATCCAGCAAATATGTAGTTTCTCGTCTCGGCCACGCATTTGTAGGCTTATTAGTCCCCCCAATAGCCTTTTTCACCAAACCAAGTTCGTTAATTCTTGTAGTAAAATCTTGTAACTGACCATTGATCTTCTTTATCTTGGACCCAATTGTGAAATTGAATGAAATCGCACTTGGAGTAAAACTAGTGCAACAAGTAGGAAGGAGGAATCGTCGTACCTTCCTACGTGTGCTGGCCTCACCAACATCAACATCAGCATCAGTCTCTGCCCTGATCAGCTTCTTGCGTAGAACTTCAGTGGCAAACTCATCCAGCACATCATCCGCATCGTAAACCAAATGCTGGAGCTCTTTCAGCCACCTATTGACAGTCTCGTCAGATATCTGCTTGTCCTCTGCATCAGCAAGAACATGGTTTATATCTTCGAATGACTTCTTCAGCTCCTTGATGGAAGTGGTGACACCGTCACAACGCGCAAAGTTGATTAAATCAGGGGACAACAACTTGTCAATCACAGCTTGAAGCAATGGAGAGATAAAGATCCCCACCACATCCATGTCTACTCGTCTTTGTTGTGAAAGAGCCCAGGAAGGAATGTATGAAACAAAGCAATATGAGAGAGAGCGAGAGAGAGAGAGAGAGAGAGAGAATTAAGGAGCAGTTTGAAACTGTGCAAGTTTCTGTTTCAAACAAGTTTGGATGAAGAACATGATTTTCGATGGTTCTCTCTGTTCTCTATCAAACTGGGTATAAAGCAGATAGGGCCCCCTCCCTCTCTACTGTTGAAATCATAATCATACATAAATCAATCTCATTCTCAATGCTGTTCAAAAAAAAAAAAAAATTTCTCAATCTCAATGGCCCACTTTGCACTCTAGTTTGTTTGCTCATTTCCTGACTTGAGTGGTAGCACAACTTTAAAAGAGAAGTTTGATAGATAATAAAAACTAGGGGTGAGCATGGTCCGGATTGGACCGGATTGGGATAAAACCAGGACCAATCCGTTATCTACGGTTCCTGAAAAATTGGAACCAATCCAATCCGTTTAAATCATGGAACCAATCCGAACCAATCCATTTAAATACGGATTGGATCGGTTTAGGACCACGGATTCACATAATTAAATAACAAAAAAAAAATATATATATATATATATAACACTTTAATTTCATAAAAATATAAACATAGCGCTATATCAGTTCCACAATAGCAACATGTTTTTCTATAATAGTGACATACTGTTCTTGAATTTAAACAACCATAAGAAAATACAAACAAAAGTAATAAAATAAGATATTATACGGTTTTAGGTTTGAGTTTAGATTTTATATAGAATAAGAGAAGATACTATGGGGGAGGATGTATAATAAAAATATAGACTATTTGTATACGGTCCAGATCGGTTCCAATCCGGAACCGTGGAGTTCAATCCGGAACCAATCCGTGGTCTACGGATTTTTAATTCTTCAATCCGGAACCGAACCACGGATTTAAAAAACCAATCCAAACCTATCGGATTGGATTGGACTGGATCGGATTACGGATTTCACGGATTCCTTGCTCAGCCCTAATAAAAACACTTTTTTTTCTACAACTCTATGACTGTAATTGTTATTGTTAAATTATAATGAGAAAATTATAGATCAGTGATAGTTGAAAAAAATTATTATAAATTTATATTTTTAATTATTCATATTTATAAAATTTGTTACTACGTATTTCTAATTATTTTTTAAAATTATTCCTGAATTAAAATTTCTCCAATTATAACAACTTTGTTAGAGCTTCTTCAACTCACCATCTACATCTTCACGTATGAAGGATTTTTACTTCCAACTCATCCTCTAAAATCGTCTCCATTTGGAAGGAGAGCATGGGTTGATCCTCCAAATATAGAGAGATGATAAGACATGGAGGAGTATCTCTATAACATTATTCATATTTTTAAATACCAATTTTGTCGTCAAAACTTTTTCTTTCTACTTTATCTATAATCATATCTTTTTGTAATTTTTGTTATATGTTATAAAATATAATTAACTTTTGGAATTAGCTCTTCTCCAGTTTGGTATCAAACTGGAGGGCGCTGTTCGATTGTTGTGGTCTTTGATCCGGGCCTATCTTGATAATTCAAACCATTCAATGTAGAGCTCGTTGAGTACATCATTTATGCAAAAAATCACGTTAATCGGATATTATAGACATTTCATTAGATCACATTTCTATCAATGGCATGCACAATTTTCAAAATAAACTGTAATAAAAATGTGACATGATCAAGTGGCCATTGATAACCGATCACTGTGATTTTTTTGCAGGGATAATATAGTCAATGGACTCTACACATTCAACGGTTTATATTATCGAGATGAGCCCAAATTAAGGCCCCAAATGGCCTAATAGTACCGTCCAATCCAATAACGGAGAAAGCCAACTCCATAACTTTTAATATGTATATTTAATTTTTATAAATTTGATATCATTAAAAAGAGTGAAATCACACATTTAAAATGAGTCAAATATTAAATATATTGAATAAAAATTTAAAATTTATTAATGAATAAAAATCATTAAAATGAGAGAAAGCCTATGGTTTGCACACTCTTACCATATGCACCCTATCACAAACAAAAATAATTTTATTATAAAATTCCATAATATCAATCACAAAATACATAATCTTGCCACAAATTAGGGTAACAAAAAATGTCCTAACCAAATCACAAACTTTTGTAGCATGAACCACAAAATTTTAGACAATTTATTACTTTAATTTGTAAGGAGATTATGTATTTTTTGATTGATGTTACAAATTTTGTGATTTGTGAAATAATTTGGTGAGAAATATTTTTGTTATTCTGGGAAGACATTTTTGTTTTTAATTTTACCCCTTAATTTACCTATTGACTTTATTTTATCTGTTGACTTTTTTTGCTATCTATTGAATTTTATATCTAATCTATTCAATTTTTTTTTTCTATCTGTTCAAATTGAAGGTCCATTTTTCTATCTATTTGAAATTTCACAAACTTGTTTTCTATCTATTGGAATTATCCACTGCAACAACAACAACACACCAACAGATTAAAAAACAACAACAAAAAATAGATAAAAAAAAAACAATTTTATAGATATGAACAACTAAATCCAAAATATATCTGTTCAACAAAGAAAAAAAATTATCATTAGGGAGGGATGATTAAAAACAACAACAACGACAACAACAAAGAACAAAAATTATCTGTTTGTTTTATCCTAAGAAGCACAGACAGATCTAAAAATGTGACGTATCCGTGCCATGTCGTGTCGTGTCTATGTCGGACACCGACACTCTTAGGACACGTATCCGACACTCTTCAAAATGTGTCCTATTTTTTAAATTTTTTTAAAGACCCAAACACTTTTTGAACACTTGGAGGACACATGTGTCAATCGCATAAATACACGTGTCTATCGATGGGACACATGTGAAACTACTTATAAGTTTAAACAAAAAAACTTAAGATACAATAATAAAACAAAAACCATATAAATTTATAGGAATTAGTGTAATATTGCATTTTTTATTATCTTTGAATGATATATTCATATATATAACATATAATCAATGTATAAAATTACATATTTCATGTGTATCCCTCACGTGTCGTGTCCTTCATTTTTTGAAAATTAACATGCCAGTGTGTCCGTGTTGTATCTATGTCGTGTCACGTGTCTGTGTCCATGCTTCTTAGGTTTTATGTATTCAACAACAACAATAAAGAAAAAAAAAATTATCTGTAACAACAAATCTGTATTCTAGCATTTTTGTTCAACAAATCTGTATTCTAGGTTATTTTGCAATTAAAATGTATTTGGCCTCACAGTTATCTTGAATGCTAAACTCTGAGTGACCAAATACCTCGCCAAAGCAGATCTAGCGATACTTAGTTACACAAATCACATGAATACTGTAACGCCCTCAAAATAATAACATTAAACCCATCAATATAGACATGAATTGGTAATAAAGATAAACATTCTTCTATTCATCAGAGTAGTTTCTTACAAAAGTATTATATGTTAACAACAAAAACAAATGCCCTACGGGCTTACAGCTTTCCAAGTTAACCCTTGGTTACAACAAAAGAGTGCTAACTCATTTAAACATTAAGCCCTTGGCTTGAATATACATGTAATACATCAAAGAAATAAAACGACAAAAGTCCGCCTGCCTCTAGCCTCCCAAGCTACGTCCTTGGAGGTGGCATGCTACCTGTACCTAAAAATGATATTCCCATATAGGGTGAGCCACAGCCCAGCAGAGATATACTAAACCAACTATGAACGATGACTAAAAGATTAGCAATTGATAGATGGCCAATACCGATACATCCACATATATCTCATCACAGTTTCATAACATACAAGTCTATGTTACTTTTCATTCTCCACCTTTATTTAGTAGATAAGCATATTAGCTATATCAACATATCAATAGATAAACATATCACGCATCAACAGATAAACATATAAGCTATATCCACACTTCACTAGACAAGCATATGAGCTGTATCTACACTTCTCAAAGATAAGCCTATGAGCTGTATCTTCACTTCTCTAGACAAGCATATGAGCTGTATCTACGGAGTTCATCCCCCATCTCCTCCCAACACTATCCGGTTTAGAGGTACATCCCTCATCTTCCCCTAAACCGCGGAGTACATCTCCCATCTCCTCCTCTATACACAATGCATATAAACACAAAGGTTCTATACACAATCAATCAATACATAAAATTAATGTATTCAATCCACCGTCATACTCTATGACACATTCAATCGATTAGTTTTAGTTTGCCTAATCATCATGCATTGTCTACAACAATCACAACTATCCTCCACCGATAGCCCAAAGCAGTTATTTCTAAACAGAAAATAAATGCACAAATGGATATTAAATCAACATTTTAATTCAGTGAGCGGTAAGTGACTCTACTACACCCTTTTATCCCTTCCCTTTCCAATTTCCAACAATTAATTTTACAAATTAATCAATCAATGTAATTAGGGCATTTTCCATAATTAACATTTCAACCCTACACGGTTTCACTTTCATCAATGTTTCAACATTTACTTCATTCATTCATGTCAAACATGCATTTAGGTTTTACATAGCTAAAACCCCAACTTTTGTAAATTTACACAAAGGCCCCAAACTTTCACGAAATTACCAAACCAACCCCAACATCTCAAAATACTAAAATTTAAAGACAAAACTCATAGAGAGGAGTAGGATATCCCTACCTCAAAGAATGGCTCCCAACCAAGAAGGTGAAGAAAATGAAAATGCTCCAAACCACGAATTTCTCGGATCAAATGGTAGCCCTCGACGATCAACAACTTTTTTGTAAAGGCCAAAGGTGAGGAAATCACTCCTACTAGATCAATACCTAGAGAGAAGGTAGAACTCTAGAGTGAGAAGCTCAACAATGGTGTTTTTGGAAAAGTAAGAGAGAGAAGAGAAGTGGAAAAAGTGATTTGAAAAGTCAAAACACGGAGCTTTAACCTAGTCGCCACGCTCGAGCGTCACTCACAGACTCCCGCTCGAGCGTCAACAATCCCGCTCGAGCGGCGGATACGTACTCCCAGAACTTTTACAGAACTAGGTCTCCGCTCGAGCGTCAACTCTCCCGCTCGAGCATCACACACAACATCCCGCTCGAGCGTCAAAACTCCCGCTCGAGCGTACAACACTGCAGAGGAGATACTGGAAGATGGAAAACTACGCTCGAGCGTCGAAAACTCCGCTCGAGCGGATAGACAACAACGAAGGGCCCGCTCGAGCGTAAAAATCCCAGCTCGAGCGTGAAGGCCAAAATCTGGGCAACTACTCTTGGTTTCCAAGTTCAACCAACCTGTTTCAAACTTTCCCAACACAACCCAAGACTCGAACACAAGGAGTAGAGGATGTAAACAAAACACACACAACAACTAACTCCACGAAACCTAAGTCCGGATACAACAATTAAAGAACAGGGAAACCGGGATCGCTATAAATATGACAAGCTGAATCGGAAACCCAAAATTATGGGATGACTCGGATCTTTATACACATGTTGATACACACCTTACAAAATGCTCATCAGATGCATCTACACTACATCTAGGCAGACATCTAAAGACCCTATAAAGAAGGATTTTGGGAGGTTTAAAATTAGATAGGTTGAGATATTCAGCGTTGACGGACACCAAATAGAGTGTTACTCGCTGGAGTTGACTTCTATCGCCAAAGTTCGCCATAAACCATGAAGGGGGGAGTCGATATGGCAGAAGATCATCTTAGATCGAGGTTTCTCTATAGGTGAAAACTAGGAGTAGATAAAAACCCTACCAACACCTGAGAAAGCTACTGTGATGCCGTTTTCGTCAAGCTTTAAAAGATCCAGATCTGCCACCACCGCTTCCTCGTTCATCGCCGTATGAGAGTATAGCACTGACTTCGATAGATAGATTGGACGTTGGTGGCAAAGAGTCGCTTTGAATCTTCTTCTTTAGGCCTTCGGCGGCAGAGGACGACATAGGAGAAAGAGGATGAAGAAGAGGTGTTGCAGTAGTTCGCTGGTGGTGCAATGCGATTGAGAGGTCGAATAGCAACTCTGACGACGCAGGTGACTCTAGCGACTACAATACAGAGAGAGGGGGTTAGGGTTTGAAGATGGAGAGAGAGGGGCTAGGGGCATGTTGGTTATTTTGTTTAAGCTTGTCCTTTTGTACAAAGTACTCTAGCGTTTGGACTTTTGACCAAACAAAATTGAAAATTAGAACTTTTGCTCGAGCGCCCTATAAAATATTGTACATAAATATAGAAGATTGTTATTCTTAGTGTGTTGTTTTCCTTAATGTAAAGGATTCACTTTTATCAAAGATCTTCCTTCCCATTATTTTACAATAAGCTTCTGTCATGGAAGAACATTTAGAAGAGAAGGTTAATTGTACATATAGACTAATGATAGAGATGGTGGTGGACTCGCAACATAGATGATAAACCGACAATGAACAATCATTTTTTGCCATTGTTATACATAAACCCTAGTCTCCCTGTCGGTTTGTGTAGTCATCAATATTGTGTAGTTTATATACCAATATTATGCCGAAGTTTATTATATACAGATTTTTTTAAAAAACATACGTCAATATATATATGAACTATTTGATGATTTTTTATATATTGATTGGTGATTTGTTGTATATTATTTGTTATTATATTTGTTGGTTGAGCAATCATTTTTATTGCCATTGAACAATTGAAATAGTCAATGCTTTACTTTTTTTCAATTTTATTTCATATTTTCATATTGCAGTGTGAATGTTTACATTGGTATGAAGTTTACCTCTTTTAAGGCTAGTTATTTATTAATGGTAAACTGTGAACATTCACATTATATTTTGGTATAAATTTTATTTTTTTCGAAGGTTAGTTGTATGTTTGTTGTTTTTTTCATTATACTTGTTGATTGAACAATCATTTTTTGTTATCAATGAACAATCGAAATAATCAATTTTTACTCTTTTTTTTTTTTTTTTGTATTTTGTTTCATGTTTTCACGTTGCAGATTGAATGTTTACATTGCTATGAGATAATTTTGTTAACGACAATTGTATGTTAATTGTAAATTATGAACATTCACATTATATTTTGATATGAGTTTTATTTTTTTGAAAGTTAGTTGTATATTTGTTATTTACTGTTGAACATTCACATTGTTCTTTGGTAGATATTTTGTTTTTTCGAATATTAATTATATATTTGTTATTTACAGTGAACATTTACATTGTAATTTAATTTTCGTTTAGATTTTTTGTTGCGTTATTTTAAAATTTTGCATATTATAAAAAAGTGTGAAAATAAAATATTTATTAATTTTCATATTTTAAATACAATATTTATTAGCTTCCATGATTTCAAATTTACAATTTATCTTTTGTATTTACATTGCCTAACTCAAATGTGAATGTTCACACTTTTGATGTTGAATGTGTTTCTAAAAGCAATGTCATTGTTTGTCAATTGGTTTTTTTAATTGGCTTTTTGGTTTTTTTAGTTATTTTAACTTGGAATTAAAAAATTCGTTTGAATTGCCTTCTTTGATTTTTTGAAGAGAAAAAGCAAAAAATAATTATGATTTGAATGTGACATCTTATATTATTGACTTTTTAGCTGATTTTTATCTTTTAGTGACTATTTTAGTCCGAACCAAACTTGCGAAACGAAGCCACTGAAGTAAGATAACTTGACTAGGATGATAACGGATGCCTGTCAAAATCACTGTTAAATTTGCAATAATAGGATTCCACAATGAGACTGAAATATTGATTTAAGATATTCGTAGCAATGAATTCATGTTTGGAGATTTGAGAAAGTTACCTTTCTATAGCGTTACTTAGGAGTTTACAATTCAAACTCCAAAACATGTGTGATTGAAATATTTGAGTGTTTATGTAGTTTTGCATGCCACGGGATTAAATGAGTTATAAGAAAAACAAAAAGTAAAAGTTTTTAGGTAGATAGTCCTATACATGGGATTTATAAAAAAAAAATTCCTTGCAATTTTCATATACTTGTCATATATTTCAATATTTTTTTTACACAGTGGTTGTCAATTTCCTATTTGAAATTGTTCAAACCTATTATAAATTGAATAAATTGATAAAGTGGTATAATTATGATTTAAATTCTGTCTTCATTTAGAATTTAGGATTTTACGTTTGTGTCTGTGTTTATTTATTTATGGATAGAGAGATTTTTAGTTATTATTTAGTTTTTAATAGTTGTCTTAATTTATAAAGTGCTGGTTGAAAGTGATTTTCAAAAAAATGTGGTAGCCAAAGGTGTTTATCGCCGATAAGAGATGGTTGGTGGCGATGGCAGGTGATTAGCGATTGAGGGAGATGGTGGTTGTGGTTGGCGAAGGAGATTATTGGTGATGGTAGCTGGTAGCAATGAGTAGGGATGGCAACGAAATAGGTTTGGAGCAGGTTTGTCATCATCCGTCCCCACCTCCGCCCATTAGGAAGGGCAGGAAGTGAGTTAATTTTGTAACTTTACAAATAAATTTTTTTAGTAAAATTATAAACAATAATTTATAATTAATGAGAGTTAAAAGATGTATTATAATAAATAAATGAGTGCAAATAAATATTAACTATAATATTTTAATATTCTACTTTTATTATATTAAAAAATTAAATTATATATATAAATATATTTAATAAATAAAAGTTCAAACTTCACTTTATTCTCTGTGGTTTGGGTCATGTGCGATTTACTTCCTTAACGTTTGGAAATGACCATATAACATCCACATGATTGTGGACTGAAATGCACTGTTTGGCCCGTTAATGATTTAATAAAAAGACTAAAATACCAGTGTATATAAGTAACTTAGGTATGTGAACTACGGATATTTTCGTAATTTTTTGAAAGGTACAGTGCACTTTAATCTCTTGTACTTTATTCCATGTGTGATTTATCTCCTTGAAATTTGAAAATGAGTACATAACCCCCTTATGTCTACCCACGTGTTTCACACTTGCTGTTAAGTTGGACGGAATGTCTAACTATGCATTTTAGTTCACAAACCACGTGGGGATTATGTGATAATTTCTAAAGATTAGGGAATAAACTGCACTTGATTCAAACGATAAGGAGTAAAGTAAAATTTGTCATAAATAAAATCGAGGCGGGAGCGAAATAGATCGCGGTGGTGGAGCAATGGGTGGTAGAAAATAGAATCAATTTAACAAATTTTGTAAATTGTTTATAATATCTCTTTTGAGAAGTGACTTATAAGTTATAAGCTAATTTATTAGCTTTTTAACTTATTTAAATCATATTACCTTTCTACTTTTTACATTTTTTTTTTCATAATAAGTAAAAAAATCAATTTATTTATCATTTCTGAAAACAACCTTAAAATGCTTCTTTCATGCAGAAGAGCATCCACAATGGATGTATTAAAATTATTTATTAAAGTATGTTATATGATAAAAAGTGATAAAAGTGAGACCAAAAAATGTGTATTAAGGTGTGTTAAGAGTTTGTTAATTTTAGAGAGTGAATGGTAGTACAATAAATGTGTTCAGATGTGTATTAAAAATATATATATATATATATATATATATAAATAATAAATAAATAAAATAAATTAATATATTTTCCTGTGCAGTGGTCTCCCACCCCCACTGCACTGTTAGTGCTTCTCTCTATCTTTTTTTTTTTTCTCTCTCTCCCTCTCTTTGTGTGTCAACCTGCTAGCTATAATTAACAATGTATTTAACATCCGATACAAATAATGTGCTCTAACAATGTGTTTAACAGCTCCATTATATAAACAAAAAAATAATTTGATTGGCCAAATAATTAACACCTGACACTAGTGGAAGAGTTAACCCTTCCATTGCGAATGCTCTAATAATGTTGATGTAGCTACAAAATAAAAAATTAGATAAAAAAATATAACAAAAAAATTATAAAAATATGAATTTGATCTAATTGAAATTGTCCAAATTTATTTATGCCGACAAGTGGATCAGCCAATCATTCAAATGATAAAGTGAGGACCGAAATAAATAAAAACAAGACGATTGCGGTAAATAAGAAGGATCATAAAAAATTTGATTAATAAATCATTAAAAATGTTAGAAATTTTAAAAATTTTATTAAAAGTTTTACCAAATGTGTTATATTTTCTGAGTACCAACACGTGGCATGGTGACGCCGATGTGTCAGCCGAGATGCCACGTGTCGTGGTAGTTACGTCGAGGTGATCTCGGAATTGTCGAGGTTACCTCCGAAGATATCGGAATCCGAGATAATCGGATGGAGGACAAGAGTCCTAAGACAAAGAGGAGACTTAGCCAAGATAAGGATAAAGCTCTTAGGGAGTTTATCTTTATCTCTTGAGAAATCCAAAGTAAGCACTGAATTGGAGTCCATAGAAGTCATGCTTCTAGTGGGACTTGGATTGAGTTAATTATAAAAGAGAGGCACCCCCGTGGGTCTAAGGTACGCAATTTATGTTTTGAGAAATAAGTTTAACACTTGATTATCTTTGAGAGATATACTGACTTGATCGTCGGAGTGCCCCCGGGTGGAAGAACCACCGCCGGAGCCTTCTCTTTCTGTTGCAGGTTAGCAAGGTGCCATCTATTCTGCTAGTGTTCTACAGCTGAATTACTAAGCGGACAGTGTGGTCAGATTTTCTTCCACACAATTTGGCGCCGTCTGTGGGAAGAAGGAAGAATAGATGGCCAGTAACGAACAGAAGGAAAAGATTGGGGACGACGCTCCCGCTGGGAGTGGCAGACCAATTGACCTTGACATTGAAGGAGACAACCACAATGCAGAAACCCATGACCAGGGTCATAGAGAGAAAGACGTCGTCCAGGAGGGCGACACTTCGAAGAGGACAGACCAAGGGAAGTACTACAATGAAGATAACCTCCAGGTATGGAGGGACAGGTGCCTACAGAGGGATGAAGAAGTAAAAGAATTGGCAAACAAGTTGGCAGACATACAGTCGGTCGTCAACTTTATGATGCAGAATAATGTTATGCAGCCACCCTACCCACTGCAAGATACACCGATGCCAGCAATTAATACCCAGAAGGGAGGAAGGAAAACAATCCCCGAAGTCCCTCAGCACACCAGGAGCGGAAGGCATTCTCACCGGCCTTCCAGGGAAGTCGGATGAGAAGAGCCGAGGCAAGAAGAGTCCCGAAGAATGCATCACACGAAGGATCCAGAGCCCAAAGAACATCGGCATGTTCAAAGGCAAGCACTCTGCTTTGACACAACCCACGGAGAAAAATCGAAACGGGCCCACCACGAGGCCGAAAGTAGTGTGCCAAAAAGATTGAAGTCCGGAGATAGCCGAGCTCCAGGAAGGAGTAAAGAAGACTTGAGGGATTACTTCAAAAGGAAGCAACAGAATGTTGAAGCCGAGGTAAACTCCCCAGTTAAGCCGAGGACAGCATTCTCAGTGGAACTGGACAAATTTGAAGCACCAAAGAGATTCAGTATGCCGAGGTTCCAAATTTATGATGGTAAGTCAGATCCCAACTTTCATGTT
Organism: Camellia sinensis; assembly: GCF_055761805.1. NCBI lineage: Eukaryota > Viridiplantae > Streptophyta > Magnoliopsida > Ericales > Theaceae > Camellia > Camellia sinensis. Next base: position 107,743,985 of record NC_138962.1, read on the forward strand.
GGGCTATACCTGAATTCAATGGCATTATATAGTGGGAACGAGCCGTTGCTCTGCAAAGTATTCCCCTCATCCTTTGGGGAGATTGCATCTGATTGGTTCCATAAACTACCGAAGGGAAGCGTAAAGAACTGGGAAGGCCTGGCCGATATGTTTGTGGCCAGGTTTGTGACGAACAAACTACAGCCCCTGAGGGTTGATGCTCTGATGGCTTTAAGAATCACCAAGGATGAAGGCCTTAGGGCCTACGCAAAGAGGTACTACGAGGTGTTCAATCGAATACCCGAATGCAACCAAGAAGTGGCATTCGTGTCTTTCAAGAACGGCCTGAAAGATGACTGCCTACTACGGAAGTCTTTGGCAAAAACATTGCCAAAAAACATGGAAGAACTCATGGCGAGAATTGAGAAGTACGCCAGAGCCGAGGAAGATACGTTGGGAAACAAAGAGGTAAAGCAGGAAAAAGGAAACGGCTCGCCGAAGCAAGGCCGAGGTAACAACAGGCCGACCAAACAAGAGACGGAATTGAGGGGTAAACAGGCAGTGACGACGGTATTCCGAATCCCAATCCATAAAGTCCTGGATCAAATTCGAAACCAACCCTATTTCAGGGCACCGGCAAGAGCACTAGGGGAATTCATGGGAAGAAACGTTGGTAGGCGTTGTGCCTACCACAATGAAGAAGGGCACCCAACTCAGGGTTGCAGAGCCTTGAAAGCACACTTAGAGGACTTGGTAAGGCAAGGCCTTCTGAGGGACCTGGTCGATGAAGCCCGGACAAGGGAAGAACAGGCAAGATTGCCTCAAGCACCAGCAGCTCCGCCTTCCACAGCACAGCAACCACAAGCAGGAGGGCCACGGGTAGTTAATGTAATCCACTCAAGGGTCAACGAGAACGAAGTCAGAGGAGAGACCCAGAGGGTAAGGCATTTACAGCATGTCTACCAAGTCGGGTAAAAGAGACATCGACCAGAAGAGTGCCAAGGACTGATGATAGCCTTTACCGAAGCCAACCTGGAGTTGGTCTAACATCCGCATAATGATGCCTTGGTAATATCCCTCCAGGTTGGGGAATGCCAAGTGAGACGCATCCTGATAGATCAAGGCAGCTCTTGCGACATCATGTATGTCAGATGTTACAAAGAGCTGGGCCTTCACCCTGATGAGTTAGAGCAATCTAACGGCCCAATGGTCGGCTTCAATGGAACGCCGACATGGCCACTGGGCGCAGCAAGCATGGAAGTGCAAGCAGGTACTAAGAAGATCAAAACAGAGTTTCTGGTAATTGACACGCCCTCGCCATACAACATCATCTTGGGAAGGTCGTGGTTGCATGCAATGGGGGCAGTTCCCTCAACGTTGCATCAACTACTGCGGTTCCCAACAGAGCATGGGATTGAAGAAGTCAGAGGAGATCAACTGCAGGCAAAGAATTGCTCCATGGCAGCAATGAAGTCTACCTGCAGCGTACGAGAGCCAAAGAAAGCAGAAGTTGAAGATGAGGACGTGGAGGTCCTAGAAGACGTCAGCAAAGAACCAGCCGAGAAGAGCGAAGAGGCACTAAAGAAAATCCTCGTCCAGGAGGGCGACGAAGAGCGTTTCTTTCTTCTCAGCTCAGGCTTAGCCAAAGAAGAAGAAAGAGAACTAGAAGATTTTTTGAGAACAAACATAGAGGTGTTCACCTGGACACCTTATGAAATGCCTGGCATTGACCCCGAGGTCACTTGCCACAGACTGAATGTCGACAGGTCGGCAAAACCTGTGATTCAATGCGCCAGAAGACCGACGTTGATGCACGTCGAAGCAGTAGAAGAAGAGGTAGACAGACTTCTAGAGGCCAGGGCCATCCGAGAAGTTCACTACCCGACATGGCTGTCCAACACAGTAGTGGTGAAAAAGAAGAACGGCAAATGGAGGGTCTATGTAGACTTTACCAGCCTCAACAAAGCCTGCCCCAAAGACAGCTTTCCTCTGTCCAAAATTGACCAGCTAGTAGATGCTACTTCAGGGCATGAAAGGATGAGTTTTCTGGATGCATACAGGGGGTACCACCAGATTGCCATGTACCCTCCAGACGAGGAGAAGACCGCATTCATCACCCCTAAAGGCCTGTACTGTTACAAGGTAATGCCTTTTGGGTTGAAAAACGCAGGAGCAACTTACCAAAGGTTAGTAACAAAGATGTTCAAGCACTTGATTGGAAAAACGGTAGAAGTCTACATCGATGACATGGTCGTGAAGACCAGGGAATCTAAGGGTCATCTTGCCGACCTAAAAGAGGTCTTTGATATACTCAAAACATACCGGCTCTGACTCAACGCATCAAAGTGCGCGTTTGGAGTTGGATCAGGTAAGTTTCTAGGGTATCTGGTAACAAGAAAGGGCATTGAGGCCAGCCCAGACCAAATCAAGGCCATCCTAGAGCTGAAGAGCCCGACGTCGGCAAAACAGGTTCAGATGCTTACTGGAAGGGCCGCAGCCCTAAACAGATTCATCAGTAGAAGCTCAGATAAGTACAGACCCTTCTTCAACCTGGTGAAAAAAGCCACAGACTTCCTGTGGACAGAAGAATGCGAAGTCGCATTGACCAACCTGAAAAAGTACTTGACGACGGCCCCAGTCCTCTCAACACCTGAACCTGGGGAAGAGCTGTTTTTGTACTTGGCAGTTTCAGAACACGCAGTCAGTGCAGTACTAATTCGAGAGGAAAAAGGGGAGCAAAAAGCTGTTTATTATGTAAGTAAAACCTTGGCCGATGCAGAAACGAGGTATCTACCACTGGAGAAATTAATGCTAGCCTTAGTAATGGCTTCAAAGAAGTTGAACCATTACTTTCAAGCGCACAAGATTGTGGTCCTAACAGAACACCCACTAAAATCCTTGTTGCAACAAGGAGACTTAATAGGAAGAATAGCAAGATGGGCAGTTGCCCTGGGCCAATATGACCTGGAGTTCAGGCCAAGAACAGCAATAAAGGGCCAAGTTTTGGCCGACTTCCTGGAAGAATTCATGCCTGAAACCGTCGAACATCGGGCTCCGTTGAGCCAAGATGAGCATTGTCCCAGCAAGCAAGGAGAATCCCAGCCAAAGGCAAAATAGCAAAGGAAGGAAAAACTCAGACCCTGCAGCATCTACATCGGCGATTCATTCAGACTGTTCGTCGATGAAAGTTCAAACCGTCAAGGATCGGGGGCTGGAGTACTGCTGATATCTCCAGATAGAGAAATAATAGAACAGTCCATCCGTTTGGGGTTCAAGGCTTCAAACAATGAAGTGGAATACGAAGCATTAATTGCAGGGCTAAAACTAGCAGCAGCAGCAGAAGCAGATGGGGTAATTGTTTTTTGTGATTCACAACTTATTGTTAACCAGTCAACAGGAGAATTTGCAGCCAGGGACGAAAGAATGTCGGCATATGCAAAAGAAGTCATCAGATTGGCAGCCCTATTTCAGAACTGCCGAGTACTCCAAGTTAGCCGAGATGACAACACCCACGCCGACGTGTTGGCTAACCTGGCAAGTTCAATTCAGACTAGAAAAACAAGGACAATTATGATCGACTATATGTCGTGCCCAAGCATAGAACCACAGAGCACCAAGCAAGAAGCAATGTGCGTGGACTTAGGACCAAGCTGGATGGATGCAATCATTGCATTCCTAAAAGAGGGAAAGCTGCCAAATGACCATAAGGAAGCACATAAAATCAGATTGAAGTTGGCCAGATTCAGTCTGACAGCAGAGGGCCATCTCTACAGAAGGTCCTTCACTGGACCCCTTTTAAGGTGCATACACCCTTTGCAGGTTGAAGATTTTCTATACGAGGTTCATGAAGGGATTTGTGGAAGCCACGCTGGGGGCAGATCATTAGCCCACAGGGCCATTACCCAGGGGTATTGGTGGCCCTACATGCAAACGGATGCTGAAGCCTACGTGAAGAAGTGTGAACAATGCCAAAGGTTTGCACCTTTGATACATCAGCCAGCTGCTGACCTGAACCCAGTATCCAGCCCTTGGTCGTTCGCCCAATGGGGCATGGATCTAGTTGGGCAACTTCCCCAGGCAACTGGGCAGAGAAAATACTTGCTGGTAGCAACAGATTACTTTACAAAGTGGATAGAGGCAGAACCTCTTGCCAAAATCCGAGATGTGGACGTCAAGAACTTTATATGGAGAAATATCATCACCAGATTTGGGATTTCAAGAGCAATAGTTGCCGACAACGGAACACAATTTGACAGCAAACTCATCAAGAACTTTTGTGCAAAATTCAAGATCAAGAATTACTTTTCAACACCAAGTTTTCCCCAAAGTAATGGGCAAGCAGAAGCATCGAACAAAGTAATTTTGGATGGAATAAAGAAGAGGCTGCAGGCAGCAAATGGAAAATGGGTAGACGAGTTGCCCAATGTACTTTGGGCATATCGGACTACGCCGAGAAGATCAACAGGGGAATCCCCCTTTGCCATGGCTTATGGCACATAAGCAGTCATCCCATTGGAGATCGGCATCCCAGGGATCAGAACCCAAGGAGCAGAGAATGGCACCAATGACGTACTCTTAGCCTGAGATCTGGATCTTTTGGAAGAACGAAGAGAAAAAGCTGCAATTCAGCTCGCAGTATACCAGCAACAGCTTGCCAGAGCTTACAACAAGAAGGTTAATCCAAGAAATTTTCAAGTCGGTGACCTAGTCTTGAGAAAAGTCGTCGGCAACAAGAAGGATCCCAGAGAGGGCAAGCTTGGCCCAAACTGGGAAGGACCCTACAGAATTACTTCGGTATTAGGCAATGGAGCTCATCGGCTTGAAGATAACGAGGGCAAAGCACTGTCAAGACCTTTGAACACTTGTAATTTGAAATTTTTCTATCATTAGATGTGCATTATTTTTGGCCGATGTCATCAATAAAGTTTTTTCAGAGTTCTTTCAACACATATGATTGATAAAATTACATATTTTTTGGAGACATGAATAATGAGAACCCAAGTAGAACTCAGGTTCACATTGGGGGCAGAGGGAAGACAGAGATTATTCCTTAATTCACTTGTTGAAATTTGTAGCAATTTACAAGTTGGAGTTAAGCTGATTCCTTATCTTCACTTGTTGAAATTTGTAGCAATTTACAAGTTGGAGTTAAGCTGATTCCTTATCTTCACTTGTTGAAATTTGTAGCAATTTACAAGTTGAAGTTAAGCCGAGATTACTGCTTCTCTTCGCTTGTTGAAATTTGTAGCAATTTACAAGCCGAAGTAGAGCCGAGGTTATTGGTTAAACACTTGTAGAAATTTACAAGTTGGTTAACCCGAAGAAGATGCTTAACACTTGTTGAAATTTGTAGCAATTTACAAGATGACGTTAAGCCGACATATGATCATCCGTTAAAATTTGTAGCAATTTACAGGTTGAAGTAAAAGCTAAGTATATCATTTAAATCCTTGTTGAAATTTGTAGCAATTTACAAGCAGATCATTGTTTAGCACTTGTTATAACTTGAGCAAAGTTTACTGTATTTGTTAATCCTTGTTGAAATTTGTAGCAATTTACAAGTGGGTTAGACTGAGATCATAGTTTAAACACTTGTTGAAACTTGAGAAACGTTTGCAGAGTTAACATTGAATAGTATATGTTAAACACTTGTTGGAATTTATGAAGAGTTTACGGGTCTGTATCTTGCCGAAGTAAAGTTTGACGTTATTGTACCCGAGGTACGTAACCCCGAGAAGATTACACAAAGGAGGCAAAATGGAAAGGCATACAAAATATTCCAAGTATAGAATCATACAGACGCAATCAAGAGAAATTAAAGATTAAAGCGTTCAGACGAAAACAGTTGCAATTGTATACAAAGAAGGCACTACGGCCTACCAGAAATAAAGTTGTATTCAACAGAAGCAAAAGATACATCAGCTAACTAGAAGAGCTTACATTGTTTCAAAACCAGAAGTACAGAAAAACTTATATTATCCAAAGAAACAAAAAGAGTACGGAAGACATCCAAGTTATGATTCTTCAGTTTCAGGAGCGATTTGGGTCTGGACCTCGGCAGATTCCTGGGGAACTACTTCAGCAGTCTTCTCTGCAGCCAACTCGGCATCAATCTCTGCAAGCGTTTTGTCAAGACTTCTTTCAGCTAAGAGAAGGTCGGATGATAATTGCCCTGTAACAGCTTCCTTAGGCGCCTCCCCAACCTCATCACCCTCTTCATCCAAAGTTAAGTCCATGACTTGCTCAGTTGAAGGAGGGGACTTGGCCTCAGCAACATCCTTGGATTTCCTCACCAAGGCCTCATCATCATTGTTATCTTCATCCTCAGCCTCAGATTCTGATTCATCTTCAGCTTGACTTGAAGGTGGAGCAGGAGGTGGGAATGGGAGAGGAATAGCTTCAGCCTTGCGCAGAGGAGAATCTTCAGGAACATTGAGCTTTTTGGCCAGGGACATCCAACCAAGGGAAAAGCCCTTGTTGCATGCCTGCTTGACTTGCAGTTTATAGTCCTCAGCAACATCGGCCATTCCTTGGGCGTAAGCCTTTTCATCGGCTTCAGTAATTTTGGCGTTTTTAGTGGCCAGGGCCTCCTCAAGCTCTTTTTCGGCTTGAGCCTTTTTTACCTCGGCCTCTCTCCTCTCGGCCTCAGCAACCTTCTTAATGGCTTCGACCGATTCGGCTTTTTCCTCAGCCAGAGTTCGGGCTTTGGTGGCAGCCTCAGCCTGGTCTTCCAGTTTTTTCATCTTGGATTGAAGAGTTTTATTCTCCTTTTTAAAGGCAGAAATCTCCCTCCTCATGTCGGTCAACTTCGTCCTATTTTCAAAAGCTTGCATAGACAGAGAGTGGGCATGTTGAATGGCCTGAAAAGAGCACAAGGCAAAAATTGTTACAAAGTGTTAGAAAATATCTTAAGTATAAAGCAAAAAGAAAGGAAAAGGTACCAAGCAGGAACACTTACTTGAACAGAGTACTGGAGCATTAAAGCATAGTTCTCGTACTCACTATACTGGGCATTGTGCTCCAGATCACCAGGAAGGAGCAGCGCCGTACTGAGGGCAACGACGACGTTAATATCATCGGCGCTCTCACTGGACATAATCGGTCTGTCCTCCAAAGTAAGCTGAGGGGCCCAGGGGACGTCGGGCTTCTTGGACGCCGAGGTCGTCGCAGATGATGACCTCGGCTTCTTGGATTGGGTGGACTCTGAAGGCGGGGCCTCAGCAGACCTTTTGGCAGAGGCAGAAGTAGTCTTTTTACTCTCAGCCAGTTGAGAGATAGGCAAAGAATCCTCTGCCTCAACCTCAGTGGCTTTGGCCTTAGGCTGAGCCCTTTTGAGCCGTTTTTGCTTTGGTGGGGGCATGGACTGGGTCGGTGCAGCATCAACATCGGCTAGTAGGTCAGCTAGGAGGCCTTGGGCAACGGGCTTCGGACGACCCATTTCGACAGTCTTGACAAGTCTTCGCCGACGTTTCCTTTCAAGTATAGGGATCAAGTATTGGGCCGAACTGGATGGAAGATCGGCTGGGTCAGAAGTGGATCCTTGGTCTGTTCGTGATGTAGAGGCGGTTTGAGTTGTGGCAGTAGGTGGAGAGAGGCTCTTTCTCTTCGACTTTGGGATGTCGGGCAGAGTTGATTTGTATGTTGGAATAAAGTTCAGCACCAGTGGAGCCTTGCGCCTCTGGATGGGAAGATCTAGGAGCTTTTTTAGGTCTTTGCCTGGGAAGTATGATTGGCGAAAGTTTTTTTGTGGCTGGTGAAGGTTTGCAGGACAAACAAACAGACATTAGAAACAGACAAAGTTATGAAGACTTGAAAAAGAAATAACTAAGTATTGACGCTGGGCTCTTACCCTTGCCCTCTTTAACTGTTCGAGGAAGAGGGTAGAGGTGAACATCTTCGTCTGGGCCGAATTCCCAACTTCCCGAAGCAATAACAAAGTCATCCCCGGCTCCCTTGTTGGAGTCTGGGAGGTCGGCTACAATTTTGAACTCGGTGGACCTCGGCTTGAGGTAGTAGACGTAACCTTTTTCCTTCAGGTTAAGTGGGCACATGGTATAACAGTATTGGGCATCGGCAAGGGTGATCCTAACATTCTCCTGCCTAGCCAGGGTTATGATACCATTAATCACTCGATAGGAGTTGATGGTAAGTTGCATAGGGTTCAACCTATAGAAGTGGAGAACTTCGCGAAAAAGAAGATTTAGTGGAAGCCGGAGTCCACATTCAGTAAAGGCTACAATAGGAAAAGGCATCGTATTATCTGTAGGCATAATGGAGTCATCATCCCCAGCCAGTCTCAGGTGGACATCGGCAGGGATGGAGAACTCCTGCCTAAAGTATTCGAGTTTGGTTGGGGTGTTTACCCTATGTCTCCACATACCCATAACATCGGCCTAAAATCAGAAGGCTAGGTCTCAGGAAGAAGGTGTCCTTAAAGGGTTATTGGAACCTTGGCAAAAACCTAGGTAAGTATTGGTACGGCTTGTTTCAGTTTTCCCTAAAAATTGAAGGTTCTACAAACAAATCCCAAGCCTAAGAACTATGAAGATAAAGATCAAAAGCAGAGATCTGGAAAGGCAAAACAGAAAACAAGAAACAAAGTATGACGTTTCAGAATCAAAGAACAGAGGTACGGTTCTCAAAAGCGAAAGAAATACAGAAGTAAAAAAGTCAAGAATAGTGGCAAGAAAAGTGTCGAAATAATGCAAGTGTTCAAGATATGAGCAAAATCATGGAACAGACGCATTCAGATGAATAGTTCAGCAAATCCAAGGTTTGAACAAAGCAATAATGGTAGCAAGTAAACGAAGGCGCATAGAAGAAATTGGGAATAAAAGGAACAGAATCTTACCAGAACAAATGAAGCCGGAATGAAAGTCGCCGAGGTAAGGCAACGATTGCAGACACAACAGAACGGCGAAAAGCTTCGTTGGAATGAAGGAATGAAAACGGTTGCAGAGCTTGGAGCTAGAGCAATGGCAGATTTGAGAAAGTTTAGAGAGAGAGAGAGCCAGAAAATCGAATACAAAAGTGAAGATGAAAAGAAAAGTTTTGTAAAAAACTTGAAACGGCGGCAAAAACACGGCATTTATTGCGGCTAGAGGAACGCGTGCGTCAGACAGCGCAGACGGAGGAAAGACGGCTTACAGGCGCGTCACGGACACGGGCCAATGAGGATATAACGCGTGAGTAAAACGGTTGAAAAGTGATGTATGACAGCTCATACGCATAAAGGGATTCATTTGAATTCTTGTTCTCCGAAGAGAACACGTCGGCCTGAAATGAATGATCTCGGCTAAACAGTTTTTGAGCCAATATGAAGAAAGAAATATCGATATAGGTTCCATCACCTCAGAATGCCGAGGTAATAGAACCTAGGGGGCAGTTGTGAGGATATATTTTCTGAGTACCAACACGTGGCATGGTGACGCCGACGTGTCAGCCGAGGTGCCACGTGTCGTGGTAGTTACGCCGAGGTGATCTCGGAATTGCCGAGGTTACCTCCGAAGATATCGGAATTCGAGATAATCGGATGGAGGACCAGAGTCCTAAGACAAAGAGGAGACTTAGCCAAGATAAGGACAAAGCTCTTAGGGAGTTTATCTTTATCTCTTGAGAAATCCAAAGTAAGCACTGAATTGGAATCCATAGAAGTCATGCTTTTAGTGGGACTTGGATTGAGTTAATTATAAAAGAGAGGCACCCCCGTGGGTCTAAGGTACGCAATTTATGTTTTGAGCAATAAGTTTAACACTTGATTATCTTTGAGAGATATACTGACTTGATCGTCGGAGTGCCCCCGGGTGGAAGAACCACCGTCGGAGCCTTCTCTTTTTGTTGCAAGTCAGTAAGGTGCCTTCTATTCTACCAGTGTTCTACAGCTGAATTACTAAGCGGGCAGTGCGGTCAGATTTTCTCCCACACATGAACATTTTAAAGTTTTAGGTCTAGTTTAGAATGTAACATTTTTAGTTTAAAAATAAAAAAGATTTATAACTTATATCAAAAAAATTAAAGATTTCTTTTTTTTTTCTTTTTTTTTACATATCTTTTTGTAAAAAATTAAAAATCATTCGAAATATATTAATTTTTTATCTCATATTATAGTCAAAAAATTAAAAATTATTAAAAAAATATATTCTCAAACTAACTTTAAAAGAAAATTAAAAATTATTAAAATAACATATTTCTAAACTACCCTCAAAAAATTTAATTAAGAAATGGAACAATTGTGGAGTGGTTGAATTCGAGTTTTTAGGCAGCCTTAACTAAAGGTGAAAGAGCAACTCTCTTTCAAAAGCTAAAAAGAAAGTGGCGTTCAGAGGTACCCCATGTGACTCGATCAAAAACAGAGGTATCACGTGACCAATTAATTACAAATTTTTATGTTGTTTTAGGTTTTTGATTGGTGTTTTGAAAAGTCAGTAAAAAAATAATTTTTTAGTTTTTTTGTGTTAAAAAGTTTGTTTTATGATTTTTTGTGTAAAAAAATAAAAAAAAATTGACCTTTTTTTTTATTATCAAAGTTTCCAAAATACCCCTGAATCAATTAATATATAATTTTGAATTTCGTCTTACTTGTTTTTATGGATAAATTATATTGACACCTCTTGAGGTTTGGTTTAATTATATTTTATCTTTTGAAGTTTTGAAAATTATATTTTTATCCCTGTGGTTAATAATTTCATTTCACAATCTCTCCTTACTTGTATAAAAGATAACAGCTCCTAATAGAAAAATAAAAAAAAATTACATTGAAAAAAAAATAAAGCCAAGGAAAGGAAAAAAATAGAGAAAATATAGTAAAGTAAGAAAATAGAGTGCATGAGTTCAATATCTTTATTCCGTTTAAATAATTACAATGACAAAGAATTAGTGTAATTTTTCAAACATCAAGAATGATATATATTAAACTCAAACTTTAAGAGATTTAAGCGTAATTTTTTTTTATTATTAATCAAAACATATTTAATAATATATTATGCGACTGTATCAAATAATTTTAGATAGAGTAGGTCTAGGAGTGTAAAAATGACCCATGGCCTGTGGACCCGACTGGTTTAGGCCCGTTTGGGCCCAGGCCCAGCCTGAGTCCTTGGGCCTGGGCTATCATTTTGAAACCTGGCCTATGGCCCAGCTCATCGACCCACTTAAGGCCCACTCAAGGCCCGCCCTGAGGCCCGTCTCACCCGAGGCCCAATGTCTTTTTTAATGAAAAAAATAAAATTTTAGTAGAAAAATTAAAAAAAAAAAAAAAGATCAGGCCCTCCCAAACCCAGCCCAAACCCGAGGCTAGACCCATGCCCACCAGGCCGGCCCACCTAAGGCCGAATACCCCTGGGTCTGAGCCTGGGCTTAATTTTTTGGCCTTTAGGTTAGCCCGATCTGATCCGAATTTTGATGAGAGCATGTGAGACCCGATATAAGTCGGACTGGGACAGATTTAGGACTAGTTTGGGATAATTTAAATAAGTGTACTTTTTGACTTTTTATGAAATACGGGTTAAGTATGAATTGAGTTTAAAGTGATGTGAAAGAGAGATGATATGACTTAAATAAGATGATTTGATTTAAATAGGATAATAATTTTTTAACTTTCTAATTTTTTTTAGATTATGCCAAATAAGACTTTACATCCCTTAGCAGGGCCCTCTCTTTCTACTATCAAATCATAGTCATAAAGTAAATGAAAGAAGACAATAATGGAGGCCCATCTCAGTGGCCTACTTTGCACTTCTCCGTATTTCAGTGGCATCTATGCTAGCTTATAGGACTAAAGAAATTGAAATATCACCTCGCAGTTGTTGTTAGATAAACGGGAAGGGGTGGTTGTGTATTTATTTTGAAAAGTAATTAATGTTTGGTTTGAGTTTTTTGAATTTAGTTTTTTAAAAATTAATTTTTTTATTTTTCGCACTTTTTTTATTTTTAGTGAATATTTTTAAAATTTTAACCATTTTTTTTAGTTTTTTAGATGCACCTTACTTAGATGTATCTAAAAAGTAAAAAAAATGTAAAAAAATATTTTAAAAAATTAATAAATACATAAAAATACAAAAAATGTATTGAATTCTCCTTTTTTTTTATATATATTTTTGGTATTTAGTGAATTTTTAAAAAGTTTTTTCACAATTTTTTTATTTTTTAGGTATATTTATGTTAGGTATATCTAAAAATTAAAAAAAATTGTTTAAAATATTAAAAAAATTCATTAAAAACAAAAAAAAACACGGAAAATAAGAAAGTAGAATTTTCTGAAAACTATTTTCAGAAAAACAAAACCAAACAAGCCGTATTTATTTTGAAAAGTAAGTTAAAAATTAATTTTTAATTTTTTTTAAAAATATATAAAAAAAATTAAAGAGATGCTATGATTTAAAAAATTAAAAAATAAAAAAAATTAACTTCTAATTGAGTTACCAAAACAAGCTTAAGATATAAAACATAAATGACAAAAGGAAAATGAAACGAAACCGAGTAAGTGACGGGGTTTTAAAGAAAATAAGACAGTTTTTTTTTTTTTTTTTTTTTTTTTTCTGAACGCGTACACATCGGTAGTTGGGGTGGGTGAGATAGGTGACTGCATTGACTCCTAATTTTGACAAAGGGGTTGTTTGGAATTATCTAAATAAGTGTATTTTTTAATTTTTTATGAAAAAACGTGAAATATGGGTTAGGTTTGAAGTGATGTGGTAAAAAGATGATGTGATTTAAATAAAATGATAGGTTTGAAGTGATGTGGTAAAAAAATGATGTGATTTAAATAAAATGATGTGACTTAAATAGGATTTTGACTTTTTGACTTTTTGACTTTTTTAAATTATGCCAAACTATGCCAAAATTTAAATACACCTTCAAATAATGCCTTTGAGTCTATATGATTAGCAGAATTAATAAGAAAAAGATTAATAATTTATGGAATTAATATAAAATTAATTATTTAATTGAATTAATGAGATATATAATTCTTTCTTGGATATGTTTGGTTTGTAATAGATATGAAAATATATAATCTAAATTATATGTTATTAGTCATAGGTTTAAAAAAAAAAGGTTATTTTTGTTAAATAAAATGGGTTAATTTTGTTAGCTAAAATGGCCATTGGAATCTAATACGAATAATAAAATTTGTAACCAAATAATAAAATGTGAATATTATAGATTAATAGTCTCAATCTTATACTATGATCCACCCAATCAAACAAGCCCTTAAATTATTGATAGATCTAAAAATAAAATTTAACTCAATTTATTTAATTCTATAATTCAAACATAAAAAAAAAGACGCTCAAGTGACGGAAATCTTTTTGAGTTAAAAAGATATTATTTGTCCAAATGACACTTATTAATTAAAAAAAGGACTCCTACATATTCAAAAGTTATCTATTTTATTATCTGCCTAAATGTTACTTTTCTGTCCAAATGTCACTGATTTTTATACGTGTTTCCTATCTAATCAAAATGTCACTTATCTGTTCAAATATCACCTATTTGTATACGTGTTTCCTATCTAATCCGATGTTAGTTATCTGGGTACGTGTTACATATCTAATCAAATATCGCCTATATATATATATATATAAATCTATTTACCTATCTATCCATCTCACCGCCCATTAGCTATTAGCTGCAAGCGATTTTTTTGAACAAATTTTTGACAACTTTTTTGAGGATTTTTCAACTTGTGTTCCCACCACCAAAAAAAAAAAACTAAACCTTGGATCAAATAACGTAGGACCGTAAGAATGGACTTTCACCAATCAACTCAATCAAAAGGTGATTTTTTTATTTTTATTTTTATTTTTTTTTGTCAATTACTAAGAGTTTACAAATATAAGATAATTATCCAGAGTCTAAACACAATACAACACATACCTAATATCGAATACCCCAACAACAAACCCAACAAATAGCATCGTAATCGAAAGAAATCAATAATACAACAACCCCACATGGGTGGCCAAATAAGATGGTGTTTGGTAAAATTGAAACTTGAAAATTAATTATTAAAAATTAAATGTTAAATTTTTTAAGTTGAAAAATTATTTGATAAAAATTTAAGTGCTGAACTAAAAATAAATTATTTAATATATATAAGTTCAAATTTAAAATTTATTATTTTCAAATTGTACATCTCAATTTTTATATTGTTATGGTGGTGGTAGCGGCAGTGGTGGCATAGTGGTGATGGCGGTAGCGATGGTGGTGGTAGTAAAATAATAGTGATACTTATGACAACAATGACAATGATGATGAATGTGGTGGTTGTAGTGGTGGTGGCATGATGGTGGTAGTGGTAGTGGTAGTGGTGGCGGTGACGTGGTGGTGGTGGTGGTGGTAGTAGTGGATGTTGCATGGTGGTAGTGTGGCAGTGGTAGTAGTGATTATGGCATGGTGGCGGCGGCGGTAGCAATAGTAATGGTAGTGGTGATAGTAGTGGTAACGATAATGGTGGCAATAGCTTGATGGTAGTATTTGTGGCGGTAGTAGTGGTGGTGGATTTATAATAGTGTATATTGATGCTTATGTATAATAGTTATAAATTCAGTTAAAATTAAGTAAGTTTCATAACTTAAGGCTGTGTTTGGTAGAGTTTTCTAAAATTAATTACACCCTTACATTCTAATGTTATGTTTGGTTTGAGTTTTCAAATCATGATTCCAAATCAATTTCAAAATACATTTTGAAAACATGTTTGGTAAAGTAGATAATTTTTTAATTTTTTGTCTACCCGGATGTCCAGTCGGTTGACCAGAACAATACCTTTTTTTTTTCAATTGCCAATCGCTACCTATTTTTTGGAAGAAAAAAAAATTATATTTATTTTTGATATTTTTTAAATATAGAAATTATTTTTTTAAACCAAAATGAAAAATTATTTTTTTGAATTGAATTTTAAAAAGAGTTTGGTTATGAGTTTTGAATAGAATTTTCAATAGAGTTTTGAGTTGTGTGTTTGGTTATGGGTTATAAGTTTTTCAATTAAATTTTGAATAACCAAATAACTTTTCTCATTTCATATATCACATCAAAAATTCAAAACTCTTTTCAAAACTCATAACCAAACAAATTTTCTCTTTTCAAATCAGAATTCCAAAACTCAAAAAATTAAAATACAACTCTATTCTCAAATCATCATTCTAAAACTCTACCAAACAATACTTAAAATTTTCTTAAGTTTTAACATTTATTTTAAGAGACTTTAATTTTTAAGTGATATAATAATAATTATCAAATGAGTTTGATTGATTATCACTTAATACATTTAATTTTAAGTGCTGAATGAGGTTATCAAACGAGATAATTGTTGAAAAGTCCACATTAGGTTCAATGGATATTTTTGTTGGTGAGAGGTCCACAATTTGTGGAATAGTTTGGTGAGAAGTCATTTTGTTTGTTTTGAAGGATATTTTGTTTCCAATTTTATCCCTTAATTTATCTTTTGACTTTTTTTTATCTGTTGATGTTCATTGACTCTCTGTTCAAACTTTTTTCTTATTTGTTCAAAAAAAAATTTCCTATCTATTCAATTTTTTTCCTATTTGTTCAAATTTTTTAACTATCTGTTCAAATTTATATCTATCTATTTAAATTTTTTCCATCTGTCTAATTTTATCTACGTAAATTTTCTATCTGTCCAAATTTTTTATGCGTAAATTTTCTATTTATTCAAATGTTCTTATATGTTCAATTTTTTTCTTTAAATTCTTCTATTTGTTTAATTTTTTTATTTTATGTTTTAATCTTTTGAAATACGAAGCCAAACCAAATCACCAAACCCTATTTGTTCAATTTTTTTTTCTCTTCTACCTGTTCAAATCTATCACGACCCAAACCCGCTCCTATAGGTTTAACGACGTAATTGGTTAGTAATCCTGAGATTACCAAAGGCCTCTAAGCAAGTTAACAAAATACAGGGGCTAGCAAAAGCAAATACAAATATAATAATGTCCATAGAGCTGTGCAAACATACATAGGGCAGATAATTTAAAACTTTATATACATACATCCACATATGACGTCATGTACACGTCCATCTTATAATGTCATTAACATAACACAAAAGAAACAAAAGTCTTAAACTTATAACTTGATTCACAAAACTCGACCACTTGACTTTTTCCGGAACCTCCTCGAGAGACACAAAGGTTGGTCGACAAAAATGACTTCCAGGCAATCATCACTGAACCTGGTCACGCGCCTGGTCACCTATATACATAAATAATAGAGTGAGTGAAAGCCCAGAGAATAATAACAAAGTAAAGGTTTTGATGAATGATGCCCATAATAAATTCGGATTTCAAATCTCCTATCACTCGGTAACATAGTCATGTTCTTTTTTTATCAGAAACAGAATCATATTCATATTCAAATCATGTGTGGTACATCCATTAGCATTAACATATCACATTGGTCATGCATATCGTGCTTATCAAGTTCCATAATGGAACCTCTGGTACCGGGTATCTTATAACATACATAGGCCACAGTATTGTTTTTCCTGGGAAGGGCCTCATGACCATAAGCCATAGTATTATGTCTCCTGGGTGAGGACCTCTGCTAAGGATACCACAAATACCTCTCAAAGAATTGAATCATCATTCATTCATACAAAACATAACATTTTAGAAAATTGATCATTTCATATCATCAGAAAATAATTAAAGTTAAACATAACTTTACAGAGTTATTACTCACAGATAGTTTTGGTAGTAGAACAAATGGATCAAACCGCTCATGGTGCGTGACCTACACAAACATAACAGATACATATATTGAAATACACATTTGGATAACACTTATCTTATTTCGTCTCGTTCTTAGCATGTTTATAAGTCTTATCCTCATTATTGAACCTTAATTATGGCTAATGAATGCTTAAGATGCAATGAAGATGCCACAATGCATTTTAAAACACTTAGCAAATTTTTTGAAAATAGGGCACCTCGCTGAAGCGTCACTTCCTATGCTCGAGCGAGCCCCTAGGTCTGCAAAAGTATTGGTTGCATGAATTTTTCGCTCGACGGTCGCTCGAGCGGAAGGCTGAGTAAATAGGGTCCTCGCTCGAGCACAACTTGTGTCGCTAGAGCGGTTTGCAAAATTTTGTAAACTTCTAGGAGCATGAATTTTACGCTCGAGCTTAGACTTCTTCGCTCGAGTAAAAGCACAAAACAAATGGTGGTTGCTCGAGTGCAACTTCGGTCGCTTGAGCGGAGATGCAAAGTTTTGGAATTTCCAGATTGCTGTTCTAAGTCCAAAACTCAAATTCAAACCAACAAAACACATCCTTTTAGGCCCAAACTTGAGGAAACATATGTAAATTCATAGAACTTCATGGTTTGAAAGCCATTTCACAAAATCAAAGCCCAAAAGCATTCCAATTATACAAAACTAAACTTGAAATATTAAAAACATAACATGCATGAATTATCATGAACTCTAACCTTCTAAAACATGATCAAATGATATGAAATGACATGAAACTTGATGAATTTCCAAAACTAAGTCAAAACAATGACATGAATGAGGGAATTCTTTGGAAATAACTTCAATACATGGTGAATTGTACATGCATGAGCTTAATTCGCTCTATTCTAATTCATGTATTTCTCTACATACTCATGCAAATGATCTCACCTATTTAATATGATCTACTCCTACATAGAGTAATTGCAAGAGTTATGGATAATAATCTTACCTAACACTTGAATGTAATGAAATTTTAGCTTAATCTTCAAAATTATCTTCAAATCCCACCAAGTCTTCTTCCTTTCCTCTTCTAAGTTGATTCAAGCCTCTCCCTTTCTCTCTCTCTATGTGTATAAGCTCAACAAGATGGTGAAATGGGTGTATGTCATGTTCTAGACCTTATATTGGCCTTATATAGGCTTGATTAGAAAGTTTAATTAACTAGGCTTACCACTAATCAAATGGGCATTATTTTATTCTAATTAATTCGTTTCGAATTGAATTTCAATTGAACCTACCATAATGTTCTAAAAATTCCAAATATTGTGTAACCCCCTCAAAATAAACATAAATCCATCTCATAACAGTTCTATAATCTTGATAGATAATCACATTTTCATACATACATCAGAGTGTTCTTTACAAAAGTATTACATGTTGACAACAAAAGTAAATGCCCTATGGGCTTACAACTTTCCAAGCCAACACTTGGTTACACCAAAAGAGACTTTAGCGTCAAAACCACCCAAGCTAAGTCCTTGGAGGCGGCATGTCACCTGAAAATGATGTGCCATATAGGGTGAGCCAACGCCCAGTAGAAATATGCTAAACTAGATATGAGAAATAACTAAAACATTAGCATTTGAGAAATGTTCAACACACACACATCGGTTGACATCATTTCTATAATCCATCAACATTGATATTCATCTCTAATTCCAATTCACATTATTGACATGGTTCGTTTACTCAAATAATTCAAATGAGACTATAACTCATAAAGACAATACTTTAATTCATTAACAATTTAAAATGAGACTACAACTCATAAAGTCAGTACTTCAATTCATCAGCATCATTCAGATGTATATAAGGCTTTTGGGACTTTCACCCTGGACACTCTGGCCAACTTAATTATCAACGGAGTACATCCCCTATCTCCTCCCAAACAATGGAGTACATCCCCTATCTCCTCTTAAACAATGGAGTACATCCCCTATCTCCTCCAATACAAAGATACATATTCAATGTATTTAAACACATTATCATATACAATGATCAATTAAGCCACATATTCAATGTATTAATCCAACCGTCATATTCAATGACATAATTCAGTTGATTAGTTGCAGTTTACCTAATCATCATGCAGTTCTACAACAATCAAGACTATCCTCCACCGATAGCCCAAAACAGTTATTTCTAAACAGATAATTAAATTTATCAAACAGATAAATTAATATATTTTCCATAGGTAAGCGATTTTGAATCCAACTATACCAATTAATTACATTCTCCCTCAATTTCATCATTTCCAACTCAATTATGCATTCCCATAATTAATTCATTATTTATATACAGAACTCATTTAATCCCAATTAGGGCATTTTTTCCTCTTTCTCAAACATCAACCCTAAGGCTCAATTTCATCAATTTAAACACACATGATCCTATTTCAAGACCTCACATTTACAAGGGGCCCAAAACTAAGAAACCCCCCTTTTAAACATTTCAATGTCAAACCCTAGCTTTCCAAAATTTTCAAATCTCACCATTTATACAAAATGACTATTATTTATGTTAAAACTCATAAGAAGGAGTAGTGTATCCCTACCTCAAATGAAGAGACTCAAAGGAGATGAAGAGAAAAACCCAAGATGCTCCAAATCCACTATTTTTCGAATCAAAGTGTAGCCCATACGATACTCCACCCTTTTTACAAAAGAGGTAGGGTAGAAACCCTCTAGATCAAGTGTATATATAGAGAGAAGAAGTGTGTAGAGAGAGAGAGAGAGAGAGAGAGAGAGAGAGAGAGTCGGATCTAGGGTTTGGAGAGAAATGGAGATGAAAAAATGATGTTCAAACCCGCTGTTGCGAACTGATAAATATAGGGCTTGCTCGAGCGAAGGAGTGGTCGCTTGAGCGACCAGACACAACAAACACCTCGCTCGAGCGTAAGAAGTCTCGCTCGAGTGCACAATTCAAAGCTTCAGGTCTGCAACCAGACGCACACTTGAGCGAAGGATCACAAAACATATAGCTCGCTCGCTCGAGCGAAGAATACCAACCTTCAGGTCCAAACTAGACGCCACGCACGCTCGAGCGCAAGAGTTCTCGCTCGAGCTAAGAGACAAATAACACAGACCTCGCTTGAGCATAATAAAGCTCGCTCGAGCGGAAGGGGCATCTGAAAAGAAACCTGAAGACCCACAATACTCGCTCGAGCACAAGAATTCTCGCTCGAGCGAAGAAGCAAATACCCAGGCCTCGCTCGAGCGCAAAGAGCCTCGCTTGAGCAAAGCAGCCAATTCTGGGCAACAACAATTTGTTTCAAAACACAACCAACCCGTAACAAACTTACCTAACACATCCCAAAACTCAAATACAAAGAATTAAAGGATGGAAACAAGATATAGGCAACAACAACAACAATGAAACCTAAGTCCGGAACAAAATACATAATAGAGGAAAAATCGGTATCGTTATAACCTCCCCCCCTTAAAAAATTTTGCCCCCGAAATTACAAGTTTCAAAATCAAGATTATTTCATTTCTCAACTTGTTTACAATTCAACACGAACCATCGCGACCTATTACCGGTCATTCCATCTCTTCTCAAGAGAACGATTCACAATATAAAGCTCAAGATACATTATCAATATGCATTCCTTTGAAATTCAATAAATTTCAATACTCATATTCCATAATTCCTTAACATATTCAATGTTAATAACATATTTGCATTTCTACAACACATTCAACATATACAATGTTAAATTTCATAGTTCCGAAACATATTCAACAATTTCAATAACTTCATAATTCAAAACATATGCAATGTTCTCATAGTTCTTTACAAAGGTTAAAATTTCATTACATATTCAAACATCCATAAACAAGTCCAGATATTTTTCTCGGACCTCCAACTCACGTTCCCAAGTGGCTTCCTCCACTCCATGATGTTTCCACAAAATCTTGACCAAGGGAATGGTCTTACCTCGCAAGACTTGGTCCCGTTTATCCAAGACCCTCACCGGTCTCTCTTCATACGAAGCATCCTCATCTACCTCTAAGTCAGTCCAATCCAATACATGTGACGGATCCGGCTCATATGTCCGAAGCATACTAACATAGAACACGTCGTGCACTCCGGACAACTGCGGAGGCAATGCCAAACGATATGCAGCCTCCCCAATCCTCTCAAGGATCTCAAAAGGGCCAATAAACCGAGGGGACAACTTCCTAGGTGATATTTTCAGAAAGACATGATCACCCACCTGTAGACGTCCCCGAACGCCCCGGGAGGGTGAGTCCCGTTCTGTTCATTTGGGGTCACTACAGCTCGGACTCTCAAATTGTCACGGTTCTTAATCTGAACCAAAGAGTCCAAATCCGGCAAATCGTTTGGAGAAAACAGATTTTTGAAAGAAGTGCCAAACATGGACTGCTTTGCCAGATACAGAGTCGCCACCTAAATATTTTATTTTGGGAGAATTTAGGAAACCCTGACTCGTTGCCTAAGGTCACATGTCTGTCATCACCAAAGTTGCCTCAGCTCGGGAACTTGGGTACGATTGGGGAAGGTCACTTCGTGAGCACCCCCGCTCGCCCGATCAAAGATCGGCCTTTACTAACCATGATATCTAGTTTTGAAAACATTATGCGTTCTTATTCCGGTTATTAGCCTAGAATTACTATGTGATGCGCACAGCATACAAGTATAGACTGGATCGCCTGAATTGGAACAAAACATTTCATGTTTGTTTATTTGAAAATGATTTGATGGTGCTACCCGCAAGTAGGTTAAGACGTGGATTTGCCACCCTCAGGTGGGCTTAGAAAAACATGATTTTGCCACTATCTAGTGGGCTTAAAACACACATTTGATGAATTGTTCCAATTCAAATAACCCAACCTTCACCAACAGGCATTCAGGCAGTTATATCACATAAGCAATTAGCCTCATGGTAAGCATGCTATCATGGCAGTCACTCACACACATGCAAGGATGCTAAAGCATAAAAACTTACCGAGTACTCCAAGCCAAAACAGAAGCTAATTAGAAATCCATGCATGATCCTAATTATACAGAAATGCCTAATGCAACACATGCAAAGATGCAACTATAGCAGGCTCGGCTATTCTAAACATGGCATATGAAATGCTACAGCTAACATGTATTCAATTTGGAATTGAAAATACAATGCAGTTAGTATGATGCGCCGAGCTCGGTGCATGCAGAACAGATGAATGAATGCAAACATGCTATCATACTGTATGCTAATTGAAACATGCCCTAATCTAACCATCATAAGCTGGTAAATAAAAGGGAGAAAGACGTGGGGTTGGAAGACATGCATCACACTCACGCACACTTATTACAACATTGCCCTCGCTCGGAGGGTCCGAATAAATAATATACACTCCAAATAAATAATACAGTCCAAATGAATACAGAATTCTAATTGATTAACAAATTAAACTAAGAAAGTTGTAAACTAGCATGCAAGCTAGGGGCTGCCTCGACTCCGCTCCGAATGATGAATGATGCATGCTCGGGTTGCTTGGCACGGAAATCCACTGCGATGCCCCAATTAACCTCTGTTTGCGATTGATGCCGGAATGCTGTGCAAGGCTTTTGAAAGGCTACTGATTCTTGATTTGCTGCAACAGAGAGCAGGAAAAGGGCATGGCAATGTATTTTCACAAATGTATGCGTGCCTCGATCCTCGTGCCACCAACCACGCATCTCGATGCATGATGGCCGAAGAGTCGAATTGTGCAACTCAATATAGAATGAATGCATATGAAAACACAACAAGACCTAACTCCATCATGGGCAATCCAGAGTGTCGGTGACAGGGAATTGAGACACGTTCCGTCACTCGAAGTATGAAACGTCCCTCGTTTCCCGTGCTCGGGCTAACTCCTATCCCAAGCACGATGCAATATGCATGATATGCATGAAATGCAACTAAGATACAACCTAACATACACAATGCTATGAAATGGCATACACGATGCACGAGATAACATGGCATACACAATGCGCTAACATACAACCTAGCATACGCAATGCTATGAAATGAAATGGCATACACAATGCATAATGGACTTACACCAACATGAGTGGACCTCAGCCACACTCACATAAGAGGCCATACGATGAAAATGAGACAACTCGAAATGCGTGCACACATGCACGCAAACCGAGGATCGACCCTAAGGCACGAATGTCACTCTACCAAAGCATGGAAAGGTATGAAACACGATACAAAACAGCCCCAAAACATAGAAACATGGCACCAGATACATGGAATGAGACCCGAAACATGAAATTAGGTACATGGAATGACCTATGGCTATGCAAAGCATGCATTATTTGAACATGAAGTGCGAAGAAAGAATCAAGACAGTCCCAAAAAAAGAATATTTACAATTTTAGGAAAGGCCAAATAATGAACACAAATAGGACTAAGCTAGCATGCAAAAATGGCCCCAAAAGAGAGATAAAGAAGCAAGTAGCATCTGCTGGACCCAAAAAATGAAGAGCCCTTCAAGAAAGTTGAAGAGGGGCTGAAAACAAGGTATTTTACAGTTTATGGCTGAGCCCAAAACAGTGCAAAAGTAAGCTTAAAATACTATGCAAGAAATAGGCCTAAAAGAAGGTTTAAACACAAAGTGTAAAAAGGGAGCCTCAAACAGAAAAACACCCTGGATCAAACATGAAGAGGGGGTCAAAATATGACTATTTTCAGTTTGGGTAGGAGCCAAAAAATACAAGCACAAGGGGCTAACAAAACATGCAAAAATAAGGCCAAAAGAGGGATAAAGAGGCAAGTGACAAAAGGAAGCCTCAAACAGTAAAGAGTCCTTCAACAATGTTGAATAAGGGCTCAAAATAAGCCACTTTTCAGTTTATAACCGAGCTCAAAACAGTTTAAAAATAGGCCTAAAATACTATGCAAGAAAGAGGCATACAAGAGAGGTAAAGAAGAAAGTGTAAAAAGGAAGCCTCAAACAGGGAGAGGCCCTTAAAAAAACATGAAAAGGAGCTTAAAATAATTATATTTTCAGTTAGGGTCGGAGCCCAAATATGCAAGAAAGTAGAGCTAATATATTGAGCAAAAATAGGGCCAAGGAGAGGGATAGGAGACTTACCCTTGAAGACCAATGTTTTGACAACTCTTGGACCAAGTTTGGTGGCTCCTTAGCTCTGGAAAATAGCTCCAAGTGGATGGAATGGATGGTGGTGGTGTGGTGCTAGGTGGTGGTGTAGAAATGGTGTAGGGTTTGGGAGGTTTTGAGGGTTGGAGTGTAGAGAGAGAGAGATACAATGTAGGAGCTCAAAGAAAATTTTTGTAACCCTTCAAATGGGAGCTGGAGGGCCTGATATATAGGAAAAAGTGTGGAAAAAAAGGGGGAAAAAAAGGGGGGGAAAAAAGGGGGGGGGGAAATGAATTCAAGTTTCCCCCCAAAAGTGCAGCCCCCCGGATACACAATCTGGGGGGAAACAAAATACATATTTGTAATGTACCAGAGGAGGGGATCATGGTCGGCCGGTTATTGAAGTTGCAGGTGGCTGGCCGGCCCTTCCCATGGCCGGCCGGCCAAGGGTCAAAAGGGTCAAGAGGTATTAGTGGCTGGCCACCCCAGATTGGTGGCCTCCCATGTGTGCACAACACAACCATGTGGTCAAAAACTGGAGAAAGTAAACTAGGAGAGAGAAAAGCCCACTTTTAGGAGGGGTTCAAAAGGGTCACACACAATTACTGGCCGTCCATATGATATTGGTGGCCTCCCAGGTGTGTACAACACAAATATGTGGTTTGGGGCAAGAAAAAGTGGCCTTAGGGTGGTCAACATTGGCTTTCAAGTGAGAAAAACGGGGGACGGAGGGCGATGGAGGAATAAAACTGGTTGTTAGAACAATTACTGGCCTCCCACCCTTCTACGACCTTCCTAACAATGAAACAGAGGTCCCTGCCAAAAATGAGCCCAAACCGATGCAAAATGAAGGTTCGGGGGCCGAAACGCGCTGCCCGAGGCCCTGAAAACTGACTGTTAGGCACCGGAAGTGGTGTTCAACCACGAAGTTGGTTTCTCGAGCCACAGTGTCCCTCAAAAGGGAGCAAATAAGATGCATGCCAAAAACCGGAGCAAACGGAGGTGGTTAAGCGGTCCCGAACCGAGGCACACGGCCAACGGCTCCGAAAAACCGAAAACCGGACTCCAAACGGGCAAAATGGCCTACGACCACGAAACGTAGCCTACGGCTACTGAGAGATGATCTACGAGAACTCTCCCTCCCTTCGGAAAGATAAAACAGAGAAAACAGAGCCTGGTTCGCAAACCGAGGTAAAGCATGAAAGAGTCCGGAAGTCCGGAGGCAAGGCTCGCAGCCGGGACTCTGAAACTTCTGAACGAGCACAGTATGCAATATCACCGAGTGCTCAACTGGTGACGTCTGAGTCTTAAGGTCGGTCAAAAATGGGGTGTCTACAGTTGCCCCTCTTTGACAGAACTCGAAAGTCATAAGTGACGGGAGTGAATGTCAAAGCCTAGAGACGACCCATTTTTGACAAGGCCGAAGACTTAGACAAACAGGAAAGATAAACAGAGATGTGCCCGCAGGCATGCCCGCAGGAAGGGGGCAAGATGCAAAATGATATACATGAAGATTTTGATAATTGGACTTATATGCTACGCGAAGCCGGTTTGAAAATTGGACTTATACGCTACGCGAAGCCGGTTTGATAATTGGACTTATACGCTACGCGAAGCCGGTTAGAAAATTGAGGATTCATGCAATGCACTGTAATGTAGTGGCTAAAATGTAATGTAATAGCTAAGAGGTAAAGGTACCTTATAGGGGCAATTGGCAATGACTTACCTCATGCTGTTGAGGATCTTTCGCTTCTCCTTGGTTGAACCGCTGGTACTACTTTTCTCCCTGACTATGGTCGCAGTTTCCCCTATTCTCCAACAGGTTGACAGACTAGGTTGGTTCAGTATCCAGAATTGAGGCGTATACACATGCTATCTCAATCTATGGGGCTGCCATACAGATTTCAAGCCAAGGATATACCTCTGGGTATTTAAACTAGACTTTAGCCTCGGAAATCCCGAACCTTTGTGTTCTGGGCATGAGCCATTCGAACTCTAGTTTTCACCGTCTCAGTTGGTCTCCTAGGAACTCACTGCAAACATAGGCAGGTGGCTATACCAGACCACGAGAAGTCATTCAGGCACGACAAACACCAAAGGAATTACACCTTTAGAGGATTTAAGGTCTCCTAGACCGGGGAGTGCACAAGACAGTGCGAATAAAGATGCAGGATTTAAGGTCTCCTAGACCAGACAGTAAAATAGATACGATGTAATAGATGTGGTGCAATAGATGCAAAGGGTGAACACACGCCAACCACGCTGGACTCGTGAGTGGAGGAAGAACAAAGAAAATCAAATCAGGAGCGTGTTCCACGCACCCTAAGATAAATTCCAAACACGCTGAAATCGTGTGAGGGAAAAGAACACTCTAACCACGCTGAAATCGTGAGAAGAGGTCCGAAACAATTGCTCAAGTGCGCACACAACGCAACTAGAGATAAAATCCAAACACGCTGAAATCGTGTGAGGAACGGGACACTCAAACCATGCTGAAATCGTGAGAGGAGGTCCAAACACAAACCGCCCAGCGTGTCTACAACGCAACCTGGGATAAATTCTAAACACGCTGAAATCGTGTAAGGAAGGGGACACTCAAACCACGCTGAAATCGTGAGAAGAGGTCCGAAAACAACCGCCCAGGTGCATACACAACGCAACCTGAGATGAATTCCAAACACGCTGAAATCGTGTAAGGAATGGAACAGGGAGAAACATAGGGACATATCCCAGTGTTTCGGAATGGTGTGAGCTTTGGAACGTATTCCGAACGCTTTTAACCGAAGAGGGGGAGACAAAGGGACGTATCCCGAGGATTAGGGACGTATCCCAAGGATTAGGGACGTATCCCAAAGGTTAGGGACGTATCCCAAGGATTAGGGACGTATCCCAAAAGTTAGTGACATATCCCAAGGATTAGGGACGTATCCCAAAAGTTAGGGACGTATCCCAAGGATAGGGACGTATCCCAAAGGTTAGGGACGTATCCCGAAGGTTTCGACAAAGGAGAAGAAACGTAGGGACGTATCCCAGTGTTTCAGAAAAGGAGAAAGAAACGTAGGGACGTATCCCGGTGTTTTGGAAAAGGGAGAGAAACATAAGGACGTATCCCAGTGTCTCGGAAAAGGAGGAGTGAAACGTAGGGACGTATCCCGGTGTTTCAAAAAGAGAGAAACGTAGGGACGTATCCCGGTGTTTCGGAATGAGAGAGAAATGTAGGGACGTATCCCGGTGTTTCAAAAAAAGGTGAAAGAAACATAGGGACGTATCCCGGTGTTTCGGAAGGAGAAGAAACATAAGGACGTATCCCGGTGTTTCAAAAAAGGAGAGAGAAACGTAGGGACGTATCCCGGTGTTTCGGAATGGTGTGAGCATTGAAACGTATTGCAAATGCTTTTAACCAGAGAAGGTCTAAATCATCGCACGCGCGAGGAGAAAGAATGATAATTGCAAGTGAAAAGGTGCATAACAATGCAAGTAATGAGCATGACAATGCTAGATAGATGTGCAAAATCAATGCAATGAATGAGCATAACAATGCTAGTGAAGTGGGTGCATAACAATGCAATTGGAACGTGCATCACAACGCGAGTGGAACGGGCGTGACAACGTATATTTGGAACAAAATGCCGAATAAAGGAATACAAGCCTTAACAAGACCAATTCAAACACAACCTCCGATTTACCTCTCAGAAGGGTCACAATATATATTTCAAAAGGATACACCTCGTGCATGCCGACTGACCATGAGCTACACATCGAAGACATGAATTGAAAATTCCGCAGAAACAATTTGAGCCGAAAGTGGGTTACTCTTGCTTATACTTCCAAAACGCAGTTACTACCTTTCTTTCCTGGCAAGGACTGGTTTTCTGAGGGAGCACGTTGATTGCCATTCTGGCTTGAAGCAGACCTGATCTTGAGCTTGAGGTAGAGGTACACCCATACTTCGGAGTAGTGACAAGGCCTGAAGAGGTACATCCGGAGTACAATCACAGAATTTGCTGAAGGTGAAACACACTCAGATGCTTCAATTTTCTCTCTTTTCTTTTGCTTCGCAGTCCGGAACCTATATAGCTTCAGATAGATCCTGATTTTATGGTTCTCACATGACCTGGGTTGAACCCTGCGGTTTTATGAAAGAACAAATCTTGTTTTGCACAAACGTGAAGAATGGCACAGCACTCTAAGCATAAAACAATTTTATTTTTGAAATTAAGAAAATAGTTCTTAACCGGGTATTGAGCCTACGACTGAACACAGTGAAAAAGACTCAACAACGAAAAACAAAAGGTAAACAACCTAAACACATCGAGACACGCTCGGAACGACTCAAGACAAGAATCGAGACAAAACAAAAGACACGACACACAGACGTGCACATGGAGCCTGTTTCACCGGGTATTGTTTCCCACCCTTTCTCATTTGTGATCCTCACATCACTCGGCCCTCAAGCTCTATTTTTCTGAAAAAGCCCTTTTCTCACTTTTTCTCTCATCGCACATCTCTCTATTCTTGAATCTCTCATTTTTCAATCCCTCCCCTGGGTGGTTGATGGATAAACTGGAAATTGTGGGCTCTTGCCGCTGGTATTCTACCAGATTTTTAATCTTGTTCACAACAGTGAGCTTCTCCCATAGAGGGGCTGCGCTACAACTGGGCGTGTAGCAAATTTGCAGCTGACATCGGTTGACGATGCTCTGCTGGGGAGTTTGGACGTGATCAGATTTGTCCAGATGAGGAAGTAGAATATCTTGATCCATTCCAACTCGTGCTTCGCACTTGGCTCGATACCTCGTTGCTTGGAGGATGAGAGAGCTTTTCGGACCTTTTGTTGTTGACTTCAGTTGTGCCCTTCTTGGCAGGTAGGGTGCCCTTCTTAGCGAGTAGTTGATGACGGGGGAAAGACAGAACACCTGACTCAACTGTGCCCCTAGTTTATCATTTTGACCATTTTTTTTGGTTTTCTACGAAAACAATTTTGACCAATATGAGAGTTAGATTAACACACTTGTTCGATTTTTGATTTGAAATCATGCAAGTCAGGCTATGAGCACTGAAAATTTTCCTATTTTGGGTCCAAGAAATGGTCCAGTTTTTGGAAAAGATGGAACAATTTTCGAGAAAATTAGTCAACCTTAGTAAAAGTTCTCAAAAACTATTTTTGCAAACGGCCAATGCTTAACAAGCACGGAACCTACTTTTGAGACGCACAACCTCAGATCTAGAGGAGAATTGCCCCTTGCTGGAGGGGAGCTGCATGGCAACGGAAAGTTGCCCCTTGTTTGAGCGGCACTGCAGTGCATTGAATGGCAATGGAAAGTTGCCCCTTGTTTGAACGGCACCGCAGCGCATTGTAGTCAGTCCTCAGAGCGACGAACACAACCAGACTCTCGAATATAGAGAAGGCAAAGATGATTGAAACCATTTCATGGACACAGTTGAATTTAAAGTATTTTACGGCTGGACTTCAGAATGAAGTTGTCTACGTATCCCAAAGATAGGAATCAAGCCTTACGTAGTTCGGGGTAAGGTACACTCTGGTACTATCCTCTCCTTTTTGGGCTCTAACTTTTGCCAAGGCGCCCGTTGCGGGTTTTCGACCTTGCGAGCTTTGTTCTTCTTTTTTTTTTTCAATTTTTTTCATTTCTTTTTTCTCTTCTTTTTTTTTTGGATTTTTTTTCTTTCTTTTTTTCTTTTCTTTTGCATTTTTTTTTTCTTTTTTTTTTGTATTTTTCTCTTGCTCTAACTTTTGCCTAGGTCGCCCTTCCGGGTTTTCGGCCTAGCGAGCCTCTCAAAGAGTAAAAGTGTAACAAGTTCATGCCAAATGGTTTTAGGGTTTTGAAGCCATCCGTATCCAGGAGAGTGGTTGTTGTATTGATTTACTGAAGAATCCATCTTCGGCTCTTCGAGCATATCTGACATTTTTGCCCTTAGTTTGAGGGGGGGCTTCTGATCTAGCTTTACAAGCTTCCTTTGATCTGATCTTCTTGATCTGACTTTGGTGCCTCTTGTTCGAGGGCTGCTTCAAAATGGCCACACAGGCCTCACGTTGTGGTTGACCGTTGAACGTTCTGAACTCAGGTTCAAGGTTTGAAAGTGAGGGGTCGAATCTCGAGGCTGAGAGCGATCCTAAGCTGTACAATCTCAAGAGCGATCCCACACAAGACTTCACAGGACCGCGCAAAATATGTTTTGAAATTTTTTTAAGAAAGCGACAAATCGCTCTCGCCGAAGACAGTGTAGAACCAATCTGGATCAAGCCAGGGTCCTTCTCAGTACTCACATTAACAAGCATGATCTCAATCATTAAGGGCTTAGCGTGCCTCTCTTTCTCTCAATTGATCAAGTTTTGTAAAACCTGAGGAATTCCTTCCTCTTCGTTTTTATCACAATGTTTCGAAAAAAGTTTTGAAATACTTAGGTCATTACAATGACTTCAAAGGCACAGAAAAGGCAGGCGAAGAGCACTGTCATTTCATTCAAACTTCTGGCACAACTGGCACAACTGGCACACGGCAGAAGCAAACACAAAGTGTGAAAATCACTGCTGTTCCATTCAAATCTGTTGGCATAACTGGCTCCAAGGCAGAAACAGACTCAAAAGAAAGCAAAAAGACAAACACAAAACAAGATAGTGATGTCCGAGGTAACACCCCCGGAATCACCCGACTCCTACACAACAGGATTGACTCGATACGACAAGACAGACCTCGACTGACTCAGTATGAAAAGACTGACTCAAAACGAAAGACCGACTCAAAACAAGACAACAGAGCTGACTCAATACCCAAGCCAGAACGTACAAAACAAGCATTCACAAATGCTCAAAACAGTACGTGCCATACGCCACATCCAAAATAAACTGAACGCCGCCTGCAGGTGGTTCATCCCCCGATCACAGTCACATTATCCCCCCACAGGTTCACTGATCAAGTGCCGATAGACTTTGCAGAGCTTGGTGCGACGATGACCTCATTGTCAATCAGATTTTGTATCTCGTGACGAAGACGGACGCAACCGTCAGTGTCATAACCGATTTGTTGATGGAAAGCACAGTACTTAGTCGGGTCATGCTTTGCAGGGAGAGGATCGGGTAGGGGCCGTTGTTCTAACGGTTTCAAATGTCCTTTCCTGAGTAGGACCCCTAGAGCTTTAGACAAAGGCATAAAGAGCGGGGTGAAAACCCTCTTGCCTCGGGGTAGATAGTCTGAAGTTCGGGGGTTTGGATTGGATGCACCAACAAAGGGGGTGGCTGCTCTTGGTGTGGTGGTGGCGACCATGCCCACTTCAGAAGATCTTGCAGCTGCATCACCGCTGGTGGTCGCATTCGAACTGCGGGTAAATGCCCTCCTGGGCTGCTCCTTCTCCTGATCAATAAGGCCCTGCTTCATAGCATCCTCGATCTGTACCCCCATCTCATGCAGATCTGAAAAGGTAGGGAAGGGGAGCACGATCATTTTCTGCATCAGTTTGGGTTGGAGGTTGCGCACAACCATCCTTATCTGGTCTTTGTCGGAAGGCCTTGTAGCCATCATCGAGGCCTTTGCTCTCCACCTCATCACAAACTCTGAAAAACCCTCCTTTGGCTCTTGGCGGGTGACTTCAAGATCACGAGTTGTGACCTCAATCTGTGTGTTGTAGGAGTATTGATCACTGAAGGCCTCAGCCATTTCTTCCCAGTTTTGTTTCACAGAGTTCTCCAATTTCGCATACCAGATTACGACTATCCCAGACATGGTTCGACCGAATAGTGATAGCTTCTGGGCTGTGGTCAAACCCATTGGTCTTAGGATATCAGAAAACAGGTGGAGGTGCACCATTGGGTCTCCAGAGACATCGAATCAATCGATATGTGGCATCTTGAACCGATCTGGCAATGTCACCACTGAGTCGGTATAACCATCCTCTATGTCCGGAATGGATTGAGCTCCTTGAGACTTCTTGAATAGTTTTTCCAGTTTGCTCACTTTCAACGCTGTGGGGTCCACCTCGAGCGCAAAAGGGGAATTCGGTAGGTTGGTTTGTGCTTTAGATAGCTGGGGTAGAACCGGGGGTGGGGCTAGCCTGACTGGAATGTCCGTATCATCCTGGACGTGGGTTGCCTCCCCGAGTATAGGAACTCTTGGTGGGGGAGGAGCCTGGCGTGAAGTAGATACTCCAGTTTGCTGCTCTAACCTGGCAATTGTCTCTGCCTGCTGGGCTATAGTCGCGGCTTGTTGCTTGGCGAATTCCGCTTGACGGACAGCATCTTGCTGCATGGTTTTCATACTACCCTGGAGTTGGCGCACCATCTCTTCCAGACTCGACATATTGTCCTGAGCAGCTGGTATATCTGTGTCTGCAGTAGGCTCAGAAATCTCAACCTGGCTGTTCAAAGACCACTGAGCTGGTAGCTGCTGTACTGGTGGTCTGTGCATGACCGACCTTTTCACCCTGCCTCTGGTAAAGGAACACTGATTGCCTTTGAACTGAATCTCTGACCTGACAATGTCTATCAACACAAGTTTGGTGTACCCGGGGGATATTGGAGCCCTTTGAAGCTATGGTTCCCAGGCTACCTAGCAAAAGAGAAAACATGTAGCATCTCAGCCCGATTTCATGATTACCCATATGAGCAGAGCTGAATGACTGTGCCTCCTACAGAATTCTGTCCAAAATTCTGCCCGTAAACTGATACCCTCAGGTGAACTGAATCCCAAAGTACTGAACTGGTGCCCGCAGGCCTGATGCCCAAACTACTAAACTGCTGCCCGCAGGCCTGATGCCCAAACTTGTAGACTGATACATGCATTCCTATAGAGACGTACTCTAAAAGCACATAGCAGACAAGTGAGAGCCAAAACACCCCTATGTTGGGGTAGGGTTTCCCTGTCCTATTTTGTCAGGAGCTAGGGTTTCACTACGCACGCAGCGGTTTCAAACAACCTAGAAACGGGTAAGCAACCTGTCCTAGCTTGGAATGGTCACTATGGATTCCGAATATGCACTAGGTCGAATGGTCAAAAAGGGTGCCCCGGTAAAACCGGGGTTTGTGTTCCCATACTGGCAGAGCCCACAACCGGTCAGCCTTATGGTCATGTCTTGACAAGACAAGCCTTCGGCAAACCGTTCAGGAATAGCAGATGGCAAACACGGTGTCCTAGGCGCACCAATGCAAATGCAATGCAAAGAAACACACAAGTGTAGTCAAAACCAGATATCATGAGTTCGAGTCAAGTTCTCTAAGTCCCCAGCAGAGTCGCCAGAAACTGTAGACGTCCCCGAATGCCCCGGGAGGGTGAGTCCCGTTCTGTTCATTTGGGGTCACTACAGCTCGGACTCTCAAATTGTCACGGTTCTTAATCTGAACCAAAGAGTCCAAATCCGGCAAATCGTTTTGAGAAAACAGATTTTTGAAAGAAGTGCCAAACATGGACTGCTTTGCCAGATACAGAGTCGCCACCTAAATATTTTATTTTGGGGGAATTTAGGAAACCCTGACTCATTGCCTAAGGCCACATGTCCGTCATCACCAAAGTTGCCTCAGCTCGGGAACTTGGGTACGATTGGGGAAGGTCACTTCATGAGCACCCCCGCTCGCCCGATCAAAGATCGGCCTTTACTAACCATGATATCTAGTTTTGAAAACATTATGCGTTCTTATTCCGGTAATTAGCCTAGAATTACTATGTGATGCGCACAGCATACAAGTATAGACTGGATCGCCTGAATTGGAACAAAACATTTCATGTTTGTTTATTTGAAAATGGTTTGATGGTGCTACCCGCAAGTAGGCTAAGACTTGGATTTGCCACCCTCAGGTGGGCTTAGAAAAATATGATTTTGCCACTATCTAGTGGGCTTAAAACACACATTTGATGAATTGTTCCAATTCAAATAACCCAACCTTCACCAACAGGCATTCAGGCAGTTATATCACATAAGCAATTAGCCTCATGGTAAGCATGCTATCATGGCAGTCACTCACACACATGCAAGGATGCTAAAGCATAAAAACTTATCGAGTACTCCAAGCCAAAACAGAAGCTAATTAGAAATCCATGCATGATCCTAATTATACAGAAATGCCTAATGCAACATATGCAAAGATGCAACTATAGCAGGCTCGGCTATTCTAAACATGGCATATGAAATGCTACAGCTAACATGTATTCAATTTG
Organism: Camellia sinensis; assembly: GCF_055761805.1. Taxonomy (NCBI): domain Eukaryota; kingdom Viridiplantae; phylum Streptophyta; class Magnoliopsida; order Ericales; family Theaceae; genus Camellia; species Camellia sinensis. Next base: position 107,777,982 of record NC_138962.1, read on the forward strand.
GAATTGAAAATACAATGCAGTTAATATGATGCGCCGAGCCCGGTGCATGCAGAACAGATGAATGAATGCAAACATGCTATTATACTGTATGCTAATTGAAACATGCCCTAATCTAACCATCATAAGCTGGTAAATAAAAGGGAGAAAGACGTGGGGTTGGAAGACATGCATCACACTCACGCACACTTATTACAACATTGCCCTCGCTCGGAGGGTCCGAATAAATAATATACAGTCCCAAATAAATAGTACAGTCCAAATAAATAATACAGTCCAAATGAATACCGAATTCTAATTGATTAACAAATTAAACTAAGAAAGCTGTAAACTAGCATGCAAGCTAGGGACTGCCTCGACTCCGCTCCGGATGATGTATGATGCATGCTCGGGTTGCTTAGCACAGAAATCCACTGCGATGCCCCAATTAGCCTCTGTTTGCGATTGATGCCGGAATGCTGTGCAAGGCTTTTGAAAGGCTACTGATTCTTGATTTGCTGCAACAGAGAGCAGGAAAAGGGCATGGCAATGTATTTTCACAAATGTATGCATGTCTCGATCCTCGTGCCACCAATCACGCATCTCGATGCATGATGGCCAAGGAGTCGAATTGTGCAACTCAATATAGAATGAATGCATATGAAAACACAACAAGACCTAACTCCATCATGGGCAATCCAGAGTGTCGGTGACAGGGAATTGAGACACGCTCCGTCACTCGAAGTACGAAACGTCCCTCGTTTCCCGTGCTCGGGCTAACTCCTATCCCAAGCACGATGCAATATGCATGATATGCATGAAATGCAACTAACATACAACCTAACATACACAATGCTATGAAATGGCATACACGATGCACGAGATAACATGGCATACACAATGCGCTAACATACAACCTAGCATACGCAATGCTATGAAATGAAATGGCATACACAATGCATAATGGACTTACACCAACATGAGTGGACCTCAGCCACACTCACATAACAGGCCATACGATGAAAATGAGACAACTCGAAATGCATGCACACGTGCACGCAAACTGAGGATCGACCCTAAGGCACGAATGTCACTATACCAAAGCATGGAAAGGTATGAAACACGATACAAAACAGCCCCAGAACATGGAAACATGGCACCCGATACATGGAATGAGACCCGAAACATGAAATTAGGTACATGGAATGACCTATGGCTATGCAAAGCATGCATTATTTGAACATGAAGTGTGAAGACAGAATGAAGAAAGTCCCAAAACAAGAATATTTACATTTTTAAGCAAGGCCAAATAATGAACACAAATAGGACTAAGCTAGCATGCAAAAATGGCCCCAAAAGAGAGATAAAGAAGCAAGTAGCAGCTGCTGGCCCAAAAAATGAAGAGTCCTTTAAAAAAGTTGAAAAGGGGCTCAAAACAAGGCATTTTACAGTTTATGGCCGAGCCCAAAACAGTGCACAAGTAAGCTTAAAATACTATGCAAGAAATAGGCCTAAAAGAAGGTTTAAACACAAAGTGTAAAAAGGGAGTCTCAAACAAGAAAAGACCATTAATAAAACATGAAGAGGGGATCAAAATATGACTATTTTCAGTTCGGCACGGAGCCAAAAAATACAAGCACAAGGGGCCAACAAAACATGCAAAAATAAGGCCAAAAGAGGGATAAAGAGGTAAGTGACAAAAGGAAGCCTCAAAAAGTGAATAGTCCTTCAACAATGTTAAAGAAGGACTCAAAATAAGCCACTTTTCAGTTTATAACCGAGCTAAAAACAGTTTACAAATAGGCCTAAAATACTATGCAAGAAAGAGGCATACAAGAGAGGTAAAGAAGAAAATGTAAAAAGGAAGTCTCAAACAGGGAGAGGCCCTTAAAAAAACATGAAAAGAAGCTCAAAATAATGCTATTTTTAGTTAGGGTCAGAGCCCAAATATGCAAGCAAGTAGAGCTAATATATTGAGCAAAAATAGGGCCAAAGAGAGGGATGGGAGACTTACCCTTGAAGACCAATGCTTTGACAACTCTTGGACCAAGTTTGGTGGCTCCTTAGCTCTGGAAAACTGCTCCAAGTGGATGGAATGGATGGTGGTGGTGTGGTGCTAGGTGGTGGTGTAGAAATGGTGCAGGGTTTGGGAGGTTTTGATGGTTGGAGTGTAGAGAGAGAGAGAGAGATACAATGTAGGAGCTCAAAGCAAATTTTTGTAACCCTTCAAATGGGAGCTGGAGGACCTGATATATAGGCAAAAGTGTGGGAAAAAAGGGGGGGAAATGAATTCAAGTTTCCCCCCAAAAGTGCAGCCCCCCGGATACACAATCTGGGGGGAAACAAAATACATATTTGTAATGTACCAGAGGAGGGGATCATGGCCGGCCGGCTATTGAAGTTGCAGGTGGCCGGCCGGCCCTTCCCATGGTCGGTCGGCCAAGGGTCAAAAGGGTCAAGAGGTATTAGTGGCTGGCCACCCCAGATTGGTGGCCTCCCATGTGTGCACAACAGAACCATGTGGTCAAAAACTAGAGAAAGTAAACCAGGAGAGAGAAAAGCCCACTTTTAGGAGGGGTTCAAAAGGGTCACACACAATTACTGGCCGGCCATATGATATTGGTGGCCTCCCAGGTGTGTACAACACAAATATGTGGTTTGGGGCAAGAAAAAGTGGCCTTAGGGTGGTCAACATTGAAGTGTTTTATTGATACAACACTAAAATGTGTATCAATCTGGAAGTATGAAGTGTTTTGATTTGAGCTTGAGTCTCATATGTTTGTTGTAAGTTTGGCCAGGTTCTGAGCGATGTTGATAAAATTGGAAAGTAAAACATGTGTTAGACAATAGTGTCATGAAGCTGTAAAATGAAGTAATTGATTATCTTGGTTAACCATCTGTTGAATGTTATTGCTTTATTCATTGCTTATATGTGGTTTAGTATATCTCTACTGGGCTGTGGCTCACCCTTTATGGGAACATCATTTTCAGGTTCAGGTGATAAGCTACCTCCAAGGACTTAGCTTGGGAGGGTTCAGTTTCTGGATTTTGAAGAAGACTATCTTTAGTTAATTGTCTTTATTAATTAGTACATGTAAACATTCAATCCTAGGGCTTTTCTTGTATTGAGTTAGAACTCATATTTTGTATCCAAGTGTTGGCTTGGAAGGATGTAAGCCTGTAGGGCATTTTATTCGATGTTACATGTAATGCTTCTATTTAGTAATACTCTGATGAATGAATTGATAATTGTTTTCTTTAAATAATGCATGTCAATGATATATACATATAATGGGTTTATTTTTGAGGGCGTTACAATAACCATAATGAACAGGAGGCCCTTCAGCATTATATCAATCTCTATGTTTCAGAAGAATCATTCTACATATATGTATTTGTCTTTTTCCAGAATAAGATGACAGCTTTGAATATATATATATATATATATGGTGCAGATATATTATGTATGTCCATATATATGTATTTGTCTTTTTCCCTTAGACAATTTTATACTTGACTCCATAGTTTTTTTTTTTTTTTTTTAAATTTTTATTTTGGCAGGTATTATGTTCCAAGGTCCAAACTAGCATTTTGCCCTGGGAACATCTACTAAACTGAATACAGAAGCCGAACTCTGTTCAAGTAATTGTGCTTCTACATCATTTATACAATCACATAACAAAACATACTCTCTCTCAAGAATGCTCTTGAAAAGTGAATACCATGTGAACACTCAGTTAGGCCATGTGGCACAGAGTAGAAGAAAGTTAAATTCTAATAAATCAGCTACCTAACCACCTACAAATGAGATGTGTATCCAAGGACTTAAAACAAGGCTCAGGACTTCTTCTTTCATATGTATTCATGTTGTTTCATTAAAGAAACTTCTACACTGGCAAAAAAACAATGTACAAGTTAATAGCTGAAATAATTGATCGGTGGGACGTCTAATGGACTGGAGAATTGGATAAAACAGAAATTGTGCTGATTTAGCTATACTATGATCAAAAAGCTACAACTCCAATTGTTTATTGGGGCAGTATGCAATAAAATACAGTAGAAGCATCATGGTTTCGATTAAAAAAAATCAACTATCTGATTACATTCTGTAACTTGGAGTGCCCAAGAAATTGTAATAAAGCTGTGAATGCCGACAGTGCATGGGATGTTAACTGCTGAAGTGTGAGCAAGTTGGATGGTGTTGGACCTCTTGCATGAGTTACTTCTTTTTTTCATTTGGATAAAACAGAGACAGCTAATAATAGGAATGTTCTAGAAGGATAGGAAGTTTAGCAGGAAGGGTCCATCCAAAATATTCATCCACTATGTTGTCAGCCTCAAATGCTAAAGCATTAACCCAACAGTTTGCTTCTCGTCTCTTCCAAGAACGCCGTAAAGGATTCAAGCTGTTGCAAATTATATTAATCTCCTCCACAATGTCTCCAATAACTGAAATATCTCCTGAACAATTCTGAAGAAGAATCTTCAATGCAAAACTGTATACCACAAAGCATAGGGCTTCAATATGACCTAATCAACATCCAATACAAAAGGTTAGAAGGCAATTTTTAATTTTTTACCCTAAATTTAGTGGAGATAATTTTTAATTTTTTACCCTAGAACTTAGAAGGCAAGCAAATTTGATTAATAAAAAAAATTGAAATTAGCAACCAAGCTCAAGCTCTTTTGAAGGAAAACACAAGTAAAGGACCAAACTATATCATTTCATTAACTATCATTACTTGGAAGTCATTTCATTTTTTTTCCAACTTAATTAAGCTATTTCATCTCATATTAAATGACTTCTTACATGGTCTCAAAAGACAACTACGAATTGATTATTGCAAGTTCTGCCATAACGCCATTTTTTTACAATTAGACAAATTTCCCCTTTTGTCAAATTATTGGAACAAATAGGACCTTCTTGTAGTAAAAATATTACAAAATTTTCATGTTCCTATGAGATGCAGGATTGGGGTTATATGTCAATTCTTCCAACTTTTTGAATTTTTTTGATGAAAACCATTTTGACAAAATTGTGTAATAACTAACATGGTTAATAGATGAAAGAATGCTAGAGTTTGCCTTGGATTTGGATTCTCAAATGTAGTCTACCATGCAAGGAGAAGGGTTTTAAAACATGTGATATTAAACATATTTACTGAAGTTTCAATGATCAAAATTCTCGCCTTTGAAGAGTGTATAGTAGGAAGGCTTTTTCAATTATAGTCTGTGGAAATGACTTCTTTCTCAATTTTCTTGATATATCTCTTATTTATTTATAGGGGGTGACCACTGGTTCAATGGTAAAACCTTGGCCTAATAACTTTGAGGTCATGGGTTCAAGTCAAAGTTAGGTGTATACACAATCTTTCCCCTCCCAAACACACATTAATGTGTACTAATTGTTTTTTTTTTAATCTCTTATTTATTTATCACTAACAAGAGTTTTCAGCATTATTGTACAAAAGTAAATCAACATATTCAATAAAAAAAGCTAATAACATTTCTAAAACTCATAAAATAGCAACCAATTGCATCCTAAATTGTTAGTATGTGTAGAATTATTCATATTTCTTCACAAAACATTGAACAAAAAAAAAAAAGAAGATCGCATTCAAAGTCACAACTGCAGATTTGTAATAGAGTCAGGAAGTTGTCCTCTCTAGAATAAAAATAAATATAAAAATTAGCATTTCAATAGAAAAATGGAACGACTCAATAGTTCTCATCTTGGAAATTTGAAACGGGAAACGAATACCATGTCCTAATCAAATTACTAAACCAATTAATTTGTAGCTGTTAGAAACATTATGAAGCCAATCCATGATGTCATACATTATACTAGCAAAAATTTATTTCTTAGTGATAAGAATGAGATGGAGGTCACGCAGCATATACTGACCGATAAAATAAAACTGCAAAGACTAGAAATGATTGAAACGTACTCTTTTCAACCAATCATAAAAGGAGATCCTCATTACCAAATACAAAAATGAAAATCTCCATTCATAACTTGAAATAGTTCTTACTTTCCTCTAAGGTGTAAAATAATACGGATTAAATACCAAATGAGAATGAAGTTCATCCATTCTGTAGTGGCATATAGATATAGATAGAAAAGGAAAAATAAATATTTGAAAGGGAAAGAAAGAGAATGAACATAAAAACAGTGTTTTTTTTTTCTTCTCAATTCGAGCTGCTCTACTTTTTCTCTTTTCTCCTCTCTGAATTCTTCTTCTTCCCTGCTACTTCCTTCCATCTTTCCATTACTAAAGCTTTATTCACCTATTTTTTCTTTTATGTTTCCTGCTAGAATACTTTTTGGGGTCACCATGTGTTCATTCAGTGTACTAGAAATTTCCACATTTACAACAAAATGGAATCCTGGGCTAGGCTAGGTGACCTTCAATCGGATTGTCTTAGAGAAAAGGCTCGGATTGCCACCCCAAGGATGACTCTTGGTTCGATATTGGATCCAACAGGCTTATTCCCTTGAGACCTTTGTCGTAGGTTACTTGTTATTCTTAGTACCCAGATTATAATGATGATTATGTTGTTGTCTAATTTAAGTGGAGAATGTCATTTGTTAGAGACATGAATACTTTTAACCATTAAACTGTGGAACCTCGTTTTTGGATCAAATTGTTTTTATCAAAACTGTATGCCAATCTAGTTTCTGTTATATACATGTTATTTTGGAATGGAAGCTTATTTTCAAAACTGTATTTACTATCCATGCTTCTACTCACTGAGCTATCAGCTGACTTAGTTGTTTACCATTTCCAGGTGATAGAAGGACTTAGAATGGACTCATGGTGTAGTGGGGACTCAATTGCATGGACCTCTAGAACATTCATTTTTTTTTTCTTTTTAGATTGTTATGTCAATTTTGTGCACACTTTTTGATTGAAATTCATTTAGGATTATTTTGTTATGTGGGTTGTTTGTGTCCCATTGGTTTAGATGGTATTGATTAGGGTTGGTTTTGCCCATTTATACTTGTGACATATCACTGGATTGAGTTTTAATTTATTTATTACTGGACTATTATTACATTTATTCTATGTGATTATGGATTCGTGTTTAGGCTTACGTGTGCCTTGGACTAAGGCCCTGCAGGCCACGACCAGTCATGCTCGGGTTTGGGGTGTGACAGAGATCACATATGAAATTGATAAGATATTTGAAGAATTCAACCAAATATCTAAATTCACGTATGCAAATATTTTGTATCCCATAATGAATCGCTTTGCTTGACTTCTACAAATTGAATCTATGCTTTCATTTATTGCATCCATTGTGGATTAGAGGGGCGGAATGGTATTTATATTATGTCAAATATCAGCCTCCCTTGCTTTATTTTGGAATTGGTTAGATTTTACTTCTCATTTGTATTTGTCTCTGAAACAGCCACAAAACAATCCACTAAGAAGATATAAAGGAATTACACAGGTATACTCTCAATTACCTAGCGAATCCACGCCCGAATTGAACCAACCTCTATGTGTCTCTTCCAACCCCGTCTTCACCTCGGAATTGTCTTGACGATGAGCCACTCCGGAATCCACAAAAGCTTCAGGCTCGAATTCTTCAGAACCCACCGAAGAACAACTTTCTCTTTTGTGTAGAACAAACAAATAATCCTTTGATGTATACTCTTTAAACCATGAGTTGAATACTCAATCAAAACATCAAAGAAAACTAGCAAAATATCCCCAGATATAAACCTTAGAATCCAAAAAGAAGATCTGGAGAAGTTGTCCAAGTTTTGGGAGAAACCCAACTACTTATAGAAAACCAGAGTAATCCTAGTTTTGGAAGAAAACCAATTCCTTATAGAAATCCAAAGTAATCCTGGATTTGAAGAAAACCAATTCTTTATAGAAATCCAAAGTAATCCTGGATTTGAAGAAAACCAATTCCTTATAGAAATCTGTGTTCGCGCGGTCCGCTCAAAATTGTGTGATTCATATAGGCTTCACGCTCGAGCGGAAGTTTCCACGCTTGAGCGGAGAATCACACCATCCAGTACTTTTTCAGGCGAAGCAAAGATGCTGTGAGCTTGCAATCCTCGCTCGAGCGTCACTATCCCCGCTTGAGCGGGACGACCAAAATTGGAAAATTTGGAAAACTAGATCCTGTTACAACCTCGGTTTTGATCCATGGAAATTGACAAAGGCACGATTCGGGTTGGATTCGCGTCTAATAAACTCATAGCCTCACTGAAATAAAAGGTGCGAAAACAAATACAACTGAAAGGAGTTTTGTCAAACGGGGTTGCCAAGAATAAAACCTAACAGTCTCCTCTAGAATTAATATGGGAGATACTTCACATGACAAAATCAGAAGTCTAAAAGTTTCTAATTCTTAATTCTAATTTTATGTTTTTTGTTTCTATATTTCTCTCAAATTGGTTTCGCTTTTTATTTAATTTTTTTTCCCTCTTTTTTGGCCATACTTGGTTATTTGCATATGTATATGTCAATTTCATTATTTTTTCCATCCATCTTAGAACAACAGCAACATAAATTTTATATAAAAAAACGTATTGCAACTGCATGTAGGGTTCCAACTAGTATTAATAAAATCATAGAAACTATCCCAAATTAATAGTGCAACTTTTTTTAAAGTCGATCTTCTCAAAATAAGAAATTGGAAGTTTTTCAAAATATATGGGGCCATTTCCTATGTAGACCTTGTAAAAATAAAATAGTGTGAGTGTTTTTGATGGCCCTATATATCAAATCATCAACAACCTTTTTTCTTAGGTATGCATTGCATACCATATGCAAGGCTCCCAAACATTCCTTATACGTTTATTGTTTTAGGTTATGTAAGTTTATGTTAGTACTTATACAAATTTGTGTTAACACTTATACATTGTTGACCTGCTAAGCAGGTCAACTTACAAGTAAAACTAATAAAATAATAGATTATATTATATACGTGTAAGTATTTTCACAAAAATGCATAAATTTTTACAAAAATACTCAAGTTTTTTGTCAAAAAATTTAGAGCAACGCGAAAATGAGTAAATTTTCACAAATCACGTAAGTGATTTCATAAAAATGCGTAAGTGAACATAAATACATGTAATTCCCTGAAGGAAAACTTTAATTTCAGAATTATGCGTAAATTTTCACAAATCACATAAATTATTTCAAAAAAATACGTTATTTTCACAAAAATGCGTAAGTTTATTCTCAAAAATTTAGAACAACACAAAAATGCGTAAGTTTTCACAAACTATGTAACTGATTTCACAAAAATGCATAGTTGAACACAAATACGTGTAAGTTCTTGGAGAAAACTTGAATTTCACAAAAATGCGTAAGTTTTCACCAATCAAGTAACTTATTTCAAAAAATGCGTAAGTTTTCACAAAAATGCATAAGTTTATTCTCAAAAATTTAAAACAACACAAAAATGCATAAGTTTTCACAACTCACGTAAGTGCTTTCACAAAAATGCGTAAGTAAACATAAATACGCGTAAGTTCTTGGAAGAAAACTTGGATTTCACAAAAATGTGTAAGTTTTCACAAATCACGTAAGTTATTTCAAAAAAATGCATAAGTTCATTCTCAAAAATTTAGAACAACACAAAAATGCAAAATTTTCACAAATCACGTAAGTCATTTCACAAAAGTTTTCACAACTCATGTAAGAGATTTCACAAAAATTCGTAAATTTTCACAAAAATATGTAACTTTGTTCCCAAAAGTTTAGACCAACACAAAAATGCGTAAGTTTTCATAAATCACGTAAGTGATTTCACAAACATGCATAAGTCAACACAAATACGAGTAAGTCCTTGGAAGAAAACTCGAAATTCACAAAAATGAGTAAGTTTTCACAAAAATGCATAAGTTTGTTTCCAAAAATTTTAAGCAACACAAAAATGCATAAATTTTCACAAATCACGTAAGTGATTACACAAAAATGCGTAACTTCGTTTCCAAAAATTTTGAACAACACAAAAATGAGTAAGTTTTCATAAATCACATAAGTGATTTCACAAACATGCGTAAGAGAACACAAATACAAGTAAGTTTCTAGAAGAAAATTTGGCTTTCACAAAAATGCATAAATTTTCACAACTCGCACAAGTGATTTTACAAAAAATGCGTAACTTTGCTTCAAAAAATTTAGGACAACACAAAAAATGCCTAAGTTTTCTGAAATCCCGTAAGTTATTTCACAAACATGCGTAAGTGAACACAATTACAAGTAAGTCCCTGGAAGAAAACTTGGATTTCACAAAAATGCGTAAGTTTTCACAAGTCACATAAGTGATTTCACAAACATGCGTAAATGAACACAAATACGAGTAAATCCTTGGAAGAAAACTTGGATTTCACAAAGTGCATAAGTTTTCACAAATGCTGTAAGTAATTTCACAAAAATGCAAAAGTTTTCACAAAAATGCATAACTTTGTTTCCAAAAATTTTGAACAACACAAAAATGCATAAGTTTTCACAAATCACGTAAGTGATTTTACAAAAATACATAAGTCAACACAAATACGAGTAAGTCCCTAGAAGGAAACTTAGATTTGAAAAAAATGTATAAATTTTCACAACTCATGTAAGTGATTTCATAAAAATGCGTTAGTTTTCACAAAAATGCGTAATTTTGTTCTCAAAAATTTTGAACAACACATGAAATTATGAGAGTCAACCCCCTATACTTTTAGTCAAATTTCACTTTGGTCCTTACATAAGTGTCAATGTCCTATTTCTGTTACTAAATCGTTTAAATCTTTAATAAAATCTAGTCATGTGATAAGAATGTGACTATAACATGAGGGTAAGAAAGGAAAACCATCTACATTTTTCACCAATACACACTTTATCTCTAAATTTATATCAAAATATGACTGTATTAAGCTAAAACAAAACGCAGATTGTGAAAAATTAAGAAGGTGAACTGGGGTTTTGCATAAATTGGAATCATGAAACACTATTTGTCACAGTAACACAGTCTTCTGTCTATTCATTTTTCTTTCTCTTTGACTTCTTTGTCGCATTTTTTTTTATTTCAAAAACTCTACTTCTTGCCTGTTCATCCTAATTTTTTTCCATACGAACATATATATATATATATATATATTGTGTTATATAATTCTTATGTGCTTATCACGTAGGATAAAGTGTATTGGTGGAAAACATAGATGATTTTTCTCTCTTGCTCTTATTTCGTAGCCACATTTTTGCCACATGACTGGATTTATTAAAAATTTAAAAATAAAGTAACAGAAGAGGGACATTGACAGTTGTATAGGGACCAAAGTGGGGTTTGAGTAAAAGTGTAGGGGGTTGATTGTCATGATTTTATGTGTAGAGACCAAAGTGGGATTTGATCAGAAGTATAGGGGGTTGACTATTATGATTTCATTTGTAGGGGCCAAAATGAGATTTGGTGCAAAGTGCAAGGGTTGAAAGTGTAATTTACGCTTTCATAAATCATGCAAGTGATTTCATAAATATGCGTAAGTGAACACAAATACGAGTATGAAACAACCTAAAAATTTAAGTTATCTCTTAAATTTTATATTAATTATAAATGAGAAAAACTCTAAATATTTAATTAATATCATAATTAATTATGATAATAATAGTGGTAATAATAATAAAATTAAATAATTGATTTTATGATTAGGAGTTATTATTTTATTAATTAGAATTAATCTAATTGCTGTGGATAAGTAAAAGAAAAAAAATATATAAAAGGATAATATTGAATCTAACAAAGGTAACACGTGTCGGTTATCGGGGCTTTCTATGGCTTGTTGCCCACGGTTGCTATAGCGACCCCGGTCTTTTCCCATTTGATTATTGTATCCGGACTGTTCCGTAGATTCTGTCATTGTATAATTGTTGTTGTTGTTGTTCCTTATTTTCTCATTTGGAATTATAGGATGTGTTGGGCAGGTTTGTTCAGGTTGGTTGGGTTTAGAAACCAAGTGTTGTTGTCCAGAATTTTGGTTATTCGCTCGAGCGAGGAGTTTGTCGCTCGAGCGAGATGTTGTTTTGGTTCTTCGCTCGAGCCGGGGTTTGGTAGCTCGAGCGAGAGTTTGCATCTAGGTTGGACCTGTAGCTTTGCGTTCTTGGCTCGAGCGAGCTTTTCTTCGCTCGAGCGAGTTAGTTTGTTCTTCGCTGGAGCAATAGTTCCTTCGCTCGAGCGTGAGTCTGGTTTCAGACCTGAGGGTTTGAGTTCTTCGCTCGATCGAGCTTTCTTTCGCTCGAGGGAGCTTTTGGGTTGTTGGCTCGAGCAAGGCTTCCTTGGCTCGAGCGTAGATTCTCTGTGTCTGGTCGCTCGAGCGACCAAGTATTCGCTCGAGCGAGCCTGTCCAGTTTAAATACACAGCAGCGGGTTTTGATCAGTCTTTTTCATATTCTTTTGATTCCAAACCCTAGGTTCGACCTCTCTCTCTCCCTACTCACCTTCTCTCTTAGGTTTGATCTGTTTAGAGAGTGTTTCAACCCTAGTTGCTTTATTAAAAAGATAGAGGGAGTCAAGAGCTTTCAATTAATCTGAACATTTGGCAATTTGGAGCATTTTGGTCTTTGGGCACTCATCTCTGTCCTCACCATTTGGGTTGTTTTCTCTAAGGTAGGGATTTCCTACTCCAATTTATAGGTTATGTTCTAAGTTTTGGTATTTTAATATGTTGGGAATACTTTGGTAAATTTTGGGAAAAACCCTAGTTGAATTATTGAATTGATTTGTATAAGTAACTCATGGAATTGGGAAAAGATGGTTAAATTCATGGAATTGGGGAATTCATTGATTAAATGGCATAATTGGATAATTTGAATCATTTGTCTATTGAATTGTGGACATAGTTATTTTCAGTTTAGAAATAACTGTTTTGGGCTATCGGTGGAGGATAGTCGTGATTGTTGTAGACATTGCATGTGGATTAGGATTAACTGAAACTAATCACATTGGTTAAGTCATAAATTTTGACTATTGCATTGATAGAAAATACGTGTATTGATTGAGCATTGCATTTGCATACATTGTTTTGTGTGTGGGAGGAGATAGGGGATGTACTCCACGGTTTAGGGGAAGATAGGGGATGGACCTCTAAACCGGATTTTGTTTGGGAGGAGATAGGGGATGGACTCCATTAGCATCACTTTTATGTGTGCTTATTTATATAGAAGTGTTTTATTGATACAGCACTAAAATGTGTATCAATCTGGAAGTATGAAGTGTTTTGATTTATTTGAGCTTGAGTCTCATTTGTTTGTTGATATTGGAAGGATGTGAATACGATATATGTAATTCACTGTTGTAAGTTTGGCCAGGTTCTGAGCCATGTTGGTAAAACTGGGAAGTAAAACGTATCTTAGACAATAGTGTCATGAGACTGTAAAATGAAGTAATTGATTATCCTGGTTAACCATCTGTTGAATGCTATTGCTTTATTCATTGCTTATATGTGGTTTAGTATATTTCTACTGGGCTGTGGCTCACCCTTTATGGGAACATCATTTTCAGGTTCAGGGGATAAGCTACCTCCAAGGACTTAGCTTGGAAGGACTTGGATTCTGAAGACTATTTTTCTGTTGTTTGCTTTTATTTGATAGTACATGTAAACACTCAAGCCTAGGGCTTTTCTTGTAATGAGTTAGAACTCGTATTTTTGTATCCAAGTGTTGGCTTGGAAAGATGTAAGCCTGTAGGGCATTTTATTCGATTATTTAGTAATACTCTGATGAATGAATTAATAAAATGTCTTCTTTAAATAATGCATGTCAATGATATATAATGGGTTAATTTTGAGGGCGTTACAACTTGGTATCAGAGCGTACCGGGTTTGAACACTTTGGGTACGTGGGAAGTGATTAGTATCACATTGGGTTCGTCTCGTTTGATAGAGACTTAGTGTAATGTTATATGCTTATGTGATAACATGTTTATGTGATTATGTGGGTATGGAATGTAGTTTCTAGGATGTTGATTGGACCCTTGAGTTTCTAGTAGTCTTGTTGGAAAGGCACTTGATCACTGCTGCTTCCAACCGGAACTATAGTAACGCATTGGGACTATCATTATCCGGGAATGAAATTCGTAGGTGCTTATGTGATTATGTGCTTACGTGGAATGAATTATTGTTGTCCATTGTATTAGGACGCGAGTGTTTAGCTTCGGCACATTTATTAATGTGCTAATGTCTTTGTTTCCTTTATTAGGATGTCAGGACGAGGACGAGGACGCGGTAGGCGTGGTAGGCCGGGTAGGCAGGAGTTGCCTGTGCCAGAAGAGATTCCGGCAGTTCAAGAGGGAATTGGCCAGGCCAATGTGGCCGAGCCAGTAGGCCAGCAGGCTATGGGCGCTCTAGCCCGAGAGATAGCAGGGGCATTCAGGGAGTCAGTAGGCATTCTCAGAGCTGAGAATCAAGCTCAGGCTGTTATTGCGGATGCAGGACCTTCCTTTCTGAAGAGGGAGTTCTTTCGGTCTAATCCGGATGAATTTGTGGGTGATCCTAAAGAGCCACTTAAGGCAGATGAATGGCTCGAACAGACAACGAAGACGTTTGAGATGCTTGGCATCGAAGACGAGGGGTTGAAAGTGACCTTGGCATCTTTCCAGCTGAAGGGGGATGCGGGTCAGTGGTGGAAGTTTACTAAGGGGCGTATAGGAGGTACGTGGGAGGCTTTTGTGAATGCTTTCCAGGAGAAGTTTTTATCTCCGGCAGTTAGGGAGAAGCTGCGAGACCAGTTTTGTCAGCTTAAGCAGGCAAGTTCTTCAGTGGCCGAGTTTGAGGCTGCATTTACTAGTTTGTCCAGGTTTGCACCTGAGTTGGTGGCGTCTGAGGAACGCCGTTGTATTGAGTTTGAGAAGAAGTTGAGGCGTGGCCTCAAGCTGAGAGTTGGGGGAACTATGATTCGGGATTATGGGCGTATGGTTGATGCTGCAGCCCATATGGAGATCATGATGCAGGAGGAGGAGGAAGGGCAGAAGGGCTCCAAGAGGAGTCAGGATAGTCAGAGTGATGGTAGGAGACAGAAGGGTTTTAATCCCCAGCAGTCTCAGGGTAGCTTTTCGAGATCGACTTTTCCTGTACCGAGTGCTAGTTCGGGGAAAGGCAGTCAGGGAGACATTACCTGTTTCAAGTGTGGCCAGCTGGGCCACAAGTCTCCAGTTTGTCCTCAGAGGGGAGGAGTGCAAAGAGCAGCATCATCTTCGGCTCGATCTCAGAGCCAGAGTCAGGGTAGAGGTCAGCCACTCTCGTGTTATCAGTGTGGTCAGCCAGGGCACATGAAGAGGTATTGCCCACAGTTGGGTGGCACACCTGGTGCATCTGGTTTGAGGCCGATTCAGGGTCAGCAGCCAGCTCAGTCGGGTTAGGCCTCGAGGGCTAATCAGGGGGCTTCA
Source organism: Camellia sinensis (assembly GCF_055761805.1). Lineage (NCBI taxonomy): Eukaryota > Viridiplantae > Streptophyta > Magnoliopsida > Ericales > Theaceae > Camellia > Camellia sinensis. The sequence goes on from NC_138962.1 coordinate 107,793,351, forward strand.
TCGTCCCAGACAGTGCAGCAATCTTATGCTCCTAGGGGTGAGCAGGTTGATCAGAGGTCGTCTGGGCGCGTGTACGCTGTTACCGCGCAGGATCTTGTACCGACTCCATCAGTTGTGAGAGGTACCTTCTTGTTTTGCAACTCGGTTGCTAATGTTTTGATTGATACGGGTGCATCTTATTCCTTTGTGTCTGCTGCATTTGCATCTGTTTTGGAATTGGAATTAGCACAGTTAGCATCTCCTATATGTGTAGTGTCACCTCTTGGGGGTGAATTGATTTTGAAACAAGGTCTTAGGGGTTGTGATATAGAGGTTGATTATCATAGAATCCCATTTTCCTTTGTCGTTATGCCTATGAGGGGTTTCGATGTTATTTTGGGTATGGACTGGTTATCGTCATACCGGGCAGTTATTGATTGCTACCGCCAGAGGGTCACTTGTTGTACCTTGAGCGGAGAGTATTTTCATTTTCTGGGGGACCGGGTTGGTGATGTGTTGCCACCGGGGTATGTTCCACGAAGACGGAGTGAGCTTAGTAGTTTACTTGCTAACCTTTCGATTAGTGAGGATGAGGAGACACAGATTGTGTTGCCAAGGGTGGTTTGTGAGTACTCGGACGTCTTTCTTGAGGATCTTGTTGGTTTGCCACCGCATCGGGAGATTGAGTTCTCCATTGACCTAGTGCCAGGCACAGCACCGATTTCTATGGCACCTTATCATTTTGCTCCAGCCGAGTTAGTTGAGTTGAAGATTCAGCTCCAGGAGTTATTAGACAAGGGTTTTATACGTCCTAGTGTTTCGCCGTGGGGAGCACCGGCCCTCTTTGTTAAAAAGAAAGGAGGTGCTTTGAGACTTTGTATAGATTACCGGAAGTTGAATCGGGCTACGGTCAAGAATAAGTACCCTATGCCCCGTATAGATGACCTGTTTGACCAGTTGAAGGGTTCCCGTTGTTTCTCTAAGATAGACTTGAGATCGGGTTACCACCAGTTGAGGGTCAGGGAAGAGGATATTTCGAAGACAGCATTCCGTACGCGGTATGGCCATTATGAGTTTCTGGTGATGCCATTCGGACTCACCAATGCACCGGCAGTCTTTATGGACTTGATGAACCGGATTTTTCGGGAATTCTTGGATCGGTTTGTAGTCGTTTTTGTGGACGACATCCTTATCTATTCGCCTTCTGAGGAGGAGCACGAGGCACACTTGAGGGTGGTTCTTGAGTTACTTAGAGCCCATAGGCTGTATGCCAAGTTTGGGAAGTGTGAGTTATGGCTGAGAGAAGTCAAATTCTTAGGCCATGTGGTATCCGGTGAAGGAGTGTCTGTTGATACATCCAAGGTAGAGGCAGTGCAGGATTGGGCACAGCCTAAGAGTGTATTTGAGATCCGCAGTTTTCTGGGATTAGCTGGGTATTACCGTCGGTTTGTGAAAGATTTCTCCAGGTTAGCATCACTGTTGACTAGGCTGACTCGGAAGGGAGTCAAATTTGTATGGAGTGAGACTTGTGAAAAGTCGTTTCAGGAGTTGAAAGTTAGACTGACTACCGCTCCAGTTTTGATTATTCCAGAGAGAGGGTTGGGTTATGCAGTCTATTGTGACGCCTCACGAGAGGGTCTGGGTTGTGTGTTAATGCAAGAGGGGAAAGTAGTTGCCTATGGCTCACGTCAGTTGAAAATTCACGAGTAGAATTACCCTACGCATGATCTAGAGTTAGCAGCTGTGATATTTGCCTTGAAGATTTGGAGGCATTATCTTTATGGTGAGAGGTTCGAGGTGTTCTCGGATCATAAGAGTCTGAAGTATTTGTTTACACAGAAAGACTTGAACTTGAGGCAGAGGAGGTGGATGGAATTTATAGAGGATTATGACTTTGAGTTGCATTATCATCCGGGAAAGGCCAATGTGGTGGCCGATGCCCTTAGCAGGAAACCTGTTGGTGACATAGCTAGTATTGCCATCCGAGAATGGGAGATGTTGGGTGCACTTGGGGAGTTTGATTTACTTCTGGGCGAATCCGTTGAGGCTGCGGCCTTGTTTTCTGTTATTGCACAGCCTTCACTTGTGATTCGAGTGTTAGAGGCTCAGAGAGGTGACTTTGAGGTAGAATCTCTCCGTGAGAAGATTTCCGGTGGGAAGGTTGAGAATGGTTTGACGGTGTATTCCGACCTGAGTGTGAGATACCGAGACCGTCTGTTTGTGCCGTAGTCTTGCCGAGAGGAGGTACTCCGAGAGTTTCATCATTCACGCCTTGCGGTGCATCCGGGAGGCACTAAGATGTAGCGGGATTTGGGTCGCCAGTTTTGGTGGCGGGGTATGAAGAGAGATGTGGCAGCTTTCGTATCTAAGTGCCTTACTTGCCAGCAAGTGAAGGCCGAGCATCAGAGGCCAGCGGGTTTGTTGCAACCCTTGCCTATTGCCGAGTGGAAGTGGGAGCATGTCACTATGGACTTCGTTGTAGGTCTTCCGAGGACTCAGCGGGGTAGTGATGCTATTTGGGTGGTTGTAGACCGGTTGACTAAGTCGGCGCACTTTATTTCTATGCGCGTGAGAGATTCGGTAGATCATCTTGCCGACTTGTATATTCGGGACATAGTGAGATTGCACGGGGTCCCAGTGACGATCGTCTCAGATAGAGATCCTCGTTTTACTGCCAGGTTGTGGCAGAGTTTGCAGAGTGCCTTAGGCACTAAGTTGACCTTTAGCACGACTTATCATCCTCAGACTGACGGACAGTCCGAGCGTACTATTCAGATACTTGAGGATATGCTTCGGGGTTGTGTTCTAGACTTTAGTGGGTCGTGGGAGAGGCACTTGCCAATGGTGGAGTTTGCCTACAACAACAGTTTCCAGTCTAGTATCGGTATGGCACCATTTGAGGCCTTGTATGGCCGACCGTGTAGATCTCCTGTGTGTTGGGCCGAGGTGGGTGATGCACCTATGTTGGGTCTAGAGTTGGTGAGGGAAACGACGAAGAAAGTTGAGCTTATCCGTAAGAGGCTTGTTACAGCACAGAGTCGCCAGAAATCGTATGCCGACCGTAGGAGGAGACCTTTGGTGTTTGAGGTGGGTTGTCATGTCTTTCTGAAGATATCACCTAGACGGGGTTTGATGAGGTTTGGGAAGAGTGGGAAGTTGTCCCCTCGGTTCATTGGTCCGTTTGAGATCCTTGAGAGGATTGGCGAGGCTGCTTATCATTTAGCTTTGCCGCCGCAGTTGTCCGGAGTACATGACGTGTTTCATGTGAGTATGCTTCGGAAGTATGAGCCGGATCCATCACATGTGTTGGATTGGACCGATTTAGTAGTTGATGAGGATGTTTCGTATGAGGAGAGACCGATTCGAGTCTTGGATAGGCGGGATCAAGTTTTGCGAGGCAAGACCATCCCTTTGGTCAAAGTTTTGTGGAAACACCACGGAGTGGAGGAAGCCACTTGGGAACGTGAATTGGAAGTCCGCGAGAAATATCCGGACATGTTTGTTGATTTGTAATCTTATAATTAGATTCTGTTATATTGTTGAACTTAAGAGCTTTACATATGTCTTAAGTTGTAAAACATTGAGTATGTTTTGGTAAATGGGTGTATCTTGAAACTTGTTTCATTATAGAAGATTAGTGTAACATTGTATATGTTGATTACATTGTTGGATGTGTTATATATATCATGCAATTGAATATGATATGGAAATTGTTAACATTGAAAGGAATAATGCATAATAGTGGTGCAGGTTGAAATATATGTTGTTTATATATATTGTGGGATGCCTCTTGATAAAGAGATGAAGTGACCAGTATTGGGTCAAGTTGTTTATTATTGTTATATACTATCTTTGGGTATTGAGAAAAACCTGTTTTCAAATTTGTGCCTAATTTCGGGGACGAAATTCTTTGAAGGGGGGGAGGTTATAGCGACCCCGGTCTTTTCCCATTTGATTATTGTATCCGGACTGTTCCGTAGATTCTGTCATTGTATAATTGTTGTTGTTGTTGTTCCTTATTTTCTCATTTGGAATTATAGGATGTGTTGGGCAGGTTTGTTCAGGTTGGTTGGGTTTAGAAACCAAGTGTTGTTGTCCAGAATTTTGGTTATTCGCTCGAGCGAGGAGTTTGTCGCTCGAGCGAGATGTTGTTTTGGTTCTTCGCTCGAGCCGGGGTTTGGTAGCTCGAGCGAGAGTTTGCGTCTGGGTTGGACCTGTAGCTTTGCGTTCTTGGCTCGAGCGAGCTTTTCTTCGCTCGAGCGAGTTAGTTTGTTCTTCGCTCGAGCAATAGTTCCTTCGCTCGAGCGTGAGTCTGGTTTCAGACCTGAGGGTTTGAGTTCTTCGCTCGATCGAGCTTTCTTTCGCTCGCGCGAGCTTTTGGGTTGTTGGCTCGAGCAAGGCTTCCTTGGCTCGAGCGTAGATTCTCTGTGTCTGGTCGCTCGAGCGACCAAGTATTCGCTCGAGCGAGCCTGTCCAGTTTAAATACACAGCAGCGGGTTTTGATCAGTCTTTTTCATATTCTTTTGATTCCAAACCCTAGGTTCGACCTCTCTCTCTCTCCCGACTCACCTTCTCTCTTAGGTTTGATCTGTTTAGAGAGTGTTTCAACCCTAGTTGCTTTATTAAAAAGATAGAGGGAGTCAAGAGCTTTCAATTAATCTGAACATTTGGCAATTTGGAGCATTTTGGTCTTTGGGCACTCATCTCTGTCCTCACCATTTGGGTTGTTTTCTCTGAGGTAGGGATTTCCTACTCCAATTTATAGGTTATGTTCTAAGTTTTGGTATTTTAATATGTTGGGAATACTTTGGTAAATTTTGGGAAAAACCCTAGTTGAATTATTGAATTGATTTGTATAAGTAACTCATGGAATTGGGAAAAGATGGTTAAATTCATGGAATTGGGGAATTCATTGATTAAATGGCATAATTGGATAATTTGAATCATTTGTCTATTGAATTGTGGACATAGTTATTTTCAGTTTAGAAATAACTGTTTTGGGCTATCGGTGGAGGATAGTCGTGATTGTTGTAGACATTGCATGTGGATTAGGATTAACTGAAACTAATCACATTGGTTAAGTCATAAATTTTGACTATTGCATTGATAGAAAATACGTGTATTGATTGAGCATTGCATTTGCATACATTGTTTTGTGTGTGGGAGGAGATAGGGGATGTACTCCACGGTTTAGGGGAAGATAGGGGATGGACCTCTAAACCGGATTTTGTTTGGGAGGAGATAGGGGATGGACTCCATTAGCATCACTTTTATGTGTGCTTATTTATATAGAAGTGTTTTATTGATACAGCACTAAAATGTGTATCAATCTGGAAGTATGAAGTGTTTTGATTTATTTGAGCTTGAGTCTCATTTGTTTGTTGATATTGGAAGGATGTGAATACGATATATGTAATTCACTGTTGTAAGTTTGGCCAGGTTCTGAGCCATGTTGGTAAAACTGGGAAGTAAAACGTATCTTAGACAATAGTGTCATGAGACTGTAAAATGAAGTAATTGATTATCCTGGTTAACCATCTGTTGAATGCTATTGCTTTATTCATTGCTTATATGTGGTTTAGTATATTTCTACTGGGCTGTGGCTCACCCTTTATGGGAACATCATTTTCAGGTTCAGGGGATAAGCTACCTCCAAGGACTTAGCTTGGAAGGACTTGGATTCTGAAGACTATTTTTCTGTTGTTTGCTTTTATTTGATAGTACATGTAAACACTCAAGCCTAGGGCTTTTCTTGTAATGAGTTAGAACTCGTATTTTTTGTATCCAAGTGTTGGCTTGGAAAGATGTAAGCCTGTAGGGCATTTTATTCGATTATTTAGTAATACTCTGATGAATGAATTAATAAAATGTCTTCTTTAAATAATGCATGTCAATGATATATAATGGGTTAATTTTGAGGGCGTTACAGTTGCCTCCCCTATAAATGGGGAGGATTGGCTCATGATATAGGGAAGAACAAAATAAAAAGAGAGGAAGGGAATTAGAAAGTAAGGAAAGCTGGCGACGACGGAAAGTAAAAGTGAGGTATTAATTTTAAGGTGAGTTATATTATACCTTGAGTTTTTTTTTTTTTTTTTGAACGACATATTATATCTTGAGTTACCATAATATATTTTACGTATGTTTTGACTTACCATAATTTATTTTATACAAGTTGTATTTTATTAGTTATATTAATACAAGTTATGTTTCATAAATATTTCAATTACGTGGATTAATTTCTAAACTCTATTTGTTAAAATGAAACCCATGGATATGTTTGTTTAAATTTTAAAGAATATTTGACTATGACCTTATAAACAATTATGTTTTGAAAGTACCACCATTGGAGTCCTATGCCTTGGGGGACTTAAATAACCATCAGCTTCTGTTTGGTCACTTTGTGGCCCTCTATTGTCATGGATCTATTGACCTCTGTTCTGTGTGGAGCAAAGTGCTGTGCGGAGATAAGTGCTATGCGGAGATAAGTGCTACACTATTGTGGGAACCACCTCTATAATCCGTACGAGCCACCTATTGAATCCGTACCTCTGTTCTGACTGTCACTCATGTGACCTCTGTTCTGTTCTGTTCTGTTCGGTACCGTCGTTATGGTTATTTATTTACATAATCTCAGTTTTGCTACTTAAAGAATTGTTTGTTCAAACTAAGCTATCTTAAATATTTTAGTTACATAACTATCCATGATTATTTTGTGTCTCTTATACTCTTGGCATAACATTTCTCACTCTGCCATGTGCTTATAGCTATTTACCAATTTTCAGGAAACAATGCAATTCAGAAATAGCTTTTGGAAAATCTTAGATGCGGGGCTGTAGAATAGACACACACAGCACTTTTATGATATTTCTATATGTAAATATCAGCCTTTTGGTCAATAAATTTTGTAATTAAAATAGAAACTCCAATGATTATTTTGGTACCCTCACTTAAATATTATTTCCGCTCGCGTTTATTAATTTGTTCAAGAATTGGCCAGAGGTAACTTCAGTTACTGGATATCACGATGCTTAACCCTTGGGTACGGGGAGCGGGTCGTGGCAGGATGTATGTAGGAAAAGATTATATGAATGATGGCCTTTTCAAAATAAATGTACTCCTATGATTAATAAAAATACATCTTCTTCTTACTTGCTTGAGTCTTCTAATTTATGGCATGGAAGATTAGGGCATAGTAATTATGGATCTTGGCGTAGATTAATTAATATGGAATGTTTGCCTAAATTTGAAATTGATCCAAATCATAAATGTGAAATTTGTGTTGAGGAAAAATTAACTAATACTCATTTTCATTCAATTGAAAGAAATATAGAACCACTTAAATTAATTCATAGTGACATTTGTGATTTTAAATCAATTCAAACTAGAGGTGGGAAAAATATTTTATCACTTTCATAAATGACTATACTGGATATAATTATATTTATTTAATTCGAACTAAATATGAAGCGTTGGAAACTTTCATTCAATATAAGAATGAAGTTGAAAATCAACTTGGCAAGAAAATTAAAATTCTAAGAAGTGATAGAGGTGGTAAATATGAATCCACCTTTTGGTGAATTTTGTAAAGAACATGAAATAATTCATCAAACCACCACTTCTTACTCATCTCGGCAAAATGGAATTGGTGAAAGGAAAAATAGGACTTTAAAAGAAATGATGAATGTCATGTTAATAAGTTCCAGATTACCTCAGAACTTGTAGGGTGGAAGCAATACTTTCTGTTAATTATATTCTTAATAAAGTACCCCAAAAGAAAGTGAATCAAACACCTTATGAAATGTGGCATGGAAAAGTACCACCATCCTACAAATACTTAGAAGTGTGGCGGTGTTTGGCTAAAGTGACTATTCCTAATCCTAAAAAGACTAAGATAGGTCCAAAAACTGTTAATTGCATATTCATCGATTATGCCAAGAATAGTAATGCATCGGTTTTTGATTCATAAGTCAGAACCCTCAGAAATGCATGTAAATACTATTATTGAATCTAGGAATGTATCAATTTTTGAACATGTGTTTCGTAATAAACCTGGACAAGAGACTAGTACTAATAAAAGATCTTATGATGCTATTACTAGTCATGATCTAGAACAAGATCAAGTACAAGAGTAAGAGATGGATCAAAATGAGGAAAAAGAACTTAGGCATAGTAAACGTGCTAGAACTTCAAAATCTTTTGGTCCAGATTTTCTAACCTTTTTGTTAGAAAATGAGCATTTAACTTTTAAAGAAGCTATGTCCAATCCTGAGGCTCCGTTATAGAAAGAAGCTGTAAATAGCGAAGTTGAATCCATCTTGCAAAATCACACATGGGAATTGGTGGATTTGTCACCAAGTTGTAAACCTCTTGGGTACAAGTGGATTTTCAAGAGGAAAATTAAAGTAGATGAGTCAATTGACAAATACAAGGCAAGACTTGTGGTCAAAGGATATAGACAAAAGGAAGGTCTTGATTATTTTGACACATACTCATCAGTTACTAGAATAACATCAATTAGAATGCTAATTGCCATTGCATCTTTGTACAATCTAGAAATTCATCAAATGGATGTAAAAACAAGTTTCTTAAATGGTGAGTTAAATGAAGATATTTACATGGAACAACCAGAAGGATTTTCTGTCCCTAGGAAAGAAAAAAAAGTGTGTAAATTGGTTAAATCATTATATCGTTTAAAACAAACGCCAAAGCAGTGGCATGGGAAATTTGACAAAGCAATGATGTCAAATGGTTTTAAAATTAATGAATGTGACAAATGTGTTTATATTAAAAACACATACAAAGGTTATGTTATAGTATGTCTTTATGTGGATGTTATGCTCGTCATAGGTTATAATAATTGTGAGAACCCGAATATAAAAATTAAGTAAATAATTAAATAATAATATTACAATCTCAAATATTTTGGTGGTGAATTCTAAGGTGCAAATTAAATATTATTGGAGGATCTTTTAATTAATTTTAAACTTAAAATAAATTTGTGGTGAAAGTATTTAATTTAGAGACAAGATTTATTTATTTATTTTTTAAATATTGAGGGCAAGATAGTAAGTATATTTTGTTACAATAATAGTTATATTTTATTTAATTAATGTGTTAGAAAATAAAGTAATATAAAGATAATATTTTTGTAACGCCCTCAAAAAGACAACATTAAACCCATCAGATAAGACATGCATTTACATATAAACTAACCACGTTCTTTATTCATTAGAGTTCCATTACATAAGTATTACATGTTAGCATGAAAACAAAATGCCCTACGGGCTTACAACTTTCCAAGTTAACACTTGGTTACAACAAAAGAGTACTAACTCGCTTACACATTAAGCCCTAGGCTTGAAGTTACATGTAATACATCAAAAGTTAAGCGACAAAAGTATGTCCGCCTCTAGCCTCCCAGCTATGTCCTTGGAGGTGGCATGCTACCTGCACCTGAAAATGATATTCCCATATAGGGTGAGCCACAGCCCAGTAGAAATACACTAAACCAACCATGAACAATGACTAAAAGATTAGCAATTGATAGATGGCTAACACAGATACATTCACATAAATTACACATTTATGTCATACAACTTAAGAGTCTAAGTTACCTTTCATTTTCCCTTTTTCAACAGATAAGCATGCTAGCTCTATCATCATTTCCATAGATATGTATAAAACTATATCCCACATTCAGATAAGCATATAAGCTATATCCACATTCTCAACAGATATGTATAACAACAATATCCCACATTCACAGATAAGCATATAAGCTGTATCCACACTTTACCAAGATAAGCATATAAGCTCTATCTTCACTTCTCTAGACAAGCATATGAGCTGTATCAACGGAGTTCATCCCCTATCTTCTCCCAACACTATCCGGTTTAGAGGTACATCCCCTATCTTCCCCTAAACCGCGGAGTACATCCCCCATCTCCTCCTCTACACATAACGTATACAAACACAATGGTTCTATATACAATCACCCAATACATACAGTTAATGTATTCTATCAACCGTCAAGTTCCATGGCACATTCCATTGATTAGTTTCAGTTTGCCTAATCATCATGCATTGTCTACAACAATCACGACTATCCTCCACCGATAGCCCAAGCAGTTATTTCTAAACAGAAAATAAATGCACAATGGATATTCAATCAACATTTCATTTCCTCATTCTTCTCAATTAATTATCCCAATTAATTAAACAATGTAATTAGGTTAATTCCCATAATTAACATTTCAACCCTTAGGTCCCATTTTCATCAATGACTTAACATTTATTCCATTTCTCTATGCCAAACATGCATCCAGGTTTATTATGAGTAAAACCCCAACTTTTGTAAAATTGCACAAAAGCCCCAAACCTTTACCAAATTACCAAACCAACCCCAACATCTCAAAATACCAAAATTTAAAGACAAAGTCCATAGAGAGGAGTAGGATATCCCTACCTCGAAGTTTGAGCCAAAAAAGAAGATGAAGACTCGAAGATCAACTTGCTCCAAATCCAAAATTTTTCAGATTAAATCAAAGCTCTCAACGCCCTCTATCTTTTTAACAAAGGCTCTAGGCTAGATTCACACTCTAGGGAGATCAAATCTTAGAGAGGGTGTAAGTTTAGAGAGAGAGGGTCTCGGATTTAGGGTTTGATCAAAAAAAAGAAGTGAAAAACTGAAGTTCAAAATCGCTACTGTCCGCTGATATAAAACACGCTCGCTCGAGCGAAGCCTTTGTCGCTCGAGCGACCAGACACAGAAACTCTCGCTCGAGCCAAGAAGTTCTCGATCGAGCGAAGAAAAACCCAGACCGCTCGAGCGAAGGAAGCTCGCTCGAGCCAAGAAAGACAACTCTCAGGTCCAGAACTAGACGCAACACTCGCTCAAGCGAAGCCACCCTGGCTCGACCCACCAGACACGAACCTCACTCTCGCTCGAGCGAACAACTCCTCGCTCGAGCGAAGGGCCAAAAATCTGGGCAGCAACACTAGGCTCCCAAACACAACCAACCTGAAACAAACTTGCCCAACACATCCCATAACTCAATATACAAAGTAAAAAGGATGCAAACAAGATAATAAACAACTACCAACATCCACGGACACAAGTCCGGATCACTGTACAACAAGGGTAAAAACCCGGGATCGCTATAATTTTAGGGCCTTTTTGTGTAGATACATATGTAACCCTAGGTTGCCTCATACTATTCATAACAGCAGTAGGAGCCACCACGGGAGAGAGAGAAAGGTTGAGAGAAAAGAAGGGTTGCAAGCAAGGAGGAATTTTTGGGTGTGGTGGGTCTTTATCTTTCTTCTTCCTTTTGGTTTTGTTTTTATCCTTATTCCATTATTATTTTATTCATTTATGGAGGTTGTAGGTTTATATATTTTGTATATATATATACTGTTAAGAAATTTGAGGAGTTAAATTCATGTATAAAGAATGGGTATTATTCTTAGTTAAAAAATTCTGCTCATAATCACGAATTTTAAAAATCAAGAAACCATATCAAACGGATGAATTTTGAACTGAAATTTTTACAGTAGATCAATTACATATTGAGTTGCGTATCTGAATTCTTTCATAATTTTTGGGAGTCAAAATCCATATAAATTGAGGTATTCAAATCTGTCCAGGAAACCAGTCCGAAACAGTAAATCGGGAGTGTTGTTCTCTTTGGATATAAATCCAAAAATTATTAAATTAGTGTCATTAGAACCGGTTACGAGTCTAGTTTCGTACGTTTTTGGCCTTGCATTGATTGCTCTTGTATATTAAGAGAACCGTCAATTTCTTTAAAGTGCTGCAGAAAACAACCTATTTGGATATAATAAATTGTAGATAATTATTTTGATAAGCAAATCAAGTGAAACCAATTAGGTTTGAAACTTAGGATATATTAGATCATATCTGGAGGTTATTGGAATTTTTCAAATAGCGTGGAGTGGGTTTTGTAATTTTCAAAGTTAGCGAATAGGTTGGGAAGGCTTGTTTGAAATTCTGTTTTATCTTAAAGTCACTTTTAGTTAAGTTTCGATCGGAATCTATGCCTTGGGTGATTTTAGACCTTGAAGAACATGAACTTAGGTAATATTTAAAAGTAACGGTGAGTTGGGTTGAGCCGTGTTAATGCGCTTTAGTTTGGGGTTACTCAGTTCGTATTCTTTAGTATTTTAAAATTAGTAGTGACGTGTAGTTTTCATATTGGTTCAGGGCACTAGTTGGACTTTCATACTCTATTCGAGGATTATATTATTTCGGTTCCAGGTGAGTAGTTTCATGCTACGTATTTTTATAAATGTTCCCCTACCCTGAACTGTTGGAAAATTAAATTGTTGTTTCAAGACTAAACTGTTTTGATAAATTATTATATTATCAATTGAATCAAATTATTTCTGAAACATGTGTGAACTTGGCATACTGTAAACTATTTGTTTTGGTCTCATGTTTATAATGATGAACCACCATGTTTTGCGAAACTGATGTGTATTGATTATTGGGACCATGTGTGTATTTAGTCCAGGGAAATTATTCCACTGTGTGTGGTGACTCTGGCCACTAGGGAACAGATCCGAGTTGGGCCGTGATGACTCTAGTGCTCGATTGTAAGGAAAAGACCTTTAAAAACAACTAGGTGACCTTCAATCGGATCGTCTTTGAGAAAAGGCCCAGGTGCCACCCTGAGGATGACTCTTAGTTTGGTATTGGATCCAACGGGGCTTATAGCCTTGAGAATTGTGTGGCATATTATTTATTTTTTTTGGTACCCAGAAAATTATTGGTGTTCATGTTATAATCTGTTTTAAGTGGAAAATGTCGTTTATCATGTTCTTGCGTGACATGAGTATTTTAAGTGTTGAATTGTGGAACCTTCTTTTTGAAACAGATTGTATTTACCAAACTGTATGCCAATCTAGTTTCTGTGATATATATATATATATATATATATATCTTATTTTGGAATTGAACCCTGTTTTCAAAACTGTGTTTACTATCCATGTTGTTACTCACTAAGCTATCAGCTGACTTAGTTGTTTACCATTTTCAGGTGTTAGAAGGACTTAGAGTGGACTCATGGCGTAGCGGGGACTTAATTGCATAGACCTCTAGGGCATTTATTTAATTTGTTTTAGGTTGCTTTGTCGAGTTTTGTGCATACATTGTGGTTGGGTTTTATTTAGAATTATTTTATTTTGTGGGCGGTTTGTGTCCCATTTAGTATATATATATATATATTTAGGAAGTTGGTTATGACTTGTTTTTCACTTGTGGTATGTCACTGGATTGAGTGTTGATTTATTTATTTCTGGGCTATCATCACATTTATTCTTTATGGTTTTGGGTTCATGTTTAGGCTTACGTGTGCCTTGGGCTAAGCCCCTGTGGGCTACGACCGGTCATGCCCGGATTTGGGGTGTCACAATAATGACATGATTAAAACTACCAAGAAAATGTTGAATAAACATTTTGACATGGATATGGGGATTGCTGATGTAATTCTTGGTATGAAAACTACCAAAATATCAGAAGGATATGCTTTGTCACAATCACGTCACATTGAGAAAATACTTGACAAATTTAGCAAAGATGATAATCATCTTGCTAGAACACTTATGGATTTTATTTGTTTCTTTCTAAGAATGTACATGAAAGCATTTCTCAATTAGAGTATGCCTAGATTATTGGAAGTTTAAGGTACTTAATGAATTGCACTCACCTAGATATAGCCTATGTTGTCACAACCCAAACCCGTTACCCAAAGGTTCGTCATTGCAACAAGATAATAAAAATAAAATAATTCTAAATTTGTTTGTAGTAGTAGCACAAGTGGATAAATTAAATAAATTAAAGCAAAATAAATGGGTACCAAAAGTTTATTAAAAAGAAAAATAGTCATTTGGGCTAGTTATTTTATTACACGAGTCTAATTAGAAATACAGATAGTAAATAAAATAAATAAACAAATAAATAAAACACTGCGATTTATCCCCCATGTTGATCCTGCTAAATCTCATCACCTAAAAGGGGTAACAGCTATAAGCACATAGCAGAGTGAGAAATATTATACTATGAGTATAGGGGCACAAAAATAACCATGGATAGTTATTTAAGCTAAAACATTAATATAACTTAATTTGAATAAAAAAATTATTTAAATGACAGAAACTAAAATACAGAAATTATGTAAATAACCACAACCATGGTGCAGAACAAAACAGAACAAAGGTCACTAGAGTGACAAACAAAATAGAAGTCAATAGATCCATGACAAATAGAGGACCACAAAGTGACCAAACAGAAGCCAATGGTTTATTTCCCCCAAGGCGTGGGACTCCCGTGGTGGTTCTTATAGAAAATAATTGTTTACAAAATTATTGTCAAATAATTTCTAAAATTTTAACAACATATCCATGGGTTTCAATTTAAGCAAATAAAGTTCAGAAAATAACTCACATAATTGAAACATTAACATAACCATAAAATATAAATTATATAAAATAAATTGTGGTGACTCAAAATATCCGTAAAATATATTATAGTGACTCAAGGTATAATATAACTCACCGTACAATTACTCTGAAATTAACCTTGACTCACTCCCCATTCTAAGGCTCCTCTACAACTTGAATCCCTTATACGTGTGATTCTTGCTTGAATGCTCTTGCTACAGCACCAACCCTCCATATTTATACATGACTTAAGAGTGAGGCCCAAGCAAGAGAAACACACGAGTAGGTAATTTCTCCTCTTGCCACCTGTTTCACTCCTCAGGTTTTAACCCCTAAATTTCCCAAGAGTCACTTAACTCTTTGGCGCATGTAAAAGTTGATTTGGCTTCTCACAATTGGTATGGTTATTACCCTCTTGGTAGTTTACAATGATCCCTTAAAATTACGTATGAGTTAGGTTCACGTCTAAAAATCTCACCACCAAACTATAAAACATCACTTACCGCTTACTAAAATATTTAATATTAAAAATGCGGTGTCCCACAATCTATCCCTTTAAACAAAGCTTTCTAATATTTTAAAATTAATAACAGCTAACGTTTTAAATCATAAAATTTCACTAAGCACTTTTTGATATACTAAGGAATTCTATTTATTTATTTATATATTTATTTACTATTATTAGTATTATTATTATTATTTATTTATTTATTTTATATTTTCTATTCATTAGTAATTAATATAATCACGGTATTAAATTAAAAATTCGAGTGTCACATATGCAATAAGTAAATTAAATAGATATACGAGTAATCCAGGAGTAGAACATTGGAAAGCTATTATACAGGTTCTAAGATATCTCAGATTTACTCGTAACATTGGGCTATACTATACTAGATATCCAGCGGTACTTGAAGGATACTGTAATGTAAATTAGATATTGATCGGATACTAGAGACTCAAAATCCACCAGTGGGTATGTCTTTACTCTTGGTGGTGCGGCTGTATCTTGGAAATCTTTCAAACCGACTTGCATTGCTAGGTCTACTATGGAATTAGAATTTATAGTTTTGGATAAAGCCGGGGAAGAAGCAGAATGGCTTCGTCACTTCCTTGAAGATATTTTAATGTGGCCAAAACCTATACTTTCTATATGTATACATTGTGGTAGTCAATCGACAATAGATAGAGCGTAGAGTCATATGTATAATGGTAAGTCACAACACATTCGTTGTCGACATAATACCATGAGGCAACTACTCTCTATATAGCGATCCCGGGTTTACCCTTGTTGTACAGTGATCCGGACATGTGTCCGTAGATGTTGGTAGTTGTTTATTATCTTGTTTGCATCCTTTTTACTTCTTATTGAGTTATAGGATGTGTTGGGCAGGTTTGTTTCAGGTTGGTTGTGTTTGGGAGCCTAGTGCTACTGCCCCGATTTTTGGACCTTCGCTCGAGCGAGGAGTTGGTCGCTCGAGCGAGAGTTGAGTTCGTGTCTGGTGGGTCGAGCCAGAGTGGCTTCGCTCGAGCGAGCGCTTGCACCTGGTTCTAGACCTGAGAGTTGCATTTCTTGGCTCGAGCGAGCTTTTCTTGGCTCGAGCGGTCTGGTTTGTTCTTCGCTCGAGCGAGGGGTCTGTCGCTCGAGCGTGCTTCTGGTTGCAGACCTGAGGGTTTGAGTTGTTGGCTCGAGCGAGCATTCCTTAGCTCGAGCGCACTTTTGAGTTTTTGGCTCGAGCGAGAACTTATTGGCTCGAGCGAGAGTTTTCTGTGTCTGGTCGCTCGAGTGAAAAAGGCTTCGCTCGAGCGAGCGTGTTTTATATCAGTGGACAGTAGCGTTTTGAACATCACTTTTTCACTTTCTTTTTTTGATCAAACCCTAGATCCGAGACCCTCTCTCTCTACACTTATATTCTCTCTAAGAATTGATCTCCCTAGAGTGTGAATCTAGCCTAGGGCCTTTGTTAAAAAGATAGAGGGCGTTGAGAGCTTTGTTTTAATCTGAAAAAGTTTGGTTTTGGAGCACGTTGATCTTCGAGTCTTCATCTCCTTTTTGGCTCAAACTTCGAGGTAGGGATATCCTACTCCTCTCTATGGATTTTGTCTTTAAATTTTGGTATTTTGAGATGTTGGGGTTGGTTTAGTAATTTTGTGAAAGTTTGGGGCTTTTGTGTAATTTTACAAAAGTTGGGGTTTTATTCATAATAAACCTAGATGCATGTTTGGCATAGAGAAAAGGAATTGATGTTAAATCATTGATGAAAATGGGACCTAAGGGTTGAAATGGTAATTATGAAAAATGGCCTAATTACATTGTTTGATTAATTGGGATAATTAATGGTGAGAAATGAGGAAATGAAATGTTGATTGAATATCCATTTGTGCATTTATTTTCTGTTTAGAAATAACTGCTTGGGCTATCGGTGGAGGATAGTCGTGATTGTTGTAGACAATGCATGATGATTAGGCAAATGGAAACTAATCAATGGAATGTGTCATGGAACTTGACGGTTGATTGAATACATTAACTATATGTATTGAGTGATTGTATATAGAACCATTGTGTTTGTATACGTTATGTGTAGAGGAGGAGATGGGGGATGTACTCCGCGGTTTAGGGGAAGATAGGGGATGTACCTCTAAACCGGATAGTGTTGGGAGAAGATAGGGGATGAACTCCGTAGATACAGCTCATATGCTTGTCTAGAGAAGTGAAGATAGAGCCTATATGCTTATCTTGGTAAAGTGTGGATACAGCTTATATGCTTATCTGTGAATGTGGGATATTGTTGTTGTACATATCTGTTTAGAATGTGGATATAGCTTATATGCTTATCTGAATGTGGGATATAGTTTTTATACATATCCGTGGAAATGATGATAGAGCTAGCATGCTTATCTGTTGAAAAAGGGAAAATGAAAGGTAACTTAGACTCATAAGTTGTATGACATAAATGTGTAATTTATGTGAATGTATCTGTGTTAGCCATCTATCAATTGCTAATCTTTTAGTCATTGTTCATGGTTGGTTTAGTGTATTTCTACTGGGCTGTGGCTCACCCTATATGGGAATATCATTTTCAGGTACAGGTAGCATGCCACCTCCAAGGACATAGCTGGGAGGCTAGAGGCGGACATACTTTTGTCGCTTAACTTTTGATGTATTACATGTAACTTCAAGCCAAGGGCTTAATGTGTAAACGAGTTAGTACTCTTTTGTTGTAACCAAGTGTTAACTTGGAAAGCTGTAAGCCCGTAGGGCATTTTGTTTTGATGTTAACATGTAATACTTATGTAATGGAACTCTAATGAATAAAAGAATGTGGTTAGTTTATATGTAAATGCATGCCTTATCTGATGGGTTTAATGTTGTTATTTTGAGGGCGTTACACTCTAATAGAATAATTTCCATTGAATATGTGAAGTCTAAAGATGACATAGAGGATCCACTAACCAAAGGGTTAGCAAGAGAGTTAGTTGAGAATTCATCGAGGGGAATGGGACTTAAGCCTATTAAATAAGAGTTACTACAATGGCAACCCAACATAGTTGACTAGAGATCCCAAGATTTATGTTCAAAGGGACAACCGAGTTGTGTATGACTCATAAGAATCACTGGGGAGTCAAACTCTTACCTATTTCTATGAAGAGATAGTGATGTCTGCAGCGTATTAGGTTAAGTAATACTTTTAATGATTCATATATCTACGAATACCTAGTGGAGTATGGAAGGATACTCTTCATAAGAATCACCTATATGAGTGTGAATTGGGCCGGTTCTGTGAGTTTTGTGAAGGCTACAATTCTCTAGAGCACTCATGAAGTACCAGGTTGTTCAGGGCCAAAATGAACACAATAGTGAGAACCAAACTGTGTTTGGAAATATGCTGTGTGAGTTCTATTGTATTGGTTTACACAAATGGCTAAACAGTTCAAGACATCATGTTCACTAATTAGCTAATAAATCCAATAATGTCTCACAAGGGACGGTTCAAAACCAAAAGCTACCTATCCTTTGTAGAATATCTTCGATTTCTGTACTCTCTGTAAAAACATCATGTCGTCAATTCCATTCATGTGGGGGATTGTTGGAAATATTGGTTTTATAGGCTTATTTTGGGCCAACTTTGAGCCCAAATTTAAGTGGGGCCCACACGTCTTTTGAGGTGGGTCCAAGTGGTGATGTGTTCCGTGCGGCATGGCAAGTCACACGGTGAAAACGGTTCATCAAAACCATTTATGAGTGAATGGGAAGTTGATGTCGTTTTTCAGGTTCGTGAAATGGGAAGTTGAATAGTCAAGTGCGGGTTTTCTTATTTTGGTTGTCCTATATTGAAATTTTAAGAGAACTTGTATGAGTATATAAGCTCTAGGTGGATAGACTTGGGTTGGGTCCCAAGGGGCACCCCAAGGTTTGTAAGGAGGGAAGTTATGGACAAAGTGGGCTTTGGCCCAAAACTATCACATGCGGGTGCGTGCCGCTACCGTCCGTCTGACCGCCGAGCTGAGCCGTGCTGGGTCGAGCGCGGGTGCGTGGTGTGGGTCGGCTCGGGTCGGGTCCTAACATTAATTTTTTGGACAAAATTCATTTGAATTTTTTCAAATTCTTGCAGGAAAATTTGAATTTCTAACGGATTTAATTCAAATTTTGTGCCAAAAATTCAAATTCGAATTTTCTGTCCGAACTAGTGCCTCTCCGGTCATTTTCCTTCATCTTTTCCGGCGGTTCAAATTCGCACCTGTTCAGAGAGGTGTTTTACCCTTCCGAATAGGCACCACAATGCCTATAAATACATGATCCTCCTACAGATTCAAAAAATTGATTACTTCCCATTTTTCTTCTCTCTTGCATATATTCTTCATATTAGTTCATAGAGATTTCGGAGAGTTGCAGAACTCAGGTTTGATTCGCCTGGCAGATTGTTTGTAGTGCTGCTATAATCTGTGTGTTTGATCACTGTATCTTGGGAGATAGATGACGATAACCCGTGAGCACATGTGCTGCGGTGAATCTGTCTTAAGGACAAAGTGTCACACACTCGACTTGATCTTGCTTTTTCTGTTCTAAATTTTCTAGTGATTTTCTTGTTCTCAATTTCTGGAACCAGAACTTCCTGTAAGTAATTTATTTATTTTATTTTAGTGTATATTTTTTACATAGAAGATTGTTCCAACAGTTACCACAAAATCACGCGTTAGTTTGCTCCTAAAATTTTCAACAACACAAAATTCCTAAGTTTTTACAACTGACGTAACTGATTTTCCAAAAAATACATAAGTAGTCACAAATACGAGTAAGTTCTTGGACAACACTTTTATTTCACAAAATTGCGTAAAACTTCACAACTTACGTAAGTGATTTTAAAAAAATACAAGTCTTTGGTAAACAATTTTATTTCACAAAATTGCGTACTTTTGTCCGCAAATGTGTATTTTCTTAGACAACAATTTAGTCAAGGAGGAAAATAATTGCATCACTAATGTCCAATTTTCATTGCTCACAATTTCAACACTTTTTGTAGTATTTTATCCTAACCTTTTTTTTCCCTGTAAAATCTTAATTTTTTTTAGGAGATATTTTTCTGATTTTCTACATGGACAATTTCCCTCCCAACAATGGTACAAATTTTGTATTTAACACCAACAAATGTGTTAGGTTTTATTCTTGGCAACCCAGTTTGACAAAACTCCTTTCAGTTGTATTTATTTTCGCACTTTTATTTCAGTGAGGCTATGAGTGTTTAGATGCGAATCCAACCCGAATTGTGCCTTTCAGAGAAGTTTGTGATGCTAATGCTTTCAAGATTGCCACTTCGCTGATTATGACGGGGATCGAGCTGCCCGGTCAGCTCGCGGGGGTCGAGGGGGCAGCGCCCCTTGGCAAGTCCAGGGCAGCGCCATGGCGGGGTCGAGGGGCAGCGCCCCCGAAGCAAAATGCAAAAATGCATTCCAAGTTTCCTGTCCGCTCGAGCGGACATTACCCCGCTCGAGCGGAGAATCCCTGGTTCCAGCAGTTTTGGTCGCCTGTAAAAATACTGAGACGTGTGATTTCGCGCTCGAGTGGGTTCTCTAGCGCTTGAGCGGACCTCTGTTATATCACGCGCATATTTTGCTGAAGACGCTCGAGCGGGCTGTTGGGCACTCGAGCGGACCGCACGAACACAGTTTTCCGGATTTCAATAAGGATTAGGTTTTCTTCCAAATCTAGGATTACTTTTGGTTTTTCTATAAGTAGTTGGTTTTCTCCCAAAACTAGACTACTTCTGAGCTTCTACAGATCTTCTTTTTGGTTCTTAAGGTTTATATCTAGGGATATTTTGTTAGTTTTCTTTGATGTTTTATTGAGTATTCAACTCATGGTTTAAAGAGAGTACATCAAAGGTTTTGTTTACTATACACAAGAGAGAGTGAGAGTTGTTCTTCGGTGGATTCTGAAGAATTCGAGCCTTAAGCTTCGGTGGATTCTGGAGTGGCTCATCATAAAGACAATTTTGAGGTGAAGACGGGGTTGGAAGAGGCACAAAGAGGTTGGTTCAATTAGGTGTGGATTCGCTAGGTAATTGAGAGTATACCTATGTAATTCCTTTAAATTTTCTTAGTGGATTGTTTTGTGGCTGTTGCCCGTGGTTTTTTAATCACAGTTGGAGGTGTCCAATTGTGGTTCTTTCACGTTAAAATCGTTGTGTTGATTTGTCTTGATTGTTTGATTGGGATTGTGATATACTGCTTAAAATTGTTACATAATCACAAATCAATATCTAGGGGATTTCTAGATTTTCAAAATGCATTCACAATGATGGGTTAAGGTGATGGGTCCCATATTATTGAGTTGATAACCAATCACAAATTAACACATATTAAATTATATCATTGTGTGTTGAATTGTGAAATCTTGAATAATTTTTTTGTTTTAATGTGTCAATTTTTAATTTGTTATATGCTCAATGATGTAGGACCTAGCACCCTTAACATATGATGCACATGTGAGTACCGTGTCATGTAAGTTTCTATTTCCCTTCCAAATTTGGAACAAAAACCAACGTTGGCAGACTGTGCCTCTGAAATCCCACCAACCCAATACCATTCATCATCACCGACTGTCTCTCTCCTTTCTAATCTCACCAACTCGTTTCCATTTCCCACATAGAATTTTGGTCACTTACTCCCCCTTTGTCTCTCTCCATTTCGGTTTTGCTCTCTTTCTCCACTTACACTCTTTGCGTCACTCTCCATTTCGCTTCCTTGCTCGTGCTCTCCAACGGTACTAGTCACCATTTTCTCTGGTATCTTTCAATCTCTCTATTTTTTTAAAATGTTTTTGTTGTACTCTGGTATGTTACACTGTCATCATGAATATTTGGACTTAAATAAATCTAATTAATAGGGCTGATTGGTAAGTGCCCAAAAAATGTATTAATTAACTATAACTTTGGGCTTATAATTGTTTGATTAATTTATATATTTAATTTAAAATGTTAAATTATTTTAATGTTAATATTAATTAAATTTGTTACTATTTGAAATAACTATTAATAATTAAATAATAAATTATTAAGAACATAATAGTAATTATTTTTTAATATAATTATTATTTATTGATTAAAATCATAAAATTTCCTAAATTTATTTTTTCATTCAAAATATTAATTAAGCTTTAATAAAGGTAAAATTACAAACATAAATAATAAAACTTTAAAAAAATGTATATATTAAGACCAATTTTTACTATAAAATATTGTCCCATATTCAAATTTTTTCTCAATATTTGAAACAAACCCTCCAAAATTTTGCCTAAATTAAAATTCCCTCCTAAAATTTTGCCTAAAGGCTAAATGTCTACTCCCTGGTCCCAAAAAAAGGGAAAAAATAGAGAAAAACTAGCTGGAGAGAGACGCGTTCAAGAGAGAGAGAGAGGGAGCGAAGACGAAGAAGAGACCATGAAGATAGACGGAGGGAAGAGCAGTCCTTTGAAGCAACAACCATTGCTTTGGTTGAATGGTGTTCGATGAAATGTCGGAAAGATTTGCATGTCTAAGTGTCAATCTGGTGCATTGGCTTTGTGAGCTTTTGAATTCTAATATGTTCATATGAAGTCAAGGTTCTAAACCATGTTCATGTTTTTCAAATCTTTGTAATTAATGTATGTGTGGTGTCTCCAGGGAAGATTCAAGTATCTACCGGGCCAAGTTAGAGCTTTTGGGAGCTTTTAGGATGCTTGCTAATACCTAACTTATTGATAAAAGATGAATAGGTTCCCCCAAACGAGGACTCTTTCTTGTGTCGAACAAAAAAGATGTTGGTTTTGCCCCTCAAAAGCAAGTTTTATTCTTTTGAATTTTTTTTTTTCCGATTGTTGATGTTTGGGATTATATTGATTTTTGCAGGCTGAGAAGGCAGCATTTGACGAGGGAAAGAAGAAGAGAGAGAGGAGGTATTATTTTTTGTTCATAATTGAACTATTTATTGATGATACAAAACAGTGCCAGTTCTAGCAGTTCTAACTCTTTCGTTGATGCACAGGTGGCAAGCTAGGACAGCCATATAAGCATTGCTCAAAATGGCAGATGCAATAAGTTTGCCGTCGCGAAAAGTATTTTCCACCCCCATATTTGCATCCCTATTTGTCGTCGCATGGGCCGTCACAAAAACTTTTTGCCACCGTATTTCTATTTTTTGCGATAGCTTGTAGCAGTCGCAAAATGTACTTTTTTTAGTAGTGAGAAGAAGTGTGGCCTATCTGAAATTGAATTGATAAAAATAATAACTTCATTTATTTTCAAAGAGCAGTTGATTATCCCAGTTAAGATTCTAATATCATTTTGTATAGTGGGTTATATGCATTCGTCATTTGGATATGACTTTATGGAGGTGGATCGTTAAACAGTTTTTGGAGGAAGAGGCTTATCAATGTATATGTAGGCTTTTGTGAAATATTTTGATGTTGATAGAAGTTGTATCTGCAGCAGGGATCTTTATATTTGGCTTGAAGAATTGTGAATATTTAACTATAGAGATTTATTCTTAAAAAAAACTATAGAGATTTAAACAATATTTGAATTAGATACAGTTAATATTGTTGAATGATTTTGCAAGTAAAGGAAACAAAGGGATTAAAGTGTTAATGGAAAATTTCAAGCTCGGAAGCCCACAAAATGGGATTTTTTTATCGTCTATGACTTCTCTCTAGCTTTATACCTTGCACTTCACTTTCTTTCTCTACAGGAGTTACAACCAGATGCTAATATGCACACAGCTTCAGTTTCTTATTACCTTTGGCATTTTGGTAACTTGAAATGCCCTTAGTCTGAATATTTTGCTGAATTATTAGGTTATTGGACCTTCTCTCACACCTTTTAAATGAGTGATGGGGGCTATTTAACTTGCAATCCCAGTTCACTCAAATATGATTTCTACCACGAATCTTGCCCCCAATCTGGGCAAATCATCCGATTAAAGGTTCGCCGTCTGTATGAAGTCTGCTCCAATGTCACTAAGCATTATTGCGGCTCATCTTCCATGATTGTTTCAATGAGGTGAAATTTCTTGTTCTTAATTCTTGATATTTCTTTTTCTTCCTAAATTTTTCTCAAGGAAAAGAAATCCATGTTTTTTTTTTGAATGCATGTCCTTTACCTTTTGCATGAATTTTGTTGTTTGTCAATTAGCTTGAGCCCTCCAACTTCTTTCTCTGATGTTATTGCAATTAAAATTCTGTGTTATTTATTCTGGATTGCATCATTTGGTGACTTAAGAAACTTAGGAAAACAAAAGAAATTGAACACTGAAAAAGGTTTATGATGTAAATGGTTGAAGAAAGACACTTACACCTAACTGGGTACTTTTGTTTCATTTTCTGAGTAGGTGCTCATAACATTGGAACAATTCACTGCAAATTCATCCTCAACCAGCTTTTTGAGTGATTAGGATCAATGACAGTAGTGTGTAAACATAAACACACACAATCCGGAAAGGAATATTATGGTGTTCTTCCCTATTTGTGAGTGCTAATTCATTCCTTCCATTCTTCAGTTATTGTGTTTCTTTGATATGTGAGGTTTGATGGATATTAGATTAATCCTGATATGGTTTTTTAAGATTTTTAGGACAATGAAATTTTTATGAAAGCATGAAGTGCTAATTATGTTTTACATTAAACTGCTCTACTTTTGTGAAATTCTATTTTATGACAATGATTAAAAAGGGATTAAGGTATTACTGGCAAGAATAAAATTAGCCAAGGCTAAAAGATATACATATGGCTCTGAAAATCAGTATCAGTGTATTTGAAACTTTAGAAATATTTTAATTGATCAATAAAGAACATAATTTTGGTTGAGAGTGGACTCGCACCAAGTTTGGGGTTACTGCCCCCTAAGTGCAGCAGCAACTCCTATGTCACAAAATGACATTGCTTTGCTTGTTTTTCTATTTTCTTATTTGGTTAGTTAAACACATTTTCAAGGACAAAAGATCTAAGTAGTGTTTGGAGCATAATAAACAATTTTTCAGATGTTTGCTTCATATAAATATGACAAAAGATCTAAGTAGTGTTTGACTTCATATTAAATTATGTTTGCTTCATACCCGTATGGCTCCAAGGGCATCAAATCTTATTATACAATGAGTCTAGTTAACCTAAAAATTTGTGGTCAATGGTTGTTGTTAGAATAATGTTTAGAGAAAGACAGAGAATAAATTGTGTGTATATTGATATATTTGATGTTCAGAGTTTGCTCCTTTATAAAGGAGAGGGACTGAGAGTGGCCGAAGCACTATTATTACATACAGCCGAAAGGCTAACAGCACTAGCACTAAAGTAAGCATACATTAATATACACTAACATAAAATATATTAACAGCCCCCCTCAAACTCAAGGAGGATAAACATAAACCAACTTGAGTTTGGAGAGAGTAACAAACAGGAAAATAAAATGACAATAAAATAAAATAAGATAGGAGACACTGTATGGTCGTGTCAGAACCGCTGTAGAAGACATTATATGGTTGTGGCAGACTGGTATGGAAGACACTGTATGGCTCGTGTCAGACCAGTGTAGAAAACACTGTGAGGTCGTGTCGAACCGCTGCAGAAGACACTGTGTGATCGTGTCGGACCGTTGTAAAAGACACTGTGTGGTCGTGTCAGACTGTTGTAGAAGACACTATGGGGTCGTGTCGGACCGTTGTAGAAGACATTGTATGGTTGTGGCAGAATGGTGTGCAAGACACTGTATGGCTCGTGTCAGACCGGTATAAAAGACACTGTAAGGTCGTGTCGGACCGCTGTAGAAGACACTGTGTGGTCATGTCAGACCGTTGCAGAAGACACTCTGTGGTTGTGTCAGACCGTTGTAGAAGACACTATGTGTTCGTGTCGAACCATTGTAGAAAACACTGTGTGGTCATGTCAGATAGTTGTAGAAGACACTGTATGGTCATGTATATAGGCTGCCCAAAAGATATACATATATATATATATATATAGATATATATTGCGCCCTCAAAAGTCGCACCCCGCCTTCAAAAGTCACACCCGACACTGTGGCGTCGAGTGGCGCGCGATGCACGTGACCGACAGAGCGTCGTGTCTGCCTCGGCTCGCGCTCCTATTTTGTTGTCTCAGTCTCTGCATTATTTATTTAAACCAAGGCTGAGGCTGAGGCTGAGGCTGGTTAGAGATTGAAAGCAAACCAAAGCGACGAACTCTGCAACCCCTTGCTTGTGCTGCCTCTGATATGGCCTCCTCTTCCCGTAGTTCACTCACCCTTTTTCTAGACCTAAACGAGTCCACAATAGAGATAACCGGTTCTGTCGACCTTGAAGCACAACCAAGCACCCCAGGACCAAGCGCCCCTGTTTTTGCTCCGTTGAACTTTCCGATACTGTCATTATATGCTGAAGTCTTGCTTGGAGACAGTGACTGCGGTCTCCAAGTTATCGCACCGGCTGCAGAATAGAACGAGTGAGGTGCACTAGGGAAATGCCCAACTCGCTCTGCTCCAGCGCATGTATAAGGATGCGCGAGCAGAGATATGCGCACTGAAGGCGGAAGGCCACCATCATGGTCCGATTCGGAGGTCCGCCATATGCTGCGTGTGAGGCGCAGCGGGGTGTCAACCCGCTCGGCGGTCATGGAAGCACTGAGGGAGGGCCATCAAGGGTCGACCAAGACAAAGGCAAGAGGAAAAGATCGGCGGCAGAGTAGAGGAAAGAAAAATCCCTCCTGTGTGTGTGCTTGCTTTTTTTCTTTTTTTTTGGTGTAGAACTGTGATCGGGGTTGATCCCTGATATGAATAAAACAAGTTTGTTATGCAAACCGGATGGCATGAATGGTACAAGACTAAACAGAAAAATCAATTGGTGTGTAAAGGGTTTGTGTTTGTGTTTGTGTTTATGGTGGTTGTTTTTTTTTTTTTAATACGTATGTGATAAAATAAATGAAATTATAAAATCAATGGGGAACAGGTTGGTAGAAGAAAAGTTTAAAAGAAATGATGGGAAATATTAAAATAAATGTGGGATAAATGATGAGTGCAATGTGATGGTGATAAAAGAAAATAAAAATCATGAAGAGACATGCCAGGTGAGTTGAAGAATTAAAAAAAAAGAAGGAAAAGGCTGAAATATTAAAAAAAGGATTGTGGTTTTGAAAGTGGAAATATGAGAGAAAGAGAGAGACACACAACGATCGAGATGATGATGATCCAGAGACAGAAGTTGGTCCTTGTGAACAGAGCACTGAACCTACTATTGATGTAAAACGCATTAAAAGAATGGTTTCGAACAAGGAATCTGCTAGACGTTCAAGAAGTAGAAAGCAAGCACAGCTGGTAGAACTTTTCTGTCTCTAGGTCATCATCATCTGATTGCTCATGCGAGGAACCACTGGTAGCTCCCGTTGCTTGATTATCTCTGCCTTTCGGTTTGGTAGTTGAATATGGACTGCTGACACATATTAATGACCGGGAATCAAGAGGTGCTGTGATGCTGGACTGCTTGGAAGTGATATTTTGAGACCATAGAAGGCTATCTGCTAGTCCAGCACTTGGATAACCATTCTTGAACTCCTGAAGAGCGACATCGGGGAAGAAGGAAGGTGGATGAGATCCAAGGGCAATTTGAGAGTAAACTTTTGCATCATCATCTTTCCGGCGGCGGTTACCCGGATCACTGAAGCAGAGGCCTGTGCTGCCGTTGCATGTTTCCTCTGTCATTTTCCATTCCAACACCAGTGGCGGTGGCGGAGTGGTGGCAATGCCCTCCGCACCATTCTGACCCGCCGCGGCGGCCAAGTATCACCGGAAGAGGCACTGCTATTGAAGAAGCTGCTGTCATAAAGATCCAATCTAGTGAGGAAACAAGTTACTATGACCCTGCGCTGCATGCAGGCTTTGGTGACAGTTCAGGCTAGAGTGGTATCACAGCCAGAAACCATCCTTGTCTTTCTTGAAATTTCAAGTCTCTTTTCATAACCCTCAAATCCAATTGCAGAGACTGAGGCCATGTTGACTGAACAAATTGATTAGAGCTCGGTCTTCGCTTTCAATTTGATTGAATGAGATGAGAGGCTAGGACTGATGGCAAGGCTGCGGTGAACTTGATGAAGTTCACTTTGTTTAGACAATACTACATTGTTGTTATCTTTTACATTTACTTCACCCGGGTCATTGTTTATGCTCTCGAGACTATTACCTCGTATCAGTATCAGTGGACGAGTGTGGTGGCTGCTGAATTGGCGACCCTTGCCTTTTATGCACTCACTGGGTACAATTTCAGGCCAAAGGTTCATAACCCTTATTTTGCGCTTGACGATGAGGAGGAGGAAGCTGCTGCTGAGGCCTGAAGCTTCAAGATGAAGTTATATGCTGAGAGATTGCGAAGAACTCGAAGCTATGTGTAGAAAACTCCAGCTGCGAAGGCAAAGTTGCCAGCCGGCTGCCCGCCGGTGAGAAAGAAATGTAGGCCTAAATCTTATTGCTCTTATACCATGTTAGAATAATGTATAGAGAAAGAGAGAGAATAAATTGTGTGTCTATTGATATATTTGATGTTCAGAGTTTGCTCCTTTATAAAGGAGAGGGACTAAGAGTGGCCGAAGCACTATTATTACATACAACCGAAAGGCTAACATCACTAACACTAAAGTAAGCATAAAGTAAGCATACATTAATATACACTAACATAAAATATATAAACAGTTGTCTTTGGCATGTTGTCAATATGCCACAGAATTCGAAAAAAGGTCAGTGTTCCTTTATGAAGTAGCTGCAGAAGGTCATTTTTGTGATAACATTCGCTTTGTGTGAATCCGTGTTTTTTTTTTTTTTTCTTTTTTAAAAGTGTTCCTTCCACAACCAGCTACACGGAATTCCACTATCCACCCAACTATGATTTTTCCTGCATGCACCAGGGGAAATTTGACCATGTTAGTATAAAATCCAAGTTGTGTGTAGGATTATTTTATTGGATAGATTAGTAATTAAATTAATTTATATGGGTCATTTATTAATATCAAATAATTAGTTATGAGATGGCATTATATTTTCTATTACTTACATGGGTAATTTTGTAACTTTGAGAAATTAGGTTAATAAGCCCACCTACTGTGGCTTTAAGTCTTGGGAAACAAACAAAATAGAGGCTGAGAATTGCTCCATAGGCGGCTAGGGTTTGAGAAGGTAAAACAAAAATTAAAGAAAAGAAAACAAAACCAAAGTGAAGAAGGATGATTCATAGAGTGGTGATTTTTCTTTATTCATCACTTAAGGTAAGATTTATTTTATTGTATTCTTATCTATGATTTTGGTGTTAATATATCAATAGATGATTTTATGGGCATATATGATTAAATAGATATATTGATGTAGTCTATGTTGGGGTCTTGATTTTGCTCAATTTTAGAGTGTATTTTGCATCCCGTTTGGGTGGTTCATATTTTGAGATTGATATGTGATGGGTTAAGTTTAATGGTGGTGTATTTGTGGGATACACGATTGACTACAAGCAATTACAAATTTTTACATGTATATAAACAACAATAGAATAATATGGGTTGAGAATTTCTGAAGCCGTGATGGCTTTGTTTTGATGCTAAATCGTGGGAGTTCCTAATAGACTATTGGGATAATTTATTCTATTGTTGTTACAAGAAGAGATGGATGGGTGCACATAATAATTGTTTAAGCGGTGTAATATTTTATTAGGTTTGTGAGATTGAGGTGGATCTTGGTAATTTGAGATTAGCTTGGAAAATATTATTTTAGCTGTTTGAAGGTAAGTAACCCTCTATCACTGTTGGTTCATTTTTTTTTATTCCTATTGAATCGTTTAAAATCATAAATATTTATTTATAACCTTCATGTTCTCTTAAAATAAAATATGGGTCAAGTATAAAACAACATCAAATATTATTATGAAAATTATTTGAATAATTGGTGAAACTATTCTGAAAATTGTACTAAACGTTTATTCTGAAAATACCGAATGTTTTATTTAAAAATTGTGTATTGTTTGAATTTTGAACATCACTCTAGTCTGACTATGATTTGGACCCTAGCCAATGGGGGTTATTTATTGGCACAGAAACTAGTTTCTTTTGGGGCTTTACCACCGGCCTATGTGTGGTTCTGGGTCTTGTCACAGGCTAAGTGACCGTAGTCACCAAGACTTGGGTTTTGTGAATCAAATCATTGAACCATCTGAATATCGAACCATCGATTTGAACAACGAATTACTTTGAATTATCTTGTTGGTTTTTCATTTAAAATGTATTGTACATTGTTTATTTTTAGCTATGAAGCCACCTTACAAATAATTGTTCATTTATTGAACTGTAGAAAAAATTATATTTATTGGTTATCGATTTATTTATTTATTTTTGTATACTTGATCCAGCTAGCAGTGATGGTTGGTTATTTACTGGGCTATCTAGCTTACCCTTATTTTTTTTAGATTCTGAAGAGTAGAGTTGCGCGGGATTTTTTACATGTGGGAGTGCCAAGAGTAGGACCATGATTTAAGTACTTGGATTATTGTTTTGTTAGTGGATTAAATTAGTGGACTTGGTAGGCATTTTCATATAAGAACTATTTATTTTTATGGATTTTGGCATTATGACAATTAAGGATTTAATTTGAGTATTTTACATTGTGGGTTATGTGATTGGATTCTTAGCCTTGCATGCTCACTTATATGAGTGTGCGGTGTTGTCATGGAGCTTGAGGCGTGACAATTTTGTGGTATCAGAGCCAAGTTATAATTTTAAAGATTGGTATAGAATAGTACTGAGATTGGGTAGATGTAGGATTGGGAACGCTTATAATTTAGTATAATGTTTATTTTAATTACATGTTATAGGGACTTGAGAATAGAATAAGATGAGGTTTTATTGTTGATGCATATAGGTTGCAATGAAACATGAGGAGACATTGGCAAATCTCGTGTGGTTAGTATAGATAGCAGGAGATTGCTTGTAGACTTGACTGTTTTAGATATGCGGGACTTTAACATAATTCTTGGAATGGATTGGTTGGCAACCAATTATGCTTTTGTTGATTGCCGAGGCAAAAGGGTAGTATTTCAATTTCCTGATCAACCAGAATTTTGTTTTGTGGGTAGTGGAGTTAACACTCCTCCTTTGGTAATCTCAGCTTTGCAAGCTAGACGATTGTTGAGGAATGGTTGCGAGGGTTATTTAGCTTCTATGAGAGATATTCGTGAGACTGAATTGAAATTAGAGGATATTCTAGTTGTAAAGGAATTTCCCGATGTTTTTCCTAACGACTTACCGGGGTTGCCACCATTTAGAGAGATTGAGTTTGCCATCGAATTGATACCCGGCACGGGTCCTATCCCCAAGGCTCCGTATGGGATGGCCCCAGCAGAGTTGAAAGAGTTGAAGGAACAATTACAAGAGTTACTAGATAAGGGCTTTATTAGGCCTAGTGTTTCTCCTTGGGGTGCACCCGTTTTATTTGTGAAAAAGAAGGATGGTAGTTTTCACCTTTGCATTGATTATTGAGAGTTGAACAAGGTGACAATTCAAAATAAATATCCTTTGCTTAGGATAGATGACCTATTTCATCAGTTGCAAGGAGCACAAGTCTTTTCTAAGATTGACCTTCGTTCTGGCTATCACCAGTTGAAGGTTAAGGCAGAAGATATACCTAGGACAACCTTTCGAACTAGATATGGGCATTATGAATTTTTAGTGATGCCGTTTGGGTTGACCAATGCGCCTGCAGCTTTTATGGATTTAATGAACATAGTATTTAAATCCTTCTTAGATTAGTTTGTGGTAGTTTTTATTGATGACATTCTTGTGTACTCGAAGAGTAAAGAGCAGCACGAAGAATATCTAAGAATAGTGTTGCAGATATTAAGGGAGAAGAAGTTATTTGCTAAATTGAAGAAGTGTGAATTTTGGTGGGAGAGTGTATCATTTTTGGGTCATGTGATATCTAAAGATGGGGTGTCTGTTGACCCCAAGAAAGTGGAGGCGGTGGTGGAGTGGAATCGGCCTACTAGTGTCACTGAAATTCGTAGCTTCTTGGGTTTAGCAGGATATTATAGAAGGTTGGTTGAGGGATTTTCCTGAATTTCTATGCCTTTGACTCGTTTAACACAAAAAGGAGTTAAATTTTAGTGGTATGATGATTGTGAGAAGAGTTTGCAAGATCTAAAGAGTCGATTGGTGTGTGCTCCAGTACTTATAGTTCCGTCCGAAGATGAAGGTTTTACCATCTATAGTGATGCATCGAAGATGAGCTTGATTTGTGTCCTGATGCAGAATGATAAAGTTGTGGCATATGCGTCTAGGCAGTTGAAGCCATATGAGCAGAATTATCCTACGCATGATTTGGAGTTGGTTGCCGTGGTGTTTGCATTGAAAATCTGGAGGCACTACCTGTATGGGGTGAAATGTGAGATATTCACTGATCATAAAAGTTTGAAGTATATTTTCACTCAAAAAGAATTGAATATGAGGCAAAGGCGATGGTTGGAGCTATTAAATGACTATGATTTGACTATTAATTATCATCCAGGAAAGCCAATGCAGTGGCGGATGCCTTGAGTAGAAAGACCCCGAGTAGTTTGGCTACCTTGATCACTGACCAAAAGAATATCTTGGAGGACTTGCAGAGGTTGAATATTGAGATTAGATGGCATAGCCATGGAGTGCAGTTGGCAAACCTTCGAGTTCAACCCACATTGATTGATAGAATTAAAGATGCTCAGGGAAGAGATCCTCAGTTGCAAAAACTTAAGGCTGAAATGGAAATAGGGCTACAGATGGAATTTGTATGCATAAAGATGGAACCTTGAGATTTGGAGAGAGGTTATGTGTGCCTAATGATTTAGAGCTCAAGAGAGAAATCCTGAGAGAAGCTCACAGTTCAGGGTATACTGTACATCCAGGGAGCACTAAAATGTATAAAGATTTGAAGAGGAACTTTTGGTGGAATAATATGAAGAGGGAAATTGCTCAGTATGTTGCTCAATGTATGGTATGTCAACAAGTGAAAGTTGAACATCAGAGACCTGCAGGTAAGTTACAACCTCTTCTTATTCCTGAGTGGAAGTGGGAACATATTACCATGGATTTTGTGATGGGGTTGCCTAGGACCCAAGGTGGTAACAATGCTATTTGGGTTATCATTGATCGATTGACCAAATCCGTTCACTTTCTAGCTTTTAAGGTAGGGTTCTCCTTAGAGAAGTTTGCAAAATTGTATATCAAGGAGATTATGAAGTTGCATGGTATTCTGGTGACCATAGTGCCTGATAGAGATAACAGATTTGTATCTATGTTTTGGAAGAGTTTGCATACAACTTTGGGCACTAGTTTGAATTTTAGCACTGCCTTTCATCCTCAAACTGATGGACAGTCAGAGAGAACTATTCAAACCTTGGAAGACATGTTGAGGGCTTGTGTTATTGATCTTGGAGGTTCTTGGGATGAGAATTTGGCCTTAGTGGAATTCTCTTATAATAACAGTTATCATGCGAGCACTCAGATGGCACCATATGAGGCTTTATATGGACGAAAGTGTAGATCACCTATTTGTTGGGATGATGTGGGTGGAAGGAAGTTATTAGGGCCTGAGATTGTGCAACAAACAGTGGACAAGATCAATCTTATTAGAGAGCGACTTCGCACAGCACAGAGTAGACAGAAAAGTTATGCAGATAACAGGAGACGCAATTTGGTGTTTGGGGTTGGAGACCATGTGTTCCTTAAGGTGTCTCCTATGAAAGGAGTAATAAGGTTTGGTGTTCGTGGTAAATTGAGTCCTAGATTTGTTGGGCCAATTGAGGTTTTAGATCGAATTGGTGAGGTAGCTTACAGACTTGCCCTACCACCTTCACTAGTTGTAGTTCATAATGTCTTCCATGTTTTGATGTTGAGGAAGTATATACCGAATCCCAATCATGTGATTGATCATGCACCATTACAGTTTAAAGGAGGATTTGACCTATGAGGAACACCCTGTAAGAATTGTTGATAAGGAGTAGGTTTTGAGGCGTCGAGTCATCCACTACGTTAAGGTTCAATGGAGCAATCACTCGGAGAGAGAAGCTACTTGGGAACTTGAGGATGAAATGAGACAAAAGTATCCACAACTTTTTGAGACTACAGGTATGTCAAATTTCGAGGATGAAATTTCTTTTAAGAGGGGAAGAATGTAAAACCCAAGTTGTGTGTAGGATTATTTTATTGGATAGATTAGTAATTAAATTAATTTATATGGGTCATTTATTAATATTAAAGAATTAGTTATGAGATGGCATTATATTTTCTATTACTTAGATGGGTAATTTTGTAACTTTGAGAAATTATGTTAATAAGCCCACCTATTGTGGCTTTAAGTCTTGGGAAACAAACAAAATAGAGGCTGAGAATTGCTCCATAGGCGGCTAGGGTTTGAGAAGGTAAAAGAAAAATTAAAGAAAAGAAAACAAAACCAAAGTGAAGAAGGAGGATTCATAGAGTGGTGATTTTTCTTTATTCATCACTTAAGGTAAGATTTATTTTATTGTATTCTTATCTATGATTTTGGTGTTAATATATCAATAGATGATTTTATGGGCATATATGATTAAATAGATATATTGATGTAGTCTATGTTGGGGGTCTCGATTTTGCTCAATTTTAGAGTGTATTTTGCATCCCGTTTGGGTGGTTCATATTTTGAGATTGATATGTGATGGGTTAAGTTTAATGGTGGTGTATTTGTGGGATACACGATTGACTACAAGCAATTACAAATTTTTACATGTATATAAACAACAATAGAATAATATGGGTTGAGAATTTTTGAAGCCGTGATGGCTTTGTTTTGATGCTAAATCGTGGGAGTTCCTAATAGACTATTGGGATAATTTATTCTATTGTTGTTACAAGAAAAGATGGATGGGTGCACATAATAATTGTTTAAGCGGTGTAATATTTTATTAGGTTTGTGAGATTGAGGTGGATCTTGGTAATTTGAGATTAGCTTGGAAAATATTATTTTAGCTGTTTGAAGGTAAGTAACCCTCTATCACTGTTGGTTCATTTTTTTTTATTCCTATCGAATCGTTTAAAATCATAAATATTTATTTATGGCCTTCATGTTCTCTTAAAATAAAATATGGGTCAAGTATAAAACAACATCGAATATTATTATGAAAATTATTTGAATATTTGGTGAAACTATTCTGAAAATTGTACTAAACGTTTATTCTGAAAATATCAAATGTTTTATTTAAAAGTTGTGTATTGTTTGAATTTTGAACATCACTCTAGTCTGACTATGATTTGGACCCTAGCCAATGGGGGTTATTTATTGGCACAGAAACTAGTTTCTTTTGGGGCTTTACCACCGGCCTATGTGTGGTTCTAGGCCTTGTCACAGGCTAAGTGACCGTAGTCACCAAGACTTGGGTTTTGTGAATCAAATCATTGAACCATCTGAATATCAAACCATTGATTTGAGCAACGAATTACTTTGAATTATCTTGTTGGCTTTTCATTTAAAATGTATTGTACATTGTTTATTTTTAGTTATGAAACCACCTTACAAATAATTGTTCATTTATTAAACTGTAGAAAAAATTATATTTATTAGTTATCGATTTATTTATTTATTTTTGTATACTTGATCCAGCTAGCAATTATGGTTGGTTATTTACTGGGCTATCTAGCTTACTCTTATTTTTTTAAGATTCTGAAGAGTAGAGCTGCGTGGGATTTTTTACATGTGGGAGTGCCGAGAGTAGGACCATGATTTAAGTACTTGGATTATTGTTTTGTTAGTGGATTAAATTAGTGGACTTGGTAGGCATTTTCATATAAGAACTATTTATTTTTATGGATTTTGGCATTATGACAATTAAGGATTTAATTTGAGTATTTTACATTGTGGGTTATGTGATTGGATTCTTAGCCTTGCATGCTCACTTATATGAGTGTGCGGCGTTGTCACAGAGCTTGGGGCGTGACAATTTGTAATGCCCCACTACTTGCTGGCCCAAATAACTTGTGGGTCGACCAACAATAGCCAAAAGCTTAAGTCCAAGTTATTTAGTAGCAAGGTAGTGGTGCTATATATGCCCAAGATCACCCATGCAAACTTCCGATGTGGGATAGGGTGTTACAGTTAGAAGTTGTAGTTGTCTTCTTCTAAAACCTGCTTCCGCATTTTGCTCATTCATTAGTTTTATACCCATTTAATTTTAAGCACGTTAAATTGAATGTTGTTATTTTCTTTGTTGTTAATTTCCCTATGCTATTGTTGTCTTGTTGATTAACATTGCAGTGTTCTCATTTCCTCTTAGAATGGATTAATCCTCAATGAGTCACAATTTATGCCTAAGAATGCTTGGGAAGAGATGAGAATGAAAATATGAAAAAGATGTAATTTTTCAAAACATGTTGAAACTGCCTGACCGCTCGAGCCACCTCTTGGTCGCTCGAGCGGACTGCACAGTCTGCAGAAATACTGGATGGGTCAAAAGTGCGCTTGAGCTAACACTTTTTTGCTCGAACAACTAGCAAACATAAGGTGGGTTCGCTCGAGCCACCAATTGGTCGCTCGAGCGGTCTGGAAAGACTGCAAAAGTTTTGGAAGCTTGTAATGTTCGCTCGAGCCACTAATTGGTTGCTCAAGCGATCTGTAAATTTTCTGGGTTTTCAAAACTGAAGATTTAGCTTCCAAACTTCATTTCAAAACTTGGTGTCATCCATGGCTTGTTTGAAATCATGAAAATAATTTGGAAAAATACCAATACATGACCCTTCGGGAATTATTTACTTGAAACCTCAATAATTTGCAAAAACTTGAATTAAATCTTTATGCATGTAAAGATTTTCCATACTTCTTTTCTTTAGAGAACAAAACATGAAATTGAATATGGAAACTTAATTTTTTGAAATAAATGCAATACAAAAGCTTTCATGTAACAGTATTTCAAAATCCAAACCCAAAATCAAACTCATAAACTTAAAAACATGACATAAAAATTTCATGGGGAAGAAAACATTTGTTTAGGACTTTACAAATTAATTAAGTTAAGATATAATTCAAATGTTCGTCTTAGTTCTCTTCAAAACATAGAATCAATTCTTCAAAATTCTTGAAATGTAAAATGCATGTAAATTTTAGGTATCAAAACTTATAGCATTTGTTCATGTATGTGAAAATGAAATTCCATTTCATGCAAGGCAATATAAATCAAATCCAAAATGATTAATTTCCAAATAACTTCCAAAACCATGAACCTAGCTCAATTTCCTTCATTTTCTTCTTAATTTCTTCCAATTGCATGATGTTGATTCCAAACTCATCTTTAATTTCAAGTGTAATACAAAGATTCTACAAAAATCAAGCATGATTCCCATACCTTAAGCTCTAATTTCAGAAATTAAAGTTGATTCCCCCCTTGGGTCTTCTTCTTCTCTTCAAATCTTGAACTTCTCTTGCTAAAGGTGAGCTCTCTCTCTCTCTCTAAAATTGCCCAGCAGAAAACATGAGTAATGAAGTTACACCCTTGAACTCATTAGCAATACACGTATACACACCCTACTTTTTCATTAGGGAACACGTGCACACACACACACACACTGGAATTCTTCCAGCACATCACTCACATACACACACACACACACAGATTTCTCAGCGCGCACACAGAATTCTCAGCACACCCACACCCACACCCACATACACCCTCAAATTCTAGACCATTCCACAATTCTATTTATGATTAAGATTAACTTAATTAAGCAACACAGAGTCTTAATAATTCTTGATTAGCACATAATTTAATTAATCATTATTAATTACAAATCCCACATAATTTAATTAGTCGAATTAACTTTAATTAAGGCCCGATTAAATATATTTAATTTTTACCAATCTGAATTAGATTTTTAATCAAACTCCCAAAAGGCTCCAAATATCAAATTAAACTTATTGCCATCATCAATTTTGGTTTCTCAAATCTCTAAGGCCTTCAATTTCAGATTAAACTCAAAATCTCTGTCAATAAATTACATATTCAAATTGGACACCTCATAACTAAATTTAATTCATAATAATCATAATTCTCAATCCTCATAACTTAATTAACTCCAATTCGGACCCAATTAATCAAATCTTAATTTTACTAAACTGAATCGAATATTTATTGAACTCCCAAATGGGTTAATACTTGAAATTAAACTGATTCAACTCGTCAATTTCACCTCCTTAAGTCATTTAGGTTTTTAATTTCTAATTCCAAAATAAATCCTTAATAGAATCATATACAAATCAGACTCCATAATTCTTATAAATCCCATACTAAATCAGAATAATAACTAATTAAAATCCAAATCTCCTTAATTAATTAAATGCAAGATATTGTATGTGGTGGGTCATCACAGAAGGGCTTTGGGTCTAGGTGGAGGAGGTGGGTTTCGGGGGGTGTGTCGTCATGCAATATGGCCGTCATTGTGAATGGTAAGGCTGGGAATTCTTTTAGGTCATTGTGAATGTCGTCATGCAATATGTCACCATTTTGCTTATTTTAGTAGTTGAAAAGGATATTATCAAAGGATTTGTGGTGGGCTATGAAGCACGGGTGCGGGTACCGATATTGGTACGGGTACGATACGGGTATGCCGATATGGCAAGACTTAAAAAAAATAGGATACGGGTACAGCTGGGATACGCCAATAATTTTTTTATTTTTTTATAATTTATAGTTTGAGGTCCAATCTATAAATTAAAGTTCAATACCAAAACTAAAAGGAGAAATTATAAAACCAAAAGAGAAATCATGGTTCAACAATACCAATACCAAAGCAAAGTCTATAAGCTATTTTAATGCCATTAAATAGGAGAAATTACAAAATAAAGTTTCATTTCAAAATCAAGATAAGCAAAATTTAAAAACTTGAAGCTTTAGTTTTCACTTTTATCAACTTCATCATTGAATAATATATCTTTCATCTCTAGCACATTATGTAAAGGATTTACAATTTCAAGTAAATAAGAACTCTCTAACAAATTAAACGTATCCCCACCAATGTCTCATAGCTTGATGTACTCCTGATGTACCCATGAAGTACCTATCCAGTACCCAACTATCAAAGAATGTATAAAAAGTACCCGGTATGTATTTCGAGTACTCGGTACGCATGTAGTCCTATCAGTACGATTACCAGTACCTGGTAAGTACACGGTACGAGTATAACTATATTTTCGGAGTACCCATGCTTCATAAGTGGTGGGTACGGATAGGATTGGTGTCACCCATTACAATTTGCGGATGACACTATCTTCTTTTCATCAAATGAGGAGGGTAAGGTTGGCAATTTGCTAATGCTTTTGAGAATCTTTGAAATTGTGTCGGGCTCAAGGTTAATCTTAGTAAGAGTAGTGTTGTGGGTATTAATTTGAAGTCTACCTATGAGCAATGGATGGCAGATATGTTGGGATGTCCCATTGAGCAGTTTCCTCTCAAATATTTTGGGCTTCGATTGGGAGGAGAACCTAGATCGGCATCTTTTTGGGAGCCTGTACTTGTCAAAATTGGGAAAAGATTAGAGGGTTGGAAACAATCCTTGTTATTTCCCCGTGGGGGGGGGGTATACTTTGGTACAGTCCGTGTTGGGTTATGTTCCTATCAAGGTTTTAAAAAGCGGCCACAACCATTGCGTAACGCCATTACGTAACGGTTGTGGTGGTTGCCGCCATCTGTTACGGCCGCTTTTACAGTGTGATTGAGATTCATAGGTGTGTCGGCCGTAGCGGCCGCTATAGCGGTTGTAACGGTGCCGTAACGGCCATAACGACCATAACGGCCTGTTACGCACCATTACGTAACGGTTTCGAATTGCTTCTTTCAAAAAAACACGCAAAAAAAAAATTTGAAAATGGGGGAAGAGAGATAGAGAGAGAAGAGGGAAGATGGAGGAGCAAGAGAGAGGGACGATGGAGAACAGGTTATTGATTTGTTGAAGTTATAAGACCTATGCTATTGTATTCAGCTGCTATCACTCAACCATTTTGTTTGTGTGTGTCTATCTATATATTGTTTGAAAATAATAATAATAAGTGTGGTCATTATCTATTTGGCTTGATTAAAAATATATATATATATATATATATTTAAGTTTTTATTTATTCTTACTTTTGTCATTGTTTATCTTATATATAATAGTTAGTGATTGATTTTTTGTATAATATAAAGTTATTAATTAT
The DNA here is from genome assembly GCF_055761805.1 of Camellia sinensis. NCBI lineage: Eukaryota > Viridiplantae > Streptophyta > Magnoliopsida > Ericales > Theaceae > Camellia > Camellia sinensis. Next base: position 107,833,520 of record NC_138962.1, read on the forward strand.
TAAAATAAAATGTGAAAAACTTAGTTTATAGTTATTTAAAAATACGAAATATATTGGATCAAACTTAAAAATTTACAAAAATTGATCAATATTTATTTTAAAACCCAATAAATATGATCATGGAAAAAAAATGTGCGTATCGGTAAGTTTTTTTCAAATTGTGTGAAAAATAAAAAAATTCACGATTCCGGTTACCGCAACTGTTACGCTATGGCCTTTACACCCCGTAACCGCAACCGCGTCACCGCCACAGTTACAGCGATCGCAACCGCTTTTCAAAACCTTGGTTCCTATTTACTTCTTATCCTTGTTCAAGATTCCGGTCAACATTGCAAGGAAAATAAATTGATAAGAGATTTTCTTTGGAAAGGGTGCGATGAGGGTAAAAGGGATCATCTAGTTAAGTGGGAGGTTGTTTCTCTTCCTAGGGATAAAGGGGCAATGCTATAGGAAACATTGTTACTAGGAACATTGTCCTCTTGAGTAAGTGGTTATGGAGATTTCCTGTTGAAAGAATGTCACTATGGTATTCTATCATTAAAAGCAAGTATGAAGTTCAGGCCAATGGTAGAGATTCTAATGTGGTTACTACAGGCAATTGTCGTTCTCCTTGGAAGTCGATCTCTCTTTTGTATCCACAAGTGTCCAATTTCCTATCATTGAAAGTGGGGAATGGGGTGAGTATCCAATTTCCGGAGGATGTTTGGTTTAGGGGATTCCTCATTCAATTGAGCTCTTCCTCTCCTTTACAGATTGGTTTGTACTCGGGATGTTTCAATAGCATCGGTGGCATGTTCTAATATGGCACCTATTTCTTGGAATCTTGGTTTTCGTAGGAATTTAAATGATAGGGAGGTTGGCGAGTTGGCTTCTTTGTTGTCATTGATTGATGGGGCTTCTCTTTCTTCCTCTTGTGATAGTAGGGTTTGGAATATCAATTCTTCAGGGGTCTTTTCTTGTAAATCTCTGTTCAATAAATTCATTGATGAACCCTCTGTCCCTTTGTTTCCTCTTCATAAGAAAATTTGGAAAGCGACTGTTCCTCATAAAGTGAAGTTTTCATGTGGTCCTTATCTCAAAAGGGTGTCACAACCAATGACCTTTTCCAAATGAGAAGGTCCAATCACTTTCTTTGTCCTCAATGGTGTGATGTGCAAGAGGAACTCGGAATCGGCAGATCATCTATTTTTGGACTGCCCGGTGGCTTTTGCTTTATGGCAACATTTGTTTGGCCGACGTGATGTTTAGTGAGTTGCTCCGTGGGACTGCATTCATATGCTTTGTGTTAGGTTTGAAGGGTTTGGCGGCAACAAGAGAGCCCAAACAATGTGGTCCTATATTGTGTTTGCTATTTTCTGGACTATCTGGTTGGAGAAAATGCACAAATCTTTCATAACAAAAAATCAGATGAGGAGCCTTTGTGGAATAGGGCGGGATATTCGTCTTTATTTGGCTTCATATTTGGCTTTGTGGAATTTTTGGCTTCCTTTTGAAGGAGTTTCATTTTTCTTGATTTCTAGAGATTGGGTCGTTGTTTGCCATCTCTAGTGCTAGGAGTTTAGTGAAATTTGTTTTGACTGTTCTGCATTTTCTTTCTCTATTTGTTTGAGCGCTTCTTGTCCTCTCCTCTCATTTTTCTTTTTTAATAAAATTCTTTGTTGATGCTCAAAAAAATGTTTCTAGAAACTATCGCCACTCTGTGTTTCATTCTTCAACTATTAATTTTATTTAGGCTAAATTACAGATACACCTCTTGAGATTTAAGTTAAAATACGAACTGCCTCCTATAGTTTTGAAAATTACAAATATCCCCTTGCCATATTTTTTTATTAACAAAATTATTAGAAAAAATAAAATTCTTAACTATCCTATACTAAAAACAGTTAACTGACTTGATGATTTATTAATAAAATGGGTCATTGGTTATGCAATTAGAAACTTGAAGGGGCGGAATGTAATTTCCAAAACGATAAGGGGTAATTTGTATTTTAAGCAAATCTCAGGGGGTGTATTTGTAAGTTACCCTTTATTTTTATTTAGTCCCTAAATATATTAATTTCTACTAAAGTAGTCCAATTGAATGTTAAAACCTAATTTGATGGGCAAAAAGTCATTTTAATATTTGAACAATTTAAACCACATGACCAAACAATCATTTTTTTGTTTGCTAATTTGAAATGAGGGTTATAGAAGAAGATGGGTGTATGGTTGTAGAGTGTAAGTTGTCTAATATAGTAGTTGTATGATTTAGGCTATGTTTGGCAATAGCTAACAAAGCTACATTTTTTTGCAGAGCTTTTTTTTTTTTTTTTTTTTCTCTCTTCAGTATTTTTTTTAAAAAATTTGTGCCAAAACGTTTACTTTTTAGGTTTGTCAAGTCTAAATGGATCTTAAAAGTAGGAAAAATTGAAAAATTCCAAGAAAAGTTCACTAGAGAAAAAAACTCAAAAAAGTCAATTTTAATGTTTTTTTTTTAAAGTTGCTTTTCAAGTATATCTAGTATAGCAGGACTTAAGAGTGAACTTTTTTGAATTTTTCTTTTTATAAAAGTTCACTAAAGACCAAAAAAACCAATAAAAAAACTACTAAAAAAGCAATTGCCAAACCCACTATTAGGTTGTCCAAACTGTGAAATTATCTTTTTGCCTAGTAGATTAGCTTTTCCTCATTATTGATTTGGATAAGCCATCTCTAATTGAACCATATAAACTGAAATCAAAATTTTAGGGATTAACTAGATAAATTGATAGTTTAGGGATGAAATAGAAAAAAAAAGACAATAGTTTGGGGGATAAAACTGAAATTATAACCCTGAAAAATATTTAGTAAACTGATACAAGAGGTGGTTGATATTGCAAATAATTAATCTTTGTAATTTAGTTTTCTTGAATTGCTGCAATGAAAGGAGAATTAGTTGTTGACCTGTCGTATTGTTATCCAGTTGAATAACTGTTTAAATGTAGTTGTAGAAGGGCAATGAAGTAGCAGAATGGTGAGATCACTTTGTCTATTTTTTGATGTCACATTTACGGGGTAATGTCCGTTTTCTTTGAGGAGACAATTATATATTATTATCTTATACAAGACTACTGTAGGTACCTATACCATGCCCGACACGTGGCGAGCCCTTCGGGCACCGCATCATTGTCATCACACCCCCACATGGGAAACCTCTAAGGCACCACTGTCAATTGAGATTGCATGCCTAGCCTAAGTCGAGGCATGCACACCATCAAGTATGGAGAGCTCCAAGACAAATGAGCTGGGCTGTCAGCTTGCCTACGCACTCATTGAGGACCTAGACTCACTTGCATGCCCATTTGGGTTCCTACTTACCCACTCTCTCTTGGAGGCCTAAAGTTGAGCCCTTGGCTGCCTATTCAGTCCTTTGGCCAACATATGCTTGCATAGCAGCCTAAGGCTTGCCTTAATGTCACTATTGGGAGTTGGGCCTAGGCAACCTCGCTTGGGGACCATCGAAGGACTGTGGTCTGTGGACTGGAGGCTAAGACCATGGTACCGTCAAGGTTTTGCTTGGCTATCTCCTTAGATAGAGGCAATGTGGACCTTATATCCATGCCTCTACATGCATGATACGTTGCCTTTGAAGATATCAGACCTGTCACCCCAGATGACAGCCAAGTTTATATCAGCTTCTTGAGGTGAGGGGAGCCCGCCACCTGCCCCTCAAGTTGCTTGGGCTCCTCCAATACTTGAAGAGCTTATATAACGTATCATACATGCAACGACCACAATCATCATACAACAACACTACTATAACTACACAAACCCTCAGAGCACGTTTGGTACGATGGAATGGGCTAAAATAGGATGTCCATTCTAACTTTGCATTCCATTTCCCATGTTTGGTATGTCTTATCTAAGTGAGAATAGTCATTTCAATGGAATTGCTATTCTAACATGTGAGAATGCCCATTCCTTTCTCTAACCCAAGGAATAGCCATTCCATTCTATCATAGAATCACCATAAAACATTATCAGTTAGCTACGACCACCATTCCCTTCTACTACCACTCCCTCCCACCATTGCCACCACCGTTACTACTATTGACATCGCCACAATCACCACCACCACCCTATTGCCGCCACCATCACTACCACTACTACCATTACTACATTATCACCACCATCGCCGCCACAACTGCAAGCACCACATCACCTCCACAACCACTGCATCACCACCACCACACCTCCACAACCACTACCACTACCTCCACAACCACCGCTACCGCCACCCTACTACGCCATTGCTGCCACCACCACCAATACCACCATCACCACAACTACCACTGCTACAACTGCCACCTCCACAATCACTACCACCATCGTTAGAATCACTACCCTACTAGCTCCGTTTTTACCATCACCACTGCCTTTGTTGCTAGAACCATTACCTTACCACCATGTTAACAAAAAGCACACCACCGCCACCATTATCACAAGAACCACCACTCTACTACTGCTACCCAGCAACACCACCATCGTCACTGCCACAACCATTACCTTACCACTACTATCACCATTTTTACAAAAATCACACCACCATTATCATGAGAACCACCACTCTACTACCGCTACTAGCCATCATCACTGTCGCCAACCAACACCACCACCGCCACAACCACCACAACACTAGCTTACCACCACCATCCTAATACCACTACTATCACGGCCACTGATGCCGCCACCAATACCAACACTCACACCATCGCTTCACAACTATCATAATCTGTATGAATTGTTAACTTGTTTGTTACTAGCTTGTTAAAAAAAATAATAAAAATAATAAATAAATAAAATATAAAAAATATTCCATTCCATTAATTTAAAGGCATAACCAAACATGAGAATAAGAATTATCATTCTATTTCTATGTCATTCCATGTTGACAACCAAATAATGGAATGGGAATGAACATTCCATTCCATTCCATTCCATTCAACCTTGCATTCCATTCCCATATTGATTCCATTCCTTCGTACCAAACATGCTCTAAGTGTTCAAGGTCTCTCACTACGCTCCCCCATCTCTAAGCCTGCTTTGGTCTTCTGTTTCTCCACCTCCGGTGCTCTCAAACCACTAAAGTGCTCTTCATTTTCCTAGAGGTCTGTAACCGACCACCACTAACCTCACTTACCCACAACTACCAAGCACACAAAATGCTATTTGAAGCTTCCAAGTTTTCATTGTGGTTGTATTCACCAATTTTCGCCATGACAGCTTGGTTCACAGCCTCAAGGCTCAACCTATGTATATTGATATTATACAAAAAAGATAAAAGCTCAGCCATACAACATCTGAGGCACCTTTTTATACTGTAGTTCTTCCCAATTCTATTTAATACTGCATGACCAACATCTTATCTAATCCCAATCTTCAAACCACGTTGAGCTTTTCAATAATTTTCAACAAGGCACAATTTTATTTAACTTCTGCTTTGGTTGTAGGCAGATGCTTCAGTCCTAGAAGCTTATACTTTACAAGAAGCACCTCCTGCGAAGGGGTAATAAACTTTCAAGGCCCTCTCTTAACAAGTTGTATTTGGCCGTGATTGGATAATAGAGTTGGGCCTTATTTGGGAAAAAGGATTGGGGCTAAAATAGCCTATAAAGACAAAAAAGGCTAAAATAGGCAATAAGACAAAATGTCACATCCTACACATCAATCAATCACTTTTCTCTCACAACCATATATTCAACTACTAAAAAATTCACGAATCATCACAAACACGACTTTTTTTCATCTCATAAAATAGCCAAAAAACCATAAAAGCCAACTAAAATGACCAAGTTCCCTAATAAGGCCTTAGTGGTATTTTAGCCATTATGAGGTCAATAGAGTATCATTCCAATAAACCCCCACCTTTTGAAGGGAGAAAAATAACGATCAAGCCACATATTTGCCTTCACAACATCCACATTGTATTGTTGTTTATGCTCGTCGCTTTCCATTGTCATGAATACTTTCTCATATTATACTAGTAGACAACTTAATCAAGTTTTGTGAATAAGCAATGTGTTAAGTTTAGAGCTTGAGGCAGTGAATTCTGATTCGTAGTTTAAATACGTAATTTGTTTAAATTGCTCAAATCTTGAGGTTTAGCTGCTTCCTTTGCAATATTTCTAGGCAGTTTTAGTTGCGTTGATCTTCATTTCTTCTCATTTTCTTGCCCTGTTACTTATGTAGTTTATAGTTATCTGGGAAATTAAATTCCAATGCTTTTGCAGTCAGCATGTTGGGCGATGGCCAAGTCATGGCTTGATGTTCAGGTGGATCTTGAACTAGCCCGCTTACAACCAGGTGGAATGGATCAATTTAAAACTTATGAAGATGCAATTGACAGAAGTCATGGACAAGGAGACGGTGTTTCTCCATCTACAGTTGGACCAGAAAATTGGCCACTACAAGTTCTGAATCAGCAACCTCGGCATCTATCTGCGCTTCTTCAGAAACTCCATTCAAGGTATACGTCGTCAATTTATTACGATTTTCTAGTGGGGCATATTAGTATTTGATAATTCTATTTTTTTGCATGATTTAGCGACTCAGTACATGAAGCTATTACTCAAGAATGCAAGGAACAGCACCGGCAAATTGAAGTAAGAGCATCTTCTTAGCAAAAGACTTTAGCATACTTGAATATTCAAATGCCACTTCTTTATATGGATTGATTTTGAACTCTAAAATGAAGTCTCACGGGCCACCTGTTCCACTATAAATAAGGGTGGCTATGACTTGCTGGAAATGATGTCTTGTTGATAGTTAACTTGTTTGATGGACTGCCTAAAAGCGGATTGTTTTGCAGTAATGTAAGGATCAAGCCACCTATTGCTGGTTTCAATCATCAAGGTTTATTTTACGTTGTGTTTGGATCATAGATTTAGGTAGGGATTTGGAAACGTAAAGGGAAAGGTTCAAGTTAGTGAATTGTGAATGAAATATAGCTACATTTCACCAACATTTCCTTTTCCTTTCCTTTTCCAAACTCTTACCCAAATCTATGATCCAAACACAAGCTAAAGGAATTTAACTCTGCTTTACTGCTCTCACATCCTAAGCATGCATGAAAACTAATACATTGCACAATTACATAGTAATAACCGAAGTAGCAATATTTAGACCATTCAATATCTCTATGTAGGAACAATATTTAGCCATGTTGAGTAGTAGATTATGAGTTCCAAAGTTAATTGGATATAAAGAAACTTCACGGTCGTTGCTGACTAGGTGACCAAACATGTTACGACACATTTGATGTTCAACATGCGTGAGATAGTATGCAAATGATATCATTTAGTTGACAAATAAGGGGGGCAAACTTTTAGGTTAAAATTGTGGGGACACTACTGAATCTAAAGGTTTTAGGTTAAATACGACCAAAACAAATTATGTGGAATGCAATTTTAGCGAACTTAGAAATAAACGTAAAGATCGAGTAAAACTTGAGGAGGGGTAAGTGGTACCCAAGAGTGGTCAATTCCTGATGCTTTGAGTCAATTATTCATAAAGATTGAGGAAAATGTGGCTCATAGAAAGAATTAGAGTTGGTTGGATTGCTATAACTTATAAGGCATTTTGAGAAAAAATGAATTGTCCTCGATGTCCGACTCAAATTCAAATAAATTTTGAGATTCTCAACCATTGTCGACAGTAGGATTGGTGAAACCATTTGTAATGTGATCAGATTGGGCGGGTTGGGTGATTCGGCGTTGAAAAATCTAGAAATCCCCTAGATGTTGATTTGTGATTATGTATCAATTTTAAGCAGAATATAAAAATCCCAATCAAACAATCAAGACAAAGAAACACAACGATTTTACGTGGAAAAAACCACAATTGGACACCTCCAACTGTGATAAAAAAACCACGGGCAACAGCCACAAAACAATCCACTAAGAAGATTTAAAGGAATTACACAGGTATACTCTCAATTACCTAGCGAATCCACGCCTAATTGAACCAACCTCTATGTGCCTCTTCCAACCCGTCTTCACCTCAGAATTGTCTTTACGATGAGCCACCCCGGAATCCACCACAGCTTCAGGCTCGAATTCTTCAGAATCCACCGAAGAACAACTCTCTCTCTTTTGTAGAACTTGTAGAACAAACCAAACCTTTGATGTATATACTTTAAAACATGAGTTGAATACTCAATTAAAACATCAAAGAAAACTCACAAAGTACCCCCAGATATAAACCCTAGAACCCAAAAAGAAGATCTGGAGTAGTAATCCTAAAATCTGACCCAACATGCGAATTTATAGAATCTATCCCGCGATCTCCGATCGAGCGCCCAACAGCCCGCTCGAGCGGCTTCAGCAAAATTTGCGCGTAATATAACAGAGGTCCGCTCGAGCGCTAGAGAGCCCGCTCGAGCGCGAAATCACAGCTTCCAGTATTTTTACAGACCTGACAAATTGCTGGAACCAGGGATTCTCCGCTCGAGCGCGGGTATGTCCGCTCGAGCGGACAGGCAACTTGGAATGCATTTTTGCATTTTACTTCGGGGGCACTGCCCCTCGACCCCGCCGTGGCGCTGCCCTGGACCCGCCAAGGGGCGTTGCCCCCTCGACCCCCGCGAGCTGATCGGGCAGCTCGATCCCCGTCATAATCAGCGAAGTGGCAATCGTGAAAGCTTTATCATCACAAACTTCTCTGAAAGGCACAATTCGGGTTGGATTCGCATCTAAACACTCATAGCCTCACTGAAATAAAAGTACGAAAATAAATACAACTGAAAAGAGTTTTGTCAAACGGGGTTGCCAAGAATAAAACCTAACAGGCGTTTTGAACACCCCTAAGTTAAAAGTGGCACCAACTCATGATAAAATGGAAGAAGGCCGTTTGCGATGGTATGACTATGAAGCAGAGTCCCACATTGCATGGGTATGAAACTAGTGTGCATTTTATAAGCATGTGCAGCCTGGACCAACATGTGCACATGTTAGGAGGACTTATTTGATCCACATTGAGTGGTAAAAGAAGTAAAAGGCCCAGGAGGAGATGGATTGAGATGATAAGAAAAGAGATAATTGATTTGGAATTATTTGAGGATACAACTTAAAATATTGCCAGCTAAGGGAAATGACCATGTATCCAACCACATGTAATAGGGAAAAAGTTTGTTTAGGTGAGTTGAGTAATTGGGTGCAGAAAGAACACAATTCTAACATGTGTTATTTGGTCCTGTCATTTATGAGGTGTTTTGTACTCTGTTGCTTAATATAATTCAGTTCCCTCTTTGGATGAGAAAAAGCAAAGGGCTTACAATATTTTGGTGACGAACCTATTGCTAGCAACTCATTGGTATCATATTGCCTTTACAATACTTTGCTGATTATCTGTTTAGCACAGTAGATCTATTGTGCATACATTGGATTACTTGTGTATCTCCTTTCTCGCCTTTGTATGTATTTCCATGTAGAATGGAAGAATTTCACGCCTTATCTTACTTTTGGCAGTTTTTTATTTTTTATTTAAAAAAAAAACCTAATGTAGGTCCCTATACACCATGTCATGAATCATGACATCCGTGTAACCTGTTGATGAATTACATATATTTTTCTGCTGCTTGTGTGTATTGTGTTGGGACACAAGGCTTACTTCGGTTTGGTTCTTGTGTATATTGTTCCAAGAAACAAGTTTGGAGCACCACTATTTGTTTTATTGTTTCTCTTCCTGACTTCTCTTTTTTCAAAGTCCTTGCATTGTATGTTTGCTTGCTCTGTTTAATTTTAATAAAAACAAAGTATCTATGCTTGGTCATTTTTGCTTTCTACTATAGAAAGAAGTTTTTGCTTTTTTGTATATATAAGCAAATGTGGCAATTGTTTTAGTTTCCTCGGTTTGAATATGTCATTGCCTAGTCTTCTCTTACTGAACATTGATGTCTAGATGAATCTTATGATGGGGGATATACCGCATCTGCTAGACGTTATGTGGTCATGGATATCACCATCTGAAGATGGGGAAAACGTCTTCAGGTGATTTTTTACTTTTTATCTACATTTAAAGTTAGAGTCTGTTTCTAGAGACAAACCTTTGTTGTCTTTTAGATGTTCATGTGCCTATAACTTGTTATGGTCCTTCCAATTTGTGGCCACCTTTTATATTAGTTCTATTCTTTTTGTGATTAATGAAATAGATATAAAATCCAACTCATCATTCACAGCTTTGTGTTGATCTATTTGAAAACTAGGCCATGATAGGTGGCTGAAATATATTGCCAAATGCTTAAAAGGAAAACATCTTAAAATAACTATGTTGATGTTTTTTACAGGCATTCGAAGTAGCATTCTGTTTCACTATGGGCCATGTTTGGAAATTTTTCTTCCATTTAAAAAAAATAAATAAATAAAAGTGAAAAGAACATATCGTGCACATGCATGCATGCATCCGTGTTTGCTTAAACACTATTTGTTATTATAAACATTCATCCACCTGAGCATGGGATACTCATGTCATTGAGCTGGCTGTGCTTTTTGCTTTCTCTCAGGCCTTATGGTGAACCTCAGATGATTCGTTTTGGTGCACACTTGGTTCTTGTGCTTAGGTACTTACTTGTAGAACAAATGAAGGGTGCTTTCAAAGAGAAGCTCATGACTGTTGGTGACCTCATTCTTCATATGTAAGCGTTTCTGAGCCATGCTTATTAATCATTCATTCTTACATATCAATAGATTGTCATACCTAAAATAATTGTCACAGTGGAGTTATCTTTTTAACATGGTTAGAGTTGGACAATAGTGTTTTACATAAAAAAACAAAGCTCAATTAGTACACATTAATGTGTTTGGGAGGAGAAAGATTGGGTACACACCTAACTTTTGGCATAGTGTACAAAGTGGTTGCCCCGTGACTTGAACCCGTAAGCTCAAGGTTATTAGGTCACGGTTTTACCATTGAACCAATGGTCACCCCTGGACAATAGTATTTTACATGTGTCGATTATTTTTATTTGTGCCTTTTGTTTTGTTGTTTGTCCTCAGAGTTATCAAGGTAGAGAGTCCAGCTATGTCATGTTCATTTGCAATTATCATTTGAAAGAACATATAAAGATGATATAGTAGAACAATTCGTCTTCATATTCGTTTTTGATAAGTAAGATAGTTGCACGGGTGGCAGGAGAAAGCACTCTAACAAGTAACAATTGATGGTAATTATTTATTAAAAATGAAAGAGTTACAGTTTTAAAGCATAGAATCAAGTTGGTTTCTTTAGAGAGAGTAACTGTATTAAAGCTAATTAGCGTTATCGAACACAAGTTACAACTGACATGTGACGTATTGTATAGAAAACCAAATCTCAATTGTTGTAATGGATTTCAGTTAGAAATTTTTTGGTCTGTATTTGCTTTTTGGTTTGTAAGACCTTGGTCTTTAGATTCTATAATTTGTACCAGTAATTTTCTTCTTGTCCATTATATAAAGGACATGATGGCATCCATGTGGTCAAGTTGATTCATTTGAGAATCTCTTGGATGAGACTTGGCTTCATACCCCTGAAATGTGTGCCATCCGTAGATAGGATGGCTTACTTGCCTTGTGAAGAATGACGAAGGTTATGTTTTTTTTTCCATTATATGATTTGGTAATATGTTTAACAAAGTCAGACACAATTGTCTACATTAGCTTGGTATTGTCATGCATTGGGAGACATTATGTGCAACCATTAACTGGGAAATGCAATTTCTAATTTTCCAGGTATGCGATATTTCTATTTTCAAAGCACCATGAAGAGTTGGTTGGCATCTATGCTTCTCAACTTGCACATCATCGTTGCATTGACCTCTTTGTGCACATGATGGAGTTAAGGCTGAACAGCAGGTGTTTTTTCAAGGCAGAACTGAAATTTGTTTCATCTTTTTAATAGTTTTGGAAAAATGCTATCCAAACTAACAAATCACAAATTTTTCTTGCTAACTGTACAATAATGAAACTTTGGAAACTGGACTCACTTCAATGATATAAGAGTTAAAAAGTTTGTTTGATTTGTTTTGTGTATAGCATTACTCATTCTTTTGTTCTCCAACTTGTTCATTCCTTTTCCTTCATGTTTGATTTATTTAGTCTTTTTTTTTTCCATATTTTTTTGGCCGGGCTGGAGTTGATGCTTCTTTAGGCTTGTGCACAATTTATAGGTGCGTCAATTGTGCTTCACTATTTATTATTGGGGGAATCACAAAACAGTGGGACAGGAAAAAAAAAATTTACACAAAATGGAGGGGTGCAACTCCCCAGTGTTTGAGTTGCAGCCCATCAGAAAATGAGTTGCACCCTCCCATGTTCTGTTAATTTTTTTTTTTTTTTGGTCCTACACCCTGTATTGTAATTCACCCTAAATAAAACTGAAGACGACCATATAGTTGGAGGTGGTAATTTCAATCCAGGATTGAGTATTTTTTACAGATGTGTTACTGAAAGAAGAGAATTTCTAGAAAATACTATAGTTCGGAAGAAAACAGTATTTGTCTTTGTAATGGTCCTATGTCCTCTCTATATATTAACAAAATGGGAAATTTTTTTTTTTTTTTTTGTGTGTGCATACGGTTAGATATTTTTTGTTTCTAAACATGCTCATTATGTTTGTATTGTATAAATGTACACTATTTTGCAAACATAATGAGCATGTTTATTCTGTGAATGCAGTGATAATGTTACTGTGCCTAGGTTTTCTCAGCTAAACTATGTTAGCAAGATTATCCGTGTTGTCATTAAGGAGGTGTATGGTTGTTTCTTTTGAAATGAGGAGCCTTGGCTTCTTTATTTCGTTGGCCTATGGGTACTGTACTGTGAACAGTTTCATAACTGTTCTCTTTGTTCATTTGCTGTAAAATATCCCACTAGCTGTGTGATAAACATGCTTCTAATTTCCCTTTTCAACAAATTGTGTGTAGAACTGGGAGGGAAAATGTTGTGCTACCAACTATCCTGGATACACAGAAAGATTATAAGATTCTTAAATATGAAGTTGTGAGTTTGTTTTTAATGTGGTAACATGTTGCTTTTTCTTTGGCCAGTGTGCATGTCAAATATAAAATCTTTGTTTCTGCTATTGAGTACTTACCATTTTCTCCTAGAGATGATTCGAAAGGCAGTTTCGAAGAAATTGTTGAGAGGATTTTATCTATTTCCTTGACCTTAGTTTTATTGTTTAAGACAGGGTGAATTGAATAGTATTATTTTTATAACTGGGGAGTTCATTTACAACCTACTCTAACAAGGTTCTGTCAAGATCTCGGGAAATCAAAGCTGGAAAATATGATAAATCATCTGATATTGCTGAGCAACATCAGTTGCAAAGTCTTCAAAAGGCTATGGTTGTACAATGGCTCTGCTTTACACCTCCCTCCACTATTAATGATGCTCAGGCTTCTAGTGCCAAACTTCTCCTCCGAGCACTGTTACACAAGTATATATATATATATATATATATATATTTGTACTTCTATTTGTATTTGGTCCCATAAAAATTGCAACAGGTCTCTTCTATTTACACGGACAGTTTTCTACACGCACAAAAATCGAAAAAGTGGGAGGATTATCTCAAATGTTCGAGAGGTCAATCAGTATACATCTACCAACTCAAGTCTGTAGGTATTAGGTATCAGAGGTGGGGATGCAGAATATAAGAGGCTCAAGGAAGGCTAAATTCAAAGAAGCAATGATATTTAGACATTGGCATGATTTCAAAAAGAAAGTTATAGGAATTTTATATAATTATGTTTATAGTATTATTAGAGTCTAATTTTATGATTATTTTTTTTTTTGTTTTCTAGTCTTTTTAAGTCAAAGGTATTTTAGTAGTTTCAAATTTGTTGACATGGGCTGTAGCGGTTGCCCATGAGTTGTCTTATGGGTCTAGTTATTTAATTGGTTTTTATTTATGCTTTTTATTTGGTCTTAAGTTGGTTTTGGAAGTCAAAAATAGTTTTAGTAGTTTTCTTTTTTTATTCCAGTTGGTGTAGGAAGTCTCCTAGTTCTATATAAAGCCATCTAATGCTTATAATTTAATGGAGTCGATATATTAAAAATATTTCAATGCTTTGAAGCTTTCTTATGGACTGTGAAAGCTCCAAAATCCATTAGGGTTTGATAATAAGTAAGAAAGCTTTCTTAGTCCCAATAATAACCAAGGGATTTTAGGATTGATTCCTAAACCTATCTTCTTCTTCTCACATACCCTAGTTATTAATATTGGGTTACTATTCACAGCCCTCAAAAAGTGCACTTTTCAACCTCAAAGCCCTATCCATTCACCCCCAAGTCAACTTTAATCCCTTCCTATACCTATTACCCCTTAATTTAACTGTTAAAGCTTAAATTACTCACTGTTTAGGTCATCATAGGAGTTGCATGGGTAGGTATGATATCTTGGGAGGTGTATTAAGGCATGTAGCAAGCGAGAGTGAAAGTTCAATGTCCCCTCTTGTTAAGCCTAGTCAAGGTGGAGTTATTTTCTTAGGGTGGCCAGTTATCCTCGACAAACCCTTGATCCTAGCCTTCAATCTATAATCCTTAAATGATCTCGACTAGTGAATGCCTAGGGAGACATAGGGAGTGCATAAGGGAGGCATAGGCAAGCAGAGGACCAGGTTATGTTGATTGAGTCGAGATAGTCATTCTCGAGTGTTCCTAGAAAGAATGAGGTACAAAGAACAATGGGCAACATAGGCTCTAGGCAAGCTGGGTGCTCTAGAGCCATGGTGTTATTGAGTAGGTTATGGCTAAGCAATGAACTCGGCTTTGCCACATATGCTCCCAACCATGCATTGTACTCTTCATACTTTTGACTCATTCACTTTGGAGCACTTGCTTGTTAGGGCAGCACCTGCTTTAGTGAGCTAAGCATCCATACTTGGTGTGTATACTTAAGCTAGGCATACAACCTCAATTTGTCTTGTGAGGACATCGTCGGGTCTCCGAGCTTTGTCATGTATAGGCATGGTGATAATATCGTGGTGCTCGTAGGGCTCACCACATGTCGGGGTGGTATAAGTACTCACAGCGTCAAAATCCTTTTGTGGTATTGCTTGACCAAAATTTCAAGTCCCATAATCGATGACTGGTGGAATTGTGAGTCTTCTTTTGTCCCCTATACGCATGCTATATTAACTGCAAGTGTTCACGAGTTGAGTCGGGTCAGGTTTACCCTTAGTCCGCCGGCCGAACCGACACCATCAGGTGAAGAAATCAGTCACCCCGTTATTGATCGATATACTGTTCAAAATCAATCGAATCATAGACCTCGGTTTAATAGTCAATTCAATCGATTTTGAAGATCCAGCAAAGGCAGAGAAAGAGTAGAAAAAAATTTATTAAAAATGAAATTCAAATTTCAAAACAATACACCTTAAAACTTATATATATGTATATATTTACAGATCTGTGCAAGAGAGAGTGGAGGAAGAAAATGAGGCAAAAGGGAGAGAGAGAGGGAGAATCGCAACCGCATCTGCAACCACCATGACCGCCAATGCTTGCCGTCACGATCACCTTTGTCTACCACTGTCACTGTCACCACCACCATTAAAGAGGGGAGGAAGATTGAAGATGGAAGGGAAAAGAGAGAGAAGCAGAGATGAGAGAGAGAGAGAGTGAGAGGTAGAATATTTCTTAAGACTCCATGGAGAGAAGAAAAAATAGAGTGTGAGTGACCTATAGAGTGAAGAGACACTGAGAGATAGAGAGTCTTCTTAGTTTTCTAGAAAAGACTTTTAGGGTTTATGAAAGTGAAAAACATTGAATGGCTATGAAGAAAAATAGGAGAAAGTAAGAGAGAGTGAGAGATAGAAAGTATCTTTGTTTTTTGGGAAAGGCTTTGGGTTTATGAGAGAAAGATATTGAATGGTTATGAGAAAGTGTAGCAGTCTGTCATAGAGAACTCAGACTGACACAAGTGTACTTCCAAGGCCACCAGTATAAAATGCTATATAATTTTATTTATTTGGTCAGGTGTGTATTTTTTGTATCCATTTTCGACCGCAAACTGGTGAAATAATATATTAGAAAACCGTAGCCAATCATTCACTTGCTTGAAATTGTCTCTAACATCATGAGGCAGTCTGTGTCGGACGATTTATGCGGGTTAGTAGGTATAATGAACAACCCTACTATTAACCCCAACATCCCATCCTTAATAATAACTTCTACACCTAGGTATTTCTCAACTCGTTTTCAACTTGCCAGTGTAATGGATGCTAATCTTTTTTTTCAACTTGCCAATGTGCGATCTGCCTTTTACCTTTTGGAATGATCAGGTTTTCCAGATCATAGGAGAGAAATGTGGTGGTTTGTTGGAAGTTGATCGAAGAACCATAGCTTTGGATAATCTTTTTGAGGCTAGGTTGAAAGTCAGAGGCTTCGACTCTAGTTTTCTGCTGGCGTTCATGGAGGTGAAGATGGAAGGACGATCGTCAATGGTTCGTCTGAAATCTTTGTCCAAGACAGTGCGCCGCCAAGTGGAAACGTGGCCAAAGGTTTTCCGACCAGCACCTTCAGGCGATCCCATCGCCGATGACATGGAAGTTGATGGGTCAGGGAGGACACGTGGAAGCT
This sequence comes from Camellia sinensis, assembly GCF_055761805.1. Lineage (NCBI taxonomy): Eukaryota > Viridiplantae > Streptophyta > Magnoliopsida > Ericales > Theaceae > Camellia > Camellia sinensis. The sequence continues at coordinate 107,850,097 of NC_138962.1, forward strand.
TGGTTAGGGGAAGTCGAAGGGGAGAAAGGAGTTGAAGGGTCTGGGGACAGATTCGATGATGTAGTGGTGGTAGGGGGAAGATCAAGAGATAGGGGGATCAAAATGATATTGAATGGGCCACAGAAGGAACATGATGGGCCGAGTAAAATTTTGGGTTCAAGTGATTTTCTAAATGTGGGCCAAGAGTTTAATTATCAAAAGCCCATTTCTGTTTTTTCCAAGGGATGGGCCATTTTCTAAACAATACAAGGAATATAATGGTGGGCCTAATAGAAGTGACGAGCTCAATTCAAATGAATTGGGCCCAGTGGGTTATATGAATGGGGCTCATATCTTGGAGGAGGGAATTAGGGCTGAGTCTCAACCATTGGGAGCTAAAGTTCGACCCGATTTGATCGAAGACGAAGGACAACCACTTGGAGCGATAGAGATCCAGCGACGGCTGTCGTCTGGCACGAAAGGAGGTGTCGATGGCGAAGGTGATGGGTATTTACAGAGGGACAGTCAGGATTGACTAACGCAGGAGGAGATTCAGCTTGGTTTAGCTGATAGGGTGGACGACTCTGTTGAAGGAGAGCAGAGACTAACGGCGGAAGTGGATGAATGGGTCGATGAAAGAATCGAAGAAGAGAATGATGCTGAATTGTTGAGTCGAAAGGTGGATGAAGGGTGTTTCGAACCTACTGAAGTGTTGCAAGCCTTGAATATTTATGGGTCTGGGTCTGAGGAGAGTTCAGACTATGACTCTGGTTCAGGTTGTGAAGAAGAAGATCAAGAAGAATCTGATCTCGAGCTTATTAATCTTTTTACTGAGAAGGACAATGTTGAGGAGGACAAAATTGAGAACGACATTATCAAGGAGGATGAAATTGAGGTCTCCGAAACAATGGATCATGTCAGTGACTCTGTTCATCATGACTATACAGAACTGTCATCACAGAAGGGTCACATTGTTATTCCTGACTCTTTTTCTCTTGGGGATTGGATAGGGGTTTCTCAGTGTCTTGGTCTCAAGTGTTCTGTTAGGGGAAGGGATGATAGAGGAGTCACTCCAGATATCTCGGGAGCCATGAGGGATGTTCCTATCACTAACCCTGTATCCTATAATGCAAATATAAATGCAGTCCTCGTAAATGATGCTCAAGAGGGAGTTTCTGTAATGCATTTGCACAGAAGAGGCTGTGTTTTTAGTAGTTTGAGTTATAGTGAGGTAGAGACAGAGCGTTGGTTGATGGAGTTAAGCAAGTATGCATCATGTCCAATTGAGGAGAATGAAGTACCCCATTTCAAGCATTTGCTTCAAGTTATGGGGCTGCCCCTAGTAAGTTTAAATGGTAAAGGGTGATGGTAGTAGAGTGGATAATAGTGTCACTAGAGGAGAGAGTACTAGACGAGGAGGGGTTTCGGTTAGAAAGGGGGCCAGGGAGTTAAGGAATTTGGTGAGTACAATTAATTACGACAGAAGGCATGTGGAGGTTAGGGGTGACAATGATTATCAATGAAGATTGTTAGTTGGAATGTGAGGGGTTAGGGATCCCGAAAGAAAAGGGGGATCATTAGGGGTTTTTTGAGGACACATCAACCTAACATAGTCATTTTTCAAGAAACTAAAGTAGAGGCTTGTGATAGGACTTTTATTAAAAGTATTTGGGGAACTAGACATAAAAGGTGGGCTTTTGTACCTTCAGTGGGAAGGTCAGGAGGTATTTTAAGTATTTGGGATGAGAGGGTTGTGTCAGAGTGTGAATCAGTAGTCGGAGAGTTTTCACTATCAATTAGGTTTAGGAATCTAGATCTCAGTGAGTGGTGGCTGTCGGGGGTATATGGTCCAAATGGCCCTTCTAGGAGAAAGGATTGGTGGGGTGAGTTATTTGGTTTATTTGGGTTATGCTCTCCTAATTGGTGTTTAGGGGGGGATTTTAATGTGGTTAGGAAGGTTTCAGAAAAGCTTAATGGGAACAGAATCAATAGAAGTATGAGAGATTTTGATGGTTTTATTAAAGGGTGCGAGTTGGTTGACCCTCCTCTATTTAATGCTAGGTTCACATGGTCTAATTTAAGGGAAATGCGGGTATGTTGTCGATTGGACATATTTTTATTTTCTTTGGGGTGGGAGGGGGTTTTTCCCAATGTCAGGTAGGAGGCATTACCAAGATTGGTATCTGATCACTGTCCAGTGATGTTTAAGAGTTGTCCTTTTAGGTGGGGTCCGGCTCCATTTAGATTTGAGAGTATGCAGTTGGAACATCATTCATTTAAAGAGGCCTTTGAGGAGTGATGGAATTCAGCTACTTGTCAGGGGTGGGAGGGTTATAGATTCATGAGAAAGTTGAAAGTGATTAAAGAGAATGTGAAATAGTGGAATAGGGAGGTTTTCGGGAACTTGGAATCAACTAAATGTCAGGTTTTGCGCAGGATTGAGGAGATAGATACTTTGGAGATGCAAGGGAGTGAGATTGAGGCCTTGAGGGGAGAGAGGAGGGAGTTAGGTTTGAAATTGGAAGAGTTGAATCTTAGGGAGCAGATTTTTTGGGCACAAAAAGCAAAGGTGAAATGGCTAAAGGCAGGGGATGTTAGTTCAAAAATTTTTCATAGAATTGCGGATGGGAAAAGGAAGAAGAAATTCATTAAGCGATTGGAAGTAAGGTCAGGTGTAGTGGTGGATAGAGGAGCAAATAGTTCAAGGGATTTTTTATTTTTATTCTAATTTGTTTTCGGCGGATGATATTGTTAGGCCTGGGATAGACGGGCTTGAGTGGCAGCCTATTGATCAGGGAATTGCGATGTGGTTAGAGCGACCTTTTGAGGAAAACGAGATTAGGGAAGCAGTTTTTGAGTGTGAAAGGGATCAGGCTCCGGGTCCAGACGGATTTTCCATGGTGGTTTTTTCAAGACTGCTGGGAGGTGGTGAAGGGGGATTTGGTAAGAGTTTTCATGGAGTTTTACGAGACAGGGGTGGTTAATTTATGTACAAATGCCACTTTTATCTGTTTGATTCCTAAGAGGTAGGGAGCCATTAGAATGGGAGAATTTAGACCCATTAGTTTGATTACATCACTCTACAAGATTTTGGGTAAGGTATTGCCAAAAAGGCTGAGATGTTCTGTAGGGGATACAATTTCTTAGACACAGGGGGCTTTTGTGCAAGGTAGACAGATTCTAGATGTGGTTCTGGTGGCAAACGAGGTGGTAGAGGAGTGTCGGAAGTCGGGAAAGGCAGGTATTGTGTTCAAGGCAGATTTTGAGAAAGCTTATGATCATGTAGATTGGCGTTTTTTAGATTTCGTGACGAATAAGAAACGGTACGGTGTGAGATGGAGATCTTGGATTAGGGGTTGTTTGGTGTCTTGTAATATGTCGGTGATAGTTAATGGTAAGCCAGGGAAGTGTTTTAAGGCCTCACAAGGGTTGAGACAGGGAGACCCTTTATCTCCTTTTCTATCCATTTTGGTAGTGGATGTGTTAGATAGGATGATTGAGAGAGCTAAAGAGGTAGGCCTGTTTGAAGGCTTACAGGTTGGTAGAGATAGAATTAGTGTGTCACATTTGCAATTTGTGGATGACACTATTTTCTTCTCTACGGGGGACGAGTGCCAAGTGGCAAACCTTTTTTCTGTGGTAAGGCTCTTTGGGGTGATTTCAGGGCTTAAGGTTAACCTAGAAAAGAGTAGGGTAGTGGGTATTAATGCCGATCCTAGGCTGATTCAAAGTGTGCCCGATTTGCTTGGTTGCGCAATTGAGACTTTTTCTATGAAGTATTTAGGCCTCCCATTGGGAGGTAACCCAAGAGGTGACGGTTTTTGGAATCCAGTGGTAGAAAGGATAGGTAAGAGGTTAGAAGGGTGGAGTAGGGCCTTATTGTTCCGTGGGGGTAGGTACACTTTGGTTCAGACAGTGCTGAGTGGGATTCTTATTTATTTCTTGTCTTTGTTCAAGATTCCGGTCAAGGTAGCAAAAACCATAGAAAAGCTAATGAGAGATTTTCTGTGGGAAGGGAAGGATGAAGGAAGGAAGGATCATTTGGTGAAATGGGAAACGGTGTCATTACCAAAGGAGAAGGGGGCCTTGGCAGTTGGTAATATACTGGCTAGAAATATGGCTTTATTGGGCAAGTGGTTATGGAGATTCCCAATTGAGCGTGATTCATTATGGCATGCAGTTATCAAAAGTAAATATGGGTTGCATGTTAATAGGAGGGACTCTCGGGTGGTTTCTAGGGGTAACGGGTGTGCTCCGTGGAAGTCTATCTCTCATATTTATCCAATTTGGTCCCAATTCATTTCTGTAAGGGTGGGTAAGGGGGACACGGTAAGATTTTGGGAAGATGTTTGGGTGGGTTCTTTGTCCTTTGCTGAATCCTATCCGCTTCTGTATAGAGTTTCTCAATCTCATAATTGTTCTGTTTCGTCCGTGGCTGTTTCTTCGTTGGCTCCTTGTTCGTGGAATTTTAATTTTTCCCGTCATCTTCATGATAGGGAAGTTCCCGAGTTGATATCTTTATTGTCAAGGCTTGAAAATGTTTCTTTGTCTCCAATTTTGGAGGATCGATGGTTTTGGAATATTCATTCGCCAGGATCTTTTACTTGCAAATCCTTTCTGGATAAAATCATTGATATTCCGCATGTACCTCAGTTTTTGTTTCACAAAATGATTTGGAAGGCATGTGCTCCTCTTAAGGTGAAAGTTTTCATGTGGATCTTGGTTCATGGGGGTACTTTGACAAATGATTCATTGCAAAAGAGAAGACCTTCATGGTATCTTAATCCTCAATGGTGCATAATGTGTTGCAAAAGTGGAGAATCTTTGGATCATCTTTTTTTGCATTGTTCGGTGGGAGGGCTTTTGTGGAATGGGGCATTTGGTTTGGGCAATGTACAGTGGGTGGCTCCTAAAGGAGTTTCTCAAATACTATTATTTGATTTTCAAGTTTTTGGAAGGTCAAAGAGGGCTAAAGTTCTTTGCAGTTGTGTAGTCTTTGTAATCTCCTGGGTCATTTGGCTGGAGAGGAATGGGCGTATTTTCGAAGGAGGAAATAGTGATATAGATTATTTATGGGATAGAGTGAGATACTTGGCATCTTTTTGGGCTTCGGCGAGTCCTGTGTTCCGCGGGATCCCTTTGTTTTTTATTGCTTCAGATTGGGTGTCGGTTTGCTTTGAATAATATGTAGTTGGTGGTCTTTTGGTTTTCTTTGTCTTCTTTGGATGTATTTTTTCTTTTTCCTTGTTGAGGATGCCTCATCCTCTCTTTCTTTTTGGCCTTGTGCCTTAATAAAATTTTTCTTTTCTGTTGCTGATCAAAAAAAAAAAAAAACATTGCCAACTTCTCAATAACCATGTTTGGAATTGACGGTATTTGAAATGTTTTGGTTGTAGTTTTCTCTATAGTGGATCCATTATTATCTATAAAGGAATTTCATGATTTTATATGTCAAGACTGTAGGTTTTATGAGAAATTTGTATATTCAATTGTATATATAGTTACATCAAAACCTCAGTATATGTAACCCGTTACCTAAAACTAAAGAGGAAATACAAAGATTACATAATCACATTCATACCTAATATAACATAATTACAATCGTGCCTAAATCAAGCCAACTATATACAATCAGAACTATGCCTATATAGAATATATACAATATATTCTCACAAAGACATATCCATAGTAGCTTTAAACTAAAGGCCTTGCAATATGTGAAAGAAAATTCTTTGGTTGGAAAAATATTTTATATGTGAAACACCTGGCAACAACTCTAGAAAGTGAAGTTTGTAAAGGCAGATCCTTCTATGAGGCTTTGAATCCACTTGAAATGTAGAAAAATTGTCTCAGGAAGACTCATTCTAATACAAACAGTAAAGAAAAAATTAAAAAAGAATAGCCCCCTTCCACAACTTGATGTCAGGCATATATTGTGACCGGAAAATGTTTCTTGAGAAAATGGTTTAACATAAAGGAAAGGAAAATAAAATAGAAATAATTTGTTTTCTTGTTATTTATTCAGTTTAAAAGAAAATTTATGTAAAAAAATAATTTCAACTTTTCCGCGATGCTGAATCCTGTACTTTTTATAGGAAAGGATTTGAGGAAAACTAGTTCCTTAAAGGAAATAGTTATGGTGGAACCTACATTTTCTTGTAACAATTGAACACGTGTACATGACAGTAAAAGAAAATGATTTTCCTTTTCTTTCCTTTCCTTTCCTGTCCTATCCTGTCACTTGAAGCAGCCTAGGCGTTCTTGAGTCTTCAGAGGATGTGTCCATTAGAGTGGAATTCTTATTTTTTTTCCCCTCCTATTGGTGCTTTGTTGGCTGCAACTGGAAGTTGAGTTCAAAAATAAAACACCATGCTCAAAGAGGCTTTTCTGCATACCTCCAGATTCAACTTGGAAACAAGTGGTCCATAAGCCCATGTACTCAAGTAATTATTGAAGCTTTAAATGAATTGTAAATACTTCAGGATGATCCCTATCATCTATTTTTGTTTATATGCTTAATTGCACTCTAAGAAGCATGAACATGGACACGAGGTACGGTGATCTCAAAAAATGCAACACAGACCCAGTGGTGACACAACAATAAAATATTTTTTCATATATTTTTATTTGCTATGTAGATTAATATTACATCTACAAACAATCAAAAATTAACAAAATCTAACACTAATTCTTTGGAAAAAAAAACTTTTAAATTAACACTTATCATTTATGTCTTTTTTTTTCTTTTTTTTTTAATAGATGATTTATTAATTATTTAAATCTAACAAAAAAAGAATAAACATCCAGTGTTTTAAAAGGCGCGCGCCTAAGCACGAGGCGCAATGAGGTGCAACCTTGCGCTTCGAACAGATCGAGGCGAGGCGCAGCTTAGGCGCTGAGGCGAGGGCTTTCTGTGAGGCGCAAGGCGTGGGCCTCATGGGCTTTACCCATTTTTCTACTCCAATTGTTGATTAAGTGCTTTTTTTGTGGACATACCCACAGGGATTCAAAACTATTCAATATAAAATGACCAAATGTAGTCAAAAGAGAGCAAAAAGTGATAAAAGATTGAATGTTATACTTTATATCTTTTGTTGGATGTTATATTTCTAATTTTTAGAAGATTGAATGTTATGTTCAGAAATTATCGAAAATGGTTATGATTTTTTAAATATTATATATATATATATATATATATATTTGTTATGTTGAAAAATTTGCCTATTTTATAATTTTGCTTTTCTTCTACTACTTGAGCTTCGCTTTGGTGAGGCACGCACTTTGCCTCGCGCCTCGCGCTTAGGCTATAGCAGACCGTATCGCCTCAGTGCGCCTAGAGCCTTTTTAAACACTGTAAACGTCCAACATTCACCAAAAGCACTTGTTTTAAAAATAAATAAGGGGACACGCCGTGTGTCCTATATGTGTCCCCGAAGTGGTGCCACGTGTCCCCTAAAACTGAATTAATTAAATAAGGGGACACGACATGTGGCGTGTCCTATACGTGTCCCCGCAATGCCTGCGTGTCCAATACGGCTACGACACTCGTTTTGAAGCGTCGATGCGTCATAGATTGCACTAACATAATCAATGTGAATGGCTCTACCAAATTATGGATAAATGTGGGTTATCAAGTGTGAGTATGAAGGTTTGGGCATGAAGATAGTCACTTTGTTGAAAAATTACAAAAGGTTTTGTTTGTACCTACGCCAAATGTGAGGTTTGTTCCTAGTTTGATTTGTTCCCCATATTGGAGAAATCAACACTAGGTAATTTCCTTCTCACCCATATAGTTATGCTTAAATTTGACTTTCTCCTAATGCTTTCAATAGGTCGAACCAACACCAGCAAATTGGCTTTGGCCTCACCTAGTTATAAATTTCTTTACCCATCTGATGTCTACCAAGTTACAGGAGTGTATTTAGTACAAGGGTAATGGAACTTAGATGAATACAAATATGAGTCATTTTCCCCGTGTCTTGAATTGTGCGGTTTTCCATATCATACATTTGGTTCTAGTACTGACATTTGATACTTGTATACATGTCCACAAATCATGTAAAAAATGCTTTTTTTCAGTGAATGATGAGAGCTTAGTGATTTTTATTTTTATTTTTATTTTTGTTCTTTACATGATTTAAAATTGGAAGCAATTACATTTGTGATATTGTCTTTAATGCTAGTGCTTCTGGGTTCTGAACTATGTTACCAGGGACATGGATCGTTCCAGTACGTGAAACAGGAACGAGAACGGGCACGTGATATGCCACATGCTCTAAAATGTGGTATGATAGGGGTAGACCTGCATATATTGTACTTAAAAATTTAAGATACTTCTAAAATAATTTTCTTAAAACTATTAGACATCCAATAAATGTGATATTTTCTATTAGCATTATGACCCATTTTTTTTGTTGATGTTTTTGTCTTGTCAAAACTTAACTCACCTTAGATTTTAGTTCATTATATTTGATATTTTTCCTTCTAAGGTAACATTTAAGGACATATATTGAAAAAAACTTTTGGAATCGCTTTGGATCACTAAATTTATCATTTTGGAACGGAAGTGTACCATGTTTTGGAACGTGCATACCAATACATAATTTGTTAGGGTATTAGCGTTTTCTGGTAACCTAGGTTTTGAATATGTTTTTCTCGTTCCTTTGATTAAGCTCTATCATCTATTTGTGGTTTGAATTTGTCTAGTTTCTCCCATTGTCTGCTACTGTGGTCTCTTCTTGCATTATTCTTATACATGCTTGACTAATTACTTTACTATTTTTCTTACCTACCTATTTTCTTGTTCTCATCTTGTTGGCTTGCTATATACTGATCTTTCATTGTTATTGTAGCAACATACTGTTCAGGGAGTTTGCTCTTATTTCCATGTGGAGGGTGCCTGCAATGCCCATAGGTGCCCACACATTGCTAAGATTTCTTGCAGAGCCTTTGAAATAGCCAGCTGAAACTCTTCTTTCTACTGAGGATCATGATGTTTCTGAGAACCTAAGAGAATTCCAGGACTGGGTATGGTTTATTTAGATCTGTTTTTGTTCATTGCACTCAATGTTGTTTATGCTTTTTTTTGGCCTTGATACATTATCACTTCTAAGACTGCAAGTTTGTACAATGTTTCATTAAATTAGAGTGAGTACTACTCTTGTGATGCAACTTATCGCAACTGGTTGAAAGTTGAGTTAGAGAATATGGAAGTTTCTCCCCTTGAATTGTCAGTCGAGGAAAAGCAAAGAGCGATTGCCGCAGTTAAGGTGTCACGCCCCACTTTTTATTACTCGAAGTATTACCAATTTCATTTACTTAATTCCATTTCAGAGATAACATGCAGAAATAAACTCGTATATTCAACTTGTAGAAGTGAATAACATTGCTCTCATTCGTATGCAGGTAAATACAACATGAGAACACTAAATAAATTGCCCTTGGGCTTACATCATTAAAAGTCAAGAAGAAGGATATAACCCTTTTACATAAATGGCATTCCGCCAACACAAAAGAGGCCCCGTGGCCAACAAATAAGAAGATCCAAAACCTTGTAGCACATCCTGGCTATCACCTGAAAAAGATTCAACAACGTGGGATGAACATATAGTCCAGTAGAGATCTCAACATGATCCTCAACAATAACAACTTACAGATAGCTATGATCATGAATGTTCAATCTCATACTAGAATAGTAATGTGGCAGTTTATACAAAATATACATAAGTATGAACTTTTCTCGAAAACAGCCATTTCATTCAACGCTATAAGCGGTTCACCTTCTTTCCTTTTAATTACCCATTTTCCCAAACTTTCATGACTATAACAGTTTTTTTTTTAAAAAAAAAAAAACAATTTCACCAAGCCCATCACTCTTCCCCCACTTTCCGTAATTACAACAAAATGACCTTTTTTGAAAACATGTTCACAAATACCCCACTTTCCTTCACACTTTCCAAAATCTCAAAATGGAATTTTGGTTTGTTCCTAATACATTCATATCAATACATGCATGCCTTAAATAAAAGGGAAATAACAAATCATCAACATGTATATAATCCACAAATGAGGCAGCCCAGCCTTTCAAAACAGTAACCATCGCAACCCATAACATACTCAGATACACTGACGATAACAATTAAAACTCTGCTCTACCGGCTATATGCACAGTAGCTAAGGATATGCCAAAGCGATAAGCGAGATAATAACTCATTTTAAACATTTCATACCTCATAATAGATACACATTTTAGTCCTGTATCAATCTCAGACAAAAACACTTCCATACTTCACAAATGATACACATTTTGGTGTTGTATCAATATCAAACAAAAACACTTCTATACTTCACAAATGATACACATTGTAGTGCTGTATCAATGTCAAACAGTTTCCGGTTTAGAGGTCCATCCCCTATCTTCCCCTAAACCGTGGAGTACATCCCCTATCTCCTGCCACACAACACAATGTATATAAACAATTATCATATACAAATTCCTCAATACAACAAAGCATCAATAACAAGTGTAATACATACACATAAACTATTCAATAATGTTTAACAAACACAAGTGTAACGCATACATCACAATTCAACACACCAATGTCATCCTCCACCGATGACCAAGGACAAAACCTCTAGATGCATGTATTCAGTACACCTAATAAAAGAGACTCAACTCTCAAGCAAACCTTAAACCTATAGCGACCCCGGTCATTTCCCACTTGATTATTGTATCCGGACTTAGGTTCCGTAGATTCTGTCATTGTATAATTGTTGTTGTTGTCCCTTATTTTCTCATTTGGAATTATAGGATGTGTTGGGCAGGTTTGTTTCAGGTTGGTTGGCTTTAGAAACCGAGTGTTGCTGTCCAGGTTTTTGGTTCTTCGCTCGAGCGAGGAGTTGTTCGCTCGAGCGAATGGTTGCGTTTGATTTGGACCTGTAGCTGTTCATTCTTGGCTCGAGCGAGATTTTCTTCGCTCGAGCGAGTGAGTTCGTCCTTCGCTCGAGCAATAGTTCCTTCGCTCGAGCGTGTGTCTTGTTGCAGACCTGAGGGTTTGAGTTCTTCGCTCGATCGAGCTTTCTTTCGCTCGAGCGAGCTTTTGAGTTGTTGGCTCGAGCAAGGCTTCCTTGGCTCGAGCGTAATTTCTCTGTGTCTGGTTGCTCGAGCGACCAAGTCTTCGCTCGAGCGACCCTGTCCAGTTTATATACCCAGCAGCGGGTTTTGATCAGTCTTTTCTTATTCTTTTTGGTTCTAAACCCTAGGTCCGACTTCTCTCCCTCAAAACTCATCTTCTCTTTAGGTGTTCATCTACTTCTAGTGTGAATCCATCTTAAGTTCTTTGTAAGAAAGATAGAGGGCGGCTTGGGCTTCATTCTAATCTGAACATTTGGTGATTTGGAGCATATTGGAATTTGGGCACTCATCTCTGTCTTCATCATTTGGGTTGTTTTCTTTGAAGTAGGGATTTCCTACTCCATTTTATAGGTTTTGTCCTAAGTTTTGGTATTTTGATATGTTGGAGATACTTTGGTAAATTTTGGGAAAAACCCTAGTTGTATTATTGAATTAATTTGTATAAGTAATTCATGGAATTGGGAAAAGATGGTTAAATTCATGGAATTGGTGAATTCATTGATTAAATGGCGTAATTGGGTAATTGGTATCATTTGTCTATTGAATTCTTTACATAGTTATTTTCAGTTTAGAAATAACTGTTTTGGGCTATCGGTGGAGGATAGTCGTGATTGTTGTAGACATTGCATGTGGATTAGGAATAACTGAAACTAATCACATTGGTTAAGTCATTAATGTTGACTATGGCATTGATACAGAAAATACGTGTATTGATTGAGCATTGCATTTGCATACATTGTTTTGTGTGTGGGAGGAGATAGGGGATGTACTCCACGGTTTAGGGGAAGATAGGGGATGGACCTCTAAACCGGATTTTGTTTGGGAGGAGATAGGGGATGGACTCCATTAGCATCACTTTTATGTGTGCTTATTTATATAGAAGTGTTTTATTGATACAGCACTAAAATGTGTATCAATCTGGAAGTATGAAGTGTTTGATTTGAGCTTGAGTCTCATTTGTTTGTTGATATTGGAAGGATGTGAACATTATATATGTGATTCACTGTTGTAAGTTTGGCCAAGTTCTGAGCCATGTTGATAAAATTGGAAACTAAAACGTATCTTAGACAATAGTGTCATGAGATTGTAAAATGAAGTAATTGATTATCTTGGTTAACCATCTGTTGAATACTATTGCTTTATTCATTGCTTATAAGTGGTTTAGTATATTTCTACTGGGCTGTGGCTCACCCTTTATGGGAACATCATTTTCTGGTTCAGGTGATAAAGTACCTCCAAGGACTTAGCTTGGGAGGGTTTGGCTTCTGGATTGAAGAAGACTACCTTTAGTTAATTGTCTTTAATTATTAGTACATGTAAACATTCAAGCCTGGGGCTTTTTCTTGTATTGAGTTAGAACTCATATTTTTGTATCCAAGTGTTGGCTTGGAAAGATGTAAGCCTGTAGGGCATTTTATTCGATGTTACATGTAATGCTTTATTTAGTAATACTCTGATGAATGGATTAATATATGGTCTTCTTTAAATAACGCATGTCAATGAAATATAATGGGCTAATTTTGAGGGCGTTACAACTTGGTATCAGAGCGTACCGGGTTTGAATACTTTGGGTACGTGGGAAGTGATTAGTATCACATTGGGTTCGTCTCGTTTGATAGAGACTTAGTGTAATGTTATATGCTTATGTGATAACATGTTTATGTGATTATGTGGGTATGGAATGTAGTTTCTAGGATGTTGATTGGACCCTTGAGTTTCTAGTAGTCTTGTTGGAAAGGCACTTGATCACTGCTGCTTCCAACCGGAACTATAGTAACGCATTGGGACTATCATTATCCGGGAATGAAATTCGTAGGTGCTTATGTGATTATGTGCTTACGTGGAATGAATTATTGTTGTCCATTGCATTAGGACGCGAGTGTTTAGCTTCGGCACATTTATTAATGTGCTAATGTCTTTGTTTCCTTTATTAGGATGTCAGGACGAGGACGAGGTCGCGGTAGGCGTGGTAGGCCGGGTAGGCAGGAGGTGCCTGTGCCAGAAGAGATTCCGGCAGTTCAAGAGGGAATTGGCCAGGCCAATGTGGCCGAGCCAGTAGGCCAGCAGGCTATGGGCGCTCTAGCCCGAGAGATAGCAGGTGCATTCAGGGAGTCAGTAGGCATTCTCAGAGCTGAGAATCAAGCTCAGGCTGTTATTGTAGATGCAGGACCTTCCTTTCTGAAGAGGGAGTTCTTCCGGTCTAATCCGGATGAATTTGTGGGTGATCCTAAAGAGCCGCTTAAGGCAGATGAGTGGCTCGAACAGACAACGAAGACGTTTGAGATGCTGGGCATCGAAGACGAGGGGTTGAAAGTGACCTTGGCATCTTTCCAGTTGAAGGGGGATGCGGGTCAGTGGTGGAAGTTTACTAAGGGGCGTATAGGAGGTACGTGGGAGGCTTTTGTGAATGCTTTCCAGGAAAATTTTTTATCTCCGGCAGTCAGGGAGAAGCTGCGAGACCAGTTTTGTCAGCTTAAGCAGGTGAGTTCTTCAGTGGCCGAGTTTGAGGCTGCATTTACTAGTTTGTCCAGGTTTGCACCTGAGTTGGTGGCGTCTGAGGAACGCCGTTGTATTGAATTTGAGAAGAAGTTGAGGCGTGGCCTCAAGCTGAGAGTTGGGGGAACTATGATTCGGGATTATGGGCGTATGGTTGATGCTGCAGCCCATATGGAGATCATGATGCAGGAGGAGGAGGAAGGGCAGAAGGGCTCCAAGAGGAGTCAGGATAGTCAGAATGATGGTAGGAGACAGAAGGGTTTTAATCCCCAGCAGTCTCAGGGTAGCTTTTTGAGATCGACTTTTCCTGTACCGAGTGCTAGTTCGGGGAAAGGCAGCCAGGGAGACATTACCTGTTTCAAGTGTGGCCAGCTGGGCCACAAGTCTCCAGTTTGTCCTCAGAGGGGAGGAGTTCAGAGAGCAGCACCTTCTTCGGCTCGATCTCAAAGCCAGAGTCAGGGTAGAGGTCAGCCACTCTCGTGTTTTCAGTGTGGTCAGCCAGGGCATATGAAGAGGTATTGCCCGCAGTTGGGTAGCACATCTGGTGCATCTGGTTTGAGGCCGATTCAGGGTCAGCAGCCAGCTCAGTCGGGTCAGGCCTCGAGGGCCAATCAGGGGGGGCTTCATCGTCTGAGTCGGTGCAGCAATCTTATGCTCCTAGGGTTGAGCAAGTTGATTAGAGGTCGTCTGGGCGTGTGTATGCTGTTACCGCGCAGGATCTTGTGCCAGCACCATCAGTTGTGAGAGGTACCTTCTTGTTTTGCAACTCGGTTGCTAATGTTTTGATTGATACGGGTGCATCTCATTCCTTTGTGTCAGCTGCATTTGCATCTATTTTGGAGTTGGAGTTAGCACAGTTAGCATCTCCTATTTGTGTAGTGTCACCTCTTGGGGGTGAATTGATTTTGAAACAAGGCGTTAGGGGTTGTGATATAGAGGTTGATTATCATAGAATCCCATTTTCCTTTGTAGTTATGCCTATGAGGGGTTTCGATGTTATTTTGGGTATGGACTGGTTATCGTCATACCGGGCAGTTATTGATTGCTACCGCCAGAGGGTCACTTGTTGTACTGTGAGCGGAGAGTATTTTTATTTTCTGGGGGACCGGGTTGGTGATGTGTTGCCACCGGGGTATGTTCCACGAGGACGCAGTGAGCTTAGTGGTCTACTTGCTAACCTTTCGATTAGTGAGGATGAGGAAACACAGATTGTGTTGCCAAGGGTGGTTTGTGAGTACTCGGACGTCTTTCCCGAGGATCTCGTTGGTTTGCCACCGCATAGGGAGATTGAGTTCTCCATTGACCTAGTGCCCGGCACGGCGCCGATTTCGATGGCACCTTATCGTTTTGCCCCAGCTGAGTTAGTTGAGTTGAAGATCCAACTCCAGGAGTTGCTAGATAAGGGCTTTATACGTCCTAGTGTTTCGCCGTGGGGAGCACCAGCTCTCTTTGTTAAAAAGAAAGGAGGCGCTTTGAGACTTTGTATAGATTACCGGAAATTGAATCGGGCTACGGTTAAGAATAAGTACCCTATGCCTCGTATAGATGATCTGTTTGACCAGTTGAAGGGTTCCCGTTGTTTCTCTAAGATAGACTTGAGATCAGGTTACCACCAGTTGAGGGTCAGAGAGGAGGATATTCCGAAGACGGCATTCCGTACGCGGTATGGCCACTATGAGTTTCTGGTGATGCCATTTGGGCTCACCAATGCACCGGCAGTTTTTATGGATTTGATGAACCGGATCTTCCGAAAATTCTTGTATCGGTTTGTAGTTGTTTTTGTGGATGATATCCTTATCTATTCGCCTTCTGAGGAGGAACACGAGAAACACTTGAGAGTGGTGCTTGAGTTACTTAGAGCCCATAGGCTGTATGCCAAGTTTGGGAAGTGTGAGTTCTGGCTGAGAGAAGTCAAATTCTTAGGCCATGTGGTATCCGGTGAAGGAGTGTCTGTTGATACATCCAAGATAGAGGCAGTGCAGGATTGGGCACAGCCTAAGAGTGTATTTGAGATCCGCAGTTTTCTGGGATTAGCTGGGTATTACCGTCGGTTTGTGAAAGATTTCTCCAGGTTAGCATCACCGTTGACTAGACTGACTCGGAAGGGAGTCAAATTTGTATGGAGTGAGACTTGTGAAAAGTCGTTTCAGGAGTTGAAAGTTAGACTGACTACCGCCCCAGTATTGATTATTCCAGAGAGAGGGTTGGGTTATACAGTCTATTGTGACGCCTCACGAGAGGGTCTGGGATGTGTGTTAATGCAAGAGGGAAAAGTAGTTGCCTATGGCTCACGTCAGTTGAAAATTCACGAGCAGAATTACCCTACGCATGATCTAGAGTTAGCAGCTGTGATATTTGCCTTGAAGATTTGGAGGCATTATCTTTATGGTGAGAAATTTGAGGTATTCTCGGATCATAAGAGTTTGAAGTATTTGTTTACACAGAAAGACTTGAACTTGAGGCAGAGGAGGTGGATGGAATTTATAGAGGATTATGACTTTGAGTTGCATTATCATCCGGGAAAGGCCAATGTGGTGGCTGATGCCCTTAGCAGGAAACCTGTTGGTGACATAGCTAGTATAGCCATCCGAGAATGGGAGATGTTGGGTGCACTTGGGGAGTTTGATTTACTTCTGGGCGAATCCGTTGAGGCTGCGGCCTTGTTTTCTGTTATTGCACAGCCTTCACGTGTGACTCGAGTGTTAGAGGCTCAAAGAGGTGACTTTGAGGTAGAATCTCTCCGTGAGAAGATTTCCGGTGGGAAGGTTGAGAAGGGTTTGACGGTGTATTCCGACCTGAGTGTGAGATACCGAGACCGTCTGTTTGTGCCGGAGTCTTGCCGAGAGGAGGTACTCCGAGAGTTTCATCATTCACGCCTTGCGGTGCATCCGGGAGGCACTAAGATGTATCGGGATTTGGGTCGCCAGTTTTGGTGGCAGGGTATGAAGAGAGATGTGGCAGCTTTCGTATCTAAGTGCCTTACTTGCCAGCAAGTGAAGGCCGAGCATCAGAGGCCAGCGGGTTTGTTGCAACCCTTGCCTATTGCCGAGTGGAAGTGGGAGCATGTCACTATGGACTTCGTTGTAGGTCTTCCGAGGACTCAGCGGGGTAGTGATGCTATTTGGGTGGTTGTAGACCGGTTGACTAAGTCGGCGCACTTTATTCCTATGCGCGTGAGAGATACGGTGGATCATCTTGCCGACTTGTATATTCGGGACATAATGAGATTGCACGGGGTCCCAGTGACGATCGTCTCAGATAGAGATCCTCGTTTTACTGCAAGGTTGTGGCAGAGTTTGCAGAGTGCCTTAGGCACTAAGTTGACCTTTAGCACGGCTTATCATCCTCAGACTGACGGACAGTCCGAGCGTACTATTCAGATACTTGAGGATATGCTTCGGGGTTGTGTTCTAGACTTTAGTGGGTCGTGGGAGAGGCACTTGCCGTTGGTGGAGTTTGCCTACAACAACAGTTTCCAATCTAGTATCGGTATGGCACCATTTGAGGCCTTGTATGGCCGACCGTGTAGATCTCCTGTTTGTTGGGCTGAGGTGGGTGATGCACCTCTGTTGGGTCCGGAGTTGGTGAGGGAAACGACGGAGAAAGTTGAGCTTATCCGTAAGAGGCTTGTTACAGCACAGAGTCGTCAGAAATCGTATGCCGACCGTAGGAGGAGACCTTTGGTGTTTGAGGTGGGTGATCATGTCTTTCTGAAGATATCACCTAGACGGGGTTTGATGAGGTTTGGGAAGAGTGGGAAGTTGTCCCCTCGGTTCATTGGTCCGTTTGAGATCCTTGAGAGGATTGGCGAGGCTGCTTATCGTTTAGCTTTGCCGCCGCAGTTGTCCGGAGTACATGACGTGTTTCATGTGAGTATGCTTCGGAAGTATGAGCCAGATCCATCACATGTGTTGGATTGGACCGATTTAGTGGTTGATGAGGATATTTCGTATGAGGAGAGACCGGTTCGGGTCTTGGATAGGCGGGATCAAGTTTTGCGAGGCAAAACCATCCCTTTGGTCAAAGTTTTGTGGAAACACCACGGAGTGGAAGAAGCCACTTGGGAACGTGAGTTAGAAGTCCGCGAGAAATATCCGGACATGTTTATTGATTTGTAATCTTATAATTAGATTCTGTTATATTGTTTAACTTAAGAGCTTTATATATGTCTTAAGTTGTAAAACATTGAGTTTGTTTTGGTAAAAGAGTGTATCTTGAAACTTGCTTCATTATAGAAGTTTAGTGTAACATTGCATTTGTTGAGTACATTGTGAATGGGTTGTATATATCATGCGATTGAATATGAAATGAAAATTGTTAACATTGAAAGAAATAATGCATAATATTGATACAAGTTGAAATATATGTTATTTTGTATATGTTGTGAGATGCCTCTTGATAAAGAGATGAAGTGACCAGCATTGGGTCAAGCTGTCTATTATTGTTTTATAATATCATTGGGAATTGAGAAAAATCTGTTTTCAAAAACTTAAGCTTAATTTCGGGGACGAAATTCTTTGAAGGGGGAGAGGTTATAGCGACCCCGGTCTTTTCCCACTTGATTATTGTATCCGGACTTAGGTTCCGTAGATTCTGTCATTGTATAATTGTTGTTGTTGTCCCTTATTTTCTCATTTGGAATTATAGGATGTGTTGGGCAGGTTTGTTTCAGGTTGGTTGGCTTTAGAAACCGAGTGTTGCTGTCCAGGTTTTTGGTTCTTCGCTCGAGCGAGGAGTTGTTCGCTCGAGCGAATGGTTGCGTTTGATTTGGACCTGTAGCTGTTCATTCTTGGCTCGAGCGAGATTTTCTTCGCTCGAGCGAGTGAGTTCGTCCTTCGCTCGAGAAATAGTTCCTTCGCTCGAGCGTGTGTCTTGTTGCAGACCTGAGGGTTTGAGTTCTTCGCTCGATCGAGCTTTCTTTCGCTCGAGCGAGCTTTTGAGTTGTTGGCTCGAGCAAGGCTTCCTTGGCTCGAGCGTAATTTCTCTGTGTCTGGTCGCTCGAGCGACCAAGTCTTCGCTCGAGCGAGCCTGTCCAGTTTATATACCCAGCAGCGGGTTTTGATCAGTCTTTTCTTATTCTTTTTGGTTCTAAACCCTAGGTCCGACTTCTCTCCCTCAAAACTCATCTTCTCTTTAGGTGTTCATCTACTTCTAGTGTGAATCCATCTTAAGTTCTTTGTAAGAAAGATAGAGGGCGGCTTGGGCTTCATTCTAATCTGAACATTTGGTGATTTGGAGCACATTGGAATTTGGGCACTCATCTCTGTCTTCATCATTTGGGTTGTTTTCTTTGAAGTAGGGATTTCCTACTCCATTTTATAGGTTTTGTCCTAAGTTTTGGTATTTTGATATGTTGGAGATACTTTGGTAAATTTTGGGAAAAACCCTAGTTGTATTATTGAATTAATTTGTATAAGTAATTCATGGAATTGGGAAAAGAGGGTTAAATTCATGGAATTGGGGAATTCATTGATTAAATGGCGTAATTGGGTAATTGGTATCATTTGTCTATTGAATTCTTTACATAGTTATTTTCAGTTTAGAAATAACTGTTTTGGGCTATCGGTGGAGGATAGTCGTAATTGTTGTAGACATTGCATGTGGATTAGGAATAACTGAAACTAATCACATTGGTTAAGTCATTAATGTTGACTATGGCATTGATACAGAAAATACGTGTATTGATTGAGCATTGCATTTGCATACATTGTTTTGTGTGTGGGAGGAGATAGGGGATGTACTCCACGGTTTAGGGGAAGATAGGGGATGGACCTCTAAACCGGATTTTGTTTGGGAGGAGATAGGGGATGGACTCCATTAGCATCACTTTTATGTGTGCTTATTTATATAGAAGTGTTTTATTGATACAGCACTAAAATGTGTATCAATCTGGAAGTATGAAGTGTTTGATTTGAGCTTGAGTCTCATTTGTTTGTTGATATTGGAAGGATGTGAACATTATATATGTGATTCACTGTTGTAAGTTTGGCCAGGTTCTGAGCCATGTTGATAAAATTGGAAACTAAAACGTATCTTAGACAATAGTGTCATGAGATTGTAAAATGAAGTAATTGATTATCTTGGTTAACCATCTGTTGAATACTATTGCTTTATTCATTGCTTATAAGTGGTTTAGTATATTTCTACTGGGCTGTGACTCACCCTTTATGGGAACATCATTTTCAGGTTCAGGTGATAAAGTACCTCCAAGGACTTAGCTTGGGAGGGTTTGGCTTCTGGATTGAAGAAGACTACATTTAGTTAATTGTCTTTAATTATTAGTACATGTAAACATTCAAGCCTGGGGCTTTTTCTTGTATTGAGTTAGAACTCATATTTTTGTATCCAAGTGTTGGCTTGGAAAGATGTAAGCCTGTAGGGCATTTTATTCGATGTTACATGTAATGCTTTATTTAGTAATACTCTGATGAATGGATAAATATATGGTCTTCTTTAAATAACGCATGTCAATGAAATATAATGGGTTAATTTTGAGGGCGTTACAAAACCCAACAGCGACACTAGTACGATAGGTAAGGATAAAACCCCCAAATATGTGTATTCGACACTCATGATACAATAGTTTAATTCTCAAATTTATTTTCCGAGACTCACATAGAGTTAACATTTCATTTACCATTTTCAAGATCAACTTCATAATTTTCTTAAGTCAACATGTTCCATCACTTATTTCAAAAACACTTTTCCCTTTTCACAAAACCAATTACATTCTCTTCATTTTACAAAATCAATTCCATGGATAATAAGCCATAACCCAACTTGATTCAATACGTTCATTTCAAAATAACCCCAAAACCATAATTAATCCCTTAACTGTTAACACCTTCTACACAACTCATATTAACAATAGAAATTTACCAACATTGTTCAACCGTAAATCCTTTTTATTTTACCAAATCAAAATATAATTTAGGACTTTCTCTTCTTTCAACAATAACATGCTAATTTTACTCTCTAATTAGTCCAAACCACAGTCAGTGATAACAAAACCATTCTTAAACAACCAACCCTAGGTTCCCCTCATGATTTTCAAACAAATCCAACACGGATATGATTTTCATGCAATACAAAACTACCACATGTCTATCTATAGACGGAGTATTGAAAAGGAACAAAGAAATCCCTACCTCAAATGGAGAGACCAAATGGAGAAGATGAAGGCCAAAAACCAAAGTGCTCCAAATCGCCAAACTTTCAGATTAAAAATGAAGCCCTCAACCCACTCTACCTTTCTTACAAGGGACTTAGTATAGATTTACACTAGAGGGAGATGAAAACCTAGAGAGAAGGTGTGTAGGGAGAGAGAAGATGGTTCTAGGGTTTTGAAATCAAAAGGGAGATGAACAAGTGATATTGAAAGGTTGTTATTAAAGCCCATTAATTGGAAAATGAAAGGACAAGTTAGAATTAAATGAACACTAACTAGCATTAAATGAACACTAACTAGAATTAAATGAACACTAGTTAGAAATATGAATGGACAAGTTTGTCATAAAATCCCACTAATGGAATATGAATGGATCGCTAATTCGAATTGAATGAACCATTATGAAAATTTAATAGACACTAGTTGGAATGAAATGGACATCAACCCTTGGTTTCCAAACACAACTAACCTGTTTTAAACCTACCCAACACGACCAAAGACTCATATACAAAGAGTAAAGGATGGAAACAGGAAAAAGACAACAATACATCCACGGAACCGAGTCTGAAATACAATTAAACAATGAAGGGAAAACCGGGATCGCTATATAAGGAAACACTAAATTCATCATTTTCACTGCTCTTAAGTGAGTTGATTTAACTATATGCTACAAACATTGCATGTAGAGATCATTGGAGTAGCCACGATGTTTATTTGTGTAGTTTTTATTACGGATCGTTGACTTGGTCACATCATTTTATGTTCTTCCACTTCTGAGCTTTCAGGTTTGAATTAATTGATATATTTTATTTTTTAGGAAAAGAAAATCCATGGTTGGTTCCCAATGAAGATCGTGTTTATGAATCAGTAGAACCTTTGTTCCTAGAATTGCATGCCATTGCAATGCTCTGTCTGCCTTCTGGTGAATGTATGTGCCCAGATGCCACCTTGTGTGCAACACTAATGAGTGCCCTTTATTCTTCAGTAAGCGAGGAAGTTGTCTTAAATCGCCAGCTCATGGTATGTTGCTTCCTTTTGTCCTGTCATATGATTCAGAGGGATAGGAGCCAAATGAAATGGTATATTAGTTTTTGGTAATTTGAGGATAGCTTTACACTTTTGTGCTTCATTGTGCCTTAAGGATCTATATGCCAAATTTGATTGCATTATTTTAAGTGGGATGGTCTGGTAATGTGTTAAGGTGCACTTTTTTCCAAAGGTCACTGCTACTTTATCCATGATTAGGTCCATCTATTACACAGACACTTGACACGTGACAAATATACAACATGATTCGGATTTGCCAACACAACGATTTTCAAAAAAGCAAGACACGACATGTCTATGGACGCGTGAAAAGACATTTTTATATATTTTATATGCCATATACATTACAATATTCATGAATTTCAAAAATACTAAATTAATATTGAGTTTTATGCTTTTTTTTCTTTTTTGTTGGACATGTTTTTATCTAATAATAAACTAGTTTATTTATTTATTTTTTTGTTTGCAATGTTTCTTTTCCACGTATCTTCCTTTGAAATGATGGGCTTGATGATATCCAAATTTTAGTAGCAGAAAACTTCTACTGAGGTGGCGCTTCTTACGTGTTTCTGTGCTTCCAAGTAAGAAACTTGTAAGAAACTCCCTTCAGTTAAGGAAGAAACAAGCTCTCAACTGAGATAGAAACGAAAAACATACAAATATTAAAGAAACAAAAGAATAACAACTTAAGCTAATGATAGTACTTTCTATTTATATAATATGTGTATTCATACTTGACAAAAACAATTTGGAATTGACATCAATCACAAATTCTTATTCATATTTTAATACATATTTTATGTCTACGTAGAAAATTAATTGTTAGAATATATTTATACATTTAATTTATGAAATATATATACGCTTCCATAGGCATTCCCAACCTTAAAAACTTCTATATGCTCTCTCTCCCCCACCCCTGCTTCGTTCAACTAAGATCCAAATGCAAAGCCTTGCATAATGAATTGGATCGATGGAAATGTAGAATAAAACACCCAACAAATCCCATAATAGGTGTACAACAGACCAACAAAAATATAGCTATCCCGGGTTTACCCTTGTTGTACAGTGATCCGGACATGTGTCCGTGGATGTTGGTAGTTGTTTGTTATCTTGTTTGCATCCTTTTTACTTTGTATATTGAGTTATAGGATGTGTTGGGCAGGTTTGTTACAGGTTGGTTGTGTTTGGGAGCCTAGTGTTGCTGCCCAGATTTTTGGACCTTCGCTCGAGCGAGGAGTTGGTCGCTCGAGCGAGAGTTGAGTTCGTGTCTGGTGGATCGAGCCAGAGTGGCTTCGCTCGAGCGAACGATTGCGTCTGGTTCTGGACCTGAGGGTTTGAGTTGTTGGCTCGAGCGAGCATTCTTTCGCTCGAGCGCACTTCTGAGTTTTCGGCTCGAGCGAGAACTTCTTGGCTCGAGCGAGAGTTTTCTGTGTCTGGTCGCTCGAGCGACAAAGGCTTCGCTCGAGCGAGCGTGTTTTATATCAGCGGATAGTAGCGTTTTTGAACATCAGTTTTTCACTTTCTTTTTCTTTCAAACCCTAGATCCGAGACTCTCTCTCTCTAAACCTACACTCTCTCTAAGATTTGATCTCCCTAGAGTGTGAATCTAGCCTAGGGCCTTTGTTAAAAAGATAGAGGGCATTGAGAGCTTCGACTTAATCTGAAAAAGTTTGGATTTGGAACACGTTGATCTTCGAGTCTTCATCTCCTTTTTGGCTCAAACTTCGAGGTAGGGATATCCTACTCCTCTCTATGGATTTTGTCTTTGAATTTTAGTATTTTGAGATGTTGGGGTTGGTTTGGTAATTTGGTGAAAGTTTGGGGCTTTTGTGTTATTTTACAAAAGTTGGGGTTTTATTCATAATAAACCTAGATGCATGTTTGGCATAGAGAAATGGAATAAATGTTGAATCATTGATGAAAATGGGACCTAAGGGTTGAAATGTTAATTATGAAAAATGACCTAATTACATTGTTTAATTAATTGGGATAATTAATTGTGAGAAATGAGGAAATGAAATGAGATTGTTGAGATTGGGAATGTAAAGGGTTAAAGGGTGTAGTTGAATTATTTATCACTCACTGGAATGAAATGTTGATTGAATATCCATTTGTGCATTTATTTTCTGTTTAGAAATAATTGCTTTGGGCTATCGGTAGAGGATAGTCGTGATTGTTGTAGACAATGCATGATGATTAGGCAAACGGAAACTAATCAATGGAATGTGTCATGGAATTTGACGGTTGATAGAATACATTAACTGTATGTATTGAGTGATTGTATATAGAACCAATGTGTTTGTATACGTTATGTGTAGAGGAGGAGATGGGGGATGTACTCCGCGGTTTAGGGGAAGATAGGGGATGTACCTCTAAACCGGATAGTGTTGGGAGAAGATAGGGGATGAACTCCGTAGATACAGCTCATATGCTTGTCTAGAGAAGTGAAGATAGAGCTTATATGCTTATCTTTGTGAAGTGTGGATACAACTTATATGCTTATCTGTGAATGTGGGATATTGTTGCTATATATATCTGTTGGGAATGTGGATATAGCTTATATGCTTATCTGTGAATGTGGGATATAGTTTTTATCCATATCTGTTGAAATGATGATAGAGCTAACATGTTTATCTGTTGAAAAAGGAAAAATGAAAAGTAACTTGGACTCATAAGTCGTATGACATAAAATGTGATTTGTGTGGATGTATCAGTGTTGGCCATCTATCAATTGCTAATCTTTTAGTCATTGTTCATGGTTGGTTTAGTGTATTTCTACTGGGCTGTGGCTCACCCTATATGGGAATATCATTTTCAGGTACAGGTAGCATGCCACCTCCAAGGACATAGCTTGGGAGGCTAGAGGCGGACATACTTTTGTCGTTTTGTTTATTTTGATGTATTACATGTAAATTCAGGCAAGGGCTTAATGTGTAAATGAGTTAGTACTCTTTTGTTGTAACCAAGTGTTAACTTGGAAAGCTGTAAGCCCATAGGGCATTTGCTTTTGTTGTTAACATGTAATACTTTTTGTAATGAAACTCTGATAAATGGAAGAACGTGGAACTTTTACATATTAATGCATATCCTTATTGATGGGTTTAATGTTGTTATTTTGAGGGCGTTACAAAAAAAGAGAGTATTACAGCCTAGCCCATTTGGTGAGATGTAAAGGTTACAAACCCTAATAAAAAAGTAAAGATTTGTTGAAGAAGACTAAGCTGAACTTAGGTAAGTACGTTTCTTTTTCTTTTGCCTTTTCTTTTTTTAACATTAATCATGGTTATGCTGGCATGATTAGTTC
This sequence comes from Camellia sinensis, assembly GCF_055761805.1. NCBI lineage: Eukaryota > Viridiplantae > Streptophyta > Magnoliopsida > Ericales > Theaceae > Camellia > Camellia sinensis. The sequence goes on from NC_138962.1 coordinate 107,875,231, forward strand.
TACTTTTTCTTTGAATCGTAGATCTAGGGTTCCTGCAGGCTGCATGAACAAAATCAGTGATTTTTTTTTTTTTTGAGGCCATCATTGTGTCCAAGGATTGTTCCAGAAAGGGACACGCATGTCTGGAGAATGTCAGAGGTGTGTCCAACAACCAAAAAAAGTGAAAAAAATGGGACACAAGAGAGGGTGTGTCCAACACATATCTGCCGCGTCTCCGAACATATTTGTGTCCCAGACGTGTTGGACACTGATATGTTACGTCAGATGAAGTGTCCGTGCTTCATAGAATATGATGTATAAAGTATGAACATGTGGTTTTTTGAAAAGTTCAAAGAACAATTAGCAGTATGGATTTATATATTTATCGATCATTTGGGTTTTTTAATATTTAGAACCCTTAACTTTTACAACTTCAAAATTGTTCGTCAATTGTGACTTCTAAAAGCAAAACATTAAGTTCTCTTCCTAATTCTTTTCAACATTTATATGTAGAACATGATGTATTTGTTATTATTTCATACAGTAAATAGAAATTTTGCTATGTAAAAAAATCAATAATTTATTTTTAATTTCATATTAAATAGATAATTAGCCATGACTCAACTGTGGTTATATTTGGAACTTGCTGTGTTGTCTGTATCCTTACTTCTTGGGTTTCATACCACAACCAAAGTATTAAAAGGTTTTACTGAGGCTCGCCCTAATGTTCACCTTGCCTCAAGGCTAAGGTAAAACATATCAAGGCTTTGATTTTTAGACTATGTTTCCCAAAGGGTTGCGCATCATAGTCAAGCCTTGTACATTTTTTGCACAGAAGCATATGAGGGCATATGAAGAAGTTCCCCTAGGCTCTTGTTAAACTTAGTCTAGTAGATGAAACAAACATAAAAAAGCAAAAAATAAAAAGAACCATTTTTGCAACTATATTCTATAAGAGGAAATGATCAATCAAGAAAAAACATAGTTAATGGTCAAGTGAGAAGTTCAATCACTAAAGCTAATGATTTCACTTTTAATGAAGGCAAGTTTCCTTCTCTACAGTGAAATGTTTAATCTAAGGAGAAAAATATTTACACTTTTATATTTTAGTAATTTTTTTTATTTATCTAGTAATTTAAAATATTTGATTTAATAGCTAAATATTAAAATATAAATTTTGAAGGCTTATGCCTCAACGCATTAAGGCTTACGCCTCCCCTCGAGTTAAACCCCAAGGGGTTGGCCTGGAGGCAAAGCCTTGGGTCTTGGGGGTGTGCTCCCTCCAAGGTTCAGGGATCGAAACCTCTGAGGTGCTAACAATTTCTTGGAGCTATCAGATTGGGGGGAAAACCCTTGAATTAACCGTGGTCCACTTGCGGAAAGATCCTTGCCGAGGGCTTGCGCACCGTTGGGAATTAGTCAGACTGTGATCCGGACACCCGGTGCCAATAAAAAATAAATAAATAAATCCTCGAGTTACGCATTCGCCTTTAAAAACTTTTGACCGCAACTCAAATTAAACCTTTTAGTTCCTGAAACAATACCATTACATATCAGTTGATTTGTTTATGAATCACTTGATATTTAAGTCCTGTATAATCTACATATGTTGATGAGGTGTAGGATATAATTATGTAATATGTAAAATTTGCTTCTTCCAAACTAGTTTTCATCTAGTTCAAAAAAAAAAAAAAAAAAAAAAAAAAAAAAAAAAAAACTAGTTTTCACCACATAAGCTTTTTAAGTTAGGTCTCTCTCTCTATATATATATACACACATCTTTTGTCTCTGACATTTTTACTTGATGGCAAGGTGAGCGTCTCTATCTCATCAACAGACAATTGCTGCATTGAGGTTGTTCTTCGCGGCTTGGCAGCAGACGGTGATGGACTTGGTCCACATGAACTTAATGATGGTGGTATTCTTGCTACAGTGATTGCTGCTGGCTTTAAAGGTAAGGGCTGGTTGTAACTGCATTACTTTGGAACCTAAATCTGATAACTGGAATTGGTTGAAGACTCCTATTTTACTTGATGGCTCAATTTTTTAGGTGATCAACTTTTAGTTCAGATTCCACATGATGTGCAATAGAACTAATCAAATTTGAGGGGACATCCAAATACACCTTGAAAAAATAGAAGCTTGTTATATGTATATATGAACATGTACACAGAGTTGCAAGCTTGTGGCTTTAATTAAATACTTTTTTGTTTCCAAAAAAATCATGCCATGTTTATGTGTTGAATAGAATTTACAACTAAAATACAAAGGTTGATGGGATAATTTGAAAGTCTACAAAAGTTTCTTGGCCCTCTCTGCACGTTGCTTGAAAAAAGGATATTGGCAGTTGGATTGTTGGCTCTTCTGTCACAAATTGGCCAATACCTTTAGGTCCTTGTCTAAATTTGCTGAAATACGATTTGGTTCTATATGTCGGATTGGTTAAAGTCTAATACAAGGCATCCAACAGGAATTACTAGGAGCTGTTTGACATCATATGTCCTTTCCTACATGGTATTTAGTAAATGGAGATGTAAACACAATGACCAACCTGGATGTGAGCCGCTAGTTATAGGTTGTATATTGTTTAAAACAACATTGACTTTCTTCTGGGTTATATAATGTATGAATGCAGGAGAGCTTGTTCGATTTCAAGCTGGTATAACAATGGAGATCTCACGATTAGATGCCTGGTATTCAAGCAAAGATGGTTCCCTGGAAGCCCCAGCTACATATATTGTGCGGGGCCTTTGTCAAAGTGTAGACACCCCATTTTTGACCGTCCTCAAGACTTGGACGTCACTGTTTGAACACACGGTGATCTTCCATGTTTGTGTTCGTTTGGAGTTCCCGGAGGCCTCGGCTCGCGCGCCTTGCCTCAGGATTTCCGAACTTGACCGTTTAGTGTCTGGTTTTGCACCAAACACATGCATCTTGCCTTTGAGAGGCAGGGTAGGGCTTGCAGACCATCCCTACCCACCACCGGCAGTGGCTAGATGCCACCGGCTGGTTTTTGCTGCCACCGGCAATATAGTTTGCCGGCCAGCACTCTTTGTTGCTGGTCAGCACTATTTTGTGCCGGTCGGCACTCTTTTTGGCCAAGATGGCATTTTTTGCCGGCCGATTGCTGTTCATCTGCTTTTGCAGATATTTTTGGACAGCTGTATAGCTTTTGCTCCCCTCCATACACGTGTATGGAGGGATCTCCCTCTTGCAAAGCTTGTCTTGTAAGCTTTACAAGAGGCATATAGAGAGGGTCTCTCTCTAAGGAAAAAGAAGGAGGCTTTAGACATTTTTTAGGAGAGAAGACAGAGGAGAGCTCTGGTTTTTCCTAGGGTTAGGGTTACATACACAACCTATCTCTCTTTCCCTCTAATTTTGCACACTAGGTGTTTTGTGTCTTACTATTGCACACAAACACCTAGTGTTTCACCTTCCTCTTGGAGCTGAGGTTCTAAAGAGTGTGTTTTGAAGTTTTGGTGTTGGATTCAAGCCAAAGGAGGCCATTGGAGCACCATTGTTGAAGAGGACTACAAGGGTGAGAAACTAGTCCCTTTTTTCCCCATTTTTGCATTGATTTTCCACCTGTCTTAGAGCTGTTTTTGTGCTTATTGTATAACATAAAAAAGTTCTGTTTTTAAGCCCTCTTTATTGTTTATTAAGAGTGTTTCATTGTTTGAGGGGTGTTGACCACCCTTAGGCCTTGAAAGGCCTCTTTTTGGACCATTTTGTGTTAGCTCCGGGATTTTGGTGCTGAGGTCTCTTCACCACTGAAATCTTGAGGGATTTCAGTGGTGAAGATGATGCTTTGAAGTCCCAAGAAGGAGAGGGCCACCCCCTCTCCTTGTTGTCCTTGAAAAGGGCATACTTTGGCCTCTTAAGGAAGCCTATGCTTGAGTGTGTGTTGAGCATGTTTGGTTTGTTTTTCATGCTTATATATCCATGATATAACATGATTTCAAGTTGGTTTTGGAACTCCATGCATGTTTAGCATAGTTGCCATGTAATGCCTTATTTGTGCCTTAACATGTTCTAGGTTGTTAGCCTTGTTGGAGCATGTTTTAGGCTTGCATTTGTGAAGTTTATGTGCTTATTTTGCCATGTTTTAGCTCTGTCCATAGTCGTTTGGGTTGATCTTTGCATGCATTATATAGCTCATTTGTATTTGGGCTTGTTGGCCTTGAGTATGTGCATGTGTAGCATGCCATCTTTGCATTGTTTTGGTGATTTGGGATCATTCTACATGTCATTTCAGTCCCATTTCCATGCTTGTTTGATTGCCTTACATGCCTCTTTAATGCTTTGAAAGCATGTGTTGCAATGCTCCATGTTTTGGCCATGGTGTATGCCTTTGAATTTGGGCCACTTAGATGCCATCTAAGGAGTCCTTTGGCCTTGTTTTAACATGCTAAAAATCTGTTTTTAGTTGTTTAATGCATGCCATGTTTGGTCATGTTAAGTGTAGTTCAATGCCTTATTGATTTGCTTTGAACACTTGGACTATTCGTTGCATGTTTTGGCTTGATTTTGTTGCTTGGTTTGGCACCATCCTAACATGATTTCAATGCTTATGTTGCATGTTAATTGCTCTTGTTTATCCCTTTCAAGTGTGCTTGAGGGTTGTTTAAATTGTGCCCAAGTGTAGGCCTTCCATCATGTGTATGTGTGCATGTGTTTTGGCTTCTTGTTTTGGTCATTTTGGCCACTGTTTTAGGCCTTATTAGAGCTGCCTAATTCATGTATAAGTCCATCTTGCCATCCATTTGCATTGCCATATGTATGCTTGCATGATTGCATAAGTGTTTTGCCATGCCATGTTGCATCCTTAGCTTGTATGCCTAGGTTGCATTGCATCTTGCATGCATGCCTTGTCCCTTGAATTGGTGATAGGAATAGGGCCTAAGTTGTTTGATTGGTTTGCATTGCATTTGAAACCAAAGTTGCATGCTTGGTTCTTTGGGCCATCATGCATAGAAATGCGTGATTGGTGGTCCGAGAACCAAGGCACATGTCCCTTTGAGTCATTACAATGATAGGAGACATGATTGGTGCATACATGCTTTGAATTGTGCTGTCATGCCTTGTTTTGCCCTCTGTTGCTGTGAGTTGCAGGTTCTGCAGGAATACTCTGCCGACCGGCAGTGTAATGTGCCGACCGGCACCATTTTCTCTGCCGACAGCTTCAACTTTGTGCCGATGGCCATACAACACTGCCGGTGGAAATTTCATCTAGCCGGTGATGATCCCCTCTGTCCAAGGATGTAGTCCTGAGGTTTTGACAACCTCCAGAGGAGGAAAGGGAGGAAAACAGAGGCAGCTTGCGCATGGTGGCGCGCTTCCCGAGGCATTTTCCCGCTTTATTTAATTTATTCAATTTGTTAATTAAATTAGTTAATTTGTAATATTAATTAGCTGGTGTAGTTAATTAATTTGTGTTATTATTTTGGTCCCTCCGAGCGAGGGCAAATTTGTAATAAGTGTGCGTGAGTGTGTGTATGTCTTCCAACCTCACGTCTTTCTTCCCTTTTATTTACCTGCTTACGATGGTAGATTAGGGCACGTTTAATTTAGCATACCTTATGCTATGCATGTGTGCATCCATGCATTTGTATTACATGCATTAGGCTCGGTACATCATGCTAACCGCATATGTTTTTTAAATCAAAAACTGAATATGTGATAATTGTGCATTTTCACATGACATGTCTAGGATTAGCCGAGCCTATTCTAGTAACATTTTGTATGCAATGCATTAGGCACTTCACATGGACTTGGATCATGCATGTTTGCTAACAAGTTCTTTGTTTTGGCACGGAGTACTATGTAAGTATTTCCGCTTTAGCATATCGCATGAGTGTGAATGTTATCATGATAGCATGCTTAACATGTGGCTAGATGCTTATGTGTTAAACTGTTTTGAATGCCTGTGGGTGAAGGCCGGATTGTTTGACTTGGAAAAACTCGTTGAAATCCGTATTTTAGCCTACTTGCGAGTAGCAAATTCCAAAGCATTTTCAAACCGAACGGATATGCAATGTTTATTTCCAAATTAGGCAATCTAGTCTATACTTGTTTGCTGCGCGCATGACATAGTAATTCTAGGCTAACAATTGGTTTAAGAACACATAAAGTTTTCAAATACGGATATCACGGTTAGTAGAGGCCGGTCTTCGGACCGGGCGAAAGGGGGTGCTCATAGCTGACCTTCCCCGATCGTACCCAAGCTCCCGAGCCGAGACAACTCCGGTGATGACGGACATGTGGCCTTCGGCACCGAGTCAGGGTTTCCTAAATTTCCCCATTTTAAAATATTTAGGTGGCGACTCTGTATCTGGCAAAGCAGTCCATGTTTGGCACTACTTTTTCAAAATCTGTTTCTCAAAACGATTTGCCAGATTTGGACTCTTTGGTTCAGATTAAGAACCGTGACACAAATCGAGTCCGAACTGTAGCACGAGGTCCCCCCCGTGGACATGTTACACAAAGGTGTTGCATTCCAGAAGTTATTCTTAGATGTATGCAGGTAAAGTTGTTTTCAGGAAGCCGGAAGTCCTTTTGTGTTTCTTCAAATTAGTTGGTTTACCATGTAACATTCTACCATTTTGCCAATTTCTTCATTTTAAAAATAACATATTTTTTCTTTGCAATCTCAAGTAAATTTGTAAGAGAAACAAAGGATCTATGGTAAAGAACAGTAGTTTTTAGTTTTGCTTCTTGCTAAATTCACAGATTTCTGTATCGCTTGTGGAGTCGGGAAATCCACCCGAAAGCCATGATGAGCTGATTGAACTAGTTGCATTGCCTGAAACTGGGTTTCTCCATTTATTTAGTCAGCAACAATTGCAAGTAATCTAATTATCTGGATAACGAGTCTTTACTTGCTTGGGGTGGCTATTATCAAATTTTCTCTTTTCATTCTTCTCAGTCATCGTTGACTTCCCTGACAGGAGAATTGACTTGGATGGCAGTTTTGTCAATTCAACATAATTTTTTCCTTGGCAATAGTGTTGCCCTCCTAAATTTTGCCCATCCACCTTTTTATTTATTTATTTATTATTATTATTATTTTTATTTTTTTGGTTTCTGGTCAAGTTGCCAAGATTAGGGCCCTACCATAATCTTAGGCTTAATTACATTTTTGGCTTCCAAAGTATGAGTGTTGTGTCATTTTGGTCCTCAATATTTAAGTTGTGTCAATTTGGTCCCTAATGTATGAAGGTGTTTCAATTTGGTCCTCAATGTTTAAATTGTGTCAATCGTTTCCCCAATGTATAAAAACTGTTCCAATTTAGTCATATTTTGGGAACTAAAAATGTAATTAACCCATAATCTTACTATGTTCGAAATTTGCCTGAAAGATAAAAGGTATATAATTTTTCATCCGTTTGAGAATTTTAGGGGGATTTACGTATAGGTCCTAATAGGTGGATTTATTGTTAAATAGGTCATATGATAATTAATGGCATTTTTCATCAAAAACTATTAAAAACGTCACTAATTGTTAATTTTCATCGATAGTTTGAAAATTGTTACAAAAAATGTCACTAATTATAAGTTTTAGCAATGGTTTAAAAAAAATCATCACAAAAAAAAAGTCACTAATTTTCAACTTACAGTGAGTTTAAAAAATTTATCATAGAAAAACGTCACTAATTGTAAGTTTTAGTGACAATTTATGAAGATTGTGACAAAAAATTACAAATTGTCAATTTTTAGCGAAATGCAAAAAGTTGTTACAAAAAATTATTTTTAGCGACTGTTTTATTAGGATTTGATGGAGATTAAATCCAACTATTAAGATCTATTTGATAATTTATTCAGAATTTTATAGGTATCACAAACAATCCATTTTTGCATTGTAACTTGTCGTTGTTTTGGTTGATACAACAATTAAATACCATTGATTGTGCTGATAATTTGGTTTTGTTTTGTCCAGGAATTTTTATTATTAGAGAGAGAATACTGTATATGCAAATTGGAGCTTGGAGACGAACTTCCTTGTTGATTTGTATGAAATTATGAGGTGCTGATTTAGGGTTTAATTATGAGGTGCTGATCTAGTAGTAGTGTTGTATAATGCTCTGCCGGTATCATGGTATTTTTGTGGAATGGATGAAGGGTTGAAGTTTTTTTTCATTTTTTTTTAATTTTAATTAAAATAGCTTGAGATGATCAAAACTGGTAAGTGGCATGTTTTGGATAGTTCTTTCTACGCAATAGGAAGATCCTGTATTTGTTCTTTTTTACGCAAGGGGAATACCATTTTAATGAAAAGTTGAAAAAAAATAATATTAATTTAGTGGAAACTTTGCAATATCAAAAGAAAATTTAACTAACTTTAACCACTAAATTGAAAATATTTTTTTTACTAACATCGAAATGAAATTCCCCCTTTAAGCTACTGATTATTATTTTTTAATTTAAAAAAAAAAATTAGTTCATCGAAAACTAATTATTTTTTAGCATAATTATTTAGTAAAATTCTCACTTTTATTCCATTAAAATTTTTCAAGTCCATGTTTTTATCATTTTCATTAGTTATAAAAAGAACCGGTTTGTCCCGTAAAACATGCCCATATCTTGTGATTTTTGTTAAAATGTTATTTTGATCTTCAAAAGGTTAAATTAAATGCGCATCCCAACCATGAATTACATATACAAATTGAAATATAGAAATAAAAATATATAAATAGGTCATTGATGTTTAGATTAGACATCGAAGACTAATTAACATATTATAATTCACAATAACAAAATAAAAGGGCTCAGTACCAAGTCATCTCTTGGTCTATTAATTATAATTATCAAATGTTTTTGGCGATTATAATTAGTAGACCGAGAAATGATTATATTTAAGTCTTTTTAATCAAGAACTTATAGCCAAACATGTGTGGAGGATTTTGACTGACCTAAATCCCTATTCTCCAAGGCTCTATTGGGGAAATATTGTTCATCTCAATCTTTTCTTATCGATATGCTTCATGGGGATGGAAAGGAATTTTATGAGGAAGAGACTTATTAAAATTAGAGAAAAGATGGGTGGTAGGGGATGGTAAGTTAATTAATCCTCTTTGGAGGATCAATGGATTCCAACTATTCGCAATTCTTTAACATGCTTGAATCTATCTCACTTCATTGGTACTCAAAATCATGCTTAATCTTCTACGAGTATTCTTTCCACTGGAGTGCATAGATTATATTTGGGATATTTATTTATCAGTGGTGCCTTTGCAAGATCAAATTATTTGGGGCTTTACTAAATTTGGCCAATACACCATTAAGGCGGGTTATTTATATGCAACAAGCTCAGGCCGTAGGGGTACACGTTACCATTCTAGTGATCTCATTTGGAAGCAATTGTAGAATCTTAGACTACCTAAGAGGACACTCTTCTTATAGAAGTGTCTTCACTGTATCTTTTCGGTCTGATGGGTGTTATATGTGAGGAGTTTCCACTGAGCCTAGTTGTCCACGATGTGATAAAGGGATTGAGATTGTGGAACACTGTTTCTTTGAATGCTAGTATTCTCAACGAGTTTGGTGAGCTTCTTCATTAGGCCTAATTTTTGTAGAGGAAAGCCCATGTTTTTTCGAAATTGGTTCAAACAATAGATTAAGAAGGTTTGGGATCATGAAATTATTGTTCAATCCATTGCTATTCTTTGGGCCGTTTGGCATTAGAGAAATAGTTATGTGTTTAAAGGCATGAATATGACACAAGGACAAGCAAATCTTCTTGCTGAAAAGCTTACCTCTAATGTTACTCGAAGATCATCCTTATGTTTAGAGCAGGCTTTAATACCTCAACGTCTATTGCTGATGTTTGTAATGATGATGATATATGTATGCTTGTAAATCCTCTCTCTAATATAACAGATTACAAGGTGTGGACTTTTGTCATAGATGGTTCACAGTAGGTAGCTAATCAAAGTGCGGGTGTGGCATGTGTTTGTTTCAATATAGATCAATCACGGGTTCAAGATTATGCTTCTAGGATGTAGCTTCCTTCTCCATTGTTGGTCGAAGTTAAAGTGTGCTGGGAAGCTATTCATTGGGCTAAAGGCCAGCATTTGTTAAGTATCTCCATTTTTACGGATAGTCAAGCTTTGATATCTACTTTGCAAGGGCAAGGCATCCCTGATTGGAGCATTGCAACTATTATTAATGATATTAAGCTAATTAGTAAGGATTTTGATTTTCTTTCTATTTCTAAAGGTAATCAAGACTCATGTACTAGCTAGACAAGTTAATGGCTGCAGAAGCCAATATATATCTATTTCTTTGCTTCTCACAAAAAAAAAAATATTAATAATCACCAAAAAGGCATGGTATGCACATCAAAGCATGGGTTTCATGTTGGAGTCTTTAATGTAGGGAGTGATATGTATGTGCAATATACATAAATTAATTCTGGTGGTTCCTAAAAAATTGATTTGCTTCAAAAATCTTGATTAATTTTAAGATTTTTGGAACAAATTGATTTTTTAATCAATTTGGGTTTTGTTTGTTTGATTTTTATATTTCAAATTATAAGATATTTGATATAATAATTAAAATGTGTTATGATTATGAGAAAATATCATTTCGCTCTCCAAACTTTCACGTGTTTTTCAATTTGACCCCTAAACTTTGATTAATATCAATTTTACACCTAAACCTTCAAAATTTTGATCAATTTGGCCCATGCCGTCACATTCCATCTACAATTGGATGGAATGTGCTGACGTGGGGGATAAATTGATTTTTAAGGTATAGTTTGGGGGTCAAATTGATTTTTAATTTGGGGAGCAAATTGATTTTTAAGGTATAGTTTGTGGGCTAAAATGAAATTTCTAATGAACTTTGGAGCCACGACAACACATTTCGTCCAATTGTAGACGGAATGTGACAGCAGGGGCCAAATTGATCAAAATTTCAAAAGTTTGGGTGTAAAATTGATATTAATCGAAGTTTAGGGGTCAAATTGAAAAATGAGTGAAAGTTTGGGGGGCAAAATGATATTTCATCTATGATTATTGTGATGGTTAGTGATGGTGGTGGTTGGATTTTATTGTCTAAGCTAACGTTAACATAGTAAAAGGGGTAAATTGATTTTTAAGGTATAGTTTGGGGAGCAAATTGATTTTTAAGATATAGTTTGGGGGTAAAATAAAATTTCTAATGAACTTTGGTGCCACGTCAGTACATTCTGTCCAATTGTAGACAAAATGTGACAGCAGGGGTCAAATTGATCAAAATTTCAAAAGTTTGGGTGTAAAATTGATATTAATCGAAGTCTAGGGGTCAAATTAAAAAACGAGTGAAAGTTTGGGGGGCAAAATGATATTTCATCTATGATTATTGTGATGGTTAGTGATGGTGGTGGTTGGATTTCATTGTCTAAGCTAACGTTAAGATAGTAAAATCTCAATTGGCTAAAATTTATAACGTTGTGGTTTTGGAAATAAAAACTTGTAAAAATTGAATTATGCAAAAATAAATAAATAAATAAAATAACTGGTAAGATGAAATAGAAACTCTGACTCATATAAAAAAGCAACAATACTACTAATCCACCCTTATCAACCAAGGATTTACCAGGAAAAAAAAATAAAAAAAATCAATGGCTCATATTCATTTCATATGTAGACCTCATAGTTCATCAATTCAATCTCCACTACACAAAAACACATTTGAGATAACTTTGGGTTCCGTAAGTGTGGGTTCCTAGCATTTTTCTGTCACGACCCAAACCCGCCCCTATGGGTTTAGCACCGTAACCGGCCAGTAATCCAAGATTACCGAAGGCCTGCTTAACAGTAACACAGTAATCCAGAGTACAGGGTCATGGCGGAAGCCAAAACAGTAAATAAACAATGTCCAATGAGCTGTGACAGTCTGTATGCCAAAAAGACTTTTCATACACATATACATGAACAGTATGTACATATAAACAATCATTCAGTTCAGGGACCCAATCCCTACTAAATAGTACAGTAACAGTCTATACAGTTTACAAAATAGTTATAGGGACAAACGGGGGAAAACTAAAACACCCCATAACCTTAGCTTGACAGGCTCGGAACCTCGCAGTGAGGCACAGTGGTTGGCTTGACAAAACTGGAGCTTAACCCCGACGCTTCTAGCCGTGGTTTGGTGTCTGTACACCTACATATATATATGAGCAGTGAGCTAAAGCCCAGTGAATAACGTAATGCGTAAAGAGGTTAAGAATGAACGTCCTTACAGTAATGAAAACAGTTCGTTAATTCAGTATATCAGTTATTCAGTCATATGTGGTACATCCATTAGCATAACAGTACAGTAAACAGTAGGTCTTAAAAGACCGAACAGTAAATGATGGCCATCAATCGGTAAACAGTAGTGGTTCCAACAAGGGAACCGACAAAGATCTCTGTAACAGTAACAGTAAACAGTAGTTGCTAAGGATGCCACAATACAGTTCAGAATATAGGACATACATTCATTCAATTAACAGTATCAGTTCAGAAAGCAGTACAGTTCGATTGTTCAGAAGATAATCATTTTAAACATATCTTTACACAGTTGTTACTCACAGAGTTCTGGGCTACAGTATAGCTAGAGCGCGTCCCCAGTCGCCAACCCTACACAGTTTACAGATTGAACACACACTAAGCTACACAGTTGGGAAAATAATAACTTAATCCCTAATTTGCCTCGGTGTGTTCTACATCTATATCCTCATTAAGATGCCCTAAACTAGGCCTAATAATGCCTAGGATGAGATGAGGATGCAAAGATGTACTTCAAAAGCATTTTCAAAATTTTCAGAAACAGGGGTCACGCTCGAGCGCAGGTTTGTCACGCCCTTAAAATTAACCCATTATATATATCATTGACATTCATTATTTAAAGAAGACAATCTATTAATTCATTCATCAGAGTATTACAAAATAAAGCATTACATGTATCATCGAATAAAATGCCCTACAGGCTTACATCTTTCCAAGCCAACTCTTGGATACAAAAATATGAGTTCTAACTCAATACAAGAAAAGCCCTAGGCTTGAATGTTTACATGTACTAATAATTTAAGACAGTTAACTAAAAGTAGTCTTCTTCAATCCAGAAGCCAAACCCTCCCAAGCTAATTCCTTGGAGGTAGTTTATCACCTGAACCTGAAAATGATGTTCCCATAAAGGGTGAGCCACAACCCAGTAGAAATATACTAAACCACATATAAGCAATGAATAAAGCAATAGCATTCAACAGATGGTTAACCAAGATAATCAATTACTTTATTTTACAGTCTCATGACACTATTGTCTAAGATACGTTTTATTTTCCAATTTTATCAACATGGCTCAGAACCTGGCCAAACTTACAACAGTGAATCACATATATCATATTCACATCCTTCCAATATCAACAAACAAATGAGACTCAAGCTCAAATCAAACACTTCATACTTCCAGATTGATACACATTTTAGTGCTGTATCAATAAAACACTTCTATATAAATAAGCACACATAAAAGTGATGCTAATGGAGTCCATCCCCTATCTCCTCCCAAACAAAATCCGGTTTAGAGGTCCATCCCTAAACCGTGGAGTACATCCCCTATCTCCTCCCACACACAAACAATGTATGCAAATGCAATGCTCAATCAACACACGTATTTTCTGTATCAATGCCACAGTCAAAATTAATGACTTAACCAATGTGATTAGTTCCAGTTATTCCTAATCCACATGCAATGTCTACAACAATCATGACTATCCTCCACCGATAGCCCAAAACAGTTATTTCTAAACTGAAAATAACTATGTCCACAATTCAATAGACAAATGATTCAAATTATCCAATTATGTCATTTAATCAATGAATTCCCCAATTCCATGAATTACTTATACAAATCAATTCAATAATTCAACTAAGGTTTTTCCCAAAATTTACCAAAGTATTCCCAACATATTAAAATACGAAAACTTAGAACATAGCCTATAAAATGGAGTAGGAAATCCCTACCTCAAAGAAAACAACCCAAAAGGTGAAGAAAGAGATGAGTGCCCAAATACCAAAGTGCTCCAAATCGCCAAATGCTCAGATTAAATGGTAGCCCTTGCCTCACTCTATCTTTTTAATGAAGGATCTAGGGTAGAAACACACCCTAAGTGGATCAAATCTAAGAAAGAAGGTGAGTAGGGAGAGAGAGAAGTCGGACCTAGGGTTTGGAATCAAAAGAAAATGAAAAAGACTGATCAAATCCCACTGCTGTGTATATAAACTGGACAGGCTCGCTCGAGCGAAGACTTGGTCGCTCGAGCGACCAGACACAGAGAAACTACGCTCGAGCCAAGGAAGCCTTGCTCGAGCCAACAACTCAAATGCTCGCTCGAGCGAAAGAAAGCTCGGTCGAGCGAAGAACTCAAACCCTCAGGTCTGAACCCAGACACACGCTCGAGCGAAGGAACTATAGCTCGAGCGAAGGATGAACTAACTCGCTCGAGCGAAGAAAAGCTCGCTCGAGCCAAGAATGCACAGCTACAGGTCCAAATCAAACACTACCTCTCGCTCGAGCGAACAACTCCTCCCTCGAGCGAAGAACCAAAAACCTGGACAGCAACTCTTGGTTTCTAAACCCAACCAACCTGAAACAAACCTGCCCAACACATCCTATAATTCCAAATGAGAAAATAAGGAATAACAACAACAACCATTATACAATGACAGAATCTACGGAACAGTCCGGATACAATAATTAAATGGGAAAAGACCGGGGTCGCTATAACCTCCCCCCCTTCAAAGAATTTCGTCCCCGAAATTAGGCACAAATTTGAAAACAGGTTTTTTTTTTTTTTTCTTTCTCAATACCCAAAGATAGTATATAACAATAATAAACAACTTGACCCAATACTGGTCACTTTATCTCTTTATCAAGAGGCATCCCACAATATATATAAAACAACATGTATTTCAACCTGCACCACTATTATGCATTATTCCTTTCAATGTTAACAATTTCCATATCATATTCAACTGCATGATATATATACCACATCCAACAATGTAATCAACATAAACAATGTTACATTAATCTTTCTATAATGAAACAAGTTTCAAGATACACCCATTTACCAAAACATACTCAATGTTTTACAACTTAAGACATATGTAAAGCTCTTAAGTTCAACAATATAACAGAATCTAATTATAAGATTACAAAACAACAAACATGTCCGGATATTTCTCGCGGACTTTCAATTCACGTTCCCAAGTGGCTTCCTCCATTCCGTGGTGTTTCCACAAAACTTTGACCAAAGGGATGGTCTTGCCTCGCAAAACTTGATCCCGCCTATCCAAGACTCGAATCGGTCTCTCCTCATATGAAACATCCTCATCAACTACTAAATCGGTCCAATCCAACACATGTGATGGATCTGGCTCATACTTCCGAAGCATACTCACATGAAACACGTCATGTACTCCGGACAACTGCGGCGGCAAAGCTAAACGATAAGCAGCCTCGCCAATCCTCTCAAGGATCTCAAACGGACCAATGAATCGAGGGGACAACTTCCCACTCTTCCCAAACCTCATCAAACCCCGTCTAGGTGATATCTTCAGAAAGACATGATCACCCACCTCAAACACCAAAGGTCTCCTCCTACGGTCGGCGTACGATTTCTGACGACTCTGTGCTGTAACAAGCCTCTTACGGATAAGCTCAACTTTCTCCGTCGTTTCCCTCACCAACTCTGGACCCAACAGAGGTGCATCACCCACCTCGGCCCAACACACAGGAGATCTACACGGTCGGCCATACAAGGCCTCAAATGGTGCCATACCGATACTAGACTGAAAACTGTTGTTGTAGGCAAACTCCACCAACGGTAAGTGCCTCTCCCACGACCCACTAAAGTCAAGAACACAACCCCGAAGCATATCCTCAAGTATCTGAACAGTACGCTCGGACTGTCCATCAGTCTGAGGATGATAAGCCGTGCTAAAGGTCAACTTAGTGCCTAAGGCACTCTGCAAACTCTGCCACAACCTGGCAGTAAAACGAGGATCTCTATCTGAGACGATCGTCACTGGGACCCCGTGCAATCTCACTATGTCCCGAATATACAAGTCGGCAAGATGATCTACCGAATCTCTCACACGCATAGAAATAAAGTGTGCCGACTTAGTCAACCGATCTACAACCACCCAAATAGCATCACTACCCCGCTGAGTCTTCGGAAGACCCACAACGAAGTCCATAGTGACGTGTTCCCACTTCCACTCAGCAATAGGCAAGGGTTGCAATAAACCCGCTGGCCTCTGATGCTCGGCCTTCACTTGCTGGCAAGTAAGGCACTTAGATACGAAAGCTGCTACATCTCTCTTCATACCCCGCCACCAAAACTGGCGACTCAAATCCCGATACATCTTAGTGCCTCCCGGATGCACCGCAAGGCGTGAATGATGAAACTCTCGGAGTACCTCCTCTCGGCAAGACTCCGGCACAAACAGACGGTCACGGTATCTCACACTCAGGTCAGAAAATACCATCAAACCCTTCTCACCCTTCCCACCGGAAATCTTCTCACGGAGAGATTCTACCTCAAAGTCACCTCTCTGAGCCTCTAACACTCGAGTCACAAGTGAAGGCTGTGCAATAACAGAAAACAAGGCCGCAGCCTCAACGGATTCGCCCATAAGTAAATCAAACTCTCCAAGTGCACCCAACATCTCCCACTCTCGGATGGCTATGCAAGCTATGTCACCAACAGGTTTCCTGCTAAGAGCATCGGCCACCACATTGGCCTTTCCCGGATGATAATGCAACTCAAAGTCATAATCCTCTATGAACTCCATCCACCTCCTCTGCCTCAAGTTTAAGTCTTTCTGTGTAAATAAATACTTCAAACTCTTATGATCCGAGAACACCTCGAATTTCTCACCATAAAGATAATGCCTCCAAATCTTCAAGGCAAATATCACAGCTGCTAACTCTAGATCATGTGTAGGGTAATTCTGCTCATGAATTTTCAACTGACGAGAGCCATAGGCAACTACTTTCCCTTCTTGCATTAACACACAACCCAGACCCTCTCATGAGGCGTCACAATAGACTGCATAACCCAACCCTCTCTCTGGAATAATCAATACTGGAGCGGTAGTCAGTCTGACTTTCAACTCCTGAAACGACTTTTCACAAGTCTCACTCCATACAAATTTGACTCCCTTCCGAGTCAGTCTAGTCAACGGTGATGCTAACCTGGAGAAATCTTTCACAAACCGACGGTAATACCCAGCTAATCCCAGAAAACTGCGGATCTCAAATACACTCTTAGGCTGTGCCCAATCCTGCACTGCCTCTACCTTGGATCTATCAACAGACACTCCTTCACCGGATACCACATGGCCTAAGAATTTGACTTCCCTCAGCCAGAACTCACACTTCCCAAACTTGGCATACAGCCTATGGGCTCTAAGTAACTCAAGCACCACCCTCAAGTGTGCCTCGTGCTCCTCCTCAGAAGGCGAATAGATAAGGATGTCGTCCACAAAAACGACTACAAACCGATCCAAGAATTCCCGGAAGATCCGGTTCATCAAATCCATAAAAACTGCCGGTGCATTGGTGAGCCCGAATGGCATCACCAAAAACTCATAATGGCCATACCGCGTACGGAATGCCGTCTTCGGAATATCCTCTTCCCTGACCCTCAACTGGTGGTAACCCGATCTCAAGTCTATCTTAGAGAAACAACGGGAACCCTTCAACTGGTCAAACAGATCATCTATACGAGGCATAGGATACTTATTCTTAACCGTAGCCCGATTCAATTTCTGATAATCTATACAAAGTCTCAAAGCACCATCTTTCTTTTTAACAAAGAGGGCCGGTGCTCCCCACGGCGAAACACTAGGGCGTATAAAACCCTTGTCTAGTAACTCCTGGAGTTGGATCTTCAACTCAACTAACTCGGCTGGGGCAAAACGATAAGGTGCCATAGAAATCGGCGCCGTGCCGGGCACCAGGTCAATAGAGAACTCAGTCTCTCGATGCGGTGGCAAACCAACAAGATCCTCGGGAAAGACGTCCGAGTACTCACAAACCACCCTTGGCAACTCAATCTGAGTCTCAACATCCTCGTTAATCAAAAGGTTAGCAAGTAAACCACTAAGCTCACTCCGTCCTCGCGGAACATACCCCGGTGGCAGCACATCACCAACCCGGTCCCCCAGAAAATGAAAATACTCTCCGCTCACAGTACAACAAGTGACCCTCTGGCGGTAGCAATCAATAACTGCCCGGTATGACGATAACCAGTCCATACCCAAAATAACATCGAAACCCCTCATAGGCATAACTACAAAGGAAAATGGGATTCTATGATAATCAACCTCTATATCACAACCCCTAACGCCTTGTTTCAAAATCAATTCACCCCCAAGAGGTGATACTACACATATAGGAGATGCTAACTGTGCTAACTCCAACTCCAAAACAGATGCAAATGCAGCAGACACAAAGGAATGAGATGCACCCGTATCAATCAAAACATTAGCAACCGAGTTGCAAAACAAGAAGGTACCTCTCACAACTGATGGAGTCGGTACAAGATCCTGCGCGGTAACAGCGTACACGCGCCCAGACGACCTCTGATCACCCTGCTCAACCCTAGGAGCATAAGATTGCTGCACCGACTGAGACGATGAAGCCCCCTGATTGGCCTTTGAGGCCTGACCCGACTGAGCTGGCTGCTGACCCAGAATCGGCCTCAAACCAGATGCACCAGGTGTGCCACCCAACTGTGGGCAATACCTCTTCATGTGCCCTGGCTGACCACACTGATAACACGAGAGTGGCTGACCTCTACCCTGACTTTGGCTCTGAGATCGAGCCGAAGAAGATGCTGCTCTCTGAACTCCTCCCCTTTGAGGACAAACTGGAGACTTGTGGCCCTGCTGGCCACACTTGAAACAGGTAATGTCTCCCTGACTGCCTTTCCCCGAACTAGCACTCGGTACAGGAAAAGTCGATCTCGAAAAGCTACCCTGAGACTGCTGGGGATTAAAACCCTTCTGTCTCCTACCATCACTCTGACTATCCTGACTCCTCTTGGAGCCCTTCTGCCCATCCTCCTCCTCCTGCATCATGATCTCCATATGGGCTGCAGCATCAACCATACGCCCATAATCCCGAATCATAGTTCCCCCAACTCTCAGCTTGAGGCCACGCCTCAACTTCTTCTCAAACTCAATACAACGGCGTTCCTCAGACGCCACCAACTCAGGTGCAAACCTGGACAAACTAGTAAATGCAGCCTCAAATTCGGCCACTGAAGAACTCGCCTGCTTAAGCTGACAAAACTGGTCTCGCAGCTTCTCCCTGACTGCCGGAGATAAAAACTTCTCCTGGAATGCATTCACAAAAGCCTCCCACGTACCTCCTATACGCCCCTTAGTAAACTTCCACCACTGACCCGCATCCCCCTTCAACTAGAAAGATGCCAAGGTCACTTTCAACCCCTCGTCTTCGATGCCAAGCATCTCAAATGTCTTCGTTGTCTGTTCGAGCCATTCATCCGCCTTAAGTGGCTCTTTAGGATCACCCACAAATTCATCCGGATTGGACCGGAATAACTCCCTCTTCAGAAAGGAAGGTCCTGCATCCGCAATACCAGCCTGAGCTTGATTCTCAGCTCTAAGAATGCCTACTGACTCCCTGAATGCCCCTGCTATCTCTCGGGCTAGAGCGCCCATAGCCTGCTGGCCTACTGGCTCGGCCACATTGGCCTGGCCAATTCCCTCTTGAGCTGCCGGAATCTCCTCTGGCACAGGCACCTCCTGCCTACCCGGCCTACCACGCCTACCATGTCCTCGTCCTCGTCCTGACATCCTAATAAAGGAAACAAAGACATTAGCACATTAATAAATGTGCCGAAGCTAAACACTCGCGTCCTAATTCAATGGACAACAATAATTCATTCCACGTAAGCACATAATCAGATAAGCACCTACGAATTTCATTCCCGGATAATGATAGTCCCAATGCGTTACTATAGTTCCGGTTGGAAGCAGCAGTGATCAAGTGCCTTTCCAACAAGACTACAAGAAACTCAAGGGTCCAATCAACATCCTAGAAACTACATTCCATACCCACATAATCACATAAACATGTTATCACATAAGCATATAACATTACACTAAGTCTCTATCAAACGAGACGAACCCAATGTGATACTAATCACTTCCCACGTACCCAAAGTATTCAAACCCGGTACGCTTTGATACCAAGTTGTCACGCCCTTAAAATTAACCCATTATATATATCATTGACATTCATTATTTAAAGAAGACAATCTATTAATTCATTCATCAGAGTATTACAAAATAAAGCATTACATGTATCATCGAATAAAATGCCCTACAGGCTTACATCTTTCCAAGCCAACTCTTGGATACAAAAATATGAGTTCTAACTCAATACAAGAAAAGCCCTAGGCTTGAATGTTTACATGTACTAATAATTTAAGACAGTTAACTAAAAGTAGTCTTCTTCAATCCAGAAGCCAAACCCTCCCAAGCTAATTCCTTGGAGGTAGTTTATCACCTGAACCTGAAAATGATGTTCCCATAAAGGGTGAGCCACAGCCCAGTAGAAATATACTAAACCACATATAAGCAATGAATAAAGCAATAGCATTCAACAGATGGTTAACCAAGATAATCAATTACTTTATTTTACAGTCTCATGACACTATTGTCTAAGATACGTTTTATTTTCCAATTTTATCAACATGGCTCAGAACCTGGCCAAACTTACAACAGTGAATCACATATATCATATTCACATCCTTCCAATATCAACAAACAAATGAGACTCAAGCTCAAATCAAACACTTCATACTTCCAGATTGATACACATTTTAGTGCTGTATCAATAAAACACTTCTATATAAATAAGCACACATAAAAGTGATGCTAATGGAGTCCATCCCCTATCTCCTCCCAAACAAAATCCGGTTTAGAGGTCCATCCCTAAACCGTGGAGTACATCCCCTATCTCCTCCCACACACAAACAATGTATGCAAATGCCATTCTCAATCAACACACGTATTTTCTGTATCAATGCCACAGTCAAAATTAATGACTTAACCAATGTGATTAGTTCCAGTTATTCCTAATCCACATGCAATGTCTACAACAATCATGACTATCCTCCACCGATAGCCCAAAACAGTTATTTCTAAACTGAAAATAACTATGTCCACAATTCAATAGACAAATGATTCAAATTATCCAATTATGTCATTTAATCAATGAATTCCCCAATTCCATGAATTACTTATACAAATCAATTCAATAATTCAACTAAGGTTTTTCCCAAAATTTACCAAAGTATTCCCAACATATTAAAATACGAAAACTTAGAACATAGCCTATAAAATGGAGTAGGAAATCCCTACCTCAAAGAAAACAACCCAAAAGGTGAAGAAAGAGATGAGTGCCCAAATACCAAAGTGCTCCAAATCGCCAAATGCTCAGATTAAATGGTAGCCCTTGCCTCACTCTATCTTTTTAATGAAGGATCTAGGGTAGAAACACACCCTAAGTGGATCAAATCTAAGAAAGAAGGTGAGTAGGGAGAGAGAGAAGTCGGACCTAGGGTTTGGAATCAAAAGAAAATGAAAAAGACTGATCAAATCCCACTGCTGTGTATATAAACTGGACAGGCTCGCTCGAGCGAAGACTTGGTCGCTCGAGCGACCAGACACAGAGAAACTACGCTCGAGCCAAGGAAGACTTGCTCGAGCCAACAACTCAAATGCTCGCTCGAGCGAAAGAAAGCTCGGTCGAGCGAAGAACTCAAACCCTCAGGTCTGAACCCAGACACACGCTCGAGCGAAGGAACTATAGCTCGAGCGAAGGATGAACTAACTCGCTCGAGCGAAGAAAAGCTCGCTCGAGCCAAGAATGCACAGCTACAGGTCCAAATCAAACACTACCTCTCGCTCGAGCGAACAACTCCTCGCTCGAGCGAAGAACCAAAAACCTGGACAGCAACTCTTGGTTTCTAAACCCAACCAACCTGAAACAAACCTGCCCAACACATCCTATAATTCCAAATGAGAAAATAAGGAATAACAACAACAACCATTATACAATGACAGAATCTACGGAACAGTCCGGATACAATAATTAAATGGGAAAAGACCGGGGTCGCCATAGGTTACTCCGCTCGAGCGGACATGCAGACAAAGGTTTCCGCTCGAGCGTATCCTTACCCGCTCGAGCGTTATGCAAAACAGTCAAAAGTGCTGGATAGGTGAAAATCACGCTTGATTGGGCACTCAACACCCGCTCGAGCATGAGAGAAAAAGTCCCGCTCGAGCGTCAATTATTCCGCTCGAACGGTCTTCAAAACAATGCAAAGTACTGGGAGCACGAATTTCACGCTCAAACGCCAGTCACCCCGCTCGAGCGTGAGTTCAAAATCTGGAATTCCCAGATTTGAACCTCAAGCTCAAATTCAACTTTTAAAACATAAATTTTGATCCTCTTGGGCTAGTTTGCTGGAAAACACATCAAAACTCATAGTTTAACATGATTCAAAGCTCAATTGTAAAATCAAAGCCCCAAAGGAAGATCAATTCAAATCAATTTGAAACCAATTTTCATGAACATAAATCAAACATAACATGTTTGAATTTAAACCATTTCAAAGCTTCAATTTCATGCTCTAATGAGCCAATTCTTCCAAGGACAAGATGAAATCATGGACTTAAACACAATATGAACGTGCATATAACATTTTACCATGAAATCAACTCACAACTCAACAATTCAAACATGCATGAATGGAATGAGCTCCAATTCAACATTATTGAACCAATTCTTGGCTTAACTCTTTAAACTACCATGATCCATGCTAGAAGGAACTTAAATACACAATAAGGAGGATGAAATTCATACCTAGATTCCTCAATTACAAGTCTAGAGGCTCAATATGCAAGAATCCTTCAATCTCTACAAGACTCTAAGCCAAATTGTGAAGAACTCAAGCTTTCCCTACCTCTCACTCTCTCAAGTCGGCAAGAACAAGAAATGGACTGATGAAATGTTTTGTTAAAGTGTTGTGAGGCTCAAATATAGTCTAGGTAGTGGGCCACTCATGTGGCAAAATAGTAGTTAAAGCCAATATATGTAATTTATCAATATTTAACCTAATTTAATCGTACTAAATCACATTTTAACTTAATATGCCATAAAATCACATTAATTCTAAGGATCACAAATCATCAATCAATTTCAGATTCGGCCGCCGATGAGGCCTTCAATTCACAATTTAAACACAAAGGCATGAACAGATAATCAAACAGTCAACAGATAGACATACAATTAAACAGATATACTTCATCAATTCAGTTCCAGATTTCAGTCAGTCAGTTCAGTACTTCAATCAATTCAGTTACCAATCATAATCAGTCTCAGTTTAGCAGTAATCAGTGGTTAATCGGTAAACAGTGACGAGGGTTGTTACAGTCTCCCCTCCTTAAAAAGAGTTTAGTCCTCTAAACTCGAGTTACCTTCGCTTTGGAAGAAAACAGGATTCAGTGGAAACAGTTCAGGATATCTTTTAGCCATGTCATCTTCCCTCTCCCAAGTGGCATACATGCCACCATGGTTTTGCCAGTCAACTCTCACTAACGGGATCTCTTTGTTTCTCAACTTCTTGATCCGTCTGTTTACAATCTGA
Source organism: Camellia sinensis (assembly GCF_055761805.1). Taxonomy (NCBI): domain Eukaryota; kingdom Viridiplantae; phylum Streptophyta; class Magnoliopsida; order Ericales; family Theaceae; genus Camellia; species Camellia sinensis. The sequence goes on from NC_138962.1 coordinate 107,898,932, forward strand.
ATAGGCCGTTCCTCATGAGTGTAGTTATCACTCAGCACTGCACGAGTAGGCTCTATCACAAGAAAAGGATCCCAGAGGTAGTCCCTCAAAATAGAAATGTGGAAGACGTTGTGCATATGCTCCATTTCAGGAGCAAACGCAACTTGATACGCCACCGGATTGATTTTCTTAATAATCCCATATGGTCGGACGTACCTCGGCGCTAACTTGCCTTTGACTCCAAAACGAGTCTGGCCTTTCATCGGTGTCACTTTCACAAATACGTGATCACCCACTTCGTATTCTCTATCCCGTCTTCTGACATCAGCATAACTTTTCTGTCTGCTCTGTGCGGTTTTCAGTCTCTGTTGTATCAGTTTCACTTTCTCAGTCGTTTCGTATACAATCTCGGGCCCAAGCAAAGGCCCATCTCCAACTTCTGCCTAACAAATCGGAGATCTACATTTTCTGCCATACAATGCCTCGAAAGGCGCCATACCAATACTTGAATGATAACTATTGTTGTAGGCGAATTCAGCTAAGGGCAAACGGCTTTCCCAGTTTCCCTGAAAATCAAGGGCACACATTCTTAATAAATCCTCCAGAGTCTGGATGGTCCTTTCTGACTGGCCATCGGTCTGAGGATGATAAACACTACTCAGTCTCAATTCAGTACCCAATGCAGTCTGTAAGCTTTGCCAAAATCTCGATGTGAACTTCGAATCCCTGTCAGAAACAATGGACACAGGCACTCCATGCAGTCTAACAATTTCATCAATATAGAGTATAGCCAATTTGTCCGCATTATAAATTGTCTTAACAGGTAAGAAGTGAGCAGATTTAGTCAGTCTATCAACAATAACCCAAATTGAGTCTATACCTTTACTGGAGCGAGGCAATCCCACAATAAAATCCATGGTGATATGTTCTCATTTCCACTCCGATATGGGTAAGGGCTGCAATAAGCTTGCGGGTCGCCGATGTTCGGCTTTAACTTGTTGGCAATGAAGACATTTTGCCACAAAATCAGCAATCTCTTTCTTCATTCTGGGCCACCAGAAATTCAGTTTCAGATCTTGATACATTTTCGTATTCCCTGGATGGGTAGAAACTTTTGAATTGTGGCCCTCTTGCAGAACTCTTCTTTTCAAATCAGAATCATTTGGTACACACAGTTTTTCTTGAAATTTCAGTACATTACTTTCAAATTTGAAACCCGGTCTTGGTTTAGTTTCCCTTTCTTCGATGATCTTCTTTAAGAAGTCATCCAGTTGCTGTTTCTCTTTAATCTCTTCAATTAGTGCTGGTTGAGCAGAAATAGCAGCTAAGGTTCCACCTTGTTCTCGCAAAACGATTTCAATTTTAGATTTTTCAAGGTCACAAAGCAATTCCTTCTGCCCGGTAAGCAAACAGGCTAAATTTCCAATTGATTTCCAGCTCAGTGCATCGGCAACGGTATTGGCTTTCCTGGGATGGTACAGAATCTGTAGGTCATAGTCTTTAATCAGTTCTAGCCATCTCTGCTGTCTCATGTTCAGTTCTTTCTGTGTGAAGAAATATTTCAAACTCTTGTGATCTGTATACACCTCACATGTCGCCCTATACAGATAGTGACGCCAGATTTTCAGTGCAAATACTACTGCAGCAAGTTCCAGATCATGGGTCGGGTAGTTCTTTTCGTGCGGTCTTAGTTGTTGGGAAACATAAGCAATAACTCCCCCAATCTGCATTAAAACACATCCCAAACCCTTATGAGAAGCATCACTAAATACAGTAAAGCCATCCGTACCTGAAGGTAAGGTAAGAATCAGTGCAGTTACAAGTCAAGTTTCCAACTCTTGGAATGTTGATTCCCTTTGGTCAGTCCAGTCAAATAATATCCCCTTCTGAGTTAACTGAGTCAACGGTAAGGCAATTTTGGAGAAATCTTTGACAAATCTTCTGTAATACCCGGCTAATCCCAAAAAGCTTCGGACTTTTGTCACATTTGTTGGTCTAGGCCAATTTACTACAGCTTCAATTTTCTGCGAATCAACAGAAATTCCATCTTTGCTAACAACATGCCCCAAAAACATAACATGATCAAGCCAAAATTCGCATTTAGACAGTTTAGCATAAAGTTTCTGTTCTCTTAGAGTCTGTAAGGCAAGTCTCAGATGATGTTCGTGTTCTTCTATACTTTTGGAGTAAATCAGTATGTCATCAATGAACACTACAATAAAGTCATCAAGGTATGGTTTAAAGATTCTGTTCATGAGGTCCATAAATGCAGCAGGTGCATTGGTAACTCCGAAAGGCATTACTAAAAATTCGTAATGTCCATACCTCGTTCGAAAAGCAGTTTTGTCAATGTCTTCTGGTTTAACTTTCAACTGATGGTATCCTGATCTGAGGTCGATCTTAGAGAACACTTGAGCACCCTGTAACTGATCAAATAAGTCATCAATACGTGGCAATGGGTATTTATTTTTCACAGTTACCTTGTTCAGTTCACGGTAGTCAATACACAGTCTCCGTGAGCCATCTTTCTTCTTCACAAATAAAACAAGAGCGCCCCATGGCAAAGTGCTAGGCCTGATGAACTTCTTATCTAGCAGTTCTTGCAGTTGCACTTTCAATTCTTTCAGTCCAGTTGGAGCCATTCGGTAAGGAGCTTTAGATACTGGCTGGGTACTCGGGATTACATCAATGGTAAATTCAATTTCCCTGTCAATCAAATCCCCTGGCAGATTATCTGGAAAAACATCTAGGAATTCTCTGACTATGGGAATACTGTTCACATTAGCATTATCATCAGTAGATACAGTCAATACAGAACACAGATATCCCTTACACCCCTTTCTAATCAATTTAACAGCTTTCACAGATGAAATCAAATACGGAGGAGGTACTACTCCAACCCCGTTAAACACAAATTCGGGTAAACCCGGTGGGCGGAAAACTTCTTGTTTCATTACACAGTCTATGGTAGCATGGTATTTCGTTAACCAGTCCATTCCGAATATTACATCATAATGATCAATGTTCAGGGGCAGTAAGTCAATAAACAAATGTGCATCTCCAACAATAATTTCACACGCAGGGTACATATATGCACAGGTCATAGATCCCCCAATGGGTGATGATACAACTAACAGATAATTCATGGGTTCTAATGGTCTATTCAGTTTTCGCGAAAAAGCATGCGACACATATGAATGCGTAGACCCCGAATCAATCAGTACAAAAGCATTTTGAGTACAAATAGAGAGAATACCTGGCACAACGGTCTCGGTATTCTGTACGTCTCCCGATACTATGGCGAACACTCGGCCCTGCCTCATGGGCTCTTTCCCGGTAGCTCTGGGGTTCGGTTTTGGTGCAACAGTTGATGCTGCCACGCTTGGTGCAGCTTTACTATTGGCTTGTGGAGCAGAGGGGCAGTCTTTAACCATGTGGCCCACCTTGCCACACTTGTAACAGGCTCCAGATATTTTGTAACAGACCCCTTTGTGCTTCTTGCCACACTCAGAACAGGGTGGTATGAAACCACTCCCTTGGTTGGGGCTAGTTGTTGACCCCGTATTCTGTTTCTTGTTCAATGGATTATGCTTGCCTTTCTTGAATTTAAAACCCTGCCTTTTACCACGCCATTCAGACGCTGGTGTTTCAGTTTTCAGTGCCTCGATGTTCGATTCAGCCATCAAGGCTCGGTCAAGAACATTTACATAATTTGGTAATTTCAGAACATTTATTCTGTCGAGTATTGCAACATTAAGGCCGCCTTCAAACTTTATGGCCTTCTTGTAGTCAGTGTCAACCATATGTGGTGCTTATCTAGCAAGTTCGGTGAACTTCATTTCATATTCAGCAACGGACATTGTGCCCTGTCTCAGCTATTCAAATTCGGTTACTTTTCTGTCCCTAACACACTGAGGGAAGTACTTTTCAAAGAAGGCTCCTTTGAATTGAGCCCAAGTCATTACAGTATTGTCATCATGGATAAACATCCACCACCTTCTAGCTTCTTCTTGCAGAGTAAAGGTGGCCAATAGCACTTTATGTGCTTCGGAGCACGGAAAAACCTCAAACAATTTTTCTGTCTCGAGAACCCATGCTTCAGCTTTTAATGGTTCAAGGCCTCCCTGAAAGGATGGCGGTTTCATTTTGCTGAACTTATGGGTGAGAGCAATTATGTCCCCATCATTAACATTGGCATTCTGTTCCGGCTATACCGGAGGAGGAGGTAGGGGCTGTTGATTCTGTTGTTGATCTAGTTTTTCAGTTATTAGTTCCATCATTCTTTCCAGTCTTGCCATTCTTGCCTCTGAGGATGAGGATTCAGATTCATTTGCAGTTCTTGTATTATCCATTTCACTATAAGCAGTTAAAGCAATTTTAAACATAAGCAGTTGTATACTTAAACGGTTTATCACATTAGCACTATTCAGTTATGTCATAGCCACACACACTTTTCATGCTCATGTAATGCCCTAATCGCTTTTCTAGGACATCCTATAGCTCATTTGGACACGTGTGTGCGGTATAACTCGTGGTAAGTATCGCTCTGATACCACTCTGTCATGACCCAAACCCGCCCCTATGGGTTTAGCACCGTAACCGGCTAGTAATCCAAGATTACCGAAGGCCTGCTTAACAGTAACACAGTAATCCAGAGTACAGGGTCATGGCGAAAGCCAAAACAGTAAATAAACAATGTTCAATGAGCTGTGACAGTCTGTATGCCAAAAAGACTTTTCATACACATATACATGAACAGTATGTACATATCAACAATCATTCAGTTCAGGGACCCAATCCCTACTAAACAGTACAGTAACAGTCTATACAGTTTACAAAACAGTTACAGGGACAAACGGGGGAAAACTAAAACACCCCATAGCCTTAGCTTGACAGGCTCGGAACCTCGCAGTGAGGCATAGTGGTTGGCTTGACAAAACTGGAGCTTAACCCCGACGCTTCTAGCCGCGGTCTGGTGCCTGTACACCTACATATATATATGAGCAGTGAGCTAAAGCCCAGTGAATAACGTAATGCGTAAAGAGGTTAAGAATGAACGTCCTTACAGTAATGAAAACAGTTCGTTAATTCAGTATATCAGTTATTCAGTCATATGTGGTACATCCATTAGCATAACAGTACAGTAAACAGTAGGTCTTAAAAGACCGAGCAGTAAATGATGGCCATCAATCGGTAAACAGTAGTAGTTCCAACAAGGGAACCGACAGAGATCTCTGTAACAGTAATAGTAAACAGTAGTTGCTAAGGATGCCACAATACAGTTCAGAATATAGGACATACATTCATTCAATTAACAGTATCAGTTCAGAAAGCAGTACAGTTCGATTGTTCAGAAGATAATCATTTTGAACATATCTTTACACAGTTGTTACTCACAGAGTTCTGGGCTACAGTATAGCTAGAGCGCGTCCCCAGTCGCCAACCCTACACAGTTTACAGATTGAATACACACTAAGGTACACAGTTGGGAAAATAATAACTTAATCCCTAATTTGCCTCGGTGTGTTCTACATTTATATCCTCATTAAGATGCCCTAAACTAGGCCTAATAATGCCTAGGATGAGATGAAGATGCAAAGATGCACTTTAAAAGCATTTTCAGAATTTTCAGAAACAGGGGTCACGCTCGAGCGCAGGTCACTCCGCTCGAGCGGACATGCAGACAAAGGTTTCCGCTCGAGCGTATCCTTACCCGTCCGAGCGTTATGAAAAACAGTCAAAAGTACTGGATAGGTGAAAATCACACTCGATTGGGCGCTCGACACCCGCTCGAGCATGAGACAGAAAGTCCCGCTCGAGTGTCAATTATTCCGCTCGAGCGGTCTTCAAAACAGTGCAAAGTACTGGAAGCACGAATTTCACGCTCAAGTGCCAGTCACCCCGCTCGAGTGTGAGTTCAAAATCTAGAATTCCCAGATTTGAACCTCAAGCTCAAATTCAACTTTTAAAACATAAATTTCGATCCTCTTGGGCTAGTTTGCTGGAAAACACATCAAAACTCATAGTTTAACATGATTCAAAGCTCAATTGTAAAATCAAAGCCCCAAAGGAAGATCAATTCAAATCAATTTGAAACCAATTTTCATGAACATAAATCAAACATAACATGTTTGAATTTAAACCATTTCAAAGCTTCAATTTCATGCTCTAATGAGCCAATTCTTCCAAGGACAAGATGAAATCATGGACTTAAACACAATATGAACGTGCATATAACATTTTACCATGAAATCAACTCACAACTCAACAATTCAAACATGCATGAATGGAATGAGCTCCAATTCAACATTATTGAACCAATTCTTGGCTTAACTCTTTAAACTACCATGATTCATGCTAGAAGGAACTTAAATACATAATAAGGAGGATGAAATTCATACCTAGGTTCCTCAATTACAAGTCTAGAGGCTCAATATGCAAGAATCCTTCAATCTCTACAAGACTCTAAGCCAAATTGTGAAGAACTCAAGCTTTCCCTACCTCTCACTCTCTCAAGTCGGCAAGAACAAGAAATGGACTGATGAAATGTTTTGTTAAAGTGTTGTGAGGCTCAAATATAGTCTAGGTAGTGGGCCACTCATGTAGCAAAATGGTAGTTAAAGCCAATATATGTAATTTATCAATATTTAACCTAATTTAATCGTACTAAATCACATTTTAACTGAATATGCCATAAAATCACATTAATTCTAAGGATCACAAATCATCAATCAATTTCAGATTCGGCCGCCGATGAGGCCTTCAATTCACAATTTAAACACAAGGCATGAACAGATAATCAAACAGTCAACAGATAGACATACAATTAAACAGATATACTTCATCAATTCAGTTCCAGATTTCAGTCAGTCAGTTTAGTACTTCAATCAATTCAGTTACCAATCATAATCAGTCTCAATTTAGCAGTAACCAGTGGTTAATTGGTAAACAGTGACAAGGGTTATTACATTTTCATAAAAAATGGATGTAGTCACACACAAGCACAAACTCTTATCTCACACAAGGTGCATGCCTGATGAATTGATCATAATATTAGGGATGGATGGATTTTACTGTGCCATATATGCTTCTTTGCCTTCACTTAGTTGGGAAGTCATGGTCATGAAGGAATTAGATGCCACAACATAGAATATCTCTATATCGGTGCCCTCTATGGCTGGTATGATGTCCTCTAGAGTGAAGGTGTCAGTAGTTCGCATGCAATCTGTTACCACGGTAGGCACTCTGGGGGCAGCCATCCCCATAGACTAGCATCATCCCAGCTTGTCGAAATACCAAACTCAACAGAAGAGGCCCTTTAGCAAAATCCTCTCCAACTCACCAGAGTGATGTTGAGCACTGCGATGAAGCACATCACGATATCCGATGCCATAGCTGCCCACAACGCCCAAGTCACAAAAGTTTGAGGTATAGAAATCTCAGAGCATAATGAATGAAAGCAATATAGTACATGATTGAACAGGGATTAAGCCAATTACCTGATCGGGGGTGACTATGTTGAAATACTATCTAAACTTGTAAAAGCTTGACAATTGTGGGGACTGGTGGCGATGCTAACAAAAGTATTGTTGGGACCAAGGGATAATGTGCTAGTCCATCTCCTGAGCGTCAAGGGCATTAGCCCTGAAATACTCAAAGCTCTAGATCTACAATTCAAAGAGTTGATTAGTACAAGATGAGGCAAAAATTTTAGAATAAATGCATAAATGACATGTGCAATGTAGAAATGACATAAAACAGTAAATTGTACCTTCCATCATTTCTAATGCCCTTCGATGGTCATCTCTCAACTACGCATGACAACACTAGCGTATCTGTAGAGGGTGACTAGTGCAGCACCACCCCAATCGTAGTCGTCAATGTGATCAATGTCCACCATCGTCACTAAGTAGTGGAGATGTATCTTGTTTAGGGGCGACTCCACATAGTAACCGATGGGGTCCGAGTAACCCATCAAACTATCAAAAAAAATTTAAAAAAAATTATTTATGTTACCAATATTTTGTTTGATATAAATTAATCTCATTAAAAAATTAAGAGACCCTCATCAAATATAAATTCACGATCTATTGTTTTGAGAAGTTTAAATCACTCTTACAATTATTAAAAATAGTTTTTGAGTTTTTTATTTTTCATTTTTAGTGAACTTTTCAAATATTTTAAGTAATTTTTTTTTTTTTACTTTGTGGATTCACTTAATCTACACACTTAGATACATTTCAAAAGTAAAATATTTATGAAAAATATTTTAAAACTTCACTTACATACAATAAATAAATAGTATATTTTAATTTTTTTTTTTTTTGTATTCGTTGAATTTTTTAAAAAAACAATTACCAATATTTTGTTTTTTAGATGCATATAGGTCAGGTACATCTAAAAAGTAAAAAATATATATTTTCCCCCTCTAAAGATAACAAAACACAAAAAATAAAAAAATAAAAATTGTTTTTGAAAACTCAAAATCATTCAAAGCCAAACAAAGTAAATGTTGTTTAGTTTAATTTTTTTTAATAGAATTTATGGAACTTAATGCCTTTGGAGTGGCCCATCTATAAGCTAGTGCAAATTTATTAAAATTGCCATTTTGAAATTCAAAAAGAAAAAATCAGCTACATATGTATAAATAAATCAATTACACTGCAAAATATACACACCTCATTGAGCCAAAACTCAGTCAAGGGGCCACTCCAAAACTCATGCCCCTTCATATCTACAATATATACTCAAATCTGGAATATTAACTTCATCACTGCATATATATATATATATATATATTCAAATCAGAAATTTCGTGCAAAATTTTGAGTGAAGAGAGAGAAGATCAAAGTGAGCAAGTAGCCCTTGAAGATAATACAAATAAACATAAAAACTACTATGATAAAACAAAATAACACATACCAGCAATAGAAGCCAAAAGACACTACTATAATTTGAAGTTTGATTTTGCACCTAATAGAAAATGCAGTTGCCTACACTATACAAATAACAGTGACTATTTAATCACAAACAGATAAATATACATATTAACCACCCAAAAAAGTAACAAAAAATTTCATCAATAATACAAAAACGACTACTTACCTAACAAACAAAAATCCAACTAATTTTAACCACCCCAAATTTTTTTTCTCCCCCCAATAATAATTAAGCAACCAATCCAATTTCCAAATGAGAAGAATATGTTCTCTAACATAAGCATTGTCTGATATGAAAATGAAGTCAATAATTAACCTACAAAAATCTTGAAAGTAAAGAAAGATTGCACTTGCAATTTCAGTGAAACCAACAGAATTTTAACTGAACGCTGCTTACCTCTAGTGTTCAAATTTGATTTTCAAATTTCATGTTTGGTTTGATTTTCATATTATACTGAGAAAGATTGCACTTGCAATTTCAGTGAAACCAATAGAATTTTAACAGAATACTACTTACCTCCAGTGTTCAAATTTGATTTTCAAATTTCATGTTTGGTTTGATTTTCAAATTATACTGAAACAGGGAAATCACAACATAAAAGTAGAGGATGGTAAATTCAAAATATATCATCTTATCTTTGTACAAAACAAGCAATCATAAATCAGAATAAAGCATACAAAAGCATTGCCATATCCCTTTTTTCTTGTAGTGAATTTAATTGTACAACAATTGATTACCCATTTCCAACTTGCAAGTACAATAACTGATCATGATCATGGGTTTTTTTCTTCTCCTAGTCCTTCATGAGAAACAGCTTCAAGATGACAATAATAGATAAGACAAAATACACATCATCATCTTCAAAAATCTTTGTAGTTAACCTGCTCTTCCTTAATATTCGCTACATCAAATGTCAACTTAGACCAACCAATGATATGATTCCCGTGGCACTGATTACCCTAACAGAGAGAAATATCAAGTAGAGAGCAATGCTACCGACTCCAAGCCTCCTAGTAGGACGCATATCATTCCTTAGTAAAACAAGTGGCCAAATAGGTCCTGAGATGAGAAATCCCATAGTATAGAAGAGGCTTCTGTCTTGTGGAACAATGTACAAGCCAGGTTTCTCTGACCAGGATTCAAGCAGCATTGAGAGATCCTCAAACCAATAAGTGAGTTGAACATTAGACTTGCATTGCATCTAGACAAGGTGATCTACACACCATCCCCACCATTGATTGCCAGTGCAACATTTGACACTAAATCACCCATCGAGTTACCCCATGCCAATAAATTTAATCCAAGGATTGATGGATTAACCCCTAGAATTACACCCAATCCTACCAACAAAGCAACAAGCTCGTTTGCAATCATGTAGAACCAAACGATACTTATCAAAAATCCATCCAAAACCAATGGAAGTAAAAACTTTTGAGGTGGACGATGTGATCTAGTGTACCAAAATGCAAGAACACCTAGTGCACAACCAATAGAAACACCAAGCGTATAAGAAACCTTTCTGCTTTTAGAACCCACAGTCTTGAGTACTCTAGAGAAATGCCAAAAGAATGGGAGCAAGTGAAGCACTGCCTACAACATAGAGACTTTTGATCAAGATTCCTCCTCAACTAGAGGAATTGTCAACCAGCATGGCACTGTTAAAGGCAACTCCATTATCAAACATAGTTTAGAATAGGAGAATAACGAGTGCTCAGTTTCTATGCCATCATCAGTCCAGCCCCACACAGGACTCTCATTATCAGACACCTTAGTTAACTGATTTGAATATATTGCGACATTTGATGCCCACATCTACTGAGGCAATGCACTATGGGATATGATTGTATCACTTTTTGTGTCCATGTCAAGCAAAGTACTATAGATAGAGTCACCCTCTTGGTTCCATTGAGAGAACACACTTCCTTTGACAGGAAGCAACAACGTAACAACATCCAATTTCAACCTCCGAGCATGTTTCTTCAAAATCTCATTCGCAGCAACAACAAATGCATAAACCGCATAACTCAAGACAAATGCGATGGCTCCCCCCACACTCACCTTACAAGCATACAAAATCAATGAAAGTGACACATGACGAGCTGCATGTGGAATATGTGGCATGGGATACACCTCTCACATTGCTCCAACTTGCATCTCCATATAAGTGCAATTACTTTAAGTTATTCACACTTTAATGTATTTTCTTCTATATATTATGTTGTGGGTGTTAATGTTTATATAAGTTACCCTTATATGTGATTTGAAACAAGTTTGCTTGATTTAGGTTGCACAAACTGTTTATAATCTAAAATAAATTCTAATGCTAACCATGTTAGCCGTGTCACGTTCAAATTGATATGATCACAAGTAGGTTAGGTTAGTGTCATGATATTTGACACACTTAATTAAATGGATCATGTTAGTGTTGGGTGTTTTGGACACGAACCCATGATGACACGACACGACATGACATGATTCATGCCTCACTTGGGATGAGGATATTCTTAGCATGCGTTTGGATCAAGGATTTGCAGGGGATTTGTGGAAGGAAGGAAAAAAAGAAGGGAAAAAATGTATGAAATAGAAGCTAAGGTAGCGTTTGGCAGAGTTTTAGAATTATGATTTGAGAATAGAGTTGTATTTTGAGTTTGTGAGTTTTGGAATTATGATTTGAGAAGAGAAAATTTGTTTGGCTATGAGTTTTGAAAAGAGTGTTGAATTGAGTTTTGAATTTTTGATATGACATATGAAATTAGAAAAGTTGTTTGGTTATGAGTTTTAAAAAGAGTTTTCAAACCTTAATTTAAAAACTTATAACTCATAACCAAACACACAACTCAAAACTCTATTGAAAATTCTATTCAAAACTCATAACCAAACTCTTTTTAAAATTTAATTCCAAAAAATAATTTGTCATTTTGGTCTAAAAAAATAATTTGTATATTTAAAAAATATCAAAAACAAATATATATTTATATATATATATTTTCCAAATAACAGGTGGCGATTGACAATTGCAAAAAAAAAAAAAAAAAAGAGAGTATTGTTCCGGTCAAGCGGCCAGACTGCCGGGTAGACCAAAAATTCAAAAATTGCCTAGTTTACCAAACGTGTTTTCAAAATGTGTTTTGAAATTGATTTGGAATCAAAATTTGAAAACTCAAACCAAACATAGCATTCAAATATGAGGGTGGAAACTTGATTTGAAACTCACACCTAACACAGTCTAAATTTTTTCACTTCCCTATCTATTTTTCTCCCCCTCCATAATCCCAGAATTCTTAATCTAAACATAGCCTTGAAAGTTTCAAAGTGAAACACTAGAACTAGCAATCTTGATGAGCTGCAATACATGAGTTCAATGGTTGCCTTGTTGAACTACTTGTGGAAGACCTTAATGCCAAAGTTTGGTTCACTTGGACTAAAAAACAAGAAAAAAGAAAAAAAACCAGCAAGTTAGATAGAGTATTAGTTAATAATACCCAATGGGTTCATGTTTTTAACTATCATTGTTCTAATGTTTCCAGTTATCACTTTAAATACCCAAAATTAAATTGAGAAAATTTTCAAATTCTTGAATTTTTGGATGAAGCATGGATACATCAAGGAGATTTTTCAAAATTCAACAAGTATCAGGTTCTCTGAGTATTGAGAATGGGTTTAAAATTAAAAGACTTGAGTTTGTACGAAGAAAAGTGAACAAAAAACACTACTCTAACTTCAGTTTGAGAGTCATTAGAAGCAAAAGAGAAACTAAATTAGATCCACGTCTTTTAACTCTCCATATAACCATAAAAAAACAAGATGCCCTTCAACATTATATTAATTTGTTTGTTGCAAAAGAATCATTCCACAACTACAATGCTAGAATAAGATTAAAGTTGACAGCCATAGAATGAGGAATAATACTATCAGCCATTATGACAATAATGGGAAGAAATTAGAATAGATAAATGAGATTAAGGCTTTGAATACACACACACACATATATATATGTGGTATAGATATATTATGTATGTCCACGTATACGTATTTCATCTTTTTCCTTTAGCCAATTTTATACTTGACTCAATAGAATTTTTTATTTTTTATTTTTTTGAGCAGGTATTATGTTCCATGTGCCAAACTAGCATTTTGCCTCAGAACATAACTAAATTGAATACAGGATCAGAACTTTGTTCAAGTGATTGTGCTTCTACATCATTTATGTGAGGAAGTAACAAAACATACTCTCTCTCAAGAATGCTTTTGAAAAGTAAATACCATGTGAACATTCAATTAGGCCCCTGTGGCACAGACAAGAAGAAAGTTAAATTCTAATGAATCAGCCACCTAAGCAGAGCTACAAATGAAAATGTGTTGTGTCAAGAGACTTAAAAAGGGCCTAGAACTGCATTGATCCACAAATTGTGTTAGGTGTGGAAGTGAATGACTACAATGCTAACATTGTCAATCACATTGTAAGCTAACTCAAACCACCAAAAACAGCACTAATCACCTACTCAAGTTTCACTGAACATGAAGGATATTCAAACAGATTTTCCATCCAAAGATTTTCACTTTATTCAGAACTTTCTGTAGCCAAATCTTCTTCCAAAATGCCCTTTCAAAACTCGCCCCATCGGAAGAACTGACCCATTTTTCTCTTCTTTGCAAATCCACCTCCAAATGATATGTCGATTAATAGAAAAAAGAATGCCATTTTTAGTGAAGTGCCAAACCAGCTTGTCATCAGTGACCCTTGGGAAAAAAAGGGATTTTACATATAAACTCAGCTTCATAATCCAAAAAGCACTATGTGATGAGAGCTTCATTGCATTTCAAACATCAGTGCTTTCATTAATAATGGAACAAACTTTAGTGTAACGCCCTCAAAATAAACCCATTATATATACATCATTGACATGCAATATTAAAAGAAAACAATTCATTATCCCATTCATCAGAGTATTATTAAATAAAAACATTACATGTAATACCAAATTAAATGCCCTACGGGCTTACATTTTTTCCAAGCCAACACTTAGACACAAAATATGAGTTCTAACTCAAATACAAATAAAGCCCTAGGCTTGATTATATATCAAATAAAAACAAATAACTAAAGATGGTCTTCAGAATCCAAAAGCTAAATCCTTCCAAGCTAAGTCCTTGGAGGTAGCTTATCACCTGAACCTGAAAATGATGTTCCCATAAAGGGTGAGCCACAGCCCAGTAGAAAAATACTAAACCAAATATAAGCATTGAATAAAGCATTAGCATTCAATAGATGGTTAACCAAGATAATCAATTACATCATCTTACCGTCTCATGACAATATTGTCTAAGACACGTTTTACTTTCCAACTTTATCAATATGGCTCAGAACCTGGCCAAACTTACAACAGTGAACTATATATATTATATTCACATTCTTCCAATGTCAACAAACAGATGAGACTCAGGCTCAAATCAAACACTTCATACTTCCAGTTTGATACACATTTTAGTGCTGTATCAAATAAAACACTTCAATATAAATAAGCACACATAAAAGTGATGCTAATGGAGTCCATCCCCTATCTCCTCCCAAACAAAATCCGGTTTAGAGGTCCATCCCCTATCTTCCCCTAAACCGTGGAGTACATCCCCTATCTCCTCCCACACAAAACAATATATATGCAAATGCAATGCTCAATCAATACACGTATTTTCTGTATTAATGCAATAGTCAAAATTATTGACTTAACCAATGTGATTAGTTTCAGTTATTCCTAATCCACATGCAATGTCTACAACAAACACGACTATCCTCCACCGATAGCCCAAAACAGTTATTTCTAGACTGGAAATAAATATATCAACAATTCAATAGGCGAGTGATTTTAATTATCCAACTACACCATTTAATCAATGAATTCCTCAATTTCATGCATTTAACCAATTTCCCCAATTTCCTTAAATTAATTATACAAATTAATTTATTAATACAACTAGGGTTTTTCCCAAAATTACCAAAGTACTCCCAACATATCAAAATACCAAAACTTAGGACAAAACTTATAGGATGGAGTAGGAAATCCCTACCTTGAAGCGAAGAACTCGAATGGAGAAGATGGCGAAAACCAAAGTGCTCCAAACCCAAGATTGTTCAGATTAAACGGAAGCCCTCGACCCACTCTATCTTTTTAACAAAGGGCTTAGGGTAGAAATACACTCTAAGTAGATCAAACCTAAGAGAGAAGGTGTGTAGGGAGAGGGAGAAGACGGTTCTAGGGTTTTAAAATCAAAAAGGAGATGAAAAATGATCCTGAAAGTCGGATCTCGGATTTTTATACCAGTCGCCCCGCTCGAGCGTGGAAACCCCCGCTCGAGCGCCACTCACAGACTCCCGCTCGAGCGTCCAACACTACACAGGACATACTGGATGGGTGTATTCCCCGCTCGAGCGTCCAAACCCCCGCTCGAGCGGACAAGCCAAAATCTGGGCAACTAGACTTGGTTCCTAAGCTCAACCAACCTGCTCCAAATCTTCCCAACACAACCCAAGACTCAAAATAAGAAAATAATGAATGACAACAACAATTATACAATGACGGAATCTACGGAACGTAAGTCCGGATACAATAATCAAATGGGAAAAGACCGGGGTCGCTATATTTAGCATCAGCATGGAATTTGTCTAACTTTCCAAATCATCACACACCAGACATTCAAATCACTTCAAATCCTTTCTTGCAGATTGCACACAGAATCTATTGCCTTTGACGACGAGGGAACTCTCAGATGTGCATGGGTATTACAGCCTGCACTACTATTTTTTAATTTTTTTTTTTAAGTTTTCCCATAACAAACCTCAACATTGCTGTGGAGAGTCTCAAGCATCCTCAAAAGCTACCTACAAGATACGGAAACAAAACCATAAGTTGATAAGAGGTTCAAAGTAATATACATGCACACAATTGTAGTAGAGATGAGAAGGCAAGCGAATTTGCTTAATAACAAATAAATTGAAATTAGCAACCAAACCACGTAAAGGAAAAAGGACCAAACTTCATCATTTTATTAACTATTATTGTAAAGTCTTAGCTACTCTATCAAGTAAAAGATGAAATGATTGATTCTTCCATATTGCCATTTTTGGAGTGGTAAAATAACTATGGATTGCCCACATGGATTTTGACCAGACTAGATGGCTTACTAACTGTCAAATGTAGAATAGCATGCAAAGAGAAAGGCTTAAAAACACAAATTGATTTTTTGCAAGGTCTGGAAATTTAAATGATCAAAAGTCTTGCTTAAGAGTCTGCTGGAGGGAGGTTTTTTCAATTATGGAAAGGACTTCTTCTCAATTATCTTGAAATATCTCTTACTTCTTTAACATTTTTTTTTGAACCTTAATCATTTATCATTTTTTTTTCTGTCTCTTAATCCTTTATCACCTATGAGAGTTTTTTACATTACTGGATAAAGCCTTATTTTAGAATAGAGCATCCAAAGCACTTATCAAGCAAATTTCGGGCATACCTTGAAAAGAGGCGTAAAAACTCACAATGCAGTTTAGATGATGAGCATGCATACATCCTAAAGTTTGTTTCCACAACAACAAAGCCATCAGAATAAAAAGGTAATAACAATAGTCAGTACATTTTTCTATTTAAATTTTCAACAAACATAGAAAAAATACGGGCAAATTACATATACCTCCCTCGAGGTTTAGCTAAATTACAGATACCCCCCTGAGGTTTCGAAAATTACAGATACCCCCCTGAGGTTTATATTTTCATAACAAATTGCCCCTTGAGGTTTATATTTTCATAACAATTTGCCCCCTAATTCGTTATGCAAATAGTACCTTCAGGGGGGTATCTGTAATTTCTCAAACCTCAGGGGGGTATCTGTAATTTTGCTAAACCTCCATCGAGGGAGGTATATGTAATTTGCCCAAAAAATACAGAAAAGCACAGATTTACAAGTTGAAAATACAGGTTTGTAACAGACTGGGGAAGTTGTCCTCTTTAGGGTTAAAAATATTGTCGATGCTCGTGGAGGTGTGTTTGCATTTGGTGCAGTATATGCGAACGTACTCATGAAGCAGATGAAAAACAATGTCAACATTCCAAGTGAAATGGAACCACTCATTAGCTCTCGTCTTGGCAATTTCAAAAAAGAAGAAATAATTCGAACTAATACAAATTACTGAACCATTTATTTTGTAGCCATTGGAAACATTATGCAACTAGCTAATACATCATGCTGCCAAAATATATTCCATGCTGCTATGGGAATTATACATTATGCTGTCTCTAACACTACTATATGTTCTACATAAATGGGACACACTAAACTTTCATGTCCCACCTAAGTCCAAAAAATTGCATAAGTGGAATAAATAATTCTAATTCTATTGAAGTGAAACTGGAAGCCATGGTATGGACTACAAATAGATAACATAATGAAATTAAAGACAAAGGAAATTTTGTCTGCCAATTATCTGGAATCGAAGCAGCAATACAGGAAAAATGAAAGATCAAGGGAAAAGGTACCGTCTAGCTTAGATTGTGAATGAAGAACTTGGAAAAAAAATATTTTTGCTTGAGTTGGTGACAAGGATGAATTAGAGAACTAATGTATTCCTAAAGTAAAAGTGAACCATCACAACCTACAGAGTAGATTTTGATTGTCATCCATAGGTAAGCATAGAAGACCATGAACATAGTGACTAAGATTTTGGATGATTGATGAGCTCCACATCTTTAGAGATTGTCACTTATACGGTTTGGGAGAGAAGCATTGTTGTCTTTTAAGGATAATAAAATTCTTCAATCTGCCAGCTATTCATTCTAAGCAAGACCATAAAATCTGAAACTCAAAATTTATGCATAAGCTTGTCATCAGTAAATTTCAAATTTACAAAAGCTAGAACCTGAAACAACTAAAAATTACAATGATGGTAACAATAGAAGGATTATGTTTGAGTGAGTTACTATCGTGAAGAGTATCAAAAAGTGATGCTATACTTTTCAATAGACTTCAAAAAACTATTTTACAAAGTTCAAAGCTTGTACATGCATTTTTTTTTTCTCCAGAATGAGATGGAATCCATGTTAAATGCACAACAGTAAAATAAAGATTCTCTTAAGGTCCTAACAAAAATGCAAACTCAAAATATAATTGAAACATGGTGCAGAAGTAAAATTTTTCCTTCCATTCTGGTACTTGTAGAACAAAAGTGCAAGGATTCTATTGTTTACTTAAACATGGATGAATTAATGTGGGAACAAGTAGAATTTTAGAAGAATGGCAGTTGATTATGCATGAATTGAGCTCAGGGTGAGTAAAAACAAGGGAACAAACTTGATACAGAAACTTGAAACCAAACAGTCATCAATAGCCACCCCTTTGACAGAATATTTGCTAAACCTAGAAAAAATTCATCTCTTATGCTCTGTTTGTTTTGGCCGAAAATGTTTTTTGGAAAAGTGTTTGTCACATTTTTCGGTGGTTAGTATGATAGAAAATGAAAGTTAAATGGAAAATGTTTTCTATGGTCAATAAAAAACACACCTTTTTGAGTGAAAAATGCTTTACACTGTTGAAGGTGAAATTTTTTTCCTGAAGTGTAAAACATTTTTTGGTCTAAAGTCTTACCACCACCACCACCACCACCACCACCACCACACTAGCACCACCACCACAGCCGCCACCACCTCCACTGCACCCAACACCACTGCTAATACAACCACTAGTACATTAGTTTCAAGTTGCAATCAAACATAGGAGATCATTTTCTAGAGAAAACATGTTATAGAAAAATAGGTTGCGTTTGGTTAACTTCTGGAATTGTGATTCTAATCAAAAAATTTCAAAATCCATAACCAAAGACACAACTCAAAACTCAATTCAAAAACTATTTTTAAAACTCATAACCAAACACACAATTCAAAACTCTTTTCAAAACGAATAGGGCAATTTTTCCATCAGCACCTATAAATAATACAAGATAAAATTACAAATGAGAATGAAAATTATCCATTCATTATTGTCACAACCCAAACCCGCCCCTAAAAGTTTGGATCATGATCGGCCAGATTACCTGTAACGCCCTCAAAATTAACCCACTATATATATATATATATATATATATCACTGACATGTAATATTTAAAGAAAACAATTCATTAATTCATTCATCAGAGTATTACTAAATAAAAGCGTTACATGAAACATCAAATTAAATGCCCTACGGGCTAACATCTTTCCAAGCCAACACTTGGACACAGAATATGAGTTCTAACTCAAATACAAATAAAGCCCTAGGCTTGAATGTTTACATGTAATATCAAACAAATAAATAACAACTAAACTAAACAGAGTCTTCAACTCCAATTCCTTCCAAGCTAAGCCCTTGGAGGTAGCTTATCACCTGAACCTGAAAATGATGTTCCCATAAAGGGTGAGCCACAGCCCAGTAGAAAAATACTAAACCAAATATAAGCATTGAATAAAGCTATAGCATTCAATAGATGGTTAACCAAGATAATCAATTATAACTTGATACTGTCTCATGACACTAATGTCTATGACATGTTTCAATTCCCATTATTATCAATATGGCTCACAACCTGGCCAAACTTACAACAGTGAACTATATATCACATTCACATTACTTCCAATATCAACAACACAGATGAGACTCAAGCTCATATCAAAACACTTCGTACTTCTCATTTGATACACATTTTAGTGCTGTATCAATAACATGTAAAAACACTTCAATATAATAAGCACACATAATAGTGATGCTAATGGAGTCCATCCCCTATCTCCTCCCAAACAAAAATCCGGTTTAGAGGTCCATCCCCTATCTTCCCCTAAACCGTGGAGTACATCCCCTATCTCCTCCCAAACAATATGCATATGCAATGCTCAATCAATACATGTATTTTCTGTATTAAATTCAATAGTCTAAATTTATGACTTAAACAAATTGATTAGTTTCAATTTTCCCTAATCCACATGCAATGTCTACAACAAACACGACTACCCTCCACCGATAGCCCAAAACTGTTATTTCAAGACTGGAAATAAATATATCAACAATTCAATAGGCGAGTGATTTTAATTATCCAACTACACCATTTAATCAATGAATTCCTCAATTTTATGCATTTAACCAATTTTCCCAATTTCCTTATATTAATTATACAAATTAATTTATTAATACAACTAGGGTTTTTCCCAAAATTACCAAAGTACTCCCAACATATCAAAATACCAAAACTTAGAACAAAACTTATAGGATGGAGTAGGAAATCCCTACCTCGAAGAAAATAACCCGAATGGAGAAGACGAAGATGAATACCCAAATTCCAAAGTGCTTCAAACCACCAAACGTTCAGATTGAATGAAAGCCCTTGACTCACTCTATCTTTTTAATAAAGGACCAAGGTTAGATACTCACCCTAGGTAGATCAATTTTTAGAGAGAAGGCAGGTTTAGAGAGAGAGAAAGAGAGAGAGACTCTCAAGGGGCGATTTTCTAAAAGTTAAGAAAGAAAAGTAGGTCAAAAAGTGATCCAAAAAGTGAAATCTCGGACTGATGTAGTCGACTCCCCGCTCGAGCGTGAAAATCCCCGCTCGAGCGTCAGACACAGACTCACGCTTGAGCGTGAAAAGAGCCGCTCGAGCGTCGATTGCACACTTCCAGAAGTTTTGCAGGCGATGGTACCCGCTCGAGCGGCAAACTCTCCGCTCGAGCGGAGGGACTGCAGAGTAAAGTACTGGGAGATGGAAAAACGCGCTCGAGCGTCAAAACTCCCGCTCGAGCGGATAAGCAACAACGAAGAGCCCGCTCGAGCGTTAAAACTTCCGCTCGAGCGTGAAGGCCAAAATCTGGACATCACCTTTTGGTTTCAAAGTGCAACCAACCTATTTCAAACCTGCCCATCACAACCCAAGATTCAAATACAAAGAGGAAAGGCTAGAAGTGATAATGATACAAAAACAAGTCCACGGAACCAAGTCCAGAATACAGTATACAAAGGAAGGAAAAACCGGGATCGCTATATTACCTACAGCCTTAAACAGATTACAGAGAATTTATAATAACAAAGCCTAAGCGGAAGCAAACAAAATAACAAAACGTCCATTGAGCAATGCTTATATGCCTGAATTTAGACATCATGTCATATGCTGAAAGTTTGCATACACAGTTCATACATACAAGTACAATTCATGTAGATATATACAAGAAGTCAGCAACTCAAAGTTATAGGCTCACAAAGTGTCCAAACAAAAGTCAGCAAAAGACTTAACAAACATTTATCATCATAGAAATTCCCAAAAAGACAAAAGGCTCCATTTTGGAGGCTTATCAACGCAGGTCCATCAAAAATGACTCCTGAAGCCGACCTAAGGCTGGTCTCCGACTTGATCACCTACATATTAATAAAAATACAGAGTGAGCGAGGCTCAGTGAGTAATAATAATGTAAGGAGGTTAAAATGAATGAGCATGTGTCTTGAGAAATCTATATATATATATAACTTATACATTTATCATTCATGATTGCTTTCCAGAACGACCTCGGGCCCACATAAGACGGAATGGCCTTGGGCCCAACATAATACGGAACGGTCTCAAGCCTAACATGGTAACAGCTGTTCTAAGCGACCTTAGGTCCAAACATTTCGTATCATAGAGTAGATGGAACATCGACATGTCTCCATCTCCTATATAGAACGGAACGGCCTTAGGCCCATAATTCATAAGCAATCCATACCAAACATAACGACCTCGGACCCATCATATATAACAGAAACAGAACGACCTCGGGTCCATTTCATATGCCATTGTGGGCAAATGCTCAATCATTTCAAACAAAACACAACTTGTATAAAGCATATCATTCACGATCGAAAATACATAAGTCATAACATATCGTTACACTACTACTACTCACAGTGATTTTGGTCGTGCAGTGGTCCCTTCTGGCGAGTGACCTACACATTACACACATCCAACTTAATAAGCAATTCATTCTTTTCTTAGCCTCTTTTATTTAATCATTTTTTTGTTTCATTCAATTTCTATTTATCTTAAAGCATTTCGGAGGGCTTAAACACACTCATTAACAGATTCAGAGGGTCAAAAAGATGAACAAAATTTAATAGTTTTTCCCCTTGTTTTCCGCACGTGTGGAAGACCCCCACCGCATGTGCCTTTATTTCAGAACCGATGCTCTGAATTGCCCTGTTTTCCGAACATGCGGCTGTGAGCCCTGCACGTGCGGTTCTTACCCTGTTTGTGCAGTCCGAAGATTATTCAATGTTCAAGTTCCCAAACTCATTTCTAAGGTTCAATTCAAGAAAATTCACTTCAAAAACATGATATATGAACATACTAAGAATGACATTCAAGCTCAATTAGATCATAACTTACTTTAATTCCAAATAGAAAACCCTAACTTCCGTAGTTCCTTCATTTTCCTTATCTTTTCATGGTGTCCATGCTTATATTTGCTTACATGAGTTCAAATCATGCAAAGACTCAAGATTAGAAAGCAATTTGTCACAATCTAACACAAGACAAGCCCAAAATAAAAGAATCAACCCTTTAATTAAACAAACCCAAGGATTCCATGTTCACTTTCATGAGATTTGTTCAGTTAAGATCATAATCCAAAAACCCTAACTTTTATGAGTGTCAAAGCTTCCTCTTAAGTGTTGATTTTAACCAATTGAAGAAATATTTAAGCTATTTTAGTTGATTTACACTTACCTTGAGCTAATTCTTTGAATTACTCTTTCAATTTCTTCAATCTCCAAGCTTTAGGTGAAATTCCTCTTTTCTCTCTCTTTTCTTCCTCTAGTTCTCCTCTAGGAGATATTTTTGTGTTGGAGTCTAAGTTTTAAGACTAAGCTCATGTATATATCTCTCGTCTAACTAAGGATTAGCTTATTTGAGTCTATAGTCAAGCTTAATTAAGAGTTTAGTATAATTAAACCCAATTAATTCGTTACGAATCAAATTTTTACAAAATTTTATATCATGTCCTACAAATTATGCTAATCATAACTATAAAGTCGATTTCGGTTTATCGTGCCTCTAAGACTTTCAATTTTCAGTCCAAGTGTCGTAATTTCAATAGATTTTCTTATAGCCGACAGATACAATTTCATAATCATGTAAGTCACACATTTAAACATGTAATTTCACATCAAACATATAATCACACATATAAGTAAAGAATATGAGAGAGTCGGGATGTCACAATTATTAAGGGAAAATTAAGAGAAAAGGAAATATTTGAAAGGAAAAGACAAAGAATGAATTGAAAAACAGAGCAGTGTGTTTAATTAATCAATAATGTATTGGTAATTTCAACATGCACAACAAACTGGAACTCTCTTGCGAGAGAAATTCTATTTTCACACATCTAATTAGCTCAGGTCACATCTTTTTTCAATACATTCACTTATTAATTTGATTACCAATTAATTTTCTTAATCCACACACTTAAAGTTACAATTACACCCTTCACTCATAACCATTGTACACACACCACTAACCGTCTTCCTACACACTTTTGATTGACCCTACTTCCACGTTGACCCACCCATGCCCTTGAAGAGTTTGGTCTGAAGTGAAATTTCCTCCATTGAAGACTTGCATAGAAGATGTAAGAACCTGAATTTTTAGACAACTAATTAGTTTGTTAATAACAATATTAAGTCAATTAATAGTGATTATTAAATTATTAAATTATAATGTTAATAGCATTATGATTAATACCAATATTAAACTCCTTTAAATAAATTTATTTATCTTTTGGTGACTGTATATAAATACAGTTGTGGAAAACTAAATGATTTAAACAAATAATAATTAAGTTAGTTAGAGGATAGTAGGAAGCAAAACATCCAGTGAATAGGTTATATATAAACTAATTTTATTTGTACACACACAAAAAAAAAAAAGATATGAAATCAGATTTTGGGCAGGGAAATTCGGCCCCCTCCTTTCTAAGAAGGCTGCTGGAGGGCATGCATACATTTACACTCTAAGCCTATACATGTAGGTAATATTTCCTAAGCCAAGAGGAAAAAATAAAATAAAAATAGGCCTCCAAACTCCTACAAATAAGAACACTATTCAGCCATTCTACTACTACGGCTGAGCAAAGAGAAAAAAAAAAAAGAGAGAAAGAGTAGAAAAGAAAAAGAAAAAGAGAGAAAGAGGAGAGGGTGCTTGTTGGTCACCATTTCAAAACTAATCTTGAGAATAGTGTGCAAAAGCTCTTGAGGTAGGAATACTCAACCCCTATCCTTCCTTAGATATTTTTTTTACTGAACCTATATATTAAATGTATGCAAGAGTATGCATTGTTAATACATACATAGCAAGAATAGCTCAATGCATGTTAACATTTTGATAGAATGAGAATTTCATGATTATATGATTTTTACTCCTTCTTGCAAGCATAGATTAGATGGTTTAGCAATTGATTTTATGTTCTTACGTGCTCAAACATTTTCCATTATTTGAAATAATCTTGCATGAGAGTAAAATGAGATAAAGTTGATTCACTTATACTTGAAACTTATATTTTCTTCACTGTTTCAGATTTTTATCGGATGAAAAATGCTCAAATAAATTGAAAATAACTTGTGTCAAAAATCTGTTTTTACTAGGAGTATATATAGGTGTTCTATACGGTGTAAATTTTTTCTAAAATCATTGGACACCATGTTCTTACCGAAATAAATATTTGTTCTAAGTGCCGCTTACAACATAGTAGGAACAGTGACTTCAAATAGGTTCCATTTTCTCTGAAAATGTTATTTTTTTGCACAACCAATTGGGATGGTTAGATATAAGAGTTATCTTTCATTTTCCGCTGATTTCACAAAAAATGGATAAGTCTAAGAGGAGAAATCGCAATTTTACTAAAATGAGACAGAATCTGTCCAATTTTCTTAGAAAAATTATTTGACCATCTTCCATTGGTTTCAGTTTTCAAACTCTTCTGTACATATGTTCTAAACTCAAATATCTAGCAAGTCATTTTGACCATACCTCTTTTTGACACTGTTTGAGGCCGTTTTTTATTTTTCAAACACAGAACACCTGTGCTGGAAGTTGCTGTAACTCACTGTCCCAGAAAAACAATTTTCTTCCAAATTTTATTTCGTCATTTTAAAATCATTTTTAGCCCTGGTATTCTCTCAAAATATTTTCCTAACTCAATTAACTAGTACCAGTTAAAATATCGTAATAATTGAATTTTGTTTGGTATGGGTTTCATTAATTTTAGTCCGATCATTCAGTGCTGAAAATAAGAAGTGTGGGAAATTCTAAGAAATTTTGTGATGACTCCTAAGACATTTAGTAATACTTATTTTGGTTGTCATACATGGTTGTGTTGTGCTATATAAACCTTATGTTACTATGGTTTTCAAACTAGAACTCGCACATGCATCAAAATGTGAGTTCGACAAAGTAAAGAAACACAAAATTGAACATATGCATTAAAGTTTAAAACTGATGGGGTGAGCCCAGTTTAGAGTCTTGCACAAGTGAGTTGCGAACCCTAACATGGCACGGGAAGGTATTTCGGCTCTTATTGGTATAGGCGATATAAGGTTGGTGGTGCGGGTGTCACAACATATATTGTTCCCTTGGGGCAGACCGTGATGTCACGACTCGAGTACGTAACCCTGGTGCGTGGGCATCATTGGTAGTTACAGCAAGTAACATTTGAATATTTTACCAAGGGGGAGTCAGAATTGCCCGTGGCTATTGTTTAGCGGTTGAGTGGAAATAATGCTCCACGGGGAGTTACTTAGACTCACTCGATAAACTAATCGATGTGAATTATAAAGAAAAGTTGGCATCTTCCTTATGATGAAATACTGCTTCTGCTTGCCATTGTTCTTATTGTCTATTGTTATTATTTCAACTAATAGCAATCTTGTTATACATATTAAACACTGCTTGTTACTCTATTACTACACAATATTCATTAACTATGAGTATTATTATTGGGGTGGGTATTTTGGGTTATTGTATCTTATTGAGCTCGTCACTCATTGGCATTCCCGTTGCCCTGGCATTTTATGTTAGGTACCAAAGAAACTAAAGGAAACACCGAGGTCTTGGAAGGCGGCATTCAGCCTTGATTAGCTTAAAGTGTGCCCATGTCCCATGAACCATTTTTTTGAGTTTTCTAGTTTTTCTATAGGTTTCTTTTTTATATTTGTGTTTTTCTTTCATGAATATAGTAAGACTAAGTTTTAAGTTTGATTGGAGTTGTAATTTAAGAACTTTTGGTAGCGTTTGGTAGAGTTTTCTAAATATGATTTGAGAATAGAGTTGTATTTTGAGTTTATGAGTTTTGGAATTATGATTTGAGTGTGAAAATTTTATTTGGTGAATGAGTTTTGAATTGAGTGGGAAATTTTTGATGTGACATGTGATACAAAAACTTACAACTTATAACCAAACACACAACTCAAATCAAAATTATATTCAAAACTTATAAAAAAATTTAAAAATTTCCAATTTTTTTTATTTAAAATATAAAAAATACCAGGTGCCAATTGTTAAAAAAAAAATAAGAAAATAGCACTATTCTAGTCAACCGACCAGGCGTCCGGGAGGACGACTGGTTAGCCCAAATTTTCCCACGTTGGATGATGGTCAAATTGAGAAGAGAGGTGGGCAGGAACATCCCTTCTTCTGGAAAGGACACCGTATCTCTCCACGGCCAATCTCGGCCTTGAAGTTGGAGTGTTGTAAGAGAAGAGAGTTTGTACAAACCCCACTTTAACGGAAGTGGAAGTTGACCGACGTCGTCCCCTCTCAAATTCCCGATTTCAAGTGAAGTGATGTTGGTGGGGAAACTCCCTTCCTTGACAAAGTAGGAGACCATTCCTGCTCTGCATTTACATAAACACAGCTTTTGAAGCAAACTGAGCTGGTTCATGTTGTTGTTGTTCTCATCATGACCACCAAGTGACAGGGGCTCCAGATTATAACAATAGTTTATCTACAATTCACTGAGATTCCTAAGATTATTGGCTTCAGGTAAAGATTTGAGACTCCCACAAAATTCGATACGAATAGTTTCAAGAGATGGACAGTCAATTTTGATCCCTTCCGCTACGAAAAGTGACTCCAGATTTTCACACAACTCAATCCCAAGTTGTTTTAGTGTGGATGGTAGCCCACCTCTTGACAATAAATATGCGAGTGATGCACATTCAGAAACCAGCAACTCTTGCAGATTATTGAGTGTCATCAACTCGGGTAGCGACTCCAAAGCATCACAATTTGAAACCCTAAGTTCTCTCAGCATAGATGGCAAACCTTTCATTGGAAAAGAGATAAGACTTGCACAATGGTGGATTCTAAGCACCCCAAGAGATGTGTATGTGTGCAGATCTTGTGGCAATTTCTTCAGCATTCCACACTCTTCAATTGTTAAATACTCAAGTCTCGTCATGCAAGGTAGCCCCTCATGTTGCTGCTTTTTCCAACCTTCTCCTCCTTTTTCTTGCTCTTCTTCAAACAAGCAAACAACTTTAGGGCAACGAGAAATCTTCAAATGGCAGAGGGAAGGGAGACATACTTGTATTCTCACCTTATTCCGCCACAATGTTATGAGTTCTTGGCAGTTACTAATGTCCAATTTCTCGAGTCCCATCAAAGCTTGAGTAAACCATGTTGGTAGGCATGCCAGTTTTTCAATATCAGAAATGCTCAAGGCAGTTATTAAAGTCAAATGGTTAGACATTTCATTAGCCAGTAACTCTTCATCAGTTGTGCTTGGATCACAGAGGGAGTTGAGAACTGTAACATGGCTTTCTCTTGGAAGAATAACATTATTCATTGACAAGGACGCAAGTGATGGTTGAACGAGGCTCGAAACATCAATCAACAACTGCGGACAACCATCAATTTTGAGAGAATTGAGACGAGGAAGATCCTTTGGTAATCTTCCAACAAGTTTGGGACAATTTTTTATGGAAAGCTCACTGAGATGACTGAACGGCTGAACTCCCTCTGTTTCAAAAGCAGACCATTCCTCCCATTCTGGCATAAACTCAAAGCTCAGTCTCCCTAGAGAGGGGAAAGGTTTGGCACCACACTGTTGCCCATAGAACTCACAACCCAAGCGCTTTATTGCACTAATTCCTTCAATGCAAAGGTCTTTAAGCAAGGGTAGCTGTCCAAGTGGTGGCAAAGATCTACAACATTTGCTACCTTTTAATTGCACGAACACCATTTTGGAGAACGAAACATCTCCAACCCAGTTTGGAAATTTTGTACTGCCATACCATCTGATGGTGAGTCGTTCCAACAATTTGAAAGGTCTCATCACATCTAGCATATCCCTCTCAACTATGTCATTCTGTGAACGGTGAGATTTACCCCATTCTAGTGATAACTCTTTTAACTCCTCCTTAGACATAAAATTGGCCTCCCTTGCATCCTTAACACCACTGACATTCTCCAGTCTTGATATGTGTATTGCCCCTCGAATGTGCGATAGGTTTTTCAACTCTCCTATTTTACGCCCACAATCTTTACCCACCATAAAATTTGACAATGTTTGGAGATTAGTTAATTTACCTATATGTAGCGACATCTCTTCTGATGATGGAATATGCACTCCAGTCATGTCAAAATGGCGCAAGTTCACTAGCCTCCCTATGTTTGGAGGTAACTTCCGAAGTCGACGACAAAATTTCATAAACAAGACTTGTAAATTGTAGAGAGTTACTACCGTGTCAGGTAACCTTGTAAACCCAGAACAGGATACATCAAGGTACCTCAAATGCTTTAGATCTCCAATGGAATCTGGTAGTTCATCCATGCTATTATAATGTAAACGCAACTCACGTAAGCATTTTAACTTTGGCAACAAATCATGAAACAAGTACCTCGTTGCATGGAAACTCAGTGGAAAAAACTGTAAGAATGTTCGTAAGCATTTGGCATCATCAAAAACTTTAAATTTTTTGATTCCATCAATGTAGCTACCAACATAAGATGCATGTCGAGCTTTGACAGAAATCTTGCTCTGCCTGCCACCTTCTAAATTATTTTCCAACCTAAAACATTTATCCCCTGCGACATCTTGAGCCAAATCATTGATGAGGTCATGCATTATGAATAGGGATTTGTTACCACTTAACGGTTGAAAAAATGATCTTGACACCAATTCGTGAAAATACTTGCAGCCTAAATCTTCCATTTGGTCTCCACCTTTTGGTTGCTCAATTAAACCTTCAGCCATCCATAGCAAGACTAATTCCTCCTCCGTGAATCAGTAGTCCTTTGGGATAATTGCATAGTAGGAAAAGCACCTCTTCAACTGGACAGGGAGATGAAGGTAGCTCAATTTCAATGCTGTGAGAATGCCACTTTCCTCATTCCATATATTGCTGTTTAGTATCTCTTTCCATTCACGTTCTTCTTGTTTACAGCACAATAAGCTGCCAAGAGCCCTCGCTGCCAAAGGTAAGCCTCTACACCTGTTCTCAACAATTTTCTTACCAATTGATTCCAATTCTTTGTATTCCTCAATATTTCTGTTCTGAAATGCATGTTGGGAAAAGATTAACCAACAATCGCCATATGATAAGTTGTGCAAATTGTGGTATTTATCCATTCCCATCTGCTTTGCAACACCTCTGTCTCGCGTTGTCACAATGATTTTACTTCCAGGTGCTCCAGCTCCAAATGGGGATCGTAACAAATTCCACCCATCACGTCCATAGTCCCACACGTCATCTAGGACAAGCAAAAACTTTTCCCCTGCCACCGTTTTGCTAAGTTGAACTTGAACCTCATTTAAGTTACTAAAATTACATGAACCGTGAGTGAACGACTCGAGAATTGCCTTTGTTATCCTCGTAACTTCGAAGTCATCAGATACACATACCCATGCTTTTAGATTGAAATAATTTTCCACTCGGTCATCATTGTAAATGTGCTGAGCTAGTGTAGTCTTGCCAATCCCACCCATTCCTACAATAGGAATTACATCAAAAAAGTTTCCAGCAGGACCATCCGCAAGCAGCAATTCGATAATTTGCTTGATGTCTTCATCTCTGCCATGAATGTGAGGCTCCTTCAAACAAGTAGTTTGTGATCTCTGCCGTAAATCTGTAGACATCCTCCCAACAAGTCTGTTATCTAAACCAAGTTCTTTTCCTTTTGTAGCAACTTCTTGTAATTGACTAGTAATCTCAATTAACTTTGACCCATTTTTTAAATTGAATGGAACAATATCGGAGAGCCGTGGAAACTTAGCTGGTCTTCTTTTGATCGTCGTCTCGTCTGCCATTAGCTTCCTTTCTGCCATTAGCTTCCTTTCGAGATCGTCAGTGGCAAAATCATCCAATATGTCATCTGCATCGTAAGCCAAATGGTAAACCTCTTCAAGCCACTTTTTGATATCCTTGTGGTATATCTGTTTGTTCTCTGCATCAGCCAACAAAATCTCTAATGTTGTGTTTGGTTGAGGGATTTGATGAGGGATTTGGAAAGGGAAATAGAAAAGGTAGGTGAAATGTAAAAAAAATATACTTACATTTCACATAGTTTCACACACCTTTTCCCTTTCCCTTTTCAAATTCCTCCCCAAATCCCCCAACCAAACACAGCATAAATCCTCTAATGCCTTCTTCAGATTGTGGATGCCAGTGCCAACGTCCACTGTGCTCACTAAGTTGCTAAAATAAGAGGACAATTTATCAACCATAGCTTGTATTAATGGAGAGATAAAGATCCCAAATACATCCATGGTGTTTGTTCTGAAAGAAGGAAAGGTAAGAAATTGAAGAACAGGTTTACGGCAAAATACAGATAAACAGACTTTGGTGGCAAAGGTAAGAAATTAAGTCAAAATGAAGCAATACACAGATCAAGAACAGGCAGAACCTCTACAAACTTGGACCAACTTTGGAAAATAAAAGATATGAAAGGTAAGAAACGAAGCATACAGAGATCAAAAACATGCTGAAACTCTGCAAACTTCAAACAACTTTGGAATTATGAAGGATATGAAAAGCCAGAAACTCTTCAAAAACAAAGCAATACAGAGATAAAACAAACAAACAGTTTGAAGAAGCTCTGCAAATGTGTAGTAGCTGAAGACTGTAAGTTTTGACCAAAAGCAAATGTGTAACTTTTTAAAATGTCAGTTATAAAAGTATATTTAGGGACAAAAATAAATTCGTACGAAAAGGTTTCTTTTTGTGACAAAAATTCCAAAAGCATAGTAATTCATTATGAAATTTTCAATTTCGTTGCTAAAAATACAACAATGACACTTTTGGCAACTAAGATAATTTGTCCCTAATTTTTTTCTCTCTAATACGTAAATTTGTTGTGGTGATGACCAGATATGGGCAAGTTCGGATCAAGGGAAGAAATTAGTCATAGCATATAGATTTTGTGGAGCTTATTAGAATCCAAATATTGAGAGTTGCTCAAAGCTATATGTATCTCACCAGCAGAATGAACAGAAGAAACAAAATAAATTTCCAAAACAGATTCATAGGTTGCCACTATATGTGGATCTTTCCGAGAATCTGCAATTGAGGTGGGTTTTATTTTATGTTTCCAGAGAAAATAAAGTTGTAGTTTTCCAGTGTTGATACTTGGGTTAAATCAATCAAATATCCTTGGAAACCCATTGGATACACTAAATGCAAATTGTTTGGACATAACGAAATGAAATGCTTTGTGGGAAATAAAATGAAAAGTAGTGGAAAGTGAAATCAACAAATGAAAATCCTGAAAAGGAAGAGTGGGTCATTATTACTTAGAAAATAAAATAAAAATAAAAAATTGAAATCGAGGAAAAGATGGATATTGGGGAATGCTCCGACACTGTTTTCGAAGAAATTTCAAAGAAAAGGGATTGTCAAACGCAAGGTGCTATTAGGTAGGCCTCTCATTTTGTCACATTGATGATATTTATTAGGACCTATAGGTTAATTAAACAATGTGAACAAAATGATTAGCTTTAAGGCAGATTAGAAGGGGAATGATGCATATTAATAAATGCTTTCCAAATTGAGAACACATTATAGAAATGCTTAGGAAATAGTTTAATTAAATGATGCTAATTAATGAACCAAGCTTACAACTAAAAGACCTGTCAAGAATACCCATACCTGATTTGAAAACAATAAACAGAGAGAAGTTTGGAAATTCATAAATGAGAATAAAATGAGAAAGAAAGAGATACTCTTACACTGTTTTCTTTTACTTCCCTTCCACAAATACCTCCTTAAATCCTTTATCCAAACACAACTTAAAAGTTTCAAAGTTGCAAACCTCTGAACAATTATTACTTGCACAGTTGAATTTCTGGATAATAATATGAAGTCCTGTTTTGTATCCCCCCTTGGGATGAAGATGCTCTCAAAGAAATCGAAGATGATTTCTTGGCCCCTATAGGTTCAGATCATTGTCCTCCTGTTGTTACTTTGATGCCTGGCATTGAATTGAGAAAAACTTTCCAAATTCTTTAGTTTTTGGATGAGACATGGGAATATCAAGCAGATTCTTCAAATTTTTGAAAATTCGAATAGTTACACATTCTCAAGTGTTGAGAAATGAGTCCTAAAATTAAAAGACTCAGTCTGGTTTTTGAGAGTTAAACAAACTGTTCTAACTTCAGCTTGAGAGTGATTGAGCTCGCCATATAGCCATAATGAACATGAGGCCCTTCAGCATTATATCAATCTCTATTTTGCGGAAGAATCATCCCACAAGTTGATAGCCATAAATGAGGAATAATATTCTCAGCCTATACGACAGTAATGGAATGAAATTAGATTAGATAAATGAGTTTAAGGCTTTGACAATATGTATGGCGTAGACATGTACGTATGTCCACATACATGATATATGTATTTCTGCCTTTTTCCCCTAGACAATTTTATACTTGACTCCATAGTTTTTTTATTTTATTTTTGCAAGTATTATGTTCCAAGGTCCAAACTAGCATTTTGCGCTACGAACATCTACTAAACTGAATACAGAATCAAAACTTGGTTTAAGTAAATGAGTCACTCAATAGTTGTCCTCTCTAGAACAAAAATAAAAATAAAAATTAGCATTTCAATACAAAAATGGAACCACTCAATAGTTCTCATCTTGGAAATTTGAAAGGGGGAACAAATACTGAAAAACCATTGAACTAAATCATTGATGAGGTCATGCATAATGAATAGGAAATCGTAATCACTTGAGGATTGAAAATATGACGTTGATACCAATTCTTGAAAATTCTTGCGACCTAAGTCTTCCATTTGCTCTTGACCATTTGATTATTCAATTAAACCTTCAGCCATCCATAGCAAGATTCCTCCTTCCCAAATTCGCAGTCCTTTGGGATAATTGCGCGGTAGGAAAAGCACCCCTTTAAATGAGAAGGGAGATGAAGGTAACTCAATTTCAATGCTGGGAGAATGCCACTTTCCTCATTCCATATATTTCTGTTTAGTATCTCTTTCCATTCATGTTCTTCCTGTTTACAATGTAGTAAGCTGCCAAGGGCCTTGGCTGCCAATGGCAAGCCTCAGCACCTATTCACAACAATTTTCTTACCAATTGATTCCAATTCTGGGTATTCCGTGATATCTCTATTCTCAAATGCATGTTGGTAAAAGATTAAACAACAACTATCATATGATAATGCAACATTTGTGTTTCGTGTTGTCACAATAATTTTACTTCCAGGTGCTCCAGTTCCAAATGGCGATCGTAGCAAATTCCACCCATCATATCCATAATCCCACACATCATCTAGGACAAGCAAAAAAAAATTTCTTCCAGTGTGTGTTTAAGTTGAACTTGAACGTCATTTAAGCTGCCCAAATTACATGAACGATGAGTGAACGACTCGAGAATTAACTTTGTTATTCTCAGAACGTCGAATTCATCAGAAACACAAAGCCCATGCTTTCAGATTGAAATGCTTTTCCACTTGGTTGTGATTGTAGATGTGCTGAGCAAGTGTAGTCTTGCCAATCCCACCCATGCCTACAATAGGAGTTACATCAAACTTTTTTGCAGTAGGTGCATCCTCAAGTAGCAATTCGATAATTTTCTTGATGTCTTCATCTCTGCCATGAATGTGACGCTCCCTCAAACATGTACTTGGTGATATTGGACATATGTTTGTAGACATCTTCCCAACAAGTTTGTTTTATCTAAACCAAATTCTTTTCCTTTCGCAGCAATTTCTTGCAATTGACTAGTAATCTTATTTAGCTTAGACCCATTTTTCGATTGAACGGAACAATAGAGAGTCGTCGAAACATAGCTGGTCTTCTTTCCATCATCTTCTCCTCTGCCATTAGCTTCCTTTCGAGGGATGATGCTATGGTACATTTAGGTGTACCATACATTTAGTTATGAACTTATATGATTTTATATCATAACCTATACCATATTAGTCATAACTATCACCATATTAACTCATAACTTAGTTATATTCAATTATTTACTTATACCATATTACTTCATAACCAGGTCATTAAAAGTGACCTGCTAAACAGGTCACTTTTTATAGTTATGAGCTAAAATCATATTTCTTCATAACTATAATCAAATTGATCATAACTTAGCTATAACTACATCTCACAACCAACACCATTTTGTTCATAACTAATATCACATATTTCATAACCACATCTCATAACCAACACCATTTTAGTCATAACTAACATCACATATTTCATAATCATAATCACATATCTCATAACCAACACCACTTTGATCATAACAACTATCACATATCTCATAACTATTGATCGCATATCTCATAACCACATCTCATAACCAATCCCTTTGAGTCATAACCAACATCACATATCTCATAACCACTAGTCACATATCTCATAACCAACACCTTTTTGTCATAACTAATATCACATATCTCATAACCACTAATCACACATCTCATAACTACTACCCACATACATCATAACCACATCTCATAACCAATCCCTTTGAGTCATAACCAACATCACATATCTCATAACCACTAGTTACATATCTCGTAACCAACACCTTTTTGTCATGACCAATATCACATATTTCATAACCACTAATCACATATCTTATAATTAACACCTTTTTGCTCATAACCACATCACTTTGATCATAACCAACATCACATATCTCATAACTACTAGTCACATATCTAATAACCAACATCACATATCTCACAACCACTAGTCACATAACCAATATCTCATAACTCATAACCATTAATACATATAGCATAACCACACCCTTTGACACCACTTTGCTCATAACCATTACCCACATATCTCATAACCACTAACACATATAGCATAACCAAATACCCTTTGACACCACTTTGCTCATAACCATTACCCACATATCTCATAACTACTAACACATATAGCATAACCAAATACCCTTTGACACCACTTTGCTCATAACCATTACTCACATATCTCATAACCACTCATAACTATTACCCACATATCTCATAACCACTAACACATGTAGCATAACCAAATACCCTTTGACACCACTTTGCTCATAACCATTACCCACATATCTCATAACCACTCATAACCATTACCCACATATCTCATAACCACTAACACATATAGTATAACCAAACACCCTTTGACACCACTTTACTCATAACCATTACCCACATATCTCATAACCACTCATAACCATTACCCACATATCTCATAACCACTAACACATATAGCATAACCAAACACCCTTTGACACCACTTTGCTCATAACCATTACCCACATATCTCATAACCACTCATAACCATTATCCACATATCTCATAACCACTAACACATATACCATAACCAAACATCCTTTGGCACCACTTTACTCATAACCATTACCCACATATCTCATAACCACTAACACATATAGCATAACCAAACACCTTTTGACACCACTTTGCTCATAACTATTACCCACATATCTCATAACCACTCATAACCATTACCCACATATCTCATAACCACTAACACATATAGCATAACCAAACACCTTTTGACACCACTTTGCTCATAACTATTACCCACATATCTCATAACCACTAACACGTATAGCATAACCAAATACCCTTTGACACCACTTTGCTCGTAACCATTAGCCACATATCTCATAACCACTAACACATATAGCATAACCAAACACCATTTGACACCACTTTGCTCATAACCATTACCCACATATCTCATAACCACTAACACATATAGCATAACCAAACACCCTTTAACACCACTTTACTCATAACCATTACCCACATATCTCATAACCAACATCACATATATCATAACTACTAATCACATATCTCATAACCAAACACCTTTTGACTTATAACTATACCACTCTGCTCATAACCAAAATCACATATCTCGTAATCACTAATCATATATCTCATTACCTTTACCCACATATATTATAACCACATCTCATAACTAGCACCCTTTGTTTCATAATCAATATCACATATATCATAACTACTGATCATATATCTCAGAACCACTACCCACATATAGGGGTATAAATTTAGCCCATGAGCTCGCGGCACACCCCAAGTCTGCTCGTGCCCTGGGTAGGCCTAACTAGGCTTGAGTCTAAACCCAACCTAATACCCTGAGCTATGTGTTCTAGAGCCCGACCCGACCCTGGTGTTTTATGGAGTGTGACCCATCCCGTGAGATCGCCCCAAAATTTTCTTTCCCATCTAGCTCGACCTGACCCCAATGGCTCCTTGCCCCCATTGTCAGTGCAATGGTCAAAAATTTAAATCAAAACAATTTGAAAGGGTCATATAACCGTTAATTCCACCAACAATCAATTTTATTTTTTTTTATTTTTATATATATAAATTAACTCCTCCCTCCCAAGTCCTATAAATACCACCCCTCTCACATTTTATTTCTCACAACAAATTTGTCTCTCAAACTCTCATTCTCTCTAAACTTTCATACATATACAAATCTTTGGCCGTAGTTATGATTTTATCAATTTGTACATATCTTATAGAACTGTTGAAAATGAATATTACAATTTTGTTGTACTGTTTTGCTATCTCAGCTCTCTTCATCTATCAAACATCTCTCTCATTCCTTACTGTCACTGTAGATATCTCCGATGTTCCTTATCGGAAACAACACCATCTTTGACATTATTTTCACAGACGACAAGTCCGTTCAGTCTCTCTTACTCATATTCCCTTTCCTTTCGCTCTATTGGTTAATTTTCTCTAACTCTCATTTTTTGTTCCATGGCTATAAGTCGTGGATTAAATTATTTGATTATTGTCATTACATTCTGTGTTTATCTGTATCATTAGAGATCCCAATTGGTGATTAAATTATTTAAAAAATTTAGATGTTTTTGTTACACCAATTAGTGGATAGTTACATAATTTTTGGTTAATGTTATGAAATTTTGGAAATTAGTTACGACATTTGTGATTTTCTAGAATTTTAAACAATTTCGTTACGCCAATTAGTGATGCAGTTATGTATTTTCTGTTTTATATCACAAAACTTTGTGACTTGATTACAATATTATGGTCTGTTTGGTAACTATTCCGTTTTTAGTTTTCAGTTTATATTTATAAAAATTTTAAAAGCTGTAAAAGGCCTGTCACCTTTCTTTATCCTTTTCATTGCTGTAAAAGGCCAAGACCCTAGATTGAGAAGGGTGTACCAACTGAACTCTTCAAGATGAAAAAAATAAAATTCTCGAATCATAGAACATCGATGATAAAAGTAAACAAGAGGTCGACAATAACAAGGCATGCTGCCAATTAGTTCCAATTGACGTTTTGGTGGCAAATGCTACTGTGCAAAGAATTGTCAGAGCTAAAATGATGGTTTGGCCATTTTCAAGAGAATATTTTATGGGAAAAGACGATTGAATAATGGCATTCAATTTTCTATATGCACTTGCTGTTGCGCATTTGCTTCGAAAATGTGCGAAAACACTAAACAAAATGGCTTCATAGCCTTTGCTAGAAATTTATACAAAACAAATATCCATCAAAATACTAACAAATTTAAGTCCATACAACAAAACAAATATCCATCAACCATCGTTTAAGAGTATTTATACAAAATACTAACAAATTTAAGTCCTCAATTTTTTTTTTAAAAAAAAATCTTAGTTTAGCTCCAATATCACCTGCTCGATCATAGCAACTATTACCCATAGCAACACCTGCAAAAACAAATTAAATTGTCGCTAAGTGTAGCAGCGCCCGCGTGGGGGCCTCGTGCTACAGTTCGGACTCGATTTGTGTCACGGTTCTTAATCTGAACCAAAGAGTCCAAATCTGGCAAATCGTTTGAGAAAACAGATTTTTTTGAAAAAGTAGTGCCAAACATGGACTGCTTTGCCAGATACAGAGTCGCCACCTAAATATTTTTTTTTATGGGAGAATTTAGGAAACCCTGACTCGGTGCCGAAGGCCACATGTCCGTCATCACCGGAGTTGTCTCGGCTCGGGAGCTTGGGTACGATCGGGGAAGGTCAGCTATGAGCACCCCCTTTCGCCCGGTCCGAAGACCGGCCTCTACTAACCGTGATATCCATTTTTGAAAACTTTATGTGTTCTTATAACCAATTATTAGCCTAGAATTACTATGTTATGCGCACAGCAAACAAGTATAGACTAGATTGCCTAATTTGGAAATAAACATTGCATATCCGTTTGGTTTGAAAATGCTTTGGAATTTGCTACTCGCAAGTAGGCTAAAATGCGGATTTCAACGAGTCTTTCCAACTCAAACAATCCAACCTTCACCCACAGGCATTCAAAACAGTTTAACACATAAGCATCTAGCCACATGTTAAGCATGCTGTTATGGCAACATTCACACTCATGCGATATGCTAAAGCGGAAATACTTACATCGTACTCCGTGCCAAAACAAAGAACTTGTTAGCAAACATGCATGATCCAAGTCCATGTGAAGTGCCTAATACATCGCATACAAAATGTTACTAGAATAAGCTCGGCTATCCTAAACATGTCATGTGAAAATGCACAGTTATCACATATTCAGTTTGAGAATTTGAAGTATTGATGCAATTAGCGTGATGTACCGAGCCTAATGCATGCAATACAAATGCATGGATACACACATGCATAGCATGAGGTATGCTAAATTAAACGTGCCCTAATCTACCATCGTAAACAGGTAAATAAAAGGGAAGAAAGACGTGAGGTTGGAAGACATACACACACTCACGCACACTTATTACAGATTTGCCCTCGCTCGGAGGGACCAAATAAATGTTACAAATTAATTAACTACACAAGCTAATTAATATTACAAATTAACTAATTAACAAATTAACTAATTAATTAAAGCAGAAAAACGCCTCGGGAAGCGTGCCACCATGCGCAAGCTGCCTCTGTTTTCCTTCCTTTCCTCCTCTGGAGGCTGTCAAAGCCTCAGGACTGCATCCTTGGACAGAGGGGATCATCACCGGCTGAATGAAACTTCCACCGGCAGTGTAGTATGTCCATCGGCACAAAATAGGGCCTGTCGGCAGAGAAAATTGTGCCGGTCGGCACATTACACTGCCGGTCGGCAGAGTATTCCTGCAGAACCTGCAACTCACAGCAACAGAGGGCAAAACAAGGCATGACAGCATATTTCAAGACATGTATGCACTAACCATGTCTCTTATCATTGTGATGACTCAAAGGGACATGTGCCTCGGTTCTCGGACCACCAATCACGCATTTCCATGCATGATGGCCCAAGGAACCAAGTATGCAACTTTGGTTTCAAATGCATGCAAACCAATCAAACAAATTAGGCCCAATTCCTATCACCAATTCAAGGAACAAGGCATGCATGCAAAATGCAATGCAACCTAGGCATACAAGCTAGGAATGCAACATGACATGGCAAAGCACTTATGCAATCATGCAAGCATACATAGGGCAATGCAAATGGATGGCAAGATGGACTTATACATGAATTAGGCAGCTCTAATAAGGCCTAAAATAGTGGCCATAATGACCAAAACAAGAAGCCAAAACACATGCACACATACACATGATGGAAGGCCTACACTTGGGCACAATTTAAACAACCCTCAAGCACACTTAAAAGGGATAAACGAGAGCAACTAGCATGAAACCTAAGCATTGAAATCATGTCATAAAATGATGCCAAATCATATTAAGCAAGACAAGCAAATGCATGTAAGCATGGTCTAAGCACTTGAAGCAAGTCATGAAGCTTTGAAGCATGTTTATCACAACAAACATGGCATGCATTGAACAACCTAAAACAGGTTTTTAGCTCATAACATGAGGCCCAAAAGACCACTTAGATGGCGTCTAGATGGCTCAAAGACAAAGGCATGCAAAGGCACCAAAACATGGAGCATTGCAACATATGCTTTCAAAGCATTAAAGAGGCATGCAAGGCAATCAAACAAGCATGGAAATGGGACTGAAATGACATATAGAATGATCCCAAATCATCAAAACAATGCAAAGATGGCATGCTACACATGCACATACTCAAGGCCAACAAGCCCAAATACAAAGGAGCCATATAATGCATGCTAAAATCGACCCAAACGACTATGGACAGATCTA
This sequence comes from Camellia sinensis, assembly GCF_055761805.1. Taxonomy (NCBI): domain Eukaryota; kingdom Viridiplantae; phylum Streptophyta; class Magnoliopsida; order Ericales; family Theaceae; genus Camellia; species Camellia sinensis. The sequence continues at coordinate 107,939,505 of NC_138962.1, forward strand.
AAACATGGCAAAATAAGCATATAATCTTCACAAATACAAGCCTAAAACATGCTCCAACAAAGGCTAACAACCTAGACATGTTAAGGCACAAATATGGCATTACAAGGCAACTATGCTAAGCATGCATGGAGTTCCAAAACCAACTTGAAATCATGTTATATCATGGATATATAAGCATGAAAAACATACCAAACATGCTCAACACACACTCAAGCATAGGCTTCTTTAAGAGGCCAAAATGTGCACTTTTCAAGGACAACAAGGAGAGGGGGTGGCCCTCTCCTTCTTGGGACTTCAAAGCATCATCTTCACCACTGAAATCCCTCAAGATTTCAGTGGTGAAGAGACCTCAACACCAAAATCCCGGAGCTAGCACAAAATGGCTCAAAATGAGGCCTTTTGAGGCCTAAGGGTGGTCAACACCCCTCAAACAACAAAACACTCTTAATAAACAATAAAGAGGGCTTAAAAATAGAAATTTTTTATGTTATACAATAATCACAAAAATAGCTCTAAGATAGATGAAAACTCAATGCAAAAAAGGGGGAAAAAGGGACTAGTTTCTCACCCTTGTAGCCTTCTTCAACAAAGATGCTCCAATGGCCTCCTTGAGCTTGAATCCAAGACAAAAACTCCAAAACACACTCTTTAGAACCTCAGCTCCTAGAGGAAGGTGAAACACTAGGTGTTTGTGTGCAATAGTAAGGCACAAAACACCTAGTGAACAAAATGGAAGAGAAAGAGAGATAGGTGAGTGTATCTAACCCTAACCCTAGAAAACCAGAGCTCTCCTCTGTCTTTTCTCTCTCTAAAATGTCTAAAGCCTTCTCCTTTGCCTTAGAGAGAGCTTCTCTCTATAAGCCTCTTGTAAAGCTTACAAGACAAGCTTTGCAAGAGGGAGATCCCTCCATACACGTGTATGGAGGGGAGCAAAAGTTAATACAGCTGTCCTAAAATATCTACAAAAGCAGATGAACAGCAATCGGCCGGCAAAAAATGCCATCTTGGCCAAACAAAGTGCCGACCGGCACAAAAAAGTGCTGACCGGCAACAAATAGTGCCGACCGGCAAACTATATTGCCGGTGGCAGCAAAAACCAGCCGGTGGCATCTAGCCACTACCGGTGATGGGTGGGGATGGTCTACAAGCCCCACCCTGCCTCTCAAAGGCAAGATGCAAGTGTTTGGTGCAAAACCAGACACTAAACGGTCGAGTTCGGGGATCCTGAGGCGGGGCGCGCGAGCCGAGACCTCCGGGAACTCCAAACGAACACAAACATGGATAATCACCGAGTGTTCAAACGGTGACGTCCAAGTCTTGAGGACGGTCAAAAATGGGGTGTCTACAGTTGCCCCTCTTTGACAGAACTCGGAAGTCATAACAATGACGGGAGTGAATGTCGAAGCCCAGAGACGACCCATTTTTGACAAGGCCGAAGACTTAGACAAACATGCAAGACAAACAAGGTATGCGCCCGCAGGCAGGGGCAAAATGCAAGACAATGCACAGAGCCGAGCATAACTTATGATCATGCAAAGAAAGCTGTAATGAAGCAAACATGCGACAATTTTAAGCTAGCATACCAAACTACACTACAATGCAGAAAGGATGTAAGAGAATTATGGAATTCTCAATACGTCTCACTCGGGAGATACAATACCTGTGCGGCTCGTCTGGTTATACCAGCTTCAAATGAACCGTACATACAATATCGTGCCTGCAAAGAAAACAAACTTAACGGGTACAATATTGTTAGCAACATGCATGACAATGCAAAATGGATGCAAAACGAAATGCAATATATACAAAACAATGTATAAACAATGCAAATGAAGATGCAATGTATTTGAAACAATGCAAGCTATATGCAAAGCATTTGAATCGTGATCCAATCACGAACGGTTCGAAACCACACCTATGTCAAATAGATTGATGGAGGTAACAAGTCTGTCTACCATAGAACGGTCAACTGAACTATGAGTATTGTAGACAGACGCAAGAACAAGTATTGGGTGGAATTGACATAAGTGGGGAAACAACCCGCTGGAGGAAGGACTACGATCCTAATGCCGGATGCAAAAATTACACTACAATGTAATGGATGAATATGGCACGCAGGCCAAACCAAATCTTGCCTAGGAAAGGCATGCATACATACAAGCCATGTGTAACACAGAAAAGGTGCCGCAACCCTCAACCAACATATCAACGTGGAATCGGCGCGATACACATACAGAACTGTGTTTTAACATGAAAAGTAAGGGCACATACCGGACCAAGCTCAACCTGGAAAGGCGCAAGCCAAAGGCGGAAGGTGATGCAATGAATGCATGCAATCTACAATGCAATATCTACAAATATGCAATGGAATGGATACAATGGATATGGCATACAAGCCAAACCAAATCTTGCCTAGGAAAGGCATGCATACATACGAGCCATGTGTAACACAGAAAAGGTGCCGCAACCCTCAACCAACATATCAACGTGGAATCGGCGCGATACACATACAGAACTGTGTTTTAACATGAAATGTAAGGACACATACCAGACCAAGCTCAACCTGGAAAGGCGCAAGCCATAGGCGGAAGGTGATGCAATGAATGCATGCAATCTACAATGCAAATGCATGACAATGCACTATGATGCAATGACTATGATTGCAACTTTCCCTATCTTACCAACAGGGTGATATACTAGGTTGGTTCAGTATCCAGAACTGAGGCGTAGACATGCCGCCTCAACCTATGGGGCTTCCATACAGATTTCAAGCCGAGGGTAAACCTCTGGGTATTTAAACCAGACTTTAGTCTCGGAACTCCCGAACCTTTGCGTTCTAGGCATAAGCCGTTCGAACTCTAGTTTCCACCGTCCCAGTTGGTCTTCTAGGAACTCATCGCAAGCACAGACTGGTGGCTTTACCGGACCACCGAAAAGTCGTTCGGGCACGACAAACACCGAAGGAATTGCACCTTCAGAGGATTTAAGGTCTCCTAGACCGGGATGCAAAATGTATGCATGACAATGCATGTTTTTTTTTGTTTTGTTTTTTTTTCTGAAATGCAAATGATGCAAGTGAAATGCATGTTGCATGGAATGCGCGACAACACGCGGCTCTCGAAGTGTACGACAATGCGAACACTAAAGGTCTTACACCTTCCAAGGATTTAAGGTCTCCTAGACCGTACGTGTTTAAGGTCTCGCCAGACCATGCGTGTTTAAGGTCTCGCCAGACCGTGGGGTATTGCAAGACGCGTGACAATGCGCTGAAGGTTTCGCACCTCCAAAGGATTTAAGGTCTCCTAGACCGTGCGTGTTTAAGGTCTCGCCAGACCGTGCGCCTTTAAGGTCTCGCCAGACCGTGCGCGTTTAAGGTCTCGCCAGACCGTATATTGCACGATGGTATGATGCGCAAGATAGCGCAATGCGTTAGGCAACGCGAGTGCACAGGACAGTGCGATGGAATGCATGCAAAATGCAATGAGATGCATGAGAAATGTGCACGACAATGCAAAGGGGTGCGTGTTGCAACGCATGTAACACGTGCATAACAATGCGAATGTGTGGCGCGCGACAGCGCGATGTAATGCACCGAAGTAGTGTGATGAACTTGTGCAACACACATGGGGTAACTGTTGAATTCAAAAGGATACAAAAAGGATACACCTTGTACGAATTTGAGTGCCACGCACTGGAGACACGGCCCGCGGTCAAAACGGAGGCCGGTTGAACGTCGGAGATGCACTTTCTTGCACTTTCTTGAGCTATGAAGACCACGAACTCCTCAAATGGCCTACACAAGGCTGTGGGAACCCCACCGGCAGAAAGATGAGGCCACCGGCTAGCCATCGGCACAAAAACAATTCCATCGGCACAAAAAAGTGCCGGCCGGCACAAAACATTGCCGACCGGCAGACAGTTGCTGGTGCGGGGCAGTTTTGTCTTTTCACCTTGGGTGTTATAAAATAGGGCTTCATGCCCTATTTCCTTACTTTTCCACCGCCGAAATCCTTCACTCTCTCTCTCTAGAGTGCTTCTCTCTCATTTTTCGCCCGTTTCTTCGCGTTCTACGCTCGTTTCGTCGTCGGATTCGCGATCCTCTTCGCGTTTCGGACATTTTCCACCGATCACATTCTCGTTTCGGTGCCTCGTTCGGCGTTCTCGCCTTTTCGGGGTTTGTTCCCCTCACTTTCCTCTTCATTTCCGTGCCTCTTCACATTCCGGCCTTCCCGGCCATTTTCGACCCTCTCAGGAGTTGACTTTTCGGTTGACTCTTCGCATTCCGGCTCGGTTTTCCTTTTCCGGCCATTTTCACACCACTCTCTACATGGCGGACGACATTCCACATGGCGGGACTCCCCCGGACCACGAGATGGATCCCGGGGTTGAGGTCTTACCACTGAGCGAGCGCCCGTTCGACCCGGCGACCTACCGGCCGGCGATCCACGTTCTGCCCCCAGACGGCCTGCGTCAGTTCCGGAGCTTTGAGAGGTACGCGGCCCCTGAGCTACTGCTGCGTGAGCCTACCTCCCACCTTTCATTCGGCACTCCCGAGGTAACTCTTCATCTTCTGCTTTACTTTCTGCAATGTAGGATACAAAACTGCCATAGTTAGCTGTATTCTTTAATTGCTGAAATCTGATATGCCGTAGACCGTAGTTGACTGTAAACATACATACAACTGATATCTGCTTGAGACTGACATATGCACACACACTGCGCTAGCCCTGAATCACTCAAACACACGGCACACACTGCATTCCACTGCATACACACTGGCACCCAGTATTTGTCTGAATCTGTTAGATTTGCATACATGCTACATCTGTTCTAAAACACCCAAACACGCTGACACAGCACACGTATTTTCTGTAAGCACACCGGCACCCGGTATCTGCCTGAATCTGACAAACTTGCATATATGCCATATCTGTCTTTTCACAACTGCATTTTGAATGTTGTCTTGCAATTGTCATTTTCTGTTTGCAGGAGGGTTCCCATACCATTCGCGGGTATGGGAATACTGGTGCGTGGGAGTGGTATGATGAGCTCCCTGATGCGGTCCAGCGCATCGTGGATCGGGCGGGCTTCGGCACCTTCTGCCGAGGGCTCTCTAGGTTGTCCACATGCAGGCCTCTCCTCGCTGCTTTGGCGGATAGGTGGTGGGACACCACCGATTCTTTCCATTTTTCTGCTGCAGGAGACATGACGATGACCCCTTATGACTTCTCGATGCTCACAGGCATCGGGGTAGGGGGTGATCCGATCCCCTTCGACATAGCGATGGATGAGTGGACCGCCGCTCAGGTCCATCTACTAGGGGAGGCCCCACCGCTAGCTCGTCCAGGCTTCGTCCGATATTCCTGGTTCGAGGCACAGTTCAGGGTCCAGCCCGCACTGGGAGAGGAGACTCAGATGACCGAGGAGGACGTGGAGAGGTATGCCCGCGGCTTCCTCATGTTCCTGTTCGGGACTACTATCTTCACCGACCGGACGAATACCGTGCCTCTCTGCCTTCTCAGCGCACTGGTGGACGTCCGGGACATCTTGCACTATGACTGGGGCGGCGCTGCTCTGGCCACCCTGTACGGCTATATGAGCTCGGCTTCTCGTGGCAGCGGCCAGCTGCTTGGAGGTTACTGGCGGGCTTGGGAGGTACATTCCTTCTCCGCTTTTCCTTTCTGTCTCGTACTTTCTGTACTCTGTACACTGCACACACTGTAGTCTGCCTTAGACTTGCTGTATACTGTACACACGGCACACACATACATTCTGCCTTACACTGACTGTACACTGTTCACACTGTACACTGCACACAATACACGGCTCAACACACGGCTCTGCCATTTCTGCTTCATTCTGTATATTCTGCTTTATCTGATGGTCATACTGACATCTGTTTTGCAGTTGTGGGTTTACGCCTACTTCCCTAGGCTTGCACCCATGCCAGTTGCGGAGCCTCCTCCGGCTGTTCCCTTCTCGAGTCGCTTTGACGGGGGATGCACCCGGCGACCACGGGAGACGTTCGGCTTCTTCCGCCGATATTTCGACACCATCACCCCCACGGAGGTATGCTTTACTTTCAGTTCATTTAGGCTTCGCTTTCCCACTGCATATTTCAATAACAGTAGATAACAAACTGTCTGTCACTTTCAGATCACATGGCGGCCATGGGCTTCGCTGCCGTCGGCGATGCGGGGTCGGTTCCCTGGTGCTGAGGAGACCTCGCGTTTCCGGATTTTGCTGGAGGGCCCGGTCTGTCGGGCTTGGTACCTGGGGGAGCGCTTTCTACGCCAGACCCGCGGGTTACCTGAGCAGATAGTCCCGGCCCACCCTCCTGCAGAGATGAGGGAGACCGAGGGGCTTACCGCTGAGCAGCTGGATGATTACTCCATCGGCTGGGAGGAGGCCGGCTTCCGAGGCACTGGAGACTATCAGGAGTACGTGCGGACATACCTGATGCGCCCCCTGAGCAGTCGTCGAGCAGAGGGGGCCAGGCCTGTAGCATCGGCGGCTGGGGCCGGAGCAGGAGTAGGGGCTGGATCTTCGAGGAGGGCCCGGGTCCGTGGCAGGGGCGGAGTGCGGGGTGGACGAGGAGCTGGCTGGCCTGCCCTGCCCGCTGTACTGACTTTCCAGGGGCAGGGTGGGGCGACCTATCAGATCCCCTTCGCCCCTCCACCGGCTGGGCATGAGTTCATTGACATCCCCGACCTTCCGCCGGTATGTATCATTGCACTTCGTACAGTTACTCATTTCAGTTTACTTGATATTCCACAGAATACTAATGCACCTGATACCTTTGCAGGTTTCTTCTGAGTACACCCGTCAGTCGTTGGCGATGAATGCCTCGATGATGGGGATGCTCCAGCGGACATTTGACCTCCTGGCCGTCTACAGCATACCGGTATGTCCTTCTGACACTGGCCTCAAACCATTCATACTCTGCTTTACATAATCTGACGCACGGCACAACATCCGATACACTGATCCCACAGTATCTGAACACTGCGTACGCTGCATTCTGCACTGATAAACTGCTCACAGCATTCATACACTGTACTCACACACTGCATTTTGCACTGTTAAACTGCTCACGGCATTCATACACTGTACTCACACACTGCATTCTGCACTGTTAAACTGCTCACGGCATACTGATGCATTTCCTTTTCGTGTACTTTTCAGCCTCCTTTTCAGATTCCCATGGCGGGAGGTGCTCCAGCTAGACCTGCTGTCCCTACTCGGGGGAGAGATGAGGAGGGCCGGATATTTCCCCGCACTAGGGGTGGGTGTACTCACGTCGGGAGCAGCTCGCGAGCTCCAGTCCCGGACGATGACGACGACGAGGAGTCAGAGGCGGAGGGAGGGTCATCGGAGGAGGAGACCGGAGGCGATTCTAGCTCGGGCTCTGACGACGACGCTGATGATGCCCCTGGACCTTCGTCCAGGAAGAGGACCAGGACGGACTGACGGCCCTTCGGAGCGCTTGACACAGATGCAGATTTTTGCTATCTTTTCTTTCTTTCTTTGTACTTTTCTTTTTGGTTGGTAGATAGATTACCTTGTACTGCCGCAGGCAGGTTTTGTTCCCAAAGCTTGTACATTTGAAAAGATAGTGAAATGAAACAGACTTTTTATCTGAAAAAGTGTTTACATTTACACATTTCATGCATTGCATCGCATCTCATCATGTTACACCTCAATGTAAATGGAACTGATTGGTTGTCTGAAAATTGAACACTTGCACTGTAATAATCAGATAACTTAAACAGCCAACAGCAAAATAACCCAAGCAACCCACTGCCTGATTCTTGACACACGGCCCTTACTCTGTTGGGGATTGATCTGCATACAGACCAAAACACAGCATTCGGTTCATTCTGCACACAGCAATTTCTGAACAAACAGCCCAATTTGACAGGACGGACCTCAAAGATGGAACCGGTTGGTGTCGAAATGCGTTCAAATGTAGAGAATGGCACAGCATTCTGAGCATAAGCGATTTTTGAAATTGAATGAGGGTTTTTCAAACCGGGATATCGAGCCTACCACTGAACACAGCGGAAAGGACTCAAATAAAGAGGTGCATGACCTAAACACAACGAGACACGCTCGGGAGAGACTCAAAACAAAAGACGAGACCGTCAAATGAAAGAGACACGACACACAGACGCGTAACCAAAGATGGGGGACCTCGGACCACGAGGAGCCAGTTCAATCTGGGTATTGTTTCCCACCCTTTCTCATTTGTGATCCTCACATCACTCGACTCTCAAGCTCGGATTTTCTCTCAAAACCCTTTTCCTCTCTTTTCTCTCAACTTACACCTCTCTATTCTTCAATCTCTCATTTTCATCCCTCCCCGGGGTGATTGATGGATAAATGGAAAGGTGCGGGTTCATGCTCAACACCGTTAGCTCACGGCTATTTCTTCCGGCGGGCAGAGTGCTCTTCTGGCAAGTACGTCGATGACGGGGGAGAGACAGAACGCCTGGCTCAACTGTGCCCCTAGTTCATCATTTTAACCATTTTTTCGTTTTTACCTTCTACTAAAACGGTTTTGATCAAAACGAGAGTTGGATTAACGTACTTGTTCGACTTTTGATTTGAAAATCATGCAAGTCAAGCTGCAAGCACTGAAAATTTTCCTTTTTTGGGTCCAAGACAATGGTCCGGTTTTGGAAAACGAAATAGTTTTCGAGAAAATAGTCAACTTCAGTAAAAATTTTCAAAAACTATTTTTCAAACAGCTGATGCTTAACAAGAATGGAACTTACTCTTCGAGATGCGCAACCTCGGATCGGAGGCAATGGAAAATTGCCCCTGGTTTGAAGGGGGGTGAGAGGCAACGGAAAGTTGCCCCTAGTTTGAATGGCGGCTCACAGCGGCTCGTGGCAACGGAAAGTTGCCCCTTGTTTGGGTGGTGCCGCAGCAATCTGCAGACAGTCTTCATTAGCGGTGGTCGAGTTCTCGGACACAGAGATGACGAAGACGGCCATAACACATATATGGACACAGTCACCTTGGAAGGTGTTGGCCACTGGACTTTGGAACGAAATTGAAACCATTGCATGGACTGAGACGCTTATGAAAGCGTTGGGGGCTGGACTTCATGATGAAGTTGCCTACGTATCCCAAACATGGGAATCAAGCCTTACGTAGTTCCGGTTAAGGTCCACTCGGGTATTTTAACCTTCACTTTGTTTGGCTCTCACTTTTGCCAAGGCGCCCAATGCGGGTTTTCGACCTTGCGAGCTTCTTTTCATTTTCTATTTCTTTTTTCATTTCTTTTCTCTTTTCTATTTTTTTTTCTTTTCTTATTTTTTTTGTATCTTTTGTCTCTTTTTTTTGTATTTTTCTCTTGCTCTAACTTTTGCCTGGACCGCCCTTCCGGGTTTTCGGCCCAGCGAGCCTCTCAAGGGGTAAAAGTGTAGCAAGTCCATGCCAAATAGTTTTTTGAAATTGAAGCCTCTCTGTGTCTAGGAGAACGGCTGTTGCACTGATTTGCGGAGAATCCATCAGGGTTACTCTACGAGCTTCTTCCGGCGAGATCTACTCCTTCTGATTCGGCCTTGGTGCTTCTTGATCGAAGGCTACCTCAAAACTGGCCACACGGGCCTTTCATGGCGTTTGTCCGTTGAACTTTCTGAACATTCTGAACGGGTTCAAATTCGGAAAACAAATAGGTTGAATCTTGAGACGGAGAGCGATCCTAGGCTGCACAATCTCAAGAGTGATTCCACACAGGTCTTCGCAGGGCCGCGTAAAACATTTGCTTTTGAAAGTTTTTAAGAAAGTGACAAATCGCTCGCGCCGAAGATAGTGCGGAACCAATCTGGATCAGGCCAGGGTCCTTCTCAGTACTCACGCCGACAAGCATGATTTTATTCATAAAAAGGCTTAGCACGCCTCTCTTTCTCTCAAAATGATCAAAATTTTACAAAACCCAAGGAATTCCTTCCTCTTCGTTTTCATCACCGCAGTGTTCAAGAAGTTTGTTTTTTTTTGAAAAACTTAGGTTAATGCTATGAGTTTGGCGCGCAGGAGAGCAGGCGAGATGTACTGTCAGCCCAATCAGATTCTCTGGCACTTATGCTGAAAGCAAGCATGAAGTTGAGATAGCAACAGCTGTTTTGATCGGCTTTGTTGGTGCAACTGGCCCCTCGGCAGAAACAGACTCAAAACAAAAACAGATAATTACAAAACAAAACGGCGTTCGGGACAACAACCCCAGAATCACCAGGTATTATATACAACGGGGACTGACTCGATACAACAAGGCAGACCCTTAAGCAAAAAAGACTGACTCAAGACAAAGAGACAGACTCAAAACAAAAGACTGACTCGACTTCCAAGCCAGGATTTACAAAACTCGGTTTCACCGATGCTCAAAATGCGTGCCAGACGCTTCACCCAAAAATGTATCAAATGTTGCCCGCAGGCGGTTCACTTTACATACTCGCAGTATCTGAGCCCTCGAAATCCAGCAACTGGGTGGTAACGGGCTTGCCTGAGGTGGGTGGTAGGATAACCTTGTTATCGATCAAATCCTGCACTTCATGACGAAGGCGGGAACATCCATCGGTACTGTGGCCGGACTGTTGATGGTACGCGCAGTACAAGGTAGCATCATGGGTGGCGGGGAGATTCTTCGGGAGTGGCCGGGGCTCCAAAGGCTTAAGATGCCCATTCTTTGCCAATATTAACAATGCCCTAGACAAAGGCATGTGGAGGTCATGAAAAACCCTGCGCCCTCGGGGCAGGTACTTTGCAGTTTGAGGATTCTTGCCAGATGCGCTGGCGAAAGGATCAGCTGGCGCTGCCTTGGCTTTTTGAACCTTCCCCGGTGCAGGGTTGGGAACTACTGGAATTGTCTGGGCATGACGGGCCCATCCCGGTTTTCTGTCTGGCTTGAACTGCCCTTGGTTGGAGCGGGGAAAGCATCATCTACAGCTTTGGTCACTATTGTAGATGTTTGTTGCTTGTTCATCCCTCTGGCCTTCAAAGCCTCGACTGCCCACAGCAGTTGTTCAATAGGGTCGGCATCTACCTTTGCCTTATCTTTTCCTCTGGCCTCAGCCTGATCGAGGGTCTGGGTTGGTGCTGACATATCGTGGCTATAGCCGGAGGCCACCTCTGGCTGGCTGAGCTCTATCACAATCCGCCCCAGTAGCGGGGGCTCCTGTGGTACAAAATTCCCGGCGTACGGCGCCGCTGGCGGTGAAGCCGACATTCCATAGGCGAGGTCTGCCACAGACCTTTGGAGATCGCCTATCATCCCCATCAATTCGAAGGTGGTGGGCTCACGAGCCTGGTATAACTGGGGAGCCCAAACCGGGTGCACAACAGGCATCCTGGGTGGTTGTGACATACTGATGCTGGCCTCACTCTGCGGAGTGGTTCCCTGCTCCGGTGCGGCTGTCATAACCACAATTTCTTCTGAACTTTGTGTCGCCATAAATCTTGCCTCAGCAAAGGGGAGACACTGGCTGTTCTGTATCAACTCTGCAACTCTCTGAACCTTGAAAGAAAAACAGACAGCATTTCAGCCCAAACTGATCAATCACGGGTGTAGCCAAACAACTGTACCCTACTGCTGATCACTGTTCCCAAAAATCACTGTTCCCAAAATACTGAATCTGATACCCGCGGATAACTGATTCTCACAACTGATACTGATACTGGTGTCCCCAGGTTAGATACTCTGACTTGCAAACTGACATGTGCATTCCTATGGAGCAGCACTCTAAAAGCACATAGCAAGTAAAGAGAACAAAACACCCCTATGTTGGGGTAAAGTTTCCCTGTCCTATTTTGTCAGGAGCTAGGGTTTCACTACGCACACAGCGGTTTCAAACAACCTAACATCGGGTAAGCAGCCTGTCCTAATTTGGAATGGTCACTATGGATCCGAATATGAACTAGGTCGAATGGTCAAAAAGGGTGCCCCGGTAAAACCGGGGTTTGTGTTCCCATACTGTCAGAGCCCATAGCCGATCAGCCTTATGGACATGCCTTGACAAGACAAGCCTCCGGCAAACCGTTCAGGAATGGCAGATGGCAAACACTGTGTTCCTAGGCGCACCAATGCACATGCAATGCAAAGAAACACATAAATGGAGTCAAAACAGGATATCATGAGTTCGAGTCAAGCTCTCTAAACTCCCCAGCGGAGTCGCCAGAAACTGTAGCAGCGCCCGCGTGGGGGCCTCGCGCTACAGTTCGGACTCGATTTGTGTCACGGTTCTTAATCTGAACCAAAGAGTCCAAATCTGGCAAATCGTTTGAGAAAACAGATTTTTTTGAAAAAGTAGTGCCAAACATGGACTGCTTTGCCAGATACAGAGTCGCCACCTAAATATTTTTTTTTATGGGAGAATTTAGGAAACCCTGACTCGGTGCCGAAGGCCACATGTCCGTCATCACCGGAGTTGTCTCGGCTCGGGAGCTTGGGTACGATCGGGGAAGGTCAGCTATGAGCACCCCCTTTCGCCCGGTCCGAAGACCGGCCTCTACTAACCGTGATATCCATTTTTGAAAACTTTATGTGTTCTTATAACCAATTATTAGCCTAGAATTACTATGTTATGCGCACAGCAAACAAGTATAGACTAGATTGCCTAATTTGGAAATAAACATTGCATATCCGTTTGGTTTGAAAATGCTTTGGAATTTGCTACTCGCAAGTAGGCTAAAATGCGGATTTCAACGAGTCTTTTCAACTCAAACAATCCAACCTTCACCCACAGGCATTCAAAACAGTTTAACACATAAGCATCTAGCCACATGTTAAGCATGCTGTTATGGCAACATTCACACTCATGCGATATGCTAAAGCGGAAATACTTACATCGTACTCCGTGCCAAAACAAAGAACTTGTTAGCAAACATGCATGATCCAAGTCCATGTGAAATGCCTAATACATCGCATACAAAATGTTACTAGAATAAGCTCGGCTATCCTAAACATGTCATGTGAAAATGCACAGTTATCACATATTCAGTTTGAGAATTTGAAGTATTGATGCAATTAGCGTGATGTACCGAGCCTAATGCATGCAATACAAATGCATGGATACACACATGCATAGCATGAGGTATGCTAAATTAAACGTGCCCTAATCTACCATCGTAAACAGGTAAATAAAAGGGAAGAAAGACGTGAGGTTGGAAGACATACACACACTCACGCACACTTATTACAGATTTGCCCTCGCTCGGAGGGACCAAATAAATGTTACAAATTAATTAACTACACAAGCTAATTAATATTACAAATTAACTAATTAACAAATTAACTAATTAATTAAAGCAGAAAAACGCCTCGGGAAGCGTGCCACCATGCGCAAGCTGCCTCTGTTTTCCTTCCTTTCCTCCTCTGGAGGCTGTCAAAGCCTCAGGACTGCATCCTTGGACAGAGGGGATCATCACCGGCTGAATGAAACTTCCACCGGCAGTGTAGTATGTCCATCGGCACAAAATAGGGCCTGTCGGCAGAGAAAATTGTGCCGGTCGGCACATTACACTGCCGGTCGGCAGAGTATTCCTGCAGAACCTGCAACTCACAGCAACAGAGGGCAAAACAAGGCATGACAGCATATTTCAAGACATGTATGCACTAACCATGTCTCTTATCATTGTGATGACTCAAAGGGACATGTGCCTCGGTTCTCGGACCACCAATCACGCATTTCCATGCATGATGGCCCAAGGAACCAAGTATGCAACTTTGGTTTCAAATGCATGCAAACCAATCAAACAAATTAGGCCCAATTCCTATCACCAATTCAAGGAACAAGGCATGCATGCAAAATGCAATGCAACCTAGGCATACAAGCTAGGAATGCAACATGACATGGCAAAGCACTTATGCAATCATGCAAGCATACATAGGGCAATGCAAATGGATGGCAAGATGGACTTATACATGAATTAGGCAGCTCTAATAAGGCCTAAAACAGTGGCCATAATGACCAAAACAAGAAGCCAAAACACATGCACACATACACATGATGGAAGGCCTACACTTGGGCACAATTTAAACAACCCTCAAGCACACTTAAAAGGGATAAACGAGAGCAACTAGCATGCAACCTAAGCATTGAAATCATGTCATAAAATGATGCCAAATCATATTAAGCAAGACAAGCAAATGCATGTAAGCATGGTCTAAGCACTTGAAGCAAGTCATGAAGCTTTGAAGCATGTTTATCACAACAAACATGGCATGCATTGAACAACCTAAAACAGGTTTTTAGCTCATAACATGAGGCCCAAAAGACCACTTAGATGGCGTCTAGATGGCTCAAAGACAAAGGCATGCAAAGGCACCAAAACATGGAGCATTGCAACATATGCTTTCAAAGCATTAAAGAGGCATGCAAGGCAATCAAACAAGCATGGAAATGGGACTGAAATGACATATAGAATGATCCCAAATCACCAAAACAATGCAAAGATGGCATGCTACACATGCACATACTCAAGGCCAACAAGCCCAAATACAAAGGAGCCATATAATGCATGCTAAAATCGACCCAAACGACTATGGACAGATCTAAAACATGGCAAAATAAGCATATAATCTTCACAAATACAAGCCTAAAACATGCTCCAACAAAGGCTAACAACCTAGACATGTTAAGGCACAAATATGGCATTACAAGGCAACTATGCTAAGCATGCATGGAGTTCCAAAACCAACTTGAAATCATGTTATATCATGGATATATAAGCATGAAAAACATACCAAACATGCTCAACACACACTCAAGCATAGGCTTCTTTAAGAGGCCAAAATGTGCCCTTTTCAAGGACAACAAGGAGAGGGGGTGGCCCTCTCCTTCTTGGGACTTCAAAGCATCATCTTCACCACTGAAATCCCTCAAGATTTCAGTGGTGAAGAGACCTCAACACCAAAATCCCGGAGCTAGCACAAAATGGCTCAAAATGAGGCCTTTTGAGGCCTAAGGGTGGTCAACACCCCTCAAACAACAAAACACTCTTAATAAACAATAAAGAGGGCTTAAAAATAGAACTTTTTTATGTTATACAATAATCACAAAAACAGCTCTAAGATAGATGAAAAATCAATGCAAAAAAGGGGGAAAAAGGGACTAGTTTCTCACCCTTGTAGCCTTCTTCAACA
The DNA here is from genome assembly GCF_055761805.1 of Camellia sinensis. Classification (NCBI taxonomy): domain Eukaryota; kingdom Viridiplantae; phylum Streptophyta; class Magnoliopsida; order Ericales; family Theaceae; genus Camellia; species Camellia sinensis. Next base: position 107,954,653 of record NC_138962.1, read on the forward strand.
AAGATGCTCCAATGGCCTCCTTGAGCTTGAATCCAAGACAAAAACTCCAAAACACACTCTTTAGAACCTCAGCTCCTAGAGGAAGGTGAAACACTAGGTGTTTGTGTGCAATAGTAAGGCACAAAACACCTAGTGAACAAAATGGAAGAGAAAGAGAGATAGGTGAGTGTATCTAACCCTAACCCTAGAAAACCAGAGCTCTCCTCTGTCTTTTCTCTCTCTAAAATGTCTAAAGCCTTCTCCTTTGCCTTAGAGAGAGCTTCTCTCTATAAGCCTCTTGTAAAGCTTACAAGACAAGCTTTGCAAGAGGGAGATCCCTCCATACACGTGTATGGAGGGGAGCAAAAGTTAATACAGCTGTCCTAAAATATCTACAAAAGCAGATGAACAGCAATCGGCCGGCAAAAAATGCCATCTTGGCCAAACAAAGTGCCGACCGGCACAAAAAAGTGCTGACCGGCAACAAATAGTGCCGACCGGCAAACTATATTGCCGGTGGCAGCAAAAACCAGCCGGTGGCATCTAGCCACTGCCGGTGATGGGTGGGGATGGTCTACAAGCCCCACCCTGCCTCTCAAAGGCAAGATGCAAGTGTTTGGTGCAAAACCAGACACTAAACGGTCGAGTTTGGGGATCCTGAGGCGGGGTGCGCGAGCCGAGACCTCCGGGAACTCCAAACGAACACAAACATGGATAATCACCGAGTGTTCAAACGGTGACGTCCAAGTCTTGAGGACGGTCAAAAATGGGGTGTCTACACTAAGGTTTGTTCACTTGAAATTTATGATTCAAATCATAACAAATTGAATTTTGATATATTGGTCATTACACACTCTTTTGTCATTTTGTTTTCGTAAATTATTTATTTTCATAATCAAGTTGTAAACATCATAATTAGTTATGAAATCAAAATGTTCTAGCTAAAATCTATCTTGGCATATCAAGAAATTAGAATTAAGCAGCCACATAAAATTTGCAAAGCAAATGTAAGCAAAATGAACATAATTTGAACTGAAAAGATGCCATAAAAGTAATCACCTAGAGACGTATCCGCATCAACGAACGCTGAATTTTGGACGACTTGTGCATCACAACTACGCAAGTCATTAACATCCTTGCTCAACTGCACTGGAGACGTATCCACATTAGTGACAAAAATTCGTCTCTTCACAGGGTGGGTCTTACATGGCCTAATATTATTCCTGGGACGCTTCGGTGTAAAAGGGGTGGGAGTACCAATTGGATCATAATCATCCTATTCCTCAAACAAATTGCTACCCACTTGTCCCGTTTTATGATCGTTTTGGGGGCAAGTTCTCCTTGTGTGGCCGACGACCCTACATTGTCAAGTAAATCACCAATCATTAAAGAGAACAAAAATGTCAACACTACCTCACAATAACAAAATTAAGACACAAAGCACAATATAATGTATACCTGCAACACTGGCATCGCCTTGGCTTTCGAGGTTTAGCCATGTAGGATCCCCCAGTATTCCCCTTCGTGTTCACTACTTTCGAATCCCCAACCCCAAATGGCGGCAGTGAACTTTTTGCTTCATCAACATTAGTTCCCTTGGCCATGCAAAGCTGCTTCATCCGACATGTCATAGTGAAAAATGCATTCCTAGCCTCTTCAAATCCTTCAGATGTTTGTGAGGCATAGTAACACATTTCAGTAAAAGAAGAGCAAAGTACCCTAAAACGCGTCTCCTGTGTGAGAGTGCTAGAGAATTGGGCTTGGCAATGTTGTTCACCAACCTTTCTTGTTTGCTTTGTCCAACGATGCATCACACAACTTGGGAGAATTTCAGTCATGTGTTCGCATTTCATCACAGAAATCATGTGGCTGCAAGGAAGTCCAAAGAACTCAAACTTTTTGCAACTACATTTCATTATGCTAGTTGCGGGATGGTATGACACTTCCCGTGTGGAACCAAATTCAGTGTACTTTGAAAATTTGTATATGCGATGATTGAACTCCTCTTTCCTTCCATCAAAAATCAACAATGCTTCCTCAATTATTTCATTACGGAACATTAAGAACAAACGTCTAGTAAAGATGGTTGCTGCATGTTTCTCTAGAGGCTGAAGTGTTGTGGTAAGACAAGGATCACTGTTGTCAGTTTTTGCCTCGGCATCCGCTTCTTTGTTCCGTAATCGATAAAGGGCCATGTCAAAACATCTAACAAATTCGAATAGTTTCAATTTTCATTTGAGTTACTCATTGAAAAGAGCATGCATACCCTCACAACGCTGACTGCTCTTCATTCCAGCAAAAAAATGACCACGCAAATATGACTGAGCCCACATGCCTTTGTTGTTGTAGGTGTCTGATACCCACTTGTTATTTTGAAGGCCATATTTTCTGACCATCTTACTCCAAGCTTCCTCAAATACAACCTCATTCGCATCAAGATCCATGAGATGCTTCAAATGTCCTTCAAATCCATCGACTCGAACATTTCGCTTGGCATTTCTGTGCATATGCCAATTACATAGACGATGCTTGGCATTTGGAAAGACTTTTTGTATTGCCTCACGCATGGCCATATCCCCATCTATCAACACTGACACTGGTCTTTTGTTATCCATGGTTTCTAACAACTTCTGCAAAACCCATGTGTATGTTGCAATTGTCTCATCAACAAGCAAGTTGCATGCAAATATGGTGGTTTCAAAATGGTTATTGACCCCGACGAAAATAACAAAAGGTTTGTTATATGGATTCGTTTTATAAGTCGTATCAAAGACCAACACGTCACCAAATGCAGCATAGTCTAGGCGAAACCTTGAATCTGCCCAACACAATTTGCCTAGCCGGTTCTCTTGATCCTTGTCATACTTGTAAAAGAAGTAAGGGTTAGCATCAGCTTTTGCACATAAGTAAGCCAAAGCACACTCCGCGTCACCATCCTTCATTTCTATTTTGCACTCGGCTTGAATATAATTGTGCAAATCCTTGTGAATAAAGCCCACATTCGCGAAAGACCCAGATTGTTGATTACGCGTGTGTCCGTGTTATTTGGTGTTGTATTATGTTTTTGGAATAGGTGTTGGTCACCTGCCACAACCCGTGTGTTAGAGGTTTGGAGTATGGCTCGCCACGTGGCATGCTCAGGGTGTTTGTTGGGTGCCACAACATTGGTAAGTACGCTAAGGCTTGTTGTACTTTTTGCATTGAACTGAAACAACCCATTTAAAATGAATGACCCCAATGTGGCACCACACACACTGATTTAAACACATGAACCCAATAAAAACATTGAATACGAATGTGCCCAACACAGACAAATGACCTCGATGTGGCACACCATACAATTGAACTGACATATGTACGCAACATAGCTATCCTAACACGCAATCACCAAAAACAAACCATGCCTTCAAAATTCCAAGAATGTCGACAGCGAAATTCCGATTCTCCGTCAGTTCGGCACACAAAGCACCTCCCACAGACCCCGTCACAAAACCCTAACGTAATGGAGGAAACATCTTCTACTACAATTTTTGACTTGCCAAATATGCACAACTAATCCCATCAAAAACATCCTAATAGAAAAGGAAGGGTTACCAAATAAGAGAAATAGGATCAAACGGGAAGATATTTCCCCACTAATAGGACTAAGGAAAATGACTTAGACCCCCAGCTGGGGGTGCTGGGGGTCGTCCCTGATTGGTGCAAAAATAGTTTTTTTTTTTTTTGGATTTCAGCCAACCACACGCTGTTACGTCACTGGGGGTGCCACTGGGGGTCAGAAGCAATGCCCATAGGACTAATTAGAACAACAGATGCAACGTTGGGACCAATTGGTGCAACTGTCTATTGGATGGGATTTATCGGTAAATATCCCAAAAATTTAATTGAAAAAAATATCCCAACAGTTCTATAACATATGTACAAATTGATAAAATCATAACTACGGCCAAAGGTTTGTATATGTATGACATATTAATGCGAAAGAACCAGAGTTTTGAGATAAATGTATTTACTAGATAAAGAAATGTCACCAAAATGAATAGTGTTGAAATAGACAAAGAAAATAGTGACGAGTTCAAGGATCTATTGTAGAGACACGAGAGTATAGAGAAGAAGAATCCAGTGAGGAAGAACTATCAACGATGGTCGTTCGATGATTCAGCGAAATAGAGAAGTCTGATTAAGAAATAGAGAGAGCTCAGGCACAACTAGGACAAATCAAGAGAAAGAAAATTGAGTGGAGAAAAAAATGAAGAAAAGTTGAGAAAAAAATTTAGGAGAAAAATTATTTAGTGCAACAAAATAAAATCACGTCATAGATAATTTTTATCAGCATATTTTTTATTAAAATTTAGTTAAATTATATATATATATATATATATGTCTATAAGTGTATATAGATATTTTAAAAAGTATATCGTTTGTATATTATTATTTCTATTATCTTTAATGAAGATACCATGACTAAAAATAAATCTAAAATAGAGATAGGTGATCAATTGCAATTGTCACTTAGGGATGACACTTCAAAATTAATTGAGAGAGTTGAGAGTTTAGAGAGAATGAGAGTTTGAGAGACAGATTTGTTTGTGAGAAATAAAATGTGAGAGGGGTGGTATTTATAGGACTTGGGAGGGAGGAGTTAATTTTTATATATATATATATATATATATATATAATAAAATAAAATAAAAATTGATTGTTGGTGGAATTAACGGTTATATGATTCTTTCAAATTGTTTTGATTTAAATTTTTTACCATTGCACTGACAAAGGGGGTAGGGAACCATTGGGGTCGGGTCGAGCCAGATGGGGAAGAAAATTTCGGGACGAGCTCACGAGATGGGTCACACTCCATAACACACCAGGGTCGGGCCGGGCTCTAGAACACATATCTTAGGTTGGGTTTAGCCTCGAGCCTAGTTGGGCCTACCTAGGACACGAGTAGACTTGGGGTGTGCCGCGAGCTCGTGGGCCAAATTTACACCCCTATATGTGGGTAGTGGTTATGAGATATATGATTAGTGGTTATGATATATGTGATATTGATTATGAAACAAAGGGTGCTGGTTATGAGATGTGGTTATAACATATGTGGGTAAAGGTAATGAGATATATGATTAGTGATTATAAGATATGCGATTTTGGTTATGAGCAGAATGGTATAGTTACAAGTCAAAGGGTGTTTGGTTATGAGATATGTGAGTAGTAGTTATGATATATGTGATGTTGGTTATGAGATATGTCGGTAATGGTTATGAGTAAAGTGGTGTCAAAGAGTGTTTGGTTATGCTATATGTGTTAGTGGTTATGAGATATGTGGGTAATGGTTATACGCAAAGTGGTGTCAAAAGGTGTTTGATTATGCTATATGTGTTAGTGGTTATGAAATATGTGGGTAATGGTTATGAGCAAAGTGGTGTCAAATGGTATTTGGTTATGCTATATGTGTTAGTGGTTATGAGATATGTGGGTATATGTGTTAGTGGTTATGAGATATGTGGGTAATTGTTATGAGCAAAGTGATGTCAAATGGTGTTTAGTTATGCTATATGTGTTAGTGGTTATGAGATATGTGGGTAATGATTATGAGCAAAGTGGTGTCAAAGGATGAGGTTATGCTATATGTATTAATGGTTATGAGTTATAAGATATTGGTTATGTAACTAGTGGTTATGAGATATGTGATGTTGGTTATTAGATATGTAACTAGTAGTTATGAGATATGTGATGTTGGTTATGATCAAAGTGGTGTGGTTATGAGTAAAAAGGTGTTAATTATAAGATATGTGATTAGTGGTTATAAGATATGTGATGTTGGTTATGATAAAAAGGTATTGGCTACGAGATGTGTGACTAGTGGTTATGAGATATGTGATGTTGGTTATAACTCAAAGGGACTAGTTATGAGATGTGGTTATGATTTATGTGGGTAGTAGTTATGAGATATGTGATCAATGGTTATGCGATGTGTGATATTTGTTATGTTTAAAGTGGTGTTGGTTATGAGATATGTGATTATGATTATGAAATATGTGATATTAGTTATGAACAAAATGGTGTTGGTTATGAGATGTGGTTATAACTAAGTTATGATCAATTTGATTATAGTTATGAAAAAATATGATTTTAACTCATAACTATAAAAAGTGACCTGTTTAGCAGGTCACTTTTAATGATGTGGCTCAATCCTAGCCATTGATTTTTTATGTACCATACATTTTTTGAACAAAATGTACTATAGACTTTCCCCCTTTCGAGAGCTTCAGTGGCAAACTCGTCTAATATGTCATCTGCATCATAAGCCAAATGGTGCACCTCTTCTAGCCACTTCTTGATATGCTTGTTGTACATCTGTTGGTTCTCTGCATCAGCCAACAGAATCTCTATATCCACAAATGTCTCCTTCAAATTCTGGATGCCAGTGTCAACGTCCTCTCTGCTCACTAAGTTGATTAAAAAAGAGGACAATTTATCAACCATAGCTTGTACGAATGGAGAGATAATGATCGTTAATGCATCCATGTATTTTATTGTGAAAGAAGGAAATGTAAGAAACAAAGTAATATAGATATCAAAAGCAGGTTGAAGTAGCTCTGCAAATTTGGAACAACTTTGGTGGGTAAAAGATATGAAAGGTAAGAAATTGAGTCGAAACGAAGCAATACAGATATCAAAAACAGGTTGAAGAACCTCTACCAACTTGGAACAACTTTGGTTGGTAAAGGGGATAAGAAAGGCAAGAAACAAAACAATACAGATACCAAAAACAGGCTAAAGAACATTTGCAAAATTCAAACAACTTTAGATGATGTGAAAGGTTATAAACTGAGCTAGAATGAAGCAATACAGAGATGAAAACAAACAGTTTGAAGAAGCTCTGCAAATGAGTAGTAGTTGAAGATTGTAAGTTGTCAAAAGCAAATGAGAACGTGATGAAAGAAGTGTATGAAGCAGAGTCCTCCCTGATCTACATTGAAATCATAAAAAAAGAAATAAAAAAAAATTGAAAAAAGGGAGTCAAATAATGGCATCTCATCTCATTGGCCCATTTTCCAGTTAAGTTGTTTGCTACTTTTATTTTATTTTATTTTTTATAGGGTAAATTACAAATACACCTATGAAATTTACTTAAAATATGATCTGTTCTCTATAATTTTGAAAATTACATCCCACTCATTGAAGTTTCAATTTCATAACAAATAATCCCTTTTATTAATAAATTATCAAGACAATTAATAATTTTTAATGATGTCATAAATTTATTTCATTTAATAATTTAGATAAGAGTAATTTTATTATTGTATAGGAGAGCAGTTAAGAATTTTATTTTTTCAATTAATTCTGTTAAATAAAAAATTCTGATAATAGAATATTTGTAATTTTATAAACTACAAAGATAATTCATATTTTAAGTAAACTTCAAGAATGTATTTATAATTTACCATTTTACCATTGTTTTTATTCATTTCTCTGTATTTCAATGGGCATTCTAGCATGGCTATCGATAGAAAAAAAAAAAAGGAGTTGTTAAAGAGTCTCAATTAGGGGTGGGCGCGGGTTAGTTGCGGCCACGGAACCTCCAATCCGCCATCCGTCCGCTAGATTAGCAAATTAGATAAAATCAATCCGCATCCATCCGCCAATCCAGTGGATGTGGATCGAGTGGATTGGCGGGTTAGCAGGATGGATGTGAATTGGTTTGACGATTTAAAATTTTATAAATTTTCAACATAATTCAACTTGTGTACTTTCTCAAAAAAAAAAAAAAAGAGTATTACAATCAATGACTTAAAAAAGTATTACAATCACTGCATACCTCATTCAAAGAAAGAAAGTTTAAAATTTTAGAATATTACAATAACTGTATGTCTCATCCACATATTACAATCACAGCATGCCCCATTCACATAAAACATTACATAAAGTATTACAATTTGTAATTCTTAAAAATAAAAACAATTCAAACCACCAAAATCATGAACAGAGCAGTAATAGAGATTGTATGCCTCTATATTGTTACATCTATAGCTGTTTTTGAAAACAAAAACCAACCAGTATATATCATCTTTTTTATTTATTATTTTTAGAGTTAAATTTAAAACCAAAAAATATAGATAAATAATACATTTATTTTTTTTTAATTCAAAAATATATCCAAGTTGAAAACTCTTTTTCAACAGAATATTTATACTTTTTTTCAATTGAAAATATAAATAGAATATCTAAACAAATTAAAAACACAAAGTCTTACAAATTACTAAGAGTGCTCGCGGTTTGGCGGTTCGGTTGCGGCCAAAGAAATCTCAAATCCGCCATCCGTCCAAAATTAGGCAGATTGAAAAAAATCAATCCGCAACCGTCCACTTATCATCACGCATCAGTCCAAAATGCGGCGGATCGGTTCTGTTCTGTCAGTTTGGGCGGGTTGATATATCCACTGCTCACCCTAGTCTCAATCAATCTTAATGCCCATATAAATGTAGTTTGTAAAGTTTAAGCATTGTTGGTCAACACTAAAAGAAGTGGGTAGAGAGGCTTTATCAATCTTAATGCCTATAAAAATTTAGTTTGTAAAGTTTAAGCATTTTTGGTCAAACATTAAGTGTAATTGGTGGATGTGGTTAGGAACAGATACCAATAGGAGAAATTATTCAAAACACTAGCCCTCACCACCAGCGGCACACTGCTTCCACCATCAACCACCACCGTAGTTTACTAGCTCTGTTTCTCTATCCTTCAAACGTTCTTGTATGTAAGAAAGCACACTCCATCACATATTTTTGTTACAATCCAATTTTTGTTTTTGCTTTATAGATTAAATTTTGGATTTTAATTTTTTTTTTTTTCTAGGATGAGTTTTGAGTTTATTTATTTTTATTTATTTTTTGTTGCGTAACATGTTATGTAGAAAAAAAGAAAAAAAATGAAAAACAAGGTGGCTTAGATTCATAAGCAAACAGAAGAGTGGAGTGACGATTGATGCTAAACGAGAGGAAATCATTATGAAGACAGGAAATGGCTGCAATGCAATAGATACATTTCAAAGAAGCTTCTCAGTGACTTGGATGTTAAAGTTGTTTGTCCTGGTTATATTGACAAAAAGGCCAACCTTTTTTTTTCATTTGTAAATCTTGTGCTCATTTTCTGTCAATCTGTTCAGAAAATCATCAAGAATGTGTTCTTTGTTGTGTAAGAAAATTGAATCTTTGATTGTGCTTTTTGAAGGTCATTTGCAAATAAGCAACGTATACATGCACATGCTGGTATTAGGAACAGAAACCAAATTAATGATTCAATTATAACTTAAATTTGTTATAAAATCTAAGATTGTAGTTGAAGTTAATACAATTTTCTTTACTACTGTAATATCTTTTTTTGAACAATACTACTGTAATATCTAATACAAATTTATAGGCAGTTCAAAATTTAAATTTATTTTAAGCTCACCTAGATCACATTAGTGGACCTATGCCATATCAATAAATCTAGTAAATCAAGGTTCATTCATGTTGATGGTTGTTACTTGTGGGTAGGTCAGTGTGAGCGCCCAATTTCTTTTCTTTTTTTTTTGTTTTTGGAGGGACTTATGTGTAGGTTTTAATAGGTAGATTTTATAATAATTAATGGCATTTTTTATCAAGCACTATTACAAAAAGTCACTAATTTTCAATTTTTAGCGACAGTTTGAAAAATTCGTCACAAAAAAGTCACTAATTGTAAGTTTTAGCGACAATTTATAAAAATCGTGACAAAAAAAGGTACTAATTATTAATTTTTAGCGATATATGCAAAAAAATCATAACAAAAAATTATTTTAAGCGGCGATTTTATTAAGACTTATTTTCAATTGGACTTGATGGTAATTAAATCCAACTATTAGGACCTATTGATAATTTATCCCTTTTTTTTTTTTTTCCTTCTTTCTTTCTTTCTTTCTTTCTTTATTTTTTTTCTGGTGAGACAAGCAGTTGTGCAACACTTCCCAAGTCAAACACTAGAACAAAAACCACATCAATTATCATTAGATTTGCAAGGAACATGCATTCTCTACATATTTTTTATTTTATTTTTTTGATAAATAAATTAACACGCATTCTCTACATATAATAGACAAAACCTGAGTTCTACAATAAACTAATTACATTTCATAGATTTCCATTTGAACTTGATTCACAGTTGATAAGAGCAGGAAAAACAGCTTTAAATTTGATCAACATTCTGCTATTAATTAACCATTATAAAGGAAGTAATTTAAATTTACAAAGCATTTAGCCAATATGGCATTTCGAAAGGCACGAATAAAAAAATATGGCATTACATAAGGCATGAATATTGGTAAGCCTAAGAAATCCATTGACTGTTTGTAGCAGCAAAGAAATCCATTATTGAAATTGGAAGGCCATCTCTGCTGCGCCTTAAGGTTGAAGGTTCAAACTGATTTCCTTGTTGATGGATATATGCTTGAGAAACTGGTCATTTAAAATCCGAAATGATGTGACTTCAAAATCCCATATCCATTAGCAAAAGTAAAAAATGATTTCTTCCTGAGAAAAAAACCTGTTTGAAATTAGCAACACATGTTGAAAGACAGAGAGTTTGGTAGATGTTTAACTCTTCCGTTAACAACCTTGCCTTTTCGTTAACTCAAAGGTGGGAATCAACTTTGTATGGTGGCGTGGCGAACAAACTGAAATCTGAATTTGTGTCCAGATTTAATTCGCGCGGACCACCACATAGGACAAATAGCCTGGTGCTACAAGACTACTGAATAATTTTCCCTTTTGGTATCTGTTTCTAACCACATCCACCAATCACATGCAGTGTTGATCAATAATGCTTAAACTTCACAAACTACATTTATATAGGCATTAAGATTGATTGACTCTAACAATTCCTTTTTAGTTTCTATCGATAGTCATGCTAGACTGTCTATTGAAATATAGAGAAATGAATAAAAAAAAAATGATAAATTATAAATACATTCTTAAAATTTATTTAAAATATGAATTATCTTTATAGTTTGAAAAATTATAAATATTTTGTTGTTATAATTTTTTATTTAATAAAATTAACTGAAAAAATAAAATTACTGAATAATTTTTCTAGGAAAAGAGAGAGAGGCCGGCCTCTCACTCTTGTGATTTTTATCTTTCTACTAAATTCTAAGCAAAAAAACAAAAACTTCTTGTTTATATCACCAAGATGATTGTCACAATTTGTATGGATTAAAATCGTTAGAATTCTTAAAGTAATACATTCTCAAAAAGCCGTGTATTGTTTGTGTTGATTAACAATGATTATAATATTAACCAACTAACCCTAGCCTGGTTGGCCAACATGACTTTCTTAAGGGCTTAGGCCTCGTTTAACAAGTAATGATTTTAGTAAAAAAAAGTCAAAAAAATCACTAAAAGAATCAAAAAGCCAACAACCTATACTAAAAAATCAAATATTCTCTTTTCTCTCTACTTTTTGCACATTTTTCGTAAAAAATCAAAAAGTCATCCTAAACATATTAGCTTTTTTTTACATTATATTCTAGTCAAAAAGTTACTAGAAAAGCCTGTTTCCAAATGAGACCTTAATCCCTAGGGGGAAGTCATGGGTTAAATTCTTCATAGGAGGAGTTGAGTTAAGGAGGCAAGCACTTGGTGCTTGGCAAATGGTAAGGTTAACTTCTATAGGTACTAATCTAATAATTAACAACTAACTTTCGTAGATTCAACAAAAAAAAAAATATTAGGTGATCCTGTCATATATTTAATCCGGCCCATTTTCCTGAGTAAGGTATTTCTACAACTTTATTTCCACAATAGGGTGGGTTTTTAATTTATTTCCAACATAGGGTAAAGTGGGTTTTGAAAACACATTTTTTAAAACACGTTTCTTTGATTTAAAAGTTGATTGAAATAATAACAAAAATATCTCATGAGAAATGTGTTTTCAAAACACATTTTTCAATAAGTTATGTTAAAAACTTAATTAAGCAAAAGTGAATACAAAAATTATAAATCACATAAAAATATCTTTTAATTTTTATTTTTAGCTTAAATATTTTTATTTTCTAGTTAAAATATTTTGTATGTATAAAACGGGTTTTGTAATCTTGCTTTTTATTGTTTATAAAATATGTTTACAAAACATGTTTTTACGTTTATTCTTTTTGAAAACATTAAAAAGGTGTAATCACGTTTTTACACTCTTTTTAAAAATAAAAAAAATAATAACATAAAAATATTAGTCATTTTTTAATATTTCAACTTAAGTGTATGGACTAAAAAAAATTGAAGTGTACTTGATAAATGGATCAGTAGCTATTATTGTCAACCAATTGAAATGTCATTATTGATCTTGTTTAGTATTTTTTTTAATTTTTTTAGAAAATCGGTAAAAAAAAATTATTTACCGATTGTAAAACTAGAACAATTATTTCGTCCCCCAAACTTAATATTTGACCTTTTAAACTTAATTTTCATGTACAAGCTAAATAAACTAAAAATTAGTTATAAGGACTATTAGTCAACATAACTAAAATTACAAGTATAGAGTTTCACAATTACAAAGATAATTGAAACACAACCTCCCACAATCTCACCGTAGCACACTTAACTTCACACACAATACTAAATTATGGGAAAACTGATATAATTTAGGACACACGTGAAGTTCTAATCCTCGCTCAAATTGGGAATCACAGAGTCCGAATAATCCGAAAGCTCAGGGTGTCAGAGATAAGTGTAGGATCTGTTGGAAATGGTAGAAAAATTCTGGGTAAAACCAAAATTTTTTCTCAAGTTTGGTCTATTTTTTAGGTGGGCCCCGAGCGTCGATTTACTCGGGTCAAAGTGGTAACGCGCTCTATGCCGCGTTGTGATTCACGTGGTATATTTGGTTGCTCAAAACCATTACCGAGTGAATGGGAAATTGAAGCCAAAGTGTGCTCCATGGAAATGGAGTTTTGGTGGAAATTCCTTAAGGTTGTAAATTGGCTTGTCCCACATTGATTTGGTGGGAAGTTTTGAAAGGGTTTATAAGGCATGGGTTTGGTACTTGGGGTGTGCCTCAAGGGGTACCCAAGTGTTTTAGAGGGAGAGGTTATGGGCAAAATGAGCTAGACCCATTTGGACACAAAAATCACCACACGCACGTCGCCGTCCGATCGGGCTGGGCTGGGCCTGGGCTTGGGTGTGTGGTTGGGTTTGTTCAGCCCAATACTAATCTTTTTGGGCAAAAAACATTTGAATTTATTTTTAATTTTTGGTAAAATAAAATCCATAATTCAAATTAACCGGAAATAATCTGGTTCGGTTTTTTCTGTACATCCAAACAGGGCCCTTCCGTTTTTTGAACCCAACAGCTCGAAATCTGTTCGAATTTCAAACCAAACAGTGCCTAAACAGTTTGTATCTGTTTAATTCAAATTGAACAGGTACAGTACCTGTTTAATTCAAAATGGAAAGCCACCAATCCATCTATAAATAGACTAAGCCCCCCCATTTGGAGATATACTCCAATTTTCGTACTCCATCTTCTGCTATAATTTATTCTTCATTTTGCATTTAGTTCTTGTTACAGAGAGTATAAACACTTAGTGTGTTCGACGAACGAATAAATTGTAGTGCTGCTTTTATTCGTTGATAGATCATTTTATCCTGGGAGATAGACGTCCAGATTCTGAAAGCACCGTGGAGAGGACGAATCTGTCTTAAGGACACAGTGTTAAACACTAGACTTGATCAGATAGTTATTCAAAAGAAATTAACCAAGTAAGTTTTTTAATTTTTATTCTGATGTTAATTTTTTTTTTATTTAATCAGATTTTAATTTTGTTTTTGTAACAAAATAAAATCTGTTTTTTATTTTTATTTTTTTATTTCGAGTTTGATTTTTGTAATCAAACAAATTCTCTCCTTTTCTTTATTTCTTTATATTCTTGTTGTTGTTTTGTACACAACAGAATTTAATCTTTTTAAATACAGTGAAGATTGTCCAACAATCTTAAGACAGACTCCTTTTTTGGTATCTTCATTGTATTTAATTTTCTGTGTTTTCAAAGTAATATTCTGGTTGGAAAAACAAATAGTGATTTATGCTATTTGACAGATAGTAGTAATATACTGTCTCTTTTCTTTGACAACTAGTAGTAATATACTGGTGTCATTAACAATTGCAGAATATTATTTGATATTACAGAAAATTATTGTGATATTTTATTCTTCTAGTTTTAGTAACAAGGAAAATAAAATTATTTTGTTGTTATAATTTATTTTCTGGTTTTAGTAACTAGAAAATTAATTTGTGTTTTAATTTTTTCTGATTTTTGTAATCAGAGATTATGGCTACTACAACTGAAACTGCATCTGGCAGTGGTACTCCTATTGTTACACCTACATCGGTCTCTATCCAGAACCATGTTCATGTACCAATCAATCATGGAGAAAAATCGGAAAAATTTAACGGTACCGAGTTTAAGAGATGGCAGCAGAAGATGCTGTTCTATCTTACAACTCTTAATTTGGCCCGGTTTCTCCATGAAGAGGCTCCAGCACTTAAAGAGGGTGAAAGTGATCGGCAAGTTGTTACCGCTGTAGATGCTTGGAAACATTCAGATTTCCTGTGCAGAAACTATATCCTAAATGGCCTTGACAATATGCTGTATAATGTATACAGTCCTCTAAAACAGCAAACGAATTGTGGGATTCTTTGGAGAAGAAATACAAGACAGAAGATGCCGGCACGAAGAAATTTGTCGTCGGTAAATTTCTGGATTTTGTTATGGTAGACTCCCAAACGGTAATATCTCAAGTTCAAAGTTTTCAAATAATTTTGCATGATATTCATTCAGAAGGTATGTCTCTTAGCGAGTCATTCCAAGTCGCTGCTTTAGTGAAAAAGTTACCACGGGCTTGGAAAGATTTCAAAAATTATTTAAAACATAAACGCAAAGAGATGACCATGGATGAGTTGATTGTAAGATTAAGAATTGAGGAAGATAACCGAAAGGCTGAAAAGAGGAATGGGAAAAATCCTATTGAGTCCAAGGCTAATGTGGTTGAACAAGTTCATAAACCACATAACAAAAAGAGGAAGTTTACTGGAGATGGTCCTAAACAAGGCGACAACAATGGCAACAAGAAGTTCAAAGGAAAATGCTATAATTGTGGCAAGACTGGACATCGAGCTTCTGACTGCCGCCGCCTTAAGAAGGATCATAGAAGTACAAGTAAGAAGACCACCAATCAGGCCAATGTAACAGAATTGGATTACATCTCTGACGGAGTGAATGACATCAACCTCTCTGCTGTGGTGTCTGAGGCTAACTTGGTTGGAAATCCCAAAGAGTGGTGGGTTGACACTGGAGCAACTCGTCACATTTGTGCGGACAAGAAGATGTTCACTACCTACAATGAGGCTGCAAATAGTGAACAACTTTTCATGGGAAATTCTTCTACTTCTACTGTGGCTGGACAAGGAAAAGTTATCTTGAAGATGACATCAGGGAAAAAACTGACCCTCAACAACGTACTGCATGTACCTGACATCCGGAAGAATTTAGTTTTTGGGTCTTTGTTAAGTAAAAATGGTTTTAGGCTTGTATTTGAGTCTGATAAATTTGTATTAACAAAGAGTGGTATGTATGTTGGTAAGGGATACATGAGTGATGGCCTCTTTAAGTTGAATGTAATGACAGTTGTACCGAAAGTTGCTATGAATAAGAATAACACATCTTTTGTTTATATTCTTGAGTCAAATTTATGGCATGGTAGATTAGGACATGTGAATTTTGATGCTTTGCGTAGATTAATTGGTTTAGATTATATACCAAAGTTTGAAATTAATCCTAATCATAAATGTGAAATTTGTGTAGAAGCGAAACTAACTAAGGCTCCATTTAAATCGGTTGAAAGGAGAACCGAACCTCTAGAATTAACTCATACTGATGTATGTGATTTAAAATTTATTCAAACTAGAGGAGGCAAAAAGTATTTCATAACATTTATCGATGATTGCACAAGATATTGTTATGTTTATTTACTTAGAAGTAAAGATGAAGCCTTAGAAATGTTTAAACTCTACAAAACGGAAGTTGAAAATCAACTTGGTAAAACCATTAAAATGGTTAGAAGTGATAGGGGTGGTGAATATGATGCACCATTAAATGAATTTTGTGCACAACATGGCATTATTCACCAAACTACAGCCCCTTATTCTCCACAATAAAATGGAATTGCTGAAAGGAAGAATAGATACCTCAAAGAAATGATGAATGCCATGTTACTAAGTTCAGGTTTACCACAGAACTTGTGGGGGAAAGCAATATTGTCTACTAATTATGTTCTTAATAGAATACCCCACAACAAAACCAACAGCACTCCTTATGAATTGTGGAAAGGTCGACCGCCTTCCTACAAATACTTAAAAGTGTGGGGGTGTTTGGCAAAAGTTGAAGTTCCTGTTCCTAAAAAGACTAAGATTGGACCAAAAACAGTAGACTGTGTGTTTATTGGTTATGCTCAGAATAGTAGTGCATATCGGTTTCTGACTTATAAATCAAAAATACCTGTTATAAATGTGAACACTATTATAGAGTCAAGGAATGCTGTGTTTTTTGAACATGTCTTTCCTTACAAGAAAGGACAGGAATTAAGTTCACAGAAAAGAACTTATGATTGTACACAAAGTCAAGAGACTAATGACAATCAAACACAAGAGGCTAGTAATAGTCTCGACCAACAGGATTTAACTAATGATGAACCAAGATGAAGTAAGAGAACGAGAACATCAAAATCCTTTGGTCCAGATTTTCTGACATACTTGTTAGAAAATGAACCTCAAAGCTTTAAGGCATCAATGACAAGTCCTGAAGCACCTTTGTGGAAAGAGGCTGTTTATAGCGATCCCGGGTTTACCCTTGTTATACCGTGATCCGGACATGTGTCCGTGGATGTTGGTAGTTATTTATTATCTTGTTTGCATCCTTTTTACTTCGTATTTGAGTTATAGGATGTGTTGGGCGGATTTGTTACAGGTTGGTTGAGTTTAGAAACCAAAACTAGTTGCCCAGATTTTTGGCCTGTACGCTCGAGCGGGGATTTTGGCGCTCGAGCGGAGATTACACCCTTTCAGTATTTTCCTGTGCAGCGTTGTACGCTCGAGCGTAGGGTTGGGAGCTCGAGCGGGGGTCTGGCTCTGCAAAAGTGCTGAGCGAGTGCATTCTGCGCTCGAGCGGGAGGTTGGCCGCTCGAGCGGAAGTCTGTGAGTGGCCGCTCGAGCGGGGTGTTTTACGCTCGAGCGGAAGACTGGGTTTAAATCCCGAAATTGTGACTTTTCAAATCACTTTTTCACTTTCTCTTCTCTCTCTTACTTTTCCAAAATCACCATTGTTGAGCCTCTCACTCTAGACTCTACCTTCTCTCTAGGTTTTGATCTAGTAGGAGTGATTTACTCACCTTTGGCCTTTACAAAAAAGTTGTTGATCGTCGAGGGCTTCATTTTAATCTGAAAATCTCGGGTTTTGGAGCACGTCGGGTTTTGTCGTCTTCTCCTTTGGAACTCCGAATTTGAGGTAGGGATAACCTACTCCTCTCTATGGGTTTTGTCTTTAAATTTTGGCATTTTGAGATGTTGGGCTTGGTTTGGTAATCTTGTAAAGGTTTGGGGCTTTTGTGTAATTTTTACAAAGGTTGGGGTTTTATTCATAATAAACCTAGATGCATGTTTGGCATAGAAAAATGGAATGATTGTTGAATCATTGATGAAAATGGGACCTAAGGGTTGAAATAGTAATTATGGAAAATGGCCTAATTACATTGTTTAATTAATTGGGATAATTAATTGGTGAGAAATGAGGAAATGAAATGTTGATTGAATATCCATTTGTGCATTTAATTTCTGTTTTAGAAATAACTGCTTTAGGCTATCGGTGGAGGATAGTCGAGATTGTTGTAGACAATGCATGATGATTAGGTAAACGGAAACTAATCAATGGAATGTGTCATGGAACTTGACGGTGGATAGAATACATTAATTGTGTGTATTGTGTGATTGTATATAGAACCAATGTGTTTATATACGTTATGTGTAGAGGAGGAGATAGGGGATGTACTCCGCGGTTTAGGGGAAGATAGGGGATGTACCTCTAAACCGGATAGGTATTGGGAGGAGATAGGGGATGAACTCCGTAGACAGAGCTCATATGCTTGTCTAGAGAAGTGAAGATAGAGCTCATATGCTTATCTTTGTGAAGTGTGGATACAGCTTATATGCTTATCTGAGGATATTGTTGTTATACATATCTGTGGAAATGATGATAGAGCTAGCATGCCTATCTGTTGAAAAAGGGAAAATGAAAAGTAATTGGGACTTGTAAGTCGTTGACATAAATATGTAATTTATGTGATTGTATCAGTGTTGACCAACTATCAATTGCTAATGTTTTAGTCATTGTCCATGGTTGGTTTAGTGTATTTCTACTGGGCTGTGGCTCACCCTATATGGGAATATCATTTTCAGGTGCAGGAAGCATGCCACCTCCAAGGACATAGCTGGGAGGCTAGTGGCGGGCATAGTTTTGTCGTTTTACTTTTGATGTATTACATGTAATTTCAAGCCAAGGGCTTAATGTGTAAACGAGTTAGAACTCTTTGTTGTAACCAAGTGTTAACTTGGAAAGCTGTAAGCCCGTAGGGCATTTTGTTATGAGGTTAATATGTAATACTTATGACTTGGAATTCTAATGAATGAAAGGAATGCAGTTAGTTTAAATGTAAATGCATGTCTTATCTGATGGGTTTATTGTTATTATTTTGAGGGCGTTACAACTTGGTATCAGAGCGTACCGGGTTCGAATACTTTGGGTACGTGGGAAGTGATTAGGATCACAATGGGTTTGTCTCGCTTGATAGAGGCGTATATGTAGTACCATATGCTATGTGTTTATTTGATAACATGCTTATGTGACTATGTGGGTATGGGATTTAATTTCTAGGATATTGATTGGATCCTTGAGTTTCTGGGAGTCTTGTTGGAAAAGCACTTGATCAATGCTGTTTCTAACTGGAACTCTAGTAACGTCTCGGGACTATCATTATCCGGAAATGAAGTTCGTAAGTGCTTATGTGTTTATGTGCTTATGTGGAGTGAATTACAGTTATCCATGCATTAGGACGTGAGTGTTTAGTTTCGGCACATTTATGAATGTGCTAACGTTCTGTGTTACCTTTATTAGGATGTCAGGACGAGGAAGAGGTGCTAGGCGTGGTAGACCTGCGAGGCAGGAAGTACCGTTACAGGGTGAGATTCCGGCAGTGCAGGAGGGAGTTGGGCAGGCCAATGTGGCCGAGCCAGTAGGTCAGCAGGCTATGGGTGCCTTGGCCAGAGAGATAGTAGGAGCTTTGGGTATTCTTAGAGTTGGGAATCAGGCAGCTGAGGCAGGGCCTTCCTTCTTGAAGAGGGAGTTCTTTCGGTGTAATCCGGACGAGTTTATCGGGGATCCTAAAGAGCCGCTTAAGGCGGATGAATGGCTCGAACAGACAACGAAGATGTTTGAGATGCTTGGCATCGAGGACGGAGCACTGAAAGTGACCTTGGCATCCTTCCAACTGAAGGGAGATGCGGGTCAATGGTGGAAGTACGAGAAAGCTCGTGTTGGTGGTACTTGGGAGGCGTTTGTGAATGCTTTTCAGGAGAGGTTTTTATCAGCAGCAGCTAGGGAGAAGCTGAGGGATCAGTTTAGCCGGCTAAATCAGCAGGGCTTGTCAGTAGCCGAGTTTGAGGCTACTTTTACCAGTCTGTCTAGGTTTGCACCTGAACTGGTGGCGTCTGAGGAACGCCGTTGCTATGAGTTTGAGCGGAAGTTGAGGCGGGGCCTCAAGTTGAGAATTGGTGGGTCTTATATTCGAGAGTATAGACACCTAGTGGACGCTGCAGCTCATATGGAGCTTATGATGCAGGAGGAGGATGAGGGGCAGAGAGGCTCCAAGAGGAGCCAGGATAGTCAGAGTGATGGCAGGAGGCAGAGGGGTTCTAACCCTCAGCAGTCGCAGGGTGGTGTTGCTAGATCGACCTTCCCAGTGCCGAGTGCAGGCTCCGGGAGAGGTGGTCAGGGGGAATTCACTTGTTACAAGTGTGGCCAGTTGGGTCACAAGGTTTCTGTTTGCCCGCAGAAGGGTGGGGGTCAGAAAGCTGCTTCTTCTTCAGCTAGACCGCAGAGTCAGAGTTTGGGCAGGGGGCAGCTCTTGACTTGTTATCAGTGTGGACAACCTGGGCACATGAAGAGGTTTTGCCCACAGTTGAGTGCCACTTCGGGAGCGTCTGGTTCTAGGCAGACGC
Source organism: Camellia sinensis (assembly GCF_055761805.1). Taxonomy (NCBI): domain Eukaryota; kingdom Viridiplantae; phylum Streptophyta; class Magnoliopsida; order Ericales; family Theaceae; genus Camellia; species Camellia sinensis. The sequence goes on from NC_138962.1 coordinate 107,974,966, forward strand.
AGGGTTTTCAGCCAGCTCAGTCTGTGCAAGCCTCGAGGGCCAATCCGGGAGCTTCGTCATCCCAGTCTGTGCAGCAGTCTTTTGCTCCGAGAGGTGAGCAGGTAGACCAGGGGCCTACGGGGCGCGTGTATGCTGTTACCGCGCAGGATTTAGTACCGGCTCCATCAGTGGTGAGAGGTACTTTTCTGTTTTGCAACTCGGTTGCTAATGTGTTGATAGACACGGGTGCATCTCATTCTTTTGTATCTACTGCATTTGCATCTGTTTTGGAATTGGAGTTAGCACAGTTAGCATCTCCTATTTGTGTGGTATCGCCTTTGGGTGGTGAGTTGATTCTGAAACAGGGTGTTAGAGGATGTGATATAGAGGTCGCCGACTATAGGCTTCCTTTTCCGTTTGTTGTCATGCCCATGAAGGGTTTTGATGTTATTTTGGGTATGGACTGGTTATCGTCATACCGAGCTGTTATTGATTGCTACCGCCAGAGGGTTACATTGTGTACCTTGAGCGGGGAGTGGTTCCATTTTTTGGGAGACCGGGTTGGTAGTGTTTTGCCACCAGGGTATGATTCGCGAGGGCGAAGTGAGCTTAGTAGTCTACTTACCAGCTTTGAGAGTGGTGAGAGTAGTGAGACCCAGGTTGTGTTACCGAGGGTGGTTTGTGAGTATTCGGATGTCTTTCCCGAAGATCTTGTTAGTTTGCCACCTCACCGAGAGATAGAGTTCTCTATTGATTTAGTGCCTGGTACGGCGCCGATTTCTATGGCACCTTACCGTTTTGCTCCAGCAAAGTTGGTTGAGTTGAAAGTTCAGCTCCAGGAATTGCTAGATAAGGGCTTTGTTCGCCCTAGTGTTTCACCGTGGGGAGCACCGGCCCTCTTTGTTAAAAAGAAAGATGGTGCCTTGAGATTGTGTATAGACTACCGGAAGTTGAATCGGGCTACGGTTAAGAATAAGTACCCTATGCCCCGTATAGATGATTTGTTTGACCAGTTGAAGGGTTCCCGTTGTTTCTCTAAGATAGACTTGAGATCGGGTTACCATCAGTTGAGGGTCAGGGAGGAAGATATTCCTAAGACGGCATTCCGTACGCGGTATGGCCATTATGAGTTTTTGGTGATGCCATTCGGACTTACCAATGCACCGGCAGTCTTTATGGACTTGATGAACCGGATTTTCCGGGAGTTCTTAGACCGATTTGTGGTCGTTTTCGTGGACGATATCCTTATCTATTCGTCTTCTGAGGAAGAGCACGAGGCACACTTGAGAGTGGTGCTTGAGTTACTTAGAGCCCATAGGCTGTATGCCAAGTTTGGGAAGTGTGAGTTCTGGCTGGGAGAAGTCAAATTCTTAGGCCACGTGGTATCCGGGGAAGGGGTGTCTGTTGATACATCCAAGGTTGAGGCAGTGCAAGATTGGGCACAGCCTAAGAGTGTGTTTGAGATCCGCAGTTTTCTGGGATTAGCTGGGTATTACCGTCGGTTTGTGAAAGATTTCTCCAGGTTAGCGTCACCGTTGACTAGACTAACTCGGAAGGGAGTCAAGTTTGTGTGGAGTGAGACTTGTGAAAAGTCGTTCCAAGAGTTGAAAATTAGATTGACCACCGCTCCGGTGTTGATTATTCCGGAGAGAGGGTTGGGTTATGCGGTTTATTGTGATGCTTCACGAGAGGGTTTGGGTTGTGTGTTGATGCAAGAGGGGAAAGTGGTAGCTTATGGCTCACGTCAGTTGAAAATACACGAGAAGAATTACCCCACACACGACCTAGAGTTAGCAGCTGTGATTTTTGCCTTGAAAATCTGGAGGCACTACCTTTATGGTGAGAGGTTCGAGGTATTCTCGGATCACAAGAGTTTGAAGTATCTGTTTACACAGAGAGACTTGAATCTGAGGCAGAGGAGATGGATGGAGTTCATCGAGGATTATGATTTTGAGTTGCATTATCATCCGGGAAAGGCCAATGTTGTGGCCGATGCCCTTAGTAGGAAAACCATTAGTGATGTAGCTTGTATAGCCATCCGGGAATGGGTGATGTTGGGAGCACTTGGCGAGTTTGATTTGCTACTGGGCGAATCTGTCGAGGCTGCGGCCTTGTTTTCTGTTGTGGTGCAGCCTACACTTGTGACTAGAGTGTTAGAGGCACAGAGAGGTGACCTTGAGGTAGAATCCCTCCGAGAGAAGATCTCCAGTGGGAAAGTTGAGAAGGGTTTGACGGTGTATCCCGACCTGAGTGTGAGATACCGAGACCGTTTGTTTGTACCGGAGGCTTGCCGTGAGGAAGTACTCCGAGAGTTTCACCATTCACGCCTTGCGGTGCATCCGGGAGGTACTAAGATGTATCAGGATTTGGGTCGCCAGTTTTGGTGGCGGGGTATGAAAAGAGATGTGGCTATTTTCGTATCGAAGTGCCTTACTTGCCAGCAAGTGAAGGCCGAGCATCAGAGGCCAGCGGGTTTGTTGCAACCCTTGCCTATTGCCGAGTGGAAGTGGGAGCATGTCACTATGGACTTCGTTGTAGGTCTTCCGAGGACTCAGCGGGGTAGTGATGCTATTTGGGTGGTTGTAGACCGGTTGACTAAGTCGGCGCACTTTATTCCTATGCGCGTGAGAGATTCGGTAGATCATCTTGCCGACCTGTATATTCGGGACGTAGTGAGATTGCACGGGGTCCCAGTGACGATTGTCTCAGATAGAGATCCTCGTTTTACTGCTAGGTTGTGGCAGAGTTTGCAGAGTGCGTTGGGCACTAAGTTGACCTTTAGTACGGCTTATCATCCTCAGACTGACGGGCAGTCCGAGCGTACTATTCAGATCCTCGAGGATATGCTTCGGGGTTGTGTCCTGGACTTTAGCGGGACGTGGGAGAGGCACTTGCCATTGGTAGAGTTTGCCTACAACAACAGTTTTCAGTCTAGCATTGGTATGGCACCATTTGAGGCCTTGTATGGCCGACCGTGTAGGTCTCCAGTGTGTTGGGCCGAGGTGGGTGATGCACCTTTGTTGGGTCCAGAGTTAGTTAGGGAGACGACGGAGAAAGTTGAGCTTATCCGTAGGAGGCTTGTTACAGCCCAGAGTCGACAAAAGAGTTATGCCGACCGTAGGAGGAGGCCTTTGGCGTTTGAGGTAGGTGATCATGTTTTTCTGAAAATATCACCTAGGCGAGGCCTGATGAGGTTTGGCCTGATGAGGTTTGGGAAGAGTGGGAAGTTATCCCCTCGGTTTATTGGTCCTTTTGAGATCCTTGAGAAGATAGGTGAGGTTGCTTATCGGTTAGCCTTACCGCCGCAGTTGTCCGGAGTGCATGACGTGTTTCATGTGAGTATGCTTCGGAAGTATGAGCCAGATCCATCACATGTGCTGGATTGGAGCGATTTAGAGGTAGATGAGGATGCCTCGTATGAGGAGAGACTGGTTCGGGTCTTGGATAGGCGGGATCAGGTCCTGCGTGGTAAGACCATTCCTTTGGTGAAAGTCTTGTGGAAACATCACGGAGTGGAGGAAGCCACTTGGGAACGTGAGTTGGAAGTCCGAGAGAAATATCCGGACTTGTTTGTTGTTATGTAATCTTATATTTAAATTTTACATCTTGTTGAACTTAAGAGCTTTGATACATGTCTTAAGTTGTGAAACATTGAGAATGTTTTGATTATTGGTAGTATGTTTTGGAACTTGCCTCATATGGAAGTTGAATGTAACATTATATCTGTTGAATATATTGTTGAAATTGGAAGGATAGTGCATAATGTTGATGCATGTTGAAAGTACATATGTTGTTTACATATTGTGATATGTCTCTTGTTTAAGGGATGGGATGACCGGTAATGGGTCGAATTGTTGAATGTTAAAATGTAACATTGTTTAAAATGGAGGAAAACTTGTTTTTGAAAACTTGTGTTTAATTTCGGGGACGAAATTCTTTAAGGGGGGGAGGTTATAGCGATCCCGGGTTTACCCTTGTTATACCGTGATCCGGACATGTGTCCGTGGATGTTGGTAGTTGTTTATTATCTTGTTTGCATCCTTTTTACTTCGTATTTGAGTTATAGGATGTGTTGGGCGGATTTGTTACAGGTTGGTTGAGTTTAGAAACCAAAACTAGTTGCCCAGATTTTTGGCCTGTACGCTCGAGCGGGGATTTTGGCGCTCGAGCGGAGATTACACCCTTTCAGTATTTTCCTGTGCAGCGTTGTACGCTCGAGCGTAGGGTTGGGAGCTCGAGCGGGGGTCTGGCTCTGCAAAAGTGCTGAGCGAGTGCATTCTGCGCTCGAGCGGGAGGTTGGCCGCTCGAGCGGAAGTCTGTGAGTGGCCGCTCGAGCGGGGTGTTTTACGCTCGAGCGGAAGACTGGGTTTAAATCCCGAAATTGTGACTTTTCAAATCACTTTTTCACTTTCTCTTCTCTCTCTTACTTTTCCAAAATCACCATTGTTGAGCCTCTCACTCTAGACTCTACCTTCTCTCTAGGTTTTGATCTAGTAGGAGTGATTTACTCACCTTTGGCCTTTACAAAAAAGTTGTTGATCGTCGAGGGCTTCATTTTAATCTGAAAATCTCGGGTTTTGGAGCACGTCGGGTTTTGTCGTCTTCTCCTTTGGAACTCCGAATTTGAGGTAGGGATAACCTACTCCTCTCTATGGGTTTTGTCTTTAAATTTTGGCATTTTGAGATGTTGGGCTTGGTTTGGTAATCTTGTAAAGGTTTGGGGCTTTTGTGTAATTTTTACAAAGGTTGGGGTTTTATTCATAATAAACCTAGATGCATGTTTGGCATAGAAAAATGGAATGATTGTTGAATCATTGATGAAAATGGGACCTAAGGGTTGAAATAGTAATTATGGAAAATGGCCTAATTACATTGTTTAATTAATTGGGATAATTAATTGGTGAGAAATGAGGAAATGAAATGTTGATTGAATATCCATTTGTGCATTTAATTTCTGTTTTAGAAATAACTGCTTTAGGCTATCGGTGGAGGATAGTCGAGATTGTTGTAGACAATGCATGATGATTAGGTAAACGGAAACTAATCAATGGAATGTGTCATGGAACTTGACGGTGGATAGAATACATTAATTGTGTGTATTGTGTGATTGTATATAGAACCAATGTGTTTATATACGTTATGTGTAGAGGAGGAGATAGGGGATGTACTCCGCGGTTTAGGGGAAGATAGGGGATGTACCTCTAAACCGGATAGGTATTGGGAGGAGATAGGGGATGAACTCCGTAGACAGAGCTCATATGCTTGTCTAGAGAAGTGAAGATAGAGCTCATATGCTTATCTTTGTGAAGTGTGGATACAGCTTATATGCTTATCTGAGGATATTGTTGTTATACATATCTGTGGAAATGATGATAGAGCTAGCATGCCTATCTGTTGAAAAAGGGAAAATGAAAAGTAATTGGGACTTGTAAGTCGTTGACATAAATATGTAATTTATGTGATTGTATCAGTGTTGACCAACTATCAATTGCTAATGTTTTAGTCATTGTCCATGGTTGGTTTAGTGTATTTCTACTGGGCTGTGGCTCACCCTATATGGGAATATCATTTTCAGGTGCAGGAAGCATGCCACCTCCAAGGACATAGCTGGGAGGCTAGTGGCGGGCATAGTTTTGTCGTTTTACTTTTGATGTATTACATGTAATTTCAAGCCAAGGGCTTAATGTGTAAACGAGTTAGAACTCTTTGTTGTAACCAAGTGTTAACTTGGAAAGCTGTAAGCCCGTAGGGCATTTTGTTATGAGGTTAATATGTAATACTTATGACTTGGAATTCTAATGAATGAAAGGAATGCAGTTAGTTTAAATGTAAATGCATGTCTTATCTGATGGGTTTATTGTTATTATTTTGAGGGCGTTACACTGTTAATAATGAAATTGAATCTATTATGCAAAATCTTACTTGGGAATTGGTGGATCTTCCACCAGGTTCTAAACCTCTTGGATACAAATGGATATTCAAGAGAAAAATGAAAGCAGATGGTTCAATTGACAAGTATAAAGCAAGACTTGTTGTTAAAGGTTACAGACAAAAGGAAGGTCTGGACTATTTTGACACATATTTCCCTGTGACAAGAATAACATCCATTCGCATGCTTATTTCTATAGCAGCGTTGTTTAATTTAGAAATACATCAAATGGATGTTAAGACAGCTTTCTTAAACAGTGATCTAAATGAAGAGATCTATATGGAGCAACCCGAAGGGTTTGTAGTATCAGGACAAAAAAAAAAGTTTGTCGACTTGTAAAATCCCTTTATGGATTAAAACAAGCACCTAAGCAATGGCATGAAAAATTTGATCATGCAATGCTTACTAATGGGTTTAAGATAAACGAATGTGACAAATGCGTGTATGTTAAAAACACTGACCAAGGATATGTCATAGTTTGTCTTTATGTGGATGACATGCTTATCATTGGAAGCAGTCAAAACATGATCAAATCAACTAAGCAGATGCTTAACAAAAGATTTGATATGAAAGATATGGGGGTCGCAGATGTTATATTAGGAATGAAAATTACTAAAACATCTGACGGATATGCATTATCTCAATCACATTATATTGAGAAAATTCTTGGTAAATTTATCAAGGATGATATGAATTTAGCTAGAACACCTGTAGACGTCAATCTTTACTTATCGAAAAATAAAGGTGATGCAGTGTCTCAGTTAAAATACTCCCAAATCATTGGAAGCCTAATGTACCTAATGAATTGTACTCGTCCTGATATAGCTTATGCTATCAGTAAATTGAGTAGGTACACTAGTAACCCCGAAGAAGACCATTGGAAAGCGATCATTCGGGTTCTTAGATATCTAAGATTCACCCGTGATCATGGTTTGAACTTTACTCGATATCCAGCAGTACTTGAAGGTTATTGTGATGCAAATTGGATATCGGATACTAAAGATTCAAAATCCACAAATGGATATGTCTTTACTCTAGGAGGCGCTGCTGTTTCTTGGAAATCTACGAAACAAACTCGCATCGCACGATCCACAATGGAATCCGAGTTCATTGCTTTGGACAAAGCAGGAGAAGAAGCAGAATGGCTTCGTCACTTCTTAGAAGTCATTCCAATATGGCCCAAACCTGTGCCAGCTATTTGCATTCATTGTGATAGTCAATCTGCAATAGGCAGGGCACATAATCATATGTATAATGGTAAGTCACGACATATTCGTCGTCGACATAATACCGTAAGGCAATTGTTGTCAAACGGAATAATCTCAATAGATTATATAAAATCTAAAGAGAATATTGCGGATCCATTAACAAAAGGTTTGACAAAAGAGCTAGTGTATAGTTCATCGAAGGGGATGGGATTAAAGCCTATTACATAAGAGTCGTCATAATGGTAACCCTACTTATATGACTGGAGATCCCAAGAACTAAGTTCAAAGGGACAACTAAGTTATGTATGGCTCACCAGAAATCACCAAGGGATTAAAAATTCCCTACCCATTCCTATGGTGAGAGTGATATCTGCAACATATGTTGTATGCAGGGGTATAAGGATAAGCTTTGCTTTTAACAATTACTTATATCTTGATTAAGGTATAAAATCAAGACGAGTATAAGGAGATACTCATAATAAGAATCACCTATATGAGTGTTGAACTGGGGCCGGTTCTATGAGAATGAAAAGGCTAAATTCTCTAGAAACGCTTATGAAAACCAGGCGCGTTCAAGGCCAAAATGAACACAACAGTGAGAACCACGATGTGTTAGAATATATTTTGTGTGAAATCTATTGTCTTGGCTTACACAAATGACTAAACAATTCAAGGCATCGCGTCCATTGGTTAGCCAGTAAGTCCGATAGGTTATCACTAGGGAAGGTTCAAGGCCGAAAACTGTCTATCCTGATGCAAGATATTTTCGACTTATACTCTTTCGTTAAAGTCTACATATTGTTGCATTTCCGTTGTCATCAAATTCCATTCATGTGGGGGATTGTTGGAAATGGTAGAAAAATTCTGGGTAAAACCAGAATTTTTTCTCAAGTTTGGTCTATTTTTTAGGTGGGCCCCGAGCGTCGATTTACTCGGGTCAAAGTGGTAACGCGTTCTATGCCACGTTGTGATTCACGTGGTATATTTGGTTGCTCAAAACCATTACCGAGTGAATGGAAAATTGAAGCCAAAGTGTGCTCCATGGAAATGGAGTTTTGGTGGAAATTCCTTAAGGTTGTAAATTGGCTTGTCCCACATTGATTTGGTGGGAAGTTTTGAAAGGGTTTATAAGGCATGGGTTTGGTACTTGGGGTGTACCCCAAGGGGTACCCAAGTGTTTTAGAGGGAGAGGTTATGGGCAAAATGGGCTAGACCCATTGGACCCAAAAATCACCACATGCGCACGCGCCGCCGTCCGTTCGGTCGGGCGGGCTGGGCTGGGCTTGGGCGCTGGTGTGGGGTTGGGCTTGTTCGGCCCAATACTAATCTTTTTGGGCCAAAAACATTTGAATTTATTTTTATTTTTTAGTAAAATAAAATCCATAATTCAAATTAACCAGAAATAATCTGGTTCGGTTTTTTCAAACAAAACAGTGCCTAAACAGTTTGTATCTGTTTAATTCAAATTGAATAGGTACAGTACCTATTTAATTCAAAATGGAAAGCCACCAATCCATCTATAAATAGACTAAGCCCCCCCATTTGGAGATATACTCCAATTTTCGTACTCCATCTTCTGCTATAAATTTATTCTTCATTTTGTATTTAGTTTTTGTTACAAAGAGTATAAACACTTAGTGTGTTCGACGAACGAATAAATTGTAGTGCTGCTTTTATTCGTTGATAGATCATTTTATCCTGGGAGATAGACGTTCAGATTCTGAAAGCACCGTGGAGAGGACGAATCTGTCTTGAGGACATAGTGTTAAACACTGGACTTGATCAGATAGTTATTCAAAAGAAATTAACCAAGTAAGTTGTTTAATTTTTATTCCGATTTTAATTTTTGTTTATTTAATTAGATTTTAATTTTGTTTTTGTAACAAAATAAAATCTTTTTTTTTTTATTTCGAGTTTGATTTTTGTAATCAAGCAAATTCTCTCCTTTTCTTTATTTCTTTATATTCTTGTTGTTGTTTTGTACACAACAGAATTTAATCTTTTTAAATACAGTGAAGATTGTCCAACAGGATCTTCTATCACTACAAGAAATTGCACTTTTGGCGGCTACTTTTGGCTACAACATCAAATTTTCGTAGCTAAAAGTATATTTTTGGCGACACAGTAATCAATTTCGTTGGGAAAAGTAGACTTTTACCAACGCAATTTACTATCGTCGCTAATTAAACATAACACTGACTAGGCGCCAAAAATATTGGTTGGCGCAAAAATTTCATAAATTTTAGCTACGAGGCTTAATTTTTAGCAACACAATAAGCGTCGCTATTAATGTGCTTACTTTTGGCGACGCCAAGTTGGCATGGGCAAAGAGTTAAACATTTAGCGATGATAATACTATTCGTCGGTAAAAGTTTTGGTAGTGGAATGAGGTGATTTAGTTATTTGTATTTTTATTATATTTTTTCAAAAAATTTTAAATATTCTACTTATTGAATTTTAAAATTAAAGTGATCATCGAATTATATCACAAAATAAACCTGTCAAACTCAAACATGTTCTTAAGTTGAGATGGCTAATTTAAGATAATCTAAACTTTTCCAAAGTGGTTAGATCATCAATTTCAATATCTTTGGTTGTATTTTTAGAAACTTATTTCAAAATTTTTTTTCTAAAAAATTAAAAAAATTAAAAAACATTTGGTGAAAAAATAAAATATACTTATTATTTTTGTATAATTTTATGTTTTGGGAGGTCATAAATAATTTTTAAAATTTTAAAAATATATTTTTGATTTTTATTGTTGTCAAATTAATTTTAAGTTTTTCCAAAAAAAAAAATCTAAAAATTGTTTTTATTGTCCTCATTTTTTTTTTGGTGATCTGCTTATTCAGGCGGTGTGAATGTTCCCTCTCAAAATTCCCTCTTTTTTTCCCCAGGATAGGTAACAAACCCCCTCATCACTCTACCCGATTTTCCATCTTGCACAGCCTTCTCTCATAATTCGTAGGTCCCTACCCTTACAATCGCACATCCGCATAGACGTTTGTTGATTGTCAGGTATAGCGACCCCGGTCTTTTCCCATTTGATTATTGTATCCGGACTTACGTTCCGTAGATTCCGTCATTGTATAATTGTTGTTGTCATTCATCATTTTTCTTATTTTGAGTCTTGGGTTGTGTTGGGAAGATTTGGAGCAGGTTGGTTGAGCTTAGGAACCAAGTCTAGTTGCCCAGATTTTGGCTTGTCCGCTCGAGCGGGGGTTTGGACGCTCGAGCGGGGAATACACCCATCCAGTATGTCCTGTGTAGTGTTGGCCGCTCGAGCGGGGGATTGGACGCTCGAGCGGGAAGTCGTGAGTGACGCTCGAGCGGGAATTTGGGAGCTCGAGCGGGGACCTGTCTGCAAAAACTTCTGGGAGAGTGCATTCGCCGCTCGAGCGGGAGTTTGGCCGCTCGAGCGGGAGTCTGTGAGTGGCGCTCGAGCGGGAGTTTCCACGCTCGAGCGGGGCGACTGGTATAAAAATCCGAGATCCGACTTTCAGGATCATTTTTCATCTCCTTTTTTATTTCAAAACCCTAGAACCGTCTTCTCCCTCTCCCTACACACCTTCTCTCTTAGGTTTGATCTACTTAGAGTGTATTTCTACCCTAAGCCCTTTGTTAAAAAGATAGAGTGGGTCGAGGGCTTCCGTTTAATCTGAACAATCTTGGGTTTGGAGCACTTTGGTTTTCGTCATCTTCTCCATTTGAGTTCTTCGCTTCAAGGTAGGGATTTCCTACTCCATCCTATAAGTTTTGTCCTGAGTTTTGGTATTTTGATATGTTGGGAGTACTTTGGTAATTTTGGGAAAAACCCTAGTTGTATTAATAGATTAATTTGTATAATTAATTTAAAGAAATTGGGGAAATTGGTTAAATGCATGAAATTGAGGAATTCATTGATTAAATGGTGTAGTTGGATAATTAAAATCACTCGCCTATTGAATTGTTGATATATTTATTTCCAGTCTAGAAATAACTGTTTTGGGCTATCGGTGGAGGATAGTCGTGTTTGTTGTAGACATTGCATGTGGATTAGGAATAACTGAAACTAATCACATTGGTTAAGTCATTAATTTCGACTATTGCATTAATACAGAAAATACGTGTATTGATTGAGCATTGCATTTGCATATATATTGTTTTGTGTGGGAGGAGATAGGGGATGTACTCCACGGTTTAGGGGAAGATAGGGGATGGACCTCTAAACCAGATTTTGTTTGGGAGGAGATAGGGGATGGACTCCATTAGCATCACTTTTATGTGTGCTTATTTATATTGAAGTGTTTTATTTGATACAGCACTAAAATGTGTATCAAACTGGAAGTATGAAGTGTTTGATTTGAGCCTGAGTCTCATCTGTTTGTTGACATTGGAAGAATGTGAATATAATATATATAGTTCACTGTTGTAAGTTTGGCCAGGTTCTGAGCCATATTGATAAAGTTGGAAAGTAAAACGTGTCTTAGACAATATTGTCATGAGACTGTAAAATGATGTAATTGATTATCTTGGTTAACCATCTATTGAATGCTAATGCTTTATTCAATGCTTATATTTGGTTTAGTATTTTTCTACTGGGCTGTGGCTCACCCTTTATGGGAACATCATTTTCAGGTTCAGGTGATAAGCTACCTCCAAGGACTTAGCTTGGAAGGATTTAGCTTTTGGATTCTGAAGACCATCTTTAGTTATTTGTTTATATTTGATATATAATCAAGCCTAGGGCTTTATTTGTATTTGAGTTAGAACTCTTATTTTGTGTCCAAGTGTTGGCTTGGAAAAAAATGTAAGCCCGTAGGGCATTTAATTTGGTATTACATGTAATGTTTTTATTTAATAATACTCTGATGAATGGGATAATGAATTGTTTTCTTTTAATATTGCATGTCAATGATGTATATATAATGGGTTTATTTTGAGGGCGTTACAACTTGGTATCAGAGCGTACCGGGTTTGAATACTTTGGGTACGTGGGAAGTGATTAGTATCACATTGGGTTCGTCTCGTTTGATAGAGACTTAGATGTACTGTTATGTGCTTATATGATAGCATGTTTATGTGATTATGTGGGTATGGAACGTAGTTTCTTGGATGTTAATTGGACCCTTGAGTTTCTAGTAGTCTTGTTGGAAAGGCACTTGATCAATGCTGTTTCCAACCGGAACTATAGTAACGCTTCGGGACTATTATTATCCAGGAATGAAATTCGTAGGTGCTTATGTGATTATGTGCTTACGTGGAATGAATTATTTTTGTCCAATGCATTAGGACGCGAGTGTTTAGTTTCGGCACATTTATTAATGTGCTAACGTCTTTGTTTGTTTCCTTTATTAGGATGTCAGGACGAGGACGAGGACGCGGTAGGCGTGGTAGGCCGGGTAGGCAGGAGGTACCGGTGCTAGAGGAGATTCCGGCAGTTCATGAGGGAATTGGCCAGGCCAATGTGGCCGAGCCAGTAGGCCAGCAGGCTATGGGTGCTTTAGCCCGAGAGATAGCAGGGGCATTCAGGGAGTCAGTAGGCATTCTTAGGGCTGAGAATCAAGCCCAGGTTGTTGTTGCGGATGCAGGACCTTCCTTTCTGAAGAGGGAGTTCTTCCGGTCTAATCCGGATGAATTTGTGGGTGATCCTAAAGAGCCGCTTAAGGCAGATGAATGGCTCGAACAGACAACGAAGACGTTTGAGTTGCTTGGCATCGAAGACGAGGGGTTGAAGGTGACCTTGGTATCATTCCAGTTGAAGGGGGATGCAGGTCAGTGGTGGAAGTTCACTAAGGGGCGTATAGGAGGTACATGGGAGGCTTTTGTGAATGCTTTCCAGGAGAAGTTCTTATCTCCAGCAGTTAGGGAGAAGCTAAGAGACCAGTTCTGCCAGCTTAAGCAGTCGAGTTCTTCAGTGGCCGAGTTTGAGGCTGCATTTACTAGTTTGTCCAGGTTTGCACCCGAATTGGTGGCGTCTGAGGAACGCCGTTGTATTGAGTTTGAGAGGAAGTTGAGGCGTGGCCTCAAGCTGAGAGTTGGGGGAACTATGATTCGGGATTATGGTCGTATGGTTGATGCTGCAGCCCACATGGAAATCATGATGCAGGAGGAGGAAGGACAGAAGGGCTCCAAGAGGAGTCAGGATGGTCAGAGTGATGGTAGGAGACAGAAGGGTTTTAATCCTCAGCAGTCTCAGGGTAGCTTTTCTAGATCGACTTTTCCTGTGCCGAGTGCTAGTTCGGGGAAAGGCATTCAGGGAGACATTACCTATTTCAAGTGTGGCCAGCTGGGCCACAAGTCTCCAGTTTGTCCTCAGAGGGGAGGAGTGCAGAGAGCAGCATCATCTTCGGCTCGATCTCAGAGCCAGAGCCAGGGTAGAGGCCAGCCACTCTCGTGTTATCAGTGTGGTCAGCCAGGGCATATGAAGAGGTATTGCCCGCAGTTGGGTGGCACACCTGGTGCATCTGGTTTGAGGCAGATTCAGGGTCAGCAGCCAGCTCAGTCAGTTCAGGCCTCAAGGGCCAATCAGGGGGCTTCATCGTCCCAGTCGGTGCAGCAGTCTTTTGCTCCTAGGGGTGAGCAGGTTGATCAGAGGTCGTCTGGGCGTGTGTATGCTGTTACCGCGCAGGATCTTGTACCGGCTCCATCAGTTGTGAGAGGTACTTTCTTGTTTTGCAACTCGGTTGCTAATGTTTTGATTGATACGGGTGCATCTCATTCCTTTGTGTCTGCTGCATTTGCATCTGTTTTGGAGTTGGAGTTAGCGCAGTTAGCATCTCCTATTTGTGTAGTGTCACCTCTTGGGGGTGAATTGATTTTGAAACAAGGTGTTAGGGGTTGTGATATAGAGGTTGATTATCATAGAATCCCATTTTCCTTTGTAGTTATGCCTATGAGAGGTTTCGATGTTATTTTGGGTATGGACTGGTTATCGTCATACCGGGCAGTTATTGATTGCTACCGCCAGAGGGTCACTTGTTGTACCGTGAACGGAGAATATTTTCATTTTCTGGGGGACCGGGTTGGTAATGTGTTGCCACTGGGGTTTGATCTGCGAGGGCGGAGCGAGCTTAGTGGTCTACTTGCTAGCTTTGAGAGTGGTGAGTGTAGTGAGACTCAAACTGTGTTGCCAAGAGTGGTTTGTGAGTACTCGGATGTCTTTCCCGAGGACCTTGTTGGTTTGCCACCTCACAGAGAGATTGAGTTCTCTATTGACTTAGTGCCCGGCACGGCGCCGATTTCTATGGCACCTTATCGTTTTGCCCCAGCCGAGTTAGTTGAGTTGAAGACTCAGCTCCAGGAGTTGCTAGATAAGGGCTATATCCATCCTAGTGTTTCGCCGTGGGGAGCACCAGCCCTCTTTGTTAAAAAGAAAGGTGGTGCTTTGAGACTTTGTATCGATTACCGGAAATTGAATCGGGCTACCTTTAAGAATAAGTACCCTATGCCTCGTATAGATGATCTGTTCGATCAGTTGAAGGGTTCCCGTTGTTTCTCGAAGATAGACTTGAGATCGGGTTATCATCAGTTGAGAGTCAGGGAGGAGGACATTCCGAAGACGGCATTCCGTACACGGTATGGCCACTATGAGTTTCTAGTGATGCCATTTGGGCTCACCAATGCACCGGCAGTTTTTATGGATTTGATGAACCGAATATTCCGGGAATTTTTCGATCGTTTTGTAGTCGTCTTCATGGACGACATCCTTATCTATTCACCTTCTGAGGAGAAGCACAAGGAACACTTGAGAGTGGTGCTTGAGTTACTTAGAGCCCATAGGCTGTATGCCAAGTTTGGGAAGTGTGAGTTCTGGCTGAGAGAAGTCAAATTCTTAGGCCATGTGGTATCCGGTGAAGGAGTGTCTATTGATACATCCAAGATAGAGGCAGTGCAGGATTGGGCACAGCCTAAGAGTGTATTTGAGATCCGCAGTTTTCTGGGATTAGCTGGGTATTACCGTCGGTTTGTGAAAGATTTCTCCAGGTTAGCATCACCGTTGACTAGACTGACTCGGAAGGGAGTCAAATTTGTATGGAGTGAGACTTGTGAAAAGTCGTTTCAGGAGTTGAAAGTCAGACTGACTACCGCTCCAATATTGATTATTCCAGAGAGAGGGTTGGGTTATACAGTCTATTGTGACGCCTCACGAGAGGGTCTGGGTTGTGTGTTAATGCAAGAGGGGAAAGTAGTTGCCCATGGCTCACGTCAGTTGAAAATTCACGAGCAGAATTACCCTACACATGATCTAGAGTTAGCAGCTGTGATATTTGCCTTGAAGATTTGAAGGCATTATCTTTATGGTGAGAGGTTCGAGGTGTTCTCGGATCATAAGAGTTTGAAGTATTTGTTTACACAGAAAGACTTGAACTTGAGGCAGAGGAGGTGGATGGAATTTATAGAGGATTATGACTTTGAGTTGCATTATCATCCGGGAAAGGCCAATGTGGTGGCCGATGCCCTTAGCAGGAAACCTGTTGGTGACATAGCTAGTGTAGCCATCCGAGAATGGGAGATGTTGGGTGCACTTGGGGAGTTTGATTTACTTCTGGGCGAATCCGTTGAGGCTGCGGCCTTGTTTTCTGTTATTGCACAGCCTTCACTTGTGACTCGAGTGTTAGAGGCTCAGAGAGGTGACTTTGAGGTAGAATCTCTCCGTGAGAAGATTTCCGGTGGGAAGGTTGAGAAGGGTTTGACGGTGTATTCCGACTTGAGTGTGAGATACCGAGACCGTCTGTTTGTGCCGGAGTCTTGCCGAGAGGAGGTACTCCGAGAGTTTCATCATTCACGCCTTGCGGTGCATCCGGGAGGCACTAAGATGTATCGGGATTTGGGTCGCCAGTTTTGGTGGCAGGGTATGAAGAGAGATGTGGCAGCTTTCGTATCTAAGTGCCTTACTTGCCAGCAAGTGAAGGCCGAACATCAGAGGCCAGCGGGTTTGTTGCAACCTTTGCCTATTGCCGAGTGGAAGTGGGAACATGTCACTATGGACTTCGTTGTGGGTCTTCCGAGGACTCAGCGGGGTAGTGATGCTATTTGGGTAGTTGTGGATCGGTTGACTAAGTCGGCGCACTTTATTCCTATGCGTGTTAGAGATTCAGTCGATCATCTGGCCGATTTATATATTCGGGACATAGTGAGGTTACACGGGGTCCCAGTGACGATCGTCTCAGATAGAGATCCTCGTTTTACTGCCAGGTTGTGGCAGAGTTTGCAGAGTGCCTTAGGCACTAAGTTGACCTTTAGTACGGCTTATCATCCTCAGACTGACGGACAGTCCGAGCGTACTATTCAGATACTTGAGAATATGCTTCGGGGTTGTGTTCTAGACTTTAGTGGGTCGTGGGAGAGGCACTTGCCGTTGGTGGAGTTTGCCTACAACAACAGTTTCCAGTCTAGTATCGGTATGGCACCTTTTGAGGCCTTGTATGGCTGACCGTGTAGATCTCCTGTTTGTTGGGCCGAGGTGGGTGATGCACCTCTGTTGGGTCCGGAGTTGGTGAGGGAAACGACGGAGAAAGTCGAGCTTATCCGTAAGAGGCTTGTTACAGCACAGTGTCGTCAGAAATCTTATGCCGACCGTAGGAGGAGACCTTTGGTGTTTGAGGTGGGTGATCATGTCTTTCTGAAGATATCACCTAGACGGGGTTTGATGAGGTTTGGGAAGAGTGGGAAGTTGTCCCCTCGGTTCATTGGTCCGTTTGAGATCCTTGAGAGGATTGGCGAGGCTGCTTATCGTTTAGCTTTGCCGCCGCAGTTGTCCGGAGTACATGACGTGTTTCATGTGAGTATGCTTCGGAAGTATAAGCCGGATCCATCACATGTGTTGGATTGGACCGATTTAGTGGTTGATGAGGATGTTTCGTATGAGGAGAGACCGGTTCGGGTCTTGGATAGGCGGGATCAAGTTTTGCGAGGCAAGACCATCCCTTTGGTAAAAGTTTTGTGGAAACATCATGGAGTGGAGGAAGCCACTTGGGAGCGTGAATTAGAAGTCCGCGAAAAATACCCGGACATGTTTATTGATTTGTAATCTTGTATTTAGATTTTGTAATATTGTTGAACTTAAGAGCTTTATAAATGTCTTAAGTTGTAAAACACTGGGTATGTTCTGGTCAATGGTTATATTTTGGAATTGAATTCGATATGGGAATTGCTAACATTGGAAGGAATAATGCACAATAGTAATGCAGGTTGAGATAAATGTTGTTTTTATATATATATTGTGAGATACCCCTTGATAAAGAGATGAAGTGACCAGTATTGGGTCAAGATGTTTATTGTTGTTATACAATATCTTTGAGAATTGAGAAAAACTTGTTTTTATTTACAAATTTATGCTTAATTTCGGGGACGAAATTCTTTTAAGGGGGGGAGGTTATAGCGACCCCGGTCTTTTCCCATTTGATTATTGTATCCGGACTTACGTTCCGTACATTCCGTCATTGTATAATTGTTGTTGTCATTCATTATTTTTCTTATTTTGAGTCTTGGGTTGTGTTGGGAAGATTTGGAGCAGGTTGGTTGAGCTTAGGAACCAAGTCTAGTTGCCCAGATTTTGGCTTGTCCGCTCGAGCGGGAGTTTGGACGCTCGAGCGGGGAATACACCCATCCAGTATGTCCTGTGTAGTGTTGGCCGCTCGAGCGGGGGATTGGACGCTCGAGCGGGAAGTCGTGAGTGACGCTCGAGCGGGAATTTGGGAGCTCGAGCGGGGACCTGTCTGCAAAAACTTCTGGGAGAGTGCATTCGCCGCTCGAGCGGGAGTTTCGCCGCTCGAGCGGGAGTCTGTGAGTGGCGCTCGAACGGGAGTTTCCACGCTCGAGCGGGGCGACTGGTATAAAAATCCGAGATCCGACTTTCAGGATCATTTTTCATCTCCTTTTTTATTTCAAAACCCTAGAACCGTCTTCTCCCTCTCCCTACACACCTTCTCTCTTAGGTTTGATCTACTTAGAGTGTATTTCTACCCTAAGCCCTTTGTTAAAAAGATAGAGTGGGTCGAGGGCTTCCGTTTAATCTGAACAATCTTGGGTTTGGAGCACTTTGGTTTTCGTCATCTTCTCCATTTGAGTTCTTCGCTTCAAGGTAGGGATTTCCTACTCCATCCTATAAGTTTTGTCCTGAGTTTTGGTATTTTGATATGTTGGGAGTACTTTGGTAATTTTGGAAAAAACCCTAGTTGTATTAATAGATTAATTTGTATAATTAATTTAAAGAAATTGGAGAAATTGGTTAAATGCATGAAATTGAGGAATTCATTGATTAAATGGTGTAGTTGGATAATTAAAATCACTCGCCTATTGAATTGTTGATATATTTATTTCCAGTCTAGAAATAACTGTTTTGGGCTATCGGTGGAGGATAGTCGTGTTTGTTGTAGACATTGCATGTGGATTAGGAATAACTGAAACTAATCACATTGGTTAAGTCATTAATTTCGACTATTGCATTAATACAGAAAATACGTGTATTGATTGAGCATTGCATTTGCATATATATTGTTTTGTGTGGGAGGAGATAGGGGATGTACTCCACGGTTTAGGGGAAGATAGGGGATGGACCTCTAAACCGGATTTTGTTTGGGAGGAGATAGGGGATGGACTCCATTAGCATCACTTTTATGTGTGCTTATTTATATTGAAGTGTTTTATTTGATACAGCACTAAAATGTGTATCAAACTGGAAGTATGAAGTGTTTGATTTGAGCCTGAGTCTCATCTGTTTGTTGACATTGGAAGAATGTGAATATAATATATATAGTTCACTGTTGTAAGTTTGGCCAGGTTCTGAGCCATATTGATAAAGTTGGAAAGTAAAACGTGTCTTAGACAATATTGTCATGAGACTGTAAAATGATGTAATTGATTATCTTGGTTAACCATCTATTGAATGCTAATGCTTTATTCAATGCTTATATTTGGTTTAGTATTTTTCTACTGGGCTGTGGCTCACCCTTTATGGGAACATCATTTTCAGGTTCAGGTGATAAGCTACCTCCAAGGACTTAGCTTGGAAGGATTTAGCTTTTGGATTCTGAAGACCATCTTTAGTTATTTGTTTATATTTGATATATAATCAAGCCTAGGGCTTTATTTGTATTTGAGTTAGAACTCTTATTTTGTGTCCAAGTGTTGGCTTGGAAAAAAATGTAAGCCCGTAGGGCATTTAATTTGGTATTACATGTAATGTTTTTATTTAATAATACTCTGATGAATGGGATAATGAATTGTTTTCTTTTAATATTGCATGTCAATAATGTATATATAATGGGTTTATTTTGAGGGCGTTACATCAGGTTTCCGCCGTTTGCTGCTGATGTGCGAGACCAGGTGAAGATTCGACTAAAAAAACTTATAGTTCTCTATTTGTCTCTTGCTCAAATCGATTCTCTCGTATGTTGTGGATCTATGTTTTTTATTATTAATCTGGTTTTCTTCGATCTGTCTTTGATGTCCATGTGATTTTGCTGTTCGAAATGCCACTGTCGGTAAGCTATATGTAGTGATTAACCTACTGATATGAAATCAAAGTAACTTTTATAGGTATTTGATTGAATTAGGTTTAGAATAAAATCTGTATATCAATGCCCTCATTTTGTATTTTGATCTGTTGTACTCTGTAAGAGAACATTTCCTGAAATGTCTGTCCCTTGCTTTGTGATCATTTTTAAAGCATTTATAAATATATTATTTAGTACCCCTTATTTTGAAAATCCATGATTTTTGAAAATCATGAAATATTTCGGTTTCCCCCTAAAATATATATGTATATATACATGTAGCGGCTTTAGATGATTTACTAACCCATCTATTACAGCTTTAATTGTTTCATTAAAATTTGTATTAAACTTGTCTAATAATGTTCATGTTTTGGTGAATGTGCAAAGCTATTATATGTACCACCATTTTGATCTTTGGAGGAAAATTAAAAGAATTATAGGGGTTGAAGGATGGTTGGGGAAGTAATGGAGGGTTGTGGACAGTTCCAGAATATAGCATTAGCAATGGCTGTGGTGATGGTGGCAATAATATCAAAGTAAAAGAGGAAGTAGTATTTCAAGGTGGAGGAGGAGAGGAGTGGAAGTTAGGGAAAAGAGAAGCTAGTGTGTTGAGGTACAAGGAGAAGAGGCAGAACAGGCTTTTCTTCAAAGGTATCCGTTATGAAGTTCGAAAGATCAACGCAGAGAAGCGTCCTCGTATGAAGGTAAATAAACATTATATATATATGTAATCAATCTATCATGTTTAAATGTTTTAGCTATTGCAAATGATTTTGATAGTGTTTTTCTTTTCAATATCATTTCTTCACTTTTTTGCAGGGGCAATTTGTGAAGAGAAGTTGAAAAATTATAAAATGTGACATGTTAAATTGTAGTAATCATAAAGATTAAAGAGCATGTTCTTTTGTGTGCATCTTTTTCTTCTTTTTTTTTTTGGTGGTTTTTTTCAGGTTGCTTGTTACATTGTAAAGGAAGTGATAAATGGCATGGCAAGCCCAAAAAAAACATTGCCCCCAAGAAAAAAATTAAAATTGTAGAGGTATTGTAAAATTCTGCAGAATAAACCAAAAGAATAATACATGCATTAGATCAGACAGTTTGAGTTAATATTACCTATCGATGCATTTTTAGTCTGCATTGGTTTGTAGGTAGAAAATGAGTAGAAAAAGGGTGGTTGAGCTGTATAACATTTTTCTGTTACTGTATAAAGGTCTAATGTGCTTTTAAAAAAAGGTTGTACTTTTTTATAACATTATGTCAATATAAAACAAATGTTTTATACTAGCCACTTAAATGATGTCTCAATGTTCTTAATTGATTTACAAAGTGCACACATTATAAGAAAAAGTTACTATTTTTTTGTGGCATGTTATGCAATTTCCCGTCACTGCCAAACCTCCAACCACCTCCCCAAAATTGTTCACTTTGATAAAATCAAATGTTGCTTTTATGGAAATTCATGGTGAACCTGTGATAGGGCTGTGATCAATGAATTCAAAAAAATTAAAATGTGAACACGACAATAGACCTTTTCATTAACAGTCATTACCGTGTTGTAATGCGGGTTGCAGTAGTAGTCAAGTGTATTTTAGATATAAACGGATCATAGACTTTCAATGTGATCATGGGGCCTTCCACCTCCTCTAAGAAATTTTTTTCGTAATTCGTTGAAATTTCTCATTTAGACCAACCATATATTAGGCATTTTTGTCATTTGTGTTTTGGTAAAGATAAAGATGGTGCAAAACTTTCACAATAGGACCAGCAGGAATTGTTATACTCTGAGTTGATATATATCATGTTTGTCTCTACAAAAGGCTTTTTAGTGTTTGTCTCTGTCATTTCCTTTCTTTACAATTGCCTTTCATGTCTTTTAGATCTATTTTTAGTGAGTAATATGCTTTAGCCTGTAGGAATATACTTGTTCTCCTCAAAGATGATGTTATATCAGACTGTACATCTTAGAACCATAAACATGAAGAATCACAAGGCCCGTTTGACAAAGCCTGTTTGTTTGGCTAGTTGGAAATTGACATCACTGAGAGAAAATCAGGTAAGGTAATACTATAATGTACCAATAGAATTTATATACAAGTATTTAATACAGAATAATATATTTTATTTATATCTATTCATTCGAAGTCAAAAAGCTGGTTGGTGTTAACAGAAAATTATAGGAAAATTAAAAACAAATAAATAAAGTGAAGAGACAAGAGATTATTACTAGAACAAATATTCAGTCATAACCGATTAACATATTGATGGTGAAGTTGAAAGTCACCATCCCAAAAGAAGAAATATGGAAGGGGGTTTTGTTACAAGCCATCCATTTCGTCTTTGAAATTGAGAAGGCAAAGAAGATGCTAAAGGTAAAAAACTGAGATGTATCCTACAAAAAAAAAATAATAATAAAATAAAATAAAATCACTTTGTTAACCTGATTGTTTGGCACTAAGTGCTTGAATGAACAAGCACTTATTAATGAAATTGAAAAGCTAGTAGATGCAATTATTGAACAATGAACAAGCACTGATTAGCAATACAAATGGTAAATTATTGTTTATAATAGACTTTGAAAGATTTGATTATGATAAATTAAAATCTTACAAATTATTCATGAAGATGTGTCATGAATTTCCCAGCCAAATTCATGGAATTTAGACCTATTTAAGGCCATTGCATATTTTGCAGTTGCTCTATGACCATTACCTAAACTAAAATTATTTTTCGTGGATTGCAATTCTATTTGATAACAGACGTGTTCTCACACAGCTTGGCCCCTCAAAGATTTGTAATGAAAGTAAATAAACTTGTAAATGGGCAATTTGGTTGGGCAAGATAACTATTTGAATATGCTGGCTCTATTTTGGTTCGTCACTTCTCTGATGATCATTCATATCAAAATGAGTTTTTTTTTTTTTTTTTTTGGGTTCATTTGCCTCGAACTTCTTTGAGATAATGAGAATTAAGTTATAGCCCCATTTCATACAAAGAAAGATTTTGTGGCAATGTTTAAATAAATAATTTGATTATTGTTATGTGACTATAAATAACCAGATGTGCTTCTAATTTTCTAATATTTATTTTGGTTGTCATGATTACTCCTTACAATTCACATTGTGAAATTTTTGCAAACATGGGTGCAATTGCTGACAATAGAGTGTGAGCCCTGTGAAGCATCTTGAATCATCCCGTTTCATTACCATCACAAAATAACAGGAAGATATAATCAATTGGAGTGAGCCCTCCACACCGCACACATCTCTTTTATTGTCTCGGCAATTATTTTTGGTAGTTACTGTCATTTTCCTCACTGTAAGATTAGATTAGATTATAGGTAGAGAGGTGTCTTTGTTCACTTTTTGATTCTGTGCTTATTCTCTATCCCTACCATTAGCAATTTGGGCCCGCCCTTAGACATAAATGGCTGGCAGTATGCGGTGGTTGTGAGGTAGGGGCCTGGTTTACCGCTAGCCTATGTCGCCCCCACTTGTAATACTTGTTTTTTATGCAAACAAAATACTATCATTGGTTGAATTGTAGAAGATAAATTGATCATTGGTTGTGTATGAAATTTCATTAGATTTTGATGTTTGATTCACTCCATGGAAAAACCTGTTTGCATTATGTTGCTTTCTATGGCCATCTAGATTGCCTACAAGCTATTCTTTCTGCTGCCCTTTCCACCTCTGTTGCACATTCCTGGTGACCCTCTCTCTCTCTCTCTCTGCACACACACACTCATATATGCTTGTGTGTAGAGAATATCCATGAAGTTGCTAAAGCTGTGGTTGTTTTGTTTGGTTTGATTTGGAGTTGATGGCAGGGAATTTGCAAGGTTTGTGAATATAAGAGATAAAAATGGAGCAACCCAATTGCACTTGGCAGCCCGACAAGGATGGCCGGGGTGCATTCATATGTTGTTAGACAGTGGGGCTCTTGTTTGTGCATCTTCTAGAGGATATGGGTAAAACTCTCTTATTGAAGGTTTTCTAGTGTAATGTCATAGCACTCTTAATTTGTCATTAATATTTATAAGAGTCCTGTTTGCAGTTTCCCTGGGATTATATCACTTCATTTTGCAGTTCGTGGGGGTTCATTGGATTGTGTTCGGGAATTACTTGCTTGGGGGGCTGATAGACTTCATAGAGATTCATCTGGGTAAACTTTTTATTTTTAATTTTTAATTTTTTTAGTTTTTCTTTCTTTCCTGACTTTAGAAAGAACTATATGATAATTGATGCAGACCAGATCCACTGACATACGGAGTAGGTGATTTCAAGGTCTTTGATGCTGAAATTAGTTTTGAGTACTCAATATGGAATAAATGTTATAGCAGTGTTTGAACCCCCTTGTTATTCCCTTTGTATGGAGTTGAATGTGCTACAATCTACGTATTTCTAGTGTGGTTAAACAATATTAGCCTTCATGCTCAATCATAACGAAAATTGAGAGTAATTGGTTCCTATTGAGATTGCTGACGATGACATGATGGCATTAAAGAATTTGGATTGAGGCTTTGACAAGTATGGTTTAACAAAAGATATGGTTGACACCTAAGAAGGAGCAACTTCAGTGGGCTTGTATAATGGTTGCTATTGCCAAATTATATGGTGGCTGCACCTAAGAAATCCTCTCTAGTGGCCTGCCAAAAGGTCTGTTAAAAACTTATATTGCCAAATCTTGTGCATCATTTGTGCCAACTCAACTTACCCAAGAGAGGGTTTTGATCCAATGGTCTGGATGTGAGACATCCATCGGACAGAATTAAGCAATGATCTAGATGTGCCAAAATGGCATTTGCACCATTGGAACAACATTGCTAAAAAAATGACATTTTGACATTTTCCTTTTGGCAATCACCACTGGAGTTCCACTGAACTTTTGACATAGTTGCACTTGAATTTTTTTTTTTTGCTATTTTTCTGTTTTTAATACTTCCAATATTGTGGGAAGTTTGCTCTATTTGTATTTTAAATGAGTGGAGACATTAGCTTCGAATGTTTTTTGAATGAAACGATTGTTACCAGCTGATATCTTGGCAGGAGGATACCTTACATGGTTGCTTTGAGGCACAAGCATGCAGCATGTGCAGCATTATTGAACCCGTCAGCTCCAGATCCTCTCATATGGCCATCACCATTGAAGTTCATTACCGAGCTTAATCCAGAGGCAAAAGCATTGTTAGAGAGGGCACTAATGGAGACAAACAAGGAAAGGGAAAAAACCATCTTGAAGGCGACAGTCTACTCACTTCCATCGCCTTTGCATTCTGAAGCTGCGGCTAGTGACATTATGTATGAGGTAAATTGTTTTCCACTAAACCTGTAGTTTCTAGTTGACACACTGCATGACTGATCACTGATTCAGATGTAATCATCCTTTATCCAGGTTTTTTTCTTTTAATTTCTGATTTGAATGTTGGATTTTAATGACTCCTCTTTACCAAAGCTTTCTATGCAAACAAGTACAACTACCTACAACTGCAATTGACAGTATTTTCTAACAGACTGATGATGAAGTTTTCTTTCCTTGTAAATTTTCTTTGCAGGCAACAAATAGTGGACCTGGTTTTCTTTACCAAAGCTTACTCTTAATGGTATTGGGAAAGAGCCAGTCGCTAAGTGGTGGTGGTCCTGGGTGGAATAGATAGGAGCTAAAAAGGCGAGGTTTGAACATCCAAACTAAAATAAGAGTGCTGGGGTAAATACCATTGGGATAAAAAGCCCTTGGCTAGGAGTAAACAATTGAGTAGTAAGGTTCCATGGTTAACAAGAAATAGCTTTAAGTGACACTAGAATATTGTAACATTGTTTTGTTGCTTTGGAGATCACAAGGTCATGACATCGATGAACAAACACCCTATCCTAGGATGTTCTAATCAAATTACATAGTTCAATTTCTAGCATAACTACTAAGCACAAATTTTTCGAACTTGTATGTCCTTACATGCGTTAATGTGCTTCTTTCTTGTGCTTTAGCTGCATTGCTTTCAGGCACTCACTAAAATTAAAAGTTATACAGATCAGAAAAATATATTAGAAGCAGAAAACCAAGGGCTGCTTCTGAATTTTGGTTCACAGCTTGATCAGAGCTTAAACGGCTGCACAAGACCATCTTGGGGTCAGTTTCTCAACAACAGCAGCAATTGGGATGCATGGAGGAACATGTCTCTTCATTTGTTGCTAGTAAATATGACGTATGAACTGAAAGCTGTTGTCTCTTTCATATGTTAAACTTGTTAGTTAATTTTGTTAATCTTACATCGTTTTCTCTTAGGCCACTCGGATACTAGAATCTAGGAGTAATAAATTGACAGATATAAATACTTCGGGAGTGACAACCTTGAAGGATCTGTCTGATTCATTACAAATCTTTAAATGCAGGTTTTGGAGTTGGGGATGAATTTTTGTACTGCAGATGATATGAGTGCAATACTTGCTGGAAGAGAATGGGTTGCTGAATGTGGGTGAAGTTGCACCTGTCAGGCTTGCATCTTGAAGGGAAGGTAACAACTAGTATATTCTTATTTTTAGACTAGACTATGTATGCATGCTATATTTTGTCATTTGTATTATATGTTCGTAGCCTATAATGAATTTGAATATTATATGAACATTGAAAACTGTATTAAGATATCTGTTAGACTTGTGGTTAACAAATTAGAATAATATAGTAGTCTTTATGCATAATGGAACTCCTTATCTTCCACGAGCAAACTAATGCCACAGTGCACTCATCCTTGTAATCTATACCTCTAATTAAGAGAATTCTTAAATCGGGCCGCTGGTTGGTATTTGGTCACCATTGGGTAGGATGAAGAATATGGGTCTGCACCAACCCACAGATTGTGGCCTATAGACCTACCACCACTGCATCCTGCTGATATGGAGCAGTCCTGGTTGGAAGAAACGAGTAAAATGAGAGAGAGACTCTTACCCTCTAGTGTAAAATGGAGCAGTCCTGCTGATATGAAGTTTATTAAACCTTACCCTCTAGTGTTACTGCAACAACAAACAACAAAACTAAAAGGCTTCTTTTAATAGCTGTTTTGAAGGATTCAAGTGAAGAAAATGTTTAGGTTGTCTCTCCTTTTATAATTGTTTGGAGGGTAAGTTTTATTTTAACGATGCATATAAACTACGCTAGATGTACAAATTTCATTTTGGCTTTTTGCCAAAGAAGGAAATTGTAAAGGTTGAGAATAAAGAACACGGAAAAGCCAGTGCTGCAGCAAGTCTGGTATGTTCCCCTCCCCTTTCAGTCTATTTGCTGGTCCAAGTTTCTTTATTGCTGGATTATCATCATTTTTCCTTGTAGGGTATGATTCTGCTTTGGGATGTTGATTCTGGACTTGCCCAACTTGACTAGTATTTCCACAGTAATGACAACCATGTCATAGCCGGTGCATTGTTGGGAGTTGGTATTGTGAACTGCGGTATCAAGAATGACTGTGATCCTGTGAGTTATACTTTGGCATTTTTCTGTACACAAGTCTATGACTGTTATGTATTTGGAAATCCTAAATTTTCTTTTTTCAGGCATTGGCACTTCTTGCTGATTATATAGATACAGAGGATTCTTCTGTCAGAATCGGTGCAATAATGGGTCTGGGCCTTGCTTATGCTGGTGCCCAAAATGAGCAGGTGAGGTTCCTTGCATTTTTAACTGGTGGTTTCTTGGTAGGCCATGAAAACAATACTATGTCTGATTCAAGAGGCACATCAGTGGAATCATTCTGTCTATTCTACCATAGATTGTTAATTTCATCACAGAAGTTACAGAATTCACACAAATAGAGAGGGAGAGATAAAATTTGATGAGTACTGGAAGATACCTTCCCTTCTCTTTGTACAACATGTTTAATTAAAGTTGATGTTGATTAATTTATAATTTTTCTCAGTTCCATAGTTAATTGTCTTGTATCTGTGGAATGCAAAAACATCATTTGACTTGTTCCTCTACTTTCTTTGTTTGATATGCTTATTTCTCGTTGAAGCGGACTAATCTAAATCATTTGTCAGATCCGTAGTAAATTGACTCCTATCCTTGGAGATAACAAAGTGCCTCTTGATGTGATTGCATTCACTGCTATTTCATTGGCCTTGGTATATGTTGGTTCCTGTAATGAAGAGGTTGCTCTGGCAATTATATTTGCATTAATGGACCGAAGTGAATCAGAATTGGGGGAGCCCCTCACTCGACTTTTGCCTCTTGGCCTTGGCCTTCTATACCTTGGGAAGCAGGTAACTAAAAAATGCAAGCTGTGGGGCTTTTTTTAATTTTTTTTTTTTCTATTTTATCACAGATTATTCTTTTTCAAATTGTGATAATTTAAAAAAAAAATATTTTTGGTGGTGCATCTGAAAATTATTATTTATTTATTGTTGATAACACCTTGTAGACTCTGGACTTGATTCTTGTTTACATCATTCGTTTTTGTTGTGTTTTTTTTCTTTGGAATCCCATTGTGTCGTTTAACAGTAAAGTGTGGAGGCAACAGCAGAGGTTTCTAAGACATTTAATGAGAAAATTAGGAAATATTGTGACATGACCCTACTTTCTTGTGCTTATGCTGGAACTGGGAATGTGCTCAAGGTGTTTACTCCAACCCCTTTAATTTAAATTGGAGTCGACTGTTAAGTAGATGAAATAACTCACTCTACTGTTTATTTTCACATAGGTCCAACACCTTCTTGGTCAATGTGCCCAACATCTTGAGAAGGGAGAAACCCATCAGGGACCAGCTATACTTGGAATTGCTATGGTAGCAATGGCTGAAGAATTGGGACTTGAAATGGCTATTCGCTCATTAGAGCATCTATTACAGTATGGAGAGCAGAATATCCGAAGGGCAGTTCCTTTGGCTCTTGGTCTTCTTTGTATATCAAACCCTAAGGTAAATTATCCTGTGATATTTTCCAAGCTGAGCAACCTTGGAACTGGTGTTTGAATTGCAGTTGAGCTAATTTATGAATTGGATGTTCTGACCAGGTCAATGTTATGGATACATTAAACAGACTTAGTCACGATACAGATACAAAAGTAGCAATGGTATTCTCTCTTTCATATAATATATTAGGACTATAGTTAGTATTATCGATTCCTTGTTAGTTACAGCCTAAATCTTGACATATTTATCTGGATTCTACAGGCTGGCGTCATCTCCTTAGGGTTGATTGGTGCTGGAACCAACAACGCTAGAATAGCTGGCATGCTTTGCAATCTTTCGAGTTACTACTACAAAGAAGCTAGCCTCCTTTTTTGTGTAAGTTTCTCTTGGAATTTGTTCCACAGTGCATCTCAGATTTTCTTTCTTTCTTTCTTTCTTTCTTTTATTTTTATTTTTATTTTTTATTTTTTTAAGGGGTTCTGTTTTAATGATTTGTGTTGGCCACTTGTGCAGGTACGAATTGCCCAGGGTCTTGTACATTTGGGAAAAGGCTTGTTGACTCTTGCTCCATATCATTCTGAGCGCTTTTTGCTATCCCCATAAGTGTTTCTTCTCCCCCATATTAACTTTTCAATTTTAGGGTGTGGGTTAGAACTGATTCACATACATACATATCCAGCGGGAGATGAGCAAGTTTCAACAATGGGAGACTTCTTCCAAAGTGGTAGTTTTCACATCAGGACTGACCCGTTAATTGGGATGTTTCTGTTGAATCTAAAGGTTTTTTGTTAGAATTTTGATGGCACCTAAGCTAGTCCATGTAGTTTAAACCTACCATTTCAAGTGGTTCATTCCGCTTTTAGTTAATATCCCGTATACAGGGGAACAATGGTTTGTTTCCCATTTAAGAGATTTATTTTTGAAAGAAGAATTATTCCACATTATTTATGTGATGGAATTCTAGAAATGAATCAATAGCATTCATATGGAATTTCCAAACACACTAGAAACAAACAAAAAATTCGTCATCCTATGAGCATCTTTTGTATAAGAGAAGTTTTGGTCTTAGATACAGCCGAGTGTTGGAAGAGGATTCAATCAGATGATCCAAATAAGTTCAGCTTACAGCTCTGTTGGGTTAAGAATGGTGTCAAATGCTTCATGCATTCACTTCTTCGACAGGGTAAATCATTCAGTAGAGCTAAAGGAATATATGATCTGTATTGTCTGCAAAGTTTGTTTACTGTTGTAATCTGTAATGTGGCTATTTTGTCCAAAGCTGTTAAAAGGCTGTCATGTGGAGTAAAACATTTTTATTTATAAAAAAATAATAAATAAATAAATAAATAATTTGTGGGATAAAGCATATTGGGAGACAGGGTTACAAATATGAAGTTTTTAGATTATGATCTAGCCTTCTTTTCTGCAATTAAATGAATAAATAAATTTTAGTATCTGTGAGGAGAAGTATTTTTAAGTCATACCTCTGGCTTTTCTGTCGGCTCACTTTTTGTATGTATTTCATCTTTTTCTTCCAGAACAGCACTGGCTGGAATAGTAACCTTACTGCATGCATGTCTTGATATGAAAGCGATCATATTGGGGAAATATCATTATGTTCTTTACTTCCTCGTTTTGGCAATGCAGGTTTGGTCTCAGTTTATAACAGTTTGTCTACTTCTATCTCACTCTCTATTGCTTTTAATGATTGGGCTGTTAACACACTACTACTAATGGTTGATTATGTTATATATTTCCTTCAATACTACAGCCAAGAATGCTACTGACAGTAGATGAGAACTTGAAACCTCTGTTAGTACCTGTGCGGGTGGGCCAAGCTGTCGATGTTGTTGGCCAGGCAGGTCGACCCAAGACCATTACTGGTTTCCAGACCCACTCAACACCAGTTCTTCTGGCTGCTGGTGATAGAGCGGAGCTTGCTACTGAGAAGTACTACATTCTATCCCTTGCTAGTGTAGAATTTATTCAAGACTGAAGCCTAGAGAAACAACCAAATCTCATGAGAACGTGGACATAACAAATCACATATTGCAACATAATGCACGTACTGTATTGTTCTATGTGTGAGATACTAAGCATATATTATGACCTGAATGCATTTATTAGAATTTGTTGTAATACTAATGCCATCAAACTTGCTAGCTGGTTTATTGTCTATTTGGTTTTATAGATCAGTCTGTTGGGTGCATAAATTTCCTCTTATCTTCCTCACCCTCGTGTGACCATCTTCCGATTGATTGCAGACTCCATTGAAGCTAGACCTGCTTCCTACAGAAGCTAGAATAAGCGGCAAGGAATACAAGGAGAGAGTTGTTAACAATCTCAAGATTTTAATTGTGCATTACTCGGGTATTTTATTGTAGGGATGGATATATATATATTTTTCTTTTATTTCTCCACTAGCAGATGGTGGGGGAAGGAGGTCAATGTTTCTGATCTTGTTTACTGGTACCTTCATTATAGAAGCATTTTGTTGACTTTCTCATGACTAATTTAATGATTTGAGTGTAATAAATTTGCCACTAATGGTTCTGAGTGAAATGATTCGACTTTGTTTCATATTTCAGTGCACCAGTCACATTCTAAAGCAGTGAAGAGAGCCATCAGTGAACATTGTGGTGTATGGACAATCTCAATGCTTAGTTACTTTTACTGTTTCCAGTGCATTGGTATAAGGTTAGCTTGGTAAACATTGTGGTGTACTTGAATTGAGTGTTTTTATATGACTCACTCTCCTAGTGTAAACATGACAGCCAGTGAATTAGTTTGAATTTTTACTTAACTTCTGTTAACCTGATGGCTTAAAAGTTACTAATAATTGTATAGTTTTGAGGGCTGTTTGAACAATTGATGGATGACAAACATGGTAAACTGATTTCTGAGCATTTTGTATAGTTTTGTTACTGGTTTTGTTTGATTTGTTTTCTGACTGTTCTGGTAAATGAGGTAAACTGCTGCGTCAATTCTGATTTGGTTATATGATTTTGTTTGGGTTGCTAAGTTGAAATGGTTTTCTGAACTGGTGATGATCTGTGTTGAATCAGTTTGTTGATCTGCTATACTAATCTGCTATTCTTCTGGTGCTGCTGTGATGTTGCTGTTGTTGCTGAGATGCTGTGGTGATGCTGCTGTGATGGTGATTGTTACGATGAGGTGCTGCGGTGTTGTTGTTGGATGTTTGCTGGTGTTGTTGATGTTTGGAAGGGTGCAGGACTTTTTGTCCAATCTGTAATAGAATAGGTTTTCATTAATGGGGGTTGTCATTAGGTGTAAGTTCGAGCAACTGCTGGTGTTTTGGATGGAAGGGTATGGAGGGGTATTTTGTGTGATTTCATATCAATGTTATTAGTTTGTTATAGTGGTGCCTGAGGGATGCCTCTTGTAAAACTGTAAATCTTTTAAAAAATTATAAATGAGTTTCAATTATTTTTGCCGCTGCAAATTTGTTGTCGTTAAAAAGTAAAGCTTTCTTGACAAATAACTTGTCGGTAAACGTGTAGCCAAAAGTTTATTTTTGCCCACTCATATTGTGTTGCTAAAAGTGTATTTTTTGCCAATGTCAATTTGTCGTTGCCAAAACTAAAGCTTTATCGACAATCAAATCGTTGGCAAATGGCAACATTTACCGACGTAAATGTGTCGCTAAAAGTTACTTTTTCCCACTCATATTGTGTTGGTAGAAGTGTATTTTTTGCCAATGCCAATTTGTCGTTGCCAAAAGTAAAGCTTTAGCGACAAACAAATCGTCGGCAAATGGCAACATTTACCGACTTAAATGTGTCGCCAAAAGTTTACTTTTGCCGACGCATATGTTGTTGCTAAAAGTATATTTTTTGTCCATGCAAATTTGTGTCGCGAAAAGTGCCACACAATTATCATATTTGAATGACTTTTACCAACGCAAGGTAAATTGCCGACGATGGATGGAGGTTTTTAGTGACGACTATGTTCGTCGCTAAAGGTATTACTTTTACCAACGCAATGATAATTTCGTCGGCAAAAACTTTTGCCAACTCACTTTTGCCTACGAGTTGCCAACGTAGCTTTGTGTGTCGGCAAAACTCTTTGCCAACGAATTTTCCCTTTTAGCAACATATTTTGTTGCGTTGCAAAAAATGCAATTTCTTGTAGTGTATGATAGCCTTGACAGGGCCAACTCTGAGGTAAGACAAGTAAGGCCGTCGCCTCAGGCCCCCAAATTCTATCTAAAAATAAGGCTCCGAAATAATTTCGATCTTAAGTTATGTTTGGTTAATTATTTCGGTCTTAAGTTATGTTTGGTTTATTAAAATAAAGTTGAATAGAGTAATCGTTTCATCATGATGTCCATTTTCACGTTTGATTTACTAAAAAATATTACAAATGAAATCATCATTCACCATTTTTAGGAAAAAGTAATTTTATGATTAAGGAATGACTGATACATTCAATTCAATTTGATTTTAGTGAACCAAAAACTACATTATAGTATTAGTAGTTTAAAGGGCAAATTGAACCTATATTTTACCCTTTGCGTTATTTTGGTCCCTACACTTTCAATTGATATAATTTTGACCATTAGTTTTAAATTTTGTGTCAATTTGGTCTAATTGATAATATCGTTAGTGTTTTGACTGAAAATAATTACTGAATCAGTTAAGGTTAAATCACTGAGGTTAGTAAATTTATAATTTTACTCTAAAAAATATGACACATGTCACTTATATGCATATTTTTTATAAAAAAAATGTTAAGAGCAAATCATAAATTCAATATTAAAATCAAGTCAATTGAAATTACAGAGACCAAAATGACGTAAGGACCAAAATACAGGGACTATTGTCACAATTTGCTCTAGTTTAAAAATGAAATTTTAAACAAACAATTGAATAGGTGAATTATTTGAAAATAATGGATGGTTATTAGCCAAATGTATGAATTATTTATAGAATATTGTTTGACTATACAAATTACGATTGTTTCTGGAGAAATAAATTTTTTTTTTTTAAAGTTGAAGTTAATCAAATTTTACAATTTAATTTACTACGTTAGGAAAAAGTGTGAATAAATTAATAGTGTTAACAATAAAAAATATTCAAAATTTATCTCAATAATTATGATTTACGTCAATAATTATGTGTACTATATGCAACAAATTTATAAAAGGTACAAGTAAAAAATAAAAATAAATTTAAGATTGTAACTATTTTACCAATGTATATATATTTTAAAAATTGCATGAGAATCGAGACCCCATTTTCTAAGTTCGTCTTACACCCCCTAAAAAGTCAGAGCCGACCCTGAGCCTTAATAGCATTTGCAAGATTCAATCCATTCATTTGGATTCCTTCTTTGCCTCTTCTTTGCGTGAGTGCCTATTGATGATAAATCTCATTTGATCACTGATTTCTCCTTTGGTGTGTGAAATGAGTAAAACA
This sequence comes from Camellia sinensis, assembly GCF_055761805.1. Classification (NCBI taxonomy): domain Eukaryota; kingdom Viridiplantae; phylum Streptophyta; class Magnoliopsida; order Ericales; family Theaceae; genus Camellia; species Camellia sinensis. The sequence continues at coordinate 108,008,892 of NC_138962.1, forward strand.
AAAAATAAATAAATGATATGTACTAAGAGCAAATGATGTGGCAAAAGAATTACCCATGACAACACAATGTGACAACAAACTGCATAATATTCATTGCAATCGTATGACATGATTAACCTAACCAAAATTAAAAATAAAAACATTTTTTTTTGTCAAACAAAATTAAATCAAAAGCATATTACCACCAATACTTTAAAAATCCTACCACAAATAAAACTTTAGTTACTAAAACACATAATTGCTTAGTGGGATTGAAACCCACTATTGAAAGCATTCTTAACAGTTACCACTTATTATTGTTCAAATTGTGAAATTAAATAATAAATTCACGACTATTGAAAGCATTCTTAACAATTATCACTTATTATTGTTCAAATTGTGAAATTAAATAATAGATTCACGAATAAATTAAAAGAAAAAAAATATACCAAGAACACATGTTGATAATTACAACTAAATTTCAACCGAAATACACAATACAATAAAATGATAAAGAAACCAAACCGAAGCCTGCACGGTAGCAGTTTCCTTAAAACAGATTGCGCCGCCTCAAGAATCGAGTGCTTGAGGAATTCCGGCGTTTGTCTCCCAGGATACAACAGTCAAAAACCAACTACGGCAGAAGCACTTTCTGTCTAACTTAGCGAACAAAACCATGGTAGCACTCTCTCACTATAGGAATTTTCTAACAAACTGACTTGTAAAAAGGAAGCAAAAAATTTCTATTTTGAGACTTGACAGGAGTGTCTTAATTTATACATGTATAGGGGAGAGAGGAAGAGTCTCCCGCCTTTATGGCTGCTCATTAAAGCACCATTAACGAGCATCCATAGCCCCTTTTCAAAAAGATGAAAAGTTTGGATGCCCAAAAGATTCACACCCTTTAGCCAAGAAAAATGATTTAAATACCCTTTAAAATCCCTTTCATGAATCTAACATCATAAGGCGATTTCTTATTCAAATCTCAATGATTTTTGGCCCACTTGAACCCAACACAATAGATGGTTGAGACCCACTTTAATATTTAATTAAAGTCACCAAAAGCCATTTTTTCCAACACTTATTTCCTTATCTTTTTTTCTTTTTTTTTTCTTGTTTCTTTTTTCTTTTTCAGTGGGATTGAAACCCACTTTGTTTTTTTATACAAATTTTATAAAAAAAAACAATCTACTATCTACTACAACTATAAAGCCTTTTTATTTATTTTTTAAAGATAATTTATATGGCCTAAATTTCGGGTTTAGATGCTTGAACAACACATCTACAACTACAAGTTCCAAGGCTTGGGTAAAAAATTAAAAATTAAAAATTAAAAAAAGGAAAAAAAGCACAACTTGTAATGAGATGTTTATGTAAAGAAAACATGATGGAGATTGTGGCAACAATTGTGATTACAAAAATGCTAGGAACCATACTTAGAAACCATAATTTATCAAGAATGAGTTGGTGTGGTAGAAATTAAATTGATGAAATGTGCAATTCTTGAGTGAAATGAATTTGAATTATTGATTTCCATTTATGAAAAAATTATGGACAAAAAAATTTGAGTTTGTAATCTTGTTATTATGATTATGTCTACAACCACCTCGTTTATATTGCATGACAAAGTGAGAATCATATGCATTGAAATTTATTTATCTTTAACGAGAAATATAAAATAGGCAAATTACAGAAATGGTCCTTATAGTTTACCCGTATTTTCATTTTGGTCCCTGTACTTCTAATTGCATCAATTTTGCCCCTGCAGTTTGGTTTTTGACTCAAAATGGTCCAATAGTTAACGATGGTTAGACATTTGAATGGAAAAGTTGGCCAATTTTGACTTTCTTGAGTATTTTTTGATCAATTCAATTTGTTCTCTGATATCATCACTCAAATTTAACTCATTTAATAGATGTTTTATTTAATTTCATTATTTAATTATTATTATTTTTAAAAATAAATTTATTTAAAATTTTAATTAAAAAATAAGATATATTTTTATTGATATTTTATTTATTTAATTTTTAAAAATAAATTTATTTAATTTTGTAAAAAGTAAAATAAAACAAATTTTTATTTAATCTAGCTAAAAATAATTAAAATATTAAAGATATGTTTAATATTACTATTACTTAGTAAATAATTGAAAAATGGTAAAATAGTCTTTTGTACATTTATCCTTATCCAGTTCGTCCAACCAAATATTAGATTCACTAAAAATAGACATTTCACACATTAATCCCATGATATATCAATCCCATGGAAATAATTCCACCCCTGTAGGATTGTTTAGTCTCTCGTGTGAGGGATATGGAGTCCCTCGTATAAATTATAAATTTTAAATTTTAATTTATAAGGTCATAATTTTTAATTAAATTAAATTTATAATTTCTGTTTTCTATTTTTATTTTCTATTTTTATTTAATTTAATTTATATATTAATAAAAAATATATTTTTTTAAATTAAATTAAATTAAATTAGATCAAATTAAAAAATATATATTATATTAAGGAAAATTTACCCATAAGTCCTAGTTTTTGAAACGTTGAACCATTTAGTCCTAAAAGTTTTTTTATGCTCCATTTAGTCCCATTTTTACATCAACATGATGTGAATGATGTAAATGATCTGATGTTTCATTCTATAATTTCAAAATTTATTGAAATCTGATGAACATTAGATGTTTTTCATCCTATATTTTCAAACATTATTGAAATTTGATGAACATTAGATGTTTGAAATCCAATGTTTGTAACATGACTCTGATGTTATTAACATTGTAATGGGACCTTTCAGTCTATAAGAAAACTTTTAGGACTAAACAGTGCATAAGTTAGTAATTTGGAATTTATTGGTGCATCCCCCTTATATTAAATTAAATTAACTTTAAATTAAAAATATAATTTCAATTAAATTAAATTAAAATTAATTTAAAAATATATTATAATTTAATTATAATTAAATTAAATTAAATTAAAATTAAAATTAAAATTAAAATTAAAATTAAAATTTATAATTTATAATTTATATGAGGGACTCCATATCCCTCATATGAGGGACTAAACAATCCTCGAGGGGGATTATTTCCATGAGATTGGTATCCTATGAGATTAATGTGTGAAATGTCTATTTTGAGTGAATCTAATGTTTGGTTGGATGAACTGGATAAAGAAAAATGTGCAAAAAACTATTTTACCATTTTTCAATTGTTTACTAACTAATAGCAATATTAAACATATCTTTAATATTTTAATTATTTTTAGCTAGATTAAATAAAATTTTATTTTATTTTATTTTTACACAATTAAATAAATTTATTTTTTAAAATTAAATAAATAAAATATCAATAAAAATATATCTTATTTTTTTAATTAAAATTTTAAATAAATTTATTTTTAAAATAATAATAATTAAATAATGAAATTAAATAAAACATATACTAAATGAGTTAAATTTGAGTGATGATATTAGAGAACAAATTGAATTGATCCAAAAACACTAAAAAAAGTCAAAATTGTTCAAGAAAGTCAAAATTGGCCCGTTTTTCCATCCAAATGTCTAACCACCGTTTTTCCATCCAAATGTCTAACCACCTTTAACTATTGGACCATTTCGAACTAAAAACCAAACTGCAAGGGCAAAATTGATACAATTAGAAAAACATGGACCAAAATGAAAATATGAGTAAACTATAAGAACCATTTCTATAATTTGCCCTATAAAATATATATACCAGATTAATATTAATGTGCACTGCATGTGACCTTTTATTAGTTAAAACAAAAAAAAAGTCGAACATTATCAAATGGGACTAATAATGACATTTAAAATGGTTGACAATAACGGCTAATAGTGCACTTCGTTCTTTTTTTTTTTTTTTAATCCATATACTTCCGTTGAAATATTAGAAAATGACTAATGTTTTCAAGTTAGTTTTTTTATTAAAAAAAAAAATATATATATATATATATATATATTTAAATGTAAAAACATGTTTACAAAACCCGCTTATACATACAAATATTTTAGTTAGAAAATAAAAAATAAATACGTATTTTTAGTGTTATTTATAATTTTCGTAAAATCATGTTTACAAAATCCATTTTTGATTAATTAAAATTTTTAACATAGCTTAAGCTCCATATCAATTTGAAATATTTTACACAAAAAAAAATACTTTTGTTTTTGTTTTTGTTTTTGTTTTTGGTTTTCGACGTTTGTTTGACACTTGAAACAAAAATACTTTATTGTCGAAAAGATAAATTTTGATCAATAAAATGTCATTTATGACTTTTTAGTGAGCTAATATATTTATTTAAAAAGGCTAAGTGTATTGAAAACGTAGTGAGTGAGAGTCAACTTTGTAAAAATTATTTTACGAAATTTTTAATGGTAAGTCATTTTTGAGAAAATAATACAAAAATATTTTTCTTAAAAAATGTTTTACTTGTTTTTTGTTCAACCAAATTATAGAAAATGAGTAAAATAATTTTGACAAAAATATTTTACATCAAAATAAATAGAGTCTTAATCAAAAATATGTTTTGAAAACAAACTTTTTATGACATATTTTTAATACTATTCTAATCAATTTTAAAATTGAAAAAATGTGTTTTCAAAATGGGCGAAGCATCAATAAATCCCAAAATGTGATTTTGTGAACTGCTTAGTTCTTCATTTTTTCTTTTGAATCCAAAGGTCCCATTAAAATGGAAATTACACAAAATGATAGTCATTTACATGTTTGGATTTAATTTTTCAAGGATAAAAGTGGGTTTCTCTAAATATAAAATTACACATTTGGGTAATTCACAATATAGAAGTTTTGGATTTTCCTTCTTTCCAGAACAAATCCCACATCACGAACAAAAACGTAACACTCTAATATACATTAAAAAACTCTTTAATGTACTTTTTCTAAACGTAACAATGTAACACTAAAAAAAGAAATTATTTAGTGCATTTTTTCTAAACGTAACACTCTAACGTAAAAAAAAAAAAAAAAAAAAAAAAAAAAAAAAAAAAACTCCTTAGTGTACTTTTCCCAAACGTAACGCTCCAATCATTGTAATTCCAAACGTAACATTCCAATATAACATACTTCATGTATGTGTCAATTTTCGACCACACTGCCAACTCAGTATTCAACTGAAGAGCACTGACAGAATAGATGGCACCTGAGTGACCTGCAACAAAAAGAAGAGATTCCGGTGGTGGTTCGTCCACCCGGGGGCACTCCGATGATCAAGTCAGTTATCTCCCAAAGATAGATAAAGTGCTTAACTCACTGTTCAAAATATAAATTGCGTACCTTAGACCCATTGGGAGTGTCTCTCCTTTATAGCCAACTCAATCCTAGTCCTAATAGAAGCCTAACTTCAATGGACTTCTGCTCAATGCTTATCTTGGACTCTCCAATAGATAAAGATAAACTCCCTAAGAGCTTTATCCTTATCCAACCTGAGGTCCTTCCTCATTCTAGTATTCTTGTCTCTTATCCGCTTATTCCGGACTCCGATATCTTCGGAGATAACCTCGGCCTAGCCGAGATCACCTCGGCGTCACGACCAGGACACGTAGCACCCTGGCTGACACGTCGACGTCACCTTGGCCACGTGTTGGTACTCAGAAAATATATCCCCACAACTGCCCCCTAGGTTCTATTACCTCGGCATCCTGAGGTGATGGAACCTATATCGTCATATCGTATATAATGTCGGCCATCTTGCTGTATCATCCATTTACCGACGTCATAATTCGTCGGCTTCACACGACCAGGCCCTGTAGTCTGTCTCATCAAGGTTTTTAGAACCAATAACCTATTTCATTTATTTAGCCGAGATCTTTATACCAGCCGAGGTCATTGCGTCATTAAACCAAGAAATCCAAGAGCTTTTATCACGCGTATGAGCTGTCATACAAAATAAATCAACCGTTTTTGCCACGCGTCTTCCCCTCACTGGATCGTACTCGATACGCGCCTGTAATTCGAATTTTTCTCGCATGCGTCGTCTGATGCATACGTCGTTTTAGGCACATTAATTGCCTTTTTGCTGCCGTTTTTGTGTTTTAGACAAAACGTCCTTCCTCTCTCCGTTTTTTCACTTTACACCATCGTTTCTGAAGCTTTTTCTCCAAAATCTGCCATTGTTCAAGCTTTCCTAGCTCTGCAACTTTGCTCCGTTCACCTCTTCCAGCGTGATTTTCACCTCTCTGTCGCTTTTGCAACCGTCGTCTGACTTCGGCGATCCCCACACCGGCCTCACTTTTTCTGGTAAACCACTGTTCCTCCTGGTTTTAGTTCTTGATTTACCTCGAACTCTGTCATTTTTGCGAACTTGCTCATGTCTTCGATCATTTTAATCTGTACCTTAATTTTCACCATGTGTTTGAGTATGTTTGCTTCGTGATTCTGTTTTTGACCAATCCTTTCTTGAATATTCACACATTGCTCACAAATTTGTTCACTTTTGCCACTGTTCTTGGCCTTGTACCCTTGCACAAACTCTGTCACGGCGTTCTTGATGATTCACCACTATTCTTGATTCTGAATCATTGCTCTTGTTTGTGTTTTCTGTATTTTCTCCAGATTCTTGCCTTCAATCTCCGTTTGCTTAGACTTAGGTTTCAGATTTTCCCTAGAACACACGAACCTTAGGGAAAACTAAAACAAATCCCCCTCTGATCTTCACAAATTCTTACCCCAGCGTGAACTTTAGGTTTTGCCGAGGTCTTTTGAGCCTTTACAGAACACTTTATTTCCAATTTATACACCTTTCCCCTAAGCTAACGTCATGGGTATGTGGAAGCATAGGGTAGACACTCCGACCAAATTAGAATACTTTAGGCGAGAGTTTTACATCCCTGCCGACGTCCACCTCAAGTTGGCAGGGGAGGAGGATTCTATTATGCCCGATGTGAACCTCATGCATTTCCCAGTAGTGGCCTTTATCGAGTGTGGACTTAGGTTTTGATACCTTTTTCCGAGAAATCCTTCATTACTATAAATTGAACCCAATGCAGCTTGCCATCAATTCTTACCAAGTTATCAATGATATAATAGCCTTAGCCAAACAAGAGAATGCTAGGGTTACTCTTGCCGATATCCAGTACTGCTACACTATGTGTCGCCTGAAATCGGAAAAAGGCCACATCTATTTCCTCAAGCCGAGATCCACTGAGTACAAGCTCATTGCCGACCTCCCAGACTCAAACAAGGGTGCTGGAGACGATTACTTCATCATCTCGGGCAACTGGGAGTTTCAACCAAACGATGACCTCCGCATTTATCCCCTAAGCCGAATAGTTTTCGAGGAAGGAGATGGTAAGGGCCAAGTGTCACTTTTTCTTGCTCTCTTTTTTAAGGTTTTCAATACGTTGTTCTAACGTCTGTGCTCTTCTTTTTGCAGTTCTTCCCTAGCCACCAAAGGGCTTTCGCAAGTCTTTCTTCCCCAGCAAGGACTTGAAGAAGCTATTGGATTTGCTAGTCCACAAGCGGAAAGCCCCTCTGCTGCTAAATTTCATTCCTACTTACAAGTCGATTCTTCCCGACGTTCCAAAAAAGAAGAAGAAGAGTCAGTCTCCTCCGTCCGCTACTACTCCTTCCATCACTTCAACATCTCGGCCAGATCAAGGATCGACCTTTGATCCAGTAGAGTAGCCATCAACCTCGGCTCCATATCTGATCCTACCATCTCAACGCCAATGCCGCTGTAGAACTGTAATTTTCGCCGAGATAGGTCACAAGAAAGTTGTCGCTGACGATCTTCTAGCCGACATCTTTGACTCAGTTAATGCTCAACCAGCACAAACCCAGCCTCAACTAAATCCAAAGCCAAAGCCAAAACGTCTGAAGAAGGCTCAGCCCAAGGCAACAGTGACTCAGATTGATACTGAGGACACCTTGCCAATTTCTAAATTGGCCGAGAGTGATAAGACCTCTTCTGCTGCCGAGAAGAGGCCCGCCGATGCCCAACCATCCGAATCCACTAGATCAAAGAGGCCAAGGTCGTCCTCTGCGACAACCTTGGGGCCGTTAAAACATGATTCCCCGCTAATTACAATCGACGATAAGCCGGTTAAGGCTGGTGATAGCGCCAACAACATTGAGGTCGGCGTTGCTCTTTCCACCGCCTTGCTGTTACCCGAAGATCTTAATCGTAATGCTTAGATGAGCGAATACGAAAATTTTGCTCTGATGCTGCAGCATTCCGTTCAAGTAAGTTCTATATACTTGATATTTTTCTTTCTTTCTTTTACTTAGAAAATTTTCTAATAATTTCTGCTTTGTTCATTTTTCTTCAGGCGATCCAGCACGCCCACTCCTTCTCAATACAATCTTTTGAGACAAGGAAGGAGTTGGCCGACAAGACTAGGGAGGTTGCTAGTCTACAGAAGGCCATAAAAAGGGCTGAGGCAAAAATGAAGACTTTGGCAGACCAGGCCGAGGCTGCTGTCAAAGCTAAGGATGATGCCGAAGAAAAAACGGATGCTGCTGAGGCCATTAACAAAGTTCTTGAGGCCTAAAAGAAAAAGGCCGAAGAAAAGACGGCCGAGGCCCAAAAGAAACTCTAAGACGCCCTACCCACAAAGGAGGCCGAGATCAAGGCCGCCGATGAGAGGGCATATGCAGAGGGGGCGGTCGACGTCAAGGAGGATTATAAAAAACAAGTGAAGCAGGCATGCAACAAGGGTTTCACCCTTGGTTGGATGGCCGCTCTAAAAAAGCTTGACATCCCCGAGGACTCCCCTTCAAGAAAGCTGACGACATGCCCCTGCCATTCCCCCCTACTCCAAGCCAATCCGAAGACGATTTTGAGTCTGAAGAGGAAGCTTTGGTGAGGAAGTCAAAGGAAGCTGCTGGGGCCAAGTCCCCTACTCCAAATGAGCAAGTCTTGGACTTGACTCAGGATGAGAAGGGTGAGGAGGTCTCCAAGGATGCTACTCCTGAGAAGGCAACATCGGACGTGCATATCGCCAACAAGAGCTTCGACCAAACCCTTCAAGAAATAGATGCCGAGCTCGCGGCTGAGAAGGCTGCCGAGATGTCTTCTCAGCAGTCTTTCGAACTCCAGACCCAACCAGCCGGAGGCGCTGAAGAGCCTTAACTTGATGTTCTTCTTCTTTTTCCTGTACTTTGTACTTTTTTCTTTCTTTTTGAATCAATGTAAGTTTGGATCTGGCCGAAGTGCCACTTTTGTAATTTCTGAACAATGACTTTTCAATGTTTAGGCCGAAGTTCCTTCTTTTTTCTTTTCTTGTATAACTCTTATACTTAGATTATTTTGCATATCTTCAATGTACACCTTGACTGTGTAATCTTCTCGGAGTGAAATACCTCGGTTATACACACCAACGGTTTACCTCAGCAAGTACATAAGTACTTCTTTTGGTACAACCTTGGTCTTTAACTTGTAAATTTTTCACAAATTTCAACAAGTGTTTAAACGTAACCTCAGTTTAGCTTCGACTTGTAAACTCAGGTTTCAACAAGTGTTTAAACATGATCTCAGTTTAACTTTAACTTTAACTTGTAAACTCCAGTTTCAACAAGTGCTAAACATGATCTCGGTTTAACTTCAATTTGTAAATTTTTCTCAAATTTCAACAAGTGTTAAACATCATCTCGATTTAACTTCAACTTGTAAATTTTTCACAAATTTCAACAAGTATTAAACATGTTCTCGGTTTAACTTCAACTTGTAAATTTTTCACAAATTTCAACAAGTGTTAAACATGATCTCGGTTTAACTTTAACTTATAAATTTTTCACAAATTTCAACAAGTGTTAAACATGATCTCGGTTTAACTTCAACTTGTAAATTTTTCACAAATTTCAACAAGTGTTAAACATAATCTCGGTTTAACTTCAACTTGTAAATTTTTCACAAATTTCAACAAGTGTTAAACATGACCTCGGTTTAACTTTCAACTTGTAAACTCAAGTTTCAACAAGCGTTAAACTAATTTTAGTTTGTAAATTCTCCATTTCCAGGAACCAGGAACCATCTTCTAACTCTCTGCCCCCTAATGTGAACTTAAGCTCCACTTGGGTTCCCATTATGTATGTATTTCATAGGCATCGTCAATTATCTTATCAATCATAAGTGTAAAAAAATCAAGCTAAAACTTTATTTATTACTTCGGCAAATAACAAAGAACAAGAAAGTCTAATGATAGAAAAATTTCAGATTGCAAGTATTCCAGGGTCTTGGCAACTCTTTGCCTTCATTATCTTCAAGCCGATATGCCCCGTTGCCCAATACCGAGATGATTCTATAGGGTCCCTTCCAATTCGGGCCAAGCTTGCCCTCTCTGAGATCCTTCTTGTTGCCGATGACTTTTCTTAAGACGAGGTCACCGACTTGAAACTCCCTTGGGTTGACCTTCTTATTATAAGCCTTGGCAAGCTGCTGGTGGTATGCCGCCAATTGAATTGCAGCTCTCTCCCATGTTTCTTCCAGCAGATCCAGATCTCAGGCTAATAATACGTCATTACTCCCATTCTCTGCTCCTTGGGTTCTGATCCCTGGGATTCCGACTTCTAGAGGAATGACGGCTTCTGTGCCATAAGCCATGGCAAATGGGGATTCCCTAGTTGATCTTCTCGGCGTAGTCTGATATGCCTAGAGTATACTTGGCAGTTCATCCACCCACTTTCCCTTTGCTGCTTCCAGCCTCTTCTTAATCACATCCAAGATGACTTTGTTGGAAAAATAATTCTTGAGTTTGAACTTTGCACAGAAGCTCTTGATTAGCTTACTGTCAAACTGTGTTCCATTGTCTGCAACTAGTGCTCTTGGGATCCCAAACCTGGTGATGATATTTTTCCATATGAAATTCTTCACATCCACGTCTCGGATCTTGGCAAAGGGTTCAGCTTCTATCCACTTGGTGAAGTAATCTGTTACTACCAGCAGGTACTTCCTTTGCCCAGTTGCTTGGGGTAGTTTTCCAACAAGATCCATACCCCATTGGGCGAATGGCCAAGGACTGGATACTGGGTTCAGGTTTGCTGCTGGTTGGTGTATCAGTGGTGCAAACCTTTGGCACTTTTCACACTTCTTGACAAAGGCTTCTGCATCCTTCTGCATGTAGGGCCACCAATACCCTTGTGTAATGGCCCTATGAGCAAGCGATCTGCTCCCAACGTGGCTTCCACATATTTCTTCATGTATTTCGTACAAAAAATCTTCAACTTGTAAAGGATGTACACACCTCAAAAGGGGTCCAGTGAAGGATCTTCTGTAGAGATGTCCCTCTGCTGTTAGACTGAATCTTGCCGACTTCAATCTGATCTTGTGTGTCTCTTTGTGATCATCTGGCAATTTTTCTTCTTTCAGGAATGCTACTATTGCATCCATCCAGCTTGGTCCCATGTCCACACACATTGCTTCACGCTCTGTGGTCAGTGGTTTGATGCTCGGGCCCGACAAGTAGTCAACCATTATCGTCCTTACCTTTCCAGGTTGTATTGCACTAGCCAGGTTGGCCAGGGCATCAGCATGACTGTTATCATCTCGGCTAACCTACTGTAGTCGGCAATTCTGAAACAAGGCCACCAACCTGCTGACCTCTTTTGCGTAGGCCAACATGCTCTCATCTCGGGCTGCAAACTGGCCCGTTGCCTGGTTGACTATAAGTTGGGAGTCAGAGAAGATTATCACCTTATCTGCTTCTACTACTACTACCAGTTTCTGTCCTACAATCAGTGCTTCATACTCTGCTTCATTGTTTGAGACCTTGAACCCCAAACGAATGGATTGTTCTAGTATCTGTCTATCTAGAGATACCAGTACTACTTCTACCCCCGCTCCTTGTCGGTTTGAATTCCCATCAACAAACAGTCGAAAGGAGTCGCCGATGTAAATGTTGCAGGGCCTAAGTTTTTCTTCTTTCCTTTGTTCTGTTGCCCTCGGCTGGGCTCCTTTTTGCTCGCTTGGACATTGTTCACCTTGGCTTAACGAAGCCCAATGTTCGATGATCCTGGCGTGAACTCAGCCACGAAGTCTGCCAAAACTTGGCCTTTGATTGTTGTTCTGGGTCTGTATTCCAGGTCATACTGGCCCAAGGCCACTGCCCATCTTGCTATTCTGCCTGTCAGGTCTCCCTGCTGTAACAGGGACTTTAAAGGATGTTCAGTTAGCACAATAATTTTGCGAGCTTGAAAGTAGTGGTTCAGTTTCTTTGAAGCCATTACTAAGGCCAGCGTTAACTTCTCCAATGATAAATACCTGGTTTCTGCATCAGCCAGGGCTTTACTTACATAGTAAACAGCCCTTTGTTCCTCTTTTTCTTCTCGGATTACCACTGCGCTTACTGCATGTTCCAAAACTGCTAAGTACAGGAACAACTCCTCTCTAGGTTCTGGATTTGAGAGAACTGGAGCCGTGGTCAGATACTTCTTCAAGTCGGCCAGGGCGACTTCGCATTCTTCTGTCCATAAGAAGTCTGTGGCCTTCTTCACTAAGTTGAAGAAGGGTTTGCATTTGTCAGAACTTCTGCTTATGAACCTATTCAGAGCTGCAGCCCTTCCAGTCAACATCTGTACTTGCTTCGCCGATGTCGGGCTTTTCAGTTCTAGGATGGGCTTGATCTGATCTGGGCTGGCCTCAATGCCCCTTCTGGTCATCAAGTATCCCAAGAACTTACCAGATCCAACTCCGAATGCGCATTTTGATGCATTGAGTCAGAGCCGATATGTTTTTAGGATGTCAAAGACTGCCTTTAAGTCTTCCAGATGGTCTTTAGGTTCCTTGGTCTTCACGAACATGTCATCGATGTATACCTCCACTATTCGGCTAATTAGGTGTTTGAACATCTTGGTTGCCAATCTCTGGTAAGTTGCTCCTACATTTTTTAACCCAAAAGGCATCACTCTATAGCAATATAGTCCTTTTGGGGTAATAAACGCAGTTTTCTCCTCGTTTGAGGGATACATGGCTATCTGATGGTACCCCCTGTAGGCATCCAAGAAGCTCATCCTTCCATGCCCTGAAGTGGCATCCACCAGTTGGTCAATCTTGGGTAAAGGAAAACTGTCTTTGGGACAGGCCTTGTTTAGGCTGGTAAAGTCCACGCAGACCCTTCATTTACCATTCTTTTTCTTCACCACCACTGTATTCGATAGCCATGTCGAGTAATTTACCTCTCGAATGGCTCTGGCCTCTAGAAGTCTATCTACTTCCTCTTCCACTGCCTCAACATGCATCAATGTCGGTCTTCTTGTTCGTTGGATTACAGGTTTGGCTGACCTGTCTACGTTCAGCTTATGGCAAGTGACCTCGGGGTCAATGTCTGGCATTTCGTAAGGCGTCCAGGCAAACACCTCAATGCTTGCTCTTAAGAAAGCCTCCAGTTCCTTTTCCTCTTCTTCGGCTAAGCCCGAGCCGAGAAAGAAGAAGCGTTCTTCATCCCCCTGCTGGACGAGGATTTTCTTTAGGGCTTCTTCACTCTTCTCGGCTGGCTCCTTGCCGACGTCCTTTAGGACTTCCACGACCTCGTCTTCAATCTCTGCCCTTTCTGGTTCCCGTATGCTGCAGGTGGATTTCATTACTGCCATAGAGCAGTTCTTTGCCTGCAGTTGATCCCCTCTGAGCTCCTCTATCCTATGCTCTGTTGGGAATCGCAATAGTTGATGCAATGTTGAGGGAACAACTCTCATTGCATGCAACCATGGCCTTCCCAGGATAACATTGTAAGGGGAGGGTGTATCGATTATGGTGAACTCTGTCTTTATCTTCCTGGTGCCAGCCTGTACTTCCAAGCCTGCTGCTCCCAGTGGCCACGTCGGAGTTCCATTGAACCCGACCATTGGGCCATTGGATTGCTCCATATCGTCTGGGTGAAGGCCAAGCTCCTTGTAACATCTGACATACATGATGTCACAAGAGCTGCCTTGGTCAATTAGGATGTGCTTCACTTGGCACTCCTCAACCTGGAGGGATACTCCAAGACATCGTTGTGCGGATGTTGTACTATCTCCAGGTCGGCTTCAGTAAAGGACACTATTGGTCCCTGGTACTCCTCGGCCTGAGGTCTTTTCTGTCGGACCTGGTACACATGCTGCAAGTGCTTTACCTTCTGGGTCTCCCCCCGTATTTCGTTTTTGTTGACCTTCGAGTGAATTACATTAATTATCCGAGGTCCGCCTGCCTGCGGTTGTTGTCTTGGGGGGTGGAGCTGCTGGTGCCTGAGGCAATCTTGCCTGCTCTTCCCTTCTCCTGGCCTCATCTACAAGGTCCCTCAAATGGCCTTGCCTTACCAGGTCTTCTAGGTGTGACTTCGAGGCTCTGTAACCCTGAGTTAGATGCTCATCTTCATTATGGTAAGCACAATGCTTACCAAAGCTTCTTCGCATAAACTCTCCTGGTACCCTAGCTGGTGCTCTGAAATAGGGTTGGGTTCGAATTTTATCCAGGACTTTGTAAATTGGGATTCGGAATACAGTTGTGACTGCCTGTGCAGTTCTCAGTCCTATCTCTTGTTTGTTGGATCCGTTGTTACCTCGGCCTCACTTCGGCAAGCCGTTTCTTTTCTCTTGCTTTGTCGCCTTAATCCCTGGCATGTCCTCCTCGACTTTGGTGTATTTCTCAATTCTGGCCATGAGTTCCTCCATGTTTTTTGGCAATGTCTTCTCCAATGGCTTTCGTAGTGCACAATCATCTTTTAGGCTGTTCTTAAAAGACACGACCGCTACCTCTTGGTTGCATTCGAGTATTCGATTGAACACCTCATAATACCTTTTTGCGTAGGCCCTAAGGCCTTTATCCTCACTGATTCTCAGAGCCATCAGGGCATCTACCCTTAATGGCTGTAGTTTATTTGTCACGAACCTGGCCACGAACATCTCGGCCAGGCCTTCCCAAGTCATCACACTTCCTTTTGGCAATTTGTGAAACCAATCCGATGTAATTTCCCTGAAGGATGAGGGGAACACGTTGCAAAACAACGGCTCGTTCCCAGTGTATAATGCCATTGAGTTTAGGTATAAACCGACGTGAAATTTGGGGTCCAACTTTCCATCGTATATCTGGAACCTCGGCATACTGAATCTTTTCGGGGCCTCAAATTTGTCCAACTCCACTGAGAATGGTGTTCTCGACTTAACAAGGGAAGTTACCTCGGCATTTTGTTGCTTCCTCTTGAGGTAATCTCTCGAGTCCTCTTTGGTCCGCCCAGGAGCTCGGCTATCTCCTGATTTCAATCTTTTAGGTGTGCTACTCTCAGCTTCGTTGTGAGCCCTTTTTGACCTTTCTTCATTAGTTGCGTCAAAGCACAACTCCTGCCTTTGAACATGCTGATGTTCTTTGGGGTCTGCTTCCTTGGTGTGATATGTCCTTCGAGATTCTTCTCTTCCCGACTCTCCTCGACCGACCTCCCTCGAAGGCCGATAAGAGTGTTTTTCGCTCCTGGTGTGCTGGGGGGTTACAGGGATTGTTTTCTGCCCTCCCTTCTGGGCGTTGGCCCCTGGAATCGGCGTGTCTTGCAGTGGGAACGGTGGCTACATGACGTTGTTTTGCATCATGAAATTGACGACCGATTGCAGGTCTACCAATTTATTCGCCATCCCCTTCATCTCTTCGTCCCTCCGTAGGCATCTATCTTTCCATACCTGGAGGTTATCTTCATTATAGTACTCGTTTCGGTCTGATTTCTTCTGTACGTTGCCCTCTTGGCCGACGTCCTTTCCTTTGTGATTCTTATCACGAGTCTCCTCGTTACAGTTGTCTTCTTCGACGTCAAGGTCAATAAGTCTTCCAGTCCCAGCAGGAGTGTCATCCCCAACCTTCTCTTTCTGTCCGTTGTTGGCCATCTATTCTCCTTTCTTTCCCACAGACGACGCCAAATTGTGTGTGTCAATTTCCGACCACACTGCCAACTCAGTATTCAACTGGAGAGCACTGGCAGAATAGATGGCGCCTGAGTGACCTGCAACAGAAAGAAGAGATTCCGGCGGTGGTTCGTCCACCCGAGGGCACTCCGATGATCCAGTCAGTTATCTCCCAAAGATAGATAAAGTGCTTAACTCACTGTTCAAAATATAAATTGCGTACCTTAGACCCATTGGGGGTGCCTCTCCTTTATAGCCAACTCAATCTTAGTCCCAATAGAAGCCTAACTTCAATAGACTTCTGCTCAGTACTTATCTTGGACTCTCTAATAGATAAAGATAAACTCCCTAAGAGCTTTATCCTTATCTAACCTGAGGTCCTTCCTCATTTTAGGACTTTTGTCTCTTATCCGCCTATCCCGGACTCCGATATCTTCGGAGATAACCTCGACCTAGCCGAGATCACCTCGGCGTCATGACCAGGACACGTGGCACCCCAGCTGACACGTCGGCGTCACCTTGGCCACGTGTTGGTACTCAGAAAATATATCCCCACACTTCAATGTAGCACACACAAAAATATTAAAAACTCATTAGAGTATTTTTTCTAAACGTAACCCTCACAATTTGAAATTATTAATTTGTCCAAAACTTATTAGGGTTCATTTGGGAAATGGATTGACTTTTTAGCTTTTTGGCGTTTTTGACTATTTTAGCCTGGGGCTAAAAAGCCTGGTTTGATAAGGGATTTTGGCTTTTTTGACTTTTTTGTAGAAAAAGAATGTAATGATTATGGGTTGAATGTGATATTTTGTCTTATTAGGCTAAAAAGCTTATTTTGTTATTTGTGGCTAAAATAGCCAAAAAAGCCCCAAGTTGGGCTTCCCAAACGAAGCCTAAGCAATTTTTGTACTCCTTTTGAAATGGTTTGCTTTTTTTGGAGTGTTAAATTAGAGTGTTACGTTTGAGAAAAGTACACGAAGGATGTAACGCCCCCCAAAAATAATACAAATAATCCAACTCATAAGCGATGAGAATACAAACAGAATTAGTATACTTTCATATATCAGAGTTTATATTACAAAAGATATTACATACATTATACATTCATAAACGTTCATCCTAAATCTATAGAATGTAATATTAGTTAATAACAATAGAATAAATGCCCTATGGGCTTACATCTTTCCAAGGTATCACTTGGTTACAACAACAACAAAAAAGAGTCCTAAGCTCTATACATGTAAAGCCCTCGGCTTGAATAAACATTTAAACATAAAATAAAAAAATAGAGACTTCAGCTCCTAATCCTCCCAAGCTACGCCCTTGGAGGAGGCATGTCACCAGTATTTGAAAATGGTTTCCCAAGTAGGGTGAGCCAAAGCTCAGTAGAAATAAACTAACACAATATAAAAGATTTAATTAAGACATAAATGTCAAGCATATATATTCGATATTCATGACAACACATATTCTCCACATAAGTATACGACATCAATATCCATATCTCAATCCATTTCCTTCTACCCATTTCAAGTTAATTCATTTCATTTCAAATCGTAGGTCAAGTTTATAGTTCTTTGAATGACCCAACTGAGATTACAACCTAGGGGTTTTATATCAACATAACTATTACATAATCACTTCAATCTTGCCATTTTACGAAAATTTCTTCCGCGGGATCGGTACCTACGTATACAGATGATTTCGGGACTTTCACCCTGGACACTCCGGCCAACTTAATTTCAATGGAGTCCATCCCCTATCTCCTTCCAAAATATGGAGTACATCCACTTTCTTCTCCCAAACAATATACATATACAATGTATATAAAGACACTGTCATCTTCAATGACATTCAGTTACACATATTCAATGTGTTTAACATACCGTCATATTCAATGACATAATCAGATGATTAGTTTCAATTCACCTAATCCTCATGCAGTTTCTACAACAATCATGGCTATCCTCCACCAATAGCCCAAAACAGTTATTTCTAAATAGATATTCAATCTTTATAATAGATAATTTATCAAATTTCCATAGGTGAGTGATTTAACAAATCCAACTACACCATTCATTCACACATCCTTCCAATTTCACATTCCCCCTCATCAATTTCATTATTTATACAAAATAATTATCCAACACAAGTTAGGGAAAAATTCCCCTTTTTTCAAATATTAACCCTGAGGCCAAATTTCACCAATTAATCATAAGAGAACTTCATATTCAAAGCCCCATATTCTTTTATAGACTACAACATAGAAACCTCTCTTTCAATTTGAGCCAAAACCCTAACTTTACCCAAATCACTCCCAAACCACATCATTTATAAATAACAACAAATATCTAGGTTAAAAACCATATTAAGGTGTAGAATATCCCTACCTCAAGAGTAGAAGCCCAAAGAGGAAGAAGAAGAACCTCGAAAATGCACAAAACCAAGCTTTGTTCGGATGGAATGGAAGCCCACAAGATGCTCTGCCTTTTTCTCAAAGGAAGTAGGGTAGAGATGCTTAAATCTTGGAGTATTTGTAGAGAGAAGTCAAGTTTTAGAGAGAGAAGGAGCCGATTTAGGGTTTTGGGGTGAAATGATATAAAATTTCTGTGTAAAAATGAGCTACTGCGAATTGAAAAACGCGAGGCACGCTCGAGCGAAGGAATTGTCGCTCGAGAAACCACACACAATAAGTGACCTTGCTCGAGCGCAGAATACATACGTCCACAAGTTTTACAAACGCACACCGTCGCTTGAGCGCAAGAAGCCTCGCTTGAGCGAAGAACTTTATCTCCCCAGAAATTCTGCAAGTCTGGGGGAAAAATATTGGGAACACTAAAATCTCGCTTAAGTGCAAGAATCCTCGCTCAAGCAAAGGGGCAAATTTCACAAGGCTCGCTGGAGCGTAAGAAGCCTCGCTCGAGCGAAAAACCAAATTTTTGGACAATAACAACTTGAACAACTAGCAACTAACCTGCTTCGAATATGTCCAAGACATTCCGATATTCAAACCCAAAGACACAAGAGGGAAAACAAGACATGGATAACAATATTAAACCATGAAACTCGAGTCCGGAATGAAATAAAGGTCAGGTCAAAATCGAGATCGTTATAAAGGAGTTTTTTTATGTGTTACATCAAAGTATTACACTAAGGAGTTTTTTTAGAGTGTTATATTGGAGTGTTACGTTTGGAAAAAGTACAATAAGGAGTTTTTTTGTGTGTTATATTACAGTGTTACACTAAGGAGTTTTTTTTTGAAGTATTATATGAGAGTGTTATATTTGAAAAAAATACACTAAGGATTTTTTTTTTTTTTAGTGTTACATCGGAGTATTACATTTGAGTGTTACATTAGAGTGTTACAGTTTGAATTATACATTTGTCCAAAACTTATTAAGGAGTTTTTGTACTCCTTTTGAAACGCTTGAAGAATCTCATATCCTTTTAAAATGTTTGAAGAATCCCATATTTTAATTCATTTTTGTATGTTTTCTAAATAAAAAAGATTCTCATACAAAAATTTATCCAAATTTAATTCTCACATATTATGTACCTTACGTTTCTAGTATAAAAGAAAAAAAAAGAGAAGGAAACATAACAGAAATAAGGATATAACCGTAAATTTAATTTTTAAATAATATATTCAATCTACGTTTCCAAAATCACTGGGACTAATTGGTCCACAAGAAAATCCTTGAGATTAAATTATCACCATTTCTCAAAATGAGATTTATAGGTAGATTTTCAATTCAAAATTCATTTTATTCTATATTGGTATAAAATAAAAATTCACCTTATTGCGAAAATAAAATTGTAGGAATATTCAGAGAAATGGGCCGGGGAAGGGCCAATATTGGCCCATCATCCAATTCCTGCCTAGAGAGTGAGTATCTATGGATGGTCACCGCCGACTAGTATAAGCAGCAAACTGCAAGACACAAACAAACAAATAAAACCACCGGGGTGGTGGTCGAGTGGTTCTTTGTTTTTCTTTCATGCAAGATGTTTACAAATAAAACCACCGGGGTGGTGGTCGAGTGGTTCTTTGTTTTTCTTTCATGCAAGATGTTTGGGTTCCATACTGGGAATGTAATTTTTTTTTCGAAAGACTGCAATATACTTGCAAAGTCTTAAGACACGCTGTGGAGAGAGTTGGGTTAAATTTGGCAGTCAATCGATTACACCGGCCTACATAAGTTATGATATCCCGACGAAACTTTTTTTTTTTTTTTGTTAAAAAGAAAAAGAAAAAAAACAAAAACAAATAATAACACTTTCCCTTGCACCATTTTTATTATTTATTTTCTCAGTACCAAAATGGTCTCAGATTTTTATCACAACTGGGTTTACTTTTTTTTCTTCTTCTTCTTTTTGGATCGTTAACACAACTATGGGTTCCAAGTACAGTGATTAAATTAAACACATGATGAAGCCCAAAAATATTCCAGTACGAAACAGAGAAAGAAAATAGGTAAACTAGGTTTAGCAGACAAGAAGAATAATTCAAAGAGGAGAAAAGAGAAAAGCAGAACAGAGAGGTTGTGAATAAAAAATTAAAAAAAAAAAAAAAAAACCCTTCATTACAATCATTGATCCCTCTGATACAATCCCAACAAAAAGAAGCTTTATACTCTCTTTCTTTTACGAACTAACTACTTAGCTAACTAACTCTAACTGTCATAACAAACTAAATTGTCCATTTCTTCAGATTTCCAGCTTCTATTTTTCACCTGTATCAACACACATCACTGTTTTTATGATCATTCTGTTTTCTTTTCCTTTCAAATATTTCCTTTTTCTCTTCTATCTACAATTCTATATACCTCTACTGAATGGATTAATTTCATTCTCATTTGTTATTGAATCTGTATTATTCTTAGGTGCCAAATTGCCAATGGTAGTCTCAGCCTCCTCTTTGTATTTGGTAATAATGACCTCCTTTTATGGATGGTTGAAAACAGTACATTTTAATCATTTCTAGTTTTTTGTTTTATGGGTTAGTATATGCTGTGTGATCACCATCTCATCCTTACCACTAAGACTGATGTAATTTATTTTGGTAAAATCAATTAGTTACATCAACATTTGAAATGTTGGCATATCATGGATTGGCTTCGTCATAATGTTTCTAACAGCTACAAATTAATTATTTTAGTAATTTGTATTAGTACGTGATATTCATTTTCCGTTCAAAATTTCCAAGATGGGAACTAATGAGTGGTTTCATTTTCTCAATTGAAATTCTAATTTTTATTTTTATTTTTATTTTTATTCTAGAGTGGACAACTTCCTAACTCTATTACAAACTTGCAGTTGTGACTTTAAATGCTATCTTCCTTTTGTTGTTCAGCTTGGAATTTTTTTTTTTTCTATTTTTCTCAGTGTTTTGTGAAAGAACGATGGTGTTATATACATCAATTAGTGTACTAACTGTATACCAACATTACTTATGACATTATTATTGACCACACCCATTAATCACATTACAAATTTCAAAAACCTCTTAAATTATGCCACATCATCAATTGGTACAGTAGTTAGTATACCAATTGATACATATAGCATTATTTGTGAAAGAAATATACAAAATTTTTGTGGATGGTTTAAATGGTGAAACCTATACTAACTAATTTTTTTTTTTTTTTTAACGCACCTACTAACTATGTTGTTATTACTTTTTTGTTCTCAAGGGTGTTCCTTTTTTTCTTTTTTTTTTTGGTGGAAACATGTAGGGACCCTAAGTTTTAGTGATTGTACTTTAAATTCTAAGTTTCTAGTTAATTCTATTTTATCTTCCAATTTTGCTAAACTTTGCAATTAGGTCCAATGGAACAGTATATTTTTCTAGCCTTTATTAATTGCAATTGTGTATTATTTCATAACGTTCAAAAATTCCTAGCGCTTGAGTTTTATTTCATGTTAAACCCTAAGTTTATTTACTAACTTTGGTAATACATTTTATTTTCCTTTTTCTGTGTATTAATTTCTTTTGTATATTAAAAGGTGGGGGATCTCCTCCGGTCCATATTTTATTTCATTTTAAACCCTAAGTTTATTTACTGACTTTGATAATGCATTCTATTTTCCTTTTCCTTTATATTAATTTCTTTTGCATACGTGGAGGATCCCCTCCAGTCTAAAATTTGAGGCATTGTTCTAGCCCATGAGTCCTGTTTTGATAATTCAAACCATTCATTTTGTCGAGTACTTCGTATATTTCATCCACACAAAAAATAAAAATAAAATAGTTCAATCCAATAATTGTAACTAGTTTAATTTATTGTGTTTATCATAGGAAAAAATGTATAGTTTATTTTTTTTGTCGTCCAATTTTTTTTTTTTTTTTTTTTTTGAAAAAATACGATAAATTGAACTAGTTACAGTTATCAGATTGGCGCTAAAGTGAGCAAAACTTCCAGGTGTCAATTCGATCGACCACCCAAAGCTTTTTTCTTGCTTTGTTGCCCAGCCTTGGTTTTATTGTCTTGTTTGCTGCTTTGCTTTTGTTGCCTACTTCTTTGCATGCTTTCTGTACTTTTAAGGCATCAAATAATTCTAAATAAAACCGAGAGATTAGAATTATGATAATTGGATGATCGAGGGATGTCCTGGCGGACGACTGGGAGGATGTCCAAAACATTTCACCAAAGTATTACACAAGGTGGTCATCCTAGAGGATGACCACAATGCAAAAAAAACATTTCAACAGAGTATTATACAAGTTGGTCCTCCTGGGAGATGACCACAATCTGGGGATGTCTTAGCGAACGACCGGGAGGACGTCCTGGGGATGTCCTGGCGGACAACTGGGTTAAAGAATAAGAATATTTTAAAAGAATATAGTTAAAGTAGAGCGTTGTTGCAATGTATGTTTAAAAAGTGACTAGCTAAATTAGTAAAATGAAATTTTGGATAGCTATTTTAGCTATGTTTACTGGAGATACTCTAAGCACCACATCATTTCACTACAATGACCACAGTTGCTATTGTTATCACCACTACTACTACAACTACTACAACCCTTCTGCCACCACCATAACCACCATTATTATTCCATCACCACAATAAGCACCATCATTACACCACCAGCAGCACTCCCTTTTTATCTTAAATACATTATCCCTCCACTGTTACCACAACCACTCTAACCTCCACCACCATTGTCATTGGCATTATAGGCACCATTGTTGCTCCACCTCCACCACCACCACCACCACCACCACCACCAACTCACTATCTCAATATAAAATAATAAAATATATTTTAAAAATAATAAAATTTTAATTTAATATTATATATATCAAACAATTTGTTTTAGTTTAGCACTTAAATTTTTATCAAATAGTTTTTCAGCTTAAAAAAAATCAACATTTAGTTTTCATTATCAAATAACTTTTTAGTTTAAAAAATTCAGTATTAAGTTCTTAACACTAAATTTTCAGTTTTCAATTTTCAATTTTATCAAATACCACCTAAGCAAACATCTCATTTTTATGTGAACACAAAATGAAGCTCTATATAATGCAATTTTAAAATCTAGAATTGCATAGAAAAAAAAAAAAGAAAGAAAAAAAAAACACATTTTAACAGGAAGGGTGAAATGGGAAAAAATCCCACACTACACCCGTGTAGTCTCTTTATATATATATATATATATATATTGTGGTATCAAGAGGTTGGGATGATTTGGAGTCATTTATGATTTCTGCATCATATTCTATACTAGCAATTTCTTCTAGTAAGGAATTCCCCTTCAACTACTTACTCATGAAGAAAGGCTAGTTTTTTCTCCACTTGCGTTTTTTTTTTTTTTTTTTAATTTTTAATTTTAAAATTTATTTAGGAGGAAATAGAGAAGAGGAACCGGGCAATTTGCATAGCACAACGGTAAGACTCGTATCGAAGTGTCATGTTTGGTAAGAAAGCGCCACATACGCTAAACCAATCCTTGATCTTTGCCTATTGATTCTTCAAACACAAGCAATAGTCAATTTTGGTGGGTGGGTATAGAGCAGTGTATATATGGGGTGTCATTTCATTTGTTTAGTGGTTTTTATTAACTGGTCTTATACTCAAACTGACTGCATGCAAAGAATTTCTAAGTTATCAACTTCCCTAGATTTGAGCTGTGTGATCTCGTGTTATGTTCCAATAATTTATTAATCACCTCACCCAGTGGCTTATTAAAAATTTAATTGACAATTTTACCATTTTGTTTCAAGAAATATATATCAAATTGTCAATCTTTATCAGTACAAAAACTATGCAAACCAACTCAAAAATATCCTGCTGCAGTCTTTGGGGGCAGCAACAACAAATACATTTTAACTTCATTTTGTATTCGATTACAATCATACAAAATGTCCAAAACATAATGTCTTCTTATTGTAGCAACTAATGCATTAATTTCAATTCAAGGAATAGTAATAGTATTCACTGAGATTTCTTGCGGAAGTGGTGAACTTTGCAGGTCTAACTATGAAAGTATATATATATATAATTAACAAAATTTTGAAAATGTCACTTATAAAAGCACTTTTAGGGATAAGAACAATTTTGTGCCAAAATGTTTACTTTTTTAGATGAAAATTTTGGTCCCAAGAGAATAGTAATCCATATTGATGATATGTCTTGGACCCTACTGGTTATTGATAAATAATGTGAAGAAAACAATCAGCTTATAAGAAATTAATTAGAAAAAGTATAATTAGCTGAAGCTAATTAATGAGGCAAGCTTAGAAATAAAAGACCTTTCAGTGTCAACAAAACCCCTACCTGATTTGAAAACAAAGAGCAACAAGAAAAATAAAGGGTAAAGAAATGCTCAATTGCCTATTTGGGCTAACTGAATTGAGAAAATAAGTAAGGTGTTACCCCCAATAAACAAAGAGATGATAGGAAATTGATAAATGAGAATAAATTGACCACCCTTCTAGGATTATTAGAGAATAAAATGAGTTTGGGAAACAACAACAATATTGCTCAGAATTGTTTGCCTCTAACCATGGCAATAAATTTCATAAATGCTGATGAAAATACCACTGGGACAATTTGGTTTACTCCTAGGCTTTGTTTTCTTTTACTTTCCCTCCACAAGTTTCCCCTCAAAATCCTGATCCAAACACAACCGTAATATTTCAAAGTTGCAAACCTCTGAACAAATGATTACTTGCAGAGTTGAATTTCTTAATAATTATATGGATTTAATAATATAAGTGTTGTTATGTATCCCCACTTGGGATGAAACTACTCTTAAAGCTATTGATAAAAGAAGTTTGTGGACTGTAAAATGAAAATTAGATTGAGTATTAGTTAATTCTAGTGAGTTCAAGTTTTCAAAAAAGCCGATGCTGAGTTATTGGCTAGTATAGTTTCGTATCATTGTCCTGTTGTTACTTTAATGGCTGAAATTAAATTAAGAAAGCTTTTCATAATTGTCAATTTTTGGATGAAGCATGGGATGGGAATATCAAGGAGATTCTTCAAACTTCTTCAAATTTAAAAGGTAGCTGGTTCTCAAGTGTTGAGAATGAGTCTTAAAATGAAAAGAATCGAGTTTGTTTTTGAAAAACTAAACAAAAAAACACCGATCTAAATTAGAGTCATTGAAACAAAAGAGAAACTAAATTAGATCCAAGAGTGCTTTAACTTTTCATATAACCACGAGCACCTTCATGGATTTGGGTAGGGATTTGGAAAGAAAGAAGAAAAGGAAAAAGTGGGCGAAATGTGAATGAAATAGAGCTACATTTCACCCACCTTTTCTCCTTCTCTTTCCAAATATATATCCAAATCCATGATCCAACCACAACATAAAGAATGTTCTTAAAAAGTGAATACCATGTGAACACTCAATTAGGCCCTGTGGCACAGAATAGAGCCTATTTAAATTCTAATAAATCAGCCACCTAAGGAGCTATAAATGAAGATTTGTGTCGAGTGATTTAAAAAAGGTTCATGACTTTTTCTTTCATATGTATTCATTCATGTTGTTTCAATAAAGAAACTGCTGCACAGCACTAATTTGCTCCTAATGTATGAGTTAATAGCTGCAAGAATTGATCAGTGGGAGGTCTAATGGACTAGAGAAGTGGATAAAACAGAAATTGTGTTGATTCAGCTATAATACTATAAAATCGTTACAACTCCAATTGTTTTTGACAAGTGCTATTACTACTAGTAAGCTAGCTAGCAATGAAAGATAATAGTAGTGTCGTGGTTTCTACCAGGAAAAAATTGACTGTCTCATTACATTCTGCAACTCGGAGTGCGAAAGAAATTGTAATAAAGCTGTGAATGCCAAGACAACTACATAATGTTGCTCAAACTTATCTTCAGATGCCGACAGCGCACAGAGTGTTGACTGCTGAAGTGTGTGCAGGTTGAATGGTGTTGGACGCCTTGCACAAATAACCTTTTTTTGTTTGGATAAATCAAACAGAGCTAATAATAGGAACACTCTAGAAGAATAGGAAATATCAGGCGAGCTACTAATAAAAAAGATTCATCCACTGTGTTGTGAGCCTCAAATGCTAAAGTATTAGCCTAACAGTTTGCTTCTTTTCCTTCCAAGAACACCATGAAGGATTCAAGCCGTTGCAAAGTATATTAATCTCCTCCATAATGTCACCAATAACTGAAAGATCTCAACAATTCTGAGGCAAAATCTCCAGTGCAAAACTTTATATCACAGAGCATAGGGCTTCAATATGACCTGCTCAACATTCCATACAAAAGGTTGTGTTACTATTATCTAGAAAAAGATTTCCATTGAGCTAAGAAAGAACATCTAAAAGAGAAACAGACTCAGGTCAAATCAGGAATGCTTCTCCTCACTGAAAATACCCATTTTGGTAAGCTATTTGGTCAGCAAGAAATTATTATGGTTGCAAGCATGAAGCGAATCTTTTGAGGACCAGCTGCTCCAACATTGTAACTAAAAGAGCTATGATGTGTAGACACTTGCTATGTCAACATATTGGACATTTGAAAAAAAAAGAAAAGAAAAAAGTGTAACTTCTTTCCTTGTAAAGGTGCAGAAGTACATGATTGTGTTCCATAATTTTCAACTAATTTATATATCATTGCATTACTATCTACAGTTCTTGGCAAACACATTTAAACTTTGAAAAAGTAAACATATGCATATATGATATGAACAGATTAAGTAAAACCCTTCTCCATGTTTCCACTTCCAGGGAGATGCTTTGTTGTGTTTGCACTGGTAAATGACATTGTTACGACTGCCCACAATCACGGCATAGTGAACAAATTGAGATGATTTCTAAAGCAAAGCAAAAATGAAATAACAAGAACACAGGTTCAGAAGAAATGACAGACCTGAGACATCTTTCCTCCCGACGTTCTTTGGTTGTGAATTATTAGTGAGCTGAATGGCCTTAAAATGAAGCATAACACATTCCCCCAGAGCTGGTACAGCGTGCTCAACAAAACTTTTAGTAGTGCAAACGTCTGAACATTGAAATTTTAATATCAAAGCTTAAATATCATAATTGTGGCCATCAAATTTGGTAAAAAAAAGAGCATGATGCATTTTCATCACCTAAACTCCAAATTACAATTGGATGCTACTTTAAAAAATGAGGGGGAAAAACACACACATGGGATGCTACAAATGGCAAATGTGGAGGGGGCACAAATCGATAAATAATTTCTCTAGGCACTTGAATTAGGACCAAAGAAACTTTATATGAACTCCTCCTATACCCCATACCGTAGAATGGAGAAGGGTGGGTGCAATGATTTTACTGCACTCCCAATTCTGAGGCAATGTTTTTGTGTTTACGAATATTGATCTCTCATTTCCATATCAATGCAATGTCAAATTATTGGAATAAATAGGACCTTCTTGTGGTAAAAATATTACAATATTTCATGTTCCTACGACATGCAGGAATGGTGTTACATGTCAATTTTTCCAACTTTTCTAATTTCTTGATGAGAACCATTTTTGACAATATTGTTGTAATAACTAGCATGGTTACTAAATGAAAGAATTGCAGAGTTAGTCCGTTTCATTTCAACCAGCAAGCAACGTAGAGTAGAACTTAGAAGGGTTATTTCATAGTGTCAATGGAGATCATAACCTATATATAACCCAATGAGATCTTATTATTTGTTTGCACCACTAACAATAATTCTATTTCATTACCAATTAAAAACGTGCAAGAATATTGGGTAAAAATCTATTATCTATATAAGGATGTTGTTTCAATTATATACAATACATTTTTGAAATTAACTAAATATTATAAAATTATTGATTGAATATATTCTAACCTATTTATATCACTATATGCACTTACACAACTCTTTTTCCACTTATACTTCACCTTTTCAAAAAATGAAGGGGGGGAAAAATGTACTATGTTGTTGAGAAGCTCACAAGAATTCTGGATAATATGGCCAAAAGAAGACAAAAGAGAATCAGTACCCGTCAAAGTACTTACCATAGTTAAAGGAATCCCCTTCAATCTGAACATCATGAAGACCCAAAACCCTGGCAAACTATTACTGTTACAATTACCTCCACTTTGTAAACAATCACACCAACACTTCAAAAGAGCACCATCAAAATTGATTTTAAACACGCCCTCCACCTGGGGCCTCCAACTGGGCACTCTTTTTGTTGAACAGGAGCAGCCACCTTGAGCTGTGTATGTGTATCGGTATAACCTTGTAAGTAATCAGCCACATACCTAGCCACCTCCTCTGCTGATTAACTCTTCTTATTAAAAACCCAATCATTGCGATTGTATCAAATACTCCAACAAGTGAAAAAAAATAATCCCAAAGCCAATACATCCATCTGTAGGCTAAACTCCTAGGTCAAGAAAAGAAAGTTTGTAATTGGGCCTATATTCAGAACAGAGTAAAGAGGGCTTACAGACGCCAAATGGAAATAACAGAGTCATCAAATTGAATTACCTTGCACCTGTTATCAATCAAGTTTGGTCGAACAGGGAGGATATATGAACAAGTTTTCCATGCAAAGATTTCCACTTTATTCGGAATTTTTAGCTGCCAAATCTTCATTGAAAATGCCCTTTCAAATCTCCCATCATCTGAGCTGATCCGTGTTTCTCTTCTTTGCAAAACCATCTCCAAATGATATATGCCAACTTAACAGAAAAAAGGCCATTTTTAGTGAAGTGCCAGACCAGTATGTCATATCAACTCAACTTCAAAATCCAAAAAGCACTATTTGATCAGAGTTTCATAAATAAGAGAGAAATCCTTAGCATCAGCATCATGGAGGACTCTGAAAACAAAAATAGGTTTGTAAGATAAGGCCTTGGAATCCATTCCCAACACGCCAACGCAGCCCAGCCTCCAGAAAAGACTTTGCATTCCAAATAAACATTGGGTTACTACTCAAGCTACCTTGAAGAAAATTTGAATAAGCAATTGCCGGCCTTCAATAGCTAATAGAGCTTTATTAAAAGCCCATCCCACAAAGCCAAACAGCCAAAGCTCAACTTTGTACAATATCTTTCATCTATACTTCTTTCTTTTCTTTTTCTTTCTTTTTTCCCCTTCAAGTACCATCTTACAAATTGCAGAAAAAATCTATTGCCTTTTATGAAGTGGAAATTTATTATATCTTTAACAATATAATCTTATCTCCAATAAGAACTTCATTGATAAAAGAGACCAAGTACAAGAGTTTAACCACCTAAACATGACAAAGAAAACAGGAAAATAGAGCTTTGACTAAAAACTTTAAAATCACAAGAACTACGAAGGACTACAACTAGTAGAATAGCAAAAAAACCGAACATTACAGAAATAGAGGAGCAAGTTGATTGAATTCTTAATGAAGCCCCAAAACCAGCTGGAGCTTAGCTTGAGAGAAGAAGCTATTGTTTGGCATAGTAAAGCTGCAAAGCTAAAAAGACTTAGCTAGGAGTAGATCATACATCCATTGAGGTAAACCAACATGAATATCCTTACTGCCTTTCAACTGCCCAAACAATTAACCTTAACATACCAACCCTACTGAAGGAATGTGAGGTAAAGAAGCACAACACGAATCTACTGGAGAAAACAAACAAACAAACAAACAAACAAAAAGAAACAAAGAGGAAATATCAAAGCTAATTCATGAGCATAAAAACAGACAGAGGACAGAGCTTATGCTAGTGTATTCTTCTTTGCACATAACCAGAATATGTGCTAACTTATTTATAGCATTGTGTGAACTTATACAAGTCGTTTATAACTTACAATTTACTTGTTCAAAGCAAGAGATGAAAAAACATACTCCAATAGTCCAACAAGACACAAAATGATTGATAATATGGGTAGGGTAACATTCAGGAAATTTAATATGGTTATGTCATTTTGGATTGTATGAAGATTCAAGTGGAGAACAAATAGACAGACGCACCCAAATTTTATTGGGAAAAGAATTGAAATGGAAAACTCTTTTATATATTTGATCACCTCAAACCTAGTAGAGAAGCATGACAAGCCAAGGTTCACAATAATTCCTAAGCTCGTGGGTGCCAATTGGTACTTCACAATTTGAAGTGGAAGAAGTTAACAATGGGTTTGCCAATGGTGCTGTTCACAAGTATGTAAATAAAAGTACAGACAAAAACAAAAGTGAAAGGCAGCAATTTGAACAGCCAAAAAACAACTTTGTACATTTTCTTACATCTCTATCTCCTCCTTTTCTTCTTTTCTTTTTTCCCTTTTTTTTTTGCTTCCTCATTCATTTCTGATATTTTGCGTCCTCTAACGGAAAAAGGTATGCTTTTTCAGGTATTCAAATCCCTTCATGAGTGTCTCTAACAAGCATCCTCAAAAACTTCCTGCAAGACAAGGAAACAAATCCATGAGTTGATAAAAGATTCGAAGAAATATACACGAAATGTTACTGTAGTGGAGGATGAGTTTTATTTTTACCCTAGAAGGGAACCCATCATAAAGATGAGCGGGTGCCATCCCAACCTTATGCACAACATAATCTATTAAAAAAAAAATTGAATTTCAGATCATTGTCAAACAGATTAAGATATAAATCATTTTGTAAATGTTAATTGTTAGAATAGTTATTGTACGGGGAATAAATATCCTTTGCTTTCCGTACTTCCTCGAACTCAAGCTTCGTGCAACGTCGCCTTGCCTGCAAACAAAGAGGTGGTGATCTGCCCGGCGGGGGTGGTGCCGGAAAGCCCGTCCGACGATCAAGTTAGCTCACTTGAGAAAGAAGAAGAGCACTGTTTTAGAGAGAGAGAGAGAGTTGTTCAGATAGCATCAATTTGCATACCTCTAACGTTCCTCTTTCCTTCTATTTCTAGGCTGGCCATGCAGCCTCAAGATTGTGCGCGCACTATCTTTGCTGTCCTTCCCTGGACAGGTGACAGTGCTCGCCTCTCACCACCTTACGCGTGTAAAGGCTTAGTCCTCCCACCAGTACACGCAGAACTGTCCAACGGTATTGATGCGTGCGTGGAGCAAATGTCCTCTCCCTCACGCCATTGGCCCAGGTGGCACACCTAACCAGAGTACCACGACCGGCCTATCCCTTGTGGAGAACTGTCACCACATGCACGCAACCGAGCTATGTGTCGCCGGCCTGCCCCTTTGGCAAAGGGGTCAAGGGGTGATGATCATGACCGGGCTGATATTGACCGGTTTATTGTGGCTTACTAGTTTCGAGGCATGCCAGCCTCCATCCGTTCTACCTTCATCTGAGGTTATCTGGAATCTGTCCATCTCGGCTAACCGTTCAAAGGCATGCCGGCCTTCGCCTCGTCCTCGGTTTAGCCCGAGCTACACGTAGCCTGGTCTCGCCACTCGACTACGTGCCCTGCCAAATGTCTACAAGTCACAGCTCGGCCGGGCGTAGTTCACGCCTGGTCTGCCGATCTCCTTGACCGAGCAAAACAGATCCACCGGTTGTCTCAGTAGAGGAAATAGCGCGGCGCCGTGAAGTTTGTCACGACCCGCACTATCGTAGCTCGGCCGTACTAACGGTGCAAATCTCCCCTCTCAATTGCCCCTTAATTCTGTCCGCATTTGCGTGACCGGAATTACATTACAAAGCCGGGCTAGACTTTTTGCTTGGTGGTTCACTTTGCTCGGTCTAGAAACCTCAAAGTTGACAAACAAAGTCAGCTCATCAACTCGCTTCTTGGCGAGTAAAATCAACTTGGCAAGGACCTTCAAAGTTAGCGAGGAAAGCCAGCTCAGCAACTTGATTCTTGGCGAGAAAGATCAGCTCGGCAACTTTCTTCTTGGCGAGCAAGATCAGCTTGGCAACGAACTCCATGGTCGATGAGCACGATCCGCTCGGCGACTTACTTCTTCGGGAGCAATATCAGCTCGGCAAGGAACTCCAAAGTGGGCCAGCAAGGTCAGCTTGGCGACTTTCTTCTTGGCGAGCAAGATCAGCTCGGCAAAGAACTCAAAGGTCGGCGAGCAAGGTCAGCTCGGCGACTTGCTTCTTGGCGAGCAAGATCAGCTCGGCAAGGAACTCAAAGGTCGGCGAGCAAGGTCAGCTCGGCGACTTTCTTTATGGCGAGCAAGATCAGCTCGGCAAGGAAGTTTAAGGTTGCGAGCAAGGTCCGCTCGCTGACTTTCTTCTTGGGGAGCAAGATCAGCTCGGCAAGGAACTCCAAGGTCACGAGCAAGGTCCGCTTAGCGACTTTCTTCTTGGCGAGCAAGATCAGCTCGGCAAGGAACTCCAAGGTCGCGAGCAAGGTCCGCTCGGCGACTTTCTTCTTGGCGAGCAACATCAGCTCAGCAAGGAACTCCAAGATTCCCGAGCAAGGTCCGCTCGGTGACTTTCTCCTTGGCGAGCAAGATCAGCTCGGCAAGGAACTCCAAGGTCGGCGAGCACGGTCCGCTCGGCGACTTTCTTTTTGGCGAGCAACATCAGCTCGGCAAAGAACTCCAAGATCCCCGAGTAAGGTCCGCTCGGCGACTTTCTCCTTGGCGAGCAAGATCAGCTCGGCAAGGAACTCCATGGTTGCAAGCAAGGTCCGCTCGGCGACTTTCATCTTGGCGAGCAAGATCAGCTCGGCAAGGAACTCCAAGGTCGCAAGCAAGGTCCGCTCGGCGACTTTCTTCTTGGCGAGCAAGATCAGCTCGGCAAGGAACTCCAAGGTCGGTGAGCAAGGTCCGCTCCGCGACTTGCTTCTTGGCGAGCAAGATCAGCTCGGCAAGGAACTCTAAGGTCGCGAGCAAGGTCCGCTCGGCGACGTTCTTCTTGGCGAGCAACATCAGCTCGGCAAGGAACTCCAAGATCCCCGAGCAGGGTCCGCTCGGCGACTTTCTCCTTGGCGAGCAAGATCAGCTCGGCAAGGAACTCCAAGATCCCTGAGCAAGGTCCGCTCGGCAACTTTCTTCTTGGCGAGCAAGATCAGCTCGGCAAGGAACTCCAAGGTCGGCGAGCAAGGTCCACTCCGCGACTTGCTTCTTGGCGAGCAAGATCAGCTCGGCAAGGAACTCTAAGGTCGCGAGCAAGGTCCGCTCGGCGACGTTCTTCTTGGCAAGCAACATCAGCTCGGCAAGGAACTCCAAGATCCCCGAGTAGGGTCCGCTCGGCAACTTTCTCCTTGGCGAGCAAGATCAGCTCGGTAAGGAACTCCAATGTTGCGAGCAAGGTCCGCTCGGCGACTTACTTCTTGACGAGCAAGATCAGCTCAACAAGGAATTCTAAAGATTAAAACCATCAACAAACCTCTTGCCGAGTAAAATTCATTCGACAAGGAATTCCAGAGTTGATAAAATCATCAACAAACCTCTTGCCGAGCAAAATCCGTCCGGCAAGGAATTTTGATCTTTCCGTCAAAATGATTGTTAGTTGCCCCTTGGACTGCACTAAATCCGCCTGTCGAGGCAAAAATACAACAATTCTCAAGAAAATGGTCCACTCTCTTCATTGTGCCAATGGCAAAAAGGGTTACAAAAATAAAACTAAGAACAAAACTTTAGATTGACAGATTTCGATGTTCTGAAAATGGATCGGTCATTTACATTCCGCGAGTTTTATGTCCCTTTTCCTCGGCCTTCTTATAGATGTCTTCCAAAAACCGAACTCCCTACATCTCTCCCATGGTGGTTTGCATGGCCATCATCTTGTCTGATTGCGTGAACCTTTCGCACTATTCTCTTATTCTCTACTACCGGACTTGTCGTCACGGTAGCTGCGGCTGCATCGTCTTCGACTCGGATGTGCTCATTAATGTGTCGCATGAGCAATTCCATGGTTGACGGTTGATTCATTGTGAGCGAGTCTCTCAGTCGATGTCCAACTGGAAGACCACGCTTATACTAAGTGATTACGAGGTTGGTCGGGCAATCAAGGATCTCATTGAAAGTCTCCCAATACTTAGCGTTATATGCCTTCAACGAATATCCAGACTCCATCTTGACGCCCAAGAGATGGTCGACCTCCTTCGGTGTTCGGGTGTTGGTTTTGAATCTGGTGACGAAGGCTTCCGCTAGTTGCTGCCACCCCTCGATACTCCCGTCTGGAAGCCTTTCGAACCATTTCAGGCCCAGCTCTCCCAAGCTTGCTGGGAATATGAGGCACATCAAGGCGTCATTGAACCGGTGGCCAGCCATTACTTGCCGGTAATGACCCATGTGCATGTACGGATCCGTCTTGCCGTCGTACAAGGTGAACTTAGGCTGGTGGAATCTGGCAGGGAGCGGTGTACTCTCGATTTCTGGAGACAGCGGCGTGGCTGTAAGTCTCGCCAGCTCTTTGCCCACTAGTGCAGGGGCCATCACCCTGGGTGCTGGCATTGCCACTTCTTCGCTACAACGAACTTGGGTGCTCAACCTCTGCAACGCCGGCACTCTCCGAGCCTCTCGACGGCGCGCCCTCTCCTCCAACACATCCCTCAGGTCTCTGGAACGGGTGGAGAAAGAGTATCGCGACGTTGACGACGGGCGCGAGGGGTGGTAGGTGCTGTCGCGAGTGAGGGACCTGCCCTCCCTTGGGTCGGAATCCCCAACCCCATAGTTTCTGGTGATAGAGAGAGAGTGCGTCCTTTCCTGGCGGCGACTGCTAGGACGAGGAGACGGGGTGCGCTCACTGAGGTTGCCCTCTCCAGCAACACCCTTCCCCTTGATCTGGCGTTTCAGCATCTCCATCTCAGCCGCCATCTTGCGAATGAGAGCCTCCTGGTCTTTGAGTCTGTGCTCCAGGCGCTGCGCAGGGGACTCCCCCCGCCGCCGACGGCCCTCTAGACTCTTCGAGCGATCAGTACTCCTCCCGCGTTTGTCTCGCGCACCTCGCAAAGAAATCTCTAGGCCTGCCGTGGCTAGAACATTCGGGGGGCCCTCTCTCCGTCGGACAGACTCTGGTGTGATACCATCGACGACGGACAGTGGAGTTTCGTCGATGTTGGCCATGAAAGTGGTCGAAGAAGCTTGAAGAGCAAGATTTGAGTATCAAAGACTTCCCACAGACGGCGCCAATTGTACGGGGAATAAATATCCTTTGTTTTCCATACTTCCTCGGACTCAAGCTTCGTGCAACGTCGCCTTGCCTGCAAACAAAGAGGTGGTGATCTGCCCGGCGGGGGTGGTGCCGAAAAGCCCCTCCGACGATCAAGTTAGGTCACTTGAGAAAGAAGAAAAGCACTGTTTTAGAGAGAGAGAGAGTTGTTCAGATAGCATCAATTTGCATACCTCTAACGTTCCTCTTTCCTTCTATTTCTAGGCTGGCCATACAGCCTCAAGATTGTGCGCGCACTATCTCTGCTGTCCTTCCCTGGACAGGTGACAGTGCTCGCCTCTCACCACCTTACGCGTGTAAAGGCTTAGTCCTCCCACCAGTACACGCAGAACTGTCCAACGGTATTGAAGCGTGCGTGGAGCAGATGTCCTCTCCCTCACGCCATTGGCCCAGGTGGCACACCTAACCGGAGTACCACGACCGGCCTATCCCTTGTGGAGAACTGTCACCACATGCACGCAACCGAGCTATGTGTCGCCGGCCTGCCCCTTTGGCAAAGGGGTCAAGGGGTGATGATCATGACCGGGCTGATATTGACCGGTTTATTGTGGCTTACTAGTTCCGAGGCATGCCGGCCTCCATCCGTTCTACCTTCATCTGAGGTTATCTAGAATCTGTCCATCTCGGCTAACCGTTCAAAGGCATGCCAGCCTTCGCCTCGTCCTCGGTTTAGCCCGAGCTACACGTAGCCCGGTCTCGCCACTCGATTGCGTGCCCTGCCAAATGTCTACAAGTCACAGCTCGGCCGAGCGTAGTTCACGCCTGGTCTGCCGATCTCCTTGACCGAGCAAAACAGATCCACCGGCCGTCTCAGTAGAGGAAATAGCGCGGCGCCGTGAAGTTTGTCACGACCCGCACTATCGTAGCTCGGCCGTACTAACGGTGCAAATCTCCCCTCTCAGTTATTATTTTTATTTTATTGTTCATCTGTTAATATTTATTTAAGTTGAGGGTATGATGGTCATATCACTTTGTATATATATATATATTTTGCTGGTGTAATTAATAGATTCATTCGTGATATATAAAAAATTCTCTCTCTCTCTTCTCTTATCTATTCTTCTTCTTCCTAAACCCTAACCATAAATTGCTTCATTATTCATTCGAACTTGATATCAGAGCAACAATCCATCTTTGTCTAGTGTTGGTCAGCCTCTTGAAGTTCTTTTGAGGTGAAAACGACGTGCTGACGTCATCTTTCGAATGATGACGTCAGCGTGATGTCACAGTCTATACGGACGAGATGCTCCCTCCTTAGTCGCCTCTCTTTCCTGATGTTAATGGTGATTTTTCTAGAATTTTTTTGGACCATCTACTAATGTTAGTTTTGTATTTTTGAATGATTTTCGAGTTATTTGGCGTCATTTTTTTGATCTGTGATTCTGCGAGCTATCTGCAATATCTACCTAGTGGGTTGTCTTCTATGGGAGCCGAAATTAGTGTCTACACCTTTCTTGAGTGTTGTTTTGTGAGTTGGTGGTGTTTTCTTGGAGTTTTTGTGGATTTCGGCTTCTTCCTGTTAAACAAATAGGACGTTTTCCTCTCTAAATTGGTCCTGTAACTTGGAACTCTCTTCTTGGACTCTTCTTGTTGCTGTGTTGATGCTCGGTTGTGTGTTGTTTAATTGTTGGAGTTCTTGATTGATTGTTCTTGCTTCTCAATCCTCTGTAATTAAGGATGATGAAATACCCAAGTCAACTACCACTAAGAAATTAAATGGTTTAAATTAAATGGAGAGAAGAAAGGAAAAAAGAATGAAGAGTGTGGGCCAAAAAGTGACTTTAAAGTGCCAGATTTCGAACAGACCGCTTGAGCGGTCAAAGCCTGGCTCGAATAGTGAAAGAAAGCTCTTAGAATCTCTGAAATTCGCAAAAATCGCTCGAGCGGTCAAAAGTTCGCTTGAGCGGACTTGCTTCTAACACAATTACTCAAATTTCAAATGGGCATAACTCCGTCATTCGAACTCCACTTTGGGTCGTTCTTGTGTCTAAATCGAAACCCCGTAACAAGCTTTCCAATGGTTCTAGCCTTACATTCAGATTCAAAGTGTGGAAAGAAAAAAAGGCAAATGAGTGAAGATTGCTCATAGGACAATTATCCGAATCAATGTTTTTGGGTCAATCCTACTTTACCATTATGATACCACCTCAATCAATATTCCAAGATGAA
This sequence comes from Camellia sinensis, assembly GCF_055761805.1. Classification (NCBI taxonomy): domain Eukaryota; kingdom Viridiplantae; phylum Streptophyta; class Magnoliopsida; order Ericales; family Theaceae; genus Camellia; species Camellia sinensis. The sequence goes on from NC_138962.1 coordinate 108,046,383, forward strand.
CCAAAGAGGCTCCAAGTACAATAATAAGAGTGTCAAGAGCAATCTCACTAGTACAATAATAAGAGTCTCAAAGTGTTACACAACTTGTCATCGATACTTGTCTGTTTTGCCATAATGCCATTTTTGAAAGCATTATACAAGGTTTCTTTGTAATTGCAGCTACAATTTGGAAGTTGATATTCTACCCCGCATTTTTAGCACAAAAATTGATTTTTCCATCAATGAATGGCAAATATAGGAATAGAATTTAGACGAATACAAACAATGAGCAATGGCTTCCTAATTTGGCACCAAGCTAGTAAATGGTAAATGACAATGACTTCAATTTATATATATATATATATATAATATCTAACAATCTAGTAGAATAAATATATCTAAAGGGAAAGTCTCTCATTCCAAACATGTTTTACCATGTCATGTTTTGGAGTTTGCCAAAAGAATTCCGGAGTGACAAAGTAACCAAGGATTTCTCTTCAGTGTATAAGATGTTGGTCTTCGGTCAACCCCATTATCTGGAAAAGAAACCCATTTTTATCAAAGATTTAGAGACCATTTATTACTATTAAACAAATTTCCCCTTTTGATTTCTTCTTTTTCTTTGTCATATCGCCCACTCTTCAAACAGATCAACATGTAATTTTGAAGAAGAAAAAAAACTCTATAAGAATACATTAAACAAAAAAATGTGTTGTAGGCCAAACTAGGTGGGCTCATAATTGTCAAATGTTGTCTAGCATGCAAGGAGAAAGGTTTAAAAACACAACGTGATATTATACAAAGTTTTGCTTCTTGCAAAGGCGTGGAAGTCTAAATTATCAGAAGTCTTGCTTAAGCGTGTGTCTTAGGGAGGATTTTCAATTGTGGTCTGTGAAAAGAAATTCCTTGTCAATTTGCTTGATATATCTCTTATTCCTATATCATATACAAGATTTTTCACCATGACTAGATAAAAGTAAATCAATATATTCAATAAAAAACCTCATGACATTTCTATAATTCGTAAAATAGCAACCCATTCCATTTAAAGTTGTAGTTTTCTACAAAGACAAGAAGCCTTAATTTAAATCAGAGCATCCAAAGTACCTTGAGAAGAGCGCAAAATCTTGCAATGCAGTGTAGGCAATGATTATGAATACATCCAAAAATTTCTTTCCACAACAACAAGCCCTTTAGAACAAAAAGGTAATAACAAAAATAGTTAGTAGATTTCGTTATTTAAAATGTCCACATATCCTTTCTATTATTTTCTTCACAAAACACTCAGAAAATACAGAAAAATATATTTCACAATTGGAAATTGTTAGAACAATCTTCTATGTACAATAAGAAAAATAGAAACAAATCAAACAAATAAAATAAATTTTCTTACAGAATTTATGTACCAAAAACAGATTTAACAAAGTTGATAATCAAGTTGAGTGTATGACACACTGTCCTTGAGATAGATTTGTCGCCGTACAAGTGCTTGCGGTATGATGGCATCAATCTCCCAAGATACAATGATCTTCGCAATATTGAAGCAGCACTACTCTCAATTCTGCACAGCGAATCAGAACCTATGTTCTGTAACTCCCTTAATTCTCTCAAAAACTAATATGAAGAATAATGCAAGAGAGGACAAAAAACAGGATGGAATTGAATTAATAAATTCTGGAAATGGGCCGCCTTTGTATAGGCTGTTAGAAACCTATTCAGAAAGGTCTGAACCAGTGCAACAATGGCGAAGGGTTGCCATTGAAAACTTTTCGTTTGAATCTAAACAGACACACCTGTTCAGGAAGAAGAAGAAATAAAACCGGAGGGAAATTTGAAAAAAATAATTAAAAAAATTCTCTGCAAAAAATATATACACAAATATCTTTTGACCCAATACACGACCTTGACCCAACCCGGATCTGAGCCAGTGGGTATGGTGGTCACCAGTTAGGGTTACCTTTGTCTAGGTCCTCCCCCTCTACAAAACTTGGGTGCCCTTACGGCCCAAGCCTTTCTAGGAACTTAGATTATGTAAATCCTTTCATCTTCCTTCTTCTTTCCAATGTGGGACAAGAGAATAACAACAAATGTAGAAACCCACCAACATGAGTCATTTCCAATGGCTCACTTTGGCGTCAATTTCTCATTCACCCATAAATGGTTTTCACCAACCAAATACATAATATTTATCTTCACATAGCTATGAACAACTTTGCCTTTGGATCGACCAAAAATAATAAGTGGGTTCCACTTAATTTTGGCTCCAAATTTAGCAAAACCTCATGGTTATAAACCATTTTCCCAACAGAAACATGTTTTTGCTGAACAAGAGTCACCACCTTGAGCTATGTATTGTTATAACCTTGTAAGTAATCAGCCACGTACCTAGCAAAAAACCCAATCATTGTGATTGTTCCAAATACTCCAGCAAATGAAAAAAGAATAATCCCAAATGCGATACAGCCATCTGTTGGCTAAACTCCTAGATCAAGAATAGAAAATTTTAAGCAGGGCATAGTTAGAACAGAGTAAAGAGGGCTTAAAGACCAAACTTCTGCAGCAAAAGGGAAATAACAGTCATTGAATTGAATTAATTTGCACCTCCTCAACTTTGATTGAACAGGAAGGATGTTTGAACATGTTTTCCGTGCAAAGATTTTCACTTTATTCAGAAATTTCAGCAACCAAATCTTTTTTGAAAATGCCCTTTCAAAACTCCCAGCATCTGACATGACCTGTGTTTCTCTGCTTCACAAAACCATCTCCAAATGATATGCCAACTAAACAGAAAAAAAGGCCATTTTTAGTAAAGCACCAAACCAGTATATCATAAGCAAGCCTTGGGCAAAGAGGGATTTTACATATCAACTCAACTTCAAAATCCAAAAAAAGCACTGTTTGATGAAAACTTCATAAATGAGAGAGCAAATCTTAGCATCAGTATGCAGGAATTTTGTAACAGAAATAGGTTTGTAAGAGTAAGGCCTTGGAATGCATATATCTTTCTAAATCTTCATAGACCTTCCATTCCCAATATGCCAGTGCAGTGCAGCCTCCAAAAAAGACTTTGCACTCCAAATACTGCTCTAAACAATGTCAATGGGTTACTCCTCAAGCTAGCTTCAAGAAAATTTGAATTTGGATAGTAAGCAACCGCCAACCTTGCTTAGCTCAAAGAGCTTTATTAAAATCCCATCCCACCAAGCTAAGCAGCCAAAAAGCAACTATGTACAATTTCTCTCTTCTCTTCTTCTTTCTTTCCTTTTCCGTGCTTTCTATTGCCTTTGATCACGTGGGAATTCTCAGATGTGCACTAGTATTTCTGCCTTCTTTGCCATCTATCTTGAATCTTTCCACAACAAACCCCCATATTCTCCAGCAAAGTTGCAAGCATCCTCAAAAACTTACTGCAAGATATGGAAACAAATCCATAAGTTGATAAGATGTTTGAAGTAATATACATGAACACAATTGTAGTGGAAATGAGTTATATCCTAGAAGGCAAGCAAATTTGCTTAACAAAAAATAAATTGAAATTGCAACCAAGCTCAAGCTCTTTTAAAGGAAACCACAAGTAAAGGGCCAAATTTTATCATTTCATTAACTATCATTACTTGGAAGTCCTTTCATTTTTTTTAGCTTAATTATTTCATGTTTTACCTGTTAGAGTAGCTAAGAAAAAGTTTTGTCTCAAAAGATAAGATTAAAAATTACAGACAAGTAGGAATTAGTACTTGCATGTTCTGTCGTAATACCATTTTTGGAAGCATTATGCAGGTTTTCTTTTGTAAATTCAGAAACAGTATGAGATTTGGAAGCTGATATTCTACCCTACATTTTCAAGCCAAAACTGATCCTTTCATTGATAAATGACAAACTTATCCCTTCACTGATGAATAGCATTTAGGCAAATACAAACTATAAGCAATATCTTCCTAATGTGGCACCAAGCTTGTACAGTGTAATCGACTATTTTTTAAATATCCTATGATCTAGTAGAGTAAATATATCTAAAGCTAAGACTCTCATTCCAGACATTTTTTAATATTTCATGTTTTGGAGTTTGCCGGAAGATTTTTGGAGTGGCAAAGTAGCGAGGATTTCTCTATAGTGTCTGCTAAGACACTTCAGTCTTTGGTCAACCCCATCCGGAAAAGAACCCGATTTTATCAAAGATTAGAGAACTATTTGTTATTATTAGATGAACTTCCCCTTATGTTTTCTTCTTAGTGTTTTCCATATCGCCCACTTCATGACAAGTCTAAACAAATCAACATGTAAATTTAAGCAAACAAACACAAAAACTCTATACGGTATACCAATTTCTAATAGTTTCCTATATTTTTTTAAATATTTGCCTAGTATTTGAATTCTAAATAATACTCCAAGTAGGGTAGATGGCTTCTCAACTCCCATTTAATAAAGGAAGCCTAAATCCCTCCAACTACTAGAACAGATTGCCCACATGGATTTTGACAAGATTACGTGCGGCTTTGTAACTGTCAAATGTAGTCCAGCACAGGGCCGGCCCTGCCCTAAGGCAGGTAAGGCTTGTGCCTTAGGCCCCATATTTTGGCTCAAAAATAGGGCCCCAAAATTTAAAAAATTGTTATAGGTTCAATCTTTTTTTTTTTTTTTTTTTTTTTGGTTTTAAGATCAATTTAAAGAGCCCCAAATGTTTTATTGGGCCCATGTATAATTTAGCCCATATTTATTTATAAATGTGTTTGGCCCATATTTATTAAAATGAAAATACATAAATAAATAAATAAAAAACAATAGGGCTCCTAAATTTGGTAAAACATATAAACATATATAACATAGGGTCCCTAAATTTGGCAAAATATTATAGGCTCAATGTTTTTTTTTTTGGATTTTAGGATCAATTTAAAGGGCCCCAAAATATTTTTTTAGATCCATGTATGATTTACTCCATATTTATTTATAAGTGTAGTTTGGTCCATATTTATTAAAATGAAAATATATATATTAAAAAAAAGTGTTTGGGCTCAAGAAAAATAATACATACAATATATGGGCCCTATTTTTTTTTTATTTTTTATTTTTATCTTCTTTATCTATTAGATTTTAGTGGAATAAATAATTTTGCTCAAATTTTTTTACCTAGGTCTTTATCAATTTTAATTGAATAATTTTTTCCTAATTTTTTGTTCTAATTTTGTTTTATTAAATTGTTTTATTTATAATTTTAATAATTATATGTGTAAGTAAATTTTTTTATGGTTACAAACAAATAAAAAAATTATAACTTATCGTTTTATTCATGAATTTTTTTTCAATATAAAAGGGCCCCATTTTCGAAATTCGCCTTAGGCCCCGACGAACTCAGGGCCGGCCCTGGTCCAGCATGCAAGTAGGATGGTTTAAAAATACAACTTGATATTAAAAAAAAATTCCCTTCTGGCAAGGCATGGAAGTCTTAATGATCAAAAGTCTTGCATGACAATGTGTAGTAGGGAGGCGTTTACAATTGTAGTCTCAGAAAAGGACTTTATTCTCAATTTTCTTCATATATCTCTTGCTCCTTTGTTACTTATGAGAGCTTTTGCCATGACTGGACAATAGTATATGAATATATTCTGAAAAGATATTAAAAAAAAAAAAAGAAACTCATGACAACTCAAACTAAAAAAATAGTGACCCATTGAATTCAAAATTGTAGCTCTCTCCAAAGCCAAGAAGCATTGAGTTAAATCAGAGCAGCCAAAGTCTTTACCAAGCATAATTCTGGCATACCTTGAAAAGAGGCACAAAATCTCGCAATGCAGCTTAGACAATAAGTATGAATACATCCTAAAGTTTGTTTCCACAACAACAAAGCCCTGGAGAACAAAAGGGTGATAACAACAATAGTTAGTGGGTTTCACCATTTAAACTGTCCACAAAGGTTGTGTTTGGTTTAGTTTTGAAAGATAAGATTGAAAAGAGTTTTAAAAATTTGAAAATTTATTTAGTTGTATATTTTTAAATTAGTTTTGTAGGTTTGTAGTTTGGAATGATTTGAAATTTTTTTGTAGTTGAATAGATGGGTGTGAAAGAAAAAATGATTGATTGATGTGTAGGATGTGAGAGAAGGAAAGATGAGATAGAAAAAGTGATTGAAAACAATTTTTGGGAAAATTGTAAACCAAACAAATTTTAGGTTTTGAGCTCTCAAAAATTGTTTTCAAAACTAAACCAAACAAGGCATATTTTCTATATTTTTTCACAAAAAACTGAGAAAATATAGAAAAATAAACTTTTGCAAGCTGAACAACAAAAAGAGCATAGTATTCAAAGTTACAACTACATGCATGCAGTAGAGTCAGGGTAAAAATAAAATAAAAATGAGAATGAAATTCATCCATTCAGTAGATGTATATAGATAAAAAAGGAAAAGGAAATATTTGAAAGGAAAAGAAAAAGGAATGACCGTAAAAACATTGTTGTGTGTTGCTACACGTAAAAATAGAAGCTATAAATCAGAATTATTAGAGCTGATGTGGAGATATAGTTGAGGAAAATGAGTTAGAGCACTAATTAGTGCTATCACTAATGATGTGGCAGTGGGCCCCACCAGGAATGATTTGATGTTTTGGCCTTAGTGTTGTATTTTTTTTCTTTTTTTATTAAGTGCCATGTCATTAGTTGTCTTTTTAGAACTCCAAAATTAGTGGTCTCTATCATTGTTGTATAGTTGAAGACACAAAATGATCAATTTGAGTTGACCAGACCGTAGTAGCACAGACCATAGTAGCAGGAAACTCTTAATTTGAGTTGACCAGACCATAGTAGCACAGACCATAGGGTGTCACTGGGGGTCCGAATCACGGCTGTGGCTGCTTATACTTCGAAATCTACTTCAGGAATGTATTGGATGATGGGCCAATATTCTTTCCCCTTTTCACACTTCTGTTTCAGTATTGGATTACATCTATAGATCCACAGTGACAAAAGCGAGGGAGGGAAGCCTTGTTCTGGAAAGGTCGCAAGCTCAGGGCAGTTACAGATGCATAGATGCAAAAGAGAGGGAGGCAACCCTTCCTTTGGAAAGGACGCGAGCCTAGGGCAACTCCAGATTTCAAGTCTTTCAAGAGAGGTGAGGTTTTGAAACTCATAAGAGAGTCTTTCCAGATTTGGGAAGTTGTCGATGGTCAAATTGATGAGAGAGGTGGGCAGGAACATCCCTTCTTCTGGAAAGGACACCGTATCTCCCCACGGCCAACCTCCGCCATGAAGGTAGAGTGTTGTGAGAGAAGAGAGTTTGTGCAAGCCCCACTCTAATGGAGATGGAGGCGGAACTGGAAGTTGACCGACGTCGTCCACTCTGAAACTCCCGATTTCAAGTGAAGTGATGTTGGTGGGGAAACTCCCTTCCTTGACAAAGTAGGAGACCATTCCTGCTCCGCCATAAACTAAACCCAGCTTTTGAAGCGAAGTGAGTTGGTTGATGTTGTTGTTCTCATCACGACCACCAAGTGACAGGGGCTCCAGATTAGGACAACCTCTCATCCGCAATTCACTGAGATTCCTGAGATTATTGGCTTCAGGTAAAGATTTGAGACTGCTGCAATTGCTAATTTCAATATTTTCAAGAGATGGACAATCAATTTTGATCCCTTCCTCTGCAAAAAGTGACTCCAGATTTTCACAAAACTCAATCTCAAGTTGTTTTAGTGTGGATGGTAGCCCACCTCTTGACAATAAATATGTGAGTGATGCACAGTCAGAAACGTCCAACTCTTGCAGATTATTGAGTGTCATCAACTCGGGTACGGACTCCAAAGCATTACACCCTGAAACCCCAAGTTCTCTCAGCATAGATGGCAAACCTTTCATTGGAAAAGAGATCAGACTTGCACAATTGTAGATTCTAAGCACCCCAAGAGATGTGTATGTGTGCAGATCTTGTGGCAGTTTCTTCAGCATTCCACACTCCTCAATTGTTAAATATTCGAGTCTCGTCATGCAAGGTAGCCCCTCATGTTGCTGCTTTTTCAAACCTTCTCCTCCATTTTCTTGCTCTTCTTCAAACAAGCAAACGAGTTTGGGGCAATGAGAAATCTTTAAATGGCAGAGGGAAGGGAGACATACTTGTATTCCCACCTTATTCTGCCACAATGTTATGAGTTCTTCGCAGTTACCAATGTCCAATTTCTCGAGTCCCATCAAATCTCGAGTAAACCATGTCGGTAGGAATGCCAATTTTTCAACATGAAAAATGCTCAAAGCAGATATTGAAGTCAAATGCTTAGACATTTCAGTAGCCAGTAACTCTTCATCAATTGTGCTTGGATCGCAGAGGGAGTCGGGAACTGTAACACGGCTAATATCCAAGGTGAGGGAACCGAGTTCAATCGTGTTCTTCATCCCTAAGAGTGCTGGAAGGCTTGGGAGCATAACATTATTCATTGACAAGGATGCAAGTGATGGCTGAACAAGGCTCGAAACATCAATCAACAACAGCGGACAACCATCAATTTTGAGAGAATTGAGACAAGGAAGATCATTTGGTAATCTTCCAACAAGTTTGGGACAATTTATGATGGAAAGCTCACTGAGATGACCGAAAGGCTGAACTCCTTCTGTTTCAAAAGCAGACCAATCCTCCCATTCTGGCATAAACTCAAAGCTCAGTCTCTCTAGAGAGGGGAAAGGTTTGGCACCACACTGATGCCCATAGAACTCACAACCCAGGCGCTTTATTGCACTCATTCCTTCAATGTAAAGGTCTTTAAGCAAGGGTAGTTGTCCAAGTGGTGGCAAAGATGTGCAATATTTACTTCCTTTTAATCCCATGAACACCATTTTAGAGTATGAAACATCTCCAACCCAGTTTGGAAATTTTGTACTGCCATACCCAATGATGGTGAGTCGTTCCAACAATTTGAAAGGTCTCATCACATCAAGAACCACTATGTCATTCTGTGAACTATGAGATTCATCCCATTCTAGTGATAACTCTTTTAACTCCTCCTTAGACGTTAAATTGGCATCCCTTGCATCCTTAACACCACTGACATTCTCCAGTCTTGATATGTGTATTGCCCCTTGAATGTGCGATAGGTTTTTCAACTCTCCTATTTTACGCCCACAATCTTTACCCACCATAAAATTTGACAATGTTTGGAGATTAGTTAATTTACCTACATGTAGCGACATCTCTTCTGATGATGGAATATGCACTCCAGTCATGTCAAAATGGCGCAAGTTCACCAACCTCCCCATGTTTAAAGGCAACTTCTGAAGTTGATTACAAAATTTCAAAAACAAGATTTGTAAATTGTAGAGAGTTACCACTGTATCAGGTAACCTTGTAATCCCAAACCATGATACATCAAGGTACCGCAAGTGCTTTAGATCTCCAATGGAATCTGGTAGTTCATCCATGCTATCACAATGTAAACGCAACTCACGTAAGCATTGTAACTTTGGCAACAAATCATGAAACAAGTACCTTGTTACGAAGTGAAATTGTTGTTGTGGCGAAAATTCTATAAATGTTCGTAAGCATTTGGCATCATCGAAAACTTTAATTTTTCTGATTCCATCATAACGGCTAGCAACATAAGATGCATGGCATGCTTTGTCCGAAATCTTGTTCTGCCTGCCACCCTCTAAATTATTTTCCAACCTAAAACATTTGTCCCCTGCAACATCTTGAGCCAAATCATTGATGAGGTCATGCATTATGAATTTCGATTTGTTACCACTTGACGGTTGAAAAAATGATCTTGACACCAAATCGTGAAAATACTTGCGGCCTAAATCTTCCATTTGCTCTCCACCTTTTGGTTGCTCAATTAAACCTTCAGCCATCCATAGCAAGACTAGTTCCTCCTCCTCGAATTCGTAGTCCTTTGGGATAATTGCGCAGTAGGAAAAGCACCTCTTCAAATGGGAAGGGAGATGAAGGTAGCTCAATTTCAAAGCTAAGAGAATGCCACTTTCCTCATTCCATATATTGCTATTTAGTATTTCTTTCCATTCACGCTCTTCTTGTTTACATCGTAATAAGCTGCCAAGGGCCCTAGCTGCCAAGGGCAAGCCTCCGCTCCTATGCTCAACAATTTTCTTCCCAATTGATACCAATTCTGGGCATTCCATGATATTTCTATTCTCAAATGCATGATGGGCAAAGATTAACCAACAATCATCATATGATAACTTTTTCAAATTGAGATATTCATCCATACCCATCTGCTTTACAACAACTCCTTCTCGTGTTGTCACAATGATTTTACTTCCAGGTGCTCCGGCTCCAAATGGCAATCGTAGCGAATTCCACCCATCATGTCCATAGTGCCACACATCATCTAGGACAAGCAAAAACTTTTTTTCTGCCAGTGTGTCTCTTAGTTGGACTTGAACCTCATTTAACTTGCCCAAATCACAAGGACGGTGAGTGAATGACTCGAGAATTGCCTTTGTTGTTCCCAGAATGTCGAAGTCAACAGAAACACAAACCCATGCTTTCATATTGAAATGCTTTTCCACTTTGTCGTGATCATAAATGTGCTGAGCTAGTGTAGTCTTGCCGATCCCACCCATGCCTACAATAGGAATTACATCAAACTTTTTTGCAGTAGGTGCATCCCCAAGTAGCAATTCGATAATTTGCTTCATGTCTTCATCTCTGCCATGAATGTGAGGCTCCTTCAAACATGTAGTTTGTGATCTCTGCCATAGATCTGTAGACATCCTCCCAGCAAGTCTTTTATCCAAACCAAGATCTTTTCCTTTTGTAGCAACTTCTTGCAATTGACTAGTAATCTCATTTAGCTTAGACCCATTTTTTAAATTGAATGGAACAATAGAAGAGAGGCGTGGAAACTTAGCCGGTCTTCTTCCCATCGTTGTCTCCTCCGCCATTAGCTTCCTTTCGAGAGCTGCAGTGGCAAAATCATCCAATAAGTCATCTGCATCGTAAGCCAAAGGTTGAACCTCTTCTAGCCACTTTTTGATATCCTTGTCGTACACTTGTTTGTTCTCTGCATCAGCCAACAGAGTCTCTAAATCCTCTAATGCCTTCTTCAGATTCTGGATGCCAGTGCCAACGTCCGCTGTGCTCACTAAGTTAATTAAATAAGAGGACAATTTATCAACCGTAGCTTGCACAAATGGAGAGATAAAGATCCCAAATACGTCCGTGGTGTTTGTTCTGAAAGAAGGAAAGGTAATGAAACCAAGCAATACAGATATCAAAAACAGGTTGAAGAACCTCTACAAACTTGGAACAGACTTTGGTGGTAAAGGTAAGAAACTGAGTCAAAATGAAGCAATACACAGATCAAGAACAGGCAGAACCTCTACAAACTTGGAACAACTTTGGCAGATAAAAGATATGAAAGGTAAGAAACGAAGCAATACAGAGATCTAAACCAGGCTGAAACTCTGCAAACTTCAAACAACTTTGGAATTGTAGAGGATATGAAAAGTCAGAAACTCATCAACAACAAAGAAATACAGAGATAAAACAAACAAACAGTTTGAAGAAGCTCTGAAAATGTGTAGTAGCTGAAGATTGTAAGTTTTGACCAAAAGCACATGAGAAAGTGGTGAAAGAAGGGATATGAAGAAATTAGAAATCAACAATAAAGGAGTCTCATCTCATTGGCCATTTTACCAGTTTGTTTGCTACCTACTTTTTTATTAATTTCTCTGTATAATTGGTGGATGTGATCAGGAAGAGATAGGAATAGAGAGAGAGAGGAGGGCCTTTTATGAATAATGTTTAATATTTCATTGTCCTTGGACTTCTTGGTTTCTAGTCTTTTTTAATTTTTATTTTTAAAATCATTTTTCTAGTTCTTTTATGGATTAGGTACAAATGTAAGAGTATGATAAAGCATAGGCTCACTAACCATTTATATTCCATCACAAGTGCCTCTATAATAATCAAATTTCTGAAAAGTTAAACATTTAAAAGTTAGCAACTTCTCTAGATTTGAGTTGTGTGGTCCCAGTGTTTTGTTCCAATAATTTGTTAGTCATCTCCCAGAGTGGCTTATTGAAAATTTAATAAACAGTTTTAACATTTCATTTAAAGAAAGGTATATGTTTACACATGTACATCTCAAATTGTCAATCTTTTTCGGTACCGAAACTATGCAAACTAACTTTACAAAAATGAGCAGCTGTGTCTTTTCAATACCCTCTAATTTTAATCCTCTTTCAACCCCACAATGTGCAGAGGTCACAAACAACACAATACAACACACTCACCCAAGCCAAACAAAATGTTCCTTATTCACACTGATGCAATAGTTTCAATTCAAAAAGTAGTAGTATTCACTGAGATCTCATTTCAAGTCAAACTGTAAAGGTATCTTCAGACACTGCAATGGCTTTAGTGCCACCATTAGATGCGCAAACAAAGGCCACAAGTTCGGATCACTGCACACAATAGTGGGAAGAAATTAGAAGAGATAAATGAGATTAAGAGGATATATATATATATATATGGTATGGATATATTATGTATGTCCACATACATGTATTTCTGTCTTTTTCCTTTTGAAAATCCCTTGTCTAAAAAGACATTTTAGAGTCGACTCCATAGTTTTTTTATGGGAAAATTATGCAAATAGTTCCTGTAGTTTATACGATGTGTCAATTTAGTCCCTGTTATTTCAATTTGCTCGATTTTGTCCCTTAATTTAACGGATTGTGTCATTTTATTCCAATAAATAACGGTTGTTAAATTAATTTAACGGAAAGTCAAACAATGTGTCAATTTGGTCCCTGTCAAAATCGAGAAAATTATAACAACAGGGACCAAATTGGCACATTGTTTGACTTTTTCATTAAATTAACTTAACAACCGTTATTTATTGGACTAAAATGACACAATTTGTAAAATTAATGGGCAAAATCGAGCAAATTGAAACAACAGAAATCAAATTGATATGTCGTGTAAATTATAGGGACCATTTGCATAATTTACCCTTTTTTATTTTTATTTTGGAAGGTATTATGTCCAAGGGCCTGACTAGCACTATGCCTCCGAACATCAACTTATCTAAAATAAGAATCAGAACTTTGTTTGAGTAATTACGCTTCTACATCATTTATTTGATCAAGTAACAGAACACTCTCTCTAAAGAATGCTCTTGAAAAGTAAATTCTAATAAATCAGCCACCTAACCAGCTACAAATGAAGACGTGTTATGTGACTTAACTCTTTTTTTTTTTTAAAAGAAAAAAACCAATATCAAAATCAAAATCAAAACCATGAAATGAGGGTATAAGCATAATTATAATGAAAGAAGTAAATAGCGGCATCTGGTTTCACTCAGTGGTCCATTTTCCAACCAGGTTTTGCTACTATTTTACTCATATCTGTATCTGTACTTCAATGGCAGCTAGCAGGAGTCGAAAAAATAAAATTAAAAGAGCTGTTAGAGAAGTCAATAATGGCATCTCATCTCATCTCATCTCATCTTCAGTCGCTCATTTTCCAACCAGGTTTTGCTACTATTTTTTTTACTCATATCACGTGTACTTCAATGACAACTTGCAAGACTAAAGAAAATTGATTAAAAATAAAAAGAGCCGTTAGAGAATCTTTGAGGAGTTCAGATCCTCTGTAGTGTTTCTGTCTGTACTGCTTGTGTAGTGTACCAAAACGACGTTATTTTGGTGGAAAAAATAAAAAATAAAAAAACAACCAGAGCTCCTTCTTCCTCTTCCCAATCAGCCACCATGACCACCTCCTGTCCATGGTGATTGGCTATCAATCAATGCACTGCTTTGATGCTGTACCATACACCCATTGTGTGGCGTCTTTTGGTTGGATGTTCCATATGCTTTGGTCATGTGGCACTTTGTGATTAGTTGAAATGTTTCATAGCCAAAATCTCATTCTATGAGTGATTAAATTCAACGGGAACATGTTTCGTAAGGTCTCTGAATTCAATGATGAGCTCCATTTCAACAAATTCTGAATATTTTTGTGAGTATTAAAATAAATAGAATAAAATAATAAAAAATAAAGATATTAAAATAAAATACCACCCTTACTAAAATTGGAGGAAAATGGGATGTCAACCATAACCAAACTGTTTTGTGGGAAAAAAGTTTTAAACCAACTTATATTTTTATATTATTATTATATTAATCTAACATCTCATTTTTGTGTGAACACAAAAGGAATATATTTTCTTCAAAACTATATCAATATACACTTGCAACGTGCATTGCTATGCCACGAGCCTCTTATAATAGTGTGTGTATATATATATATATATATATATATATGTATTTTGTGGCATCAAGAGGTTGGGCTGATTTGGATTCATTTATGATTTCTGTCTCATATTCTATACTATGCAATTTATTCTAATAAGGAATTACCCTTCAACTACTTACTCATGAAGAAATGCTAGTTTTCTTTTTCGTTTTATTTTTTCAAATTTTTTAAGGAGGGAATAGAGAAGAGGAACCTGGAAATTTGCATAGCACAGTTGTCACACCCCAAATCTAGGCATGACCGGCCGTGGCCCACAGGGACTTAGCCCAAGGCACACGTAAGCCTAAACATGAACCCAAAATCACAAAGAATAAATGTGACGATAGCCCAGAAATAAATAAATCAAAACCCAATCCAGTGACAAGTCACAAGTATAAATGGTAAAACCAGCCATAACCAACTTCCAAAAATATATACTAAATGGAACACAAACCGCTCACAAAATAAAATAATTCTAAATAAAATCCAGCCACAATGTATGCACAAATTCGACATAACAAGCTAAAACAAAATAATGAATGTCCTAGAGGTCTATGCAATTGAGTCCCCACTACACCATGAGTCCACTCTAGTCCTTCTATCACTTGGAAATGTGTCACAACCCAAACCCGCCCCCATAGGTTTAGTATCGTAACCAGCTAGTAATCCGTAGATTGCCGAAGGCTTCTTAAACAGAAAAAAAATTATTAGGGGCTAGCGGAAGCAAATAATAAATATACAACGTCCATTGAGCTGTGCAGACTTATATGAGACAAAAAAAATTTAAACCTTTTTTTTTATTATTATATATATGTATATATCACATCATCATATATGCCGACTAGACAAAAAGGGACTTAGCCCTAAATACAGAATAAATGAAACTTAAACTTTAATCACATGGTTTTGACCATCTGATATATCCGGAACCTCCACGGGAGGCACATAAGTTGGTTGACAGGACAGAGTCCAGGCAGAAGTTCTAGGCTTGATCACGCACATGATCACCTACATACATAAATAATACAGTGAGCTGGAGCCCATTGAATAACTCGATGTAAAGATGTTAAATAAATGAGATTCATAACTTAAACAAAACAATATAACGTTCTTGACATACCACAATTCGTAGTACCCAATTGCCTTGTCAAAACTTGTCGGAATACCACACAGAACGTTCACGGCGGAACGAAACATTCGGAACGGCCTCATTGGGTGGCTTCATACAAAACGCCCACATAGGATGACTTCATGCAAAACACCCATATAGGACGACATTAGACAAAACGTTCTTATTGGACGACTTATGCGAAACGTCCACTTGGGACGACTTGGTACAAAATGTCCATATAGGACGCACTTATGCAAAATGCCCACTTCGGCGACTTTATTCAAAACATCTATAACGGGCAGATATCATACCGATCGATACAATCGAAATCATGCGAAACGATCAATACAATCGAAATCATGAGAAACGATCATAAAACATCAGCGTCATATATTATATCACAATGAGTCAATAACTTATACTGAACGTAAATGACGAGTTGAATACTATACAGAAGTCATTGGGGATCAAAAAACATTTCCCAAGCTGTTATCATAGTTATCGTTTCAAAAGGAACTCATTCCTTCTTAAACAAATTCCATTTTTGAAAAGCTTATCATATCTTACTCATTCATTCCTAACAAAATCTCATTTTCGAAACATATCTTATCGTACACGTTTTACAGTTTCAAAGTATAACGTAACGGTTCCAAGGTTCTTGTTCACAAACTTATCGTGTCAACATTTCATAGACATTTCATAACAAAACATAGGTGGCCCAAATTATCAGATAATATAGTCATTCTTAAAGTAATTCAGATACGAAAATATCTTTATAAAGAAATTACTCACAATGCTTGGCCGGATGATATTTCTCGCGCAAGTGACCTACACAAACACATAATATATACACATTGAAATGCAATATCACTTCCTTGATTTAACTTGGCTTCTCTTGTCTTTTTTTGTCTAAGTAATCCGAAGTTCTACTATACTTATTCTTTCTTTATTCAAATGAGTCGGGTTCTCATTTCACATATTCATTCATTACTAAATCCTTCTTTTCCAAATGGATCGATTTCTAAATATCTCAAAAATAGCTTCCCAATGTATTTTCAATCTTAAAACCCATACTAATCTTGATCAAAACTTTGAAAATACTTTAGAAAACATAAACTCTTATTTATTTATATAAAGTATTTGCTCAAAATCCTGAAACACAATATTTAAATCAAAACCCATGAACTCGTGATTCTAAAATTCCTTTTCAAAATCAAATGCACAATAAAATTGTATATAATTTATGGAGCTTAATTTAATTACAACTTTCAAAATAAAATCCAAAATAATTAATTTCTAAATTACTTTCATAAACTTGAACTTAGCTCCAATTCTTCATTTTCTTGTCAATTTCTTTTTAATACATAAAATTGACTTCAAGCTCTTTTCTATTTTCCTGAAAAACATGAAATTAAAGTTATAAACTTCTTAGAAAATCAATTGCATGTATGAAACATTTATCAAAATCTAACCAATTCTACATTATCAAGCTCAAACCATAATTAAATTCTTAATTTATACCAAAACTCAATCACAAACTTATAATCTTTAAATTATGAATCAATTTCTTAACTTACATTACATGCATGAATTAAGGATTAACATCCAACCATTTCTTGGTTTTCAAAACAAATCAAAAACCCCATTTAACTTTAAGATTAATTCTAGATTTCCATTAACTTCAATATTTATAAAACTTTTCCTCCTCCTTCTTAAAAATATGAAATTGATTAACCCAAATTCTTTAAAATTCGTAATGTTTATAAATATAGAACCCAATTATATCAAGGTCTTCAAAATCAAACTCAATATTAAAATTATTTTCCATGTTTATTAACCTAGCTCATACTCTTTAATTTAATCTTAATTTCTTCCAATTACATGATGTTGATCCCAAACTCATCTTTAATTTCAAGTATAATACAAAGATTCTACAAAATTAAACATAAATTTCGTACCTTCAATTTTAATTTCAGTATGTTGGGTTGATTTCCCTCCATTTTCCTTTGCTCTTCCTTCAATTTCACAAATCTTAGAGTTCCCAGCAACAAAGATGAAGTAAGTTCTCTCTCTCTCTCTCTCTCTCTCTCTCTCTCTCTCTCCTCCCTTTTTTTTTTTTCTACTCAAAGCTAAGTATAATGCTTGAACCCACTAGGTTATACACTCACACACCTCACTTCTTGCCCATCAACATGACACGTACACATACACTTGTCATCACACCCACAGAATTGCTCACTACACCCACACCCACACCCACATACACCCATAATTGTGGATCATTTCACAATTCAATTTATGGTTAAGATTAATTTAATTAAATAACACATATTCTTAATAAATCTTAATTACTACATAATTAAATTAACCATACCTAATTATAAATCTCACATAATTTAATTCGTCTAATTTGACTTCCTTTAGAGCCCAATTAATTATATTAAAATTTATCATTCTGAATCAGATTTTTAATCAAACTCTCAAAAGGCTCCAAATACGAAATTAAACTTATTTCCATCATGAATTTTAACTTCTCACATTATTAAGGCCTTCAATTTTCAGATTAACTCAAGATTTCCGTCAACAAATTTAATTCATAATAAGCTTAATTCCCAATCCGCTTAACTTAAGTATCTCCAATTCGAACCCAATTAACCAAATCTCAATTTTATAAATATAAATCTAATATTTAATTAAACTCCCATATGGTCCGCTACTCGAAATTAAACTAATTCAATTCACCATTTGTACTCTCTTGCGCCATTTAGACTTTCAATTTCTAATTTCAAAATAAATCCTTAATAGAGTCCTATACGAATCAATCTCCATAATTTTCATAAATCTCAGATTAAATTAGAATAATTGATAATTCAAATTCAAATCTCCTTAATTATGTAAGTGCTACTCATTGTACATGGTGGGGTCGTCACAAAATGATAAACAACTAAGTCAGCTGATAGCTCAGTGAATAGAAGTATGGATAGTAAATACAGTTTTGAAAAACAGGATTCAATTTCAAAATAAGAAAAATATCACAGGACTAGATTGGCATACAATTTTGATAAACATAATTTGTTTCAAAAAGAAGATTCTACAGTTCAACAGTTAAAAATACTCATGTCTCTTAAGAACATTACAAATGACATTCTTCACTTGAAACAAATTACAACATGATCATCAATAATTTTCTGAGTACTAAGAATAATAAGTAATATGCCACAAAGTTCTCAAGGCAATAAGCCCGTTGGATCCAATATCGAACCAAGAGTCATCCTCGAGATGGCAACTGGGGCCTTTTCTCTAAGACGATCTGATTGAAGGTCACCTAGCCTAGCCTAAGTCTTTTCCTTACAATCGTTGAGCACTAAAGTCATCATAACCCAACGTGAATCTGTTCCCTAGTGGCCAGAGTCACCACACACAGTGGAATAATTTCCCTAGACTTTTATATACAGATGGTCCCAATAATCAATACAATTCAATTTTGCAAAACATGGTAATTCACCATTATAAACATGAGACCATAACAAATAGTTTACAGTATGCCAAGTTTACATATATTTCAGAAATAATTTAATTTCATTGATAATATAATAATTTATCAAAACAGTTTAGTCCTGAAATAACAATTTAATTTTCTAATAGTTCAGGGTAGGGGAATATTTATAAAAATATGTAGCATACAACTACTCACTTGAAAACTAAATAATTTAATCCTCGAATAGAGTATAAATGTTTAACTAGTGTCCTGAACCAAGTATAGAAACTACATGTTGCTACTAATTCAAAAATTCTAAAAAGAATATTAAACTAAGTATCTCATACTAAAGCGCACTAACACAGTTCAACCCCACTGACCGTTACTCATAAATAATATCTAAGTTCATTTCTTCAAGGTCTAAAATTACGCAAGACATGGGTTCAGATCGAAACTTAATTAAAAGTAACTTTAAGATAAAACAAAATTTTAAACAAGTTTTTCTAATCTATTCACTAACTTTGAAAATTAAAACCCCACTCCACATTATTCGAAAAATTTCAAAATCCTCTAGATATCAACTAATATATCCTAAGTTTCAAACCCAATTGGTTTCACTTGATTTGCTTATTAAAATAATTATTTACAATTAATTATATCCAAACAGGTTGTTTTCTGCAGCACTTTAAAGAAATTAATGGTTCTCTTAATATACACGAGTAATCAATGCAATGCCAAAAATGTAAGTAACTAGACTTGTAACTGGTTCTAATGACGCTAATTTGATAATTTTCAGATTTATAACCAAAGAGAACGACCCTTCTGAAATTACTGTTTTGTAATAGTTTTTTGGACAGATTTGAATACATCAGTTTATATGGATTTTGACTCCTAAAAATTATAATAAAATTCTAATATGAAATTGAATATGTAATAAAGTTACAGTAAAAATTCAATTCAAAATTCATTCATTAGATAGAGTTTCTTGATTTTTAAAGTTTCTGATTTTAGAATCAAGAATTTCCATCCACCATTGTAACCCAAAACTTCCCATCGGCAACACTACTAAAAAGAGTGTTTTTCGCGACCGTCACAAGCCATCGCAAAGAATGGAAACACAATCGCAAAAGACCTTTTGCGATGGTCCATACGACCGCAAATTGGGGACGCTAATGTGGGGTGACATACTTTTTGCGACTGCAAAATAACAGTCACAAATTATTTGCGACTACCTAACCTACTTTTTGCAACAGCTATTTTGCCGTCACACAAAAAAAAAAAAAATCAAAAACACTTTTAGCGACTATTTTTTTACTGTCGCAAATCTTTATTTTTATAATAAAATCAGATATACCTTTGCTACAACAAAAAAATTAATTGCAAGCACCTAACAATTTTTTTTAATAAAAAATAACAAAATTAACAAATTAATTTAAATTCATAAAAGAAATATTAACCTATTCACATATAAGTGTGCAAACAAAATATACACTTTCATACATGCAAAACAAATATCCATCAACCATCCTTAAAATATATTGTACTAAAAGATTCAAGTCCTCAAAAAAAAAAAAGAAAAAAAAAAGAGCAACATAATCTCAGTTTGGCTCCCAAACATCATCCGCTCAATTATATCAACTACTCCCTCAACAAAACCTGCAAAAACATATACATGTGACTTGAAAAGTTAATGCAGTTTAATTTGAAACAATAAAAATAAAACTATTTCAAAAGAAATTGTCAAGAGAAAATGGCGATACTATACTGTAACTAAGTAAAATGAGGTAAATTCATATAAAATAAAGTCATGATCATCAACTTGTTGGTATAACAAATAGATATAAAATTCCAGGGAGTAGTCAATTGAGTATTTCTAGTAGTTAACTTTGAGTTTTTCAGTTGCAAATATTTAAATGCTTACCTGTATCTGTTCCTTGTTTCCAACAGTAATGTTTGAGATTGCTCAACAGGCTTCTTGCTTGATGCTCTTCTTATGATTATGGGTTAACAGATTCAGCAAGCACAGAAATGCACCACGCTCAATTATGGACTGGAGAAAGGAGGTTTCCATTAATAGATGCAAAATCATCAACAATGATTCATCCCCCTTTTTCCCCCCACCCCCTTTGACCCCCTCTCTTTCTCATTGGTTACTTTTTCTTTTTCTTTTTCTTTTTCTTTATTTTCTTGCTCCTCCAATCACCACCTGCCACGTGGCAAAGGGGGGTGAGGGGGTGACCCCCAAAAGGGGGTCCCAAGCATTATTCCAAAATCATGGTACATTGAAAGCAAAGACAAATTCCACATCATGCTTCGAGTTCTCTAATCTCCAGCACTTTCAGGATTCAAAAATCAAATACAATCCCTGCTAATGTAACTAAATTTAACCACAAAAAAGGAAAATTCATCAAATCATAGATACATGTTTGGGAGATAATTCATCAAATTCATCAAATCCTTGGTTAAGCACAAGCATATAAAAATCACATACTGCAACCCAGATCCAACATGATAAACAATAATTCTCTTCTCCCTCCTCCAACACTGAGTGATTTTGGCCACCATCTTCTAGAGACAAAACTACAGTCTGCAGACTGTAGGTTACAAATTGAGTTCTCAAATCTGCTGGCATTACTCATTTATGCAATTATTTTCCAGAAAACATTGGAAATTTTGAACAGGGTAGATTTTCACATCACATGGCATCATATGTTCCAACATTAATTTCCAGTTACCATTTACATCCCGACATTAGTAACTAATGTATTTCTGGGTAAGCATGGGAAACTTTGAACGGCGTAGATTTTCACATCACATTGCATTATATATTACAACATTAATTTGCAATTGCCATTTACACCCCAGCATTAGTAACTAATGTATTTGTGAGTAAGCTAGAACCACTGACTCAACAATATTAATCACAACAGTAATTTCCAGTTACCAGTTTCAACCACAGATTAGCAATTAATATCTTTGGTTAAGCACAAGCATGAAATTCAGAGTCATTGAGTTCAGGAGTAAGCACTTACCACTTGAGGAAAAAAACCATAAAAGAAGAAGATGGAAATGAAAATGTATGGTGCGGCCAACATGTGATTTTAAAGACACTCATGGATTGTCAAAGCACAAGAAAAATATCTTGTATTTAATCCACACACTAACTCTGCACTATAGTAATGACCTTGAGTGAAACAAAATACAGTAACTAACAAAACCACAAATCAGCCCAGAGCTCAAAACCAACCTGAAACTCATCCAAGTTGGAATAACGCCCCTCCTCTAGTTTCATCCTGACAGTTCGAAAATCCATCAGACCCTCAATAATTTCATGGTAATCAGGAAGCTGCATAAAGACTGTTCCAGTACCAATTTAACAAAAAGGGCAATTAAGAATCATCATTATATATGCAACATTTTCCAAAAGAAGCGCCTCGTTGGGATCAACAGGTTCTGAGTGAGAATAATGTTCAACCTTCAACACAAGTTGTGTTGTGGAAGAGCTTGCTCCAAGAAGTCTCGAAATTCATGCACTTGTGAAAGGTATAAACCTCATCCCCTTAGTGTAGTTTGTACACTAATTATATCACACATTACAGTTTGTCTCATGTAAAGACCTGTGGGCTTGAGGGAATCAGTTTCCTTCTCGAAGTTCATTTCATGGGTTTTAATCCAGTGAAGTGTTAAGTTTGAGATTTGGAGGTTGTGGTTTTGGGTGGGCTTAAACCCATTGTATTGTTGTATGTGAAACGGGTTTAGGATGGAATAATGCAGGTAAGGTACATTCGGAGTGGATGTAGGCAAATAACCGAACCACTATAATATCTTGTGGTCATCTCTAAACTTCATGAGTTTTACATTGTTTAGTATGTTTCCATGTTATTGAGATGACTATGATTCATGCATAAATTTGCCATAAATGTTAGTGAACTTTAAATTCTTCCTAAATGCTAAATGGAGGAAGAAAGGGAGCTCTTTCTACCTAAAGATAACCTCCCCATGGATAGCTAGATCTGGCATTCATCTCTACCATTAAGTGTATGATGCATCAGTGGTACTCTTATGCTATGTTACATGGACTCTTCTACTTTCCTAGTGTACTCGTGTCTACCAAATATTACAAGGATAAGAGTGTGGGATATGTGTTCAATAAATTTACACACTTGAATCCTCTACTTTTATATTTGAAAAAGAAGACACTCGCATTTGCATGTAAATAAACATTTCTAGCTTCTTACAAGAAATGGGATATATAAATTCCATATTTCTCTAAATCTCATTTAATTTGAAACACAATTCTAAATAATTTACATGTTATCCAATAATATTATACAACATGCAATATATACAAGTGATTGAAACAAGTTCCCATACTTATACCCAACTTCTAGATGTATATCCCAATATCATAATATTTAAGTTTAGGAAAAATGATGCTTGGACACACAGCCGCATGGAATACTCGTACCCAAATCCATGTAACATATAGCTCTAATGTGAAAAGTAAAATATTATGATTGAGAATAAGTGTGATGATTAAGCACTAATTGGTCTATAATTTGAATTGAAGAAATAATAAATTTAAAATTTTGCATAGCTTGGGTTTGGGAAATAAATAGAAGAAAACAAATTGTTCTACCCAACCAAACACTTAACTTGTGAGTGAAAAAGTTGCATATCAAATTCAATAGAAGCACATAAAAAGTTGAAATAGGCTCAATGCAAGACAGGAAAGGTAAGTTAGGAAGAAAGATTGAAATAACGCCTAAAAATTTAGGTTTCCCTATTCAACCCCCTCCCCCTTCCAGAACACATTCACAAGCATTGTGTGTGTGTGAGAGAGAGAGAGAGAGTTGTCATTACCTGTCTGTAAAATAGAATGCTTCTTCAACACCATCACCATGATGCACATCTATATCAATGTATAGAACGCATGGATGATATTTTAGAAGCTCCAAAATCCCCAAAACCAAGTCATTGATTTAACAAAAACCAGATGCCTCGCACTTCTTGGCATGATGTAGTCCACCAGCCCAATTTATGGCAATGTCACAAAGCCGATTGTTCAATCTGCGTGCAGCATCTGCCAAAAAACTTCAATCCCTAGTCAAGGAAAACTTAATGCCACTCAAGTTTAAATTACAATACCATTTGATCATAATTTACCTATAGTTCCACCAGCATAAATTTGACAGAACTCAAACAGGTTTTCAAAGACAGGGCAATCTTCTCCAAGATTATCTGAAAAGGTAAGGTGGACAAACAAAACTTGACATTATTTGATAGTCAATAAAACTGAATATTAAACCAATATAGGGCCAAACTCATCACTTGGTCCGATCCACCCAATTAATAACACATTAATTCAGAGGCAGTGATGAAAGAACTAAAAATTATCAGCAGAGTCATAGTGAATAATTATTGCAGTCAGTCACGCAGGTATGGTAATCACAACCCAATTTAATAATTTCCACACCAGTAATTTGTTACAAAAGATTAGCTACAAGTTATCCACTCAGTCAACTTCCATTTACACCTAAACTTCACCAAGTTCTTAAAGTACATACCTTGATGCAAAATAAGTAAGACAGTCATTCTTTCACACAACTATGGAAACAATGTGTTCCCTTATGGATATTGTAACAAGGACACATATGGCAGTGCCCAACATCAATATTTAACAAATTAACGGAATCAATTAATTGCACACAAAGATTTCACAAAATGAAAAACAGATGAGAGATAAAATGCAATGCCCAACCTAATGTTTAACATGAATATTTTTCTATAAATAGAGATCACTGCTTATAGTTGTTAAATCGATAATTAACAGATGAGCAATACATTTAAATATGCATAGTTTATCATCGTTGATATTTGACCTTTCTCAGACCTGAATTACAGATGCTGCTGCAGATATGGAATCTGATTCTAGAAACAAGCACCCTGTGCTACAAACTGCTGCAGCGCTTGCAGTTTCACCAAATTATCTGGAATTAAAGGAGGTGAAATCAAGCAAGTATGTGAGAGCAATGCTATATATATATATATATATAGAGAGAGAGAGAGAGAGAGGTGAGAATTGGAAGGTGAAGCGATAACAATTAAGAATTGAATGGCTCAGCTTGTACCTGTAGCAGATGAGGAAGGATTGATTCAAACCAAAGCTTGTTTCCAGAATCAGACTACCTGGTGGAAAAATCAATAGATTGACGAAAAAGTTCGAATTACAGTGAGTTCAGATGAAGAAGTTGAATACGAATTAAAGTGAGTTCAGTGAGTTCAAGTGATCGAAGTAGAGAGATGAATAAGTTGAAATACGAATGAATGATTCGAAGAGACTCACTGAAACGAGAGAGGGAGAGAGAGAGAGAGAGTTCATACCGTTGGAGATCTCTTCTTCAGACGACCATAGTGATCTCTTCTTCAGATTCTCTTACTCAGACACGATCGAGCGAAATTAGATTTGGGGGGAAATGAGAGTCTAGGGCAAGTTTTACACAATCAGAAGAAAAAAGGAAAATATAAATTGGGCTGAGTGGGTTCCAATAGTGGGCTCGCAAGTTTTTGCTTAGGCTGAGTGGGTTCAAAAGTTTTTTTTTTTTTTTTTTGATTCAGATGAAAACATAGAAAACAAGAAAGGTCTTAGAACAAAAACGAAACAGATAGGAGGGCTAGTCCCTCTCAAAATGAGCTCCAGTCATATCTTCTTTGACCAAAGCTGTTACAGTTTCTGGAGGATCCTCCAGAATCACATGTTCATCTTGTGCCACTCCTAAATTTGCCAAACGATCTGCAACTCTGTTTCCTTCCCTCAGTGTGTGACTCAGTGTACAATTACATCTTCTCATTAAGAACTTGGTATCTTCTATGAGGGCCTTGTAAGGAGAGTTATGGCTTGGTCCATCTTGGATTAGCTTGATGGCTTGACTGGCATCAGTTTCAATCGCTACATCACTTGTGCTTTTCTGAAATAGAATTGTGAGACCCCTGTAAATGGCCCATAACTCTGTTTCTACACTGAAGCAGTGGCAAAGCTTTCCATAGTATCCCCATATCCATGTGCCTGCTGCATCCCTCAAGAGCCCTCCATAGCCTGCCTGTCCAGGATCTCCTTTGGAGCAGCCATCAGTGTTTAATTTCAATTTACCTGCAGGAGGGAAATGCCAGTCAATTAGAATAGGTAAGGATTGGTTAGGGTGGAGAGGAGATTGTAATGCCTCATCAATCTCAAGTACATAGTCTCTAATGTTCTAGAGACTAACTTGAATGGGGTGAATAGAATTTTCAAAGACCAGATGATTTCTGTCTTTCCAGATCTGCCATAGGATAACCACAAAGTAGAGAGACCATTTTTTCCCAAAAAATAAAGTTTTTGCTTTCATATTAGTAGACACCCATTCAATTAGAGGCAATCTACAACCTTCCTCCCACCAAGTGGCATTCTTTATTTCAGTCCAGATGTTTTTGGAGTTGGGACACTCCCTCAGGAGATGGTTCATATCCTCACTGGACTTGCCACATCTAGGGCATAAGTCAGAATTTGTCATGCATCTTCTGAGCCTCATTTGATTAGTTAACAGTCTATCCTTGAGTATAAGCCAGAGAAAGCATTTCAACTTTTGAGGGGTTTTGATCTTCCATATCCATCTCCAGTCAATCCCATCCATCTCATGTCCTACAATGGTCTTGTAAGCAGATGCTGTTGAGAAGTCTCCTCCAGAGGATCCAAACCAGGTAGGGGCATCTGTGAAGGTCACATACCTGGGTCTATGGATTTGCAGAATTTCTTGGAGGTCTTGCTGAGACACAGTATTCACAATGGCTGCAGGGTTCCAATTTCCTTCATCATCAAGGAGTAAACTCACCCTATCTTCATCATTAACTTTTGGGGAAGTATATGTTTGATCCAAAGGTTTTTGTCCACACCACCAATCATGCCATAGAGATATGCCTCCCCATTACCCACATTCCATTTAACCCCTTTCCTAAGAATGTCCCTGTTTTTACATATGCTTTTCCAAATGTGGGAGGCTCCCTCTTCATAGGCCAGTTATAAAGGGTGTGGTTCTGAAGATACTTGGCTTGTAGGACCTTACACCAAAGTTTACTAGACTCAGTTAACATGCTCCAGCCAAGTTTAGTGAGGAGTGCAGCATTTTGATCTCTAGCTCTTCTAAGGCCAAGTCCACCATCCTCCTTAGGTCTACACACACTGTTCCAGTTAACAAGGTGGACCCTCCTGTTGTTATCAATTTCTCCCCAAAGAAAATTTCTATTAATCTCGTCACAAAATTGTCTAGGAAGTTCCATGACTTGCATATTATAGCTAGGAATAGCAGAGGTAACAGGTTATATGAGTGTAGCTCTACCAGCTAAGGATAAGTTCCTTGCTTTCCAGCCCGAGAGTTTGGCTTTCAGCTTTTCAAGGATCTCATTAAACATATTTTTGCTGACTTTTTTATGAAGGAGAGGAGATCCCAAATATTTGCCAAGGTCTTGAGTGAGGGGAATGCCACTCTGGGAGCTTAGGGCTCTAGCTTGATTAGGAGGGATGTTGTTGGACACAAACAGTTTAGATTTCAAGTAGTTAATTTTCTGACCAGAAACAGCACAAAAGTCATTAAGGACCCCAATGATGGTCTCACAAGTAGGCTGGATTGTCTAGGGTGTGGTTCAAAAGTTTTTGCTTGGCTGATTTGCCGTTGCAAATAATTTTTTTTGCGACGGTTAAATAATCAGTCGCAAAAAAATAGATGCAAAAAGTTATTTTTCTAGTAGTGTATATTATTGAATATTTCTTCGAGTGGTTGTTGGACTATTGCTTAGGGTGACTTTTAGGCATTGTTGGACTTTAATTGTCCAGCATGGTCTAATATTTCTCATATTTGTTAATCTCCTACCTATTGAAAAAATAAAAATAAAAAATAACAGAGAGAGAGAGAGAGAAAGAAATCCTCATTTGCTAATTAAGTAGGCAATAATAATGAACATGATGGTTTCCACACACGTGCATGCATTTTAATTAGAAGCTAGCTGCAACTGTAATAAATTCAAACCCTTGCTAGTAAGCCTTTTTATTTCAATTTAAAAACCTTGTTCATCTTTAATTCATTTTTGAGAACGAGTTTAGCTTATTATTTACTGGTGGTTTTTTTCTTGAATTTGAATCAACAAATAATTTTTTTTAATTAACAAATCCAGCAATACACAAGAGACTTGTACACAATAGCACACATAAATCCTGATACACAATTTGTGTTCTCACACTACTAAGCACTCATGTCATACACAAGCACACACCAACTTCACCAACATTCACACCACACTAGTATCTTAGAGTCTATGTTGAATACACAGACCTACACCACTACTGGACAATTCACTCAACACACTTTATTTGTGTTCTCACTTTTATATGTGACTTTCCATTTATCTCTCACATTTGTAAGTCTATACAGATGAAAAGATGGTGATCATGGTGAAAGCAAGAGAATGTCACAAAACTTGGCGCTGCAAGGGTGAAGACCGTTGCAGGGATGACTGCAAAAACCAGTTCAATGGAGCAGGGCAGTGAGATGATTTCACTGCACCCCTGGTTCCGAGGCAATGTTTTTGTGCTTTCAATTGTTGATCTCTCATCTCCATATCAATGGCATGCCAAATTATTGGAATAAATCAGAATTTCATGTGGTAAAAAGAATTACAGTATTCCATGTAGGTATGAGATGCATGAATGGTGTTATAAATAAAATTTTCAAATTTTCTAATTTCCTGGTGAGAACCCTTTTTGACAATATTGTTGTGATAGCTAACATGGTTAATAAACCATAAGAATGCCACAATTAGTCCATTCCATTTCAAGAACTCATTGATAAAAGAGACAAAGTACAAGAGTTTAACCAGACCATACTAGATTAAACATGACAAACAAAACAGGAAAATAGAGCTTAGAACAAAAACTTGAAAAACACGAGCTACAAAGGCTACAACTAGAAGAATAGCAAAAAGACTGAACATTTCAGAAATAGAGGAGCTAGCTGATTGAATTCTAGATGAAGCCGCAAAACCAGATGGAGTTTAGCTTGAGAGAAGAAACTATTGTTTGCCATAGTAAAGCTGCAAAGCTAAAATAACTTAGCTAGGAAGTAGCTGTCATACATCATCCATGGAGCTAAATCAACATGAATATCCTTACTGCCTTTCAACTGCCCAAACAATTAATCTTAACATACCAACCCCTACTGAAGGAAAGTGAGGCAAAGAAGCACAACATGAATCCACTAAAGAAAACAAACAAAAAAAAAAGGAAAGATCAAATCTAACTTGTGAGGAGGAAACCAAAGACAGAGGAGAGAACCTATACAAGTTTTTTCTGATTTACAATTTACTTGTGAGGCTGACAAATGTGCTGTTCTTTGCACATAACCAGAATATGTGCTAACCCATTTATAGCATTGTGCGAACTTGTAAAGTCTTTTCTAACTTACAATTTACTTGTTCAAAATAAGAGGTGAAAAAAATATTAAAAAACCTACTATGCAGTTGTTGAATGGAAAATAATGCTATATATGTCATTAGTTCTTTTTTGGGGGGGGTGGGTGGGTAGGGGGTTTACATTAGCAGTGCCTCTTATGCCAATTTTGTGCTTTAATTTTTAAATTCGTATCAATTTGGTCCAAAATGACACAAATACTTCAATACTCCAACAAGACACAAAATGATAGAAAATATGGGCAGGGTAAAATTCAGGAAATTTAATATCATTGTGTCATTTTGGATTGTATGAAGATTCAAGTGGAAAACAATTAGATGGAAGCACCCAAATTTTATTGGAAAAAGAATTGAAATGGAACACTCTTTTATATATTTGATCACCTCAAAACAAGTAGAGAAGCATGACAAACCAAGGTTCACAGTAATTTATGCTCTCCTGAGATCATGGGTGCCAATTGGTACTTCACAATTTGAAGTGGAAGACCAGTGGTGAAGCTCACAAGTATGTGAATAAAATTACAGAAAAAAAACAAAAGCGAAAGGCAGCATTTTGAACAGCCAAAAAACAACTTTGTACATTTTCTCACATCTCTACTTCGTCCCTTTCTTCTTCTCTTTTTTTCTTGTTTCCTCGTTCATTTCTGGTAGTTTGCGTCCTCTAATGGGAAAAGGTATGTTTTTTCAAGTATTCAAATCCCTTCATGAGTGTCTCTGCCTTCACTACCATCTTTTCTCAAGCAAAGTTGCAAGCATCTGCAAAAACTTCCTATGCCAGAAGGGAACTCATCATAAACATAAGATGGTGTCATCCCAACCTTATCCACAACCTAATATGTTAAAGAAAATTGAATTTCAGATCATTGTCAAACAGATTAAGATATAAATCACTTCGTAAATGTTAATAATTTGAAAAATAGGATATGTCTTCAAGAACTTGATGAGTCACAAAAACATAACTAATTCACTTTTCACTGGGAGCTGACATGTACTAAATATTGAACTTTAATAGAATCAGCAATATTTTCATTTGCAAATGATCATATACATTTTCTGGTACAGAGGGCATTCTTTCTACAACACAAGGATGTGCTTTCTATTGAAAAATAAATAAATTATTTGCAAATACAATGGTTCAAATTTTGAAGAAGCAAATTATATTCTTATAGAACAAAAAAACAAGCAAATTTCTTTTTTGTATTATTGGCCTCTGTAGGTAACAAAAAAATTATGGCTAGCTTTATATAAGAACAAAAATAGGGGTGGGATTGTATGCTTCAGTTCTACACCTAAGAGAACATAGAAAATGTAAAAATATATTTGGTGGAACACACATAGATTGGTATATGAGCAGCAATATCCACATATTACATATAAGTCATAAAGTTAGTCCTACATAACCATCCAAGTCATCCACATTCCGGCAGCTTAGAGCATCCCATTAAGGGCTTTGAAAGAAAGCAAGATTTCACGTTGATCAACAAAAAAAAGCAGAAGCAAGATTTCACCATTAATTATAACTTGAAAAACTCTGCTTATTATCAACAACTCCCACCTCACACCCATCCACACACACACAAATATACATACCAAGAAAACAAAAAAAACAAAAACCACCCAAATAAAAAAAGGAAACAAAAGAAAACTATTTATCAAAAGAAGAAAACGAAACAAATAAAACATACCCTTCCCTGTTTCAATACCCTTCAAATAAAACATACCTACTAACTTTTCAAAGCAACCAAGGCTGCATGCAAGAGAGTCTGGCATAGTTGTTTCCTATGACAAAACATCCAAAAAAGGCAAGAGAATTTGGTTAATAACAAATAAAATAAAATTAGCAAACAAGTTCAAGCTCTTTTAAAGAAAAACACAAGTAGAGGACCGAAGTTTATGATTTCATTAGCTATTACTGTAAAGTCTTAGCTTCTGTTAAAAGATGAAATAATTTCTTAAAATGTCTCAAAAAAGATAACATGATGTTACAGACAACTAGGCATCGATACTTGCATGTTTTCTTTGAAAGCATTATACAAGGTTTCTTTGTAATTCCAGTTACAAAAAGATTTGGAAGCTGATATTCTACCCTGCATTTTTAGCACACTATGTTTGGTTTCAATTTTCTCTATTAATTTTCTAAAAATTGAGTTTTTTATTTTTCGTTTTTTTTTGTTTTTGTTTTTAGTGAATATTTTTTAAAATTTTAAGCAATCTTTTTAATTTTTTAGATGCACCTTACTTAGATGTATCCAAAAAGTAAAATATTTGTACAAAAATATTTTTAAAAATCAATAAATACACAAGAATATTAAAATTTTACTGAATTCTCGGTTTTTTGTGTGTGTGTGTGTGTGTGTGTGTGTTTTTGGTATTTAATGCATTTTCTAAAGATTTTTTTCACAAATATTTTTTGTACTGATGTTAAAATGATATTTCCCCTTTGAACTACTGACTATTATTTTTCAAATTTAAAAAAACTTAATTCATCAAAAACTAATTATTTTAAGCATAGTTCTCAAGTCCATGTTTGGTAGGGGATGGTAAGTTAATTAATCCTCTTTGGAGGATCAATGGATTCCAACTGTTCGCAGTTCTTTAACATGCTTGAATCTATCTCATTTCATTGATACTCAAAATCATGCTTGGAGGATCGATCTTTTACGAGTATTCTTTCCACTAGGCTGCATAGATTATATTAGGGGTATTCATTTACCGGTGGTGCCTCCATGAGATCAAATTATTTGGGGCTTTACTAAATCTGGCCAATACACCATTAAGGCGGGTTATTTATATGCAGCAAGCTCAAGCCGTAGGGGTACACATCACCATTCTAATAATACCATTTGGAAGCGATTGTAGAATCTTAGACTACCTAAGTGGACACTCTTCTTATAGAAGTGTCTTTATTTTATCTTTTCAGTCCGATGGGTGTTATACGGGAGATGAGTTTCCACTGAGCCTAGTTGTCCACGATGTGATAAAGGGATCAAGATTGTGGAACACTGTTTCTTTGAATGCCAGTATTCTCAACGGGTTTGGCAAGCTTCTTCATTAGGCCTTATTTTTCTAGAGGAAATCCCATGTTCTTTTGGGACTGGTTCAAACAATAGATTAAGAAGGTTTGGAATCATGAAATTATTGTTCAATCCATTGCTATTCTTTGGACCGTTTGGCGTTAGAGAAATAGTTATGTGTTTAAAGGGATGAGTATGACACAAGTACAAGCAAATCTTCTTACTCAAGAGCTTACCTCTAATGTTACTTGAAGATCATCCCCATGTTTAGAGTAGGCTTTAATACCTTAACATCTACTGCAAATGTTTGTAATAATGATGATATATGTATGCTTCAAATTCTCTCTCTAATGTGACAGTTTACTAGGTGTGGACTTTTGTCATAGATGGTCCGTGGCGGGCAGCTGATCAAAGTCCGGGCGTGGCATGTGTTTTCAATGTAGATCAATTATGTGTTCAAGATTATGCTTCTAGGATGCAGCTTCCTTCTCCATTGCTGGTCGAAGTTAAAGCGTGTTGGTAAGCCATTCATTGGGCTAAAGGCCAGTATCTGTTAAGCAGCTCCATTTTCACAGATAGTCAAGTTTTGGTATCTACTTTGCAACGGCAAGGCATTCCTGATTGGAGCATTACGGCTATTATTAATGATATTAAGCTAATTAATAAGGATTTTGATTTTCTTTGTACTTCTAAAGTTAATTTGGACTCATGTACTATCTAGACAAGTAAATGGCTACTCAAGCTAAAATATATCTATTTCTTTGCTTCTTAAAAAAAAAAAAAGAAAAAAAAAAAACGAACTTATAATCACCAAAAAGGCATGGTATGCACATCAAAGTATGGGTTTCATGTTGGAGCCTTTAATGTAGGGAGTGATATGTTTGTGCAATATACATAAATTAATTCAGGAGGTTCCTAAGAAATCGATTTGCTTCAAAAATCTTGATTGATTTTATAATTTTTTGGAACAAATTGATTTTTTAATCAATTTTAGGTTTTGTTTATTTGATTTTTATATTTCAAATTATAAGAAACTTGATATAATAATTAAAATGTGTTATGATTATTGTGATGGTTAGTGATGGTGGTGGTTGAATTTTATTGTCTAAGCTAACGTTAACATTGTAAAATCTCAATTGGTTAAAATTTATAACGTTATGGTTTTGAAAATAAAAGCTTGTAAAAATGGAATTATGGAAAATAAATAAATAAATAAATAAATAAATAAAACAACTGGTCGGATGAAATAGTAACTCTGCCTCCTATAAAAAAGCA
Organism: Camellia sinensis; assembly: GCF_055761805.1. Lineage (NCBI taxonomy): Eukaryota > Viridiplantae > Streptophyta > Magnoliopsida > Ericales > Theaceae > Camellia > Camellia sinensis. Next base: position 108,079,964 of record NC_138962.1, read on the forward strand.
ACAATACTACAAACTCACCCTTTCCTACTTAGAATTTACCAGAAAAAAAAAAAAAAAATCAATGGCTTAGATTCAATTCATATGTAGACCTCATACTTCATCAATTCAATTTCCACTACACAAACACATTCGAGGTAAATTCGAGGTTTGTAAGGGTGGATTCCTAGTATTTTTCATAAAAAAATGGGAAGTAGTCACTTACTAACACACACTCTTGTCTCACACAAGGTGCATGCACGATGAATTGATCACAATATTAAGGACAGATGGATTGTACTGTGCCATATATGCTTCTCTGCCTTCACTTAGTAAGGAAGTCGTGGTCATGAAGGAATTAAATGCCATATCATAAAAGATCTCTACATTGGTGCCCTCTATGGTTGGTATGATGTCCTCTGCAATGAAGGTGTCAGTAGTCCGCATGTAATCTGGTACCATGACAGGCACTCTGGGGGTGGCCATCCCCATAGACTAGCAGCATCTCTGCTTGCTAAAATACCGAACTCGACAGAAGGGGTTCTTTAGCAAAATCCTTTCCAACTCACCAGAGTGATGGCGAGCACTGCTATGAAGCACATCACGATATCCGATGCCACACTTGCCCACAACGACCAAGTCACAAACAAGACAAGTATGAAGTTTAGAAATCTCACAGCATAATAAATGAGAGCAACAGAGTACATGATTGAAGAGGGATTAAGCCAATTACTTGATCGGGGGTCACTATGTCAAAATACTATCTAAACTTGTAAAAGCTCGACAACCGTGGGGCCTGGCGGCAATGCTAACAGAAGTATTGTCGGGACGACATGCTAGTCCATCTCCTGAAATACTCAAAGCTCTAGATCTACAATTCAGAGAGTTGATTAGTACAAGATCAGGCAAAATTTTCAGAATAAATGCATAAATGACACGTGCAATGTAGAAATGACATAAAACAGTAAATTGTACCTTCCATCATTTCTAATGCCCTTCGATGGTCATCTCTCAACTACGCATGACAACACTAGTGTATCTATAAAGGGTGACTAGAGCAGCGCCACCCCAATCGTAGTTGTCAATGTGGTCAATGTCCACCATCGCCGCTAAGTAGTGGAGATGTATCTTGTTTAGGGGTGACTCCACATAGTAACCAATGGGGTCCAAGTAACCCATCAAACTATCAAAAATAAAAAAATCAAAAATATTTATGTTATCAATATTTTGTTTGATATAAACTAATCTCATTAAAAAGTTAAGAGACCCCCATCAAATATAAATTCATGATCTATTGTTTTGAGAAGTTTAAATCACACTTACAATTGTTAAAAATAGTTTTTGAGTTTTTTTATTTTTCATTTTTTAGTGAACTTTTTAAATATTTTAAGTAATTCAGGATATTGTCCGCTTTTGAGTCAGGCGAAAACCAGCAACTAACCCGTCATGGCTTTAAAAGGCCTTATAATAGTCTAAGGGAGTTAGTCCACTTATGTAGTGGAGCTGTGATCTCTCACAGAGCGATGTGGGTAAGTGCACCCACATAACTCCCTAGTGGACTGGCTGCCTGAGCAGGAAATTCCCACAGACAGCGCCAAATGAAGCAGCTAACCCTCCTCGACTAGCATGATATTGTCCGTTTTGGAGTTAGGCAAAGCCCTTCATGGTTTTGAAAGGCCTCATACTCGTTTGAGGGAGTTAGTCCACTTATGTAGTGGAGTTGTGATCTCTCACAGAGCGATGTGAGATAGTGCACCCACACTGCTCTTCCTTAATATTCGCTACATCAAATGTCAACTTAGACTAGCCAATGATATGATTCTTGTGGAAGTGATTACCCCAACAGAGAGAAATATCAGGTAGAGGGCAATGAGGACTACTCCAAGCCTCCTGGTAGGACGCATATCATATCTTGGTAAAACAACAAGTGCCCAAATAGGTCCTGAGATGAGATTTCCCATAGTATAGAAGAGGCTTCTGTCTTGTGGAACAATGTACAAGCTAGGTTTCTCTGACCTACCTATCCAAAAAAACGTTTCTCTGACCAGGCTCTAAGCAGCATTGAGATCTCCAAACCAATAAGTGTGTTGAACATCATATTGGCATAGCGTCCAGACAAGGCAATCTGCACACCATCCCCATCATTCATTGCCAATGCAACATTTGACATTAAATCACCCATCGAGTTGGCCCATGCCAATAAATTTAATCCCAGGATTGATGGATTAACAACCCCTAGAATTACACCCAATCCTACCAATAGAGCAACAAGCTTGTTTGCAATCATGTAGAACCAAACGATACTCATAAAAAATCCACCCAAAACCAATGGAAGTAAAAACTTTTGAGGTGGACGATGTGATCTAGTGTATCGAAATGCAAGAACACCAAATGCACAAGCAATGGAAACACCAAGCATATAAGCAACCTTTCTGCTTTTAGAGTCCACAGTCTTGAGTACTCCAAAGAAATGCCAGAAGAATGGGAGCAAGTGAAGCACTGCCTACAATGTAGAGACTTTTGACCAAGATTCCTTAACTAGAGGAATTGTCAACCGGCGTGGCGCTGTTAAAAACAACTCCATTGTCGAACATAGTTTAGAATAGGAGAATGACGAGTGCTCAGTTTCTATGCCATCATCAATCCAGCCCCACACATGCCTCTCATTGTTAGACACCTTAGCTGACTGATTTGAATATATTACAACATTTGACGCCCCATATCTACTGAGGCAATGCACTATGGGATATGATTGTATCACTTTTTGTGTCCATGTCAAGCAAAGTACTATAGATAGAGTCATCCTCTTGGTTCCCTTGAGAGAACACACTTCCTTTAACAGGAAGCAACAGTGTAACAACATCCAATTTCAACCTCCGAACATGCTTCCTCAAAATCTCATTCGCAACAACAACAAATGAATAAACAGCATAAATCAAGACAAATGCAATGGCTCCCCCCACACTCACCTTACCAACATACAAAATCAATGAAAGTGACACAAGAGTAACAAGCTGCACGTGGAATATGTGGCATGGGATACACCTCTCACATTGCTCCGACTTGCATCTCCATATAAGTGCAATTACTTTAAGTTATTCACACTTTAATGTATTTTATTCTATATATTATGTTGTTGGTGTTAATATTTAAATAAGTTACCCTTATATGTGATTTGAAACAAGTTTGTTGGATTTAGGTTGCACAAACTGCTTATAATCTAAAATAAATTCTAATGCTAACCATGTTAGCGTTGTCATGTTCGGATTGATATAATCACAAGTAGGTTAGGTCTGTGTCTTGATATTTGACACGTTTAATTAAATGGATCATGTTAGTGTTGGGTGTTTGGGACACGAACCCGTGACGACACGACAGGACATGATTCCTGCCTCACTTGGGAAGAGGATATTCTTAAAGTGCGTTTGGATCAAGGATTTGCGGGGGATTTGTGGAAGGAAAGAAAAAAAGAAGGGAAAAAATTCATGAAATAGAAGCTAAAATTTTTCACTTCCCTATCTATTTTTCTCCCCCTCCATAATTCCAAAATTCTTAATCTAAACACAGCCTTAAAAGTTTCAAAGTGAGACACTGGAAATAGGAATCTTGATGAGCTGCAATACATGAGTTCAACGGTTCACTTGGACTAAAAAACAAGAAAAAAGAACAACCCAGCAAGTTAGATAGAGTATTAGTTAATAATACCCAATGGATTCAAGTTTTTAAATATCATTGTCCTAATTTAAATGCCCAAAATTAAATTGAGAAAACTTTTCAAATTCTTCAATTTTTGGATGAAGCATGGATATATCAAGGAGATTTTTCAAAATTCAACAAGTATCAAGTTCTCTGAGTGTTGAGAATGAGTTTAAAATTAAATGACTTGAGTTTGTACTTAGAAAAGTGAACAAAAAACACTACTCTAACTTCAGTTTGAGAGTCATTAGAAGCAAAATAGAAACTAAATTAGGTCCACGTGTTTTAACTCTCCATATAACCATAAAACAACAAGAGGCCCTTCAGCATTGTATTAATCCGAATGTTGCAAAATAATCATTCCAAAACTACAATGCTAGAATAAGATTAAAGTTGACAGCCATAGAATGAGGAATAATACTATCAGCCATTATGACAATAATAGGAAGAAATTATAACAGATAAATGAGATTAAGGCTTTGAATATACACACACACACACACACACATGTGGTATAGATATATTATGTATGTCCACATATATATTTCGTCTTTTTCCTTTAGACAAATTTTATACTCAACTCAATACGATTTTTTATTTTTTTTTTACTTTTTTTGGGCAGGTATTATGTTCCAAGTGCCAAACTAGCATTTTGCTTCAAAACATCAACTAAATTGAATACAGGATCAGGACTTTGTTCAAGTAATTGTGCTTTACATCATTTATATGAGCTAGTAACAAAACATACTCTCTCTCAAGAATGCTCTTGAAAAGTGAATACCATGTGAAAGTTAAATTCTACAAATGAAGATGTGTTGTGTCAAGAGACTTAAAAAGGGCCCAGAACTGCATTGATCCACAAATTTTGTTGGGCGCGGAAGTGAATGACTACAATGCTAACATTGTCAATCACATTGTAAGCTAACTCAAACCACCAAAAATAGCACTAATGTACAATAACAGTCATCAAATTGAATTACTTTGCACCTACTCAAGTTTCACTAAACAAGAAGGATATTCGAACATATTTCCCATCCAAAGATTTTCATTTTATTCAGAACTTTCAGCAGCCAAATCTCCTTCCAAAATGCCCTTTCAAAACTCGCCCCATCTGAAGAACTGACCCCTGTTTGTCTTCTTTGCAAATCCATCTCCAAATGATATATCGATTAATAGAAAATAGAAGGCCATTTCTAGTAAAGTGCCAAACCAATTTGTCATCAGCAAGCCTTGGGGAAAAAAGGGATTTTACATATCAACTCAGCTTCAAAATCCAAAAAGCATTATGTGATGAAAGCTTCATTGCATTCCAGACATCAGTGCTTTCATCAATAAGGGAGCAAACTTTGGCATCAACATGGAATCCGTCTAACTTTCCAAATCATCACACACTAGACATTCAGATCACTTCAAATCCTTTCTTGCAGATTGCACACAGAATCTATTGCCTTTGACGACGAGGGAACTCTCAAATGTGCATGGGTATTTTAGCTTGCACTACCAATTTTTTTTTTTTTAATAGTTTTCCCATAACAAACCTCAATATTGTTGTGGAGAGTCTCAAGCATCCTCAAAAGCTACCTGCAAGATAAGGAAACAAAACCATAAGTTGCTAAGAGGTTCAAAGTAATATACATGAACACAATTGTAGTACAGATGAGATGGCAAGCAAATTTTCTTAATAACAAATAAATTGAAATTAGCAACCAAACTCAAACTCACATAAAGGAAAACGGACCAAACTTCATCATTTTATTAACTATTATTGTAAAGTCTTAGCTACTCTATCAAGTAAAAGATGAAATGACTGATTCTTCCATATTGCCATTTTTGGAGTGGTAAAGTAACTATGGATTCCCCACATGGATTTTGACCAGACTAGATGGATTACTAACTGTCAAATGCAGAATAACATGCAAGGAGAAAGGCTTAAGAACACAAAGTGATTTTTTTCAAAGGTCTGGAAATTTAAATGATCAAAAGTCTTGCCTAAGATTGTGTTGGAGGGAGGTTTTTTTCAATTATGGAAAGGACTTCTTCTCAATTATCTTGAAATATCTCTTACTCCTTTATCATTTTGTTTTCCTGTCTCTTAATCCTTTATCATTTTTTTTTTCTGTCTCTTAATCCTTTATCACCTATGAGAGTTTTCTACATTACTAGATAAAGCCTTATTTTAGAATAGAGCATCCAACGTACTTATCAAGCAAATTTCTGTTGGCTATGTTATTATCATCCCATGTGAGTGGCTAACCCACCTTAGAGAGAGTGGGGTGGTTGGAGACCACTTTAGAGAGAGTGGGAGTGGCACCTCCCCACTAACCAATCCACTCACCATTGCTGTCCAGCTACCTTCCCTCATGATATGTATAAATAGAGGTTGAGAGGAGAGTAGACAATGAGAGAGAACCAAGAGAGAAGAGAGTGAGAGATGTGAGGTGGAGAGACCGTCTCTCTCGGTGTGAGAGAGGGAGACGGGTGAGTGGGTGAGTGAGGAGAGTGTGAGCTCCTCCCCTATTATAATCTTTCTGTAATCTCTCCATTGTTATAGTGATAACCGGTTACTCTCCCGTGGACGTAGGCTTTAAGGCCGAACCACGTTAAATATGGTGTCTCCTTCTGTGTGGGTGTGTTTTTCTACTTGGTATAATTTCTGGAAGGTCTTGGGCGGGATCCCCGATCCTAACAAGTGGTATCAGAGCCTCGTTGGTGGCGTTTCAGAACAAAAACAGCGTGTTGTTTGAAACTGCCCAGAAATCAAGTTGCTCAAAATCAAGTTTTGAGCATACCAGGAGCAAGGGCTCGAGAAGAGGAGTCCAGAAATATAAAGCAGACACCCAACGAAGGCCGGACGTGCCGTCACGCGCCCCTAGAAGTTGGCGCGTGAATTCCAGTCTCGCCACGCGCCACCACGCGCCGTTAAGGCAACCGGCGCGTGGTCCCAGTCCCTCTCACGCGCCCCACGAGCGGACCAAGGAAGAAGACGAGTGGGGGATGGCGCGTGTACGGCACGCGCAGGCCATGCGAGCCCACATCAGCAGCGACGTATCATCATCAGCGCCACGTGTCATCCACGTGGCAGCCCCGTCAGCAGCCCCGTCAGCAGCCAGGTCATCGACGCGTGGCAGCCAGGTCAGCACCACGTCAGCACGGTTGTGCCATGTCATCTGCCACGTCAGCGTCAAGGGAGGGATCCAGTGCTACGCGGCAATGGTGCAGCCGCATGAGGAAGGATCCAGTGCTTTGCGGCGAAGGTACAGCCGCAGATCTGAGGCGTACAAAATGTTTTGGCTAGATCGAAGCCATTTGGAGTCCGTTTTTGGTGATCCAATAGTGGTTTCCGACTATTTGGAGTATTCCGGACACATCCGTACGGTCAGATTTTGGAGACGGAGTTTCTGTAAAAGGAAGGCAGATTAAAGTGGCAGACGGCGTCAGGGGCAGTGTACGGAATATTCTGTTGGTACACGGAATATTCCCTGAACTTCTGAAAATTGCAATTTGGCCTAGAATTTTCAGAAAATTGTAGTGTGGCCCAGCTTTCGGGGATAGTTTTCAGTGAGGTCCCCGGAAATGCAGCAAAGGTTGGTTCTAGCTAAACGGACCGCTCCGGACGCAACCGCGAGGTCAGAATAGTGAAATTCTGAACGGTTTGGGAAGATTATCAAAACATGGGTGTTTGTCATCTTCAATAGTCAAAGGAAGGTTGCCGGATATTGTGGAACGTTGCGGATTCACTGAAGAGGTTAGAATGGACAGATTCTGACCAGATTGGACAACCAGATACAGATTGAGATAGATCATTGAAGACCAGAAGAGATCAGGCTTGATTAAATGGCAGATCGAGGGAGATCAAGATTGGTCAGGAGTAATCAGAGGATTGCAGAAATGATTATCTCCGGAGTTCGTCGGAGGATCTGGTTCAATCAAAAGAGAAGACCATTCATCGACGGATAGATGATTTGGCAACCAGTACAGGCTCAGGGAAATACTGTGGCTGTTGGAGCTACTGTATACGAGTAGGTACTAATGGTATGTGGACATGTAGAACAATAGTTGCAGAGGAGCATACTAAGCGCAGAAGTACAATTGCAGACGTGCAACAGTGCAAGGGTACGCTAGAGTATCGTACAGAGGCGCGAGAAGAATGTGCAGCAGCGGGTTGTTGACAGTTCACAGGAACTTCCAGACAGAGAAATTGAGACAGGTAAAACGCAAGAGTGCGTGCCAAGGAGTGGCAAGTCTTATTTCTCTATGGTGGTTTCTTTAGTTCCATGGCAGCAGATGATAGAGTTGATACAGATCTCTCAAGCAAGCTTGACGCAGGGAGACCAGAAGCCATGGGTGCGAGCACTATGCACGGAGTTGCATAGTGGTAACTTGTACAAAGCGATGGAAGTTGTCTTGGCAGAAGGGCTAACTGTCAAACATCAGTACGGACGTACAAGTGAGACAGAACCGAACATCAGGGATTGCAGCACAGACAACGGGCGTATGAGATCGCTGGGAAGTTGTTCTGAAGTGCAGAAAGCAAAGGCTGGTTGTTCAGAAATAAGCTCCGAGCAAGGAAAATTGAGGATGTTGATGTGTCAAACTCTGAAGTTTTCTAGTTGCTCCAGTGTTCATCATGCAAGGAGTTGCACGGTAATGCAAGGAGTTGCACGGTAATGCAAGGGTATCCCGAGCAGGGGGTGCAGGACATCCAATCAGGGGGTGTCAAGATATCTTGGTTGCGCAAGTTCAAGCATAGCAAGTGAAGACATCCGAGACAGGAAGCGTAGAAAAGATCTGAGGGAGATAGGAGCAGAGGCTCTCTCCAAATCAGAGAGTGGTATGAGTTGAGTTGAGGATGTAGGATTCCCTCCTCTTCTTGTATCTCTGGTGTATTATCTCTAGCTTCAGGGGATGTAGCGTCTCAATGAGGAGATGAAGATTCTGTTGAAATTTGGGCGTGACAAGATTAGCAGCAGTGTGTGCAGTTTATCACCTCACATGGGTTGAGGGGGTGATTTGTTGGCTATGTTATTATCATCCCATGTGAGTGGCTAACCCACCTTAGAGAGAGTGGGGTGGTTGGAGACCACTTTAGAGAGAGTGGGAGTGGCACCTCCCCACTAACCAATCCACTCACCATTGCTGTCCAGCTACCTTCCCTCATGATATGTATAAATAGAGGTTGAGAGGAGAGTAGACAATGAGAGAGAACCAAGAGAGAAGAGAGTGAGAGATGTGAGGTGGAGAGACCGTCTCTCTCGGTGTGAGAGAGGGAGACGGGTGAGTGGGTGAGTGAGGAGAGTGTGAGCTCCTCCCCTATTATAATCTTTCTGTAATCTCTCCATTGTTATAGTGATAACCGGTTACTCTCCCGTGGACGTAGGCTTTAAGGCCGAACCACGTTAAATATGGTGTCTCCTTCTGTGTGGGTGTGTTTTTCTACTTGGTATAATTTCTGGAAGGTCTTGGGCGGGATCCCCGATCCTAACAATTTCTGGCATACCTTGAAAAGAGGTGCAAAAACTCGCAATGCAGTTTAGATGATGAGCATGCATGCATCCTAAAGTTTGTTTCCACAACAACAAAGCCATCAGAACAAAAATGTAATGACAATAGTCAGTACATTTTTCTATTTAAATTTTCAACAAAACATTGAAAAAATGCAGAAAATTACAGTTTTACAAGCTGCAACTGCAGGTTTGTAACTGTCACGCCCCAAGCTCTGTGACAACGCCGCACACTCATATAAGTGAGCATGCAAGGCTAAGAATCCAATCACATAACCCATAAAATAAAATACTCAAATTAAATCCTTAATTGTCATAATGCCAGAATCCATAAAAATAAATAGTTCTCATATGAAAATGCCCACCAAATCCACTAATTTAATCCACTAACAAAACAATAATCCAAGTACTTAAATCATGGTCCTACTCTCGGCACTCCCACATGTAAAAAAAAGATCCCGCTCAGCTCTACTCTTCAGAATCTGGAAAAAAAAATAAGGGTAAGCTAGATAGCCCAGTAAATAACCAACCATCACTGCTAGCTGGATCAAGTATACAAAAATAAATAAATAAATTGATAACCAATAAATATAATTTTTTTTCTATAGTTCAATAAATGAACAATTATTTGTAAGGTGGTTTTATAGCTAAAAATAAACAATGTACAATACATTTTAAATGAAAAGCCAACAAGATAATTCAAAGTAATTCGTTGTTCAAATCGATGGTTCGATATTCAGATGGTTCGATGATTTGATTCACAAAACCCAAGTCTTATTGACTACGGTCACATAGCCCGTGACAAGGCCCAGAACCACACATAGGCCGGTGGTAAAGCCCCAAAAGAAACTAGTTTCTGTGCCAATAAATAACCCCCATTGGCTAGGGTCCAAATCATAGTCAGACTAGAGTGATGTTCAAAATTCAAACAATACACAACTTTTAAATAAAACATTCGATATTTTTAGAATAAACGTTTAGTACAATTTTCAGAATAGTTTCACCAAATATTCAAATAATTTTCATAATAATATTCGATGTTGTTTTATACTTGACCCATATTTTATTTTAAGAGAACACGAAGGCTATAAATAAATATTTATAATTTTAAACGATTCGATAGGAATAAAAATGAACCAACAGTGATAGAGAGTTACTTACCTTCAAACAGCTAAAATAATATTTTCCAAGCTAATCTCAATTGACCAAGATCCACCTCAATCTCACAAACCTAATAAAATATTACACCGCATAAACAATTATTATGTGCATCCATCCATCTCTTCTTGTAACAAGAATAGAATAAATTAACCCAATAGTCTATTAGGAACTCCCACAATTTAGCATCAAAACAAAGCCATTACGGTTTCGGAAATTCTCAACCCATATTATTCTATTGTTGTTTATATACACGTAACAATTTGTAATTACTTGTAGTCAATCGTGTATCCCACAAATACACCACCATTAAACTTAACCCATCACATATCAATCTCAAAATATGAACCACCCAAATGGGATGCAAAATACACTCTAAAATTGAGCAAAATTGAGACTCCCAACATAGACTATATCAATATATCTATTTAATCATATATGCCCATAAAATCATCTATCGATATATTAACACTAAAATCATAGATAGGAATACAATAAAATAAATCTTACCTAAGTGATGAATAAAGCAAAACCACCACTCTTATGAATCCTCCCTCTTCCTTGGTTTGGGTTTCTTTTCTTTAATTTTAAACTTTTCCAAACCCTTGCTTGCTGCCTTCACCTTCAACTCTTCCAAACCCTTTCTGCAGCACAAGCCTCTCTTCTCTTTTTCTTTTCTTTTTTCTTTTACCTTCTCAAACCCTAGCCGCCTATGGAGCAATTCACAGCCTCTGTTTTGTTTGTTCTCCAAGACTTAAAGCCACAATAGGTGGGCTTATTAACCTAATTTCGCAAAGTTACAAAATTACCCATCTAAGTAATAGGAAATATAATGCCATCTCATAACTAATTCTTTGATATTAATAAATGACCCATATAAATTAATTTAATTACTAATCTATCTAATAAAATAATCATATTTAAAACTTGGGTATTACAGTAACAGACTGAGGAAGTTGTCCTCTTTAGGGTTAAAAATATTGTCGATGCTCATGGAGGTGTGTTTGTATTTGGTGGAGTAGGCGAACTTACTCATGAAGTAGATGAAAAACAATATCAACATTCCAAGTGAAATGGAACCACTCATTAGCTCTTGTCTTGGCAATTTAAAAAAGGAACAAATAACTCGAACTAATACAAATTACTGAACCATTTATTTTGTAGCCATTGGAAACATTATGTAGCTAGCTAATACATCATATGTCAACATTTCAATTGTTGATGTAATAGATTAATTTTCCCAAAATATATTCCATGCTGCCATGGATATGATACATTATGCTGTCTCTGGCATTGCTATATGTTCTGCATAAATGGGACACACCAAATTTTCATGTCCCACCTAAGTCCAAAAAATTGCAAAAGTGGAATACATAATTCTAATTCTATTGAAATGAATCTGGAAGCCACAGTATGGACTACAAATAGATAACATAATGAAATTAAAGACAAAGGAAATTTTGTCTACCAATTACCTGGAATCGAAGCAGCAGTATAGGAAAAATGAAAGATCAAGAGAAAAGGCACCATCTAGCTTGGATTGTGAATGAAGAACCTGGAAAAAAAAATATTTTTGCGTGAGTTGGTGACAAGGATGAATTAGAGAACTAATGTATTCCTAAAGTAAAAGGGAACCTTCAGAACCTACAGAGTAGATTTTGATTGTCATCCATAGGTGAGCATGGAAGACCATGAACATAGTGACTAAGATTTTGGATGATTGATGAGCTCCACATCTTTATAGATTGTCAAAATTTATGCATAAGCTTATCATTAGTAAATTTCAAATTTACTAAAGTCAGACCTTGAAACAACTCAAAATTACAATGATGGTAACAATAGAAGAATTATGTTTGAGTGAGTCACTATCATGAAGAGTATCAAAAATTGGTGTTATACTTTGCAATAGACTTCAAAAAACCAGATTTATAAAGTTCAAAGCTTGTACATGCATATTTTTTCAAAATGAGATGGAATGCATGTTAAATGCACAACAGTAAAATAAAATTCTCTTAAGGCCCTAACAAAAATGCAAACTCGAAATATAATTGAAACATGGTGCAGAAGTAAAAATTTTCCTTCCATTCAGGTACTTGTAGAACAAAAGTGCAAGGATTCTATTGTTTACTTAAACATGGATGAATTAAGAGAATCTTTATTTTAGAAGAATGGCAGTGGATTATGCATGAATTCAGCTTAGGGTGAGTAAAAACAGGGGAACAAACTTGACACAAAAACTTGAAACCAAACAGTCATCAATAGCCACCCATTTGACAGAATATTTGCTAAACCTAGAAAAAATTCATCTCTCATGCTCTGTTTGTTTTGGCAGAAAATATTTTTTGGAAAAATGTTTGTTACATTTTCTAGCGGTTAGTATGATAGAAAATGAAAGTTAAATGGAAAATGTTTTCCGTGGTCAATAAAAAAACAAGCCTTTTTGAGTGAAAAATGCTTTACACTTTTGAAGGTGAAATTTTTTTCCTGGGCTGTAAAACATTTTTTGGTCTGAAGTCTTACCAACACCACCACATTGTCACCACCACCGCTGCCGCCACCACCACCCCTACTACAACCGACACCACAACTAATACAACCACTAGTACATTAGTTTCAAGTTGCAATCAAACATAGGCGATCATTTTCTAGAGAAAACATTTTATAGAAAAATAGGTTGCATTTGGTTTACTTTTGGAATTGTGATTCTAATCAAAAAATTTCAAAACTCATAACTAAACACAAAATTCAAAACTCAATTCAAAAACTATTTTTAAAACTCACACCACACAATTCAAACATCTTTTCAAAAGTCATAACCAAACTCTTTTCAAAATGAATAGGGCACTTTTTCCATTAGCACCTATGAATAATACAAGATAAAATAACAAATGAGAATGAAAATTAAGAGAGAATGAAATATTTAAAAGGAAAAGACAAAGAATGAGTTGAAAAACAGAGCAGTGTTTTTAATAATAATTAATCAGTAATGTATTAGTAATTTCAACATTCGCAACAAACTATAACTGTCTTACTATTCAAAAGAAGTAGATAGTAAACTCTCAGTTGTGATAAAAATCTGAGATTATATTGATAATGAAAAAAAAATAAAAAAAATAAATAAAAATGGTACCAAAGATTGTGTTTGTTTGTTTGTACCTTGCAGTTGGTTGCTTATTCTACTTGTAAATATACTCGAGGAATGTATTGGATGATGGGCCAATATTCTTCCCCCTTTTCACACTTCTGTTTCAGTATTGGATTACATCCCCAGATCATGAGTGACAAAAGCGAGGGAGGGAAGCCTTGTTCTGGAAAAGTCGCAAGCTCAGGGCACTTATAGATCAGTAGATGCAAAAGAGAGGGAGGCAACCCTTCCTTTGGAAAGGACGCGAGCCTAGGGCAACTGCAGATTTCAAGTGTTTGGAGAGAGGTGAGGTTTTGAAACTCCTCATAAGAGAGTCTTTCCAGATTTCGGAAGCTTCTAATGTTCAAATTGATGAGAGAGGTGGGCAGGAACATCTCTTCTTCTGGAAAGGACACCGTCTCTCCCCACGGCCAATCTAAGCCTACAAGTGCGAGTGTTGTAAGAGAAGAGAGTTTGTGCAAACCCCGCTCTAATGGAGATGGAGGCGGAACTGGAAGTTGACCGACGAAATCCCCGATTTCAAGTGAAGTGATGTTGGTGGGGAAACTCCCTTCCTTGACAAAGTAGGAGACCATTCCTGCTCTGCAATGAAGTAGCAACAGCTTGTGAAGCGAAGTGAGTTGGTTGATGTTGTTCTCATCACCGCCAGCAAGTGACAGGGGCTCCAGATTAGAACAACCGAATATCTCCAAATCACTGAGATTCCTGAGATTATTGGCTTCTGGTAAAGATTTGAGACTGCTGCAATTGCTAATTTCAATATTTTCAAGAGATGGACACTCAATTTTGATCCCTTCCTCTGCAAAAAGTGACTCCAGATTTTTACAAAACTGAATCCGAAGTAGTTTTAGTGTGGATGGTAGCCCACCTCTTGACAATAAATATGTGAGTGATGCACATTCAGAAACCCGCAACTCTTGCAGATTATTGAGTGTCATCAACTCGGGTAGGGACTCCAAAGCATCACAATTTGAAACTCTAAGTTCTCTCAACATAGATGGCAAACCTTTCATTGGAAAAGAAATGAGACTTGCACAACAGTCGATTCTAAGCACCCCAAGAGATGTGTATGTGTGCAGATCTTTTGGCAGTTTCTTCAGCCTTCCACACTTTTCAATTGTTAAATACTCGAGTCTCGTCATGCAAGGCAGCCCATCATGTTGCTGCTTTTTCAAACATTCTCCTCCTTCTTCTTGCTCTTCTTCAAACAAGCAAACGAGTTTGTGGCAATGAGAAATCTTTAAATGGCAGAGGGAAGGGAGACATACTTGTATTCTAACCTTATTCCGCCACAATGTTACGAGTTCTTGGCAGTTACTAATGTTCAATTTCTTGAGTCCCATCAAATCTCGAGTAAACCATGTCGGTAGGAACGCCAGTTTTTCAACATGAGAAATGCTCAAAGCAGCTATTGAAGTCAAATGCTTAGACATTTCATTAGCCAGTAACTCTTCATCAGTTGTGCTTGGATCGCAGAGGGAGTCGAGAATTGTAACATGTCCAATATCCAAGGTGAGGGAACCAAGTTCAATCGCGTTCTTCATCCCTAAGAGTGCTGGAAGTCTAGGGAGCATAACATTATTCATTGACAAGGACGCAAGTGATGGCTGAATGAGGCTTGAAACATCAATCAACAACTGCGGACAACCATCAATTTTAAGGGAATTGAGACAAGGAAGATCATTTGGTAATCTTCCAACGAGTTTGGGGCAATTTTTTATGGAAAGCTCACTGAGATGACTGAATGGCTGAACTCCCTCTGTTTCAAAAGCAGACCAATCCTCCCATTCTGGCATAAACTCAAAGCTCAGTCTCTCTAGAGAGCGGAAAGGTTTGGCACCACACTGCTGCCCATAGAACTCACAACCCAGGCGCTTTATTGCACTCATTCCTTCAATGTAAAGGTCTTTAAGTAAGGGTAGTTGTCCAAGTGGTGGCAAAGATGTGCAACATTTGCTACCTTTTAATCGCATGAACACCATTTTGGAGAATGAAACATCTCCAACCCAGTTTGGAAATTTTGTACTGCGATACCCACTGATGGTGAGTCGTTCCAACAATTTAAAAGGTCTCATCACGTCAAGCACATTCCTCTCAACTATGTCATTCTGTGAACTATGTGATTCATCCCATTCTAGTGATAACTCTTTTAACTCCTCCTTAGACATTAAATTGGCATCCCTTGCATCCTTAACACCACTGACATTCTCTAGTCTTGATATGTGTATTGCCCCTCGAATGTGTGATAGGTTTTTCAACTCTCCTATTTTACGCCTACAGTCTTTACCCACCATAAAATTTGACAATGTTTGCAGATTAATTAATTTACCTATATGTAGTGGCATCTCTTCTGATGATGGAATATGCACGCCAGTCATGTCGAAATGGCGCAAGTTCACCAGCCTCCCCATGTTTAGAGGCAACTTCTGAAGTTGATGACAAAATTTCAAAAACAAGACCTGTAAATTGTAGAGAGTTACCACTGCGTCAGGTAACCTTGTAATCCTGGAACCGGATACATCAAGATAGCGCAAATGCTTTAGATCTCCAATGGAATCTGGTAGTTCATCCACGCTAAGACATTGTAAACGCAACTCACGTAAGCATTTTAACTTTGGCAACAAATCATGCGTCAAGTACCTCGTTATGAAGTGAAAACGTTGTGGCAAAAACTGTACGAATGTTCGCAAGCATTTGGCATCATCAAAAACTTTAAATTTTTTGATTCCATCATAACAGCTACCAACATAAGACGAATGTCGAGCTTTTTCAAAAATCTTGTTATGCCTGCCATACTCCAAATTATTCTCCAACCTAAAACATTTGTCCCCTGCGACATCTTGAGCCAAATCATTGATGAGGTCATGCATTATGAATTTCGATTTGTTACCACTTGATGGTTGAAAAAATGATCTTGACACCAATTCGTGAAAATACTTGCGGCCTAAATCTTCTATTTGGTCTCCACCTTTTGGTTGCTCAATTAAACCTTCAGCCATCCATAGCAAGACTAATTCCTCCTCCATGAATTCATAGTCCTTTGGGATAATTGCACAGTAGGAAAAGCACCTCTTCAAATGGACAGGGAGATGAAGGTAGCTCAATTTCAATGCTGTGAGAATGCCACTTTCCTCATTCCATATATTGCTGTTTAGTATCTCTTTCCATTCATGTTCTTCTTGTTTACAGCATAATAAGCTGCCAAGGGTAAGCCTCTGCACCTGTTCTCAACAATTTTCTTACCAATTGATACCAATTCTGAGCATTCCATGATATTTCTATTCTCAAATGCATGTTGGGAAAAGATTAACCAACAATCATCATATGATAAGTTTTTCAAATTGAGATACCCATCCATACCCATCTGCTTTACGACACCTCCTTCTCGTGTTGTCACAATGATTTTACTTCCAGGTGCTCCAGCTCCAAATGGCAATCGTAGTGAATTCCACCCATCATGTCCATAGTGCCACACATCATCTAGGACAAGCAAAAACTTTTTTTCTGCCAGTGTGTCTCTTAGTTGGACTTGAACCTCATTTAACTTGCCTAAATCACATGGACGGTGAGTGAATGACTCGAGAATTGCCTTTGTTGTTCCCAGAATGTCGAAGTCAACAGAAACACAAACCCATGCTTTCATATTGAAATGCTTTCCCACTCGGTCGTCATTGTAAATGTGCTGAGCTAGTGTAGTCTTGCCGATCCCACCCATGCCTACAATAGGAATTACATGAAACTTTTTGGCAGTAGGTGCATCCCCAAGTAGCAATTCGATAATTTGCTTCATGTCTTCATCTCTGCCATGAATGTGAGGCTCCTTCAAACATGTAGTTTGTGATCTCTGCCATAGATCTGTAGACATCCTCCCAACAAGTCTTTTATCAAAACCAAGATCTTTTCCTTTTGTTGCAACTTCTTGTAATTGACTAGTAATCTCATTTAGCTTTGACCTAGTTTTTAAATTGAATGGAACAATAGAAGAGAGACGTGGAAACTTAGCTGGTCTTCTTCCCATCGTCGTCTCCTCCGCCATTAGCTTCCTTTCCAGAGCTTCAGTGGCAAAATCATCCAATAAGTCATCTGCATCGTAAGCCAAAGGTTGAACCTCTTCTAGCCACTTTTTGATATCCTTGTCGTACACTTGTTTGCTCTCTGCATCAGCCAACAGAGTCTCTAAATCCTCTAATGCCTTCTTCAAATTCTGGATGCCAGTGCCAACGTCAGCTGTGCTCACTAAGTTGATTAAAAAAGAGGACACTTTATCAACCGTAGCTTGCACAAATGTAGAGATAAAGATCCCAAATACGTCCATGGTGTTTGTTCTGAAAGAAGGAAAGGTAATGAAACCAAGCAAAACAAAGATAAAAAAAACAGGTCGAATAACCTCTGCAAATTTCAAACTTTGGTATGTAGGTAAAGGATAAGAAAGGTAAGAAAGGAAGCAACACAGAGATGGAAAAACAGGCCGAAGGAATAACTTTGGTAGGTAAAGGTTGTAAACTCTATACAAACCAAGCAATGCATAAATTAAAAACATGGTCAATACCCAATACAAGAAGACCCCAAAACAGAATTTACATTAACAAAGGGCACACTAATAACTGGCTTAATTATTCAAATGGACAAATGGTTTTTAGGCACCTTTAACTAAAATGAAAACAGGAGCAGTGGGAAAAAATTATGTTTTTATGATGGTGTAATCTTAGTGTGTGCATGTTGCAGATTTATTTTTGTGCTTTTTGTAATTCTTTGTGTGTCCAAGTCGTTTAAAAAAAAATTTAAAAAAAAAATTCAATTTATAGTACAATTTTCTTTCCACTATTCTATATATTTGCAATTTTCCCTACTTTTTACCCATTTATGCTTCAATTTTCCTTTTTTTTTTGTTGGATTTTCCTTGTCAATCATTTTTTCTTTGAATTTATTTTTTAGTTCTTCAAAATATTTTGAGGAGAAGAAAAAAAAAAAGATGAATATGTTGAAGCAATTAATTATAGAGTAATTTAATAAAATAAAGGGCAAATTACAAACACCCCCTCGAGGTTTGGTAAAAATACAGATTCCCCCTTGAGATTTGAGAAATTACAAATTACCCCCTGAGGATCAAATTTTCATAACAAATTAGGAAAAATTAGGGGGGAATCTGTATGAAAATAAAAACCTCAGGGGGCAATTTGTTATGAAAATATAAATCTCAGGGGGCGGGATGTAATTTCTCAAACCTCAGGGAGAAATCTGTATTTTCACCAAATCTCGAGGGGGTGTTTGTAATTTGCCCTAAAATAAAAGGAGAAGAAAAGAAAAGAATTAGAATAAAGGGGCATTTATACACATGTCTAAATTTATGAACTTATACTTCATTATAACTAAAAAAATTTGAACTTTCAAGTCTTATTAAATTTTTAATAATCAGAATTATCCTTTAAACAATAATTGTTTATCATTTATGATTATCTATAAAGAAATGTGATGATTTGATATTTATTTTGATTTTTAAAACTTTAAAATATCAACTTCTAAATTGAAAAAACTAAAATATATATATATATATATATATATATATATATTTTTTTGAAAAAAATTGAAAAAACTAAATTATTTTTTTGTACAAAATTGAAAATTGTGTCTATAAAGGAACATGATGATGGAACATTGATGTGCAAAACTAAAAAAAAAAAATATTTAAAAATAAAAAACTGATAATCTCAGTTTTAAAATTAGAAAAAATTGATAATATTCTCAATTTTATTTGATAGTTGAATAAAACCAACAAGTAGAAAGGTAAAATCGTTTAATCTCATGTTGTGTTTTTTTTTTTATTAGTTAGTGAAACAATTATTTAGAACATTACTATGCAAAATTGATAATATTCTTAGTTTTAAATATTAAGAAAAACTGATAATATTCTCGGTTTTACTAAATATGACTTATTGGTTCAAAAAAATCTTAGATAGAACCTAAGCTACCATATCATTTATAAATAGGACTTTTAGGTAAATAACTCTAAAATAAATTATTTAATAAGAAAATAATATAGAAGTTTACTTTCTAAACCTAATAATGTGTACAAGATATAATTGACTAGTAATTAAAGAAAGATAGAAGAGAGATTTTTTTTTTTTAAATATCCTAATAAATTGTCAAATCAATAAATTCAACAAGTAGTGAGGCTTCTAACTTTAGCTTTTAATATAATCATTTTTTAATTCTTCCATGTGAGCCCTTTAACTTTGTTTTTGCTCGAATGTAATTATTTATTTTTTATTTTTTTTATTTAAATCTCCAACTGTAACAATTAGAGAAATTTATTTATAAATCTTATTTAAAGGACTTGTAACACAATAAATTCATAAAGTATTCTTGTGTTCCATCTAATTCCATACATTTGAACTTATATTCCAATAGATCTTTTATCTTATAATAGAAGTATTATGTGAACTATTTAATCCTTATAGACTTTTATTATATAATATATATATATATATATTATATCATATATCTAAGAGAGAGAAAATCATTTATTAGATATCTTTTATTTATCATATATCTAAAATTGAAAAAATTGGTGATAAATCCAATTTAAGGAGGATGTAAGGTATTAGGTTTAGTGGATATTTTTTATTAGTAAGAGATCTACCATTTGTGAAATAGTTTAGTGAGAAGTCATTTTGTTATTTTAGAAAGACATTTTGATTTTAATTTTACTCATTAATTTACCTGTTGACTTTATTCTATGTGTTGACTTTTTTTTGCTATCAATTGAAATTTATATCTATCTGTTAAATTTTTTTTTCTATTTGTTCAAATTAAAGGTCCATTTTCCTATCTATTAGAAATTTCACAAACTTGTTTTCTATCTGTGCAACAACAACAACAACACACCAATAGATAAAAAAATAACAACACACCAACAAATTAATAAACAACAACATAAAACAGATAAAAAAAGAAACAACAACAATTTTATACATATGAACAACTAAATCCAAAATATATATGTTCAACAAAGAAAAAAAAATTATCATTAGGGAGGGATGATAAACAACAACAACAAAGAAAAAAATTGTCTGTTTGTTTTATCTGTTCAACAACAACAATAAAGAAAAAAAAAATTATGTAACAACAGATCTGTATTCTTAGGTTTTTGCCCAACAGATCTGTATTCTAGGTTACTTTGCAATTAAAATGTATTTGGCCTTATAATCATCTTGAATGCCAAACTCCGAATGACCAAAGACCTCATTGAAGCAGATCTAGTGATACTTGGTTACACAGATCACATGAATTCGACAAGTTGAACCATAAACCCAAAATTATAGGATTACTTGGATCATTATACACATGTTGATACACACACTACGAAATGCCCATTTGATGCATCTATACTACATCTAGGCAAACATCTAAAGACCCTGTAAGGAAGGATTTTGTTGAGGTTTGAGAATGAATAGATTGAGATATTCAGTGTTAACGAACACCAGATAGAGTGTTACTCGCCGGAGTTTATTTCTATCACCAGAGTTTGCTATAAACCATGAAGGGAAAATCGGTGCGTCAGATGATCGTCTTAGATAAGGGTTTCTCTGTAGGTGACGACCAAGAGTAGACAAAGAACCTTGAAATGCTCTGTACCAACGCCGGAGCAAGCTAGTGTGACACCATTTTCGTCAAGCTTTGAAATATCCAGATCTGCCACCATCGCCTCCTCGTTTATCGTCATATGAGAGCATAGCACTGACTCCGCCAGATAGATCGGACATTGGTGGCAGAGAGTCGCTTTGAATCTTCTTCTTTAGGCCTTCGGTGGCGGAGGACGACAGAGGAGAAGGAGGATGAGAAAGAGGTGTTGTGGTAGTTTGCTGGTGGTGCAATGTGATCGAGAGGTCGAGCAGCGACTTTGACGACTCAGGTGACTCCAGCGACTACAATACAAAGAGAGAGGGTTAGGGTTTAATGTGTGAGAGAGAGAGAGAGAGAGAGAGAGAGAGGCATGTTGGTTATTTTGTTTAAGCTTGTTTTTTGGGACAAAGTACTCTAGCACCTAGACTTTTGACTAAACAAAGTTGAAAATTGGTCTTTTTACCCGAGCGCCCTATAAAATATTGTATATATATATAGAAGATTGTTATTCTTATTGTTTTGTTTGCCTCAATGTGAGGGATTCACTTTTATCAAAGATATTCATTTCCATTATTTTACAATAAACTTCTATCATGGAAGAGCATTTAGAAGAAAAGGTTATTTGTATATATAGACTAATGATAGAGATAGCGGTGGACTCGCAACAGAGATGATGGTAAATCGACGAGGAACAATCATTTTTTTCCCATTGTATACATAAGCCGTAATCTCCCCGTCGGTTTGTGTAGTCATCGATATTGTGTAGTTTATATACCAATATTATGCCGGAGTTTATTATACACAGATTTTTCTAAAAAAGGTGCGTCAATATATATATGAACTATTTGATGATTTTTTATATATTGTTTGGTGATTTGTTGTATATTATTTGTTACTATGTTTGTTAGTTGAGCAAGCATTTTTATTGCCATTGAACAATTGAAATAGTCAATTTTTTTTACTTTTTTTCAATTTTATTTCGTGTTTTCATATTGCAGTGTGAATGTTTACATTGGAATGAGTTTATCTTTTTTAAGGCTAGTTATATATTAATTGTAAACTGTGAACATTGACATTATATGTTGGTATAAATTTTATTTTTTTCGAAAGTTAGTTGTATGTTTGTTGTTTTTGTTACTATACTTGTTGGTTGAACAATCATTTTTTGTCATCATTGAACAATCGAAATAATCAATTTTCACTTTTTTTTTATTATTTTGTTTTATGTTTTCATGTTGCAGTGTAAATGTTTACATTATTATGAGTTAGTTTTGTTAACGGTAATTGTATATTAATTATAAATTGTGAACATTCATTACATTTTGATATGAGTTTTATTTTTTGAAGATTAGTTGTATGTTTGTTATTTACTGTGAACATTCGCATTGTTCTTTGGTATATATTATGTTTTTCCGAATTTTAATTGCATATTTGATATTTACTGTGAACATTTACATTGTAATTTAATTTTCATTGAGATTTTTTGTTGCGTTATTTTTAAATTTTCATATTATAAAAAAGTGTGAAAATAAAATATTTATTAATTTCCATAATTTTAAAAGAATAAAATTTTAAATACAATATTTATTAACTTCCGTGATTTCAAATTTACAATTTATCTTTTGTATTTACATTGCCTAACTCAAATGTGAATGTTCACACTTGATGTTGAATGTGGTTCTGAAAGCAATGTCATCGTTTGTCAATTAATTTTCTAGTTATTTTAACTTGGAATAAAAAAATTCGTTTGGATTGTTTTCTTTGACTTTTTTTGATAAAAAAAAGTAAAAAATAATTATGATTTGAATGTGACATCTTATGTTATTGACTTTTTAACTTATTTTTATCGTTTACTGACTATTTTAATCCCAACTAAACTTGCCAAACGAAGCCACTGGAGTAAGATAGCTCGACTAGGATGATAACGGATGCTTGTCAAAATCACTGTGAAATTTGCAATAATAAGATTTTGCAATGAGACTGAAATATTGATTTAAGATATTCGTAGCAATGAATTCATGTTTCGAAATTTTAAAAAGTTGACTTTCTAGTATATCATTACTTAGGAGTTTACAATTCGAACTCCAAAACATGTGTGATTGAAATATTTGAATGTTTATGTAATTTTGCATGTCACAGTATTAAATGAGTTATAAGAAAAACAAAAAGTAAGAGTTTTTACGTAGATGAGTCCTATACATGGGATTTATGAAAAAAAATTCCTTGCAATTTTCATATACCTGTCATATATTTCAATATTTTTTTTATACAGTAGTTATCATTTTCCTGTTTGAAATTGTTCAAACCTATTACAAATTGAATAAATTTATAAAGTGGTATAATTATGATTTAAATTATGTCTTCATTTATAATTTTGGATTTTAGTGTTTGTGTCTGTGTTTATTTATTTATGGATAGAGAGATTTTTAGCTATTATTTAGTTTTTAATATTTGTCTTAATTTATAAAGTGGTGGTTGAAAGTGATTTTCAAAAAAATGTGGTGGTCGAAGGTGTTTATTGCCTGTAAGAGATGGTTGGTGGCGATGGCATGTGATTAGCAATTGAGGGAGATGGTGGTTGAATGTGGTTGGCAAAGGAGGTTATTGGTGAAGATAGCTGATAACAATGAGTAGGGATGGCAACAGAACAAGTTTAGAGCAGGTTTGTCATCCTCCGTCTCCATTCCCACTCATATCATAGCGGAGGAGGGCGGGAAGCAAGTTAATTTTGTAACTTTACAAATAAATCGTTTTAGTAATATTATAAATAATAATTTATAATTAATGAAAGTTAAAAGATTTATTATAATAAATAAATGAGTGAAAATAGCCGTTTGGTAACACTTACGTTTTCAATTTTCTGTTTATATTTACAAAAATTTTAAAAACTCAAATAAAAACTTGTTTGGTAAAGTTTTGATTTATAAATCAGTGGTCTCAGTTTATAAATTTGGCCAAAAAATGTAAACTCAAAAAATGTGTTCCCGTTTTGAGTTTTTTTTTTTTTTTTATCGCCCAACGCTAGCCACCACCTGCCACCATTTTCCATCACCGTCTTCCGCCACCACCACCTGCCACCACCACTCACTACCCACCGACCACCACTTGCCAACACCACACACCAGCCACTAGCCACTCCCCACCACCATCCACCCCTCGCCGCCGCCACCACCACCCATCACCCACCTGCCATCCACTCGCCACCACCCACCACCCGTCACTACCATCCACCACCCGCTACCACCACCCACCACCACCACTCATTACCCACCTGCCACCACCATCTACCACCCGCCACCACTAGCCACCCATCACCACCAGCCAACTGCCACCCATCCACCACCCACCACCACCACCACCACCACCACCACCCACTCGCTACCACCCACCACCCGCTACCGTCATCTACCCACCCACCACCACCCGCCATCCGCCACCCACCTACCACCACCACTCACCACCACCACCACCACCCACTCGCTACCACCTACCACCCGCCACCTACCCGCTGCCACCACTCACCCGCCATCCGCCACCCACTTGCCACCACCACCCGCCACCACTCACTTGCTACCACCCATCACCCGCCACCGTTACCCACCCACCAACCACCACCACCTGCCACCTACCCGCCACCACCACCACCCGCCATCCGCCACCCACCTGCCACCACCACCCACCACCCGCCACCGCCACTGCCACCGCCAACACCACCACCACGCTACCACCCACCACCACCCACCGTCACCACTTGCCACCACTTGTTATTTCTCACTCTTTTTTATATTTTTAATTTTTTTTAAACATTTTGTCAATTACCAAATGCATTTGTAGTTTATGTTTTTTCTAAAAATAAACAAAAACCAGTTTATAAAATTTTTGTAAATATAAACTGAAAACGTAAATGTTACCAAACATTAATATTTTACTTTAATTACATTAAAATAAATAAATTATATATATAAATTGTTAGGTTTTTATTCTTGGCAATCCCGTTTGACAAAACTTTTTTCAGTTGTAATTTTATTCACTCTTGTACTTCTATAAGGAATTGGTTTTCTTCTAAAACTAGGATTACTTTTGGATTTCTATAAGGAATTGGTTTTCTTCCAAAACTAGGATTACTTTGGATTTCTATAAGGAATTGGTTTTCTTCCAAAATTAGGATTACTTTGGTTTTCTATAAATAGTTGGTTTTCTCCCAAAACTATTTAATTCCTCCAGATCTTCTTGTTGGATATTAAGGTTTATATCTGGGGATATTTTGTTAGTTTTCTTTGATGTTTTATTGAGTATTCAACTCATAGTTTAAAGAGAGTACATCAAAGGTTTTGTTTGTTATACACAAGAGAGAGAGAGAGTTATTCTTCGGTGGATTCTGAAGAATTCGAGCTTGAAGCTTCGGTGGATTCTGGAGTGGCTCATCGTAAAGACAATTCCAAGGTGAAGACGGGGTTGGAAGAGGCACATAGAGGTTGGTTCAATTAGGCGTGGATTCGCTAGGTAATTGAGAGCATACCTGTGTAATTCCTTTAAATCTTCTTAGTGGATTATTTTGTGGCTGTTGCCTGTGGTTTTTTAATCACAGTTGGAGGTGTCCAATTGTGGTTTTTCTACGTAAAATCGTTGTGTCGATTTGTCTTTGATTGTTTGATTGGGATTGTTATATTCTGTTTAAAATTGGTACATAATCACAAATCAACATCTAGGGTTTTCAATTGGTATCAGAGCGGGTCGTTCTATTTTTTTAAAAAAAAAATTCTTTTAGAACGAGATCTTGTTTGATTTGTGATAATGGATTCAATTCGTAAGGATGAAGAGCTTGAGCAAGCTTATAAAAAGTTGTATAAGGAGTCTCTTAAGTTATTCAAATTGAATGACAAACTCACAAAGAAACTCAAAGCATGTGAAAATGAGAATATCAAACTGAAGGAGGAGATTTTCGAGGCTAGGATTAATGCCATCAAGATAGCTGATGATCGACAAGTTCTTTGTGCAAAACTGTTGACTTGTGAGATAGAGAGGAATGAGCTACAGGAAACCCATGCCATGTATGAAGAAAAGATTGAATCTCTCGAGATGTCACAAGTTGTTTTGGAAGAACTAATGATCAAGAAAGAGGAAGAGCTAAAGTGTATTATGGTTACCATTGGTCTTTGGAACAAAGGATCAAAGACTTTGGAGGATATCATTGGGTCTCAACAAATCTATTCTGACAAGAGTGGCATTGGCTTTGGAGGTAAGAAAGAGCAACAACAGAGTGTATCCATATCTCATGATACAAGAACTCAAGGAAAAGGAGGACAAAAGATTCAACATGAGGATAGACTTCTCAAACTTCCTAGAGTTGGTAAGGTAAAAGAAAAGAAGGTACACCCTATTTTTATTTGTCATCATTGTGGTATGCATGGTCATATTCGCCCTTATTGTTATAAGTTGCATGGAAGAGTGTCTCAAAAGGGTCGAAATTCGAATACTTTTTGGGTTAGGAGACAACCTTACATGTCTAGGAAAACCAAGATTCATGAGGGTGTTCACAATGCTACGACTCTTACCAAGTCCGCTAGACCTGATTTTGTTAAGACCAAAAAGATTTGGGTGAGAAAACTTGACTTGTGTTAATGTGTTTACTCTGTTTAGTTTTTTGGGTCTCTATGTGTTTTTTTTTTAATGAAAAAAAATGTGTGCATGTTCGTTTTTTTGTCTTGCTTTGGTTAAGAAAAAAAATTAAAAAAATATCCAAAAGATTTTCTCAGTATAGTTTTGCAAGCTTGAAATTTTTGAGTGGTCCTTGGTGCATATTGGAATTGATAAGAATATCCATTACATGTTAATATGTGTGTGCTTTCTGTGGTCATTACTCATTTTCACTACAAGAATTTACACATTTGGCGACCACTTTTGCCGACCAAAAAAATTTTAGTCGCAAAAAAATGACATTTGGCGACCAAATATTAATTAGTCGCGAATGATCATTGTTTTTGGCGACCAAATATTATTGGTCGCAGAAGATTATATTTTGGCGACCAAAAAATGAGTTGGTCGCAGAAAGTGGTATACTTTTCCCGACTAACTACAAATTTGGTCGCGGAAGGTCACATATTTTTTGGCGACCAAATTTTTGGTCGCCAAAAATTTATTTTCAACAACCAAAAAAAATTAGTCGCCAAATTTGTATTTTTAGCGACCAATATTTTAGTCGCCGTTGATTGAGATTTGGCGACTAAAAAAGTTTGTCGGCGAAGGTACTTTTTCTGCGACTAATTTGGTCTTTTGGTCGCCAAATGTTTGGGAGGGAAATTTGAACAACTAGGAGGGGGGAAATGAAATTTTTTGGCGACCAAAAAAATTTGGTCGCCAATCAGAAAACGACGTCGTTTTGTACCTGCAAAACAGAAGAAAAAAAAAATAAAATAAAGGCAAATCCAGTGAGTAGCCTTTGTGTATGTGAGGCCGATTTGAACCCTTCTTCCTTTGTTGAATCTATGGAAGGGTTGACGAGTGATATTATCGCGACGAATGAAAGAGAGAAAGGGGTTGCATCGTTGGGGTTAGCTTCGGTGGAGGTTGCACAGGGGGATCCGTTTCGGCGAGTTACTCAGTCGAAGCCCTTTGAGGAGTGAAGAGAGGAGCTTAATCGTATGAAGGCTTCCATGTCTAGTGTGGATCGGGAGTTTCTGATCCCTGTGATCTTACCCAAGAGGAAACTTCAACCCTAACAGCTTCTGCCCTAAATCTTCTCTGTTATACTCTAACAGCTTCTACCCTAACAACTTAATCGTATGGAGTTGGTGGTGGTATGGCTGATTCGAAGGTTTACACACCTATTGGAGGTCGATCTGGGTCAGGTGGTCGTGGAGGAAGGGGAGGCAGAGGCCAAAATCCTGTGGCCCTGAATCCTGAGTTGGGAGAGAGAGAGAGAGAGAGAGGGTTACAGAGAAGATGGGAGGAGAAGGGGATTGGGAGTGCGGTGGATGCAGGAACCGCAACTATGCCTTCAGGTCCTTCTGCAACAGATGTAAGCAGTCCCGCCTTCTCGTCGACACCAGAACCCCCACCGATTCTAAATGGCTCCCCCGTATTGGCGACTGGATCTGCACTGGTATACTCTCCTCCTCCTTTCTTATCACTTTGATTATGTGTATATATATATGTATGTATATATCCTCGTAGTGGTGACTGGAATTGGTTATGGGGATCTAGTGACTAGGGTTGAAAATTTTGAGTCTTTTTGGGTATACAAATTTAAACTGACCGCATTGCCAATTGGGTTTTTCGGGTTTGCAAGTTTGTTTGCTAGTGTTTGTTTGGGGTTATAGGACTACATAATTGATACCCGACAATGGTAAAAAACTAATAATATGCTTGTGCGTTTGTCAAAAATTAAGTCTTATCCCTATTCCCGGGTGTTTGGCTTTAAACACTGTTGGATTAGCTAATTTGGTTGCGGGTAATTCTTAACCCCTTTTTCACATTCTCTCTCTCTCTCTCTTTGTTGATTACATGGCCACTGTTATATTATATCAAAATTATACACTGGTGCCTGGGTATGGTGAGCAAGTTTTCATTCACTTCAATGGACAAGTGCAACTAAAGTGCTAGTTCAAAAGAGTAGGATACATTGACAAGTGCGGAATATATGTAAATGGATGGAATTAGTAGATGCCATGAATATATGGTAGTTATGTCGCAATTCATTTGTCTGGACCATAGAAAGCTTGTCCATTGATAGCCATTGATATGGATCTCTTTTACAAAAAAGAAAAACCATGTATTATGGATTTAGTATGTAGTGGTCTTGTGATCACGAAAGTATCCACACGCATGGGCTATATGGCTGCAAATTTTTTTAACTCTGTCAGATACTATGTGATGCAGACTGTAATTAAATCCTAGTTACTTGTGAATGAAGAATTTTGTCTGGCTGTGAGTTCACTACTGCTGGTTAGTCCTTGACATGTATGCTTTGACATCCTAAATTAAATCCTTCCATTGCTTCATTCATGTAGAGAGAGAGAGAGGTCATTACAGGGTTGGTCTTCCCAATGTGGGTTTCTGGGAGGGGTGGACTGGATACCTTTCAATTTATCCGATACTCGCATACTTGTTCTATGTTTTATAGTGTGGTAGAATGCACATGTTTCGATTCAATTCCAAATGATTGATTTTCAGTTTTCTTGTTTTGGTGACAATATATCAACTATTCAAAACATACTCTGCAGGTGGTGTTAAATGAGAATGGGAGGGAGGATACGACATCAACTTTTGAGCTTGTGAGATGCAAGCTGACTTTGTTTTATAATTACTGGCAGATGAATGAGGTAATAAACCTGAACAATATCATTTCTAAGCATGTTTCTTTAACCTTCTTGTGTCTGCATGCCTTCTTCTTGTGTCATTCTTTTTTGTTGCTTTATGCTTCTCTGAATCTGTTTGCCTGCTATTCTTCTTCACAATTTTAACCTTGTTGCTTTTTTCATATTTAAAATTATGAATGTGTTCATCTCAATTTGAAATTTAGTTGGGCTGTTGCTTTTTTGCTTGAATACTTTTGGCATGTTTGCGATTCAGAATTGTTTAGAGCAGAGTAGGTAATATAAAGACAACTGATTAAGTAAGGATTAAACCGTACTCTCCTTGCTAGCTTAACACAACCCTTATAAATGGAGGAACAAATAAAATCATTGTTTGCACTCCTGTACATATGATAGGTTGTTGAAACAGTTGATGGAATCTTTTGGAAATAGGGATGTAAAAAGAATTATTATAAATTTGTAAGTATGTTGTTGAAGAGGTTACCATCAATCACAAAATTTACATTGGCAAGTCTTGGCATTTTTGGTGATACAAGATTTTAAACTGATAGATCGTAATCAATTTTGATATTTGTGACATGAACTTGTGATAATGGAGGCCTCCTGTCTAGTGCACACTTGGACTTGCAGTTATCCCTTTCATTCCTCCTCCCCCTTCTTGTTCCCCTTGGGGTTCGTATATCCTCCATTTTCATACTTTCTTTTTCATCCTTGATGTGTTCCTTGCAGATTTTAGAGGCCTTGCTACCTAACAGTATGATTGTTCCTTCAGCTTTTGAAACAGTTGGGCACATTACTCATCTGAACCTGAGGGATGAACATCTTTCATACAAGAAGCTTATTGCAAAGGTACATTGTTTTTAGAAATATTATCACTGCTTTTGCAATGTCATGAAATTAAGTAGGCATTATATGTGTTCTCATAAACTGTCTCTAACGGCCAGAGGTGGTTTTTGTTATCAGGTAGTCTTGGATAAGAACAAGCCAAAGATACAAACAGTTGTCAATAAGATTGATGCCATTCATAATGATTATAGGACGATGCAGCTTGAAGTTTTAGCTGGAAATCGTTCCCTTGTGACTATAGTTGTTGAGAATGGACTGCGTTTTCATGTTGATTTGGCAACAGTGTAGGTTCTTTTTTCTTGCAATCTGGTGTAGTATAACCAGAATTTAATTGCACAATTATCATATCATCACCCAACACTCATAAGTCCACAATCTTTCCAAGTATTACATGTTTGCTCGTTTGCATTGCAACAACTTAACTAAGTTTTCTGAGGTCCCTGCATCTATGTTCTCTGTAAATATGAATTGTAGCACCCACATTTGTCTCACTGTTTACATAGAAGTCAAGATGATCCTGTCATTTAAGGTGTGTTTTTTTGATGTACTAATTTGAAATTGTTGATCAATCAACTTCAGGGCTTAACACACCAGAAGTTTTGACTGCCCAACATTCATTTCTACAGATTAGAATTCACATTATTTCCACTTGATCACTTATTTGAGTTTTTAATTCTTAATGCGTGGTAAAATATCTGTTGGATCCTTATCCGTCACAGTTGAAGAATGCAAACTAGGTGAAACTTGAAAGAAAACAGGAATTTCCTGATGCAATAATGTGAGCATATTTTTGGAGACCGTGCACATAATTTTATGCTCTCAATACTGTCAGAGACATCTGGACTATTGTTCATCGACACGAGATTGAGTCATGATACAATCGCTAGTGAATTGTGCGGAATAGCATACATGGGTAGTAGCTTTGTCTTTAGATCCTATATCATATAGGCAAAACGAAATTGGAGGTTCAAAGGTTTAAATTATGAGGAGCTGGTGCACCACATTTTGCAGTGTTGAAGTAGGCTACCATAACTCTTGATGATTAACGTTTGTTGATTTTGACTGATAGCCAACTGCTTCTGGTTAATGTTTAGGCATTTTGAATTAAGACGTGATTTACTCTCAGTAAAAATATTATGCAATTAGGTGTCTAATACTAAACTTATTCACACTTGAAGATGAATTTGAGGATTTTTAGGTTGTTTTGCTTTGAAGACTCAATTTAGGCACATCCAGAATACGTTCCTCCATGTATGTTTTAACCAGAAGCCAAAATTTTATTGAAGGCTATAACTATTGGTGCACGAGTTCTCTCAATATATTTTGAACTCTACTGTTCATCATGTAGAACGTTAATTGTCTTTCTAAGAAGTCTAGAAACAAGGATCTAAAACAAAAGAATAATGATTTTTATTTTTTATTTTTAATATGAATTGGATTTAATTTTTCCTATTGTTTTATGCAGGTATTGGAATTCAAGGCTAGCAACTGAAAGGCAGAGGCTTCTGAATTGCTTCACATGTTATGATGTTATTTGTATGTTTATGTTCGCTCAGTTGCATCATATTTTCTGCTATTTTCCACTAGCATACTGCAGTCTCTGACTCCGTAGTATATACTTTTTTCCTCTTCACTATTAACAGGTGATGTTTTTGCTGGGGTTGGTCCTATAGCTATATCTGCAGGAAGAAAAGTGAAACATGTATTTGCTAATGATTTAAACCCCTTTGCAGTTGAATATCTGGAAAGGAATTGTGTCCTCAACGAACTTGAGAGGAAGATAGAAGTATGAATTTAGCTTGTCATGCAATTATTGTTTAATGGTTTTCATAGCTTCATTTTTCAATTTAGAAAGTGTCTATATTTATATATCTGCAACTTGCATTCGACGAAGTTGTATCATGTGGGCTTAATTATTTTGTTTTTGTTTAACATGGATGGAAGGAGGTTCATTGATGCTATGTTTGCAAGTCAAAAAGCTCAATCCATCACACAAGTGGTTATGAATTTGCCAAATGATGCTGCAGAGTATCTAGGTATGTAAATTATTCTGATAGAGCATAAATTCTCTTTTTCTTTCAGCAGTGAAGTTTGTATTCTGAAATTAAATATTGAGAGTTGCTCGTATAGCTTTTCCATTTTTACTGCTCTACCATTTTAAATGCTACTTAGTGGGTGATATATTGTGAAGGATTTAGATGGTAATAATTACTTATTGAGTTCTATCCTTGGACTTAGGAATTGATGTATTAAATTTTAAATAGGACATATGATGTGATATAGTTTCAAGGTGGCTAACGTTTCTTGTGAATTTATCATGGGACAGAAGCCCTGGGAATAGCATTACAACATTAGGTATAGGATTCTTATTCTGGCTAGCTGAGTAAGGTACTTTGCTATGGCCTACTTTGGCTCTGGTTAACTCCTTCATAATCACTTTGAAAAAAGGATTTTTGAGATGTGTTTATTGGAGACCTCTTATGAGGAAGTAAGATTATATTCAGTGAACAGTCTTCATTATGCATTTCTCTTAGGATTGTAAAAAGTTAAGTTCCATCAGCATGTGGCACTTGGATGGCAACAGTTTAAAGATTCAAAGAAATCGCTATGATCAGTAATTTAGTCATTCAAAATTATTACCTGAATGTCATATAGAAAAGAGTGGAGAAGGTGTTGGAGTTATACAAGGAATGGAGTAGATAATGGAAACCACAGAATATGTTGCGATTTTCAAAATTGCAGACACTAGCATTCAATTGTTCTCTCTCTCAATATTTTGCCCAATTATTGCAGATGTATTCAGGGGAATATTTAGAACAAAGCCCAAGTAGAGAGAAATTACCTTGCCAAAGATCCATGTTTATGGATTCTCAAAAGCAACGTCAAATATGTAAGTTACTTGGATTTGAAAGATGGAAGTGATCCTGAATTTTGTTATATAACATTCCTTTGAAGTAACTACATAAGGAGAAACAAATAAACCATAAACAAAGAAAAAGAAAAGAAAAGAAACGAAAAAATAGAGAAAACCATAAATAAGAGGAAGATTGTTTTCAACATTGTAGTAGTCTTCTATGTCTGTATATGCTTGTCAAGCTTGATTGTCAAGCTTGATTGTGTTTGCCATGACCATATATGAACCTTGCACTTTTCTCTGTGTAAAAAAAGGTCTCATTGTCCAATCTGTTAATACCCATTTCAAATTTGTAATTAGCAGTTTATATTCTGAAATTGACAATTTAATTACCTGCAAATGAGTTAGAAATTTTGATTTGAACTTACGATTCTCTGAAATTTCTAATTTAATTACCCATTTCAAATATTTTCATTAAAAACAAGCCTAACATTATTTCTCATTTTCTTTGGTATAGATGGATGATGGATGATGGATGATCTCGTGCACGAAGCTAAATTGTACAAGACTACTTGGCAGTATAAGCATTTTTGGGAGGATTAAATATTATTGGATGGATGTGTATGGATAACAAATATTAGTAGTTTTATTTGTTGATAGCTGCGCATGAATAACAAATAGTTATGTTTCAATTTGTTATGCTAGATGGATGTGACTTGTGAATGAAAACTTGAATAGTTGTATTGTGTCGAATGTTAATGATTCAGTTAATTTGAATGATGCTTTAAAATTATAGGTTTATTATGGATTGAATGAATATTTAGGAATTACAGGTGTATTGTTTTCCTGCTTTGGCGACCAATTTATTAGTCGCGACAAATAAATAATTTTTTTCGCAAAAAATGACAATTGCCGACCAAGAGTTTTGGTCGCAAAAAATACATCTATTGCCGACCAAAAAAGCTCTTGGTCGTGGAAACTCACTTTTGCCGACCAAAAGTTTTAGTCGCGAAAAGTAACAAATGGCGACCAAAACCTTTTTTGGTCGTGGAATGTCACAATTGGCGACCAAACTTTTTGGTCGCGGAATGTCACGATTGGCGACCAAAATTTTTTGTCGTTGAATGTGATAATTGGCGACTAAACTTTTTGGTCGGGAAAATTTCACTTTTCACGACCAAAGTGTTTTAGCGACTAAATGAATTAGTCGCGGTAATGATATATTTCGCGACCAAAAATTTGGTCGGCAAATCCGACTTTTTCCGACCAACCAAAATTTTGGTCGCGAATTACTTTTGTCGACCCTCAATTGGCGACCAAAGTAGCGACCAAAAAAATTGGTCGCGGATAACTTTTACCGACCAAAAATGGGCTTTTAGCGACCAATTTTTTGGTCGGCAAAAGTGTTAATTCTTGTAGTGTTTGGAGTGTGTGTTTTTTATTAGTATGTCTCATTCTGTACACACTCTTGGATTAGCAAATATCAGAGCATTCTGCCTTAGTGATCTGTTTTTTCTATGGACTTCTGGCATTGTATCTTTTGCTTTTCTAGAGGAATTGACCTATACTAGCACATCATGGGTGATGTTGAGTCTCTTAACCACCTTCCATCTTTTTGCATCTCCATGGCTTTCCCCTCTATTCTTTGTACTCCAGCCATGAGGAAAAGGCTACCTCAGAGTCACCAACCAGGCCATCCTTATTATGTCCATGCTTCTTTGATTCGGTTTCCATACTCTTGAGCATGTCAGCCGCCAATGAGTGTGCAAAAGAAAGAAAAAAAAAATGTGCAAAAGAAAGAAAAGAAAAAGATGTGAAAAAAAAATAAATAAATAAAGGATTCATTGATTGAGGGGGAGCCTCCGCTTTTACTCACCAAATACCCCTTGATTTCTAGTGGTTTGACTTTCCTTAGTTGTGCTTAGATTCTCTTGTCGGAGGTCCAGCTATCAGATCACTACTAGGATTTGAATCTTGTGTTTGTTGAACTCCAAGAGTCACACACACACTTTTATCATGGGATCTATGCTTTTCACATACTGCATCACTTTCTTTTATGAGGAATCTTCTAGAGGCTGTGCACATTGTGTTTTCAAGTAATTGTGTTTCTTGGATAATCTTGTGTGTTTCAAGGTACAAATCAGAAATTCCTTGTTTGCTCCACCATATTATTTTTGTCGGATTATTTTTGTTCATTGTTTTCTGTACAGTGTTTGTGGTTACTTTGAGTGAAAGAGAGATTGGCATTAGTTGGTTTGTGTGTTGCTATCCACTACTTGTTTATTGCTTACATCTCGCAGGTTATTAATTTTTCCATCATCTTGTTCCTGTTTGTGTGGTTTTTGATCTTGCTTTAGTTGATTGAGCTTCCTTTGTCAATTCGTGACAACAAGGGGGAGTAAGATTGTCCGGTGCTTGTGTCTTAGGATTTCATGTATTCAAGCCATATTCATGCCATGTGTCGGGTGCATGTGTTTTAGTTTTCAGGTTTTCATGCTGCATGTTCTTAAAATCTCCAAGTCGCATATATTCATGTTTTCCATCTCATGCTTCAAATGCTTTAAGATAATCTTGTCATATGTTTATTGCTTTTTAATATACTTTTATGGGACTAATAGTTGTTTTGGAGATTGTGGCACTAATAGTTGTTTTGCAGATCATGACCTTGAGAAAGAAGTTTGTGTTTGTTGGCTGTAATGGGTTAGGGGTGATTAGGATCTTATTTGTTAGGTGTGTTTTGTCACGGCATTGTCAAAGAGGGAGATTGTTAGGTTTTTATTCTTGGCAATCCCGTTTGACAAAACTTTTTTCAGTTGTAATTTTATTCACTCTTGTACTTCTATAAGGAATTGGTTTTCTTCTAAAACTAGGATTACTTTTGGATTTCTATAAGGAATTGGTTTTCTTCCAAAACTAGGATTACTTTGGATTTCTATAAGGAATTGATTTTCTTCCAAAATTAGGATTACTTTGGTTTTCTATAAATAGTTGGTTTTCTCCCAAAACTATTTAATTCCTCCAGATCTTCTTGTTGGATATTAAGGTTTATATCTGGGGATATTTTGTTAGTTTTCTTTGATGTTTTATTGAGTATTCAACTCATGGTTTAAAGAGAGTACATCAAAGGTTTTGTTTGTTATACACAAGAGAGAGAGACTTGTTCTTTGGTGGATTTTGAAGAATTCGAGCCTGAAGCTTCGGTGGATTCTGGAGTGGCTCATCGTAAAAACAATTCCAAAGTGAAGACGGGGTTGGAAGAGGCACATAGAGGTTGGTTCAATTAGGCGTGGATTCGCTAGGTAATTGAGAGTATACCTGTATAATTCCTTTAAATCTTCTTAGTAGATTGTTTTGTGGCTGTTGCCCGTGGTTTTTTAATCACAGTTGGAGGTGTCCAATTGTGGTTTTTCCACGTAAAATCGTTGTGTCAATTTGTCTTTGATTGTTTGATTGGGATTGTTATATTCTGCTTAAAATTGGTACATAATCACAAATCAACATCTAGGGTTTCTAGATTTTTCATAAATATATTTAATAAATAAAAGGACAAACTTTACTTTACTCCATGTGGTTTGAGTCATGTGCGGTTTACCTCCTTAACGTTTGGAAATGACCATATAACATCCACAGGATTGTGGACCTAAATACCGTTTAACCCATTAACAATTTAAGAAAAAGACTAAAATATCCTTGTATATAAGTAACTTAGGTGTGTGAACTATGGATATTTGCATCATTTATTTGGAAGGCAAAGGGCACTTTAACCTCTTGCTCTTTATTCCATGTGCGATTTATCTCATTAAAATTTGAAAACGAGTATATAGCTTCCTTATGTCTGCCACGTGTTTCACACTTACTGTTAAGTTGGACAAAATGTTTAACGGTGTATTTTAATTCTCAAACCACGTGGGAATTTTGTGATCATTTCCAAAAGTTAGGGGATAAACCACACTTGATTCAAATGACAATGAGTAAAGTGAAATTTGCCCTAAATCAAATCGAGGAAGCAGAATGCGATGGTGGAGCAATGGATGGTAGAAAATAGAATCAATTTAATAAATTTTGTAAATTGTTTACAATGCCTTTTTTGAGAAGTGACTTATAATAAGTAAAAAAAATCAATTTATTTATCATTTCTTAAGACAACCTTAAAATTCTTCTATCATGCATAATAATGTGGATGTAACTACAAAGTAAAAATTAGATAAAAATATAACAAAAAAATTATAAAAATGTTATATTTTTCTCATTTGATGCGTTCAAATTATCCAAATTTATTTATGCCGATCATTCGACCAATCAACTAATCGACGACCACAGTAAATAAAAATAAGACAGCTGCGATAAATAAGAATGACCATAAAAAATTCGATTAATAAATCATTCCACAAAAAATTAAGAAAAATATTATGAATTTTAAATATATTATTAATTTTTTATCAAACCTTTCATATTTACACAAATTAAATGATCTCGCACCCGTATAAAAAATTTGACAATTTATTTAAAATCTCCACCATAACTCAACAATTAATCTAACCGGGACCCGTTTACAAAGTAAGGCCCTCGTTGATGACAAAAAATTGGAGATTCCTGACATGTGCATGCCGCACAAGACGACAAAAAAATAAAGTAAAAAAATGAGAATCCTGTCACGTGCCAGCATAAGAGAAAAAAAACAAAAAAAAAATAAAAAACAAAAATTCAATCAACGAGCATGTCATATGCTCTGGCGACCTCACATAAGGGGCCAAAAAGGTAAATTCACACCATTACATTACTCCCTCCGTCCCAAAATAATGGTCCATTTTAAGGAATTTAACTTTTTTTAATAGTACAATTATTGGATTTTTAAAAAGTTGACTTTCCAAAATTACCCTTTTAATAGTACATTTTTTAAGAAAATCAATGTCATAATTGTACTTTTTATATTGTTTATTAATTTAAAAAAAAGACAAAATAAGAAATTTATATTATTTTTGTACTTGATTTTTGAAGAGGGACTAATATTTTGGGACAATGAAAAATGGAATAAGGGACTAATATTTTAGGGCGGAGGGAGTATTTTATATTACGAATTTTTAATACACAATTTTTTTTTAAAAAAATTTTAAGTCCCGTTTAACCTGTAATATTTTTAGTTTAAAAGAAAAAATGTTACTAAAACTATTAAAAAATCTATAACTTATATTAAAAATTAAAGATTTTTTCTCTGCTTTTTACATATTTTTTCGTAAAAAATTAAAAAGTTATTTTAAATATATTAATTTTTTTACCTTGTTTTATAGTTAAAAAATTAAAAATTACTAAAATAACATATTCTTAAACGAGTCTTAACTAAAAAAAAATTAAAAATTTATTAAAATAGCATATTTTTAAACCATCCTAAAAAATTTTAAGGATAAATTACAAACACACGTCCTGAGATTTACTTAAATTACCAATTACTCCTACGGTTCTAGAAATTACATTACTCCCCCTAAGATTTCTAATTTCATAATAAATAGGTTATTTTATTAATAAATCATCAAATTAATAGTTATAAATACAGTTGTGGTGGCAGCAGTGGCAGTAGCAATGGTAATGGTAATGGTGGTGGTAGTGGTAGTGATAACAATACTGGTGGCAGTAGCATGACGATGGTGTTTGTGATGGTAGTAGTAGTGGTGGGTTTATAATAGTGTATATTGATACTTATGTATAATAGTTATAAATTCAGTTAGAATAAGTAAGTTTCATGTAACTTAAAATTTTTTTAAGTCTTAGCATTTATTTCAAGAGACTTTAATTTTTAAGTAATATCAATTATAATTAAAAAACGAGTTTAATTGATTATCACTTAATACATTTAATTTTAAGTGCTAAATGAGATTTTCAAACGAGATAATTGTTGAAAAGTCCAAACGTATAAGGTATTAGGTTCAGTGGATATTTTTGTTGTTAAGAGGTCCACCCTTTGTGAAATAGTTTGGTGAGAAGTCATTTTGTTTGTTTTGAAAGACATTTTGTTTCCAATTTTACCTCTTAATTTATCTTTCGACTTTTTTTATCTGTTGACTTTCATTGACTATCTGTTTAAATTTTTTTCTTATTTGTTCAAAAAAAATTTCTTATCTGTTCAAAATTTTTCATATTTGTTCAATTTTTTTTTAACTATATGTTGAAATTTATATCTATCTATTTAAATTTTTTCAATCTGTCCAAATTTTATCTGCGTAAATTTTCTATCTGTCCAAATTTTTTATGTGTAAATTTTCTATCTATTCAAACGTTCTTATATGTTCAATTTTTTTCTTGAAATTCTTCTGTCTGTTTAATTTTTTTGTTTTATTTTTTAATCTTTTGAAATACGAAGCCAAACCAAATTACCAAACCCTATTTATTCAATTTTTTCTCTTCTACCTGTTCAAATTCTCTTCTTTTTATTTGGTCGTCTCTCTCTCTCTCTCTCTCTCTCTCTCTCTCTCTCTCCCTATCTATTACAATCTGTCTCATTTTCATCAACATCAACACAAGAACAAAAAAATAAAATAAAATAAAATTATCTGATGCAATTTGTTTTTCCATCATCATCATCAAAAATAATAACACAAAAATAATCTTTGTCCAAAGCCTAACCTAAATTGGAAAAAAGAAAATAATAAATAGATTAACAACCAGAATTTTATCTGTACAAATTTAAAGATTCACAATCTCATTTTCTTCTCTCTTTCGAGGTTTTCTCAGCAACCAAACTGTTATCCCAGATAGGCTACCCAAGAGGGGGGGTGAATTGGGTTATTAAAAACTTCACAATATTAAAAATAACACAATATTCAGAATTTTAATAAATAAAAAAAACAGAATAATAATTATCAATATAAAAGTAGAAGAGATAGAGAGAGAAAATCAAACACTGCGATTTATAGTGGTTCGGCACGCCAGGCCTACGTCCACTCCCCAAGGAACCTCCTTGAGAATTTCTTTACTATCAATTGAATAAATACACCACCAAGCTTGTGGATTTGGCACAAGACTTACTCTTATCTATTGAGCCTCACTCAACAATAAATGCCTTACCCTTACAAAATCTCTCACAAAAATAAGGAATAAGAATAAGTGGTAATTGAACCCACTTTTACAATAATTCTCTCACAAAGAGTAGATATGAAAGTGTAAGAACAAAAGCTAGACTTAGATCTGAAAGTGAAAGAGCAGAATACTCAGAATTTTGGAGCTCACAGAAATATTTTCTCTTCAAGTTCTTGATTTTTTCTCCACATCCAACACCTCTATTTATACACAAAAATATACCCGTTGGACACTCCTTGCTGACGTCATGGCTTACATAAGCACGCTCCTGATGTCATGGCTTACATAAGCACACTCTTGATGTCATCGCTTACATAAGCACACTCCTTGATTTTGAATAGTCAGCAAAAGATAAAAAATAAGACTGATTTTTTTCTTTTTGTTATTTCAAACATGAAGCCACCATTTTTGTAGACAATTTAATACAAAGTTCACAACTTTCAAATAAACAAATAATTTTCTCCATCTAGTTTAAAATATATATATATATATATATAACTCCATCTTTTTCTTCTTGTTTAATTATAATATGATATAATCAATGTAGTGTAGTGTGATATGATATAATCAATGTAATGTAAAAAAATTAATAGCGCACGTGATGTATTCTGCATATAATGTTATATAAGTTCTGATCAAAATTTTGCATACAGAAAAATCTCTATAAATTATATTTATGATGGATCTGAAAATATATGTCCTCTTTAAAATATTGTATATGTTGTAGAGATTTTAATCTAAATATATTTTACCACTCCATATTAATTTTGTCAAAATAAGACAACCCATAAATATCAAATTTGTCAAAATAATACAACCAATCAATCATTTTTGTCAAAATAATATAATAATCGATTTGTCAAAAGATGAATAGTAATTAACCCTATTTTTCAAAAGGTGAATAGTAAAGTTTTTGAAAATATTTAAAATAATATTTAACATAGATATTTTAAAAAGATAATATTATTTTATTTAAATAATATTTAACAAATATATATATTTTAAAAAGATAATAATTTGTGTCAAATAATATGTATATTAACTAATATATTTTAGACATCATCAAAATTAAATAATATGATTAACAATCTCCCCCTTTTTGATGATGGCAATATTTGTATGGATTTGACACAAAATAAATTTGACAAAATATTTGACAACCCTGCGACATATAATTTTGATAATGGTAACCTGCAACATATAACAACCCTGCAACATATAATTTTGATAATGGTAACCCTGCAACATATAATTTTCAAAATCATATTTTTTCTCCCCCTTTGACATCATCAAAATAAAGATGAAGATAAGAAACAAACACAGTTGATACAATAATCTGGGTGGCCAAAAATAAAATAAGGGGCCATCTGTCTTGTCGGAATCAATGTGGGGATTTTGGAGCATCTCGAGCGCAGGAAATATTGACAAACAAAAGATTTGAGCAGATATAGCATATATGCATCGAGTAATGGATCAATGGAGTGTATAAAAAGTGACACAGATCAGATACAAAATCATCAAGTGTTTGAAAAAAAAAATTGTTTTAGCTTCTTTTGTAATCATGTCATTCCTTACCTTGGCTATCAATGAGTCGAACCTGCATGAGGTGCCTGTAATGCAGGCAAATGAGAGAGTACCAGTGACGCAGGCACTTGCTATGCTTGTAAATGAGGGTTCTAGTGGTATTGGCAATCGAAATGATTTCGATGCTATTAATAACACTATGGCTCTTAGTACACAGGCCATGACTGCAGTTTCCAATATGGCGCGACGATTACAAGCAAGAGTACAAGAAAATCAACAATGGAGAGATGAGGTGTGCTTGTTAAAACAACAAGTAGTGAATATGTGTAAGGAGAAGAAAGAGCTAAAAAGGAAAAATGCACAGTTGGAGAATGCAGTGCATTATTATGCAACAGTAATAATGCCAAGGCTCACAGAAATCGAAAATAGAGAGAGACATGTAAAAGAGGCTCATGAAAAATTGTTGAGAGAAGTGAAAAAGAATAAATCTGTGAAGCCTTCTGAAAATTTACATGTAATTGAGTAATATTTTCGTTTTCTGAAATAAAATTTCGAGCAATTTTTCCGTTTTTATTTATTTATTTTATTGTTATTATTAAATTTATTTTTATTTTTATTTTTATTTTTATTTATTTATTTTTTAAATTCTGTTTTTGCAAAAAAATTATTTGTTGGTGCAGACAATGAGTATGGCAGATAAGAAAAAAAAAATGTATATATATACTCCCCCTAAAATTATGCACAGAATATACACATGCCCCCTTTTTTATATATATATATATATTTTTTATAATGATTGTTAATCTCAAAATATGAGTCTCCCCCTGAATTAATGCACTAGAAATTTCATAAAATTGAAGAAATAAATTACCAATCTATGACACCAAAGGCCCTTAAGATCTGGCCATAAACAACTACACCAAGTGCACTAGCATAAAAGGAGAAAATAAAAATAAAAACAAATACTTCAATCAAGGTAGAAGCAACCAATATTAAATCCAAGAGAATTTGGAGCACATATAACAAGAAAAAAAATACAACACAGTGCAATAATAATTTTAACATGTTGATCGGTGATGACCTTGAAAATCGGAAGAAATGGAGAAGATGGGGTAGATCAGTGGTGAATTAGTGTAGATCGGCAATGGACCTTGATGGATCAGTCACGGATCTTGATGGATCGGTGATGAAACTTGATGAATCGGTGAAGATGGTGATGCAGATTTTCGGATGGAGAAGTGATGGAGTTCGATGAATTGGTAAGGGATTTGGGTGGATGATGGTAGTGATGGATGATTTTGTGGATGGTGGAGATGGTTGTAGATGATGGTGATCATGGAGATAAAGTCGGCTGAAGAAGGAGAGAGTGAGAGGCCAAGAGAAAGAGAAAGTAAAGGAGA
The DNA here is from genome assembly GCF_055761805.1 of Camellia sinensis. Lineage (NCBI taxonomy): Eukaryota > Viridiplantae > Streptophyta > Magnoliopsida > Ericales > Theaceae > Camellia > Camellia sinensis. The sequence goes on from NC_138962.1 coordinate 108,123,073, forward strand.
GAGTGGGTAAGAGATAGAGACGGAAAGGGAGAGAGAGAAATTATATATATAAATATATGTATATTATTATTATGGTTATTATTTTTTATAATAATAATAATTATTACAATATTTATTTTATTTAATTATTAAAAAAAATATTTTTTAATATAAACATTATATTGGAGTATTCATCATACCAAGTTCTGTTCTAATATAACAAAATTGTTCTTCATTTAGAGGCTTGGTAAATATGTCAGCTAATTGACAATTTGTAGGCACAAATTCGAGTTCAATGTCACCTTTGAGTACATGATCTCTCAGAAAATGATGCCTTATTTTAATGTGTTTAGTGCGTGAGTGTTGAATAGGATTTTTTGAAAGGTTAATGGCACTTGTGTTGTCACATTTTATAGGAATATGATCATAGTGAAGTCCAAAATCTTGAAGTTGTTGTTTCATCCAAAGCAATTGTGCACAACACCCAGCGGCGGCAATGTATTCTGCTTCAGCAGTTGACAAAGCCACTGAGTTTTGTTTTTTGCAAAACCAAGAGGTGAGTGAGTGTCCAAGAAAATGACAAGTGCCACTAGTGCTTTTTCGGTCAAGTCTACATCCCGCAAAGTCGGCATCTGAGTAACCAAAAAGTTCAAAGGTGGTTCCCTTAGGATACCATAATCCCAAATTTTGAGTGCCGACAAGATATCTGAAAATGCGTTTGACTGCGATGATGTGTGACTCTTTCGGTACGGATTGAAAACGTGCACACATACAAACACTAAACATTATGTCGGGCCTACTTGCAGTAAGATAAAGTAAAGAACCAATCATACCTCGATATTTCTTCTCATCTACGGGTTTACCTTGCTCATCTTTGTCGATTTTTATCGATGTGCTCATTGGAGTTGCTGTAGGCTTTGATGATTCCATTTCAAACCTTTTGAGTAGATCTTTGATATATTTCGTTTGATTTAAATGGATTCCATCATTAGTTTGTTTAATTTGTAGACCAAGGAAGTAATTTAATTCCCCCATCATACTCATTTCAAACTCACCCTGCATGTCTTTAGCAAACTCTTTGCACAAATTTTCATTAGTAGCACCAAAAATGATATCATCAACATAAATTTGAACGATTAGCATATCTTCCTTTTTGATTTTTATAAAAAGTGTTGTATCAATTTTTCCTCTACAAAAACCTTTGTCAAGTAGAAAATTACTCAATCTTTCATACCATGCTCTAGGAGCTTGTTTCAAGCCATATAAGGCTTTTGAAAGTTTGAAAACATGATCCGGGTATTTATGATTTTCAAAACCGGGAGGTTGTTCAACATAGACTTCCTCCGAAATGTACCCATTTAAAAAAGCACTTTTAACATCCATTTGATATAATTTAAAATCTTTAAAACACGCAAAAGCAAGTAACATTCTAATAGCTTCAAGTCTAGCAACTGGTGCAAAAGTTTCATCAAAATCAATTCCCTCTTCTTGATTATAGCCTTGAGCTACTAATCTAGCTTTATTTCTAGTAACAACTCCAAATTCGTCCATTTTATTTCGAAAAACCCATTTTGTACCAATAACGGGATGATCCTTAGGTCGAGGGGTCAAAAACCAAACTTCATTTCTTTCAAATTGATTTAATTCTTCTTGCATTGCTAAAATCCAGTTTTCATCATTTTCAGCTTCTAAAAATGATTTTGGTTCAATTTGTGAAACAAATGCCAAGTTACCACAAATATTTCTAACATAGGAACGAGTTTTTATACCTTCCGCCGCATCACCTATGATGAGGTCTTTGGGGTGGCCATGAGCATACTTCCATTCTTTTGGTAGATTTGAGTCATTTTCTGGAAGAGCATATATTTCTTGAAGATTCTCCATTGTCATTTCGTCGTCATGTTTGCGTAATGGATTTTCTTCATTTTCCTTTTTATAAATACTCTCCATGCTTGGTTGATTTTCTACAATATCATTACTTAAAAGATTCTTGGAAATAATATCGTTAGATTCATCAAAAACAACATGCACAGATTCTTCAACAAGTAGAGTTCTTTTATTAAATACTCTATAAGCTTTACTAGACATAGAATAACCAAGAAATATAGCTTCATCCGATTTAGCATCAAATTTTCCTAAATTATCTTTATTGTTATTTAATGCAAAGCATTTACAACCAAAAGCACGCAAGTGACTAATATTAGGTTTTCTACCTTTCCAAAGTTCGTAAGAAGTTTTCTTAAGAATAGGTCTAATCATGGCACGGTTTATAACATAGCATGCAGTGTTTACAGCTTCCGCCCAAAAATATTTAGGCAAATTATTTTCACAAAGCATAGTACGAGCCATTTCTTCAAGAGTTCTATTTTTTCTTTCAACCACACCGTTTTGTTGAGGAGTCCTAGGGGCTGAGAAATTATGATCTATTCCTAAGTCATCACAAAACTTAATAAAATCATCATTTTCAAATTCTCTACCATGGTCACTTCTAATACTACAAATATTAAGATTTTTCTCATTTTGAATTCTTTTACAAAGTTTTGAGAAATTATAAAAAGCTTCATTTTTGTGTGTTAAAAATAATACCCATGTATATCTAGTGTAATCATCAACACAAACAAGGGCATAAGATTTTCCTCCTAAACTTAATGTTCTAGATGGTCCGAATAGATCAATATGCAAGAGTTGAAGCGGTCTAGTAGTTGAAACGATATTTTTGGATTTAAAAGAAATTCTAGTTTGTTTTCCAAATTGACATGCATCACAAAGTTTATCTTTTTCAAAAATAATTTTTGGTAAACCTATGACTAACTCATTTTTTGAAAGCTTGGAAATTAAATCAAAATGAGCATGTCCTAATCTTCTATGCCAAAGCCAACCATTATCATTTATAGCAGATAAACATTTAATGTTAAAATGAGAAGATAAATCATGTAAATCAAACACATATACATTCTCATGTCTATAACCTACAAATAAAGTTTTGTTTTCTAAAGTATTTTCAATAGTGCAATGAGTTTTCTCAAAAATAACTCTATAACCTTTATCACATAATTGACTAATACTAAGCAAGTTATGTTTTAAACCTTCAACAAATAAAACATTTTCAATAATAGGAGAGGGATTTTTACCAATACTTCCTACACCAATGATTTTACCCTTGCTATTGTTGCCAAAAGTCACATATCCGCCATCCTTTGGTTGGAGTGTGGCGAACATAGCTTTATTTCCAGTCATGTGCCTCGAACATGCACTGTCGAGATACCATCTATCGTTACTGGATTTTGTCTTGAAACATACCTACAAAAATTTGATTTCTCTATTGGTACCCATTTTTTCTTGGGTCCATAAAAGTTAGAATTTGATACCCTTGAGATATCCTTAGGAACCCACATCTTTTTTATTTTAGCAAAAGGATTTCTTTTAATAGGACATGAAGGTGAAATATGACCTTTTGTTCCACAAAAATGACATGTGAGATGAGAGTGATTAGAAGATGCATATACAAAACCATTTTTGGCAGTTTTTACTTTTGAAAAAGGTTTATATCCAATTCCGGCTCTACCAAAAGTACGGTTTTGATTTTTAAGAATTTTATCTAAAGTCTCTCTACCTTGAGTGAACTTTGAAAGAGTAGTTTTCAAGTCTTCAATATTTTCTTTTAAAATAATTTGCTCATTTTTTAAAGACTCGTTTTCTTTTTGCAATACAACTAAATGTTTTTCAGAAATTGAAGACTCTTTTTGAGTTAAAATCTCATTTTCCTTTTTCATTTTCATGGCTTCATTTTCTAAAGCATTTATCTTGGAAGTCAATGATTCATTTTCTTTTGATAAACTTGAAATTACTTTCTTTTGACAATTATTTTTCAAACTAAGTTTCTTAAATTCTGCATGTAATTTATCAAAAGCTAATTGTAATTCATCAAATGTAAAGGATTCGTCATTTACCTCATTTTCATTTCCAAGTGCCATTAAACATAGGTTAGCAACCTCGTTTTTGCAAACTTCGGTTTCTGTGTCGCTTTCATCACTATCTTCTCCCCATGCTGCAATCATAGCTTTCTTTTTGTCCTTCTTGAATTTTTTCTTAAGTTCTGGACATTCTGATTTGTAGTGTCCAGGTTTGTTGCATTCATAGCAGGTTACTTCTGATTTTTTGTGATTTTCTCCTCTTTGAAAATCCCTGTTGTTGAAGTCTTTTCTGAAAAAATTTCGTACACCTTGTTTCTTTCTCACAAACCTTTGGAACTTTCTAGTGATGAATGCCATTTCCTCATCCTCATTTGAATCATCTTCCTTATCCTCTTGATGTTTCGAGGTGGATTTGAAAGCTATTCCTTTCTTCTTCTTGTTGTCCTCCTCTTCTTTTCCTTCTTGCATTATGAGCTCATGAGTTAAGAGAGATCCCATTAACTCATCTAGAATTAGCTTTGATAAATCCTTGGCTTCGGTAATGGCAATGACTTTTGTCTCCCAACTTTTTGGCAATGACCTAAGCACTTTTCTTACAATTTCAGCATTAGTATATATTTTGCCAAGAGAAGTTAAACCATTAATAATATCAGTAAAACGAGTAAACATTTGAGGAATAGTTTCATCAGGCTTCATTTTAAAAAGTTCATAATTATGGACTAGCAAACTGACTCTAGATTCTTTAACTTGTTCGGTTCCCTCATGAGTCACTATAAGCTTGTCCCAAATTTCTTTAGCGGTTTTACATGTGGAAATTCTATTGAACTCGTTGGCATCTAAAGCACAGTACAACATGTTTGTAGCTTTGACATTAATTTGGGTCATTCTAGTATCTGATTCATCCCACTCATCTTCAGGTTTTGGTACCCTAAGTCCATCTATAGTTTTGGTAGGAATTTTTGGACCATTACAAATAATTTTCCAACATTCATAATCATTAGATTGAATATGTATGGTCATCCTAGTTTTTCAATAGCTAAAATTTGTGCCGCTAAATAGAGGTGGCCTATTAGATGCTTGTCCCTCGGGTAAGGAATAACTAGGGGTTGCCATGATCTACTCTGAGACGGTTAAGTCACAAAAACTAGAGTCTAGGCTCTGATACCAATTGTTATCCCAGATAGGCAACCCAAGAGGGGGGGTGAATTGGGTTATTAAAAACTTCACAATATTAAAAATAACACAATATTCAGAATTTTAATAAATAAAAAAAACAGAATAATATTTATCAATATAAAAGTAGAAGAGATAGAGAGAGAAAATCAAACACTGCGATTTATAGTGGTTCGGCACGCCAGGCCTACGTCCACTCCCCAAGGAACCTCCTTGAGAATTTCTTTACTATCAATTGAATAAATACACCACCAAGCTTGTGGATTTGGCACAAGACTTACTCTTATCTATTGAGCCTCACTCAACAATAAATGCCTTACCCTTACAAAATCTCTCACAAAAATAAGGAATAAGAATAAGTGGTAATTGAACCCACTTTTACAATAATTCTCTCACAAAGAGTAGATATGAAAGTGTAAGAACAAAAGCTAGACTTAGATCTGAAAGTGAAAGAGCAGAATACTCAGAATTTTGGAGCTCACAGAAATATTTTCTCTTCAAGTTCTTGATTTTTTCTCCACATCCAACACCTCTATTTATACACAAAAATATACCCGTTGGACACTCCTTGCTGACGTCATGGTTTACATAAGCACGCTCCTGATGTCATGGCTTACATAAGCACACTCTTGATGTCATCGCTTACATAAGCACACTCCTTGATTTTGAATAGTCAGCAAAAGATAAAAAATAAGACTGATTTTTTTCTTTTTGTTATTTCAAACATGGAGCCACCATTTTTGTAGACAATTTAATACAAAGTTCACAACTTTCAAATAAACAAATAATTTTCTCCATCTAGTTTAAAAAATATATATATATATATATATATATAACTCCATCTTTTTCTTCTTGTTTAATTATAATATGATATAATCAATGTAGTGTAGTGTAGTGTGATATGATATAATCAATGTAATGTAAAAAAATTAATAGCGCACGTGATGTATTCTGCATATAATGTTATATAAGTTCTGATCAAAATTTTGCATACAGAAAAATCTCTATAAATTATATTTATGATGGATCTGAAAATATATGTCCTCTTTAAAATATTGTATATGTTGTAGAGATTTTAATCTAAATATATTTTACCACTCCATATTAATTTTGTCAAAATAAGACAACCCATAAATATCAAATTTGTCAAAATAATACAACCAATCAATCATTTTTGTCAAAATAATATAATTAATCGATTTGTCAAAAGATGAATAGTAATTAACCCTATTTTTCAAAAGGTGAATAGTAAAGTTTTTGAAAATATTTAAAATAATATTTAACATAGATATTTTAAAAAGATAATATTATTTTATTTAAATAATATTTAACAAATATATATATTTTAAAAAGATAATAATTTGTGTCAAATAATATGTATATTAACTAATATATTTTAGACATCATCAAAATTAAATAATATGATTAACACAAACAACACCAAAAAAATTGAAAAACCAAGAATTTCATAGTACTTTGTGTTCTTCGGTGCTCTCCCAAGCATCTTCGATGATCAATCGATCTACACAAAACAAAGCATAAAAAGGATCGATCAAACCCTTAAAGATCATGATCCATACAAATCGATACACATAGATATATTAATATATATATTTTAGAGAGAGAAAATGAACAAATGATCAGAGAATTTGTGTGTGGACTTGGTGTTCAATGAGAGAGAGAGAGAGGGTTTACTTGCTTTTGGAGTCAAATCTGGCAAGTTTAGTGCAGTTGTGGAATAGATATGAGAAACTACTGTTTGGCGAGACAAAGATCAAGAGACGGAGGAGGAGGAACGGCCACAGTGGTGGCAAGTTTCTAGCGAATGGCGGCGGTTCGAACAGAGATTGGAGGTGCAATGCCATAACTGAACATGCGGTGGAATCTTAGAGGCAGATTTGTTAGCTTTTGCAGTGAATCTATCTTCAAAAACTAGATCCATCTCTATCGCCGACTCTTGGATTCTCCGTCGCCGATAGTGACATCTACCACACACAGCCGCCTATGGCATTACTGCGTTGATTTGGAGAAAGGAAGAGAGAGAGAGAGAGAGAGAGAGAGAGAGGTGAGCGGTGACAGAGAGAGACGCATGATGAGGGTTTGGTGAGTAGGGGAGAGAGAGAGAGAGAGATGAGTGGTTAGGGTTTGGTTTGGTTTGGATACAATATATATATATATATATATGAGTAGTTTGGTCATTTTCATAGAGCTTCTCCTTTTAGACATAATGTTTCATATGGTGGACCTTTGAGCAAAGAAAATCTTAATTTAGATTTATGGACTGAGTGCCCGTTATCAAACACCTTCTAAGTTATAAACTGAATTAAAATAGTTATATATCTAAAAATAATGAATGTTTTATTACTCGGGTGTTACTAGTACAGAGGAGAGTGCGGATTATAGAAGTGTATGAAACTTGTGACAAAGCTCCCAAAACACTGATACATTGCTTGCGAGATTGTGTTTGGGCATAACAAGTGTTGGAACAATCTTCTGTATAAAATAAATAACTTGAAACCAAATCAAACGAATAAAAATAAATTACTTACAGAATTTATTTACTGAAGCGAATAAGTACAAAATTGATCAAGTCGAGTGTGTAATACTCTATCCTTAAGACAGATTCGCCCCGCTTTGGTGCTTACAGATAAATGACGTCTATCTCTTAGGATACAATGATCTACACAGATTGTAGTAGCACTCCAAATAATCTGTACGGCGAACTAGAACCTGTGTTCTATACTATCAAATTTTCTCTAAAAAACTAGTATGAAGAATAATGCAAAGAGAGAGCAAAACCGAAAAGAGAAATGAATTTTCTGGATGTAGAAATCTGCCGGAATAATCCAGTAATTATAGGCAAGTGGTGCCTATTCAGATAGTCCGAACAGGTCTGAAATAAGAATCGAACAGGTTTAATTCAAATTGAACCGATACATAATTTAAATTGAACAAGTGCAGTGCAAAATTTTCAAATCTGTTTGATTTGCTAGAAAATGTGGAAGGAATTTTCGGACCAGAAGAGGCACAATTTTGGACGGAAATTTTGAATTCAAATTTGGTGCAAAATTTAAACTAATTTCGTTTAGAAATTCAAATAATTTTCCCGCAAGAATTTTGCACAAAATTCAAATAAATTTTGTCCAAAAAATTAATATTAGGACTGACCCGACCCATAACTGCGCCCGACACGGCTTAGTCGACCGATCGGACGGACGGACGGCGGTGGTGGCCCGCGCGCGTGTGGTAGTTTGAGCCAAAGCCTACTTTGTCCATAACTCCTCCCTTCTACAAACTTGGGGTGCCCCTTCGAGCCCAACCCAAGTTTGTCCACATAGAACTTATATAAATACACAAGCTCTCTTAAAGTTTCAATGTGGGACAAACATTATAAGGAAACCCATATTTTATTCTTTAATTGTCCATTCCATGAACTCAAAAACGACGTCAACTTCCCATTCACTCATAAATGGTTTTGATGAACCATTTGCACCGTGTGACTTGCCATGCAGCAAGGAACACGTCACCTCTTTGGACCCACCCCAGAAGACGTGTGGGCCCTACTCAAATTTAGACTCAAAGTTGGTCCAAAATAAGCCTATAAAAAAACCATAATTCCAACATTTCCCCACGTGAATGGAATTCGATGGAGAGAAAATGCAACAACATGATCTTATTACAGAGAGTACAGAAATTGAAAATATTCTGCAAATGATAGGTAGCTTTTGGCTTTGAACCTTCCTTGGTGAGACACTATCGGATTTACTAGCTAATTAGTGAACGTGACGTCTTGAACTGTTCAGCCATTTGTATAAACCAAGACAATAGAACTGACACAGTATATTACCAGACATAGTTTAGTTCTCACTATTGTATTCATTTTGGCCCTGAACAACCTGGTCTTTCATGAGTGCTCTAGAGAATTGTAGCCCTTCACAAATCTCATAGAACCGGCCCAGTTCACACTCACATAGGTGATTCTTATAAAGTGTATCCTGCCATACTCCACTAGGTATTCCTAGATATAAGAATTATTAAAAGTATTACTTAACCTAAAACACTGCAGACGTCACTATTTTATCATAGAAATGGTGATCCTTGTGAGTCATACACAACTTGGTTGTCCTTTTGAACCTAGATCTTGGGATCTCTAGTCAACTAGGTTGGGTTGTTGTTGTGGTAACTCTTTATTTAATAGGCTTGAGTCTCATTCCCCTCGATGAATTCTCAACTAACTCTCTTGCTAACCCTTTGGTGAGTGGATTCGCTATGTTGTTTTTAGACTTCACATATTCAATGGAAATAATTCCATTAGAGAGTAGTTATCTTACGGTGTTATCTCGACAACGAATGTGTCGTGACTTATCATTATACATATGAATTTGTGCTGTACCTATTGGTGATTGACTATCGCAATGTATGCATATAGCAGGCACCGATTTTGGCCACATTGGAATATCTTCAAGGAAGTGACGAAACCATTCTGCTTCTTCCCCAGCTTTATCTAAAGCTATAAATTCTGATTCCGTAGTAGACCTAGCAATGCAAGTCTGTTTGGAAAATTTCCAAGATACAGTCACGCCACCAAGAGTAAAGACATACCCACTGGTGGATTTTGAATCTCTAGTATCCGATATCTAGTTTGCATCACAGTATCCTTCAAGTACTGCTGGATATCTAGTATAATTTAGTCCATTGTTACAAGTAAATCGGAGATATCTTAGAACCCTTATAATTACTTTCCAGTGTTCTACTCCTGGATTACTCGTATATCTACTTAATTTACTTATTGCATAAGCTATATCCAGACTAGTGCAGTTCATCAAGTACATTAAGCTTCCAATAATTTAGGTATACTCTAATTGAGAAATACTTTCATGTACATTTTTAGAAAGAAACAAATTAACATCCACAGGTGTTCTAGCAAGATGATCATCATTTTTGCTGAATTTGTCAAGTATTTTCTCAATGTAATGTGATTGTGACAAAGCATAACCTTCTGATGTTTTGATAATTTTCATACCAAGTAGTACATCAGCAATCCTCATGTCTTTCATGTCAAATGTTTATTCAAGATTTTCTTGGTAGTTTTGATCATGTCATTATTACTACCTATGATGAGCATATCATCCACATAAAGACATACTATTACATAACCTTTGTCTGTATTTTTAATACAAACATATTTGTCACATTCATTAATTTTAAATCCATTTGACATCATTGCCTTGTCAAATTTTTCATGCCATTGTTTTGCCGCTTGTTTTAAACCATATAATGATTTAACCAATTTACACACTTTCTTTTCTTTTCCTGGAATAGAAAATCCATCTGATTGTTCCACATAAATTTCTTCATTTGACTCACCATTTAAGAAAGTTGTTTTAACATCCATTTGATGAATTTATAGATTATACAAAGATTCAATGGCAATTAGCATTCTAATGGATGTTATTCTAGTAACTGGTGAGTATGTGTCAAATTAATCAAGAACTTTTTGTCTATATCCTTTAACCACAAGTATTGCCTTGTATTTGTCAATTGATCCACCTGCTTTCATTTTTCTTTTAAAAATCCACTTGTACCCAAGAGGTTTACAACCTGGTGGCAAATCCAACAATTCCCAAGTGTGATTTTGCAGGATGGATTCAACTTCACTATTTACAGCCTCTTTCCATAAAGGTGCTTCAGGACTAGACATAACTTCTTTGAAAGTTAAAGGCTCATTCTCTAACAAAAAAGTTAAAAAATCTGGACCAAAAGATTTTGAGGTTCTAGCACGTTTACTATGTCTAGGTTCCTTTTTCTTATTTTGATCTATCTCTTGCTCTCGTTCTTGATCATGACTAGTAATAGCATCATAAGATCTTTTATTAGTACTAGTCTCTTGTCTAGTTGTAACAACCCCAACCCATGATTTGTCGTTAAACCATGCATGATTAAGAATGCTTAATGAGTAATTAGGATGAAATTCTGAATTAATTGCATATGTCTATCTGTATATCATAGAAAGCTCTGATTGTCTTTCTGTTTCATTTTGCAAATTGAAGGCCTTATCGGCATCCGAACACGAAATTGATTTGGTTTCTGTGTTAGTTAGAATTTTTAGAATGTTATGGTAGGTTTAATTGAAATTCAATTTGGAACGGATTAAATTAGACTAATTAATGCTCTTTTGGGTAGATTAAGCCAAGGTTAATTAAACTTAATTAAGTTCTCTTAACTAAGCCTATATAAAGCTAATTTGACTCCATTAGATTATTTTACACCCTTATTTCATACACTTGAAGCTCAAACGTGGGAGAGAGAGAGAGAGAGAGAGAGAGAGAGATAAAGGAGAAATTGAGATCAAAAGCTAGAGAAAGGGGGAATTGTTAGGAATTGTTAGAGAATTGAAGAGAGTTTGGGAGTCTAAGCTTCTACACTTGTGAATTTAAGATTCTAGGTAAGAATTTTGTCCTTAAACTTTGTAATCAAGACTTTAGTGCAAGAATTCTAGAGAGTGAAGTGTATAAGCATGAGAATTGAGAGAATGCAACTTATATCATACATGCATGCATACTCCATGGATTTCAAGTGTTGATGTCAACTAATTCTCGCATGCAAAGACCTATGTTTGTTCAATTCTGGGAGCTCATTATGGTTTTGCACTTTAACACTTCATTTGTACATGTTTTAGAAGCCTTGAACCCAAGTGAACACATGCATGTTATGTTTGTAAAGAAGTGTGTTGTGTTTTGCACAATTGGCAAGCTTTTGGGCCTTAATTTTACGAAATTGCTTTCATTTTAAGAAATTATAAGTTTAAATATGTGTTTTCTCAACTTTGGGCTCAAAAATACGTTTTTTGAAAGGTTAAAGTTGGGTTTTGACGCTTGGAGGTGAATCTGGAAATTCCAGAATTTGACCTCACCACTCGAGTGACAGCTTCTCCTTTCGAGCGACCACCTTTGTTTTTGCATCTCCGCTTGAGCGACCAAAAGTTGGCTCGAGCATAAATTGCATGCTCCTAGAAGTTTCCATGTTTTGCAGACTGCTTGAGCGACAAGAGTTGCTCTCGAGCGAAGGCCTCAGTCTCACGCTCGAGCGACCGTCGAGCGTGCATCGAGCAAAAAAATCAAACAACTAGTACTTTTGCAAAGTTTACAGACCGCTTGAGCGAAGGAAGTTGCGCTCGAGCGACCACTCACATGTTTGGACGTCTGCTCGAGCGAAGTAAGTTGCACTCAAGCGATGCCCTTGTTTTCAGCATATTTGCCTAAGTGTTAAACAGCATGATTTGACATCCTTATTGCATTCCTAGGCCATAATTAAGACATAATAAGGAGGTTAAGACTTAGAAACACACTAAAAACGAAATGAAATAAGTTAAGTATTATCTGAGTGTGTGTTTCAATATATGTGTGTCTGTTATGTTTGTGTAAGTCACGCGCCACAAGTTATCTGATTCGTCTGCTCTATCTGTCTGCCTTGGAGCCATCTGTGAGTAATAACTTAGTAAAGCTATGTTTAACTTTATTTATTTTCTACAATAATATGTTCTATCTAATGAATGATTGTCGAATTTATGACAATGTATTCGTGGCATCCTTAGCATCATGTGATATCTGTTAGCTGTTACCCGGTATCCAAGGTTCCATCATGGAACTTAATATGTCTGCACTTTGTTACCCTTACCGGAGGCTCTATCATGGGGCTCAACATATCTATTCTCTGTTATCCAGATCCGGAAGTTCCTTTATGGAACTGGTTACTTATAACCATTATCTATTCTGCATCTATTCTATTAGCGCTAATGGATGTACCACGTATGATTAAGAATGAACTCTGTTTTTGTATATGATTTGAATGAGAATATGAATATGGATCTACTTCTATTTCTAGAATATATCTGAATTTTGATTTCTGAATCTGGTATGGACATCATTCATGAAAACTCTTTACTCTATTATTATTCACTAGGCTTTCGCTCACTCTATTATATATGTATGTAGGTGATCAGGCATGTGACCAGCCTCAGAGTTGATGACCTGAAGTTTTTGTTGTTAGCTATCCTTTGCGCCTTCTGAGGAGGTTCCGAATATTATGTGGTCATGTTTTGTAAACATATAAGACTTTGTTTTGTATAATGGGTTAAGTCCCCTTTTGGCTATATTTGTAATGAATGTGACGTAAGACTATTGTAATTATCAGGTCATGTATATGTATATTAATTTTTTAAAATTTCTGTCCCATGCATGTCTACACAACTCAATGGACTATGTATGTTTCTCTATTTGCTTCTGCTAACCCCTATATTTCATGACATTCAGGTCGGAGGCCTTTGGTGATTCAAGGATTACTGGCCGGTTACGATGCTAAACCTGTAGGAGCAGGTTTGGGTCGTGACACCAGTCTTATTAGGAAACACATGTTCAAAGAAAGATGCATTCGGAGATTCAATAATAGTATTTACATGCATTTCGGAATGTTCTGACTTATGAATCAAAAACCGATATGCACTACTATTCATGGCATAACTAATGAATATTCAACCAACAGTTTTAGGACTTATCTTAGTCCTTTTAGGACTAGGAATAGTCACTTTAGCCAAACATCTCCACACTTTTAAGTATTTGTAGGATGGTACTCTCCTATGCCACATTTCATAAGATGTTTGATTCACTTTCTTTCGGGGTACTTTATTTAGAATATAATTAGCAGAAAGTATTGCTTCTCTCTACAAGTTCTGAGATAATCCAAACTTATTAACATAGCATTCATCATTTCTTTTAAAGTCCAATTTTTCCTTTCAATAATTCCATTTTGTTGAGCCGAGTAAGGAGCGGTGGTTTGATGAATTATTCCATATTCTCTACAAAACTCACCAAAAGGTGATTCATATTCACCACATCTATCACTTCTTAATTTTTTAATTTTCTTACCAAATTGATTTTCAACTTCATTCTTATATTGAATGAAAGCTTCCAAAACTTCATCATTTGTTCGAATTAAATAAACATAACTATATCTAGTATAGTCATCTATGAAAGTGATAAAATATTTTTTCTCACCTCTAATTTGAATTGATTTAAAATCACAAATGTCATTATGAATTAATTCAAGTGGTTCCGTACTTCTTTCAATTGTATGAAAAAGAGCTTTGGTTAACTTTGCCTCAACACAAATTTCACATTTATGATTTAAATCAATGTCAAATTTAGGTAAACATTCTGTATTAATTCATCTACGCAAAGATCTATAATTAAGATGTCCTAGTCTACCATGTCACGAATTTGAAGACTCAAGCAAGTAAGAAGAAGATGTATTTTTATTAATAACAGATCATCACATTTATTTTGAAAAGGCAATCAGACGTGTAACCTTTTCCTACATACATCCCGTTTTTGGTAAGTACAAACTTGTCACTTTAAAAAACTAGCCCAAACCCATTTTCACTGAACAAAGATTCGGAAACAAAATTCTTGCGAATGTCCGGTACATGCAGCATGTTGTTGAGAGCGAGTTCCGTTTTATATGTCATTTTTAGAATAATCTTTCCTTATCCTTCAACTTTAGAAGTCGAGGAGTTGCCCATGAAAAGTTGTTCGCCGTTGTCCACTACAGAATAAGATGTGAACATCTTTTTATCGGCACAGATGTGACGAGTAACACCAATGTTCACCAACCATTCTTTAGGATTTCCGACAAGGTTTTCCTCAAAAACAACAGCAGAAAGATTTATGTCCTTTACACCATTGGAAATTTTGTCCACTTCGGTCATATTGGCTTGAGCAAGCTTCTTGCTTGATCTTCCTTTGCCTTTGCGCTTGCTTCGGCAATCTTTGGCCCGATGTCCCTCTTTGTCACAGATGTAACATTTGCCATTGAACTTGTATCTCTTAGCTTCCCCTTCTTTAGAGCCTTGTGCAAAACTTTCTCCAGAATACTTCCGTTTCTTTGCTTTTGGAGCATGTTCCACCACATTTACCTTAGACTCCATTGGATGCTTACCAGCCCACTTCTTAGAATTGCGGTTGTCCTCCTCAATCCTCAAACGCACAATTAATTTCTCCAAATTCATTTCTTTGTGCCTTTGTTTGAGGTAGTTCTTGAATTCTTTCCAGTCTTATGGTAATTTTTCAATTAAGGCAGTAACTTGGAAGAATTTACTGAGGGACATGCCTTCTGCATGAATGTCATGCAGAATGAGTTGGAGATCTTGAGCTTAACTGATCACAGTCTTAGAATTAGTCATCACAAAATCCAAGAATTTGCCAACCACAAATTTAGGAATTTGCCAACAACAAATTTCTTTGAGCCAGCATCTTCTGTTTTGTACTTTTTCTCCAAAGGCTCCCAAAGTTCCTTTGTTGTCTTGATAGGGCTGTAGACATTGTACAATGTGTTATCAAGTCCGTTCGAGATGTAGTTTTGGCAAAGGAAATCAGCATGCAGGCATCGACCGTAGCAACCACTTGTCGGTCGATTTCATCCTCTTTCAGAGTAGGAGCATTCTCATGGAGAAAACGTGTCAGGTTAAAAGTAGTAAGATAGAACAGTATTTTCTGCTACCATCTTTTAAAATCAGTTCCTAAGAACTTCTCTGGTTTTCACCATGATTGACTTGCACAGTCACAACAGGAGAGGGGGTTGGAGCAATTGCTGTCTCCATACCAGTGTTAGTTTGACTGGTTTTAGTAGCCATGAATTCTAAATTATAAAACAAATTATAATTAGAATTTTTATACTACACAGAAAATTTAAACCACAAACACGTAATTTAATTTTGTAAAAATAAAAGAAACAAGAATTGTAACTTTTATTTCCAATTAATTTGAAAATAAAATTTTATTTAAACAAATTAATTCTACATAGAAAAATATTTCTGTAACACTTCAAAAATTAAAATACTAAAAACAAAATTTTAATTAATGAAGACTCAGAAATTATTTCTGAAAAACCAAAATTAATTTCTGACTAATTTCACAAATGAATATTCTGAATTTGTTAATGATAACCAGTATATTACTACTAGTTGTCAAAGAAAATAAACAGTATATTACTACTATTTGTCAAACAGTATATTATTACTATTTGTATTTTTCAACCAGAATATTAATTTGTATAGACATAGAAAATAATTTTTGTAAGAAGAAGAAAGGAAGGAAAGAAAACAAACGAAAAATTCTGTATAAACGGAATAATTTGAATCTGTCTTAAGATTGTTGGAACAATCTTCTGTGTAAAATAAATACCTTGAAACCAAATCAAACGAATAAAATAAATTACTTACATAATTTATTTACTGAAACGAATAAGTACAAAATTGATCAAGTCGAGTGTGTGGCACTCTGTCCTTAAGACAGATTCGCCCCGCTTAGATGCTTACGGATAAATGGTGTCTATATCCCAAGATACAATGATCTACACAGATTGTTGTAGCACTCCAAACAATCTATACTGTGAACCAGAACCTGTGTTCTATACTTTCAAAATTTTCTCTAAAAAACTAGTATGAAGAATAATGTAAAAAGAGAGCAAAACTGGGAAGATAAATGAATTTTCTAGATGTAGAAATGTACTGGAATGATCCAGTATTTATAGGCAAGAAATGCCTATTCAGATAGTCCAAATAGGTCTGAAATAAGAACCGAACAGGTTCCATTCAAATTGAATAGATACATAATTTAAACTGAACAGGTGCGGTGCAAATTTTTCAAATCTATTTGATTTGCTGGAAAATGTGGAAGGAAATTTTAGACCAGAAGAGGCACAATTTTTGACAGAAAATTTGAATTCAAATTTAGCACAAAATTTGAATTAATTTCATTTAGAAATTCAAATAATTTTCTAGCGAGAATTTTGGAAAAATTTAATATTAAGACCGACCCAACCCACACCCGCGCCCGGTGTAATACCCAAGTTTTAAATATGATTATTTTATTGGATAGATTAGTAATTAAATTAATTTATATGGGTCATTTATTAATATCAAAGAATTAGTTATGAGATGGCATTATATTTCCTATTCCTTAGATGGGTAATTTTGTAACTTTGCGAAATTAGGTTAATAAGCCCACCTATTGTGGCTTTAAGTCTTGGAGAACAAACAAAACAGAGGCTGTGAATTGCTCCATAGGCGGCTAGGGTTTGAGAAGGTAAAAGAAAAAAGAAAAGAAAAAGAGAAGAGAGGCTTGTGCTGCAGAAAGGGTTTGGAAGAGTTGAAGGTGAAGGCAGCAAGCAAGGGTTTGGAAAAGTTTAAAATTAAAGAAAAGAAACCCAAACCAAGGAAGAGGGGGGATTCATAAAAGTGGTGGTTTTGCTTTATTCATCACTTAGGTAAGATTTATTTTATTGTATTCCTATCTATGATTTTAGTGTTAATATATCGATAGATGATTTTATGGGCATATATGATTAAATAGATATATTGATATAGTCTATGTTGGGGGTCTCAATTTTGCTCAATTTTAGAGTGTATTTTGCATCCCATTTGGGTGGTTCATATTTTGAGATTGATATGTGATGGGTTAAGTTTAATGGTGGTGTATTTGTGGGATACACGATTGACTACAAGCAATTACAAATTGTTACGTGTATATAAACAACAATAGAATAATATGGGTTGAGAATTTCCGAAACCGTAATGGCTTTGTTTTGATGCTAAATTGTGGGAGTTCCTAATAGACTATTGGGTTAATTTATTCTATTGTTGTTACAAGAAGAGATGGATGGATGCACATAATAATTGTTTATGCGGTGTAATATTTTATTAGGTTTGTGAGATTGAGGTGGATCTTGGTAAATTGAGATTAGCTTGGAAAATATTATTTTAGCTGTTTGAAGGTAAGTAACCCTCTATCACTGTTGGTTTATTTTTAATCCTATCGAATCGTTTAAAATCATAAATATTTATTCGTAGCTTTCCTGTTCTCTTAAAATAAAATATGGGTCAAGTATAAAACAACATCGAATATTATTATGAAAATTATTTGAATATTCGGTGAAACTATTCTGAAAATTATACTAAACGTTTATTCTGAAAATATCGAATGTTTTATTTAAAATTTGTGTATTGTGTGAATTTTGAACATCACTCTAGTCTGACTATGATTTGGACCCTAGCCAATGGGGGTTATTTATTGGCACAGAAACTAGTTTCTTTTGGGGCTTTACCACCGGCCTATGTGTGGTTCTGGGCCTTGTCACGGGCTATGTGACCGTAGTCAATAAGACTTGGGTTTTGTGAATCAAATCATCGAACCATCTGAATATCGAACCATCGATTTGAACAACGAATTACTTTGAATTATCTTATTGGCTTTTCATTTAAAATGTATTGTACATTGTTTATTTTTAGCTATAAAACCACCTTACAAATAATTGTTCATTTATTGAACTATAGAAATAAAATTATATTTATTGGTTATCGATTTATTTATTTATTTTTGTATACTTGATCCAGCTAGCAGTGATGGTTGGTTATTTACTGGGCTATCTAGCTTACCCTTATTTTTTTTTCAGATTCTGAAGAGTAGAGCTGCGCGGGATCTTTTTTTTACATGTGGGAGTGCCGAGAGTAGGACCATGATTTAAGTACTTGGATTATTGTTTTGTTAGTGGATTAAATTAGTGGATTTGGTGGGCATTTTCATATGAGAACTATTTATTTTTATGGATTCTGGCATTATGACAATTAAGGATTTAATTTGAGTATTTTATTTTGTGGGTTATGTGATTGGATTCTTAGCCTTGCATGCTCACTTATATGAGTGTGCGGCGTTGTCACAGAGCTTGGGGCGTGACACCCGGCCAGACAGCGGCGGTGGCACGTGCGTGTGTGGTGGTTTGAGCCAAAGCCTACTTTGTCCATAACTCCTCCCTTCTACAAACTTGGGGTGCCTCTCGGGGCCCAACCTAAGTTTGTCCACCTGGAACTTATATATATACACAAGCTCTCTTAAAGTTTCAATGTGGGACAAACATTATAAGGAAACCCACATTTTATTCTTTAATTGTCCATTCCACGAACCTAAAAATGACGTTAACTTCTCATTCACTCATAAATGATTTTGATGAACTGTTTGTACTGTGTGACTTGTCATGCGGTAAGGAACACGTCACCTTTTTAGATCCACCCGAAAAGACATGTGGGCCCCACTTAAATTCGGGCTCAAAGTTGGCCCAAAATAAGCCTATAAAAAACCATAATTCCAACAAGAAGTTTGGGCATTGAGTTCACTAAGGTGGGTAACTGATTCAATACGTTGCCTTGATTTTTGACCATGGGTTGAGGCGATACATTCACTAATAGATAGCGCGGGTTGGGTTTGTTTTTTGGTCTATGTTGGGGGGTCTATGGTTAGCCCAAAATCAAGTCGTCTTTAATAAAAATGTTGGGATTACTGAGAAGATTGTGAGGTAAGCTTGTGATTTGCTACAAGAGTTTAGGCAAGCAAAGGAGTGGTACAAGGTCCAGTACAAGGCCCTCATCTATGTCACATTCCACTACGATGGCCAAGGACAAAGCTACATAGGGTTCATGGGGCATGTGCCCCTTCATTTTTTAAAAATTACACTTTTATCTCTAATTAGAAATTTTTTTATTTAACTCCTTGTAAATTTTTAAATATGTTTTAAAATGTTTGTATCTTATCTTTCTTCTCTCTTTCTTTTTAATAAATTCCTAATAATTTAACATTATAAATGTTTTATTTTATCAAAATATTCTCTTATAATTATTTCTATCACCCTCATTTGTCTCTTGTTTTCCTCCACATCTATCTTATTGTTTTTTTTTTCCTTTGTTTTTTTGTATGCATGTTATTACATTTTAAATTGTGATTACAATCATATTTAGTAATTAAAATAGCACATAAAAAAACATCGGTTAATTAAAACATATCTAAGGCACATAATTTTGACATCATGTTAATCTTTCGTCATTTTATCAGCAAACAAAAATTAGATTTGGATAAGTTTTGTAATTAATATTGCAAAGGATAAATGGTGCCCCCCATGAATCATTGACAATGGCAACCTCCGAGTGTAGGTGTCTTCAAGCTTAACTTTGATGGTGTTGTTTTTGGGTGAGGAAAAGCTATTGGGGTTGGGGTGATTGTTCAAGGTCAACATGGGCAAGTGATTCGGCATTATCAGAGAGGCTCTAACAATGGATGGATACAGATTGTGCGGAGCTTGTGCGGCCGCAAGGGCGGTGGAGTTTGCCTGAGAGTTAGGATTGGGAATGATAGAGTTAGAAGGTGACTCACTGAATATTGTGAAGGCTTTCCAAGAAAATGGACAATTAGTATCTCCTTTTGGACATATTATTCAAGGTGTGATTGGATTGAGTGGAGGATTTCAGAGATTCTATTGCTCACACATCTTAAGAGAATGAAATAAAGTTGCTCATGAATTGGCTCGGATGGCTCAACATGCACTTGGGTTGAAGGTTTGGATGGAAGAAGTTTACTCTGAGTTATCTCATCTTGTTATGGATGAAACTTTGTAGCTAGTTTGGTTCTTGTTTAGCCCATTAAAAAAAAACTATTTAAGTTATTTATTTTTCTATTTTATCCAATTACTAACTATCATCCATATTTTAACAAAAACTGACATCTAAGGACTATGTGGTATTAACTAATTGATCACTCCTGTATACTTTTAATTGGGAGGTTAATGAGTCAAGTCTTGCTAAAGGTAAGAACTAAATTTTTTCCCCTATTATGGAAATTTTGTTATATTGAGTTGATTTCCTTCCATTAGGGAATGACACTTCAATAATATGTTAAGTTTCATGAAAGAACTATCATAATAAAAAAATAAAAATAAAAAATTATGAAGATTCTCCATTTTTGATTAATTTGTAGTGTTTTATTGTATATTATGCAATCACCTTTGGATTAGTTTAATGAAACTTTTCTTGATATTTATTTCACGAACCGTAACATTATCCATGACCCTTCTCCATACTCCACCAAACTCTATTTCATGATTCACATCCCAAGCCCATAATAATGATTTGAACCGTTATCTTGTAAGCCCAACACTAAAGATGAGTTGTAGAAAAAATAAGTTTCATTAAACATCAGTAGACACATAAACAAATTACATTTTGTTTCTTTTAAACGGATAGTAACTGTGAGTTTAAACTTAAACTGTCAATTTTATAAAATCAAAATATTATTTGTTCATATATTCATCAATATCCAACGAAACTGATTTCTTGCATATGTGATTTTCACTATAACGTTTACGATATGAATAGTTTGAATCATTGTTGTAAGTCCAAAGTGAGGCTTACAAAATGAATATATGGAGAGATATAAAAGATATATAGTGGTATGGAAAAAAATCAAGACTTAATAATTGTCTAATGTAATTCTCTACATATATGTATACTAACATCTGGCACAAGTGATGAGTACGTGTGCAATTCAAGTAGATAAGAAGAAACAAAAATAAAAAATAAAAAAAGCAAATGTACTAATATCATAATATGTAACTGTTTGCACCATAAATAAATTTTCCGTCGAATATAACTAGGTTTAAATTTTCTATTACTTCTTCTTCTTCTTCTTCTTTTTCTTCTTCTTCTTCTTCTTATTATTATTATGCTGAAAAATCTTGGAGATTAAAGAGAAGTTAAGACAAGTTTTGAAGGTTCGAAGGATGGAAGACACATGGCATTGCAAGAAAGATGGAAGATTTAGGAAGTTAAAAGTAGTTATTTAAGTACTGGTTAATGAAAGTTTTTTCCTTCTTTTTTTCTATAAATTGCCATTAATGGCTCTATTGTAAGACACCAACAAATCAATACATGCCTTGATTTTTGTTTCTTTTCTATCCTAGGAGTAGATCTAATCTACATAGGAGTAGTTTAAACCTAGATAGGAATAGTCTTAATGTACTTTACTTGTATTTGACTGTTCATTCAATCATTTACAACATCATATTCTTCTTCTTTCTTTCTCTTTTTGTTGTTTGTATTGCCATTATTTTTATTCCAAGGAAGTCCTTGAACTTTCAAGGCATAAGACCTCAACACAATTGCTTGATCATTGTGTTGTTTGGTGAAATTTTGGTAAAACTCTATCAAGCTAAGCCTAACAAAAATTTTACTAACAATTTTTGGCACACGTAGTAGGACATAGTGGAAAAAAATGTTACAAACAAAATATCAAGAAATTATGCCATCAAGTGGCATGTTTACATCTTGTGCACCTATGGATGCAAACCAGCAATAGAGTGGCAATGTTCTAATGGGTATGAATTATTATAAGAATGCCTCATCTTCCATGTATAATGATTCTACGGCTTGTTGCCAACATAATGGCATGACATATGAAATGGAAAGAATGATTCGGCATTGTGAGGATGAAATTTATTAGTACAAGAGTGAAATTTTGGCCCTACAAAAAATAATTAATTCTGTTGATTGGAAAAAATTTCAAATAATTTCATCACCGCCATATTATTTGATGCAAAAAGATATTGTTAGAAATTTTGGTTTTATAGGTTTATTTTGGGCCAATTTGAGCCCAAATTTAAGTGGTGCTCACATGTCTTTTGAGGTGGGTCTAAGTGGTGACGTGTTTCTTGCTGCATGGCATGTCACACGGTGAAGAGGGTTCGTCAAAATCATTTATGGGTGAATTGAAAGTTTACATCGTTTTAGGTTTCGTAAAATAGGAAGTTGAAGAGACAAATGTGGATTATCTTGTTTTGGTTGTCTCACATAGAAATAATAAGAGAGTTTGTATGGGTATATAAGCTATAGGTTGACATACCTAGGATGGGCCCCAAGGGGTACCCTAAGTTTAAGGAGGGGAGTTATGGACAAAGTGGGTTTGACCCAAATCCACCACATGCGCACCGCCGCCGTTCGGCCGGTCACAGGTGTGTGGTGTGGGTTGAGTCCTAACTTTAATTTTTTTAGACAAAATTCATTTGAATTTTTTCAAATTCTTGCTGGAAAATTTAAATTCCTAACGAATTAATTCAAACTTTTGTGCCAAAATTCGAATTCGAATTTTTGCTTCCCATAACAGTGCCACTCTGGTCGCCTCTCTTCATTTTCTGGCGGTTCAAGATTAACACACCTGTTTGAAGGGTTTTCTGCCCTTCCAAACAAACACCTCTGTGCCTATAAATACAAGATCGTTCAGCAGATTGAATTCATCCACTTCCTTTCCGTTTTTCTTTCTTTTCTACTTCTGTTCTTCATATTAGTTTATAGAAATTTAGAGAGTGCAGAACTCAGATTCTGGTTCGCAAGACGGATTCTTTGTAGTGCTACAATAATCTGTGATATTAATCATTGTATCTTGAGAGATAGACGCCATAATCTGTGAGCGCCTGTGCGGTGGTGAATCTGTCTTAAGGACAAAGTATCACACACTCGACTTGATCGTGTTTTTGCTATTCCAACTTTTCGATACAAGAACTTCTTGTAAGTACTTTATTTTCTTTGTTTGAGTTTTATTTTATACATAGAAGATTGTTCCAACAATCTTAAGATAGAGTTGAATAGAGTTGAATTATTCTGTTTATATATAATTTTTCATTTCTTTCCTTTTCAAAATTCTTTTGGGTTTGTGTTACAGAAATTATTTTTTGTATGAAGTTTTCAGAAATTAATTCTGAATTTTCAGAAATAATATTCTGGGTTTCCATTAATTAAAATTCTAATTTTCAGTATTTTAATTTTTGAAGTTTTACAAAAATAATATTCTATGTGGAATTAATTTGATTAAATAAAAGTTTATTTTTAAATTAATTTGAAATAAAAGTTACAATTTTGTTTCTTTTATTTTTTACAAAATTATATTCTGTGTTTTATATTAATTTTCTGTGTAGTATAAAATTCTAATTATAATTATGTTTTATAATTTAGATTTCATGACTACTAAAACTGTTCAAACCTCTAATCTGACCGGTGTTACAACTGCCCCAATCCCTCCTACTATTGTGACAGTGCCGGTGAATCACGGGGAACAGCTAAAAAAGTTTTTAGGAATTGACTTTAAAAGATGGCATCAGAAAATGCTGTTCTATCTTACTATTTTAAATCTTTCCTTCATGAGGATACTCCTGTTCTGAAAGAGGATGAAATCGATCGACAAGTGGTTGCTGTGGTCGATGCTTGGAAGCATGCAGATTTCCTTTGTTGCAACTATATCTTGAATGGGCTTGATAATACATTGTACAACGTTTATAATCCTATTAGGACGGCAAAGGAATTATGGAAGTCATTGGAGAAAAAAAATATAAAACAGAAGACATCGACTCAAAGAAATTTATAATGGGCAAATTTGTAGATTTTGTGATGGTTGATTCAAAGATTGTGATCAGCCAAGTTCAGGATCTCCAACTAATTCTGCATGACATCTGAGAGGGTAATTTTTGGGAAAAATTGGGCCGAGCTGCGAGTTGGGCTTTGTGGCCCAAAGTACGAAGGACCAAGTAAAAAGGCCGTAATGATTACTCTGGCCCAATAAGAATGCAAAAGGTTACTCCGGCCCAGGAGAGGCAAGGTTACTCCGGCCTAGGAGAAACAAAGTTACTCCGGCCAGGGAGGTAAAATTACTTCGGCTCAGGAATTATAAAGATACTTCGGTCCAAGAACGACTTAGAGTTATGCCAGTCTAGGAGTCATACCGGCCGAAAGTCATTGGTTTGGTCTAAGACCGTAACATTGGTTGTACATGAGAAAACCGAGATAAGGATAGAGTTAAAGGTGGAACCGAACTAAGAATAGTTCGGTTTACGCGGTGGCTCTGCATAGCCAAGCTTATTTCGGTCATATAGTAGTTCGGCCAGAGTAAAAACCATCCCACTTGGTTTAAGTAGTGGGGGAGGGTGTAAAACGATAAGCATTATCCTTAGGAGTATGAATCCTAGGAGGACTCTGCATGGAGGAATAACAGTCCTACTAGGATTGTGCCACAGGAAAACTTATAAAAGCTCACAAACATCACCTTGGATGAGGTAATTTGACACAACACAATTTTGCTTTTTGAGAACATAGAGCTTTGTCTATTTGTCAAGCCCACTGACTTAGGCATCGGAGAGGTTTCCGGCACACACCCGCCGGCTAGCTCACGTTTGTGTTTTCAGGTGACAAAGCGACGTCGTACGGAGGAGCGTGGATTTGGTCAACAGGATTATACGAGAAGGCGTATTTTTTTCCCGTACAATTGGCGCCGCCTGTGGGAAGAACAGACAAGAACAAAAACCTCTTGACTAAGCTTCTCCTTTTCTCAATCAATGGCACACATTGAAGAACTACAGCAGTCCGCCGTCGATGGGCTAACTCCAGATGGGGGCGCAAGGCGTGAAGGATTGCCCTCTGTCCCTCCCATGGCGGACTTGGAGCCCCAACAACATAACTCCAGACGGGGTGGCAGGGGAAGGAGGAATAACAGCCCTCGTCACTCTCAAAGTCCTGACAGGCAAAGGAGGAGGATTGATCCTCAAGCCCTGGAAGATCGCGTAAAGGAGCAAGATGAACTAATTCGGAAGATGGCGGCGGACATGGAGGCTTTGAAACGCCAGATGAAGATTAAAGATGTGGCGACAGGAGAGGGGCGCAAGCACAAGACGCCCCCTCGCCACTCAGAGAATCGTAGTAGAAATACTACACCCTCCCAATGAGGGAGCAGAAGCCTCAGGACAGGCGACACTCATTCCTTATCTTCCAGGACTCGTCACTCCAGGTCTGAGAGGACGAGATCCGAAAGATCATACACTGAAGGAAGCACGTATTGGCCTTCGCACTCACACCAAACCAGATCTAGACAGACAGAGCTGTCCAGGTCATCTGACTTACGAACCGTTCTCGAAGAAAAAGCACGATGCAAGGAGGATGCCAGGGCGCGAGATCCACACAGAGTTTCTGCCTTACAGCGGTTGGCTCCTCGGACGCATGGAAGCGTCGAGGTTGGAATGCCAATACCGCGCCCAGCATACGAACCAACGGACAAAGCCTTAGCAAGACTACAGACTTCGCCATTTGTTCCAGCAATTGAAAACGCACCCCTACCATCAGGCTTCCTTCAGCCGAAATTCACTACGTATGAAGGGAAGACGGACCCGTATTCACACTTGAGCCACTTTCGCCAAGTCATGGCTGTGTACAGGCGAAACGAGGCCTTAATGTGTATACTCTTCCCATCAAGCCTTGGCGACCTAGGCTTGACTTGGTTCGAAAAACTTCCAGAGGGCAGCATAGCCTCCTGGGCTCAACTGGCAGAAGCATTTGTAACAAGGTTTCGAACAAACACTAAAACGCCGGTGGAGATAGACCAGTTACTCTCCATCGACATGGGGGATAAAGAGACCCTTAAATCCTACAACAGTCGCTACTGGGAAACATTCAATCAGATTGGGGACTGCCCCACCAATCTTGCCATTGCGCAGTATAAAAGAGGCCTTCCAGTAGGGAACAGACTAAGGGATTCGATCACCATGACGCCACCCCTCACCATGGAGGCCCTGATGGAAAGAGTGCATCAGCACATCAGGGTAGAAGAGGATGGCGCACGTGCCAAAGCAAAATCTAGTGCAACCGCGGTACTAGAAAAGAAGACCCCAGCAAAGGTCAATGCAGTAGATCGACAGAATAAAAACGGGCGTGGCAAACGAGATAACGGAGAAGACCCAGACAAAAGATGGTTGAGAATCCGCACTGCCATAACAACGGTGTTCAAAAAACCAATATATCGGATTCTAAGCGAAATAAGAGATGAGCCTTTTGTCAAGTGGCCAGCCAAGCTAGGGGAAGCTCAGAAAGACTACGACGACAGATCACGGTGCACCTTCCACAAAGAAAAGGGGCACCGAACTGAGAATTGCACACCGTTAAGACAACACTTGGAAGAGTTGGTGGCAGCAGGCCACTTGGACAAATATATTGAAGGAGGGACGCAACCAGCCCTACAAGATCATAATAACCATCCTAACAGAATGCCAATCGACGCACCGCCTCAAGGTATTATCAATGTCATACATGGAGTTTTTGAACCTGAGCGCGTATGCGAGCTCAGAGGATCAATTAAAAAGGCTGAGCACTTTAGAGAAGTGCTAGGTGCCCAACCAGCCACCAAGAAAGGGAAGACAGAGGCAACAAACGTCATGTCTTTTTCGGATAAAGACCTGGATCGAATATACTGTCCTCACAATGATGCTCTGGTTGTCACTCTCCGAGTCAAAAATTTTGACGTCAAGCGGATTCTGATTGACCAGGGTAGTTCATGTGAGATCATGTACTACGAAACATTCAAACAGTTGAAGCTACAAGACAAAGACTTGGCACCTGCAGTTTCTCCCCTAATTGGATTTAACTCCATGCCAGAGTGGCCCGTCGGCAAAATAATCCTTCCAGTCCGAGCAGGAAGCGTAACAAAACAAGTGGAGTTCTGGGTATTGAAGGTCCCCTCCACTTACAACATCATCCTGGGCAGAACATGGGTGCATGCCATGCGATCGGTGGCGTCATCTTACCACCAAGTAATGAGGTTCCCCAACGACACCGGTATAATTGAAGAAGTCTATGGAAATCAGATCATGTCAAAGCAATGTTTCGCCACGGTGAATGGCAGCCGCGCTGCCAAAGGATATGTTCATTCGGTGGAAGAACCAGAAAGTAATGAACTATTCGCGGACGTCGGTAAAGAGGCTAATCAGAAAGCGGTGGAGGACTTGGTGGAGGTTAAAATAGATGAGAAGAACCCGGATAAGTTCTTCTTGCTTGGCTCATCGTTGTCCAGCGCTGAGAGATTAGAGGTCTTGGAATTCTTGACCTCTAACATCGAAGTGTTTGCCTGGACGCCCTACGACATGCCAGGCATTGATCCAAACTTCATCAGTCACCAACTCAATGTCCACACATCCGCCAGACCAGTCATACAACGCACACGCAGATCGGCACTCCACCACGCCGAAATAGTGGCAGAAGAAGTAGGTAACCTACTGGAGGCAGGAGCAATTAGAGAAGTGCACTACCCAAGATGGATCTCCAACACAGTCGTAGTGCCAAAAAAGAATGGTAAATGGCGTGTCTGCGTCGACTACAAAATGGTCAACAAGGCCTGCCCAAAAGATAGCTTTCCTCTACCAAGGATAGATCAACTGGTGGACCTAACGGCAAGGCATAACCGACTTAGCTTTCTGGATGCATACAGAGGCTACCACCAGATCGCCATGCATGAACCAGACCAGGAGGTCACATCCTTCACAACACCAAGGGGATTATATTGCTACAAGGTCATGCCCTTTGGCCTAAAGAACGCAGGGGCGACATTCCAACGGATGGTCACCAAGATGTTCGAACCATTGTTAGGCAGAACAATGGAGGCTTACATCGACGACATGGTGGTCAAAAGCAAGGATGAGAATGACCATCTTAAAGACCTAGGCGAGATGTTCCAGATCTTGAAGAAACACAAGTTGGGCCTCAATGCGTCCAAATGCGCATTCGGAGTTGGATCTGGCAAATTCTTGGGCTTCCTTGTGACCAACCGGGGTATAGAAGCAGACCCTTCTCAGATTAAAGCAATCCAGGAGTTGGAGAGACCAAACTCAGTCAAAGAAGTGCAGCATCTCACTGGTATGGCGGCTGCGCTCAACCGGTTCATACGCAGGTCATCAGACAGACTACGACCATTCTTCCAAGCTTTAAAAGCCAAGTTTGAGTGGGATAAAGAATGCGACCAAGCTCTGGAAAGCTTGAAGGAGTACATGTCTTCCCCACCACTACTTGTTACTCCAGTACCTGGTGAAGAACTCTTTTTGTACCTGGCAGTCTCTCAGCACGCAGTTAGCGCAGTGTTGGTTCGTGCAAAAGGAATACAACACTTGCCCATCTTTTATGTCAGCAAGACATTATTGGGAGCCGAAACAAGGTACTTGCCCTTAGAGAAACTAGCATTAGCATTAATGATGGCATCCAGAAAATTGACACACTACTTTCATGCCCACACCATAGTCGTCCTCACAGCTTTTCCACTAAAAGCTTTGTTTGAAAGGGCGAACTTTTCTGGGCGAATCTTAAAGTGGGCAGTAGAGTTGGGACAATTCGACATCAAGTTCCAACCCAAGACCGCAATAAAAGCCCAATCTTTGGCAGACTTCGTCGCAGAGTTTACTCCTGGAAGTCATCATATCTGCCCAGTCGACCTAACTGACACAACCGAACTAGGGACGGAAGTTGACGCCGGAATAGCGCAACCCCTAGTAGAGGGTAGTCAATCAAGCACCAAGGCAGACCATACTAAGGACAACAAGGAAGAGACAAACAAAGGCTCACCAACAGTTCAATCAAAGGACGAAGGGCAGACAGCAAACATGGACATTGAAGAAAACACCATCCTTGACCCCACGACATCATCTGACCCCTCCACTTGCTGGAAGTTATTCGTTGGAGAGATGTGGAAGCTCTTTGTGGATGGAGCATCCAACCGGCATGGTGCAGGACTTGGCATAGTCCTCATCTCCCCAGACGGCCTGGTTATAGAGCAAGCAATCAATCTTGGCTTCCCAGCATCCAACAATGAAGCGGAGTATGAGGCGCTTCTTGCAGGACTCAAGTCAGCACACTACATGAAGGCCACCGAACTAATGGTTTACAGCGACTCACAACTGGT
Source organism: Camellia sinensis (assembly GCF_055761805.1). Lineage (NCBI taxonomy): Eukaryota > Viridiplantae > Streptophyta > Magnoliopsida > Ericales > Theaceae > Camellia > Camellia sinensis. The sequence continues at coordinate 108,152,768 of NC_138962.1, forward strand.
GGTAAACCAAATTTCTGGCGATTACGAAGCAAAGGATGACAGAATGGCCAAATACCAAGAGCTGGTCAGAACAGAGATCAAAAAGTTCAAGGTAGTAAGGATAGAACAAATTGGCAGGGAGGAAAACAGCAGAGCAGACGAACTAGCAGGCTTTGCCTCGATGGCAGATGCATCTACCCCTCATCCATTGCTCATCGACTACTTACCAAGACCAAGCATAGAAGACCCCGAAGCAGAAGAGGTATGTTGCGCAGAACTAGGCCCCTCTTGGATGGATCCCATCATCCTGTTCCTAAAAGACGGCATCCTACCAGAAGAGAAAAAAGTGGCCAACAGAATAAGGGCAAAGTCGCAGCGATTTTGGCTATTTCCATCTTTGACATTATACAAGAAGTCATTCTCAGGGCCTTACCTAAAGTGCGTTCATCCCAGCAAAGTAGAAGCATTCTTGTTTGAAATACACGAAGGAGTATGCGGAAGCCATCAAGGGGGAAGGTCGCTAGCTTACAGGGCCATTTCGCAAGGTTATTGGTGGCCATACATGCAGGCAGATTCAGAGAAATATGTGAAGAAGTGTGAAAAATGCCAGAAATTCGCACATCAAATACATCAACCAGCCAGAGAACTCCTACCATTGACTAGCCCATGGCCTTTTGCAATGTGGGGTTTGGACATCGTAGGACCACTCCCAACAGCACCCGGCGGCAGGAAGTTCTTTTTCGCGGCAACAGACTACTTCACAAAGTGGGTGGACGCAGAAGCATTAGCATCAATCAAAGAAAAAGATGTGAAGAAGGTCGTTTGGCAGAATATCATTACTCGGTTTGGCATACCAAAAGCCCTAATCTCAGACAATGGTACTCAGTTCGACGGCAGGATATTCAGAAGCTTTTGTGAAGAGTACAAGATAGAATTCTACAATTCTACACCAGCATATCCACAAGCAAATGGGCAAGCAGAAGCATCAAACAAAGTCGTCTTGGATGGACTAAAGAAACGGCTAGAAAAGGCAAAAGGCAAGTGGGCGGATGAACTTCCTCATGTTTTATGGGCTTACCGCACCACACCTCGGCGATCAACAGGAGAAACGCCATTCTCCTTAGCCTACGGAATGGAAGCAGTAATCCCACTGGAAGTTGGCCTCCCCACAATTCGAAGCGAAAACTTTGATCCAGACTTGAATGGAGATGCCATAACATTGGAACTTGACCTTGCAGAAGAAAGAAGAGAAAGAGCACTAGTTCACATCGCCGCATACCAACGAGAGTTGATCAGAAAATACAACAAAAAAGTGCATCCAAGACAATTCAAGATAGGCGATTGGGTACTGCGCAAAGTAATGGGAAACACCTTGATCCCAGGAGATGGAAAGTTAGGGCCAAACTGGGAAGGTCCTTACAAGGTGGTTGGGTTAGCAGGCAAAGGGGCATAGCACCTAGAAGACAAAGATGGCAAGGCAATCCCTAGGCCATGGAATACGGCCAATCTTAAGTTGTTTTACTTTTAACTTTTCTTTTTCAAACATATGTAATTTTTTCTTTCTTTCTTCAATAAAACAAGCAATTCTTTTTAGCACAAGTTGTCCTTTGTAAAAGTTAGCTTTAGTAAAGATTAGGTATATTGCAGGCATTCTATTCTAAGTTAGCTGGAAAAACTAACTTAGAGGTTGGCTGGATTAAACCAACACCCTTCCTAAGCCCAGGATAAGGATCCAGGCTGCAGGACGTTTTGGTCGGAATAACCAAACATTATTCTAAGTTAGCTGGAAAAACTAACTTAGAGGTTGGCTGGATTAAACCAACACCCTTCCTAAGCCCAGGATAAGGATCCAGGCTGCAGAACGTTTTGGTCGGAATAACCAAACATTGTTCTAAGTTAGCTGGAAAAACTAACTTAGAGGTTGGCTAGAATGAACCAACTCTTTTCACTCTCCAGCAGAAGTAAGGGAATCGCTGAAGAATGGTTGGCTAGAATAAAACCAACTCTTATTACTCTCCAGCCGAAGTAAGGGTATGGCTGAAGAGTGGTTGGCTGGAATAAACCAACACTTGTTACTCTTCAGCCGAAGTAAGGGAATGGCTGAAGAATGGTTGGCTGGAATAAACCAACACTTGTTACTCTTCAGCCGAAGTAAGGGTATGGCTGAAGAGTGGTTGGCTGGAATAAACCAACACTTGTTACTCTTCAGCCGAAGTAAGGGAATGGATGAAGAGTGGTTGGCTGGAATAAACCAACACTTGTTACCCTTCAGCCGAAGTAAGGTTACGGCTGAAGAATGGTTGGCTAGAATAAAACCAGCTCTTATTACTCTTCAGCCGAAGTAAGGGTATGACTGAAGAAGTGGTTGGCTGGATTAACCAAAAATCTGTGTACTCCTCAGCCGCAGTAATTATGTCGGCTAAGAAGTGGTTGGCTGGTAAGCATAGTTTAACAAGTAAAAACCGAAATAGAAGTTGGAGTATTAGAAGGCATTACAAAGTACAGGCATACATATCAGAACCGGAATAAGAGTCCAACAAAATTTTCATTCATTGAAAAGCAAGTACAAGAGGAACATAGCCCGGTTACAAAGAAAAGGTAACAAAAAAGGAGAAAAAATCAGGAAAAAAGTTCTTCAATTTCGGCATCAAAAGCCGCATCACCATCAACTTGGAGACCGGTTTCAAGAGGAAGTTCGCTCTCGGTTGCCAGGATGGTTTCGGTTGGAACCACGGTGTCACTTGGCTGATCAATAGGTAGGTCCTCTACCATGGGCTCCAACCGAAGTGATGGGTCTGCACTAACAACCGGAATGTCTTCAGAAGCAGAGGAGTCATCAGAATCTGAGTCTTCCAGAAACTCTTGTTGCAAGGCATCCGCATACTCCGCAAGGGACTTCGGTATAAAGTAAGCTGGAGGGTTGAAGACCTCGGTCTGTTGATCATGACCGAGCTTCTCAACAGCCGCCCTCCAGCCGCACTTGAAGAACAGCTCCTTGGCAGCATCGCACTGTTTGACATAGGCGTCTTCTGCCTTCTTGTAACCCTGCTTGTACCCCTCCTTTTCGGCTCCCTCCGCGCTCTTTTTTAGTTGAGTTATTTCGGTGTCTTTTCTCTTCTCAAGCTTCACCAACTCCCGCAGATACTTGTCTTTCATAGCGATGGTGGCTTTCTGCTTCTCTGCTTCTGCCGAATTAACCAGATCGGCAAGTCGGCCGTTCTCTGCTTGCATCTCGGCCATTTTCTTTTCAGCTTCTTCTAGCTCGGCCACCTTTGCCTCGGCTTCCGCCATTGCCTGCCTTGTGGTTTTTCTAAGCTCTTGGACCTTCTTGTACGTAATGTTATTTTTTTGTAAGGCCTGACGAAACAAAGACATCTCCTGAGCCGAAGTAAAAGTTTGGAAAAATCAGACAGAAAAAGCGGACAGAGCTACTTACCAAAATCATGGACTTCGATGTAGACCGGATTGACTTCATTTCGGTGTTTAATTGCTTTAGGTGGTGCTCCATGTCCTTGGGGAGGCACACACATTTGGCCAGATTAAAGGCCAATTGATGATCCTTTTCAGCAACAACCGAATCAGAAGCTTTGATGTCTCGATCGTTGAAGGTTAGCTTCGGAGCCCATTTTGCAGATTCTGCTCGGTCAGTTTGCTCCGGTTGAAGAGTAAGTTGAGGACTTTGGGGGATGGATTCAACCTCATAAACAAGTTGCTGTTCGGTCGATGCAGATTGGGCCCGTTTAGAAGGGCGAGATGAAGAGGGCTGCTGAGAAGGGAGAGCCACAACGGCAGGCTGCGTTTGTACGGATGGTTCTACTTCGGCCCTGGTTGTGGCGGTCAGAAGGGCCCTAACTCTGCTTTTCTTTGCCATTTCTTCTTCAGCGGTTAGTGGGACAAGTCGTATTTCGGGCAAGGTTGGGTCCGGTTCAGGTGCCTCTTCAAGAAGGAAATCAGTCACTCGGGCTTTTCGACGACCGCTATATCTATAGGTCGGCTCGAAGTTTAGAAGCTTTGACCAACTTCTTTCTTTAATCCGTAGTGCGGCTCGAAGTGTGTTCAGATTTGGATAACTATAATGGGAAGCAAGATGAGCTGAGTCTGCAAAAAAGATTCAAATTGTCAGACCGGTTGTGAAATCTGAAACCGAAGTAACAGAAAAACATGTATGAAACCGAAGTAACTCTACCAGGTTCTCCTTTCTTCCAGTTTATACTTCGGCCTGGGATTGGGGCTTGCTGATCTTCAAAATTGCCCGATACCCAGAAGAAGTCATCATCATTAACGTCTTTGTCCGGTGTATCTTTTATTATCTTTTCTCTACGTCGACGTATCCTAAGGTAATAAACCCAGCCGTCATCCTTGGATCCTATGGAGTACTGGTGGAAGATTTCGGCTAAACCAAGGTTCAGGCCTGCTTGGCGGTTTAGCTCGGCTATACCCATTATTATCCGGTATGTATTGGTGGATAGCTGGGTGGGACATAGTCTGGTTTGCCTAAGGAATTCACAAATTAAAGGTTGGACTGGGAACCTTAGTCCGGTCTCTATTATAGAAAGCAGGGTAAAAGGTACAAAGCCTGTTTCGCCCCATGGTATGATGTCCTTTTTGGCTAGGGTAAGGTGTACATCGTCTGGAATGCCATAATCCCTTCGAAATTCGGCCATGCCACCAGAGGTCTCAACTAAATACCTATACTTACCCATTTGTGGTATAAATTAAGAATAAATTAGATCGGTGCAAGAGTTATGCTCAGTAGCTCGGTTGAGCGCACGGAGGAGTGCCTGGGCAACCTAATTCTGCAAAGTAGAAAACAAAGGGGTTAAGCACAGATCGTTGGACCGTGCTACAAATTAAAAGAAAGGTAAAAAACTCTACTTCGGCTCTACGGACGGGTTCTATCTCGGTTCAGCAAAATGCTGGGTAGCTCGGTTTGAGCTTAAGGCTTGCAAGATCGGGTCTATTTATGAGGTTAGTTGTCTCGGTTTGAACTATGAAGTTTTGTCACTTCGGTTGAGCCCCTAGGGGCAGCTTTCTAAGTTTGGTTCAGAAACTAAGAAAGCTGGCTTAGCCCCAAGGTTTAGCTCGGTTGAAAGACGGGGTTCCTAGTGTAATAAGTGCAAACTTCGTTCGGTGATGTTATTCCGGCTAGAGGAAATCAGGAGTTGGTAACTTTCTGAAACTACTGTTATTCCTACAAGTGCTAGTTCGGTTATTATCTAAAGTGATCTACCTATATGGGGCAAACAGTTCCCTAGTTCGGTTGGAACATGATTTTGGATCAAAATCAAGTTTTTTATGAGATATATAGCATATACTCATACGATACTGATGGTTTTCCCGTGAAAGTACAGTTGCAAAAACAAAACTATACAAATGTGTTTTGCAAAAAACATACAAAACAAGATATACAGATGCGAAAGCAAAACAGAGCAAGAAGGATAGGCTGGCTTACCAGATTGAAGAGAAGGAGGCTGAAGATGGGAAAATGGCAGCAAAATCAGTCTTCGGAAGCAACGGAAGAACAGCAAGAGCACAGAGAGAGAAGATGAAGAATAGTAAAGGTGAATGGTTCAAAGGCAGGATAATTGTTTTGTGGAAAGAGAGAGAGGGCAGGAACTGTTCAAAAATTGCGAAACATGAAGACGGCGTTGACAGCTGCCTTCTACGAATGGGAGCATGCCACGTGTATACGGAAAGGGAAGCGTTACAGTCGTGATTGAAGAGACGTTTTAACCGGACAAAGTAAAGCCCGAAGTAAAATTAGCTCGGCTTAAGGGCCCAAGAGTTTTTGGCTCGGCTGGAGAGGCTAAAGGGTTTTTAGCTCAGCTGGAAAGGCTTAATAAACTCTAGCTCGGCCAGTAGACTGGTAATCCCAAACATGTTGCGCAGATGGAATTAAGGGGCAATTGAGAGGGTAATTTTTGGGAAAAATTGGGCCGAGCTGGGAGTTGGGCTTTGTGGCCCAAAGTACGAAGGACCAAGTAAAAAGGCCGTAATGATTACTCTGGCCCAATAAGAATGCAAAAGGTTACTCCGGCCCAGGAGAGGCAAGGTTACTCTGGCCTAGGAGAAACAAAGTTACTCCGGCCAGGGAGGTAAAATTACTTCGGCTCAGGAATTATAAAGATACTTCGGTCCAAGAACGACTTAGAGTTATGCCGGTCTAGGAGTCATACCGGCCGAAAGTCATTGGTTTGGTCTAAGACCGTACCATTGGTTGTACATGAGAAAACCGAGATAAGGATAGAGTTAAAGGTGGAACCGAACTAAGAATAGTTCGGTTTACGCGGTGGCTCTGCATAGCCAAGCTTATTTCGGTCATATAGTAGTTCGGCCAGAGTAAAAACCATCCCACTTGGTTTAAGCAGTGGGGGAGGGTGTAAAACGATAAGCATTATCCTTAGGAGTATGAATCCTAGGAGGACTCTGCATGGAGGAATAATAGTCCTACTAGGATTGTGCCACAGGAAAACTTATAAAAGCTCACAAACATCACCTTGGAGGAGGTAATTTGACACAACACAATTTTGCTTTTTGAGAACATAGAGCTTTGTCTATTTGTCAAGCCCACTGACTTAGGCATCGGAGAGGTTTCCGGCACACACCCGCCGGCTAGCTCACGTTTGTGTTTTCAGGTGACAAAGCGACGTCGTACGGAGGAGCGTGGATTTGGTCAACAAGATTATACGAGAAGGCGTATTTCTTTCCCGTACAACATCCATGCAGAAGGCATGTCACTAAGCGAGTCCTTCCAAGTTGCTGCCCTAATTGAAAAATTACCACAATAATGGAAGGAATACAAGAACTATCTCAAGCACAAGCGCAAAGAAATGACTTTGGAAGAATTAATTGTGCGACTAAGAATTGAGGAAGATAACCGAACTTTTGAGAAGAGGGTTGGAAAGCATCCTATGGAGTCAAAGGCTAATGTGGTGAAACATGCACCACAAGTGAAGAAACGAAAATTTACCAGAGAAAGTTCCTCACAAGGTTCTAAGGAAGGGGACACCAAGAAGTTCAAGTTGAATGGAAAATGCTACATCTATGACAAAGAGGGACATCGAGCCAAAGATTGTCGTAGCAAGCGCAAAGGTAAAGGAAGTTCAAGTAAAAAACCTGTTCAAGTCAATGTCACCGAAGTGGACCGAATCTCCAATGGTGTTGATGACATAAAACTTGCAGCTGTTGTCTCCGAGGTCAACCATGTCGGAAATCTCAAAGAATGGCGGGTGGACACTGGAGCCACTCGTCACATCTGTGCTGACAAAAATATGGTCTCCTCATATTCTGTGGTGGACAATGGAGAACAACTGTTCATAGGCAATTCATCGACTTCTAAAGTCAAAGGATAATGAAAGGTTATTTTGAAGATGACATCTGGAAAGGAACTCACCCTTAACAATGTGTTACATGTACCGAACATTCGTAAGAATCTTGTTTCCGAATCTCTGCTGAGCAAAAATGGGTTTAGGTTAGTTTTTTAGAGTGACAAATTTGTACTTACCAAAACGGGATGTATGTAGGAAAATATTACATGACTGATGGCCTTTTCAAAATGAATGTAATGACTGTTGTACCTTCTATGATTAATACTTATTTGAGTCTTCAAATTTATGGCATGATAGATTATGACATGTTAATTATGGATCTTTGCATAGATTAATTAATATGAAATGTTTACCTAAATTTGAAATTGATCTAAATCATAAATGTGAAATTTGTATTGACGTAAAATTAACTAAAACTTCTTTTATCACTTTCATAGATGACTATAGTAGATATAGTTATGCTTATTTAATTCAAACTAATGATGAAATTTTGAAAACTTTCATTCAATATAAGAATGAAGTTGAAAATCAATTTGGCAAGAAAATTAAAATTCTAAGAAATGATAGATGTGGAGAATATGAATCACCATTTGGTGATTTTTGTAAAGAACATGGAATAATTCATCAAACCATCGCTCCTTACTCACCTCAACAAAATGAAATTGCTGAAAGAAAAAAAAAAGACTTTAAAAGAAATGATGAATGTCATGTTAATAAGTTTTGCATTACCTTAGAACTTGTGGGAGGACGCAATACTTTCTAATAATTATATTATTAATAAAGTACCCCAAAAAGTGAATCGAACGCCATATGAAATGTGGCATGGAAGAGTACCATCCGATAAATACTTAAAAGTGTGGAGGTGTTTGGCTAAAGTGGCTATTCCTAGTCCTAAAAAGACTAAAATAGGTTTGAAAATCATTGATTGCATATTCATCAGTTATGCCAAGAATAGTAGTGCATATAACAGTTCTGGTTTAGACCTGACTCATTAATGGTTGTTCATACCCTTTATCATCTTGGTGGCTGTTGAGTTGAGTTGATGGTTGTGTTTGAAACAGGTTGGGAGTTGGTTTTTCAATAGAGTTGTTGTCCAATTTTCTTGTTCGCTCGAGCGGTGGTTTGGTCACTCGAGCGGTCTTTGAGATCTCTCAGTATTTTTGTAGGCTTGCAAAACTTCTAAGAGTAGGGTGTTCTTCGCTTGAGCGGTATTTCTTGCACTCGAGCAATCTCTACTGTCTGCAAAACTTCTGCAAGGGGGTCATTATGTGCTTGAGTGATCTCACTTATTATGTCTTACGCCCGAGCGGTGTTTTGGTCACTCGAGCGGTTTGCATGTATATCAGTTCGAGGAAAGGGATTTTTAATTCACTTTTTCATTTCCTCTCTCTCCCAAACCCTAATTTATTCCCCTTCTTTCTCTAGTTCTTGCTTAAAACCTTAAATACTCCATCATCCATTGATTTTTCCACCATTGCTCATTGGAGAAAAGGTAGAGCTCGTCAAAAGCTTCATTCTAATCAGAGATGATTTCATTTTCGGCTTTGTCAAAAGTTTCACCCTTGCTCTCTTTCTCTTCTATTCTTAAGGTAGGGATTTCTTCAACCTTTAGTATGATCCTTAGCTTGGTTATTTGCTCACTAGAAAGATTTAGTGATTTGGGGATTTTGGGTTAAATCTAAGGTTTGATTTTGAAATGTAAAAGAAGAGTTCTTCAAATAAATACTTGAGAAGGAATGTGGATGTGTGTATATTGATGGATTGTATTGAAATATGGAAGGATCTTTCTTTAAATGTGATTTTTGGAAATAAAGGAAGTTTTGTTTGAAAATTATTGATGTTAGATTTATGAAAGGAAAATGAAGGATGTTGGGTTTTGAAAAGATATGAAAAATGTATTTGTTGATAATGAGAGTGGAGTTAGATATGTATTATCGCTCCCATTTTGAAATTTATGAGATTATATCTATTATTGGAAATTATCTGTTGAGGAGAAATATATGTTTTGGGCTATCAGTGGAGGATGGCTTTGATTGTTGTAGAAATTGCATGAGGATTTTGTCAATTGAAACTAATTCTCATACATCTTGCATTGAGCATTCTCTCATACTTAATTATTGAAAATGGATTGTTTTGAGAAAAATAGGTGTATACCTTGGTAAATCTGGTTAGGGGATCCTTGGTGAAAGTCCAAAAACCCGCGCGGTTAGGTGCCGATCTTTCCTGTTAGTACTGATAAAATGACTTTGGTAGTGCTTATATAGCCTACTAGCAAACATGTACCTAGAGATTCCCAGTATTTTGTATCCACTACCTTGTTTTCTAATGTAAAAGATTATTTTCATGACTTGAAATACAATGATGATGGCATTGCATTGTTTTAATATGAAAAAGTATAGGGCTTGTTTGGTTTGTTTTTAAGAAAAAATTTTGGGAAAAATTCTCTACAAACAAAATTTCAAGAGTAATCAAACCAAACAAATTTTTCCAAAAAAAATCTCAAAATTTTGTTTAGTTACCTACTTTCCAAAATCACTCTCTCTCTCTCATACACATCAAATCAATCACTTTTTTTAAAACTATCTCCCTAAAACAATTTTCCAAAACCATTTCTGAAAAAAGGCAAACAAAAAAAGTTTTCGTATTTTTTTATCTCAAAAACTACTCTACAAACACAAACCAAACACACCCATAATGTTTGGCAAAAGACATGCAAATGCATTCACCTTACGACTTCGTTAAGTTTCATACTTAATGTTAAAGTATCTCTACTGGACTTTAGCTCACCCTATGTAGAAAATAACTCTTAGGTGTTGATGATATGCTTTCACCAAGGACTTAGTTTGGTAGGATTGTGGAGTTGAAGGCTCATTTTTGTTTCTTTTGTTGCAATTATCTTTTGTACATGACTCGGGCTTTTTTAATTGTTTTGGACTTGATCCATTTGTTGTAACCAAGCAATGTCATGGAAAGATATAGCCATTAGGGCATAAACTTATCTGTATTACCTTTTATCTTGATTCTGTCCTATATGGCATATCCTATAAATTCAGGATCTAGGATTTATGAATGTATATTCGCATATGTTATCTTTTGTATAGTAAAGTATATGAATAAAAGGCTAATATTTCGCGTGTTATATCTTCTATTGGATGTCGTGGTATGAGATGTCATTATTATTTCGGGGTGTTATAGTGCATATCGATATTTGATTTATAAGTCAGAACACTCAGAAATGAATGTAAATACTATTATTGAATCTAGGAATGCATCGTTCTTTGAACATGTGTTTCCTAATAAAACTGGACAAGAGACTAGCACTAACAAAAGATCTTATGATGCTATTGCTAGTTATGATGAAGAACAAGACCAAGTATAAGGGCCAGAGAAAGATCAAAATAAAGAAGAGGAACCTAGGCGTAGAAAATGTGCTAGAACCTCAAAATCTTTTGGTCCAGATTTTTTGACATTTTTGTTAGAAAATGAGCCTTCAACTTTTAAAGAAGCTATGTCCAGTCCTGAGGGCTTTTTATGAAAAAAAGGCTATAAATAGAGAAATTGAATCTACTTGCAACATCACACATAGAAATTGGTAGATTTGCCACCAGGTTGTAGACCTCTTGGATACAAGTGGATTTTCAAGAGGAAAATGAAAGTGGATGGATCAATTGGCCAATATAAGGCAAAACTTGTGGTCAAAGGATATAGACAAAAAGAATGTCTTAATTACTTTGACACATATTCACTAGTTACTAGAATAACATCTATTAGAATGCTAATTGTCATTGCATCTTTGTACAATCTAGAAATTCATCAAATTGATGTGAAAATAGCTTTCTTAGATGGTGAGTTAAATGAAGAAATTTACATGGAACAACCAGAAGGATTTTTTGTTCTAGGAAAAGAAAAGAAAGTGTGTAAATTGGTTAAATCATTATATGGTTTATAACAAGAGCCAAACCAATGGCATGAGAAATTTGACAATGCGATGATGTCAAATGGATTTAAAATTAATGAATGCGACAAATGTGTTTATGTTAAGAATAAGGACAAAGGTTATGTTATAGTATGTCTTTATGTTGATGATATACTCATCATAAGTAGTAATAACGACATGATTAAAACTACCAAGAAAATCTTGAATAAACATTTTGACATGAAGGACATAGGGATTGCTGATGTAATTCTTGGTATAAAAGTTACCAAAACATCAGAAGGATATACTTTGTCACAGTCATATTACATTGAGAAAACACTTGACAAATTTAGCAAAGATAATACTCATCTTGCTAGAACACCTATGGATGTTAATCTCTTTCTCTCTAAGAATGTACAGGAATGTATTTCTTAATTAGAGTATGCCCAAATTATTGGAAGCTTAATGTACTTGATGAACTGCACTCGCCCAGATATAGCCCATGCAGTAAGTAAATTAAGTAGATATTCAAGTAATCCAAGAGTAGAACACTGGAAAACTATTATAAGGATTCTAAGATATCTCAGATTTACTTGTAACATTGGGCTATACTATACTAGATATCTAGTGGTACATGAAGGATACTATGATAAAAATTGGATATCGGATACTAGAGACTCAAAATCCACTAGTAGGTATGTCTTTACTCTTGGTGATGCGGCTGTATCTTGGAAATCTTCCAAATAGACTTGTATTGCTAGGTCTAGTATGGAATCAGAGTTTAGAAAAAGCTAGGGAAAAAGCAGAATGGCTTCATCAGTTCCTTAAAGATATTCCAACGTGGCCAAAACCTGTGCCTACTACATGTATACATTGTGATAATCAATCGACAATAGGTAGAGCACAGAGTCATATGTATAATGGTAAGTCACGACACATTCGTCATCGACATAACACCATGAGACAACTACTTTCTAATAGAATTATTTTCATTGAATATGTGAAATCTAAAGACAACATAACGGATCCACTAACCAAAGGGTTAGTAAGAGAGTTAGTTGAGAATTCATCGAGGGGAATGGAACTTAAGCCTATTAAATAAGAGTTACCACAACGACAACCCAACTTAGTTGACTGGAGATCCCAAGATCTGGGTTCAAAGGGACAACCGAGTTGTGTATGATTCATAAGGATCACTAGGGAGTCAAACTTCTACCCATTTCTATGATGAAACAGTAATGTTTGCAGCGTGTTAGGATAAGCAATGCTTTTATTGATTCTCATATCTAGGAATACCTAGTGGAGTATGGCAAGATGCTCTTCATAAAAATCACCTATATGAGTGTGAACTGGATCGGTTCTATGAGATTTTGAGGGCTATAATTCTCTAGAGCACTCATGAAGGACTAGGTTGTTTAGGGCCAAAACACAATCGTGACAACCAAACTGTGTCTGGAAATATGCTGTGTGAGTTCTATTGTCTTGATTTACACAAATGGTTGAATAGTTCAAAACATCATATTCAATGATTAGCTAGTAAATCCGATAGTGTCTCACAAGAGAAAGTTCAAAGCCAAAAGCTACATATTCTTTGCAGAATATCTCCGATTTCTGTACTCTGTTTAGAAATATCATGTTATTGCATTTTCTCTCCGTCAATTCCATTCATGTGGGGGATTGTTAGAAAATTTAGTTTTATAGGCTTATTTTAGGCCAACTTTGAGCCCAAATTTAAGTGGTGCCTACACGTCTTTTGAGGTGGGTCCAAGTGGTGACGTGTTCCTTATCATATGGTAAGTCACACAGTGAAGACGATTCATCAAAACTATTTATGGATGAATGAGAAGTTGATATCGTTTTCAGTTTCATTAAATAGAAAGTTGAAGAGACAAATATGGGTTACCTTGTTTTGGTTGTCCCACACAGAAACAATAAAGAGTTTGTATGAGTATATAAGTTCTAAGCTGACATACTTGGGATGGGCCTCAAGGGGCACCCCAAGTTTTGTAAGGAGGGGAGTTATGGACAAAGTGGGTTTGACCCAAATCCACCACACACGCGCGCCCGCCGCCGCCACCGTTTGGTCGAGCAACACACGTGTGGGTTGTGGATCGGGTCCTAACTTTAATTTTTTGGACAAATTCTTGTTGGAAAATTTAAATTCCTAACGAATTAATTCAAACTTTTGGCCAAAATTCGAATTCGAATTTTTGCTTTCTGGAACAGTGCCTCTCCGGTCACCTCTCTTCATTTTCTAATAGTTCAAGATTTCACACTTGTTCGAAGGGTTTTCTTCCCTTCCGAACAGACACCTCTTTGCCTATAAATACAGGATCCTCTAGTAGATTCAATTCATCAATTTCCTTCTATTTTTTCTTTCTTTCAAGCATCTGTTCTTCATATTAGTTTATAGAAATTTAGAGAGTGTAGAACTTAGGTTATGGTTCGCAAGACAGATTGTTTGTAGTGCTACTACAATCTGTGATATTGATCATTGTATCTTGAGAGATAGACGCCAATAATCCGTGAACACATGTGCAGTGACGAATCTGTCTTAAGAATAGAGTGTCAAACACTCGACTTGATCGTGTTTTGTTGTTTTAACTTTTTGATACAAGAACTTCCTGTAAGTAATTTATTTTCTTTATTTGAGTTTTATTTTATACACAGAAGATTGTTCCAGTAGATATAAATTACTTTGATGGAAAAATTCATCAACTTAGTTGTCAAGTTTATCAAGTTGATCGAGAAATTCAACATTGGAGTAAAAAATTATAGAATCTTAAAAAACACAAATTTTATGAGTTGCTAAAAGGCATTTCCAAGAAAAAATTTCTATCCACAAAAGCCATGGCCAAAGAAAAATTAAGTTCTGAAAATGGCATACCTAGGGGGCAATTTTTCAAGCCGTTAATTGAAGAAGAAGACCAACTTCTTTTGCCAAAGGATATTGAGCATTTTAATGTTAATAATCCAATTGGAATGTATGGTTTTAAGTCAAATATGACAAAAAATGTTGAACAACCATCACAAAATAATGGTGAAAATTCAATTGGAAGGCATGGTTTTAAGCCAAACATCGCTAAATTTGATGAACAACCATCACAAAATGATGATGAAAATCCAATTGGAGGGCATGATTTAAGCCAAATATGACTAAATTTTATGAACGACCATCACAAAATGATGGTAAAATCCAATTAGGGGGTATGATTTTAAGCTAAACATGGCCAAAAATTTTGAAAAATCCACATTTGATGAATTTAAATTTTTTGATATTGTTAATTTTGTCAAAAAAATTAATTTTCTAAAGTCAATTGACATTATGATTTCTGTCATCCAACAACCACAATGGCTTTGTGGGTCACATCAAAAATTAATTTGATGAAGTGGTTTACATAAATAAATTCTGAATTTTATTTCTATTTTTTATATAACAATAATAGAGGAGTATTTCGATGTGGCCACAATAAATAAAAAAATTATATATATATGGCCAATCGATTATAATTTTCATAGTTTCTATTATGTATTTATGTTCATACATCTCTTGAAGAAATCGAGTGCTCTTATTCTTAAAGAGTTGGTGGGGCATTGTTTGCATCATAAATAAATTTTTTGTCGATTATGACTAGGTTTAAATTTTCTGTTACTTCTTCTTCTTCTTCTTCTTCTTCTTCTTCTTATTATTATTATTATTATGTAGGAAAATCTTGGAGGTTAAAGAGAAATTAAGACAAGTTTTGAAAATTCAAGGGATGGAAGACACGTGGCATTGTAAGAAAGAAAATTGAAGATTTAAGAAGTTAGAAGTAGTTATTTAGGTGGTGGTTAATGAAAGTTTTTTCCTTCATTTTTTTTTATAAATTGCCATTAATGGCTCTATTGTAAGACACCAACAAATCAATACATGACTTGATTTCTATTTCTTTTCTATCCTAGGAGTAGATTTAATCTACATAGGAGCAGTTTAAACTTAGACAGGAGTAGACTTAATATACTTGTATTTGATTGTTCATTCAATCATTTATATCATCATCTTCTTCTTCTCTCTTTCTCTTTTTCTTGTTTGTATTGCCATTATTTTTATTCCAAAGAAGTCCTTGAACTTTCAACTCATAGGACCTCAACACAATTATTTGATCATTATGTTGTTTAGTGAAATTTTAGTTAAGGCTTTATCAATTTAAGCCAAACAAAAATTTTACCAACAGTAGCGGCTGATGTATGCACTTTAAGTAAGCTAAAACAATAAATAAATAAAAAAATAACAAATGCATATTATGTGTTACTCAGGTGGTACAAATTTTCTTTTACCACACCAAAAGTGTTTCGAGTCTTGTCCACCCCTAGCATAGCGAGAAACAAGACTTTAGGCCACTAAGTTTAGTCTTCACATATGTAATACTACAATAATCTTCTACCATTTGATCAAAAAATAAAAATATATATGGTCAAATCACACTGATAGTCCTTATGTCATTTTGATTATTATAATTTCAATTGACTTGATTTCAATCATGAATCTATGATTTTGTCTTAATTTAATCCAATTGCTTACAATTGTTAACATTTTTTAATAAAAAATATCCACATAAGTGACATTATGTCATATTTTTAAGGCAAAATTATAAACTTGTTTAATTCAGTGATAGTGAGTTAACCAATTTAGTGATAATTTTTTATCAGAAACACTAACTGTGTTATCAATTGGATCAAATTAACACAAAATTTAAAATTAAGAGTCAAAATTGAACTAATTGAAAATATAGTGACCAAAATAACACGAGGTAAAATGTAAGGACTAATAATTTTTCCCTATATTTATCTGACTCTTTTTCTTTTCTTTTTGTGTGGATGAGGAAGACTTAAAGACTTAAACCCAAGTCAAAGGATCACAAATGAAGTAGAAAAACAAATTTCTGGTAAAGTATTGAACTCTTTGTATTTGTTGTTTGTGCGATATTGTATGTTCTACTGTTATGGAACCATAGTTCAACTGAATTTGATGAACACATATATAAACTGAATTTTATGGAACTATAGTTCAACTGAATTTTACGGAAGCTTTCAACCATATGTCTGGTAACATTGACAAAATATACAAACTTCTTGCTAAGAAAACAACCATATTTCTGTGATATGGAATTGTTGTTGTTGACACACGAATTGGCGCCTGTTCGTCCCACGTTGACTAAACAATGAATAATTCAATTTGTTCGTAGCCAATTTGCAATGACCCCACCACCCGTTGCCTTTCTCCTCTCTCCCCTATCTCCCCCCGTCCCTCCACCATTGGCCCTTCCCCTTGCCGCCACCGTTGACACTCGGCAAACTCTCCTCATCCCCTCAATCCCCTCTTCCCCCAACTCCCCCTTACAAGTTACGATTGGACTATCCATGCGAGTTATATTTTTTTCATGTAAGCCCACATAATTATTAAACAAAATGCCAAGCAAACATAAATTTTATCAAAAAATCTATAAAACACAATAACTTTACTAAAATTCTTACTGAATGCACATTTTGCCAAGCATGATTGGATGTTCAAAAAATGAGCTCATAACACCAATATTTGAGAAACTAATCATGGTCAGCAACATGTCCTTTTGTAAGATTTTAGTAAAATTATGGGTCTGTAGACTATATTCTACACAAGTTCCATACGAGACTGACATGGTACTAACATTTTTAAAATTATAAATCCCTGTCATGAATCTGTTTACTTTAAATTAATGAATAAAAATGAACCATATCATCATTCTATAAAAAAGTAAACAAAATATGCTTTTATACCATTACTCAGTTCTCTACAATATTATTCCAATTCTTAGAATGCAAATCAAACCAATCCTTATCGTTCCAGTAAATCAATCATAACCCCTCGCATTCACATTTCCTTGTAATATACTACTACTGAAATCTATATTATTATAGCAAAAAAATTACATATTAGCTACACACAAACAACCCATCACTGAATCTTCACCCACATACCAGAACTTGGTATACCAGCATGCACAACAAACAACAGATAGTAACCTGGTGGTGCAATCTCAGCTGTTGAAGGCCCTATTGCAGTAACCCTATACTCCTCTGACCCAACACAGTATAGTTCACTCGTCTTCAGCACCACCATTCTTTGGTTCATACCAAACGAATGCGTTGTAAACGACGGTGCAACGATTCTCACCGATACAACACTCAGTTTCAGGAACCTCAGCACCGTGAAAGTAATCCAAAATGACTGCATATACCTGAAACTCCCATTGATATTCATAATTCTGGGGCGTATTGGGTCGTACTCGGGTCTCAAGTAGGGCGGTGAATAGGCTTCCAAGCTCAAGTCTGTCGGGTATTGTACCCCAGTGAAGTTGTAGTATGGATGTGGGTTGCTTCCTCCAACTAAAACACGACCATCAGTCAGTAAAACAGCACTCGAATGGTACATTCTTGGCCTTGTCGCAGGGGACATGACTGAAAACCGGATGTCCTCAACCCCGTGGGGCTTGTAAATCACCGGTCGGGTAACCGGGTTTTGCCCAATTTCCCAACCCGCAGTACCTGATCCGGCACCATTGATGATGACCACGTCACCAGTGGGAAGAAGTATCATGTCACTCATCACACGAGGCATCGGCATGTCCTCCATGGCCCAACTGGGATTTTCATCCGTGACCTTTATGCGTCCGCATGAGCGACTTGCAGTATCAAAGATCCCTTGTTTAGCCCTGGAGAACGCACCACGGGGTGCACCGCCGCATACCATAACCTCAGCCTCAATGGGCTCGTTTTCATCTATGGGGAGCAACACGGATGAACCTGAGCTAGGGTAGTTTCGAGGATCATCGACGGTTATTGAAGGGAACTCTCTAACAACACGATTTTGCTTGTAATCTAGAGATATAGCTCTTGTGTTGGCAAAAATAAACAAGTTCCCGTCTGGCAATAGGTGTACAAATGGGTACAAGTTGTTCTCATCATCATCTCTAGTCTCTCTGAGAAATTCAAGCCAGAAAGAAGATGACGATTCAGAGTTTCTAGGGTAGAACTCGTAGTTAAACTGTCTCCTTCCACCGATGATGATAATCCGACCATCTGGTAGTCTTTGATTTGTTGCATACCATCTACGCTCTGATAGATAACCGGGAAACTCAACCCAATCACAGGACTCATCATTGCACGGGGCTAAGGTGCGCACTACATGATCACCGTCATTGTAGCCTCCAGTCTGGACTAGCGTTCCATCGGGGAGGACAGAACCAGAGGAGCACCACGTATCAGTCTCTACCATTAGTGGCCAAAAAGTGTTAGTGCCTGTGTCATAGAGTAGAGAGTGAGCAGTGCAGTCATTTTTTAGGACATTATCGGAAGGGTCATACCGGCAGCGGCCGTAGGGGAGAGAGAGATTAGAGGGGCCAAAATCAGTCCTATCAAACATGACAACCTTGTTGTTATGTAGTAGTTGCATGTGCATAGCAGATATGCCAATGCTTGCGTGCAAGAGACACCATTCGCCTTCACGGCCAATTTGACACATGGCCGGAAATGGATTGAGGAGGAGGAGGAGGATAAATAACAATGCTAGTAGAAAGAAGGTGACCATTTTGGTGAGAGAAAGCAGTGTGTATGTGGGTAGGGAGAGGGAAAATAGGGTTTTGGAATTCTGTTGTTGAGTTCTTGGTTAGAGATGAGTAGGGTTGATGGTGGGAATGGGTATTGATATGAGTTTCTATGTGTATATTATATACTTAATAATTGTTATATTTAATTAAACTAATAAATAATAAGGGTTATAACAAGTAGAAGTTTTCAAGTAAAGATTTAAGAACACTTGGGGGATGAGCATCAGACAAGGGAGGCATTCAAGAATTGCATCAGAGGTCAAAAGAAGTGAACCCAAAATTGAGGGTCACTTCCTTTCGGAGTGTAGAAAATATAGGGAAGTGAAGCTTGGAGTGCTACTCTTAAGCTTTTGGACTCATGGAATTTGTGTGAAAATCATGTAGGCCCCTCTCGAAACAATAGTTAAATTCCATGAATATATATATATATATAACTTTTTAATATTGATGATTACACCTACACCCCAACATTTTCCCAATATTTCTATAAACAATTTTGTTTCTATTTCATTCAATTTCCACTCTTTTTCTTTTTTTTCCACAAATTTAAGATCTAAACACAACCTTAAGGGGTCAACTGAGGAACTCCAAGGACTCTAGACATTAACTGCTCCAACACTCTCAACTATACACACACACATATATATATTCAAGCCAAATACGATGAATGGACATTGAGTAGAAAGCATACATATAGAAAGCAAACTTTTTCATGTATGATGCTTTAGCACCTATATATGAGAGGAAACCAGTCTCCACTCTCCAGTTACACCACCAGCACAACTTCCTTGGCATGGCATCAAAAGCAAGGGACAAAATTTGCCACACTAATAACTCTATAAAAATGACATATTAACACAAATAAAGGGGAAAAAAGTATAGGATAAAAAAGAGGAAATTAAAAAGTAAAAATAAACAGGGATCGTAAATCTTGAGGGTTCAACCTATAGTTCCTTCTACCTCTGCTCTGCCCCTAGAGGCAACTACTGTCCTTCCATCTTCTACATTCGATTGGAACTCCGAAGCGTCGACTTCTAAATCATTGTCCCCTATGCTTTCATCATCGTTACCCATCACTGACAGCATGGTGCATAATGAGGAAGCAAACGAAAAAATATAAAAGCACAAAAGAAGTATAATATACAACAATAGTGATATCTTCCATCCAACAAGCATGTTGAGCAAATTTCAACTAGAAAATTTTCATCATGGTGACTGATAATATTATAAGAAGATGACATAAATCTAGGCTTGTAGCTACTACAAATTCTTAAAATGGTGTTTCTTCCTTAAAATAAGGTATTACAGAGAAATGATTCTCCCATACTGCAGAAGAGTCTTTTCACCACCAAGCTTAGCAAAAAGTTTCTACCAGCTTTTTGCATTTAACATGATTCATGTTGTTACATGAAACATAACTAAATTCTACTAGAAATGCTAGGTACCATGAAAAGTTACCCCCAAACGAGTTGTATGGTGTAGATTTAAAGTGGGTGGAATGTGAGTCACACCTAGAATGATTGTGATATTCATAGATGTATTTGTCCAGGTAATTTTCTGATATTTTTTTATGAGTTTGTGGTATTGTTGAATTTCTTCATGCAAGCAACTACTACATAATATATGTTGCTATATATTGTAGTGCAAAAACCTTTTGAGTATGACAGGGTACATAATGACATTTGAATGAAATCTTTTATCCTACCTTCTTTTCCTTTATTCATTCATAATTTATTATCCTTATATATGACATACAAAAAATATATTTAATTTATATAGTTTGTACGTGTCCCTCACATGCCGTGTCTACATTTTTTGAAAATTTCCATATTAGCATGTCTGTGTAGTGTCCATGCCCGTGCCCATGCTTCTTAGCTACTAAAAGGTACTATCAAATGATGCCAATCTACAATAATTGTTCCACTATGTTTATTTCATTTGGAAATATTTCATCATTCCCTTATCCAAATAAACAGAACAAACATGAAAAACAGCTCAAACAGCTCAGCAGAAATAGTGAATTACACTCATTTATTGGGTATAAAACATTTTCAGTCAAGGAAACACTATAATTACCTGTCAGATATGAGGAATAGCACCTGTCAGAGGATTCATTTCCTTTAGTATTTGAATTGACTTATAGTTACCTTCCAAAACACTCTTCATGCATAATCATTCATTTCTCTGCTATCTTTTAGAAAGAACTCTGCCAAACACCCAATTAGCAAAGGTCGCAAAACTGAAAACAAATGCATATAATTTGCAAAGGATACAAATTGGGAATGAAAGATATAAATGAGCAAGAAATATATTGGTGGGGGGTTTGAAATCAATTGGCTAACAAATACGTGAAGCCATTACTACTTGTTAACATCATAATAGAATGAATGTGGAAAATATAATTTTCCTCTGTTCATTAATGGTATACACAGCTTAACCACTTTTTCATCAATTATATGATTATCATCTATAAAAGGTTAAGCCAATACATACTTGGAGTACATTGAGTTCAATACTATAAGAAATCTGGATGACAGAAATTTTGATCTTTGACCCATTTGAACTACATTTCTTGTATTATTATTTTTATGACCAATAAACAAAAATAATGAAGGAGGAAACAGGAACAATTACACTAATATACTTAAGACCACTCGACCTGCAACCAGTGGCATAGCTAGAATCTTAGTTCACCAGGGTCATATTTAACAAGTATCATCAATATCATTATGTTGGATTTAAGTTCTACACAATCTATATCAAAATCAATTTTCATATAATCCATTGTAATTTTATATATTTTTAATCACATCAACAAAGGTAATTTAAATTTGTCAAATTACATATTAAACTTAAAGTTGGGACATTAATACTATTGCTTCAACAAAAATTAAGCAAAGATCTACACTAATACAATTGTTCACAATGAGTTTTATTTTTTGAAATCATTATATGATAACCTTATTGCATATGCTATCAAACACATATTTTCAATCTATATAGTCAAATAATCATTCATTCAACCATCACTCTGAATCCAAAAAAAAAAAGAACCATCACTCATTCGGTTACATATTTGATTTAAATTGCATCGCAACTAAAGATCTTTTCACAGTTGTAGTTGTTACTGGTGGAATCAATGACAATTGTACTTGTTATTTTCACTGCACATTTAAAATAAAATAATAAAAAAAAATCAAAATTTGTATTCTAATATGCATTGTGTAATTGTACAAAATAAAAACAAATTATAGAGCATATTGATAATGCAACAGAATAAGAATAACAATTTTTTTATTTCTCTAATCTCACTGGGTTCAATTTGTAAAATCTCAAATATTTTTGATAAATTTTTACCTTTGTTTTAAGAAAATTTGAAAATTGAGTGGTGACGCCACTTATTGTCAGGAGCCGCATGAAAAAGCCAACAACTCCAAACATAGCTAAATAAAAGCAACATTCAGATTTCCCTAGCAACCTGGATGAGGAGATAATTCACCAACTCTCATGCCCCTTGTACATGCAACACCAATCAATCATGTGCTCTATGGGTTGTCGATCCTCTCAACAATACCTCAATTTTGTTCTTAAGAATGATTACCACCAACCAACATTGAAAAAATAATTAAAACTGATACCCAAAAATGTCAATGAGACAAAGCCAAAGAGTTAATTGAATTACTATGACTAGCTTTTGAGGGGTACTTCTAACGCATTGAATTAAAAAGAAAAAGAAAAAGAAAAACCCATCAAACATTTTAGCTGAAACAATCAAAAAAATACCTTGGGATTGGCTGAGGGAAGAGTCAGGGCCACCACAATAGTTCTCGAAGGCCATCTGAAGGGCAGTCCACGCTGAGAGAAGCAAACCGATGCCTTGATGAAGATGAGCAGCGTTCTCTGTTGAAAGTTGGGTCACCTTTTACGGGATGATGATCCATTGGAAACTCTCTCTCTCTCTCTCTCTCTCTCTCTCTCCAAAATTGTAGCCTTTTAGTTTTCAGGCAGTTGCATAGGATAAGCTGAGGAATTTGGGTCAGGGTGTCCTGGAGACCTGAAAATCCGGAAAAATAAATCAACCAACAAAAGTAGGATTAATTACCCGTAAGTCAGGAATTGTACTCCATTTAATCTCATAATTTTTTATTTTATGTAGATCCAAAATTTTAATTTTTTTTTTTCCTTTCTCTTTCTCGTTTTTTATATATATTTGTCGGCGACCATCATCGATTGTGTTCACCGATAATCACTAACGGTTTACTTTACTCTCGTTGACAGCAAAAGAGATGAATTTCTGATAATATTTTTAACGTAGATCTACTTAAATTTGGCCAAGATTACAAGACAAGACTTACATAACGTTTAGATTTAAAGCAGTCTGAGTAAATCTACATTACATCCGGCCAGACTTAAACCAAAAATTGTTGTCGTAATACAATCCTCTCATTTTGTCTCTCTTTCAATCTCTCAATTTTTCTTTTTTTTTTCTTTTTTTTCTGCTACACACTTCTCTTTTCTTATTTTAATAGAGAAAATTTTCAAATTCTAAATAAATATTTTGAGTTTTAGTTACAAGTAATAAAAACTAAAAAAATTTACAATTCCGAAGATACATTTATGCTGTTCTATATGATTTTAGCCTTTTTTTTCACTTTATTAAAACAACAACAAAAATTTAGCAAATATTAACAAACAGAAAAGTTACAAACTCTTAGAAACTATTGATTTGAGATCACTATCGCGCGACGTCAAATTGTGTTTTAATAAATTGCAAATGAGCAAATTGACAATTTTTGCAGTTTTAAAACTGCAAATTTATTCAGTTTGATGAGAAATAAATTCAAACTCTAAATTTTTACAATTTTGTAAACTGAAAATTATGTGCTCTGTATGATAGATAATTTTTTTCGTGTTTTTTAGTGTTGAGAAAGATGTGGTTAAATTTGTAAACTTAAATTTCAGAACATAAACCTTACACTTTGGATCGTTTACCATGTGTATTATCAAGAAATCAAGACAAAATGACATACCTGAATCCATTGATGAACGGTTAAACGGAAGCGTGATTATCAATGAACTCTTTGTTATTGATTATGTTATTGCCTTCTAATCCTTTCCCCTTTGGTGCCTTATGTTTCTCCTTGAGAGGATTTAGAAAAAACAATGGCAGTGTTCTTATTTTCCACCTGGGAAGGAATAGGGACCATAACCTTTTAAAGGTTGTAATTGGTTTTCAAAACTGAAAGGTTGTGGAAGTTCAAAAGGAATGAAAACCAACTTTAACCAATATGTTTTAATTTCTATTTCTGCCCCTCATAGAAATAGAAATTATACAACTAGTATCTACACATTAGGTCTATAACACATATACCCTTAAGCCTATTAACTAAATTAAATCACTTCAATTGTAGGCTTCTTATAAATGATAACACCACATTTAATTATGTGGTCCCATTGAGACATTATCTAACAATCTCCCACTGGACAACATATGCATCCTGAAAAATGTACTTAACTTTAGTGAGCTCAGAAATTTGTTATCATAACTTGAGGGTATCCAAACAATATTGTCCATTAACTATATTAATATAGGATCAAAGCGGTCTTCGTTACATCAATCGTAACTCGACCCACCAATGGTCACGTATACTAATACAGCTAAATGACATAGATCAATCATGGATGCGTAGCATGGAAATTACATGTGATGTGATCCATACATGCCTATTTCCAACTGCTACTTAACTTTATTGAGATCAATACTTCACAATACGTAACAGAGCGTAATAAACTGAATATTTCATTTCTGCAGAATTAATCTAATTACATAGATAAAACTCAAGGCTGACATAAAGCGGTAATATAAATACAAACTCCCACTAAACCAGAATGTTCTCAAATAGAACAACACCCATCTGAGCAGTGTGCTCATGAAAGACCTTGGGTGGTAGTCCCTTCGTAAGTGGATCCGCTATCATGGAGTTTGTCCCATTGTGCTCTATGGAAATCTGTCCACTCTGCACTCTTTTTTTTACAACTAGGAACTTGATATCAATATGCTTTGATTTTGTCAAGCTCCTGTTGTTATTGGAATATAAAACTGCAGACTTATTGTCACAATATAACTTAAGTGGTCTTGCAGTGCCTTCCAAAATACGCAACCCAGTGACAAAATTCCGCAGCCATATCCCTTGGTTTGATGCCTCATAACATGCTACAAATTCTGGATTTCCTACTATCTTGGCATCCAGCAAAATCGGAGTCGGAATATCCAATGACCTCTAACTTATCCGATCTCACACTTATGCTCACATTAAGTTACCAAACAGATAATCTCTAAATAAATTAATTTAATGACAACATCTCAAGATACCTAGCACAACATTAATACCAAGCCTTTGGGTAGTGATATTAACTGTAAGTGGTATTCTTGTTGTAATAATCAAACATTGACAATAAGTTATGTCAAATAACAAATCTATCTTTTGATGGATTTATTATTCACATTAGGTTTTCTTGACAATTGGCACATGTTTATCACCACAAAATGTGTGTGTAATTCTGCCAAGTCTTAATCATGTCTTTGGACCGATAAATACCCGCATGAGATACACAGACATGAACTTCAAAACATTCTATATAAAATAATCTAGACAAGAGAGATCACTTTTGTGACATCTTGTTTGAATTGACATGTATTGAGAATGTTAGAAAATTAAATTTCTGTATACGTTGTATGAAATTACATTAAATTTAAAGATTTCTAAATTTGTGACCCCGTATATGTTATATAATCTGCAGCAATTCCAATTATATATACATATATAAATAGAATTGACGGGTCCAAAAAACAAATAGTTTTTTTTTTATGATGTTCAAAATTAAACCGATCAAATCGCAAGACATATCTATATATATATAAATACATGATGTTCATCCATTTGAGAGAAAAAAAAAAAACTGCCCACCGAATCATTTTACAATTCCAGAAAACAGATTGCCATTTTCACAGAACAAAACAGGAAAAAAACAGAATTTACTATCCATAAGAAAATTCAAAATCTGATTCTAGGAAACTAAATAGAATAAATGAAGCATATCAATTCTGATAAGACACATGATATGCTGGCTCTGATACCAATTGTAAACATAAATTTCAGAACATAAACCTTACACTTTGGATCGTTTACCATGTGTATTATCAAGAAATCAAGACAAAATGACATACCTGAATCCATTGATGAACGGTTAAACGGAAGCGTGATTATCAATGAACTCTTTGTTATTGATTATGTTATTGCCTTCTAATCCTTTCCCCTTTGGTGCCTTATGTTTCTCCTTGAGAGGATTTAGAAAAAACAATGGCAGTGTTCTTATTTTCCACCTGGGAAGGAATAGGGACCATAACCTTTTAAAGGTTGTAATTGGTTTTCAAAACTGAAAGGTTGTGAAAGTTCAAAAGGAATGAAAACCAACTTTAACCAATATGTTTTAATTTCTATTTCTGCCCCTCATAGAAATAGAAATTATATAACTAGTATCTACACATTAGGTCTATAACACATATACCCTTAAGCCTATTAACTAAATTGAATCACTTAAATTGTAGCCTTCTTATAAATGATAACACCACATTTAATTATGTGGTCCCATTGAGACATTATCTAACAAAATTTTATTATGTTTTCGCTTTAATTTTTCCTTTCTTTTTTTTTTTCCTTCCAGCGATGTTCTGGACTATTCGACGTATAGCGACCCCGGTCTTTTCTCTTTAAATTATTGTATCCGGACTTAGGATCCGTGGATCCTGTCATTACTTATTGGTTGTTGTTGTCCTTTAATCTCTTTGGATTTGAAGTATAGGTTGTGTTGGGCGGGTCTGTTACAGGTTGGTTGATTTTAGATGCCAATAGGTGATGCCCAGATTTTGGCCTTCACGCTCGAGCGGAAGTTTTAACGCTCGAGCGGTCCCTTCGTTGTTGCTTCTCCGCTCGAGCGGGAATTTTGACGCTCGAGCGTGATTTTCCATCTCCCAGTATTTTGCTCTGCAGTTCTTCCGCTCGAGCGGTAGTTTTTACGCTCGAGCGTGATCCCTTGTTTTTGCTCCTCCGCTCGAGCGGGGAGTTTGACGCTCGAGCGGGTACCAGCGCCTGCAAAACTTCTGGAAGGGTGCAATCGACGCTCGAGCTGCTTTCTTCACGCTCGAGCATGATTCTGTGTCTTACGCTCGAGCGGGGATTTCTACGCTCGAGCGTAGAGTCGATTATATCAGTCCGTGATTTCACTTTTTTGATCACTTTTTGACCTACTTTTCCTTCATAACTTTTTAAAAACCGCCCCTGGAGTGTTTTTATCTCTCTCTCTCCCTCTACACACCTTCTCTCTTTCGATTGATCTACTTAGAGCGAGTTTCTACCTTAGATCCTTTATTAAAAAGTTAGAGTGAGTTGAGGGCTTCGTTTTAATCTGAGAAACTTGGGATTTGGAGCACGTTGGTCTTTGGTCTTCATCTCCATCTTCTCCATACGGGTTATTTTCTTCGAGGTAGGGATTTTCCTACTCCATTTTATATGCTTTGTTCTAAGTTTGGTATTTTGATAGGTTGGGGACACTTTGAAAATTTTGGGAAAAAAACCCTAGTTGAATTGCTAAATTGATTTGAGTAATTAATTCAAGGAAATTGGGGAATTTGGTTAAATCCATGAAATTGGGGAATTTATTGATTAAATGGTGTAGTTGGTATATTTATTTTTCGAGTCTAGAAATAACTGTTTTGGGCTATCGGTGGAAGATAGTCGTGCTTGTTGTAGACATTGCATGCGGATTAGGGAAAATTGAAACTAATCAATTTGTTAAGTCATAAATTTAGACTATTGAATTAATACAGAAATTACATGTATTGATTGAGCATTGCATATACATATTGTTTGGGAGGAGATAGGGGATGTACTCCACGGTTTAGGGGAAGATAGGGGATGGACCTCTAAACCGGATTTTTGTTTGGGAGGAGATAGGGGATGGACTCCATTAGCACCATTTTTATGTGTGCTTATTATATTGAAGTGTTTTTACATGATTATTGATACAACACTAAAATGTGTATCAAATGGGAAGTATGAAGTGTTTTGATATGAGCATGAGTCTCATTTGTTTTGTTGATATTGGAAGTAATGTGAATATGATATATAATTCACTGTTGTAAGTTTGGCCAGGTTCTGAGCCATGTTGATAATAATGGAAAGTGAAATGTGTCTTAGACATTAGTGTCATGAGACTGTTTAATGATAAAATTGATTATCTTGGTTAACCATCTATTGAATGCTATAGCTTTATTCAATGCTTATATTTGGTTTAGTATTTTTCTACTGGGCTGTGGCTCACCCTTTATGGGAACATCATTTTCAGGTTCAGGTGATAAGCTACCTCCACGGACTTAGTCTGGAAGGATTTGATGTTTGGGATTTTGAAGACTTGTGTTTAGTTATATGTTTTATTTTGCTATTTTGAGATTTCATGTAAACATTCAAGCCTAGGGCTTAACTTGTAAATGAGTTAGTACTCATCCTTTTTGTGTCCAAGTGTTAGCTTGGAAAGATGTAAGCCCTTAGGGCATTTATTTTGATGTTGCAGGATGTTACATGTGATGTCTTTCAATAAGAATACTCTGATGAATAACTCAAATGATTCGTTTTCTTTTATAAATGCATGTTAATGTTATGGTTATTATGGGTTTATTTTGAGGGCGTTACAACTTGGTATCAGAGCGTACCGGGTTCGAATACTTTGGGTACGTGGGAAGTGATTAGTATCACAATGGGTTCGTCTCGCTTGATAGAGACTTAGATGTACTATTATGTGCTTATATGATAGCATGTTTATGTGATTATGTGGGTATGGAACGTAGTTTCTAGGATGCTAATTGGACCCTTGAGTTTCTAGTAGTCTTGTTGGAAAGGCACTTGATCAATGCTGTTTCCAACCGGAACTATAGTAACACTTCGGGACTATTATTATCCAGGAATGAAATTCGTAGGTGCTTATGTGATTATGTGCTTACGTGGAATGAATTATTTTTGTCCAATGCATTAGGACGCGAGTGTTTAGTTTCGGCACATTTATTAATGTGCTAACGTCTTTGTTTGTTTCCTTTATTAGGATGTCAGGACGAGGACGAGGACGCGGTAGGCGTGGTAGGCCGGGTAGGCAAGAGGTACCGGTGCCAGAGGAGATTCCGGCAGTTCATGAGGGAATTGGCCAGGCCAATGTGGCCGAGCCAGTAGGCCAGCAGGCTATGGGCGTTTTAGCCCGAGAGATAGCAGGGGCATTCAGGGAGTCAGTAGGCATTCTTAGGGCTGAGAATCAAGCCCAGGTTGTTGTTGCGGATGCAGGACCTTCCTTTCTGAAGAGGGAGTTCTTCCGGTCTAATCCGGATGAATTTGTGGGTGATCCTAAAGAGCCGCTTAAGGCAGATGAATGGCTCGAACAGACAACGAAGACGTTTGAGATGCTTGATATCGAAGACGAGGGGTTGAAGGTGACCTTGGCATCATTCCAGTTGAAGGGGGATGCGGGTCAGTGGTGGAAGTTCACTAAGGGGCGTATAGGAGGTACATGGGAGGCTTTTGTGAATGCTTTCCAGGAGAAGTTCTTATCCCCAGCAGTTAGGGAGAAGCTGAGAGACCAGTTCTGCCAGCTTAAGCAGTCGAGTTCTTCAGTGGCCGAGTTTGAGGCTGCATTTACTAGTTTGTCCAGGTTTGCACCTGAATTGGTGGCGTCTGAGGAACGCCGTTGTATTGAGTTTGAGAGGAAGTTGAGGCGTGGCCTCAAGCTGAGAGTTGGGGGAACTATGATTCGGGATTATGGGCGTTTGGTTGATGCTGCAGCCCACATGGAAATCATGATGCAGGAGGAGGAGGAAGGACAGAAGGGCTCCAAGAGAAGTCAGGATGGTCAGAGTGATGGTAGGAGACAGAAGGGTTTTAATCCCCAACAGTCTCAGAGTAGCTTTTCTAGATCGACTTTTCCTGTGCCGAGTGCTAGTTCGGGGAAAGGCAGTCAAGGAGACATTACCTGCTTCAAGTGTGGTCAGTTGGGCCACAAGTCTCCAGTTTGTCCTCAGAGGGGAGGAGTGCAGAGAGCAGCATCATCTTCGGCTCGATCTCAGAGCCAGAGTCAGGGTAGAGGCCAGCCACTCTCGTGTTATCAGTGTGGTCAGCCAGGGCATATGAAGAGGTATTGCCCGCAGTTGGGTGGCACACCTGGTGCATCTGGTTTGAGGCAGATTCAGGGTCAACAGCCAGCTCAGTCGGGTCAGGCCTCGAGGGCCAATCAGGGGGCTTCATCGTCTCAGTCGGTGCAGCAATCTTATGCTCCTAGGGGTGAGCAGGTTGATCAGAGGTCATCTGGGCGCGTGTATGCTGTTACCACGCAGGATTGTGTACCGGCTCCATCTGTTGTGAGAGGTACTTTCTTGTTTTGCAACTCGGTTGCTAATGTTTTGATTGATACGGGTGCATCTCATTCCTTTGTGTCTGCTGCATTTGCATCTGTTTTGGAGTTGGAGTTAGCACAGTTAGCATCCCCTATTTGTGTAGTGTCGCCTCTTGGGGGTGAATTGATTTTGAAACACGGTGTTAGGGGTTGTGATATAGAGGTTGATTACCATAGAATCCCATTTTCCTTTGTAGTTATGCCTATGAGAGGTTTCGATGTTATTTTGGGTATGGACTGGTTATCGTCATACCGGGCAGTTATTGATTGCTACCGCCAGAGAGTCACTTGTTGTACCGTGAATGGTGAGTGTTTTCATTTTCTGGGGGACCGTGTTGGTAGTGTTTTGCCACCGGGGTATGTTTCGCGAGGACGGAGTGAGCTTAGTGGTCTACTTGCTAACCTTTCGATTAGTAAGGACGGTGAGACTCAGATTGTGTTGCCAAGGGTGGTGTGTGAGTACTCGGACGTTTTTCCCGAGGATCTTGTTGGTTTGCCACCGCATCGAGAGATTGAATTCTCTATTGACTTAGTGCCCGGCACGGCGCCGATTTCTATGGCACCATATCGTTTTGCCCCAGCTGAGTTAGTTGAGCTGAAGATCCAACTCCAGGAGTTGCTAGATAAAGGCTTTATACGTCCTAGTGTTTCGCCTTGGGGAGCACCGGCCCTCTTTGTTAAAAAGAAAGGTGGTGCTTTGAGACTTTGTATAGATTACCGGAAATTGAATCGGGCTACGGTTAAGAATAAGTACCCTATGCCCCGTATAGATGATCTGTTCGATCAGTTGAAAGGTTCCCGTTGTTTCTCGAAGATAGACTTGAGATCAGGTTATCATCAGTTGAGAGTCAGGGAGGAGGATATTCCAAAGACGGCATTCCGTACGCGGTATGGCCACTATGAGTTTTTGGTGATGCCATTTGGGCTTACCAATGCACCGGCAGTATTTATGGATTTGATGAACCGGATATTCCGGGAATTTCTAGATCCTTTTGTAGTCGTCTTCGTGGACGACATCCTTATCTATTCACCTTCAGAGGAAGAGCACGAGGAACGCTTGAGGGTGGTGCTTGATTTACTTAGAGCCCATCAGCTTTATGCTAAGTTTGGGAAGTGTGAGTTCTGGCTAGAGGAGGTGAAGTTCTTAGGCCATGTAGTTTCTAGAGAAGGGGTGTCTGTTGATACATCCAAGACGGAGGCAGTGCAAGATTGGGTACATCCTAAGAGTGTGTTTGAGATCCGCAGTTTTCTGGGATTAGCTGGGTATTATCGCCGGTTTGTAAGGGATTTCTCCAGATTAGCTTCGCCTTTGACTAGATTGACTCGGAAGGGAGTCAAATTTGTTTGGAGTGAGACTTGTGAAAAGTCGTTCCAGGAGTTGAAAGTTAGACTGACCACTGCTCCAGTCTTGATTATTCCGGAGAGAGGGTTGGGTTATGCAGTCTATTGTGACGCCTCACGAGAGGGTCTTGGTTGTGTGTTGATGCAAGAGGGGAAAGTGGTTGCCTATGGCTCACGTCAGTTAAAAGTTCACGAGAAGAATTACCCTACGCATGATTTAGAGTTAGCAGCTGTGATATTTGCCTTGAAGATTTGGAGACATTATCTTTACGGTGAGAGGTTCGAGGTATTCTCGGATCATAAGAGTCTGAAATATCTGTTCACACAGAAAGACTTGAACTTGAGGCAGAGGAGGTGGATGGAATTTATTGAGGATTATGACTTTGAATTGCATTATCATCCGGGAAAGGCCAATGTGGTGGCCGACGCCCTTAGCAGGAAACCTGTTGGTGACATAGCTAGTATAGCCATCCGAGAGTGGGAGATGTTAGGTGCACTTAGAGAGTTTGATTTGCTTCTGGGCGAATCCGTTGAGGCTGCGGCCTTGTTTTCTGTTGTTGCGCAACCTACACTTGTGACTCGAGTGTTAGAGGCTCAGAGGGGCGACCTTGAGGTAGAATCCCTCCGTGAGAAGATTTCTGGTGGGAAGGTTAAGAAAGGTTTGACGGTGTATCCCGACCTGAGTGTGAGATATCGAGACCGTCTGTTTGTGCCGGAGTCTCATCGAGAGGAGGTACTCCGAGAGTTTCATCATTCACGCCTTGCAGTGCATCCGGGAGGTACTAAGATGTATCGGGATTTGGGTCGCCAGTTTTGGTGGCGGGGTATGAAGAGAGATGTGGCAGCTTTCGTGTCTAAGTGCCTTACTTGTCAGCAAGTGAAGGCCGAACATCAGAGTCCAGCGGGTTTGTTGCAACCCTTGCCTATTGCCGAGTGGAAGTGGGAGCATGTCACTATGGACTTCGTTGTAGGTCTTCCGAGGACTCAGCGGGGCAGTGATGCTATTTGGGTGGTTGTAGACCGGTTGACTAAGTCGGCGCACTTCATTCCTATGCGCGTTAGAGATTCAGTAGATCATCTTGCCGACTTGTATATTCGGGACATAGTGAGGTTGCACGGGGTTCCAGTGACGATCGTCTCCGATAGGGACCCTCGTTTTACTGCCAGATTATGGCAGAGCTTGCAGAGCGCCTTAGGTACTAAGTTGACCTTTAGCACAGCTTATCATCCTCAGACTGATGGGCAGTCCGAGCGTACTATTCAGATCCTTGAAGATATGCTTCGGGGTTGTGTTCTTGACTTTAGCGGGTCATGGGAGAGGCACTTGCCATTAGTGGAGTTTGCCTACAACAATAGCTTCCAGTCTAGTATCGGTATGGCACCGTTTGAGGCCTTATATGGCCGACCGTGTAGGTCTCCTGTTTGTTGGGCCGAGGTGGGTGATACACCTCTGTTGGGTCCGGAGTTAGTGAGGGAAACGACGGAGAAGGTTGAGCTTATCCGTAAGAGGCTTGTTACAGCCCAGAGTCGTCAGAAATCTTATGCCGACCGTAGGAGGAGACCTTTGGTGTTTGAGGTGAGCGATCATGTCTTTTTGAAGATATCACCAAGACGGGGATTGATGAGGTTTGGGAAGAGCGGGAAGTTGTCCCCTCGATTCATTGGTCCTTTTGAGATCCTTGAGAAGATTGGCGAAACTGCTTATCGTTTAGCTTTGCCGCCGCAGTTGTCCGGAGTACATGACGTGTTTCATGTGAGTATGCTTCGGAAGTATGAGCCGGATCCATCACATGTATTGGATTGGACCGATTTAGTAGTTGATGAGGATGTCTCGTATGAGGAGAGACCGGTTAGGGTCTTGGATAAGCGGGATCAAGTCTTGCGAGGCAAGACCATTCCTTTGGTGAAAGTTTTGTGGAAACATCACGGGGTGGAGGAAGCCACATGGGAACGTGAGTTGGAAGTCCGCGAGAAATATCCGGACATGTTTATTGATTTGTAATCTTGTAGTTAGATTTTGTAATATTGTCGAACTTTAAAGCTTTTTATATATGTCTTAAGCTGTAAAACATTTAGAATGTTTTGGTTAATGGAAATATTTTGGAACTTGCCTCGAAATGGAAGTTTAAGGGAACATTGTATATATTGAATATATTGAAAATTGTTGAAATTGAAAGAAAATTGCATAGTGTTAATGCAGGTTGAAATATATGGTTGTTTTTCATATTGTGGCATGCCTCTTTGTTAAGAGATGGAATGGCCGGTGTTGGGTCAAGTTGGTTATTAGTGAATTATCATATTGTTGGAATTTGAGAAAAACTTGTTTTCGAAACCTTGTGCTTAATTTCGGGGACGAAATTCTTTTAAGGAGGGGAGGTTATAGCGACCCCGGTCTTTTCTCTTTAAATTATTGTATCCGGACTTAGGATCCGTGGATCCTGTCATTACTTATTGGTTGTTGTTGTCCTTTAATCTCTTTGGATTTGAAGTATAGGTTGTGTTGGGCGGGTCTGTTACAGGTTGGTTGATTTTAGATGCCAATAGGTGATGCCCAGATTTTGGCCTTCACGCTCGAGCGGAAGTTTTAACGCTCGAGCGGTCCCTTCGTTGTTGCTTCTCCGCTCGAGCGGGAATTTTGACGCTCGAGCGTGATTTTCCATCTCCCAGTATTTTGCTCTGCAGTTCTTCCGCTCGAGCGGTAGTTTTTACGCTCGAGCGTGATCCCTTGTTTTTGCTCCTCCGCTCGAGCGGGGAGTTTGACGCTCGAGCGGGTACCAGCGCCTGCAAAACTTCTGGAAGGGTGCAATCGACGCTCGAGCTGCTTTCTTCACGCTCGAGCATGATTCTGTGTCTTACGCTCGAGCGGGGATTTCTACGCTCGAGCGTAGAGTCGATTATATCAGTCCGTGATTTCACTTTTTTGATCACTTTTTGACCTACTTTTCCTTCATAACTTTTTAAAAACCGCCCCTGGAGTGTTTTTATCTCTCTCTCTCCCTCTACACACCTTCTCTCTTTCGATTGATCTACTTAGAGCGAGTTTCTACCTTAGATCCTTTATTAAAAAGTTAGAGTGAGTTGAGGGCTTCGTTTTAATCTGAGAAACTTGGGATTTGGAGCACGTTGGTCTTTGGTCTTCATCTCCATCTTCTCCATACGGGTTATTTTCTTCGAGGTAGGGATTTTCCTACTCCATTTTATATGCTTTGTTCTAAGTTTGGTATTTTGATAGGTTGGGGACACTTTGAAAATTTTGGGAAAAAAACCCTAGTTGAATTGCTAAATTGATTTGAGTAATTAATTCAAGGAAATTGGGGAATTTGGTTAAATCCATGAAATTGGGGAATTTATTGATTAAATGGTGTAGTTGGTATATTTATTTTTCGAGTCTAGAAATAACTGTTTTGGGCTATCGGTGGAAGATAGTCGTGCTTGTTGTAGACATTGCATGCGGATTAGGGAAAATTGAAACTAATCAATTTGTTAAGTCATAAATTTAGACTATTGAATTAATACAGAAATTACATGTATTGATTGAGCATTGCATATACATATTGTTTGGGAGGAGATAGGGGATGTACTCCACGGTTTAGGGGAAGATAGGGGATGGACCTCTAAACCGGATTTTTGTTTGGGAGGAGATAGGGGATGGACTCCATTAGCACCATTTTTATGTGTGCTTATTATATTGAAGTGTTTTTACATGATTATTGATACAACACTAAAATGTGTATCAAATGGGAAGTATGAAGTGTTTTGATATGAGCATGAGTCTCATTTGTTTTGTTGATATTGGAAGTAATGTGAATATGATATATAATTCACTGTTGTAAGTTTGGCCAGGTTCTGAGCCATGTTGATAATAATGGAAAGTGAAATGTGTCTTAGACATTAGTGTCATGAGACTGTTTAATGATAAAATTGATTATCTTGGTTAACCATCTATTGAATGCTATAGCTTTATTCAATGCTTATATTTGGTTTAGTATTTTTCTACTGGGCTGTGGCTCACCCTTTATGGGAACATCATTTTCAGGTTCAGGTGATAAGCTACCTCCACGGACTTAGTCTGGAAGGATTTGATGTTTGGGATTTTGAAGACTTGTGTTTAGTTATATGTTTTATTTTGCTATTTTGAGATTTCATGTAAACATTCAAGCCTAGGGCTTAACTTGTAAATGAGTTAGTACTCATCCTTTTTGTGTCCAAGTGTTAGCTTGGAAAGATGTAAGCCCTTAGGGCATTTATTTTGATGTTGCAGGATGTTACATGTGATGTCTTTCAATAAGAATACTCTGATGAATAACTCAAATGATTCGTTTTCTTTTATAAATGCATGTTAATGTTATGGTTATTATGGGTTTATTTTGAGGGCGTTACACGACGAATTTTTGGTGATGTTGAACATTCTAGTAAGACTCCGGTGTCGTAACATGTGCAGCGTCCTAAAATTTTAACCAAAAATAAAATAACCAAAAATGAAATTAAATTAAAAAGACTTTTTTGTAACAGTTAAAAATATGCAGGATTAACTAGTGCAAATATTTTGTTTTGAAACCAAATGAGTTTTGAACTATGCAAAGAGGACCTACAAGTTAGTGCCCCATAAAATTATATTCAAATTTGGGTCTAAGAAATTACCAACTCTACAGCCTTTTATTTGCATATTACACATTAAATCTCAAGTTTGATCATGGTAACAAAATAATTTTTAATTTTATCTATTTAAACTCTAAATTTTTTATTTGTTTTCAACTAAACCATTTGCTTATTTCTGTTAATTAAAATTGACGAAAAAATAGTATAAATTGAAAAATTAAAAAATTATTTTATTACAATGATCAAACCTTGAAATTCTTTTTGCAATTTTCCCGATAATATTTGTAGTGTGCAAGTGAAAAGAATTACTCATCACCTTCTTTTTCCCCATCTCTTTTCAAGGTAATCATTGAGTAGTTTTAAAATATCATATACATTTACAATATTTCAAACCAATCAGTTAAAAAAAAATTTAATGGACATACTTTTATTTGGTAGTTGAAAAATAAATTATAACGAACTTAGTATGCTATAGTTTCTTATTAAACAAAATACCATCAAATGTAAACGGAGTCACTTTTCCTCCTTTCACTCTCAACTTTCTTTTCTCCGTCTCTTTTCAAGGTAAATTATTAAGTAGTTCTAGAACACTATATTACCCACATGATACTCTAAACCAATTATACAATTAAAATTTTTATGGATGGACATGTTAGCTCACTTTTGTTTGATAGTTAAAAAACAATTAATGACTAACTTAGTATGTTATAGTTTCTCATTATCCAAAACACCATGTAAACAATGTCACTCACCTACTCTCACTTCCTTATTCCCTTTTCAAATCACCCAAGTACCCACACCACCGCAAATTAGTCCGCTGCCAACACTACCACTACTATCTTATTTGGTGTAGTCTATTTGTACTAATAACTTTTTTTTAATTGAAAAGTTTTGTGTCAAACTATTTGATGCAATAAAAGCGGCTCAAGCCTATTTGAAGCCCAAGGAAAAAAATCGTAAGTGTTGTGATCATTATTGTGATCAGTGATAATAGTTATGGTAATGATTGGTGTCATTGTGTGGAAAGTTAGTGAAAGCATTCTCTATATTTGAACAGTGAAATTTCATTATATAGAGACATTTTTATTTTTATATAACCAATAGATTTTGATTTTTTTTCAATCTGCTTCATATGCATTTTAAAAATATATTTAGGAACCTTCATAATTAATTTTATGATTTTTGGAATGCATCGATTTTTTCTTTTCTTTTCCTTTCTTTTTTTGTCAATTTTGGATGTTGTTGGTTTGCTTTTTGTATTTAAAATCATAACAAAATTAAAAATTAGAAGTGCTATGATTATTGTGATCAGAAATGATACACCCCACTAAAAACAGTGCTCTAAACACTTGGCAATGGAAAAAAAAAAAAAAAAGACAAAAAAGACAAAAACATCACTATCACTGTATAACCCACACAATTAGAACTCTCAAACATTTTTATTATTGTGATGGTTAATAATGATTGTGAGGGATATATTGTATTCAAGGTTACAAAAAACATATTTATATTTGAATAGTGACATTTTAAACTCTAACTCACTGTTTAGAGACTTTATTTTTATTTTAATCTAATTGATGAAATTGAAGTTTGAAAACTATTTAGTTTTTATATTTAAAATCATTAAAAAATTGACATTAAAAAAAAATTTGTGATGATTGTGTTAGTTGATGATAGTGGTGGTAGAATTTCACTAAGTTAACATTAATATTGGAAATTTTACTGTATTAACTTTAGTTTTTTTTTTTTTTTTGAATTAGACAAAAAGGATGCTCTGAAACCGGTTATTTTATTTTATTTTTTAAATTTCTTAGACAACTCAGACCTTATTGGATATATCTCAATGAGATGCTTATAGAAGGAATAAGCTCTTCCCTGTAACTCATCGTTCCACTCATCTCCATACCTTTCTTGCGAATCTTAATCTGAGCTCACATAGATGATCTAAATTTTCTATCTGATAGGTCTCACAATAAAGATTATTCACAAGAAAAAAATCAACTTCGTCGGACAACTATAACCACATGAACAAATCACATTTTGTTTAGTAAATGAGAAATGCTTTTCGCACATAAGATGTGTTTGTCTTTGGTGAGGCAAAGTTTGTAATTATCCTATTCACAATAAAATTATTAGGTAAGGCTGGCCAAATGACCATTTAAAATAAGCATAAAAAAATAAATAAATTTATCTCTAATCATTTTTAAGTATGTGCCCTATTATTTCAGGGAAGGGAAAAATAATTTTAAGCAGTCATTCCTTGCAAGAAACATAAAATGAAATTGTTACATTTTGTTTGCACAACCCTCATATCAAATTTTTTATCTTTTCATGTGACTTTTATCTCATGTGATATGGTTTTTTTCTAAATATAATGGGTGTTATACATATATAGATATATATATATATATATATGATATCTACAAAGTTGTTATATATTACTGAAATAATTCACCTTAACATTTCACCTCCTATGCGACTCCCGTGTTATTGCTCTGCACTTGTGTTATGTTATGCCTACAACAACCAATGCCTTTTGTTCAATTTCTTATGTTCTTTTCATAGTCTCTGCCCCCATAAAAACCCTCTTCATCATAAATGATCCGTTTGCCCCGAAATGACCTGGACCAATAGGGAAATCCCAATTCATTGGGCCTTTAATCAA
The DNA here is from genome assembly GCF_055761805.1 of Camellia sinensis. Lineage (NCBI taxonomy): Eukaryota > Viridiplantae > Streptophyta > Magnoliopsida > Ericales > Theaceae > Camellia > Camellia sinensis. The sequence continues at coordinate 108,191,711 of NC_138962.1, forward strand.
ATAGAAAGCCCCAAGGGCGCCATATTCTAGGAGCCCAAACTATGTGATTGAATAAATCCTCCTCTATCTGTTGCGGGTCAAGGGCTCCTTCCCCTTCTTCAAACTCCGATTTGTATTTTTAATGGAGAAATCTCTGATCAAGGATAGAATAAGATCCGTTTTGCATCATATCTAAGGGATTCCTTGGTTCGGGTCGACGAAGCAATATCACTCGATCATTATCAAACTGACTGCAATCTTTTTCTGTCCGTGAGGATCCCACCAGAGCGCTTTTTTAGCATGGAATTTACTTCCATTATAAAATGCGATCACACATATCATTGATGTTAACAGGCATTAATTGAATGGGAATACCATATCATTGATATCCAACATTATTGTACTTCCTTTAATGACACATACATCTCCAAATACATAGATACAATAAGCACACAGTAGGGGTGGTGTTATTTAATATTTGCAGGTCATGTGTATATAGGAAGTCCTTTTGTGTTAACTTACCACATTGAAAGCAAACAAAAGATGGGAAGCAAGAATAGGTGCTCATAAGAGGAGTATTGAGCTTTGTTTCAACACACTTACCCAGACGGGTCAATGGGTGATGAAGAAAGCCCATGGCCTACGTTAGTAACCTTGATTGCACTTTGTAAGGGTGCTTGCCTAAGGTCTACCCAAGTTTCCCAAGCTTACGTCATAATTTGTGATAGTAGGGGCATGTGTTTGTGCTGCCCTTGTCCTATTCTAAATCCCAACTCATTTGTGTTGTTAGTCTTGCTGCTTTTTTACTTAAAAATTTTGTTTTTGAAACTAGAAATACAGCCCCAACAAAACCAAAAAGTTTATGCAAAGCCATCTAGGATAGAGGATAACAATTTTGGAAGGAATGGAAGCAAACTTTTCTGAATTTTTCAAAAATTTTAAAAATCTAATACTTGACCATTATGCAATATGTGAAGCCAAATTCAGTGGTTGGGATTGGGATCCTAATGCTTAAACTAAATGGATGAAGAATTGAAAATTAATACAATTATGTGAAGTGAATAAGTTGAGGAATAGGTCTCATTTCTCGAAGTGATTTGAAAAACAGGACCATGAACTACCTTCTTTTTTTTTTTCTTTTTTTTTTTTTTTTGCAATTAAAATTTCTAAGTGAAGCACATTTTGCTAAAAAAATCAATTTATTTATTTTTTTGATATACCATGAGATCACATTGCATAGGAAAACATCTTCAAAATTGAAATGTCAAAATATAATATGCCATCTTTTTTTTTTTTTTTTTTGTGTGCGCGCGCACTCGCGCGCTTGCTTTGGCCTGTTTTGCACTGTCTCAATTCTCAAACTTGAATAGTTGATGCAAACAAATGCCCACCCCCTTTTTATGTGTTCCACAGCTTCCCAAACAAAGTAACTAATATAACAAAAGAAATAAATAAATATAGAAATGAAGGTATCCAACTCAAAATCAGCAAAACATCTCTCTCATATTTGCATATTAAATTCCCACATACCAAGTGCTTATTTTAAAACCTTGAAACAAACATATCATTGTCTGTTTGGATGTTTTTACTTAGCAGAAATTAGTTGAGATTTGCATGAAATCCCACATCGAACAAACACGAGAGAGAAGAGGCTCGCATGAGTGTATAGATGAGGAGCAGGTAGCAACATAAAACATACTTACCTGGATGGGGTCAATGGGTGATCAACAAGACCCATGGCCTAGGTTAGTGACCTCCATTGCACTTTGGAGGGGTGCTCGCCTAAGGTCTACCCAAGTGGTGGAGCCTACGTCATAATTTGTGGTAGTGGGGGCCTGTGTTCGCGCGGCCCCTAACCTGAAAATTGCTCCAAATTTTTGTTGTGGTTGATTTCTAGCATAACCGGGGGTTAATCTCTTATGCCCTTTGTAGTCTTGATGGTGAGAAAGTTTTGTATTTTGCCTCCTAAAATAATAATTCTAATTTTATTTCTAAACCTGTAGGCAAATTAAAAAGCCACGGGCATACGTTTTATTCTCAATAGAATGATATGTATTAGAGAGATATATAACCACACACATCATTAGACGGAATGATATCTCTATCTCTGATGAGATGGGGTTGTTGGGTTTCTTTTCTCATCATCTAAATAAGGTGAATCATTCAAATTTTATGGATCTCCTCGTGAGTCATGCTACTATTGACTCCCAACCTAGGTCTAAACCCAACCCAATTTCCAACAACAAAAATGTTTGAGACCTCTAAATGAGGAGTTCTATAGGTGGGCCTCACCTTATGTTTTGATGTTTTAGTTTGTGATGTTGCATTTTTTTATTTTTTTTATTTTTTTAATGTATTGTCACATCATTAGAGTTGGTATTAGAGTTTCAACTCTAGTGCTCTCTATCATCACTCTTCTAACAAAACCATTTAAAGTGACAAGAATTATTTGCAAATTTTGGCCAGTTTTCAATATCAAAAGGCCTTATTTCATCAAAGCAGTTCCACCTTTTCTTGTTTCATCAGTTCTATTGTTATGAACCACTATTTTCATTAACAACTCTACTGGGCAGTAGTATGAATAAAAGAGAGAGTTGTTTTGTTATCTAATAATTTTATTTGAACGCCTAAACTAATGGGTGTTTTGAAAAGTTGGTAAAAAGCTAGCTTGTTGGCTTTTTTGGTGGCTTTTTTGTGGCTTTTTTGGGAGAAGTTGGTAAAAAACCAAAAAGCCAACTTTTTACCAACTTTTCAAATTACCCCTTAATCATCTATCCAGCATTTCGACCGAAGATTGGAGAGAGGTAACTGGGGCGCAGAATCCTCAGTTGAAAATTCCTATGTTACTCTCTGTTTCAACTATGAGAACCCATATTTAATTATTTTTAGGATATGAATAATAAATTAATTTTATCTAAAACCTATTTAATAAATGTATTAATGTATAAATTAATTAGAAACTATCCCAATTTAGTCGCTAACAAAAATATTCTTAAGAATAATAATTTTGTAGGTATTCAATGATTTTCGTTTTGTAACTATTTTTGTAACTCAATAATTACCCTTATGGTGTGTTTGGTTGGGAAATTTGGAAAGAGAAATAGAAAAGATGTGTGAAATTAGTGAATTTTAGATATATTTTATTCACATTTCACCTACCTTTTTCATTTCTCTTTCCAAATCTCTCCTCAAATCCTTCAACCAAACAGAGCATAACTAAATATCTTAGTTGAAAACTTCATCTAATTGATTTTTAAGGAACTAAAACACATACACATTTATACAAATTTATTATTACAAAAATAATAATAATTGCATTAGGTGCCTTTGCATGCCAAGCCTATAGGATAGGTTATGCTCTTGATTTTTGAGAGACTTGATATCAATCACAATTATGAGAAGAGCAAAGGGTTAGATATGTTTTATGAGTCTATTTATGCAGATTCTAATTCTTAACTAATCGGAGAGAGTGAAAGCTAAGATTTAAAAGAAAAAAATTCGGAGCTTTAGGGAAAAAAAAATTTCTTTTGATAGCAAAGTTAAGAGTTGGGAGAGAAGAAGATGAGAAGGAGAATGGTTAGAATCTTCCTACTATTTCACGACCCCATTTTGACTTCATTGCTAAGTAAGAAAACCCTCAAAACCTTCTCATTCTTTTTCTTCAATTTCAGAATATATTCAAATACTAATAAGCCTTAAAAAAAATCTTGATAGAGCTTTGTTTGTAATTACATGTGAATTTGTGAAATATATATTAGATGTTTGAAAATTATTATATATTGCTAAATTTAAAATCATGATATAATCTTGAATTTAGGCTTGCTTGTGTAATTTGTGATATTTAATAGATGATTTAAGATTTTATTTGATTTGATCATATGATTCTTAAATCTGCCAAAAGTTTGTACGAATATATAGACAATTTTATACTCAAAATTTCAATATGGTTTCTTCTACAAAGTTGGTAAGAATGATGTCTAGATCATCCAATTATTCTATTTTGGTACGAATTTAAATGGAATTTTAATTCAATATGGATTTTTAGACAGATTATGCTTCATGTTTGAAAAATTACTAAAAATTCTATATTAGACCAAATCTAGTATTTTCTGAGTAAAAAATTAAATTTGAGAAGTATAGTTTCATCCTCAATTTTTATATTATGGATTTGATTTTTGAATTTCAGTGTGGAATTATTTTAAGAAAATGTGACGAATTTGTGTTATGTAGCTTTTTGTAATTTTATAGAATTATTTATAATTCATTTTCAGGAAATTATTTTTGAAAAATGACATAATATGTTTGCTGAACATTCCTGAAAATTATATGAATTTTAGAATTGTCTAAATAATTTATTTGTAATTTTAACTACGAAATTTAAGTTCTAAAAATTTTGGGCAGAATATTAAAATAATCACGATTACCATTTCAATTATTTATTAGAATTAAAAATAATTTTTGTTCTAATTTACTTAATTGAATCTTGTAAATTAGTAATGCATGTGTAATGTTGTGATTTATTTTTGTATTTAAAATTATTATTTCACTTGATGGCTTGATTTACCTGTTTATAATAATATGTACATTGATTGATTATTGTAGAACATAATTGTAAATATTTTCTCTTGAAAATTGTAGTAAAATGGTATAACATTGATGGTGACCTAAATTTGTAATTATTAGTAATTATTATGAAAATTAACTAAAATGATCAACGGGGTGTACGAAATTAAAGGTTGATAGTTAATATCGGTTGTTCAGGATGAGTCCTGATTTTATGTAATTCTTGTCCAAAACCCTAAGATGGCACGAGACATATTTGAACCCTTATCAGTATTCGGTTTTAGAATAAGGGTGAATGTGTGGGTGGCACATAGGGAGGATACGTACCCCTGATAAACTGTTCTCTTGGGGCAAATCACGAAAACCACTACTTGGGTATGTAACTCTGGGCATGACCGTCCTTGGTAGTCACAGTTTGTAACACTTAATTATTTAACCAATGGGAGTTTTAAATTAACCATGAGCCATAGCTTAGTGGTTGGTAAGTTAATATCTTTGGTGAGATTTTGAGTGTCACCTAATTTATTAAACTTGTTGAAATTATTTTAATATTTGTAAGTTATATGTTTGCAATTATATTGTTATATCATGCTTATAATCTCATTATTTTTCTCGTAAAAATAAAAGTAGGTTTGTTGTGTTTTCTTTCTGTGCTGAAAAACTCACATATATTTTTGTTACCCTTGCATTTTATGCCAAATTTTGACCCAAAAAAAAAAGGAATGGAAGTTGAAAATGGGGTTGATGGTAACGTAGAACTTTGGCCGACTTGAAACCATGACTAGAGTCAAATAAATTTTATAATCTTATATATTAACAATTAAAGACTTTGTGATTTCATTTAATGTTGTATTTGAACATTTTAAGTTTTTTTTTTATTTATTTATTTAGTGTTGTTTGAACCTTTGGTCATGTATGAGAGTTACAATTTCTAAATAAAATGTTAAGTTTTTAATTTAATAAGTTATTTTATTTATTTAATTTCTCTTGATATTTCAAAATTTTGAGACATTACATCAACATAGTGTTTAATTATACCTTAAGCATTATGTCTGAATATTCTTATATGATCTATTGATTATGACTTATATATAATTTGAGACGAGGAGAGAAAAGATCCATAACCAAAAATTGGTATTTAAATTGGCTCTTTGTGCTTAGGCTTGACAATCATTACTTCATTGGTATACATTGGGATTGAAAAAGGATCGCACAATGTATGTCACACTACACCATGTATGTCGCACTACACGACAAGTTTTGAGGGAGTTTTTCAAGGAAAAAAAAAAGAAAAAAACTTCTTATTTGATCATCAATAGCCTCCCAGGGAAAGCCTACTAACTGTCATGCAAGACATTATTCTATATGGGGTTTCTATGTTTTGCTATTTTAATTATCAATGGACAAAATATAATGAAAACAGCATTAATAATAAAGTAAAGTTTTTCACAACAGTAGGCTTCGTTCACTTATCACACTTGTCAAGAGTTTTGATGGCAGTATTTTCACAAAAAAGATATACGATAAGAAAACTTAATTTCTTATATGTATTTGTTCATTGGAAGATGAATTTTGCCAAAAAGATATTGTAAAATTTAGTTGTTCAGTTTTTCAGTGTATGTGTGTGAAAACATATATTTTGTGGTTAAAAGTAACGTATGTTGAGATCCCTGTGACAATATCCTCAATTTTTTGTGAGATATATACATTTTGAATAAAAACTTATTTTAGTAAGAAAATTAAAAATGTGAGTTTCATAAGTTTCTCACTAATGCAACAGTTATATGATTTTTTTATTTCTTTTATTTTCTTATACTTTTCCAATCAACCGAACAGGGTCGTAGTCACCCAAAGGAGCCATGTTGTTGGAAGGCTTATTTTGCTTCAACTATTGCTCCCAACCACAGGCATAGTTAGTAGAGGGAATTTTGCAAATTTGCAAATAAAACTATCTACTAGATGGAATTGGAATCTGTTTGATGATTAATCATCTCAAAAGCTGTAAAACCAACATTTCACTGCATGTTGTTTAGAAGTTTGCAAGGCACAACCTCCATGTCAAGACGTTGCCGTCATTCCAACATTGAGCAAACATGAAGCAGGAGAGGCAATTGTGAGGCAATAGATAAGGATCACTAAAACATATTTACCTGGACGGGGTCAAATGGGTGATTAATGAGGCCCATGGCCAAGGTTAGTGACCTCCATTGCACTTAGGAGGGGCGCTTGCCTAAGGTCTATCCAAGTGGCAGAGCCTACGTCATCATTTGTGGCAGTGGGGGCCCGTGTTCACGCAGCCCCTATCCAAACTTAGTTCTATATTTATGAGTTGTGCTCGAATGGATTTGCATAAATGTTGAATATTCTTACATGTCAATCTCCCGAAGAGGGGAAAAAAAGGCAGCAAATCTAAGAAAGTCGAAAACTCTTCAGCAGAGCTGTGTGAGCATGAGTTATTTCTCATACTGACCTGAAATTATTTATTGTTTCACTTTGTTCTAATTTTCACAATTTAAAATTTTCAAAATTTTCAATTCCATCCCTAACAAATTATGTTCTCATTTTGGTCATTAAAAGTTTTCCCATTTTGGTCATTAAACATATTAAGTTTTCCCATTTTGGTCCATAAAACCAAACCCAACATAATCTCAAAACCATCCCCACCCCAAAATCCAACTAATCTCGAAAATCAACTTCATATAGGTGCACGAAAATGAAAACAGGTATGCATCATTCAAGTAAAGAGGCTGCAAGTTGAAGTATTGAGGCTAGTGGAAGAGATCAGGTAGTAGGTCAGGAGGGGCAGGTGGTCAGTTGTGGATTGGGGTGATAAGGTGCATAGAGGAGGGAAGAGAATAGGAGAGTAAAGGAAAGTGAAAGTTCTTATGGCACCATTTTTAGAATTTGAACTAAAAATGGAGAAAATTTGACAATTTAGAGATCAAAGTAAAAGAATCTTTTATCAAGGGCCAAAGTGAGAAAAGAATCATACTCTATGGGGAGAAAGTGTAATTTATCCTATGTATATTTCCATTTTTCTTTCCCTTAATAATAAATTCACGATCCAATCCAAACATAAACATAGCTCCTCTCCGGAGCTTTTGGCAATTTTGTGCAAAATATCAGTTCTCTTAATGCGAAGGCACAATTAGGGAGCAAGTAGTGCTAAATTCAGAAAATGAAGGGAATGCCTCTCTATCTTTGATTGCACTACCAGTTGTCAAGCTAAATTTCCTTTTATCAAATTAGCATTGACCATTTCAATATACTTTATGCCCAAGCAAATAATAATATACTAGCAATTCAACTATCATTTCTTACTAACTAAATATATTGGGGAAAAGAAGTTATTCTGAGCATATTCTAAGCATCAAACTTTTGTTTTATTTCAAATTATAGAGGTGAGACCAAAACCCAGCCAACATACCCTCTTGCAGACACAAACATCAACTAAACTAGTAATATTCACAAGATTTATTTAAAAAGCATGAAGAACCAAAGCAAAAGCGCCCAGATCAAAACTGCATTGCAACCTTACAAACTTGACATATTATCACCTTTCTGAAGCTAGGAAAAATCGCAGGGCTCAAAAGTCATATTCTCTGCCTCACGCTTCAAGGAGTCAAACAGCACAGATGACAGATAACGCTCTCCAAAGCTGGGGAACACCACCTGTCAAAAACAAACAATAGAATATTTGTAGGTGGTTAAAATTCTGAGATTTGTCCAATGTTGTGTTCAGCCAAATTACTATGCAATATCTTCTAGTACATTAAAACTTGCCCAATTGAGAACAAAATATACACAAATGCCAGAACAAAACAGCAAAGCTGAACTTGTATGCAGAAAATCAAACTTACAACAATGAGTTTTCCAGCCTTTTCTGGCCTCTTAGCTATCTTAATTGCAGCAGCCGCAGCAGCACCAGATGATATTCCTACCTACAATACATGTTACCATAAGCACCATCAAACTTGTGAACTAAAAATATAAAAAAAACCTAAGACATGAACTTAAGAGTTCAGTAATTTTTAGAGAGGACAGTGATATAAAAATGCCTATAAGACCCACAGTTGAATAATATGAAAAATTATGTTCTTACCAGCAAGCCTTCTTTCAATGCAAGAAGCTTGGCAGTTTCAATAGCTTCCTCACTTGATATCTGCAAAGTTCAAACATAAATAACTCAGCAATAATTATCAAAGATCGGCCTTTGAATATGAAAAGCAGCAATAAATGATGGAAGAGTAATAACAATTACATAAGCTGTCTCATACAAAGTAAACATGCTCCGTTAAAACACGTGTTATTATCACTATTACACTGGCAAATTAACTACTTCAGCAAATCATAGCACATGTCAAAAGGTAGACTCTTTTTTTTAAAAAAAATTATGAATTCACCTTTGTTCCATGCACTTTGACTGAACAAACCAGGAGTATTTCGCTTAGCCAATTTCAAGAATCTTTTTTTTCCGATGAATAAACCTATTTCAAGAATCCTACAGCTTGTTCTAGGCTATTTATTCCGTATGCCAGCCAAGCTTTAACAGGGTTACCCTGACACCCTGATTTGTGATGGTTTATACACTTTCAGGACTATATAAATGCCAAGCTGCAGATAAAATGAAGCACATAACCGGCAATCAATTCTCTTCATCTTTATTTTTTTGCTTTACTTTTCTTCATGATACACAAAGCGTGATGCATGACTAGATTCATCCACATGTTTACTGAAAATGAATGAGACTGCCTTGTTAGAAAGATTTTGAGGCTTACTTGAACAACTTCATCAACTAAAGCGACATCCAATACCCCAGGGATGAAACCAGCACCAATTCCTTGAATTTTATGAGGGCCTAAAACATTACAACATGTAATATGTCAAGTTCAAATAAACAAAGATATTGCTCTTCTTGAAAGCTCCAAGATTAACAAAAATTTGCAATTACAGAAATTCTAAGTATTAGGTGATGCCGTGATGGCCACCAGAAAAGTAGATAAATGGCTATTGCACATGCAATAAGTTGGTTAGATTTTCTCATAAATGGCTTCAAATGTTGATGTCAACAAAAAATAAAATTAAAATTAAAATTGCAGCTCAAATTATTAAAGTGAATACAGATATATCAACAATGAATTTGATGTCATCAACAAAGTACGGATTTTCTTTTTCATGTTGGAAAATTTTACTCAACAGTATTTCCAAACTCATAACCAAGCACAAGAATATGAAACTGTAATGAGTATACTTATTACTACCAACATTGAATTTTCAACAATGCATTTCAAATTGCATGCAAGAAAACCCATATTTAAGGTTTTCTTAGTCCCTGTTAACAACCACAAACAGTATATTGGCAAAATGACATCACATATTGTACATGAAATCCAAACATAAAACCATAATAAGGAAGCAAATTCTCCGAAACCTCTGACTGTACTGCTTTTGGCATAATATTCTCATAGCTGAATCACTTTTAGGCATTGTTTGTATCATTGTTGCAAGCACAATTCTTAAGAACTTGTGTTTAAAGCCATGCAGGTGTAGCACGTAGAGAGCAGTAAAAAGGAAAGGGCAAATACTTTACCCCTGTGGTTTGGGCTATGTGCAGTTTACCCCCCCTAACGTTTCGAAATAACCACATAACCTCCACGTGGTTTGTGGACTAAAGTGTACTGTTAAACATTCCATCCAACTTAACAGCAAGTGTGAAACACTTGGCAAATATAAGGGGATCATATGCTCATTCTCAAATTTCAAGGGAGTAAATCGCACATGGAATAAAACATAGGGGTTAAAGTGCGCTTTGCCTTCTAAACAAATGACGACAATATATAGGGGTATTTTAGTCTTTTTTATTAAATAGTCAACGGGCCTAATGGTGCACTTCAGTCCACAAACCACAAGAGGGTTATGCGGTCATTTCCAAATGTTAAGGGAGTAAACTGCACATGGAATAAAGCATAGGGGGTTAAAATGCAATTTACCTTCCAAACAAATGACGAAAATATAGTGATATTTTTGTCTTTTTCATTAAATCGTTAACGGACCTAATGGTGCACTTCAATCTACAAACCACAAGGTAGTTATGTGGTCATTTCTAAATGTTAGGGGGCAAACAGCACATGGCCCAAACCACAGGGAGGGTAAATTAAAGTTTGCCAAGGAAAGATGTGCTGAGTGATTAATCCAGGGTGTACAGAGGGGTGGACTAGGAATAGATCCTGCCCCAGCCTTTTGATAAAGCACTACACTTACATACAAGAAAATCAACAATAGAAGACTAGAATGATTAGCAGCCAATCTTTGCTTTTATCCAACAAATGAGAAAATTCAATCTTTTACAGAACATGTTGAAGAAAAAATATTCATCCCAGGTCATTCGTGACACTCAGCATACAATTTTTTTGTATAAAAAATGGTCATAGGATATTCACATGACATTGACCAATGGCTAGTTACAAAGCATGTTGATCAATGGTTTTGATAAAAGTCTAACATACAAAACATTCCCAACAATATTAAAACTAGAAAATTAGTCCCTTTTCTACATTCAAAGATGAGCACTAAACAGGAGGAGAATCTGTGTGTGTGCGTGCGTGTGTGTGTGTGTGTGTGTGTGTGTGTGTGAGAGAGAGAGAGAGAGAGAGAGATTTTGGCATGAAAATTTATTAGAGTTTGCTAATGAAAAAGCCAATAAAGCTTGATAGTATCAAAAGTGCTGTTGAACATTTAGAAAAAGAAAATTGTGAAAATCTTATCATGCTAGAAAATACCAGACAAACATTTTATGGTTTACATATCATTGACATCACTGATCATTATATACATTATAGACATGTCGAGATGCTACAGACAATCTGAAACTAGGTCAAACCTAAGGAACATGTCGTAAGTTTAGTATTTAACAAGAGAGCCTAAAGATTGTGTCACAAGGTTACTATCAGCACTGAACAAGCTACACCAAGCATGTTTTGTCATCTGCCACACAAAGCAAATCATTAGGCAACTTGAACTTTAAAAAAGTATGACATTATTTTTGAAGCAGTAATGATCCTCAACACAAGTATTGAAAAGTCTTCATTATATATAGGAGCACGAACAAAATTCAAACACAAAATAACCACTGCTTACCACTCTCTCAAGTAATGAATAATGACATTTGTTTGTAAGACAAGCCATTTGAAGTAGTTTGATATCTATTCACTCCTTTCTTTCAATTAATTGGCCAATTTATTACGATCATCACAGAAGAATCATGAAAGTTTGGTCAATCAATAATTGGTAAGCCCTTGATCTATGGGAACTGACATACACTAACCAATGAAAAAACCTCAAAACATATAAACAACGATAAATCATTTTAAGCAAAAAATATATATATATATTACATTGTAATTCCAAGTTCGTTCCCTTGATAATTTGTTACATCTGATTATTCTAATTCTTCAAATTTGAGTCGGTCAAATGTCGAAGTTTAAGGTTCACACCTAATTAGGTGAATGCTTCTAATTTAAAATGTATATTATGATGAAGCTTTAAACATTATTCAACATTACTAATGTTTGCATTGACATATTCCATAGCATATCATATGACTACTTCTGACAACAGTTTAATTACCCAAAACCCACGCAATAGAAGTGGGGGAAAAGCCCCCAACAGACAAGTACTCTCTGCTGAAACAATTAGACTGCTTAGGTGAACTTGTCCACCTATCTAGCAGAGCAGCAGAGTACACCAGGTCTTTGTTGCCTCATCAATTTGTCAATCCTGTTACATAGTAATATCTTTGTTTTCCATCATTCTTCTGTGTACAGAAACAAAGTCACAAACAAATAAGTTCATCATAGTAAATCCATAACCAAATACACAGTTGTGTCTACGTGCCCAGATGTAAGAAATTATCATGTCCAAAATCCTAGCCTGTTTCCCAAAATCACATGTAACAACCATGCCTAATGATGATTGCCAAACACAAGTTCATTCCAAATCATATATTCCAACTTGCCAAAGCCAACAAAATATCTAAAAGAAGAAAGAATGCACCAGAAATACAAGAATATTATCGACACCAAGCCAGGATAGAAAATGGGGAGACATGTTGGAATGCACAACTCACCAGGTTTTCCTCCATTTAAAACTGCACTTTCAACTGGTTCTACACCATATAGCTGTATATGAATAAAGAAGGGCACCAACAGCAACACAGGAAAAAGAACACAGATTAACAAGAGAGAGAGAGAGGAGTTCATTAAACTTTACTTTTCCAATAAAATCAGAGAATGAAAAAGATCTAACCTTAATCTCAGGGTTTTGCTCTTTAAGGTACCTCCCAACACCTGTAATTGTACCACCTGTGCCTATCCCAGAAACGAAGGCATCAACTTTCCCACCGGAGCCTTTCCAGATCTCTGGTCCTGTGGTCTCATAATGGACCTAAACAGATGATATCGATCAAATAATTAATCTATCCAATCAGCTACCAACATATGTTGATCAGTGATAATACAGAAGCTCAAAGTACTGGTGCCATAATACCTTTGGGTTGGCAGGGTTTTCAAATTGCTGAAGAATGTAGGCATTGGGGGTCTTTTCCTTTATTTCTTCCGCCTTTTGAACAGCCCCTTTCATGCCCCTGGCAGGATCTGTAAGAACCAACTCAGCTCCAAAAGCTAGGAGAATAATTCTCCTTTCCAGACTCATAGAAGCAGGCATGGTAATGATTAGTTTATAACCCTTAGCTGCAGCCATAAAAGCTAAGCCAATACCAGTATTACCACTGGTAGGCTCAATGAGGACACTCTTCAGCAATCATCATTTGGGCAGACAATAACAAAGGAAAGTTTGTCAGGCTCACATGAAGATGATACATGTCTATATGATAGAAGATGATACATTTGGACTAACCTCACCGGGCCTAATGACGCCTTTCTCCTCTGCATCTTGTATCATACTGTACCCAATCCTGCATGTCAGGCATGATTTACCATATCAAAATCTATAAGCAAAGTCCCATAATACATATAATTCTAAAATTATGATGGAGATTGAGATTACTAAAAAAAAAAAAAGAACAAAAATATCCAGCTACCTGTCTTTGACGCTAGAGCAGGGTTCCATCATCTCTAGTTTGGCAGCAATACGAGCAACACAACCATCGGCGATATTGTTGAGATACACCAATGGTGTTTTACCTATCAACTGTACATGTCAAAACAACAAGATGAGTATGATAAACAGTGTCCCTTAATCTTAGGCTCCAGAAAAAATAAATAAATAAATAAATTCGGGATGAACACAGCTTACTTCAGTAACATCTTTTGCAATGGCACACTTCTCTGCCATTTTGGTCAGATCACTCAGAACACCTAAAAGAGTCAAAGAGATCATAAATAAAAATCAGAATAATGTTCAACGAACTACAGAAAAGAAGAACTAATATTTTGAAATCTTAGTGTTGGTGCATAATGTATGCACTGTACATTTCACTATTAAAATTATTTTCTATATTCATCACTTTGATATGTATACACCCATGAATTATGTAATGTGAATTGTGTATCTTCAATATATGTAAATGACAGCTAGAATAAGTAATAGCATTGTCGAATTAAGTCAAACAGTAACTGACAAAACAATAAATGAAACAGTGTTATATAGTCAAAGATGAATAGTAAATATTAAATGTTATAATAGTGTTTAATTCAATAAGTGCTGAAGCAAGTGAAAAAGAAAATGAATGTTGACTGATGTGTAATAGATACATGGTGTAAAGTAGTGTTTTGAGGAAAATGTCTTCAGTGGAGTTTCCCATTGTATTACAAAGTCAAAGGAAAAGGCTGTGTGTGTGATCAAAAGGAGTCTCTCATATGGCTCTATTTTTATTTCTACATTATGTATTGTGTTTTTACAAAAAGATTTCATACGACATGTAAGGGTGTTTCCATGGTGGTGCTTTGGGCTCAACCTAATGTGCAAAGATAGTCTAAGTCAACACAACTACTAGTCGGGTTGTTATATCCTAGGTTTGACAAGCTGGATTTAGAGCCTCTATGAAGATTTCTCTCTCCAGATCGTATAGAAGTTTTCACCAAAGGGCGCCACCTCATGAATGAAGTGATCTTGTGGCTGGATAGAAGCCACATTCCACAAGTGTTTTCAGTCAAGAGCTCACGAACAGCAAACTTCTGTGTGTGTGTGTGTGTTTTTTTTTTTTTTTTTCAATTATCAAATGTGCACCCAAATCACACTCCCTCCCTCCAAAGAATCCCCCTCTTCCTCTTCTTCTTATCTCTCCCTCTCTATATATATATCACTCTCTATATTCACATCTATATCTATATTAGCTTGATTCATGCACTAGAAGCTCTTAACATATTTACCATTCCCCTCAAGTTTCCATTTTCGCTGATCAATGTTTTATGGTTATGCATGGGAATGTGTATGCGTGGGAATCAACTGAAAACATGTGATCGCAAATGTCATGAGATCCTAAAATTGCAGAGGCAACAGCAAGACCAAGGCTTGTTGCTAGTCCAATCAAAGTTCTATCACTAGAAGTACTTGGCTGGATATTTGTTTCTTTCTAGGATACTAGTTGGCAGGTTCACAGCTGCTTAGAACGTAACCATGGCAATAAATGTGGCCACTACTAATACATTACATGCATCACTTGGTGAATCTCTTGATGCTTCAAACTTGAAAATATTCAAGCCAATCCTTTGAGGATTCTTCTGATTGAAGCCTAGTCAAGATAATTTTTGCATCTTGCTAAAGAGAGGATGCTAAAGGGATGACACAAACATCCTGAGCCCCAAGAGCATCAGCACATCAAAGAATTTCTCAAAGTCTCACATCCATGGGACTTTCAATCACCATATCCAATATTGGACATCCATTGCTTTTAAATCCTTGCATTTGTAGCTTTAACTTCCACCGTCCCACTAATGGCATTGCTTTTACCAAGCATTAATTCTTTGCACTAATGGTCTGCGACCACCTCACTACTTTTACAGAGGTCTTCCATTTGTGAGCTTCTAACCGAAAAGGGCATCATTTCATTAAATGACTTCCTTGTGAGGACGTAGCTCCTTTCTCTAGCCACAAAGATCACCTCATTTGTGAGGTGGTGCCCTCTGGTGAAAACCACCACATGATTTGGAGACAGAAATCTCCATGAAGTATCCAAATCTAGACAAGCCATATGACAAGGTCTGCTACATCGGGTGGCTATGAAGGTTTTACCAACCATAGAGGGATTACCATGCCTCAATTCACTTTGAATAAATCAATTTATTTGGATATATTTTGTGTAAACCACACAATTATTTTTAGTGATAGTGAATGATGTATAAACACATTGTTTAATATAGTGGGCAAAGACGAAGATCCGTGGATGTAGGCTGAGTTAACCAAATCAAGTTAAATTTGGTGTCTTCTCATGGTGATAGTTTTCTAGCTCAACTGGTATAGAGGTGTCGGACACAAGAACACAGCGGGGACATGTATGGGACACGCCATATGATATATCCCTTTATTTAATTAATTTGTTTTCAGGGGACAAGCGAGGGACACTTCAAGGACACTATGGGGACACTCCAACTAGTTTTCTTCCCCTTTTTCTTTAGGGCTTTTGATGGATGTTGGATGTTTTTTGTTTTTTGCTTATATTTAAATACTTAATAGATCATCCATAAAAATAAAATAAAATATATATATAATGATAAGTGTTAATTTAAAAGTAATATATTTTTTTAAAATATTGAATTAGTGTTAGTTTTTATTAATTTTGATTGTTTGTGAATGTAATATTAATCTACATAACAAATACAAATATATAAAAAAAAAATATTTTATTGCAGTGTCCTTGCCGTGTTTTTGTCTCTATTGTTTTGAAATCACTATATCTCATGTCTACATCCATCTCTGTATCTGTGCTTCTTAGCTATAGACACCGATCCGAATACTTGATCTACTTCAAATGTGTGTATCTAATTGTTAGGGACCAAAACATAAACAAAAAATTATGTTATGTTCTTCTGAATCTCCTTAGCAACCAACATAGGCTAGGAACTTTCGATGACTAGCTAAGAGACAAAACTATATAGTAAACAAATCTAAGACTCAAAAGTAGATATTCATCAGAAAAAATATTGCATTAATAGACAAAACCCGAGACTACACAGATAAGAAGGAAATGATTACAACAGAACGCATGACCAAATATTAAAAAAAACCTTGGCTTTATTTCAAGAATATTGAGTTGGTCTCAAAACTAAAGTGCAAACACTGACATGTTTAGAATGATAGACTATATGTTTCAAATAATTTAATCCATATCTATTCTATTATCTATACAATTATATAAAGCACACAGCTTTTCAAAGGGGAGCTTCTATTAGCAGACCACAAAAATTCTTAGTTCAGACCATTTTGTCTTTCAAATTTCAACTTCCGAACGTAAACTCTGTTCGGTAGTTAATATCCGGACAATTGATTTTTGTTTAAAATCCCAACAACAAAAATGGTGTGAGCTCACACAAAGAATTATGTGCAAATAGAAACTCCCTTTCTGAAGCTTTGCCACAATTTTTTGTATAACTAAAATATCTTTAATCAAATAAATATTCCCTTCTTTTCTTTTAAAACATCGTAAATCCTAAATGTTTCAAATTTAAGTAATTGTCATGATTGTTTTAAGTGACACTAGTGTGCCCACACCTCTAGTATAGGTATGTATAAGCACTAGAATCTAAATTAATTATGACAAATATTTTAAGTATTAAGATCTAAGAATCATAGCCATTAGGAGTATTTAAGTATACAAAAATCATAACAAAGCTTCTGTGTGTGGTTTATATGATCATGTTGATAATATATATAAATTGTGCAGATTAATAATTCTAACAGATCTAAAAGGGAAGAACAAGACCCGCAAAACTGAATGATCCCAGAAACATACGATATAAATCATAGCAAATTCCAATGCACAACGCAACTCAACTAAGTCACACGACCTGTTCTGTTTTCTCAGATTGGAACTCTGGACTATACTTGAAAATCAATTCATCTTATTTATATCCTTTTTTTTTTTCGTTTTCTCAGCAGCCAAACATAGTGCAAAACAACTATCAAGTTCCGAACACAACTCTTTACGCAATGCAGATTTTTCGAAGCAAAATCAAAGAGATCAACATGTCGATATATTCATAAACAAGGGAGAAAATGAACGAAAAACCGAAATGGAAAATTCACCTTGTTGTATATGTGGGTCTCTCACCCAGGAAACGTTATCGCTGTACATAGGAAAATTGCATTTCGCCGGCAGCTAAATTGAAAAAAAGAAAAGTGGTAAATTCCTCTTTACCCCAGATTTTGACTCAAAATTAAGGGGCTCGTTTGGTTTGATTTTCTGAAAAAATTTTGAGAAATTTTCTCTACAAATAAGTTTTCAAAAATAATCAAACCAAACAAATTTTTTCAAAAAAATTTCTCAAAACTTGTAAACCAAACAAGTTTTCCAAACAAATCTCTCTCTCACACATATCAAATCAATCACTTTTTCCAAAACTCTATCTCAAAATAATTTTCCAAAACATCTTTTAAAAAAAACCAAACCAAACATGTTTTCGTACTTTTTATCTCTAAAACACATCTCTCAAACACAAACCAAACATACCCAAGGAATCTCCAAATATAAATTTTGCTAAAAGTCTCCCAACCTAGTTTTTTTTATGGAGTTATTTACACATATATCTCTTAAATTATTGAAAAGTATTATTTTGATTTCTTAAAGCAAAAATTAATCTAAGATCCCTCTCTCATTTTTAATAATGGAAGAGATCCACAATATTATTTTATGATATTTAAAGTCCCTCAACCCCACACCCATATATCACAGAGAAATTTGAGAAAAACCAAAGGGCTTCAAAAACTATCTTCAAGAGATCTAAGCTTTTGTCTCTCTCTTCTCTTTCTCTGTTACATCAATGGCATCTATGTTGGTATCCAACGGCAATTTCTCCACCGCAAAGTCTCCGGCGTCGTCAACCACCCGTGTTTCTTCTGTTTACAATGAGGTTCAAGGTCGTCCACGGCCTCCCTAGCTCTGTCACCGGCGACCCCGACTTTTCTGTCCGCCCCGTCTGCATTACCGTCACTGCTTCTATCTCCTCTCACCTCACCAAACCTCTCTTTACTTTCATCATCAAACCCTTTGTTGAATCTCTCGTTACTGAACATAATCACAATTCTCAGATCGAAGCCGCGTTGTGCCTTGCGACGGCGATCGATTCTACTCTAGATTCGGATGCTATATATTTGAAGAAATTGTTGCCGAAACTCAAGAAGTTGTTGAAGTGTGATAGCTTTAAGGCGAAACCTGCGCTATTAACGCTGATCGAAAGTGTGATCGGATCTGGAGCAGCTTCGAGTCACCAAATTGTGAAGAATTTACTGTCATGTTTGGTTGAGTTTATTGGATGCGATGATTGAGCGACGAGAAAGATTGCGACGGAGGCACTGGTGAAGTTGGCATTGGTGAAAAGAGATTTGTTGATGAAGTTTAAGGTGTCGTGTTTGAAGATAGTTGAGGTTAGAAATTTTGATAAGGTTTGAATCGATTTTGAGTTTTTAGATTATGGATTTGGTTATTTGAAATTGTGGATTGAAATTGTGTGTGTGATTTGATCGCAGGGGGAGTATGTGACTTGGCAAAAGAAAATCAACAAATTTCTCTGGTCATCACACAAAAAAAATTAACAGACACAATTTTCTCTAGTTTGGTTAAAATATAGAGAAAATTATGAGCAAATCAAAGAAAATTATTCAAATATACAGAGAAAATTGTGAACAAATCACAAATATATTTGTGAGAAAATTAGAGAAAATTCAACCCCAGAGAAATTTCAAAATACAGAAAATCAAAAAAAATGAGCAAACAAGAGAAATTTGAAATTTCTCTAGATGGAAATTTCTCTGGGTCGATTGTGGCGGAGGCGCTGGTGAAGTTGGCATTGGTGGAGAGAGATTTGTTGATGGAGTTTAAGGTGTCATGTTTGAAGACAGTTGAAGTTAGAAATTTTGATAAGATTTGAATCGATTTTGAGTTTTTAGATTATAGATTTGGTTACTTGAAATTGTGGATTGCAATTGAGCGTGTTAGGCAGAGAGAATCAACAAATTTCTCTAGCTATCACACAGAGAAAATTAACGGACACAATTTTCTCTAGTTTGGTTAAAACACAAAGAAAATTATGAGTAAATTAGAGAAAATTAATCAAATACGCAGAGAAAATTGTAAACAAATCACAGAGATATTTGTGAGCAAATTAGAGAAAATTCAACCCCAGGGAAATTTCAAAATATAGAAAATCAAAAAAATTGAGCAAACTTGAAATTTCTCTGGATGGAAATTTCTCTGAGTCGAAATTTCTCTGGATCAATTTGAAGGACCTTAGACATTATGAAAATATTGGATGTCTTTTATGCTATAAAATCTTAATATCATGGACCTTAAAAAAAAATCCCCCTTCTTAAATTATAAAAATATATAAATAGATCTCTTAAACTATTGATATTTTCACTTTGACCACTTTTGTCACCGTGAGTTAAACCAAACTTTTAAATACTTTTTAGACAAAAATACCCATCAGTACTCTATATATTTACGATTTCATTATTATTGTTTTTTTATTTTTTTAAAATATAAGCATTCATCTATAATTATTGTTTATTATTATTTTTAAAAAATTTGTAAATATACTTTTTGTAGAAATAGTTTTTTTTAAACAATAATAAAATAGAAAATTTGAGAAGAAGTGTTATTGGGTGTGTTATATAGAGTATTGAATTGTATTTTTATCTAAAAAATGTCAATATAATAACAAAGCCAGCCAAAGTGAAACACGCCAATAGTTTAAGGCCATGTTTGTTTGAGTGGACATGAGCTTGGGATTGGACTGATAGTCCAATAAAATTATTAATCCAATGTTTGGTTAAACAATTGAAGTACGGATTAATTATTTTAAACTTGACTATTAGTTAAAATAAGATACATAATCCAACGGATTCATAGCCTTAGGACTATTAGTCATGGGAATGCTAATCCAGTCCGCCCAAACAAACATGGCCTAAGAGTCTATTTGTATGCTTTTATAATTTATGGAGTCAAAATGATACTTTTCAATAGTTTAGGAGATCTCTATGAAAATAACCCCCTTTTTTTAGTGATTAAAAGACAATAAAATATTATATTTATTTGTTTTTTCGTTTATTCATAATATTGTTTTATTTGTAGTTAGTCTATTTCTACAAGTGGGTGGCATTAGGTCCAATAATTTAAATCTTTTTTTGAAGATAATAACATGATTAATAAAATTGTTTGATCAAAATGATAGATTATTATTTTGAATTTTTTTTCATTACCCTATTGTTGCTAGATCACCATCAATTGGGGTTTTTTGAGATAAAGACAAGACAAATTGATCTTTTTCAGAGATAAGGATACGATTTTTTTGAAAAAAATAAAAATAAATTATCCTGCTATTATTAGATCATTGATACTTGAAAAATCACCCAAAAAAAATTATTAAAAAGTTGTTGACGGAGGCAACAACGACCACTAGTGGTGATATAGACAGATAGACAGATAAGTGATATATAAACAAATAAAGAAATGACATATTAACAGATAAGTAAACAAATAGATGACACTTATGTATATAGGTGGACAGAAAGGTGATGTAAATTATAGCTGTAACAACTCCGACCCATGATTAACGTTAATCCATGCTTAATTATGTCGAATAAGTAATTAAAGTGAAATTTTGTATCATATGTTGCCTTATGTGTGTTTATATCTATTTAACGTAGAAAGATCTATTCAAGTTTTCGATGCGGTTTGTGAATTAAAGGCCTTATTGGTATCCGATTCAAAAATTGACTTGATTTATGTGACAATTAAAATTTTTAGAATTTTATGGTAGGTTTAATTGAAATCCGATTCGGAACAAATTAATTAGATTAATTAATGCCTACTATATTAGTTTTAATTAGTTACCACTAAGTAAGTTTATATAAGACTCTCTATCTGCTCCACTTATCCTTTTTGTTGATATCAATACATCCTTGAGCCTATACACACAAAACAAACGTGAACAAGAGAGAGAAAAGAGAACTTTGAGCTCAACTAAGGGGGATTGCTAGGAGAAATGGGAGAATTGGACTTAGAGACTTAAGAAATAAGCCTCTAACTCTCACTTTGGAAAGTCTAGGTAAGAATTCAACCTTTGAGTTCTTTGATTGGGCATTAAGAACATGAATTCAAAAGATTAAGTATGTGAACTTGAGATTTAAACTAGAAAGGAAGAAATTTGACTCATACCTCGCATGCATGCATAATTCCTAACATTTTGAAATTATTTTCCAAGAATTTCCTCATGCATATTGCTAATTCACTTTACCTTTAAGAATGCATCAAGTTTCAAGTCATTTTGTAGTATTAGATCATGTTTTGGAAGTTTTGAAGTCAAGACAATTCATGCATGTCATGTTTACATCACATTCTCAAGTTTTAAGTTGAGTTTTGCACAATTGGAATGCTTTTGGGCTTTGGTTTTGCGAAATGGTTTTGAATTCTTCATGTTTTCCACGTTCACATGTGATTCCTCAAGTTTTTGGCCCAAGAAGCCATAATTTGCAGCTTTGGGGTTGAATTTGAAGCTTGGAAGCAATTCTGGAAATTCCAGAATTCTGCTCATACGCTCGAGCGAAGGAATATACGCTCGAGCGACCACTTTGAGTGCGTGCACTTCCACTCGAGTGACCTAAAGTTTGCTCGAGCGTGAAATGCATGCTCCCAAAAGTTCTTATGTTTTACAGGCCGCTCAAGCAATAAAAGTTGCACTCGAGCAAGGGCATGTCTCTCACACTCGAGCGAGCGTCGAGCAAGCATTGAGCGGAAAAATCAAGCAACCAGAACTTTTGCAAAAGTTTACAGATTGCTCGAACGACCACTCACATTTTGCATGTCTGCTCGAGTGTAGGCAGTTGCGCTCAAGCGAGCATTGTATTTTTAGCAAGTTTTGTTAAGTGTTTTTAAGTGCATTTTTGCATCCTCATTCCATCCTATGCATTCATAGACCAAGTTTAAGACATCATAATGAGGATAGAGGAGTAGGAACACGCCAAGACAAGAAATAACTAAGTTAATGTTTCTGAGTGTGTAATTCAGTACGTATTCATTCTGCATCTGTGTTGGTCACATGCCACAAAATCTCTAAATTGCCTACTCTGTCTGTTTACTTTGAGCTATCTGTTATTTGTGAGTAATAACTTAGTAAAGCTATGTTCAAGTTAACTTATTTTTTTTATATGAAGTAAGATCTATTTTATGAAATGTTATGTTATGTATTATGAATGATTGTCCAATTTTTGATAAAGTATTTGTGACACAAGTATGTTATCTATTCCCGGTCCGAAGGTTTCTTTACGGAACTGACAAGTTATCTGTTCCCAGTCCGGAGGTTCTTTTAAGGAACTGACAAGCTATCCGTACTCGATTGGAGGTTCCTCTATGGAACTAACAAGTATGATCTATGATGCTCCGTATATGATCTATTAGCCCTAAAGAATAAACCATGTATGATCGAGCATAAATTCTGATTTCTGTCAATGACTCAAACAATAGTACGATTATGAATTTATTCTATGTACGTACTTAGTTATGAGACATCATTCATTTAACCCTTTACTCTGTTATTATTTACTAGGCTCCCGCTCACTATTTATATTACGTATGTAGGTGATCAGGCACATGACCAGACTCAAAGTTGAGTACCTGGCGTCCAAGTTTTTGTCAGCCAGCCTTTGTGCCTCCCGAGGAGGTTCCAAATTAAGTCAAGTTTAGTGGTTTTTTTTATGAATGTATTAAGCTTTGTTTCCTTTGATTTTCGGACAAGATTTCTATTAGTATGTACATGGAATGATGTGTAAATATTGCATCTTTTGACATTGCTCGTAAGTTTATAAAAGTTTAAAATCATCTGTTTCATGTATGTTTTCACAGCTCAATGGACTATGTATATTTTATATATTTGTTTCCGCAGCCCCTAATTATATGTTATTCTGTTAAAAGGCCTTTGGTAATCCAATGATTACTGACCATTTACGACCCTAAACCTATAGGGGCGGGTTTGGGTCGTGACAATAGCGATTCCGATTTTGACCTGACCTTTATTGTATTATGAACTCAGGTTTCGTGGATTAGTGTTGTTGTTCATCTCTTTTTCCCTTATTTTCCTTTAAGTTTGTCTTTTGGATTATTGTGGTTGTGCTTGGGATAGATTGGTTACTTGATTTCTAAACTCTTGTTGCCCAGATTTTTGTTCCTCCGCTCGAGCGACACTTTTTGTGCTCGAGTGGGCTTTGCAAACTTTCAGTACTTTTGCAGGCTGCAAAACTACTAGAAGAGTGTATTTTATGATCAAGCAGTTGGTCTGTTGTTTGCAAAACTACTGGATGCATGCGTCATTTCTTGCGCTCGAGCGGTGAGCGTCTTTTTCATTGTGTCTTGGTGCTCGAACATCACTTATAGTGCTCGAGCGGAACAACTTATTGTGTCTAACGCTCGAGGGTCACTTCTTGCGCTCAAACGGACTGTACGTATATCAGTTCGTAACAACACTTTTTTACATCACTTTTTCACATATTTTTCCACCAAAACCCTAGATCAGAACCCTCTATCTCTAAAACACTCTCTCCCTCCCTACATTTTCACCTAGTTATAGTGATATCTCTACCCACTTGCCTTTGTTAAAAAGTTAGAGCATCTTAAGGGCTACATTCTAATCTGATTAAAGCTTGGTTTTGGCGTCCTTGAAGTTTCTCCATATCTCTCTTTGGTCTTCTAAGCTTAAGGTAGGGATTTTCTATACATTCTTATGGTTTTTAACTTATTTATTAGTTGTTGTCACGACCCAAACCTGCCCCTATGGGTTTAGCACCGTAACCAGCCAGTAATCCGTGATTACCGAAGGCCTGCTTAACAGTAAAGACAGTAATACAGAGTACAAGGGCTGGCGGAAGCCAAAATAGTAATAAAAAGATGTCCAATGAGCTGTGACAGTCTGGTTGCAAAAAGACTTTTATAACATATTCACAATCATAAGCAAAACATATATACGTCATTCAGGTTAGGGACCTAATCCCTAATTAGAACAGTACAGTACAAGTCTATACAGTGATATAGAACAGAAGCAGAATGGTGGACTAAGACACTCCAAAAGCAGCCTTGGCTTGGTCAGACTCGGAACCTCAAAGCGAGGCACAACGGTTGGCTTGACAAAAGGGAGCTAACCCAACGCTCCTAACTTCGATCCGGTGCCTGAACACATACATATAAATATAAACAGCGAGCTAAAGCCCAGTGAATAACATATGTGTAAAGAGGTTAAGAATGAATGCCCTTTTCAGTATTTAAAACAGTCATTTACATCAATATATCAGTTATTCAGTCATAGCAGTTATATGTGGTACATCACATAGCAGAACAGTATAGTAAACAGTAGGTCTTAAAAGACCGAACAGTCAATTGATAGCCATCATAACAGTAAACAGAAGTTCCAAGAATAGGAACTTCAGAATACAGTAACAGTAACAGTAATTGCTATGGATGCCACAGATACAGTGTAGAATAGAGGACAAACATTCATTCAGTAAGCAGCATCATTTCAGAAGACAGTACAGTCAATCATTCAGAAAATAGTCATAATTGAACGTATCTTTACAACATTGTTACTCACAGAGTGTTGGGCTATAGATAGCTAACGAGCGTCCTCAGATGCCAACCCTACAGTTACAAAACGAATACACACTAAGTTATACACTTGGGTTTAATAACTTAACCCCTAACTTGACTTGGTGTGGTTCTACATCAATATCCTCATTAAGATGTCTTAAACTAGGCCTAGGAATGCTTAGGATGAAATGAGGATGCAAAGATGTATTTTAAAATACTTTTCAAAATTTGCTGAAAACAGGGGTCTCGCTCGAGCGTGGCTTTCTTCGCTCGAGCGAGCTTGCCACAACAGAGGGGTCGCTCGAGCGATCTGTAAAAATGCAAAAGTACTGGTTGTTGAAAATCCTCGCTCGATGCTCGCTCGAGCGTAGGTCTCGTCGCTCGAGCGTGCGTCTACGTGCACCAAAAACCTGAGAGCTTGCAATTTTCGCTCGAGCTAGCATTCCGTTGCTCGAGCAAGGCTTAGAACAAAACGATGGTCACTCGAGCGTGGAATCCTTCGCTCGAGCGAATAAGCCAAATTCTGGAATTTTCAGATTTGCCTTCAAAGCTCAAACCAAGTATTTAACACCTCAAAACTTAACCCCTTTGGGCCTATTTTCTGGAAAACACTTTTAAACTCATAGTATATCATGTTTTGAAGATTAATTTGTAAAATCAAAGCCCAAAGGTAAGTCAATTGAACATAATTTCAACAAAACTTTCATGAACATGATGTATATATGACATGCATGTGTTCTAATGAATTTAAAGCTTCTAATAAATGCTCCAAGAAGCCAATTCCCCCCAAAACATGGTGAACTCATGGACTATAACACAAATATGAACATGCATGTAGAAATTTCATGAAAAACAACCTCAAAATTCCATAATTTGGACATGCATGCATGCATGGCTTAAGCTCCAATTCAACAATTTAGACCAATTATTGACTCTAATCTTCAATATATCATGAACCATGCAAGAATCTACTGAAATTCATGATCAATAAGGGAAATTTTCTACCTTAAGTCTTCAATTTCAACTGTGGGAGCCTAATATGCACTCACTCCTTCAATTCCTTCAAATTCCAAGCTAAATTCTTCTTAAGGAACTCAATTTCTCTCACTCTCCCTTCCTCACTCGGTTGGGCTCTCAAAATGGCTGAAGGAAACAATATGAAAGCTCCTAATCAAGTCCTAAACAATGATGTAGAGAAAGGCCACTCAATGGCATTTAGGTAAATAACCATCTAATGTGTTTTAACATTATTTAATCCAATTTAATCATACCAAATCAAATTTTAATTAAATTTACCATAAAATCACATAAATTCCAACTAGCATAAAACACCAATCAATTTCGGATTCCACCGCCGATAAGGCCTTCAATTTGCAATTTAAACATAAAACACGAACAGATCATTCGGTAACCAAACAGCTAGAAATGCATTTAATGCCACATACTCATGTAATCAGTTCAGAATTTCAGTTCAGTCAGTTAATTATCATGCTTAATCATACTCAGTCACATTTTAGCATTAATCAGTGGTGAGTGTTGTCACAGTTGTTATGTAACAATAATGGGTTTTGGAAATATTTTTGACAAACATAGGGTTTGGGATGTAAAATCAAAAGAGATGTTTCTAGTGAATGTGATATAAATGGTCATGGGGTTTGAAAATGAGGTTATATTGTGTAAAAATTGTTGAATTTGGCATTTGGGTTGACATTTGAGAAAGAGGAAAGTTAACCTAAAATGGTTCAAATATTTATTTTGTATAAATAAATGAAATTGGTATTATAAATATGAAATTAGATGAATGTTGATGCAAATAATGGAGTTGGATATGCGTTACCTCACATTTTTGAAAATTTGAATAAATTATCTGTTTTGAAATTGAACATCTATTTAAAAATATATGTATTGGGCTATCGGTGGATGATAGCTATGATTTTTGTATAAATTACATGAGGATTAGGTGAATTAAAACTAATTTCTTGTGGGTTGTCATTGAATATGATTATGTTTCAAATACATTGCATATGCATGATTGGTTGGGAGGAGAAATGGGGATGTACTCCATGTTTAGGAGGAGATAGGACATGGACTCCATTGAATTAAGTTGGCTTGTGTGCTTGTGTGTCCTGGGTAAAAGTCCTGAAACCGCGCGTATACATGGGTGCTGATCTCGCAGACGAAATTTCAGTAAAATGACGGATTGAAGTGTTTGTGTGATAATTGTGTTAATTTGGGAACCATTGAGTTGTAGTCTCAGATGGGTCGTTTGAAAGAATATGAAACTGGCTCATGAATTGAGATGAAATGAATTAACTTGAATCGACGATAAGGAAAAAGGGATTGAGATATGAATTTTGGCACTTTATGATTATATAGAAAATGAATGTTTTATCAGTAGCCTTGTAAATGCACATTTTATTTATACCTTCGTTAAAACTCATATATTGTGTTAAATTGTTTCTACTGGGTTTTGGCTTACCCTATCTAGGAAAAATCATTTTCAGGTGTTGCTAATATGCTTCCACCAAGGTAGTTGCTCGGAAGGAGTTTGGAGCACGAGCTTTACTTTTTGTACTTATTTGTATAACCAAGGGCTTAAATTGTATGGAGTTAGACTCTCTTTTGTTGTAACTAAGCAATGACTTGGAAAGATGTAAGCCTTTAGGGTATATAATTATCTGTTTAACTTTCATTCCTCTTTACTACTTGTAACATATACTGTAGATTCATGATGAAATATTTATGAATGTATATCACACGTGTCACTTTTGTATAATGATTCAGGTTAATGAAAATTTATTATTTTGATTACGTTGTCTTATATATATTGTGTTGGGTCGAAATTGTAATTATTTAAGGGCGTTACGTAGACAGATATTCAAGAGTAATATGGTCTTTCAAATTGTTTTGTCTTTTTGATCAAAAAATAATAGAATTTGGAATTATTGTCCAAAAATTTCGAAATTATACTTATAACCTGAGTGCCTTAAAATAATTTTTAAACGTAAAATTCTCTAAAATTAATTATTCATGCAGTGAGGATATATGTTATATTTTTGAGTAATGTTGCACTTCATGAAAAAAATACGAGGGAAAGTTTCATGAATATTATTCACTTTTCAATTAGTTTGTGGTATCTTATTGTATCTTATGCAATCACATACATTAAGTTACATTCTATCAATCATAGAGCACTATAAGAGAAAATTATGTTTATACTATTTGCAAACTAAAATTTCAAAATTAAAACATATTTAGATTAAAGTAAGGGGTTGTTTGAAATGTCCTAAATAAGTGTATTTTTTGTCTTTTTTGACTAAAAAATTGAGGAAAAAAATATGATTGTTTGGGTTAACTTTTTAACTTTTTTATGGAAAAATGTGTATTAAAAAATTATATAAATTAGTGTGTAGGAAAAAATTAGAATTGGGAGTTGTGCAGCCGTAATTTTTGACTTTTGGTGAATAGTGATAACTTTTTAACCTTTTGAGTAACTTTTTGACTTTTTGACAACTTCCCAAACTTGGCCTAAGCCTATTTTCTTGTTTTGCTACCTATCACACCAGGTTATTTCTAAAAGTTTTATAAATTTTTTCCCTTTTAAATTTTTTTTATTTATTTATGAAACCTAATACTGTTTTTTTAAGACAATTTTGTCATTT
Organism: Camellia sinensis; assembly: GCF_055761805.1. Taxonomy (NCBI): domain Eukaryota; kingdom Viridiplantae; phylum Streptophyta; class Magnoliopsida; order Ericales; family Theaceae; genus Camellia; species Camellia sinensis. The sequence goes on from NC_138962.1 coordinate 108,220,718, forward strand.
ATATTGTGGCAAATTACATTTTACCCTTTCAATTATTGTCTTATATTACTTTACCTTTTTGAATTAAAAATTGCAACAAGTAACCAAAAAATTGTAACATGTAACCTGCTCAACTATTTTTTTTATTTTTTAAATTTTTTTTCAATTTGAATCTTAATGAGGGTATTAAATTACACTTAATCCCCTTAAACTATCAGTCAATATCATCACTCTCTCCCTTAACTAAAAACATTGTTTGATTTTTAAGCTTAAATAAAGTTTTTCATTTTTTTTTTGTATTTTAGTAATTTTTTTTTATATTTTAGTCAAAATTTTAAATTTTTAAATACACCTAAAAAATAAAAATTTGAAGAAAATTTTAAAAAAGATCATTAGAAAAAAAGAAAAAAATACTTGTATATTTTCATATTTTTTTTATCCTTAGTAAAAAAAAAAAAGATTTTTTCATGAATATTTTCACTTCGTTTGATTTTGTTTTCAAATTTTTTTATTTTTTTTCTATAAAATTAAAAATTAATTTAGTGAAAAAATGAAAAAAAAACTCATCGTTTTTATTTAGTTTAATCTTTTTAAAAGGAAGAAATAATATTTCAAAATTAAAAAATATGATTTTAGATTTATTTTTGTTATGTTATTTTCTATTAAAAAAAAATTAGAAAACAGTTTTTAAAATTCAAAGCAAACAGACTTTTTAAATATATCTAAATTAGATGTATTTAAAAAGTTAAAAAAAATTCACTAAATACAAATAAAACAATTGAAAAAAATATTTTAAAAACTAAAACAGATTGATAATTTAATTTTAAGCATTCTATTCAAAATTTAAGATGTAAGTCACATGTCAATTTTTCGTTAATTTAAGAGACAGATTGTTAACAAAATATTTTCCGGTTCATTCATCGATTTAAATTTGAAAATATTACTGACCAATTCTCACGGCCGTGCAATTTATATCTGCTAACTAAACAAACGAATATAAATTAATTTTTGACTAATGCTATATAAATAAAAAATTCATACATAATAATATATCCCGTTATATATAATTCATTTCAAAACAAAACAATATTAAAAATAAATTTATTTACAATAATAATAATATTATATCATTTTTATCAAATTTTTTATATAAGTTATATATATTTAGACTTCGTTTGGGGAGTAAATTGACTTTTTAATTTTTTTTTGACTTTTTTAACATGGGTTAAAAAATCTAATTTGAAAAGAACTTTTGATTTTTTTTAAATTTTTTTACAAGAAAAATAATGTAATAATTATAAATTAAATATAATATTTTACCTTATTAAACTAAAAATTTATTTTATTTTTTATAACTATTTTATTCAAAAAAATACTCAAACCCAACCTCCCAAACATAGGCTTATTATTTCCTTTAATTTTTCTCCACCTACCTAAGAAGGACCATGAATAAATGCCGCCGACCCAATTTGACTCACTATCACGCCTAATGCGTATGACATTACCCCAGAAATGACACGAGCCCTAGGGATTTAACACCTCCACCGAATCAACCATCAAAAAAAAAAAAAAACGAACTCCACCGAATCGCGACCGTTTCGATTCTCACCCAAAAAAAAAAAAACCCCAAAACCGAAAACCGAAAACCTTCCCTATCTTCCCTCTCCTCTGTGCAACAACAAAACAAAGCAAGTTGAGCAATTTGAAGATCGAACAGAAGCCATGGGAGTGCCGGCGTTCTACAAGTGGCTGGCGGATCGGTACCCTCAATCGATCTCCGACGTGGTCGAGGAAGAGCCCAGGGAGCTCGTCAACGGCGTCTTCTTCCCCGTCGATATCTCCAAACCTAACCCTAACGGCATGGAGTTTGATAACATGTACCTCGACATGAATGGAATTATCCACCCCTGTTTTCATCCCGAAGGCAAGGTACGTATCCTATTTCGCAACTCCAAAGTGTAGAGAGACTGTTTCACTCTTTTTCTTTTTTACTAGTGAATTTTGGAGGTGAAATCAATTCAATGAGTTGATCCAGAGAGAGAGAAAGTTGGGTTTTTAGGCTTGTCTAGGGTGTATTTAAATCAATTTCAAATTTAATTTGGTTTGACCAGTCAATATTAGTTTGTGGATACAAAAATTGTATTATTTGTGCTAAGATTGTCTATAGCTCGTGCTTGTTGTAAGCATAAACAAGTTTTCTGAATCGTTCAATCTGCTGTATCTCTCACTCCTATGTTCATGATACCAAATCGGAGATTACAGTCGTAGTGATGACTTCTTTCTGTTCCATGTTTCAATTTTCTTGTTTGTTTGGTATGCCCTGACAGTAGAACACTTGCTAAGATTTTTCTATTTTTTAGCGCTGAAAATATATTATTTACGGTTGGAAGTAGTACATTGGAAACATATACAACTATAAAGAAATAGCACAAAGATGTTAGAAACTTGGACATAGTTGATTGTTTCTTTATGCTAAGTAATGTATGATGGATAATTCATTAGAATTCTATAAATGACTTTTATCCTTTTAGACAAACTCAAGTCTTTGCTTATTAACTAGATCTTGTTATGATCCCACATCGATTAACAAAGGCAATGACCATGTGAAATGTGCATACAAGCCTCTTGGGCACCCTCCCCTTGCAAGCCAGTTTGCAAGGTTGAGTTATACTCAAAGATCGTAATAGAAGCCTAGAAATGTAACTAGACACAAAAAAGATTTTTGTAATGGAAACCATATGAAAATCTAAGTCTTAGGGTAATTTATCAAAAAAACAAAAAAGAAATCTAAGTCTTAGGGTGAATGTAATGACTCTAGTAAGGGGTAGAAGTTAAAAGTATTTTAGGAGAACCATGGTATCTCTTTGTTTGTGAAGTTTTTTAAATATTGAAACTCGCAAAGTGTAGAGAGATTGTTTTACTCTTTTTCTTTTTTACTAGTGAATTTTGGAGGTGAAATCAATTCAATGAGTTGATCCAGAGAGAGAGAGAGTTGGGTTTTTAGGCTTGTCTAGGGTGTATTTAAATCTATTGCAAATTTGAGTTGTGTTTGACCAGTCAATACTAGTTTGTGGATACAAAAATTGTATTATTTTTGCTAAGATTGTGCTTGTTGTAAGCATAAACAAGTTTTCTGAATCGTTCAATCTGCTGTATCTCTCACTCCTATCTTCATGATACCAAATCGGAGATTACAGTCGTAGTGATGACTTCTTTCTGTTCGGTGTTTCAATTTTCTTGTTGTTTGGTATGCCCTGCCAGTAGAACGCTTGCTAAGATTTTTCTATTTTTTAGCTCTGAAAATATATTATTTACGTTTGGAAGTAATACATTGGAAACATATTATTGAATCTAATACAATAATGTTGTTATGTTCCAACAACTGTAAAGAAATAGCACAAAAATGTTAGAAACTTGGACATAGTTGATTGTTTCTTTATGCTAAGTTATGTATGATGGATAATTCATTAGAATTCTATAAATGATTTTTATAAACTCAAGTCTTTGCATATTAACTAGATGTTGTTACGCTCCCACATCGATTAACAAAGACAATGACCATGTGAAATGTGCATATAAGCCTCTTGGGCACCCTCCCCTTGCAAGCCGGTTTGCAAGGGTGAGTTCTACTCAAAGATCGTAATAGAAGTCTAGAAATGTAACTAGACACAAAAGATTTTAGTAATGGAAACCATATGAAAATCTAAGTCTCAGGGTGAATGTAAGGATTCTAGTAAGGGGTAGAAGTTAAAAGTATTTTAGGAGAACCATGGTATCTCTTTGTTTGTGAAGTTTTTTAAATATTGAAACTCGCAAAGTTTTACGATTAATGGTAATCCCTTCAAGGCTCAGTAGATCATTGCAAAGGTGATATTATCTAACAAACCATTGCCCAATGGTATTGTATGTTAAGACAATGTATTAAATGAAAAAAAAAAAAACACTGTATGAATAAAGAAATGCAAATGAAGAAGAAAAATATTAAGGTAATTATTAGAATTGACAAAATTTATAAGCATTGGTGATTCAAAGAGCTTCAATTAGAGATAGCAATGGGTGTGGGGAAGGGGGCTCCCAATCCTCTGACCACCAAAGAGGACTTACACCCAGCCCTTGGCCTAACCTAGGAGGCAACATGGAAACAATTGTATTTGCAAACTTCACATTGTCTTTGTTTTTGAAAATATGAAAAACAAAAATGGAAACCAGAAACAAAAAAATATTGAAAATGAAACCTAATGGGCCCTAATCTATTTTATTTCAATCTCTTCTTTGTATTTTTAAGCTTCACTTATATATCATAAATTGATCAACAAACCCTAGGACTATCAATATCCACGAGAATTTATTTGCTAAAGGTTGAAAACAAAAAAATGATAATTAATGAATCTAGAACTCAAATTAAGTAGCATTGGAGAGCTCTTTTAGAGTGATTTCTAGCAAGAGATCATTACATGATGACTGATTCTGGCAGTGATGAGGTGAGCTACATAAAGTTGAACACAATGGTGTGAGAAAGAGGTATATCTTATGATTAAGAGCAAGTATGAGATTCACACAAATGGATGTTTCATATAGTTTACTAGGGAAATTTTAGATTTCTATTGTAGTGCATTTCTCAATGGCTGGCGCATTTTTCACAATTTACATGTATCATGTTTGGATTGGGGTTTATTTTTTTTGTAATTTGTTTTCTCGTTTGTATTGTTCATGTCATTTTCATAATGTGTATATTGCTTTTGTTGCTTCCTCCCCGCCTCACATTTCTCTTGGAATTTCAATATTTTTTTGAAATCTAAATGATAGGGAGGCTAATGACTTTAGCTTCTTTGTTGACTATATTCATGGTGTTTCTTTGCAGTGTGGTATTATTGATAGAATAGTGTGGATCATTTGAGGTTATTTTTTTTTATAATTTTTTCTTTCATAAGCTTATTGTTAATCCCTATGTTACTTGAAAAGCTGATCATTTTGGTACATATAACAGGAATGGGAAGGGGTACACTGTATGTTCTAAAATGGGGTATGTAGGCTACGTTACACGGGCTCTTTGGAATTTCAGAGGTACCCATGTTAACACGGCACGGCACGACACGACACAACACAACACGGGTACGAGTGTGGGATACGGCTCTTTACAAATGAATATGACTATATTTTGCCCTAAATACAGAAGAAATGAAAGAGGAGAGAGCAAGGAGAACCTGGTCGATGACTTCCCTCTGGTCGCCGACTTCGATCTTGTTTTCTTTGATCACTTCGATCTCGTTTTCTTCAATCTCGTCTTCTTTATGTCTTCTTCTCTGTCAATCTCCTTTTCTCTCTATTAGTTGATCCATCTCCTCTTTTCTCTCTCTCTCTCTCTCTCTCGCCGATCTATTCTCTCTCTCTATATATATATTGTCGATCTATTCTCTCTCTCTCTCTCTCTCCCCTTTTTAACATATAATAAATAAATCATATAATTTGTTATATAATAGTAAATCTAATTAAATCATATATAATAAAAAAAAAATCTAATAAAATCTATAAAAGAAATTATCTAATTTTTATTTATTATTTATTTTAACATAGTTTGTTATTCCTTATTCCTTATTTGTTATATTTTTTATTTATTTATTATATATATATGTCAATTAAAAGTAAAAAAATAAATTATATAGATACATTAAAAATATTATCAATAAAAATAATAAATACGATAAAAAATAATAAATATATTTAAAAAATAAATATTTAACTCATATTTATGTAGTAAATATATTTAAAAGTAAACATTTAACGTATGTATCCTCAATTTTAGTTTTGAAGCGTCTAACCCCTAGATATGCACTCTCACCCGATACTAACAACTGGGTCTGTGTAACGTAGATGATAGGAATAGACTTTGTAGATTACAGTATTAAATTTTAAGGTATGATGCATGGTAGCGGTATCCTTGTTCTTACCTTGTACACATCATTTACAAGGATTGGTAATTTTAAAATGGAATTTTGAAATTTAATTGGAAATCTGGGTGAATTGGTCACGTGCTTTTAGCAAAGTGGTGATGAAACAGGCAACCTTCTAAATGATAGATATGACATCTAAGGTGATTCATCATTTTTTATGGTGTGAATGGTTGTGAGTGTAGGATTTTGTGCCAAAAATGAAGATCTTAACACTACTAAAATTAGATTAATGCATGAATGCATTTATGGGAGGTTGAGTTGTTATTTCTTATGGACTGTATCAGAGAAAGCTGTATGGGACTGTTTGATCATTCGGATGACATCCAATCAATTTGTTCAACAAAATTAGTTGATGAAATTTGAAATTTGTTGAGATCTTCATTAAGTTGTCAAAATACCTGATGAAACTCACCCTGGTAACTTGATGAAACTCGGGAAGACTTGATGAAACTCACCCTGGTAACTTGTCACCAAACATATATTAAGTTATCAAAATACCCTGAAATCTACAGAATTACATATTTGTCTATGATTGTGAGCTTTTCTGGTTTTCTAGATGAAAGATATTGTAGTCATTGGCTTTATCCAAGTGCAATAGAAATTAGTTTCCAGTCATGTCAGATCATGGGACCCGTCAGTCCATTGTTGAGGCCCACATGGTTGTTTCTCTTCTTTTTCCTTTCTCCAAAAATAATCTTTGTGAAGTTGATACCCATCATATAGTTTTGAACACACTTGTGGATTTTTTTTTAATCTATATTTTTAAATAGTAGGAGAGAAGAATATTATTGAATAGGAGATGAGGATAGCTATGATTTTTTTTTGATAAATGAGTATTGATATGGAATACGGATGAGACATCTTTCAAAAAGAAATCTAAATGTATAAGCAAGAAAAAAAAGCCAGCTAATAAAATGCAACTTTACCATTACGGACATATGTTACATGGACTTGGGTACGAGTATTGGGTGCAGGGGTGGGTGCGTTTTGTTGTCCAAGTATCAAACCTGCCTAAACTAAAATCTTAAGATATTGGATATATATATATATATATCCAAAAGTTGGGTATGAGTATGGGAACATGTCCTGAACACCTACATATATTGCATATTGTATAATATTTTTAAACAGGATGATGTGAATTATTTTGAAATGTACTTGAAATTAAATGGAATTTTTTGAAAAATACAGAATTTCTATATCCCATCCATGTTAGAGAGGCAATAAATATTTCTCTACTAGTAAATGTGGGCCTTTTCTTCTTTCTTCAAACATCATATAAAATTAGAGGATCCAAGTTTCTAAATTGGGTATGGGTGTTGGACACAAGGGCCACATCCTTTCGCTTGTCATGTCTGGTGGACACGGGTACTATGGAGGAAATTTAAGAGTTCATTTAACACTGCTACGGACAAATGGAAGACCATGGGAAGTAGCCTGGGAGCATGGCATGGGCCATTGAGTACACGTAGTGCCATGCCGTTGTTTTCCTCTCCTCCCTCCTTGATATTTAAAAGAAATGGAAATGATTGACCCATAAATTTGATGCCTACATAGCACATTGAACACATTACAAAAAACATTTGCAGTTTTTTTTTTTTTCGTTCTTGTTTCTCTCCATGGCCAATTAGCTATAACTCCCTTCTTCTCTAAAAATAGAAAAAGAAAAATAAAACAAGATGCTAACCTTGTGAAGGCTGGAATATAACAATGTCTCTAATTCTACTAACTGGGGACTATTTTCTGTCGGGCACTTTTGAAATATTACTAATTGGTCCGTACATTTGGATTGATCAATTATGGGCTATGATAAGATTTATGCATCTTGTTTAAAAACCTGCTTAACGTCACTTTTGTGCTACTTGGTTATGTTGAGAGATCTATGTTGATTTATTTGGTACTTGGCTTATTTTTTGATCAATACTTTAGTTTGTGTTACCTGTAATGTTGTTGAGAGATTTGTTTTGGCCTGATTGGTACTTGGGTTATTATTTTGAAAAAAGGACTTTAGTTTGTCCTACCTCTCTTTCTCCATCTTTCTGTTATTTTGTCATGATTTTCATAGTCTACTAGTGTGATTCTGAAGAGACATTCTTTTCACATGCAGCCTGCACCTGCCACTTATGATGATGTATTTAAATCAATATTTGATTACATTGACCATCTATTCTCATTGGTTCGCCCAAGAAAGCTTCTTTATATGGCAATTGGTAAGATATATTTTCTCAGGTGTCTTATTATCTTCCTTCCTAGTTTCCACGTAATCTTTAATGTTTGTAGATGGGGTTGCTCCGAGAGCCAAAATGAATCAACAACGTTCCCGGCGCTTTAGAGCAGCAAAGGATGCTGCTGCAGCAGCTGTAAGTTTCTCCTACTCATGTCATGCTTAATAATAGAGAAAGTCGGTAAGTATCTATACTTTTGTTTCATCTTTAGGAAGCTGAGGAAGAAAGATTGAGAAAAGAGTTTGAAGCTGAGGGGAGAAATCTGACTCACAAAGAAAAGGCTGAAACATCTGACACAAATGTCATAACTCCTGGCACTCAATTTATGGCAGTGCTCTCAGTAGCACTTCAATATTATATACAGTCTAGGTTGAATCACAACCCTGGTTGGCGGAGTACAAAGGTTCGGTAGACTTATTCTTAGATTTTTCTTGTTCCCTTCAAGATCGGATAATTCCTTTCCTGTGGGGTAACCCCTTCTGGTTCTCTTTTCCGATATACTTCTGGCTTTCAGGATACTTTCTGTGTTAGTTTATTTATGGGGCTGCATTGGGTGATTATTTGAAGGTCATTCTTTCTGATGCAAATGTTCCTGGTGAGGGTGAACACAAAATCATGTCTTATATTCGCCTACAGCGTAACCTTCCTGGTTTCAATCCGAATACTCGGCATTGTTTATATGGCCTGGTGAGTGTGATTTCTTGTCCTTGTTTTTGTTAATGATCTCATTAATCCTCTTCTTTTCTTGCTTTCACTTGCTATGTGCTTAAAGAGGTTTGAGTGTTTTACATATCCACTATAAAATTGCAATTTATTAAGTTCTAAATTAATGATATAGTTAATCTCAAGCAGGATGCAGACCTTATTATGCTTTCTTTAGCGACTCATGAAGTTCACTTCTCAATATTAAGGGAGGTTGGTGGCTGCTCTTAAAACACTCCTGTATCCCTGACTTTTTGGTTAGTTATGATTGATGCCAGTTGCCTTTTATTTTTTTTTGGCAATTGTACAGGTTATCACTTTTCCTGGACAGCAAGAAAAATGTTTCCTTTGTGGTGAAGCTGGTCATCTGGCTGCTGAGTGTCGTGGTAGGCCGGGTGGCCAAGACACTGTTAATGGGAAGGTGGTGGACAACACACCGATTCACAAGAAGAAATATCAGGTTGGATATTGTCATTCTGCCTTCTGATGATTCAATTTTAAGTAATTTTCTTTTTGTTTGCCACATACTCTGTGTACTGTTATTTATGAGCTTATTTATGCCCTGGGCAGTTCCTCAACATCTGGGTGTTGCGAGAATATTTGCAATATGATTTGGAGATTCCCAACCCTCCTTTTGAGATTAACTTTGAGCGATTGGTGGATGACTTTGTGTTTCTGTGTTTCTTTGTTGGCAATGACTTTCTCCCACATATGCCGACATTGGAAATTCGTGAGGTATGTTTCTTTTAGATTTTAGCATAATAGAATTAGTTCTCTCTTTTCCAATGAACAAACTGATTACAACATTGTGGTAGAATCAAAATATGCTATAATGTTGATGTTTTCTTCCTTAGTATTGGAATTTCTCTCTTCATACTGCAATTTGCTAAGAAAAACACACTTCTTTTTTCAGGGTGCTATTAATCTATTGATGTCTGTCTATAGAAAGGAGTTTGCTGCTATAGGTGGTTATCTTACTGATGCGGGTGAGGTAATATTCTTCTTTAAATATTCTACAGTACACAATTCCTGTTCTGTATGTTGTATGTGTTAGTTGCAGATGCAGATGTTTTTACAAGCATAGTGCATAAGGAATGTACCTAGGATGATTACAAACTTGAAACCGGCCCCTCTACATTAACTCAAGGATCCAAGATTCAGAGATTGCTAATTGAGGGATCTTCTCTCCCTGCCACCTGGCTATTCTACAAATCCCAATATTCAATATTGTCAAAGGAATGACAATTCATCTTGTTGGAGAGCTCGATATAGATTGTTGGGCTCAGTTTCTAACAACTTCAGCTTTTGGGACTAGTGATGATCTAACATGGTCAATTCTAAGAGTGTCTGAAATCTGAACGGTGGGTTATGTAAAACCTAGCCTAGGCCTGGTTGATAGCACCGCACAAACTGAAACAATAAAAATACAGCTTTCTCATGTTGGTTTTGGTTGGTTTATATATATATATATATATTTCTGAAGGCTTTCATTGTTCAACCCAATAAGTGATAAATGGTGATTGAACTGCAGCATTTCTATTAAATTAATGGCATTGAATCAGCCAACTATCAAGGCTGTTCTTATGATTGGCTCCTTGCTGCCTAATAAAAAAAAAGTTTATAAAGCTTCTACTAGATTTACAGAAGCAGCATTGTGTTGAGTTAATTGTGGGCAAAATTGTATAACATGCATTCAACCTCAACTCAACAAGTCTTAGTCCAGTTACTTGGTGTTGGTATTTTGCATGAATTTGTTTTCTCACGTTGCTTTATAAAAACCAAATTTCTCCAATTGATTATATTAAAAAAACATATACTTGGTTAAATCCATGGGAATTGTGTGTTCTCTCACCACCTCAAATCATGTACCTCTTGAGGTTTCTTGTCTTTATGGCACATTCAACCTCTTATATCACTCCTCCTCACAGTGCATTAGTCGATCCACAGTGCACATGGATGAACAATCTCAAACTATTCTTCTTTATTTGATTTTCAACAGGCGTCTCTTCTAACTTCCACAGGATTTTTTTTTTCTTCTTGTTTTGTCTATTCTGGCAACACCACTTGTATAACCACTTGTCTATACAAAATTATCTACACCCATATCTTGAACATGTTTCTTTGTAGCCAACATTTTTGTGTCATACGATATAGTTGACCTTATAGAACTTGGCTGCAGTACAATATACATTTTACAATCATGTAACACTCCTGAAAGGCTGTAGACCTAACGTAGAACCTACAAAGGGTGTTGGTCGATTAAGACAGAAGGATGGTGTCTTGGAAGTCGAAATCCACTAAGGAGTGTGTCACAACTCACCTGCCAAATGGTAATCCAATAACTGAATGATGGTTATTTCAGTTGTCACTTCCCAGTTTAGCCTGAGCCCAGTTGGATCCACCTTGGATTGATAATGTCCACAGCAGACACACACAGTGAAGATAAAATCTGTGTTGTTAGGATTTGGATTCTAAAATTTTTGGACCGGTTATGTTGATAATGCAATCAAAATCATCTTCTTTCTTGGTGAACACTTGGAATTGCTTTTTGCAATTATTAATTCATGATAGTCATTTGGTAACTTGATTTTGCACTTATTATTAAGTTGAAACATCTGGTATTAGGTTGGAATATCTGCCTCTTACAAGCTTGTCCTGAAGTCTGTCATTTACTTATTCAGGTTTTACTGGACAGAGTGGAACATTTTATCCAGTCAGTTGCAGTCTTTGAGGACCAAATCTTTCAGAAGCGGTCTCGTATACAGCAGGTGCTTCCTTATCGTATATCTCTATTACTCTTTCTCATTCCTTGAAAACCTAGAATATTTAAGAAAACAGATGTAAGCATTTATTGTAAAAAGGAATGGCATTTCTTGAAAAACTAGGATGTTTAAGGAAAAATAAGATTACAGAGTATTGGTGCTCAAGCACTGGACCACAGTGCAGCCTATGAATTAGTTGTCTAGTTGGGTTACTAATTATTATTTGCAGCTTTATTTTGCTATACTGCAGCATGAGGTTATGGAATTATCATTTAATCCACAAATTTCTTGGAGTTTTGATGACTGGTCTACTACTTGTATCAAAACAACAGTAGAGTTCTTCTATTCCTTTATTTCCCCCCCTTTTTTGCTCTAAGTTTATAATGACAATATTTAAGTTAGATATTGAAAACTTAGTTATGCATACCAGGGCAAGGGCAAGGGCAGGGGAGCGATGTCATACAGAAGTATCTAAGGTTGGCAGTGGCTATGGGAGCATGTCTATATTTTATATTAAAAGAAAATATACATTCTAACAATTATTAATTTTTGCCTAGTTATAACATCTGTGTTGAAATATGAATAAATATTAGAGATTACTATCAACTACAAATTATCTTTGTTAAGTATAAATAAATATTATGTAAATAAAAAGTACTAGAAAAAGTTTGAGTTGTTTTTCTTTTGTTTCTTTGAGATTTGTATGGTTAAGAGGTTCTATCTCAATTAGGAGCGAGTTTCTTTCTTGATGAGAGTTGTTTCTAACAAGTTTCTTACTTAAAGAGTACATAATCTAGTTTCTGAGTAAGAAACATCACTCAAGTGTAAAACATGTGTAAAATTTAGCAAATATATTAGATCACATCTAAAAACTGAACAAAACTCATAAAAATCTATATTGAATCCCACTAAATATGATTTTGAAATAAACCATGCGTATCAATAATTATTTTCAAAGTTGTGAGAAGTGTAAAAACTTCATGACTCTAGTTTCCGCCGCCATGCTCCATTATACCCTACGATTGTGTCAGCGTCGTTACTATTATGACGGCTGCCGCCATTATGTGAAACCATGGTTTGGAGGGTACACATAAAAAGCCATCTTTTGCTTAAAAAGCCAAAAAGCCCCTAGGCTGTTGTCATCAGCTAAAAAACCTGAATGTCATTAACTTTTTGCACTGACAAAAAATTAGCTTTTTAGCAACATTTTACACACATTAGCTTTTTTAGATTTCTAATAAAAGCCAAAAGCCACGAAAAAACCAACCCCAAACCCACCCAACCTCTTGTCTTTCGTGGTTGTTTGACTGCTGAAGTTTAGTCTAAAGAAGTTGGAGTTGATTCTAATGGCAATGGTCAAGGTCACACGTGGAAATTTTAAAAAAAATGGGCACGACATGTGGGGGTACATGCAAATTATATAATGTAAAAATTAAAGGGGTATGTATATTTTTTGTTTACTAGATTTTTTTAACCAACAAAATGGCTTAAAATGATGGTCTAATCAATTATATACTGAGATCTAATTAATAGTTTAAAACTTTAGAAGAAAATGAAAAAATGACTTGTTAGACTTTTTTTTTTTTGTTTCATGGAATATGTCTTTCGCAATGCTTATGTGATAAATTATCTTCGCTCTATAACATCCTCTCCTCTCCCCCCCCCCCCCCCCCTCTCTCTTAAATGCACATACCTTGGCCCCCGTCTAGACAATTTCTAGGTCTGCCCCTGGAGATGGGGTAAGCAGTTAAGCATCATATTATGGATTGGGACACAATATGTTAGCCTACGAGAGCAAAGTGTTTGGGGATTAGGAAATTTTTATTGGTGTTTTGTTTGGTATGGAGATTTGTTTGTTATCTTTGAAGTTGGGTTATTATGTGAGTTGGGATGATTTTGAGCTACTGTTGCAACGTGATGGTAATAATATGTTTTAGGACATTCCATTGAGGAGAAATGTAGGATGGGGATGTGATGAGCTTCCACAATGCTTTTTGTTGGATTCCTTCATCTTGAGGTGTGTTTCGGGTGAAGTCCTTTTATGAAACATTATTAGTAGACGCGAGAGATTCTTTTTGGATAGGGGATTGGTTAGTTGGTGCCGCTTTGAAGGGGGCATTTTTTTGGCTTAGAATGTAGTTCACAAGAAGATCCTAATTGAAGATGAGGACATTTTACAGTCAATTGGTGTTGTACATGCAAGTGTGATAAGGTGAATGGGCCACATATTCATTATGGGGCGGTGAAGGAGTTGTGGGACATGTGCCTTGTGATGTTTGGGATTTCATGGGTTTTTATTAGAGGAATAGCAGACTTCTTGCATTTGTGGTGGGGTGGTAGAGCAGGAACCAAAGAAAGAAAGAATGACTTTTGATCTTCTTTAGGACATAAGACTCCATGTATAGACTGAAGAGCAATTTTATATGTTTATTTATTTGTGGCCAGGGATTTTTTTTAGTTGATGTGATGCATGGGTTCTGTTTATGCCGTCAGTGCATATCTTAATTAAAAAATCCATTTATTATTGGTGTTAATAAATTGTGGTTAATTTAATTGTTTTTTATATTATTTTTAAATATTATGTCAGGCTATGGAGAATAATGAAGAAATGAAGCTTAGAGCAAGAAAAGAGGTTTCTCAGGAGCCACCAGTACCAGTTGTGGACAAGGTTTGATTCCTCCTTGGTTTTATTGAAAGATCTTCCAAGTAACGAGCACCTAATTAAACTTTTTATGGTAAACTTTGATTGTGGACAGGGAGACTGATTTGATTGGGTTTTAATTGAACCAAAGTTGAAATTAATGATAGCTACATATTCATAAGCTTTTTCAAAACTAAGCTTAATCATTTCTCTTTTGGTTCCTCTCAGACTTTCTTTTGTCTAGCAATAAGAATGGCATTCATTATTTTACTTGATTTGATACATAATACTTAAGGAAGGGGAATTGATGTGGGAGAAAGTTTCTAATTTAGGAGATGGGTTTTTTATTTAATAAAAGATTATCCATTATACTGTAGGCTTGAAATATTTTGGTCATAGATCTTTTTGGAGCAACACCTATTGGAAAAAGAAATAAAAAGTATACTTCTCAAGGTTGGCAAAACTCAAATTGTTCCATTAATTAGTAAATAAAAAGAGTATAGTAAGAACTATGAATATTTTGTCGTGTCTCCATATCCTTGAATATGGGAGTTAGATTAATTGGACACTAGTTACACAGCTGCATTGGCTACTTGCATCCGTACCTAAGTAACATAACTGAAAAGCACCTTTCTCCCAGCACCAAACTGCACCATTATTTGCCATGTCCTTTCCTTTTCTTAGCCCTGGATTTTGCCGTTGATCCTTTCAGTTTTTTTGGGGGAAGTGCTTTCTTGATAGTCATTAAATGGACTAGTGAAGGTTGCAGTTGCTATGGAAATACTTGCCTGATTAAGGGTGTGTTTGGATCAAGCATTGTGGAAGAATTTGTGGAGGGAAAAGATAGGAAAAGAAAAAGGAATGGAAAAGTGAATGAAAGTACAAGCTAAGTTTTGTTAACATCTCAATTCCCTACTCAATTCTTGATCCAAAAATGGCCTAAAAGAGTTGAATGTTTGTGTATTTGCATCCCCCAACTCCTCCATTTTTCTCTTCTTCAGTTTAAGATCAGTGATCTTATTTCTTGGCTGCTTGATTAACTAATTCCAATTTTGGTTTTTCCATTAAATGAGGTGCATTGTCGTAGTCATTTGAATAAGCTATTGGATAGCTTGATAATCATTGTCGGTTCATTTCCTAACAACTTAAGCTTTGGAATCAGTAGTGGTTCAACATGGTATCATAGCTTTAGTTTTGAGGGGTTTTGGGTTCAAATCTCTTTATTTGCTTTTGTTTCTCATTCAAGTCTCTTCGTTTGCTCATGTTCCTTGTTTGCATTTACGCTTCTTTCTATGTATGTCTGCTTGCAACTTCACGTGCAAAATGAGGTTACATGAGGGAGGATGTTGGATGACTTGAGATACATTGTTGGCCCATTTCTGAACAGATTGAGCATGCTTTATCTACTTAGCTTTCCAATTAGCTTGGATTTTTGGAGCCTAGTTGTTTGTTTTTGTTTTTGTTTTTGTTTTTATTACTAACTTTTCTTGTCACTCATCTTTACTTTATGCTTTCCTATACCTTAGAAGGAGATTATTTATAAATTGTTGTTTCTGTATGGATTATGTTTTTTATTTAAGTACTTATCAAATAACACAAATTGTTATTGAGGTTGAGTTATGGTGGCCCACAAGGTGAAGGCAGTTAAAAATTTCAATGCTTTTTGCCCTCTTATTCCCTCACTCAAGGCAAGAAAAAAGAAAAAGAAATAGCACAGGCTATGAATGATTGGTTAATTTTGAGTTTGTTGTTTAATGTCATATGCGATGCAAGTGGCTCTATGGGTCTTAAAAGGTGACCTAGTAAGCATGGAAATACTTACCAGATGGTGCATCTGCTTCATACTGGGGTTGGACATGTCACTTGAACACATGCTAGACATGCATCCAAACATACCCTATTATTCTTTTCATTTTTATTTTGTTAAAACCAAACACGCTGCAAACAAGTGTGGACATGCACACCTGTTGTTTAGACTTGTGAATCAGATGTCAAGACCCAATGTAACTTCAAAGGAAATACAATGGGAATCTGATTGAAAGTAAAAAAAAAAGGAGGAATAGAAGGTTTAAAGTACAAACAAAAAGAAGAAAGATTTAAACCCTATTATCCAAAGTCCTATTTGTTTGAGAATACTCGGGGCTTTTAAAGTAGACAATTGAACCTTCTATTCCACACATATTAACACTGACATAATATGTTATTATTTTCATTTAATAGTTATAATTTATTGGTAATGCAAAAATGTATAATTTATTATACACATGTTAATATGTTTTTTAAGTTGATTGTAAATACTAAGTGTTTCTAAGTTAGACATTAAAGACTTTCAATTCACACTTATTCTCCAACATATAAATATAGAAAATAGTGTTAATTACATGGACCTCCCTTGTTTTTTGACAATTATAGGGAGCTTCGTTGTGGTTTATGAAATTACACTGTCCTCCCTTGTTGGATTTGTCGAGTGACGGAGATTAACAGTACGTGTTTGTGCAATTACCATTTTATCTCTTTACAAAACTGAATTTTCACCACCGTACTTATGACCAAACAAATACAAATTAAATTTTATATAACCAAAGACACCAATTTCATTTTTTTTTACAACACATCTCCACCGTCTGTCCCATCTAATCTCTCTGTCCTCACTTCTTTCTTCCTTCCCTACTTCTCTTGAAATCACCATCTCACAAGATCAGTGTTGCAAAAGGTGTGCCTAGGCGCAAGGCGCAGCGAGGTGCAGGTGCAGCACCTTAAGCCACTCAAGGTGAGGTGAGTTGAAGAAGGCACAGCGACTTGGCCAGGCGAAGAGAGGCACAAGTCGCGTGACTTTTGGGGCTTTATTTTTCTTGTTTTCTGATTGAAATCTAACGGTTCATATCAGTGTTTTTAAAGGCTCCAACTATATAGGATTACAACTCCGAGGGATATAGCTCAATACCTAGCCCCAAATACGACTGAAAATCCCTAATCGATTCATTAGAAGAAATCTTGCGAGGAAACCTTATGGTGTCTGAGTCTCTTCCCTTCGGCTTGTCTTGTCTTGTCTAGATCAGGTAGTTCTTCTTCTTCTTCTTCTTCTTCGATGCTTCTTCTTCTCCTTCTCTTCTTCTTCTTCGCTGCCTCAATTTTTTTTCCATCTGTCTCAATTTTTTTTTGGCTTCCTCGCTGCTCTCTGTTTTTTTTTTTCTTTCTTTTTTCTTTTGCTTATTCGATGTGCTGGGCTGGGTTATTCTTCTTCTTATAATCAAATAGAGACAATTGATTTTCTTTTTTAGTTGAGAATGTCATCAGGTGTGGCATCATCTTGCACTTGGAATTTTTAATTTGATGATATGACACCACTTTGTTTGCCAATATGGAAACATTGATTAGCTACATAATTTAGTTATAGTTTCCACTTACAAAAAGCTTCAAATGAACATCAACTTACAAAAAAAAAAAAAAAAAAAAAAAAAATCCTTTAAGCATTATTTTTTTTAGTATTAATTCATTTCCAATTTTTTTTTTTTTTTAGTTATAGTTTCAGTGTTTCACTTGCAAAAAGCTTCATATATATATATATATATATATTTTTTTTTTTTTGTTGAATGTGGATTATTTTACTTTTGAAAATTGGAATGCTATGTAATATGCTCTTTTATGGCTTTGAAAATTATTCTATAATTTGCTTTGGTTACTTTAAAAAAATAAAAATAAAATTTCCTTTCTTAGTACTTATATGCTATGTGAATCATTAGTCTATGTTAATTTATCTATTTTTAACTGAGACTGTGCGCTGTACTTCAATAAAGCCTGCGCCTCGCCTTGTGCTGAAGCCCCAAGAGACCTTTGACGCCTTGGTGCGCCTTGAGCCATTAAAAACACTGCACACAAGATTGTCTTTGTCTTTGTGCACAACTCTATCTTCTCCGCCTTTGATTAGTTAAGTCTCCTTGCGCAACTCCATTTTTGTCACCCTCAATCACCACCATCACCCAACACCATTGCGATCTATCACCACCATTAGCAATCAATCCCTCAATCACACTCTCTATGATCTTTGTCAGATATGTGTATAATTTTGCTCAATACAGATATACTCTTGAACATTCAAAAACCAGAAAGTAGAACGGAAGGGTGGTCTGTGTATGAGCAAAGGGAGGTTTGTGTATATTGTTCGCTAAGGTAAGGCAGATCAGTGTAGTTTCAGAAACCAGAATGGATGTCCGTTTATTTTTCTGAAACCTCGGGAGAGGTCCGTGTAATTAAGCCCTAGAAAGTGTTGAAATTTGTTATTATTTTCATGTAATAGGTTTAAATTTTTTTTTGTGTGTAAAAAATGAATAATTTGTTATCTTTCCATGTAATTGTGTAAATTTTTATATGCCTTCGTCATTGTATCTCAGTCATTTCCGTGTCTTTTATGTTTTTAAAATTTTCATGTCAGCATATTTGAATTGTGTCATATGCATGTTTTGTGATTGTATTAGTGTCTTTTTGAAGGCGGAGATAGTTGAGTTTACACTTAATACTCTCTTTTAGGCTTTTTAATTTTTAAACCCTACCAACACACAAGTTTTAATTTATTTGTGAGTACTAGGTGCTTCTAAAGTAGAAATTAGTACTTCCTATTTACACCTCTTTTCCAATATATATGCATAGAAAATGTATAATTTTTTATTATTTGTTTGTATCAGGTATAAATTTGTCATGTAAAGTTGATTTATTTGTTATTTTTGCCACATAAATGTTTAAATTATATATATGTTACTGATTTGTGAAATTTCTGTGTTGGCTTGTTTGCATGGCATCATACTTGTATGTGTATCAATGTTTATTAGAAGATAAAGGTAGTTGAGAAACTCTATGGTTTATTTTTGCCACATAAACCCCCACCCCCACCCCAAAGGAAGAAAGAAATTTCTATAATTGGTTCATTTTTAAGTTTTTAGATTATTCAATTAAGCCTTCTCTGTAATCTAAAAACAACCTATCCAATCTCATTAGAATTTCAAACACCTCAGTATTGATTCAATAAATTTGAAATTTCACTTCCAAATGTTGTGGAAATTGGAATTTATAAACAATTATTCTAGGTTTGTATATATGAATGCATCCTTTTTTCTTTTTCTCTTTTTGGGTGACAAATAGTGATCTCATCACTTCGGTTTCTTGATATCAAATCTTTGAATAGCCTGCATGTCTGCTTGTGCAATATGCACATGAAACACAATTGTATGGCTGGTTTTCTCTTGATTCAATATTAAGAAATTTGCTAATTTGCTCAGGTGAAATTAGGTGAGCCTGGATATAAAGAAAGGTATTATGCCGAGAAATTTGATGAATCAGACCCAGAAAAAATTGATGAAATTAGAAAGGATGCAGTAAGTTCTCTCTAGCTTTGCACAGTCTCAAAGAATGAACAAGTGCTAAAATTTTCATTTATATTAACATGTCTTCATCCTCTATATATGTTTTCCAGGTACCATGATGTATCAAAATAATGTAGGGGATGTCGAACTTCTTACTGTTTGTTGATGTTAATGTTTATTCTTTTGGCTGACTTGAATGTGCATTATGCATGCTGGTTTTTCCATGTTTCAATTATGTGATTATGCTTTTCAAAATTGTTCTGCTGAACCTTTGCTAGGAGAGTAGGTACAAGGTGTGCTTGTTCTGTGAAATTCTGCAAAGAATAATTGAAGAAATGTAGTCAAACTTGTAGGCATTTGGACAATTATCAGTTTATTTGGAGGATCTGTTTTCCCACATAACTTCTATGATTTTGTATTGGATTAGTTGATATATTTGAAAGAGTGGTAAGATCCTGGTGAAAGTATTTGAGATATGGTACTTTTTAAAATGTGAGTATGATGGTAATTTGTACTTGTATTTCTTCTTTTGAAGTTTGCTGGTACTCATTACAAAGCGAACTGGTCTTATTGATGAATTGTGATCTTGGTGGACTCCTGAACAATATTTTTTGTGCTTTGGGTTGTCTAAGGTGATCTAGAGTTTGGGAATTAGGATATCAAGGTTTAAGCTTAGAGAATAAGATGTAGGGATCGGAAAGAACAAATCTGGTTGGGCAATTAAAGTGCAGAAAATCCAACTAAGGAAAAAAGAGAAAATAGTTCTAGAAATCACTCCTAGAGGCTTTAGGCATCACACTTAGGGTTTAATTGCATCACACAATCTCAAAAACAGCATATTTGCTAGAAATAAATCTCTCAAAACTATTTTAAATTAAATTAGAAGCATTATATGACTTTATATAGACTTGGGAGATGTCCTTCACCAATTAGACTTGGCCGACTTCCTTCACCTAGAGGTATTGGGTCCATCTTGGTTCTTTTTCTGATTGCAATCTCTCTCTCTCTCTCTCTCGCTCTCTCTGTTGTGTAATGTAGGGCTGCAAACACCGAGCTTTGCATGGCTTGGCTTGTTAACATTAATCGAGCTTAGCTCGAAGCTCAATAATGATTTTTTTTTACAATTTTTAACATTATTTAAATATATAAATGTATTTATATATTATTTTAAAAATATATTATTTAACATATAAATCATATAATTATTCTATTATTTATACATATTTTTTATATTATTTAATATATAAAATATATTTATTTTATAATTTAAATAAAGACAAACAAGCCGAGCTTATTCGAGTTTGAGCTTAACTCGTTTACTAAATAAGCGTAAAAGTTAGGCTCGAGCTCGTTTATTTATTTAACGAATTGAGCTGAACTAAGACCTTAACGAGCCGAGGTCGAGAACAGCTCCATTCAAGAACAGCTCCATTCTTTTGCAGCCCTAGTGTAACGGTTGTGCCCCCTTGGCTCGTTCTCGAATAATTAAAAAAAAAAAAAAAAACTCTTAGCCAGCTAGGAAATACCTGCCAATATGAGACGTATTTACACACGGTGAAAGAGAGGGATTGTTAAGGGAAAAAAAAGAAAGAAAAAAAAAAAGACCATCGTTACTTTATAAGACAAATTTTGGGATGCAATGCATTATAAGGCTTACTTGCTTGAAATTTATCTTCTGGAAAGATTTCTGCTATTTACTTCCTGTTATTGGTGTGTTATCCCAACTACTTCATGTTACATATGATGATTCCTTTGTCACCATCTTGAAGGAGTAGCCAATTCGTTTCTTCCCTTACATTTGTGTTTTTTACTCAATTTTTTCCCCTAAAATGTTTTCCATGAATATCTTATTGTATGGCTAAGGATGCTCTCTTCCAAATTTAATTATTTTCTCACTTTATGGGTGGAGGTCTTGCCCTCCCCAAACCCTGCTTTATATGATTGCCACATCACGGGGTGCAATTAATGATCCGAAGTTATAATTGCAGGTTTTGAGATATGTAGAAGGTTTATGCTGGGTTTGCCAGTACTACTACCATGGTGTCTGCTCATGGCTATGGTCAGTTTTTGATTTATAATTCATTTTACTTGTGTATTCAGGAATACTAATATTCCGTTGTGTTTGTATATAAATATTAGTAGTAGTACATATGTCAATAATGAGTTTTTGTAAAGACATTATGGCCAAAGAAGAGGTTGTGCACCCATATTATGCAATATGTATTGTGTGGATTGGATGAGAAAACAGAGGGTTTTGGCTTTGTGTCTAAATGGAAGTCAACCAAAGCATGCTACAGATGTGCACTTTTATAGGATCTTATTTTTAAGATGACATTGGGACCAGGTAGATATGAGCAGATGCTTAATCCCCATCCCACCACACAGATGATATATACACCTGTTTAATTAAGGAGGCTAATGCTTGTTACTGTTTTATGTTGTGTAGATTGCTGCCCTTCAGTGTACTTGCATTTATACTAAATGTCCTGTTGTTGCTTCAGGTTTTATCCATATCATTATGCTCCATTTGCTTCCGATCTAAATGGTCTAACTGATTTAGAAATAACATTTTTCCCGGGAGAGCCTTTTAAGCCTTTCGACCAGCTAATGGGAACCTTGCCTGCTACAAGGTCCGTATTACTTTCTCACTCTGTCTCTCTCTCTCTCTCTCTCTCTGTGCTGCTGCATTTGGTACTGTATGAACTCATCTCTTTCATGTTACAGTTCTAGTGCTCTGCCTGAAGAGTACAGGAGATTGATGACTGATCCAGCATCACCGATCCAAGAATTCTACCCTTCTGGTTGTATTACTTGAGTTTTATAGTTTTCTAGTATTTCTTTTTGAACCTTTTTTTTTTTCCTTTTTGCTGCTCATTAATAGTTGCAATTTTCTTATTTGGATAGATTTTGAGATTGATATGAATGGCAAGCGCTTTGCATGGCAGGTATGGTGTTGTCTATTATCAGAAAATTTGTTGTTATGTTCCTATATGTTTATTACAAGTATGACCTGGACTACTATTGGTACAAGTTTTACAGATATTGTTGTTGGCTCATTCAAGCTATCTTGAATTTCTTGTGTGAATCAGGGCATTGCCAAATTGCCTTTCATCAATGAGAAGAAATTGGTTGCTGAAACAAAGAAACTGAAGGACACTCTGACGGTATGAATCATGGGATTCTTGCCTACCCTTTTTACTTTGCATTTATTAATTTTGTTGGGGTACATTATATGGGGAGTGGAATCGAACTCGTGACCTCGTAGTTACCTTGGGTTCTGGCCACTGGGCGAACCCCAATGGTTTTGTCTGCAATTTTTATTTGTTTTTTGATCGGCAAAACAGAAATTCATTGATAAAGTGAAAGCTGAATGAATACAAAGCAGCAATAGCTGAAATTAGCAAAAAGGACGGCATTCACACAATTCAATTTGCCCCATCAGCCGAAAGCAAAGTGTTGGCAAGGAACCAACACAACATCCCATCGTTTCATCAAAAAACCAAATCAAACACTACCAGCTACCCGAACAACCCCCTTACCCAATCACTTTTTTTCAGATTGAGATTCCTAACATTCTCAATATTGTTCATAAACTCTTGCACTGAAAAGCAGCCAGCTTCGACCTTAGATTTGACCCACATTGCAGTGTTAAGTTTGATTCTCTCGACCTGGGGTCTGACTCCATAATTAATTATTTATTTTTGGTTATTACACCAACAGAAGGTAGATCTGAAAGATCACAGGTTCTGTGGTTTTCTAAATTCGTTCAGATTCTCTGGGATCCTTCCTTTCTTCAAATGGAATTAGCAGAGATAGAATCAGAACCGGAATCAGACTGATTTCTGGTTTTTTTTATCCATGGGGGACTTAGTTTTGATGTATTGGGTGTATGATGTTTCTGTATTTGTAGAACGTTCAATTATCATGCTTGTCTTAATTCACGGTTGTTACTCTGTTCTTTTCAAACTTATCATTTGTGAATACATTTTGTTTTTATGCCTGAAGAACTATTCAACTCAAGTTAGATCATAATTCTATCTAATATCAGATAATTTATTTTATTTTTGTTCCTTTTGTTATATAATCAAATATGCTAATCAATGGTTTGATACATGTAGGAGCAAGAACAATTTCGGAATAGTGTGATGCATGATTTGCTATATGTGCATTATTCTCATCCTTTGGCTGCCCAAATTATGTCATACTACCATTTTTTTTGTCAGTTACCCCCAGATCAAAGATACCCTTGGCCAATTAACACAAATCTTAGGTTGGTTGAATTTCTTTGTTCAGTTTTGATAGCTGTGTTTAATGTAGGCATGGGCTGGTTTGCAACCTTCATATGTTGTGAATGTTTTGCAGTGGAGGAATGAATGGGCATCTTTGGTTATGTGGAAGGAGTGGGTGGAGGAATGTGGTTGTGTCCCCTGTCAGGGGATTGCAAGATATTGAGTATAACCAAATTTTGTAAGTTCCCTTTTGTTGTTTGGTTATTTTCTTTTTCCTTTTCTACTTCTTATTATTTGTGCTTCTGTTTATATATATATTTATTATCATTCACATTACTTTTTTTGTGTGAAAATTTAAAGATTACTTTCCTAAATGTGTGTCCATTTTGCAGAAATACTACCTATCTGAATCCTGCACACCATAAACACATCGCCGAACCTCCCGCAGGCATACACATGCCTGGAAAGGTGTGTGATACATGACATCTGGATACTTTCAAAGTCGCTTTTAGTAATCCTTTATTTTTTAGAGTGAATGCATAAGGACTCATTTATCAACTTAAAGATTGGAACGTAGTTCAAAAAAAAAAAAAGAAAAAAAAAACTTAAGAATGGAACCTGTTCCTCCTACATATGTTGGCAGATTTCTTCTCCTGATTTATCAATGTGGGGTACCATTTGCTGCTTTTCACTTGTGGAAACAAGTGGAAGGATCTTGAAATATTTCTCTTGTGAATATTTGTAATGAGCGTGCATTGCTGGTGCCGTTAGGTGGTTCCTTTTTAAACAATATAGTGTTTCTTTGACATATGTTTACCTCTGCAGATTTTAAGTCCTTTGGACATAAAACCCTTCCCTTTGTTATGGCATGAAGATAATGGTGGCCGGCGCCAGCAAAACAGAGATAGGTAAGAATGCATTTTGATTATTTTGGGATTGTGAATCTGCTCAATCTTTGCAGTATTTTATATTTTTTAATTTTTTTTGCATTCTATGTTAGGGAACCCATCTGGAGCCCAAAACGTGACTACTCTTGTAGTAATTTGAACTGGCATGGCCAAAAACTGATGTTTCATTGGGATAAAAAAGAAGTTAAATACATTTTTCATTCTCACATGGGTGGATCCTATGATGTGGGGAGGGGTTTTAAGAACCGTTGATTTTGTGATTATAGCATTCTCCAAATATTTTGAAAAAAGAGTTAGTTCATGGCATTTTAATGAATTCGAAAGAATTTGAATTGGGAAGTCGTATTCTATATGGAAGTTTGTATGTTTCTATTTGTGTCAAAGTTCCTAGATATTTAACTGCCCAAGCTGTCTGACTGCTTTTAAACTAGTTTTTTTAAGTCCTTTCTACGGTTGCAATCATGTTAAGATATTTAGTGTTTGTGTCATGTTAAGATGTGGATAGAAGAGATTTGCCAGCCAAACTGATCTATTTAAGAACCAGGCAAATATTCTAGAGACAAGATGGTCCAGGATTTACTTGGCGTTATCTATATTTTCATTTGCAAAACCATCCCAACTTAAAGGCTTAAATGGCCTGGTCACATTTCTGTTGTAAAGGGGTGGACATTAACGGCTAGTGAATCAGACAGACCAGTATTGCCTGCTAACTGGGATACGGCCTGTTTAACAATTAGGTTAATTATTTCAACACTGTATTGACTCAAACATGATTAGATCCAACTGGAACTCTTAATCAGATCAAGTCAAGATTTTTCACCCCTTGTCTTTATTACTTCCACTCATATTGAAGCGCACTTTCTTCACTCCCAATTTGCATTCTATCAGAAGTCCATAATTCATGATTCACCTTATGCATTGACACCGACATTAGTAATTTTGATTTCAACCGTTTTTATGATCAGAAATTGTTGATATTATGCTTTTTTGCCACTAACGACAACAAATCTTGACATACTTGTGATTTGCTTTTGATGGCTTTCTATTCAGGCCACCCATACTGGGGTCAATATCTGGTCCTCGGTTGGGAGAAGCAGCGCATCGTTTGCTTAAGAACACTCTGAATCTGAAACCCAATCACAACAATTATTCTGAATCATTTCAACAAACTCCATATAGGAATTCCCAAAGCAACCATGTAATAATTAATAGACCAAGAGCAGCTGGACCCTCTGGGTATGGAAGGGGATTCATTGACAATTCAAGTCCCTACTATGGAAATTATAATAATCCCCGAGCCATAACAGGTCCTCCTAGATCTGCGCCTTCTCAGTATGAATTCCAAGGCAACAGACAGAATATCAAGGCACAAGATAGATACTCAAGGGCTGGGATGTCTGCTTTGACAATTGATGAAGTCAGAACCAGGCCACAAGCAATGATGTCTCTGATGACGCCAAATTCAGGACAATTGCCAAATAATGGGAACCAGTTTGTGCAAAACATGGCTTCACTTCCATCACCACCTCCCAAGTGGATCAATAGACCGCCTAGTAGTTCTGGAATGTACTATGACCAACAACAGAAGTCAACAGCTTCAACATATGAAGCTCAAGTGAAGAAAGTTTATCAAGTGAAGGGTCTGGCGCCCCCAGAATCCGTCTGATTGAAGTGGTGTGATAGTATCATGTTTATTTTCAGTTCATGGGTACCCTCGATGTAATCTCTTCCGTTTGAGCAAGTTTATCAAAATCTCAGGTATCCTGCACTCTTTATGCCTAATTCAAGAATTTGACATCGACAGATCCAGTGAAGACGTATCATCTTCTAGTGCAACAGAAAAAGAACTGCCTGAGCAAATCAACAATTGTATACAAGAGCAGGAGTGTCGGTTTGAAGATCAAATTTTCCAAAATGTTGTTCACCCAATTTTTTTTATTCCTTTCCAAGATGTGACATGGATTAAGTAGTGTTCCCATAGAATCAGGAGGAAAAAGTGGGAAATTGCACAGGTTGTACTGTTGTACCATATCTGACAATATAACAACCCCAGCCTCTTCTAACTTTCCCTTATTTGCTATGTTGTTGAAGAGGAATGTAAAGAAATGTACACTCTGGGCTTTAGATTTATTCTGTTATAATTTTAATGGCAGGTTCTTGTCAGGAAAATTGAGTAATGTTCACATTTTCAATTTATGGGAAAGAATTTGATCGATACAATTTGTTAATTTTTGCGTTTGGACTGTTTGTACTGTGGGAGGGAATTCTGCTCTCTTTGCTTGTTCAGAAGGAAGGTCTTGAATTTGCAATTGAACTGTAAAAACGACAAAAGCTGACCTGTTTTTGGTCAGTTACAATCTCCTTAATATGTTCCATGACCACAACAGTACTTGAAATGTTTCCAAATTCCTCTCAGTACTTACTTTCAGTGGTGTTTCATAGGATATGTTACTTTCTAATTTCAGATTTAATCCCGGATGTTTAACTAGATAATTAGGGCTAAATGAACTCAGTTGAGCCAATCAGCAAGTTATTCGAGTTTGATTTGAAAACGTAACGAGTTTAAAATTTGTCCAATTTTGATTTGTTTACCTTTTGAATTGATCTTAAACCAGGGGCAACTGTAGTGCTAGGCAAGCTATGTAGCTGCCCAAGAAATGTTCCATATTGAGTAAAGCCCCCAAACTTTAGTAGCAGGAAATTCCTATGGGCCCTCTCTGCCCTGCCTCCGCTCCCACATCTGCCCCTCGCTTCCGCTTTGTGCAACTATACTTTCAATTAAAGAAGGTTTCATATTGAGGAAGACCCATACAAGCATGAACATTTTTTCACAATAGCCAATTTGTTGGTCGTCTTGTGGATCTAATAGGAGTACGAAAACGTATACAAAGTCATTGTAGTATGCATATTACATATATACTCTATTCTTTTTATTTTCCTATGCCCTAGTCCCCTTCAACTACGTTCCACCATTTTCCTTTTATACTTTTATGTAGAGAATGCAGTTTTGAAAGGTTGCCATATAAACTGGTAGAGCAAGGGCGGGCTATTCAGGGACTCATTTCGACCAAAATGGAATGTTGTGTTTACATTTAACACTTGTAAATCGACAAAGGTTTCAAGCTACTTGACTTCAGCTCATTTCATGCTAAAAACTTTCTACATTGACGGAGAACAAGGGTGAAATACGCAGAAGAAATGAAGTATATGTTTCAATCTATCATCACTATCTATTGGTATAGACTTGCACTTGGATGGGTCATTGCTACAAAAGTTTACTTTGTTACGAGGCAAATAGTCTTGCTGATACTTGATTTGTGTTTTTTAAATTCAGTCTACATTTACGGTTGCAACCCAACCAAGTTCAAACAATCTCAGGTGCAGAGTAAATGCAGCAGAGATGAGTGCTCCAAAGACCAGATGAAATTATACAGAGAAATTCGCATGATTCTGAAAATCCATTTACATCTAAGAATGCAATTGAATAGCTTAAAGACATCAGCTTTTTTTGTGGGTACTTCTCAGAAACCCAAAAAGAAGAAGAAGAAAAGAATAGTTGTAGATTAAATATATAAAACCATTACTAAATAAACAGGAAGCTATTGAATGCCTCGTGGATACAAGAGAACAGTGGATATGAATAATATAAAAAAATAAAGACTCCGGTTTGTGTACAGATCACTGGTAACATCAAAGATTACAATGACAAGGGAAGATCATTCTTCCAGTCATACCTACATGCCGATATCAACATCAGTAGGGTCATCTTTTGGCCTTCTAGAAGGAACAAAAATTTTATTTTTTTTGTTTTTTTAAGGTGCAGGTTAAGGGCACAATACAATCATGAGAAGAACTATGATGATATATAATGCTTTCTTCAATTGAATCAACTTCTCCGAGTCTATAGCTACTAGCTCAAAAAGATCAGCTGTGTAATAAGAGGTAGGATTTGTCCACGAGGTTATCATAATGCCCTCCAAAGTCAGTCTCTTGCTGGCCTCTTACTAATTGGCCCCATTAATGTATGTCAAATAGTGGGATACCTTTGAAGGGCTTATGGGTCGACTTAGACTCAAAATATCTTATACTTCAACCCATCTAATGAAACATTCCTCTAAGGCAAGCCTAAAATACATTTCTAGGCCATAGCTAGCTGCATTAGACTTTCTCTAGACAAAAGAAAATTTCTAAACAAGCAAAAGATAGAGACTCAAAGCATATCACCAATGGTTTATAGCCAAATTGGCTAAAGCCAAAACCATTATTTGACAAGCTACAAGGCCATTTTCCAATGGTGCCAAAGCGTTTTTTATTTTTAATTTTGTAACACAATTACCATTCTCTATTTTCAACTGTCAAATGATCTCACTATAATCACAGTTGTTGATCACCATATAATGCTGATGTGGTAGATTTGGCTTTGTCAAACCTTATGCCGCCAAATTTGGCACAAAATTTAACAAAACCATAACTTGACTAAGAATTAAACAGATCATTAAAGCCTAACTTTTGGGAACTCTAGCCAAAAATGGAATTTGGCTTATTATTGGAAAGGTTTGGCAAGACACTCCGGAATTTTAAGCTACTCAAACAAAATATGCCATTCTTTTATCTCACAAACCAGTAATACATTTTCAATGTGCATAAACAAAATGTCACAAAACACAAAAAACTACAAAAGAAAAAGAAAAGAAAAGAAAAAGAAAAACCCTATACCCATTTCATATATAACAAGTAGCCCTCAATTATTGAAGAAAATAACCAGATAAGAACAACACAAAGCCTAAGAACAAGCCACCATATATGAGCACAGCCTTTTGGCCAGCGGTGAGAGCATTACCACCCAATCCAAACTGCTGGTTCTGAGCAAACCCAGCAATCTCCACACTCTTGCTCTCGAAGAAACTCTGCGCCGCCCCGCACGTCGGGCACCGCCAGTCCTCCGGCAACTTGTTGAACGGCAGCCCCGGTGGCACCGGATACGATGGGTCTCCGGCAGCCTCATCGTACCGGTACCCGCAGGACCTGCACTCGTATATGCCAGTGTTTAGTACGGCAAACTTTTCTTCTAGCCGCCTTTTGTCGAACACTTCGGTCTCTGGTGGTGGAGGCTCAGGATCAGAGGTGGGTGTTGGTGAATTGGGGAGTTCTGAAATGGGTTTGTCTTCTTTTGAGACATTAATGGACTTTGAAGTGAATTTGAGGGTTGGTTGGTGTTTGTTGAGAAGAGGTGGGAAAGTGAGGTGGGAGGGTTTTGGTTTTGGAGATGATGGTTGAGTGAGAGAGGTTGAGAGGTGGAAACTGAAGGTGGGTCTACTTGTTGCAGAAGCCATTAGTAGAGTCTCACACTCTCTCTCCAAATATGGTGGTGAGTTATTGGTAAGTTGTGTTGGTGGTATGAGTGTGAGTGTGGGTGGAGGAGAAATCAAAGGCATCCATGGAAGAGCATATGCTCTTTTTGGAAGTAGACTCTGGATAAGGTGGGGAAGTGAGTTGAAAGATCCAAGGCCCTTGATGAGTGATCCTAGGGGCTGTGTGTGGTCAAGCACATATATGGATCAACAATGTTACTAACTCAAAAATTTTAGTTAGAAAAATATTTCGAATAATTATTATGTGATTGATATTATACAATAATTAAATTTAAATTACATATCATAATTTAGCATAAATTTTTCCACATTTTTTTTTTAAATACTGGATTTTCTGTCTTTTCTATATATGAATTTTAAATGCAGTATTACTTGTGTGCAATTCCTTTCTATTGCCATCGGGCTTTTTTGACATTTTACCACTTTTTCTATTTCAAATTTGATCAGAGGTCATTTTTGTCATTGGTGAAATTTGATAAAATTAAAAATAGAATGTTAAATTTTTTAAGTTGATAAATTATTTGATAAAAATTTGAGTGTTTAATTAAAATAAATTATTTTATATATGTAAAATAAAATTTTAAATTTATTTATTTATTTTAATTTTTTGTGATGGTGGTGAAGCTAGTAATGATGGAGGTTGTTATAGTGTCAATGATGATGATGTTGGAGATGGAGGACAAAGGGATAATGGCAGCAATAGGGGTGTAGTGATTGTGGTGGTCTTGGTAGAGGTAGTGATGGTGGGAGAGGTGAAGGGTTGTCTCTATAGGTTTAGCATTGTAATCGGCTAGTAATTCTTGGATTACCAAAGACGTTTTATCCGAATAACATATAGTTAGGGGCTGCAGAAGCAATTATACAAAATAATAGTTGCCCAATGAGCTGTGAAGACATACATGGGACAGATAACGTAAAACCTTTATAAGCTTGCGAGTGACGTCAAAAGATACAGTATATACACATCACTCCTAGAACAAATTACCAGAAATCTTGCCCAAAAATTCATAAGAAACAAACTTTAGTGCATTTACAAAACAACCACTAAACTCGACTTAATTCAGAACCTCCTCGGGAGGCACAAAGGTTGGCTGACAAAAACTTCAGGCACTAACTCAAGCCTGGTCACGCGCCTGCTCACCTACATACATAATAGATAAATAGTGAGTGGGGGCCCAGTAGAGTAAATGGGTAGATGAATGATGTCCCATAAGGAAACAGAATCTTATATATAGTCAAATGCCAAGACAGAAACAAATTCATATTCGTAGTTGTATTCATATTTGAAGTTTGTATGTTGCATATCATAGTATGTGGCACATCCATTAGCGTCAACAAATCCGATGACCCAAATCTGGGACTACCATAAACTTATTCTGATGACCCATAAAGGGACGGCCATAAGGCATTCCGATGACCCATAAAAGGGACTACCATAAACTTATTCCGATGACACATAAAGGGACTACCTTAAACTTATTTCGATGACCCATAAAAGGACGGCCATAAGGCATTCCGATGACCCATAAAGTGACACATATCATAAGATGCTAAGGATGCCACGAATACATTTCAGAAATTTGGACAATCATTCATTTATCCATAAAAAACATCGTGTTTCGAAAAACTAATCATTTCATATCATCAGAAAATAATTAAAGTTAAATATAACTTTACAGAGTTATTACTCACAGATAACAGGTGGCTCCAAATAGTCAGGCAAAGTGGGCAATTCATTTAACTTGAGGCGCGTGACCTACATAACACGGCAGATTCATACATTGAAACACACGCTCGGATTGTACATAACTTATTTCATTTGTTCTTAGTGCATTTCTAGCCTTTAACCTCATTATGGAGTTTTAATCTTGGCCTCAGAATGCCTATGATGGAACGAGGACGCAAAAATATACTTGAAAATATTCTTCAAAACTTGTCGAAAATAGGGTCCACGCTCAAGCGTGGCTTTCCTTGCTTACGCGGACATGCAAAATGTGAAGGTCCGCTTGAGCACAATTTTCTTCGTTCGAGCGATCTGCAAACTTTTGACGAAAGTACTGGTTGCTTAATTTTCACGCTCGACGGACGCTCGATTCCCACTCGAGCGTGAGACTCAGACCTTCGCTCGAGCGTGAATTTTGTCGCTCGAGCGATTTACAAAACATATGAACTTCTGGGTTTATGCATTTCACGCTCGAGCGGGCTTCAGGTCGCTCAAGCAGAAGTGTACACACTCAGAGTGGTGCCTCGAGCGTGAACTCCTATGCTCGAGCGTAGATGCAAATTCTGAAATTTTCAAATTTGATCTCCAAGCTTCAAATTCGAACTAAACACTTCAAAGCTCAACATTTTGGGCCAAAAACTTGAGGAGTCACATGTGAACTTGGAAAACATTGAGAATTAAAGATCATTTCATGAAATCAAGGCCCACAAGCTTGACAATTGAGCAAATTCAAACTGGAATTGTGAAACATGACATGAATTTGACATGCATGGAGTGATTGAGTTTCAAATTTCCAAATCATGAGTAAATAAGATGTTTGGGTCAAAAACATGTTGAGCTCCTTGAACAAAACCCAAGTATAGACATGCATGTGGAGATTCTTGAAAATTAACTTACCAAATTATGAAAATTATGCATGCATGCATGATACACTCTCAAGGCCAACTATCTAAGCTTAGTTCTTGCTTCCCAATAGGATTTTCTTTGAATTCATGAGTTGGTTAACTTAATTATACTATCAAAAGCTTGAGTTCTCACCTAAACTTCTCAATTGAGCTTCAAGTAGACCAATTATTGAGTGATCAAGCTAATCCTTCTTAGTTCTCTTCAATTTTCTAGCAAGTCCCTTTTGGTTGAACTCAAGTTTACCTCCCTCTTACTCTTTCTCACGTTGGTGTGTGTGAGTGAGCTCAAAATGTGATGAAATGAAGAAAAAGCAAGAGTGAAGGCACATAAAAATCCTTATATAGGCTTACATAATGATAAGCAACTAAGGCTAAGTAAGTGGGCATCAAATTAATCTATTTTTAATTGTTCCGAATCGAATTTTCATTAAACATACCATAAAATTCTAAAAATTCCAACTAGCACATAAGTCAAGTCAATTTTTGATTCGGATACCGATAAGGCCTTCAATTTATAAACCGAAACGAAAACATGAACAGATCTTTCTACGTTACTAGATATACACAAACATATAATGCAATGTATGATGCAAAAATTCACTCTAATTTCTTTTTAAGTATAATTAAGCAAGGATTAACGTTAACTATGGGTTGGGGTTGTTACATTGTGGTAATAGTGGTAATAGTGACAGTAGTGGTGGTGATCGTGGTGGTGGTGGGGCGATGGTAGAAATAATGATGATACTTATGTGTAAGCGTAATCGGCTCCCGGGACATGTAAGCATGATGACCTTATAATTTTCATATTCTCATCATCTCATCATCTCACGAGATTGTTAAAGATTCAGTCAAATAGTCATTTTATCAAAACCCATTAAGATCTACATAGTCTCTATGGATCTTTTATCATTTTCTCGCATAGGCTAATTGATCAAATAGACAACAATCAAAACTCGGAGCCACCACTTGGTTTTAAAGACCAAGAACCATAAAATGACTCCATAAAATCAACTGATTAATCATTACCGGAGGAACTAGATCCAGGGACTTAGGTATGAGGTTAGAATGTTTAACATACCCATCTCACCTGACACAAGATCGGTCGGCCTATACTCAGGTAGCAATAAATAAAGTATGGGAGAGTCAGAAGTAGGGGACAGATATAAGGGTAAAAAATAAGAATAACATAGAATGTGATAGATAAAAATAGGGAACATGCATAATGGAATAAATAAAATAAACATCATGAATGGCTAACCTATATACAACTAAGACAACAGTGGCATGATCGAATATGGATTATATACTCAACATGATTGAAAATAAAGAGAAAAAAGAAAAGAAAAGAAGAGCTAATCTATATGTAATCAAGCCAATGGTGACTTAATCACATATGGGTCATAATCCCAACATGACTAAAGAAATTAAGCAAGAAAATGAAAGACAATAATGAAAAAGAGAGAATACATTTTGAAGAGCATAACTACAATAGGGAATGTCTTACTATTCTCAGGTTTTCTCCTTACTTAGAAAAACTCTCGACTTGCCTCCAGATGAACTCACCAAAGACTAGGCTTGAAAACTTTGAACTAGGGTAAGTCAATGTACAATGGTGCTAGACAACCAATATTTCACTAAAACTCTAATAATCTTTTGGGTAAATTACCTTTGGCTCCCAATAGTTGGATTTAATTTTCATTAAGTCATATCAATTCGTCGTTGAAAGTTGGTCCTAGCATAGTCGTTGCTAAAAGACTTTTTATGACAATTTTTTGAATGTGTCATTAAAAATTGACAATTGATGACATTTTT
The DNA here is from genome assembly GCF_055761805.1 of Camellia sinensis. Taxonomy (NCBI): domain Eukaryota; kingdom Viridiplantae; phylum Streptophyta; class Magnoliopsida; order Ericales; family Theaceae; genus Camellia; species Camellia sinensis. The sequence continues at coordinate 108,255,284 of NC_138962.1, forward strand.
TGTGATGATTTTTTTAAAATATCACTAAAAACTGACAATTAGTGACTTTTTGTGACAAATTTTTAAACTGTTGTTGAAATTAAAAATTAGCAACATTTTTTAAACAATGTTTGATAATAAAAAAAGGCTACTAATTATCACATGACTTATTGGACAATAAATTTATCTATTGAGACTTGCACGTAAATCCCCCTAATCTTTTAAATCTAGAAAATGACTTCTTGAACTCAAATCTTGAACGGAAATTTATGAAGGTGAAAGGAGGTATTTATAAGACCATAGGGAAGTGATTTGGAGGCTGAAAATTGATGTGGGATTGTACAAAATTGGATATCGACAAGTTCAATTACGCAGGCAAAGGACAAAAGAGTCAAAAATTGAATTTGCGGTTGGAGCAAGTTCAGCCATTATCTGGCCTGAAAAATGTATCACATGGCTAGTTTGGCCATGTGGGGTTGCGCAAGCTTTTTTTGTATTTTTTTTGCTAGTCTTATGTGGGAAAAATGTGTTTGAAAATCGATTTTGGGCTTGGCCACGTATTTTTCTGAAAATAGTCCAATTTAAATAATAAAATAGGTCCAAAATAATAATAATAAAAAAGGTCTGGTCCTAGTTTGGTTTGTAACTTTTTGTGAAATGACCCTTTTATCCTCTCTCATCAAAAATCGATAAGCGATTGAAAAATATCTACTAAAATTTCGTTTGAAATCATATTCCCAAAATTTTCACATAAAATGATACACAAAAAATAGTACCTATTTCTGAACTTGTGCAAGGTCATGAGAGAATTGAAAGGAGTTGAGTTATAGGGACGCAATAAGGCTTAAATTGGTTATAATTGAATTTTTAGGGATGTTAGGGTGAAACATGAATAATCTTAGTGCATTCAAATCTAGGGTAAAGATAACAAATCGGGAGTTTATGATTGTTTTGAATACATCATAGGGTGGCATTCCTTAAGTAAGGCCAAGCATTATAGTCAATAAAATGGGCTGTTTACAACATGGAAACAATGGTAACGGTGGTGGTGGTCGTGACAGTGGTGACAGTGACGGTGATGGTGATGGTAACGATAGTGAAATTATAATGGAGCATATTGAAGTACACGCATAAGTAATTATAAATTCATACAAAATTAAGTTTCTTACTGCTTATAAGTATATATTTTAAGAGTCACTAATTGTGATTATCAAACAAGCTTGATTGATTTTCACATAATACATTCAATTTTAAGTGTTAAATTGAGTAATCAAATACCAATTTAGTTCACATCAAAAATTTTTTTTTTAATCATAATTTTTTCCCCCAAACAAATTACAATTAAGGACAAAGAAACTCATCTTCATTCTTAAATTCATCGCCAACCGCCATATTCGTTGCTACAAAATTTGAGTCACTCGCATTACCACTACCTATCAACCCCCAGCCATTGTTGTGACCCTTTCCCTTTCCCTAGCCCCATCCTTACTCTCATGCCAACTTCCCCCACTCCGCAACATCTTGAAACCCTAGATTTAGAAAGAAGAAAAAGAAAGGGTTGGTGAGAGGAGAGGATGACAATGAAGGAAGGTAGCTAGGGAGGAAGTGGCAGTATTAGAGTTTGGTAGTGGTTGATAGGTTAGGGTTAGGGTTAGGATTCAGTTATAAGATTGAGAATGAGTGTATTATGAGTATTAAGTGGTGTGAATATAATAAAAATAAAAAAATAATATGAAAAGTGTAAACATCCCTTAACATTATCACTAGTGTTGAATAAGTGTGTAGAAAATGTATTGAAATGTGTAAAATATTGGAATATGTCAAAAATGTATTGGGATTATAAATATTTTGATGTTTAGTGGTGCTTATTAGAAGTCGTAAGGGCTATTATTAATAAGACCCAATTAATAATATATATATATATATATGTGTGTGTGTGTGTGTGTGTGTGAATTAAGTAATATTTTGAACTTAGAAATATTGTCGTGTGCTAATAAAAGTTTTCCAAATTAACAAGGGGTGCACACTTTAGACACTCCATTTTTGACCGCCCGCAAGGCTTGAGCGTTTTGCTCGATACACTTAATGATGAAAGTGGTGTTGTGCGTGGTTCGAGGTCTCAATGAAGAGACTATGTTTAAGCTCCGAAACAATCCCAAACCTTCCATATTTCCACTGATCATACCCCAGAAATCCATTTTTACACATTGTACCACTCGGTGCTAAGTTTGAAGCAGGGAAACAGGGGATCCCTTTGAGGCCCGACCGTGGTTATTGATGGCCAGTCATGCCTTAGTAGCGAGAAACACTGTTTTGGGCGGGAGCCCGCAAATTGTCCATTTTTGAAGATATTTATGTCCCCTCTTGCTCAAAATTTATAAAAATGAAGTTGTATCTCTGTTTTGAGGATTGAAGAATTTCTAAAAAGCTTATACACCTTCTTGAGAGCTCCTTCTTCTTGTGCAAGCAACCTGTGAGCAAGCTTACTACCTTGAACCTATACCCATACACCATATACATCTTCACACCTTAGCCTAGGAATCTTGGTTGAGCCTTGAACACCACAATTCAAGCTTGAGAGTGTGTTTGAACTTAGTTTGATTCACAAACAGAAGCTCACTTCTTTGAGAGGTATAAGCTGGTCATCCTCTCTTTTACTTCTTGTTCTATCTATTGCTATCTAGTTCTTGTAGTTTTGTGTTGTTTTTGATCTCTCTTCAAGTGTTTAAGCTTGGGTTTGGAGAGCTACCAAAGTGTAGAGAGAGTTAACACTCTCTCTTACACCTTCACCTTTAGCTCAAACCCTTGCTTTTACACCTTTTCTTTTGCTTTCTAAATTGATTTTTAGAGTTTAAAGAGTTTAAAAATCATGCTTTGAGGTTTCAAAAGTGGAGGGGTTAGCCGCTCCTCCTTGTTCTTGATTACTAGCCTTATTTCCTTTCTTTGTTGTTTAGCTTTTTAGGCTCTTTTCATGCACTTTGAGCCACTGTTATTAGAGGCTGTTTCAAGGCTGTCCTAGGTTGTTTAATTAATTCATGCTTTGATTAGTTTGCTTGTTGTCTCACATGTCCTTATACATAGCTTGTTGCATATTGTTCTTGGCCTTTCCTTGTCTAATTTCCATGTTTCAGAGCTTCATTTTAATAATCAACTTTCCATTCATTTCTTTCATTTGAGAGTTGTTTCAATTGGTTGACGGTTATTCAAAACATGAACTAAAGATCTATATTTAATGGCTTAATCTCTACGGAGGTTCATTGTCAACGGCATAATTTCTTTTTCATGTTGAGAATCACTTCCCATTTGACAAGTTTCTCACTTAGTGGACGTAACAATCATCTTGGACAAATGGGTTAAAGAATAGCAAAGACTAATGAATTTGGCTTAAAATGGACTAACCAACATAAAGAAAATAAGTCATATTGCTTTGGGTTCGGCCGGACGTTATGTTAAGTCCATCGTGTCAAGGGTCGTTATACATCAATTCATGATGTTTTGATGAACCTTGAAGCGTCTTTACCTCCCTCTTTGAGTTTACTCTATGATAGGACGGATGGGTGGTTGTTGTTCATTGCATTCATTGAATTTTGTCCAAATTGTGGCCGAAATCATCAAGCAAACAAATTGCTCATTGATGGTTTTGGAAACGATTCCAACCTTCTCTTGAGGCTTTCCCATGACAGAGAAGTGTGAGAAGGACAAACAGAGTTCAGAATAACTCTGTCTGCATTGTTTTCCCTTCAGAGTACAAAACAGGATTTTGCATTAAATTGAGGCACGACTAGCCCTTTTTGGACCCAATCGGGCCTCATTGTAGCACAGCCAGCCATCAATGTTTGGTCAGTAGTATGTTTTGCAAAAAACAAAGGGTAGTGGCTAAAGGTGAAACACAGCAGGCCTAGGCAGACAAAGCTATTCTTGGACACTGTGCATGCAACCCTTGTGCATCCTTGCTTACATCGATGTTGTAAATTAATGCTCCAAGTATTGTTGTAATTAATTTATTATTATTGTTACAATTAGTCTTGTTGTAATTATTATTGTTATTGTTTGTTTGTAATTGTTATAGCTAGTTAACTTAGATTGTTAGTTTATTTCTTATTACTATCCTTGTTGTAATAGAGTAGCTAGTTAGTTAATTTTCTGCTTATTTATTCATTCGGTTTTGTAATAATTGATTTAATTCGGACTCTCGGACTTTGATTCGCACCCTCTTGCATGAGGGCAAATGTGTAATAAGTTGTATGTCTTCTAACCCTGCGTCTTTCTCCCTTTTACTTACTTACTTACGATGGTTAGTATAGAACTTCATTTTTCAAATTAGGATCCTTATGCTTTGCATCCATCGTCTTGCTTGCATCAAGGTTCGGCTCGTCATACTAACCTAATATCCATGTTCAAATTCATTGCTTGAATACGTGCTTTATCGCATGTCTTGAATGGAATCATTTGTCATGTTTATAGCCGAGCCTATTAAAATTACATAATGTGTGCATTGCATTTAGCCATATTGCATTAGTTAGGAGCATGCATATTTTCTAATTATTTCGCTTTGCTTTGGTTCGGTGTACTAGGTGAGCAATTTTGAGCTTTAGCATCTTGCATCGAATGTTTGTGTTGCCATGCCAAACATATTTCCATGAGGCTAATTACTTAAATGATATACTTGTTTGAATGCCGATGGGTGAAGGCTAATTGCCAAAATTAGGCCAATTTGATTAATGTACATGCAAACTCACCTTTTTCAAGTGACGTGTATCAAAAAATGATTCTCAAACAAAACATGAAATCAAAGTGTTCCAATCTTTGCAAATTAGTCTATACTTATGTGCGTCACATAGTAAAAATAGATAATAATCAGAACAAGAGCATATAAAGTAAATAAAAATCACATCATGATTAGTAGAGGCTGATTTTTGATCAGGGAGTGGGGTGCTCAATCCATGACTTTCCCCTCTTGTACCTATGTTCCTGAGCCGAGACACTTTGGTGATAATGGACTAATGGCCTTTGACATGAGTCTCGGGTTTCCTAAATTTCTCAAAAATATTTAGGTGACGACTCTGTAATCTGGCAAAACAGTCTATTTTTAGCATTTGATTCAAACAACGATTTTCTAAAAGAAATTACCGAATTTGGACTCTTTTCGTGTTTTCACTGTTTCACATTGCACTTGTGAAATCAGATTAAGAACTATGGAAATTCGAACTGTAGGGCTAATCGTATTCGAAAGAAGCACGAAAAGCAAGCTATAGTTTCTGGCGACTCTGTTGGGGAGTTAGAGAACTTGACTTGAAACTCATGATGTGAAGTTTTATTTACACTTATATGTTCTTTGCATTGTATTTGTATGTTTACTTTAAGTCACTGTATTTTTCATTTGCTATACCTGGATGGTTTGCCAGAGGCTTGCCAAAAGGCTAACCGGTCATGGGCTTTGCCATGTTGGAAACACAACCCTTGGATCTGGATTACCACTGTACCGTTTGATCCTCCTTTCACTTCTCGGTGTTAGGTATGAGAGGTATATTAGGTAATCTTGCTGAGGTACCCTTTCGGCCATTTGACCTAATTGCATATAGTAAAGCTATAGTGACTATTCCAACTTAGGACAAGATGCCACCTATTTGCAGGATGTTGTGAAACGTATTGTTTGAAATAGTACAACCTAGATCATTTCAAAAATCTAGGACAGGGTAACCCTACCCCTCTCGTAGGGGTGTTCTGGTTCTTTTACTTGGTATGTGTTTTTACAGTGAGACTGTACATGATGGTTTATATCAGTATGAGTTTGAGAACAGAGTTTAGTGGAAATTACAGTTTAGCTGTGTGTTATGACTGTAGTGAATTGGGGCCGAAGTGCTGTTCGATTTTGATTATGTTTATCTTTCTTTCTTTTTGCTAAGTAGTTTTACCATCATAGTTTCAGAAAGACCCGATATTCCCCAAGTTATGTGGATTCGCTTTGGCAGGCTTTGCAAAGCTCAAGACCTTGTTAGTGGCCAGCCTGTATTGGTCTCACTCCCACCAGTTACTTGATGAAGAAGGAACGGACAGTCAGCAGCACTAGTACAAAGCACTTTGTAAACACTTATCCGTTCTCACTCAATCAGTTCACCAGCATCTAGTTCACCCAAACTAGCAATGGCACAAAATACAACATAGAATGCGGAGGAATTTGCTGCCATGATGGCGGTTTTTCAGAGAACTATGGATACTGTAAACCAAAAGATGGCTGCACAAGATGAGATTATCGCCGATCTACGATGTACTTCTGGGGCATCTGCATCAACCATACATCCAGTCCCAGCTGCCCAGCCAAATCCTGATCCACTCCCACCGGTTGAAAATCTACAAATCCCAGATCCTCAGGACATGTTTTCCCCAGCTCTAGTTTATCGGCCTCCAGTTCAATCCTTCACAGGAATTTTTCTTTTTGATATCAATGAAATTGACCCAGCTTTGATCAAGATTGCTAGATTAGAGAAAGCATTGAAGAAATCCCAGGGCTTCAACTCCATTCTGGATATCGAAGACAGGTACACTAAGGCTTTAGTCAGATTACCGGAGCAATTTAAGATGCCCCACATCGACAGATTTGATGGGAGTGGGGATCTGATTGTGCATGTCCGGTTGTTTTTAGATGTATTGAGGCCCATGGGTTTGTCTAGGTCACAAAAGCTTTCCTTATTTGGGAGAACCTTGTTTGATGTGGCGGCTATTTGGTATGCTAAATTGGAAGACTCAAAAAAGTGAAATTGAGAGGAGCCATTTGAGGAATTTGTTAACCAGTATTCATATAACACCCAGATAGAGGTAACCATTAGTGAGTTGGAGGCTACTACCCAGAATCCTAAAGAATCATTCATCGATTTTGCCGCCCGGTAGAGAACCAAGGCAGCTCGGATGACAAATAGACCTGCTAAAAGAGAACAAGTCCAACAAGTGTCCAAAATCTTGAACCAGATATGCTGCAGAGAATGATAGTGGCATTGTTGTCCACATTTGCTTCCTTATATGAGTTGGGGGTCCAGATTGAGAATGCATTCAATAAGGGTATTATCCATAGAACAAGTAAAACCGCAAGAAGGCCTTTCTCTTGGAATACCAATGCTAGCAATAACACTATTCCACGGCCTGCGGATGTCAGTACTGTTGTTTCAACGGCCAAGATGGCTGATTCCTTTGCTACTGCCACAACCTCATAACGTTCACAAAATACCGGTCCACCTCGGAATCGAAGAGTTTTTACTCCCCTCCATATGAGCCCAGCCCGCACCCTCAAACTATTAATGGAAAATGGGCATCTCAAGCCTCTCGATCCTCGTCCACTTCCGGACCCATAGCCGCCCAAACATGACATTACCTAGTATTGTACTTTCTACCAACAACATGGCCATCCCCCGAACATGTGCTACCGTCTACGTCATGAGATCCAGGATTTCATTGACAACAAAGTCATCGCCCCACCTTCCAAATCAAACGTAACAACCAACCCACTTCCCGCGCATAACCAAATTTCCCTGCCCAGAAACATTAACCATATCCATACACTACCGCCCACCTTCAACCCTAGTACATACATTACTTCATCCCACTTACCAAAATCGGAGGTAGTTATTCCAGAAGGCACAGACATGTGCATGATGGATCTAACACCACAAAACCAGTCTAGTCCCGTAGCAATAGAAATAGAGAAAGAAGAGAATGCAATCAAGACAGGGTCGTCCGATACTTGTGTTATAGAGAAGGGGGTCTCGCTCGCGAAGGAGTACGATTCCAGTTTATACATTGTGGCCATCGATCAGCCGAAGCCAGTAGTCATATTACCGGACTTTCTCAGTATTAATGCTATCGGGGAAGGCCAGTTAGGGCAACATCAGAACGATCGGCCTGAACAAGGCCTAAATGACTTGGCTTACTTAGAAGAGGATTTGGCTGATCTGGAGGAGGATCTAGAGGATTTGTACTTCTTCGAAGAGGAGGATACAAGCAGTGTTCAGGTGGGATGGTGGGACCCGAGCCAGTGGGAAACAAGCAATGGATGGTTAAGTGAGGAAGAGTCAAATATGGAGGAACAGATAGAAGAGACTAGAATGGAAGAAGAAATTACTGTTAGTGGTAAGGCTGAGGCTGCACTTCTGATTGAGAGAGAACAAGCAATGGAACAATTTAAAAAATAAAGGATAGAAGAGATCCAAATGAAGATAGCTCTAGAGCAGAGACAGCGGTGGATGATGTCCAAACTACAAAAAAGATCGAATAGGAACCCAGCAACCGAAAAAGGATGTTATGAAAACTCTGAAAACATTGGGTTCAGAATCCAAGACTGTGGTAGAAGAATAATGGTATAATGATGGGGTGCGTGATGTTAACATGCTCCAGATAGGACTTGATGCTAGCCCGGCCATGACTACAGGAGAGTGGTGAGAAGACAGTGACCTAAGTCATGCGTACACTGACGAAGGGTGGAAAGTTGATACCCTAGATGACACCTGGTATACTGATGAGATCAATCATATGACTCGAAGTGGTCGGTACTTCAAACCAGCCAAAGACCTCTGGAAAGGAGGTTGAGAGATCAAAAGCAATGTTTTAAAAACCAGGCCGGTGAGCGAACTAGAAAAGGGATCGGGTAGACGGGTCACCGGTCAACAGTCGGGTTGAACCAGAATTGAACCGTGACGTAATAAATATATTAAAATTATATTTAAATAAAAATATAAGTAATAAAATTATAAATTATAAATATTAAATTATCTTAAATATTTGTCCTAATATTTTTTTTACTGAAAAATATAATAATATATTTTAAAATATTATTAATTTCAATTTTGGAAGATGAAATTAAATATTTAATATTCCCTCCATATGATTTTAATTCAAATAATTTGATTGAAAGGAGAGCAAAAATTTTGGAGGGCTATCAAAATTTCAATATTCCGTCCAATGCATTTGATTGAATCCCACATGGATTTCTTGAGTCTTTTTGAAAGAATTTTTTTCTTATAAATAGGTGAAGACTTTCACAATAATTTCATCAAGCTCTTAATGGGATTCCTCATAAGAGGAGACCCTTGAAAAAGAGTTTCAAATTAGAATTTTCTTGTATTCTTATGTTATATATATATATATATATAAACTAAGAAAGAAAGAAAGAAAAGGAAGAAAGAAAATAGAAACTAAAAAAAAAATTCGAGCCGGACAACCCGGCGAACCGGCTCTGGGTCAACCGGTCCGCCAGTTCAACCGTCGGTTTTCCCGATTCTCACTAAATATATCAGTTTTTAGCTTTGCTCGGTTCAGAGGGTATGTCTGGACCGGAATCCTGACCGGTCGACGGTTCAACCGGTCAAATCGGACTGTCCGGTCCGGTTTCCAAAACCTTGATCAAAAGAGAAGGATGTTGAAGAAAACCTGGTCTTAAAACAACTCAATAAGATTCAGGCTGACATATCAATCTAGGGGCTGATAATGGCATCTCGGGAGCATAGGCAAACATTGCTGGAGGTAATGAACCAGACCAAACTACCTATCAATACCATTGCGGACCAATTAGTATTGTTGGTTACATCTGGGGACGTTACACTGGTGATATCTTTTACAGATAAGGAGTTACCACCTGAGGGTGCCAACTGCAACCGACCCTTATATGCAACCCTAGAAAGTCAAAAAAAGTGGATTCTGGTGGTGTTAGTAGATTCCAGATCGGTGATCAATGTATGTCTAGTGGGAACCTACGACCCAAGCCGTCCGGGCTTATGACAATACAAGCTGGGATGTTATGGGAAAGTTCAAAAACCATATGCTAGTCGGCCCATCTGAACATGAGGTGGAATTTCATGTCATGGACGGTCTGGCCACTTTTAATTTGCTATTGGAAAGACTCTGACTGTATCAGATAAGGGCTGTATCATCAGCAGTCCATCACTTAGTGAAGTACCCCTTCAAAGGGAGGATTGCCACTATGTACGGTAATTCTACGATCTATCCTCCCCAGGGAACCACTGCGCCATTATTGGAAATCATAATGGGGAGGGGGACATGTTTCTTTCTGGCTTCTCTCTGGTAGAGGCTCGGTTAGTCCAAACCATCATGGTAGAGGACAATGGGAATTGTGTGAGCGCTCAGTCCATTTACATGATGAATAAACAGGGGCATATGCTCGGGTTAGGAGTAGGCCAAAGTGGTAGGTAGGGGGGCACTATTGCCAAGGAGATCAGTTACAACCCCCACACTTTCGGGTTGGGATACAAACCTACCACTGCAGATTGGCAAAGAAAAGGACATGAGTTAAGAGAAAGGTTGAAAGCAAAGAGTACTGGGAGGCAGTACGAGTTAGTCCACAAACCAGTACAGGGGACCTTGAACGGACGTTTTGTCCACCAAGGGGAAGACTTCCCCCTTTGTGGATTCCCAGAGCCCTAGTTTGACGAGGAAACAAAAACAAGGTATCCAGGGTTCAAGATTTTCTTTGGACACCAGTTACTAGAAGAAGAGGATGAACAAGCAGACCTGAGCCCTAGCGTGGGTCACGACGAGTCTGTAAGCCTAGACATTGAAGAGGAAGAGCTGTTGGGAAAAGCATTGGCTGACTTACTGACAAGTTTTACTGCTGGAATTGAAACCACCAACTTGGGGGATAGTTTTACTATCTCACTGATTGGGGATAACCCAACAGCGGATTTCTTCAATCTTACCGTGGATGCATCCGAGGCTCCATGCCTGGTCTGGAAATTTGAGCAAGGCATCATCAATAGTTATGGATTGGATAGTGAGTCCAGATTTGATTCCACTAAGTTTGTGGAGTTGGAGTCAGATTAGAGTTCCTCTGAGTTTGGTACTTCTAGGAGTGGTAACCCAGATACCAAAGTCTTGTTCAGGTTGTCTTTTAGCTTTTCTTTCGAGTCTACTATAACCGAAGATCCAGACTTTTTGAATTTGAATGATGTGGACTTTAATACTTCTCTATGCCTTTGGTTTGTTGTACTGATCTTAATTTTGAAAATTTTGACTTAAACGAAGAGGAAGAAATTCCTCGGGTTTTGAAAAATTTGGCTGATCATGAGGAGAAAAGGTGTGTTAAGCCCTGTACAGATGAAATCATATCAATTAACGTGGGTACTGAGAAAGATCTTTACTTGGTCCCGATCGGGTCCACGCTGTCTTCGGAGGAATATAAGCGTTTAATCGCTTTATTAAAAAATTTCAAAGATGTTTTCGCGTGGTCCTACGAAGACATGCCTGGAATCGATCCTAAGATTGTATAGCACCAGATCCCTCTTGATCTTAAGGCCTGACCAGTTAAGCAAAAATTGCGCAGAGTTCACTCAAATTGGGCTTTGAAGATCAATGAAGAAGTTAGCAAACAGATTAAGGCAGGGTTCTTGCTTGTATCTGAGTATCCAATGTGGTTGGCCAATATTGTTCCAGTCCCAAAGGAGGATGGCTGAATCAGAGTTTGTGTGACTTCAGGGATTTGGATAAGGCTAGTCCAAAGGATGATTTTCTACTGCTGCATATTAACGAGTTGGTAGACTTCACCGCGGGCCATGCATTGCTCTCGTTCATGGATGGGTTTTCTGGGTATAACCAGATTCTGATGGCACCAGAGGATAGGGACAAGATCGCTTTCACTACTCCGTGGGGCACCTATTGCTACCATGTTATGTCGTTTGGATTGAAGAATGCTGAAACTACTTACCAAAGGGCTGCAACCACTATTCTGCACGACGTGATCCACAAAGAGGTTGAGGTGTATGTGGACAATATGATTGTCAAATCCAAAGATCGAGAGGGCCACCGTACCGCCTTGGAGAAATTCTTTCAGCGGATTAGAGAATATAGATTGAGATTAAACCCGCAAGAATGCACCTTCGGCGTAACAACAGGAAAAATGCTGGGATTTCTAAGCACACAAAGAGAAATTGAGGTAGATCCTTCCAAAATCAAGGCCATCTTAGAAATGCCACCACCAAGGACTAAAAAGGAGGTGTGCGGCTTTCTAGGTAAAGTGCAATTCATAAGACAGTTTATTTCCAAATTAACCTCGACTTGTAAACCACTATTTGGTCTTTTGAAGAAAGGGAAGAAATTCCAATGAGATGATCGCTGTCAGTTTGCTTTTGAATAGGTTAAGCAGTACCTGCAGAATCTGCCTATGTTATCACCGCCAGAACCAGGAAAACTATTGATTTTGTACATATCAGTCACAAATTCAACCATGGGGTACATGTTGGCTTAGGAGTCAGAGGCTAATGTAGAGAAAGCCATTTACTACTTGAGCAAGAAAATGATGGACTACGAGACCCGTTACACTCCCCTCGAGAAAGCTTACCTAGCCTTAGTATGGGCTACCCGGAAGTTGAGGCACTGCCTGTTAGCTCACTCGGTAATTCTGGTTTCGAGATTAGATCCCATCAAATATCTCTTCTAGAAACCAGCGCTTAAGGGTAGGCTAGCCTGTTGGTTACTTATTCTCCTGAATTTGATCTCAAATATGTTACACGTAAGTCGGTTAAAGGGAGAGCTATAGCGGAATTCCTGGCATATCACCCCGTAGAGGGGGAATGAAGTGGTGGAGTAATTTTTCCCAGATGAAGATATTCTACAAATAGAGGAAAAACGTGGACGATGTACTTTGATGGAGTAGCCAATCAATACGGTTATGGGATCAGTGTGTTACTAATAGCACCTGATGACTCCCATATACCCTTAGCCTTCAAACTCCGGTTCAAAGTATCCAACAACGAAGTAGAGTATGAGGCGTGTATTGCTGGTTTAGAAGCCGCTTGGAACTAAGGGCAAAAAGGTTGGATGTTATCAGGGATTTGAACTTGGTTGTGTCTCAAGCCAATGAAGATTGGCAGGTTAAAGAAGAGAAAATGAAGGTTTACTATCAGGTCTTGGATATGCTAATTCCAAGGTTTGAAAAGCTAACGTTTACCCATTTGCTAAGGGAGAACAATCGATTTGCTGATGCACTAGCAACTCTATCTTCTCTTGTAGACATTCCGTTGGGAGTCAGAATGCGTCCGATCATTGTCAAACAGAAGTACAAGCCGGCCTATGAAACCATTGCCGTGATAAATAAGGCTTCAGACAAGAACCCTAAGTACTACGATATTTGGAATTTCCTGGAAAAAGAGGTAAATCCACCAGGAGCAACTACTAAGGACAAAAAGGGAATACGACGTCTGGCCGTTCAATTTATCATCTGCAGAGGCAAGTTGTACAAAAGAGGCCATCTGAGAATGAATAAACTATGTGTTGAGGAAGAGGAATCAAAGCACCTTATGGAAGCCATTCACGGAGGAGAGTGCGGAGCCCACATGAACGGTGTGATGCTTGCCCGAAAAATCCTTAGAGAAAGTTACTATTGGTTAACCATGGAAGAGGATTGTATTGTTTTGGTTCGGCGATACCTCAAGTGTCAAATTCATGCCAATCGCATGAACATTCTGCCGTCGAAGCTCTACAACATGACTTCACCATGGCCATTCGCTGTTTGGGAGATAGATGTTATCGGCGTAGTTATGCCAAAGGGGTCAAACGAACATGAATTCATCTTGGTAGCAATCGACTACTTCACCAAATAAGTGGAGGCCCAGTCCTACTATGTGCCAAAAGCGTCGCATGTAGCTAAGTTCATCAAGAATAATATCATCTGTAGGTATGGGGTTCCGAATGAGATTATCTCTGATAATGGGTCGCGTTTCAAGAAATAGGTGATGGACTTGCTTGAGAAATATAACGTGGCTTTCCATAAGTCATCAACCTACAAGCCATAGACCAATGGAGCCGTTAGGTTGCCAACAAAATTATCAGGAGAATTCTGCAGAAGATGGCGGAAACCTATAGGGACTGGCCGGAGAAACTGCCGTTTGCACTTTGGGGCTGCAGAACCTCAATCCGAACATCTATAGGGGCAACCCCTTATTCCCTCATCTATGGGATAGAGGCTGTTTTGCCAATCAAAATTGAAGTACCGTCACTGTGAGTTATGGTTGAGTGCTAGATAGTGGAGGCAGACTGGCAACAAAATAAATTTGAGGAGTTAATGTTGTTTGATGAGAGAAGACTAAGGGCATTATATCATGTCCAAGGCTACCAATGCCGAGTTGCTAGGGCTTTTAACAAGAAAGTTATGTCCAAAAATCTTAAAGAAGGGGACATGGTACTGAAAGACAACCGAGCTCCTATCCATGACCCTAGAGGCAAGTTTAGACCCAATTGGATTGGTCCTTACATCATCAAATCAATCTGGCCAAGAGGGACAATTATTCTTATGGACTTGGATGGCCTGAAGTTCTCACAACCGATCAATATGGACAAGTTGAAGAAATACTACCCTTGAGAGGCTCGCTAGGCTGAAAACCCGAATAGGCGACCTAGGCAAAAATTAGAGCATGAAAAATTAGAAATAAAGAAAAATTGAGCTCATAAGGCTGAAAACTCTAAAGGGCGACTTTGGCAAAAGTTAGAGTGCAAAAGGAGAGAGTTAATACTCGAGTGAACCTTAGCTGAACTACGTAAGGCCTGATTCCCATTTTTGGGATACGTAGGCAACTTCATCCTGAAGTTCAGCCGTTACTATCTCCAACTCAACTGTCTTGTCCGTTTTCCCAATCAGGTCATCTTGTTCATTGTCTATTAGTTTGGTTATGATCTTCATTTTGGGAAAAAAAAAGCTGGTTACAATACAAAGCAACAGTGATATACAATCAGGGGTAGTTATGATCTTTTGATTCAGGATTATACATCTTGAGAATCGATTTATTCATGTCAAGTGGTGATCCTTTCCGAAAATTATTTTGAAAAGTTTTAATAAAAGTTGATTTTGTTCAAAATTTTACCCTTTTACAACTTGGACCATTTTGGAACTGAAAGGAAACTTTTCAGTACTCGCAACTTTAATTTTATTTATTTCAACACAAGTACATTCTCCCTCTTTGATTTAGATCAAAGTCGCTTTTACATCTTAGAACTTGAAAAGAAAAGATCAAAGCAATAAAACTAGTGGCACAACTAAGTCAGGTGGCTCCATGCCAAAGACAGCCCAACCTCTGCCTCTTCTTCGAGCCAAGCCAAACACTCCTCAGACAGGGTGTAATTGAAACTAATGGCAGGGGCCAGAATCTTTCTCATCCTCCAGGCTGTGAGATATCGCGGCAGGTGTGAGGCATGAACCGGAAATGAAGCCAGGTATTCTACCCCTTTCTCTGGGCAGGCCTGATCATGCCCAAACTAGTGTCTGAACCGGAAAGGGAAATAGAACACGCAATGTGTGAGGCCAATTAACTCTACACCTGATTGTCGGGACATGTTATAGCTCATCTCAGTCAAAGTAAGCCAAGGGCAACGCCAAGTTATGTCAACTGCAGATCTGCTGCATATCCAGTCACACCACAACCCTTCTGAAGGGAAATCCACTAGCTGTTGGTGAAAGAAATAAGCTCGAGTTGAGTACTCGGGGCAAGGGTCCACTACTTGTAGTTTATCTATCAACCATATTTGGGGAGGGATGAAAAATAAGAGAGATTAAAGAATAGAGAGGTATACGATGAGAGAAAAATAAGGAAGAGGTTATGAGAGAAAAATAGAGATTGAGTGTTGAGTGATGGGAGGATCATAAATTAGAAGGGTGGAAAATAATACATGGAGAAGTAACGGACTCCCTGAAAATCAGGTAGTTTCTCATCGATAAAAGGCATCCAAACCCATCAAGGTTTTAGCTAGGGCTAGGCCCATGCAACTTTTACCCTCTTTCAAACATTGGACCACTTCGATCAACCGGATGCTAGCTTCGCCAAAACTAGGGGCAATGAGGAATTGTGCAAGTAGACATAAACAGAGAACGTGTTGCCGGTGGCCTCGCCAAAGAAGGTCACTCTTGTCTCCGATGGCGAAAAATCGATGAACTAAGCCAAGAATGTCTAGCTCCCCATCATGTGCCAAGAATTGAGCCTCGTGTAATGTTAGCCCACACATCCGTCCCAAAGCTTGGGCATGGCTAAAATGGGGCTGAGGTATGGTTTCTTCGTCATGCCGAGACTCCATCAAAGCTTAAAATTCCTCGAGTGTCGGATACACCTCTTGTGATTCGAATTGAAATACATGTGTGATTGGATTCTAACATCGAACTGCGGCCTGAAGAAAGGGAAAGCAAAGAGAAGTGCGGCTTAGAGGAAAAAGGGCGTTTAGGCCAAAACTGCAAAAGTTCACCTTTTCTGAGCTGTCCAAAGTAGCTATCCAGTCTTAGAGCCTATTGTTAGGCAATGCCTCCATTTTCAAAGCAAAATACCAAGCACTTGTTATTTTGCCTGAAAAACAGCATAGGAGCACCATTTATAGACTTTGAGAAAGAGTAGTGCCCGACAGCTAGACAGCACTGACCGACCGTATATTTAGGCCCAGCTGTGCCTCAGTGAAGCTCGGTCGTGCCTATTTAGGCCCTGCTAGGTCTAAATGGTAGCTCAGATCAGTGTAGTTGTAGAAAAAGATGGCCTTTGCCCTGGCGTACCACGGTTGTATTTTGAGTCTTATTTTGATTGTACCAAATGCTTTTTTTTAGAATTTTTGAGTTGTTCTCATTTTGTTTTCCTGTTATTGAGTTGTATTTTATGTTTTGACCGGTTGTAAGTTATTACCTAATTTATGAATCAATTCAAGAACAAGCATTCACAGTTCTGAAGATTATCACGCAGGTGCCATCTATTCACCTTATGCAAATATGCAAAAGGAAATATACAAGAGAAATCATCCAAAATGTTCTTTTTATAAAATAATTGGTCCAACCTCGATCATTGTTTTACAAAGTAGCAAAATAAAAGAAAATCCTTCAAAAACAAAAGGGTCTATCTGAAACTAGTCTTTAAACTACAAAGCAAAACAGAAACAGAAACAGAAAATCATCATCAGCAACCCATCATCGCTCTCTTCCTCCTCGGTTGCAGAGGAGGTCCATCACTGTCATCACTAGGATTGCTAGACTGTATGTCAACCACCTTCCCTTCCTCCTCGGAGGTCATGTACTCCTCGAAAGACTCATTGAGAGGTGAGCGCTGCCTCACTCTGCCTTTCTCTGGGTCAGCTCCTCCTCTACCCCTCACTAGGCCCTGTCTCCGTCTCCTAGCTGGAGGAGGTCCTGTAGGTGCACTAGTGCTAGCTCAAGCTGAAAAGAGAGAGAGAGAGAGTACAGATATCAGAAGAGACCAATAAAGTTATGAGCAAGACTATAATGATTACAAACTAGGGGCAAAGCATACCTCAATCCCATGAGTGGCTAGAGCGGTCTGTCTCTTTTGCACCATCAGAAGCAGTCGATCAATCATCCGGAGGAGGTCATCAGTATATGTCCTGGGTACCTGCAAAAGGAAGTAGAGGACAGTGCAAACATAAAGAAACACAATGGGCAGAAATAGGAAGAAGTGTGTACCTGCTCAGTGGTGGGAGCAAGCACCAATCTGTGATCCCTTTCCTTAATATGCTCAAGGGGGATCTACTCAATCACCCCGTTTGACTGCATATATACGACCTCAGTTAGAATCACAGGAAACTCGGGAGTAGGAGCGGTAGCCGGAGCGCCTCTAGTAGTAGCAGCAGCAACAGCAGCAACAACCTCTGGAATAGCACAGGCCACGCCATGGGTAAGAGGTGCCATTAACCGAGTCTGCAAGAAAGTGGTGAAGTCGCCGGGCTCATGATGTCGGTCACCATCCTCTCCCAGCATTAGGAGGTCGATCTGAGGACCGTCATGAAGCTCATCGACTACTCTCATGCCTGGAGGAGGAAGATGTGGAATGTCAGGGTCAGCAATGCCTTGTGTCTAGCAGATGAACCTCTTTTCCAAGTAATATGCCCTACTGAAGGGGCTCTTAAACAGAATCCGCATGGTAGAGGCATACCATGTAGCAACATAGGTCGTCCTCACTGCCTGAGGGATACCCGCCCAGGAATGCCAGTCAACCTGTGAAAGTGGATGTCAGATGTCAAAGATCTAAGCAATATAAGAAGCAACAGTATGAGACTGACAGTACAGTATGAAATAGTACAGTATGAGAAGAGTAGTGCAGAGTAGTATGAGAATAATAGCAGTATGGAAACAGTAGTATGGAAATGTAAAGACTAGTATTTTTGTTACCTGATTCGTGGTGATGGTGTCAAAGAAATGGCAAAAATAAGGGAAGTCTTGATTTGCGTGACGACGTCACTCAAATCGAGAGTTGTAGTACCAGGAGCGGGGTACTGACAACTCAATCGGCCTCACCGAGACCGGAGCTAGAGAGGTGAAATATATGTAAACCCAAAGCTGCAAGCAGAAAAAAATGGATGAAGTAAATGAGCAGAATAAACTGGAAATGCAAAGCAAAGATGAGCAGGAAATGCAGAATTGAACAGAATGCATAGAAAAAGCAAGTGTGAGGCATACCTCTCAAACCCTCCAGTAGCCACCCAGTGAATCTGTCTTGCAGCGGGATACATAGCTCATATAGCAGTACAAGGTGGCCAGGACGGTGCCATCCCAGTCATTCTCTGTCACCTGTGGTAGGTGCACCAGTGCCCCCAGAAGATATAACCCCGCGATATTTTCACTGTTCGTAAACAGGGTAATACCGAGGAGATACAGAAGGAAGCCGCGGGTGTACTGGGCAACCTCATTTGGAGTAGCGGACTGAGAATCAGAGAAGTGATCAAAGAACCAACTACACCTCACCATCCCATGATTGGTGATGTCGAGGATCTCCCCGAGAAGCTGACGACATGTGGCTCTCCACTGCGTCATATCAGGATCCTATGGATCGGGCCACCAACCCCGACCCGTAAACCAGTGAGCATCGAGAAATCGTATGGGGTCGGAGTTAGCTCCCCGATCGATGAGAAGTGGAACGAGTCTGTAGTGTCCCACTAAGGGTGTAATTTTGGCTTGGCCCGGCCCGGCCCATTCGGGTCTTGCGGGCTCCCGCAAAAAAATCGGGCCAGGCCGGGCCGGCCCACGGGCAAAAAAACTAGGCCCAGGCCCAGGGATATTCGGGCTATAGGCGGGCTAGTGGGCCGGGCCCTCGGGCTTGGGCTCCTCGGGCTTTGGGCTGGCTTAAACAATTTTTTTTTTATTTTTTTAAATTTTTTCTACCAAAATTTTATTATTTTCCATTAAAAATAACACTGGGCCTTGGGTGGGCCAGGCTTTTGGGCGGGCCTTGAGTGGGCCCATGGGTGGGCCACCGGTCGGGCTTCAAAAAGATGGCCCAGGCCCTGGCCCAAGGCCTCGGGTTGGGCTTAGGTTCGGGCCTAATCGGGTCGGGCCCACCTTGGGCTGCGGGCCAAAATTACACCCATATGTCCTACCATATCTCTACTAGGGCCCTGTATAGTAATTACTCAGCTCTCATCTGTATGAGCCTGGAACAGAATGACCCGAAGCTGGTAGTATCAAGTAATATACGGACCTCTGTGGGAAATCTCTCATACCAGCGCTTGGGACTGGATATGGATCCATAGCCACTAATCCTCCTAGCTATCACCTGTAAATTGGGATTATCAATACGTGAATAGCACTGATGAGTGGTTTGTTTATGAGATTCAGCATATGTAGAAAACAAAGGAAAGATTGCTTACCGTGAAGGCATTGACGAATAAGTGCTCTGCGGGCTCTTGCAGTAGGATGTCCTCATCTATCCCGGGGATGAGGCCCTCAAATCTCAAAATACTGCCTGGGAATGGAGCGTGTGTATGTGGTCGGTAGGTGGCCGCATCAAATGGCCTATCGGCAAGGAGAGGCAACGCGTGAGCATCCTTGGCCTCTATATCTACGCCTAAGATGACCCCAATACCAATGACAGGGTTCGGGATAGGAACCTTGTCACTTGCCATAGAGAAAAGTAAAGAAAAAGTGAAGAAAAATGAAGAAAAATTGAAGAGATGAGTGAAAGTGAGTAAAAAATCCAAAAATCCAAACCCTAGGAGAGAGAAAGTAAAGAGGGGTAGAAAATCAAAGGGGGAAAGAAGGAAAATGTGGGCAAATGTGGGGGAAACCAAAGAGAAACCTCAAAACTCCACGAAATCAAGTTTTGTTTGGTTCAAAGTATAGAAGAGGGAAAAGGTTTCAAAGGAAAAATTGCAAGGATTGTTGGGTAACTCAAGGGGAGGGGAAATGTAGAGAGGAGAAGCCTAGAGAGAGAGGGAGAAGAGTTTCGACCTTGGTTGTGTGTAAAAATGAGGTTTGAGTTTGTTTTAAACAAACTTGTCGCGCGGCTTTCTCGATTTTTCCCTTGTCGCTATCGAAGCCCGGCTGTGCTTCATCGAGGCCCGACCGACTCTTACTGTGAACTCAATTTTTTTTGTTTGTTTTTACTTTACTATTCTTTTTTTGTATTATGGAGCTTTAATTTGAAAAAATAAAGAGCAAACAGAAAGAAAAGAATGAAAAAATGTAAAAGAGAGAAAATAAAGAGGAAAAAAAAAAAAAAGGAATAAAGGAAAATGAGAGAAGAAAAAGGTGACTGAAAAAATATAAAAGGAGAAGAAAAGGAAAAGAGAGGAATTTTGTTCATTATTTTGTTGTTGTTTTATTGTGTGAATGTATAATTTGATTTATTTGATTCTTGATTTAATTTGTTTAAACTTATTTGATTAACTCATGGTTTAAACTCATAATATGATTTGTTTTGTTTAAAACTTTTAATTTGTTTAAACCGTTCCATTAGTTTATAAATTGTTTCGCCTGAATCGTAATCTGTTCTGTTATGTCGTAAACTAACGATATCGTTTGTACGGTTCATTCAGAGGAGTTCTAGATAAAATCATTCGTGCCACAGTAAAATCATCATCAATTTTACAATCAAATTAGAACGCGGCGTGTTGTGTTCAAATTAAAGCCCATTGTTTTAACACATTGGCAAATTGGCTTTTACTTTACTACATTTGTTAGGTTTTATTCTTGGCAACCCCGTTTGACAAAACTCCTTTCAGTTGTATTTGTTTTCACATTTTTATTTCAGTGAGGCTATGAGTGTTTAGATGCGAATCCAACCCGAATCGTGCCTTTGTCAATTTCCATGGATCAAAACCGAGGTTGTAAGAGGATCAAGTTTTCCAGATTTTCCAATTTTGGTCGTCCTGCTCGAGCGGGGAAAGTGACACTTGAGCGGGGATTGCAAGCTCACAGCATCTCTGTTTCGCCTTAAAAAGTACTGGATGGTGTGATTCGCCGCTCGAGCGTGGAAACTTCCGCTCGAGCGTGAAGCCTATTTGAATCACAACTTTGAAGCCTTCACTCGAGCGGATATTCCCACGCTTGAGCGGACCGCGCGAACACAGATTTTATAAATTCGCGTGTTGGGTTAAATCCAGAATTACTTTAGATTTCTCTAAGGAATTGGTTTTCTTCAAATCCAGGATTACTTTGGATTTCTATAAAGAATTGGTTTTCTTCAAATCCAGGATTACTTTTGATTTTTATAAAGAATTGGTTTTCTTCCAAAACTAGGATTACTATGGTTTTCTATAAGTAGTTGGGTTTCTCCCAAAACTTGGACAACTTCTCCAGATCTTCTTTTTGGATTCTAAGGTTTATATCTGGGGATATTTTGCTAGTTTTCTTTGATGTTTTCATTGAGTATTCAACTCATGGTTTAAGAAGCATACATCAAAGGTTTGTTTGTTTATTCTACACAAAAGAAAGATTTGTTCTTTGGTGGATTCTGAAGAATTCGAGCCAGAAGCTTTGGTAGATTTCGGAGTGGCTCATCATCAAGACAATTCCGAGGTGAAGACGGGGTTGGAAGAGACACATAGAGGTTGGTTTAATTCGAGCGTGGATTCGCTATGTAATTGAGAGTATACCTGTGTAATTCCTTTATATCTTCTTAGTGGATTGTTTTGTGGCTGGTGCCCGTGGTTTTTTTATCACAATTGGAGGTGTCCAATTGTGGTTTTTCCACGTAAAATTGTTGTGTCGATTTGTCTTGGTTGGTTGATTGGGATTGTTATATATTGCTTAAAATTGATACATAATCACAAATCAACATCTAGGGGATTTCTAGATTTTTTAACATTACGTTGATTGTTTTGATCTTATGCATCTCTGTGTAGAATCCGTGTTTACTTCTAATTCACATTTATGCGTTGTGTCTTGATTTGAATTATCTCCATGGACTGCATTTTCTGAGGCCTTCCTAAGGGGAAGATAGTTTCACTTTATCAAATTTTAAAAATTTGTTTGTTCTTTTATCGATCCACCTTTCCTCCTCTCACGTGCGATGCGTGAGGATTGTTTATTTGGGTTAAAAACATTGGGCATGTCCTGGTGTTCTCACCACCTCTCCTCCTATCGCGTGCGACGCATTAGGATTGTTTCCATTTGGTTAAAAACATTGGGTGTGTCCCGGTGTTCACACCACCTTTCCTCCTCTCGTGTGCAACTCCTGAGAATTGTTTACCTCGGTTAAAAACATTGGGCGTGTCCCAGTGTTCACACCACTTTTCCTCCTCTTGCGTGTGACGTGTGAGGATTAAAAACATTTTGTGTGTCCCGGTGTTCACACCACATTTCCTTCTCTCGTGTGCAACATGTGAGGATTGTTTACCTTGGTTAAAAACAACGGGCGTGTCTCGGTGTTCACACCACCTCTCCTCCTATCGTGTGCGACGCATGAGGATTGTTTACCTCGGTTAAAAATAACAGGCGTATCTCGGTGTTCACACCACCTCTCCTCCTATTGCGTGTGATGTGTGAGGATTGTTTACCTCGGTTAAAAACATTGGGTGTGTCTCGGTGTTCACACCATCTTTTCTTCTCTTGCGTGCGACACGTGAGGATTGTTTACCTTGGTTAAAAACAACGAGGATGTCCTGGTGTTCATATCACCTTTCCTCCTCTCGCGTGTGACGTATGGGGATTGTTTACCTCGGTTAAAAACATCAGGCGTGTCCCGATGTTCACACCACCTTTCCTCCTCTTGCGTATGACGCGTGAGGATTGTTTACCTTGGTTAAAAACATTAGGCGTGTCCCGATGTTCACACCACATTTCCTCCTCTCACGTGCAACGCGTTAGGATTGTCCAAATCGGTTAAAAATGGTAGGTGCGCTTGTACGTTCACACCAATCTTTCCTCCTCTCGTGTGCGACGCATTAGGATTGTATGCTCGGTTAAAAACTACGAGTGCGCTTGTTTGTTCACACCAATCTTTTCCCTTCTCACGTGTAAGGGCGCTTTTTTCGATCGAGTGCGCTCGATCGCCCTTCCTATGTGAGGCATAGTTAGGTTTGCATTTCTTACATCCTTTCTGTGTGAGATGTAGTTTGGTTTGTGCTTTCTTTGTCCTTTCCACGTGAGACGTGTTTATTTATTCACTTATTTCCATGTGAGGCACGGTGGGGTTTATTTTGCTTTGATTTATGCTTTCATTCAACGTTGCATTCTTATTTAGATTGTAGCGTTGTTTCATTGCTTCATTTCATGCAATTGTTTCATTGCATGATCATAAGTTATTTGCTGCATGTTATTCTGCATTTTGCCCTTGATTTCAACCTTTGCATTTATGTCTTGATTTCTTGCCTAAGCCTTACGGCCTCGTCAAATGGGTCGTCTCTGGGCTTTGACATTTACATAAGTCACTTTATGACTTCGAGCTCTGTCAAAGATGTGCAACTGTAGACACTCGATTTTTGACTGCTCGCAAAGCTCGAGCGCTTTGCCTGGTACACTCGATGATAAAAGTGGTGTTGTGCATGGTTTGAGGTCTCAACGAAGAGGCTATGTTTAAGCTCTGAAACAGTCCCAAACCTTTCATATTTCCACCGATCATACCACAGAATTCCATTTTTACACATTGTACCACCCTGTGCTGAGTCTGAAGTAGGGAAATAGGGGATCCCTTTGAGGCCCTGACTGGCTATTGATGGCCGGCCGTGCCTTAGTAGTAGGAAACACTGTTCTGGGTGAGTTCCATTTTTGAAGATATTTATGACCCCTCTTGCTTAAAATCTATAAAAACAAAATTGTATCTCTGTTTTGAGGGTTGAAGAATTTCTAAAAAGCTTATACACCTTCTTGAGAGCTCCTTCTCCTTGTGCAAGCAACCTTTGAGCAAGCTTACCACCTTGAACCTATACCCATACACCATATACACCTTTACACCTTAGCCTAGGAACCTTGGTTGAGCCTTGAACACCACAATTCAAGCTTGAGAGTGTGTTTGGACTTAGTTTGATTCACAAACAAAAGCTCACTTCTTTGAGAGGTATAAGCTTGTCATCTTCTCTTTTACTTCTTGTTCTATCTATTGCTATCTAGTTCTTGTAGTTTTGTGTTGTTTTGATCTCCCTTCAAGTGTCTAAGCTTGGGTTTGGAGAGCTACCAAAGGGTAGAGAGAGTTAAAACTCTTTCTTACACCTTCACCTATAGCTCAAACCCTTGCTTTTACACCTTTTCTTTTGCTATCTAAATTGATTTTCAGAGTTTAAAAAAGGCTAAAAATCATGCTTTGAGGTTTCAAAAGTGGAGGGGTTAGCCACCCCTCCTTGTTCTTACTTACTAGCCTTATTTCCTTTATTTGCTGTTTAGCTTTTTAGGCTCTTTTCATGCACTTTGAGCCACTATTTTTCACCTATTAGAGGCTGTTTCAGGGCTGTCCTAGGTTGTTTAATTAATTCACGTTTTGATTAGTTTGCTTGTTGTCTCACATATCCTTATCCATAGGTTGCTGCATATTGTTCTTGGCCTTTCCTTGTCTAATTTCCATGTTTAAGAGCTTCATTTTAATAATCAAATTTCCATTCATTTCTTTCATTTGAGAGTTGTTTCAATCGGTTGACGGTTATTCAAAACATGAACTAGAGATCTATGCTTAATGGCTTAATCTCTACAGAGGTTCATTGTCAATGGCATAATCTCTTTTTCATGTTGAGAATCACTTCCCATTTGACATGTTTCTCACTTAGTGGACGTAATCTTTAGTAGACATAACAATAATCTTGGACAAATGGGTTAAAGAATGGTAAAGGCTAATGAATTTGGCTTAAAATGGACCAACCAACATAAAGAAAATAAGTCATATTGCTTGGGGTTTGGCCGGACGTTATGCTAAGTCCATCGTGTCAAGGGTCGTCATACATCAATTCATGAGGTTTTGATGAACCTTGAAGCGTCTCTACCTCCCTCTTTGAGTTTACTTTATGATAGGAGGGTGGGGTGGTTGTTGTTCATTGTATTCATTGAATTTTGTCCGAATTGTGGCCGAAATCATCAAGCAAACAAATTGTTCATTGATGGTTTTGGAAATGATTCCAACATTCCCTTGAGGCTATCCCATGATAGAGAAGTGTGAGAGGGACAAACAGAGTTCAGAATAACTCTATCTGCACTGTTTTCACTTAGAACACAAAACAGAATTTTGCATAAAATTGAGGCACTGTTGGCCATCAACGTTTGGTTAGTAGTATGTTTTGCAAAAAATAGAAGGCAGTGGCTGAAGGTGAAACAGAACAGGCCTAGGCAGACAAAACTGTTCTTGGACACTGTCCATGTAACCCTTGTGCATCCTTGCTTACATCAATGTTGTAAATTAATGCTCCGAGTATTGTTGTAATTAATTTATTATTATTGTTACAATTAGTCTTGTTGTAATTATTGTTGTAATTATTATTGTTATTTTTTATTTGTAATTGTTATAGCTAGTTAATTTAGATAGTTTATTTCTCATTACTATCCTTATTGTAATAGAGTAGCTAGTTAGTTAATTCTTTTCTTATTTATTCATTCGGTTTTGTAATAATTAGTTTAATTCAGACTCTCGGACTTTGATTTGCACCCTTTTGCACGAGGGCAAATGTGTAATAAGTTGTATGTCTTCCAACCCTACGTCTTTCTCCTTTTGACTTACTTGCTTACGATGCTTAGTATAGAACATCATTTTTCAAATTAGCATCCTTATGCTTTGCATCCATCTTCTTGCATGCATCAAGGTTCGGCTCATCATACTAACCTAATATCCATGTTCAAATTCATTGCTTGAATACGTGCTTTATCGCATGTTTTGAATGGAATCATATGCCATGCTCATAGCCGAGCCTATTAAAATTACATGATGTGTGCATTGCATTTAGTTATATTGCATTAGTTAAGAGCATGCATATTTTCTAATTATTTCGCTTTGTTTTGGCTCGGAGTACTAGGTGAGCAATTTTGAGCTTTAGCGTCTAGCATCGAATGTTTGTGTTGCCATGCCAAACATATTTCCATGAGGCTAATTGCCTAAATGATATATTTGTTTGAATGCCGGTGGATGAAGGCTAATTGCCAAAATTGGGCCAATTTGATTAATGTACATGCAAACTCGCCTTTTTCAAGTGACGAGTATCAAAAAAAAAATTTTCAAACAAAACATGAAATCAAAGTGTTTCAATCTTTGCAAATTAGTCTATATTTATGTGCGTCACATAGTAAAAATAGATAATAATCAGAACAAGAGCATATAATATAAATAAAAATTACATCATGATTAGTAGAGGCCGATCTTTGATCGGGCGAGTGGGGTGCTCAATCCATGACCTTTCCCTCTTGTACCTAAGTTCCCGAGCCATGACACTTTGGTGATGACGGACTAATGGCCTTTGGCATGAGTCTCGAGTTTCTTAAATTTCTCCAAAATATTTAGGTGGTGACTCTGTAATCTGGCAAAGCAGTCTATTTTTGGCATTTGATTCAAACAACGATTTTCCAAAAGAAATTGCTAGATTTGGACTCCTTTTGTGTTTTTACTATTTCACATTACACTTGTGAAATCAGATTCAGAACTACGAGAGTCTGAACTATAGGGCTAATCGTATCCGAAAGGAGCACGAAAAGCAAGCCACAGACAACCTTCTTTTTCAAACATTAGATGAAAAAATTTCTAATAAAAGACGTTGGCACACTGATGTTGCTTCCATTGACACCACACCACCACCATTGCTATTCCACCATCACAACCTATTGAAAATAAACAAATGGGTTGATCAGGTTCATTTGTTCAACTTGTATCTAATTCAACCTATCTTGTTTAAATGCATTTATGAAATAGACGGGATTGAGTTGGATTGTTTTAAATATATAATTCGTTTTAACTTGCCAATTTACCATCTTCAATTTTGAATTTTAATTTTTTTTTTTAGATTCAGTTTGGATTGACTATTTAGACCTAATGTTGAGTTGAGTCAGACTTTAAATAACATAACTGAAAGTTGAAATAACACTTTTTGATAAATAAATCTGTGACTAGACATGAATTAGAATATTCGGACTTATCATTTTAGTTTCGGAACCTTGAATGCCGTGTGATGTGTTACTGCTTGTGAATCAAACTGTGTCTAGCCCTTCTTAGTGTTCTACTAGCTAGAAAATTTTCAATTTTTAGGCGTAAGGATGAAAAACAAAAACGGAATCACCTTGGAAAGGCCTAGGCTTGAGCAAGTGCTGTCGCAGTTGAGGCTAGTAGGCCTGTATGTGCTGTAACGCCTAGGGAAATTGCCTTCATAAATCATGTTCACTTCGGCTACCCAATATAGAAATGTGTGAGAAAGGAGTAAATCCATAATAATAATAAATGAAATTCCATGACCACCTTTCCCCCATTGAACTATTCTAGTGATTACACCATTGTTTGTTTACATCTATCGACAAAATAAAAATAGTTCAAAAGACATGAGGTAATATACAGAAAGAGACAAAAAGACAAACATCTTCTCAAGGAGTGTCCTTGAATACACAAAAATGGAATTCTAGATTTCCATACAAAAATAGCTCGAGGCTTAAATGTAAAACATCAAAAGAGAGCTTCCTTGCCCCCATCCAAAATCTTTTCCCAAGCCAATTATTAAGGCGGCGCATCAACATCATTTCCTAAAAGGTGGTTCGTTTTGGGGTGAGCTAATGCCCAGTAGAAAATGCATTTAACAAGTTATAAACGTAACCGAGACGCATATGATCATGCCATGCACTTATTAGGATAAAATTCATATCTTCTCTTCTAACGCCAAGTGTTCAATGCATGATTTCCATTCAAAATCTCGTCTACAAGCATGGAGTGGTAAATACGCTATGACGTCCCAAGCGAGAGCCACAAAACCATAAATACATATATAGATTTATATACAGAAAATATTCTTACATTTGTCGACTCTAAAAACGGCGGGGCGATGGGCACCTAAAACCTTTCCCTCTCCACTTTTGCTGACTCTTGAAATGGTGGACTTGTGGACACCCAAAATAAAGTTTTCCACATTCGACAACTTTATAAACTGCAGGCTCGTGGACACCCAAAAACCTTTCCCACATTTATCCGGCGACAGGCACAAGATAAGGTAATTAGGTACCTTGACTCCCCGCGCGGGGTATAAAATACAACACACAACCGATTACCAAAACCTAACTCAACTACCTGGACTCATATGCTATTTACCCTCTTGCATCACAAGAGAAATTATGATACACATGATTCATGATTTTTCAAATAATTTTTTCCTAAGGTTTGTTCAATCCACAACAACATTAATAATAATGTTTGCCACATAATAAATTCTTCAATTTTATAATTTCATCATCTCCAAATCTCAAGGATTTATTTCCACAAGTTATTAAAAGTACATATCTCAATGCCAAAGTAAACTCAATGCATTCAATTTTACCATTTAAAAGTCAATTGAACAAAATCTCCTTTATCAATTCAATTAGAAAACTAGGTGTAGACACCCAATTTTGATCGCCCTTAAGGCATAGTAACCTCACTCTGAGCACTTGATAATGGAATGTTACGTTGTGCAATCATTCAATTTCTTCAGCAAAAGGCTTTGGTTTCAAGATTTAAAACCTAAACCTTGTACCCTCTTTGGACCAAAAACTATTTTTTTCTAGTCTAACTACTCAGAGAAGAGTTGGCTAAAAGTAGCCAGCAAGCCATTTTTAATTGGCCGGCCGTACCTTTTCATGGTCAGCCGGCCATGTTTTGCGTAGCAGATATTTTGACAGCTGCCAGTTGTCTCCATGCCTATGCTTTGCACCAGCTGTCTCTTTACAGTTATTTCCAACGTGAGATGGTATTTTTCTATAAATACAACACCCCTTTCATGGTTTGGGGTTAGAAAATTTTACCAAGAATTAAAACTTGTCCAACACACTTCTCTCCTCTCTTGCAATATACATACACCATACATACACCTTACAAGCTGGAACTTGAAGCTTTTGTTGAGATTTGTGAATATAATTTCAACCTCTTTAGAGTGCTCAACTTGTGGTTTCTGAACTAGGAAGCCCTTCTTCTCTTTAAATGGGTAATTTTTGAGCTTTTGTATCATCTTTTCTTTCTCTTTTTTTTTTTTTGTGTTTACTTGTTGATTTCAAAGTGTTTTAAGGCTTGAAATATGTGATCGAAAGTCACACAAAAAAAGGAGGGGTTAGCCACCCTTCTTTAGGCTTATTGGTTGCTTGAAACCCTTGGTTTTATTCCATTTTTGCTCACTTTTTCCACCTCTAAAACATAATTTTCAGTACTATTTTTGTGTTGTTTCAGTGCTTTTTAGTGTGTTAATTTATGCTTTGAATACTATAGATATGATGTTATAAGTCCTCATGGATGTAGCTTCCAATCCATTTGAGTTGATAGTCTTTTCTTTTACTTTTTTATAGCTTTCATACATATTCATGTCATTGTAATCACCCACCTTTCATTAACACTCTGCAATCTGCCTCATTTCTTTGTTTATTTTTATTAAGAGTTGTATCAAACAAAAGATTATAGCTTAAGGCATAAGAAAGAGACCTCTCATGCTAAATGGTTTAATCTCCTCGAAAGTTCATTACCATGGCATTACATCTCTCTTAGGCTAAGTACAATCTCTTGTTTGATACCTTTTTTTTTTTTCACACTGGTGCATTTACTTTTAAGGGACTAATTTGCTAGTTAGACCCTTGAAAACCATAAAGGAAAGAGTCATTATAGTCCATTATCGAGTTTGGATTTGGAGTCATTATCGCTCATTTTGGGTTTGACTAGTCCTTATCACCCTTTTTGGGTTTGACTAGTCATTTTTTGTTTGACTCCAAATTCATTATCGCTTGTAAATGGGTTTGATTCTTTCTTTGTAGTTTCCCTTGTAGAAAAGGGCTTGAAAAGCTCATTTCTCTAGTCAAGTCATGCTTGCTATTCTTTATTGCTTTGGACTTAGTGGACGTAATCATCACATTTGGACAAAAAAGAAGACAAGATAAGAAATAGAAAGATAAAATAAAAAAGGCTAATAAAATTGGAGTAAAAGAGGTTAAAAGAGGTAATAAAATTTGGTTAGGTTTAGTCGGACGTTATACTGAAGCTATTGCGTCTTGAACTATTGCATACATTTTAGTGATGTTTGGTGATTCATGAGGCAAGTCCACCCTTTACCTTGAGGTAATTCCATGACAAGGAGGAGGTGTTGTTTGGTTTTTTTATTTCATTTTACTAAGCTCTTGTCCTATCGATTCTAAAGTCATCACGCAACAAACTTGTGATAATTGATGATTTGAGAATTGAACCTACTCCTCCTTTGATCATCTTCATGGTAAAGAAGGGCAGCGAGGATAAATATCTCCTGGAAACACTCTATGTTTGCTTTGTTGTAGCAACATATTTTCCAGAAATAGTGGTCGGCCGACCATCATTTTGTACAGACGACCACTTCTCAAGGCCAGTCGGCCACATTTGTTTGCACAGGCAGTGGCATTTTTACAGTAGAAAAGAGCAGAATCTGAGGCCAAAACAGAATAATTTTTTGACTGCAAATAGAGCAGATTCTGCCAGCAAACAGAGAGGTTTTCGGAGAGTGTTCTCAATTATGAGCATACGGTTCCTCGCCTCCCGTTCAAGTCCATTAAATTAGTGCTTTAACATTAGTATGTGTAATTAATTAGTTGGTTTCATTCGAATTTGTAATAGCTAGTCAACTTAGTTAATTTATTTTGGTGTTGTAATAATTAGTTAATTAGGACATTCATTTGGACCCTCTTATGCGAGGGCAAATTTGTAATATTTGTATGTCTTCCAACCCCCATTTCTTTCTCTATTTTACTTACCCGTTTATCGTGGTGGCATCATGTTTTTGTTTCATATCATTGCCATGCGTTGTATCCATGTTTGCATGCATTAAAGTTCGGTTCATCATTCTAATATCATTATCATTTCCTACTTGCTTGAATACGTGCGTTGTGCGTGCTTTCAGTGGATCCACATGAAATGTTAGAAAACTGAACTTAGTAGTTATATTTTGTATGTGTTGCATTAGTCACTTTGCATATTAGAAACATGCATTTTTCTAATTATTTTCTTTTCTTTGGCTTGTCTTGGTTGAGTACTAGGTGATCATTTTTTTTTAGCATATTACATGTGTGTTTGTGTTGTCATGTCAAGAATACTACCATAAGGCTACGAGCTTACTTGAAATATCTCTTTGAATGCCTGTGGATGAAGGCTAGTTCGCTTAAGTTGGAACAACTTTGATAAATGTACATATGAGCTTCCTTTGCAAGTAGCACATATTCATAACTCTTTTAAAACAAACATGAAATCAAAGCATTCCGAAGTAAGTGACGTAGTCTATACTTGTGTGCCTCACATAGTAATGCTAGTGTAATAATCAGAACATGAGTATATATTGTCCATAAAAATCACATCATGATTAGTAGAGGCCAATCTTTGATCGGATGAGTGAGGTGCTCAATTCATGACCTTTCCCTCTCATACCTAAGTTCTCGAGCCAAGACACTTTGGTTATGATGGACAAGTGGCTTTTGGCACGAGTCACAGGTTTCCTAAATTTTTCAAAAATATTTAGATGGCAACTCTGAAATTTGGCAGTGCAGTCCATTTTTGGCATCTCTGATGACAAGTGGATTTTCTAAAGATTTTTTGTATTTGTACTCTCATTTGTGTTTTTTTTTTTTTTTTGTTTCACATTGCACTTGTGACACCAGTTTCAGAACCATGGGAGTCTGAATTGTATGACTATTGTATCCGATGAGACTAAACCCCTCCGAGGAGTGCGAAAAGCCAGCCACACTAGGGTTTCATAAAATTTGGGGCTTTCCTCTCATTTGCATATAGAAAATCAATATTCATTATCAACATCAAAATCCATAAGAACATTTACAATCTTTCTCAAAATCATTAGGCACAAGCCCCTCCATTAGTTTAACAAACCCACTTTATTTAACAAATTATTTAATACATTATTATAACTAAGAAATTACCACATATAGATCTCAAATCAAGAATATAACAAGTTAAAAGTACCCTTACTTCGAAATGGTAGCTAATAGTTGAAGACCCAACAAGAAATTTTAAAAAAAACACGATCCAATCGGTGAATATATTGAATTAAACTTGCTCTTCACTTTTCCTGAAGGAATTAAGGTGAATCTTTAGTAAAACTTGAGGAAATCAAGTGTTTTTAGGGTTAGGGTTTAGAAATGGTTGATAGAGAGAGAATAGAGTTGAAAAAAAATGAGAGAGAAAAGTATTTAATTGACTTTTAAGTGTATTGTCTTGAGTAGATCACTCAAGTGAACATTCCATCACTCAAGCGGTAAACGCAAGGCTCCAGAAGTTTTGCAGAGCTACAGTGAAAAATATTGAGAGCCTAGATTCTACGCTTGAGTGAGCACTTCAGCGGTCGAGCGGTCTCGCCTGCAAACATGCAAGATACTGAAAGCTTTGTTTCTACGCTCGAACGATTGAATGATAACTCGAGCGGTCCCCTAAAACAAACTATTATATATACAGACTGGTGCAGGGGAAGATTTGGTTTATGGGCTTAGGGTCGCACATGTGGCAAAGTGGAGCAGTAATGGTTTTTTTTTTTTTTTTTTCACTAAGGGAAACTGCACGTGTAACCTAATGCCACTGCACGTGTGGCCTAATTCCACCTCATGCACGGAGGGGCCACCACATGTGTGGCTAGAGGCTTCGTGCGTATGGCCAGATGCGTTTTTGTCTCGATTTTCATGCCTAGATTCTCATATCTTATACTTCCTCTCTCTTTCTCTCATTTCTCCTTGCTTTCTCTTTAACTCTCTTTTCTCTCTCCCTTCTCATATATTAATATTTTGATTCTCATATATTAATATTTTGATATTAGTTTTTTAGACCAAAACGACGAGTGTCTTGAGGGCTACGTTTTGACTGGTGTAGATCAATTTTTGGTGAATTTGAATTTTAGAGTTTTTATTCTTGGTTCTCCTTTTCTCTTCAAGAGGTAAGGAGTCTTTTAATTCTTAATGTAATGATTATAGATGGATATTTGGTATTTTATTGAATAAAATCTAGGAAATGTGTAAATATTTTTAAAGCATTTAATGTAAAACATAGGGTTTTGGATGTGTTGGTTATTCCTCTTCAATTTGCTTGTAGAATAGAGATTTGAAAGATTAGTTGAGTATGTGGGGTTTAAAATTGAAGAAACCTAATGTAGTGAAAAGCCCTAAAATTGCACGAACCTTGTGAAATTGAGAAAATTGGGAAAATTAATGTATTGTATATGAGTTTGGTGAAAAATGTTATTAATTGAAACCCTTGACAATGTGGGAATTGGCAATCATTGTGTTAATGTAATCGAACCTCTAATTCTTTTAACATTATGTGAATTGGAGAAATTAGAAACGTTGACCACTTTTGACAAATTGAAATTAAAATTATTAATTAAAGAAAATGGTAAGAATTAAGAACATGTGCTTTAAGCAATTTGATTGAGATTATTGATGAATTAAAATTGTCACATTATATATATTGTCGAATTCATTGAGAATGATTATGTACATTGTTATTAGCTGTGCACAAATTTTGCCTAATTGAAATATTGGGTAAGGATAATTGTTATTGCCAATTATGAATAATGTTGTTGTCGTGGAGTATGTATTAACTTAGGGTGAATTGAAATAATTTCTTATTAAATAATGAAATGGAGAATTAATGTGATAATTGTAACACCCTGGCAACGGACCTCCTTGATCCCGTCCATTTGGACATTCCCAATGTATACAATCAACAACATGAACGAGTCCAAATAGTAATGAAATAACACTAACAACATTCCTTGCCCCTTTGAACTATTTCCAAGTCTTACAACATTGTCTCATTACATTCATAAATAAAATACAATAGTTCAACAAGTAAGGAATGATACAACAAAATCAATTATATGTTTAACTTTCCCTCAACATTTGTTCCTTCTTACACCAAAGATACAAATCGACAAATAGTCACCAAAACTGCCTTAGGCACACATAACATGATTTCAAACAAAAGCTTTCACATCCCAAAATTTTTTTTTCTTCTTAAAGCATCACTTAGTAGGTGCTTATTCTTTTTTCCTGAAAATGGTTAGCTTTGAAGTGAGCAAAAGCTCAGTAGGTAATGCATTTAACAGGTTATACTGTGTGACGCCCCAAAAATCGGAAACATTAGATAATATATTAACCATTAAATGCAGGGTTTATCTAAGGTTACAAGAGTAGGAAACGTCACTAATGAGTCCTTTGGCTAATAACCAAGCAAGATCCCAAGAAGGTCGGAGTAGTCAAAATAGCCTCCCTTCTAAGTCCAACCACCTTAGATAGCAAAGCTACCTTTTTGACAGATCTTGACAAGGTATTAACACAAGGCCTACAAGAGTTGACGGAGTATAAGGATATGTTACAAATATTATATATATACAAATTACAAAATCATGTCTTAAATACAACATGGGATCTATCACTTATAATCTCAAAACACGTTTAACATAACTAGTTCCTAACTCTCATAGGATAGCCATACGTCCTCAAATACTTTAGCTTTGCCTTTGACCAACCTAATAGTCTTCAATACCTGGCATGAAACGCCGTGAGCTTTGAACGCCCAATAAATGCACACACACCCCGTCCTTTTTTTCCAATCCAATACACCATCACATTTATAGCAAGCAAGTAGTGAAGCATGATATTCAAGTTAATAACAACAATTTCAATAATAGAGGAAAGGAACATGTCATTCAAATAGATAACAAGGGTTATAATGTTAGTGGTTAGTATTCTAGAAATGCCCCAAAGAGATTTCATCCTCCCAACCACAAGAATTGGACACCGGACTATTTGGAACTCCCCTTTTTGCTGCTTTGTTGCAGAAGTAACCTCGGATGCCTACCAACGGTTATATACCGTGTAGCGCCAACCGCAGGGCCTTAAAAGGGATAGCGAAATGAAAAAGATTTTATCTCCTGAATCCAACCTTATCCTTCCAAAAATTTTTATCCTCCTGAATGTCCCATCCGGACCCAACCTTATCTCACCAATCAAACCATCGCAAAGAGTCCGAATACGTCCGTTCCATTCTAAGGTTTATGCGACAACCACTTGCGCAAGACTTAACCTTCAATTAGGGAGCACGTCCCATCAATCCATACATAACAGATTATCATTTCTTCAATATTCAAGTGATCGAAAATCCAATACCACCCCAATTAAGTTTTCCATTGAGTTAAATGTTTTAAGTCAAGTTAGAACAAACTTAACAAGATAGTAATATCCACATAAGCGTGAGCATCATTAGAATGAAGAACATAAGGAACATAACCATAACACATTCAATATCATACCAAGACATGACCATAAACTAATAAGCATATTCATGAACACAAGAGCATAAAACACCCATGCAAAATTAAATTTCCAGATTCAGTACCATTTGAAGATTAAAATCAAAAAGGCTATTTCAGATTTTAACCGAACTCGGCCTTCCTATAGTTCGTATAGAATTTAATCTAGTTTTCAAAACATGTTTCGGAAATGTGATAGCTTTTCTATATTTTTAGTTATTTAAGAAATGTTCCAGCGCTGTCCAGATTCGTCGACCGTTATGAAAATTGGAGTTTCTCACAAATTGCTCACTCGTTTTCAATGAAACCAATTTTAGTTGAAAGATAACTCCTTAAGGAAGATTTTTACATAAAATGGAGGTCCAAAATATTTTTCTACATTTTTCTAAAAATTTTGAAAGTTTGCTGTAAAAAAGATTTTTCATGCACAACACTGAAAATAAGAAGATTGGTGAGAAAAGAGGCCAACTAAGGGAAATTTTTCAACTTATCATGTGATGAAAACTTGCTAAATAATATGTATTAAACTCAAAAATTTAGGGTGAAGGTGTGCCTTTGGAAATTTTGAGAGTTTGATATAGAAAAAGGTAGTCTTATACCGATTAAGAGAAATACAAGAAGGCTCGAATGAAGGCTCAACTCCTTTCATTTTTAACATGAGAATACTATCAAAACACATATGACATGAATGTTTAAAACTTCTAAGAGCATGTATTTGAAAAAGGAAAATAAAAGAGAGAGCTGTGTTGTGGCTTACATAAATGCTTATGGAACTAGTTTTACAAGACTTGGTCTCTTTCTCTTCTTTCTCCATCCCACAAGCTCACTCTCCACTCCTCTCCCTCTCTCTATGACATATGGGTGTATGGGTGTGGTGTTTGATGTTCATATAGATGGAGGATGGTGGTGTATTTATAGGAAAAATGGTGTGAATTGTCTAAAATGTCCTTTGGTTGAAATGTAATGGAATTAAGTTGTATTTAGTTCAAATGAAATGGAATAGTGGATAATTAGGACCTTAATTATGTATTTAATTATGATCTAGTTAGGATTAAGTCTAATTTAATCCATTTTAGTTACAAGTACATTAGATATATACATGTATATATATAGAATTGGTACCAAGGTCATAATTATTTCCATGATTCAAGGGATTTGTCTCTAAAGTACAATGATTATAGCCTAGGAGGTATGATGGCTAGCCATGTGCTCAAGATTTGGGAGATTTTTGTTGATTTTATCTATAGATATGAAGATATTTGTATATAAAATTATTTATTTTGTGTACAAATTCCATAGATAGTGTATAAAAAGATTTGATGAATAAGAGGTACAAAGATATATATATACAATGGTACTAACTTGGGGTCAATTTGTGATTTAAGTAAACTATGAGGGCTAAGGCCTTAATTTATGAATTAGAACATTTATTTTAGAGTAAAATTTAATTAAGTTAGGGTTAGAGAATCTAATTCGGTTTGAATTTCTTGTTTCGAATAAAAAGGTTATCAACCGACGAGCGTGATAAAAATAAAAAAAACCTAAGATTTTCAAGTGGTAATTCTACGCTTATGGAGTCAATTAATTAGTATTAGGGTATTAGAATGATTTCTAAGTTATCAAAATCGATCAGGGTTTGCGAGTTTTCAGTTGGTGCATGTATTTTGATCTTAGGGTTAAAATTGCAATTAATTAAGAAATTGAGCTATTTCAAAGAAATAATTTAAAAGTAAAGGACTAATAGGGTTTACAAAAGTTAGGGGTCTCACATACTATCAATTGAAAAATACATGGTCATGCAATGCAACATTTTATAAATTGTATTATGTATGCTTATAAATACCTTTATGCATGAGTATGAAATGAGCAATGTAAAAGTTAAGTTAGCATTCCCTGAGTTCAGGGCGGTAAATATACTATGACATTCCAAGTAAGAGCCGAAATTCAAAATATATACATAGATATAGATTTTGTATACTTAAAATAGTCCCACATTTGCCGACTCTAAAAATGGTGGGATCGTGGACACCTAAAAACATTTTTCCACATTCGTTTGGCAGTATGCGCAGATAGGGCAATTGGGTACCTTGACTCCCTGCACGGGTACCAAATATAATACACAACTCAAAACCACCCGACTCACTACTCGGACTCATAGACTATTTACCCCCTTTCAACCTTTCACTGTTCGCATCATCATTGTATCATAAAAGAAATTTAATAATGCATATGATGTATGAATTTGTAAATTCTCATTTTCCCCTAAAATGATTCCAATTCACAACAATTCACTATTACACTCTTCAACAATAAGGGTTTCTTATTCAACAAAAGTCACTAACACAAGGTGTATATAAAAAAAAAACATTTCAAATCATACGTTTCAACCTCAAAGTTAAATAAATGCCTTCAATTTCATGATTTTGAAATCAATTAACAAAACTCCTTTTTTATTGAACAATTTCCAAAACTAGGGTATTATATAAAATTTAAGGATTTCCTCCCTTTCATGAAATTCAAGCTAATGTTCATTACAAACATAATAATCATCAATAATCAACACAATCCTTCCATAATCATGAAAACATTGCTCACTTTAGTTCAATCCTTTCACTAACACAAAACAATCTCTACATATATCCACCTATAGATATATACCTATACATATACATATATATATATATGATGAGTATATAATGAAATTACCACATATGAGTTTCAAATTAAAGCTATAACAAGTTAAAGACACCCCTACCTCAAAAATAGAAGCTAAGGTGGAGAATCCATGCAAAACCTCAACCAAATCGCGAAACAATCGGTAAATAGCTTGAACTTGACTTGCTCTTCAATTATCTTGAAAGATCTTGGGTGAATTTAGAACAAAATGTTGAGAAATCAAGTGTTTTGGGGGTTAGGGTTTCCAAATGGGTGATAAAGAGAGGGTGTGTTTGTGAAAAGTAAGAAAGAAATGAGTTAGATTGACTCTTTAAATCAGCTACCCCGATAGACCACTCGAGCGAACTTTTCTTCACTCGAGCAACTAACAAAATTTCAAAGAGACAGCTCGAGCGATACTTTCACTGCTCGAGCGATAAATGCGAGGTCCCAGAAGTTTTGCAGAGCTACACTAAAAATACTAGGAGCATGAAATCTATGCTCAAATGACCGCTTCATCGCTCAAGCGGTCTTGCCTGCAAAATGATCTTCTCTCAAGTGACCAAATGACTACTCGAGCGGTCTACCAAATTCAACTGTTACAATAATAGTGATATTCAATTCAGAAACCATGTAATTGAATGATTGTATGAGAAAGAACGAAAATGATATTTGGTTCGGGAAGTTATGTTTTATATTATCTGGAAATGATTGTTGGTAGTGCTTGGTTTAAGTGTATCCAACCTTATGTGTTATGTACCATTGTGGGATTATTTGAGAATTTGGAAATGTTTGATTGATGTTGATTATCCGTAATGAAAGTGCTATATAGAGGTTTCGTTTCCTTCTGGCTAGCAACCAGTAAAGTGTGGCGTGTTAAAATAGGTTCCAGTTTCCTTCCGGTTAGCGCCTGGTAAACTATGTGTATTGTTGAGCTATATGGAGGTTTTGTTTCCTTCCAGCTAGCAACCGGTAAAGCATAGCACATCGAGATCGGTTTTAGTTTCCTTCTGATTAGCACCCAGTAAACTATATTGTGATGGCTTGATGAAGCCCAGAATTGATGTGTGTGATTATGATATTTTAATTTATTTTATTTCGTATAAGTGTAATTATGTTGAGATATGGAAACGTGGTGGAAATGTAATAGCTATATTTACTAGTCCTTTTAGGCTTATAGTCAGGAATAATGTGGAATTGATGTTAGTCTTATTTATGGATTAGTAAATAGCTCATTGAGATTATCTTCAGATTATATAATTCACTGTAGATAGTCGAATTATTAAATAGTTTTTTGAGATTTCTTTTCGATTTCTTTATCTTTGTGGACCATTAAATGTTACACTTGGAACTTGTTTTGGTTATATAGAGCTCTTGAAACCCTTCAAGTAGCAAAGGTGAATTGAAATGTTAATGAATGGAGTTTTGAGAAAAGAATAAAGATTGGTAGCTCGATTTGAGCTTGCCCGAATGGCCCGAATGACCCGAATTTGTACTTGTCGGTAGACTGCTCGGACGACCACTTGAACGGCTGGTGAAATATTTGTATACTACGGTTGTTACCTTGTTGCCGGATGACTGGCCGAACGATCGATCGGATGACTGATTGGTCGACCAGGAAGCCAAAATTCGAGCTATTCGGGCAAGATCAAATTTGAGCTAACTCTTCGAGAAAAATGTATACTTATGTATATATTTTGGATAATAAAAGAGAACACTATTTATGTACGTATTCTATGGAACATCATGATCATATACATGTATAGGATTATATTGAGTTGAATTATTGGAATTCCTATTAGATTATATGTTTATCTCATATTGTTAAACATTTTTCAAGTACAAGCTTTGAAAGTCATGCTTGAGTTGGAGAAACTCTCTTTTCTTGTTTCGGTCATAGGGTCTTTTTCTTGTAAATTAAATGTCATGATTCCTTTTGTAAGAAGAGTTATACTCATTTTATTCACGTTTTTGTAAGGTCAAGTTTGGCATCCTCCAAAAAATTCAAAAAGTCAAAAAGTCACTATCCTATTTAAGTCACATCATCTTATTTAAGTCACATCACCTCTCTAATATATCACTTCAAACCCAATCCATATTTCATAAAAAATCAAAAAGTGCACTTATTTAAGACATTTGTTAATGTGTTGTAACTATTGAATTATCATGAATATCCGAGAGAACTTTCATTATTGTTCATATTAAAGAGATAGCTTTCACACTTTTATTTATGAAAATAGATAACGGTAATGGATTTGGTAATATAAATCGGGGTTCTACAATATAGTGTGACAAAATCCAATTTGTAGGACCTACTCATAATTGTCTTTAAACTTTTTGTTATTTTCATTTTTTTAAATGAAAAAAAAATTACAATCAATTATTTTTTTATAGAATTTATTTTAACAAGTAACTTATTTTTTAATACAATCTAAATCAATCTACTAGTTTTTATTTAAAAATATACATATAAAAATTTTTCCCTCTTATTAACATAGCCTCCGTTTGGGAAGTGGGTTGGCTTTTTGGCTTTTTGGCTTTTTTGGCTATTTTAGCCCGGGCTAAAAAGCTTGGTTTGGGAAGGGCTTTTTGGCTTTTTGGCTTTTTTTTTATGAGAGAAGAGTGTAATGATTATGGGTTGGATGTGATGTTTTGTTTGTTGTGGCTAAAATAGCCTATTTTATCTTTTGTGGCTATTTTAGCCCCAACCCACTTGTCAAACATAGCCATAGTCAGTTATTATCTTATTTTCCTTCATACATGTAACTTTCTCATATAATATTTTTTTTTCACTTTATTTTCTTTCCTTTCACCTCTCTCTCACTTCTCATTATATATTTTTTTATTCGAACTTAGACTATATAAAGAGTATACATCGATCAAGTTGAAGTGGATCGTGTAATTTATCACTTTAAAATATATATATATATATATATACATATATATTAAATATAATTTAACTTTCTCCCATCATATTTTAATACAAACTAACATATATGAATTAAAAATTAATTAAAACTCATAA
The DNA here is from genome assembly GCF_055761805.1 of Camellia sinensis. NCBI lineage: Eukaryota > Viridiplantae > Streptophyta > Magnoliopsida > Ericales > Theaceae > Camellia > Camellia sinensis. Next base: position 108,296,583 of record NC_138962.1, read on the forward strand.
AAAAAAGTCAAAATGTCCTAACCATTTAGCACTTTAGAATTGGTATTATTACTAGTATCAAATAATTATTTCATAGACACAAAACACATCTAAATTTTAAAAAATTTCCCATTATTAAAACAAAGAGAAAATATGTATATATATATATATATAAAAAAAAAATTGCTCATGACTTATAAGTAAATATTTTCAATCAATAGAACCTACTAATAATTATCCCTAAACTTTAAAAATAATCATCATTTTTATATCTTTTTTATTTTATGCAAATATATTTTTTGAAAATTAAAAAAAAGAGAGGTTATTTTCATAATTTTTTTAAAAACATCTTATCAAAGAATTTTTTAATACTTTTAGACAAGTAAATAAGTCATAAAATGGGAGTTTGATAAAAAATAAAAAAAAATTAGCCCAACTTTACACCTTATTCCTATTAAATTATTAATGTTTTTACTAACTAGGCATATAAAAGTGTATCCCACATTTATGTAAGACTAGACTCATGTATGTAATTGGTAGAAAATTGATAATTCAATAAAAAATCTCCATCATTTTTGTTATTAAGAGTATCTCCAATCGTTTATTAAATTTAAATTTGATAAAAAAAAATTTAAAATAAGATCTAATGTATTTATAAAATTTATATTATATCAAGTTTTTACTAAAAATTTCATCAAATGAAGGATGAATAAAATCTTTTCACTTATATTTGATGAAATTGTTAAAATATAAAGTATTGAAAATCAATTTTTTTCACTAAAATTGGTTTAAGAAGATTATTGAAATAGCATATAATTCTCACCATTAAAATAAGTTATTTTGATCTAAATTGTTAAATAAATTTTATTATTTTTTTAAAATTGTTTTTAAAGATTTTCTAAGAGCTAATAACTAAAGGGACAATTTTACTTACACCACTATTTTATGTTATTACACTAAATTTCTCATTATACCAAAATCAATTTTGCTTTTCTCTCCTTACACTTAACATAATACTGAACTTACCCTCACCTTTACCCCACATTTTCAAACCCTAATTCTACTTTACCCTCTTCACTTCCGACGCTGACAACTCTGACCTTCAAACCGCAACCCCTTTCCTACCAGCAAACCCCTATCCCCAATCTCTCTCCTTCTTGCGACCTCCTTTATCACCACAACCCCTTTCTGACTGCCATAACCAACCACCACCACCACTTTTCCCCAAGAACCAGTTACACTCCTCACCATCTCTAACCACCCTCTATCCATGCATCTGATTCCCATTCTAATAACTTTTCCCGGCTATGAATCCCTTTATATTGTTCTCTTTTTTCTAGATCTGAAAACCCTAGGGTTTCTGTCTCATATCTCTCTCTTTCTCTCTCTCTCTCTCAGTGGATAAAGCGAGAGATTGGGTGGTGATGAAAGTGAAACACGATGGCATGGATGGTTGCAACGACGGAGATCTGCAAAGATAGTGATAGACGCGGTAGTGAGCGACAAAAGAAGTGGTTGTTACTACAGTGAAAAGTTGTGAAAGTGGTAGTAGGAGTCGCTGTTAAGAGAGTGGTTACTACGATGATGAGAAGGGGAGTCGTTGGTAGCAGTGGCAATAGTGGTGGATGGTAGAGATGGTGGTGAAATAGGAATTGAGTTGAGAAATTAGGAGTTAGGATTTTAGGAGTTTTTTTGTAATTTTGAAAAATGGCAAAAGTGTAATATATATATATATATATATATTGAGAAATTTGAGTGTAATGAGGTGTTTTTTTTTACAAAAATGCTTTAGACCACTAATTAGTGGTGGCTCTAATGATGTGGCAGTGGGTCCCACTCACTGCCACATGTGTTTTGTGCCTTGTTTTTTTTTTTTTCTTTTTTTTTTAATTGCCACCTCACTAGTGATGGAGTTAGTGATGATAAATTAGTGGTCTATAGCATTGCTCTTTTTTTTATTGTTGTATAGGACTTGTTTGGGTTGTATAAGTCTTGTTTGGGCAGATGGTTAAAACTAATTTAATTCATTAAAAGATAAAATAAATTAAAAAATTAATAAAATAAAATGTAATACTTAAATTATAATTATTTTATTTTTATTTTTACAAATTATAAAGAAAATCAAAAGTTTATCTTAAGTAAATTTTTTTTAATCAAATTAAAATAATTAAAAAATAGAGCAAAAAGTGGTTACCAAACATTAGAAGTTGAATTTCTAAAGTTGGTATACATCACGTGTTATAGTGACCAATTCACCAAGTCTTGCACGCAAAACAGAAAAGAAAGAAAACTCGTGAACCCTTTTGACAAAACGCACCCTTCCGCCACGAGCCCTACCAGTCCGAGCCCTCTATCTCTCTCTAGAACCCCCAACCCACGTTGACCCAACCAGCCCCACTCTCTCCTCTCCTCTCCTCTCCTCTCCCGATGGCTTCTGATCAAGACCACACCACCGTCTACGGCGGAGAAGACCTCGACGAAGACGACGACGACGACACCGAAGAAGACGACCTCGCTCTCATTCCTTCCCAACACCACCACCTCCGCGACGACGTCGAAGAGGACGACCTCGACGACGATGACGACGACGATACTTCCTCCTCCGCCGCCTTAGTCACCGTCGCCCTCCCCTCCAACCCCCTCCCTCTCACCGTCGTCGCTGATGCCAACCGTCTCCCCATCAAGCACGTCACAATCGCCGCCGTAGCCGACGAGAAAAAGCCTCTGCCTGCGCTCGACGAGTCACGGCGGCTGTTTCAACGGTTATGGACCGACGAGGACGAGATCGAGCTGTTGCAAGGGTTCCTCAATTACACGGCGCAGCGAGGAGGGAACACTTCGCACCACCACGATACCACCGCTTTTTATGATCAGATCAAGTCTAAACTCCAGCTCGATTTCAACAAGAATCAGTTGGTTGAGAAGTTGAGGAGGCTCAAGAAGAAGTACCGAAACGTTTTGAATAAGATCGGGTCTGGTAAAGAGTACATCTTCAAGACCCCTCACGATCAAGCCACTTTCGAGATCTCTCGCAAGATCTGGAGCAGTATCGAAGAAGCTGGATTAGAGGAAGATATAGCAAACCCTAACCCTAACCCTAATCCTATTTCAATTGATCATAACGGTAATGGTGTTGATGTGAATTGTTCAGAGAAGAAGGGTTCGAGGCCGCCGCGGAAACGATCGAGGGTAAAAATTGATGAAAAACCGCAATTCGATCAACAACCTCACCAAATTGCGACACCAATTGCGGCTTCAGTTCCGAATTCGATTGAGGAGACAGTGAGGAGCTGTCTGTCTCCGTTGTTTAAGGAGTTACTTCACAATGCCATGAATGGGTTGTGTGGTTCGCGGGGGTTTGGAGGGGTTGCCACAGCGTTGAATCCGATGCCTTTGAGTTTCGGGGGTGGTGATATGATGGATGAGAAGTGGAGGAAGCAACAGATATTGGAATTGGAGGTATATTCGAAGCGGTTAGAGTTGGTGCAGGATCAGATTAAGTCTGCATTGGGGGAGCTAAGATCAATATGAAGTTGAAATGACAATTGCTGGGTAGCAAGTACTTGGAGTTTCTCCATTTTTAGTTCATAAATTTGTTGGTCATTTGATCAATGTCGAATACTGTTTATGATTTCATCTTTTTTATTTATTTAACTTTACAGATTGTTGGAATAATCATATCTATTTACCTGGTCTTGGATAGTTTGTTCAGGTTCCTCAACTCTGTGCATATAGAAACTGAATGAAATAGATGTTAAAAAGCATGACTTTTTGTCTCTACAAGCTTTATATGTTCTCAACTTTTGCTGTAATTGTCTTTTCACCCCTGTTATTTGTAAATTGTGACAGTTCTTTATTACTGAGTACTTATTTTATGATCAAATATTTCTGGGTTCTGATGGTGGGATTTTGGGTTTTGCTGTTTGTATGGGGTGAGAATTTTTATATCAACTGCTTGGAGGCATACTTTGATTTGATTTTTTTTTAATAGATTTGACCCAGAAATGAGGAAAGACTGTCCAGTGTTTGTCAAAATATTGAAGGTGTAATTTGGCATTTTTGTTGCCTTGACCCAGAAAACAAGATACTAATGATGCTCTTGAATTCATGCTCAAGTCTGTGATGGAATTAGCGCATTAAATTTGTCAAAATTTATTTATTTATTTGTGCGCAAAATCTTTTTCTAAAATTATATATATACATATATTGTAATTTGTATATAATGTGTGTACGAGAAGGGGTAAAATGGATTTTGCCCTTTATTTTTTTAGTTCATGCCTTCCAAGTTTGCCTGTAGTTAGCTTTGTTCTTAAGTTTGAGGGAATGGTGGAGGAATTTATGCAAAATTATCATGCTTGTTATCTTGGAAGGCATATGATTGTGAAGTGAAAGTTCATGTTTAACTATTATACTAGACTACTACTATTAGCTTAATGATGACATATAAAAAGAGGGAAGTGCGGCGTTAGAAGGCCACGAGGGTGAAGTGTTTGAAGGATATTTTCCCTAGAGCTGTTCCATTCTATGGCGACATATTTAGATCTGTTTAGCATTATTGCAAGTCAAGAGGAGATTGATAAAAATTTTCGTGGTTGCAATTCAGTTTAGGCTCATTGATAGTTGGGCATTGGAAGGTGTTCGAGCTTTACTCAGTCAAATATGAAGAGAAGGGGGTGATGCAACCATATTCAAAGACAGAAGTTTTGTACTTTTTAGCCCTTAATGAAGTTCATTCTTTTTGGCCTCCATAGGATGTAGGTTCTTAACTTGTTTTGATTCGTTTTGTTCTTGTTTAGCTGATGGCCAAAAACTACTCATAAGCGTGCGTTTTTTGTTCTGATGTTAAATAGAAATTGTATAATTCCATGTCCACGGTGGGACATTGAATCAATTGGTTGCCTACTGTGTGTTTTTTTTTTTTTGGTGCGAGTTACCCTGTTGATGCTCAGGTGTGCATTAGGTCGGTTGGTCATGGCTTGATGATGGCAGTTGTAGTAGTAGTGAACTCTAAAAGGTGGCGCCTTTTGGTCCAATCATTGCGTATCAGACTATGTGGTACACTGACTAAATTTAGAATTTAGAGTTCTTTTTTGAATAACATAAAAATGTTGAAGAATTTTAATTCAGCTGGGTTCCTTCCAGATCATGTGAGATCTTCCATTTCGAATTTGCAGACAAATTTGTTTTTTAAGGCTTTGTTAGTATGTTCACCTCCTATTTGCTTCTGCTATTTCCCTTTGAATAATACTAATTAGAGAAATAAAGTATAGATATATAAAATAAAAGTCGTGGGAAGTTATGCAAAAATACTGATTATTTTTTAAGAAAGAGAGAGAGAGGGGGGGATGCTTCAGGTGTTTTGGACATCTTTTACATTTGACATTGGTAATGTTTTTTTTATACTTAATGACCTTGTCTTTTTGCACAGAATTGTTATTTTCTACAGTAGAACTAAAAATAGTGGAGCAGGAGAAAATGTAGTTATCTATGATGGTTATATTGGGCTGGGAACTTCTGCTTATTATCTGTTCTATTCTGCTTACTAGGGTTGATGTATGGAAGTTTTTGATCGCTTGTGGATGGGATTTATCAATTTTAACCTTTATATATTAATTAGCAAATTTTGAAAGCATTGAATTCTATAATAACAAATGGTTTCAGGTTTGTTCTTTCCACTCTGTGGTGAACTTGACAATGACCTATCGTTTAATATTATTTATTTATTTGACAAAGAAAAGAAAAGAAAAGAAAAGGTGGTAGAAAAGGAAAAGTAGAACAACGAAAATAAGAGAAACATACCTCATGTGGATAAAACTATCATCCTAGAAATTACTCCTAAGAAACTAGCATAGATGAAAAGTGTCATCAACAAGAACAACAATTATTTGAACTTACCTTAGCATCCTTCGGCTACTAATGGATTGATCACTGATATGAAGTGACTAACGGAGAGTACGAACGACGTTGAGGGGCTTAGAGAAGATATGGAGCTCCCTCTTTTATTTTTTCCAAGTATAACTTTGGGGAGGCTGAGAAATCTCCAAAGCCTCATAGCTCTCGTACAATTCGCTTAATCTGTCAACAGAAAAGGATATAATCTTCGAAGAGCCAACTTCTGGAAAGCAGAATAGTTGGAGCAATGCTACAATCACCTATTTATACACCCAAACATATGCCCATAGAGATTGTGATATATGTATGTTAAAAAAGCTCAATCAAATTAGACCATTGCATTTTTCCAGTAATTTTTATCAGTTTTTCACCTCGGCATTGCCTTTTTGGTTAGGCTATTATTGCACAGCAAGTAGACTACTATTTGAGAAAACAAAAGCCAAGTTCCCTATCTATTATTCAATAATTCAATTTAATTAATTACTTTTTTATATAAAAAATAGATATGTAGATAAGTTATTTCACATATCACAAAGTTGAGATCACAGACTCATCTGCCAATTGCAATTTGCAATTCAGCATTGTATGGTTGTCTCAGCTGTCCTATTAAGTTTTCACTTTATATCCTATCGTGTCTTTGCATGTGTTTTTATATCCATCTAGTGACCAGAAGATGAAACAAATAAAAAAATAAAAATCACAGTTCATAGCTCTCCATCAAGCCCCCTATTTATTTGGTCCCAACGAAAATAACAACTAATAATTCTTGATAGCTCGAATTCGGCAAAGGCCAAATCCTTCGAATCCTAATTGGGGCGTACACATTAGACACCCTACTCCACCCGATCAAGACCAATCATCTTGTAATCTTATATATTACAATTTGACTTGAAAAGTTTGAAAAAAATTCAAAAAACACATAAATATTAAAAAAAAAATTATAATTGTGTAGAATTTAATAAGTAATAATTATATGCGTTTAATTATAGCACTAAGAGCTGAAATAAAAGGTAATTTAAGCTATATTTCTGAATTAAAAAGTGAGTTAAATAGATTAAATTCTCTTTTGACTATTGATTCAGAACAATCTATAATAAATTATAGTTAGAGAATTGCTAGCATTAAGGATAAAATTTCCTTCGAAAAGATTACCAACGAAAGTTTTTACAATAATTAATATTAAATTAGATTTGAAAACCTGCAATTAAAATTGGTATTACAGTCTGGTTTCTTGGCCTTGCCAATAGCATTTGCATGAATATTAAATATAGTAAAGAAATAGAATCTAATAACTTAAATAATAATACTTATTTACAAATAATAATAGAACAAAATAATATCTTAATTAGGCTATTAAAAGAAATTAATGAAAAATTTATAATTAATCAATTAGAAATAATAAACGAAATTAGACGTTTTATACAAATTTTAGAAATATAAGTAGCTATTTTTGAAGAAAAACATACAATAAGAAAAAAATATACTCTAAGTAATTTCTATCCCCTCTTGCTTTCCCTTAAGATCTTTATATAGGCATCTTATGGATTTCAACCTAATCTATAAATATAAAATATTTTACATATTATATTTTATTATTCTTAGAAGACAAACAAAAGACAAGCAAGCAGGTGGTGTGGTCATATGGTGATCACATATTATTTATGAACAAGAGAAACTTGGTGGTGTAGTCGCATGGAGGTGTAGTCTTCAGTCCATAGATTTGTCAATCCATTATATTTTTTTAGATTTCATACCCCCTCATCACCCATGACATTACTAAGATCATAATTTTCCTCATAAACTTCGAACATTTCATCTCATCTTTTTAGATCTTGCTCCATTAATTATTTTTCCAAAAATTTACATCCTCTAAATATGTTCCAGAATCTACCTGTTCTAAGCAATCGTATTCTAATTCATAAGGCAATCCTAAAAAAAAAAAAAAATCGTTAAGGATGGTGTTACTGTAAAGGTGGTCCTTCCATAATGAACTAATTCAAACCCAACCCTTGTTAATTTTCTAGTTTCGTGAGATATTATAAAAAAAAAATAAAAATAAAAAAACATCTTGCCCTTACTTCTGTTGGATCTATTATAAAATGTGCTTCCCAATCTTTGAACCAATCACATTTATAGGAGATCACGTCATTCTTATTTTTTATTTTTATCAAATCATGAGCTACATTTAGACGTCCATCATTTACCTCAATTTGTGCAGTTGTAAATGTGATGGGTGTCATGCTTGGATATTTTTTATAGACTTCATAAAGATCCTCCAGTTCAAATGGAAATTGAGAATAATTAATACATTCAACATTTCACCCTATCCATAGAGTACCATGTTCTCTCAGCTCACCAGATTCCAACAAAAGTTATGAAGTCTATAAAGAATATCTAAGCATGGCACCCACCACATTTACAACTGCACAAACGGAGGTAAATTGTAACACCCCAAAAATGATAATTATAATTATTTGAATAATCTATGTGTTAATTGCAAATTATATGATTTAATTTGTGTATATCTGTCCAAATTGAGAAATTATTTGTTGAGAATGCAACTTTGGAATTGAAATTGACGACCTTATTGGGTTCAAAAATCGAAATTGAGTACACGGATATGTTAATTGGAATTTTTAGAATCATCTGAAAAGTTTAATTAAAAATTGATTTTTGTCTAATTCGTAAAGTTATGTTTGGCTCTCATTACTTGTATTGAGTTTAAAGATAGGAAATTAGAGCCTAATCCATCTTAGTATAATTTTATTTAGTGTAATTGAGATCATAATATGTTGAGGATCAATTTAATTTGAGTGAATTTGATTTACATTAAATTAGTGTGATTTATTATTAGCCTAAGTTAATCTTGAAAAATAAGAATTAAAAAAAAAAGAAGAAAAGAAAAGATGAATACAATAATGTGTACATGTGTCTTAGTCACCAACTAGGTGATTATGTAATGAGCCTTTGCTATTACACGTATAGAGAGAGAGAGAGAGAGAGAGAGAGAGAGAGTAAGAGTTTGAGAAATCAACATAGACCAAGAAGAGAAGAAGATAGGAAAGGTGAAGAACTTAGAAAGAAGATATAGACTTGTCTTGAATTCCCTCTAAATATCAAAGCAAGGTCAGCTTTTCCTTTTACTTTCATGGTATGGAGATTTGCACATGCAACATCTTTAAGATTAAGGCTGAAATTAAGAAGAATTGATGATCAAATGAAGGTTTTGCTCATATTGTTAAGGATTAATACATGCATGTATAGATATATATATATATATAAGGAAGAATTGAATGAATTAGCTTATAATCCTTGCATGCATGGCGTGATTTTCATGAAAATTATTTTCACACCTTTAAACTCTTGCATGGTTCTTCACTTGCTGGAAAATTGCCATGAATTATGATGCTTGAGGCTCACTTATATAGTTTTGATCTTGTGATAACCTTCAAGAAGTTGTATTGTTGTTCTACATGGATTTGAGCCTCAAGTTAGAACCATGAATTTTGTTTAATACTTGTTATGACTAAATGGATGTATTCTTGATAGTTTTAAGACTGTAATTATTGGCAAAAGAGGTTGAATTTGCTAAAAATTGCACTGCTCCAACAGAGCAGTTTTCGGCCAACATTTTTTACCCAGACCGCTCGAGCGGCCTGGGCCACCGCCCGAGCGGCCAACCTTGATTTGGCCAAAGTTGCACACTGCCTCACCACCATACATGCGGCCTTGACCACCACACGTGCGGCCAAACAGGGCAGATTTTCCAATTAATTTTATTTTTCATTTTCTAATTTATGCGCCTTCATTTACATGATTTTCACGTGTCATACACATCCATATGCATATTATAAGCATGAAAGAAATTAAAGAAAGAATAGAAACGACTGAACGAACAAGTAACGGATAAACCGAAGAAGGTTAAGAATTGACTAATTAACTCGAATGTATATTGAGAAATTGTGCTATGAATATTTGTGTTTGTAGGCCAAGACTCGAAGACCGAACATCGGATATTGGAAGACCACTGTGAGTAACATTTCTGTAAAAATATGTTGATATAAATTATGTTTTAATTGTTATAGATAAGCTATGGTTTCTTGAAATGCTATTTTGATCATGTGAACGAATGTCCTATTTGCAAATATATTATGGCATCCACAGATAGTCCCAAGTCATGGGGGAAGGCATGTAAATGCGGGTCCATGACACATGATTGTTTTCGAGATCTCGTTAGCCACTTCATTGTGGTGATATGTGTTTAATCGGTATCCGAAACCGATTACTCTAGTCGGAAAACGATATGTGATATGTTCTGTGAGATGTACCATTACATTATGTTCTGATATGAGATTGATATGATTGATTATGATATGATTTGTTTTACGGATATTGTATTTGGAATTCATTCACTAACCCCTTTACGTTAATGTTATTCACTGCGCTTTAGCTCACTGTTTTTATATATATGTATAGGTGAGCATTTTGGATGGTAAGCCTAGAAGAGGTCTATAGCTGAGTCGCCATTTTGAAGCCTACCGAGTTATTTTGTGTGCCTCTGAGTTGGGGCTAGGCCTAGAAGGCCGTTGTCAAGCTTTTAATCGTGAAGCAAACTTTCATTATGTGCATACGCTATGTATTAATGTTAAGTTATAAGTTATGGACTGAATGTGGGTAAATTAACGTTTTTGCATGATAAATGTTTGTTCATATAGATGCATAACTCATTGGACTATTGGTGTATTTTTGAATATTGCTTCCGTTAGCCCCGATTATTTTTTATTGTACAAGAAGGCCTTTGGTAATCTCGGATTACTGGCCGGTTACGACACTAAGCCTACTGGGGCAGGTTTGGGTCGTGACATAAATGATGGATGTCTAAATGTAGCTCATTATCTAATAAACATAAAAAATAAGAATGGCGTGATCTTCTATAAATGTGATTGGTACAAAGATTGGGAAGCACATTTTATAATAGATCCAACAGAAGTAAGGGCAATATGATTTTTTATTTTTTTTATTTTTTTATTTTTTTATTTTTTTATAATATCTCAAGAAACTAGAAAATTAACAAGGGTTGGGTTTGAATTAGTTCATCATAGAAGGACCACCTTTGCAGTAACACCATCCTTAAAGATTTTTTTTTTCTTTCTAGGATTGCCTTATGAATTAGAATATGATTGTTTAGAACAGGTAGATTTTGGAAAATATTTAGAGGATGTAAATTTTTGGAAAAATAATTAATGGAGCAAGATCTAAAAAGATGAGATGAAATGTTCGAAGTTTATGAGGAAAATTATGATCTTAGTAATGTCATGAGTGATGAGGGGGTATGAAATCTAAAAAAATATAATGGATTGACAAAACTATGGACTGAAGACTACGCCTCCATGCGACTACACCACCAAGTTTCTCTTGTTCATAAATAATATGTGATCACCATGTGACCACACCACCCGCTTGCTTGTCGTTTGTTTGTCTTCTAACAATAATAAATATAATATGTAAAATATTTTAAATTTATAGATTAGGTTGAAACCCACAATATGCCTATATAAAGATCTTAAGAGAAAGCAAGAGGGGATAGAAATTACTAGTATATTTTTTTCTTATTGTATGTTTTTCTTCAAAAATAGAAGCAAGGGCAAGAGGGTTTTTCATAACATTTCACAAAATTACAGAATTAGCAAACGTTGGGTTTAAATTAGTTCATTATGGAAGGACCACCTTTGCAGTAACACCATCCTTAACGAAAAAAATAATTGTTCTAAGATTGTCTTATGAATTAGTATTCGATTACTTGGAACAGGTAGATTCTGGAACATATTTAGATGATGTAAATTCTTGAAAAATATCTAATGGAGCAAGATCTGGAAAGATGGGATGAAATGTTCGAAGAATATGATGAAAATTATGATCTTAGTGATGTCATGGGTGATGAGGGGGTATAGAATCTAAAAAATATAATGGATTGACAAAACTATGGGTCGTTTGGCAAAACCATGGACTGAAGACTACGCCTCCATACGACTATACCACAAGTGTTTCTTGTTCATAAATAATGTGAACACCATGTGACCACACCACCTGCTTGCTTGTCTTTTGTTTGTCTTCTAACAATAATACAATATAATATGTAAAATATTTTATATTTATAGATTAGGTTGAAGTCTGCAAAGTGCCTATATAAAGACTTAAGAGAAAACAAAAGGGGTTACAAATTACTTAGAGTATACTTGATACTAAGAAAGAAAGTTTGGATTCTCAAGTTGTCTTAGAACAAACAATACTTTAACAATCTAATAGTTTACAAGCGCCATTTTTCCTTGTAAATTTTCTATTCTATAACTAAAATCTTTTCTTTTCAAGAAAGTGTGTTACTTTTAGTCTCCAAAATAACCAAAGAAACAATTTCTAAAGTTACGATATAAAAGTAGGAAACGAAATAGAACTATGTTAAACCTGATCTAAAGAAATAAACTTTGAAGTTAATTACCTCTATAAACTAAAAACTTATTAACACTAGAGCCCTCCGCTGACTACTTTCAAATAATAGTCAAAATCTTTATATACTACTCTTATCTTGGAAACATAATGGATCTAAAATCAAAACAGCTTAATAATAAAAAAATAAAAATAATAAATAATTTTTTTATGAATATTTATCACCATTTCTACATTCAGGATATATTGTTAGATCTTAATCAAGTAATAATATTAATAATAAACTATCAACGGTGAAGAAATTTTTTACAAAATCTACTAAATACTAGTATTATTAAAAATATAAAATTTACTAGAAAAAAATAAAAATAAAAATAACGCAACAAATCATATATTATCAACAACTAGATATAGGCCCTGTTTGGTAGAACTGTACGAAAGTGCTTATAACTTATACCTTAACAGCTTATAGCTTATAACTATGATCATAAGCTGATTTCTGACTTATAAATTAAACTTCTCATGCCCCACTCAAAGAATAAACTGATTTCTGACTTACAAAAAACTATAAGCTATAAGCTTAAGCTAAACCAAATACATCAAAATAAATTAAATTAAGCTAAAAACTGAAATAAACTGAAAAAAAACTGTACCAAACAGGATTATAATATTCTTAAAAACAAATTTATTTTCACATCACCAAAGTCGCATCATTTGGGCTGATACAGGCTGCCACATTTTCGGGCTATCTAGCATCACTAACAATTGGTCCCAATGTCAAATCAGATCCAAAAGGCATCATTTCTACTCAAAAAGCAGGCACACAAGCTTCTAAAAATGTTGCTCAAAAAGTTTCCGCTACAATCACAGAACCTGATACTATTCCCTAAACATTTCAAGAATATCCTTCGTAACAAAATTTAAGGATCAGATTAAATAACTCAAAAGCAGATAACATGGTCTGAAATAGTGAGCTACAAACTACAAAGAGAATACTCCCCCGACTATTAAAAAATCCCCAATCCCTACACATGATTATCTCATAACACCACAAAACTCATTTCTTCTTTCCAGCCTTGGCAGCATCACCAGCCTTTGTCTGCATGGAACATGAATTATAGCAAAGTAAGAAGTGGGGGTTGTTAAAAATAAAATAAAAAAATAAAACCAGTTACTGTAGAAAATATACTAGTACCTTCTTCACTCCACGGATTTTCTTTGTTCGGTTCTTCCTCTCCTTGAGCTGCTTCCTTGACTTCTCAACCTTGGTATCAAGTCCATTCTGCCATTGCATGTCTCATATTAAACATGTGTTGTGCAATATGGATACATAAAAGTGAAAGATACATCAACATGAAAACACAGTCAATATCAATGGAGTTTTCTGCCACACACAGAGAGAGAGAGAGAGAGAGAGTAAACCATAAAAAGAACAAAAAATAAATGACCTCAAGTTAAAAAAGAAAGAAAAAAAGGCCCTACTCTTGAGCCAAGTTTTTTTTTTTTTTTTGGAACCACCAATACTCTTGAGCCAAGTTGGTCAATGTAAAAAAGCATTTGCCACTTTTAGGAATATAGCAAATCATGTCAATGAAGTCATCTCACACAATTGGCTAACAACTCGAATAATTTTCCCACCTTGGTGATCAAAATATTTATTTTATGATCCTGGGAAAATGGCAACTATATGATCAATGGGAGATAGGAAGTCATGCAACTTCGAGAGAATGTCTTGAGAAATTTATAATATCTTTACTAAATGAATACCATAGCAGAGCATGAAAGTCTTCTAAGGAAAACATTGCCAATGAGGAACAAATGAATGGAGCAAGCAGCTAGCAACCCAAGCTCCGGTTCTCCAAGTTATTCTTGTTCAAGCTTGTCATTAACAAAAAAAAGTTGATATCCAACTGATTTCAAAAACCTGTTCCCTTGCTGCCTCACTTTTTAGTCAAAAGTTAGCAATACGTAATGATGTAGGCACCTGTTTGGTATAACAGGCAAGGGGCTCCTAGTACGTGTTAAACAAGTTATTTTGACTCTTGCATGCCAAGCAAGGAAGAGGTGAAGGACATTAAAAAATAAGACATGTGATGGCATTGCTAATCCAATCCTATGGATTGGTAGTTAAAAGACAATTTTGCCCCATTTTACAAAAACAACAAAGTTACCTTCCATTTGATAAGGTCTTTTACGTAAATTTTGTAGATTTAATCCCAACTAACTTGTATCATCACACTCGTGCGCAAACAAATGCGCTGTATCTTACATCTCTAACCTAATACCACTACACTAATAATCTTATCATTCAATCCCACAATACTCATAATCCCACCCAATCTAATCTATCAAACAAACATGGCCATGACAAAACGATCAAGCAAAGCTCTTACTTGAGTGAGCCCATCAAACACAAACAAAATCAGGTCAGTTTTGCCTCCTCCAACTTACCACCAACCACAATTTGAACACTTATAATGAAGAGGTTGAAGGCGGGCAGAATTTGCATAGCCCAACAATTAGGCTCAATTAAAACTTCACTTCAAGTTGTTTCAACTATGGTTATCAGAATCCCGATCCGGATCTTACGATCCTACGATTCATTTGAGTACAATCGATCCGGATCGTGTAAAAAATTCCTTATAGGTAGGATTTTTCGATCCTGGTAATGGGATCTTTTAGGATCGTAGAATCCCGATCCGAATCCAATCCTATCTGATCCAATTTACAAGCCTTATTTTGTATTGTATGACACTTTATTATAAATTTTATGTTTGTTATCTAAATACCAATTTATGTGATCAAAATAAATAATAAAAATTAAGTAGTATTGAATCAAATAGACTAAGAAAAACAAATTAGAAAACAAACATTCAAATATTGCGGTAATTTAAGAAAATTAACTAGTCGAAAAAACAAGCTTAGCTTTAGTGGAGTCTAAGGAGGGTAAAATGATTGCAACTTTATTCCAATTTTTTAAGAGATTATTTTTGTGACTCGAATCCGCTTCACCAGGGATGCTAACGATAAACCTTATCATTCAGTTAAGCTGTTCTTTTGAGTTCTTAATCTACTGTCATATCTAACTTTGTTCAATATTTTTCTTCACTTTTTATGCATTATTGTAGATTGTAAAGTATTTTATTATAGAATTCTTCTTCTTCATCTTCTTTTTTAATGAAATACAAAACTTTTACCATTGAGTTTTCTATTGTATAATATTATATGTACATTTTATATGGAGTATTATAATTTTCACAATATCTTCACTTCTTTTTAATAGAATATATACTCATTTTGTGTATACTTTTTAATAAATATTTATTTAAACTAAATTATTATATAATTTGTCTTTTTCGGTAGGATCTTACGATCCTCGATCCGATTCTACGATCCGATCCTATAAACACCTCCAACGATCCAACGTAGGATCCCGATTTTAACAACCTTGAACACTGTCTGAAATACCAATTTCAATAACAAAGGGGTTTAATAATCAAGATGTCAAATTTCATAATATTCCAAAAGCCACAGCATACAAACTAATCACTTAAACGGATTAGATATTTGGGATGTAATATTCCATTATATTTTTTTAAAACCAGCGAGCTCTAAACTGATTACATTGATAGGAATTAATGCCAACTAAATGTACATTAGTGTTGAGTAGCTCAAAACAAACCAGTAGACAAAGGATCTCAGTACGTCTACCAAAAGTCAACAACTTTCTGATCCAAAATTTCCCTAGAAAACACTAATCCACTATGATTGGCTCAAAATAAACCGGGTAAATTTTGGTACACTTGCCCAATGTTTTATGTGTTGTGTTCCTTATTTCACTGGAAAGCTCTTATTCATTCCTAAAGGTATTCAATGAGAATTCAATCATTACACAAAATGGACAAGTAATAGCACCATGAAGCCCAAAGAAGGGGCAGATTGATAGCCCTTATAAAAGGCGTAACCTGAAACTTTTTAGAAGATATTCAATAGAAATGTATCATAGAAATGAAGAATTTAAACTTCTAATAATATAAGACTGAAAGTGATCATATGGCCTAATAGGTACCCACACTCGCCTCCATAAAAAGAAAACACTTTAAACCTATGTTTCACAAGGATGATTTTTTCTTGAAATGTTAGGCTCCCATTTGCATCATGTGGTAAGAAAAGAAAAGAAATGATTGTGTTTTCTCATTATTATGTTTGGATGAGTAAGAAAGCAAAGTTCGTGATGTAGGGATATGGGTGGGATTTCTTTTCTTTATTTGTATTTTAATAGGCAATCTCAGTATTATAAAAAATACACAACCAATTAGCGTGGTGCTCACCAAAGCTCACGATTTTTGGTAAGAAACGAAACCTATAAAACAAGAAAATTCTCTTTCTCATCATTTCTTCCCTAACTTATAAACCAAACATGCGAAAAGGCTTCTCTTTCTCTTCATTTCTTACCAAATCACTTGATCCAATCAGCTGTTAATGTCTAACATGCACAGCAATAAAAAGTACTTGAGCCAAAACAAAACACAGATGAAGCAAGTAAAAAAATTAGGAGGATTAAGATGTACCAATAAGTTTTCTAACAAAATGAATCCAAGCAATCAGCATATCTAATTAATTCAATTAGCAAGAAAAATCACCCCCACATGATAACACCATACACAAAGAAAAACAATGGCATATGTAAACGTATAGAATAAAGAGATCGATCATAAATTTACCCTGATAAGCCTGTATTTGGGCTCATACTTCTTGGCGTTCTCAACAGAATCATAAATCAAACCAAACCCAGTTGACTTTCCACCTCCAAAATGGGTACGGAACTTGAAAACAAAAATTGCATTTGGGTCCTTCACCTCATACATTCTCGACAGCTTCTCCTTCAGCTCCGCCTTCATAACAGTAGATAGTAAACATAACAAAAAAACGAACCCAGATCAACAATTCAAATCCAAAACCAACAAAAATATATACTAACTTATACTAAAAAAAATCAGGATCTACCTTGGAAACATTGGGTCTTCCAGGATGAAGAACATCAATTATCTGAGGACAGTGAAAAAATATTCAAACTGTATAAGTAAGGGTTCAAGATCTTCAAGTTTTTCGTCAAAATATATTATTATAGATGAAGAGAGAGAGAAAGAGAGAGAGAGAGAGAGAGAGAGAGAGAGAGAGAGAGTACGTACGAATTGCTTCCTAGAGAGAAGCCTGTTGGTCATGAACTTCCTAGTACGGATAGTCACTGCCTTGTCCGCCATAGCTGCTATGCGAATCGGCTACAGAGCAATACACACGCAGTCGCCCAAATGCAGAGAGAGAGAGAGAGGCACAAGAGGAGAGAGAAAGCAAAACCCTAGAATTCGTAACTATAGAGAAGCCCTAGATTGATGTGTTGACTTGGGGCCATGGGTCGAGTAGTTGGATTCGGGTTCTAAAAGAGGAAGGTCCAGCACGGAATGTTCGATGAACCATGGACCGTTAATCGGGAAATACGGGGCAAAGCCCATGGATAAAATTTTGTGTTGGTGTATAAGAGCCCAAATTATTTTTTGGGTAAATATGAATTGGTCCATATAATTTTAAAAATTACAAATACATCATCATCATAAATTTTCTATTTAACAAAATTAACAAAAAAACAAAAAGGAAAAAAAGGAATTCCTAAGTGTTGTTATACACAAGAATAAAATCATCAAAATTATTAATTGAAATGTATTTATGACATTATTAAGGGGTCATTTGTTATACAATTGGAAATTTAACAGAACATGATATAATTCCCAGAACCACTGAGGACAATTTATGTTTTTAACAAATTTCAAAGAGTGTATTTGTAGTTTACTCTTTTTTTCTTTTTTCTTTTTTTGGGGGGGGTAGAAATTATGGTTTGGTAACAAATTTTTGTAATAATTACAAATTAGGGTCATTTTACAATACATTGGTATAGTAGTTACCAAATTCTGACTTGTTCCCTTCAAAATACAATAGTCTAACTACTTGTCGTATGGTTTAGGCCACCTCTACATAAGATGATGAATCCAAAGCTTTCATTGGGGAAAAAAACACCCTTCTATAGCTTATAATGGCTTGTTATTACATAAAACGGATGGAGGAATAATACATGTGTAGGCAAGATCACTCATTATATGGTTCAGGCCATCTCTATACATGATGATGAACCCAAAGCTCCACAGGGAAAAAACACCCTTCTATGGCCTGTAATGGCTTATTATTACACAAAATGGATAGAGGAATAATACATATGTAAGCAAGGTGCAAATAGGTCTTTGTAATAGGAATCAGGTGGTGATTACCCTAACCGAATTCGCATAACTCCTCTACTTTTTTCTTTATTGTGCCTGTGGATTGGATCCAATTCTTGCAAATTATACCCAAACCCAATGACATAAATACATATACGCAACTTTTCATATACTTTCCTAGTTAATGTAGGGTCCTCTATAACTTCATTCAAAAAGTCTTTTTTGGGACAACTCGTAAGAGGTAAGATGGGCCCTTATTCCATTCCACACAATGTACTACTGTTGGCCCTACCAGGCAACATCTACCTACACAAGCTTGATCAAGAGATATGGAGGATTTGACAGAAGTACGAAATTCTTCCCAAGCACTTACTCATGCCTATAACCTCCCAGTAACTCCTCATTCATGGATCATGTAAAAGGTCCCAACTCAAATAAATAAGGATAAATTACACTCACACCCCTTGAGGTTCATCTATAATACATCTTTCCTCTTAAGGTTTTAGAAATTACATTGACCTCCTTGTCAGAGTTAGACTACTAACACTTTTAACAGAAAACTAAAATGACCTTATCATCCTTACTTAAAGAATATGAATTTAACATGCTACTTTTACTCCCTTACCTTTCTTCACAACAACTTAAACACAGCCAATAACACAACCACCTTACACCATTCACAACCACAGTGACCCACCACCTTCCATCATTCACTACCACTAAGCCACCACCTTTCAAAACCTATTGCCACTGTAACCTACTCCCACTATTCAACTTACTAAGTTACAACTTTCTCTTATCAAAGCTATTGATGAATCACATTGGATTTATAAAATTCTAGAAGAAATTTTTAGTGAAAATCTATTAAATCTATGACAACGTAGTCCGCGTTATTGTAGTTTGAAATTAAAATATCCTAATGTTATCATTAAAGTAAGACCAATGATCTATACTAGACAAGATATAGCTGAATTTGATATTCAACTTCAGAAACTAGAAGCCCTCACTTTAGTCCAGCTTTTATAGTAAGAAACTATGCTGAAATCAAAAGAGGAAAAACCTAAATGGTAGTCAACTACAAATAGGTAAATGAAAATTTAGAATTTGATGGATATTTTATTTTAAGAAAAGATGTTTTGATTAATCTAACCAAAGGATCAAAAATCCTTAGCAAATTTGATTGTAAGAGTGGATTTTGGCAAATTCAATTGACTGAAGAATCAAAAAAATTGACGGCTTTTAGTACACTTAGAAGACATTACCACTGAAATGTTATGCCTTTTGGGTTAAATATAGAACCACAGGTATTTTAACGGTGGATGAATACAATTTTTAAAGATCTTAAAGATTGTTGTGTAGTTTATATTGATGATATACTGATTTTCTCTAAAACCCGGAAGAAACATAAGAAACATTTAAAATTACTTTGTAAAAAATTTCAAAAACATGGAATTATGTTATTACCAAAAAAGATTGAACTAGAAAAAGAATCAATTGAATTTTTGGAAATAATTTTAGACCAGAAAGGTTTAAAATTACAAGAACATATTTTGTCTAAAGTACGAGATTTTCCTGATACTCTTGAAAATATAACACAATTACAGAATTTATTAGGTATTCTAAATTATGGACGAAATTTTATCAAAAATCTTTCAAAAATAAAAATTCATTGGTTAACCAAATTAAGGAAAAATGTTATTTTTTAATGGACATCAGAGGATGTTGCTTTAATTAAACAAATTAAAGAAAATGTTAAATTTTGCCAGATGTTTATCTTCCTAAAACAGGTGATAAATTAATTTTAGAAACATATGCCTTAGAAGCATATTGGGGATGTGTTCTTAAGGCAATACCAAGTAACTTATGGCATAATAAAGAGATACCTTTATCAAAAAATGGAATTAGACAAAGAAAAAATTCAATGCCCATAAAATTACAAAAAGAAGAACTAATTTGTGGATATAATTTTGGAACATTTAAACCAAATGAATAGAAATATATTATTTTTGAAAAAGAATTACTTGCAATAAAATTGGCAATAAAAAGTTTTTATATTTATTTAGCCCCCAGAAAATTTTATTGTACGCACTAATAATATGGCAATAAGAGATTTCTTTATCAATAAAAAAACCTATTGAGTAAGGAAGAAGATTAGCCTGGTATAATAAAATTTCAGAATATATTTTTAAGGTAGAACATCTTAAAGGTACTGACAATTTTCTTGCAAATTTTCTTAGTAGGAATTGTTTCAGAAAATTAAATAAGTAATTTTAATTTTTGCAGAAAACCTCTGGACCAAGTGGAAAAAATGGACAAAGGTAAACAACCCGCTCAAGGAGATTGGGTGACAATTGCTAAAAAAACAATCCCTAGACAAGAAAAAATTTATGTTGTGTTTGCAGAAAGACAACCTAGAATTTACACAAAATGTAATGAGTGCAATAAGCAAATTTGCGGATTTTCAGGAACAAGTTTTAAATCCTATGATAGCATGACCAAAGCTAAAAAAAACTTTTTACAGTGCACCAGCTATGCTTGTTTATTAAAATAATTTTTGTCAAATGAGAACTAATATAATTCCAACTAATATTCAGACATCTAAACCAGATAAATCTGAAATAAAAACATTTTTTTAACCTTGGTATATCCAGAGAAATTTATACAGAACTCAGTGGACTTTGGAAAACTCACATTGTACACAACAAAGTAAAATTTCGAAAACACATGAGAGTTTTGGCCAACAAATTAGCTAAGCAAATAGCTAAATTAAAATCTTTGCAAAATCTTTGTTTTAATATCCTTAAACAAATGAATTGGAATGAAGATTTTAATTTCGAAAAAATAAACAATTTTCTTCAGCTATCAGACCTCATATCAGATGAGTTTTCTGATCCATTTTTTGAACAAATAAAAAGAATTTGTCTTTTGAAAAAGTAAGGACTTTGCTTTCAAAAGAAAATTTTCTTTTAATAAAAAATCGAGTTGAGGATCATCGTGATAAGATTAGACAAATCTTAGAATGATTTTATGATAAATTAAATTTTAAAGATGGAATTCTCAAAATAACCATCATGACATGTGATTTTTGAAGATATAAATTGGGGAATAACAAATCAAGTTATTTTTCTAAATTTGAGATCCAATCCAGTGGATAGAATATCCATTGGTCATAAAAAAAATGCTTTCATGGGTAGTCTTCCGATGGAGTAAATATTTTACTTTCTAGATCTCTAGCACAATTGGTTGGCGGGAACGAAAATATTTTTTTTCAACCATACCAAATTTGGTATCTCAAAGAAACTGAAGATTTTGAATTTAAAGATAATTATTTGGATGAAGATCACCGGAGGGAGCGATTGAAAACTATTCAAAAACTTCTTTTGACAGAATATTGGATAAACAGTCTAATAACTATTTCACAGGCATCTTCTAATATCCATGGTTCAACAAAATTGTCATTTATGGTCACAGATGGTAGAATACTATTTGTAACTCATTTTCCCATAACATATCAAAGGTCTCCTACACTAATTAATGAAGCTTTTGACATGTTATTAAATCTCAAAAAGGGAAATAATTTGGATCTTCTGTTAGAACTAGCCATGATTGCGGATAATGTAGAACAATTTCAGAATGAGCAATACAACCAGGATCCTAATTCCCCTCCATCAGAGACTGATGAAGAGTATCACAATCTCATCAACAGGATGGAAGCATAGTGAACCCCACTATCACATGCAGCTGTCTCCTGATTGACTTTAACTTTATCTAGGACACGTGGAGCAACTTGCATTATTAGGCGGAAAATGATCAGACAAACCCTTTCAGTTGATACTACACGACAAATAAGATCAATCCAATCTTATCTATATTAGTCTATCTCTTTGAACAACGGAGATGGTAGACAGTGTATATAATTGTAGAGGTGTATATAATTGTAGAGGTTGTCAGAAAATATGAAATAGAAAGTCATTATAATTATTATTGTTTAGACTTTTTGTATTCTATTATATTTATTATGTTAGGACTTTTTTGATTTCTAACCTTTGGAAAAACAAAAAAGCCTACGGTTAGGTTTAATGACTTTTGTTTGTATCTACAAAATTGTAATCTATAATTGGCATTAATGCCTACATAATAAAGCAATGTAAATTTTTTGGGTAAATTATACTTTAACTCCTTGTGGTTTGCCCAAAAAATACGGAGATTCCCTATAATTTCATTTGTAACACTTAAACCCCTAAACTTAATACCAAATTGTAATTTTTGACAGATCCGTTTATTTAACCAGAGTGTGAGATTCACG
The DNA here is from genome assembly GCF_055761805.1 of Camellia sinensis. Classification (NCBI taxonomy): domain Eukaryota; kingdom Viridiplantae; phylum Streptophyta; class Magnoliopsida; order Ericales; family Theaceae; genus Camellia; species Camellia sinensis. Next base: position 108,319,473 of record NC_138962.1, read on the forward strand.
AGCATAAAAGTGTAAGCAACACTCTCTCCTGCAAAAAATGTTACATTCTTGGACCAAAACACCCTTTCTCTCTCCCTTCATCATATAAATATGCAACAAACACATTGAGTCATCTGAAATTGCCCAGATTTCTTCTTTACCGCACAGTAAAACCAGCTTGAAATTCAACGCCACCATCCACTATCCATCTCCTTCTTATTTCCCTTTCCTTATCACTCACTTCATCCAACAAACCAAGGCGATACCCATTGCGACACCATTCCCATTTAGCAGCACTACAACTAATATATACATATATATAGACACATCTTCAAAAGAAAATCTCCAAATAAATTTGTCAAATGGATCAGACCCAATTAGAATTAAAGGAAATTATTTTTTTGAATTGTTCAATAAAAGTTGCAAATTATAGTGCAAAGAATGGTTGGAACTTGAAATAGTTTTTACCTCACAACTTCATATTTTTTTGGTCTGAGGTGTTGTATGTAGGTGGCTGCTTCAACTAGGACAGCCATGGCTTCTTCCATAAAAGGGAAAAAAAAAAAAAAAAACCAGTGGTGACTGCTGAAGAAAGGGGAAAAGAAGAAAAAGAAAAAGTGAAAAGGAATAGAAAGAAATAGTTCAAACTCACTTTCTCTTCTCCTTATATTTCTTATCACCACCATTTCTCTCTCTAAAAATTATCCAAACCCACTTTTTCCCTTATAATTCAAATTAGTAACAAACCCAACCCATGGAGTCAAACAATTAATAGGTGTAATATTTAGATTTTTGAAATTGCAATGATGGGATTCATGCCAACAAAACTCACTTTATCTTCTCCAAACCGCATGCACAAATAGACCCGAAAATATCAAATTTTCATATTCAAACACACCACTCTAAGCCCTTGTATCTCTTTCGTTGTAATTTCATTTTGCCTCATTTTTGCGTTGTTGAATTTACCTCACGGCTTAGTTTTTGTATCACCCCTCACATGCTTCATTCCATTTCTTTTTGCATGCATTCGGAGCTCTAAAAATTGATCAAAAATAACCTTTTTTCTTCCTGCTTCTGACATTTCTTCGGCCCGTCTTTCGAACTCCATAATTTTCTTGATTCTTAACTGTTTTGCCCCGTTCTTTCACCAATCTCTTCACCTTGCTTTATACTTCATCCTACGCAACCTCGTTTTCTTACTTCTTCCTGCAATGGGTTGTTTTGGCATGCTGAAATTTGTCCAAAAATTAACTTCACACATTCCAAAGAAATATCTCCAAATCTATTTCTTTCCTTTTCATCATCCTCCATTTTCTGCTACGTCATCTATAACACTTTTGTGAATGGTGGTTCTTGGTTTTGTGGGAGCTAGGCAATGGTGGTCGTGACGGTCTAGCGATGATGACAAAGTTCACGGTGATGGTGGTCGTGGAGCTTGTTGGTAGTGTGATGAAACTTGGTTGTGAAAATGGGTAAAGGAGGTGGGTTTGGTGTTGAAATGCAGTGGTGATATAGTGTTCATGGTGAAAGAGAAAATGGAGAGAGAGATATGAAATAATACAAATGAAATAATTGAGTATAAAATATCTAAGGGCATTTATGACTTTTTATTACTTCTGTTATGTCCGTCCAAAATTACAGTTTTGTATTAAGTTTAGGGGTTTAAGTGTTACAAATGAAACTACAGAAGGCTCCGTGTTTTTTGAGCAAACCACAGGGGGTTAAAGTGTAATTTACCTAATTTTTTTCCATCTTCATTGCCAACTTCTCAGGTCATTCTATTTACACACCACTTTTCCTCTCAAGGCAAACTATTAATTAATTTATTTTTTATTACAATTTTAACCTTAAGTGAAATGACTATAGAGGACAAGTTATGATACACACCATTTGTGTATTTACCATAAAGGACAAGAATCAATATAATATAATTCATCATTTTCAAACTTGTTCCTTACGTATCTTCTTTGTCAAGAATCCAAAAACCCTAAAACCAAAATCAAAAACGTTTCAACAAATAATCAAAAATATAGTATTATTGAAGATTTTGATTGGATTCAATGAAGGATGCATCTGACAATTCTCATTCGGAACAATGGAGCAATGAAAAGGTTATTTTTTTGTTGTTTTTGTCTTCGTTTTCGTGTATGAATGGTAAATCGTTGTTCGGTTAACCAGAGGTGAATAATACATCATTGTTTGACAAACTACAATCGAACAACTTACATATGTTCAACAGACTACAATTGAACAAATTACATATGTTCAACAAACTACAATCGAACAACTTACATATGTTCAACAGAATATAATTGAACAAATTACATATGATCAACAGACTACAATCGAACATATTCCATTTGTTCGACTATCTAAAACCGAACAAATGCAATTTGTTCAGATTACTAAGGTCGAACTATTTCATTTAATTCAACTCTATACTGCCGAACAGTTATAATTTTTTTTTTCAAAACTGTACATCTGTGAAATGCAGTAATGTTGGATCCGGGGGTCTTGTTGAGCCCCAATGACGTTTTTACCACTGCTTAACTCTGTGTTGAGCACCAACACAGTGTTCACCGCTTGAAACTGAGAATTGAGGGGGAAAGATGGACGAAGGTGGGTGTGTGAGGGTGTGTGAATGAGGGTAAATATGGGAGTTTGTGTGTATATTATTGTGGATGAGTGTGTGAGTAAGGACAAATATGTAAATTTATGATGTGTGATGAGCAAAATATATATTTACTAAATTATTAAATATGTGCTTTTAGAAGTGATTTGCCTTGAAATAATTTATAGTGTGTAAATAGAGGCACCCCAACTTCTCCTTTCCTTGCTCTGTTTGTTGCTTTACTCAATAAACAACAAATTGTTAGGGAAAATATGTGATTCCCCACAAGTAAATCAATCAATGAGAATAAAAACTAATGCGAAAAAATTAAATCAAAAAACAACACAAGAATTTTTACGTGGTGCTCTCAATATGAGGTCTGTCCACGGGATTGATATCCGATTCCACTATCAACAAAAAAAGTTTCTAAACGATTACAAACGAGACACCAATGGTCTCACAAAACCACCCTTAGGTGAATTCCAAATAATCACAAATAAACAAGAGGAAAGACCTCACCAAATAGAAGAACCAAAATCTTCAGAACCAGAGTTGAAGAAGACCCAAAATAACAAACCAACACTAACCGAAGATGCCCCCAAACCGAGCTTCAAAAAACCGAAATTGAACCAATCCGCTTCACAAATCAAAGCACCAATTCTTGATTGACCAAGTCAACTCGAGAATAATAAACAACACCAATTGAAGCACTGTTGCCGAAAAACTTTGCTAGTGCCGTTTTTTTTTTCTTTTTTTTTTTTTTCTCACACCGGGCAAAAACATAAACAATATATATATATATTGTTGATTAATGAGCTTTTCAATCAAAACCCTAGTTGTATCCAAATTGAATTAGGTTTCCACAAAATTAGATATAATATATTAAAATATATTATACCTAAACCAAGCCAAATTAAAATTCTTTTTCCAAAACTAATTGGGTCTCAAACTCCAATAAGGAGGTATATCCAACAATTCTCCCCCTACCGATTTAGGTGGAGATATCAACCATACCCGCCAAAGTTCGACACTTTAAATGTTTTTCTTTCGACAAAGTCTTAGTCAACATATCTGAAATATTGTCATCTGTGTAAACCTTTTCGAGTTGTTACAATTTCGAGTCTAACACATCACGAATCCAATGGTATCTCACATCAATGTGTTTCGATCTCGAATGAAAAGTAGAATTTTTACTCAAATGAATTGCACTTTGACTATCACAATAAAGCACATATTTTTCTTGCTTTAAACCCAACTCTTGCAGAAATTTCTTCAACCATAACTCTTCTTTGTAAACTTCTGTAATGGCAATAAATTCAACTTCAGTAGTTGAGAGAGCAACACATTTTTGTAATTTGGACTGCCATGCCACAGCTCCCCCTGCAAAAGTCATCAAATACCCCGAAGTAGATTTCTTAGAATCAACATCACCAGCCATGTCAGAATTTGTGAACCCATCAAGCATCGGCTTAACATCCCCAAAACACAAGCATACCTTCGAAGTCCCTCGAAGACACCTTAGAATCTATTTTACCGCTGCCCAATGTTCTTTACCCGGATTAGAGAGAAACCGACTCACCACACCAACGGCGTGAGCAATATCCGGCCTTGTACAAACCATGGCGTACATCAAAGAACCAACTGCTGAAGCATAAGGAACTTTCAACATCTCTTCCTTGTCTTTCTCACTTGTAGGACATTGATTTGAACTAAGCTTGAAGTGACCCGCAAGTGGACAACCAACCGGTTTTGCTTTATTCATGTTGAACATTTCAAGAACTTTCTCAATGTAGCTTTCTTGAGACAACCAAATCAGTCATTCTTTGCGATCACGAACAATTTTCATACCAAGTATTTGCTTTGCCAGTCCCAAATCTTTCATAGCAAAAGACTTGCTCAACTCTAATTTCAACCTGTTTATCATGGAAGAATCTTGACCCACAATTAACATGTCATCAACATAAAACAAAAGAATAATAAATTTTCCATCCGGAAAATTTTTCACAAATACATAATGGTCCGAAGTGGTTTTAGAAAAACCATTATTCATCATGAAAGAGTCAATTTTTTTGTACCATTGCCGCGGGGCTTGCTTGAGACCATATAAACTTTTCTTCAATTTGCAAACAAATTTCTCTTTCCCTTTTTCCACAAAACCTTCCGGTTGCTCCATGTAAATTTCTTTTTCAAGATCATCATGAAGAAATGTGGTCTTCACATCAAGTTGCTCATCTTCAAGGTTCATACTTGCAGCCATGCCAAGTACAACCCGAATAGAAGACATATTTACAACCGTTAAGAAAATCTCGTCAAAGTCAATACCTTTCTTTTGCCCAAAGCCTTTCACAACAAGATGTGCCTTGTACCTCAGATTCTTGCCATCATTCTTTAATTTGAAAACCCACTTATTTTTCAGAATTTTCCTCCCTTTAGGCAACTTCACTAAATCATAAGTCTCGTTTTTAAGTAAGGGATTCATCTCCTCGTCCATGACCTTTTTCCAATCACCTTTCTTTGCATGCTCAATTGCTTTTTGGTAGCTCTCAGGCTCTCCTTGATAGGAAATTAACACAAATTCATTGGAATGATACTTTCTTGAAGGTTGTCGGTCCCTTGTAGATTTCCTCAACTCAAGTTGTGATAGCGGTTCTTTAGTTGGATGCTCTTCCTCAATTTCTAGCTCAACTTCATTAGGATTAGCATCATCCTCTACATCTTCAATAGGTGGCTGCATATCTCCCCCATTTTCATCATCCACCGAAGATGGAGATGGATCCATGTCAATGAGATCACTAATTTTTGGCTCCGGTTGATCACCTTTGTCAAAGTCTTCAATTGTTTGGTTTTCAAGAAACACAATATCACGGCTTCGAATGATTTTCTTGTCGACCGGATCCCATAATCTATACCCGAATTCATCACGCCAATAGCCAAGAAAAATACATTGTCTTGACTTACTATCAAGTTTGGGTCTCTCATCCTTTGGAATGTGAATAAAGGCTCGATAACCAAACACTTTCAAGTGCTCATAAGATACATCTTTGCTAGTCCAAACTCTTTCAGGAGTATCACCATTCAAAGGATAGGAAGGAGACAAATTGATCATGTCAACCGCTGTCTTCATTACCTTACCCCAAAAGGATCTTGGCAATTTAGCTTGTGAAAGCAAACACCTTGTTCTTTCCACAATGGTGCGGTTCATCCTCTCGGCAACTCCATTTTGTTGAGGAGTCTTCTTAACTGTCTTTTGATGCCGAATACCTTGGCTGCGACAATACTCATCAAATGGCCCAATGTATTTACCACCATTGTTTGATCGGATGCACTTCAATTTCTGCCATGTTTCTCTTTCAACCATAGCCTGAAAATGCTTAAATACTTCTAGAACTTGATCTTTAGTTTTTAGTAAAAAAGTCCAAACTTTCCTTGAATAATCATCAATGAAAGTAACAAAATAAAGTGCACCACTATGTGTTCTAACTTTTAAAGGACCACAAACATTTGAATGAATCGACTTCAAAACATTTTCTTTTCTAGAAGCAACATTTTTCTGAAAAGAAACTCTATGTTGTTTACCCGGCAAACAATGAACACAAGTTTTAAGATGCGTACTTTTCAAATTAGGTAGAAGCTCTTTCTTGAACAAAACTTGCAGCCCCTTTTCACTCATGTGGCCAAGCCGCTTGTGCCACAATTCGGTAGCAGTATCATCTTCAAGTGCATTGACAATACCTTTACAAATTTTTCCTTGCATCGAATAAAGTGTATGAGTCTTCTTGCACTTAGCCACCACCAAAGAACCCTTTATGAGCTTCCATATTCCATCACCAAATTTGTTGTTGAAGCCTTCATCATCTAGCTTCCTAGTAGAGATCAAATTGAGGCGAATGTCGAGAACATGCCTCACATCTTTAAGCAACAACTTGCAACCCAAATTTGTTTCCAAGCAAACATCACCCATGCCAATAATCTTGGACAAACTTTCATTACCCATTCGAACAGAACCATAATCTCCTTTGGTGTAGGTAGTGAAGAAATCAACTCAAGATGTCACATGAAAAGAAGCACCGGAATCAATCACTCAATTGCTCTCTTGGCTCACAAAATTGATACAATCATCTTCACAAACGACCATGAGATCATCGGTAGTAACTGCCGTTGTGTCTTCTTGTTTCTTATCCACACTTTTGTTATGCATTTTCTCCTTATTCTTGAGCTTTCAGCATTCACGCTTCATGTCCCATTTTTCATGGCAATAATAATACTCAATGTCTTTCTTTGAAAAAACACCATCTTTTGATTTGTCACGGCTTTGATCACGACCATGAGGAGTCTTACTCCTCCCCCTTGTTTTACTTCGGCCTCCCACAACAAATGCTTTTGAATGAAAGGGACCCGCTGATTTTCTTCTAGTTTCTTCATTCAACAGGCTACTAGTGACTTGGCCCATTGTGACAACTCCATCGGGCGCTGAATTACTAATGGTCACAACCAAAGTCTCCCAACTTTCGGGCAAAGAACTAAGTAGCATCAAAGCCTGCAACTCATCATTGAAAATAATTTTCATAGAAGCAAGTTGGTTAACAATACTTTTTATTTCATTCAGATGTTCCGGAATAGGGCTACTATCTTTATATTTTAAATTAACCAACTTATGAAACAGAAAGACTTTATTTGTGGCTGATTTTCTATCATAAAGACTCTCTAACTTTTTTTCATAAATCAGGTATCGAAGTTTCAGTAGCAACATGATGAAAAACACTGTCATCAATCTATTGTCGGATAACACCAACGGCTTTTCGATTATGCCTATTCCATTTATCATCTTTCATACCATCGGGTTTGCCACTATCCCCCTCAATGAGTCCATACAAATCTTTACAAAATAATAGGTCATCCATTTTAATTTTCCAAGTTACCCAATTACTTCCATTGAAGCTAGACATGCGACCCATATTCCCTTCTATTGATTTACACAAATAAATAAACCTAAATAAACCGTAAGCTCTGATACCAGTTGTTAGGGAAAATATGTGATTCCCCACAAGTAAATCAATCAATGGAAATAAAAACTAATGCGAAAAAATTAAATAAAAAAACAACAAGAATTTTTACGTGGTTTCTTCAATGTGAGGTACGTCTACGGGATCGAAATCCGATTCCACTATCAACCAAATAAGTTTCCAAACGATTACAAACGAGACATCAATGGTCTCACAAAGTCACCCTTCGGTGAATTCTAAATAATCATAAATAAACAAGAGGAAAGACCTCACCAAATAGAAGAACCAAAATCTTCAGAAACAGAGTTGAAGAAGATCCAAAATAACAAACCAACACTAACCGAAGATGCCCCCAAACTGAGCTTCAAAAAACTGAAATTGAACTAATCCGCTTCACAAATCAAAGCACCAATTTTTGATTGACCAAGTCAACTCGAGAATAACAAACAACACAAATTGAAACACTGTTGCCGAAAAACTTTGCTAGTGCCGCTTTTTTCTTCTTTTTTTTTCTCACACCGGGCAAAAACATAAACAATATATATATATATATATATTGTTGATTAATGAGCTTTTTAATCAAAACCCTAGTTGTATCCAAATTGAATTAGATTTCTACAAAATTAGGTATAATATATTAAAATATATTATACCTAAACCAAGTCAAATTAAATTTTTTTTTTCAAAACTAATTGGGTCTCAAACTCCAATAAGGAGGTATACCCAACACAAATCAAACAATTGGTCTACATCTCCAAATCAAAAGAAACATCTAAACAAAATAGCTTAAATAAATTAAACAAAAGATCTAAAAAAATAACCTTAAGAAATAGAGAAATTTAAGCCATAATCCATATCTGAAAAAATAACAAGGAAAGAGAATAAAGGAAAAAAATGAGAGAAAACGATCACAGTGGAGGGGGTAAATCGTGGTAGTGGATCCCAGTTGCGAATAGTGGATCCAAACGGTGTAGAAAAGCAATGGATTGATCATAAATGAACACCTCTTCACATTTGACGGTAGAGTACAACATGGGAGAGCTCGGTTTCGACCTTGAATCCTCGCGCAGACATGAGAGTGCTCGGATTCGGCCTTGGATATTGGAGATGAGGGGGCGATCAATAGGTGTTGGGTTTATGTAATAGGGATTGTGTGCTGGATGTTAAGAGAGATGTAGAGAAAAGAAAAGTAAGAGATGGGACTCTCCGATCGCTTTTTGTCTTCTTGAGCAAATTCCTCAATAGTCCTCTTATCCAATGGGTAGGCCTGGTTTCATGATCATGCATTGGAAATTGTTTTTTTCTCCGATTTATACACCCTTGGTGTAACTCTTTAACTGAAATCTGTGCAAAATTCAATGACTTAATGAAATGGCTTTATAGAAATGGCTTTATAGAAATGTATGTAGAATAATTTTTGTTCAAGTTTTATTTATTTTGGTTTCTACAACTAGCTTTTGCTTTTATTTTTCTGGGTTTCTGCAAATGGAAATGATATAGTGTATCACACTTAGAGAGGGAGAGAAGTAGGGGTAAAGTTGGTATTTTAAATTAATTAATTGATGACTTAAGCAATAAACTGTTACTTGCTCTAACGGTTTACTAAGAAAAGGTGTAATTTGTAATATGAATATCCTCCTTAGGGAGAAAAATATAATTTTTAATACCTTGGTGAGGAAGTTGTATTAAAATGTAAATTTCAAAGGTGTGAATATAATTTACGCAATAAATAAATAAATAAATAACTAATAATATTAAAATGATCCAAAATTTTGTGTAATGCATATTATTTTAGGTGTTAATCTCATTATATTTATATAATAATTAGGATGCTTAGGCCATAAATTCATTTTATAGACTCTTAAAGGCATATATAAAAGGGTCTTTTTGTTTGGATCCACAAATACAAGCGTCAACGCATTATTTGTACAAAAAGTGTGCCTAGCAGCCCGTCTTTCTTCAAGCAGTGATGGAGACTATTTAGTTCACTATAGGTGTAATCACGGATCAGATTCGGTTGAGTGACATTCCATCCATCATCTGTTTACTGATTTAGCAGATACGGATTGAGCGGACTGTATAAATTGGCCGAGGAATACAATCGATTTAGCGGTTTGGATTTTATAAATTTTGAACATTTTTTGAATTGAATTATAATTATCTTCAACAACTAGTAATTTGAAAAAAGAGATTTTTATTGATAAATCCATTCTAGAGTTGTTATAACCTATTAGGTCCACAAAAGAATATGATAACCTGATTAGTCCCATAAACTTTTCTTTTTATTCCATAAGGTCCATTTTCCTAATTTAACATATTTTACTGGACTATTTTGCCCCCATATATATATATGTATGTGTACAGTGTTATACGCATTTACATATTATGTGCCTGTTTACGTGGTTGTTTCCTCGGTGATTCAGTTTGGCAGTTTCCATTTTACGTTTCTCTTCATCAATCCAATTCCAAGAGATACGTTTATGTTTTGCATACTCGTTCGAAGGATTGGTGGTGCTAGGGTTTCATTGTTGGTGTTCTAGTCTGGTTCTGGTTCTGTGGTTTGCGACTGAAGATGACGAAGAGGTAGCTGTTCGGCTGTCACATTTTCCGAGCTTTAAGTAGTTCGAATCAGTTGTGTTCGACTTTCTGGAGGATTGTAGGATTGCATGGTTGAGGTTAGTATCAATTTGATTGTGAATAAATGTTCAGTTCATTTGTATGATGAAGCAGATGCTCTGTTTTTGGATTGATGTGAATTGGATGCGCTGGCTTTTCAATTATATGCTTCTTACGTCGTCCTGTGGAGGGGAGTACATTCATATTATGTGAAGAACAGTGTTAGTTCTCATTTTAGTTAGTTGTATGCGTCATGAGGATCTGTGTATATGATTTGATTATCAGTATATATGGCAATGTGAATGTTGACATTTTGCTAATGTGGATTATGTGAAGAATGTGGATGTTCTCATTTTAAATTGATGTTTACTTAATGAGGCTCTGTGTGTGTGATATAATTCAGAGTGTATGTTTCAATGTAAATGTTCAGATTTTGTTAATATTATGTGAAGTTTGTTGGTGTTCTCATTTTTACTTTGATGTTTGCAATTTTGGTATCTTGTTAATATAAATGTGAATGTTCACATCTTTGTATTTGTGAATTATGGATTTAGCACCTGAACTGTACACGTAGTAATTTTTGATTATTTGCACAATGTGATTTTTGATGTCGATTTTGATTAAATGTGTAGTTCTCATTTTACTTGGACGCATGCGTAATGAGGATCTCTGTAGATGATTTGATTATCAGTATATAGGTCAATGTGGATGTTAACAATTTGTTAATGTGGATTATGTAAAGAATGTGGATGTTCTCATTTGAAATTGATGCTTGCTGAATGAGGCTCTGTGTGTGTCATATAATTTAGAGTGTCTGTTTCAATGTAAATGTTCACATCGCGCGAATATGATGTGAAGATTGTTGATTTTGTCATTTTACTTTGATGTTTCCTTAATGTTGACATGTTGTTAACAACAATGTGAATGTTCACATCTTCGTATTCTGAAGCATGGATTTAGCACTTCGGCTGTACGCGTTCTCATCCATTTTCTGCACAAAGTGAATTTTCATATTGATTTATATTAATGTTCATTGTTGTCGTTTTTGTGTTTTTATAGGAGATGGATACCTTTATGCTGTTGGTGTGTACATATGGTTGCAGTACAACTGTAATAAATGTTGCCCGCGCAATGTGTTATTCTCGTTTGGTGGAGTGTTTGTGTGAGAAATGGGATGAGTTGTCTGCTGGTTCTATTTCACTGTTCTGTAAACTACCTGGGATTAGGAAGTGTGATTTGGACAATGAGGAAGAATTTCAGAACATGTTACTGCTTGCTAAATCAATGGGGGTACAACATGTAGAAGTTGTGGTTGAGTTGAAAAGTGGTATTGTTCAGTCGACTAGTTTGGGATTGGTGCGAGTGGGGGTTGAGGAAGAAATTGATGCATTACGAAGATTTTGCCACCATAACGAGAAGGTGTTGTTGTCAGCCTCTTGGGCAAATGGTATTACGCATGTGGGACAACGGTTTGTTGGAGGTGCACAAGAATTTCGTGACGTTTTATGTAAGTACGCCATCCAATGTGGGTTTCAGTTTACATATGTGAAGAACGAGACAACAAGAGTTACTGCTGTGTGTGCGATGCGGGAGGAGAGGGGCTGCTTGTGGGCTATACATTGTAGAGCACAACGAGCAAATGATTTTTTCTACATCAAGAGTTTTAGTGATGTGCATACGTGTGGTACGGATGTCCGAACATCGAAGAATCCACGAGTTAGTTCGGATTTGGTGTCGAGTACCATATCTGAAATTGTGAGGGACATGCCGTTGACTCGGCCGTGTGATGTTGTTACTATTTTGAAGAGGGATTATGGGCTAGATGTGAGTCACCACGTCGTATGGTTGGCTGTGGAGAAAGCAAAGGCTAGTATTCATGGAGATCACTCATTATCGTTTGACCAGCTGCGGTGGTATTCGGATGCGGTGATGCGGTACAATCCGGGGAGTTATGTCAATATTGACTATGATGCGAGTAGTCAACAGTTTCGTCGTTTCTTTGTGTCATTCGCTGCGTGTATTTCTGGGTTCAATTCTTGTCGGCCTTTATTATTCTTGGATGGAACATTCCTCAAAGGAAAGTACAAAGGTCAGCTACTGGCGGCAACGGCAAAAGACGGAAACAATGGTTAGTAATTTTTTTACCTCTATATTCATGTCAATATTCACATTGACATGCATAGTATGGACAAATGAGTGATGGAGAAATTATAAGCACTGTGAACATTGACATTAGTATGCAGTGATGTGAATGTTCACATCTGTGTCTGCTGATGCCTGTAATGTGAACATTCACATTATTTTACATTGATCCATTCACAGTATTGTACATCTGTGCCTGCTAATGATAGTTATGTGAACATTCACATTCACATCAGTGTATACTACTGTCAGTTGATCTGTTAATGAGCATTACTGTGATTGGTCATATTATCAGTTGCTGAACAATCAAAAATGAATTATTGATGGGCGTTAATGTGAATGTTCACATTATCAATTGCTGAATTATTGATGGGTGTTGTGTTGTAGGTCTGTTTCCTGTTGCATTTGCGGTTGTTGATTCGGAGACCACGGCGAATTGGTCGTGGTTCTTGCATGAACTTGGGAAGGTTGTTGATGGTAACCGGCAGATTACTTTTATTTCGGATCGTAATCTTGGCCTGTTAGAAGCTATGCCGAAGGTGTTCCCATCGGCTCATCACGGTTATTGCTTACAACACTTGAAGAGCAATTTAAGAGACCGGATGAAAGGAATTGATAATGGCTTCAGGGATCACCTAGTAAGTAGTTTGGGTGATTGTGCTTATGAGCCAACTGTGGTAGGGTTCCATGAAAAGCTTGCAAAATTAAAAGAGGAGGGTAAACAACGAGCACATGATTTCTTCAAGGACTTGGCACCTGAGCACTGGGCAAATTCATACTTCAGGTAATAACAGTTTCATAAAGTGTTCCATTGGGCAAGCCAAAATGGTAGCGATGTGAATTATCAGTTACGATTTGTAAAATCTTCCAATTGTGTTTCACGTTCAATGTCAGCGATGTGAATGTTCACATCTGATAGCAATGACTCATTTGAATGATGTGAATGTTCAAACAAGTTGTCATATTTTGCTGTTGTTAACATTCACATCATTCTGTCATTTAAGTTGATGTTAGTGTTCACATCTGTGCATCGTGTAAGTTGATGTTAATGTCCACTGCGATTGGTGTTAATGTTCACATCAGTCAACGTGAGTGTTCAAACCTGTTAACTTTCGGGGTGTAAAATGTTTGTGATATTGTGCAGGGGCATGCGTTATGGGGAGATGACTTCCAATGCGGCGGAGTCATTTAATAATTGGATTAAAGAAGCGCGTAATCTTCCTATCACTCAAATGGTGGACACAATTCGTACTCAGTTGATGCGGCAAATGTCTGCACGGCGTGACCAAGCAAACAAATGGAATGAGCTTATTTGTCCTACATTTGAAGCAAGGCTTATGGATTCGTTCAATCACAGCAGGTCTTGGCAAGTTAGCAAAGCCAATGAGAATGTGTTTGAAGTTCATTCGATACCATCTGTCACTGTTGATGTTGCGAGGCGTACATGTTCGTGCTTCAAATGGCAAATTAACGGATTCCCATGTGACCATGCTGTTGTTGCCATTCAGAAGAGCCGCTACAATCTCAATGATTGTGTGGAACATTACTTTCATGTACAGACATATCGTGGAGCGTATTCGGGTGCCATATTCCCTATACCATCGGTGGAGAAGCCGTCTTTTGATCCCATGGACTTCACTATATACCCGCCAACTGTGAAAAGACCACCCGGAAGGCCGAAAAAGAATAGGATCCCATCAAGGGGTGAGAAACTTAAGTAAATAAGGTGCGGGAGATGTGATAAGCTGGGGAGCCATAATCGGAAGTCATGCAAGGAGCCGATATAGGATGTACATTTTTCATTTTAACGTTGTGTTTTACATTGGATTCTTATATTCATTTGTGCCTTTTCATTTTCTTTTTCTGTACGAAACTGATTTTTTGTTAAAGTTGTAATGATAAATACATGATGTGGACATTCACACTTACGTAAACGAATCATATTATGTGAAAACTTGCACATGGGTTGGACGTTTTTACCTTATTGTTGTCAATGTTGACATGAATACAAGATGTGATGTGAACATTCACATTCATGAAGATTGACATGGTGTGAACATGTACAACTGTTATGAATGTAAAGAAATGTGAATATTCACACCTGTTCATGTTACCCGTAATGATGTCATGCAAACAATGTGTACATTCCTGCACAAGGTATGTGTGTTATATTGAAAACTAGTTCCACAAGTCGCATCAAATATGCTCATCAAAACACGGCATTATGAATATCATAAGTGATTATGAACATTCACATCAGTGTTGAAACTGTGAACAGTCATAGCTGTAAACGTTAGTGCATATGAATATCGTAAGTGAATGTAAACATTAGTGTATATGCATTTGAATATCATAAGTGAATGCTCATCACAACACGGCATTATGAATATCGTACGTGAGTGTGAACATTCACATCAGTGTTTACAATTGCTATGAGCAACCACAAATGTGAATGTTCACACATGTGTATGTGATCCATACTGATGTCACGTAGACCAAGTGTACATTCCTGCACAAGGTATGTGTGTTACATTGAAAACTGGTTCCACAAATCGCATCAAATATGCTCATCAAAACACGTCATTATGAATATCATAAGTGATTATGAACATTCACATCAGTGTTGAAACTGTGAACAGTCATAGCTGTAAACATTAGTGCATATGAATATCGTAAGTGAATGTAAACATTAGTGCATATGCATTTGAATATCATAAGTGAATGCTCATCACAACACGGCATTATGAATATCGTACGTGAGTGTGAACATTCACATCAGTGTTTACAATTGCTATGAGCAACCACAAATGTGAATGTTCACACATGTGTATGTGACCTATACTGATGTCACGTAGACCAAGTGTACATTCCTGCACAAGGTATGTGTACTAAACAACAGTCAGGTTCAAACACTTGCAGAAATTTTTCTCACAACAACACATCAGTATGTATATCGTACGTGACTGTGAACATTCACATTAGTGGTACAATTGTGGACATTCACATATGTAAAACATAACAACACCAAAAGTAGTTCAAAATTCGCAGCTGCCTTTTCCCTATTAACAGATGTTGTATCACTGTTTTACAATCAGTTGCTGTGTCAAAATATCAACGCTTTCCATATTAACATTCAAATCGACTGTTGGTTAGTTCGTAGGTGGACACCCCCCACCTATAGGTTTTAAGGAAGCTCTGATTTCTTATGATTCAAAAAACTATGCACTAACAAATCTCGTAGTCCACACCATTCTGCACTACTGAGGCTGCCCACAATTTCTTCATGATATACGTGCGCCCGCATGATGTAACATACTGCAGGTCCGCAGTCCACTCTGTAAATGTGAAATGGTTTTGATTAGCAGTTGACAGGAATATTTGCATAATGGTTGTGGAGGATTTGAAAAAAAATTTAGTGAGGCTTACGAGTCGTCGCCTTGTTGAGGACAGACATCAACACTTTTGGTTGGTTGTGCTGGATTTTGGCCTGCTAACTTAGTGTGTAGCGGTGATGACTCGCCAATAACGGTCACAACATGCTCAATGTAGTTCCTCTGTGTATGGAATTTCACATTAGGGACCAACAAACATATGTGTGTGTACAGTCATTTAATGCACGAGAACAAGTCATGTTTGTGTTGAAAAATAGCCACTTACAATTTCCTGTGCTTGGTCGATATGCGGGTCATGTATGCCTGGTCTTGGGCGCAACGAGTTGTAATGCTTCCACAAATTTTCTTTAGCATCATACACAACTATCGTCCAGTGGTACTCATGATGCAATGGGAATAGTAGGTATCTCTCTCCTTGGTAGTTTCTGACATGTGCGTCAATGTGTTTACTCCTTTTGCGAGGATGGTACTCTCGTATCACTTTCTGTACACATTTGACAAATAATTAATGGACTGTGAAATTTCACAGTCACATTACAAGTAAAGGAATGATGGATTTTACCAAACACATGCTCGTGAAGATCAATGAGGCTTCATCTGAAGTTGGGTTGACCACCTCTTGTTGTTCATGCAACAGTTCAGCATATGCATCTATGAGCTGCACAAACATGGGGTCATATTATGAATATCGTACGTGAGTGTGAACATTCACATCAGTGTTTACAATTGCTATGAGCAACCACAAATGTGAATGTTCACACATGTGATACAACATCAGTGTGTGTGTGGCTGTGTGTGCATATGCATGAAGACTGAATTATATTTGTAATGGCATACATTGCTGTGTATTGATTCCTCCTTGATAAGGTTGACAATGTCATCAAAA
This sequence comes from Camellia sinensis, assembly GCF_055761805.1. Classification (NCBI taxonomy): domain Eukaryota; kingdom Viridiplantae; phylum Streptophyta; class Magnoliopsida; order Ericales; family Theaceae; genus Camellia; species Camellia sinensis. The sequence continues at coordinate 108,336,102 of NC_138962.1, forward strand.
TACACATGTGTAGCCTTCGAATCTCCTTTCCACACCAGCAGCCTGTGCATTATTAACAAACCAATGTAAATATTCACATTGCATATATCTCAACAACCCAAAAAAACTGAACACAGTTAGGAATATAGACTACTACGGAATGTGAATGTTAACATTGGATGTTTGCACAGTCACTTACTCATCGCCTCCATTTTTTTGTAAAGCTTGGACCTTTTGTTTGTCATGTTTGGACATCTTGGCCCAGACTTTGAACTTCTTGGTGAAGGATAATTTTTTTGGCTGCTTCGCTGCTGGGTGTTCCTCCTCATCTTCAACCATTTCGACTGGATGGGGCTGCTTTTGTCCAGGTAAGTCTGGGTATTGGAAGTCAGGCAGGCGATGTTCTTTGCGATCTTTTTCCTTTATACGCTTGACCCTAGAAGGTGGGCTGATATTGTGTTGCATTGGGCTAGGGGGTTGCCTTTCTGACATAGCTTGTGTGACAATGTGGACTGACTGGTCATCGTAAAGATCCTGAAGAATTGTTTTATCGCATTCTAAGTCGATGACCAGCTGCGTTAAGCGTTTGATTTCTTGATCCTTCTGCTCCATGGACTTCTTCATTTCGATATTCACGTTGGGCGGGTTGGACTGGTTAAACAATCTATGTTCAAGATCAGCTATGACTCTTGCCCTCAACTCCCATGAAAATTGAAGGTGTTTGTACTTTGCTTCCCATTGCCTGATGACGCCCCAAGCCTTCCGATTTTCTTGGATAAGGACATCAATGATATCAGGTTGGTTTGTGTCTGGTATTACAATAGCTCTGTCATAATGTTGGCTGCTAAATGGAATGTGAATGTCCTCATCACTGTCCTTCAGGTCTACTCCATCCCCAGAAAAGTGGGAGCTGCTGCCACTGTGTTGTTCTCCCTTGATGTCAGAAATGTTGGGACATTTTCTGCCTGGTTCATAAATTTCAGGCTCCACCTTCAATGTTTTACGCTTGAACTTCTGTAATTCTGTTGGGATTGCAAAGAGTTCACCGGCATTAACCTGGAAATGAAAAAATTATGTTAATTAACGCATATATTTGGGTGGTGTTATAATGTGAATGTTTGGATCACTAGTTGAAGGCCCTACCTCATTAAAACCCAAATCTGCTAAGGAGATGGTTTTCATCTTCTTCTGCAAAGCAGTCAGATCCCACTTCACACAGCGAGGAAAAGCATTGGGTCTGTGAGGTTGGAGGATGGTTGTGTGCTCACACAACCAGTACTTCAATAAAACAAGAAACGCATATTGTTATTTAGCATTTGCAGAGTAATGGTAACCTATGTGAACATTAATCACAGTGGCATTGTTGTGAACATCCCAGTAGTACATTATCATTGAATGTGAACATTCACATCTGCGAATCGTGAACGATGTGGCACTGCTGTGAACATTCACAGAGTTATGTTATGAGTCAATGTGATCAGTGACATTAACTGCTTCAGATGTGAACATTCACAGTAGTGAAAACATAATTGCCTACAGAGCAGTGTGGTAAACATTCAGAGTGGTACATTGTCATTGAATGTGAACATTCACACTGTTCACATTTGAATCACTGATGTGAATGATGACAGAAACATAAGTGCTTTGGCACTGTTGTGAACATGCACAGTAGTATGTTATGAGTGGATGTGATCGGTCACATCAGTTGGTCAGATGTGAACATTCACATATGTGAAATACAATTGCATATGGACATTCACATCAGAGGTGCAGATGCCAATGTTGACAGTTGGCTTAGATGAAAAACACTGGAGGACATTTCAATCTTATTATTGGAAAACATGGGTACTTACCATCAATAACATGACACAGCCGGTGACTTTTGCTGGATTTTTGTCATTTTGGGAAATAGACGATGTCAACATTGTCCTAATTTGCTTGGCCCAATCATATTGTTGCATGCTTTCTAGTGGGACCATATGTGCGTAGTAGCCCCATCCTATTGTCTCTCCGCTTGTTGAGAAAAAAAGCTTCTGGCAAGCATACATGCACACTAGTCGGGCAATTTCTTCGTTGTCATCTTTCTTTTTTCCTTTCAATGCCTCGGTCAAAAGGGTTTGTATCCATTTTGAAGTCAACCGGCTTACGTTTTTGCATCTTCTGTTTACAATGCCAGTCTTTGGTTTCGCACCGTATGTTATGTCCATTGGCTTGCTGCCACAGTCCACACCGAAAATCAGCTTGATGTCGCTGTTGTGTATTTTCATCTTCTTCTGCCCAATGTAGAAGGCATCTTCTGAAGCTTGGTACATTTGTAGTACATGCACAACAACATCATCATACTTCATGCATTTATCCAGGTCGATTTGATTGTTTCTCAATGCATCAAACAAATTCCAAAAAGGGGTTTGCCGAAGGCAGCGAAGCTGTGCTTCTGTGAACTTGGTGGTTTTCATTAATTTGACCAGTCCTGTCATATTAGATCTGTAGTTCACATGGCGCTTGTCGACATTGGTGCAAGTATTTGTTTTTGGGGTTTCTTCCTTCGCATGGGACTCATCTCTTTTTCTCTTTCCGGTTTTCTTGTGTGCGACGTCTGCAAAATGGAGCATTTAAAAAAAATTAAGTGAAGGCTCATGTGATTAGCATAGTCGAACAGATGTGAACATTCACAGCATTTCCACTGGTGTGCATGTTCACAGTTGTGTGCGTTGGTGTGAATCACCAGAGTTTGTGTGTGGTTGTGAACATTCACATACGTACATGAATGTGTATTTCGACTGTGTCACGACAAACACAATGAACATATCGTGTCAGTGTGTGGTAAACAATGCATTTTTATACAACCATGAACACCGTTGAAGAGCATGTATAAAATTTTCAGGCAATGTGGATGTTCACAGCATATAGGAGCAGGACCAATAATATCTGATTGTCCTAAAATCGTCAGGGAATGTGAATGTTCACAGCATATACCAACAGCACAAATAAAATCTGAGTCTCTTAAAATTTTCAAGCAATTTGAATGTTCACAGCATAGAACAACAGCACCAATAATATGATTGAAGTAACAAATTCATGCAATGTGAATGTTCACATAGTAAAACATTAACACCACCAACATCTGACTCTCCTAAAATTTCCAGGAAATGTGAATGTTGACAGCGTAGAACAAGAACACCAATAACATATGACTGTCCTACATTTTCAGGCAAATTTTTCAGACAATGTGAATGTTCACAGCCTAGCCCAAAAGCACCAATAATATCTGATTGAACTAAAAATTTCAGGCAATGTGAATGTTGGCATGGTAGAACATTAACACCGCCGACATCTGACTCTCCAAAAATTTCCAGCAAATGTGAATGTTGATAGCATAGAACAACAACACCAACAATATTTGTATTGTGTAAATTTCCAGGCAAATTTTACAGACAATGTAAATGTTCACAGTAGAACAAAAGCACAAATAATATCTGATCGAATTTAAACCTTCAGGCAATGTGAATGTTCACATCGTATATCATTAACCCCACCGACATCTGACTCTCCTAAAATTTGAAGGAAATGTGAATGTTGACAGCATAGAACAACAACACAAATACTAACTGAATGTCCTAAATTTTTCATGCAAATTTTCAGACAATGTGAATGTTCACAACCTACCCCAAAAGCACCAATAATACCTGATTGAACTAAAACTTTCAGGCAATGTGAAAGTTCAATAATATCTAAATGTCCTAAATTTTCAGGCAAATTTTCCAGACAATGTGAAAGTTCACAGACTAGCCCAAAAGCACCACTAATATCTGATCGAACTGAAACCTTCAGGCAATGTGAATGTTCACATCGAAGAACATTAACACCACCGACATCTGACTCTCCTAAAATTTCCAGGCAATGCGAATGTTCACAGGCTATAACAAGATAAACCAATAATATCTGATTGTCCTACAATGTTCAGGCAATGTGAATGTGCACAGTTTCCAACAACAAGAACAACAACAGAATTGGCCAAACTGTGTCAATGCCTGTGAATTTTCACAGCATACAACAACAACACCATTAATACCTGATTACGCAAACATTTTAACTCTATGTGAATGTTCATATCTGTTACCAACAGCAACAGAAAAAGAACTGGCCAAAATTTTTTTGAAACCATGTGAATGGTCACAGCATTGAACAACAACGGGGTAACATCTGGAATAATTTGATCATCAAACCATTTCCAAACAATGTGAATGTTCACATTTTTCAATAACAACAACTACAACTAGAACATTGTCGATTGTTGACAGTTGTGAACACAATGTAATGGCAAGTGTAATGTTTTTGAGTGCAAAAATGAAAAAATTTAGGGATTACGATTGAGGGGTTCAGAATAAATGAATGCTTACGTTTTTTGCCCATTTCGACGACAAAGATGTTGAGACGAAGGGACGATTCGACGAAGAAACGTATACAGTTTTCTGGGCGTACGAACGGCGAAGAAGATGATGAGACGATGTGACGATCGAACGAAGACAGGCTTCTCGGCGTATGGATGGGGAGAAGACGATGAGACGATGCGACGATGCAACGATGGAAGGAATACAGTCTTCGGGGCGTCGAGGCGATGTGGAATATGGTTTGGATTTCTGGACTGTAGAGGTACTGTGCGTGATTTCTTGCGCAAGAATAGAGAGGGGAAGAGAAACGGTTATTAGATTCAAAGAGAGAGAGAGAGGGGCGCGTGTTTTTTTAGGGTTTTTTTGGTCTTTTTGTATAAAATAGACCTAATGGAATATTATAAAACAGTATGGGTTTCCTGGAACTCCACTCTGAGATAATGGATTTACTAAAAAAGCTATACTGCATATTATTTGTCTATGATAGACCATGACATCACACTGCATATTTTTAAGGTATTATTTTCCACTTTTACAAAAATATATTTTTTATTATTTCTACTCTATGTTGCTACATTTTAACATTTTTTTTTTGAACTTCATCTATGGATGGATCAAATTTATACGGGTGCAAAATGATTGATCCGCCATACGAATTACATTCGTAAATTTTAAAATATTTCATCCTCATCTATCTGTCGGAAGACACGCATCCGTCCAAAATCAATTAGATTGGACAGATCCATGATCACACTTACTTCACTCAACTCTCTGTCTCTCTCCTTGAAATCTGTGGGCTATACAGACCTATAATGGCGTCAATGGCCATACTATAACAAGATCACAAACGTTTCCCAAATCCATAAACCACGACTCAATCAAATCCATCACAACCTTCGCATTTCTCTCTGGAGCAACAAGTTGCCGAAGCATCAGCACCAGCATTGCCATCAGAAGTGGCGATACCACTGCCTCCAGGCAGTTCAGCACCAGCATTGCCGTCTGCAATGGCAATACCACTGCCTCCAAACCCAGACCCAGGCAGTCCATTCAACAACGAGAACTGGCAGAATCCAATCCCGAGCTCAACTGGTCCAGCTCAGTCCCTTATACCGCTAGGGTTCGTGAACAAATGTCAAGTTCCTTATCTTGGTCCCTATGTCAAATGAGATACAAAAGGCATATCATTTCTATTCAAAAAGCAGGCACACAAGCTTTTAATAATATTGCTCAAAAAGTTTCCGCTACAATCACAGAACCTGATACCATTCCCTAAACATTTCAAAAATTTCACTCGTAACAAAAATTTAAAGATAAGATGAAATTAACTCAAAATCGAATAACATGGTCTGAAATAGGGAGCTACGAACTACAAAGAGAAAACTCCCCCACTACTTAAAAATCCCCAATCCCTACATATGATTATCTCATAACACCAGAAAACTCATTTCTTCTTTCCAGCCTTGGCAGCATCACCAGCCTTTGTCTGCATGGAACACGAATAATAGCAAGTAAGAAATGGGGGTTGTTAAATATTTAAAAAAAAAAAGAAAAAAGAAGTTACTGTAGAAAATATACTAGTACCTTCTTCACTCCACGGATTTTCTTTGTTCGGTTCTTCCTCTCCTTGAGCTGCTTCCTTGATTTCTCCACCTTGGTATCAAGTCCATTCTGCCATTGCACACCTCATATTAAACATGTGTTCGTGTTGTAATATGAATACATAAAAGTGAAGGATACATCAACATGAAAACATAGTCAATATCAATGGAGTTTTCTGCCACGTGAGAGAGAGACAGAGAGTAGACCATAAAAAGAACAAACAGTAAATGACCTTAAGTTAAAAAGAAAGGAAAAAGGCCTTACTCTTGAGCCAAGTTGATCAATGTCAAAAAGCATTTGCTGCTTTTAGGAATATAGCAAATCACAACTCTAATAATTTTCCCACCAGGTGATCAAAATGCTTATTTTATGGTTCTGGGAAAATGGCAACTGTATGATCAATGGGAGATTGGAAGACATGCAACTTTGAGAGAATATCCTGAGAAATTTATAACCTCTCTTTACTAAATGAGTAACCATCTAATAATTTATAACATCTTTAATACCATAGCAGAGCATGGAAACTCTTCTAAAGAAAACATAGCCAATGAGGAACAAATTAACAGAGCAAGTAGCTAGCAACCCAGGCTCCGTTTCTCAAAGTTATTCTTATTCAAGCTTGTGATTAACGAAAAAAGGTCGATATCCAACTGATTTTGGAAACCTATTACCTCAATGCAGCAGGCAAAACAATTCTAACTTTTTGGTTAATTTTAGCAATAAGTAATGACACAGGCACTGTTCAGTATAACAGGCAAGGGGCTCCTAGTACATGTTAAGCAAGTTATTTTGACTCTTGCATGCCAAGCAAGGAAGAAGTACAGGACATTAAAAAATAAGACATGGCATTTTTGCAACTCTATCTCACTCTCATCTTTTCTTTTCTTTTTTGAGTGACAACACATTCTTCTCATTGAGGCTTTCTATGTGCCATTAGAGGATCTGAGGACCACTGGATCCAAAGCTGAGCAACCCAAAAAATTATCAAGCCAATTTTGAATGTGCTTTAACCTCACCTCACTATGGTTAGCCTTAAACAGAATCAAAGTTTAACGCTGCCAACCCCTAAAATCCTAGAAACCAACTCAGCTTGTGAAAACCCCCCTTATTGAATCAATCATTTAGGAAGTATTCATTTGATACAACAATGCTCTGTTGCACCCAGTAACACGGTCACGAAGTTATAAGTCCAAAAGACCATGTTCACTTTAGTAATCAAGTGGAGAAAAAATATCCCGAAGGACCTGACATTCACAATTACAAAGACTTCACCAACTACAAATCATGCATCTGCAAAATATCATTTGATCTATACCATGCACATCAACACATCCCTTGGGCCAATGTCTAATAAATGTTAAATGAAATTCTAAAAGATGCATATTAAATTCCACACAAACGTGTACACACACACACACACACACACACTGTAAGAAAGGGGGGGGGGGGGGAAAAAAAAACAACAGTAGGAAACTAGGGAATAGTAATTGGATTAGTAATCCATGGGCCCCCACCAAGACCATGTTTGCTAGCAATCCCAGGCGACTATTATTCCCCCCAAATGGTGGGATTAGCATTTCCATGGGGGGTTTGGATTGCAAATCCAATGCCATAGATTGGTGGTTAAAAGAAAATGTTGATCCCCACTTTACAAAAATAACAAAGTTACCTTACTTTTATGTAATTTTGTAGATTTAATCCAAATTAAGTAATATCACCACACTAGTGTGCAAATAAACGCACTTTTATTTTACATCTCCAACCTAATATCACCCCACTAATAATCCCAATACATAATCCCACCCAACCTTATCTGCAAAACAAATATGGGCCATGGCCATGCAAAATGATCAGGCAAAGATATAACTTGAGTTAGCCCATCAAATGCAAACAAAATCAGGTCAGCTTTGCCTATTCCAACATAAAGAACCACAATTAGAACACATATAATGAAGAGGATGAAGAAGGGTAGAATGTGGATATTAGGCTCAGTTAAAAACTTCACTGCAACTTACCATTAACAAGGGGTTTAATAATCAAGAAGTCAAATTTCATCATATTCCAAAAGCCACAACATACAAACTAATCACTTCAGCAGAGGGATTAGCTATTTGGGATGTAATATTCCATGATATTTTTCAAAACCAGTGATCAATGCAAACTTAAATGTGCATTAGTGTTCAGTAGCTCAAAATAAACCAGTAGACAAAGAATCTTAGTCCATCTACCAAAAGCTAACAACTTTCTGATCCAAAATTTCCCTAGAAAACACTTGTCCATTATGATTGGCTCAAAATAAACCAACACAAAAGTAAATTTCAGTACACTTGCCTAATGTTTGTGTTATGATCCTAATTTCACTGGAAAGTTCTTATTCATTCCTAAAGTTATTCAATGAGAATTCTGTCATTACATAAAATGGACAAGTAATAGCACCATGGTGCCCAAATAAGTGGCTGATTTATGGCCCCATAGAAGGCATAACATGAAAATTTTTAAAACATATTCAATAAAAATGCATCACAGAAATGAAGAATTTGAACTTCTAATAAAATAAGACTGAAAGTGATGGAATGACCTAATAGGTACCACACTTGCCTCCATAGAAAGAAACAAAACACTTTAAACCTATGTTTGACAAGGAACATTTCCCCCCAAAATGTTAGGATCCTTTTGCATCGTGGGTTGAGAAAATAAGAGAAAAGAAATGAATGTGTTTTCTCATTATTATGTTTGGACAAGTAAGAACACAGAGTACATGACATAGGGATATGGGTGGGATTTCTTTTCTTTCTTTATATTTTAATAGGCAATCTCGGTATTATAAAAAAAAAAAAAAAACACACACACACAACCAAGTAGCTTGATACTCACCAAACCTCACCATTTTTTTTTTTTTTTTTTGTGTAAGAAATGAAGCCTATAAAACAAGAAACTTCTCTTTCTCCTCATTTATGCCCTAAATTATAAAACAAATTTTCTCTTCATTTCTTATCATTGCTAACCAAATCACTCAATCCAAACGGCTGTAAAATGTCTACCATGGAAAGCAATCAAAAGTAATTCAGCCCCCCCCCCCCCCCCCCAAAAAAAAAAAAAAAAAAAAACATATACGAAGCAAGTAAAAAATTTAGGAGAAAGACCATCGGCTTAGAGATTAAGATGTAACAACCAGTTTTCTAACAGAATGAATCCAAGCAATCTTAGACAACTGCATATGTAAACGCATAGAATGAAGAGCATGATAATAAATTTACCCTGATAAGCCTGTACTTGGGCTCATACTTCTTGGCGTTCTCAACAGAATCATAAATCAAACCAAACCCAGTTGACTTTCCTCCACCAAAATGGGTACGGAACTTGAAAACAAAAATTGCATTTGGGTCCTTCACCTCATACATTCTCGACAGCTTCTCCTTCAGCTCCGCCTTCATAATAGTAAACGAACCCAGATCAACAATTCAAATCCAAAACCAACAAAAGTATATACTAACTTGTACTAAAAAAAAACAGGATCTACCTTGGAAACATTGGGTCTTCCAGGATGAAGAACATCAATTATCTGAGGGCAGTGAAAAAATATTCAAACTGTATAAGTAAGGGTTCAAGATCTTCAAGTTTTTCGTCAAAATATATTATTATAGATGAAGAGAGAGAGAGAGAGAGAGAGAGTACGAATTGCTTCCTAGAGAGAAGCCTGTTGGTCATGAACTTCCTAGTACGGATAGTCACTGCCTTGTCCGCCATGGCTGCTATGTTAATTGGCTACAGACGGAGCAATACACAGTGGCAGTCGCCAAAATGTAGAGAGAGAGGCACCAGAGGAAAGAGAAAGAGAAAGAGAAAGAAAGCAAAACCCTAGAATTTCTATTTACGTTTTCAGAGAGAAGCCCTTGCTCGAGTAGTTGGATTCGGGTTCTAAAAGAGGAAGGTCCAGCGCGGAGTGTTCGATGAACTATGGACCACCCATCCGGAAATATGAGGCTAAGCCCATGGACAAAAAATCTGTTGGGGAACTGATTGAAAAGTATTATTAGGACGATGAGTGCATCCGCGAGTTCTTTGGACCAGATGAAAAAGTTGTGTTCACTTTTAATTGATCCAATAAAATTTTATGTTTTATGTTTTTAGCAGGGTTTTCATAAATAGTATGTAGCTTGAAAATTCGTTATAAAAAATTTGTCAATTGCCATTTTTTTAGCCATAAATTTAAAAAATATCACAGAAAACGTTATTAATTGTTATTCTTTAGCGACATATTTAGAGAATCATCATTAATTATGAATTTTTAATGACAAGTCTATAAAATCGTCACAAAAAGTCTTTAAGCCTGAACTTTTTGATTTATACAAACACTTGTTAGACTTAATGGTGTTCATGTCCTTATAACATGACCAGTGAGTAATTAACCTTTTTTATAACGACTGCAAATTGGGGTAGATCGAAAATTCAACTAAGGAATTGTTTTGGGTGTTTTAAATAAGTGCATTTTTTCGATAAAAAAGTAGAGGAAAAAAATATGATTATTTGGGATAACTTTTTTGATTTTTTACGAAAAAATGTTGTATAGAATAAAAAAATTACCATATTACCCCTAATAGCTCTAAAGTAGAACTGATAGTGATTGGGACTTATAGCCAGTACGGTGGGCAGCATCTCTTCAGAAGATGTATAGGAAAAGCTTGTCTCCATTCCGAAATCGGATTGGACGGTACTGTTCGACTCGTAGGGACCCACCACGGGTTCCTCTTTGATAATCGGAACCGTTCAGTGTGTAGAAATCGTCGAGCACTATATACTTGTAAGAAATCACATTGATTGGATATCCATAGATATCTCATCGGATTAGTTTTTTGTCAACCGTTAATTTGTTCACTGTCTATTTTTTTTACAAAACTGATTTGATCATATAGTTATCGATATTCGATCAACGTGATTTTTTACAGGCATATAGTACTCAACAAGTTTTACACATTAAATTGTTCAGATGGATAAAATGGGACCCGTGATGGGTTCCCACGGGCCAAACAGCACTGTCCTGTGTAAATTTTTTGTGCACCCATGTGTAATTTGTACCGTGAAAATAGATTGTACCATCACTAGTCATACATTCATGGCTTGTACTTTTTTTTGTAACAAATTTGTTTTTTTTAAAAAAATAATGATAACTTTTTGACTTTTTAATAATTTTTTGATTTTTTGTCTTTTCTAGAACATTCCAAACCAGCCCTAAATACACTCCTATTGAGGCATATACCATATGCACCAGTTACAATGTTTGTGATATTTAATTATGACTTATTGTAGTATTAGTTATGGCTTGATAATATATATTGTAATATTAGTTATGATTTATTATGATATTATTTTCATTATGAAAAGTCGTTGGCTATACCTTATATTATATTTGGTTATGACTCAATTTTCTTTTTGAGAAAATATCAATTTGAATGGAACTAACTCAGATAATTTGAGTCTAGAATTTTGATGTTGCGATTGTTGTTTACGGACAAATGTTACGTGGTGCCAAAGTTGTTAATATTGTACCGGAATAGGTTCATTTTTTTTAGGAAAATGTCTCGTAGCTCAAATTTTGTGGCTCAAAAGTGGCTCAAATGGCCAAAACGACGTCGTTTTGGTCATTTTTATATTGTTCTGTACTCAAAACGACGTCGTTTTGGCCATTTGAGCCACTTTTGAGCCACAAAATTTGAGCTACGTAGCATTGTCGTTTTTTTTATTGGCATGGTATCTATCGGTATCATATGTTATGGGATTTCGTTTCGGATTTATTGTAAAAATATTATATATGTATTAAAAATATTGTTTAATAACAAATAATTTAACAATATATATCATGAATCATAAATTTATATGTAAAAGAGATTTAAAAACATACTATGTATGCTAAATAATGAAAATTAAGATACTTCAAAGAGAGTATGAAACACAAATTTATACCATTTTAATATTACAAACCACTACCCAAGAAAAAAAAATTGGTAGGTATTTTTCGATATTTACCCAGTATTATATATTTCGTCCGGTACTGGTTGGTAGGCTGGTTCTGTTCGGTATTAACCGGTATTTTAAGCAGAAGGAAATTAAACTATGTAGGTTTCGTTTTTCTTCTGAAATAGTACGTATCGAACGATACTAGCCAGTATGATACGGTAATGATAACATTGCATGTTGCCAATTTTAGTGTAGTTTACATGGGTTTAATTCAAATAACTCCATAATTATTGTCTGTAAAATTTTAAAACTTGATAAATATATATTAACATACAAATTTGTATTTGGATTAAAAGCTTCACATATTAATTTTGTGCTAGGCTTGGATGGAGGTATTAGTTTAAGGCCAAGTTTGGCATGGCTCAAATAATTCATCTTTTTATCTTTTTATCATTACATCACCTCTCTATTTTTCTGCACATTTTTTAATAAAAAGACAAAAAGTACACTTATTTAAGTCATCCCAAACAACCCCTTGTATATTTACTTTACGGTATCAAATTACTTTCGATTGTCTCGTAAAATTTAAGTTTACATGCAACCAATAATAAATTGCCACATCATCATCTCACATCAAAATTTCGCTCATCTACCTTACATGATTACCACCACCTCTCTCTCTCTCTCTCTCTCATGACTTTGCTTTCTGCTTCCCTTCCTCTTGCTCTGTCCACCACCAACAGCCCACCTGTAACCACAGTTACCTTCCGACCATTGCTCACCTACAATCCCCAACATTGCTCACCTCTTTTTTTTTTTTTTTTTTTTTTGCCTCTCGTAAACCATAGATATATGCCATTTTAGTAGCTGTTGTTGCTCTTCTCTCTCTCCCTCTCTCTCTCTCTCTCTCTCTCTCTCTTTGTGCAGAGCAATTCCATTACAAAAGTTTATCCACAACTCTTCCATAGATATTTATGCTGTATTTGGTTGGGGGATTTGGGGAGGGATTTGGAAATGGAAAGGGAAAGGGAAAAGGCGTGTGAAACTATGTGAAATATAGGTATGTTTTATTCACATTTCACCTTCTTTTTCCATTTCCCTTTCCAAATTCCTACTCAAATCCCCCAACCAAATACATCATTAGAGTATTGACTTTCGGTTCTTCGATAATCTAAACCCAATCCCCAAATATTCAAAGCTTCATCGAAGAAAATGGAAGGAAATTCATATATGATAATGATGAGTTATCAGTATTTATATATTTAAATTGAAGATTCCGAAAGTGGGTTTGTAGGATTCTAATCTCTTCTTGGTGATGGCGATTTCAAAGACAAAGCTTCAATGTCATGCTTGATTTGCTCAAATACTGCAATTGATAATAGAGATTGACTCTGAGAATCCTTTGTTTCTCTAACTACCCATTGTAGCATTCTTTTTTCAATTAAGATTATAGGATTTACAAATCTATTATCAGAAAGTTCTATAATTGTAGATTCTAGATAGAGATTGACGATAACGGAGACAAAAAAGAAGAGAATAGAAAATCAGATGGGATAGAGGTGTAGTAAATTTTTTATATGGGTCCCAAAAATAGCTAATGTGTTGCTGAATCAGTGGTTGTCCATACATCACTTCTTTACGAGACAACCATGAACAACTTAATCCCTTACTTTATATATATTGCCATGAGTTTACTAATAACATTCTATTATTTACTTTAGACCCTCACTTCTTTGAATCTTCATTACCAAAATTCCTCCCTGGATTCTTTTTCTTTGGATCCCCGCCATAACTCCAAAAGTACCCCTCAATTTGAACCCCACCAATTACCACAAGCTTATTGGCAACTTTCCTTCTTTGCCACCGGCACCACTCTTGACGACCCTTTGCAACCTTTTACTACTCTCTTCTGCCACACTACCATTCCAAGCTCTTTCTGCCACATTTTTTGTACTTCATTGCCGATGAAGTCGCATTTCTAGTGGCTTTCTTGAACCATTTATTTGTAACCACCACCCTTTTTGCAATTTACCCAGGTTTGGTTCAGCAGTTTGTGACCGAACAACTATCATTTGTTCGGTAGCATATGTCCGAACTATTGCTATTTGTTCAGTGGTCTACATTGCATAGATTTGGTTTGACAATCTATGATCAAACCACCAATATTTGTTTGGTGTTGTATGCCTGAATTAATACCTTTTGTTCGACACTGGTTTTTTGAACCAGGCTTTACAACTTCAATCTCTCTCTATTGTATCCCTTTTCGAGCCAAGTGCTAACAATCCATGCCATGTGAAACCCTAGTTGCAAAGAGAAAGAAATAGAGAATCTAGATCACAATTGATTATCAATCAGTTGAGAGAGAGATGATGGAGCTTGGCTATGACGATGGTTGGTGTGGATGGGCTAATAAGTGACAAGGTGGTGGAGGAGGGACATAGGAAAGTTGAAGAGGGGTGGGCAATAGTGAATGGCGATGAGAATGAGGAGAATTGTTAGAATGCATCGGGCGCAGTTGTGGTGGCTAAAGGTTAGGGTTTTTAGAGGTTAAGATTAGGGACAAAAATGAAATTTTGTGTTAGGATAAAATTGTTAAAAAAAAAAAAGGTCCAAAGAAAGTCTTGGGTGCTGTTAGCAGCACTATATCGCTATCTCATCTTATTTTGACCCAATCACAATATATATATCTTAACCTTCACAGATCACTTAGCTCTCTACTTTCTATTTTTTCTCTGCTTGAAGCCTCACATTGTATGCAACTAATTATAGAACTTACATATATATATATATATATACACTAATGGTTGAGCACACTATTAACATCCAACATCTTCTTGGGGTCCCGTTCGCCCCTGTTGACTTGCTTCGGGATTTACCTCTGCCGACTTGTACTGATCGCTGTGGTGAGCCCCTTGGGTGCCTTCCATTGTGCCTTGCCGATACCTGTCCCCTATTCTGGGCACCAACATCGATGATCATGGGTGATGATGGAGGTGTTGGATGCAAAAATTGGGTTTGTACCACGAACTTCATCATGATCAGTAACTCTGCTACTTTGTTAAATAGATCTTTTACCTCCGCATTGCAGCGTAGACATCGGTCCTTTCAAACTTTGATATCGCTCATGTTGTAATACTTATATTAGCCCTGATCTTGTGCCCTTCCATTGCCCCTCCTCCTGCCGTCCTCCACCTTTGAATTTTGGCCGTTGGTGGCATCGTTTGCTTGTGAATCTCCTTCTTGATTTTCTTCAGAGTAATGCTAGGTATAGCGATCCCAGTTTTCCCTTCATTGTTTAATTGTATTTCAGACTCGGTTCCGTGGATGTGTTGTTGTCTTTTTCTAGTTTCCATCCTTTACTCTTTGTATATGAGTCTTGGGTCGTGTTGGGTAGGTTTAAAACACGTTGGTTGTGTTTGGAAACCAAGGGTTAGTGTCCATTAAATTTTCATAATGGTTCATTTAATATCCTTATTAGTGGTTCATTTAATATCCTTATTAGTGGTTACAAACTTGTTCATTTAATATCCTTATTAGTAGTTCAGTTACTACCCTTATTAGTGGTCCATTCATATTCAAACTTGTCCATTCATATTTCTAACTAGTGTTCATTTAATTCTAGTTAGTGTTCACTTAATGCTAGTTAGTGTTCATTTAATTCTAACTTGTCCTTTCATTTTCCAATTAATGGGCTTTAATAACAACCTTTCAATATCACTTGTTCATCTCCCTTTTGATTTCAAAACCCTAGAACCATCTTCTCTCTCTCCCTACACACCTTCTCTCTAGGTTTTCATCTCCCTCTAGTGTAAATCTAGACTAAGTCCTTTGTAAGAAAGGTAGAGTGGGTTGAGGGCTTCTTGAAGTTTGGCGATTTAGAGCACTTTGGTTTTTGGCCTTCATCTTCTCCATTTGAGGTAGGGATTTCTTTGTTCTTTTTCAATACTCCGTCTATAGATAGACATGTGGTAATTTTGTATTGCATGAAAATCAGATCCATGTTGGATTTGTTTGAAAATCATGAGGGGAACCTAGGGTTGGTTGTTTGAGAATGGTTTTGTTATCACTGACTGTGGTTTGGACTAATTAGAGAGTAAAATTAGTATGTTATTCTTGAAAGAAGAGAAAGCCCTAAATTATATTTTGATTTGATAAAGTAAAAAGGATTTACGGTTAAACAATGTTAGTAAATTTCTATTGTTAATATGAGTTGTGTAGGAGGTGTTAACAGTTAAGGGATTAATTATGGTATTGGGGTTATTTTGAAATGAACATATTGAATCAAGTTGGGTTATGGCTTATTATCCATGGAAATGATTTTGTAAAATGAAGAGAATGTAATCGGTTTTGTGAAAAGGGAAAAGTGTTTTTGGAATAAGTGATGGAACATGTTGACTTAAGAAAATTATGAAGTTGATCTTGAAAATGGTAAATGAAATGTTAACTCTATGTGAGTCTCGGAAAATAAATTTGAGAATTAAACTATTGTATCATGAGTGTCGAATACACACATTTGGGGGTTTTATCCTTACCCATCGTACTAGTGTCGTTGTTGGGTTTAAGGTTTGCTTGAGAGTTGAGTCTCTTTTATTAGGTGTACTGAATACATGCATCTAGAGGTTTTGTCCTTGGTCATCGGTGGAGGATGACATTGGTGTGTTGAATTGTGATGTATGCGTTACACTTGTGTTGGTTAAATATTATTGAATAGTTTATGTGTATGTATTACACTTGTTATTGATGCTTTGTTGTATTGAGGAATTTGTATATGATAATTGTTTACATACATTGTTTTGTGTGGGAGGAGATAGGGGATGTACTCCACGGTTTAGGGGAAGATAGGGGATGGACCTCTAAACCGGAAACTGTTTGACATTGATACAGCACTACAATGTGTATCATTTGTGAAGTATAGAAGTGTTTTTGTTTGATATTGATACAACACCAAAATGTGTATTATTTGTGAAGTATGGAAGTGTTTTTGTCTGAGATTGATACAGGACTAAAATGTGTATCTATTATGAGGTATGAAATGTTTGAAATGAGTTATTATCTCGCTTATCGCCTTGGCATATCCTTAGCTTACTGTGCATATAGCCGGCAAAGCAGAGTTTTAATTGTTATCGTCAGTGTATCTAAGTATGTTATGGGTTGCGGTGGTTACAGTTTTGAAAGGCCGAGCTGCCTCATTTGTGGATTATATACATGTTGATGATTTGTTATTTCCCTTTTATTTAAGGCATGCATGTATTGATATGAATGTATTGGGAACAAACCAAAATGCCATTTTGAGATTTTGGAAAGTGTGAAGGAAAATGGGGTATTTGTGAACATGTTTTCAAAAAAGGTCATTTTGTTGTAAGTACGGAAAATGGGGGAAGAGTAATGGGCTTGGTGAAATTGTTTTTCTAAAATTGTTATAGTCATGAAATTTTGGAAAAATGGGTAATAAAAAGGAAAGGAAAAAAGGTGAACCGCTTATAGCGTCGAATGAAATGGCTGTTTTCAAGAAAAGTTCATACTTATGTATATTTTGTATAAACTGCCACATTACTATTCTAGTATGAGAATGAACATTCATGATCATAGCTATCTGTAAGTTGTTATTGTTGGAGATCATGTTGAGATCCCTACTGGACTATATGTTCATCCCACGTTGTTGAATCTTTTTCAGGTGATAGCCAGGATGTTCTACAAGGTTTTGGATCTTCTTATTTGTTGGCCACAGGGCCTCTTTTGTGTTGGCGGAATGCCATTTATGTAAAAGGGTTATACCCTTCTTCTTGCCTTTTAATGATGTAAGCCCAAGTGCAATTTATTTAGTGTTCTCATGTTGTATTTACTTGCATACGAATGAGAGCAATGTTATTCACTTCTACAAGTTGAATATACGAGTTTATTTCCGCATGTTATCTCTGAAATGGAATTAAGTAAATGAAATTAGTAATACTTCGAGTAATAAAAAGTGGGGCGTGACACTAGGGATCATGAAAAAAATATCATGAAGATGATCATGAAAGGTTTTTCACCTTTGGATAACATATACAATAAAACACCATACACTAATCAAAGGATGAAAATTTTCATGATACATTTCATGATAATTTTTTCATGATCCCCAGTATTATTCTTTTCTTCACTGTCCTGACCAGCTCCTATGCCAAGCACTACTACAAAATCATAAATAGATCATACTTTTTATGTGTGATGCATGTTATTTAATCACATGTTTTAAATTTTGTCAAAGTGTGATATTTGGGAATGTGATTAAAAAGGGTTATTTTTAATCATACATTTTGAGTGTCATTAAAAGATGATTCCATCACAAGTTATGTGTGTGATAATAAATATCTAGAACACACTTTTTACGTGTGATAATAAACATTTAGATCACACTTTTTATGTGTGATGCATAACTAATAAAATCTGTGATAATAAATATTTAGATCACATATTTTAAGCGTGATTAATATCTAATAAAACATGTGATTAATAATGAGATAAGATCACACGTTTTATGCATTTCTCATTATAGTTAATGCATGTGATAAAAAAAAGGTTTGACATATTTGAAAATAATCAATATTATTTTTGTATGCATTTGAAGAATGTAATACACGCTATGTACTATCCTTTAAATCACAACCACATATTGAATGGAATAACGTCATATATTTCATAAATAAAAGTTGAATGTTCAAAAGTATATACATAGGAATTAATAATAATAAAAAAATAACTGTGATTACATATATCAAAAAAATAAAAAACAAAAAAATTTGAAACACAAAGTCCTATAATTCTTTGACCATATTTTGTATCTCTCTAATACAATTTTTGACTTGAAAAATGAAAACACAAATTAATTCAGAGGTAAAATTTGTCTCTTCTTTAGAAATAATTTTGGGCTAAAGGCAAAATAAAGGCAATAAATTCACAAAGATGTGTGTTGGATCAAAATAATTGAGATAATGTGATTATTATGCATTTTGACTAAAAAATAATTTCTGGATAGTGACACATGTGAAAGAAGAATAAAAATTGGATAGTCAACGTATTTTTTTGCTACTTTTTTATTTTATTTTAATTATCAGCAAAAGAGAATTTATTGATGAGAAAAAGATACACAAGATAAAATTTTGGATTTAAATTGCATCATTGTCAAAGCCATACGTCCCAACTATGTTGGCACCCATGGCAAGACCAATCATATGCATAATCCAAAATGACAGCAGAAAATTGGCGAGGTTCCAATTCAATAACAGACAAGCCTCCAACCAAACAAGATATAAACAAGCACACAAAAAACAGAGGCTACCTAAGCCTCAAGCGAAACATGCTATAAAATTCATTAATTTAAGTGTATAAGCCAAAAATCTTAAAAATTACCTACTTGAGAGAAGAGAATGACCACCCATCTACAATATAGTCATAGAGCTTGATCTTTCATCGAGTGCTTTCAACCTCAAGGTGCACCTGCTTCAAAATGAAAAATTAATAAATTGATTGCTCTATCCCCATATTCACATAAAATAAATTAATTTCTTGATGAATATTAAATAGCAACTCATTAACATAGACTACTAATACGTTTTTAGTTGTGTCAACCCAATAGGACATGCAAACCTTAACCCAACTAGTGACATCTACAAACATGAAAATTCACATGAACACATATACATATGTATAAACAAAAACAGAGTCGATGACAGATCTGCATTGTGATGCTAAATACCTAAACATATGTATATAAGCATTCATGTAATTATGCATTGATAGGACGATATGTACACAATGAAGATCAAAGATAGTCTCTGTGTGTGTGCGCATGAGATGGGTGAAACGCATGAGAGGTGAGCTTACTCTGCTGCATTTGAGAGCTCCGAGAGACCTTTTTCGTGGTAGAGTTAGGGTTTCTCTGCGATGAATCGCGCAAATTGCTGAGAGAGAGAGAGTAGATAATGTGTACGCAAATATAGAGAGAGTGAGATGATGCGAGCGAGAGATTAAAAGATCGAGATAGAGAAATAGAGAGATCAATCGATTGAGAGAGAGAGAGAGAGAGAGAGAGAGAGAGGTTGAGCGAGCCAAGCTAGGGCAAAACTAAGGAAATGGAGCAAATAAATAAAAGAAAATAGGAGAAATAAATGTTAAATATAAACTGAAGCTTTTTCTTTTCTTTTCTTTGGCGACGACCAAACAGGCAGTCGCAAAAAAAATAATCGCAAGAAGTCAATTTTCTAATAGTGTAAGGATGTGGGAATATTAGAATATTAATTTATACTAGTGAGAGTGGATGCGTGCAAGGCACGCAACCTAGTGCCCATTATAAGTGTCTGCTATAAGTGGTAGAAGTTTCCTTAATTGTTGTTCATTGTTTTATTTATTAATTTTTGTTTGGAATCAAAGTGAAAATTAAGAGAAGAAGGGGAAAAATATTACATTAAGAAATTCTAAAGTGAAATGTTAAAGCAATGAATACCACACCTATAAAAGAAACCCAAAATAATTTAAAAAATACCAATAAGAGTAGGACATCTGTACACTAATAAATGTAAACAGTACACATTTCTAAATTCATTCCAATCATAAAAACCATCTTAGGGAAGCCTATATAAGAAATTACACTGTTTAAGACAAGCCTAATTTGTAGAAAATAATTAGTAAAATCTCCTAATCTGTAGATATGTTCTTTAATCAAAGAAATGAGAACAATGAAGAAAATATATAAACAAAATAAGATACGAACATTGTAGAAATGAAAATTGAGAGGGTAATTGATAAGTAAATTGGGCCGAGCTGAGTAATGGGCCGTTCGATGGGCCATGGTAGAAAAGGGCTTGGCAAGTGGACTGTAGTAGTAGCGCGGTCCAAGTGGAATGACAGTTACCACGGTCGGAGTGGAGTTAGCCCAGTCATAGTGTTTGAAGCCAAGGTATGATGGCTTCACACGGTGGACCTCGCTCTGGTTAGCACGGTCGTAGCAGGCCGTAGATTAGCCCGGTTTCGACAGGCTACCGAGGTACAACTGAACGAGAGCCAAGCTAGCTTGGCGTTTTGCATTGGAGCACCAAGCTTGGTTAGCTCGATCTTAAGTTAACACCCAGGTTGGAGTATGCATAACCAGGGTACAGGCACTGAAGGGAAGATCTGAGCTGGGTTAGCTCGGTCGTACTACCATCCAACCGGGGTAAAACCATCTCACTTGGTTTAAGCAGTGAGGGGGGTGTTGAAGGATAAGCATTATCTTTCAGGAGTGTGATTCCTAGGAGGACTCTGCATGGAGGAATAAGAGTCCTACTAGGATTATGCCACGCAAAACCTATAAAAGCTCATAACATCACCTATGGAGAGGTAATACAACTTTGATTCCTGAATTCACAGAGCTTTTGTGTCTATTGTCTATTGTGCTGACTTAGGCATCGGAGGGGTTTCCGACACACACCCACCGGCTAGCTCACGTTTGTGTTATCAGGTGGCAAAGCGACGACGTTTCGAGGAGCACAAGCTTGATCAACAGGATCATACGAGAAAAGTTATTTCGTGCTCGTACAAAAATGATGAATTTATATTTATCAATGACAAGTAGTGTAAAAATTTAGCCTAGGCATAACCATTATGTTTATCCTTGGGGCTAAAATAATGAAAAACTATTAACTTCCTTTGCAGATTCACAATTTATGCAAGATGGGTTGCATCTATAGAGTCAATCCTTCAATTATTTGCTCAGAAAATGCTTAGAAAATACTCTAACTAAATGAAAATTACAAGCCCCTTTAACAGCCATTTTTTTTCCTTTTCAACTTTTTTTGAGGATGTGCTATTAGAATCCATTTTAAATTATACAACAGATGGAAAATTAAAGAGTATTATCTAGTTAGATGATGTACTACATCATTAGAGTACATTTTTTTTTTTCAAACAACAAATTTGAAAATTATTCTAAAAGATGAAGACTATTTAAGCTATTCTTGGTTATTACATGGTTAAATGTTATTTAGTTTTCCAACCCTGGCAATCTTTTAGGATCATCCCAATGACCAATGGTACTTTCAATCGAGGGGTACTTACGTGTAGGTCCTAATAAGTGAACTTATTGTCTAATAGGTCCTATGGGAAAAATTTGTCATAAAAAAACGTAACTAATTGTATGTTTTAGCGACAATTTATAAAAATCATGACAAAAAAGTCACTAATTGTCAACTTTTAGCGATATATATAAGAAATTGTCATAAAAAAATTATTTTTAGCGACAATTTTACCAAGACTTATTTTCAATAGGACATGATGGGAATTAAGTCCAATTATTAGGACCTATTGATAGTTTATCCTTCAATCAAATACCTTCCACCAAAATCAAGCAAACAAATCAATCAAACCAAACAAGCCACTATGCATTCAATCAAACACTTTTCACCAGAATCAAGCAAATAAATCAATCATACCACACAAACCACCTCAAGAATTTCAATTTGTATTCAAGGCAAAAATTTATGCAGTAATGACTAGGTTATAGGTACATGATCAAAATGTGAACAATTAATTAAGTATAAAAAGCTACACAAACCTCTTGTGCATTTTTGCCTTTACTAACTGCCTTATTCTTGTTATTCTCTAAAATGATGTGCCCAAAGTTGGTGTTTGGTACATCTTTTATAATGTACAACTTCATAGGGAAGCTTCCACTCCACTTATCTTGGTACCAACAATTCATATCTTTACGGAAGTCAACCGAGCCAGTCATTTTGCAACACAAAAGAATTGGCCACTGGAACATATGTCATATGGACTAAGCAAACACAAAAATCCAATAATAATTAAGAAAGATTTCACATAAGAGAAAATGTAGATATGATGATTCTTGTCATTTTCCCTCAAGCCATGTTTCTATTGCTGAGGGTGAGAAAAAGGAAAGGGAAATAAAATTACTTGAATATTTTTCATTTGTTAACTACACAAAAAAATTGAATTTTTTTAGAAATTCCTATTCGTTTTCTTCTCATTTTTTTAATGAATGAAACCAATATCATTATACAACTTGCCAAAGATACTAGCCAATGCCATTAGAAACAAAACCAGAGAAGCTAACAGCTTGTATGGATTTTGAAAAATCTTGTGTCTAGCATGATCAAACAACAAAGATAAAAACACCATTCATAACCAGATACATATAAAAACACAAAAATAAAATCTACAATAAAAACCAGTCAAACAAACAAAATACATATGAAATGATGGAATAAATATTACCTCATTTTGACTAATAAAATCCTAAATCAATGAGCAGATTAGGATCTGAAATGAAATGAACAAAATTCGATTTAGAAGGGCTGATTTCAACAAAATGAAGAATATTAGAATAGAAGAAGAGAAGAAAAAAGAAAGGATATGTTGGAAAATTCGTCTTGAATTCTTCAGTTGGTGGTCTTTGAGTCTTCAAAATTTGGCGATGATTGTGTCTATGTAGAACAGAAATTTAATGCTTCAAGTCGCGTTACTTAGTCACTTTCCTAAAGACAATATTTGCACCCACAAAAAGGTGTGCAGGGGGTTACCACAATTTTGCCTCCAAGATACAATAAGGTTTGATCTAAAGGATCAAGTCTACTGACGTCTGCACTGACGACAGTAAATCAGAATACTTTTGATATAATCAAGAAAATCAAAATACTGATAATCAAATCTGCAGAACTTGATTACCAGTAAGAAAAGTAGAAATTTGCTTAAGAAACTCTTAATTGAAAACTCAAAATCAAAAGGGAGAGAGAGAGAGAGAGAGAATTACAGGAATGAATTCTGAATTTTTGGATGGAATGAAATGGCTGATTTCGTAGCCTATTTATAGGCCTTGATGCACTTGATCGAATGGTCATGTCCCTTGATCATATCCGATCAGATCTGACCGTTGGATCGACAATCTACAGTGCAGATAATTCTCACACCGAATAGACGCTTTGACTAATCACACCTAATCACGATCGGGTGCCATCTCATCCATACGATCATGTGTATCTCCAATCAACGACTATGATCAACCCGCTCCAGATCGGATACACAACCGTTTGATCAGTTGGTTGACTCATCGCCAACGGACGACACGTCATTACCAAGTGGAGCTGATTGTATTTCATGTCACCCATGCCACGTTGGATCCACGTCATTACTCCAAACCTGTCTGATGGAAATAGGAAAGCACCCTCATGGCGCCTTGTGCCGATGTGTCCGTGCCAAGTGCACAGTGCGCTATCAAACGCCACATAGCCCACTGTTTAAGCCATACGCGCGTGTGCTTGTGCGGATGGTGCGAAGCACCATCCTTGCGGTGTGGATGCATGCATACTAGCTTTCACTTCACAATTCCATATTCAAAGGAATATTCCATGTAGCACTTTATTAAGTGCTCCATGTATTCCTCTCTTTTCGATGTGAGACAAAGCCCCAAGTTTATTTCATGCTTTCTAAAGAAAAACATGGAAGGTTTTTAAAACACCCAAAAATAAACTATAAATTTGAAACCCCATTTTGAAAATTCCCCAATATTCATTCACTATTTTCAAAATATCAGATGATGATTCTTGGTTCACTTGGCAGCCTTATACATAGGTGAAGATGTCTTACGATTTGAATAATTCACTTAGTGAAGACATCTCAAAGTTAGTCAAGATGGCATAGTAGACTTTGTCTTTGAACTAGCGATCTTATTCGACTAACCAGACATGTCTCATGCACAGTACAGGTTACCTCAAGTATTCAAACAAATCGACACATGGATTGGCCTTGTGTCTATATCCTGTTTCATGAGCGCTCTAGAGTCAAGCCCTTGGACTCATAGGAAGCGGCACCACCTCTTACACTCACATAGGTAAGCTTATTGAGAGTACTCCTGTAATTTACAGTACCCTAACAACTCAGTTGTAAGCTTATTAAGAGTTTGCTAACTCATCCTCTTCTTTTCACATTACAGGTACCAAGCACTTCAACCTTGGGATGAAAATGAAATAAAACTAAGTGCTTACAATCACGACATATGGTGTACTTGGGCTTATTGAACTCAAGACTTGATGTTTCTTCAAGCGTTGAGTCGAGTTTTCACCAGGAGTGATTATGTTAAGTGGGCTAAAGACCCATCCCCTTTGATGTTTTCCACACCAAATCCCTTGCAAGTCCCTTTGTTAAGGGGTCAACCAAGTTTTCACTTGACTTTACATAACTAATGGTAATCACACCTTCTGTGATTAACTGCCTAACATAGTTATGTCTCAGTCCTATATGCCTGGACTTTCCATTATAGACATGGCTATAGGTTTGTGATAGAGTTGTTTCACTATCACAATGCAAAGATATTGGTGGCATAAGTTTTGGCCATATCTTAATCTCTAACAAGAGATTCCTTAGCCATTATGCCTCTTTGCTACAAGAAGCCAATGCTACAAACTCTGACGCCATGGTTGAGTCTGTTATGCATGCTTACTTCCTAAAACCCCAAGAGATAGCTCCTCCTCCAAGACTAAAAATCCAACCACTCGTGAGCGAGTGATCTTCACGGTCAGTTATCCAACTAGCATTCGTGAATCCTTCCAGCACTGCTGGATAGCCATTATAGACTATTTCATAGTCTATTGTTTTTCTCAAGTACCTAAGTACTCGGTTAACAGCATGCCAATGCATACTACTGGGATTACTAGTGTATCTACTAAGTTTTCCCACTGCAAAAGCAATATTAGGTCTAGTGCAAGTCATGACATACATTAGGCTACTTATTACTTTTGAGTATTCTAGCTTATCAACAGCTTTTCCAGTATTAGGATACAATTTTAAATTTGAATCAAAAGGTGTAGACATGTGTAGACCGTCCGAACTTCCACCGCGCTCCCTCATTTTTGGAGAGGGCGCGAATTGGGGTTCACAGCTACTATAGTTCGGACTCTTGTCACGGTTCTGAATCTAATCTCACAAAGTGCAATGTAAGACTGATAAATCACCAAAAAGTCCAAATCTGGCAATTGGTTTTGAAAAATCAATTTTGAATGAAAAAGCGCCAAACATGGACTTCTTTGCTAGATTACAGAGTCGCCACCTAAATATTTTATTTTAAGAAATTTAGGAAACCCTGACTCGTGCCAAAGGCCATGTGTCCGTCATCACCAAAGTTACCTCGGCTCGGGAACTTGGGTACTAGAGGGGAAGGTCCTGAAATGAGCACCCATGCTCGCCCGATCAAAGGATCGGCCTCTACTAATCATGATATATTGTTTTTGAAAACACATGTGTTCTTATTCTAATTTGTTAGCTAACTTACTATGTGATGCGCACAACATACAAGTATAGACTAAATCACTCGATTTGGAACAAAACATCTCATGTTTGTTTGTGAAAATGGTTTGAAAGTGCTATTCGCAAGTAGGCTAAAGCACGGATTTGCCACTCTCAAGTGGGCTTTAAAACAACGTGATTTTGCTACTTCGCAAAGTGGGCTTAAAACGCACATTTTGATGAATTGTTCTAATTTAAGCAATAAAGCCTTCATCCACAAGCATTCACGCAGTTATAGCAATTAAGCAGATAGCCTCATGGCAAGCATGCTATCATGGCAGTCACTTACACACATGCAAGGATGCTAAAGCGAAAACACTTACAGTGTACTCCGAGCCAAAACAGAAAACTAGTTAGAAATCAATACATGATCCTAACTATGTAAGATGCCTAATGCAATGCATGCAAAATGCAAGGAGACAGGCTCGGCTACCTAAGATGGCATATGAATGCAACACTTGATAACATGCTTTGAAACACGTATTCAAGTAAGTGTATTGAAATACAATGCAGTTTGTATGATGCGCCAAGCCCGATGCATGCAATACAAATGAATGATGTAAACATGCATAGCATAAGATATGCTAATCGAAATATCCCCTAAACTAACCATTAAAAACTGATAAGTAAAATGGAGAAAGAAGTGGGGGTTGGAAGACACGCACACACACACGCACCCTTATTACAACATTTGCCCTCTCGACAGAGGGTCCGAATGAATTAGCTAAGCTAATTTAAGCTAACTAACCAATCTAATTAAGCTAATTAGATTAATTATTACACAATAAAATGAATAACTAGTAAACTACTTACTAATTATTACAACACTTAATTATTTAACAAACTAATTAATTAAATTACAAATTTAAGATGACTAACAAGTAAAGCTAACTACAAATCAAACTGCCTCAGCTCAGTTCCAAGAGGTTGAAGATGCATACTCGGTTAGCGTTCGCTCGGAAATCCATTACCATGCTGTCAATTGCCTTTGTTTGTACTTGCCTTGGTCTTTGAAAATTGTGCCAACCTCCAGACTGCCCTTACTTCAACACAGGGATCTGCTGGTGAGCTGCCAGCCAGAAAAAGTGGCTGCCAGCCACTAAAACTGGTCGGTCGGCTGGTAAATCTGGCTGTCGGCTAGTTAAACTGACTGGTCGGCTAGTTGCTTTTGCAGGTTGCTAGTTTTGCTGCAACAGAGAACAATAGAGGCACATCAATGTATTTCTAAGACAATGTATGTATTACCACACTCTTTATCATGTCTCAAGCTCAAAGGAGCGTGGCGCTCGGCTTTCAAGCCACCAACCAAGCACCTCAATGCATGATGGCCGGGGACCAAGCTTACACCATGTTGATGAATGCACAAACAACACACAAGAGAGGCTCCACCCTATCATGCTTGATCAAGAGTGTTAGCAACCAAGAAATGCATCACGTTTCATCACTTTGAGTATGAAACATGCCACATTCCTTGTGTTTGGATTAATGTCTGATCCAAACACATGCAATGCAACACACATATACTTATCTTTCAATGTTAAAGTGGCATGCACAAGACTCTATCATGTAATGCATGCAAGACATGTTAAGGGGTCAAGAGCACTAAAGCAAGTGAAGAACATTACACGTGAGGCATGCACTATAGATCTCAAATGGTCAAACCAGCTATGGACAGACCTAAGATGCTCCAAAATAGTGGCCAAAACACACTAAAACTTAAGCACAAAAAGCAAGAAATGCATGCTCATTCATTTGCTTGCAAGCAAGGCACAAAGCTTAACTTTCAAACACATTGAAAGAGTGATATATATGAGGGCATGACAGATGTACAAGCACTGAAATCATATGCCAAATGATGACATATCATGCAAACAACACAAGTATAGCATGTTAGGGTCCTTAGAACTCAAAGCTAGTCAAGGGCTTTATACAAGAGCCATGCAATACATAGCCTAAACAACCAAACCAGCTCTGGACAGAGCTCAATCATGTCAAAACAAAGGTTACAACATGTTGAAATTGAAGCTCAAATAGCAAGAAGTGCATACTCATGTATTGGTCCATAAACAAGGCATAAAGGCACAACTCTCAAAGCCATAAAGAAGTGAAATATGTGAGAGTGTGACTACACTATATGCTCTGAAATCATGTATAAAATGATGCCAAAACATGCAAACATCGCATGCACAACATGTTAAAGGCCCCAAAACTCAAAGCTAGTCAAAGCCTTTTACACTACAACCATACTAAGCAATGCTCAAATGACCTTAACCATTCAAAACAGACCTAAGGCAGGTCGAAATAGCAACAAAAACATGCTGGACTTGTAGCATAGATGGCAAGAACAATATGCTCAAGTATTGGCTCACAAACAAGGCATAATGCCCAACTTCTCAAAAGTATTGAAAGAGTAATTTAAGTGGAAGTATGGAAAACATATAAGCTCTGAAATTACATATTAAATGATGCCAAATCATGCAAACATCACAAATAAGGTATGCTAGGGGTCTCAAAACACTAGACTAGCAAAGCCAACTATGCCATAGCTGTACAAAGCAAGCCCCAAGAGGCCAAGGCCACTCAAAACAGTCCTAAAGCATGTCAAAACAATGCCAAAAACATGCTGGAGTGGAGCATACACATGCTAGAATGAGAAGCATGAAGCATGAAGCATGTTAGGCCAATAAGTAGGATTGCACTACAAGTGTAAGATGCAAGAAACCAATGACCAAACCAATCAAAAACAGAGTTATGGAAGGTCCAAAAAGCCACAAAAACATGCTTGGACTAAGCTTCAAAAAGGGAGAAATACATGCTCATGTATTAGGCCACCAACACAAGCAAACAAGAATACAAGAAGAGGAGATCACCCTCTCCTATTTGGGGCCACAAGAACAACTTTTTACCATTGAAATTCCTCTGAGTTTCAGTGGTTAAAAGGCCAAGCAAAGAGTGATTCAAAAGCTTAAAGAGGTGGCTCAAAAGGCTTAACAAGCCAAAGAGCAAAAGAGGGGAACCACCCCCCTAACCACACAAGGCTCAAACCAATATTTTAAAGCCTTAAAAATAGAGTTATTAAGAGGCTAAAACCAGCCTTAAAGTAGCATGCAAAGGTGACAAAGCTCTTAATCAAAACAAAGCTTAAAAGGGACAAGTGTCTCACCCTTGAAGAACAACAATAAGACAGCAACTTCAGTAACAATTCTGAGCCAAAACCAAGTCTAAGACCTCAAAACAAGCTCTAAGGGACCTCAGCTTCAAAGTGAAGGTGTTTAAGTAGGTGTTTGTGTGCAAAAGTGTGAAGAGACAACACTTTAAGGCTCAATAGCACTATATATATATATATATAGAGAGAGAGAGAGAGGGAGAGAGAGAGTGAGAATTCTAGAGAGGGAGGGAGATTTTAGCTCTGAAAAATCTGAACCCTCAAATAGGGGGAGGAAGCTCTCCTTATATAGGCAATGCAAGCCAAAAGGCTTGCTCAATTCCTCCATACACGTGTATGGAGGATGAGTTCAGTGAGCCACAGCTGGCTCAAAAGATCTAAAAATATCTAAAAAGAAGAAAAATTGGCTGCCAGCCAGTTAAGTGGCCGGCCGGCCACTTCAACTAGCTGGCCAACCACTCCAACTAGCTGGCAAGGAGAAAAAGTGGCTGGCAACTGCCAAAAGTGGCCGGCAAGGCCCCACTCTTCTTCAGCCAAGAAGTACCAAGGTTTGGCCTAAAAACAAGGCCAAAACACAGAGGGCTTAGAGGCTCAAAGACAAGGCGCTCAGCCGAGACCTTCGGGCACTCAAAACAAGCACAAACATGCGCAATCATCGCGTGTATAAACGATGACGTCTGAGTCTTAGGGTCGGTCAAAAATGGGGTGTCTACAACATGGGTGTACAATTATATTAATTAAATTCCTTAATAGTGCGATTGGGATAGAATCAAATTATTGTTCTCTCGTTTGATCTTAATACCCAGAATTACATCAGCTAAGCACATGTCTTTCATACTAAAGCTAGACGACAAGAAACTTTTAGTACTTTCAATGACATTATTGTCAGTAACAAAAATAAGCATGTCATTTACATATAGGCATATGATTATACCTCTATTTCCAGTAAACTTACTGTACACACACTTTTCAGATTCATGTATTCTAAAACCATTTGACATTATTACTTTTTCAAATTTCTCATACCACTATTTTGGAGCTTGTTTTAGTCCATATAGCGACTTCACGAGTTTACACACTTTGTGCTCTTGACCCTGTACAACAAATCCTTCCGGTTGTTGCATGTAGATTTCCTCATCTAACTCTCCATTTAGGAAAGCGGTCTTAACATCCATTTGATGGATTTCAAGCTTATAGATTGATGTTAAGGCAATCAACACTCAAATGGTGACGATTCTAGCGACCGGAGCATATGTATCAAAGTAATTGATACCCTCATTTTGAGTAAAACCCTTCGCAACTAATCTTGCTTTGAACTTGTCAATTGTGCCATCAACTTTCATTTTCCTTTTGAAAATCCATTTACAACCAATTGGTTTAGATCCAGGTGGCAAATCAGCAAGTATCCAAATATTGTTACCCATGATAGAATCCATCTCATCGTTTATTGCTTCTTTCCAGAAAGCAACATCTTGAAACTTCATAGCCTCCTCAAAGGTTAATAGATCTAAATCCATATTCAAAGAAATCATTGTTTGCTTACAATAAGCTTTCCTAGTTCCTTCTACAAGGTAAATAATGAAATCAGGGCCAAATGACTTCTCAGTCCTAGCCCTCTTACTCCTCCTTAGCTCAATAGGCTCATTTGGTTCATTAGTCTCAATAGGTTCATGTTGTTCACTTTCCTTTGTAGACATCAAAGGAGTTGATTCATTTTCTTGATTAGAATCCAACCTTGGAATAGTTGTGAAACGATTCTTATAAAATACCGCATCATGTGATTCAATGATGGTATTTGTTTCCACTGAACCATTGGGCTCTACTACCAAAAACCTATATGCTTTGCTATGTATAGCATAGCCAAGGAATATGCATTCAATTCCCTTTTCACCTAATTTCTTCCTTTTAGGTTCATTCAATCTGACTATTGCTATACAGCCCCATGTTTTCAAGTAACCAAGATTAGGTTTCTTGTTTTTCCAAAGCTTATAAGGAGTAACATCTCTTTCCCTTAGAGGAATTCTATTAAGTATGAAACAGACAGTGAGCAAGGCTTCACCCAAAAAATCAAAACTTAAACTGGAGTAAGAAATCATAGCATTAATCATTTCTGTTAATGTCCTATTCTTTCTTTCAGCTACTCTATTCTGTTGTGGTGTGTAGGGTGCAGAGTTCTTATAAATAATACCAACATTTTCACAATATTTTGGAAAATGATATTCACCGCCTCTATCAGACCTAAGTCTCTTTATTTTGATATTACACTGATTTTTTACTTATGTCTTAAAAATCTTGAATTTATCAAGCACCTCATCTTTTGAATGCAAAAGATAGATATGACAGTACTTAGAAAAATCATCAATGAATGTTGCAAAATATTTCTTACCATCTCTAGTGGAGGTACTATGCATGTCACAAACATCATTATGCACAAGTTCAAGCAAAGTTTACATTTTTCAAACATATCAGTGTCATACTTAGGAATTAAATCTAAATTAACCATATCATGCATTTTTTAGTATTAACATGACCTAAACGAGCATGCCATAAAGAAAGAGAATCAACAATATAAGCAGAAATAGATGTATTATTGATAATGTTAAGTTTGAACATTCCCTGATACATGTAGCCCTTCCCAACAAAAATTCCACCCTTAGACAGGACAAATTTGTCCGACTCAGATACTAACTTGAAACCATGCTTATTAAGTAGGCTTCCAGATACAAGGTTTTTCCTGACATCAGATACATGATAAACATTATTAAGACTTAAGACTTTTCCAAATGTAAACTCTAGATCCACCGTCCATTTGCCTTTGATAGCAGCAGTTGAAGAGTTGCCCATGTAGAGAACTGTTCCATCACTCACTTGTTCATAAGTAGTGAAACAACTCTTGTCATTACAGACGTGCCTTGTTGCTCCCGAGTTAATCCACCAGTCACCAGCATCTTCGAGCATATTCACCTCGGATACAACAACCACGAACTTGTTCTTGGCATTTGATGCTTCTAGCTTCTTCTTGTATCACCGGCATTCATTTCTGAAGTGCCCTAGCTTGCCACAGTGCTAGCAAGCACCTTTCGGCTTCTTAGCATTTTTCTCGGGTTGGGGTTCACGCTTATGCTTCTTTTTATTGAACCTCTTGCCATCATCCACCATGTGAACCTTGGAAGTCTGAGCCAATTGGTTTTCTTTACTTTCATGAAGTCTTGACTCTTCCTCAACTTGGAGGTGTTGAGCTAATTCCTCTAAAGTTAGATCTTCCATTTTGTGTTTCAGAGTTTTTTTAAAATCCTTCCAAGAAGATGGCAATTTCTCTATTATAGATAAAACTATAATAGATTCATCCATGTTCATATTCATTTGTCGAAACTTACTCAGAATATGTTGGATCTCATGGAATTGTTCCACAATGGGCTTTGTATCAATCACAGTAAAATGCTTAAAATTACTAACAAGAAATTTCTTACTAGTAGCATCCTCGGTGAGGTACTTTGACTGTAGTATGTCCCCGAGTTGCTTTGCTGTTTCCAGATGTTGATACACATCGAACAGAGAGTCTGACAGCGCATTTAGAATGTGTCCTCGGCAAATGTAGTCGTCATTCTCCCATTTGGTTCTGGTATGGGTTTGCTCCATAGTTTCATCTTCTTGCTCCACCGGATAGGGGGTAGTCAGCACATAGACCACTTTGAGAGTGGTGAGCAAAAAATGCATCTTCTTTTGCCAGCGACAGAAATTATTGCCATCAAACCAGTCAAGCTTCATGAAATCTTGAGTCATTTTCTGAATAGACATCGCCATATCTAAATATTGTCTTTAGATTGTTAGAATAATTCGTCTTGAATTCTTCAGTTTGTGGTCTTCAAGTTTTCAAAATTTGACGATGATTGTGTCTATGTAGAATAGAAATTTAATGCTTCAAGTTGCGTTACTTAATCGCTTTCCTAAAGACAGTATTTGCACTCAAAAAAGGTGTACAGGGGGTTACAACAAATTTGCCTCCAGGATACAATGAATCCTGATCTAAAGGATCAAGTCTACTGGTGTCTGCATTGACGACAGTAGATCAGAATACTCTTGATATAATCAAGAAAACCAAGACACTAATAATCAAATCTGCAGAACTTGATTACCAGTAAGAAAAGCAGAACTTTGCTTAAGAAACTCTTAATCGAAAACTCAAAATCAAGAGGGAAAGAGTGAGAGAGAGAATTGCAGGAATGAATTTTGAATTTTTAGATGGAATGAAATGGCTGATTTCGTAGCCTATTTATAGGCCTTGACGCACCAGATCTAATGGTCATGTCCCTTGATCGCATCCGATTAGATCTGATCGTTGGATCGACAATCTATGGTGTAGATAATTCTTACACCAAATAGACGCTTTGACTATCACACCTAATCATGATCGAGTGCCATCTCATCCGTACGATTGCGTGCATCTTCAATCAACAGCTATGATCAACTCGCTTTAGATCGGACACACAACCGTTTGATCGGTTGGTTGACTCATTGCCAACAGACGACACATCACTGCCACGTGGAGCTGACTGTATTCCACGTCACCCATGTCATTGCTCCAACTTGTCTGATGCAAATAGGAAAGCGCCCTCATGGCGCCTTGCACCCATGCAAAATGCGTCATCAAACGCCACACAGCCCACTGCTCACGCTACGCGCGCACGTGTGCGGATGGTGCGAAACACTATCCTTGCGGCATGGATGCATGTACACTAGCTTTCACCTCACAATTTCATATTTAAAGGAATATTCCATGTAGAACTTTATTAAGTGCTCTATTTTCCTTTCTTTCTGATGTGGGACAAAGCCCCAAGCTTAGTTCATGCTTCCCAAAGAAAAACATGGAAGGTTTTGAAAACACCCAAAAATAAACTATAAATTTGAAAACCCATTTCGAGAATTTCCTAATAGGACATACCTCAGTTGCTCATTTTTTTTTTTTTTTGGGTGAATACCTCAGCCGCTCATTGTCGTTGCAGGGCGCTGCTGCTCGCCACTCACTGCTGCTCATAGTTGCCATCGATCAAAGGATGTAGGGTTTGGGTTTGGAGAGAGAAGAGTGAGAGATAGGTTTGGGAATCTACAAAAAAATGAATTGAATTGTGTTGTGCTCTGTGTGTGGGCTGCTCTACTCCGCCATAGGAGGAAAAAGAAGAAGTTATGGGCAGTTTGAATTTTTACAGATCAAAGAATATGAAATTATTTTATACAAAATTAAATTTAAAAAAATACATACAATCACACTTATTTAGAAAATGTGATTAAAAAAAAGAAGATATAATCACATTTATTTAAAAAGTGAGATTAAAAATAAATATTATCACACTCACTCAAATCAAGTGTGATTAAAATATCAATCTATTTTTTTTTATCACACTTCCAACAAAAATGAGATATTTTCATTTGTCAAAGTGTGATCTTAAACTGTTTTTGTTGTAGTGAAGATTGATGTGTTTCTCATTCTCACTCTACAAGTTGTCCCTAACTTGCGGCTTCTGCCCATTGTATACAACGTTGGCCATCCATTTCGACTAAGTTCCCACAGATGATACCAAATTGTGGGTGTTGAAATCTAACCTCACAACCAAATCTCATCTCATCTTCGAGATTCAGTGAACAAAGTCGAAAGGAACGTGTTGGGATAGAGAAGCCTAACACCTATGCACAAGAAGACAACAAACCATAGTGGCTTGTCTATCCGGGGGCACTTCGACGATCAAGTCAGTCAACTTATCTCTCAAAGATAACAACTCAATCACAAAGCTCACAAAGTAAAACATACCTTAGACCTATTAGGGTGCCTTCTTTTTATAATAAACAATGCCCTCGTCCCTAAGAAGTCTTACTTCATAAGACTCTATCCCTTGCAATGACATCACTTATCAAGACTCAATGACATCACTTATCAAGACCTTTCTATTTAGATTAGAACAAACTCCTTTAAAAGTCCATCCTTACCCAAACATGCAGTCTAACATCACTAGGACTCTTGTCCCTTATCTAAATATCTCAGACTCCGATATGATCGCACCATATCTTAGCAATCCAAGACCACCCACATGGCACATCAACTAACGACTTAGGCCATATGGACAACCCAAAGTATGTCCTCACAAGAAGTGGTGGCAAGTTAGTAAAAGACCCACATGAAATAAATCCATCGAGAAAAAAAAGCCCATAAAAGAAAGGCCCAATTAATTTAAACAAAGCCAAGTCCACAAAAAGGCCCATGGACTATAAAGCGTAGCTAACCCATATATTAAAAGGTTAATTACACTTTACCCCCCTCTGATTTCACGTGGTAACACATTACCCTCTGGGATTTATAAATGTACTCATAAACCCCCTGTAATTTGAAGTGATGTGCAAAATTGACACATCCGCTAGACTTAACAACGCGTGGGCCAAACGCGTTAGAGAAGCGTGTATGTACTGGGATTAAGTGTTTTGGCGCCAAATTTGGCGCGTAAATTGACCAATTTGCCCTTTCAATCTCTTATAAAACCATTACACCACCAAACCCACAATTCCTCACCCAAAAATATAAAATCACTTCCATTTTTGAGGATATCATCCTCTCAAGGCTCCCACTATAGTGGACAAAGCTTAGCTTGTACATGCTACTGTGGTCAAAGATCTCCGGTAAAAACAGCGTGGACAGATGCAAACATGGAAAGAAGAGTTATAGGATGTGCACTTCCATTATTTATTAACTAGCAGTTGACCCGTGCAATGCACATATTATTTTTTTTCCAAAAATATTTTGATAGTACAATGTGTGTTATAAAAGAATAATTTTAATTAATTATTTTGATAATATTGGCTCTATCGTTCTATAAAATTGTTATTTGAATTCTTATATATATTAATTTTAGTTAAATTATTCGTGTATTTTGACAAAATTAGTTCCATCGTATTATAAAATTGTAATTATCATATAATAGTTTTGTATGAT
This sequence comes from Camellia sinensis, assembly GCF_055761805.1. Taxonomy (NCBI): domain Eukaryota; kingdom Viridiplantae; phylum Streptophyta; class Magnoliopsida; order Ericales; family Theaceae; genus Camellia; species Camellia sinensis. The sequence continues at coordinate 108,372,487 of NC_138962.1, forward strand.
ATATATTAAATTATAAAATAGTAAAATAAATACTCATTTTGATATTAAAAAATAAGTTAAATTAGAAGAGAAATTAGTAACATAAAATTAAAATTAAAAGTAATTCTAACTATTTTATTTTATTTTATATTCATTTGGAAAATAAAAATATGTAGAAATAGAAATTATATAAAATTTATTTAAAAAGTTAAATATAAATATGTTGTAGTTGGATTATCATATAATGATTTTATATGATATATATATATATATATATAAAATTATAAGATTGTAAAATAAATACTCTTAATTAAATTAAAATATCAACTATATAAAAGATATTCAACAGTGACTAACTATGAAAGAATCACATAATAACATTTAAACCCAAAAAGAAAAAATAATGAAAACATCCAAATGATAGATACATCTCAGTATGTGAAGTGATTAATTATCTGAAATATAATGTCAAAACATAAAAGAACTTACTGTTCAACAATTGAAAAAGTAACTCTAACAGTAAATTCAAACTTTAGAGGTTTCTCGACAGTATCATTGTTATGCAGATTTTTCATCCTATGAATTGTGATTATATGAAATAATGTTGGAAATAATGTATAATTTAATATATAGAATCACTATAAAATTTAAATGACAAATAAATAATATAGAATAATATAGAATTAGTATTGAGTATAGAATAATGCAGGTGAAAATAAGAAGGAAAAAAAAAAGAAGCAATTTAGCATTAAAAAAAATCCTAATACCCTTGAAAAGAATTAAGAAGAAAAACGTGAAACACAAAATTGGTATTGAATTTGTAGATGATCTCAATTTACGATGAAAAATATATAAAAAATAAATATTTGTCCAATAAAGTCCATATAAAATAGGTAAAAATAGTATAATTTAAATTAGATTTGTGTTTGTGCAGAATTTTATATGTAATTAAGAAAATAAATGCTGAGCATGAGAAAAACACTACTTTTAATATATATATATATAATTAAGTAATTAACATATTTATTTTTTTATGTTCTATAATATTTAATTACAAATCTGAATTTATTTATTAAAATTTTCAAATTCATGCTACTTGTGAGTACTTTAAGTGGGTTCACCCACCATTGTGCCACCGCTCGTGTGATCTACTACCAAGAGTTGTGCAACAAGTAAATCATATAGAGTTAGAGGTTGAAAAAACTCGAAAAAAAGAGAAGTTGTATTGAAGATTTTTTTTTCTAGGACGCTGGATACTAGTTTTATGCTATATTGCATATACTCTAAAAAGAAAAAAAGAAAAAAAAAATGCGTTATCTAACTTGATATGAGGAAGGAATATATGTAATATGGAAGATTCTTTTGAGATATAAATGAAATATATTTGAAGCATTATAAAACCTGTTGACTAACAACATTTGAAAACTTGTTCACTAAGCATATTCACCAACATTTTATCAATATTTCAATTACAAAACATGTTCGCTAACAACACTTCAACTTGTTGAAACTATTGTTTTAGTTATCCAAAAATATTGTTTTAGCAACCCCAAGTAATAGGCCTTACAAAAATCACCATTAACACTTCAATTACAAACATGTTCACTAACAACATTTAAACCTGTTGAAAATATTGTTTTAGCTATCCAAAAATCACCAAAATCAACATTTCAATCACCAGAAAATTGCTTTGTCTCTAATCCATCAACCCATTTTCCTTTGTCCTTTTCACTCCTCCCAAGTGCTGCAAATCCCTTTCAAAATTGGGGCACTTGTCCACCAAATGGTGTAAACAGATTGGATATAACTGCAGGGAAATGTCAACAATATTACAAATAATGTGTTATGTTTATGCAATATTACAAATAATATGTCAAGGCTTATGCTTGAGGGACTGAAGGCATATTTGGCTGGGAAGTAGAACTAGCAAGCCCTCTAGCTGATGCACTTCCACTTGCACTTGCTCCATAAGGCATTGCTGGTTGTGTTTGAGCTATACCTAGATGGTATATAGTTGGATGAGTAGTGGCTGCTTGTTGGGATAAAAATGGATGCATGGTAGCTGATTAAATGAAGATGAGTATGTGGCAGCTTGTTGGGATGAACCATTTGACAACTATATTTCATACAAATTAAAATGCACAAAATTAAACAATTGATATTGATATGAATTTAATTTGTATAGAAATAGTGCATTAAAATAAATTGAAATGTACCTTACTTGGTTGACTTGCAAATTTCCTAGAAATGGTGCTTTGTCCACCCCTTCTCTTGTAAAGTTTGGATTTTTTTATGTACTGGACCTTTGCATGATCTTTTGTTGTGTCCAAAACTCATACACTTTACACATTGGACGATTTTGTTCTTCCTTAACACCTTATGCAGATTCTTGGGCTCATCAGTAGCTTTCTTCCTCTTTTTTCTAGGACTTCTTGCTGGTTTTCTATTGTAAGGAGGGGCTATGGTTTCATATTCAGTCTGAATCCAATCATGTTCCCTCGACACAAACTTTGTCATGAAATAATATGTCCTCAAGTATGTCTCCTTGGGTGGGATGCCTTTGGGGGGTTGCCAAGTGCGCCCGACAGTTTAGACTCCCAATCTCTTGATCTAGTCTTACCAGTACAGTGTGAAATAGAAAATGAGAGTCCAAATCTAGCAGCTTCTGTAGAAAATTCATTTTACTGCAAACATTTGCTAAAAATGGACTACATCATCAAATCTCAGAGTCATAATCTAATTTTTTAAGGAAATTAAGAAACCCGTGACTTATGTTAAAGGCCGCTGTCCATCATAATCAGAGTGTCTTGGCTTGAGAACTTAGGTATGAGAAGGGGAAAGTCATTAATTGAGCACCCCCACTCACCCGATCAAAAGATCGGCCTCTATTAAGTCATGATGTGGTTTTTATAGTCAATATATGTTCATATCCTGATTATTATTAATGCTAGCATTACTATATGAGGCAATCTAGTATAGATTGTATTGCCAATTTTAGTTATGTTTTGATTTCATGCATTTTAAAAAGTCTTTGTGTATAAACTCGGCGGTGTAAGAATCAATCACATTCCAATACAAGCAACACAACCTCCATCCACTAGCATTCATACAGATATCTTATTTAAGCATTTAGCCTCATGGTATAACAATGGATATCATAAAGGACATATACACACAATGTGCTAAAGTAAGGAAATGCTCACCTTGTACTTCAGGAGAGCCAAAAGAATGTATTAGAGTATGCATGATCCTATATGCAAATAACTAAAGCAATACATACGGAATGACTCTAGGGGTCCAACTTACTAACAAATGACATATGTATCATCTCAAGTCATGAGGTAGCGCATATAATCAAGTTGGAAGGAATAAACCCACTGTAGCTGGTTTCTCGTGCTCCTCGGAGGGATTTAGTCACCTCGGATGCGATTGCCCTACAGTTCGGACTCTTGTGGTTATGAATCTGGTTCCATAAGTGCAATGTGAAATAGAAAACAAATGAGAGTCCAAATCCGGCAAATCTTAGAAAATCCATTAATCATCAGAGATGCCAAAAATGGACTACATTATCAGATTTCAGAGTCGTCACCCAAATATTTTTGAGAAATTTAGGAAACCCGTGACTCGTGCTAAAGGCCACTTGTCTATCATAACTAAAGTTGTTTCGGTTGGGGAACTTAGGTATGAAAGGAGAAGGTCATGAACGGAGCACCCCACTCACCCGATCAAAGATCGGCCTCTACTATGCCATGATGTGAATTTTATGGACATTATATGCTTATATTCTGATTATTAATAACGCTGACATTACTATGTGAAGCAAAACAAGTATAGACCATGTCACTTACTTTGGAATGCTTTGATTTTATGTTGTTTGAAAGAGTTTTTGAATATGTGTAACTCAAAGGAAAAACGAGTCATATGTACCATAATCAAAGTCATTCCAATCTAAGCAAAATAGCTTCCATCCACAGACATTTATAGAGATATTTCAAGTAAGCGAGTAGGCTCATAGTAGTATGCTCGGCATGGCAACGAAGACACACATGCAATATAGTAAAGCAAAAATGCTTACCCAAAACTCGTTCGAGGCAAGCCCAAAGGAAAAGAAGATAGTTAGCAAAATGTATGCATCCTAAAAATGCACATGACTAATGCAATAAATACACAATGAAACTATTAACTTCGGCTACTAATATGACATGTGAAGCAACTCAAAGCATGACGTAGCACACACAATCATTTAGGAAGTAGTAAAAACACTATATATGATAAGCCAAATTTTAATGTGTGCTAAAATAGATGCGAGGCATGAGAATGATGGAAACAAAAATGTGATGCTTTGTGCAACTATGGTAAGCATGTAAGTAAAAGGGAAAAAGAAATAGGGGTTGAAAGACATACATCAAATGTTACAAATTTGCCCTCTTTACAAGAGAGTCTAAATGGCCTAATCAACTAATTATTATAACACCAAATGAATTAACTAATTATTACATTTGCAAATATTACAACAAACAAAAACATGGACAACATGCACGCGACTAAGAACATCCTTCAGAAACTGCTCTATCTGCTCTCTGAAGAACTGTCCTGTTTTACCCTCAACCACTGTTTTGTTTTGCCAACAACAGTCCTCTATGTGTACACTCTGAAGCCCAGCCGAACCATAATGAGGCCTGATTGAGTCCAATGAAATACGGCCGTGCCTAAGTTTGGCCCAAAAAACCTGTTTTGTTTTGCTGAAAAACCACCACTACCGTACAAACAAAGTGGTCGGCTGGCCTACTGAACTGGTCTGTCGTACAAGATTTTGGTCGGCCGGCCACTGTTGCTGGTGAAAGACCTGTTGCAACAGAACTGAAACAGAGCAAAAACAGAGAGTTTCCAAAGGATGTTCATCCTTTATGTCATTCCCTATCATGAAAATATTCAAGGGAGGGATAGATTGGCTTCTCAAATCATCAACTATTGCAAATTTGTTGCATGATGATCTTAGAAGCAATAGGAAAAGGCTTTACTAAATACAACGAAAAACAAGACTATTCTATTTACCTATTTCTTATCATGAAGTTACTTCAGGGAAGAGATAGACATGCTTCACAATTCATTAAACATCACAAGATAGTATGTGACGATTATAGAGCAACTAAAATGAAAAATAATAACAAAAAGCACATGATTATCAAAAAAACTTAAACACACGACTCGCCAAAACTATTGACAACTTCTCTTTTGTTCATGGAATAAGGATGTGGCATCCATTTCCATGTTTCGAAATGGTCGGAAAGAGAGTTTTTCAACACTTTGACACAGAAGCTATCACCTAGCTTCAAGGTGTACAACAATAGTATGAAAACAAGAAATTTATATCTAGTTAAGCAAACTTGTGGCAGGGTGGCTAAGCCTAATCTCTAATCCTCCTATGACCATAAGGTTCCAAGATACATAAGGAAAGCTATAAACCAAAGTAAAGCGATCAACTTAAACGAATTGGCCGCTATATCCTAAATACGTGAAATCCATGAGGTTCTACAACAATACAAATATGATATTCAAAGCATAAATTAACACATTAAATAGCACACAAACAACACAAAAACAGTGCTGAAAATCAATTTTAGGAGGTGGAAAAAGTGAGCAAAAATGGAAGAAAGCCAAGAGGTTTCATCTAGCAAACAAGCCTAAGGAAGGGTGGCTAACACCTTCACTTTTTGTAACTTTAAATCACATATTTCAGGCTCAAAATACTCTGAAAAACAGTATGTAAAGACAAGAAAAAGAGAGAGAAAAAGTGATGAAAGAGAGTTCAAAGATCAACCTCTTGAAAAGAGGAAGAGCTTCTTGATTCACAAATTTCAATCTAAACACTATCAAGTATCTGAAATCAGGCTCAAAGCTTCAGGAAAAAGCTTCAAGTTTGAGCTTCAATGGTGTGTCTATAGTGTATCTATATTCAAGATAGTAGAGAGGTGCTTTGAATTGCCTTCTAAGCTCTTAGGGAATTTTGTTCAACCTCTAAAACCTAAGGGGAGGGGCTGCATTTATAGATTTTGAAACATTTTGGTCGAAAATATCTTCAAAAGAGAACATCTAGCCAAAGCCCGTGCATGGGAACAGCCTGCTGCTGCAAAGTATCTGCTTCGCTGAACATGGTCAGCCAACCAATCAATTGTACGGCCGGCCCAAAAAAGTGGCCTGCTGGTCATTTTTTGGTCTTGCTACCACTAAGATCCGGCCAGGCCAAAATACACACGGTCGGGTCCTAAACTTTGAAAAGAGGATTTTTAAGGGTCTAAAACATTTTGGTCAACATGGGTGTAAGGTTGGGATTAGAGCTCGAATATGAATTTCTTTGCTGAAGATTTGAAAGATTACACAGTATAACATTTCATTATCGAGTCTGGAATGAAGTGCCCAAATCTTAAGGGCAGTTAAAAATAGGGTGTCTATACCCACAAATGCAAATGAGCCAAACCCGAATGCATGTAAAATGGATGCAAGTCATGAATATGATAAATAAATATCATGCTATGTATATACGAAAGCACGTAAATAAAAGGGATAGAAAGACATGTGGTTGGAGGATTATTACAACAATTCAAATGAAAAGAGAGGGAGAAGAAGAGATTATTACAACAATTGAATAGATAAAGAAAGAAAAGACGTGGGGTTATAGAAATTATTACAACAATGAATAGATTTAGCCAAATTACTGTTAAATCTAACAAATCATATTAAATAAATAAAGAAATCTGATCAGCAGCTCCAGAACCACCTAGTGGAGCGCTTCCCAGAAACTGTCTATTTTGTTCTTGGGAAAATCATTCTACCAGACATAAAATGGATCGGCCGACTATTAGCCAAACACTTCTTCCGAGATAATGCAGGAGGTCCAAAACAGAGATAAAGAACATTTTCCAAGGGGTGCTCATCCCTTCTACCTCTTCCTCTCATATTAACACTTTAGGAGGAAGTAGATGGGCCTCAATCCTCAACAATAGTATGCAACATATATGTACAATAGACATTTTGCAATAAATCACCAAATTAAATAGATTAAAGCAAGATCAAATTCAAGCTTAAGAAATATATGAGAACCTATATCATCTCTTTGTGAATAAAAGTAAGTTAATACCCAAATCCATCCTAGAGAAATCAACCTTTCATCAAAACAAGAATAATTAATGAAATTTTGCTTTTAGTCTCAAGATTATTTAGTGCCAAGCAATTGATCTGGGACTTCTGCATATTGCATTATTTCCTCTATGCTAAGAGGAAATACATGAGTCAATTATCGTTAAAATGAAGTCATGATTTTGATGTGCAGATTTTCTTATCTCTTATTTGGTCATGTTTGTTTAGAGGTGGAACTGATATTTAGTTGCTGCGTTAGAAGTGTTAATGTGCAACCAATTGGTACATTATATGTTTGAGCTTTCAGGTTGAGGACTTGGATTATTTAGGCCCCATTTGGTTAGATGGAGTCATGGAACGTAAAAGAAAGTGAAAAAATCTAGTTTTTGCGTGCAAGAAATGGAAAAATGTCGTAGAAAGTAGGAATCATATAATGACTTAAATTTCTTGAAAATATGGCTTGTTACTTCCTGGAAAAAAACGAAAGTTTTTTTTTTTTTTAACTTTTCTGTGAAGGTTACTATTATTATTATTTCTTGATCGGCAAAAGAAAAACCTTTATTTTTTTTGATCGTCAAAAAAGATACTTTATTGATGGAATAAAACAAGTACAAAGTATAAGACAGATTACATCAATAAAGAAATGGTAGTGCAAAAGCATCACAATGAGCTAAATGATCACAACTAGGTTGGCACCACAAAGTTCATCCTATCATTTGCTAGCACCCCAAAGTTGGTGAGGGACCAACGCGGACACACCATAGAGCACCAAAACAGACCAAAAAACAGAATTGAAACATAGCCCAGACTCAACGTCATTTTGAGAGCCTTGAGCTCCTATTACTAGCATAATTACCATCCATATAGAGCAGCTCCCAACCTCAAGCAAATCATGCAGCTTTAAACACCTGAAAGCAACACCAAAACTGACTTGGAATAGCAGCAATAGAGAGTAGCTGCCAGAGTGTGTTGAAGAAGCCACCAAAAGTGCAGTTGGGTATAGCATACCCACACCTTCAGCAAACACCAAAGCATTGCATCAAGAAAGGAAAAGAGATGGGCACAAAAAACATCATAGCAAAACATACCAATCCCAACCAGGTTGACACCGATATGCCCGCCCAATCACTTGCTAGCACACCATCAAGAGTTGATGAACGTTATTGTTTATGAATTGGATTCCCACTTTATCCACAATCTAAATGCAACTTCTCAAAAAATAAAAGAATTTTCTCTTAAGGGCGATTAATAGCACAGTGGCATTTAGTAAAAATATTTTCAAATAAATGACAAATATTAAAAATATTAATAATTAAAATTCAGCAATGCTAGGTATCATGAAAAATCTTTCATGAAAATAATCATGAAAGCTTTATGACCCTTAGATTACACTTAAAATAAAGCACCACACACTAATCAAGGTAATCCAAGGATCATAAATTTTTCATGATTATTTTCATGACAAAATTTTCATGATCCCAACTTTTCCCATTAAAATTATAAACTTTTTCATGAAATTATAATAATTTTTAAAAGTCACCACTGAAAGGTAGTTTGCCCTTCTTTTAACTCCCCTTCAATTTAAATGTAAATAATTAAATCTTATTTTCTTGTGATTTTTTGGAAAAACTTTCTAGTAGCCAAAATGCATGTTCAAAAGTTATTTTTCCTTTCATTGACTATACTTCATTTTCTTTCACATTCTCATAAATATATTTTTTAGTTCTAACCAAACAAAGTCTTAAGCATTGAACCATTGTCATGGAGAAGAAGGGCTGACATGATACACTATGACCAGCAGTTTGTTTGTCATATGAAAGGTGAAAGTGGAAAAATTGTCAACACTTGAAATTTTAGCAATGCTACTCAATCTAAGTTGGTTCAAGTTACATCGTAATTGAATTTAATTTTTCGAAGTTAGTATTCATCTTGCTAACCTAGAGCAGAGCAGAGAAGCAGGTTATAAAATTAAAAACTATGGCTATGTGCTTAGTGAATCAGCTTAGGTCTTTTATGGCCTGTATGCATGTAACTATTGAACCATCACCCCTCTAGCAGAATATTTTATATTAGTATATAAAATAATTCTGTGATGAGAAGATTGTATTATCATCCCTGAACTATCCTCTCTTGAAGACTCAGTCAGTAACGTAATTTTCTCGCTTACATTTTTTCAGTTAGAGGTATGGGCTGAACTACTTTTAGGATCCCAAGTACAGCCGGTAAAGAGAAAATTTGTTGTTTATAGTACAGAAAAGTTCATTTGTGCAGGATTGACTACACTACATATTAGGTAAAAACTTACTAGCAAAGGAGTATTTACTGTGAAGCGAAAGCTTTCTTTCAAGAACTCTGAAATTGTGACTCATTTTATCTTACAAGTTAAATGATTACTAGATTGCCTATAATTTATCCTTGGGTTCCCATCAAAAACAAACAAACAAGCAAACAAATCCTTGGGTATTTATTTTGCCTATATTGGCTCTCCATGAAATAGGTCATTCATGCACTTTAAACGGCCAAGCTAATCATGCATGCATGCTTGATTTTGATTTTGATTTTTTCATTCAATGAACCATGTTTGTGTAGCAAAGTTACTCATCAATTATGTTCTTGAATGTTTCTTCTGCCAACATGTTCATTCCCTATGATAGGAGATGAAGGAAAGTTAACTTAATGATGTTGGATGAAACCATGAAAATGTTAAATTGGTGTTACGAACTTGGTGGCTATGCGATGTTCTTATCTTAAGATAAGTGTGACATATTATTGCTGATAAGATTCCTGTAATTGTTGAATGATTCTGGATCTAGGAAGCACACTTCAAAATGGGGTGTACTGGGCAATGGTACGCGGCAGGCGCGTTTTCACGTGTCAAATATACCACGTGGCATGTCAATTTTTTAATTATAATTTTTTTTGCAAGACAAGTTGGGGACACTTCACAAACATACCACTACAAGAAATGTCACTTTTGGCTACCAAAATATTGGTCGCCAAAAGTCAAAAATTTAGTCGCCGAAATGCTTTAGCGACCAAAATATTTTGTCGCTAAGCTCGTCGCCTTTACCCTGTCGGCGATAGTACTGGCGACTAAAATTTGTTTGGTCGCCGAAAGTGACTACATTTCGCTACTAAATTTAATTTAGTCGGCAAAAGGTATGTTTCCGCCACTAAAGTATTTGTCGCCAAATGAGGCTTTTTGGCTACTAACTTGTTGTGGTCGGGGAAGGTATCACTTTTAGCTACTAAATAATTCGTCGCTGAAAGTACACATTGGTGATTTGCGGCGGTGTCGGTGGTGATTTGCGGCGGTGGCGGTGTGACGTGCCGTGGTGGGGTGGTGAGCCGGGGGTGAGGTTTGGTGGTGACTGTTCTGTATGTGAGAGAGCTGTGTGTGTGTGTATGAGAGAGAACAGAGATCTTGTGTCTGTGTGAAAGAGGGGCGCGGGCGCCAATATTCAGTTCCCTCTAAAACAAAAATATTGTTTCTACCTTTAGCGACTAAACTTATATTTGGTCGCCAAATAATAATCAATACCGACTAAACTTTTTGTAGCCAAAAGTGTAATTTAGCCAAAAGACCAGTAGCGACTAAATGTCAATTAGTCGCCGATTAGTTTTATAAAATCTCTCCAAATTTTGAAATTAATCCCTCCAAATTTTTTAGTTTTGGCGACTAAACTTTCTTTTTGTCGTTGAAAGTACGTTTTTGGCGACTAAAAGTTTGGTTGTCAAAGAGAAAAATTATTTGTTTATTTTCCATTCAGCTACTAAATATTTTTGTAGCGAAAAGTCAATATTCGGCGACTAAATTTTTTTTTTGTCGCTGAAAGTACATTTTTGGCGACCAAAGTTTAGTCGCCAAAGAGAAAAAAATTATTTTTTATTTTCTATTCAGCTACTAAATATTTTAGTAGCCAAAAGTCGATAATTGGCGACTAAACTGTTTTTTTGTCTCCAAAACCTATACTTTTGGCTACTAAATTTTTTTAGTCGCCAAAAAATTTTACTTTTGGCTACTAATGTTGTTTTAGTCGCCAAAACCTATACTTTCAATGACCACAAATTTTTTTAGTCGCCAATTTGGTCGCCGTAGGTGCATTTTCTTGTAGTGTACGTGTCCTATGTTCAAACATGCCTCAAGACATTTTTTGATCATTTTTGTTTTATAAAATTGATTTGCGATCAAAGTAAAATATATGGAAACAAAGAGGGGAAAGTGGGAGAAAAAATTAAAATTATATCTTTGTGTCTTAAATTTATATTCATATATGTAGCAAATATAAATATATAAAAGAATATATATTTTTTCCAATTCTTACCATATTCGTATTCATATTTTAATTTTTTCAAAGTCACGTATCACGTGTCCATGTTTTTTTTAGTTGGTTGGGAAATGACATGGTGCTTGATCATACTTTTTCTAGTGTCACAATCACTAATAGATCTTAAGCCTAATTTTCTCCACCATCTTTATTTATTTATTCCATTATACATTTTTTATTTTATGCTTATCATTTGGTGGTAGAGGGTGGGAAGGATTCTAGTTGCTGGTGAAAAATATCTTCTTGGAAACTATATTCTTCTCCAAATTAGCAAGCATTTCTAGGCTTACGAGTAAACGTGGTTCGGCTCTGTAAAACAGGCTCAGGACAAAGAATTGCGAAATCGTTTAATTCTCTTCTTCATGTTCTTTTTTCATTTTCTTTTTCGTTTTTTTTTTTATAAAAAAAAAATCTCTTATTTTCTATTTTCGTACGTGTATTGGATAACTAAAAAATTGAAAAATTGTTGCTTCAGCTTCATAAGATGGGTGAGGCAGTTTAACCTAAAAGAAAGCACTCCAAAATTTTATATGTGTATTTATAGAAAGTTTGAATTCCTTACTTCATCAAAGCTCTTTGCTGCTTGGGATAGGTAACATACGCAACATAGAATTTTATTTATTTATTTTTCACATTCAAGCGTTCATAGTTTGATTTCCTTACACTTATTGAGGTGGTGCCACAGTTCTAGCCTAAGGGTGTATAATAGATTCAGAAAATCTGATAACCGAACCAATTCAACTTTTGTGGATTGCGTTGGTTTGGTTCTTTCAATACAATGGTTTGGTTCTTAGTTGCACAAAGTGGAAACGGGAACAGGAACGAGAGCGAGAGCGGGAGCGGGGAAGCGTGGCCATGTAAAGGAGTTATAATTTTGGAGCGTTTATATATTATTTTTATTAAAATATTTTTAATTTATCTATATAACCAATTAAAAAAAAATTAACATATATATATGTTAGAAATTTTTTATTTTTATGTAATATTTAATTAATTAAATACAACATAAAAAATATTTTTTAAAAATAAATAACAAATAAAAGTAGTAAAGTGATATTTTTTAGAACACTAGTCATTATCTTTGAATAAAATTTATTATATTTTATTTAATAAAACAACATTTATGTTTTATTTAAATATATATTTTTTATTTTTTTATCTTATATATTATTTTTATTGATAATATTTTTAATTTATATATATATATATATTAAATAATATATATAAATATATTGTGAGATATATATATTTTTTTCTCCAATTAATATTTGAAATATATTATAACTATCATAAATTTTTATAAATTATATTTTATTTTGTGTTGTTAGATTTTACTTAGAATTAAAATCTATTTATTTTGTGGATATAAAAATTAACATATATATATAACCCATTACATTTATTTATATTTATAAAGGTAAAATAAATAAATAGAAAATATATGAGAATAATTATAAATACATTTAATATTTATATTATAATCCAAACAAATAAAAAAAGAAAGAAAGACTTAGACAGAATCAAAAAAAAAAAATAAAAAAAAAACAAAAGAAAGGGAGAAGAGAGGCTCAGTCAGAGGCGAGAGAGAACAACGAAGCGAGAGGCAAGAGAGGAGACAGAGAGAAGAGGAGGAGGCGATTGATCGAGAGAGAAGAAGAGTAGATCGAGAGAGGAGATGAGATCGATCGAGGGAGATAGGAGATGAGATCGATTGATCGAGAGAAGAGGGATAGACAGATCGAGAGGAAGAGAAGAAGACAGATCCACGATCTGATTCACATTCCTCTAGCATCAAACTCGTGATTCTTCTACGAATCTAAGTCAGAAGTGTAGAATCGCGCTTTTGAGGAAGAATCGTGAGCAAGTTGAACGATTCCTGCTACTAAGGTTTGGTTTTGTGTTTGAAAATCATGAACTGATAAGAATAGTTTGGTTTTTGGTTTATAACATGCTTAATTGAATCAATCCAAAACCCGAAGTTATATATATATACACATACATACATACATACATACAAAAATAAAAAGATAAATTACACTGATCTCCTTTGAGATTTATAGAAAATACAATAAATTTCACAGTTTTGATATAATTACATTGAGCTCTATTAAAATTTTAATTCATATAATATTTAGTCCATTTTTTATCAATAGTTTGTTAGCTATATAGATGAAAAAATGACGTTGTCATTTTTATTACACCAAAATGTATACTTTACGTTGTTTATTTTTGTGTTTTTGCACCATGTGAATTAGTTTTAATACATTTTGCCTTATTAAAAGAGAGATTAGTTTTATTATGTCAAAACTGTGAAACTTACTATTTCCCCCCTTCCCCATCTTAGGGGAAGTTAGTATAATTTACCCTAAACAAAATTATGAAAAAGGGGATTTTTTTTAAGGTCCCTGGTATTAGGATTTTATAACATAAAGAACATCTAATATTTTCATAATGTCTAAGGTCCCTCACACATTGTTCTAAAGAAATTTCAATCTAGAGAAATTCTCTGAACTTCCCAAAGAAATTCTTTCCAAATTTCTCTGGACTTTCAACTTTTTAGAGAAATTCTCCATAAATTTCTTTGGACTTTCTCTGGATTTCCCTTGCACATTTTATTGTCAATAAGCAACATTTTGAAAGATTTTGAAAAACTAAAACCAGCTTTTGCACTTGCCAAGCTTAACATGTAAGTTTAGAATTGAATGGCTCATTATAGTATGACAGAGGCAGTGTGGACTCGCCTTTTTTCGCGCCCCACCTTTCGGAAAGAGTTTGAAAAGAAGGCCTCACAGTTTGGACTCCCACGGTTTTGAATCTAGTCTTATAAGTGCAATGTGAAACTGATAAACACCAAAGAGTCCAAACCCGGCAAACCTTTTTGAAAAATCGATTTTAAATCAAATAATGCCAAAATTGGACTACTTTGCCAGATACAGAGTCGCCACCTAAATATTTTATTTTTGGAGAAAATTAGGAAACTCTGACTCGTGCCAAATGCCATGTGTCCGTCATCACCACAGTTGCCTTAGCTCGAGAACTTGGGTACGAAAGGGGAAGGTCCTGAAATGAGCACCTCCGCTCGCCTGATCAAAGATCGGTCTCTACTAATCATGATATGATCTTTTATAAACATTATGTGTTCTTGTTCTAATTATTAAACTAGCTTTACTATGTGATGCGCACATGCAAGTATAGACTAGTTTGCTTAATTTGGAACAATTTAACTCATGTTTGTTTGTGAAAATGGTTTGAATTTGCCACCTCAAGTGGGCTTAAAGTTTGCGGATTTGCCACCAAATATAGTGGGCTTAAAAACATGATTTGCCACTCAACAAAGTGGGCTTAAAAATGCGCATTTGTTGAATCGTTCCAATTCAAACCACAAGCCCTCTTCCATAGGCATTCATGCAATTTAGCATTTAAGCACATAGCCTCATGGCAAGCATGCGAAACATGGCAACATGGCAATCACACTCATGCAAGTATGCTAAAGCATAAAAACTCACTGAGTACTCCAAGCCAAAACAAAAATTAGTTAGAAAAATGCATGATCCTAACTATATAAAATGCCTAATGCAACACATGCAATAATGCAATTAATAGGCTCGGCTACTAATATGGCATATGAAACAATTTGATAACATGCAGTTAAACACGTATTCAGATAAGATATTTGAAATTGCAATGCAGTTTGGATGATGCGCCAAGCTTCGGTGCATGTAATACGAATGAATGGATGCAAACATGCAAGCATAAGGTATGCTAATTAAAACATGTCCCTAATCTAACCATCGAAAGCGATTAAATAAAAGGGAGAAAGACATGGGGTTGGAAGACATACACACACACATGCACGCTTATTACAACATTATGCCCTCGCGAAGGAGGGTCCGAATGGATAAGTTAACCAACTAGTTACGCTAATTAAGCTAACTATTACAAACCAAAACTAATTAACTATTTTAGCTAATTAATTATTACAAAACGAAATCGAATAACTAGTTAAACTAAGTAATTATTTACGATACTTAATTAGCTACAATTAATTAATTACAACATGCATCTAACGCTAATTAAACCAACTAGCTAATCCCGAGAAACGGGGAATGCATGCATGCTAGATCCTTCACCCGAAAAAGCCACTGCTTTGCTATTACAAGCCTTTGTTTGCACATATTATCACTGAAAATTGTGCCAACTTCCAGAACACCTCTGCTCCACCTCAGGAACACACTGTACAAAAATCATTAATGGCCGACAAGAGGGACAAGGGGCCAGTCGGCTACCAATGGTGGCCGGTCGGCCACTGATGGTGGCTGTCGGTCACTGCTGGTTCACACCTCCATGTTGCAACAGAGAGAAAGACAGAGCAAAACATTGTATTCTCACAGGTTGTCTGTACTGTTTACCCCCCTTATCATCACACAAGCTCAAACGAGAGAAACTCTTGGCCCTCAAACCATGAATCAAGCAATTTTCATGCATGATGGCTAAGGAACCAAGTTTGTAGAAGTTCAATAAATGCACAAATAAGACCAAAATGACCACCACCCTATCATGCATGATCAAGGGCAATGGTGACCAAGGAAAATAGCACATTTAATCACTTTAGAGTATGAAATATCCCATTTTCCTTGTGTTCGAATTAACGTCCGATTCGAACACATGCAATAAAACACGAAAGATGCTTATCTTGCCTCTTTTACTTGTCATTTTTTGTTTACTCATTTTAGTTACCAAACCATTCTTTAGTCAATTAGTCCATTGGCGAGTGTCTTCTAAAGTGAAAGAAGTGTCAACCAAGGAGTTGTTTAAGGCATGAGAGAAACTTCATGCCGTTGGTAATGAACCTTCAAAGGAGGATTAAACCATTATGCATGAGCTTCAACCTCACGCTTAAACAACCCTAAGGTTCAAACAACCCTCAAAACAAATGAAAAAGTGAAGAAATGAGGAAGGTTGCAAAGATTATATGTGCTGAAAATGAGTGATAAAAGGACTAAAAACATGCAACCAACTCACACCAATGATGGTTAAAGCCTTAAAACACTAAGTTAGTGAAGGAATTAACACTACAACCGTGCCACACCAGGCTCAAATGAATTAACCAACCAAAAATAGACGCAAAACAGCCCTAAATATAGTCTAAAACATGCTGGACTTGAGCCACAAAAAGCTAAAACAATAAGCTAATAAATAAGGCTAACTAGGCATGCAAACAAGACACAAAAAGTAGAGGCTAACCCCACAAATTTTGGACTTCAAAATAAAGTTTTTGCCACTGAAAAACCACTGAAATTCAATGGTTAAAAGACCCAAAAAAGTTAGTTTTAAAGTGATGAATAATAGCACAAAAGCTTAACAAGCAAAGGAGCAAAAAGGGTGAACCACCTCTTAACTAAAAATGGCCTCAAACCACCAGTTTTAGGCCACAAAAATAGAGTTTTTTACAGGCCAAAACCAGCCCAAAAACAGTTTGAAAAGATGGCAAAACAAGTGTACAAAACAAGCCCAAGGACAAGTGTTATACCTCTTGAAGCAAAAGACAATTCTTGGCACAAATCCAAGCTAAAACCACATTTTAGAGCTCAAAGAGGGTCTCAAGTAATCTCAGCCCAAAGATAAACGACTTTGGTTAAGGGTTGATAGGCAAACTAGAAGTATATCTCTACTTGTATGGACAAAAGTTCAAGAGAGAGAGAAATCTAGAGAGAGAGAATTGTAGAGAGAGAGGCTCCCAAAATTTTTCCAACCTTGAAAACAATAGAGAAGGTCCTCTATATATAGAAATATATGAGCATTGGTCGAAAATATCTCAAAATGGACAGCTGGAACTTTGTGCAAACAGCTAGAGGAAAATATCTGCACAAAAATTGACTTTTTTGCACCAGTGGATGACCGGTCATTAGCCACCAATGATGGCCAACAAACCTCACCCCTGGCTGGCAGGCCACCACTTGTGGCCGACCACAAAAATTTATTTTCATATCCGATTTCAAACGGGCATATCTCCTTCACCCGGACTCTTTTGCAGGTCATTCTTGAGTCTAAATTGAAGCCCCAGAAGTCTTATTTCCAATGGTGGTAGCCTCACATCAAAATTCCAAGTGTGAAAAAAGATATGCCTATTTTAGTGAAGATTGCTCAGTTTTGGCTTAATCGGATTCATGCCTAACTTCTCCTAAACTAGTTTTCTTCTCTCTCATCTAATTTTCTTCAACTCCAAACCCCTAAATAAGATGTTTTGAAAGATTTTTCAAAGATTCCACCTCTCTTTCATTTATTTTCACTTTGCCCTTGCTCGGTTTACCGAAAAGTGCAATATTTAACGAAATGCGAGCCTCGGAATTGTAGAAACATTTTCAAAAATATTTTGAAAGAAAGGGTTTTAAGGTCTAAAATCATTTTGATCAAAATGGTTTTGGTCCAAAAATAGGGTGTAAGGTTAGGATTTGAAGCTCCTCTTGCCAAAGAAATTGAACCTTTGCATAACATAACCTTCATCCTTGAGTAATCAATCAATGACCCCCAAGTCTTAAGGGCGGTCAAAAATGGGGTGTCTATAGTTGCCCTTCTTTGACAGAGCTCAGAGTCATGAAATGACGTGAGTGAAGGGATGGAGATGCAAATCAAACTACGAAATAATAAAACTACGTTTAACACAGAAAAGGTGCCGGAACGACCCATTTTGACAAGGCCGTAAGACTACAGTGCCGGAACGGCCCAAATCAAAAAAGGGATACGTATCCTCGAGTATACAATATAACGAAATAATCAAACCACAAGTAGTGCAAAACCACACAAATAACATGAAGGGATGGAGATGCAAATCAACCTATGTTTAACACAGAAAAGGTGCCGGAACCCTCAAACCACAATTCCTACGGAATAGGCGTGTGCACATGTAGAACTATGTATTTCGCAGAAAGAATACAAGTAATTGGGTGGGATGATATAAGTAAGGAATGATCTGCTGTGGAAAGATCGTGATCCTAAATGCTGAATATAACAAGACAAAGTACAATGCGATTGATGCAATGAATGAAGTGAATAAAGGGCGTAGGCCGAACTATGTCTTGCCTAGAAAAGGTGTGGACACAAAACAGACCACGTCTAACACAGAATACGTGCCAAAACCCTCAGACCACAATTCTCTTAGTGGAATAGGCGCATACACATGCAAAGCTATGCTTCAATGTGAAAAGTATGGGCACATGCCAAACTAAGCTTAACATGGAAAGGATGCAGACGATAAAATGGACAATGTAGTAAATGCATGCAATAAATTCTATATGCAATAGAAGTGATAGATGTGATGCAATAGATACTAAATATAATGTAGCAGCTAGGAAGTGAAAGTACCTTACAGAGACAATTGGTGATGACTCACCTTATACTAATGGGGATTTTCCGCTCTACAGGTACTACTTTTCTCCCTGGCTATGGTCGCAACTTTTCCCATTCTCTAACAGGGTGACAGACTAGGTTGGGTCAGTATCCAGAATTGAGGCGCATACAAGCTACCTCAACCTATGGGGCTGCCATACAGATTTCAAGCCGATGATACACCTCTGGGTATTTAAACCAGACTTTAGTCTCGGAAATTCCGAACCTTTGCATTCTAGGCATCAGCCATTCGAACTCTAGTTTCCACTCAGTTGATCTCCTAGGAACTCATTGCAAACATAGGCAGGTGGCTATACCAAACCACCGAAATTCGTTCGGACACGAAAAACACCAAAGGAATTGCACCTCTAGAGGATTTAAGGTCTCCTAGACTGGAGGATTTAAGGTCTCCCAGACCGAGAATGCACAAGAGAGTGCGATGCACAAGAGAGTGCGAATCAAGATGCAGGATTTAAGGTCTCCTAGACCGAGAGTACACAAGAGAGTGCGATCCACAAGAGAGTGCAAGTCAAGATGCAGGATTTAAGGTCTCCTAGACCGAGAGTGCACAAGAGAGTGTGAGTGATACAGAAATACAAGGTGCACGAGACAGTGCGAGTGAGGGTGAATGAATGCACAAAATAATGCGATGAAATGCACAAGACAGTGCTATATAATGCACAAGACAGTGCTCTGTAAAGTGAAATGCACAAGAGAGTGCGATGTAGGTGCACAAGATAGTGCGAGTGTAAGTGCACAAAATAGTGCGATGAAATGCACAAGATAGTACGATACAAAGTGAAATGCACAAGACAGTGCGATGCAAGGTGCACAAGACAGTGCGATATGGGTGAATGCGTAGGATAGCGCGATGCAGGTGCACAAGATAATGCGATACACAAGACAGTGCGATGCGGGTGTACAAGATAGTGCGCTGCGAGGTGCACAAGATAGTGCAATGCGGGTGCACAAGATAGTGCGATGCGGGGTACACAAGATAGTCCGATATAGATGCACAAACAAAGTGCAAGTAAGATGCACAAAATAGTGCGATGAAATGCACAAAGTGCAAGTAAGATGCACAAAATAGTGCGATGAAATGCACAAACAAAGTGCAAGTAAGGTGCACAAAATAGCGCGATAAAATGCACAAACAAGTGCAAGTAAGGTGCGCAAAATAGCGTAATGCATGTTCTATGCAAAATTAGAGCATTTTCTATGCAAGAATGGGAGCATTTTCTATGCAAAAGATACGCATATTCTATGCAACATTGAAAGCATATTCTATGCATGAATCATAAACGATACGCAACGCATGCAACAGAAATGTATATGAAAGTGTACATTCTATGCAATAGAAGGGAATCAAATATATACTTTGGTGCCTCCGATTTACCTCTCGGAGGCCTTTACAACATGCTCAACTCAAAAGGAATACATCCTGTTCATATTGGCGAGGAGTAACATCTATGTGCTGCTTTAATTGCCATTCTGACTTGAAGCAGGCTTAAACTTGGGGTCGAGGTATGCTCATACTCCAGAGAAATAGCGAGGCCTGAGAAGGTGCACCTGGAATGCAGTCTTGAAATTTGCTGAAGTTGAAACACACTCAGATGCTTCGATTTTCCCTCTTCTCTCTTGCTTTGAAGTCCGGAACCTATGTAGCTTCAGATAGGTCCTGGTTCAATTGCTTCCTCTTGATTGGGGTTGAACCCCGCAGTTTATGAAAGAATCTTGTTATGTACACCATGTTAGGAATGGCAGAGCACTCTGAGCACCAAACGATATTTTTTTCTTGAAATTGAAATTGAGAAATGAGTTCTTAACCGAATATTGAGCCTACGACTGAACACAGTCAAAACGACTCAACAAAGAGAAAATGAAGGTAAAACAACCTAAACACAGCTATTTACACTCACCAAAATCAAAACGACTCAAAACAAGAAACAAAACAAACAAAATGACAAACACAACACTGGATATTTGCTTTCCATTGGCGAGAGAGCTCTCGATTCACGGCAAGCCTGTTTCTCCGGGTATTGTTTCCCACCCTTTCTCATCTGTGATTCTCCCATCACTCTGGCACTCAATCTCTTTTTCTCTGAAAAGCCTTTTCCTCACTTTTTCTCTCAGTGCACATCTCTCTATTCTTCAATCTCTCTTATTTTTTATCCCTCCCCTGGGTGATTGATGGATAAGCAGGAAGTTGTGGGCTCTTGCCCCTAGTATTCTGCTAGATTCTCTTTCTTTCACTCACAACTCGTGAACTTTCCCACAGAGGCGTTGCAATGCGACTGGATGTGCAACAAATCTGACACTGACATCGGTTGACAATGCCCTTGGCCAACTTGGATGTGATCAGACCTGTCCAGATGAGGGAGTGGAATATCTTGCTCCATTCCAGTTCGTGCTTCGCACTTGGCTTGATACCTCACTGTTTGGAGGATGAGAAAGCGCTTGGCCCCTTGCTGCTAACTTCAATTGTGCCCTTTCTGGCAAGTACGTTGAAAATAGCGAAAAGACAGACAATCCCACTTATTTTGACCATTTTTTTTTTGTTTTTTGGCTTTCTACTAAAACAAATTTTGATCAACATGAGAGTTAGATTAACATACTTGTTCGATTTTCTGATTTGAAATTGTTAACCAGGAAAGCAACCCAAGAGGGGGGGGGCGAATTGGGTTATATAAAGAAAATTTGGTTCGAAAATAAAGTTCAAAAGACTTACAAAATTAAATGCAGTAAATAATCAATAGCTTCACAGAAAGTAAAAAGAAAAGGAAAGAAGAACTTAATGCAAGGATTTATAGTGGTTTGGCTCACCGGCCTACGTCCACTCCTCAAGAGTCCTCCTTGAGAATTTCTTCACTATGAATTAATGCACCACCAAATCTTTTCCCAACTTGTGGATTTTTACAACTGACTTGCTTCAATCTGTTGAGGATCTCTCAACGAAAAGCCTCACTTTACAAGCGTTTCACTCAGAAACTAATGAACTAGGAAGAGAGGTCCAACTGTCCTCTTTGACCAATACTATCTCTCAAAAGATGGATATGAATGTGTAAGCTCACAAGTAAGTTTAGGACTTGCTTAGATATGAAAATAGGAGAACACAAGTGAAATCACAGAGATTGAAAATGATGCTCGGTATACTTAGCGTATTTGCAGTGAGTATCTTCTGTCTTTTTCAGATCTGGAAAATATCCAAATTTATAGCCTCCATCCGACTTATCTCTTGAAGTAAAAACACACCCACGTGGGTCTACTAGCCGTTGGAGCTGGGCAAGGAAAAAGTTTCCAGCTGTTGTAAGTGAAGCATGGATGGTACAGGCTGTTATCTGACCATTGGAGATGGAGCTTTCTCAAAGGAAGTGATGCCCATGCTTTGGATTCAAAACTATGGTGGATGGATATAATGTTGTCTCCATGCTTTTCCTTTTTATGATCTTGGGAGTGGTGTGAGTGTGGAATGTTTCCTCCATTAAGTCAGAGATTATTGTCCCAAAGTTCCTTTTGATTAGAATAACATTTGTTTGATGATGATGTCACAGAGACCCTCTTTGAGTTGGAAGATGGCAGCTAGGTTTTTTGTAACCCAGACATAAAGGTGTCGACCCCTGCAGATTGGGTGTTGACCCTTTGCTCTGTCTTTTCTTTCCTGAGTTGATTTACAGGTGTTCCTGGTGTCGACCCTTATCTCATTTGGTGTCGACCCTTGCGGCTGAAGTGTATAATGCTTTTTGGTGTCAACCCTAGCTGCTGTTGATGTCGACCCTTGCGGCTGAGGTGTATACTACTTTTTGGTGTCAACCCTTGCTGCTGTTGGTGTTGACACTTGCATCTGGAACACTTAGTTATTTTTCCAGCTTCTCACTGGTGTCGACCCTTGTTTTTTTGGTGTCGATCCTTTGTTCTGGAACACTTATCACTCTTGAGAATTATTCTAGTGTTGACCCTTGCTCTTCTGGTGTCGACCCTTAAACCTGTGTTAGACAAAGATAGAGTTTTGCAACCAAGAGCTAATGCTCATATTTTTGATATCCCAAAAGTTATTGAAACATAATATTCTAGAGTCACAAAACATTTAGAATCATGAAGCACATATATTAATTTGAACACTTCAAATAATCAGAAGAATAGAATATTTGTCACTAATCAAAATCAATAGAAATTCAAATTTGAATAACCTTGGGGCTAACTATCTCCCCCTTTTTGATGATAACAAATATTTAAAGTTTTCAAACTATATGTTTCAAAAGGACGGTATGTAAGGAGTTTTTGGAAAATGAAGGTTTTGAAAAGAATCGAAAACTCTCCCTATAAACAGGGCTGTATGACCAAAGCAAAGAAAATGAGAAATGTATATATATATATAGGTAATAAGATAACTTGATATAGAACAAGCTCCCCCTATCAGTGTGCACTGAACCATTCAATTGTGAAATTTAATTTTTGTTTATTTGTATTGAATGAAATCACAAGCATTGAATGAAACCACAAGCTCTTTAAAAAACAAGTTCCGTAAGTTTCCATGAGCGTGTGTATAAAAGACATCCACAATAAATCATTACTTAGTTATCGACATGTTTCCTGTTATCAAGATTCATATAGCTCAAAGATTGTATAATGTCCAAAACAACACCAAACATTATCTTTCCAACTGGTGTTACCAAAAGAAGTTTGTAAACAAGACATGCACATACATCTATTTCATCTAATTACTACCCTTGAGACAGATACAAACTGTGCAACATATATATATATAGCAAACCAACAACTAAAAGGATGAAGTAAGGTGGTTTCTGAAAAAAAAAAGAAATAACTTCAACAATATTCTGAATGACACCAAAAATATTTAACATTTGAGACACCAAAAATATTTAACATTGAGACACCAAAAATATTTAACGTTTGAGATTCTTCTCCCCCTTTGTCATTAACAAAAAAAGGTTCTCAACTTCAGCGAAAAGGGAGGAGGAGTGCGAGGCCAATGTGGGGCAGCTTCTTGCCACCATTAGGCAAACCACAGCATGAATTTTTGGATTTGCTCAACCAAATCGTCGTCCCAGCGTTGTTGAAAAATTTGCCTAAATTCTTCGTTGGAGGCTTTGATCCCGTAGACAGCAATTACCATACTCTCAACACTTTCTTAGCAATGGCAATGACTTGTTCTTGCTGCAGCTTCATGCGGTCAATGTCTTTATGCATGACAGTCTGTTGAATGACAAGTTGTAGAACCAAGGCGCTCAATTCATCGATCTTTTCTTCCATGGCAGAGGATGAGGAGGCAGGGATAGTGTGAGAAGAGGATGGGATGTTAGAGGCAGGAAGTGAAGTGGACCCTAGGTTTAGATTGTTGAGCCTAGAGTTGATTGAAGTAATCCCATCAAAGAGGGGACCCCGAACCAAGGAATCAAGATGGTCGATTTTAAGAGATAGAGATGAGAGACCAGAAGAAGATGGTGGAGAAGAGAGATCAGGAGAGGAGAAGTGATGAGTGGAGGAACTGGGAAGGGAGGAACCAGGGGTAGAGAAACCAGGGGAAGAGAGACTAGGTTTCTTGGTTTTGGTCCAAATTCAGTTGATAAGAGAGTATCCCATATTACGTAGAGTTTCAGCCCCATACCGAGAAGGGTCTCGAAGGACTTTTTCTTTCCCCTTGAGGTCAATGTTGAAATGCTTTAAGAGTTTTGTGAAAATCATTCCGAAGGGAAGGGCCTGATTAGTTTGTTTGTGAGCCTGAATAATACAGTGAGTTACCAAAAAACCAAAATCAATGAGGTAACCAGTGGCTAGGGCCCAAATGAGAAACATATGACCGTAAGTGATGGCATCGAAACGGCCAGAACGGGGTGTGTGATGATGTGATGGTGTAGTCTCAATTTGAGGAAAAGATCTTTCCCAGAGACGGTGACATGATCATGTAACTCGAGGTTATTTGTAAGGAACCGAAGACCGATAAGATGAGAGTAATTGGGTAAGTGAAGAGTAGCAACAGTTGGTGTGACCCTTTCTCCGTCATTGGAAGTTTTTAAAATAGAGTTTATGATAGTGGGATTTAAAGTAAAGGACACATCCTTAACAAAACAATCGAGGGTATGAGGAGCAGATTAGGTATCATAAGAGAGATTAGCAAAAAATTCCTTGATCAGTGTGGGGTAAATGACACAGTCAAGTTTTAACAAGGATGACCATTTTTGGTTGTCAAACCAAGTTTTTATAGGAATGGAATGCCTGTCAAAGAATGCAAGATTAATGGTTTTGCTAGAAATTACCTTTCATTGGTTAAAATCCTTGTTAAAGGAGGATCGAGCTTTATTGTTCTTAAAGCGTTGGACAGAGGAAGAGGTAGCAGCAGTGGCTGAGGAGGTGGAGGAACGAGGACGCTTTCTTGTTTGAACTGGAGGAGGATCCTGAGACTCCATGACGAGAAGAATGAGCGGTCGCTAGGAGGAGGGAAGAGGATCGGAATGTGGATCGTTGGAATAGGAAAAGGGGGTTAGGGCTAGGGATTTAATGGTGTCGTAAGAGAGATGGGAAGGGTCGATGAGTATATATATATATATATATTTGAGAGGGTGTCGACCCTCGTAAAGAGAGGGGTCGACCCTTCGAATATGAAAGGATTACGCGGCAAGCCCTTAGGCAACAAACAGGTGTCGACCCTTAGAAACGGGGGGTCGACACTAAAAAGCAGTGCCCTCAAAAACATCAGGTGTCGACACCTTCGAAGAGAGGTGTTGACCCTAAAAAAACAGTGAATCAAAAACCGAGTGGTGTCGACACCAGAAAAGACGGGTGTCGACCCTTGTTAATGAAAAGCGCAGCGCTGATTCACAGGGTGTCGATCCTATAGAGTAGGGGGTCGACCCTTAGGGGTCCCGAAGAGCAAAAAAAAACTAGTGCAAATCACAACAAATTTAACAAGGAAGTATAATAATACATAGGAACTATCATATAGGAATATTTAACATGCCAAGCTCAGTTCCTATAAGGTAAAATTGTTCCTTATTGAGAGGCTTAGCAAAGATATTGGCTAGTTGTTGGCTTGTAGGCACAAATCCGAGTTCAATGTCACCTTTAAGTACATCATCTCGTAGAAAGTGGTGTCTTATTTCAATGTGCTTAGTGCGTGAGTGTTGTATTGGATTTTTTGAAAGATTAATGGCACTAGTGTTATCACATTTAATGGGAATGTGATCAAAGTGAAATCCAAAATCAAGAAGTTGTTGTTTCATCCAAAGTATTTGAGCACAACAACTAGCAGCCGCGATATATTCTGCTTTAGCCGTAGATAAAGCCACTAAATTTTGTTTCTTACAAAACCATAAAGTGAGTAAATTTCCAAGAAATTGACAAGTACCACTAGTGCTTTTTCGGTCAAGTTTGCATCCTGCAAAATTGGCGTCTGAGTAACCATAAAGATTAAAAACATTTGTTTTAGGGTACCAAAGACCCAAAAGTGGAGTGCCAACGAGATATCTAAAAATGCGTTTTACTGCGGTGATGTGTGATTCTTTTGGAGCTGATTGAAAACGAGCACACATACACACACTAAACGTGATATCGGGTCTACTAGCTATTAGATAGAGTAAAGAACCAATCATACCTCAATATTTCTTTTTGTCCACTAGTTTACCTTGCTCATCTTTGTCGATTTTAATCGATGTGCTCATAGGAGTTGCTGTGGGTTTGGATAAATCCATTTCAAATCTTTTGAGGAGATCTTTGATATATTTTGCTTCCATCTTGGGTTTGTTTTATTTGCAATCCGAGAAAGTATGTCAATTCTCCCATCATACTCATCTCAAATTCGCCTAGCATATCCTTAGCAAATTCCTCGCACAAGGATTCATTAGTAGCTCCGAATATGATATCATCGACATAAATTTGAACAATGAGCATATCATCATTTTTGATTTTTATAAAAAGAGTGGTATCAAGTTTTCCACGAGAAAAATCCTTTTCAATAAGAAAATTGCTCAAGCGTTCATACCAAGCTCTAGGAGCTTGTTTTAAACCATACAAAGCTTTTGAGAGTTTATAAACGTGGTCTGGGTGTTTGTGGTTTTCAAAATCAGGAGGTTGTCCAACATACACTTCCTCCGAAATATAACCATTTAAAAAGGCACTTTTCACATCCATTTGGTAAAGTTTAAAATTTCTAAAACAAGCAAGTGCAAGCAACATACGTATGGCTTCAAGGCGTGCAACAGGTGCAAATGTTTCGTCAAAATCAATACCCTCTTCTTGGTTATAACCTTGGGCTACAAGTCTAGCTTTGTTTCGAATAACAACATTGGATTCATCCATTTTGTTTCGAAAGATCCATTTAATTCCAATAACGGAATGTTCTTTAAGGCGAGGTGACAAATTCCAAACTTCATTTCTTTCAAACTGATTTAACTCTTCTTGCATAGAAAAAATCCGGTTTTCATCGAGTTCAGCCTCAGAAAAATTTTTTGGTTCAATTTGATAAACAAAAGCTGAATTACCACATATATTATTAATAGAAGAGCGAGTTCTTACTCATTGTGTGGCGTCTCCTATAATGAGATCTTTGGGATGTCCATGAGCATACTTCCATTTTTTGGGTAGATCATGTTCCTTTATGGGATGTGCATATTCTTTTTGAAGATCTTCCATAGGGATTTCAATATTGGGTTTCATTTTCTGATAAATAAATGCCTTCAATTTTTGGATTTGAATCTGCAACATCATCAACAACAATATTCTTAGAAGCAAATGAGTTAGATTCATCAAAAGCAACATGTATGGATTCTTCAACGAGTAAAGTTCTTTTATTAAAAACGCGATATGCTTTACTAGAATTTGCATAGCCAAGAAATACAGCTTCATCAAATTTTGCGTCAAATTTCCCAAGATTCTCTTTATTATTATTGAGTACAAAGCATTTACAACCAAATGCACGAAAGTGGCCAATGTTGGGTTTTCTACCTTTCCATAGTTCATATGGTGTTTTCTTCAATATGGGTTTAATCATGGCACGATTAATAACATAGCAAGCAGTATTGATGGCTTCCACCCAAAAATATCTTGGCAAATTATTTTCACAAAGCATAGTACGAGCCATTTCCTTAAGAACTCTATTTTTTCTTTCTACCACACCATTTTGTTGAGGAGTTCGAGGAGCAGAAAAATTATGATCAATACCATGCTCATTACAAAATAGAATAAACTCATCATTATCAACTTCTCTACCATGATCACTTCCAATGGTACAAATAGTAAGACTAACCATATTTTGGATACGTTTACAAAGAGCTGAAAATGCAGAGTAAGTATCACTTTTTTGTGCCAAGAAAATCACCCAAGTAAATCTGGTATACTCATCCACACAAACAAGACAGTAAGTTTTCCTCCAAGACTTAAAGTTCTAGATGGTCCAAATAAGTCAATATGCAATATTTGAAGTGGTCTAGATATGGAAATGATATTTTTTGATTTAAAAGAGACTCGTGTTTGTTTTCCTTGTTGACAAGCATCGCAAAGTCTATCCTTTTCAAAAACGATTTTTGGTAATCCAACGACCAAGTCAAGTTTTGAAAGTTTTGAAAGCAAGTCCATATGAGCATGTCCTAGCCTCCTGTGCCACAACCATCCATATTCATTTAAAGCAGATAAGCACTTAACATTATGATTATGAGATAAATTATGCAAATCAAATATATACACATTCTCATCCCTATGTCCAACAAAAAACACTGTGTTATCAGTAGAGTTTTTAATAGTGCAGTAGGATTTATCAAAAGAAACATGATTGCCTTTATCACACATTTGACTAATACTAAGCAAGTTATGCTTCAATCCTTCAACAAGCAATATGTTCTCGATAATGGGTGATGAAGTTTTACCAATACTACCTTCACCTATGATCTTTCCCTTACTATTGTCTCCAAAGGTTACACGACCTCCTTCTTTGGATTTAAGAGTTCAGAACATTGTTCTATCGTCGGTCATGTGCCTTGAGCAAACAATGTCGAGGTACCACTGGTTGTTGCTGAATTTAGACCTCATCTTCAAGTGCCATCAAGCATAGATTTGGGACTTCATTTTTGCAAGCATCTGTCTCTAAGTTGTTGTCATCACTATCTTCTCCCCATGCTGCGATCATGGCTTTCTTTTTATCCTTCTTGAATTGTTTTTTTAGCTCCGGACATTCCGATTTGTAGTGTCCTGGCTTATTACATTCATAGCAGATCACTTCAGATTTTTTATGACTTTCTCATTTTTGAAGATCTTCGTTGAAGTCTTTTCTGGAAAACTTCCTTACACCTTGTTTCTTCTTCACAAATCTTTTGAATCTTTTGGTAATGAAAGCCATTTCTTCATCTTCCTCTGAAGTATCTTCTTCTTCCTCTTGAGATTTTGAGGTGGACTTGAAAGCTATTCATTTCTTCTTATTTTTGTCTTCTTCTTCTTTTCCTTATTGCATAATGATCTCATGGGTTAGGAGAGATCCCATTAGCTCATCAAGGCTCAACCTTGACAAGTCTCTTGCTTCTATTACTGCAATAACTTTGTTCTCCCAACTTTCTGGCAATGATCGAAGGACTTTTCTGACAATTTCTGCATTAGTGTAAGTCTTCCCAAGAGATTTAAGACTGTTTATAATATTTGTAAAACGAGTGAACATTTGGGATATGTTTTCATCTAGTTTCATCTTGAAGAGCTCATAGTTGTGAACAAGTAAGCTCACTCCAGATTCTTTAACTTGAGTGGTTCCCTCATGAGTTACAACAAGTTTATCCCAAATTTCTTTTGCAGTGGTACAAGTGCATATTTTGTTAAACTCGGTAGCATCAAGTGCACAATATAACATATTAACAACTTTGGCAATTAATTGAATATCTTTATAGTCAGCACTAGTTCACTCACTCTCAAGTTTGGCTACTAGCAAACCATCTATGGTTTTTGTGGGTACCTTAGGACCCTCACATATGATTTTCCAAACTTCATAGTCGATAGATTGAATATGCATTATCATGAGAGTTTTTCAATAGTTGAAATTTGTGCCATTGAAGAAGGGTGGTCTGTTTGAGGCTTGACCTTCTGGGAGAGAGGAGATAGGGTTTTCCATAGATCACTCTAAGACGGTTAAGTCAGACTACATAGAGATGTGGCTCTGATACCAATTGTTAACTAGGAAAGCAACCCAAGAGGGGGTGGGGGTGAATTGGGTTATATAAAAAAAATTTGGTTCGAAAATAAAGTTCAAAAGACTTATGAAATTAAATGCAGTAAATAATCAATATCTTCACAGAAAGTAAAAAGAAAAGGAAAGAAGAACTTAACGCAAGGATTTATAGTGGTTTGGCTCACCGGCCTACGTCCACTCCTCAAGAGTCCTCCTTGAGAATTTCTTCACTATGAATTAATGCACCACCAAATCTTTTCCCAACTTGTGGATTTTTACAACTGACTTGCTTCAATCTGTTGATGATCTCTCAATGAAAAGCCTCACTTTACAAGCATTTCACTCAGAAACTAATGAACTAGGAAGAGAGGTCCAACTATCCTCTTTGACAAATACTATCTCTCAACAGATGGATATGAATGTGTAAGCTCACAAGTAAGTTTAGGACTTGCTTAGATATGAAAATAGGAGAACACAAGTGAAATCACAGAGATTGAAAATGATGCTCGGTATACTTAGCGTATTTGCAGTGAGTATCTTCTATCTTTTTCAGATCTGGAAAATATCCAGATTTATAGCCTCCATCCGACTTATCTCTTGAAGTAATAACACACCCACGTGGGTCTACTAGCCGTTGGAGCTAGGCAAGGAAAAAGTTTTCAGCTGTTTTAAGTGGAGCATGGATGGTACGGGCTGTTATCTGACCATTGGAGATGGAGCTTTCTCAAAGGAAGTGATGCCCATGCTTTGGATTCAAAACTATGGTGGATGGATATAATGTTGTCTCCATGCTTTTTCTTTTTCTGATCTTGAGAGTAGTGTGAGTGGAGAATGTTTCCTCCATTAAGTCAGAGATTATTGTCCCAAAGTTCCTTTTGATTAGAATAACATTTGTTTGATGATGATGTCACAGAGACCTTCTTTGAGTTGGAAGATGGCGGCTAGGTTTTTTGTAACCCAGACATAAAGGTGTCAACCCCTGTAGATTGGGTGTCGACCCTTTGCTCTGTCTTTTCTTTCCTGAGTTGATTTACAGGTGTTCCTGGTGTCGACCCTTATCTCATTTGGTGTTGACCCTTGCGACTGAAGTGTATACTGCCTTTTGGTGTCAACCCTTGCGGCTGAGGTGTATACTGCTTTTTGGTATCGACTCTTGCTGTTGTTGGTGTCGACCCTTGCATCTGGAACACTTAGTTATTTTCCAACTTCTCCCTGGTGTCGACCCTTGTTTTTCTGGTGTTGACCCTTTGTTCTGGAACACTTATCACTCTTGAGGATTATTCTAGTGTCGACCCTTACTCTTCTCGTGTTGACCCTTAGACCTGTGTTAGACAAAGATAGAGTTTTGCAACCAAGAGCTAATGCTCATATTTTTGATATCCTGAAAGTTATTGAAACATAATATTCTAAAGTCACAAAACATATAGAATCATGAAGCATAGATATTAATTTGAAAACTTCAAATAATCAGAAGAATAGAATATTTGTCACTAATCAAAATCAATAGAAATTCAAGTTTGAATAACCTTGGGGCTAACAGAAATCATGCAAGTCAAGTTGTGCACACTGAAATTTTTCTTTTTTGGGTCCAAGAAATGGTCCAGTTTTGGAAAAATGGAATAATTTTCAAGAAAACTAGTCAACCTCACTAAAAATTGACAAAACTGTTTTTGCAAATGGCCATTGCTCAACCAACGCGGAATCTACTCTCGAGATGCACAATCTCAGATCTGAACTTGATTTGTCTTGCAACTGAATCTTGTAACGGAATAGGACAACCGACTTTGAATGAAGACGAGCCAATTTGCACATGGATAAAATAGCCGAGTTGAACAAGGATCAGCCAATCAACATGGATAAGCCAAGCAGGCTAAAAATGATTGGGGCCGAAATTCAAGATGAAGTTTCCTACGTATCCCAAATATGGGAATCAGGCCGTACGTAGTTCCGGGGCAAGGTACACTCGGGTGTTGACACTCTCCTTTTACGCTCTAACTTTTTCCAAGGCCGTCCTTTCAAGTTTTCAACCTTGCGAGCTCTTTTTCTTTTCTTTTCATTATTTTTCTCTTTTCTCTTTCTTTTGTTTCTTTTTTCTTCATTTTTGTTCTTTTTCTTTTCTCTACTCTAACTTTTTCCTGGGTCACCCTTCCGGGTTTTCGGCCCAGCGAGCCTCTTAAGGATAAAAAAAGGTTTAACTTGTTCATGTTGATTGGTCATAGGATCTCTAAGCCATCTGAATCCAGGAGAATGGCTGTTGTTCGCTGATGATGTAGTCTTGATGATGTTAGAGCCCATCCAATCGAGTCTGAATTTGCCCCTAGTGTTGTCGATAGGAACTCGATTGTCCTTTAGCAAAAATTTTCTTCTTTCAGATTCTGGAATTTGGCTTTCTTGCCAGTCTTCATTGGTTTGAATCTTTGCGCATATCTGGCATTTTTTCCCCTAGTTCAAGGGCTACTTTTGATCTAGCTTTGCAAGCTTCCTTTGATGACATCTGACCTTCTTGCCCCTAGTTCAAGGGTTGCTTCCGATCCGGCCATACAAGCCTTATATTTTGGTTGATCATTGAACGTTCTAAGTCAAAGTTCAGGGTTTGAAAGCAAGGGGGTTGAATCTCGAGACTGTGAGTGATCCTATACTGCACAATCTCAAGATCAATTTCAGGCATGTCTTCAATGAACCACGCAAAACATTTTTTTGAAATCTTTTAATAAAGCGACTAGTCGCTCCCGTCGAAGACAATGCAGAACCAATCAGGATCAAGCTAGGATCCTTCTCAGTACTCACATTAACGAACCTGATCTCATTCATTAAGGGCTTAGCATGCATCTCTTCCTCTCAGTTGATCAAATTTTTTCAAATCTCGAGGAATTCCTTCCTCTTTGTTTTCATCACAGTGTTCGAAAAGTTTTGAAAAACTTAGGTCAATGCAATGACTTAAAGGCACAGAAAAAGTAGGTGAAAATCTCTATCGTTTCATTCAAATCTTCTGGCGCAACTAGCTCAATGGCAGAAACAGATGCAAAAGAAAAAGTGTAAAAGACAAACACAAAACAAGATAGTGATGTCCGAGATAACACCCCCGAAATCACCTGACTCCGACACAACAAGACTGACTCAAAACAACACGACAAGACTGACCCAATAACCAAGTTAGAAAATAAAATAAACAATATTCGCAAATTGCTCAAAATAGTGCGTGCCATCCCCATATCTGGAGTAAAAATGAGCACCATCAGCAGGTGGTTCATCCCCCGATCACATAATCACATTATTCCCCAGTTCATTGATCCAGTACTGATAGACTTTGCAGGACCTGGTGCAGCGATGACCTCGATGTCAATCAGATCTTGTATTTCATGGCGAAGATGAAAATAGCTGTCAGTGTCATGACCAGTTTGTTGATGGAAGACATAGTATGTAAGAACCCGAATATACAAATTAAGTAAATAATTAAATAATAATAATTTTACATTCTCAAATATTTTGTTGGTGAATCCTAAAGTACAAATTAAATATTGTTGGAGGGTCTTTTAGTTAATTTTAAACCTAAAAAATTTATGGTGGAAATCTCTAATTTAGAGATAAGATTAATTATTTAAAAAAAGAAAAAAAAAAGGGGTAAGTTAGTAAGTATATTTTGATTTAATAATAGTTGTATTTTATTTAAATTAATGATGAGGGGAAATATAATAAAATAAAAATAGGATATTAATTTAGAATCTTTTAAGTTTAGATATATATAAAGCAACCTTAGTTTTCCTAACAAAAACCCTAAACTCTCATATTATTCAACTAGCAGCTGTGAAGAGGAGATAGGAGTAGCTTTTGGTGAAAATTGAAGAACTAGTTTGGTGCTTGAATAACTCCATCTCCAAGGTAGAAACCAATATTCTATGAATATAGTTATTTTGTATATTTGTTTTTGTGCATTCATTAGAAGAAGAAGGAATAAAAGCTTAACTGATTAGGTGGCTTGAATATCTATCAGATTAATAGTTGGTGTGAAATAGTGTAATGGGTATAGTGGATGTATGAAGAACAAGTATATGGCATGGGTTATATTCAATGGGTGTTTTTGCTTGTAATGGTGGATCTTGTGAGTGAAACGTGGGTTAGGTAGGAGTACTTGGCCACCAATATTTGTGAACATCATGTTTCTTTTATGTAGTTTGAGGAATTAAATGGGTGCATATAGTCGAGGGTACAATCTATGAGTATGAAATTCTGCACAGAACCACAAACTTTAAAAATCAAGAAACCATATCAAACGAATGAATTTTGAACTGAAAGTTTTACAGTAGATTAATTACATATTGAATTGAATATCTGAATTTTCTCATAATTTTTGGGAGTCAAAATTCATATAAACTGATGCGTTCAAATCTGTCCAGAAAACTAGTTTTAAACAGTAAGTTCGGAAGTGTTGTTCTCTTTGGGTATAAATCTGAAAATTATCAAATCAGCGTCATTAGAACCGGTTACGAGTCTAGTTTTGTACATTTTTGGCCTTGCGTTGATTGCTCTTGTATACTAAACCATTAATTTCTTTAAAGTGCTGCAGAAAACAACCTGTGTTAGATATAATTAATTGTAGATAATTATTTTGATAAGCAAATCAAGTGAAACCAATTAGGTTTGAAACTTATGATATATTAGTTGATATCTGGAGGGTTTTGGAATTTTTAGAATAGCATGGAATGAGTTTTTAATTTTCAAAGTTAGAGAATAGATTGGGAAAAACTTGTTTAAAACTCTGTTTTATCTTAAAGTCACTTTTAGTTAAGTTTCGATCGGAACCCATGTCTTGGGTGATTTTAGACCTTGAAGAACATGAACTTAGATAATATTTAAGAGTAACGGTGAGTTGGGTTGAGCCGTGTTAGTGCGCTTTAAGTTTGAGGTTACTTAGTTCATATTCTTTACTATTTTTAAATTAGTAGTGACGTGTAGTTTATATACTTGGTTCAGGGCACTAGTTGGACTTTTATACTCTATTCGAGGATTACATTATTCCGTTTTCAGTTGAGTAGTTTCAGGCTACATATTTTTATAAATGTTCCCCTATCCTAAACTGTTGGAAAATTAAATTATTGTTTCATGACTAAACTGTTTTGATAAATTATTATATTATCAATGGAATCAAATTATTTCTAAAACATGTGTGAACTTGGCATACTGTAAACTATTTGTTTTGGTCTCATGTTTATAATGGTGAACTACCATGTTTTGTGAAACTGATGTGTATTGATTATTGGGACCATCTGTGTATTTAGTCTGGGGAAATTATTCCACTGTATGTGGTGACTCTGGCCACTAGGGAACAGATCTGGGTTGGGCCGTGATGACTCTAGTGCTCAACGATTGCAAGGAAAAGACCTAGGTTAAGCTAGGTAACCTTCAATTGGATTGTCTTTAAGAAAAGGTCCAGGTTGCCACCCTGAGGATGACTCTTAGTTCGGTATTGGATCCAACGGGGCTTATAGCTTTGAGAACTGTGTAACATATTACTTGTTGTTTTCTTGGTACCCAGAAAATTATTGGTGTTCATGTTGTAATCTGTTTTAAGTGAAAAATGTCATTTATCATGTTCTTGAGAGACATGAGTATTTTAACTGTTGAACTGTGGAACCTTCTTTTTGTAACAGATTGTCTTTACCAAGCTGTATGCCAATCTAGTTTTTGTGATATATATCTTATTTTGGAATTGAACCCTGTTTTCAAAACTGTATTTACTATTCATGTTACTACTCACTGAGCTATCAGATGACTTAGTTGTTTATCACTTCCAGGTGTTAGAAGGACTTAGAGTGGATTTATGGCGTAGAGGGGACTCAATTGCATGGACCTCTAGGACATTCATTTATTTTGTTTTAGCTTGTTATGTCTGGTTTTGTGCATACATTGTGGTTGGATTTTTATTTAGAATTATTTTACTTTGTGGGTGATTTGTGTTCCATTTAGTATATATTTTTGGAAGTTGGTTGTGGTTGGTTTTACCAATTATACTTGTGACTTGTCATTGGATTGGGTTTTGATTTATTTATTTACGGGCTATCATCACATTTATTCTTTATGATTTTGGGTTCATGTTTAGGCTTACGTGTGCCTTGGGCTGAGTCTCTGTGGGCCACGGCCGGTCATGCCCGGATTTGGGGTGTGACACAGTACTGGCCGGGTTGTGTTTTGGAGAGATGGCAATTCCCTGGTTTAATGCTGCTATCATGGCCACAACTTCTTTTGGACTCTGTGCCATTACGGATCTGCTGAGTTGGGAAAGGTGATCTTACTGGTGACTGTCGGATTAGTGGAACCAGTGAGCCCTGTTTGGCCTTTCTTTGTCTTGCCTTTAGCGAAGGAAACACTGGTTGCCCTTGAACTAAATCTCCCACCTGACAAAGTCTATCAACAGGAGTCCAAAGTACCCGAGGGATATCAGAGCCTTCTGAAGCTATGGTTTCAAGACTACCTAGCAAAAGAGAAAACAAACAGCACCTTAGCCTAGTTTCGCTAGAACAGATATGAGCATAGCTGAATGATTGTACTCTTTACTGAATTCTGCTCCAAAATAGATACCAACTTGGCAACTGATATGCACATCCCTGTACAGTTTCACTGTAAAGCACATACCAGTTAAAGAGAGCCAAAATACCCCTATGATGGGGTAGGGTTACCCTGTCCTAGTTTCGTCCGGAGCTAGAGTTTTCACTATGCACAACAAGTAACTTCACATAATCCTACATTCAGGTAAGCAACCTGTCCTAGTTTGGAACAGTCTCTATAGTTTCCGATATGCAACTAGGACGATTGGTCAAAAGGGGTACCTTAGCAAGACTACCTAATATACCTTTTACACCTAACACCAAGAAGTGAAATGAGGATCAAACGGTACAGCGGTAGTCCAGATCTAAGGGTTGTGCTCCCATCGTGGCAGGGCCCGCAACTGGTCAGCCTTTTGTCAAGCTTTTCAAAGCAAGCCTCCGATAAACCGTTCAAGAATAGCATATGGCAAACACTATGACTTAGGCGCACCGATGGAAATGCAAATGCAAATGCAAAGAAACACAGAAGTGTAAATAAAATAACATATCATGAGTTCAAGTCAAGTTCTCTAAATCCCCAACAAAGTCGCCAGAAACTGTGGACTCGCCTTTTTCTGCGCCCCGTTTTTCAGAAAGGGTTTGAAAAAAAGGCCTTACAGTTCGGACTTCCGCAGTTCTGAATCTAGTCTTACAAGTGCAATGTGAAACTGATAAACACCAAAGAGTCCAAATTCGGCAAACCTTTTTGAAAAACTGATTTTAAATTAAATAATGCCAAAATTGGACTGCTTTGCCAGATACAAAGTTGCCACCTAAATATTTTATTTTTGGAAAAATTTAGAAAACCCTGACTCGTGCTAAAGGCCACGTGTCCGTCATCACCAAAGTTGCCTCAATTCGGGAACTTGGGTACGAGAGGGGAAGGTCCTGAAATGAGCACCCTCGCTCGCCTGATCAAAGATCGGCCTCTACTAATCATGATATGATCTTTTATAAACATTATGTG
The DNA here is from genome assembly GCF_055761805.1 of Camellia sinensis. Lineage (NCBI taxonomy): Eukaryota > Viridiplantae > Streptophyta > Magnoliopsida > Ericales > Theaceae > Camellia > Camellia sinensis. The sequence continues at coordinate 108,410,023 of NC_138962.1, forward strand.
TTCTTGTTCCAATTATTAAGTATAGACTAGTTTGCTCAATTTGGAACAATTTAACTCATGTTTATTTGTGAAAATGGTTTGAATTTGCCACCTCAAGTGGGCTTAAAGTTTGCGGATTTGCCACCAAACATAGTGGGCTTAAAAACATGATTTGTCACTCAACAAAGTGGGCTTAAAAATGCGCATTTTTTGAATCGTTCCAATTCAAACAACAAGCCTTCATCCACAAGCATTCATGCAATTTAGTATTTAAGCACATAGCCTCATGGCAAGCATGTGAAACAGGGCAACATGGCAATCACACTCATGCAAGTATGCTAAAGCATAAAAACTCACCGAGTACTCCAAGCCAAAATAAAAACTAGTTAGAAAAATGTATGATCCTAACTATACAAAATGCCTAATGCAACACATGCAATAATGCGATTAATAGGCTCGGCTACTAATATGGCATATGAAACAATTTGATAACATGCGGTTAAACACCTATTCAAATAAGATATTTGAAATTTCAATGCAGTTTGCATAATGCGCCGAGCCTCGGTGCAGGCAATACGAATGAATGGATGCAAACATGCAAGCATAAGGTATACTAATTAAAACATGTCCCTAATCTAACTATCGAAAGCGATTAAATAAAAGAGAGAAAGACGTGGGGTTGGATGATATACACATACTCGCACGCTTATTACAACGTTATGCCCTCGCGAAGAAGGGTCCGAATGAATAAGCTAACCAACTAGTTATGCTAATTAAACTAACTATTACAAACCAAAACTAATTAACTATTCTAGCTAATTAATTATTACAAAACGAAATCGAATAACTAGTTAAACTAACTAATTATTTACAACACTTAATTAGCTATAACTAATTAATTACAACATGCATCTAACGCTAATTAAACCAATTAGCTAATCCCGAGAAACGGGGAATGCATGCATGTTAGATCCTTCGCCCGAAAAAGCCACTACTTTGCTGTTGCAAGCCTCTGTTTGCACATATTATCACTGAAAATTGTGCCAACTTCCAGAACACCTCTGCTCCACCTCAAGAACACACTATACAAAAATGATTGATGGCCGACAAGGGGGACAAGGGGCCAGTCGGCTACCAATGGTGGCTGTCGGCCACTGCTGGTTCACACCTCCATGCTGCAACAGAGAGCAAAACTGAGCAAAATAGTGTATTCTCACAGGTTGTCTGTACTGTTTACCCTCCTTATCATCACACAAAATCAAAGGAGAGAAACTCTTGGCCCTCAAACCAACAATCAAGCAATTTCCATGCATGATGGCTAAGGAATCAAGTTTGTAGAAGTTCAATAAATGCACAAATAAGATCAAAATGACCACCACTTTATCATGCATGATCAAGGGCAATGGTGACCAAGGAAAATGGCACATTTCATCACTTTTGAGTATGAAATGTCCCATTTTCCTTTGTTCGAATTAACGTCTGATTGGAACACATGCAATGCAACACGAAAGATGTTTATCTTGCCTCTTTTGCTTGTCATTTTTTATTTACTCATTTTAGTTACCAAACCATTCTTTAGTCAATTAGTCCATTGGTGAGTGTCTTCTAAAGTGAAAGAAGTGTCAATCAAGGGGTTGTTCAAGGCATGAGGGAAACTTCATGCTGTTGGTAATGAACTCTCAAAGGAGGATTAAACCATTAAGCATGGGCCCCAACCTCAAGCTTAAACAACCCTAAGGTTCAAACAACCCTCAAAACAAATGAAAAAGTGAAGAAATGAGGGAGGTTGCAAAGATTGTATGTGCTGAAAATGAGTGATAAAAGCACTCAAAACATACAACCAACTCACATCAATGATGGTTAAAGCCTTAAAACACTAGCTAGTGAAGGAATTAACACTACAACCATGCCATACCAGGCTCAAATGAATTAACTAGCCAAAAGCAGAGGCAAAACAACCCTAAATATAGTCTAAAACATGCTGGACTTAAGCCACAAAAAGCTAAAATAATAAGCTAATAAATAAGGCTAACTAGGCATGCAAACAAGACACAAGGAGGAGAGGCTAACCCCTCCAATTTTGGACTTCAAAATAAGGTTTTTGCCACTGAAAAACCTTTGAAATTCAGTGATTAAAAAGCCCAAAAAAGTTGGTTTTAAAGTGATGAATAATAGCACAAAAGCTTAACAAGCAAAGGAGCAAGAAGGGTGAACCACCTCTTAACTGAAAATGGCCTCAAACCACCACTTTTAGGCCACAAAAACAGAGTTTTTTACATGCCAAAACTAGCCCAAAAACAGTTTGAAAAGATGGAAAAACAAGTGCACAAAACAAGCTCAAAGGGCAAGTGTTATACCTCTTGAAGCAAAGGACAATTCTAGGCACAAATCAAAGCTAAAACCACCTTTTAGAGCTCAAAGAGGGTCTCAAGTAATCTCAGCCCAAAGATAAGCAACTTTGGTTAAGGGTTGATAGGCAAACTAGAAGTATATCTCTACTTGTATGGACAAAAGTTCAAGCGAGAGAGAAATATAGAGAGAGAGAATTGTAGGAAGAGAGGCTCCCAAAATTTTTCCAACCTTCAAAATAATAGAGAAGGTCCTCTTTATATAGAAATATATGAGCCTTGGTCAAAAATATCTCAAAATGGATAGCTGGAACTTTGTGCAAACAGCTGGAGGAAAATATCTGCACAAAAATTGACTTTTTTGCACCAGTGGTTGACCGGCCATCACTGGTGGCCTACGGCCACCATTGATGGCCAAAAAACCTCACCCCAGGCCGGCAGGCTGCAGGCCACCACTGGTGGCCGACTGGACACATCCGTGGCTGACCACAAAAATTTGTTTTCATGCCCAACTTCGAACGGGCATATCTCCTTCATCCGGACTCTTTTGTAAGTCATTCTTGAGTTTAAATTGAAGTCTCGGAAGTCTTCTTTCCAATGGTGGAAGCCTCACATCAAAATTAGAAGTGCGAAAAAAGATGTGCCTATTTTAGTGAAGACTGGTTTAACCGGATTCATGCCTAACTTCTCCTCAACTAGTTTACTTCTCTCTCTTCTAATTTTCTTCAACTCCAAACCCCTAAATAAGATGTTTTGAAAGATTTTTCAAAGAGTCCACCTCTCTTTCATTTATTTCCACTTTGTCCTTACTCGGTTTACCGAAAAACGCAACATTTAACGAAATGCGAGCATCAGAACATTGAAGAAACATTTTCAAAAATATTTTGAAAGAGAGTGTTTTAAGGTCTAAAATCATTTTGGTCAAAATGGTTTTGGTCCAAAAATAAGGTGTAAGGTTGGGATTTGAAGCTCCTCTTGCTGAAGAAATCAAACCTTTGTATAACATAACCTTCATTCTCGAGTAATCAATCAATGGCCCCCAAGTCTTAAGGGCAGTCAAAAATGGGATGTCTATAGGCAACTACCAATGACAATTAACCACATATAAAATACAAATACATATGCAAAAAGATTAGATATGGAAAAGCCTTGGGTCAGCTAGAAACCTGTTCTTTGCATTGGACTCTATTAAGGGACATTTAATTCTGATGCCTTAAATATATTACTGTCATACACTATTCACTAGTTATAGTTTCTGTTACTATTTTAAGATCATCTCATTCACCACTATTGCTCTTACCATATTAAGAAAAATTCTCTCTAAATTTTTTTATACTTCCAACTCTCCAGGGAAATTCTCTCTAAATTTCTCTAGACTTTCTCTGGATTTCCCACTCTCCAGAGAAATTCTCTCCAAATTTCTCTAGATTTCCCACTCTCTAGAGAAATTCTCTCCAAATTTCTCTAGACTTCCCACTCTCTAGAGAAAATTCACAAGGTTTCATTATTATTCAGATTTCTTCACTATTTTCTATGGTTTACAAATCTCTTCAAGCTTTTAGTACTCTTTTCTCACAATTCATCTTTCCGCTGCCTTTGATGAATGCAGTGGTGGTCTGAGTGATGGTTTCAAACCAAAGAAAATTAAGAAATTCTGGACTTTCCAATCCCAAGGAAAAAATTTCTCTGAGTTCAAATTTTTGCAACCTACAACTCAAAAAACTAGTATCAATTGTAGAGGTAAATACCGACATTATGACAATCTAATTCACAATCTTTTAAAAATGACTCACAACTAATACTGGTCCTACTTTAATAACAGGATTCTAACTTCTATCACTTGACAAAATGCACTTGAAAATTTCTCTTTTGTCATCTTTTGTCACAGGATTCTAACATCACAGAGAAAATTATTCAAGACAGAGAAAATTGTGTTTTGACTCAACTAGAGAAAATTGATCAAACCAGAGAAATTTACAGTTCTCTCTTCTCTTCCAAAGAAATTCTAAACCAGAGAAATCCCGAGAAAATTGAACATCACAGAGAAAAATTAAATATGCCAGAGAAAATTATTTTTTGACTCATCCAGAGAAAAATGCAGTTCTCTCTTCTCTTCTAGAGAAAATCTAGAATTTCTCTGAATTCAAACCAAAGAAATCCAGAGCAAAATGAACATCACAGAGAAAATCATTCAAGGCAGAGAAAATTAAATATGCCAAAGAAAATTGTGTTTTGACTCAATTAGAAAAAAATGATCAAACCATAAAATTGCAGTTGTCTCTTCTCTTCCAACTTCATTCCTCATCTTTCTTAAATTCTCTGATTTATTTATAATTATTGCTTCTCTTTTGGCTCTGAATAATAATGAAGCCTTGTGAATGCACCCTATAATAAATTACAGATTTATAGTGATTTAGTAAACTAAGATCGCGTTTGTCCCAAAAATATTTCAATCAATGATGTCAAGATGTAATTTATGTATTCCACGTTCCTAGATTAGATTATACAAACTATATTATCAGCCAATACTCACAAGACATACTCTAATAGAAGCAGTAAATGCCAGAGTTGTGAGAAGAACACATATTAACAGAAGGATCACAACAGCTTTTCTAGATATCCATTTCTTTGATGAATCAACATGACCACTTGGTGACGGCTGTGAAGATCCTCGTCAATCTTCGGCAGATTTCCATGCGAATTTCTGGTACTAAAATTAGATTCGCGAGTTGTGGAGAGAAAACTGAAGAAATCGGAGTTGAATCACTTCAATTCGGTGAAGAAATTCACAAACTAATGGCGGCGCCACTGGAGACCAGCATTTTCTTCATTGCTTTTCCTCCTCCAGGATGCTTTGAGCTTCGTTTGACAGAGAAGAGAGAGTTGGAGAAGACGATGACGACGATGAACTCTGGCGATGGAGGTGGAGTTCGTCAGAGAGAGAAGAGCAGAGAGAGAGGAAGAAATGGAGAGGCAGTTTGATTTGAGGGATCAAATTTCTCTGTGATATATGGGTGTCGAGGGTTGAGGGACCTTAGACATCATAAAATAATATTGTGCATCTCTTCCATTACTAAAAATGGGAGAGAGACCTTAGACTAATTTTCCCTATGGTAAAATCTTGAATTTCAATTTTTTCTTTTTACTTTTCTACTCAACTTGGTTGTATTAATGGAACAATATTAATGATTTTTGTAACTTCTATTGGTTGTATTAGAATTTAGAATAATATGGATGATTGTTGGTGGTCATTGGCTTGTATTAAAATTTAAAACAATAATTTGTTGTTTTTTTTGTATTAAATTAGAATGTTCATGACTTTTTTACTGTAATAATTTATGGAATTTTTTTATTTTTATTTTTTATAGAATTTTTTTGACGATGATACAAATTTAATTTGAGGTTGTCCTATTTAAATAAACTAGCGGTTGCCACACATGTTGCGTGTGCTATTCAAATAAATAAAAATAAAATAAAAAATTTATTATATATTGTGTGCTAGTCAAGTGGTAAGAGTCTTAATCATTTGATATAAGTCTAAGGTTCAAATCTCCTTCACTCATCTATCTAATTTTTTTTTAATTTTAAATAAAAAAAATAGACACATGACAGCGTAAGAAACAAAGCTTCAGCATACCAAAAGAGGTGTCCACTTTATGATAGTATAGATAGATAGATGAACACTTTAATTTAGTTTGGTGGAACTGTGTTTCTTATCCGAATCAATCCAAATTACGTCGTGTTAATTTTCTCTGATTTAATTAAATAATTGATTAAGTCTTAAATTCAAAATTCTAGAAATGATATTCAGTTCTAATTTCTTAAGCTAGCGAGTGGGTAGGGGTGGATAAATATCGGGTTGGGCTAGGCCGGGCCAGTATTATATAGAAAGAGTATGCGGAGGAATTCTATTTACATTCAAAAAATGTTTAGGTGAGCCTAAATTTTTAGTACACCCTATTAAATTATATAGGGTTACAATTTATTCTTAGTACACTCTATTTTTTCACCAAATTATCCTTTTGAAGTACACCCAAATAAAACAAATTAAAAATTCAATTTACTTTTGAAAAATCTTTTTTGAATTTTTTTTTTTTTTTGTTCACATATATACATGGAACATGATCAGGAAATCTAGTACTAGCTAAGGAGAACGAGATGGTGAACTTCACATTTGGACTTCCAAAACCGAACAAAGTAAATTTGTTTAGTTCTGAAAGTCCGAACAATAATGACGAAAAACAGGTATTTGCTTTTGTCACGCCCCACTTTTTATTACTCGAAGCCATTACCAAATTCATTAACTTAATTCAATTTCAGAGATAACATGCGGAAATAAACTCATACATTTAATCCATCGGAATGAATATAAATACTCTCATTCGTATGCAAAGTAAATGTTACATGAACATACTCAATAAATTGCCCTTGGGCTTACAACCTTTAAATAAACAAATGAAGGGGTGTAACCCTTTTACACATATGGTGTTCCGCCAATAACAAAGAGGCCCCGTGGCCAACAAATAAGAAGATCCAAATCGTGCAGCTCAACCTGCTTAATACCTGAAAAGATTCAACAACGTGGGATGAACATATAGTCCAGTAGGGAACTCAACATGATCCTCAACAATAACAACTTACAGATAGCTATGATCATGAACACTCATTCTCGTACTAGAATAGTAATATGACAGTTTATACAAAATATATATATATATAAACTTTCCTTGAAAACAACCGTTTCATTAATCCCCATTCCCATTCTTTCATAGCATTAACAATTACTTAGGAAAATAATCTCACTAAGCCCGATACTCTCTTCCACTTCTTATACATACTCAGATGTACCTTTTCAAACATGTTTATCTGTAAAACATTCGTTCTCTTCCACACTTTCCAAAAGACAAAAAAAAACATTTTGGTTCGTTTCCGTTTCTATCATAATTATACATGCATACCTTTGTAAAAATGTAAATTTACAACCCACTAACATGTATACAATCAACCAATGGAGTAACTCGGTCCTCCGAACTGTAACCAATCAAATCCATGATATTTTCAGTTACAACGAAACAACAACAATTTCATTTCGCTCTACTAGCTATGTGCGTAGTAAGCCAACAATACACTCCATTCAACAACATTAACAACAAGCCAGTTTACCAGGCGCTAGCTGGAGGGGTATGGAACCTTCGATTATTAGCGCAAACAGTTCTCCAGGCGCTAGCTGGAAGGTAACGGTACCTTTGATTATAAGCGCAAACAGTATAGCACCACCAATCGAAATGCAACAAGGCATAACCAACATGTATAACATATATACATAAACCATCCAGATACAAACAATGTGTTAAAGTATATGGACACATAACTACCTCTTTCCGAACAAGCATACATATACAATGTACCTCAACAATTCATCACATACGATGTTCCCTAAACAATGGTATAATGTCTACCCGGCAATTCTACACAACCGTGTCATCCTCCACCGATGACCAAGGACAAAACCTCTAGATGCATATAGTTAGTACATCTATTAAAGGACTCAAATATCATGAATCACAAACCCAACAACAATATTAACATGGTAGTTAAAGATACAACACTCCAATTCTCAAACTTATTTCGAAAACACTTCCCTCATTTTCACGAAAACGATTCCATTTTGTTGTCACAAAATCAACTCCACAAATCTTGTTTCCATCAAACCAACTCCAAAGCCATGGTTAATCCCTTAGGCATTAACACCCTTACCACACTCGTTTTGACAAAAGAGATTTACACACAATGGTCAACAAACCCCCATTATAACTAACTCAATCAAAATATAATTTAGGGCTTTTCCTCATTTAACTACAACATGCTAATTTAAATTCATATTAGCCAAGACAACAATCAATGAAGCCAAAACCATTCTCCACACAACCAACCCTAGGTTTATCTCATGATTTTCAAACAAATCCAACATAATACAATTTTCATGCAATACGAAAATTACCACATGTCTATCTATAGACGGAGTATTGAAAAAGAACAAGGAGAATCCCTACCTCCAATGGAGAACTCAAAAGGAGAAGATGACCCGAAATCAAAGTGCTCCAAATCTCAAATTTCTTGGATCACAACGAAGCCCTCGACGATCAACACACTTCTTACAAAGGCCCAAGGTGAGGAAAACACTCTAGCTAGATCAATCCTAAGAGAGAAGTTAGGTTTTAGAGTGAGGTGCTCTCCAATGGCTTTTTCGGAAAAGTAAGAGAGAGAAAGGAAATCAAAAAGTGATCCAAAAAGGTGAAACACGGAAGGATATACACGACTCCCCGCTCGAGCGTGGAAACCCCCGCTCGAGCGTCACTCACAGACTCCCGCTCGAGCGCCAAAACCCCCGCTCGAGCGGCGGATACCACCAACCAGAAGTTTTGCAGAACAGGTCCCCGCTCGAGCGTCCAACCACCCGCTCGAGCGTCACACACAAACTCCCGCTCGAGCGTCAAACCTCACGCTCGAGCGTCCAACACCACAGAGGAAGTACTGGGAAGGTGAATTTCCCGCTCGAGCGCCGAAACCCCCGCTCGAGCGGAGAGGCCAAAAACTGGGCAAGGATTCTGAGTTCAAAAACATAACTAACTTATTCCCAACAAATCCAACACAACCCAAAACTCTACAACAAGGAGTAAGGGATAGAATTTGAGGATAAGGCAACAACAAATCTACGGAACCAAGTCCGGATTACAGCTCAATAACAACAGGGAATACCGGGATCGCTATAGCTTTTATGTAAAAGAAACACAAAAATCAATAATTGTACTTTAATATTTATGTAAATACTTACTTCCTCTTTGATGGGTTGCTTCAAAAAACTATTTTGATTAATACTCTTATCCATTTTGTTCAAACTCTCTTCTATTTGTAAGTAACAATATAACAAAAAATAATGATATTGATGATAATGGTGAGTTTTGGTGGAGTGGATTAAAGTTTTGGAGTGATAAGAAGAATGCATATAATTGATTAGGATATATCATGAAAGAAAATAATATTTTATTTTAATATTTAATATGTATTGTTTTTATTAGTAAATTTACATTAGGTTACAATAAGAATTAAAATTTTAAAATTTGAATTGAGCATATTGAGATTGCGTGAGTGATTTTCCGATCACACTGCCCAACTCAGTATTCAGCTGGAGAGAATTGGCAGAATAGATGATACCTGGCTGACCTGCAACAGAAAGAGAAGATTCCGGCGGTGGTTCGTCCACCCGGGGGCACTCCAACGATCAAGTCAGTAGATCTCTCAAAGATAATCAATAGTGCTAAATTCACTGTTCAGAACATAAATTGCGTACCTTAGACCCATGGGGGTGCCTTTCTTTTATAGCAAACTCAATCCTAGTCCCAATAGAAGCCTAGCTTCAATGGACTCTTGCTCAGTGCTTATCCTGGACTCTCCAAGAGATAAAGATAAACTCCCTAAGAGCTTTATCCTTATCCATGTTTAAAGTCTCTCTTATTCTAGGACTCTTGTCCCTTATCCGCCTGTCTCGGATTCCGATATCTTCGGAGATAATCTCGGCCTTGTCAAGATCACTTCGGCGTCATGTTCTGGACAGGTGGCACCTCGGCTGACACGTCGGCGTCACCTTGGCCACGTATCGGGACTCATAAAATATATCCCTATAACTGCCCCCTAGGTTCTATTACCTCGGCATCCTGAGGTGATGGAACCTATATCGGTACTTCCTGTCAATACATCGGCGTAAGCCGAGATCTTCAGCATAGGCCGATATGTCTTTTTAAAGATTAAGAATCCCAAGTGCTTCTTCACGCGTATGAGTTGTTATACATAACAACTCAACCGTTTAAGCCACGTGCCTTCTCCTTATTGGATCGTGCTTATGACGCGTTTGTAAGTCGTCTCGCGCCTATATGCGCCGTCTGACGTACTAGTTGTTTCAGGCGCATTAATTGCCTTGTTTTTGCCGCCGTTTCAAGTTTTTTGACAAAACCTGTTTTCCCCCTTTCGTCTTTTCACTTTTTATCATTTTTTTCCAAAACTCTTTCTCTCTCTTGCTTTCTCTCATCCTCCATTGTTCTAAACTCTGAAACTCTGCAGCCACCGCTGTTTCACTTCTTCCGGCGAAGTTCTTGCCAACTTGTTCCATTGCCGCCGTTCTTCTGACTTCGGTGAACTCAAGCATCGGCTCCTTTTCTCTGGTAAGTCATCACTCCTTCTGGTTTTAATTCTTGTTGTGCTCTAAGAAATTATGTTTCATCATTAGTCGCCTTTGTTGTTTTACTCAAACATTTGATTCGTGAATCATGTATCTGAACAAGTTTATTTCACGACCTTGCTTTTTGCCCATATCTTGAGTATACGCACTGTTCACAAATTTTTTACACTTTTGCCACTGTTCTTGACTTCACTCCCTTTGTACTTGCGATGTTCTTGATAGTCCATCTTTGCTCTTGAATCTGAATCTTATTCTTGATTTTGTTTGCCATGTTTTTTCCAGATTCTTATCTTCAATCCTTGCGTTCATAGATCTAGGTTTGGGATTTGCTTGTAGAACCCTCGATTTTTTAGGAAAACTGAAACTATTCCTACACATTCTGTGTATCTTCCAGCTTTAGCCGAGGTCCATAAAAAACCCTTTAGAGATACCCCTTTTGAAATCCAACCTTTTCAGTTTAAGCCGATATCATGGGTATGTGGAAACATAGAATAGATACCTCGAGCAAATTAGATCACTTTAGGCATGAGTTTGATATCCCTGCCGACGTCCATCTGAGGTTGGCTGGGGATGACGACTCTATCATGCCCAATGTAAACCTCATGCCATTCCCATTCATAGCGTTTATTGAGTGTGGACTTAGGTTTCCACTTGACCCTTTCTTCCGTGAAATCCTCCACTTCTATAGGTTGAACCCAATGCAACTTGCAATCAATTCGTACCGAGTTATTAATAGTACCATAGCCTTAGCCAAACAAGAGAATGCTAGGATTACTCTTGCCGACTTCCAATTCTGTTATACAATGTGTCGCCTGAAATCAGAAAAAGGCCACATCTATTACCTTAAGCCGAGGTCCACGGAATACAAAATTATTACCGACCTCCCTAACTCCAACAAGGGAGCGGGTGATGATTACTTCATCGTTTCGGGTAACTGGGAGTTTCAGCCAAACGATGACCTCCATCTTTATCCCTTAAGTCGAACAGTTTTCGAGGAAGGAGTTAGTAAGGGCCATCCTTCACAAGTTTTCTTGCTTTCTTGCATAAAGTTTTCAACATTCTTGCTCTAATGTCTATGCTTCTTTCTTTTTTGCAGTTCTCCCTCAGCCACCAAAGGGCTTTCGTCAGTCTTTCTTCCCCAGTAAAGACTTGAAGAAACTACTGAATTTGCCAGTCCACAAGCAGAAGGCCCCTCTGCTTCTTAATTTTATTCCAACGTATAAGTCGGCTCTTCCCGACGTCCCAAAAAAGAAGAAGAAAATCCTTTCTCCACTTTCTACCACAACACCATAAGACGCGTCCACATCTCGGACAGACCAAGGATCAACCTCAGATCCAGCTGTGCAGCCGTCATCCTCGGCTCCATACTTGATCCCGATATCCCAACGACAACGCCGGCGACGAACCATTTTTCTTGCTGAGATAGGCTGACAAAAGGCAGTTGCCAAGGACCTCTTAGCCAGCATCCCTTCTGATGTTGACGCTCAACCAACACAAACCCAGCCTCCACCAAAGCAAAAAAGGATAAAGAAGTCTCCGCCTAAGGCAAAGGTGACTCAGGTTGACACTAAGAACACCTTGCCAATCTCCAAACTAGTTGAAAGTGACAAGTCCCAGCCTACCACGGAGAAGAGGCGTGCCGAGGCCCAACCATCCGATTCTCTGAAATCAAAGAGGCCGAGGTCATCCTCTACAACCACCTCGGGGTCCAAAAAACATGATGCCCCCTAGGCCCCCAAAATCACTCTGGAAGATAAGCCAGTTATGACCAACGACAGTGCCGATGACATTAACATCGGCGTAGCCCTCAGTATCGCTCTGCTTCTCCCCGACGATCTCAACCGAAACGCCGAGTTAAGCGAGTACAAAAACTACGCTCTGATGCTTCAACGCTCCGTTCAAGTAAGTGTCTTTATCTGGCAATGTTTTTTTTATTTTTATTCATTCTATATGTGTAATTTTTTCTAATAACTTCTGTTCTAATTACTTTCAGGCCATCCAGCATGCCCATTCTTTCTCAATCCAATCTTTTGAGAATCGGGAGAAACTGGCTAAAATGAAGAGGGAGGTCTCCAGTCTTCAAAAGTCCAACAAAAGTTTACAATCAAAAATGAAAAAACTAGAAGACCAGGCTGAGGCTGCCATCAAGGCCCAAAATGATGTCGAAGAAAACGCAGAGTCTGTTGAGGCCATCAAGAAGGTTCTTGAGGCCCAGAAGAGAGAGGCCGAAGAAAAGATGGCCCAGGCCCAGAAGGAGCTTCAAGACGCTCTAGCCACCAAAGAGGCCGAGGTCAAGGCTGCCAACGAGAAGGGCTACAACGAAGGGGCGGCCGATGTCACGGCAGACTACGAAAAGCAAGTGAAGCAGGCATGCAACAAGGGTTTCACTCTTGGTTGGATGTCTCTTCTAAAAAAGCTTGATGTCCCTGAGGACTCGCCCCTCAGGAACGCCGATGCCATTCCTTTTCCATTTCCTCTAGCTCCAAGCCAATTCACCGACGACGACTCTGAGTCCGAGGAGGAAGAGGTTTTGGTAAGGAAGTCCAAAGACGTTGCTGGGGCCAAGTCTCCTCCTCAAAATGAGCAAGTCCTGGACTTGACTCAAGATGAGGAAGATGAGGAAGTTGCCAAGGATGCTGCTCTAGAGAAGGCGTCATCGGACATGCCCCCTGCCGATAAGAGCCTAGATGAAACCCTTCAAGAAATTGATGCTGAACTTGCGGCTGAGAAGGTTGTCGAGATGTCTTCTCAGCAGTCCTCCGAGGTCCAAACCCAGCCTGTTGCTGAAGACTCTTAATTTTGATGTTATTTTCTTCTATCTTTTGTACTTTTGCTTTTCTTCTTTTGGGAACAATTGTAAGCTTTTGGCCGACGTGCCTTTTTTGAATATTAATACAACTTTCCTTCTTTGAATGCTTGTATCTTTGTCTTCTCTTTACTGATTTTGCATGATTCTATACTTAGAATATTTTTCGTATCTTTAATATGTACTTCAATCTTTGTGTAACCTTTTCGGGGCGACACACCTCGGTCATACAGACTTGGTTTAATTTTAACTTGTAAACTTTTCTCAATTTTCAACAAGTATCATCATCTCGGTTTAACTCTAACTTGTAAACAACATATCGGTTTAACTTCAACTTATAAACTTTTCTCAAGTGTCAACAAGTGTTAAACATCATATTAGTTTAACTTTAACTTGTAAACTTTTCTCAAGTTTCAACAAGTGTAAAACATCATATCGGTTTAACTTCAACTTGTAAACTTTTCTCAAGTTTTAACAAGTGTTAAACATCATATCTCTTTTCTCAACCCCCTAATGTGAACCTAGGTTCCACTTGGGGTCTCATTATGCATGTCTTCCAGAAACAACATTATGTATCTTCATCATTCACAAATATAGAAGAATTCTGCTAAAATTTTATTCATGACATCGACAAATAACAAGGAAAATCTAATGGTAGAAAAACTTCAGATTACAAGTGTTCCAAGGTCTTGGCAACTCTTTGCCCTCACTATCTTCAAGCCGATATGCCTCGTTGCCCAATACCGAAGTGATTCTGTAGGGTCCTTCCCAGTTTGGGCCAAGCTTTCCCTCCCTGGGATCTTTCTTATTCCCGACGACTTTTCTCAAGATTAGGTCGCCGATTTGGAACTCCCTTGGGTTGACTTTTTTATTGTAAGCTCTGACAAGTTGCTGCTGGTATGCTGCCAGCTGAATTGCAGCTCTTTCTCTTCTTTCTTCTAGTAGGTCCAGATCTCGGGCTAAGAGTACATCATTAGTCCCGTTCTTTACCTCCTGGGTTCTGATCCTAGGGATGCCGACCTCCAGCGGAATGACAGCTTCTGTGTTGTAGGCCATGGCAAAGGGGGATTCCCCCGTTGATCTTCTCAGGGTAGTTCGATATGCCCAGAGCACACTTGGTAGTTCATCCACCCACTTTCTTTTTGCTGCTTGCAGCTTCTTCTTTATCCCATCTAGGATAACTTTGTTGGATGCTTCTGCTTGTCCATTGCTTTGAGGAAAGCTTGGGGTTGAAAAGTAGTTCTTGATCTTGAACTTTGCACAGAAGTTCTTGATCAGCTTGCGGTCAAATTGTGTTCCATTATCAGCAACTATTGCTCTCGGAATTTCAAATCTGGTGATGATGTTTCTCCACAAGAATTTCTTCACGTTTACATCTCGGATCTTGGCTAGGGGCTCAGCTTTTATCCACTTGGTAAAGTAATCTGTTGCTACTAGCAGGTACTTCATTTGTCCAGTTGCTTGGGGCAGATGCCCAACGAGATTTATGCCCCATTGGGCAAACGGCCAAGGACTGGATACTGGGTTTTGGTCTGCAGCTGGTTGGTGTATCAACGGTGCAAACCTTTGGCATTTTTCACATCTCTTTACATAGCCTTCTGCATCTTTCTACATGTAGGGCCACCAATACCCCTGGGTAATGGCCCTGTGGGCAAGTGATCTACCCCTAGTGTGGCTTCCACAGATTCCTTTATGTATTTCATACAAAAAATCTTCAACTTATGACGGGTGTACACACCTTAAAAGGGGTCCAGTGAAAGATCTTCGGTAGAGATGTCCTTCTGCTGTCAGACTGAATCTCACCGACTTCAATCTGATCTTGTGTGCCTCATTGTGGTCGTCTGGCAGCTTTTCCTTCTTTCAAGAATGCAACAATTGCATCCATCCAGCTTGGTCCCATGTCCACACACATTGCTTCGTGCTCTGTGGTCAGTGGTTCGATGCTCGGGCCCGGCAAGTATTCGACCATTATTGTCCTTGCTTTTCCAGGTTGTATTGCACTGGCCAGATTAGCTAGTGCATCGGCGTGACTGTTATCATCTCGGCTAACCTGATGTAGTCGACAATTATGAAACAAAGCTACTAACCTGTTGACTTCCTTTGCGTAGGCTGACATCCTTTCATCTCGGGCTGCAAATTCGCTCGTTGTCTGGTTGACTATGAGCTGGGAGTCACAGAAGACTACCACTTCATCTACTTCTGCTGCTACCGCTAGCTTTAGTCCTGCAATCAATGCTTCATATTCTGCTTCATTGTTTGAGGCCTTGAACCCCAATTGAATGGACTGTTCCAATACGTCTCCATCTGGAGATACCAGTACTACTCCTGCCCCCGCTCCTTGCCGGTTTGAGCTCCCATCGACAAACAGTCAAAAGGAGTCGTCGATGTAAATGTTGCAGGGTCTGAGCTTTTCCTTTTTCTTTTGTTCTGTTGTATTTGGTTGGGCTTCTCCTTGCTTGCTTGGACATCGTTTATCTCGGCTCAACGGAGCCCGATGTTCGATGGATTCTGGTGTGAACTCGGCTACGAAGTCGGCCAAAACTTGGCCTTTGATTGCTTTTCTGGGTCTGTACTCCAAGTCATATGTCCCAAGGCCACTGCCCATCTGACTATTCTTCCTGTCAAGTCTCCTTGTTGTAGCAAAGACTTCAAGGGGTGTTCAGTTAGCACCATAATTTCATGGGCTTGGAAGTAATGGTTCAGCTTCTTTGAAGCCATTACTAAAGTCAGTGCCAATTTCTCTAAGGGTAGATACCTTGTTTCTGCATCGGTCAGGGTTTTGCTTACATAGTAAACAACCATTTGCTCCCCTTCTTCTTCTCGGATTACTATCGCGCTTACTGCGTGTTCTGAAACTGCTAAGTATAGGAACAGTTCCTCCCCAGGTTCTGGATTTGAAAGAACTAGAGCTGTGGTCAAATACTTCTTCAGGTCGGCCAAGGTGGCCTCGCATTCTTCTGTCCATAAGAAATCTGTGTCTTTCTTCACTAAGTTGAAGAAAGGTTTGCACTTGTCTGAGCTTCTGCTTATGAACCCGTTCAGGGCTGCGGCCCTTCCAGTCAACATTTGTACCTGTTTTGCCGACGTCGGGCTCTTCAATTCCAGGATGGCCTTAATCTGATCTGGGCTGGCCTCAATGCCTCTTCTTGTCACCAGGCATCCTAAAAACTTACCAGATCCTACTCCAAATGCACACTTCGCTGCATTGAGTCGGAGCCGATATGTTTTAAGGATGTCAAAGACTGCTTTCAGGTCGGTCAGATGACCTTCAGATTCTTTGGTCTTCACGACCATGTCATCGATTTAAACTTCCACCGTTCTGTCAATCAAGTGTTTGAACATCTTGGTTACCAGCCTTTGGTAAGTTGCTCCTGCATTTTTCAACCCGAAAGGCATCACTCTGTAGCAGTACAGTCCTTTGAGAGTGATAAACGCAGTCTTCTCTTCATCTGGGGGTACATGGCTATCTGATGGTACCCCCTGTATGCATCCAGGAAGCTCATCCTTCCATGCCCCGAAGTGGCGTCTACCAGCTGGTCAATCTTGAGTAGAGGGAAGCTGTCTTTGGAACAGGCTTTGTTCAGGTTAGTAAAGTCTACGCAGACCCTCCATTTACCATTCTTTTCTTTACCACCACTGTGTTTGATAGCTATGTCGGGTAATCTACTTCTCGAATGGCCCTGGCCTCGAGAAGTCTGTCTACTTCCTCCTCTACTGCTTCGACGTGTATCAACGTCGGTCTTCTTACTCGTTGGACCACCGGTTTGGCCGACTTGTCAACATTCAGCTTATAGCAAGTGACCTCGGGGTCAATGCCAAGCATTTCGTAGGGCGTCCACGCGAACACCTCAATATTTGCTCTTAGGAAAGTTTCTATTTCTCTTTCTTCTTCTTCGGCTAGGCTCGAGCCGAGACAAAAGAAGCGTTCTTCATCTCCCTCTTGGACGAGGATTTTTTTCAGTGATTCTTCACTCTTTTCGGCCGGCTCTTTGCCGACATCCTCTAGGACCTCCATGTCCTCATCTTCAATTTCTGCCTTCTCTGGTTTTTGAATGCTGTAGGTGGATTTCATTGCTGCCATGGAGCAATTCTTTGCCTGCAGCTAATCTCCTCTGATCTCCTCAATTCCATACTTAGTTGGGAACCGTAATAGTTGATGCAAACTTGAGGGAACAGCCCTCATTGCATGCAACCATGGCCTTCCCAAAATGATGTTGTAAGGGGAGGGTGTGTCAATTACGGTGAACTCTGTTGCAATCTTCCAGGTGCCTGCATGCACCTCCAGGCTGGTTGTTCCCAGTGGCCATGTCGGCGTTCCATTGAACTCGACCATTGGGCTATTGGACTGCTCCATGTCGTCTAGGTAAAGGCCGAGCTCCTTGTAACATCGGACATACATGATGTCACAAGAGCTACCTTGGTCAATCAGGATGCGTTTTACTTGGCATTCCCCAACCTGGAGGGATACTACCAAGGCATCATTATGCGGATGCTGCACCATCTCAAGGTCTGCCTCAGAAAAGGACACTATTGGTCCTTAGCACTCTTCTGCCCGATGTCTCTTCTCCCCGACTTGGTAGACATACTGTAGATGTTTTACCTTCTGGGTCTCCCCCCGAATCTCGTTTTCGTTGACCTTCGAGTGAATTACATTAATTACCCGAGGTCCTCTTGCTTGTGGTTGCTGTGCTGGGAGAGGTGGAGCTATTGTGGCCTGAGGCAATCTTGTCTGTTCTTCCCTTGTTCTGGCCTCATCAACAAGGTCTCTCAGATGGCCTTGTCTCACCAGGTCTTCCAAATGTGTTTTCAGGGCTCTGCAGCCCTGAGTCATATGCCGTTTTTATTGTGGTAAGCACAATGCATGCCAAGGTTTCTTCCCATGAATTCTCCTGGTGCTTTTGCTGGTGTTCTGAAATAGGGTTGATTCCGAATTTAATCCAGGACTTTGTGAATTGGGATTCAGAACAATGTTGTTACTGCCTGTGTTGCCCTCAGTTCTATCTCCTGTTTGCTGGATCCGTTGTTACCTCGGCCTCGCTTCGGCGAGCCGTTTCCCTTTTCTTGCTTTACTTCCTTGGTCCCCGATGTATCTTCTTCGGCTCTGGCGTACTTCTCGACTCTCGCCATGAGCTCTTCCATGCTTTTTGGCAATGTCTTTGCCAAAGATTTTCATAGTGGACAGTTGTCTTTGAGGCCGTTCTTGAAAGATACGACCGCCACCTCTTGATTACATTCTGGTATTCGGTTGAACACCTCGTAGTATCGTTTTGCATAGGCCCTAAGGCCTTCATCCTTACTGATCTTCAGAGCCATTAGTGCGTCTACCCTCAATGGCTGCAACTTGTTTGTCACGAACCTGGCCACAAACATCTCGGCCATGCCTTCCCAGGTCTTCACGCTTCCCTTTAGTAGTTTGTGAAACCAATCTGATGCAATCTCCCCAAAAGATGAAGGGAACACTTTGCAGAGCAACAACTCGTTCCCACTATATAATGCCATCGAGTTCAAGTATAATCCAACGTGGAAGTTGGGGTCTGACTTACCATCATAAATTTGGAACCTTGGCATACTGAATCTCTTCGGAGCCACAAATTTGTCTAGCTCCACCAAGAATGGTGTTCTCGGCTTTTCTGGGGAAGTTACCTCGGCATCGGCATTCTACTGCTTCCTCTTGAGGTAATCTCTCAAGTCTTCTTTGCTCCATCCAGGAGCTCGGCTATCTCTTGACTTCAGTCTTTTCGGCATGCTACTCTCAGCTTCATGGTGGGTCCTTTTCGATTTTTCTCCGTGAGTTGTGTCGAAGCAGAGCGCCTGCCCCTGAACATGCCGATGTTCTTTGGGGTCTGTTTCGTTGGCGCGATGCGTCCTCCGCGACTCTTCTCTCCTCGACTCTCCTCGCCCGACCTCCCTGGAAGGCCGGTGAGAATGTTTTTTGCTTCTGCTATGTTGAGGGGCTATTGGGATTGTCTTCTGCCCTCCCTTCTGGGCATTGGCCGCTGGAATCGGCGTGTCCTGCAGCGGGTACGGTGGCTGCATGACATTATTTTGCATCATGAAATTGACGACCGACTGTAGGTCTGCCAATTTGTTTGCTATCTCTTTTACCTCTTCGTCCCTCCGCAGGCACCTATCCTTCCATACTTGGAGGTCGTTCTCGTTGTAGTATCCACTTCGATCTGGTTTCTGTGGTGTGTCGACAGTCTGGCCAACGTCTTTCACTCTGTGATTTGGGTTACAAGTTTCTGCGTTGCATTCGTCTCCTGTGATATCAAGGTCAATAGGTCTCCCACTCCCAGCAGGAGTGTCGTCCCTAATCTTTTCCTTCTGTCCGTTACTGGCCATTTGTTCTCTTTTCTTTCCCACAGACGGCGCCAAATTGTGTGAGTGATTTTCCGACCATACTGCCCAACTCAGTATTCATCTGGAGAGAATTGGTAGAATAGATGATACTTGGCTGACCTGCAATAGAAAGAGAAGATTCCGGCGGTGGTTCGTCCACCCGGGGGCACTCCGACGATCAAGTCAGTATATCTCTCAAAGATAATCAATAGTGCTAAATTCACTGTTCAGAACATAAATTGCGTACCTTAGACCCATGGGGGTGCCTTTCTTTTATAAGAAACTCAATCCTAGTCCCAATAGAAGCCTAGCTTCAATGGACTCTTGCTTAGTGCTTATCCTGGACTCTCCAAAAGATAAAGATAAACTCCCTAAGAGCTTTATCCTTATCCATGTTTAAAGTCTCCTTTATTCTAGGACTCTTGTCCCTTATCCGCTTGTCTCGGATTCCGATATCTTCGGAGATAATCTCGACCTTGTCAAGATCACCTCGGCGTCATGTTCTGGACACGTGGCACCTCGGCTGACACGTCGGCGTCACCTTGGCCACGTATCGGGACTCATAAAATATATCCCCATAGAGATAATTTTGGAGTTTAAATAGAATGGCCCGAGTATACGTGTCATCCAAGTTTTGGCCGACTTGACATCGGACCTAATTTAACCATCTCAAGTCCGATCCAAAAAAATTATTAAATTATCAAATCCACTCACTTAACCCAATAGATAAGAACCATTTTTTCTTTTTCGTCTTTTTGAAAGACTTTTATGGCTTCTAGTTATCCTAGCCTATCTAATTCCATTATGGGTAAATCACCTTTTCTAAGATTTACACTATGTTTGGATTGAGTGATTTGAAGAGAAAAGAAAAGAAATGGAATGATATGAATTTCTCTTATCTATTTGGATAATCTAAGTAGAGAGAAATGTGAAGAAATGAAAAGAAATTGAGAGAAACTCATTTCTCTTATAAGCCTCATTTTCAATCTTCCCAAAAATGGAGAGATTGAGAGAGAAAAGAAACACTATTTTCATAATACCAATTTTGTCCCTATAAAAATAAAAGAAATAAAATGATTGAAAATATAAAAAGGTTATTTTGGTAATATAACATAAAATAATTTATTTTCTTTTCTCTTAATGAAATCTAACCAAACAAGAATGAGAGAAATCACAATCATTTCTTTTCTTTTATTTCTTCCTTATCCAAACAAAAAGGAGAGAAATCACAATCATTTCTTTTCTTTTCTTTTCTCTTATTATTTAAGTAATCATTTCTTTTATTTTCTCTCCTAGGTTCCCAAACATAGTGTTAGAGAAAATGTAGTTAGCTCTATATTTTTTAAATAATTATATTAATTTCTCTTGAAGTTTTAATTCATGTAGTATTTGTACTTAGGTTATTTTTTATCAGTAATTTATGAATCGTGTGGATAAAAAAATAATATTCTCATCTATACTATATATATAACCAAATGTAGTTGTTTTGTCAAAAGTCTCTAAATATTTATTCTTAAATTCTCATAATTTTAAAATACTCTCTTTCCTACATGGCAACCTTATTTGATTGCCTTTCATGTTTTCTATTTTTCTTCATTTTTTATTTGTTTGATTAATTAAAATTAAAATTAATTTCATTATTTATGGATAAAGATTTGAATTTCAAAATTCGTCCATATAGATAAACATATAAAAACTGAAAATTAATTTTGTAATCTACAGATAAAGATAAAAAATAAACAATTAATTTAAAAAAATTAATTTCATAACTTATAGATAATTTAAAATTTCTTCACATAAATAAACAAATAAAATTTGATAAATAACTTATAAAAATTAATTTCATGGCTTACAAATAAAGATAAAGATTAAATAATTGATTTTTTTTTTTTTAAAAAAAAAAGCAAAATTACTCTCTTTTTTTCCCCCCCTCATTTCTTACTTTAATTAATTTCATTATAGATAAACATATAAAAATTCATAAATAATTTATGAAAATTTATTTCATGACCTATAGATAAAGATAAAAATTTTTAAAATTGTTTAAAAAAATAATTTCATGACTTATAGATAAATAAACATATAAAAATTGATAAATAATTTATAAAGATTAATTTCATGACCTACAGATAAAGATAAAGATTAAATAATTTATTTTCAAAAAATTAAAATAATAAAATTTAGATAAAGATATGATTTGTTAATCTATATATCTATAAAAAAACATATATATCTAAATCTTTATTTTGATTTACTCTTTTTTTTTTCTCCTATCACATATTATCTTTTTTTATTTTAAATTTTTTATCTTATGAAATGCTCTTATCTATAACTTCTTATCTCCTATTAAATTCTTAACATTCTCTTGATAATTTTTATTATTCGTTATTATCTACCAAATGACAAAGATTATAAAAAAAAAAATTATCGCTCTGAATGAGAATAGTATTAATAATGAAATAATAAAGGCTACATGGGAGAAGGTAGCACAAAAATCTCACAAAATTAATTTTCTTCACTATATTTATAAAAGGTAATAATTTGAAATTCTTTCTATTAGTTATTAAAAATAATTTGCATTAGATCATTGTTATGTTTTTTTTTTTTAATTTTTTTATAAGGCTGTCATTCGTTATAGTATTTCTTCAATCCCATCTCCAAATTCTTTCTTTGAAATTTTTGATTTTTCAATAATTAAGTTTAGAATCAATTTCTTATCAAATTTGTTTTCTTGATCCTTATTTTATTAAAGGATCGAGGCGAATAAAACTTTCATATAATATATGAAATTAATGAATATAATACAAAGATGATAGGGAAGTACAACATATTTGTCAATATCTCTATGTTATTATTAGTTGATTTGCTAGATTATACTATCAATTTAGAGCCTATATGATTTAATTCAATGTTCATGACTCTATTTGTATTTGACCATTTTTTCGTTGAGTAACCGATATAATTTTTTTTTGGTATATAATGATTAAAGCTATCATTTATTATATTTTTTCAAGTACAATTCAAATAATTTTTTATCATTTTTTTTATAAATAAAATGGATTAAAACTATTCTCTTATATAATTTTTATAATACTATGACATTCTTATCTTGATTAATTTTTTTAAAATGACGTAGGAACTATGTAAGTATTATTCAAACTATGGAGAATGATTTATACTTTGATATGATATGAGTGTGTCATTGATAGAGGAAATCAAAGATAGAGAGTTATTAATGTAATCAATTAATGATTTGTTTGAGAAGTTCTTTTTATAAGCAAGGCAACAAACTTAGATTGAATTTTTTTTAAAACTACTTATAAATTATAATTAAAAGTTGATATTTATTCATAATTTGATCCCACAATAACAATATACACCATTGATTTAAAAGTCCAAGTAAATTTATGATAACTTTTCTGAGCTTATAGAATTTCTCTCTTTTAATGTTTTGTTTAGTTTGATACAAGTTATTTATGTTATCAAGTGATTGCGATACTATTATTCTCAACAATTTTTATAATTAATAATTTCTTATGCATATCAAATTTTATTGTAAAATTTTGTAGGTTAATTATTGTTAACATCTACCTAGATGGCTTAATATTATGGCTTGTCGCTATTAAGATATAATTTAAGATTAAGATAATTTATTTATCACACAAAATATATATAGTATATTTTTCCGTGCATCGCACGGGTTACCGCTAGTATCTTTTCTATTAAAATGTATATTTATCTTTGTTTATTTATTTGTCTTCCCACCATTTGTATTAATTTTAATGACTTTAACCTTATTAAAAAGAATATTAATATAATTATGTCAAATTTTGTGAACTAATTATATTTTTGTCAAACCTCATGAGAATTGAGTATAATTTATCCTTCAATTATTGTTATTATTAGTATTTTGTCAAACCTAAGGTTTATCAGTATTACAACTAGCCCCACTAGTATGGAAAAATGACATTGACCTCCCTTAATTGACCTCCCTTAATGACATTGAAAATTACAAAACAAAAAAAAAAAACAAAAAAAAACAAAAAAACAAAATTTGAGTCATGTAACAAAATAAATTCTGAATTTTTAATTTTATCAATTTAAACTCTAACATTTTTAATTTGTTTTCAATTTAAATCATTCGTTCATTTTCATTTAGTGAAATTATCAAAAAAAAATTATTTTAACCATTAAACTCAATGTAAGTATACTGAAAATGTCTAAAATATTCATTTTTATTAAATTTAATTACTAAAATACTATTTTTTTTTTTGTCAATTCTATTTAACGAAAATAAACGAATGATTTAAATTAAAAACAAATATAATGCTTAGGATTTAAATTGACAAAATTAAAAATTCAGAATTTATTTTGTTACAAGGCTCAAATCTTGAGAATTTTTTTTTTTTCAATTTCCCCTTAATTTTATTAACATATAATATACAAAGACAAAAATGCCCTCATTTACCAAGTGTAAAAAGATAAAAATATCCTTAAAATTGAAAATAAATTACCCTGTTCATTACACTCTATTTTCTCTTCTTTTTTTTTCATATCTTTAACACCATTGGTTGGACCCCTTAACAACAAAGCAAAGGCATCCACCACTTGTAGCCACCATCAATGTAACCCAACCATCAATCCCTCTTACCTTTGTCAGAACTTCATTCCCCAACATAGCTGCCACTAGTAGCAACCTTCTAGTTGAGATAGAGACGACAGAGAGTGAGTGAGGTCACGATCAAAGGCGACGATGGATGTCAGTACTAGAGGTTGTGACTGGAGGCATTGCTCCAAGTAGGGCTCGCGATTAGATGTGATGATAAAGATCGACATTTGCTGAAGATGGAGATGTTTTGCAAAGAGATAGATGAAAATGAGAGGAAGAGATGGATGGTATGTAGGCGTTGCTGCGGCTGGAGGCAGCTAGGGAAAATATTAAACCCTAGTTCTAGTTTTTTTGAATCTAATATCTTGTTTGGTTTTAGAATTTTGAATTCATTTTTCAGATAATTAAGTTTTTTATTTTTCATATTTTTTTTTTGTTTTTACTTAATTTTTTTTTAATATTTTAAGTAATTTTTTTTTTTTAATTTTTAGATACATCTAACATCAATATTTTTAAAAAGTATAATATTTGTAAAAAAAATATTTAAAAAATTTATTAAATACCAAAAAAACAAAAAATTAATACATTTTTATATTCTTATGTATTTATTGATTTTTTTTTTAAATATTCTTTTATAAATATTTTACTTTTTAGGTACATGTACGTTATGTGCATTTAAAAAGTAAAAAAAAATTACTTAAAATATTAAAAAAATCACAAAAAATAGAAAAACATGAAAAATAAAAAATTCAATTTTTAAAAATTTTGAATTGAGAAATTAAAACCAAATTAGGTGATTTTTTTTTGTAGTCCAATTTTTTTTTTCTTTATTGTTTAAAAATGTTTAAAACAAATATTAGAGGGTATATTTGGTATTTGCGTTCAAAATTAGATGACATCATTAAATTCCATCTAATTACTTAACAACTGGAACGGTATGGGTGCGAGTGTTATGTGATTATTTTTTTAGGGGAAGGCCAGTGTCATTTTTCCATACTGGAAGGGCCACTTTTAATATTTATAAACCTCAAGGGAGTTCTGTGTGATTTGTCCTTTTTTTATTTGGGAAAATTCTGCTTACACAATATATTTATCTCTTTATACTCTCCATTTGAATTTTATTTTATTTTTTCAATTTTTAACCATGTATAAAATTACTTTTAAAGATAAAAGATAAAAAGTAAATAGATTTGAATATCTCTATACATCCATTACACTTCAATCCCTACTTATTTTCTTTCTTTCAAGTTTCTTCTTCTCTAGTATAATACATTTATTTTCAAAAAAATAAGAATAGTGTTTTGATCATAAAAGAAATCAATAGACGAATAAATGGTGAAGGACAAGCAAAAGAGTGAAATGTCAAATTTTTTTGTCTTTATTTTTTATGTTTTCGTTTAGTTTTTGAAGAGGTTTGTTCAACTTTTGTTCGATATACTAGAACCAAACAAAATTAAATAGTTCAGAATTACACTACCGAGTAGAAAATGCATATCTAGTAACCCATTGCTGAACAAAAAATGCTTGTTTAGTAACCTACTGCCAAACAAAAAGTAGATGCCCGATAACTCATTGTTAAATATTTTCAGTTTTATTTTTCTGACATTTTTATTTTTTTTACTTTGAAGAATTATGCTTCTTTTCATTGTAGTAAGATTAATAATGCATTATTAATGGACTACAGACATAAATTCATTATAGACGACATTTGTTAGATTTTTCTGCTTTAGGCCTGCCCTGACCCAAGGCAAGCAAGGCCGCTACCTTGGGCCTCCAAGTTTTAGCAATTTTTGGGGGCCCAAAGTATTTTAGATTCATGTAATATTAGTTTCCAAAATTGAATCCTAGCCCAATATATTCTTTACCACTCAGCACATTCAAGAGAAAAGGCCCAAAACAAATTTCGGGGGATTGGGCTAATAATAGTTTATGGGATCTACTTAAAGAGTGTTTAATTAGGAACATAAGTAAGGGGATTAGCAATATCCTTGGACTAGTAATCCCCTCATTGGTAGGACTACCAATCTCATAGAGAGGTTGAGATTAAAAATTGAGTAAGGAGATTGGTGAATTTTTAAATGATTTTTAAGTAAAATTTATATTTTTAAGAACCAAAAAAAAAAAAAAATTTATAATATTATAAAACACTAAAAATAAAAAATATTAATTTTATATATTACTAATCCGGCAGTGTACAAACAAATCCTTTTTATTTTACATCTCTAACCTAATACCACCACACTAATAATCTCATTACTCAATCCCACCATACTATCTCCTTCATCTTATAAAGCCAAACAAACGTGGCCTTCACTAATAGATTTTCAATGCATCTCTACCATTGATACATCTTATTGAAAGTCCATTTCAAGAGTTGGAAGCAAATGGTGAGCAATTGCGAGTTCAAATTCAACAGGTGACGAAGGGATAGTGTAGCGATTTCCACGACCTTGAATTGTTTGGTTTCTATCCTAAATCTATTTTTTGGTGCCTTGATTACTTTTTAAAATTCAATTTTATTTCTTTTTGT
This sequence comes from Camellia sinensis, assembly GCF_055761805.1. Classification (NCBI taxonomy): domain Eukaryota; kingdom Viridiplantae; phylum Streptophyta; class Magnoliopsida; order Ericales; family Theaceae; genus Camellia; species Camellia sinensis. Next base: position 108,436,870 of record NC_138962.1, read on the forward strand.
TGATTTAAAGAATTTGATTAATCTAGTAATCTCTTTCATTACTCTTTTGTTATTTGAGGACTGTGCTTAATTTGATTTGTGCCCTAAATCTAATTTTGTTCCTTATTTTTTTTAATCTAATTTTTGTACAATAATTTTGACATTTTATTTTTTAAAATTTTGACATTAAAGTAATAAGTTTCTTGATTTAAAATAATAACGACTCATTTCAAAAATTAGTTGAACTTGTTTGAATAATTTATCAGTTGACTGGGTGATAGATAGTGGTTATATGTCATCTTTATATGATCTAATATCTATAGAGGTTATTAGCATATTGGATAAATATAAAAAGCATAAAAAAGTATTAAGAATTATTTATTTATTTTTCTTGTAGATAGCATTGGGATTTGTTTATTTTTAAGTTTTGTTTAGGAACATATTATTTTAATAATTTTTAAATTTTTTATAAAAAAAATATGTAAAAAAATAAAAAATAAAATAATAATTTATAATAATTTTTTAATTAAAATTGAAGGTCGTCGAAAGCAACCTTAAAAAAGAGTCAAATATGATCGGGGTGGTAGGTGTTGTAATTCCCACACAATAAAACTGCTTTTATGCTGTGGTGTCCTGTCCACAAACAGTTCAACAAAGATACGCTTCAGATTAAGAGCATAAAGAGAGCATACTTTGAATTGAACTGAGCTGAACATTTAAAAGTAAGGTTTTGTGTTCACTGTTTCAACTATGGAAGTTTGGTTCACCTCTCAATGATTTTTTTTCTTTTTTTAAAAAAAAAAAAATTAGAGTTTTGAATTCTTGGTGTGTGACCAATGCCATTTTTGTACAGAGATTAATGTTGTGTTTGGTTGGAGGATTTGAAAAGGGATTTGGAAAAGAAAATGAAAAATGTAAGTGAAATGTGAATAAAATATACCTATATTTTACCTAATTTCATACTTTTTAACCCGTGAATATTTGCAAGGTCCTAATGCAGAATAGAGGCCGCGGCTCCGGTCGACGGAGTCGAGGTAGGGTAATCCCTATACTACAAAATTTCCAGGGCTACATGCCTATTTCAATAAAAAAGGGGAATCTAGTCGTTCGGCTAAAGATGTCCTCCTAGCTCCAGATACATCTTATTTCCAGAATACTATTCGCGAGGAAACAGTCCTCTACATTAATACATAAGACATCCAGTGGATGAGTGATCCCTAGGAAATTAAAAGGCGGTACTTGACTACTCAAAATGCTCCACCGCACTTTGACCAGTATAGATACATTTTTGAGCAAATTCTTACCGAACTTGCGTCAGTTGATTTTAAGCATACATTGGCTGAGCCAAATCGTACTGCTAGTCCCATTAATTACAGCAAAGCTACTATCCAGCAAATCTTGCCCATGCAGGCCTGGGGATTACACCCTCATGTTACCCGTACTATCGACATCCGCAATAAGGAGTCCCGTTACAGTTATTGGGATTACATAGATGCTTTTACCCAAGCATTTTATTACATGAATCCCCCACGGAGTCATTCTTGGTTTTTCCGTGTTCTTCCTGACATTCTCAAAAACGATCTCCCAAACTGGTTTCTCGTTTGGTGGGATAAATTTGGATAACAGTTAGATGCTTTTCCTAAACCAATTCGTCTTGTATTCAATGAATGGCAAGCGGCATTTAGCCATATTCCAGTTAATAAGGAAGTTTCTATGTCCAAATCTACAGCTTATTTTGTTATCCGATTTGGAATCCCATGGATATGGAAGTGGGATTTCCGATGTGATTTCCAGAACAAAATTCCCTGTTTAAAAGAATTTTCTTTTATAAATGGTGGACTAAAATGGATGACACTAAGCCCCGCCAAGAACTTCTTCAGAAAATCAAAGAGCATACTCAAGCTTGCTAGGATGCTACTCCTAAACTCATTCTAGCTGCTCCAGTCCAGAATCCTTTTGTTCAAATTCAGAATGAGTTAAGACAAAAATATCCAGCACTTTCCGAACAAGAATTAGTCATTAAAATTTAAAAGTATGGATTATATGAAGGAACAATTTCTCCAGTCATTATCCAAGGATGATACCAGCATGAAATCTGGTAATAGTCAGGATGATCCAGAAGACGAAGGTCATACTGATCCATATGAGGATGAAAATGAATTCACAGTACTGGCAGGCGAGTCACAAGAGCCTACAGAAGCTGATCCCAACTTTGGAGATTTTTGGGATTCTCTCACTGGCTTGATTGTAGAAAAGATGAGTCAGGACAAACAGGATAAAGGCAAAGGGAAAACTGATTGATGCTTTGTCCCCCATTCCTTTCCAGCACCACAAAAGGCCAAATTAGCTTTCGGCTAAAAGCAGATTCTTCTATCTGCCTTATCCTCCAGATGTCCATCTACCGACATTATTCAAAATAAGGAATCCAAAGAGATAAGATGCACAACTCCATACCCATTCAGGACACGCCACTTGTCTCACTTATCCTTATCTTTTACTTTTTATTTTCTATTTAAGGGATGCCACACCCTTGTTGTAGGCATAATTTTAATTTCAAGCTTTTCAGTTTATAAGTCTATATTTCCTCATTCTCTCTCAGTGTGTAACTTTTTCAACCGTTTGAAGTATAATAAAAGCATAAGTTGCAGTACTGGTTGTAAGTATTTCTTACTCTTCTTTTAATGAATGTCTGTTTATATCCTTGTTATATTAAATGATATATTAGCTTTTCATATTGACAGAAGAAATAATTTTTTAGAAAACTTTTTATCTATTTGGCCTAATGACCCTTGGGGTCTTCAGCAATTAGAAGAAACTAATCGACAAATTAACCAAGTCCAGTTGCAAATCCAGGAACAAATTTGTCTCTTGGCTACGGCCGTTAGGCCTTCCCCTCCAGTACAGTAAATTATGAGACCATAGGTGTGATAATTAAGATAAAGGAAAATAAAACTATAAGTAATAATATTCTTGGGTTAGTGCTTAATGATGGTTAGAACAGTGTTAGGGTTAGTGGGACGTCACTCAAGTCGCGTAGAGTCAGTCCATTAACAGTGATTGATTGCGGTTAGGACATCTGGCTTAGTAAACCGTTGACAGACGTGCTAGCTGAAACTGTGTCAAGCACCAACATTGGTATCAGAGGCAAGTTTAATGTTAATTATAGTTAATTTTATTTTATTTTAATTATACATTTATAGTCAACATATAACTTTATGTCTACCGCTCTTATAGAAGATGTTACATCTACAGTAGCCAATACAGTGGCCAATACAGTAGTTTCTACATCAGAAGCCAGAGAATTAGTTACTTATCAAGATGTCAAGGAGGCACTTGATAAGTGGACAATACCGAAAGTAAAACCAGATACCATATATAAGATAGGTAAGCTTGATTTCTCCAGCAGACGCATTATTAAAACTTTTGAACATGCAGCATCAGTACAGAATAATGATGAACTTATGCATTTAATACAGCTTCAGGATCTTTATCATTTCTTCGAAAAATACAAATATGTCCACATAGGACTTGTCCAGGTTGCTTTTAAGCCTTTGACTCTTTTAGGTTAAAATACCAGTATCCAGTGTACACTATGAGATGGTAGATGTACCAATTGGAGAGCTTCACTCATGGGCGCCATAGAAACCAGTCTAGCTCATGGTCCAGTATATTTTGATACATATCCCAACCTGAGCGTAGCCTTGTCAGATCAAAACCTATCTAAGGTTTTGGAATTGAGAATCTTATCTCATGATTATGAGTATCTACCAGGATCACCACCTTTTACAGTAATATCCAGAATTTATTTAAAGGTTTTATCAACTTTAAATCCTTATATTCGAAAGCAGAGTGATCAAGGTCACACAATGCTTATTGAAACCAATCTTTACAATAGTCAAGTCGCTGTTCCCAAAATGATTGAATGGGAAAAAATTACTTTTCCAGAAAAATGGCAAATAACTAATGCTGTTACCCCTAGACCAATTGTTCGACACAATTTGGATGATGTTATACAGACAGAAGGAGGTAATGTTTACCTTCGTTTTCAAAGACCTCAAAGGCAATTATCCAGAAGTATGTCAACTGCTAGTATTAGATCTATTCCTTCTTTTAGAGAAGCATATAGAGTAGATTTTCCTGAATCATCCAGACATTCTAGTGCTGAACCTGTAGAATCTGTCATACAAGGTATGCCATCCAAACCACCAAGTAATCCAGACCATGTTGACCCTATGGATCCAGTTGTCCAAGGATTACAATTTTCGACCAATTGAATCCCACATGGTATTTATGAACCTAGGGAATCCAGTAGCAAAGGACCCTATAGTCCTACTGCCAGTGATATGAATTTTGAAATTTAATGGATTTTAGTCCAGGCAGTGAAAACAAGAAAATCCTAAATCAGGATTTTTACCGGGAAAAATATGCGAAATTCAGAGAATGGTATTTTGCAAATCATACTTCAGAACAATTAACAGAAACTAAAATCCAGTACTATAAATACTTGGAAGAAAACCAAAAACTCCAACCTTTTCCATTATGGTATATGGAAAGTGGTAACATATCCAATTCCCAAATTAATGTCTTAGAAAACATCCAGAAAAATTGGGTAACTACTGATGGTAATATTATTACATCAATACATCCTCCTGCCAAATCTTTAGAATTACTTCCTAATGATTCTACTATCAGCCAACCCTTAGTTATTACTGCTTTTGTAGAACCTCCTGCAAAAAGCAATAATGCTGTGACAGTCAAGGAAATTATTCCTATTTTAAAACAGAATAATTACACTAACCTTTTCTGTCAAACTATGGGCAAACAGCTAACCAGGATCGAAGAAAGTTGTTCATATTAAGGACACATGTCATCTTCAACCTAAAACTCCAGAAATTCAACCGTAGCATTTAAGCCTACTTCTACAGTAACAAATTTTAATTTAAAACCAAAAAAAGATAATACATAATTTATGGATTCTCTATTAAACAAGATAAAAGATCTTCATATAAGAGAATCCTCTCAAGTTAATATGTTGTCCAGAAATCATTTTCAGGAAATAGATGAAAATTACCAGAATTTGGAACCCCACCAAATATTTGAAATCCAGGATAATTTCCAAAATGAACCCTCTTCTGTAAACAAAGTCCATTATGGAACAAATATAGATAGAACTGCTTATACTGCACCTAGCAGATATTATTATTTCAGACCAAGCCCTATGGATCTTCTTTATGAAGAAGATTTCCTCCATAGTCAGAAATCTTACCACAGTAGAACCATTTATGAATGGAATATTGATGGTCTTTCAGAATATCAAATATTTGAAGTCCTTCAGCATATGCTTATTTTTGCTACTGTATGCAAACAAAATAAGAATACCGATCATCAAGTTGCCCGATTTATAGTCAGTGGCTTTACCAGGTTACTAAAAGGATGGTGGGATAATATTCTCACTACAACACAAAACAATGAGATTTTAAATTCTACTCGTATAAAAACTGATCCAAACACCCGAGCTGATTCTACTGAGCAAGATGCTGTTTACATTTTGGTAAACACTATAGTTCTCCATTTCATTGGTGCCGTAACAGGCATTGAAGATCGAAGTAGAGAACTATTACAGAAATTGCGATGTCCATCTTTATCCCATTTTAGATGGTATAAGGACGTATTCCTAATGAAAGTACATCGTAGAGCCGATGCTAATTCTGATCATTGGAAAGCTAAATTTATTGATGGTCTTCCCACTCTTTTTGCTGAAAGGGTCAGAAAAAAGTTAAGAGATCGTCATAATCAATTGGCAATTCCATACAGCAAATATACCTACGGTTAACTTGTAGGATTAATAACTAATGAAGGTCTTGCTTTATGCAATGATCTTAAATTACAACAACAAATGAAACACCAACATCTTACAGGAAAGAAAGAATTAGGTGAGTTTTGTGAACAATTCGCCTATGACACAAAATTACAATATCCTCATACACAGAAAAGACATAAAAGCCATAAACCTTTTAAGTCTTATTCTAAAAAATCCAGAAAACATAAGTATGCCAAAGAACAACTCCAGCAACAAATACCTTTTAAAGGTAAACAAAAATATTCCAGAAAGAAGCCCTCTAAATCCACAATTAAATGTTATAAATGTGGCCAGACAAGTCATTATGTCAATCGTTGTAAATCCAAAATACAACAGAAGCTTAATGAACTATCATTAGATGACAATATCCAGCAGCAAATTCTCAGAATGCTTTCTGATGGGTCAGATACTTCTTCTGATAATGAAGACGAAATTGCAGTGTTATATTCGTCAGATTCTGAAGACAACTCTGATCATTCTCCAGAAATTTGTGAATGTCAAAACCAGATAAATCAAATTTCTGATGAAGTCAACTATTGGAAAGCCATAGTTGAAATGAATGGACTTGATATTGGAGGACCCAGTATTAATGTTCTTACAGAAGAAGAACAGAAAATGATTAATATTGCTGATCATATTTCTAATCCCGAAATGAAACTAAAGTTCTTAGAACTATGTTTACAGCAACAAAAGAAGGAAGAAATTCTTCCTCCTCAACATTACAGTATGAAAGAAGTTTTTCAAAGACTTCAACCTGTTACCGAAGAAAAGCCTTTGACTATTCAGGATTTAAAAAGGGAAGTAAATGCTTTAAAAATTGAAGTTAAACATTTACAGACCTCTAATATTGCTATTAATTCTAAGATTAAAAAAATTAATAATAAAATACAGCATAAGGAGAAAACTAATGGATCCACTTCGGAATCCATAACCATTCCAGCCAAGGAGCCTGATTATCTCATGCTCATGAATACTGTTACTTTTCAGAAATGGTATATCAGAATTACTTTTATGATAAAATCTGATTTTATCATAAAAGATGCCATTGCTCTTGTTGATAGTGGTGCAGATATGAATTGTAATAACCCTCACCACTGATTACCGTTAAACATTGATTACTGATAATTGAACTGGTTATAAGTACTGAACTGACTGACTGAAATTGAAAGAAACGAATTGACTGAGTATATGTTAGTTAATTGCATTTTATCTGTTGACAGTATGATTATCTGTTCATGTTCACATGTTTAAACTGCTAATTGAAGGCCTTATCGGCGACCGAATCCGAAACCGATTAGTGTTCTATGATCCTTAGAATTAATGTGATTTTATAGTATAATTATCTGAAAATTGATTGGGTATGATTAAATTAGATTAAATATCGATTAATCGCATAGTTTGATTTAATTACCGTTCCGCCACTTAGTGGACCACTATCTCTTGAACCTTGTATATACTCCACGTATTGATCAAACAAACATTTTCTTCTCCTCTTCTTGCCTCAACCGACCCAAGTTAGAGAGTGAGAGAGAGTTGAGTTGTTCTTGAGAGACTTGCTTGATCTTGCTTGGAATTGAAGTGTTGATTGCTACTTTGAGCTCCTAGACCTTGAACACAAGACTAAGGTAGGACATTCATCTTCTTGTTGCTGTCTTAGAATCCATTCTTGCACAATTCATGCTTTAATTGTAGAGTTAAGCCATGTTTTGGTGCATACATGTTGAATTGAAGCTCATTCCATGCTTGCATGTGTTCTTGGTTGAGTTTTGAGTTGTTTTCATGGCAAAAATGTTACATGCATGTCCATGTTTTGAGAATTGTCCATGATTTCACCATGTTTTGAAAAGAATTGGCTCCTTAGAGCATCAAATTGGAGCTTTGAATTGATTTGAATTCATGCATGTTAGCATGGTCTTCATGTTCTTGAAAATGGTTTGAAATTAAGTTTGGATTAAACACCCTTGGGCTTTGATTTCTCAAATTGAGCTTTAAAACATGTTATTCTATGTGTTTATAAATGTTTTTCAGAAAATGAGCCCAAGAGGATCGGTTTTGATGCATTTTAACTTGAGTTTGAGCTTGGAGGTGCGATCTGGAATTCCCAGATTCTGCATTTCCGCTCGAGCGGGGAACTTGGCGCTCGAGCGGAGAATCCAAGCATCCAGCATCTCTCTGCACTGTTTTACAGTCCGCTCGAGCGGAGGATTGGGCGCTCGAGCGGAGTCATGTCTCAAGCTCGAGCGGGCGTCGAGCGGAGATTTCACCCATCCAGTACTTTTACAGTACGCTCGAGCGGAAAAGTTTACGCTCGAGCGTGTACCTTTGTTGCATGACCGCTCGAGCGGGGAAACCTGCGCTCGAGCGGGACTCTGTTTTTCTGAAAATGCTTTTTAATGTACATCTTTGCATCCTCATCCCATTCTAGGCATTCTTAGGCCTAGTTTAAGGCGTCTTGTTGAGGATATAGATGTAGAACACACCGAGGCATTAGGGGTTAAGTTATTATCTTTCCCAATTGTGTGGCTTAGTGTGTTCAATCTGTTAACTGTGTAGGGTTGGCGACTGGAGAGACACGCTCTAGCATCCTGTAGCCCAAACTCTGTGAGTAACGATTGTGTAAAGATATATTCACAAATGATTATCTTCTGAACAACTGAACTGTACTGTTTTCTGAACTGATTACTGTTAACTGAATGAATGTATGTCCTATATTCTGAACTGTATTGTGGCATCCTTAGCACCTACTGTTTACTGTTACTGTGACAGAAATCTCTGTCGGTTCCCTTGTTGGAACCACTACTGTTTACTGACTGATGGCCATCATCACTGCTCGGTCTTTTAAGACCTACTGTTTACTGTACTGTTATGCTAATGGATGTACCGCATATGACTGTACTGACTGAATAACTGAACTACTGTCTAAATGAACTGTTTTCATTACTGTAAGGACATTCATTCTCAACCTCTTTACGCATTATGTTATTCACTGGGCTTTAGCTCACTGCTCATATATATATGTAGGTGTTCAGGCACCAGACCGCAGCTAGGAGCGTCAGGGTTACTCCTGTTTTGTCAAGCCAACCATTGTGCCTCACCGCGAGGTTCCGAGCCTATTGCGTTAAGGCTTAGGGGTGTTTTACACTTACCCCTTCTGTACTGGTTTACTGTTTTGTATAGACTGTATGTTTCCGTACTGTTATGTAGGGATTGAGTCCCTAATCTAAATGATTGTAAATATTGCATACTGTTCTGTACTGTTTATGTATGAATGTATGAAAAATCTTTTTGGCATACAGACTGTCACAGCTCAATGGACACTATTTATTTACTGTATTGGCTTCCGCCAGGCCCTGTGCTCTGTTCTACTGTATTACTGTTCTGTAGGCCTTCGGTAATCTCGGATTACTGGCCGGTTACGGTGCTAAACCCATAGGGCCGGGTTTGGGTCGTGACAGAGTGGTATCAGAGCGATACTTACCACAAGTTATACCGCACACACGTGTCCAAATGAGCTATAGGGTGTCCTAGAAAAGTGATTAGGGCATCTCATGAGCATGATAAGTGTGTGGTTATGTTATGACTGAATACATACTAATGTGGTAAACTGTTAAACAAATGACTGCTTATGTTTAAAACTGTTATAACTGCTTATAGTGAAATGGACAATGCAAATGAACCTGAGTCCTCATCTACTGAGGCAAGAATGGATAGAATGGAAAGAATGATAGAACTGATAACTGCTAGACTGGAACAACAACAGAACCAACAGCCCCCACCTCCTCCTCCTCCTCCGGTACAGCCGGAACCTAATGTGAATGTGAATGATGGGGATATTATTGCTCTGACCCAAAAGTTCAGCAAAATGAAACCGCCATCCTTTCAGGGAGGCCTCGAACCATTAAAGGCTGAAGCTTGGGTGCTAGAAACAGAAAAGCTATTTGAAGTGTTTCCGTGCTCGGAAGCGAACAAGGTACTGTTAGCCACCTTTACATTGCAAGAAGAAGCTAGAAGGTGGTGGATGTTGGTCCGTGATGAAAATACCATTTTGACTTGGGCTCAGTTTAAGGAGTCCTTCTTTGAAAAGTACTTCCCACAGTGTGTCAGGGATAGGAAAGTGACTGAATTCGAACAACTGAAACAGGGCAACACGTCGGTTGCCGAATATGAAACCAAATTCACCGAGCTTGCTAGATATGCACCGCATATGGTGGATACGGAATATAAGAAGGCCAGAAAATTTGAAGGCGGCCTTAATGTTGCAATTCTTGACCGAATAAATGTTTTGAAACTACCGACTTTTGTGGGTGTTCTCGATCGAGCCTTGATGGCTGAATCAAACATTGAAGCACTGAAAACAGAAACACCAGTGTCGGAATGGCGTGGTAAAAGACAGGGTTTTAAATTCAAGAAAGGCAAGCACAACCCGTTGAACAAAAAGCAAAACACAGGGTCAATGACTACTTCTAGTCAAGGAAACCGTACAATACCGCCCTGTTCTGAATGTGGGAAAAATCATAAGGGAGTTTGTTACAAACTATCTGGAGCTTGTTACAGGTGTGGCAAGGTGGGCCACATGGTTAAAGATTGTCCTTCTGCTCCTCAGGGCAACAGCAAAGCTGCAGCCAGCGGCGCAGCATCAAACGCTCCACCAAAACCGAACCCTAAAGCTACCGGGAAAGAGCCTATGAGGCAGGGCCGAGTGTTCGCCCTAGTACCGGGAGATGTCCAGAATACCGAGACCGTTGTGTCAGGTATTCTCTCTATTTGTACCCAGAATGCTTATGTACTGATTGATTCGGGGTCTACACATTCTTATGTATCGCATGCTTTTTCGCGTAAATTGAATAGACCCTTGGAACCCATGAACTATCTATTAGCCGTATCATCACCCGTAGGGGGATCCATGACATGTGCTTATATGTACCCCGCATGTGAAATTATTGTTGGGGATATGCATCTGTTTATTGATTTACTGCCATTGAACATTGATCATTTTGACGTAATATTGGGGATGGATTGGTTACAAAAATATCATGCCACCATAGACTGTGTAACGAAACAAGTAGTTTTCCGTCCACCTGGTCTACCCGAATTTGTGTTTAGTGGGGTTGGAGTAGTACCTCCCCCGTATCTGATTTCATCTGTGAAAGCTGTTAAACTGATTAGAAAGGGGTGTAAAGGGTATCTGTGTTCTGTATTGACCGTGTCTACTGATGATAGTGTTAAGACTGATGTGAATTGTATTCCTATAGTCAGAGAATTCCCAGATGTATTTCCAGATGATCTGCCAGGGGATTTGATTGACAGGGAGATTGAATTTACCGTTGATGTAATTCCGGGTGCACAGCTGATATCAAAAGCTCCTTACCGAATGGCTCCAACTGAACTGAAGGAGTTGAAAGTGCAACTACAGGAACTACTGGATAAGAAGTTTATCAGGCCTAGCACTTCGCCATGGGGTGCACCTGTTTTGTTTGTAAAGAAGAAAGATGGCTCACTGAGACTGTGCATTGACTACCGTGAACTGAATAAGGTAACTGTAAAGAATAAATACCCATTACCGCGTATTGATGACCTGTTTGATCAATTACAGGGTGCTAAAGTATTTTCGAAGATTGATCTCAGATCCGGATACCATCAGTTGAAAGTTAAATCAGATGACATTGATAAAACTGCTTTTAGAACGAGGTATGGACATTATGAGTTTTTAGTTATGCCTTTTGGAGTCACGAATGCACCAGCTGCCTTTATGGACCTCATGAATAGAATTTTTAAACCATACCTTGATGACTTTATTGTTGTATTTATTGATGACATATTGATTTACTCCAAGAATATAGAAGAACATGAACATCATCTGAGACTTGCCCTACAAACTTTAAGAGAACAGAAACTGTATGGTAAACTGTCTAAATGTGAATTTTGGCTTGACCATGTTATGTTTTTGGGGCATGTTGTTAGCAAAGATGGAATTTCTGTTGATCCGCAGAAAATTGAAGCTGTAGTGAACTGGCCTCGACCAACAAATGTGACCGAAGTCCGAAGCTTTTTGGGGTTGGCTGGATACTACAGAAGGTTTGTCAAAGATTTCTCCAAGATTGCTTTACCGTTGACTCAGTTGACTCAGAAAGGGATATCATTTGATTGGACTGATCAAAGAGAATCTGCCTTCCAAGAGTTGAAAACTCGACTTGTGACTGCACCTGTTTTAACCTTACCTTCAGGTACGGATGGTTATACTGTATTTAGTGATGCTTCTCATAAGGGTTTGGGGTGTGTTTTAATGCAGAATGGGAGAGTAATTGCCTATGCTTCCCGTCAACTGAGACCGCATGAAAAGAACTACCCGACCCATGATCTGGAACTTGCTGCAGTGGTATTCGCACTGAAAATCTGGCGTCACTACCTGTACGGGGTAACATGTGAAGTATATACCGATCAGAAGAGTTTGAAATATTTCTTCACACAGAAAGAACTGAACATGAGACAGCGGAGATGGCTAGAATTGATAAAGGACTATGACCTACAGATCTTGTACCACCCAGGAAAAGCCAATACCGTTGCCGATGCATTGAGCCGGAAATCGATTGGAAACTTAGCATGTTTGCTTACTGGACAGAAAGAATTGCTTTATGACCTTGAAAAATCTGAAATTGAAATTGTTTTGAGAGAACAAGGTGGAACCTTAGCTGCTATTTCTGTTCAGCCGGTACTGATTGAAGAGATTAAAGAGAAACAGCAACTGGATGACTTCTTGAAAAAGGTCATCGAAGAGAGAGAATCCAAACCGAGACCGGGATTCAAATTTGAGAATAATGTACTGAAGTTTCAAGAAAGACTATGTGTACCGAACGACACTGAACTGAAAAGAAGAGTTCTGCAAGAGGGCCACAACTCAAGATTTTCTATCCATCCAGGGAACACGAAAATGTATCAAGATCTGAAATTGAATTTCTGGTGGCCGGGAATGAAGAAAGAAATTGCCGACTTTGTGTCCAAATGTCTTCATTGCCAACAAGTTAAAGCCGAACATCAACGACCCGCAGGCTTATTGCAGCCCTTACCAATACCGGAGTGGAAATGGGAACATATCACCATGGATTTTATAGTGGGATTGCCTCGCTCCAGTAAAGGTATGGACTCGATTTGGGTTATTGTTGATAGACTGACTAAATCTGCTCACTTCTTACCTGTCAAGACAATCTATAATGCGGACAAATTGGCCGTTATTTATATTGATGAAATTGTGAGACTGCATGGAGTGCCTGTATCTATTGTTTCTGACACGGATTCGAAGTTTACATCGAGGTTTTGGCAAAGTCTACAGACTGCATTGGGTACTGAATTGAGGCTGAGTAGTGCCTATCATCCTCAGACAGATGGACAGTCAGAAAGGACCATCCAAACTCTGGAGGATTTACTGAGAATGTGTGTCCTTGATTTTCAGGGAAACTGGGAAAGTCACTTGCCCTTAGCTGAATTCGCCTACAACAACAGCTACCATTCGAGTATTGGTATGGCGCCTTTTGAGGCATTGTATGGCAGAAAATGTAGATCTCCGATTTGCTGGGCAGAAGTTGGAGACGGGCCGTTGCTTGGGCCCGAGATTGTTTATGAAACAACTGAAAAGGTGAAACTGATACAACAGAGACTGAAAACTGCACAGAGCAGACAGAAAAGCTATGCAGATGTCAGAAGACGAGACCGAGAGTATGAAGTGGGTGATCACGTGTTTGTGAAAGTGACACCGATGAAGGGCCAGACTCGTTTTGGAGTCAAAGGCAAGTTAGCACCGAGATACGTCGGACCATATGAGATCATTGAGAAAATCAATCCGGTGGCGTATCAAGTTGCGCTTCCTCCTGAAATGGAGCACATGCATAACGTCTTCCACATCTCTATGTTGAGAGACTACCTTCGAGATCCTTTCCATGTAATAGAGCCTACTCGTGTAGTGCTGAGTGATGACTACACTTACAAGGAACGGCCTATACAGATTGTTAACAGACGGATCAAGAAACTGAGGAACAAAGAGATCCCGCTAGTGAAAGTTGACTGGCAGAACCATGGTGGTATGTATGCCACTTGGGAAAGGGAAGATGACATGGCCAGAAGATATCCTGACCTGTTCCCACTGAACCCTGTTTTCTTCCAGGATGAAGGTAACTCAAGTTTAGAGGACTAAACTCTTTATAAGGAGGGGAGACTGTAATAACCCTCACCACTGATTACCGTTAAACATTGATTACTGATAATTGAACTGGTTATAAGTACTGAACTGACTGACTGAAATTGAAAGAAACGAATTGACTGAGTATATGTTAGTTAATTGCATTTTATCTGTTGACAGTATGATTATCTATTCATGTTCACATGTTTAAACTGCTAATTGAAGGCCTTATCGGCGGCCGAATCCGAAACCGATTAGTGTTCTATGATCCTTAGAATTAATGTGATTTTATAGTATAATTATCTAAAAATTGATTGGGTATGATTAAATTAGATTAAATATCGATTAATCGCATAGTTTGATTTAATTACCGTTCCGCCACTTAGTGGACCACTATCTCTTGAACCTTGTATATACTCCACGTATTGATCAAACAAACATTTTCTTCTCCTCTTCTTGCCTCAACCGACCCAAGTTAGAGAGTGAGAGAGAGTTGAGTTGTTCTTGAGAGACTTGCTTGATCTTGCTTGGAATTGAAGTGTTGATTGCTACTTTGAGCTCCTAGACCTTGAACACAAGACTAAGGTAGGACATTCATCTTCTTGTTGCTGTCTTAGAATCCATTCTTGCACAATTCATGCTTTAATTGTAGAGTTAAGCCATGTTTTGGTGCATACATGTTGAATTGAAGCTCATTCCATGCTTGCATGTGTTCTTGGTTGAGTTTTGAGTTGTTTTCATGGCAAAAATGTTACATGCATGTCCATGTTTTGAGAATTGTCCATGATTTCACCATGTTTTGAAAAGAATTGGCTCCTTAGAGCATCAAATTGGAGCTTTGAATTGATTTGAATTCATGCATGTTAGCATGGTCTTCATGTTCTTGAAAATGGTTTGAAATTAAGTTTGGATTAAACACCCTTGGGCTTTGATTTCTCAAATTGAGCTTTAAAACATGTTATTCTATGTGTTTATAAATGTTTTTCAGAAAATGAGCCCAAGAGGATCGGTTTTGATGCATTTTAACTTGAGTTTGAGCTTGGAGGTGCGATCTGGAATTCCCAGATTCTGCATTTCCGCTCGAGCGGGGAACTTGGCGCTCGAGCGGAGAATCCGAGCATCCAGCATCTCTCTGCACTGTTTTACAGTCCGCTCGAGCGGAGGATTGGGCGCTCGAGCGGAGTCATGTCTCAAGCTCGAGCGGGCGTCGAGCGGAGATTTCACCCATCCAGTACTTTTACAGTACGCTCGAGCGGAAAAGTTTACGCTCGAGCGTGTACCTTTGTTGCATGACCGCTCGAGCGGGGAAACCTGCGCTCGAGCGGGACTCTGTTTTTCTGAAAATGCTTTTTAATGTACATCTTTGCATCCTCATCCCATTCTAGGCATTCTTAGGCCTAGTTTAAGGCGTCTTGTTGAGGATATAGATGTAGAACACACCGAGGCATTAGGGATTAAGTTATTATCTTTCCCAATTGTGTGGCTTAGTGTGTTCAATCTGTTAACTGTGTAGGGTTGGCGACTGGAGAGACACGCTCTAGCATCCTGTAGCCCAAACTCTGTGAGTAACGATTGTGTAAAGATATGTTCACAAATGATTATCTTCTGAACAACTGAACTGTACTGTTTTCTGAACTGATTACTGTTAACTGAATGAATGTATGTCCTATATTCTGAACTGTATTGTGGCATCCTTAGCACCTACTGTTTACTGTTACTGTGACAGAAATCTCTGTCGGTTCCCTTGTTGGAACCACTACTGTTTACTGACTGATGGCCATCATCACTGCTCGGTCTTTTAAGACCTACTGTTTACTGTACTGTTATGCTAATGGATGTACCGCATATGACTGTACTGACTGAATAACTGAACTACTGTCTAAATGAACTGTTTTCATTACTGTAAGGACATTCATTCTCAACCTCTTTACGCATTATGTTATTCACTGGGCTTTAGCTCACTGCTCATATATATATGTAGGTGTTCAGGCACCAGACCGCAGCTAGGAGCGTCAGGGTTACTCCTGTTTTGTCAAGCCAACCATTGTGCCTCACCGCGAGGTTCCGAGCCTATTGCGTTAAGGCTTAGGGGTGTTTTACACTTACCCCTTCTGTACTGGTTTACTGTTTTGTATAGACTGTATGTTTCCGTACTGTTATGTAGGGATTGAGTCCCTAATCTAAATGATTGTAAATATTGCATACTGTTCTGTACTGTTTATGTATGAATGTATGAAAAATCTTTTTGGCATACAGACTGTCACAGCTCAATGGACACTATTTATTTACTGTATTGGCTTCCGCCAGGCCCTGTGCTCTGTTCTACTGTATTACTGTTCTGTAGGCCTTCGGTAATCTCGGATTACTGGCCGGTTACGGTGCTAAACCCATAGGGCCGGGTTTGGGTCGTGACATGAATTGTATTCAGGAAGGATTAATTCCTACTAAATACTTTCATAAAACCACCCAGTCACTAACAAGTGCAAGTGGTAATTCTTTATATATCCAGTATAAACTTCCAAAAGTTTTAATCTGTAATCAAGGATTATGTCTTCCCACTTCCTTTATTCTTATTAAGAATATGTCTCAAGCCATAATTCTTGGAACACCATTCCTATGTTTATTAATGCCAATTTCTAAAATTGATTCCATTGGCATACATACAACCTTAAATAATCAGCCAATTATTTTTGAGTTTATTATAGAACCCTATACAAAAGAGTTAGATCAAATCAAGGATCTAGTTAATTTCAAAGAAAAACAAATTAATTTTCTTCAAAAAGAAATTAGTTTTTTAACTACAGAACAAAGACTTCAACAGTCTTCTTTTCAGCAAAAAATAAAGTCACTAGAAAAAGAATTTCAAATGGAAATTTGTAGTGATGTTCCTAATGCATTTTGGGATCGCAAGAAACACATCGTGTCTTTGCCTTATGAACCAGGATATGATGAGCGGAAAATTTCAACTCGCGCCCGACCAAGCCAGATGAAAAAAGAGTATTTGGAACTCTGTAAAATAGAAATAAATACTCTTCTTCAGAAAAAGCTTATTAGGCCCAGTAGATCTCCTTGGAGTTGTACTGCCTTTTATGTTAATAAAAATGCAGAAATTGAAAGAGATGTGCCAAGATTGGTAATTAATTATAAACCTCTTAATGAACCCTTACAATGGATAAGGTATCCAGTACCTAATAAAAAAGATCTTTTAGATCGTCTTCAGGATGCAGTCATATTTTCAAAATTTGACATGAAATCAGGATATTAGCAAGTCCAAATCGCTGAAAAAGATAGATACAAAACTGCTTTTACAGTACCTTTTGGGCATTTTGAATGGAATGTTATGCCATTTGGTTTGAAAAATGCACCATCTGAATTCCAACATATTATGAATAATATTTTCAATCCTTGTACAGGATTTTCTATTTGCTATATTGATGATGTTTTAATTTTTTCCTCATCAATTGACCAGCAAATGAAACATCTTAATATTTTTAAGCATGTTATCATCCGAAATGGGTTAGTTGTATCCGCATAAAAAATGCAACTTTTTTAGACAACAATAAGATTTTTAGGCCATAATATTCATAATGGTACTATTATTCCAATAAATAGGAGTATGGAATTTGCATCTAAATTTCCCGATGAAATAAAAGATAAAACTCAATTACAGAGATTTTTAGGAAGTTTGAATTATATTCATGATTACTATCCTAATCTTACTACTGATGCAGCCATCTTGTATTCTCGACTTCGTAAAAATCCTCCGCCATGGGGACCAGAACATACAGAAGCTATTAAGAAAATAAAGGCTAGAGTTAAAACTCTTCCTTGTTTATCTTTACCAAATCCAGCATGGAAGAAAATTGTTGAAACTGATGCCTCTAACCTTGGTTTTGGTGGCATACTTAAACAATTTAATCTTCACACTAACAAAGAAGAACTGTTACGATTTCATTCTGGTATTTGACATATAGTTACCAAAAATTATCCAACTATTAAAAAAGAATGTTTAGCCATCCACCCGCCACTACCATCCACCGCCTGCCACCACCACCAGCCTCCTACCTGCCACCACCCACCTGCCACCACCCGCCACCACTACCCACCCGCCACCACCACCCACCAGCTACCTGCCACTCACCCGCCACCACCACCCACCACCCACTACCCACTACCACCATCACCCACCACCCACTCGCTACCACCCGCCAGCGTCACCCACCCACCCACCACCACCACCACCACCCACTCGCTACCACCCACCACCCACTCGCTACCACCCACCACCCGCCACCGTCACCTATCTACCATCACCACCCGCCCGCCACCACCCGCCATCCGTCACCCACCTGCCACCACCACCCACCACCACCTACCACCTGCCACCGTCACCCACCTACCATCACCACCACCCGCTACCTACCTGCCACCACCGCCACCCGCCACCGTCACCCACCACCACCCACCCGCTACCATCACCACCACCATCCACTCGCTACCACCCACCACTCGCCATCGTCACCCATCCACCCACCACCACCCACTGTCACCACTTTTCACCACCGTCTTCCGCCGCCACTTGTCATTTCTCACTTTTTTTTATATTTTAAATTTTTTAAAAACATTTTGTCAATTACCAAACGCATTTGTAGTTTATGTTTTTCTAAAAATAAACAAAAAACAGTTTATAAAATTTTTGTAAAAATAAACTGAAAACATAAACGTTACCAAACAGACCCTAACAACTGGAACGGTATGGGTGCAAGTGTTATGTGATTAATTTTTTAAGGGAAGGTCAGTGTCATTTTTCCATACTGGATGGGCCACTTTTAATATTTATAAATCTCAAGGGAGTTCTGTGTGATTTGTCCTTTTTTTATTTGGGAAAATTCTGTTTACACAACATATTTATCTCTTTATACTCTCCATTTGAATTTTATTTTATTTTTTCAATTTTTAACCATGTATAAAATTACTTTTAAAGATAAAAGATAAAAGATAAAAATTAAATAGATTTGAATATCTCTGTACATCCATTACACTTCAATCCCCACTTATTTTCTTTTTTTCAAGTTTCTTCTTCTCTAGTATAATACATTTACTTTCAAAAAATAAGAATCATAATGTTTTGATCATAAAAGAAATCAATAGACGAATAAATGGTGAAGGACAAGCAAAAGAGTGAAATGTCAATTTTTTTTCTTTATTTTCTATGTTTTCGTTTTGTTTTTGAAGAGGTTTGTTCAACTTTTGTTCGATATACTAGAACCAAACAAAATTAAATAGTTCGAAATTACACTACCGAGTAAAAAATGCATATCTAGTAACCCATTGCTGAACAAAAAATACTTGTTCAGTAACCTACTGCCAAACAAAAAGTAGATGCCCGATAACTCATTGTTAAATATTTTCAATTTTATTTTTCTGACATTTTTATTTTTTTTACTTTAAAGAATTATGCTTCTTTTCATTGTAGTAAGATTAATAATGCATTATTAATGGACTACAGACATGAATTCATTATAGACGGCATTTGTTAGATTTTCTGCTTTAGGCCTGCCCTGGCCCAAGGCAAGCAAGGCCGCTACCTTGGGCCTCCAAGTTTTAGCAATTTTTGGGGGCCCAAAGTATTTTAGATTCATGTAATATTAGTTTCCAAAATTGAATCCTAGCCCAATATATTCTTTACCACTCAGCACATTCAAGAGAAAAGGCCCAAAACAAATTTCGGGGGATTGGGCTAATAATAGTTTATGGGATCTACCTAAAGACTGTTTAATTAGGAACATAAGTAAGGGGATTAGCAATATCCTTGGACTAGTAATCCCCTCATTGGTAGGACTACCAATCTCATAGATAGGCTGAGATTAAAAATTGAGTAAGGAGATTAGTGAATTTTTAAATGATTTTTAAGTAAAATTTATATTTTTAAGAACAAAAAAAATAAAATAATTATAATATTAAAAAACACTAAAATAAAAAATATTAATTTTATATATTACTAATCCGGCAGTGTACAAACAAACTCTTTTTATTTTACATCTCTAACCTAATATCACCACACTAATAATCTCATTACTCAATCCCACCATTCTATCTCCTTCATCCTATAGAGCCAAACAAACGTGGCCTTCACTAATAGATTTTCAATGCATCTCTACCATTGATACATCTTACTGAAAGTCCATTTCAAGAGTTGGAAGCAAATGGTGAGCAATTGCGGCTTCAAATTCAACAGGTGACGAAGGGATAGTGTAGTGATTTCCACGACCTTGAATTGTTTGGTTTCTATCCTAAATCTATTTTTTGGTGCCTTAATTACTTTTTAAAATTCAATTTTAAAGAATTTGGTTAATCTAGTAATCTCTTTCATTACTCTTTTGTTATTTGAGGACTGTGCTTAATTTGATTTGTGCCCTAAATCTAATTTTGTGCCTTATTTTTTTTAATCTAATCTTTGTACAATAATTTAGACATTTTATTTTTTTAAATTTTGACATTAAAGTAATAGGTTTGTTGATTTAAAATAATAACTACTCATTTCAAGAATTAGCTGAAGTTGTTTGAATAATTTATCAGTTGACTGGGTGATAGAGAGTGGTTATATGTCATCTTTATATGATCTAATACCTATAGAGGCTATTAGCATATTGAATAAATATAAAAAGGATAAAATAGTATTAAGAATTATTTATTTATTTTTCTTGTAGATAGGATAGGGATTTGTTTATTTTTAAGTTTTCTTTAGGAACATATTATTTTAATAATTTTTAAATTTTTTATAAAAAAAATATATGTAAAAAAATAAAAAATAAAATAATAACTTATAATAATTTTTTAATTAAAATTGAAGGTCGTCTAAAGCAACCTTAAAAAAGAGTCAAATATGATCGGGTGGTAGGTGTTGTAATTCCCACACAATAAAACTGCTTTTATGCTGTGGTGTCCTGTCCACAAACAGTTCAACAAAGATACGCTTCAGATTAAAAGCATAAAGAGACCATACTTTGAATTGAACTGAACTGAACATTTAAAAGTAATGTTTTGTGTTCACTGTTTCAACTATGGAAGTTTGGTTCACCTCTCAATGATTTTTTTTCTTTTTAAAAAAAAAAAAAAAATTAGAGTTTTGAATTCAAGGTGTGTGACCAAAGCCATTTTTGTACACAGATTAATACTGTGTTTGGTTGGAGGATTTGAGAAAGGATTTGGAAAGGAAAATGAAAAATGTAAATGAAATATGAATAAAACATACCTATATTTCACCTAATTTCACACACTTTTTTTCCTTTCTCTTTTCAAATCCCTTCTCAAATCTCTCAACCGAACAGAGCGTAAGAGAAACTCTATAATAGAGGGTGTATTATAGAATTTTCTAATTTTAAAACTCTTATAATCACTATTTGGTCATGTAAAAATTTAGAAAATAAATCTTGAAATATAAATCAGTTATTAGTAAGTATTTTAAAATACAGAAATTTATTAATAGAAGATCTCGTGCTCCTTTAATGGACCATTATACACCACACTATCTTAATTTTTTTTTTAAATTAGTAAAAAAATTATTTATAAATATGAAAAAAATTCCATCCAATTCAACAATTATAGTGCAATACTTATCTGGAGAAACGTAACAACCAACACCAACAGCCCACACAAAAAAAAAAAAAAAATCATAATGGAAAGAGAATAAACTCCATCCAACAAAAAGTTCCATGTAAGAGTAGAGAAATAATTAATATTTCTCTTCCACAATGATTAAACCATAGGTCCGTAATTTTTTTGGAGTGTGTACTATATATAAATTATAATAATTTGTAGTGTCAATATTATAAATATTATGACTAAATCACGTTCAATTATAATTAAAGTGAAACACAATGAGTCATAATAAAATATCATTTGAAACATAATCAAAGACCTTTTCAGTTAAAATCAAAATAAAACTACAATGAATCATAACCAACATCGAAATAGGTTATAGCCAAACACCTCTTTATATAACAAGGCATAACCAAATTATAACAAATATCACAATTAATTATAGTTAAAGATTGCAAAAATCGTACTTAGGCATGTGATACATTTATTTTTTTTTGGGTAAAACAAAGACATAAATGAATTTATTAATAGAGAATCTTTAGCCACATACTACTTTATTATTAATTGAAAAATACTTTTTTCGCACAACTTTTTCTTCCTAAATCTCCTGAATGGTGTGAAAAAAAAAGATAAATTAATGACGCATATTCTTACACTCCTCTTTTTTTTGAAAATTTTTCAGCCAACCATGTTACATTATTGGGGAGGTTTGTGGATGAGAATTTTGTATGGATATAAAACTGCTGTTATTAGTTATTGTTTTAAAAATAAGTTTATTTATTTATTTTTTATTTTTTTATGTTAAAATACAAAAGAATGTGTCTACCTTTTGGGTGCGAATATGGGTCAAGTATTGCCATCCCTCTCTCTTGTTTTAGATAATGTAATCAAAAGTGTGATAAAAAAAAAAAAAAAGGAAGAAGCAAACTTCACCAAACATATCCTCTTCTTCACCACCACTCGCATTATCAAATGTGTGAAATGAAAAAAACCATGAACAGCGTCTCAATCTTTCAAAAGTGATGATATCTCTTTACCCACTCCTCTCTCTCTCTCTCTCTCTCTCTCTCTCTCCATATCGAGGATGGATTTGAGAGTGGTAAGTAGGCATCATAGAAAGATCCAGAATTCTGACTTCGGAAAGCAAATGTATATCCAACTCCTAACTGAAAAAATTTGACAAAATATTTTAGAAGATAAAAGCAATTTTTACTATTGTAAAAAATTGAAGGGTTTAATTATACTTTTAGTTTTTGAAATATGAAATTTGTATAATTTTGGCTTCCAATGTTTAAGATTATATTAACGTTGAGGGATTGGTTGAGCGATAAAAATGTAATATAAGATCTAAACTCTTGAGTTTGAGTCACTTTAATGCTGTGTTTGGTGGAGAGATTTGGAGAGGGATTTGGAAAGGGAAAGGGAAAAGGTGTGTGAAACTAGGTGAAATATAGGCATGTTTTATTCACATTTCACCTACTTTTTCCATTTTCTTTTCCAAATTCCTCTTCAAATCTTTCAACCAAACACAGCATAAGAGATCACAAGAGTTTTGTGTTAATTTTAGGCCTTGAGAATAGTTGAGATATGCACAAACTGATCCACATATCAAAAAAAAAAGTTTAAATTGGATTAAGATTAATGATTCGTTCAAATTCGTTTAGCCTAAATTTGCCCGAATGAGTCTCTTCTCCATAAAAAAAAAAAAAAAACTCATAATTCGGTGGATGTAGCAATGGTGTTGCATTAATTTAGCCTCCAATATATGAATTGTATTTCAATTTGGTCCTGCAACCGAACTTCAACAGTAATGTCGAGAATAATAAATTTGAAAATTCACTTAAAATTACTGGTCATAAAAGCATGTGATTTGTGTCCTTAATGTGAGTACTCATTTCAAAAAAATTACATTTTAGTCCATAAAATGTGATTTGTGTCATTTTGAATGTCAAAATTACATTTTTATTCCTTAAAATAAGAGATTTGTGTCATTTTGATTGTCAAAATTACATATTTACCCCATACTTAAATAACGCCTGCTAACAGAGTTAGGCTACAAATCAAATTAAAACACATTTTATACATTAGGAATTAAATTGGTACAATTTAAATGTTAAAGACCAAAATAATACAAACAACAGGGAACAAAAAATATAATCAATCCAAAATTAAATAACATTAACACTAATATAGAATTTTTTTTTTTATCAACATAGTGGAGTATAAAACAATTGATTTTCTGCATTAACTTATAACAAAATATCAATTATTGCTGTATGTCTTAATACATTTCAGTTCTGTTTAAAATATTGAGGGAATCACAATAAAGTGGAGTAGAAAACAAATTACAAAAATATAGAAGATACAACTCATTTTGTGGTGGTGTGCAAATCAAAAGTTGTGAGGTACCCCTCCATGTTTATTGTTTTTTTCTTTTTCAACCTTCACTGAATAGTAATTTTCCCTAAAATATTCCAATGCTTAATTAAAATAAATAAAATTAAATAAGACGGATCAATCTATCAAATTTAATGAATTCATTTAAAAAAATGTCATATCAAACAGTTTATATGTCCGGAAATTATATATCCATTGTCAAAGGATAAATTAAGAAGAATGGATGATAAAACATGGGATATTAACATATTAATTCGGACTTTCATCGAGTGATTGTGCCTGTTTGGTGCAGCTTAAAAGTTACTTATTTCAGCTTTCAGCTTAATTTAAGTTATTTTGATGTGTTTGGTTTAACTTATAGCTTTTTGGAAGTCAGAAATTAGTTTATTCTTTGAGTGGGGCAGGAGATGCTTAATTTATAAGTCAGAAATCAGCTTATATTCATAGTTATAAGTTATAAGCTGTTTAGACATAAGTTATAAGTACTTTTCCACAACTCTACCAAACAGGGCCATTGTGCAGCATTATTTTCTAGTGTGAAATTGCAAATTCAATTATTATGGATAGGCTCGTTTGTAGTATTTATTTCTTTTTCATTGTAAAAATTATATGTAGTTGTTTGTTTCTTCCCAAAATTTGGATAGTGATAGTTGGTGGACTTGATGACAATTGATTCCATAGCTATTGTTGACATTTAATTATTTATCCCAAGTTTGAATTAGTGATGGTTGTTGGGCTTGATGATCATTGAGTCTCTACTTATTGTTGGAATTGTCTTTTTACTAGTTAATTTAGAGTTCTACAACCTTTTTGTATCTCACTCTTCCCGTTAGGACACAAAATCTCACATATGAGAGGCTAATAATTCGGCCAGACTAATAATTCAATTTACAATTTTTTAACCAAACAATAGTTTACTTGATGTGATGGATTTATAGAGTCCAATCCGATGTCTCAATTTTTCCAAACAAACACTCCCTAATTATTTAATTTGATATAACATTTATCATGTTTATAATTATTTTTTTACCGATTGATAAAAATAAATAAATAAATTATTATGTGTTAAAAAAACATAAATGACACAATATATAGTTAAACATTTATGCAAACAAACTATGATAAGAATAGAGACAAACTAGGACAATAACGATGTAATTTAAAAAGATTGTGTTCACATTAGACATCTTTTGTTAGAGAGTTGCTCAATATTGTTATCTTTAGCTGTTTTTGTGTCTTATTTAATTTAAAAGTTTTACCCAAAATCCAGTCTCACTTTGATTAACTCAACAATCTGGATAATAATGTATATTTTCTTAAGAATTTAATTCTCTCTAAACAATCTCTATAATATGAATTGAAAAAAGATTCATTTATTGCACTAATATTGATTATTAATTATCTTTAAACTATGTAAGTTCGGAATAGGGTCCCTGCTGTGCTGAAAGCACAGTAGTGACTGTGGTGCCTCCGTTTGAAGTGTATTATGATCTTATTTTTATAATCTAAACCGTCAAATTGTAGGGTTTGTTGAGTACTCCATGCCTACCAAAAATCATATTAATCGGATATCAATAATTATATGATCGAATCGCATATTGTTTATGCTATTTCTCAAAAGAAAAACTTATTATTTATTTTTTTGGTTATCGATCATATAGTTGTTGATATCCGATTAATATAATTTTTAGTAGGCATGGAGTACTCAACAAACCCTACAAAATCAACGGTTTGGATCATAAAAATAAGACCATAATACACCTCAAACGAAGGCATCACAGTCACTGCCGTGCTCAATGACCCCTTTTCCTGTAAGTTCGTCCCTTCAATCTAAAAAAATAAATAAATTAAAAGTGATCATTCTTCTACATTATTGTATACTCTCAAGTTTGTTAATTAAACATAATCAAATATGTTCTTATTTATAATTTGATTTTTCTTTGGAGAGCCTGGAAGATATTGTCAAATTTGTTCCAATAACATAACAGAAGAAACGTATTTAGTGGACGATGAGACAATTAGTTGTCTAATCCAATAAATCCTAAATCCGAAATTCAAAAATAAAAAAAATCCTGCATTTCTTCACAGAAAAGTCTTTAATATTCTTGAAGATATTTTTTTAAGAGTAAATTACACTTTGTATTTCTGTACTTTACATCAAATTCTACTTTGACTCCTATAAATTAAATTGTGATATTTAACCCCTGCACTTTTAGTCAAGTGTCACTTTCACCCTTTTGTTAGCCACATTGTTAACAGAGGTTAGTCACATGAAAAACATGTGAGGAAAAATTACACTTTGCACCTTTGCATTTTATACAAAATTTCACTTTAGTCCCTACACATCACAATTGAGACACTTAGCTCCCTAAAGGATAACTTCTGTTAGCCTCACTATTAACATGAGAGTCAATGTGACACTTGATCAAAAGTGTAGGGGGTTAAATGTCATAATTTGATGTGTAGGGACTAAAGTAAGATTTTGTATAAAATGTAAGGGTGCAAAGTGTAATTTACCTTTTTTTTAAAAAAAATATTCAACATTATTTCATCCCCTTTGAAATTCGAGGAATTCAAATGTTATTCCTTTCTATATTTCTCTTTTCTATAACTATTAACTTGCAGTAAGGCTATGGAATTAGGAATATAGAACCAAAAAATTACCTAAAATTTTGTTGGAGGGTGTAGATTCAATTTTATGTAATGGGATCCACACTTGATATTTTCAACCATTTAACGCTTTTTTTTTACTATTTTTTGGATAAATTTTCTGAATACGTAGCATTGATGATTAACTTATTATTTATTCCTTGAAAAAGAGAAATATTAAATTTCTTAATTAAATTTTGTATAGAGTAAAAATATTATAATACGCCACCCTACATAGATGCCTTTAAATATATATATATATACACACATAACTTCACCGCATACAAAATAAATAATAAAAGAAAAAAAAATATTTATATGTTTTGTTGTTATTTTTCACCTTTTACATGTTTGGCTTCTGTTTGGATGTGGAGGGGAGAGGAAGTGAACCGAAGACTTAGTTGTGATCGAGAAGGAAAGAAAGGAGGAGGAGGGAGGAAAACTCTCCTGCCTCTTGTTTGATTAGACAATAAATATTTAATTAAGGATAGATAGTGGGGTGCCTCTATTTATATACTACCTTTCATTTCAAGGCACACCACTACTCAATGCACACTTTTAGTAATTTGATAAATAAAAAATTTGTTCAATACACATCACAATCTTCTATTTTTACCCTTATTCATACATCTCATCTATCTTCCATCTTTACCCTTATTTACTCACACACCCCATTCACAATTTTTAATCTTCCATATTCTACACCTCCACTTCAAAAACACACACAACGTCGCCATCCATTCTCTGTTTCATTGTCATCCCAGAAGTTTAGGAACCAATCTAAACCAATCTCCATTCGTGCCGAAGACGACTTCACTCCATTCTCTACTGGTTCACGATCCCCTCCATGGATGCACAGTTCTAGAAAAATAAAAAAAAATAAAAAAAAAATTGTTACAAATGTTCGGAAATACAGAGTCGAGCTAAGTTCAAAAGTTCGACTGTTGAAAACCGAACAAACGCTATAAGTTCGGAACTTATTAACCGAACATGTGGACTATGTTCGACACTAGAAAATTGAACAATTAGAACTTGTTCGGCTGTAGATTGTTGAACATGAGTACATTATTTGAATATGGGTATTTGAACGAATACAAACGGTTTATCACTCAGTAAGTACATGAAAACGAAAAAAATAAATAAATGAAAAACTAACATTTTCCTTGTTCCATTATTCCAAACCAATATTGCCAGATACATCTATCATTCAGTCCAATCAAAATTTTCAATAATACTTACATTTTTTATTGTTTCTTTAAGGGTTTTTTTTTTCTTTTTTTTTTTGTTTTTGGGTTCTTGAGAGAGAAAATACATAAGTAATGTTTTAGAAGAGAGGTGTGTATTGTATTTATTATTATCCTTTATGGTAATTTTACATAAGGTGTATATCATAGCCTTTTGCTCTTTGTGGTCATTTTACATTAGGTTAATATTGTAACAAAAAATAAATTACTTAATGTTGTACCTTAAGATGAAATGTGGTATGTAAATAGAGGCACCCCAGATAGTGGCATAATCAGAAATTCAGTGAAGAGGGGCACAAATTAATGACAACATTAATTTTTTTTTCCATAATAAACAATAATGAGATATTACTAAACTTAAATATTAAGAGTCCGTTTGGATAAATGTGAATTTTAAATTAAAGGATTTGAAATTAAATTTTATACAAATATTGGGGAGTAACTATTTTATAGGTGGATTGAAAAATTAAAAAAGAAGATAAGTTGAGATAGAAATGATATATTTTAGTAGAGAAATTCTATAAAACATACCGCAAAAAAAGTTTCTATCATATGTCACAATTATGATCTTCATGGTCTTTAGTTATAACACATTATAGTGTTAGATACAATTTAGTTATAACTTTTTGTGGTTGTTATTTTGGTTATGACTATATATCAAGTAATAGTTAGTTATAACTCATTCTGATATTAGTTATGATCTATTGTAATCTTTTATTATTATTATTTTTATTTATTTTTATAATAGAAGATGTGTTATTTGATTATAATTTATATAGTGGTCATTTTAGTTATGAATGGAAAGAAAAACATGGAGGATAAACTCCACATGTCAAATGTAACTAACAATCCAATAACTTTCATATCTTCATTGAAATTAACTATGTTTGCATATCAATAATGAACGACATCATCATTATATTGAAATTTTCATAGATAATAATATGACTTATCATAATGTCTTTATTTTCAATCAAAATAACCATTATTGTTCTCATAATTTTAAAAATGTCATTGACATTCCACTTTAAATAATATTTTTATAAATTTTTTTGTTTAAAATATTGTCTTTATGTTTAAAAAAAGAAAAAAAATCCTAAAACCCAATGAGGGCACGTTACCCTCCTGGGCCTTATGTGCCTCCGCCACTGAGGACAGATATTTAATTAGATATTTTGATAAATTATTATGAGTTTCCGTTCCGTTTTCTCTCAATTTCAAAAAGAAAAGTAAAGTGGTTAAAATGTTTTTACTTTCTGTGATAACTCTATCTCGTGTTATGCTAATTGATCTTAATTATGATTGTGATTATGTGCTTAATATGATTTGAGTGATAATTACATAATTATATGCAATTTTGAATTTCTATCTGTTCACTATAGGAAAATCTGCTTAACTTACTGTTGTAAACTGAAAATTGAAGGCCTTATTGGCAACAGAAACCGAAATTGACTACACCATTGTGATTGGCGTAATTTTTAGAGCATACGGTGAAATTTAATTGAAAATTTATTCGGATCAAAATAATTAGATTCAGAATAATTAAATTAGGCTCAAGTACTTAGCCTTAATAAATTTGATTAGCCAAGCCTATAAATAGGCTTATATGTACTCAATTCCTCTATTTTGAACTCATATTTGCTGAGATTACACTCTAGAGAGAGAGAGTGTGTGCCGATTGTAGAGAGAGAGGGAGCTCAAGTTAGAAAATTGAACAAGGAGTTTGAAGATCTTGAAGATTCACTCAGGAATTAACTAGAACTTGGAAGGTTGGAGCTCATAGGTGAGTAATTGGGCATGAATTCATGAGTTTGAGTTGTAATTATGTGAGCTCAAAGATGAATTGTAATCAAGAGTGTGAATTGAGTTGAATTTGATAAATTTGAAATTGGTATGCATATGCATGTAGAGAATTGCCATGAATTTGCATAATCTAGCATGTAGCATGTTAATTATGAAAAATTGAGCATTGAATCATACATGCAAGCATGGTTTTGTTGAGCTTCATGAGTATAAACATCACTTGTGCCATTTGTAATGGTAGTGGGGTCTATATTACATATGCATCTATAATTCATGAAGTTATGGAGTTAGTTATATGTGTATTGAAGTTTAATTATAAAGCTATGTATTTTGTTGAGATAATTTGAGAATTCGATCATGGTTTTGGACAATTGGTCTTAAATGACCTATATTCTCGTGCTGTGTAATGTTTTTCCATGATTTTGTGCCAAAAACACGAACTTTGAACTTTTGAACATCAAGTTTGAGCTTGAAGAACAGTTCTGGAAATTCCAGAATTCATCGAGTCCGCTCGAGCGGGGAAAGAGTCGCTCAAGCGTAAAATGTTAGCTCCCAGAAGTTTTACAAACATTGATATCCACTCAAGCGAGAAGAGTCACGCTCGAGCGCCCAGTCACATGTTCGACTTTCAGCTCAAGCGTCTGAAGTCACGCTCCAGTGCAAAATCGAGGCAACCAGTACTTTTGCAGACCCAAAGGGTTCGTTCGAGCAGCCAAAGCCATGCTCGAGCGGAGAGCCCTGTTTCTGAATTTTTGAAAAGTGGTTTTATGACTTGTTTTCCGTTCTCTTTTGTTTCTAAACACTCTTAGGCGTGCATTGAACATTATAAATGAGTTAAAAGGACAAGAAAGAAGCCTAAGAGGAATGTATAAATTAAGAACGGATTGAATCGCTTATGACCCATTATGTTTGTGAAATGTGTAGGGTCAAGCACACGGGCAAATCATCCGGCAGACCACGGTAAGTAATATCTTATTAAAGATATGTTCAAATACGTATTTTCCAAATGTTACTTCTGTATGAACCTTATGGATTGTACTTTGAATTGTGGATAATTAGTCTTTTGCATAAGGCTAATTGAATACGAATGCGATCATGATCACGGATATATGACACACATAAATATGAATATGAAAATGATTGGGCCAAAGGCCGTTTGACACGAATGATTGGGCCAAAGGCCATTTGACATAAATAATTGGGCCAAAGGCCGTTTGACACAAATGATTGGGCCAAAGGCCGTTTGACATGAATGATTGGGCCAAAAGCTGTTTGATATGAATGATTGGGCCAAAGGCCGTTTGACATGAATGCTTGGGCCAAAGGCTGTTTGATATGAATGATTGGGCCGAAGGTCGTTTGATATGTATGATTGGGCCAAAGGTCGTTTGACATGAATGAATGGGCCAAAGGCTGTTTGACACGAACAAATTGGGCCCGCGGCCATTTGATAAGAACGAATTGGGCCTCAGGCCGTTTGATATGACTGCTACAAATTTCATTCATGTACTCATTTATTTTGATATTATTCACTGGGCTATCGCTCACTCTCATTTATGTATGTATAGGTGAGCAAAGAGATGTCCAAACCCAGCCCCGGTGAAAGATATGAGAGGAGTCAAGTTTTTGTGGAGTCAGCCCGAACGTCTCACGCATGAGACCTTGCTCTCTTTTGTTCCTTTGTTCACTATCTTGTTACCCTAGTGAATATGTGGATCTTCATGTATATAAGCTTTTTGTTTGGCTAATTACATGTTTGAAAGTTCTTGGACACATGAAATGTTAATTTTGTTTACACATGTGACTTATTATGGAATGTTTGTTTTACCATGTAAGCACAACTTTACGGGCAAAATTTTTACGTTGCTTCCGTTTTGGCCCCTTGACTCTGTTGAACGATGTTTTATTGGGTTTGAGGCCGTAGGTAATCTCTCAATTACTGGCCGGTTATGATCTTAATCCATAGGGACAGGTATGGGTCATGACACTTTCTTTTCGTCATAACTTGTAATGCCCTCAAAATAAACCCATAATCCATACATTCATGATACAAGAAAATGACAATATATTCCACACATCAGAGTGTTTAGTACAAAAGTATTACATGTTGACAACAAAAGTAAATGCCCTACGGGCTTACAACTTTCCAAGTCAACACTTAGGTTCAACAAAAGAAGAGTTCTAACTCTTTATACAAAATAAGCCCTTGGTTTGATTTACATGTAATACAAAAAGATAACACAAAAAGATCTTTCAGCCTCTAAGCCTCCCAAGTTACGTCCTTAGAGGTAGCATACCATCTGTACTTGAAAATGATGTCCCATGAAGGGTGAGCCAAAGCCCAATAGAGATATACTAAACCAAGTATGAGAAATAACTAAAGCATTGGCAATTGATAAATGGCTAACACTTGTAAACCAACTTACAACATAATTCAGTTCCATAACAAATAGTCCATGTTTCATTCCAATTTCTTTTACTTAACTAGTTTTCAATTCATAAACATGGCTCATAATCTAGCCAAATAGTTAAATAAGACTACAACTCATATCAAAACACTTCCATTATTCACAATTCACATGAGATTACAACTCATATTAAAACACTTCCATACTTCAATTATCTACGTCATGCAAACGTAATCAAGATTTCGGGACTTTCACCCTGGACACTCCAGCCAACTTAGTTATTAATGGAGTCCATCCCGTATCTCCTCCCAAACAGGTTTGAGAGTATATCCCCTATCTTCTCTCAAACCATGGAATACATCCCCTATCTCCTCCCAAACAATATACATATACAATGTATTTAGACACTTATCATATACAATGTTCAATCAATACATGTATTCAATGTATTATTCCAACTGTCATATTCAATGACATATTCCAGGTGATTAGTTTCAATTTTCTCTAATCAACATGCAGTGTCTACAACAGTCAAGACTATTCTCCACCGATACCCCAAAGTAGTTATTTCTAAACAGATAATAAATTTATCAAACAGATAAAGTATCAACATTTTCATAAGTGGGTAATAAATTAATCCAACCACACTATTCTACCACAATTCTATCCAATTTCATGATTCTCAACCCAATTTCATATTTCCATATTTTCCAAATTAATTATATAAATTAATTGATTAATTTCAATTAGGGCTTTAATCCCTCTATTCTCAAATGTTGTCTCCAAGGCCAAATTTCACTCATATAACATAAAAAACCCCAATATCAAGTTTCTTACACATATTTGACTCAAACATGGAAAACCCCCTTTTTAAAAAATTACAAATCCAACCCTAACTTTTCCAAAATTACCATAATTCACCAATTGATCAAAATGACTAAAATTTATGTCAAAACCCATGAAAAGGAGTAGGGTATCCCTATCTCAAATGGAGAGACTCAATGGAGAAGCTAACGAAAACTCAAAGTGCTCCAAATCCACGATTTTTCAGATTAAAGTGAAGCCCACGCCACCCTTTATCTTTCTTACAAAGAGATTAGGGTAGGAACACTCTAGAAGTAGATGAAATCTTAGAGAGAGAGAGTGTGTAGAGAGAGAGACAGTCGGGGCTAGGGTTTGAATAAAAGAAATGATGAAAAAGTGAAGTGTAACCCGCTGTTGCCAACTGATGTATTCGAGGCTTGCTCGAGCGAAGGAATGGCCGCTCGAGCGACCAAACACAAAGAAACCTCACTCGAGCATAGAAAGCCTCGCTCGAGCCAACAATACGAAGCTTCAGGTCTGCAACCCAGAAGCACGCTCGAGCGCAAAAATGCTCGCTCGAGCGAAGAAGCCCAAAACATAGTCCTCGCTCGCTCAAGCGAAGAAAAGCTTGCTCGAGCCAAGAAATGCAACCTTCAGGTCCAGAACCAGACGCAGATGCAAGCTCGGGCGCAAGACTTCTCGTTCGAACCAACAGACACACCATTCAACTCTCGCTCGAGCGAAGGAACACTAGCTTGAGTGAAGGAACTAAAACACAAAGCTCGCTCAAGCGATAAAAGTCTCGCTCAAGCGGAGACACCAAAATCTAGGCAGCAACCATTTGTTTCTAATTACCACCAACCTGATACAAACTTGCCCAACACATCCTAAAACTCAATTACAAAGAATTAAAGGATGGAAATAAAAAATATACACCAACAGACATCTACAGAACCGAGTCCGAAATACAACAACCAATGGAGGGAAAACCGGGATCGCTATATAACTCCTTTATGTACTTCCCTCTCTCTCCTTTAAAAGAATCCAAACATGATTTAACTAATTTTATCACTTCAAATCCTTCACTTTCACTCCTAAACCACCGATCCAAACGAATTAGTATTATAGGTTTGTCTCTCCTCTATATGCTAATATGTATATGATATTGTGGGGATATATTTTTAGGATTGTCCACTTAGCCGAGGTTGTTAGCTGACGTGCCACATAGATGAATCGATGTGCTGAGATATGGTGCTACTATATCGGAATCCGAGATATTCGGATAGAGGACAAGAGCCCTAGATGGTTTGAGGCTCTTTGTTTAGATAGAGATGAAATTCTTCAAAGAGTTCATTCTAACCTAGATTAGAAAAGTCCAAAACAGATGTTATCTAAAGGAATAAAGTCATACGAAATGGTACTTCTAGATGATGAGGACACTACTAACTATAATAGTAAGACACTCTCGTGGGTTTAAGGTATGCTTTTGCTTGTGCATTTGTTTACTAGTGCTGATATTTTTGAGAGATAAGTTGTTTGACTTGATCGTCGGAGTGCCCCTGAGCGAACGAGCCACCGTGGTGTTTATTGTCTTCTTGTGTGTAGGTGTTGGGCTCTTCTATTCTTCCATGTGCTCTATGGCTAAGTTTTTTAAATCTCAGCTATGAGATCTATTTGGTTGTGAGGTCAAAATCAACACCCATAATTTGGCACCGTCTGTGGAAACTTAGTAAGAATAGATGGCCAATATCGGATAAGGGAAACGAGTCGAAGACGACATAGTTAGTGAGAAAGATAAGCACACCAGTCTTGGCGGCGGAGAAGAGGAAGATGACTGCGAAAAAGTACATGAGGCAAATCCAGAAGCGAAAAATGCCGCCAAAGGTCGTAATTACCCGAGGAAGGGCAACGAGGGCAGACAGGAGTAGGCCCTAGAAAAATACTATAATGAGAGTGATTTCTAGGTTTGGAAGGACTGGTGTATACGAAGGTGAAAGATTTGGCATCGAAGTTGATAGATTTACAGACAATGGTGAACTTTATGATGTCAAGCAAGGTAATGCACCCAGCATTGCTGTTGTCGGTAACACCATCGGCCATTGCAAAGACTGGCGCCCAGACGGTAAGACAGACTGTGGCACAAAATAATGGGAGAATGACTGTGAACTCACTACGGTAATATCAACATGTCGAAAATGTGGAGCCTTAGAGAGTGGGAGTGTCCCAGATCAGAGCATTATGCCAAGTGAACGAGCAAGATTATCATGTGGAAAAGACGCTGGATCTTAACAGGTCCAAGAGGACGCATCCAAGTATAGGGAGTAGTACGCTAAAAAGATTAAATTTAGTGAACAGTAAGGCAACAAGGCGATCGAAGGAAGACTTGCGCAACTACCTTCAAAGGATTTCGCCGATGTGACATCCACTACACAGCCAAAGTCACTGTTTGCGGTGGAGTTGGATACTTTTGAAGCCCTGGAGAGGTTTACGATGCTGAGATTCCAAGTATATGATGGCAAGTCTGATCCTAATTTTCATATCAGTTTGTATTTAAATGCTATGTCTTTGTGGAGCGGGAACGACCCACTGTTATGCAAGGTGTTCCCATTGACGTTTAGAGAAATAGCGTCGGACTAGTTCCTAAAGTTGTCTAAAGGGTTAGTTAATAACTGGGAAGGTTTGGCTGATATGTTCATGGCCCTGATTTGAGACCAACAACATACAGTTACTGAGGGTGAATTCACTGTTGGCTTTGAAAATAGATGATGGCGAAAGCCTTAGGTTCTACACTAAGAGATATTATGAGGTTTACGACTGAATCCCAGGGATGTAACTAGGAGTTAGTCGTTATTTCTTTCAAAAATGGCCTGGAAGACGATTGCCCACTTTGGCAATCTTTGGCGGAGACCATCCCGAAAACCATAGAGGATCTAATGGCAAGGATTGAGAAGTATGATAGAGTAGAGGATGATAAGAGATTAAAGCGAGGACGTACAACCAAGAAGGAGAAAAGGAATGGCTAGCCTAAATGAAATTGGAATGGAGCCGACAATGACAAAAGGGAAGACGACTGCCTATTTCGGCAATCTTTGGCGGAGATCATCTTGAAAACCATGGAGGATCTAATGGCAAGGATTGAGAAGTATGCTAGAGTAGAGGATGATAAGAAATCAAAGCGAGGAAGTACAACCAAGCAGGAGAAAAGGAATAGCTTGCCCAAATGAAATCGAAATGGAGCCGACAATGACAAAGGGAAGATGGATGCAGGCTGTTAGCATCGTCTTCAAGATCTTGATTTATAAGATCTTGGAGAGGATCAGGAACCAACCCTATTAAAGACCACCACAAAGGGTCTTAGGAGAATCAATGGGAAGGTTTCACACCAAATCATGTTCATACCATGATGAGACAGGGCATTATGACATAGGAATGTCAGGCTTTAAAGCAACATTTGGAAGATAGGGGTATTTGAGAGACTTGATCGATGAAAAGAAGACGAGAGATGAGTAAGCCAAATTAGCTCAGACACCAATAGGAGTACCAGCTCCACCTCCCGCTACATCTCGGGTTGAAGAACCTCGGCTTATTAATGTAATCCACTTAAAGATGAGCGCAAACGAGATCAAGAGAGAGACTCAGAGAGTGAAACACTTATAACATGTGTTTCAGGTTCAATAGAAGAAACCTTGAACTGAGGGATGCCGAGGACCAATGATTTCTTTTACAGACGAGGACTTAGAAATTGTTTGGCATCTACATAATGATGTTTTACTGGTTACCCTCATGATCAGAGGGTGTCAGGTAAGGAGAGTATTGATTGACCAAAGCAGTTCTTATGACATTATGTACGTCGGGTGTTACAAGGAACTCATACTTTATAAGGATGATCGGGAGCCATCCGACATCCCGATAGTTGGATTAAATGGAACACCAACGTGGCCGCTGGAGTCCATGAGTTTAAATGTGCAGGCAGGGACAAAGACAATGGCGGCATAATTTACCTTCATTGACTATACAATGTAATTCTTAGAAGACCTTGGTTACATGCGATGAAGGCTATCCCCTTGACTCTGCACCAGTTACTGCTATTCTCAACTCAGTTTGGGATAGAGGAAGTTAGAAGAGACTAGGTTCAGGCAAAAAATTACTCCATGGCAGCAATAAAATACACTTGTAGCGTCCGAGATGCGAATACAGTGGAGGTAGAGAACGAAGACCAAGAAGTCTTAGAAGATGTCGGTAAGGAGCTAGCCAACAAGAGCCATTAGCCTCTCAAGAAGATTCTAGTAAGTAAATTGGACGAAGAACGATTTTTCTTTCTCAGCTATGGGTTAGCCAAGGGGGAAGAAAGGAAATTGAAAGCTTTTCTTAGAGAGAATGTAGAGGCGTTTGCATGGACACCATATGAGATACTGGGGATCAGCCTAAATGTCACTTGTTATAAGTTAAACTTAACAAGTCGGTGAAACCAGTAATCCAGAAAGTTAGAAGACCTACTATGGTTTATGTAGAGGTAGTGAAGGAAGAGGTGTAGAATTACTAGAAGCCTAAGCTATCCAAGAGGTCCATTACCCAACATAGCTATCCAATATAGTGGTGGTCAAAAAGAAAATGGACAATGGAGGTTCGGTGTGGATTCCACCAGTCTGAACAAGGCTTGCCTTAAGGCCTGCTTCCCACTCCCCAAGACAGACTAGCTGGAAAACGCCATCTCGAGACATGGTAGAATGAGCTTCCTAAACGCATACCGGGATTACCATCAGGTCACAATGTATGGCCTAGATGAGGAGAAAACTGCCTCCATCACTCCTAAGGGATTCTATTGTTATAGAGTCATGCCCTTTGAATTAAAGAAAGCAGAGGCAATGTATCAGAGATTGGTGACCAAGATGTTTAATCATCTCATTGGCAGGACAGTGGAAGTGTACATTGATGACATGGTCGTGAAAAGTAAGAAATCATCAGACAATCTAGCTGACCTCAAAGAGGTGTTCAATATCTTGAAGGTATTCTGGCTTCGGCTGAATGGTTCCAAGTGTGCTTTTAGAGTAGATTAGGTAAGGTCTTGGGACTCTTGGTGACAAGGAGGGGAATTGAAGCAAGCCTGGACCAGATCAAGGCCATACTTGACCTAAAGAGTCTAATAACAACGGAGGAAGTACAGAGTCTAACAAGCAAAACAATGACTTTGAATTGATTCATAAGCTGAAGTTTGGATAAATGAAGACTGTTCTTCTAGTTACTGAAGAAAGCTATGGATTTTAGGTGGACCAAAGCTTGCGAAATCGCCTTGGTTGACTTGAAGAAGTACCTAACCTTCCCAGCTTTGTTATCAACTCTAGTCCCAAGTAGAGAGTTGTTTTTGTACCTTGCAGTATCAGACATGCAGTTAGCGCAATGGTAGTCCGAGAGGATGAAGGAGAACATAAAGTAGATTATTATGTGAGTAAGACTCTGGCAAGTGTAAAGATGAGAACTTGTCGTTTGAAAAGTTGACATTGGCCTTAGTGATGGCGGCAAATAAATTGAATCATTATTTCTAAGCCCACTTAATCATAGTGCTAATTGAGAACCCATTGAAGTATCTGCTATAGTATGAGGACTTGTTAAGAAAGATAACGTGATGGTCTGTCATTCTAGGTTAGTATGACACAGAATACAAACTAAGGACAACAATTAAAGGACAAGTCTTTGCTGACTTTGTTGTTGAGTTTACACTAAATGTGATACCGAGGCCCAAGCCTGTGAACCTCGGCCTGGAGGAGGGGGATAGGAGAACCAGAAAAACTAGAAGACATATAAATTGTGGTCTAAACTCGTAAACCGGCAGAGAGTAAGGAAACTCAAAAGAAAAAGCCTGAAAAGCCAAAACCATGTAATATTTACATCGGTATGTCCTTCCGAATCTTTGTTAATGGCAGTTCAAATTGGCAAAGAGCAAGGGCAGGAGTAATTTTGATATCGCTAGATGGACAGATATTGGAAAAGTCAATCAGATTGAGATTTAAGGCCTTAAACAATGAGGCAGAGTATGCAACATTAATCACTAGTCTAAAGTTGGCAGCAGCAATTGAAGCTAATGAGATGGTTGTCTATTGTGACTTCTAACTCATTGTTAACCAGACGACAGATGAGTATGCTGTCTAATATGAAAGAATGATGGCTTCTGTCAAAGATTTCATCCAGCTGCTATCCCAGTTAAAAAGTTGTCAACTTTAGCAAGTTCGGTTAAAAGACAACAATTTTGCAATTGCACTAGCAAACTTAACTTCAACCATAAAATCAAACTCTCCCAGAACCATTATGGTTGACTACTTGTTGGGCCCAAGTGTTGAGCCAATGATTGTGGAGTATAAAATGATATGCGTTAAGATATGTCCAAGCTGGATGGACCCCCTTATCAAGTTCATAAGGGATGGCAGGTTACCAGAAGATAAAAAAGAGGTGCACAAGATTAGACTCAGGTTGACAAGATTCTGCTTGTCGGCTGAGGGTCATCTCTACAAAAGATCATTTACTGGACCATTGTTTCGATGTGTACACCTTTTCTAGGTGGCAGACTTTTTGTTCAAGATCAATGAAGGAGTTTGTGGCAGTCATGCAGAGGATAGATCATTGGTCCATAGAGCTATTCCACAACGGTACTGGTGGTCTTACATGTAGAAGGACATAGAAGCATACGTCAGAAAATGCGAGAAGTGTCAAAGGTATGCACCTCTAATACATTAGCCAGCCGAGGACCTAAACCCAGTGTCCAGCCCTTGGCCATTTGCCTGGTGGGTCATGGACTTGATTGGGTAATTGCCCAAAGCTATTAGCTAGAGAATGTTCCTCTTGGTAGCCACTGATTACTTCACAAAATAGGTGAAGGTTGAGCCAGTAGCCAAAATTCAAGATGTGGATGTAAAGAAATTTATTTAGAGGAATATCATCATAAGATTTAGAATTTCGAGAGCCATTGTGGCAAACAACAACACACAGTTTGATAGTAAACTAATCAATAACTTTTGCACTAAGTATAAGATAAAGAATTATTATTCAATGCCTAGTTTTCCGCAAAGCAATGGCCAAGCCTAGGCATCGAACACGACTATCTTGGATGGTATAAAGAAGAGACTGGAAGTTGCTAAGGGCAAGTGGGTTAAAGAATTGCCTAATGTCCTATGGGTATACTGCACCATGCCAAGAAGATCAAATAAAGAAGCTTTTTTTTGCCATGACTTATGGCACAAAGACAGTCATACCTTTGGAAATAGGTATTCCAAGCATCAGAACTCAGGTAGTGGAAAATGGGAAATATGAGGCCTTTTTAGCCTATGATCTAGATCTAATTGAAGAAAGAAGAGAGCGAACACCACTTTGGTTGGGGGCATACCAAAAGAGATTAACAAGGGCATATAACATGAAAGTTAATCCCGGAGAGTTTAAAATTAGAGATTTCGTCTTAAGGAAAGTCATCGACAACAAGAAAGATCCCAGAGAGGGCAAACTTGGCACAAACTGGGAAGGACCATACAAGATCATCTCAGTTGCTGGCGCAGGAGCATATCAACTGGAAGATTGCGATAGCAAGCAGTTGTCAAGACCATGGAATACTAGTAACTTGAAGGTTTTCTTTCATTAGTTTTTTTCCTTTATTTTTTTTCCCATTAATGTAATGTAGCAGATGGTTAGTCGAAGTAATGATTAATAAAAATTCAGTTCGAATTTGTTCATTGCTATTGAAACTTGTATGTTTGATTTTTATTAGAAAAATAATGTTAGGCTGATGTGATGTTTAAATGAGAAACTATACGTTTAACTTAGGTTTGTCTTGATGACAAAGCTAAACTAAGTTAAAGGGATGTTTCAAAGAGAAACATGACGAAACGAGCCATGACTTTGCCTAGAAAGTAATAACGTCGGACAATCGACCTGGTTAGTTTGGAACGAAAAGCCGAGGTAGTTAGTACTATGAAATCGATGCACTAGAGTTAAGCCTTAAGTGTTTTGTTTAAACGAGCTAAACATGATGACACTAGTCGTGGATGTTTAAGTGTGGAAGACTTAGGCAAGTTTGAGATGCTAGCTCACTAATGTGAAGGTAAGTATGACTTACATTCACATTAATGGGGCAGAGAGCATGGATGAGTTAAGTTTGAATTTTTGATTTGAAAAAAAACATGAAAATTTCAAAAGACTGATTAGTCATACTCACGATGATAGCAAAAGAGTTAATCTGAGGTGATTATGGTCAATATTAGAATCCAAGATAATACACTTGGTGAAATTTTTGAAGTCTTAATTAGTAATTTGAGACAACAGTTATATCCGAGATAATGTGATTCAAGGTAGTCGTGTTGTTCGAGATGGGATTTGAATCCAAGATATTATACTCAGAAAGCTTTCTGAGAAGCAAGTATTGAAGACGCGAAAGTAAAGGCGACATGCATCAATAGAAGTAAAGTACAGAGACAAGCATACATTTAACACTTAGCCAAAGATAGATGTGCATTCAACAGAAGAGTTGTTTAATTACGTCGGAAAGCATACTGGCCTTGAAGGATAAAAGTTGTTCATTGTTCAAAGCAAAGAAAACAAAATACAAGATGAAAAAAAGCAAAAGATAAAGTAAAATAAAATAAAAACAAAGGCTAAGTCTGTGTTTTTTTTTTTTCAACTTCGGCATTGATTTCCTTTTCAGCTGCAGTGGAAATGTCAGCCTCGGTGGTCAGGGCTGTAGTGACATCGGCTTCGGTGTCACTGGCCTTCTCGTCCATTTCTTTGAGGGCCTTAACAATGGTCTTCTCGATTACTAGTTTCTCGTCTTGCTTCGAAGAAGATGTGCTCTTGCTGGCCTCAGCATCATCCTTAATAAGGTTAAGGACTTGGTCGTTAAAAGTGAGGGACTTGGCCCTAATAACAACCTCCTTTTCATTTTCTTCTTCCTCTTCATTTTCAATAGTCTCGTTAAATAGGGGTTACAAAGGGGGGACCGACAGTTTCAGCTTAGAGAAGTTTCGAACCGGCGAGTCCTCTGGGTTAAAAAGAGCAGTCAAGGCTGTAATCCAACTAAGGTAGTAGCCTTTGTTGCAAGCTATGTTGACTTGCTTCTTGTAGGCATCCTTGACATTAGCCTTGCCCCCTTCATATACCCTGGTGCCAGCCTCTCTGATCTCTTTCTTTTTTGTTGTGAGGGCCTCGACCAGTTTTTTCTCGGCAATGATAGCTTTCTCCTCAGTGGTCTTAGCTACGGCCTTGGCTTTATGATCAGTAGTCCTGGCAGCCTTGATCTTGTCCAGCTGACTCTTTTTAAGGGCCTCAGATTTGTTCAGCTACAAGAGGTAGTCGACTGCCTCTTGTGTCTTTTTTGTAAAGTCTTTCTTCATCAGCTCAGCCTTGTAGGCGAAGACATGGGCGTGCTAGATCACTTGCAAAGGTAAGGATATAAGTTAGTAAAAATAATTGCTAAGTGTCAAATGTTGGACAAGGTAATGAAAGATGACTTATTATGATTAAGTATTTCATCATGAATGCGAAATGTTCATATTCGTTAAAGTTGCTGATGGCATCAATGTCAGCAGGGAGTAGCAGTGCGATAGATAGGATGATAGCAATCTCAAGCTGGCGAAAGGCACTTTTCCCAAGTTTGGTTGGTCGACCATCATTGGTGATGTCAGAGATCCATGTGTTTGATGTGGCGCCGAAAGTGGAAAATTTGGCATGCTTAGAGGAGGGAGCTTCGATCGAGTCTATGGCTGGCCTCTTTTCGGCTTTTGCCATATTGGAGATTGGGATACTATCTTCTAGATCCTTTTCTTCAGAAGAAGGAGTGGTTGTCACCTTGGCCTTTGCTTTGACTTTTTTAACCCTCTTTTGCTTTTGAATTGAGGGTAAAGATGGGGTTAACTGGATGGTAATGACATCTGAAATGTTGCCAAGTAGGTCATCTGCGATAGCTACCTTGTGTATCATTTCCACTAATGAGGCAGCAACGGTCACACCGAAGCCAAGTTTGAATGCGAGAAGAGCGATTGGAGGATTGGATATGTCATACACCAAAAGCTTAAAACCTCGGAGTTTTCTGTTTCTAGTTCTGCTTGCAAAAGCATTGGTTGGTCGGCATTGGCATTGGCGGTGAGATAGTGGAATGTGTTTTAATAGAACTGAGGTAGATGGCTGGTTGATTGGATCAGATGTGGAGCCCTGGTCTAAGCGAGATGATACAGTTAGAGTTATCACCAATGGAGAAGTTTGGCTCTGAGATAGTAAGTCAGGGAGAAGAAACTTGTATGTTGTTATGTAGTTTAGTAACAAAGGGGCTTGCCGTTTGTTGAGGGGGAGTTCCAAGAGCCTATTGATGTCGTCTCTTTTGACGTAGGCTTTACGAATTGCTTTGTTGGATTGTGGAAGGACTGCATTGGAATAAGAAAATAGGTTAGAAAAAAAATGCAAGTGTAAGATGCTAGTTTAAAGTAAAATAAGAATTGGGAATCTAAGGCTTTGGGGCTTACCCTCATCACTTCCTAGGGGCTTTCTCGGCACAGGGTAAAGACAGCGAGTATCATCTTGAACAAATTTCCAATTGCCCCGAAACAATGAGATACCCCTCTCCAGCACCTTTATTGGAGTCTGGAAGGTTGGCGATCATTTTGTAGGTTGTGGACCTAGGCTTCAGGTAGTAGGAGATGACATTTTTGGACTTGAGCATACACATAGTGTAGTAGTATTAGACATCGGCGAGAGTTAGCTTGGCGTTATGTTGACGACATAACTCAGCCATACCATTAATAATCCTAAATGTGTTTATGGCTAATTGTATTGGGGTGAGTTTGTAATAGTGCAACAGTTCTTGGAATAATGGATTTAGGGGGAACCTGACTCCACCCTCTAAATATTTGTCACTAATCAAAATCAATAGAAATTCAAGTTTGAATAACCTTGGAGCTAACAGAAATCATGCAAGTCAAGTTGTGCACACTGAAATTTTCTTTTTTTGGGTCCAAGAAATGGTCTAGTTTTGGAAAAATAGAATAATTTTCAAGAAAACTAGTTAACCTCACTAAAAATTGACAAAACTGTTTTTGCAAATGGCCATTGCTCAACCAACGCGGAATCTACTCTCGAGATGCACAATCTCAGATCTGAACTTGATTTGTCTTGCAGCTGAATCTTGTAACGGAATAGAACAACCGAATTTGAATGAGGACGAGCCAATTTGCACATGGATAAAATAGCCGAGTTGAACAAGGATCAGCCAATCAACATGGATAAGCCAAGCAGGCTAAAAATGATTGGGGCCGAACTTCATGATGAAGTTGCCTACGTATCCCAAAGATGGGAATCAGGCCATACGTAGTTCCGGGGCAAGGTACACTCGGGTGTTGACACTCTCCT
Source organism: Camellia sinensis (assembly GCF_055761805.1). Classification (NCBI taxonomy): domain Eukaryota; kingdom Viridiplantae; phylum Streptophyta; class Magnoliopsida; order Ericales; family Theaceae; genus Camellia; species Camellia sinensis. The sequence goes on from NC_138962.1 coordinate 108,481,162, forward strand.
TTTACGCTCTAACTTTTGCCAAGGCCGCCCTTTCAAGTTTTCAATCTTGCGAGCTCTTTTTCTTTTCTTTTCATTATTTTTCTCTTTTTTCTTCATTTTTGTTCTTTTTCTTTTCTCTACTCTAACTTTTGCCTAGGTCGCCCTTCTGGGTTTTCGGCCCAACGAGCCTCTCAAGGATAAAAAAAGGTTTAACTTGTTCATGTTGATTGGTCATAGGATCTCTAAGCCATCTGAATCCAGGAGAATGGCTGTTGTTCGCTGATAATGTAGTCTTGATGATGTTAGAGCCCATCCAATCGGGTCTGAATTTGCCCCTTGTGTTGTCGATAGGAACTCGATTGTCCTTTAGCAAAAATTTTCTTCTTTTAGATTCTAGAATTTGGCTTTCTTGCCAGTCTTCATTGGTTTGCGGAATGACCTATCCTTTGAATCTTTGCGCACATTTGAGATTTTTGCCCCTGGTTCAAGGGCTACTTCTGATCTAGCTTTGCAAGCTTCCTTTGATGACATCTGACCTTCTTGTCCCTAGTTCAAGGGTTGCTTCCGATCCGGCCATACAAGCCTTATATTTTGGTTGATCATTGAACATTCTAAGTCAAAGTTCAGGGTTTGAAAACAAGGGGGTTGAATCTCGAGACCGTAAGTGATCCTATGCTGCACAATCTCAAGATCAATTTCAGACATGTCTTCACAGAACCACGCAAAACATTTTTTTGAAGTCTTTTAATAAAACGACTATTCGCTCCCGTCGAAGACAATGCAGAACCAATCAAGATCAAGCTAGGATCCTTCTCAGTACTCACATTAACGAACCTGATCTCATTCATTAAGGGCTTAGCATGCCTCTCTTCCTCTCAGTTGATCAAATTTTTACAAATCCCGAGGAATTCATTCCTTTTTGTTTTCATCACAGTGTTTGAAAAGTTTTGAAAAACTTAGGTCAATGCAATGACTTAAAGGCACAGAAAAAGTAGGTGAAAATCTCTACCGTTTCATTCAAATCTTCTGGCGCAACTAGCTCAATGGCAGAAACAGATGCAAAAGAAAAAGTGTAAAAGACAAACACAAAACAAGATAGTGATGTTCGAGGTAACACCCCCGAAATCACCTGACTTCGACACAACAAGACTGACTCAAAACAACACGACAAGACTGACCCAATAACCAAGTCAGAAAATAAAATAAATAGCATTCGCAAATTGCTCAAAATAGTGCGTGACATCCCCATATCTGGAGTAAAAATGAGCACCATCAGCAGGTGGTTCATCCCCCGATCACATAATCACATTATCCCCCAGTTCATTGATCTAGTACTGATAGACTTTGTAGGACCTGGTGCGGCGATGACCTCGATGTCAATCAGATATTGTATTTCATGGCGAAGATAAAAACAATTGTTAGTGTCATGACCGGCTTGTTGATGGAAGACACAGTATGTGAGAACCCGAATATACAAATTAAGTAAATAATTAAATAATAATAATTTTACATTCTCAAATATTTTGTTGGTGAATCGTAAAGTACAAATTAAATATTGTTGGAAGGTCTTTTAATTAATTTTAAATCTAAAAAATTTATGGTGGAAATCTCTAATATAGAGGTAAGATTAATTATTTTAAAAAAAAAGAAAAAAAAATGAGGTAAGTTAGTAAGTATATTTTGATTTAATAATAGTTGTATTTTATTTAAATTAATGATGAGAGGAAATATAATAAAATAAAAAACAAGATATTAATTTAGAATTTTTTAAGTTTAGATATATATAAAGCAACCTTAGTTTTCCTAACAAAAATCCTAAACTCTCATATTATTCAACTAGCAGCCGTGAAGAGAAGATAAGAGTAGCTTTTGGTGAAAATTGAAGAACTAGTTTGGTGCTTGAATAACTCCATCTCCAAGGTAGAAACCAATATTCTATAAATATAGTTATTTTGTATATTTGTTTCTGTGCATTCATTAGAAGAAGAAGGAATAAAAGCTTAACTGATTAGGTGGCTTGAATATCTATCAGATTAATAGTTGGTGTGAAATAGTGTAATGGGTATAGTGGATGTATGAAGAACACGTATATGGCATGGGTTATATTCAATGGGTGTTTTTGCTTGTAATGGTGGATCTTGTGAGTGAAACGTGGGTTAGGTAGGAGTACTTGGCCACCAATATTTGTGAACATCATGTTTCTTTTATGTAGTTTGAGGAATTAAATGGGTACATATAGTCGAGGGTACAATCTATGAGTATGAAATTTTGCACAGAATCACAAACTTTAAAAATCAAGAAACCATATCAAACGAATGAATTTTGAACTGAAATTTTTACAGTAGATTAATTACATATTGTATTGAATATTTGAATTTTCTCATAATTTTTGGGAGTCAAAATCCATATAAACTGATGCGTTCAAATCTGTCCAGGAAACTGGTTTTAAACAGTAAGTTCGGGAGTGTTGTTCTCTTTGGGTATAAATCTAAAAATTATCAAATCAGCGTCATTAGAACCGGTTATGAGTCTAGTTTTGTACATTTTTGGCCTTGCATTCATTGCTCCTGTATACTAAGAGAACTATTAATTTCTTTAAAGTGCTGCAGAAAATAACCTGTTTAGATATAATTAATTGTAGATAATTCTTTTGATAAGCAAATCAAGTAAAACCAATTGGGTTTGAAACTTATGATATATTAGTTGATAGCTGGAGGGTTTTGGAATTTTTAGAATAGCATGGAATGGGTTTTAATTTTCAAAGTTAGCGAATAGATTGGGAAAAACTTGTTTAAAACTCTGTTTTATCTTAAAGTCACTTTTAGTTAAGTTTCGATCGGAACCCATGTCTTGGGTGATTTTAGACCTTGAAAAACATGAACTTAGATAATATTTAAGAGTTACGGTGAGTTGAGTTGAGCCGTGTTACTGCGCTTTAAGTTTGAGGTTACTTAGTTCATATTCTTTAGTATTTTTAAATTAGTAGTGACGTGTAGTTTTTATACTTGGTTTAGGGCATTAGTTGGACTTTTATACTCTATTCGAGGATTACATTATTCCATTTTCAGTTGAGTAGTTTTAGGCTACATATTTTTATAAATGTTCTCTTACCCTGAACTATTGGAAAATTAAATTATTGTTTCATGACTAAACTGTTTTGATAAATTATTATATTATCAATGGAATCAAATTATTTCTGAAACATGTGTGAACTTGGCATACTGTAAACTATTTGTTTTGGTCTCATGTTTATAATGGTGAACTACCATGTTTTGTGAAACTGATGTGCATTGATTATTGGGACCATCTGTGTATTTGGTCCAGGGAAATTATTCCACTGTGTGTGGCGACTCTGGCCACTAGGGAACATATCTAGGTTGGGCCGTGATGACTCTAGTGCTCAACGATTGTAAAGAAAAGACCTAGGTTAAGCCAGGTGACCTTTAATCGGATTGTCTTTGAGAAAAGGCTCAGGTTGCCACCCTGAGGATAACTCTTAGTTCGGTATTGGATCTAACGGAGCTTATAGCCTTGAGAACTGTGTGGCATATTACTTGTTGTTTTCTTGGTACCCAGAAAATTATTGGTGTTCATGTTGTAATCTGTTTTAAGTGAAAAATGTCATTTATCATGTTCTTGAGAGATATGAGTATTTTAACTGTTGAACTGTGGAACCTTCTTTTTTAAACAGATTGTCTTTACCAAACTGTATGCCAATCTAGTTTCTGTGATATATATCTTATTTTGGAATTGAACCCTGTTTTCAAAACTGTATTTACTATCCACATGTTGCTACTCATTGAGCTATCAGATGACTTAATTGTTTATCACTTCCAGGTATTAGAAGGACATAGAGTGGACTTATGGCGTACCGGGAACTAAATTGCATGGACCTCTAGGACATTCATTTATTTTGTTTTAGCTTGTTATGTCGGGTTTTGTGCATACATTGTGGTTGGATTTTTATTTGGAATTATTTTATTTTGTGGGCGATTTGTGTTCCATTTCGTATATATTTTTGGAAGTTGGTCGTGGTTGGTTTTACCAATTATACTTGTGACTTGTCATTGGATTGGGTTTTGATTTATTTATTTACGGGCTATCATCACATTTATTCTTTGTGGTTTTGGGTTCATGTTTAGGCTTACGTATGCCTTGGGCTAAGTCTCTGTGGGCCACGGTCGGTCATGCCCGGATTTGGGGTGTGACACAGTACTTGGCCGGGTTGTGTTTTAGAGAGATGGCAATTCCCTGGTTTAATACTGCTATCATGGCCACAACTTCTTTTGGACTCTGTGCCATTACGGATTTGTTGAGTTGGCAAAGGTGATCTTACTGGTGACTGTCAGATTAGTAGAACCAGTGAGCCCTGTTTGGCCTTTCTTTGTCTTGCCTTTAGCGAAGGAAACATTGGTTGCCCTTGAACTAAATCTCCCACCTGACAAAGTCTATCAACACGAGTTCAAAGTACCCGGGGGATATCAGAGCCTTCTGAAGCTATGGTTTCAGGACTACCTAGCAAAAGAGAAAACATACAGCACCTTAGCCTGGTTTCTCTAGAACAGATATGAGCATTGCTGAATAATTGTACTCTTTACTGAATTCTGCTCCAAAATAGATACCAACTTGGCAACTGATATGCACATCCCTGTACAGTTTCACTGTAAAGCGCATACCAGTTAAAGAGAGCCAAAATACCCCTATGATGGGGTAGGGTTACCCTATCCTAGTTTCGTCAGGAGCTAGAGTTTTCACTATGCACAACAAGTAGCTTCACACAATCCTGCATTCAGGTAAGCAACATGTCCTAGTTTGGAATAATCTCTATGGTTTCCAATATGCAACTAGGCCGATTGGTCAAAAGGGGTACCTTAGCAAGACTACCTAATATACCTCTCACACTTAACACCAAGAAGTGAAAGGAGGATCAAACGGTACAACGGTAGTTCAAATCTAAGGGTTGTGCTCCCATCGTGGCAGGGCTCGCAACTGGTTAGCTTTTTGTCAAGCTTTTCCAAGCAAGCCTCCGATAAACCGTTCAGGAATAGCATATGGCAAACACTATGACTTAGGCGCACCGATGGAAATGCAAATGCAAATGCAAATGCAAAAAAACACATAAGTGTAAATAAAATAACATATCATGAGTTCAAGTCAAGTTCTCTAAATCCCCAGTAGAGTCGCCAAAAACTGTGGACTCGCCTTTTTCCGCGCCCCGTTTTTCGGAAAAGGGTTTAAAAAAAGGCCTTACAGTTCGGACTCTCACGGTTCTGAATCTAGTCTTACAAGTGCAATGTGAAACTGATAAACACAAAAGAGTCCAAATTCGGCAAACCTTTTTGAAAAACTAATTTTAAATCAAATAATGCCAAAATTGGACTGCTTTGCCAGAAACAAAGTTGCCACCTAAATATTTTATTTTTGGGAAAATTTAAGAAATCCTGACTCGTGCCAAAGGCCACGTGTCCGTCATTACCAAAGTTACCTCAGTTCGGGAACTTGGGTACGAGAGGGGAATGTCCTGAAATGAGCACCCCCGCTCGCCCGATCAAAGATCGGCTTCTACTAATCATGATATGATCTTTTATAAACATTATGCGTTCTTGTTCCGATTATTAAGTATAGACTAGTTTGCTCAATTTGGAACAATTTAACTCATGTTTATTTGTGGAAATGGTTTGAATTTGCCACCTCAAGTGGGCTTAAAGTTTACAGATTTGCCACCAAACATAGTGGGCTTAAAAACATGATTTGCCACTCAACAAAGTGGGCTTAAAAATGCGTATTTGTTGAATCGTTCCAATTCAAACAATAAGCCTCCATCCACAAGCATTCATGCAATTTAGCATTTAAGCACATAGCCTCATGGCAACATGGCAATCACACTCATGCAAGTATGCTAAAGCATAAAAACTTATCGAGTACTCCAAGCCAAAATAAAAACTAGTTAGAAAAATGCATGATCCTAACTGTACAAAATGCCTAATGCAACACATGCAATAATACGATTAATAGGCTCGGCTACTAATATGGCAAATGAAACAATTTGATAACATACGGTTAAACACGTATTCAAATAAGATATTTGAAATTTCAATACAGTTTGCATAATGCGCCGAGCCTCGATGCAGGCAATACGAATGAATGGATGCAAACATGCAAGCATAAGGTATGCTAATTAAAACATGTCCCTAATCTAACCATCGAAAGCGATTAAATAAAAGAGAGAAAGACGTGGAGTTGGAAGACATACACACACTCGCACGCTTATTACAATGTTATGCCCTCGCGAAGGAGGGTCCGAATGAATAAGCTAACCAACTAGCTATGCTAATTAAGCTAACTATTACAAACCAAAACTAATTAACTATTCTAGCTAATTAATTATTACAAAACGAAATCGAATAACTAGTTAAACTAACTAATTATTTACAACACTTAATTAGCTATAACTAATTAATTACAACATGCATCTAACCCTAATTAAACCAATTAGTTAATCCCGAGAAATGGGGAATGCATGCATGCTAGATCCTTCACCCGAAAAGCCACTACTTTGCTGTTGCAAGCCTTTGTTTGCACATATTATCACTGAAAATTGTGCCAACTTCCGAAACACCTCTGCTCCACCTCAGGAACACACTATACAAAAATGATTGATGGCCGACAAGGGGGACAAGGGGCCGGTCGGCTACCAATGGTGGTTGTCGGCCACTGCTAGTTCACATCTCCATGCTGCAACAGAGAGCAAAACTAAGCAAAATAGTGTATTCTCACAGGTTGTCTATACTGTTTACCCTCCTTATCATCACACAAGATCAAAGGAGAGAAACTCTTGGCCCTCAAACCATCAATCAAGCAATTTCCATGCATGATGGCTAAGGAACCAAGTTTGCAGAAGTTCAATAAATGCACAAATAAGACCAAAATGACCACCACCTTATCATGCATGATCAAGGGCAATGGTGACCAAGGAAAATGGCACTTTTCATCACTTTTGAGTATGAAATGTCCCATTTTCCTTGTATTCGAATTAACGCCTGATTCGAACACATGCAATGCAACACAAAAGATTCTTATCTTGCCTCTTTTACTTGTAATTTTTTATTTACTCATTTTAGTTACCAAACCATTCTTTAGTCAATTAGTTCATTGGTGAGTGTCTTCTAAAGTGAAAGAAGTGTCAATCAAGGGGTTGTTCAAGGCATGAGGGAAATTTCATGCCGTTGGTAATGAACCATCAAAGGAGGATTAAACCATTAGGTATGGGCCTCAACCTCAAGCTTAAACAACCCTAAGGTTCAAACAACCCTCAAAACAAATGAAAAAGTGAAGAAATGAGGGAGGTTACAAAGATTGTATGTGCTGAAAATGAGTGATAAAAGCACTAAAAACATACAACCAACTTACACCAATGATGGTTAAAGCCTTAAAACACTAAGCAAGTGAAGGAATTAACACTACAACCATGCCATACCAGACTCAAATGAATTAACTAGCCAAAAGCAGAGGCAAAACAACCCTAAATATAGTCTAAAACATGCTGGACTTAAGCCACAAAAAGCTAAAACAATAAGCTAATAAATAAGGCTAACTAGGCATGCAAACAAGACACAAGGAGGGGAGGCTAACCCCTCCAATTTTGGACTTCAAAATAAGGTTTTTGCCACTAAAAAACCTCTGAAATTCAGTGGTTAAAAGGCTCAAAAAAGTTGGTTTTAAAGTGATGAATAATACCACAAAAGCTTAACAAGAAAAGGAGCAAGAAGGGTAAACCACCTCTTAACTGAAAATGGCCTCAAACCACCACTTTTAGGCCACAAAAATAGAGTTTTTTACATGCCAAAACTAGCCAAAAAACAGTTTGAAAAGATGGAAAAACAAGCGTACAAAACAAGCTCAAAGGCAAGTGTTATACCTCTTGAAGCAAAAGATAATTCTAGGCACAAATCAAAGCTAAAACCACCTTTTAGAGCTCAAAAGAGGGTCTTAAGTAATCTCAGCCCAAAGATAAACAACTTTGGTTAAGGGTTGAAAATATCTCAAAATGGATAGCTGGAACTTTGTGCAAACAGTTGGAGGAAAATATCTGCACAAAAACTGACTTTTTTGCACCAGTGGCTGACCGGCCATCACTAGTGGCCGACGACCACCATTGATGGCCGAAAAACCTCACCCCTGGCCGGTAGGTGGCAAGCCACCACTGGTGGCCGACTGGACACATCCGTGGCTAACCACAAAAATTTGTTTTCATGCCCAACTTCGAACGGGCATATCTCCTTCACCCGGACTCCTTTGTAGGTCATTCTAGAGTCTAAATTGAAGCCTCGGAAGTCTTCTTTCCAATGGTGGAAGCCTCACATCAAAATTCCAAGTGTGAAAAAGATATTCCTATTTTAGTGAAGACTGCTCAATTTTGGCTTAACTGGATTCATGCCTAACTTCTCCTTAACTAGTTTTATTCTCTCTCCTCTAATTTTCTTCGACTCCAAACCCCTAAATAAGTTGTTTTGAAAGATTTTTCAAAGAATCCACCTCTCTTTCATTTATTTCCACTTTGTCCTTACTCGGTTTACCGAAAAGCGCAACATTTAACGAAATACGAGTATCGGAACATTGAAGAAACATTTTCAAAAATATTTTGAAAGAGAGTGTTTTAAGGTCTAAAATCATTTTGGTCAAAATGGTTTTGGTCCAAAAATAGGTGTAAGGTTGAGATTTGAAGCTCCTCTTGCTGAAGAAATCAAACCTTTGCATAACATAACCTTCATCCTCGAGTAAATCAATGGCCCCCAAATCTTAAGGGCAGTCAAAAATGGGGTGTCTACAGGCAACTACTAATGACAATTAACCACATACAAAAGACAAATACATATGCAAAAAGATTAGATATGGAAAAGCCTTGGGTCAGCTAGAAACCTGTTCTTTGCATTGGACTCTATTAAGGGACATTTAATTCTGATGCCTTAAATATATTACTGCCATACACTATTCACTAGTTATAGTTTCTGTTACTATTTTAAGATCATCTCATTCACCACTATTGCTCTTACCATATTCAGAAAAATTCTCTCTAAATTTTTTTATACTTCTAACTCTCCAGGGAAATTCTCTCTAAATTTCTCTAGACTTTCTCTAGATTTCCCATTCTCCAGAGAAATTCTCGCCAAATTTCTCTAGATTTTCCACTCTCTAGAGAAATTCTCTCCAAATTTCTCTAGACTTCCCACTCTCCAGAGAAAATTCACAAGGCTTCATTATTATTCAGATATCTTCACTATTTTCTATGGTTTACAAATCTCTTCAAGCTTTTAGTACTCTTTTCCCACAATTCATCTGTCTGCTGCCTTTGATGAATGCAGTGGTGGTCTGAGTGGTGGTTTCAAACCAAAGAAAATTGAGAAATTCTGGACTTCCCAATCCCAAAGAAAAAATTTCTCTGAGTTCAAATTTTTGCAACCTACAACTCGAAAAACTAGTATCAAAATGCTAGAGTTCACGATTTTTTTTCTTTTTTAAAAAAAAAAAATTAGAGTTTTGAATTCAGGGTGTGTGACCAATGCCATTTTTGTACACAGATTAATGCTGTGTTTGGTTGGAAGATTTGAGCAGGGATTTGGAAAGAGAAATGAAAAATATAAGTGAAATGTGAATAAAACATGCTTATATTTCACCTAGTTTCATACACCTTTTTTTTTTTCTTTTCAAATCCCTTTTCAAATCTCTCAACCAAACAAAGCGAAAGAGAAACTCTATAATAGAGGGTGTATTATAAAATTTTCTCATTTTAAAACTCTTATAATCACTATTTGGTCATGTAAAAATTTTGAAAATAAATCTTGAAATATAAATCAATTATTTGTAAGTATTTCAAAATACAGAAATTTATTAATAGAAGATCTCGTGCTCCTTTAATGGACCATTATACACCACACTATCTTAATTTTTTTTTTCAATTAGTAAAAAAATTATTTATAAATATGAGAAAAATTCCATCAAATTCAACAATTATAGTGCAACAGTACTCATCTGGAGAAACCTAACAACCAACACCAACAGCCCACACACACACACACACACACACACACACACACACACACACAAAAATGGAGAGAATAACTCCATCCAAAAAAAAAATGGAGAGAATAACTCCATCCAACAAAAAGTTCCATGTAAGAGTAGAGAAATAATTAATATTTCTCTTCAACAATGATTAATCCATGGGTTCGTAATATTTTTTTAGGGTGTGTATTATATATAAATTATAATAATTTGTAGTGTCAGTATTATAAATATCATAACTAAATCACATTTAATTATAATTAAAGGAAACACAACGAGTCATAATAAAATATTATTTGAAACATAATCAAAGACCTTTTCGGTCAAAATCAAAATAAAACTACAATGAGTCATAACCAACATCACAATAGGTTATAACCAAACATCATATTATACAACAAGTCATAACTAAATTATAACAAATATTACAATTAATTATAGCTGAAGATTACAAAAAATCAAACTTAGGCATATGATACATTTATTTTTTTGGGTAAAACAAAGACATAAATGAATTTATTAATAGAGAATCGTTAGCCACATACTACTTTATTATTAATTGAAAAATATTTTTTCCACACAATTTCGTCTTCACAAATATGTGACAAAAAAAAGATAAATTAATGACTCACATTCCTATACTCTTCTTTTCTCTGAAAAGTCTTCAGCCAACCATGTTACGTTATTCGGGAGGTTTATACATGAGAATTTTGTATGGATATAACACTGTTGTTGTTAATTAAGGTGTGTTTGGTAACGTTTACGTTTTCAGTTTATATTTATAAAAATTTTATAAATCGGTTTTTGTTTATTTTTAGAAAAACATAAACTACAAACGCGTTTGATAATTGACAAAATGTTTAAAAAAAATTAAAAATATAAAAAAGAGTGTGGTGGCAAGTGGCGGCGAAAGACGGTGGTGGAAAGTGGTGACGGTGGGTGGTGGGTAACTAGTGGTGGCGGGTGGATGGTGGTGGTGGGCGGGTGGGTGACGGTGGCGGATGGTGGGTGGTAGCGAGTGGGTGGTGGTGGCGGGTAGGTGACGGGTGGTGGTGGTGGTGAGTGGGTGGGTGGGTGGGTGAGTGACAGTAGCGGGTAGTGGGTGGTAACGAGTGGGTGGTGGTGACAGGTGGTGGGTGGTGGTGGCAAGTGGGTGGCGGGTGACGGGTGGTAATGGTGGGTGGATGGGTTACGGTGGCGGGTGGTGGTGGGTGGTGGTGGTGGTGGTGGTGAGTGGTGGTGGCAGGTGGGTGGTGGTAGGTGGTGGCGGATAGATGGCGGGTGGTGGTGGGTGGGTGGGTGACGGTGACGGGTGGTAGGTGGTAGCGAGTGGGTGGTAGGTGGGTGGCGAGTGGGTGGTGGGTGGTGGTGGTGGTAGTAGTGGTGGGTGGTGGTGGTGGTGGTGGTGGTGGTTGGTGGTGGCGGGTGAGTGGCAGGTAGTTGGTGGTGATGGGTGGCTAGTGGAAGCAGGTGGTGGATGGTGGTGGCAGATAGGTGGTGAGTGGTGGTGGCAAGTAAGTGGCAGGCAGTGGTGGTAGGCGGTGGATGGTAGTGGTAGGTGGTGGGAGCGAGGGGTGGGTGGTGGTGGCGAGTGGATGGATGGTGGGTGGCAGGTGAGTGGTGGTGGAGAGTGGCTGGTGGGTGGTGGCGGTGGCAGGTAGGTGGTGAGTGGTGGTGACAGGTGGTGATGGGGGTGGGTGGTGGGTGGTGGTGACGGAAGACGATGGTGGAAAATGGTGGCGGGTGGTGACTAGTGTTGGGAGGTAAAAAAAAAAAACTGAAAATTCAAAATGAAAACACATTTTTTGTGTTTTCATTTTTTGGCCAAATTTATAAAATAAGACCACTGATTTATAAATCAAAAATTTTACCAAACAAGTTTTTATTTCAATTTTTAAATTTTTTGTAAATATAAATAGAAAACTGAAAACGTAAGTATTACCAAACGACACCTTATTGTTTCAAAAGAAGTTTTTTTTTTTTAATGTTAAAATACAAAAGAATATGTCTACGTTTTGAGTGTGAATATGGATCAAGTATTGCCATCTCTCCCTCTCTCGTTTGGATGGTGTAATCAAAAGTGTGATAGAAAAAAAGCAAACTTCACCAAACATATCCTTATCTTCACCATCACTCGCATTATCAAATGTGTGAAATGAAAAAACCCATGAAAAGCTTCTCAATCATTCAAAAGTGATGATATCTCTTTACCCACTCCTCCGCTCTCTCTCTCTCGCTCTGTCTCCATATCGAGGATGGAGTTGAGAGTGGTAAGTAGGCATCATAGAAAGATCCAGAATTCGGACTTCGGAAAGCAAATGTATATCCAACTCCTAACTGAAAAAATTTGACAAAAAATTTTAGAAGATAATAACAATTTTTACTATTGTAAAAAATTGAAGGGTTTAATTATACTTCTAGTTTTTGAAATATGAACTTTGTATAATTTTGGCTTCTAATGCTTAAAATTATATTAACGTTGAGGAATTGGTTTAGCGATTAAGATTTATATCAGATCTAACTCTTGAATTTGAGTCAATTTAAGAGATCACTAGAGATTTGTGTTAATTTTAGGTCTTGAGATTTGTTGAGATATGCTCAAACTAATCCACATACCCGATTATCAAAAAAAGAAGAAATTTAAATTGGATTAAGATTAATGATTCGTCCATTAAATTTGTTTTGCCTGAATTCGCCCGAATGAGTCTCTTCCTAGTAAAAAACTCGCAATTCGGTGGATGTAGCATACTGTTGTATTTATTTAGCCTCCAATGTATAAATTGTATTTCAATTTGGTCCCGCAACCTAACTTCATCAATAATGTTGAGAATAAATTTGAAAATTCACTTAAAAATTACAGGTCACAAAAGCATGTAATTTGTGTCATTAATGTGAGTACTCATTTAAAAAAATTACATTTTTAGTCCATAAAATGTGATTTGTGTCATTTTGATGTCAAAATTACATTTTTACCCCAAGCTTTAATGATGTCTATTAATAGAGTTAGGTCATGAATCAAATTAAAACACATTTTATACATTAAGAATTAAATTGACACGATTTAAATGTTAAAAACCAAAATGATACAAACAACATACTTAGGGGACAAAAAATATAATCAATCCAAAATTAAATTACATTAATACTAATATAGAATTTTTTTTTTTATCAACATAGTGGAGTATAAAACGATTGAGCATATCTAATTTTCTGCATTAACTTATAACAAAATATCAATTATTTCTGTATGTCTTAATACATTTTAGTTCTATTTAAAATATTGAGGGAATCACAATACAGTTGAGTAGAAAAAACAAAATTACAAAAATATAGAAGATGCAACTCATTTTGTAGTGGTGTGCAAATCAAAAGTTGTGAGGTACAACTTACCCCTCCATGTTTGTTGTTTTTTTCTTTTTCAACCTTCACTGAATAGTAATTTCCCCTAAAATATTCCAATGCTTACTTAAAATAAATAAAATTAAACAAGACGAATCAATCTATCAAATTTAATGAATTCATTTAAAAAAATGTCATATCAAATAATTTATATATCCGGAAAATTATACAATAGTCTCTAAAAATTAAATATCCATTGTCAAAGGATAAATAAAGAAGAATGGATGATAAAACATGGGATATCAACATATTAATTCGGACTTAGCATTACTTTCTAGTGAGAAATTGCAAATTCAATTATTATGGATAGGCTTGTTTGTAGTATTTATATCTTTTTCATTATAAAAATTATATGTTGTTTGTTTCTTCCCAAATTTGGATAGTGATAGATGGTGGACTTGATGACTATTGATTCCATAAGCTATTGTTGACATTTAATTATCTATCCCAAGTTTGAACTAGTGATGGTTGTTGGGTTTGATGACCATTGGGTCTCTAGTCATCGTTGGAATTGTCTTTTCGCCTCCTAATTTAGAGTTGTACAATCTTTTTGTTTCTCATCTTCTATACAAAATCTCACATATGACATACTAATAATCTGATTAGACTATTAGTTTTATTTATAATTTTTTAACTAAATTATATTTTACTTGATGTGATGGATTTAGAGTCTACTCTCATGTCTCAATCTTTTCAAACAAACAGTCCCTAATTGTTTAATTTGATATAACATTTATCATATTTATAATTACTTTTTTACTGATTGATAAAAATAATTGTTTAATTTGATATAACATTTATCATATTTATAATTACTTTTTACCGATTGATAAAAATAAATAAATAAATAAAGTATAATGTATAAAAAAATAAAATAAATGGCACAATACATAATTAAACATTTATGCAAACAAACTATGACAAGAATAGAGACAAACTAGGACAACAAAGATATAAATCCCCATATTCTGCCTTGAATGCTTGACTTTAGAAGGATACATTAGAGATCGTTTGTGAGAGAGTTGCTCAATATTGTTATCTTTAGCTGTTTTTGTGTCTTATTTAATTTAAAAGTTTTACCCAAAATCAATTTTCACTTTGATTAACTCAACAATCTGTATAATAATGTATATTTTCTTATGAATTTAATTCTCTCTAAACAATCACTATAATATGAATTGAAAAAAGATTTGATTATTGCACTAATATTAATTATGAATTATCTTTAAACTATGTAAGTTCGTCCTTTCAATTTAAAAAAAAAATAATTAAAAGTGATCATTCTTCTACATTATTGTATACGCTCAAGTTTGTTAATTAAACATAATCAAATATGTTCTTATTTATAATTTGATTTTTGTTTGGAGAGCCTGGAAGATATTGTCAAATTTGTTCCAATAACATAGCAGAAGAAACGTATTTAGTGGACGATGAGACAATTAGTAGTCTAATCCAATCAATCCAAAATCAGAAATTCAAAAATAAAAAAAATCGTCCATTTCTTCACAGAAAAGTCTTTGGGACAATTGCAAGTGGCACTGTGCAATATTCTTGAAGATATTTTTTTAGGATAAATTATACTTTGCACCGCTGCACTTTACATCAAATCCCACTTTGACCCCTATACATAAAATTATGACACTTACCTCCAGCACTTTTGGTCAAGTGTCATTTTGGCCCTTCTGTTAGCCACATTGTTAACAGAGGTTAGTCACATGAAAAACATAAGAGGAAAAATTACACTTTGTACCCCTGCACTTTACACAAAATCTCACTTTAGTCTCTACACATTAAAATTGTGACACTTAATTAGCTCCCTAAAGGATAACTTCTGTTAACCTCACTATTAACAGAAGGGCCAATGTGAGACTTGACCAAAAGTGCAGGGGGTTAAGTGTCATAATTTAATGTGTAGGGACTAAAGTGAGATTTTGTATAAAGTGTAAGGGTGCAAAGTGTAATTTATTCTTTTTTTTAAAAAAAATGTTGAACATTATCCCCTTTGAAATTGGAGGAATTCAAATGTTACCCCTTTCTATATTTCTCTTTTCTATAGCTATGCATGATACATATAATTTACTTTTTAACTTGCAGTAAGGCTATGGAATTAGGAATATAGAACCAAAAAATTACCTAAAATTTTGTTAGATGGTGTAGATTCAATTTTATGTAATGGGATCCACTCTTGATATTTTCAACCATTTAACGCTTTCCTTTTACCATTTTTTGGATAAATTTTCTGAATACGTAGCATTGGTGATTAACTTATTATTTATTTCTTGAAAAAGAGAAATATTAAATTTCTTAATTATATTTTGTATAGAGTAAAAATATTATAATACACCACCCCACATAATATTTTGTAACTTAACCGTATACAAAATAAATAAATAAAAGAAAAGAAAGAAAATATTTATATGTTTTGTCGTTATTTTTCACCTTTTATATGTTTGGCTTCTGTTTGGATATGGAAGGGAGAGGAAGTGAACTGAAGACTTGGTCTCGTTTGGTAACTTTTTATTTTAGTTAAAAAGTTAAAAAGTCATTATAAATTGTCACGTCACTTTTTTTATTTTTCTGCACATTTTTTCATAAAAGCTAAAAAATTACTAAAATAGCCTGTTCCCAAACAAGACCTTGGAGAAGGAAAGAAAGAAGGAGAGGGAGGAAAACTCTTCTGCCTCTGGTTTGATTAGACAATAAATATTTAATTCTGCCTCTGGATATGGAAGGGAGAGGAAGTGAACTGAAGACTTGGTCTCGTTTGGCAACTTTTTATTTTAGTTAAAAAGTTAAAAAATCACTATAAATTGTCACGTCACTTTTTTTATTTTTCTGCACATTTTTTCATAAAAGCTAAAAAATTACTAAAATAGCATGTTCCCAAACAAGACCTTGGAGAAGGAAAGAAAGAAGGAGAGGGAGGAAAACTCTTCTGCCTCTGGTTTGATTAGACAATAAATATTTAATTAAGGACAGACAGTGGCATAATCAGGAATTCAGTGAAGAGGGGCATAAATTAATGACAACATTAATTTTTTTTCCATAATAAACAACAATGAGATATTACTAAATTTAAATATTAAGAGTTCATTTGGATAAATGTGAATTTTAAATTAAAGGATTTGAGACTAAATTTTATACAAATATTAGGGAGTAATTATTTTATAGGTGGATTGGAAAATTAAAAAAGAAGATAAGTTGAGATAGAAATGATATATTTTAGTAGAGAAATTTTATAAAACATACTGCAAAAAAAGTGTCTATCATATGTTGCAATTATGATATTCGTGATCTTTAGTTATAACACATTATAGTGTTAGATACAGTTTAGTTATAACTTCTTGTGGCTGTTATTTTGGTTATGACTATGTATCAAGTAATAGTTAGTTATAACTCATCTTGATATTAGTTATGACCTATTACAATTTGTATTTTTATTTTTATAATGGGAAATGATTTGTAGCCCTAAAATCCTCACCCCTAATCCCCCTAATTTCCATTTCTGGCAACTGTTTCCTTTTTTTTTTTTTCTTTACTTAATATGGAAATTAGGGGGATTAGGGGGATGTTTTTTAGGGGGATGTAGCATGACCCTTTTATAATTGAAGATGTGTTGCTTGATTATAATTTCAACAAGGAAAATGTCTCGTAACTCAAATTTTGTGGCTCAAAAGTGGCTCAAATGGCCAAAACGACGTCGTTTTGGCCATTTTTATGTTGTTCTGTACTCAAAACGACGTCGTTTTGGCCATTTGAGCCACTTTTGAGCCACAAAATTTGAGCTACGTAGCATTGTCGTTTCAACAATGCTAGGTAGCTCAAAATTTTGTGGCTCAAATGGCTCAAATCCCTCAAAACGACGTCGTTTTGAGTATAAATGAGTGTAAAACGACGTCGTTTTGAGGGATTTGAGCCATTTGAGCCACAAAATTTTGAGCTACCAAATATTTTCCTTATAATTTATATAGTGGTCATTTTAGTTATGAATGGAAACAAACACATGGAAGATAAACTACACATGTCAAATGTAACTAACAATCTAATAAATTTCATATATTCATTAAAATTAATTATGTTTGCATATCAATCAGAAAAGCTTCATACCCCCACTGGGGGTCGACCCCCAGTGAGGTGTCGGCCCCGGATTGGTCCAAAAAAAAAAATTGTTTTTTTTTTTTTTTTTTTTTAAGTTTTCAGCCACTGGGGGCGCGCCACGTCACTGGGGGCGCGACCCCCAGTGGGTGTATGTAGCGCTGTTGCATATCAATAATGATAGATATCACTATTATATTGAAATTTTCATAGATAATAATATGACTTATTATAGTCTCTTTATTTTCAATCAAAATAACCACTATTGTTCTCATAATTTAAAAATATCATTGACATTTCACTTTAGATAATATTTTTATAAATTTTTTTAGTTAAAATATTTTCTTTATGTTTAAAAAAAAAATTCCAAAACCTAAGAGGGCACGTGACCTCCCTGAGCCCTATGCGCCTCTGCCACTGAGGACAGATATTTAATTAGATAGTTTAATAAATTATTATGAGTTTCCTTTTTGTTTTCTCCCAATTTCAGAAAGAAAAGAAAAGTAAAGTTGTTAAAATGTTTTTACTTTCTCTTCGTCATAACTCCTCTATGTACTTCCCTTTCTCTCCTTTAAAAAAACCCAAACATGATTTAAGTAATTTTATCACTTCAAATCCTTTACTTCCACTCCAAAACCACCAATCCAAATGAATTAGAATTATAGGTTTGTCTCTCCTCTCTATGCTAATATGTATATGATATTGTGGGGATATATTTTTAGAATTGTCCACGTGGCCGAGGTTGTTAGCTGAGATGCCACGTAGATGACTTGAGATGTTGAGATATGGTGCTACCATATCGGAATCCGAGATATTCGAATAAAAGACAAGAGCCTTAGATGGCTTGAGGCTCTTTGTTTGGATAGAGATGAAATTCTTCAAAGAGTTCATTCTAACCTGGATTAGAGGAGTTCGAGATAGATGTTAGCTAAAGGAATAAAGTCCTACAAAGTGGTACTTCTAGATGACGAGGACACTACTAACTATAAAAGTAAGGCACCCCTGTGGGTTTAAGGTATACTTTTGCTTGTACATTGCTTATTAGTTTTGATATTTTTGAGAGATAAGTTGTTTGACTTGATCGTCAGAGTACCCCTGAGCGGACGAGCCACCGTGGTGTTTATTGTTTTCTTGTGTGTAGGTGTTGGGCTCTTCTATTCTTCTATGTGCTCTATGGCTAAGTTCCTTAAATCTTAGCTATGAGATCTATTTGGTTGTGATGTTAAAAATCAACACCCATAATTTGGCACCGTTTGTGGAAACTTAGTAAGAATAGATGACCAACATTGGACAAAGGGAACGAGTTGAAGATGACATAGTTAGTGAGAAAGAGAAGCACACCAGTCTTGGCGGTAGAGAAGAGGAAGATGATTATGAAAAAGTACATGAGGCAAATCCAGAAGTAAAAAATACCGCCAAAGGCTGCAATTACCCGAGGAAGGGCAATGAGGGAAAACATGAGTAGGCCCTAGAAAAATACTATAACGAGAGTGATTTCTAGGTTTGGAAGGACCGGTGTATACGAAGGGATAATGAGGTGAAAGATTTGGTAGCCAAGTTGATAGATTTAACTTTATGACGTCAAGCAAGGTAATGCACCCAGCATTGCTGTTGTCGGTAACATCATCGACCGTTGCAGACACTGGCACCCAGCCGGTAAGATAGACTATGGCACAAAATAATGGGAGAAGGACTGTGAACTCACTACGGCAATATCAGCATGTCGAAAAGGTAAAGCCTCAGAGAGTGGGAGTGTCCCAAATTAGAGCATTACACGAGGTGAACGGACATGATCATCATGTGGAAAAGACGTTGGATCTTAATAGGTCCAAGAGGACACATCCAAGTACAGGGAGTAGTACACTGAAAAGATTAAAGTTAGTGAACAGTAGGGCAATAGGGCGATTAAAGGAAGACTTGTGCGACTATCTTCAAAGGAAGATGAATGTCACCAATGTGACATCCACTACGCAGTCAAAGTCACCATTTGCGGTGGAGTTGGATACTTTTGAAGCCTTGAAGAGGTTTACGATGCCGAGATTCCAAGTATATGATGGCAAGTCCGACCCTAATTTTTGTATTAGTTTGTATTTAAATGCTATGTCTTTGTGGAGCGGGAATAACCCGCTGTTATGCAAGGTGTTCCCATTGATGTTTGAAGAAATAACGTCAGACTAGTTTCTAAAGTTGTCTAAAGGGTTAGTCAATAACTGGGAAGGTTTGGCTGATATGTTCATGGCTTCGATTTGAGACCAACAACATATAGTTACTGAGGGTGAATTCACTATTGGCTTTGAAAATAGATGATGGCGAAAGCCTTAAGGTCTACACTAAGAGATATTATGAGGTTTACAACTAAATCTCGGGGATGTAACTAGGAGTTAGTCATCATTTCTTTCAAAAATGGCTTGGAAGACAACTGCCACTTTGGCAATCTTTGGCGGAGACCATCCCGAAAACCATGGAGGATCTAATGGCAAGGATTGAGAAGTATGATAGAGTAGAGGATGATAAAAGATCAAAGTGAGGAAGTACAACCAAGCAGGAGAAAAGGAATAGCTCACCTAAATGAAATTGAAATAGAGTTGACAATGACAAAAGGAAAGATGACTGCCCACTTCGGCAATCTTTGGCGGAGACTATCCTGGAAACCATGGAGGATCTAATGGCAAGGATTGAGTAGTATGCTAGAGTAGAGGATGATAAGAGATCAAAGCGAGGAAGTACAACCAAGCAGGAGAAAAGGAATAGCTTGCCCAAATGAAATTGGATTGGAGTCGACAATGACAAAGGGGAGCTGGATGCAGTCTGTTAGCACCGTCTTCAAGATCTTGATTTATGAGATCTTGGAGAGGATCATGAACCAACCCTATTAAAAACCACCACAAAGGGTCTTAGGGGAATCAATGGGAAGGTTTCACACCAAATCATGTTTATACTATGTTGAGACAGGGCATATGACATAGCGATGTCAGGCTTTAAAGCAGCATTTGGAAGATAGGGGTATTTGAGAGACTTGATCGATGAAGAGAAGGCGAGAAGAGTAAACCAAATTAGCTCAGACACGAATAGGAGTACCAGCTCTACCTCCCGCCACACCTCGGGTTGAAGAACCTCAGGTTATTAATGTAATCCACTCAAAGATGAGAGCAAACGAGATCAGGAGAGAGACTCAGAGAGTGAAACACTTACAACATGTGTTTTAGGTTCAACAGAAGAAACCTCGAACTGAGGGATGTCGGGGACCGATGATTTCTTTTACAAACGAGGACTTGGAACTTGTTTAGCATCTACATAATGATGTTTTACTGGTTACCCTCATGATCAGAGGGTGTCAGGTAAGGAGAATATTGATTGACCACGGCAGTTCTTGTGACATCATGTATATCGGGTGTTACAAGGAACTCAAACTTTATAAGGATGATTTGGAGCTATCTGACATCTCGATGGTTGGATTAAATTGAACACCGACGTGGCCGTTGGGGTCCATGAGTTTAAATGTGCAGGCAGGGACAAAGACAATGGTAATGGAATTTACCTTCATTGACTGTACAATGTAATTCTTAGAGGACCTTGGTTACATGCGATGAAGGCCATCTCCTCGACTCTGTACTAGTTACTGTGATTCTCAACTCAATTTGGGATAGAGGAAGTTAGAAGAGACTAGGTTCAGGCAAAAAACTACTCTATCGCAACAATAAAGTACACTTGTAGCATCCGAGATGCGAATACAGTGGAGGTAGAGGACGAAGACCAAGAAGTCTTAGAAGATGTCGGTAAGGAGCTAGCCAACAAAAGCCAGTAGCCTCTCAAGAAGATTCTGGTAAATAAATGGGACGAAGAACGATTTTTCTTTCTCAGCTCTACGTTAGCCGAGGGGGAAAAAAGGAAATTGAAAGCTTTTCTTAGAGAGAATGTAGAGGTGTTTGCATGGACACCATATGAGATACTGGGGATTAGTCCAAATGTCACTTGTTATAAGTTAAACGTTAACAAGTCGGTGAAACTAGTAATCCAAAGAGTTAGAAGACCTACCATGGTTTATGTAGAGGCAATGGAGGAAGAGGTGTAAAAGTTACTAGAAGCCCAAGCTATCCAAGAGGTCTATTACCCAACATGGCTATCCAACACAGTGGTGGTCAAAAAGAAAATGGACAGTGGAGGTTCGATGTGGATTCCATAAGTCTGAACAAGGCTTGCCTAAAGGCCTACTTCCCACTCCCCAAGATAGACCAGCTGGCAGACGCCATCTCGGGACATGGTAGAATGAGCTTCCTAGACGCATACCGGGGTTACCGTCAGGTCACAATGTATGGCCCAGATGAGAAGAAAATTGCCTCCATCACTCCTAAGGGATTCTATTGTTATAGAGTCATGCCCTTTGGATTAAAGAACGCTGGGGCAATATATCAGAGATTGGTGACCAAGATGTTTAAGCATCTCATTGGCAAGACAATGGAAGTATACATTGATGACATGGTCGTGAAAAGTAAGAAATCATCAGACAATCTAGCCGACATCAAAGAGGTGTTCGATATCTTGAAGGCATTCTGGCTTTGGTTGAACGCTTCCAAGTGTGCTTTTGGAATAGGATTAAGTAAGGTCTTGGGACTCTTGGCGACAAGGAAGGGAATTGAAGCAAGCCTTGACCAGATCAAGGCCATACTTGACCTAAAGAGTCTAACAACGATGAAGAAAGTACAGAGTCTAACAAGCAAAACAATGACTTTCAATCGATTCATAAGCTGAAGTTTGGATAAATGTAGACTATTCTTCTAGTTACTGAAGAAAGCTATAGACTTTAGGTGGATGAAAGCTTGTGAGACCGCCTTGGCCGACTTGAAGAAATACCAAACCTTCCTAGCTTTGTTATCAACTCTAGTCCCAAGTGAAGAGTTATTTTTGTACCCTGCAGTATCAGATATGCAGTTAGCGCAATGGTAGTCCGAGAGGATAGATGAGAACATAAAGGAGTTTATTATGTGAGTAAGACTCTGGCAAGTGTAGAGACGAGAACTTGTCATTTGAAAAGTTGACATTGGCCCTAGTGATGGTGGCAAATAAATTAAATCACTATTTCTAAGCCCACTCGATCATAGTGCTAACTGAGAACCCATTGAAGTCTCTGCTACAGTATGATGACTTATCAGGAAGGATAATGCGCTGGTCTGTCATTCTAGGTTAGTATGACATAGAATACAAACTAAGGACAACAATCAAAGGACAAGTCTTTGCTGACTTTGTTGCTGAGTTTACACCAAACGTGATGCCGACGCCCAAGCCTGTGAACCTCGGCCTGGGGGGGGGGGAGAGGGGATAGAAGAACCAAAAAACTAGAAGACACATAAATTGTGGTCTAAACTCGCAAATCGAAAAAAAGTAAGGAGGCTCAAAAGAAAAAGCCTGAAAAGCCAAAACCGTGTAATATTTACATCAGTTAGTCCTTCTGACTCTTTGTTAATGGCAGTTCAAATTGGCAAAGAGCTGGGGCAGGAGTAATTTTGATTTCGCTAGATGGACAGATATTGGAAAAGTTAATCAGATTGGGATTTAAGGCCTTAAACAACGAGGCAGAGTATGCGGCATTAATCGCTAATCTAAAGTTGACAGTAGCAATTGAAGTCGATGAGGTGGTTGTCTATTATGACTTCCAACTCATTGTCAACCAAATGACAGATGAGTATGCTGTCCAAGATGAAAGAATGATGGCTTATGTCAAAGAATTCATCTAGCTGCTATCCCAGTTCAAGAGTTGTCAACTTCAGTAAATTTGGTTAAAAGACAACAGTTTTGTAGTTGCACTAGTAAACTTAACCTCAACCATAAAATCAGACTCTCCCAGAACCATTATGGTTAACTACTTGTTGGGCCCAAGTGTTGAGCCAATGATCATGGAGTATAAAATGATGTGCGTTAAGATATGTCCAAGCTGAATGGACCCCCTTATCAAGTTCATAAGGGATGGTAGGATACCGGAAGATAAAAAAGAGGTGCACAAGATTAGACTCAAGTCGACAAGATTCTGTTTGTAAGACGAGGGTCATCTCTATAGAAGATCCTTTACTGGACCATTGTTGCGATGTGTGCACCCTTTCTAGGTGGAAGAATTTTTTTTAAGATCAATAAAGGAGTTTGTGGCCATTATGCAGAGGATAGATCATTGGTCCACAGAGCTATTCCATAACGGTACTGGTGGTTTTACATGTAGAAGGACATAGAAGCATATGTTAGAAAATGCGAGAAGTGTCAAAAGTATGCACCTCTAATACATTAGCCAGCCGAGAACCTAAACCTGTTGTCCAGCCTTTGGCCACTTGCCTAGTGGGTCATGGACTTGATTGGGCAATTGCCCAAGGTTACTGGCCAGAGAAAGTTCCTCTTGGTGGCCATTGATTACTTCACAAAATAGGTGAAGGCTGAGCCAGTATCCAAAATTCGAGATGTGGATGTAAAGAACTTTATTTAGAGGAATATCATTATAAGGTTTGGAATTTCGAGATTTCGAGAGCCGTTGTGGCAGACAACAACACGCAGTTCGATAGTTAACTAATCAATAACTTTTGTGCTAAGTACAAGATAAAGAATTACTATTCAACGCCTAGCTTTCCGCAAAGCAATGGCTAAGCCAAGGCATCGAACACGACTATCTTGGATGGTATAAAGAAGAGACTGGAAGCTGCTAAGGGCAAGTGGGTTGAAGAATTGCCTAATGTCCTATGGGCATACTGCACCATGCCAAGAAGATTAACTAAAAAAACTTTTTTTGCCATGGCCTATGGCACAGAAACAGTCATACCTTTGGAAATAGGTATTCCAAGCATCAGAACTTAGGTAGTGGAAAATGGGAAATATGAGGCTTTTTTAGCCCTAGATTTAGATCTAATTGAAGAAAGAAGAGAGCAAACAACACTTCGGTTAGGGGCATATCAAAAGAGATTAACAAGGGCATATAACATGAAAGTTAATCCTAGAGAGTTTAAAATTAGAGATTTCGTCTTGAGGAAAGTCATTGACAACAAAAAAGATCCCAGAGAGGGAAAACTTGGCGCAAACTGGGAAGGACCGTACAAGATCATCTCAGTTGCTGGCGCAGGAGCATATCAACTGGAAGATTGTGATAGCAAGCAGTTGTCAAGACCATGGAATAGTAGTAACTTGAAGGTTTTCTTTCATTAGTTTTTTTCCTTTATTTTTTTCCCATTAATGTAATTTAGTAGATGATTAGTCAAAGTAATGATTAATAAAAATTTTAGTTCGAATTTGTTCATTGCTGTTGAAACTTGTATGTTTGATTTTTATTAGAAAAATAATGTTAGGCTGATGTGATGTTTCAATGAAAAACTATACGTTTAACTTAGGCTTGTCTTGATGTCAGAGCTGAACTAAGTTAAATGAATGTTTCAAAGAGAAACATGACGAAGCCAGCCATAACTTTGCCTAGCAGGTGATAGCATCGGACAATCAACCTGGTTAGTTTGGAACAAAAAGCCGAGGTAGTTAGTGCTATGAAATTGGTGCACTAAGGTTAAGCCTTAAGTGTTTTGTTTAAACGAGCTAAACATGATGACATTAGTCATGGATGTTTAAGTGTGGAAGACTTAGGCAAGTTTAAGATGCTAGCTCACTAATGTGAAGGTAAGTATGACTTGTATTCACATTAATGAGGTAGATAGCATGGATGAGTTAAGTTTGAATTTTTGATTTGAAAAAAACATGAAATTTTCAAAAGACTGATTAGTCATACTCACGATGATAACAAAAGAGTTAATCCGAGGTGATCATGGTCAATATTAGAATCCAAGATGATACACTTGGTGAAATTTTTGAAGTCTTAATTAGTAATTTGAGACAACAGTTATATCTGAGATAATGAGATCCAAGGTAGTTGTGTTGTCCGAGGTGGGATTTGAATCCAAGATATTATACTTAGAAAGCTTTCTGAGAAGCAGGTATTGAAGATACGAAAGTAAAGGCGACATGCATCAATAGAAGTAAAGTACAGAGACAGGCAGACACTTAACACTTAGCCAAAGATAGATGTGTATTCAACAGAAGAGTTATTCAATTACATAGGAAAGCATGCCGGCCTTGAAGTTGTTCATTGTTCAAAGCAAAGAAAAGAAAACACAAGATGAAAAAAAGCAAAAAATAAAATAAAAACAAAGCCTAAGTTTGGGTTTTTTTTTCAACTTCGATGTTGACCTCCTTTTCAACTGCAGTGGGAATGTCGGCCTCGGTGATCGGGGCTGTAGTGACGTCGGCTTCGGTGTCACTGGCCTCCTCGTCCATTTCTTTGAGGGCCTCATTAATGGTCTTCTCGGTTACTAGTTTCTCGGCTTGCTTCGAAGAAGACGTGCTCTTGCTGGCCTCAGCATCATCCTCAATAAGGTTAAGGACTTGGTCGTTAAAAGTGAGGGACTTGGCCCTAATAGCAGCCACTTTTTCATTTTCTTCTTCTCCTTCCTCTTCAGCAGTCTCGTTAAATGGGGGTTACAAAAGGGGGGAATGATAGTTTCAGCTTAGAGAGGTTCCGAATCGGCGAGTCATCTGGGATAGAAAGAACAGTCAAGGCTGTAGTCCAGCTAATGTAGTAGCCTTTGTTACAGGCTATGTCGACTTACTTATTGTAGGCACCCTTGACATTAGCCTTGCCCTCTTCACATACCTTGGTGACGGCCTCCTTGATTTCTTTCTTTTTTGTTGCGAGGGCCTCGACCAGTTTTTTCTCAGCAATGACAACTTTATCCTTAGTGTTCTTAGCTGCGGCCTTGGCTTTATGATCAGTAGTCTTGGCAGCCTTGATCTTGTCTAGCTGACTCTTTATAAGGGCCTTTGATTTGTTCAGTTAGAAAAGGTAGTCAGCTGCCCTTTATGTCTTTTTTGTAAGGTCTTTCTTCATCAACTCAACCTTATACGTGAAGACATGGGTGTGCTCGATCACTTGCAAAGATAAGGATATAAGTTAGTAAAAATAATTGCTAAGTGTCAAATGTTGGACAAGGTAATGAAAGATGACTTACTATGATGAAGTTTCTCATAATGAATGCGAAATGTTCATATTCGTTAAAGTCGTTGATGGCATCAATGTCATAGGGAATAGCAGCGTGGTAAATAGGACAACAACAATCTCAGGCTGGCGGGAGGCACTTTCCCCAAGTTTGGTTGGTCGACCATCACTGGTGATGTTAGGGATCCATGTGTTCGATGTGGCGTCGAAAGTGGAAAATTTGGCATGCTTAGAGAAGGGAGCTTCAACCGAGTCTGTTGCTGGCCTCTTTTCGGCTTCTGCCATATTGGAGATTGGGATACTATCTTCTAGATCATTCTCTTCGGAAGAAGGAGTGGTTATCACCTTTGCTTTTGCTTTGACTTTTTTAATGCTCTTTTGCTTTTGAACTGAGGGTGGAGATGGGGTTGACTGGATGGTGACGACATCTGGAATGTCGCCGAGCAGATCATCTATGATAGATGCCTTATGTACCATTTCCTCTAATGAGGCAGCAACGGTCACACCGATGTCGAGTTTGAATGCGAGAAGTACGATTGAAGAATTGGATGTGTCATACATCGGAAGCTTAAAACCTCGGCGTTTTTTGTTTCTAGTCTTGCCTGCAAGAGCATTGGTTGGTTGGTTGGCATTGGCATTGGCATTGGCGGTGGGATAGTGAAATGTGTTTTAATGGAACTGATGTAGATGGTTGGTTGATTGAATCAGATGTGGAGCCCTGGTCTAAGCGAGATAATACAGTTAGAGTTGTTGTTGATGGAGAAGTTTGGCTCTGAGATGGCAAATCAGAGAGAATAAACTTGTATATTGTTATGTAGTTTAGCAACAAAGGGGCTTGTCGTTTGTTGAAGGGGAGTTCTAAGAGCCTGTTAACGTCGTCTTTTTTGACGTAGGCTTTACGAATTGCTCTGTTGGGTTGTGAAAGGACTGCATTGGAATAAGAAAATAGGTTAGAAAAAAAATGCAAGTGAAAGATGCTAGTTTAAAGTAAAATAAGAATTAGGAATCTAAGGCTTGGATGCTTACCCTCATCACTTCCTAGGGGCTTTCTCGGCACAAGGTAAAGACAGTGAGTATCATCTTGAACAAATTTCTAATTGCCCCAAGACAATGAGATAACCCTCTCCAGCACCTTTATTGGAGTCTAGAAGGTTGGCGATCATTTTGTAGGTTGTGGACCTGGGCTTCAGGTAGTAGGAGATGACATTCTTGGACTTGAGCATACACATAGTGTAGTAGTATTAGACATTGGCGAGAGTTAGCTTGGCGTTATGTTGATGACATAACTCGGCTATACTATTAATAATCCTAAATGTGTTTATGGCTAACTGCATTTGGGTGAGTTTGTAATAATGTAACAGTTCTCAGAATAATGGATTTAGGGGGAACCTGACTCCACCTTCTAAGATGGACACTACGGGGGAGGACATGTGTTCCTTTCCTAGTAAAGTAGTGTCACCCTCACTGGTGAGCCTGATTAGACATCGTCTGGGATATCAAACTCATGATAAAAGTTTTCTATTTTTTCCGGGTATCTACTCTCCATTTGTGCATGCCCATGATCTCGGGCAGAGTAATTCTGGTGAACCTAGGGTTTTCTAGTTTGAAGATTCTAGGAAATCCTATAGGTGTTCTAGGTTTCAGTCTTCATAGTATATGGAAAATCCCAATTTCTATCCTAAAATGTGTAAGATAGTGGTCGAATGTACAAGAATGTGGGGGAGTAATCTGGAAATAATGACAACATATGAAAAACAGATTCAAAGCACAAAGGCAATGAGAAATTAAGATGCAAAAACCCATGAACATGTGCAAGGCATGAAAAATTAAGTTTAGATTTGGCAGAGATAAACGAAATCAAGTACAAAAAAGTAAGAACATAATGGAATGGAATGTAATACGCATAAAAATTGGAAATTCGTGAAGAATGGGTTCAAGAACACGAAAAAGTATTACGAAACAGAAAGGAAAGATACGAGAGTGAGGAACTTATAGGTTGAAGATGAAGAAATAGAGACCAGAATCATGTTTGCCAGAGTGAGACGGTGCCTTTGATTGGAGCAGAATGATTGTTCCAGTGTCGAAAATGGAAAACTGGAGTGGTTTCAAAAGGGCTTGAGTGGATAGTGATGACGGATTGAGAGATTATAAAGAGAGAGAGAGAGAGAGAGAGAGAGAGAGTGAGAGTTTGTGAGGAGAGAGAAGGTTGTGAATACGAAAGTGAAAAGGCAATAAGAGAGGGAATAGAGTTTTGACAAAATTCGAAAGGGCAGCAAACCTATAATGATTTCAAATGCCTTGGGAGAAGTGCCTGGCTGACATCAGATGACGTCAGGCAACGCGTGACAGAAATACAAGGATGCGTTTATTGACGTGGTGTGTACGAACCATTGAGGAAGTGACACGTCATGGTGATAGTTGAGTTTGTTTTTAGATGATAGATTTCGAATCTTGATATTCTTGAATTAGCGAGTCATGATCTTGGCTAGTAGCGAGATCTCGGTTGAGATATTAGACTTGGATGAGAAATAACATTTTAGTTTTTGGTTTTTGACAAGTGGACACATGCAAATCCTTGTTTCCTGACACCAACAAGTCGTGATCTCAGTCAGAGGAGCATCCTCTAACATGTTGTTAGCTGACATGACATGTTGAGAGGTTAGATGATGTAGGTTCCATCACCTCAGGTTGCCAAGGTAATAGAACCTAGGGGGCAGTTGTTGGGACATATTTTTAGGATTGTCCACGTTGCCGAGATTGTTAGCCGAGGTGCTATGTGGATGAACTGAGATGTTGAGATATGGTGCTACCATATTAGAATTTGAGATATTCGAGTAGAGGACAAAAGTCATAGATGATTTGAGGCTCTTTGTTTGGATAGAGATGAGACTCTTAAAAGAGTTCATTCTAATCTGGATTAGAGGAGTTTGAGATAGATGTTATCTAAAGGGATAGAGTCTTACGAAGTGGTACTTCTAGAAGACAAGGGCATTGTTGACTATAAAAGTAAGGCACTTCAATAGGTCTGATGTATACTTTTGCTTGTGCATTGTTAACTAGTTTTGATATCTTTGAGAGATAAGTTGACTTATTTGATCGTCGAAATGCCCTTCAGATGGATGAGCCACTGTGTTGTTTATTGTCTTTCTGTGTGCAGGTATTGGGCTCTTTTATTTTTCCGTGTGCTCTATGATTAAGTTCCTTAGATCTCAACTAAAAAATTTAAGGAAAATAAGTTGGACCCCCTCAAGGAAGCACCCCCTTTGGCCAGTTTTTCTTTTTTCTTTTTCTTTTTTTTCTTCTCCTCCAATCACCACCTGCCACGTGTGTGTGGGGATGGTGGGGGTGGTGATTGAAAGAGATCTCAATCACTTCCCAAAATTTAATTTAATTATAAAGTCAAAAATCAACACCCACAAATATGTACCCCTCACTTGGGAGTTAATACACTCTAGTCACAATTTAATAAGTAAATTCCCCATTAAATTTTGAAGATAATGTTTACAACTAGTGAAACACCTAAATTGGTTCCATAGTCACACCTTCATGCCTTTTGGTATATCTTCTCTCTCTCTATGTGTGTGTAAAATAAAACATCACTCACCAAAAAAATAATGGTTGGCAACTATAGTGAATCTTTTCTGCTTCTTTTTTTTTTTTTTTTGAACAACAACTATAGTGAATCCTTATCAGCTTCCATGTGTTAGCCAAAAATAAATAAAAAATAAAATTCAAATTCAGCTTAACAGTGAATTTGGAGTTCCATTAATTTGATGAGCGTGACTTGGGTTGTAATCCAAAGGGGTACGGAGACAACAATTAAGTATTTTTCAAGTTTGAGTGTAAGGAGAGACATTGATCTGCATTGTGATTTAACAACTAACATATTAACAATTATCTTTGTTAAAAAAATAAAAATAAAAATAAAAATAAAAATGAAAAATGCGTGGTAGTTCGAGAGTACAGCGGCTCGAACGGCTCAACAGCCCAAAACGACGTCGGCTGTTTTTTTTTTTTTTTTTTTTCTTCTTCTTCTTCGTCTAGCTGGTCTGAAACCAGAGGGAGAGGGAGAGAGAGAAAGAGAGAGAGAGAGAGAGAGAGAGAGAGAGAGAGGAGGCAGGTCGTCCGTCGCAGCCCTCCGCCGTCGCCTCTGCCTGATCGTCGCAGCCCCGCATCGGCCGATCGTCGTCGCAGCCTCCGCCCCTCCTCCGCCTTCCCCCCCCCCCCCGCCTCCACCTCCACCCCGATATGTTGGCCCCCTCCAGTCCCTCCTCCTCCTCCTCCTTCCTCCAGCCTCTCCCTCTCCCTCCTCCTTCTCTGTCACTTTTTCGAGCCAATTTCTAGCCGAAACTCTCGAGCTACCAATCACTGCCGAATAAAAATGATGAGCTGGCTTCCCTGTCGGAGAAACTGGCCGAAACCAACTTGACTTGTTGGATTAGTATTCATTAGCAAGTGCACGTGTAGATTGGGCCTTCGACATTACGCTCTTAGTTTGAGTTTGAGGACATGTGTCTGTGACTTGGGATTTTCTTGTTGATTATTCATCGTCAACAACTGCATATATTTATTTGAATCACTCGCATTTGTCAACTTCGACTTTTCAGTAACACATACCATTTTCCTTTGTCTCTGATAAATTATGTGGACGCTTCTTTCTTGCCGTGTTTAATTCATAAATTTAGATAGAGATTGAAAAAAAAAAAAAAAAAAGTGTGTGAAATGTAATTATATTCATTCACAATTTATTTTATTTTTCTCTTTTCCTTTTCAAATACTTATCCGATTTTATGAACCAAACACAGCCTTAATGTTTCATTTTCTTTGCATTTTCTTCACTGTTGTTATTAAAACCATCAATACTATAATTTACCTTCAATGTTGAAGTTGTTGCATTTTTCATTTTTAATTTTTTTTTTTTAAAGTGAAAAATTGATTTGTAACCTCCTATTGACATGAATTTGTTATCAATCGGCCAAATTTCTTAAAATGTGAAACCTCAAATTTACACCACCGTCATGATTTTCATTATTTCCCTCCTTTTTTTGCCTACTTTAGCTCTCATATGGCACAAAATTGTTGCTATTTGTGTGCAAAAACAAAAAAACAAAAGACATATCAAATGCAAATTCATAAAATAAAACTAGTCCATGTTAACTCTCATCATTTGGTTCAAAGGCCTGCCACTTGAGCTCATACCTCGACTAGCTCGACCCTACCTGAGTGAGATTGACCTAGGCTTGGGTTTTAGGTTTGAAATCCGGCTAGGTTTGAGGACCGAACTTCTTGGCCGTAAGCCCATAAAAAAATTATGAAAAAAATTATAAAAGAAATAAAAATGAAAACAATCAAAAAAATAGATTTTAAATCTTGGTGCATGAAAGACAACTTATCGGGCCGACTTGCGAGCCCGTTTGAGCCAAACCCATTAGACAAGACTTGAGTCTAAGATTTTAATCTGTAGTCTAGCTCGACCTAAGCTTGCCAAAAAAACCCATTAAACGTGGCCCGAAAACAGGCTTGAGCTCCACTTTCGTGGCCTAAAACCAACACTTGGTCAATGTTATCACTAGAAATGTTGGCTAAATTGAAAATAATTATGTTTCTCAATGAAACATACTGAACATGGCCAAATTATCTAATTTTATTGTTTAAAATTATTTGACGAAGGGAACTGACATTAGGTGTGGCATCCAAATTTGACTTTTATTCAAAGTGGTTTGTTTTTTTTTCACAAAATTGGTAAAACTCCATGGTTTTGTTTCATCTGTTTCCCTAGTCATGAGAGGGGACCATCTTTTGTACAAGTAATTGACGAAGAAGATAAGACTTCGCTGAACTTCAACTTCACCATGTTCTTATACAGGTCATTGAATAATATGGGGCTAGTTTAGGATTCAAGATCCTTTAGCTATCAGACTGGAACAACATAAAACAATGACATATTAATAAATTTTATAAAATTTTCAGACTAACTGATGTATCATTTAATAATAAAATTTTAAATAGGATTTACGCAATAATATAATAGGTGTTCCATTAGTGAATAAAAAAAATTTGTAAGACTCACTTTAGGGGTTAAGCTTTTCACATGTTCAAATATGAACTTGAAAGAGAACCTAAGGGGCTCATGGGGCTCATTATACTTTCGTTTTGATGATTTGAACAATTCATCTGTAAAGTTTTTTTTGTATATATCATTCATAAAAAAAAAAAAAAAAAATTAGATCGATTCGATATTCATAACATTTTTATTTTATCGTGTTTGTTTAAAAAGAAAAATAGATGGCCTATTTTAAAACAATATACTTGTTTATTTTTTTTGAAGACAAACGCAATAAATAAAAGTATTACAATTATCAAATTGATTTAATTTTTTATATGGATTATACGTTAAAGGTGCTACAAAATGAACCGTTCAAATTATTGAAATAACAACTATGGTGAACCCTATATACCTTTCGAGTTCATATTAAAATTTGAGAAAAACCTAATATTTTAGGTTCTATGATATTACTAAAAAAATGATAAATTGCATTGATCTCCCTAAGATTTAAAAAAAAAAAAAAAAAAAATCTATAATTTTGACGTAATTTTAATAACATATTAATTGTCATAAGTGAATAAAAAAAATATTAATTTTTTAATTTGAATAGTATTATTAAAAAAACAAAAATCATAAAGAAGAGGATTTGATACATGGAACATGATGCTTTTGGTGGGCCATGCATTTACTTGTCTTTGAATAGCCCAACTCCATCATTGTCAATGGAAACTAAAGTTGGGGCCTGCAGCAAAGTTCTTACTCTTAAAAAAAATGCTCCAATTGGCCAACTAGTCCTCACATACCAAATAATTCACTATAATCATATTTATTATTAACATTATTTTTTGTATTTCCAAAGCATATTATATCATCAGAATTAATTGTCATTTTAAATTGTTGTTGGTACCTAAGACCCTCCTAGTGTACTATCTGGTGCCTAAAACCTCTCTTTATAATCTTAAAGACTTAATTATGGCCAATAGTCAAAAAGTCTTAATGAGTATATGGGTTTTGACATACACTAAGTATATAGGTTTTACAACAACTATAAATGAAACAAATAACTATGAAAATATAAAATACAAAAGATACACAAAAAACTTAGACGAAATTTTTAATTATTATTATTATTATTTATTATTTATTTTTTTATAACATAAAACACACCATACAAACTTATATATATATCAAAAATTTATACACAGATAGAAATACTTACATAACTTGATCTTTCTTTCAAAAACTCTTCACCAAGCTCTGATACCAATTACAAAACTAAAAAAGAAAGGAGCTTTTTACTATTTTTATTATGGAATTATGGTGGAGTTATGGAATTAAGGTAGAGAAATTAGAGACAAAGAAGGAAGCTCAAAGATGGAGAGAATATGGAGAGAATTTATATGCTTTATTATGTTGGCATAAAGGCCAATATATAGACTTACAAGGGGTGAATACAAACAAAATATAACTTAGGGCTGGTTTGGGGTGTCCTAAAAAAGTGCACTTTTTGCCTTTTTGGACTAAAAAAGACAAAAAAAAAAAATGGAGGTTTGGGTTAATTTTTTGACTTTTTATGGAAAAATGTGTATTAAAAAATTGTATAAAAAAAGTATGTAAGAGATGATAAGAGAGGAGTGGGCCCCAGCCATACAACCGGCTGTACAACCGGCAGACTCAATTGGAGTTGGAAATTATTGGCTAATTTTTGTACAAAGCATTGGACGGTTTTGTTTGGCTCGTGGGGGTCATCACGGGTTCCATTTTAATAATCTGAACCGTTCAATGTGTGTAACTCGTCGAACACTATGTACCTATAAAAAATCATATTAATCGGATATCGATAGCTATCTGATCAGATCTATTTATTTGTCAATCATTAATTATAACACCATTCATTTGTTGTACATAACTGATTTGATCATATAGTTATCGATATCCGATCAATGTGATTTTTTGCAGACATATAGTACTCGACGATTTCTACACATTGAACAGTTCAGATTATCAAAACGGGACCCGTGATGACCCCCATAGGACGAACAACGATGTGTGTAAAAACCATACCCAATCATTTCTTTTTTCTCCACTGCCGCACACAGCAGCTGCACACACATCAATTCGGTGTGTACTTTTTTTTGAAGAAAATTGATTTTTTAATTTTTTTTTTTTGGTGAATAATGATATCTTTTTGGATTTTGGAGTAACTTTTTGACTTTTTGGCTTATTTAGGATAAGCCAAACCAACCCTTAATGTCTATCTAACTCCATATCTAACAAATCTAACTTTGCAAGACTTTTCGTCCAAAAGTTGCAAAATTTCTAACTCTTTAGGTAAGCCTAGTCATAGGCTTTTTGAAAAGTCTACCTAAAAGTAAATACAAAGAGACAAAAATAAATACAAAAGAAGGACTATAATTATTTGCTCTTTGCTACAGTTTTTACAATTATATACACTGATATCAGCATAACTACAATGAGTATAAGCACCTCTAGAGAGTGACCAGATGGTCCCCCACCTGGGGCCATGCTAAAGGGAAACTTTACAGCACCAGAGCTCCATGAAAGCATCTTGGGAAACAAGCAAGGAGCTCTATATAAACTATATCAACTTCACATTGAAGGTAACTGATCTAAGTTGAACTCCACTTACTAAAAACTCAACTCTCTACACTTAGAGAGCACTTTACTTCTTCTTCGATCATTGATTCCCACACCGGAGGGGTTATCCGACCAACCCCGACCGGGCGGCTCTTACGGTGCTTCTTGCTGCAGGAACCTCATTCCTTGGATAGTCTAACTAAGTGCGGAGCCTCGATCCACTTTCATCTAGTGCGGTATCCAGTACGCACAACCGTCATGATTTTCATTATTTCCCTCCTTTTTTTTGCTTCCTTTAGCTCTCATATGGCACAAAATTGTTGCTATTTGTGTGCAAAAACGAAAAAACAAAAAGCATATCAAATGCAAATTCATAAAAAAAACTAGTCCATATTAACCCTCATCATTTGGTTCAAAGGCCTGCCACTTGAACTTGTACCTCCACTAGCTCGACCCTACCTGAGTGAGATTGACCTAGGCTTGGTTCTTAGGTTTGAAATCCGGCCAGGTTTGAGGACCCAACTTCTTGGCCGTAAGCCCATAAAAAAATTATGAAAAAAATTATAAAAGAAATTAAAATGAAAACAATCAAAAAAATAGGTTTTAAATCTTGGTGCATGAAAGGCAACTTATTGGGCCGACTTGCGAGCTTGTTTGGGCCAAGCCCATTAGACAAGACTTGAGTCTAAGATTTTGATCTGTAATCTAACTCGACCTAAGCTTGCCAAAAAAACTCATTAAACGTGGCCCGTAAACAGGCTTGAGCTCCACTTTCGTGGCCTAAAACCAACACTTGGTCAATGTTATCACTAGAAATGTTGGCTAAATTGAAAATAACTATGTTTCTCAATAAAACATACTGAACATGGCCAAATTATCTAATTTTATTGTTTAAAATTATTTGACGAAGGGAACTGACGTTAGGTGTGGCATCCAAATTTGACTTTTATTCAAAGTGGATTGTTTTTTTTCACAAAATTGGTAAAACTCCATGGTTTTGTTTCATCTGTTTCCCTAGTCATGAGAGGGGACCATCTTTTGTACAAGTAATTGACGAAGAAGATAAGCCTTTGCTGAACTTCAACTTCACCATGTTCTTATACAGGTCATTGAATAATATGGGGCTAGTTTAGGATTCAAGATCCTTTAGCTATCAGACTGGAACAACATAAAACAATGACATATTAATAAATTTTATAAAATTTTCAGACTAACTGATGTATCATTTAATAATAAAATTTTAAATAGGATTTACGCAATAATATAATAGGTGTTCCATTAGTAAATAAAAAAAAAAATTGTAAGACTCACTTTAGGGGTTAAGCTTTTCACATGTTCAAATATGAACTTGGAAGAGAACCTAAGGGACTCATGGGTGGGGCTCATTATACTTTCGTTTTGATGATTTGAACAATTCATTTATAAAGTTTTTTTGTATATATCATTCATAAAAAAAAAATAAATCGATTCGATATTCATAACATTTTTATTTTATCGTGTTTGTTTAAAAAGAAAAATAAATGGTCTATTTTAAAAAATATACTTGTCATTTATTTTTTTAAAGACAAATGCAATAAATAAAAACATTACAATTATCAAATTGATTTAATTTTTTATATGGATTATACGTTAAAGGTGCTACAAAATGAACCGTTCAAATTATTGAAATAACAACTGTGGTGAACCCTATATGCCTTTCGAGTTCATATTAAAATTTGAGAAAAACCTAATATTTTAGGTTCTATGATATTACTAAAAAAATGATAAATTGCATTGATCTCCCTAAGATTTAAAAAAAAAAAAAATCTATAATTTTGACGTAATTTTAATAACATATTAATTGTCATAAGTGAATAAAAAAAATATTAATTTTTTAATTTGAATAGTATTATTAAAAAAACAAAAATCATAAAGAAGAGGATTTGATACATGGAACATGATGCTTTTGGTGGGCCATGCATTTACTTGTCTTTGAATAGCCCAACTCCATCACTGTCAATGGAAACTAAAGTTGGGGCCTGCAGCATGGAGTGTGCAAAGTTCTTACTCTTAAAAAAATGCTCCAATTGGCCAACTAGTCCTCACATACCAAATAATTCACTTCATCAGCATCTGCAAGTCAGTTTCCTATTCAATGATACCTCTCTCTCTCACACACACACACACATTAAAGCACCAATTCCAATTGGATACAAGCTTTTCAGATGCTTTACTTTGGTAATTTTAAGGTAAAGGGGTAATGTACAATGTACAATGTACAAGACCTCAAATTCAACTACAAGCCTCAATAATTACATCTCTCATAATTGGCTCACACCCCCATCACCACCATTCATTTTGTTCTAACCAATTTAGTGAGTTCTATTTGAAAATTCCCCATTATATGATATACATGAGAAAACAAATAGAAGGGATAGCAAACCTTAGTCTAGATGAGATAATACAACCATTATAAGAGTATGAAATTTGTAAAAAAAGACTCCATGCACAAAACTTTCACTAAAAGGACCAGATGTATAGAGTCCTTTTTTCATTTCTAGAATGTTTGTTTGTATGACTCGAACTTACACCACTAAGAACGCTTATGGAAAATCTTATGTTGGGCCAAACCGCCCTTACAAACTGTTATAAATCAACAGCATCAACTGGTAGGGATGTTGTCCTGTGAAGAGTCTTTGGAAGACATGACCCTGTATAGAAGCTCTTGGCAGTAACCATATCCCCTACATTGGAAGAGCCATAGACCGGTTCGCATTTCCTGGCCCTAAGGGTTTCCGAAATGGGGGTGATTTTGTGAACTTGCCCGTGCAAACTTGAGCCGCAATGTTTCAAAACTGAAGATGATGATGAAACGCCATTAATGATTTTGGGTTTGCTAACACACGAACTTGAATTAATCTTTGGAGATTTTGGTACAAGTCCTAACTGTTGATCTCTAAGTTTTCTCAGTTCCATCTGGTACTTTGCTCTAAGCCATCTCAGTTCCTGCTGAATTTCCTGCTCATAATCACCCGGAAAGTCATCAGTTGATGCAGGAATCTTGGTACAAGAATGAGTACCCGATAAAGATTTGATCAAATTTCTTTCACAAGATATGGCTTCGGGCTCCGTTTCTCTCTTAGAAGTTGATTGATGTTCTTCATCAGTATGACTCTCTCCAGAGCCTAGTGAACTGCATCCAAGGCTTTCGTGGTGATCCCAAATTTCTGGAAAATGGAAACCATTGGCTCGGCCTGATAAAGTCGGATCATTTACACTTTCTGACGCATAATTCTCAGGTCCATCAACTTGATATGTGATTTCTTCGAACCGGCCATGCATAGCTGCACATCCATTTCCAGAACATTGTAGAATTTGCAAGTTCTTGGCTCCTGGATTATTTAACAGAAAGTTCATTAAGGAACCAGTTGAGGTGTGATTGGAGGCACAATTGTGGCAGAAATTTAAATTGGCAAACCGGGGAGTTTCTTCTATTCTTGGCCCTGGCTCCCATTCGGGTACCAGCGAAGCAATCTCTCCATCAATCATATCAGCTATTTTAGTCACATCTTGATCGGTTATATCCAGTTCTGCAACCATTTCAGTCGCAACACTTAATGCTGTGTCCGTTTCAATGTCAAATGGGAAATAGATGTTTCGGATGCGTCCTGCAAAGAGAAACAATAATGCTGATTTTTTGCTCCCACTTTCAAGTGAACAACTATCAAAATGACACTAAACATGATGTTTATTTATTATTTTTTTTTTTTTACCTTCTTTGTCTGAAATTCTGAGTCTTAAAAAGATGATACCGTCTTCTCTCCTCTTCCCTTTGATGGTTATATCAACATTAACAGGATGCTCATCATGTTCATCGTCATTGTATTCAAATAGTTCCATTCCACTTTGTTTGATGTCAGTTGAATGGAGCTCCCATTCATTTTGGGCTTCAAAGTTGACAACACCATTGGCGTAGCCATTGAAGGAGCTGTTACTAAATGATTTTCCTTCATAATCAAGTTCAAGATAAGGATGCCTTAACAAAGGGTCCATGTAATCTGTTTCTCTACGGCACTCTATCGATTTTAAATCCAATTCACAATCATCAATTTGGAGAAAAGGGTCATTCAAAAGCTCCCTCGCAGAGAGCCTTTGTGACACGGTGGCCAAGCATTTCTCAACAAATTGCCTCACCTCTGGATCTTTCACTTTGTACAAGGCATCTGGTTTTTTCCCCTAAAGCAATAAAGCATGTCAATTGAGAGAGAGAGAGAGAGAGAGAGAGAGAGAGAGAGAGAGAGGGGGGGAGGGAGGGGTACTTACAGAGATAACTTTCTTGTAGATCTGAGCAGGATGAGTGCATTCACTATAGGGATATTCAAAGGTGATCATTTCCAAGATGCACATCCCAAAAGAATAAATATCAACCAATTCATTGTACTCCTCGGCATATACTTCTGGAGCCATGAACTCTGGTGTCCCTAATTAACGTCAAAAAATAGATAAAAACTAACTCAATGATTTCCCTTAATTGTGTCAATTATCCAATCACTCACGCAGAAAGTTACAAATCATCACAAAAACTCATTTTACAACAGATAAAAGGGCATTATTAGTATGCCCCAACAAATTTTCAGCTCTAATATGTGAGTTCTATTTTAGGGAATTGAATTAAACACACCAACACAGTGAGCAGCATGGGATTTTCGAAGAATCGCCGCAAGGCCAAGATCACCGATTTTCACTTCCCCTTGGTTGCCATTGATAAAAATGTTGTCACACTTGAGATCTCTGTGGATGACTGGTGGGTCATGGCTATGAAGATAGAGAAGACCTTTCAAGATCTGTCTGCACCAATGCTTCACTGCTCTAATGTTGACTCTCTTGTGCTTTTGCCTATACCTACCCAAGCAGACAAAAAGGGAGACAACCCAGATTTCAAAACTATGAAATCTCCAATTGGGTATAATCAAAAGAGGAAACAAGGAAAAGATCAAGAAATCATGAAAAGTTTCATGGTACTTACTGTTTTAGAGTCCCAGAAGTGAACATTTCAGTGACAAAATTGATGTTCCTGTTTGCAGTATCAACCCAAGAAGTGTAAAACTTCATAATGTTGTGGTGTTTCAATGTCTTGAGCAAATGAATTTCACAGTAGAGCCTCTCAAGATCTTCAGGGCTTTGCAGGAAATCATAGAGTTTGACCTGGTTCCAAGCAACTTCAATCCCCTCATACTCATCAAATGCTCTATAACTGCATCAATCAACAACGTATGAAAACACATCAGAATGTTAAATCTATCATGTACACCACTTGCAAATTACTTCTAAAGACCCCAAAGATCCAAATTTTAAAAGAAACCTGAAACAGGAACTTTCACACATCTTCGAAAGCCCCAGAAACTTTCAAGTTGTGAAGAAATGTAAAATGGGCATTTGACAAATCCATATCAAATACCCATCAGGGAAGACCAGAAAAACTTCAAATTTGGAAGAAATCTTAAAATGGGTATGCTGTAAAATAGAAGAAGATAAGTTCTAAATTTACATACACTGTCTTTGAAGAGCCTTTGCCAAGGATTTCATTGTACTGCAACCAAAAAACATAGAAACAAAAACTCAGAACTCAAAATTCCAAGCAGAAACAAGAGAGAGAGAGAGAGAGAGAGAGAGAGAGAGTACTCTGCCATATCTTCCAGAGGGATCAAGTTCAACAAACTCAGAGTAACCTGGTTCAAGATGAGTAAGACCACTCATACTATTCCTCTAAAATCTATCTATCTTGATCTATCTATCCATCTATCTATTCTATATTGCTATAAATAATGTTTCCTTTTTTTCGCTCTTACGAGTTTTGTAGTTTTTTTTTTTGACTCACAGAAAGAGAGGTCATGAAATTGACCATGTAGGTGTGCGTGCGTATACCCCCAAATTATGTAGTCGTTTAATAACGCCATGTTAGGAAGAGATTTTTTTAATAATTTTTAAATTTTTTAATTAAAATATAATATAAAAAAATTAATATATTTATAATAATTTTTTAATTTTTTATAAAAATATCTGTGAAAAATAACGAGAAAAGAAAATTTTTTATTTTTGAATATAAATTGTTAATTTTTTAATTTTTTAAATAATTTTTTGACTTTTTGACTAAAAGAATTATTTGCGTAGGACTAAGAGAGTGGATTACCTTTGCCACCACGTGGTTAAGACTATTTATTTTTTTCCTCATTACTTACTTTAAAATTTGACACATAGATTACGGTATGATTACATAGAAATTAGAGGGCGCTGATTGAGGGCCCGAGGCTTCGGGGCTCGAATGCCCCGAAATGCCATTTTAGGTAAAAAAAAAAAAAAAAAAAAAGAAAAAAGAAAGAAAAAAAAAAACAGTTTCCAAAAATGGAAATTAGGGGTATTAGGGCCAACTTTTTTAGGGCCACCAATCATTTTCCTTGTTAACCAAAGACAAAATTACCTTAGATAAAAAGAAGATAAAATTATTTGATTGTATTTGACTTAATTTTTTGTTTAATAAAAATGATTTGGAATATAATTGATAGAAGCTTGTTTTGGGACGTTGGTTTTTAGTTACTTTTTTTGGTTTGTAATAAAAGTTAAAAGTTGACTTTTTAAAATTTTTTTTCATTTGGAAAGGTAGTTTTTAGCCAAGGGTAAAATTATAATTTTACCCCCTTATGAGTCAAAATATACTACATGGGTGAAGTTGTAATATTTTAAACTAAATAGGGATAGTTTGGTCATTTGATTATGATTTGACATCATAAACAAATATTAATCAAAAAGGTCAAAAGTCACTTTTTACCAACTTCCCAAATCATTTGTCTAAAAAAGCCAAAAGCTTGGTTAAAAGCTAAAATATCACTTTTTACCATCTTCCCAAAATAAACCAAAGTAGTGTTAGATATTGTGGTAAGTAGGTTAAAATTGTTAGAATTAAGATAAATTATGAAATTATATTATAAAAATAGCTGAGTTTAAAATAAAAACATTGAGGGCGAAAATTCAAAAAAATTGAGCTCGTTGCCATCCATAAGAAATTAATGGGTTTCAATCTCTCCACTTATGAGTAAGAGCTTGTTTGACATTGTCACACCCAAAATTTGGACATGATCGGTTGTGGCCTACATGGCCTTATCCCAAGGCACAAGAAACTTAAATACAAATTTATAATCATATAGAATAAATGTAACAATAATCCTGTAATAAATAAATCAAAACTCAATCCAGTAACATGTTACAAGTATAAACGGTCAAACCCAACCATAATCAATACCATTCAAACCATTAGGACACAAACAACCCATATAACAACATAATCCTAAATGAATCTCAATAAAAAAGTATGCATACAATTGACATAACAATCTATAAATAAAAATAAAAAATAAATATCCTAGAGGTCCATAAAATCGAGTCTCTACTAAGCCATGAATCCATTCTAAGTCTTTCTCTCACTTGAAAATGATAAATAACTAAGTCAGCTGATAGCTCAGTGAGTAGAAGTATGGATAGTAAAATACAATTTTGAAAACAGGGTTTAATTTCAAAATAAGATTGTACATAATAGAAATTAGATTTGCATACAGTTTTGATAAAAACAATCTGATTCACAAAAAAAAAAAAAAAAAAAATCACAATTCATCAATTAAAAATATTTATGTCTCTCAAGAACATAATAAGAGACGTTCTCCACTTAAAAATATACAATAGCATAATCATCATCATTATCTAGGTACCAAGCATAATAAGTAATATGTCACAAAGTTCTCAAAGCAATAAGCTTGTTGGATCTCATATCGAATCAAGAGTCATTATCGGGGTGGCAACTTGAGTCGTTTCTCTAAGACGATTTGGACGATTTGATTGTAGGTCACCTAACCTAGCCTAGCCTAGCTTAGGTTTGTTCCTTACAATTATTGAGCACTAGAATCATCACAGCCTATCCCGGATCTGTTCTCTAATAGCCAGAGTCACAACATACAGTGAAATAAATTCTCTGGACTTTTATATATATGGTCATAATAATTAATATAATTCAGTTTCGCAAAAAGTGACTGTCACTATTACAAACATGAGATCGTTTCAAATAATTTATCACATGTCAAGTTTACACATTTTTCAAAAATAATTTAGTTCCATTGATAATATAATAATTTTATTAAAACAATTTAATTATGAAATAACAATTTAATTTTTCAGTAGTTCAAGGTAAGAGAACATTTATAAAAATATGTAGCATGCATCTACTCACCTGACAACTACACAATATAATCCTCAAATAGAATACCGAAAGTCCAACTAATGTTATGAACTAAATTTGAAAACTACATGTCACTACTAATTCAAAAGTTTTAAAAAGAATAATAAACTAAGTAACCCTAAAATGCACTAATACGCTTCAACTTAACTCATAGTTACTCTTAAATAATACATAAATTCATGTTCTTCAATATCCAAAATTAATCAAGACATGGGTTTTGGGCGAAATTGAATTAAATGCTGGTTTGAGATAAAACAAAACTTTAAATAGATTTTCTCAATCTATTCACTAACCTTAAAAATTAAAAACCTACTTTACATTGATCAAAAAATTTCGAAACCCTTTAAATATCAACTACTATATCCTAAGTTTCAAACAATTGGTTTTACTTGATTTGCTTATCATAAGAATTATTTACTATTAATTGTATCTATGTAAGTCGCTTTCTGCAGCAGTCTAAAGAAAATGACGGTTCTCTTACATATAAGAGAAAACGACGCAAGGCAAAAAAATGTAAGAAACTAGACTCATAAGGATTTGAGGTGGCTGTTGTGCAGTCCAATGGGCCTATTTCGGGGGCCATTTCGATAATCCGATCTGTTCACATTTTAGAATACATCAAGTAAAATATATCTGTAAAAAATCAAATTAATCGGATATTGTTTACCCATTCATCCACTCATATTTGTATCTACAAAAATAAATAACAATTGTAATTTAAAGTATTAAAATGAATATGTGAGTGGATGAAAGGATAAACGATATTTAATTGACTTGATTTTTTGCAGGTATGCTCTACTTGATGTATCCTAAAATATGAATGGTTCGAATTATCGAAATGAGACCCGAAATGGGGCTACTGTGTACCTCGCACAACAGCCACTCCAAATCCCTCATAGACGATTCCAATGGCACTACTTTGATAGTTTTTACATTTGTACCTATTGAGAACAACTCTTCTGAAGTTATTGTTTTGTACTAATTTTTTGGACAAATTTAAATGCATTAGTTTATATAGATTTTAACTTTTAAAAATTATGAAAAAATTAAGTATGA
Source organism: Camellia sinensis (assembly GCF_055761805.1). NCBI lineage: Eukaryota > Viridiplantae > Streptophyta > Magnoliopsida > Ericales > Theaceae > Camellia > Camellia sinensis. The sequence goes on from NC_138962.1 coordinate 108,525,667, forward strand.
AACAATAACTGCAACCTCCCTTTTTTCTTTTTTTCTCTCAGAAGGATAAAAAAGAATGCCTGAGAGCACACCCAAAATTTTTTCTTAGCTGCAACCTCCCTTTTCTCTTTTTTTCTCTCAAACCCACTCTCATGCTGCTGCCATGGTATTCGTAGGGGGTGTTTGGCAATCAGACTCTTTTGAAAAATTAGCCCAAAAGCAAGCACTATAGCACATTTTTTCTGATTTTCATAAAAAAAAAAAAAAAAAAAAAAAAAAGGCTGCTGCCCGGACAGTGTTACATCAAGGGCAAAATGATTTTGCCCCTTTATATCAATTTTAAAAATAAAAAGTTAGGGATAAATCTGTCATTTTAAATTTAAACATCATTTCAACACATTTTCCAATACAACAACTCAACTAAAAATCCATCTCATCTTCCCAAACACAAAACTAAAATAGCCTATTAAAATAGCCAAAAAACTAAATAACCTACTAAAATAGCCACTTCCCAAACGAGGCCTTAAAAAAACTAAGGTTGCTTTATATATCTAAACCAAAAAGACTCTAAGTGTATTTTTTTGTTTTTATTTTAAGCTTGCTTTATGAATCTAAATTAAATAACATTATTTAATCAATTATACTTACTATTTTTTTTATACATATATCCTTAATCATTAATTATTTAGAGTTTAGACTTAATTAAAATATTCTTCAATAATATTTAATTTGCACTTAAAGATTCATTAGTAAAATATTTGAGATTTGTAAGATTAGTATAATTTATTTATTTATTTTCATTCATGTTCTAAAATAACAAATGTTATTTTAACACATTATCTTATTTGGGTCACACCACCTCTCTATCACACCACTTCAACCCTAACTCAAATTTCACATTTTTTCATAAAAATTCAAAAAGTATACTAATCTAACACTTTCTAAACAATTCCTAAACCTTATTTTTTTTTAATATATATATATATTTGTATAGTTATGATTTCTCTCTTACTTTAATTTTTTTTCTTCATAATTTATTGTGATTATCATAATATCATATATATATACATATAAACAATTTAATCAAAATTTATAAGGGTCGAACACTAATAAATTCAAAATATATATGTTTATACTTTATTGGTAAAGACAAGAAACAAGAGAGTTCACTACAACAAAAACACATTTTAGTGACACCATACTAGTGACATGTTCTTAAAAAATGTCACAAAAAGAATATTTTGTGTGGCATTTTTTAGAAAAATGTCATAGAGCCACAAACATACAAGGCTCTAGTGGCATTTCAATTAAAAAAGTGTCACTTCATTACAACAAAAATGTCACTATAACAAATTTACACTTTAGTGACACTACACTAGTGGCATGTTTTTAGAAAATGCCACAAAAATAAAAATTGGCATTAAATGTTTTAGAAAAATGCCACAGAACCACAAACATATAAGGCTCTAGTGGCATTTCAATAAAGAAATGTCACATCAATTTTATGGCATTTTATAAAATAATGATAAAACTATGTTTGTGACATTTACCAACAGATGCCACTAAACTTTAGTAGTAATGTCATTTTTTAAAAAATGTCAAGACACTAGGTAGGTGCAAATTACTTTTTATGGCACTTAGGTGAACAGTGTCATAAACAAATATTTTATAGCATTTTGAGAAATAACACTAAGCCAAAAACTTTTCAAGTTTATAATGGCATTTTTGAAAAAATAAAAAATGCCAATATATTTTCTAAATTTTTAAAATACAATAATTGATTAAAAATAAATAAATTAAACTCCATATACACTACAGGAAAAAGCACATTCGACGACTAAACTTCCTGACCAAAAAAAATTTGGTCGCCGAAAGTATAGCTTTCAGCGACCAAAACAGCATTAGTAGCCAAAAGTAAAGCTTTTTGGCGACTAAACAATTTTAATAGCCAAAAGTCTACAATTGGCGACTAAAACTAAGTTTGGTCACTGATTATATGGGTTTTAGTGACTAAAAAATTTTTAGTAGCCCAAAGTAAAGCTTTTTGGCGACTAAAAAAATTTAGTAGCCAAAAAAGGCTACAATTGACGACTAAAAATAAGTTTGGTCGCTGATTATATGGGTTTTACTGACTAAAAAAATTTTAGTAGCCAAAAGTAAAGTTTTTTGGTGACAAAAAAAATTTTAGTAGCCAAAAGTCTACAATTGGCGACTAAAAAATAAGTTTAGTCATCAAAAGTGGTCATTTTTAGTGCGGGAGAACTAAAATCTTAAGGCGGGAATTAAATTTTTTGGCGACCAAAATTTTGGTAGCTGAAAGTGCATCTTCGGCGACCAAATCCGATTTTGGTCCGTAAAAGTTAAGTTTTTTAGCAACTAAAAAATAATTAGAAGCCAAAAGTATAGAATTGGCGACTAAAAAATATTTTTAGTCGCCAAAGGTGGTCTTTTTTTATTTTGCTAATAAATAGTTTATTTTACATAAATTATGTTCAATAAAATAATTATGTTTATACATATACTTTTATATTAATATGGATGTATGTACTATATAAATAATATATGTTGCATATATAATCGTGTGATGCTATAGAGGTGTAGTGGGAAGAGTGTGGTGTATAAGGTTTATGGTGCGGGAGGTTGGCGGTTCGAGTCTTCGCAAGAGCAGATCAAATTATTCTACAACGAATTATCGTCACGAATGGCACTTGATAGCGTCACGAATAGTGCCTACCATGACATTAAAGTGTCACTGAAAGGTTTTAGTCTTGATGGTGTAATGACACTTATAAGTGTCACTAACTCTTTTTTTAATGGTGCTTGATAGTGCCACAAATAATATCTACCATGACATCAAAATGTCATTGAAAATTTTTAGCCATGATGGTGTAGTGACACTTGCAAGTATCTACCGTGACATTAGTATCTACCGTGGCACGGATACAAATGGTACTTGTTCAAAATGCCACAAGATTAAAAAATGTCATTAAACTAATAGTTTTGTGGCACTTTCAAATGTCACTAAACTAAGAAAATGTTGTAGTGGTTGTAAAAGAAGACAGTGATGGGCGCCAGATCAAAGCGGATTTTGAAATTATGGTCATGACCGTTGAGTTAGAAACCATTATAGTAGTACAACTTTAAAAAATCCTTTAAAAAACTCTTAAATAAATTTCTCATTATAGTTATTCATTTTGTTCACATATAAGGAACGACAACACTAGCGAAGGATTTTTGATCTTTGTGGCATTCCCGACCATGATTTTGCCTATGGTAGTGGTTGTCAGTAGTTTTCCGACGACTCTGATGTTGGAGAGACCTTTTTCGATGAGTCACCAAATCGAATTGAGCAAACTCAGAGAGCAAGACAGAGTAAGGCATCGTCGAATATTGTAAGTAACAACATAATAAGAAACAATGATATTGATGATCATGGTGAGTTTTGGTGGAATTGATTGAAATTTTGGAGTGAGAAAGAAGATAAAGAGAAAATAATTGAAATTTGAGAAAGAAGATGAAGATAGTTGAATATAAAGAATATGTACAAGTGGTTTGAGTTTACCATGAGAATTTTTTTTTTTTTTTTTTTTTCGAATTCAATGTGTATTGTCCTTATTAATAAATTTATATTAGGGTATAATAGAAACTAAAAATTCAAAATTTTAATTAGGCGTACTGAGTTAGTATTTGGGTGTAAATAGAATCACCCTATAAACGATGATCGTGATAACATTACTTATTCACATCTATATTATTATATTAAGTGAAAATTAGACTTTGGTGTCCAAATCTTTACTTGTTTTTCTTTATGTCACACGTCTCACATTTTTTTATTAAAAAAAAATAAAAAATAAAAAATATAAAGAGTGACTCAAATTTTGGACCTCAGATCTATTGAAGAAGATTATTACCACTAAATAATACACAATATATAATAAATATTTTATTTTATTTTTATTTATTTAAATTACACCAGCATTAAGTGTGCAGAGTGCTAATTACTTATTATGGAGAGAGGGAGAGAGAGTTAAAAAAGGGGCAGTAGGACAAAGTTTCACAAGTTGGCCACAGTTTTTAGACCCACGCACTCTGAAAGTGACAAATGAGAGAGAAGAGCGAGACTAGTTTCTATCTCTAGTTTGTTACAAAAGAAAAGTCTTACAAAATAACAAAATTTTATTAAAACCTAAATATATAAATAAGATTTATGTTATGTATATCTAGTAACTTTAAATATAAATCATATATTTTATTTTCATAAAAAAATTGCAAATAAATTTTTATAATACCTAAAATTATTATTACAACAAATCAAACTAACATAAATATAGCAGCAAATTTTATGGTGTGCACTTTCTTTGTTAGTATATTATTCTATGTTAGTGTATATCAGCTGTTAGTAGGGTATATTTCTTTTCCTTTTACTTTATTTTATTAGTGCACCTTTCGGCTCCTCTCCTATATAGAGGAGTTCAACTGAACCTTTGTAATAATCAATCAATACAATTCAATACAATACAGTTCTTTCTCTTTCTTTATACATAAAACTAATATGGTATCAGAGCTATAGGTTAACTCTAGGTGATCTTCACCTTCCGGCGGGCGGCAACCTTGCCTTCACCGCCCGCCGGACCCCAACCGTGCCAATTGAAACCTCCAACACATACCTCCTCTCCTTTCACCTTGGTCTCTGCAACCTCACTCTGTAAAATCATCACCTCCATCGGCGTCGTCCAAGTCGGCAACGGCAGCCGCAGCAGCACCGTTCTCTTCCTCATTCTTCTCTCTCTACCCGCCGGAAATTGAGACTCCAAAGGTAACCAACTCCTAAGAGCCCTGTTCTGCTCCAAAATTCTGTTCTTACACCTCTGCCCCGTATACCTCACTTGGGGTTTCTAAGGACAATAATCAACAACAACCCAGCAACAACAACAACCCAGCTTTCTCTCTCTACCAACAACAACAACAACCCAGTAAGAGCAATACCTTCCTCACCATGGCCTGCATCCTCGCCGCCTACCTCCACTTCCCAACAATTCACAAACAAATTCACAACAGCTTCAGAGACCTATCCGCCACCGAAATTCACGTTCCGGGTTTGCCCCCAATTCGAGCTGTACACATGCCTGAGCCTGTACTCGCCCGAGACGACCCGGCTTATCATGACATACTCTATTTCTCTTCTCATCTACCCAAATCAACTGGAATCATAGTCAACACATTCGAAGATCTCGAGCCAATACCCATTAACGCAATCGCAGATGGGTTGTGCGTCGTTGATTCCCCAACTCCTCCGATTCACTACATCGGTCCGTTGATTGCTGAACCTGAGAACAGATCTAGGGACCCCAAGTGTTTGAAATGGCTCGATTCGCAGCCGAAACGGAGCGTGGTGTTCTTGTGTTTCGGTAGCAGAGGATCGTTCTCGGCGGAGCAGGTGAGGGAGATAGGTAAAGGGTTGGAGAGAAGTGGCCATAGACTTTTGGGGTGTTGACGACCACTGTCTCGGGTTTGGGGTATTGAAGAACCAAAAAAAAAAAAAAAAAAAAAAAAAAAAAAAAAAAAAAAAACACACAACCAGATACACATGCACTCCACCCACTCCCTCTCTCTCTCTCGTCTCTTTTTCTCTCCCCCATGCTCCCTTTAATCATCTCCATCCTTTTTCTTAATTTATTCCACCCATGTTACACTTTTCTTTTCTTTTTAATATCTATATATATTTTTTTTATAATATATTTTCTCTATCCCTACCTTTGTTCCCTACCTTTGTTCGTGAGCATCACCTTTTTCCCCTTCTCTTCTTATTATTATTTTTTTTTTATTTTTATATTCCACCTCTCACAATGTTTTTCATATCACCCATCCGGCGCACATGGGCCTGAGTCAAAAAAAAAAAAAAAAAAAACAAAAAACAAACAAACAAACAAAAGACACAGAGAAAGATCTGCACACCAAACTCATTTTATTCATGTCGGGGCTCACCCCGATCACCATGTTTCCACATACAAAAAAAAAAAAAAAAAAAAAAAAAAAAAAATACAAACAAACAACCACATTCACAGGTGGGATTTTTCTTCTCTACTCTGCCGCCGGTCTCTTCTTCTTGCCTCCGTCTTGGGCGGCCCTTGACGGTGTTGCCTCCGTGTTTCCCACTCCACTGGGCACGGTCACTCCACCATACTCCTCTACTGCAGCATATGGCGGACCTCCAAATCGGAACATCACGGTGGCCTTCCGCTTCAGCTCCTTGTTTTCTGCCCTTAGCACGCTTATCTCTGCTCGCGCATCCTTATACATGCGTTGGAGCAGAGCCAGCTGGGAGTTTAACTGCTGCACCTCATTTGTCCTACTCTGCAGCCGGTGCGACAGATTTGTGACCGCCGTCATGGACTCCACACATGCCTTCAACGTATACTGATTAGCCTCCACATCCGTTTGCACTGCCATTTTTTGCTCCACCGACTGCATCGGAAAGTTCAACGGAGCAAACCCAGTGGTGTTTGGTTGAGGTTCACGGGACACCGCACCAGTTCTCTCTCCTGTGGACTCGTTCAGGTCGGGAAAGAGAGTGAGCAGCCCACGGGACGACGAAGCCATTTTCTGGGCAACCAAGTGTTATAGAATATCTCTCGCAACAGAGTGTTACAGACACTCTCTCTCAGCACAATGAAGAGTTTTTCAGAGTTTTTTTTAGCGGGTTTTCTGCCTCAGCCTCAGCCTCCGCTTCGATTTATAAAGACCTTGACGCCGAGGCAACCACGCGCATCGCGCGCCTCTTGACGCCAGACACACGGGCACGCCAGCCAAGGCCCTCACGTGCCTCGCCATCATATTTGGCACGCCTTTTGATGCATCGGGCACGCCTTTTGATGGCACGCCTTTTGACAAATTGGGCACACCTTTTGAGGGCACGACTTTTGAGGGCTCGATATCTACATCCATGTATATTTTTTGGGCAGCCTCTATACACACTCATACAGTGTCTTCTACACCGGTCAGCTTTATCAATCCCTTTGTTTCAACCTCAAATAGGTTTCTATCTTCACACCTATTTGAGTTTGAGGGGGGGTTATACACAGTATCATGTATAAGTCGCTCATGGCGCACTCCCTAAGTCGCCCCCTTGGTGCACCACCACAACCTCTGCTACAACGGTCCGACATGACCCCATAAACTGTCCCGACATTGATTCCGGTCAGCTTCTACTACGGTCCGACATGACCCCATAAACTGTCGCGACATTGATTCCGGTCAGCTTCTACAAACAACGGTCTGACACGACCACACAGTGTCTGCTACAACGGTCCGACATGACCCCGTAAACTGTCTTCTACACCGGTCCGACATGACCCCGTAAACTGTCTTCTACATCGGTCCGACATGACCCCATAAACTGTCTTCTACATCGGTCTGACACGACCACACAGTGTCTGCTACATCAGTCCAGCATGACCCCGTAAACTGTCCTGCTACATCGGTCCGACATGATCTCGTAAACTGTTCTTCTACAACGGTCCGACATGACCCCGTAAACTGTCTGCTACAACGGTCCGACATGACCCCGTAAACTGTCTGCTACAACGGTCCGACACGACCATACCGTGTCTTCTACAACGGTTTGATACCACCATACAGTGTCTCATATCCACTTTTATTTGTCAGTTTATTTTTTTTCCTGTTTTGTTACTCTCTTCAAACTCAAGTTGGTTAGTACCTATCCTCCTTGAGTTTGAGGGGGGCTGTTAGTATATTATTCTATGTTAGTGTATATCAGCTGTTAGTAGGGTATATTTCTTTTCCTTTTACTTTATTTTATTAGTGCACCTTTCGGCTCCTCTCCTATATAGAGGAGTTCAACTGAACCTTTGTAATAATCAATCAATACAATTCAATACAATACAGTTCTTTCTCTTTCTTTATACATAAAACTAATATTCTTAAAAGTATATATGATATTAAATATACAATTATGTAATAATTCAATTATTTTGTATCAGTGAGTTGCAATTGCGAAATAACTCCATACACATTAAATAGTTATTATAATAAATGTGCATCATACATACACACTTTTTAAAGAAATGAGGTAAACTATGGAAAATTAACAATAATGATAGAGATCACTAATTTTGGAGTTCTAAAAAGACCACTAATGACATGACACTCAATAAAAAAAGAAAAAAAATACAACACCAAGGCCAAAATATCAAATCATTCATGGTTTACCGTCAAACAAATAATATACAACAAATTGTCAAACAATAGATAAAAAATCATCAAATAATTTATATATATTGACGCATCATTTTACAAAAATCTGTATGTAATTAACTCTGACATAATACAGGCGAATAAACTACACAATATCGATGACTACACAAATTGACGAAGAGACTTTAGTTTATGTATAACAATGGCAAAAAAATGATTGTTCATTGCCGGTTTACCGTCATCTCTATTATTGGTCTACATGTATAACTAACATTTTCTTCAAAATATTTTTTTCATGGTAAGACTTGATTGTAAAATAATGGTGACGGAAGATCTTTGATTAAGTGAATCTCTCACATTGAGGTAAAGAAAATATTAAGAATAATAATTCTTTATATTTATATACAGTTTTTTTTTTTAAATATATATATATATATCATAGATGAAGTATATCTAATAATAATTTTCCCTTTCCTAAATATATAGTATAATATATATATATATATATATATATATATATATATATATAATAAAAGTTTATAAGGGTAAACTAATCTACATCATACTTCTAAGGGTCATTCTAAATGCACACCATACAAACTCTTAGGACGCACCAATCTCTTAGTTCACACCACACTTTTTTCAATTATTTGATTTTTTCTCATTTCACACCATCAATTTTGAAAAATCCCAAAATACCCTCATCTTCTCCAACACTCTCAAACCCTATTTACCAACTGCCGCCACCTCTATCCTAGACCTCGTCGTCTTCCTCTTCAGCCTCGTTTTCTTTCCATCGCCATCGTCATCCTCATCACACCCATGAACCTTCTCTTTCTCTCTCTCTCTCTCTCTCGTCGCACAGTGTGGTTGTGATAGTGGTAGGGGGCTACGATGGTGGCCGAAGAGGAAAGTCGTGGTGGTGGTGGTAGCTCAGGTACATCCGGCGGAAGTGAAAAGCTGGTGGAATCGACATTCGTAGCCACCACAACCGTCATAGCCTAATACATTCTTCTTCTGCTTACTTTCTAGATCTGGCTTTTCCAGATCTCACTTTCTTTATTGGTGATGGCGGTGGAGATTGCTAGTGATAGTGGTAGCCGGCGGTAAAGACCAAACTGTGATGGTAGCTGGAGAGGACGTCGTGATGGTGGTGGTTTGGGACGGCAGCTGGAGCTGACAAAGGCTAGTCTAGTGGCTGGTGGTAATGATGATGATGGAGTGAATTGAGAGATCAGGTTTAGAAATTTGTCTAAAAAAATAGTTTTAGTGTGAGTTAAAATTGTAATAAAAAAAATTTACGAATGGTATGTACGGAGAGTATTAAAGGTGTGTAAATAAAATTATCATATTTTTAATATGAGAAAATGACCTATTAAAATATAAATTAATTCAAATGTATGGAATTGCATAGAACCGAAGACTACTTGGTGGACTTATTGAGTTATAAATTCTCTAAATGAGATTTATAAATAAATCTCTCAAAATTATAAACATTTATTAAAATCAATATCTAAAGGCATCATTTGAAAATTTTACTTTAGGCAACTAAAAAAGTTTTGCCACCCCTCACAGTGGAGAGGGAGGAGAAAGAAGACAATGAAGGGAGAGCATTTTATTTATTTATTTATTTATTCTTAAGCAGAACGATGCCACTTTGCATTACGGCAAGAGTACTTCTCTTTGGAGTACTGCAGATGATTCAGACTCTTGTTGGAGATGATCCATGTGAATGCCTAATCTTTCTTGGGAAAAGAAAAAAAAAAAAGGAAAATGTGATATGCATGTTAAAAAAAATGGGAGAGGTTGTGATAGTCTTACAATCAAATGAAGAACAAGAGAAGTTTGAAAGTTTCTTTTATTTATTTATTAATAATATATAAAGTCAAATTTTTAAATTGATATATAGGTCTACCTAATTGTAGATTATATAACCACTACTGATCAAAAGTTCCATGGTAGTAACTGATGTCCATTCATTGATGAGTTAAGCATAATTGCCAAAAATCTCATGTTATGTTGTGCATTCCCACATGCCATAGATTTAATTATCTTAATAATTGCCAATCATATACGTGTTGAATTCACAACATTTCTCAAGAGTCTGTTCAATATGAATGCAGAAAAATTCAAAGGTGTTGGTCGACCGATAAAGACTTAAGAATAACATTTAAAATTTTGAGTTTGAATTTTCTTATGAGTCACTGGAGATTTATCTGGTCGTTAATTTCAGTGTCTCTAAAGATTAGTTTTCGACTGTCTAAATATGAGATAACTCAGATCCAATAGAGTTAAGCTCGGCGGGAAATACCTGATATTATCACAAAAAAAAAAAAAAAAACACAAAACAAAACGAAAAAAAAAAAAACAAAACAAAAAATAATAAAAAGTGCAAACAAATTACGCGTTAATGTCGTACAAACTTGATTTTGGTTTTCGTGTTAGCTTATATGATAAACGTAAGATACATAACAGAAGTTATCATTTTTCAAACCATCTAGTTTGACTTGCATTATTTGATTCCAATGGTCAAAAAAATTACATAAAATAAAGAATTTGAGATTGAAAACAAAACCAAAGCGCTTGTTTAATAATTAGGTTGCTCGAAGTTGGAAGAAATCAACTTGGAATGGGATGGAAAAACATCACATTCATGATCACAATGAAACATTATTATATGCAAGAAGGGTACCTGGTTTCTTTGTAGCTGGTTTCTTTTTCAGTGGATTGAATGAGAAAATCACAACGAAATCCCATGAAAACGACAGATGAAGTTGTTGATGTATAGTATTATAATTAAGGAAATTGCTTAAGACTCTAGCTTGATTGGGTGAATTATAGTGTATATATGATTGGATTTTTTAATTTACGGGGCTCATATTCTAGTGTGTAGTTGCAATTTTTGTTATCCGTATTAAATTTTATTGTACATTATATCCAATAAAATTGACAGATTTTTTTTAGCCAACAACTAATAACACATCCCGTTTGGGAATAGATTATTTTCGTTGATTTTTTTTTTAAAGTTTTTACAAAATATGTGTAGAAAAGTAAAGAGAGTGATGTGATAACTTATACTGATTTTTTGATTTTTTAGCTAAAATCTCAAGTCCATAAATAATTGAGAGTATACATTTCCATATCCATTGCAAAACAAATATGGACAAGAAGAGATTATTTATCTCACTAATTCATTTGGATAATCAAATTTTATACTAATCTTATAGATTATTAATTCCTTCACTATTAATCTTGTGAATCAAATTAGTCCTCAAAACACGACTTCTAAATTTGTCTCTAATGATATGAATTGTTTCATCTTACATGCTAATTTGTTTAAAAATCAACCAAGATCTAATCTCCTAACACATCATTAGGGGAAAATATATGGATAATATTTTACAAATTTCTTATATTATTATTCTGTAATTAATACTGAGAAGCCAACAGAGTTACCAAGATGATATAAAGGCTTGAATCCAAATATCAAACATGTGCGCACTTAAATTTGTATAACCTTTTTGTTTAGCGAATATACAATTAGGTTTTGATAAACCTTGTTAAATTAATTAAATGTGCAAAAGTAACTTTAAGCTTGTTTAATAAATAATCCAAGTAAAAGCCGTACTTTCTCCACAAACCCAATATATATGTATATTATAAATAAAATAATAACAATGTCCATGATCAATTATTTGGGCAAGAGAAGCATTGGTGGCCGTTAATCCCTTTGATCTTCTAGAAGGCAGCAGAGGGCATGACGAAACTAGTCAGCATGCATTAAGGACAGTGAATTAACAATTTTATTATTGTGTAATTAATTCCACATACATATTTTATCAAATTCTTTGTTTCCATTGACTTTCATTATTAAAAATTTTAGCGTGTTTGTAGTTACACTCCTACTTGATTCAGACATTTTGGACATGGATGATAGATAGAGAAGTGATTCACAGCAAATAATTTTCATATAATAACTAAAATGAAAGGGTATTATGTGATTAATTTTTTTTTTTATTATTTAAAAAACTAATAACAATTAATGACCAAACAGTTGATTGGTAATTTGGCATCTCGTAATTTTTGTACAAGGATACTGGGAATGTAACGTTCCAAAATAATAATAACCCGCCTCATGACATTCAAAGGAAAGGCAGGAACTTACGTAATATTAATATTTCATTGATATCTTTTTACCAAACAAAAAATGACATGCATATATAGATTCATAAATTCTAAACCCTAAATCTATAACATATGACATGTGTGAGTGAACTAGAACAAAAGAAAGTACAAATAAGCTCATACCTCAATGGCTACATCTTTCCAAGTCGATACTTGAGAACAACAAAATGAGTTGAACTCCATACATATAAAGCTTAAGACTTGTACAACAAATATTTATATAAAAGAAACAAAAAGAAACCTTCAGATCCAAAGTTCTCCCAAGCTACGTCCTTGGTGGAGATATGTAATCAACACCTGAAAGTTGTTTTATACGTAGGGTGAGGTAAAGCTCAGTAAGGATACTTGAACATAATGTATGAAACTTAACAAAATCAAATGATGAATGCATATGCATGCCATTTGTCAAAAACGTTACACATTCTTTGTCAAAGTAATGCAATGCCATAGTTATATATATAAATCAATACTTTTTAAAATAAAAAAGCAGGGTAGTAAATACAAAACACTAAGAATCTCTAGGTACATGTCTGCCAGTATGCTATATAAGCACTACCAAAGCTATTTTACCGGTGTTAACTGGAAGGATCGGCGTCTAACTGCGCGAGTTTCTGGACTTTCACCAAGTACACATAAACTAACATAATAAAACCACAACTACACTCCTTAACCAAATTCACCAAGGTATACACCATTTTTTTTTTCTCAAAACGATATATTTTCAATGTTTAAGTATGAAATAATGCTCAATGCAAGATGTATGAGTGGTTGGTTTCAATAAACCTAATCCACATGCAATTTCTACAACAATCAAAGCTATCCTCCATTAATAACCCAAAACAGATATCTCTATACAATTGATAAATTTCCAACAACAATATATAAATTCTGTTAGGTTTTATTCTTGGCAATCCCGTTTGACAAAACTCCTTTCAGTTGTATTTATTTTCGCACATTTATTCAGTGAGGCTATGAGTGTTTAGATGCGAATCCAACCCGAATTGAGCCTTTCAGAGAAGTTTGTGATGCAAATATTTTTCAAGATTGCCACTTCGCTGATTATTACGGGGGTCGAGCTGCCCGGTCAGCTCGTGGCCCGAAGCAAAATGCAAAAATGCATTCAAAGTTGCCTGTTCGATCATGTTATATTTTTCCAGTTTTTCCATTTTTGGCCTTCCCGCTCGAGCGGGGAAAGTGACGCTCGAGCGGGGATTGGAAGCTCTCAGCATCTCTGCAGTCGCCTGAAAAAATACTGGATGGTGTGATTTGCCGCTCGAGCGGCAAAACCGACGCTCGAGCGTGAAGCCTGTATGAAATCACAGAATTTGAAGTCTCCGCTCGAGCGGGGCAAAGGGCGCTCGAGCGGACCGCGCGATCCCAGATTTCCAGATTTGATTAAAGAGTTGGTTTTCTTTTGAAATTAGGATTGCTTTGCTTTTCTATAAATAATTGGTTTTCTCCCAACACTAGAAAAACTTCTCCAGATCTTCTTTTTGGTTTCTAGGGTTTATATCTGGGGATACTTTGGGAGTTTTCTTTGATGTTTTATTGAGTATTCAACTCATGTTCTAAAGAGAGTACATCAAAGGTTGTGTTTTGTTCTACAAAAGAAAGTGTTGTTCTTCAGTTGTGTATTCTGAAGAATTCGAGCCTGAAGCTTTGGTGGAATCCGGAGTGGCTCATCAGAAAGACAATTCCGTGGTGAAGATGGGGCTGGAAGAGGCACATAAAGGTTGGTTCAATTAGGCGTTGTGGATTCGCTAGGTAATTGAGAGTATACCTGTGTAATTCCTTTAATTCTTCTTAGTGGATTGTCTTGTGGCTGTTGCCCGTGGTTTTTTTGATCACAGTTGGAGGTGTCCAATTGTGGTTTTTTCCACGTTAAATCACTGTGTCTCTTTGTCTTGATTGTTTGATTGTTTGATTGGGATTGTTATATTCTGCTTAAAATTGATACATAATCACAAATCAACATCTAGGGGATTTCTAGATTCTTCAAATTCAAATCCCAAAATGAGAGTGATAATACATATCCAACTCTACTCTCATCATCAATAGCTACATTCATTTTACCTTTTTAACACTCAACATCTTTCATCTTCATAGGCCAATCACTAATGATTTCCAACAAAATCTCATTTTCTTTAAAAATACACATTTAAAGGAGAAATTTTTAACATTTCAACACAACTTAACCATAATTTCATTCCCACAACATTCCTCAAGAACCCATTTGAAAACCCCTTTAGTTATTTATTTTTTATTTTTATTTTTTTCATTTCAAAAACCAAACCATAAATCAGAACCGTAACTCCAAATCATAATATTCTACAAGGAATACATAACAAAGCTAAGAATTATATGGAAAGGTTGAAGAAATCTTTACCTCAAGACTATAAGAGTTAACAAACAAGACACAAGATTTGACGAAGCCGAAACTTGAACTTTCTTCGATCAAAATGACCACCTCTACGAGCTCTACACTTTTTATTTGAGTGTTTAGGTAAGAACTAAAGGGAGAGAGTGAAGAAATGTTTTAGAGAGAGAGAGAGAGAGAGAGAGAGAAAGCAAAAAGTGACAGAAAAAGACATTTCCCTGATCTATATACTCATAGACTGGTTGAGCAACCAAACTACTGCTCAAGCGTCAGACACAAGAAGTGACACCGTTCAAGTGACCAAAACATGGCTCGAGTGCACAATGACCCCCTCCCAGAAGTTTTGCAGACTATAGAAGACCGTTCGAGCGAAGGAAGGACCGCTCGAGCGAAGATCATGCTGCTTCCAGTAGTTTTGCAGACCTATAAAAGTACTGAGAGAACTCAAAAACCACTCGAGCGCAAGAAAGACCGCTCGAGTGAACCTAAAGAAATTAGACACGAATTCCCTTGAAAAACGAACTACCAACCTATTTACAACAAAATCAACAACTCCAAAAACTAAATTTAAAAACAACAAGACAAGAAGGAGTATAGACAACGATAAAGATTATCAGATCCCGAATCCAAGAATATGAAAGTGTCGGTCTAACCCAAGCCGTTATAATATTTTCTCCTCAAGAAATTTCGTTCCCAAAATTTAAATCAAAACAATAATCACCGTGATCTAATCTCATTGACAATCCATACTAGTAACAATCATAAAACAATGCCATTCAGCACAAAATATTACCATTCGAATCTCCAAAACACTTACAATGTTTATATATATATATATATATATATATTACAACACAATGAAATTTCAATACAAAACTCAAATATCAACAAACAGGTCTGGATACTTCTCACGAACTTCAGCCTCACGTTCCTAAGTCGTCTTCTCAACTCCATGGTATTGCCATAACACCTTAACCAATAGGATAGTCTTGCCCCTCAAGACTTGATTCCGAGTATCTAACACCTGAACCAGCCTCTCTTCATACGAGGTATCCTTATCTATCTCTAATTTGCTCCAATCCAGCACGTGTAAAGGATCAGATTCGTATTTTCGGAGCATACAGATAAGGAACACGTCATGAATTCTGAAAAGTTTGAGTAGCAAGACCAAACGGTAAGCTACCTTCCCAATTCGCTCTAGAATCTTAAAGGGCCCAATGAACATAGGAGAAAACTTCCCACTCTTCCCAAATCTAATCAAACCCCATCTTGGCGAGATCTTAAGAAATACGTGATAGCCCACATCAAAAGGCAAAGGTCTCCTTCTTCAGTCAGCAAAGCTCTTTGAGCCGAAACTAACCTCTTACGGATAAGTGCATTCTTCTCCGTCATTTTCTAGACTAATTTGAGACCTAACATAGGTGTGTCACCCGCCTTCGCCCAACACATAGGAGATCTACACGGTTGGCCATACAAGGCCTTAAAAGGTGTCGTACCAATATTTACCTAAAAACTATTTTTTTTAATAGGCAAATTCCACCAAAGGCAAATGCCTCTCCCACAACCCCTTAAAATCGAGAGTGCAAGCCCGAAACATGTCCTCTAAAATCTGAATGGTGCACTTAGATTACCCATCAGTTTCAGGATTATAGGTGGCACTTAAAGTCAACCTAGTGCCCAAAGCACCCTGTAGGCTCTACCACAACCGAGCTGTAAAACACGAATCCTTATTCGAGATGATAGTCACTGGAACCCTGTGAAATCACACTAGATCTCTAACATGCAGATCGGCAAGGTAGTCTACCAAATCACTCGTGCGTATAGGTATAAAGTGTGTAGATTTGGTTAACCAATCAACTACTACCCACACGGCATCATTACCCCGTTGAGTCATCGGAAGACCCACAACAAAATCCATCGTGACATGCTCCCATTTCCACCCGGCTATAGGTAAAGGTTGTAACAAACTCGCTGGTCACTGATACTTGGCCTTTACTTGTTGACAAGTAAGGCACCTTGAAACAAACAAGGCTACATCTCTCTTCATTACCCTCCACCAAAACTGGCGACTAAAGTTGTGATGTATTTTCGTGCCTTCCGAATTTACCACAAGGCGTGAATAGTAGAACTCTTGGAGTACTTCCTCTTTACATGACTCTGGCACAAAAAGGCGGTTTAGATATCTTACACTCGAGTTCAAATGGACATTTAAGCCCGTCTCTACCTTTCCACTGGATATTTTCCCCTGGATAGTCTCCACTTTGTGATCACATTGTTGTGACTCTATAACCTAGCTAACTAAGGTAGGTTACGCAACTGCAGTAAATCAAGTCAAATTCGTTGCCCAACATCTCCCATTCCCGGATGATAAATACTCGTTACTTTGTTCATGAATTTTCTACTCAAAGTATCGGCCACTACATTGGCCTTCCTCGGATGATAATGCAACTCAAAATCATAGTCCTCTATAAAACTCCATCAATCTCCTTTGCCTCAAATTCAAGTTCTTTTGTGAGAATAGATATTTCAAACTCTTGTAATCGGAAAACACCTCAAATCTCTCATCGTATAGGTAATGCCTCCAAATTTCTAACGAAAATATCACTGCCGCTAGCTCTAAGTCATGCGTATTATAGTTTTTCTCGTGTGTTTTCAACTGCCAGTGAACCATAGGATACCACTTTCCTTTCCTACATCAATACACAACCAAAAAAATTTCTGAGATGCATCACAATAAACTAAATAACCCAAACCCCTTTCCGGAATGATCAAAACTGGAGCAATGGTGAGTCTGACCTTGAGCTCTTGGAATGACTTTTTGCAAGTCTTACTCCACACAAATTTAACCCATTTCCTTGTCAATTTAGTTAATAGTAAAGCTAATCTAGCATTTCTTGGTAATACCCGGCTAAGCCTAAGAAACTTTGGATCTCAAAGGCGTTCTTAGGTTGTTCCTAATCTTACACTGCGTCTAATTTAGATGAATCTACAGTCACCCCTTTCCTGGATACCACATGGCCTAAGAACTTATCTTCGTTGAGCCAAAATTCATACTTTCCGAACTTAGCATATAACCAGTGTGCTCTAAGCAATTCAAGTACAACCCATAAGTGTTTCCCATGTTCCTCCTCAGAGGGTGAGTAGACTAAGATGTCCTTAACGAAGACAACCATGAATCGATCTAAGAACTCATGAAAGACTTGATTCATCAAGTCCATAAATGAAGCCGGTGCATTGGTCAGCCCAAAAGGCATCACTAAGAACTCGTAATGGGTATACAGTGTGTAAAATGTCATTTTTTGAATATCCTCTTCATTTACCCTTAACTAGTGATACTTTGATCTCAAATCAATTTTTGAAAAACAACGCGACCCCTTTAATTGGTCAAACAGATCACCTATTCGCAGTAATGGATATTTGTTCTTAACAGTTACCCGATTTAACTTTCGATAATCGATGCACAGTCATCTTTTTTCGTTGCAAAGAGAGCTGGTGCTTTCCAAGGTGATGTACTAGGGTGAATGAAGCCATTATCTAACAAATCCTGAAGCTACGCCTTCAACTCGCATAACTTGGCTGGTGCAAACCTGTATGGTGCCATGGAAATCAAAGCTATGCCTAACGCTAAGTCAATAGAGAATTGGTGGTAACTTTGTGAGATCTTCCGGAAAAACATCTGGATACTCTCGAACTACTCTCGACCATTCACCCTGAACTGTACTACCCTTATTAACTACCGAGATGGCCAAAAAGAAAACTCAACTTTCCTCAACCCTTAAGGTTATACAACGGAGTAGTAGAACTACTACCCTAGTCATACATAAAGTAGAAACACCCTCTTGATGGTGTGCACACTGATACTCTCCTACAAAGGTAGTCTATCGAAGCCCGGTAATAAGTCAACCAATCTATATCTAGAATTACGTCAAAAACATGTATATCAAGAACAACAAAATCGAAAAAGAGTCGACGATCTGCGACCTCAATCTCATAAAAGCGACATACTCGACCCAATGCCACTCTACCCCTAATAGGTGTCTCAACCAATAAAGGAGACTCCAACAGCACAAACTCCAATCCTAAAGTGGATGCAAAAGAAGACGATATAAAAGAATGAGATGCACTAGTATCAATTAAAACATTGACAATAGAATTGAATAACAAAAGGTAATGGCAACTAATCCAGCGTTGTAACAACATACACATGACCTGAAGGCCTCTAATCTACCTGCTCACCCCTTGGAACATAGGCCTGATATACAGATTACGCCGAAGTGGCTCCTTGATTGGCCCTCGAGGCCTGTGTTGACTATGTTGGCTGATGACTTAATGTCTGCCTCGAACCAAAGGCATCAGATGTGCGACCAGATTGAGGGTTAAACCTCCTCAAGTGCCATGACCACCCATATTGATAACAAGTAGGCGGCTGACCTCTCCACTAACCTCTTCAGTTTTACACAATTGAGGGAGAAGGGGAGATGAGGAGCCTTTCTGCAATAAATGTAGAATTCAATTTCTGCAAAACTGAAGAAGCAATGCACAGAAAACTGATAGTGTGAATCACCATCTTAAGTGTAAAGGTTACACACAATATAGATATGTGTGTATATTTGCAGCCACCACATAAACTTAGTCCAAAAAGATTAGGTTGGTAAACCACCAATCCGACTAAGCCCAAACCTAGCCCATTTCAACAAGCCTTGCGAGAATAATTGATTTTTTGGTAGTGACTTTAGTTTTTTTAATCTAACGTGGATACTTCCCAAGCTTGGCCTCTATTAAAAAGAAGAAGAAGAAGAAAAATATCAAACAAAATCTAAAATTATAATACTAAATAGAAGTTAAAATATAGTAAAATATCAAATTAAGGGGTTGTTGGACAACTTGGCTTCTACACAAGGAAAACCAAAAAACTAAAATAAAGTCATAGAGTTACTAAAAAATAAAAAATAATAATAATACTAAAAGATAAAGTCAAACACCAATGTTTGGTAGAATTTTAGAATTATAATTTGAGAATAGAGTTGTATTTTGAGTTTGTGAGTTTTGGAATAATAATTTGAAAAGAGAAATTTTGTTTGGTTATGAGTCCTGAAAAGAATTTTGAATTTTTGATGTGATATATGAAATGAGAAAAGTTGTTTGGTTGTAACTCAATTAAAAACTAATAACTCACAACCAAACATACAACTCAAAACTCTATTGAAAATTCTAATAAAAACTCATAACCAAACTCTTTTTAAAATACAATTCAAAAAATTAATTTGTCATTTTGGTCTAAAAAACAATTTCTATATTTAAAAAATATCAAAAACAAATATAATTTTTTTTCCCAAATAACAGGTGGCGATTGACAATTGCAAAAAAAAAGTACTGATTTGGTCAACCGGCCGGACATCCAGTGTTCGGGCGGACGACTGGGTAGACAAAAAATTCAGAAATTGTCCGTTTTGGCAAACATGTTTTGAAAATTTATTTTGAAATTAATTTGTAATCATGATTTGAAAAATCAAACCAAACATAGCATTAGAATATAAGGATGAAATTAATTTTAGAAAACTCTGCCAAACACCATTCAACAAAAAAGTCATTCCCAAACAAACCCCTTGTACAAAATCCAAAAGCTAAAAAATTACTTAAAAAAAAGTCAAATTTCAAAACAAGCTCTAAATATTATTTTTCCAGCATATTTAGGAATAAAATTACTAATTAAGTTTACATATAACTTGTAAGGACATTTAATTTAAATTGTAAAATTAAATTAGTTGTTTTAGACATTTATCTTTAAACCTTCACATACAACAAAAGGATCAGTAGATCAAATGAATTGGGGCTTCCTTTGGGGGCTAATCCCAGCAGGAGGAGTACTTGGAAACCTGTTCTTGATAAGTTCAAACAAAAATTGTCCACATGGAAGTGAAGGTTGTTATCTTTTGCTGGGCGCTTAACTCTTAGTAAATCGGTTATGTCTAATTTGCCCATCTATTATCTTTCACTGTTTAGAATCCCTGCTGGAGTGGCAAAGGAAATTGAGAGAATACAATCTGCATTTCTTTGGGGTGGATCCGATCTTAGAAGGAAAATACATATGGTCCGGTGGGAGGTGGTTTCTAAAAGTAAGAAATTAGGTGGGTAGGGTTGAGGAGGATAAAAAGTTTCAATCAATGTCTCTTGCTGAAATGGTGGTGGAGATTTGGTGTAGAGAATAAATCCCTTTGGAAGGAAGTGATCTGCTCCAAGTATGTGTCATTGGATGGAAGATGGACACCACAGTTAATAGGCAGAGAATCCAAGATCTGGTCGGATATTATTCAAGCTGTAATGTCCAATCCAGAGCTGCACCACTTTTATATTTCTAATGCTCAGATTGTTCTGGGGGATGGGAGGAGAGTTCGATTTTGGAGAGACAAGTGGGTGCGTAATGTATGCCTAATGGAGAAATTCCCAAGGCTCTTTTCCTTATCTAATGATAAAAATGGTGTGGTAAGGGTGTTTTTCGAAAAAAGGGAAGAGAATAGTGGCTGGAACATGGACTTTAGAAGACCTCTGTTGGTATGGGAGGAGGAAGAAGCTAACAGACTTTTTCATTTGCTGAATTCTGCACCAATTCTGTGCAATTCTAGATCTGATGAGCTTATATGGGGTGCAGACCCATCTAATACTTTCTCTGTTTTCTCAGCATATCTTTGGAGTGAATCACATCTGGGACCTATACTACCAGTGACTGCTTCAATTTGGAATAATTTCGCTCCTCCAAAAGTTCAATGTTTTGGGTGGATGGCTTGGCTGGGTAAGATTAAAACTTTGAGTTTCCTTCATAGAATTGGTATTCTAACAGGGAATGTAAATCTGGATTGTGTCTTCTGTCACAATGAGATTGAAACTGTGGAACATATTCTATTGTACTGTCCTTTCGTTTGGTTGCTTTGGTCCAACATTGTCCGATGGTGGGGTATGCAATGGGTGCTACCAGGTTCAGTGAATGGACTGTTGAATTGGTGGGATGGTTGTAGATTAAAGAAGCTGGAAAAGAAAATTTGGAAGGTTCTTCCTCTGGCTGTCCTGTGGTCTACATGGAAGCATCGAAATGATTGCATCTTTAATGGCTCTCAACCAAACTTGGAAGACCTGTGTGAAATAGTGAAGGTTCGTGTAGCTATGTGGCTCAAAGCCTCACCAACCCAGGTGGAGCTTTCTATTAATGACTTGGTCTTTAACCTGCCACAGGTGAAGTTCTGCATTAGAAATGGTGGTTGAGTGAAAAAGTGTTTGTTTAGTTGGTTGGCTGTTGGTATGATTGGTGGTCATGGCAGTTCAGAGTTGGCCATGTCTCATGTGTTTTTGTGCATACATTGTAATTCTGTCTCTGGTTATAGGCTGTAGAGTTAGCTCTAAATAAATCTGGGTTGAAGAGAAGTGTCCTACAGTCTAACATTGCAGGTGCTCCTTACTGAAGTGTTCTAGAATCTGCCTTGGTCTGCTGCTGTGTCCTACTGCCTAGCAGTAGTAGGGTGGAGCTTCTAGCCTCCAGGGGGCTGGCTGTGTGCCTCTGTTTAATAGTCTTGCATTGCTGTGAGGTTATGTCCATCCTCTGCTGGTTAGCTGATATGGTTTGCTAATGTATGCAGATTGGTAGCAGATGGGTATGTAGCAGATTGGTATGTATGCAGATTGGTTGCAGAGTGGTATGTATCAGCTAGGTTCTGGTCTGTGAAGGCAGTGCAGAGGCCTTCTAAGTGTCATATGCTCTCTGTTAGCAAAGGAGTTTTGTGGGCTTGGTTGTTAGGTGGTCCTGTGTTAGCATAGGAGCTTTTGTGTGCTTGGATGAATGGTGGCTGGTTGGTAGTTTCTTCATCCTCTGCTGGTAGCTGCTGCAAGAATAATGGTGTATTGGGCTTATGGTTTGATGTCCTGACGATCTCCTTGCCTGACTGATATTGTTGGTTTTATTTTTGGTGTGGGTTTGTTGTTTGTGGTTGGTTTCTCACCAACTCACCATCTTTTAGCGGTGTGCAAGCATATGATTGGGCATTCTCAACAGTGCCAACCTAGTTGGGATTGTTTTGTTTCGCTATGATGCTCTTTGCACCCCCCTTCCTCGTCTCCTTTATTGATATATTTCTTTATTCGGTCTTCATCAATAATAGTTCCTTTTTCTTTGCTGATCAAAAAAAAAAATAAAAATTGATGAATGCTGCATTTGAATCATGAGCTTGAATAAAAAATTATAAGAGAAAAGGAAAAAGGACACCTACATTTCACATTCCATACACAACCGAAGTAGTTACGGTGTAATGAAATTATGTGCCAATTGTAGAAAATCCAAAAAAGAGTTGGTTATTAGAGTTCTCATTCTCATCGTCTTTATGATATCAGCCATGTGATTCCATGTTAGTTTTAAATGCATGTGGCTTATTATTATTCATAATCTACTCACAACTTGCCATGTTAGTTTATAGCCTTCTTTTTTTTTTTCTAAAAAATCCAATTTTCATTTAAATTTGGATAAAAATAATCTTTGCTTTTGTTATAAAATTGAGACCAAATCAGTTTTGAGTGCATTTAAACATAAACTGAATAAATTAAGAATCAAAATGTGACAAAATGTATTTTTTTTTCTTTATTTTTATCTTCATGGTGGACGGAACGCATACTTTTTGAGAAACTAAAAAGCAAATCAACAAGAGCTATCTTAAATGAAATTATTTGTGACTTAATCAAAGTAATGCCACAATTTACAAGAAACAAATCTGCTTTGTAAAACAGACTATAAAGCAAGTTATTGGTTAGGCCCAAACAAATGTGTGTTTTTTTTCTTTGCATTGGTGGTGATCCAAAGAAATATTGCTTGGTCTAACCATCATTTTTGTGTTCGAGTTTTAAGAGACAATGTGCTAAGTGTCAATCTCAAGTTTAGATGATCAACTTGTAAGAAGCTAAATCCATAAATAAAATGATGGACTATTGCTCTAAGAGAATTGAATAATCACTTAATTGGAGCATGCTACTTGGATTAAGCACATGCACGAGCTATAGTGGCAGAGTTAAAATTTTGACTGGAAGAGGCATTACTGATACGTGTTGATTTGAGATGTAAGACTTGGTTTTATTTAGTTGGTAAAAAAGTTAATTATCAAATTTTAAAAACTATTTTATACATATAACTACAATAAATAAATAAAAAAAACCCATTGTAACATTCAAATTTATAAAAATATCAAAAAATAAGAAATGAAAATAAAATAAATATATATAGACATAACAAATGGAAAAAGTAAACTAAAAAAGAAAAACATATAGTAAATTATGTGATTTGACATAGATGATACATCTGCCAACATCCATATCGAAGAGAGAATTTTTCTCCAAATTAGTGAAAGAGTACAAACCCTACTCTTTGATGGTGGAAATTAAATCAGACTCAGAAATGGCTATCAACCAAATCCAGAATGGAGCAAGGCATAACTCTCTCTACAAAGCATTGATTGAAAATGCTAAAATCCTGCTGTCTAGGTGCAGGAGCACTCTAAAGCACACCCTGAGGGAGGGGAATAAATGTGCTGATAAACTTGCAAATCTAGGGGTAGATCAAGATGAAGATGTAACCATAGAAGACCCCCTGTGAGTGTTAGAGCTCTAATCGTAGCTGATATGACTGGAGTTAGCTATGAGAGAGATTAGCTCTCTAGTTTATTTCTTTTGATGTAATCTTGAACTCCTGTGTCTGCTTTCAAGTTCCTATGAATCTTAAAAAAAAAAAAAAAAAACAAGACGGTGGACCTATTGTTAATGAAACTGTTCCTCCCACATTAGTAAAGTTATATTTTTTTTGTAGTTGAATTGTATCTGTAAAATTATTAGTATTATTATTAACCCAAACACTTGTAAACAAAATACGATTATAGAGAATATAATGATTTAGTCTTGACTTACTTATAAACTGAATTAATCCAAACTATACTCACTCCTATATATATATATATATATATAAATCGAGTGAATATCTTCAAAAGAATATTAATATATGGATTTTGTCCCCAAAGATCCAACAAAATGAGCCAACAAGTTAACTGTGTTGAATATAGAAATTAGAGTACACAAAATATTTTTATTTTTAATATTATGTATATAGTATTTTGTATATAATTTGTGATTGTGTCAATCACTGATTTAATATTATTTCTTTATTTATATCATTTTCTAAATTGCATCACGAATCTATTATATATATAATCTCTTATATATACTGTCCACATGTTGGGTTTAGGCAGGCTAAGGCCCTAGGGTACACTGATGACAACAACATCCCTCATTTTCACATGTAATGTAAATTGCATGCATATGCCAGTTCATGCACCAATTTTGGTCTGTTCAAATCTTACAACACTTTTTTGTTTTCTAAATTCTTTGGACAACATAGCGTGGAATGGGCTTTGTGTCCCATGGTTTCTTTAAAAACACCTATTGCTATAGCATTCAAATGAAAACTGTATTTAGATCATGGATTTGAGAAAAAATCTGTGAAGGGAAAGGTTTTCCTTTCACTTTTCTTTTCTCTTCACAAATCATTTCTCAAACGTATGATCTAAACATAGCCTGAGAGTCTTCATTTAGTATCCTTTTTGTCTCTCAACCAAAGTTTTGAATTGGAAAAAATTTGAGAAAGCTTTTGATTTTTCATTCAAAAATTACAACCACACTGCATCAACAATAATAATACAATAAAAGTCAGAATCTTGTTGTGAACTTCCCCTTCTTTCTTTCCATTTGTTGTGACCATCATTCTGATTTTGACGTCAATAAATGCCTTCTTCGAATTTGGCTCCAAAGTGCTGTTCCTTATCTCTGAGATGTCAAGTTCAGAGTTGGACTGAAATGCTTACTTCATTGATTGAGATTATAACCTGTTAAGTCTCCGCTTATGTCCTTGAAACTATGGTTTATATGCAACAATCACATACACAAAAGGATTGTGCTTGAATGGACATGTGTGAATGATTTTAGAAGCAAAGATGGAGAGCTAATCAAACACTTTTCAGTCTCAGTGATTCATGATTGATTTGGGCATTTATATTCTCTCAATAAAACAATTTATTACACATTATCAATTTGCTTTAGTCTATTATACATGCAAGCAAGAGAAATTAGCAGAAAAACTACAATGAAGTATGTAATATAAATGTTGTTTTAAAATTAGATATGTCTAATGCTATTTGTTTTTGGCTGGTGAATATTCATGAAATTGCAAAAATAGGATGCTAATATAGTAAGCAAAGAATTAATGTGAAGGCTCCTGAATTGATCATTCAATTTCAATGTATTAATCAGAGACAGTAATATATTAATTAGATTACATCATTTAACATTCATTCTCAAAACTTACTTTGATTGAATAAATTGAATCAAGAAACAAGGATTGGATCCCGATATGAAAATTTCATACCACTAAACCTAACAGAGGAAGGCATCCAACAAGGCACCATTTTCATAATTACGTTATCCATTAGCTCCGCGATCAAACTCACATCTTATTTCGGCAGTTCAAGCTGTTCCACCATCTCCCAAGCTATTGAGAGAGTCGTATCCGCATCAAGATTAAACACAAACTCAATTTTTGTCACCTGACCACTGCACTTGTCAGCAATGCACAATGTTAATGAAATGGAGTTTCCAACGGCTCCTTCCCCTCTCAATCTAAATTCACTTTTCTTGTTGGATATCTTAAATTTCAGAACAAAAACCAGATCAGGAGTGTCATTGATGCACGTTGTAAAAGCAGGTATTTCAAAGAATGGGTCTTTCAAGAGGTCCATTGTGGATGCTGAAAGAAGGCATTTTTCTATGAACTGCTTAACCTGTGTGTACGAGCACGAAATAATATTCTCGTATAATTCTATTGATCAAATTTGTACTCCTCCAAATGTCATCACTTTATCACCTGAAAACACAAATGTTAGCTAGCCGGTGGGTGTGTGCCAGAAACCTCTTCGATGCCTAAATTAGCAAATAGACAATAGACAAAAGCTCTGTGTATTTGAGAGTAGAAATTGTGACACCTGTACATAGGTCCTGTTATGAGCTTTTATGGATTCCGCATGGCATAATCCTAGTAGGACTCTATTCTCCTTAGTAGAGCCCTTTTAGGAATCATACTCCCAAGGATAATACCTATCCTTATAACACCCTACTCACTACCAACCAAGTAAGATGGCTCAAACCTCCTTACCTCGACTTGATAGTAGCTCAACTGAGCTAGCATGGCCTTGCCCCATGCCAGACAGAACAGGAACATTATTCGACCGAGATAACCAGTTTGGTACCCCGCCACCATCGCACCCCAGTCCTGCTTGGATCAGATATAACCACCTCGGTCCAAGCCTTGGGCTGAATATCCGCCCAGTCTATGACCGAGCTTACTCCATTCTCATTTCTGCCCATAGCGCGGCCCAATGACCAAGAGAGTGTACCTAGCTTGGTCCATTCTAACAGATGGTCTTAGCTCGGCCTAATTTGCACATAAATTGCCCTCTCAATTGCCCCTTAATTCCATATGCAGTGCATGATTGGAATTAGTCTTCTTAAGTCGTGCTAAGATATTCCAACTAACCGAACCAAAAGCAACCCAACTGAACTAAAATACTCCCATCGAAACCATAGACATGTCCATCTCTAGGTAGCTCGGTTTTTTAGAACTGTGCCTGTTACATAGCTCGTTGTTTCGTGTACCTGACATTCTGTCCTTACTGGGACATGTGGCACTGTCTCACATTTATCAAAAACGTTCGAAAAGTCCTGCCATTTTCGTGCCTATATGAAACCCATTTCTTGAATCAAACACTCTCACTGTTCATCTTCTCTTCCTTGCATTCTGTGTCCCACATTTGTGCCTCTTGTGCTCTAGTCCCAAACCAAGTAACTATATCATCCGCTTCACTTGCCCTATTGCTGGTTGGATTTTGTCTTCATGCTTTAAACCCGTAAGTTGCTAATGCCTCTTTCTCCCTTTTGCTGATGTTCCTTTTTATTCATTTCTATACTTCCAGCACTTAATCCCCATATATGCGTGTTATATATACTAGAGTGTTGAGCAAATAACATAAACCCAAAACCTCATGCTCAAGCCTAAAAACACACTAACTGGATTTTGAATTAGTTTAAAACATGATTTTTGATCCAAAATCGTGCTGTGATCGAACTAGGAACTTGTTTCCGACCTTTAGGCTTGTACTTGACTGAACTAGAAATGCATTGATCACTAACCGTGCTATAAACCTTGGGTTGGCCTTGTTTCATGGCCGAACTAGAAACGGTTTGTAACCCAGTTGTAGCCGAGCTAGGCTTATTTTACTTTGCCTATGTACTTAGCTCGGTCCAGTTATCAGCACTACAAGAAAAAACACTTTCCGTGACCAACATTTTGGTCGCGAAAAGTACCATATTTGGTCGTTAAAACCTTTTCGCGACCAAAATATGTTGGTCGCGAGTTGGTCGCTAAAGCCTCGTCACAGATAGTTTTCTGCTACCAAAAAAGCCTTTGGTCGCTAAAAGTGACCATTCGCGACCAACTTTTTTGGTCGCGGAAAGTCCAATTCATATTAGCCAAAAGTAAACTTTTAGCGACCAAAGATAAGTTGGTCGCCAAAAGTCAGCGCCTTGACCCAAAAAAAATAATTCTTTTGTGCTGCCTGAGACTTGAACTCCTGACCAAGGAGTCACCATGCACTCAATCCACTCTGCCAATAACATGCTTTTTGTTTATATTTGGCAAAAAATATATATAACCCATAAAAATTTGGTTATCTATTATTTTATATAACTTTTAATGCCTAAACAGAAAAATAACATGTGATTACAGTAGTATCATTTTTTTTTAAAATTTATCCCGCCATAACTTTCCGCGACCAACTTTTTTTTTGGTCGCCAAGGGGTAATCTTCCGCGACCGAAAAAGCCTTTGGTCGCCAATAGTATACTTTCTACGACCAACTTTTTTTTTTGGTCGCCAAAAGGTGGTCTTCTGCGACCAAAAAAGCCTTTGGTCACCAATAGTATACTTTCCGCGACCAACTTTTTTTTTTTGGTCGCCAAAGGGTAATCTTCTGCGACCAAAAACGCCCTTAGTCGCCAATAGTATACTTTCCGCGACCAACTTTTTTTTTTTGGTCGCCAAAGGGTATACTTTCTGTGACCAACTTTTTTTTTGGTCGCCAAAAGGTGATCTTCCACGACCAAAAAAATCTTTGGTCGCCAATAGGTATACTTTTCACTACCAACTTTTTTTTTGGTCGCCAAAAGGTGATTTTCCACGACCAAAAAATTGTGGTTGCCAAAAGTTAAATTTTGGTCGCAGAAAGTGGACTATTTGCGACCAAAAAATATAGTTGGTCGCCAAAAGTATTTTTTCTTGTAGTGCAGGGCATAACACTTTTTATTTCCACTTTGCAGACTTAACTAGGTAGGCCAGGCACACCCTTGCGCTTTGCCCCTGGGCGATTTTGCTCAACTTAGCCATCCAAAGTCACACCAGCGTCGAGCTAGGCTGCCGTGTTCATTTTTAACATAACAATTTTTATGTTTAATGGGTAAATACTGATTCCTGGTGGACTCACCTGGAGCCATGATTGAATTTTGAAAAGACTACCATATTCCAGACGACGTCCACCTCTTCTTAGCCGAGCTAGACACCACCCTATGGGGCAAGTCAGGCTTTGTTCTCTTCACCATGGTGTCCATCATAGAAGGGGGACTTCGGTTCCCAGTCCAACCGCTCATTTGCGAATTCCTTAGGCAAACCAGACTATGCCCCACTCAATTATCCACCAACACTTATAGGATTATAAATGGAATAGCCGAGCTAAATTGCCGCCTTGGCCTTAGCTTTGATTGGCCGAGCTATTTCACCAGCACTCGTGGCCAAAATGACGACGATTGGGTTTACTACCTCAGAGCAAGGAGAGACCGAGAAAAAATTATCAAAAATACACCGGACAAAGATGTAAACGATGATGACTTCTTTTGGATTTCTGGCCATTTTGAAGGTCAGGAAGCCCTGATACCAGGCTACAATAAAAATTGGAATAAAGGAACAGTTGGTAAGGACACTCCGGTTTAATTCTTTCGGTTACCTTTACTTTTACCGTGCTAACCCTTGTGAGTTTGCCCCTGTTTTGTAGATTTAAACCAGCTTAAATCCACATACTTATACACAAATCAAGCCGCCCTTCGAGCTGCGCTATGCTACTGGCATAGAGATTGGGTCGAACTGCTTGATGTGTAATTGCCATCCCGTTACAGCAGTAAAAGGAAAACCAGAGTAACTGACTTCCTCCTAGAATCTTCACCCAAGCCAGACCCCACTCTTTCCCAAATCAACCTAATCCCTCTCACTGAAGAACAAGAGATGGCAAAGAGGTGAGTTGTTCGTGCCCTTATTACCGAGCAGACCACTGCTTCCAACGTCGAGGCCCAGACTGAGCTGCCCCCAGTTGGTAACGTTCGTGAGGCCGTGGTCGCCCTTCCAACGGCCAAAGCCTCGTCATGCTCGCCTAATAAGAGACCGCGTACCTCAGCCGGCCAAACACAACGTTTGGTTGATGAAGAAGAAACCGAGCATCCTGAGGCCATGCTCCCTGTAACACCCACATGTAGACACCGAGTTACCTTGTCTCCCCCTCCGACATGGGCACCAATTGTGTCTTTTAAGGGCCGAGCCGTGACTACGTTCGATTCTGTTTGTGCCGAAAAGGACCATCTTCTGGCGTTTAACTTGGCCAAAAGTGTCTGCCTTCCAGCCGACATGGAGCACCACGCCCATCTAACCGAGCTGAAGGCCATACGATCTACCAACAAATCGCTAATTCTGGTAATGCTGAATTCCATCTATGTTCTGATTTTGCCACTAACTTGTCGCTCGGTCCTTCTAACTGTATATGCTCTGTAGGCCGTACAAAAGGACCAGATCGCACACGAGCATGTGCTTGAATTAAGAAGAACGACCAAGGCGGCCATTACTGATGACAAGGCCAAAGAAGCTAAGCTTAAAGAACTACGAGTAAAGTTCGCCGAGCTGAAAGCTGACCAGGAACAATTAGTTGAGCAGGTTTCTATTGTTGAGGCAAATAAGAACAAAGCTCTGGCCGAAACGAAGGATCATTATCTTCGAGCTCTCGAAGAAAAAAGACACCGAAATAAAAGCATTGCAGAAGCAAATGGAGGATGCTGAGGAGTGTAGTTTCAAAAAAGGTGAGGAGCTCTATGTCTAGCAATGTGAGGTATCCAAAGACATCTTTTTTAAGTGTGGGTGGAAGGCTGCTGCTGCCAAGCTCGGTCAGGGGCACGATTCTGAAGTCTTTCTCAACACTCCCCCTCATTTTATATCGAGCTATATAACAGACTATGCAAACGTGGTCCAACAGAAGCTTCTTCAGACGGGGGAGGAGGAAGAAGAAACCTCTGATCCAAATAATGCCCTACCTGCTAACACTGATCTCGGTCTATAGCCATCTCTGCCTGATCGGGTGGATCCACTAAGCCAACCTGAGCCAAGCGGTTGACGGGGTGCCCGTGACCGACCTACCTCGTGAGACAGCCGCCGAAACTGGCCTACCCAGCGGCGAAGTTAGGTTTCACTTGGACATTGACCTTGAAGACCTTTTTTCTTGATCGAAAGGCTCATTTGTTTGGTTTTTGTTTTTTGTTTTCATGAAATGTAACCGGGCTAAACGCCCCACCTTTTGTAATTGCTTGCCAATAAATGAAACTTCTCATTTTTCTCATCTTTTTTTTTCAGTTAATGCACTTTTCCTCTCTGTAGTGTAACATCTTTACTATAAGCATAGCTGGCCTATTTAGCTTGGCCTTTCCTTAACCTTCCCCTCTTTTGTGGCCGAGATACTTATCTTGGCTGAAGAACAACTTGGGAAATTGCAAAAAAATTTATAATCGAGATTTCTATTTCTATTTTTATCTCAATTTAAAGGAAAACCTTCTTGAGGCTAGATCTTCATCCTGGCTGATGAAAGAAGAGTTTGGGTCAAACATGCCAACTTTCTTGAGCCAAGACCCATATCTCGACTGAAGAAAGAAAAGTGTTGGTCAAACCTTCCAAATTTCTTGAGCTTAGATCCTTACCTCGGCTGAAGAACGAACTAAATGTTGGTCAAACCTGCCAACCTTCTTAAGCCTAGATCCTTATCTCAACTGAAGAAGAAAAAGCGTTGGTTAAACCTACCAACCTTCTTGAGCCTAGATCCTTATCTCGGCTGAAGAACAAACTAAATGTTGGTCAAACCTGCCAACCTTCTTAAGCCTAGATCCTTCTCTCGGCTAAAGAAAACAAAGTGTTGGTCAAACCTGCTAACCTTCTTCAGCCTAGATCCTTATGTCAGTTGAAGAACGAACTAAATGTTGGTCGAATCTGCCAACCTTCTTAAGCCTAAATCCTTATCTCGGCTGAAGAACGCACTAAGTGTTGGTCAAACCTGTTAACCTTTTTAATTGCCCCCAGTTGGCAATAAATACGAACAACTTTTACAAACATAGGAAAGAATTTTACTGGAAAAAAAAGTCTACTTGTTTTATTGAAAAAGAAAAATTACAAGTGTTTTAAGAAAAAGCTAAAAATAAAATACTTTGAGATTGGCCGTGTTCCATGGCCTGGAAATAGCTTTGTCGTTCATATCTTCTAAGTGATATGCTCATTTTCCTGCTAAACCAATCACTTTGTATGGTCTTTCCCAGTTAGGGCCTAACTTGCTATCTCCCGGTACCAAAGTGTTGCCATTACTTTGCACAGTACCTAATCTCTAATCTTGAATTACCTTGGGTATACTGTTTTGTTATATTTCCTAGATAACTCTTGTTAATATGAGGCAATGTGCACCAACTCCCTTTCTCTTCTTTCTTCTGCAAGGTTGAGTTCTAGGGTTATGGCCTCACCATTCAAGTTTGGATCAAAATTTTCACTTCTAATAGTGGGGAGGCCCACTTCCAGTGGGATTACCGCCTTCATGCCATAGGCCAAGGAAAAAGGTGTTTCGCCAGTCGACCGTTAAGGTGTAGTTCAGTAAGCCCCTAAGACATGGGGAAGTTCTTCAGCTCACTTGCCTTTTGCTTTTTCCAGCCTCTTTTTTAGCCTGTCTAGGGCTACTTTGTTGGAAGCCTCAACCTGGCCATTAGCTTGGGGGTACGCCGGTGTGGAGTTGTAGAATTTTATCTTGTATTCTTCGCAAAAGCCCCTAAAGATTTTGCCATCAAATTGAGTGTCGTTGTCGGATATTAATGGCTTCGATATGCCAAACCAAGTTATGATGTTCTGCTAGACGAATTTTTTGACGTCTTTTTCTTTTATGGATGCGAGTGCTTCTGCCTCTACCCACTTTGTGAAATAGTCCGTTGCCGTTCTTTTGCTTGGCGTAGTTGAGAGTGGTTCCACTATATCCAGGCCCCACATTGCAAAGGGCCACGGGTTGGTCAAAGGTAGGAGCTCTCTGGCTGGTTAATGTATTTGATGTGCAAACTTCTGGCATTTCTCATACTGCTTGACATATTTCTCTGAATCTGCCTGCATGTATGGCCACCAATACCCTTATGAAATTCCATGGTAAGCTAGTGATCTTCCCCTTTGGTGGCTTCCGCAAATGCCTTCTTGTTTTTTGAACAAAAATGCCTCAACCTTACTGGGATGGACACACTTAAAGTAAGGTCCTGTGAAGGATTTTTTGTATAGTGCTAGTGATGGGGAGAGCCAAAATCGCTGTGACTTTGCTCTAATTTTGTTGGCTTCTTTCTTTTCTTCAGGTAAGATGCCATCTTTTAAAAACACTATGATGGGATCCATCCAGGAAGGGCCTAGCTCGACACAACATGCTTCAGCTACTTCAGGCTCTTCAATACTTGGTTTGGGTAGGAAGTCAATCAACAATGGGTGTGGGATAGATATATCTGCCATGGACACAAAATCGGCCAGCTCATCTGCTTTACTATTTTCCTCTCGATCGATTTGCTCTATCCGCACTACTTCAAACTTCATGTTCTCCTTTCTGACCAACTCTTGGTACTTAGCCATTCTATCATCCTTTGCTTCGTAGTCACCCGAAATCTGGTTGACTACTAGTTGGGAGTCACTGTACACCATCAGCTCGGTGGCCTTCATGCAAAGTGCTGATTTCAAACCTGCCAACAATGCTTTATACTCCGCCTCGTTGTTGGATGCTGGAAACCCAAGGTTGACTGCCTGTTCAATTGTTAGGCCATCCGGTGAGATGAGGACAATGCCTAGTCCTACACCGTGCCTGTTGGATGCTCAATCCACGAAGAGTTTCTATATCTCTCTGACGAATAACTTCCAACAAATGGAGGGATCTGATGATGTCTTAGGATCAAGGGTGTTGCTGATGCCTTCTTCCAGGTTAATGTCTGCCGTTGGGCTTTGATCCTCACTGTTTAACTATCTTAAGACTTTAATTTTGGGTGACTCCTGGCTGGCAGTGCTGCAGTCTGTTCCCCCTTTCATTTTTCCAGGGCTGAATGGCTTGTTATGCAGTTGAGTGTCTTACTTTGGGGGCTGCACTATTCGTACGACACTTTCCCTCATTCTTTCGGTTGCCTTGGTCAAGTTGATTGAGTAAACATGATGACTTCTTGGTGCGAACTCGGCCACGAAGTCTGCCAAAGCTTGGGCCTTTATTGCAATTCTTGGTTGAAACTTAATGTCGAACTACCCTAACTCCACTGCCCACTTCAAAATTCGTCCAGAAAAATTCGTCATTTCAAACAAGGCTTTTAAGGAGAAGGCTGTTAAGATAATCACGGTGTGAGCATGGAAGTAGTGCGATAATTTTCTTGAAGACATCATCAAAGCTAAGGCCAGCTTTTCCAACGGCAGGTACCTTGTTTCAGCGCCCGGCAATGGCTTGCTCACATAAAAGATAGGCAGGTGTTGTATTCCCTCAGCTCTTACCAACACTGCACTAACTGCATGCTGGGAAACTGCTAAGTACAAATAGAGCTCCTCTCTCGGTACTGGGGTCACTAACAATGGATGAGAGGTCATGTAGTCTTTCAAGCTTTCCAGGGCGCGGTCGCACTCATCAATCCACTTAAATTTGGCCTTTAATGCTTGGAAGAACGGTCGACATCTGTCTGACGACTAACTTGTGAATCGGTATAACGCAGCTGCTAGGCCTGTGAGATACTGCACCTCGTTGACTGTGTTGGGCCTCTCAAGATCTTGGATGGCTTTGATCTGAGTGGGATCAGCTTCTATACCCCGGTTGGTCACTAGAAAGCCCAGGAATTTTCCTGACCCCATGCAGAATGCGCACTTAGATGCGTTCAGTCGCAACTTGTGGGACTTTAAAATTTGAAACATCTCATCTAGGTCTTTGAGATGGTCCCCCTCATCCCTGCTTTTGACCACCATATCATCTATGTAAGCCTCCATTGTTCTGCCTAACAATGGTTTAAACACTTTGGTAATCATTCGTTGGAATGTTGCCCTTGCAGTTTTTAGGCCAAAGGGCATGACCTTATAGCAATATATTCCTCTGGGTGTTGTAAACGACGTGACCTCCTAATCTGATTCACACATAGCGATATGATGGTAACCGCGATACGTATCAAGAAAGCTAAGTCGGTTATGCCCTACTGTTAGGTGCACCAGTTGGTCTATTCGTGCTAGGGGAAAGCTGTCTTTTGGGCATGCTTTGTTAATTGTTTTGTAGTCCACGCAAACGCGCCATTTGCCGTTCTTTTTTGGCACCACTACAGTGTTGGAAACTCGCCTGGGATAGTGTACTTCTCTGATTACCCCTGCTTCCAGCAAGTTTCCCATTTCTTCCTCCATTATCTCTGCGTGGTGGAGTGCTGATCTGCGAGTTAGCTGTATAATTGGTCTAGCGGTTGGATGGACATTAAGTAGATGGCAGATGAAATTAGGGTCAATGCCAGGCATGCCATACAACGTCCATGCGAACACTTTGATGTTAGAGGTAAAAAATTCCATGATCTCCATTCTTTTAGTACTGGACAGAGACGAGCTGAGCAAAAAGAACTTTTTTGGGTTTTTTTCATCTATCCGTACCTCTACCAAGTCTTCCACTACCTTTTGTTCGGTTGCTTTGCCAACATCTGCGAATAGTTCGTTGCTTTCTGGCTTTTCTACCATTTGTACAAATCCTTTTGTAGCCCGGCTGCCGTTTACTAAAATGAAACACTGTTTCAACACGATTTGGTCCCCTGAGACTTCTTCAATCACTCTAGTTTCATTGGGGAACCGTAACACCTAATGGTAGGTTAATGCCACCGCTCGCATGGCGTGTAACCATGCTCTTCCCAAGATTATGTTGTAAGTGGAAGAGACTTTCAATACCCAAAATTCCACCTGTTTCATCATCATTCCTTCCTTGACTGGTAGAATTATCTTACCCACCGGCCATTCTAGCATTGAGTACATTATCTCGCAGGAGTTTCCTTGGTTAATTAGGATTCACTTGATGTCGAAATTTTTGACGTGCAAAGTAACCACCAATGCATCGTTGTGGGGGCCTTGTAACCTTGCTAAGTCCTTGTTAGAAAAGGAGATGACATTCATTGCCTCTGTTTTTCCCCTTTTGATGGTAGGTTGTGCATTTAGTACCTCTCTCAAGTGTGCAACCTTTTTGATCATCCCTCTGAGTTCACATACCCATTCAGGTTCGATAATCCCATGTATTATGTTGATTATGCCTTGGGGCAGACCGTCGATCGGCATCCCATCTGACCTGTTGCGGTGGCTGTGTTCCCTCCTCAATAGTCTGCGGCTACTAACTCCTCCAAATTTTGCCTTAATGGCGTACAGTTTTCAGTTTGGTGCCTCTTTTCATCATGGAAGGTGCAACGATACCTATCATCATAGCCCCTCTGTGCTTCTCCCAACTTGACTGGCCGTTGAACGAATGGTTCATTGCGTATCTCGCTAAGAATCCGATAGATAGCTTTATTGAATATCGTGGTGATGGCAATGCGAACTCTCAACTTCCTTGCTTGGGGGTCTTCTCTGTTGGCTCATCTGCCTCGTCCATTTTTGCTCGGTTGCTCTTCTCGCTCGACCGTGTTCACTTTTGCCATAGGTTTTTTGTCTAACATCGTTGTTGTGCCAGATTTTGCTTTAGTGCGCGCGACATCTTCTCCTACCTAGATGTGCTGATGCACTCTTTCCATTAGTGCCTCCATTGTGAGGGGTGGATTCATCATCATTGAAACCCTCAATTTATTGCCAGTTGGCAAACCTCATTTGTATTGTGCTATAGCTAGGTTTATGGGGCAATCTCCAATCTGATTAAAAGTCTCCCAATACTGGTTATTGTAAGACCTCAATGTTTCCTTCTCGCCCATGTCAATGGAGAGAAGCTAGTCAATCTGCACTGGCGTCTTGGTGTTCGTTTTGAATCTGGTCACAAATGCCTCCGCTAGTTGTGCCCATGAAGCTATACTACCTTCTGGCAACCTTTCAAACCATCTTAAACCCAGGTCACCAAGGTTGGAAGGAAACGGGATACACATTAGAGCCTCGTTCCGCCGATATACGGCCATAACCTGGCAAAAGTAGCGAAAGTGCATGTAGGGGTCCGACTTCCCCTCATAGGTAGTGAATTTGGGCTGGTGGAAGCCTGAGGGTAATGGCGCGTTCTCCATCGCCAGAACAAACAGTGAGCTCTGGAACCTTGCTAACGCTTTGTCTGCTAGTTTATATACAAGGCGTGGCTTTGGCATTCCAACCTCGACACTCCCATGTGTTCTAGGAGCCAGCCGTTGTAGTGCGGAGACTCTGCGGGGGTCGCAAGCTTGAGTGTCTTCTCTCATTCGAGCTCTTTCCTTAAGCGCTATCCGCAGGTTTGCTGACCTAGGCAACTCCGTGTGTCTAGATGTTGTTTGGTGCAAATGCGAGGGCCGGTTCAGTCCTCGTTCTCTTAGACCTGGAGTAACGAGTCCTGGAAGTCCTTGATTGTGTATCGCCTGTCCTGAGGCTTCTACTTTCAGCTTGTGACGGTGTGACTTGTTTGTCACGATCTTCTGAGTGGTAAGAGCGCGTGTTGCCTTTGCGCCCTTCTTCTATTGCCACCCCTTTGCCTTTTATATGGCGCTTCATTGTCTCCATGTCTGCCGCCATCCTCCGTATAAATTCATCTTGCTCCCTTACCCGATCTTCTAGAACCTGAGGATCTAACCTCCGCCTCTGCCTTCCAAGGCTTTGGGAGCGACGAGGACTGGAGCCCCGTCTTTCTCATGTGTCCCTCTGTGAGTTCCGTCACTGGGGATCTAACTCTGCCATGGGTGGGATAAAAGGTAAGCCTTCGCGCCTCCCGCCCTCCTTCGGGGTTTGTCCATCAAAAGCAGAGTGTGGCAAGTCTTCATTGTGCACCATTGAAATCAGTTGAAAGAAAACTTAATCAAGAGGTTTGTTCTTTGTGATTGCTTTCCACAGACGGTACCAATTGTACAAGTACGAAATAATCTTCTCGTATAATCCTGTTGATCAAGTTTGCACTTCTCTAAACGTCGTTGCTTTGTTACTTGAAAACACAAACGTGAGCTAGCTGGCGGATGTGTGCCAAAAACCTTTCTGATGCCTAAGTCAGCAAATAAACAATAGACAAAAGCTCTGTGTATTCGAGAGTAGAAATTGTGATACCTGTACATAGGTCCTGTTATGAACTTTAATAGATTTCGCATGGCATAATCCTAGTAGGACTCTATTCTCCTTAGCAGAGCCCTCCTAGGAATCATACTCCTAAGGATAATACCTATCCTGATAACACCCTACTCACTACTAACCAAGTGAGATGGCTCAAACCTCCTTACCTCAGCTTGATAGCAGCTCAACCAAGCTAGCATGGCCTTGCGCCATGCTAGATAAAACCAGGACAGTATTCGATCGAGATAACTAGTTTGGTACCCCGGCATCATTGTACCCCAGTCTTGCTTAGATCAAATATAACCACCTCTGTCCAAGCCTGGGGCCGAATATCCACCCAGTCTATGATTGAGCTTACTCCATTCTCATTTTAGCCCATATCGTGGCCCAATGACCAAGAGAGTGTACCTAACTTGGTCCATTCCAACAGATGGTCTTAGCTCGGCCTAATTTGCAAATAAATTGCCCTCTCAATTGCCCCTTAATTCCATCTATAGTGCATGATTGGAATTAGTCTTCTCAAGTCGTGCTAAGATATTCTAACTACCCGAACCAAAAGCAACCCAACCGAACTAAAATACTCCTATCGGAACCATAGACATGTCCATCTCTAGGTAGCTCGGTTTTTTATAACCGTGCTTGTCGCACAGCCCGTCGTTTCACGTACCTGACATCGTGTCCTTACTGGGACACGTGGCACATGTCCATTGCTTCTCTGTACTGTGAAAACCGTCTCACATTTATCAAAAACATTCGAAAAGTCCTGCCGTTTTCGTGCCTATACAAAACCCATTTCTTGAATCAAACACTCTCATTGTTCATCTTCTCTCCCTTGTATTCTGAGTTCCACATCAGGTTATAGTATAGTATAGTATATATATAGTACGTAACTACTAGGAAACTCATTACTTATAGAGCAGAACAGAGTAGACAAAGTTGGGTTGAGAAGTGTTTCTGTGCTACTATCTCTCTGACTAAGAAACTGATTCCTAGTAGAAATAAAAAGCATCAAAATCTTTTCTTTCTCCACACAAGTGGTTTTTCATTCTGTTAGCCTAGGTTTGTTCATGATCGCATTGGTTCGGTTTTAGAAGAAATTAGGAATTGAACTTGCAATTCTAGAAGGATTGGAACCATAAATGAATCTTTAAACGTATATAACTGAATTAGAATTGAATCATAAAACCTGATTTGATTTGATTGGATTGAATTCTATGGTTTTAGAAATGTGAGGAACTTACCAGTAAGTCCTATAAACTAAATTCAAAATTCACCTAGTCCCAAAATAAAACACTTACACTAATTAGTCTTTCACATTTTTAATTATTTGTAGACCCAACTTTCTTCGCGTGTCCCCCCCTTTCGAAGAGGGAGTGAATTTGGTCTTTACTATAGTTCGGACTCCTGTCACGGTTCTGAATCTAATCTCACAAAGTGCAATGTGAGACTGCTAAACACCAAAGAGTCCAAATCTGGCAAATCGTTTTGGAAAATCGATTTTGAATAAAAAGTGTCAAACATGGACTGCTTTGCCAGATTACAGAGTCACCACCTAAATATTTTATTTTGGAAAATTTACGAAACCCTGACTCATGCCAAAGGCCACGTGTCCGTCATCACCAAAGTTGCCTCGGCTCGGGAACTTGGGTATGAAAGGGGAAGGTCCAGAAATGAGCACCCCCGCTCGCCCGATCAAAGGATCGGCCTCTGCTAAGCATGATATGTTGTTGTATAGACACATGTGTTCTTATTCCAGTTATTAGCTAGTTTACTATGTGATACGCACAACATACAAGCATAGACTCGATCACGATAATTGGAACAAAAACTCATGTTTGTTTTTGAAAATGGTTTGAAAGTGCTACTCGCAAGTTGGCTAAAGTGCGGATTTGCCACCCTCAAGTGGGCTTAAAACATGATTTTGCCACTTCGCAAAGCGGGCTTAAAACTCACATTTATTGAATTGTCCTAATTCAGGCAACGAAGCCTTCATCCACTGGTATTCATGCAGTTAAGCACTTAAGCAAATAGCCTCATGGCAAGCATGCTATCATGGCAACACTTACACTCATGTAAGGATGCTAAAGCGTAAACACTTACAGTGTACTCCAAGCCAAAACAGAAAACTAGTTAGAAAACAATGCATGATCCTAACTATACAAGATGCCTAATGCAACACATGAAAAACGAAACTAAATAGGCTCGGCTATCTAAGATGGCATATGAATGCGATAATTTGATAACATGCTTTGAAACACGTATTCAAGTAAGTGTATTGAAATACAATGCACTTTGAATGATGCGCTGAGCCCGGTGCATGCAATATAAATGGATGATGCACGCATGCAAGCATGAGGATGCTAATCGAAATATTCCCTAAACTAACCATCGAAAGCTGATAAGTAAAATGGAGAAAGAAGTGGGGTTGGAAGACATGCATACACACACGCACCCTTATTACAATATTGTGCCCTCTCGGAAGAGGGTCCGAATAGATAGGCTAAGCTATGCTAAGCTAAGCTACTTACTACAAATCAACTAATTAACTACTCTAACTAATTAATTATTACAAAACCGAATTGAATAACTAGCTACACTAAGCTAATTAATTACAAACCAAATTAACCAATTACCTAATCTAAGCTAATTAGAATATTACAAAATAAACTAAGCTAAATTAATTACAGCACATGTAATTAACTACAACTAGCTAATGTAGTGATGAAAATGGCCTCGCAGACGAGGGAGGCATGCATGTTTGGCCACGTCCTCCCGAAAATCCACTACCTTGCCTTTAAATGCCTCTGTTTGCACTCTTTTGACTTCTGAAAATTGTGCCAACCTTCAGATTGCTTCTGTTTGATCCCAGGAACATGCTGATGAACTGATTGGCTAGAAGTGATGGCCATCGGCCAGTATTGGTGGCCGGTCGGCTGGATTGGGTGGCCGGTCGGCTAGGGCATGTGGCCGATTGGCCACTAATTCCTGCAATTTCTCTTTTTGCTGCAACAGAGCACAAACAGAGACATGTCATTGTATTTGCAAGGAAATGTGTGTGCAACTACCCTCCTTATCATATCCCAAGCTCAAAGGAGCATAGTAGTCGGCTCTGAAGCCACCAACCACGCATCTCAATGCATGGTCGCGAAAAAGCAAGCTTGCACAATGTTAGTGAATGCACACATACGACTCTAAGTGTCGTCACCCTATCATGTATGATCAAGGGTGACAACGACCAAGAAATGCAACACGATTCATCACTTTGAGTATGAAACATGTCACATTTCTAGTATTTGAATTGACGTTCGATCCAAACACATGCAATGCAACACACATATGTTATCTTGGCATGTTTTACTTTGCTCGATTATTGTTTACACATTTTACATTACCAATCCATTCTTTAATTGCTTAAGTCCAATATGCAAGTCCTCTAAGGAGAGGAGGTCAACCAAAAGAATGGTTTAAGGCGTAGAAGAGACCATGCCTTTGACTAGGAGGAACCCTCAATGGAAGGTTAAAACCATTTAAGCATAAGTCTCAATCCCAAGCTCAAACACAATCTCAAGGCCAAACAATCCTCAAATGAAATGGAAGAATGAAGAAATGAGGGAGGTGGCAAATGTTTAGTGTTGAAATGGCATGCTAAAGTCCTTAAAGCATGCAAGCAATGCAAACATGGCATGTTGAGGACCAAAAACATCAAGGCTAGTAAAGAGCAATACACAAGAGGCATGCAATACATAACACAAATGTCCAAACCAGCCCTGGACAGAGCTCAATCATGCCCAAATAATGGTCTAAACATGTTGAAATGGGAGCTCAAAATGCTAGAAGAACATGCACACATGTTGGCCTATAAGCAAGACATAATAGACAACCCTCAAAAGCTATAAAGAAGTGAAATATATGAGTGTGACTACACTATATACACTGAAATTACATGCCAAATGGTGTCATACCATGCAAACATCACATGCACAACTTGTTAAAGGCCTCAAAACTCAAAGCTAGTCAAGGTCCTTTATACTACAACCATACTAAGCAAAGCTCAAATGACCTTAAACACTCAAAACAGAACTAAGGCAGGTCGAAACAGTAGCAAAAACATGCTAGACTTGCAGCATAGATGGCAAGAAAAATAAGCTCATGTATTGGCTCGCAAACAAGGCATGAGGTTTAACTTCTCAAAAGCATTGAAAGAGTGATACATATGAGAGTATGACCATGATATATGCTCTGAAATCACATATTAAATGATGCCATATCATGCAAACAACCCAAGCAAAGCATGCTAGATAACTCAAAACTCAAAGCTATTAAAGCTTATCATGCTATAGCCATACAAAGCAAGCCTCATATGACCTAAGCCATTCAAAACTGAGTTAAAGCGTGCGAAAACATGAGTAAAATCATGTTGGAGTATAGCCAAAATAAGCTAGAATGATGGGCTAAAGTAGCAAGCATGCAAAGCCAGTGAGCAAGGTTACACTACAAGTGCAAAGAGCAAACAACCAATGATCAGACAAGCCAAAAACAGAGTCATGGAAGGTCTAAAAAGTCACAAAAGCATGCTTGAACAAAGCCATAAAGAAGTAGAAACACATGCTCATTTAGTAGGCCATCAACACATACAAGCAAGACAAGAGGAGAGGGGACCACCCCCTCCTATTTGGGACCTCAAAACCACCTTTCCACCACTAAAATTCCTCTAGAATTTAGTGGTTAAAAGGCCAAAAATAGATAGTTTGAATAGCCTTAAAAGGTGGTACAAAAGCTTAGCAAATAAGCAACCAAAGAGGGTAGACCACCCCTAACCCCAACAAGGACTCAAACCAACATTTTTAACACTTAAAAATAGAGCTTTTTGTATTTAACAACCAAGCCTAAAATAACATGCAAAGGTGGCTAAGATGGTATACAAAAATAAGCTTAAAAAGGGAATATGCTCACCCTTGAAGCACAACAGCAAGATGACAACTTCTGAGCCAAAAACCAGCTTTAGGAGGCCCAAACAAGTCTTAAGAAATCTCAGCTCCAAGGTCAAGATGTTTGGCTAAGAGGATTGTGTGCAAATATGTGAAGAAAACACACTTTCAAGCTCAATATAGCACAATATATATATATATATATATATATTGAGAGAGAGAGAGAGAGAGAGAGAGAGAGAGAGAGGGAAATTTCAGCTCTGAAATTTTGTAACCCTAAACAAGGGGGATGGACCTCCCCTTATATAGGCAATGCAAGCAAAAGCTTGCTTGACAAGCTTAAAGCTTGTCTCCATCCGATAGCTTCAATGCCCAACAGCTAGCTCAAAAGATCTGAAAATATCAGAAAAAGAAGAAAATTGGCTG
The DNA here is from genome assembly GCF_055761805.1 of Camellia sinensis. Taxonomy (NCBI): domain Eukaryota; kingdom Viridiplantae; phylum Streptophyta; class Magnoliopsida; order Ericales; family Theaceae; genus Camellia; species Camellia sinensis. The sequence continues at coordinate 108,569,449 of NC_138962.1, forward strand.
CCAGCCAGTTCAAATGGCTGACCGGCCACTTAAACTAGCTGATCGACCACTCCAACTAACTGGTAAGGAGAAAAAGTGGCTGGCAAATGCCAAAAGTGACCGGCAGGGCCCCACTCTCCTTCAGCCAAGAGGCACCAAGGTTTGGCTTAAAAACAAGGCCAAAACACAGAGGGTTTAGAGGCTTAAAGACAAGGCGCTCGGCCGAGACCTTCAAGCACTCAAAACTAGCACAAACATGTGCAATCATCGAGTGAACAGACGATGACATCTGAGCCTTAAGGTCGGTCAAAAATGGGGTGTCTACATTATTATCAATTTTTTTTTTAAATTTACAAATGCTGCTACATCCTACCACTGTTGAATTTTCGTCAGACGGTTGTTGAAGACTTGTCAGAATGTTCAACATCACCAAGAAGCTGTCGGAATATTGTTGGAAGTTTACTGAAATATTGCCGAAAGTGTTCTGAACATCACTGGAAGTCGCCGGAATGTTCACTGGACGTTAAAAACTTCGTCAGAGATTCATTAGAATGTCCAAAATATAGTCGAAAAAAAAATAAATGAACAAATTAAAGCGAAAAAACATAGCAAAATGTGCTAATTATTGATAAATTAAAAAAAAAAGTAACAACAAAAAACAACAATGGGAAAAATATATATAGATATATATGTTATTTTTTAATTTTTGTAGGGTTTAAGCAAATAATCTCCAATATTAATCAAACTGAAAAGCAAGCTTTGAAATTTTTTTAACGTATGATTCATTTCATCATGAAAAAAAAAAACCTGAAACTATAGAGTTTTACAATTTTCACCGCCTATAACTAAAACTCGAAAATTAAAAAATTTTCTCCATTAAAATAGGAAAAGAGAAGCATGTCGTAGAGAAAAGGTAGAAAAATTGAGAGCTCATACGAGAAAGACAAGCATAGAGAGAGGATTGTACTTTGACAACTATTTTTGGTTTAGATCTAGCTAAATCTAATGTAGATCTACACAGATTTGATGTAAATCTACATCATATTTGAGTAAATCTACTCATTTTGTTTGTCGGAAACTCACCCCATTCACCGTCGGTGAAGGTGAAATGAGGAATCGGTAGTCGGTGGTAGCCGGTGAACCCTAATCGATAGTGGTCGTCGATTGCCAGTGACTATATATCAGAAAGAGAAAGAGAAAGTAAGACGTGGTTGCTGGTCACTGAAAATTAGGAAAAGAAAAAGAGACGAATGAAGGCAAATAAGAAGAAAAACGTTACAGGACTTTTGGCTATAAACAAAAGGTTGTGGTACTAAATAGGCCACACATTTTTCAAAGAGGACTTGTTAATAATTTGCCCTGGAAATTTTATATAACAAAATCTCTATATTTTTTATAATACAAAATAAACTAAAAATAATTAATTTAGTTAACTGGATAAGAGTTTATTAATTTCACCATCAAGATTAATATTCAAATCTTATTAATAATTTCAAGATTTTTATTTTTATATAAAGAAATAATCAACAAATTAAAACCGAGAACTAAACTAAGTTAGACTGGATTAAATTAATTTATTGATTCTGTCGAATTTTTTTTTTTTAATACCCCTACTTGTTTTGGATGGTGGAAATGGGGGAGTTTTTATTTCTACATACTATTTTCACTCTATGCACACACTTGATGAAAAATATTTTTATTACAATTTTCACGTTAAACAAAATTACTAAACTATTATAAAATTTATATTTAAAAGCAATATCATATAATTAGTTCAAAACTATAGAATTACTCCATCCGCTCCAAAATAATAGTTTCTTTTGGAAAATCTAACTTTTTTTGGTCGTAAAATTATTGCACTTTAAAAATATTCCAAAATTTGATAGTACATTTTTTTGGGAATATCAATTATCATAATTGTACTTTTGTGTTGTTAATGAATTTAAAAGAATGACAAAATAGGAAATTCATAGGATTTTATTCTTTGATTTTTGAAAAATGATATTTTGGGACAATAAAAACTAGAATAAGGGACTAATATTTTGGGACGGAGGAAATAGTTCAAAATTATTCATTACTCCAAAATTATTTACTCAATTTGCATCCCAAAATTATTCTGATAATTCGCTATCCAAACCTTATGTGAAGATCAATTTAGGTGTAATTTTTCTTATAGAAGATAAAATATCATTATTTGGCCCGAAGGCTCATGACCTAACCCAAACCTTCTTAGTTCAATGAGATTTTACCCCGTCCAAGCTCATTTCTGGTCGACTAGGCTGGCCAAAATGAGCTATGGGTTGAGCATAGGCTTAGGGTTTCAAGCTCGATTTACTTGTCGTCCTAATTTGTTGGGTCAAGTGTCACACCCCGAATTTATAGAGTCCAACCCACGTGAAAAATATCCAAAGCCGATAAGTAAAAACACGACAATCAGATAGAAATACAAAATATCTCTCATGCAAATTGGTACAATAGTGTTACACAATACATGTGTTATTCCGATTTCATACACCCTACATTCACATCTATGTGGAATGGATGTTCCTTTGACTAAAACATACAACAAATATATATATATATCAAATTGAAATGCCCAAAGGCTTACATTATTTACAAAGAGTGGAACCCTTACAAGAATGACACACGGCCAAATAAAGAAACAAATGACCCAAGGCCGACAAATAATAGAACCACCCTACCCGGCTTTGAACACAACTTCAAGTCCATATCCACACATGTCATATACCTGAAAAACATTTTCAACCACGAAGGTAAGCATAAAGCCCAATAGATAATATTTCAAAAACATGCTCCACTAGCATAAGTGATCATTATGCAGTACATATATATACAATATGTTTAATGCATCGTCAAAATTCGTCTGATTTCCTAGCAAAATCCTTTTCATTCCAAACCTCAAAACCATTCGTTTATTCAAAACATTTTCCGAGTCAAAAACATCTATTTGAATAAAATCTATTTCCAAAACAAGTTCGGTATTTACAATACCAACAGTAAATACATTGCTAAACCAAATGCGAATATATCGCTAAACAATAACAAATATTTTGCTAAAACCATTTTACAAAACATCCGTTTTCAAAACCAAAGCAATAATAAATTAAATGGATAAATCTCCAAGGTTAGTGTTCATAATAGTGCACTATACATGTCATTATGCCATTTTACTGGGATTATCCGAATAGAATCAGCACCTACCGCACGGGTTTCCGATCTTACACCGAGGACACACATGCCAACTCAATTCTACTCTACAATCCCTTTGCAGCTTTACCACTTTCTTCACCATTTCCAATTACACAATAAATGTGTTCTAAAAATAACATTTTCAAATGATATGTAATGATTTCAAAACGTAGTGTGACAATTCTCAAAAATAACCTTTCCAAAACTTACAGTTTTGAGTTCCAAATCCATGACATGCATCATGATATGTATGCTTTCCAAAAATATTCCAGTTTGCTTAATCCGCATGGAATTTCTAACACACAGCAATGCTTATTTCCACCGATGGCCAAAACGATTATCTCTGATGTAATAATTAAAAGATAATAATACGAATATAAATCCGATAATTTCCAAAACCCGTATATATGTATTTCCCAATAACACGATATTCTCCAAAAAGAGTAACAATACCCTTTGTTTCCAAAATCTCATAACAATTTCTTTCCAACCAAATCCTTTTTCTGACAATTTGTCCAACTCCTAAAAATGATATCATTTAGGGTTTTTCACAAATTAGAGCTTTTCCACTTTTAGAAACCCACATGCAATTTGATATACTAAAAATAGATTTAATATCAAAATCATAACCAAACAACCCCCAATTTGGAACAAACCCTCAACTCGAAACCATAATTTCAAAACTAACCCAACAACTACAAAATCTATATATCAAAATACACCACAAATACACTACCGAACTCACATCGAGTTTAAGAAATAGACCCTACCTCTTGAAGCGAATAGGAAACAAGCTAGAAAAATAGCCGGTGACGAAAAGACGATCCGCTCAGATTAAATGGAAACCCCCGCCGAGCTCTATGTTTTGGTATATAGAACTAGGGGTAAAAAGCGGGTAAAAATAAATGAAACCCAAGCTTGAAAGCTTAAAAGTGTTGAAAATGGAGAAGAGAAGAGAGTGAGAGAGAGAGAGAGAGAGAGAAGATGGAATCAAGTCCAATAGATATTTTCAACTTTTGGAGGCTTTTTATAGACAAATGGATCGCGGGCCTGATCGTGGCCACGAGCTAGCCAACTAACCTGGTCGCGGTCGCAACTAAGACTATCTTAGGCGTAATTGTGCTATTTGCGGCCCACACTGCAGGCAATGCACTCTCCCCCAGCCAAAGGACCCGAGAACCACTTCTGGTCGCGACCCTTGTGGGTGCGACTCTGCCCAGCATAGCCTATCGTGGGCTTGACTGCCCAATCCTAAAACACTTAGTTGTTGCCCAGCAGCAAACCCGAGGCACTCTGGAGGTCCAAACTCCCTAGAAATGGTTTAAGTCACTCGGGACAACCTCGTGTCCTAACCAAAAATAAAACGGTTTGGGGTGATTTGACCTGGGCCACTACAATCTCCCCCACTTAGGAAATTTTGTCCTCGAAATTGAAGAAACGCCAAAAACGAAAAAGGCCATCCAACTTGCAAAAGAAAACACAACACCAACCCAAGCTTAGATCTATCTAGGGATAAGTTCCCGAATCCCAGTCTAATACCTCGGGGCCCCAAAGACACTTAAATACCAAGAATACTAAGAAAATCTCACGGATGCATCCTCGACCCATATAACTTGTTGTGGTACATGAGACAAGAAACAACAACAACTCCTTGGACCCAAGATGTCAACCACGTCTTAGCCACCTACAATACCCAAGTCATCGCCGAATGCTTAACACTTGAACACAAGGCTCTCGGTTTACTCTCGTAAAATGAGAATGCAAAATAAAGCACGGTTAAACAAACCATGTTACGGCACATTAACGCCCAACCAATTCTAAACTCCTTGCAAAATAAACATATAACACGTAACTAGCAACTCAAGCTAGATCATGACACCACTCCACAATACAAAATAAAATACAACCTATTCAGGTTGAAGAAAAAAAAAAAAAATTCATCTTTTCTCCATTTTCCTTAAAATGTTTTCCTTTCTCAAAAAGTGTTCAATCTCACACCGCCCACAACCAAAATACCTTTTTGACCTTCGATAACAAAACCCAAAGATTTCAAAACCATTTTTCGAAAACCATAAGTGTTGTTCAAAATACAAAACTTCTTTTATTTTTCATGATTTGTTAGATTCAACTTTTTATTAATCTGAAAACTTACATTTCAAATTAAAGCCAAACAGTTCCTATTCAGTAAGACCATCCAAGGCCACAATACCAAAAGGAATTTGTTTTTCCCCCAAAATCATTTCCTCAACATTCTTTCGGTGACCCACAACACGATCACCCAACAACAACTATCACACTTAAGGTGATGACACAACCTCAAAACAAAATTTCTACAATAATAATCCCTAGAAATTTTCCAAAATACTAACAATACAATAAAAGACTAAGAAACTTCCACAATCATCAAACACATAGTGCACAAAAACGCTCATCAACCAAAGGTTTCCACCTGTAACCCAAACTGGTTTCCCCATACTCAAAATAATTTCTTTACTCACAAGCCATATTATAGCACAATTCAACCATATAACCGTCAAATCCAACTCCATTCTATTCCCGAGGTGACTATGTGTCAACCTACCGAGATACCAACCAAACAACCTTACACTGGCCTCCAACCCCAACATACCACTTAACTCCATGTAACTTCACATCAATACTGACATCTTACCCAACCTCACCAACTCCAAGATGGAGTTTCACACACTCTTATATACTATTTGAATTCCTCAAAGTAACTTACACTTCCTCAAATCTCTGTCAACCCACCGCACGTATGCCTATATGGAAACACCTCCTTGCATAACACTTGAGTCCGAGTTAGACTTCTTAGAGTTAAAACACAACACATCACCTCAAGTCAAGCGCACACACAAACTCGTGGCCACCAACACCTCACACCACATACACCAGGACCAATAAGGTCAAAACAAACTTGATATAGCACACCAAACATTCCACACAATCTTACTACATCACTCGGAGTTCCACTCCCAAACCAAAATCGCAATAGAAAATCGTCCCAACATTAGGGATCCCACACAAGCTTCACGAACAATCAACAAATACGACAAAAGTACTTCTGTGCCAGCATACATTAGACTACTCAATAATACATTAAATATATGATTGCCACACCAAGGCAACCCTCTGGGATAGTCTCATGACCAATCCCCTTCTACACATCATCTAACAACACACAAACAATGTACTATTACACACCATGCAAAACAAAACTCCATTACCCACTACACAACATCTCACCCTTAACCCCAAGTGGGTTATCTCAACACTAAATCCCTCATTCTGCCAATGTACTCACAATCCCAAAACACCACACAACCAATAAACACATCCTTACTCTTTCGAACCAAGCCAACTCATAAGAGTTTACCACACCACAACACTACCGCTACCATGTAGCAATCCAAATCTAATAACAAACAAACACAACACCTCAAATCCTTGGTGACCAATAAGGTCAACCCTTGATCCAACATTCTATACCACCACACATTACACGGGTACAAACAAAAATACTAATTCTCCTAGCCAACCTACTAGTTGCTAACATTCACCAAACAAATGCCTTGCACCAAAACCCAACAAATGCACACGACACTTATAGACTTTTAAATGTCATATTGTTCCAACTCCACAGCAACAGCAAAAAGAGTTTTCAATCTCCTCCAACACCTGAGTCACAACTCTACATTCCCAACTGCCTTCTCAAACAACCCATAATACTTCATGAGCCAAAACCAACGACATATCCCGAGGGACAATCACATCCCCAATGCCACCCCAAAACCTTTACCAGCAATCACCGAAATACCACAACACTACGTAACGAGTACAACACCAACCGTGGGTTATATACCCAACGAACTATCTCACAACATCTCTTATCCCAAGCAAAAGTGACACCTTCCATACCTAGATATAATAATTAGGATCCTAGAACTTAGCAAAGATGTTCGCTATATCACCTCCCAAAACACCACACAAGGAGTTCAAAACACACCACCCATTGAACACCAACAACCAATATTACAATAAGAACTAGCATCGCTTCATAAGGAACAACCAAACATATAACAAGAAGCAAATAATATGGGAGACCCACATTCCCCTTGTAATTCAACGATTAATCATGCCCCACAAACTCGCTATCATCTTCCGCAATTAATGTATACGGCTACACCAGAACTAAACAATAACTTCATTTCCAACACACTGGTAACCCTAAGTCTATGTATACCCAAAACTAACATAAAACTTCTGACACAACCATCAATACAGATACTCCACCTTTGGATATATCCTAACACCACGCCTTATCGTTCGATTAGGTCAACCCACTGCGACAATCTGTCGCTAGAACACCAACTCCTAGCCAACCACACCATCCACAACATCCTAGCAGCCCTCGTGCCTTACCGAATGACTCACAACAACTAGAACTCTACCAGGTATTCAACTAATTACTCCACCCAACTATATGGAATAACTCCACCTATTCCAACCAACCACGCATCATTTACACTGAGAAACTCATGGCCTAAATGGCCCAACTAACTTCACCAGCTCCAAGGAAAGTCAAACCACAATTCACATCTCAACCAACCACAGTCCACATCACAATCCTCTAGGATACAAACACCGTAGTCAGAACCATACATCAATACTACCCACATATACGAGTTCAATCCCAACTCTTCGTGTCCTAAAACTCCAACACCACCTGCACCTCTTCACTAAGTTACCAGACTTAAGACAACATACGTCAATTAGGAACACATCCCACACCACATCTCATACACTCGGCCAACCAAGGTCATAACCAACTCCGAAGACACACTAGTCCAAAGACTAACAACCAACACCAAACCTACACGACATCACCCAAGTAAGTATAAGAACTCAACCTAAACACATAGTCACGAAAGACTCGGAAACTTCACTGTCTCTCAAAGACATGCCAACTCCCTCCAAGGGTTGACCAACACCAACTCACAACCAAAACTACTACACAACATATACGGTACACATTGAGGTGCCCATTCCGGTTCATTACTCCTTTCCAAAATGTCTCTATAAGGAAATAAATACACGAATTAGGGTACATAACACTAGTACCCTTCACCAAAATACTAACACACTCAATCCTATAGCTAATTATTCAAACAAACATGTTGACACTCCCTTCAAATCACATATCATCTACCACATAGTACGTAACACATAATCAATCTAAGTCTACAAAGATAGCCATTCGTTCTAGTGTTCACTTAGATTTCCCAATAGAAACAACATCGATCAAGCACGTTTCCAATAAGACCTCCAAGTTAGTCAACTAGACACCGAGTAATATCTATGAGTCTTAACACCATACCTACATAAGATGCAACATATAAGCATATTATCACTTAGAACACAACATGCAAATGTCCTTACTGAGCATGATAAACCCATTATGGCTAACCACTTCCCATGAGCCCAAGGTTTTCAAACTCGGTTAGCTTTGATATAAAGTTGTCACGATCCAGATTTATAGAGTCTGGCCCACATGAAAATACCCCAAGTCGATAAGTAAAAAGACGAAAATTAGATAGAAATACATAATATCTCTCATGCAAAAGGGTATAATAGTGTCATACAATACATGTGTTATTTTGATTTCATACACCCTACATTCATATCTAGGTAGAATGGATGTTCTTTGACTAAAACATACAACATGTAACGATGCAGAATTTTTCCCTCCGCTTGAGCGGGGAAGTTGACGCTCGAGTGGATTTAAGAGGTTTCCTACATTTTTGCAGACGGCCTAAAATTCTGAGAGTTGTGAATCTCTGCTCGAGCGTGGGAATGGTCGCTCGAGCGGACGGCCTTGTTGGTTTGTGCGCGCTCGAGCGTGGGAAGCGACGCTCGAGCGTGGAAAGTGAGATTGCCCTTGACATTTTTATTAGTGTATTTGGAACCTTCTTATTTTATTTTGGGGTATTGATTGAGGTGGTAATATGATGGTAAAGTAAGATTGGACCAAAAACTTTAATTCGGATAATTTTTCCTACGAGCAGCCGTCACTCTTTTGCCCTTTTCTTTTTCCACACTTTGAATTTGGATGTGAGGCTAGAACCATTGGAAACTTATTTCCGGGGCTTCAATTTGGACACAAGAACAACCTAAAATGGAGTCCAGATGAGAGAGTTATACCCATTTAAAGTTTTGAAATCTGTGCTGGAAGCAGGTACGCTCGAGCATAGAAAGCGACGCTCGAGCGGACAGCGCGAATTCAGCAAGTTTAAAATCACTTTTCTAGATCATTCTTCACACTTTCCCCTCCTCTCGTCATCCCTCTCACCCTAGGTCCGAAAACCTAGGGTTTTGACCTCAAATACCTTCAATTTCCCTATGGATTGGCCAAGATCTCTCACAAAGAAATGAAGAAGGCTTGAAGATCATACTTTTCAACCGATTGAAGTTCGAATTTGTGGAAGAATCTCATCAAAGCTTTGCTCCTTTGCTTGATTCTTGAGGTAGGGGTCCTAGTTCTTCTTCAATACTTCCATAAATAGATAGATTTGTGGTATTTTGATTATATACATATAAAACTCACATTTTTAAGCATATAGTGTACATCATGATTTTTGGGGGTTTAAGGTTTGAAGTGTTGGAAGTTCAATTACTGGGTTAATATGGTGGATTATGAACCTTATGTATGAAATCAATGGGAAAATTGGAATCAAAAGTAATGGCTTGAGAAGTTTGAAATTTTATTGAAATTATTGATTTTTCTTGTAAACCGTAGGTTGATTCATGATGACAATCAATGATTTTTCCCAAATTGAAAGTAGAATCATGAAATTGAGGTATTGAATTATATATATACAAGTTTAATTGAATTTTGGAAATGTTTGAAAATTATGTTAAAATTAGCGAATGAACCTTTGTTTTAGGCATTGTAAATCATGCTATAATGTGAATGGAAAATTGGGGAAATGATTTATTAATGATATGGATGACATGGGCCTTGGGGTGGGATGATGAAATAAATGTTTAAGAGTTCACTTTGAATTATGTTGAATTGTGTTGATTATGTTGAATGGTGTTGATGATGTTGAGTTGTGTTGAATGATGTTGAATTGAATTGTGTTGCACTATAATGAATTGAGTTTGAATCATGTTGAATTGTGTTGAGTTGAGTTGAGTTGGGTGTGTGGAGTTTGAGTTGAGTTGTGTTGGGTGTGTGGAGTTTGAGTTGAGTTATGTTGGGTATGTTGAGTTGAGTTGTGTTGGGTTATGTTGAGTTTAGGTTGGGTTGAGTTGAGTTGGTACCCGCGTGGGGAGTTGAAAAATGGTTTTTCGATGCCCATGACCGTCTGTATAATAGCCGGTAAATGTGGGGGATGGTTTTCAAAAATTGAAGGAAATGGTTTTTGGGGGCCCACGTCCCGCCGTATAGTAGCCGGCAAATGTGGGGGCGATTTTGGATTAAAGGTTCCCAATTGCCCTGTCTAGGCTTATCACTAGACGAATGTGGAAAAATATTTTTGGGTGTCCACATAGTCCTGCTGTGTTGTAGCCGGCGAAAGTGGAAAACGGATGGTTTTCGAAAATGTTTTGGGTGTCCACATCCCGCCGTATAGTAGCCGGCAAGTGTGGGGGATGGTTTTCAAAAGTTGAAAAATGGTTTTGGAAAAATATGATTTTTGGAAGAAAATGGCTTTTGAGAAAAAGGTTTTTGGGAGTTCACTTCCCGCCGTATGGTAGCTGGCGAAAGGTGAAAAGTGTTATGGATTGGGTGCCCGCTATCCTGTCGTAGTAAGTCGGCAAAAGGTGGATTGTGTTGATATATGTGTTAAGTTGATAATGATATTTGTGACTTGTGATGAATCTGTGAAATTATGAATTGTTGTGTATGTTGATATAAAGAGGAAGTGTATATAGACATTATTTGTAATGTATGGACCCAAAAATAAGTAAGGGGATGATGGATTGGTGGTGGTGAATATAACGAATTAGTTGTGACAATAAAGGTAAACTGCGAGTGTTGTTCTATAAATAAACAAGAGATTGAATTGAAAGGGGTTTATTAATCTTGTGTCATCTTGAAATGAGATTTTAGAGTGTAATTAACGGTGTAAATTAAGGTTCGGAGAATCGTTAATAAATTAAAAAGGGAACCTGAATTTGAAGTGATGGAGTCTAATTAAATATACGACAATGATAGGTAGCTCAAATTTTTGTGGCTCAAATGGCTCAAATCTGTCAAAACGACGTCGTTTTGACAGATTTTAAGTGTAAAACGACGTCGTTTTGACAGATTTGAGCCATTTGAGCCACAAAAATTTGAGCTACCAAACATTTTCCTTAAATATAATGTGAAGGAAAGAAGAATAAAAGAAAAATGGAATATTAAGTATGAGAAATTAAATGAGAAATATTTTGGAATGAGTTAATAAATATAAAATGAAGTGGTTCCTTAAACACAAATGTTTTTAAAAAAAAAAGGAAAAAAAAAAAGGACCTAATTTAAAGGCTTTGGTAATGTTTCCGAGTAACTAAAATTTGGGGCGTGACACAACAGATGATATATATATATATATATATCAAATTGAAATGCCCAAAGGCATACATTATTTACAAAGGGTGTAACCCATACAAGAATGGCACACGGCCAAATAAAGGAACAAATGACCCAAGGCCTAGAAATAATGGAACCACCCTACCCGACTGCGAACACAACTTCAAGTCCATAGCCACACATGTCATACACCTTAAAAACATTTTCAGCCACGTAGGGTGAACATTATAGCGATCCCAGGTTTACCCTTGTTGTATAGTGATCCGGACATGTGTCCGTGGATGTTGGTAGTTGTTTATTATCTTGTTTACATCCTTTCTTACTTTGTATTTGAGTTATAGGATGTGTTGAGCGGGTTTGTTACAGGTTGGTTGAGTTTAGAAACCAAAACTAGTTGCCCAGATTTTTGGCCTGTACGCTCGAGCGGAGGTGTTGGCGCTCGAGCGTAGATTACATCCATCCAGTATCTTGTTGTGCAGTGTTGTGAGCTCGAGCGTAGGGTTGGGAGCTCGAGCGGAGGCCTGGTTCTGCAAAAGTGCTGGGCGAGTGCATTCTGCGCTTGAGCGGGAGGTTGGCCGCTCGAGCGGAAGTCTGTGAGTGGCCGCTCGAGCGGGGTGTTTTACGCTCGAGCGGAAGACTGGGTTTAAAGTCCCGAATTTGTGACTCTTTAAATCACTTTTTCACTTTCTCTTCTCTCTCTTACTTTTCCAAAATCACCATTGTTGAGCCTCTCACTCTAGACTCTACCTTCTCTCTAGGTTTTGATCTAGTAGGAGTGATTTACTCACCTTTGGCCTTTACAAAAAAGTTGTTGATCGTCGAGGGCTTCATTTTAATCTGAAAATCTCGGGTTTTGGGAGCACGTTGGGTTTTGTCGTCTTCTACTTTGGGACTCCGAATTTGAGGTAGGGATAACCTACTCCTCTCTATGGGTTTTGTCTTTAAATTTTGGTATTTTGAGATGTTGGGCTTGGTTTGGTAATCTTGTAATGGTTTGGGGCTTTTGTGTAATTTTACAAAAGTTAGGGTTTCATTCATAATAAACCTAGATGCATGTTTGGCATAGAAAAATGGAATGATTGTTGAATCATTGATGAAAATGGGACCTAAGGGTTGAAATGGTAATTATGGAAAATGGCCTAATTACATTATTTAATTAATTGGGATAATTAATTGGTGAGAAATGAGGAAATGAAATGTTGATTGAATATCCATTTGTGCATTTATTTTCTGTTTTAGAAATAACTGCTTGGGGCTATCGGTGGAGGATAGTCGAGATTGTTGTAGACAATGCATGTTGATTAGGTAAACGGAAACTAATCAATGGAATGTGTCATGGAACTTGACGGTTGATAGAATACATTAATTGTGTGTATTGTGTGATTGTATATAGAACCAATGTGTTTATATACGTTATGTGTAGAGGAGGAGATAGGGGATGTACTCCGCGGTTTAGGGGAAGATAGGGGATGTACCTCTAAACCGGATAGGTATTGGGAGGAGATAGGGGATGAACTCCGTAGACAGAGCTCATATGCTTGTCTAGAGAAGTGAAGATAGAGCTCATATGCTTATCTTTGTGAAGTGTGGATACAGCTTGTATGCTTATCTGTGGATATTGTTGATATACATATCTGTTGTGAAGTGTGGATATTGTGGTTATACATATCTGTTGTAGAGTGTGGATACAGCTTGTATGCTTATCTGTGGATATTGTTGATATACATATCTGAGAGAATGTGGATATAGCTTTTATGCTTATCTGAATGTGAGATATAGTTTTTATACATATCTGTGGAAATGATGATAGAGCTAGCATGCTTATCTGTTGAAAAAGGGAAAATGAAAAGTAATTGGGACTTGTAAGTCGTTGACATAAATATGTAATTTATGTGGTGGTATCAGTGTTGACCAACTATCAATTGCTAATGTTTTAGTCATTGTCCATGGTTGGTTTAGTGTATTTCTACTGGGCTGTGGCTCACCCTATATGGGAATATCATTTTCAGGTACAGGAAGCATGCCACCTCCAAGGACATAGCTGGGAGGCTAGTGGCGGGCATAGTTTTGTCATTTTACTTTTGATGTATTACATGTAATTTCAAGCCAAGGGCTTAATGTGTAAACGAGTTAGAACTCTTTGTTGTAACCAAGTGTTAACTTGGAAAGCTGTAAGCCCGTAGGGCATTTTGTTATGAGGTTAACATGTAATACTTATGTCTTGGAATTCTAATGAATGAAAGGAATGCGGTTAGTTTATATGTAAATGCATGTCTTATCTGATGGGTTTAATGTTATTATTTTGAGGGCGTTACAACTTGGTATCAGAGCGTACCGGGTTCGAATACTTTGGGTACGTGGGAAGTGATTAGGATCACAATGGGTTTGTCTCGCTTGATAGAGACGTAGATGTAGTACCATATGCTATGTGTTTATTTGATAACATGCTTATGTGACTATGTGGGTATGGGATTTAATTTCTTGGATGTTGATTGGATCCTTGAGTTTCTGGGAGTCTTGTTGGAAAAGCACTTGATCAACGCTGTTTCTAACCGGAACTCTAGTAACGCCTCGGGACTATCATTATCCAGAAATGAAGTTCGTAAGTGCTTATGTGTTTATGTGCTTATGTGGAGTGAATTACAGTTGTCCAGGCATTAGGACGTGAGTGTTTAGTTTCGGCACATTTATGAATGTGCTAACGTTCTGTGTTGCCTTTATTAGGATGTCAGGACGAGGAAGAAGTGCTAGGCGTGGTAGACCTGCGAGGCAGGAAGTACCGTTACAGGGTGAGATTCCGGCAGTGCAGGAGGGAGTTGGGCAGGCCAATGTGGCCGAGCCAGTGGGTCAGCAGGCTATGGGTGCCTTGGCCAGAGAGATAGCAGGAGCTTTGGGTATTCTTAGAGCTGGGAATCAGGCAGCTGAGACAGGGCCTTCCTTCTTGAAGAGGGAGTTCTTCCGGTGTAATCCAGACGAGTTTATCGGGGATCCTAAAGAGCCGCTTAAGGCAGATGAATGGCTCGAACAGACAACGAAGACGTTTGAGATGCTTGGCATTGAGGACGGAGCACTGAAAGTGACCTTGGCATCCTTCCAACTGAAGGGAGATGCGGGTCAATGGTGGAAGTACGAGAAAGCTCGTGTTGGTGGTACTTGGGAGGCGTTTGTGAATGCTTTTCAGGAGAGGTTTTTATCAGCAGCAGCTAGGGAGAAGCTGAGGGATCAGTTTAGCCGGCTTAATCAGCAGGGCTTGTCAGTGGCCGAGTTTGAGGCTACTTTTACCAGTCTGTCTAGGTTTGCACCTGAACTGGTGGCGTCTGAGGAACGCCGTTGCTACGAGTTTGAGCGGAAGTTGAGGCGGGGCCTCAAGTTAAGAATTGGTGGGTCTTATATTCGAGAGTATAGACACCTAGTGGACGCTGCAGCTCATATGGAGCTTATGATGCAGGAGGAGGATGAGGGCCAGAGAGGCTCCATGAGGAGCCAAGATAGTCAGGGTGATGGCAGGAGGCAGAGGGGTTCTAACCCTCAGCAGTCGCAGGGTGGTGTTGCTAGATCGACCTTCCCAGTGCCGAGTGTAGGCTCCGGGAGAGGTGGTCAGGGGGATTTCACCTGTTACAAGTGTGGCCAGCTGGGTCACAAGGTTTCTGTTTGCCCGCTGAAGGGTGGAGGTCAGAGAGCTGCTTCTTCTTCAGCTAGACCGCAGAGTCAGAGTTTGGGCAGGGGGCAGCTCTTGACTTGTTATCAGTGTGGACAACCTGGGCACATGAAGAGGTTTTGCCCACAGTTGAGTGCCACTTCGGGAGCGTCTGGTTCTAGGCAGACGCAGGGTTTTCAGCCAGCTCAGTCTGTGCAGGCCTCGAGGGCCAATCCGGGAGCTTCGACATCCCAGTCTGTGCAGCAGTCTTTTGCTCCGAGAGGTGAGCAGGTAGACCAGGGGCCTACGGGGCGCGTGTATGCTGTTACCGCGCAGGACTTAGTACCGGCTCCATCAGTAGTGAGAGGTACTTTTCTGTTTTGCAACTCAGTTGCTAATGTGTTGATAGACACGGGTGCATCTCATTCTTTTGTATCTGCTGCATTTGCATCTGTTTTGGAATTGGAGTTAGCACAGTTAGCATCTCCTATTTGTGTGGTATCGCCTTTGGGTGGTGAGTTGATTCTGAAACAGGGTGTTAGAGGATGTGATATAGAGGTCGCCGACTATAGGCTTCCTTTTCCGTTTGTTGTCATGCCCATGAAGGGTTTTGATGTTATTTTGGGTATGGACTGGTTATCGTCATACCGGGCTGTTATTGATTGCTACCGCCAGAGGGTTACATTGTGTACCTTGAGCGGGGAGTGGTTCCATTTCTTGGGAGACCGGGTTGGTAGTGTTTTGTCACCGAGGTATGATTCGCGAGGGCGAAGTGAGCTTAGTAGTCTACTTGCTAGCTTTGAGAGTGGTGAGCGTGGTGAGACCCAGCATGTATTACCGAGGGTGGTTTGTGAGTATTCGGATGTCTTTCCCGAAGATCTTGTTAGTTTGCCACCTCACCGAGAGATAGAGTTCTCTATTGATTTAGTGCCTGGTACGGCGCCGATTTCTATGGCACCTTACCGTTTTGCTCCAGCAGAGTTGGTTGAGTTGAAAGTTCAGCTCCAGGAATTGCTAGATAAGGGCTTTGTTCGCCCTAGTGTTTCACCGTGGGGAGCACCGGCCCTCTTTGTTAAAAAGAAAGATGGTGCCTTGAGATTGTGTATAGACTACCGGAAGTTGAATCGGGCTACGGTTAAGAATAAGTATCCTATGCCCCGTATAGATGATTTGTTTGACCAGTTGAAGGGTTCCCGTTGTTTCTCCAAGATAGACTTGAGATCGGGTTACCATCAGTTGAGGGTCAGGGAGGAAGATATTCCTAAGACGGCATTCCGTACGCGGTATGGCCATTACGAGTTTCTGGTGATGCCATTCGGGCTTACCAATGCACCGGCAGTCTTTATGGACTTGATGAACCGGATTTTCCGGGAGTTCTTAGACCGATTTGTGGTTGTTTTCGTGGACGATATCCTTATCTATTCGTCTTCTGAGGAGGAGCACGAGGCACACTTGAGAGTGGTACTTGAGTTACTTAGAGCCCATAGGCTGTATGCCAAGTTTGGGAAGTGTGAGTTCTGGCTGAGGGAAGTCAAATTCTTAGGCCACGTGATATCCGGGGAAGGGGTGTCTGTTGATACATCCAAGGTTGAGGCAGTGCAAGATTGGGCACAGCCTAAGAGTGTGTTTGAGATCCGCAGTTTTTTGGGATTAGCTGGGTATTACCGTCGGTTTGTGAAAGATTTCTCCAGGTTAGCGTCACCGTTGACTAGACTGACTCGGAAGGGAGTCAAGTTTGTGTGGAGTGAGACTTGTGAAAAGTCGTTCCAAGAGTTGAAAATTAGATTGACCACCGCTCCGGTGTTGATTATTCCGGAGAGAGGGTTGGGTTATGCGGTTTATTGTGATGCTTCACGAGAGGGTTTGGGTTGTGTGTTGATGCAAGAGGGGAAAGTGGTAGCTTATGGCTCACGTCAGTTGAAAATACACGAGAAGAATTACCCCACACACGACCTAGAGTTAGCAGCTGTGATCTTTGCCTTGAAAATCTGGAGGCACTACCTTTATGGTGAGAAGTTCGAGGTATTCTCGGATCACAAGAGTTTGAAGTATCTGTTTACACAGAGAGACTTGAATCTGAGGCAGAGGAGATGGATGGAGTTCATCGAGGATTATGATTTTGAGTTGCATTATCATCCGGGAAAGGCCAATGTTGTGGCCGATGCCCTTAGTAGGAAAACCATTAGTGATGTAGCTTGTATAGCCATCCGGGAATGGGTGATGTTGGGAGCACTTGGCGAGTTTGATTTGCTACTGGGCGAATCTGTTGAGGCTGCGGCCTTGTTTTCTGTCGTGGTGCAGCCTACACTTGTGACTAGAGTGTTAGAGGCACAGAGAGGTGACCTTGAGGTAGAATCCCTCCGAGAGAAGATCTCCAGTGGGAAAGTTGAGAAGGGTTTGACGGTGTATCCCGACCTGAGTGTGAGATACCGAGACCGTTTGTTTGTACCGGAGGCTTGCCGTGAGGAAGTACTCCGAGAGTTTCACCATTCGCGCCTTACGGTGCATCCGGGAGGTACTAAGATGTATCAGGATTTGGGTCGCCAGTTTTGGTGGCGGGGTATGAAGAGAGATGTGGCTGTTTTCGTATCGAAGTGCCTTACTTGCCAGCAAGTGAAGGCCGAGCATCAGAGGCCAGCGGGTTTGTTGCAACCCTTGCCTATTGCCGAGTGGAAGTGGGAGCATGTCACTATGGACTTCGTTGTAGGTCTTCCGAAGACTCAGCGGGGTAGTGATGCTATTTGGGTGGTTGTAGACCGGTTGACTAAGTCGGCGCACTTTATTCCTATGCGCGTGAGAGATTCGGTAGATCATCTTGCCGATTTGTATATTCGGGACGTAGTGAGATTGCACGGGGTCCCAGTGACGATCGTCTCAGATAGAGATCCTCGTTTTACTGCTAGGTTGTGGCAGAGTTTGCAGAGTGCCTTGGGCACTAAGTTGACCTTTAGTACGGCTTATCATCCTCAGACTGACGGACAGTCCGAACGTACTATTCAGATCCTCGAGGATATGCTTCGGGGTTGTGTCCTGGACTTCAGTGGGACGTGGGAGAGGCACTTGCCATTGGTGGAGTTTGCCTACAACAACAGTTTTCAGTCTAGCATCGGTATGGCACCGTTTGAGGCTTTGTATGGCCGACCGTGTAGGTCTCCAGTTTGTTGGGCCGAGGTGGGTGATGCACCTTTGTTGGGTCCGGAGTTGGTTAGGGAGACGACGGAGAAAGTTGAGCTTATCCGTAGGAGGCTTGTTACAGCCCAGAGTCGACAAAAGAGTTATGCCGACCGTAGGAGGAGGCCTTTGGCGTTTGAGGTAGGTGATCATGTCTTTCTGAAGATATCACCTAGGCGAGGCCTGATGAGGTTTGGGAAGAGTGGGAAGTTATCCCCTCGGTTTATAGGTCCTTTTGAGATCCTTGAGAGGATAGGAGAGGTTGCTTATCGGTTAGCCTTACCGCCGCAGTTGTCCGGAGTGCATGATGTGTTTCATGTGAGTATGCTTCGGAAGTATGAGCCAGATCCATCACATGTGTTGGATTGGACTGATTTAGAGGTAGATGAGGATGCCTCGTATGAGGAGAGACCGGTTCGGGTCTTGGATAGGCGGGATCAGGTCCTGCGTGGCAAGACCATTCCTTTGGTGAGAGTCTTGTGGAAACATCACGGAGTGGAGGAAGCCACTTGGGAACGTGAATTGGAAGTCCGAGAGAAATATCCGGACTTGTTTGTTGTTATGTAATCTTATATTTAAATTTTACATTTTGTTGAACTTAAGAGCTTGGATATATGTCTTAAGTTGTGAAACATTGAAAATGTTTTGGTTATTGGAAGTATGTTTTGGAACTTGCCTCTTATGGAAGTTGAAAGTGACATTATATGCGTTAAATATATTGTTGAAATTGGAAGGATAGTGCATAATGTTGATGCATGTTGAAAATACATATGTTGTTTACATATTGTGATATGTCTCTTGTTAAAGGGATGGGATGACCGGTAATGGGTCGAATTGTTGAATGTTAAAATGTAACATTGTTTAAAATGGAGGAAAACTTGTTTTTGAAAACTTGTGTTTAATTTCGGGGACGAAATTCTTTAAGGGGGGGAGGTTATAGCGATCCCAGGTTTACCCTTGTTGTATAGTGATCCGGACATGTGTCCGTGGATGTTGGTAGTTGTTTATTATCTTGTTTACATCCTTTCTTACTTTGTATTTGAGTTATAGGATGTGTTGAGCGGGTTTGTTACAGGTTGGTTGAGTTTAGAAACCAAAACTAGTTGCCCAGATTTTTGGCCTGTACGCTCGAGCGGAGGTGTTGGCGCTCGAGCGTAGATTACATCCATCCAGTATCTTGTTGTGCAGTGTTGTGAGCTCGAGCGTAGGGTTGGGAGCTCGAGCGGAGGCCTGGTTCTGCAAAAGTGCTGGGCGAGTGCATTCTGCGCTCGAGCGGGAGGTTGGCCGCTCGAGCGGAAGTCTGTGAGTGGCCGCTCGAGCGGGGTGTTTTACGCTCGAGCGGAAGACTGGGTTTAAAGTCCCGAATTTGTGACTCTTTAAATCACTTTTTCACTTTCTCTTCTCTCTCTTACTTTTCCAAAATCACCATTGTTGAGCCTCTCACTCTAGACTCTACCTTCTCTCTAGGTTTTGATCTAGTAGGAGTGATTTACTCACCTTTGGCCTTTACAAAAAAGTTGTTGATCGTCGAGGGCTTCATTTTAATCTGAAAATCTCGGGTTTTGGGAGCACGTTGGGTTTTGTCGTCTTCTACTTTGGGACTCCGAATTTGAGGTAGGGATAACCTACTCCTCTCTATGGGTTTTGTCTTTAAATTTTGGTATTTTGAGATGTTGGGCTTGGTTTGGTAATCTTGTAATGGTTTGGGGCTTTTGTGTAATTTTACAAAAGTTGGGGTTTCATTCATAATAAACCTAGATGCATGTTTGGCATAGAAAAATGGAATGATTGTTGAATCATTGATGAAAATGGGACCTAAGGGTTGAAATGGTAATTATGGAAAATGGCCTAATTACATTATTTAATTAATTGGGATAATTAATTGGTGAGAAATGAGGAAATGAAATGTTGATTGAATATCCATTTGTGCATTTATTTTCTGTTTTAGAAATAACTGCTTGGGGCTATCGGTGGAGGATAGTCGAGATTGTTGTAGACAATGCATGTTGATTAGGTAAACGGAAACTAATCAATGGAATGTGTCATGGAACTTGACGGTTGATAGAATACATTAATTGTGTGTATTGTGTGATTGTATATAGAACCAATGTGTTTATATACGTTATGTGTAGAGGAGGAGATAGGGGATGTACTCCGCGGTTTAGGGGAAGATAGGGGATGTACCTCTAAACCGGATAGGTATTGGGAGGAGATAGGGGATGAACTCCGTAGACAGAGCTCATATGCTTGTCTAGAGAAGTGAAGATAGAGCTCATATGCTTATCTTTGTGAAGTGTGGATACAGCTTGTATGCTTATCTGTGGATATTGTTGATATACATATCTGTTGTGAAGTGTGGATATTGTGGTTATACATATCTGTTGTAGAGTGTGGATACAGCTTGTATGCTTATCTGTGGATATTGTTGATATACATATCTGAGAGAATGTGGATATAGCTTTTATGCTTATCTGAATGTGAGATATAGTTTTTATACATATCTGTGGAAATGATGATAGAGCTAGCATGCTTATCTGTTGAAAAAGGGAAAATGAAAAGTAATTGGGACTTGTAAGTCGTTGACATAAATATGTAATTTATGTGGTGGTATCAGTGTTGACCAACTATCAATTGCTAATGTTTTAGTCATTGTCCATGGTTGGTTTAGTGTATTTCTACTGGGCTGTGGCTCACCCTATATGGGAATATCATTTTCAGGTACAGGAAGCATGCCACCTCCAAGGACATAGCTGGGAGGCTAGTGGCGGGCATAGTTTTGTCGTTTTACTTTTGATGTATTACATGTAATTTCAAGCCAAGGGCTTAATGTGTAAACGAGTTAGAACTCTTTGTTGTAACCAAGTGTTAACTTGGAAAGCTGTAAGCCCGTAGGGCATTTTGTTATGAGGTTAACATGTAATACTTATGTCTTGGAATTCTAATGAATGAAAGGAATGCGGTTAGTTTATATGTAAATGCATGTCTTATCTGATGGGTTTAATGTTATTATTTTGAGGGCGTTACAAACATAAAGCCCATTAGAGAATATTTCAAAAACTCAACATGCTCCACTAGCATAAGTGATCATGATGCAGTACATATATATACAATATGCTCAATGCATTGTCAAATCTGTCTGATTTCTCAGCAAAATCCTTTTCATTCCAAACCTCAAAAACCATTCGTTTAGTCAAAACGTTTTCCAAGTTTAAAACATCTGTTTGAATAAAATTCATTTCCAAAACAAGTTTGATATTTACAATACCAATAATAAATACATTGCTAAACCAAATGTGAATACATCGCTAAACAATAGCAAATACATCACTAAAACCGTTTCCAAAACATCTTTTTCCAAAACCAAAGCAATAATAAATACAATGGGTAAATCTCCAGGGCTAGTGTTCATAATAATGCGCTATACAAGCCATTATGCCATTTTACTGGGATTATCTGAATAGAATCAGCACCTATCACACAGGTTCTGATCTTACATCGAGGACACATATGCCAACTCAATTCTGCTCTACAATCCCTTTGCAGCTTTACCACTTTATTCACCATTTCCAATTACACAATAAATGTGTTCCAAAAATAACATTTTCAAATGATAAGTAATGATTTCAAAACAGAGTGTGACAATTCTAAAAAATAACCTTTCCAAAACTTACAATTTTGAGTTCCAAATCCACGACATGCATCATGATATGTATGCTTACCAAAACTATTCCAGTTTGCCTAATCCACATGCAATTTCTAACGCATGGCAATTGTAATAACCCCGACTTGTGATTAACTGCTAAACCATGATTAAGGATGCCTAATAAGTAATAAAGATGAAATTCTAAATTAATTCCATGTGTGTTGCATTATTTGTGTTTCTATCTGTTTATCATAGACATATGTATCTATGTGTTTGTTCTGTTTTGCGACTTGAAAGCCTTATTGGCATCTGAACATGAAATTGACTAAGATTACGTATTGTTCAGGATTTTTAGAAATTTATGGTAGGTTTAATTGGAATTAGATTGGGAACCAAAATAATTAGAATAAATAATGTTAATTAATTAGGCACTAATGAAGTTTCCTAATTAAGCCTATATAATGCAACTTGATGACTTAAAGACCATTACTTACACTCTTATTCTCATATTTTGAGCTCAAAAACGTGTGTGTGTGTGTGTGTGTGTGTGTGTGTGTGTGTGTGTGTGTGTGTGTTTGTGTGTGTTTGTGTGTGTGTGTGAGAGAGAGAGAGAGAGACCAAGAGAGAATTGAGATCATCAAGGGAATTGCTAGAATTTGGAAGAAATTAGCTAGGAACTCAAGGATTTGGGCTTGGAATTTTAGTGTATTCACCATCTAGAGCTTTATTGAACATCTAAGGTAAGATGTCAACCCTTAGACTTGATCAATATGATATCTAGGACATGAATTCCAGAGAATTAATTGAGTAATGTAAGAACTGAGCTATAAATGATTGAATTCTAGCCATACCATGCATGCATGCATTTTCATCACATTTTGAGTTTGAATTTCAAACAAACC
Source organism: Camellia sinensis (assembly GCF_055761805.1). Taxonomy (NCBI): domain Eukaryota; kingdom Viridiplantae; phylum Streptophyta; class Magnoliopsida; order Ericales; family Theaceae; genus Camellia; species Camellia sinensis. Next base: position 108,592,581 of record NC_138962.1, read on the forward strand.
TCACTTGTATGTGTCTATCTTGGCTTTGTTTGAGAATTTATCAAGTTTCTCACCATTTTATCAAAATTGATCATTTTTTGGACAAGTTTGAGTTCATAGTATTGTATACATGTTGTATACATGAAAGTTTCAAAAAGTTTCAAACTTGGGTTGAATAACTGACTTACTTTTGTGCTTTGATTTTGCAAAATGATTTTGAATTCCCAATGTTTTCCAAGTTTACACGTGTTTCCTGAAGCTTTTAGCCCAAAAGAACATGATCTGTAGCTTTGGGTTGAGTTTTGAAGCTTGCAAGCACATCTGGAAATTCCAGAATTCTACTTCTTTGCTCGAGCAAAAAAAACTTGCGCTCGAGCGACCACTCTTTATTTGGCATTTCCGCTCAAGCGACCAAAAGTTGGCTCGAGCGTAAAGTGCATGCTCCCAGAGGTTTACTATTTTTGCAGATCGCTCGAGAGACTAGGGTTGCGCTCAAGCGAAGACCTCAGTCTCATGCTCGAGTGACTGTCGAGCGAAAAATTCACACAACCAAAACTTTTGCAGAGTTTACAAATCGCTCAAGCGACGGAAGTTGCGCTCGAGCGACCACCCTTATTTTTGACCCTCCGCTTGAGTGTAGGAAACTACGCTCGAGCGATGACCTTGTTTTCAACAAAATTGACCAAGTGTTGAATAGCGTGTTTTAGCATCCTTATTACATCCTAGGCATTCCTAGGCCATGATTAAGACATAATAATGAGACTAAGAACGAAATGAAATAAATTAAGTAATATCCGAGTGTGTGTTTCAATATGTGTGTTTGTTATGTTTATGTAGGTCACACGCCATAAGCTGTTGATTTATCTGCTCTATCTGTCTGCTTCTAGAGCCATCTGTGAGTAATAACTTTGTGAAGCTATGTTCGCATTTAAGTATTTTCCTATATGATATGATAAGAAATGATCTGTTTTTTGAAATGCTTAGGTCAGTATCAATGTATTTGTGGCATTCTCAGCACATGGCCCTTGCCAGGGGTTAATAATACCGTGGTCTCAAGGCCGATGCCCGGGGGTAATAATACTATGATCTCAAGGCCCATGCCCGGGGGTAATAATACTGTGATATACCGTGGCTTAAGTATGTTATCTGTTCCCAGTATTAGAGGTTTCTTTATGAAACTGGCCAAGTATGACCCTTAATGCTCTGTATCTAATCTATTAGTGCTAATGGGTGTACCATGTATGATCCTCTGTGAAACTGAATAAGTACATGTTTTTGATCTCTGAATAAGAATATGAATCTGATTATGCTTTCTAAATCTGTTATAGGACATCATTCATTTAACCCTTTACACTATTTATATTATGTATGTAGGTGTGCAGACGCGTGACTAGGCCTAAGCTATTGCCTGGAGAGTTTTGGGTCAACCAGCCACCGTGCCTCCCGGGGAGGTTCCCATTTGAGAAGTCAAGTTTTGTGAATCATGCTAAGGATGGTTACATTTTGTTTGCTTTTGTTTATTCGTACACTGGGCGAAGTCCTTTTTTATAATACTTGTAAGGTGTTGCCTGACTTATGAGGATATGGCATCATATATGTAGATATTTTATATAAAGTTTTAAATTATCTGCCTCATGTATGTCTGCACAGCTCAATGGACATTGTATTTTGTATATTTACTTTCGCAGCCCCTTTTGTTACATGATATTCAGGTCAGAGACCTTTGGTAATCCTAGGATTACTAGCCGGTTATGGCGCTAAACGTATAGGGGCGGGTTTGGGTCGTGACAACAATGCTATCCTCCAGCGATAAACAAAATAGTTATCTCTAATGTAATAATTAAAAGATAACAATACGGATATACAATCCGACAATTTCCAAAACCTGTATATATGTATTTCACAATTACCCGATATTCTTGAAAAAGAGTAACAATACCCGTTGTTTCCAAAATCTCACAACATTTTCTTTCCAACCAAATCTTTTTTCCAACAATCCGTCCAACTCTCAAAAATAATATCATTTAGGATTTTTAATGAATTGGGTTTTTCCACTTTAGAAACCCACATGCAATTTGATATACTGAAAATAGATTTAAAATCAAAATCATAACCAAACAACCCTCAATTTGGAACAAACCCTCAACCCCAAACCATAATTTCAAAACTTACCCAACAACTAAAAAAATATATATCAAAATACACCACAAATAAACTACCGAAATCACATCGAGTTTGAGAAATAGACCCTAGCTATTGAAGCAAATAGAAGACAAGCCGAAAAAACCGTCGGTGACAAAAAGAAGATCCACTCAGATTAAATGGAAACTCTCACCGAGCTCTACATTTTGGGACATGGAACTAGGGGTAGAAAGCGGGTAAAATAGACAAAACCCAAGCTTGAAAACTTAAAAAGGTTGAAAATGACAAAGAAGAGAGAGAGAGAGAGAGAGAGAGAGAGAAAATGGAATTAAGAAAAATAGCTATTTTCAGCTCTTGGAGCCCTTTTATAGATAGACGGACCATGGGCGCGAAGGCCTGACTACAACCATGAGTTAGCCAACTAACCTAGTCGTGAGCATGACCAGGACTACTGCGGGCGTGACTGTGCTATTCGTGGCCCATACCACGTACAACGTACTCTCCTCTAACTAAAGGAACTGAGAGCCACTTCTAGTCACGACCTGGTCGCGGCCCCTAGTGAGCGCGACCTCCCTAGCACAGTCCATCGCTGGCATAACCGCCCAATCCTAAAACACTTGGTTGCTACCCAGCAGCCAACCTGAGGCACTCCAGAGGTCCAAACTCACTAGAAATTGTTGAAGTAACTCGGGACAACCCCGTGTCCCGACCAAAAATAACACGGTTCGGGTTGATTTGATATGGGCCACAACATTAAGGGTAACCTATCAACCAACTAGTTAGCCCATTGACATGTTAGCTTGGCCCACAAGCTTGACAGAAAATATAAAAAAATTCGAGAATGATTTAAAAAAGAAAAAAAATATAGGCTTGTGGCCTATGAAAAATGGCCCGGTTCGCAACCAATAAAGCCCGCCTTTGCATATTAAAAAAATAAAATAAAAAATTCCCACTTGGATTAGCTTGTGAGTGGGCTTAGGCACCATTTTCAAGGGCCAGACCAATGTCAACCCTTAATAAGAGGACTGACAGGAAGGATTTATGTTGGTATGTGAGGTCCACATTTTAGAAGGTTCTATTTCAACACTTTATATTCCTTCAGTACACACTGCCTAAGTAGTTCATTCTACACTAAATCTGAATTTTTTAATCTATTATTTTTATTTTTATTTTTATGTTCAATGCACTCATTAATTTTGAATAATACCCAACCTCTCTCATCTTCTCCGACTTTTAAATCATAACCTTCTCTATTTGCCACAACCCTACCGCCAACAAGACCTCCATGTGAACCCACCACTATTTCCTGCCACCACAACACCTTATTCATCCTCTTTTGCTAACTGCAGCAACTTCCTTACCTATTTCATTCACCTTCTATCCACTTTCTTCTAAGCACCAATGGCATCCTTTCTAACAACTCTAATCCCTCTGCTACCATAGTGACCTAATGTCTTTCCCTACCTTTTTCTCACTTCCATAGCACCCTTTCCGCCACATTTTCATCATCTTGAAAGCGTTAGTTTTTGTCTCACCACCTTAAAACCCTAAATCTAAGAAGGAAAAGATGAAGATGAGGAAGAAGATGCGTATGAAAATGAATGTGAGAGAGAGAGAGAGAGAGAGAGAGAGGGTAAGGACAACGAGAAATGGAAGGGAGCTAGAGAGGTGGTAGTGGAGGATTATAGGGGGCTCATGGCGGTGTTGTAGGTTATGCTAATGGCTAATGGTGTGTTAATGAGTATTCCCACTTTCGTCTTTTATTTTAAATGGGGAAATTTCATTTTAGTGGATCTTTAGAAAAATATTTTTAAGTTAATGATAAACTTTACAAATATTAAAAAGTAAAATTATAAATTTTTTTCATAACTTAATAATTAATTTTTAAAAAGTTGTCTTAAAATAATGTGAAATTTGATCAAAACCTCCTCATAATAAAACTTTAATGCATTAATGACAAGTATAAAAAATTTTCCTTGAAAAGTCTAGCACACACTACTATTACCAAAATATTTTTAGTGAGTAATTTAATATTTTAAACTTTAAAATGATATAACTTTTTATCTAGATGTCGATTTTTTTAATAAAATTAGTATTTTAAAATCCTCTCAATTAAGATCTGTCAAACAAGATCTAGGTTGACTATAAAATTCTTAAAAATAAAAATAAATAAAAAAAATAAAAGTTCACCATCGAAATTTATGTAAACAATAAAATTTTACTTTGTTTCATCGTACAATTTTACTCTGATTCATTGTAAAGTTTGTATAACAAAAGAAATAACTCAAGAATATACTACCAGAGTAAATTTTTACTGTCATTCTTGAACATGATATCAGGAAAAAAAAAATGTATATATTAAAAGAACAACCACAACAACCAGAGATGAAATTTTACTTTAATACTTACAAACAAGTGAACAACCACAATTACGAATCACATACAACAAAAACAAATATAAAGGGAAAAACTAACAATTAATCAAAATTTTACACCATTTGTAAAAAAATAAAAATAAAAAAAAATTAACAATTATTCAATCTTTGTCGAAAACTTCAAAAAAAAAATAAAATCAATGAATAATGATGATGGAAAGCTCGAAAAATGATTCGACGTTCAAAGTCTACCACGAACAATGATCGAATGAATAATTGTTAAACGTTGACACTTATCACACTAAATCATTGTTGATCAAATTATGTGAGTTTTTTAAAAAAAAAGTTTCAAATATTTTCCAAATCTTAAACTATAAGACTCCAAAACACCCAAAGTGTGGAAGAACAACATATTTTTTTTTAGAAGAACAACATTAAAAACCGAAATCCCAAGTAAGCAAAACAATGACATAATATTTCTTCTACTTTGATAAGTTGAAGCTATATTTGCAATTGGTACAGTGGAGAGTTTTACAATGTGAGGGTAAAAAGGTCTAAAAAATAATATTTTTGCCTAAATGTGGACGTTAGACACATGACCCGCGTTATTAAAGGCGATAGGCGCACTGAGGCACTAAAGTATCTTGGGACCTAGGCATAAGGTGCAAGGTGATGCGTAGGCATTACTGAAATGAGGCGCACCTTTTATGTAAAAAAAAATATATAATTTAATGTAAGCAAATAATTTAGCATCCAATATATGCAAAATGAAATATTAAGCATTTAAAAATGTAAATACCATCAAACACTACTATTTTAACATAGAAAAATGAACATTATTTCAAAGTTTACCATAAAACATGAATAAAAAGAGGGGAAAAGAAGAAGAACAAGAGGAGGGGGAAAAATGATCAATCCAAAGAAGGATGAGAAAAAGAACGAGCCCGGAGAATAAACATAAGAAGATAGAAGAAGAAGAAGAAGAAGAAGAAGAAGAAGAAGATCATAACCATGTGAAGAAGAAGATAACAATGTAGAAAAGAGAAGTAGAGAAGACAACAATGTAGAGAAAAAGAAGAGAAGAGAATGAGCGAGAAACGTAAAAAGGGAAAAAGAAAAAGAAGACATCAACATGAGGAAGAATTTTAGGAACTGTTGGACTGAATAACAAAGGCAAGCAACAGCAAAAGGTTCTTCAGAGATTAAGAATTAGGGCTAAATTTTCTTCTATCATTGATTTGGGGTTGCATGCCCAATGTATTGGCATGTGTACTTAAGAATAGGGATCATATGTAGTTGCACCATATTAAATCAATGGTTAGATTTCAAACACAACCAATCAAAGCAACAATAAAAAAATTAAAAAAAAAAAAAAGCCCTCAAGGTGCATGCCTTGGGCTTTACTGCACTTTGGCACAGTCGCATGCCTTAAGTGCGACTTATCAAAGTCGCCAGGCTTAGAACACTGCAAGGTGCAAACCTTGGGCCTGGATGGGACTTGGGCCTAAGCACATGCCTAGGCGTGCCTTTAATAACACTATGCGTGACTAACTGATTGGAGGGACTTTTCACATTAAAAAAAACATATATGTCCTTTAGCTTAAACAATGTTCAAGTAAGGGATTTTCACTAAATTTCCCCAAAATAATTAATTATGGCGGTTTTTCCTATGTGTTAATTTTGTATTTTGTTTTATTGTATTTTCCCTCATAAGTAAAGGCTTTTCTCCTCCTCCATGGAGGTTTGAGTATGTCTATGTTGGTTGGTGGCCATAGTATGTTGCGGGCTATGGTTATTGGTTGTTCGAGTGTTCGTATTTGGAACACTAAACCTTGGTTGTATTTCCTTCTAGGGAATGGGGATAACCACTCTTAATGTATCTGTTTTTGTCTGTCAATGACGTCTACATTTGGGAAATATATATATATATATATGTATCATTATGGAGGGTCTTTGCCGATTGTTGTAATGACCATTTGATCAAGACCTACTATTTTATAGAATTTGCTTGGAAGCATTTTTCTTAAAGAAAAAAACTTAATTAGATCTGAATATCTTTCCAAGGGATAAGGTTCAACAAACTCAGAGTAATCTGGTTCAAGATGAGTAAGACCATTCATCATATTCCTCTAAAATTTATCTATATCTATGTTCTTATAAATAAGGTTCCTTTTTTCTCTTATGAGTGCTTGCAGTTTCTTTTTTCTAATATATTTGGGATGACTTTTTGACTTTTTATGAAAAATCATACAAAAAGTAGAAAGAATATGAAATCTTTGACTTTTTAGATGATTTGTTGACTTTTTGACATTTTTAGTGACTTTTTGACTTTGAAGCTAAAACATAGAGTTTCCAAAGAGACCTTAATGTGCATCATATATACACACTTTATAAAAAAAAATAATAATAATAATTCTACAGAAAATTAACAGTGAGGGGAGAGGCAAACTAAACAATTGAGTTATGGAAAAAATTATTCAATATCCTATGTGGCAATGCCCCAATGAGTTATGGAGTATCTCTCATCATATCTCACATCACATCATGAATATGGACTGGAGCTTTTGCATGGTTGGATTTGTACAATTCAAAGGTGACAATTTACACTAGTCCTTCAACGAGTACAATAAATAAGTATGGTTAGAATTTTGTTATGAACTTGTGAATGTTGTTTAATAACTTCAGTTGTCGAAGAAAAATTTTCTCTCTCTAGAAAATGACCATTAGTGAAGCTCTAAGAATTGAGGAAAGACGAGATGCTTATGGATGCTCAACAGAGGAGAAAGATCATCTAATCCAAAGTAAAAAGAAGATCGAAATAACCATAGTTCAAGACGATGAAGCTATGGATGAACCCTCATCGGTGGAAACAAAAGAGAGGAAGCCAACCCTAACCCCAATCACACTGATGATCCATTGAAGGAAGAAAAATCCAAGCCAAATAGAGAAAAACCAAACAAAGACCAAATGGAAATCACTGAGGGAAACAAAGAAGCCTCAAGATCCTTTAAGCAATCACTTCTCTAATCGAGGTTCAATGACAATGGCAATGAAAATAATTTCGATTGCAATGTCGAAGTGATATCATCAGATGAGGAGGATACAACCACCGAGAAAGATATTGGAAAAGAGGATGAAGAGATGAAGGAAGAGAGACGGGATAAAGAAAGTTAAAATGCCATTAGCAGTCTAAAAGAAAATTAGGGAGCCATAGAGGAAGTGCTTGATCGTGAGATTATTGGGAAAACAATATGCTACAAGTTGTTCATGACAATGATGACAATGATCTGGGGATTACAAGCTAATTTTGATGTGTTGGATTTATTTCCTAGTGTGGCCCAATAGCCTACATATTCTTTACATGTTTTATTTATTTGGACTCCACAATTAGATAAAACTAATATTTGAGATAAAGTTTAGTAATTAGAATTTTAATATAATTACTCTTCTAAGATAAGAAGGAAACCTTGATGGACAAGAATTTTTCTAATAGAGTTTATCTGGCCCTCTTCTCTCCTCTATATATATAGCGATCCCATTTTTCCCTTTCTGTATCTGTTGTTTTCCGGACTTTGGTTCCGTGATGTTGGTGGTTGTATACCTTGTTGTCATCCTTTAATTCCGCTTGATTGAGTTTTAGTATGTATTGGGCAGAGTTGTTACAGGTTGGTTAGACTTTGGTTTCAATTCCTTGTTGCCCAGTTTTTAAGAGGTTCGCTCGAGCGGGTATTCTTGTGCTCGAGCGGAGATTACACACTCCCAGTATTTTGGTGCTCTGCGAAACTTCTGCAAGCATGTTTTCCACGCTCGAGCGGTCGCGCTCGAGCGGGTACTCTGGAGCTCGAGCGGGTAGTACATTTTTGGTGTAGGTTCTGGGAGGGGGAAATCTACGCTCGAGCGGACTGGTTTTCGCGCTCGAGTGGATGTACTTTATTCTTGTGTCTTGGCGCTCGAGTGGAATTTCTTGCGCTCGAGCAGACCTAGTTTTTTGTTCTTGACGCTCGAGCGTTGTGTTTTCCGCTCGAGCGGGAATGTTGTATAACAGAGGGTAGCTGGGCATTTTTCAATCATTTTCTACACTTCCTCTCTCTCTCTTACTTTTCCAAACTGCCATTTGAGAGCTTCTCTCTCTAGAAACTCCCTTCGCTCTAGGGTTTGATCTAGTTAGAGTGCTTCCCTCCCCTTTGGCCTTTGTAAAAGGTGGGTTGATCGTCGAGGGCTACATTTTGATCTAAGAAACTTGTGATTTGGAGCAACTTCGTTTTCGTCATCTTCTTCTTTGGGTGTCATCTTTTAAGGTAGGGATTCCTACTCACTCTTATGGTCTTTGACATAGATTTTTGGTTGTTTTGATAAAGTGTTGAAGTTGGGTAATTTTGGGACTTAGGGTTTCAAAATGTTAAAAGAGGATTTGTTATTTTGATTCTAAAATGTGTATTGTGGGTTCAAAATAATGATATCGTTGTTGGTTGTTGATATATAGACCATTGGGTCAATATAGGGAAATGGGGTAGAAAACCCTAATTTTGGGAAAATTGTGATTATATGGAATTGAGTTGGAAATAATGAAATTGGTTCATTATATAGTAGAATAGTGGAGTTAGATTTATTAATCGCTCACTTTTGAAAACATTGATATTTTATCTATTGGAGCTTTTATTATCTGTTTAGAAATAATTGCTTGGGTTATCGGTGGAGGGTAGTTTTGATTGTTGTAGACAATGCATGATGATTAGACAAACTAAAACTAATCAATTGGATATGTCATAGAGTATGACGGTTGATAGAATACATTAACGTTATGTATTGATTGATTGTGTATATGACCTTTGTGTATATACGTTGTGTATGCGTGGGAGGAGATAGGGGATGTACTCTACAGTTTAGGGGAAGATAAGGAATGGACCTCTAAACCGGATGTTGTTTGGGAGGAGATAGGGGATGGACTCCACTGATATAGCTCATATGCTTGTCAGTTAATGTGTTGATACAGCTTATATGCTTATCTATGGAAGTGTTGATATGGCTCATATGCTTATCTTTGGAAGTGTTGATATAGCTAATATGCATATCTGTTGAAATGTGGATACAGCTTGTATGCTTATCTGTTGAAATGTCGATACAACTAGTATGTTTATCTATTGTAAAATGGGAAACGTTTAATATGAGTCACTGTCTCATATAAGTGGTTGGCCAGGTTCTGAGCCGTTGATGTAAATTGTGAAATTGATAAGAAATAGAAACTGAAATGAAACATGAACATAGTGGTCATGAAATGGAAATGGATTATGAATTGATTTATAGAAATTGAACATTTATCAATTGCTAATGTCTTAGTCATTGCTCATACTGTGTTTAGCATATTTCTATTGGGCGTTGGCTCACCCTATATGGGACATTATTTTCAGGTACAAGTAGTATGCCACCTCCAAGGATGTAGCTTGGATGATGATGAGAGTTGAAGACTCTTTTTTGTTTATTTTGTTTGTATTACATGTATATCAAGCCAAGGGCTTATTTTGTATAGATTTAGTACTCTTCTTTTGTGTAACCAGGTGTTGACTTAGAAAGCTGTAAGCCCATAGGGCATTTGCTTTTGTTGTTAACATGTAATACTGTTGTAAGAATTACTCTGATGAATAGAGATGGTTGGTTTCTTTTATATCAATGCATGTCTCTAGTGATCGGTTTTATGTATTTTTTGAGGGCGTTACAATATAAGGATGGGTGACTTCCCTTTCATATCATGAGTATTTTTTCCATCACTTTAAGTTTTATAGTCATCCTAATTAAGAGAGGCAGAGAGAAGAAGGTGAGCCAAGAATTAAAGGTTCAACTATTAAGGTTATTTTCTCAACTTATCTAATTCAATGGTTGACAAAGGTATGTTCGTTTTATTCTTGAATTGTATTGAATTCAAGATTCTGTAAGTTTAATTCCGCATTATTATTATGGTTACATGTATTATTAATTCTTACATGTGATATAAGAGCTTTCGTTTTCTGAATTAATACACCTTAGAATAATAATATATTTATTATACTGTTTTTAATAAATGGTGACTTCGTTTTATTATCGGTATTGACTTTGAAATATTATCTCAATTTGTTTGAATTGATCAAACGTGTTATACACCTTTTGATTTTGTTATGCTATTAACATGTTGGTCATATCCCTTTACAATAAGTAATATGCATGCTTCGGCTTATTGTTTTATAATCATTATGATATTAGTGAAGGATATTACTTCCTCCTATATGCCAGATAATTGAATGATTATAAAATTATTATTTAAATAGACGGTTGGGGCATAGATTAAAAGCAATTTGTTGAATCATTCGGTCTATTAAAGAATTATGATTTTACCTCATCTAATTATATACACTTATTGTTTATTATTGTTGATATTTATATATTTTCATGATTTAAATTTGATATCATGATATAAATTTATGACATTGAATATTAAATATTGGAGTGGTTAATTCATATTACGTGTAATTCTTATTGACCATTATATGAGATATTCATGATTCTTATATTACATAATTTGATATATAAATATTCATGTTCGTCCAGAGTTATTATTATTATTATATTGGTAATTGCAATCACAGAAAAGAGATTCTAGAAATCATAAATAGTGATTTCATTAAAATAGTGATTGAATTAATGATAATTAAATAACCCAAATTAATGAATAGAGAATATTGTTGGTTAGTTCTATATTCATAAGGGTTATTAATTTAGTAGCTGCCAAAGTGGCCTAGATTTGTAAAACTTATGAATATAGAACTACATAAAAGAATTGTTAAAAGGGTAATATTAAGGTCGATAATATTCTCAATTGCAATTGAGACTAGCCCAAATGAGAGTTACTTTCAAATAATTATGAACTGGGTAGGGTAATGTAACTTATGTAATTAGACGGATTAGAATTGAATACCCAAAGGTAACATGACTAGCTGAAAAGTTGCATAAATTACTTTAGATCTACATAAGTGATTCTTGACGAGTGAACAATAGATATACCTAAGTTTTGCCCAAAGGAAAGACTTACGTGATATCAATAGTTCATCATAATTCTCAAAGCTTTAATATGTATATTGTTCTATCTTATTTTAGTGATAGTTCCCACCTCATTGCACTCTCTTGCATCGGGCGTCCTTCGACTTACTGGCTCAAATTTTTCGAAATGGTATGAACATGTTCAGTTTACACTGGGTGTGTTGGACCTCGACATGGCATTACTTGAAGATAAACTTGCAGACATTAATGAATATAGTACTGCAGAACAAGTTGCCCTTTCTGAATCTTGGAAAAGGTCCAATAGACTCAGTTCGATGTTCATGAAGATGACCTTTGCAAATAACATCAAGACCTCCTTACCTTAAACTGTTAATGCATTGGAATACTTAAAGGCTGTTGAAGATCGATTTAGATCTGCTGACAAGTCACCTACTGGCACTATTATGGTTGAATTGACAACAATGAAATATGATGGCAACCGAGGAGTTTAGGATCACATTCTCAATATGGTTGACAAAGCTACAAAGCTTAAAACTTTAGGGATGCAAGTTGATGAAACTTTCCTCGTGCAGTTTATTCTCAACTCACTTCCATCACAATTTGGCGCTTTCAAAATTCACTATAACACCAATAAAGATAAGTGGAGTTTGAATGAGCTGACTAATATGTGTGTTCAGGAGGAAGTGAGGTTGAGGGAGGAAGGACGTCAAACTGCATTGGCAGTAACTCATGGAGCTATAAAGAAAAAGAATGGTAAGTTTGTAAATTCAAAGAAAAATCAACCAAGAAAAAGAATGAACCTGGGAAAGAAAATCAGGCTCAGAATGGTTTCACTGTCAAGTGCTACTTTTGTGGCAAGAAGGGACATGTGAAAAAAGACTGCAACAAACGAAAGGCTTGGTTCGAAAAGAAAGGTAAGAAATTTTCTTTTGTTTGTTATGAATCAAATCTTGCTGAAGTACCTTCTAATACTTGGTGGATTGACTCTGGGGCCACGACCCACATTACAAATGACATGCAGGGATACCTCTCAACCAGGAAACCGAAGGAAAGTGAAAGATTTGTCTATATGGGGAACTGTCTCAATGCTAAAGTCGTAGCTATAGAAACCTACCGAATGATCTTAGAGACGGGTCATCAGATGGATCTAGAAGGCACTTTTTATGTTCCTTCAATTTCTAGGAATTTAGGCCTTGTTTGGGAATAGGCTAATTTAGTAACTTTTTGGCTATTTGGCTAAAATATGAGCTAAAAAAAACTAGTATGTTTGGGATGACTTTTTGGCTTTTTACAAAAAGATGTGCAAAGTATAGAGAAAAGAGAATCTTTGACGTTTTGGTATGAGTTGTTGGCTTTTTGCTTTTTTTAGTGACTTTTTAGCTTTTTGGCTAAACGGGTCGCTTCCCAAACGAGGCCTCGTTATCCAAATTAGATCGTGTTGGATATTAAGTTTTATTTAGTTGTGGAAAACTCAATTTAAAGTTTAATTCAGTAATGATTGGTTCTGGTAATTTATGTGATGGTTTATATAAAATTACCTTAAATCATGAGTTTGCACAATCATTAGTTACTCTACATTCGAATATTGGTTTAAAACGTGGTCTAATTAATAAAAAATCCTCAATCTTGCGGCATAGACAGTTGGGGCATATCTTTAGAAATAGAATTGAAAAATTAGTGAAGAATGGGACTTTGGAAAACCTAGACTTCACTGATTTTGAGATATGTGTGGATTGCATTAAAGGAAAGCAAACCAAACACATGAAGAAAGGTGCCACAAGAAGTAATGAGCTTCTTGAGATAATTCATACAGATATTTGCGGGCCACTCAACATCCCATGTCTTAGTGGTGAAATTATTTCATCACATTTATCGATGATTTCTCACGTTATGGATATGTGTATCTAATTTATGAAAAGTCTCAGGCTGTTGATATCCTTGAGGTGTACATAACTGAAGTCGAGAGACAATTAGATAGAAAGGTTAAGATAGTGAGATCAGATAAGGGTGGTGAGTATTATGGTAAATATGATGAGTCAGGCCAAAATCCAGGCTCATTTGCCAAATTCTTAGAAAAAAAAAAAGAAAAAGAAAAAAGGCATTCATGCTCAATATACAATGCCTGGTACACAACAGCAGAATAGAGTTGCTGAATGGTGTAATCGTACACTTAAAGATATGGTTAGGAGTATGCTAAGTTACTCAATTGTACCCATTTCATTGTGGGATGAAGCTTTAAAGACTACGATGTATATCTTAAATAGGGTTCCTAGTAAGGCGGTCCCAACAACTCCTTTTGAGTTGTGGACTAGTAGGAAACCAAGTTTGAGACACTTACATATTTGGGGTTGTCCAGCAAATGCAAGAATCTTCAATCCACAAGAGAAAAAGTTACACTCAAGAACAATATCTAAATATTTTATTGATTATCCAGACAAGTCTAAAAGGTACAAATTGTATTGTTCTAATCATAGTACAAGAATAGTGGAGACTAGTAATGCTAGATTCCTAGAGAATGGTGAAATTAGTGGGAGTGAGAAAACACGAGTGGTGAATTTCGAGGGAATTAGGGTGGATGTGCCAACATTTGACCCTTATCAAAAAATTGTTGCTCCTCAGACTATTCCACGGCCTGAGGGAAATGAACAACATAATGAAAATCCTTCACCACCTCATGTTTCACCACTTCATGAAGATACCACCATTGAAAATATTATAGAACCACCACAACTAGTAGTTCTGAGAAGATCTCAAAGGGAAAGAAAGGCTGCCATTCCAAATGATTACATGGTGTATCTACAGGAATCTGATTTTGATATTAGGATTAACAAAGATCGAGTCTCATTTTCATAGGCCATGAATAGTGATGATTCTACTAAATGGGTCAATGTTATAAATGAAGAGCTAAAATCCATGGAGCAGAATGGTGTTTGGGATCTCGTCGAATTGCCTAATAATTGTAAAAAGGTCAGGTGTAAATGGGTCTTCAAGACCAAGCGCGACGCAAAAGGCAATATCGAACAATTTAAAGCCAGACTTGTTGCCAAGGGTTTTACTCAAAAAGAAGGCATAGACTATACAAAGACCTTCTCTTCAGTATCTAAGAAGGACTCGCTTGGAATCATCCTAGCATTGGTAGCTCATTATGACTTAGAGTTGCATCAAATGGATGTGAAAATTGTTTTCTGAATGGGAATTTGGATGAAGAAATTTATATGGAGCAGCTAGAAGGATTTGCAAAGAAAGGTAAAGAACATTTAGCTTGCAAATTAAAGAAATCCATATATGGCCTTAAACAAGCTTCCAGACAATGGTATTTAAGGTTTAATGATACTATTACCTCCTTTAGATTTATGGAAAATGCAGTTGATCAGTCCATATATCTGAAGGTTAGTGGGAGTTAGTTCATTATTTTGGTGCTATATGTGGATGACATTTTGTTGGCTAGTAATGACCTTGGCTTATTGCATGGAACCAAGGATTATCTCTCCAAGAACTTTAAAATGGTCGATATGGGTGAGGCAAACTATGTTATTGGCATAGACATCATTAGGGATTGATCTCGAGGATTGCTAGGACTATCTCAGGAAGGATATATTGATTGTGCTTTGGATAGATTCAATATGCAGTTTTGTTCAACCGGTGATGCACCCATCATGAAGGGTGATAAATTAAATGAAAAATAGTGTCCAAGGAATGACTTGGAAAGAAAACAAATGAAGGACATTCCATATACATCAGCAGTAGGGAGCTTGATGTATGTCCATATATGTACTAGGCCAGATATTAGTTTTGCAGTTGGAATGTTGGGAAGATTCCAAAGTAATCTTGGAATGAAACATTGGAAAGCAGTGAAGAAGGTTATAAGATATCTTTAGGGAACAAAGGACTATATGCTCACCTATAGGAGATCAGAATAGTTGGAAGTGATCGGATACTCAGACTCAGATTTTGCTAGTTGTCTTGATAGTAGAAAATCTACATCAGGTTTTGTTTTTCTACTAGCTAGTGGAGCAATTTCATGGAAGAGTGTGAAGTAGTCCACTATTGCTTCATCTACTATGGAGGATGAGTTTGTGACATGCTTTGAGGCTACAAATCATACTTTATGGTTGCAAAATTTCATTTCAAGACTTGGTGTTGTTGACTCAATTGCCAGGCCGCTGAAGATATATTGTGACAATACCGCAGCAGTTTTCTTCCATAAGAATGGAAAGTACTCCAGTGGTTCCAAACACATGGAAGTAAAGTACTTAGTTGTTAGAGAAAGAATCCAAAAACAACAAGTGTTAATTGAAAACTTAAGCACATCTCTTATGATTGTTGATCCATTCACAAAGGGATTGCCACCAAAGACATACAAAGAGCATGTTATCAAGATGGCTCTTTTAAGCAACCCTTGATGTGTATGGTTAATCGTGAGTGCTTATTTTTATTTGACACTATTTGCGCAATAATAATTTTGTTTCTATTTTTCCTGTTTCTAAAAGTGTGTGTACGCATTAATTTGAATATTGATAAACAGGAAATGTCTTAACAAGACAAATTACAGGGGCCTTTTAAGCAAATAATTACATATTCCAATAATGGACTGGGTTGGTGAAGGTTATTGATGGTGTAGTGCATAGAAGGAAATATGACATAAATGTTATATAACCTCTATGACTCACATTGGTGATCTGAAGTAATCACAGTATTATAGTTTCTAATATATCTAAACTTATTGGCTATTTTTAAAATTCGTGATCACGTGTCAAAGTTTTTAGTGTGGAATCCAATGAGTCAAATTTTTATAATATTTTGGAGGAAAAAAAACTCATAATTGCATCATAATCGGCTTAATGGGCCAAGTGGGAGAATGTTGGATTTATTTCCTAGTGTGGCCCAATAGCCTACATATTCTTTACATGTTTTTATTTATTTGGACTCTACAATTAGATAAAGCCAAAATTTGAGATAACGTTCAGTAATTAGAATTTTAATATAATTACTCTTCTAAGATAAGAAGGAAACCTTGATGGATATGAATTCTTCTAATAGAGTTTATCCGACCCTCTTCTCTCCTCTATATAAGGATAGGTGAGTCCCCTTTCATATCATGAGTATTTTTTCCATCACTCTAAGTTTTATAGTCATCCTAATTAAGAAAGATAGAGAGAAGAAGGTGAGCCAAGAATTAAAGGTTCAACTACTAGGGGTATTTTCTCAACTTCTCTAATTCAATGGTTGACAAAGGTATGTTCGTTTTATTCTTGAGTTGTATTGAATTCAAGATCCTGTAAGTTTAATTCCGCATTATTATTATGGTTACATGTATTATTAATTCTTACATGATGCCCCAGACATTAGAAATGGGTTCTTCATAGTTAAGTTTGATATGGCTGATGACTACACGAAAGTCTTCACTGGAGGACTGTACATAGTGATGGATCACTATGTAACAATAAGGAAATGACAACAAGACTTCAAATCGAATGATACTGAAGAGGACACTATGGCAGTATGGATGCGATTTCCTAACCTACCCATTGAGTATTACAACGGGAAAGTCCTCTACTATACAGCAAAAGTACTAGAAATCCCTCCAAAGATCAACATCAACATAGCCATGGCAGCACGATGCAAATACGCTCGAGACTGTATCGAAATGGATCTTCAAAAATCGCTAATTTCTCTTTTTTCCTTTTTTTTCTTTTTTTTTGGTGGGATTAAATATGAAAATTTGCAGTCACTATGCTTTTCTTGTGGAAGGATTGGTCACCGGAGGGAAAGCTGCAACAATAAACCTATGCTGATGTCAAAGAAAGCAAGACAATAGTTGATTTGAGAAGGAACCTAGAAGAATGAAGCCCAAACCAAGAGTGGGCTAAACCCAAACAAAGAAGAACAAAGGCTAGGCACAAACCCTGAGAAATATAGCCGTGGATGAGAGTTTCTAGTTAGAAAAGAAAACCAAAAAGCCCAATTATATCAAAAGGAACTAATGTCCAACAAAGTAACAAATTTGAAACCCTCAAAGAGGGAGTTGAACAACCAACCAAAAGGCCATAAAACACAAACAAGGAGAAAGAAAGAAATAAACAAAAGGCAAAGGACAAACAGAAGTGGGCTTAAGTATAAGTCTAGAGCATCTGAGTGAATAAATGAGTCAACTAGCTTTGAAATGGCTAAGGATAAGAAAATAGAAGAGATCAGACTATGGAATAAATGAGTCACTAACATGAAGATTTAATATCAAGACTCAGAACTTGGGGAAAGTGACCCATCAATACCCCTGAACATCATAAACCAGACCCCATTCACCATTAACCAGTCTTCATCCACTTAACCAAACAACTCCATCAACCAAACTCCAAATACTCAACCAAAGATCGACATCACCAAACCCAAATATAGAGATCCACCAGACAAAAATAGAGAAGGAAGGGGAGAACTACCCAATGGAGAAGCATAGGCTGATCCAGAACAAAGTTTTGGTGTATCTAACACCAGGGATGGAAGTGTTCACTACAACAAAATTCACTTTTAACGACATGAAATGCACACCGTAGTGAGGATTCTACGACGCACAATGTAAAACTGTAAAATAACTTATCATGGAAAGGTATTCACTTCCTTGGCTTGCAGCAGTACGCCGTTAAAAATCCTATAAAAGTGGATCTTGTGCGTCATGTTTGACTTTTCTACAACTATTTTTGCACGCTGTTAATTCAAGGGACAAACCACGACGTTCATTACTAGTCGTTGAATATTTAATATAATGACCTATTTTGCCTGTCGTAGATAGTCCAAGTTTCACAGCATTTTTTGCATGTCGTAGAATATGTATATTTTTTATAAAAATAAAATAAAAAATATAGTAGGTTTTTGTTTCACCTATTCCATACAATATAAGAAATCATTACAAACAAGCTTTACAAACATATATATATATATATATATATATCAATCAACCACCAAAATGTTGTTTCAAACATCCAAAATAAAAAAACTATCTATAAATTTTGAACATCCAAAAACTATCTATTCATTCCTAACCATCCAAAAACTATGTTTCTAGATATCAAAAACAATCCAAAACGTTCAAATGATCCCCAAAAAAATCCTTAAGTTCTAAACCATCCAAAAACTGTCCTTAAATTCAAAACCACTACTGAGGGGCCTTTTGTCTTATTATGGGTCATATGGAAATATCATCCCCTCAAGGGGTAGCCTAAGGAACAAAGAAGAGGCTCAGCTCAACGCCCACTTTAAAAAACCTAGACTTGGAAGTCTCACAATCGGTGAGAATGAGTACAAGAAACACAAATGGAAACACCACATTTATAGAGTGTCGTGATCAGAAACTATAGAAATACAAATGATAGGACTATGTAGGTGAGGATCAGCATCAATGTTGATCCAAGTAACGAATTTAACCCAAATACTAATAATAATATATTTCCAAATATAATTAACATCTGTATCAACAATAGCTGGAATATTTATATCCAGAAGGTACATAGCCAAATAGAAGTTAATGGTTTAAATGAACCCTACATTCTAAATACCATCCATAGCATTAACCTTAATTTTCTGGGGCAATCTCAACAATAGATATAATTGGTTTCTCACCTGCAAGAACCATCCATAGCATGTTTTGACCTGCACAAAAACAAATCGATCAATTTTCCAGGTACATGGATTTTTTTTACTAATGGTGACAAAAATAAAAAGTAGGATATTTTTAGAAAATAAAAATGCATTTTATTTAGTAAATCTACACAACAAAAATTGATGAGGGTAACTGGAGCCTTAGAGAACATTTGTATTTTTTAGAAGAGATTTCATTAGCTAGCCACATCATTCTTCCACCAATATTCCATTCACAACTTTCTTTATAGTAAAGATTAGAAAACTTCTCACAACAAAGACAAATTTTACATCTACCATGACATATATACCTTAACCCACCATGACTTGAAGCATTATTCTTAACTTCAACTACAGAGTATCAAGATCTCAGTTGCACAATCATATATACAAGTAACAAACATGTCACACAAAAGAAGCAATTCAACAACAGGGCCTACATTAATTCATATACTCTTTCATGCATTTGATTTTATTTTAGCCTAGAGAGAGAGACAGTACTATGGTTTACAAAATTCAATCATGTTACAGAGAAAATGGAGGAAGGTAGGCAAAAGTAGAAGCATTGCATCAAACAAAAAAGAAGAATATGTGAGAGCAATAAGCAAAACAATAAACAATGAAATAGAATACAAGGGGTTAAATGAGGTAAACTAGTGCAATCCATAAGGGAAGAGAATGGGTGACAAGTGCAGTATCTGTAATGTTCTTAGCTAAATACTTATTCGAGGCAGTTAATGCCGATAAGATAATTCAACAATGAAACATAGTTATATCACAAAAGTTAACAGGAAATGAAATAGAAAATATGCATTCTAATAATAAACATTCTACTATGCAGTCCATCCCCTCTACCTCCTCCTGCTTTGGTAGTACTACCAGTGGATATTTTAGCATGAAATTCTTTTAGGATAAAAATTCCAGTCACACAAGATTTTAAATCAACATAATTAAAGAAGATATGGATGAAGAGAAACGATATAATAGACTTTAAAGTAGTGCATCTCACAATTGGTTGAATGGTAGGCAACGGTTTCAGAAAGGTTGTAGGTTTTGGGTTTCTAAAAAATGGAAGAAAGAGGTTGGAATAAAGAAAGCTCGTCGCTTTAAAGTTTTAGAAAGCATGTGGTTTCATTATTCTAAAGATAAAATTCAAAAGATAAAATATAGGTTGTACAAATATGAGGATAAAAGGAAATTGGGATAGGATTAGATTCAAATGTGATAAGCTGCTAAGCTTATTGCCATTAAGCTGCTGAAAATCCAGTAAAACAAATTAAATAACAGGATAGTGAATAGCGAAAATGTTGGGGTTCATTAGGACTAGGCAGTGTAGTCGGTAGAGTTTTCGCAATGAACAATGACTATTTTGGGACAAAACAATAACTAGGGAAGAAATACTAACTCAGCCTCAGTTTTCTCTTTTTCTTTCTTCTTCTTCTTCTTCTTTTTTTTTTTTTTTTTGTATTTTTTCTTTTTTCTTTACTCCATGTGGTTATTAATGGCTAGGGCCAAGTTTTTGTTAAAGATTAGGCTTATGAGAATAAGATTCCAAGGTTGGAAAGAGTTGATTAGAGGAAGAAAGAGTGAAGAACATAGAAATCTTGATTAGAGTCCTTGTGCTTCATTCTCTTAGGAGTTGAGTTTCACCAAACAAAAATAATCTCAAATTCCCTTGAATCCACACGTCATTTTTTTGTTTTTTTTTTGATAAATTCGAATCCACACATGATTTACTAAGCTCATACATAGATATATCTGTTGGACTTCTCTTATTAGTTATTAGCCCCCCAAGAGTGGAAACAAGGAATCTTAGATGCTTTGACCAGACCAAATAACAGACCATTTATAAGAATTAATAACATTAACTTACAAAAGGAGACATACGGACCATAATTAAACCATATTCGGAAAATTAAAAACTATCAAAGCATTGGCTTCCAAAAAAAAAAAAAAAATGGCTGAAAGAAAACGAACTATAATTAAACATAAACTAAGACTATTTTCCTTTGGAGCAAAAACAACATTTGGAATGTATAGACAATTGTTGAATGCTCGTAACTTATGAATATAGTTTCTTTTTTATACTTGAAATAATATTTTAGTGGTTGATTAATGTTTTATGAAGCTTGTTTGTAATGTCTGTTAGATTGAACAGAACAGGTCAAATAGAATCTGCTGAGTTAAAAAAAAAAAGTATTGCATATTCTACAGCAGGCATAATAGGTCATTGTATTACATATTTTACGACGATCAATGAGAGTTGTGATTTGTCCCAGGAATTAACGGCATGCAAAAGTAGTTGTAGAAAAATCAAACATGACGCATAAAATCCGTGGTTACAGGGTTTTTAATGGCGTGCAAAAGTAGTAATAGAAAAATCAAATACGACTCACAAGATCCACTATTAAAGGGTTTTTAACGGCGTACTACGGCATGCCATTGAAGTGAATGACTTTCCATGACTGGTCATAATACGGCTTTACATCACGCGTCATAGAATCGTATTCACGGGGTGTATTTGATACCGTAAAAACTCAGATTTGTTGTAGTGAGATGTGGTGTTGTTCTTGTTGATGATGATGTCATGATGACGAACAGATAAAACACAAGTTTGAAGAGTTTAAAAAATTAAACAGATAAAATGATGATGAAACAAATAAATTTTCAATAATAGAGATAGATTTTCAACAAATAGATTCGTTATTGTTGTTTAATTTGAATTTTTTTTTTTCTTTCTATCATGTTATTATCTCTTTTAGTCATAAAAATATGAAAGAACAAAGGAGTTTGATCTGTAAGATTGAACAGATTATGGCATTGAATTTTATTTATTTATTTTTTTGTTTTGTTTTTGTTTTTGTTGTTGTCGTCGTCGTCACTGTTGTTGGTATTGTTGCACATGTGTAACGGTTTGAACAAATAAATTGCAACAGATGAATTTTTTGAAAAAGACAATTTCAACATATGGATTTAATGGCATCTATGGTTTGGATTTGCTTGTTCTTGTTCATTTTCTCTCAAATCGGTTCTTGTATAGTTAAAAATTATATAGATATAAAAATTTATATAGATAAATTTGGATAGAAAATTTGTACAGATAAAAAATTAGACAAAAAAAATTGAACAGATAGATAAAAAATTTAAACAGATAGAAAATAATTTGAACAGATAGATGAAAAATTTGAATAGATAGAAAATAATTTGAACAAATAGTCAAAAAAAGTCAACAAATAAATTAAGGGGTAAAATTGAAAACAAATTCAAAACAAGTAAAAGAACCTCTCACCAAACTATTTCACAAATGGTGAACCTTTCACCAATGAAAAAAAAAAAAACACAATTTGTTAGATTTATTTAGTTTTTTTTTTTAAGTACTTACTATGCAACGTTTATATAAGAAATTATGTTCAATTAGTAATGTATTAAAATTAATTCTATATTTTTTATGTATATACATTGCCTCTTTCTAACAAAATTTTTGATTTTTCCCCTCATCTCTTGTAAGAGATTTGTATCTATCCACCAAAGATATTTTCGTTTTGAAATAACCAAAAATTACTGTGAAACCACATGTGAAGTAAAATTTGGTGAAACAAATTGGTGAAGAAAATTTCATTGTTACCCCTATATGTTGTCTCGATTTTCAATTACACCCTCAAACTTTAAATAATTTCAATTTTATCCCTAAAATTTTTGAAATCGTATGAATTTGCCCTTGCTATCACATTTGAAATGGACAAAGTTTAAAAAAAATTACATTTTGGCCCCAAATTGCAAAAGAAAGATGCAGACTCATTCTCTCCTACCAGCAAACAACTACCATTAATCATTACTTCAAACCCTTCTATCTCCTTCGTCATACCTCTATTTCGCCTCATTTTTACATCATTGGATTCACCTCACAGCCTAATATTACCTCTCATGTGTCTCGTTCTTCCTTTTTTGGCATATCGTCAGAGCTTCGAAAGTTTATTAAAAAAAATTAAGACTTTACTTCACGTTTCTAACTTTTCTTCGAGCCATCTTTCGAACTTTGTAACGCCCCAATCCTTCATATGCTATCGATATTGTCTACTTTGGGCCACGCCTGCACGGATTTGTTCTACCAAGTGGGTCACCCATTCCAAAACTACTCCAGCCTAAGTACGCTTAACTGAGGAGTTTTGTTAAGGATTTCACTACTTGGGAAAAGGCCTCGATACTATATAAGGGTCCAGGTTTTTACTTTTATAGCCCAGGAACTCTCTATCCATTCCCGATGTGGGACATCAGGACCTTACAATACACCCCCCTTAAGGTTGCACGTCCCTGTGCAGTAGCCTACCAACTCACAAGCCCGCCCACATACACCGAGATATGCCAGGGGCCCACATTCAGTACTTTAGAGAGTCGACTCTGATACCATTTTGTAATGCTTCAACCCTACATACGTTATCGATATTGTCGGCTTTGGGCCACGGCCACATGGATTTGTTCTTCCCAGTGGGTCACCCATCCCAGAACTACTCCAGTCGAAGTACGCTTAACTAGGGAGTTTTGTTAGAGATTTCACCACCCGCGAAAAGGTCTCGATACTATATAAGGGTCCAGGTTTTTACTTTTATAGCCCAAGAACTCCTCCTTCATTCCTGATGTGGGACATCGGGACCTTACAAACTTCATATCTTTCTCAATTCTTTGACGGTTCTACTTCATTCTTTTGCCATGCTCTTCACCTCACTTCATACTTTGTCCTATACTACCACTCTTTCTTACTTCTTCGTGTAATGAGCGGTTTTGGTATGTCGAAAGTTGTCTGAAAACTAACTTTCAAAATTCCAAAACATTCATCTTTTGTCCATTTCTCCTAAATCTTCTTCATTCTTCTTCACTTATAACATGATGTAAAGCATGGTTCTAGGTGGTAACAGAGGTGGTGATGGTCTAGCGATGGCGGCGGAGCTCGCGGTGATGATAGTTGTGGAGCTTGATGGTAGTGGTAGTGGTAATAGAACTTGGTTGTGATGGAGGTGGGTTTGGTGTTGTAGGATGGTGGTGATGGTGATAGTGATACTTATGGTGGCGGTAATGAAGTTCGGTGGTGGTGAAGTCGGTGGTTCGGGTAGTGATGTTGGTGAAGTTGATAAAGGTGATGAAGTTGATGAAGAGATGTTTAAATAAGAGCAACAACTTTTGTCTTCTGTAGCTCTGCAACCAATTCTCTCTTCCCTAATTTCTCTCTCTCTATATATATATGTGTATAGTCGATTCTCTTGAATTTGTTGTTGTTATTGTAGTGTAAATTGGAATGGTGGTGAAGGATTTGTGGGGATCGATGGACGAGTTCTTGAAGTAGTGCCAATAGTTCAGTCACTCTGCCTACAGTGCTCTCAGATCATTTCTCGAGAGGCTCTAAGATCTGAAAACCCGAGCCGGAGCTCGGATCTTTCTTTCGAATCTCCAGAAATGGTTTGACACCAAGGAAGCTCGAGACATGCCTTATCCAAGATATCTATCTTAAGCAATATGAAGGTCTCTTTCAATCCAATTTTTCAATTTTCTCATAATCATGTGTGTGTATGTGTGTATGTGTGTGTTTCATAATCATCCATGAAATTTAGAATGGAACATTTGATTTTGAAAAAAAATAAAACGATTAAGAAATAAAAATGGGATGTTTAAATATTAGAAATGGCATATCATCTCTTCATCACCTTCATCAACTTCACAAACATCACCACTCGAACTACCAACTTCACTACCAGTGAACTCCATTACTACCACCATGAGCATCACCATCACCATCACCATCACCACCACCTTACAATACCAAACCCATTTCCTTCGCAACCAAGTTCCATTACCACTACCATCAAGCTCCACGACCACCATAACCGCAAGCTCCGCCGCTATCACCGGACCGCCACTACTACCATTATCAACTCCGTTACTACCTAGAACCATGTTCTACATCATGTTATAAGTGAAGAAGAAGAAGAAGAAGAAGAAGAAGAAGAATGAGGAATATAGAGGAGAAAGAAACAAAAGATGAATGCTTCGGAATTTTCAAAGTTAGTTTTCGGACATCTTTCGGCATACCAAAACCACCCATTACACGAAGAAGTGAGAAAGCGAGGTAGTGTAAGACGAAGTAGGAAGTGAGGTGAAGATAATGGCGAAAGAATGAAGTAGAACTGCCAAGAATTGAGAAAGATATGAAGTCTGAAAGATGGCTTGAAGAAAAGTCAAAAACGAGAAGAATAGTCTTATTTTTTTTTATCAACTTTCGGAGCTCTAATAGTATGCAAAAAGAGGAAGGACAAGATGTGTGAGAGGTAATACGACAATTAGGTCGTGAGGTGAATCTAATGACGTAAAAATTAGGCGAAATGGAATTATGACAAAGGAAATATAAGGGCTTGAAGTGGTGGTTGGTGGCGGTGGTTTGTTGGTAGGAAATGATAGGTCTGTATCTTTCTTTTGAAATTTGGGATTAAAATGTAATTTTTTTTAACTTTTTCCATTTTAAATATGACGACAGGGGCAATGACGAAACCAGGATTTCATTATCGGAGGGGTCAAAAGACAAATAAAAATTTTCACCATATACATAAGTACACATGTATATACAATATGATATATAAATTATATCTATACACATAAAAAAATTCAAATACCATAGAAGCAATTTCTAATAGGATGAAAAAAAAAATGGTGTAAAATAAAAAGAGAATGCAAGATGAAATAAGAATGAGATATGTATTTTTATACTGGGTGTCATTTTATATATAAAATGATATATATATATATATATATATTTAAAATGCCATAACAAATCATATTTTTTACAAAAATAAGGGGGTCATGGCCCCTCATAATTTTCTCCTAATTCTGTCCCTAGGCAAAATTGGTACGATTTTATAAAATTTTAGAGGTAAAATTAAAATTATTTAAAATCTAAGACTGTAATTGAAAATCAATGTAAGGTATAGAAGTAAAATTAAAATTTTCTCCAAATTGGTGATATATAACAACTTTATTTTTTAGAAAACTCGAAACAACAAATAGAGCAAAATGTTTCTTTCTTATTGAGTACCACCTTCCACCATCCGCAATCCTCGTTCATCTCTGGCCGATAACATCCAATAATATTTTGCTGCCATGAAATTGGAATAAGATCACGTGATTATTTTATATTTGCGTGCTGCACGAAACGGACAAGGATGAATTATAAATATATTTTTTAAGATTTGTTTAAAATATAAATTATTTTTATTATTTTAAAATTTTTATTTCGTCATTTGAAATTTTTAATTTTATAATAAATAGTTTATTTTATTAATAAATCATTAAATCAATTAAAAAAATTTAACAATGTCAAAAATTTATTTTAATTAATAATTTAGATAATTTAATTAATATATAGGAAAGTAATTATAAATTTTATCTTTTTAATTAATTATGTTAAATAAAAAAAAATTATTACAATAGAGTATTTATAATTTTTCAAATCATAAGGAGAAATTCATAAATTAAACAAATCTCAAAAAATATATTTGTAATTTACCAAATAAATAATAATCCAAAATACAGCTCTCTTTGTGCACTATTTTTTATTTTTTATTCTTGGGGATGATCCATGTGAATGCCCAAACTATCTTGGAAAACAAATGAAAATGTGAAATGTATGTTACAAAAATGGGAGAGGTTGTGATAGTCTTACAATCAAATGAAGAACGAGAAGTTTCAAAGTTTTCTTTTATTTATTTATTTTTGGGTAAATTACATTGACACCCCCTGAGGTATATGTTTATTATAGTTTCCTCCCTCACCTTTTGGAAATTACATCTCCCCCTGAGATTTAAAATTTCATTACAGATTCCCCCCTCAGCAATTTAATTTTTTAAATACCAATTTTGCCCTCACTGGGTAAATTAACTTGACACCCCTCATATTTTAGAAATTACAATTCCTTTCCTAAGGTTTAAAGTAGCATTACCAATTACCCCCTCGGTTAGTATTTATTGGAAAAAAAAAATTCATTGAAAAAAAAATTAATTGGAAAAAAAGTATTTGAAAAAAAAATTAATTGAAAAAAAAATTTGTTAATAAAATTTTTAAATTTCAGTTTAAAAACCAACGTAAGCACATTTTTTGAATTTACGTTTTTCCTGAAATTTACAAATTGAGGCAACCATTTATAAACCAAAAAAATTATTAAACAAGTTTTTATGACAGTTTTTAAAATTTTTGTAAATATAAATTGAAAACTGAAAACGAAATGGTTACCAAACAGTTTCAGATGATAAAAATGTCGTAAAATTAACAAATAATTAAATAAGTTACCAGTGTAAGAAATGACTTATCAAAAAATTCCTAGGCTATGTATGGTTTGATTTTTAGAATTTTTTTTAAAAAAAATAAAAAATTAAGTTGGTTAAGAAATAAAAAATAAAAAATAATTATTATTTTTATATTATTTTGATCTTTCGAGTGGTTAGAAATAATTTTTTACAAATTAAATTGAAACAACTATGCGTATGTATATAACCTGCCCAAAAGTTAAATGATAATTATTTTTTACCCTTAAATGATAATTATTTTTTATTTCTTATTTCTTTTTTGGGTGAATAATATTTCTTATTTCTTAACCAAATTAATTTTTAATTTTTAAAAAAAAATTCTAAAAATCAAACCATAAATAACCTATGAATCTTTTTATAAGTCATTTCTTACGTTGGCAAATTATTTAATTCTTTGTTAATTTTATGACATTTTTATCATTTGAGGTCTGTTTGGTAACCATTTCATTTTCAATTTTTAATTTATATTTACAAAAATTTTAAAAATTGTCGTAAAAACTTATTTGATAATTTTTTTAGTTTATAAATGATTGTCTCAATTTGTAAATTTGAGGAAAAAACGTAAATTTAAAAAATGAGTTTACGTTAGTTTTTAAACAAAAATTTAAAAAGTTTACTAACAAAGTTTTTTTTCAATTAATTTTTTTTCAATGAATTTTTTTTCCAACTAATATTAACCGAGGGGGCAATTGGTAATTCTACTTTAAACCTTAGGGAGGAGATTGTAATTTCTAAAATATGAGGGGTGTCAATGTAATTTACCCTGCGAGGGCAAAATTGGTATTTAAAAAAATTAAATTGCTTGGGGGGAAAATCTGTAATGAAACTTTAAGGGTGATTCTACTTACACCACTCTTTTACTTCCTTACACCTTCCATATGAGATTGTTTTTTTTTTTTCCAATTTTATCCATGTGTGAAATTACTTAAAAGGACAAAAACTAAAATTAAATATATTTGATTATCTCCTTACACCCCTTGATCTTCAATCTCTACTTCTCTTTTTCCTTTCTTAACTTTTCTTTTCTCTTACACATCTCTTTTGAAAAAGTGATAATTATAGTGTTTTGATCATCAAAAAATGTAATGGATGAAGAAACGGTGGTGAAAAATTATCAAAAAAGTGAAATGGTGAGTTTATTTTATTAGTTTGGTAGGTTTTTGTTTCGATTTTCTGGGCTGGTCTGCGACTTTTGTTCGGTGTTTCGAAATCGAACAAAATAACATAATTCGGCAACACAGTGCCGAACAAAAAATATAAGTCTGGTATCAAATTGCAGAATAAAAGATACATTTCTGGTAATATAAAAGCCGAATTTTTTAAATTTGTTCGGCTACTCATTGCCATGTATTTTCAGTATAATTTTTTTTTTTTTTTTTGCTTGGAAGGATTATACTTATACTTATTGCAACAACGCAAGTACTGCATTATTAGTGGACTCCAGTCATGAATTCATTACAGACGAGGTTCATTATAGACCAGTTCGTAAGCAAGTGCAACGGAAGAAGGCAAAAA
Organism: Camellia sinensis; assembly: GCF_055761805.1. Taxonomy (NCBI): domain Eukaryota; kingdom Viridiplantae; phylum Streptophyta; class Magnoliopsida; order Ericales; family Theaceae; genus Camellia; species Camellia sinensis. The sequence continues at coordinate 108,621,598 of NC_138962.1, forward strand.
AAGATAATGTATATAATTACATAAAACTTGTAACTATGTACAAAGTGTATTTTAATAGTTTTTCAGCCTCATTTTAATTATTTCATATATCCATTGTTGTATATTTGTGATGTAGGTTTGTATGACCCAGTCAACAAATCATATCTCTTACTTCAAACTATTTTCGAAGAAGTTAAGACCATATATCTGTTACATCAAAGATGTACAAGCATATGGCAATTGTGGTTTCAGGGTAATAGCTGGATTGATTGGTTTAGATGAAGATGATTGGCAACAAGTTAGGCGCAACTTGTTGACTGAGTTGCATTCGAATGTAGTGCACTACGTACAACTATTTGGTTCACAAGAAAGGGTTGATGAACTTAACTATATCTTATCCTACTTCAAACCTAGCCTTGGATTTAATCATTGGATGACTATGCCCGACATGGGCTATTTGATAGCATCATACTACCAAGTCGTTCTTTACCATTTATCCATGCAACAATGCTTGACCTTTTTACCACTTAGATCAGTACCAATTGCAACACTTGATCGAAGAGATATCTACATAGGATTTGTAAATAAAAACCATTTTGTGCAGGTAACTACTGAGCCTACTTACATCATTACCATGTCTTATTTTGTAATTATATTTATTGATTTCTTTATTATAGGTTTATCTGCAACCTGGTCATCTAGTACCTTCCATAGCAAATAATTGGATTCATTTTCATCACCCGTGTGCTAGTGGATAGGAGAAACCATATACTATCTATAGTCAACAATTCTGTACTCTTATTAGCCCTGACATAATAACTATCGAAACAATCGATATAGAAGAATTGTGATAACATGTTTGATTAACGGATGCAAATAATCACAGATTTTATGGATGCTTTTATGGATATTCGTACACTTGATTTTGTTATGAAATATTTTATAAAAACTTTTTATGTTTGATTTTATAGATGCGTGTCTGATTTATGGATGTTTTTTATCGAACTGAATTAATTCAAATTCGTTAACATTGTATTACCGAACAGGCCCAAATTATCATTTGGAACAAAGTGGCTCTGTAAATATATAGCAACAGAATGCTAGACAAATTTATTTTTTCCAGCAACATAATACCGGACAAATGTAATTTGTCTACTATTGTGTGACTGAACTGACACTTCACAGTGGACTCCATTGACTTTGTTGTGAAGCAAATTGAAATTATCCAATTGTATGGCAACAAAATGCTAGGAAAAAATAGTTTGTCTGATAACACGACACTGGAGTAATTAAAATTCACTAGCATTTCATTATCGAACAGGCCCAGCACAAATTATTACCACATCATTTAGGAGGAAGTGGCTCTGTAAATGTATAACAACAAAAGACTGGACAAAACAATTTATTCTGGCATTATAGCACCGAAGTTTTGTAAATTGTTTCGCATTGTGTGACCGAACAGGCACTTCAATGTGGACTCTACTGGCTTTGCTGAGAAGCGAACTGAAATTATCTAATTGAACGGTAACATAATGCTGAGAAACAAAATTTTATCCGGTAACATGGAACTAGAGTAATTCAAATTGTTTAGTATTATATTACCGAACAGGCCCAGCACAAAAGTATGGGTGTAAAGAGATGGGTTTTGAAGAGTTTTTTATCATAGGGTTTGTTTTGGTAATATATTAGGTGTACTGAGAATTCAATTTTTTTTTAAGTAGTGTAATAAGATGAAGGGTGTAAGGAGGTAAAAGAGTGGTGTAAGTAGAATCACCGAAACTTTAAACCTCAGGGGGAGATGTAATTTCCAAAAAGTGAAGGGAAGAATTGTAATAAATATAAATCTCAGGAGGTGTCAGTATAATTTACCCTTTTATAATATATAAGTCAAAATTTTAAATTGATAGGTCTACCAAATTGTAGATTAAATAATCACTACTGCTCAAAAGTTCCATGGTAGTATCTGAGGTCCATCCATTGGTGAGTTGCGCAAAATTGACAAAAAACTCATGTCATGTTGTGCATTCCCACATTCCATATATTTAATTATCTTAATAATTGCCAAACTTATACATTTGTGTTGAATTTACAACATTTCTCAAGAGTCTATTAAACATGAATGCAAACAAAACTCAAAGGAGTTGGTCGGATGATAAAGATCAAAGTATAAAATTCAAAATTTCAAGTTTGAGTCTCTTTACCGGTTACTAAAAATTTGTCCGATCATTAATTTTAGAACTTCCAAGGATTAGTTAACTGTAACTTAGGCTAGACTGAGCGTTAATACATGACTTCTCACAACAACAACAACAACAACAACAAAAAAAAAAAAAAAAAATGTAGACAAATTACGCATTAATGTTGTACCAACTTGTTTATGGTATAGTTAATTTCGTGTTACCTTATATGATAAATTTAAAATACATAACATAAGTTATCATTTTTCAAATCATCTAGTCTGACTTGCATTATTTGATTCCAAAGGTCAAAAAAAATTACAAAAAATAAAAAATTTGATATTGACAACAAAACCAAAGAGCTTATTTAATAATTAGGATGCTCTAAGTTGGAAGAAAAATCAACTTGGAATGGGATGGAAAAACATCACTGTCACGATCACAATGAGCAATATTCCATATTATTATATGCAAGAAGGGTACATGCTTTTCTTTGTACCTGTTCTCTTTTTCAGTGGATCGAGTTAGAAAATCACAACAAAATCCCATGAAAATGACAGATAATGGGCTGTTTTATGTGAGTTGTTGATTTAGGGATGGTTTGGCAACAAAGCAAATAAACAGCTTATTTATGCATTTATTATAATTTGTCACATTATTTCTTTACTCTCTTATATATTTTTTCGTAAAAAATTAATAAGTCAAAAAATAAATCAATCTCAAACCACCCCCTATTTAGGTTAAATTTGGGGGAAGACTATAATATATACCCCTCAAAAGGTGTGTACTATATTTACCTTGTAACGCCCTCAAAATAATACATAAAACCCCACATTCTTGGCATGCATTGATATAAGAGAAATAAATACTTTTCCATTCATCAGAGTAGTCCTTACAAATGTATTACATGTTGACAACAAAAGTAAATGTCCAACGGCTTACAACTTTCTAAGCCAACACTTGGTTACACAAAAGGGAGTACTAACTCATATCATATTAAGCTCTTAGCCTGAATTTACATGTAATACAACAAAAGATAACAAAGCAACAAAAAAAGTTTTCAACTCCCAAAACCTTCCAAGCTATGTCCTTGGAGGTGACATATTTCCTAGACTTAAAAATGATGTCCCATATGGGATGAGCCACAGCCCAGTAGAGATATACTAAACCAAATATAAGCAATGACTAAAATAATAGTATTAGATAGATGGTTAACACTTATAAACCAATTATATCACAATACAGTTCCATGACACTTGTGTCCATGTTACATTTCATTTTCCTTTACTTATCCAAATCATTTCATATACATGGCTCAGAACCTGGCCAAACAATTCAATGAGACTATAACTCTTATACTAACACTTCCATATTTCACAATAGATACACATATTTGCTGTATCAATACTTCAATTTAATACACATATTTGTTGTATTAATGGAATCCATCCCCTATCTCCACCCAAACAGGTTTGAGAGTCCATCCCTTATCTTCCCTCAAACCATGGAGTACATCCCCTATCTCCTCTCACACAATACACATATTCCAAGTATATAAACAATTATCATATACAGGGATCACTCAATACACAAATTTAATGTATTATTCCAACCATCATATTCAATGACATATTCAATGTGATTAGTTTCAGTTTTCCCTAATCAACATACAGTGTCTACAACAATCAAGACTATCATCCACCCATAGCCCAAAGCAGTTATTTCTAAACTGAAAATAAATGCATTAAATAGATATAATATCAACTTACTCCATAGGTGAGTGATTAATTTATTCAACTACACCATTCAATCCCATAATTTCCCAATTTCATTATTCTCAACTCAATTCCATATTTTTACATTTTTCCAAAATTAATTATACAAATTAATTTAGTTCATAATTAGGGCATTCTTCCCCCTTTATCACATTTCAACCCAAAGGCTCAAATTCAACAATACAACAACATTAATTCCATTTTTGTTGGTCTCAAGCACCCATAGGATTTAACATTAATTTGAAAACCCCTTTTATAAATTACAAATCAAACCCTAACTTTTCCAAAAACTACCCAACAACCCCAACATATCAAAATGCCCAAAATTTATAACAAAACTCATAGGATGGAGTAGGGTATCCCTACCTTGAAATGAAGAGCTCAAATGGAGAAGATGACCAAAACCCGAAGTGCTCCAAATCCGAGATTTTTTCATATTAAAATGTAGCCCGCACAACCCTCTATCTTTCTTACAAAGAACTTAGGGTAGAAACACTCAAGAACTAGATCAATCCCTAGAGAGAATGTAAGTGTAGAGAGAGGAGTAGCCGGATCTAGGGTTTAGACAAAAGAGGAGATGAAAAAGTGAAGTGTAATCTCGCTGCTGCCTACTAATATAACACGGGCTCGCTCGAGCGAAGGATTGGTCGCTCGAGCGACCAGACACAAAGAATCATCGCTCGAGCGAAGAAAGTCTCGCTCGAGCCAACAATTCGAAGCTTCAGGTCTGCAACCCAGAAGCACGCTCGAGCGACAGAATGCACGCTTAAGCGAAGAAACCCAAAACATACACCTCGCTTGCTTGAGCGAAGAAAATCTCGCTCGAGCGAAGAAATGCAGCCTTTAGGTCCAGAACCAGACACAGACGCAAGCTCGAGCGAAGGACTTCTCGCTTAAGCCACCAGATACAAAACTCAACTCTCGCTCGAGCGAAAGATCTAAAACACAGAGCTTGCTCGAGCAACAAAAATCTCGCTCGAGCGAAGGACCAAAACTCTGGGCAGCAACCATTTGCTCCTAATTACACCCAACCTGTAACAAACCTGCCTAACACATCCTATAACTCAAAAATAAGGAATCAAATGATGACATCAAGAGATATACAATGACAAGCTCCACGAAACCTAAGTCCGGATACAACAACTAAATGGGAAAGACCGAGATCGCTATATACCTTATTATAACTAAAGAAGAAAATGACATAATTATATACTTTCTTAATCATAACTAAGAAAAAAAAAAGTCATAATCAAATATCACATGAGATATAATAAAAAATCTCATGATCACTACAAAAAATAAGACTTTTAGCGACAGATAAAAACCGTTGCTAAAAGTAAAAAATCTGTCGCAAAAAATATTAGCGACGGATGGACTGGATATGAGGCATGGCAAAAAGAGGCGTACCAAAGATTCGATTTTATCGATTTTTGGTGACGGTTATTTTTCTGTCACAAGCTCTACCATTAAAGGCAGATTTATTTTTCCATCACAAAAAACCCACTATTTCCGTCGCAAATATTTGCCTTTTTTTTTTCTTACCCATTTTCTAGTAGTGTGAGTCATAACTAAAATAAACTCATAATTAAAGAAAAAAAATTGTCATAAAGAAAATAACGTAAATAAAAATGCATATAATACACCTCTTTTAAGAAGTTTGTACATTAGAATTTCTTTATATTTGAATTATAAACTTAAATAAAAATTTAGAAAGGAAAATAATAATAAAAAAATAAGTAAAATGTAACACAACCTTAAGAATTGACCAATTAAAACTCAATCTCATGGCACGTTATTGTGAAAAAATATAGAGATGTTTACTCATTAATTAATACTGGGAGGTCGAATGAGTTGACAAAATGATCTAAAGCTTGAAGCGAGTGATGAAACATGTGCGCATTACATCCCCTTTTTGTTTAGTGAATATACAATTAGCTGTTGATAAACCTTGTCAAATTAATTAAATGTGCAAAAGTAACTTTAAGGTTGTTTAATAAATAATCTAAGTTTAAATTTAAATAAGTAAATAATTTAAGTAAAAGCCATGCTTTCTCCACCAAACCCCATATATATTGTGGGGACGTATTGTTTAGTGGGACCATGTAAGTGTAAGATCTTATTTATGTGATACAATGATGTGGTGTCATGTAGCAGTATAATAATAAAGGTTGTGACATTGGTCAAACCCCAATTAAGTATGACTCGTAAGTGATGGAATCTCAATGGGAATATGACTCCTAAATTGGCTAAGAATGAGACGATTAAAGAGATTAAACCCACTTAATTAAAAAGTGGAATTCTAGGCAAAGTAGGGTCTTAGATGAAAGAGGATAGTAAGGATGAGGCTGGGCAAGCACACCCCAATGGGTTACACATTATTATGTATGTTCTAAGTAATTAATTATAATTTTCAATAGTCATACTATTGAGTATTGTCTAGAAATTAGCGCACACACACACATATACATATATATATATATATATATATTAGAAATAAAAAATAACAATGTCCATGATCAATTATTTGGGCAAGAGAAGCTTTGGTGGCCATTAATCCCTTTGATCTTCTAAAGGGAAGCATAGCATAACGAAACTAGTCAGCATGCATTGAGGACAGTGAATTAACAATTTTATTATTGTGTAATTAACTTTTTTTATTAATTCTATTATACATATTGAAAAATTATACAATAGTCTCGGGTTATACTTTCTACTCTATTGAGACATTTTGAAAATTGATGATAGATCGAGAAGTGATGTACAACAAATAATTTTCATAATAACTAAAATGAAAGGGCTTATGTGATTTATTATTATTATTATTATTATTATTATTATTATTATTATTATTGTTGTTTAAATAATAATAATTATAAATAACCAAACGATTGATTGGTAATTTGGCATCTCCTAAGTTTTGTACAAGGAGTGCTGCTGTAATAGTACTTACCCTTCCCTTTAAACTGCTCTACGACTATGTAAATTTTTACCGCAATTTTGTCTTATCATAAAGTTTCAATTCTACCTCTGTCCCAATTTTTCAAACCATAACTAGTTCTATACAACTCAATCCACCACCTGCCACCAACAACTTCACCTCGCCCCAGTCAGTGACGAACCTAGGATTTTGGCTCGGATGGGCACCACTGAGTTGAAATCTTAACAAAAATTACAATCCAACTTAACCCAAATTTTGTGGTAAGAATAAAAAATTATTAGAATGCAAAAGTTCCATTTTGATATAAGCAACCGATCATAATCATTTTTTTTTAATTTGATTTTATGTCAGATGATCATATGGTTCAAAAAATAATAACATGCCTCATAAAATAGGGAAACAAAATTATATCAAGTTGTATACACAAAAAGAGATGTAGATAGGAATAGAAGGAAAAAAATTGAGAGAAAACATGAAAAAATAATACAAAGAGATTACTATGTATCACTTTTCTTTTTTGAGCAATTTTGAATCATTGAATTATATGGTAATATATTATTAGTTGCCATTGATTGTCTAATAATTATCTATAAATAAATGAACTAATTATGAGTATTCATATAAAAGGAGATATAAAAATAAAAACGTGACCCATAGCATTGTTCCAATATAAAATTTATAAATTGTTAGAAATTGGGCACCCATGTGGCATGACCCTTTGAACCTTTTGAACCTTATTTATGTAAGTTGGAATTTGAATTCAAAACTTACTTGGATAACCACTCAGGATATCCATATCTATCATATCAACTGATATGGATAGATGAGATATTATCCTACATATCTGATATGATATGGGATATGGGTGATTAAAAGAAAAACAACGTATGTCGTATGTTTTCCAATATACTGACCCTCTCCCAAAATACAACGATCAAGAGCCATTTTGCACTGTGACTTGTGTAGATGATATTCATTCTGTAATATCACTCTATTACTGGGTTGATTGATCAGATTCAGGGAGCACGTGATTTACCCACGAGATCCTTCAATTCAGACTCTGCAGAAAAAAAGTATGACCATAATTTTTCATCTGCTACGTTTACCTTAAATTTACATTGGTATCAGAGCATGAATGGGTATTTTCGTGTTTTCTTTAATCATGTGCATATTTATATATATATATATATATGTACACATTATATACATAAATGTTTATAAAGGAGGAAAATGTCAACTCTCATTAGATTAAGAGCATAAAAAATCCTATTTTTATGTTCATTAATGTCATTTTTAATACCATAAATGATTTTATTTTGGAAAATGGAGTCTGGCAGTACCGAAATTGGACCAGAAAATACTGTGGAAGGCGGCGCGTGGTCCGCCCCGCCACCTGACGCCGTGAGCCGTTTCCACGCACTTCCACGCGCCATCACGCGCGCATCAGCGGCGCTGTCCACGCGCACGCCGTTAGCGCCACGCACGCCCGCCGTTAGCGCCACGCACGCGCGCCGTGCGCTGAGCTGCGCCGTTTTCCTCCGCCTGCTTGGCTGGCTTGGCTGCTGATGCATAAGGCTCTGTTTGTTCTGTTTTAAATTCTGAATCGCGTTAAATGGTCTTAATTAATTCGTTATAACTTTGTTTTAAGCGTGGTTGGTACCGTTAGACTCAGAATTAAATTTTTTATCTTCTGTAAAATTTTGAAAATTTTGTAAAAATAAAAAATATTTTTCCTGAAATAATAATTCATTATTTATGATTTAAAATGCATCTAGTGTTGCATGATTAAGTTTCTGGGGCTGAATTTTTTATTTTAGACTACTGTTGTAGTTTACTATTTACTAGTATAGTTATAGCATTTTACCAAATTCTGGAATATTTATTTCTAATTTTATGTGTGTTTATTAGTTATTTAAAATTTCAGAAAATTCCAGAAAATTTCAGAAGTGATATAGTTTCTGTTATGGCATAATTTGAATATTAAATACAGCATATTGTTATTTTTTGCCTAGAGTTTCTAACATGTTGTAATTAGAATAGCATGATTAATTGTTATTTATTTAAATTTCATTATTAATTGTGACATAGCATGAGTTGGTTGTAAATCTACATTATGATGCTATTGTATGGAATTAGAATTTTTTATCATGTTTTTAGACATGCCATAGTCTGTGGGAGGTTATTCGGTTGAGAGAAATCTTTGTAGATTAACTCCCGAAAACCAATATTTTGCGCATAAGTTAAATTAAATTTTGGATAATTGTCACCTGTGGCGCAGCAGATGATTACGAGCATAGCGGATTTTCAATCTTGCGACTTGTGTAATATTGTCACTATTTAATTTAGATTTTTGTGGCAAAATTATATTATGCTAATCAAATTAATCCCAATGCGAATTTCTCTCTAAATTGACTTAGCTTATGGAAGTTAATTGGTTGACCTAGACTTAGTAAAGATGTTCAAATGTGAACAATGTAATCCCATTCTTTAGATGAGCAAAAGTCTTGGAGACTTTAGGTCAAACCTTAATTGAGCCAAAGTAAGGAAACAGGACTCAAAGTCGCCGTGGTTTTGTTGCCTTGTTTGGCATAATAAAAACTAATGTGTGCGCTATGGTTAGCGGCATGCTACGTAGTTTTGGTTGGCGAGTTTTGGGGTTATGAAATTAGCAAGCCCTCAATAGATCTGTCTATGATCTTGACTATTGAACTGTGCGGATTGACTTTGTAATTTGACTTGTAAATAATGTTACATCATTGGATGAAGTAACATTCAAGAGTCACATCATCCAAGAAATGCGAGCTTAAATAAATTAGTCATTAAGTGTAAGACGAGTAGCCAGTATGAGTAGTGTTTTGCTCTCTACCCAATTATTGGGAATGGATGGAGCAAAAATTTCATGCACTATAATAGTGTGCGTTGAAATATCACGTGAAGTTAAAAGATTAGCGCTTAGAAGCTGCAAAATCTATTAACACAAAGTGAAAAGATTAGCGTTTAGAAGCTGCAAAATCTATTAACACTATGTAAAAAGATTAGCGCTTAGTGGCTGCAAAATCTATTAGCATTGCCAACTTGTCTAAGTTTGGACACTTACTGTTTTCATACTTGAGTGTGAGACATGAGGAGGGGTTTCTTTGTATGATTCCTTAGCTAGGCTAACGTTTTTTAATAACGTTTACCACTAAGCGCAAACGTTGCAGCATAGTAATGAAAAGGTCAAGGCCGACAAGGTTGTTATGACTCTAAGAATTCGACGCATAGCTCATGAGAGCATTGTGTTGAATTAGACTCTTTAGCCTAATTCACGCTTAAGTTACTTCGAGAGTTGCCATAGATTGATAGCTTATTCTCTCATTCTAGTGGATAGTAGAATTAATTGCAAGTAACTATGAAGCGAGAAACAAAGATGGCAAGAAGAGTATCGTCATCTTTCAACTAGATGCACTAAGGTGTATGGAGAATAAAATTGACTTGAATGTGTAGGGGATTAGCACTTATTAGTTAAATTTGCGACTTAGACGCACTTGATATCTCCATGACATCCTTTTATGATCTAGTGAATATGAATTAGTCGTGAGTCATTACCTAGTTGGGGCTAAACCTTTAAAACTTGTCTTCGAGAACTCACATATTAAGATGATTGGAATTAGTTTATGACATTGGTCATGAACCGATGGCTTATTATACTTAATCACATTAATGAGATGATGACAAGATGGTTTAAGTAGGCCCTCTCGGGCCCACTCGCTTGTGACACCATGCTCTCATGTGAATGTATAACTTTGTTCGCAATGGTTGCGCACAAGTAAGTAGGAAAGCCGCAGAAGGTCATTTGTATTGCCGCATTTAGTTCACTATGATATTTGTGACTAGATATGTGTAAGGGTATGATAGCTAAGCCTCAATCTCGACACATTTATAGATTACGATACGCATCTGAGTCAAGAATATTTGATCTCCCATAAGTCAAAAGTTTTGAGATGATTTTTGACATTGCACATATGAGGTCGAGATCAATTAGATAAGAGCTTTTGTGCTTTTAGTTTTGACCAAGGTCGCGAGTATCTATTTGAGTTATTTTTTAGAAAGCTCTGTGAAGAGAAATGGATGCTTAAAAAATTGATTATTCCTAGTACTCAACAACACAATGGTGTAGTAGAGATAAGGAATTAAATATTGCTAATGTTAGGTGGATAATGGCGCAAAATGTTTCCTAATTGGGAATTGCACTAGTTTGTTGCCTATATCCCTAACTAAGTGCCCTTCGTATCAGATTTTACACTCCATTTGAGTAATGGGCTAGCGGAGAGCCATGTATAGGCGATCTGTAACCGTTAAGCAGCTTATCTTTATTTTACTTCTCATAAGGTTGCGAAGTTAAGACCTAGGGTTCTATAGCGCATTATTGTATGTTGTCTTATAAACACATAGGGTCGTATGGCGCATTGTTGTATGCGGTCATGTAAACCCTCCGGGTCATGTGCATATAGGTAAGCAGCTTTGTGGTAGTGTAACTAAGTCACATAATATTTTCTTAGTAAAGGTGACGTGAATAGAGTTTTGGAACTCTATAATATAGAGAATTCTAAGCATATCGCTTTTATGTAGCCTAGTTGAGAATGGAAGAAATTTCCAATATCCTAGGGACAGTGGGAGCGATGTGCCTACTAATGGATTACTCCATTAGAGAAGAATACTCTACATTCTTAGTTGCGTGGTAGCGAATGTGAAAATTTTCCACGTCATCACTGGGTGATTGAGAGGGAAACATTCATGATTGCTCCGCAAGATGATAAAGAGCCTAGGATAATGCCAAAGGCTCTAGTCCCCTGTTTTTAGAAAGTGGATTAATGTTGCGCAGTTTAAGACAAAGTCTTTGAGGATTAACCATTTCTATAATTTGGTTGACTTTCCATTATGACACGAAACTATTCTAAAGTTATGCGTAATTTGGATAGTCATTGTTAAGGCATAAGGTTCGCTAGATACCGAAAAGTCGCACCATTGAGGAAAGTGTAGACCACGAGAAGACTTCCTCCTGGGGAGTGAGGTTATTTTGACTTAGGCTATGATTGACATAAGTTCGGAACATTGATTTGTGGACATTGTGACCCAACTTTCTCGTTAGAGAATTTGATAAGTAGATCCGTAGGGATTTACCTTCTGCTTTTATGGTGAAAAGTTATGAGCGCAAAAAGGTTGCTAGTTCCAATAAATTTTTTACAGCCTAAAACAGTTATCCAAATAATGGTTCTTAAATTTCGTCAAGCCATGATAGGCCAACGATGATCGATGAAGACCACTGAGGCATGATCAATGGTCCAAAAGAAGTTTTTCCTTACTTAGTCATTATAAGCCAGGAATTTATAAGGTTGTCGCCACCTAGGGTGGGCAGTCCTCTATTTTAGATATGATGGACATGGGTGATGTAATTTATATGCTCGGATGTATGATCCTTATGGATTGTTTTGGGAAAATTCTCGGTTTGTCTTCGATGACTTACATAAGGAATATCCTAGAATGATTCTAGATGCAAAATTGCAAACCCATTGACTTACCTATCGGTAAAAGCCAGAGCCTTAGCTATTGAGTGTGTCCTCGGATTGTCTTTGGGAGAAACAAATGACCTATATTCCTTGATCTTTTCTTTGTTGTGGGACCTAAAGTACGCTTTGTGGGTGTATTCAGCATGATAAGTGTTATCTTTGGTAAATGGTCAACTGAGTTGTTTAGACATTAACCTTGCTCATTAGACTATGGATAGAATGTTTTACTAGTAGTATATTAATTTGCTCCTTGTAAGATTCAATGCGCTAGTTGGGCACATCAAGAATGAACGCAAATTGGTCACCAAAATATCTTTAGAGAGGTTATTGCGCAAGAGGTAGTGATCTTAAATCACTTCATGTGAGGCGCACATGGTGGATTCCGTTGTATATACTTATCGCAAGAGGTGCTGATAAGGCTTATGTTTGGAATCTAGAATTATGATCTTGAATCACTTCATGTGAGGCGCAGATGGTGGATTCCATTGTATATACTTATCGCAAGAGGTGCTGATAAGGCTTATGTTTGGAATCTAGAATTGTGATCTTGAATCACTTCATGTGAGGCGCACATGGTGGATTCTGTTGTATATACTTATCGCAAGAGGTGCTGATAAGGCTTATGTTTGGAATCTAGAATTGCGCAAGCTGTGGTCAAATTTTTTTTAAAATCGATCACTTATTTTGAGATGATGAGATGTTGACACTATTATCGTTTGTGTCATAATGATTAGCAGATGATGATGTCAACAAGCAAGATTGGCTCACTCACACGAGCAATCGCCATTGGCGCTTGGGAGCGAGCAAGGATGAGACTAATGGTTTATTTTTATTTGGAGCCAAGAGAGGCTTAAATAATCCACTATGTATGTCGCCTTGGTTACAACCAAGATGGGGTCGTGTTAAGGATCAAACATGGATATTAGTACCCATTTTCCATGTTGTGCCTATTATGATTAGCCAGATGCGAGATCTCATTTGGCGCCTAGAAGGTGAGCAAATAGAGAATTCGGGTTAGGCGCTAGAAAGCGACTAGACTAATATCTGTACGATGTTTCGAGTATGACGTCACTCTTTTGGAAGAGTTACTCCACCGTAGTATGTATTCATACTATATGTTCTTGGCGACCGAGTAATGATGTGAGAGAATGGATCCCTGTTTCCTTACCGTGTGAGTCTTACGTGTCATTATTGATATGACTTTCATTTATGTACCCTTTTGTGACTTTTGACTATGTCATAAGGTAAGGGGTTGATGTTCTGCTATTTTGGTATGTTGCCTGCGGTCACGTATGATTCAGCCTTAAGGGACATCATTGGGAAAGCGGTCAATCCTAAACTAAATGGCATGAGGGCAAAGGGAAGATCATCTAGTATTATACCACTGCTGTATATTCATTGCCGGCAACTCACATCGCTCTATATGTGAGGCAGATTGAGTGTGAATATATTGCAAGAATTGAGAGGGTCAAACATGCTCTTTTTGAGGGATTAGAGATGTTTTTTGGACCGATGTAATTAGATGGGTCTGGGGTATATAAGACATTATTTCTGTTCTTTTTGGGTTGATGTCTTTATGCTGGCTCATTTTGAGTTTCTAGTATAGAGCTCCCACATGCAGGTGTTCTTAGCAGTCGCACGGTGCAGTGGCTAGTATGAGATTGTTCATTTTTTGGGGAGATTAAGATAGAGATGTGGCAGTGTCATGCCAACTCATGTCCGAGTGGGAGATGTTAGAAATTGGGCGCCCATGTGGCATGACCCTCTGAACATTTTGAACCTTATCCATGTAAGTTTGAATTTGAATTCAAAACTTACTTGGATAATCACACAGGATATCCATATCTATCATATCAACTGATATGGACAGATGAGATATTATCCTATATATCTGATATGATATGGGATATGGATGATTAAGAGAAAAACAACATATGTCGTATGTTTTTCCTATATACTGACTCTCTCCCAAAATACAATGATCAAGAGCCATTTTGCACTGTGACTTGTGTGGGTGATATTCATTCTGTAATATCACTCCATTGTTGGGTTGATTGATCAGATTCAGGAAGCACGTGATTTACCCGCGAGATCCTTCAATTCAGACTCTGCAGAAAAAGGTATGACCATAATTTTTCATCCGCTGTGTTTACCTTAGATTTACATAAATAATAAAAAAAAGCATAATTAAACATTTAAAATGACAAATTAAACAATTTTGACATAAATAAATGCCTTTTGCAAATGCCTTCTTCAAAACACCTACTGTTGTAGCTTTCAAATGAAAACTTTGTTTGGATCAAGGATTTGAAAAGAGATTTGTCAAGGAAAAGGATGTTAAAGAACTGACTCATCCATGGCCATTTCCATAGGCTTGGGATTCGTCCGAAAGGTATATATCATATATATATCAAACCTCCTTCGTATAAACATAGATTTGTAACCGTTAATTTCATTTTCATGCAGGTTCGATTAGGCTCTGTTGCAACATTTGAAATAGTTGATGAGACACCCAAACAAACCCAACACTCAAATAGATCCAACAACCCATAAAATTAATCCATCCATCAAAATTCTACAAACCCATAATCGAAATTGCAATTAGAAACACCAAATAATTGAACAAATATGGCGTGAATGAGAGAGAGAGAATGGTGGAATCTGAATATACCTCAAGAATTGAACTAATATTTTTTTAGATCGAAGAGAAGAGAATGGAATCCTTCCCCTTCGAACTGTTGATCGTTGCTGCCGCCCAAGCAGTCTCACTGCCGAAGAGAGAGCACTGTTTCCAGGTTGAAATCTCGCCGTTGTCAAAGAATGAAAATCGTGGAGAGTGACGAGGGATTTACCTATCCTGGAAAAAAAAAAAGGAATTTTGAGAGGGAACTTTCCACCACCTCAATTTTTAGAGGCAAATCACCCAAAAAAAAAAAAAAACAAACAAACAAACGAACAAATAATAAAAACAATTTTAGTCTTTTTTTTGAAAAAATTAAAACTAATTTGAGAACTATAAAAATGAAAAATATGTTTTTAAAAATTATTTGACTTCCTAAAAGATAAAATTATACAAAAATAATAAGTATTTTTTTATTTTTTCACCATTTTTTTTTTTTTTTAGTTTTTTAGAAAAAAAAATTCTGAAACAAGTTTCTGAAAATAAAACCAAACATATTGAAATTGATAATCTAACCACATTATTTTAAAAAGTTTAGATTATCTCAAATTAGCTATCTCAACTTAAGAGTGTGTTTGGGCTTTATGGGTTCATTTTCTGATCTAATTCGATGATCACTTTAATTTTATAATTCAATAACTATAATATTTAAAACTCTTTGAAAAATCATAATAAAAACACAAATCACTAAATCACCTTATTTCACTTGCAAAACTTTTACCGACGAATAGTGTTATCGTCGCTAAATGTTTAACTCTTTGCCCACGCCAACTTGTCATCGCCAAAAGTAAGAACACTAATAGCGATGCTTATTGTAGTTCTAAAAAATAAGCATCGTAGCTAAAATTTTTGAAATTTTGGTGCCACCCAATAATTTTGGCGCCTAGTGACTATTATGCTTTTTTAGCAATGGTAGTTAATTGTGTCAGTAAAGGTCTACTTTTACCGACAAAATTGATCACTGTGTCGCCAAAAATGTAGTTTTGGCTATGAAAAATTGATGTCGTCTCCAAAAGTAGTTGCCAAAAGTGCAATTTCTTGTAGTGAATGGTGGAACTCTCAGAATACCTCCTCTCTACAAGACTCTAGCATAAAAAAGTCAACTAGATATCTCACACTCGAGTCCAAATGGACATTCAAGCCCTTTTCTACCTTCCCACTAGATATCTTTCCTTGGATAGTCTCCACTTCGTGACCACATAGTTGTGACTCTATAACCTGGCTAACTAAGGAAGGTTGCGCAACTACGGTAAATAAACTGGATAACTCAACGGACTCACCAAAGTGCAAGTCAAATTCACCGATGGTGCCCAACATCTCCCAGTCTCGGATGATAATACTTTGTACTCTGCTCATAGATTTCCTACTCAAAGCATCGACCACTACATTAGCCTTCCTCGAATGATAATGCAACTTAAAATCATAGTCCTCCATAAAACTCCATCCATCTCCTTTGCCTCAAATTCAAGTTCTTTTGTGAGAATAGATATTTCAAACTCTTGTGATCGGAAAACACCTCAAATCTCTCCCTGTATAGGTAATGCCTCCAGATTTCTAAAGAAAATTGTTGGAGCAATCTTCTGTGTAAAATAAATAATTTGAAACTAAAACAAACAAATAAAAATAAATTACTTACATAATTTATTTTACCGAAATGTAAAAGTACAAAAAGATCAACTCGAGCATGTGATAGTCTGTCCTTAAGACAGATTCGCCCCGCTTCGGTGCATACAGACTAATGGCGTCTATCTCCCAGGATACAATGATCTTCACAAATTGTAGTAGCACTCCAAACAATTTGTACAGCGAACAAAAACCTGTGTTCTTTACTCTCTGAATTTTTTCCTAAAATAATATGTAGAATATATATGCAAAAGAGTACAATCTGGACAACAATAAAATGAATTTTTCGGATGTAGAATTCTGCAGGAGTAATTCTGAATTTATAGGCACACTTGTGACTGTTGGACAGATCTGAATAGGTACATTTTTGAAGTGAACAGATGTGGTTTCAAATGAACAGGTGCAATTCAAACTCAGATCTGTTGAAACCTAGTTTGAATCTGTTTAAATCTGCCTGGGCAAATTTAAATCTGTTTGGGAATAACATAATTTGTCTAGTGTAAAAAAGTTTCAAAAACTGTTTGGACTGGTTGAACCTGCCGGAAATTAGACCAGAGAAGGGCTTTGTTTGGACAGAAAAAATTGTCGCAAAATTTAAATTAATTTTCCCACAAGAATTTGAAAAAATTCAAATCCATTTTGTCCAAAAAATTAATATTAGAACCAACCCAATCCACAACCCACACTCGTGCTCGGCACGGCTCGGCCGACCGAAAGGATGGCGGCGGCGCCGTACGCGTGCGTGTGGTGGTTTGGGCTAAGGTTTACATTGTCCATAATTCCTCCCTTCTACAAACTTGGGGTACCCCTTGGTGTTGCCACCTAGAATTTATATACATACATAAGTTCTCTTAAGTTTCCAATATAGGATAACCATTTCAAGGAAACCCACATTTTACTTCTGCAATTTCCTATTCCAAGAACCCGAAAACGACGTCAACTTCACATTCACTCATAAATGGTTTTGACGAACCGTCTTCACCGTGTCACTTATCATGCGGCAAGGAACACGTTACCTCTTTGGACCCACCCCAAAAGACGTGTGGGACCCACTCAATTTTGGGCTCAAAGTTGGCCCAAAATAAACCTATAAAAAACCAAAATTCCAACAAAAATATCACTGCCGCTAGGTCTAAGTCGTGCGTATGATAGTTTCTCTCGTGTGTTTTCAACTGCCAATGAACCATAGGCTACCACTTTCCCTCCCTACATCAATACACAACCCAAACCTTTCCGAGACACATCACAATAAACTAAATAACCCAAACTCATCTCTGGAATGATCAAAACTGGAGCAGTG
The DNA here is from genome assembly GCF_055761805.1 of Camellia sinensis. Taxonomy (NCBI): domain Eukaryota; kingdom Viridiplantae; phylum Streptophyta; class Magnoliopsida; order Ericales; family Theaceae; genus Camellia; species Camellia sinensis. Next base: position 108,639,619 of record NC_138962.1, read on the forward strand.
GTGAGTCTAACTTTGAACTCTTGGAATGACTTTTCGCAAGCCTTACTCCACACAAATTTAACCCTTTCCTTGTTAATTTAGTTAATAGTGTAGCCAATCTAAAGAAATCTTGGTAATACCCTACTAAGCCTAAGAAACTCCGGATCTCAAAGGCGTTCTTAGGTTGTTCCTAATCTTGCACTGCGTCTATTTCAGATGAATCTATGGTCACCCCTTCCTTGGATACCACATGGCCTAGGAAATTAACTTCGTTGAGCCAAAAATCATACTTCCCGAACTTAGCATATAACCGGTGTGCTCTAAGCAGTTCAAGTACAACCTACAAGTGTTCCCCATGTTCCTCCTCAAAGGGTGAGTAGACTAAGATTTCGTTGACGAAGACAATCATGAATCGATCTAAGAACTCATGAAAGACTCGATTCATCAAGTCCATAAATGAAGTTGGTGCATTGGTCAGCCCAAAAGGCATCACTAAGAACTCATAATGGACATACAACGTGCAGAATGTTGTTTTCTAAATATCCTCCTCATGTTCCCTCAACTGGTGATACCTCAATCTCAAATAAATCTTTGAAAAACAACGTGACCCCTTTAATTGGTCAAACAAATCATCTATTCACGGTAATGGATACTAGTTCTTAATAGTTACTCGGTTTAACTTTTGATAATCGATGCACAGTCGCAATATGCCATCTCTTTTCTTTGCAAAGAGAGCTAGTGCTCTCGGAGGAGATGTACTAGGGAAAATAAAGCCTTTATCTAGCAAATCGTGAAGCTGCACCTTCAATTCACACAACTTGGCTGGTGCAAACCTATATGGTGCCATGGAAATCGGAGTCATGCCTGGCACTAAGTCAATAGAGAATTCAATCTCTCCGTGTGGTAGTAACTCTATGAGATCTTCTAGAAAAACATCTAGACACTCTAGAACTACTGCCAACAATTCACCCCGAACTGTACTACCCTCATCAGCTACTGTGACTAGAAAAAGAAAATTCAACTCTCCTCGACCTTTGAGGTCATACAACGGAGGAATAGAACTATTACCCCGATCACACATAAAGTAAAAGAACCATTCTGATGGTGTGCTCACTGATACCCTCTTACGAAGGCAATCTATCGAAGCCCAATAATAGGTTAACCAATCTATATCTAGAATTACGTCAAAAGCATGTATATCAAGAACAATGAAATCGAAAAAAAGCCGATGATCTTCGACCTCAATCTCACAAAAGTGACATACTCGACCCAATACCACTTTACCCCCAATAGGTGTCTCAACCAATAAAGGAGACTCCAACAGTGCAAACTGCAATCCTAAAGTGGATGCAAAAGAAGATAATATGAAAGAATGAGATATACCAGTATCAATTAAAATATTGGCAATAGAATTGAACAACAAAAAGTTACCTCTCACAACAAAAGGTAGTGGCAATTGATCCAGCGTTATAACAACATACACATGCCTTGAAGGCCTCTAATCCACCTGCTCACCCCTCGGAGCATAAGCCTAATACACGGATTAAGTTGAAGGCTCCTTGATTGGCCCTCAAGGCCTACACTAACTGTGCCAACTGATGACTCTATGTCTGCTTCGAACCAGACGCACTCGATGTGCCACCAAATTGAGGGTTAAACCTCTTTAAGGGCCCTGACTGCCCACACTGATAATAGGTAGGCGGTGTAGACTCGAATTTTTCGCGCCCCATTTCAGAGAGCTCGAATTGGTCCTACAGTTTGGACTCATGTCACGATTCTGAATCTAATCTCACAAAGTGCCATGTGAGACTGATAAACACCAAAGAGTCTAATCCGACAAATCATTTTGGAAAATCAGATTTTGAATCAAATAATGCCAAAACTGGATTGTTTTGCCAAATTACAAAGTCGCCACCTAAATGTTTATTTTTGGGAAATTTAGGAAACCCTGACTCGTGCCAAAGGCCACGTATCCGTCATCACCAAAGTTGCCTTGGCTTGAGAACTTGGGTACAAGAGGGGAAGGTCATGAAATGAGTACCCCTGCTCCCCTGATCAAAGGATCGGCCTCTACTAAGCATGATATGTTGTTTTTATAAACCTCATGTGTTCTTATCCAGTTATTAGCTAACTTTACTATGCGACGCACACACAATCAAATATAGACTAAGTCGCAAGACTTGGAACAAATCAACTGATGTTTGTTTTCGAAAATAGTTTGAATTTTCCACCCTCAAGTGGGCTAAAACGCGGATTTTTGCATCAAACATGATGAGCTTAAAACATGATTTGCCACTTCGCAAAGTGGGCTTAAAACATACATACGTCGAATTGTTCCAATTCAAGCAACAAAGCCTTCATCCACAGGCATTCATGCAGTTAAGCACTTAAGTAAATAGCCTCATGGCAAGCATGTTATCATGGCAACACTCACACTCATGCAAGCATGCTAAAGCGTAAAATCTTACCGAGTACTCCAAGCCAAAAAAGAAAATAAAGTTAGAAAAAATACAGGATTCCTAACTATGTAAGATGCCTAATGCAACACATGCAATGATGCGACTAAATAGGCCCGGCTACCTAATCATGGAATTTGCAACACTTTGATAACATGCGTTGAAAACACGTATTCAAATAAGTATATTGAAATACAATATAGTTTGAATGATGCGTCGAGCCCGATGCATGCAAGACAAATGAATGAATGCAAACATGCAAGCATAAAGTATGCTAATCAAAACGTGTCCCTAAACTAACCATTGAAAGTGGTTAAGTAAAAGGGAGAAAGACGGGGTTGGAAGACATGCACACACGCACGCACACTTATTACAATATTGTGCCCTCGCGAAGGAGGGTCTAAATGAATAAGCTAAGCTACACTAAGCTAAGCTAACTAACTAATCTAATTAAACTAATTAGACTAATTATTACAAAACAAAATAAAGAAATAGCTAAGCTAAGCTACTTAATTATTACAACATTTAACTAATTAACAAACTAATTAATTAAATTACAAATTCATGCTAACTAAACATGTAAAGCATTAACTACACTGCATCAGCTCTGTTTTAAAAAGTTGAACATGCATGCACTCGGTTGTCGTCCCAAAACGCCTTCCGATTTGTTCTTGAGAGGCTCTGTTTGCAGGGTTGCTCCAAGAACTTTCTATTCCACCTTACCAGTTCACTGCTGAGGAATGTGCCAGTGGCCTGCCGGCCATGAGTTCTTGCTGCCGGCCAAAAAGAGGCACTGCCAGCCAAAGATGTAGCACTGCCGACCACTGGTGTACTGAATTGCCACACTACAACAGAGCCTAGACAGAGGAAAAATGAAGGTTTTCCAAGGGTATGTTTGTACTGTGCCCCTCCTTATTATCTCAAAACATCAAAGGAGTGGCACTCTTGGATCCAAAACCACCAATCAAGCATTTTCAATACATGATGGCCAAAAATCCAAGAAGTACAATTTCAATAAATACATAAAACAAGACTCTAGACCACCACCCTATTATGCATGATCAAGGGTGATGGAGACAAAAGAGATTGGCTCATTTCATCACTTTGAGTATGAAATGGACCAATCTACCTTGTGTTCAATATAACGTCCGATTGAACACATGCAATGCAAACACAACATGCTTATCTTAGTCATGTTTTACTTGTCCAATTCTTGTTTACACATTTTAGCATTACCAAGCCATTCTTTAATTGATTTGTCCAAGGTCAGTGTCCTCTAATGAGAGAGGGGTCAACCAAAGGATGGTTTAAGACATGAGAGAGATTATGCCTTTGACTAGTAGAAACCCTCAAAAGAGGATTAAAGCCATCGAGCACAAGCTCTATCTCAAGCTTAAACACAACCATAAGGTTGACCAACCCTCAAAAACAAATGAAAAGTGAAGAAATGAGGGAGGTTGTAGAATTTTAGTGTTGAAATGGCATGCAAAACAAGACTATAACATGCAAACAACCCACGTACAACATGTTAAGAGTGAAAAACACTAAAGCTAATGAAGAGCACTATACTAGAGGCATGCAATATCAAACTCAAATGACCAAACCAGCTCTGGACAGAGCTTAAACATGCTAAAACAGTGGCTAAAATATGCTGAGATGGTAGCATGAAAAATAAGAAAAACATGCTCATGTATTGGCTCATAAACAAGGCTCAAAGCACAACTCTCAAAAGCCATAAAAGAGTGATAGAAGTGAGAGTGTGATAGAGATATATGCACTGAAATCACATGCTAAATGATGCTACAACATGCAATCAACACATACACAACATGTTATAGGCCTTAAAACACTAAGCTAGTAAAGGCCATTTACACTACAACTATGCAAGACAAGGCTCATATGACCAAGACTACTCAAAACAGAGTTAAAGCATGTCAAAACATTAGCAAAAATGTGCTAGAGTCAAGCTAACATAAGCTAGAATAATGGGCTAACTCATTAGGCATGCTAGTCTAGTAAGCATAATTGCACTACAAGTACAAAGAGCAAGCTTCAAGCGCACCAACCAACCCAAAACAAAGTTGAAACAAGTCAAAACAAAGCCTAAAACATGCTGAGATCAAGTCACACAATGGTAGAAAAACATGCTCACATGTTAGGCTATCTACTCATGCAAACAAGACACAAGGAGGGGATGCCAATCCCTCCTATTTTGGACCTCAAAACATGATTTTTTTCACTGAAAAATCTCTGAGTTTTAATGGTTAAAAAGCCAAAAGAGTTGGTTTGAAAGGTGATGAAAGATGGCACAAAAAGCTTCACAAGCTAAAGAGGAAAGACCCCCTAACTCACAAAGGCCCAAGCCACCACTTTTAGGACTGAAAAACAAAACTTTTTACATGCCAAAACCAGCCTTGAAATTGTGGAAAAAGATGGCAAAGCAAGTATGAAATACAAGCTTAAAGAGAGAGAGTTATACCTCTTGAAACACAACCCAATTTTAGGCAACAAAACCAAGCACCTTCAAGAGCTCCAAGGAGGCTCCAAGAGAGCTTCAAGCAACCTCAGCCCAAAGATGAACCACTCATGTTAAGGGTTGATAGGTTAAAGATTGATGTACGCAAGCTTCCAAGCACAAAAGCTTTAAAGAGAGAGAAATCTAGAGAGAGGATTGTAGAGAGAGAGGCTCCCAAACTTCTTCCTAAATTGTTCAAACCTTGAAAACCATAGAGAAGGCTCTCTATATATAGAAGAATGCAAGCCTTGGTCGAAAATATCCCAAAATGGACAGCTGGAACAGCTGGAGTACAAATATCTGTAGAAAACTGCCTTTTTGCATCAATGGCCGGCACTGCTTCCTTGATGGCCGGCACATGATCATTGTTGGCCGAAAATGGTCACACTTGGCCAGCATAGGCCATTCATGGCTGGCACATGGCCAGAAAATCCCATTTATGACCAGCAACCTCCACCTCTGGTTGGCTAGAAGAATCGGCTCTTTGGGCCCAACTTCAAATGGGAATATCTCCTCATCTGGACTCCTTTGCAGGTCATTCTTGTACCTAAATTGAAGCCCTGGAAGTATTCTTTCCAATGGTGGAAGCTGCACATTAAAATTCCAAGTGCTCAAGGAGATATACCTATTTTAGTGAAGACTGCTCAGTTTCAATCCTACCCAGATTCATGCCTAACTTCAGCCAACCATAGGTTTCTTCCCTCTCCTCTAATTTTCTCCAACTCCAAACCTCTAAACAAGATGTTTTGGAAGATTTTTCAAAAAGTTCACCTCTCTTTCATGCATTTCCACTTTGTCCTTGCTCGGTTTATCGAAAAACGCAACATTTAACAAAATGCGAGCCTCGGAGCATCGTAGAATCATTTTCAAAAATATTTTGAAAGGGAGGGTTTTAAGGTCTAAAATCATTCTGGTCAAAATCATTTTGGTCCAAAACTGGGGTGCAAGGTTGGGATTTGACTCTCTCTCCTTGCCGAAGAAATCGATCATTTGCACTGCACAACTTTCATCACCAAGTAAACAATCAGTAGCACCTAAGTCTTAAGGGCGGTCAAAAATAGGGTGCCTACAGGCGGCTGACCTCTCCCCTGACTTCTTCAATTTTACATAATGTAGGGGAGATGAGGAGCCTTTCTGCAACAAATGCAAAATTCAAGTTCTCCAAACCTGAAGAAGTAATGCAAGGAAAACTGATGGTGTAAATCATCATCTTAAGTATAGAGGTTACACACGATATAGACATGTATGTATATCTGGAGCCACTACGTAGGCTTAGCCCCAAAAGATTAGATTGGTAGACCATCAATTCGGCCCAACCCAAACATAACCCATTCTTGCAAGCCTTAAGAGAATAATTGACATTTTGGTAGTGACTTTTTAGTTTTTTATCAAACGTATATACTTCCCAAACTTGGCCTCTATTAAAAAGAAGAAGAAGAAAAATATCAAACAAAATCTAAAATTATAATACTAAGTAAAAGTTAAAATACAGTAAAATATCAAATTAAAGGGCTGTTGGACAACTTGGCTCCTACGCTAAAAAAACCAAAAAACTAAAACAAAGTCAAAGTGTTACTAAAAAATAAAATAAAAAAAATAATACTAAAAAATAAAGTGAAACACCAATTATTTATGTTTTTCCATACAACTAAAAAGTCATTCCCAAACACACCCCTTGTACAAAATTCAAAAATTAAAAAATTACTAAAAAAGTCAAATTTCAAACAAGCTCTAAATATTTTTCCAGCATTTTTAGGAATAAAATTACTAATTAAGTTTACATTTAACTTGTAAGGACATTTAATTTAAATTGTAAAATTAAATTAGTTGGTTTAGACATTTATATTTAAACCTTCATATACAATAAAAGGATCAGTAGATCAAATGAATGATAAAACTGATGAAGGCTGCATTTGAATTTACTTTTCCAGCATTTTTAGGAATAAAATTACTAATTAAGTTTACATATAACTTGTAAGGATAATTAAATTAAATTGTAAAATTAAATTAATTGTTTTAGACATTTATCTTTAAACCTTCATATACAATAAAAGGATCAGTAGATCAAATGAATGATAAAATTGATGAAGGCTGCATTTAAATCATGAATGATCAAATGAATGATTAGAGTTCTCATTCTCATCGTCTTTATGATATCAGCCATGTGATTCCATCTTAGTTTTAAATGCATATGGCTCATTAGCCTTTTTCTTTTTTTTCTTTTTTTTTTTTTTTTTTTTATCCTATTTTCATTTAAATTTGGATAAAAATAATCTTTGCTTTTGTTATAAAATTGAGACCAAATCAGTTTTGAGTGCATTTAAACATACACTGAATAAATTAAGAATCAAAATGAGGCAAAATGTTTTTTTTTTTTTTCTAAATTTTTATTTTTATAGCAAATTATTGGTTAGGCCCAAACAAATATGTGTTTTTTTTGTTTGTATTGGTGGTGATCCACAGAAATAGTGCATGGTCTAAACCATCATTTTTGTGTTTGAGTTTTACGAGGCAATGTGTTAAATGTCAACTTGATGTGTTAAATGTCAATCTCAAGTTGAGATGGTTAACTTGTGAGAAGTCAAACTCATAAATAAAATGATGGACTATTGCTCTAAGATTATTGAATAATCACGTAATTGGAGCATGCTACTTGGATTAAGCACATGCATAAGCTATAGTGATAGAGTTAGAATTTTTGTTGAAAGAGGGATTAGTGATACGTGTTGATTTGAGATACAAGACTTGGTTAGTTGGTAAAAAAGTTAATTATCAAATTTTAAAAACTATTTTATACGTATAACTACAATAAATAAATAAAAACCATTGTAACATTCAAATTTATAAAAATCTCAAAAAATAAGAAATGAAAATAAAATTAATATATATATATATATAATACACATAATAAATGGAATTGCTTTCCTATATTTATTTGTGAAACATTAGGGAGTCAATTTATGCCCTTGCTCTAATCAATGTGTAAAATTGATTGGAAAAAGAATGAAATAAGGGCTTATATGTAATTTTCAGGGGGAGAAATTGAAAAACATTTTCAAAACATTAGACTAAAAGGTAATTTTTAACATTTTGAGGAGTGAGTCTAGTGGCTCAACCGTTGAGGAGGGGAAGCATACTTACAATAACATACAGACATGGAAAAAATAAACTAAAAAAGAAAAATATATAGTGAATTATGTGATTTGACATAGATGATGCATGTATCGAAGAGAGAATTTTTCTCCAAATTAGTGAAAGAGTACAAACCCTACTCTTAGATGGTGGAAATTGAATCAGACTCAGAAATGGCTATCAACCAAATCCAGAATGGATCAAGGCATAACTCTCTCTACAAAGCACTGATTTAAAATGCTAAATTCCTGCTGTCTAGGTGCAGGAGCACTCTTAAGCACACCCTAAGGGAGGGAATAAATGTGCTGATAAACTTGCAAATCTAGGGGTAGATCAAGATGAACATGTAATCATAGAAGACCCCCTGTGAGTGTTAGAGCTCTAATCATAGCTGATATGACTGGAGCTAGCTATGAGAGAGATTAGCTCTCTAGTTTATTTCTTTTGACGTAATCTTGAACTCTTGTGTTTGCTTTCAAGTTCCTATGAATCTAAAAAAAAAAAAAAAAAAATCAAGATGGTGGACCTATCGTTAATGAAACTGTTTCACTCACATTAGTAAAGTTATATTTTTTTGTAGTTGAATTGTATCCGTAAAATTATTAGTATTATTATTATTGAGCTCACCCAAACACTTGTAAACAAAATACGATTGTAGAGAATATAATGGTTTAGTCTTGACTTATAAACTAAATAAATCCAAACTATACTCACCCCCATATATATAAATCGAGTGAAAATCTTCAAATCATAGTTAGATGTCTCAGACAGAATATTAATATCTGGATTTTGTCCCCAAAGATCCAACAAAATGAGCCAACAAGTTGATTGTGTTGAATATAGAAATTAGAGTATATAGAATCTTTTTACTTTTAGTATTATGTATATAATCAGTGATTGTGTCAATCATTGATTTAGTATTATTTCTTTATTTATATCGCTTCCTAAATTGTATCATGAATCTATTATATATATAATCTCTTATATATATACTATCCACATGTTGGGTTTAGGCAGGCTAAGCCCTAGAGTACACTGATGACAACAACAGCCCTCATTTTCACTTGTAATGTAAATTGCATGCATATGCCATTTCATGAACCAATTTTGGTCTGTTCAAATCTTACGACACTACCTTGTTTTCTGAATTCTTTGTACAACATAGTGTGGAATGGGCTGTGTCCCATGGTTTCTTAAAAAACACCTATTGCTATAGCATTCAAATGAAAACTGTGTTTAGATCATGGATTTGAGAAAAAATCAGTGAAGGGAAGGGTTTTACTTTTACTTTTCTTTTCTCTTCACAAATCATTCCTCAAACGTGTGATCTAAACATAGCCTGAGAGTCTTCATTTAGTATCCTTTTTGTCTCTCAACCAAAGTTTTGAATTGGAAAAAAGTTGAGAAAGCTTTTGATTTTTCATTCAAAAATTACAGCCACACTGCATCAACAATAATAATACAATAAAAGTCAGAATTTTGTTGTGAACTTCCTCTTCTTTCTTTCCATTTGTCGTGACCATCATTCTGATTTTGACATCAATAAATGCCTTTTTCGATTTTGGCTCCAAAGTGCTGTTCCTTATCTCTGAGATGTCAAGTTCAGAGTTGGACTGAAATGCTTACTTCATTGATTGAGATTATAACCTGTTAAGTCTCTGCTTATGTCCTTGAAACTATGGTTTGTATGCAACAATCACAGACACAAAAGGATTGTGCTTGAATGAACGTATGTGAATGATTTTAGAAGCAAAGATGGAGAGCTAATCAAACACTTCTGAGTCTGAGTGATTCATGATTGATTTGGGCATTCATATTCTCTCAATAAAACAATTTGTTACACATTATCAATTTGCTTTAGTCTATTATACATGCAAGCAAGAGAAATTAACAGAAAAACTGCAATGAAGTATGGAATGTAAATGCTGTTTTAAAATTAGATATGTCTAATGCTATTTGTTTTTGGCTGGTGAATATTCATGAAATTGCAAAAACGGGATGCCAATATAGTAAGCAAATAATTAATGTGAAGGCTCCTGAATTGATCCTTCAATTTCAATGTATTAATCAGAGACAGTAATATACTAATTACATTACATCATTTAACATTCATTCTCAAACTTACTTTGATTGAATAGATTGAATCAAGAAACAAGGATTGGATCCCCATATGAAAATTTCACACCACTAAACCTAACAGAGGAAGGCATCCAGCAAGGCACTATTTTCATAATCACATTATCCATTAGCTCCGCGATCAAACTCACATCTTCTTTCGGCAGTTCAAGTTGTTCCACCATCTCCCAAGCTATTGAGAGAGTCGTATCCGCATCAAGATTAAACGCAAACTCAATTTTTGTCACCTGACCACTGCACTTGTCAGCAATGCGCAATGTTAATGAAATAGAGTTTCCATCAGCTCTTTCCCCTCTCAATCTAAATTCACTTTTCTTGTTGGATATCTTAAATTCCAGAACAGAAACCAGATCAGGAGTGTCATTGACGCACGTTGTAAACGCGGGTATTTCAAAGAATGGGTCGTTCAAGAGGTCCATTGTGGATGCTGAAAGAAGGCATTTTTCTATGAACTGCTTAACCTGTGTGTCCTTCACTTTGGCAAGCAGTGCTTGAGTTTTGCCATCACTACAACTGTATGGAAATTCAGAAGTAACCAATTCGAGCATACACAATCCGAATGAATGTACATCAACAACCGGGCTATATTCTATTTGTTTCTCATGGAGCTCTGGGGGTTGCGACATAATAGTTGGTAACCCTATATACCCAATTTTAACTTGTCCAGTGTTTCCATTGACAAAAATATTTTGACAGGTCAAATCTCCATGAACAATAGGCGGATCACGAGTATGGAGCATTGGAGATAGCACAAACCTTGAAGAATCTGTCGAGCCCAGTTTTTTATGGCGATGATGTCGACATTCCTGTGTTTCTGGCGGAACTGCCTCAAACTCCCAGAAGTGAAGGACTCAGAAATCATGTTGATGGTTTTGGTTTGATGATCCACCCAACAGCTGCATGACTTGATGATGTTATTGTGCTTCAATGGCTTCAGCAACGTATTCAATCTGTGCATGTGTTCCTCGGATTGAAACGAATCATCAACAGTGACTTTGTTCCAAGTGACCTCCATTCCATCAACTAAATCAAAGCCTATATAGACACTGTTTCGTGGTCCTCTGTCCAATACTTCATTGTACCTCACATAACGACCACAGAAGGATTTTTCTGCAACTTCGTCGTCCTCATAATCATTGGATTCATTCAGTAACAAACCAGAACCAGAAGAACTCATCATGGCCACAGATTATAAAAATAACACAAAAAAACCCTTACGATTATTTCAAAAAACCGAACAGATTAAGAGGGATGGAGATATATGCAGAAGCAGATAACGAAAAGATTAAAGAGAAGAGGGGAATCGATGGGATGAGAAAATTGATGAATGGCAGTGACGGCGGCTGAAGATAATCAGGTTATAGTATGGTATATATATAGTACGTAAATACTAGGAAATTCATTACTTGTAGAGCAGAACAGAGTAGACAAAGTTGGGTTGAGAAGTGTTTCTGTGCTACTATCTCTCTGACTAAGAAATTGATTCCTACCAGAAATAAAAAGCATCAAAATCCTTTCTTTCTCCACGCACGCGGTTTTTCAGTCTGTTAGCCTAGGTTTGTTCATGATCGCATTGCTCCGGTTGGTCCGGTTTTAGAAGAAATTAGGAACCGAACTTGCAATTCTAGAAGAATCGAAACCGTAAACGAATCTTTGAACGTATATTACTGAATTAGAATTGAATCATAAAAACTGGTTTGGTTTGATTGGAATTCTATGGTCTTAGAAATTTGCGAACTTACCTGTAAGTCTCGTATATAAAATTAAAAATTCATCTAGTTTCAAAATAAAATATTTAGACCAATTAGTATTACATATTTTTAATTATTATAAAAAAAAAATTTCTAAAAAAAAAAAATTTACGAATGTTGCTACATTCCATCACTGTCAAACTTCCGTCAGACAGTCGCCAGAGACTTGTTGGAATGTTCACCAGAGACTTGTTGGAATGTTTAACATCACCAGGAAGTCGCCGGAATATTGCCGGAGTATTCTAAACATCACTGGAAGTTGCCAGAACGTCCAGAACGTTCGTGTTGGACGTTAAAAATTTCGTCGAGGACTCACCGAAATGTCCAAAATATTGCTGGAAACAAAAATAATTAAATAAATAAATAGAAAATTTAGAGCAAAAAAACATAGTAAAATGCGCTAAATATTGATAAATTAAAAATAAAAAACATAATAACAAAAAACAGCAACAATAGAAAAAAAAACAGCATATGTTATTTTTTAATTTTTGTAGAGTTTAAGCAAATAATCTTCAATATTGATCAAAAATTGAAAAATAAGCTTTGAAACTGTAACATTTACAGTTTCAAAGCAAAAATCTGTTAAACATTTATCCTTATTAATCAAACTGAAATATATGTTATGAAACTACAAAAATTTATAATTCTAAAGAATATTATGAAATAGCAAAATTTTGTAGTTTTAAAGTATGATTCATTTCAATACCAAAAGAAAAAAAAAATGAAACTGTAAAATTTTACAATTTTCACCACCTTAAACTAAAACTCAAAAACAACTTGTTTAGAATTTGAAAATTTTCACCATTTTAACAGGAAAAGAGAAGTGTGTAGCAGAGAAAAGGTAGAAAAATTAAGAGATCGAAGGAGAGAGACAGATATAGAGAGAGAATTGTAGTCCGATAAATATTTTTGGTTTAGATCTAGCCAAATCTGATGTAGATCTACATTAGATTTGAGTAAATCTACTCATCTTCTTCGCCAAAAAGTCACTTCATTCGTTGTCGGTGAGGGTGAAGTAAGGAGTCGGTGGTCGGTGGTAGCCAGTGAACCCTAATCGATAGTAGTTGTCAGTTGCTGGTGACTATATATCAAAAAGAGAAGAAGCAAGACATGGACGTCAGTCACCGGTCGCCGAAAATCATGATGAGAAAAAAAGACGAACAAAGGCAGAGAAGAAGAAAAACGTTAGAAGTGTTAGAGTGAATCATAGGATTTGTATTGTTAGAGTAAATCATGGGATTTGTATAGTTATATTATTTGATTTTATTGATTTTATTCTTTTTCCATAGTTAATCTATTCCTTATTTAGCTAGGTCATTCTTGTAACCTTATAAATAGCCCTCTCTTCATTGAGATGTATATGAAAAAAGGATGATTACTCCTTAATTTTGAGTTGGTATCAAAGCTAAACCTAAAAACAAAAAATTCTACTATACACTTTTTCTGCAACAGCTTGTGCTGTGTCTAGCCTTTCTTCTCCAATCGCCCGTGCATATTTTCCACAGCTATCTATTCTTTTGTTTTTTCGTATCTATACAGGAACTTTTTGATCTCATTCTTCCTTCATCATGACAACTGAAGAGAAGTCCTTGGAAATCACTGGCAGTAACACACAGGTAGTTGTCCAAAGTGAATCCTTCACTGCTGTTCTGTTTGCGTTTAAATTGAACAGTGGTGATAGATCCCACTAAAAATGAACCACTAAGCCAGCTCTAATGAGCTAGCAGTCCAGAAAATAAAATAAAAAAAAAAAACAAAGAGCAAAACATCAAATCAATTAGGGGTACAGTATTTTTAGAGCTATTAGAGCTCATTGTTTTAGTGGTCTCAAACAATTTTCTAAATTGAATGGCACAAATTATTGTATTTGGTCCCAAATGATAGAATTGCACACTATTGGTCAAGACAAGTATGAATACTTGACTGGTAAGATTACAAAGCCCGACGAAATCGATCATAGCATAGCTTTCCAAAATGGCGGAAGGAGAACGCCATAGTAAAGGGTTGGATGGTGGAAACGATGGAGTCTGATCTCCTCCGGCTGTTTATTGGTCTTCCCACGACTGCTGCTAATTGGGTCGGGATTGCCCAGATGTATTATGATGGTGTGGATGCTTCTCAACTTTATGAATTACGTTGTAAAGACACCGGTATTAAGCAAGAAAGTGGACCAGTCCCTATATTTTTTGCTGCACTCCAGACTATTTGGCAGAAGCTCGATAAACGTCGTTCAATTTCTATGGCTTGTTCGGCGGATATTTTGAGTCGTCAAGATGAAATTATGAAGGATCGTATCTATGATTTTCTAGCTGGATTGGACAGTGTATTTGATGTAGTTCGTAGTGACTTTCTGCGAATCATACCCCTCCATGGTTTGGAGGAATCTTTTTCGTATGTCCGTCGTGAGGCACAACGTCAGAATATTATACTTGGTTCTAGTAGTACTAATGTTGCTGTTGTCCTTTCATTTGTGGCTATGGTCACAAAGGTACTCCCTCGTGCTTCTTTATCCCCTGACATTGGAAATAAAGATGGTTTGCAGTGTACTTTTTACAATGGTACTCATCATACCGTGGATACTTATTTCAAGAAGAATGGCTATCTGGATTGGTAGGTGGACCGTCGCAAGCTGGCCAAGGGTTCTCATCGACCAGGCGTGGCTGCTGTTGCTACTACGGGTGATGGAACTATTGGTGGTTCTGGCCACATGTCTACTAATACTAGCAGTTGTAGCCAATTGCCTTTTACTTTAGAGATCTCTCTCAAAGATTCCACCCCCAATTGCAAGTGATGTGGGCAAGGCTCTGATATCGTCAAATGATCATGAACCAGGTTGGATCATAGATTCGGGGGCTATTGCTCACATGACTTATGATAAATCCTTATTTCAATACACAACTCCTTCTTGCTAGGATCAAGTTATTACTGCTAATGGCGATGTTGTTCATGTAACCAGAGCAAGCTCGATTGCCTTCACTACTGTAGACGTCCCCCGAACGCCCCGGGAGGAACGAGTCCCCCGTTCCGTTCGATATTGGGCTCACTACAGTTCGGACTCTCAATTTGTCACGGTTCTAAATCTGAACCAAAGAGTCCAAATCCGGCAAATCGTTTTGAGAAAACAGATTTTGAAAGAAGTGCCAAACATAGACTGCTTTCCCAGATACAGAGTCGCCACCTAAATATTTTATTTTGGGGAAATTTAGGAAACCCTGACTCGTTTCCCTAAGGCCACGTGTCCGTCATCACCAAAGTTGCCTCGGCTCGGGAACTTGGGTACGATTGGGGAAGGTCACTTTGTGAGCACCCCCGCTCGCCCGATCAAAGATCGGCCTCTACTAACCATGATATCTATTTTTGAAAACATTATGCGTTCTTATTCCGGTTATTAGCCTAGATTTACTATGTGATGCGCACAGCATACCAGTATAGACTGGATCGCCTGAATTGGAACAAAACATTTCATGTTTGTTTGTTTGAAAATGGTTTGATGGTGCTACTCGCAAGTAGGCTAAGATGTGAATTTGCCACCCTCAGGTGGGCTTAGAAAACATGATTTTGCCACTATCTAGTGGGGCTTAAAATACACAGCAAATGAATTGTTCCAATCCAAATAACCCAACCTTCACCCACAGGCATTCAGGCAGTTTTATCACATAAGCAATTAGCCTCATGGTAAGCATGCTATCATGGCAGTCACTCACACGCATGCAAGGATGCTAAAGCATAAAACTTACCGAGTACTCCAAGCCAAAACAAAAGCTATGTTAGAAATCCATGCATGATCCTAACTATACAGAAATGCCTAATGCAACACATGCAAAATGCAACTAAGATAGGCTCGGCTATTCTAAAGATGGCATGTGAAATACTACAACTAACATATATTCAACTTGGAATTGAGATACAAATGCAGTTAGTATGATGTGCCGAGCCCGGTGCATGCAAGACAGATGAATGAATGCAAACATGCTGTCATACTGTATGCTAATTGAAACATGCCCTAATCTAACCATCATAAGCTGATAAATAAAAGGGAGAATGACGTGGGGTTGGAAGACATACATCACACACACGCACACTTATTACAACATTGCCCTCACGCAGAGGGTCCGAAAGAATAATACAGTCCCAGATGAATAAATAATACAGTCCCGAATAATTACAAAACCCTAATTAATTAACAGATTAAATTAGGAAAGCAATAAATTGGCATGCAAGCCAGGGACTGCCTCAAATCTGCTCCGAATGATGAATGATGCATGCTCAGGTTGCCTTGTGCGGAGAATCCCTCGTGATGCCTCGGTTTGCCTCTGTTTGCAATTGTTCTTGGAATGTGTGCCAAGCTCCGGAAGGCTGTTGATTTCTGATTTGCTGCAACAGAGAGCAACAAAGGGGCATGGCAAAGTATTTTCACATATGTATGCATGACTACTCCTCAGGGAGTGTAGTTCTCTGTCCTCATGCCACCAACACGCATATCGATGCATGATGGCCGAGGAGTCGAATTGCACGACTTAATATGAAATGAATGCACACATAAACACAACAAGACTGAGACTCCATCATGGATAATCCGGAGTGTCGGTGACTGGGAATTGAGACACGTTCCGTCACTCGGAGTACGAAACGTCCCTCGTTTCCCGTGCTCGAGCTAACGCCTATCCCAAACACAATGCAATATGCATGACATGCATGAATGCAATTCTAACATGCAACCTAGCATACGCAATGCTATGAAATGGCATACGCAATGCGCGATGTAACATGCCATACACGATGCTCTAACATACAACCTAGCATACGTAATGCTATGAATTGAAATGGTATACACAATGCGCAATGGACTTACACCCACATGAGTGGACCTCAGCCGCACTCACATAGGAGGCCATGAGATGGAAATGAGACAACTCGAAATGCGTGCCCACGTGCACGCAAACCGAGGACCGACCCTAAGGCACCAAATGCCACTCTAACAAGACATGGCAAGGCATGGAATATGGCATACTAGCATGCAAATTTCAGTAGCAAAATATGATGCAAAACAGCCCCGAAACATGGCAATATGGTACCCGGTGCATGGAATGAGACTCGAAACATGAAATTAGGTACATGGAATGACCTATGGCTATGCAAAGCATGCATTATTTGAACATGAAGTGTGAAGACAGAATCAAGACAGTCCAAAAACAAGCATATTTACAGTTTTAAGCAAGGCCAAAAAATGGACACAAATAGGACTAAGCTAGCATGCAAAAATGGCCCCAAAAGAGAGATAATGAAGCAAGTAGCATTTTTTTGCCCTAAATGGCCAAGAGTCCTTCAACAAAGTTGAAGAGGGGCTCAAAATAAAGCACTTTACAGTGTACAACCAGCCACGAAAACAAACACAAGTATGGCTAAACTATTGTGCAAGAAATGGGCCAAAAGGGAGACAAAGAAGCAAGTGATGGTTTCTGGCCTCAAACAGAGGAGGGTCCTTCAACAAAATTGAAGAGGGGCCCAAAACATGGTATTTTACAGTTAGTGACCAAACCCAAAACAGTGCACATGTAGACTTAAAATACTATGCAAAATAAGGCCTAAAAAGAGGTTTTCACACAAAGAGCAAAAATGGGGCTTTAAACAGTAAAAGTCCCTTGATCAAACATGAAGAAGGGGTCAAAATAAGGCTATTTACAGTTAGGACCAGAGCCCAAAAATACAAGAACAAGGGGCTAACAAAACATGCAAAAATAAGGCCAAAAGAGGGATAAAGAGGCAAGTGACAAAAGGAAGCCTCAAAAAGTGAAGATCACTTCAACAATGTTGAAGAAGGGATCAAAATAAGCCACTTTACAGTTTATAACCAAGCTCAAAACAGTTTACAAATAGGCCTAAAATACTATGCAAGAAAGAGGCATACAAGAGAGGTAAAGAAGCAAGTGGTAGCTAGAGACTTTAAACATAGAAGGACCCTAAAAAAAAATAAAAAATACTTCAAAATAATTCTATTTTCAGTTCGGGTCGGAGCCCAAAAATGGAAGCAAGTATGGCTTAGAAAGCATGCAAAAGAAGCTCAAAAAGAGGGAAAGTATGGCTCACCCTTGTAGACCAAACTTCAACAGCCTCTTGGCTTGAGAAAAAGTGCTCCTTGCCTCTGGAAAACAGCTCCAAGTGGCTGGAATGGATGGTGGTGGTATGGTGCTAGGTGGTGGTGTAGAAATGGTGTAGGGTTTGGGAGATTTTGAGAGTTGGAGTGTAGAGAGAGAGAGATACAATGTGGCAGCCTCAAAGCAAATTTTGTAACCCTCCAGATGGGAGCTGGAGGTGCTGTTATATAGGCAAAAGAGGGGGGAAAAAAAGGAGGGGAATGGAATTCAAGTTTTCCCCCAAAAGTTGGCCCCCCTGGATACACAATCTGGGGGGAAACAAAATATATATTTGTAGTGTACCTGGAGAGAGGATCGTGGCCGGCCGGTTTCCTAGGGTTTAGGTGGCCGACCGGCTCTCCCCATGGCCGGCCGGCCAAGGGTCAAAAGGTTCAAGCAGTATTAGTGGCCGGCTATGCCAAAAAGAGGGCCTCTCATGTGTGCACAACACAACCATGTGGTCAAAAACTGGAGAAAGTGAACCAGGAGAGAGAAAAGGCCACTTTTAGAAGGGGTTCAAAAGGGTCACAAAGAATTACTGGCCGGCCATATGATATTGGTGGCCTCCCAGGTGTGTACAACACAAATATGTGGTTTAGGGTTGGAAAAAGTGGCCTAAGGGTGGTCAACATTGGCTTTCAAGTGAGAAAAACGGGCGACGGAGGGCGATGGAGGAATAAAACTGGTTGTCAGAACAGTTATTGGCCTCCCACCCTTTTACAACATTTCTAACAATGAAACAGAGGTCCCTGCCAAAAATGAACTCAAACCGATGCAAAATGGAGGTTCGGGGGCCGAAACGCGCAGCCCGAGGCCCCGAAAACTGATTGTTAGGCACCGGAAGTGGTGTTCGACCATGAAGTTGGTTTCTCGAGCCACAGTGACCCTCAAAAGGGAGCAAATAAGATGCATGCCAAAAACCCGAGCAAACGGAGGTGGTTAAGCGGTCCCGAACTGAGGCACACGGCCAACGGCTCCGAAAAACCGGAAACCGGACTCCAAACGGGCAAAATGGCCTACGACCATGAAACGTAGCCTACGGCCACTGAGAGATGATCTATGAGACCTCTCCCTCCCTTCGGGAAGAGAAAACAGAGAAAACAAAGCTTGGTTCGCAAACCGAGGCAAAGCATAAAAGAGTCCGAAAGTCCGGAGGCAAGGCTCGCAGCCGAGACTCTGAAACCTTTGAACGAGCACGATACGCAACATCACCAAGCGCTCAATCGGTGATGTCTGAGTCTTAAGGTCGGTCAAAAATGGGGTGTCTACAGTTGCCCCTCTTTGACAGAACTCGAAAGTCATAAATGACGGGAGTGAATGTTAAAGCCCAGAGACAACCCATTTTTGACAAGGCCGAAGACTTAGACAAACAGGTGAGATAAACAGAGATGTGCCCATAGGCGTGCCCGCAGGCAGGGGCAAAATGCAACCGACAATGCAAGAAGCCAAAGGTAACTCAAGGATCATGCGAATGCAGCAAGCTGTAATGAAGCACATATTCATAATAGATGCAACAGTTTTAAGCAAGAATGCAAAGCAACAACTACATTTCATGCAGTTAAGAATGCGGAGAATTATCCAATTCTCGCCACGTCTCACACGGAGAAGATACGATACCTGCGCGATTCGTCTGGTCGCACCAGCTACAAATGAACCGTACATACAATATCGTGCCTGCAAAATAAAGAAACTCAACAAGCACAACATATCTAACAACATATGTTCAATGTGATATCGAATGCAGACAATCGCGGTGTTGATGGAAAAGTGTATCGCAATGCGGGAAGAAACGCGCGTGACAACGCGAGTTTAAGCACGGAGGCTCAGTGATATCAAAGAGACGTGCATAACAATGCAAGTATGTGCATGAGAATGCAAGTTATGTGCATGATAATGCAGAACAAGCGTAAACCAGGATGTATGTTTGTCACAAAACAACGAGCAAGGAAATGCGCGTTTTGGCGAGGGCGACTCGATCGCGGCCTCCGGTTCACCTCCCGGAGAGGTTACAACATGTTCAAAAGGATATATCTCACTTTTGATGAGTAATGATGAGACAAGCATCGGAAGTTGAAGCTGAGGTTCCGGTTGAGCGATTTCGCGACAGAAAGTACACTTCTCTTGTACTTTTTCAGGTCCCGGGGACTCCAATCCTCCCCAAAATTTGCAGAGACCTTGGGGGGCATGTGGGGAACACCACCGGACATCTTTATTGGGAGAGGGAGGCCACCGGCCAGTTTTTGAAAAGAGAATGGCCGGCCTGCCAGAAAAGGTGGCCGGTCGGCCATCTAGCTCAGATTCGGGGCAATTTTGTCTTTTCAGCCTCCTTTCTTTAAATACACTTATCCAAACACTTTGTGCTCACAAGTGCAGCTCCAAAATCATCTCCTCTAGCTTCCCAAACCATTTTCTCCCTCAGATCTGTGCTCTATACGCGTTTTCCAACGTCCCACGCAAGTTGTTTTCGCGAAATCTTTCAGTTTTAAGCACTTTGAACCGATTAAATTTTGATTTCGGGGCTTCTTTTCTCATTTTCGCCACTTGAGGTGAGTTTGTCTCAATATTTGGAAGATTTTCTCGGGAGTTGACTTTTGTTGACTTTTTTATTTCCCGAGAGTTGACTTTTGTTGACTTTTTCCAATTTTGGCTCATTTTTGCTCATTTTTGCCTCCTTTGCAGATTTTCTGAAATGGCTGGTCATTTCCCCCATGGTGGAGGTCCTCCAGACACCGGAGGTGATCCTGATATCATGGCTCTGCCTCCGAGGGTTCGACCCTTCATACCCGAGAGGTACGACCCACCGGCACATATTCTTCCGCAGGCTGTTTTCTATCACTTCACTGATTTCGATGAGCGAGCACCCGGGGATCTCCTTCTGCAGGAGCCAGAGTATCACCTCTCCCATGAGGCACGAGAGGTATTTACTTCGTTCTTACCTTTTCTGTGACATATTATGAATTTTTCATGCATTCTGTTTGCACTCTGAACACACGGTTCAATTACTTGAATTCCTGAACACTCAGCCCATAGATTGATTGTAAACACACGGCACACATCGGTTGAGGGTTGAACACGCAGCCCACACACTGATTTTCTGAATACATAGTCCGAATTGAAGGTGAACACGCAGCACACACTGATTGAGAGTTGAACACGCAGCCCAAAACACTAATTTTCTGAACACACAGCCCAAATTGAAGGTGAACACGCAGCACACACTGATTCTGAACACGCGGCTCACTTTCTTTACTTTGCACGCAGCCTATTCATTTTATTTGCACGCAGCTTATTCATTTTATGCTGAAACATGTATTCATTCTGAATGCAGGTGACTTCTCGCACTGTGCGGGGATATGGCTTTACCGCGGCGAGAGATTGGTACGCCGAGCTCCCGGAGGCTGTTCGGGATTTGGTTGACTTGGCGGGGTTTGGGCCCTTTTATACTGGGCTATCTCGTTGTCCTACCAGGAGGACGTTGATGGCCGCCTTGGTGGAGAGATGGTGGGACACCACCAACTCCTTTCATTTTTCTGCCACGGGGGACTTGATTATGACCCCGTTTGACTTTGCCGTACTGACTGGCCTTGACGTGCTAGGTTGGCCCATCCCTTACGACGAGGACATGGGCCAGTAAGAGGCTGCTTGGATATATTTGCTAGGGGTTCGCCCGCCTGTTGATAGAGCTTCGGGGAGAGTCCGATACACCTGGTTCTCTTCCCATTTCCGGCGGGTAGAGATGGAGCCCGGGACTCCTGAGGAGGCAGCATAGTATGCCCGCGGCTTTCTGATGTTCCTCTTCGGGACCACTTTGTTTGCCGACAGGGGGAACACTGTTGGGCTTTATCTGTTGAGTGCTTTGGTGGACCTGTCACAGGTCAGACGGTATGACTGGGGTGGCGCCGGCTTGGCTACCCTTTATTGCTACATGAGCGCGACCTCCCGCGGACGGGGGGACTTACTTGGCGGCTATTGGAGAGCCTGGGAGGTACTTTCTGCCCTCTTGATTTACATTTCTGCTCCTCATTACTTGCACATTGCACACACGGCGCACTATATACTCTGTATCGTGCACTTTGCCCTCAGCAGTTCGTATTCTACTTTGTTTTCCACAGTTGTGGGTCTATGTGTATTTCCCGACATTGGCCCCGGAGTTGGTGGTAGGGGGACCTCTCGTGACCCCGTACTCACTTGTATTTGAAGGCCAGCACCGGCCAAGACCTCGGGAGTCTCTCCTTT
Source organism: Camellia sinensis (assembly GCF_055761805.1). Classification (NCBI taxonomy): domain Eukaryota; kingdom Viridiplantae; phylum Streptophyta; class Magnoliopsida; order Ericales; family Theaceae; genus Camellia; species Camellia sinensis. The sequence goes on from NC_138962.1 coordinate 108,661,958, forward strand.
ATTTGCGGCAGTACTTCGACACGGTGCGGTCAACAGAGGTATTTCAGAACTCTCAGTTTTTATCTTTGATTTGACCTGTATATTTTCGATTTCTACTTGGTTTATGCGTCTGTTATCCACAGATTACATGGCAGCCATGGGCGCCTTTAGGTGAAGGCCTCCGATTCCAATTTACCGGAGGGTGGGGTGCCTCCCGGTACAGGATCCTGTTCGAAGGGCCAGTTGGTAGGGCCTGGTTTTTGGGGGACCGCTTCTTGCGTCAGGTCTGGGGGTACACTTCTCAGGACCCTCCCTCAGCACCCCCAGTCGATATGCGGATTGCTGATAGGCTCTTTTCCCGGGATGTTGTTAGTGCTATGCTGGGTACTGATGCTTTGCTACATCTTGAGGAGGGGGATTACGCTACTTACCGTCACATATACCTGATGCCTCCATTGACGGTAGTTCGTACTCCGACGATGAGGCCTGCTGGTATGCCATTTTCGAGCCAGGCCCGGGCTCGGGCTGCAGACGCCCCTTCCACTAGCAGGGCTGGTACATCTAGAGGTGGGGGTGGATTGGTTCCCCCGATTCCTCCGACTTATCCTCATCCTGGATTGCCGGACATGCCGACCGAGTTGATGGGGTGGCAATATGGGACTACCTCTCCGATTCCGATCCCGATAGAGCCTCCGATGCCCGGCCATCGATATGTCAGAGACCCCGACTCACCACCGGTATGTTTTACGGCTTTGATTCATTACTCAGATACTTGGACGTTCATTCCTTTACTGATACCCTTGCCTTTGCATCTGCAGCCTCTTGTTGAGTACATGGATCAGGTGCTCGAGATGGTAGCCTCACTTGAGGGGATGGTCCTGCGGAGGGAGGCGCAATTGTCCATCATGGGCTTCCAAGTACCTTTTAGTTTTCTGGCATTTATCATACTTCTGATGATACGCTGATTTCTACTGCATTGATAGGTTACTTGTGTAGAGCACATCAGACACACACCTCACTTATACACTGTGTTTACATGTACCCACTTCATGTAGTTTTCTTGTATCTGCATCTGATGTACATATTTGGACTGATGTATTTAAATTGAACTCGTTATTCTCAGATGCCCTCGGTATATGCTCAGCCGCAGGCCGGGCCACCTGGGCCTTCTCGGGGAGGTGGACCATCCGGGCCTTTTCGAGGAGCTAGGCCATCCAGGCCTTTTTGAGGAGCTGGAGGGTGGGCCGTCTCGTAGACGCAGAGCACACATTATAGAGGAGGAGCCCAGTGAGGATGAGGAGGAGGAGGCTGCAGATCGTCAGTCGGAGACATCTACTGACAAAGAGGACGGCTCTGGTCTTGGTTCCGGGAGTGGAGGCGAGGCTGAGGGGGATCCCGAGGATGACGACTCTGATTCAGATGATGATGATGGCGATGGTGGCGGAGAGTCTATTCCACAGAAGAGGGCGAAGAGGGCCTCTTATTCCTGCTCTTGAGAGCACAGATGCGGCTGTTTCCTGTTTTATTTATCTTTTTGCTAGTAGTTGTAGCACATTGTACATTATCGGGCAGTTTTATTCTTTGTAAAACTTGTGCCTTAGCCTGTAAAATGTTGTAACAAGCGAGGCATGATGGAATGAAACATCTTTTGAAAAGGTGTTGTATTTTAAACTCTTAGCATCATATCGCATCATTTTGTACCATAATGAGATTGAACGGAAATGTGCATTGTGCATTTTGCCCAGTCAGGTAGTGAACCGACGCAACAACTTAACTTTCTAAGATATAACAAAACCTTAGCAAGTTTACAACTCGATAAGCAAAACACAATAGTGTTGACAACTTAATAAACAAGACTCAAACAAAAATCGCTTAAACAAAGAGTAACAACTCAAAAACACGAAACACGACAGCTCGACAAACAACTCGATAAGCAAAACGACAACTCGATAAACAAAACAACAACTTGATAAACAAAACAACAACTCGATAAACAAAACTAAACAAAACAAAGTGTACTTCGGACGATCTGGGCAACGGAACGCATCCGAAACAGAGGGAAATAGAGGCCTTCGACACACCCGTTGCATGGAAATGTTTGAAACTTTCTCTTGGAGGGTAAAACAGGGCTAAAGACACACATTGGAGCATGGCCGGCTACTTTTGGGAGCCGGCCGGCCAGGTTTATTGCAAAGGGGAGGCCATCGGCCAGGTTTTGAAAAAAGAAATGGCCGGCCTGCCAGAAAAGGTGGCCGGCCGGCCACTCAGCTCAGCAACCGTCAAATTTTTGACACTTATCCCCCGAATAGTGTCTTTTCCTCTTTAAAAGCCTTAGCTCCGTGTTTCATTCAATTCATATTAGTTTTGCACAAAAATGGAGGCGTTTCTCGTTGAAAATCTCACAACTTGGATCGCTTCTCTAGATGGTTCGGAAAAGTTGAACTTCCGGGGTTTCGGCTTGAATGCACTGTTCGCGCTGAGTCGCACTTCGCTGCACCTTCCTTTCCTCCATGCCGCGGTGAGGTTTTGGAACCCGGTGACACATGTCTTTAGCTTTGGCGGGCAAGAGGTATGTCCAACTTTTGAAGATTTTCAAGTTTTGATGGAATCTGAATGTCATGAAGAGATCTTGCCCCAGTTCCGCTTTGGCCACGCCCAAGCTTTAGGGCGGATGTGTGGACTCACCGCGCATGACGCTCGGTCTCTGATCTGTAATGGGGAACTGGATATCCTCGGTTTGATTCATCGCTTTTCTGACGCTGGTGACCGCAGCAACCATTATTGGCAAGGTTTCCGGCAACATGCCCTTTGCTTGTGCCTGCTGTCTCACTTTCTGCTTTCCCCGGGCTTTGGCGGATTTAGCATTCGTCTGATTGAAGTTGCTCAAGGCTTGAAAAAAGGAAAGAGCTGCATCGCCATGACCTTGGCCGAGACACTGATGGGCTTGGATGCTATCTATTGCCGGGAGGCGACTAGATTTTCTGGGAGTCCACTGCTGCTGCAGGTAATGTTTCCCACCCAATCTTACATATGTATTTGCTCACATCACTCGGCCCTCAGGCTCGATTTTTTTTTCTCACAAAAACCCTTTTCTCACTTTTCCCTTACCGTACATCTCTCTATTCTTTATTCTCTCATTTTTCATCCCTCCCCAGATATGGTTGATGGACAAATTGCAGGTTGTGGACTCTTGCCCAGCCTACTCAGCTCGAGGCTATTTTTTTCGACAGCGCCTAGTCGATGCCCCTGATGAAAGGTGGTGGTTTGACTAGATGTGCAATTTGTCTGCAGGTCGCATTGCTTGGCGTTGTCCTTAGCTCAATCTCCCGGCAATGAGCTATAGCATGTCCCGGCTGATCGGGATCCAGTTGATTGGTTTGACCCACTGTGTGTTCTACTTTCCGTTCCGGTTCCAGCGCCAGTTTGGTCATGACCAGACTTGCCCGCCAGAGGGGATTGAGTATTCGGCTGCTTTCCCAGTCCGAGGTGCACAGCTTGCCCGATATGCCACAGCATGGAGGACTAGAGAGCTCCTAGCCCCTGCTCCCACTTTCAGTTGCACTTTGTCTGACGAGTGCTTGGATTGGCTCAATGAGGAGGCACAGGTTGGGCCTAGCTTGGCATCAGAGGCTTCAACCAGCTCTGGGAGGGGGCACAGGGATACTTGACACGACTATGCCCCGGATTTATTGCTTTATTAGTACTTTCAAGTTTTCTTTATGAATGTAATAAAAAGCAACTTCGATTGTATGCAAGAGTAAGAGAACTCTGTTTTGAAATCAATGAAATTGAAGGTTGTGGTACTGAAAACTTTCCGCTTTGGTCCAAAAATAGTCTTAGTTGTAAAAAGAATAATTTGAACAAAGTCAACTTTTATTAAAACTTTTCAAAACCATTTTCGATATGGATCAGAACTGGACACGCCTAAGATCTGTCACTGAGATGCATAACCCCGGATCCTAGCAACTGGAAAGTTGCCCCTAGTCTGGATAGTACCGCGACATCGTGTGGCAACGGAAAGTTGCCCCTAGTCTGAATAGCACTGCACCGGAGATTGCGATAAATGCTGATGGATAAAGATGACTGAGATGGTCAAAATAGACAAAGTTGATCGGGGAAAAGTTTATGGCTGAACTTCAGGATGAAGTTGCCTACGTATCTCAAAGATGGGAATCAAGCCTTACGTAGTTCAGGCTTAGGTTCACTCGAGTATTTTCACTCTCCTTTTATGCTCTAACTTTTGCCAAGGTCGCCCTTCGCGGGTTTTCAACCTTGCGAGCTCAGTTTTTATATTTTCCAATTTTTTTGTGCTCTAACTTTTGCCTAGGTCGCCCTTTCGGGTTTTCGGCCTAGCGAGCCTCTCATGGGTAATATTTCTTCAACTTGTCCATGTTGATTGGTTGGGAAAATTCCAGGCCATCTAGGTCCATCAGAACCACAGCTCCACCTGACCAGATAGCTTTGATGATATAGGGACCAGTCCAATTAGGTCTGAACTTACCCCTTGGGTTGTGGATGGGAGCTCGGTTGTCCTTGAGCACCAAATCTCCTTCCTTTAGATTTCTGGACTTAACTTTCTTGTTGAAAACCCAGGCAATTCTGCACTGATAACCTTGAACATGGTACAGTGCTTTCAATCTCCTTTCATCAGAGAGCATGAGTTCCTCAAACCTGCTCTGCTGCCAATCTGCTTTGGTTATTTGACACTCAGTCAATACTCGTAATGACGGAACTTCAATCTCGATAGGTAGAACGGCCTCCATCCCATAAACCAATGAATACGGAGTTGCTCCGGTAGAAGTTCTAATTGAAGTCCTGTAGCCCCACAGAGCAAATGGCAGCTTATCTGGCCAATCCCGGTAGGTTTCCACCATCTTCTGCAGTATGTGTTTGATATTCTTGTTGGCGGCCTTGACTGCTCCGTTGGTTTGCGGCCAGTATGTGGATGACTTATGGAAAGCCACGTTGTATTTCTCCAACAAGTCAATCACTTCCTTCTTAAAGTGGGAACCATTATCTGAAATGACTTCGTTTGGGACCCCATAGCGACAGATGATGTTGTTTTTGATAAACTGTGCAACGTGCGACGCCTTCAACACCGCATACGATTGGGCCTCGACCCACTTTGTAAAATAATCTATCGCAACCAGGATGAACTCATGCCCATTCGACCCCTTCGGAGTGACAGCCCCGATCACATCGATTCCCCAAACTGAAAATGGCCATGGCGAAGTCATGTTGTACAGCTTCGACGGCGGGATATTCATGCGGTTTGCATGAATCTGACACTTGTGGCATCGCCGAACAAAACCGATGCAATCCTCCTCCATGGTGGACCAGTAGTAACCCTGTCTGAGGATTTTCCGTGCTAGCATTACTCCGTTCATATGCGCACCGCATTCTCCTCCATGGATGGCCTCCATCAGGCGCTTCGATTCCTCGGCTTCAACACACAGTTTATGCATTCCCAAATGACCTCTCTTATACAACTTAACCCCACAGATGATGAACTGAACGGCCATTCTTCTGATTGCCCTCTTATCCTTGGCATTTACCCCTGGCGGGTATGCTTCCTTTTCCAAGAAATTCCAAATGTCGTAATACCTGGGGTTTTCGTCCTGAACCTCATCTATAGCAGCAATCGACTCATAGGCTGGCGCAAATTTCTGGTCAATGACGACTGGACGCATCCGGATTCCAAATGGAATGTCTATCATGGAAGATAGAGTTGCTAAAGAATCTGCGAACCTATTGTTCTCTCTTGGAAGATGAGCAAAGTTTAGCTTTTCAAACCGAGGAATTAACAAGTCCAAGGTCTGGTGGTACATCATCATCTTTTCTTCTTTGACTTTCCAGTCTCCTTTTGCTTGAGACACAACAAGGTTTGAATCCCCGATAACGTCCAAACGTCTTGCTCCTAGTTCCAGGGCTGCTTCTAGACCGGCAATGCATGCCTCATATTCTGCTTCGTTGTTCGAGACTTTGAACCGGAGTTTGAAGGCTAGAGGGATATGGGAATTGTCGGGTGCTATCAATAACACTCCTATCCCATACCCGTATTGATTTGACGCTCCGTCAAAGTACATCGTCCAATATTCGTCGTCGATGTGCAAAATGGCTTCATCTGGGAATAAGTACTCAACTACTTAACCTCCTTCGACTAGATGATCGGCTAAGAACTCTGCCACTGCTCTTCCCTTGACTGACTTGCGTGTTACATATTTCAAATCGAATTCGGAGAGCAACAGCAACCAACGAGCTAGCCTACCCGTAAGTGCCGGTTTCTCGAAAAGGTATTTGATGGGATCCAGTCATGAAACCAACATTACGGCGTGAGCTAACAAGTAGTGTCGCAGCTTCCTGGTAGCCCATACCAAAGCTAAGCAAGCCTTCTCCAGCGGAGTGTAGCAGGTCTCGTAATCCAACATCTTCTTGCTCAGATAGTAGATGGCTCTCTCCACCTTATCCTCTAATTCTTGTGCGAGCATGCAGCCCATTGTAGTCTCAGTCACTGAAAGGTACAATATCAACGGTTTCCCCGGCTCTGGTGGCGACAACACGGTCGGGTTCTGTAAATATTTCTTGATCTGTTCAAAAGCAGCTTGGCATCGGCCGTCCCATTGGAATTTCTTTCCTTTCTTCAGGAGACCAAAAAGTGGTTCACAAGTCAAGGTTAATTTCGAGATAAACCGTCTTATGAATTGCACTTTACCCAGAAAGCCTCGCACCTCCTTTTCAGTCTTTGGTGGGGGCATTTCTAGGATGGCCTTGATTTTGGACGGGTCGACTTCGATACCTCTTTATGTAATCAGAAGTCCCAGCATTTTTCCCATTGTAACACCGAACGTACATTTCTGAGGATTCAGCCGCAACCGGAATTCCTTGATCCTTTGGAAGAACTTCTGTAAGGCGGTGTAGTGGCCCTCTCTTTCTTTGGACTTGTCAATCATGCCGTCCACGTACACCTCAACCTCTTTGTGGATCATGTCGTGCAATATTGTGGTCGCGGCCCGTTGATAAGTAGCCCCGGCATTCTTCAACCCAAACGGCATTACTCTGTAGCAGTATGTCCCCCACGGGGTGATGAAAGCAGTCTTTTCCCGATCTTCAGGTGCCATTACTATCTGATTGTACCCTGAGAAGCCATCCATGAATGAGAGCAAAGCATGCCCTGCTGTGAAATCCACCAACTCATCAATATGCGGCAAGGGAAAGTCGTCCTTTGGACTAGCTCTGTTCAAATCCCTGAAATCCACACACACCCGGATCCTGCCATCCTTCTTCGGCACTGGAACGATGTTGGCCAACCAAGTCGGGTATTCGGACACCAGCAGGAAGCCTGCATCGATTTGCTTGGTGACCTCTTCTTTAATCTTGAGGGCCCAGTCCGGGCGGATCCTTCTGAGTTTCTGTTTGACAGGTTGGGCCTCGGGGTCAAGGGGGATCCGGTGCTGTACAATCTCAGGATCGATCCCAGGCATGTCTTCATAGGACCACGCGAAAACATCTTTGAAATCTTTTAATAAAGCGACTAAGCGCTCGCGTTCCTCCGAAGATAACGTGGACCCGATCTGGACCAGCCGCGGGTCCTCCTCAGTACCAATATTCACGGTAATGATTTCATCCGTTAAGGGTTTGACAAATCTCTCCTGCTCCTGCTCAATTAAGCATTGCAAAACCGGAGGAATTTCTTCCTCGTCGTTTTCATCAAAATTTTGAAAGTCTGAGTTTATGCAATAAATTAAGGGCACAGAAAAGTACTCAGAAACCACAGTTACTTGATTCTCATTATGCACATCCAAATCGTCCGAATTCTCGGTTACAACAGACTCAAACGAGAAAGAAAAAGACGACCTGGACATAACTGTGGCATCCGGGTTATCATCCCCAGGACTACCAGACTCAGACTCAGTCGAGCTGGAACCTGATTTCGACTCACAAGATTCGGTGGAATCAGATTCCGGCTCACTACCTGACCCGGCGTTGCTGGACAAAAACCTCTCTTCATACTGCCAAATGAGAGAGGATGCGACAGATGCATCCAAAATAGTTGCTGGCGGGCCCGCAGCCGTTCCATCCCTAATCACACATACCGAGAAGTTATCCCCCAAGCACTTATGGTTGATCGGAGGATCTGAGAGTAGACTTGCCAGCGCTACCCCCATTTCAAATTCGGTGCCCTCAGACTGCACTTTCTTACTCTGTTCAACCTCAGTTGATGGGTCTGTCTGCTCTTCGGCAACGTCATCCCCGGATCGTTGCAGGTCAAAGAAAATTTCAAACCCCGGCACGCGCTTCCTCTCCGCGTTTAGCCATGGTTCCGGGAAGCCACAAAATGGAAAGTCCTCCCCCTCCCGGACGAAGCGTCCGTTTAGGGTACCCTGAATGGGCCTATGCATTAGCTCAAAAGGCTTCCCGGCCTGCTTTGCTCTGGCTCTTCTACCCATTTCCTTTCCCTTCCTTACCCAGTCCTCTTTGGTGGGCAGATAACCCAAGCCAAAGGTATGAGGGTTATGTGGCACTTCGGCCAACGCTGCGACGCCCTTCCGGCCGCTCCTTCCTAATCCCATCCCGGGGATGTGTTGTAGCTTGTTCATGAGGTATACGGATTGAGCACTGACGTACACCCCCTCATTCATAGCCATAATATTCTGCACCACTCGAGCCTCAGCCAAAGTAAATCCTGATAAGAACACATCTTCCATGCCGTGCTCGATTTCCAGGACTGGTGTAGACACTTCTGGCGGTGGATGGATTGATGAATTCCCAAAAACAATAGCTACCCCTTTCCCGTGAGGGTACTTTAACATCTGATGCAAAGTGGAAGAGACTGCCTTGACCTGGTGCAACCACGGTCGCCCCAAAAGTAGGTTAAAGGTTGCGGGAACGTCCAAGACATGGAATTCAATGTTGTGTTGTCCTGGACCAACCTGAGTCTGAATTTTGACAGTCCCCATCACCTCCCTACTAGTGTTATCATAGGCTCTGATCACTTGAGTAGTTGGCATGAAGTCTGCGGGCTTCAACCCGATCGCATATGCCGTCCTTGACGGGCATACATTAATGGTGGATCCCGTGTCGATGAGAACCACCGGCACCCACTTGTCTCTACATTCCACGGAGATGTAAAGGGGTTTGTTATGATTTGCGCCCTCAGGCGGTAGTTCTTTGTCAGAAAAGGTCAACATCGGGGAACCTCCTCCCGGAAAAACCAATCCAACTAACTACTCTGGTATGGTGTCTATAGAAAGTTTGGCCTTGTCCATGGCAGATAAGACAGCCTGTCTGTGTACTCGCGACGCCATAAACAGTCCCCAGATGGAGATGTCTGCTTGTATTTTCTTTAACTGCTTCAATACAGCCTCCTCTTCAAGCTGCTTCTCCTTCTGTTTCTCAGTTTCTTTATCCTTCCCGGATGCCTCTGGCTGGTCCAGGTGCGGGGGCTTGAAATACCGCCCGCTTCTCGTCATATGGTCGACCTCTCCGACATACCAGGTGTCATCTGGCTGGTTACTTTCCCAATCCTCATCTGTGTGGGCAAGACATAAATCGTCGTCTTCCCACCACATTCCGTTGGCATTCAAAAGGCACCTGTCTGGTTCGGACATGTTTGTACTCACAGCACTTTCAGCCTGCATACTCACAGCATCCTCTGTTCTTGTGCCCACAGCACTTCCGATCCCCTCATGGATTTTGGCTTTCCCGGTTTTCTCAGATCCCTGTTGTTCTACCTGCGTCAGTGCAGTTTGTTGTTCAACTTTCCCTGCATTCACAATGCTTCTGTCTTGAGCGAAATTCTTTGTACCGGCGCTCTCTGGCAATGTAACCTGACTTCCGGCCCTTCCGGCCACAGTTGATACTCTCTCCCCTGCCGGGCCCTGTTCTGGTTGGGATTCTACCACCACATCTGGTTGATCATCCAGCCATCCAGTGGCCTCTGCCGATTCCTCATAATCAAACCAGTTGACTGCCGCGCCCCCTGATTCTTGGTCATCGAAAAACTGTAGGTTGGCAAAGTCCTCCTCCACAGCCGTCAAATCACTTGCCTCTTGCTCAAATCCATCCCCCTAGATCACACATAGCTCTTCCTTCTCTGGCAATTCTAAACCCAGCCCAATCTGGTCTATTGACAAGATGTACTCACTCGGATCATAGACTTCCCCAGCAAAACTCTGTTCAATCCCAGACTCAGCAATTCCATCCTCCTCTGCAACCTCTGTTGCGCTGTCTTCCACAGTCGCCACCACTGGCTCAGGTTGGGTTGTAGAGATGCCCAATATGCACAAAAGGTCAGTGCAGTCGGGAAGGAGCACCTCCGGCTTAGGTAGATGGGTAGGAGTAATATAGATGCTAGGATCGTAAGACACGACCCCAGTCTGGATAAGATTGACTCTTTTGGGAGGTGGAGCTTGGTTGTGTGTAGGGAGTGGATTGGTTGTGACATTAGGTTTCTCTGGAGGTAGAATCACATTTTTGTCAACGAGGTCTTGAATCTCGTGACGCAGCCTGAAACATTGGTCAGTATCATGACCGTGCTGCTGGTGATATGCACAGTACTTAGCTGGGTTGTGAGAGGGTGGAAGTGGATTTCGTAATGGCCTCGGCTCCAGGGGTTTTAGATGCCCCTTTCTAATTAAGACCCCCAGAGCCTTAGACAAAGGCATGTACAGTGGGGTGAAGGTTCTTTGGCCTCTGGGCTGGTATTTAGTGGTTTGGGTATTACTTCCGGACGCACCGGAGAAAGGTGTGGCTGCCATGGGCCTTGGAAGGGGAGGGGGAATGGTGGCGACCATGCTAACCTCCGAAGCTCTTGCGGTTACAGCGCCACTCGGGCCTGCGTTATTGTTGCGGTTAAATGTTCTCCGGGGTTGCTCCCTGTCCTAGGCAATCAGACCTTGCTTCATCGCATCCTCGATTTGTACCCCCATGTCATGTAGATCCGAAAAGGTGGGGAAGGGGAGTACAATCATCTTCTGTATCAATTTTGGTTGGAGGTTGCGCACAATCATCCTGATTTGGTCCTTATCAGTGGGCCTCAAAGTCATCATCGATGCCTTCGCCCTCCACCGAGTTACGAAATCTGAGAAAGTCTCTTTGGGCTCCTGCCTCGTTGTTTCGAGATCACGAGTTGTAATCTCGATTTGGGTATTGTACGAGTACTGTGCGACAAAGGCCTCGGCCATTTCATCCTAACTTCTTTTTACCTCATCTTCCAACTTCGCGTACCAGATAGCGGCCACACCCGACAGGGTTCGGCCGAACAGCGAAAGCTTTTGTGGTTGGGTTAGGCCCATTGGCCGCAGTATATCTGAGAATAACCGGAGGTGGACCATGGGATCCCTGGATCCGTCGAAACGATCAATCTGCGGCATCTTGAATCTATCTGGCAACGTTACAGCCACATCGGTATATCCGTCCTCGATATCCGGAATAGCCTTTACTCCTTGTGATTTCTTGAAAAGCTTCTCGAGCTTGCTCAGTTTTAGAGTTGTATGGTCCATTTCGAACTCGAAGGGAGAGTCCGGGTGGTTGGGTGTATGGGTCTTGGACAGTTGAGGTGGAAGCGGGGGCGGAGCTGGCCCCGTTGGAAGGTCTGTGTCCTCTTGGATGTTCTGGACATTGGGTAAGGTGTTCTGGGTGTTTGGCAGGGTATTCTGGACAGTTGGTGTCTGCTCTGGTAACGGGATCCCTGGTGGGGGAGGAACTGGATGTGAGGCTGACGCTCCAGCTTGCTGCTGGAGCCGGGTAATTATCTCCGCCTGTTGGGCCATGATTGCGGCCTGCTGCTTAGTGAATTCCGCTTGGCGGACAGCATCCTCCTGCATTTGTTTCATGCTCTCTTGGAGCTGGCGCATCATTTCTTCTATCCTGGCAGTATTCTGCTGATCTTGCTGACCGACTGGTATGTGTATCTCTATGGCAAAAACTAAAACCTCAGCCCGACTGTTCACTGCTAGGGTAGACCACTGTTCTGGTAACCTCTGCTCAGACCCACTGCGTCTTCTTGGCCTTTTTCTGACAACTGGGGGTAGAGAATGAAACACTGGCTGTCCGTCAACCAGATCCTCGAATCGATTGAGCCGACGACCTCTTGTCCAAAGTGCTTGGGGAATATCTACTGGGTCGGAAGCAATTGTGCTAAAACTGCCCCTAGTAAAAAGATAAATAAAGCAATAAGGAAATAAATAAACAGATAAACGGACAGCATAACAGCTTAAAGTAAATGCACAACACACAGCCGGGCATAACAACACACAGTCGGTAAGCTGAACACACGCTGTCCTTAATCACTGATCATTACCCCTGAATCACTGTCCCCAAAGACTGAATCTGATACCCGCAGATAACTGATTCTCAAACACTGACTGATGCCCGCAGGCCTGATGCCCCAAATTCGCAAACTGATATATGTAACCCCTGTAGAGACACACTCTGACAGCACATAACAGATAATTGAGAGCCAAAACACCCCTATGTTGGGGTAGGATTTTCCCTGTCCTATTTTGTCAGGAGCTAGGGTTTCACTATGCACGCAGAGGTTTCAAACAACCTAAATCGGGTAAGCAACCTGTCCTAGCTTGGAATGGCCACTACGGATTCCGAATATGCACTAGGTCGAATGGTCAAAAGGGTGCCCCGGTAAAACCGGGGTTTGTGTTCCCATACTGGCAGAGCCCACAACCGGTCAGCCTTATGGTCATGTCTTGACAAGACAAGCCTCCGGCAAACCGTTCAGGAATAATAGATGGCAAACATGGTGTCCTAGGCGCACCAATGCAAATGCAATGCAAAGAAACACATAAGTGTAGTCAAAACCAGATATCATGAGTTCGAGTCCAGTTCTCTAAATCCCCAGCAAAGTCGCCAGAAACTGTAGACGTCCCCCGAATGCCCCGGAAGGAACGAGTCCCCCGTTCCGTTCGATATTGGGCTCACTACAGTTCGGACTCTCAATTTGTCACGGTTCTAAATCTGAACCAAAGAGTCCAAATCCGGCAAATCGTTTTGAGAAAACAGATTTTGAAAGAAGTGCCAAACATGGACTGCTTTGCCAGATACAGAGTCGCCACCTAAATATTTTATTTTGGAGAAATTTAGGAAACCCTGACTCGTTTGCCTAAGGCCACGTGTCCGTCATCACCAAAGTTGCCTCGGCTCGGGAACTTGGGTACGATTGGGGAAGGTCATTTCGTGAGCACTCCCACTCGCCCGATCAAAGATCGGCCTCTACTAACCATGATATCTATTTTTGAAAACATTATGCGTTCTTATTCTGGTTATTAGCCTAGATTTACTATGTGATGGGCACAACATACCAGTATAGACTAGATCGCCTGAATTGAAACAAAACATTTCATGTTTGTTTGTTTGAAAATGGTTTGATGGTGCTACTCGCAAGTAGGCTAAGACGTGGATTTTCCACCCTCAGGTGGGCTTAGAAAACATGATTTTGCCACTATCTAGTGGGCTTAAAACACACAGTGAATGAATTGTTCAAATCCAAATAACCCAACCTTCACCCACAGGCATTCAGGCAGTTATATCACATAAGCAATTAGCCTCATGGTAAGCATGCTATCATGGTAGTCACTGACACGCATGCAAGGATGCTAAAGCATAAAACTTACCAAGTACTCCAAGCCAAAACAAAAGCTATGTTAGAAATCCATGCATGATCCTAACTATACAGAAATGCCTAATGCAACACATGCAAAATGCAACTAAGATAGGCTCGGCTATTCTAAAGATGGCATGTGAAATGCTACAATTAACATGTATTCAACTTGGAATTGAGATACAAATGCAGTTAGTATGATGCGCCGAGCCCGGTGCATGCAAGATAGATGAATGATTGCAAACATGCTATCATACCGTATGCTAATTGAAACATGCCCTAATCTAACCATCATAAGCTGATAAATAAAAGGGAGAAAGACGTGGGGTTAGAAGACATACATTACACACACGCACACTTATTACAACATTGCCCTCGCGCAGAGAGTCCGAAAGAATAATACAGTCCCAAATGAATAAATAATACAGTCCCAAATAATTACAAAACCCTAATTAATTAACAGATTAAATTAGGAAAGCAATAAATTGGCATGCAAGCCAGGGACTGCCTCAAATCTGCTCCGGATGATGAATGATGTATGCTCGGGTTGCCTTGTGCGGAGAATCCCTCGCGATGCCCCGGTTTGCCTCTGTTTGCAATTGTTTTTGGAATGCGTGCCAAGCTCCGGAAGGCTGTCGATTTCTGATTTGTTACAACAGAGAGCAACAAAGGGGCATGGCAAAGTATTTTCACATATATATGCATGACTACTCTTCAGGGAGTGTAGTCCTCGGTCCTCGTGCCACCAACAGGCATATCGATGCATGATGGCCGAGGAGTCGAATTGCACGACTTAATATGAAATGAATGCACACATAAACACAACAAGACTGAGACTCCATCATAGATAATCTGGAGTGTCAATGATTGGGAATTGAGACACGTTCCGTCACTCAGAGTACGAAACGTCCCTCGTTTCCCGTACTCAGGCTAACACCTATCCCAAACACAATGCAATATGCATGACATGCATGAATGCAATTCTAACATGCAACCTAGCATACGCAATGCTATGAAATGGCATACACAATGCGCGATATAACATGGCATACACGATGCCCTAACATACAACCTAGCATACGCAATGCTATGAATTGAAATGGTATACACAATGCGCAATGGACTTACACCAACATGAGTGGACCTCAGCCGCACTCACATAGGAGGCCATGAGATAGAAATGAGACAACTCGAAATGTGTGCCCACGTGCACGCAAACCGAGGACCGACCCTAAGGCACCAAATGCCACTCTAACAAGACATGGAAAGGCATGGAATATGGCATACTGGCATGCAAATTTCAGTAGCAAAATATGATGCAAAACAGCCCCGAAACATGGCAATATGGTACCCGGTGCATGGAATGAGACCCGAAACATGAAATTAGGTACATGGAATGACCTATGGCTATGCAAAAGCATGCATTATTTGAACATAAAGTGTGAAGACAGAATCAAGACAGTCCCAAAACAAGCATATTTACAGTTTTAATCAAGGACAAACAATGGACACAAATAGGACTAAGCTAGCATGCAAAAATGGCCCCAAAAGAGAGATAATGAAGCAAGTAGCAGCTGATGGCCCTAAATGGCCAAGAGACCTTCAACAAAGTTGAAGAGGGGCTCAAAATGAAGCACTTTACAGTGTACAACCAGCCACGAAAACAAACACAAGTATGGCTAAACTATTGTGCAAGAAATGGGCCAAAAGGGAGACAAAGAAGCAAGTGATGGTTTCTGGTCTCAAACAGAAGAGGTCCCTTCAACAAAGTTGAAGAGAGGCCCAAAAAATGGTATTTTACAGTTAGTGACCAAACCCAAAACAGTGCACATGCAGACTTAAAATACTATGCAAAATAAGGCCTAAAAAGAGGTTTTCACAGAAAGAGAAAAAAGGGGGCTTTAAACAGTAAAATTCCCTTGATCAAACATGAAGAGGGGGTCAAAATAAGGCTATTTATAGTTAGGACCAGAGCCCAAAAATACAAGAACAAGGGGCTAACAAAACATGCAAAAATAAGGCCAAAAGAGGGATAAAGAGGCAAGTGACAAAAGGAAGCCTCAAACAGTGAAGATCACTTCAACAATGTCGAAGAAGGGATCAAAATAAGCCACTTTATAGTTTATAACCAAGCTCAAAACAGTTTAAAAATAGGCCTAAAATACTATGCAAGAAAGAGGCATACAAGAGAGGTAAAGAAGCAAGTGGTAGCTAGAGACCTTAAACATTGAAGGACCCTAAAAAAAACATGAAAAATACTTCAAAATAATGCTATTTTCAGTTAGGGTCGGAGCCCAAAAATGAAAGCAAGTATGGCTTAGAAAGCATGCAAAAGAAGCTCAAAAAGAGGGAAAGTATGGCTCACCCTTGTAGACCAAACTTCAACAGCCTCTTGGCTTGAGAAAAGGCGCTCCTTGCCTCTGGAAAATAGCTCCAAGTGGCTGGAATGGATGGTGGTGGTATGGTGCTAGGTGGTAGTGTAGAAATGGTGTAGGGTTTGGGAGATTTTGAGGATTGGAGTGTAGAGAGAGAGAGATACAATGTGGGAGCCTCAAAGCAAATTTTGTAACCCTCCAGATGGGAGCTGGAGGTGCTGTTATATAGGCAAAAGAGGGGGGAAAAAAAGGGGGGGAATGGAATTCAAGTTTTCCCCCAAAAGTTGGCCCCCCCCGAATACACAATCTGGGGGGAAACAAAATACATATTTGTAGTGTACCTGGAGAGAGGATCATGGCCGGCCGGTTTCCTAGGGTTTAGGTGGTCGGCCGGCTCTCCCCATGGCCAGCCGGCCAAGGGTCAAAAGGTTCAAGCAGTATTAGTGGCCGGCCATGCCAAAAAGAGGGTCTCTCATGTGTGCACAACACAACCATGTGGTCAAAAACTGGAGAAAGTGAACCAGGAGAGAGAAAAGGCCACTTTTAGAAGGGGTTAAAAAGGGTCACAAAGAATTACTGGCCGGCCATATGATATTTGTGGCCTCTCAGGTGTGTACAACACAAATATGTGGTTTAGGGCTGGAAAAAGTGGCCATAGGGTGGTCAACATTGGCTTTCAAGTGAGAAAAACGGGCGACGGAGGGCGATGGAGGAATAAAACTGGTTGTCAGAACAGTTATTGGCCTCCCACCCTTTTACAACATTTCTAACAATGAAACAGAGGTCCCTGCCAAAAATGAACTCAAACCGATGCAAAATGGAGGTTCGGGGGCCGAAACGCGCAGCCCGAGGCCCCGAAAACTAACTGTTAGGCACTGGAAGTGGTGTTCGACCATGAAGTTGGTTTCTCGAGCCACAGTGTCCCTCAAAAGGGAGCAAATAAGATGCATGCCAAAAACCGGAGCAAACGGAGGTGGTTAAGCGGTCCCGAACCGAGGCACACGGCCAACAGCTCCGAAAAACCGAAAACCGAACTCCAAACGGGCACAATGGCCTACGACCATGAAACGTAGCCATAGAGAGATGATCTACGAGACCTCTCCCTCCCTTCAGGAAGAGAAAACAGAGAAAACAGAGCTTGGTTCACAAACCGAGGCAAAGCATGAAAGAGTTCGGAAGTCCGGAGGCAAGGCTTGCAGCCGAGACTCTGAAACCTCTGAACGAGCACGATATGCAACATCACCAAGCGCTCAATCGGTGACGTCTGAGTCTTAAGGTCGGTCAAAAATGGGGTGTCTACAACTACATCCTTATCTTTGCATCGTACCTTGCTCATTCCTATTTTATCCAATAATTTATTATCTGTCAGCCAGGTTACTGAACACTTAGATTGTATTGTATTAATGTTTCCTATGTTTTGCTTACTTCAGGATATCTAGTCACGGGAGATCATTGGGCGTGGTACTTAGAGAGGGGGATTATATTGTGTGGACGATGTTACAACTAGTCAAGTTCTTTAAGTACCTAGGACTACTCATGATAAGATTAAAAAGATCTGGTTATGGCATCGACGTCTTGAGCATACTTTTTTCGGGAATTTTCATTTGCTTCCGTCTTTATTTCAGAATGTTAGCGACTCCGAGTTAAGATGTGATGTTTGTATTTTGGAAAAGAGTCACCGTGTTCCTTATCCATTGAGCCTTAATAAAAGTACTATTCCGTTTACATCAATTCACTCTGATGTATGAGGTTCATCTCCTATTACTACTCTTTTGGGAATTTGGTGGTTTGTTACATTTGTTGATGATTGTACTCGTATGAATTGGCTAAATGTAATGAAGCATAAAAGTGATGTTGGTCCTATTTTCCAAATGTTTCAACGCATGATTCAAACTCAATTTTGTCTTAGTTCGGATAATGGTGGAGAGTATATTAATTCTGAGCTCTCTCATTTCTTGCAACTTCATGGTTTGTTGCATGAAACTTCATGTAATAAAACTCCCGAACAAAATGAAGTTGCCGAACGTAAGAATCGCCATATTCTAGAGATTGCCAGGGCTCTGCTCCTTGGTTCCTCCGTTCCAAAACAGTATTGGGTTGATGCTGTTCAATATGTTATTTATTTAATGAACAAGTTGCCATCTCAGGTTCTTGATTTTCATACTCTTATGGAATTACAACCCACTTACACTGTTGTGTGACTTATGTTCATATTCACAAGGATCAGTGGAGTAAATTGGATCCATGTGCCATTCGCTGTGTATTTCTTGGCTTTGCTCCTACGCAAAAAGGATACACTTGCTACCATCCTCCTACCCGACGTACTTATGTTACTATGGATGTGACTTTCTCAGAATCGGAGTTATATTTTGTTTCTCCTATGTCCAACCCTATCCTTTAGGGGGAGACAAATATTGATAACGGACCTAACTGGTTTGAATAGGAGATTGAATACAAACCGAGACTGGTGTTGCTGTTACTACTGAAAATGGCTTTAGCCATTCAACTACTGAACCAAAGAGTGTTTCTAGCCTTGTGTTTGAGTAGGGCCCTATGATTGAGCAGAGCCCAGTAAATACTGAGATTTTTTCTATTGAGGAAAATAACTTCAATTCTCCTCCAGCAGAAGTTGATGCCTTTATGTATAATTATTTCTCTCATGAATCAATAGTATCAGCTCGTGCTCCTCTAGATATTCTCGAGGTGAGTAATTTGGACATTAATACTTTTACTAACTCTATTGAAGTTGAAAAAACTTATGTGTTGCCTCTTAGGAAGAATCGTGGTGTTCCCGTAGACAGGTACTTACCAGAAGGGAAGGTGAAGTATGCTATTGCCAATTATGTATCTACGGATCGATTGTCGTTACAACATAAAGCTTTTGTGAACCAAATGGTAGTAATTGAAATTCCTAGCAGAGTTGAAGAGGCCCAAAAGGATCCAAAGTGGGTGGAGGCCATGAATGCAGAAATGGAAGAACTATAGGAAAATGGGACGTGGGATATTGTCTCAAAACCATTTTGCAAGAAACCGGTGGGTCTTCACTATTAAATATAAAGCTGATGGAACTATTGATAGATACAAGGCTCGGTTGGTAGCAAAAGGATATACTCAGACCTATGGAGTAGATTACACGAAGACCTTTGCACCCGTAGCAAAGATGAATATTGTTCGGGTTATTATCTTTGGCAATTAACTTTGATTGGCCTTTGAAGTAGTTTGACGTAAAGAATGCCTTTTTGCACAGAGACTTGAAGGAGGAGGTTTACATGGACTTCCCACCAGGTTATGGCAAAGTTGGTGGATCAGGAAAGGTGTACAGATTAAGGAAGGCACTTTACAGTCTTAAGCAGTCACCTCGAGCTTGGTTTGGGAGGTTTACGCAAGTTATGAGGCGGTCTGGGGATCGTTAAGGGAATTCTGACCATACCTTGTTCATAAAGCGGAAAAGTGGTAAGATTACGTTGCTGGTTATTTATGTTGATGATATGATTGTCACATGTGACGATACGGATGAAATTCGGAAAGTTTAAGGTTATCTTACTTCTGAGTTTGATATGAAAGATTTGGGGGGTTTAAAATATTTTTTAGGAGTTGAAATTGCTCGCTCGAGTAGTGGCATTTTCTTATCACAATGGAAGTATGTATTGGATTTATTGGCTGAAACTGGTATGATGGGGTGTAAACCTGCAATAGTACTCCTATTGTGCAGAATCATCATCTGGGGATTTATCCAGATCAGGTTCCAACTTACATGGACAGATATCAATGGTTAGTAGGAAAGCTTATTTATCTTTCACTCACTCGACTTGAGATTGCATATGCTGTGACTGTTGTTAGCCAATTTATACATTCTCCAAGTGAAGATCATATGGAAGCTGTTATGCGTATTTTGAGTTACTTAAAGTGTATCCCTGGGAGAGGTATGATGTTCAAGAAACATGGGCATCTGAAAATTGAGGGATATACAGATGCAGATTGGGCAGGCAGTTAGGAATGGCAACAAAAACCATACCCTACCCGAAATACGTGGGTTTTCCCTATTTTTCTATCCATCAGATCAGTCGGTGATCTAATGAAATTATCCATCAGGGAATGGGTCGGGGGATGGATACTGCTCATTTCTCCGTATGTTTTGACACAGCTTGGGATTTCTCACTCTCTCTCATTCCCACTTCAGATACTGCTCATTTGATTTCTCATTCTCTCACTCCCACTTCAGATTAGAGTTCTAGCATGATGAGTTCTATCGTTCTCCGGCGATCTCGTTGGCGCTTAACACAGTTCTCCAAATTGGTGAGTTCTATCGCTTATTACACACACACACACACACACACATACACACACACACATACACACACACACACACTCTCTCTCTCTCTCTCTCTCTCTCTCTCTCTCTCTCTCTTATTCCCTAGCTATTCATGACCCCTCTTACAACGACGTGTGTTCGGGGACTACGAACCACTCGGAGGTCGTTAGGGTTTAGTATGATCCCAAGGAGTGTATCTATGAGACCTTGCTTGATGTGTTCTGGTCCAGGCATGACCCTTCCACGCTTAATCGTCAGGTGGATTTGTTGAATTCTGTGGTTTTGGTTGTTTAATTTAATGGGTTTTGGTTAATTTTGATGGGTTTTGATTGATTTGCTATCTAATTGAATTGGTACTTAGCTTCTTGTGACTTGAAAACAAAAGGGCTTTATCAGGTTTTGCTAATTTTTAGAATAATAATTAGTCGTTTAATTTATAGGTAGATGCTTGAACTTTGAGGGCTTTCAATTTTTATTCTTTGGGTTTGATTTTTTGATGGTTTTTTTTTTCCCGTCTTAAGACATCTTTTTTTCATGGCATTTACTTTGATTTTCAACTGATGTAGCACAAAAATCTATATGTATATACTTGTATATATATATACAGGTTTCCTATCCTGTTTCTTTGGAACTGAATCTGGTTCTGTTTCCAGATTCACTGCCTTTGTAGAGTCCAAATAATCAGAATGGGCATTGCTCCTTGCATCTATACTTTTGCCATCATCTTTTTTATTAATAAAATGGCCATTACTACATAGACAAAGCAATAACAATTACAACCACAAAGTTCTACATGGCTGAGACAGTTCATCCCAATCTTTAATATCAGACAAGTTGTCCTCATCTTTCCAGAAGCATGTCATTTTCATTTTCTTTCATTGTCTTCTGTTCAAAGAGAACCTTAATACTGCAGATTTTAGATCATAATGAGAGTTGGGAGGGTATTTTTTCCCAAGATTATGGACATGTAATTGATTTAGCCACATTCTCATTCAGTTTTTTTTTTTTTTTTTTTTTTTTTTTTGCTACTTCTCAAGATTTAGACATTATATCACAATAATCTTAGGTGTAAACACTATCAGGAACATAGTTTTCAATTGAGACACTAATATTCAGAATTCCAGTGTCTGTACGGCTAATTCAGAGGTACTTGCATTGGATAACACTGTGCCTGATGGTTGTATCAACTATTTTTGAGACATTTAGAACTTGTTCCATTAACATATGAACCCCTTCTCAGAATGTAATAAACAGTAGCTCAGCATCAGTGATGTACCATTACTATTATCACTATTTTGAAGAGTTCATTAGTAAATGACTAACCAATCAAACATGGCCAAAATGTGAAGGAGACATTATATTTATCATCACTTATCAAGTCTAGAATGAGAATTACTATTACTATTATCTTTCCTTCATTTATCTTGGTGAAATGTCTTTGCTTAATTCTAATTTTTCTGGTACACCAAGTCAGATTTGAGTTAGAACATTTAGATGGCATCATTGATTTGATCTAGTTGAGATGAATGATAGAGGATGTGTTTTTTACCTTAACTTAAATGAGGTATATTTTTTGGAATTTTTTTTTCCTGATGTTTAGAACTTGAATATGAAAATGTCTTTATGTTCCGTTCAGTCATTTTGTTACTAGGAGAATCTATTCTATACTCGGAGAATCTCTTACACTGTGAGCATGATTTTATGTATTTTTGGTTTTTATAATTCTGGGTTTTTATATACTATAATTAAAAAATAATCCTAACCGTACATTACCTTACTGTATGAAAGTGTGAGAAGAGAGATACTGAGTTAAATACATAGTGAGTCTGGAAGTGGAGAGATAAAAAAGGGAGACTTGATGGTTAGTGATATAATTCCATCTATCAATCAAGTTACATATTCGTCTTAAGTGGTTTGAAAAGAAAAGAAAAAAAAGAAATCAGAGGAGGCATGGATCTTTTTAACAATTGTTCAACTTTTTAATTCTCTAGTTCCTTTTCCTTTTTCTTTCTCTTTCTTTTTTTGTGTGTGTGTGTGAGAGAGATAGGTACAGGCAAAAGCACAAGAGAGCGAACATTGGAGTGAAGCATTGGTGCAGACAGATCTTGACAGGGCTTATGTACAGATTAGTCTTGATGAAATGCTGTTGTTGCTGGAGTGTGGCTACTGTTGTTGGAGTGTTGAATTGGAATTTTTGTTGAATGTGCATTGTTGAATTGTTGAATTGGAATTTTTGTTGCTTTTAACTTTTGTGTTTTTATTTTTATTAATTTCTTTTTCTTTTAGTTGAATTAGTGTGTTGTAAATATAGATGTCAATGAAATTCGATTGAAAATTTTGTAAGAAATTTGGGTCTGATTACATTTGAGTTATTGATTTCATTTAATATTAAATCTCCCTTTTACATGATTCTTGTAAGATTTTGTTTTTTCTTTTATTGTCTTTAAAATGTTCTGATGTGGCGTGATATGGTGCCATCAGGTGAAAACACTCATAATTATATAATTTATAATTTTTTTTCAATCACTAAAAACTTATTTGATTGTCTTAAAATTATATATTCGATTACTTTAAAACGAACTTCTTAATTAATTAATTAATGTGTATTTGATTTTGTTGTTAAGTCAAAAAAATTAAATTAAATGTATATTTCGCTTTGATTGTGACCCTTTAAAAAAAATGTAGGGTCAAGTTGGGTTGGGAAAAATTCAAACCCATTAGGAGATGGGGAGGGTAGTACCCATGGATGATGGGGAATGGGGAAAAATAATTATAGGGGAATGGGGATGGGGAATTAACAACCACCCCATTTCCCTCCATTGCCATCCCTACAGGCAGTGTAACTGACAGATGTTCTACTTCAGGTTATTTTACATTTGTTGGTGGTAACCTAGTTACTTGGCGAAGTATGATGCAGAATGTGGTAGCCCATTCCTCTGCTGAATCTGAATATCAGGGAATGGCCCAAGGCATTTGTGAACTCCTATGGCTTCGTTGGTTACTTACAGAGATTGGTTTCAGACCAATTGGTCCTATGAAACTTTATTGTGGCAATCAAGCTACTCGAGAGATAGCTAATAATTGAGTTCAACACGATCTTACTAAGCATGTAGAAGTAGATCGACACTTCTTCAAGGAGAAGATAGATGCACACTTGGTAGCCATACCGTTTGTTCAGACCGGAGAGCAGCTTGTAGATATCTTGACACGTGCAGTTTTGACAAATATTTTTATTGATTCACTTGACAAGTTGGGCATAGGAGATATCTACACACAACTTGAAGGGGAGTGTTAGAGTGAATCATGGGATTTGTATAGTTATATTATTTGATTTTATTGATTTTATTCTTTTTCCATATTTATCTTTTTCTATAGTTAATCTATTCCTTATTTAGTTAGGTCATTCTTGTAACCTTATAAATAGCCCCTCTCTTCATTGAGATGTATATGAAAAAATGATGATTACTCTTTTATTTTGAGTAGAAGATTTTTGGATATAAGCAAAAGGTTGTGGGATTAAATAGGTCTCATATCTTTCCAAGAAAACTGGTTAATAATTGCCCTAGAAATTTTATATAACAAAAAGTCTATATTTTTTTATAATACAAAATAAATTAAAAATAATTAATTTAGTGAACTTGATAAGAGTTTATTAATTTCACCATCAAGATTAATATTCAAATCTTATTAATAACTTCTGCATTTTTCTTTTTATATAAAAAAGAATTAAAAAAATAATCAAAAAATTAAAACCGAGAACTAAACGAAGTTAGACCGGATTGAATTTATTGATTCTACCAATTTTTTTGAAGCCCCTACTTGTTTTGGATGGTGGCAATGGGAGAGTTTCTATTTCTACGCACTATTTTGACTCTATGCACACACTTAACGAAAAATATTCTTATTACGCTTTTAACGTTAAATAAAATTACTAAACTATTATAAAATTTATATTTAAAAACAACATCGTATAATTAGTTCAAAACTATAGAATTAGTTCTAAATTATTCATTACTCCAAAAGTATTTACTCAATTTGCATCCCAAAATTATTTTGATAATTCGTTGTCCAAACCTTATGTGAAGACAAACTCAAGTGTAAATTTTTTAATAGAAGATAAATATCATTATTTGGCCCGAAGGCTTATGATCTAACCCGAACCTTCTTAGCTCAATGAGATTTTACCCCATCCAAGCTCGTCTCTGGTCGATTGGGCTGGCCAAAATGAGCTTTGGGTTGAGCATGGACTTAGGGTTTGAAGATCGGTTTACTTGTCGTCCCAATTCGTTGGGTCAAAAACAACCTGTCAACATACCAGTTGGTCCATGAAGAGGTGACATATCGGCTTGGCCCACAAGCCTAACAAAAAATACAAAAAATTGAGGGAATAATTAAAAAAAGAAAAAAAATAATGAAAAATGACTTGTAGCTCAAAATTCTTTTGGCTCGAATGGCGTGTTTTTTTTTCTTTCTTTCTTTCGAACACAGACAGAGGGAAGATAAGAGGAGAGAGAGAGAGAGAGAGAGAGAAGAGGCGACAGAGAAGAAGGAGAAAAGATGATCAACAGTGATGGTGGCGGTGCCGGTGGGTATCATCGATCTCCTCTTTCAGACTCTGTTTTTTTTCTCTCTCTCTCTCTCTCTCTCTCTCTCTCTTTTTAAGTAGATCTAGATCTGGAAAAAAAAATGTTGATGATGATAATGTGTTGATGATGATGATGATGTTGATGAAGATGTTGTTGTTGATGAAGATGTTCCTCTTTCAAAGTCTGTTTTCTCTCTTTTTTTTCTAAGTAGATCTAGATTTGAAAAAAAAAAAAATTGTTGATGATGATAATGTGTTGATGATGATGATGTTGATGAAGATGTTGTTGTTGATGATGATGATGTTGATGATGATGATGATGATGTGTTGATGAAGATGTTGTTGTCCAGCTCCATCTTTGTGTTCTCCAACTCCAGTTCTAGCCCCAGCCCCCTCTTCTCTCTTCTTATTCTTCTTCAGAAAAAAAACGAGAAAGAAAAAGAGAAAAAAAAAAAAACCCAAAACGTCGTCGTTTTGGACTCGGGCCATTCGAGCCTCATAATTTTTGAGCTACAAAATGGGGTTGAAAAATAATATAGGCTTGTGGCCTGTGAGAAGTGGTTCAGTTCGCAACCAATAAAAGCCCAACTTTGCTTATTAAAAAAAAAAAAAAAAACCCACTTGGCTTAGCTTGTGAGTGGGCTTAGGCACCATTTTCAAGGGCCAGGCCAATGTCAACCCTTAATAAGAGAACTGACAGGAAGGATTTATGTTTCTATGTGAGGTCTACATTTTGGAAGCTTCTATTTCAACACCTTATATTCCTTCAGTACACACCACCTAATTAGTTCATTCTTCACTAAATTTGAATTTTTTAATCTATTGTTTTTATTTTTATGTTCAATTCACACATTAATTTTCAATAACACCCAAACTCTATATTTTCTCCAACTTTTAAATGCTTACCTTCTTCATCTACCACAACCCTACTGCCAACACGACCTCCATGCAAACCCACCACTAGTTCTTGCCACCACAACACCTCATTCATCCTCTTCTGCTAATCGCAGGGACTTCGTTACCTATTCCATTCGCCTTCTATCTACTTTCTTCTAATCACCAATGGCATCCTTTCCAACATCTCTAATCCCTCTGCTACCACAGTGACCCAATGTCTTCCCCTACCATTTTTTTCACTCCCATAGCACCTTTTCCGCCACCTTTTCATTATCTTGGAAAACCTTAGTCTCTGTCTCACCACCTTGACACCCTAAATCTAGGAAGAAAAAGATGAAGATAAGGAAGAAGATGGGTATGAAAAGGAGAGAGAGAGAGAGAGAGGGTAAGGACGACGAGGAATGAAAGGGGGCTAGGGAGGTGGTAGTGGAGGATGGCAGGGGGTTCATGGCGGTGTTGTAGGTTATGTTAATGGCTAATGTTGTGTTAATGAGTATTCTCACTTTCGTCTTTTATTTTATATGGGGAAATTTCATCTAAGTTCATGTTTAGAAGAATATTTTTAAGTTAATGATAAACTTTACAAATGTTAAAAATTAAAATTATACATTTTTTCATAACTTTATAATTATTTTTTGGAAAGTTCTCTTAAAATAAAAATAATGGGGAATTTGATCAAAATCTCCTCATAATAAAACTTTAATGCAGTAATGACAAGTACAAAAAGTTTTCCTTGAAAAGTATAGCACACACTACTATTACCAAAATATTCTTAGTGAGTAATTTAATATTTTAAATTTTAAAATGATATAACTTTTTATCTAAATGATAAAATTAATATTTTTAAAATCCTCTCATCAAGATCTATCAAATAAGATCCAAGTTGATTATAAAATTCTTAAAAAAAAAAAAAAACTACCATCAAAATTTATGTAAACAATAAAATTTTACTTTGTTTCATCGTATGATTTTACCCAGATTCACAGTAAAGTTTGTATAACAAAAGAAATAACTCAAGAACACACTACCAGAGTAAAATTTTATTGTCACTCTTGAAAGAGATATCAGCAAAAAAAAAAAAAAAAGAAAAAGGAGTACATATTAAAAGAACAACCACAACAACTAGAAATGAAATTTTACTTTAATACTTACAAACTAATAAAAAAACACCATAAGAATCTCATATAACAAAAAAAAAATCTAATGGAAATCCAATTCATTATACAATTATCCCAATCACACACTTTATATTTCTAACACAAATCCACCACATCATACATATCAATATAATCTTGTGACTAATCAACAAACTTCCCATAATTAACAACCGGCTTTGTCAAGCCCTACCAACATAATTTACCGAATGTTACTCCGGAAGGAAATCTAGAACCTATCTCAAAGTGCCACGCTTTACCAGTGGCTAGCTTAAAGGAAAGCAAAACCTTCATATAGCCCAACAGTCCACACGCTTTACTGGGCGAAAATTGGAAGGAAAGCGAAAACTCTATCAATGCACTATGTTTTACCGGTCATAAGCCATAAGGAAACGGACCCTCTTTATGACCCTTTCATCCATTGACTCATCTGGTTACCACATCATTCTAAGTTATGAAATTAAATCAACACACCACATAACACATAACCTATTCTACAACAATCAATACCATCCTCCACCAATGGCTAAGGACATAACCTCTACAAATGAAAGAAACAATATTTCTTATAACGACACAATGTGATTATCATTCCCATATCATCAATAATTAGGACATAAAAAAAATTAATAAAAATTATTTAACTCTCCCCTTTTCCATATCACAATATAAATCAATTCATAGTAACCATTTGATTTTTATTCTCCAACCATTTTACCTTTTTAGTTCACTTTAATCTATATAACCCAACAAATATTTGAAACAACAATTTGCCTCAAACTCATTAGATAAACAAAATTAGGGCTTTTGTATTAAACATCATTAATATGTTCAACTTGTCCAAAATCTCCATTTTCAACCATAAATCATAAACTTGAACACATTGAGTTCAAAACCCTAACTTCTCCTACCTTCTTTTTGAAAAATCTCGTATCAAACTCATATTTTCATTCAATAGAAAGTACTATACATCTATCTATAGAGAGCTATTGAAAAAAAACAAAGAAATCCATACCTCTTGAAGTGAAGAGAAGAGGAAAATTCACCGGCGGTGAAAAGACGATCCGCTCAAATCAAAAGGAAGCTCTCGTCGTACTCTACGTTTTGGTATAAGGAACTAGGGTGAGATTCTTAGTGAAAGAAGGTGAAATCCAAGCTTGAAAGGTTAGGGTTTCCAAAATGGGGGAAGGAGAGAGAGAGAGAGAGAGAGAGAGAAGTGTAAAAGATTTGACCCCAAAGTGACTTTTTAACGAAAAGTGTAAAAGATTTGACCTCAAAGTGGCTTTTTAAAGAGTTGATCCCGAATAGATTGCTCAAGTGGTGAAACAAGCGCTCGAGTGCTAGAGACACAAGACTGTTTGAGCGGTAAAACCTTCACTTGAGTGTAGAACTCAAACTCCTAGAATCTCAGACCATACAAGGAATAGATTGCTCGAGCAGACCAACATGCGCTCGAGCAAATATCACCACCTCTTAGAATCTTAGATAGTAGACAAAAGTAGCGGATATTTCAAAGGACTGCTCAAGTGCTCAAACTTGCGGTCGAGCGAAAAGAAAATTTCTTAAAGTGCTACAAGTGATTTCAATGACTTTACCACACCAAATGAAAAATGAAGCCTCCAAGGAAAACAAAACCTTAGTCTTAGCCAAGATCAAATGAGGAGTAGGAAATTTAATGAGAGATTGAACAATTGTAACCTTATGGATTTGGGATGCATAGGACCAACATTGAGTTAGTCAAATAACAAAAAACGATGGGCTAATACCATGGTTAAATTGCACAGAGCAATGTGCAACACAGAGTGGAGAACCACCTTTCCAGATGGATCTATTCGAAACCTATCTCATTAAGGGTCATCAATTAGGGCTGCAAATGAACATTACTATTCATGAACAAGCTCGGCTTGGCTCATTAAAGGCCCGGCTCGACTCGACTTGTTTAGTAAGCAAGCCGAGCTCAAGCTCGAATATTAGGCTCGTTTATATATATTTAAATTATAATAAATATATTATGTATACATTAAGTAATATATAAATGTATATAATAATTATTTATATATTAAATAATATAAATAACATTTAAAAAATCTTATCGAGCAGAGCCGAGTAGAGCCAAGCCAAGCTCGAGTTTCATCAATGTTAACGAGCCGAGCCGAGCCGAGCTGAGCCAAGCCGAGTTTGAGCCTAGTTACTTATCGAGCCAAGCTCAAGCTCAATAAGCAAGCTCGATAAGCAAATGAGCCGAGCTTGAGTTCAACAAAGCTCGGCTCGACTTGGCTCATTTGTAGCCCTATCATCAATGGAATGGGCTGAGCTTACCCAACCCGTAACTATTGTGTCCAAATCTCATATTTTAATGGGTTTTTCGGGTTTTGACTAGTCAATGGGCTGGTACGGGCCAGCCCTGTTTTAAAAATTAAAACACGTCCCACCCATAAGTCTAAATCTTATGGGCCAAAATCAAGCCAAACTAGGCTAGACATTTTCATTACACTTATATTTTTAAGTTCTATACATTTTTCATTAACATATTTTTAATATTTTCGTTCGTTATTTTTCTTTTTTACTTTCCAACATAATTCCAATATTTTGATTTTTTTTTTTACATCTCAGATAATAAAAAAACAATCAAGTAACATATAATACCCACACGTGGAGGAAAAAATGAACGGAAAGACGAAAAATAAAACTTTAAACATGAGAATAAAAAACATCAAACTAAACATTAGACTTACCCATGCGGGGCTCTTGCAGGTTGGGTTTATGGGTAGGCTCGAGTTACAAACCTTTGTCCAAAGCCCTAAATCATCTTTTATGGATTGGGATGGACTAGGCACTCTAGCAGGTTATGATGGGCCATAGGATGGATTGGTCGAGTTGGGTAATATCAATTTTTTTATCCGCTATCCATATGGCTACCCATACACCTCGCACATATTCAAACCACTCACCTATGATGGTGTTCACTCAAGGTAAGTCTCCCTTTAACCCTACTTGTTAACCTTTCAAATTTGTGGCTGTTTGGATTACCCATGAGGACTTTAAATTTGTGGTGGATAATAGGTGGTCCAAAAATTCTCCTTCACTAAGTAATTGTCTTGAGACACTAGTCCATGAAGCTAGTATCTGGAACAAAGAAATGTTTGCCAATATCTTCATAAGAAAGAGGTGGTTACTTGAGAGGATTGAAGGAATCCAAAAATCTCAAGAAAATCTTTATTCCCATAATCTTCATACTTTGGAATTGGATCTTGCTGAACAATACAATAAAGTGTTGTATTAGATAGAGCTCTCATAGTTCCAAAATCAAGAGCTAATTGGATTACTTGGGGAGAGAAGAACAGTAATTGTTTTTTTACCTCACAACCTTCGCCAAAAGAAGAAAGATGAAGATTGATATGCTCAAAAATGATAGTGGGGATTGGGTTGACTAACCTAATAATCTCAAAAGCTTGATTACAAATTACTTTGTTAATCTTTTTAGCTATTCCCTTACTATATCTCTTGATCACTGGAATAACCTAGTGAGTTGTAAGATTAGCCAAAATGACAATGATGAACACACTAGTATCATTACTAATGAGGAGATCTGGAGGGCTATGAAGAATATTAGTGCTTTTATAGCCCCTAGGAGAAATGGTTCCTGGCTGTGTTTTACCATACTTATTGGTCTATTATTAGGTCCTCTGTTTGTGATTTTGTGAAAACGTGCTTTCTCAACAAACATATTTGTCTTGATGTTAACAAAACTCTTGTTGCTTTGATTCCAAAAATTGATAGCCCTAAGAGTTTAAAATAGTTTAGGCCCATCAGCCTTTGTAATATGTCCTACAAAATCATTTCCAAAATCATTGTTAGTAGGATCTGCACTCTTTTGAGCAAAATTGTTAGACCTAATCAATGTAGTTTCATACCTGGTAGAAATACTAGTGATAAAATCATAATTTCTTAAGAAATCATCTATTCTCTGAATTTAAAAAAGGGTAAGAAGAGGGGCATGATTTTGAAAATTGATTTGGAAAAAGCATATGATAATATTTCTTAGGATTTTTTAAAATGAACTCTTGAAGAGTTTAATTTTGTCAAAAAAAAATGATTGATCTTATTATGTGTTGTGTCACCAGTGTTAGTACTACTGTTATCTGGGATGGGAAACCTCTGGAGGAGTACAAAGCTCAAAGAGGATCCAGACAAGTGGATTCTCAATCATCATATATTTTTGTGTTATGCATGCAGAGACAGTAGGATCGGCCTTAAAGCTGAGAATAAGAACCGTAAAGGAGTTGAGGACACTAGAGGTGGACCAAACCTCACTCATCTGTTCTTTAGCGATGATCTTATGCTCTTTGGCTAGGCTACTATGACCAATTATAGTACAATCAAGAAGGTTATGGATGAATTTGGTGACATCTCTAACTTGAAAATCAATTCCCACAAGTCCAAACTATATGAGTTCTCTAATGTAGAGAAAAAGAAAGCCAAATAATTGAGTACCAAGTGTGGAATCCCACAAACTACTGAGTTAGGAAAATACTTGGGAGTTCCACTCATTCATGGAAGAGTTAGCAAAAGGCATTTCAATGATATCTTAGAAAAAATACAAAAAGATTGGCTAGTTGGAAAGCTAATGTCTTATCCATGTCAGGTAGAGTCACTCTCATCAAATCTGTGAGCTCTGCCATCATTTTTACGCTATGCAAACAATGTTGTTACCCAAAAGGGTGAGCAATGACATTGACAGATTAAACAGGAACTTCCTTTAGGGTGATACCCTGGAAAGGAAGAAAATTCATCTTGTCGATTACAAAATAAAAAAGCATGGCGGGTGTGGGCGTCGAGCTTTTTTCGAGTCTTAAGCATGTTTCCCACACCAACTTGCTTAGACTAATAAAGAGTCGCCACTTAATTTTTTGAGGGGAATTAAGAAACCTTTAACAATGAAAACTAAGTTAAGAACCATTCCATCACAATCAAGAAAATTATGGGTTTAGAAACTTAGGTACAAAAGGAGAACGTCACTAAATGATAGCACCCCATTTTGCCCAATCTAAAGATTGTTAATTATTCATAAAATTCATTTTAAACCCTAAAACTCTTAACTGACCTAAAACTATGTGATTTGAGTGAATAAAGCCATATTTTTCATAAAAACTGATTTTCCATTAACAGTGGATTTTTAAGGCCTTAAACACAAACTAAAATAAATAATATTCATAAAAATCAATAAAAACAAACAATATGGCAAAAATGCATTTAACTTGGATTATTTAAGAGCAATGCAATAAGGACACGCATATGATAAAGAGATTAGGAGGACTTACCTGGATACCCACTTCCAGCGTCTTACATGCAAAGACATAAATAAACGTGATCCTAGCATACAACTAAACATACAAAATATGATCTTAGGCCCGGTTTGAGGCTACTAAATGATGCTTATGCATGTAAAGGCAAATAACAAGTAAAAAGTAAAAAATATGCTAAAACTACATGATAATTCAAACCGGGCCATGCATACTTATTATATGATAAAATGAGGCCTAAAACATGCTGACTTAACAAAGTAACGAAAACATATGAGAGAGAAGTGAGAAAGCAAATGAAGCTAAGAGACTACATGATGTTATGATAAACTAATATCCTAGCAAGCTTGAATGTTGAAATAAAAAATTAAAAGGTACTGAAATATGAGCAATACAAGAGTTTTACCTGCTTGGTTATTCAAACCAAAGAGCACACAAAGAAAGGAGAAGAAAACCAAGCTTTTCTTACTTGCAAGACTCCGTCAAGCTTAGATGTTGAGTTGTGGTTCAAGTTCATCAGTCCTTAATATGTTTTCAAGTGTTTAGAGTTGCTATGAGGGTGGGCATTTCGGAGCTAAGGCAAGAAGGAAGAGAAGTAGGTGTTTTGCTTTTAGAACTCACAAAAAGGCTCTAAAAATCTTAACCCTCTGAAAAGGAGGGGGAAAGGCCTTATTTATAAGCTTAAGGAAGCGTAGAGGGCAAGCTAAGGCAACCCGCATTGCTTCCTCTGCCGCCTCCTACTGAAAATGCATCAAGATTGAGTTACCAAAAATAACTTTGTCACGCTTAGGTGTACGCACGCACAAACCTTTTACGTACGCACAACTAACGTGTTCACTCACAACTAATGTGTGCACGCACGTTTTGTCTTGGTACACATGACATGCATGCACAAGTGCAGGATCCCATGCCCTTGGCTTGCTTGTGGCACAAGTAAGCCCGAATTGCCCTCTGATCAATGTTTTTGATAGAATTGGTCACTAATTTTAAAAACTATATTTAATCAAAGCACAACCGACCTCTTTCTCTTTCTTGGAGTTAAAAAGTCGATATTTACCTAAACACGGGTCCAGGAGTAAAATGGCCATTTTCGCAAAAATTTGCCAAAATGGGTTTATACAGCAACTCCAAACAACTTTAAATGTTTCAAAGATAAAGTAATTGCCGTTTCATCATCAGGAGGCTTAACATTCGAAATTTTAAAGTCAGTCAAAATGAGGTGTCTACAGTGGGCTTGGGATCAAGAAAGCTAGAGATCAAAACTTAGCCTTGCTAATTAAATTGAGCTGGAATATGATCAACAAGAAGGAAGGCATGTGGTGTGAAGTTCTTAAAAATAAATATTTACAAAACACCTCCTTACATGATTGGCATAAATGGAGGAAAACCTCTCATTTATGGAGGGGTATCATGTGTAACAAAAATATTTTAAGAAAATGTGTGAAATGGTCTACGGGAGGTGAGAAGTCAATGAATGTGTGGGAAGATTGGTGATGTGGTAATAACTTCTTTGAGGAAGTTGTCTCTTGCACTAATCAAAATAGTTACATTAATGACTCTAATATTACCTATGTTAGAGAGTTGTTGGATGATGATAGTAAATGGGATGAAAATTATGTTTACAGACTTTTTCCATGTCCCATTGCCCCTCTGATTTTGAAGAATGTCCCCCATTCTAACTTGGGCATGGATACTCCAATGTGGAAGGGCTCACTTGATGAAGCTTTCACTCTCTTCTGTGTATGATTTCATTCTGGAAAATCATGATATGGAGAAGGATTGGAACTGGATGTGGAACCTCAAGCTGCCACAGAATCTTAAAGATTTCTTATGGACTATGTTTCATTGAAAGTTTCTACCCAATCAAATGAGATTGAAGAGAGACCTGACTAATGATCCTATGTGCCTAGTTGCTGTGGGATTGAGGACATTAACCACCTATTTAGAGACTGCTATAAGACCAAAGAAGTGTGGCTAGCCATTTTTAACAAGCAATGGTACCTGGATATGATGAGAAAACCTTGGATGGATTAGCTCAAGAGTAATTCTAAAAACAACAAAACATTTTAATGAATACATCTCTTGGTACACTATGTTTGTTGTTGCTTTATGGAAAATCTGGAAAAATAAAAATGCTTTTGTTTTTAAAGGAACTACTAACATGCAAGAGTGTCAAATTTATTTTGGAGGACTACTTTGAGATGAAAGAAGAGAAGGGGGATTTGGAGGACTGCTCCGAGATGAAAGAGGATCAGGGGTGTGTGGCTATTATGGTAGATTACACATGGACACAAACCCAGATGCTGAATTGTGGGCTTTGTGCAAGGATTTTCTGTCATACTGCAAAAGGGATTTAACAATGTGATCTTTGAAATTGATGCAGCTCAAGTGGTGTAACTAATGAAGGAAGAAATAGGGGACAAATTCCCTTTTAGAAATTTGGCGGAAGATGCCAAGATCCTTCTCCGAAGGTGTGAATGCACTGTGCAACACATTTGGAAAGAAGGGAACCGTTGTGCTGATGCATTGGCTAAATTGGGAGCATAACAACCCAAAGAAATGATGGTGGTGAATGAACCACCGGCTGAAATTATGATTCTGCTAGTTGCGGACACGATAGGCCTATCTAGAGAACATGCTTAGTCCCTTTGTTGTAGTTTTCTTTCCGATGTAACCACAAAATGAAAAAATAAAAATGAAAAAATAAAATGATAAATAAGTATGGTTGATTTGTTTTTTTTTAGGTGCTACTAATATGTATGCAAATTTTTTTAATTCATGATTTTTTTGGTGTTATTTATGGTTTTTATTTGTTAGATTTTTATTATTTTATTTTATTTATTTATAGGAGTCCATTTCTATGGGAGCGATATGACATTAGATTTAATGACTAATCTTTTATGGAGATAAATATATGATTAATGAAATTGTTTGGTGAGAATAACAATTTGAATAATTATATATTCTTATTTTACCCTACTATTGCTAGATGACCTTCAGCGCTGAAAAAATTGCCAAAAAAATGGCTAGAAAAATTGTCGGTGATAGTCGGCAGTTGCGAGTGGTGGTGAAAGTGGTGATATGGACAAATATACAGATTAGATAGACATATAGGTGACAAGTGGATAAATAGGAAGATAAGTCATGGACAAATAAATAACACTTGGACAGATAGATAGGTAGAGTAATATATTTTGGGGAAAATTACCAAAACAAAAAAATCTCTAGGGCTCGACCCTTGAAATAAAATAAACCTTGAGTTTTTAATTTGATCAATTAAAATCCTAAACTTTTGATTTATTTTTAATCTAAACCATTTACTAATTTTTGTTAAGTAAAATCAACCAAAAAAAATGGAATTTCTAGTCATTAAACTCAATAAAAAATAATATTTTAGATATTTTATGTATACCTATATTGAGTTTAATGACTAAAATATTATTTTTTTCGCTAGTTTTAGTTAATGAAAATAGGCAAATGGTATAGATTGAAAATAAATCAATAAATTAGAGTTTAAATTGATAAAATTGAAAAGTCAAAATTTATTTTGTTACAAGATTCAAACCCTAGGAATTGTTTTTTTTTTTTTTTGGTAATTATTCCTATATTTTTTCAAATCATTTTTTCTTTTTGACCTCAAAGGAATAGAGTTTGAAACTATTGCCTAAAAAAAATTTGAAATTAGAATTATGCTTCAAGTGCTCATATTTTTATTTCAAGCACGATGTCAGAAGAAGAATTTCGCAAAGTTTAAAATCATCAAAAACAATCTTGTTTGATTTTGATTAATTTTTTTGGAAATTAATTTTTTTTATTTTTGGTATTTTTTTTTTTTTTTATGAATTTTTTTAAAATATTTTAAGTAAATTCTTTTACTTTCTAGATACACGTAACTTAGATGCACCTAAAAAGTAAAATATTTGTGAATTTTTTTTTAAATAATTCAATAAATACACAAAAATACTAATATATATTGAATTTTTATATTTTTTGTTAAATTTTTGTATTTGATGAATTTTTAAATATGTTTTCATAAATATTATTCTTTTTAAGTGTATCTAGATTAGGTGCATTTAAATGATAAAAAAAATTATTAAGTTATTAAAAATTTTGACTAAACAATAAAAAATCAAAAATCAAAAAACAAAAAAATTCAATTTTCTAAAACGCAGCTTCAATTTTTTGAAACTAAACAAGGTGAACAACTTCAATCCTTGAAACGAATATGAAAGCAATTGAATTTAACAAAACACTCATTCCCCCTGCTTGCCTGAATGCTATTCCACAATGAGCCCAATAGCCTAGAGATTTCTCACCACCACCATTTATAGCTTTAACTACCACCATCACCATCAAAGAGTCACCCTCTTCAGCTACAATACAAGACAAATGAATCCAGACCCATTAGCAAAGGACATTACTTTTTGAGTCCAGATCCTCTCTAACCCCTCTCTCCAGCCCTCCCTCCGGTCAATGGCCAGGATTTGGCCACGTCACCCCTAACAAAATCTACAGCTCAGATTAGCTAACCAAAAAAAAAAAAAATTGAAATTCATTCAGCCCAGCAAAATAGAAGTTTCCCTCCCATATCTTCCCATTCACTTTTTCCCTCCCTCTTGAGTTCTGGTGAAACGACGACTCCATCTTGTGACATAGACGACAGCGAACATAGATGGCTCCTTCTCGGTCTCTCCCTCTATCTGTCTCCTTCTCCCTTACCACATCATCCTTACTCTAAATATTTCAGCCACGAACCAGAGCTTCGGGGACCGCTGAACCAGAGCCCTGATCTACACTTCATCAAACTTAAGGTAATATGTTTTTTTCAGTGATTTTTTTGTCAAGATTTGCACTGATCTACACTGCTCAATTTGGTATTTATATCAAGATTTTTCATGTTTGCAAACCATTTTCCAGTTGTTTCTCCCAAATTCTTCACAATTTCAAAAGTTGAACAATGATGTGTGTTTCCTATACAATGGAAAGGATGATTGATAATCTGCCATTTTCACTGTTTAATAGGCCCAAAAAAATTAAATAAATAAAGAACAGGAAGAGAGAGAAGAGAGTGAAACCAGGCAAACCAAAAAGGAAAGGAAGAAGTTGGAAGGAAGCTCTTGAAAATTTCATGGTTTTCGGTTTGCCTGGTTTCACTCTCTCCTCTCTCTTCCTGTTATTTATTTATTTATTTATTTATTTATTTGGGCCTATTAAACAGTGAAAATGGTAGATTATCAATCATCCTTAACACACATCATTGTTCAAGTTTTGAAATTGTGAAGAATTTGGCAAAAACAATTGGAAAGTGGTTTGCAAACATGAAAAATCTTGATATAAATACCAAAACTGAGCAGTGCAAATCAGTGCAAATCTTGACAAGAAAATCACTGAAAAAAATATATTACCTGAAGTTTGATAAAGTTCAGACTAGGGCTCTGGTTCGTGGTCGCCGAAGCTCTGGTTCGCGGCTGAAATCTTCAAAGTAAGGATGATGTGCTGAGAGAGAAGGAGACAGAAAGAGGGAGAGAGGGAGAGACCAATAAGGAGCCGTCGATGTTCACCGTCGTCGATGTTTGTCGTTGTCAATGTTAAGAGATGGAGTCGTCGCTTCACTAGAACTCAAGAGGAAAGGAAAAAGTGAATAAGAAGATATGGGAGGGAAACTCTGTTTTGCTCTGCTAAATGTAATTCAAAATTTTTTTTCTTTTGATTAGCTAATCTGAGCCGTATATTTTGTTAGGGGTAACGTGGCCAAATCTTGGCCGTTGATCGAAGGGAGGGCTGGAGAGAATGGCTAGAGAGGATTTGAACTCCTACTTTTCATCCCCTCAGCGTCAAACCATTTTGCAAAATAATAGCTTCATCAAAATATATCTTGAAACAAAAATGATTGAGGCCTCAAATTTTTTGGCTCAAATTTGCCTCGAATTTGCTTTTTTTCTTTTTTTTTTTTTTTTTTTTTTTTGCTGGGTTGATGCTTTGCTTATTATTATTATTATTATTTTTATTTATTTTTTTCTGCAATGATTTAGCCCAGAAAAAACAAACAAAAAAAAAAAAAAAAAAAAAAATTACATTTCGAGGCAATTTCGCGCCTCAGTCTCGAGGCCTCAATCACGGCTCATCTTGAAAACAACCACTAGCAATGGCAGAACTGTGTAGGGCCTCGCCTCCCTCCAACTTTTTTATAATTTATTATTAATTTTATATTTACAAGTATTTGTAAAATGTATAATAAAATAATTTTTTAATTTTATAAAAATTACTTTATTTATTTTTTATTTTATTAGTATTTCATAATGTATGATGAAATTATCTATAATTATTTTACATTTTAAATAATAGCATCAATTTTATTGAATCCATTTTATTAATATAAGAGTTACATGTCACCTTTTTTTTTTTTTAATTTTAAAAACCAAATAGTGTGTATACTTTTTTGAGTAATAATGCTAGAGAACTTACAATTTCACCTTTAAATTATAGGCACTCGGTTCATAAATTCAAATTATAATTTTGTAAAGCGAGAGGATCAGGCGCTCAATCAGTTTGTCCAAAAGGACAAATTCAACTAAAATGACTAAAATATCCTTCGTATATATATGTATATATATAGTATTGTATGTCCCAAAACCTTAACAGTCTCACTCCTCTCTCTCTCACTTTCTCTTCTCTACCTCTCTCTGTCGCAGACCGCCTCCTCTCTCTCTTTCGTCATTGCGTTTCTTCGCTGCCGTTCTCTCTCTCTCTCTCTCTCTCTCTCTCTCTCTCTCTCTTCTCCGTTGATCATCGCCGTTGCCATCGCCGCCTCTAACTGAATCCATCACCGCCTTCACTAGATCTGAACCACATCTTTCCGTCGCCCCATCGCCACCAGGTCAAATCTGCGACGTAGAGAGAGAGAGAGAGAGAGAACGGTAACGACATCAGATCGACGGTGAAGCTTTAAAGAGAGAGAACCATGTGAGAGAACGACTCCTTTCCTAACTCACTTTATAACTATATATATATGTATGTGATCTGTGTGCTTCTTTTTTTTTCATTTGTTCAAGAAATGTTGCTCCAGGTTTGAGCGTGCAAAAGGCTGTAGTTGTAGTTGAAGGTTTGACCTTTTGTTTAGATTTACATTTCCATATATCAGTATTAAAAAAAAGTAATTGCATTTGATTTTTATGTTTCTCAAACTATTTGATTAGATCTGAACTTGTAGACTTGGTTGTATTTATTTGTTGAGTTTCTTCACCAAAAAAAAAAAAAAAAAATGTATATGTATATGTATATGTACGTGTTTTCATATTACCAAACCAAGCCAAGCCCTAATCCCATTAAATGGGGTCCGCCACTTAAATCCTTCTTCTCCACGCAGCTCTATTAAAGGCCATTTCGTTAATCAAATTAAGTATGTTCATCTCTCTATTTACTATGCTAGCCAACGTCAATCTAGGTCTATCCCGTCCCTTAACATTTCTATTTACCGTCACTACATCGCATCTCTTCACTATTGCTTCTGTTAGTCTCCGTTGAATATCACCAAACCATCTGAATCTATTCTCTTTCAACTTATCTTTTATCAGTGCTACTCCTATCCATTCCCGAATATATTCATTCTTAATTTTGTCCTTTCTAGTTTTGCCATGCATCCACCTTAGCATCCTCATCTCAGTAACACTCATCTTATCTACATGTTATTTCTTGGTTGTCCAACACTTCGTTCCATACAATATCTCTAGTTTAATAGCTATTTTATAGAACTTTTATTTTGGTCTAATGGGTACTCGTTTATCGCACAATATCCTAGATGCACTTGTCCACTTAAGCTACCCCACCTTCATTCTATGGACCATATCTGCATTAGTCTCCCCCACCGTTATGATAATCAACCCTAAAAAACGAAAATGTTCACTCTTATGTAATTCTTGGTTCTCAATCTTCATTTCTCCTCTACTTTTATTGTTACTGTTACTAAATTTACACTTCATGTATTCTGTCTTAGTTCTGCTTATCCGAAATCCTTTAGATTCAAGTGATTCTCTCAAAATCAACAACTTTATGTTAATTCTTTCTCTAGTCTCATCCACTAACGCGATATCATTTGCAAAAAGCATACACCACGGCACATCATCCTGAATATTTATAGCATTTCTAGTTTTGACCTGACCTATTTGATGTTTTGGATCTGGGTTTCATTGTCTTATACCATTGTTCAAGTCTTGCTGCCCTTTACTTCTCTTTGAGTTTGGCTTTTGAGATGTATTGGTTGTGTTTAGAATAGGTTGGTGGCATGTTTTTTTCAAACGTTTGTTGTCTAGAATTTTATTCCTTCACTCCAGCGTCACTTCTTGTGCTCGAGTTGTCTTTGTGAACTCTTAGTACTTTTTTAGGTTTGAAAAACTACTGAAAAATAGTATTCTTCGCTCGAGCGAAACTTCTTGCGCTCGAGCGATGTTGACTCGAGCGACCTTTATTACGCTCGAGCGTTGGTCTTTTGTCTGTAAAACTACTGGAAGTTTGTATTTTATGCTCGAGCATCAACTTCTTTCACTCGAGTGGTCACATCTTCTGTGTCTGAACGCTCTAGCGACACTTCTTACGTTCGAGCAATCTTCGCTTATATCAGTCCGTAAAAGTCACCTTTTACATCACTTTTTCATCTCTCTCTCTCTCTAAACATTTCAAAACCCTAAGTTGAGACTCCCTCTCTCTAAAACTCACATTCTCTTTACAAATACACCTAGATCTGTCGAGTTCTTCACTTGTGTCCCTTTGTTAAAAAAGTAAAGCTCGGCGAGGGCTTCATTCTAACCGAAACAAAGTTGATTTTTGGCATCTTTAGGTTTCCCTCACTCTCTCTCTCTCTCTCTCTCTCTCTCTCTCTCTCTCTCTCCCTCTCGTGTTCTAGTTTGAGGTAGGGATACTTTCCATATTTTTTATGAGTTTTAACTTAGTTATTTGTTATTTCTAAACAATATTAAGATTTTGGAAGATTTGGAACAATCTAGGGTTTTGGGTAAAAAAAAAAAAATCAAAAGAGTGGTTTTCAAATGGATCCTTGAAAATGATTTTGATATGAAAGAAAGTGTTGAGTTGGGAACAAATAGTTGATTTTGATATTTAGGATTGATTATGGAAAGGAAATGGATTTTGCCCTAAATGCCTCAAATGTTGATTTTATATAAATTATAAGATTGATATTGAAATTGTAAAATTGGATTGATGTTGATAAGGATGGTGGAGTTAGATATGTATTATCACTTACCTCTTGAAAATCTGGAGAGTTTATCTTTATTGATAATTTTTTATCTGTTTAGAAATATCTGTTTTGGGCTACCGGTAGAGGATGGCTATGAGTGTTGTAGAAATTGCATGTGAATTAGGAGAATTGAAACTATTTTTCTCATTCATTTGCATTGAGCATTATCTCACGCTTTAACATTGGAAATGTTTATCGTTTTGAGAAAAATGGGTGAATCTGGGAAAAACATGTATTGGAATGTTGAATTAAGTTGACCTGAGTGTCCACGGTGAAAGTCCTAAAAAATATACATGGGTGCCGATTTCGCGGACGAAATTTTCGTAAAATGGCAATAGTAGTGCTTGTATAGCCTATGTTTACATGGGTCACAGTTTACGGTTTTCTCCAGAAAATGTTTTCGAGAAAGGTTGTATTGTTTTGGAATTCCCAGAGTGTGATTCACTGTCCTATTTTCTATTGTAAGGGAAATGACTTATGAACCATGATATTAACTTGGCATTGCATGGTTTTAGAAAGAGACATAAAATGTATTGACACGAGTATTGGATATGCATTCACCTTATATCTTTGTTAAGATTCATACACTGTGATGGATTATTTCTAATGGGCTTTGGCTCACCCTATGTGGAAAAAACATTTCAGGTGTTGATGATATGCCTCCGCCAATGTAATAACTTGGGAGGTCTTGGAGTGAGAGCTTCTTTTGTGTATTTACTGTATTTACTTTTGTACAAGCCAAGGGCTTTAACTGCATTGGACTTAAGTCCACTTTTGTTGTAACCAAGCATCGTCTTGGAAAGATGTAAGCCTTTAGGGAATTTCTTATTTGTCTAACTTTCATCTTTTCTTTCTATTATATCACTCTTTTGTAAAGCTTAATTGTAAATCACTGAAAGATAACTACTTTGTCATTGTGATCACTTTTTGATATTGAGTATGGGTTATAGTAATTATTTCGGGGCGTTACAATATTTCTCGTCAACTCATCCATAACTAAAGCAAAAAGATAAAGACTTAAGATAGATCCTTGGTATAACTCTACAGTAATTGGAAATTCACTCGTCTCTCTAGCAGGCGATCTAATTGTGGTCAC
The DNA here is from genome assembly GCF_055761805.1 of Camellia sinensis. Taxonomy (NCBI): domain Eukaryota; kingdom Viridiplantae; phylum Streptophyta; class Magnoliopsida; order Ericales; family Theaceae; genus Camellia; species Camellia sinensis. The sequence goes on from NC_138962.1 coordinate 108,704,524, forward strand.
CACCCCTTCAGACATTTCCCTAATCACATCAATATAACCTTTTGTCACTCATTTCTTCTCTAAAACCCACCAGATTATATTCCGAAGCACTCTATCATATGTTTTCTCAAGATTGATAAACATCATATGAATGCCTCTCTTCTTTTCTTTATAGTTTTCTATTACTCTCCTCAAAAGATAGATTGCTTCTATTGTTGACTTACTAGGCATAAATCCAAATTGATTCTCTGACACATCTGTTATATCTCGCAATTGACGTTCTATCATCCTCTTCCATACTTTCATTATATGACGCATTAGCTTAATTCCTATATAGTTGTTTCAATTCTAAACATCTCCTTTTATTCTTATAGATTGGCACTAAAATACTCTTTCCCACTCATCTAGCATATTCTTAGTCAATAAAATCTTACTAAACAACCTAGTCAACCAAGCAACCCCCTTCTTGCCCTAACACTCCCAAGCTGCAATAGAGATATCTTCTTAAGTGCAATCACCACTTCAAAGTGCCTAATTCTGCGATAGAACCTATAGTCTTGGTTTCCTTATTACTGACTATTTCCTTCCCTATTAACGTACCTCCATATTCCTCGTTTAACAGTTTCTCAAAATAGTTCTTCCATCTCTCCTTAATCTCTTCATCCTTTACTAATACCTTAGAATTCTCACTCTTGATGCACCTAACTTGATTAAAATCTCTTGTTTTCCTCTCATTTATCTTAGCAAGTATGTATTTTCATATATATATATATATATATGTGTGTGTGTGTGTGTGTGTGTGTGTGTGTGTGTGTGATATGTGTTTCTATTTGGTAAATTTCTTGGTTATTTCTGGAATTTCTAGATCTAGATGTGATGTGGTTGAAGATGAAGATTCAACAGATTTGTTCAAAATGCTCAGATTTGTTCATCTTCATTTTTTTTAATAGATAATATTTTTTTCACAAACACTTAGTATTTGTTTTGACACCCTCTAATCAGTAGAGTGTTTTGCTCTCTTTTTTTTTTTTTTTTTTGGCTTAGATGCACTAGGCTCAGATCTATATTTTTTTTCCCCCCCTTGACTCAAATGTGGTGTTGTTCTTGTTGATGATGATGTCATGATAATGAACAGATAAAACACAAATTTGAAGAGTTAAAAAAATTAAACAGTTAAAATGATGATGAAACAAATAAATTTTCAACAATAGAAATAAACTTTCAATAGATAGATTCGTTATTGTTGTTGAATTTGAATTTTATTTTTTTTGCTTTCTATTATGTTATTCTCTCTTTTTGGTCATAAAAAAATAAAGGAACAAAGGAGTTTGATCTGAAAGATTGAACATATTGTGGCTTTGAATTTCTTTGTTGTCGTCGTCATCATCGTCGTCACTATTGTTATTGTTGTTGCACATATGTGTAATAGTTTGAACAGATAAATTGCAACAGACTAATTTTTTCAACAAATAATTTCAACTGATGGATTTTTTGAAAAAGAATTTCAACAGATGGATTTACTAGCTTCTAGAGTTTGGATCTGCTTGTTCTTGTTCGTTTTCTCTCCAAGGTTCTTGTACAGTTAATAATTATATAGATATAAAAATTTATACAGATAAAATTTGGATAGAAAATTTGTACAGATAAAATTTGGACAGATAAAATTTCTGTAGAAAAAATTTGAACAGATAGAAAAAAAAATTAAATAGATAGAAAATAATTTGAACAGATAGATGAAAATTTCGAGCAGATAAAAAATAATTTAAACAGATAGTTAGAAAATGTCAACAAATAAATTAAGGGCTAAAATTAGAAACAAAATATCCTTTAAAACAAGTAAAAGAACCTCTCACCAAACTATTTGACAAATGGTGGACCATTCACTAATAAAAAAAATACACTGGACCTAATACTTTAGACACCCTCTAAATTGGATTTATCACCAATTTTCTCTTAAATTATTTATCCACACTGGCATAGCAGGGTTGGGTCTTAATTGATTAATTTATAAACTAGCTTAAAATAGTAATTTAATCAATTATAGATTGAGATCTAATCAATAGTTTAAAGCTAAAAAAATTGCACAACACACGCACACACAAAATAAATTTTTTTAAAAAATACTATTTGTTAGATTTATTTAGTTTTTTTTTAAATACTTATTATGCAACATTTATATAAGAAATTATGTTCAATTGGTAATGTACTAAAATTAATTCTACATTTTTTTATGTATATACATTGGCCCTCGCTAACAAAATTTCTAATTTCGTCCCTCATCTCTAGTAAGAGATTTCTATCTATCCACCAAAGATATTTTTGTTTCAAAATAACCAAAAATTACTGTGAAACCACATGTGAAGTAAAATTTAGTGAAACAAATTGGTGGAGAAAATTTCTTTTTTATCCCTATATTTTGCTTCAATTTTCAATTACACCCTCAGATTTTGAATAATTTCAATTTTACCCTCTAAGTTTTTAAAATTGTATGAATTTTGCCCTTGTCGTCACATTTCAAACGGACAAAATTAAAAAAAAATATACATTTTGGCCCCAAATTTCAAAAGAAAGATGCAGACTCATCCTCTCCTACCAGCAAACAACTGCCACCAACCACCACTTCAAACCCTTCTATCTCCTTCATCATAACTCTGTTTCGCCTCATTTTTACGTCATTGGATTCACCTCACGCCCTAGTATTCGTATCATCTCTCACGTGTCTCGTTCTTCCTCTTTTTCCATGCCATTAGAGCTCCGAAAGTTGATAAAAAAATAATAATAATAAGACTTTACTTCTCGTTTCTAACTTTTCTTCGAGCCACCTTTCAGATTTCATATCTTTCCCGATTATTGACAGTTCTACTTCATTCTTTTTCCATTCTCTTCACCTCATTTCCTATTTCGTTCTACACTACTTCATTTTCTCACTTCTTTGTGTACTGGGCAGTTTTGGTATGCCGAAATTTATCCGAAAACTAACTTCAAAAATTCCAAAACATTTATCTTTTGTTTCTTTCTCCTCATTCTTCTTCACTTATAACCTAATGTGGGGCATAGTTCTAGGTGGTAACAGATGTGGTAATGGTGGTTGTGGTGGTTCGACGATGGCGGCAGAGCTCGCGGTGATGGTAGTCGTGGAGTAGGGTGGCGGTAATGGTGATTCTCATGGTGGAGATAATGGAGTTCGGTGGCGGTGAAGTTGGTGGTTCAGGTAGTGATGTTGGTGAAGTTGATGAAGAGATGTTTAAATAGGAGCAACAACTTTTGTCTTCTGTAGCTCTATAACCAATTCTCTCTCTCTCTCTAAAATCTCTCTTCCCTAATCTTTCTCTCTCTCTCTCTCTCTATATATATATATATATATATCTATATGTACAATTGATTCTCTTGAATTTGTTGTTGTTATTGTAGTGTGAATTGCAATAGCGGTGACGGATTTGTGGGGATCGATGGATGAGTTCTTGAAACAGTGCGAACAGTCCGATGACTGCCTACGGTGCCCTCAGATCATTTCTCGAGAGGCTCCAAAATCCGAAAACCTGAGTCGAAGCTTGGATCTTTCTTTCGAATCTCCAGAAATGGTTCGACATCGAGGAAGCCTCTAAGCAATGCCACGACATCTTTCTTAAGCAATATGAAGGTCTCTTTCAATCTAATTTCTCAATTTTCTCATAATCATATGTGTGTGCGTGTGTGTGTATGTGTGTGTGTATTTCATAATCATCCATGAAATTTAGGATGGATCATTAGATTTTGAAAAGAAAAAAATGGTTAAGAAATAAAAATGGGATGTTTAAATATTAGAAATGGCATATCATCTCTTCATCAGCTTCATCAACTTCACCAACATCACCACCAGAACCACCAATTTCACAACCAGCGAACTCTATTACCGCCACTATGACCATTACCATGACCACCACTTCACAATACCAAACCCACCTCCCTCACAACCAAGTTTCATTACCACTACCATCAAGCTCTACGACCACCATCACTGCAAGCTTCGCCGCCGTCATTAAACTGCCACCACCACCATCATCAGCTCTGATACCACCTAGAACCATGCTCCACATCATGTAATAAGTGATGATGAAGAAGAAGAAGAAGAAGAAGAAGAAGAATGAGGAATATGAAGGAGAAAGAAACAAAATACGAATGTTTCAGAATTTTTGAAGTTAGTTTTTGGACAACTTTCGACAGACCAAAACCACTCATTACACGAAGAAGTGAGAAAGCGAGGTAGTGTATAACAGAGTAGGAAGCGAGGTGAAGAGAATGGCAAAAAAATGAAGTAGAACCGTCAAGACTAAAAAAAAAATTCAAAAATGAGAAGAAAAGTCTTATTTTTTTTATCCAACTTTCGGAGTTTCAACGACATGCAAAAAGAGGAAGAATGAGATATGTGAAAGGTAATACGAAAACTAGGCCGCGAGGTGAATCCAATGACATAAAACTTAGGCGAAACAGAATTATGACAAAGGAGATAAAAGGGCTTGAAGTGATAATTGGTGGCAGTGGTTTGCTAGTAGGAGAGGATAGGTCCGCATCTTTCTTTTGAAATTTGAAGTCAAAATGTAATTTTTTAAACTTTTTCCGTTTTAAATGTGACGATAAAAACAAAATTGATACGATTTCAAAAATTTTGAAGATAAATTAAAATTATTTGAAAGCTAAAAGTGTAAAAATCGAGACAAAGTATAAAAGTAAAAATAAATTTTTCTCCAAATTGGTGATATATAACAACTCCTTTATGTTTTAGAAAACTCAAAAAAACAAAAAGAGCAAAATGTTTCTTTCTTATTGGCTACCACCTTCTACCATCCGCAATCATCGTTCAGCTCTGGCACCCCTCCAATAACATCCAATAATATTTTGCTACCATGGAATTGGAATAAGATCACGGGATTATTTTATATTTGCGTGCTACACAAAATGGATAAGGATGAATTATAAATAAATATAAATTATCTTTATTATTTTAAAAATTATATCTCACCACTTGGAATTTCTAATTGTATAATAAATAGTCTATTTTACTAATAAATTATCGAGTCAATTGAAAAATTTTAACGATGTCAAAAATTTATTTTAATTAATAATTTAGATAATTTAATTATTATATAGGAAAGCAGTTAGAAATTTTATCTTTTTATTAATTATGTTAAATAAAAAATAATAACAATAGAGTATTTGTAATTTTTCAAATCACAAGGAGAAATTTATAATTTAAACAAATTTCAAAAAATCTATTTGTAATTTACCAAATAAATAATTATCCAAAATACAGCTTTGTTTGTGCACTATTTTTTTTTTTTTATTCTTGGAGATGATCCATGTGAATGCCCAAACTATCTTGGAAAACAAATGAAACTGTGAAATGTATGTTACAAAAATGGGAGAGGTTGTGACAGTCTTACAATCAAATGAGGAACAAGAAGCTTCAAAGTTTTCTTTTATTTATTTTTTTATAATATAAAAGTCAAAATTTTAAATTGATAGGTCTACCAAATTGTAGATTAAATAATCACTACGGATCAAAAGTTCCATGGTAGTATCTGAGGTCCATCCATTGGTGAGTAGCGCAAAATTGACATAAAACTCATGTCATGTTGTGCATTCCCACATTCCATATATTTAATTATCTTAATAATTGCCAATTCATGAATTCTCACCCAAAAAAAATGTAGACAAATTACACGTTAATGTTGTACCAACTTGTTTATGGTATAATTAATTTCGTGTTACCTTATGATAAATTTAAGATACATAGCATAAGTTATCAATTTTCAAATCATCTAGTTTGACTTGCATTATTTGATTCCAAAGCTCAAAAAAATTACAAAAAATAAAGAATTTGAGATTGACAACAAAACCAAAGCGCTTATTTAATAATTAGGACGCTCTAAGTTGGAAGAAAAATAAACTTGGAATGGGATGGAAAAACATCACTTTCATGATCACAATGGGCAATATTCCATATTATTATATGCACGAAGGGTACATGCTTTTCTTTGTACCTATTCTCTTTTTCAGTGGATTGAATTAGAAAATCACAACAAAACCCCATGAAAATGACAGATAATGGGCTTAGGAATGGCAACGGGCGGGGCAGAGGCGGGGATTACACTCTCCGTCCTCGATCCCCAAAGGTATCACCGTCCCCATCCCCGATTCTTGGCGAAGAACCCATCACCCCCTCACCCCGCCCCCTAACGGGGATCGGGTTTCCCCGACTCCGAAAAATTCCCGACCTTTTTTTTTTTTTTTGAATTTTGCATATTCCATTTTATTTCCTTTTTTTTAGGCAAATAAAAATAATATATATAAAAGCATAATCCAGCAATGTCTAAACAAAAACATTCAAACACCCACACCACACCAAAAAAAAAAAAAAAAAAATCCAAACAACACGTGAACTTAAACCCTGAAATGAGTCAAAAAAATCCCTAGAAAAACACATACACACACACACACACACACATATATATATATATAGAGGGGTATAATAGTAATTTCAATTCGTGGCGGAAACAGAGACGAGCTGAGGTTGGGGCCGGGGTGAGGGAACCTATTACCGTCCCTGGCTCGAAAGTTATCGGGGATTCATTTCCGAATACCATCCCTGGCGTGTCGGGGGTATTTTTCGAGAAAAAACTGTTATAATCGGAGTCGGGGGAGTGGTTCCCTGTCGGATCAGGTTCAAATTGCCATCCCTAAATGGGCTGTTTTATGTGAGTTGTTGATTTAGGGATGATTTGGCAACAAAGCAAATAAATAGCTTATTTATTCATTTGTTATAAGTTGTCACATTATTTCTTTATTTTTTTGCATATCTTTTCGTAAAAAATTAATAAGTCAAAAAATAAATCAATCCCAAACCACCCCGTGTTTAGGTTATATTTTGGGCAAAGACTATGATAGATACCCCTCAAAAGGTGTGTACTATATGTACATTATAACTAAAGAATAAAATTATATAATTTTATACTTTCTGAATCATAACTAAGAAAAAAAAGTCATAATCAAATATCACATGTGATATAACCAAAAATCTCATGATCACTACAAAAAGCAAGACTTTTAGCGACAGATAAAAAGTGTTGCTAAAAGTAAAAAATTCGTCGCAAAAAGTATTAGTGACGGATGGACTAGATATGAGGCATGGCAAAAAAAAGGCATGCCGAACATTCGATTTTATTGATTTTTGGCGATAATTATTTTTCTATCACAAAAACTTAGAGAGATTTATTTTTCTGTCGCAAAAAACCCACTATTTCCGTCGTAAATAGTTTCGTGTTTTTTACCCATTTTGTAGTAGTATGAGTCATAACTAAAATAATCTCATAATTAAAGAAAAAAATTATCATAAATAAAAAAAAGTGACATAAATAAGGGTGAATATAATAATAATAAAAAAAAAGGTAAAATGTAACACAACCTTAAGAATTGACCAATTAAAACTCAATCTCATTAAAACTCAATCTCATGACACGTTGTTGGGGAAAAATATAAAGATGATTACTCATTAATTAATACTTGGAGGTCGAATGAGTTGATAAAATGATCTAAAGTTTGAAGCGAGTTATGAAACATGTGCGCATTACATCCCCTTTTTTGTTTAGTGAATATACAATTAGCTGTTGATAAACCTTGTCAAATTAATTAAATGTGCAAAAGTAACTTTAAACTTGTTTAATAAATAATCTAAGTTTAAATTTTAAAAGAATAAATAAATAAATAGTTTAAGTAAAAGCCATACTTTCTCCACCAAACCCCATATATATTGTGGGGCGTATTTTTTAGTGGGACCATGTAGGTGCAAGATCTGATTTATGTGATACAATGATGTGGTGTCATGTGACAGTATAATATTGGTTAAGGTTGTGACATTGGTCAAACCCTAGTCAAGTATGACTCTTAGGTGATGAAATCCAATGGAAATATGACTCCTAATACTGTGTTTGGTTGAGGGATTTGAGGAGAGATTTGGAAAGAAAAATGAAAAAAGTAGGTAAAATGTGAATAAAACATACTTATATTTCACTTAGTTTCACACATCTTTTTCATTTTTCTTTCTAAATCTCTGCTCAAATCTCCCAACCAAATACAACGTAAATGAATTGGTTAAGAATGAGATTCTTGAAGAGATTGAACCCAACCCACTTAAAAAGAGAAATTCTATATACTTGTTAGGCAAGTCGAGTCCTACATGGAGGAGGAAAGTAAGGATGAGGCTGGGCAAGCACACCTCAATGGGTTACACATTATTATCTATGTTCTCATAATTAATTATAATTTTTAATATTTATACTATTGAGTATTGTCTAGAAATTAGCGCATATATATATATATATATATTTATTAGAAATAAAAAATAACAATGTCCATGATCAATTATTTGGGCAAGAGAAGCTTTGGTGGCCGTTAATCCCTTTGATCTTCTAGAGGGAAGCAGAGCATAACGAAACTAGTCAGCATGCATTGAGGACAGTGAATTAACAATTTTATTATTGTGTAATTAACTTTTTTATTAATTCTATTATACGTATTGAAAAATTATACAATAGTCTCGGGTTACACTTTTACTCCATTGAGACATTTTGAAAATTGATGATTGATAGAGAAGTGATTCACAACAAATAATTTTCATGATAATTAAAATGAAAGGGCTTATGTGATTTATTTTTATTATTATTGTTTAAATAATAATAACAATAAATGACCAAACGGTTGATTGGTAATTTGGCATCTCCTAATTTTTGTACAAGGAGTGCTGCTGTAATTGTACCTACCTTTCTCTTTAGACTGCTCTACGACTATGTAAATTTTTACTACAATTTTATCTTAATCATAAAGTTCAATTCTACATGTGTCCCAATTTTTCAAACCATTACTAGTTCTATATAACTCCAGTCACCACCTGCCACCACCACCTTCGCCTTGCCCCAGTCATTGACGAAACTAGGATTTTGGCTCAGATAAGCACCATTAAATTGAAATCTTAACAAAAATTACAATCCAACTTAACGCAAATTTTGTGGTAAAAATAAAAATTATTAGAATGCAAAAGTTATATTTTGGTATAAGCAACCGATCATAATCTTTTTTTTTTAATTTGATTTTATGTTGGATGATCATATGGTTCAAAAAATAATATGCCTCATAAATAGGAAAACAAAATTATATCAAGTTGTACACACGAAAATAGATGTAGATAGGAATAGAAGCGGGAAAAAAAAATTTGAGGAGTAATGCTAGAGATCCTAAAAGATTTATTAAATTTCTACCAAATATCTCTTGTGGGACCAGCATGGGACCCACATGGTGTGAGTCCTACCAAATGTCTCACATGGGTATGGGACCAGCATGTGTGGTTCCACACCTGTGTGAGACATTTAGTAAGAATTTTGATAAATCTTTTGGAGTCTCTAGTATTCTTCAAAATTGAGAGAGAATGTGAAAAAATAATACAAAGAGATTGCTATATATCATCTTCTTCTTTTTTTCGAGCAGTTTTGAATCACTAAATTATATGGTAATATATTATTAATTGTCATTGATTGTCTAATAATTATCTCTAAATAAATAAACTAATTTTGAGTATTCATATAAGAGGAGATACAAAAATAAAAAAATAAAAAAAAGTCACCCATAGCATTGTTCTCATATAAAATTTATAAATAAAAAAATAGCATAATTAAACATTTAAAATGACAAATTAAACAATTTTGACATAAATAAATGCCTTTTACAAATGCCTTCTTCAAAACACCTACTGCTGTAGCTTTCAAATGAAAAGTTTGTTTGGATTAAGGACTTGAGAAGAGATTTGTCAAGAAAAAAGTTTTTTTTTTTTACTCTTTTTTTTCTCTTTACCAATCCCTCCTCAAACCTATGATCTGAACATAGCCTGAGTCTTAATTTAGTATTCTTTTTTGTCTCTCAACCAAAGTTTTGAATCGGAGAAAAGTTGAGAAAGCTTTTGATTTTTCATTCAAAAATTACAGCCACACTGCATCAACAATAATAATACAATAAAAGTCAGAATTACCAGAATTTTGTTGTGAACTTCCTGCTCTTTCTTTCCATTTATTGTGACCATCATTCTGATTTTGACATCAATAAACGCCTTCTTCGATTTTGACTCAAAAGTGATGTTCCTTATCTCTGAGATGTCAAGTTCAGAGTTGGACTGAAATGCCTACTTCATTGATTGAAATCATAACCTGTCAAGTCTCTGCTTATGTCCTTGGAGCTATGGTTTATATGCAACAATCACAGACAAAAGGATTGTGCTTGAATGGATGTATGTGAAAGATGGAGAGCTAATCAAACACTCCTGAGTGGTTCATGATTGATTTGGGCATTCATTCTCTCAACAAAACAATTTATTACACATTATCAATTTGCTTTAGTCTATTTTACATGCAAGCAGGAGAAATTAACAGAAAAACTGCAATGAAGTATGGAATGTAAATGTTGTTTTAAAATTAGATATGTCTAATGCTATTTGTTTTTGGCTGGTGAATATTCATGAAATTGCCAAAACAGGATGCCAATATAGTAAGCAAAGAATTAATGTGAAGGCTCCTGAATTGATCATTCAATTTCAATGAATTAATCAGAGACACTAATATAGTAATTACATTACATCATTCAACATTCATTGTCAAAACTTACTTTGATTGAATAGGTTGAATCAAGAAACAAGGATTGGATCCCCATATGAAAATTTCACACCACTAAACCTAACAGAGGAAGGCATCCAGCAAGGCACCATTTTCGCGATCAAAGTCACATCTTCTTTTGGCAATTCAAGCTGTTTTACCATCTCCCAAGCTATTGAGAGAGTCGTATCCGCATCAAGATTAAACACAAACTCAATATTCGTCACCTGACCACTACACTTGTCAGCAATGTGCAACATTAATGAAATGGAGTTTCCATCTGCTCTTTCCCCTCTGAATCTGAATTCACTTTTGTTGTGACCATCATTCTGATATTGACATCAACAAATGCCTTCTTCGATTTTGGCTCAAAAGTGCCGTTTCTTATCTCTGAGATGTCGAGTTCAGAGTTGGACTGAATGCTTATTTCATTGATTGAGATTATAACCTGTTAAGTCTCTTCTTATGTCCTTGAAACTATGGTTTATATGCAACAATCAGAGACACAAAAGGAATGTGCTTGAATGGACGTATTTGAATGATTTTAGAAGCAACGATGGAGAGCTAATCAAACACACCTGATTCTGAGGGATTCATGATTGATTTGGGCATTCATATTCTCTCAATAAAACAATTTATTACACATTATCAATTCGCCTTAGTCTACTATACGTGCAAGCAAGAGAAATTAACAGAAAAACTACAATGAAGTATGGAATGTAAATGCTGTTTTAAAATTAGATATGTCTAATGCTATTTGTTTTTGGCTGGTGAATATTCATGAAATTGCAAAAGCAGGATGCCAATATAGTAAGCAAAGAGTTAATGTGAAAGCTCCTGAAATGATCATTTAATTTCAATGTATTAATCAGAGATAGCAGTGTATTAATTACATCATTCAGTATTCATTCTCAAAACTTACTTTGCTTGAATAGATTGAATCAAGAAACAAGGATTGGATCCCCATATGAAAACTTCACACCACTAAACCTAACAGAGGAAGGCATCCAGCAAGGCACCATTTTCATGATCACGTTATCCATTAACTCCGCGATCAAACTCACATCTTCTTTCGGCAGTTCAAGCTGTTCCACCATCTCCCAAGCTATTGAGAGAGTCGAATCCGCATCAAGATTAAACACAAACTCAATTTTCGTCACCCGACCACTACACTTATCAGCAATGCGCAACATTAATGAAATGGAGTTTCCATCTGCTCTTTCCCCTCTCAATCTGAATTCACTTTTCTTGTTGGATATCTTAAATTCCAGAACAGAAACCAGATCAGGAGTGTCATTGACGAACGTTGTAAAAGCAGGTATTTCAAAGAATGGGTCTTTCAAGAGTTCCATTGTGGATGCTGAAAGAAGGCATTTGCCTATGAACTGCTTAACTTGTGTGTCCTTCACTTTGGCAAGCAGTGCTTGAGTTTTGCCATCACTATAACTGTATGGATATTCAGAAGTAACCAATTCGAGCATACACAATCCAAATGAATGTACATCAACAACAGGGCTATATTCTATTTGTTTCTCATGGAGCTCTGGGGGTTGCAACATTATAGTTGGTAACCCTATATACCCAATTTTAACTTGTCCAGTGTTTCCATTGACAAAAATATTTTGACAGGTCAAATCTCCATGAACAATAGGCGGATCACGAGTATGGAGATAGCACAAACCTTGAAGAATCTGCCGAGCCCAGTTTTTTATGGCGATGATGTCGACATTCCTGTGTTTCTGGCGGAACTGCCTCAAACTCCCAGAAGTGAATGACTCAGAAATCATGTTGATGGTTTTGGTTTGATGATCCACCCAATAGCTGCATGACTTGATGATGTTATTGTGCTTCAATGGCTTCAGCAACGTATTCAATCTGTGCATGTGTTCCTCGGATTGAAACGAATCATCAACGGTGACTTTGTTCCAAGTGACCTCCATTCCATCAACTAAATCAAAGCCTATATAGACAGTATTTCGTGGTCCTCTGTCCAATACTTCATTGTACCTCACATAACGACCACAAAAGGATTTTTCTGCAACTTCGTCGTCCTCAAAATCATTGGATTCATTCAATAACAAACCAGAACCAGAAGAACTCATCATGGCAACAGATTATAATAAGAAAACAAAAAACCCTTTTGATTATTTCAAAAAACCGAACAGATTAAGAGCGGTGGAGATATATGCAGAAGCAGATAACGAAAAGATTAAAGAGAAGAGGGAAATCGATGGGATGAAGAAATTGATAAATGGTAGTAAGGGCGGCTGAAGATAATCAGGTTATAGTATAGTATAGTATATATATAGTACGTAACTACTAGGAAACTCATTACTTGAAGAGCAGAACAGAGTAGACAAAGTTGGGTTGAGAAGTGTTTCTGTGCTACGATCTCTCTGACTAAGAAATTGATTCCTACTAGAAATAAAGGGCATCAAAACCTTTCCTTTCTCCACACGCGAGGTTTTTCATTCTGTTATCGCCTGCCTAGGTTTTTCATTCTGTTTGCCTAGGTTTGGTCATGATTGCATTGGTCCGGTTTTAGAAGAAATTAGGAACCGAATCTATGAACGTATATAACTGAATCAGAATTGAATCAAAAAAACTGGTTTGGTTTGATTCGATTCGATTGAATTCTATGGTCTAAGAAATTTGGAAAACTTATTCATAAGTCTCATACACAAAATTTAAAATTCATCTACTCCCAAAACAAAATATTTTTAACAATTAGTCTTACACATTTTTAATTGTTATTAAAAAAAATCTTTTTTTAAATTCTTTTTTACAGATGTTGCTACATCCCATCACCGTCAAACTTTTGTCAGACGGTCACCAGGAAGTCGTTGGAAAATTGTCAGAAGTTTGCCAGAGTGTTTTAAGTATCACTGGAAGTCGCCAGAATGTCCAGAGCATTCGCTGAACGTTAAAAACTTCATCGGAGACTCACCGAAATATCCAGAATATTGCTTGGAAAAAAAATGGAAAAATTAGAGGAAGAAAATAGCAAAATGAGTTAAAAATTGATAAAATAAAATAAAATAAAAAACATAACAATAAAAAACAACAACAATGTGAAAAAAAAACAAAAAAAAAAACATATGTTATTTTTCAATTTTTGTAGGGTTTAAACAAATAATTTTCAATATTGATCAAACTAAAAAGTATGCTTTGAAAATGTAAAATATTACAGTTTCAAAGGAAAAATCTATGAAACATTTATCCTTGTTAATCAAATTGAAATACATGTTATGAAACTACAAAAAAATTATAATTCTAAAGAATGTTATCAAACTGTAAAATTTTGCAATTTTAAAGTATGATTCATTTCAACACTAAAAAAATTGAAACTATAAAATTTTACAGTTTTCACCCCTTGTAACTAAAACTCGAAAACAACTTATTTAGAACTCGAAAATTTTCTCCATTTAAACAGGAAAAGAGAAGTGTGTAATAGAGAAAAGGTAGAAAAATTGAGAAATCGAAGGAGAGAGATAGATATAGAGAGAGTATTGTACTTTGGTAACTATTTTTGGTTTAAATCTAGCCAGATCTAATGTAGATCTACTCAGATTTGATTTAGATATACATCAGATTTGAGTAAATTTACTTATCTTTTTCGCCGGAAACTCACATCATTCGCCGTCGATGAGGGTGAAGTAAGGAGTTAGTGGTCGGTGATAGCCGGTGAAGTAAGAAAGAGAAAGAGAAGAAGCAAGACGTCAACGTCGGTCACCGATTGTTAGAAATCATGAAAAGAAAAAGAGACGAACGAAGGCAGAGAAGAAGAAAAACGTTACATGACTTTTGGATATAAACAAAAGGTTATGGGATTAAATAGACCACACAACTTTCAAAGAGGACTTGTTAATAATTGCCCTAGAAATTTTATATAACAAAAACTCTATATTTTTTTATAATACTATATAAATTAAAAATAATTAATTTAGTTAACCTGATAAGAGTTTATTAATTTCACCATCAAGATTAATATTCAAATCTTATTAATAACTTCTGTATTTATATTTTTGTATAAAAAAGTATTAAAAAAATAATCAACAAATTAGAACCAAGAACTAAACCAAGTTAGGCCGGATTGAATTAATTTATTGATTCTACCAATTTTTTTGAAACCCCTACTTGTGTTGGATGGTGGCGATGGGGGAGCTTCTATTTCTACACACAATTTTCACTCTATGCACACACTTAACGAAAAATATTCTTATAACAAATTTAACGTTAAACAAAATTACTAAACTATTGTAAAATGTATATTTAAAAACAATATCGTATAATTAGTTCAAAACTATAGAATTAGTTCTAAATTATTCATTACTCCAAAATTATTTACTCAATTTGCATCCCAAAATTATTCGAAAAATTTGGCTATGAACTCCCTTACCTTCCTTTTATTGTCAAAAGGACCAAGAAAACAATTATACTTTCAAAACCCCCTCTATAGCGATCCCGGTTTTTACCCCAACTTTCGTTGTATTCCAGACTTGGATTCTGTGATTGTATACAGTTATCTATGTCTTGTTTCCTTCCTTTAACTCTTTGTATTTGAGTTTTGGATTATGTTGGGCGTGTTTGGAACAGGTTAGTTGTTAGTTGGTCTAGAATATTGTTACCCAGATTTTGGCTTCTTCGCTCGAGCAAGGCTTCTTGCGCTTGAGCAAGCCTTGTGTAATCTGCTTCGTCGCTTGAGCGAGGCTTCTTGTGCTCGAGCGAAACTTGTGAAATTGTTTCTTCGCTCGAGCGAGACTTCTTGCGCTCGAGCGTGTGTCTATGTTGGTGGCAGACCTGAAGCTTTACATTCTACGCTCAAGCGATGCTTCTTGCGCTCGAGCGAGGCGACCTTTTTGTGTCTGGTTGCTCGAGTGAGAACTCCTTCGCTCGAGCGAGCCTGGTGTATATCAGTTTCTAGCAACGCCATTTTGCTTCATTTTTTGATCTCCTTTTCACTCAAAAACCCTAAATCTGCAGTTTCTCTCTCTAGAAGCCACCATCTCTCTTTGATTTCTACAAATCCATTGGGATTTAGGCCTAAGTTTTTCACCAAAGTTGGTTATCTCCACGAGGGCTTCGTTGGGTGCTGTGGAGATCGAGTTTTGACACCGTAAATTTTGGGGTTTCATCTCAATCTTTCTTCAAAACTTGAGGTAGGGATTTTCTTTGAATTATATATATATTTGCAAGATCTAGATGATTTTCAAAATCATCCTTTGTTAAGTTAAAAAAAAAAAAATTATTGTTGATTCAAAAAGATGAGTAATTTTTGAAAATGGGTTTATCTTCTAGTTCCTTTTAAAATAGAAATTTAGAGTTTTGACTATATTGATTGAAGAAAGACGATTTTGTTGAGATTCCTTCAAATATTTTGGGGATGAGTAGTTTTGGTGAGAAAACCTAAAAATTTAAGGGTTTTTAGAAAGATGTTGAAAATCTTTGGAAGATGTTGTTATATTTGTTTTGTGTGCCAAAATAAATGATGTTAGAAAAATTGTTTATTTATTTACATATAAATGATGTTTTCATGGAATATAGGAATTGTTGAGACTGCTTGAAATGTGGGAGTTATGTTATCCCTTGGATGAATTGAAATAAATGTATTTATTCATCTTGTGAAATTGTATTGAAAGAAGAAATGGAAATTTTGATCACAATGGAAATATTGTGTGGAAGAATTGAAAATGGATAAAATGTTGCATTGCATCAATTGATACATTGGCATATCAATTCATTGATAATGAAGAGCTTTGAAATTTGATTTGAAAACTTTGCATAGAGTAAAGAATGTTGAAAAACAAGTTTTCATGAATTGGTTTTGGGGTGAATACGGTGGTAAGCCTTGAAAGGTAGCGTAGAAGATAGGTGTCAAGCCTTCCAGTTAATACTAGTAAAAATGACAGATTATGGGTATCGAGCCTTGTAGTTGATACTGGTAAAAATGACGAATTGGTAATACTTATATAGTCTACTTGCAGACACAGACCTAGGGATTACTAGAGTTGTATTTACTGCCCCTTGAGTTAAATTGTTAAGCTTTGAACAAATAGGAAAATTGCATGGCATCATTGAGCGTGATGGTTTTCAAAGGATGAAGATGTGAATTATTTGTAAAAAGGCATGGCGTGGCATATGCATTCATCTCTTGAGATTTGTATAAAATGTATATACTTTGTGAAGGATTTCCTACTGGGCTATATGCTCATCCTGCGGGATTTTTGTGCAGGAAAAGACATGGTGAATCCGCCTAACTGAGGGCGTGGAAATGTGTATGTTGAGAGCACAAGGTTCTCGTTTGTTGTGATTCTATTTGTAAGCCAAGGGCTTTGTATGTGTGGGTTTGAATAACCGTTTTTGTGTAACCGGGCTTAAGCCTTGGAAACTTGTAAACTCTTGGGAGTATTTATTTGCTTCTTTACTTGTTGTCGGATTAATGTATTATTGCATGAGAAACTATTTACATTATGAAATGCAAGTGTGGGATTGTATGATTGGTTTTCCTTAAAAAAGAGCCATGATTATTGTATTGTCATTTGGGTATGAAAATTGGCTCGTTACACCTTCATAATTATAAAGTTTTGTATAAAGGACAAAATTTATTATTTAAATATTTTATCAAACTATTATACTCTCAACTAAATCTTCCCACCATCTCCGTCTACATCACTTTCTCTCTCTTCCTTTACCTTCACCTCTCTCTTCTCCTCCGCCGTAGCCACCGCCCCTTCCCTCTTGGCCCTCCACAGCCTCTCTATGTCCCTCATCTCCCTCACCATCTTCGCCGAAATTCTCTTCTCTACCGTTGTTGAGATCCGCGACACCCACTGGTTCTAGCTAAGATCCAAAACCCCTTTCCAATAGCTTCAATCGTCGTCGGCTTCTCGAGGATGATGACGATCTCACCTAGTTGTTTGCTTCTGTCAAACCTAGTTGAACCTAGTTGTTTGCTTATGTCGGCTTCATGTGCTTTATTTACATTTTATGTAACCATTATTCACATACAAGTCTGTATCATTATGTGCGTCATATGCGTTTTTCATTGTTTTTGTTGTAATTTTCTTTGTGTTTGTGTGTGTGTGTGTGTGTGTGTGTGAAATCAAATAATGGGAGAGATAGAGAGAGATTAATTGTTGTTTTTAATTGGTTTTTTATTTTTATTTTTTATTTGTTAATAGATGTAAGAGTAAAATTTGATTCTAGTTCGTTCATTTAGTATAAATTTTATTTTTTGTAACAGTAAAATTTTACTTTGGTTAAAAACATGTTGATTTGCTTAACGATATAAGATTTTACTTTGAATCATAGTAAATTTTACTCTGATTCAGAGTCAGATTGTACTTTTAGAATAAAATTTTACTCTGAATCATAGTAAATTTTACTCTAATTCAAAGTAAAAGTTTACTCTGAAATACACTGTGAGGATGACTTAATAGGAGAGTTGATAGATATGAGGGTAGTATAGTAAAAGAAACAAATCTTAAAATATTATGGGGTTTTGAAAGTACCTATATAATTCTTGTCCTTTCGAAAGACAAATTAGACAGTGAGGGGTCTATAACCAAATCTCTCAAATTATTTTGATAATTCGTTGTCCAAACCTTATGTGAAGATAAACTCAGGTGTAAATTTTTTAATAGAAGATATATATCATTATTTGGCCCGAAGGCTCATGACCTAGCCCAAACCTTCTTAGCTCAACGAGATTTTACTCCATCCAAGCTCATCGTTGGTCGACTAGGCTGGCCAAAATGAGCTTTGGGTTGAACATGGACCTAGGGTTTGAGGCTTCATCTACTTGTCATCCCAATTTGTTAGGTCAAAACAACCTGTCAACCTACCATTTGGTCCATGGAGAGGTGACATATCGGCTTGGCCCACAAGCCTAACAAAAAATATAAAAAATTTAGAGAATAATTTAAAAAAGAAAAAAAAACAAAAAAATATAGACCAATAAAGCCCGAGTTTTCTTATTAAAAAAAAAAAAAAAAACCACTTGGCTTAGCTTGTGAGTGGGCTTAGGCACCATTTTCGAGGGCCAAGCCAATGTCGACCCTTAATAAGAGAACTGACAGGAAAGATTTATGTTGCTATGTGAGGTCTACATTTTGGAAGCTTCTATTTCAACACCTTATATTTCTTTAATACACACAACCTAATTAGTTCAATCTCGAGGGCCAAGCCAATGTCGACCCTTAATAAGAGAACTGACAGGAAGGATTTATGTTGCTATGTGAGGTCTACATTTTGGAAGCTTCTATTTCAACACCTTATATTTCTTCAGTACACACCACCTGATTAGTTCATTTTATACTAAATTTGAATTTTTTAATCTATTATTTTTATTTTTATGTTCAATTCACACACTAATTTTCAATAAAGAAAATGCTGTAAATCCCAAATTTTCTACCAAATAAATTACTAAATGTCTCACATAGGTATGGGGTTCACAATGTCTCACATGGGTGTCGGGTTCACAAAATTGCGGACCCCACACTCATGTGAGACATTTGGTCATTCGTTTGGTAAAAAATTTGGTATCCCTATCATTACTCTACCCAAACTCTGTATCATCTCCAACTTTTAAATCCTAAACTTCTCTATCTGCCATAACTCTGTTGGACAATCTTCACTGTAATTAAATTAATTAATACTGTTTGGGTACTAAACGACAAATAGAATATAAAAGAAAAATAGAAAAGGAGAGAGAAAGTTTGACTACAAAAATCAAACTAGAAATAGAATTAAATAAATAAAAACAGATTTTATTTTGTTAGAAAAACAAAATTAAAAGCTGATTTAAATAAATAATAAAACAGAAAATAAATAAATAACTTACTTGATTAATGTGTTGAATATTATTCTGATCAAGTCCAGTGTTCGACACTGTCTCCTTAAGACAGATTCGTCCTCCCCATGGTGTTTTCAAAATATGGACGTCTATCTCCCAGGATTAAATGATCAACTACAAATAAATGCAGCACTACAATTTATTTGTTCAACGAACACACTAAGTATTTACACTCTTTCTCACAAAAATTAAATGCAGCAAAATGAATAATAAATTTGCAGATGAGAAGTATGAAATTTCTGAATCAAACATCAAATGAGGGCTGTCCTATTTATAGATGGATTGGTGGCTGCAGGTTTTGAATTAAACAGGTGCAAACCTGTTTGAACAGGTATGAAACCTGTTTGGTTTTGAATTAAACAGATTTAAATCTGTTGGGTTCAAAATTCAAACAGATAAAAACGGGAAGGGACCTGTTTGGGTGTACAGAAAAATCGGACCAGTTTATTTCCGAAATTAATTTGAATTCTGGATTTTATTTTGCAAAAAATAAAATTAAATTCAAATGTTTTTTACCCAAAAAGATAGGTATTGGGCCGGATATGCCCAACCTCACACCACGTACCCGCGCCCAAGCCCGGCGGCGCGCGTGTGGTGATTTTTAGGTCCAATGGGTCTAGCCCATTTTGCCCATAACCTCCCTCTCTAAAACACTTGGGTACCCCTTGGGGCACACCCCAAGTTCCAATCCCATGCCTTTATAAACCCATCAAAACTTCCCACCAAATCAATGTGGGACAAGCCTTATTCAAACCTTTAGGGATTTTCCACCAAAACTTCATTTCCATAGAGAACACTTTGGCTTCAATTTCCCATTCACTCGGTAATGGTTTTGAGCAACCAAATATACCACGTGAATCACAACGCAGTATAGAACGCGTTACCACTTTGACCCGCGAAAATCGACGCACGGGGCCCACCTAAAAAATAGACCAAACTTGGGAAAAAATTCTGGTTTTACCCAGAATTTTTCAACCATTTCCAACAAACCCTACCACCAACACGACCTCCATGTGAACCCACCACTGTTTCCTACCACCACAACACCTCATTCATTCTCTTCTGCCAACCGTAGCGACTTCCTTACCTATTCCATTCGCCTTCTATCTACTTTCGTTTAACCACCAATGGCATTCTTTCCAACAACTCTAATCTCTCTGCTACCATAATGACCTAATGTCTTCCCCCACCATTTTCTCACTCCCATAGCACCCTTTCTGCCACATTTTTATCATCTTGAAAACCTTAGTTTCTGTCTCACCACCTTAAAACCCTAAATCTAGGAAGAAAAAGATGAAGATGAGAAAGAAGATGGGTATGAGAGAGAGAGAGAGAGAGAGATTGGGTAAAGATGACGAGGAATGGAAGGGGGCTAGGGAGGTGGTAGTGGAGGATGGCAGGGGGTTCATGGCGGTGTTGTAGGTTATGCTAATGGCTAATGGTGTGTTAATGAGTATTCACACTTTCATCTTTTATTTTACATGGGGAAATTTCATCTCAGTGCATGTTTAGAAAAATATTTTTAAGTTAATGATAAACTTTACAAATATTAAAAAGTAAAATTATAAATTTGTTCATAACTTTATAATTAATTTTTGAAAATTTCTCTTAAAATAATGGGGAATTTGATCAAAACCTCATCGTAATAAAACTTTAATGCATTAATGACAAGTACAAAATGTTTTCCTTGAACAGTGTGGCACACACTACTATTACCAAAATATTCTTAGTGAGTAATTTAATATTTTAAACTTTAAAATGATATAACTTTTTATCTAGATAATAAAATTATTATTTTTAAAATCCTCTTATCAAGATCTATCAAATAAGATCTAGGTTGATTATAAAATTCCTTAAAACAAAAATTACCATTGAAATTTACGTTAACAATAAAATTTTATTTTGTTTCATTTCGTATAATTTCACTGTGATTCACAATAAAGTTTGTATAACAGAAGAAATAACTCAAGAGCACACTACTAGAGTAAAATTTTACTGTCACTCTTGAACAAGATATCGGCCACAAAAAAAAAAGGAAAAAAGAAAGTACATATTAAAAGAACAACCGCAACAACCAGAGATGAAATTTTACTTTAATACTTACAAACTAGTAAACAAACACCATTAAGAATCACATATAACAAAAACAAATCTAAAGGAAATCCAATTCATTATACAATTATCCTAATCACACACTTTATATTTCTAACAAAAATCCACCACATCATACATATCAGTATAATCTTGTGACTAATTAACAAACTTCCCATAATTAACAACCGGTCTCGTCAAGCCCTACCAACATAATTTACTGAGTGTTACTCCGGAAGAAAATCTAGAACTTATCTCAAAGTGCCACGTTTTACCAGTGGCTAGCTCTAACGAAAGTAGAATCTTCACATAGCCCAACAGTCCACACGCTTTACCGGGCAAAAAGCGTAAGGAAAGCGGAAACTCTATCAATGCACCACACTTTACCGGTCACAAGCAATAAGGAAACGGACCCTCTTTATGACACTTTCATCCATTGACTCATTTGGTTACCACATCATTCTAAGTTATGAAATTAAATCAACACCACATAATACATAACCTATTCTACAATAATTAATACCATCCTCCACTAATGGCTAAGGACATAACCTCTACAAATGAAAGAACCAATATTTCTTATAACGACACAATGTGATTATCATTCCCATATCATCAATAATTACAACATAAACGAAATTAATAAAAATCATTTAACTCTCCCCTTTTCCATATCATAATATAAATCAATTCATAGTAACCAGTTGATTTTTATTCTCCAACCATTTTACCTTTTTAGTTCACTTTAATCTATATAACCCAACAAATATTTGAAACAACAATTTGCCTCAAACTCATCAGATAAACAAAATTAGGGATTTTTTATTAAACATCATTAATATGTTCAACTTGTCCAAAATCTCCATTTTCAACCATAAATCATAAACTTGAACACATTGAGTTCAAAACCCTAACTTCTCCTACCTTCTTTTTGAAAAATCTTGCGTCAAACTCATATTTTCATTCAATAGAAAGTACTATACATCTATCTATAGAGAGCTATTGAAAAGAAGCAAATAAATACATACCTCTTGAAGAGAAGAGGAAAATTCACCAGCGGTGAAAAGACTATCCGCTCAAATCAAAAGGAAGCTCTCGTCGTACTTTACGTTTTGGTACAAGGAACTAGGGTGAGATTCTTAGTAAAAGAAGGTGAAATCCAAGCTTGAAAGCTTAGGGCTTCTGAAATGGATGAAGGAGAGAGAAGAGAAAGAGAGAGAAAAGTGTAAAAGATTTGACCCCAAAGTGACTTTTTAAAGAGTTGATCTTGAATAGATTGCTCGAGCGGTGAAACAAAAGATCGAGCCCTAGAGACACAAGACTACTCGAGTGGTAAAACCTTCACTTGAGAGTAGAACTCAAACTCCTAGAATCTCAGACCATACAAGGAACAGACTGCTCGAGCGGACCAACATGTGCTCAAGCGAACATCACCACCTCTCAGAATCTTAGACTGTAGACAAAAGTACTGGACGTTTCAAAGGACTGCTTAAGCGCTCAAACTTGCGCTCGAGCGAAGAGAACATTTTTTACAGTGCTACAGGTGATTTCAACGACTTTACCAAACCGAATGAAAAATGAAGCCTCCAAGGAAAACAAAACCTTAGTCTTAGCCAAGATTAAAGGAGGAGGAGGAAATTTAATGAGAGATTGAACAATTGTAACCTTATGGATTTGGGATGTGCAGGACCAACATTGACTTGGTTAAATAACAAAAAATGATTGGCTAATACTATGGTCAGATTGGACAGAGCAATATGCAACATGGAGTAGAGAACCACCTTTCTAGATGGATCTGTTCGAGACCTATCTCATTAAGGGTCATCAATTAGGGCTGGAAATGAACCTTACTGTTCACGAACAAGCTCAACTTGGCTCGTTAAAGGCTTGGCTGGACTCGGCTTGTTTAGTACGTGAGTCGAGTGCAGCTCGGCTTTTTCGTGCCCCCTTTCGAAAATGTGAAAGAAGCCCTACAGTTCGGACTCCCGTAGTTCTGAATCTAATCTCACAAGTGCAATATGAAATTGATAAACACCAAAGAGTCCAAATCCGGCAAATCTTTTAGAAAATCGATTTTTGAATCAAAAATTTCAAAATTGGACTGCTTTTCCAAATACAGAGCCGCCACCTAAATATTTTATTTTGGGGAAATTTAGGAAACCCATGACTCGTGCCAAAGGCCACATGTCCATCATCACCAAAGTTGCCTCGGCTCAGGAACTTAGGTACGAGAGGGGAAGGTCATGAATTGAGCACCCCCGCTTGCCCGATCAAAGTTCGGCCTCTACTAATCATGATATGATTTTTACCAACATTATATGCTCTTGTTCTAGTTATTAGGCTAGCATTACCATGTGATATGCGCATACAAGTATAGACTAGTTTTCTCAAATTGGAATAATTCAATTTCATGTTTGTTTTGTGAAAAGGGTTTGATTTTGCCACCTCAAGTGGGTTTAAAGTTTGCGAATTTGCCACTCAACAAAGTGAGCTTAAACTTACATTTATTGAATTATTCCAATTCAAGCAACAAGCCTTCATCCACAGGCATTCAAGCAGTTCAACACTTAAGCAATTAGCCTCATGGCAAGCATGCTAAACATGGCAACATCAACACTCATGCAAGTATGTTAAAGCACTAAAAACTCACCTAGTACTCCAAGCAGAAAACAAAGTTAGAAAAATGCATGATTCCTAACTATGCTAAATGTCTAATGCAACACATGCAATATGCAATTGCTAGGCTCGACTACTAATGTGGCATATGAATCAATTTAAGACATGAAGTCTAAGCACGTTTTCATCAAAGTATTGAAACGACAATGTAGTTTGAATGATGCGCCGAGCCTCGGTGGATGCAATACAAGATGAATGGATGCAAGCATAAGGTATGCTAATTGAAATGTGATGCTCCTAATATAACCATCGAAAGCGAGTAAATAAAAGAGAGAAAGACGTGGGGTTGGAAGACATACACATTATTACAACATGCTCTCACGAAGGAGAGTCCGAATGAATAGAAGCTAGCTAAGCTAAACTACTTAAGCTAATTATTACAAAACTTGAATGAATGATTAACTAACTATCTAAGCTAATTAAATAAGAATTTAAGTAGTCTAAGCTAATTAAACATTACAACACAAACTAATTTAATTAATCTACACTAATTAAATAAGTAAACTAATTAGTTACGACTAATTAATTACAACATAAACTAATTAGCTACAACTAATTAATTACAATAAATAAATGATCTATTGCTAATTAAACTAATTAACTAGCTAACTAGTCCCGGGAAGCGAGGGAGGCCCATGCATGCTCAGTTTTCACCTAAAGAACATCTGTTGTCTGCCCCCGAATGCCTCTATTGCACAACCCTTGCACCATTTCCTTCTCCAGATCAACTCTGCCATGCTTCACAAGCACACTACTCAAAATTCATTGGTGGTTGGCAGGCCAAAAGTGGTGGTCGGCCGGCCACCATTGAGGGGTTACCGTCCAACACTGATGGTTTGCTGGCCAGTAACAGTGGCCGGCTAGCCACTGGTGATGCACAATTCCATGCTGTAACAGAGAGCAAATAGGGCAAAGAGAGGGTATTCTCACAGATTGTTTGTACTGTGTATCCCTCCTTATCATCAAAGGATTTCAAAAGAGTGATACACCTGGTCCTCAAACTATCAATCAAGCAATTTGATTGCATGATAGCTAAGGACCCAATGTGTACAAGTTCAATAAATGCACTAACAAAACCAAAACAAGACCATCACCCTATTATGCATGATCAAGGGCAATGGAGACCTTGGAAACTTGGCACATTTCATCACTTTGAGTATGAAATGCCTCAATTTTCCTTATGTTCAATTAACGTCCGATTGAACACACCAAAACACAACCAATTTCCTATCTTACACAATTTTAGTTTCAACTTGTTTATCCATTTTAATTACCTTTCCATTCTTTAACCAATTAAGTCCACTGGTGAGAAGTCTACTAAAAGGAAAGAAGTGTCAAACAAGGGGTAGTTTAAGGCAAGAGAGAGGTGTCATGCCATTGGTAATGAACCCCCAAAAGAGGATTAAATCATTAAGCAACGAACCTCAATATCAAGCTTAAACTATCCTAAGGTTGAAACAACCCTCAAAGCAAATAAAGAGTGAAGAAATGAGGGAGATTGCGGAGATTATGAGTGTTGAAAATGAAGCACTAAAACATGCAATCAACTCAAACATGTGGTGTCTAAAGGCCTAAAACACCAAGCTTGTGGGAACTATTACACTAGAGGCATGCAAAACAAGACTCAAATACAATAACCAGCTAAAAATAGAGTTAAAACAGTCTAAAATAGAGTCTAAAACATGCTGGAATTAAGCTACAAAAGGCTAGAAAAATAAGCTAACACATAGAGCTAACTAGGCTAGCAACTAGACACAAGGAGGGAAGGCTAACCCCTCCAATTTTGGACTTCAAAACATGATTTTTCCACTGAAATAACTCTAAATTTCAGTGATCAAAAGCCTAAAAAGAGATAGTTTGAAAATGGGAAACAAATGTGGAAAAGCCTTACAAGCAAGGAATAAAGAAGGGTGAGATACCCCCTTAACCTTAAAAGGCCTAAAACCCCAATTTCATCCCACAAAAAAAGAGTCTTTCGTGACCCAAAAACACCCCAAAGCTAGTAGGAATAGATAGAAAAACAAGTATGCAAAGTAAGCTTAAAAGGGAAGTAGTATACCTCTTGAAGCAAAGAACAATTTTAGGCACTAACTCAAGCCAAAACCACCTTCAAGAGCTCCAAGATGGCTTCAAAGAACCTCAGCTCAAAGATGATCAACTTTGGTTAAGGAAATGTAGGCAAAAGTGTAGTATAAGTAGGCAAGTATGCACAAATTTGCAAGAGAGAGAGAGAGAGAGAGAGAGAGAGAGAGAGAAATGTAGAGAGAGAGATTTTTTGTTCCAAAATTTCTAACCCTCAAAAATGGGGGAGAAGACCCCATATATATAGAAAAATAAGCATTTAGCTGAGAGAAATCGTTCCCTACACGTGTAGGGAGATGAAGCCCATTGTGCTAACAGCTGGAACGATTGTCAACAAAATATCTAAAAAAGACACTATTGGTCAGCAGGCCACCAGTGATGGCCGACAGCTTCAATTGGTGGTCAGCAGTCACCAGGGGTTGCAGGCTTGAAGGTTTTGGTCTAAAACAGGGCACAGAATGGACGAGGTTTAAAGGCTCAAAGACATGGCATTCCGTTGAGGACTTCGGGCACTAAAACGAGCACAAATAGTCACAATCATCAAGTGCATAAGTGATGACGTCCAAGTCTTGGAGACGGTAAAAAATGGGGTGTCTACACCGAGCTCAAGCTCGAATATTAGGCTCGTTTATTAACGAGCCGAGATAAGCTCTGCTTGTCAAACTCGACTCGTTTATCTTTACTTAAATTATACAATAAATATATTATTTATATATTAAATAATATTAAAAAAATCTTATAGTGCCGAGCTGAGCTGAGCCAAGTTCGAGTTTCATTAATATTAACGAGTCGAGCTGAGTCGAGCCGAACCAAGCCAAGCCAAGCCGAGCTTGATCTTAATAAACGGGCTCGATAAGCAAACGAGTCGCGCTAGAGCTCAGCAAAACTCAGCTCGACTCGGCTCATTTGTAGCCCCATCATCAGTGGAACGGGCCGAGCTTACCTAACCCATAACTATTGTGTCCAAATCACATAATTTAATGGGTTTTTTGGGTTTTGACTAGTCAACAGGCTGGTACGGGCCAGACCTATTTAAAAAATTAAAACACACATCCCACCTATAAGTCCAAATCTTACGGGCCAAAATCAAGCCAAACTAGGCTACACATTTTCATTACACTTATATTATTAAGTTCTCTACATTTTTCATTAACATATTTTTTAATATTTTCATTAGTTATTTTTCTTGTTTACTTTCCAACATAATTCTAGTATTTTGGTATTTTTTTTTTTAACATCTCTCATATAATAAAAAAAACGATCAAGTAAGATATAATACCTACAAGTGGAGGAAAAAATGAACGAAAAGACAAAAAATAGAAACTTTAAACATGAGAAAAAAAAAACATCAAACTAAACATTAGACTTACCCATACGGGCTTTTGCAGGTCGGGTTTATGGATAGGCTCGAGTTACAAACCTTTGTCCAATGCCCTAAATCATCTTTTATGGATTGGGATGGACTAGGCACTCAAGTAGGTTGCGATGGGCCACGGGATGGATTAGTCGAGTTGGGTAATATCAAATTTTTTATCCGCTACCCATACACCTCGCACATATTCAGACCACTCACCTATGATGGTGTTCACTCAAGATAAATCTCTCTTTAACGCCACTTGTTAACCTTTCAAATTTGTGGCTGTTTGGATTACCCATGAGGACTCTAAATTTGTGGTGAAGAATAGTTAGTCCAAAAATTCTCCTTTACTGAGTAATAGTCTTGAGACACTAGTCCATGAAGCTAGTATCTGGAACAAAGAAATGTTTGGCAATATCTTTATAAGAAAGAGGTGGTTACTTGGGAGGATCGAAGGAATCCAGAAATCCCAAGAAAATCTTTATTCCATAATCTTCATACTTTGGAATTGGATCTTGTTGAACAATATAATAAAGTATCGTATTAGAAAGAGCTCTTGTAGTTCCAAAATCAAGAGCTAATTGGATTGCTTGGGGAGAGAGGAACACTAATTTTTTTTTACCTCACAACCTTCGCCAAAAGAAGAAAGAGGAAGACTGATATGCTCAAAAATGATAGTGGGGATTGGGTTGACTAACCTAATAAACTCAAAAGCTTGATTACAAATTACTTTGTTAATCTTTTTAGATATTCCCCCACTATATCTCTTGATCACTAGAATAACCTGGTGATTGTAAGATTAGCCAAGATGACAATATTGAACACACTAGTATCATTACTAATGAGGAGATCTGGAGGGCTATGAAAAATGTTAGTGCTTTCAAAGCCCCTAGGAGAAATGGTTCCAAGCTGTGTTTTACCATACTTATTGGTCTATTATTGGGTCCTCTATTTGTGATTTTTTGAAAATGTGCTTTCTCAACAAACATATTCCTCTTGATGTTAACAAAACTCTTGTTGTTTTGATTCTAAAAATTGATAGCCCTGAGAGTTTAAAATAGTTTAGGCCCATCAGCCTTTGTAATGTGTCCTACAAAATCATTTCCAAAATCATTGTTAGTAGGATCCGCCCTCTTTCGAGCAAAATTGTTAGACCTAATCAATGTAGTTCATACCTGGTAGAAATACTAGTGATAAAATCATAATTTCTCAAGAAATGATCTATTCTCTGAATTTAAAAAAGGATAGGAAGAGGGGCATGATTTTGAAAATTGATTTGGAAAAAGCTTATGATAATATTTCTTAGGATTTTTTAAAACGAACTCTTGAAGAGTTTAATGTTGACAAAAAAATTGATTGATCTTATTATGTGTTGTGTCACCAATGTCAGTACTACTGTTATCTAGGATGGGGAACCTCTATAAGAGTTCAAACCTCAAAGAGGATTGAGACAAGGGGATCCTCAATCATCATATATTTTTGTGTTATGCATGCAAAGACAATCCAATATGATCAGCCTAAAAGCTGAGAATAAGAACCGAAAAGGAGTTGAGGACATTAGAGATGGACCAAACCTCACTCATCTGTTCTTTGTTGATGATCTTATGCTCTTTGGCTAGGCTACTACGATCAATTATAGTACAATCATGAAGGTTATGAATGAATTTTGTGACATTTCTAGCTTGAAAATCAATTCCCACAAGTCCAAACTATGTGTGTCCCCTAATGTAAAGAAAATGAAAGCCAAATAATTGAGTACCAAGTGTGGAATCGCACAAACTATTGAGTTACGAAAATACTTGGGAGTTCCACACATTCATGGAAGAGTTAGCAAAAGGCATTTCAATGATATCTTAGACAAAATGCAAAAAAAAAAAAAAAAAATTGGCTAGTTGGAAAGCTAATGTCTTATCCATGTCAGGTAGAGTCACTCTTGCCAAATTTGTGAGCTCTGCCATCATTTTTTACACTATGCAAACAATGTTGTTACCCAAAAAGGTACGCAATGACATTGACAGATTAAATAGGAACTTCCTTTAGGGTGTTACCCTAGAAAGGAAGAAAATCCATCTTGTCAATTGGGATGTGGTTTGCAGAATAAAAAAGCATGGTGAGTGTGGGCGCCGAGCCTTTTTCGAGTCTTAAGCATGTTTCCCATACCAACTCACTTTGACTAATAAAGAGTCGCCACTTAATTTTTCGAGAGGAATTAGGAAACCTTTAACAATGAAAACTAAGTTAAGGACCATTCCATCACAATCAAGAAAATGATGGGTTTAGGAGATTAGGTACAAAAGGAGAATGTCATATAATGATAGCACCCCATTTTTCCCAATCCGAAGATTGGATTTTACTAACTTTCTATTTTATGATTTTAGTGGTTAATTATTTATAAAATTCATTTTAAACCCTAAAACTCTTAGCTATCCTGAAACTATGTGATTTGAGAAATAATGAATATCATTTACTTTAGATTGAATGAATAAAGCCATATTTTTCATAAAAAATGATTTTCCATTAACAGTGGATTTTTAAGGCCTTAAACATAAACTAAAATAAATAATATTCATAAAAATAATCAAAACAAACAATATGGCACAAGAGCATTTAATTTAGATTATTTAATAGATTATTTAAGAGCAATGCAATATGGACACGCATATGATAGAGAGATTAGGAGGAGTTTCCTGGATGCCCACTTCCAGTGTCTTACATGCAAAGACATAAATAAACTTGATCCTAGCATACAACTAAACATACAAAATATGATCCTAGGCCCGATGTCACACCCCAAATCCGGGCATGACCGGCCGTGGCCCACAGGGACTTAGCCCAAGGCACACGTAAGCCTAACACGAAACCAATCACATTGAACAATTGAACAATAGTCCAATAATAAATAACCAAAACTCAATCCAGACATGTCACAATTATAAACGACAAAATCAATCGTAATAAAAAACCATCCAAACTTATGGGATATAAACAACCCACAAAATAAAATAATTCTAAATAAAACCCAACCACAATGTATGCACAAAACTCGACAAAGCAACCTAAAACAAATTAAATAAATGTCCTAGAGGTCCATGCAATTAAGTCCCCGCTACGTCATGAGTCCACTCTAAGTCCTTCTAACACCTGGAAATAGTAAACAACTAAGTCAGCTGATAGCTCAGTGAGTAGCAACATGGATAGTAAATACAATTTTGAAAACAGGGTTCAATTCCAAAATAAGATAATATATCACAGAAACTAGATTGGCATACAGTTTGGTAAATACAATCTGTTTCAAAAGAAGGTTCCACAGTTCAACACTTAAAATACTCATGTCTCGCAAGAACATGATAAACAACATTTTCCACTTAAAACAGATTATAACATGAACACCAATAATTTTCTGGGTACCAATAAAAACAAATAATCTGCCACACATTTCTCAGGCTATAAGCCCCGTTGGATCCAATACCGAACTAAGAGTCATCCTCAGGGTGGCACCTGGGCCTTTTCTCAAAGACGATCCGATTGAAGGTCACCTAGTTATTTTTAAAGGTCTTTTCCTTACAATCGTTGAGCACTAGAGTCATCACGGCCCAACCCGGATCTGTTCCCTAGTGGCCAGAGTCACCACACACAGTGGAATAATTTCCCTGGACTAAATACACACATGGTCCCAATAATCAATACACATCAGTTTCACAAAACATGGTAGTTCATCATTATAAACATGAGACCAAAACAAATAGTTTACAGTATGCCAAGTTCACACATGTTTAAGAAATAATTTGATTCAATTGATAATATAATAATTTATCAAAACAGTTTAATCATGAAACAACAATTTAATTTTCCAACAGTTCAGGGTAGGGGAACATTTATAAAAATATGTAGCATGAAACTACTCACTTGAAACCGAAATAATATAATCCTCGAATAGAGTGTAAAAGTTCAACTAGTGCCCTGAACCAAGTATAAAAACTACACGTCACAACTAATTTAAAAATACTAAAGAATACGAACTAAGTAACCCCAAACTAAAGCACACTAACACGGCTCAACCCAACTCACCGTTACTCTTAAATATTATCTAAGTTCATGTTCTTCAAGGTTTAAAATCACCCAAGACATGGGTTCCGGCTGAAACTTAATTAAATGTGACTTTGAGATGAAACAGAGTTTTAAACAAATTTTCCCAATCTATTCGCTAACTTTGAAAATTACAAAACCCACTCCACGCTATTCGAAAAATTCCAAAAACCTCCAGATATCAACTAATATATCCTAAGTTTCAAACCCAACTGGTTTCACTTGATTTTCTTATCAAAATAATTATCTACAATTTATTATATCCAAACAGGTTGTTTTCTGCAGCACTTTAAGAAATTGACGGTTCTCTTAATATACACGAGCAATCAATGCAAGGCCAAAAATGTACGAAACTAGACTCGTAACCGGTTCTAATGACACTAATTTGATAATTTTTGGATTTATACCCAAAGAGAACAACACTCCCGAATTTACTATTTCGGACTGGTTTTCTGGACAGATTTGAATACCTCAATTTATATGGATTTCGACTCCCAAAAATTATGAAAAAAATCAGATATGCAATTCAGTATGTAATTGATCTACTGTAAAAATTTCAGATTAAAATTCATCCGTTTGATATGGTTTCTTGATTTTTAAAGTTAGCAATTATGTGCAGAATTTTTGGACTGAAAATTACACCCAATCTTTACACATAAATTTAGCTCCTCAAGTTTCTTAATAGGATATCTATATACACAATACATAAACCTACAACCTCTCCATCAATGAACAAAATAATTATAGAATAAGGATGAAGAACAAAAAGAAGAGAAGAAAACCAAGGAGGGCTAACCTTTGATGATCACACACAACACAACACACCCAAAAGTTCTTTGATTGCAACATCTTCTTCTTTTTTTCCTTCTCTCTAACCCTCTCCCGTGGCTGCTGTTGTTGCCCTATGTGGTGAACAAATAATAGAGTAGGGTTTGTGTTTATTTTATTTTATACTAGTGGTGGGCACACATAGGTCAAATAAATAGATAAATATACAAAACATATGTATAAGTTACATGCAACTCAAATGGTAGGAGTCTTATATATTAACCTTGTGGTCTAGAGTTCAAGTCACCCCCTCCTCTCTCTCTCTTTTTATTTTAATTTTTATAATAAACCTTGTCTCTAAATTAAAGACTTTCACCATAAATTTATTTTAGGTTTAAAATTAATTAAAAGATCCTCCAATAATATTTAATTTGCACCTTAGAATTCACCACCAAAATATTTGAGATTGTAATATTATTATTTAATTATTTACTTAATTTTTATATTCGGGTTCTCACACCCGATTTGAGGATACTAAATGATGCTTATGCATGAAAAGGAAAATCACAAATAAAAAGTAAAAAATATACTAAAACTACATGATAATTCAAATTGGGCCATGCATACTTATTATATGATTAAATGAGGCCTAAAACATGCTGACTTAATAAAGTAATGAAAACATGTGAGAGAGAAGTGAGAAAGCAAATGAAGCTAAGAGACTACATGATGCAATGATAAACTAATATCCTAGCAAGCTTGAATACTGAAATAAATTTAAAAGATACTAAAATATGAGTAATACAAGAGTTTTACCTGCTGTTTTATTCAAACCAAAGAGCACGCAAAGAAACGAGAAGAAAACCACGCGTTTCTTACTTGCAAGCCTCCCTCAAGCTTAGATTCCGAGTTATGGTTCAAGTTCTTCAGTCCTTAAGATGTTTTCAAGTGTTTAGAGTTGCTATGAGGGTGGGGATTTCAGAGCTACGGCAAGAGAGAGAGAGAGAGAAAAGTGGGCGGTTTGCTCTTAAAACTCACAAGAAGGCTCTAAAAATCTTAACCCTCTAAAAAGGAGGAGGAGAGGCCTTATTTATAAGCTTGAGGAGGCGTGGACGGCAAGCTAAGGCAACCCTCATCGCTTTCTCTGCCGCCTCCTTCTGAAAATGCACCAAAATTGAGTTACAAAAAATAACTTTGTCACAGTTGGGTATATGCACGCACAAACCTTATACACACGCACAACTAACCTGTTCACTCACAACTAATGTGTACACGCACGTTCTGTCTTGGTACACATGCCATGCATGCACAAGTGCAAGGTCCCATGCCCTTGGCTTGCTTGTGGCACAAGTAAGCCCGAATTGCCTTCTAATCAACGTTTTTGATAGAACTGGTCACTAATTTTGAAAACTATATTTAATCAAAGCACAACCGGCCTCTTTCTCTTTCTCGGAGTTAAAAAGTTGATATTTGGCTAAAAACGAGTCTAGAAGTAAAATGGTCATTTTCGCAAAAATTTGCCAAAATGGGTTTATACAGCAATTCTAAACAACTTTAAATGTTTCAAAGATAAAGTAATTACCGTTTCATCATTGACAGGATTAACATCCAAAATCTTAAAGTCAGTTAAAATGGGATGTCTGTAGTGGGCTTGGGATCAAGAAAGCTAGAGATCAAAACTTGGCCTTGCTATTTAAACTGGGTTGGAATATGATCAATAAGAAGGAATGCATGTGGTGTGAAGTTCTTAAAAATAAATATTTAAGAAATGCCTCCTTGCATGATTGGCATAAAGGGAGGAAAACCTCTCATTTATGGAGGGGTATCATGTGTACCAAAAATATTTTTAAGGAAAGGTGTGAATTGGTCTGTGGGAGATGGGAAGTCAGTAAATGTGTGGAAAGATTGGTGGTGTGGTGACAACTCCTTTGAGGAAGTTGTCTCTTGCACTAATTAAAACAGTTACATTAATGACTCTAATTACCAATGTTAGAGAGTTGTTGGGTGATGATAGTAAATGGGATGAAAATTATGTTTACAGACTTTTTCCCTTTCCCATTGCCTCTCTGATTTTGAAGAATGCCCCCCATTCTAACTTAGACATGATACTCCAATGCGGAAGGGCTCACCTGATGAAGCTTTCACTCACTCTTCTGTGTATGATTTCATTTTGGAAAATCATGATATGGAGAACGATTGGAACTGGATATGGAAGCTCAAGCTGCCACTGAAACTTAAAGATTTCTTATGGATTGTGTTTCATTGAAAGTTTCTACCCAATCAAATGAGATTGAAGAGAGACCTGACTAATGATCATATGTGCCTAGTTGTTGTGGGGTTAAGGACATTAACTACCTGTTTAGAGACTGCTATAAGGCCAAAGAAGTGTGGTAGCCATTTTTAACAAGCAGTGGTACCTGGATATGATAAGAAAACCTTGGATGGATTAGCTCAAGAGTAATTCTAAAAACAACAAAACATTTTAATGAATGCGTCTCTTGGTGCACTATGTTTGTTGTTGCTTTATGGAAAATCTGGAAAAAAAAGAAATGCTTTTATTTTTAAAGGAAAGTCTACTCACAAGCAAGAGAGTGTCAAATTTATTTTGGAGGACTGCTCTGAGATGAAAGAGGAGAAGGGGGATTTGGAGGACTGCTCCGAGATGAAAGAGGATCATAGGTGTGCGGCTATTATGATAGATTGCACATGGAAACAAGCCTAGAAGCTGAATTGTGGGCTTTGGACAAGGGTCTTCTGTCATACTGCAAAAGGGATTTAACAGTGTGATCATTGAAATTGATGCGGCTCAGGTGGGGCAACTAATGAAGGAAGAAATAGGGGACAAATTCCCCTTTAGAAATTTGGTGGAAGATGCCAAGTTCCTTCTCCGAAGATGTGAATGCACTGTGCAACACGTTTAGAAAGAAAGGAACCACTGTGCCAATGCATTGGCTAAATTAGGAGCAGAATAACCCAAAGAAATGATGGTGGTGAATGAACAACCGGTTGAAATTATGATTCTGCTAGT
Source organism: Camellia sinensis (assembly GCF_055761805.1). Taxonomy (NCBI): domain Eukaryota; kingdom Viridiplantae; phylum Streptophyta; class Magnoliopsida; order Ericales; family Theaceae; genus Camellia; species Camellia sinensis. Next base: position 108,740,115 of record NC_138962.1, read on the forward strand.
TGTAGACATGATATGCCTATCTAGAGAACGGGCTTAGTCCTTTTGTTGTAGTTTTCTTTCCGATGTAACCAAAAAATGAATAAATAAATATAAAAATAAAAAGATAAATTAGTATGGTTGAATTTTTTTTTAGGTGCTACTAATATGTATGCAGATTTTTTTAATTCGTGATTTTTTGGGTGTTATTTACAGTTTTTATTTGGTTTATTTTATTATTTTATCTATTTATAGGGTATGTTGGTTGTAAGTCCATTTCTATGGGAGCGATATGACATTAGGTTCAATGACTAATCTTTTATGGAGATAAATATATGATTAATGAAATTGTTTGGTAAGAAGAACAATTTGAATAATTATATATCCTTATTTTACCCTACTACTGCTAGATCACGAGTGCTGAAAAAGTTGAACAAAAAAATGGCTAGAAAAGTTGTCGGTGGTAGTCGACAGCGACGAGTGGTGGTGGAAGTGGTGATATGGACAAATATACAGATTAGATAGACATATAAGTGACATGTGAATAAATTAGAAGATAACACATGGACAAATAGATAACACTTGGATAGATAGATAGGTACAGTAATATATTTTTGGGGAAATTACAAAAAAAAAAAAAAAAAAAAACTCCAGGGTTTGACTCTTGAAACAAAATAAACCTTGAGTTTTTAATTTTGTCAATTATAATCCTAAACTTTTGATTTATTTTTAATCTAAATCATTTACCAATTTTTGTTAAGTAAAAAAATCAACAAAAAATGGGTTTTTTAGTCATTAAACTCAATAAAAATTAATATTTTAGAAATTTTATGTGTTTATATTAAGTTTAATGACTAAAATATTATTATTATTATTATTATTATTATTATTATTATTATTATTATTATTATTATTATGTTATTTTTAGTTAATGAAAATAGGCAAATGGTATAATATAAAAAAAAAAATTAGAGTTTAAATTGATAAAATTGAAAACTTAAGATTTATTTTGTTACAAGAGTCAAATCCTAAGATTTTTTATTTTTATTTTTATTTTTTGTAATTATCCCTATATCTTTTTCAAATCATTTTGTCTTTATGACCTCAAAAGAATAGAGTTTGAAACTGTTGCCTAAACGAATTTGAAATTAGAATTATGCTTCACGTGCTCATATTTTTATTTCAAGCATGGTTTCAAATCATCAAAAACAACCTTGTTTGATTTTGATTAATTTTTGAAATTGAATTTTTTTATTTTTTGTATTTTTTTATTTTTAGAGAATTTTTAAAAATATTTTAAATATTTTTTTTACTTCCTAGATGTGACACTCTAAATATTTAATTAATTTTAACATTAAATTAATATCACCATATATATATATATATGACAATATGTAACAATTGAGGAAGGAAATGTAAATATGATTTTTAGGAGTTTTATAGGGTAAAAAAAAAAAGTGGTTCACATCCTGGATAAAGGCTAAGGCTTATCCAAAACGTATCCAAAGCAGTAATGTGAGGGGAGCAACGTGGCAACAAATTGGCCTAGGGACCTTGTCTGGTAAGCAAGTTTGGAGCTTATAAATAGGAACTCCGTGCAAACTAAAAGAAGAAGCAACAAAAATAGGAAAGAAACAACGAGCAACAACAATGGAAGGGCTCGAAAAATTAGAGGAAGAGCAGGGAAAAAAAAAGAAGAGTTATATTATATTTTGAGTCATCATAATATATTTTACGTATGTTTTGAGTTACCATGATTCATTTTATACAATTTGTGTTTTATAACTTATATTAATATTTCAATTACGTTAATTATTTTCTGAACTCTATTTGCTTAAATTGAAACCCATGGATATATTTGTTTAAATTTTAATAATTATTTGACAATTATTTTTTGTAAGTACACCATGAGAGTCCTGTGCCTTAGGCAACTTAAATAAACTATTGGCTTCTGATTAGTCACTTTGTGGCCCTCTGTTTGTCATGAATACATTAACCTCTGTTCTAACTGTCACTGTAATGACCTCTGTTTTGTTATGTTCTGTACCGTAGTTATGGTTACTTATTTACATAATTTTTGTATTTTAGTTTCTGCCACTTAAATAATTTGTTTTGTTTATTCAAATTAAGTTATGTTAATGTTTTAGCTTAAATAACTATCCATGGTTATTTTGTGTCCCCTATACTCTTGGTATAATATTTCTCACTCTATTGTGTACTTATAGTTGTTACCCCTTTCAAGTGATGAGATGTAGAGAAGAACTGTAACCTCGTATAGTGAAACCCGTATGGAATTGAATGCCGACTTGTTACATTTTTTTTCCCTAACTTTTTGTCACCACATAATAAAATAATAAATGCCCAGTGAATGTATTTCCTTTTTATTTCTGTAGAAGGGTAATTAATGAAGTTAATAATCTTTTTAATTATTTTCTTAATTTTATTTCATTTCCGCTTGCGCCACTTAATTTGTTAAGATTAGAATTAATTAGTAAGTTGTGATTCTAGCCCTAAGCCCCTGGGGTTGGGTCGTGACAAAGGTGGTATCAGAGCAATGGTTAGAAATAATAAATAAATAATAAACTAAAGAAATAAATCTTTTACCTGCCATGTTAGTCCTTGTATGAATCTCATGTTTGTACTATGGCTAATTCTAGTGATGTAGGAATGTCCAAGTTGAATCTTAATGAGGCATTTTGGGAGGAGCCCGGGGCTATAAATTTGGAGGACATCTTGGAGGAGCACCACACCCCCACCTCATCGGAATGATAGGGAGACTCGGAAGACATAGTTAGGCGACTACATCTAGGCCTTGCCCAATTAATGGTTTGGCCAATATATATACATGTCGACATAATGATATAGCATACTTATTGTGGAGGCAGAGCCGTGCCTACACACGCAGATGATATCTCAGACCCACCCGCGTACTCGGCCTTGCCCCAGGATATGACGCCCTCACTATATAATTGGCCCTTTGCCCCCAGATTTTGCTGAAAGAAGGGAAAATGTTTACCCCAAAGACTACATATTCACCAATATCCCTAACCCTCTGGGAATTATTAATATTCATAATATTGATTTTAGCAATGACTTATCATACATCGAGATACCTTGATAGATCGTTGATCGAGGATTTTGGGGATACTTGCAGTTTGTCCCCATTTATACAGTCCAGGTAACGTGGGATTGTTTTGGTGTCTTACAATTAGGATGTGAGATTGAGTTTTTTGTGCAATACTACTTTCCGTGGTTGTTTGACCCACTAATTTAGATTTTGTAGAAGAAAATTCTTTTGTAAGCTAACCATGATGAGTTCTGATCCCTATTTTGTTTTTGTACCACAGGGATGAGACACTAACATAATTTTTTATTTTTGGGACAAGGATGTAATATTATATTTGCAAAAATAGTAAAGATAGTATTTTGTATTTATGTCGCATTATGAATGTAATGTCTCGTTTATTACTTTGTAGAATGGCCAATAATGGAAACAGAAGCGAGTCATCAGTCAGTCACCGAGTTGATGGAAAGAATCATGGAAAGATCGGTTACCAACTTTTTGCAAGCCTTGCAGACCAACATAAACAATGGGATACTAGAACAACGAGAAGAGCCGGTTACCATAAAATAGTTTCAGGATCTGAAACCCACCACATTTACCGGCAGTCCAGACCCAAGGGTAACAGATGCTTGGGTTAAAGACATGGAAAAGATTTTACGTACCTTACCCTCCACCAAAAGACAGAAGGTAACTTTCGCCACTTTCACTTTCAAAAATACTATGCAAGAATGGTGGCTTCTCATCCTGGAGAAAGAAGAAATCATGACTTGGGCAAGATTCTTGGAGGTATTTTATGAAAAATACTTCCTAGATTCGCTATGGGAACAAAAGGCGCTGGAATTCAAACATCTAAAGCAAGGGACCATGACGGTGGCCGAATACGAGAGCAAGTTCACACAACTCACTCGATTTGCGACATATGTCATCCTCACCTAAGCTAGAAAAGCAAGGAAATTCGAAGTAGGATTGGATACTGAAATCAAAGATAGGCTTGAGGTTTTGAAACTACCAACCTACGCAGAAGTGGTAGACCGAGCGTACATTGCAAAAAAATAGATTAAGGCCTTGCGCTCCGGGGAACCAAGCCAAAAGAAGCAATTTTGGAAAAGAGACAACAGAAGATCCGGTGTTATGCCTCCTAAGAGAGTAAATATGGGAAAAATTGGTTCAGGCAATCAAGGTCCTGCTAACTCTAGAGGTGGCACTATTCCAACATGTCCTACTTGTGGGAAGGCTCATTGGGGACAATGTCATCAAGACACGGGGAGCATGTTTTAAATGCAGTCAAGTTGGCCACTTGCTGAGGGATTGTCCAAAGCTTACCAATCCTATAGCTGACCCCTCTAGACCAGTCAGAAAACCCGCAGGACCTGGAGGATGGAGGAAGGGCCAAAAAAGCCAAGGAAGGGCTTTAGCCTTAGTACCTGGAAAACCGGAAGTTACCGAAAACGTTGTGTTAGGTACATTTTCTATCTGTGGTCATTTAGCTCATGTTTTCATTAACTCGGGTTCAACTCATTCTTTTGTTGTGCCACACTTTACTACCAAGTTGACATCAACACCCGAACCCTTATGATATATATTATCTGTGTCTTTTCTTTCTGGTAATTCTGCCCTTAGTACTAATCTGTACAAATCATGTACTATATCTTTAAAAGGCAAAACCTTATACGTAGACTTGATTCCCCTCTGCATTGGAAACTTTGATGTAATCTTAGAAAAGGATTAGTTGGCTGCCAACCACGCCTCTATCGATTGTAAAGACAAAAAAGCCTCCCTCCGACTACCAAAGCAACTCGAGCTTGTCTTTGATGGAACCAGAATTTCCACCCCTCCCTGTCTTATATCCTCCATGACAGCCCAATGACTTTTAAGAAAGGGTTGTTGTAGTTATATCTGTTATGTGACCGATACACAAAAAGAGGCCCCCACCGTTGATGCAATCCCTGTGGTTAGAGAATTCCCAGATGTCTTTCCCGAAGACCTACCTGGTACCCTAGTTGACCAGGAAATCAAATTCACCATTGAAACTCAATCGGGTACACAACCAATATCAAAAGCTCCTTACTGCATGTCAATGACAAAATTGAAATAACTGAAGACTCAACTCCAGGAACTACTGGACAAAGGTTTCATTCGACCTAGTACCTCACCCTGGGGAGCTCCAGTACTATTCGTAAAGAAAAAAGATGGCACGATGACATTATGCATTGATTACCGGGAGCTGAACAAAGTCACCTTAAAGAATCGGTACCCTCTGCCACAAATCGATGACTTGTTCGATCAACTGCAAGGCGCCCAAGTATTTTCAAAAATCGACTTGCGTTCTGGCTACCATCAACTAAAAGTCAAAATGGAAAGCATCGAAAAGACTACCTTCAAAACCTGTTACGGGAACTACGAGTTTCTCGTTATGCTATTTGGCATCACAAATGCTCCAACAGCCTTCATGGACCTCATGAATCGGGTGTTCAAACCCTATCTTGACGAGTTCGTCATTGTCTTCATTGACGACATTCTTATATTCTCCAAATCACCAAAATATCATGAACACCACTTGCGAAGAGTTCTACAGACACTACATGATCACAAACGTTATGCGAAATTGAAGAAATATGAATTCTGGATCACTAGTGTACACTTTCTCGGTCACGTCATTAACAAGGATGGCATTTCAACTGACCCTCAAAAAGTTGCAGCAATCGTGGATTGGTAACGACCAGCTAATGTGTCAGAAATTCAAAGTTCCTGGGTCTAGCTGGCTATTACTGGCACTTCATGCAAGATTTCTCAAAGATAGCATCACCCTTAACTCAGCTAACTCAAAAGAATGTACCCTTTGAATGGACAGACAAACAAGAACATTGTTTTCAAGAGTTAAAAGCAGACTTGTGTCAGCTCCCGTACTAGCACTCCTCGTGGGAACTGATGGGTTCATAATTTATAGTGATGCCTCATATAATGGTTTGGGTTGCGTTCTTATGCAAAATGGAAAAGTAATTGCTTATGTCTCACGCCAACTAAAGACTCACGAGAGAAACTACCCAACCCATGATCTAGAATTGGTTGTAGTGATTTTCGCTCTCAAGATCTGGCATCATTATCTCTATGGTGCAACCTGCGAGATTTACATTGACCACAAAAGTCTTAAATATCTATTTATACAGAAGGAACTGAAAATGAGGCAATGACGGTGGCTAGAATTTATGAAAGACTTATGATGTAAAGATCCATCACCATCCAAGTAAAGCTAACGTGGTGGCAAACGCACTAAGTCGAAAGACGAACAAAAGTTTGGAGGGCACTCTTATTTCCCGCCAAATTAATGGTTTTCTCACCAATATGACCATGGAACCCACTTTGATTGAAGAAATTAAAGCACACCAATGTGAAGATAAACTTTTAAAGAAAAAGTACAAGGAGTAAAGAAGTACGCCCAATCCTGACTTCACTAAGCAATGGGATGCTAAAATTTTGAAATCGAATTTGCATACCTGACCTTCCAGAACTCAAGAAGAAGATATTGGTAGAAGCTCATAGCTCGAGGTTTGCAGTCCACCCTGGTAACACAAAGATGTACCATGATCTGAAGGAACATTACTGGTGGACAGGAATAAAAAGAGACATAGCAAGCGACATCTCCAAATGCCTGCATTGTCAGTGTGTTAAAAAAGAACATTAGAGACCTGCAGGAATGCTGCAACCACTCCCTATTCCTGAATAGAAATGGGAGCACATTACTATGGGCTTCGTGGTCGGGCTACCACAGTCAGTTTCGAAGAATGATGCAATATGGGTTATAGTAGACCGATTGACGAAATCGGCGCATTTTCTACCAATCAAAATCGCGTACACCCTTTATAAGTTCGCCACTTTATATATCAAGGAAATCATTCATTTGCAAGGCACCGTAGTTTTAATCGTGTCTGACCGAGAACCCCCGTTTCGTGTTTCACTTCTGGAACAAATTGCAAGAGGCTTTGGGGACTATACTGAAGTTTAGCAATGCTTATCGCCGCAAACTGATAGGAAATCTGGAAGAACAATCCAAACTTTGGAAGAAATGTTACATGTATGCGTGTTGGACCTTAAAGGTAACTGGGATGAGCACCTACCTTTGGTGGAATTCGCCTATAACAACAGCTACCAAGCAAGCATTGGAATGGCACCGTACAAAGCACTGTATAGAAAGAGATGTCGATCACCTCTGTGTTGGACGGAAGTCAGGGACATGAAACTAATAGGTCCCGAGATCGTGCAAATAACAAGTGATAAAATTCAACTCATCCAACAAAAAATTCGCACTGCCCAAAGCCACCAGAAAAACTATTCAGATAAACGAAGACGAGACTTAGAAGTTCAAATATGAGATCACGTGTTTCTAAAGATCTCACCAACAAGAGGGGTTATCCAATTTGGGAAGCGAGGAAAGTTAAACCCACGTTAGATCAGGCCATTCGAGATACTAGAAATAATTGGTTCTGTGGCATATCGCATTGCACTGCCACCTGAATTGTCCATTGTTCACAATGTGTTTCACGTTTCAATGTTGCGACGGTATTTTCAAGATCCAAAGCATGTTGTGGATTATGAGGACCTAAAAGTTCAAGAAGATCTCTCTTATGAAGAACAACCAGTACAGATTCTAGATCGTCGTGATTATGTTCTCCAAAACAAGACCATACCTCTGGTAAAAGTCTTATGGTGAAATCATCGTGTTGAAGAAGCTGCGTGGGAAACGGAGAATCAAATACGGGCCCGATATCCACACCTTTTCAAAAACTAAGGTATGACAAGTTTGAGGACAAACTTTTATTTAGGATGGGAGAAATGTGACACCCCAAATGTTTAATTAATTTTAACACTAAGTTAATATCACCATATATATATATATGACAATATGTAGCCATTGAGGAAGGAAATGTAAATATGATTTTATAGGGTCAAAAAAAAAAAAGTGGTTCATGTCTTGGATAAGCCTTGGAAGCTTAGATAAGGCTAAGGCTATCCAAAACATATCCAAAGCAATATCCAAAGCAATAATGAAAAAGGAGCAACGTGGAAACAAATTGGCCTAGGGACCAGGCGTGGTAAGAAAGTTTGGAGCCTATAAATAGGAACTTCATAGGAAGTAAAGAAAAAGCAACGAAAATAGGAAAGAAACAACGGGCAACAGTGATAGAAGGGCTCGGAAAATTAAAAAGAGAGCGGGGAAACAATAAAAGAGTTATATTATACCTTGAGTCACCATAATAAATTTTACGTATATTTTGAGTTATCATGATTCATTTTACACAAATTGTGTTTTATAACATATATTAATATTTTAATTACGTTAATTATTTTCTGAACTCTATTTTCTTAAATTGAAACCCATGGATATGTTTGTTTAAATTTTAATAATTATTTGACAGTGATTTTGTAAACAATTATTTTCTGTAAGTATCACCACGAGAGTCTCATGCCTTGGGGGACTTAAATAAACCATTGGCTTCTGATTAGTCACCTTGTGGCCGTTTGTTTGTCATAAATCCGTTGACCTCTGTTCTGACTGTCACTCCAGTGACCTCTGTTCTATTCTGTTCTGGACCGTGGTTATGGTTATTTATTTACATAATTTCTGTATTTCAATTTCTGCCACTTAAATAATTTGTTTATTCAAATTAATTTATGTTAATGTTTTAACTTAAATAACTATCCATGGTTATTTTGTGTCCCTTATACTCTTGGTATAATATTTCTCACTCTGCTATGTGCTTATAGCTGTTACCCCTTTCAGGTGATGAGATGTAGAGAAGAACTATAACCTCGTATAGTGGGACCCGCACGAATTTGGACCTATTACATTTTGTTTTTTTTTTCTCTAACTTTTTGTCGCCGCATAATAAAATAATAAAACCCAGTGGATGTATTTCCGATGTATTTCCTTTTTATTTCCATAGGAGGGTAATTAATGAAGTTAATAATCTATTTAATTAGTTTCTTACTTTTATTTCGTTTTCGCTTGCGCCACTTAATTTGTTAAGATTATAATTAATTAGTAAGTTGCGACTCCAGCCCTATGTCCCTGGCGTTGGGTCGTGACAATAGACACACATAACTTAGATGTACCTAAAAAGTAAAATATTTGTGAAAAAATATTATAAAAATTCAATAAATACACAAAAATACGAAAATATATTGAATTTTTATATTTTTTGTATTTGATGAATTTTTAAATATGTTTTCATAGATATTATTCTTTTTAAGTGTATTTAGGTTAGGTGCATTTAAAAGATAAAAAAAAAAATTCTTAAGATATTAAAAATGTTGACTAAAAATATAAAAAATAAAAAATTTAATTTTCTAAAACGTAGGTTCAATTTTTTGAAACTAAACAAGGTGAGAAACAACTTCAATCCTTGAAATGAATATGAGAGCACTTAAATTTAACAAAACACTCAATCCACATGCCTGCTTGAATGCTATTCCACAATGAGCCCAATAGCCTAGAGATTTCTCGCCACCACCATTTATAGCTTTAACTACCACCATCACCATCAAAGAATTACCCTCTTCAGCTACAATACAAGACAAATAAATCCAGACTCTTTAGCAAAGGACACTACTTTTTGAGTCCAGATCCTCTCTAACCCCTCCCTCCAGTGCTTCCTCCAGTCAATAGCTAAGATTTGGCCACGTTAACCCTAACAAAATCTACAGCTCAGATTAGCTAAAAAAAAAAATTGAATTTCATTCAGCATAGCAAAACAGAGTTTCCCTCCATCATCTTCCCATTCACTTTTTCCCTCCCTCTTGAGTTCTGGTGAAGTGACGACTTCATCTCGTGACATCGATGGCGGCGAACATCGACGATGGCGAACATCAATAGCTCATTCTCGGTCTCTCACTGTCTCTCTCTGTCTATCTCCTTCTCCCACAGCACATCACCCTTACTTTGAAGATTTCAATCGCGAACCAGAGCCCTGATCTACACTTCATCAAACTTAAGGTAATATGTTTTTTTTAATGAATTTTTTGTCAAGATTGGCACTGATCTGCACTGCTCAATTTGGTATTTATATCAATGATGTAGGTTTCATATACAGTGGAAAGGATGATTGATAATCTGCCATTTTAACTGTTTAATAGGCCAAAAAAAAAAAATACCGCAAGAAAAGAGAGAAGAGAGTGAAACCAGGCAAACCAGAAACCATGAAATTTTCAAGAGCTTCTTTCCAACTTCTTCCTTTCCTTTTTGTGTTTCCTTTTTCCTACACCACTTTAAACATTCATCTTCTTAGTCTGAAATGGTTTTTTATTCATTAAATTATATATAAAAAGTATTGTTAACTATATATAATTTAATGAATAGAAAAACCCCACATTCGTCGTCCTCACATGACCGGGCAAGTGGGCACCTCAAACACATTCCAAAACATTTACATTTCTCATCCAATGTCAATAATTTCAAGAATTTTCCAAGTTTTTACTTATTAACATCCACTTCATCATAATCATGAACAAACCACTAGGGTTCACATAAGAATTTGGGGCTTTTTCTTCCAATTGTTTCTTTTCCATGGTTCAAGTGTATTCACACATTATTTCATAGTTAATTTCATAATCCATCATCAATTTCAAGAAACACTTCCTTGCATACAACCCATGGATATATATATACTTCATTCATCTCAATAATCCCATAAATCTTAATATTCATACCTATTTAAACCAAAATGTGGATATACAAGGGTAAAGATATTCCTACCTCAAAGTTGTATAACGGAAGATGAAGGTCCACCCGATGAGCTTTCGAGATACCACGTTTTAGTCGGTTCAAAGCGTAGCTCTTGGAGAGGAGAACGACTTTAACGATGGAACTAAGATGGATTCTTGCTAAATATAGATGAAATCTAGTGTTTTAGTACTAGGGTTTTCGAAAAAGGGAAAAAAAGAGAGAGAAAATATGAAAAATTCCGTCAAAAGTGTGTTTAGATCGTGATTTAAATCTGCTATCCCGACATGACCGCTCGAGCGAAACTTCCATCGCTCGAGCGAAGAACCAAAATGCAAAGGGACCACTCGAGCGAACTTTTCACCACATGAGCAGTAAATGCAAGGTCTCACAAGTTTTTGCAGAGCTACAGTGAAAATATTGGGAGCTCACATTTTACGCTTGAGCGACAATTCCTTCACTCAAGCAGTCTCACCTATAAACCTACGAGATAATGGGAGGCAATAATTCTCCACTAGAGCGACCAAATGACCGCTCGAGCGGTCTCCCAAAGTCAGTTGTTACACTGGAGCTCTGGTTAGCGGCTAAAATCTTCGGAGTCAAGATGATGTGCTAAAGGAGTAGGAGACAGACAGAGGAAGAAAAGGAGAGACCGAGAAGGAGCCGTCGATGTTCGCCATTGTCGATGTTTGTCGCCGTCGATGTCACAAGATGGAGTTGTCGCTTCACCAAAACTTAAGAGGGAGGGAAAAAGTGAATGGGAAGATATGGAAGAGAAACTCTGTTTTGTTGTGCTGAATGAAATTCAAAATTTTTGTTTTTAGCAAATCTAAACCGTAGATTTTGTTAGGAGTGATGTGGCCAAATCATGGCCGTTGACCGGAGAAAGGGCTAGACGGAAGGGCTGGAGAAGATTTGGACTCATACTTTTCATCCCTTTAGCGTCAAGCCATTTTGCAAAATAGTAGCTTCATCAAAATATATCTTGAAAACAACCACTAACAGTGGCAGAACTATGTAGGGCCCCGTCTCCTTCCAATTTTTTAAATAATTTATTATTAATTTTATATTTACAAGTATTTATGAAATGTATAATAAAATAATTTTTTAATTTTATGAAAATTACTTTATTTATTTTCTATTTTATTAGTATTTCATAATGTATGATGAAATTATCTATAATTATTTTACATTTTAAACAATAGCATCAATTTTATTGAATTTAAGAGTTACATGTCACTTTTTTTAAAATAAAAAAAAAAATTATAAACCAAATGGTGTGTATACTTTTTTGAGTAATAATGCAAGAGAACTTACAATTTCACCTTTAAGTTATAGGCAATCGGTTCATAAATTCAAATTATAATTTTGTAAATGAGAGGATCAGGTGCTTAATTAGTTTATCCAAAAGGACAAGTTCAATTAAAATGTCACAACCCAAACTAGTCCTTATAGATTTAGCGTCGTAACCGGCCAGTAATCCGTGATTACCGAAGGCCTGTTTAACAATAATGACAATAATACAATGAAAAGGGACTGGCAGAAGTCGAACAATAATTACAACAACGTTCAATGAGTTGTGAGGGCCTGAATGAACAAACAAGCTCAATATACATTTGTACCAATACACACATAAGTTCACGTCCATGCCCAAGCGTATACATACAACCACTTAGGTCCAAAACACATCTAAGTACAAAATAAAGAACATGGTAGGGAATTAAATCCCAAAGCCAAAACAAATTATAAAACATCCTTAGGACTCCAAATAACAGTCCAAAAAGGATAGATTTCGATCACCCAAAAAGCCTTGATACATTACAGTTCGAAACCTCGTAGTGAGGCATATTTGGTTGGCTTGACAAAACAGGGGTTCCAGTCAACGTCGTTAAGTTCGGTCTGGTGCTTGATCACCTACATACATATAGAAACAGTGAACTAAGCTTGGTGAATAACAAATGTGTAAAGGGGTTAAGAATGAATGTCCTTTCAGTAGTTAAAACAGTCAATTGCATCAGTAGATCATTCATTAAATCAATGTCTCATATTTCATGTCATATTAGTCGTTTAGAAATCATAGCAGTCATACGTGGTGCATTCAATAGCAGAACAGTATAGCAGGTCTTAAAAGACCGAACAGTCAATTGATGGCCATCAAAACAGTGAACAGTAGTTCCAACATTGGAACTAACAGAGATCTCTATAACAGTAGCAGTAACAGTAACAATAACAGTAGCAGTAACAGCCAGTTGCTATGGATGCCACGAGTACAGTTCATAAAATAGGACAAACATTCATTCAGTAAACAATATCATTTTAGAAAGCAGTATAGTTAATCATTCAAAAAATAATTATAATTTAGCATAGCTTTACAACATTGTTACTCACAGTGGGTTCCTCAAAATACGCGCTAAAGTTTTACAATAATGCGACATTCGGCCTGACCAAATAAATTCAAGCATAACTCTATTATAATCAAGTCATTTTGTTATCCAATCATTCATATTCAGTTCGGTACTTATATCTATTCAATTTGTTTGTGTCTTACTCAGTTACTTTCTTTCGTGCGTATGATATGACCATGAATGCAAATGCACAAGAAAACATGTTAAAGTCATGCAAACGGAGGCTCGGAAGGTGAAAAAGTGGAGCAAAAAATGAAACCGGGACTACCTTGTTGGCTGCACATTCGATGGTCTTGGCCGCACGTGCAGTGGTCTGGCTACTCGTGCAGTGGCCTTGGCCGCACAAGCAGTGGTCAAGCGGTGTGCACCATTGGGCTAACGAAGGTTGGCCGCTTGAGCGGTTTGGGTTGATTCCATGCCAAAAATCTGCTATGTTTTTGTGTCCTTTACTTTCCAAAATCTAAATTCATTTTGCACAATTTAAGCCCCTTTCACAACCACTAAGAATTCACAATTTCTAACCTTAAACAAAAAATCATGAGTTTAAAACAACTTCAAATGGCCAAGAAGAAATCAAACCCTCTCTTTGGTATGTAAAAGTATTAAACATGTAAGTGTGAGCTCTAAAACTCAAACCTCCATGGAATTTCCTGTCAATTGGAGAACCATGCAAGGACTTAAATGGATGAAACCAAATGTCCATGAATTATGCCATGCATGTAACTATATGATGTTTATTTGGTCAATTCTTCCATATGAAGACATGTATGTATTAAACTATTAACAACATGAGCAAACCTCCTAATTAGACATCAATTCATCCTATTTAAGCTTTAATATTTGAAGATGATAAATGTGCAAGTCTCAATTTCAAGAAAGTAAAAGAGAAAATGCTTACCTTACTTGTTAATTTGAGAGAATTCATGACACTCCTATGTCTTCTGCCTAAGTTCTTCTCCTCATCCTTTCTTTCTTCTCTTCTTACTCTTTGAACTCTCAAAAGCACAATCTCTCCCTCTCTTTACGTGTAATGCTCACCAAGGCCACCAACTCTCTCTTAGGTTCTTTTTGTTTGTATGGAACTTAGGCTTATTATATTGCTAATTATACATACATTAGGCTTGAATTAATTTGGCTAATAAATTGATTAAAATCAAACTCATTTAAATTAAATTAATCTCTAACATTTATGACTTAAATCAAACTAGTTTTAATTTTCCTAAAGTGAATTAGGCTTTAATTTCATATCCTATTAGTTAATTCTAACTTGCTAACATTAGCAATTCAGACAGGTTTAATCCATAACTCCACCTATCTGTTTACAATGACGATACCATATACATATATCACACATGGCACATACTTTACAATTAGCACATAATCACACAATTATTATAATTAATTAATTTAATTAAGGAGGCGGTTGTCACATTCTCCCCCCCTTAGGACGTTTGGTCCTCCAAACTCAATTATCTTCCTCCGGAAAGAATATAGGATCAAGTGGAAATAGGTCCGGGTATCTTTTCTTTATATCATCCTCCCTTTTCCAAGTTGCATAAATTCCACCGTGATTTTGCCAATCTACCTTTACTAAGGGAATTTCTTTATTTCCCAACTTCTTGATTCGCCGATTTACAATCTGAATGGGCCTTTCTTCATAAATATAGCCATCATTCAACACCATGTGGGTAGGCTCAATAACATGAAAAGGATCCCAAAGATAATTCCGCAACATTGAAACATGAAAGACATTATGCATATGTTTCATTTCGGGAGGAAGTGCTACCTAATATGCCACTGGATTAATCTTTTCAATGATTTCATACGGCCTAACATACCTTGGTGCTAACTTGTCCTTGGTTCTAAAGCGAGTCTATCATTTCATTGGTGTCACCTTAATAAAACCATGATCACCCACTTCATATTCCCTGTCTAGCCTTCAGACATCCGCATAACTTTTCTGTCGGCTTTGTGTGATTTTCAATCTTTGTTGAATTAATTTCACATTTTCCGTTGTTTCATGTACAATCTCAGGCCCAAGTAAAGGCCCATCTCCAACTTCTGCGCAACAAATAGGAGACTGACATTTTCTACCATATAAAGCCTCGAAAGGCGCCATACCAATGCTTGAATGAAAACTATTGTTGTAGGCAAATTCGGCTAAAGGCAAGTGAGTTTCCCAATTCCCTTGAAAATCAAGCACACACATACGCAACATGTCCTCTAGAGTTTGGATTGTTCTTTCTGACTGGCCATCAGTCTATGGATGGTATGCACTGCTCAATCTTAATTTAGTACCCAATGCCGTTTGCAGGCTTTGTCAAAATCTTGATGTGAACTTCAAGTCCCTATCAGAAACAATGGACATAGGCACTCCATGTAATCTAACAATCTCATTAATGTAAATTGTCGCCAACTTATTCGCATTATAATTATCTTGATAGGCAAGAAATGAGCAGATTTAGTCAAATGGTCAACAATAACCCAAATTGAATCCATACCTGTATTGGAGCGAGGTAGTCCAACAATGAAATCCATAGTGATGTGGTCTCATTTCCACTTCGGTATTGGCAGTGGTTGAAATAATCCCACGGGTCGTTAATGCTCGGCTTTGACTTGTTGGCAATGTAAGCATTTTGACACAAACTCAGCAATTTCTTTCTTCATTCCTGGCCACCAAAAATTCAACTTCAAGTCTTGATATATTTTTGTATTCCCCAGATGGATAGAAAGTTTTGAATTATGGGCTTCTTGCAAAAGTCGCTTTTTCAATTCGGGATCATTTGGTATACACAATTTGCCTTGAAATTTCAATACATCATTTTCAAAAAGGAAATTCAACCTCGGCTTGGAATCCTGTTCATCAATAATCTTCTTCAAAATTCATCTTGTTGCTGTTTTTCTTTAATTTCCTCAATAATCGCCGGTTGAGCAGAAATAGCAGCTAATGTCCCACCTTGTTCTCGCAAAACAATTTCAACTTCAAATTTCTCAAGGTCTTGTAGCAATTCCCTTTGCCTAGTAAGTAAACAAGCTAAGTTCCCAATTGACTTCATCGGCAACGGTGTTGGCTTTCCGCGAATGGTACAAAATTTGCAAGTCATAGTCTTTTATCAATTCCGACCTGTCTCATATTCAATTCTTTATGAGTAAAGAAATACTTTAAGCTCTTGTGATCCATATACACTTCACATGTTGACCCATACAAGTAGTGGCGCCAAATCTTCAGTGCAAATACTACTGCGGTAAGCTCCAAATCATGAGTTAGATAATTCTTTTCATATGGCCTCAGTTGTCGGGAAGCATATGTTATTACTTTGCCATTTTGCATCAATACACACCCCAAACCCTTATAAGAAGTATCACTAAAAATAGTAAATCCATCCATACCTAAGGGTAAGGTGAGAATTGGTACAGTCACAAGTCGAGTCTTCAATTCTTGAAAGGCTGATTCTCTCTGATCGGTCCAATCAAACGGTACTCCTTTCTGTGTCAACTGAGTCAAAGGCAAAGCAATTTTGGAAAAGTCTTTCACAAATCTTCGGTAGTATCCGGCCAAACCCAAGAAACTCCAAACTTCAGTAACATTGGTAAGTCTAGGCCAATTAATAACTACCTCAATCTTTTGTGGGTCCACTTCAATGCCGTCTTTATTGATTACATGCCCCAAAAACATAACACTATCAAGCTAGAATTCGCACTTTGTCAGTTTTGCATATAATTCTATTCTCTCAGGGTTTATAAAACAATTCTCCAATGACGTTCATGTTCTCCTTTGCTTTTGGAATAAATCAAAATGTCATCTATAAAAACAACCACAAAGCCATTGAGGAATGGCTTGAAAATTCTGTTCATGAGATCCATAAATGCAGTGGGCGCATTAGTAACTCCGAAAGGCGTAACAAGAAATTTATAATATCCGTACATTGTTTGAAGGCAGTCTTTTTTACGTCTTTGGCTTTGACTTTCAATTGGTGGTACCCCGATCTAAGATCAATCCTGAAAATTACTTGAATACCTTGCAATTGGTCGAATAAATCATCAATGCGAGGTAACGGAAAATTGCTCTTCACTGTTACCCTATTCAGTTCACGGTAGTCAATGCAAAACCTCAATGAACTATCATTCTTTTTCACAAATAAGATTAGAGCGCCCCACGGTGATGTACTAGGTCTGATAAACTTTTTGTCCGACAACTCTTGTAACTAGATTTTCAATTCAGTAGGTGCCATACGATACGGAGCTTTAGAAATTGGTTGTGTACCCGGTATCACCTCAATAGTGAACTCAATCTCCTTATCAATCAAATCCCTTGGAAAATCATCTGAAAAAATATCTGGGAATTCTCTAACTACAGGAATACTGTCCACATTAATTTTTTTATCAACAGGCACAGTCAATACACAACATAAATACCCTTTACACCCCTTTTTAATCAATTTGTAGGCTTTTATAGATGAAATCAAGTATGGGAGAGTTACAACACCAACTCCGTTAAATGTAAATTCAGGCAATCCAGGTGGACGAAAAACAACTTTTTTTGTTACACAATCAATGGAGGCATGATATTTTGTTAACCAATTCATTCCCAAAATTACATCAAAGTGGTCAAGATTCAGAGGCAACAAATCAACATATAAAATCACATCCCCAATAACAATCTCACATGCAGGATACACATAAGCACAAGTCATGGACCCCCAAGTAGGTGAAGACACAACTAATAAATAATTCATGGGTTCCAGTGGTCTAGATAATTTTCTCAAAAAAGCATGCGAGACAAATGAATGCGTAGACCCCGAGTCGATCAACATATAAGCATTTTGAGCACAAATAAAGAGTATACCTGACACTACTATCTCAGTGTTCTTCATGTCCCTTATTACAAGTGCAAACACCCCGCCTTGCCTCAAAGTTTCTTTCCCGATAACTTTAGAATTGGATTTTAGTGTAGCGGTTGATGCTGCAGCACTTGCTACGGGTCTACTAGTGCCTTGAGATGTGAGAGGACCATATGGCCCACTTTGCCACACCTGTAACATGCCCCAGAAATTTTGTAACAAAGCCCTTTATGTCTTTTCCACATTCTGGACAAGGTGGTATGGAATTGTTCCCTTGGCTAGAACTACTTGTCAACCCTATATTTTTCCTTCTATTCAATGAGTTATTCTGGCCCTTTTTGAAATAAAAACTCTGTCTCTTACCCCACCATTCAGTCACCAGCGTCTTAGCATGTTTCAATGCTGTAATATTTGCCTCAACTATGATAGCTCGGTCAAGGACATCCACATACTCGAGTAATTTCAAAACATTAATCCGATCAAGTATCTCTACATTAAGTCCACCCTCAAATTTTCTATCATTTTTATAGTCGGTATCTACCATGTGTGGTGCATAATGGGCGAGCTTGGTGAACTTAGCTTCATATTCTGCCAATGACATGGTACCCTGCTTCAGTTGCTCAAATTCGGATACTTTGCGATCTTGGATGCACTGAGGGAAATATTTATCATAAAAAACTTCTTTAAATTGAGCCCAAGTTATAGTATTGTTTGTATCACGAATAAGCATCCACCACCGCCTGGCTTCTTCTTGTAAAGTAAAAGTAGCCAAAAACACTTTATGTGCCTCTGAACACGGGAATACTTCAAACAGTTTTTCAGTTTCTAGGATCCATGCTTCGGCTTTCAGTGGCTCAAGACCTCCCTGGAATGTTGGTGGCTTCATTTTGTTAAACTTTTGTGTTAACATTGTAACCGGCCACCCCTATAGGTTTAACATTGTAACCGGCCAGTAATCCATGATTACTAAAGGCCTGTTTAACAATAATGACAATAATACAATAAAAAGGGGCTGGCAGAAGCCAAACAATAATTACCACAACGTCCAATGAGCTGTAAGGACCTAAATGAACAAACAACCTCAATATACATTTGTACCAATACACACATAAGTTCATGTCCATGTCCAATCGTATACATACAACCACTTAGGTCCAAAACACATCTAAGTACAAAATAAAGAACATGTTAGGGAATTAAATCCCAAAGCCAAAACAAATTATAAAACATCCTTAGGACTCCAAATAGATTTAGATCACCCAAAAAGCCTTGACACATTACAGTTTGGAACCTCGTAGTGAGACACAATTGGTTGGCTTGACAAAATAGGGGTTCCGATCGATGTCGCTGAGTCCGATCTGGTCCCTGATCACCTACATACATATAGAAACAGTGAGCTAAGCCCAGTGAATAACAAATGTGTAAAGGGGTTAAGAATGAATGTCTAGTTAAAGTAGTTAATTGCATCAGTAGATCAATCATTAAATCAATGTCTCATATTTTATGTCATATCAATCATTTAGAAATCATAGCAGTCATATGTGGTACATCAATAGCAAAACAGTACAGTAGGTCTTAAAAGTCCGAACAGTCAAATGATGGCCATCAAAACAGTAAACAGTAGTTCCAACATTGGAACTGATAGAGATCTCTATACCAGTAGCAATAACAGTAGCAGTAACAGTCAGTTGCTATGGATGCCACGAGTACAGTTCATAAAATAGGACAAACATTCATTCAGTAAACAATATCATTTTAGAAAGCAGTACAATTAATCATTCAGAAAATAATTATAATTTAACATAGCCTTATAATATTGTTACTCATAGTGGGCTCCTCAAAATGTGCGTTAAAGTTGCACTACGATGCGACATCCGACCTAACCAAATAAATTCAAGCATAACTCCATTATAATCAAGTCATTCAGTTAATCATTCCTATTCAGTTCGATACTTATATTTATTCAATTTGTTTGCGTCTTACTCAGTTACTTTCTTTCGTGCGTATGATATGACCATGAATGCAAATGCACATGAAAACACGTTAAAGTCATGCAAACGAAGGCTCGGAAGGTGAAAAAGTGGAGCGAAAAACGAAATCGGGACTGCATTGTTGGCCGCACATGTGGTGGTCTGGCCGCTCGTGCAGTGGCCTTGGCCTCACGAGCGGTGGTCAAACAGTGTGCACCCTTGGGCTAATGAAGGTTAGCCGCTCGAACGGCCTGGGTTGATTCCATGCCGAAAATCTGCTATGTTTTTGTGTCCTTTACTTTCCAAAATCTAACTTCATTTTGCACAATTTAAGCCCCTTTCACAACCACTAAAAATTCACAATTTCTAACCCTAAACAAAAAATCATGAGTTTAAAACAACCTCAAATGGCCAAGAAGAAATCAAACCCTCTCTTTGGTATGTAAAAGTATAAAACATGTAAGTGTGAGCTCTAAAACTCAAACCTCCATGGAATTTCCAGTCAATTGGAGAACCATGCAAGAACTTAAATAGATGAAACCAAATGTCCATGAATTATGCCATGCATGTAACTATATGAAGTTTATTTGGTCAATTCTTCTATACCAAGACATGCATGTATTAAACTGTTAATAACACAAGCAAACCTCCTAATTAGACATCAATTCATCATATTTAAGATTTAACCTTTGAAGATGATGAATGTGCAAATCTCAATTTCAATAAAGTAGAGAGAAAATGCTTACCTTACTTGTTAATTTGAGAGAATTCAAGACACTCCTCTATCTTCTTCCTAAGTTCTTCTCCTCTTCCTTTCTTTCTTCTCTTCTTACTCTCTAAACTCTCAAAAGCACAATCTCTCCCTCTCTCTACGTGTAATGCTCACCAAGGCCACCAACTCTCTCTTAGGTTCCTTTTGTTTGTATGGAACGTAGGCTTATTATATTGCTAATTATACATGCATTAGGCTTGAATTAATTTGGCTAATAAATTGATTAAAATCAAGCTCATTTAAATTAAATTAATCTGTAGCATTTATGACTTAAATCAAACTAGGTTTAATTTCCAAATGTGAATTAGGCTTTAATTTCATATCCTATTATTTAATTCTAACTTGTTAACATTAGCGATTCATAATGGTTTAATCCATAACTCCACCTATCTGTTTACAATGACGATACCATATACATGTATCACACATAGCACATACTTCACAATTAGCACATAATCACACAATCAACACTAAACACACAATTATCATAATTAATTTACTTAATTAAGGAGGCGGTTGTCACAAAAATGACCAAAATATCTCTTATATATATATATATATATATAATATTTTATGTCCCAAAACCCTAACAGTCACACTCCTCTCTCTCTCACTCTCTCTTCTCTGCCTCTCTCCGTCGCACACTGCCGCCTCTCTTTCCTCCGTCGCTGCGTCTCTCTCTCTCTCTCTCTCTCTCTCTCTCTCTTCTCCGTTGATCGTCAATCATCGCCGTCGCCACTTCTAGTTAAATCCATCGCCGCTTTCACAAGATCTGAACCACATCTCTCCGCCACCCCATCACCGTTGGGTCAAATCTGCGACGCAAAGACAGAGAGAGAGCAAGAACGGTGATGACATTGATCGACGGTGAAGCTTTGAAGAGAGAGAACCACGTGAGAGAACGACTCTATTCTTACTTCACTTTACAAATATATATATATATATATATGATCTGTGTGCTTTTTTGTTTTTGTTTTTGTTTTCGTTTTTGTTCAAGAAACGTTACTCTAAGTTTGAGCGTGCAAAAGGATGTAGTTGTAATTAAAGGTTTGACCTTTTGTTTAGATTTGCATTTCTATACATCAGTATTAAAAAAAAGTAATTGCGTTTGACTTTTTATGTTTCTCAAACTATTTGATGAGATCTGAACTTGTAAACTTGGTTGTGGTCTTATTTGTTGTGTTTCTTCACACACACACACACACACACACACACACACACAAAATGTATATGTATATATATATATATATTTATATGTATATTTTTTCATATAATCAAACCAAATCAAGCCTTAAGCCCCATTAAATGGGGTCAGCCACATGAATCCTTCTTCTCCACGCGGCTCTATCAAAGGTCATTTCGTTAATCAAATTAATATCTCTATTTACACATTAGCCAACGTCAATCTAGGTCTACCTCGTTCTTTAACACTTCCATCTACTGTCACTGCATCATATCTCGTCACTACTGCCTCTGTTGGTCGCCGTTGTGTGAGAACCCGAATTTAAAAAATTAAGTAAATAATTAAATAATAATATTATAATCTCAAATATTTTGGTGGTGAATCCTAAAGTGCAAATTAAATATTATTGGAGGATCTTATAATTAATTTTAAACTTAAAATAAATTTGTGGTGGAAGTTTTTAATTTAGAGGCAAGATTTATAATAAATAAATAAATAATAGGGGACCAATTCGTTAGTATATTTTGATTTAGTAATACTTGTATTTTATTTAAATTATTGGGATAATGTTGGCTACATATTTTGTAAAAGCCAGTTACAGTTCGACACGTGGCATAGTAAGGGTAATAAAGGAAGGTTATTCAAGCCTTTAATCCTGATCGTACACGTGACAATAAACATTGGTCCTCACATGATCCGAGTAACACTAGATCAAATAACGGGATGCAAGATGACGTGTCTTCAAACGGTTACTCATATTCAAATCTAAGTACAAGAGGGAAGCTCAACTGCCAGTAATGGCGTAATGGAGCTACTTGTAAGGGAGCATGACCAGCGATCATGGAGGAGCAGTTCGACAGTTCGAAGTGCAGTTCGAAGGTCATCACTGACGAGTATAAATAGCAGGGCAGCCCCCAGAAAGACGGACGGACTCAGATCATACAAACCAGTCATTTACTTCATATATTTTTCTTTCCAGTCATTTACATTTCCAGTCTTTAAATACCTGCACTTTAAATACTCGCACTGCACTTCGATTCATAGGAGTAGCTTCAAGTAGATTGCTGTTGTAAACCTCTCCGAGGCTGAGTTCGGACCATTGTAAGTGTTCATTTTTATGAAATACTTCAATTGTTCTTCATATTACTGTTATTTCTCTTAATTTCTCCTAAGTCAAGCCACCAGTAAAAGTCCTCTTCATTGAGGCTGAAAAGAACTAAAACACAATCGTCTGATAATTGGTTGGCAATTATAATTTCTGTAAGGACTGATTGATCCTTGCTGGCACGCTCACATTCACAAAAATACCCTTCGAAAAGCCAAAAAGCCAACATATATTTTTGGCACGCCCGGTGGGACTTAATTAAAAATGGCTAGAAGAAGACGACAAGGAGAAAATGAACGCTTCGAAGAAGGCGTGGAAGGAGAGGTAGAAATACCAAATCCAGAGGATAATGTGGTAACACATCCTGTGGAAACTCCTATATTGTCAGAACCCATGGTCGAGCAGACCAGTACTTCTGGACAAGAACCATATGTTCATATTATTGGACAAAACCAAGGAATTGGACCGTCCACTATGCCATTTATTCAACCAATAAATCCATGGGATGGTTTAGTGAATGCCATGGGACAACAACTAATGAACACAATGGAAAGGTGGGCAACATCCTTTTTGGATCGAATGAATAACCACCAACCAACAAACACAAGACAAACGGAGGAAGTTGTAAATGTCCCCCAACAAAGATTGGCTAGAGAAAAACAGCCTATGCAAGTTAATGGACATTCTAATGGTCAAACTAGTACCCAAAACTTTGAAAGACCATCACCTCAGTCTTGGTATGAACCCATTTCAAGGCCTATAGCAGGCCAAAATGCCTCAGTACTTAATAATGAAGCCACACAAGTTGGTGGATCTGGCCAAGTACAAGAAACTGGTGTAAGAATGGTTACAAATCCCATGTTCGAAGCCATACCTGGCACAAGGGGGTACACTAATCCCTTATTCGAATTTACACCCGGGGGGTTGGAGGGTTTTCCTACAAATGGTAGAGACACAACACCTGTTCCAGCACCTTTTGCAGGTCCTTTCGCAGGTCATGCTCAAAGGGGTTACCCATACCCTCAACAGCAACCTGCACCGCAAGGACAACCAGCCCCAAATTTACCACCTTATGGACCAAGAGGACCACAAGCACAAGTTTATCCACCAAATCCTGTGTTTGCTCCTCCAGTAGTGGTTCAGCAGGCACAAAATATGGTCCCTAGAGACCAGATTGTTGATATTGTTAGGGAGATATGTGGACCAATGACTCGGGGGGTCCAGACTCCTATATACAGAAAACCATACCCAGAATGGGTAGATAGGGTACATGAATACCCAAGGGGGTTCAGGATACCAGATTTTACCCTTTTTTATGGGACTGGAAATCAATCAATGATAGAGCATATTGCTAGATTTGCTGCTCAATGCAGTGAATTCACTAACCATGATTATATGAAACTGAGATTATTTCCAAATTCCCTAACGGGAGGAGCATTTGTATGGTACATCAACCTTACACCTGGCTCCATTCAAAATTGGCAACAAATGGAAGAGGCATTTCATGCCCAATTCTTCCAATCAGAGCCAGAAGTATCTATGGCAGATTTGGCTAGGTTGAGTCAAAGGCCTGAAGAAAAGGCTACTCAGTTTATTGCCAGATTTAAAAGGGCTCGAAATAAATGTAGAGTCATCCTGCCAGAGCCAGAATTCGTCAGATTGGCTCAAAATGGTTTAGAATTCAGGCTTCGAAAGAAGTTTGATTCAACTGAATTCAGAGATTTGGTCGAACTGACCTATAAGGTGTCTCGATATGAAACATTATTAGAAGAGGAACAAGATCGAAATAATGCATCATATAAGACATATTATAGAGATCCTAATTATGAAATAGATGCAGCAGAGATTGTAGGCAAAGAACCTGTAATCTGTGAAGCATTAATTCGTAAGGATACAACTATAGACCAGCAGTTTAAAAAGAAAGACTTTCACAGAAAATACTCTTTCGATTTAACAAAAGCAGATGACATCTTTGATCATTTGCTCGCGGCTAATTTCCTTAAGTTACCTAAAGGAGTAAAATTACCATCTCCAGATGAACTGAAAGGAAAAGTATACTGTAAATGGCATAATTCTTGGTCTCACTCGACTAAAAACTGCATTGTTTTTCGAGACAGGATCCAAGAACAGATTCGGAAAGGAAGTTTGAAGTTCTCAGCTAAAACAGAAAAAGCCATGGGAATTGACAGTGATCCCTTTCCAGAAGTTGGAGAGGCAGCAGCCAATGTCATTACATCAGATTTCCAGAACTTGTCCTTGACAGAATTGGAGGAAGTCAATGTGCAGATGCATGTTGCTAATCAAACCAACGTCAAGAAGAACGCTAGAAGACCACCAGTTATTGAACAGGGTTCCTCACACCAGATGGAACGTTCTGATGAAGAATCACTGGATGATGATTCTTTAGAAGCAGCGGTGATGCAGAGAATGTGCCCCAGGTGTAGACTCAGTTACAAATGGTTGAAGGGGCTTCCAACTGATGGGAAGCAATACTACAGGGATGTTCAGAGACGTCCTAAATCAACCAATGCTTACAACAAAAGGCCGTATCCGGCTAGTGATAGGCAGAGACCACCAGTGGTTGAGCCTATGGTAAACAGAATGCATGACAAAGGCAAGAAGCTCTTACATGAATCCAGGCCACATAACTATTATAGAGTGGAGAGTAGCCATTCCGAAAGAAAACTGGAGAGAGGTTCAGTTCATGGAATCAGAGCCAGAGAGTGGCCCCCTAGACCGGTTTTACACAGGACGGAAAATGGTCACCCTTATCGAAGGTCTGAATCAGATTCAAAACATGAGGACAAAACCAGGCACTTACCTTCACGGCCAGTTTCGAAGATGGCTTCGAAGGTGGAAAAGGGCAGATCAGCGTCTGAATCAACAAGCTCATGGGTACCTGGGGTCCCGGATTGGTTTGTAATGCAAAACAAACCTAGGGAGGTGCTTGCTTATGAAGATACTGTAAACCAAGGCAGGATGATCAAGCCTCCTATGGTGGCTCCGAACAACTGGGTGCTGCTTAAACACCCAAAAACGAGGGAACCAGACATGGTCCCAGTCATCTCAAGATCACAGAGGAGAAAAATTCAGCGCAGGTACACCCAGTATCAAAAGGATCTGAAGGAAGGTGGAGAAAATTCTTCATCGGTCAAAACGGAAGGAAGGAAAAACCCAAAGTCAGACCATGCTCCAAAGCCAGTTCCACAGAGCACAGTGGTCTGCAGCCGAGAACAGTTGGCCAAGGTTCATTCTGAACTGAAAACCAGAGAAAAGGCTAGTTTGGTAGGGTTGGAGAAAGCTCTGATGGAGACAGATAGCGAGACTGAAGAAGAGATTAGCGTAAGTCAGAAGAAAGAGGTTGTGGAGGAAGAGATGTTTGAAGCCTTCATGGCTGAGCAAACATTTCTGACTAAAGAGCCAGTTGAGAAAGATCCTTCGAAGGGATCAGTTAGTGATGAAATACCAGAATGCATCATGCAGGATGTTTCTGAGGGAGTCGACCAAAGTAACCAAGAGGGGAAACAAGTACAGCCAGCCATCCAGTTTGGCTCGTTTCCCCCAGTATCAGTAAACATGGTACACATACTGCCACAAGAATTTCAAGCTGGAGATGAGAATCAAGAGGGGCAGGAAGCTGACCCAGTTCAGATCTCCAGTGAAGACTCACAAGCAAGTATGGTGCAAGATAACTTCGAAATGGTCATCCCGATGGAAGATGGATATGAGAGCGAAGAGGTGGTAAGCATCAATCTATCGTATCGATTTGAGTACCCCTCGGATTCGATGACACAGCACGTCAGGCCTTTGTACATCAAGGCTTTCTTTGATGGGGTACAGCTGAACCGAGTCCTAGTAGACAATGGGGCAGCAGTGAACCTACTCCCGAAATCTTCTTTGAAGAAACTAGGAAAAAAGAATCCCAGGTTGATACCAACCAGCACAACCATTGCTGGTTTTGCTGGAGATAAACAAATGGCTCAGGGGATTCTACCCATTAATTTAAGTGTGGGAACCAGGGATTGTATGACAGCATTTTTCGTAATCGACAGTAATGCTAAATACAATGCTTTGCTTGGAAGGGACTAGATCCACACAAACAAGTGTGTGCCTTCTTCTTTACATCAGAAAATCATGATGGCCTTAGGCAATGGAGAGACAGAGGAGATCGATGCAGATCCTCAACCCTTCATAGCCTGTGCAGACTTTGCGGAGGCTAAATTGTATATTGAGGGAGTGACACCTCTCAGTATACTGATGAAAGATGACAGTTCAGCCGAAGTGACGGCTGATGAGGAGGTGACACACCTGAAGCACTTAGTCCAAAAAAGTGCTGATGAAGAGGTTGTCCTTAGAGATGACAATGATGCCTGGTTATAGGCAAAGAGAGGAACCACCAGAAGCCAAGTCCTTGGCTTTGATTAAATTTTCAGCATTGGATATAAAAGCAATAGTCCAGAAAGTTCAGGAGCAAGAGAGAGAGGCCATGATAATTGGTTGCAAACAGCAGCAGCAACAGGCTAGAGTCTTGACTCTTGGTAAGTACTGTGCCTTGGACATTGAAACAAGAGTCCAAGAAATACAGGAAGAGGAAGCCTTGTGGACAGATTTTGTCTATGAGGAGGAGGGCAGAGATATTGAACTGAAGAACCTGAGGGTAGAACCAAGCTCGAAGATCACTTCAAATGTAGCAGAAACCAGGGGGAGTTCTCATGCACAAGACCATTTAGAAGAAGTAAATCTAGGGGAAGGTTCTGTACAACAGCCCACTTATATAAGTGCTTGTTTGAATGCTCTGGACAGAAACCAGCTATTGGTTGTTCTGAAGAAATACAAAGATTGCTTTGCATGGTCTTATAATGAACTACCAGGATTGGACAGGTCATTAGTGGAACATAGGCTTCCTATGAAGCCTAACTTCAAGCCATATAAGCAGAAACCAAGAAGGATGAGTCCAGAAGTAATTCAAAAGGTCAAGGAAGAGATCCTCAGACTACTCAAGGCAGGTTTTATTAGGACAGCCAGGTATGTTGAGTGGCTATCTAATATTGTGCCTGTAGTCAAGAAGAATGGCAAAATGAGGGTATGTATCGATTTCAGAAATTTAAATCTGGCAACTCCCAAAGATGAGTACCCTATGCCTATAGTGGACTTGCTGGTGGACAGTTCAGCAGGTCACCAAGTCTTGTCAATGATGGATGGGCATTCCGGCTATAACCAAATTTGCATTGCAGAGGAAGATATCCACAAGACAGCATTCAGATGTCCTGGGAATATTGGCACCTTTGAATGGGTTAAAATGCCATTTGGTCTAAAGAATGCTGGAGCTACATATCAAAGAGCCATGAATACTATCTTTCATGATCTTATTGGAGGATATTTGGAATGTTATATTGATGACATTGTGGTTAAGTCCCAGTCCATGGAAGATCACCTGCTTCACTTAGAAGCAGCTTTTGAAAGGATGAGGAAGTTCAAATTAAAGCTTAATCCTCTTAAATGTGCTTTTGGTGTATCATCTGGAAATTTCTTGGGCTATGTTGTTCACAAGAAAGGAATACAGATTGATCAGAATAAAGCCAAAGCAATCATCGAAGCCAAACCCCCATCAAGTAAGAAAGAATTACAAAGGTTCCTTGGGCAGGTCAACTTTCTTCGAAGGTTCATTTCTAACACTGCAGGGAAAACTAAAGTATTTTCTTCCTTGTTAAGGCTGAAAGATGAAGAGGAATTCGTGTGGACAGCAGAGCATCAATTTGCTTTCGAAGGTATCAAGGCCTACTTGGCTAACCCTCCAGTGCTGATGCCACCAAAGGGGAATAAGCCCTTGAAGTTATATATAGCTGCAGCAGAGGATTCATTAGGGGCTTTCTTAGCCCAAGACAATGAAGAAGGCAAGGAGCAAGCTATTTATTACCTTAGTAGGTTTTTAAATTCTTGTGAATGTAAATATTCAGCTGTTGAAAAGCTGTGTCTTGCTTTGTATTTTGCTGCAATAAAATTAAGATATTATCTTTTGCCTACAACTGTCTTGGTAATTGCAACCACAGATTTGGTTAAATATATGTTATCTAGACCAATGTTGAGGGGAAGAATTGGCAAATGGATACTTGCCTTATCAGAATTTCATCTAGAATATGTCCCTCAAAGGGCAGTAAAAGGGCAGGTTTTAGCCAACTTCTTGGCAGATCATCCATCTCAAACTGAGAGCCAAGAGATAATGGAACTTGGTATGACCAGTGTTGAGCCATGGCAAATGTGGTTCGATGGGTCGAAAGCAAATGGGTTAATTGGAATTGGTATTGTAATCAAGTCTCCACAGGGGACAGAAACTACCCATGGTTTTAGAGTGGATGAAGCTACCTGTTCCAATAACCAGGCTGAATATGAAGCCTTAATTGTGGGATTAGAGATTCTTATTGGATTACAAGTACATGCAGTTGACATATTTGGGGATTCTCAATTGGTGGTTAACCAAGTGAAAGGAATTTTCAAGTGTCAAAGCATAAGTATCCTGCCATATTATGTTGTTGCATTACATTTGCTTTCTCAGTTTCAAATAGCAAATGTAACCCATGTTCCAAGATTCTTGAACAATAGAGCCAATGATGTGGCTCAAAAGGCTTCGAACTTCAAGAGAAGGGATAATACCCAAAGGGACATAAGCCAAACAACATATCAGAGATTAATACAACCTTTGAATAAAAGGAATGTGATCTTGGAAGTCAATCATAATGACTTACAAGAACAAGATTGGAGGCATCCAATAATGCAGTACTTGGCTGGTCCATCTTCGAAGGCCAGTAGAAAAGTTAAATTGCAGTCTATGCAATATATGATATATGGTAATGCTCTCTACAAAAGGGGGGGAGATGGCTTATTGTTGGAATGTCTAGGCCCGAAAGAAGCATTAACAGCCATGGCTGAGGTTCATGAAGGCATCTGTGGTGCTCATCAACCTGGTGTAAAAATGAGATGGTTGCTTCGAAGGCATTCCTATTATTGGCCAACCATCCTTAAAGACTGCATAGAATATGCAAAGGGGTGTCAGGCATGTCAAAAGCATGGCACAATAAGGCACGTGCCCATAACTGACCTACATGCAGTAGTGAAGCCTTGGCCATTCAGAGGGTGGGCCATGGATATGATGGGAAAAATACACCCACCTTCTTCGAAACATCATTGTTTCATTCTAGTGGCCACTGACTACTTCACTAAATGGGTCGAAGCGAAGCCATACAAGGCTGTAGACCAAACAGAGGTTATTGGTTTTATTAAAGATTTGATCCATAGATTTGGAATCCCGCAAACCATAACAGTTGATAATGGAACTGTGTTTGATGGGAAGATGGTGAAGGCTTTTGTGGCAGAATTTGGAATTAGCCTTGTTAATTCCACACCCTATTACGCACAAGCTAATGGTCAAGCTGAGTCATCCAATAAGTCCTTGAAAAAAGGAATACAAAAGGTTGTGGATGACAATCCCAGGGATTGGCATAACCTATTGTTAGATGTTCTGTGGGCATATAGAACCTCATCGAGGTCAAGCACAGGGGTCACTCCCTATGCCTTGGTGTATGGACATGATGCAGTCTTACCAGTAGAGATTAATGTTAAATCTTTGAGAGTAAGATGTCAAGATCAATTGAATCCTGAACAATACCATCAAAGTATGTGCTTAGAATTAGAAGGCATAGATGAAGCCAGAATTTTGGCATTAAATAGCATTCTTTTCCAAAAGAAGAAAGCAGCCAAGAATTATAATAAGAAAGTCAAACACATTGGCTTTGATGAAGGTGATTTGGTATGGAAGACAATACTCCCAATTGGGATTAAAAGCCATAAGTTTGGCAAATGGTCACCCAATTGGGAAGGACCATATCAAATTCATAGGGTTCTGCCTTTCGGAGCATACCATTTAAGAAATTTGAATGGTTATGTACATCCCAAAAAGATTAATGGCAGATATCTAAAACCTTATTTTCCAACCATTTGGGAAACACAAGGGATAGAGTGAACACCATATGCAAAAACACAAGCTTGTTCAAATGATATTCAAAATAGTGTGCTTTCATAAAGAATCAAGTACATTATGCCACAAATTGGCCCAAAAATCATTACAATGCTTTAATTGTTTTTGTACAATAGCTTTCCTATTACTAAGGGAAGGAAATAATTGAATAGCTGCAGCCATGTTTTCTTTTCGATCAGCCAGTCCTTGATTGGTGATGTGCAGCTTCTTATCAGTTCGAACCAAGGCTTGGTTCACTGCAGCTAACTCCTCTTCGAGCTGAGCTTTCTTCTCCAGAAGTTGGACTCGAAAGTGGGAGGCAGAAGAGTGTTGTTCTTTCAGAGTTGATACTTCAGTATGCACCTGAGAAACAAAACTCTGGTCCTTAGCCAGCTTATCATCCGCAGCTTTAGCAGCATGGCAAATGTTGAGATAAAAATCAATAGTAGCTGCAGCCTGAGATAGATGACTTGAAACACTCATGGCAGACTGCTCAGCAATGTTACAGCATTGAAGGAACCCATTCCTGATGATAGGCCTTTGTAGAGCATCGAAGGGGATCCTTGAAAAGGAAGTCAACAGCTGCAAGCATGTGTCCAAGTCTACTGAAGGCACAAAAGGCTTGTTGCTGGAGGAAGGAGAACTCTCGAAGATTTCCAAAAGGGAGTTAGCCAAGGCTAATGGCTCAGCTTCAGCAGTAGAAGTGGGAGAGGTAGAAGGTATGTCAAAAAGACTAGCTAGTCTTCCTTCAAAAATGTCTACCTCATCCCTTGACATTAAGGGCATAGAGAGTGTTGTGGTGGAAGACGCAAAGGGCTGCATAGGGATGGGAGAAACAGATGGAGCATCTTTGGCAGCCTCTATGGTCTTAGCCACCAGCAAATCAAGTGAGGAAGGGCTGGAAGTAGGCATTGGTGATGAGCCATGAGTTGAAGAATTGTCAGCACCCTCTGGAGGAGAATTAACTGCCATGCGAGATGAAGTAGCAGTAGGAGGAAGAGTGAAGATCGAAGAAGCAAACTGAGGCAGAACAAGAGTCAAGAAAGGGAGGTATGGCTCTAAGCCAAGGAAAAGAGATGCAGGGATACTTGGACTCGGAAAAGATGTATTGAATATGGGCTTAGGAAGTGGGAGCGTGATTTGAATGGTTTTCACGCGTTGCATCCGATCAACTTCAACTGAAATTGGGGAAGGTTCCGTTGGGAAGATGAATGCAGTAGTCGTTGCTGTAAAAAGAAGAAAATGTGAGGTAATGTCAAGTCTTAGTCTTGAAGATTCGACAAGAAAAGAATAAAGGCATGAAGAAACTTACTTGTTCCAAGGAATTGTTGCTGCTGCCTTTCCTCAGCTCTTTCTAGGACAACTATGGCTTTGGGATATTCTTGTTCTACAGCCTCATGAATGGGGTCTTCAAATGAGCTGGTAGCTAAAGCAGTAACCTTCCTCCTCTTTTCTATTACTTGAGCAATTGTCTCGGAATCAGAATCTTCGGTAAAATCGGAAGGAGAAACGGTAATTTTTCTTCTCCTCTTCCTTTGAGTTGGTATCATTCGCTCCTTCATTGTCTTCTCGACCTTTTTAGGTTGGGGTTCAGACTCTTCAAAAGTGAGCTCCTCCTCTTCTTTCCTAGCGGCTATCCCCTCTTGAGCCAATTGAGGTTCTCTCTTGCTTCTTTTCAAGGGAGACTCCTGTTCTTGATCGTTTTCTTCTTCCTCTATCTCTGGAAGTTCAGTTTTTTCCCTTTCTAGCTCAAGGAGTCTCTTCTTCTTTTGTTGTTGACCACCTTCATAAAAGAAGGATTAGAGATAAGATAGCAAGCATTATGTGGAGAGGTTAGAGAAAGGGAAAAAGGGGTACATACTTCGGGTGACTCTGGGAGGAATTGAAGTAGCAGAAGTAAACTGAGTTGTAGCAGGTACTGTAATTGGAATAGTGGAAGAAGAAATGACAGTCTCAGCTTCTTTGGGCTTGGGCACATCCAGCACCTCCAATAGGTTTTGAGAGGAGATGGCCAAATAAACTTCCATGTTGCTCACCCACCAATTTTGATATCTCTTCAATTCAGTACCATGAGGGGAGAAAGGGGTGAACTCAAAACTGGCCAAATCATCCATAAACTTGAAGGTTGCCTCTTCTAATCTTGATTTTCGAACCTTCAGATCCCTCTTAGTAAGACTCAGATTGGTGTTGCTGCAAAGAGGTATTGGAACTCCTTGAGTGAGGCCAAATTGTCTAGCAAATTGAGCAGGACAATAAGGCTCAGCTATGCATTTATAGGCTCTGGGGTTGGTGGTCCCAATAAACAGTTCCCTAGGGATCAGTAGGGAAGCCCACATATCTTTATGAATAGGCAAAGCACAGAGCCTGTCACTGAGGAAGTGATTCAACCAGGTTGGACCTATGCTAGCTTCGAAGGGACGGAAACGATGATCAGGAAGAGCAGCTGGTAGTTGATGAAAGAAGGAGAAATAAAAGGCAAAAGTAGCTGGATAAAGTGAAGCATTGGCTAGTTTTATGCCATGAGTGAGAGAGTGTAGCCCAGAAAATTTAAGGCATTTGGATTGTAGTTCAGTAAAATAGGCAAAGAGCCAAAGCTGAAGAATCCAAAATGGTCCCCCTTGATTGGCATCTAGGGGTTTCTCACAAAAGAGGGAACAAACTCTATATACATGACCTAGAATGTATGGGGCTAAGGCTACTCTTTTCTGCAAAACCAAGGCTTTGGCAAGAGGAGCAAATTCAAGCATGATTCTTTGGGAGGAGGTGCAGAAAAGAAATTTGCAAAGCCAATATAATAAAAAGGAAAAGAATTCCCTATCAGTTACTGGACCCATTCTTTTGTTCTCGGCTCTAACAAAATCACTGTAAGATAAATTAAGAGAGGGGAGGGAGAAAGGGACTACTAAGTCAGGAAAATCTGGTGTGATGGGGGTACCAATGGGGGATACTCCTAATAGATGGCAAATATCAAGAACAGTGGGAGCCATCATCCCATACCTAAACTGAAAGAAATTGAAAATAGGGTTCCAAAAACATAAAGCAGCGGGGATTAGAAAAGGGTCTTCTGAGATAGTTACCCTAGATAGTCGAAGAGCATCAAGAAGGCAGAGTTCTTGAAGGTCCAATGTCCTAGCAGGGACAACTCGGTCGTACCATTCTTGCCACTCTGGTCTCATCGTGGGCCAGCATCGGTGAAGACGATTGACTTTCCAACCTTGCCAGTCGAGACCACCCTCATACAGAAGGCATTGATTCTCCAAGCGAGGATACAGGGCGGGAAGCTCGGAAGGGATCTCCTTGAAAATGGGTCCTAGCACGTACTCTCGCTGCACATGGCGACGAGGGATAAAGATACGCCCATCGATAGCACTTTTCTCATCACCCTTGTATTTCTCACATTCAGCATCAATAAGCCGCTTCAAAGCCACAAATGAGCTTACGCGCTCTATGGTCGGAACTTTTGATGGGGAAGAAGCCATTGATAGTAAGTTTTCGGAAAATATAGAAGGTTTGAATGTGTAAGCAATTTCGGGGCACAGAGTAAAAAGGTTTTAAATAACTTTTGTGTGCGGGGATACATCTCGTAAGTCATTAAGTACTAAAACGTGCGAAAACAAGGAATCTTTTTCGACATCGATAATTTCTGGAGGGAAAAGCACATTGATGCCAGCTTCGAAGCCACATTTTGGCGCTAAAATTTCAAAAAACAACGGCTTCGAAATGCAGGAGCCGACTTCGAAGCATACTGCATGCTTAAAAATGTTTGAATATTCAAAGTATTGGTCTATTTCAAAAAAATCTAAAGACCTGTTCGAAGTGACAACATTCGAAGCAAGCCCTAGGACTCTTTAAGGAAAAAAGGGCACTGTTCGGAACATCCAAGACCAATTATTGGTTTTTACATGAGCAAGAAGGAATTGCCATAGTTTGCCCTTCGAAGCCAAAAAAGAACAGTTTCAAATTGATTGGCTATATCAACTATGACCATATATTGGTTACAGTTAGTATAAAGTCATTGAAATCGAAGTACTAAAATAATATCTGCCAGAATTGTCAATTTTACTCCATGAATTGGAAGAAGACATGATTGGTTCTTTTAGTACTTCATTAAACAGTTGATTCGAAGGATGAAATTGTTCAATTCAAAGTTATGAATTAGCTTTTAGAGATGAAAGGAAACAGAGTCAAACAGTGTTAAGTACAGAAAGACTTTGTTTGTATTGAAGCCAATATAATTACATTAAGTAACTCTATCTCGGTACAAATTCAAGCTCATAAAAATAAGGAATGGAATAAATAACAAGGTCATGAAATTTTGTCCAGCAATGGTCAATAAATTTCTGTTCTTTCTTTATTATTTCTTCTATTTCTTCTAAAGTTGATTGCATAAGCTGATGAGCTCTCACTTCATAATAGAGTTCTTCAGCCTTTGCTTCGAAGGCCTCTTCCTTCGATTTTTGTTCATCTATAACCAAATCATCCCAGTACGCAGAATCTTTATTCCTGAAGTCATCGAACTCTTCGATAAAATTCTCTGCTTCATATTGGGCATGAATTCGGAGAGATGAAAGTTCATCCAGATTTTGGATAGTGATCTTAGAATTCTGATGCCAGTAGAGGAGCACTAGGAGTTGGTCCAAAAACAAATGGAGCTCTGCTTGAGCAAGAGGGTTGAGGACATGACCCCTAGTAAGGATATCACAAGCCCATTGAAAGTTCTTAAGAGGAATATCATCCTCAAGAACATTGAAGGGCAGGTGGGAGAAAGCCGCAAGCAAAAGTTGAGCTTGCTTTCGCTCGGTTGGAGAAGGGGGTGACGGAGGTTGATAAGGTGAAAAGACTTTATCCATTGGAAGGGCAAGTCTTAGTTTTTCTGTCCAGGAAAGGACGGGAGGAGGAGAAGGAGAAGATGATTCTGCTTCAGAAGACGAAGGGGAAGGAGCAGGTGTTTCTATCTCAGAGGATGCAGATGCAGAAAAAAGTGTGGATGCTTCTATTATGGGAGATGGCACGGGAGCAGATGGAACAAAAGCATTAATGTAGTCAAGCCAATCAGAAGAACAAATCTTCGCCTTTTTGGCTAAAAATGAAGGGGTGTACCCTTGTGCTTCTTCTGAGCGTTGGGCAGGATGCATTATCTTCGTAGGCATGGAAGAAGTATACCAAGCCACAAGCAGATTCTCCTCCAAGCTACGTCGAAGGTCAATGGGCACGTAAGGGTAGACCACTGAGCTTC
Organism: Camellia sinensis; assembly: GCF_055761805.1. NCBI lineage: Eukaryota > Viridiplantae > Streptophyta > Magnoliopsida > Ericales > Theaceae > Camellia > Camellia sinensis. The sequence goes on from NC_138962.1 coordinate 108,776,395, forward strand.
GAGCGTAGGAGGGAAACTCCAAGGGGTCAGTAAACTCAACAAAATGGTGATTGACTCGCTCCCTTAGATCATAAGTCTCAGGAGTGGACCAGCTTGTCCAGCCAGAAGCTCCAGAGGATGAAGGGGTCACAGTTTCATCCCATGCAGAGGTCTGTGAAGAAGAGTTTCCTAGATCCATATTTTCAACTTGTCGAAGCAAAGGTTCGAGGGTAGTTCGATCAGAATACAAAGGGAGCTTAGGGGAAGAATTCTTTGTATCTGTAAGTTTGTAAACCAAGGGATTAAAGGCAATATGTTCATAGTCCAGAGGTTTATAATCTACAAAAGCCTCCATTACCTGAATATAGAAGGGCGGGTAAAGGTGGCTAATGAATGCGTGGAGATTCTTTCGAGGGGGAACAACATTACTCAAAGGCTCTTCATATGCTTGATCAATAGAAAGGGAAGTTGATGCAGCCATAGCCTGTTCGAATACTAAGGTATTGGGATGTTCGACGAGTTAATGTAGATGATCTCCAAATGGATGACGGTTGTGTTTCCAGAATATGGACTCCATACACGTTCTGGAAGCGCGGGAAAACTGCAATCCACTAATATCACCAAGTATTGGGTATATTAGTGCGGGGGGTAATGTTGGCTACATATTTTGTAAAAGCCAGTTACAGTTCGACACGTGGCATAGTAAGGGTAATAAAGGAAGGTTATTCAAGCCTTTAATCCTGATCGTACACGTGACAATAAACATTGGTCCTCACATGATCCGAGTAACACTAGATCAAATAACGGGATGCAAGATGACGTGTCTTCAAACGGTTACTCATATTCAAATCTAAGTACAAGAGGGAAGCTCAACTGCCAGTAATGGCGTAATGGAGCTACTTGTAAGGGAGCATGACCAGCGATCATGGAGGAGCAGTTCGACAGTTCGAAGTGCAGTTCGAAGGTCATCACTGACGAGTATAAATAGCAGGGCAGCCCCCAGAAAGACGGACGGACTCAGATCATACAAACCAGTCATTTACTTCATATATTTTTCTTTCCAGTCATTTACATTTCCAGTCTTTAAATACCTGCACTTTAAATACTCGCACTGCACTTCGATTCATAGGAGTAGCTTCAAGTAGATTCAAGTAGATTGCTGTTGTAAACCTCTCCGAGGCTGAGTTCGGACCATTGTAAGTGTTCATTTTTATGAAATACTTCAATTGTTCTTCATATTACTGTTATTTCTCTTAATTTCTCCTAAGTCAAGCCACCAGTAAAAGTCCTCTTCATTGAGGCTGAAAAGAACTAAAACACAATCGTCTGATAATTGGTTGGCAATTATAATTTCTGTAAGGACTGATTGATCCTTGCTGGCACGCTCACATTCACAAAAATACCCTTCGAAAAGCCAAAAAGCCAACAGATAGAAAATAAAATAATATAAAGAGATAATAATTTAAAACCTTTTGTTTAGATAATTATTTAGAGTTTTGTTTAGATATATATAGAGCAACCCTAATTTTCCTAACAAAAACCCTAACCCTTAATTATAATTGCTTTGCACTACACCTTCAACATATAGCAGCAGCCACGAGAGTATAGCAGCAGCCACGAAAGAGAGAGAGAGAGAGAGAGAGAGAAGTTTTCAGCAACTTTGTGGTTGAACAACTCTAAGGTAAGAATCAATTTATTCTTGTTCTATTATAGATTATTGTTTACATAGTTATGGTGCTTGTGGGTGTTGTGAGTTGGTGGAAGAAAAAGGAATGGATTGGCTGAATTGGCTGATGGGGAGAGTATTCTAGAAATTTTAATCGAATTCATAATGTCGCTCCTAAGAATATTAATCTGCCAGCAAACTTTAAAAATCAAGAAATCATATCAAACGAATGAATTTTAATCTGAAATTTTTACAGTAGATTAATTACATACTGAATTGTATATCTGAGTTTTTTCATAATTTTTGGGAGTCAAAATCCATATAAATTGAGGTATTTAAATCTGTCCAGGAAACCAGTCCGAAACAGTAAATTCGGGAGTGTTGTTCTCTTTGGGTATAAATCCAAAAATTATCAAATTAGTGTCATTAGAACCGGTTACGAGTCTAGTTTCTTGCATTTTTTACCTTGCGTTGATTGCTCGTGTATACTAAGAGAACCGTCAATTTCTTTAAAGTGCTGCAGAAAACAACCTGTTTGGATATAATAAATTATAGATAATTATTTTGATAAGAAAATCAAGTGAAACCAATTGGGTTTGAAACTTAGGATATATTAGATCATATCTGGAGGTTATTGGAATTTTTCGAATAGCGTGGAGTGGGCTTTGTAATTTTCAAAGTTAGCGAATAAATTGTGAAAACTTGTTTAAAACTCTGTTTTATCTTAAAGTTATTTTTAGTGAAGTTTCGATCGGAACCTATGTCTTGGGTGATTTTAGACCTTGAAGAACATGAACTTAGGTAATATTTAAGAGTAACGGTGAGTTGGGTTGAGCCGTGTTAGTGCGCTTTAGTTTTGGGTTACTTAGTTCGTATTCTTTAGTATTTTTAAATTAGTAGTGACGTGTAGTTTTCATATTGGTTCAGGGCACTAGTTGGACTTTCATACTCTATTCGAGGATTATATTATTTTGTTTCCATGTGAGTAGTTTCATGCTACGTATTTTTATAAATGTTCCCCTACCCTGAACTGTTGGAAAATTAAATTGTTGTTTTAAGACTAAACTGTTTTGATAAATTATTATATTATCAATTGAATCAAATTATTTCTGAAACATGTGTGAACTTGGCATACTGTAAACTATTTGTTTTGGTCTCATGTTTATAATGATGAACCACCATGTTTTGCAAAACTGATGTGTATTGATTATTAGGACCATATGTGTATTTAGTCCAGGGAAATTATTCCACTGTGTGTGGTGACTCTGGCCACTAGGGAACAGATCCGGGTTGGGCCGTGATGACTCTAGTGCTCAACGATTGTAAGGAAAAGACCTTTAAAAACAACTAGGTGACCTTCAATCGGATCGTCTTTGAGAAAAGTCCCAGGTGTCACCCTGAGGATGACTCTTAGTTTGGTATTGGATCCAACGGGGCTTATAGCCTGAGAAATGTGTGGCATATTATTTGTTTTTATTGGTACCCAGAAAATTATTGGTGTTCATGTTATAATCTGTTTTAAGTGGAAAATGTTGTTTATCATGTTCTTGCGAGACATGAGTATTTTAAGTATTGAACTGTGGAACCATCTTTTTGAAACAGATTGTATTTACCAAACTGTATGCCAATCTAGTTTCTGTGATATATATCTTATTTTGGAATTGAACTCTGTTTTCAAAACTGTATTTACTATCCATGTTGCTACTCACTGAGCTATCAGCTGACTTAGTTGTTTACCATTTCCAGGTGTTAGAAGGACTTAGAGTGGACTCATGGCGTAACGGGAACTCTATTGCATGGACCTCTAGGGCATTTATTTAATTTGTTTTAGGTTGCTTTGTCGAGTTTTGTGCATACATTGTGGTTGGGTTTTATTTAGAATTATTTTATTTTGTGGGTGGTTTGTGTCCCATTTAGTATATATATATTTTTAGGAAATTGGTTATGACTTGTTTTTCACTTATGGTATGCCACTGGATTGAGCGTTGATTTATTTATTTTTGGGCTATCATCACATTTATTCTTTATGGTTTTGGGTTCATGTTTAGGCTTACGTGTGCCTTGGGCTAATTCCCTGTGGGCCACGGCCAGTCATGCCCGGATTTGGGGTGTGACACGTTGAATATGACCAAACCATCTCAATCTATTCTCTCTTAACTTATCTTCTATCGGTGCTACTCTTATCCATTCCCGAATATACCCATTCCTAATTCTGTCTTTTTTAGTCTTGCCACACATCCACCTTAGCATCCTCATCTCAGCAACACTCATCTTATCCACATGTTATTTCTTGGTTGCCCAACACACCGTCCCATACAACATCGCTGGTCTAATAGCTGTTCTATAGAACTTTCCTTTTAGTCTAATGGGTACTCGTTTATCGCACAGTACCCTAGAAGCATTTCTCCAATTAAGCTACCCCACCTTAATTCTATGGACCACATCCGCATTAGTCTCCCTCGCTGTTGTGATAATCAACCCTAAATAACAAAAATGCTCACTCTTAAGTAATTCTTGGTTCTCAATCTTCACTTCTCCTCTGCTTTCATTGTTACTGTTACTAAATTTACACTCCATGTATTCTGCTTTAGTTTTGTTTATCCGAAATCCTTTAGATTCAAGTGCTTCTCTCCAAATCTCCAACTTTGTATTAATTCTTTCTTTAGTCTCATCCACTAACAATATATCATCTGCAAAAAGCATACACCATGGCACATCATTCTGAATATTTCTCATCAACTCATCCATAACTAAAGCAAAAAGATAAGGATTTAAGGTAGATACTTCGTATAACCCTACAGTAATTGGAAATTCACTCGTCTCTCCAACAAACGATCTAATAATGGTCACCACCCCTTCATACGTGTCCCTAATCACATCAATGTAACCTTTTATCACTCCTTTCTTCTCTAACACCCACCATATTATATCCCGAGACACTATATTGTATGCTTTCTCAAGATCGATAAACGCCATATGAATGTCTCTCTTCTTTTCTCTATATTTTTCTATTACTCTCCTCAAAAGATAGATCGCTTCCATTGTTGACCTACCAAGTATAAACCCAAATTGATTCTCTAACACCTCTGTTATATCTCGTAATCAACATTCCATCACCCTTTCCCACACTTTATTATATGACAAATTAGCTTGATTTCTCTATAGTTGTTGCAATTCTAGACATCTCCTTTATTCTTATAGATTGGCACTAAAATACTCTTCATCCACTCATCTAGCATATTCCTAGGCAATAAAATCTTGCTAAACAACCTAGTCAACCAAGCAACCCCTTCTTACCCAAGAACTTCCAAGCTTCAATAGGGATATCATCAGGTCTTAAAACCTTATTCGATTTCATCTTCTTAAGTGCAATCACCATTTCAAAGTTCCTAATCATGCGATAGAACCTATAGTCTTGGTTTTCCTTATTACTAGATACTTCCTCCCCTATTAACGTCCCTTCATGATGCCATGATGATGAACAGATAAAACACAAATTTGAAGAGTTAAAAAAATTAAACACATAAAATGATGATAAATCAAATAAATTTTCAATAATAGAGATAGATTCGTTATTGTTGTTGAATATGAATTTTATTTTATTTTTTTTGCTTTCTATTATGTTATTCTCTCTTTTTGGTCATAAAAAAAGTGAAGGTGCAAAAGAGTTTGATCTGAAAGATTGAACAAATTGTGGCTTTGATTTTTTTTTTTTTTTTTTTTTTTTTGTCATCGTCATCGTCGTCATCACTGTTGTTAGTGTTGTTGCACATATGTGTAACAATTTGAACAGATAAATTTCAACAGATGGATTTAATGGCTTCTAGGGTTTGGATATGCTTGTTCATGTTCATTTTCTCTCTAATCAGGTCTTCATTTGCCTCTGAAAGTGACGACGAACAATCAGTTCTTGTATAGTTAAAAATTATATAGATATAAAAATTTATATAGATAAAATTTGGATAGAAAAATTGTACAAATAAAAAATTGGATAGATAAAATTTGGATTTATAGAGAAAAAATTAAACAGATAGACAAAAAAACTTAAACAGATAGAAAATAATTTGAATAGATAAATGATAAAGTTGAACAGATAAAAACTAATTTGAACATATAGTCAAAAAAAATTAACAAATAAATTAAGGGGTAAAATTGGAAACAAAATGTTTTTCAAAGTAAGTAAAAGAACCTCCCACCAAACTATTTCACAAATAGTGGACATTTCATCAATAAAAAAAAAATACACTGAAACTAATACTTTAGACACCCTCTAAATTAGATTTATCACCAATTTTCTTGTAAATTATTTATCCACACTAGCATAGATGGGTTGGGTCTTAATTGATTAATTTATAAACTAGCTTAAAATAGTAATTTAATCGATTGTAGATTGAGCTCTAATCAATAGTTTAAAACTAAAAAAATTGCAACCAAAAAAAAAACACTATTTGTTCTATTTATTTATTTATTTATTTATTAAATACTTATTATGCAACATTTATATAAATAATTATATTCAATTAGTAATGTACTAAAATTAATTCTACATTTTTTTATATATATGCATTGACCCCTCCTTCAAAAAATTTCTGATTTCGTCCCTCATCTCTAGTAAGAGATTTCTATCTATTCACCAAAGATATTTTTGTTTCAAACTAACCAAAAATTGCTGTGAAACCACATGTTGACTTATCCTCTCATACTAGTAAACAACTGCCACCAAACACCACTTCAGACCCTTCTATCTCTTTCGTCATAACTTTGTTTCGCTTCATTTTTATGCCATTGGATTCACCTCACGACCTAGTATTCGTATCATCTCTCACGTGTCTCGTTCTTCCTCTTTTTGCATGTCATCAGAACTTCAAAAGTTGATAAAAAAAAATTAATAGTAAGACTTTACTTCTCATTTTTTACTTTTCTTCGAGCCATATTTCGAATTTCATATCTTTCTCGATTTTTGACAGTTCTACTTCATTATTTTGCCATTCTCTTCACATCACTTCCTATTTCGTTATACACTACTTCACTTTCTCACTTCTTCATGTAATAGACAGTTTTGGTATGCTGGAATTTGTTCAAAAACTAACTTCAAAAATTCTAAAACATTTATCTTTTGTTTCTTTCTCCTCAATCTTTTTCACTTATAACATGATGTGGAGCATGGCTCTAGGTGGTAACAGAGGTGGTGATGGTGTTAGTGGCAGTCTGGCGATAGCGGTAGAGCTCGTGATGATGGTAGTCGTGGAGCTTGATGGTGGTGGTAATGGAACTTGGTTATGAAGGAAGTGGGTTTGGTGTTGTAAGGTGGTGGTGATGGTGATGCTCATGGTGACAATAATGGAGTTCGGTAGCGGTGAAGTTGGTGGTTCGGGTGGTGATGTTGGTGAAGTTAATGAAGAGATGTTTAAATGGGAGCAATAACTTTCGTCTTCTGTAGCTCTGCAACCAATTCTCTCTCCCTAAAATCTCTCTTTTCCCTAATCTCTCTCTCTCTATATATATATATATACCTATATGTGCAGTTGATTCTCTTGAATCTGTTGTTATTATTGTAGTGTGAATTGCAATGGTGGTGAAGGATTTGTGGGGATCGATGGATGAGTTCTTGAAGCTGTGCGAACAGTCTAATTACTCTGCCGACAGTGCTCTCAGATCATTTCTCGAGAGGCTCCAAGATCTGAAAACCCAAGCCGAAGCTTGGATCTTTCTTTCAGATCTCCAGAAACGGTTCGATACTGAGGAAGCCTCTGAGCAATGCCTCGAGACCTACCATTTCCTTATCCAAGACATTTATCTTAAGCAATATGAAGGTCTCTTTCAATCCAAATTTTCAATTTTCTCATAATCATATATAAGTGTGTGTGTGTGTGTGTGTATGTGTGTGTGTGTGTGTTTCATTATCATCCATGAAATTTAGAATGGAACATTTCATTTTGAAAAGAAAAAAATGGTTAAGAAATAAAAATGGGATGTTTAAACATTGGAAATGGCATATCATCTCTTCATCAACTTCACCAATATCATCACTCGAACCACCAACTTATCACCATCACCACCACCTTACAATACCAAATCCACTCCTTCACAACCAAGTTCCATTACCACTACCATCAGGCTCCACGACCACCATCACCGCAAGCTTTGCCACCATCGCCGGACTGCCACCCCCACCTAGAACCATGCTCCACATCATGTTGTAAGTGAAGAAGAAGAATGACAATATGAAGGCGAAAGAAACAAAATATGAATGTTTCAGAAATTTCGAAGTTAGTTTTCGGACAACTTTCAACATACCAAAACCACCCCTTACATAGAGAAGTGAGAAAGCAAGGTAATGTACGACAAAGTAGGAAGTGAGGTGAAGAGAATGGCAAAAGAATGAAGTAGAACCCGTTGAGAATCGAGAAAATATGAAGTCTGAAAGATGGCTCGAAGAAAAGTCAAAAACGAGAAGAAAAGTATTATTTTTTTTTTATCAACTTTCGAAGCTCTGACAACATGCAAAAAGAGAAAGAACGAGATATGTGATAGGTAATACGAAAACTAGGCCGTGAAGTGAATCCAATAATATAAAAATTAGGAAAAACAGAATTATGACGAAGGAGATAGAAGGGCTTAACGTGGTGATTGGTGGCGGTGGTTTGTTGGTAGGAGAGATCTGTTTGCATCTTTATTTTGAAATTTGAAGTCAAAATGTAATTTTTTTTAACTTTTTTCTTTTTAAATGTGATGACAATGGCAAAATTGATACGATTTAAAAAAATTTAAAGATAAAATTAAAATTATTCAAAATTGAAGATATAATTGAAAATCGAGATGAAGTATAGAAATAAAAATAAAATTTTCTCTAAATTGGTGATATATAACAACTCCTTTATTTTTTAGAAAACTCAAAACAACAAAAAAGAGCAAAATGTTTCTTTCTTATTGGCTACCGCCTTCTACCATCCGCAATCGTCGTTCAGCTCTGGCCACCTCCAATAACATCTGTGGGGATATATTCTTTGAGTACCAACACGTGGCCAAGCTGACGCCAACGTGTCAGTCGAGGTGCCACGTGTCCTAGTCATGACGTCGAGGTGATCTCGGTGAGGCCGAGGTTATCTCCAAAGATATCAGAATCCGAGATAAGCGGATAAGGCACAAGAGTCCTAGAATGATAAGGGGACTCAGCCTGGATAAAGATAAAGCTCATAGGGAGTTTATCTCTATCTATGGAAGAGTCCTGGATAAGCACTGAGCTAAAGTCCATTAAAGCTAGGCTTCTGTTGGGACAAGGATTGAGTTAACTATAAAAGAAAGGCACCCTCGATGGGTCTAAGGTACATAATTTATATTCTGAACAGTGAGTTTAGCACTATTGATTATCTTTGAGAGATATACTAACTTGATCGTCGGAGTGCCCCCGGGTGGACGAACCACCGCCAGAATCTTCTCTTTCTGTTGCAAGTCAGACAGGTGCCATCTATTCTGCCAGTGCTCTCCAGCTGAATACTGAGTTGGCAGTGTGATCGAAAATTCACTCACACAATTTGGCGCCGTCTGTGGGAAAGAAAGGAGAATAGATGGCCAATAACGGACAGAAGGATAAGGTTGGGGATGAAATCCCTGCTGGGAGTGGAAAACACGTTGACCCAAACGTGGAGGAAGATGGTCTCAATGAGGAGACTCAAAACCAGAACCACAGCAAGAAAGACGTTGGCCAGGATGGCGACGCGCCAAAGAAACCAGATCGAAGCGGATACTACAACGAGGACAGCCTCCAGGTATGGAAGGATAGATGCCTGCAGAGGGACGAAGAGGTGAAAGAGATGGCAAATAAGTTGGCAGACTTGCAATCGGTTGTCAATTTTATGATGCAAAATAACGTCATGCAGCCACCATTCCCACTGCAGGACACGCCGATTCCAACGGCCAATGCCCAGAAAAGGGGGCAGAAACCAATCCCAATAGCCCCTCAGCACATCAGGAGTGAAAGACACTCTCACCAACCTTTAAGGGAGGTCGGGCGAGGAGAGTCGAGAAGGGAAGGATCGCGGAGGACGCATCGCACCAAGGAAGCAGACCCTAGAGAACATCGGCATGTTCAAAGGCATGAGCTGTGTTTCGACACAACTCATGGAGAAAGGTCAAAAAGGGCTCACAACGAAGCGGAGAGCAGTGTACCTAAAAGACTGAAATCAGGAGATAGCTGAGCTCCTGGGCGGACAAAGGAGGAGTTGAGAGATTTCCTCAAGAGGAAACAACAGAATGCCAATGCCGAGGTAACCTCCCCTGATAAGCCGAGAACACCCTTCTCAGTGGAATTGGACAAATTTGAGGCGCCGAAGAGATTCAGTATACCGAGGTTCCAAATATACGATGGTCAGTCAGACCCTAACTTCCATGTTGGATTATACTTAAACTCAATGGCATTGTATAGTGGGAACGAGTCGTTGCTCTACAAAGTGTTCCCCTCATCGTTCGGGGAGATTACATCAGATTGGTTTCACAAACTACCGAAGGGAAGCATGAAGACCTGGGAAGGCCTGGCCGAGATGTTTGTGGCCAGGTTCGTGACAAACAAGCTGCAGCCATTAAGGGTGGATGCATTGATGGCTCTGAAGATTAGTAAGTGTGGGAACCGAATAAATGGAAGAGTCAGAGGATGCGCGCTCCGGAAATTAGATACTATCCGACTTCATATTGCGTGACCAGGACGCCGAATACGTGAGTAAAGCCGAATAGATGGAGATCAGTAGCTCCGAATGAAAGAAAGGGCAATGATCAAAAAGTAGGCCCTGGCCTCGAGGATCAAAAAGAACAAGTATAAATACAGGAACAACGGTTATAGAAAGGTATGTAAGAATCACTTCACAAAGACTTAGAAAGTAAGCTATCCTGAGTGTCTAAACTAACTTGTCCATCGGAGTGCTAATTCCGGCACCCCTGACCGGAGTGCTTGTATCTTTTCAAGTGACTAGCTGAGGATCGCTAGCGTCTCCCAGGATCCGAAGAGTATTTCCAAACCACTTCCCCACAATTGGCGCCGTCTGTGGAAATACTCAAACACATCCATGGCAAGCGTGAGTGAAGATCCTCCGCTAGCCACTAACGAGACCGCACAGAGAGTTGACCTCATTCCAGCAAACTCGTTTGGACTAAAAACCATCGCGACAAGACTTGCCTCGGACCTCTGCTCATCTTCAAACCCAACGCAAACGACAATACAAGCGACCATGGCACAAGCTAGGCAAACCCAACAGAGGTTGGCCAACATCATCGCTGAGAACGAACGCCTTTGTCGCAATCTAGCCTCGGAAATAACAAAATCCAAACAAACGGTGCCCAAGGCTTCTGAGCGACCCCTGAGGGCAGATCATCTCGAGGAGTTGGCAAAGAACGAATGTCTCCACCAATGCGTCTGGAGGAGTATGGTCGAAACACCTGCCCGTCCGGAGGATGCATCTCCGCTTGACACCGTTCACATGATATACAGCTTTTCAGCGGCCCCAGCCGTGCATACGATCCAATCACATCCAGGCACCCAACAGCAACTCACGCCAGCAAATCGGCCCTGAGAAACACCAAGTATCACCTTCGACGATTCTGACTTGATCGGTGTAACACTCCCCCACATCGATCTGTTAGTTGTTGAGCTGCGCGTAAACCGGTTCACCGTCGAACGCGTTCTTATCGACCAGGGCAGTACCTCGGAGGTTATGTATTATAAAACCTTCACCAAACTCGGATTCAATGAGTCAGACCTAACTCTGTCTCCTTATCCACTATTCGGTTTCAATGCCACTCTAGAGTACCCGTTGGAAAAAATCAGCTTACCCGTTCGAGCAGGTTCCAGAACGGTGGACGTGGAATTCTTGGTCGTCAGGCTGCCATTGTCGTACAATCTCATCATGGGGCGATCGTGGTTGCATACCTTGTAGGCCGTCCCAAGCACCTATCATCAACTGCTACGTTTCCCAACAGAACACGGCATTGAGCAAATCCGCGAATCCCAAAAATCGGCACAAGCATGTTATCTCCTTGCCGCCAGAACGCTAAAGGAACTACAAGTAAACTCCATTGAGGTGCCGAGTCGGGAGATCCTGGACGATGTTAGGCAGTATCCAAATGAGAAGGCCACGGAAGATTTGGACCGAGTTGACATTGATGGCAGCCCAGAAAAGTTCTTCAAGATCGGCGCCTCTCTAAATCAGGCCGACAGGCAGCAGCTGATCTCTTTCTTGCACAACAACCTTGACGTCTTTGCATGGACTCCGTATGAAATGTCGGGAATAGATCCGTCAGTTTCACAGCACCATTTGAATGTCGATTCGAAATGTAAGCCGATCATTCAGAAAGGCCGACGGTCAGCCGCGGAGCACACTGCCGCCGTTGTTGAGGAGGTAGACAGACTGCTTGACGCCGGGGCAATTAGAGAAGTCACTTACCCTACGTGCTCTCCAATACAGTGGTGGTGAAAAAGAAAAATGGGACTTGGCGAGTGTACGTCGACTTCACAGATCTGAACAAAGCTTGCCCCAAAGACTGTTTTCCTCTACCCAGAATCGACCAGCTCGTCGATGCGACGGCACGCCACCAATGCATGGGCTTTCTCAACGCTTACAGAGGCTACCATCAAATCGCCATGCATCCAGATGACCAGGATAAAACTGCCTTCCTCACCCCAAGAGGAACCTATTGCTACAAAGTTATGCTCTTTGGGCTGAAGAATGTAGGGGTAACCTACCAAAGATTGGTCACCGCCATGTTCAAAGAGCAACTCGGCCACACTATGGAAGTATACATCGATGATATGGTGGTCAAGTCCAAAGAAGAACAGAGTCATATAGCCAATCTAGAAAAGACATTCAGCATCTTACGCAAATACAGAATGAAACTGAACGCTTCCAAGTGTGCGTTCGGAATCGGCTCTGGCAAATTCCTGGGTTACATCATTAATCACCGAGGAATCGAAGCCAACCCAAGGCAAGTCACAGCAATCTTGGAACTCGGCTCCCTCTGCTCAATAAAAGAAGTCCAAAAGTTGATGGGGATGGCTGTTGCACTCAACAGGTTTATCAGCCGGTCTACAGATCGCTGCCGACAGTTCTTTCAGACACTACGGCAGGGTAAGGCTTTTGAATGGTCCGCCGAATGCGAAACAGCTTTCAACGGACTCAAAACCTACCTCCGATCAGTACCTCTCTTGACAACACCTGCCGCTGGTGACCCGCTCATCCTATATCTGGCAGTTTCTGATAGGGCCGTTAGCGCCGTACTGTTAAAAGAAAAAGAGGGAGAGCAACGGCCAGTGTATTATGTGAGCAAGGCAATGGTTGACGCCGAAACTCGCTACCTTCTGCTGGAAAAACTCATCTTAGCCCTAGTCATAGCGGCAAGAAAACTGATGCATTACTTCTAAGGACATAGCATTGGGGTGCTAACAGATTATCCCCTCCGATCAGTACTACGAAGTGTAGAAGCATCAGGACGTGTTTCAAAATGGGCTCTTGAACTCGGCCAATACGACATTCAATTTTTACCTAAAACTGCAATCAAGGGGCAGGTGTTAGCCGACTTTGTTGCCGAATTCACCGGCGAGCTTGCCAACCTCGAACCTGATGAAGCTCGACCAAAGGCTGAAGTTCTACCAAAGCCGAACTGGAGAATTTATGTTGGGGATATTTGGCAATTGTACTGCGATGGATCATCTAACCAAAAGGGCAGTGGCACCGGAGTTGTAATCATGTCTCCAGACGGCGTGGTAATTGAGCAGGCCGTCAAGCTTGGCTTCGAAGCATCAAATAACGAAGCCGAATACAAAGCCCTTCTAGCCGGTCTGCGGAATGCGCACCTTCTCAGCGCTCGGCGTCTGCTTGTGTTTTGTGATTCAAAATTGGTAATCAATCAGCTAAAGGGGGAATACGCGGCAAGAAACGACCGTATGGCAGCCTACATAAAAACGGCCAATTCCTTACTGGCAAAATTTGACCATCACAAACTAAACCAAATAACACGCGACCAGAACACACACGCGAATGCCTTGGCGTGCCTAGCCTCCGCCATCAATTCTGAGATCAAGCGGACCATCAAAGTAGGTTTCATCCTGGAGCCGAGCATTGGCCCTCCAAATGAAATCCATGTCAACGTTATAGAATCCGCACCAAGCTAGATGGACCCCATTGCTGCATTCCTCTCCTCTGAACAACTCCCAGAGGACAAAAAAGAAGCTCACAAGCTGCGAAATAAAGCCCTGCGATACTATCTGGATCCGCAAGGAGGGCTTTACAAAAAGTCCCTCTCTGCTCCATATTTGGAATGCGTGCACCCCGACAAAGTGGAGGGGCTTCTGACAGAGATACATGAGGGCAGTTGTGGTGCCCATTCTGGCGGACGCTCCCTGGCCCATCGAGCTATAACGCAGGGATACTATTGGCCGACAATGAGAGCTGACGCGGAGAGTTATGTAAAAAAATGCGAACAGTGCCAAAAGTTCTCCCCATTAACCCATCTGCCTGCCGAAGAGTTGAATTCTATCACCAGCCCCTGGCTGTTTGCTCAGTGGGAAGTTGATATCGTAGGACCATTGCCCAGGGCCCCAGGGAACAAGTGATTCTTAATTGTCGCGACAGACTACTTCACAAAATAGGTCAAAGCGGAGGCTTTGACACATATACGAGATGCCGACATTAAACGCTTTGTATGGAGAAACATCATAACACGATTCGGCATTCCGAGAGCTCTCATCTCAAACAATGGCACCCAGTTCGATTGTGGTGTATATCAAGAGTTATGCAGCAAATATGGCATTCGGCCTTACTTCTCGACACCGGCCTACCCCCAAAGCAATGGTCAAGCCGAAGCCTCTAACAAATCCATCTTGGAGGGCATCAAAAAGAGGCTGGAAAAAGCTAAAGGCAAATGGGTGGAAGAATTGCCGAGTGTATTGTGGGCTCATCGTACTACGTCGAGGAGATCCATTAGAGAAACACCGTTTGCTCTATGTTTCGGAACCCAGGCAATCTTACCCCTGGAAATCGGCCTCCCAACTCTGAAATCGCAAGTTTTTGACACGGGCCGAAACGACATGATGCTTGCCCTGGATCTGATCCTCATTGAGGAACGAAGGGACCGCGCCCTGGCATCCATGGCACGGTACCAGCAGCAGCTCACCAAGTCATATAATCAGCGAGTTCAGTTACGCCGATACACACCAGGAGAGCTTGTCCTGAAGAAGGTACTTCCAGCCGACCGGAGACCAGCCGATGGAAAATTGGGTCCAAACTGGGACGGCCCCTATCAGATAGAATCCATCGCAGGAACAAGGGCATATCGGCTCTCAGACATGTCAGGAAGAAACCTGCCATGGCCTTGAAATTCAACACATTTACGTAAATTCTATCATTGACCCGACTTGTGGGCTTGATACTTGTACATGTTCCACCTTTGCAATACAAAGTTTCTTGCTTTCGCCAGCCCGCTCCCAAGCCTTGATTAAATAGGGCCGTAGGGCCGACCAAGCCTATTAAGGCTGATTAAGTCTCCGGATTCGGAGCCCCTTCTGGTGCATGACACCTTAGGGCCGATTAAAGTCTCCAGATTCGAAGCCCCTTTCGGTGCATGACACCATAGGGCCGACTAAGTCTCCGGATTCGAAGCCCTTTTCGGTGCATGACACCTTAAGGCCGATTAAAGTCTCCGGATTCGGAGCGCCCTTCATGGATATCACGATTGGCCAAATTAAAGTCTCCGGAGTCGGAGCCCCTTTTGGTGCATGACACCATAGGGCCGACTAAGTCTCCGGATTCGGAGCCCCTTTCGGTGCATGACACTTTAGGATCGATTAAAGTCTCTGGATTCGGAGCGCCCTTCGTGGATATCACGATTGGCCAAATTAAAGTCTCCGGATTCGGAGCCCCTTTCGGTGCATGACACCTTAGGGCCGATTAAAGTTTCCGGATTCGGAGCGCTTTTCGTGGATATCACGATTGGCCAAATTAAAGTCTCCGGATTCGGAGCTCCTTTCGGTGCATGACACCATAGGTCCGACTAAGTCTCCGGATTCGGCGCCCCTTTCGATGTATGACACCTTAGGGCCGATTAAAGTCTCCGGATCCGAAGCGCCCTTCGTGGATATCACGATTGGCCAAATTAAAGTCTCCAGATTCAGAGCCCCTCTTGGTGCATGACACTATAGGGCCGACTAAGTCTCCGGATTCGGAGCCCCTTTCGGTGCATGACACCTTAGGGCCGATTAAAGTCTCCGGATTCGGAGCGCCCTTCGTGGATATCACGATTGGCCAAATTAAAGTCTCCGAATTCGGAGCCCCTTTCGGTGCATGACACCATAGGGCCGACTAAGTCTCCGGATTCGGAGCCCCTTTCGGTGCATAACACCTTAGGGCTGATTAAAGTCTCCGGATTCGGAGCGCCCTTCGTGGATATCACGATTGGCCAAATTAAAGTCTCCGGATTCGGAGCCCCTTTCGATGCATGACACCTTAAGGCCGATTAAAGTCTCCGGATTCAAAACGCCCTTCGTGGATATCACGATTGGCCAAATTAAAGTCTCCGAATTCGAAGCCCCTTTCGGTGCATGACACCATAGGGCTGACTAAGTCTCCGGATTCAGAGCCCCTTTCGGTGCATGACACCTTAGGGCCGATTAAAGTCTCCGGATTCGGTGCGCCCTTCATGGATATCACGATTGGCCAAATTAAAGTCTACGAATTCAGAGCCTCTTTCGGTGCATGACACCTTAGGGCCGGTCAAGTCTCCGGATTCGGAGCCCCTATTGGTGCATGACACCTTAGGGCCGTATACATATTCACAGAATCGTTCTTAATTCAAGCCAGTCAATACATGTTTAAATATTTACGCCATGCAACACAAACCCTGGCAGAAAGTTGAAATAATACGATTAACTAAACACAACATTTCAAGACCGAATACAAACGTTGAAAATAAAAGAAATTCTATTTATTCGGCGCGAAGTCTATTCATTCGGCGCCCTCATCATCGTTCTTCTCAATTTCAAAATCGGAATAAGGAAAGTAGTGGCGATGATACAGGGGCGAGGCCGAATCAATGCCCATGGCTTCAAGAGCTTCCTCGGTTTGAAGGGGCTTGATCCAGCCGTGCTTGAATCCACGATTTTCACATCGGCAGACCTCCTCGGCAAGGTCTCGTTTGGTCTTCTCTATCTCGACCTTCAGGCTGTCCTGAAACCCCTTTTCATAACCCAAGGTCCGTTGGGTCACTCTCTCAACGACCAATTTAGATTGACCGACCGCCACCGACACGCTCGTTTGAACATTCTTTAGCTCTCGAAGCTCACGTTCAGCCTTTTCCGCGCGAATCTCCAGACTGCGATTCCTTTCGTCCCTTTTCTCACTCTCACGTTGCGCTTCCCGCAGACGCATGCCGACTTCGTGAGCAGTATATAGTCCTCTCACGGCCCCATGTATGCTGTCTCAAAATACTTCGAAATCTTGACGTCTGACCATTGATTGTTGGACTTCCGGCGGGAAAATCTGTCGAGCAAACTCGACTGCTACACCTGGGTCTTTAATGATAGAATCCGCCTCCGTCATTGGTCGTGGCGTCGCATCAGGCTCGATTCTCGGTCGCGGGCGCGGAGAATTTCCCCGTTATTGCTTGTCCTTTCGAGGTGATACGCTTCGACGACTAAGGGGCTGCTATGTTTCCCGATCCTTGGACGTTCTTCTTCCCGTATGCATAGGCTCGCTACTGCGACTCGTTGTGGCGTCTAATTCAGCCAATCTTTGTCCCTCCCAAGTTTCCTAAATGGAAATAAGTAGGGCCTCTGGCGTGCACCCACGCCACTTATCCTTCAATGTATGCAGCTCTCCCGAGGCAACGTCAGTAACCCCAAACGTCAAAAGTCGGATGACAATTGTCCAGCCCACGAGTTCCGCCATTCGGCTTCCCAACTCCAAAAGCTCACGCCCAGGCCATGTTTTCAAGCGTAAGCGCCGATCAATGTGTGCCTCAGCCAGCCCACGAGTTACGCCATTCGGCTTCTCAAGCTCGCGCCCTGGCTAAGGCAAGGGCAGATTTATTAATCTGGTCCGCCATGTTTTCAAGCGCTAGCGCCGATCAATGTATGCCTCAGCCAGCCCACGAGTTCCGCCATTCGGCTTCCTAACTCCAAAAGCTCGTGCCCGGGCTAAGGCGAGGACAGATTCACTAATCTGGTCGGCCATGTTTTCAAGCGCAAGCACCGATCAATGTGTGCCTCAGCCAGCCCATGAGTTACGCCATTCGGCTTCTTAAGCTCGCGTCCTGGCTAAGGCAATGGCAGATTTATTAATCTGGTCTGCCATGTTTTCAAGCCCAAGCGCCGATCAATGAATGCCTCAGCCAGCCCATGAGTTACGCCATTCAGCTTCCCAACCTCGCGCCCTGGCTAAGGCGAGGGCAGATTCACTAATCTGGTTGGCCATGTTTTCAAGCGCAAGCGCCAATCAATGTGTGCCTCAGCCAGCCCACGAGTTACACCATTCGGCTTCTCAAGCTCGCGCCCTGGCTAAGGCAAGGGCAGATTTATTAATCTGGTCCGTCATGTTTTCAAGTGCTAGCGCCGATCAATGTGTGCCTCAGCCAGCCTATGAGTTACGCCATTCGGCTTCTCAAGCTCGCGCCCTGGCTAAGGCAAGGGCAGATTTATTAATCTGGTCTGCCATGTTTTCAAACGCTAGCGCCGATCATGTGTGCCTCAGCCAGCCCACGAGTTACGCCATTCGGCTTCTCAAGCTCGCGCCCTAGCTAAGGCAAGGGCAGATTTATTAATCTGGTCCGCCATGTTTTTAGGCGCAAGCACCGATTAATGTGTGCCTCAGCCAGCCCACGAGTTACGTCATTCGGTTTCCCAACCTCGTGCCCTGGCTAAGGCAAGAGCAGATCTGTTCGGCCAAATACCTAAGCTAAGCAGCCGATCTAACCATAACCGAAAGCAATAACATTCATCAACAACATCTTCCTTAGCCAGTTAAGCACAACTCTGGAAATTTTATATACTCAAGTTACCAAACAGAAAGCTATAAAATGAAAAATACTAAATTAAAACCACAAAAATACATTAAAAAAACAAACACTGACTGTTGCAAAAGATAAAAAATACTAAATTAAAACTGTAAAAATACATGCGACATCCTAAAAACTGTCAGTCGGCCGGATCAGCCATCAGAATCAGACTCCAATGGCTCAACATCCACTTGCTCATATGGTATTGGCACAATCAATGAAGCATCAGCAGCAGCAAGGGCTTTGTGCCAGCCATGTTTGAATCCCCGATTTTTAAACTTGGGGACTTGGTTCACGTACTCGGCGAGCCCAGCATTTTTCCCGGCCTCAAATACTTTGGAAGACTCCGATTCGGCTGATTCCTTTACCGTCTTCATTTCAACCAACTCAGCCTCCAGTTTGGAGATCGCTTTTTGGGCCAACTTGAGGCATCTTCGCTCACGTCCGCCTTCCTCTCGGCATCCGACCATAATTGATCCGCGCAACGAGCCTTCTCTATCTCAGCGTCGGCCCTTGAGGCTTCCTTGTCCGCCCTCAATGCTTCAGCCTCAACCCTTCTCTTCTGGCCTTCAACTTCCTTGCGTAAATGACCAATCTGTTTGACGGCGTCGCGATGGCGACGACCCATATCGGCTATCCATCTGACGGTCTGTAAAACAAGAATTTAGAACCATAACTTCAACAATATTTGGATTAAGTGAAGCTAAGTTCGAATATGTACCAAAAGTGCCGATTGGGCGGCCAGTGCTGTCGCATCTAGATCCGTTTCCACCCAGAAAGCCTCCTTGTCAAACGACAAAGACACGGACGTAGCCAAGCAGAATGCGACTTCTGGATCTTTAAGCGCCGAAGCATTAGAAGAAACCGGCACGTTTTTTATCATCAGCTGAATGACAAAAGGAACAATCACGTCCGATCCCTCTAATCGAGGACGTTTGCCATGTTCTTCTACGCCGGCTTCAAACTCGGCGGAGCGTTTCTCTGCCTCGACTTCTTGGCCGGCCTGCACGATCAAGGTAGATTCGGCAACCCGATTTTCCGCCGTCTCCACCTCAATAACGTGGAAGGACTCTGATTCGCTAGCAGGCAGGGAAAATTGAGATGTGGTGGCGGGTGGTGTTTCAGATGAAAAGGCCTCCGCTCTTCGCCGCGCGGCCAACCTTTTCGCATTTGCCTTCCTGGCAAGTTTTGTCAGGCTTAACCCGGTCATGTCTTCGGGGTTTGCAGCGGGAATATCCTCTAAACCGTGAAAAACGCCGTCAAGCGAAAGATCCCCTCGGCCCGAAGTAGATAGGGGATCGGCCGAATTCAATACCGCGTCAGATTCGGTTTCAAACTGATCTGATTCGGTAACATTAGCTACACCCCGCTCCGAATCCGACCCTCCAAAACCAACCTGCCTCAAGTTTTTGAAGTCAGACAAAATGAGAGCGATGAGAGAATCTTCACCCTCCGGAACCGGGATGCTTTCCGCCGCCAAGAAGGTCGTATATGTCGGCTCGTAACGAAGCATAATGTGGGCCGCCCTGCCTTGTTTCTGAAGACTTCGACAGCCGAAATATTTGAGCGCGACTTCGATATTCGAAAGAATGGCGCCGTCAGTTAAAGACAGAACTTTCTTCAAATTTCTCCCTACACAAGCCAAGCCGTAACATTTCAAAAAAGAGGCTTTACAACAAAAATGAACAAATAATAAAAGCGAGAAAGCAATCAGCCACCTGGCTAGCCCCTCTGTCTAGGAATAGGGTCGGTGTGATCCTTCCTTTC
This sequence comes from Camellia sinensis, assembly GCF_055761805.1. Classification (NCBI taxonomy): domain Eukaryota; kingdom Viridiplantae; phylum Streptophyta; class Magnoliopsida; order Ericales; family Theaceae; genus Camellia; species Camellia sinensis. The sequence goes on from NC_138962.1 coordinate 108,796,838, forward strand.
ACCAAATTCCCAGTTACCCTAGACAACGATCATAACATCATCAACTCGTTTTCCAGAACTGGAAAGCATAGTTATCAGCTGATGGTCGACATCCTTGGCCCTAAGGAAGAAACGCCCGTGCCGACCAGAAGACTTAGCCAAGGCATAACAATGCTGGATGGCTGGAATGCCAAGGTTAATTCTTAGGCGACGGTTGAGTGCTATAACCCCCATTATGACTCTAAAGAAATTCACATTAGGTTAGGAAGGGATTAAACCCTAATGGCGAAGCACAGCCCTAAGAAACGGGTGAAGGGGGAAACGGACTCCACCCTCTGCAATTGACAAAATAGGAAAGACAATCGTGGTTTCATCCTCTCTCTCCATATCAAGAGTTCCGTTTGCCACAAGCGATAAACGGACATCATCAGGAATGGAGAAATGGCGTTTAAAGCCAGCAATACGATCTGACGAGATGAGGTCTTTTAAATGTTTCGCCATATCCTAGTCTATGAGAATATGCCGAGGAAGGAATAAATCAGAAAGAGTCCTCGAAGCAAGGGAGGAGAGAACTTACAAAGGACGAAGAGGATATCAGAAAAGAGTTTCAGGGACGATCCAGAAGGCAATCCAGCGATGAGCATCATAAAATATACACTGGAAAGGACCTCGAAATTTTAAATCGCAATAAATAGACACGTACGAGGGGGCGGGGAGTCGACACGACAATCAAAAGGAGTACGCTTAGATGTCCGCAGGAGGATGAGGCCAACCACCGAATTTTGGCTCCGACTTTTAGGAATTCAAAACCAAGCACTCCAGTCAACCATCGTCGGTGAAATGCTTGGGGGGCAATTGTGGGAGCTGAATAAATGGAAGAGTCAGAGGATGCGCGCTCCGGAAATTAGATACTATCCGACTTCATATTGCGTGACCAGGACGCCGAATACATGAGTAAAGCCGAATAGATGGAGATCAATAGCTCCGAATGAAAGAAAGGGCAATGATCAAAAAGTAGGCCCTGGCCCCGAGGATCAAAAAGAACAGGTATAAATATAGGAACAACGGTTATAGAAAGGTATGTAAGAATCACTTCACAAAGACTTAGAAAGTAAGCTATCCTGAGTGTCTGAACTAACTTGTCCGTCGGAGTGCTAATTCCGGCACCCCCGACCGGAGTGCTTGTATCTTTTCAGGTGACTAACTGAGGATCGCTAGCGTCTCCGAGGATCCAAAGAGTATTTCCAAACCACTTCCCCACAGTAAGGATGAAGGCCTTAGGGCCTATGCAAAAAGGTACTATGAGGTGTTCAACCAAATACCAGAGTGTAATCAAGAGGTGGCTGTCGTATCTTTCAAAAAAGGCTTAAAAGACGACTGTCCACTATGAAAATCTTTGGCAAAGACATTGCCAAAAAGCATGGAAGAGCTCATGGTTAGAATCGAGAAGTATGCTAGAGCTAAGGAAGATACATCGGGGACTAAGGAGACAAAGCAAGAAAAAGGAAACGGCTCGCCGAAGCGAAGCCGAGGTAACAATGGATCCAGCAAGCAAGAGCTAGGGCTAAGGGCTACTCAGGCAGTTACGACTGTGTTCCGAATCCCAATTCACAAAGTCCTGGATAAGATTCGGAACCAACCCTATTTCAGAGCACCAGCGAGGGCACTAGGAGAGTTTATGGGAAGAAACATCGGCAGACATTGTGCTTACCACAATGAAGATGGGCACATGACTCAAGGTTGTAGAGCCCTGAAAACACACTTAGAAGACCTGGTGAGGCAAAGCCATCTGAGAGACCTTGTCGATGAGACCAGGACAAGGGAAGAACATGCAAGATTGCCTCAGGCACCAACAGCTCCGCCTCCCCCAGCACAGCAAACCTCAAGCAGGAGGACATCGGATAATTAATGTAATTCACTTGAAGGTCAACGAAAACGAGATTCGGGGGGAGACCCAGAAGGTAAAACACCTACAGCATGTCTACCAAGTTAGGGAGAAGAGACACCGGGCAGAAGAGTGCCAAGGACTAGTAGTGTCCTTTACTAAAGCCGACCTTGAGATGATGCAGCATCCACATAACGATGCCTTGGTAGTAACCCTCCAGGTTGGGGAATGCCAGGTGAAGCGCATCTTAATCGACCAAGGCAACTCTTGTGACATCATGTACGTCAGATGTTACAAGGAGCTTGGCCCTCACCCAGACGATATGAAGCAATCCAATAGCCCAATAGTTGGGTTCAATGGAACGCCGACATGGCCACTAGGAACGACGAGCTTGGAGGTGCAGGCTGGCACCAAGAAGATAAAGACAGAGTTCACCATAATCGACACACCCTCCCCTTAAAATATCATCTTGGGAAGGCCGTGGTTGCATGCGATGGGGGCTATTCCCTCAACATTGCATCAACTATTGCGGTTCCCAACAGAACATGGGATAGAGGAGATCAGCTGCAGACAAAGAATTGCTCCATGGCAGCAATAAAATCCACCTGTAGCATACGAGAACTAGAGAAGGCAGAGATCGAAGGCAAGGACGTAGAGGCCCTAGAGGATGTCGGCAAGGAGCCAACCGAGAAGAGTGAAGAAACATTGAAGAAAATCCTCGTCCAGGAAGGGGATGAAGAACTCTTCTTTCTTCTTGGCTCAGGCTTAGCTGAAGAAGAGGAAAAAGAGTTGGAAGCTTTTTTGAGAGCAAATATTGAGGTGTTTGCTTGGACGCCTTACGAAATGCCTGGCATTGACCCTGAGGTCACTTGCTATATACTGAATGTTGATAGGTCGACAAAACCCGTAATCCAACGAGCAAGAAGACTGACGTTGATACACGTCGAAGCAGTGGAAGAGGAAGTAGACAAACTTCTGGATGCCAGGGCCATTCGAGAGGTAAATTACCCGACATGGCTATCAAACACAGTGGTGGTGAAGAAAAAGCATGGTAAATGGAGGGTCTGCGTGGACTTTACCAGTCTGAACAAGGCCTGTCCCAAAGACAGTTTTCCTCTATCCAAGATTGACCAGCTGGTAGACACCACTTCGGGACATGGAATGATGAGCTTCCTGGATGCCTACAGGGGATACCATCAGATAGCCATGCATCCCCCAGATGAGGAGAAAACTACGTTTATCACCCCAAAAGGTCTGAACTGCTACAGAGTGATGCCTTTTGGGTTGAAAAATGCATGAACAACTTACCAAAGATTGGTAACCAAGATGTTCAAACACCTGATTGGCGGAACGGTGGAAGTTTAAATCGATGACATGGTCGTGAAGACCAAGGAACCTAAAGGTCATCTGGTCGACCTGAAAGCAGTCTTTGACATCCTTAAAACATATCGGCTCCGACTCAATACAATGAAGTGTGCATTTGGAGTGGGAACTGGTAAGTTTTTGGGATACCTGGTGACTAGAAGGGGTATTGAGGCCAGCCCAGATCAGATTAAGGCCATCCTGGAATTGAAGAGCCCAACGTCGGCAAAACAAGTACAAATGTTGACTAGAAGGGCCGCAGCCCTGAATAGGTTCATAAACAAAAACTCAGACAAGTGCAAACCTTTCTTCAACTTAGTGAAGAAAGCCATAGATTTTTTATGGACAGAAGAATGCGATGTCGCTTTGGCCGACTTGAAGAAGTATTTGACCACAGCTCCAGTTCTTTCAAATCCAGAACCTGTGGAAGAGTTGTTTTTGTACTTAGCAGTCTCAGAACACGCAGTAAGCGCATGGTAATCCGAGAAGAAAAAGGGGAGCAAAGGGCTGTTTACTATGTAAGCAAAATCCTGGCCGATGCAGAAACAAGGTATCTACTTTTAGAGAAATTGGCACTGGCTTTAGTAATGGCTTCAAAGAAACTGAACCATTACTTCCAGGCCCATAAAATTGTGGTGCTAACAGAACACCCCTTGAAGTCCTTGCTACAACAAGGAGACCTGACAGGAAGAATAGCCAGATGGGCAATAGCCTTGGGACAGTATGACTTGGAGTACAGACCCAGAACAGCAATCAAAGGCCAAGTTTTGGCCGACTTCGTGGCCGAGTTCACACCAGAATCCATCGTACATCGGGCTCCGTTAAACCGAGGTGAACGATGTCCAAGCAAGCAAGGAGAAGCCCAGCCGAATGTAACAGAACAAAGGAAAAAGGAAAAACTCAGACCCTGCAGCATTTACATCGGCGACTCCTTTCGACTGTTTGTCGATGGGAGCTCAAACTGACAAGGAGCAGGGGCAGGAGTAGTACTGATATCTCCAGATGGACAGATAGTGGAACAGTCCATTCGTTTGGGGTTCAAGGCCTCAAACAATGAAGCATTGATTACAGGACTAAAGCTGGCAGTAGCAGCTGAAGCAGATGAAGTAATAGTCTTCTGCGACTCCCAACTCATAATCAACTAGACAACGGGCGAGTTTGCAGCCCATGATGAAAGGATGTTGGCCTAAGCAAAAGAGGTCAACAGGCTGGTGGCCTTGTTTCAGAATTGCTGACTATATCAGGTTAGCCGAGATGATAACAGTCACGCTGATGCACTGGCCAACTCGGTTAGTGCAATACAACCTGGAAAAGCAAGGATGATAATGGTCGACTACTTATCGGGCCCGAGCATCAAATCACTAACCACAGAGCGTGAAGCAATGTGTGTGGACATGGGACCAAGCTGGATGGATGCAATTATTGTATTCCTAAAAAAAGGAAAGCTGCCAAATAACCACAAGGAGGCACACAAGATCAAATTGAAGTCGGCAAGATTCAGTCTAACAGCAGAAAGACATCTTTACAGAAGATCCTTCACTGGACCCCTTTTAAGGTGTGTACATCCCTCACAAGTTAAAGATTTTTTATATGAAATACATGAAGGAGTTTGTGGAAGCCACGCTGGGGTAGATCACTTGCCCATAGGGCCATTGCGCAGGGATATTGGTGGCCTTATATGCAGAGAGATGCAGAAGCCTATATGAAAAAGTGTGAAAAGTGCCAAAGGTTTGCACCTCTGATACACCAACCAGCAGCAGACCTGAACCCAGTATCCAGTCCTTGGCCGTTTGCCTAATGGGGCATGGATCTCGTTGGGCAACTACCCCAAGCAACTGGACAAAGGAAATACCTGCTGGTAGCAACAAATTACTTCACCAAGTGGATAGAAGCTGAGCCCCTAGCCAAGATCCGAGATGTGGACGTGAAGAACTTCATATGGAGGAACATCATCACCAGATTTGGGATTCCGAGAACAATAGTTGCTGAAAATGGAACACAATTTGACAGTAAGCTAATCAAGAGCTTCTGTACAAAGTTCAAAATCAAGAATTACTTTTCTACCCCAAGTGTTCCTCAGAGCAATGGACAAGCAGAAGCATCAAACAAAGTCATCTTAGATGGGATTAAGAAGAGGTTACAAGCAGCAAAGGGAAAATAGGTGGATGAACTGCCAAGTGTACTTTGGGCATATCGGACTACGCCGAGAAGATCAACAGGGGAATCCCCCTTTGCCATGGCCTATGGCACAGAAGCTGTCATTCCATTGGAGGTCGGCATACCAGGGATCAGAACCCATGGAGTAGAGAACGGGACTAATGATGTACTCTTAGCACGAGACCTGGATCTACTAGAAGAAAGAAGAGAGAGAGCTGCAATTCAGCTAGCAGCATACCAGCAGCAGCTTGCTAGGACTTACAATAAAAGGGTTAACCCAAGGGAGTTCCAAGTCGGCGACCTAGTCTTGAGAAAAGTCGTCGGCAACAAGAAGGATCCCAGGGAGGGCAAGCTTGGCCCAAATTGGGAAGGACCCTACAGAATCACTTCGATATTGGGCAATGGGGCATATCGGCTTAAGGATAATGAGGGCAAAGAGTTGCCAAGACCCTAGAATACTTGTAATCTGAAATTTTTCTATCATTAGATTTTTCTTGTTTTTTGCCGATGTAATGAATAAAATTTTAACAGAATTCTACATTTATGACTGATAAGATACTTGCCGATGTTTCTAGAATACATGTGTAATAAGAACCCAAGTGGAACTTAAGTTCACATTAGGGGGCAGAGAGTTGGAAAGCGGTTCTAACACTTGTTGAAACTTGAGAAAAGTTTACAAGTTAAAGTTAAACCGAGATTATGTTTAACACTTGTTGAAACTTAAAAAGTTTACAAGTTGAAGTTAAACCAAGATTATGTTTAACACTTGTTGAAACTTAAAAAGTTTACAAGTTGAAATTAAACCGAGATTTAAACTTGAGAAAAGTTTACAAGTTGGAGTTAAACCGAGATTATGTTTAACACTTGTTGAAACTTAAAAAGTTTACAAGTTGAAGTTAAACCGAGATTATGTTTAACACTTGTTGAAACTTGAGAAAAGTTTACAAGTTGAAGTTAAACTGAGATTATGTTTAACACTTGTTGAAACTTAAAAAGTTTACAAGTTGAAGTTAAACCGAGATTATGTTTAACACTTGTTGAAACTTAAAAAGTTTATAAGTTAAAGTTAAACCGAAATTATGTTTAACACTTGTTAAAACTTGAGAAAAGTTTACAAGTTGAAGTTAAACCGAAATTATGTTTAACGCTTGTTGAAACCTAAAAAGTTTACAAGTTGAAGTTAGACTAAGGTTAAACACTTGTTGAAATTTTATGAAAAATTTACAAGCTGAAACCAAGGTTATGCTAAGAAAGGTACTTGGGTACTTGCCGAGGTAAATCATCAGTTTGGATAACCGAGGTGTGTCACCCCGAGAAGGTTGCACAAAGATTAAAGTATATATTCAAGATATGCAAAACATTCTAAGTATGGAATCATACAAGGATAGTAAAGAGAAGGCAAACATACAAACGTTCAAAACAAAGAAGTTGTATTTATAAAAAGGTACTTCGGCCATACGAAGAGCTTACACTGTTTCAAAAGAAAGACAAAAGTACAGAGCACAGAAGAAAAAGAAAAACATAAAATTAAGATTCTTCAGCATCATTAGCAGGCTGGGCTTGGACTTCGGAGGATTGCTGAGAAGACATCTTGGCAGCCTTCTCAGCCGCAAGCTCGACGTCAATTTCTTGAAGGGTTAGATCGAGGCTCCTTTTGGCAAGAGGTATGTCCGATAACGGCTTCTCAGGAGTGGCATCCTTGGGGACTTCCTCACCCTCCTTATCTTGAGTCAAGTCCAGGACTTACTTGTTCAAAGAAGGGGACTTGGTCCCAGCAGCCTCCTTTGATTTCCTCACCAAGGTCTCCTCCTCATACTCAGATTCGTCGACGGATTGAGTTGAAGTCAGAAGTAATGGAAAAGGAACGACGTCAGCGTTCCTGAGGGGCGAGTCATCGGGGACTTCAAGTTTTTTTAAAAGAGACATCTAACCCAGGGTGAAACCCTTGTTGCATGCCTGCTTCACTTGCTTTTCATAGTCTGTCGTGACATCGACCACCCCCTCGTTATAGCCCTTCTCATCGGTGTAGACGTCTCCCGAACGCCCCGGGAGGGTGAGCTCCCGTTTTGTTCGATATTGGGGTCACTACAGCTCAGGACTCTCAAATTGTCACGGTTCTAAGTCTGAACCAAAGAGTCCAAATCCGGCAAATCATTTTGAGAAAAACAGATTTTTGAAAAAAGTGCCAAACATGGACTGCTTTGCCAGATACAGAGTCGCCACCTAAATATTTTATTTTGGGAAATTTAAGAAACCCTAACTCGTTTGCCTAAGGCCACGTATCCGTCATCACCAAAGTTGCCTCGGCTTGGGAACTTGGGTACGATTGGGGAAGGTCACTTCGTGAGCACCCCCGCTCGCTCGATCAAAGATCGGCCTCTACTAACCATGATATCAAATTTTGAAAACATTATGTGTTCTTATTCCGGTTATTAGCCTAGATTACTATGTGATGCGCACAGCATACAAGTATAGACTGGGTCGCCTGAATTGGAACGAAACATTTCATGTTTGTTTTTGAAAGATGGTTTGCTACTCGCAAGTAGGCTTAAAATGCAGATTTTGCCACCCTCCGGTGGGCTTAGGAAAAGATGGTTTTGCCACTATCTAGTGGGCTTAAAACTCACAGTCAATGATTTGTTCCAATCCAGATAACCCAACCTTCACCCACAGGCATTCAGGCAGATATATCACATAAGCAATTAGCCTCATGGTAAGTATGCTATTCATGGCAGTCACTCACACGCATGCAAGGATGCTAAAGCACAAAACTTACCGAGTACTCCAAGCCAAAAAAGGAGCTAATTAGAAATCCATGCATGATCCTAATTATACAAAAATGCCTAATGCAACACATGCAAAAATGCAACTATAGCAGGCTCGGCTATTCTAAACATGGCATATGAAATGCTACAGTGCAGTTAGTATGATGTGCCGAGCCCGGTGCATGCAATACAGATGAATGATGCAAACATGTTGTCATACTGTATGCTAATTTAAACATGCCCTAATCTAACCATCATAAGCAGGTAAATAAAAGGGAAGAAAGACGTGGGGTTGGAAGACATACATCACACACACGCACACTTATTACAGTTATGCCCTCGCGCAGAGGGTCCGAATAAATAGTACAGTCCAAATATTACAGTCCGAATATAAACAAATTCCTAATTAATTTACAAATTAACTAAGAAAGCTAGAAACTGGCATGCAAGCCAGGGACTGCCTTGACTCTGATGAATGATGCATGTCTGGGCTGCCTTGCGCGGAAATCCACTGGGATGCCCCGATTAGCCTCTGTTTTGTAATTTTTCTTGGAAAGTGCGCCAAGCTCCGGAAGGTTGCTAATGCTTGATTTGCTGCAACAGAGAGTAGGAAAGGGGCATAGCAATGTATTTTCACAGATGTATGCATGCCTCGATCCTCGTGCCACCAATCACGCATATCGATGCATGATGGCCGAGGAGTCGATTTGCATTACTCAATATAGAATGAATGCACATGAAAACTCAACTAAAACCTAACTCCATCATGGATAATCCGGAGTGTCGGTGACTGGGAATTGAGACACGTTCCGTCACTCGGAGTACGAAACGTACCTCGTTTCCCGTGCTCGGGCTAACTCCTACCCCAAACACGATGCAATATGCATGATATGCATGAAATGCAACTAAGATACAACCTAGCATGCACAATGCTATGAAATGGCATACACGATGCACGAGATAACATGGCATACACAATGCGCTAACATACAACCTAGCATACGCAATGCTATGGAATGAAATGGCATACACAATGCACAATGGACTTACACCAACACAAGTGGACCTCAGCCACACTCACATAGGAGGCCATCAGATGAAAATGAGACAACTCGGAATGCGTGCACACATGCACGCAAACCGAGGACCGAACTTAAGGCACGAAATGCCACTCTAACAAGACATGGCAAAACATGGAATATGGCATACAAGAATGCAAGATTCAGCAGCAAAAAATGACCCAAAACAGCCCCGAATCATGAACACATGGCACCCGATGCATGAAATGAAACCGAAATGCAAAACTAGGCCTATGCATTGGCCTAGAGCTATACAAAAAATGCACTATTTGCTTATGACATATGAAGACAGATTCAAGGAAGTCCAAAAATAAGCACATTTACAGTTTTAAACAAGGCCAAACAGCAAACATAAATAGGGCAAAACTAGCATGCAAAAATGGCCCTAAATGTGAGATAAAGAAGCAACTCACAGCTGCTAACCCCAAACAGATTAGATCCCTTCAACAATGTTGAAGAGAGGCCCAAAATATGATGTTTTACAGTTTACAAAAAACCCCAAAAACCAGCACAGGTATGGCTAAGATATCATGCAAGAAAAGGGCCAAAAGATGGACAAAGGAGCAAGTAGTGGTTTCTGGCCTTAAAAACAAAGGGGCCCTTCAACAATATTGAAGAGGGACCAAAAATAATGCACTTTACAGTTGATGGCCGGACCCAAAACAGTATGCATGCAAGCCTAAGATACCATGCAAAATGAGGCCCAAAAGAGAGATATAACACAAAGTATAAAAATGATACCTCAAACCATGAAAGACCCTTAATGAAATATGAATATGAGGTCAAAATAAGGCCATTTGTAGTTCGGAGCAGAGCCCAAAAACGGAAGCAAAAGAGGCTAACAAATCATGCAAAAATATGGCCAAAAGAGAGATATAATGGCAAGTAGTAAATGGAAGCCTCAAACAGCAATGAGCCCTTCAACAATGTTGAAGAAGGGCTCAAAATAAGCAACTTTTCAGTTCATGACAGAGCTCAAAACAGTTTATACATAGGCCAAAAATACTACGCAAGACAATGGCATACAAGAGGGATAATGAAGTAAGTGCACCAAGGAGGCCTCAAACAGTGAGGGGCCCTTAATGAAACATGAAAAATGGCTCAAAATAAGCCTAGTTTCATTTAGGGTCGGAGCCCAACATAGCAAGCAAATATGACTTATGTATTGAACAAAATATGGACCAAAAGGAGGAAATGGAGCTTACCCTTGAAGACTTGTCTTTGACAGCTCTTTTGGCTTGAGTTGCAGCACTCCTAGGCCTTGAAGAATCACCTCCAGCTGCTGGAATGAAGGATGGAAGGGTGGTGCTAAGTGGTGGTGTGAAAAGGGGTATAGGACTTGAAGGATTGGAGCTTGGAAGAGAGGGAGAAAGAGAGATACAACAATGGAGCTTAGGGGGGATTTTTGTAACCCTAATATCAGAGCTGGATCCTCTGTTATATAGGCAAAAATGGGGGGGGAAATGGGGGAAAAAATGGAGGGAAAACCAACCAAGTTTCCCTCCAAAATGCAGCCCCCCGGATACAGAATCTGGAGGGAAAATGAATGCACTTCTGCACTGTAGATGATGTGAGGATCCTGGCCGGCCAGTTATCCAGGTTGCAGGTGGCCGGCCGGCTACTTCCCATGGCCGGCCGGCCAAGGGTCAAAAGGGTCAAGTGTGATTAATGGTCGGCCACCACAGAAAGAGGGCCTCTGATGTGTGCACAACACAACCCTGTGGTTGAACACTGGAAAAAGTGAACCAGGAGAGAGAACAACCCACTTTTCAAAGGGGTTCAAAAGGGTCAACAATAATTACTGGTCGGCCACCAAATATTGGTGGCCTCCCAGATGTGTACATCACAAATATGTGGTTTTGGGTGCAAGAAAATGGTCCAAGGGTGTTCAACATTGGCTCTGAAGTGAGGAAAAACGGGCGACGGAGGGCGATGAAGGGATAAAGTTGGCTGATAGAACAATTACTGGCCTCCCACCCTTCTACGGCCTTCTTACCAATGAAACAGAGGTCCCCGCCAAAAATGAACCAAAACCAATGCAGAATGAAGGTTCGGGGGCCGAAACACGCAGTTCGGGGCCCCAAAAATGGGCTGTTAGGCACCGAGAGTGGTGTTCGACCACGAAGTCGGTCTATCGGACCACAGTGTCCCTCAAAAGGGAGCAAATAAGAAGTATGCCAAAAACCGAAGCAAATGGAGGTGGTTAAGCGGTCCCGAACCGCAGCACACGGCCAACGGCTCCGAAAAATCGGAAACCGGACTCCAAACGGGCAAAATGGCCTACGACCACACAACGTAGCCTACGGCCACTGAGAGATGATCTACGAGACCTCTCCCTCCCTTCGTGAAGAGAAAACAAAGAAAATCGAGCCTGGTTCGCAAACCGAGGCAAAGCTCAAAAGAGTCCGAAAGTCCGGAGGCAAGGCTCGCAGCCGAGACTCTGAAACTTCTGAATGAGCACAAAATGCAATATCACCGAGCATTCAACTGGTGACGTCTGAGTCTCAAGGTCGGTCAAAAATGGGGTGTCTACATCGGCGGCCTTGACTTCAGCCTCTTTTGTAGCCAGGGCTTCTTGAAGTTCTTTTTGGGCCTGGGTCATCTTTTCTTCGGCCTCTCTCTTTTCAGACTCAAGAACCTTCTTAATGGCCTCGGCGGATTCTGCTTTTTCTTCAACGACATTTTGGCCCTTACTAGCAGCCTCGGCTTGATCCTCCAAGGTCTTCATCTTGGATTGCAAGCTTTTATTGGCCTTTTGCAGACTGGCACCTTCTCTCTTCTTATCGGCCATTTCTTTCCGGTTCTCAAAGGATTGTATTGAGAAGGAATGAGCATGTTGGACGGCCTAAAAGTGAACAAGACAAAAGTTATTAGAAAATTTTCTACGTACAAGAAAGAAAGAAAAATGACAAAATAAAGACACTCACTTGGACAGAGCGTTGGAGCATCAGAGCATAGTTTTCATATTCGCTCAGCTCGGCGTTCCGATCGAAATCGCCAGGAAAAAGCAGAGCGGTACTAAGGGCAACGCTGGCGTTTATGTCATCGGCACTATCGCTAGCCCTAACTGGCTTATCCTCCAGTGTGATTTGGGGGGCCCAGGAGGGCATCGTGCTTTAGAGACCCCGAGATGGTTGTATCGGATGACCTCGGCCTCTTTGATCGGGTAGATTCGGATGGTTGGCCCTCGGCAGGCCTCTTCTCCGCGGCAGAATGGGACTTGTCGCTCTCAGCCAATTTGGAGATTGGCAAGGTATCCTCAATATCAACCTGAGTCACCTTTGCCTTTGGCTGGGCCTTCTTAATTCTTTTTTACTTTTGTCTTGGCTGAGGCTGGGTTTGTGCTAGCTGAACGTCAATGTCGGTAGGGATGCTGGCTAAGAGGCCTTTGGCAACTGCTTTTTGGAGGCCCATTTCAGCAGCAAAAACTGTTCGGCATCGTCGACGGCGCTGGGATATCGGGATCAGATATGGAGCCGAGGTAGACGGCTGCTCAGCTGGATCAGAGGTCGATCCTTGATCTGGCCGAGATGAGGAGGCAGCTTAAGGAGTTATGGCAGAAGGCGGAGACAGACTCTTCTTCTTCTTCTTCTTCTTCTTCTTGGGGACGTCGGGAAGAGCTGACTTGTAGGTAGGAATGAAATTGAGTAGAAGAGGGGCCTTCTGTTTGTGAACTGGCAGATCCAGTAACTTCTTCAAGTCTTTACTGGGAAAGAAGGACTGGCGGAAGCCCTTTGGTGGCTTAGGAAGAGCTGCAAGAAAAATAGACATTAGAGCGAACAAAGTATTGAAGACTTTAAAACAAATAAGTTAATATGAACACAGGGCTCTTACCATTGCCCTCTACAAAAATTGTTCGAGGAAGAGGGTAAAGATAGAGGTCCTCATCTGGAGCGAACTCCCAGTTCCTCGAGGTAATAAAATAATCGTCTCTAGCTCCCTTGTTGGAGTCCGGGAGGTCGGCTACGATTTTGTACTCTGTGGATCTCGGCTTGAGGTAGTAAACGTAGCCCGTGTCTTTTTTGAGGCCACACATGGTGTAGCAAAACTAGATATCAGCTAAGGTAACCCTAACGTTTTCTTGTTTGGCTAAGGCTATGATGCCGTTAATGACTCGGTAGGAGTTGATGGCAAGCTGCATTGGGTTCAACTTATAATAATGAATGATCTCACGAAAAAGGATATTGAGTGGGAGCCGAAGTCCGCACTCGATGAAAGCTACAACAAGAAGAGGCATGGAATCAGCTGTGGGCATGATAGAGTCATCCTCCCCAGTCAACCTCAGATGAACGTCGGCCGGGATGTCAAACTCCTGCCTAAAGTGCTCTAATTTGCTCGAGGTATCTACCCTATGCTTCCACATACCCATAACGACGGCCTGAATCAGAAGAGCTAGACTTCAGAAAAATGGGGCTTTAAGAAAGGGTTATTAGAACTTCGGCAAAAACCTAAAGTATGTGCTAGGTAAGAATTTTTGGAAATAGTTTCAGTTTTTCCTAAAAATCGTGGGTTCTACAAGCAAATCCCAAACCTAGATCTATGGAAACGAAGATCAAAGGCACGAATCTGGAAAAGTCACAAGAAAATAGAAACAGATAATACGATTCAGAGTCAAGAACAGTGAAGGATCACCAAGAAACACAAGACAAGTGTAACAGGCCAAGAATAGTGGCAACAGTCAACAAATGTGCGAACAATATGTATTCAAGAATGAATAAGGCAAAAACAGAATCACAGAACAAACATGTGGTAAAAAACAAGATACAAAATGAAGCATCAAAGATATGAACAAGATTGCAGAATAGTAGAGTTCAACAAAACAGAACAAAAAAACTGAAAATCAAGAAGGAACGGTGACTTACCAGCAGAAAGAAGCCGGCGTTGAGTTCGCCGAGATCAGGCGACGGCGGAGAACGGGGAATATCAGCAAGAGCCTCGTCGAAGAAGGTGAACAGCGGTAACAGAGCTTGAAGAGTATAGAGCAAATGGCGGATTTTGAAGAAAAGAACTAGAGAGAGGAAAAACTGGGGGCTTGAACAAAGATGAAAAAGTGAAAAGACGAATTGTTTTTTGTTAAACGCAGAAACGGCGGCAAAAAGGTCATTAATGTATCTAAAAAAAAAAGCGTATGCGTCAGACAGCGCACACAGGCACGGGACGACTTACAAGCGCGTACGGAGTACGATCCAGTAAAAGGAAGACGCGTGGTTGAAACAGTTGAGTTATTTTGCATGACAGCTCATACGCGTGAAGGAGATCTTGGAATCTTTAAACCTTAAAGAGACATGTCAGCCTATATGATGATCTCAGCTGAAAGACTTTAAACCGATGTATTGACAGGAAGTTCTGGTATAGGTTCCATCGCCTCAGAATGCCGAGATAATAGAACCTAGGGGCCAGTTGTGAGGATATATTCTCTGAATACCAACACGTGGCCAAGGTGACACCGACGTGTCAGCCGAAGTGCCACGTGTCCTGGTCATGACGCCGAGGTGATCTCAGTAAGGCTGAGGTGATCTCAGTAAGGCCGAGGTTATCTCCGAAGATATCGGAATCCGAGATAAGCGGATAAGGCACAAGAGTCCTAGAATGATGAGGGGACTCAGCCTGGATAAAGATAAAGCTCTTAGGGAGTTTATCTCTATCTATGGAAGAGTCCTGGATAAGCACTGAGCTAAGGTCCATTAAAGCTAGGCTTCTGTTGGGACAAGGATTGAGTTAACTATAAAAGAAAGGCACCCCCGATGGGTCTAAGGTGCGCAATTTATATTCTGAACAGTGACTTTAGCACTATTGATTGTCTTTGAGAGATATACTGACTTGATCATCGGAGTGCCTCCAGGTGGACGAACCACCGCCGAAATCTTCTCTTTCTGTTGCAGGTCAGACAGGTGCCATCTATTCTGCCAGTGCTCTCCAGCTGAATACTGAGTTAGCAGTGTGATTGGAAATTCACTCACACAACATCCAATAATATTTTGCTACCATGAAATTGGAATAACATCACGTGATTATTTTATATTTGTGTGCTACACAAAAGGAATAAGGATAAATTACAAATATACTTTTTAAGATTTATTTAAAATATAAATTATTTTTATTATTTAAAAAATTATTTCTCGTCACTTGAAATTTTTAATTGTATAACAAATAATTTATTTTACTAATAAATTATCGAGTCAATTAAAAAAATTTAACAATGTCAAAATTTTATTTTAATTAATAATTTAGATAATTTAATTATTATATAGGAAAACAGTTAAATTTTTTTATCTTTTTAATTAATTATATTAAATAAAAATCTTACAATCAAATCAAGAACAAGAAGTTTCAAAGTTTTCTTTATTTATTTTTTTATAATATATAAGTCAAAATTTTAAATTGATACGTTTACCAAATTGTAGATTAAATAATCACTACGTATCAAAAGTTCCATGGTAGTATCTGAGGTCCATCCATTGGTGAGTTGCGCAAAATTGACATAAAACTCATGTCATGTTGTGCATTCCCACATTCCATATATTTATTATATTTCTTAATAATTGTCAAACATATACAATTGTGTTGAATTTACAACATTTCTCAAGAGTCTATTAAACAAGAATGCAAACAAAACTCAAAGGAGTTGGTCGGATGATAAAGATCAAAGTATAAAATTCAAAATTTCAAGTTTGAGTCTCCCAATGGATCACCGAAAATTTACCCGATCGTTAATTTTAGAACCTCCAAGGATTAGTTAACTGTAACTTAAGCTAGACCGAACGTTAATATATGAATTCTCACAACAACAACAACAACAACAACAAAAATGTAGACAAATTACGCAATGTACCAACTTATTTATGATCTGGTTAATTTCGTGTTACCTTATATGATAAATTTAAGATACATAACATAAGTTACCATTTTTCATGTCATCTAGTTTGACTTGTATTATTTGATTCCAAATCAAAGAAATTACAAAAAATAAAGAACTTGAGATAGACAACAAAACAAAAGCACTTATTTAATAATTAGGATGCTCTAAGTTGGAAGAAAAATATTCCATATTATTATATGCATGAAGGGTACATGCTTTTCTTTTTACCTGTTCTGTTTTTCAGTGGATTGAATTAGAAAATCACAACAAAATCCCATGAAAATGACAGATAATGGGCTGTTTTATGTGAGTTGTTGATTTAGGGATGGTTTGGCAACAAAGCAAATAAATAGCTTATTTATTCATTTGTTATAAATTGTCACATTATGTTTTTACTTTTTTGTATATTTTTTCATAATGTATTAGTGACGGATTAAAAAACTATATATACCCCTCAAAAGGTGTGTACTATATGTACTTTATAACTAAAGAAGAAAATGACATAATTCTATATTTTCTGAATTAAAACTAAGAAAAAGAAGTCATAATCAAATATCATGAGATATAACTAAAAATCTAATGATTACTACAAAAAATAAGACTTTCAGCGACGGATAAAAACCATTGCTAAAAGTAAAAAATCTGTCGCAAAAAGTATTAGCGACGGATGGACTGGATATGAGGCATGGCAAAAAGAGGCATACCAAAGATTCGATTTTATTGATTTTTGGCAACGGTTATTTTTTGTCAAAAAAACTCTACCATTAGAGACAGATTTATCTTTCCGTCCAAAAAAACCCACTATTTCCGTCGCAAATAGTTTCAATTTTTTTACCTATTTTCTAATAGTGTGAGTCGTAACTAAAATAATCTCATAATTAAAGAAAAAAATTGTCATAATTAAAAAAGAAAATGGCATAAATAATGGTGCATATAATACACCTCTTTTAAGAGCTTTATATATAAGAATTTCTCTATATTTGAATTATAAATTTAAATAAAAATTTAGAAAGGAAAATAATTAAAAAAAAAATATAAGTAAAATGTAACACAACCTTAAGAATTGACCAATTAAAACTCAATCTCATGACACGTTATTGTGGAAAAATATAGAGATGATTACTCATTAATTAATACTTGGAGGTCGAATAGTTGATAAAATGATCTAAAGCTTGAAGCGAGTTATGAAACATGTGCGCATTACATCCCCTTTTTGTTTAGTGAATATACAATTAGCTGTTGATAAACCTTGTTAAATTAATTAAATGTGCAAAAGCAACTTTAAGCTTGTTTAATAAATAATCTAAGTTTAAATCTTAAATAAATAAATAATCTAGATAAAAGCCATACTTTCTCCACCAAACCCCACATATATATTTATTGTGGGGACGTATGTTTTAGTGGCATTAAGTAAGTGTAAGATCTTGTTTATGTGATGCAATAATGTGGTGTCATGTGGCAGTATAATACTGGTTAAGGTTGTGACATTGGTCAAATCCCAGTCAAGTATGACTCTTAGATGATAGAATCCCGATGGGGATATGACTCCTAAATTGGCTAAGAATCCAATCCAATTAAAAAGAGAAATTTTAGATACTTGTTAGGCAAGTAGAGTCCTACGTGAATGAGGAAAGTAAGGATGAGGCTGGCCAAGCACACTTCCTACTCAATTGAGATTTTGAAAATTGATGATAGATAGATAAGTGATTCACAACAAATAATTTTCATAATAACTAAAATGAAAGGGCTTATGTGATTTATTTTTATTATTATTGTTTAAATAATAATAATAACAATAAATGACCAAAAGGTTGATGGTAATTTGGCATCTCCTAATTTTTGTACAAGGAGTGCTGCTGTAATAATACCTACCTTTCTCTTTAGACTGCTCTATGACTATGTGAATTTTTACTACAATTTTATCTTATCATAAAGTTTAAATTCTACCTCTGTCCCAATTTTTCAAACCATAACTAGCTCTATACAACTCCAGTCACCACCTGCCACCATCACCTTCGCAGTGACAAAACTAGGATTTTCGCTCAGATGAGCACAATTGAATTGAAATCCTAACAAAAATTACAATCCAACTTAACGCAAATTTTGTGGTAAAAATAAAAATTATTAGAATGCAAAAGTTATATTTTGATATAAGCAACCGATTATAATAATTTTTTTTTAATTTGATTTTATGTCGGATGATCACATGCTTCAAAAAATAATAACATGCCTCATAAAATAGGAAAACAAAATTATATCAAGTTGTACGCCCAAAAAGAGATGTAGATAGGAATAGAAGGAAAAAAATAACACAAAGAGATTGCTAATCATTGAATTATATGGTAATATAGTATTAGTTGCCATTGATAATTATCTCTAAATAAATGAACTAATTATGAGTATTTATATAAGAGGAGATATAAAAATAAAAATAAAAAGTGACCCATAGCATTGTTCTAATATAAAATTTATAAATAAATAAAACAAAAAGCATAATTAAACATTTAAAATGACAAATTAAACAATTTTGACATAAATAAATGCCTTTTACAAATGCCTTCTTCAAAACACCTACTGCTGTAGCTTTCAAATGCAAAATTTGTTTGGATCAAGGATTTGAGAAGAGATTTGTCAAGGAAAAGGTTTTTTTTTACATAGCCTGAGAGTCTTCATTTACTATTCTTTTTGTCTCTCAACCAAAGTTTTGAATCGGAGAAAAGTTGAGAAAGCTTTTGATTTTTCATTCAAAAATTACGGCCACACTGCATCAACAATAATAATACAATAAAAGTCAGAATTACCAGAATTTTGTTGTGAACTTCCTCTTCTTTCTTTCCATTTCTTGTGACCATCATTCTGATTTTGACATCAATAAACGCCTTCTTTGATTTTGGCTCAAAAGTGATGTTCCTTATCTCTGAGATGTCAAGTTCAGAGTTGGACTGAAATGCCTACTTAATTGATTGAAATTATAATCTGTTAAGTCTCTGCTTATGTCCTTGGAGCTATGGTTTATATGCAACAATCACAGACACAAAAGGATTGTGCTTGAATGGATGTATGTGAAAGATGGAGAGCTACTCAAACACTCCTGAGTGGTTCATGATATGATTGATTTGGGCATTCATATTCTCTCAATAAAACAATTTATTACACATTATCAATTCACTTTAGTCTATTATACATGCAAGCAAGAGAAATTAACAGAAAAACTGCAATGAAGTATGTCTAATGCTATTTGTTTTTGGTTGGTGAATATTCATGAAATTGCAAAAACAGGATGCCAATATTGTAAGCAAAGAATTAATGTGAAGGCTCCTGAATTGATCATTCAATTTCAATGTATTAATCAGAGACGGTAATATATTAATTACATTACATCATTTAACATTCATTCTCAAAACTTACTTCGATTGAATAGATTGAATCAAGAAACAAGGATTGGATCCCCATATGAAAATTTCACACCACTAAACCTAACAGAGGAAGGCATCCAGCAAGGCACCATTTTCATAATCACGTTATCCATTAACTCCGCGATCAAAGTCACATCTTCTTTTGGCAATTCAAGCTGTTCCACCATCTCCCAAACTATTGAGAGAATCGTATCCGCATCAAGATTAAACACAAACTCAATATTCGTCACCTGACCACTACACTTGTCCACAATGCGCAACGTTAAGGAAATGGAGTTTCCATCGGCTCTTTCCCCTCTCAATCTGAATTCACTTTTCTCGTTGGACATCTTAAATTCCAGAACAGAAACCAGATCAGGAGTGTCATTGACGCATGTTGTAAAAGCAGGTATTTCAAAGAATGGGTCTTGAAAGAGTTCCATTGTGGATGCTGAAAGAAGGCATTTTTCTATGAACTGCTTAACCTGTGTATCCTTGACTTCGGCAAGCAGTGCTTGAGTTTTGCCATCACTGTAGTTGTATGGATATTCAGAAGTAACCAATTCGAGCATACACAATCCGAATGAATGTACATCAACAACAGGGCTATATTCCATGTGTTCCTCATGGAGCTCTGGGCGTTGCTCCATAACAGTTGGTAACCCTATATACCCAATTTTAACTTGTCCAGTGTTTCCATTGACAAAAATATTTTGACAGGTCAAATCTCCATGAACAATAGGCGGATCACGAGTATGGAGATAGCACAAACCTTGAAGAATCTGTCGAGCCCAGTTTTTTATGGCGATGATGTCAACATTCCTGTGTTTCTGGCGGTACTGCCTCAAACTCCCAGAAGTAAATGACTCAGAAATCATGTTGATAGTTTTGGTTTGATGATCCACCCAAGAGCTGCCCGACTTGATGATGTTCTGGTGCTTCAATGGCTTCAGCAGCGTGTTCAATCCGTGCACGCATTCCTCAGACTGAAAAGGATCGTCAACACGGACTTTGTTCCAAGTGACTTCCATTCCATCAACTAAATCAAAGCCTAGATAGACAGTGTTTCGTAGTCCTCTGTCCAATACTTCATTGTACCTCACATAACGGCCGCAGGAGGATTTTTCTGCAACTTGGTCGTCTTCATAATCATTGAATTCATTCAATAACAAACCAGAACCAGAAGAACTCATCATTGCCACAGATTATAATAAAAAACAAAAAACCCTTTTGATTATTTCAAAAAACCAAACAGAGAAGAGGGAAATCGATGAGATGAGAAAATTGATGAATGGCAGTGACGGCGGTTGAAGATAATTAGGTTATTGTATAGTATAGTATAGTATATATGTAGTACGTAACTACTGGGAACGGAGTAGACAAAGTTAGGTTGGGAAGTGTTTCTGTGTTACTGTCTGATTAGGGAACTGATTCCTACTAGAACTAAAAAGCATCAAAATCTTTTCTTTCCACTCGGTTTTTCTTCGTCTTATGGGCTGCCTAGTGCCTAAGTTTGTTCATGAACGCATTGGTCTGGTTTCAGAATAAATCACAAACTGAACTTGCGATTGAAGAAGAATTGGAACCGTAATTGAATCCTTAAATTTATATAACTAAATTAGAATTGAATCATAAAAACTGATTTGGTTTGATTCGAGTGAGTTCTTTGGTTCTAGAAATTTTTTATAACAAGAACTCTATATTTTTTATAATATTAAATGAATTAAAAATAATTAATTTAGTTAACTTGATAAGAGTTTGTTAATTTCACTATCAAGATCAGTGTTCAAATCTTATTAATAACTTATGTATTTTTAATTTTATATACACAAATATTACATAAAAATTATTAAAAAATTAGAATGGAGAACTAAACCAATTTAAACCGGATTAAATTAATTTGTTGATTCCACCGATTTTTTTGGAATACCCTGCTTTTGACAAATAGTCACGCCAACTATTGTTTTGGAAAAAACAAAAATAAAAGGGTACTGGAGTTATAGGTCCAATTTTAAAACTTTTGGGACAATAGCCTAAAAATCTAATCTTTTGGGGCTAAAAGGATAATAATAATTTGAAATATCATATTACTCCTATCTGTTCAAGTGTCATATATATGTCTATGTGCCATCCCTCAATTCGTTATGTGTCACCCATTTATCTACATAATCTATCTATCTATCTATCCATATCACCCCTACCACCATTGCCACTGTTGGCCACCTTCAGCGAACTTTCTAGCATTAATGAACTTTCCGGTAATGGTCTAATAGCGGAAGGGTAAAATTGGAAAAAAAAATTCGTCAAAACTATAATTTGTCATTTTTACCAAATAATTTTATTAAACATATCCTTATCACCCAAAATAATATAACTTGGATCAAATAACATATGGCCCATAAGTGTGAACTTTTTACCAATTATCCAAAAATAAAAAATGTAAAACAAAAATAATAAATTATAGTTAGTCTCATAATATTTATAAAAAAAAATTTCTTCTCGAATAACTTTAAAAAGAAATTATAAAATAAAGAATAAAAATATTAGGTTTGACCACAATAACAAATTAAACCTTAATTTTTTTAATTATTTCAATTTAAACCGTCAATTTTTAAAATGATATCAATTCTAACCATCTGTTAGTTAATAAGGGTAATTTAGACAATTCAACCATTTTTTGTCAGTGGTGCTAGATAGTGGCGATGGCTATGAACTGGAGGAAGGAGAGGAGTAGTCATGGATGGAGAAAATAGATGGAAATGTGGCAGTGGATTGAAGAAGAAAAGGGATGGTGATGGAGGATGCTAAAGGTGAAAGGTGGATTGTCAACAGTAATTAAGGAAAAGAAATAGTTAAATTTTCTAAATTGCTTATTTTCCATTAGTTATAACTAGCATATATTAGTTTTAATTATTTTAACTTTATTAAATGATAAGTTAGTGTTATTATACCAAACTTGTATTAATAACCGTGTTTTTATCAAATCTGGAGAGAGGTAAGTATAATTTACCTTAAAATTATTATATTATTCTTAAATATTTTATATTTAAGTATATACTTATGTCAAATGACACAATAGGGGTGTTTGGTGGGGCTTTTTTGAGTCAACTTATGACTTCTGGCTTTTAAAAAGTTATTTTGGACTGTTTGGTTAAATTTATTTCAAACATCTTCTGATTCTAATAGCTTATTTTAAGTCAGAAAAACTGATTCTGAGAAGCTACTCACCCCTTGCTTCTGATTATCAGTTTCTGCTGTGGACATGTTAATTCACTGTTATACTCTTAAATTTTTTTATATTTCATTTTTAAAAAATAAAAAAAGACTCAAATGGACTATAAAATATTATTATTATTTTTTATGACAAATGTAGGCAAATAGTGAATAATAAAAAATAAAAATTAATTAAAAAAGCTACTTCACAGCTTATTTGACAAACACTACTCAGCAACTTAAATCTATAATCCAATAGCTATACCAAACAGATTAACAACTTCTGATTAAAGTCATAATCTATAATCTGTTAAGTTATAATCTATAATCTGTTTTAACAGTTACACCAAACAGCACCAACTACTCGCTTCTACTTAATGAATTTATCTAATTATTCACATTCTATCAACAATTAATGTGTAATATTCAAACATGAAAATAAAAATATAGATGCAGGCTATATGAGACATATGAATAATGAACCGTAAAATATGCATTTAAGTCTAGAATTTTCCCAATTTAACTAACATATGGGTGAAAATATTATAAATTTTATATTTTAAGAAACAAAAAAACTGTATAATTAAGTCAACATTATAAAATTAGTTATAAATTATTCATTACTTGAAGAGTTGGTGTAAAAAAACAAGGAAACAAAAATCACAAAATGCATTTACTCAATTTGCTTCTCAAAATTATTTCTGATAATTCGCTATCCAAAACTAATGCGAAGATCAACTCAGGTGTAAAGTTTTTAATAGAAAATAAATGTCATTATTTAAAGGGGAAATTACCCATAGGTCCCATGGGAAACATGTGATCTCCATTTAATCACATAACTTTTTCACTACACCCAAAAGTCTTTTCCTCTCTCTCTCTCTGCTTTTTGCTTCCCTTCCTCTCTCATTTTTTTTTCTACATTTTTCTGTCACCGTGTTTGTCATGGAAGAGGACCACCGGTGATCATATCTTTCTCCATTGATCGGGGTTCATTGATAACCACCAAGCATTGAAATCAACTCCGACGAAGAAGATGATATATTTTCCGACGAAGAAGATGAATGGATCTACTTAGATCTGATATAGATCTACTCAGATCTACATCAGATCTGAGTAGATCTACACAGATTTGGTTAGACATCCGTCTTTCCCCTTCGATCTCTTTTTTTTTTTTCTCTCTGCTATACACTTCTGTTTTTCTGTTCTAATGGAGAAAATTTTCGAATTCTGAACAAGCAGTTTTCGAGTTTTAGTTACAGGCGGTGAAAACTGTAAAATTTTGCAGTTTCAATTTTTTTTTTTGTGCTGGAATGAATCATGGTTTAAAACTGTAAAATTTTGCAATTTTATAACATTCTTTAGAACTGTAAAATTTTACAGTTTCATAACATTTTTTTTAATTATTTTTTTTCCGGCAATATTCTAGACATTCCGGTGAGTCTCCGGCGACCGTTAAACGGAAGTCCGACGGTAGTAAGATGTGAACAGTGTCTATAAATTTAAAAAAAAAAAAAAAGGATTTTTTGGTAACAATTAAAAATGTGTTGGACTAATTGGTGCAAGTATTTTGTTTTTGAATTAGTTGGGTTTTGAACTTGTTACATGGGACTTATCAGTAAGTTTCCCTTATTTAAAACCGAAGGCTCATGACCTAGCCCAATCACTCTCAGCCCAACCAGATTTAACCCACCCAAGCTCGTCTCTAGTGGGCTAGGCTGGCTTGAGCATTGGGTTTAGCATGGACCTAGAGTTTGAAGCTCAATTCACTTATCATTCCAATCCGTTAGCACAAAAACAGCCTGTCAACCTACCAAGTGGCCCATAAAGAGGTGACCTGTCGGCGTGGCCCATGAGGCAAAAAATATGAAAAAATAAAGACAATAATTTTTATTTAAAAAAAAAAAAACATAAATAGAGGCTTGCGGCATGTTCGCAACCAACAAGGCCCAACTTTGCCTAACCAATTAGTCCAACATATTTTTAATTGTTACCAAAAAAATCTTTTTTTTTTTTTTAAATTTATAGACACTGTTCACATCTTACTACCGTCGGACTTCCGTTTAACGGTCGCCGGAGACTCACCGGAATGTCTAGAATATTGCCGGAAAAAAAAAATTAAAAAACATGTTATGAAACTGTAAAATTTTACAGTTCTAAAGAATGTTATAAAACTGCAAAATTTTACAGTTTTAAACCATGATTCATTCCAGTACCAAAAAAAAAATTTGAAACTGCAAAATTTTACAGCTTTCACCGCCTGTAACTAAAACTCGAAAACTGCTTGTTCAGAATTCGAAAATTTTCTCCATTAGAACAGAAAAACAGAAGTGTATAGCAAAGAGAGAAAACAAAAAAAAAAAAAGAGATCGAAGGGGAAAGACGGATGTCTAACCAAATCTGTGTAGATCTACTCAGATCTGATGTAGATCTGAGTAGATCTATATCAGATCTAAGTAGATCCATTCATCTTCTTCATCGGAAAATATATCATCTTCTTCGTCGGAGTTGATTTCAATGCTTGGTGGTTATCAATGAACCCCGATCAATGGAGAAAGATATGATCACCGGTGGTCCTCTTCCATGACAAACACGGTGACAGAAAAATGTAGAAAAAAAAACGAGAGAGGAAGGGAAGCAAAAAGCAGAGAGAGAGGAAAGGACTTTTGGGTGTAGTGAAAAAGTTATGAGATTAAATGGAGATCACATGTTTCCCATGGGACCTATGGGTAATTTCCCAAAAAAAAAAAAAAAAAATTGGCTTAACTTGCGAACGGACTTAATTAGCCACCATTTTTTCTTTTCACATCTCCTCCTCCTTCCGATTACCAATGTCCTCCTTCTCAACCGCCCCAATCTATGTCTCATTTTCCCTATCTTTCCCCAACCACTTCAGCCCCTTCCTCACCATCACGACTACAATCTCTTGCCACCTTTTCCTACCCTAGCAGTAGTCTCCTCCCCCCTCTCCCCAATTCTTTAGCCACCTTTACCCACCCTTGCAATAGTCTCCTATACTCCAATTGTCCCATCTCTACCACCATGTCATCAGTTTTAAAACCCTAGCCACTATCCCACCTCCTTGTAACCATAGATCTAAGAAGAAAAAGGCAGAGTAAGGAATTGGGAGGGAGACGAGGAAGGAATGGGATCAAAGGAGGGGGTTCATGGATAGACTCGGCCCTAAGGTGAGGTGACAAAGGCGAACGCCTCGGGCCTCTAAATTTGAACAAAATTTAGCACCCCCAATTAG
The DNA here is from genome assembly GCF_055761805.1 of Camellia sinensis. Taxonomy (NCBI): domain Eukaryota; kingdom Viridiplantae; phylum Streptophyta; class Magnoliopsida; order Ericales; family Theaceae; genus Camellia; species Camellia sinensis. The sequence goes on from NC_138962.1 coordinate 108,822,782, forward strand.
ATATCATGTCATGTTATTTTAATATTACCTCACTACTAACTAAATCCATTTATTTTCATGTTATTTGTATGATGTATTTTCAGTCCATATCCATTTGATTTGTTATGTCAAAACTTTTTTTAGTTAAAAATATCATACCAAGTGTATGGTGAAACTAAATTTTTTCTTCATAAGTTAAATTTGATCCCTATAATTTCACGGGCTTAATTTTTTCCACAAGTCAATTGAAATTATTCATCAAATGCTTGATTTCAATTCAACAAGAGTAATATTTAACTAATATTTGGCTGTAGTTAATTCAATTTTTATTTTGTATTATAAGTTTATATTTTATTTAATATATTTTTTTTTATACATTGGGGTTTTTTTTTTTATTATCTAAATTTTGTTAAATCATAAAGCAACATGACCCTCTTTTTTTATTTATTTTTTAGTTCTTCTAATGATTCTTCCTATCTTGATCTATGTAAATAAATTTAAGAGAATTTGGTTAAAATCCTCTCATAATAAAACTTTAATGCATTAAAAATAAATATACAAAAAAATTCTTGAAAAGTACAGCACACACTACTATTGCCAAAATATTCATAGTGACTAATTTAATATTTTAAATTTTAAAATGACATAACTTTTGATCTAGATATCACTTTTTAATAAAATTAGTATGTTTAGAATCATCTTATCAAGATCTATCAAACAAAATCTAGGTTAATTATGAAATTCTTTATAACAACAAAAAAAAATTATTGTCAAAATTGATGTAAATAGTAAAATTTTATTTTATTTTATAGTAAAATTTTACTCTGATTCATAATAAAGTAAAATTTTACTGTCAATCAAATAGTGGATGAGTTCACAAACAAATCACAAACATACATGACTACCAAAGTAAAATTGACATATCTTCACTAAGAGTTCACAAACAAATCACACAAGAACACACTACTAAAATAAAACTTTACTGATTCTATGAACATGTCATAAATAAAACAAAATAAAAACAGAGTACATCTTATATTGAGCAACTAGAAGTAGAGATGAAATTTTACTTTTATATTTACGTACTAGTAAACGAACACCATTACAAATCACACACAACAAAAACAAATCGAAATAATAATAATAATAATAATAATAATAATAATAATAAATTCATCATACATGATTAAACTTGAACAACAATCAAACAATAATTGAATGAAGGTTCAACTCTATCACGAACATTGATCGAACGAAATGATCCAAAAAACTGATCTAACTCGAATAGTAATGGAATGAACTTTTGCAATCTAGATCAAACTCTCATAAAGAACAATGATCAAACTCACAACCATGAAGCATATGGACAACGATTGATGAAGAAAAGTGAGCTATGTTAGGGAATGAACGAGATTTTCAACGTCAATCGCATTAATAGATTTTATTCAAATTTCTAAGATATATATGCAGGGTAAGATTGTCTAAAAAAATGAAGAAAAATATTAGTCTGTCATTCATGAAAAACGCACCTCCTGGTTAGTGTATTTAGGAAGTAAAACATTTTGGGTTGTCCTTTATACACTAACATATTGTGTCTAGCGACTTTTGGCTAAATTTTTCATAAATTTAGTTGGTACATAATTTTAGTAATTATATATGCGTTGGGTATTTACAAACAAAAATATTATAAGTACTCATTATTTTATCTAAATAATTTATTTATTTATTTTAATTATGTATAAAAGGTCCTATTTAATAATGGGGCACTTACCAATAAGTCTCATACACAAAGTTCAAAATCCATCTAATCCCAAAACAAAATATTTACACCAATTAGTCCTACATATTTTTAATTGTTATAAAAAACTTTTTTTTATTTTTTATTTTTATAACTTTAAAAATGTTGCTACATCCAACGACTTCCGTCAGACTCACCGAAGACTCCCCGGAATATTCAACATCACTACTAAGTCGCCAGAGCATCACCGGAAGTTCGCCGGAGTGTTTTGAGCATCGCCGAAAGTTCGTCGGAAGTTTGCCAGAGTGTTCTGAATATCACTGGAAAATGTCAAGAATATCATCGAAGATTCACCGGAATATTCAGAATATTGCCCCAAAAAAATAATAATAAATAAATAAATGGAGAAATTATAGTTAAAAAACATAACAACAACAAACAACAATGGGAAAAAGTATATATTATTTTTCAATTTTTGTAGATTTAAGCAAATAATCTGTAATATTGTGAAAAGTAAGCTTTGAAACTATAAACTGTTACCGTTTCAAATCATTATTCTATTAAGCTGGAAAACATATTATGAAATTGTAAAATTTTACAGTTTTAAAAAATGTTATGAAACTGCAAAATTTTACAGTTTTACAGCATGATTGATTTCAGCTCCAAAAAAGTTGAACCTGCAAAATTTTACAGTTTTACAACATGATTCATTTTAGCTCCAAAAAAGTTAAACCTGTAAAATTTTACAGTTTTCACCGCATGTAACTGAAACTTAAAAACAACTTATTCAGACTTGAATTTTTTTCTCCATTAAAATAGAAAAATAGACATGTGTAACAAAAAAAATGTAGAAAATTTGAGAAATTGAAGGAAATAATAGATATAGAAAGAATCTTGTACGTCGGCAACTATTTTTGGTTTAGATCTAATCGGATCTCATGTAGATCTACTCAAATCTGATTTAGATCTCATCTTCTTCGCCTTCGGTGAGGATGAAATCATGAGTTGATGTCGGTGGTTGGTGATTGCCAATGAACCCCAATCAATGGTGGTCGTCGGTCACCGGTGACTATATGTTAAAAAGAGAAAGAGAATAAAGAACGTGTGATCACTAGTCGTCAGACATGACAAAGAGAAGGAAAAGAAAACATAGGAAAAAAAAAGAAAGGAAAACATAAAGAATGAGACAAAAAGCAGAGAGAGAGAGAGGAAAACGTGTAGGACTTTTAGATCTACTCAAAAAGTTATTGGATTAAATAGTGTACACATATTTCAAACAGAACCTACGAAAAATTTTCCCTTTAATAAATTCACCTAGGCCCGATTAATTCAGGGCCGGCTTGATCGCGGCGGTGACAGTTGTTGTTCAAGTTGTGAAATTAACTAAATAGATTTATGAAGAAATCAAAATTACATACCAAAACATATACTGATAATTACAACTAAATTACAACAGAAATACACAAAACAATAAAATGATAAAGAAACCAAACCGAAGCCTGTACGGTAGCAGTTTCCTTAAAACAAATTTCGCCGCCTCACGGGTCAAGTGCTTGAGGAATCCCGGCATCTGTCTCCCAGGATACGACGGTCAAAAACCAGCTACGGCAAAAGCACTCTCTGTCTAGCTTAGCGAACAAAAACAGTGGCAACACTCTCTCACAGTAGGAACTTTCTGGCAAACTGACTAAAGAATGGAATAAACAATTTCTGTGTTGGAGACTTGACAGGGGGGTCTCAATTTATACATGTATAGGGGAGAGAGGAGAAGCCTCCAGCCTTTATGGCTGGTCACTAATGCACTATTAATCTCTGCAATAAAGGCAGGAGTTACAAACCCCATTAATACACTATTAAACTCTACAATAAAGGCAGGAGTTACAAACTCCATTAACTCTTTCATGAAGCTAACTTCATAGGGCAATTTCTCATTCAATTTTCAATGGTTTTGGCTATACTATCTGTGGTGTAAAGATCTCATTGCAAAGTATCTAGACCCACTTGGACCCAGCACAATAGATGGTTGGGACCCACTTTAATATTTAATTAAAGTCACCAAAAATTATTTTTTCCAACAATCCCCCACATGAATAAAAATTGACCGAAAGACTCAACAAACGGACATTGTTCAACAATAATGACTCGAAGAGAGAGTGCAACGAACTAACCCCGACATCAGAGAATGTAGCTTTTGGCTTTGAACCTCTCCCAGTGAAAACCTATCGAGTTTACTGGTTGATCAGTGAATAAGACATCTTGAACTGTTCTGCCGTTTATGTAAACTGAGACAATAGATCTCACACGGGAATTACTCCTACCACCATTCTGTTCTCACTGGTGTGCCCTGTGTGGCCCTGGGCACTAGCCTGGTTCAGCGAGTGATTTCAAAGAATCTTGGCCTGCCCAATTCTTCTAGAAACGGCCCCATTTCAAACTCACATAGGTGACTCTACTTGAGTATCCTGCTATACTCAGCTCAACAGCTTAACACACTAGAGTCATTAAAAGCTCAGCTTAACCTCTACACTTGCAGGTATCACTGATAGAAGAAATGGCTGGAGGTTTAACCTCCTCAGTGACATACCACCGTTACACGCAATTAGGTTGTCCCATTGAACCTAGATCTTGGGATCTTCAGTCAACTAGGTTAGGTTTCCATTCCGGTAACTTCCAAAGGCCTTAACCCCATTCCTTTTGACGACGTTTCGACTAACACTCGATTTAACCCTTTGGTTAGCGGATCCGCAATGTTGTCCTTAGACTTTACATAGTCTATAGAGACAACTCCATTCGAGAGTAGTTGTCGTATGGAATTATGTCTACGACGGATATGTCTAGACTTTCCATTATACATATTACTCTGTGCCCTACCAATTGCAGATTGACTATCATAATGAAAACAAATAGCTGGCACAGGTTTAGACCAACGTAGAATATCTTCAAAGAAATGGCATAGCCATTCAGCTTCTTCTGTTGCTTTATCTAAAGCAATAAACTCTGATTCCATCGTTGATCTAGATATACATGTTTGCTTGGAAGATTTCCAAGACACGGCTGCCTCACCAAGAGTGAATACATATCCACTAGTGGACTTTGAGTCCTTTATATCTGATATCCAATTCGCATCACTATATCCTTCACGCACCGCTGGATATTGAGTATAATGCAGCTCATAATCCCGAGTGTAGCGTAAATATCTTAACACCCGCACAATGCCCTTCCAATGAGAAGCATCGGGATTACTTGTGTATCTACTAAGCCTGCTAACTGAGTAAGCTATATCTGGCCTAGTACAACTCATCAGATACATTAATCTTCCAATTACCCGAGAATATTCTAACTGAGAGGCACTTTCTTTATTATTCTTGGTAAAATGTAGACTTAAGTCTACAGGTGTCGATGACACACTCGTATCTGATCCACTAAACTTCTCAAGTATCTTATCAACATAATGAGACTGAGATAGTACAATTCCGCCAGAGATTCTGGTAATCTTAATTCCCAGAATAACATCTGCAATGCCCATATCCTTCATGTCAAACTTAGAGTTTAACAACTTCTTAGTAGTTTTAATCATTTCATCGTTACTACCTATAATGAGCATATCATCAACATATAGACACAAAATGACATAACCTCTGTCAGTGTCTTTGACATAAACACACTTGTCACATTCGTTGATTCTAAACCCATTTGACAACATTACGTTGTCAAACTTCTCATGCCATTGTTTAGGCGCTTGCTTCAAACCATATAAAGATTTGACAAGTTTACAGACTTTCTTGCTTTTCCCTGAAGCTGAAAACCCTTCAGGTTGCTCCATGTAGATTTCTTCATTCAAATCCCCATTTAAGAAAGTTGTCTTTACATCCATCTGGTGTATTTCTAGATTACGCAATGCTGCTATTGCAATCACCATGCGAATGGATGTTATCCTAGTTACAGGTGAGTACGTATCAAAGTAATCCAGGCCTTCTCGTTGCCTGTACCCTTTGATAACGAGCCTCGCCTTATACTTGTCAATTGACCCATCGACCTTCATCTTTCTTTTAAAAATCCATTTGTAGCCTAAAGGCTTGCAACCTGGAGGTAAATCTACCAACTCCCAGGTGTGGTTCTGTAAGATGGAGTCAATCTCACTTTTGATTGCTTCTTTCCATAAAGGACTCTCAGAAGAAGTCACAGCTTCGTGAAAAGTTTGAGGTTCGTTCTCAACCATATAAGTCAAGAAGTCTGGACCAAAAGATTTGGATATCCTAGCCCTTTTACTCCTTCTAGGCTCATCTAAAACCTCAATTTGATCATCACCTTGATCATCAACATGATCATCATCACTAGCAAGCTCGTCAAATTGCTCCAAAGACCTTGGAACCCCTTCATGGGTTTGGCAAGAAAAAATGTCTTCAAAGAAACATGCATTCCTTGGCTCTATGATGGTATTCCTGTGTATGTCTGGAATTTCAGACTTATGTATAAGAAACCGATATGCACTACTATTATGTGCATAACCAATGAATATACAATCCACGGATTTCGGGCCTATCCTAACCCATTTGGGTGTAGGAATTGCCACTTTTGCAAAACACCCCCACATTCGTAAGAATTTATACGAAGGCTTAACACCTTTCCATAGCTCATATGACATCTTGTCCACCTTCTTCCGGGGTACTTTATTCAGAATGTAATTTGCAGAGAGAATTGCTTCCCCCCACATGTTCTGTGGCAATCCAGAACTTATCAACATTGCATTCATCATTTCCTTTAGCGTCCTATTCTTCCACTCAGCAACCCCATTTGATTGAGGAGAATAAGGTGCCATGGTTTGGTGGATAATCACAGATTGAGCACAAATCTCAATAAACGATGATTCATACTCACCACCACGATCACTTCTTAAAGCCTTAATCTTGCGGCCTAATTGATTCTCAACTTCATTCTTATAAAGAATAAACTTGTCAATAGCCTCATCTTTGCTTTTGAGCAAAAAGACATAACAATACTTAGTGCAATCATCAACCAAAGTGATGAAGTATTTATTGCCACTACGTGATTGTATAAACTTTAAGTCACACACATCACTATGCACTAAGTCTAATGGCTCTGAACTTTTTTCAATAGAATGAAACGAAGATCTTGTCAACTTCGCTTCAACACAAGTCTCACACTTGTGTTTTGGATTAATCTTAAAAGATGGTATGTGATCTAACTTGATTAATTTACGTAAAGATTCAAAGTTCACATGTCCTAGTCTACAATGTCACAAATTGGAAAACTCAAGCATGTAAGCAGAAGAAGATGCATCTTTATTCATCTTTGGGATAACAGTTATTACATTAAGTTTGAACATACCCCCCAACATATAACCCTTACCCACATACACTCCGCTCTTGGTCAAAACGACCTTGTCGGACTCAAAAACAATACGAAAACCATGTTTGCTGAGAAGAGACCCTGAGACAAGATTCTTACGAATGTCCGAAACATACAGGACTTCGTTCAAGGTTAGCTCCTTTCTTGACGTCAACTTCAGGACCACCTTTCCTTTCCCCTCAACAATCGAGGTAGCAGAGTTTCCCATAAACAACTTCTCACTGTTTGTAACCGGCTCGAAAGTTGTAAACAACTTATTCTCGGAGCAGATGTGGCGTGTAGCCCCAGTATCAATCCACCATTCTCTTGGGTTTGAACCCACCAGATTCACCTCAGAGACAACGGCAGACAAGTGCATATCATCCTCCTCATGGGAGTGCTCTTGTAAATCTGCCATACGAGCACGAGGTTTAGTCTTGTATGGCTTCTTCTGCTTGCGGCAATCACTAGCCTGATGCCCCTCGCTACCACAGTTATAACACTTCCCAAAGAACCGATAACTTGGTTCCGGTGGCTTGTAAGCTGGCTTCTTTGCAACACCATCTCTAGGCCCCAACTTAGAGCCCTTGTTCACAGGGGGCTTCTTTCTTATCTCAGAAGATTTGCCATGTTCAATGACATTGGCTTTTACTGAGGAGGTACTCCCTCCTTCTTTCTATTATCCTCCTCAATCCGGAGTCGAACAACCAGCTCTTCAACTGACATTTCCTTGCGCTTGTGCTACAAGTAGTTCTTGAAATCCTTCCAACCATTGGGAAGTTTCTCAATGATCACAGCAACTAAGGCATCCCCCCAGCATAGAATTTCATGCAAGATCACTTGAAACTCGTGGACTTGGCTCATCACAGTTTTTGAATCTATCATTTTAAAATCAAGAAACCGGTCAACCACAAATTTCTTTGCCCCGGCATCCTCAGTCTTGTACTTTTTGTCCAGAGATTCCTATAACTCTTTTGTTGAGCCCTTCGAACAAAACACGCTATAGAGTGAGTCTGCCAAGCTGCTAAACACATAGTTCCGGCAAAGATAGTCTATCTGCTTCCATGTATCAAGCGCCATGACTTTCTGCCTGTCAGGCTCATTCTCTGCCACGGCTGGACGATCCTCGCTCAGAACCTTTGCAAGGTTTAGCGTGGTCAAGTAAAACAGCATCTTCTGCTGCCATCTCTTAAAGTTTTCCCCAGTAAACTTTTCTGGGCGCTCATGGTGACTAAGCGGTCCTCCCGAAACAGCCGGAGTAACGCCAGAGTTGACCACAGAGGTCACAAAAGTAGGGGTTGGCAACCCAGTTGCCTCGGGGTTCAGATCCCCACCAACATTAGCAGTAGCAGCAGCATCAATGATAGTTGCCATTTCGAAAATTATACCAGAATATCACTTCTGTGTTCCAGAAATTAAACTTAACCCTTACAAAATTCCTTAGATGAAAAGTTAATTCAAAATTAGTCTCACCACAAAAACCTAGAATCGAACATGGTCAAAAAAGTTTCCAGGAAGACTGGATGGGTCACATTGGTCCCACTTAAAACCCAGTTAACCTTTTGACAAAACTTTTAAGAGCATGTTGACTCCTAATCCATGATAAACAATTTTAAGAATTAAATTTTCTTAAAGATGAACTAGGTTAAAACAAACCAAGGTCCAAAACTTTTACAAGCAATGTAAAATAATTGCTACAACAATATAAGCAAATAAAACTTGCTACTACAAATTGGTAAACAAACCAACTACATCTCAAGCAAACATGCTTCAAACATTTAAATAAAATAGCCAATCCATAAGGATTCTACCTTCTAGCAAATCATAGAAGAGCAAAATAACTAAGGAATTAAGATACTATACAAGTTACAAAACCTTATAACTTCTACATTAAATTAAAAATTAATTGCCATAAATTATATAAGAATTTAATTCACAATAACCATCTAAATAAATATAGGCAAGTTACACAAATTTTATAACTTCAAAGAACTACATTTAATTCAAACTTTAATTCATCCAATTAAATCACACACTGTTCATGGAAATAAAAACCACAAATTACAAATCTTAAAAATTATATAAGAATTATTAAATAATAAACATGGAAATAACTTATGTGTATAACTCTAGAAAACTAGAAGCAATTTCACATGCAAATTAGATAGTAAAGCTAGAAGCATGCAAAACCAAAATATACATATGCAACAATAGTCAAATAGGATGAAACCAAATAAGTAGCATGCAATTTATGTAAGTAATTTGAATTGTTTATATGTAATAAACTAATAACCAAGCACTTCAAGTATATAACCATTTAACAATTAACATGCAAAAAATTCTAAAAATTAAATCATGTAATCTAGTCTAGAAAATAATAAGCATGTAACAAATTAAAACCTAAAATAGAATTAGTATGTCAAAATTGCAAAATCCATAAATTATATTTTATAACCTTAAAATTCATGCAAATCATAGAAGGGGAATGAGGAACCATACGCATAAAATAATATCAGATTAATACAATTAAGTATACAAATTACGATAGAGCATTCTAATTAAACTAAGTAATTAGATAATCACATTGCATAATTTACAATCATTGAAATAAGGAGCAATTCCGCAACAGTTCCTAGTAACATTATACAAGTGTCTATATAAATCTATTCGATCAATTTTATAGAAAAAAAAAATATATATATATATATATATAGAAATATGTTTTAAGCTTGTTGTTCAAATTGTAAAATTAATTAAATAGATTTATGAAGAAATCAAAATTATATACCAAAACATATACTGATAATTACAACTAAATTACAACAGAAATACACAAAACAATAAAATGATAAAGAAACCAAATCGAAGCCTGCATGGTAGCAGTTTTCTTAAAACAGATTTCGTCGCCTCACGGGTCGAGTGCTTGAGGAATCCCGGCGTCTGTCTCCCAAGATACGACGGTCAAAAACCAGTTACGGCAGAAGCACTCTCTATCTAGCTTAGCGAACAAAAACAATGGCAGCACTCTCTCACAGTAGGAACTTTCTGGCAAACTGACTAAAGAATGGAAGAAACAATTTCTGTGTTGGAGACTTGACAGGAGGGTCTCAATTTATACATGTATAGGGGAGAGAGGAGAAGCCTCCAGCCTTTATGGCTGGTCACTAATGCACCATTAACCTCTGCAATAAAGACAGGAGTTACAAACCCCATTAATGCACTATTAAACTCTGCAATAAAGGCAGGAGTTACAAACCCCATTAACTCTTTCATGAAGCTAACTTCATAGGGCAATTTCTCATTCAATTTTCAATGGTTTTGGCTATACTATTTGTGGTGTAAAGATCTCATTGCAAAGTATCTAGATCCACTTAGACCCAACACAATAAATGGTTGGGATCCACTTTAATATTTAATTAAAGTCACCAAAAACTATTTTTTCCAACAACAGTGGCTACAAGAGACGGTGTGTTTTAAGAGATTAGATTTAGGATCTTGTCCAAAATGGTAATAATTTCCTTAAGGGATACAGAATCGTAATTTTAAAAATTACAAAATAGCGTTAACTGATAGCATGTGAGGTGCACAAATGGATAGTCTCCCACGTTATTATAGAAAAAAATCAAATGGATAATATTGTCAAATAGCATCAATTATTTGTTGTGTGATATTCCCTTAAATGACCCTCAACAAATAGTAGTTTCACATTTTCACTTGGAATAATGCTAGATAAATAGAAATATTATACATAACTACTACTTAATTCGTGCCATGCACGGGCTAAACATAGTTGTTTTAAAAAAAATTTTGTAAAATTTAGTTAAATTATTTATATTTTTGAATGTATAAAATATTTAAAACAATCGTTAAATTGGAGAAAAAAAGTAGCAATATTTTAAATTTTAAATAATGAATCTAATTATTCATTTTAATAATTTTAGTTGTATTGTTTCATAAAAGTGTTACTTAAATCAACACATATACTAATTATTTGTGTATTTTAATAATTTTAGGGTGCATTTGATTGGAGGAATTAGGGAGGGTTATTTACTGTTCGGATTGTAACCCATTGGAAGCTTTTTATCCGGCGTTTGATTTTTTTTAGTCCACCGGATATGGAGTCCGGCCAAATTCCTTATCCCCATATGTGGGATTACACTGTCCAGGGGGAGGGGGACAATTTTCATGGAATAATTTATTGTTGGGATTAGGTAGTGAAATGACCACTTTGACCCTCTACTATTTAATTATGTATTATATTTAGTAAAATTCAATAAAATTTAAATGTCTCAATTTAAAAATAAAAGAACTTTATTTAACTTTTTATTGATGTTTTATTTATTTATTTTTTTAAAATAATTTTTTTATAGATATTTTGTTTTAAAATTTTGTTTATATTTTATTTAATTTCATTATTTAAATTTTAATAGATGTTTTATTTAATTTCATTATTTAATTATTATTATTTTTTAAAATAAATTTATTTAAATTTTAATTAAAAAAATAACACATATTTGTTGATATTTTATTTATTTAATTTAAAAAAATAAATTTATTTAATTGTGTAAAAAATAAAATAAAATAAAATAAAATTTAATCTAGCTAAAAATAATTAAAATATTAAAGATATGTTTAATATTGCTATTACGTAGTAAACAATTGAAAAATGATAAAATAGTCTTTTGCTCATTTATCCTTATCCAGTCCGTCTAACCAAACATTGGATTCACTAAAAATAATCATTTCAAACATCTAATCCCATGAGAAAACAAACACGGGATACGCATCCAATTCAACTAAATAATCCAGAGAATTCACATCCCAGGATTCAAGTCCAATGGATTCTAATATCCCCTTTATCTAGTCTGTCCAATCAAACACACCCTTAGCTCTATAGTGTTATAAAAATGTAACTTACATATAAATATATAATAAATTTCATAAAAATAAATATTTTTAATATTTAATTTTTTTTAAAGTGAAAAAAGTAGAGTAAAATTAACTGGTAAAATATTTTTAGTATGTATAATTCTATTAAGTTTTATTTATGGGTAATTAGATTAAGTAGAAGTCTTTTAAATATTAATTTTTATAAAGAATTTTGATAAGGTGTTGATATGGAATTTTAATTTAAAAAAAAAGAAAAACAAAAAAAAAGGGGGGGATGCACTACATATATATATATATATATATGGAGAGAGAGAGAAGTTAAAGGTAAATAGTATTTTTTTATATTTATTTTGATTATCTTAATCCTATCGTTTTATAAAAGTCTTATTTAAATCAACACATATAATAATTTTAAATAAATTATATGTGTAATATTTTTAACTCTATCGTACTATAAAAATATAAATTAAATAAATATATATAATAATTTTAAATTATAACACAAAAAATGAAATATTCATTTGATAATTTTAACCTTTCTTACTACAAAAATGTAACTTAAATAAATATATATAATGAATTTATATGATATTAAATTATAACTTGATATTAGAAATAATTGTTATAAAATTAAAAGTGATTGTAATTATTTAAGAAATTTAATATAATTAATATTATAAATAAGATAGGCATAAAAATAAGAAATAATTCTAATATTTTTTTTTTAAAGTGAAAAAAGTAAAATCAAATTAATTGTAAAGTACTTTTAATATGTATAATTCTATTTGATTTTGTTTATGGATAATTTAGATTAAGTAGAAGTTTTTTAAATATTAAATTTTAGAAAGAATTTTGATAAAAAGATATATTGATGTGACATTTTAATAAAAATAATAATAATAAGGGGAGATGTCCCACATAGGAGAGAGAAAAAATAAAAGTAAACACTACTTTTAATAATATATTAAAAGTAATTCTAACTATTTAATTTTTTTTATATTTATTTAGAAAATAAAAATATGTAGAAATATAAATTATATCAAAATTGTTTAAAAAATTAAATATAAATATGTTTTAGTTGAATTATCATATAATGATTTTATATAATATATATATATATATATATATATATTAAATTATAAGATTGTAAAATAAATACTCTTAATTAAATTAAAATATCAACTATATAAAAGAAATTCAACAACGACTAATTAAGAAAAAATCATATAACAACTTCTAAACCAAAAAGGAAAAAATAATGAAAACATCCAAACAATAGATATATCTCAGGATATAAAATGATTAATCATCTGTAATATGATATCAAAACATAAAAGAACTTCTTGTTCAACAATTGAAAAAGTAACTCAAGTAGTAAATCCAAACTATAGAGGTTCCTCAAAAGTATCATTGTCATGTAGGTTTTTCTTCTTGTGAATTGTGATTATATAAAAATAATGGAGGAAATTAAATATAATTTCATGTATAGAATCACTATAACATTTAAACGACAAATCCATAATATAGAATAATAAAGAATTGGTATTGGGTATAAAATAATGTACGAAAAAATAAGAGGAAAGAAAAAGGATAGTTTAACATTAAAAAAAAATTCTAATACCCTTGAAAGAATTAAGAAGAAAAACGTGAAACGCTAAACTGGTATTGGATTTGTGAATTATCTCAATTTACCATGAAAAATATATGGAAAAAAAATATTTGTCAAATAGAGTCCATATAAAATAGGTAAAATTAGTATAATTTAAATTAAGTTTGAGTTTGTGTAAAACTCTATATATAATTAAGAAAATATATGCCGACATGGTTCTCTTAAAAAAAAAAAAAAAGTAATCCCTTATTATGTGCCACCTAAGCATGGGAAAAATACTATTTTTAATAATATATATATATAGCCCTTGTCATGTGCCACCTAAGCATAGGAAAAACTGTAACACTTGGTACTTCTTGAACTCATGAGATTGCTTGTGACACTCTTATTATGGTACTTGGAGCTTCTTTGGTTCATTTTGAAATATTGATTGAGGTGGTATCATAATGGTAAAATAAGATTGAACTAAAAATATTGATTCAGATAATTATCTCATGGATAATCTTCACTCTTTTGCCCTTTTCTCTTTCCACACTTTGAATTTGAATGTGATGCTAGAACCATTTGAATGTGATGCTAGAACCATTGGAAAGCTTGTCTCCAAGACTTCGATTTGGACACAAAAACGACCTAAAACGAAATTCGGACGAGATAGTTATGCCTGTTTGAAATTTGATTATTTGTGCTGGAAGCAAGTTCGTTCAAGTAAAGGAAGTTGCGTTCGAGCGGTCTGCGTGAATTTCAGAGATTCTGGGAGCTTTTTTTCTCCGCTCGAGCCAAGCTTTGTTCGCTCAAGCGGTCAAATCGATATCAGGCATTATAAATGTAATGTAATTGGTACCCGCGCAGAAGTTATGGTGCCCAATTGCCTTATCTGCGCATATCGCCAAACGAATTTGGAAAAATGATTTTTGGGTGTCCACGAGCCCGCCAATTTCAGGAGTCGGCAAATGTAGAAAAACATGCTTTTAGAAAAATGGTTTTGGGTGTCCGTGGCCCCGTCGTTTCTGGAGTCAGCAAATGCGGAAGGGGAAAATGTTTTGGGATGCCCATCGCCCCACTATTTTTGGAACCAGCAAATGTGGAACTATTTTCAGTATACAAAACAATATCTATATATGTATGATTTGATTTTTGGCTCATGTTTGAGATGTCATAGTATATTTACCACCTGTGGATAATGTGGAAAGATTGAGCAAATTTCTTGCATTGCATGTTCTCCCTCCCATACAAAACAAAATAGTTCAAAAGTAAGAAAATATACAAGACAAGTCGCAAGTCGACTTCCTTCAAAAATGTGCTCCTTGTTACACTAGCATAAAACTGACATCCAATTACAATACAACCTTAGTTTAGAACACAAAAAGATTTCAACAAAAGGTTTCACACTCCAAAAGAGTTTTCTTCTTCTCAAGAGATCACATAGGAGATGCTTAGTTTTCATTTCCTGAAATTGGTTAGCTTCGAGGTGAGCAAAAGCTCAGTAGGTAATGAATTTAACAAGTTATATAATTAATTGATATCGGGAATGTTCAAGTGAACAGGTTTTGGGAGGCGTTTTCCCATGGCGGTATATATAGCTCCTATCATGTGCTACCTAAGCACAGGAAAAACACTACTTTTAATAATATATATATATGATTTGTATAAAGAATCATATGGTGGAATTACAGCTGCTTTTAACTACAAAGCCACTCCAACATTATTATGGAAAGATGGAAAGCCAATCCAACAGTTCTGAGTAATTCAAGTTTGGGGCATTCATATTCTTTCAGTAACAAAATAAATTACACATGAAGATCTAAAATGTAATAGCTGATGGGCATTCACATTCAGTCAGTAAGAAAAATTATTACATATCAAAATCTTTAATGTAAGCAATTAGCAGAATAGCTGATGCATACCCAGCTCACCTCATGGTCTGCAGCAAATCAACCCCTGGTCTCATAAGATCCATCCCATAACCAACCCATGGTCTTACCTCATTCTTAGTCATTAACATATATTTTTTCATATTTTCCTTGCACATTGAAGGTTTTGCACACAGTTGGAAGCTGTTACCCAAAACCAAAAGGATGAAAACAATCCGAGGGAAAAACACCAGCAACAATGATTGCAAAACTAGTTCAATTGGAGCTTAGTTTAGTCTAATTTACGTTGTACTGACAGATATGACAGATAAATTGCAATGAACTACAGGGAGGATGTAAATGCAGTTTAAAATTAGATATATCCAATGAAAATTGTTGTTGGCCGGTGAATATTCATGAAATTGTAAAAAACAAAGAGATGCAAACATAGTAAACAAAGAATTAAACATGAAAAGCACCTGAAACATATACTGCAATTTGCAGCCTGGCTAGGGTTTTGGGGACAACCATCGCATGGGACAATAGGTAACCAACCCCGTTATGGGATGGGATGCACCCACAAACTCATTCAACTAATTAAAATATTATTGAACATAGGATTGATGTAAGATTATGAAATCAAAGATACTAATCTATTAATTGCATCATTCAATATTGTCTCTCAAAATTTTGATTGAATAGATTGAATCAAAAAACTAGGATTGGATCCCCATATGAACATTTCACACCACTAAACCTAACAGAGGAAGGCATCCAACAGGGCACCATTTTCATAATCACATTATCCATCAACTCCGCGATCAAAGTCGCATCTTCTTTTGGCAGATCAAGTTGTTCCACCATCTCCCAAGCTATTGAGAGGGTCGTATCCGCATCAACATTAAACATGAACTCAATTTTCGTCACCTGACCACCACACGTGTCAGCAATGCGTAACGTTAATGAAATGGAGTTTTCATTGACTCTTTCTCCTCTCAATCTGAATTCACTTTTCTCGTTGGATATTTTGAATTCCAAAACCGAAACCAGATCAGGAGTGTCATTGACGCACGTTGTAAAAGCGGGTATTTCAAAGAATGGGTCTTTCAAGAGTTCCGCTGCTGAAAACATTGTAGATACGGGAAAAATACATTTTTCTATGAAGTCCTTGACCTGTATGTCCTTCACTTTGGCGAGCAATGCTTGAGTTTTACCATCACTGTAACTGTATGGATATTCAGAAGTAACCAATTCAAGCATACACAATCCGAATGAATGTATATCAACAACAGGGCTATATTGTATTTCTTCCCCATCGAGCTCTGGGGTTTGCAACATGGTAGTTGGTAACCCTATATATCCAATTTTAACTTGTCCAGAGTTTCCATTGACAAAAATATTTTGACAAGTCAAATCACCATGAACAATAGGCAGATCACGAGTATGGAGATAGCACAAACCTTGAAGAATCTGCCGAGCCCAGTTCTTGATGGCGATGATATCAACACTCCTATGTTTCTGGCTGTACAGCCTCAAACTCCCAGAAGTGAAGAACTCAGAAATCATGTTGATAGTTTTGCTTTGATGATCCACCCAAGAGCTGCATGACTTGATGATGTTCTTGTGTTTCAATGGCTTCAGCAACGTATTCAATCTGCGCATGTGTTCCTCAGACTGAAACGAATCGTCAACAGTGACTTTGTTCCAAGTGACTTCCATTCCATCAACTAAATCAAAGCCTTCATAGACCGTGTTTCGTGGTCCTCTATCCAATACTTCATTGTACCTCAAGTAACGACCGCTGGGGGATTTTTCTACAACGTCATCGTCATCATAATCATCGGATTCATTCAATAAGAAACCAGAACAACAAGAAGAACTCATGGCGATAGATTAACAAGAAAACAAAAAAACCCTTCTGATTATTTAAAAGAACCAAACAGATTAAGAGGGAAGGTGGACGTAGATTTGTAATAGCTGAGAATGAAGAATCAAAGGTGTTCGGAAAAAGCCTCAGATGCAGCCAAAAAAGAATCGAAAGCAGGTAGAAACCAAGATGAACAGAGTAGTAGGCATTGGGGGTAAGTAGTAGTCATGATGAAAGCTTGGATGAAGCAACAAGAAGAAGAGGAAGATTGTATGTATGAGGAGATAATCAAAGAAGAGGACTAGTGTTGATAATTGATGGAATGTTATTATTATATAGTGTTTGTCATAGGTAGGTAAACGTATATGGAGTGGGATTCGGAGTAGAGAAACATAGTTCAACTAGAAAACCGAATCCTAAAAGTGTTCCAATATTTAGGAGGACCTCAAACACACACACGGCTTTTTCTTCCTCTTATCGCCTGCTGCCCACTCATTTTTGATCGACTACTAGTCACGCCCGCCAACCATTGTCTTGTAAAAAACTCATTACACAAATAAATAAATAAAGGTAATTATTCAGTAATCTCGGAATATAAATACGTGATATTCTATAGTAGTATAATTGGTAGAGAAGGTGAGTAGGTAGAGTATTGTGTTAAATGATTGGGAAATATGAGGGGATATACTGAATGATGATTGATTAGAGAGTACAGACATACAGTATTCCGGAAATATTAAGGGTCCGTTTGGGAAGGGCTTTTCCGGGCTTTTTTGGCTATTTTAGCCATAAAAGACAAAATAGGCTATTTTAGCCACAAAAAACAAAACATCACATTCAACCCATAATCATTACATTCTTGTCTCACAAAAAAAGTCAAAAAAGTCAAAAAGCCAAAAAGCACTTCCTAAACCAAGCTTTTTAGCCCAAGCTAAAATAGCCAAAAAAGTCAAAAAGCCAAAAAGCCAAAAAGTCAACCACTTCCCAAACGGAGGCTTAATAATTTCCCAATAAATAAAAGTAACATATTATACTAACCTGATGAAATTATAGTTAGATTTTATATTTGCGAGGTTTTAATAAAATTAGATTAATTTTTTGTAAAAATTATTTTTAATAGTTTTAGTGGAGGTGATAAAATTGTAGTATTATTCTTAAATATTGTGTTTGGTTTGGTTTTGAGAGAGTAGTTTTTAAAAATTATTTTGGGAAGAGAGTTTAAAAAAAAAATAGTTTGTTTGGTTGTGTATTTTGAAAATAGTTTTGGAGTTTGGAAGTTTAGAATGATTTGATATTTTATTGTAATTGAGTAGATATGTGTGAGAGAAAAAGTGATTGAGAATGAGAGAGGAGAGAGAAAAAGTGATTAATTGATATATAAGAAAGAGAAAGTGATTCTGGAAACTATTTTGGAAAAATTACAAACCAAACAAGTTTTTTAAAAAAAATTTCCCAAAACCACTCTACAAAACCAAACCAAACATACCTTTTATGTTTAGATATTTATTGATATCATATAACACAATTACTTATTTTCTTTCCTAACGAATTTTTAGCCGATGTTGTTATTTCCTTAATGATGTGCATTATTATGTTGTCATAATGAGGTGTGTTATTCAATCATAAAATATGAGTATTTAGATGCATGTCATATTGGGAGATAAGGATAAGGGAAAATTACATTATACCCCTCGACTCTTATTTCGTATTGTTTTATTCTTTCAACTAAAAATTATATTTAACCACTTTTATTTATTTATTTATTTTTTCAATTTGGACTTGAATAACAAAAATACCCTTCAACTTTACCTCATTGAACTATCACTCAATATTACTCTACTCCCTCAACTAAAAAATAAAAATAAAAATAAAAAATTAGATTTTAAAACTAAAATAAAGTTTTTGAGTTCTTTTCATATATTTTTTTGTATTCTTTTATTTTTAGTTAACTTTTTTCATATTTTTGTCAATTTTTTAAAGTTTTTAAATGCATCTATAAAGTAAATATTTATGAAGAATTTTTTTAAAAAATAAATGGTATATTTTTGTAATTTTTGTCTTTAGTGAACTATTTTTAAATTTATTTATAAATATTTACTTTTTAGACGCATCTACTATAGATCCAACCAAAAAAAAAATGAAAGTCGACTAAAGTAAAAAATATGAAAGAAAACCCCTAAAAAATAGTTTTTAAAAACAAACATACTGATAATATCATATTAGACATTCTATTCGAGATGTCATGTGTAAGTCATAGGTCATTTTTTCATCTATTTAACAGACATTAACAAAATGTTTACATTGATATAACTTTATAATTCAGAATGCCAAAATGTATCATTTTTTTAGTTCATGGGATAAAATAATATTGAGTGAATACTTCAAGAGGGTAAAGTGTAATTTATCGTATTAATGAAAAGGTGTTTTCATCATAAAGGTAAGGGGGTCAAGCGTTACGATTTTTAGTTGAGGAAGATAAAGTGATACTAATAGTTAAAGGAGGTAAAATATAATTTATCCTAAAAATAATGAAGGATAAAAAATATTTAAGTTAAAAAATAAAATAAAATAAATTGATATCATCATTTTGATTTGAATCAAAGTATAATAAACTTTATATTCAAAATGAAATGGTATAATTAAGTCAAAATTATAAAATTAGTTATTTTTTTATGATCCCTTGTGCAAAAGTTATGTGAGTATTAAGAAAAGTGTAATTTTTGTTAGGTGACTTTCTTTCAAATTCACATCTTAATGTGAGAAAATTTGAAGGGTCCATAGAGATTATCACAGATCCTGTTTCAATAATTCAAACCATTTATTTTGTAGGCTCTCAATGTATATGAATCATGAAAAAAATTAAATCGATCTGATAATCATAACCCTTTTTATTTTACCGTGTTTATCTCCAAAAAATCAACCATTCATTAATAAAAATATTATGATTATCGAATCGATTCAAGTTCTTTCATGGATGATATTTACAGAGAATCTTACAATATAAACTGTTCAACTCATCAAAACTGTTTGAATCCTTCTTTCTTCTTCTTGAAACCCTAGATTTCATAAACTCTAGGAAGGAGAAGAAGGAAAAAAAAAAAAAGTCACGACAGAGGGGGTTTCTGGGAATTCCAAATCTAAAAACCCTAGATCTGAAATCTAGGATTTTGGAAAAGAGAAAGAAGGGTTGCAGCAGCGAGAGGAGGGATCACGGCTAGAGTTGTGCAAAATACTGCTCAATCCACTTTGATTCGTCCACCTCTCGCGGGTTAGTTTGATCCTCAGTTTCAAATTTATAATTTGCTTTCACTCCACTCCGCTATAGTTAATACATATATTTTTTTTACCTAACGAATATCAAAGTAAAAAATTAATGTGAGAATTTTTTTTTTTTTCCCAATAGATTGGAGAATATTTACATTATGAGAAATATTTACACCAACAAACAAACAGAGCACTAGTTTACAATAGCTAGAAAATCAATAAAGTCTAACAACCAATCCACCAAGTCAAGTCCAACAACCATTACTAATCACATGCAACCCCCATAATGGGGGAGAAACAAACTAACCACAAAGGGTATCAAACTCCTCTCTATAAGAGTTGAACCCGAGACCTCACACTACAAAGGGTGTTACCCAATCACTACGCCAAATACCCTAGTTAAGCAATTTAAAGAGCTAAATTCGTGCATAAATAATGGGTGTAATTCTTAGTCTAAAAATTCTACACAGAATCATAAACTTGAAAAATCAAGAAAATATAATAAATGGATGAATTTGAAGTTGAAATTTTTATAGTAACTTAATTAAATATTGAATCTCATAAGAGAGAGAGAGAGAGAGAGAGAGAGAGAGAGAGAGAGAGAGAGAGAGAGAGAGTCAAAACAAGTCTTTCCAGTCATTTTTCAAGCCATATTTAGAAGTGAGACACTTCCTAATTTTTCTTGATCTATATTAAGTAGAATCACTCTTAACAGTGGATTTGAGCATGCAACAACTAAGTTATATGACATCAAGAATCACCTTGTCACAACTCAAATGTTAGTCTTAGAAGTCTGGGAATGGGTGACTAGTATAACAATTCTGTATTCCTTATAGACAGCTTAAGCACCAGCTTCCAACCTAGCATATACATTTGCACTGTCAAATAACCACAATTCAGAGAATTTACATGCTAATTCAAGTAAAACACAACGGGATGACATCATATGATTGTCTACAGTAAGTTTATAAGTGAGTGAAAGTTCATATGGTTTCTTACCAAACTAATTACAAACAATGGGGTGATTAATATGAGCCTGAAAACTCTGTACAAAATAAATACAAGTCTAATGTTACCTCAACAATCAAATCAGCGGTAACTGCTTGAAATTGGTAACGTTATAGTATGAACTTTCTTCAAAATTCTGTGAGAAGGGAACATATATTATTCACTAGGCCTTCCAAAAGTAGGTGTAAAAATCTGGCCAATTGCTTCAAGGGCAGAAATGTCCCAACTCTCAGCATGCCTAACAATCTGTGAAATGTATATTAGCAATCACCCAAATGCAAGTGAATGTGTATCTCAAAAATCACATAGGAGAACAAACACTGAAGCAAAAATGAATTCGTATTTCTTACTTTGAATTTGTCATCTAAATCATATATCGTGCTTCCATCAACTGAAATGAGTGGCCTCCATGGAAGTCTGAGATAAGTCCTGAAAGTTGAATAGGACAAAGAACAAATATCAAACCAGATGCCTTGACAACTGGTAATAAATACAAATATTTACAAATTCAATAATCAATAAAGATTTCTACTACTTCAACATTGGAATATTCTCCCAATTGCACTAGGGAGGTCAGCAACTAACCAATTGCAACAATTTTTGTGTGTGTGGATGGTGGGTGGGGTGGCACTGCACCTTTATGCGTAATGTCTTATTCGTACAATGTCCAACCTAAGCATGGAAAAAGGTAGGGTTTCATTGGTTGCCTTAAAAAACAAAAGTAGAGTTAGACTAACGTAACAAACAGATAGTGTATGCTTTATTTATAATAATAATAATAATTGTAAAAACCTTTGTCAAACCACTTAGAAACATGAATCATGAGAACATTCCCACAGAAGTTAGGGTGCTCTTTTAACAGATGCATTTTACTGAAATCACCTGCCGGTAAGATATCGGCAACATATGGCTAGGCAGTTTCCCAAAAGCAACAAGCCACATCACTCTATAAATGCAGTGGGAAATAGGTAAGGGTTCTCTAACTATTTTGCATTAGTGTGTGTAAATAAAGTTAACCAAAGATTGTAAACCTGCAATTAGGAGTACTAACAAATAAAGGAATCAAATTGATAGATACTATGATAAAGAGTAGGGTTGCAGCATACCTACAAAAAACTAAGCATGAAACGATGCAAATAAAAAACACAGAATAAAACTACAGTGCAACAGAGATTCACACTGAGAAATGGAGTAAGAATATAGAACTTGATAAGGACTTACAAGTAGAAGCTGTAACTGTTACCAACATGAAAAACTTGTATTAAGGGAAAATACAATCAAAGTAATTAGTGCTTGTGATGGCGAGTATGAAAAAGCCTGATGAGGGTCTAAGATCGTACATGGCGAATGTGGATTTGAAGAATGGGATGACAAAAAGAAGGGTTATCCTAGAGCTTATGGTGACTTGTGATGTTATGATAGCAAGCACAAAGTAAAGAAATGAACACTTAACAAGCTTTAAAATGGATTCATAAGAAGTCAGAATTTTTTTCATTGCTAGAACTAGAAAAAACAAATGTTTGAGGATTGTACAATCATTCCACAAGAGAGTTCTAGAGCTGGATGTTCATGTTCATAGATCCAATGCTAAGAACTTGATTTTCTTGTGCACCAACTTCATGAAGGTTCATGTCAGTTATGTGTGGTGAAAATTATTTTGGAGGCCTGGGCAAATCAAAGTCAAGAATCCTATGAAATCATAGGCAATTTTAGGTCGCTTACCAGCAAGAGATTTCATTACTATCTCCGAAAATAGGCAATATGACTCTCACTTTATCAAGTAAAATTGATGTTCAATCAAAGAATTTAATGAACACATTTGCAGCAAATCTTAGATGTTTTGCTTAACAATAGGCATGTATGTGAAATTAGAATCCTTTATAGCCAGCCTTCCCTTCATGCACCATCAGCATATCTCTCTTTCAGACCATTAGCTTGTTTTAAGTAATTTCATTAAGGTATAGATGCTTTATTTAAGAACATCACATAGAAGAGCCAAGACTACATTAACTTAGCACCTTGTTCCCCCTAAAACGTGTAAAAAGAACCTAAACAACATGAAGCTCATCTCAAATTGCAAAATAAACACTAGATTAGATTGAGCACCTTAGTTTCCAGGTTGCCAATACAAAACTTGCTTCAGAAGTGCCACCCTGCATATGAAGTCACATTACTAGGCATTACCAACAAAGTACTGAATCTATTCATAGCTAATACCAGATTTCATAAATAAGATGATGCACACACAAAGAGGATGAGCAACAAAGAAGTAAATTGGAAGAGACCTACTTTATAAATAATAGGAGCGTACATGTCATAATTACAATACAAGGAATGGACCTCAAAAAGAACCTCTGAACAAGAACAAAAGGCAATGGGATAATTTTCCTTTTTTTCTCAATTCAATTCCCCAAAGAAAACCTCTCTTTCTCTTTAAAAATAACTAGCCTATCACCCGTGCTATGCACGGGATAATTATAGATATTTATATTTGTTTTAATTTTTTTTAATATATAAATTATGTTTTTTAAGATTTTTTATAAAAATAATTTAACAATCTTATCACTAATCATAGTATACAGGAGAAATTAAAAAGGCTACTGCAATAACAATGCACGACCTGTATCTATAATTAGTGATAAATTAATTTTTTTTAATATATAAATTATGTTTTTTAAAATTTTTTATAAAAATAATTTAACAATCTTATCACTAATCATAGTGTACACGAGAAATTAAAAAGGCTACTGCAGTAACTATGCACGGGCTGTATCTATAATTATTTATATGATGGGATTTTAAATGCTAATCAGGGATTTTGACCAAATCAATAAATGCAGGCATGTGGATTGAAAAAAGTTAATAAATGTTGATCAGGGGATTTTGACCAAATCAATAAATGCTGAGGTTTTTTTTTTATATCAAAAATTTAGAAAATTAAGATTGAGAGATTGGAGCTCCCACAAGGCTTGGGGTTTAGAAACTCCCTTTTCCTTAATATATTTACAATTATCTATATATATGAATTGCGATTTTTAAATGTTTTTTTTTTTTTTTTTTTTAAATGTCTTCTTTTTTTTATTATATTATATTAAAGTTTAATATTTTGATAATAATCATATGTGTTGGACTTTTCAACAAATTAAATGTCTTCTTTTTTTTATTATATTATATTAAAGTTTAATATTTTGATAATAATCATATGTGTTGGACTTTTCAAGAATTTTTTTTTATGCTTGTTCTTAATGCATTAAAGTGTTATTATGAGGGATAATAATCATGTGTTGGGACTTTTCAAGTAATTTATATGTATTAGATTTCAAAGAATTTTTTTTATGCTTGTTCTTAATGCATTAAAGTGTTATTATGAGAGTAATGCATTAAAGTGTTATTATGAGAGTAAGACTTGGGGGTTTGGAGAAGTTAATAAATGCTAAGGTTTTTTTTTTTTTTTAAATCAAAAAATCAAGAAATTTAGATTGGGAGATCGGAGCTTCCACAAGGCTTGGGGTTAAAAACCCCCTTTTGCTTAACATATAGTATAGATATGAATTATTCTCTTCCATTCCATATATGGTTGTCCATTTTGTCATGTAATGTGCATTGAGTTGATCCTAGGCTGACTATGTTGTCAACCAAGGAACTTGGACTCAAATAGAAATTAAATTGATAATAAAGAGGGGAAAGTGAAGCAACCCATGGACTCCAAACCAATCACATGGGACAAAATCAATGCTATGCCAGAACTGCAGGGTTTATAGACAACGAGAGGGCTCACTTGACAAAGTGGTAAGTATTGTTTGTTATGCTAGTTGCATCACCCAATTTCCTGTCACAAATAAACCCTTTTCCCTTTTCTTTTTCCCTATGTTTCTTTCAAGTTTCAGTTTATATTGTGGTTTCAGGCAAGGCAGGACAAGTTCTCAATCAGCTGATTTAGCTGCCTTTAGCTTAATTAGTACCCAAACCCCAAACCATTGCAAGAAGATTATTTATTTTTAAGTTTTTCCTATCCTTTCAGCCATTGAAAAGGACAAAAATGTATAATGATAGAGCTTATTATTTATTGGTATGGCAAACTTCTTGCGCATTAGTAAGTTGGAGAACTTGTCCTAAATTTTATGAGATGATTACTTCAATTGCAGGTTTGGAACTTTGGTGAATTTGATCCTTTTCTGAAATTTTTTCAAGAAGTACAGTAATTTAACCATCTTTATTTATCAGAAGAAGGTAAACGGACTGAGCAAAAAGGCCACTCAAAGAGTCATTCAACCATAAGATCTAATGTACCACACTAGAAGAAACTTAGGAATCACGTTTTGGTGGCCATTTACTTTTTCTCATAAAAAAAATGCCGTCCATTGGAGTGTTACAGGCCTTACGGCCTATTATTTTAGATAGGATAATATTCTCAAACATAAATATACAGCATGTATAATGTGATATATGAAGTGACTTTCATTAAAAACTTCGAAAGTTTTGGAGTTCCTCGAACATAAAACAGGAATATTTAGGTCCAAACACAGTCTTAACTCATAAATTAGTTCCTACGATCCTAGATCCAAACACAGTCTTAAAGTGACACCAACAACAGTTCATAGTACCCTCCTAGATTATCTCTGTCAATAAGAGCAAGTTCCGCAGCCATCTCACTCAACCTCCAATCATTGTTGTCAAAATTAATTAGGTCAGGAGCATCTATTTCCCTACTCACATCCAATTTCCAGTAACTTTCTAATAACATCGACATTCAGATTTCACCAGACTATAATATGTAAATAATTTTAATTATGCATTAAAAAAGTTTCAAGTTGTGATTAACAAAGATTTTATTGTTTAACCTATGTACCCTAGTCTACTCTCACTTCTTGTGAACAAACTCAATATACGCTAATTTCTTTTGCAACCAGTAGCAATAACATTGGCAAAGTACTTGAACTGAAAACTTCTATAAATGAGGGGAATCAATTATAATTTATAAGTTGCAATTTATATGCTAGTATATTGAATCAGCTAAATCAAGGGAATGTAAGCACAAAAAGGAAGGCACAACCAGATCTATCATGCCACCCATTCCCCACACCCCCCCCCCCCCCCCCCCCCCCTCACATCAGCTTTCCATTAGAAATATAAGAGGCATTGATAATATAATATAATCCTTCAACCAGACAAGGATGACTAAAAGACCCATTTTCAACCTCTACCTCAAATTGAGGCGATTACTCCATATCAAGATGTTTTGAGTATGCTAAAATCAAAATGCAATTTATGAAGCTACCTAGTACCTTCTCAATCTTTTGTAATGCAATTGATGGACAATCGAAGAAAGGTACAAGCAATTTCAAGTTGCGTGAATACACCTCTGTACCTGGATTGCCAAGGAACATTAACTTGGTTGATTCTACTCTTATTTAGAGAAAAATTCAAACTTTTATATGCCACATAAGACAAAAAAGGTCACAATATCAAGAGCTACACAAAATAGTAAGAAAATAACCACACAATAAAACGAAAGCAAAACATTTTCAAATAATGATAATAGTACCAGCCTGAAGGTGCTGTCGGACGAACTAGCAATCTATCTCAATGTGTTTGGAGCGGTCATGAAAGACAGAATTATGCGCAATCTAAACTGCATTCTGATTGTCACAGTACAACGAGGTAGGAGAAGAAAGCAACACACCCATATTAGAAAGAAGCCAGTGAAGCCACACAATCGTACAAGTATTATGAGCCATAGCACGTTATTCAACTTCAACAGTGAAGCAAGCAACAACTGACTGCTTCTTGCTTTTCCAAGAGATGAGAGAATCACCAAGGAAAACACAAAAAATGGAGGTAGACTTGCGATCAAAAATATCTCCAGCCTAATCAGCATCAACATCAACATAAGCACGAAGGGTGAAATTGGAGGAAGAGGAGAGAAGCAAACATTGAAGCAAAGTACCACAAATGTATCAAAGAGTGCATAAGAGAGCAGCCCAATGAGTGGAGCTGGGAGCAGAAACAAACTGGCTGAGAATGTGAACAACATAGGAAATGTCCAGACAAGTCACAGTAAGATAAACCAAACAACCAACAAGCTCATGACAGGGAGTGGGATCATCAAGCGGTACACCATCCCAAGCAAGGAACTCAGCATGGAACTCAATCGGAGTATCAACAACCTTATCATCTATGAGATGAACATGAAAGAGGATGTCAGTAGCATACTTAGTTTGGGACAAAAGATACCCTGTAGGGGAGGAAGCCACTTCAATACCAAGGATACTTAGAGATGACACTTCAAATATAACATAACATCTCAAAAACTAGCTAATATAGCATAACATCACCATAGGGGAGGAAGCCACTTCATCCACACTTCAAAACAAGTGTTGTAGCCATGTCGGACACGGTGGGGACATATATGAGACACACCAAGTGGTGTATCCCTTTATTTAATTACTTTGTTTTCAAGGGACACGGTAGGCACACTTCAGGGACAAGTCCACTAGTTTTTTTTCCCCTTTTCTGTAGTGCTTTTGATAGATGTTGAATGTTTATTACCTTTTGTTTAGATTTAAATACTTAATAGATCATCCATGAAAAAGATATAAACGATAAGTGTTAATTTCAAAGTGATGCTTTCTTCTTTATTTTTAATATCGAATTAGTGTTAATCTTCATCATGTCCCATGTCCATGTCTGAGCCTGAGTCCGTGTCCGTGTCCGTGTCCGTGTCCGTGTCCGTGTCTGTACTTTTTAGGTGAGTGTTATCATTAGTTCACCATTAATTGATACAGTATGTCTCCAGCACATTGTAGAAGGTTGATGGCCCTAGCAACTAAAGTGAAAGTGATGCCTCCAGTCCATAAAAGCTATCCATGTTATACAATAGTTCTTATATAAGGACATGGTTACACTGTCTAATTTGGACAACGTTGCTTTAATAGCAAGAGATATGGGCCCAAATCCTACCAACCATATAATTATTCAAAAAAATAATAATATTTTATTTCTTAACATTCAAAAAATGGACCTACAAAGCTTAAATAAAGTAGGATAAGAAGAAAGAGTAAGTGGGAACTATTTATTTCAAAGCCTAAAACACTTTAAAAGGTGTATATGCTTATTTTTAGAAAAATAAAATAAAATAAAAATTATTTAAAAGTTTGTTAGTATGAAGTAAGTGTAATTAAAAGGACAAAAGTCATGGAATGAAATTAAGGCATTCCTTATTTCTCTACTAATCTGATATAAGAAAACTAAGCACAACCAAATAAATCAACCAACACATTTTAGCATCAATCGCAAAAAATCTAAATATTCTCTTACCTCGAAATTTAATAGTTGGATCCTCAAACAGACAATTTTCTGAATAGATTGCAGAAGTGAAAATTCCTAGAAACAATGAAAATAATTGCGTCAATTCACATCAACTAAGTAAAACTAATAAATCATTTAAGCATGCACTTATAGAAAGGCACCCTTTCAGACAGTTCAATTGTATTACATAAAAACACGTAAATGAGAGAACTCATTTAAACTAGTTATTTTTTGGTTAGAAGACTGTATTTCCCTTCTTACATTCCATTCTAACAACCTACCCTCGCTCCTTCTCTGTCTAAGCCAGAGCATATAAATATGTCATACACAGCTCATCACATACTCTAGAATCATCTCTTCACCAAATCCTTAAGCATGTACTAATTAATATCCGGATTCCGGACTTAACTTGAGTAATAGTATCCTGCTTACCATCACCATATTTGACACAAAAAACGATAGTCAACATCAGTACACTTGTTTTGTCAGGAAATCACTTGGTTGCTTGCAATAAAAAGTAAACTGTTTTTCACAGACATCCTCAGTGGTCCATAGCTTGTCTGGTGATTTAGTGCATGTTTTATGACATGAAAATGTTTGGAGATTCAAGAGTTCTCTCTAACAACTTCTCTAGTGACTAGTGCATATTTTAGGTAAAATAAAGAGAAGAATGAGAAAAAGGAAGTATAGTTTAAACGAGAGGAATGAGGGAGTAGTCAATTGAAAGCATGGTTTCAAAAGGCTAGTGCCCTAATACTAACCCAACTACTCTTAAGTAAATAAATAAAAGTCGCTTTTGATCGAATATAACGTCGAATATGCAGGACAAGAGTAGTCAGAAAAGAGACAAATAGAAGAGGAAAACAGAACGGAAAGCAATACCTAATCTAGGCGGCTTGGGGTTAGCTACATGGATTCATTTCCTCCAATTGGCTCTATTTGCAATCATATTCTCAGTTTAAGTATAAGATAGTCATTTCTTTTCTTATTACATCAACCCAAATTCTCCTATGGCCTTCTCAATTTTGTTTGTGGTGAGTAATCTATATGTTGCACATGACCATACCATCGCAAGTAGCTTTTTCTCATCTTATTTTCAATTAGTGCCACAATCAACTTCTTCCTAATAGATTCATATCTTAATTTATCATTTCTTATTTCTACTAAATAGATTGCATTGTGTCATAAAACTTTTTTTTGCTATAACTCAAGATTTACTACAAGCAATTTGCAAACAACTTAAAATCTAGAATGATACTCTTTCAAATGGTGACAAAGAGGATGGTGCATGGGGTGGGAAAGGGATAGTTTAGCACACTACCACTTACATGTCCACAGAAACGACATAAAACCTCCATACCACAAGCACGAGCATAGGACACAAGAAAAACATGAAGCATAGAAATGCCAACACGACAAACTTTTAAAAGAAAGTATGAACACAAGGAGGACACATTAGTACATGAATATATAGACATGTACAGTGTTTATTTATTTTGATAACACACATTTACATGACAAATAAATATATTTGATACTTTCCAAATTTTCTATTATCAATTTCATAATAAGGAAGATGAAACTAGACATTATCTATAGTATGATGTTTTCCACTGATTTTCTTCTTATACTCTCTTTTAAATTTTTATTCTTTGCATATATTGGAAAGTGTTCATTGGATTCTTTATTCTAGCTGTTTATGTACAAAGTGTAGTTATTATTATTATTATAAAAAGAACGGGTTGGACTATTAAGAATATCTTCGTCCTACGCTGAAAGTGTTAGGAAATGCTTCTTCAAGTGTTGGTTGAGTATCAAAGATCAACAGTTCAAAATCATAAAACTCATTTTTATATAATCCATAAGTGTCTAACACGGTTTTTTTTTTTTTTTTTGATTGGCAAAGTAAAATATTCATTAAAAACATGAAATTAAAGGAAAAAGGAAATGAAATGCATTGAGAGAGATTTAGAGAGTGCAAACTCACTTACTACTACAGCTCGCATCCATACAACCAACTCCTTGGCCTCACGAGTTTTTAAATTTTAAAAGAGCATAAATAAAAAGTAGAAACAAAATACACAAAAGGAAGAAGAACAAAGTAGTTAAGAAGATGTTAACTACACAACTCAAAAAGCTAAAATCCCCA
Source organism: Camellia sinensis (assembly GCF_055761805.1). Lineage (NCBI taxonomy): Eukaryota > Viridiplantae > Streptophyta > Magnoliopsida > Ericales > Theaceae > Camellia > Camellia sinensis. The sequence goes on from NC_138962.1 coordinate 108,853,793, forward strand.
ACACACCCCAACCCACCACAACATTCAAAGTCACACAAGCCCAAAAAGTTGTTCTCCAAAATACTTCCCAAGACACCGATCCACGTACCCAGACGTTGTCGCATGCTTCCGCTGACCACGAGCATTCCAATCTCCGGTCGTTGATCTCTAATTCAAAGACCAACCTGCCAAAGAAACTCCACTCTTCCTTTGCCTGCACTACCTGCACCTGCACACCACCAGCTTAAGCCTCATCGTGGTAGATCTAACACCCATACAACACCCATGACCGAAAGGCCCCTTGTAAGACTCCGAAGCGCTCCGCCCCCTGCTCCTGCACTCCAAAGCGCTGGTGCCACTCCAACTCCACCCCCTGTAACACTCCGAAGCCGCCGAACACCCATACAACACCCAAATATCTAGCACCCATACAACACCCAATTCTATTTACCTCCATGCCCACTGCTATAACCCACTGAAAACGGTAGATTTGTTACCCCCTGTGTTTCATGGATTCTTCTATTTCTCCGTGTCCACCGGATATGACATGAGTAAGGGTGTAAGATATATGTCCAACACACGTATTCAATTTAGACACTTTGATCCTTTAATTTGTTACAATATATAAGAAGAAGAAACTCACTTTTGCTAGTACAGTAATATTTTTAGCCTCTCACATTAATTAGATATAAAAATTTGATATTTTTTCCTAAATCCTATTCAATGTTAAGTATATTTCTATATAATTTACAACATTTCATCCAAAAATATTATATAATATGCAATATATATGTGTATATGAAATGTCCCTATACCCATATCTAATTTTGGATACGTATCTCAAGATCCTAAAATTTAAATTTATGAAAGTCTGACGCTTGGATACACACCGGCATCCGATACTCGTACCTGAGTCCATGTAACAAAGGTTACAGCCAATACTATAACCTCCCAAAGAACATCCAACTGAAATACCCCAAAAAATGCCCATAAACAAGCACCCAACACCGCCGAAAGTGGTGACCCAAAAGGATTTGACATCGCCAGAAATGATAGATCTCAAACCTCCTACAATATCGAACACCCATAATCGAAACAACCCAGAAAAGCGCTCATACTCGAGCACCCAACACCGCTGAATGGAGACCATTTGAAACCGCCAAAAATGATGGCTCTAGAACCACCCATGGAACACCCAAACCGAAATACCCCAATGAAATGCCCATAAACGAGCACCCAACACCAAAACTAAATATCAAAACAATACCCTAAGCTAAAAAACTAGATCTAGTGAGAAGAGGGTAGGAGAGCCTATAGGGATTCAAGTTTATTTAAAAAAAAAAAGAACTCACGCACGCAGAAAAGAGCCAACCCAGCCAAGAGAGTTTTTTTAGAGAGAGTACAACACACATTTAAATGTTCAAAAAATGTTGGTGTCTGACATGTTTCAAACATGGACATGGATCTTCTACAATAGTGTCTATCCTACTTTACTTTTTTCCTTTTTTCTTTTTTTGATGACAGTGTCCATCCCATTTGAATATAAGTGTATACAATAAGTAAAAGTCTTACGACTAATTATTGTAAACTTAAGCATTTCTTCAACTATTTTCTTTTCTTTTTTTCTTTTTTTTTGGCAATAGGAATTTTCTCGTACATATCATCCTACTTCTCACCATTTCCATTAGTAATAGCTGCACATACCTCATCAACCATGGACTTTGCAATGCGTTGGCATAAATGGCTTTCAGTATTTAATTTACATTCACTTATTTAATTTTTAATTGCATCTAGAGCCACAAGGGCATTGACTAGTTTTATTCCCTTCTATCAAGCCTGCTAGGAGTGGTGGCTAGGTACCAACCTAACCTCTGGCTTTATTCTCATGAAGTGGCTGCTTTCAAAACTTAACTTTATTTGATGCGTAGCCTATTTTTTACAATTCACTAAGCAATACTGTGAATTGCACCTGGAAATCAGGGAATGACATGAATTTGAAGAATGGATTGATCAGAATTATATTAAGAAGAAACTAGCATCAACATGTTTTTCATCGCCACATAGTCCATCAAAAGAGCACATAGTGATCTCCTTAATAGTTTCATAATGGAACTTGACCCCATAGTTCTTATAAATATTTTTGAGAGAAACATCATCAAAAGAATATGAGCAATGAAAACATAGCAGATAATTAAATAAACTCTAGTTGACTTCATAACTACAAAAGTTTACAACTCTTATGAGGGAACAAGCTATTATAAGCTTAAATATAAGGGCCACAAACTCAAAAAAGTCTTTATCTATACCAAGTTTAGACATATTTTCCACGTAAACTTATCCCATCAACTAAATCAAACTAAGCCATAGTTGGGCCACAATTAAACATTCTCAAATTGAGACATGCTCCTAAACTTCAATGTGACAAAACATACAAATAATTGTGCAGCTTCCGAAATACTATACAACTTTAAAATGCCGTGGAAATTTAATGCAAGTTGCATTGAGGTTCTATAATTTTCCAGTTTGTCTGCTTACTTAAATTTTGCAATGCATGTGGTATACTACTTGTGTACTTCACTTGTCAGAATTTGAGTGGAAAGCAGAAACTTGGCCAGATATATATATGGTGGAAATTTTGTTTCCCACTTCATTTTTTAGTAACAAACAGAAAATAGATTTTCAAGCACCACATACATGTGGTAGACTAGTTGGGTATTTCAATTGTCAGTATTTGACTGAAAACAGAAACTTGGCCAGATAGATGTATGATAGAAATTTTCTACTTATGGTCGAAATTTTCATTGCCAAATTATTTTTGAGTAACAAACAGAAAATGTGTTTGGATCCCCAAGCACCATACATTCAATGTGACAAAACATACAAATAATTGTGCAGCTTCCGAAATACTATACAACTTTAAAATGCCGTGGAAATTTAATGCAAGTTGCATTGAGGTTCTATAATTTTCCAGTTTGTCTGCTTACTTAAATTTTGCAATGCATGTGGTATACTACTTGTGTACTTCACTTGTCAGAATTTGAGTGGAAAGCAGAAACTTGGCCAGATATATATATGGTGGAAATTTTGTTTCCCACTTCATTTTTTAGTAACAAACAGAAAATAGATTTTCAAGCACGACATACATGTGGTAGACTAGTTGGGTATTTCAATTGTCAGTATTTGACTGAAAACAGAAACTTGGCCAGATAGATGTATGATAGAAATTTTCTACTTATGGTCGAAATTTTCATTGCCAAATTATTTTTGAGTAACAAACAGAAAATGTGTTTGGATCCCCAAGCACCATACATGGAATGCAGAGTTGGTACAAGACATGGATAGCAGGATATCTTACCTACCTGATATTGTTGGAATGTGGGACATATTCCAACACACCCTCCTGGACCATAACACACACACTAGCTGGACAAATAGCCCACTAGTCACAAGCCCAACCAAGCTCTGATACCAAGTTGAAAAGCACAACCCACACTTCTTCTTAAAACCTGGGTTTTGAGGAGAGGAAAACTAAAGCCTTATAATTAGCACAGATGGGGCAACTCTAAGCGATGTGGGACACATTACAACACACTGTCCTGGACCATAAATTTTTTTTTAGGTTGTGAAGAAAATTTTCATTGCAAAACTGACTAAAAAATCGGTTCAATCTAATACAATAGTATTATAGATCTCAAAAGAGATAAAAATAAATAAAAATAAAAATCTTCCATAGAAGGAAGGATGAAGTCTCCATAGAGGAGGAGAAAAGACTAACACAAGGGAAGAAATCAAATCTCCACACATGAATGATTGTTACATTAACAAATTAAAAATTAAAAAAATTAAACAGAAAAAATTAGATTCAATTCATCACCAAGCTCATCCAAAACTCCACTACTCTGCAACCTTCAACTTGGAATCTAAAAACTCTACATTCAATGGTCATGATAGAATATTAAGGTTGAGGTGGTTACTTAGCATGAAGCAAACGCATTATCTAGCGTCGGCTTTTGGACAGTGAGAAGATATGAAATTAGATCTTAAAGTTTTGGATTCGATGGTGAAGAAAGTAGGGCGGTGATGGCCGAATTGGTGAAGTAAATATCAAATTTGGAGGAGGATCAGATAGAGATAAGAGGAGAGGGAGATCAGAGAAGTAGGCAAACCACTGCCGTCCCCCTCTCTCCTTGGAGAAAAATCTAGAGAGAAAAGAAAGAGAGTTTAGGGTGTGTTTGGTTTGTGTTTTGAGATAAATTTTTAAAAAAAAAAAAAATTAGGGAGAGAGTTTCTTGAGATACTACCATTTATGTTTGTATCTAAGAAGTCACCGGAAATAGGGAAAACCATTGAATCATTAGTACCGGTGGATAGATCTCCAAAGTGCTCGACACTATTGTTATGTTGTAGTTGATCAAATTCCAATGATGTTGGCATTCCTTGAAATGTATTGCCATTTTGATTTCTGGGTAGTATAACTGGCTGAAACTTACTCTGAATCATTCCTGTCGAAGACAGGCCACATGAACCTAGAACAGCTGGAGTGTTCAGTCTACCCAACATTCCACTAGACGAGAACGACCCAACAGTAGCGTTCTGAAACTGTGTAGAACCAGTCATGCTGCGATAATTTCCAAATCTGTTCAAAGAACTCATTTGCAGATAGGCAGAATCTACGCCGCCTAAAGCTGCAACTATATTAGCTTGCTGACTCGCTACACAGCTAATCCTTTTTAGGTAAAGCAGGTATTTCTTGAGATGGCTTGCCACATTTTCTCTAGTCAACTTCTCCACATTCATCATGTCTAGAATCCTTTTAGGTACGGCCTTGTCAATGCCCATTAACAGCTACAACAAATTTGCGGTGCAAGTCATAAAGCAAGGATACTCTTATAATAACGATGACTCCTTGGAAGATCTAGTGAGTGCAATGATGAAACAGGAAATATAAGAGATGAAGACTACGGATGTGAAACACACTCACTTGGGACTTGCATATGAAGATATATATAAATATAGATGTTAGCTACTAACACCAAGCAAAATAGTGTTTGATGAGAGTTTATGCTATCAAGTAATTTGTAGTTAATTTGCTCTTGATATGAAATCAGCAGATTTGCTGGACTGGATTTCATATTTGAATGAACCCCTCAATCCAAAAAAAAAAAAAAAAAACAGTCTTGAAACCTTGAAAACCCAAAAAGAATCACTCTCTCAACTCTGCTTTTGCTTTAGTTTTAATCTCTCTCGATTCGGCAGTTGTTTCTACTGTGAAAATGATTGTCGATCAAAGTTTTGATGAACCTAATGATCGGTTTCCAATGGGGATGCGAGTCCTGGTGGTCGACGCTAACCCCATTTGCCTCACGCTTTTGGAGACTCTGCTTCGTAAATGCCCATACCATGTTATGACAACTAGTCAGGTGATCACAGCACTGAAGTTGTTGCGAGAGAACAAAAACAGTTTGATTTGGTTATCAGCGATGTCCATATGCCCGACATGGACGGTTTCAAGCTGCTTGAGCTTGTAGGGCTTGAAATGGACCTACCTGTCATAATGTTATCTGCAAATGGCGATACCAAGCTTGTCATGAAGGGCATCACCCATGGAGCTTGTGATTATTTGTTGAAACCTATCCGAATTGAGGAGCTAAAGAACATATGGCAACATGTAGTTAGGAGAAAGAAAAATGATCCCAAGGATCAAAACAATTTTGACAAACCTCATCATGAAAGTAAAGGAGGACAAGCGATCACAGTGACAGGGGATTCTGATCAGAATAGTAAGCTCAACAGAAAACGAAAAGACCAGAATAAAGACGAGGGTGATCATGCTGACGATGGACAAAATAACGAGGATCCATCAATGCAGAAAAAACCTCAGGTAGTTTGGATAGTGGACTTGCACCACAAATTTGTTGCAGCTATTAATCAATTGGGCATTGGCAAGGCCGTACCTAAAAGGATTCTAGACATGATGAATGTGGAGAAGTTGACTATAGAAAATGTGGCAAGCCATCTCCAGAAATATCGGCTTTACCTAAAAAGGATTAGCTGTGTAGCGAGTCAGCAAGCTAATATAGTTGTAGCTTTAGGCGGCGCAGATTCTGCCTATTTGCAAATGAGTTCTCTGAACGGATTTGGAAATTATCACGGCATGGCTGGTTCTGCACAGTTTCAGAACGCTACTGTTGGGTCGTTCTCGTCTAGTGGAATGTTGGGTAGATTGAACACTCCAGCTGTTCTAGGTTCATGCGGCCTGTCTTCGACAGGAATAATTCAGAGTAAGTTCCAGCCAATAATCAAAATGGCAATACATTTCAAGGAATGCCAACATCACTGGAATTTGATCAACTACAACATAACAACGGTGTCGAGCACTTTGGAGATCTATCTACTAGTACTAATGATTCAATGGTTTTCCCCATTTTCGGTGACTTCTTAGATACAAACATAAATGGTAGTACCTTAGTAGCAGGAATCGTGGGAAGGGAAAACAATTCTCGTCTAGAATTGCAATTCAACGATTCGTAGCAAGAATTGTGTTAGAATCGCATTCCCATTGAGATAGAATCGCGGATCTAACTGGATGGGAACGCTCCAGCTAAGGATTTGTGTTTCACGGCAACAACAAAGAAGAGAGAGAGAGAGAGAGAGAGAATAGCATGGAAAAGAAAAACCTGATATAGACTTGTGATTAGGGCTACGAAAATGGAGATCGCGTTGTCTTCTTCCATGTATTTGCTTCTCAAGCTTTGATCTTCATCTTCTTATTCTTCATCTCTCAAGCTTTGTGCTTCGCAGGTGCCTTCTTCTTCTTCTCATCAGGCGTCGTCTTCTGCTTCTTCTTCTTCGTCTCTCTGTCTCTCTCTCCGTTTGAGACTGAAAAGTCTTTTAATACTTAAATTTCTTATTTTTCATTTATATAAGTATAGATTTTATATTATAAATTAACATCTTTTTCATTTAATTCTAGTTGTGTATTAATGTCATATTTATACAAAATGAATTTTGATTTAACCCTTCTCTTTTTACAATTAATGAAATCTACCTTGTTGGTTGTGATTGCACAAATATATATAAATTCCACCTAACTAATTTATTATCTTGTGTTGTCCACCTCAAAAAATGAATGTTTAAAATGAATATTTATTTATGTTTAAAATAATGTGTATTTGTTATTTTTTTAAAATTTTTTATGTTGTGTTTAATTAATTAGATATTATATAAAATAAAAAAATAATATAAATATTTTAAAATAAATATTATATAATAAATGAAAAAAATCTAATAAAACTATATAATTATAATATTTTAACATATGATTTTTCATATATATATATTTTAAAATTTATAACATATATTTTCATTATTATTAGAGAAAAAAAATATATAATCTTACAATATATTCATATATATTATATTATTTAATATATATAGAAACGCTCCCTACCAACAATTCTTGGAATGACTACGATTCCCCGCTCCCGCCCACGCTTCGTGCAACTAAGGGTGGCACCTTAAGAAACTCTCCCTAAAATTTTTTTTTGAAAATTTATCTCAAAACACAAACCAAACACACCCTAAAACTCTCTTTCTTTTCTCTCTAGATTTTTCTCCAAGCAGAGAGGGAGCCAACGATCGTTTGCCTACTTCTCCGATCTCCCTCTCCTCTCTCTCTCTCTCTTTCTGATCCTCCTCCAAATTTGATATTTACTTCACCATTTCAGCCATCACCACCCTACTTTCTTCACCATCGAATCCAAAACTTTAAGATCTAGTTTCAGATCTCCTCACAGTCCGAAAGCCGACGCTGGATAATGCGTTTGCTTCATGCTAAGCAGCCACCTCAACCTTAATATTCTATCATGACCATCGAATGTAGAGTTTTTAGATTCCAAGTTGAAGGTTGCAGAGTAGTGGAGTTTTGGATGAGTTTGGTGATGAATTGAATCTGATTTTTTCTATTTAATTTTTAATTTGTTAATGTAACAATCATTTATGTGTGGAGATTTATTTTTCTCCCTTGTGATAGTCTTTTCTCCTCCTCTATGGAGGCTTCATCCTTCCTTCTATGGAAGTTTTTTTTTATCTCTTTTTGAGATCTATAATACTATTGTATTAGATTGAACCGATTTTTTTGTCAGTTTTGCAATGAAAATTTTCTTCACAACCTAAAAAAAAATTTATGGTCCAAAAGGGTATGTTGGAATGTGTCCCACATCGCTTGGAGTTGCCCCATCTGTGCTAGTTATAAAGCTCTAGTTTCCCTCTCCTTAAAACTTAGGTTTTAAGAAGAAGTGTGGGCTGAGCTTTTCAACTTGGTATTAGAGCTTGGTTAAGCGTGTGACTGGTGGGCTATTTGTCCAGCTAGTGTGTGTTATGGTCCAAGAGGGTGTGTTGGAATGTGTCTCACATCGCTTGGAGTTGCCCTATTTGTGCTAGTTATAAGGCTCTAGTTTCCCTCTCCTTAATACCTCCTTAATACCTGGGTTTTAAGGAGAAGTGTGGGCTGGACTTTTCAACTTGGTATCAGAGATTGGTTGGGCCTGTGACTGGAGGGCTCTTTGTCCAGCTGGCGTGTGTTATGGTCCAGAAGGGTGTGTTGGAACGTGTCCCACATTGCTTGGAGTTGCCCAATTTGTGCTAGTTATAAGGCTCTAGTTTTTCTCTCCTTAAAACCTGGGTTTAGGTTTTAAGGAGTGTGGACTGGATTTTTCAACTGACATCAGTGTTAGAGAATGCTCTAAAAAAATTTTATCCAAACCTATAGTCTGAAAACTTTGCTGTATAAAAAAATTAATAAATATTTAGCAATTTTCTTCAATTATTTCCAGAACAATTCTGAGAATTACTCAATTTAATGCAACAGGTCAATAAGAACACAAATTTAAATTGTTTTATACCCAAGCATTTATATATAAAAATTACTTGAGTGTTTATGTATAAAAATTACTGTCTTCACACTTGTAGTTACTTATGGCCTTTGGCTTAACCCATTTACAATTTGCTTCCTCCTCTTGATCGCACTCATTATATACTAGAAAGGGGGGGGGGGGGGGGGGGGGGGGCGGCAAGAAGGTACCTGTAACAAAATATGCATTCTCATAATCTGAGTTGAGGATCATTACAACATCATCAATGCTTGAAACTGAAACTTCATATCTCTGCACAGCATTCACTATATCCATTCTGCAAATATTTGAATAAATAGATTATAAAGAAACAATTGAAATGTACCTGTATTTTCTGTAAGTGGAGTATTCCACAAATTGAAACACAATACCAATAGAATGTTACATTGTATGTTAAAAGTGAAAGGAGGCAGAGGCCGGCTCGGAGGGAGAGTACGATTTTGGGACTCGTTCAAAATTTACTCTCAAAATTTTGGGAAAACCCCAAATATCACAAACAGCATCATCTATACTACTATATAAGGCAGAGGCTGGACTTGGTGTCCAGAAGCTTTTGCACAAGACTCGAAACCAAGACGGTCTAAAAAAATAGGCTCTTACCACTTGAGCAATGCACATATCATGATAATAATTTCATCTTTTATTTTTATTTGTACTTACTTAAATTGCACATGCATCGCATGTGTCAACCACTAGTTGATATTTATCTAAGGGGAAATTACCCTTCAGTGATAAACTTATTACAGATTCATGAAAAAGTTCATAATTTTAAGTATCAATATTTATAAAGTTTATCCCTTATTTGTAATAATTTTTCAATACATACACTGAACTGAAATTTCCCCTTTATTCAATAGCTCCTTTTTTTTTTTTTACTATGTACCTAGACACAATGAGGAAAAATTAGAGAATGGACAACAGGCATAGGTTTTATTTTCTCATCTAGAAATGTACTTAAAAATAGCTCATGAACAGGCTATGAAAAAAAAATTTAAAAAAAAAATTTAATCTGGGCACTACCAAAGCTCATAAACGGGTATCTAAAAACCATTTTCAAACAAATCAAAAATACCCTAAAGTCAAGGAAGCTATCCTAATTTCATTATTAAACAAATTCTCATATTACACATATATAGAAAACACTGACAACTGAAACATTACAGATAATTACAAAAGGAAAAATGTATGCATATGTACCTGTCTTGGCCGGAGGAGAAAAGCCTGAGGAGCTCTGTCAGTCCGGTGACCGCGATTTTCAAGAGCAGTGGAGTTTGGGTTGGCTTTGGTTTGTTGTTGTTGTTGTTGTTGTTGTTGGAGCAGCATCGGAAGCTATGAACTCTCTGCAATTTCAAATAGCGCTTCAGATAAATAGTAGAGCATAATCAAAGAATGCAAATCGCACACATATTCTCGTTATCTGAATGAATGATAGTAAAAAAAATTCTGACTATTACACTTTTGTGTTGTAGAGTTGGATATGGGCATACATAGCAACACATTCCCGCCATTTCCCTTCCTAGTTTCTCGCCTTTATTCTCTCTCGCGCCTTTATTCTCTCTCTCTGCAAAGGAAAATGTCTCTGGAAAATCAATTTTTATTCTGCATCAGCAAAATCCATTTTGTGCTTAGCTCACTTGTGAAAAGTCAAAAATAAATAAATAAGGGTAAATTACACTTTGCACCCCTGCACTTTACACAAAATCTCACTTTGGTCCCTACATATCAAATTGTGACACTTAACCCCCTACACTTTTGGTCAAGTGTCACATTGGCCCTTCTATTAATAGTGAGGCTAACAGAAGTTATCATTTAGAGAGTTAAGTGTCATAATTGTGATGTATAGGGACTAAAGTGAGATTTGTGTAAAGTGCAAGGGTGCAAAGTGTAATTTATCCTCACATATTTTTTATGTGACTAACCTCTGTTACCAATGGGGCTAACAGAAGGGCCAAAGTGACAATTGACCAAAAGTGCAGAGGATTAAGTGTCATAATTTGATGTGTAGGGACCAAAGTGGGATTTGATATAAAGTGTAGGGTGCAAAGTGTAATTTACCCAATAAATAAATAGGGCCCGTAAATGGATCCGATTGGGATGTGTCAAAATCCAATTTGATTCAAACAAACTTGAATCCAGTCCGAATCCTTTTATTTCATATTAGATCACCCGAATCTGAATTCGATAATTTTGGATAGCTTATATGATAATGATCCATTTATTTTTATTTTTATTTTTTATTTTTTTTTTTGAGATATAGTTTTATATAGTTTGAAAAAAAAAATAATTTGTGTTTTTTTCATTCAAATTAAGAATAATCAGATCAGATTTTTACATATCCGATCAGATTAAAAGGATTCGAATTATCAGATTGTTGAGTCAGATTTTTGTAAACGAGTTCAAATTTTTGAATCTAATTCTGATTAAATCCAATCTATTGATAGTCCTACTGTGAGCCCAGCAAAATAAAAATCAAACAAAATTTTGAAGGAGTTTTTTTTTTAAGGTCTCTCGTATTAAGATTTTATACCATAAAGGACATCTAATATTTTCATAATGTCTAAGGTCCCTCAAGTTGATCCAGAGAAAATTGGTCCAGGGAAATTTCATCTAGAGAAATTTTGTCCGGGAAAATTCTGGACCAGAGAAATTCTGGACTTCCAAAGAATTTCTCTCGGTTCAACCCAGAGAAAATTCAAATTTCTCTGGGTTCAGTTTGACCAATTTTTAAACCAGAGAAAATTGATAAATTCTGGACTTCCCAAACCTAGAGAAAATTGACTTCACCAATTTTACTCAGTTAAAAGCAGAGAAAATTAAACAAATTTCTCTGAGTTTGTTTTATTGAAATTTCACTGAGTTGTCTCAATAAATTTCACTGAGTGTACCAAACAAACAAACGGTATCAATACATACACATGACTTCATCAATTTTACTCACTTAAAGGCAGAGAAAATTAAACAAATTTCTCTGAGTTTTTTTTATTGAAATTTCACTAAGTTGTCTCAATAAATTTCACTGAGTGTACCAAAACAAACAAACAGTATCAATACATATATATATACATATGACTTCACCAATTTTACTTAGTTAAAGGCAGAGAAAATTAAACAAATTTCTCTGAGTTTGTTTTTTTGAAATTGTACTTAGTACAATTATTTTTTTCCCAAGTCAAAGACACAAAGACACTTTCAACTAAAAGACAAGCTCTCAAGTTCTAAACTCAAAGACAGAAACACACCACTGCAATAACCAAACCAGCAAAGCACACAACAACATTGAGTGCACGGTGAGGCACAACACCGGAAGCTTGAACCGATGCATCGGTACTACTAGCCGACTCGTCGCTTACTGGAGACGGAGCCTTCTTCACAGGCTTTGATGGTACCGGAGCAGGCGAAATAGAGACAAAAAAAGACAACGGAAGCAGCACTCTGTCCCCTTGATACACCGCCAGCTGGTTATCGGAGTACACTATACCGGTCACTGTGGTGTTAACAATCCCAGTTCTGATGTTCACCAGATTCCCTGCCGTGGTCACATTCATTGGGTACTGAACAGTATTTCCAGCCTGTGTGCTCAACGAATTGCTCACTATTTGAAATGTAGGAATCGAAAGGAAAGAAGGGATGACGTGAAATTTCACTAGCTGGACCTTTTGCTCGTCCGAGAAGGAGTTGAGAGTACCAGTTGAAAGGTTGTCGAACGCAATGTCAAAGTAGTCACCCCCACAATGTCCACCACCTCATCTGGCAGTGAGGACAACGTAGCTTGAATAGCTTCCTCTGGTTTCACTTTACCTGAAACAATGAAGGCTCTGCAGAGAAAATCAGATCACAAAATAATAACAATAATTTAGATGCCATTCAAAATCTCCACAAATATATATAATCAAGTCAATCAACAAGTTACCTAGAAAGAATCAACAGAGAAAATGGCACCGAATAGTTGAGAGACAAGTCAAGCCAATCACGTAGCTGCAAGAACGGAAGACCAGATGGTTTGAGCTTGTGTTCTTCTACTATTGCTGAAGCAATGGATTCAACAATCGGTTCATCAAAGAAGCTTCGGTCCGAACTAGGGTTTTAGACGCCATTTTTGGGTGAGAATGAGAGAGGGGTTTTGGTGCGCGGAAAGAGAGAAGAGAGTTGGATCTTGGAGTGTCTGGTTTCGATCGACTTTGCCTATCTCTTCTCTCTAGGGTTTCGAAGAGAGAGAGAGAGAGGAAATGCTGCTTTGCAGTAGAGGAGGAGAGACAAATAGTCAAATTTCTCTGATATATGTTTAGGGACCTTAGACATCAAAAAATTATTTTGTGGATCTCTTCCATTACGAAAAGTGGGAGAGGGACCCTAGACTAATTTTTCCAATTTTGAATGGGTCTGATTAATTGAAAAAAAAATACAAATTGAGTTTTACAATATTTTATTTGTCTCAATGTCACTTCTTTAAAGAAATTAATTTTTGCAAAAGTTAAAAAAAAAAAAAAAAAAAACTTCAAGATTTAACCTTAAAACAAGATAAATTTGAATTTTTTATTTTATCAATTTAAAAACTAATCTTTTGAATTGTTTTCAATTTAAATTATTTGTCTATTTTCTTTTAGTAAAAATTGACAGAAAAAATAGTATTTTATTCATTAAATTCAACAAAAAATCGTATTTTAAACATTTTGTGTACACTAAGTGTTTGATAAAGTTGAGAACTGAATATTAAAAATTAAGTATTAAAAACTAAGTGTTAAATTTTTTAAGCTAAAAAATTGTTTGATAAAAATTTAAATACTAAACTAAAAATAAATTATTTGATATATACATAATCAAATTTAAAATTTATTATTTTTAAATTGTATATTTTAATTTTTATATTGTAATGGTAGTAGTGGTGGTAGTGGTGGCATGGTAGTAGCAGCGATAGCATTGGTGGCGGTGACGGTGCTAGCGGTAGTAATGGTGGTGGTGGTGGTAGTAGTGGCAGTGACATTGTCACGCCCCCAAACCGCCCCTAGTAGTTTGGTGCCGTGATGGCCAGTAACCCGAGGTTACCGAAGGCCGTCTTACAAAAATCACACACAATCAGAGTATGAAATATGGGGCTTACAAGAGCGGAAGCAGAATATACATATAAAACTGAGTGGTCCCTGAGAGCCGTGCGTAAGTCCAATGGAATGTCATACATTAAACATCTTTACAAGTCTTACAATTAGATACAACAAGAATGAGATACAAATACATCCTGACCAAAAAGCTTCTCAAGCCGACATATGCCAAAAACAAACAAGAGAAAACATAAGCCGAGAAGCATAATCTTCAAGACGATGCAAAACGCAAATCCAAAACATGTCGGCAATGCACCCAAAACACATCGGCATCACGCCTAGGCCTCAATGCCTTCTTGTTCATCACCTACATATATATATGGAGAGGGTGAGCTTGGATACTCAGTGAATGATATTAGAAATAAAGGTTTTGCATGATTGATATCCAAGATTTCTTTCAAAACAATACATAGCATACTTTACAATCAAGAGGGAAATCAATTTCATTGCCGGCCTTTCAAGTTCTTTGGATGTTATTACATCTACTTAATACAAGAGGGGGATGACATTCCCAAGACAAGAGTGCAGTTGCATTGTAGTCCCCTGCAGCTAAGGACTTTTAAGACAAGCTGTGCTGCGAAAGTTTATAGTCCTCTAGCACTAAGGACTGTCAAGACAAGCTGTGCTGCGAAAGTTTATAGTCCTCTAGCACTAAGGACTGTCAAGACATGCTGTGCTGCGAAAGTTTATAGTCCTCTAGCACTAAGGACTGTCAAGACATGCTGTGCTGCGAAAGTTTATAGTCCTCTAGCACTAAGGACTGTCAAGACATGTCATCAAAACGAGATAGTATTTGATATACAAATAGGGATAATCACTCATGCTAAATCAAATACTTTTCAAGACAAGGCAAAACAAGATTTATCAAAACAAGTGTAACATAGCTTTATTAAAAATACCACTCACATAATTCTTCAAACGTCGGGGTCAAGCAAGGTCCAAGTCCTACAATCACATGGCAAAGCGTACTTGAACATATTCCTCAAAACAAGTCTAACATGGATGCAAATGATTTTGGAAAACATACTGGGCACCAACCAGGTCTAAGCCGAGGTTCCATACCTCCTCGCCGAGGTGTGTCCCCGAGGGCCACATGCAAGGAAAAGAGGTCGGGAAACTCTGGGTTTCCCTCTGCTGATGAACATGAAGAACATGAGCGTGAAAACATGAAAAATACGAATGTTTGATCATAATCTGCCATCACAAATCTGGGATTTTCGTGCTATGAGTTTGAAAACATGGACCTGGGTACCCGTACTTGGAATCCTTGCGGAAATAAACACAAAAATCATGATTCTTTATGCAAGCTTTCGGATCAAAACAAGACTTTCTTGAAGAACACATGAATGTCATTTTCTCTTTCTAAAATCGAACTTCAAAACGATGCATGGCTTACAAATCGTTTTCAATCATGCAATGCAATAACATAAATGTAAAGAACATCACGAGTAGATCAAGAATCTAACCTTAGAACGCGGATCTAACGGTTCGATCTCTAGGAATCAAGCTTGAAGACTTACTTCCTCACTCTAAAACTCTTTCTTCCTCCTAGAGCTTCTCTCTCTACAAGACAAAGTTATGACACCCAAATGATAGTTTTCTATACCCGGTTCTGGGGTTAACCCTCTGCTGAGACACGTGGCGGCGACTGGTTGGGTTCATCCTGAAAAGGTGGCTGACAGGCCAGACAAAGCATGGTGGAAGGGTGTTCAACAAGCAAAGCGGTATGGGCTCTCTGACGGGGCAATGACATCGGCTGATAACAAGGCGTATCTATCACGCTACACGGAATGGTACTCCGGCAAGGGGTGACATCGGCTAACCAAGGACTTCGGCAACTCAGGTGACAATGACCTCGGCTAGGAAGGACAACACTTGACTAAGCTGTGCCACATCTTGGCCTAGATGCACCACACCTCGGCCTAGGTCATACCACTCCAGGACGAGATCACTTGGGTGCAAGGTAACATCTCGGCTAATGTGGTCAAGGCAAGGACGGAGGTCAACAAGGGGTTCCAAGATACTACTACAGGATTAAGGATGACCTCGGCTTGGAATAACATCGGCTAGTATAGCTCGGGCAAGGCGTGACCTAAGTTTCTCGTCAAGGAAGGAACAAGGCAAGCATACTACACTTAGACAAATCACAAGGTTTCAAAACAAGGCATGGATCACATTAACTCAAGCGAAACAAATCACAACATACACATGCAAGCTAAACAAGTCAAAATCGCACAGATGCTCATGAACATGATGAGAACATAAAATGTGGGTTCCTACAGACATGATAGTGGTGGTGGTTTATAATAGTATATATCGATACTTGTGTTTAGTATTTATAAATTCAATTACATTAAATAAGTTTCATATGATTTTAAATTTTCTTAAGTTTTAACCTACATTTTAAGAGACGCTTAAATTTTTAAGCGATATCAATTATGATTATAAAACGGATTTAATTAATTATCACTTAATACATTCAGTTTAAGTGTTGAATCATGTTTTCAAACACCTCTAAAATATTATTTTCTTGTCAATTTTACTTAACGGAAATAGATAGATAATATAAATTGAAAACAAATCAAAATATTATAATTTAACTTAATAAAAATAAAAAATAAAAATTTATTTTATTATTAAGATCAAACCTGAAATTATTTTTTTTCATTTTTTTCTCTATATTTTAAAAGTAACCTAGTGTTGAAACATAGGTACTTAAAATGAATGGCATTTTAATTATAAACCCATACATGTTGTATTATTTTTGTATTATATAGTTGATACAGAGTGTATAATTAAAATAATAATGTTACGGATCCAAATATAAAAACTTAGAAATTATCTAGAATTTCATATCAATGGCTCGGATTCATTTCATATGTAGACCACACACTTTATCAATTCAATCTCCACGACACATACTAATTTAAGGGTAAATTCTGAGTCCAGAATTTTGGACCTTAGTTTTTTTGTAATTAAAATATCTTTTGCTTCAAATGCTTATGTTTTAACATTGATTTTGATTTTAAAATTTATTTTTACAATGAAGTGATTTTGAGACAAATAAAAAAAATTATAAAACTCAATTTTCATATAATTTTGTACTTTTCCTTCTTTCTTTCTTTTTTTTTTTTTTTTTTTTGGGGGGGGGTGTTAAAATAGGGGCTGAAGCCAAGAAACAACAACAAGCTAATCACAATAGGGATCAAAGGAAACAATAACCTTGTCTATCTCCCTCAATCAAACTAGTCAAAGCCAAAGGATTGAAATAATAAATTCTCGCTCAATAGATCGATGAAGGGCATTCTTTACAAGAAAATCTGCACACCAAATAATGTGAAGTTCATAAAGCCAATTTCAAGCCACCATATCCCTGATAGCTTGACAAATGTTGAAATACAAGTGGACCATGCTTGAGGAGTTAGGGCCATTTGGAAAGTAAGAAAAAAAGTCAATTTATTAGCTAATTTAATTCACATCATCTCTATATTTTTTTTTTACATATTTTTTAACAAAAGCCAATAAACTAATTTTTTTTTCAACTTCCCAGAATAAGCCTTAATTGCATGGATTCCATCAGCACAATCAGAATTAAGAATCACCTTCCCATTCCCCATGTTCCACACCAATTGCATGTTAGAACATTTTAATAATATATTTATATATATTTAAATGTGTAATATAATTATATGAATTATTAAAGAGATGTGACTTTTGAGTTTAAATCAAAGGGTGTAATCATTAAGTTTAAACAAAAATGTGTCTTTGGATTTAAATCATAGGATGTAACTATAATTTAAATCAAAAGACATTACTCTTGGATTTAAAGGGTATCACTTTTGAATCTAAGGACACAACCTTTGGTTTATGGGACAAACTCATGCCTATATAAAGGCAGAATAGATTAACAATTGGATATATATTTTTCCATGGAATTTCTCTCAATGATACATATTGTTATTTTTCTCTTTATTTGGTGGATTAGAAAAATCTAGAGGTATTCAGGATTTGATTTCGTTCGTGCATAACGCAATCAGACATCAGTCTTTAGACGAGGTTTCATTATATCCTGGAGACAAATTCGTGAGTAACCCGGTGCACACCATATTCGACAAAATTGGTGGAGGCGAATATCGTCTTAAGAAAAGCGACATTATAATGCGCCTTCAAATAATACTAATTATTTTCTATTTTATTTCTTTCCATCTCATTTACCAAATTTGCAATGTTTGTCCATTCAACGAGCAAGGTTGCATAGCTATTAAAGGTGATTAAATTGTATTCTCTATAATAGTGGAGAAAGGTATGTCATAACCTCTCTGCTTATGTAGTTAATATTCTTGTGATGCACGACATAAAATATATTTTATTGTTGTTATGAAAGTTATATTTATTGACGTTCATGCCAATTCATGAGAATTATAAAAATGGACATAGGAACTTGTTTTGCACTTCTGATAGTTTGCAGTATTAATGATGATGATGATGATATTTTTAAAAGTGAAATAACTTGCAAAGTAAAGGAGTTTTACTCCAAATATGTGTAAAATTGGTGAGTTTGGTATTTTGAATAGTATATTCAAGTCCATGTAGGCTCTTTCTCACATGTTTTTGAAGTGGTTATGGGTGTTACTATTCTTTTCATAACCTGTTTTGCTTATAGACATTTTAACAAGCATGCTTCATACATTTGTTAGAATATCTATGATATTGGATTTGATAGTTAACATATGTGATTATATTTAATTTTTAGTATTGTTGTTTCATGTGAACAAAATGCACACTAGAAATTTTTTTTTTTTTCCAGTTTCGGTTGTCATTATTAGTAATAATTATCATATTTTGTATACTATTACTTTTATGTTTTGTGTTTTGCAAAATATTGTGGTACAGAAGTTGCATTTTGCAAAGACAAAGTTAATTCCATTAATGGCTATCATTGTCGGGTAGATAACCCAGCAAGATGGAAAATGAAACACATTTTTGCTTATTTGTTGACAGTTGCTTTTTTATTTGAAAAGAAGCAGGAAGTATAGGTTTGGCGTTATGTATAAGCAAGTTTTATGCACAGAAAATGAAGTAATCCCACCTTGGGCCCATGTTGATGTCAAAGAAGGCTATTGCATATAATTACATTGGTTCATCATATGGACAGAGGTTTGGCCACCGGCTACCACTTTTTGGGTTTTAATAAGGCCCGTGTACAGTGATCTAATTGTGAGTTTAATAAGTGTCATTTTTTATCAATAATAAAATCAAATTCTTTGGGTCATTTGTGTATAAATCTATATACTGGATTTACTAAAAGGCCCAAATAGTATTCTTAATCTAATAAATCCATTTAATGGATTAAGGGTGAGACTCAAAAACTGAACTTTAAATCCTGTTTTTGGATTTAAAGAATAGTTATTTTGCGGAAGTTTTAAGAATGTATTTTTAAAACCAAATTATGATTTTAATTACAAAAATCACATATGATTTTTTGTTTGTAAATTCTTCAAACTTGAGAAAATACAGAGTATTGGTAAATTTTCTTGAGAAAATATATAGTATATGTTACTTGGTAAACTTTCTAAATAAATAAATTAGAATTTCTAATTTATGTAACTTGTATTTGAATGGAAATTTTATATTGATTGGTTAGTTTACAATTCAAAACAAATACAAACACAAATCCTGAAACTTAATATATAAGAAAGTATTAGTTCTAAAAAGCTTAAGAATTGATTAAGAATTGATTGTTTAAGTCCCACAATCTAATTTCTCAAAATTATTGAGAATGGTTAGTTTATATGTTAAAGTGGGTATCTGGTTATTTGAAAGGACACATAGGCGCCTGTATAAAAACTTAGCATTAAAACAATGGCTTACATTAAATAAAAATTACTCTTGGTGGGGGTTTATCTCTTAGAATTAAAGAGAATTTTTACAATTTGTTAGTCTCTTGTAACAAAAGAGAAGGAGTCACGTGGTATTTTTGTCACAGATTTTTCTTGAATTTTTCAAGATGCAAACTCCTTGCCTTGTCAGAGTACCCATGCCAACTTGCTTATTGTATACACTTTAACTTACTCTTGTCTTATCATTCAAACACCTTTTTGAGGAGATTTGACTAGATGATGCCATGTGTCCCAATAGTGGGTATTAGTTAGTTAGCATTTGAGAAACCCATATCATTTTGCCATAAGAGAGAAGCTCTAGGAAGAAGAAGAAGTTATTGGAGGACGGCTAGACTTTCCAATCTTGATTTTTATACCTTGAACTATTTGATTTGTGTTTTGAGATTAGATTCTTGATCTACTCTTATTGTTCTTTATGTTAATCTGATCATATTGCATTATCTAGCATGATTCATGAGCCATGCATTGATTTAAAGTTTTGTTTTAAAAAGAAAAGTGATGTTTTTGCATTCTTGAATAATAACCATGTTTTGATCCAAAAGTTTATACCAAGTTCTATATTTTTGAGTTTGTTCTCATGAAATCTTCAAGTATGAGTACCCAAGTCCATGTTTTTGAACTAATATCATGAAATCTTAGATTTTGAATAAGAAGTTATGATTTTAGCATTCATGTTCTCCAAGTTCATGTTCTTCAAGAGGAAACCCAGATTTTCAGACTTCACTCTTTCCCTAAGTGTGGTCACGGAGGCCCACTCTTGTCTAGACCTCATATCTAGGCCAAACATTACATCTCACCCTGTCTACCTTGCATGAACACCTAGGCCGACCATTACACACCTTTGTCGACACCTTGTAACATCCCGAGCGGGCAGCCCACATCTCGGCCAAGGAGACCACACCTCGGTCAAGAGGTGTGGAACTTCGGCCATGACCTCTTGTGTTCACCCAGCTAGGCTATTTCAGCCCAGCTCATCTTTGTGCATCCATTCTTAGACTTGGTTTGTACCCAGCATGTTTTGCCAAGAACAAAAAACATTGATTTAAGTTCCAGAACATGTGTTTGCTCTGTTTTGACTTGGTTTTGAAAAACAATGTCAAGATATATTTTACGCATTTGAAGCTTGTTTTGAGAGTGCATTGCATAACCATTTTTGAGCATCTTTTCTTGTCTTCTTGAAGTGCATTCAATGGGACTTGTCATGTATTTGTAAGTCTTGGATTCTTACCTTAATACCCTTGTCTGAAGAGCTATTTTGAGTGGTATTTTTAATAAAGTTATGTTATAATGTTTTAGATAAAAACTTTGCTTTATTTGAGAAAAGTATTTAATCAAGCATGAATAATTATCCCTTAGTTTTTGTATCAAGTATTATGCTTGTTTTGATGATATTCTTGAAAGGTCCTTGTGTGCTATAGTACTTTAATACAACCAGTATCTTAGTTTGAGATATCTCCTTTGCCATTAACGGATGGGCTTGTCTAATCGATTCCAGGTCGGTTATTCCTTTGTTTTGTCAATGAATGTCATCCTTTGCATTATTAAATATTAGTAAATATCCCTTGAAGCTTTGAAATTATTTGATTGATGAACTTGGTTCATCCTTTGATTTGTTACAAGCTATGATATGTATTGTTTTGGTAAAATCTCGAATATCATTCATTCAAACCTTTATTACTTATATCATTCATTAAGTTTTCAGCTCACCCCTCTCCCTTATATATATGTAGGTGATGAGCAACAAGGCGATGTCACCTAAGACTTTAATTGGAAGATGTTTTGGTCCATGCTTTTGTATTCATCTTGAAGATTATGCTTCTTTGTTTTATAGTTCATTTCTTTGTATGTTTTGGCTTGAGAAGCCTTTTGATCAAGATGTAATTTCAAGTTTAGTTTATTTGTATCCAAGTTGTAAAGCCATGTTAATATGTATGTCATTTTATTTAATCTATGCACAGCACTTATGGACTAATTTGATTTAAATTTATTGATTCCGCATATATATGTCCCATATGTATACTCTATATGTATGAATATTTGTAAGTCGGCCTTCAGTAATCTAGGATTATTGGCCATCACGGCATCATTATATTAGGAGCGGAATGGGGTCATGACAATTAGGGTCCTTTAGTTATAGGAGTACTCTTAGTAAACTTACCTATATGAGTGTAGGAGGTGGTACCACTTCCTATGAGTTCAAGGGTTTGACTCTAAAGCGCTTATGAAACATGATATAGACACAAGGTCAATCCACGTGTCGACTTTTTGAATTACCTAAGGAGAAGAAAATTTGTATGTAAGACGTATTCGGTCAAATCGTATAAGATCGCTAGTTCAAAGACAAGTCTACTATGCCATCTTGATTAACTTTGATGTGTTTTCACTAAGTAAATTATTCAAATCGAAAGATATTTTCATTTATGCACAAATTTTCCTAATCTATCCAAGTTGTTATTTTCATATATTTTGAAAATTGCGATGGATTGTTGGAACATTTTCATAAATATATATAATGTATAATATAGTTATATGAATTATTAAAGAGATGTGACTTTTGGATTTAAATCAAAGGGTGTAACCATTGAGTTTAAACAAAAAGGTGTGTCTTTTGGATTTAAATCATGGAGTGTAACTATTGGATTTAAATCAAAAGACATTACTCTTGGATTTAAAGGGTAACACTTTTAAATCTAAATGACATGACCTTTGATTTAGGGGACAAACTCATGCCTATATAAAATCAGAATGGGTTGACAATTAGATATATATTTTTTCATGGAATTTCTCTCAATGATTCATATTGTTATTTTCCTTTTTACTTGGTGGATTAGAAAAATCTAAAGGTATTCGGGATCTAATTTCGTTCATGTATAACGCAGTCAAATATCAGTCTTTAGATTGGGTTTCATTGTATCCTACAGGCGGATTAGCGAGTAACCCGGTGCACACCATATTCGACAGAATTGGTAGGGACGAATATCGTCTTAAGGAAAGCGACATTGTAATGCGCCTTGAAACAATACTAATTGTTTTCTGTTTTATTTCTTTCCATCTCATTTACTAAATTTGCACCAACATTGCAAACCTAGACAAATGGACCACAGTTCGGCAACAATAAGAGTTGAATCCACCTGATGGTGAAAGCCAGCAAGCCATTCACCATGAACTCAACGCACAATACCCCCAGCACTAGCAAGCCGCTTAGACTTAATTAAACTAATCAAATTCATTTAATTTTTTTTCTTTTTTAACAAGTGAGCTAAACACAAAATGGAGGCCTTTTGTTGTAACAACACCCTCCCCAAACCCAGAGGTGGGTGTAATTTATAATTGGATACCATAATTAGAGCAACTTCAATTATATTTTTTAATTTTTAGTCGTTAAACTATAAAAAAGATAATTCTTTATTTTGTCTAATTCTTTTTTTATCTATATACTCCAACAACTCTTTATTTTAGTTATTTATATATACGAATTGTTTAGAGAGCCTCTCAAAACTCTTGAAATATAGCTAGCCTTGAAGAATTTTATTAAAGTAGCTATTGTAATAGCTAGCCCATTAGAATGACTAAAATGTGATAATGTTAGATATAATAGCTAACAAGTTTCATTTAAAGAGTCCCTTGGAGATGCTATATAATTATTTGAGGTAGTTAGAAACAATTAAAACAATTTTTGACATGGCCAGCCCTAAGCCTTGGCAGTCACCTCAGCTCCCAAATTTGAACAAAATTTAGTGCCCCAATTAGGGATAAGTATTAAGTCATTTTATTTCACATTTATATAAGAATTTTCTCCATATTAATCCAATTTATAATTTTATATCAAAATTACCTCAATACTAATCTAATCCATTCATTTTTTTTGTTATTATATTATGTCATGTTTCATGTTAAAGATTTCACTCTTAAATAAAATTACCAAGTGTATGATGAATTTTTTTTTTTTTCACAAGTTAAATTCTATGAAATTAATCTTAAGTAAATAAAATTATTCAAGGTAAATTACACTGACACCCCCTGAGGTTTGTTCCAATTACATCCCACCCCCTGACGTTCTGGAAATTACATAGTCTCAGTTCACAAATCCCCTGCTTATATAAAAAAGGAAATTAAAAAAAAAAAGAGAAAGTAATTTACATTGAAAAAACAGAGGAAATTACATTGAAAAAAAAAAGTAAAGCAAAGAAAAAAAAAAAAAAGAAAAAAAGAAAGAGAAAGTAAAGCAAAGTAAAAAAAGAGAGAGTGCATGAGTTCAATGTTTTTATTCTGTCTAAATAATTACAATGACATGGGGGTTAGTTTAATTTTCCAAACATTAAGGGGTGATATGTATTAAATCCAAACCTCGTGAGGTGTAAGTGTAATTTACCTAATTATTTCATGAAATGTTTGCTTTCAACTCAATTATATTTTCTTATTTAAAAAAAAAATTTATAACCTATTATTATTATTATTAGTTTTTAGTAGAATACCTCTGAAATACGTAACAAACAATACATATCTTAAATGGGAAAAAAAAGAAAAAAATCATATTAGCCTAACTTGCTAATTTCCTATAAGATTTGAGTCGTGTCAAAAATTCTAATTCTTTACTCCAACTAATTTGAGCTCTTATGACTTTGGGAGGCTAAAAAAATAAGGATTCAATTCAATTAATCTAAGTTCACAATCTAAACTAAAGGGACATAGTAAATTATGAATGCTTAATTAATAATTTTACATTTAAAATTATGATAAAAGTATTATTTTACTGTGATTAGTTTAATTTTTATTATAGGTTCATATTGTATTTAATGTTTTTATTCTTTTGTTGTAATGTAGATTTGTCAAATCATAAAGTAATAAGACTATATTTTTATATTTTTTAGTTGTTGTAATGATTTCTTCATATCTTGATTTATGTAAATAAAATTAAGTACATAATTTTAGTGATTATATATATATATATATAAGTAGAATTTGTGAGAATATTAACAAATAAAAAAAGTTTGTAAGTAGCTATCGTTTTATTCAAGTATATTTTTTAAAATTATGTATAAATGGCCTAATTTCAAAACTTCGCCTTGGACCCCGAGTATTTCAGGGCCGGTCCTTCTTTTTGACAATTATATTAAGTTTTGGAGCATTTAAAAAAAATTGTCACATCAAGATGAATTCCGGCCCATCCTTTATATTTATAGATTATAGATCATTTCGTTTTGTTTAAGATTTATTCATATTACTCCAATCCAAATAGATCTACAAAGACTAATGTGAAATTAAATCAATCTTAATTGCAAGATTCTTAAATTAATTTGACGGAAGTGGTTGATGAAGATTGAATCAAAAATTGAAACACTACAAGAAAAGTGAGCTTAAAAGACGGAATTTTTTGCGACGGCATATTTGCCTGTAACTTTTTGAGACGGCACAACTTGCCGTTGCAAAAAATGTGGCCTTTTGCGATGGCAGAAAATGCTTTCGCGAAAAAGGAGAGTATTTGCGACGTCAGAAATTGCTGTCGCAAAAAAAAATAGAGTATTTGCGACGGCAGAGATTACTGTCGCAAAAAAAAATAGAGTATTTGCAACGCCACCCACTGCCGTTGCAAAAAAAAAAAAAAAAAGAAATTTTTTGCGACTGTAATAGGTACCATTGCAAAAAAAAATAAAAAATAAAAAATATATATATATATATTGTGGCTTTGAAACGGCTTCATATATATATAGTCACAAAATGGTTTAAATAAATGTAACGGTATTTTTCTGTCACTAAATTTTTTTTTAAAAAAACGACGTCGTCTTACTCTTTTGATATAACATTTCTCTTTTCACCCATTTTTTCATCTTCCTGCCTCTTTGTCTCTGTCTCTGTCTCTCTTCTTTTTCTCTGTTTCACTCATCACTCTTCTCTGTCTGTCTGTCTCTCTCTTTCTCTCTGTGTCTCTTCTTTGTCTCTGTCTCTCTTCTCTTTCTTTCTCTCACTCATCACTCTTCTCTGTCTGTCTGTCTGTCTCTCTCTCTCTCTCTCTCTCTCTCTTCTCTTTATCTCTTTCGCTCTCTCGTTCATCTCTCTCTGTCTCTCTCTTTCGTTTATCTCTTTTCGCTCTTTTTCTTTCTCTCTCTCTTTGTCTGTCTCTTTTCTCCCATTTTTTCATCTTCCTCTATCTCTTCTCTTTCTCTCTCTCACTCATCACTCTTCTCTGTCTGTCTATTTGTTTATCTCTCTCTCTGTGTCTCTCACTTATCTATCTCTTCTCTCATTACTTTTCTCTATCTGTCTCTTTCACTCATCTCTCTTCTCTCTATCTCTGTCACTCATCTCTCTTCTCTATATCTCTCTCATCTCTCTTCTTCCTCTGTCTCTCTCGCTCATCTCTCTTCTCTCTATCTATCTCTGTCTCTTTCGTTCATCTCTCTTCTCTCTATCTCTCTCTCTGCCTTTCTCGTTCATCTCTCTTCTCTCTCTGTCTCTTTTTCTGTCTCTCACTCTCTATCTCTTTCTCCCTTTGTCTCTCTCTCTCTCTCTCACACTCACTCATCACTCTTCTTTGTCTATCTGCCTTTGTCTCTGTCTCTGTCTCTGTCTTTCTCTCTTTGTCTCTCGATCATCTCTCTTCTCTTTATCTCTCTCATCGCTCTTCTTTCTCTATCTCTCTCGCTCATCTCTCTCTCTGTCTCTCTCGCTCTCTTTTTCTATGTCTTTTTCTCGATCATCTCTTTTCGCTCTCTTTCTCTCTTTCTTTGTCTTTCTCTCGCTCATCTCTTGTTTCTCTCTCTTTTTCTGTCTGTCTCTGTCTCTATCTCTTTCTTTCTTTGTCTCTCTCTCTATCTTTTTTTCTCTCTGTCTCTCTCCCTCATTGTGTTCACCTTGGTCACTCTCTTTCTCCCCTCTTCTCTATTTACCGAGCTCACCACTATAAGAAAATGCACTTTTAGCGACCACTCTGTCTCTCTCTCGCTCATCACTCTGTCTGTATCTCTGTCTCTCTCTTTATCTGTCTCTCACTTATCTCTCTCTCACCACCCATCTCCCCTGCCACATTCACCACTACTGCAAGTGTCATTCCACTACCACCATTATTATCACTGTTGCCACTCCACCTCTGCGACTACCATTACTACCACCATCGCTACCACTTCACTACCACTACCATCACTGTTATCACTACTGCTACTACTACTGTTACCTCTCCTCCACCGCCACTCCATCTCCTTTACCACTATCACAACTTCACCACTAATCTTCTTCGCCATCACCACCGCCACCATTACCTCTTACCACCACCTTCACCACTACTGCCGCTCCCTATCCTCTACCACAAAAAATTAGCTCTTGATTTTTAGTAACAAAAAAAAAATAGGCCACGAAAAATTTTTTTTCATTGACCATAAAAAAATTAACTTTATTTTAACGAAAAATATTTTTCATTAAAATATTACCCTTACTTTTATCAAATAAAAAAAAATCATTAAAATAAAAATGAAACAAATCTCCTCCATTTTTTCACTGACTCAGCCGACCTGCCGCCCAAACTTATTTCCCCCTTTTTCCCTCCTTTTTTTTTTTTTTCAAACGGCGTCGGTTTGGCACGAAACTTGGCACACACGACCGCCTAGGCATGAGAGACTTGTGAGAGGAGACAGGACTCCAATCAGGTTCCCGGTTTGGGAGTTAGAGCCGGATTTCACTTTAGGCAAACTAGTTCCTTAAGAAACTTAAATTTGAGGTGTTGACGCCCCAAAATCACCAAATGGCGTCGGTTTTGCACGAAACTTGGCACACACGACCGCCTAGGCACGAGAGACTTGTGGGAGAATACGGGGCTCGAATCAGGTTCCCAGTTTGGGAGTTAGAGTCAGATTTTGGTCTAGGCAAACTAGTTCCTTAAGAAACTTGAATTCAAGGTGTTGACGTCCCAAAATCACCAAATGGCATCGGTTTGGCACGAAACTTGCCACACACGACCGCCTAGGCATGAGAAACTTATGGTAGAAGACGGGATTCCAATCGAGTTCCCGGT
Organism: Camellia sinensis; assembly: GCF_055761805.1. Lineage (NCBI taxonomy): Eukaryota > Viridiplantae > Streptophyta > Magnoliopsida > Ericales > Theaceae > Camellia > Camellia sinensis. The sequence continues at coordinate 108,881,685 of NC_138962.1, forward strand.
TTGGGAGTTAGAGCCGAATTTCACTCTGGGCAAACTAGTTCCTTAAGAAACTTGAATTCGAGGTGTTGACACCCCAAAATCACCAAACGGTGTCAGTTTTGCACGAAACTTGGCACACACGACCGCCTAGGCACAAGAAACTTGTGGGAGAAGGCAAAACTCCAATCGGATTCCCAGTTTGAGAGTTAGAGCCGAATTTCACTCTAGGCAAACTAATTCCTTAAGAATTTTGAATTCGAGGTGTTGACATCCCAAAATCACCAAACGGTGTCGGATTAGCACGAAACTTGGCACACACGACTGCCTAGGCACGAGAGACTTACGGGAGAAGACGAGGCTCGAATCGGGTTCCCGGTTTGGGAGTTAGAGCCGGATTTCTGTCTAGCTAAAATTATTTATTTAATTATCTTTGTAATTATATAGTAGTTAATTTTTTTATGTTTTTTTGTAATTAAAATATTAACACATAATTATATTGTCATTAATTATTTTTATTTTTTGTTTTCAGATTTTTTTCCAGTAGCAGTTTGCTTCTTGTGGAATGTAGGCGTGTGAAGATTGCGATTAACTTTTGTTTTTGTTATCCACGGAAGAATCATGACGAAAACTTTTGTTTTTGATTTACGTTATTTTGAGTTGTGAACAACATTATGTATTTAAACATTGTATATGTATTATGCAACATTATGTAATGGGATAATTTTGCTGATGTATTGTTATGAATGGAAGACTATTTTTAGTATGGATGAATTGTTATTTTTATATTATTATGTAATTATCAATTTATTTTTCAGTTATTTTTCATTTAATACAGGTAATTTTCATATTTTTAATAATTTTATTGCAGTTTTTTTTTTTTTTCTGAGACAGCACCACACCGTCTTAAAAAACATTAGAACCATATTGCTTTTGCGACATAAGCAATGCCGTCGCAAAAGATATTGGCAACAATTGAAAAAAACCTTTCGCGACGGTATTATTTGCCGTCACAAATAACCTTTTAGAGACGGCGTTGTCGTGCTGTCTCAAATAAAGTTTTAGCAACGGTAGGTTACCCGTCGCAATAAAACACTTTCGCGACGGGATTTTTGCCGTCGCAAATAACACTTTTAACGACGGCAACACAGTGTCGTCTCAAAAAATCTCAAATTTTTACATATTAATGGCGACGGCAGAATTCCGTCGCAAAAAAAAGATGACGGCATCATCCCGTCGCCAAAACCTTTTAGCAACGCCCTTTGTTGCAACCCCTCACTTGCTGCCGCTAAAAGTCATCTGCCGTCACAAAAAAGCTTTTAAGACGGCATTTTGAGTATTTGTGACGGCATTTTGCTGTCGCAAAAAGTCAAATTTTTTGTAGTGAAATGAAAATAAAAAATTGAATTAAAAATAAATATTAGAATTGAGAGATTGATTGGGAAAAATTCCTAAGGAAATGTGTAACGCCCCTCTCTCCCTAAAAAAACAAAAGCAGATATTCACAAAATATTCAACAAAAATGTGGAAGCTAATAAGATTTCAATCTTTCATTGATTTTCTTGAAACATTATAAAAGATGCCACATGTATTTATACATTTATAAACCCTAGATCCTAAATCTATAGCATATGACATACATAAATATATAAAACTAAAAGGAGTACAGATAAGTCCATACTCAAATAGCTACATATTTCTAAGATAATGCCAGTTACAACAAAAGAGGGTCAAGCCCAATACAGATAAAAGTCCTAAGTTTGTACAAAACAATATTTGCAAAAGATAAAACAAATAAAGCCCTCAACTCCAAGGTCCTCCCCAACTATTTCCTTAGCGGAAGCATATCATCAGTACGTGAAAATTGGTGTCCACATAGAGTGAGCTAAAAGCTTAGTAGAGATTTATTTAACATTCTGCATGATGTTTGACGATACCATATGGTGAATGCAAATGCATGCCATTTACCAAAATGCTATCTCATTTCCTTCCAAATAATGTGATGCAATTCTATTAATTCAATGGATAACTTTTACTTTCAAAAATAGAAAACAATGCAATGGATACACAACAATGGGAATCTCTAGATACTTGTCTACCAGTAGGCTATATAAGTACTACCAAAGCCATTTTACTGGTACTAACCGGAAGGATTGACACATAACCGCACGACTTTCTAGACTTTCACCAAGGACACACAGGCTAACATAATATAAACCACAACCACATTTCCTAACCAAACTCACCAAGGTATCCACTTTTTTCTTTTTTCATTTGTAAATATGAAAACAATGTTCAAATACAAGATGTAAGAGCGACGTAGTTTTAATCAACCTAGTCCTCATACAATTTCTACAACAATCAAAACTGTCCTCCACCGATAGTCCAAAACAGATATCTTTATTCAAAAGATAAATTTCAAAAAAACTGATATAATCTTATAATTCCAACATGGGAGTAACAATTCATGTTCAACTCCACTTTCAAAACCAACAGATATAGTCATAATATCATTTCAAAACCCAACAATTTCTTCATCCTTTGTTCAAATCATAAATAACCAAGAATTTCAAATGTTCTTAATAGATATTCTTTCGTGACTTTATACTTTAAGAGTAATTTGTCAAGATTTTCAATACCAAACCATTTCCATAACATTTCAAAGAAAACCCCTATTTTAAACCCCAAATCCAAACTCAATTTCAAACCAAAATCCACCCCTAAATCAAATCCACAATCCCAAAACATCATTCTATTCCTAGAACACATAACAAGGCTAAATACCTTACAAAATACTAAAGAAACCCTTACCTCAAAATAGGAGGAGAAGGGAGAACAAGTCGCAAAATCAACAAGAACGAACCACGAACTTTCTCCGATCAAAAGGACCACCTCCTCACAATCTACCTTTTTCCCAAAAGCACCACGATGGTGAGATTGGTAGATTTACTTGTATGGGAAGATTTATGCAAGAACTAGAGAGTGAAAGTAAAGAAATATAGTTTGGAGAACTTTTAAAAAGAGAGAGAGAGAGAAATCAAAAAGTAAAAGAAAAGATCTTTTTTCCCACAACTTCACTGCTTGAGAGTTAGACACAAAACACCACTCAAGCGAAAAAATCGAACTGCCAAAACATTTCCCCTACAAAACAAATTGCTCGAGTGAACAAAACTTCGCTCGAGCGCATAATGACCCCCTCTCAGAAGTTCAGACCATAAAAGACTATTCGAGCGAAGAGCACACCACTCTTAGAAGTTCAGACTGCAAACACATATACTAGGAGAAACAAAAGATTGCTTAAGTGAAGGAAAGACCATTCGAGCGAACTCAAGAACAAACAAACAGAATTTTCTTTTGAAAAATTACTTCCAACCTGTTACAAAATAACCTCACAACCAAATTCTAACTCCCAAGCAACAATGTAAGAACATAATGGACATAAACAAAAACAATGGACACCAGATTCCATATCAAAGGGTATAAAGGGTTGGATCTTAACCCGATCCACTATAAAATGAATCTACCGCTAGCTACATAAATAGGGTTTGAAGTCAGAAATTGATTGTTATACGGTTTTAACTACCCAATGTTTCATAACTACAAGTTTGAAATATTGATCAAGAGGATTGTCGCGTTCAACATATAGACATGAATCATCTCGAATAGTAGGAGTCGTTTGCTCTATACTATAATAGCAACATGACTCATCCCTTGTAGTATGACTCATCTCATACTTTGAACACAAACTCAAAGAATCGTTTGTATGAAAAGCATTCAATAATTATAGAACGAAGAACACTAAAGAGAAAAATAAAAATGTAATAAAAAAATTTTTCAAACATCCATACAAATTGTTCAAACCATTACAACAATTAAGAAAACATCCTATTTATTTGGCTAGGGTTTTATCAAAACCCTAGAATAATGGGGCCTAGCCACTTATGGAGAAGAAAGAAAAGGAAATGGAAGATGAAATTGCCATAAGTGCATGTAACACCCCGAATAATGCCATTAACAATAATTAATATTAAGCACCTTAAAATACCTTAAATCAAAATCAAGCTATTTGGTTATGCAGAATAATTAAAAATATAGTAAATAAGTTGTGTGCACATAAATTCCTTTGTCAAATAATCATTAACATATATAAAAATATTTAATTAAGGAAGGTTAATGTAAATTAGTGAATAGAATGTAATTGGAAATGGATACAATTGATTAGGAATGTGAAAAAAATACATGTGTCAAAAATTATAAGACTCAATAAAATTAGATCAATTTCAAAGCATTTGTATAAATTTTGATGGATTGAATTAAGCTAAGGAATAACTTCGGGATTGAAATTGAAACGTTTATACACCTTAGCAAGATTATTTGAAAAGCTTAATAGCATTAATTTAATGTGTAGAGTATTTGGGGTATTTTATAAGAAAATCAATCAGAATTAGCGAAATTATGTAAAATTAAATTAGCTTAATTGAGATTAATCTAATAATAAAAATCAAGAATTAATTCTAACTGAGTGGAGCTAGACATGATTACTTAATTGGAATTCATGTATATGGTGATTCGTTTAATAGGGGATTCATTTTGAATGAAATTGAAAGCCGAGATTATTTAAGAAACCATAAGTAACAAATTTAATTGAATCAGTTTAATATGTAGAGTTTTATGAGAGTTTAATTAAAAAATTTGATCTAGACTAATAAAATTAAGAATGATTAATTAAGCCTTAATTGAGATTAATTGGATTAGTCAAGTTATGTGGTAATTATGATTAATTAAGACTAAGTGATATTTAATTTAAACTAATATGTAATTAATGTATTAAGCTAATCCTAGTCAATTTATAATATAAGATGAGGTGATGGAGTGTAACGCCCTCAAATTTAATCCATTATATATCATTGACATGCATTATTTAAAGAAGACATTTTATTAATTCATTCATCAGAGTATTACTAAATAATCGAATAAAATGCCCTACAGGCTTACATCTTTCCAAACCAACACTTGGATACAAAAATACGAGTTCTAACTCAATACAAGAAAAGCCCTAGGCTTGAGTGTTTACATGTACTAACAAATAAAAGCAAACAACAGAAAAAAATAGTCTTCAGAATCCAAGTCCTTCCAAGCTAAGTCCTTGGAGGTAGCTTATCCCCTGAACCTGAAAATGATGTTCCCATAAAGGGTGAGCCACAACCCAGTAGAAATATACTAAACCACATATAAGTAATGAATAAAGCAATAGCATTCAACAGATGGTTAACCAGGATAATCAATTACTTCAATTTACAGTCTCGTGACACTATTGTCTAAGATACGTTTTACTTCCCAGTTTTATCAACATGGCTCAGAACCTGGCCAAACTTACAACAGTGAATTACATATATTGTATTCACATCCTTCCAATATCAACAAACAAATGAGACTCAAGCTCAAATAAATCAAAACACTTCATACTTCCAGATTGATACACATTTTAGTGCTGTATCAATAAAACACTTCTATATAAATAAGCACACATAAAAGTGATGCTAATGGAGTCCATCCCCTATCTCCTCCCAAACAAAATCCGGTTTAGAGGTCCATCCCCTATCTTCCCCTAAACCGTGGAGTACATCCCCTATCTCCTCCCACACACAAAACAATGTATGCAAATGCAATGCTCAATCAATACACGTATTTTCTATCAATGCAACAGTCAAAATTTATGACTTAACCAATGTGATTAGTTTCAGTTATTCCTAATCCACATGCAATGTCTACAACAATCACGACTATCCTCCACCGATAGCCCAAAACAGTTATTTCTAAACTGAAAATAACTATGTAAACAATTCAATAGACAAATGATATCAATTACCCAATTACGCCATTTAATCAATGAATTCCCCAATTCCATGAATTTAACCCTCTTTTCCCAATTCCATGAATTACTTATACAAATTAATTCAATAATACAACTAGGGTTTTTCCTAAAATTTACCAAAGTATCCCCAACATATTAAAATACCAAAACTTAGAACAAAACCTATAAAATGGAGTAGGAAATCCCTACCTCAGAGAAAACAACCCAAATGGTGAAGACAGAGATGAGTGCCCAAAGACCAAAATGCTCCAAATTGCCAAATGTTCAGATTAAATGAAAGCTCTCGACTCCCTCTATCTTTTTAATAAAGCAACTAGGGTTGAAACACTCTCTAAACAGATCAAACCTAAGAGAGAAGGTGAGTAGGGAAAGAGAGAGGTCGAACCTAGGGTTTGGAATCAAAAGAATATGAAAAAGACTGATCAAATCCCGCTGCTGTGTATTTAAACTGGACAGGCTCGCTCGAGCGAAGACTTGGTCGCTCGAGCGACCAGACATAGAGAATCTACGCTCGAGCCAAGGAAGCCTTGCTCGAGCCAACAACCCAAAAGCTCGCTCGAGCGAAAGAAAGCTCGATCGAGCGAAGAACTCAAACCCTCAGGTCTGAAACCAGACTCACGCTCGAGCGAAGGAACTATTGCTCGAGCGAAGAACAAACTAACTCGCTCGAGCGAAGAAAAGCTTGCTCGAGCCAAGAATGCAAAGCTACAGGTCCAACCCAGACGCAAACTCTCGCTCGAGCTACCAAACCCCGGCTCGAGCGAAGAACCAAAACAACATCTCGCTCGAGCGACAAACTCCTCGCTCGAGCGAATAACCAAAATTCTGGACAGCAACACTTGGTTTCTAAACCCAACCAACCTGAACAAGCCTGCCCAACACATCCTATAATTCCAAATGAGAAAATAAGGAACAACAACAACAACAATTATACAATGACAGAATCTACAGAACAGTTCGGATACAATAATCAAATGGGAAAAGACCGGGGTCGCTATATGGAGTGTTTTCTAGAACTATTGAGACTACAAAAGGTGTATGTGTGTTCATAAGTTTGCTGGAGGAAGGAGCTAAAGAAGAACACACACACACACACACACACACACACACACACACAGCTCAATTCCTTTGAAGAAGAATACCTCTTTTTGCTGGAAATTTGTAAGAAGATTCAAGGAATTCAACAATTGAAGAATCTAGGAAAGAAATTGAAGCTTGAATCTTGTAGATAAGTCACCTAAAAGCTGAAATTAAGAAGTAATTAAGTTCAATTTCACGTAATTAAAAAGAAATTAGCAAGAAGATGAAGAAAATTGAGTTATGTTTAAGATTATGGAAAAAAATTTAAAATTAATTATTTTGGATTTGATTTTTGTAGTCTTTCATGAATTTGAGTTTCATTTTTACATGCATGTGTTAATCCTACAAATTTTGAGTTTCAATTACATATGCATCATGGATTTCTAAAAGATTTGAAAGATTGATTTCATGTTTTGAAAAATGAAGAGTTAGGTTTTGGAAAATTATGAGTTTATGAACAAATGAGCTTAATCTTTAAATTAAAGGAGTTTTAATGTAAATGGTTTGAAATTGGGTTTGATATGAAGAAAATTAATTGAATAGAAAATTTGGACAAATCAAAAAATAAATCATGATTTGAGTTTAACAATCCAGAATTGGTTTGATTTTGATTTGAATTTCATATATGCAAATGTTTATTATACAATTTCAATTACAAGTTTTGACATGTAAATATTTTTCTAAGAGCTTATAGCTTTAATTTCATGTTTTGTAAGAAAATGAAGAAAAGTATTGAAATCACTATATTCATGAAGTTTTGGTTTTAATCTTGACAAATCAAAGAGGTTTTTGTATTAGAATTTGAAAATTAGTCATGATTCATGTTTATTAATAAAATTACATATTTAAATTGAGTCATGCATGAGTCTAAGTTTTGAAAATGTGTTTGGAAACTATTTTTACTGATTTTCGAAACCCAAGAATTTGTAGATCGCTCGAGCGGTCAAGTTACCGCTCAAGTGAACATTGAGGCCATCCGTAATCTATTTTTGCAGACCAAAGTACTGAGAACCAGTGGTCACCACTCGAGCGACCAAAGGTTCGCCCAAGTAAACTACTCTGTTTCGGCATATTTTGGAAAATTGTTTTAAGTTCATATTTTCGTTCTCAGCTTTTCACAAGCATCTTTTAGCATGAGTTAGGCCCCATTAAGGATTATTAAGATAGAAATTCACATCAGTCAATTGGTTACGAAATTTAATTAAGAGTTAATTACGACAAAAATCAGCGTAAGTTAATTCAGTTAAGTTGGTTTTAAAGGAAAGAATAAGTTCAATTGATTGTAATTCGTTATGAATGTTTGAATGTGAATTGTGTAGGTCGAATCCTTGAGAAAAAGACATCCAAACCAAGCCCACTATGAGCAATATCTCTATAAAAATATGTTCAAAATGTGTTTTGAAAATTGTTACAAGAATGATATTATGAAATATTATTTTATATGAATAAGTGAAGATCATTTTTGTTAAATTTATTCGTTAACATCCTTTAGTGAGGCCCTGCCTGGGGGATATAATACCATGGCCCTTCAATTATTGGATTTACAGAGATCTCTGATGTTAGACCCAAGTGGTCCATTCGTTAGACCATTAAGGTCCCTTCGACATACCTTCATGGTCCCTTTGCTTAGACCAAGATGGTCCCTTTAATTTAGGCCTTTTGGCCCCTTCGTTACTCTATTGGATGTTATCACGTATAATGCTTTGATAATGGACTTTGATACAACAAATGCTTTGTTTGAATTCAATATATGATTTGTTTGGAATTATAAGACATATTTTGAATTACGTTAGATTTCATTTATTAACCTCTTTATTTTAATATTACTCATTGGGCTTCTAGCTCACCTCCTTTCCCTATATGTATATAGGTTTTTAGCAAAAGGATCGAATTTAGAGTTTTGCGTATGTTAGCCTTTGTAAAGCTTTTGGGGTTATCACTTTGAGCTGAGGCTTTTGTTTCGCCTCCTTTGGAAAGGTTTTGAGAAACCAAAACCTATGTCCATTTTGTAAATGTGAATGTGTTTGATGTAATATATTTATTATGTGTATGTAGTATTTATGTAAATGTGTTGGTTATATCATATATGCATTGCTCAATAGACAATGTTATTATTTTTTTGCTTCTACTTCAGGTCCCAATATTAAATAATTTTTTTCTGATTTGGTTAAGAGGCTGTAGATAATATATGATTACTGGCCGGTCACTACTCTAACCTTTAGGGGCGGGTTGGGTCGTGACAGAGCACCTCCAACCTTGAAGTCCAAGCCTTCTCAAAACCCTAGCCTCTACTTCATTTTGTCCAAAACTTCCGAACCCTATTTTAGCCCTTTTGCTTCTCTTTTATACTTTTTAGCTTTCAAAACAAGTTCAAAACATCATGCACACATCCCAAGGCATGGCTGCACATGCGGAAAAATGTCTTCGCACATGTAGAAAAAGGTGCCGCACATGCGGAATGGTGCAAGCCCACTCGGTATTTTTTCTTGGGACTACACGTGCAAGAATGGGTGTCGCATGTGTGGTGAAAGCTTTTTTCTTTGGCTTGTTTCCCTCCTTTTTGCTCCTTTGGTCCAAATTAACCTAATTCAATAAATTGTGTTAAATGTGTCAAATTATCACCATAGTAGACTAAAAAGCATAGGTGAAAATGGGGCCTAAATGTGTACATTTCGGCAACTACCAATTATTTTATTAGACCAAGAGAATAGGTAGACCCTATTGTTAGAATAATACTTAAGAATTACAAATGACAAAAAAGAATTTTTAATGGATAACTACAAGAAAGCATGTAAAGGTATAATAAAAGCACATGACAAAACGAGAGAGATGACAAAATAGCTTTTGAAGCAGGTAACATAAAAAGAGGGAAATTTGTATAAAAATGACCAAAATATGTGCCATGTTACTGTTCATAAGTTAGGAGGCTCTTGTACTATATAGACTAGTGCAAGGTTGTGCACAAAAGTGGAAATGAATTAAAAAATAAATAAAGAAATAACTCAAAATTTAAAATTAATGATGAAGATTTATTCAAGATTTGATCCCACTATATCAAGCTTAAATGCAAGCCACTGATGAAAAATTCATGACAATTTTTGGGATGCCTATTTGTACTTTAGAGTTTTTCTTTTTAAAATTATGAGTTGAAAAATGTTATACAATAGTAAAGTAATTTCAATTTTATATAATTAGTATATGTTAGGTAAAAGTAAAATGTAATTAAATATAATCAATTAATATAATAAGATTGTTTGATGTAATTTATATGAGCTATTTATAATTTTATTTATTGAATTTAAGAGTTTGTGTCAGAGCGTTTCAATTTATTTATTTATTTATTTATTTTACAAGTTTGACGTGTTTATCGCCTTTGATAACACTAGTTATATTAAAAAGCAATAAATGCACTTGCAAATCATTAAAGACAGACTAGAAACAGTGAATTACAACTTATCCATATGTGTAAAATTGAACTATGAACAAAAACAAAAACCAAGAATTGCTTTTAGAGAAGTGTATACATAATCATGGGGACTTGATTAGAAGAAAAAAGAAGAATTTGTGAAAGTACCTAATGGAAGTTGCAAAGGATTGAACTAATTGGATGCCACACTTTGACAAGTTCATATTGATATATTCGAATTGTAATTTTGCCTGTTTTGATGCCGAAAAAGGTAACTAGGTTTTCAAGAAGGCTTAAAGTAAGTAGGGATTAACATGGTAGAAGTGGCGGCTCTCAACGTCTTTGCCTCCATTGTTGGTAAGGATCAAAAACCCAAAAGAGAAAGCTAGAATTGGAGAATTGGAAACATATAAACTCGGAGAGAGAGGCAGAGTTGGAAACCAATATAAACCCGATATATATATATATATATATATTTTTATAGAGATAGAAATATAAGTTCGGATTACATATTCAATATAAGTTCGGATCCTCTAGAGTTAATTTTGTTGAAGTGTTCCTGTTGTATTCAAAACGACATCGTTTTGTATAATCAAAACGACGTTGTTTTGGTTAAGAAATAATAAAAAAACAATGAAAACAAAAAACAAAATAACAGAAAACGTTCAAATCCTCGGGACTTATTTCCCTTGGAGTGTTCCCGCAATATTTAGAGCAGCGTCATTTAAACGACATTGTGAAATAGAGTTTTGCTTTTAGAAATTGTCCAGAATTCAAAATTGCCAAAATCAAATTTTGAATACACCAAACTATTTTTACCATTCCAAGGACTTCACATGTACAAAATCAGGACAAATGGAGGTTTGACGCACTATCGTGTGTACCTTCAATTTCACCGTGTTAAACTACGTGTATCATTTGTCTTTTCTGGTGACCGTGTATTGTTCTGATGACGGTAGAGAATATTATGTTGGAATATTTTGAAACAGAGAACATCTATTAGCTCAACGACATGTCAATTGCACGTTTGTGCCACGCAAACACCACATCATTGCTAACTTATCAACACATTATTGTCAATTCATCATTACATTCGTACCGCATCATCGTCGCGTCATTGACACATCATCATCAGAACAATCCAATAGTGCCATGTGATTGACATGTCATCAGTTCATGCCCACATTATAGTTAAAGCGAAAAATTTTAAAAATATAAAAAATATTCAAAATTTAAAATTAATATTACGATTTACTCAAGATTTAATTATAATAATTTTAATTTTTTAATAAAAAAATATATAAAAAATAAAAAGAATAATATAACAATTTATAATATTTTTTTCACTTTTTACTATAAATCCAACTCTTCAAATAAGCATAATGTTAGAAATCTCAAAAAATTTATCAAAATTTCTATCAAATGTTTCACATAAATATGTGACCCACATAGGTGTGAGACCCATACAATGTGGATCACATATGAGTCACACACCATATTTAATAAAACTTTTAGTATAATTTTTGGCCTCTCTAACATTTGAAAAAAGTTTTAGAGCTTTAATTCTTGAGCTCCAAAGCCAGCTCTAATGAGCTGACAGTGGACCCCACCCATTATGATATGATATTTTGATCTTGGTTTATTTGTTTATTTTTTTTCCTCTTTATTATGCCATTAGTGCTCAATTAAAGTACCAAAATTAGTGCCATGAATCATTACTGCTAACATTTTTGCTCAAACAATGTAAATAGAAAAATCCTATTGTGTGAGTGAATATCCGATCACACTGCCAACTCAGTATTCAGCTGGAGAGCACTGGCAGAATAGATGGCACCTGTCTGACCTGCAACAAAAAGAGAAGATTCTGGCGGTGGTTCGTCCACCCTGGGGCACTCTGACGATCAAGTCAGTATATCTGTCAAAGATAATTAATAGTGCTAAACTCACTGTTCAGAATATAAATTGCATACCTTAGACCCATCGGATGTGCCTTTCTTTTATAGTTAACTCAATCCTAGTCCCCATAGAAGCCTAGCTTCAATGGACTTCTACTCAGTGCTTATCCTGGACTCTCCAAGAGATAAAGATAAACTCCCCAAGAGTGTTATCCTTATCCACACTAAAGTCCTTTCTTTTTCTAGGACTCTTGTGCCTTATCTGTTTATCTCGGATTCTGATATCTTCGGAGATAACCTCGGCCTTGCCGAGATAACCTCGGCGTCATGACCAGGACACGTGGCACCTCGGCTGACACGTTGGCGTCACCTTGGCCACGTGTTGGTACTTAGAAAATATATTCACACAACTGCCCCCTAGGTTCTATTACCTCGGCATTCTGAGGTGATGGAACCTATACTAGAACTTCCTGTCAATACATTGGTTTAAAGTCTCTCAGCCGAGATCATCATATAGGCCAACATGTCTCTTTAAGGTTAAAAATTTCCAAGATCTCCTTCACGCGTATGAGCTGTCATACAAAATAACTCAACCATTTCAGCCACGCGTCTTCCTTTTACTGGATCGTACTCCGTACGCGCTTGTAAGTCGTCTCACGCCTACATGTGCCGTTTAACGAATCCGTATTTCTAGGGTTATCAATTCCCTTCGGCCGCCTTTTCGCGTGTTTGACAAAATCAGTATCCTCTCTCTTTCGTCTCTTTACTTTTCACTTTCGTGTCTGAAGCTTTTTTCTCTTTCTATCTTTTCCCTTCAAGATCCTCCATTGCTCAAGCTTCCAAAGCTCTGCAACTTGTTCTGTCCATTTCCTCCGGCGAGGTTCTTGCCAATCTGTTCCGCTACCGCCGTTCTTCTGACTTCGGCGATCGCAACATCGGCTTCTTTTCTCTGGTAAGTCACCATTTCTCCTGGTTTTAGTTCTTGTTGTGCTCCAAGAAATTTTGCTTTATCATTAGTCGCCATTGCTGTTTTACTCAAATATTTGATTCATGAATCATGCATCTGAGCGTATTTATTTCACCATTTTGTTCTTTGCCCATGTCTTGAATACTTGCACTGCTCACAACTTTTCTGCAATTTTGCCACTGTTCTTGACCTTGTACCCTTCGTACTTACAATGTTCTTAATAGTCCATCTTTGTTCTTGATTCTGAAGCGCATTCTTGCTTTTCTGTGTTCCAGATTTCACGCCTTCAATCTTCGTTTCCATAGATCTAGGTTTGGGATTTGCTTGTAGAACCCACGATTATTAGGAAAAACTGAAACTATTTCCACAAATTCTTACCCAGCACATACTTTAGGTTTTTGCCGAAGTCCTAATAACCCTTTCTTAAAGCTCCCTTTTTCTGAAGTCCAGCTCTTCTAATTCAGGCCGTCGTTATGGGTATGTGGAAGCATAGGGTAGATACCCCAAGCAAATTAGAGCACTTTAGGCAGGAGTTTGACATACCGGTCGACGTTCATCTAAGGTTGGCTGGAGAGGATGACTATATCATGCCCACAGCTGATTCCATGCCCCTTCCTGTTATAGCTTTCATCGAGTGCGGACTTCGACTCCCACTCAATATCCTTTTTCGTGAGATCATTCACTACTATAAGTTGAACCCAATACAGCTTGCCATAAACTCCTACCGAGTTATTAATGGCATCATAGCCTTAACCAAACAAGAAAACATTAGGGTTACCTTAGCCGATATCCAGTTTTGCTATACCATGTATGGCCTCAAAAAAGATATGGACTACGTTTACTACCTCAAGCCGAGATCTATAGAGTACAAAATCGTAGCCGACCTCCCAAACTCCAACAAGGGAGCTGGAGACGATTACTTCATTACCTCGGGGAATTGGGAGTTCGCTCCAGATGAGGACCTCCATCTTTACCCTCTTCCTCGAACAGTTTTTGTAGAGGGCAATGGTAAGAGCCTTGTGTCCATATTAACTTGTTTGTTTTAAAATCTTCAATACTCTATTTGTTTCTAATGTCTGCTTTTCTTGCAGCTCTTCTTCAGCCACCAAAGGGCTTCCGTCAGTCTTTCTTTCCCAGCAAAGGCTTGAGAAAACTGTTGGATTTGCCAGTTCTCAAACGGAAGGCCCCTCTTCTACACAATTTCATTCATACCTACAAGTCAGCTCTTCCCCGACGTCGCCAAGAAGAAGAAAAAAAGCATTTCTCCGTCTTCCGCTACAACTCCTCAATCTGCCTCCTCATCTCAGACAGATCAAGGATCAACTTCTGACCTAGCAGATCAGCCATCAACTTTGACTCCATATCTAATCCCAATATCCCAGCGCCGTTGACGACGCCGAACAGTTTTTGCTGCTGAAATGGGCCGCCAAAAAATAGTTGCTAAGGATCTTTTGGCCGATATTCCTGATTCAGTTGATGCCCAATCAGCGCCAACCCAGCCAAAGCCGAAGACAAAAAGGATCGAGAAGGCTCAGCCAAAGGCAAAGGTGACTCAAATTGACACTGAAGATACTTTGCCAATCTCGAAATTAGCTTCGAGCGAGAGAACTACATCTGCTGCCGAGAAGAGGCCAGCCGAGGCCCAACCATCTGAATCCCTAAAATCAAAGAAGCCGAGGTCATCCTCTACAACCACATCAGGATCTTGAAAGCAGGATTCCCCCTAGGCTCCCCAAATCACACTGGAGGATAAGCCAGTTAGGGCTAGCAACAGCGCTGATGACATTAATGTCGGCGTTGCCCTTAGTACTGCTCTGCTTTTTCCCTGCGATCTCGACCGAAACGCTGAGTTGAGTGAATATGAAAACTATGCTCTGATGCTCCAGCGCTCTGTCCAAGTGAGTGTCTTTATTTGGTCATTTTTTTTTTCTTTCTTGTACTTAGAAAATTTTCTAATAACTTTTGTCTTGTTCGCTTTCAGGCCATCCAGCATGCTTATTCATTCTCAATACAATCCTTTGAGAATCAGAAAGAACTGGCCGATAAGAAGAGAGAAGTTGCCAGTCTGCAAAAGGCCAACAAAAGCTTACAATCAAAAATGAAAAAGTTAGAAAACTAGGCCGAGGCTGCCATCAAGGCCCAAAATGTCGCCGAAGAAAAAGCAGAATCCGCCGTGGCCATCAAGAAGGTCCTTGAGGCCGAAAAGAATGAGGCCGAGGAGAAAACGGCCCAGACCCAAAAAGAATTGTAAGAGGCCTTGGCCACGAAGGACGCCGAGCTCAAGGCAGCCGATGAAAAGGGCTATAATGAGGGGGTGGCCGATGTCATGGCGGACTATGAAAAGCAAGTAAAGCAGGCATGCAACAAGGGTTTCATCCTTGGTTGGATATCTCTTCTAAAAAAGCTTGAAGTCCTTGAGGACTCACCCCTTAGGAATGCCGACGTTATTCCTTTTCCATTCCCTCCAACTCCAAGTCAATCCGACGACGAATCTGAGTCTGATGAGGAGACCTTGGTGAGGAAATCAAAGAAGGCTGCTGGGACCAAGTCCCCTTCTCTGAATGAGCAAGTCCTGGACTTGACTCAAGATGAGGAGGGTGAGGAGGTTCCCAAAGATGCTACAGCTAAGAAGGCATCAGCCGACGTGATTCTTGCCAATAAGAGCCTTGATGAAACCCTTCAAGAAATTGATGCCGAGCTTGTGGCAGAAAAGGCTGCCGAGGTGTCTTCCCAGCAGTCGTCCGAACTTCAGACCCAACCATCTATTGTTGCCGAAGAGTCTTGACTTTGATGTCTTTTTTCTTTTGTATTTTGTACTTTGTTTTTCTTTTTGAAGCAATGTAAACTCTTTGCATCGCCGATGCACCTTTAATTCAACTCTTTTGTTTTGAATACTTGCATGTTTGCCTTATATGCTTCCATACTTAGAATATTTTGCATATCTTTAATATACATTTCAATCCTTGTGCAACCTTCTCGGGGTGACATACCTCGGTTATACAAACTGATGATTTACCTCGGCAAGTACGCAAGTACCTTTCTTGGCATAACCTTGGTTCCACCTTGTAAAAAAATTTTCATTAAATTTCAACAAGTGTTTAACTTCCGTCTAACTTCGACTTGTAAACTTGTCAAGTTTCAACAAGTGTTAATCATAATCTCGGTTTAACTTCAACTTGTAAACTTTTTAAGTTTCAACAAGTGTTAAACATAATCTCGGTTTAACTTCAACTTGTAAACTTTTTAAGTTTCAACAAGTGTTAAACATAATCTCAGTTTAACTTCAACTTGTAAACTTTTGAAACTAACTTCAACTTGTAAAATTTTTAAGTTTCAACAAGTGTTAGAACCACTTTCCAACTCTCTGCCCCCTAATGTGAACTTAAGTTCCACTTGGGTTCTCATTACGCATGTATTCTAGAAACATCGGCAAGTATCTTATCAGTCATAAATGTAGAAGAATTCTGCTAAAATTTTATTCATTACGTCGACAAAAAATAAGGAAAATCGAATGATAGAAAAATTTCAGATTACAAGTATTCCAGGGTCTTGGCAACTCTTTGCCCTCATTATCTTCAAGCCGACATGCCCCATTGCCCAATATCGAAGTGATTCTGTAGGGTCCTTCCCAATTTGGGCCAAGCTTGCCGTCCCTAGGATCCTTCTTGTTGCCGACGACTTTTCTCAAGACTAGGTCGCCGACTTGGAACTCCCTTGGGTTAACCCTTTTATTGTAAGCCTTGGCAAGCTGCTGCTAGTATGCTGCTTGCTGAATTGTAGCTCTCTCCCTTCTTTCTTCCAGTAGATCCAAGTCTCGGGCTAAGAGTATATCATTTGTTCCGTTCTCTATTCCTAGGTTCTGATCCCTAGGATAACAACCTCCAGTGGAATGACAACTTCTGTGCCATAAGCCATGGCAAAGGGGGATTCCCTTGTTGATCTTCTCGGTGTAGTCTGATATGCCCAGAGTACACTTGGCAGTTCATCCACCCATTTTCCCTTTACTGCTTGCAACCTCTTCTTAATCCCATCCAAGATGACTTTGTTAGATGCTTCTGCTTGTCTATTGCTTTGAGGAAAACTCAGGGTAGAAAAGTAATTCTTGATTTTGAACTTTGTACAAAAGCTCTTGATTAGCTTACTGTCAAATTGTATTCTGTTGTCAGCAATTATTGCTCTCGGAATCCCAAATCTAGTGATGATGTTCCTCCATATGAAGTTCTTCATGTTCACATCTCAGATCTTGGCTAGGGGCTCAGCTTCTATCCACTTGGTGAAGTAATCTGTTGCTACCAACAGGTACTTCTTTTGTCCAATTGCTTGGAGCAGTTGCCCAACGAGATCCATACCCCATTGGACAAACGGCCAAGGACTGGATACTGGGTTCAGGTCTGCTGCTGGTTGGTGTATCAGAGGTGCAAACCTTTGGCACTTTTCATACTTTTTCACATAGGCTTCTGTATCTCTCTGCATGTAGGGCCACCAATACCCCTACGTAATGGCCCTATGGGCAAGTGATCTGCCCCCTGCGTGGCTTCCACAAACTCCTTCATGTATTTCATACAAAAAATCTTCAACTTGTGAAGGATGTACACACCTCAAAAGGGGTCCAGTGAAAGATCTTCTATAGAGATATCCTTCCGCTGTCAGACTAAATCTTGCCGACTTCAATCTGATCTTGTATGCCTCTTTGTGGTCATCTGGCAGCTTCCCTTCCTTTAAGAATACTACAATTGCATCCATCCAGCTTGGTCTCATATCCACATACATTGCTTCATGCTCCGCGATCGATGGTTCAATGCTCGGGCCCGACAGGTGTTCGACCATTATCGTCCTTGTTTTTCCAGGTTGTATTGCACTAGCCAGATTGGCCAATGCATCGGCGTGACTGTTATCATCTCGGCTAACCTGATGTAGTCGGCAATTCTGAAACAAGGCCACTAACCTGTTGACTTCCTTTGCGTAGGTTGACATCCTTTTATCTCGGGCTACAAACTCGCCCGTTGTCTGGTTGACTATGAGCTGAGAGTCACAGAAGATTATCACTTCATCTGCTTCTGCTGCTATCGCCAGCTTTAGTCCTACAATCAATGCTTCATGCTCTGCTACATTGTTTGAGGCCTTGAACCCCAATCGAATGGACTGTTCCAATATCTCTCCATCTAGAGATACCAGTACTACTCCTGCCCATGCTCCTTGTCGATTTGAGCTCCCATCGACAAACAGTTGAAAGGAGTCACCGATGTAAATGCTGCAGGGTCTGAGCTTTTCCTTTTTCCTTTGTTCTGTTGCATTCAGCTGGGCTTCTCCTTGCTTGCTTGAACATCGTTCACCTCGGCTCAATGGAGCCCGATGTATAATGGATTCTGATGTGAACTCAGCCACGAAGTCGGCCAAAACTTGGCCTTTGATTGCTGTCCTGGGTCTGTATTTCAAGTCATACTGTTCCAAGGCCACTGCCCATCTGGCTATTCTTCCTGTCAGGTCTCCTTGTTGCAGCAAGGACTTCAAGGGGTGTTCAGTTAGCACCACAATTTTATGGGCCTGGAAGTAATGTTTCAGTTTCTTTGAAGCCATTACTAAAGCCAGTGCCAATTTCTCTAAGGGTAGATACCTTGTTTCTGCATCGGCCAGGATTTTGCTTACATAGTAAACAGCCATTTGCTCCCCTTTTTCTTCTCGGATTACCACTGCGCTTACTGCGTGTTCTGAGACTGCTAAGTACAAAAACAACTCCTCCCCAGGTTCTAGATTTGAAAGAATTGGAGCTGTGGTCAAATACTTCTTCAAGTCGATTAGGGCGACCTCGCATTCTTCTGTCCATAAAAAATCTGTGGCTTTCTTCACTAAGTTGAAGAAAGGTTTGCACTTGTCTGAGCTTCTACTTATGAACCTATTCAGGGCTGCGGCCCTTCCAGTCAACATTTGTACCTGTTTTGCCGACGTTGGGCTCTTCAATTTCAGGATGGCCTTAATCTGATCTGGGCTGGCCTCAATGCCCCTTCTAGTCACCAGGTATCCTAAAAACTTACCAGATCTCACTCCAAATGCACACTTCGCTGCATTGAGTCGGAGCCGATATGTTTTAAGGATGTCAAAGACTGCCTTCAGGTCAGCTTGATGACCTTTAGGTTCCTTGGTCTTCACGACCATGTCATCGATGTAAACTTCCACCGTTCTGCCAATCAGGTGTTTGAATATCTTGGTTACCAATCTTTGGTAAGTTGCTCCTGCATTTTTCAACCCAAAAGGCATCACTCTGTAGCAGTACAGACCTTTTGGGGTGATAAACGCAGTCTTCTCCTCATCTGGGGGATACATGGTTATCTGGTGGTATCCTTTATAGGCGTCTAGGAAGCTCATCCTTCCATGTCCCGAAGTGGCATCTACCAACTGGTCAATCTTGGGTAGAGGAAAACCGTCTTTGGGACAGGCCTTGTTTAGCCTGGTAAAGTCCATGCAGACCCTCCATTTACCATTCTTTTTCTTCACCACCACTGTGTTTGATAGCTATGTCGGGTAATTTACCTTTCGAATGGCCCTGGCCTCTAGAAGTCTGTCTACTTCCTCTTCCATTACTTCAACGTGTATCAACGTCGGTCTTCTTGCTCGTTGGATTACAGGTCTTGCCTATCTATCAATATTCAGTTTATGGCAAGTGACCTCGGGGTCAATGCAAGGCATCTCGTAAGGCGTCCAAGTAAACATCTCAATATTTGCTCTTAAGAAAGCTTCCAACTCTCTTTCTTCTTCTTCAGCTAAGCCCAAGCCGAAAAGAAAGAAGCGTTCTTCATCTCCCTCTTGGACGAGGATTTTCTTCAGTGCTTCTTCACTCTTCTCGGCTGGCTCCTTGCTGACATCCTCTAAGACCTCCACGTCTTCGTCTTCGATCTCTGCTTTCTCTGGTTCTCTTATGCTGCAGGTGGATTTCATTGCTGCCATGGAGCAATTCTTTGCCTGCAACTGATCTCCTCTGACCTCCTCAATCCTATGCTTTGTTGGGAACCGCAATAGTTGATGCAATGTTGAGGGAACAGCTCTCGTTGCATGCAACCATGGCCTTCCCAGGATGATATTGTAAGGGGAAGGCGTGTCGATTACGATGAACTCTGTCTTTTATCTTCTTGGTGCCAGCCTGCACCTCCAAGCTCGTCGTTCCCAGTGGCCATGTTGGCGTTCCATTGAACCCAACCATTGGGCGATTGGATTGCTCCATATCGTCTGGGTGAAGGCCAAGCTCCTTGTAACATCTGACGTACATGATGTCACAAAAGCCGCCTTGGTCGATTAAGATGCGTTTCACTTGGCATTCCCCAACCTAGAGGGATACTACCAAGGCATCGTTATGTGGATACTGTACCATCTCAAGGTCGGCTTCAGTGAAGGACACTACTAGTCCTTGGCACTCCTCTACCCGATGTCTCTTCTCCCCGACTTTGTAGACATGCTGCAGGTGTTTTACCTTCTGGGTCTCCCCCCGAATCTCATTTTCGCTGATCTTCGAGTGAATTACATTAATTACCCAAGGTCCTCCTGCTTGAGGTTGCTGTGCTGGGGGAGGTGGAGCTGCTGTTGCCTGAGGCAATCTTGCCTGTTCTTCCTTTGTCCTAGCCTAATCGATAAGGTCTCTCAGATGGCCTTGTCTCTCACCAAGTCTTCTAAGTGTGTTTTCAGGGCTCTACAACCTTGAGTCATGTGCCCATCTTCATTGTGGTAAGCACAATATCTGCCAAGGTTTCTTCCCATAAACTCTCCTGGTGCCCTTGCCGGTGCTCTGAAATAGGGTTGGTTCCGAACTTTGTCCAGGACTTTGTGGATTGGGATTCGAAACACAGTCGTAACTGCTTGTGTAGCCCTTAATCCTATCTCTTGCTTGCTGGATCTATTGTTACCTCGGCCTCGCTTCGGCGAGCCGTTTCCTTTTTCTTGCTTTGTCTCCTTAGTCCCCGATGTATCTTCCTCGGCTCTGGCATACTTCTCGATTCTAGCCATGAGCTCTTCCATGCTTTTTGGCAATGTCTTTGCCAAAGATTTTCGTAGTGGACAGTCGTCTTTTAGGCCGTTCTTGAAAGATACGACCGCCACCTCTTGATTACACTCTGGTATTTGGTTGAACACCTTATAATACCTTTTTGCATAGACCCTAAGGCCTTCATCCTTACTGATCTTCAGGGCCATTAATGCATCCACCCTTAATGGCTGCAGCTTGTTTGTCACGAACCTGGCCACGAACATCTCGGCCAGGCCTTCCCAGGTCTTCACGCTTCCCTTCGGTAGTTTGTGAAACCAATCTGATGCAATCTCCCCGAACGATGAGGGGAACACTTTGCAGAGCAACGGCTCGTTCCCACTATACAATGCCATTGAGTTCAAGTATAATCTAACGTGGAAGTTGGGGTCTGACTTACCATCGTATATTTGGAACCTTGGCACACTGAATCTCTTAGGCGCCTCAAATTTGTCCAATTCTACCGACAATGGTGTTCTCGGCTTAACAGGTGAAGTTACTTCGGCATTGATATTATGTTGTTTCCTCTTGAGGTAATCTCTCAAGTCTTCCTTGCTTCGCCCAGGAGCTCGGCTATCTCCCGACTTCAGTCTTTTTGGTATATTACTCTCAGCTTCGTTGTGGGCCTTTTTCGACCTTTCTCCATGAGTTGTGTCGAAGCACAGCTCTTGCCTTTGAACATGTCGATGTTCTTTGGGGTTTGCTTCTTTAGTTCGATGTGTCCTTCGTGACTCTTCTTTCCTCGACTCTCCTCGCCTGACCTCCCTAGAAGGCTGGTGAGAGTGTTTTTCGCTTCTGGTGTGCTGAGGGGCTATTGGGATTGGCTTTTGCCCTCCCTTCTGGGCATTGGCCGCTGGAATCGGTGTGTCCTG
Source organism: Camellia sinensis (assembly GCF_055761805.1). Classification (NCBI taxonomy): domain Eukaryota; kingdom Viridiplantae; phylum Streptophyta; class Magnoliopsida; order Ericales; family Theaceae; genus Camellia; species Camellia sinensis. The sequence continues at coordinate 108,903,764 of NC_138962.1, forward strand.
TAGCGGGTATGGTGGCTGCATGACATTACTTTGCATCATAAAGTTGACGACTGATTGCAGGTCTGCCAACTTGTTTGCCATCTCTTTCACCTCTTTGTCCCTCCGCAGGCATCTATCCTTCCATACTTGGAGGTCGTTCTCGTTGTAGTATTCGCTTTGATCTGGTTTCTTTGGCACGTCGCCATCCTGGCCGACGTCTTTCTTGCCGTGATTCTGGTTCTGAGTCTCCTCATTGTGACCATCTTCTTCCACGTTTGGGTCAACGTGTTTTCTACAGACGGCGCTGGTCATCTATTCTCCTTTCTTTCCCACAGACGGCGCCAAATTGTGTGAGTGAATATCCGATCACACTGCCAACCCAGTATTCAACTAGAGAGCACTGGCAGAATAGATGGCACCTGTCTGACCTGCAACAAAAAGAGAAGATTCCGGTAGTGGTTCGTCCACTCGGGGACACTCCGACGATCAAGTCAGTATATCTCTCAAAGATAATCAATAGTGCTAAACTCACTGTTCAAAATATAAATTGTGTACCTTAGACTCATCGGGGGTGCCTTTCTTTTATAGTTAACTCAATCTTAGTCCCCATAGAAGCCTAGCTTCAATGGATTTCTGCTCAGTGCTTATCCTGGACTTTCCAAGAGATAAAGATAAACTCCCTAAGAATGTTATCCTTATCCACACTAAAGTCCTTCCTCTTTCTAGGACTCTTGTGCTTTGTCTGTATATCTCGGATTTTGATATCTTCAAAGATAACCTCGGCGTCATGACCAGGACACGTGGCACCTCGGCTGACAAGTCGGCGTCACCTTGGCTACGTGTTGGTACTCAGAAAATATATCCCCACACCTATAAACCTCAAATAAATTATCAAATTTTTTATAAAATCCACACATCAAATAAATTATTAAATTTTTTTATCAAACCTCTCATGTGAGTTAAGACCCATATGTAGCCATCAATGTACACACTAGTGTACTAATAAATAATGTAGCATCATTTGTATGATTTTAAATATTTATAACTTGTATAATAAATAAGATCAATAATAATATCATAATACTAATTGATATACTAATATATACACTAATTGATATATATATACATATAACGTGACCAAAAAAAAAACAAATTGATAATTTATCAGATCCTTATCATAACTCACATAAATACAGTCAAACACCTTCAAACTGCACCGCAACTCACACTCACACTGCCACTGCCACTGCCACTGCCACTGCCACCGTCGCCGACACCAATCCATATCTCCATGGCTGACGACAACAACCGCCGCCCCCTCAAAATCATAGCCGGAGCAGACTCCTTCGGCTGCACCCTCAAGGACGCCCTCGTTTCCCACCTCCGCTCTCTCAACATCGACGTCGAAGATCTCCCCACCGACAAATACTACTCTGTCGGCGAAGAAATCGGCCGCCGCGTCTCCGCCGCCTCCACCACCACCACCGAGACACGCGGCCTCGTCGCCTGCGGCACCGGCGTCGGCGTCTCCATCTTCGCCAACAAATTCCCCGGCGTCTACGCCTCCACCTGCCTCACCGCCGGCGACGCCCAGAACACCCGCTCCATCAACAACTGCAACGTCCTTGCCGTCTCCGGCATGTCCACCTCCCCCGAATCCGCCATTGAAATCCTCGACACCTGGCTCAACACCCCCTTCAGATCTCCATGCCCTGCCTCCGATTCCAAACCCTGGCCCCCTGAAATCGATTCCTTTCTCGACAACTCAATCCCCGAAATGTCAAAAATCGGACCCAATTTCCCAACAACCGAATCAGACACCTGTGCAATCTGTTGCCTGACTAAGACCCGAGAGTTCACTCCGATTGAGGTAATGCCTGGTGGGTCGATGAAGATACTCAGAGAGACACCTACCTCGGCGATTGTGAGGTTCAAGGCTGGGAGTGTAGAGCCGGCTCATCACCACACGTTTGGGCATGATTTGGTGGTGCTGAAGGGTAGCAAGAGGGTGTGGAATTTGAGCAAGAAGGAGAATTATGATATGGGTGTTGGTGATTTCTTGTTTACGCCGGCTGGGGATGTGCATCGAGTGAAGTATTTTGAGGATACTGAGTTTTTCATCAAGTGGGATGGACATTGGGATCTTTTGTTGGATGAGGATATTGATACTGCCAATGCTGCTATTCAGAAGGAGATTTAGTTGGGTGGGTTGATGTGAAAATGGAGGTATGTTTGATTTGATTTTCACTTGTCTTTGAATAATGCTGGTGATGCGTTTTTTTCTGTATCAGTAATTCTGCTATGGTTCAGGTGTTATAGACGTATGCTTTTGTGTTATGAATGTTGGATACTTGATCTGTTGTTGAGTAAGGGTTTGCTTAGCTTTGTATATAATATATGTTGTTATGAATGAAGCTCTGCTTTTTTAGTTGTTGATAGAAGTGGCATAATTCAACCTGATTTGCTGATCTATTGAAACCAAGTGGGCTGTGTCTTTTTGGAGAAATGTGTGTTTTAGGTATGTTCAGCTGATCAGTATTGGTTACTTGGTATGGTTTTAATAACAGTATGCTGAGCTTTGTATATCATATTGTTGTTGCCTTCTTACTAAGCTGATAGAAGTGGCAGAATTTAAACTGACCTGCTGACAGATCAAAACCATTTGGAATCAAAACCATTTGGAATGTGAATAACTAGTTGTGGGCAAGGTTTTAAATAACTGTTGCAGCTACTGTAATGGTAATGATAGCGTTGATTTGGTTGCGGGGTATAACGGTCGCAGTGTAACAATGGTGGCAACCGGAGCCGTGAATTTGTCAATTCTTTGCACAACTTTAGGAAAATATACTAATATGCACGTATTTATTTCATAATCATATTTAGTGAGGTTCAAAATAATTTTTGATGTGTTTTGTTTAGTTTTTAAATATAATCTAATATATTTACCAATTTTTATACTAGTTTGAAGTTGTTACGGCGATTTTTCCTATTATTAGATGTATTTATTTTTCTTTACTTTACTAATTATTCTTATGGATAACTTCCCATTTGTTAAGGGGGGAAAAAAAAGTATGTTTAATATTAAAAATGATAGTCTGTCATAATACAAAATGTCAACATACTAATGTAAAAGTAAACTAAACTCATTTAATAGGAACTCAAGTCTTGAGAATTTGAAGATTGGATATTCAAAAATATAAATTTAAGATTTTTTCATAATTTCTATGTGTTTTTTTTGTGTGATTTTAACAACTAGAAAAAGGAAAAATGATAAAAAAAATAGCCATATATGCAAAATCTATCAAAAATAGAAGCGTAACGGTTGTAGCGGTTACGGTAGTGAATTTATGTCACACCGCTATAGCTACTGTAAGGGGTGGTGGTAACCACTGAAACCATTACGTAACGGCCACTTTTTAAAGCCGTGGTTGTGGGGAACAATTTGTTTTATGTCAGTTTGTGCAGTCACACCAACACTTATTTTGAATCAAGGGTGTCTGAGAATATAGCACTGAGATCTTTGCTTATATATGCTTAGTAAAATTGGCAAATTCAATCTGACTTGCTGACTCTTGAAAACCAAATGGACTTTCTTTTGTCAGAACTATAGCACTGAGATCTTTGCCTATAGATGCTTAGTAAAATTGGCAAATTCAATATGACTTTGCTGACTCTTGAAAACCAAATGGACTTTCTTTTGTCAAAACTATAGCACTGAGATCTTTGCCTATAAATGCTTAGTAAAATTGGCAAATTCAATCTGACTTGCTGACTCTTGAAAACCAAATAGACTTTCTTTTGTTAAAACTAGTTGTGGAGAAAGCTCTCTCTCTCTCTCTCCTTCCCTCCCTCCGTGCACATGTGCTCACATAAACGCAAAAGCAGTCTTGTGCCTTGTGCATGCCACCTTATTTTGAATCAATGGTGTCCGGAGTAGATATAATTTTGATTACTGATTAGCTTAGCTGTATGGAGTTTAGGCATGTCTATTTCACCACCTTCACGTTTTGATTCAATGTAGAATCTCTCCAGGATTTGTCTCCAAGAAAAAAAGAAGCCACCTCTGAGGGGTGCTCCCTTGCCTAGATTAGTTTTCTAAATAAATGTGGTTATGCTCTAAATAGTTTCTTGTGCCAGTTACCAGTAAGTTTGGGAGAGATCAGTTTTCTTCAAGATGTTAGGGTCATTCTGTGTAAGTCAAAAATCATACAGAATGTACAATTTTTGAGTTACAGTGGACAGGTTAATTGTTGAAAGACATCTCAATATCTCATGTTTTTCACACGTTTTCTCACGTATGTGACAACCTATTTGGGTATAATTGGTGATGTGAAGTGGATCCATGTAGTTGAAACCCACCGTATATGTTTAGTTGGGTAAGATTGTTGATTCCAATTGAGAACTTGTTCTTGTGCTACATTATTTTGTCTCATGCATGATGCAGAATTGTGGCGAACAAAAAGAAAACAAATTGTGTATTACATGATGGCCCCCCTAAATTCAATTTATCACTTAAAAAAAATTTGCGAAGTCTACAATGTACTAGAGTTGCCTTACAAAATTTGATGACTCATATTATGTTGGGGGATTTGGTGATAGACCCCTCATCATCTAACTTGTCCTTCAAAAGGGCAAGAATTATATATATCATTTCAAAACCCTCTATTATTTTAAAACTTGTTTCTTTTATTATAATACCCTCATATATATATATATTAGATTTGTGTTCTTTTGCTCTCTCTCATCTCGTTCTCGATGATCTCTATCTCTACCGATGCTACCACCTCTCACCAAAGAATTCTTTCTCCACTGTCTTCATCACCACTGTCGCTTGTCATGTCCATGACCTTATATCTAAGATCATTTACAATCATTGTCGTCGGAAAATGACGACTCACGATAGTTTGTGAATCTCATATTTGAAATCTTTCACTCTCTCTTTTTCTGGTTCTGATGGTTTGTACTCTCTCTATGTGTGTGTATGTGTGTCACTCATCATTTATGCTCTCTTTCACTCTCTCTTTTCTTCTTCTCATGCTGCTATGTTTTTGAACTTTGTCTCCCTATCTCTTCTTCCTCTTCTCATGATGCTTTGTTCTTTGAAAAGTAAAATTTTACTCTGGTTCATGACACAACCCTCTCTTGTAAATCCATCATCGCAACATGTTTTTACTCTAAATCAGAGTAAATTTTACTATGATTCAAAGTAAAATTTTACTGTTATTAAACAAATTAGCAAACAAACTTTATTTTCATTAACCAGAGTAAAATTTTACTATTACAAAAAATAGAGTACATACTAAATGAACTGACCAGAATCGAATTTTACTTTTAGATCTATGAACAAACAAACAAAAAACTATCGTTTATAGAGATTTGATTCCTTTGTTATTTGATTGTTCGTTGAAACATGAGCTCTCTTTGGTAATCAACGACTTCGTGAATACAAATTTGGAGATCGTTGGAGAATGTGTAATACATATTCAGAGATTGACAACGAATCTGTGCTAGGGTTCCTGCAACTTGGAGAATAGATTTGAGATCGTCGAGTGTAATACAGATTGGAGATTGTTGACTTCGTTGTTGATACAAATTTTCAAATATGTGATATATATATATATATATATGCAAGGGCAATATTGTCTAGAGAAAAAAAAGAAAATTTTAGTCTATCCTTACGGGAAATTCTATATCCACACATCTACTTGCCTTAATGCATATCTTTTCTCAATGCACACACTTAATAATTGGATTATTAATTTTTGTTCTCATTCCATACACCAATTATTACATTCACACCCTTAACTCATATCTTATATACACACTACCTCGCCCCTCTTTCCACATACCTATTCAAAATTGAAGAGTTAACGGTCTGCCCTATTTCGGTTCACAGTGAAGAAAACTCCGTTGAAGAGATTGAAGACCTAAGACCCTCTATTGAACAACCTCCATTGACAATAACTCCATTGAAGACCCTCCTCCTCCATTTGACACTAGTTCTGAAACCTGTTGAAGGGAATTATTACTTTGTTTCGATTTTGTTAGGTAACTATTACTTTGTTTTGATTTTGTTATCGCATTTGGTATCATTTCGTTTTCTCTGTCGAGTGTATTGACAAATTAAAATAAACCCTCGTTTTTTCCTTCCGAAATTCATCTTTTAATTCGACACTTGGTTTCTGAAATAGATTGAGTTTTTCAACATTATAATTCCAAAATATATTGATTTGTTCGACACTGTAGTTTCGAATAAAATAGAATATTTCAGCATTGGTTTTTCGAATTAATCACAATAATAATAATAATAATAATAATAATAATAATAATAATAATAATAATAATAATAATAATAATAATAATCTACATGAAAAAACTAACATTTTCATTATTGCTTTTGTTTTCACCAGGCATATTTTTACTTGATTTTGAACTTCCATTGGTTTGTAACTCTTCTATAACAAAATCAAGAATAATTATGGAACTAATGAGAAAACGATAAATAATGGAGTATAAACTTAGAGAGTAAAGCAATATGAGAGTTGTTATGAAAGTATTGCTTTGCAAGCAATAGAGAAGTATAAAGTGTGTAACAAGTAAAGTTAGAAACAATTAAAGAAGTGACAAATAATGAAGAAATTAGGATTTAGTTTTTTTTTTTTTACTCAAAAGATGTAGACTGAGATTTTTTATTTTTGTTTTTAAAATATGTGTACAGAGAATATTTGGATATAATATTGTGGGCGTTGGTGGATGTCCATTATAGTCATTTTAATTTAGGATATAATTGTCATTAAAATAATATTTTATTAAGTGTGTAAACTGAGATAACTAGGTGTGTGAGAATAGAATTTTTCCTGTCCTTACTCAGCTATGCACCTCCTCTTTAGGAGATTTATGAAGCAAAATAACTTAGGTTGTTCTTCACTCAAAACAAAGGCCCAATAAGGGAGTTTTCACCAAAAACCCTATAACGTTCCCATAAACATTTACAATAATGTTATAATAATTATATTTTCTTACCATGTTTTGTTTACCATTTTATATGTCAATATTACAATAGTATCAAGCATGAGTGGTTAACATTAGGGATGTGAAATCGAACCGCAACTCACCCGAAACTCGCTTGCACCTTGGCTAAGCCGGACTAAGCCTAAGCCCAACCTGAGGTCCTGTGCCCTCTATTTTGAAGCACGGCCAGGCCCGTTTGGCCTGGTCCGCTGACCGCTCCAAGGCCCGCTCGAGGCCCAATGTCTTTTTTTGTCTATTTCGATGGAAATTTTTTTTGAAAAAAGTCAAGGGTTGCCCAAGCTCGAGGCCCAAGTACCCCTTGGGCCTGGACTTAGATTTTTCGCAAATGTGCCTACTTGGGCCAACCCAAAATTTGACTGGAGCCTGTGAGGGCTGACTTTGGGCCGGGCCGAGCCAAATTTACACCCTTAATTAACATAATAAATAAATTATGATAAAAAAATATAATCATCCTAACATTATTGAAAATTTTAATCTGGCCTAGGTTAAAAGCTTTATAGCAATCACATGTTTTTGTAATAAACAAATAATATAATTTATTTAATTGGTATGAAATCATATTAAAAAAAATAATTACTAACTATTAAATTTTTAGGGAAAGAATATAGTCTACTTGTTAGTTTTTATACTTTATTTAATGGAATCCGTAGTAAAACTTTATGGACCTAAGAATATTAACCTCCTCACTGTTTATATTTATATCTTTAGATTTTGACCTCCTCAACGATACAATTTGTACAAATAATATTTAATTGAGATAATTATCTTATAATTTTATTGGTCCAATTAGTCTCTATTGAGTAATATTTATTAATTATTTAATCAAATAAAATTCTAGCCGATCCATCAACGGCTCAACAAATTTTTCCTATGGCTTCTCTTTGGCAATCTAGCCACCCCACCGAAGAAATCTTGACTCCACCCCGATTAGTATGGGAAAATCATCTTCGAAGAAGAACAAACTTTTAATAATTTCGACAATCAATTTTCATTAGATGGAGGAGCACAAATCCAGTGGTCCAGGCTTCGAGGGCCTCCTGAGATCCTTTTCGGTAGGCCAGAAAGTCCCAAGGCTGGGGTTGTAAGAAGGTTTGCCAAGATTGTGCCGAAGTGGTAATGGGCAAGACTTGGGATGTGCCAAATAGAATGCTGATCAATGCATTATTGGGGGAGATTGGAGATACAAGCATCTCAAAGTTTCAAAATCAGGGTTGAAAGATATCGAGGGAGGTTGGAGATAAAAACATCTCAAAGTTTCAGAATCAGGGTCAAAAGAAATCAAGGTGGAGTTTCCAATGTAGAGGGACTCGTCGCTGTGTCCATGGCGGATGAGTGCCCCACGGGTAGCAGTGACCTAGGCTAATTTTTATTTTTAAAAATTTTAAAAAGTTTATAATTAATTTTTTCTGGATTTATTTGTTATTTTTTAAATTTAAAATTTAAAATTTTTATTTTTATTTTTATTTTTTAGTTTTTGGACCCCCTCCTAGACTAGAAAGAAAAGTAAAATTTTGACACAAATCTTAAAAAAAAATCACTGAAGACCCAAATAGAGACACCACTTAAATGACCCAAGATTCAAGATTCTAAATGACCCCAGATTCTAATTAAGGGCACATAGTGAAGCACAACATGGCATGCCCTAACAGTTCAAATTATTGCTTGAAGCTTACTTCTGAAGAGAAAAGTGAACCATATGGCATTTCCTACCAGTTCTAAAGAAACATGCATGGTATATAGCTGGTTCAGCTGGAGGTTGAGTTGTTGAGTGATAGAAATAAAAAAAACAACAAAAAGATAGGTACCCATGAATGCTTATGATTGGCATTTAATTGCATGATGCAACAACTGATGTTCTACAGTTACATGTAATTCCAGTTAAATTACATACATGGTGATGAATATACATACGTATTCCCGTCACAGCTGCCTTCTAACTCAGCAATTTGAGGCAATGCTTGCACGGTGGTCTATGAATGAAAATTGCAATGCATTAGACAAGACTCAACTCGTCAGTCAAAGAAGCAGCTTCAGTAAGGACTTGGGATTCAATCTTCTTCCGTAATGCCACCAATTCCTCCCCACCATCACATATATAGGCTGAGGCTTGTCTCCCAGATAGGGTAGCACCTTCCATGCTGTCTATGTAATCCTGCAGAGCAAGGCCGAGAGGAGCAAAATAAAATAAGAAGCTATATTCTACAAGAATCATCCTGGCTAGCAAATCATCCCTGTAGATCTTGCTAAACTAAAACTGAAACCTTTCCTTGTGAAAATACTACGGATATTTCACAAAAGACATGATTAGAACCATCACCAACATATGATCTACCATAACATTAACAAATACAGTGCTGTGTGGTTTCCTTGAGAAAATTTCATCACAAGCCCGAGCACAAATATGACTGATTACAAAGCATGATGAATAATTTTCGCTATAGATTAATCATTCAACATCCATCAATATCATTTTTGTTTATCAAATTATCATGCACAGGCTGGGTATGTAATAATCAATCATGGTAACCACAGAGAGAGAGAGAGAGCAACCATCACCTGCTTTGTATATGAACCAGCAAGGAAGAAATTTTTCACAGGGGTCTTCTGATCAGGTCTAAATGGATCTTTACCAGGCCCCTCACGATATAACGATTGCCCAATCTTGACTACAGATGACCAAGTAACGTCCAAACCTTGGGAAGATGGGAATAAAGCCAACACCTGATGTGAAAATGTACCATATTATAACAAGAAACATGACTTTGAAATATGTGCAACTATCCTTGGCTTAAATTGGTTTTCTGTAAATTTCATGATACCAAGATTGGCTTGTCTGTTGTCAATCAAAAACTTTCATGTTTGGTGTGGACATCTCATGCATTAGCATGCTATAAATTCACAAAATCAGCTGAATTTGTTTACGCCTTTACCATATTATTACTATTAGTAATAGTAGTAGTATAATTACTATAATACCCTTTATTTTACTTTACATGTTTTAACTGAAAAGAACCTCATTTTGTGCAAGAGCATGTGTGTTAGTCTATGAAGCACGGACACCTCTCCGAGGGCTCCATACCAGTGCCGGACACGCGGTGGACACGTGTTCGACACGCAGCAGAGAGTGTCCCATTTTTTTTTTTTTAATTTTTTTACATCCGGACACGTTCAGGACACGTTATAGACACGTTCGGACACGTACGGGGGTAATTTCACAATTTACTAAATTTTTTTGGGGTCGATTTGTAAATAAGGAAAAACATATCAAAATTTGCCCTAATCTACTTCGAATGTAGTTCAAATAAAAGAGAAACAACAGAGAAATGGTGAGAAAGAGAGGACCTGACTTCGTCGTTCGTCTTCTCTTCTCGTCGATCGTCGCTCCTCGTCGGTCGTTAGTCGTCTCTTGCCCTTCGTCGTTAAGGTACACCTCTTCTTCTTCGATCTTCGATCTCCCTCAATCGCTCTCTCTCTCTCTCTCTCAGCCTGTCTTCTTTTCTCAGTCGATCTCTGTCTCCTCTGTCTTCTCTCTCTCGCCCCCTTCTTTTATTTTGATTTTTTTTTCTTTTATTCTGATTTTAATTTAATTTTTTCTTTTCTTTTATTTTTTTCTTTTATTTTATTTTTTCTTTTCTTTTCTTTTATTTTTTCTTTTATATTTTGATTTTATTTTTTCTTTTCTATTACTTGAGTATATAATTTTAATAATGCATGTTTATTAATTTTATTATAGGAACCAATTTTTAATTCTGAAACAATGCTACGGGTGGTTAATAGTGTTATTTTATTAACTTTAATAGTGTTATTTTGTATATTTTATTACATGTTAATGATTTTTTTATAATTTTATGACATATAATAAATAAAATTAATTATATATATTGAACGTGTCCCCAGCGTATCGTGTCCCTTATTTTTTGAAAATTTGTGTTTTCGCGTGTCCGTGTCGTGTCGCTTGTCCGTGCTTCATAGGTGTTAGTGTTTCCAAGAAAGCAGTTTTTGTAGAATAGACATGGACAGGCAGCACAACATGGACATACTGTGCCTGGGACACGTTAAAATTTATATTTTAAAAATTCATTATACGCTAAATATATGAATAATTTATTCAAAAGTAATAAAAATAAAATTTAAAAAAAAAAAAAAAAAAAGCAAGATAACACTACTTAAAATTAAAAGGACATATATTTCATACCTTAAATATCAAAATATTATTCCCGTAATATCATACTAAAGAATGAAAACAATTGTAGAATATTGAAAAGCACATAATGTATTCATCTCACAAATATTTCAAAACATATTTAGAGTGCACAAGTGGCATTTCAAAGAATGTAGAACATCGTTTCTATGAACAGATTGTTTTAAAGTCCCGAAATTGTGACTTTTCAAATCACTTTTTACTTTCTCTTCTCTCTCTTACTTTTCCAAAATCACCATTGTTGAGCCTCTCACTCTAGACTCTACCTTCTCTCTAGGTTTTGATCTAGTAGGAGTGATTTACTCACCTTTGGCCTTTACAAAAAAGTTGTTGATCGTCGAGGGCTTCATTTTAATCTGAAAATCTCGGGTTTTGGAGCACGTTGGGTTTTGTCGTCTTCTCCTTTGGAACTCCGAATTTGAGGTAGGGATATCCTACTCCTCTCTATGGGTTTTGTCTTTAAATTTTGGTATTTTGAGATGTTGGGCTTGGTTTGGTAATTTTGTGAAAGTTTGGGACTTTTGTGTAATTTTACAAAAGTTGGGGTTTTATTCATAATAAACCTAGATGCATGTTTGGCATGAAAAGAATGGAATGATTGTTGAATCATTGATGAAAATGGGACCTAAGGGTTGAAATAGTAATTATGGAAAATGGCCTAATTACATTGTTTAATTAATTGGGATAATTAATTGGTGAGAAATGAGGAAATGAAATGTTGATTGAATATCCATTTGTGCATTTATTTTCTGTTTTAGAAATAACTGCTTTGGGCTATCGGTGGAGGATAGTCGAGATTGTTGTAGACAATGCATGATGATTAGGTAAACGGAAACTAATCAATGGAATGTGTCATGGAACTTGACGGTTGATAGAATACATTAATTGTGTGTATTGTGTGATTGTATATAGAACCAATGTGTTTATATACGTTATGTGTAGAGGAGGAGATAGGGGATGTACTCCGCGGTTTAGGGGAAGATAGGGGATGTACCTCTAAACCGGATAGGTATTGGGAGGAGATAGGGGATGAACTCCGTAGACACAGCTCATATGCTTGTCTAGAGAAGTGAAGATAGAGCTCATATGCTTATCTTTGTGAAGTGTGGATACAGCTTGTATGCTTATCTGTGGATATTGTTGTTATACATATCTGTTGAGAATGTGGATATAGTTTTTATACTTATCTGAATGTGAGATATAGTTTTTATACATATCTGTGGAAATGATGATAGAGCTAGCATGCTTATCTGTTGTTAAAGGGAAAATGAAAAGTAATTGAGACTTGTAAGTCGTTGACATAAATATGTTATTTATGTGATTGTATCAGTGTTGACCAACTATCAATTGCTAATGTTTTAGTCATTGTCTATGGTTGGTTTAGTGTATTTCTACTGGGCTGTGGCTCACCCTATATGGGAACATCATTTTCAGGTGCAGGAAGCATGCCACCTCCAAGGACATAGCTGGGAGGCTAGTGGCAGACATACTTTTGTCGCTTAACTTTTGATGTATTACATGTAACTTCAAGCCTAGGGCTTAATGTGTAAACGAGTTAGTACTCTTTTGTTGTAACCAAGTGTTAACTTGGAAAGCTGTAAGCCTGTAGGGCATTTTGTTATGATGTTAACATGTAATATTTATGTAATGGAGCTCTAATGAATAAAGGAATATGGTTGGTTTATATGTAAATGCATGTCTTATCTGATGGGTCTAATGTTACTTTCTGAGGGCGTTACAGTGGTGAAAATGAATAGGATTAGTGAGATATGTGATATTGCTATCTGGTTTGGACTTCTGGTGTAAATAACAATGGCTATTAAGGATAATAATTCTTATTGGAAGGGTCATGAACTATTGAATAAAACTCATTTATTCTCTGTATAGGCACTTCAAATCTGACACGTGTACTTTACTTGAGATCCATTAGTTCATTCAGATTTCACGTCCTGAAGTTTTGAAGACTTCACATGATTCAAGACTCTTGGTGGGTAAGGTTTTAGTAGCTTAAACTCCATGGAATTAGTTTTAGTTCATATGATGATATGTGTTGATTCTTGTTTTAGTTTACTGCTTATTCTTAGCCTGATATACATCTATGTTCTTTTGTATTTTTGTTCCCTTCTCTTTTTCACCGGAGGTACTAAGAGCTGGTGGTACTTCTATATTAGCCAAACAAGTGAAAGAGTGCTTTTGCTTGATCTTTCATTATATTAGAAATCAATGCATGTGTTATATAAGGACCTCGCAGATTGCACATATAAGTTGCTTTTATTTTATCCCAAAATACTTGCAAGAATATGTTTGTCACACCAGTTTAATTATTCCATGGCATCTCTACTATTTAACCTTTTCATAAATTTCCTGAAATCTTGGGTGTAATATGCTTGCATATCACTGTGTTACAATCAAACCAAGTTGCATTTCAGTAGGGGTTTGGTATTACTCTCTCTTTTTTTGTTTGCAGACAGAGGTGGGTTGGGTGGTGATGATCAGTGGTAACATGAAAGGTACTAGCACTTGGTTTCTTCCAAAAAAAAAGGTGGTAAGAGGTGTTCCTTAAATGACACTTACCTGTTTTGTAACTCTTTTTATGATTTCATCATTTGGTAATGGCATGTAGGGATCACCAGGTGTAAGCACGCATCTGAAAGCAAAAAATTAAGGGCAGAAAACTTTTAGTAAGAAAGAATATGAATATGACAACACAATTAACATAGAAGTGGAAAGAGAGAATTATTCTGGAATATATTCATGATGCAAGGTAGAGTAAGTCGTAACTTCAGATTAAATTTTTTACAAAGTCTGAATGAGTTTAATAGCATAGTACATAATCAGAATCAAATGATGATACCGGAAGTCTCAAGGTATGAAACCAAGTATATAAATCAGATTGAGATCAACATGCAGAATGCTGGAGAAGCCAAAAACACCTTCATTTATTAGAACACAGAGTGTTTAAAATATACATCCAGATCCATTTCCTAACAATAGTTTGCATTTCTATAAGCTCATTTTTCTGATTAAATGAGCCACAATTGCTCCAGGGAATAAATCAACTTCCAGAATTGATCACACGTACCATGTACTAGTTGCATGCAGTCCTAGCAAATGAAATCTTCATCATGAATGATCTAGTAACTTGGATAATATTGTCATGAGCAAGATAGGCCAATATATATTGTATATAAAGAGAGACAGAAATAGGATGGTCGCAAAGATTCTGGTTTTGAATTACAGACAAATAAAAGGCTATTCAACTATTTCATTCAGCAGATGTATCTTGTGGTTAATCGGCATTATCTTTCTCTACAGAAATAACAACAATTAATAATAATGACAACAGTACTATTATAAAACAAAACGAAGAGAATTTTTCTTACTGGAGCAATGAGCCTTGTCCCTCGAGGTAATAGTCTTCAGGTGATGAGAGTGCAAGGTCTGCAAAGCATGAGAAATCTGCATCTGGGGTATAAAGGAGATTATCCAACCCTGCAGCTTGCCTTAGTTGCCTAACATTTACAAAGTGGAAAATTTACTTAAAAATACAAGCAAACGGTAATTTGTTTTCCGTAGTCATGATAAGCAAAGTATATTTTATTCCTAGATCCCAAAGGAATCCACTTTCACAAACCAATAACTTCAATACATGAGAGGATCACCTTGAACGTTCTAAATCCTGTAACTCTGTGACCCAGCCGTTGTATCTGAGTTGCACTGTGACCACAGGCACACCAACTAGTTCATAAATATTATCAAAGAATTCCCACTCCCTCCATGTGGGTGGAACTAATCTTTTAATTCCAGGGACATCACATGCTGCCACCAAGTGGAGTAGTTTAGTATCTAGTAAGGACATAAATAGTGAGAATATAAACATATGGAAGGAAAGCCAACAACAAACCTGCAACATAAGCATCAGCTTTCACAATTTTCTTTTGAGTAGCCTGAAAGTTTAAAAGAAAAAAGTATTAAGCATCAATCATTTAAACAGATGACCAAAAACCAGAACGTCTGCTTACATATGAGTAAAGGTCAAATTGTTGAATCCAAGAAGTTAGATCAACATCCACTTACTATTCATTGTGGTTCCCTAATTCAATCATATTATTGATTTTTTTCCCATTTTAAAAACATTTGTTCGCTTCAAGCTCAAAATTATAGAAAGTTAATACTACATGGTTTGGATCATTTTTGAGGTAGACTAAGGAATTCTCACTAATTTCACAAAGCTACATTCAAGTAACTATGGTTTCCTTTCTTTCCCACTTATTGTGTATCAAATTATCAAAAAAAGAACCGCCTTTAAAACAAGTATATAAAGATGAATAAAAAATTAAATTATGAAGATTCCATAGTTCAAATCTTTCTGAGGATGAACTATTACTTTCAAAAAAATTTTAACCACAATAGTAACAGAAAAATTCATGAGATTTCTTAATGGCTTTGACATGGATTTATGTAGTTGAAATAAAAATGCATAATACTTCAAATTGTACAAGCATGTGTTAGAAAAACGTAGGAGACTGAACTGCAATCCAGAGTCATGTAAGATATCACAGGAATTCAACTGGTTGACTTGCAAAATCCAGACACTCGGTAACAATAAGCTTGATTCCACATATTCTGCTTAAATAAATATGGATTTAAAGGCAGTAAAATTTTAAAAGGAGGAAAATGGGAGTAATTAAGCTTACTTTTGACATGGCAATTCCCGTCACGTATGTCTCTCCATCAGTAGATCTGTCGTAAAGTATCTCTCTACATCCCCACCTGAGATGGAACCTGTTGTAGCAAAAAGTATTTTCCAGGTGAGAAATCAGCAATTCTTTGTGAAGACAAACAACCTTAAATGTTATCACATCATGGTCATGTTAAATTTACATAGTCACACCTCCCCCCTTTGTCTGTGATATACTTTTTGATTGGGCCACTTAAATAAATGTCGGGGGAACCTTTAAGCATGCGCAATAAGGAAGCTTCTGTTTTTGTGGCAAACAATCCAAATATAGTGAGCATACAACGGGCGCTGATATTATCACAATCAATAAACCCAAGAGCATAAGCAACAGGATCCCACATTCTCTGGATACTTGCACGTGTGCCACCTTTGGACAAGAACCAATCAGAGAAGCTTATCTGTGTAGTGAAAAAAATTTCATTAACAGGCAGTCAAGATAAGAAATGTTCTCCACATGAAAACTGATTTAGTTCCTTTGGAAACTAGGAGTGGCAACCAAATGCACTAGACAGTAAAAAATCATTCTTACACTATCCAGATTCCGTATGTCCCTCATTGCTCCATCTGGATCAACAAGAGCCCGCACAACAGGACTTAAGGCAAGAGCCAAAGCATTTCTTGCTTTGTCATAAGGCTGCAGTTGAACAATATGAAGTGGAAAGAACATTAATGGAGAGCAAAAGTAGGCATTGTTTGCTTCAACTATTTGAATAAATCCACGAGAAACTTTATTTTCCTTTTTTCCCTTTTGCTTTTCAATCCAAGCACAAAATTAATATCATGTTTGGTAGACTAAGTGTTAGTATGGGATAGCAGTCATCAAAGGATCTCTTTCAGGCTGATTATCATAACCTTTTCATGAAAAAAGATTAGTGAAGAAGTGGTGCATCCCAGTTGCAGACCATGATCAAAGTTAACAAATTTAAGAATAAAGTTGGAGTCCAAGAAGCAGATAGGCAAGAATTTGATTTATTTCTGTAAGTTATAAAGTTTGAAGGCATTTAGTCACGTTTTTATGTTCCCAAGGCAATTTGTTAAAACTAGTAGAAGGCCTATTTTGGTAACTTTAGTTGTAATTTTGTTTAGGCATTATAAGAATGTTAAAGTTTATGGCTTTAATTTCAGTTTTTAGAGTTCTATTCAGAGATTCCTGAAAGAAGAAATGGCCATTTAGGGCTTTCTCTTCGCCTGTTGCCACTGCTTCTTGTTTCTGTGCATTAATCTAGTCTTTTTCTTTCATTTTTCAGTATCAAGATGTGTGTTCAAGGTTTCTAAGGATTTTAATTACAAAGGAAAGCAAATATAGCCAATGCTCTTTTGGGGCTGTGAACATTACTAATGACCAGATTGGGTGCTGGTTGGTGCTGCTAGGGTTGAACTATTGATGATGGAAAATGATTGGGCTTGTCTTTCATACTGGTAGTTTGCTGGAGGCAAGAGTAGTTGAATTTCTGGATGAAGACTATTTAGAATGCCAGACAGAAGGCTTATAGAGGGTTGATAATGGTTAAAACTGATGTTTTTTTTTTTGGTTGTTGTTGCAGATAACCAAAGAAAAGAAAGAGAATTAGAAGAGAAGGGGGGAAGAGTCTAGGCATCGCACCATAAAATTTGAAAAAAAAAAAAAAATGGCACAAAATGTTGGAAATGTTTATAGAACTTGTTCTCTAAAGAATTGCAAGCTAATTCAATTAGTAAATCTTAACCATAGACTATTATTTAAAAACTTAAAAGACTCTTTCCATTAAAACCCATATTAACCTATAAACTTTTCCTTTCTTCCTCCCCACCCATAAATAAGTAAAGGCACACACCCACGCCCCAAACAGAACATAAACTCTACACACCTCCCTTTTGAGATGGCAAGAGACATGCTCAAGTTAATAGCTTGTGGTCATGAACAAAAGATGCATTATGACAATTTGACCCAAATCATGACCCATGGGCAACTACTACTCCTGAATCCTAAAATATTAAAAGCATATATACACAACTGAACAGAAGCTTATTAAATTAAGAAAGAAAATAAAATATGACTTAGGGTGACTCAAAGTTAATAACGCAAAGTCATCAATGGGCCCAGCTTCTAATGCAAACAATTTCCAATATCCCCTCTTCTTCAGATTTGTTCTTCAACATCTTATTATGAACTGCATGAAAAACATGGCTTGTCCAACGCTAAACATGGGGTTCTCGCATGGATGGGCTCTACACAAATAAATTGGAATAACATTCAAGATTCAGTTTAATAGGAAACTATAATAGTAGACATTACCTTGAGCTGATTTGTAGACAAAAAAGCACGAATTCCATGCAATGGTGCTCCAATTGGAAACCTAAAATCCAGTTCTGCAGCAGGAAACTAAGTCATATATGCAACACCAAAACCAATGATTAATGTAATTAATATACCACACAAGTTTGGCTATGGCCAAAACAAATGGTTTCAAATCAGTCTTTCAAGTAAGAATTACGTCATACCACCAATTTCACCCCCTTTGTTTACAAAAGTATGAGTATGATCCTTCACAAGCAGATTTTTATCAGCACCAACCTAGGTCAAAGTAGAGATCCAAGAAAAACAATCAGAGACCATTGTCTTGAGAAGATTATGTAACTAAACTACAATTTCATATAGTTAATTCTCAGAAAGCAAAAGGGTTTTTTCTAAAGAAAATTCATGGAGCCGGCTTAGTGCAAATGCATCAACAGTTATCAATCCACAAATCAACTACAATGAAATAACTTAAACATCCAACATTTCAAACATGCATAGGGAAGTTTGAGATTAATCACATAGAAAAAAGCAAAATCACCTAGTTACCACCATTATTATACGAAATCGCACCAACACAACTAATGGTGTAGAGCTTGATATAATCCACATATAGGGTCATAAGAGCCTTTTATCATATATTGGAAATAAATAAGGGGTCCAAGTTTTGCACACTCAGGTCCATTAGCAGAGTTAAGGAACTAACAAGTTAAGTACATGCCTGAGTTTATTCTGAGCAGTCCTGCCAATAGCAGATACACTAAACTGCATACAAAAGGGTCTATCTAAAGGCTATGTAGTCCAAACTCAAGCTATGAGACGAACTAACCAAATGCAGAGCCATATTCTTCCATTCTATATTCAAAAGCGAGCCCATAATTGTGTAGGCACATTGGGAGTGCATTGAAGGCATTAGTAGGTCATGAAGATGTATGAGCAATACATCATTGGCACAAGTACATCAGTACAGAAGCTTCTTGGCATCCTAAGCCAATTAATCCTCTAGATTTCAGCGTTAATTCACCCATCATTTCAATATCTTATTATATGTAAAGCAACTACAACAATGAATATTTCTTACCAACAGATAAGATTTAGTTCCTCGCTCATTATCATAAACAGATGTCATACAACAATCAAAAGCACAAAAAATCGAAACATTTTGTACCATAGCTAAATTATTAGGACATAGATATTTGATCCTACAAGCATCCCAAAAGGCACTGTTATATCAGTTATTACCACAAAAGATCAATGGATCAAATATTCTAGAATATGGATGGTCCTTGTTTCACATATCATGCTTTATGATCATGAAAATATTCTTTATTTGCAGCTTAAAAGCTATGGGGCATAAAGAATACAAGAAATGAAATTAACATTAAAATCTAAAATATCAATAAATAACTTTGTGAAAACAAGCATGTGGTCTTCACCTTTTTCATCAATCGAAAAAGATTATTGTAACAACCAAAGAAAACATGAAGTCCCATTTCAATGTGATTTCCACGTTTATCAACAAAAGAACCGACTTTTCCGCCAATGAAAGATCTTGATTCGTATATGTCCACCTGAAAAGTCAACGACGAATTTAAGTAAAATCTAGCCATTATCAGAAATTAAAAAAAAAAAAAAAAACTACCCAAACAGAATGAACTTCGCAGAAAACCAAAGAGGAAGTTCTTATGATTTGAAGGAACGTATTTATGTTTTATTATATCAAAATAGGAAGAAATCAATTTTCATTTCTATTGGTTGAACAAAAAGTCTTAATATCTGTAAAAAGCTCTAATTTCAAACAAATTGGAAGTTTTAGATTTTTGAATTTCAGTCTAAAATTGAAAAGCCTAAATGTGAAAATATTAAAAGATTTAAATTCACTTTGTTTTTATTTTACTCATTGGCCCCCAAATGATTTCCTTCATACTTAAGACAAGACCAATAACTTAATGTTTGCTTAAGCAATAGACACATGTAGTGTATGAAGTGTGCTAGAAAGATTAAAAAATATTAAGACACATTTGGATACGTGTCTGAAACATGTTGGTGTTTGACATGGACAAACAAAGAATGAAGAAAAAAAGAAATACAAGTATGGTCAAGGTAACGGAAACAAGTGTTAGTTAAACCCCAAATGTGAGCATTGGCAGAATTAGTGGGAAAGAAGAAGAATACTGAACCTCATGGCCCTGATCCAATAGCTCCACTGCAGTTGACATGCCTGCAAGACCAGCTCCAATGATAGCCACTTTTAGTTTTGGTCCCCTATAATGTTCAGGTTCTGATGGAAATAATCCTTTTGGAGCTGACAGATGAGAAATTCCAATGTTGATACCCAAAAATAGCACCACAAACTAATAACATTTAAATAAGATTAACAAGGATAGACCGGATAGTACAAGGAGAAAAAAAAAGAAAAAAGATTTGTTTAACTGCATAATCCTTACATGATGTTGTATATTTTCTTGGATACACTTCCATAATCAAGTTCTTCCCATCACACTAATAGATGAAAAAATAATAATAAAAAAAAAATACATCTACAACTATCTTGAGGAAAAAAATTGAAGATGAGTAATGAGGATTAACTTTTTTATTTGTTGCCCTAACTCAATCTTTTAGTTTACTCCATCCAATTCCTTAATTTCTATTCCCTTGCATGAAAATTAAAGGGTGGGAAAAAAAGTATTTAAAATTAAGGGCAAATTTCACTTTACCCCCATTTGGTTTGGCTCATTTGCAGATTGACCCCCTTGTCATTTGAAAACAAGAGCATAAGAGCATAAGGCCCAGTTGTCTATGGACCAAGGTGCACCATTAACTTCTGTTAATGGTACCTCTAAACTTACCCAAATACCCTCATCTTTTTCCTCTAAACCCATATATATATATATATATATATATCACTTCCAATAATAGAGATAGTAGAGAGAGAGAAAGGAAGAACAAGTCCCTCCACCACCACCTCATCATCTGTTTGCTCTCTTTCTCTCTTTGTCCCCCTTTCTCTGTTTTTAGTCCCAACATTCATTAATTCATCAAAAGCTTAAGGTAGTTTAGGTTTTCAATGTGACCAAGCCTAAGTTCCATAAAATTAGTATATGATTATTTTATGAGACACCTTTACTTTTATGAAGTATTTAAGGCCAATGCCTTCCATGACATGAACACTTTGTTCTTCCATTAATATCCTTAGTACTAAGCTAAGTAGGGGAGTGCCTACTTATGTAGTTGTGATTTTGGTTGAAGAAGAGAGTGTGCATGTGGGGCTGCAAGTTGGGGAGGGGCAAGGGTTGGGGTGGTTCGTGGTGATGGAAAAGCTTGGGATTTTGATTTTTGATTATTGGTGACAGTGGTGGTGGAAAAGCTTGTCTACTCTTATTATGTTGGTCTCAATAATTTTAGGTTTGATTTTGATTTTGATTTTTGAAGTCCAATTCAAGGTTTGGGATTGGTTTTGATTTTAAAAGTAGTGAAAAACAATAGACAGAGAGGGGGGAGAAGAAAGACAAATAGTAGAGCGAGGAAGAGAAAGAAGAATGACTTCCTTTCTTCTTTTTTTTTTTGTAAATTTGAAGATGTATAAGGGTATTTTTGTCTTAGAAAAATGGTTTATTCTCTACATTAGCATTGGCTCTCATAGCCTGTAAACTTAGATCGAAAAGTTGATTGTGCACTTTGGTCTGCAAACCACAAGAGCTTATGTGCTTATTTCCAAATGCCAGAGGGTATTCGCATATCAACCAAACCACAGGGGCTAAAGTGAAATGTGCCTTTTACTTAAACCATGAGAAAACATAATTCCAAGCCTCTACAATGGGCTAGACCGGCCAACCTAGAATTTAATTCCTAGGCCTTGCCCTGGAACAAACCTAGGACCATGGGCCTTTACTAGTCAACAAGCTAGGCTCAGGCAGGTCCATTCAAGAGGCCCTACCCATGATCTTAAAAATATGGGCTTGTGGGTTTTGAGACCCATATGGCCTAATTGGGGCTTGGCTTCAAATTTTTTTACTAGATTCAAAATTCATTAGAAAAATTAAGGAATTATAATACAAAATTTTGAAGTGCATCACAGCAATTAGAATTGCATATTGAATTATGAAAAGTAAAATTGAACTTTATGTATTGAAATGCAAAATTACATCCATTATGATTATGTTATTAAATTAAATATATATATATATATCTTTAATTTCGTGAAAATATAGTTACTCGTTTCATATAAAAAATGTATACATACACAAAAAGTACAAAAAAGGGTAATTACACTGACCCTTTCTGATATTTGGAAAAAATACAGCAAGCCCTACAATTTTGACAAAACTACATAGACTTCCCTTTTAACAAGGCTAAAGGGACCGAAACTAATGTAAATGGTATGAAGGTACAAAGATAAACAAGTAAAATATGCATTTCAATATAAAACATAAAAACATTATTTTCCTATCTATATGACTAACAAATTATGTGAAGTAAATCTCAAGGAAACCAATATAATTATGCCAAATTTGTGGGATTTACTGTATTTTCTTCAAACCTCAGGGGAGTATATATTACCCTCCCAAAAACGAAACAAAGAAAAAAATAGTATATCCATTTTTTATTGTTTAGTAGGGGTGCAACTCAAGCGAGTTTGGTCGGATTGGGAGGTTATCGAAGCCTAACCCAGCCTAAGTTGAGCTGAGACTTGGCCACACCCCCCCAAACCCGAATTGTAACCCGAGGTTCTCTGCCCAACCATGACTCGAGTTAAACCCGACTTGCCCGAGTTACCCGAATTGTAAATGAATTTCAATTTTTTTTTTTATAGTGAAATTATTAAATTATTAAAATTAGACTTTATTCACAATTTTTTTTTTTTTTTTATAAAGAAAATCATTAATAACATCAAAACAAATAATTTATATAATGTAAGAGAGATGCCACTATAGTAGTCTTTGCAATTGATGAGTGAGAATAAAAAAGGTAAGATTTTGTGTTACTTGTATATATAATATATATCCAATATGATTTAATAATCTAAATTACATTAATATCATGCAATGTTTAATAATTTATATGTATATTTAATATTTTTATATATCTATATATGTATAATTCGGACTTCGGGTTGCTCGAATTGTTTGATGTCTTTGCCCAAGCCCGTTCAAATTTAATTTAGGTTTCTGAATTTTTGTTCAAGTCCGTACCAAATTTAAAAATATCTTGTCCAAGCCCTAAAAACATTTGGACTGGACTCAGGTTGGTTGGGTTGAGCCCAACCAAGTTGCACCCCTAGTTTATAGGCCTAATACAATCCATCGGGGTTGAGCTTATGGACGACCCATGAGCTTTGGGCTTGTTGATGAGGCTAACATAATTCTACCCAACTTACCTAATATATTATATGGCTTACCCTCCACTTGGTTGTAGAGAAATCAAAGGAAAAGCAAAAGAAACAAATTGAGAATCTTATAAATTGTTTATTGTTTGGGTTTGTCAACAATCCAGCTAAACCAAATAGTTCTGTTGGAGTCATTTTGGTATAATACATCTTATCCCATCATCCATTTACATTTCTGTATGTGGAAGGAAGCTCACAATGCATGTACAGACAACTTGTTGGTTTCTTTTATTTTCTTCTGGTTTCTCAGAAGCTATGTAAAAGGATTAAGAAACAATCAGCCTCAAGGGAACACTGATCTCAACTTCACCTCCTTCCCAACAGCCTTACAAACCTTATCCAAGTCTACCACTCCTGTGGCAGAACCCAAACCACTTTTCTCTCTCAATTACAGTAAAAAGCAAAGAAATTAACTTCTAATTGGACCAACTAATTCAAATTCAATTCAAATTTGATTAATTAATAAGGCACAAATCAATTTACCACAACCATGACCAACCAACAAAGCCCTAAAATCAGATACCCAGATGCAAGAACAACATAATCAGCAATCACAAACATGACAACACAACAGTCACCATCCACAGACAATACAAAGTTACAAACATAGACACACACATGTATATATACTTATGATGGAAATGGGGAAAATTGATGGAAGTACCATTAACGCTCATATCAGAGACATTGGAGTCCAAAGAGCATCGAACATCAAAACTTCGAGACTTGAATTGGGTCCTGGGACGGTGACCGGAGAGCAAGAATCCGGAAACATCGGGTCGGAGAGTGGTTCGGGCTCCGGCAGCTGAAGTTGTCGGGAAACAAAGAGAAGAAGATGCCATTGAATTCTAGAAAACAAAGAATAGAATTGAAATTCTATTTGTTAAGAGAGTGTTGAGATGAGTAGTAACATCATCCAACAACGACTTGTAGAGAGAGAGAGGGTATCTGGAGGGGTGTAGATGCTGAGGTTGGGGGATTTGTCAGGGCATCAGCTTAGGATTTGGAGATTGAATTTTTTTTTTTTTTTTTAAGAAGGGATTTTTAACTTTGGAGGAGGTTGTTAGTGCGGTTGGGGTAGAGGATGTGAAGTGTTGCCGCCACCACTGCTTATAAATATGCTCCCCAACAAACAACTTTTACAAAAACTAGACGTGTTTGTTTATGCATTTTACAATTAAAAAAAAATATATATATATTATAATTTTATATTTTCTAACTTATAATTAAAAAATATTTTATATCCAAAGATATTATTAAAAAAAATAGTTATAATTAAAGAAAGAAATGAAATAATTAAGAATGTATATGGTATTGAAATTTCCCAAATTGTACATACACAATGCTTTTGCTTTGCTTTGTATTAGGATATTATCCGTGTTATGTACTGGTATAAATAAATAATCAATAATTAATTTTTAAATTAAAATAATAATATAAAATTTATTTAAAATATGTAATAAAAATCATTTATAATCAATTAAATTTTAGAGTGGTGCTACATCTTTTTAATTATACACTCCTAATTTTATCCGGTGCACTTTTTTAGAAAGTGGTCCCACACTTTGAAGAAAATTGATTGATTATTATTGGTTGTTACCTTATTAGAGGTGCAATTATAGGTGATAAAATGAGAGATGGGGCATTTCTCTAAATTTTATTTATTTTTATCAGAGTTACACATAAAGAGGAGATTTTTATTCTGATGTCATTAATTGTGTGTTCTAAATTCTTAATAAAAAAATTGCATATCATAATTTAATTGATAAAAATTAAAGAATAAATTCCAATTATATTTTATGATAAAATATAACTACATTTCGTTTTATAAGTTTCAGAATTTTAATTTAACATATGACAGTAGCAAATTGTATTTGTTAAACTAATTGTTTTCTTATTTTATAAAACATAAAAATTTGTCTTCTCAAAATTATAAACTATCGTATATCATAACTCTTACATAAAAATTGATTATGATTGACTTGTGATATTGGACTAAATATTAGAAATGACCTAAAAGCTACGCAACTCAATATTTATACCAATGTAACATTCATCTAATCATTAAAAATTGTCTCTATTGGTCCGTGTATGAACTAATTTGAGGGTTTTAATAAATATTAAAAATTAGCCTGAAAAATCTAGTTTGAATCAAATTTTTTTTGAACAATTCTTGGTTTAAGTTTATAATACATCATATTTTAATAACTTAATATCATAAAAAAATAATCTTAATATTTATTGTGCTTTTTATTAATCAATAAAAAAGGGTAAATTACACTGACACCCCCTGAGGTTTATGTTTATTACAGTTCTCCCCTCACATTTGGGAAATTACACTGACCTCCCTTGTCAGTGTAATTATTTGACGGTATTAACTTTTAAGTTAAAATGACATATTTTACCCTTAACCTTTACATATACTTTAATGGGTAAATTACATTAACACCCCCTGAGATTTCAATTTAATACGGATCCCTCCTGACGTTTAAAAAAAAAACTAATTTAATAAAAATAAATATAAAGAAATATATTTAATTTGTAAAAAATAATTTCTAACCATTCGAAAGACCAAAATTATATAAAAATGATAATTATTTTTTATTTCTTAAACAAATTAATTTTTAATTTTAAAAAAAAATTCTAAAAATCAAACCATACATAGCCTAAGAATTTTTTGATAAGTCATTTCTTACGTTGGTAACTTATTTAATTATTTGGTAATTTTACGACATTTTTACCATTTGAGGCCTGTTTGGTAACCATTTCGTTTTTAGTTTTCAATTTATATTTACAAAAATTTTAAAAATTGTCATAAAAACTTGTTTGATAATTTTTTTGGTTTATAAATGGTTGTCTCAGTTTGTAAATTTGAACGTAAATTCAAAAAATGAGTTTACGTTGATTTTTAAACAGAAATTTAAAATTTTAATTAACAAAAAAAAATTTCCAATAATTTTTTTTCCAATTAATTTTTTTTTTCAACTAATATTAACCAAGGGGGCAATTGGTAATGCTACTTTAAACATTGGGGAGGGAATTGTAATTTCTAAAATGTGAGGGGTGTCAATGTAATTTACTCAGCGAGGGCAAAATTGGCATTTAAAAAAATTAAATTGCTGACATTAGCAAAATCTGTTAGTTGAGTTAACAGTCAACTAACTGAGGGAGCAATCTATAATGAAACATTAAACAAGGGGGATGTAATTTTCAAAAGGTGAGGGGAGAACTGTAATAAACATAAACCTCAGGGATTGTCAATGTAATTTACCCTAAAAAAATTATAAATATTTAGAGAATTACATTTGAACAAATTTTAACTTAAATTTTTTACTTTAAAACTTTAAGAACTACACATTTTCTTTGACTCTATAACTAATATTTGAGATAGCAACTAAAATAAATTTCAATCATTATTATTGGGGGAGACATTTGTGATAAGAGTTTGAAGTACACAATTGTTTTTAAAAAAATCAATATTGAAAACATGTACCCAACTTTATGTTGTATTTTATCCATGGATTTGGATAGGAATTTAAAATTAGAAAGGAAAAGTTATGTGAAATATGAATAAAATATAATTACATTTTATTACACATTTTCATTGTTCCTTTCAAAATTTCTATCCAAAATCATGAATCAAATATATCGTCAATATTTGAAAAGAGTTTTGGATCCTTTATTGTATAGATATACACTAACTAAAAAAAACATATATAATATTTGGTGGGAGAAGTAAGTTCTAAAAATGGATCATCAATCACATTATAAGGGAATAAAAGTTAACCAATAATTTTTTTTTAATTATTTAAAAAATTAAACATCAAGAGATATAATCTATGAAAGATATGAATTGATTCCTATATTTTAGTGGTAAAAAAATCTAAATTTTAAAACTAATTTTGAGAGATTTATTTATAAATCACGTTTAGAGACTTATAGCTCTAAGTCCACAAAGTATTCTAGTGTTCCACCTAATTCCATACATTTGAACTTATATTCCAATATATCATTTTTCTCATATTAGAAGTATTATGTGAACTATTTTACCCTATAGACTTTTATTAATATATATATATATATATATAATCATTTATTTGATATATTTCATGTATGATATATATAAAATTTTGTATATAAATATAAAAGATTATTATTCGTAGTCTTTTTTTTTGCTTTAATAATATATAAAATGTTGTATATAAATATAAAAGATTATTATTCTTATTTTTTTTTTTGCTTTAGTGTAAGGGATTCACTTTATCAAAGATCTTCATTTACCATTGTGGGAGCCGAATAAATGGAAAAATCAGAAGGTGCGTACCATTGGAAGACTGATATTAATCGGTTGTATCCTACGAGAGTGGAGAGCCGAATATAATATATGCGCCGAATAAATGTAAGTCCTTAGGGCCGAATAAAAGAAAGGACAATGATTAAAAAGTAGGTCCTAGCCCCGAGGATCAAAAAGAACAGGTATAAATACAGGAACAACGGTTATAGAAAGGTATGTAAGAATCACTTCACTAAATTTGGTAAACAAGCTATCCTGAGTGTCTGAACTAACTTGTCCGTCGGAGTGCTAATTCCGGCACCCTCGACCGGAGTGTTTGTATCTTTTCAGGTGACTAGCTGAGGATCACTAGCGTCTCCCAGGATTTGAAGAGTATTTCCAAACCACTTCTCCATAATTGGCGCCGTCTGTGGGAATACTCAAATACATCCATGGCAGGCGTGACTAAAGATCCTCCGGTAGCCATTGACGAGACCGCACAGGGAGATGACCTCACTCCAGCAAATATGCTCGGAAAAGAAACCATCGCTGCAAGCCGTGCCTTGAACTTCGACTCACCAACGACCTCAGCGCAAGAGACAATGCAGGCGGTCATGGAACAAGCAAAGCAGAACGAACAAAGGCTGGAGAACATGATCGCTGAAAATGAACGTCACCGTCAAGATTTGGCCCTCTAAGTCGCAAAATCGAGAGAAACCATGCGCCAAGAGACCGAATGACCTCCGAGGGTCGGCAGACAACAACCCCGAGCCTGACCAAAGGATACCGATAGCGACTCCAACTCATTACCCACGGAGCTCAACAAGAAGGGACAATTTGAAACTTCCAGCTCCTCCGAAAAGAGTCTACATACAAGGAACAAGCGCAGGAGGAGCAGTTCAGACGAAGAGGACCAGCACGATCCTTTTGTCCGACGGATTGCAAGGGCGACCCTGCCCAAGAAGTTCAAAGCTCCATCATTCACTCTTTACGATGGAAAATCAGACCCCACTGATCATATCCGTCACTACAAGCAGGCCATGACATTGCCCGCAGACAACGAAGCCCTCATGTGCCGAATATTCCCCAGCAACCTGGGGCCATTAGCTGTTAGGTGGTATTACAAGCTGGAGCCGGCCTCGATCAAAAGCTTCCATCAATTATAAAAATCCTTCAGGGCCAGGTTCATCACCAACGAGATACAGCCGAAACAGACCGACTCTCTGTGGGCTATGCAGATTCAGTCAGGAGAAACGCTTAGAGCGTATTCGGCTGAAGGACAAATAGAGTATCCGAAGAGCCCGATTGAGAATGCCACTGATAATGAATCCTCGGGAAGTGATGATGAAGAGCTTGAGCAAGCTTATGAAAAGTTGTATAAGAAATCTCTTAAGTTATCCAAATTGAATGACAAACTCACTATGAAACTCACAGCATGTGAAAGTGAGAATGTCAAACTAAATGAGAAGATTTCCGAGGCTCGGATTGATGCCATCAAGATAGCCAATGATCGACAAGCTCTTTGTGCAAAACTCTTGACTTGTGAGACAGAGCGGAATGAGCTACAGAAGATCTATGCAACATATGAAGAAAAAATTGAAACTCTCGAGATGTCTCAAGTTGCTTTGGAAGAACTAATGATCAAGAAAGAGGAAGAACTCAAGTGTGCTATGGCTACCATTGGTCTTTGGAACAGAGGATCAAAGACTTTGGACAATATCATTGGGTCTCAACAAATTTGTTCTGACAAGAGTGGCATTGGCTTTGGTGATAACAAAGAGCAAAAACAGAGTGCATCTACATCTCATGATACAAGAACTCAAGGAAAGGGAGAACAAAAAATTCAACATAAAGATGGACTTCTCAAACTTCCTAGAGTTGGTAAGGTAAAAGAAAAGAAGGTACACCCTGTACACCATATTTTTATTTGTCATCATTGTGGTATGCATGGTCATATTCGCCCTTATTGTTATAAGTTGCATGGGAGAGTGTCTCAAAGAGATGGAAGAAATTCCAACATCTCGTGGGGTAAGAGACACTTCATTGGTTGTGATGAGGTTAAGGGTCATAATAAACCTTACTATTTTGATTTGCTTAAGACCAAACAGGGAGCGAGTTTGCATTTTCCTAAACCTAGGAATAGGAAGTTGGAAACCACGTCGAGACGGGTTCCTATTGCAAGGGAAATGAACCACAATGTCAAGACACCACCCAAGAATCGCCATTCTCACAACTTTGTTCATTCTATAGCGGTTTGGGTGAGAAAACTTGACTTGTGTTAATTTGGTTATTCATTTTAGTTTTTGGGTTTGTGTATGTTTTTTTTTTTTGTTGAGTCTTTTAGTGTGTGCGTGTTCGTTCTCTGACTTGCTTTGTTTAGGAAAAAAAAATGTGTGCATGTTCGTTTTATGTCTTGTTTTGTTTTGAAAAAAAAAAAAAAAACCTAAAAAGATTTTCTTAGTATGGTTTTGCAAGTTTGAAATTTTTGAGTGGTCCTTGGTGCATATTGGAATTGATGAGAATATCCATTACATGTTAATATATGCGTGCTTTATGTGGTCTACTCATTTCGGAGTGTGTGTTCTTTGATTAGTATGTCTCATTCTGTACACACTCTTGGATTAGCAAATATCGGAGTTTTCTGCCTTAGTGTTTTTTTTTCTATCGACTTCTGGCATTGTATCTTTTGTTTTTCTAGAGGAATTGACCTATACTAGCATATCATGGGTGATATTGAGTCTCTTAACTACCTTCCATCTTTTTGCATCTCCACGGCTTTCCCCTCTATTCTTTGTAGTCCAGGCATGAGGAAAAGGCTACCTCAGAGTCACCAACCAAGCCATCCTTATTATATCTATGCTTATCTGGTTCGGTTTCCATACTCTTGAGCGTGTCAGCCGCCAATGAGTGTGCAAAAGAAAGAAAAAATGTGCAAAAGAAAGAAAAGAAAAAGATGTGAAAAAAAGAAAAAAATAAAGGATTCATTGATTGAGGGGGAGCCTCCGCCTTTACTCACCAAATACCCTTTGATTCCTAGTAGTTTGACTTTCCTTTGTTGTGCTTAGATTCTCTTGTCGAAGGTCTAGCTTTCATATCACTACTAGGAATTGAATCTAGTGTTTGTCAAACTCCAAGAGTCACACACACACTTTTCTCATGGGATCTATGCTTTTCACATAATGCATCACTTTCTTTTATGAGGAATCTTCTAGAGGCTGTGCACATTGTGTTTTCAAGTAATTGTGCTTCTTGGATAATCTTGTGTGTTTTAAGGTACAAATCTGAGATTTCTTGCTTGCTCCACCATATTATTTTTGTTGTTTTTCTTCTTGATTCACTGTTTTTAGTGTTTGTGGTTGCTTTTAGTGAGGGGGAGTCAGGTTTTTCATTGCAAGAGTTTGTTAGCATGAACACTTTGATTTGCTTGGTAAGGGAGATTGGCTTTAGTTGTTTTGCAAATTGCTATGTACTGTTTGCTAATTATTTCCTTTTTGCATGCCCCTGATATTTACATCATCATATCATTGCTTGTGTGGTTTATGATCTTACTTTTGTTATTTGAGCTTCCTTTGTCAATTCGTGACAAAAAGGGGGAGAAAGTTATTTTTCATGTGTCTTAGGATTTCATGTATTCATGTCATGTGTTTTCATCTATCCATGCTACATGTTCTTAAAATCTCCAAGTCGCATCTATGCATGTTTTCCATCTCATACTTCTAGATAATCTTGCCATATGTTTATTGCTTTTTCATATACTCTTGTGGGACTAATAGTTGTTTTGGAGATTGTGGCATTAATAGTTGTTTTGCAGATCTTGATCTTGAGAAAGAAGTTTGTTTTTATTGGCTATAAGGGTTGGGATGTTTAGGATTTTATTTGTTAGGTGTGTTTTGTCACGGTATTGCCAAAAAGGGAGATTGTTAAGTTTTTATTCTTGGCAATCCCGTTTGACAAAACTCCTTTCAGTTGTACTTATTTTCGCACTTTTTATTTCAGTGAGGATATGAGTTGTTAGATGCGAATCCAACCCGAATTGTGCCTTGTAGAGAAGTTTTGTGATGTTAATTCTTTCAAGATTGCCACTTTGCTAATTATGACGGGGATCGAGCTGCTCGGTCAACTCGCGGGGGTCGAGGGGGCAGCGCCCTCAAAGCAAAATGCAAAAATGCATTCCAAGTTGCCTGTCCGCTCGAGCGGAGAATGCTGAGCTCCAGAAGTTTATTCGCCTGCAAAAATACTGGATGTTGTTTTTTCCCGCTTGAGCGGAACTTTTCGCGCTTTAGAGTAGGTCCGCTCAAGCAGCCAATCCGACACTCGAGCGGAGATCGCGAGACAGTTTTCTATAAATACGTGTTTCAGTCCAAATCTAGGATAACTTCTCCAAATCTTCTTTTTCGGTTCTAAGGTTTATATCTGGGGATATTTTGCTAGTTTTCTTTGATGTTTTGATTGAGTATTCAACTCATGGTTTAAAGAGTATACATCAAAGGATTATTTGTTTGTTCTACACAAAAGAGAGAGTTGTTCTTCGGTGGATTCTGAAGAATTCGAGCCTGAAGCTTTGGTGGATTCCGGAGTGGCTCATCATCAAGACAATTCCGAGGTGAAGACGGGGTTGGAAGAGGTACATAGAGGTTGGTTCAATTCAAGCATGGATTCGCTAGGTAATTGAGAGTATACCTGTGTAATTCCTTTATATCTTTTTAGTGGATTGTTTTGTGGCTGTTGCCCGTGATTTTTTTATCACAATTGGAGGTGTCCAATTGTGGTTTTTTCACGTAAAATCGTTGTGTCGATTTGTCTTGATTGTTTGATTGGGATTGTTATATACTGCTTAAAATTGATACATAATCACAAATCAACATCTAGGGGATTTCTAGATTTTTCAACAAAATCATAAGGTGTATGTACAATGCATGCCATTTTCCAAACATTTCTCATTTTCCATCTCAAAACAATACAATGCCAGATTATATATCAATTCATGAAAATAATCATTTTATACAGAAAACAAGGTAGTGGATATAACACACTGAGAATCTTTAGGTACGTGTCTGCAAGTAAACTATACAAGCACTACCAAAGCCATTTTACCGGTACTAACCGGAAGGATCGACACCTAACCGCATGGGTTTCTAGACTTTTACCAAGGACACACAGACCAACATAATAAAACCACACCCCCCAACCAAATTCATCACGATATTCACCAATTTTTCTCAAAAACTAATACATTTACAATGTTCAACGTATAATA
The DNA here is from genome assembly GCF_055761805.1 of Camellia sinensis. Lineage (NCBI taxonomy): Eukaryota > Viridiplantae > Streptophyta > Magnoliopsida > Ericales > Theaceae > Camellia > Camellia sinensis. The sequence goes on from NC_138962.1 coordinate 108,936,908, forward strand.
ACGCTCAATTCACATTAGGTGAGAAATTAGTTTCAACTCAGCCTAATCATCATGCAATATCTACAACAATCAAGACTATCCTTCACCGATAGCCCAAAACAGATATTTCTATTTTATAGATAAATTCAATTCAAAATATACAATGTCATCAATTGCAATGGGAGTGATAATACATATCCAACTCCACTATCATTATCAACATAATCTTTGTTCCAATTTCACAATATCAAACATCATTTCCCATTTTCTTTCATAATTTCCAAATATTCAAAATTAGGGCCCTTTTCTTACAAAAATCAATTTTATAAAAAGATTTCCATCATCTCAATACAAATCATCCATAGCCATCTTCTCACAATCATTTTCAAGAATCAATTTGAAAAATCCCTCTTTTGATTTTAACACCAAACCCTAGGTTTATATAAAGAGTTAAAAGAAATCACTACCTCAAAGCAGAAGACACGAAGAAAAGATGGATAGAACTTGATGGTGTCAAAAACACTAGATGCTTCGATTAAAATGAAGCCCTCGAAGTGCTTAACGTTTTTCTGTAAAGGACTAGGGTGAGAAAACTCACGGACTAAGAGTATATAGAGCTTGAGTTCAGGAACTAAAGAGAGAGAAAGTGAAGATCTAGGGTTTTGAAATATTTAGAGAGAGAGAGAGAGACAGAGATGAAAAAGTGATTGAAAATAGCTTACTCTCGGATTGATATATGCACAGACCGCTTGAGTGCAAGAGTAGTCGCTCGAGCGACAGACACAATAAGTGACACCGCTCGAGCGACCAAAACCACTGCTTGAGCGTACAATGACCCCTCTCAATAGTACAGACTTGTAAAAGATCACTCAAGAGCAAGAAAGACCGCTCAAGCGAAGATAACAAACTCTCAGTACTTTTGTAGACTGTAAAAGACCGCTCGAGAGCAGGAGTGGTCGCTCGAGCGTACAAGCAAAAAATATCAAACTAACTTTCAATTTGTTTCAAACGCAACCAAAACTTCCAATAGACAAACTTAACACACAACAAGGCGGAAATGAGATAGACAACGACTAAGTACAGGGGTTCTCAAATCCAAAAGCAACAAATAGGTCGAGTCTAAACTAGAATCGTTATATTTATGATAACTTGTCCTTATGGGCATAATAAATCAATGCTTGGACCGTTGAGCAAGAAAAATCCAATATTGAATTTTTCGCCTAAGCACCCGTTTAATTAAGATTCCATTCTCTTCAAAATTCTTTTTATTTTTATTTTTTTATATCTTCTCCATACCCCCTCACAAGTCTACGTCATGGAACTTACAAACTTCATGACAGTGGTTTGAACTATTCATCTTGTTAATATCGAAAAGAATAAGATATATGTAAAAAAAATTAGCTTGATTGGATATTGATAAACATATTAACTTATCATTTTTTTTCTTTTTTTTTAATTATAAAATTGACATTTAAGTTTAAAATTATATTTATCTTTCATTTCATAAAATAAACACAAGTTAGTGGATCTATCAATATACAATCAAACTTTATATATATATATATATATATTCTCTTTTTGAGTCCTACGAGATGAAACCGTTCATATCACTGTTGTAGGTACTATGGGCCCACAAAATGGAATCTCGAGAGATGTGGAGAGGATGAAGTTTTAAGAAGAGCTATTCCCAAATTGAAAAGAATAAAGCTTTGGACCCCCAGTGGGGGTACTGGGGGTCACCTCCCATTGGTCCAAAAAAAAAAACAGTTTTTTTTTTTTTTTTTTTTTGAGTTTTCAGCCAACCCCAGGCCGACACGTGGCACTGGGGGTCATCCCCAGTGCGGGAGTTTTTTTTATCTAGCTCTCTTAACAGATTTTACTAGTTTAAGGATGATTAAAAAAGTTCTATTTATTTAAGAACACTATTTATAGACAAAATTACCATTAGTAAACCTACGCCACCCTTACCACTTTCGCCACCGCCACTGCAAACTCTAACAACCACCGAATAACCACCAGCCGTTACCTCTGATCGTTAGTGATGATTTCTCGATGACCGCTACCGGTTGCCAGTATTTGTTTTAGTGACTTTTGGAAAAAGTTTTTCATAACCATTAGAGAGAGAAAAATTTATTTTAAAACAAAAAAAATATATTCTGAAGTTGTAATATTTGAAGCATTCTATTGGAATTTTTATAGATAAATTTACAATTAGGTACTCAAATTTTTGCATTGATTTTGATTTTTACAATTTTTAATCTGCAATTAAAATTTTTATAGGTCCAAAAAGTCAAATTTCATAGAGTGAAAATTCTGAGAATTAGGTACTCAAAAAAATTTCAGTCATTGTGGAAAAAAGCCAATGAAATCACAGTGGAATTCCACTCAGAAAAAATTCTCTAAGTGAAATTTTAATGTGATGGTAAAATTAATTGCGAAATATTAATTGCGCGAAATCATACAATTTTGATGAGAAAAAAAAAAGAAAAAGAAAAAAGAGAAACAAATAGAGATAGAGAGATAAATGCGAGATGACAAAATAAGAGAGAGAGAGAGATATGTCTCCTTAATTTTTTCTGGAAAAAAGTACAAAGATTTTATTGATAATATAATAAAGTTATGTTAGGAACCCTAAATGAATTACCAAATATTCTACCAAACCTCTCACATGGTGTGGGACTCACCCAAATCACATAGGTGTGAGTCCAACGCCCATGTGAAAAGTTTGGTAAATATTTAGTAATTCATTTGGGCTCTATAACATTGTCCAATATAATATACAGCGCCTATGCAAGATAAATTTAATGGGTATATATAGAGACTCCCCCAAATTATTTTGGATGTAGTTTTTTAATAGCTTTTGACTTTGATTTGTAATTTATATAGGAAACTTCTCTCAAGTAATTGTAGTCTCGAGTTATTGAAAAGAGAAATGTTAGAGATTTTAAAAAATTTATTAAAAATTCTATCAAATGTCTTACATAGGTATGGAATCCATATAAGACATTTGATAAAAATTTTAGTAGACTTTTTGGAATTTCTAAAATTACTCTATTGAAAAGCAACGGTGTGCTTATTTATTAATAAGAAACTACTTTCTACAGAGAATTTAAGGACTTTGTAGTTGCGTCTCAATTTAATTTTTTTTTTCATTTTGGAAAATAAAAAATTCTTATGAAACACTCTAAAGACAGTCAAAAAATTTCCTAGTTCTAATTCGTTAATATTTTGGAGGTTAATTTTGGGGGAAAAAAAATACTCCTATATTAATACTCAACACATCCAACAGTTGTTTTTATTTTTAAAATTATTTTAAAACTTAAAAATTTAATAACTTTTGATGTAAATTCATTTATGATAAAATTAATATTTTTGTGATTCTTTTGCTAAGATTTATGATGAATATGAAATTATTGAAGAAAAAAACTACACTAATTTCACTATTACTAAAATAGTGAAATTTCATTGATTTCAAGAGAGTGAAATTTTTAATGAGGGCTAAAATTTATAAACTTGAAGATCAATTCAAAAATTAGATGTCTAATTCCAAATTTAGGGCTAAAAAAGTCAAATTGAACGCTCCAAAATGACAAAAATAGAAATTAATCTATCCTAAGGTAATGAAATTTCACTATTCGAAGATAGTTAAATTCCAAGCTTCTCCAAGGTAGGAAAACATGATCGGCTAGTAACTTGTGTTACCCAGTCCTCAAGACATAACTACAATGTAAACGAGATTATTTACCAATAAAATATAATTATGCAATGATTTGCAAATCTAAAATCTTGTACAAATAGTTTTCATCGCTCGAGTTGTCAACTAATCATTTAAACCATTCTCTTATGGCTCAAGTCATCTATCAAGCTGTCATGACTTTTTGCCCTATTTTGACCAATTTTCTCTTGCTTTTCCCATTTTGACACCTACCAATGTATTTGGAACCTTAAGAGTAGTGAGTCATTGTTTAGGATCTACATGATACGTTAAAATCACACACGGCATTATTTGCTATTAATCGGCTATGTTCTTGTATGGTGTGGGATCTTTAGAAGGTAATATGTAAAGACTTAGTTTTGGCTTGAAGTGAGTAATCATATACTATGAGCATTCTTGAACTTGCTTTTTATTATATAATGAAAAATATTTTAAATATCTTGCTACTAATGGTGATTTGGAACATGTATTGGAACTCTCTTGTGAATGAAAATGCCATAGATATACGTCTTTTACTAATTGATTATGTTATGCAAATTTCTATATGCCATTTTTGGATTGTTCCAACTATGTGGGGACTTTTAGCAAGCTTATGGCTTGGGGGATTCCTTTGATTTCTCTTGTTATCTCAAGACATCTTTCTTTCATGGCTCTTGTTGCCACTTTGTGACTCATGTTGAGTCTAGTCAATACATCTATTTCCTGTTCTGTTGTGATGGGCTAAAGTACATAAATCTTATTATGAATCTCACATGTCTTCCTTTAATGAATATCTCTGTTACATATTTTATTATATAAAAATGTAAATGTGAGCTATGAACTATGATTCATAAACTTTGATATTTATAAAAGTTGTTTTACTATCCTTGTTTTGGTATTAACTCATTGAATTTTAGCGCACTCCATTGTTGATAACCATTGTAGGTGTTGAGGCATAAGGTTGAGACCTTTACTTGGTTTGTGTTTGACTAATGTTACACTTGGAGTACGATTGCTCCAATCTTGTTATATTTTGTACTCTTGCACTTGAGATGATAGTAGTTGTATATCGGGAATGTAATGGTCATTGTAATATATTTTAGGGCAATGGGCTTCATAGTCTTCTGTATTTTTTAAGAGTGTTGCTATTTACTACCCCTATCTGTAGACATCCTATTTTGACCGGCCTTAAAACTTGGGTGCTCTTTTCCGAACACTCGATGATGGAAGTTGGAATGTGCTATCTTACGAATTTCGCAATAGGAGAGCCATGTTCAAGATTTAATCCTAACCTTAAACCCGTTTTGGCCAAACTATTTTAGACCCTTTATAAATCTTTTTCAAAATGTTTTGTTTCGTTTTTTTTTTTTTTTTTTTGTGTGTGTGTAGATTCAAACATTTCTACAAATTTTGAGGCTCATTTTCAAAATTCAAGTGTTATATTTGCTTATTAAATTGAGCAAGAACAAAGTGGAAATGAGTGGAAAGAATGAGAATTTTTTGAAAAAAAAAACCTTGTTTTCCCCTTCTAAAATACTGTTTGGCCAAACGATTTTTTGTTTGGCCAGATGATTTGTTGTCTAGCCAACTTATTTGTCCGAGAAATAGAGCATTTTCGGAAAATTCGACATTTTCTGCAAATTTTATACAAATATCTTAGATATTGTGACTCTAAGATTCCTTTGCAAATATCTCAAGTATTTTCTTTGCCTCAAAACTCTATAATTATGGCCCTCCTTCTTCATTTCAAAGGGTTACAAAAATTGTTTATACCTACATATCATCTTCAACCTTCTTCTTCATTTTCTTCACTGTTATTCACTGCTACACCACCTAAAACTCCATTAAAGCTAAAATTAAGGTTGAGAAATATTTATAAGGGGTTACAAAATATTTCAAATGGCTAATAGTCTTGTTTGAGAGCCTCCTCCTACACTTCATCTTCAACCTCCATTTCTCATACACTAACCATCAAAGTTCCATCAAGGCTTGTCTCTAAGCTCCTTGCTAAGGATTCTTGGACTTACTCAAGAACTTTGAGGGTGTTAGGAAAGAGTTTGACAACCAAGAAGTTCACCTTCTTTCAAGAGGTTAAACTTTTGCAATTTTCTCATATTTTTCTTTTGTTCTTTATTTATAAGCATTATATCTCATTATTGTTGTGTTTTACTCATGTGATTGTTGTAAGTCCTCATAGATGTAGAGGGAGTAGAATTCAACCACCCATTCATTGAGTTGATAGTTTTTTCTTCATTTTTTTGCTTTCCTTAGCTTTAACTTCATTGTTGTTATGCATCTTGGAACCTTGTGAACGTGTTTGGAAATAATTATTAGCCATCCATTCACAAGTTTAATAAGTAGGGTAATTTTTCTAGTTATTGCAATCCTCTCTTTCACTTATCCTATCTCTCAAGTGCATTAATCCATGTGTTTCAACTCCGTACTCAATGTCAATGAGTACTAGGGGTTGTTTCATAGGATGGCTTGGGTGATCCATGGGATTTGATGTAGGAAGAGTTGTGCCCTTCGCTTTCCATTGAGTATTTTGGAAGTAAAACAAAAGATTTTTGGTTAAAGAAAGTTAAAATTTCCCTTCTCAATCATTTGTGAACATAGAAAGGGGTGCAACCATCCTTATTCTATGAATGGATAAGGAGTTTTTAATGAATTTAATGAATCCCTTGTTTTAATAAGCAAAGCTTCCACCAAGAAATGATTTGCATTAATCTATGCTCTCCACTTAATAGCATAGATTTGGGTATTAATTTTCCCTTATTCACAAGAGAAGATGTAGGTTCCTATCCATTTCTTCGGTTTGAAGTCATTCTTGATTTTGATCCATTTTTTCGTTGACTTGTTACAAAATATCTATTGTATATATCTGTTTATATCTTTGTTGAGGGTTAGGCCCCATTAGTCTCTTCCCTAAGTGATCCCTGTAAGTGGAGAAGGAAACATAAGTGAACACCCCTCAAAAGGTGTCTTGTGGCTTTTGTTTTAGAAATCCTACACAGACCTAAATCTCAGCAAGAAGATGAATTCAGTCGACCATATCCCTGTTCGGTTGTTATGTATAGCCGGCTAACTTCTCCAAGAACAGAGCAAGCAGTTTTTGGGAAGTGTTTCCCTGGGTGGTTCTAGAGCTGCGGATCAATTTCTTTTATCTATTTTATATTATTTGTTAGATTTAGCAGTAACTTGACTGAATTAATTCATTGTTGTAATTACTCCTCCAACCCCACTTATTTTTTTCTTTTATTATTATTATTATTATTATTATTCAATTGTTGTAATAATTTCCCTCATTCTCTCTCTCTCTCTCTCTCTCTCTCTCTCTCTCTCTCTCCTTCTTTCTCATTCAAATTGTTATAATAACTTATAACCCCATGTCTTTCTATTATTTTTATTTATACGCTTTTTGTTTAGATAGAATCATGTCTTATTTATCATATTCATGGTTTGCATTCATTTTTCATGCATTAGGATTTGGCCAATTTGCATCTATGGGTTTTTTTGAAAAATACTGGGCAGCTGGAAATTAGAGAGAGCTCAAATGCCTCGAATCTTGGTAGTGCCAAAATAATGTCGTTTTGGCTTCTTTTTTTTTCTTCCTCATTTCTTTTCTCTTTAAAACTGGTTTAACAGAAAGAGAGAGAAACAGAGAGGCGAGAGAAACAGAGCAGAAGGAAGAGAGGAGAAAAAAAGAAATAGGGGGAACAAAGGAACTAGGTTGCGAACCACTCGAACCACTATAACGTCAACTCACCGCCATGGATAGAGAGGCCACTCGAACCACCACAACCTAACCCACCGCCATGGACAGAGAGGTCGAAGCTAGATTTTCAGCTGTGGTGTAGACGCGCCCACGTGAGGCCTTCGTGCTACAGTTCGGACTCGATTTGTGTCACGGTTCTAAATCCGAACCAAAGAGTCCAAATCCGGCAAATCGTTTTGAGAAAACAGATTTTGAAAGAAGTGCCAAACATGGACTGCTTTGCCAAATACAGAGTCGCCACCTAAATATTTTTTATGGGGGAATTTAGGAAACCCTAACTCGGTGCCAAAGGCCACGTGTCCGTCATCACCAAAGTTGCCTCGGCTCGGGAGCTTGGGTACGATTGGGGAAGGTCAGCTATGAGCACCCCCTCTCGCCCGATCCGAAGATCGGCCTCTACTAACCATGATATCCAGTTTTGAAAACGTTATGTGTTCTTATTCCGGTTATTAGCCTAGAATTACTATGTTATGCGCACAGCAAACAAGTATAGACCAAATTGCCTAAATTGGAACAAAACATTACATGTTTGTTTTGAAAATGGTTTGCTACTCGCAAGTAGGCTAAAATGTAGGTTTTGCCACCCTCAAGTGGGCTTTAGAAAAGATGGTTTTTGCCACTATCTAGTGGGCTTAAAACTCACTGTTTTAATGCATTATTCCAATTTAGGTAATTCAACCTCCATCCACAGGAATTCAAGCAGTTATATCACATAAGCAGCTAGCCTCATGGTAATCATGCTGTCATGACAACACTCACACGCATGCAAGGATGCTAAAGCATAGAACTTACAGAGTACTCCAAGTCAAAACAGAAACTAGTTAGTAATCACATGCATGATCCTAGTTCATGTTAAAAATGGCTAGTGCAACACATGCAAAGATGCAATCTAGACAGGCTCGACTATTCTAAGATGGCATATGATGATGATACAACTAACACGTATTCAACTTGGAATTGAAGTACAATGCAGTTAGTATGATGCGCTGAGCCCGATACATGCAAGACAAATGTATGGATGCACGCATGCATAGCATAAGGTATGCTAAATTAAATGTGCCCTAATACTAACTATCGAAAGCAGGTAAGTAAAAGGGAGAAAGAAGTGGGGATTAGAAGACATGCACACACGCACCCACACTTATTACAAATTCGCCCTCGCTAGGAGGGACCAAAAGAATAATACAATTAATTAATTACGAGCTAACTAATTATTACAGTCCGTTAACTAGTTAAGCAAATTAACTAATCTAGGAAAACAGTAAACAGCCTTGGGAAGAGGGCCCTATGCAATGAATGCGCGGTTCCGCTCGGAAAGTCACAGCCATGCACAAGTTGCCTCCACTTTGACTGTTATCCTCCTCTGAAGAGTGCACAAGTCCCAGGGTTACTTCTCTGAATGCTTCGGAACATCACCGGCTAAGGGGATTTGCCACCGGCTATGGAGAATGACCACCGGCCTCTGATTGAGATATCGGCCACGGATGGATGGCCGGTCGGCATTGCATATGGCCGGTCGGCCAAATCTTCCTGCAGAATCTGTTTTGACAGCAGCAGAGGGCAAAACATGGCATGGCAATGCATTTCAAGTAATGTTTGCACCAACCACTCCTTATCATGTTTATGGCTCAAAGGAGCATGGTACTTGATTCTCGGACCACCAATCGCGCATTTCAATGCGTGATGGCCCAAAGAACCAAAGTGTGCAATTTCAATGTGGAATGAAATGCACATAAACAAACAATAAACTCAACCTCTATCATACTCAATTCAAGAGGCAAAGTATGCATGCCAATGTAATGCAACCTAGGCATGTGAGCTAAGTGTGCAACATGATCATACAAACAACAAAACCATGTGCAATGGGCCATGAACTAAACAAGTAAGCACGCAAGGCATATAACATCAACGTTAATGACACACATGCAACAACATGAAAGGCATAACACATGTAAATATGCAAAGCAACTCAACACAAGAAGCATGCCAAATGCAATGGCACTTAAACATACAACATGTTAATAGACAAAGTACCTAAACATACAAACATGTATAGCATGCAACAACATGCCAAAGGGATGGTCTTAAACTAATTTGGATAGCTCTCTACTAGGTCCAAAACAGTGGCCACAATGATGTAAGTGAGGCAACAAAATACATGGAATGCATGCACAATGCATTAACCAAGCTTAAGGCACAAAAATGCAACTCTACCAAAGCATGGCAAGGAAGAAATATGGCATACAATGGTGCATGTTCCAGATCTGAAATGGCATACCAAATGACTCCAAAATGACCCTAAAACATGAAAACACTACCATTTAAGCATGCAAGAAGCTTCAAAACTCAAAGCTAGGCATGGGCATTGCACTACAAGCATGCATAACAAGCGTTATTCGACCATGAGGCATGAAAATAGTGCTAAGGCAGTCCAAAGCATGCATGAAATCAGTTCAAGGCATGGCCAAAAAGTGCTAACATGAAGGGCCAAAACAACATGCAACATAGGCTAGTAAACATGGTTTACACTACATGTATATGAAGCACAAGAGAGGTCACCAAATCAGCCCAAAATAGTAACATGGTATGTTAAATAAGCCCCAAAAACCCATGGAAACAAGGTTCACACATGCTAGAATTGGGTGTTCCTTTGAAAGGCCAACAAGAGGGTTACTCTACACATGCAATAAGGACATTCAACAAGACCAAACCAACTCTAGAAATGGCTTATGGGGGTCCTAAAACCCACTGAAAAATGCTTGAAACAAGGCTTGGAAGCATACAAATAGGAGCCCCTTTGGAAGACCAAAAAGGGCAACAAACAAGGCAACAAGGGAGAGGGTCACCCCTCTCCTTCTTAGGACCTCAAACCACCATCCTCACCACTGAAATCCCTCAATATTTCAGTGGTGAGGAGGCCCAAACAAGGTGGTCCCGGAGCTCACCAAAATCACACAAAAATGGGGCCAAATAAGGCCTAAGAGGGGGTAAACGACCCCAAACACAAAAGTGGTCTTAAACAAACTTCAAAAGGAGCTCAAAATAAGACTTTTTTCAGTTTATGACAAAGCCAAAAATAGCTTGCAAGACAGGCTAAAAGTGTGTGCAAAAACGGGAAATAAAGAGGGTAAGAAGTTACCTTTGAAGACCAGCAAGAACCAGCAGCCTTTAGGTCTCAAAAACCAGTCCCTTGGCCTCTGAAAATGAGCTCCAAGAACCTCCAAGTGATGATGGAAGTGTGTGGCTATGAAGTGGTGTGCAATTGGCCAAGAACAAGACCCTTTTGGACCCTCTAACCCACCCAAATGTAGAGAGAGAGGGAGATATATAGAGAGAGTGATATATATATCTTATATATAAGATTTTATAACCCTCTAAAGGGGAGGAGAGGCCCTCTTTTTATAGAGAAACCAAGGAGGCAAAGCTTCTCTTAGAAGCTTTGAGCAAAAAGGCCAAGCTTCTCTTAGAAGCTTGGAGCAAAAGGGCCAAACTTCTTGGAGAAGCTAGGCAAAGGGGTCAAGAGGTTCAAGCTTCTTCAAGAAGCTAAAAAAAGGATCAAGCTTCTTGGAGAAGCTAAAAAGGGTCAAAAGGTTCAAGCTTCTTGGAGAAGCTAAAAAATGGTTAAGCTTCTTGGAGAAGCTAAAAAAGGGTCAAGCTTCTTGGAGAAACTAAAAAGGTTCAAGCTTCCTCAAGAAGCTAAAAAAAGGTTCAAAAGGGTCAAGCTCCCTCACGAAAAGGTCTCGGCCAGGAAAAGTGGCCGATTGATCAGAAACAGTGGCCGGCCGACCAAACACAATGCCGATCGACCATAAATAGTGCCGACCGGCCATCACCAATGGCCGGTGGCAAGGAAACAAGGTCGATGGCCTCAAGCCGTGGCCGGTGAGGTGTGGGGATGGCCTACAAGCTACTTCCCACCTTCAGAAGCAAAACCACAAGTGTTTGATGCAAAACCAAAAACAAAACAAACAAGTCGAGAGGTCTTGAGGTAAGGCGCGTAGCCGAAACCTCCGAGAACTCAAGACGAACACAAACAAGGGTAATCATCGAGTGTTCAAATGATGACGTCCAAGTCTTAAGGACGGTCAAAAATGGGGTGTCTACATGTGGCTGTGGGTTTGGTTTTGGTTTTGGTTTTGATTTTGGGATTTGATTTTGAATTTTGATTTGGGATTTGATTTTGGATTTTGATTTTGGATTTTGATTTTGATTCTGAGTTTGGATTTAGAAAAGAAGAGGATGAAGGAAAAAAATGGGGGAAAGGAAGAAGAGGAAAAAGAGAGGGGGAAGAAAAAAGAAAAAGAAAAAAAAATTGATTGTGACTATGAGTTTGGATTTAGAAAGAACAGAGAAACAAGAGGAAGGAAAAAGAGAGGGAGAAGAAAGAAGAGGAAGAAGAGAGGGGGATGGGGGAAAAAAGGTGCCAAAATGACATCGTTTGGCACATTCAAGCCATTCGGGCCACTTCACTTTCGAGCTGCCCAGCGTTGTTGGGTTTTTTTTATAAATTTTTATATGCCTTTGTAGGCTAACCCATGTCTTGAGATGATTCATGTATCAAATGTTAGTAGCCGAATCTATAGTTTCATTCTTGTATATGTATTGCATTAAATATCTGCATATAGGATCATGCATATGTATATAACATATTATTTTTTGGCTTGCCACGAAAGAGTACTAGGTGAGCATTTATAACTTTAGCATCCTGATTGTGTATGTTATTTTACTATATATAGCATTCTATCATACAGCTAAGTGCTTAAATGATATATCTATTTGAATGCCAGTGGATGAAGGTTGTGTTGCTTAGGTTGTAATGATGTTGATTGATATGTATATGAGCTCAGTTTTCTTTGAGTTGTACATTTATTCAAAAAACCTTTCAAAATGCATAAAATCAAAGCATACCAAAATAAGTGACATAATCTATAAATTGCTTGACTCACAATTTTAGCATTATTAAAATAATCAAAACATGAGCATATAATGTTTATGAAACTCATATCATGGTTTAGTAGAGGTCGATCTTTTGATCGGGTGAGTTGGGTACTCAATTCATGACCTTCTCCCCTCATATCTAAGGTTCCAAATCAAGACATCTTTGGTTATGATGAATAGTGGCCTTTGGCACGAGTCACGAGTTTCCTAGTTTTCCCAAAAGATTAGGCAGCGACTTTGCAATCTGGTGATAAAGTCAATTCTGGCATATTTTGCAATAAATAGATTTTCTATAAAAGTTGCTAGATTTGGACTTTCATTTTCGGTTTCACATTACACTAGTGAGACTAGATCAAGAGATTGGGAGTATGAACTGTTGGGTGCGCTTGGCAACCCCAAAGGTATCCCACACTATCTTTTCTTCTTGGAACCCCCACTTCATTTTTTTTACTCTAATTTTGTCTAAACATAAAATTTCATTTTACACTCATCCCTAATCTTCTAACCCTAATTTCCCAAACTCTAACCCTAACCCTAACCATAATCTCATCCTCATCTCCTCTGATAGTCACCACCACATTTGGCCGTTACCATCCCTCTTTTACCACCACCTCCAGCCAATCTTCTTTATTTTCTGATGCCACCTCTCCACTTCTTCCTCTCAAACCCTAACCTCACAACCCACCATCACTGACAAAGAGTGTGTGTGTGTGTGTGTGTGAGAGAGAGAGAGAGAGAGAGTTGTGAATAAGAATAAAAAGAAAAAGAGAGAGGCGAGAGATTGCAAGTCGCAACTAACGATGGAAGGCGAGTTGTAGAGGACGGTGGATGGGTGAGGTTTCATGATGTCTGCCGGTGATGATGACAAAGTAAGGCAGTGGAAGAGGAGGGTGGACAACAATTGTGAAGACAGAAAGAGAGATTTGGGCTACGATGATGGCGGCAAGAGGCTGTGATGATGGCGGCAAAAAGCTGTACAAGTGGCGGCAAAAGGCTAGAGGATGGACGATAACTGCGAGAACGGGCTGTGGAGGTTGAATGATAGCAATAGGTTGGTCGTTGGAGATAGGGATGGCGGAGGAGGGTATGGCCGGAGTTGGCAGTAATTGGGTTGGGAGGGTGGATTAGGGAGAGGGTATAGTTAGAATTAAGGTGGGGGTTCAAAGAGAAAGTGGAGAGGACTCATTTAGCTAGGTGAAGGTTCAAAGAAGTAGGGGGAGGGAAAAATAAAAAGTTAAGGGTAAATAACAACACTCTTTTTTAATTCTGAAAACTAAATTACAGGCATTTTGGTAAATAAACTATGCATTATGAATCCTTGTCCTTATTGGAGCAAAATTTATAGGTTTGCCATTTTAACAATAAAATCTTGTAGAGATGGTTTTTAGCCAAAAACTACTTTAAAAAATACCTCCAAATGAATTTTGAAATAAAGTGATACCATTATATTTTGACTAATTTTGTTTACAGACAATCAATTCTCTCAGTACACATTATTTAACCATTAAATTTATATAACAATAATATTCTCAAGTAAAATTACTATTAAGGACAATATGGGTATGTATATACTCATTTCAACAATTCAAATATGAAAACACAAACATCTTTATACACACCATCACCAAATCTCTTTTCTGTTATTTTTCAAACTCAAAATATTATTGTTTTGGGAGATTTAGGGTTTTAAAATATTGAAATCAATTGATTTTAAAGATATACATACTATGGATGACATTGATTTGGAACAAAACAACAATGAAAATGTCAGTTTACTTTGTTATTTATCTTGTTCGTATTGATTTGGAACAAAAGACCATTGTTCATCTTTACAACAATGGCTTATTCATTCCATGTGCATGCAAAGTTGAACATTTACAAAATGTTCAATTATTTATATTTGAACAGAATCATTTTGTTCATAGTATTAAAGTTTAACAAGTATTAAACATTTATATATAAAAAAAATTGAACATTTTGGTGTAGTTCGAATATAGATTTGTAAACATATTAAGTTTTTTGCAAAATACCACAATGATTGCTCCATCGCCATAAAATTTCAACCTACCATTAGGTTCTCGCCGTTTGCTTCCACGTTGCTTCCAAGTTCCATAGATTCAACACAGATCAGGGAGAGAGAGACAAGAATCTAAAATTACCATGAATTATATTTGGACCTTATTGTCTTTTCAATGTGTGCATCATCTTGTGTTGGTGTGTGTATTGTATTGTGTGGGTTAGGCTACAAGAGTAATGTTATGGTATGTGTTGAGTAAAAATTAAAAATTAAAAATATTGTTGATGTGAACTAAGTAATGTTGTGTATTGAGAATAATTGATGGTGTGTAAATAAAATCACCCTTACTTTTTTCATCCAAATAAAACAATTGTGCCATATGAGCCTATTTAGAGAGAAGGAAAAAAAAAATCCAGTCAAAATCAAATTTCAATATGAAAGACAAGATTTTCCTCCTTCCCATCTTTTACCTTCAAACCCTAACTCAAACCTTAACTCTAACCCACCTTCCCCCATCCCTTCGCGCCCTCCAATCAACTTCCCACCACCATCCTCCACCGCTACCCTCCTCACTCCCTGCTACCTCTTATGCTATCTTTGAAACCCTTCTACCCCTCCATTGCCTTCCTTCTCTCCTGCCTTCCATGCCATGACCGCTTGTTTGCACCTACGATCATTGATTCACACATGACCAATGGTTTGCATAGTTTGCCCTAATTCACATAACCACCAATATCAAAGCAACACACACTATAAGCAACACTCACCATCGAAACAACACATTGCACTGCTTCGCAACCACTTTCAAAGTTATGATTATCAAATATATTATTCAAATTATCATCAGATTAATTAGAGTAATTCTTTAAGATCTTAAGATTTATTCCCTAACTTTGTACACTTGTTTATATATATATATATATATATTCAATGAGATTACCTTGTATATATTTTCTATTCATCAAAATTGCTAGAGGTAGTTGATTTTTTTATTTTTTATTTTTTTGGAACTAGTAGTTGAATTGAATATTCAATTCTAGTTGAATTGAAAGTGATGATGGGAATTGTATTTTCTGTACCAGAAAAGGATAGGGGAAGATACTATTACAGTAAGGGTCATTTTAGAATACACACCTTAAAAAAGTGTGTATCATATGTAAGTCTTGACATTTGTAATGTTGATTATTACAAATGTCATAACTAAATTCTTTTAATCATAACTAAAAAAAATAATGAATCGTAAACATCACATAAGGTATAATAAAAAATCATTTAAATCATAACAAAAATAGTAATTAACATTCCAAAATTTAATCATATTTTGTTTTACTGTATATATTTTGTTCCTGCAAGGGCAGAGAGAGATGGCCCACTTCTTCAATCTCCTTCTCATTTCCCTCCAATCCAATCCTTCTCTAGATCTAGTCCTTAATCCAGATCCAACGTCTGCCTCACTAGTCCAATCATTACCACCTTACATTCTCCACCTTCGAGCCCAATACTTTAATATCTGACTTTAAATCTTCTCACAATTCGAAAGCCAACATTGGATTTCACTCTAGGCGACCACCTCAATCTCAATGTTCTATTTCGACCAGCGGAGGTGTGGTCTTCAAATTCCAAGTCAAAGGCTGTGGAGTAGTGAAGTGTTGGATGAGCTCAGTGGCAACTTGGATCTTGTGTTTTTTCTGTTTCATTTTCTTTATTTTTAGTTTGTTAATGTAATAATCCTTATTGTGTGGAGGTTTGTTTCCTTCTGTTGTGGGGGTCTTTTTTCCTCCTCTATGGAGGCTTGGATCCTTCATTTTATGAAAGTTATTTATCTTTTTTTTGAGATCTTGTGATAACATTGTACCAGATTGATCTAATTTTTTGTCAGTTTTGCAATGAAGATTTTCTTCCCAATAAAATTTAAAAAAAAAACAAAAAAGTTAAATTCTATCACTATATGTTTTTTTTCCCCCTCTTAATTATACATATGTTGCTACATAATTTATGTAACTGTTGTTTTCTATAGTTTCCCTTTAAAAATATATTTTAATGGAAGTAAATAAATAAGGGCACTTAGTCTAACAGTTCAAATTCAAATTTATTTTGTCCAAAGGTTCAGGCACAAAATTATTATGTCCATAAAGACATACTTCTACACAATGACTAATCTACCCCTATATATTTAAAACCATGCCTGTCCATTCTACCTCAAATCCTTATTTCTCTCTCTCTCTCTCTCCTCTATCTGTTTAAAGCCTTCCTCTCTCCAAACCCTAGCTATCTTCTCTCTCATTCTTCTTCTCCAGATCCTAACCTTAGCCCCATTCTCAACCGTGTCCATCGCCGCCGTCGGCTTCCTTTTGCCAATATGAGAAAATTTCTATTCCCCAAAGCCAAACCCTAGTCCTAACTACACTACCTTCTCTCAAATCGTTATTCTCTCTCTCTCTCTCTCTCTCTCTCTCTCTCTCTCTCTCTCTCAAATCGTCGCAGATCGTGAACCACCATCTCAATCACCACCATTTTTTGTCATGCTTCTTCTTCTTCCTCTCCTAATGCCCTAACCCTATATATAAGGTTTTCAAGATCTAGATGAAGATCTAGGGTGAGAGATCGATATCAGTCACCACCCAAAATGGTACTATGTCTCACTCATTCACTCACTCTCTCTTTAGCATAGTTGTCTTTAGATAGCTCTATCGCTCAGTCACTGTTAGATCTCGAAGAGCCATCGACTCCGTCATCGCCGTTGAGGACTTTGTCGGCGAACTCCCACTTGATTCGGTCTCTATAAATAAGGTATGTCGCTATGTCACTCATCTTTTCTCTCTCCTTAACCTTCCATTCTCAAACCCTTCTCTCTCTCTCTGGTTTTTGCTCTTTGCCTCTTTCTCCTCAGATCTTTTTCTACAGTTCTTTGTTTCATTATCGTATTATATTATTTGGCTTAAATTTAAGTTGTTGCATAATTTCAGCTTGGTACTTGGTTTTGCAAGTGTCAAAAGGGGTACAAGATAACAGTGCTCACCAGAGCTCCAATGGTTCTTGAAGTCACCTCCGATAGAGATTCATATCAACGCTCATCTTTTATTTATTTTTTCTTTTTTTGGTCTTTGTATTTGGTTTTTCTTTTTTTCTTTTCTTTATATGTTTTCTTTATCCGCCCTAGTACTTTGCCATGGGAAGCACCGGCTCTCTTTGCCAAGAAAAAGGATGGCACATTGCGACTTTGTATAGACTGTTGAAAATTGAACCGGGTAACTGTTAAGAACAAATACCCATTGTCTCGTATAGATGATTTGTTTGATCAATTGAAGGGGTCTTGTTATTTCTCTAAGATAGACTTGAGATCGGGCCATCATCAGTTGAAAGTAAGGGAGGAGGATATCTAGAAGACAACATTCTGTATGCAGTATGGCCATTACGAGTTCCTAGTGATGCCTTTTGAGTTAACTAATGTACTGACTTTGTTTATGGACTTGATGAACTGAATCTTTTGAGATTTCCTATACCGTTTTGTAATCATCTTTGTTGATGACATCTTGATTTACTCACCGTCTGGACTAGCGAATTGTACTTGAGTTGCTTAGAGCCCACAAATTGTATGTTAAGTTTGGGAAGTGTGAATTTTAGTTAAAAGAAGTGAAGTTCTTAGGCCACATGGTATTCGAAGAAGGAGTGACTATAGACTCTTCTAAGATAGAAGTAGTGCAAGATTGTGAACAACCTAAGAATGCCTTTGAGATTCATAGTTTCTTGGTGTTGGCCTGGTATTACCGACGATTTGTGAAGGACTTCTATAGATTAGCCTCACCTTTGATGGATTAATAATGAAATGAATGAAGTTTGTGTGGAATGAGATTTGTGAGAAGTTCTTCTAAGAACTTAAAGTTAGGCTTACCACTGCTCCAGTGTTGATTATTCTGGAGAGGGGTTTGGGCTATTCTGTGTATTGTGACGTATCACAGGAGGGTTTGGGTTGTGTTTTAATGCAAGATGGGAAGGTAATAACTTATGGCTCACATCAGTTGAAAACACATAAGAAGAACTATCCTACCCATGACTTAGAACTAACAGCTGTGATCTTTGCTTTGAAATTTGGAGGCATTACCTTTATGGTGAGAAATTTGAGGTGTTTTCTGAAAATAAGAATTTAAAGTATTTATTTTCACAGAAAGACATGAATTTGAGGCAGAGGAGGTAGATGGAGTTTATGGAGAATTATGACTTTGAGTTGCACTATCATCCAGGGAAGGCCAATGTTGTGACCGATGCCTTGAGTAGAAAATCCATTAGTAGTGTAGCTAGTATTACCATCCGGGAATGGAAGATATTGGGTGCTATTGGCGAGTTTAACTTGCATCTTGGTGAGTCCGTTGAGTCAGCAGGTTTATTTTCGATAGTTGCATAACCTATACTTATGAACCGAGTTATAGAAGCACAAAGGGGTGACCTTGAGATAGAAACCCTCTGGGAGAAGATATCTAGTGGAAAGGTAGAGAAGGGCTTGAACGTGTATTTTGACTCGAGTGTTAGATACCTTGCCTGTCTTTTTGTGCCGGAGTCTTGTCGAGAGGAGGTACTCTGAGAGTTTCACCATTCACGCCTTGCAGTGTATCCGAGAGGCACAAAGATGTATTATGACCTTAGTCGCCAGTTTTAGTGGAAGTGGATGAAGAAGGACGTAGTCGTGTTTGTGTCGAGGTGCTTTACTTGTCAATAAGTGAAAACCGAGCATCAGATGCTAGCTGGTTTGTTGCAACCCTTGCCTATAGCCTAGTGGAAATGGAAGCATGTCACAATGGACTTTGTTGTGGGTCTTCCGAGGACGTAACAGGATTTTGACGCCATTTGGGTGGTAGTTGCCCAATTGACCAAATCAGTACACTTTGTACCTATGCGTACGAGTGACTCAGTAGATTATTTAGCCGACCTTTACATTAGGGACATTGTTCAACTTCATGGGGTCCCTATGATGATTGTCTCAGATAGAGATCCGTGTTTCATGACTCGGTTGTGGCAAAGCCTACAGAACACCTTAGGTACTAAATTGACTTTTAGTACCGCTTATCATCCTCAGGCTAACAGGCAATCAGAGCGTGCCATTCAAATCCTTGAGGATGTGCTTCGGGTTTGTGTTCTTGACTTTAAGGGGCCATGGGAGAGGCACTTGCCTTTATTGGAGTTTGCCTATAACAATAACTTCCAGTCGAGTATTGGTATGGCACCGTTTGAGGCCTTGTATAGCCGACTGTGTAGATTTCCTGTGTGTTGAGCCGAGGTGGGTGATTCATCTATGATAGGTCTAGAGTTAGTCCGAAAAATAACGAAAAAAGTTGCACTTATCCGTAAGAGGTTGGTTATGGCTCAGAGTCGTCAAAAGAGCTATGACGAGCATAGGAGGAGACCGTTATCCTTTGAGGTGGGAGATCATGCCTTCTTGAACATATCACCGAGACAGGGCTTGATAAGGTTTGGGAATAGCGGGAAGTTGTCTCCTAGGTTTATTAGGCCTTTTGAGATCCTAGAGCGGATTGGGAAGGTAGCTTATCGTTTGGCCTTGCCCCCCTAAAGCTTGCTTTTCGTGCTCCTCGGAGGGGTTTAGTCTCCTTGGATACAATAGCCTTACAATTCGAACTCCCGTGATTCTAAATCTGGTTTCATGAGTGCGATGTGAAACGGAAAGAATCAAATGAGTCCAAATCCGACAAATCTTTAAAAAATTCATTTATCATTTAAAAATGTCGAAAATGGACTGCATTACCAGATTTCAGAGTCACCACCTAAATATTTTTAGAAAATTTAAAAAACTCGTGACTCGTGCCAAAAGCCACTTGTCCGTCATAACCAAAGTGTTTCGGATCGGAAACTTAGGTATGAGAGGGGAAAGTCATAGATTAAGCACCCCACTCACCTGATCAAAGATCGACCTCTACTAATCATGATGTGATTCTTATGTACAATATATGTTCATGTTTCTGATTATTATGCTAACTTATTATGTGAGGCACACAAGTATAGACTATTTCACCCACTTTGGCACGCTTTGATTTCGTGTTTTGTTTGAAAAGTATTTTGAATATGTGCTACTTGAAAAAGCAAACTCATATATACATTTATCAAAGGCATCACAACTTAAGCGAAATAACCTTCATCCACCGGCATTCAAAGAGGTATATCAAATAAGCAATTAGCTTTATGGTAATATGCTTAATATGGCAACACCAACATACATGCAATATGCTAAAGCGAAAATACTCACCTAGTACTCAAGCGAGGCAAGCCAAAATAGAAGAACATAGTTAGAAAAATGCATGTTCTAATATGTAAGTGACTAATGCAACACATATAAAATGCGACTAACGGATTTGGCTTCTTAACATGACATAAGGATCAATTCAAGGCATGTGGTAGCGCATGTAATCAAGTAAGAAATAACCGATGCTTATTTAAGTGTGATGAGCCAAATCCTTATGTATGTAAGAATGAATTCAAGTTATGGTAATGATATGGGACCAAAAATATGATACTACATGTAACCATCATGCAAGTAAATAAAAGGGAGAAAAAATAGGAGTTGGAAGACATACACAATATTACAAGTGTTGCAAATTGGCCTCACACAAGAGGGTCCGAATGAATGTCCGAATGCTAAACTAATTATTACAACGCCAAATAAATGAATTAATTAACTTAACTAGCTATTACAAATTCAACAGAATCTAAATAATTAATTACACACCTACTACTATTATCAAACCATTAATTTAAAGGACTACAGGAAACAAAGAGTCGTATGCGCACGAACGAGAACATCCTCCCGAAAACCTCTCTACTTTGCTACCAGAATCTGTTCTATTCATAGTCAAAAAATTATTATGTTTTGGCCTCAGACTCTGCTCTATTCTGCTGTGAAAAGGACACTGCCTGTGCAAAAATGAGTGGCCGGCCAGCCTTGAGAAGTGGTCGGTCGTGCAGGAAGGTGGTCGCTACTGTTTTTGGGTACTACCTAGCTGCCACAGAATTGAAACAGAGCAAAAACAGAGTGTTTTCAGGGGATGTTTATCCTCTCTGTCTCTCCCTATCATGAAGATGATCAAGGGAGGAGTAGACTCGATTCTTAAATCATCAATTGTCGTAAGTTTGTTGTGTGATGATTTATGAACCGATAGGACAAAAGTTCAATAAAATGAAATGAAAGACCAACAACACCTCCTTCCTATCATGGGGTTACCTCAAGGGAAGTGGTGGGCATTATTTCTTTAATCATTGAACATCACTGAAGAGTATGTAATAATTCAAGAATGCAATAGGTTCAATATAACATCCAATTGAACCTAACTCGATTTTATTACCTTTTTTACTCCAATTTTACTAGCCATTTATATATTCCCTTTTCATTTCTTATCTTTTATTCATTTTTGTTCAAAATTAATAATTACGTCCACTAAGTCCAAAAGTAATAAAGAATCGCAAGCATGACTTAACTCGAGAAATGGACTTGTTAAGCCATTTTCTTTATGGGAAATTATAAAGGAGAAATCAAACTCATTTATGAGCGATAATGGATTCGGAGTCAAACCGGAAAAGGGCGATAATGGCACTAATCAAAACCCGATAACAAGCTATAATAAAACCTTCCTTTATGATTTCCAAGGGTCTAAACTAGAAAGTTTAGTCACTTAGAAGCAATGCACTGGTGATAAAAAGAAGTATCAAACAAGATATTGTGCTTAGCATGAGAGAGAAGTAATGCCTTGGTAATGAACCTCTGAAGTGATTAAATCATTAAGCATGGGATGCCTCTTTATTATGCTTGGACAACAATCTTTTGTTAAATACAACTCTCTAATCAAAATAAGCAAAGAATGGAGGAAGTTTGCAAAGATGATTATACAAAGGTGATTATTACAAATGTGGATATTTACATGAAAAATAAGGAATGAAAAGCTATCAACTCAAATAAATTGGTGTCTAAGGCCTAAACACCCAAACCCATTAGGACTTTACAACATCACAAGCATAGTATTCAAAGCATAAACTAAATAAACAATTAAAATAGCCCCAAAATTAAAAAAAGTGCTGAAATTATTTTGAAAAGCTAGAAAAAGTAAACAAAATGGAAGAGAACAAAGCTAGTAAGCAAGCCTAAGGAAGGATGGCCAACCCTTTCACTTTTTGAACCTTTAAATAACATATTTTAGCCTATGAAAACTCTAAAAAATAGTAGCTAAAAGCAAAGAAACAAGTGGGAAGAACAAGGATATAAGTTATGGGATAATGTTCAAAAAATGGTGGTTAACCCCTCCACCTTTGGTAGCTTTTAAATCACATGTTCTAGCCCTCAAAACCAGTCCAAAACAGTGTATAAACAACAAGAAAAAGAGAATGAAAGAGTAGTGTAAACAAGGGAGAAGATGACAAAGGCTATACCTCTTATAGAGAGGATGCTCTTTAGTTCACAAACCACAAGGTAATCACTCTCAATGGCTGAAATTTGGTTTCAATAATCTCAGCAAGAAGCCTTAAATTTTTGGTTTAGGAAGTATATGTATAGTATATGTATATTGCAAGAGAGAGAGAGAGAGAGAGGAAGTGTGTTGGACAAGTCTTTGGCTCTTGGCAAAATTTTCTAACCTAAAACCATGAGGGACGGTCAAGTATTTATAGAAAAACACTTTCTTCTGTCAGAAATATTTGTATTGAGCCAATTGGTGCAAGGCATACACATGGGGGGATAGCTAGCTGCAAAATATCTGTCTGCCTGGAAACATGGTCGACCGGCCATAGAGAGGGATGGCCGAACAATGAAAATTGGCATGCCAACCACCTGTTGGTCAGCAAGCCTCTGAGTGGTTAGGTTAGAAAAAATCAGGTTTTGGTCCAAAAGGGGTGCAAGGTTTTAGGTTCTGAAACTCAAAACCGAAACTTTTTGCGGAAGAAATTGAACGGTTGTATAGCGTAGCATTTTATCATCGAGTGTTCAATGTGAGGTGCCCAAGTCTTAAAAGCGGTCAAAAATAAGGCGTCTACACCGCCACAACTTTCTGGGGTTCATAACGTGTTTCATATCTATATGCTATGGAAGTATAAGCCGGATGCATCACATATGTTGGACTGGACAGAGTTAGAGGTGGACGAGGATCCCTCATACGAGGAGAGACCGGTTAGAGTTTTAGATACTCGAAACCAGGTCTTGCGAGGTAAGATGATTCCTTTAGTAAAAGTGTTGTGGTGAGACACCATGGGATTGAGGAGACTACTTGGAAGTGTGAGGTAGAAATCCATGAGAAGTATCTGAACCTATTTGTTGATGTTTGAACATGTATTAAAAATTTTGTTATGTTAATATAATATAAACATTGTAAATGTTTTGGAAATGTGAATTATATATTCAATATTGAAAACTCGTTTATCATGCTGATGAGAATGGATGACCGGTGGACGGGTCATGGTGATGAATTTGAAGTATTATCATTGTTGTAATTGGTTTAAACATGGTTTTAATGCTTGGTTTAAAATTTCAGAGATGAAATTCCTTAAGATGGGAGGTTATAGCGATTCTGGTTTAGACTCGACCCATTTAATATTTTGGATCTGGGTTTCATTTCCTTATATAGTTGTTCTTCTATTGTTTCCCCTTATTTCTCTTTGAGTTTGGCTATTAGGACGTGTTGGTTGCATTTAGAGTAGATTGATAGCTTGTTTTTCAAACTATTGTTGTTCAAAATTTTGCTTCTTCGCTTGAACGACACTTGTTGCGCTCGAGCGGACCTTGTGAACTCTCAGTACTTTTGCAGGTTTACAAAACTACTGGGAGGTGGTGCTCTTTGCTCGAGCAAAGCTTCTTGTGCTCAAGCGGTGTTCACTCGAGCGGCCCTTCTTGAGCTCAAGAGACGGTCTTCTATCTGTAAAATTTCTAGGAGTTAGTATTCTTTGCTCGAGCGAAGCTTCTTATGATCGAGCAGTGCAACTTATTGTGTTTGGTCGCTAGAGCGACACTTTTCACCCTCGAGCGATCTGTGCGTATATCAATTCGTAAAGTCACTTTTCTCAATCACTTTTTTATCTCTCTCTCTCTCTAAACATTTCAAAAACCTTTTTTCTCTCACTTTCTCTCTCTAAAACTCATATATTTCACTCAAATCCACCTAGATCCGTTAATGTTTTCATCTTATGTCCATTTGTTAAAAAGGTAGAACTCGACCAGGGCTTCGTTCTAATCAGAGCAAAGTTGATTTTCGGCGTCCTTAAGTTTCTTACCCTCTCTCTCTTATATTCTAAGCGTGAGGTAGGGATTCTTTGCACTTTCTATGAGTTTTAACTTAGTTATTTGCTGCTTCTAAACAATATTGTGATTTTGGAGATTTTTTAAACAAATCTAGGGTTTTGGGTTAAAGATCAAAAGCGGAGTTTTCAAATGGATTCTTGGAAATGATTGTGCTGTTGAAAATAAAGTTAAGTTATGATGAAATGGTTGATTTTGATACTTAGGATTGATTTTATAAGAAAAATAGATTTTGCCTTAAATGTCTCAAATGTTGATTTTATATAAATAGTGAAATTGATGTTGGAAAAGTGGAATTGGGTTGCTATTGATTAGGATGATAGAGTTGGATATGCATTATCACTCACATCTTGAAAATTTGGAAAGTTTATATTTATTGAAATTGTTTATCTGTCTAGAAATATCTGTTTTGGGCTATTGGTGGAGGATAACTATGATTGTTATAGAAATTGCATGAGAATTAGGAGAATTGAAACTATTGTCTCATCCATTTGTATCGGGCATTGTTTCATGTTTATACATTGAAAATGTTTATCGTTTTGAGAAAATGGGTGAATCTAGGAGGTATGTGTTGACCCATTGAAATAAGTTGGCCTGAGTGTCCTTGGTGAAAGTCTTAAAAACCGTGCGTACGCATGGGTGCCGATCCCACGGACGAAATTTCAGTGAATTGGCAATAGTCGTGCTGGTATAGCCTACGTTTATACGGGTGTCGGTTTATGGTTTCTCGCGAACGAAATTTTCGTAAAAGGTTGTATTTGTTTTGAGATTCCCAGAGTGTGATTCACTACCCTGTTTTCTGTTATAAAGGAAATGATTAATGAACTATGATATTAATCTGGCATTGCACGGTTTTGGAAATAAATATAAAAATATTTTGGGCACGAGCATTGCATATGCGTTCACCTTATATCTTTGTTAAGATTCATATACTGTGTTGGATTATTTCTACTGGGTTTTGGCTCACCCTATGTGGGAAAAATATTTTCAGGTGTTGATGACATGCCTTTGCCAAGGCAATAGCTTGGGAGGACTTGGAGTAAGAGCTTCATTTTGTATAGTTGTCATGTTTATTTTTGTACAAGCCAAGGGCTTTAACTGTATTGGATTTTAATCCATTTTTGTTATAATCAAGTATTGACTTGAAAAGTTGTAAGCCCTTAGGGTATTTCTTATTTGTTTAACTTTCATCCTATTTCTCTACCATGTAACATATGCTATAGATTCAGCGTTAGATTTGTGAATGTATACTTACATATGTTACCCTTTTGTAAAAGTAATCAGGATTAATGGAAGATAATTATTTCATCATGTGTTGTTATATAATTAATATTGTGATTGGCTTATAGTAATTATTTCGGAGCGTTATAGATAGAAAATAATTTGAACAGATAGTCAAAAAATTAAATAGATAAAAAAAAATCAATAGATAAATTAAGTGATAAAATTAGAAACAAAATGTCTTTCAAAACAAATAAAAAAATTTCTCACCAAACTATTTCACAAAGGGTGGGTTTCTCACCAACAAAAAATATCCACTCGACTTGGTCAAAACCCCCTTATAATAAAATTTTAATGTATTAAGGATAAGTACAAAAAAAATTTCTTAAAAAGTCGAGCACACACCACTATTACCAAAATATCCTTAGTGAATAATTTAATATTTAAATTTTAAAATGATATAACTTTTGAGTTAGATGAAGGTTTTTAATAAAATTAGTATTTTTAGAGTTCTCTCATCAAGATTTATCAAATAAAATCTAGGTTGATTATGAAATTCTTAAAAAAAAAAAAATTCCATCGAAAATGATGTAAATAATAACATTTTACTTCGTTTAACAGTAATATTTTACTATCATTACAAAATAACTCTAGAACACACTATCAAAATAAAATTTTACTGTCATTTTTGAACAAGACATCAGAAAGGGAAAAAAAAAAAGGAAAAATTAAAAGACATGGCAGCGGATATATAAATCGAAGCAATACAGACGTTACCATGTTCATCCTCTCTCTCTTCACTGCCCATCGAGAATAGTGGATTGCTTCAATCTGGTCAATATAAAGTGTTTTTGTTCTTGACACTACAAGAAAAAGCATTTTTGGCGACTAAATTTTTAGTCACCAAAAGTCCGTTTTTAGTCGCTGAAAGTCGAGTTTTTACTTTCAGCGACTAATTTTTTTAGTCGCCCCTTTTGTCACGTATATATGGTCGCCGAAGGTATTGGCGACTAAAATTTTTTTAGTCGGCAAAAAATAGCTCTTTAGCGACCAACTTTTTAGTCACCAATAGTGATTTACATTTTTTAAAATCACACATTTGGCGACTAATCTTTTAGTCGCCAATAGTCCATAAATCGCCGACTAAACGGTTTAGTTTAGTCGCCAAAGGTCCTTTCGCGAAAAAAAAAAAAAAAACCAATTTCTTTGCTTTTTTTGAGATTCGAACCGCCAACCTCTCCCACATTCGAACCGCCAACACCTTTAGCAACACACTCCCTCCACTATGCCACTTCAACATCACATGAATATATATGCAATATATATTATTTATATAGTATATTGACCGGTATTAATACAAAAGTATATATATAAATATAATTATTTTTATTCAATATAATTTATGTAAAAAATAAATTATTTATTAAAAAAAATTTAGGCCACTTTTGGCGACTAAATCCATTATTTAGTCGCCAATTCTATTATTTTGGGCTACTAATTAATTTTTTGTCGCTAAAAAAATAAGTTCAAATTAAAAATAAGCAGTTTTGGCGACTAAATCTGTTTTTAGTCGCCAAAAATGTCCCCTTTTGGCTACTAAACTGAATTTTAGTCGCCAATTGACTGTTTTTAGCTACTATTTTTTTTTGTAGCCAAAAAGCTTCATTTTCAGCGACCAATCTGTTTTTAGTCGCCAAAAACCGTCACTTTTGGCTACTAAACAACCTTTAGTCGCTAAAATCCCTACATTCGGCGACTAAACTGCCTTTTAGTCGCTAAAACCCCTGTATTCGGCGACTAAACTCTTTTAGTCGGCAAAAGTGTTCAATTTTGGCGACTAATTCCATTTTAGTCGCCAATTCTACTACTTTCAGCGACGAAAAATGAAGTTTTAGTCGCCAAAAACGCTTTTTCTTGTAGTGTGATGATGGCCTCAAAAACTAGTGATTCATACATCAACTGTTACAACATTTGAAAATCCAAAAATGGCAGATACCTAACTCTTCAAGGAGATGTCCCACCTTTGAAATGATATATGCTAGCAAATTCCAAGCACAATTCATGGTCCCTTGTATCTCCCCAGCCTCCCCAACCTTTGAACCCAGCTTGATATATATCCCGCTTGATACTAAAAAACATGCACTCCCTATTTTGGATCGATATTGCCACTATGCCTTCGTCAATGCAAAAAAAATATGAACAATTCAGATTATCGAAATGAGCTTCAAAATAGACTCATTTCGTTACACAACAGTAGCTACTGTGCAAGTTGCACAGCAGCCACCCAAAATCCAAGAATTAGTCCCCCCGGTCCTAATGCAAACCACATTTTCCAAAGGACAAAAATGGTCCATGAAAAAATAGAAACAAATCTTTTTGTCCTTTCAACATATGCATGTGTGCTTCCGGGGATTTAGCAATTAAATAAATTAGGAGTGTCATTTTTATCAAAAAAAAGAATCCAATGAGGGTTTTAGCCAAATTTATTCTATAATACAAGAGTGTTTTCTTTGTATAATAAAATATAAATAAAATTATATTTTTTCAACTGCTTTTTATTCCACTCGCATTGTACTGCTATAATGTTAATATTAAAGTTGATTATCTCAATTTTATGGTGAAATTAACCCATTATAGGCTTAACGTGGCCCCACTTTGGTGATTTAAAAGGTTTATTTATTACAACTAACTGAGAAATTATATATGTAAAAAATCAAGTTGATCAAAGATTGATTGTCAAGATGACATAAATATTTTTAAGAATAGATTGTCATCCATTTGTTATAATATATACGTAATTTAATTATGTGATTATTTATGTTTGATCAAACTAATTTTTTATATGCATATTATTCTAGTTTGTCATATGAATTGAACGGTTTAAATGACTGAGATGGATATAAATTGACCTCACAATTTGCCAACTTACACGTGTGAAGTTGAGATTTTCAACTTTTACAAATCCAAACTCAATACGTATATTTATACTATTATGTAAAGTCAACTTTTGAATTAATATATATGTTATAGTTTTTAAGTTTTTCTAAAATATTCCTAACAAATAGATAATTGCCTAGATCTAGACTGCTATACTTGTTTAAAATTTAACACACTAACTTCTTTTCATTAGAAGAAAAATAAAGTAGAACTTTTAAGAACCCTTCAAATTCTCTATTTGAGTGAAAGATGACCTAATTGCTTTAATTGAACATACGTTTCAAATGATCAACTCACCCGAATGCAATGTGCCTACTTCTGAATGGGTGTCTATTTCTACGTGTCTTTCTACAATTGGAAATATCCCGGTGCCAAATAGTTAGGTAATAGTGCAATAATATATCAATAGAACCATAAGAACTATTTTTAAATAGTGAAAAAGTTTATAATCCTAATTAGGGAAAATTATTTATAAGTTCTATTAGGGAGACTTATGCTACATATGGTCCTACTAAAAAACTTATGTTCTCATAAGTCCTGTGGGAAATTTGTTGACACATTTACCCTTAATATTAGTTGTTAATATCATAAATAATAGTAAAACCATATATAGGAAATTGAATGTTACCATAAATTATATATATATAAACGTAACGTAACGTGACATCTACATAAACGTAACGTGACACCTATACGTAACATGACACCTACATAAACGTAACGTGACACCTATGATCTATGGTAACATGCAATTTTCTATATAAGAAATTGCATATTACCATAGATCATATCTAGATAAACGTAACATAACATACACCTACATAAACGTAACGTGACACCTATGATATATGGCAACATTCAATTTCCTATATAAAAAATTGAATGTTACCATAGATCATATTTACATAAACGTAATGTAACGTGACACCTACATAAACGTAACGTGACACCTATGATCTATGACAACATTCAATTTCCTATATAGAAAATTGAATGTTGCCATAGATCATATTTATATGAAACGTAACGTGACACCAACATAAACCAGCAACATTTTCACATTCAATTTAAAAAAATAAGAACTCATTAAGTTTGCAAAACGTAACGTGATACATTACGTTACGTTACGTTACGTTACGTTTATGTAGGTGTCACAGTTCGTTACGTTTATGTAAGTGTCACGTCACGTTACGTTTATGTAGGATCTTGTGGAATCCATTCCTATCTAAATAGGACTTGAGACTCTATAAGAAATTACACAGGACTTAGCCTACCATAAGTGTTTGAAAAATGACTTATAAATAAGTCTCCTTTTCAATTATTAATATTTATAATATTTTTTTATTTTTTTATGAATATTTTTTACTAACATCGTAATTCTCCCTTAGGTAATTAATTGCAAGGACTGGTTCTTGACTTTCACCATTATTTTTGAGTTACAATTAAGATTAAATTGATTTACAATAAAAAAAAAATATCAATAAAAGACTCATAATAGAGGTCAATTAATTCATAAATAAATATTATGAAGTCTCATAACATAGTCTAATTTAGTAAATAACTAACAAATTACAAAACTTCATAATTACGAAGTACTGATATAACATTGTGGGTAAGGAATGAGAAACTTACAAACCTTAGTCCCTCTTATTTTAAGAAATTCTAGTCCCTCTCTCTTTCTTTGAGAGAGAAATTATAGGAGGAGAAATGAAGGTGGCACTTCTAATGTTTCTCTCTCCTTCATTTCTTCTCCTATAGTTTCTCTCTTTCATTTTTTTTTTTTCGTTCTTATTTATCACCATACTCAGTGGCGGAGTCAGAAAATTAATTTAGAGGAGGCACTTAGGCCTCGTTTGGCAAGAGGCTATTTTAGCCAATTAGCCAAAAAGTTAATAAATTAGCCAAAAAGCCAACAACTCATACTAAAAAGTCAAAAATTCTCTTTTCTCTCTACTTTTTGCACATCTTTTCGTAATTAGCCAAAAAGTCATCCCAAACATACAAGTTTTTTTTACCTACCTTTTTAGCCAAATAGCCAAAAAGTTACTAAATTAGCCTGTTCCCAAACGAGGCCTTAGTAATTATTATAATTTTTACAAAAATATTTCACGTAAATTTTTTACGATTGATTTCAGGAAACATCAAAAAAAATATTATTTGTAACTAGTGTATCATGGACAATACAAAAAAAAATATGGATATAAGCCTTAAAATAAATTATATAATGATAAATTATTTTTTGATACAAAATTTGATTAAAAATTCAATATAATAGTAATATCACGTCATCACTGGTATGTAACATCATCCACTAATGGTAAATAAACGCATAAATAATGAACCTCATATGTCAAATGTAACTAACAATCTAATAAATTTCATATCTTTATAGTGAGATTACTTATACTTACATATCACTAATAATGACATCGTCGTTACATTCAAAAAATTTCATAGCTAATATGGTTTATTTATAATAGTCTCTTCATTTTCAATCAAAACAACTATTATTGTTTTCATAATTTTTAAAATGTCATTGACATTTCACTCTAATAATATTTTTGTAATTATTTATTTAATTTTTTTTTTATGTTTGCAAAAAAAAAAAAAAAAATTCCCAAAATCCAGGGGGGCCACGTGACCCCCCTGGTCACATGCTCCCTCCGGCCCTGACCATTCCAACCACT
The DNA here is from genome assembly GCF_055761805.1 of Camellia sinensis. Classification (NCBI taxonomy): domain Eukaryota; kingdom Viridiplantae; phylum Streptophyta; class Magnoliopsida; order Ericales; family Theaceae; genus Camellia; species Camellia sinensis. Next base: position 108,968,435 of record NC_138962.1, read on the forward strand.
ATTACTCCTCCTATCTCCATCATCGTCTTACCATTGAGGAAACTTTCAGATTTAGACTCAAATTTAATTAATGACTGAAATCCAACGCTACTAAGCGCGCTTTTATATGTTAGGTGGCCACTTCAGATCTAGCATATTTTATTTTGGAACGTAGATGTGGGATTAAATATAGGGTATCACAACCGGTTATGATAATGAACAGATTATGAAAGTAATTAGTAATGTTTGTTTAGTGGTGACTATTTGAAGTTTTTTAAATTTTGTGTTGCAATAATATCTCTCTGTGTAGAGATTTTCTCATTTCGTGGATGCTTTCTCTTCCGTGCATGGAGGTTTTTCGTATAACTTCTAGGACCTATTTTGTCCTATAATATACTTTATTAAATGACTTATTGTTGAATGCGTAATGTATTAAGTCTTATATTTTCACACTAAAAAAAGAAAAAAGGTACTTCACTTCATTCTCAATAACCACCATAAATTCTCATAACTGTTAGTAACTAATCACTATATTTTTATAAATACGTTAAAAATACACCTCTTGAGATTTTGTAAAAAAGTGCAAATTTTCTCCTCACGTTTAAATCTTTATTAAAAAAATTCCTGCAACTGACCTATTAGGAGAAAAACAAAAAAAAAAAAAAAACCCAAATACCAAATACCAAATACTCTCTAATACCAAAATGAAAGTATCATACCGTCCTAATTTTCATTCATCTACCACCAAATTCCTCTCTACACCACGACAATATTCTACAACCTTCCTCGGCTACACACCGAATGTTTATAGACAATAATAACAGTGGTTTTGATTGAGTGTGGGGGAGGGCGATGCGATGCGAAGGTTGGGCAAAGTGGCGTTATTAGTTAAGAAAAAATAAGAAATTAGGAAGGTCAGAGAAAAAAGAAAGAAGAAAATAAACTGTTTTAACTTCATAAAGGTTAATATAGATAATTCTAGGGAAAAAAGAAAATTATTGCTTACATTATAATAGTTTGATTTAATGATTGATTAATAGAGAGAGTCAGTTATTTTGTGGTTGAAAACCTCAAAAGTAAGATGTAAGTTCTCAAACCTAAAGGAGGAATCTATTATATTTAATAAATCTATAGTGGTGTATTTATAATTTATTATAAATTTAATCACTACAAAACGTAACAACTAAGTATCCATATTATCTCTAACCAAAATCATTAAATATTCATAATTATGGTGTATAATACACATTGTACAGAATGAGCCTACTCGTAGCTAATTTTATGAAATCAAAACCAATAAATAAGGTAATGACGTCACATTTATTATAAAGAAGAATTCGCCTAATTTTGAGGCGACACTGTCCAAACAAAGTTCATGTGTGTTTAAGGTTATCCATACTCAGTCAAACATTTTTTATTATTGGGCATTGCTATCTCTTGGCTATATTAATAATGGAGACAAAGAGGTCGGGATGTAATTGGTTCAGTATGGCTGATATTTAGGTGAAATTTTTCATCGAATCAATAACGTTGGTTTTATTATTTGAAATATTGATACAAACTGTTTCTCCTATCAAACTATACCAATTGAAATGGTTCAGAAGGGGTCCCTCCGTGGGAGATGCTTGTTGTGCTGAGTGATGTTAGATTGATGGCTACGAGCAGGTGACTGGTTTTTAAATGGTGTCCTAGAAATGGAAATAGGGCTGCCCGCTGAGTTGCTTCTGCATGTTTATGAAATACTTTATCCCCAAATTGGGTTGCCCAACCACCTATGGGACTTGTTAGGTGCTTATCTTTCAATTCTATGTAATTGTTATGCTGATTTTCTCAATCAAAAAAACACAAAAAAGGTTTAGTTCGGTACGGTATAATCAGTTGAGGACCTTTTAAATTTGAGCCACTTTTCAAAGCTATTGTATAGTTACTAATTTATGTAAAAACATTGAATAGTAACTATTTGTCCAACTTTAAACATATCAAATCCGTCCATTTAGTAAATACTTTCCAATTTCCAGATTAATAAAAATACAAACAAAATAATAATAATAATAAATACTAAGTGTCAAAGAATAATGAGTTTACTAACTTAAGTTATAGAGATGATAAAGTTAATTAATGAGGTTAATAAATTATTATATTATTAGATTATATATATATATATATATACATATTATAAATACAATATATGTTGAAGCAGTCAATTTCGGTTTAGTTCAGTATACAAGATGCTTGAACTGGTTCCTAACCAAAAATCGAAAAAAATTAAACTAAACACTACACAAATTGACCAATTCTTGTTTTAAAAAAAAGAGACCAAATATAGCCGATTTGGTCTTATTCAATCAATTTTTTTGATTTTTCTTACATCCGTAGTCGCCAGTGCAACCTTTTACCAGACAACATGCATAAGTTTCAAGTCTCATGGCCCTTAGTTTCTACCTTTATGTTAAAACTAGTAGGTGACTCGTGTGATGCACGAGAATTTATTTTTAAAATAAAAAATTGATTTTGAGTCCTAATATTTTATGTGTAGAAAATTTTAACAATTGAAAGTCAAATACAAAAAAATTTGCTAATGATTCGCTGTATTTGTGATTCAATGTAAAAGGCTCATAAAAATAATTTCTTTCAAAAAAAAAAAAAAGTGTCTTCTCAGACTAAAATCAAATCTTCATTAGTGTTAATCAAATTTATCAAAAGTTATTAATTCCACTTGTATCAAAATATTTTCTTCTGGAAAAAAATAAAAACAATGAAAAATTCTATAATATACAAATTATGACTTGGTATAACTCATGGTATATTATTTTAGTTATTAATCGAAAAGGTCTTTGCTAATTTCTTTTTCTTTTTTTTTGTTATACCTAAAGTGGTGCATTTGGGTCTTTAATTATACATCAAGTAGTGTTTGATTATGATCTATTATAATACGTTATATGACAATATTTATGTATTTTATTACACGAAAAAATTGCTTAAAGTGGGTTGACTCAAAGGTAAGATTTATGCTTAAAAGAATCATAAACAATGTACTCAAAGTAATTCACATTAATACATAAAAAATTACAAATTCAAATCTTAAATAGTGTCCTCAAAAGGAATAAGACATAAAATCTCTATAACCTTAATAATTTTAGTTCTCAAAGGAGTTCTAATTAATCATGTGACACATCATAATAACTGCAAATTTTTTATTCCAGCCAAATTTTTGCATATTTTTTCTGGCAGAGCTCATAAAGATGCATTATCAGTAATGCTATAAATTCAAAATTTTTGTTTAAAAATTATTCAAGAAACATCAATAGGTGTCTTAAATATACACAATCATTTTTTATGAATCATTATTCTTTAAAATAATACTTCACACTAATTATCATTTGACATTTACAATTTATCTTTTAAAAACTTAACAAAAAAAAGTATCGAGTTCCATTATTTTAATCAATCAATATTAAATTGGACGCTACACGTGTATGAATATCACTTCTAGAAATATGATATCTAATATAAAATCACAATAAAATTAACTTTAATTAATATAATGATATTTTATATTATGATGTGTGTTACAAAAGAATAATATTAATTTTAATTTAAAATAAAATTTAAATTTAAATTATTTATTTTAATAATCTTAGCATTATCGTTCTATAAAAATGTTATTTGAATATTTATTGTTAGGTTCTTATAATTGATAATCTCGTTTGACAAAATTTCTTTCAATTGTAATTTTATTCATTCTTTTTATTTCAGTGAGGCTATGAGTGTTTAGATGCGAATACAACCCAAATTGTGCCTATACAACGAAGTTTGTAACCTTGAGGTTTTCATGATTGCCACTTCGTTGACTATGTACGGGGATCGCCCCATAGTGGGTCCGGGGCAACGCCCAGCCAAGGTCAAGGGGCAGGACTCCTAAAGCGAAAAACAAAAATGCAGTCAAAGTTGTTTGACAGCTCAAGCAGTCATTTGTGCGCTCAAGCAAAGAAAAGAATCATCCAATACTTTTGCAAAGTGCTGAACTTTTGGGAATAAAGTTTTACCGCTCAAGCGGTGACAATTGCACTTGAGCGGTGAAATGTGTGTTTGAGTGGTCTTTGAGATTTAATTTATTATAAAGTACGCAATTTGATATTTTTAGGGTTAAAACCGTCCAGAATCTTGGATAGGTATTTTATATGAGTTTTCGTGGTGTAAAAAGTGATCGATTAATTAGCGAACTTCAAATTGCCAAACATCAAGGGTTGTCATTATTGTTTCGTTCACAAAAGAAAGAGTTGTTCTTCGATGAATTTTGAGGAACTTGAGCCTGAAGTTTTGGTGGATTTTAGAGTGGTTCATCGTCGTGGATTCGATATCAGTGTTATGGATCCAACGTTGGGCACGACAATTCCGAGGTGAAGTCGGTGGTGGAAGAGACATATCAGGGTCGGTTCAATTAGAGTATGGATTCGCTAGGTAATTAAGGGTACACCTGTGTAATTTCTTTTTATCATCTTAGTGTATTGTTTTTGTGGCTTTGGCCCGTGATTTTTTTTATCACAATTGGAGATACTCCAATTGTGATTTTTTCTACGTTAAATTGTTGTGTTGATTTGTCTTTGATTGTTTGATTGTGATTGTTATTTATTATTTAAAAATTGAAACATAATCACAAATCAATATCTCAGAAATTTTTAAATTCTTCACTTATATATAATAAATTTAGTTAAATTAATTGCTTATTTTGATAATTTCAGTTCCGTTGATGATTTTATATGATATATATTAAATTATAAGATAGTAAATTAAATACTCATTTTAATATTAAAAATAATAGTTAAATTAGAAAGAGAATTAGTAATATAAAACTAAAAGTGATTCTAATTATTTAATTTTAATTTTATTGTTATATTTATTTGGAAAAAAATATATATAGAAATAGAACTATACAAAATTTATCTAAAAGATTAAATATTAAGATGTTGTGTTTAGATTAAGAAGAAAATACATAAATTAATTATGTAGAGTAATGATTTTTTCTTTAATATTCTTTTTGAATTATTCATACATACAATAGTATATAAAATTTAAATTAAATATAAATGTTTTGTAATAAATAATTTAATGTTAAATAAAAAATTAAATATAAATTAATATTAAGACATCAACAAGATAGATAAAAAATAAAAACTATAAAGAAAATTAATTTGATATGTGCGATGCACATAATTAAGTGCATGTTGTCTTATTTATTTATTTATTTGTATATCAAGATAAAAAAAAATTCAAATATCATAATAATTAAATTATAATAATTTCTCAAATAGAGTCCATACAAAAGTGGTTATTATAATTGAAATTGAGATTGTATAGAACTTTATATGTAAATGGAAAAAGTATAACTTTTTTAAAAAAAAGTAAGCCTTTTGAATGTGCCACATAAAAAATAAAAATAAAAAACACTAATTATATATGTATATGTAGAGAGAGAGAGAGAGAGAGAGAGAGAGAGAGAGATTGGTGATAAATCTAATTTAGAGAGTATCTAAGGCGCAATAACTCTAGTGAATATTTTTTATTGGTGATCTGTCCCTCTTTTGTGAAATAGTTTGGTAATAAGTCCTTTTATTGGTTTTCGAGAATATTTTGTTTTCAATTTTACCCCTTATTGACTTTCATTGGCTATCTGTTCAAATTTATTTCTATTTGTTCAAAAAAAAAAATTCCTATCTATTGAAATTTCTATGTGTAAAAATTTTATTTTATTTTTTTGAAATTCTTGTCTTATCTTTTTTAATTTGTTAAAAATTTTCTTCTAATTTTTTTTTTTCTTTTGAAATTCAAACTTTTTTTATCTATTTAGTTCCCCCCCTCCTCCTTATCTATTGAAATTAATTGTTGTTCTAATTTTTATCTATACACATTTATCTGTCCAATTTTTATTTCTCTATCTGTTGAAACCAACACTCAAATATTACATAAATATACATAGATCCAAAACTTTTTTTTTTTTATTTGTTGCAATTAACAACAACAACAAAAGCAAAAACAAAGAAAAATAAGATAATCAACAACAACAACAACAAAAAATATTTTGAAATACCTTCATCAGACGAATTCCAACACAGATATGAGCGCAAACCTAAAAAAAACCTAAAAAACTGAAGAATTTAACACAGATCTGTTAAACTATGAGTTCAAACCTAAAAAATCTGAAGAATTTAACATAGATCTAGTAAACTATGAACTTAAACGTAAAAATAAAAAATAAAAAGCAAATTTAACATAGATCTGTTCAACAAAAAAAAAGAAGAAGATGAAATGCCTTCATTAGACGCAATTGGACTCAACTACTTCTTTGAACGATCGCCAAATCACTAATCTGAAAGCAAAATAATGGAGAATCAAAAATCGAAAGTAATAATAGATCAATAAGAAAATCATCATCTCGCCATTGTTAAACAAAAGCAAACCAATCAAAACAATTACTCAAGCCTTCAAATATATATATATATATATATACATGTAATCTCTTTCTCTCTATAGTACTGCAACGGACTATAATGAAGGGAATATAAGAGAATCTCGTACCTTCAGTGAGCACATACATGTATAAAACACAATCATCATGAGTATTCCCAACACAACTTACGTAAAGAGCAAATCTGTCATTCCGACATTGTCCATGGCACAGACGGTGATGGTTCTCTAGCAAAGGAGGCTTCACCAACGTAGAAGGTGTTTTTAGTCACTATTCGAACGTTTATTGCGTTTCTTCAATTTGTCGATCATCGTCACCATGGAGTCGATGTGCCAGCGAATTGCTGCTAAAGGTGGATGGAGATGGAAGGGGACATGAAGAGGAGAAGAGACAGAGAGAGAGGGCAGCGACGAAGGTAGAGGTAGTGATGGCGGCATTAACTAAAGCGACGGGTATCAGTGTCTTCGCCGTGTATGAAGCAGAGAATAGATAGGAGTGTGAGTGTTTAGGGTTTAGACAGTGTTGTATATGGTTTATATACAAAAAGGTATGTTGGTCATTTTACATATGCTTGTCCTTATGGGTAAAGAAAATCAATCCCTGGATCTTTAGACCAAAAAAAATCAAAATTAGATTTCTCAACTGAGTGCCCTTATATATGAGTAATTCTATTTACACACTATAGAAAATCCCAGTACACACTACTTATATCATTCAGGAACAAATTTCCAAACAAAAGTCAAATATTCAAATATAAATTTATAAACAAAAAATAATTATTTGGACATAAACAATTGAACAAAATATATATTTAAACAATTCATTTGTATTCATCAATTTATGTCCAAACATTTACCAATTGTTCAAAAATTTATATCCGAACAAAACAAATAGTGTGTACTAAGATTTCTCGCTTGAGCATGTTACTCCTCCCCTCCGACGAATCTCATCTCGTGTGTTTGCCACTCATCTACATCACAAATTTATCACTATCTCCATGTTGGTTTCTTTATACCAATTAAAAGTTACGTTTTGCTCAAACTCATGTTCAAGTAATAACATTGTGATATTCTCATGGCCTCTTCTGGCAACAGCGGCCAACCAGCCCCCGGCTGGAGTTCACCTTGGATTTGAAGTTCAAACCCTCCCTCCCTCAACCTTAAAGTCTCCAAACCCTACAGTTGCAACCCAAAGCCCTAGGGTACCACCACCCTTTGTGTGGTATTGGCCTGGGTTTATCTATCTACCCATGTTGAAATCAAAAGCCTAATATGAACAATCCTAGTTCAAGCAATCTGATCCCTAATCCACCCATTCCAACAATATATCACCCCACACACCCAACCTAAGAGAATAATCTACTGCATAGCAGTCTTTGTTTTTATACAAGAAGCCAACAGTACACACCCTGTATTTGAACAAACAAAACAGCACGCACAATGATACCCAAATATCAATGTGTCGCTAACAAAACCATGGAATAGCATGAACACAGGCACTCTACACCTACAAGTGGTCTATAATCAACTCTTACAGAACACATCTGATACACTGCTTCCCCTTTCAAAACCAGTTTCAAAAGTTCAGCCAACAACCCAAGATACGGAACCACAATTGAGTTTAGGTTCCCTTCAGAAGGAATAAGAAACACATACAAGAATTAAAATAAAAATTAAAATTACAAGACAGTATCAATCTACAGGCCCTCCAACACTGCAATTATTTTCAAAATTAAATGAATAATAATAATAAATCAAACTGCAGACCACTAGTACAAGTCATTTTTCAGAATCATTAGAAAGTGTTAATACATTTGTGCAGCTTTCAGTTACATTCATATTTTGAACCTTTGCTTGTATGTAAAATACCTACAAAACTTCAGTTACAATTCTGCTCACAGCACAGACAGGACGCTCATAGGAATGAATAAGCAAGCCTTGAGGATCATCAGGTCATTTCATTCCAATGGCACAAGCAGGACTCAGTGCTTGTAGCCGGATAATGTACAACATGCTCTCTCTGCTTCTGTACCCTAACCATAAACTGATTTACAAGGTATCTTCTAATTCATCTGGTACATGCAACTTCTCAATCGCAGCCTGTTTGAAAGATGCAAAGAGTTCACATAAAAAACAAAATTCATTGATCCTACACATTAGAACTGTTGAAAAAAGTACTTCATATGCCAATTTAAATAACTCAGAGAAGAAAAGCTGTTAGATCAGACTCAAATCATAGCCAGTGACCAAAAGTGAGATGGCACGGTGAAAAATGGCCAGCATCCAACGCAGAATTTATCAAGATAACAAAATAAAAAGAAAGAAAAAAACCACCACTGTGAAAAATGAATACAAAAATAAATAAATAAAAAGAGAGATAAAATGGGATTTAGGCAGTTTAATACAAAAAATACGGAGCTTCCAGCCCTTTTACTCAACAAAACAATATGCAAAACTCTGAAGAATGGAAGTCTATTTCATAACTAATCGTAATACCCAATTCCACAACAAAAGATGAATAGGACCGCAAATCACCTTAATGGTAGCAACATCTGTTGCAGGTGGTTTCAAATCCAGAGCTAATCCAAAGTGAAGCATCGCCTTGTCGTACATATTACTCCTTTTATAAATCTTACCCATCAAGGCATACACGCTGCTTTCATGAGGGGCATATTCTTTAAGCTCTTCTAGGACTTTTAAAGCTTCATCAAAATTTTCCATGTTCACAAGTATATTAGCCTTCTGATACATGGGTAGAGGATTCTTCTTATCTGCTAAAATGGCCTTCTCCATCATCTCCAAAGCTTCATCGCTTCTCTGTCAGATGATATAGACACAATTCAGAAAGCCGTAGAATATAATATTAATCACAATCAACAAGCAATGCCCCTCACTACCTTTAAGGCATGGAAAGCTGTTCCCAGATATGACATTATAACAGAAGAACGTGGATTAATTTCAAAAGCCATTCGGAAATGATGCTCTGAGAACTCAAACTTCTCTTGGCGCAGGTAAATCATTCCAAGACCATACCAAGCATTATAATGTCTTGCATCAATCCGAAGGGCACTCTGGTAGTTCTTAATTCCATTCTCAAAATCTTCTAATGCCACGTATCTGTAAACAATGATATATCCCGAAGACTGCAATCAAAATCACATCATCTCAAAGAAAACCTCAAATTCATGTTTTCTTTCTGAATATAATATGTCATACTCATGACCACAAAGGGTGTGCGCATATGCAAATCTTGAATTCAGTTGCACAGCTCGTTGGAAATTTTTAAGAGCAGTTTCATGGTCCTTCTGCAAACTATAGCAATTTCCCATAGCACACCTGCCATATCCATTCAACAGAGAGTGTAAGGACTACAACCAATGATAACAACTGGGACTGTAATGCACCTCCAACAAACACATATTGATAGGCTTTTGTGACCATGTAAAACCCCTAAATCTGCCCAGGACATGTTCCTAGAAAAAATAAGACTCACTAGGAACCCTGATTAGGTTCATAAGATCATGCCATTGCAAGTACAACCATTGTAGCCCTTCCACACATTACTCTCAACCAACCAGCCACGCATAAAAAAAGTATTCTATAACTAACAAAATCCCAAAATTTCAACATTCTAGAGCTCAATAAGAAAATTATGGAAGAAATTTTTGGCTATATGCATCACTACTACGAAGATTACAGGCTGGCAAGCCACAAGAGCAAATAAACAACCAAAAACCATACACCTTGTTTGGTTTAGTTTTCAAAAACTGTTTTTCAACTTATTTTTTGTGCTAATTTTTCTTTAGTGAGCCTTTTTCATATTTCAGTCATTTTTTTAAAACTTTTTAAATGTACCTCTAAGAAGTGAAGCATATGTGAAGAAATATGAAAAAAGTTTACTAAAGACAACAACAACAACAACAACAAAAAACCCTATGCACATTTCTGTCTTTTTTTTGTATTTATTAGTGAACTTCTTTCATATTTCTTCACATATATTTTACTTTTTTGGTACATATAAAAAGTTTTTAAAAAATGACCAAAATATTTAAAACAAAAATTTACTAAAGAAAAAAAAAACCACAAAAAACAAGAAATGAATAAATAGTATTTAATTAATTGATCAGTTGAATATTCAAGAGATAAAAACTCGTTAATTTGAAAACTGCAAGTACCTTCACTAATTGAATTGCTCATTTTATCCCCACCCCCACCCTCACCCCTACCCTACCCAAAAACAAAAGACCATCAAACACAAACACTCCACAATGGGTGTCGTGTCCAACACATATCAAACACAAATACGGGGACGGCAAACACAGACACTCCAAAATGGGTGTCATGTCCGACACATATCAAACACAAATACGGGGACGGACAGGCATGTCAACATGTCGGACACACCATGGGGCATGTCAATTTTTTAATTATTATTTTTTGGCAAGACACTTCATAGAATTTGTTTCCTGTGTCTAGACACCGCACGACATATTTATGCGGTTTTTTAAAATATAATTCTATAAAGCTAATTTGGTGTCAAAAGTAAAATATATAGAACAATGAATGGGGAAATAGGGAAAAAAAAATACATCCATATATATTAATGTCTCTCATATTTCTATGCACTAAATTTATATTCATATACATAGCAAATAAAAATATATAAAAAGTTTTTTTTTGGTATTCCTGCCGTGATTGTATCCTAATTTTGTTAAAATCATTGTCCCGTGTCTGTACCCCTGTCCATGTTCATGTATGTGTCCATGCTTCTTAGACAAAGAACTTGAAGGTAAGAACGCAAAAATAAGTGGAAAACACTTATACGGCTATAAAACTGAAACAAGAAACACACATTATTATATACAAAAAGTTTGATTGCAGTTACCAAGATTGAGGAGCTAAGCGGTCAGTTGATATCAGCTCCTGAGCCACATAACTTAACTTCATATCCTCCTTCAAATGCTGCAACAAAGGTCAAAAAGATTCAGAGAAAAAGCAAGTATATGGATAAGAAGGTTCCCATGGTTCATGAGACCAAATGAAGAATACTAGGTGATATGGTAAAAGCTCAGGCTATCAAGTTTGAGAACAAAATTCAAGTCTAAGGACAGCCACTTAGTGATTTGAGCAAAATGATGACATTCCCAGCACCTTGCATTGGGTAGACTTACAGTGTAATGGCTTTTTCTCAGGAATTATAGATAATAATTATGATTGACTATGCTTACAACTCCGAAGGAGACAAAAATAGACAAGAACACAGACTTCTGCCAGGAATGCAAAACACAATTTAACATATAGCTTTTCTCATGGTACTAGAATTCCCAATAGTCTCTCTTCAAAATAACAAATGAACAAAAGCATAGATGCTTCAATAGATAGTAACAACATAGAGGCAGTGTTTCAATGAACAAGGAACTACTACAAAACCACTCAAAAGAGTGAAAAGATAATGTATAGCAATAAAGAAAGAGAAGTACACTGTAAGAAAAATAAAATGTGGATGTTTGGAGAAAATGGACATATTATATTGTATAATTGTGCAAATAACACTGTATCTCATAAATAAGTGGTTTAAAAATTAATCCTCCAAAATAAAGGAACTCACATATAGAACAGTAGAATATATATCCATTCCTTCTAAACTATAAGGAGATGCCAGCCGGGCAAGACTAAAGGCACGATCGGCTTCTAGATAATCAACCAATTCAAAATACGCTTTCCCCACCTGCAGTTGCAGAAACACTTCATGAGAAATTAAATGGAAACATGACCAGTTGACGGCAATGCAAATAAGAAAACCAAGATCCCCAGTCATCAAGAAGTAAACAATCTTGTGCAAAAAATGATAAAGATTCAAATCATTAACTTCAAAGAATGCACAAAGTACAAGAGACATGATTTCTTGAATTATGAGAATGTAATAACTTCAAGCCAATCCTTATTCAGGAGGAATTTCACAACCAAATATAGAATAGAAATATGAAAAATTGAATGTTTGTTAATATATTGAGACTGGTATCTTAATGGTTAAAAAATGAAGTTCACTAGTAATTCTGGCCAATAGATGGCTGTGTCAAATTCATAACAGAGATGGCTTAGACACTATATTGAAACCAACCATTTTTTCAGCAACTTCCAATGTGAATGTGACCCTTAGTTCAAAGTATAACAGTATACCTTTTCCATGCAACCAACTCAAAATATATTGAAATTCAACTAATTTGAGGTGGACTGCATGAAACTCATGGAAAATCAGAACACTAAATTATTGTTTCTGTCCCAGTTTGTATATGTTATAATTTAAAGGAAAAGTCATGTCCTTCCATAGTTTCAATCATAGGAGTGCATTGGAATTTAACCAAGATCACATCACTACAGTACAGGCAAATATAAGTAGAAGATCCAAAAATAAAAGGTAAGATATTTGAACCTACTAAATTACCTGGGAAAGCACCCAACCCGTATTATAGTGTTTGTGCGGAAGTTTCAGATATGCATCCAGTGCATCCTGTTCCACAAAGAAGCATTTACTCAGAAAACTTAAAGCAGCACAACCAAATAAGAGAAGTAATTCTTTTGTTTCTTAAACAATCCCTATGTATACCTGGCACCTGTACAAGCAGGAAAGTCTATAGCCTTCCCCGAGAGTTCTTAAGAGAGCCAAAATTTCTGAAGCACCGGTTATGACTCTTGAGCTACTCATAACAACCCCACCCATAGGCATTGTTGCTCCTTCTTGTTCAAGAGATCTAATATCACCAGGAGAAGAGCTTGAGGTGGTTGTATTTGAACGAGGATCATCACGAACTTCATGGCGCGTCCCTATAAGCCATCAAAATCATATCTCTCCAACTTTAATTGAGCTAGTCAATGAGCTTAAACAAGCAAAAAAGCAATCCAACTATTACATCAACAGTTGAATTGGTGTTTTTATAAATACAGACCAAGCAGTATCTAGTTGGTTTCTCAACCATGAGGTCAGATGCAGAAGTCCAATTTGTTTTGCTGAACCAAAAAATATAGACATAAATAAGAGAAAAAAAAGCCCCACGGGTACAGGGGAAGGGAATGAATTAATGAATCTGTAAGGAATGAAATGAGTTGTTTCAACTCAAACCAATCAAATAGTAGATCATAATAGTTGCAATTGATCCAGAGGCATTGAAACAAATGCTGAGGTAGATTTTTATCATCACACCATAAAGAATGCTCACTGATGATTTCATTTCCCACATTTAAATTGAAACTTGGAGAAGAATAGCTTTTAACAGGGCAAATGATGATCAGTAACCATTTGAATCCTCATTCAACTCCAGTTTTGAACAACTGAAGTTAATTAATAAAATGGTATCAACAAAGCAAAATCCAAAGATATGCATAAGTTAAAGAGAAAATTAGACACCAAAAAGGGACTCGCTGCTACATTAATTGGTAGAGCTACCAATTAATTGCACGTATTAAACAATGGCATATATGAAGTTTTGATTTCTCAATAAATAGGAATGGACCATAGAAGATCAAAAGTTGTAACAAACATTCAGCACAGATAAAACACTGTTAGGGCCATAAGGATATAAAACAAAAAATGCATGTGCAACTCATGTATTATTTCAGTGTTACTCAAATATTGCCACATTAGAGCATCTCCAATGCTTACTATTTTTTTCATCAAATTTGAGTAAAAGCGTTCCAATGCTAAATTTTTAATTTTCATCAAACAACTGATCGACTAGGAGGATGACTAGGAGGACAACCAGGCGGTTGACCGGCTTGTGTAAATTTCTCTCCATTTTTGCAACGGACAACCAGTCAAACAACCGGCCAGTCGTCCAGTGTACTGTGACGCCTCAACAGCTACCTGCAACAATAACGGCTACCTTCTCAATTTGATGAAATGAGCAAGCCTCCCTCAATTTGATGAAACTTTTTGGTTTCCCGTCATTTGATATGGGTTTGAGTTCATAGTCGGAGCAGCAAAACTGTACTTGTTTCATCAAATTTAAATTTGATGAAAAAAAATAGCGTTGGAGACGGTCTTACCATAAACAAAGGCATTCACCCTCAATCTGATTGATGCAGTTTAATAGATCATAGTTACGAAAATTAATCACAGCTTGACGATTTTCATCGATTTAGGTACAGGACCATGTCTGAAAATCGTTGGTTGGATCCCCATTTTTTCTTTCGTACAGACATGGTCAAATGTAAGCGATTCCTGGAATCTACCCGTTAATGGCTCACTTTGAGAGTAAATTATGTTATACATGGCAAACTAAAAAAACTGTAATATGCTTTGATGAGCAATCAAATACTAATAATCAGATTTAGAGCATAGGAATAAAGCCAACTTCACCATGTTCTTGCTTTTATATGTAAGCAAAGATAACTTAATTAGAAAGACAAATTCTAAAAGGTTTCATCACCTTCATCAAAACTTTCATTGGCCCATGACTGTCCCTTGCGAACTGTCACCGAACGAAAAGTCACAGAACTCAACTTAGAACCACCAAGATATTTAGAAGAGTGGCTAGTTCCATTTCCAGCTACAGTCGTGGAACTTGAATTTGTGCTCGCTGCTGCTTCTCCAGCAAGTCTTGTACTTCGTCGAGGTCCAGAATCAGAAAATAACCTCCCTGATATCTGAAAGCAAGAGACTCAAAGAAATGAGAGACTTTATTGCTGACTCATATAAGGAAAGGAGAGAGAGAGAGAGAGAGAGAGAAGAAGATAAGACAGAAGGAAAGGAGAAGTCGACCGAGAGAGAAAAATACTCCAAAACTGTGTATTCAATAATATACCAATATTAAAATGTAATATTCCAATATACAATTGGGATATATAAATATAGACACTCTCCAATGAGGAAACAAAATCCTAAATAACTCCAGATACCAAATAAATTCAATTTCCAAAATAAACTAAAAATTCCCAAATAAATAGAACTCCTAGTATTCCATATTTTTCATCCAATACCTTTTATTCCCCATCACCAGAACACTAGAAGAAACAAAATGACAGGCATAGCTAGAGTGCACCAATGAAACATAATAATGACTGAGAAAGAAAATGCATATTGAAGTAATTGAAACAAGAATTAAAAAAAGCTGAAGAACTATTCCGAAGTTCAACCATGTTGAAAAAACAAAACACATTATAGTGAATAACAGATATATTGAACCAAATGCTAAATCAAAAAACACAAAGCTGGGTAACATAGGGGTGACGTGAATTCTGTACTTGTGGGGAGACTGAAAACTGCAAACTTGCCAAAATAAAACTGGAAAAAACAAAAAACATTACCTTATAACTAGTGAAAAATTGATAAAATAAAAGGGAAAATCATTGTGTATTATTCATAAATATGTCATAGTTAATGTTCTGCATTCCACTGATCAAGTGAGTAAAATCAGAGCAGCCAAGTTTGTTGCTTGGCTTTGAAATTTACAATTTTACTGAAATCTTGTGGTCAATAAAACTCTTTGAAATATGCCCATAGATAGAAGAACTGATTTCAGATTATGGCAAATCTCAACTGAAATCATGATATTAAATAATGGAATTGACATCTTATATGCAACAACAAATCCAGAAGATCAAGTTTATAACCTTCCTCAATTTTCCTTCATCCACAAATTTTCTTCGAGGGGCTTGAATTGTGGAGTTCACAGTTGACCTTGGTGAGCCATCCATACTAACTGAATTTGGGTTTGGGCCATTATGCTGCACATTTTTGCATAAAGGAGGTGGAGCAACACCTGACAGCTGCAAGATAAAAAAGAGCTAAGAGCAATGATCCATCCCCAGTGCCAAGTGAGAGAAAAATATAACCATTAAATGCAAGCACATTTATAAGTAGAGCTTATTTCAGAAGAACAAATAAAATACAGCAAGCATAATCCAAAGGCACATAATAGTAAGCTTTCAATTTGTGCAACTTTTCCAAACCAAATCAAACTTCGCAATCAAATGGAGTTGGCTATATGAATCCTTTTTCGCCATTCTGCTTTGTCAAGGATTACGTGCTCAATTAAATTAAATAAATTCATATCTTTTTTTTTTTTTTTTTAACTTTTGCATCCCATGTTAAAATGAAAAAAGAAATTGAAGAAATGGATGGGATAAGTCAAGTCACCATGCAGGAATGAGATAGAATTAGGGAATCAAAAATTAAGTGTCGTCCTATCCTACCAGTTACATATACCAGTGTACTTATACTTCACTAATATACCCAAAAAATGAGCATTCTCTGAGCGGGAATCGACGGTTAATTAATCTGGGAAGTTGGAATTATTTAAAAAATAATAATAATACTAATACACAAGAAAGAAAATCAGGAATTGTTCAACAACAGAATATCCTTTGGGTCAGCACAAGGGTAAAGAATTAACCCAGATTGCATACCAAGTTACATCTGCCACCAAAAGTTCCATATAAGGATTCATTTAGAAGACTATGCAGAAAAGTAGAAGCCAGTATCCACTAGGGAAAAGATAGAATTATAAAATGGGGCCATCAATAAAAAAGAGAGAAAATGCAGCAATTGTTAACCAAAATAATATGCTTCAAGGTCATGTAAGACAACAAGAAATGCAGTAAATTCGTACGACCAATACTTGGTGCAATTACAAAAGCTTGGGCTGCCAACATGAGAACATTTTGTGCAAATTATGCCAAAGGTTAGGTCCAAAGCTTGGTACAAGATCTAATCCAAAATTCGGTTTCCAATTACGAAAGCAGCCAGTTTGTACAAATAACGCCAAAGGTTAGGTCATCTCCAGCCTTACCCCTAGCAGTAGCAACCTTATTTAACAGGGACCTACACCGGGTATTCTATTTAATCCAGAATGCACAGGTGACCAAGTTACATTTGTCAAGTATAAATGAGTGAACCATTTTTAAGGCTTGGTTTGGTTTGTAAACGATTCAACCATTTCTCTTTTCTTTTTTTATAGCTAAGAAAAGAGGAAAAAATCCTAAATGTTCAATCTGGGATTTGAACCCAGAAATGAAGAGTAAGAGGAACAACGAATAACAGATCCATGTGCAAACGGATCTCTCTCCTTAGTTTCACACTCTAAGAGAGAGACATGAATGTGTAGGAAGGAATCATTATCTGCATATAACCAAACCGTGCTCAATCTAAACCAGCTCCATAAGAATCACATATGTAAAAATGTTGTATATTTCTCAAAAAATAGAGAGAAACAACAAAATTTTGTCAGTTACAAGGATATCAAACTTTTAGATCACAACTCAACCATTGGGGAGAATGATTGAGCAAGTACCAAAAACACTGCCACCAAATTACTTCTAGAAAACAAGAGAGAGAGAGAGAGAGAGAGAGAGAGAGAGAGAGAGAAGAAAAAGAAAGGAAAAAAAGAAAAGTAAAAGGAACCAGTTCAACTGCATGCCTCAGGACAAACTGCTGAGGCCATCTTTCAACTTGATGTGGGTAGCAGGGGACATTTGTTTGGCCGTCATTTCCTTCTTTCATTTTTTTTTTCCTTCTAATAGTACTTTCGTTGAAGTCTTCATTATGAATGAACGATACTTCCCTTCCTCAGGATGAAATCCTGAGGCCATCTTCCAAGTTGATGCGGGTAACAGGGGACATTTATTTGGTAGTTATTGCTTTCTTTTTTTTCTAGTAGTACTTTCATACAAGTCTTCCATATGAATAAACAATGCTTCCCTTCCTTTTACTTCTAACTCTAATAATGATTGTTTTCTATCACAAGAAATCAAGAGAGAAGAAAATGAGGCAGCTATTATATTTATAGGATATGCATAGAGAAAAGAGAAGAAAATAGTAAAATGATCTTTATTCAATAAATTACCTAGAGAGATACAGGGTGTTTTTACACTGATGAATTCCAAAACAGATATAGATATAATGTCAGAGATAAATTACCAACAAAGTTTATAAATTTAGCACAAAATATTTTAATAGATGTTCCACACACACACACACACTGTAAAAAAAAAAATAAACTGATGTTTTATTTATTGATGTATTGATTGTTACAAGATTGATATATTGTATTACAAATCAGAGTGGCATTATATAGGAGAGGGTTTGGGTAGTAGGTGAGGAGTAGTGGAGTGTAGTAGGTGAGTGTGAGTAGTGGAGTGTAGTAGGTGAGTGTGAATGGTAAATTCTAACAGCCCCCCGCAAACTCAAGGAGGATAGAAACTAACCAACTTGAGTTTGAAGAGAGGAACAAAACAAGAAAATACATAAAAATAAAAAAAAAAAAAAAAAAAAAAGGATAGGAGACACTGTATGGTCGTGTCAGACCATTGGTGAAGACACTGAATGGTGGTGTCATAACGTTGTAGAGGACACTGTATGGTGGTGTCAGACCGATGTAGAAGACAGTTTATGGGGTCATGTCGGACCGTTGTAGAAGACAGGTTATGGGGTCATGTCGGACCGTTGTAGAAGACAGTTTATGGGGTCATGTTGGACCGTTGTAGAAGACAGTTTATGGGGTCATGTCGGACCGTTGTAGCAGACAATGTTGTGACAGTTTATGGAGTCTTGCTGGACCCTTGTAGAAACTAACCGGAATCAATGTCGGGACAGTTTACAGAGTCTTGTCGGACCCATAAAGGAGCTAACCGGTATCAAATGTCGGGACAGTTTATAGAGTCTTGTCGGACCCTTGTAAAAGTGGCACCCTCAAAAGGTGTGCCCAATTTTGTCAAAAGGCGTGCCATCAAAAAGCGTGCCCAATTCATCAAAAGGTGTGCCGGACATGATGGCGAGGCACGTGGGCGCCTTGGCTTGCGTGCCCGTTTGTCGGCTGGTGGTAAGAGGCGCGCGATGCGCGTGGCTGCCTCGGCTATTTAACCATGACAGAGCCTGAGGCCGAGGCAGAAGCAAAAACAAAAACTGCGAAATCCTCTGTAAAACTCTTCGTTGTGCTGAGAGAGAGAGGCTGTAACACTGTTGTGCTGAGAGAGAAACTCTGTAATACGCTGTAACACTCTGTTGCCCAGAAAAATGGCCTCGTCCTCATCTTCCCGTGGACTGCTCACCCTCTTTCCCGACCTCAACGAGTCAACGAGAGAGAGAACTGGTGCGGTGGCACTGGAACCTCAACCAAACACCGCTGGGTATACTCCGTTGAACTTTCCGATGCGGTCTGTGGAGCAAAGAATGGCAGTCCTGTCGGATGTGGAGGCCAATCAGTATACTTTGAAGGTATGTGTGGAAAGCATGACGGCGGTCACAAACCTGTCGAACCGGCTGCAGAGTAGGACAAATGAGGTGCAGCAGTTAAACTCCCAACTGGCTCTGCTCCAACGCATGTATAAGGATGCGCGAGCAGAGATAAGTGTGCTGAAGGCGGAAAATAAGGAACTGAAACGGAAGGCCACCGTGATGTTCCGATTTGGAGGACCGCCAGATGCTGCAGTGGAGGAGCAGACTGGAGGCAAAAAGAAGAGGCCGACGGCAGAGTAGAGAAGAAAAAATCTCACCTGTGGAAGTGGTTGTGTGTTTGTAGTTTTTTTTTTTTTTTTTTTTTTTTTTTTTTTTTTTTTTTTTTTTTTTTTTTTTTTTTGTGTGTGTAAAATTGTGATCGGGGTTGATCCCTGAAATGAATAAAAGATGGTTTGGTGTGCAAAGCTATATGGTATGAATGGAATTTGAAAAAGATTAAAAATAATGTGAAAGAAAAATAAAGAAAGAAATAATAAGAATAAATTTGAAATCAAAATGAAAGATGGGGGAAATAAGGAAAGTGGTTCACGTGGTTTTTTTTTTTTTTTTTTTTTTTTTTTGTTTTTTTTTTTTTGTTTTTTTTTTTTTTTTTTTTTTTTTTTTTTTTTGGATTAATAATAATAATAATAATAATAATAATATATTAAGGAGGAAAGCATGTGCGTTGGTGCGAGAAAATAAAGAAAATAAAATTGAAGAGAAGTTTGTGAATAAAGTTGAAGTAAGAAAAATAAAAATAAAAAAGAAATGTGAGATTTAAATTTGTTTGGACGGATCCTACCACTAATGGAAAAGTAAGATGATGAATGTGCAAACCGTGTGTTTCGTTTTCTTTTTAAAAAGGTGAATTAAAATAAATATAAAAAAAAAAGAAAAAGAAAGTTGAGTGGGGAAGTGATGCAGACAACCCACGTGAGTGAAAGAAAAAGGATAGTGGGTGTGAAAGTTGAAAAGCCTCTTAAAGTAATCCTTGAATGCAAAGTTCAAGGCCTGAGTGGGAACAAAGAGAATAAAAAAAGAAGAGAGTGAGGAAAAAGTAAAGTGAGAGATAGCTCTAGTGCTTCTGGCAAAGCAGCATCTGGCAAAGGACCAAGGAGCAAGCTTCTAGTGCTTCTGGCAAAGCAGCATCTGGCATGTCCAGCGATGAAAGGAATCAGAGGCATATCTCTGCCCGAGCTTTAATGCCTCCTCCTCGGTCATCAACCAATTCGTTTTCAAATTCAGTTCATGTGAAATCAAGGTTTGGAGGTTCATCAAGCAAAAAGCAACCCTTGCGGAGGGCTGAAATGTCCACATCCAGCAACACATCAAATAGCATGAGTGAATCTTCCTACAGAAACAGGGGATCCTCAGATTCACGGACGGGTCAGAGTAGTAACCTGAGTTCCAACTCTGATGCTCACAAACCCCGAAGAAAAAAGGAGGCCTAAGAAAAAAAAAAGCAGGCAAACATGCTGTGTGCATGGAAGAAGAAGATGGCGCAAGTGGCGAAGCCGGACTTGGCGAAGAGGACGGAGGTGAGCTGAATGAGCCAGCTCGACTCGCCGGTGAAGCCGTGGACGACGGCGACTATTCCGATGATTCAGTTATGGGATTCGTGGCAGCGGATGGAAGGTATGTGTAGAGGACCGGCGGGCGGCCAAGGCGAGGCTGCCGCCCGCCGGTGAAGCAGAATGACTAGGTTGTTAACCTTGCTCTGATACCATGTAAAAAAAAAATAAACTGATGTTTTATTTATTGATGTATTGATTGTTACAAGATTGATATATTGTATTACAAATCAGAGTGGCATTATATAGGAGAGGGTTTGGGTAGTAGGTGAGGAGTAGTGGAGTGTAGTAGGTGAGTGTGAGTAGTGGAGTGTAGTAGGTGAGGGTGAATGGTAAATTCTAACACACACCAAAAAAATAAAAAAGGTATGCCCAATTTAGTCCCCATTGGTTAGGGGTCTGCAAGGGGTGGATCAGTTACAAACCTAACGTTTGGCAATATTTGCACAAAGTAGATACCCCAGGTCCAAACCCATAACCTCAAAGTTGATAGGCTAGGCCTAGTTTAACCATTGAATCAGTGGCATGAAAAATAAAATAAAGATAGAGACAAGTCACTTGTCCTTTCAAAATAAAGGAAGAAAGTTGGTTTTAACTGTTGGAATGTTTCCACCTGTGCAATAGTAAAGTCATGATGACAGCACAAAATTGTAATTGTAAGACTTCACATGCAACTCATATATAAGAAAATGCAGAGTAATTTATATAATCTTACCTGTGCAGCCATGGGTGAAGGGGTATTATAGAATGATGTACTAGCAGGACCACCGTTTAGAGGTTGACTAGCAGCTCCTCCAGTCATAACTGCTCCATGATAATTTCCAGGGACATCTCTTGTGTTATTGGCATTCATATGTCTCATACCCCTTGGACCGATATCTTCTGAGTCAAAGTTTCTATCATCACTCGATGCCTGCGAGTTTTGGTAAGCCAATCCATGATTTAGGTGCTGCTTCTGAATGCAAAGAGCAGCAACTTCACCAAAAACTGAAGTGGCTTCTTCGGCAGCACCTGGAAAATTCAAAAAAGTCTGTTTCACTAAAACATGAATCCATTGTATGAAAGCCGCACGAAATAACATTGATAAACGGAAATTATTCTCCAAAAATAAATAGTTATCTGAACAAAGCTGAAATATAATAATCAACAACTAATAGCAGATTAAAAAATCCCAAACATGTAGCATGAATGCATTATAAAAAATAAAAAAATAAAAAAAAGAAGCTGCAATAAATTATTGTGATACTCAATTTAATAGCGAGGCACTGCAAAATCACAGGCAAATTGAATGGTATACATGGTCTGAGTTTTTCTCATGGTGGGGAGTTCAGCGGGCAACTCCAGGAACTGCTAATGGGCTATTACTATGATGGATTGGTTACAGGTACAGCTTTATCTTTAAAAAGTTGGAAAGAAAAATGTAGCATGTTCTACCTTTTGCAGCAATGTGGTCTGTTTGGAAGATGAGGAATGATTGCAAGTTTAATGGATTATAGGCAAATTGAGACAAGAGAACTGAATAAAGAGTGGCTCTATGGTTTTAACCTCTGTTATCAGAATCTTACGATTCGCGATTCGATTCACGATTCGATTCACAATTTTTGTAAAATCGATACGAATCTATGGGTGAATCTATTTTGGAAGTGAATCTCTAGTGAATCGTACGATTCACAATCGATTCACGATTCAATTCACTTTTTCCGATTCATGCAATTTTTGAAATTATTTTGTCCGACATATTTCGTCTCTTTTTTTGTCCATCTTTTTGGTGAAATTACATAATACAACTTTTAGTAGTGTTTAATACCAAAATAACTAACGTATATACGTGATTTGTTGTTATTTTAATAATTATGGAGTTTTTAATAGGATCCAATCAGATTTAATCAGACCCAACATATTTTTAACCTTTCTTCTCATTTTTTTCCCTTTAAAAAATCATAATATATCTTCTAATGATGTTTAAAATTAAAGTTAAACTATGAATTATCTATTGCTGAGATCAGTTATATCTTTTAAAATGTTTTAGGTTTTAAAATAAAAGATTCTAAATAATTCTTTCTTATTATTTGCTCACTGTTACTTAGAAAAGTATGTATACTTATTGTCCAAATATCAATATCGTTAATTATTATTACTTTAGAAATTGATAGTTTGTCTATTTGGTTATTATTTTTTATTAAGAATGGTTGATAAGACATATCTAAAAAAGAAAAAAATGTAAGATGGTGATCTTACATAGGAACCTTTGTTACCTTCTTACCTATTAAACTACGTGATTATCATTCAAAATAATATTTTCATAAATTTAAGTCTAAATATTGTATATTTATAAGATATATTTAACATCTAAATGTGTAGATATATGTTTTAAGTAATTTAGAAAAAATGACCGAATCTTTACGATTCACGATTCGATTCGATTCGCGATTCGGTACGAGGTCATTTCGATTCACGATACGAATCCCGATTTAACAACTATGGTTTTAACATACAATTTCAAGGAGGAAAGCTATTCCGTTAATGATCTGGTGTATAAGCTTGATGCTATAAGGGGAAGAGGTCAATAGCAAGGCAGGTGCAGTTTGATCTGTAGTTATTTGGCTCCGCTGTTTCAACTGATGGATGTGAGCTTGTGTTATCCATGGATCAGTATGGATGCTGTTAGGTGGGGGATTGCTATGTTATCAGTATGGTTGCTGTTAGCATGTATTTGTGTTGTTCCTAGATTGATTACTGACCCCTGGTAGCATTGCTGCTACTGTATGGCTGTCTCCACCTCAACCATTGTGTATGGCTGGGGCTGCAAATGATTGGGCATGCCCCTTTGTGCCAACCTAGTTGGGATGATAGGTCTATATCTTGATGCTTATAGCAATGCTTTTTTGTTTTTTGTTTTTGCTTTATTGATGTATGATGTAAGGATGGTCCTTGATTATTATCAATAAAGTATTTATTTTGCTGATTGAAAAAAAAGGGCACTATACACCAATAATAACATGCAAGAAACTACAAATTTTACAGACAAAGCAATATAAAGTGAGAAGATTTTTCCCTTTTTTCTGTCCATAGATTCAGCAAAATTACATAAGCAAACATTAGTCACTCTACTTGAATTCATAAAAGACAAAAATAAAGAGAAGAAATATAGTTTTCTGAGTAATGTTTCAGTTATTTCAGAATTGAATTCAAAAACTGAACTCAAGTTTTCATCATACTGGATTGTGAAAAATGAAGTTAGCAGAATGAAATACAAAATCATATCAACCAAAGTAGAGCTGCTCAAAAAGAGTCTGGAAAATTATTAATAATCTTTGTACAAACCTAATACACACAGCTCCTCATATGCAGCCCACAATAACGGATCTATTGACAATGCCTGCTTAAAATGATGAATAGCACTTTTCCTTCTATCAGTGTACCTGAAACCAAATTAATACCAACAAATGACACAAAACTTGTTGAATGTATTAAAACATAATTTAGAATCAAAGACACAGCATGTCAAAAAAAAAGAAGCATTTCTTTCAGAAGCATGCCGGTTTTGAATTCAATGTTACTATCCATTCAATAAGCAGCAGTTATTTCAGAAATTCATATCTAATATCCATTCATAAAGCATAAGAAAAAGAAAAAGCCAGAAGAAAATTTTTCTTATTGGATTTTATTGTTCATAAAATTAAGACCCATTTGACATTGTCCAATAAACTGTTAATAATCTAGATATGCACAAAATAATGGGAATAGAAATCAAGACCAAGTAACAAGCCTCACTTCCCTAAAAATCCAGCCAGCTAAGAAACATAGAAGAGAGTAAAATGTTGTTTGATATTTTGGTTTCTACACTAAACCAAACATGATCATTTCATTTTCCAAACGTTTAAGTTTTACTCAATATTTAACAATCAATTTATGTTTTTTCTGGACAATGAGGGCATCTTCAATGCATGAATGGACCACACCACCTGTTTTTCCCCTTTTGGTCATAATTAATCACTAGCACGATCAAAAACAGTTTTAATTATCCATACCTAACTCAACACAGTAATATTGCGATATTATCTCAAAAACAAAGCCTTTGCAAGTATACTATATCATTGAAAGGCAGCGGAAGGGCAGAGCGCTACCCATGTACACGCAACCTAGACAAAGCTTATTATAGGGCTTGTTTGGTGCAGCTTCTAGCAACCCGAAAGTTGATAATCAAAAAACAAAAACTAAAAGCACCTCACCCGTGCTTCCCATCTGCTTTTTTTTAACTTACTTAAGTTATTTCTAGCTCATAAATTGTAAGCAGAAGTTGCACCAAACAAAACATAAATTTTTAAAAAAACAAAATAAAAAATCAGCCCCATAAGCTACACCAAACAGCTAGATAAACTAAGCCCCAATGTAACTGATATAAGAAACTAATTCCTCTACACCATATACAAGAGAAAAGACTCGAGAGATGGATTCACCCCTCCATCACCCCAACTATGAAACAAACTCAAAAAATAACTTTCCAGCTTATGAATCACATCAAATGAGTTTCAGTATATTTCCCCAACTACACCACTTCAAACAATCAAAAGCAACCCCAAATGTTGCAAGTGTGTGCTCTACACAAACAATGACTTCAAAACTCTCCTCAAGGTTCATCCCAACAAGAAGTTTTCTTCGGCTTTTGGACTACGGGAATGACAAAAATCACTACTAAAGCCACAGCTAAAAGCAGAACCGCCACTAGTGCAGCCAGCATAATGGTCTAGTTGTCTTAAAGCTAGTACAATTGACTTGAGAAAGTACCTCGCCATACATGGGCATCTCTTCGAACCTTTTAGAAGCCTGATTCTTTTGCCTCCAAACCAACTTTTCTAGCCAAAGGGACACACATAGGGTCCTTTCCTTAAACAACTTTAGAACTCTCAGCAATGTAGTGGTTGTTAGAATCATACAATTCATGATTCAATACGAGTTTCAACAAAAACAATTTGAATCGTGCCGTTGAATCGGAAATTGAGTGAATCGAGCGATTCAATTTACAATCCACTACAATTCATTGCGATTCACTATAATTTATTATGATTCACTACAATTCATTATGATTCACTACAATTCAATTCTTTTTTTCTTTTTCCTCTTTTTTTTTTTTTTTGGTTACCTAATGCATGAAATGACTACATTTTTGCCAAACTATCAAGATATATAGAAGAGATCAATTAGTTATATAGATATATGTGATTTAATATGAATATACATATATATAATTTAATTAATATTGATATTTACTTTATTTTAAACATCATGTGTATATTTTTGTATGTACATACATATATGAAGTTATATATATTAAATAAATTGAATCTTATAATTCACGATTTGATACGATTCACGATTCATTATTTTAACAAAATGATTAACGATTCAATTTGTGATTTGACAACAATGCATGTAGTTACATGCATGTGCTTACCTTCTATAAAGAGAAGGTTTTACTTCTCCCCATCATACTTCGAACATTCCTTCACTTCTAGAGACTTGTACTTTCTCAAAGACTTTAAACTCTCTAGTCTCCATTGCCTCTCGCTCTCTCTGACAGGTTTGTCTCTCACCTGGACACCCCATTATCTCTAGTGCCTTTGACATGTAACATGTTTTGCAACCTATTCATTGAACCTCCATCATCACTCTTATGATGATCAATGATGTTTGGTTTACTTCCTAAGCCTTCTAATCACTAACCCCTCATGTATTAGGAGCAACCAATATCCCAGTAAATAAGATGTTATGTGAATCCTACTCCAATCTTCCTCAAAGAAATTCTCTTCGCAATGTTTCCAAACAATTTCTCAAAAATTTAGAAAACAATTATAAAGCATCAATATTTTGATTCACATCTGGATGGAAGTTTCATAATATGTTGCACATACATTATTCTGTCTTGTAGAAATCACTATTATTTACATTGATAAGTCCAGTAGAAATCACTATTCTTTACATTGATAAATTTTTAAAACTAAATAAACACACAATATCTAAAAAATTTACGACACAAAATCTTGCTAAGACATCCTTATGAACCATTGCT
Organism: Camellia sinensis; assembly: GCF_055761805.1. NCBI lineage: Eukaryota > Viridiplantae > Streptophyta > Magnoliopsida > Ericales > Theaceae > Camellia > Camellia sinensis. The sequence goes on from NC_138962.1 coordinate 108,995,730, forward strand.
TGTGGAGTCTAACAAATTACTTCTATTGTTGTCTAGTGTTTTACACGAGGTTCTGAAAAACGGTTGCGGTCGCCGTAACGGTGGCGGTGGCACGGTTGCAGTTGCAGGGTGTAAAGGCCGTAGCGTAATGGTTGCGGTAACCGAAACCGTGAATTTTTTTATTTTTCGTACAATTTGAAAAAAACTTACCGATACGCATTTTTTTTTTTCCATAATCATATTTATTGGGTTTTAAAATAAACATTGATCAATTTTTATAAATTTTTAAGTATGATCCAATATATTTCATATTTTTAAATCACTAAGTTTTTACGTTTTATTGTAATAATTAATGACTTTATGTTATAAATCCATATTACACTTATGTCAAAAAAAAAAAAAAATTATTGGACTTAGATATATAAAATTATTTTTTTAATTATTATACTTGTGGAAGCATTCTCTTTTTGGATAACCTGTAAATAAAAATAAAATAAACTAATCAAAAAAATTTGACATGTATAAAATATGTATTAATATATAATTACAGGTATTATGTTTTCTAGATATTTTACAAAAAAATCAATCACTAACTATTATATATAAGATAAACGATGACAAAAATAAGAGAATAAACAAGAACCTAAATATATACACATTTTTTAATCAAGCTAAATAGATAATGACCACACAGACATACAGAAACAAAATAGTTGAGTGATAGCAGCCGAATAAAATAGCATAGGTCTTACGACTTCAATAAATCAATAACATGTTCATCATCTTCCCTCTTCTCTCTCTCTGTCTCTTACTCCTCCATCTTTCCTCTTCTCTCTCTATCCCTCCTCCTCCATTTTCAACTTTTTTTTTTTTAAAGAAGCAGTTCGGAACCGTTACATAACGGTGCGTAACAGGCCGTCATGGTCGTTACGGCATTGTTTTGATCGCTACAACAACCGCTAAAGCTAACACACCTGTGAATCTTAATCACACCAGTGGGGGGTAATGCATGGTGCCTACCGCTGCAACCGTTACATAATGCCGCATTATGAAACCTTGGGTATAACGGTGTCTAACGAACCGTTACGGCTGTTACGGTACCGTTACGGCCGTTATGTAATACTGAAACGGCTGTTACACATGTAAATTTCCGTCACACCGCTATAGCAGCCGTAACAGGTGGCGGTAACCGCCACAACCATTACGTAACGGCGTTACATAACGATTGCGGCTGCTTTTTAAAATCTTGGTTTTACAAGTGCAACTGAAAGACTTCTTACACACAAATCACCCCTGATCCTATAAAAACTTCCAAATAGCTTCACACCATCAGTAGTTTAGTAACACTAATAACCATGTGCCATACATAGGACAACAAGAACAATTGTGCCAAAATAAATACATGTCAATATATACACATGCTTTTTCACCTAAAAGAAGTGGAGTCATTAGAAAGTATATAGCTCGTGGGAAGTTGAGAGAAAGGAGTTGGGAAAGTGAGACTAGGGTGCTGCTGGAGATGATGTAATCTGAAGCGTTATTTTCCTGTAGGCTCTTAACAGTTAATATATTATTGACTTTAACATTTATCATACGGGAGTCCTTTGCTGAAAAAACTTCAAGTCGAATATTAGTGTCTTGCCCTTGTATTGCATAGAACATAACCAAAGGATGACGATTTGTTGTGGAATTGATAAATTCAGATTTCAGAAATATGCCAGTACGTGTAAAAAATAAAAAATAAAAAATCATATGGAAATATGCCAGTACCTGTAAATAAGACCAAGAAGGTAATGACCAGCTGCACCATTTGGAACCTGTGTTCAAAAGACATTCAAAAGTCAACTTATAGTGACCATTTCAACAACGATCCATAAGAAGTCAACTCTTCGAAAGCAACCACATGAAATATATTTTAAAATAAATGCCTTGGTACCAAGTGTCACTTAATACCTCTGCAACAGGCTCATTAGCAGGACACAATGCTGCTTCAGCTTCATTAAGAAGATCCATCTCAAAGCATGATATTGCAAACAAGTAACGGGATTGAGCCATTTGTGTTCCTTCATAGAAACAGGTGCAAAAAAAAGAAAAGAGATAATGGATAAGCAGCACAGCACTTCAATGGACAGATTCGAGTAAAGGAGAAACAAATATTAACAAAAAAAATTAAAATAAAAGAAACATATCACAAAAAAAATTCAAGACACTATGATCATACAGTCAGGACCAAGCTGAATCATGAAAAGAAAAGACAAGAAAAAAATTTGTACATACCCTTTAAAATATGGTACGCAGAGTAAGCTTGATCATTGTGCAAGTAACAGCCAGCTAATAATTGCAAATTTGTCTGCATTTGATAAAGAAAACCAGAGGCATCAATCATGTATATGATAAAGATGAATAACAAAAGAAATTTCACTCCCAAAAGAAGAGAAAAAAATCTGTCCTACACTTCACCAAAATAATGTTAGCAAAATAGAAAAGAGTTTAACTGAAAGAGAAATGCCAACGTGATATTTATTTAATGATGATAGAGAAAGGAAAACAGAAGAAAATCAGAACACAATGTGGGTGTTTGGGTAGTAGGTTTTTTTAGTTGTAAGATTTTATTGGAGAAAAAAAAAATTATGATTGGGAAGATAGTTGGGTTTTTTTGTGATTGGATGCGATGTTTGCAAGAAAAAAATTGAAATGATTATGGGGTTTGATGTAATATTTTGTTTGGATTAGTTTTTTTTGATTTTGTAACCAACTTGTCTTTTAGTGAAAAAAAACAAAAAACTTCCTTCCCAACAAGCATACACAAAACATTTAATCAAAATCCCAAATCCAAATGGCCTCTTAGATTTAACAACTACAAAATAGATTAAAGATTCAGCAGGAAAATAAAAAATAAAAAATTATTAAGCAATAGATATAAATTCCAACATCAATCTCTAGTGTCTGAAATTTTTATTTCCTTAAATTTTCTCAATGTTACTCTTGCCCAATAAGTTCGTATGTATACTGTGCACAACTAGAATAAAGAAACTGGACCAGAAGTAACAATATTTGGCAATTGGATCTAATGCATTGTTCTCCAAGTGGAACAAGAGCTATTGTCATTCATACTCTTTTACTATCTGCTATACTATTTTCTGAATTGTACAGATATATATATATATATATATATATATATACCCAAAAGATTAAAATGAAAAAAGAAAAGAAATTAGCATTCTTTCTCATCTCAGCCCCTGCTATGCATAATTATATATCCTTGTAAATTACATACACTACCTAACATTGCAATTTAGGTCTTTTTCCATTGATTCTATACACAAAACTACAAAATGTATCTACAAACAACACGACCCAGTATTCATTCATTCATTCAATCACCCCATAAAATGTGTAGAGAGAGAGAGAGAGAGATTGCAAGTCATGGAAAGATTATACCTCGGAGGGGAACTCAGCGCAGAGGCGCTCGCACATGAAAATGGCGTTTCGATACATCAAGTGACGCAGACTGTTCTGTACACAGTCCATGAGTATCGCCTCCATGGCCTTCGATTCAGATCACACTATATAAATCTCTCTCTAGAAAGAGAGACAATGGAGGGGACTGTTTTTTGAAGAAACCAAGCAACGGTTCAAGTAAAACCCTAAATGAGGAAAAACCACAGAGAGAGAGAGAGAGTTGCAAACGAGTGGGGATTCGACGGAGCAACTGTAACCTGGGTAGTTAGGAAGATGCTTTAGAGGGTTATGGTGTGGATGGGGTTGGGGTTGCAGTTGCAGAGAGAGAGAGAGGAGTGAAAATGGGGGAGTGACTAGTGACGATAACGAGCCCTCAATTCAAATTTTGTTTCCAGATGCGTTCCTTTCTCATTTTTTTATTTAATTCATAAAAAAAATGATAAATTACACCTACGCTCCCTCAGGTTTCAAGCTAATACAATATAACAATGTTAGGTATTATGAAAAGTTTTTCATGAAAATAATCATGAAAAATTTGTAATCTTTAAATTACACTTAGAATAAAACACCACACACTAATCAAGATAATCTAAGGGTCACAAATCTTTCATAATCATTTTTATGAAAAAAATTTCATGATCCCTAATATTTCTCAATACAATAATACCCTTATAGTTCTAAGAATTACATCCTTCCTTGAGATTTATGATCACATTACAAAAATCCCCCTTCAGTGCCCCTTGAGATTTAGCTTATGTCAGTATTTAATTTTTTGAAAATCCCACATTTACCCTTGTCAAATTATTTTCCTATAGTCTACTATTTGCCTTTGCAACTCATTCAACCACTAATACACTTGGTCTTATAATCATTTTTTCAAACAATTAGCCTTCAACACTTGGTCTTACATAGAAATCTTCCTCGCAACACCTCATGCATATGCAAACAACCATCACGTCATTAACCAAACCATCATAATTATGTTCTCCATAAGAGTCTTTCCATAAAGCATCTCACACCCAATAGCAAACAACCTCTTCTATAATGCATTTTTCACTCTGATAGCCTTCATCACTCACACGCACGCCATCACTTCTTACACTTTCCATCAACATTAACTACCACAACAAAACAATCAAATACATCTCTCAAACCTTTCAAAAAACACTTTGAAGCCCGAACCATACACCACAGATTGAAGGCAACTAGACCACCATGGCAGCATATGACTACATCAAAACATACTACTATATCTTATGCACACGACCATACGTAAACACAAAATCACACTGTAGATTTGTTTCAACCGACTAAACCCATCAATCTTCCTTTACTGCCAATTATTGTCGAAGATCTTGTGCCAACTCAACTTACTTGGTACTTTTGTTGAACATGTTGTCTATATATCTCTACCTCTACACCTAACACTTGCACATCCATTTCAACCTCCACATCTATCACCCACTTTAGCCATAAAACCAAATCAACAGTTGACGTCACTCCTTTCATTCCTAACCTGTCGTACCTTGTCCCCATACATTCCCTACTTATTCCTCTCAACCATGCCTATTACCACATTGTCACTGTTATTACTATAAACTATTATCATTGAAATTTGAAATTAAATTGATAAAGAATAAGGGAGAGAGAGAGAGAGAAAGAGTTTGTACAATTCAAATAATGGTGGTTGTCCCCTGTCTTTGTTACCTTTTATTTGTGTCCTCTTTGTCGCTTGCGTTAGCATTGTGATCTTCTTAATCCCCATTATGGCCACCACATTTTGGTGTTCGGAAGATTTTAAGATTAAGTTCGACAACCAGTAATGAGTTTGGAACTCTGATGGTCCAGAGGCATGAAAGGTAATATGGTGGTCTCGTGAAGGTGAAAGTTGAGGTGCTGTGTGGTCATTATTGCGAGCGATTGAGGATGAGAGGAGAAAATAAGCTGGAGTTACTTTTAATGGTTTGGTGTGTGAAAGTAGAAGGGAGTTAGAAAGATTGGTCTATGTTTAGAGTTTGGTTAAGAAGAATGATTTAGGGTAGCAAGGTAATTTGGTATCAATAAGTGAGGATAATTTAGTACTTTTACATTTTCTATTGACCATGTTAAAATATAAATTCTGACATGGGGGGTCAGTGTAATTTTCAAAATGTAAATGGGGAATACGTATTAGTCAAAAACCATAGGGGGTGTAAGTGTAATTTACCAAAAAAAATTGTGGTGGATTTTCAATATGAAGAAGGCTTCTCTCTAGGACAGTGTTGTTGGGCCCATGGGGTCCACCAAGGTTTCCATTTCAATAATCCGAATCATTCAATGTGTAAAATTCGTCGAGTACTTTATCGTTATAAAAAATCATATTGATCGGATATCGATAACCCCTTGATCGAATCATATTTTTTAATAGTAAATATGATTTAAAAAATAAATTATTGACAAAAATGTCTTCTGATCAATGGGCTATTAATATCTGATCAACGTGATTTTTGTAAGAATGAAATACACAACAAGCTCTACACATTAAACAGTTTGGATCATCGAAATAGAACCCGTGGTGAGCCCCATGAGCCCAACAATACTGTCAAGTCCACACTGTGGACTAGAAAGAAGCAGCATCCTTAATCGCCTCTACTTCTACACATCATTTATTTTGTGTACGCACAAACTTAATAAATATAAATTTTATATTACAATTTTATCACTAAATAAATTTACTAATATAGACATAAATATACACATACTACCTCAAATTTAAATTTTCTTAGTACATATCTTTGGAATTAAAAAACTCTTAGTACACATCTATTAGAAATCTAACATTAAACCCTAATTTTATTCTCCATTGTTTCTCACTCAACCTTTCAAGGTCTTCATCTTTTAAGTTTATTCTTACCCAAATCTCACATTAGTTTATTATTTGAATCCTTCGTCATTATTGTGGAAGATTTGAGAGATGAAAGCCCATATTTTGATATTTAATGACAAAATGACAACAAATTATGTTTAAAATCGTTTTTTAGCACTATTTTAAAATTGTTTTTTTGGTTCGAAAGTTGAAGTTCGAATGACAGAAAATTGTTTGATTTACTACTATTGAATTGCGGGTTCTCATACAAAAAATCAATGGGCTCATTTGGGAACTTGGCTATTTCAGTTGGCTTTTTGACCATTTTAGCCTGACTAAAAAAGTTGTGTTTAGGATGATAGTTGTTTTTTTTTTTTTTCTAATTGATTTGATAGTTATGAGAGAAAAAATGAAATGATTATGATTTAAATGTGATATTTTATTTTTATTGGCTATTTTAGCATTATTATTTATTTATTTTTGTCTTTATTGGCTATTTTAACCTCAAACCATCACTCCAAACACCCTCAGTATCGGTTACGTTGCAAACCATTACCAAACAACCAAAAAAATGTTTCCAAAATGGTAACAAAAAAATTGAATAACCATAACCATTATCGCACATGTTACTTATAACGATTCCGGTTTTGAACTGATCCTTGTTGTATTCCGGGCTCAAGTTTCATGATTCTATATTGTTGTTTTTGTACCTTTTTCCTTATTCTTCATTGAAGTTGAGTTTTGGAACGTCTTGGTTGTGTTTGAATTAGGTTGGTTGCTAGTTGGTTCAAATTGTTGTAGTCTAGATTTTGGCCTCTTTGCTCGAGCGAGGCTTCTTACACTCGAGCGAGCTTTATGAACTCCCAGTACTTCTGCAAACCTGCAAATATACTGGGAGGGTATTGTTCTTCACTCGAGCGAGGACTTTTGTGCTCGAGCAACGATCTTCTGCCTGTAAAACTTCTAGGAGAGTGTATTTTGCATTCGAGCGAGGTGACTTATTTGTGTCTGGTCATTCGAGCGACAACTCTTGCGCTCAAGCGAGCTGCATGTATATCAATTCGTAAAAACACCTTTTTTACATCACTTTTTGATATCTCTTCTCTCAAAAACCCTAGACCGACCCTCTCTCTCTCTCTAGAACACCATTTCTCTCTACAAATACACCTAGATTAAGGATTTTTTACCATACTCTCTTTGATAAAAAGATAGAGCATTGCTAGAGCTCCGTTTTGACCCGAATAAAGCTTGGTTTCGATGCTCTTGAAGTTTCTTCTTTGCTCTCTTGGTCTTCTAAGTTTGAGGTAGGGGTTTTCTACACTTTCATATGGTTTTTAACTTAGCTATTTGATGTTGTATGGACAAGATTGAGATTTGGAGGATTTTAGACAAACCTAGGGTTTTGATTTAAAATCTCAAGGGGGTTTTTCGAATGAATGTAATGGAAATGGTTATGGGAGTAGATATGAACTTGTATTGTGTTAAAATAATTGATTTTGGTATTTGGGATGAACTTGGAAAAAATGATAGCTTATGATTCAAATGATTATTTTGTATAAATAATGGAATTGGTAGTGAAAGTGTAAAATTGGGAGGTTGTTTATATAAATGGTGGAGCTAGATATGTATTATCTTGCACTTATAGAAATTTGGATAATTTATTTGTTATACATATTGTATATCTGTTTTGGACAATCGGTAGAGGATAGTTATGATTATTGTAAAAATTACATAAGAATTAGGCGAATTGAAACTAATCTCTTATTGTTGTCATTTAATATAATTGTGTTATAATACATTGTACATGTATGATATTTGGGAGGAGAAAGAAGATGTACTCCATATGTGGGAAGAGAAAGGGTATGGACTCCATTGAATTAAGTTGGCCTGTGTGTCCTGGGTGTAAGTCCCTAAAATCGTGCATATACATGGGTGTCGATTCCCGTAGACGAAATTTTCGTAAAATGGCAAATTGAAGTGTAGACCCAGTCCTGAGATTTTTGGGGCCCAAAGCCGATAATCAACTACTAAATTTATGGGGTCCTTCACATTTTTTTTTATTGAATGAAAAAAAAATTAAAGTAAAGGACAAAAGATTTGTATTAAAATCACAAAAAATACTTAGCATTACATTATAACAACTAATAAGTATCACTTGATCCTCACTTTTCTTGCATTTTTAAAAGTAAATAAATCAATCATACTTGTATAATCTAGTTTTTTTGCAAAATCATTTTCAATGGATAACAAGGCTAATTCATTCAATCTTTCTTGTGACATGGTTGATCGAAGGTAATTTTTGATGATTTTTAACTTTGAAAAGCTTCTTTCCCCCGATGCAATTATAATTGGAATAGTCAAAAGTATCCTATAAGCAACCCAAGAATTTAGGAAACAATTTGCCATCAACTGCAGATGATTGAGCACTTCAATTGGTTTATTGACTTCTTTTAGCAATCTCTCTTTCAAGACTTTTAGATCCATCAATAAATCTCTTCCATCAATATCGGAAATCTCACCCATCAATATCGGAAATCTCACCATGTTTTAAAAATTCTTCAAGGTTCACACACCCCACCTTCAACGATTCATCACTGCATTTTTTCAAGTCAAACAAAAAGCCAAAGTTTACCTCATATACTTTGAATTGTTCGAACTTATTTTTGAGTGAACAAAGGGCTTTATCAACAAAATAAAGGAAGTAACCAACTCTAAATGATTCTTTAGCCGACTGGGTCACCTCTTCGCTAACATTCTCATCAAATTGTTTCTTTCTAGAAATGATGCGATTTTCAACAAATGTAGGTTCAATTTCCAATTCACTTGCCATTTCTTTAGCTTTAACCATAGCCTCCATGAAACCAACTTCTCTATACATTGCAACATACCTAACAAGCCCATCTAGCTGCTTTACAGCAACTGCTATATCCATATCTTCACTTTGAAGAAGCTTGCTAACAGAGTTCACATGAAACAACAAATTGTACCAAATTACAATACCAAACAAATTGTACCAAATTACAATATTTTTTTAGATCAAAATTCAAAACAAGAGCACCACCACTTAACAAAATACAAAGCTTTTAGATTATGTGACGTGAACTATTAAACTTAAACAAATTCTTCTTGATGATGTATACCAATATTATAATAGCAATTAATTGTGCAAAAGACAAGACAAATATTTAATTAATTGAATAGAAAAAAAAAATCTACTTGTGCTTGTTGTGCTGAGATCAAAATATTTTTTAGATCAAAATTCAAAACAAGAGCACCACCACTTAACAAAACACAAAACTTTTAAATTATGTGATGTGAACTATTAAACTTAAATAAATTCTTCTAGATGATGTAAATACCAATATTATAATAGCAATTAATTGTGTAAAAGACAAGATAAATATTTAATTAATTGAATAGAAAGAAAAAAAAAATTTACCTCTGCTTGCTGCTTCGTCCGTGTATGCTACTGCTTCGTTGAATCGTTGCTTTGCTTTGTTGGCTTGGTTGGGTTGGTGGTGTGTGCTATCAAACAAATGTAGGGAATGTTGGATTAAGAGAAGATAGGGTTAGAGGAAGGCTTGGGCTGCTGGTGTGTGCTATCAAACAAAAAGGGGCCTTTCAAACTGTTGGGCTGGGCCTTAACTGTTGGCCTTTTAATGGGTCAAAAAAATTAAGTTAGTTTGGGCCTTTTTAAATTTTTTTTTTAGACTTAAAACATATCTAACATATTATACTCACTTATAATAGGAGGGGGCCCCTATTTTGGGCCTATTTTGAGGGGCCCTAAGCCATGGCCTTGTGGGCCTATGGTCAGGGGCGGGCCTGTTGAAGTGTTATGTATTGATTGTGTATGTTTGAGAATCACTGAGTTGTAGTCTCAATTGGGTGGTCTGGATCATAAGGAACATGACTCATGAATTGAGATGAAATGAATTGACATGAATAAAATTGAGATAAGACAGATTGGAATAAAAGAAATTGGCATATTATGATCTTGTAAGATGTGATTGATTTTATGATGGACATTAGGTGTACATTTCATGCTTATACCTTTGTTAAGATTCATATATTGTATTAAATTATTTCTACTGGGTTTTGGCTCACTCTATTGGGAAAAACTATTTTCAAGTGCTGGTGACATGCCTTCGCCAAGACAGTAGCTTGGAGAGACTTGGAGCAAGGGCTCATTTTTTTTGTATATAATTTGAAAAGCCAAGGACTTTAACTATATTGAGCTAGACTTATTTCGTTGTGACCAAGGAATGACTTGGAAAGGTATAAACCGTTAGGGCATTTAAATATTTGTTCAACTCTCATCTTTTGATTATTTGTAACACATGCTGTAGATTTAGGATAGGACATTTATGAATGTATAACGTATATGTTACCATTTGTATATTAACTCTGATGAATGAAAGTATGTTGTTTCAATTGTATTTCGGCAAATGAGATGGGTTTGTCATGTTTATTTTGAGGCGTTACATTACTTAATTTGTATTAATGAAGTAAGCATTACAAGATTGCATTTACATAAATATAACCATAACCATCTAAAAAAAAATTATCTGTACACAAATATATATCAATATCAGCATAAATCTATACAAATATATGAACTATTAACATATTTCACTGAATCTTCATGAAATTTTACCTTTAAATAATGGAAGTGCTTTCAACAATAGAGGTCTGAAAGAATTTTGCCAACGAAATGAAGCTTCGACAATGGAAGTCTGATAGAATTTCTCCTACAAATGGATAACTCTATGATTGAGTAGGTGTGTGTACACTTCTGATTTTTTCATCATGAACTTGGAATAATTGTATGTGCTTGTGTGTGGAGTGAAAAAATTATAATTTTTTAAGTGTGAATTGAAAGAGATATGCACTGAGAGTAAATGTGTGAAAATAGAATTTTCCAAAATCAGAAGTGCTTCTCTCCTGTTGGGCCAAGCTAGGTTGATTGTAAGCCCTTGATAATAGAAATCATTGTAGAGTCTGTGAAGTATATTATTATTACAACAAATAATAATAATAATTAAATAATTATAAGTATATAATCATATTACATTTGTTATATAAAAATAAACAATAAATATAATTTTAGCAATAGATCATTCACTATTTTAAACACAAATGTAATCTAATTATGAATTTACAATTGTCTTATCTATTTAATTTCTTGTAAGAATGATCTACTCAACATATCTCATAAAATGAACAATTTAAATTATTGAATTAATCCCCATAATGGGCTTACAAAAGCCCAATAGCACCTTTAGTTGGCACTACCAATTGGAGAGAAGCCTTACTCGTAAAAATGGTTTTTGAGTCTTGCTATTTGGGCTCTTTGACTTTATTAGGTTTGTTATTTAAAAATAGAGAACTTACTGATAAGTCTCATACATAAAATTCAAAATCCATCTAGTCTCAAAACAAAATAGTCGGACTAATTAGTCTTATATGTTTTTAATTGTTACCAATTTTTTTATATTTTTTTTTTAAAAAAAATTAAAGACACTGCTACATCCCACCACCACCGGACTTCCATCAGACAATCATTAACGACTCGCCGAAATGTTCAACATCATTGGAAAGTCGCCGGAATATCACCGAAAATTCGCCGAAGTATCATCGGAATGTTTTGAACATCACTGGAAGTCGTTGACATGTCTAGAATGTTCGCCGGATATTAAGAATATCGCCGGAAACTCATCGAAATATCTAGAATATCGCTGAAGAAAAGAAGAAGAATAAACTGAGAAATTAAAGTGAAAAAAATATAATAAAATATGCTAAATATTGATAAACTAAAATAAGAAAAAAAATCTAAGAACAATAAACAACAACAATGGAAAAAAAAACATATGTTATTTTCAATTTTTATAGGGTTTAAGCAAATAATTTCTAATATTGTTCAAATTGAAAATTTGTTTTTGGTTTTGTGTTCCAAACGCATTTTCACCCACTGATTTGAGTGTGGTGTTTGTTTTGAACTTTCAAATTATAATTTCACACCCATTTTTGAAAACTCCTTTCCAGGTAGGAAAATTTGGCTAACCCAAATGTTCGGTCGGTTGACCAAAACAGTGTTCGTTTTTTTTTTTGGCACCTGTTATTTTTATATTGTAAATAAAAAATATTTTCAATTTTTTTTTTTAATTTTTATATAAGCTTTGAATAGAATTTTGGATTGTGTGTTTGGTTAAGAGTTGTAAGTTTTTGAATCAAATAACTTTTCTAATTTTAAAAACTCAAAACTCCCTCCAAAACTCAATTTAAAACTCATAACCAAACAAATTTTTCACATTCAAATCATAATTCTAAAACTCACAAACTCAAAATACAACTCTATTCTCAAATCATATTTAGTAAACTCAACCAAATGCTACCTAAGTTTTGAAACTGTAAAATGTTACAGTTTGAAAGTATGATTCTATTAAGTATTTATTTTTATTAATCAAACTGAAAAACATGTTATAAAGCTGTAAAAATTTACAATTCTAAAGAATGACTCATTTCAGCACACAAAAAAAAACTGAAACTGTAAAATTTTACAATTTTCACCACCTGCAATTAAAACTCGAAAATAACTTATTTAGAACTTGAAAATTTTCTCCATTATAACAGGAAAATAGAAGTGTGTAACACAAAAAAAAAATAAACTTTGCTTGTTTTTGATTTTTCAAAAACACTTTTTAGAAAATTCTACTTTCTTGTTTTTCGTGTTTTTTTGTTTTCACTGAATTTTTTAATATTTTAAGCAATTTTTTTAATATTTAGATACACCTAATATAAATACACATAAAAAGTATAAGTTTTGTGAAAAAAATCTTTTAAAAATTTACTACATACAAAAAATACGAGAATTCAGTATATTTTTCATATTTTTATGCATTTATTAATTTTTTCAAATATTTTTTCATAAATTTTTTACTTTTTAGATACATCTAAGTAAGGTGCATCTAAAAAATTTAAAAAAAGCTTAAAATTTTAAAAATATTCACTAAAACAAAAAAAAACACAAAAAACAAAAAACTCGATTTTCAAAAAACTTAATTCAAAAAACTCAAAGCAAGCACACAAATTAAAATTGAGAGATCGAAGGAAAGAAACAAATATAGAGAGATGCTGGTACTCCGACAACTATTTTTTAGTTTAGATCTAGCCGGATCTAATGTGGATTTACTCATATTCTTTTATCGGAAACTCATCTCTTTCGTTGTCGGTGAACACGAAACAAGAAGTTGGTGCTTGGTGGTTGCCCGTGAACTCCAATCAATAGTGATTGTTGGTCGTTGGTGACTATAGATTAGAAAGAGAAAGAAAAGAAGAAAGGCGTGATCATCGTCGTCACTGATATCAGAGAAAAAGATATAAAAAGAAGAAGTAAGATATAGAGAAAGAGGAAAAGATAAATGGATATAGGATTTTTAAGTCTATTTAAAAGGTTTTGAGATTAAATAGAATACACATTTTTCAAAAAGGACTTGTGGGTAATTTGCCATTTAAAAAATTAGCATTGGTTGTAAATGTGATATTTTATAATTATATATATATATATATTTGGACAATTTGATGCATAGAGAAAATCGTTTGTTTATTTTGGATTTTTTGTTAAATAAATAAAAAATTATTTAGCAATTATTCAATATAGAGGCAATTTTTGTAAAATAAAGTGTGACATTATTTATACCAAATAAGATGCACGCTTTATATAATACTAGCGTAATGATCAGTGTTTAAAGGCACTCCTAACACAAACAATACAATGCTTTTTACCTATAATATTAAAGAATAAATATATAAATTGTTTAATAATTTAACAATTATATATTTCAGTAATGCAAATTAAATAATCCAATTTAAGGGCAATATTCCAATATAAAGTTTAGAGAAATGCTATTCATCGCTATTTTTTTCACTACTTTGTTTCACTTCTTAAATATATTGATGCAATCGAAGTCATATGTATGTATAAGATCCATATTATTTAATAAATAATGGAATTTGTGGTGGCCAAATAAATGAAACTGAGTTATAAACTGGCCAAATACGAGTCAGCGGCCCATACTAGATCCATGGTCGCGGATAAGTCGGCCCATGCCAAGTCCAGTGGAGGACCATAGCCGAGTAAAACCAAGTTAAAGGGCCGTCAAAGCCAAATACCCCAATGGGCTGTATATAAGGCCCATGAATGAGGTCAAAGCCCAGGCGGAGGCAATGGGCCCTGAGAGGGTCCCTGGGGGAACAATATAAAAGAAAGGAGAGGAGAAGGAGGAGATGATTCTGTTTTTTGGACGAGAGAGTATTCCTAAACCCATTACACCACAATTGGCGTCGTTTGTGGGAATCAAACCCAACACAACGTGGCATTGAGCAGATTTGCGGCTCTTAGAAGTCGGCAAAGGAGTGCTACCTTACTGCTTCAATCAAAAAGCTAAGGGAGGTGGAAGTAAATTCCATCGAAATTCCGAATCGAGAAAGCCTCGAGGACATTGAGAAACCTCCCGCCGATAAGGCGATCGAGGATCTTGATCGGATTGGACTTGCAAATGAACTAGATAAGTTCTTTCTAATTGGCACACGTCTCAACGCCAATGACCGCCAAGAGTTAATTTCATTCCTACTTGGCAATATTGATGTATTCGCCTGAATGCCTTACGAGATGCTGGACGTGGACCCTAGTGTGGTATAACACCATTTGAATGTTGATCCAAAGGCTAAGCCTGTCATCCAGAAGAGCCATCGATCTGCAGCCGAGCACACTTCGGCCGTTGTTGCTGAAGTCGATAAACTTTTAGAGGCCGGCATAATCCGTGAAGTGAATTACCGTACCTGGCTATCCAACACAGTTGTTGTTAAGAAGAAAAACTAATCCTGGCGTATCTGCGTGGATTTCACGAACCTCAATAAGGTCTGTCCCAAGGATTATTTCTCTTTCCCCAGAATCGACCAACTAGTTGACACAGCTACCCACCATCAACGTATGAGTTTCTTGAAAGAGTACAGGGGTTATCACCAAATCGCCATGCATCCTAAAGACTAGGAAAAAATGGCATTCCTTATCATGAGGGGCACTTATTGTTATAAAGTCATGCCCTTCAGCCAGAAGAATGCCGGGACAACTTACCAGAGGCTTGTCACTACAATGTTTAAAGAGTAACTCGGCTATACCATGGAAGTGTATATCGACGACATGGTGGTAAAGTCCAAAGAAAAGCATACCCACTTGGTCGACTTGTCCATAACCTTTGATATTCTCCGAAAGTACAGGATGGAACTTAATGTCTCAAAGTGTGCGTTTGGCATTGGATCCGGCACATTCCTTGGCTATATTGTGAACCATCATGGATTAGAGGCCAACCCGAATCAAATTACGGCAATCCTGGAACTCGACTCACCTTAATTGGCCAAAGAAGTGCAAAAGTCAATGGGGATGGCTGCAACTCTCAACAGATTCATCAGCCGTTCTTCGGATCGGTGTTAACTGTTTTTTTACACCCTTTGGCAAGAAAAGGCATTTCACTGTACCCCTGACTGCCAGTCTACCCTCTATAGATTGAAAGCATATCTCTGTTTGATACTGCTTTTAACAACTCTTTCACTGGACGACCTACTCATCCCGTATCTTGCGGTATCGGATCGGGCAATCAGCACCGTGTTGCTGAAAGAAGAGCTAGGTGAGAAAGGCCCATCTTCTATGTTAATAAGGCAATGGTAGACACCGAGACACGGTATCTACCATTGGAGAAGCTGATTCTGGCCCTTATGGTGGCCGCTAGGAAGTTAATGCACTATTTCCAAGCCCATATAATAACTGTACTGACGGACTACTATCTTCGAACAATACTTTGTAGTGTGGAATCATTAGGGCGTGTTTCGAAATGGGCTTTAGAACTCAGCCAGTACGACATCCAATTCTCTCTTAGGACGGCTGTCAAAGCTCAGGTTTTGGCTGACTTTGTTGTCGAGTTCACTAGTTGTCATGCCACAACCAGCCTTCTAATCCCAACAAGAGTGGCGAATGTACGTCGGGGATATTTGACAGATGTACTGCGATGGTTTATACAACCAACGTAGTAGTGAGGCAGGAGTAGTGATTATGACCCCTAAGGGCGCGATAAACGAGCAAGCAGTAAAACTTGGTTTCGATGCATTAAATAACGAGGTCGAGTACGAGGCTTTGTTAGTCGGCCTCCGCAATGCGCTTCGCCTGGGCACCAAGCGATTACAAGTCTTCTGCGATTCAAAGCTAGTCATCAATCAATTGAGGGGAGAGTATGCAGCTGAGAACGACCGAATGATAGCTTACATGAAGATGACAAATTCACTGCTCATACAGTTCGACCATCACGAGCTGAATCAGATTACCCGTGACCAAAATACCCATGCAGATGCCCTCGCCTGCTTGGTTTCTACCATCAATTTAGAAGTCAAATGAACCATTGAGATGGGATTCGTCCCCGAGTCAAGTATTTGCCACCCTGAATCTGTTAGTGTCAATGTCATTGATTTGGGGCCGAGTTGGATGGACCCCATCATCGTATTTTTATCCTCGAAATAGTTGTCAACAGATAAGAAAGAGACCCATAAGCTGCGAAACAAGTCCCTACACTATTATTTGGATCCCCATGGAAAGCTCTACAAGAAGTCTTTATTAGGGTCGTATTTGGAATGTGTGCATCCAGACCTAGTGGAGGATTTTTTAGCTTAGATACATAAGGGCAGTTATAGTGCCTGTTCTGGAGGACGTTCACTGGCCCATTGAGCCGTAACCTAGGGGTATTACTGACCCACCATGCGAGCTGATGCAGAGAATTATGTAAAAAATTGTGAACAATGCCAAAAATTCTTCCCCTTGACTCACTTGCCCCAGAAGAATTGAATACCGTCACTAGCCCTTAGTCTTTTGCCCAATGGGGATTGGACATCGTCGGACCACTCCCAAGGGCAACAGAGAGTAAACGGTTCTTGATTGTCGTAATGGATTGCTTCACAAAGTGGGTTGAGGCGGAACCATTGACGCATATCCAAGACATAGATGTGAAACGTTTCGTATGGAGGAACATTATAACACGATTCGGCATACCGTGAGCACTTATTTTCTACAACGGCACCCAATTCGATTGCGGTGTCTATCGTAAATTGTGCGACACATATGGTATACAACCGTACTTCTCCTCACCAGCTTATTCGCAGAGCAATAGCTAGGCTGAGGCCACCAATAGAGTGATCCTGGATGGAATCAAGAAGCGCTTAGAAAAGGCCAAAGGGAAGTGGGTTGAAGAACTGCCCAGTGTACTGTGGGCTCATCGCACCACGCCAAGGCGACCTACCAGTGAAACACCATTCGCTTTGTGTTTTGGTACAGAAGCCATTATTCCTCTTGAAATCAGCCTGTCTACTTTAGGATCAAAGGCCTTTGACACGGGCCAAAATGATATGATGTTGGCCTTAGACCTCAATTTGATTGAAGAGCGTCGTGATTGAGCTCTTGTGTATATGGTACGATACCAACAGCAGCTTGCCAAATCGTACAACCAGTGCATGCAGCAGCGCCGTTACATCCCAGGGGAATTGGTTCTCAAGAAGGTGCTTCTTGCCACCAAAAATCCAGCAGACGGCAAACTAGACTCCAACTGTAACGGTCCTTACCGTGTTGACTCAATTGCTGGGGTAGAAGCATATCGGCTCTCGGATATGGCCGGCAAGAAGCTTTCCCGACCATGGAATGCGACTCACTTGCGCAAATTTTACCATTAAATGGCATGGAATGAATCTTCATGGCTCATATTTGTTCGGTTCTTACTCTAATGATTAACCGAATATGCTTCCGAATTGGCTATTACAAAAGACTCCGAATTCGGAGCGCCACTCGTGCAAGCCACGATCGGCCGAATAAGCCTCCTAATTTAGAGTGCCTTTGTGTTTGCACAATTGGCCATTACAAAAGACTTCGAATTCGGAGAGCCCCTCGTGCAAGACATGATCGGCCAAATAAGCCTTAGAATTCAGAGCGCCTTTTGTGCTTGGCACAATTGGCCATTACAAACAAAAGACTCCAAATTCGGAGCGCCCCTCGTGCAAGCCATGATTAGCCGAATAAGTCTTCGAATTCAGAGCGCCCTTTGTGCTTGCACAATTGGCCATTATAAAAGAATTCGAATTTGGAGTGCCCCTCGTGTAAGCCACGATCAGCCGAATAAGCCTCCCAATTCGGAGTGCCCTTTGTGCTTGCACAATTGACCATTACAAAAGACTCCAAATTCGGAGCACCTCTCGTGCAATCCACGATCGGCCGAATAAGCCTCCGAATTCAGAGCGCTCTTTGCGTTTGCACAATTGGTCATTACAAAAGACTTTGAATTCGGAGTGCCCCACATGCAATCTATGATTGGCCGAATAAGCCTCTGAATTCAGAGCGTCCTTTGTGCTTGCACAATTGGCCATTACAAAAGACTCCGAATTTAGAGTGCCCCTCGTACAAGCCATGATCGGCCGAATAAGCCTCTGAATTCAGAACACCCTGTGTATTTGGTGCAATTGGCTGTTACTCCGAACTCTAAGTCGAGTTAAATGCATAATTGGCAATTGGCAATCTGTAACCGACGGAATACCATATCATGATCAGGATTGGACTTTTCCGAATTAAGTATACAATTCATACAAGTGACATCATATTGTATGAAAGAAACAAACACAATAGGAATTAAAGTAACTTGAGTTTTATTACAACAAATGGCAACATTTGTTATAAAGCTAAATTACTGCACTGTGTGAAAGGTAGCCACAGCATCCCCATCGTTCGCCTCCTCTTCCTTGTCAGTTTTCTCAGCATCATAGGCTTCGAATGGAAATTCATAACTTTGGTATAGGGGTGACGCCGAGTCAATACCCGCGGCCTGAAGAGCCTTAAGCCATCCGTGTTTGAAACCACGGTTCTCACAGCGACAGACATCATCGGCTAGCTTCTCCTTGGCCTTCTCTATGCCGACTTTTTGCCTGTCAAAGAAGCCTTCCTCATACGCGCAGGATCGTATGGCCTCTTTTGCAAACATGACGGCCGTGTCCCTATCGGCTATAGCATGGTCTATCAGCTGCTGGTTTATTCTGTCAGCAACGACTATATTCGCCGACCTTGCGGGTTGCTTCTCAACAGCTCTAGTTCTACGCATCTTGCTCTCCACCTTCTCGGCACGGCGTTCCAAATCTTGAATCCACCTATTCTTTTGAACAATTTCTTTTGAACAATTTCTTTTTTAGCGTCCCACAGCTGCATGCCGGTCTCATATGCACAATAGAGTCCCTTGATTAACCCATGGACACCATCTCTAAACACTTCATAGTCGCCTTGCTTGATCATAGATTGTTGTATTTCGGGTGGAAATATTTGCCGAGTAAAGTCCACCGCCACATTGGGAACGTGAATGATCGAGTCTGTTTCAGTCATGGGCTTATTGCCAATAAAGATAGCAAAGCTTAGAGGGCGTGACAATCTACTCGGCTTCTGTCGTATCGACTCCTGTGCACTTGCTGCCCTGGCATTGCCTTTTTGGTGTGCCCCACCTCTGGGCAATTTCTCCACCTAACTCTTCCTTGGAGACTTTCTTTGTCGATGGGGTGAACGTCGTCTCCCCCGTTCCACTAACGCTACAGTACTCACTCAGGAAGCTCATGATTCATTTTTACATCCAGCTCTGCCAAACTTTTTTCCTCGCCTTTATTGTTGAAAAATAGTCTGCTAGACATATGTTCACACTAATAACTGCGCAGATGTTTTTGCCTCTTCTACTTGACTTGCTGCTCACTGTGGCTGGATATCCCTTTTGTGGGCTGCACAAGGGCTATTTAATGACACCCCCTTCATTAATTACAAAATGCACCACTAATGATATGCCAGCGGTCGCTGCTTGTAATTGGCGGCGATCTCATGCTCAAATGGGTCAAGGGCAGGTATTTCTTATCTATTCGGCTCATCCATATGTGGTCGAATTACTCCACTGCCCCACTTGACCATGAAGGCTATATTCATGCTCAAATGGGTCAAGGGCAGATATTCTCATCTATTCGGTTCATTCATATGTGGCCAAATTACCCCACTGCCCCACTTAACCATGGAGGCTATGTTATGTAATCGGCGGCGGTCTCATGCTCAAATGGGGCAAGGGCAAATATTTCTCATCTATTTGGTTCATCCATATGTGGCCGAATTACTCCACTGCCCCACTTGACCATTCTCCACAGCGCGTTTTTTTTGCTTTGAGCATAGTTTGGTGCTTTGGACTGCTCATCTAACACCAGGCATACAAACACATACAAAAACGCAACCTGCAAACCATTACTATAATTTCCTTTTCATACACATGTCACTTCTCAGAATAGGCATTTTTCATTCATAAACTGTATACGAACAAAGTATCATTTTATTGATGAAAACCGCCCTAATACAAAACATTACTAAAATTATACTAATACTAAAACAACTACACATAAACAGCAAAAATAAACTGGCTATCGTCAAACATCTTCAAAGTCCTCTAGGTCTGATTCCAAAGGTTTAACCTCCAGCTGCTCGTATGGAATCGACAGATCAAGAGTCACTTTGGTAGTTGCCAAAGCTTTGAGCCAGCCATGCTTGAAGCCTTGGTTTTCAAACTTCAATGCTTCATCTATATATAATTCTTTGGCTTGAAGCTCGCTGGAATGAAATGTCTTGGCTGCATCTGCCTTTGCGCACTCTTGGGCCTTTTTTGTCTCCTCCAACTCGGCCATTAGTTTGGTATTCTCTATTTTGGCCAACTTCAACTTGCCGTCTATATAGGTAGCTGTAGACGTCCCGGGAAAATCCCGTTTTGTTCATTGGGCTCACTACAGTTCGGTCTCAAATGTCACGGTTCTGAATCTAATCTCACAAAGTGCAATGCAAGATCGATAAATCACCAAAGAGTCCAAATCCGGCAAATCGTTTTGAAAAATTGATTTTTGGAAAGAAGTGCCAAACATGGACTGCTTTTCCTGATACAGAGTCGCCATCTAAATATTTTATTTTGGGAGAATTTAGGAAACCCTGACTCGTGCCTAAGGCCACGTGTCCGTCATCACCAAAGTTGCCTCAGCTCGGGAACTTGGGTACGATTGGGGAAGGTCATGCAATGAGCACCCTCGTTCGCCCGATCAAAGATCGGCCTATACTAACATGATATGTTGTTTTTGAAGACACATGTGCTCTCATTCTGGTTATTAGTCTAGAATTACTATGTTATGCGCACAGCATACAAGTATAGACTAGATTGCCTAATTGGAACAAAACATCTCATGTTTGTTTTTGAAAGCGGTTTGCTACTCGCAAGTAGGCTAAAATGCGGATTTTGCCACCCTCAAGTGGGATTAGAACTCGCAATCAATGAATTGTTCCAATTCAAGTGATTCAACTTTCACCCACAAGCAATCAGGCAGTTATATCACATAAGTAGTTAGCTTCATGGTAAGCATGTTATCATGGCAGTCACTCACACACATGTAAGGATACTAAAGCGTAAACACTTACCGAGTACTCCGAGCCAAAACAGAAACTAATTAGTAATCAATGCATGATCCTAGTTCATGTTAAGATGGCTAATGCAACACATGTAAAATGCAACTAAGATAGGCTCGGCTATTCTAAGATGGCATATGAGATGCTACAGATAACATATATTCAACTTGGAATTGAAATACAATGCAGTTAGTATGATGCGCCGAGCCCGGTGCATGCAAGACAGATGAATGGATGCAAACATGCGAGTATAAGGATGCTAATTGAAACATGCCCTAAAATTAACCATCGTAAGTTGGTAAATAAAAAAGGAGAAAGAAGTGGGGGATGGAAGACATGCGTCACACACACGCACACTTATTACAAAATTTGCCCTCTCGATGGAGGGTCCGAATAAATAATACAGAACCAGCTAGCTAATCTAAGCTAATCTAATTAAACTAGTTATTACACGACGAAATGAATAACAAGTTACAACTACTTATTGCACAACATTAACTAAGTAAGTAATCTAAATGAGCATGCAAACTAAATGAATGTGGGCTGCCCCAACTCTGCTTTGAATGACAAAGATGCATGCATGCTTGAATTGCCTTGTTCGAAAATCCCTCGCGACGCCCCGGCTTGCCTCTGTTTGCAATTGACCTCAGAACACTACACAAAGCTCCAGAAGGCTGAAACTCCACCCTGGGAATCTGTGGGAAGGCTGCCGACCAACTATTGGCCTTGGAGACCACCTGCCGACCACTTTTGTGGTGGAAAACCAGAAAAGGTGGTCGGCTCGCCACTAAATTTGGTCGGCCGACCAGTTTCTGCCTCTGGTTTCTGGTTTTCTGCAACAGAAGGCAAGAGAGAGAGAGAGCAAAGTATTCACAACATATGTGTGCACGACCACTCTCCCTATCATTGCATAAGCTTAAGGGAGTGTAGTCCTTGATCCTCGGGTCACCAATCACACATCTCGATGCATGATGGCCGAGGAGTCAAATTGCACGACTCAATGTGAAATGAATGCACATACAAGCACCTAAAGCCAACAACTCCGTCATGGGTAGTCAAGAGTGTCGGCAACCGGGAATCAAGGCACGTTTCATAATTTCAAGCATGAAACGTCTCTCGTTCCCCGTGTTTGAACTAACCCCTATTCCAAACACAATGCAATAAACAAGGCATGCACCAATGCAACTCTAGCATGCAATCTTAATGCAATGCAACTAAGTCATGTAAACATGCAAGGGATAACATGCAAACATGTAACTAGCATACACAATGCTATGAACTATCAATGGCATACTCAATGCACATGACACTTAGCATACATAATGCACGTAGAAACTAACATACACAATGAGATGAACAAGGCATGCGCAATGCAATGATCAATCATGCGACAACATGGCATACTCAATGCTATGAACTATAATGGCATACTCAATGCAAAATGGACTTAAACCAAAATGGATGGGCCTCAGCCACACCAAAATCAGTGGCCAATAGATGATGGAAATAAGGCATCAAAACACATACGATCATGCACAATGCAACGACCCCAAGTCTAAGGCACAAAACACAACTTTCCAAACGCATTGAAAGGGTGAAATATGGAGTGCAATGACACATGTTTCAGCTCTGAAATGGCATACAAAATGACTTCGAATTATGCAAACAACTCATGTAATACATGTTGAATGGCTCAAGCATCGAAACTAGTGAAGTGTATTACACTATAGGCATGCAAGGCAATGCTCAAATGGCCAAACCAACTCTAAACAGACCCTATGCAGGCCCAAAACAATAGCAAAATGAGTTGGGATGATGGCTTGAAAGGTACAAAAATAAAGCTCATGCAATGGCTCACAAAATAGGGTATAAAAGCACAACGCTCAAGGGCACTTAAAGAGTGGAAAACATGGAAGTATGAAAGCCCTATATGCTCTGAAATATTATGTTCAATGATGCCAAAACATGAAAATACCTCAAGTTAAGCATGCAAGGGACTTCAAAACTCGAAGCTAGTCAAGGCTATTACACTACAAGCATGCATGGAAAGCATCTTTTGACCAAGAGGTCTCAAAACAGAGCTAAGGCAGCCCAAAATATGAACAAAATCAGGTTGGAGCATGGCCAAAATATGCTAGAATAGAGGGCCAAAACATCATGCATTCTAAGCTAGTAAACATGATTTACACTACAAGCATATGAAGCATGCGAGAGGCTACCAAACCAGCCAAAAATAGTCATGGCATGCTAAATGATGACCAAAAACCCATTGAAATATGACCAATACATGCAAGAATGACATGCTACTTTGATAAGCCACAAAAGGGATTACTCTACACATGCAAGAGGCAAACCCAAGGTGACCAAACCAGCCATAGAAAGAGTCTAGGCAGGCCCTAAAAGTCACCAAAAAGTGCCTGAACCGAGCCTTGAAAGTATGAAAACATATGCTCCTTTGATAGGCAAAAAATGCAAGCAAACAAGACCAAAAGAGAGAGGGTCACCCCTCTCTGATTTAGGGCCTCAAAACCACATGCCAACAACTGAAAATCCACTGGATTTCAGTGGCTAAAAGGCTATGCAAGGATTAACTCAAAGGCCTTATGGCATGGCACAAAACAAGGCCAAATAGGGCATGCAAGAGGAAAGATAACCCTCAGCACCAAAAGGGCCTTAAACAAACATGAAAAGCACTTAAATATGGAGCTTTTTTCAGTTGACAACAAAGCTCAAATAAGCATGCAAGTATGGCTAAGAGAGTGATCAAGACAAAGCTTAAAAAGAGAGAAAAGAGATTACCCTTGAAGCTCAGCAAAACTGGCAAGTTTTTCAGCCAAAAACCACCCTTTTAACCTCCAAAAATAACCTCTAGGAACCTCAGTTCAATGGTAAGGATGTATGGCTAAGAGTTGGGGTGTTAAAGGTCAAGAACAATACACACTTTTGGCTCAAAATATAGGGATATAGAGAGAGAGATGTGTTTGTGCCTTAGGAAATTTTCTGAACCTGATTCAAGGAGAGGGAAAGCCTCTCTTATAGAAGAAATAAAGGGTTCAAGTTTCTTGGAGAAGCTAAACTTGGATACAATCCCTCCATGCACGTGTATGGAGGATACAGTCTGTGTCCTCCAGCTGGCACAACTGGCATCCATTCAGTTAGACAAAACAAGAGGAAACCTGCCGACCAGAAAAGGTGGTCGGCCTGCTACTTTTAGTGGTCGGCCGACCACCCAAAGTGGTTTCCCAAAAAAAAAGTGGTCGGCCGGGGTAATTGGTGGTCTCCACACTGAGAGCAAGCCAATGGTGGGGTGAGAGACTAGTAAATGTGGCCCAAAGACCAAGAAAACCAGTTTCCCGACCAGAAAATCGGCTAACGGGGAGAAAAGTGGTTTCCAAGGAGAAAACTGGTCTCCCACCCTTGTACCACCTTCCAAACAAGGAAAACAAGGTTCGTGCCAAGAACGAACTAACACGGATACAAAACGAGAGTTCGGGAGGCAAGACGCGCGGCCGGGGGCCTCAAAAACTGGCTGTTGAGCACAAAAAGTGGTGTACGACCACAAAAGTAGTCTCCCGGACCACAGTGTCCCTCTAGACAGAGGAAACAAGGTGTGTTCCAAAAATCGTGCCAAACGGAGGATGTTAAGTGGTCCCGAGCCGAGGTGCACAGCCGACGGCTCCGAAAACTAGAAACTAGCCTCCAAATGGAAACAATGGCCTACGACCACGAAAAGCAGCCTACGACCACTGAGAGATGGTCTACAAGACCTCTATCTCCCTCCGGGAAGAGAAAACAAGACTTGGTTTGCGGACCGAGTGAAAGTACAAAGGGTTCCGAGGTCCGGAGGCGAGGCTCTCAGCCAAGAACTCCGAAACCTCAAAACGAGCACAACATGCGCAATCACCGAGCGCTCAATCGATGACGTCTGAGTCTTAAGGTCGGTCAAAAATGAGGTGTCTACAATAGCCCTTTCCTCGGGGTGCCTTGCTTTTTTTTCTTCGATAGCAGCCTTTGCCCGCTCTTCTTCTGCCCTCTTCATTTCGGCTTCCGCCTTTGCCATCGCAGCCATCAAATCAGCCATTGCAGCTGCAGCCTTGTTTCTTTCATCCTCGAGTTGGCCTTCAATCACGCTGAGTCTTCCCATGGTGTTGTAGTGACGACGGACGATCTCTGTTATCCTGTCCGCCGCCTAACAAGAATGACATAGCAATCACATTAGCCAACATAAAAATGACAAAAAAGATTCACCCCAGTACATGCTACTCACCAGTATAGCCGATTGCGCCGCTAAGGCAATAAAGACGACGTCCGACTCGGCATGGAACGCGGCTTTGTTCAACGGAAGTGAAAGCGCTAATGCTACACTTAAAGCCACGACAGGGTCTTTAATAGCTGACCTACTAGCCAGAACTGGCATACTTTTTATCCTTGGCTAGATGACAAACGGCTCACCCAAATCCAGAGAAAATGCCTCCAACCTTTGTCGTTTATCAATCAATTCTTTTGGTGATTTGGCAAGAAATTCGATGAGGCGCTTTTCACCCCTTTGATTAGTTTAATCAGAGCCTGAGGTTTCCATCAGTTGACGATTGGGGACTTCATCAACCACAATCAATTCGTGAGTTGTTTCTAGAACGGTCGTTGGAGAGGGAGTTTCTAGGTCCCCTCCAATACCATTGGCTCTCCTCCTTGCCACTATTTTCTTGGCATTTCTTTTTCTGGCAAATTGGGCAAGCGACTATCCGCCCATTTCCTCAAGGTCGGCCCCAAGCAAGTCTCCTAATTCAGAAAAGATGTCCTCTTGAGAAGCAATCTCCACTCTGCCCGAAGTAGAGGGTTCGCTTGCCCTCTTGGTTAAGTTGTTCAAAGGCCAACTCAACTTATTTGTTAAACTCTTATTCTTTCAAACGGCTCCCTTGTCCAGCATCTTCAGCGTCTGAACTTTCTTTTTCTAAACGACCCTTCGGTCCAACCTTTTCGGCATCTGAACCTTTAAGGTTGATGTCCCTTAAGCTCTTAAAGTTGGGAAATATAAGTGCCGTAAGTTGTTGTTCTTCTCTCGACACAAGGATATGATCTGTCGTCGAAAAAGTTGTGTAGGTTGGGTTGTATCTTAACAAAATGTACGAGACACATCCCTGTCCTTGAAGATTGGACCGCCCTTTATACTTAAGGACCATCTTTACCTAGTTAAGAACAGCTTCGTCTACCGACGGGAGGATTCTCTTTAAGTTGTTACTTGCACACAACAAAATTGGTCAGTAATCTTTTAGTACCGAATAGAATGGTTAATTAGGAATTATTTTTACCTACCTGGCTCGCCTTTTTGTCTCGGCACAGGGTCTTGGAGATCTTCTCCCTCGTCGAATTCCCAATCGCCTCGAACGGCGACCATAATGTCATCAACTCTTTTTCCAAAGCTAGCAAGCATAGTCACCAGGTGGT
This sequence comes from Camellia sinensis, assembly GCF_055761805.1. NCBI lineage: Eukaryota > Viridiplantae > Streptophyta > Magnoliopsida > Ericales > Theaceae > Camellia > Camellia sinensis. Next base: position 109,023,002 of record NC_138962.1, read on the forward strand.
GATCTATGTCCTTGGCTCTAAGAAAATAACGACTCTGATGACTAGTTGATTTCGCTACGACATAGCGATGCCAAATCGCTGGAATTCCCAGGTTGAGCCCTAATGGGCGGTTCAGTTCCACTAAACCCATGATTATACGGTAAAAATTCACGTTAGGTTGAGAAGGAATGAGACCCCAGTAGCGCAGAACAGTCCTAAGGAAAGCGTGTAAAGGGAAACAGACCCCACGCTCAGCAATTGACAAGAGAGGAAAAATGATGGTGCTTGCATAAGCCCTCTCCATATCAACCACACTATCTGCAACAATGGACAGGTGGACATCGTCGGGATCGAAAAGTGACGATGGAAGGTGGCGACTCGCTCCTCAGAAAGGAGAGCTTTCAAATGAGTTGCCATTCCAGATGGAATAAAAGATATACAAATAAAAATACACAAAGAGACTGGAATGCGAACAAAAGAGGAAGAGAGAGAGGGACTTACAGGTCAGAACGAGAAGGAAAGCGAAGGAGAGATATGAAGCAAAGTTGAAAATGTGGGAGTCTTGTGAGGAAGGAAGAACGGTATGAAGAATGCCAAGGAGCCAAAGTTCAACGCATAAAATTTTCAAATCGCATTAAATGAACATCAAATTACGAAGGGCGGGAAGCAATGATGATTCCATATTGTGTCTGATCTAATGTATCAATACCAAAAGGCGTGCATGCACCGTATTTCCGACTTCTGAGGTCTGTCAAATCTATAAGTTGAAAAAATATTCACGGAAGCTGACCACGCCAAATAACAGATGTTAGTCGGATGCTCGGGGGGCAATTGTAGTGGCCGAATAAATGAAACTGAGTCATAAACTGACCGAGTATGAGTCGGCAGCCCATACCAGATCCATGGTCGTAGATAAGTTGGCCCATGCCAGGTCCAGTGGAGGGCCGTAGCCGAGTAAAATCGAGTTAAAGGGCCGTCAGAGCCGAATACCCCATGGGCTGTATAGAAGGCCCATTAATGAGGTCAAAGCCCATGAGGAGCCAGTGGGCCTTGATAGGGTCCCTGGGGGAACAATATAAAAGAAAGGAGAGGAGGAGGGAGAGAGGATTCTATTTTTTGGACGAGAGAGTATTCCTAAACCATTACACCACAGAACTAAGTAAGCTAAATAAAAATCACATAAGAAGTGAATAGTTCAAATATGGTGTTTTGGTGATATGTAATAGTCCTATCAGCAATGATTGAGGGTCATAATTTTTGTAGCTTAAATGGCTCAAAATTGCTAAAACGACGTCGTTTTGAGTACAAAACAACTTCAAAATTGCCAAAACGACGTCGTTTTGGTAATTTTGAGCCATTTGAGCCACAAAAATTGTGGTCCTCAAACATTTTCCTAGTCCTATAATATATTATTTATAGTTATAAAAGTTACAATTGATACAAATTAGCATTATTAACCTTTTAACGATGATGAAAAGTAAAAAAAATTATAACTCTTTTTAATCTTTTAACAATTTGACAAATTGAAAATGACAAAATTGGAGTATAAAATTTAAAATTCTATACAATAGTAATCAAACAGAAAATGGAACTCCTAAATTAAATATTGCTAGCGAATGACCAATTATGCTAGAGAGACATTTTTAAATGCACATAGTATAGAAATATTCGTCCATCTAAATATTTTTTTTTTAAAAAAATTAACCATATCTAACCTATCATACTTATCCATATATAATTTGAAATTTACAAAATCTTTGCAAGGAAATTTCAAATGTAACTTTAGTTTTATATAATTTCAAAATTTAAAAATATTTACTTTAAATTTTTTAATTTTAAATTTTGAAAACTAAAAAATAAATATGGTGTTTAAAAAATTATTTTAGGTATCAAAATATTTATGACATATTTATTAATTAAAAAAAAATTTGCATGGCACATGTAAAAAAAATATGTGTAATTGATGTTGCTTCCAAAAATACATGTCAAAAACAACCATCAATATAGGACAATGAATTGTTAGTCAACTCATTCAAATTTACACAAACAGAAAATCTTACATTTTTTGCAGAATATAAGGAAAGAGCGGAACAGAGATGGGGAGTGAAGCAGGAGAGAGATGAGGAGTGAATTTCAAGTAGTTAGGAAGAGAAAATAGAAAAAAAAGAATAGGGGAAAAAAAGAGAGAAAGATGATAGGAAAGTGCTGAAACTTTTTTAGGTGGGAAATTTCTTTTTGGTCAAGCAAATTTAACCGTGAATCTCTTAGATGGATTGATTCGAACCGTTCTAACTGTAGGAGAGGGTTCAAGAAAGGAGTTGGAAAATTCGAAGATCTTCGAAGATCCTTGAAGAACAATTTCGAATTCTCTAGAATATGATGAGAGGCTTAGATTCTTCAATAATCTCAACTTAGGAACACGACAACAAAGGAGATGATGGAGATAAGAGATTGGGTGAAGAAGAAGGCAAAATGGCTAGAGAATAGAATAATGGCAAGGCTCTCCCATTGATCTCCCACTTTCACTCTCAAGGTCGATAATGGAGAAGGGAAATTAGTTCTTTCCCAAGAGTTAAAAATCTCCAAAATCCATCCCTTGTAAAGCTATGGGTGGGTGCTATTTATAGGCACCTCATGATGTAGGATGGAGCCCATGTGCAAGGCACATGGGGGATATTCTCTCTAACCACCTTGTCCGAGGAGGTGACCTCTCCGAGGAGGTGACTTCTCCGAGGATGAGAAAACCCCGAAGAGGAGATCAATCCCTCGGCGAACCCTTCTTCTTAGCCACACCTAACCAATGATCCCCAATCATCCCAAAGGGTCAGGGGTAGTCCCAGAGGACGTCCTGCCGCAAAATATTGCCGAGTCTCATGGACCCCCCGGGGTCGTGCCACCTCGACCCGGGTATAGGCTAGTTTAACCGAAGAGTGAATTTATCTCCACTCACCGTCCTCGGGATCGGGTCCTTTGTTCGAACTCCATTACGCCCATGGTTCTGGTGCGTAGATCCCGGAAAGCTCCGAGCCCGCAAGTGTTCTGGGACTCATTAACGGAGCGACTTCTAGATTGCGTCTGAATCCGTTCGAAGCCAAGTACTTCGGATCTCTAGATTCGTGGGTCCGAATCCTTTCGAGTCCGAGTGCCTCGGATCTCTAGGCTTGCTTAATACCCTTTCGAGTCCGGGCCTGAGTAAGTCTCTAGGTTCGTGGACCCGAACCCTTTCGAGGCTTACAGCGATTCAATCCGTTTGATGGCGATAAATCTGGGCCCACCGATTCTTGGACTTGCGATAAATTCGGGCCCACTAATCTTGGGCTATTGGGCCTAAATAATTTAGTGGGCTCAAAATTGGGCCTAAATAATTTAGTGGGCTCAAATTAGCCCCTCTTACATTTGCCCCTTGCGTGTATGAGAAATTTTAAATTTCTCAGACATGCATACTGTCATTTCTTCGACCCTGCTTCGCGTCACGTTCCCCAAAAAAAAAAAAAAAAACATTTTGTCACGACAGAGCCTATGGATAAAGTTGATGACGCACTTCAATTTACAGAAAAAATTGACAAGCAAAAATTTAATTTTTTTTTTTTTTTTTTTTTTTTTTAACCAAAGAATAAAGAAGCATTTTTTTTTTGTTTGGCACACAGCAGATCAATTACCTATATATACATTATTAGAATATACTAATAGAATATTCAAAGATAATGCTCCCTTTTTTTTTTTTTTTAATTAAAGAAAGGCTCAAAAACCCTAATGCATAGCTTCTTATTATTTTATTTTTTGTTGTGCAGCTGTTGCGGCGCTCTTCCTCTCTAAACTAAGAGACCAGACCCAGATCGGCATCTTCTTCAACAAAGTTCTGCTTCTGCAATTCCGGAGGACCATCGCTGTTTGTTCACTACCCACTGTTGTAATCGGAAACAATGGTTCTAGAGATCTTTCTCGCTGCCTTCGTCCAGGTGCTGTTTGAGAAGCTGTCCTCTCTTGCGTCCTCCAAATTACCCGCCTTTGAAGATATTATTACCAATTGGACCGAAATGATGGGCGAAATTCAAGCTGTTCTGATTGACGCGGAGGAGAAGCAACTGACAGATCGAGCCGTGCGCCTATGGCTTGACGATCTCCAGGATCTGATATATGATTTGGATGATGTCGTGGATGAGTTCGCTACCGAAGCTTGGCCACAGAGTCTCAAGTCAAAGCTGCCCCAAGCTAGTTCCAGCAAGGTATGGAATCCCGTCCCTAATTTCAAGCCAAAAGATGTTAAGTTTAATTTCAAAATGAGGTCCTATATTGACGAGATCACTATCAGATTGCACAATAGTTTAGAACAATGTTCAAAACTTGGTTTGGTAAAGATTGTTGGAACCACATCTGTTAACACTTGGCAAAGACCACACTCTACATCTTTGTTATATGAACCTTGCGTTTATGGCCGAGAACATGATCAGAGTAAGATAATTGAGTTGCTTGTAAGGGGGAATGAATCAATTCGCAACAATGTTGATGTAATTCCCATTGTGGGTATGGGTGGGATTGGTAAGACCACCCTTGTTCAGATGATATACAATGATAAAACCGTGAAGGAACATTTTGATCTGAAAGCCTTGGTTTGTGTGTCCGATGAGTTCGATGTTGTGATGATAATAAAAGCAATTATCAAGTCAGTGACTTCCCAGACATGTAATTTTAAGAACTTAGATGATGTTCAAGTTCAACTAAAGCAGATTTTGGCTAGAAAGAAGTTCTTAATTGTTTTAGATGATGTTTGGAACAAAAAATACAGTGATTGGAATGTTCTGCAGAGCCTTTTCAATGATGGAGCCCCAGGGAGTAAAGTTGTGGTGACAACTCTGGCCTTCGACAGCCGAGCTCAACCACTGTTGGCCTCTCTGCTGCAACTTCGCCATTGATCCCGACTGCCCAGAGCCGACCACACCGTTGCCCATTCAACGTGACGCGTGTGGTTGCCAACTCCTCTGCGACACCACTGTTGCCTCCGGCTTCGGATTGTCCGACATTGACCACACACGTCCGCCCACTCAACGCGACGTGTGTGGTCTTGCCTAGCACTGCACAGCTTGTCGTTGGCCTCGAGTGTGCTTGTTTCATATCTACAGCCCGTGCTTGTGCGTCTCACACTTGCGGCCTTGCCACTGCCTCTAGCCAATGCCGATCATGCCGCCCTCTCAACGCGGCATCGGTCATCGGCCCATCCTCTTTGTGTTGCTATTTCAGATTGACAAGTGCTCGCTGAAACCCTCTTCTCATTCTTCTTATATTTTTGGATCTGTGGGTAAGCTTCTGAAATTCCTCTGCCTCAGGTTTGTAAATATAAGCTCAAAATCTTCTTCTCTTGATTTTTTTTTTTTTTTTTTGACGCTTGCAGAACTTGATTTATACACTGAGAATTTGCAATTTCAGCTTGAGGTAGATAATACAGGATTTGTATAATTTTAATTTTATATTTCGATCCCAGATCTGGATTCTGAACTCCTATTGTTGAACTTGTTCTAAAATAGAAACAAGGCTTGAAGCACTTTTGGTTGACTCAAAATCTGATGTTGCTAAAATCACAATATTGCATGTTTGAATATTGTAATTCCGGAAATTGAAACTTTGCTGAGAAGCTTGGTTTGAATGTAGACAAAATGACACTTTGCTCTGTTGAAGAGAAAGGAACAAATGTGCCGTTGTTGTTGATGATATCCACATTGATATTGCTATTTGTTGAACCTGAAGAATACCCGAGAAAAAGAATTGTTGATGACTTCTGGGGTTGAATCTGTTGATAAACCCATCATGTAAATCTAATTATAAAAAAATGACTGATTGTTGCAACCCCGAGAATATTAGATATCATGCTCGACCTCCTGATGTAGAATTCATCGTAGGACTTGTTGATATGATGGAATACTTCGTTGAATAATAAAGATGATATATTGTTGTTTGTTTAACTTGTGGATGCTTGGGAAATACAAAGCTGATGCCAAAATTTTGTGTGACCGTTGTAGCTTTATGTTGGCTTGAGAGGAATCGGCTCGGAGAGACAAAAACTTGATTGTTGCATTTTCATAAACTTGCTCAGAGTAATAAAATTGTTGTAACTTAAATAGATCATTATTATTTGTTGATATTGCCTCATTCTGATAATGCCTGAATCAGGATATGAAATTGATATTGCTCATCTCATTTGTCGGTTTTACTATTTCAGGCAAATAAATTCTTGATTGAGATCCACGACCTCGGGGCCCTTAGAACCCACACTAATGAGAGCAAGGGCTGTTCCTCGGAAGTCCGAACAGAAGCAAGACTGTCCCTCGGAAGTCCGAACAGAAGCAAGACTGTCCCTCGGGAGTCCGAAAGTAGCACACACCCTACTTTGGCAAGAAAGATTCCTCTGGAAGATAACCGAGTCTACCAAGCTTCTACCAACAGAAGTAAAGACTGTCTCTCAGAAGTCCGAGCAGAAACAAGGCTGTCCCTCGGAAGTCCGAGCAGAAACAAGGCTGTCCCTCGGAAGTCCGAGCAGAAACAAGGCTGTCCCTCGGGAGTCCGAGTGGATGCGCACTTCTACTTCGGCAGCTAATGGAAGCAAAGGCTATCCCTCGGGAGTTCGAGCAGGAGACAAGGCTCTCCTTTAGAAGTCCGAGCAGAAACGAGGCTGTCCCTCGGGAGTCCGAGTGGATGCGCACTTCTACTTCGGCAGCTAATGGAAGCAAAGGCTATCCCTCGGGAGTTCGAGCAGGAGACAAGGCTCTCCTTTAGAAGTCCGAGCAGAAACGAGGCTGTCCCTCGGAAGTCCGAGTGGATGTGCACTTCTACTTCGGCAGCTAATGGAAGCAAAGGCTATCCCTCGGGAGTTCGAGTAAGAGTCCACTCTACTTTGAAAAGAAAGATCCTCGGAGCTCGTATTGATGAAATCAAGGGCTGTTCTTCGGACCCGCACTAATGAGAGCAAGAGTTGTCCCTCGGAAGGCTCTCCCTCAGAAGTCCGAGCAGAAACAAGTCTATCTCTCAGAAGTCCGAGTGGAAGTATACTTCTATTATGTCAAGAAAACTCCCTTCAGGTTGGTAACTGAGTCTACTATTTCTCTTTCTTCTTTGAGGGGCAACAAAAATTGAAAACTGTTTCAAGCAACATAACACAATGAAGATATACAATGTAGAGAAAATAACTTCTAATGGAGATACATAATATGGAGGAAATAAATTTCTTCATGACATAAGAAAGATAGAACTTCTTGGACAATGTAGTAAATGCAAACTGTAAATGTCATAGATAGACTTCTTCTACGGAATGTTGAAATTTGCCCCTAGAGTTGCAAGATCATTTGGAAAGCTTTCACCAGCTGCTCGGGTTGTGGCCATCATGCACCATCATAAATAGTACACCATCTTGCCTCCTTCTCGAACTTTCATCACCTTCCGAGGAATAGGCGGACTTTCTGGTCTAGACATTGCCCGCTTACTTGACTCTGCCATCAGCTCCTTGTCATCTTTGATATCCTCCCAACGAGGAATTTTGACCCCTCGAGGCCTAGAGGTGGTGGGAACTTCTTCGACAGCCAGTTCGGTGAAGTAGATGGCATCAGAATAATGAGCTTCATGGATCTCGAAAGGCCTTTCTGTAGCCTGAATTGTCACCGTCTTCTTTTCCCATTTTGCCTTAACACACTGATGATAACTCGATGGTACAGCCCCATATCTATGCATCCAGGTCCTCCCTAGAATGATGTGATAATTTGTCTCAGAATCGATAATATGGAACTTGGTGGCCGAGCGAATTTTTCCAACGGCTAAATCAACTGTTACGCATCCGATAGTAACTCTCCTTTCTCCACCGAAGCCAGTGATGACTATCGGCTGCTTCACAATGCGTTCTTCAGAGATTCCGGCTTTTTCTAGAGTAGCGCGAGTCATAATGTTGATAGAGGCTCCATTATCTAGAAAGGCCCTTTTGAACTCAACCCCGTTAATAAAAGCAGTCACATAAAGCGGGCGATTGTGAGAAAAAGGATACTTCCGATCAGCCTCGGAGAAAGTAATGGCACTAGATTGCTCTTTTGCCTTCCTCGGGATAGACCCCTCAGTCGACATGCATTCCTCATGGTGTGCCTCGGCTATATTAATGATAGACTTGGTGATTTCCGTTCTTGCCTCCCTGGAAAGTCCAAGCTGGTCAAAGAACTGCTTGAACTTTACACAGTCTTGCAGGGTTTTGGCATAGTGATCCGGATCTTTTTCCACTCTTGGAGGCTCGTAGTTAACCATCTCCTCGGTCTCTTCAAAATAAGATGCCACATAAACATGGTGTCCTCCTCTTCCGTAGTATTCTTCTCCTCCTTCTGGATCAAAGGGATCTTCGCCATGAGTCATAAATGTTCTGCCCTCTGGATCGAGAGCACTTCCATAGTAAACTTGCTCACCCTCTGGCTCGAGGATGTCGTCCAGATAACAGTCATCGTCATCGAGATTAGCGATAGCCTCGATCATTGGGCCTTCATAAGCTATCATAGCAACATTCTTGCCCTTGTCTCGGTGTTGAGGATATGGTTGTTCTCGGATGTCTTGAGTCCCTCGCTTTTTGAACCTCAATTCGTCTGCCTCGACTTTATCTCTGAAGATTTTCCTGAGAGTCCAACACTTCTCTGTCGGATGTTTCAATGTACGATGGTAGACACAAAATTCAGGGCTCTCACGGTCCTTTTTTGATGGCATTTCTTCAACATAAGGCAATTTTAGCTCTCCGTCAGCCACCCATTCCTTAACTAGAGCTTTCACTTCCTCGATTCCACATGGATAAGAAACATTCCCCTTTTCACCATTATATTGCTTTCTTTTCTGGCCTCTATGACCTCCTCCTTGTGAATTTCGGGTATCCGGGGCAGAGGCAGCAGCAACGATAGGTCCACGAGATGACTTGAAACTAGTCTTGTAACTGGCTTTAAATCCGGACTCCTGAGCCTGAGGAATGCTAATGTTCCGAGCTGCTTCTATTAATGCCGAGAAGGTGGGTAGCTTGTGGTTAACTAGAAATATTTTGTACCTGCTCAATGCCCCTTCTAGACAAATTTGAACCAGATAACTCTCCTCAACTGCTTCATGACAATCCACGGCCTTGTCCTGAAACCTTTTGACGTAGTCAAGGATGTCTTCACTTTCTTGTTGCTTCTCTTTACACAATGTAAGTGTGGTCACCTTCTCCGCCACTTGAAAGAACTTGGAGTGGAATTTGTTAACCATTTCCTCCCAACTTCGGACAGAGTTTGGGGCCAAATTAACATACCAACTATATGCTCGGTCGGTGAGGGACTTAGAGAATTCTCTCAGTCGGAGGACGTGGTTTGAACCATGAATACCTAGAGTCTCGATGAATCGCACAACATGTTCTCGGGCATTTCCTTGTTTGCCGTCGAATTTGATGAACTTCGGCACTGTATACCCCTCAGGGTATGGATAGCTCAGCATCTCAATGGGGTAAGGCGGCTTGACGTCTGGATCAAGCAAAGAGGGTAAGGTCCTCTTGCCCCGTTCGAGATCGAACATGGCCTGTACATCGGCGAGAGTGAGAAACTGTTGAGGGAGAGAGTTTGATGGTGGTATTCCCGGGACTTGGCTTATGTACCCGAAGACTGAGCTAGGGGCGTCTTGGCCATTCTGGTGCTGCGAATTCATCATTGGTGAGGACATTTGACGATACTGGCCATCAGCGCCTATAGACAAGCCAGTCGGTGATGGGATATTGAATTGAGGCCCATAGAGTCCACCGCACGGCGCCGCTATACCGGGTTGTGCTTGCAGATTTGTTGTTGGCACCAAAGGAGGCCCGCTTGGTGCTTGGGTAACATTCACTGGTGGCGTAACAAGATTAGGTACGGGCATAGCTCCCTTTTGCGCCATCATGCTCCTTATGTTTTCCTGGACACCAGCAGTCGTTGGAGTGTCGTTCATTACACCAGAAACTCCCCTAGTCACCATTGGATCTTGGCTTGGCACGCCATGGAGACCGGGTATGGGCAAACTGCTGCCGCCTACTGTGGTTTGAGCATGTGTTACTGTGGCCGTGTTGCCATGAGCCATAGGCTGATTGGGGCCTACTTCTCCTTGGATTTGATTTTGCGCTCCGGCGGGAATAACTCCACCACCAGTTTGATTTCCGTTTGGCGCCGGTGCAAAGTTAGAACTCATCACCAACATGGTGTGAGTGAGATTCTGAAGAGTGGTAAGAATCTCTTGCTGAGTATTCTGAAGTCCTTGAATGGCTTCAAGCAAAAGTGGTTGATCTGGAGTCATGGTTCTGTCATCACCACCATTAGAGGATCCTTGTTGGTGAACTTCATCTTCTCCCGCCATTCTTGTTGGAGTTGTGTGGATTCCAGATCTCGTTGAGACCATTAACCAATCCGCCTCCCCAGTGGAGTCGCCAAAATGTAGGAGAGGGTTCAAGAAAGGAGTTGGAAAATTCGAAGATCTTCGAAGATCCTTGAAGAACAATTTCGAATTCTCTAGAATATGATGAGAGGCTTAGATTCTTCAATAATCTCAACTTAGGAACACGACAACAAAGGAGATGATGGAGATAAGAGATTGGGTGAAGAAGAAGGCAAAATGGCTAGAGAATAGAATAATGGCAAGGCTCTCCCATTGATCTCCCACTTTCACTCTCAAGGTCGATAATGGAGAAGGGAAATTAGTTCTTTCCCAAGAGTTAAAAATCTCCAAAATCCATCCCTTGTAAAGCTATGGGTGGGTGCTATTTATAGGCACCTCATGATGTAGGATGGAGCCCATGTGCAAGGCACATGGGGGATATTCTCTCTAACCACCTTGTCCGAGGAGGTGACCTCTCCGAGGAGGTGACTTCTCCGAGGATGAGAAAACCCCGAAGAGGAGATCAATCCCTCGGCGAACCCTTCTTCTTAGCCACACCTAACCAATGATCCCCAATCATCCCAAAGGGTCAGGGGTAGTCCCAGAGGACGTCCTGCCGCAAAATATTGCCGAGTCTCATGGACCCCCCGGGGTCGTGCCACCTCGACCCGGGTATAGGCTAGTTTAACCGAAGAGTGAATTTATCTCCACTCACCGTCCTCGGGATCGGGTCCTTTGTTCGAACTCCATTACGCCCATGGTTCTGGTGCGTAGATCCCGGAAAGCTCCGAGCCCGCAAGTGTTCTGGGACTCATTAACGGAGCGACTTCTAGATTGCGTCTGAATCCGTTCGAAGCCAAGTACTTCGGATCTCTAGATTCGTGGGTCCGAATCCTTTCGAGTCCGAGTGCCTCGGATCTCTAGGCTTGCTTAATACCCTTTCGAGTCCGGGCCTGAGTAAGTCTCTAGGTTCGTGGACCCGAACCCTTTCGAGGCTTACAGCGATTCAATCCGTTTGATGGCGATAAATCTAGGCCCACCGATTCTTGGACTTGCGATAAATTCGGGCCCACTAATCTTGGGCTATTGGGCCTAAATAATTTAGTGGGCTCAAAATTGGGCCTAAATAATTTAGTGGGCTCAAATTAGCCCCTCTTACATTAACCAATTGTGTTAGAGAGATATTTTCAAAAATCTTTCTATTTTGTTATATAGACTAGAAGGTTTAGAGCACACTACATGTGCACATCATAGGTAGTTGAGCAAAAATTATCCTATAAGTTCATCCTGTATCCTATATGATGTGCCTTTTCAAATGTATTGAGTCATGTAACTTAGTCCTCATTTGGGACATAATGTTTTAATAATTTTTTAATTTTTTATGAAAAGATGTTCAAAAAAATAAAGAGAGCGATGTGATAACTTATAGTGACTTTTTGACTAAAATGTATACTTGACAAATGAGACCTAATTTTTAAATTCTTTTTATGATTCAATCAATTGCTTACATTTGGGTTGCCCTTAGTGCTTATATTAATTAAAGTTGGTTTATTTCATTTTGGGTTAAGCATGTGTCTCTCTTACTTTCTTTCAATTATATCTTGGAGTTCTTGGGGATTTCTCCCTCATACTTCTCAGGATATTCAGGATCCACACATTTTATTTGAGGCACAAACGAGTAAAACAAAGTTGATGTTCATTTCATTGAAAGAAAGCGCGGGTACAGAAGCAGGCTTGAAGTAAAAGACATTCTTCGGCTCTATAGTGGGCCCAAATACAGACTCCACAGCCCGGACGAAGTCGACTTCGATAGAGGAATCAGAATCAGAATCAGACTCAGATTCGTTCACATCATACATTACACCCGACTCAACAACGCAATTTTTGGGAGCACCTATACCATCTGCAATTAGACTGCTGCAATTTCAAATAGGAGTGTTGTTTATCATTATTTCAATCTGTTTTTGCCCTAACTTGAGCCTTTTCTTTCTTTTTCCCAAGTCTTTTGTGGTGGGCTATTATACTGGGCTGAACTGGCACTAGTTTGCAAGATAGTCAATGCGCTAGATAAGTTTTTTGAATTTTATCATTTACTTATCAAATAATTTGTTTTAATTAAATACTTAAGGTTGCGTTTAGTAGAGCTTTGTAATTATGATTTGAAAATATGAGTTGTATTTTAAGTTTGTAGGGTTTGAAATTATGATTTGAGTGTAGAAAATTTGTTTGGTAACGAGTTTTGAAAATAATTTTGAAAAGAGTTTTGATTTGAGTGGAGAATTATTGATGTGACATTTGATATTTGATACAAAAATTTATAACTCATAACTAAACATACAACTCAAAATTATTTTAAAGCGCACAAAATATTTTAAAAATTTCAGAAAACGTTTTTTCCGATTATATTAAAATTAACATATCAATTGCAAAAAAAAAAAAAAAAAATCACTATTCCGGTCAACCGGCCGGATGACCGGTTAGGCAAAATTTTTAATTTTTTTTTTTTTAAAAGCGCGGCTGAGACAGAGCTCTCTGTAGAGTTTTGGAAACGTGATTCCAAAACTCCTACCAAACATCATACATGAATCAATGTGCAAAATTATGATTTGAGAATACAACCAAACACAGTCTAAGTTTTTATGAAATAATTTTTTAACGTAAAAAATTTAATATTTAGTTTTTAGTGTAAGGAATTTTTTGTAAGTGAGTCCACAATGATCAAATAATTATATATTGTATATTGTTAAATGAAGTATGAGTGTGTTGGTTAAATCCATTAAATTATCGGGTTATGGACACATCTTTAATAGTATATATTTTGTCATGCTATGTACACTAAGGCCTAGTTTGGGAAGACTAAATAAGTGCACTTTTTAACTTTTTATAAAATATGGGTTGAGTTTGGGTTGGATTTGAAGTGATGTGTTAGAGAGGTGATGTAACTTAAATAAGATGACGTGACTTAAATAAGATAATGACTTTTTATCTTTTTTCAATCATACCAAACTTGGCCTAAAGGAGTATGGGTTAAAATCATATGTATAGAGACTAATTTAGACCCACTTGTAATAGGCTAATATGAAATTGAGACTTTATAAATATGTGGTTAAAATCTCCGCTCCAATCATAGTCTCCGTCTCATATTTTCTCATCCATCTGTGAGAGAAACAAGAATAGGGTTATAGACTGGAAGACTATAACCACAAAGAAGTCTTTATAAATGGTATCATGTAAGTAATTGCTATTTATTTGTTTATTTATTTTTAATCTTAAAATTTAAATTTCTATTGAAATCTCACAAATAGTATCACCGTTTTTTATCAAATTATTAAAGAAAATATAATAATAATAATAATAATAATAATAATAATAATAATTATTATTATTTTTTTATCGAATCTATTAATCTATGATCATAGTCACAGCATGTGAATTTGCAAAACTCGTGGAATTTCGAATCATTGACAGTAATAGGAATGAATGACTTTCACAATTGTACTCAAACGTTATTTCCACGTTTATACGTATGTTTGGTTCCTTTTTACTTTATTTATTTATTTTTTAATTTGTTGCATGTTTTGCTCGTCATTCATGGCAACGGTTTATTAAAAAAAATAAAGGCAAATTACGCTAATAATTTTAGTAATTGTATCACTTTAATTTATAATTTTTTAATTGTGATATATTTAATTCTGATATTCCAAATAAAGACAATAAAAAATATTTTCTTTGCAAATTGTTTATTTCAAGGGTAAAATTGTCATACAACTTATTTTGTATTGGTTAACTTGTATGTTGTTTGAAATGTAATGGCTTTTTTTTTTAATGAATAATCTTGAAACTTTCTTAGTTGTAAAGTTATTTTTGGTCTGGTTTTCAGAATTTATTTTCAAATTTTTTTAAAGAAACTAAAAATTGAATTGGTGAAAAAAATTTAAAACACATCATTTTTATTTAATTTTATCTTTTGAGAGGGTAGAAATAAAATTTTCAAATAATTTTTTTGATATTTATTTTCGTTAAATTAGTTTTTATTTTTTCAAAAGTCAAATATGGCGATAACTTTGATATTATTATTAAACTAATCCGTTAAACCAAAAATTTCAAAACTAAAATATTTCATATATTAAACATATCGATTACACATTAAAGGTCTAATAATCATCCATTACATGATAATCATCCAAAAATATTTGTTAACAAATACAATCATCTATTAAATGATAACAATCCAAAAACATCAACAAAAACAATCATCCATTACATGATCATTAGCCAAACACATGCTAAAATTAATTTGGTAAAAATAAAAAAATAAAAAATATAGCGTTTCTAGTTTAGACACTATCCATTTTGTATTCTGAACTTGGGATTCATAACCTTGTATGGTTGTTCATGTCTTTTTTCCCTTATTCTTCCTTAATCTTGATTGTGGGATTGTAGTTATTGTGTTTGAAACAGGTTGGTTGCTTGATTTTTAAGCCTTTGTTGCCCAGATTTTGCTCCTTCGCTCGAGTGAGCTTGCGCTCGAGCGGGTTTTGCAAACTTTTAGTACTTTTGCAGGTCTGCTAAACTATTGAAAGAGTATATTCTATACTCAAGTGGCGTTTCCTACGCTCGAGCGGCCATTCTTGCGCTCGAGCGATGTTCTTCTGTTTACAAAACTACTGGATATGTGTATTCTGCGCTCAAGCGGCCATTTCTTGCACTCGAGCAGAACAACTTATTGTGTCTGACGCTCGAGCATTAACTCTTGCGCTTGAGCGGATTGTGCGTATATCAGTTGGCAGCAGTACCTTTTTACATCACTTTTTCACCTCTTTTTCCACCAAAATCATAGATCGGGACTCTCTCTCTTTAAAACTCATCTTCTCTCTGCATTTTCACCTAAATTTATTGACCTCTCTACCTGTGTGCCTTTGTTAAAAACGTAGAGCACCTCAAAAGGCATCGTTTTGATCCGAATAGACTTTGGTTTCGGCATCTTTGAAGTTTCTCTTTTGCTTTGCTTGTCTTCTCTCTTTGAGGTAGGGATTCTCTACACTCTCTATGAGTTTTAACTTGGTCATTTCTTGATGTGTGAGAAACATTGGGTTGTGAAGTAATTTTAACAAACCTAGGGTTTGGGGTTTCAATTCGAAATAGGGATTTTAAAATGGATGTCTTAGAAATAGTTATGGGAATGGATATGACCTTGGGTTATGCTATAAATGGTCGATTGTTGGTGATTGGGATGAGATTGGAATAGAAATGGAGTTTTGCCCTAAAATGTTCAATTAATTATTTTGCATAAATAATGAAATTGGAAATGAGAATATGAAATTAGATGAATGGTTATATAAATGGTGAAGTTGGATGTGTGTCACCTCCCACATATCGGAATTTGAATAATTTATCTGTTGAGAAGATTGTATATCTGTTTAGAAATATCTGTTTTGGGCTATCGATGGAGGATAGTTATGATTATTGTAGAAATTGCATGAGGATTAGGTAAATTGAAACCAATCTCTTATTGATTGTCATTGAATATGACTGTGTTTAATACATTATATATGTATGATGTTTGGGAGGAGAAAGATGATGTACTCTATATTTGAGAGGAAAGAGGGGATAGACCCCATTGAATTAAGTTTGCCTGTGAGTCCAGGGTAAAAGTCCCAAAAACATTGTGTATACATGTGTGTCGATTCTCACGGATAAAATTTTCGTAAAATGGCGAATTGAAGTGTTTGTGTAATGGTTGTGTAGTAAGAAAATCACTAAGTTGTAATCTCAGTTGGGTTGTCTGGATAACAATGGATATGACTCATGAATTGAGGAGATATGAAACGACATGAAACAAATTTATGTGAAATAGATTAGGATATCATACTTGGCATAATATGAATTTAGGAAGAAGAGTTGTAAATGATTTT
Organism: Camellia sinensis; assembly: GCF_055761805.1. Lineage (NCBI taxonomy): Eukaryota > Viridiplantae > Streptophyta > Magnoliopsida > Ericales > Theaceae > Camellia > Camellia sinensis. Next base: position 109,039,270 of record NC_138962.1, read on the forward strand.
ATTTTGAGCTTTGGCCATGTGCATCATGTTTATAACCTTGTTAAAGTTCATATATTGTGCTAGATTGTTCTTGTTGGCCTTTGGCTCACACTATTTAGGAAAAACCATTTTCAGGTGCTGATGATGTGTCTCCGCCAAGGCAGTAGTTTGGAGGGATTGGGGGTAAGAGCTTCTATTATGTTATATCTATTTTTGCATAGCCAAGGACTTTAAATAGTGTTGAGCTAGGCTTACTTTTGTTATAACCAAGAACTGTCTTGGAAAGATGTAAGCCCGTAGGGCATTTATTTCGTTGATCACTTACTTTGGTGCCACATGCTATAGATTCAGGGTAGAACTTATGAATGTGTAATGCATGTGCCCTTTTGTAAATGGACTCTGATTAATGAAAGTCTAATACTCTGTTTATGTCATTTTGTATTAGTCTTTACGGTTGTATTATTGTATTATTTTCAGGGAGTGACAAATAAAAATGTAAAACAATTAACATTTTTATATAATTTTATCTTTGGTAGGTAGAAATAATTTTCAAAAATTCAAAAAAAAAATAAAAATAAATTGACATTTATTGTAACGCCTTCAAATTAAACCCATAAATCATGCATTCGCGACATCCATAAACATAAGAGAAATAAACATATTTCCATTCATCAGAGTGTTTAGTCCAAAAGTATTACATGTTGACAATAAAAGTAAACGCCCTACGGGCTTACAACTTTCCAAGTCAAAACTTGGTTACAAAAAGGAGAGTACTGACTCTACACAAAATAAGCCCTTGGCTTGATATACATGTAATACAACAAAAATAAACAAAAGAGCCTCCAACACCCACAACCATCCAAGCTAAGACCTCGGAGGCGGCATAACTCCTGAACCTGAAAATGATGTCCCGTATAGGATGAGCCAACGCCCAGTAGAGATATGCTAAACATAATATGAGCAATAACTAAAACATTAGTATTCAATAAATGTTTAACCCATATATACCAACTTATAACACATTTCAATTCCATGACAAATATGTCTATGTTTCATTCCATTTTCCTTTACTAAACAAATTTTCAATTCATAAACGTGGCTCATAACCTGGCCAAACAATTCCCATGAGACCACAGCTCATATCAACAATATTTCCATTATTAACAATTTAAATGAGATAACACTCATATCAACAGTACTTCCATACTTCACAATAGATATACATATTTGCTGTATCAATACTTCAATAGATACAAATAGTTGCTGTTTCAATGGAGTCCATCCCCTATCTCTTCCCAAATAATATCCGGTTTACGAGTCCATCCCCTATCTCCTCCTAAACCGTGGAGTACATCCCCTATCTCCTCCCACGCAACACAATGTATATGAACACATATTATATACATGAGCAATTAATACATAAATTTGATGTATTATTCCAACCGTCATATTTAATGACATATTCAATTGATTAGTTTTAGTTCGCCTAATCATTATGCATTGTCTACGACAATCAAGACTATCCTTCACCGATAGCCTAAAGCAATTATTTCTAAATAGATAATAAATGCCTCAACAGATATATAATCAACATTTTCAAAAGTGAGCAATTAATAAATCCAACTCCACCATTCTATCTCATATTATGCCAATTTCATCATTTCCAACTCAATTTCATATTTCCATAACATTTCCAAATTAATATATAAATTAATTCATAACAAAATTTAGGGCTTTTCTCCCTCTTTCTCAACTTTGACCCAAAGCCTCAAATATCAACAACAACATCAATAACCTCATTTTTAGATTCAAATACACATGTATTGGTCAAAATAACAAAACCCCTCTTTATTTATTTTGAAACCCTAACACCCAAAATTACCCAACTTTAACATTAAATCAAAATGACTAAAAATTTATGTCAAAGATCATATAAATGAGTAGTTATCCCTACCTCAAATTCGGAGCTCAAAGGAGAAGGTGAGGAAAATCGAAGGTGCTCCAAATCCCAAGATTTTCGAATTGATAGGAAGCCCAAGCCAAGCTCCACACTTTTTGCAAAAACACTAAGGGAGTAGATCACTCATAGATCAATCCCTAGAGAGAAGTTGGAGTTTTAGAGTGAGGTGCTCTCTAATGGAGGTTTTGAAAAGTAAGAGAGAGAAAAGGAGTTGAAAAAGTGATCCAAAAAGTCAGACTTCGGACTGATATACTGCACTCCCCGCTCGAGCGTGAAACACCCCGCTCGAGCGTCAGACACAGACTCACGCTCGAGTGTGAAAAGATCCGCTCGAGCGTCGATTGCACACTTTTAGAAGTTTTGTAGACCATGGTCCCTGCTCGAGCGTCAGATTCCCCGCTCGAGCAGAGGAACGAAATCAAAGGGGCCCGCTCGAGCGTCAAAACTCCCGCTCGAGCGTCCGATGACCTGCAGAGAAAAATACTGGGAGATGGATATTCACGCTCGAGCGTCAAAACTCCCACTTGAGCGGAAAAGCAACAACAAAGGGCTCGCTCGAGCGTCAAAAGCCCCACTCGAGCGTGAAGGCCAAAATCTGAGCATCTACCTTAGGTTTCTAAACACAACCAACCTGTTTCAAACCTGTCCAACACATCCTAAAACTCAAATATACGGAATTAAAGGACGACAACAAGACATATACAACAACCAACTCCACGGAACCTAAGTTCGGATACAGTAATCAGAGGAGGAAGAACCAGGATCGCTATATTTTTTTTTGATAAACTAGTTTATATTTTATCAAATTGACTACTTTGTCCTTGAAATGGAGCAATCGTGTCTTCAGTTGTCCTTATTTGGAATGAGATTCAAAATTTAGAGTTAAATGTATCCTAATTGAAAGGTCAGGGACCAAAGCGACATAAGGTTCAAACTATAAGGACCATTAGTATAATTCACCCCCCCAAAATAATAATAATTGTGCTTCCACTTTGAAGAAGTCACCCTATTTATATTTCTATTGATTAGATTACATGGATGCTTAGATTACAAGGTTGCCATTTATTTAGTTTTCGAACTGTGATGTTATTAATTATTTCAATAAGGAATTAATAAAGTTGAATTAATTTGAGCATGAATATTTTTTCGTAATTCATACCTAGAATTTAGAAAAATTGAAGTGACATACCGTCTAAGTAATCTCTATTATGTAAATTTTTTTGAATTTAAGGTAAAATTTTTGAATTATATGGCTACGTTTAGATCCATGCGAATACTAATCGGCCCAAAGGAAGGTTGGCTGGGTCATAGACGAAATATGAGTGATACAATTATGAGATTAATCTATGCATTCAAAAGTCGGCCCAAAGGAAGGCTTATTGTTTGGGCAAACCTATTTTTATATTATTCATATTAATTAGTCTTATTTGAGAGAAGACCATTTACATCTTATAATACTTGGCTAAAGACTTGATTGTAATGATACGTTAGATTTATCATGAGGGCCCATTATTAAAAGTTTAATATTTTATTATTAAATTTAATGGCCTATAGTCTAATTAATTGTCCTTTCGATTAAACTAATTTTTTGCATGATAATAATAATTATGGTTTTATTTTTATCAATTCATTAAGATAGATGGGACATTTATTAATTGTAAGATTTATTTTGCCTTATATAAAGTGAATGCATCTTCAATATCTGTGAGTCTGAATAGTATTCCAATTCTTAATTGTTGTAATTTTACAAAATTGAAAAGAACATGTTGCTATTGTTTTGGGGTGTATGTATTTGAATTATGTGTTTCGTGTTGTTGAGCTTTCCACACTTCCTAATAAAAATGTAGCTATAAAAAGTTACATATGAAAAGTAGGAATAATTTGAATCGCATAAGTCTTATGATAATAAAGTTTTCTATCTTTGACACAATTCGAGATGCAATGTCTAAGGAAGGACATGTCAAGAAATTTCTAAGCCAAATTGTAAATCGATTTGTTGCATCAGAAAATGTGAATTTTTAGCAAACTTGTCACCATGTAGGATAATGGCAAAGGAAATACATAAGGAAATACACTATGGAGATGTCTAATCTTGTTACCAGAATGCGAGCACTAAAGTTAGAATTTTCTAATGAAATTCACCTGTGTCTTATTTTGATTTCACTTATGGCACAATTTGGTTCCTTCAAAATTAATCACAAAATTTAAAGGGAAAATTAGACTCTTAATGAGCTCATTGCTTAGTGTGTGCAAGAGAAAGTGATGCTAAAACAATAAAAGGCAAAAAGTGCTCACTTAATAATTTTTCTCATGGCAATTCAGGCATTAAGAAAATGAAAAAGTGATAACAAAGTAAGGGAAATGCAAATATTGGGACTTCTCAGGAAAAAGTGCAATAAAAAACAGAATAAGGTTATTTCTTGTTTCTTTTACAAGAAGGATTGTCACGTGAAGAAGGATTGTCCCAAGTACCAGTAGCTCACAAAAAAGGATGACAATGTTTATTTTTGTTTGTTATGGTTTTAAATTAGCTGAAGTACTAATCCATATTTGGTGAATAGATATGGAAATTACTATTCACAATAGTGTTACCAGGTAGAGTTGCCTAAGGAGTTGTCTACCCAGTGAATGCTGAAAGATTCATTTACATAAGAGATGGTAATGAAGTATGTGTTGAGGCAATTAAAGTCTATAGATTCAATTATAATTTGATTTTTATTTGGATTTAGGTAAGACTGTTTATGTGCCATCATTTAGACGGAATTTGATTTATTTTTCTTATTTGAACAAATCTAGTTATACTTGTTCAATTGGAAAAGAAAGATTTAGTCTCTTTCAAAGTTCAACTTTTATTGGTAATGATTCTTTGATTGATAATCTATATTGGTTAGACTTGGATGCCTCTTACTTAAAGTCAAATGAAGCTTTGCATGTGATAAATTATGGTACAAAGGAAAAATTAATTAGTGAGAGCTCTTTCTATTTTGTGTCACAAGCACCTGGGTCATATCTCTTTATAGAGATCTAAAAGGCTTGTGTCAAGTGGAGTTCTTGGTCCTTTTGATTTTACAGATTTTAAAATTGGTATTGAATGTTTAAAGAGGAAGTAAACAAATATAAGGAAGTTAAATGTCAACAGGAGTTAAAACGTCTTAAAAGTTATTTATATTGAAATTTGTGGTTCATTCCCTATTGTTTCTTGGAATGATCAATTGTATTTTATTACTTTCATAGATGACTATTCTCATTATGGACATCTATACTTAATACAGAAAAATCACAAGCATTGGATGTACTTAAGGCATATAAAGTTGAGTTTGAAAATCAGCTTGATAAGAAAATTAAAGATGTTATATCTTATCGTGGTAGTAAATACTATGGTAGGTATGACGGATCAAGTGAATAATGTCCAGGGCTATTTGTGAGATACTTACAAGAATATGGCATCATTCCTCAGTACACCATATAAGGGACCATGCGTCAAAAGGTGTAGCTAAGAGATGAAATTGGATCCTAAATGACATGGTTAGAAGTATGGTAAATCATTCTTCTTTGATAGAGTCTCTTTTGGGGAGAGGCCTTAAAGATTGCGGTTTATATTTTTAGCCGAGTAACTAGTAAGGCAGAAGCTAAAACTCCATATGGATTATATATTGGAAAGAGACCTAGTTGTCACGACCCAAACCTGCCCCTAAAAGTTTAAGCCATGACCGGTCTGTACTTAGGCCTCAAAAGGAAAATTTTCAAAAAATATTCAAATCATATCGAGGCCTAAAGCGAAAGAAAAACAAATAATAATGTCCATTGAGCTTGTGCATACATGCCAGGATCTTTAAAACAACATCAAGTCATATAAAGGGCTCACATACACAGTTCATCCTACACGTCCAAATCATGTAGATCTATACAAAGAGTAACAGCCCAAAATTTATATATTAACCAAGTGTTTAACAAAAGCCACCAAAGACTTAACAAAAAAGTGGCATCAAAGGATCTCCTCAAAAGCAACAAAAGGGCTCAAACTTTGGAGGCTTAACAAAACAGGTCCCACAAAAGGCTCCTGGAGCTGACCTAGGGCTGGCTTTCGAGCTGGTCACCTACATAAATATACATAAATACGGAGTGAGCAAGGCTCCGTGAATAATAATAATGTAAGGAGGTTCATGTGAATTCGCATAAGCCTTGGAGAATATAGTTATAAGTCATATGCCTATCTTATTCATAATCTCATTCCAGTAAGGCCTTGGGCCCATATAAGACAAAACGGCCTTGTGCCTAACGGAACACGAAACGGCCTTGGGTCCAACATAATACACAACAGCCTTAGGCCCAACAAATATGGAACGGCCTTAGGCCCAACATAACACACAACGGCCTTAGGCCCAACATAAGACACAGCGGCCTCAAGCCCACATATGAACACAACAGCCTTAGGCCCATATATGAAAACAATGGCCTCAGGCCCAATACATGAACACAACGGCCTCAGGCCCAACATATCAACAGTTGTTTAGAACATTGTAGGGTAGATGGAACATCGGCATGTCTCCATCTCCCTCGGCCTTAGGCCATGAGTCATAAATAATTCATATCATTATAAGGTAGATGGAACATTAGTATGTCTCCATCTCCCTCGGCCTTAGAGCCACGAACCATAAGTAGTCCATATCATAACGGCCTCGGGCCCATTATTCATAACCGAAGCGCACAAAGACCTCGGGTCTATTTCATATTCCATTGTTCAATCATTTCCATCAAAATGTAATTCATATAACGTATGCCATTGCAATAAAATCAAAGACACAATTCATATAAGATATGCCGTTCACGTTCAAAATAAATTATGCCATTCACGAGAAAAAATACATTAGTCATAACATATCATTACACTACTATTACTTACAGTGGTTTAGTTGAGCAACGGTCCCTTCCAGCGAGTGACCTGCACATGGCACACAGGCCCTGTTTGGTACAGCTTAATTTCAGCTTATTTCAGCTTTCAGCTTAATTTAAGCTATTTTGATGTGTTTGGTTTAGCTTATAGCTTATAGCTTATAGCTTTGTGGAAGTCAGAAAACAGCTTATTCTTTGAGTGGGGCAGGATATGCTTTAAGAATAAGCTGGAAATCAGCTTAAGCTGAAAGTTATAAGCTATAAGCTGTTTAGGCATAAGCTATAAGCACTTTCCCACAGCTCTACCAAACGGGGCTACATACACAAACGGATAAACAATGCATTCTTTCCTTAGCTTTTCTCTTTAATCATTTGTCCGATTCGCTCAATTCCTATTCATTTTTAAGCATTTCAAAAGGATCAAATAGATACATTAACAACTTTAGAGGGTCAAAAAGAGTAAAAGAAGTTGACATAGTTTTTCCCACTGGCCGCACGTGCGGAAGTCCCCCACCGTACGTACGGAGAGGCGTGCCACACGTGCTTTTATTTCAGATTGTCTAACTTGCCTTCCCTATTTTCTGCACGTATGGCTTTGAGCCCCACACGTGCGGTTGTGCATCCCATACGTGCGGCCGTGAGCCCCGCATGTGCGGTCTTAGGCTCTGTTTGAGTAGTCCGAACTCATTTCTAAGGTTTAAGCTTTCCAAACTCATTTCTAAGGTTCAATTCAAGCAATTTTACTCCAAAAACATAAGATATGAGCATAATAAAACATGAATTCAAGCTCAATTAGATCAAAACATCTTTTAATTTGACATATAGAACTTTAATCTCCATGAGTCCTTCATATCTTCCATCTTTTCATGTTATATACACATAGACACACATATACATGAGCTTAAAGCATTTAAAGAGGCAAGATTAAGGAACAATTCCTCACAATCTAACTCAAATTAAACCAAAACTAAAGCCATCAACTCTTAAAGCAAACAAATGTAAGGACTACATGTTCATTTTCATGAGATTTGTGCAACCAAGTTCATAACTCAAAACCCTAACTTTTGTGAGTGCAAAAGCTTCCTTTTGAGGCTTGATTCTAACCAATTGAAGAAAGATTTAGGGTATTTGAGTTGATTTACACTTACCTTGAGCTATCTTCTTGCTTTCCCCCTTAAATTCCCAAGCTCTAAGCTTCTTGATTGGGTTCTCTTCTTCCTCAATCTTTTCTCTTCTTCCTTTCTCTAGAACTCCTCCCAGGAGATATTTTTTGGTGTTTGAGTTGAGTCTAAGTATCATATGAGGCTTAAGTATATATGTTATATCTAAGACTTAAACTTATTGAGTCTAAGTTAGGCTTAACTAAGGATTGAGCCCAAATAAATCTAATTAATTCATTATGAGTCAAATTTTTACAAAACTTCAGATTATGTTCTCAAAATCATGCTCATCACAACTGTAAAGTCAATTTTGATTTATCACGCCTCTGAGGCCTTCAATTTGCAGTCCAAAGGTCACAATTGCAACAGGTTTCCTTATAACCGACAAATACAAATTTATAAACATATAACTCACACATTAAAACATGGAATTTCACATCAAACACATAGTCACACATATAATGAGGGATTAAAGCATATGAAGGATATGAGAGTTTTGGGTTATTACACTAGTATTAGGCATTTTCATGTCTGGGGTTGTCCAGCTAAAGTTAGGCCTTATAAGCCAAATGAAAGAAAATTGGACTCAAGAACTATAGTTGCTACTTTATTGTATACTTGAAAAATGTCAAGGGGCTTTAAGTTTTATTGCCTATCCAACAATACCATTTTATTGAGATTAGGGGTGCTTGTGGATTGGTTGCGGCTGGAGAACCTCCAATCAGCCATCGGTCCAAAATTAGGCAGATTGGAAAAAATCAATCCGTAACTGTCTGCAAATTGGTGAATGCAGATTGAGTGGATTGATAGATGGATGTGAATTGGTTTGGTAGTTTAGACCTTACAAATTTTCAGCGTTTCTTTAACTTATAATTCACTACTTTTTAGGCCTTATTTAGACCCCAAATTTATTATTCTTCATTATTTTTATAATAATAGAAATGAAATCTTATATTTTATTTTTTTAATGAGTGAAACAAATATAATATAACCTACCAAAGTAACTAGCCATTAGAATAATACAACTTGCCCTATATTTTATAGAATAATACAACCTGCCCGCATAATCTAGAGTCTATATTATGAATAACTTGCCAAAAATAAAGGAATAAATCAAAGCCAAAGCCCTTAAGAGAAGCTAACAACCTCTAGCGTAGACAAACATATATGATAGAAGCATCTGCTATGAGTGCCATTCCTAATTTGTTAAGTTATCCAAAACGACAAATATTTAAAAAGTCTTAATATAGTCAACCAAAATAAAAGATTACAGTCATCCAAATTAAGTTTAAACCAATAGTCTAAATAACTTAAAAAGACATAATAGAGCCATTCATTTTCTTGAGCCAAACCATAAACCATGTAAACCTGTTTAACAAAAAATTGATATTATTTAATAAGAAAAACACCAAAAAGTCTTAAACTTAAAACAAGTAAACATCTATTAACAACACTTCACACCAATGGTATTTAACTTCAATAAAACTATACCCCGAACTTGGGCTTGGGCTTGAACATGAACTTGATTCTGAAACAACTACACATGAAACATGATACAACAAAAACAAGTGAAGTGAAGATAATGTATTTTGAATAATACAAAATAAATGAAATTTCAAACAAAATAAATCATTATATATATTATTCGAATCATATTGTTGTTCAAATTGTTCAACATCATCCATTACTTGTTGAGGGCATATTGGAATGTTACTTTGCACAAACAAAGACCTCTACCATCTTGGGAGCAAGTGAGCTATGAAATGGATCAAATATATGACCTTCTGGACTAAAAGCCATCTCAAAAGCAATAGTGGAAATAGACATTGCCAACACATCTCGTGGTACAAATAATAACACTCTATGCTTAGTTGCATTAACCTTCCACCACTCCAAGATATCAAATTGAGCATTCCTGTTACCTTTCTCAATATCACCCATGTACTTATCCAATTTGGACTTACTCTCTCCATAAATGAGTTAAATTGAGAGTTCATAATAGAGTGTGGGTTATCTTCATTTACCACCATATCTATTATTTCATTCACATTGGAGGCTTGCACATTTGTTGAATCAAGTGTGGTATAATGATCATACAATCGATTCAAACAATTTTTTTACGTTGCCTAGCATTTCTTTCACTTTCAACACATCTCTACTAAAAATTTGGAAAAAAACAAAATTCCAAGTATGTCATTTTTCTTCGAGGATCAAGCATAACCGCAATATACAAAAGGAGATTAATATTATCCCCATTTCCCCAACACTTGTCAAACATCTCTTTCATTCTATTTGCCATTGAAGACAAAGTAGGATCATTTTCTTTGATTAATTGTCCAATCATGTTTTGAATCACAGAGATTTCAGTGCAGAATGTATTTGAAGTAACAAACAAAGACCCAGAAAATCTTTTTGTGGCACTGTAGAACATTTTAAAAAATTTCACAAATACTCTACAATTATCCCAATCCTTTACTGTAGGCATCTCTCTCCTATCACCCACTTCATTATCCAAGAAGTAATGTTTATAATTATAGTCCTCATTGAGAAGCACTCTCAAATTTTTTTCTATTGCCTCCAATATAAGATATGTAGAATTCCACTGTGTTGGCACATGTAGGCACAAGCGACTCTTACTCTCAATATTCAAAATTTTCACATACTTTTTAAAAGTGTCAAGCCAGTTTGGAGAAGACGTCACATACTTCACTGCATGCCTCACATTCGCAATACAAGAATCAAGATCCTTCAATCCATCACCCATAATGAGATTTAGAATGTGCGCACAACAATGCATATGTAAAAAGTCATGGTCGAAGACAATTCCCTTCATAGTTTTATGGTTCTTTTCAAGAATTTGATGGTTTGATTATTGGAACTCGAATTATTAACAGTTAAGGTAAAAATGTCATCAACCTTCCACTCATTTAAGCATGACTCAATTTTTTTTTATCAAGAGTTTCTCCTTTGTGGTATTCAACTTGACAAATATTTATGATTCTCTTTTGTAATTTCCAATCATCATCAATGAAATGTGTTGTTAGACACATATAATACAAACTTTGTATGGAAGTCCATGTGTCTGTGGTAAAACAAATTCTATGATCCTTCACAAATTTCTTCAACATTTCTCTTTCATTGGTGTATATGTCTACAATGTCCTTAGCAATGGTACGTCAAGATGGGATCTTGAACTTGGGTTGCATGACATTACAAAACCTCTTAAAACCAATCCACTCCACAAATTTAAAGGGTAATTCATCAATTACTATCATCTTGGCAAGAGACCTCCTAGCAACTTTTATAGAAAATGATGTAACCACAACATCAACAACACCCTCTCCACCAACTTCTCTAGGTTTAAATCCCAATGTTTGTTGCCCCTGAATATCCCTATATGGATACAACATACAATGTTTCAAATGATTTAACAAATTACTTGTTCCATGAGTTTTAGACCCTGTCATATATTCTTTCTTACAATACTTGCACATAGCCCTATCTAGCCTATCAACACCCTTAATCTTTTCAAAATGATCCCAAACCTTTGATGGTGTTCTCTCATTGCTACTTTTGGTCGGGGTGGTCTAGGAGAGGGAGCATTAGGTTAGGTTAAAGGGGCAATAGAAGATTCAGGTTCAACACTAGAACTAGTAAGAAATTTTTCTTCACTTGGAGGATCCATAATCAAAAGATTATCAAGCAAACTGTCAAATATCAATAATAAATAAATATAAGAAAATTTTAATAATTGTTAAATGATGAGAAAATTTAACAAATAATCAATTACTATTGAAGTTTGAAAATTTTGGGTCTCCCTTGATTTGGGTTAAGGCTTGGAGATGCCCTTAAAACACAATGTTTGCTGTTATTTATTTTCTAATGGTGTTAATTGGTTCAAGCAAACATCCATCATACACAATTTATGTCTTTCAGACTTAAGAGTAACAATGTTGCCTACTTTGAATTGTTTCATTTTATTGATTCATGGATTCTTCCGTAAGTTAGTGAGTTTGTAAATGGTTGGTCATGGTGGTATATATTTTTTATTCCTCTATTTTTTCTTACATTACAGCTTGTCTAGTTACCAAATCAAAAAAAAAAAAAAAAAAAAATTACATTAATGGGTAAACAACAGAGAAAAACAAATTAGAGATTGATACAAGAAAGGGAAAAAAAAACATAGAATATTACAGATTATCTAGTTACCAAATCAAAAAAAAAAAAAAAAATCCATTAATGGGTTAGCAACATAGAATAATAGATCAGAGATTGATACAAGAAAGAAAGAAAAGAAAAAAAAACACAGAATATTATAGCTTGTCTAGTTACCAAATAAAATAAAAATAAAAAATTCCATTAATGGGTCAATAACACAAAAGAACAGATCAGAGATTGATACAAGAAAGGGGGGAAAAAAAAACACAAAATAGAGATTGATACTATACAAGTCAAAAACAAGAAGACCCATAAAAAATAAGAAGAGATAAGATGAGAAGAGAAGAATACCTTCGATTGTTGCTCACCACCACTACCACTGATTGTCGCTCTTCGTCGGTTGATGGGTTAAGTTTAGAGAGAGAGAGAGAGAGAGATTGTGTGTGTGTGTGTGCGCGCGCGCGCGTGTGCACGCAAGCGCCAAATAGGTTTAGGGTTGGGTTTGAGTCAAAAGTTGAAATGAAAAAAGGGCATCAGATAGACACTGTCACGATCCAATCTTGGTACCTAGGGGCTGGATGTCGCAATTAGTCGATTCCTAAGTTACCAAGGATTAATTCTAAAATTAAACAAGTTAATAACGGAGCGGAGTAAAATAAAAAATGAACATAAATATTTATTTTATTTAAAAATGTACATTGGTGCTTTTATTTATTTAATATGAGTCAGACAATAACTACAAATAACAAAAAAAAAAAAAAAAACACACGGTGGTTATTTCAAGTCTTGATCCTGCTTTATGGGGTAAAAACTCCTCCCTAAGTTTCATTACTCGAAAGGGTTTAATAGTTATAAGCACATGGCATAGTAAGAAATATTATACTGAGAGTACAAGGTATAAATGTCGCTATGTATAATTATTTACGCCAAACAGTAAATAGTTTGGTTCGAATAAAAAAATAATTTTAAATAACATAAATATCAAGTAGAAATCATGTAAGCAAAATAATCATAATCACGGTACAAAACATAAATCATGTAAGCAAAATAATCATAACCACAATACAGAACTGTAGCACCCCAAAATTGTCACACCTTGGATCTACAAAGTCCGACCCCCATGAATGAACCTATAATTGATGAATATAATGACAATAATATATAATAAAATCATGTATCTCATGCGAATGAATACAATAGCGTATACAGTAAGTGTGTTCATCCGATTTCATACATTCTATTTACAACATCTAAGTGGTATAAATGTTATCTAAATTAAACATACAATGATGTCATTCATAAAACTGAAATGGCCGTAGTCTTACATCATATACAAATGGTGTAACCTTTACAAGAATGTCACATGGCCTATTAAATAAATAGAAATGGCTCAAGGCCTATAGATAAAGGAGCAGTTCTACTCAGCTCCAATACATACCCTGCGGCTGAGATCCACATCCACATCTAAAAACAACATCATACACCTGAAAAACATTTTTAGCCACATAGGGTGAGCATAAAGCTCAGTAGAGAATATTTCAAAAACTAAATATGCTCCACTAGCATAAATGATCATGATGCAGTAGTACATATATACAATATGCTCAATGCATTTTCAACATTCGTCTGATTTCTCAACAAAAATCCTTTTCTTTCTAATTACAAGAACCCTTTCTGTTTATTCAAAACGTTTTTCGAAATCAAAACATCTGTTTGATAGAACTTGTTTCGGTATATCACAATACTAACCAACAAATACGTTCTTCTTCCTCATTGACAGTTTTGAGGCTTTTCATTCCCTAAAAGGTTAGTAAATAAGAGTAAGCAATTGCCCAGTAGAAAATAACTTTAACCAAGTATATAAACATTTGATTTAAATATGCATGACCTTTATTAATGCCCAAGAGTTCATATTTCTTTTAAAAACTAATTTCCACATTTTTCTGTCCTCACACAGGTGGCCTGTGGATGCCTCAAACCTTTCCACTTTCGTCGTCCTCACACGAACCGGCTAGTGGACACCTCATAACATCTCCATATTTGTCACCCTTACATGAACCAAGTATGTGGGCACCTCGAACACATTCCCACATTCGTCGTCCTCACATGAATCGGGCACGTGGGCACCTCAAACACATTTCAAAATATCAACATTTTAATCACACTAGGACTCCCCAATTCTACTTATCCATTATCTGTTAAGTCAAAATCAACCATAACCCTTAGGGTTACTTATATGAAAATTTAGGCTTTTCCATTCAATTATTTATTTTCATTGATTCAAGTATATTTACTCACTATTTTATCGTTGATTTCACAATTCACTATCAATTTCACACTAACACATCATCTATACAAAGTTCATATATATATATACCACATCCATCTCAATAGTTCAACACACCATAAGATTCACACACATTTAAGTCAAAATATAAATATACAAGGGTAAAGGTATTCCTATCTCAAGGTTGTACAACAAAAGATGAAGGTCCACCCAATGAGCTTCCGAAATACCACGATCTATTCAGCTCAAAACGTAGCTCTTGATGAGGATAACAGCTTTAATAAAAGCCTAAGGATTGATTCTTGCCCTATCTAGATGAAATCTAGAGTTTGCTGACTAGGGTTTGGAAAGGGGCTGTTAGAAGGAGAAAGAGAGTGGAAGAAATGATTTGGAACAATGTTTATATCGCAATATAAATTTGCCGTCCCACCCAAACTGCTCGAGCGAACTTTCCTTCGCTTGAGCAAAGTGCCAAAATACAAAGAGACCGTTCGAGCAGTAAATGCAAGGTCTCAGAAGTTTTGCAGAGTTATAGTGAAAATGCTAAAAGCTCGCATTCTTCACTTGAGCGACCATTCCTTCGCTCGAGCGGTCTCGCCTGCAAACTTGCGAGATACTGGGAGCTACAAATCTTTGCTCGAGCGACCAAATGACCACTCCAGCGGTCACCCAAAAACAGTTGTTATAGCCTATCTCCCTTAAGGAATTCGTCCTCGAAATTTGAACAGTTCCAGCCAAAACAATTCTAACAATTCCCAAAAAGATGGATATCACCATAACAATAATCTTAACCATCACTACTTCTTAAATCAAAGCAAAATCAAAGCTAACCTCAAACATATACATGGAAATTTAGAGTTCTTTCATTCACTTCCCTTTACAACCTCTCAAACAATGATTAAAAATTTACAAACGACAAGTTTAGGTGTCAATAAACAAATCCGGATATTTCTCACGAATTTTAGTTTCTTGTTCTCAAGTGGCCTTTTCCACTCCGTGGTGGTGCCATAATACTTTCACTAAAGGTATGACTTTGTCTCTTAAAACTTGTTCCCGGGTGTCCAAAATTTGCATCGGTCTTTCTTCATAAAAAGCATTCTCGTCCACCTCCAAATTTATCCAATCCAAAACATGGGATTGATCAGGTTCATACTTGCGAAACATGGAGACATGAAACACATCGTGCACTTTGTATAATTGCGGGGGCAATGCAAGGCGATAAGCTACCTCTCTCACCCGTTCTATAATGGGCTAATGAACCTTGGTGACAACTTACCGCTTCCCCCAAATCTCATTAAGCCCTTTCTAGGTGATATCTTCAAGAATACGTGATCGCCTACATCAAAAGAGAAAGGTCTTCTTCTCCTGTCAGCATAGCTCTTTTGTCGACTTTGAGTTGTAACTAACTGTTTCCAAATGAGAGCTATTTTCTCAGTGGTTTCACGAACTAATTTCGGTCAAAGCATAGGTGAATCTCCCACCTCAGTCCAATACACTGGTGACCTATATGGCTGACCATACAAAGCTTCAAAATAAGCCATTCCAATACTTACTTGATGACTATTATTGTAAGCAAATTCCGCTAAAGGTAGGTGTCTCTCCTAAGAACCTTTAAAATCTAGCACACAAGCTCTCAACATATCTTCTAAGATTTGGATAGTGTGCTCGGACTGTCCATTAGTTTGTGGATGGTAAGCGGTGCTAAAATTCAATTGAGTGCCCATAATCGTTTATAGGCTTTGACATAACTGTGCGGTGAAATGAGGGTCTTAATCCGAGACAATACTCACAGGAACCCCAGGAAGCTGGACAATCTCTTTAACATAAAGTTTTGCCAGGTAATCAAATGAGTCCCCCATACACATAGGGAGAAAATGAGTCGACTTAGTTAATCGATCCATCGCCACCTAAACTGTGTCATTACTCCTTTGTGTTCTACAGATGCCCGAAACAAAATCCATAGTGATATGTTTCCACTTCCATTCTACGATAGGCAAGGGTTGTAATAACCCGATGGGTCATTGATGTTCTACCTTGACTTGATGACAAGTTAGACATTTGGACACAAATGATGCCATATCTTGTTTCATACCCCTTCACCAAAATTGTCGGCTATGATCTTGGTACATTTTTATAGCCCCTGAATGTACTGCAAGACAGGAGTGGTGAAATTCTCAAAGTACTTCTTCTCTACATGACTCAGGTACAAAAAAAAAGTCTAGATATCGAACATTTGATTCAGAATCTATCCTCAAACCCTTTTCCCCCTTCCCTGTGCAATCTTCTCCTTGATTGCTTCAACTTCTAAGTCACCCTATTGTGCTTCTGTAACCCGAGTTACAAGTGTCAGTTATGCAAGGATGGAAAGCAAAGTGGCATGTTCAGAAGATTCACCAAGATGCAAATTAAATTCATCCAAATCACCCAATATTTCCCATTTCCTAATTGCAAGATTAGCAAGGGTACTCAAGGAATTTTTACTCAAGGCATTGGCCACCACATTGGCTTTTCTGGGATGGTAGTGTAATTCAAAATCATAATCTTCCAAAAATTCCATCCACTTTCTTTGACGTAAATTCAAATCTTTTTGAGAAAATAAGTATATAAGGCTTCTACGATCTGAGAACACCTCAAATTTCTCCCCATACAAGTAATTTCTCCACAATTTTAGGGCAAAAATAACTGCAGCTATGGGTTGGATAATTCCTCTCGTTTTCCTTTTTGCATCAAAACACATCCCAAACCTTCCGTAGAGGCATCACAATAGACAGTGTAACCAAGACCTCTTTGAGGGATGAATAGAACTGGTGCAGTGGTTAACTTAGCCTTCAACTCTAAGAAGGATTTCTCGCATAATTCATTCCAAACAAACTTCACCCCATTTCTTATTAGCATAGTCAACAGAGAAACTAACGTGGAGAAGTCTTTCACAAACCGTCTATAGTAACTAGCAAGACCTAAGAAACTACGGATTTAAAATGCATTCTTAGGTCGCTTTTAATTCTGTATCGCCTCAATCTTTGAAGAATCTACGGTAACCCCATCATTAGAAACAACGTGACCCAAGAATTTCACTTCGGAGAGCCAGAACTCACACTTTTCATACTTAGCATATAATTTGTGCTCCCTAAGTAATTGCAACACAATGCGAAGGTGCACCTCATGTTCTTCCTCGGAAGGTGAATATATAAGAATATCATCCACAAAAACTACCACAAATTTGTTAAGATATTCTCGAAAAACCCGATTCATCAAGTTTATAAAGGTGGCCAGAGCATTGGTTAAACCAAACAGCATCACAAGGAATTCATAACGGCCATAACAAGTACGAAAGGCTGTTTCAGAATATCCTCTTCTTTCACACGTAACTGATGGTAGCTTGATCTTAGATCTATCTTTGAAAAACATAGAGAACTCTTGAGTTGGTCAAAAAGATCATCTATCTAGGCAACGGGTACTTATTCTTAACCATGACTCTATTTAGCTTACGGTAATTAATGCATAGCCACAAGAAACCATCCTTTTTCTTCGCAAAGAGAATTGGTGCTCCCCAGGGCGAGGTACTAGGGCGCATAAAACTCTTTTCCAATAACTCTTGTAATTGCTTCTTCAAAATGAGTAACTCTGCCAGAGCAAATCTATAGGATGACATAGAAATGGGTGTCGTACTCGGCACTAGGTCTATAGGAAACTCAACCTTACGATGAGGTGGTAGCTCGGTAAGGTCCTCCGGAAAACTTCTAAATACTCACAAACCACCATAAGGAATACCCTTTGTATTTCACTGTTCCCATCATTTATCAAGGTTGCAATAAGGGAAGCGAATTTGCCTTTACTCCGAGAGTCATATGACGGCATTAAAAGTCTATCAGTTCTATCCCCCATAAAATAAAAACAGTCACCCCCAGCAGTACATACGGTAATTTTTCCTCGGTAGCAATCTATCACAGCACAATAAGCGGACAACTAGTCTATACCGATGATGACATCAAAACCCGTCATCTCTAACAACACCAAACTAAAAGGAAGTCTGCGGTCAGCAACTTTAATCGCACACTCGCGACACCCTGTGGTTCAATACCATCTTACTCCTGACTGACGATTCTACCATAAGAGAATATTCTAATGGTTCAGCCTCTAACCCCAATATGGATGCAAATGGAGATGTTATAAATGAATGAGATGCCCCCGTATCTATCAACACATGGGCCCAAGTATTATATATAAGATACGTACCTCATATCACCATCGGCCCAGTAGACTGCTCGGATGCAGTAATTACATAGACTCTCCCTTGGGCCCTCTATTCACTCTTCTCATCCCTCTGATGATAGGCATGTTGCACGGACTGTGCGGAGGTAGCCCCATGTATAACTCTAGAAGCTTGTCCAGACTGAACTGGCTGATGAATTTGCCTTTGGCTCTGTTTTGCCTAAAACCCTGAAGCACTGGTTGTCCCAGCAATATGAGGACAAAACTTCTTCATATGACCCGGCTGGCCACACTAATAACAAGCGAGCAATTGACTTCCATCCAAGGTCTGATTCTGAAGACGAATAGAAGGTTGATGTCTTCGTGGACATGTAAAGGACTTATGACGTTGCTCACCACATCGATAACAAGTAATCCAACTTTGTCCTGTACTATCCATACTCTTTCCTGATATATGATTCAATGACACAGCCAGTAACAGTGGTAGATGAGAAGATGTAGAACTCTTCGACCTTTTGGATACCATAGAATCCCCTCGAGACTCGATAAACCCTTGCCTCTTTAGTCGCTGTCTCTTTTTCTTGCCTTCAAGCATGATCTCAATGCGTGTCATGGATTTCACTAACCGGTCATAATCTTGGATCATATTTTCCATCACCTTCATCAAGATTCTCGACCTCAGTCTCTTCTCAAACTCTAGACACCTACGTTTTTCTATAGCCACAAGATTTGGTTCAAAACGAGATAAACTCGTAAAGGTAGCCTCAAACTCCCCTACGGTGGAGTCAGATTGTTCAATTTCCTCAAACTCTCTCCGCAAATGTTCCCTCGCAATTGGAGGAAGGTATTTCTCTTAAAAGGCATGAGAAAACGCCTCCCAAGTATGCTTAATTCGACCCTTGGCATATTTCCACCATTGGCCGATATCCCCCTTCAATTGATAACTAGCAAACGCTATCCGAAGTTCACCATCCCGAATATCTAAAATCTCAAAAGATTTGATGATTTGCTTAAGCCATTCATCTGTCTTTAACGGTTCAGCACCCCTAAGAAATTCCACAGGATTGGAACGAAAAAACTTTTTTTTTTTTTAAGAAAGAAACTCTAGTCTTCCCTTTAATAGTTCTAGTAGCTTGCTTGGCTCTGAGAATATCCATTGAATCTCTAAGGGCTCTGGCCATCTCTTGAGCTAGCACTCCCATAGCATCTTGGGCCAGTGGAGCGGCTACATTGTTTTGACCTATTCCTTTTTCTTGAGGAGGGATCTCTGGTTAAGCTGAGATATCCCGACCACCTCAACAAGGCCTACAACGACCTCTCTAGACATCCTATATAAGAGTAGATGTAGACAAGATTGACTCGCAATTCATATACTAGCTCATCACTTCTCTTCAAGTCACAATCTCATCCTCAACACATAAGTACATAAACAAACAAAACACATATGGATCCCTTTCCCAGGATATCAACTCATTTCATGACGTTCAAGGATTTCCGAGTGGAAAAAGCATTGACCAGATGCCTTTCCAAAGGGACTTCGATGAATGCAGTGAACATAAGTCATATCTTAGAGGATTGACCCTATATACACCTATTCACATAAAAACGTAATCAAATAAAACCATAAACTCCTCATTCTAGCATGACAACCCAGTGTGACAAAGCCACTTCCCACGAGCTCCTGGTATTCAACCCGGTACGCTCTAATACCAATTTGTAATGCCGGATGTAAATCCTACGGAGCAATCAAAATAGAATGTTCCAAACATCCAAATAATACAATTTCATTTAAATGTTTCTCTTTCTCATTGAATTATAGATTCATGTTACAATGATTACAAAATATAGATTTCAGTTCAATGAGTTAGAGAAAGTTACAAAACAATTACATTTCGCCCCTCAATACAAAAATACACAACTCAAATAAAATTAAGAAGAGGAGTTTCATCATTATATTACAACTTCAAGTTCACAAATTTTTTGATTTTACAAAAAAAATTGAAAGTCCTTTTCTTCTTCCTCATAGACGGGTTTGGGGCTTTTAATTCCCTGAAAGGTTAGTAAATAAGAGTGAGCAATTGCCCAGTAGAGAATAACTTTAACCAAGTATATAAACATTTGATTTAAATATGCATGACCTTTATTAATGCCCAATAATTCACATATATTTTTTTTTAAACTTTTCCACATCACACAATTTACATTCAACCTCCACATTTTTCGGTCCTCACACGAATGACCTATGGATGCCTTAAACCTTTCCATTTTCGTCGTCCTCACACGAACTGGCTAATGGACACCTCACAACATCCGCACATTAGTCGGCCTCATGCGAACCAGGCACATGGGCACCTCAAACACATTCCCACATTCGTCATCCTTATACAAACTGGGCACGTGGGCACCTCAAATATATTTCAAAATATCAACATTTTAATCACAACACAAACAATCACTAGGACTCCCCAATTCTACTTATCCATTATCCGTAAAGTCAAAAGATTCACACACATTGAGGCCAAAATATAAGTATATAATGGTAAATGTATTCCTACCTCATGGTTGTACAATGAAAGATGAAGGCCCACCAAATGAGCTTCCAAAATACCACAATCTATTCAGCTCAAAACGTAGCTCTTAATGAGGAAAACAACTTTAATGAAAGCCCAAGGATTGATTCTTGCTCTATTTAGATAAAATCTACAGTTTCCTAACTTGGGTTTTAGAAAGAGGTTGTTAGAGAGACAAGAAGTGTGGAAGAAATGATTTGGAACAATGTTCGGATCGCAATATAACTTTGCTGTCCTGACCAGACCGCTCGAGCGAACTTTCCTTCGCTCGAGTGAAGTGCCAAAATACAAAGGGACCAGTCGAGCAAACTTTCCATTGCTCGAGCAGTAAATGCAAGGTCTCAAAAGTTTTGCAGGGCTACAGTGAAAAATATTGGGAGCTTGCATTCTTCGCCCAAGTGACCATTCCTTCGCTCAAGCTGTCTTGCTTGCAAACTTGTGAGATACTATGAGCTACAAATTGCTGCTCGAGCAACCAAATGACTACTTGAGTGGTCACCCAAAAACAACTATTACATTGTAACACTGGCATGTGAAATTTGACAACACAATGTTGTCAAATGGGTTTTAAATAAACATGCATTGACAATTGTGTGGATGTCAAAGACACTTACAAATAGATATGTTAGTTTATGTCTGTACATTTGGTAATTATGAGAAGATGTTCATAACTACTAAGAAATTGTTGAACTCTAAGTTTGACATGAAATATATTGGCCTTGCATATGTAATTCTAGGTATTAAAGTTTACGACAACATCCAATGGTAAACTTTCTCGGCCTTATTATGTTGATTTGATACTGGAGAAATTTAGTAAATCGGATACAAGTGTGTTAAAGATACTGGTAGACTTGAGTCTACATTTGGCCGAGAATAATATTGAAAGTGTATTTCAACTAGAATATTCTTGGGTTATTGTTAGTTTAAAGTATCTGATGAGTTGTACAAGGTCGGGTATAGCCTACTTAGTTAGCAGGTTAAATAAATATACGAGTAATGCTAATGCCTATCTTTAGAAGGCGTTGTTGCGGGTACTAATGTACTTACGATGAAGCCGAGATTATGGATTGTATAACATTTGATATCTAGTTGTACTAGAAGGGTACAAAGGCATCTACTGGATATAAAGACTACAAATATGTTAGTGGATATGTTTTCTCTAATTGGAGTTTTAACCGTGTCCTGGAGATCTTTCAAGTAGATGTGTATCACGAGATCAATAATGGAATCGGAATTCAGTGATTTAGATAAAGCTACTGATGTAGCTAGATGGTTTTACTATTATCTTGAGGATATTCCATGTTGATCAAAACTTGTGCTAGCAATTTTGTATACTTTGCGACAATCAATCAAGTATTGGTAGGGCACATAATAATACGTATAATGGAAGGTCTAGACATTTTCGCCGAAGACATAATTTCATACGATAACTACTCTCTTGTGTTGTCGTAATAGACTCCATACAGTTTGAGGACAATATTACGGATCTGTTAACTTAAGGGTGAAGTCAAGAGTTAGTAAGAAGTCGTTAAGAGAAGTGGGGTTAAGGCCTTTTGTGCAAATGTTACTAGAACGGAAAACCCAACCTAGTTGATTAGAGATCCCAAGATCTAGATTCAAAGGGACAACCTAATTGCATGTAACAGGTGAGTCACTGAGGAGACAAATCCTCTTGCCTATTCCTTTATATAGTGATATCATGTGGGGTGGAAGGTTAAGCTGATACTTTTAATGACCTAAGTGCTGTGAATAGTCAACCGTGATATAACGAGCTACCTTATGTAGGTCACTTATGTGAGTGTGAAGTGGGGCCGTTTCTTTAAGAATTGATAGGGTCGAATTCTTTAAAAACACTCACTAAATTGGGTTAGTGTTCCAGGGCCAAACCGAGCACATCAGTGAGAACAAGAACAATGGTTGGAGTGACTCCTGTGTGAGGTCTATTATCTTAGTTTACACAAATGGTAGAACAGTTCAAGACATCACGTTCACTGGTCAGCTAGTAAATCCAACAGTCTTTCACTACGAAAGGTTCAAGGCCAACAGCTACCTTTCTAATGTAGGGTTATTTTGTGTACTCTCTCTTCGAGTCTTTGTTATTAAGTGTTGTCCGTTTTTCTTTATTCGACAAATTTTATTCATGTGGGGGATTGTTGGAAAATAATAATTTTTCACAACTTTAATTTGAAATCAAAGTGGAATCCAACTATTGTTTGAGGTGGATTTAAGTGGTGTCATATTCTCTTAAGAGAGAATGTCGCAATAAAGAAATAGTAAGCTGAAACTATTAGGTTGTGAATGAGAATTGTCTCATAAAGTGAGTATCAATAGAAGTTGGGCTTGGGCTTGGGCTTGGGCTTGGACTTGGACTTGGACTTAGTCTTAGTCATGGTCTGGATTGACCCAAGCTTGTGTATGTGCATGTGTTGGACTTAGTCTTCGGCATAGGCCAGGTTATGCTATGTTGGGTTGGGCTGGGTTTCTCTTGTGCATATGTTTTAGAATGGGTTCGGATTGGGTTGTGACTCAACACCTGTATTTGTTTTGCTACCCATCTAGTTAGATTATTTAAATCGCAATATATATACATATATTTATTTATATATATAATGTAATGGAGTTTTTCAACCTTTGTAACTCTCATCTTTTGATGATGGAGTTGATGGCCATATTAGTGACAATGAGTTTTTAACATTTGTAACTCTAATCCTAATGGTTAGAGTTGATGGCCTTAGTTAATGACAATTTGATAACCCTATTAATATTAGTCTTCATAGCTAAGGTTCTTCCTTGATTATGTATGGTTAGATCAAATTTTAGCATACACACAAACATTTTAACTTTTTTACCTCATAAAAAAAAATTAAAAACCAAAGCACTACTATAAATAGTCAAGTTGTCAAATGGACATTACGGCCCGTTTGAGGACTTGAGTTTGTAGTAAAAAATTGAAAAAATTACTATAAATTATTATGTCATTTTTTTTATTTTATGCACATTATTTTATAAAAATTTAATTAAAATAGTCAATTCACAAGCAGAGCCTAAAGCTCCCTAACCGTGAGACTAATCTTGACAGTTTATAATCAATTTTTATTCAAACAATGTTGAGAAATACAAATAAATTATTAAATATTTTATACAGTAATCACATAATTTCAAATAAATTATCAAATTGTATAAAATGTTTACTAGTAAGTCTAGTATTTTTGTTTTTATATTTGTAGATTTTATTCGGAAACAATGATGGGTTGGCAGTATGTTGAAGATTTCGTGGACTATGTGACAAAACCAAATTAAAAACAATGGGTTGGTCGACGAAAACTTCTGGCGCTGGGGATTGCATTTCTTGACCAATTAAAATGTGACATCGTGGTTGCATTAAACATGTTTCATGGACCCCACTCTCAGCAACAGTTTTCTTTCTCTCTTTACTGTCTCTCAATCTCCTCCATTTTAAATACATGCAAAAATAAAACAATAAATACCCAAAAAAATTGACCAATTTACAACATTAAATTTTACCATATTTAATTTTTTCTTGAAATGAAAGAGGAAGTTTCAATTCACCTCACTTTTCACACATATATAGGCACACCCTTCTGAACCCAAAATTTTTCAAGTACAAAAAAGTTTCAAATTTCTTTCTTGTAGAGAGAATCTTGCAATTGCAAAAAAAACAATCTGTTTGTATCAATTGGCATGTCTACTTTGGTTGTTAGCTATGTCATCACATGTGGCTTTGTCAGCTAAAGCAAAGCCATAGATAGAGAGAGAAGATAAGCCAGAAAGCTTAGAGAGAGAAACTAAGAAAGATTCTTTTTTTGTTTTTCCCCTTTTCTCAGTGTAGAGTCTTGTTCAAAAACCAGCCTTTACAGCCATACCCAGTTGCTACATTCTTGCCTTTTCCCTTCATCTTCATTCATTTTTTTATTAGTATTTTAGCTGTCTCCATCTTGAGGTATTTATTTACTGATCTCTCTCTCTCTCTGTGTCTTTTTTTTTTTTTTTTTTTTTTTTTCCCTTTGTCTTTTAATGTTTACAGGTTTATATATGTTTGTTTATGTTTCAATAAGTATATAGAATTGGTCTTTGGCAGATTTGTTGACAGTAAAATTAAGTCTTGAGTAGTCTCCTTTTTGTCTGTTTCTATCTCTGAATTAATTTTTTACTACCTACATTCCCCAATTTTGTCTCTAATCTGGAGGGACCCTCACCCTTTTAATGAACTTAGATTTCTGGGTTTTTGCAGAAATGCATCTGAAACTCTATGCCCAGATTAAATCTAGCCTTGCTTGGCGGTTTCTTGAGCATTTCTGAGATGGGTCTTTGAGTTTATCTCTGATTGATTGAGGTATGTGGGCTTTCCTTTTGTGAAACTCTACTTGTTCTATTTTCTCCATCCTCTGAATCCAACTGTTTGTGGATATACCAAAGAGAGAAATCAAGCTATTCTTGCATCAGTATGAAGGATTTTCCTTCTTGTTTTGGTGAAAATGGGGTTCAGGTTGCTGATTTCTCATCATCTAGTACCAATAGAACTGCCCAGAATTTGGTTTCTTGTGTGTATCAGTGTCGATTACGTGGCCGTTCTTGCTTGATTACTGTCACATGGAGTAAGAATTTGATGGGTCAAGGACTCAGTGTTGGGATTGATGATAATTCTAATCAATGTGTATGCAAGGTTGATATAAAACCCTGGTTGTTCTCTAAGAGGAAAGGGTCAAAAAGTTTAGAAGCAGGTTCTAGTAAAATTGATATCTATTGGGATCTTTCATCAGCTAAATTCGGATCCGGGCCTGAGCCATTGGAGGGATTCTACATGGGGCTTGTATCTAATCAACAAATGATTCTCCTTCTCGGGGACATGAGAAAAGAAGCTTTCAAGAAAACAGGTGCAACACCTGTTCCCTCCAATGCTGTTTTCATTTCCAAGAGAGAGCACATCTTTGGTAAGAAGATATTCAGCACCAAGGCTCCGTTTTGTGATAATGGCCCACTCCATGACCTCACAATTGAATGTGATACCGGTGGTGTCAATGACCCGTGCCTTGTGATCCGTGTAGACACAAAGACTCTGATGCAGGTGATGCGTCTCCGATGGAAGTTCCGGGGTAACCACACCATCTTGGTTGATGGCCTCGAAGTAGAAGTATTTTGGGATGTTCATAACTGGTTGTTTGGTACATCACCTGGAAATGCTGTTTTTATGTTCAAGACAAGCCTTTCAGCCGAGAAGTTGTGGGCAAGCCAACCCCTGTCAGATCCCCATACATTGCCCAGGTCTTGGTCGCAGAGATTCCGAGATTCTCAATCACAATGTCTTGGTTTTTCGCTGATTTTGTGTGCTTGGAAAAATGAATAGAGTACTTTAGGATTCTTCAAGGAGTACTAACAAATACTTTTAGTGAGCTGTGATTTTTGTTCATTATGTGATTGGATTATACTCGATTATAAATGGGTCCATTTGTTTTTTCTTACATATTTTCATCTCAAGTAACTCAAGCGATTGAAGATATTAGAGTTGATTTTGTTTTTCTTGCCCATATGTCCTTGAGCTAGGTCTTTGCCAATTTTATTGCTTGATCCTATTTAAATTCTATAAAATAGTAATCTGCTTATTTGTCATTCCAATACTGTTTCTTTACACAAATGTGAATTATTAGGATGCCACTACTCTCTCAGCTATTTCTCTTGGCCTGTGTGGGCATGCTATGCGAATTGTAAGTTTCCATCTTACATTATGAGATGTAATGAAGTTTGAGTTGGATGACACTGTTAATTTGCATTTTCTGAATAACCACTTGTTGAGTTTGACTTGTTTATGTTGTGGGAGCTTAAATTATTTTGTTGATGGAAAGCGTAATGACATCATGGTTTTTTCATGTCCATCATACACATAAGAGGTGCGGATTACCAGATACTTACTCCTTGAAGTGGACTACATTGCATGAATAATTGTCAATGAGTGAAAAACCTATTTTAAGCACAAAAAATCAATGTATTTCATTATTAGTTTTATTTTCCATACATATCTAATTTAGATTTATCATGGCTTATGAAATAATGGTGTAGTCACATAATTTAAGCCTTTGGCTTAGGAAATTTCATTCCTTCCTACTATACTATCTAGGTTTGAGTTGAATGATATTTTTTTGAACTACCCTTATTAGTTCTGTACTTAAGCTTTGGTTCTCGGGCACATATCCTTTGCCTCTACAATATTATTTAATAAATTTTTGTAGCTTTAAATCTTTTTTCTGAATTTGCCTGATTTAACGTGCTTACTTGTGGCAGGTCAGATGGTAATCCATATCAGTGCAATATAGGTTCTAGCTCTTTTAAAACATAATGACATTTTTTTTTTGTAGACAACACATAACGTGTTACATTTTTTTCAAATTCATTAGCATGGAATATGTTCACTTCATTCTTGGAAGAACAACACTTGGATTAGATCAAAACAGGAACTGAAGTAGTTTGCAATTCCATTTTCCTTTCATTCTTGTCCATCATAATTATAAGCTAAATAAAATTCATACAATAAGGTTCATTTTTTATTTCTCTTTCTCCTTCTTTGATATTATAAGTTTAAGTCACATCACAATTGTTCTTTTTTTAATACCTTTAATTTATCTATGGAAAAAAAAAAAAATGGAAGAAGGAAACAAAAGAATATCAATAACCATATTTTAGTTCTTTGGTTTTTGCAACATTTTGAATGCAGAAAATTGTGAATGGAAGCAAAAGCAGAGTATTTTGAAGCCAGAAGCAGTGTAAGCAAACATTCTCAAATGCTTTTGACTTCTGTTAATTTTAAGTGGACATGATGCAAACGTGATGATTGTTCTTATCAGGGGAAAATAAGACATTCTTTTCCTAGTGGAACGACTATTCTTACATGGACTCAACTTCTTACGAGATACAGTGACCACATGACATGAATACGAGCTCTTAGGGTGGAGTTGTCTGCTTCTTAGTTGTTTAGGATGGTTGGCTGCTGATTGATTCTTTCCTTGAACCTACTTCTTTACTGTGGGTTCATCTACTAAGGCCATAATGCGCAACTCAATTGTCAAAAAGTGGAAGAGAAGGCAGGGCAGGCGGAAAAAGGTTGCCTTTTGCACTACTGTTTCAACTTTAATGGACTTACTTCCATTAAGGGTACTCTATCTGATTTGCCTATGTTTATTTATTTATTTATTTTTTTATCAGTCTTTACCATTCTAGCCTATCTGATAGAAGGGTTAGACTTGAGCTGGATTTATTGTGGGTAGGGTTGGAATTTGGTAGTAGAGTTGAAATACCACTTCGGGTGGAATGACATCTGTTTCCTAGTAAGGCAGGTGGTCTGGGTGTTAGGCTCTTGAGTTGTTCAACTAATCCTTGTTAAGTTAGTGATTATGATCAAGGCCAACAGGCTTGTGGACCGTGGTGGGTGGTGGAAGGGATGTATAGGAGTGTTAGGGTTGGGTGAAAGTTGGGCAAAGCTAGGACCATTTATGGGATTATGGTGTTGTGAACTATGTTAGTGTTTTAGAGGGGTTTGGCATCCTTATTTTATTAGGTTGTTTTTTGCTTGTGTGGGAGCTGGAGGCAGCCCATGCATTATTTGTTTCATTAAACTGGTCCAAAGGGTAGGGAGGATGCTTTCTCGTGAAAGGTCTTGAGGAGTGGAAAATTCATGGCGAGAGACTGTTCTGTGAGCTCTTATGGGGCAAAGGACCTTCAACTTCCGTCAAAAGGGTGTGTATGCTGTCTAGAGAGTAGATTGTCATTCATGATTACTTTTGGGTTACGATAGTGGTGAAAAAATGATGATTAATATTATACGAAATTGAAGAAAAAAGTGCTTTATAATTGGTGTTATATGTGCAGGAAGCGGATGAAACAGTTTTTCAATTGTTTGTTGCATTTGTGGTTGCTCAAGGGTTATGTAGTGGGTTGATTTTACATTTCTAAATCTACGATAGGAATTAAAAAAGGGGGGAGAAAAGATTGATGAAATTGATCTTCTATTGTTAATTGTAGTTGTCCAATTTGGTTGGAAATCACAATAATTAATAGGAGTTCATTGACCTTAATTTTTTATAAAAGGGTAAATTATACTGACCTCCCCTAAGGTTTGGAGAAAATACAGTAAGCCTCACAAGTTTGGCATAATTATACTGGGCTCCCTTATTGCTTTAATTCATATAACACTTTGACTCTTTTTCATTAGAAATTCGTTAGCCGTATGGAGGAAAAAATGAAGTTGTAATCTCTTTTACATTTATATGTATATTTTACCTTGTATATCTTTGTATTTTCAAATCATTTGCATTAGTTTTGTTTTCTTTGACCTTACTAAAAGGAAAGTGAGTGCAATTATGTCAAAACTGTGGGACTTGCTGTATGGTGCCAACCAAAGTCTCTCTGATGCCTGAGTTTGCATTTCTAAGAAAAACAAGATAATTATGAACTTCAACAAGATTTTTTTTTTCCTTTCTTAACTTTTTGTCAATATGCCCTCTCCCCTGTATGGGGATGACAAGTGAAATTAATTGGCTGTAATATAATCCATTGATTCTAGTGAATATGACAATCTCATGGCTTGGATTGAGGGAGAGATTTCAGGAAGACATCATTCTGCGGATCAACTTGGTGCTTGGGTCGGCAATTTCTGTGTTTAGTTGGCTTCCTGCTTGCTCTGGCTGCACCAACCAACTCCAGGTCAGTTTGGACTCCTCAGTACTCATTTTTTATGTATATTTTTCTAAATTTATTAGTTTGTCAAAACTATGAAACCCATGCCTATATGTAAAATTTATTTATTCTAAAAACTTTTAGTGAATTGTGGCCCTAATGCTATGTCTAGTTAAATCACTCTTGTAAGATCTAGTTAAGAAACTCGTGTTGAACTATCACTTAACCTATAACCAACTCACTTTTTATTAACAATTATGGTACTAAAGAAGATGTAAGTTTCATATTTTAATAAATTATTTTATAGTAGTTGAATTGTGTTCCAGAGTCTGAGACAAACCCTGATCTTAAGCTAATTATCTAAAGAATGTTATTATATTTTTGCATATATTATTTTTAGTTATGTGCATAAATTATTTGTCTGTCAAATTATACTTTTATGTCTTTCGAAACAATTCGTTTGGGATGTGTGTTGATTTTTTGGCTTTTTAGTTTTTTGGCTATTTTAGCCTGCTGCTAAAAAGCCTGGTCTGGGATAGGGTTTTTTTGACTTTTTGACTTTTTGGTGAGGTGTCCATATGTAAAATTACCCAAATGCCCTTGGGCATATCGTGTTCCCTTTGCCGTTCATTTACCTGGGCGTGTGGGTTGCATGACTGCCACATCAGCCTATTATTTTTGTTTTCTTTATTTATTTTTTGTTTTTTTATAATTACGGGAAAAATGAGAATTTACCGTTCTTAAAAAAAAAACGGAGGGCTTGTAAAAAATTGTATGCCAAGATACCAGTTTTGAGGAATAATTTCAAAATTTTCTTTGGTTCAAATTTTTTGAAATTTTTTTTTCAAAATCACTCTCCTTTATACATCAATCAATCACTTCTCTCTTTTCTCGCTCCTTTTCAATCACTTGTTCTCTCTCACACATCTTCTCAACTACATCAAATCATCCCAGACTCCCAAATTGCAAAACTAATTTCAAAATATAACCAAACAAACCAAAAAATTTCCAGTTACTCTCACTCCAAATATTTTTCAAAAAATTTATCTCCAAACACAAACCAAACACACCCATAAATTTCCCTTTTGGTATCTATTTCCGAACACATCACCTGTACTGGTTTTGCAATTTGTTAAAGAAAAGTTGGTACAAATCATATATACCACTACCTTTTACCCAAAATTGAGTTAACGACCAAATATTGTAATTTTCGACATAGTACGTGCCCATTTTATTTCTTTAAAATTTTTAATTTTTTTGTCACGGTCATCAAATCATAATATCGTGGTTTGCCATTTTGCTACCATGCTTAATTATTACAAATACATCACAAATTTTCTCTTTTTTCAATCCAATAATTTTACAAAATAAGACACGTAAACAATAGTACTTTCATTTTTTCGTATAAACACATACATATTGTACAATATAATATAATCACATACATCCCGACCGTGACTGAACAATGTTACAAGCATACGAATATTAGGTTGACTATATGTTTCATAACATTCCGTTATTGCGCATGAACACTAACTTGTCCCATATGCAAACTCGCGCCAATGCCATATGGGTGTTCTCATCCCCAACCATTAAACCATCCTCGTCATGTGCAACTTTCGATACGCCATTTACTATTACCATAGCCTCTTCCACGTTGAAGATGGGGTTAATAGTTGTTGGATTGCTAGTATTTTTACGTATATAGTTATGTAACGCCATTGACACATCAACCCACTGAACTTGCACATTTGCAAAATCATATCGAGGCATATTTTGAATAAACCCCCATCGATTTTTCCATGCGCCGAAAGTGCATTCCACCACACTCCGTAACGACGCGTGAACTTTGTTAAATAATTCTCTGGGATTGTTTGTTGTCCTACGCCTTTCAATAACGCGGAATTGTTGTTGGTGGTAAGGGCTGCTATGTAACCTATGTGGTTCGGATAGCCACTATCGACAAGATAATATTTCTCTACAAAAATACCAGAAATTCAAATTAAATACCGCGATAATTTTTATTTTATTTTTGTTTTTAAATATTATGTACCAAAAAAAATGAAAATGTAATATGATACCTTCTTTAGGATGTGGAAAAAGGGACATTGTTATTTGTGATTATTTTGTTGAAGATGCGACTATCGTGCATACTTTCTTCCTATCCAAGTGATACGAAGGTGAAACACGTCAAAATCGCACACGACCATGATATTTTGGGTGTGATAGTATTTCCTACCAAAATATGTTGGAGCGTCTGGCCCTATAACCCGGGTAGTAACATTTGTTCCATCAATAGCTCTGATATAGTCCTGCCAACAACCCTATTATCTACACATTCACTTCAACATTTACATGACGCTGATTTATCCTTTTTCTTTTTTTTGTCCAGTTGTTCCCTGTTATACATTACTTGAAATGGCATAAAAAAACTTTAATATGTTATTGGATAGACATTGCAATTTTCCTACTTTTTCTTTGCACTACTTCCCATTTTGCTTTTAAATTTTGAACAAACATCTCGTCAATGAAACAAACATCCCGTACATGAAATGGTTTTTGTTCGAATGTTGATGACACTAAAAGCACAGTGTTTTTTACACATCACGTCAAAATAATTTTCAAACATTTAAATAAACTTAACTGAGTCTTGTTTGAAAATAGTACCTGAAAGGTAGGTATTTCCGTTTAGATCGCACGTATAGATGTATATCATGCTGACTATATGTTGGCCTACAATGTGTAATAGTGAACTCTTTCATCACCGCTAAACCATTATGCATGTGTCGGGACACAGTCTCTCTCGAATGTTGAAACCGTTCTTGGATTTTCGTGATTTTGAAACCCTTTCAACACGTGGAAAAACATTGCAATACTTTCTTGAACGGCTAAGCCATGTTCACGTTGCGGTACTTGTAACTCAAAATCATTAACTAACGTGTCACACAAAGATGCAAACACGTCCTTTGGCATGCACACATTTTCCTCAAATCGACCGACATGGCACGCATATAGTTCGGTTATCTATGCATGTTCAGTCAAAATAAAAGTGCGGCATGGCGTCTTACACATATGTTTTTCGTACCACTATTGCACATATTGGCATGCTTTGAGGAATGTCCAGTTATATTGTTGTTGAAACTGTATGACCATTTGGTTAAGCATTTCCACTTGACCATCATTGTTGCTACCATCCCTGATGTTCATCACGTCAAATTCAGCGACACCTACAATATTAGGAACGGTTCAAATCAGTTGACCTGTGATGGACTGAGATAATGTAATAACAGTTGTGAAAGACAACCAAATTGACCTTCAAAGCCACTTTTATTTGTGACCATGTCGAACATACCTAACAGGCGGGTACAATTGCATGTAAGAAGCTATCAACTCATAATAAAAAAACACTGAAATTGCTGCTACTTGCTAATATACAAACCAAGAATTATTCGCTTGCAGTACCAACACAACCAAAATAACGGTACATAAAGCTATAAAAAAAAAATAAAATAAATAAACAAGCATGACACGGTAGCCCGCCATTGTGAATAATAAAAACCAGACATAAGCATCTTGTTCCATCATAAAAACCACACACAACCATCATATTTTTTGGAGCTAAGAAAAAAAAAATGAAAATAACAGACAACCATCCTGTTTATTACAGCCTAACATCCACGGTAATTAAAAATTTTCAACGATGAGAAGGGAAGGCAATATTCAGCATGACATGTTATCACACCCGTCAAGCCTCGAACAGGTTCGCAAATAGCACAGCAGCATTACATTGCATTGCAGTTGTTTCTGTGTCAGCTAGCCTATAATGTGGTCGTCATCGGGCTAGCATATCATCACCTTCCGGTAATCTGCGTTGTCCATTAGTGTCGACGCAAAATGGAATAGCAACATACTGAGAAGGGAAGGAATGGCCTTGAGTCGTTGTATGCACTCCAAAATTGTGTACAGTGATTTATTACCAATAAGGTGCCTGACGGTGACTTGCTAATTTTGGGTCCGAACCACGTTTGTCAAATTATTCATGCTTTCCACTATAATTGGCCCACCACTTGTTGCCTTCTTTGACTTTGCACAACTTGTTGATGGAGTTTGTTTCCTTTTCATCGCAGTATCAATTGGTTTCATTGAAGAATCTTGATCCACGTCAACTGCACATGCAGGGATCGGATCAACGAATGGCCGCAATCTTATACTGTCAACTGAATCGGATGAAACCGTTGCAGGTTCAGCTACTGTCTCTCCCGGGGTCCAATGGTTCTTACCCGTAGCAGAAGCCCCTGTGAAGAGCGTCCCCATCAACTCGCGGTGTTCCAAAGTTTTTTTCCTAAACTTTGCACACACCTTATTTGTCTGAAAAATGAAAATTATAAATAAAAACTGTTACTACATGCAATATGAGGAATTTTCACTACCAACAAAAACAAATATAAATTGTAACAAAAAAATATGAAACAAAACAAACATGCGGAAATAACAATTTACCTACCGATTCCATCTTATCCCACCACACATTTGATGCCTGAAACAAACCGGTTTCGCTGTCAAATCCAATCCCTGAAATTCCTTTGCTGGAATCCATGAACTTCCTCCAAGCATTCCATTCTTTTTTTAGACTCATATTTATTCTTCAACTGTTTTAGCCCATGTTTTTTTTTTTTTTTTTCAAATTTCTTTGCCAACGACTTGTACCTAGTTTGGTTTAGGACTAGGAATGGGTGATTCCCTTTTGTAATCTCATCGGTAATCAGCAACAAGAAAATCCGGGTTGATTCATTATCCCAGGATGCCTTGTGGTTGAACCGCTTTTGTGTTTCTTCAACACTACTAGACTTCTCTGTTGCAATGTCTTTGTTTTTCAAAAGGATCCAAGGAGAAGTACGTATGGAAGCCATTTGGACTAACCAGGAATACATGCCAAGTAATTAATGAGCCAAAATGATCACAATCACAAAATTGCATGGGAATGATTGCATAGTAATTAAAAATAAGCATAGCAACACATAACATTCATGCAGAACAAGTGGTCATAAGAATACAAGCAATTGTTAAATAATTCTGTTGCACTAAAGTAGTCGTTAATGTCTCCCCCGAACTATTCCTGGAACCAAAGGTGAAATTAAAGTGATTACAGTTAACATCATTACAACAGTCATGCACTCCAAACGCTAAGTTTGCTTACATACGCAACAACAAAATGACAACAACAATGCACAGCACAGAAACAATGGTTTTACGAGACGCAACGAGTGTTGAATGTGTATGATATCATCCCGCAAGTGCATGACAATGTCATTTGTGGAGGACGCATAGTTTGTGTTCTGTCTTCTTAGTTTTTCGCACAGACCAATCCAACTGACACAGGGCTGACGAGTGAAAATAACGAAGTTATTAGTCAATTGGTTTAGAATTAAATGCAATTATGATCGTTATTGAATTGGGCATTCACCACAGGGCGGGGACAAGCAAAGTATGGATGCCTTAGATTTTTTTTCGATCTAGATATCTTCACAATACATTGACCATAGCCACAGACACACATCTGACGTGGTCATGTAGTGAAAGCTGCAATTGAGGTAAAAGAAGCCATTAGTTTGTTTTGGGCCGTGTAAATGACTTCTACAACAAATATGTTAACATGTAAGTGTCACATAATTCATAGTTTAGGAATTCTTTCTGTATAAAATGACAAATGTCCCCATTTATTTCTAAAAACATGAGGTTTTACAAAAGAATTTTTTTTTTTTACAAGCACAAATAACTTGACAAATAGTAAACCAAAAGCTTGTATATTATTCTAGTGTAATTCATATTATTTATATGTAGACTACAAATATTGTAACAAATGAAACCAAAAATTTGCATAAAAATAGAAACTTTATCCAGACAAAATTGAGTTCCACAATTATTCAATAGGTATCTTATTGTCAATAATATATGATCATGTCACATTTTCTTATAATAAATGGGAATGGGTGTGAATGGTTGGTCATTTGTTCAACTTTTTATTTTTTCTGTATGAAATGACTAGTTGTAATTACCATTCCAAAGGCACATATACAATCTGCCATTTCTTTTATTTGTTTGAAATTTCCCAAAAAAAAAAAAAAAAAAAAAACAAATATGAATGGGATATGCAAAAAGTAAAAAAGGTATGTGATCAGTCAGAAGAAGATTTAGGGTTAGTGGTGCTTAAGCACCAGTATGATGGCCAAAATCTTTAGAGAACTGGTGACTTGAACATTACAAAAGAACCTAAAGTCTTGGTGTAGTTGTTGTAGTTAAGTTATAACTTATAACCACTTAGACATAAGCTGCGAGTTGGTTTCAAACTTTGGAAAAATGACACATCTGTAGAAGATTTAAGCGTAGTGACCTAGATCAAGCTTGAGGTGGATTTATTGCCAAACCCAGAACCATCGTTACCAAAGTTTGCACACCAAGCGAGAAAGTTATGTTTCATTTATACAAACTCTACGTATGTCTATTACTGATCTAATAGATTCATCATTTACCCTTAATATAGTCTGTTTTAATACCTGATCCAAAAACCAATTATCTTAAATAAAAACCTCATGAGCGTTAGAATGACATTAGGCTGAAAGTGAACGACATATTAAAATTACTAATAAAAAAATATTCAATTTGATATTTTTGAGCCTTAATTCATAAAAACTAATCTTAATTCCCATAAAAAATCATATCAAAACACATAATTTGTACCGACCCAGATCGATATATTGATTTCACCAAATTTTATGATCACTAAACATGCATTTCAAGTAGAAATAGTTTGAAATCAGTATTCGTAGAAGATATATGAATCAATATTTCCCTGTGAAATGGAGAGGATCCAAATCCCCACAAAAAAAAAAAAAAGCTTCCAACATCAACAACTAGCAAAAAAAAAAAAAAAAAAAGTACTCAGCTCTCAACTCATCAAAATTCAGATAATTTTCCAGATTATAATTTAGTCTATAAACAGATAATGTTTGATCTTGACAAACTCTGAAATTTAGTCTATAAATAGAACATGTAAAGAATGGAAAGAATGGAAAAAACATGACATGTTTCAGATAATGTTTCATCTTGACAAAATTTATAATTTAGTCTTTATAAACAAGACATGTAAAGAATGGCAAAAAAGAAAAAGAAGACCAAATTTCCCAAAAATTGGCATATAAATGCTGCGCAAAATCGAATTGTTGAGCAAAAAAATGGAACGGACCACGCATCTTGTAATTTCAGAGATCAATTTTCTAAAGAAAAACAAAAATCTAGATCCATCAGAATTTATGGAGCATCCATCATTATACTGTGGTTTTCCTACACACCAAACAAACAAATAACATCTACATAACAAAAAAATGGTCGATTAATGAATACTCCAGCAGATTAGGTTGAAGGAGACCAAATTGAGCCAAAACCAAAAAAAAATCTATGTATCTCACGATTGGTGGTGGTGAGGATGCGATGGTTGCAGTGTGGCTGCCAATGTGCACTCCGGTGGGCTTGGGCTATGGACAGCTTGAGTTGCTGTTCTTCTTCGCTGATGGTAGTCTTCAATTTTTGCCTCCTCCTTCCCATCTAAACGTGCCCTAGGTGAGGTAAAGTGTGTGGTTTGTTTTGGTGCTGTTGTGACACAAACGGATTGGCAATGGGGGTAGTTTGGTAATTTACACACAAGCTGAACCCTTTTCCATCCACGTGACTCTTTTTTTTTGTCTCTTGTGGCTAATTTAGCCTATTTTGGACGGCTATGGCTAAATTAGCCCAAGTGTGGATTGCCAAACGAGGGCTTATAATATTTTCCTAGTGTTGAAAAGTTAGGTTAACTTGGCGCCATATCATTAGTCATGTGTTCATGCAAATTTTTTAGTAAACTGCAGTATTATTGTTATTATTTTTTTCCTTTTAGCAAAACGTTGATGCATTTTGTTCACATCGCATTGATAGAATTTTTTTTCTTTTTTTTTTCTTTTTATAACTTTGGGATTCATTCAGTTTTATTTTTTTGACTTACATGAATGTTATGTTATTTTGAGAAGATGGTTAAAAATTGATTTTTAATTTTTTTTAAAAAAATATAAAAAATAATAACTCAAAATAAGTTAAAAGTAAGGTAATTTTTAACCATCATTTTTAAGGTTTGGTTAGTGAGAGATGAAAAGTAAAAGCAGCTCTAATTGTCAATGGCGAGAGAGAGAGACAGGTACTAATTGAATGGGAATTCATTAATTTGCATTTATATATGTCATATAAATAGAGAGAAAAAGAAAGTGGTTGCATTAATTGGAGAGAGAAAGAGAGAGGACGTGCTAATTGAAAACGTAAATAGGTTTAGAAATATCAGTTAATAAGAAGACAGAAAGTTGTGAGAAACGACCCAATACTCATCATGGGACTAAAATAGGTGCGTATCCCAGATGTTTCACACCTCTAATTCTTTCCTTCGTAGAACAATTCTAATCATTTTTTTTTATTTGTTAAAATATAAAAGAGGTAATTTTTTATTTGCTTAATTTTTTTTAGAGAGATTTATTAAAAAATTCTTTTTCAAGTATTTATATCCTAATTACTCTATAAGATATTCTTGTATGTCAATAAGTCCTATTATTTTGAAATTTGATCTATCAAATCTTAATTCTCATATTTAAGGCATTTTATGGATATTTTTACCTTTACAAATATTTTTTGAACGGTTAGCAACTTGGTAATGTGAACATTCATATTTAATAATGTGAATATTTACATTAACATGTGAATGTTCACATTGACAATGTGATGTGAATATTCACATTAACGTGTTAACATTTACATTGATGGTGTAAACATTCACATCACGGAACATTCACAATGTAAATTTGAATATTATTATTAGGGATATTTTGGTAACTATATCATTTATAGGACTTATTGGATTATAAGAAAATAATATTGACTAAATGAAATATAAGTAGGTGAAAAGAGATTTATAAAAAAGTGCCTTTTTTTAAAATTTTTTTTATCTATGTACTTTAACACTATTATTTATTTATTTACACAAAATTTTTAAACAATTTCTCACGACTCTTCAAATATAATTAATTTTAAATTTTTTTATTAAAATAATTATTATAATAATTATTTCGTTAAAATAATTAAAATATGATAACACTAATTATAACAATTAAAAATTTTCATTTTAAGAGTCTTTATAGATGCTCTTATCCCGCAATCAAAATTGATTAAAAATCCAGTGGGCCCATATGTTGTTCCACCTCAATCCCACCTTAAATGATGCAAACAAATGTGCCCATCATGGTATCA
Organism: Camellia sinensis; assembly: GCF_055761805.1. Classification (NCBI taxonomy): domain Eukaryota; kingdom Viridiplantae; phylum Streptophyta; class Magnoliopsida; order Ericales; family Theaceae; genus Camellia; species Camellia sinensis. The sequence goes on from NC_138962.1 coordinate 109,078,498, forward strand.
AATATGTAAATTTAAATAAAATAAAAAAACTTAGAAGCTAGTTGGCTACAACTACATGATCCCAACCATGTGACTCATAAATTTGATTTTGTAGCAGCGTTTGCAGTAGTTTATGATCTTAGAAAAGTAGAATATGTTAGAATTGAGATTAAAAACGTTGACATAAAACACAATCAGAAGGTATTCAATGGAGTCTTGGGCAATAGTCACGAAGCACACGAAGCACGGACACATCTTTGGAGGTGATGAATCGGTGTCCAACATGTGTCGGACGCGTGTCGGATATGTGTCGGACACACTGGAAAAAATCAGACATGTTGGGACACTTGAGACATGCTGGGACCTGTTGAGACATGCTAAGACACGTTGGCGACACGCTGGGATACCTGGAAACACGCTGAGGACCTACTTTCAAAAATAAATAAATAAATAATACTAAAAAAGCAAACCTAAAGTTGATAAATTTGATAAAATTAAATATTTGACATAAAATAAATATTTAAAAATATGAAATATAATAAATATTTAAAATTATATATTTTGTACATGTCGCCAACGTGTCATGTTCTGTATTTTTTGAAAATTTACGTGTCTGCGTGTCCGTGTCGTGTTGTGTCGTGTTACATGTCCGTGCTTCTTAGGGCAGTAGTTTATGATCTAGTGTTATTGAAGGTGTTCGGCACACTGAAGCGCAAGGTGAGAGTTTCATCGAAGTGAGGCTCATGTTGATGCTAAAAAATAGATAATTTAATATAAACAAATAATTAAAGAATCAACACAAGTAAAATGAAATATTAAATATTTTAAAACATGAATATCAACAAATAAAAATATTTTATCATAGACAAATAATTTAAGGTTCACATAAACACAAAAATCTAATTTATAAATCATAAACATTTAAAAATAGTGATAAAATTGAAGTGTCGAATGAGATAAGCATAGAGAAGGAAAAATAGAAGGAGATGAGATGAAGAAGAAGAACAGTGACAACAGTTAGTTTGGTCGAAGTGAAAGCTCTATCCAACCAACGTCTTCATATAAATAGGGCTCAAAAAATATTGGATTGCAATTTATGTTTAGGTATTTATCTTCTGACATGTAAAACACACACACATACACACACACAAAAAAAAAAAAAAAAGGATTAAATCAAGAATTATAATTCTAATAAACAAACTATCGGAAATTGGGTCGGGTTTTTTTACCCTAGTTTGGATGCCCATGGTGGCATGACTATAATCTATTAGGACTCATTTAATTTGAATTACCTTATCCTGGGGATAAGGATAAAAACTCCAACAACCCCATCTCAGCAGGAGATAGAGATGTGAGTGATTATATATCTCTGATATACAAAATATCAAGGATGACGTATTATTGGGGTGTGGGTTTTAACTGAAAAATATTCTTGCAAAACTCTCTCTTTAACTCTTTGACATTAGAGAACGAACCATGACTCGGTATTGTGAATAGTGTGTGCAAATCTTTAGTAGTTCTACCCCACAGTTGGGAATAGTTTGAGTTCATTTTGAAGGTACGTGATTCATCTATATGGTCCATAAATTCGGTTGTAACGTAAAAGGTATGCCCCAATCTATTTTTGCAGTGTGTATTATTTTTCCTACACAAACATTTTAAAAGAAGTGCACAAGTTGTGCGCTTGAGCCTAAGCCTAAATTGCATGCTTTATATGCTTTTATGGGGTCTATTTTACATTACCTGACTTGAGATGTCTCAAAGTATACTGACTACGCCTTGATGAGCCTTGGGCCTAGGCGTGCCTTTGATAACACTGTTATGATCTGAAGAAAAGTGGAATCTATTGGAAATGAGAGTTTAACATGTTGATAGAAGTGTAGTTTTAAAAGATATGTTAACATGGCATAAGGCGGTTGGCCTATGACCAACTCAAATGCCCTCTTGAGGGCTTCATAACTAATTTGTTTGGACGATTTAAAGAGTCCATATCTAGTAGGTCTGATGAAGGAAGATGGGGAAGTCATCTGTTCTAATGGCCAGATAGACCTAGTTTCATTTTGTTTCTTATTTATCTACTGATTGATTATCTCAAAAGAAAGACTAGTTGTAAAGTGTAGGAAGGACAAGGAGGATGATGGTTAGGTAAATACAAGCAGCCTCAAATTGAACTGCAAACTGTGCAAAACTTGCAGATATGATATTTGACTTAACTTCCTTACATCTTTTGGAAAGTAATCTTGACTGGAAACAGTATTATTTTAATATTAATCATTTTAATCTTTGCCGCTATTCTACTTCTGTTCCTACTATTTGGTCCTTGTTACTTGTACAGAATTTCACTATGACTAAATCCAGCAATTTAGCTGAGTTACATGTGTGTGAAACTTATCCTTAAGATCAAAATATAAATCAGCTTGCTTGGTTTTGATTTTTAAAAAATACTTTTCAGAAAATTTTATTTTTTTATTTTTCATATATATATATATATATTTTTTTTTTCAATGAATTTTTTTAATATTTTAAGCAATTTTTTAATTTTTAGACACCAAACATAGATACACTTAAAAAATATAATATTTGTGAAAAAAATCTTTACAAAATTTACTAAATAACAAAAATACAAAAAAAAAAAAATAATGAAAATTCAATACATTTTTTCTATTTTTGGGTATTTATTAATTTTTTAAAATATTTTACTATTTAAATATATCTAAGTAAGATGCATCTAAAAAAAAAAATTGCTTAAAATTTTAAAAATATTCACAAAACACACAAAAAATCAAAACACTCAATCTTTAGAAAACTAAAATCAAATACACTGATATAATTTCTTTTTTCCAGTCATCTATTAGAGTTTCAACACAAACCAGATAAGTACTGGTGGTGGTGATTTCATTTTGGACAAAATTCACATTACCTTTTATGTACTTTACTCTTTATGGTTTAAATATAGACGGAAAATTCCTTTATGATTTTGGACTAAAGTGCTATGTTTAGTTTTTCCATTAAAAATAACGGAAGGTGAGCCCCACTCTCCTAAAGTGAGAGTGGGTATCAAATGTTAATAATACTCTTATATTCATCTTATTCTCTAAATTAAATCTTAATCCTAACCAATCCCTAGCCCTAATTGTTATCTTTCATAAATAATTTAATTTAATTTAACTTAAAATGTCATTAAATAAGAAATTGAATTAAAAATTAAATAGGAGATTATGGTAACTTTATGGTAATATATTAGACTATTTCGGTTAATTTTTGGTTTTATTTTATTATATATATATATGTGTGTGTGTGTGTGTAACTGTTTAATTTAAAATGTTATTAAATAATAAATTAGGTTAAAAATTAAAAATTAGGTTAAGGTAATTTTATGATAATAAATTAGGGTGTTTAGATTAATTTATGATTTAATTTGCTAATATATATATTTATATGTTTAATTAAAAATTTATTAAATAAGGTAATTTTATGGTAATAAATTAGGTGTTTAGTTTAATTTTTTAGTTGGTTATATATATGTTTATTTTACACTGTTATTAAATAAGAAATTAAATTAAAATTAAAATTAGATTAAAATAATTTTATGATTTATTTTTATGGTAATAAGTTAAGGTGTGTAGATTAATTTTATGGTTTAATTTATGGTAACTTTATGTTTAATTTAAAATGTTATTAAATAAGAAATTAGGTTAAAAATTAAAAATTAGATTAAGATAATTTTATGGTAATAAATTATGGTGTTTAGTTTACTATAATTTTATTTGTTAAATATGTTATTAAGATAGGAAATTATATGTATTAGAGAAGAGAGAAAGAGAATATACCATAGGGGTATTTAGGTAATTTCTCCCACACTTTTAACAAAATTAGCTTTGCACTTTAATCCAAAATCATAAGAAAATTTTTGCCTATATTTATAGAGATAAAGGTCTTGTTTGGTTTAACTCTCACGACACAATTTTTGAAAACAATTTCCAAAATTTTGTTTTGTTAGAAATTTTTTTTTCCCAAAATCACTCTCTCTCTCTCTCTCTCTCCTACACATCAATTAATCACTTTTTCCCTCTCTTCTCTCTCCTTCTCAATCATTTTTTTTCTCACACACATTTATTCAACTATAACAAAATATCAAATTATCCCAAACTCCTATACTCCAAAACTATTTTCAAAATATACAACCAAACAAATCAAAAAAATTCCTAAACTATTTTCCCAAATTTAAAAAAAAAAATTATCTCTCAAAACCAAATTAAACACAGCCAAAGTATTCCGAAACAAAATCACTCAAGATAGAGTGAATTTTGCCCTTTCGTTTTTTATGTCTAAAATCTCAGCAAAAGGGAAACCAAAGAAAGCTTGGAAACCAGGCATTAAAATTTTATATTATTATTATTGTCCTTAATTTGTAGCTCAGTTGTGCTTGAATTTTGATTTATGACCCTCAAAATTTTAGCTTAATACAGTGCGACAGTTTTGTTTTATACACATTTAAGCTATGTTTAGATTATGAATTTGAGTAAATTTTGGAAATGGAAGGGAAAATAGAGAAATTTTTTAGTTTTTTTTTATTCACATTTCTCAATTTTTTATTTTTCTTTTCAAATTTATATCTAAATCCAATATTCAAATACAGCCTTGAACTGAGGCTAGTAGTTAAACAGAGGACATGATTTATGAAATATACTTTCAAATTTGCTAGTATCCCTATGCATGTTTTTTTTTTTTTTTTTTTTGAACGACGTTATGCATGTTGTATTGATCATAAAATTTCCTAGCTTAGATTATTGCAGTGAAAAATATCACAGCCGGGATGTTGAGGGTGCTGTTAAACTCCTGTTTGGTTTACTGTAATCGTTTGAATTTGTTTTCCTTGGGATCAATAAAATTTTGGATAAATTATACTGACTTTCCTTAAGTTTTAAAGAAAATACAATAAATGTCATAAGTTCAGCATAATTATTGTACGGGAAAGAAATACGCCTTCTCGTATAATCCTGTTGACTAAGTCCACGCTCCTCCGTACGACGTCGCTTTGTCACCTGAAAACACAAACGTGAGCTAGCCGGCGGGTGTGTGCCGGAAACCTCTCCGATGCCTAAGTCAGTGGGTTTGACAAATAGACAAAGCTCTATGTTCTCAAAAAGCAAAATTGTGTTGTGTTCTGTTACCTCCTCTAAGGTGATGTTTGTGAGCTTTTATAGGTTTCGAGTCGCCCAATCCTAGTAGGACTTTTATTTCTCCATGCAGAGTCCTCCTAGGATTCACACTCCTAAAGGATAATGCTTATCCTTTTACACCCCCCCCACTGCTTAAACCAAGTGGGATGGTTTTCATCATGGCCGAACTTCCATACAACTGAAATAAACCTGGATATGCCGAGCCACAGATTAAGCCGGACTATCATTGGTTCGGTTCTCCCTTCATTCTTCCTTACCTCGGTTTTCTCCTGTTCAACCCATAGTACGTTCAAACCGAACCCACGATTCTGGACCGGTATAATTCCAAACTGTTTCCGGACCGAAGTACTCTATAACTCGTAAGCCGAAGTAACTTCTTCTTCCTTCGACCGGAGTAACTTTGTCCCTATTGGGCCGAAGTAATATTACAGTCTCTTTTACACAGTCCTTCGTACTTTGGGCCACAAAATCCATTTCATAGCTCGGCCCAATTTTCACCAAAAATTACCCTCTCAATTGCCCCTTAATTCCATCTGCACAGCATGATTGGGATTACCAGTCTACTAGCCGAGCTAGAGTTTTTTTAAACTTTTCCAGCCGAGCTAAAAACCCTTTAGCGTCTCCAGCCGAGCTAAAAAAACTCCTAAGCCTTTCAGGCCGAGCTAATTTTTACTCTGGGCTCTGTTTTGTCCGGTCAAAACGTTTCTTCAATCACGACTGTAACGCTTCCCTTTCCCATGCCACGTGGCGGGCTCTGATAGGCTGGGGGCAGCTGTCACGCCGCCCTCGTACTACGAAATTTTTGAATAGTCCCGCCCTTTCTCTCTCGTCCTTTTTCACAAAACATTCCCTCTATTTCCTGAGTTCATTCACCTTTTCTGTTCATCTTCTTCTCTTTGTGCCTTTGCTTCTCCAACCCCTGAGATCCCTGAGCTTGGTGTTCTTTGCTGGTGCTGTTTCTCCTCTCTTCAGCTTTCTTCTTTCTCTGGTAAGTCCCTAAAAACTTGTTTTTGCTTTTCTTCTTACTGCTTTCTACGTTTTTACGAAACATGTTTGCACATTTTAGTTTTTGCTTCTGTACTCTCATGAGAAAATCAATAGAACCCATGCGTGTATGGACTATGTTGTAGAAAATTAGTCTCTGATCCAAAATCTTGCCCCAACCGAACTAGGATACTGTTTTTGTGCTACCGCGGTAGATCACCTTAGACAATTAACCGAACTAGAACTAGTAAGATGACAACAGCTTTGAAAAATGAATTTCCGATTCAACTTAGCCGAAATAAGATCACCGAACGAAGTCTGAACTCAATAAACTAGGAACCTCAGTCATTAACCGTGCTAAGCCTTTGGGGCTAAGCCAGCTTTCTCAGTTTCTAAATCAAACTCCGAAAGCTGCCCCTAGAGGCTCAACCGAAGTAACAAAACACATAGTTCAACCGATTTAGGCCTTGGGGCTAAGCCTGCTCTCTTAGTTTTTTAGACCGAACTAAGAAAGCCGCCCCTAGATGGTGAACCGGTCTAATAAGCAACCTGCTCAACCCGAGCTTACCAAACCTTTTGCCAAACCGAGATATCACCTGCCCATAAAGCCGAAATAGGGCGTTTTTACCTTGTTTTTAATTTGTAGCACGGTCTAATGATCAGTGCTTAACCCCTTTGTTTTCTACTTTGCAGACTTAGGTTACACAGGCACTCCTGCGTGTGCTCAACCGAGCTACTGAGCACGATTTTTGCACTGATATAATTTATTCATAAATTATACACTGGATGGGTAAGTATAGATATTTGGTAGAGACCCCTGGTGGTATGGCCGAATTCCGAAGGGATTATGGTATTCCAGACGATGTACACCTTACCCTGGCAAAAAAGGACATCATACCATGGGGCGAAACAGGTTTTGTACCTTTTACCCTGCTTTCTATAATAGAGACCGGACTAAGGTTCCTAGTCCAACCTTTAATTTGTGAATTCCTTAGGCAAACCAGACTATGCCCAACCCAGCTATCCACCAATACATACCGGATAATAATGGGTATAGCCGAGCTAAACCGCCAAGTAGGCCTCAACCTCGGTTTAGCCGAAATCTTTCATCAGTACTCCATAGGCTCCAAAGACGATGGCTGGGTTTATTACCTTAGGATACGCCGTCGTAGAGAAAAGATAATAAAAGATACACCGGACAAAGAAGTTAATGATGATGACTTCTTCTGGGTATCGGGCAATTTTGAAGATCAGCAAGCCCCAATCCCAGGCCGAAGTATAAACTGGAAGAAAGGAGAACCTGGTAGAGTTACTTCGGTTTCATACATGTTTTTCTGTTACTTCGGTTTCAGATTTCACAACTGGTCTGACAGTTTGAATCTTTTTTGCAGACTCAGCTCATCTTGCCTCCCATTATAGTTATCCAAATCTGAACACACTTCGAGCCGCACTACGGATTAAAGAAAGAAGTTGGTCAAAGCTTCTAAACTTCGAGCCGACCTATAGATATAGCGGTCGTCGAAAAGCCCGAGTGACCGATTTCCTTCTTGAAGAAGCCCCTGAACCGGACCCAACCTTGCCCGAAATACGACTTGTCCCACTAACCGCTGAAGAAGAAATGGCAAAGAAAAGCAGAGTTAGGGCCCTTCTGACTGCCACAACCAGGGCCGAAGTAGAACCATCCGTACAAACGCAGCCTGCCGTTGTGGCCCTCCCTTCTCAGCAGCCCTCTTCATCTTGCCCTTCTAAACGCGCCCGATCTGCATCGACCGAACAGCAACTTGTTGATGAGGTTGAATCCATCCCCCAAAGTCCTCAACTTACTCTTCAACCGGAGCAAACTGACCGAGCAGAATCTGCAAAATGGGCTCCGAAGCTAACCTTCAACGATCGAGACATCAAAGCTTCTGATTCGGTTGTTGCTGAAAATGATCATCAATTGGCCTTTAATCTGGCCAAATGTGTGTGCCTCCCCAAGGACATGGAGCACCACCTAAAGCAATTAAACACCGAAATGAAGTCAATCCGGTCTACATCGAAGTCCATGATTTTGGTAAGTAGCTCTGTCCGCTTTTCTTTCTGATTTTTCCAAACTTTTACTTCGGCTCAAGAGATGTCTTTGTTTCGTCAGGCCTTACAAAAAAATAACATTACGTACAAGAAGGTCCAAGAGCTTAGAAAAACCACAAGGCAGGCAATGGCGGAAGCCGAGGCAAAGGTGGCCGAGCTAGAAGAAGCTGAAAAGAAAATGGCCGAGATGCAAGCAGAGAACGGCCGACTTGCCGATCTGGTTAATTCGGCTGAAGCAGAGAAGCAGAAAGCCGCCATCGCTATGAAAGACAAGTATTTGCGGGAGTTGGTGAAGCTTGAGAAGAGAAAAGACACCGAAATAACTCAACTAAAAAAGAGCGCGGAGGGAGCCGAAAAGGAGGGGTACAAGCAGGGTTACAAGAAGGCAGAAGACGCCTATGTCAAACAGTGCGACGCTGCCAAGGAGCTGTTCTTCAAGTGCGGCTGGAGGGCGGCTGTTGAGAAGCTCGGTCATGATCAACAGACCGAGGTCTTCAACCCTCCGGCTTACTTTATACCGAAGTCCCTTGCGGAGTATGCGGGTGCCTTGCAACAAGAGTTTCTGGAAGACTCAGATTCTGATGACTCCTCCGCTTCTAAAGACATTCCGGTTGTTAGTGCAGACCCATCCCTTCGGTTGGAGCCCATGGTAGAGGACCTACCTATTGAACAGCCATGTGACACCATGGTTCCAACCGAAACCATCCTGGCAACCGAGAGCGAACTTCCTCTTGAAACCGGTCTTCAAGTTGATGGTGATGCGGCTTTTGACGCCGAAATTGAAGAACTTTTTTCCTGATTTTTTCTCCTTTTTTGTTACCTTTCCTCTGTAACCGGGCTATGTTCCTCTTGTACTTGCTCTTCAATGAATGAAAATTTTGTTGGACTCTTATTCCGGTTCTGATATGTATGCCTGTACTTCGTAATGCCTTCTAATACTCCAACTTCTATTTCGGTTTTTACTTGTTAAACTATGCTTACCAGCCAACCACTTCTTAGCCGACATAATTACTGTGGCTGAGGAGTACACAGAGTTTGGTTTAGCCAACCACTTCTTCAGCCATACCCTTACTTCGGCTGAAGAGTAATAAGAGTTGGTTTTATTCCAGCCAACCATTCTTCAGCCGTACCCTTACTTCGGCTGAAGAGTAACAAGTGTTGGTTTATTTCAGCCAACCACTCTTCAGCCATTCCCTTACTTCGGCTGAAGAGCAACAAGAGTTGGTTTATTCCAGCCAACCTCTAAGTTAGTTTTTCTAGCTAACTTAGAACAATGTTTGGTTATTCCGACCAAAACGTCCTGCAGCCTGGATCCTTATCTTGGGCTTAGCAAGGGTGTTGGTTTAATCCAGCCAACCTCTAAGTTAGTTTTTCCAGCTAACTTAGAACAATGTTTGGTTATTCCGACCAAACGTCCTGCAGCCTGGATCCTTATCCTGGGCTTAGGAAGGGTGTTGGTTTAATCCAGCCAACCTCTAAGTTAGTTTTTCCAGCTAACTTAGAACAATGTTTGGTTATTCCGACCAAACGTCCTGCAGCCTGGATCCTTATCCTGGGCTTAGGAAGGGTGTTGGTTTATTCCAACCAACCATTCTTCAGTCATACTCATACTTTGGCTGAAGAATACCAAGAGTTGGTTTATTCCAGCCAACCATTCTTCAGTCATACCCATACTTTGGCTGAAGAGTACCAAGAGTTGGTTTATTCTAGCCAACCACTCTTCAGCCATACCCTTACTTCGGCTGAAGAGTATAAAGGGTTGGTTTAATCCAGCCAACCTTTAAAGAACAATGTTTACAATGTTCCTATCTTTACTAAAGCTAGTTTTTACAAAGAACAGTCCATGCTGAAAAAGAATCGCTTGTTTTATTGAAGAAAGAAGAAACAATTACACATGTTTGAAAAAGAAAGGCTAAAAGTAAAATAACTTGAGATTGGCCGTATTCCATGGCCTAGGGATTGCCTTGCCATCCTTGTCTTCTAGGTGGTATGCTCCTTTGCCTGCTAACCCAACCACCTTGTAAGGACCTTCCCAGTTTGGCCCTAACTTTCCATCTCCTGGGATCAAGGTGTTTCCCTTTACTTTGCGCAGTACCCAATCGCCTATCTTGAATTGTCTTGGATGCACTTTTTTGTTGTATTTTCTGATCAACTCTCGTTGGTATGCGGCGATGTGAACTAGTGCTCTTTCTCTTCTTTCTTCTGCAAGGTCAAGTTCTAATGTTGTGGCATCTCCATTCAAGTCTGGATCAAAATTTTCGCTTCGAATTGTGGGGAGGCCAACTTCCAGTGGGATTACTGCTTCCATTCCGTAGGCTAAGGAGAATGGCGTTTCTCCTGTTGATCGCCGAGGTGTGGTGCAGTAAGCCCATAAAACATGAGGAAGTTCATCCGCCCACTTGCCTTTTGCCTTTTCTAGCCTTTTCTTTAGTCCATCCAAGACGACTTTGTTTGATGCTTCTGCTTGCCCATTTGCTTGTGGATATGCTGGTGTAGAATTGTAGAATTCTATCTTGTACTCTTCACAAAAGCCTCTGAATATCCTGCCGTCGAACTGAGTACCATTGTCTGAGATTAGGGCTTTTGGTATGCCAAACCGAGTAATGATATTCTGCCAAACGAACTTCTTCACATCTTTTTCTTTGATTGATGCTAATGCTTCTGCTTCCACCCACTTTGTGAAGTAGTCTGTTGCAGCGAGAAAGAACTTCCTGCCGCCGGGCGCTGTTGGAAGTGGTCCTACGATGTCCAAACCCCACATTGCGAAAGGCCATGGGCTAGTCAATGGTAGGAGTTCTCTGGCTGGTTGATGTATTTGATGTGCGAATTTCTGGCATTTTTCACACTTCTTCACATATTTCTCTGAGTCTGCCTGCATGTATGGCCACCAATAACCTTGTGAGATGGCTCTGTAAGCTAGCGACCTTCCCCCTTGATGGCTTCCGCATACTCCTTCGTGTATTTCGAACAAGAATGCTTCTACTTTGCTGGGATGAACGCACTTTAGATAAGGCCCTGAGAATGACTTCTTGTATAATACCAAAGATGGAGATAGCCAAAATCGCTACGACTTCGCCCTTATTCTGTTGGCTTCTTTTTTCTCTTCTGGTAGGATGCCGTCTTTTAGGAACAGGATGATGGGATCCATCCAAGAGGGGCCTAGTTCTGCGCAACATACTTCTTCTGCTTCGGGGTTTTCTATGCTTGGTCTTGGTAAGTAGTCGATGAGCAATGGATGAGGGGTAGATGCATCTGCCATCGAGGCAAAGCCTGCTAGTTCGTCTGCTCTGCTGTTTTCCTCCCTGCCAATTTGTTTTATCCTTACTACATCGAACTTTTTGATCTCTGTTCTGACCAGCTCTTGGTATTTGGCCATTCTGTCATCCTTTGCTTCGTAATCGCCAGAAATTTGGTTTACCACCAGTTGTGAGTCGCTGTAAACCATTAGTTCGGTGGCCTTCATGTAGTGTGCTGACTTGAGTCATGCGAGAAGCGCCTCATACTCCGCTTCATTGTTGGATGCTGGGAAGCCAAGGTTGATTGCTTGCTCTATAACCAGGCCGTCTGGGGAGATGAGGACTATGCCAAGTCCTGCACCATGCCGGTTGGATGCTCCATCCACAAAGAGCTTCCACATCTCTCCAACGAATAACTTCCAGCAAGTGGAGGGGTCAGATGATGTCGTGGGGTCAAGGATGGTGTTTTCTTCAAGGTCCATGTTTGCTGTCTGCCCTTCGTCCTCTGATTGAACTGTTGGTGAGCCTTTGTTTGTCTCTTTCTTGTTGTTCTTAGTATGGTCTGCCTTGGTGCTTGATTGACTACCCTCTACTAGGGGTTGCGCTATTCCGGCGTCAACTTCCGTCCCTAGTTCGGTTGTGTCAGTTAGGTCGACTGGGCAGATATGATGACTTCCAGGAGTAAACTCTGCGATGAAGTCTGCCAAAGATTGGGCTTTTATTGCGGTCTTGGGTTGGAACTTGATGTCGAATTGTCCCAACTCTACTGCCCACTTTAAGATTCGCCCAGAAAAGTTCGCCCTTTCAAACAAAGCTTTTAGTGGAAAAGCTGTGAGGACGACTATGGTGTGGGCATGAAAGTAGTGTGCCAATTTTCTGGATGCCATCATTAATGCTAATGCTAGTTTCTCTAAGGGCAAGTACCTTGTTTCGGCTCCCAACAATGTCTTGCTGACATAAAAGATGGGCAAGTGTTGTATTCCTTCTGCACAAACGAACACTGCGCTAACTGCGTGCTGAGAGATTGCCAGGTACAAAAAGAGTTCTTCACCAGGTACTGGAGTAACAAGTAGTGGTGGGGAAGACATGTACTCCTTCAAGCTTTCCAAAGCTTGGTCGCATTCTTCATCCCACTCAAACTTGGCTTTTAAAGCTTGGAAGAATGGTCGTAGTCTGTCTGATGACCTGCTTATGAACCGGTTGAGCGCAGCCGCCATACCAGTGAGATGCTGCACTTCTTTGACTGAGTTTGGTCTCTCCAACTCCTGGATTGCTTTAATCTGAGAAGGGTCTGCTTCTATACCCCGGTTGGTCACAAGGAAGCCCAAGAATTTGCCAGATCCAACTCCGAATGCGCATTTGGACGCATTGAGGCGCAACTTGTGTTTCTTCAAGATCTGGAACATCTCGCCTAGGTCTTTAAGATGGTCATTCTCATCCTTGCTTTTGACCACCATGTCGTCGATGTAAGCCTCCATTGTTCTGCCTAACAATGGTTCGAACATCTTGGTGACCATTCGTTGGAATGTCGCCCCTGCGTTCTTTAGGCCAAAGGGCATGACCTTGTAGCAATATAATCCCCTTGGTGTTGTGAAGGATGTGACCTCCTGGTCTGGTTCATGCATGGCGATCTGGTGGTAGCCTCTGTATGCATCCAGAAAGCTAAGTCGGTTATGCCTTGCCGTTAGGTCCACCAGTTGATCTATCTTTGGTAGAGGAAAGCTATCTTTTGGGCAGGCCTTGTTGACCGTTTTGTAGTCGACGCAGACACACCATTTACCATTCTTTTTTGGCACTACGACTGTGTTGGAGATCCATCTTGGGTAGTGCACTTCTCTAATTGCTCCTGCCTCCAGTAGGTTGCCTACTTCTTCTGCCACTATTTCGGCGTGGTGGAGTGCCGATCTGCGTGTGCGTTGTATGACTGGTCTGGCGGATGGGTGGACATTGAGTTGGTGACTGATGAAGTTTGGATCAATGCCTGGCATGTCGTAGGGCGTCCAGGCAAACACTTCGATGTTAGAGGTCAAGAATTCCAAGACCTCTAATCTCTCAGCGCTGGACAACGATGAGCCAAGCAAGAAGAACTTATCCGGGTTCTTCTCATCTATTTTAACCTCCACCAAGTCCTCCACCGCTTTCTGATCAGCCTCTTTACCGACGTCCGCGAATAGTTCATTACTTTCTGGTTCTTCCACCGAATGAACATATCCTTTGGCAGCGTGGCTGCCATTCACCGTGGCGAAACATTGCTTTGACATGATCTGATCTCCATAGACTTCTTCAATTATACCGGTGTTGTTGGGGAATCTCATTACTTGGTGGTAAGATGACGCCACCGATCGCATGGCATGCAGCCATGTTCTGCCCAGGATGATGTTGTAAGTGGAGGGGACCTTCAATACCCAGAACTCCATTTGTTTTGTTACGCTTCCTGCTCTGACTGGAAGGATTATTTTGCCGACGGGCCACTCTGGCATGGAGTTAAATCCAATTAGGGGAGAAACTGCAGGCGCCAAGTCTTTGTCTTGTAGCTTCAACTGTTTGAATGTTTCGTAGTACATGATCTCACATGAACTACCCTGGTCAATCAGAATCCGCTTGACGTCAAAATCTTTGACTCGGAGAGTGACAACTAGAGCATCATTGTGAGGACAGTATATTCGATCCAGGTCTTTATCCGAAAAAGACATGACGTTTGTTGCCTCTGTCTTCCCTTTCTTGGTGGCTGGTTGGGCACCTAGCACTTCTCTAAAGTGCTCAGCCTTTTTAATTGATCCTCTAAGCTCGCATACGCGCTCAGGTTCAAAAACTCCATGTATGACATTGATAATACCTTGAGGCGGTGCGTCGATTGGCATTCTGTTGGGATGGTTATTATGATCTTGGGGGGCCGGTTGCGTCCCTCCTTCAATATATTTGTCCAAGTGGCCTGCTGCCACCAACTCTTCCAAGTGTTGTCTTAACGGTGTGCAATTCTCAGTTCGGTGCCCCTTTTCTTTGTGGAAGGTGCACCGTGATCTGTCGTCATAGTCTTTCTGAGCTTCTCCCAGCTTGGCTGGCCACTTGACAAAAGGCTCATCTCTTATTTCGCTCAGGATCCGATATATTGGTTTTTTGAACACCGTAGTTATGGCGGTGCGGATTCTCAACCATCTCTTGTCTGGGTCCTCTCCACTATCTCGTTTGCCACGTCCGTTCCTGTTACTTCGGTCTACCGTGTTGACCTTCGCTGAGGTTTTCTTTTCTGGTACTGCGGTCGCACTTGATTTTGCTTTGGCACGTGCGCCATCCTCTTCTACCCTGATGTGCTGATGCACTCTCTCCATCAGGGCTTCCATGGTAAGGGGTGGCGTCATGGTGATAGAGTCCCTTAGTCTGTTTTCGACTGGAAGGCCTTTTTTATACTGCGCAATGGCTAGATTGGTGGGGCAGTCTCCAATCTGGTTGAATGTCTCCCAGTAGCGACTGTTGCAAGATCTGAGGGTCTCTTTTTCACCCATGTCGATGGAGAGCAACTGGTCTATTTCCACCGGCGTTTTAGTGTTTGTTCGAAACCTTGTTACGAACGCTTCTGCCAATTGGGCCCAGGAGGCTATGCTGCCCTCTGGGAGCTTTGCGAACCAAGTCAAGCCTAGGTCGCCAAGGCTTGATGGGAAGAGTATGCACATTAAAGCCTCGTTTCGCCTGTACACAGCCATGACTTGGCGAAAGTGGCTCAAGTGTGAATACGGGTCCGTCTTCCCTTCATATGTAGTGAATTTCGGCTGAAGGAAGCCTGATGGTAGGGGAGCGTTTTCGATTGCTGGAACAAACGGCGAAGTTTGTAGTCTTGCCAATGCTTTGTCCGTTGGTTCGTATGCTGGGCGCGGTATTGGCATTCCAACCTCGACGCTTCCATGCGTCCGAGGAGCCAACCGCTGTAAGGCAGAAACTCTGTGTGGATCTCGCGCCCTGGCATCCTCCTTGCATCGTGCTTTTTCTTCGAGAACGGTTCGTAAGTCGGATGACCTGGGCAGCTCTGTCTGTCTAGATCTGGTTTGGTGTGAGTGCGAAGGCCAATACGTGCTTCCTTTAGTGTATGATCTTTCGGATCTCGTCCTCTCAGACCTGGAGTGACGAGTCCTGGAAGATAAGGAATGAGTGTCGCCTGTCCTGAGGCTTCTGCTCCCTCCTTGGGAGGGTGTAGTATTCCTACTACGATTCTCTGAGTGGCGAGGGGGCGTCTTGTGCTTGCGCCCCTCTCCTGTCGCCACATCTTTAGTCTTCATCTGGTGTTTCAAAGCCTCCATGTCCGCCGCCATCTTCCGAATTAGTTCATCTTGCTCCTTTACGCGATCTTCGAGGGCTTGAGGATCAATCCTCCTCCTTTGCCTGTCAGGACTTTGAGAGTGACGAGGGCTGTTATTCCTCCTTCCCCTGCCACCCCGCCTGGAGTTATGTTGTTGGGGCTCCAAATCTGCCATAGGAGGGACAGAGGGTAATCCTTCACGCCTTGCGCCCCCATCTGGAGTTAGCCCGTCGACGGCGGACAGCGGTAGTTCTTCAATGTGTGCCATTGATTGAGAAAAGGAGAAGCTTAGTCAAGAGGTTTTTGTTCTTGTCTGTTCTTCCCACAGACGGCGCCAATTGTACGGGAAAGAAATACGCCTTCTCGTATAATCCTGTTGACCAAGTCCACGCTCCTCCGTACGACGTCGCTTTGTCACCTAAAAACACAAACGTGAGCTAGCCGGCGGGTGTGTGCCGGAAACCTCTCCGATGCCTAAGTCAGTGGGTTTGACAAATAGACAAAGCTTTATGTTCTCAGAAAGCAAAATTGTGTTGTGTTCTGTTACCTCCTCCAAGGTGATGTTTGTGAGCTTTTATAGGTTTCGAGTCGCCCAATCCTAGTAGGACTTTTATTTCTCCATGCAGAGTCCTCCTAGGATTCACACTCCTAAAGGATAATGCTTATCCTTTTACACCCCCCCACTGCTTAAACCAAGTGGGATGGTTTTCATCATGGCCGAACTTCCATACAACTGAAATAAACCTGGATATGCCGAGCCACAGATTAAGCCGGATTATCATTGGTTCGGTTCTCCCTTCATTCTTCCTTACCTCGGTTTTCTCCTGTTCAACCCATAGTACGTTCAAACCGAACCCACGATTCTGGACGGTATAATTCCAAACTGTTTCCGGACCGAAGTACTCTATAACTCGTAAGCCGAAGTAACTTCTTCTTCTTTCGACCGGAGTAACTTTGTCCCTATTGGGCCGAAGTAATATTACAGTCTCTTTTACACAGTCCTTCGTACTTTGGGCCACAAAATCCATTTCATAGCTCGGCCCAATTTTCACCAAAAATTACCCTCTCAATTATATTGGGCTACTTTAAGTTTTAATTTACATAACACTTATGTTATTTTCGTCAAAAAAATTGTCAGTCGTATTGATGGAAAAAATGTTGTCATTAGTTTCGGTTCTTTTAGTCTTACTAAAGAATTAAAGAGAGCTTAATCAGTATAATTATATTAAAATTATGATATTTATTGTATTTTTACCAAACTTTGGGAAGGTCATTGCAATTTACCCTAATTTTTTTGTAGACATGAATGTCATATTGTTATGATTTATGATCTCTAGTTCAAACACATATTGGTGCCAATTGTTCAAATTTTGTTGGTAACCTATCTTGTCATAGTTTTATTCAATATGAATAATTTAAGGTTTCTGGTAGGTCAACAGCTTTGACATCTCTGCAAGAACTGGTTTAAGCATAGACTAAAATCATCAATGAAGTGGGAGAACATTAATTGTAGTGCTGGTGCTAGAATTAGAATGTTTCTTTGATCGATTGTGTTAGGACCCTTTGTTGTCAAAATCCATGGATCAAAACCAAGGTTGTTACTGGTTTCAGTTTTCCAGTTTTTCAAATTTTGGTCTTCCCGCTCGAGCGGGGAAAGTGACGCTCGAGCGGGGATTGGAAGCTCTTAGCATCTCTGCAGTCGCCTGAAAAAGTACTGGATGGTGTGATTCGATGCTCGAGCGTGAAAACTGCCGCTCGAGCGTGAAGCCTATATGAATCACACAATTTTGTAGCCTCCGCTCGAGCGGGAATTCCCACTCTCGAGCGGACCGCGCGATCCCAGATTCTATAAATTCGTTTGTTGGGTCTGTTTTAGGTTTACTTTTCTTAGATCTTATTCAAGAGTCCTAGGGTTTTGTTTGAAGTTTTCTTCTGAAGTTTTAGTGAGTTTTCCTTGATGTTTTGAGAAGAGTTCTTCACTCATGAACTAAAATACATACATCAAGGAGTTGGTTATTTTAAATTCAAGAGAGAGTTCTCTTCGGTGGATTCCGAAGATTCAAGCGTATAGTTTCAAAAGGCGTTTGATTTTATACGTAGTCGTTAATTCGACAAGTGAGGTTGTGGAATCAACTTCAGGATTGATCAGTTCCGAGACGAAGTCGTGGAGAAAGAGTTACAGAAGATTCGAAGACAAATTGACTGAGTTGGGTAATTTGTATGTTATCTTTGTAATCTTTCTTACTTCAGTAATGGATTGATTAGTGGCGTTTCGCCCGTGGTTTTTTAATCACAGTTGGAGGTGTCCAATTGTGGTTTTTTCCACGTAAAAATTGTTTGTGTCGATTTATTATTTATTCTGAAAAACAAACAATCTAAATCACTTTCGTAAGTGCTTGTTGATTTAGATTGTGTGTTTTGGATTTTTGGGATTTGGAATATTTGAATCTTGATCTAATCACGAATTACTTAGGATTTTCAATTGGTATCAGAGCGGGTCACTCTGTTTTTAAAAAATATAGGAGTGTGATTTTGTGTGACTAGTGATATGGATTCTATTCGTGAAGGTAACTCGACCCATAGACCTCCTTTACTCGATGGTACAAACTATTCTTATTGGAAAGCTCGTATGAGAGCATTTTTAAAATCCATCGATGAGAAAGTTTGGCACAGCGTAATTTATGGGTGGAGTGAACCTACTATCACCATTAATGGTGTTGATATTTCTAAACCCCTTGATAAATGGGACACTACTGATTACCAAAACTCAAGTTGGAACAGTAAGGCTCTCAATTCCCTGTTTTGCTCCGTCACACCTGAAGAATTTCGTCGTATCTGCACGTGTGAGGTAGCAAAAGAGGCTTGGGACATTCTTGAAACAATTCATGAAGGTACTACTTCTGTCAAAAGGTCAAAACTTCAACGTCTCACCTCATCCTTTGAAACCCTTTTTATGCACGATGAGGAGACGTTTGATGATTTCTATGCAAAACTTAGTGATATCGTGAATTCCTGTTTCACACTCGGGGAAAAAATCCCAGAAGCTAAAATTGTTGGAAAAATTTTGAGGTCTTTACCCGAGAGGTTCCAACCAAAAGTGACAGCCATTGAGGAGGCTCAGGATGTTGATACCCTCAAACTTGATCAATTGGTTGGAAACTTGCAGACTTATGAAGCCCACCAGATTTCAAAGAAAAAACAAAAAGAAAGTATGGCTTTCACTAGTGCTCATGAGTCTGCAAAAACTCCGGAGGTTGAATTTGATTTAGAGTCTAAAATGACGGCTATGTTTTCTAAACAATTTAAAAAAATTTTGAAGAAAAAGAAGCCTAATTTCAGAGACCCTATTTCTAAAGACAAGAGTAATGAAAAACCCAAAACTTTTCCACCAAAACTTGCTCCAAAAACTGAAAAGAAGATTGTAAAGGGGCAAGGGGTCAAGTGCTATGAATGTCAAGGGTTTGGTCACATTGCCCTTGAATGCCCTTCGAAAAAGAATCGAAAGAAAGTCTACACTGTAACTTGGGATGATGAAAGCGGGTCGGAGCAAGAACCCGAAGAACCTGAATTTGGAGAAGACGGGGATAGTGCTTTCATGGCATTTTGGTCCACTTTCACTCAAACTCTTCCAAAGCCTGCAGAGTTAGCTCGTGGTCAGAACCTGCATCATGCTCCTACCTTTGATGGGAGTAACTACCTGTTTTGGAAAATCAGAATGAGGGCTTTTCTGAGAGCTTTTGATCCAGAAGGCTGGCAGGCCATTGAAGAAGATACAGACAGGGCTGACAATCCGAGCAGTCAGAGAGCCCTGATCACTATTCGTGGAGCAATTTCTACTGAAGAACAGCAACGGGTTGTTCATTGCACAAAGGCTAAAGAGGCATGGGAAATTTTGAGCCAATTCCATGAAAGAGGAAATTCACCGTCACTACCATCCAGCAACCTTCCTGTCTTAGTTGCTAGACTGGATGAGGTCAAGGAGAATGAAGAGCAAAAAGAGAATGATGAAACATCTGAAGATAATGATGAGATCAATGGCGATGAACTACAACAAGCCTACGAAAAATTGTACAAGGAATCTCTGAATTTGTCCAAAATCAACGACAAACTCTCTTTCAAGCTCAAAACATGTGAGAGTGAGAATGTCAGGCTGAAAAGAGAACTTGCAACAGCAAAGCAGAATATCATCAAGATCTCTAGTGATAGGCAAGAATTATGTGGAAAACTTCTATCCTGTGAAACTGAAAGGAATGAACTCCTAAAGGTGTATTCCACATATGAAGAAAAGCTTGAAAGTCTTGAGATGTCACAAGCTACACTGGAAGAGAGAGTCTGTCAAAAAGATGAAGAACTCCGTGTTGCTAGAGCCACTATTGCCATGTGGAACAAAGGTTCCAAATCTTTAGAGGACATCCTCGGGTCTCAACAAATGGGTTGTGACAAAAGCGGGCTAGGTTATGGTGCAACAGCTCACAAGGGACAGGCCTCCACTTCATATGACATGAAGACTCAAGCAAAGGGAAAGTTGAAGGTAGACCAGGCTGATCTCTCTCTTCATCCACCTAAAGTTGGTAAGATCAACAAAAGGGAGGTAAAACCTGTTTTTATCTGTCATCACTGTGGTAGGTATGGCCACATTCGTCCTTATTGTTTTGAATTGTTTGGTAAGGTGTCTCAAAAGGGTAGAAATTCAAAAACTTTTTGGGTTAGGAGACAACCTTATATGTCTAGGAGAAATGCCAAGACTAAAAAGATTTGGGTGAGAAAAGATGATTTGACTTGTTTAGTTGTTCACACTGCTCTAAAAGCACGTGATTCACACATGTGGTATCTTGACAGTGGGTGCTCTCGTCATATGTCCGGTAACAAATCTTACTTCACCTCTCTTGAAAAATATGAAGGAGGAATTGTTACTTTTGGAGATGGTGGCACTTCTAGAGTCATTGGTAAGGGCTCTATAAGTGTTGTTGGTCTTCCTAAGCTCGAAAATGTTCTTCTTGTTGATGGTCTTAAAGCAAATCTTTTGAGCATTAGTCAAATGTGTGATTCCCATCATGAAGTATTGTTTTCAAAAAATAAATGTGAAATTTTGGATAAAAAGGGAAATACTGTCTTACATGGGGTTCGCACATCTGATAACTGTTATGGGATTGTTACTACTAATGATCTCACTTGTCACTCTGCCATCATTAGTAACATTGACCTGTGGCATCAAAGATTAGGTCACATGAATTTTAAAGACCTAACTAAGATAGCCAACAAAGAGCTTGTGAGAGGAGTACCTAAATTGGGTAAGAATTTGAGCCATGTGTGTGGACCATGTCAACTTGGAAAGCAAACCCGTGCCCCTCATAAAAAGGTGAACAGCTTTACAACCAAACGTTCTCTTGAATTGGTTCACATGGATTTAATGGGTCCTACTCGCACTGAAAGCATCGGAGGTAAAAGATACATTTTTTTAACTGTTGATGATTTTACTCGATTTTCATGGGTAAATTTTTTAAAGGAAAAATCTGATACGTTTGATGCTTTCTAGGCCTTAGTCTTTAAAATCCAAAATGAACAGGGTGTTTCCATTGGGCGTATCATAAGAATCCGAACTGATCATGGTCGTGAGTTTGAAAATAGTTCGTTTTCGGATTTTTGTGATATGCATGGAATTAAGCATGAATTTTCTGCACCTATTACTCCACAACAAAATGGAGTTGTTGAGAGGAAGAACAGGTTTGTTCAAGAAATGGCTAGGGTCATGCTCCTTAGTAAGAAACTTCCTCCAAAGTTTTGGGCTGAAGCCTTAAATACTGCTGTTTATGTCATAAATCGCGTGTATTTAAGGCCCGGCACTTTACAAACTCCATATGAATTGTGGAAGGGCTTGAAACCTAATGTAAAATACTTCAAAACTTTTGGGAGTAAGTGTTACATCTTCAAAGATAGAGAGCCTTTGGGCAAATTTGACTCCCGAAGTGATGAAGGTATTTTTCTAGGGTATTCAACCACTAGTAGGGCTTTTAGAGTCTATAACCTGCGAACTTCATCTTTAATGGAGTCTATCAATGTGGTTATAGATGACACAGGTGCACCTACTCCCTCAACAAATGAGGATGATAATGATGAGTCTCCAATCTTGGATACGGAATCACAAAATCAAGGAGAAGGTGCGGACCCATCACGAGAAATGGTTACAGAACCATCCTCACAGGTAAGGTCAAGTCCAAAGAGTGCTCCAAGGGACATCACTCCTGTTGCCCCTGTCACCGCAAGTCCTGAGCTTAAACCATCAGGTAGGGTGAAACTGAATCATCCAGCTCAACAGGTGATTGGAAGTGTCTCGGATCGAATAAAAACCCAAAGACAGATTCGGGATGAGGTATCACATATGTGTTATGTTTCATTAATTGAACCTAAGAATTTTAAAGAGGCCTTGCTAGATGATAGTTGGGTCAATGCTATGCATGAAGAATTAGGTCAATTTGAACGTAACAAAGTTTGGACTCTAGTTTCCAGACCTAGAGACATGAATGTGATAGGTACCAAGTGGATCTTTAAAAATAAATCTGATGAGAATGGTACAGTTGTTAGGAACAAAGATAGGTTGGTTGCTCAAGGCTACACACAAGTAGAGGGTGTTGACTATGATGAGACGTTTGCCCCAGTTGCACGTCTCAAATCTATTCGTGTTTTGCTTGGTGTTGCATGTTTTCTTGGCTTTAAATTGTTTCAAATGGATGTGAAAAGTGCCTTTCTGAATGGGTACTTGAGAGAAGAGGCATATGTTGAGCAACCAAAAGGGTTTGAGGACCCTAAATGTCCTAATCATGTCTACAAGTTAGACAAGGCTTTGTATGGATTGAAACAAGCCCCTTAAGCTTGGTATGATAGACTTACTACATTTCTTCTTGATAATGATTTTCAAAGGGGTAGTGTGGATAAGACTTTATTTGTGAAACATACTAAGTCTCATATTCTTGTTGCTCAGATTTATGTTGATGATATTGTGTTTGGATCTACTGCTGAACATCTTGTGAAATATTTTTTGGATTGCATGACACATGAGTTTGAGATGAGCATGATGGGAGAGTTGTCTTATTTTTTGGGTCTTCAAATTAAACAGTCTCCTTCAGGTATATTTGTGTCTCAGTCTAAGTATGCGAAAAATCTTGTGTCTAAGTTTGGTCTTGAGTCTGCCAAACATGCACGCACTCCCATGAGCACCAGTCTTCACCTCTCCAAAGATTCCTCTGGTATTGATGTTGATCCTACCCTTTATAGGAGTATGATAGGGAGTCTTTTGTACCTCACAGCCAGTCGTCCTGATATTGCTTTCAGTGTAGGTGTTTGTGCCCGTTACCAAGCTAGTCCTAAAGAGTCTCATCTTCTTGCTGTCAAATGCATCATTCAATATGTTAATGGGACATTGGGGTATGGGGTTTGGTTTTCTACTGATACTACAGCTGAGATTACTGGTTTTTCTGATGCCGACTGGGCAGGGTGTGCTGATGATAGGAAAAGTACATCCGGGGGGTGTTTTTACCTTGGGAATAATCTGGTTTCCTAGCATAGTAAAAAGCAAAATGCCATCTCTCTTTCGATTGCTGTGGCTGAGTACATTGCTGCAGGGAGTTGTTGTGCACAAATGTTGTAGATGAAGCAAATGCTTCATGATTATGGGATAGAACAGAACACTCTTACTCTTTTCTGTGATAACACAAGTGCCATAAACATTTCAAAAAATCCTGTCCAACACTCTCGCACCAAACACATTGACATTCTTCATCATTTTATTCGAGAGTTAGTGGAAGAGGGCCTTGTTGTTCTTGAGCATATTCCCACTGAGCATCAAAAAGTTGATATTTTTACAAAACCCCTTGATCTTCTTCGGTTTGAGTTCCTTAGAAAGACCTTGGGTGTCATGCTCGATCACTAGAGTGTTACTTGTTACTTGAGTAGGTGTAAGTGTTTTTGCCTTATGTATGCTTGGATGTCATAATCTCATTGTCATTGATTTCTGTTGTACTTGCATCCAACTTTTTATGTACACTACTCATGTTGCTTACAAGATCTCAGTGTTCATTGGTCATAGCTCATTTTGAATGCCCATGCTCATTAACCTCATGATCTCATTCTGTACACATCCTTGAGATTAATTGTTGCAGGGGTTTCCGCACATGTGATCAAAGTTCTTTATGGACCACTAACAGTGTTTCTTGTACTTTTACAGTGGAATTGACCGATACTAGCATATCATGGATGATGTTGAGTCTCTTAACCATCTACCATCTGTTTTCACTTCCACGGTTTCTCCCTCAGTTCCTTGAAGTCCGGGCATTAGGAAAAGGCTACCTCAGAGGCACCAACCAGGCCATCCTTTATGATTTCATTCTTCTCTGGTTTGGTTTCCATACTCTTGAGAGTGAAAGCCACCAGTGAGTGCCCACAAGAAAGAAAATGTTAAAAAAAAAAAAAAAAAAAACAATGGGACTCATTGATTGAGGGGGAGCCTCCGCATTTACTCAACAAATACCCCGTGATTCCTAGTGGTTTGACTTTTCTCTGTATTGTTGAGTTACTCTTGATGGAGGTCCAGCCATCTGATCACTACTAGGATTAACTCTAGCTCAGTGACCTCTCCTGGATTGCACACACACACATTTTTTTGTGAGCTCTCATGTTGGATTTTGAGTTGTACATTCTCATGTAGCTTATGATCATTGATTATCTTTTATCTGCTTTGCTCATGATTTCTAGTGTCATTTTTTTTAAACATTGCAAGTTTACGGAATTCATGAATTGCGGATTATTACATCTTCGTCGTCAATGTTGGCTAAATGTGATCATCTACTCTTGTCCTAGGTCTCTCTTCTAGATATTGAGTTTCTTGTTTTATTTAAAAAAAAAAAAGTTTTTTTTACCCCGCTCGAGCGGATATTTACACGCTCGAGCGTGTTTTTTCGTCTTGCAGTAGTTTGCTCTCTGCCTTACAGTTCTGAGAGGGGTGAATTGGGGCTCGAGCGTATGTGTTCACGCTCGAGCTGGTCTCTGCTTGTTTTGTCTCACGCTCGAGCATTAAATATTATGCTCGAGCGGACTGGTTTTGTATATATTTCCCTCATTCGTCCTTTCAGTTCATTTTTTCCACAGTGCTCTCTCTCCTAGGTTTTTTTTTCTTGCGCTTCCCGTCCTCTGCTCTTCCGTGGTGTTTCCTTGGTGTTTTCGTGTGTTTCCACATCTCAGGTTTGTCTCTTCTCTCTTTCTCCTTTGCTCTTGTCGGGTCCCTGTTCTTTGATTTATTCGTATTTTTTTTTTTAGTTGTTTTACAGTATGTAGATGGGTCTGTTGTGCGTTTGTTCATCTTGTTGACGGTCCTTCATTGTTGCTTTTGATTAGTTAATAATGCTGTACTGTCCATATCTTGCTTCTAGGGTTAGTATTTTGGGCTCTTTGCTAGTTTTGATTGGTTCTGAAATTGGGGATTTTAGTCTACCTCTATTATCTTGTGTTACTTGATTTTTTTTTCTCTGCATAAGTCCTTCACCATGCTGCATACATTTTTGCATTCTAGATTTCTTTTATTGCCTCATGTTGCTATATCACTGTGTTACTAATGTTTTTGTGGTTTCTCTTGTCCTTGTTGGTTTTTGGTTGTATTGGGTTGGGGTTTGTTTGTCCTGTTTAGTCATGTCCACCTTCAAAAGACGTAAGTCTACAGCCTCTCGCCCTACATTTAACACTGACTGCTTCCTGTCGGCTGAAAAAGCCAAGTTATACTGCGATTCCTACTCCTCCCGCTCCATCCACCTTGAACGTAATGTTCAAACCTCCACCTTTGAGTCCATTTCTATCCGATCTTTCTTTGATTGTTTGGGTGGGGATCATGTACTTTTGTTCTCTGGGTCACAAAATCTTACTTGGGTACTGGAATTTTATTGCAATATGGATGGTCTTAATGACATTGGAACATCTGTTAAGACCTGGGTTAGGTCCAAGGCAATCACTGTTACCACTGACCTTATTCGCGAGATTTTAGGGATTCGTGAGAGATTTCCTATTTTTTACCCTTTTCCAGTGCGCCCTACGTGTGATTTTGATGAGGTTGCTCAGTTTCTTTGTGGTTGTCCTCGTTCTTGGCCTTCCGGTTCCTTGATCAAACAGCATGAACTTCTTCCACAATTTAGGTTACTCAACTTAATTGTGTGTGCCAATATCATAGTTACCACTCACTGCTCTGAGATTAACCAGGATCAAGGCTTTGTTCTTCAGTGTATAGCCCAAAACCGTCCCATCGATCTTGCCACTCTTATCATTCAAAAGATGGTTACTCCTTTTGAGCGCAGCAATCTTGGCTTACCCTATGGCTGTCTCATTAACCGACCTTTAGCAAAATTGAAGGTCCCTGCTTTTGATGAGGACGAATTTGCTTCTCCTTCCCGTCCGTTTACCAAAAAGACTGTCTCCCAGAGTCAGTCTCACATTAGGGGGGTTCCTTCTGGTTTGGGTCGATCTGGTGCAGGTCCCAGTACTGCTGCGGCCATGGTAGAGGAGGCCGAGTATAATGCTGCTGCTGGTGGAGATCTTGGTGAGGGGGAGCAGCACCCTTCAGTTCGTACAGTTCGTGGTCAGCTTCAGTTCCTCGAGCGCTCTGTTGGTTCCCGGTTTGACCATCTTGAGGCGCGGATGGATATATTTGAGGCCAGACTCACAGACCTTGAGACCACTACCGATGCTCGTTTCAGTGCCTTGGAGGCTTCTTCCCAGCGGATTGAGGATTCTGTGGCACAGTCTTCATCCCAGTTGGCTCAGATCTTGACCTTGCTTCAGATGCAGTCTCCCCCTCCGGCTTCGTGATATTTGCTCTTTGCTATTTTGTTTTGTTTCTCTTTCTTTTGTTCCCTCCCGGACAAAAAGGGGGAGTGTTTTTGGTGATGTTTTGGATGATTTTGGTACAGTTGATGTTGGTACAGTTGCTTTTACCCTATCCTTCTTTGGTACAGTTGGATTGTCTTTTTGTTTTGGATGATTTTTTTTTTAGACTTGTCATTGGTTATTTCTTATTTCATCCATCTAATCCAGTTCCACATATTTTTGGTTGGCTTGTGTGTGGTTGTTTTCTTTCAGGATAGTTGTTCACAAGCATGGATTTGAGATTTGGTTGTGACTGTTGGATAGTCGTTGGTGGTATTGTTTTTTTTTGGATTTATGTTGGAACATTGTTTTTAGACTAGTTTGGAATATTGTTTGAGTTCTTTTGTGATTTTGTTAGGATAACTGTTTTAGAATGGTTTTGTCCGGGATTTGACAAAGGGGGAGATTGTTAGGACCCTTTGTTGTCAAAATCCATGGATCAAAACCAAGGTTGTTACTGGTTTCAGTTTTCCAGTTTTTCAAATTTTGGTCTCCCCGCTCGAGAGCGGGGATTGGAAGCTCTCAGCATCTCTGCAGTCGCCTGAAAAAGTACTGGATGGTGTGATTCGACGCTCGAGCGTGGAAACTGCCGCTCGAGCGTGAAGCCTATATGAATCACACAATTTTGTAGCCTCCGCTCGAGCGGACCGCGCGATCCCAGATTCTATAAATTCGTTTGTTGGGTCTGTTTTAGGTTTACTTTTTCTAGATCTTATTCAAGAGTCCTAGGGTTTTGTTTGAAGTTTTCTTCTGAAGTTTTGGTGAGTTTTCCTTGATGTTTTGAGAAGAGTTCTTCACTCATGAACTAAAATACATACATCAAGGAGTTGGTTATTTTAAATTCAAGAGAGAGTTCTCTTCGGTGGATTCCGAAGATTCAAGCGTATAGTTTCAAAAGGCGTTTGATTTTATACGTAGTCGTTAATTCGACAAGTGAGGTTGTGGAATCAACTTCAAGATTGATCAGTTCCGAGACGAAGTCATGGAGAAAGAGTTACAGAAGATTCGAAGACAAATTGACTGAGTTGGGTAATTTGTATGTTATCTTTGTAATCTTTCTTACTTCAGTAGTGGATTGATTAGTGGCGTTTCGCCCGTGGTTTTTTAATCACAGTTGGAGGTGTCCAATTGTGGTTTTTTCCACGTAAAAATCGTTTGTGTCGATTTATTATTTATTCTGAAAAACAAACAATCTAAATCACTTTCGTAAGTGCTTGTTGATTTAGATTGTGTGTTTTGGATTTTTGGGATTTGGAATATTTGAATCTTGATCTAATCATGAATCACTTAGGATTTTCAGATTGTTATATTACATGAATCAATTATAGTTATGGTTGTACTTTTCTTTTCCCTTTTTTTCCTTGAAACTAGGCAGCCAAGGAGAAGGCTAATCCAACGGTGGGCGGCAGTCTCTTTTTGTTTAATTCCCCTCTCAATTTCTTCTCCCTACTTATACTTTATTTTTATTTTTATTTTTAGATTTGATTCATATAAGATAGTGTGGAAGGTAGAAATTTTCTCCACAGGGAAAGCGAGATGAAGTGCCCATTCCTTTACTCTGTAAAGAAAAATCCATTCGTCAGTGATCACCCCCGACCAGAGATGGTCGAGAGGACCCTTCGACGATCAAGTCAGAATGATGATCGGCCATATAGTATTTCGTCAAAGAAAGAGTCTTAGTTCTCTCTTGTCCTTCTCTTGCTTCTCTTACTCCTCCTTTTAGTGTTATTGTCTTAGATCCCAACCGTTAGATTAACATTTGATCCGAGGGTTCTGCTTGCTCCTGGACTTTGGTTGGGCAAGTGGCCAGGTTGTCTTTATCTTTTACCGTTGGATCATTTTGCTATGGGTGACTTAGATTATGTCAGATGTTAGTGGCCAACTTGCCAAATGCTTCGTCCATCCAATTAAGATAATTGGACAGTTGTGTTGTTTGGGTAGGCTAGGCTTACATCCTTATCTATGACAATTGTTATCTTCACCGTCGATTAAGGATGAATTTAAGGGCTTCCTTGCATTTTATAGATCTTTTTTTAGAAGGAGATTTTACTCATACTTTGGTCACGTGACATTGTCCCCTTATCTGATGGACTTTTTGGTTATATGGGCTTTTCTCTTAGGCCAACCTGCTTGGCTGAGTTTGGGTTTGGGCCAATGTTTAATCCCTCCATAGTTGCCCCTCTTCGGCAGTCATCTGTGGAGGATACCGCCAAAGACAACACTACTAATCAAACTGGGACTTGAGTCATTACTTCTGCCAGCGACATGCGTCTTTTTTTCTTTTTCCATATTAATAATGCATCTGTCATTTCGTCTTTCCATCCGTCGTTTCGCTCATGCCCTTCACCACTTTGCTCACCGTCTTCTCAAAAGCCTATACACATTTCTCTCTGTCTACCATCTGAAGTTTCAGTTCATCCCTCTTGTAAGTTCATTCTTCCCTTTCGTTTGTTTCTTGTGATTTTGAATTTCCATTTGTTTCTCTTTTTATGCTTTTATCCACTATGAATCACCTAAGACATTTCTTTGAGTCTGAGGAGAGTATCCCGTAGTTTAGAACTCTATAAAACATCCTTAATGAGGCCGTCGTCTGTTTTCCTACTTCTATTGATAGCATCGTTAAGGGATCAGAGTATCGAATTCCTTTCCCTTTAATAGATATTGTTAGTTTGATTTCCCCTACATCCTCTTCTTAGGAAGGTGCTTCATTTCTATGGGGTTTTCCATTCCCAACTTTTCCCTAACTTTTTTAGAATAGTTATGGGTGTAATAGCCTTGAATGGTATCTTAGGAATCAACTTAGGACTTCCCGAGATTAGGTGTTGCTATAATTTTGTTCGTACTACCAAAGAGAGGTCGAAATTTTATTTCAAGCCTAGATCGGCAAAGTGTCAACTTGTTCACATACCTCCTGACTCTGGCAAGGGTGTTAATAAGGTACATGTCATAGTAGAAGGGAATTGGGAATTCCTTCCTGATGCCAATCGAGTCTGACCTATCCCCAAGGTCACCGACTGATCAGGTTAGCCTCCATCTTTGTACTTGTCTTTGATGTTGTTTTTCATGATATTTGTTATTAAGGCCTTGTTTGGGGATTAACTATTTTAGCCAAAAAATCAAAAAGTCACTATAACTTGTCATATCGCTTGCTTTACTTTTCTGCACATCTTTTTGCAAAAAGCTAAAAGGCTACTAAAATAGCATGTTCCCAAATGAGGCCTAACACTCTTTTGTTACCCTTTTCAGCCCCTGAAGTCTTTTCGCATCCCAGCAAGTGGGAAGATCAAGTAAGCCTTCCCTTTCTTCTGTAAGCATAATTGTACAGAGGTCCACCAAAACAACAAGGTCAAGGTTGGGCGGCCCAAGTGTTTCTTTCCTACATCTTTTACTACGGCACCGTGATCGTAATTGACGACATAGATCTTAGAGTTGACGGCGGCTTTGATTTCTACGTTCTTTCTTACCTTCGGGAGAATATTGAGAAAGTAGTAACCCGAAGTAGAATATCCTCAAAAAGAATCGTCTAGCTTAAAGGCTACTATATCGGACATCATGCCATTGAAGAATTTTTGGAGATCGTTGCCGCTACGAAGCGTCAACGGGATGGTGAGTCAGCCTCAACCTCCCAAGTTGTTTCTGATTCCATTACCTCTAATTGACCCCAGCGATCATCGATTGTGGTGGTAAATGATTCTCCTCTTTCCCCCGCCACAGAAACTATTGAGAACACTCCTCCCTAACATTCGGGCTAGATGTTGGGCAAGCGTCCCACTGACCAAGCAACAAAGGTCTGAAAGAAGATCCGATCAGACCGTTCTGTTGTTACGCTTGCTTCTTCTCTAGCCTCTGCCTCAAAGATGGTAGCCGTCAGGTCTCCGATCATCCTCATGTTTGCCTTGAAGAATCCAATGATAACCAATTCTAACACGACTATAGGTAACGCCAAAGTTGCCTTTGCAATTATTTGCTGCTCCATTCTCCCTACAGATGCTGCTCGGCTGGCCAAATAGTCAGATGTATCCGTCTTCTCGCAGGCTTTACATTTTTCTTTAGTGGTAAGTGCTTACCATCATTCTTCTTTAAGGTCTTGAATTTCTACCAACCTTATGCCTTTCTTCTTTTTGTCTTTATAGAGTCTGTTCTCTATCTACGAGGCCATGGCTTGCCATAACAAAATATCAAGGTAGCTGACAAATTAAAGACCTCTAGGGATTGTCAAAACGAGAGGGTGAAGGAGCTCCAACTTCGACTGGCGGTTTCGGAGGGCAAGGTGGCGAAGGCTGAGAAGAAGCTTTAGACAATGGATTCATTGCTAAAGTCTTCATCGTAGGAGATTACTATCCTGAAGGAGGAGAAAAAGAAACTCTCTGCTGCCCTTATTGATTCTGAGGAAAGTCCTACCGATGCTATCGAGGCTGCCAAGGAGGAGGGATACAATGAGGCCACCGCTGTTTATGAGGTGCAGTTCACCAAACTAAAGAACGAACTCTTTGAAGACGGCTGGATGGCTGCACTTCAAGCTGCCAACGTCCTATTGGAGTCCGAGCTGAAGAAGAATATTCCTTACCTTCGCCCAAATGCCTTGGAAAAACAAAGTGAAGAGACTGTTAAAGGGGCTGGAACTGAAAACCCTTATGCAGTACAGTGATGAACTAAGATGATATTTTTGTTTTGTTTTTTGTTTGTTGCTTCTTTTTTTTTTTCCTTAAACAATTGACGCATGTCTTTTACGATTATTCTGCTTAGCTTATCTTTCGTTTTATGCATTGTTTTTGATCGTGTGAATGGAGATTTAATTGTTTAGCTGGAACGTCTATTTTTTGTTGTTGTCGATGTATGCTAAAAGAAGCTTTTGTTTTAGTGAACCTTCATAGGCTCATTTGATTTAGAAAATCCTCGTAGGTCTATTCCTTGCTCCAAGCAAGAGATCGGTCTCATCTTTGCCAGATAGTTTTTTTAGAAAAACTCTCATAGGTTTGTTTCTCGTTCCAAGCAAGAGATTTGCATCGTCTTTGCAAATGTACTATACCTGGGATAGGTTTTTTAGAAAAACCCTCATAGGTTTGTTCCTTGCTCCAAGAAAGAGATCGGCATCGTCTTTTTCGATGTACTATCCCTGGGATAGGTTTTTTTTAAAAGAGCCCATATAGGTTTGTTCCTTGCTCCAAGCAAGTGGTTGACATCATCTTTGTCGATGTACTATCCCTAGGATAGGTTTTTTTTAAGAAGAACCCTCATAGGTCTGTTCCTTATTCCAAACAAGAGATCGATATCGTCTTTACCGATGTTCTATCCTTGAGATATGTTTTTTTTAAAAGAACCCTCATAGGTCTGTTCTGTGCTCTAAGTAAGAGATTGGTATCGGTTTTGCTGATATATTGGGATAGGTTTTAGGGTTTTGGAGGCTCTGGTTTTAATGTGCTTACATCACCTAGGCATGTGTCACTTATTTGAAACGTCCATCAATATTCGATATTAAATGTGGGGGCACATTATTCAAACGAAGCGACATGCGTGTCGGAATGGTGCACCATTTCTTTTTCCTTTACACTGATAGAGATACAAATCATTGAATTGATATTTGGGATAGTTGCTTCGACAGAATTTTCGACCAAAACATCGTTTAGCGCTGACCCCTGTTCTTATACAATCGTTCAAAAAACCTCTCTTGGGTACCTTATTCTTTCTATTATAAATTCTTTCGTTCTTCTCTTGCTATTTTGGTTTTCATAGATTTGGAGAGATAGGGAAATACGCCTATTTGCTTAGTAGTCTAAAGGGTTTAGCTTATTTTCGAACTACCCGTGATATTCCTGCTAAAGTGAACGTAAAACCCCCTCGCCCTAATGATAATTTCTTGTTCCCTAGTGATGATAGGGTTCCTTGGCTAGTGTCAGCCGTAGTAGATAGTGGGGTGAGGTTCTCTCTTATCCCTGTCTTCGTGAGATTCTCTCGCACTATAGAGTTTGTAGACGCGCCTGCGGAGGGGGGCCCCGCTGCTACAGTTCGGACTCGCGATTTTGTATCACGGTTCTTAATCTGAACCAAAGAGTCCAAATCTGGCAAATCGTTGTGAGAAACAGATTTTTGAAAAAGTAGTGCCAAACATGGACTGCTTTGCCAGATACAGAGTCGCTACCTAAATATTTTTAAAATGGGGAAATTTAGGAAACCCTGACTCGGTGCCGAAGGCCACATGTCCGTCATCACCGGAGTTGTCTCGGCTCGGGAGCTTGGGTACGATCGGGGAAGGTCAGCTATGAGCACCCCCTTTCGCCCGGTCCGAAGACCGGCCTCTACTAACCATGATATCCGATCTTGAAAACGTTATGTGTTCTTATTCCATTTATTAGCCTAGAATTACTATGTTATGCGCGCAGTAAACAAGTATAGACTAGATTGCCTAATTTGGAAATAAGCATTGCATATCCGTTTGTTTTGGAAAATGTTTTGGATTTGCTACTCGCGAGTAGGCTAAAACACGGATTTCAATGAGTTTTTCCAACTCAAACAATCCAACCTTCACCCACAGGCATTCAAAACAGTTTATCTCACATAAGCATTTAGCCGCATGGCAAGCATACTGTCATGTTAACATTCACACACATGCGAGATGCTAAAGCGAAAATACTTACATTGTACTCCGTGCCAAAACAGTAAACTAGTTAGCAAAACATGCGTGTCCTAGTTCATGTTAAATTGCCAAATGCAACACATACAGGATGCAATTAGATAGGCTCGGCTAATCTAAGCATGGCATATGAAATGCGATCAACTATCACATATTCAATTTTTGAATTGAAGTACAAATGCAGTTAGCGTGATGTACCGAGCCTAATGCATGCAATACGAATGCATGAATGCACGCATGCATAGCATAAGGTATGCTAAATTAAACGTGCCCTAATCTACCATCGTAAGCAGGTAAATAAAAGGGAAGAAAGACGTGAGGTTGGAAGACATACACACACTCACGCACACTTATTACAGATTTGCCCTCACTCGGAGGGACCAAATAAATATTACAAATTAATTAACTACGCAAGCTAATTAATAATTACAAATTAATTAATTTAATTAACAAATTAAATTAAACTAAGAAAACAGATAAACCGCCTCGGGAAACGCGCCGCCATGCATAGGCTGCCTCTGTTTTCCTTCCTTCACTCCTCTGGAGGCTGTCAAAACCTCAGGACTGCATCCCTGGACACTGGGGAGTGCCACCGGTTGAGTGGAATTACCACCGGCAGTGGTGTGTGGCCATCAGCACAAAATGAAGCTGTCGGCAGATAAATTGTTGCCGGTCGGCACCTTACACTGCCGGTCGGCATAGTGTTCCTGCAGAATCTGCAAATGACAGCAACAGAGGGCAAGGCAAAGCATGTCAGCACAATTCAAGGCATGTATGCACCAACCATGTCCCTTATCACGATAATGACTCAAAGGGGCATGTGCCTCGATTCTCGGATCACCAATCACGCATTTCCATGCATGATGGCCCAAAGAATCAAGTATGCAACTTTGATTTCAAATGAAATGCAAACCAAATCAAACCAAAGTCCTAATCCCTATCACCAAATCAAGGGGCAAGGAATGCATGCAAAATGCAATGCAACCTAAGCATACAAGCTAAGGATGTAACAGGGCATGGCAACTAACTTATGCAAGCATACAAGCATACATATGGCAATGCAAATGGGTGCAAAGATGGACTTAAACATGAATTAGGCAACTCTAAATAGGCCTAAAACAGTAGCCATAATGCTATAATGAAGGACCAAATATACATGCACACATGCACCTAATTGAAGGCCAACACTTAAGCACAAATTGCACGACCCTCAAACACATTTGAAAGGGAGAATCATGAACTAATTAACATGCAACATAAGCATTGAAATCATGCTAAAACATGGTGCCAAACCAAGCAATACATCAAGCCAAATATGCGATAAATAGCCCAAGTGTTCAAAGCAAACCAATGGGGCATTGAACTACACTTAGTAAGACCAAACATGGCATAAACTCATTGACCAAAAACAGAGTTTTGGGACATTAATACAAGGCCTAAGGACCACTTAGATGGCATCCAAATGACTCAAAAAACAAAGGCATGCATAATGGTCAAAACATGGAGCATTGCTACACAAGCTTCCAAAGCATTAAAGAGGCATGCAAGGCAATCAAACAAGCATGGAAATGGGACTGAAATAACATGTGGGGGGAACCCAAATCACCAAATCGATGCAAAGATGTCATGCTACACATGCACATACTCAAGGCCAACAAGCCCAAATACAAAGGAGCTATATCAAGCATGCCAAAATCAACCCAAACAACCTAGGACAGACCTAGAACATGGCAAAACATGCACAAAATCTTCACAAGACTAAGCCTAAAACATGCTCCCACAAAGGCTAACAACCTAAGACATGTTAAGGCATAACAAGGCATTACAAGGCAACTATGCTAAGCATGCATGGAGTACCAAAACCAACTTAAAATCATGTTATATTATGGATATATAAGCATGAAAAATAGCCTAAACATGCTCAACACACACTCAAGCATAATGCTCTCTCAAGAGGCCAAAACATGCCCTTTTTAAGGACAACAAGGAGACGGGGTGGCCCTCTCCTTCTTGGGACTTCAAGGCATCGTTTTCACCACTGAAATCCCTCAAGATTTCAGTGGTGAAGAGACCCCAACACCGAAATCCCGGAGCTAGCACAAAAAGGCACAAAATGAGGCCTTTCAAGGCCTAAGGGGGGTCAACCACCCTCAAACAACAAAACACTCTTAATAAACAATAAAGAGAGCCTAAAAACAAAACTTTTTTATGTTATACAATAAGCACAAAAACAGCTCTAAGATAGGTAGAAAATCAATGCAAAAATGGGGAATATAGGTGTAAGTTTCTTACCCTTGATGACCCCTTCACAAATAGTGCTCCAATGGCCTTCCTTAGCTTGAATCCAACACCAAAACTTCAAAACCAGTCCCTTAGAACCTCAGTTCCAAGAGGAAGGTGAAACACTAGGTGTTTGTGTGCAATAGTAAGACACAAAACACCTAGAGCACAAAAGAAAGGGAAAGAGATATAGGAATTGTATCTAACTCAAACCCTAAAACCAGAGCTTAACAATGGCTGTTTTTGCTCTCAAAATATCTAAACTCTCTCTCTAACCTCAGCCAAGAGCTCTCCCTCTCTCTATATGGCACTTCTTGTCTTGTAAAGCTTACAAGACAAGCTTCATAAGAGGGAGATCCTTCCATACACGTGTATGGAGGGGAGCAAAAGCAAGACAGCTGTCTTAAAATATCTACAAAAGCAGATGCACAGTAATCGGCCGGCCAAAAATGCCATCTTGGCCAAAAAGAGTGCCGGCCGGCACTAAAAAGTGCTGACCGGCAACAAATAGTGCCGGCCGGCAATATACATTGCCGGTGGCAGCAAAAACCAGCCGGTGGCCTCTAGCCACTGCCGGTGATGGGTGGGGATGCTCCACAAGCCCTACCCTGCCCTTCCAAGGCAAAACACAAGTGTTTGGTGCAAAACCAGACACTAAACGGTCGAGTTCGGAGATCCTGAGGCAAGGCACGCGAGCCGAGGCCTCCGGGAACTCCAAACGAACACAAACATGGATAATCACCGAGTGTTCAAATGGTGACGTCCAAGTCTTGAGGACGGTCAAAAATGGGGTGTCTACAGTTGCCCCTCTTTGACAGAACTCGAAAGTCATAACAATGACGGGAGTGAATGTCAAAGCCCAGAGACGACCCATTTTTGACAAGGCCGAAGACTCAGACAAACATGCAAGACAAACAAGATATGCGCCCGAAGGCAGGGGCAAAATGCAAGACAATGCAGAGAGCCGGACATAACTTATGATCATGCAAAGAAAGCTGTAACGAAGCATACGTGCGACATTTTTAAGCTAGCATACATCGAACTACACTACAATGCAGAAAGGATGTAAGAGAATTATGCAATTCTCGATACGTCTCACTCAGAGGATACAATACCTGTGCGGCTCGTCTGGTTGCACCAACCTCAAATGAACCGTACATACAATATCGTGCCTGAAAAGAAAACAAACTTAACAGGTACAATATTGTTAGCAACATGCATGACAATGCAAATGTGGATGCAAAACGAAATGCAATATATACAAAACTATGTATAAACAATGCAAATGAAGATGCAATGTAATTGAAACAATGCAAGCTACATGCAAAGCATTTGAATCATGATCCAATCATGAGCGGTTCGAAACCACACCTATGTCAAATAGATTGATGGAGATAACAAGTCTGTCTACCACAGAACGGTCAACTGAACTGTGAGCATTGTAGACAGACGCAAGAACAAGTATTGGGTGGAATCGACATAAGTGGGGAAACGACCCGCTGGAGAAAGGACTACGATCCTAATGCCGGATGCAAAAAAAAAAATTACACTACAATGTAATATATATGGATATGCTAGGAAGATGGCGATGGATATGGCACGCAGGCCAAACCAAATCTTGCCTAGGAAAGGTATGTACGCATACAGGCCATGTATAACACAGAAAAGGTGCCGCAACCCTCAACCAACATATCAGCGTGGAATCGGCGCGATACACATGTAGAACTGTGTTTTAACATGAAAAGTAAGGGCACATACCGGACCAAGCTCAACCTGGAAAGGCGCAAGCCATAGGCGGAAGGCGATGCAATGAATGCATGCAATCTACAATGCAATATCTACAAATATGCAATATCTACAAATATGCAATGGAATGGATATGGATACAATGGATATGGCACGCAAGCCAAACCAAATCTTGCCTAGGAAAGGCATGTACACATACGAGCCATGTGTAACACAGAAAAGGTGCCGCAACCCTCAACCAACATATCAGCGTGGAATCGGCGCGATACACATGCAGAACTGTGTTTTAACATGAAAAGTAAGGGCGCATACCGAACCAAGCTCAACCTGGAAAGGCGCAAGCCATAGGCGGAAGGCGATGCAATGAATGCATGCAATCTACAATGCAATATCTACAAATATGCAATGGAATGGATATGGATACAAAAATGCATGACAATGCAGTGCGATGCGACTACTGGGAAAAATGCAATGGATGCATGCAAGCTACAATGGAAATGCATGACAATGCACTATGATTGTTTTTTTTTTTTTTGTTTTTTTTTTGAGATGCACATGATGCAAGTGCGGCACGCGTGCCATACGGAATGTAAGGTGATACGAATGAGACACGCACGCCTCATAAGATGCAAAAAAAAAAAAAAGATTTTGACAATTGGACTTATACGCTACGCGAAGCCGGTTTGTGTGCAAAACAATGCAATGTACTAACAAGTACAAGCGAGATGCGCAAGATAGCGCGAATGGATGCATGCAAAATGCAAGTGAGGTGCACAAAACAGTGCGACAATTTGAAATGCACAAAACAGTGCGATGGTTCGAAATGCACAAAACAGTGCGATGGTTTGAAATGCACAAAACAGTGCGACAATTCGAAATGCGATATACATGGGGCAACTTTTGGACCTCGTAAAAGTCAAAAGGATACGAAAAGGATACACCTTGCATGGGTTGGAGTGCTACGCACGGCAGATGCAGTCCGAAGTCAGAACGGAGGCCGGTTGACCATCGGAGGTACACTTTCTTGCACTTTCTTGAGCTATGAAGACCAAAAACTTCTCACATGGCCTAAACAAGGCTATGGGAACACCACCGGCTGGAAGGGGAGGCCACCGGCTGTCCATCGGCTGAAAAATAACTCCATCGGCACAAAAAAGTGCCGGCCGGCACAAAATATTGCCGACCGGCAAACAGTTGCTGAATCGGGGCAGTTTCGACTTTTCACTTCGGGTGTTTTAAAATAGGGTTCCAAAACCCTATTCCTCACTTTTCCACCGCCGAAAACTCTTGCCCTCTCTCTCTGGAGTGTTTCCCTCTCATTTTTCGCCCGTTTCTTCGCGTTCTACGCCCGTTTCGTCGTCGGATTCGCGATTTTCTTCACGTTTCGGACATTTTCAACCGATCACATTTTTGTTTCGGTGCCTCGTTTGGCATTCTCGCCTTTTCGGGGTTTGTTCCCCTTGTTTTCCTCTTCATTTCCGTGCCTTTTCACATTCCGGCCTTTCCGGCCATTCCCGACTCTCTCAGGAGTCGACTCTTCGGTTGACTCTTCGTATTCCGGCCCGGTTTTCTTTCCTCTGGCCATTTTCTCATCATTTCTGATATGGCGGATGATATTCCACGTGGCGGGACTCCCCCGGACCACGAGATGGATCCCGGGGTCGAGCTCCTACCGTTGAGCGAGCGCCCGTTCGACCCGGCGACCTACCGGCCGGCGATCCATGTTCTGCCCCCCGACGGCCTGCGTCAGTTCCGGAGCTTCGAGAGGCATGTGGCGCCTGAGCTACTACTGCGTGAGCCTACCTCCCACCTTTCATTCGGCACTTCCGAGGTAACTCTCTTTCTTCTGCTTTACTTTCCGCAATGTAGGATACAAAACTGTCATAGCTAGTTGTACTCTTTAGTTGCTGAAAACTAATATGCTGTAGACCGTAGTTGACTGTAAACATACATACAACTGATATCTGCTTGAGACTGACACATGCACACACACTGCACTAGCCCTGAATCACTCAAACACACTGCACTCACTGTATTTCGACTGCATACACACTGGCACCCAGTATTTGTCTGAATCTGTCAAATTTGCACACAATGCTATATCTGTTCTGAAACACCCAAACACGCTGACACAGCACACGTATTTCACTGCAAGCACATCGGCAACCGGTATTTGCCTGAATCTGTCAAACTTGCACACATGCTTTATCTGCTTTTTCAAAACTGCATTTTGAATGTTGTCTTGCAATTGTTATTTTCTGTTTGCAGGAGGGTTCCCATACCATTCGTGGGTATGGGAATACTGGTGCTCGGGAGTGGTACGGTGAGCTCCCTGATGCAGTCCGACGCATCGTGGATCGAGCGGGTTTCGGCGCCTTCTGCCGAGGACTCTCTAGGCTCTCCACTTGCAGGCCTCTCCTTGCCGCTCTGGCGGAGAGATGGTGGGACACCACCGATTCTTTTCACTTCTCTGCTGCAGGGGATATGACGATGACCCCTCATGATTTCTCGATGCTCACAGGCATCGGGGTGGGGGGTGATCCGATCCCTTTTGACATCGCGATGGATGAGTGGACCGCCGCTCAGGTCCATCTACTGGGGGAGGCGCCACCCCTAGCTCGCCCAGGTTTCGTTCGATACTCCTGGTTCGAGGTCCAGTTTCGGGTCCAGCCCGTGTTGGAGGAGGAGGCGGAGATGACCCCGGAGGACGTGGAGAGGTATGCTCGCGGCTTCCTCATGTTCCTGTTCGGGACGACCATCTTCGCCGATCGGGCGAACACCGTGCCTCTCTGTCTTCTCAGCGCACTGGTGGACGTCCGGGACATTTTGCACTATGATTGGGGCGGCGCCGCTCTGTCCACCCTCTACGGGTACATGAGCTCGGCTTCTCGCGGCAGCGGCCAGCTACTCGGAGGCTACTGGCGGGCTTGGGAGGTACACTTCTTCTCCGCTTTTTCATTTCTGTCTCGTACTTTCTGTACTCTGTACACTGCACACACTGTAGTCTGCTTTACAATTGCTGTATACTGTACACACGGCACACACATACATTCTGCTTTACACTGACTGCACACTGCTCACACTGTACACTGCACACAATACACTGCACAACACATGGCTCTGCCATTTCTGCTTTATTCTGCATTCTGCTTCAACTGATAAATGCACTGGTATTTACCTTGCAGTTGTGGGTTTACGCCTACTTTCCTAGGCTTGCTCCTGTGCCAGTTGCGGAGACTCCCCTGGCCGTCCCTTTCTCGAGTCGCTTCGACGGGAGATGCACCCGGCGACCACGGGAGACATTCGGCTTCTTCCGCCGATACTTCGACACCATTACCCCTGCCGAGGTATGTTTTACTTACAGTTCATTTAAGCTTCGTTTTTCCACTGTATATTTTCAAAACAGTAGATAACAAACTGTGTGTCACTTTCAGATCACATGGCGGCTGTGGGCTCCCTTGCCGGCGGCGATGCGGGATCGGTTCCCTGGTGCGGAGGAGACCTCGCGTTTCCGGATTTTGCTTGAGGGCCCGGTCTGTCGGGCTTGGTACCTGGGGGAGCGTTTTCTACGCCAGACCCTAGGGTTACCTGAGCAGATAGTCCCGGTTCACCCCCCTGCAGAGATGAGGGAGACCGAGGGGCTCACGACTGAGCAGATGGACGACTACACCATCGGCTGGGAGGAGGCCGGCTTCAGAGGTACCGGAGACTATCAGGAGTACGTGCGGACGTACCTGATGCGACCTTTGAGCGGCTGTCGAGCAGAGGGGGCCAGGCCTGTAGCATCGGCGGCTGGGGCTGGAGTGGGAGTTGGAGTAGGGGCTGCGAGGAGGGCCCGGGTCCGTGGTAGGGGCGGAGCGCAGGGAGGACGGGGAGCTGGCTGGCCTGCCCTGCCCGCTGTACTGACTTTCCAGGGGCAGGGTGGGTCGACCTATCAGATCCCCTTCGCCCCTCCACCGGCTGGTCACGAGTTCATCGACGTCCCCGACTTACCTCCGGTATGTATTACTGTATTTTTGTACAGTTATTCATTTCAGTTTACTTGATATTCCACAGAATATTGATGCATTTGATACTTTTGCAGGCTTCTTCTGGGTACACCCGTCAGTCGTTGGCGATGAATGCCTCGATGATGGGGATGCTTCAGCGGACTTTTGATCTCCTAGCCTTCTACAGCATACCGGTATGTCCTTCTGACACTGGCCTCAAACCATTCATATACTGATTCGCATAATCTGATGCACGGCACAACACCTGATACGCTGATCTCACAGTATCTGAACACTGCATACACTGCATTCTGCACCGTACTCTGTACTGATAAACTGCTCACGACATTCTCATACTGTACTCATATACTGCATTCTGCACTGTTAAACTGCTCACGGCATTCATACACTATACTCGGCATTGCATTCTGCACTGATAGACTGCTCACGGCATTCTCACACTGTACTCATACACTGTATTCTGCACTGATAAACTGTCTACAGTATACTGATGCATTTCCCTTTTGTCTACTTTTTCAGCCTCCTTTCCAGATTCCCATGGCAGGAGGTGCTCCAGCTGGGCCTTCTGTCCCTGCCCGGGGGAGAGATGAGGAGGGCCGGATATTTCCCCGTACCAGGGGAGGGCGTACTCATGTCGGGAGTAGCTCGCGAGCTCCAGTCCCGGACGATGATGATGACGAGGAGTCAGAGGCGGAGGCAGAGGCGGAGTCCGAGTCATCAGAGGAGGAGACTGGAGGTGGTTCTAGCTCGGGCTCTGATGACGACGCTGATGATGCTCCTGGACCCTCGTCCAGGAAGAGGACTAGGACGGACTGACGGCCCCCCGAAGTGCTTGACATGGATGCAGATTTTTGCTAACTTCTTCTTTTTGTACTTTTCCTCTTTTCTTTGGTAGTTAGATTACCTTATACTGCCGCAGGCAGATTTTTGTTTCCAAAACTTGTACATTTGAAAAGATAATGAAATGAAACGGACTTTTTATCTAAAAAAGTGTTTACACTTACACATCTCATGCATTGCATCGCATCTCATCATGTCACACCTCAATGTAAATGAAATTGATTGGTTATCTGAAAATTGAACACTCGCACTGTAATAATCA
Organism: Camellia sinensis; assembly: GCF_055761805.1. Taxonomy (NCBI): domain Eukaryota; kingdom Viridiplantae; phylum Streptophyta; class Magnoliopsida; order Ericales; family Theaceae; genus Camellia; species Camellia sinensis. The sequence continues at coordinate 109,120,912 of NC_138962.1, forward strand.
GATAATTAAACAGCCAACAGCAAAATAACCCAAGCAACCCACTGCCTGATTCTTGGACACACAGCCCTTACTCTGTTGGGGATTAATCTGCATACAGCCCATAACACAGCATTCGATTCATTCTGCACACGGCAAATTCTGAACAAACAGGCCAATCTAACAGGACGGACCTCAAAGATGGAACCGGTTGGAGTCGAAACACGTTCAAATGTAGAGAATGGCACAGCATTCTGAGCGTAAATGATTTTTGAAATCGAATGAGGGTTTTTCAAATCGGGATATCGAGCCTACAATTGAACACAGCAGGGAGGACTCAAATATAAAGGTACACGACCTAACACAACGAGACACGCTCGGGAAAGACCTAAAACAAAGGTTGAGGTAAACAAAACCAAAGACACGACATACAGACGCGCTGACGAAGACGGGGGACCGCGGATCACGAAGAGCCAGTTTCTCTAGGCATTGTTTCCCACCCTTTCTGATTTGTGATTCTTACATCACTCGACTCTCAAGCTCAGATTTTCTCTCAAAACCCTTTTTCTCACTTTTCTCTCAACTTACACCTCTCTATTCTTCATTCTCTCATTTTTCATCCCTCCCCGGGGTGATTGATGGATAAATAGAACGGTGTGGGTTCATGCTCAACACTGTTAGCTCACGGCCATTTCTTCTGGTGGGCAGAGTGCTCTCCTGGCAAGTACGTCGATGACGGGGGAAAGATAGAACGCCTGGCTCAACTGTGCCCCTAGTTCATCATTTTAACCATTCTTTGTTTTTGCTTTCTACTAAAACAATTTTGATCAAAATGAGAGTCGAATTAACGTACTTGTTCGATTTTTTTTTTTTTGATTTGAAAAGCATGCAAGTCAGGCTGCAAGCACTGAAAATTTTCCTTTTTTGGGTCCAAGACAATGGTCCAGTTTTGGAAAATGGGATAGTTTTCGAGAAAATAGCCAACCTCAGTAAAAATTTTCAAAAACTATTTTTCAAACGGCTGATGCTCGACAAGCATGGAGCTTACACTTCGAGATGCGCAACCTCGGATCGGAGGCAATGGAAAATTGCCCCTGGTTTGAAGGGGGTGGGAGGCAACGGAAAGTTACCCCTGGTTTGAATGGCGTCTCACGACGGCTCGTGGCAACGGAAAGTTGCCCCTTGTTTGGGATGGTGCCGCAGCAATCTGTAAACAGTCTTCATTGGCAGTGGTCGAACTCTCAGACACAGCGATGACGAAGACGGTCACAACACATATATGGACACAATCACCTTGAAGGGTGTCGGCCACTGGACTTTGGGATGAAATCGAAACCATTGCATGGACTGAGACGCTATGAAAGCGTTGGGGGCTGGACTTCATGATGAAGTTGCCTACGTATCCCAAACATGGGAATCAAGCCTCACGTAGTTCCGGTTAAGGTACACTCGGGTATTTTAACCTTCACTTTGTTTGGCTCTCACTTTTGCCAAGGCGCCCAATGCGGGTTTTCGACCTTGCGAGCTTCTTTTCATTTTCTAATTCTTCTTTTTCATTTCTTTTTCTTTTTCATTTTTTTTTCTTTTCTTTTTTTCTTTTCTTGTACTTTTCTCTTGCTCTAACTTTTGCCTGGGTCGCCCTTCCGGGTTTTCGGCCCAGCGAGCCTCTCAAAGGGTAAAAAGTGTAGCAAGTCCATGCCAAATGGTTTTTTGAAGTTGAAGCCTCTCTGTGTCTAGGAGAACGGCTGTTGCACTGATTTGCAGAGAATCCATCCCGGTTACTCCACGAGCTTCTTCCGGTGAGATTCGCTCCTTCTGATTTGGCTTTTGGTGGCTCTTGCTCGAGGGCTACTTCAAAACTGGCCACACGGGCCTTTCATGGCGTTTGTCCGTTGAACTTTCTGAACGTTCTGAACGGGTTCAAAGTCGGAAAACAAATAGGTTGAATCTTGAGGCTGAGAGCGATCCTAGGCTGCGCGACCTCAAGAGGGATTCCACACAAGTCTTCACAGGGCTGCGTAAAACATTTGCTTTTGAAAGTTTTTAAGAAAGCGACAAATAGCTCGCGCCGAAGATAGTGTGGAGCCAATCTGGATCAGGCCAGGATCCTTCTCAGTACTCACGCCGACAAGCATGATCTCACTCATTAAAAGGCTTAGCACGCCTCTCTTTCTCTCAAAATGATCAAAATTTGCAAAACCCGAGGAATTCCTTCCTCTTCGTTTTCATCACCGCAGTGTTCAAAAAGTTCATTTTTTGGAAAACTTAGGTTAATGCAATGAGTTTGGCGCGCAGGAGAGCAGGCGAGATGTACTGTTAGCCCGATCCAATTCTCTGGCCCTTATGCTGAAAGCAAGCATGAAGTTTGAGATAGCAACAGCTGTTTCATTCGGCTTTGTTGGTACAACTGGCCCCTCGGCAGAAACAGACTCAAAACAAAAACAGATAATTACAAAACAAAACGGTGTTCGGGACAACAACCCCAGAATCACCTGGTATTATATACAACGGGGACTGACTCGATACAACCAGACAGACCCTTAAGCAAAAAAGACTGACTCAAGACAAAGAGACAGACTCAAAACAAAAGACTGACTCGATATCCAAGCCAGGATTTACAAAACTCGGTTTCACCGATGCTCAAAAATGCGTGCCAGACGCTTCATCCAAAATATACCAAATGTTGCCCGCAGGCGGTCCACTTCACATACTCGCAGTATCTGAGCCCTCGAAATCCAACAACTGGGTGGTAACGGACTTGGCTGAGGTGGGTGGAAGGATAACCTTGTTGTCGATCAAATCCTGCACTTCATGACGAAGGCGGGAACAACCATCGGTACTGTGACCGGACTGTTGGTGGTACGCGCAGTACAAGGTAGCATCATGCGTGGGAGGGAGATTCTTCGGGAGTGGCCGAGGCTCCAAAGGCTTAAGATGTCCATTCTTCGCCAATATTAGCAATGCCCTAGACAAAGGCATGTGGAGGTCGTGAAAGACCCTGCGCCCTCGGGGCAGGTACTTTGAAGTTTGAGGATTCTTGCCAGATGCGCTGGCGAAAGGGTCGGCTGGCATTGCCTTGGCTTTTTGACCCTTTCCCGGTGCAGGGTTGGGAACGACAGGAATTGTCTGGGCATGACGGGGCCCATCCCGATTTTCTACCTGGCTTGAACTGCCTTTGATCGGAGCGGGGAAAGCATCATCCACAGCTTTGATCACGATCGTAGATGTTTGTTGCTTGTTCATCCCTCTAGCTTTCAGAGCCTCGACTGCCCACAGCAGTTGTTCAATAGGATCGGCGTCTATCTTTGCCTTGTCCTTTCCTCTAGCCTCAGCCTGATCAAGGGTCTAGGTCGGTGCTGGCATGTCGCGGCTGTAGCTGGAAGCCACCTCTGGCTGGCTGAGCTCTATCACAATCCGCCCCAGTAGCGGGGGCTCTTGTGGTATGAAATTCCCGGCATATGGCGCCACTGGCGGTGAAGCCGACATTCCATAGGCCAGATCGGCCACGGACCTCTGGAGGTCCCTTATCATTCCCATCAATTCAAAAGTGGTGGGCTCACGAGCCTGATATAACTGGGGAGCCTAGACCGGGTGCACAACGGGCGACCTGGGTGGGTGTGACATACTGATGCTGGCCTCACTCTGCGGAGCGGTCCCTTGCTCCAATGCAGCCGTCATAACCACAACTTCTTCTGAATTTTGTGCCGCCATAAATCCTGCCTCGGCAAGGGGAGACACTGGCTATTCTGTATCAACTCTGCCACTCTCTAAACTGAAAGGAAAAACAGGCAGCATTTCAGTCCAAACTGATCAAACACGGGCGTAGCCAAACAACTGTACCCTACTGCTGATCACTGTTCCCAAATTTCTGTTCCCAAAATACTGAATCTGATACCCGCGGATAACTGATTCCTGATAACTGATTCTCAACAATACTGATTCTGGTGCCTTCGGGCCCGATACTCAAACTCGCAAATTGGTATATGCGTTCCTGTAGAGATATACTCTAAAAGCACATAGCAAGTAAGAGAGAGCCAAAACACCCCTATGTTGGGGTAGGGTTTCCCTGTCCTATTTTGTCAGGAGCTAGGGTTTCACTACGCACACAGCGGTTCTCAAACAACCTAATCATCGGGTAAGCAACCTGTCCTAACTTGGAATGGTCACTATGGATTCCGAATATGCACTAGGTCGAATGGTCAAAAGGGGTGCCCCGGTAAACCGGGGTTTATGTTCCCATGCTGTCAGAGCCCATAACCGGTCAGCCTTATGGACATGCCTTGACAAGACAAGCCTCTGGCAAACCGTTCAGGAATGGCAGATGGCAAACACTATGTTCCTAGGCGCACCAATGCAATGCAAAGAAACACATAAGCGAAATCAAAACAGGATATCATGAGTTCGAGTCAAGCTCTCTAAACTCCCCAGCAGAGTCGCCAGAAACTGTAGACGCGCCCGCGGAGGGGAGCCCCGCTGCTACAGTTCGGACTCGCGATTTTGTATCACGGTTCTTAATCTGAACCAAAGAGTCCAAATCTGGCAAATCGTTTTGAGAAACAGATTTTTGAAAAAGTAGTGCCAAACATGGACTGCTTTGCCAGATACAGAGTCGCCACCTAAATATTTTTAAAATGGGGAAATTTAGGAAACCCTGACTCGGTGCCGAAGGCCACATGTCCGTCTCACCGGAGTTGTCTCGGCTCGGGAGCTTGGGTATGATCGGGGAAGGTCAGCTATGAGCACCCCCTTTTGCCCGGTCCGAAGACCGCCCGCGAGGGGGGGACCCCGCTGCTACAGTTCGGACTCGCGATTTTTGTTGTCGCGGTTCTTAATCTGAACCAAAGAGTCCAAATCTGGCAAATCGTTTTGAGAAAACAGATTTTTGAAAAAGTAGTGCCAAACATGGACTGCTTTGCCAGATACAGAGTCGCCACCTAAATATTTTTAAAATGGGGAAATTTAGGAAACCCTGACTCGGTGCCAAAGGCCACATGTCCGTCATCACCGGAGTTGTCTCGGCTCGGGAGCTTGGGTACGATCGGGGAAGGTCAGCTATGAGCACCCCCTTTCGCCCGGTCCGAAGACCGGCCTCTACTAACCATGATATCCGATCTTGAAAACGTTATGTGTTCTTATTCCATTTATTAGCCTAGAATTACTATGTTATGCACGCAGCAAACAAGTATAGACTAGATTGCCTAATTTGGAAATAAGCATTGCATATCCGTTTGTTTTGGAAAATGTTTTGGATTTGCTACTCGCGAGTAGGCTAAAACACGGATTTCAATGAGTTTTTCCAACTCAAACAATCCAACCTTCACCCACAGGCATTCAAAACAGTTTATCTCACATAAGCATTTAGCCGCATGGCAAGCATACTGTCATGTTAACATTCACACACATGCGAGATGCTAAAGCGAAAATACTTACATTGTACTCCGTGCCAAAACAGTAAACTAGTTAGCAAAACATGCGTGTCCTAGTTCATGTTAAATTGCCAAATGCAACACATACAGGATGCAATTAGATAGGCTCGGCTAATCTAAGCATGGCATATGAAATGCGATCAACTATCACATATTCAATTTTTGAATTGAAGTACAAATGCAGTTAGCGTGATGTACCGAGCCTAATGCATGCAATACGAATGCATGAATGCACGCATGCATAGCATAAGGTATGCTAAATTAAACGTGCCCTAATCTACCATCGTAAGCAGGTAAATAAAAGGGAAGAAAGACGTGAGGTTGGAAGACATACACACACTCACGCACACTTATTACAGATTTGCCCTCACTCGGAGGGACCAAATAAATATTACAAATTAATTAACTACGCAAGCTAATTAATAATTACAAATTAATTAATTTAATTAACAAATTAAATTAAACTAAGAAAACAGATAAACCGCCTCGGGAAACGCGCCGCCATGCATAGGCTGCCTCTGTTTTCCTTCCTTCACTCTTTTGGAGGCTGTCAAAACCTCAGGACTGCATCCCTGGACACTGGGGAGTGCCACCGGCTGAGTGGAATTACCACCGGCAATGGTGTGTGGCCATCGGCACAAAATGAAGCTGTCGGCAGAGGAATTGTTGCCGGTCAGCACATTACACTGCCGGTCGGCAGAGTGTACCTGCAGAATCTGCAAATGACAGCAACAGAGGGCAAGGCAAAGCATGGCAGTACAATTCAAGGCATATATGCACCAACCATGTCCCTTATCATGATAATGACTCAAAGGGGCATGTGCCTCGATTCTCGGACCACCAATCACGCATTTCCATGCATGATGGCCCAAAGAACCAAGTATGCAACTTTGATTTCAAATGAAATGCAAACCAAATCAAACCAAAGTCCTAATCCCTATCACCAAATCAAGGGGCAAGGAATGCATGCAAAATGCAATGCAACCTAAGCATACAAGCTAAGGATGCAACATGGCATGGCAACTAACTTATGCAAGCATACAAGCATACATATGGCAATGCAAATGGGTGCAAAGATGGACTTAAACATGAATTAGGCAACTCTAAATAGGCCTAAAACAGTAGCCAAAATGCTATAATGATGGACCAAATACATATGCACACATACACATGTTGAAAGGCCAACACTTGGGCACAAGTTGAACAACCCTCAAACACATTTGAAAAGGGGGAACATGGACTAATTAGCATGCAACATGAGCTCTAAAAATGCATGTTAGGATGGTGCCAAACCAAGCAACAAAATCAAGCCAAACATGCAACAAATAGTCCAAGTGTTCAAAGCAAACCAATGGGGCATTGAACTACACTTAGTAAGACCAAACATGGCATGGACTAAATGACTAAAAACAGAGTTTTAGCACACAACATAAGGCCCAAAAGACCACTTAGATGGCATCTAAATGGCTCAAAACAAAGGCATGCACAAATGGTCAAAACAAGGAGCATTGCTACACAAGCTTCCACCTAAACATGAATTAGGCAACTCTAAATAGGCCTAAAACAGTAGCCATAATGCTATAATGAAGGACCAAATATACATGCACACATGCACCTAATTGAAGGCCAACACTTAAGCACAAATTGCACGACCCTCAAACACATTTGAAAGGGAGAATCATGAACTAATTAACATGCAACATAAGCATTGAAATCATGCTAAAACATGGTGCCAAACCAAGCAATACATCAAGCCAAATATACGATAAACAGCCCAAGTGTTCAAAACAAACCAATGGGGCATTGAACTACACTTAGTAAGACCAAACATGGCATAAACTCAATGACCAAAAACAGAGTTTTGGGACATTAATACAAGGCCTAAGGACCACTTAGATGGCATCCAAATGACTCAAAAAACAAAGGCATGCATAATGGTCAAAACATGGAGCATTGCTACACAAGCTTCCAAAGCATTAAAGAGGCATGCAAGGCAATCAAACAAGCATGGAAATGGGACTGAAATAACATGTGGGGGGAACCCAAATCACCAAATCGATGCAAAGATGTCATGCTACACATGCACATACTCAAGGCCAACAAGCCCAAATACAAAGGAGCTATATCAAGCATGCCAAAATCAACCCAAACAACCTAGGACAGACCTAGAACATGGCAAAACATGCACAAAATCTTCACAAGACTAAGCCTAAAACATGCTCCCACAAAGGCTAACAACCTAAGACATGTTAAGGCATAACAAGGCATTACAAGGCAACTATGCTAAGCATGCATGGAGTACCAAAACCAACTTAAAATCATGTTATATTATGGATATATAAGCATGAAAAATAGCCTAAACATGCTCAACACACACTCAAGCATAATGCTCTCTCAAGAGGCCAAAACATGCCCTTTTTAAGGACAACAAGGAGACGGGGTGGCCCTCTCCTTCTTGGGACTTCAAGGCATCGTCTTCACCACTGAAATCCCTCAAGATTTCAGTGGTGAAGAGACCCCAACACCGAAATCCCGGAGCTAGCACAAAAAGGCACAAAATGAGGCCTTTCAAGGCCTAAGGGGGGTCAACCACCCTCAAACAATAAAACACTCTTAATAAACAATAAAGAGGGCCTAAAAATAGAACTTTTTTATGTTATACAATAAGCACAAAAAAAGCTCTAAGATAGGTAGAAAATCAATGCAAAAATGGGGAATATAGGTGTAAGTTTCTTACCCTTGATGACCCCTTCACAAATGGTGCTCCAATGGCCTTCCTTAGCTTGAATCCAACACCAAAACTTCAAAACCAGTCCCTTAGAACCTCAGTTCCAAGAGGAAGGTGAAACACTAGGTGTTTGTGTGCAATAGTAAGACACAAAACACCTAGAGCACAAAAGAGAGGGAAAGAGATATAGGAATTGTATCTAACTCAAACCCTAAAATCAGAGCTTAACAATGGCTGTTTTTGCTCTCAAAATATCTAAACTCTCTCTCTAACCTCAGCCAAGAGCTCTCCCTCTCTCTATATGGCACTTCTTGTCTTGTAAAGCTTACAAGACAAGCTTCATAAGAGGGAGATCCTTTCATACACGTGTATGGAGGGGAGCAAAAGCAAGACAGCTGTCTTAAAATATCTGCAAAAGCAGATGCACAGTAATCGGCCGGCCAAAAATGCCATCTTGGCCAAAAAGAGTGCCGGCCGGCACTAAAAAGTGCTGACCGACAACAAATAGTGCCGGCCGGCAATATACATTGCCGGTGGTAGCAAAAACCAGCCGGTGGCCTCTAGCCACTGCCGGTGATGGGTGGGGATGGTCCACAAGCCCTACCCTGCCCTTCCAAGGCAAAACACAAGTGTTTGGTGCAAAACCAGACACTAAACGGTCGAGTTCGGAGATCCTAAGGCAAGGCACGCGAGCCGAGGCCTCCGGGAACTCCAAACGAACACAAACATGGATAATCACCGAGTGTTCAAATGGTGACGTCCAAGTCTTGAGGACGGTCAAAAATGGGGTGTCTACAGAGTTCCTCTATTTCTGCTTAATACAATTTTTTTTCAAAATTATAAATGCGATGCTTTCCTTAAACAACATGTTGAACCTAGATTTAGGCTTGAAAAAATTGCAATACTATTACAATCTCTATCAATCCTCTTCGGGGCCATCCTTTCTTGCATCCAAACACCGAGATCGGGGTCGGTCTCTTGTTGGGGTGCTTCATAGAACTTGCACAGTAGAAACTAAAGATGTAGTTATGGTTTTAGGGGACTGGGAATTTACTTCTTTTTTTTTTTTGTCGATGGTGTCGCTACTATGCCCTGAGTGTTGGGTGCAGGTGAGCATTGCTCCAAAGAGTCTTATGATCCATTTTTTCTTAGTTGTGTCTGTCATACTAATTACGATTTTCCTTTGTGCTTGCAGATCATCGCTCGACAAATACTGATCAATATAATGAGTCGTGGGGTGTGAATTTGTAAGCTCTTCAAACTGTTTGGCGGTGCACCGTAGCTGCTTCTCGATCAGTCGAAGTGTTAATAGATTAGTTCCTTCCTCGAGTAGTTGTTATTCCATTGCCCCCTTCTGCCCCTATAGCCTTGCTGTGGAGGCACCCGAGGAGCCTTAGTAGGAAGGATCAGTGCTATATCTCGTCTTAGAAGTAGTCGATCAGCAAGGTGAGGGTAGTTAGGAACAAGCAGCCATTCTTGTATTGACGGAGTCATCAAGAGTCGTCGACACCAGAGATAACAAGAAGACATTGGCTGACAAGGTAATTGGAGGCGGCATTAAGAACCAATGAGAAGATGGGTGGGCTTGGGATACACAAATCGGCAAAACATTTTCCAGGTGGGGCACCTTCTGCACCACGTCGCTCGCGTATCCAAGCAAGTGAAGAGCAAACAAAGGACGCAGAAAAGGGTCCTATTGAGTATGTGTTTCAACCGATGATAGGAGATCGGTCTCTGAACATTTTTTTAGATGCCAGGGTTATGCTAGCCATGGTGCAAGGCATGCGCATTCAGGAAGACATTCACCGTTTAGAGGGATAGTCCAATCGGCAAATTCTGGGTCATAGAATTCAGAACCTAGTCATGGTAAGATAATTCTCCAACTCTTTGAGCAAAAGTCATAATCATGTTTTGTTTTCAATTGTAAAAAAGTTTGTTGATATAGGCGGTGAACTAGTTATGAAGGCAGGAATCAGATTGATTAGAGAGAGGGAGCGTCAACATGAAGAGAGACGCAAAATGGAAGAAGATAGAAGATTAATCACCTATGAAAGAAAATAGATGGCGCCCGAAAAGAATTTCCTCTGAGAGGACCTTGCTCGGGCCGATAGTAGGATTGTGGTAGCGAAATCAGGTCAAATGTCTACTGAAGGGAACTTCGAAGCTACTACCTGCTAACTCGATAAGCTTAAGGTAGACCATGAGGCCTTGAAATCTGCTATGGAAGCAATGAAGGCCTGACGAGATATAGAGTTGAAGACAAATACTGAAGCTACATAGAATGAAGCTAATGCCGTCTATCTTGAACAAATAAACAAGTTAAAAAGCTTCTTTAGGGAGGGATGGAGGGCTGTAATGAAGAAAGTTGGAGTTGTAGAATCATTCGTTTTCTACTCCTAAGTACCCTTACCAAACCCTGATGTCCTTATTCTGGTCAAACTGGATAGTTTTTAAAGACTTTGCTAGATCTAGGTCTCTTTTTGTCATTTTTTGGTTTTTGGTCGATCATTTGTTTTTTTAATGTGAAGTGCCGATTGCACACGTGGTATAGTTTTGACAGTAATGAAAAATAAGATCTTTTAAGTAGAATAACCTTGCATTTATTCATTACGCTTATTGTTCAAGCATTATTACATTGCGGTTACAAGGTTGATGATAATATTTCCTTAAATGCATCGCGTTCCAAGGTATAGGGAGTACATTTCCCCATTGGTCAGCGATTTTATATCCCCCTTCCCCAACCAGATCTGTGACTTGATATGGTCCATCCCAATGTGGCCCAAGTTTCCCATTGGTCGCCTTGTAGTCACTTGGTAGGACCTTTTTTAGGACCAACTTGCCGATCATATACCGCTGATGTTTTACTCGCTTATTGTAGGCCCAAGCTAGTTCTTGTTGGTATTTTGCTAATCAAAAGGAGGCCTTTTCATGTTTTTCCTCAGTTAGGTCAAGTTCCTTCAAAATCAGACTTTCATTTATGTCATTCTACACTAAGTTAGCTCTTCTTGTGGAAAATCCAATTTCCAATGGAATGACAGTTTCTATTCCAAATGTGAGAGAGAATGGGGTTTCTCAAGTTGCTCACCTAGGAGTAGTTTGATAGGACCAAAGGATCATTGGGAGCTCTTTGGCCTATTTTCCTTTTGTAACGCCCTCAAAATAATACATATAAACCCAACATTCTTGACATGCAAAGACATTAGAGAACGAAGCATATTTCTATTTATCAGAGTATTAAGTACAAAAGTATTACATGTTGACAACAAAAGTAAATGCCCTATGGGCTTACAACTTTCCAAGTCAACACTTGGGTTCAACAAAAGAAGAGTCCTAACTCTTTATACAAAATAAGCTCTTGGCTTGATTTACATGTAATACATAAAGAAAACAACAAAAAGGTCTTCCAGCCTCTAAGCCTCCTGGCTACATCCTTGGAGGTGGCATATCACCTGAACCTGAAAATGATGTCCCATATAGGGTGAGCCAAAGTCCAGTACAGATATACTAAACCAATTATGAGTAATAACTAAAACATTAGCATTTGATAAATGATTAACACTTGTAAATCAACTTACAACACATTCCAGTTCCAGGACAATTACGTCTGTGTTTCATTCCACTTGCCTTTACTTATCCAATTTACATTCATAAACCTGGCTCAATATCTAGCCAAACAATTTCATGAGACTACAACTCATATTAAGACACTTCCATTATTCACAATTCACATGAGACTACAACTCATATTAAAACACCTCCATACTCCAATTATCTACGTTATGCAAACGTAATCAAGATTTCGGGACTTTTACCCTGGACACTCCGGCCAACTTAGTTATCAATGGAGTCCATCCCCTATCTCCTCTCAAACAGGTTTGAGAGTCCATCCCCTATCTCCTCTCAAACCATGGAGTACATCCCCTATCTCCTCCCAAACAATATACATATACAATGTATTTAAACACTCATCATATATAATGATCAATCAATACACATATTCGATGTATTATTCCAACCGTCATATTCAATGACATATTCTAGGTGATTTGTTTCAGTTTTCCCTAATCAACATACAGTGTCTACAACAATCAAGACTATTTTCCATCGATAGCCCCAAGCAGTTATCTCTAAACAGATAATAAATTTATCAAACAGATAAAATATCAACATTTCCATAGGTGAGTGATTAACTAATCCAACTACACCGTTCAATCCCATAATTTCCCAATTTCTTGATTTTTAACTCAATTTCACATTCTCATAACTTTTCCAAATTAATTATACAAATTAATTAATCACATTAATTTAGGGCTTTTCTCGCTTTTTCCCAAACTTTGGCCCCAAGGCTCATTTTCATCAATTCAACAACAATAGTTCCATTTTCCAAGGACTCACATACACATGGAGTTTTTAAAACACAAAACCCTTTTTTATATAATTTCAATACAAACCCTAACTTTCCCAAAATTACCAAACAACACCATCTACCCAAAATACCCAACATTTATGTCAAAACTCATAGAGAGGAGTAGGTTATCCCTACCTCAAAATTAGAAGCCCAAAGGAGTTGATGAAGAAAACTCAAAGTGCTCCAAATCTACGATTTTTCAAATTAAAGTGAAGCCCACGCCACCCTCTATCTTTCTTACAAAGAGATATGGGTAGAAATATTCTAGAAGTAGATGAAATCTTAGAGAGAAGGTATATAGAGAGAGAAAGAGCAGCTGATCTAGGGTTTGTGTAAAAGAGAGGATGAAAAACTGAGAAAGAAGCTACTACTGCGAACTGATATATTTGAGGCTCGCTCGAGCGTAGAAAGCCTCACTCGAGCCAACAACACGAAGCTTCAAGTCTGTAACCCAGAAGCACGCTCGAACGAAGAAAAGCTCGCTAGAGCGACGAAACCCAAAACATACAGCTCGCTCGCTCGAGCGAAGGAAAGCTCGCTCGAGCCAAGAAACACAACATTCAGGTCCAAAGCTAGACGCAGACGCATGCTCGAGCGAAGAGACACACCAGACCAATCTCGCTCAAGCAAAGAAAAGCTCGCTCGAGCCAAGGCTGCGTCTGAAAAGAAAACCTGAAGATCCACAATACTCACTCGAGTGTACAAACCCTCGCTTGAGCGAAGAAGCAAAGATACAAGTCTCGCTCGAGCAACAAAGTCCTGGCTAGAGTGAAGAGACCAAAAACTGGACAGCAACCATTTGCTTCTAATCACAACCAACCTGTTTCAAACCTGCTCAACACATCCTAAAACTCAAATACAAAGAATTTAAAGGATGGAAAGAGACATATACAACAATACTCAACCATGAAACCCAAGTCCAGAATACTGTACATAAAGGGGAAAACCCGGGATTGCTATACCTTTGGATGCTTTCAATCGTTTCTTAATTCCATTCAAAACGGTTTTGTTTGAAGCTTCCACTTACCCATTGCTTTAGGGGTAAGTCGGTATGGAGTAGTAAGCTTTAATCCCATATTGGTCACATAATTCCTTGTATAACCCATAATCAAATTATGTGTCATTGTTAGATACGAGCGCTCTTGGAATGTTGTACCTGGTGATTATGTTACGCCACACAAATCTCTTGTTATCCTCGTCCCTGGTATTGACCAATGGTTCTTCCTTTATCCATTTCATGAAATGATATGTGGCTATGGTTAGACACTTCATGTTGTCTGGCGCTCTAGGCATAGACTCGACCATATCCAGCCCCCATTGTGCAAATGGCCAAATATTCGTAATTGGGTTGAGCTCTTTGATGGTTGCCGCACGATTGGCGCATATCTTTGACACGCCAAGAATTGTTGGACAAATTATTTGGCATCTTTCTGCATGTAAGGCCACCAATACCCCTGGGTAAATGCCTGATGTGCCAATGATCTGCCTCCTGTATAAACTCCGCATGATCCTTCATGAATTTCTTCCAATACGCTTGTTACCTCATTTGGGTGGACACACCTAAGGTAGGGATCGGAATATAACCTCCTAAACAACTGGTTTGAGTCATTCATCTAGAAATGCATAGCTTGAAGTTGAATTCGATGTGCTTCCTTTTTGTCGGCTGATAGTATCCCGTTGGACAAATAACAGATGAGAGGGGTCATCTAATTTTCGCCGAATTGGATGTGTAACACATCCCCTACCATAATGTTGGAGGCAACAATGGTACCAACTTCAATTCTTTGACTCTTCATTTGATCAATTGTCGTGGCTAAGTTGGCCAAGCGGACATGACTGTTCTGATCTCGTCCTATTTTGTTGAATCACTAATGAAGAAAATTGCTCTGCCACTTTCTTGGGTGCAGCCAAGTATTTCATCATTCTTTCATCCCAGCCTGCATATTCTCTGTTCAGTTGCTTGGCGGCCAATTGTGAGTCACATTGAACGCTTATGGAGTCTACTCATGACATTTTTGCAGCTGTGAGCCCGTTAATGAGAGCCTCATACTCACACTCATTGTTGGTGACCGAGAAATCTAGTCGATCTAAAAATTCCAGTGCCTTTTCATCAAGCATGGTTAGTACAAATCCTATTCTCGTGCCCTTATTGTTGGAGGCCCCATCGTAGTGCATAGTCCATGATACCCTTGATTGATGTCTGTCCCCTATTCTAGTTCCTTCTTTTAGGGAGAGCTCTGCCATAAAGTCTGACAGGACTTGCCCTGTGGTTTGAATTGGATGTAGTACTACGCAAGCTCGATAGCTCATTTGGAAATTCTTCCTGATGAATCCAGCTTTTGGAGGACCCGTTTAAGTAGGTGTTCAAAATAAACAATGATAAGGTGGGCCAAGAAATAATGTCGTAATTTCCCAGATGTGATGACAAGTGCCAAAACAAGTTCTTCTAGAGGTAAATACCTAATTCCTGTATCAAGCAATGTTTTGCTTGTGTAAAAGATTGTGAATTGTCCATTTGAGGATTCCTTGATGAGTGTCGAGCCTTATAGCGTGATCAGATACTGCTAGGCGCACATACAATTTCTCTCATGTCTCAGGGCTAGTGAGCAGGGGTGGTTTGGCCAAGTAGGCTTTCAATTCTTATGATGCATGATTGCATTCTAGAGTCCATTCAAACTGAGATTTCTTTTTTTGTTAATTGGAAGTATGGTTAACAATGGTCTGAAGATCGACTAATGAATATGTTGAGCGCCGCTGTTATTCCAGTGAGTGTCTAGATCCCTTTTATTGATGTGGGAGCTGTCAAATTGAACAATGCTTGGATTTGTTCAGGATTTGCTTCTATTCCTCGTTAAGTGACGATGTACTCAAGGAACTTCTTAGATCCATCCCCAAAGGCATACTTCATCGCGTTGAGCTTCATCTTCAAAATACCTCCTGGAGATCAGTTGGATGATTCTTAGCTTCTTAGGACTTAATTACTATATCATCAATATAGACCTCGAGATTTTGACTGATTTTTTTGTTGAACATCTTTGTAACCAGTCATTACTATGTAGCCCATACATTCTTTAATTCGAATGGCATCACCATGTAACAAAATAACCCTACTAGGGTGATGAAGGATGTTTTCTCTTAATCATCCGGATGCATAGCTATTTGGTGGTATCCTCTGTATGAGTTTAGGAAGCTCATTGTCTCGTGCATAGATGTTTTATCTATCAATTGGTCAAATTTAGATAGAGAAAAACTATCATTGGGGCATGCTTTATTCAAATCGGTGAAATCCACACAAACTCTTTATTTTTCATTCTTTTTCTTTACGATAACGATGTTCGACAGCCACTTCAGGTATTGCACTTTGCAAATGGCATTGGCTTCGAGCAATTTCTTGACCTCTTTTTTTATAACTTCCATGTGCTATGACGTCGACCTTTTCCTTTTTTGTATCACCGTCCTCGAGCTTGGGGCACAACACCCTTGGGTTGATTCCCTCCATCTCGTATGGGGTCCATGTGAAAACGTCTTTGAACCGAAGTAAGAAGTGGATCAATTGCTTTTTTACTTCTGAGGTGAGATCCTTTCCTATGAGAAAGAACTTTTCCTTGTTTGCGGGGTCTATCAACACTTTTTCTAATTCTTTCACGCTTTTAGCACTAGGCTCGGTGCCAACCTTTTCTTCTTTTGACTCATGTGATCGGACTTCTTGAATTATCTATTTTTGTGATGGACACAGCCATGCATTGCTTTGTCGTTGCCTGATTCCCCCTTATTTCTCCTATGCTACCCCCTTCTGGGAAGCGTATGAACTTGTGGAATGTACATAGGACAACCCTCATTTTATGGATCCATGTCCTTCCCATTATGGCGTTGTACGGGGAAGACACATTTACTACCTAAAATTCAACTTGTTGTACTTTCGCTCCTGCCTTTACTGGTAAGAAGATTTTTCCCAAGGAAAAAACTGGACTGGAATTAAAACCATAGAGTGGTGAATCCACTGGAAGTAGGGCGTCAAGTGATAGTCCCAACTTCTTGAAAATTTCATAGTACATGACTTCCGAAGAACTTCCTTGATCTATCAATATCTTTTTAATTGTGAATTCCTCGATTTGCAAGGTTACTACGAGAGTATCACTGCGGGAATGATGAATCCATGTCAAGTCTTCATCAAAGAATGTGATCCTTAATTCGGAACAACACATTCTTTTTATGGAGACTTCGAATAATGCCATCACTTCCCTTAGGTGTGCCGACCTTCTTATTTCTTCCCTTATCTGGTTCGTCTGCTTTTTCAGGAGAACTGAGTGTATCATGTTAATGGTTTCTGTCGGTTGCGCATCACCATCTTTGTCCCTGCGCTTCTCTTTTCGATCAGAGAAATGATCAATATAAGAGCGTAGGTGCCCGCTTTATGCCAACTCTTCCAAAAATTACTTTAATGCTTTGCAATCTTCTATAAGGTGTCTGTAATCCTTGTGGTAGGAACATCGTAACCTATGATTTCAAAGGGATGGATCGCCAATCATCTTTGGAGGCCAAGAGAAGTAAGGCTCATTTTGTATTTTTGCCATTAGTCGGTATATTGGTTCAATGAGAGTGGTGACGATTGCCTGGAAAGCCTCTTTTCTTGGTTTTGGCTATTGGACGATGGCGTTTGATTCCTTTCTTTTAATATCGGGGGTCTGCTTCTCTTTCTTCCGTGGAACCTTGATAGGAGACGAGCAGGCTTTGGCTCTTTAGTTCTACGTAGGTCATCTTTGATCTTGCAATGTTGTTCGACTCGCCTCATTAAACTACTTACGTCAATGGGTGGCTTTTTTGTAAAGGATATTACTTGCGGGCTACAATCCTAACTTGAGTGAGGCAATTGCTAACTGTTCGTTGCAATTATTAATCTCGTTATATGTTGCCCAGTACCTTCTGCATATTCTCACAAGCTCTCCGCGTCATCTTTCTTCATTGTAAGAGCACATCTACCTTTTTTGGTGGTCAGCTATTGGTGATAAAACATGAGACGAACGCTTGCTCCAATTGCTTCCAGTCACTGATTAATCGGGCTTCTAATTTATAGTACCAGCAAAGCGCATCTCCTATGGGCTCGAGGAGAACATCTTTCACATGATTAGACCATTATTGCTCGATAAGGTCATGGCTTGTGTATAATGTTGAATGTGACTAGTTGAATCTCCTCTACCGTCATACAAGTTAAACTTTAGAGGGGTGAATCTCTTCAGCAAGTCAGTGCTATCTATTGCTTAGGAGAACAGCGAAACTAGCTCTTCTGTGAAGAGTTTTCTCCGAATGGGCTAAGGATTGCCCCATGTTCATCCATCAAGCCAACTTCTCAAGTCATTCTTCTGGTAATTCTAGGAGTCCTCTCTTCTGGTGACCTAGTGTTTTCTCTACATCCAATTGGGGTGGCTGCTGGCAGTTTGGCTAACGGTTTGCTAGGGACCAATCTTCCTATGGATCTCGGTAGTCTTTATTCGAGTCTTAGGTTTTCTTTGGGCCAATCGTAGTTCCTTCTTGAGGGCTTCAACTTGTGCTACGAGCCAATCTATGAGCTGAGCTCATTGATCATCATCATCTAACAGAGGGATTACTTTTTCTGAGCCTTCAGGTGCTACTTTAAAATCATGGCCGAAGTTCGAACTAACCATATTCCCGATTAGTGCATTCTAATGATCGCTTGGTATCTCTTCTAGAGAGGGATGGGTACTCATCTTCTCATTGTTTCCATAGACGGCACCAATTGTGGAAGGTAGAAATTTTCTCCACATGGAAAACGAGATGAAGTGCCCCTTCCTGTACTCTGCAAAGAGAAACCAATTCGTCAATGATCATGCCCAACCAGAGATGATCGGGAGGACCCTCCGATGATCAAGTCAGGATGATGATCGACCATATAGTATTTTCTTAAAGGAGTCTTAGTTCCCTTTCGTCCTTCTCTTGCTTTTCTTACTCCTCATTTTATAGTGTTTTTATCTTGGGTCTCAACCGTTGGATTAACATCTAATCCAAGGGCTCTGCTTGCTCCTAGACTTTGGTCGGGCAAGTGGCCAGGTTGTCTTTATCTTTGACCATTGGATCATTTTGCTATGGGCGGCTTAGATTATGTTAGATATTAGTAGTCAACTTGCCAAATGCTTCGTCTGTCCGATTAAGATAATCAGATAGTTGTGTTGTTTGGGTAGGCTAAGCCTACATTCTTATCTTTGACAATTTTTATCTTCACCGTCGATTAAGGATGGATCTAAGGGCTTCCCTACATTCTGTAGATCTCTTTCTAGAATGAGATTTTAGTCATGCTTTGGTCATGTGACATTGTGTAGACCGCCCCGAACTTGCTCCGCTCACCCCCCTTTCGGAGAGGGCGCGAATTGTAGTTCTTAGCTACTACAGTTCGGACTCTTGTCACGATTCTGAATCTAATCTCACAAAGTGCAATGTAAGACTGATAAATCACCGAAGAGTCCAAATCCGGCAAATCGTTTGGAAAATCGATTTTAATCAAAAAGCGCCAAACATGGACTGCTTTGCCAGATTTCAGAGTTGCCACCTAAATATTTTATTTTGGAAAATTTAGGAAACCCTGACTCGTGCCTAAGGCCACGTGTCCGTCATCACCAAAGTTGCCTCGGCTTAGGAACTTGGGTATGAGGGGGGAAGGTCATGAAATGAGCACCCCTGCTCACCCGATCAAAGGATCGGCCTCTACTAACATGATATGTTGTTTTTGAAAACACGTGTTCTTATTCCGATTGTTAGCTAGCTTACTATGTGATGCGCACAGCATACAAGCATAGACTAAATCGCTTAAGTTGGAACAAAACATCTCATGCTTTTTTTTCGAAAATGGTTTGAAGTTGCTACTCGCAAGTAGGCTAAAACGCGGATTTGCCACCCTCAAGTGGGCTTAAAACATGATGATTTGCCACTTCAAGTGGGCTCACACATTTGATGAATTGTCCCATTTCAAGCAATAAAGCCTCCATCCACAGGCATTCATGTAGTTAATCATTTAAGCACATAACCTCATGACAAGCATGCTGTCATGGCAATCACTTACACGCATACAAGGATGCTAAAGCATAAACGCTTACAGTGTACTCCAAGCCAAAACAGAAGCTAGTTAGTAATCAATGCATGATCTTAGCTATGTCAACAATGCCTAATGCAACACATGCAAAATGCAACTAAGTAGGCTCGGCTATTCTAAGATGGCATATGAATGCTACAATTTGATACATGTATTCAAATAGGAATTGAAATACAATGCAGTTTGAATAATGCACCGAGCCCGATGTATGCAAGACAGATGAATGATGCACGCATGCAAGCATAAGGATGCTAATTGAAATATGCCCTAAACTAACCATCAAAAGCTGATAAGTAAAAGGGAGAAAGAAATGGGGTTGGAAGACATGCATCACACACACGCACACTTATTACAACATTTGCCCTCTCGACGGAGGGTCCGAATAAATAGGCTAAGCTACACTAAGCTAGGCTACTTATTACAAACCAACTAATTAATCAAATTAATTAAGTTAAAAACCAACTAAGTATGAAAAGCATCTAAATTAGGCTGCCATAGCTCCGCCTTGAACAATGAAGGATGCATGCTCGGTTGCGTCCTCCTGGAAATTCACCGCCTTGCCTCTAAATGCCTCTGTTTGCACTCTTTTGGACTTCTGAAAATTGTGCTAACTTCCAGATTGTTTTTGACCCACCTTAGGAACATACTGAGGGATGGTCGGCCAAGAGGGATGGCCATTGGCCACTTTTGATAGCCAATCAGCAGCTTTGATGGCCGGTCAGCCGCTGTTTCCAGTAATTTCTCCTTTTGCTGCAACAGAGCACAAACAGAGGCATGACAGTATATTTGCAAGGGAATGTGTGTGCAACCACACTCCTTATCATGTCTCAAGCTCAAAGGAGTATAGTGCTCAGCTCTCAAGCCACCAATCGCGCATTTCGATGCATGATGGCCAAAGAGTCAAGCTTGCACAATGTCGATGAATGCACAAATAACACATAGGACTCGAGAGGCCTCCACCTTATCATGCACAATCAAGGGGGACGACGACAAAGAAATGAGGCGCGTTTCATCACTTCAAGTATAAAACGCCCCTCGTTTCTCGTGTTTGGATCAACATCCGATCCAAACACAATGCAATGCAACACATGCAAACAATGTGCTATGCAAACAACATGCTAATCTTGACATGTTAAGGTGGTATGCACAAGACTCTAACATGTAAGCACTCATGCACAACATACTAGAACACTTAAGCATTAAACACTAGTGAAGGATAAAACACTAGGACCATGTAACGCAATGCTCAATGGACTAAACCAACACCAAACAGACCTCATGCATGCCAAAATAGTGGCCAAAATGATCTGAAATGATAGCATGCATGGCAAGAGAATGATGCTCATGCATTGGCTCACAAACAAGGCATAAAGGTGCAACTCTCAAGAGCACCTAAAGAGTGAAAAACATGGAAGTGTGGCAACACTATATGCTCTGAAATCAAGTGTTAAATGATGCCAAATCATCCAAACACCATAAATAAGGCATGCTAGAAGGCTCAAAACTCAAGACTAGCTAAGGGACTTACACCATAGCCATATCAAGCAAGCCCCAAAGGGCCAAGATGACTTAAAATAGTCCCAAGGTAGGTCAAAACAATGCCAAAACATGCATGGAGTAGAGCTAACACATGTTAGAATGGGAGACCAAAACACCAAGTAAGTTAGGCCAATGAGCATGATTACACTACAAGTGTAAGAAGCAAATGACGGATGCTCTAACCAACCAAAAATAGAGTTGTATCATGGAAAAATAAGACCAAAAACACACTAAGATAGTAGCCCCAAAAAGCTTAGGCAAGCTTGCATACAAATTAGCCCAAGATCAAGACATAAGGCACAACTCTCCAAAAGAATTGAAAGAGTGATACAGACGAGGGTATGACAGTGAAACATGCTCTGAAATCATATTTCAAATGATGCTAAATCATGCAAATAGCCCAAGCAATGCATGCTAGTGGACTCAAAACACAAAGCTAGTGGAGAGGCTTTACACTATGGCTATACAAAGCAAAGTATATATGATCAAGACCACCCGAATCAAACCTAAAGCATGTGAAATCATGGCAATGAGCATGCTGAAATAGAGCCAAAACAAGCTAGAGCCATAGGCCAAAGTAGTAAGCATGCTAGGCTAGTGAGTGGAATTGCACTACAAGTGCAAGGAGCATGCAGGAGGTAAGCAAACCAAGCCAAAACAGTGTTATGCCATGCTAGAATAAGGCCAAAAATAAGCTGAGAATAAGCCAACACGTGCTAGAAAAACATGCTTAATCATTAAGCCAACAAGGCAAGCAAACAAGACAAGAGAAAAGGGGACCACCCCCTCTCATTTTGGACCTCAAAACTACATTTCTACCACTGAAGATCCACTGGATTTCACTGGCTAAAAAGCCAAACAAAGATGAACTCAAAGGCCTTAAAGGATGGCTCCAAGCCTAAGCAAATAAGGCACACAAGAAGATAGAACACCCTCAATACCAAAGAGGCCTCAAACAACCATCTAAAACACTTGAAAACAAAGATTTTTGTAGTTGAAAGTAAGGCCTAAAACAATATGCAAAGATGGCCAAATAAGTAATGAAAATAAAGTTTTAAAGAGGATATGAGACTCACCATTGAAGCACAACAATAACAGCAAGTTTCTAAGACAAAACCAAGCTAAAACCACTCAAATACAATCTCCAAGAATCTTAGCTCAAGAGTGAAGGTGTTTAACTAGGTGTTGTAGTGCAAAAGTGAAGAGAAAATACACTTTAAGGCACAAACTAGTACAAATATTGAGAGAGAGGGAGAAATATAGAGAGAGAGGGATATGTTTAGCCCTAAAATTGCTGAACCTCTGGAAAGGGGGAGGAGCCTCCCCTCTTATAGAAATCCAAGTCTCAAGCTTGTTGGATAAGCTACACGTGTATGGAGGATGCATTTTGTGCTCACCAGCTGGCACAGCTGGTAACAAAATATCTACAAAAGCAAAGAAAAGGGCCTCGGCCCAAAAAAATGGCCGACCGGCCATTAAAGGGGCTGACTGGCCATCAGTGAGGCCGACCGACCAACACTGATAGCCAATGGAAAGAGTGCATGGCCGATGGGCACAGGGCCTGGCCGATGGGTTGTAGGGCTGGCCAACAGGCCACCCCCTTCCCTTAGAAACAAAGCCACAAGCTCTTGGTCCACAACCAAGCACAAAACAACAAGTTGAGGGGCTCCAAGGCAAGGCGCAAAGCCGAGGCCTTCAGGAACTCAAAACGAACACGAGCATGGATGATCATCGAGTGTTCAAATGATGACGTCCAAGCCTTGAGGATGGTCAAAAATGGGGTGTCTACACATTGTCTCCTTATCTGATGGATTTTTTGGTTATCTAGGCTTTTTCCTTGAGTTAACCTGCTTGGCTAAGTTAGGGTTTAGGCCAATGTTTTATCCCTCTACAATTATTATAATAAAATCCAATAAATTACAATAATAGTAATGATGATCAAATACATTAAAAAAAAATTTTACAAAGAAACTCTCAAAATGGGACAGAAAACCCAATTAATATAAGGGAAATAAGACTCAAATGCAAGTGACGAGATTTGTTCTCCCTACTTATATAGATCTCTCCTAAAATTTACACTCCGTTTGTTTGAGCGAAAAATATTTTTTGTATTTTCTGGTGTTTGGTACAATAGAAGACGAAAGTTAATGGAAAATATTTTCCATAGTCAACAGAAAACAAACTTATAAGGACAGAAAATGTTTTCCACTTTTAAAAGATGGAAAACGTTTTCCAGACTAAAATCTTACCAATGTCACCACACTACTGCTACTACTCTCACCTCCACCACCACACCACCAATCACTATGGCCATTGCCATTATCATTACCGCTATTACCGCCGCTACCACCCCACCACTATGCCACCACCTCCACCAGCACTTTTGTTTTACCACCACCACCACCACCAAACATAAAAAAATGTTTTCTCTAGAAAACATTTCTGAAAAAAAATTTCATAGAAAATGTTTCCTGCCCAAATAAACGAAGCATATAAAAATTTCATAGTTTTGGCATAATTACACTAACTTTTTTTTTAATAAGGCTAAATAAATTGAAACTAATACAGATAATATGAAGATATAAGGATAAACAAGGAAACATATATGTCAGAGTAAAAGAGATGACAACTCTTTTTTTCTTTTTCTTTTTTCCCTATTCATTTGGCGAATGAATTATAGATGAAAAGTGTTACATAAATTAAAATCTTAAGGGATTTAGGAATCTAGTTGTAGATAGGACTAGCCTCATGCCAAAATTCATAGCATGGAGGGAAATATGAACAAAAGAACAGATAAAACTCAATGTGTCCAACAACTAGCTACCAAATTTAACTTCCTAAAATTTCATATTCAACCATTGTGAAATGCCCTATCCCTCATCACCCCCAATTGCACTTCTAATGAGGTGGTAAACAATACTAACCAATCAATTTTCTTTAAACTCTTCTCTCTCTTTTTAAAATGGTTTTCCATTTCATTAGAGGTGTAATTGAAGCTAATGAAATAGGGGGATGTAGCCAAACTCTTCAACCATTGTTGGTTGCATTTATGAGAAAAACCCTAAATTTTGGGGGAGCAAGGACTTTGTACATGAATTTACTCTATCAATAGAGAGGTTGAGTTGATCAAATAGAAAAAGTAGTAGAGAAGAGTGATAGAAAATTAAGTGTAGAACAAGTTTTCTTGTGTAGATAATCTATTCATCCTTAGAGCATCTCCAGTGGTTTGCTATGAGAGCTGCCAAAGCCAAAATTTGGCAAGAGTCAACAAAAAAGGGTCTCCAATGAGTTGTTATACTTCTTACCAAATTTGGCACAAGCCACTTGTTGTGCCAAATTTGGTAGTAGGTTTGGCAATTGTCAAACATGCCACATCATCAAAGATAATTGATTTTTGGCTCCAAAGTGAACAACAACAAAAAAAAAAAAAAAAAAAAAAAAAAAAAAAAACACAATGTAGATGAAGAGAAGAAAGTAAACAACAACAACAAAATCAACACAAAAATGTTGGCAAAAACATAAATATTAACAAATTAAATTAACTAACAAATAAAAATATAATTATTAATAAAAAAAACTTGATAATAAAGGAAAAACTCAACAACACATCATTTGTTGACTCATTAGATCATCCGAACAACTCCAATTTGTTTGTCATCATTAGATGGATCTTTAGTGACTTTGATAAATACCAAGAAATCAAGGTTGATTTTAAAGAGGGTTTTGGTTTAGAAGGGTTTGAATAAGGGTTTCGGTTTGGTAGAGGTTTGGAAGTGTTTGAATTAGGGTTAAGCAAAGGGTTTGAGCATTTCGAAGGGTTTGAGACTGATCTTCACTGGAGCTGAAGAAGGAGATAAAGGGAGACCTTGGGTGAGTGAGAAACCCTTCAAAAGAGATGGAGAGAAGAAAGAGTGGGGTGGTTCTGTAACAGAAGGGTTTTCTAAGGGATTCAGATTGATCGGTGGAGGTTTTGGACGCTGGAGCTAAAAGAAGGGGGAGAGAGAGAGAGAGATGCAGCGATGGAGGTTAGGTGATGAGTAAGAAAGAGACAGAGATAGATACAAGTCTAAAAGACAAAAAGAGAGATTAAATTGATGAGAAGGTTTTGGAGCCGTTGGACGAGTGAGAAAGAGACAAAGATAGATACAAGTCTAGAAGACAAAAAGAGAAAGACTGAATTGATGAGAAGGTTCTGGAGCCGTTGTGTCATCCAATTAAACTGTTAGATCATCTCATCCAATGGTTATAAAATTAAAGTGATGGTTCTATTCAAACATCTATAAACGGCTATAAATCAAACAAATTTGTCTTTTACCATAACGGTAATTTTTTTAAAAATATAAATGCGAACCCCTATCTCAATATGTTCTCACAACTTTCCATTATCTCAGCATTAATTTGTAGGGTTTGGAGTCACATTAATCAAGACCCAATTATTGGCAACTTGCAATCGCATGCTCAATTTTGGGGGAGAATTTTTGAAAATTATTGCTCTCTTCAGAAAGATCAATCAAGAACACAAGTATTTATCCAATCTCGATGGGATACAATCCTGAAGTGTTGTAACAAATTTCAGGAGTGTTTAGCGCAAGTCAAAAATCTACACCCAAGTGAGATGTTTCCAACTGATTTAGTAAGATTTCATCTTAATTATTATGTTACTATTTATTTTTCTCATATAAAAACTATGAAATTAATTCTTTTAATATTTTATCCATACAGATGCTTCAAGCAAAACTTTTATACAATCAAGATGAAAAAATTTGCTTTTGAACATTGTTAGCCAGTCTTGCAAAGCAATGTTAAGTGGCAAGATGTAGCTCTTACGAACTCGGTGAATTCAAAGACACATACACCATTTATCGATTCAGCCCTTGAGTCCCCTATTGATAACTTCATTTCTCTTGATGATGATAACAATCCAAGTGGTGATGGTAGTGACTCTGCCATAGGTAAAAGACCTAGAGGTAGGAAAGTTCCTATAGAAGTACGTTGAAAAAGTCAAGTTGTTGAAGTTGAATACTATAAATTTAATAATTTATTGGAGACATTTAACCAACACCTTACTGAGAAGGAAATGAAAAAAAATGAAAGAGAATAAAGAAAGGTTAGAGCAATGGAGGAGATGAAAAAACTTGGGAAGAAAATTTGATAATGAGTATCGACATTTCCAATATAGACCCTTGGGCAAAAGCTTATTACACAATGCGCAAAAATGAGATTTTCGCAAAGTGGTCTACACATATGAGTTGTAACGCCCCTAAATTAATGACATAATGATAAGTCTAATTAATTCAACCAATCACACTGATTTCAACTCAAATGATCAAATCTCTATATTCGTATTCATTCATGTAAGAGATTTATAAAAAGGGTCCACACGTAATACACATTCCATCCTCTCAAAGCTGAATTTATAGCACGTGAGACAGTTAAAAATGAACAAAATAATCATAAAAGAATGCCTCATGGGTTACAAGTTCCAAGGCTTAGGCTTGTTACACAAAAGGTGGTTATCAAACCCACACAAGTAAAGCCCTTGGCTTGCCAGAAGAACTAACAAAAGAAAGAGCCACGTGCTCTCCAAGGACTTCTCACACCCTTAGTTAGATGGGATCACCACATTCTTTCTTGCACAAATCCACTAAGGGTGAACACATATGTGACAATCCCGATCCGTAATTAGCCCATAATCCATGATTAAGAATGCTCATTAAGTTTTAAGATTGAGATTATGTGTTAATTGTGTATTTTATATATGTTTTGCATTCCTATCTGTTAGCCGTAGGAATATCTGTTTAGAACTCTACTTTGTTCTGTTAATGGAAGGCATTATCGACATCCGAGCATGAAATTGACTAAGTCAACGTGTCATTTGCGATTTTTAGAATTTTATGAGAAGTTCAATTGAAGTTTGATTCAGAACCAAATAATTAGAATAAAATAATATCAATTGATTAGTCTTAAGGCAAGCTTAATTAACCAACATTAAATCAAGCCTATAAAAGGCGAATCTTGACCCTAAGAACATTCTATACAATTCCATTTCATCGTCCTTGCAGACAAAACCACGAGAGAGAGGGAAAGAGTTTGAGAAGTGATCAACCTCGCTTAAAGAATAGAGAATTGAGAGGAATTGGAAGAATTAGTTTGCTAGCTCAAAGAATCAACCATTTAGACTCCAATTGAGGAATTAAGGTAAGAATTCAACCCATAAGTTAAGTGTATGAATCAACAAGAGTATGAATTTAAGAGAATTATGTGGTTAATTACGATAATGAAGTTAAGATTGAAAAATCTATGCTCAACTCATACATGCATGCAAATCTTCTTTCATTTTGAAGTTGATTTCAAAGAATTCATACATGCATGCACCTATCTTAGCTTTGTTTTGAGAATTCCCCATGTTTTCTAACAAATTATCCTAAGTTTGCATGTTTTGGAAAGTTTGGAGTCATATCATTACATGCATGTTATATATATATATAAGTTTCAAGTTAATTTTGAATAATTGGCATGCTTTTAGGCTTTGATTTTGCAAAATGATTTGTAATTCATGATGTATTATGGGTTTACAAGTGTTTTCTTAAGTTTTGGCCCAAAATAATGTGTTTTGATGCAAAGAAATTGTGTTTTGAACTTGGAGATGAAATTTGGAGATTCCAGATTTCACACTGTTCACTCGAGCACACGTTGCAACTCTCAGTACTTTTGCAGTCGAGGTAGTTGGCTCGAGTGACCAAAGCTTCGCTCGAGCGACCACTCTTTGTTTTGAACCTTGGCTTGAGCGACCATGATGTTAGCATGAGCGTAAAATGAGAGCATCTAGAAGTTTTGCAAACTTTGCAGACCTCTCGAGTGACCAAAGCTTCGCTCGAGCGAACTGCCCTATTTTTTGAAATTTTACAAGTGTTTTCAAAGTACATTTTTGCATCCTCATTTCATCTAAGGCATTCTTAAGACATGATTTAGGCTACAATAATGAGGAAATGAATTAGAAACACACCAAGAAAGAAAAGTGTTGAGTTAAATGTTTACTGAGCGTGTGTTTCAATGTGTATCTATCACGTGTTTGTGCAGGTCACGCGCCATAGTCCCTCTGATCTGTTTGATTCATCTAATTCGCTTCTGGAGCTATCAGTGAGTAATAACTCTATAAAGCTATGTTCGACTATAAGTATTTTCTAAATAACATGATATGATCTGTTTTCTTAAATGCTATTTGGTTAATCATGAATGACTGTCCAATTTTCTGAAATGTATTCGTGGCATCTTTAGCATCATATGAAAATTGTTATCAG
Organism: Camellia sinensis; assembly: GCF_055761805.1. Classification (NCBI taxonomy): domain Eukaryota; kingdom Viridiplantae; phylum Streptophyta; class Magnoliopsida; order Ericales; family Theaceae; genus Camellia; species Camellia sinensis. The sequence goes on from NC_138962.1 coordinate 109,149,392, forward strand.
TTACCTAGTACCAAGGTTTCACGTGGGTTCCATTTATGGAACTAGCTATGCATAACCCCTTATCTGCTCTATATATGGGTCTTTATGACCATCTGCTCTATATATGGGTCTTTATGACCAATCTGATCTGTTACCGCTAATGGATGTACCACATATGCCTATCTACAAATTCTGAATACAAATATGAATCTGTTCTAATCTGAACTCTGATTTCTAAATCTGTATGGACATCATTCATAAAACCTTTACTTTGTTGCTATTCACTAGGCTCCAACTCATTGTATTATTTATATATATAGGTGATCAAGCTCGTGACCAGGCTTGAGAGTTCCAGTCTAGATCAATGCTATCAGCCAACCACTGTGCCTCACGAGGAGGTTCCAGATAATGGATGTGGTCAAGTTTGCGAACCTGTCTTAAGCTTTTGTTTTCTTTTATTTTGGTTTGGACAACTTTTGTATTATATAGCAGGGCTAAGCCCATTTTTGGTTTATCTATACCAGTGATGACACTAATATGATGTTATAATGGATGAAAATATAAGTTTTAATTTTTTATTCCATCCTATGTAAGTCTGCACAGCTCTATAGACATTGTATATTTGTCATTTTCTTCCGCTAGCCCTTTATCTTGCTAATTTGTTTCAAAGGCCTTTGGTAATCTTAAGATTACTGGCTGGTTACGATACTAAACCTATAGGGGCGGGTTTAAATCGTAATAGAGTGGTATCAGAGCACGAGTTATACCACACACTCGAGTCCTTATGAGCTACAAGATGTTCTAGAAAAGAATTAGGAACATTGCATCTGCATGTGTGAGTGTGTGACATCATGTGAACATAATTGAACTGAAATAATGTAAAACAAAATGAAATGAATATGAACACTATGAAAATTGTAAAGATTACTTGTCTGTGTTTATCGGTGCTCTCTTTACCTATAGCAATGGAAAGAACAAGAAATACTAACGAATCTAAATCGTCCAATGCTCGGATGGATCGACTGGAAAGAATGCTTGAGGCCTTAACTGACACCATGAGACAATAACAAAGACAACAACCTCTGCCTCCTCCGCCTTTGCCGGTACAAGTATAGCCGGTAAACAATGACATTATTAGTCTAATCCAAAAGTTCCACAAAATGAAACCACCGACCTTTCTGGGTGGTATTGAACCATTGAAGGCTGAGACTTGGATATTAGAAATGGAGAAACTGTTTGAAGTCTTTCCATGTGCCGAAATTCAGAAAGTTTTGTTGGCTATGTACACTCTGAAAGACGAAGCCTGACGTTGGTGGATGTTAATAAGAGATAATAATGGGACTTTAACCTAGAATCAATTCAATGACATTTTCTATGAAAAAATACTTCCCTCAGTGTTTCTGAGATTGAAAAGTCTCTGAATTTGAGCAATTGAAACAAGGCAACATGTCTGTAGCTAAATATGAAGCTAAGTTTACAAAATTAGCTCGATTTGCTCCTCATATAGCAGATGCAGATTACAAAAAAACCAGGAAATTCGAAGGTGGGCTTAATTTAGATGTGTTTGATCGGGTTGGTGCGTTGAAACTGCCCAAGTATGTGGATGTACTGGACCGAGCCCTGATGATTGAAGCCAACTTAGCAGCAATGAAATAGACCAAAGTTCTAATGACTGAATGAAAAGGTAAAAGATCTGGGTTTAACTTCAGAAAGAGCTGCTCATTTTCGAATCAAAAAGAAACAAAATACGGGATCTTCTAGTAGTTCAAGTCAAAGTAGTGGGTCTGTACCTATCTATTTTGAATATGGAAGAAAGCACAAAAGTCTCTGTTATCGCACAACGGGTGCTTGCTTTTAGTGTGGCAAGTAAGGATGGCAATTTAAACCTGAACCGACGGGGACTCGGCCCCCAACCCCAATTAGAATGGTTTTTCTCCAAAAAATACCCCTGACGGGCCAGGGATGGTATTCGAAAATGAATACCCGACAATTTTTGTCACGACCCCATTCCGCCCCTAGTAGAATGGTGTCGTGATGGCTAGTAATCCGAGATTACTAAAGGCCAACTTACAAAAATTCACACATAATCAGAGTATACATATGGGGCTTACAAGTGCGGAAGTAATATATATAAATCCAATTAGTCCATAAGAGCTGTGCATAGATTAAATGAAATGACATACACCTTATCAAGGTCTAACAACTTGAATACAATAAAATAAGTACATAATACATCTTGATCAAAAGGCTTCTCAAGCCGACATAAACAAAAGGAGTAAACTACAAGTCAAGAAGCATAGTCTTCAAGATGCTATCAAAAGTATGAATCCAAAACAAGTTGCAAATAATCATCTAGGCGTCGCCGCCTTCTTGCTCAACACCTACATATATATATATATATAAAGAGAGGGTGAGCTTGGATACTCAGTGAATGGTATAAGTAATAAAGGTTTGAATGAATGATATCCAAGATCTTTATCAAAACAATATATATCATGGCTTGTAACAAAACATGGGATGAATCAAGTTCATCAATCAAATCTTGCAAAGCTTCTTGGGATGTTTAATAACATCTACATAATACATGGGGGATGACATTAAACAAAGGTGCTACAAAAGCTTAGAGTCCTCTAGTACGTAAGGACTTGTGCTACAAAGGCTTAGAGTCCTCTAGCACGTAAGGACTTGCCAAGAATGTCATCCAAAACAAGGCTAATACATGATACACAAAATAGGGGTATTCATTCATGCTTAACAAATACTTTTTCCAAAACAAAGCAAAGCAAAGCAAAGCTTTATCAAAATTTTATAACATAGCTTTATTAAAAATACCACTCACATAGCTCTTCAGACGTCGGGGTTAAAGCAAGGGTCCAAGTCCTACAAACACATAATAGAGTCTACTGAATGCACTTCAAGAAGACAAGAAGAGATGTTCAAAGATGGGTATGAATGCATTCTTAAAACAAGCTTTTCATGAGTGTAAATGATCTCGGCATTTATTTCCAAAACCAAGTCAAGACAAAGTAAAACATGTTGGGTACCAACCAGGTCTTTGCCGAGGTCCCACACCTCTTGGCCGAGGTGTGGTTACCAAGGCTTCGGTGAATGGCTGTCTGCCGAGGTGTTCATGCAAGATGACTAATGGTGCAAGTGATCATGCAAGGTAGGCCAAGGTGAGATACGATGCTTGGCCTAAGTGTGAGATCTAGGCAAGAGTGGTCTCGGTGACCACACCTAGGGAAAGGTGAAGTCTGGAAATCTGGGTTTCCTTCCTTAAAGCACATGAAGAACATGAACATGAAGAACATAAAGGACATGAATGCTAAAATCATAACTTCTTGTTACAAAATCTGAGATTTCATGCTATGAGTTAAAAAACATGGACCTTGGTACCCATACTTGAAGATCTTAATAAAACAAACACAAAAACATGGATCTTGACACAAACTTTCGGATCAAAACCTGGTTTTTCTTCAAGAACACATGAACATCATTTCCTCTTTCTAAAACAACTTTAAATCAATGCATGGCTCATAAATCATGCTAGATCATGCAATGCGATTAGATGAACATAAAGAATAACAAGACTATATCAAGATTCTAACCTCAAAACACGAATCAAATGGTTTCAACTCTAAAGATTAAGCTTGGAAATCCACTCCCTCTCTAAGAACTTCTTCTTCCCTCTTCCTAGAGCTTCTCTCTCTATAAAGGCAAAGATATAGAAATGATATGTTTTCTCTCTCTGCTGGCTGACTTAACCTTCTACTGGGACACGTGGCACTACTGGATTGGTTCTCCTCAAAAGGTGATAGATTGATAAGACAAGAGCATGACAAAGTGAAAGCAACAAGTAAGGTGACATGGGCACTCCGGCAGGTAATGATCTCGGCTAGTACATGGGCTTCGGCAAGTAAGGGAACAATGATCTTGGCTAGGAAAGACAACACTTGGCCTAGCTGTGCCACACCTCGGCCTAGATGTGCCACACCTCGGTCTAGGTCATTCCAGTCCAGAAACATGATCACTTTGGTATAACATCTCGGCCTAGATAATACACATCTCGGCCTTGGTGATAAACATCTCGGCCTAGATAATGACATCTTGGCCAACATGCCAGGGTGAAGGTGGAGGTCAACCGAAGTGGTTCCAAGATGGTCCTAGGTGTAAGAGGTTCAAAGGTGTGACTTAGGCTTAAGATGACCTCGGCTAAACACACACCAAGCAAGGAACAAAGCATGCAACAACACTTAGATAAAACAAATCAGGATTTCATGAATGTAACTTAACAAGACAAAGTTATATTTATATATATGCATGTGAGCATGACTAAGGCAATGCGAGGGTTGTTACAATTTTGGGGCTAGGGACAGTGATACGTTTCCCAGCCCTGTCCTTGTCCCCCGCCCCCATCCCCGTTTCCCCGAACTGAAATTACTCTTATACACCTATATATATATAAGCCAAACCCTAACACAACCTCACACAGAAACCATCTCTCATATCTCTCTTCCTCTAACTCAGATTTTTCTCTCTCCTTCAATCTTGCGTCACTCACTGTTGCCTCAAGAACATCACGGCAACTTTGACGCCTTTCTCTTCTTTGCCTTCTCTCTTTTGCACAAGCCCTAGATTTCTTTCTCTAAAAGCTTCCATGGCAAAACTAGGCATCAAATCGTCATCGATCTTAGAACAAATCTATGCAAATCTGAATCAATCGCCGACTCTCACTCACGCTCAAGTTTGCCTCCTTCGCCGCCCTCTATCGCCGACTCTCGCGGATCTTAGAGTCACTCGATGCCATCGACGTTGTCTCTATCATCACTATCGTCAACGTTGTTGTCTCCAATCATTGATTTGTTTTTTTTTTTTTTTGGTAGTCGTTGATCTGTTCTGGTTCTTATTCTTCTTCTTAATGATGTATGTTGTTGTTGAATGTTGCTGTTGATGATGAAACAGATCTGTAAGCATTAAACATATCTGTATAATTCAAATATGCATAGATTTGTTGTCATTTAGGTTTTTTTTTATCTTTGATTTTGATTCAATGAGCTCTTCTCCACTAAAATTAGAATGAATAAAAAACTAGGTTATAAATATATCATGTTAGATGTGGACTGGAGAGAGACAATTGACTAAAATAAGGATCAAATACTTGGGTTGGGGATTTTTTGGGGTTGGAAAAACCTGATCTCCATTAGGAGGCAAGGGCGGGAGGGTGATAGGTTCCCCGTTAGGGATCAGGGACGGGGACGGGAAATTTTAGACCTTCATGGATCGGGGATCGGGGACGGAGAGTGTAATCCCCAGGCTCCCCGGCCTGTTGCCATTCTTAGTGGCAAGATAGGCCACATGGTAAAAGATTGTCCACTCGTATCTGACGATAGTGACCATCTTGCGGCAAGTTCATCCAGATCTGCTTCGGTACTAAGATCAAATACACGAGCCATTACAGGAAATGAAACTTTGAGGCATAGTTGAGTCTTTGCATTAACGTCGGGAGATGTTCAAAACACTGAATCTATGATGTCAGGTATACTTCCTATCTGTGCTCAAACTACATATGTGTTGATAGATTCTCGATCTACACATTCATTTGTGTCATATGCATTCTCTCGGAAATTGACTAGATCATTAGAACCTATGAATTATCTGTTATCTATATCTGCACCATCTGGGGGTTTTATGTTATGTGCTTACGTGTATCCGGCATGTGATGTTGTGATTGGTGATATGTTATTATATGTGGACTTGTTACCCTTGAATATTGATCATTTTGATTGTATATTGGGTATGGATTGGTTGACAAAGTACCATGCCACCATTGATTGTGTTCTTAAATATGTTATATTTCGGCCACCAGGGTTACTTGAGTTTGTGGTTGTTGGGAATGATGTGATTCGTCCTTCATATTTGATCTCTTCTATGCAAGCCAATAAACTGCTGAGGAAGGGTTGTAGGGGTTCTTTGTGTTATGTATTAACTGTGCCTGCAGATAGTATTAAAGTGGAAACTATCCCCATAGTCAATGAATTTCTTGATATGTTTCCTATTAAATTGCCTAGAGATTTGATAGATAGGGAAATTGAATTTACTATTGAGATAGCACCTGGAACACAACTGATTTTGAAGATCCCATACAAAATGTCCATAACTAAATTGAAAGAACTGAAAGTCCAATTTCAAGAACTATTAAACAAAAAGTTTATTCGACCGAGCACTTTGCCTTGGGGTGCTCCAGTTCCATTTGTTAAAAAGAATGACGAAACTTTGAGACTCTGTATGGACTATCAGGAATTGAACAAAGTGACTGTGAAAATCAAATACCCACTGCCCCAAATAAAGGATTTGTTTGACCAACTTCAGGGAGCCCAAGTGTTTTCTAAAATGGATCTTAGATCTGGGTGTCATTAGTTGAAATTCAAAGCAAAAGATGTAGAGAAACCGCTTTTCAAACTAGATATGGGCACTATGAATTTCTAGTGATACCATTTGGGGTCACAAATGCACCTAGCGCATTTATGGACCTAATGAATAGGGTTTTTAAACAATTTCTAGATGAATTTGTTATTGTGTTCATAGATGATATCTTGATTTATTCTAAAAGCAGGGAAGAACATGCAAATCATTTGAGAACTGTGCTACAGTCTCTGCAAGAAAACAAATTGTATGCAAAACTGTCTAAGTGTGAATTTTGGCTTGACAATATGATTTTTCTAGGACATGTGATTAACAAGGATGGCATATTTGTTGACTCGCAGAAAATTGAGGCTATTGTGAACTCGCTAAGACCAACCACAATGATAGAGGTTAGAAGTTTTCCAGGACTTGCTGGTTATTACCGTCGATTTGTGAAAGACTTTTCAAAACTAGCCATGCTACTCACTCAGTTAACACAAAAATGGGTGCTATTTACTTGGAATGATCAGTGTGAATCAACTTTTCCATAATTGAAAACCAAATTAGTAACTGCATCGACTCTGAATTTACCAACTAGTGCAGATGGGTTCCAAATCTACAGTGATGCTTCATACAAAGGCTTAGGGTGTGTATTAATGCAAAATGGTAAAGTGATTGCTTATGCTTCTCTACAACTCCGACCACGTGAAGAATTATCCAACCCATAATCTTAAGCTTGCAACTGTAGTGTTTGCACTAAAAATATGGCGCCATTATCTGTATGGAATAACTTGTAAGGTGTATACTGATCATAAAAGCCTAAAATACTTTTTCACTCAGAAAGATTTGAACATGAGATAAAGGAGATGGCTTGAACTAATTAAAGATTATGACTTGCAAATTCTGTTTCACCTAAGAAAGGCCAATATTGTTACAGATGCTTTAAGCCAAAAATCCATTGGGAATTTGGCATGCTTGCTCACTGGACAGAAAGATTTGTTGTATAATTTGGAACAGAATGAAATTGAAAATGTTTTACATGAACATGGCGGAGTCTTAGCTACTATTTTTACCCAACCAACAATTATTGAGGAAATTAAAGAAAATCAATTAGAAGATGAATGTCTGAAAAAGATTGTGGAAAACTCTAAACCGAGACCGGGATTTACAGTTGAAATTAATGTGTTAAAATTTCAAGGTAGGCTTTGTGTAGATTGTTCAAAATTGAAAAAGCGTGCTATGACAGAAGCCCACAATTCCAAATTTGCTATGCATCTAGGAAATACGAAGATGTATAAAGATTTGAAACATAGGCCTAGAATGAAAAAAGGTATTGTGGACTTTGTAGCCAAATGCTTTCATTGCCAACAAGTGAAAGCTAAACATCAACGACCCGCTGGATTGTTTCAACTGCTTCTAATACCGGAATGGAAATGGGAGCATATTACGATGGACTTCATTATCGGTCTACCTCGGTCTCCTAGAGGTATGGACTCTATCCGGGTAATTGTTGATTGTTTGACTAAATCCACTCACTTTTTTCTTGTTCCAACTTTTTATAATGTGGATAAATTAGCTAATATTTATATTGATGAGATTGTGAGACTACATGGTATGCCAGTATCTATTGTATTTGGCAGAGATTTGAAATTCACATCAAGATTCTGGAAAAGTTTGCAACAAGCCTTAGGGACTAAACTGAGACTCAGTAGTGCATATCATCCACAAATATATAGCCAATCAGAACGAACTATTCAGATGTTGGAAGATGTGTTACGAATGTGTGTGTTGGATTTCCAAGGAAATTGGGAGACCTACTTGCCTTTGGTCAAGTTTGTGTACGACAACAGGTATCATTTGAGTATCAATATGGCTCCTTATGAAGCTTTTTATGGTAGAAAATGCCGATCACCAATTTATTGGGCCAAAGTAGGCGATAGACCGTTGTTGGGACCCAAACTTGTGCAAGAGATGACTGAGAAAGTAAAATTGATTCAGCAACAACTGAAAAGCACACAAAGTCATCAAAAAAGTTATGTGGATGTTAGAAGAAGATACCGAGAATATGAAGTGGGCTACCATGTATTTATCAAAGTAGCTCCAATGAAAGGGCAAACCCAATTTAGAGCAAAAGGCAAGTTAGCACCACAATATGTAGGGTCATATGAAATCATAAGAAAATCAATCTGATGACATATCAAATAGCCTTATCTCCGGTCATGGAGCATAAGCATAATGTCTTTCATGTTTCGATGGTTCAAGATTATTTACGGGATCCATTACATGTGATTGAATTGACACGTGCATTTTTTAAAGATGATTTCACTTATGAAGAACAACCAATCCAAATTGTGAACCACCAGATTAAAAGATTGAGAAACAAAGAAATTCCATTGGTCAAAGTTGACTGGAAACAACACAGAGGAACCAATGCAATGTGGGAAACAGAAGAAGATATAATGAAACGATATCCAAAATTATTTCCATTAGATCCTATATTCTTCCGAAATAAAGGTAATTTGTAGTTTGGAGGACCAAACTCTTTAAGGGAGGAAGACTGTAACAATCCCAATCCATAATTAGCCCATAATCCATGATTAAGAATGCTCATTAGGTTTTAAGAATGAGATTATGTGTTAATTGTGTATTTTATAGATGTTTTGCATTTCTATATGTTAGTCGTAGGAATATCTATTCAGAACTCTATTTTATTCTGTTAATTGAAGGCCTTATTGGCATCCGAATATGAAATTGACTAAGTCAACGTGTTATTTGGGATTTTTAAAATTTTATATGAAGTTTAATTGAACTCTAATTCGGAACCAAATAATTAGAATAAAATAATACCAATTGATTAGTCTTATGCCAAGCTCAATTAACCAACATTAAATCAAGCCTATAAAAGGCGAATCTTGACCCTAAGAATATTCTATACACTTCCATTTCATCATCCTTGCAGACAAAACCGTGAGAGAAAGGGGGAAAGAGTTTGAGAAGTGATCAACCAAGCTTAGAGAAGAGAGAATTGAGAGGAATTAGAAGAATTAGTTTGCTAGCTCAAGGAATCAATCATTTAGACTCCAATTGAGGAATTAAGGTAAAAATTCAACCCATAAGTTAAGTGTCTGAATCAACAAGAGCATGAATTCAAGTGAATTAGGTGGTTAATTAAGATAATGAAGTTAAGATTGAAAAATCTAAGCTCAACTCATACATGCATGCACATCTCTTGCCATTTTGAAGTTGATTTCAAAGAATTCATACATGTATGCACCTATCTTAACTTTATTTTGAGAATTCCCCATGTTTTCTAGCAAATTATCCTAAGTTTGCATGTTTTGGAAAGTTTGAAGTCATAGCATTACATGCATGTTATATATATGTAAGTTTCAAGTTAATTTTGAATAATTGGCATGCTTTTGGACTTTGATTTTGCGAAATGATTTATAATTCATGATGAATTATGGGTTTACAAGTGTTTTCTTAAGTTTTGGCCCAAAAAAACGTGTTTTGATGCAAAGAAATTGTGCTTTGAACTTGAAGATGAAATCTGGAAATTTTAGAAATCGCACTGTTTGCTCGAGCAGTGAAATCTTCGCTCGAGCGCAGATTGCAAGCCCTCAGTACTTTTTCAGTCGAGGTAGTTGGCTAGAGTGACCAAAGCTTCACTCGAGTGACCACCCCCTTTTTTAAACCTTGGCTCGAGTGACTAAGTTGTTAGCTCGAGCATAAAATGAGAGCATCCAGAAGTTTTGCAGACTTTGCAGACTGCTCGAGCAACCAAAGCTTTGCTCGAGTGAACTACCCTATTTCTGAAATTTTACAAGTGTTTTCAAAGTATATTTTTGCATCCTCATTTCATCTAAGGTATTCTTAAGACATGATTTAGGCTACAATAATGAGGAAATGAATTAGAAACACACCAAGAATGAAAAATGTTAAATTAAGTGTTTACCGAGCGTGTTTTGCAATGTGTGTCTGTCACGTGTTTATGTAGGTCATGTGTCATAGTCCATCTGATATGTCTGATTCATCTGATTCACTTCTAGAGCTATCAGTGAGTAACAACTCTGTAAAACTATGTTTGACTATAAGTATTTTTTAAATGATATGATATGACCTGTTTTTTGAAATACTATTTTGTGAATCATGAATGACTGTCCAATTTTCTGAAATGTATTCGTAGCATTTTTAGCATCATATGACATATGTTATCAATTACCTAGTACCAAGGTTTCACATGGGTTCCATTTATGGAACTGGTTATGCATAACCCCTTATTTGCTTTGTATATGGGTCTTTATGACCAATCTAATCTGTTAGCGCTAATGGATGTACCACATGTGCCTATCTACAAATTCTGAATACAAATACGAATATGTTCTGATCTGAACTCCGATTTCTGAATCTATATGGACATTATTCATAAAACCTTTACTCCGTTGTTTTTCATTGGGCTCCAGCTCATTGTATTATTTATGTATATAGGTGATCAGGCGTGTGACTAGGCTTGAGAGTTCCAGTCTAGATCAATGCTATCAGCCAACCACTATGCCTCACGAGGAGGTTCCTGATAATGGATGTGGTCAAGTTTGCGAACGTGTCTTAAGCTTTTGTTTTCTTTTATTTTGGTTTGTACAACTTTTGTATTATGTAGCAGGGCTAAGCCTCTTCTTGGTTTATCTGTAGTAGTTATAACGCTGATATGAAGTTATAATATATGAAAATATAATTTTTAATAGCTCTCTAGACATTGTATATTTGTTATTTTCTTTCGTTAGCCGTTTATCTTGCTAATTTGTTTCAGAGGCCTTTGGTAATCTTAGGATTACTGGTCAGTTACGATGCTAAACCTATATGGCCGGGTTTGGGTTGTGACAACATTGCCCAATAGAGATATCTTCACAAAGTATATATGTTTACGTAGTCGTATATACATGATTGCAACACCATGCCATGCTCCAAAGTTTACAAGTTCTATTCTTAATAAAATCACATGCAATGATCTTTTAAAGACATTTTATTATCTCAATAAATTACAAAATTTAAATACGAGGTGGTAAATATGACTCAAGTATTCCCTAGGCTGGTGTCTGCAAGTAGGCATAACTTTCACTACCAATCCGTCACTTTACCAGCTCCTAATCAGAAGGCACGAGATACTTCCCCCGTACATGTTTTCGGCCTTTCATCCTGGACACTCAAGCCACCTTAAACAATACCAGCTACACTATCTATCTGGACTTACCAAATGTATTTACCCCAAAATATTTCAAGATTTCTAATTGTTTTTTCAAAACAATAAATCAATTTCCAGGGCATAGCCATAATAAATGATATTCAAAGCTATGCAAAATGAATGAAATGAGACGCAATTATAAGGTTTCATCGTAATTGTGGGAGCCAAATAAATGGATTTCCTAATAGGTAAGCAGAGCTTAGATAACTTACAAGTATGGTTGAGGAATACACAAGCGACGAAGACTTTAAAGTAATTGGAAATGAAGGTGGAAGTGAAGAGTTGTGAAGTGGGGGTTTTTCGGAAGTGAAAAAGGAGTGAAAGGATGTTTTTTGAAATAGCAATTAATGAGGAGTGAGAAGGGAGTTTGAAGAGGAGAGAAGCTTTACATATTCCTCATCGGGTCCTATCCGTCATGTTAGAAGTGAAATGGCATGTCTATCATGTGCCCAAATTTCAAGGCACTTCAAATGTACGCCGTGATTGTTAACTCGATCGAGTGAGCAGCCCAATAAGAGCCAAGCATGGTTACTTAGTATTCTAGGTAGCCAGGTGCTCAAGAGGCAATTGTGGGAGCCAAATAAATGGATTTCCTAATTGGCAAACAAGGCACATCCAAGCCCATCATTGATGGGCCAAATTTAGCCAAGGCCCATTGGGCTTAAGCAGTTCAATGCTAAGTGGATCCAAACAAGTGAAAGCATGAGCCGAGTACCAAATGTAGAACTAACTAGCATTGGGGCCGAGTAGTGGAGTAAGGTCGGTGTGTTAGTCCATTTTGTGGGCCGAAGATGTCCCACTCCAAAGGTATAGTAGAAAGGTGGGTCTTGACATGGCAATAATGATAAATTACAAGGGGAAATATCTGAAGAAGGATGACTATAAAAAGAAGGTGATAGTGAGAAAAAGGCATGCTTTAACTAGTTAAAATTCTCAAACATATAAAACTCTCTCTTCTAATCCAAATACTAACTTGCCCGTTAGAGTGCTAATTTTGGCACCCCCGATCGGAGCTTTTTCTTATTTTAGTCATTGAAGCTAGGAACTTTGAAGGGCTTGTTTGGAACGAAAGAGTATCGTAAAACCACCCCTCACAGTAACATTCTATTAGTCTCAACATTTGCTTAAATCATAACCAAAATCCATATCCATGTGATATATGGTATCATTTCATATTTACAATCAATGTTTATTTTTATTTCCATTTCTCAAACATATACACATCATGTTGTCCATAATTTAACAACAACCGCCCTCATCCATTTCATGGGTATCTCAACAACACAATAACATGAGGAAGATTTTATCAATTTCTTAAGGAACTTAACAACAATTTCATGGATATTTCACAAAATCCATTTTTTTCCAATTTGTCCCAAAACCTAGGGTTTGATCAAAAAGGGTTTTCTTTCATTTCAAGATATTTTTCTTACATGCACTTTCAAGTGACTCATAAGTTCACAAAATATTTTATCTTGAACCCAAAATCATAAGAAAAACCATTTCTCTAACATTTTCTAGACCCAACACTTCAACCCTTAACCATTTACTCAAAATCATAGGGAAAAGGCAAGACATGCCAAAATCATATATATAACTCAAAAAAACACCTTACCTTAAGATTTGTGAAGAAAATGTGAGATGAGCCTCAAAATCAACGGCGTTGAAATTAGATCTCTACCGTACACAACGTAGCCCTTGATAAGCTCTCTAATATTAAAGAAGACACTTGGGTCAAAATCTCAAAGGATATGGAAAGATCAAGGAAATAAATATGGTGGATTGAGGGTTTCTAGAGAGATGAGCGAATAGAGAGAAAGTGATATATATATATATATAGAGAGAGAGAGAGAGAGAAGTTAAAGTGAAGAGAAGAGTGTGTATAAGGCTCAACTTTTAAGTGATTGGACACATTTTTCAGAGCTGACAGCAAATAGACCACTCGAGCAAATAATCATGAGCTCGAGCGAACAGTTCAAATTTTGGAATGCTCGAGCAAAAAATACTAACTCCTAAAATCTCTCTCCTCCTTGCAAAAAACCACTTGAGTGATGAAACCTTCGCTCGAGTGAATAATACACATTCCCAGTTACTCAGACTGCGAAACAAGATACTGGAAGGACGACAACACTGCTCAAGCGATGAAAGTACTGCTTGAGCGGTCCCAACTCAGAATAGAGACATCAGCCACCTTCATGCACTCCCATTAATCCCTGACTTACTTTAACACCCACAAATGCAAAACAACAACCCAGAATGCACTAGGATGTACCCAAATAACTCTAGAGAAAGAATAAACAACAACATGAGATTCATAAAGTTCCAAAGTAGCAAGGATGATCAAAAGAAGTGGAAATTCTAGATTAAAACACTAAATTTGTTTTAAAAAGAACTTGAGACATCACAACATGAGTAATCCAAGTTACTATTTTCCCTACCTCCGAAACCATAATTGGGGGAGAATGTAATAATATAATTTATTTTATGCATTATCATTTGTTTATAAATGTAATTTTTTTTTGTCAATGTAATTTTTATTTTATAGTGAAATTAGGTCCATTGTAATTTATTTTTCAATGTAACTTTTATTTTTTAATTTCTTTTAATTTTATATTTGTTTAATAGGGTAGAATGTAAATATTTAATACTTAAAAAAACAATTAAAAAGTTCATAAGACAAAAAAATAAATAAAAAATAAAACTACTTAAAAAATTATATCCAAACACCACCTAAAAAATAGGAAGGAAAGTTTGTTAGGATTATGCCAAAATGACATTGCACCATTGCTATAATTTGACATTTTGCTCCTATAACATGCCAAATTATAACTTTGGCAATACTATTTTGACAATTACCATTGGAGATGCTCTTAGGGCCTAGATGAGAAATTTTCACATCAAAATTATTTATTTAAAATTAAGTAGCATAGAGATTGTAATGACTAAAGTGTTTAAAATTGAAAATTCTTTTTTACTTGATCAAAGAAGGTTGATGATGTGAACTTAATGAAAATGAAAAATAAATATAAAAGAATGGTGAAATTGGATTGTGAAGAATTCTTTAGGGTGTTCGAATTCACCACTACTCGCATAACACAAGTTAATTGTTACCTTTCTTTCGAGAACAATTAATGGAAAATTATTATATATTATGACTACAAGCCTTAATATGATCATCTAGAAAAATTATATACCGAAATTCTAGGCATATACCATCTTCGGTTGGTACAAAGTCTTATGTTAAAACGACTACCATAGGAACAGTTTGTCTTCCTTTAGCATGGTCTATCTTAAAATCCCAATATATGTACAAATAAAACTATCACATAACTATGCATTTGAAATCACAAAAATTAAATACAAGATGTAAGATAAAACATTACATTTAGAAAACTTTAAATGTTGTGCAATTATTATTCAAAAAGAATACAACCCAAGAATTCATTACAAAATCTCAAATGTTTCTTGAGTAGGGTTTCAGCTAAGCCTCAAGAATGGGAAGATTAGCTACACATGATTATAGAAATTGCCATAATTCTCTTGGAAGAGAGCTTGGAAGAAAAATTTCTCTACCCTTAATTTTCTATCACTCTTCTCTACCACTTCTTTCATTTAATCAACCCAACCTCTCTATTTATAGAGAAAATACATTTACAAGGTCCTTCCTTCCCAAATATTTACGTATTTGTTCATAAATACAACCAACAATGGTTGAATATCAAAAGTTTTAGGAAGTCAAATTTGGTAGCTACTTATTGGACACATTGAGTTTTGTCTTATATTTTGTTCATATATCCCTCTATGCTATGAATTTCAATATGAGGCTACGCCTATCTAAAACTGGACTTCTAGGGTTTTAAGTTAGACACAAGATTTGCTTGGTTTGAATTTGAAATAAATGAGACGAGAAATTATTGTGATAATAATTTGTATCCCTTTGAGTTAGCTTTCCAATTCCACTTGATTCATCTCAATTCGATGTCGTATGAAGGAGATATGCCCAAAATACCAACTATTGCATAGAGAACTTCCAACTCGAAAATTTAAGATCTTATTCTTAAATTTGATTGGATAATTCGTTCTTTCAAAAATTTATGTAAGCTTTGTAAAATTCCTCTAACTCATGTCATTTAAGTGTAAAGACTTGGAAAATCTACAATTACATAAAACAACACAAAATTATCAAATAACACAATATTATGGACATATGAATGTATTTTGAAAGCCTAAATGTGTAACATTTCAACATTTATCTGCTATTACCTTAAAAGCTATATAATTAGATTTATAATCCGAGTATCCTTTTAAAATTCCAAAATTGAATGACTTTTATTTTTATAATAAAAAAATATTACAGACTCACAATTTAAACCTTTAAATATACTCACAATGGTAAGGCAGTAGGGTTCTACAACAAATTAAAAGTTAGTATATATCATGTCATATCATCGTGGATCAAATTATGATAACTTTTTAATGATCTCAAACCTTTTTTTATAATTAAACATTATATGATTAAATTTGTAACAAATACAAAATTGATGCATAACTTGTGATGTAAGGCCATCTCCAACGCTACACCAAATCCATTACCAAATTCAAATTTGGTGAAAAAGTTCCTCTTTTTGTGCTCTAATGGTTTCATCAAAACTGTATCAAATTGAGAATATAATAAATGTTTCACCAAACTAAGAGTGTCTTGCACTTTTCAGCAATTTCCTGTCCATAGCCGTTGAGTGTTAACCAACAGGACGACCAGTCGGACGTTCGGCAGGATGTCCTCAAGGATGACCACCTCAAGGCAAAATTTGTAAAAAATTTATATTGACCAGTAGACCACCCAGTCGACCCCAGATGACCATTTTTGCTCCTGATGACCGTTTTTGCCCCCGATGATTATATATGTTCACATGAAAAGGTTCTTTCATTGTTTCACTCTTTTAAAATGTGCCAAAGTTTTCCTTTTGTTTCTGGTAAAAAATTGATGCTTAAATATGATTAGTTCACATAAAAAGTTTCTGTGGAACCTAAGTGTATTATTCAAAAATTGATGCTTAAATATGATTAGTTCACATAAAATTTATGTTGTACAAACGTTCGATTTCTTCAGCAAGAAGTGCTTCGAAATCCCAACCTTACACCTCATTTTGACCAAAACTATTTTAGACCTTAAAACCTTCTCTTTCAAAATATATTTGAAAATGTTTCTATGATGTTCCGAGGCTCGCATTTTGTTAAAAAATTCATTTTTCGGTAAACCGAGTATGAAAAAAGTGGAAATAAATGAAAGAGATGTGAAATCTTTGAAAAATATTTTAAAAAATCTTATTTAGAGGTTTGGAGTTGAAGAAAATAGGAGGGGATGAAAGAAAACTAGTTGGGAAAGAGATTGAGCATGGAATCGTTAAGAGAGAACTGAGCAGCCTTCACTAAATCAGGTTTATCCTTTTGTACACTTGGACTTTAGTTGTGACGCCACCACCATTGGAAAGTGGACTTTCGAGGCTTTAATTGAAACTCAAGAATCTCCTAAAGCCGAGTCAAGATGAGGGAGATATGGCTGTTTGTAGTTAGGCATCAATCTGGTTAAGATAGAAATGAGCAACCTTCACTAAAATAGGAATATCTCTTTACACACTTAGAATTTAGATGTGAGGCTACCACCATTGGAAATTAGACTTCTGGGCCTTCAATTTAGACTCAAGAATGACCTAAAACCGAGTCCGGATAAAGGAGATATGTCCATTTGAAATCGGGC
Organism: Camellia sinensis; assembly: GCF_055761805.1. NCBI lineage: Eukaryota > Viridiplantae > Streptophyta > Magnoliopsida > Ericales > Theaceae > Camellia > Camellia sinensis. The sequence goes on from NC_138962.1 coordinate 109,166,770, forward strand.
CTAAAAGCAGATTTTTGTGGCCGGCAGGCCACCATTTATGGTCGGCAATTCACACTTCTAGCCTGCCAGCCACTAGTGAAAAACATAGATATTTTTGGCCAGCTGTCCCCCAAAAGCTCTAGCTATTCCAAACATGATATTTTCGACCCGATGGGCTATTTTTCTATATATACTAGGCCTCCCTTTGTGGTATAAGGTTGAAAACAAATTCCAAAAGTTTCAATTCTTGAAATTCTCTCTCTATCTCTATCTTGCAACACACACACCTTATCCAAACACTTCCAAAACTAATATTGGAGCTCTCTTTACTGAAATTATTGAGTCCAAATTTCAGTCCTTGAGAGTAAGAACTTGTTGGTTTGTGAACAAAAGTGTTATTCCTTTTCAAGAGGTATAACTACTAGCCCCTTGCACTACTTCTTTTCTATCTTTTCTTACTGATTTTGAACTGTTTTTATGGGCCGAAGCTTGTGGTTTAAGGCTATTAAAGGTAGAGGGGTTAATCACCCTTCTTTGAACCTTGTTCTCTAAGCCTTTACACTTGTGTTTCCCATCTCTTCATCAACTTTTTTTGAGCTTTTTACCACTGATTTTCAGAGGTTTTGAAAGGCTAAAAAAGTGGTTTTGAAGTCCCAAAAATGGAGGGGTTAGCCAGCCCTCCTTTGGCTTGTTTACTAGCTTAAATTGCTTCATGTTTTAGCTTATTGTTTTAGCTACTTTTGTCTTCATTCCAGCACATTTTTGTACTATTTTTGGGACATTTTTGGACTGTCTAAACTCAGAAATTTTGGATTGAAACTTGTGGTTTAAGGCCAATAAGGGTGGAGGGGTGGCTCACCATTCCTTCTACCTAGCTTCCAAGGCCTTTACCCTTGTATTTCCCACCTTGTTGTCACCTTTTTTGAGCTTTTAAATACTGAATTTCAGAGTTATTTTAGTGGCTAAAAACACTTTTTAATGTCCAAAATTAGAGGAGTTAGCCTCCCCTCTTTATGTCTTGTTCACTAGCTTACATAGCTCTATGTTTTAGCTTATTATTCTAGCTATTTTTGTCTTAATTCTAGCATGTTTTAGGACTTATTTAGCACTATTTTAGGACTATTTTTAAGTGTTCATTGCATTTGAGCCTTATATTGCATGCTTGTAGTGTAATTGTCCTCCTAAGTTTGGTGTTTTAGACCTTAGATAGCACTTTATTTGAGTTGATTGCATTTATTTAATGCTTTCCTTGTTCTCACCTTTAATCACCTCTACAACCTCCCTCATTTCTTGGCTTTTTCTTTGCTTTGAAAGTGGTTTCAAATTATTTGTTTATTTAAGCATGAGATTGAGATGTCATGGTTAATGGTTTAATCCCTTTGGGGGTTCATTACCAATAGTATGATGTCTCTGTCAAGCCCAAAGCAACACTTGGTTTGAGCCCTCTTTCCCTTAGAGGACTTAAACTCACTTTTGGACTTAACCGATTAAAGAATTAAAAGGTAACTAAAATGAAGTACTAAAATTGGTGAATAAAAAGGGTACAAGATAATAATTTGGTTTTAGGTTCAATCGGACGTTAATTGAACCCTTGAGTCTTGAGTCGTTTCATGCTCATTAGTGATGAAAACGGTTCAAGATTCATTGTTAACTACTTCCCTTGATCTTTCATGGTAGAGAGGTGGCTTTGAGAGTCTTGTTTTGTTGCATTAATTGAATTTGCACACTTGATTCATAAGCCATTATGCAATGAAATTGCATGTATTGGTGGTTTGTGAATTAAACTTACTACACCTTTGAGTTGTTCAAATGATAAGGAAGGGTAAATTGTGCAAACAAACCCTTGAGAAAACACTGTGTCTGCTTTATTTGCTCTTTGTTGCAGCAGGACAACCTTGTCAGCAGTGGTTAGCAGGCCACTATTGGTGGACGGCAGGTCACCTTCAGTGGCCGGCAGACCATCATCAGTGGATGGTAAGCCCTCTGCCGACCAATGCAAAATCAAGCAGTGTCCTTTTGAAGTAGAATAGAGTTGGTCTGGAGGTGGAAATCATTGCAAATGTTTTACTATGCAACAGAGGGTCAGAACCGGGGGAGATTAGATTCAGAACCGTGGTAGTTCGATACTGTAGTGCTTATTTGTCTTCCGAGATGGGCATGAAAAGTCGAGCTACAGTTTCTGGCGACTCTCCTGGGAAAATTAGAGAACTTGACTTGAACTTCATGATGTGAAATTTTATCTACACTTAGATGTTCTTTGCATTTGCATTTGCATTAGTGCGTTTAAGTCACTATGTTTTCCATCTGCTATTCCTAGACGGTTTGCCGGAGGCTTGCCCAAAAGCTTGCCAAAAGGCTAACCGATCGCGGGCTCTGCAATGATGGAAACACAACCCTTGGATCTGGACTACTGCTGTACCGTTTGATCCTCTTTTCACTTCTCAGTGTTAGGTGTGAGAGGTTTATTATGTAGTCTTGCTGAGGTGCCCTTTTGACCATTCGGCCTAATTGTATATCAAAAAGCCATAGAGATTGTTTCAAACTAAATACAGGATTGCGTGAAACCACTTTGTTTGAGTAGTGAACCCTAGTTCCTAACGAAACTAGGATAGGGTAACTCTACCCCTTCATAGGGCTGTTTTGGCTCTCTTTAACTAGTATGTGCGTTATAGTGAAACTGTACAAGAATGTGCATATCAGTTGCAAAGTTGATATCTATTTTGGGGCAGAATGCAGTGGGGAGTACATTCTTTTAACTGTGATCTTATCTATTTTAGTGAAATTGGGTGGAGGTGCTGTTTGTTTTCTCTTTTGTAAGGTAGGCTTGGAACCATAACTTCAGAAGGCTCTGATATTCCCTAGGTACTTTGGACTCGTGTCGATAAACTTTGTCAGGTCGGAAATTTAGTTCAGAGGAAGCCAGTGTTTGCTTCACTTTCACCGGTGACGAGACAAAAAAGGGCCAGACAGGGTTCACCAGTTCCACTGTTCCAACATTCACCGACTAGATTACCTTTGTTCAGCTCATCCCGAGCATCTACCCTTATCATGGCTCAGCCTCCGACAAATTTGGAGGAATTATTACTCCATCTGTAGCAAACAGTTGACTCCCTCCAACATGACACGACCCGTCAGGCCGAGGTTATAACCTATCAAGCCATGGTTATAACTAGCCTACAACAACAGAAACCGTAGCCAACAATGGCCTCTGCATCACATGTACCCACCGCGACTACCCCTGTGCCCGGCACCACAGCTAATGCGGCCACTGCTCAAGATCCACAAACTAAGGATGTTCTAGTTTTCCCAGTCCAAGCATAACCCATCCCAGCACAAACTTCTAGAGCCTCGATGTATCGTTCGAATTTGAGGTTGATTCAACCGCGCTCAAAGTTAACAAGCTAGAAAAGATGTTCAAAAAGGCACAGGGGGTCAACTCTATTCCAAACATAGAGAATGGGCACACGGAATCGGCGGTTACCTTACCGGAGCAGTTCGAGCTACCGTATATTGACCACTTCAATGAATCTGGAGATCCAATGGTGCATTTGCATTTATTTTCTGATATCCTACGACCAATGGGTTTGACCCGAGTACAAAAGTTGTCACTATTTAGCCGAACCATATCTAGAATAGCTGCCATCTGGTATGCTGAATTGGAGGACTTTGTGAAACAGAGCTGGCAAGAGTTGGCCGAATCTTTCGTTGTCCAATATTTCTATAATACGTAGATCGAGATCACAACTCATGATCTTGAGGCAACACGTTAGGAACTAAAGGAGGGCTTTTCTGAGTTTGTTATTTGATGGAGGGCAAAGGCGGCTATGATGGCAAGCAGGTCTCCAGAGAAAGAGCATGTTCGTATAATTATTAGAAATTTGCACGAAAGGCTATTGCATAAAATGATAGTCCTCACATTATTCAACTTTAAGGACCTTCATGAAATTGGGGTTCAAATCGAGGATACCATCAGGAAAGGGATCATTGTGGAAGGTAATGAACTTATGAAGAGGAATGTTGTTCGCAGCTCCAATAGTAGCACAGCTGTGAAATGCTCAGAAGTAAACACTATCACCACTCTCATCAATAGCCAAAACCTACCACTTCAACTCGGTCCCAAGCCTGAAATTTCCATCCTCTTTACATGAGTCTCTCTCAAGCCTTGAAAATGCTACTAGAAAAAGGGTACTTAGAGCTCCTAGAACCCCAACCCCTTCCAAATCTTCTTGCACCAAGATATGACCCCACTAAATACTATGCCTATCATCAACAGCACGGTCGTGATACAAGCCGTTGCATCCGCCTTTGTCATAAGATTAAGGATCTTATTAACAAAGAGATCATAGCTCCACCAAAAAAACCTCAGGCCACCACTAACCCATTGTCTTCACAACTCAACCTAATCCATACACTGCCTTCCACCTACAACCCTATCAAATACATAACCCCAGCCCATTTACCCAAGCCTGAGGTGTTCATTCCAAAAAGTATGGACTTTTGTATGATAAATGCACTTGAACCCCAATCATCTCAAACCCATGAACCCATTACTTCTGAGCTAATGAGCATGATTGAAGATCTTCAGAGAACTGTGGCAAATTTAGTCTTTGGGATTTTGGCCCCATCATCGGCCACATCATATGCCAGAAATTTCACGCCAAAAGGCTCACTAATCTTGGGGCGAGCTGCAATTGAAAATGGCCAACCTGAAGCTATCTTAAGTCTAGGTGATGACATGTCAACAACAACTGGGCTCTACTCCGATATAGCGACCTAATCCCTTGGCAAAGTGGAGGCAAAGGGGAAGAACAAGGCCGGGGCAAGTATTGATCGTTATGAACAGCTTTAGTGGGCTATTAAGGTGTTGAAGGTCAAAGGGCTGAACAAACAGCAAGTGCTTGCCGTTGTTGCAAAGACTGTAGATGACACTTTTGTTGCTCAGGTTGGGAGCATTTTGAATCCAAGGATAAACCATGAAAAGGGCTACCATACCAGAAACATCCCTTTTAGCTCCAATCCTACACCCATAAGAGGTCATCAAACCCAGTTAACACTTGCTGACCCTTCTGTCAATCCTGTTAGGACTGGTAACTACACCTTCAATCCCCTTTACATGACCTTGTCCAAAGCTCTTCAAATCCTTATAGGACAAGGCCATCTCAAACCCCTTGACCCTTGACCTCTCCCTGTTCTCTTTCCCGCCAGGTATAATGCTGCAAAGTACTGCGCTTTCCATCAACAAACCGGCCATGGCACTGACTGTTGCTTTCGTCTTCGCCATGAAGTTCAAGATCTGATTGACAATAAGGTCATCACTCTGCCAGGTCTTACAAAGTCTATCGGTGCTAGATCAATGAACTCGGGGGTTTATGTGACTATGTGTTCAAGGATGAACCACCTGCTGATGGCGCTCATTTTACTCCAAATGTAGTAAATGGCCCACACCTTTAGCACTTTGAAAATGCTGTTTATTTCACTTTCGGACTTGGGTATTGAGTCTGTCTTATTGTTCTGAGTCAGTCTTATTGTTCTGAGTCAGTCTTGTTGTATTAGACTCAGGTGATTTCAGGCATGTTAACTTGGACATCACATCACTATCTTGTTTTGTTTGTCTTTTTCACTCTTTGAGTTTGTTTCTATCACTAAGCCAATTGCGCCAGAAGATCTGAATGAAATGACAGTACTTTTCTACTTACTTTTCTGTGTCTTTAAATCATTGCATTGACCAAAGTTTTTCAAAACTATTTCCAAAACTATGATGAAAACAAAGAGGAAGGAATTCCTTGGGATTTGCAAAAATTTTATCAACTGAGAGAAAGAGAGGCCTGCTAAGCCCTTGATAAGTGAAATCATGTTTGTTAATGTGAGTACTAAAAAGGATCTTGGATTGATCCAGATTGGTTCTACATTGTCTTCTGAGGAGCACAAGCAACTAGTTGCTTTATTCAAATATTTCAAAAAATGTTTTGCGTGGTTCTATGATGACATACCTAGAATTGATCTTGAGATTGTACAACATAGGATCACTCTCAGACTCAAGATTCGACCCATTTGCTTTCAAACTTTGATTCAAGATGTTCAATGATCAACCAAAATATGAGGTTTGCATGGTCGGATTGAAAGCGGTTCTTGAACTAGGAGCAAGAAGGTCAGATGTCATCAAAGGAAGCTTGCAAAGCTGGATATATGAGAAGTAACCCTTGAACTATGGGCAAAAAGGTCAGATGTGCTCAAAAATTTAAAAGATGAGTTAGTTCTCAAGCTAATGGAGACCAGCAAGAAAGCCAAATCCCAGAATCTCAGAGAAATTTTTTTTTGTTGAAGGACACTTAAGTTCCTATCCATGACACTAGGGGCAAATTCAGACCCAATTGGATGGGCTCTTACATCATCAAGACTATTTAGTCAGCAACAGCAGCCATATTCCTGGATTCAGATGGCTTAGAGATCCTACGACCGATCAACATGGACAAGTTAAACTTTTCTATCCTTGAGAGGCTCTCTGGGCCGAAAACCCAGAAGGGCGACCTAGGCAAAAGTTAGAGCAAGACAAAAAAAGAAAAAAGAACAAAAATGAAAAAATGGAAACAAAGAACAAAAAAGAAAAGAAAAAAAGAAGAAAGAAAAATGAAAAGGAAAAATAGAGCTTGCAAGGTTGAAAACCCGGAAGGGCGGCTTTGGCAAAAGTTAGAGCGTAAAAGGAGATTATTAATACCCGAGTGCACCTTAATCCCCCAGAACTACGTGCAGCCTGATTCCCATCTTTGGGATACATAGGCAACTTCATCCTAAAGTTCGGCCCCAACTATTTTCAGCTTGCTGGTCTTATCTATGTTGTTTGGCTAATCCTTGTTCAACTCGGCTGTCCTATCCATGTCCAATTGGCTCATCTTCATTCAAAATTGGTTGTCCTTTTTCCGTTGGAAGATTCAGCTATAAGACAAATCAAGTTCAGATCTGAGGTTGTGCATCTCAAGAGTTAATTCCGTGTTGGTTAAGTAGTGGCCATTTGCAAAAATAGTTTTTGAGGATTTTTAATGAGGTTGACTAATTTTGTCAGAAATTATTCCATTTTTTCAAAACTGGACCATTTCTTGGACCCAAAAAAAAAAGAAGAAAATTTCCAGTGCTCACAATCTGACTTGCATGATTTCAAAGCAGAAAGTCGAACAAACATGTTAATCTTACCCTCATGTTTGTCAAAATTGTTTTAGCAGAAAGCCAAAAAAAAAAAAATGGTCAAAATGATGCACTGGGAGCACAGTTGAGGTTTTCTATCTTTTCCCATTATCAATGCACTCGCCAGAAAGGGTACAACTGAAGTTAGCAGCAGGGGGCCAAGTTCTCTCATCCTCCAAGAAATGATGTATCGAGCCAAGTGCAAAGCACGAACTAGAAATGGAGCAAAATATTCGACCCCCCTCATAAGGTCCACAATTTCCAGCTTATCCAGCAACCACACCTGGAAAGAGATAAAAAATAAGAGAGATTAAATAATAGAGAGATTTATGTTGAGAGAAAAAGTAAGGAAAAGGGCTTTTAAGATAATATAGATATTGAGTGCCAAAGTGATGTGGGAATCACAAATAAGAAAGGGTGGGAAACAATACCTGGAGAAGCAATGGGCTCCCCATGAACTGAGAGGTCTCCCACAGGTGGAAAACATCTAAATGTTGTGTTTGTTGTTTTTGTTTGTCTTGATTCTTATTTTTAGTCGTTTTGAGTGTAAATAGATGTGTTTAGGTTGTTCTACTTTGTTTTTTCCTTTGTTGAGTCATGGTGTATTGTGGTCAGTCATCACTCAATACCCAGTTGAACTCATTCTCAGTTCCAATTTCAAAATAAATCGCTTTGGGCTCAGAGTGCCGTGCTATTCTCAACATAATCTGCAAAACAGGATTTGTTCTTTTATAAAACTACAGGGTCCAATTCTGTATGGCAGCCCCATTAGTTGAGGTAGCGTGTATGCGCCTCAATTCTGAATACTGAACCAACCTAGTTTGTCACCCCGTTGGAGAATAGGGAAAGTTGTGAATATGATTAGGAAGAAAAGCGGCATTTGTGGCTTCTACATGCAGAGGTTACCCCTTGTCAACATTTGAGGACCTTTGAACTGCGAGTTGAAGGTAAGGGTTCGAAGAACACAAGAGGGAGATTCCCATCAGAGTAAAGCGGTTCATCGCCACTCACCTTATAAGGTGTTTTCTAAAACACCGCTTTGTTTGTTTATTACATTCTCTAAACATCATACATTACATTTCTTGTAACATGTATCATATCATCTCATCTCACTTATTGCATTTATTTGCATATTGTGTTATCTTGTATCATTTATCCTTTTCGCTGAGCAGCGTTTAGGATCATTGTCCCCTAGGGCTTTTCTTAGGACCTCTTCTCACGATTTCAGCATGGTTTAAGTGTTCTTTTTCTCACACGATTTCAGCATGTTTGGAATTTATCTCAAGACGCGTGGAATGCGACCCTGAGTGGTTTTCTCAAGACCTCTTCTCATGATTTTAGCGTGGTTAGAATGTTCCTTTCCTCACACGATTTCAGTGTGTTTGGAATTTATCTCAGGACGCGTGGAACGGGACCCTGAGCAGTTTTCTCGGGACCTTTTCTTACGATTTCAGCGTGGTTGGAGTGTTTTTTTCCTCACACAATTTTAGCGTGTTTGGAATTTATCTTAAGACACGTAGAACGCGCCCCTAGGCGGTTTTCTTAGGACATCTTCTCACGATTTCAGCGTGGTTAGAATGTTCCTTTCCTCACACGATTTCAGCGTGTTTGGAATTTATCTCATGACACCTGGAATGCGACCTTGAATAGTTTTCTCGGGGACCTCTTCTCACGATTTCAGCGTGGTTGGAGTGTTTTTCTCCTCACACAATTTCAGCATGTTTGGAATTTATCTCTAGACGTGTGGAGCGCACCCCTCAGTGGTTTTCTTAGGACCTCTTCTCACGATTTCAGCATGGTTAGAGTGTTCATTTCCTCACATGATTTCAGCGTGTTTGGAATTTTTCTCAGGATGTGTGGAACGCGACCCTGAGCAGTTTTCTCGGAACCTCTTCTCACGATTTCAGCGTGGTTTGAGTATTTCCTTCCTCTCACAATTCCAGCATGGTTGGAGTATGTCACCCTATCCATTGCATTCATTACATCATGCACCCTTTCCATGTTAATCTTTGTTTACCATGAGCTCATACATTTCCCTAGTTAAAACATGATTCTGTCATGTGTAAGTACCCATGCTACGTTGAGGCCAGTATTGAGGATGTCAACACTTTTTCTATGTTAGACATGGTTTGTTTTGTGTCCATGCCTTTTTTTAGGTAAAATGTGGTTCAACCTGCACCTTTTATTCACTACATTCATTACATTCATTGTGTTGTACTTTGTTTTATTACATTCAACATTTAGGATCATTATCTTTCCTCAACGGATCATTCCTCACTTATATGATGCCATCCAATTACTTATACTCTTTCTCTTTCTACGAAAAACATAGTTTTGCATGTGCTCACACCCCTTTCACGTTAAAACATGGTTCTGTTATGTGTAAGCATCCATGTTGTGCTAAGGCCAGTATTGAGGATGTAGGCACTAAGCCTGTGTTAAGCGTCGTCTGGCTGTGCCCACTTCTTTTCTATATAAAACGTAGTTTGATTTGCATCTCCATTCCTTTATGATATTTGTGTGTTTTGCATTGCTTGTGGTTTGATTATATTCTTGTATTGAACTGTATATCATTTGCATGATTTCATTACATTGTGTATCATATGCATCTTACCCCTGAACTACGCTGGTTTGATTCATTGCAACGGGATACGTAGGCAACCCTCAGGTTCAACCAATTGCATCTGTATTTTGTTTATTTTCCCAAGTCTTAAGGCCTTGTCAAAATGGGTTGTCTTCGGACTTTGGCATTCACTCACGTCATTTCATGACTTCGAGCTCTGTCAAAGAGGGGCAACTGTAGACACTCCATTTTTGACCGCCCTTAAGACTTGGGATCCTCAGGTTGATCACTCGATGATGAAAGTTATGTTGTACAAACATTCGATTTCTTCAGCAAGAAGAGCTTCTAAATCCTAACCTTACACCTCATTTTGACCAAAACTAGTTTAGACCTTAAAACCCTCTCTTTCAAAATATATTTGAAAATGTTTTTATGATGTTCCGAGGCTCGCATTTTGTTAAAAATTTCATTTTTCGGTAAACCGAGTAAGGACAAAGTGGAAATAAATGGAAGAGAGGTGAAATTTTTGAAAAATCTTTAAAAACATCTTATTTAGAGGTTTGGAGTTGAAGAAAATAGGAGGGGATGAAAGAAAACTAGTTGGGGAAGAGGTTGAGCATGAAACCGTTAAGAGAGAACTGGGCAGCCTCCACTAAATCAGGCCTATCCTTTTGTACACTTGAACTTTAATTGTGAGGCCACCACCATTGGAAAGTGGACTTTCAGGGCTTCAATTTAGACTCAAGAATCTCCCAAAGTCGAGTCCAGATGAGGGAGATATGGCTGTTTGTAGTTAGGCATCAATCTGGTTAAGATAGAAATGAGCAACCTTCACTAAAATAAGCATATCTCTTTGCATACTTAGAATTTAGATGTGAGGTTGCTACCATTGAAAATTAGACTTCTGAGGCTTCAATTTAGACTCAAGAATGACCTAAAACCGAGTCCGGATGAAGAAGATATGCCCATTTGAAGTCAGGCCTAAAAGCAGATTTTTGTGGCCGGCAATTCACACTTCTAGCCTGCCGACCACTGGTGAAAAAAACATATTTTTGGCCAGCTGTCCCCCAAAAGCTCCAGCTATTCTAGGCATGATATTTTTGACCTGATGGGCTATTTTTCTATATATACCAGGCCTCCCCTTGTGGTTTAAGGTTGAAAAAAATTTCAAAAGTTCCAATTCTTGAAATTCACTCTCTCTATCTCTATCTTGCAACACACACACCTTGTCCAAACACTTCCAAAACCAATATTGGAGCTCTCCTTGCTGAGATTATTGAGTTCAAATTTCATCCCTTGAGAGTGAGAACTTGTTAGTTTGTGAACAAAAATGTTATTCCTCTTCAAGAGGTATAACTACTAGCCCCTTGCACTACTTCTTTTCTATCTTTTCTTGCTGATTTTGAACTGTTTTTATGGGTTAAAACTTGTGGTTTAAGGCTAATAAAGGTAAAGGGGCTAATCACCCTTCTTTGAACATTGTTCTCTAAGCCTTTACACTTGTATTTCTCATCTCTTCATCAACTTTTTTTGAGTTTTTTACCACTGATTTTCAGAGGTTTTCAAAGACTAAAAAAGTGGTTTGAAGTCCCAAAAATGAAGGGGTTAACCAGCCCTCCTTTGGCTTCTTTACTAGCTTAAATTGCTCTATGTTTTAGCTTATTGTTGTAGCTACTTTTGTCTTCATTCCAGCACATTTTTGTAATATTTTTGGGACGTTTTTGGACTGTCTAAACTCTGAAATTTTGGATTGAAACTTGTGGTTTAAGGCCAATAAGGGTGGAGGGGTGGCTCACCATTCCTTCTACCTATCTTCCAAGGCCTTTACCCTTGTATTTCCCACCTTGTTGTCACCTTTTTTTGAGCTTTTAAATACTGAATTTCAGAGTTATTTTAGTGGCTAAAAACACTTTTTAATGTCCAAAATTAGAAGAGTTAGCCTCTCCTCCTTATGTCTTGTTCACTAGTTTACATAGCTCTATGATTTAACTTATTATTCTAGCTATTTTTGTCTTAATTCCAACATGTTTTAGGACTTATTTAGCACTGTTTTAGGATTATTTTTAAGTGTTCATTGCATTTGAGCCTTATATTGCATGCTTGTAGTGTAATTGTCCTCCTAAGTTTGGTGTTTTAGACCTTAGATAGCACTTTATTTGAGTTGATTGCATTTATTTAATGCTTTCCTTGTTCTCACCTTTAATCACCTCTACAACCTCCCTCATTTCTTGGCTTTTTCTTTGCTTTGAAAGTGGTTTCAAATTATTTATTTATTTAAGCATGAGATTGAGATGTCATGCTTAATGGTTTAATCCCTTTGGGGGTTCATTACCAATAGTATGATGTCTCTGTCAAGCCCAAAGCAACACTTGGTTTGAGCCCTCTTTCCCTTAGAGGACTTAAACTCACTTTTGGACTTAACCGATTAAAGAATTGAAAGGTAACTAAAATGAAGTACTAAAATTGGTGAATAAAAAGGGTACAAGATAATAATTTGGTTTTAGGTTCAATCGGACGTTAATTGAACCCTTGAGTCTTGAGTCGTTTCATGCTCATTAGTGATGAAAACGGTTCAAGATTCATTGTTAACTACTTCCCTTGATCTTTCATGATAGAGAGGTGGCTTTGAGAGTCTTGTTTTGTTGCATTAATTGAATTTGCACACTTGATTCATAAGCCATTATGCAATGAAATTACATCTATTGGTGGTTTGTGAATTAAACTTACTACTCCTTTGATTTGTTCAAATGATAAGGAGGGGTAAATTGTGCAAACAAACCCTTGAGAATACACTGTCTCTGCTTTATTTGCTCTCTGTTGCAGTAGAATGACCCAATCAGTAGTGGCCAACAGGCTACCTTCAGTGGCCGGCAGGCCATCATTAATGGACGGCAAGCCCTCTGCCAGCCACCAGTGCAAAATCAAGCAGTGTCCTTTTAAAGCAGTATAGAGTTGATCTGGAGGTGAAAATCATTGCAAATGTTCTACTGTGCAACAGAGGCATTCAAGAGCAGAAACAGTGACTTTTTCGGGTGGAAACCACATTCATGCATGAGCCCTACATTGATTCTCGGGATCTGTGTTATAAATATATTAGTGTTGTGCTTAAAATAGTAGCTTTGTAATTAATTAGTTAGAATAGCTAATTTGTCTCGTGTTGTAGTATTTTAGTTGGCTAGATTAGTTAATTAATTCATTTGGTTTGTAATAATTAGTTAAGTACTTTAGCTAAATTATTCATTTGTTATTGTTATAGCTAGGTAATTAGTTAGCTAGTTAGTTCATTCGGACCCTCCTGTGTGAGGGCGCAATGTTGTAATAATGTGTATGTTTTCCAACCCTATGTATTTTTCCTTTTTATTTACTAGTTTATGATGGTTAGCTTAAGGCATTATGTTTTGTTTAGCATACTTCATGTGTGCATCCACTTGTTTTGCATACATTGAGGTTCGGTTCATCATTCTAACTTGCATTGTTAGTTTAAATACTTCTTTGAACATGTGCTTAGACCGCATGCTATCAAGTTTATTCATATGTCATATTAGTAGCCGAGCCTATTAGTTGCATATCGCATGTGTTGCATTAGCCATATTGCCTAGTTAGGATCATGCATCTTTCTAACTTTATCATCTTTTTGGCTCGGAGTACTAGGTGAGCCTTTACTCGCTGTATTATATTGCATGAGTATGATTGTTGCCATGTCTAACATGCTTTCCATGAGGCTAAATGCTTAATTGCTATAATTGCTTAAATGCTTGTGGATAAAGGTTAATTGCTTGAATTAAAATAATTTGAGTAATGTTCATATGCGATAACTTTTTCAAGTGGTACATATTCAAAATAATTTTTAAAACAAACATTAATCAGATGTTCCAATTCTTGCAAATTAGTCTATACTTGTGTGTGCGCATCACATAATAATGCTAGCTTAATAACCAGAACAAGAGCATATAATGTAGATAAGATTCATATCATGATTAGTAGAGGTCGATCCTTGATCGAGCGAGTGGGGATCCTTGATCGAGTGAGTGGGGGTGCTCAATTCATGACCTTCCCCTCTCGTACCTAACTTCCCAAGCCGAAACAATCTTGATGATGATGAACACGTGGCATTTGGCATGAGTCATAGGTTTCCTAAATTTTCCAAAAATATTTAGGTGGCGACTCTATATCTGGCAAAGCAGTTTGTTTTTGACATTTTGATTCAAAATCGATTTTTCAAAAGATTTGTCAGATTTTGACTCTTTGGTGTTTATCTATTTCACATTTCACATTGCACTTGTGAGATCAAATTTAGAACTGCGAGAATTTGATACTATAGGGCTTATTCGTCTTCTAAGAAGTGGCACGAAAAGTCGAGCTACACATACCTTAAATCTGGTCTGGATGGTGAGTTGCTTGCTTTTTTCTCATGTTCTTCTTATGAATAGTGTTTGAAAACTACTAACAGAAAAGAAAAAAAAAAAGATGGGGGAAATAATGGCAGAATCTAAAGAAAAAAATAGGGAAAATCATACAAGCAATGCACTTGCTAAGCTAGATTACAATTACCAGTTGACCGCCTCGTCGTCCTCTCGGTCAACTTGTGTTTTGATGACAACTACAAATTTATCGTTGGAGTGGCTGACATCAGATAAATGAATTCGTGCTATTTTTACTCAGATGTAATGAAATATTTGGTGAACCGTTGAAGATGTCCTAATGAGATTTAAATTGCGATTCTCAATATTATTTTTTTAATCAAATTACAAATACACTCTCTTGAGATTTTCTTAAAATACGATTTATGCCTTGTGATTTTAAAAATTGCATCCGGTCTCTTGAAATTTTCAATTTCATAACAATGACTCATTTTATTAATAAATTATCAACTCAATTAATAATTTTTAATTATGTTAAAAATTTATTTCAATTAATAATTTAGATAATTTTATCATTATATAGTAGAATAGTTAAGAATTTCATTTTAGTTAATTATGTTAAATAAAAAATTCTAACAATATAATATTTATAATTTTTCAAATTACATGAAATAATTTATATTTTAAATAAATTTTAAAAAATATATTTGTAATTTATTTTATTTTTATATATACAAAGGGGGTGTTTGGTGCAGCTTTTTTAAGCCAACTTATGGCTTCTGGCTTTTAAAAAGTTATTTTGGACTGTTTGGTTAAACTTATTTCAAACAGCTTCTGATTCTAACAACTTATTTTAAGTCAAAAAAGCTGATTCTGAGAAGCTGCTCACCCCTTGCTTCTGATTATCAGCTTCTGCTGTGGACATGTTAATTCACGGTTATACTCTTAGATTTTTTTATTTTTTATTTTTTTAAAAATAGAAAAAGACTCAAATGAACTATTAAATATTATTATTATTTTTTATGAAAAATGTAGATAAATAGTGAATAATAAAAAATAAAAATTAATTGAAAAAGCTACTTCACAGCTTATTTAACAAACACTACTCAGCAACTTAAATCTATAATCCAACAGCTATACCAAACAGATTAACAGCTTCTGATTAAAGTCATAATCTATAATCTGTTAAGCTATAATCTATAATCTGTTTTAACAGCTACACCAAACACCACCAAAGAGTAATTAAAGCGGCAACTTGGTCGAACCGGTGGTAGACCATGCGATTTTCCCCCCTTCCCATGTGCACTCATTAACTCCCACACATCTCAAACGTGACTCGACAATTTCTGGATGACGTCACTCTCCCTCTATATCTCTCCCAGGCACACGAGTGCCGAACTCAACCACAGTTTGCAAAGCTAATCGTGGTTAAAATAACTTAACCCACACCACAGCTATATTTTGCCATATACGCGTAACCATCACCGAAGGCTCCGTTTATCACTGTCCGTGATTTGAGCATGTTCTACTGCAGTGGCATTCCTGAAATTAACTACTGTCCTTAAAGTGTGTTTGTTGATTAAAAAAATAAGCATTACAAAGATAGTAATCTTTTTTGGTAAGAGAAAAGAATTTCAATCATTAAGAACAAAATATGACAAAGGAACAAAGCAGTACATCATTACTTTTATTTTTTTGATAAGGCTCTGTTTTTTTTTTTTTTTTGAAAGAAGAAATGGATGATAAAAAATAAAATTAAATAAAGAAAATGAAAACTTTATTTTCTTACATGTATTTGAATGAAAGAAAAATTTTATAAGAAAATAATGAAAAAAATATAATTGCTCCATAACATAGAGATGTGGAGAGAAACAAGGGTAAAAAATAAAACAAAATAAATTTTATCAACATTTGTGGAAAAAATAAATATTCTATATTTTGTAAGAAATAATTAATCTAACTAATAAGCTAATTTGAGTTGTACAGAAAATTTTAATTTCATTACCTTTTAAAACACTGTATCTAAACAAACACATAAAAAATTAATTTTGTTCTTTTTCTTTCACTTTCCTGTATTATCTATCTAGCTTAAAAGATTAAGCTAAAATGTTAGCTCACAAAATTAAGGTTTTTATAAAATCAACTATTTATCTAATAATTCACTTTTCAAACTATTTAACAATGAAAAAAATGTTATGCAAGTTATGTTATTTGTGAGTTTGATTATCATAAATGGCATAACTAAATGCTATCGGAGACATAATTAAAAAATTGAGTTATAACCAAATATCATATGAGATATAATTAAATAACTCTTAAATCATAACTAAAATAATATCGTAACCAATATCATAATGTGTCATAACTGACAACACAAAAGTCATAACTAAAGGTGAATATTACAAAATTTTCTAGCAAACAAACTTCCTTTTTAAAAAAACACAAATTTAAAATATGATTTCACCATGAAAATGCATGTTCAGAATGCGATTTCATGGTGAAATCAGATCTTGAACTTGTGATTTCATACTGACAAGCCTCGCTAGTGTCGCACATGTAGGCGATGTCAAAATGTGATTTCATGATAAAATCGCATTTTCAACCTGTAATTTTAACAAGCGAGTTAAATTTGATAAATAATTTAAATACTTTATTATTCTCATGAATGGTTTAATTTCTTAAATTATTCATACACAAAAACTCCAAAAAATTAATATTTAAAAGATAATTTATTTAGTAAATTTCTAATATTTTTTTAAAAAACCTTTTAAATAATTTTTTAACATAAAAAAGTCGATTCATTTGCGTTTTTTAAGAAATAATTTTAATAAATAAATTAAGATTTTAAAAAATAAATGAACTTATTTAACCAATAAATTAATTTTTAACTATTACCAAATGGAATTTAAGATCACATTTGTTTAGAATATTTATTTTAAACAAATAAATGAACTTATTTAACCAATAAATAATGTATTTTTAACTTTTATTTTTTATTTAACCAATAAAAAATAAATGTATTTTTAACAATAAATGAACTTATTTATTTTTTATTTAACCAATAAAAAATAAATGAACTTATTTAACCAATAAATAATTATTTTTAACTTTTATATAAAAGAGTTTAATACCATTTCTAGTAGTTAATTTATTTCTTATTTAATATGATAGTTGTTAGACTTTATTAACTTTCTAACTATTGTAAATTAATGGTCATTTAGATTATATAAATATTTATCATAATATAATTTTCTTCTATTGCGAGTTAATGGTCATTTAGATGATATAACTATTTTTAAGGGTCATTAAATAGAACAATTATTTAATATTTAAAAACAATGTGATTATATGCATATTAATATATAAATAAAGGGGTTGGCTTATAGTACTCATCATGAATCTCGTCTCGATTTTTTCTAACATTTATTTTATAATATTTTTATTATATATTGTCAATGAAAAAAATAAAATAGGTATGATAATTATAACATATTCATTTTATTATGTTTATTTCTAAAAAATAAGCAATAAATATATTTCTAAATATAGATTATTTATTTTTTTACAAACATATTAAAATGAAAAAAAAATTAATTATCAAATTAATCTACTTTTTATGACATAAAATTTTGTTTATAAAATAAACCATACAAATTATTGAGACTGGGACCATGCGAAAAATAAAGGGTATGTTTGGTTTGTGTTTGAGAGGTGTGTTTTAGAGATAAAAAGTACGAAAAGTTATTTGGTTTGGTTTTTTTCAAAAGATGTTTTGGAAAATTATTTTGAGAGAGAGTTTTGGAAAAAGTGATTGATTTGATGTGTGAGAGAGAGATTTGTTTGAAAAACTTGTTTGGTTTACAAATTTTGAGAAATTTTTTTGAAAAAATTTGTCTGATTTGATTATTTTTAAAAACTTATTTGTAAAGAAAATTTTTCAAAATTTTTCAGAAATACAAACTAAACGAACCCAAAATAATCACGTGACAGCAATTATTATTGACCCTATTATTGGAAGATGCGAGGACGGACAGGGGTAGTTTGGTAACTTACAGTTACGGAATGGGTGGCTTTCCGTGATTGTTGTTTAAGACGCGTTTTTTCACTTTTTGTGTGACAGACCAATCGTATCTCAAGCACTTAAGTGGCCTTGAAGAAATGATTGGCTACATGCTAGCATAACAATGTTCTTACTTTTGTGTTTGAGATTTGTGGCTTTTTGTTGACTTTCTTTAGTGAATTATTATTTTTTTTTGAAAAAAAATTCAAAATTTTTAAGTTTTTATATTCGACGAGAAGTGTCGAAATTTTTTTAAAATTATATATTTTTTTAAAAAGTCAATAAAATACAAAAATAAGTTAAAAGTAGTAAACTTTTTAATTTATTTAAGTCTTTTCAAAAAAATAAAAATTGAAATTTTTTTAAAAAATTATTTTTTCAGTAAGTCTTCCCAAGACGGATCAAAAATAAAAAAAAAAAAGAAAAAGAAAGAGAAAACACTAATAAATTCCAAGTTTAGATAGTTTGTGTCATTTTAGTCCTGTAATTTATTTTGTAGACTAATTGATCCCAAGTCAATGTTAATTACATTTGAGCTCACGAATGTAACGCTTGGGTTGGCTACTTGGAGGGGTATATTGGATGTTTAGGTGATATTGTAGTTATCAAAAAGCCCAAAACTATAGCATTTTTTTTTTCTTTTCCCATTGCAAACAAAACGGAAGCTCAAAAATGGGAACGCCAACGTTTCCTTGCCAATGTTGCAGTGTTGATCCTCAGTTTGTGTGAGTTGAACGCTGGATTTGGGAACGTTACACCCAGAATTCGTTATTCCCCAAATAACATTACAAAATCTCCAAAAAACCCTAGAAAATCATAGAAACCCCATCAATCAAATTTACAGAAGTGAAGCGGCATGGGCCCTGGGACATTTTGGAGTGTAATTAACATTGAGGACATAACGTTGGTGATTTAAAATTGATCCGTCGATGGCATCGTTGATCATGTGTTAGTGCGATGACAACAATTAGGGGCGTCTTCGATATTAGTTTAGTTGTTTGTGAAACAATACAACATCAAGGTCGATACTCGAAATGAGTTTTTGTTTAATTGGCACGTCATGTGGGGTTTTAGGTGACCTTGTTCATGTCGTATGTTTGAGGTTTACCATTGATTGCAAATGCGATGTTGTGCATGTTTGTAATGTGACAGACACATGGTTTTGTTGGTTAATGTTGTAATATTTTCACGTGTTTGGGGATTTCCAGTGATTTCAAATGTGATGTTGTGCATTTATATAATGTAATAGATGCATGATGTTGTAGCTAATGTTTATATGATAGGTATGTATTTTGTAATGTTGGGGGCTAGTGGGAGGATATATGCCTGAAATTGTTGGAGGGGTTTGGTGGTAGTAGGCCATTAATTGTCGGGGATTGTCGGATTGTATCGATGTTATGTTATGTGGTTGGTGTTTAGTGCTAATGTTATAGGTTGTTAATGGGAGGCTTAATGGTATGACAATGTGGCTATGGGCTGATGTTATGTAAGTAAATGTGAACGTTACAACCCACACACCTCCCCAAGAAAATGCAAATGATTTAACATCAATAATGTAACACCAAGTAGATAACATCAATAATTGCCACAATCACTCTACAAAATCCCAAAAAAAAATAGAAATATTAAACCATACCTTATCCACATACACTCAATCCCAAAAAAACAAGAAAAACATAATCATAATAAGGGGCAAACAAGTAAACTCAAATATTATTAAATCAAATCAATAATACATACTACAAATAAAAAAGGACTATTTAGTTTATAAAAAAACATGTAGGACAAAACGGACTAACATTTTTCTAAATGAGATTTATGAATAATTTTTCCACACAAAAAACAAAAAAAAAATTCAAAATATGAAGTGACTTATTTGAGAGTTTCCAAACAATTTAGTATTTTTATAATTATTTTTATTTATGAAAAGGGTGCTTAGGCCATAGGTCCATTTTATAGATTTTTTAAGAACATAGATCGAAGGACATTTTTGTTTGGATCCATAATAGGGGTGATTGTGGATCGGGTTAAATCAGGTGACATTTCGTCCGTCATTCGTTCAAAATTAGGTGGATTAAAAAAATAATCCACATCCGTCCATCAGTTTGGCAAATGTGGATTGAGCGGTCTGTACGGGTTAGCGGATGGATGCAATTGGTTTTGGCAGATTGGACTTTACAAATTTTGAACATTTTTTTGAATTATAATTCATAACTTTTACAATCTCCAAAAACTAGTAATCTGAAAAAATATGTATTATTTGTTTATAATAGACTATGGCACCATGCATGCACATTTTTAAGATTTTTTTTTCATTTTTACAAATATATAATTTATTATTTCTATCTTATGTTGTTACTTGTTAGCAGCTTCATTTTTATTTATTTATTTATTTATTGAACTTGTGGAATAGTTTATTTGTCATCTGAACTGTATCTGCAAATTTTGAAATATTTTATCTTCATCCGTCCGTCGAAAGGCACACATCCACCCAAAATCAATCGGGTTGAGTCGGTTCGGTTCGGTTGGGTAGGTTGGATGAATCCATGATCACCCTTAGTCCATAAGGACAATCCTCTTTTTATTTAGGTCCATAAGGATGCGTCTTTGAATTGGTTTGGATCCATGTGTGTTATCTGTTGAAATCAAACCCATTTTCTTCTCTCTCCTCCATCTTTCTCTCTCTATCACCTCTCTCTCCTTATTTTATTTGAGCACAACTTCAAATCTTACTTTCTCTTCTCTCTCATCATTCTTTTTCTGCAAAGGTGACTCCCTCTTCTACATCATCCATCTCTTCTCTATCTTCTCTCTCATTGTTTACCACCTTTTTTTGGCTGAATCTCACTTCGAAGGCTTTAATGCCGATGATTTCGATAAAACCCTAAAAAAGAGAGAAAGATAAAAAAATGGAGAATCGCTTATAAATTGACTCTCACACAATGGGCTATCTACGATGTCATGGTTGCCATCGTGAACTGGTGGAAGAATCTCTTTGATTTGGATAAGTCAATAGAGACGGTTCTGGGTTGGATAAAGATGGTGCAAAGACTCTGAGAGTTGCAAAATTTGGATCACCATAGAACAGATAAGACAAAGGCTTGAACCCTAGAAAGTAGGGTGGTTTGACGCTTGAATAATCTGATGAAAGTAATAGTTATGTCCATCGACATGGAAACCATAGCTAGAGCTTTGTGTGGGAGTGAAATCAGAGTTATGGAGTTAATAGGTGGGGTTTTACGGGTTTCAAAGACAGAGAAAGAGATAGGGGTTTTAGGGGTTGGATTGTTGTTGATCAATTGAACAGATAAAAAAATTAAATAGATAAAGCTAAAAAAATTTAACCAAATAGCCCTCTTCCTCTCTCCTTCTCCCTCTCTCTCCCTCTTCCTCTCTATATATATCTATATGTGAGTATGTATATGAGAATTTGAATAGATAAAATAAAAAATTAAAAAGATAGGTTAAAATAATTTACAAGATAGATTCAACAGATATATTTTTTGAATAGATAGGTTATATATAAATTTTTCAACAGATAGGTGTTAATGAACTTTTGACCAACATATGTTCTTCTCATCAAATAAGTTTTTTTCTTAAATCTAATGCCTTAACCTTATAACATCTTTAAATTGGACTTTTCACCAATTAACTCTTATGGAAAAGACCTTTTTTTTTATTTTATTTTATTTGTATTTTGTATTTTGTAATTTTTTTGTGTGTTGTTATCCTATACATGTTAAGAAAATTTAAAAATAATATATTCTATATAAAAATGCATTCAATAAGAAAAATATATACAATCTTTTTAAGTCATTTTAAGACGTGTATTGTAAAAATACGCATTGACAAATTATTTAATTTTTTTTACAAAAAAAATATATTTTTTGCAATCCATTTCTCATACAATTTTTTTTTTTATTATTTTCATATATATAACTAAATCACTTTTAAGTTCTAACTAAAAAGAAATATAATAAGTCATAACTAAAATATTACTTGATACATAACTAAAGACATCTTGGGTTGTAACTAAAATAATAACTACAGCAGATTATAACTAACATAAACATTAGGGTGTGGAAGCATGGTCATTTTTTTCTCGTCCTGCTCCGCATCCGCATCTCCCACCCTACCTCATACAGATTTTTTCCACCCCGATTAAGTAGGGTAGGGACGGGTTTTGCTTCCCCGCCCCATTCCACATGAACCCCGCCCCAATTATATTTATTTAATATATTTATATGTATATAATTTTTTTATTATAATAAATTAAAACATTAAAATATTATACTTAATATTAATTTTTATTCATTTATTTTCTATCTTATGTAATATAATTCTCATTAAGTATAAATTATTATTCATAATATACTAAATTATCTATAATTTTTATTAATGTTTCTATTTTTCAACTTACAAAATTAACCCGTTTCCCACCCCGCACTCGCTCCGCTTCTGTTAACTCCCGATTTGCCTCGTCCCAATATGGTGTGGGGGCGAATTTCTATAAACTTACCCTAAACTCGATCCGTGACTATCCCTAGGTGTGGCCCAATGGTCTAGTAGCCACACCTTAGGGTGTGGAGAGTGAGAGGTCAGGAGTTTGAGCTAATGGAGTAGCGACGAACCCTTTAGTTCTAATTTAACTATATTAACATACTAACGCTAAAAAAAAAAAAAAAAAAACTAAAATTACAATTAGCTATAATCAAACCATTATCAAAGGTTATAATCAAACATTAGTTAAGACATAACCAAAGACCTTTATGGTTATTGTACGAGAAAGACATAAACCTTTTCGTATAATCCTGTTAATCAAGTCTGCGCTCCTCCGTACGACGTCGCTTTACTCCCTGAAAACACAAACGTGAGCTAGTCGGCGGGTGTGTGCCGGATACCTCTCCGATGCCTAAGTCAGTAAAATAGACAAATAGACAAAAGCTCTGTGTATTCGAGAATCAAAGTTGTGTTACCCCTCCATAGGTGATGTTATGAGCTTTTATAGGTTCTGTGTGGCACAATCCTAGTAGGACTCTTACTCCTCCATGTAGGGTCCTCCTAGGAATCACATTCTTGAAAGATAATGCT
Organism: Camellia sinensis; assembly: GCF_055761805.1. Lineage (NCBI taxonomy): Eukaryota > Viridiplantae > Streptophyta > Magnoliopsida > Ericales > Theaceae > Camellia > Camellia sinensis. The sequence goes on from NC_138962.1 coordinate 109,190,003, forward strand.
TATCCCTTAACACCCCCCCTCACTGCTTAAACCAAGTGAGATGGTTTCTACCAAGGTTGGATGTCCATACGATCGAGATAACATGGCCACACTAAAGCCACAGACTAGACCGAGCTCCAGCTAGCTCGGTTCTTCCTTTCATTACGCGTGTACCTCGGCTGACACTCCAACTGGGTTGTCCGAAACCGTGCTATCCACCATGTGCTTAGACCGAGCTAACCAGTAGCAAGGTTCCGAGGAAAGCTCAACATACCTCGACCCAACATAGTATGACCGAGCTAACTGCAATATGCCACGACCGAGCTATTTCTGCGTGTGGTGACCGAGCTACTTGTAAAGCTCTCATGGACCGAGCTTAACTCCGAAGCTCTCTTTGGACTGGGCTATCTCTAAGCCCTTTTTACTGTGGCCCACAACGGCCCATTACCCAGCTCGGCCCAATTTACCTATAAATTACCCTCTCAATTGCCCCTTAATTCCATTTGTGTAGCATGATAGGGATTACCCGTTTATCAACCGAGCTAAAAAACTTGAGCCTTCCAATCAGGCTAAATAATAAAAAAAAATTTAGTCTTCCAACCGGGCTAAAAAAACTTTTAGCCTTCCAACCGAGCTAAAAGCTTTTAGCTTCCCAACCGAGCTAAATTCATACTGAGCTCTGTCTGTCCGGTCAAAATGTCTCTTCAGTCACTGAATCGATTCCTATCTGATGGACACGTGGCGAACTATTATTGGCCCAATGCAGCTGTCAGCCGTCTTCGTACTCCGTAATTTTTGAACAGTCCCGCATTTTTCTTTCATTTTCACAAAACAAAACCTTTTGTTTTGAAACCCTTCATTTGCACTATTCATCCTCTCTCTCTCTCTTGCTTGAGCTTCTGCAACCTCATTTCTATAAGTTCGTGTTCTTGTTGTCGTTGCTCTCATCTTCAGCCTCTTCAACTTGAACTGGTAAGTGGTTCGAATCCTCTTCCTTTTTGTTGTTTGCGGACTTGTTTTGCAACGCATGGCATGTTTTATTTGTATGTTTTTTCAAAGCATACTCCACTTTTGCTACAATATTTCTGGGAAAAACCATGTAGTAGAACCTCTGGTACTCCATGAATAACCTGAGAAACACTGATTTTGATCCAACATCATACTCCAACCGCACTAGGAAGTTGTTTGTATTAGGTGCTATCCTAGCCATACCCAATAACCGAACTGAAACTTCACGTAACATTTGTAGTTTCCACAAGTTACGGACCCTCCATTTCTTTTAACCGAGCTATCGAACCGCACTGAGTTTGCGTAATACCATGCTAGAAAACCTCAATCGCTGCTCGGGCTAAAACTTTGGGCTAAACTAGCTCCCTTAGTTCAGACCGAGCTAAGATTGCTCCCCAATAGCTTTAACCACCGACCGAGCTAAAACTTGGGGCTGAACCAGCTCCCCTAGTTCAAATCGAACTAAGGGTGCTGCCCCAAAAGCTCAACCGGGCTAGAAAGCCCCTTGCACAAACCGAGCTAACAACTGATAGCATTATGTAGCCGAGCTAGGACTTCATTTATCTTGCCCTTGTTTTTTGTAGCACGGTCCAGCGATCTGTGCTTAACACCTTCGTTTTTCACTTTGCAGACTTAGGTTGCCCAGGCACTCCTTTGAGCGCTCAACCGAGCTACTCAGCATCATACTTCGACCGAGCTAATATTGTTGTTTAGCTTATTTATAACTTAAACCACAAATGGGAAAGTATAGGTTCTTAGTTAACTCACCAGGTGCCATGGCCGAATTCTGAAAGGATTATAACATCCCTGATGATGTCCATCTCATCTTATCCGACCTGGACATCATACCATGGGAAAAACATGGCTTCGTTCCCTTTACCCTTCTGTCCATAGTAGAAATCGGACTAAGATTCCCTGTACAGCCTCTTCTCTGTGAATTCCTTAGGCAAACCAACCTTTGCCCAACCCAACTTTCCACCAATTCTTACCGTATAATAAATGGTATTGTCGAGCTAAACCGCCGGGCTGGCCTTAATCTCAGTTTAGCCGAGCTCTTCCATCAATATTCTATAGGCTCCGCCGAAGATGGATGGGTCTATTATTTAAGAATAAGACGCCATCGTGAAAAGATAATAAAGGATACCCCAGATAAAGACGTAAATGATGATGACTTCATCTGGGTATCTGGAAATTTTGAGGACCAACAAGCCCAGATCCCTGGTGACAGAATAAATTGGAACAAGGGTGTAGCCGGTAGAGTTACCTCGGCTTCATACTATGCCTTTCTTTACTTCGGTTTTCTCATCTTAAACCGCACTAACTATTGTCTTCTTTTATGCAGATTTGAACTTCCTTAAGTCCCAATACAGCCACCCCAACTTGAATATACTTCGCGCCGCCCTGCGATATCCAAACCGAAGTTGGACCGAGCTATTGGACTTTCAGCCGACCTACCGATATAGTGGCAAATAGAAGACCAAGGTAACTAACTTCTTATTAGAAGCCTCTCCTAAATCAGACCCCAACTTGCCCCAAATCAGATTGATCCCTCTAACCGCTGAGCAAGAGATGGCCAAGAAACGAGCTGTGAGGGCCCTTCTGACCGAAACAAACCAAGCCGAGGTACCACCAGCAAGCCAACCATAAGAGACTGTGGTGGCCTTACCGACCCATCAACCCTCCTTATCTCGTCTAAACAAGCGTGCTCGGACTTCCACAACCAAGCCACACCTTATTGATGAAGAGGATACCATTCCTCTACCAAGCCCTCCATGAAGCCCACGACCGGAGCGCTTTGACCGAGCTAACTCTTCCAAGTGGGCTCCCAAAATCACCTTTCAGAACCGTGCTATACGGGATACTGATTCAGTGGTCCCTGAAAAAGACCACCTAATGGCATTCAATCTGGCCAAGAGTGTTTTCCTTCCACCCGACATGGAGCACCATGACCACCTAACTGAGCTGAAGGCCCTTCGCTCGTCCACGAAATTCATGGTGCTGGTAAGTAGCTCACTTGCTTATCTTTCAAATTCTTGCAACTTTCTGCTCGGTCATACTTAAAAAGTTTCTTTCCATCCTTTTGTAGGCCATACAGAAGAACCATATCGCTCACAAGCGAGTGTTGGAACTTCGGAAAATAACAAGGTAGGCTATGGTCGAAGTAACTGAAAAAATCGCCGAGCTAGAAGAGGCCAGGAAGCAGATAGCCGAGCTACTAACTGAGAATGATCGTCTGACCGATCATGTTAGCTCGGCTGAGGCAGACTAACAAAAGGGTGCGGCCATGATAAAAGACAAATATTTGCGCGAGCTAGCCAAGCTTGAAGGGAAAAAGAATGCCGAAATAACCAAGCTTGAAAAGAAGCTAGAGGATGTGGAGAACCTCGGTTTCAAAAAGGGCGAAGCCTTGTACATCAAGCAGTGTGAGGCTGCGAAGGATCTGTTCTTCAAGTGCGGGTAGAGGGGGGCTGTGGCGCAGCTCGGTCATGGGCCTGAGATCGAGATCTTCAATCCTCATCCATATTTCATACTGAGCTCACTGGCGGAGTATGCTGCTGCCATTCAACAACAATTTCTAGAGGAGGATGAGGATGAGGCTCCAAAAGACAACACTTAGCCCGGCCTCCAGTCTACCTCCCCCACTCCAGAAGTCTCCATCCCACCTTTGCCTGCTGATGCGGTGCCTTCGACCGAGCCTAACCAAGAGGTGCTTCCCACAACCGAGCTACCCCTGGGTGAAAACCGGATTGTGCTTGACGCTGACTTAGATGATCTTTTTGCTTGATTCTGTACTTTTTTTCTTTTTTACTTTTGGACAAAGAGTTGTAACCGGGCTAAGGCCCCTCCTATGTACTTGGTTTGAATTGTCAATGAAAGCTTCTTTTGTTTTTCAACTGTTATTTCGGTTTATTCTTATGTTTGCCTTTACTTTTCAAAAGTATTCTGAATGTAGTATGACATTTTCCAGCCGAGGTAAATATCTCGGTTTTAGCTTTACAATCTGACTGGCAATACCTGCCAACCTCTTTGACCTTGATTCTTATCTTGGCTAAAGAACAATAAGTGTTGGTTTTTTCAGCCAACCTCTTCAGCCTAGATCCTTATCTCGGCTGAAGAACAATAAGTGTTGATTTTTCCAGCCAACTGTAGACATCTCATTTTTGACAGTCCTCAAGACTTGGACGTCACCGTTTGAACACTCGGTGATCATCCATATTTGCATTCGTCTTGAGCTCCCGGAGGCCTCGGCTACGCGCCTTGCCTCAGGATCTCTCGACTCGACCATTTTGTGTCTGGTTTTGCACCAAACACTTGTGTTTTTACTTTGGAGGGCAGGAAATGGCTTTTGGGACATCCCCACACTCCACCGGCCATGGCTTGAGGCCACCGGCTGTGTTCTGTTGCCATCGGCCAAATGTGATGGCCGGCCGGCCAATTTGACTGTCGGTCAGCCACTTTGATTGCCGGCCGGCCAAATGTGATTTTCAACAGATATTTCTGTAGACAGCTGGCAGCTGTCATTCTAGGTCATACCCCAGCCCATGCCTGGACGTGGGTGTTCTGAGGAGCTGCAGATTGATACATATCTATATCAATCAAGCTCTCTCACATAGAAAGAGAGGATGAACAAGAGGAAGAAAGAGATACAACTTGGAGCAAAAAAATCTCTCTTTCTCTCTACATTTTATGCCTCTCTCTCTAAGGTTTAGGGCTTGTTTGTGCTCAAAAGTGCATTTTCTTTGCACTTTTGCATACAAACACCTAGTTCTCTACTCCCCTTATTGAGCTGAGATCCTTGGAGGTGATTTTTGGGGTGATTTGAAGCATTTTCTTGGTCCAAAAGTTACTGATTTGCTATTGTGCTTCAAGGGTGAGCTTTTACCTCTTTTAAGCCTTGTTTTCCTAGCTTGTTTTGCCATATTTGCAACTATTTTTGAGCTTAACTTATAACATAGAAAAGTCTTGTTTTTGAGTGCTCTAAATAGTTTGTTAAGGGTGCTTTAAGCTTGGGGTTGTTTGACCCCTCTTAAGGCTTGTTTGGCCTTTGTTTTGTGCCATTTCGATTGAGCTCCGGGACCATTGTGTTTAGGCCTCCTCACCACTGAAATCTTGAGGGATTTCAGTGATGAGGATGGTGCCTTGAGGTCCTAGGAAGGAGAGGGCCACCCCCTCTCCTTGTTGTCCTTGAAAAGGGCCATTTTAGCCTCTTGAGGGAGCATATAGTTTGAGTGTGTATTGGCCATGCCTTGACTGATTTTCATGCTTATTATGTCATAATATAGCATTGTTGTATGTTGGTTTTGGTACACCATGCTTGCTTAGCATACATGCCTTGTTTTAGCCTTAACATGTCCTATGCTTTGAGCCCTTATTCAAGCATGTTTAGGCCTAGCTTTGTGAAGCTTTTATGTTTGTCTTGCCATGCTTAAGGTCTGCTCTTGGCTGTTTTGGTCGACCAAGACATGCATTGCATAGTCCCTTTGCATTTTGGATTGTTAGCCTCAAGTGTGTGAGTGTGTAGTGTGCGTTGCTTGCATCATTTTCAGTGGTTTGGAACCACTTACCATGCTATTTCAGCTCTTATAACATGCTTGCATGCATGCCTTTGATGCCTTAAAAGCTTGTGTTGTATGCTCCATGTTTAGCCTCTTTTGCATGCTTCCATGTTTAAGCCACTTGGATACCATCTAAGTGTTCCCTTTGCATGGTCTAGGCCTACCTTGAACCTGTTTTAAGCCCTCTTGGCCTTGTGAGGTTTGGTTGGCTTAGCCATGGTTTAAGTCTCCTTGACTAGCTTCAAGCACTTGGACCAATTGTACGCTATGTTTGTCTTGGTTAAGTTGGTTTGGCTCCATCATTAGCATGGTTTTTAGAGCTTACATTACATGCCCTTAGTCCATGTTTAGTCTCTTCCAAGCGTGCTTGAGAGTTGCCTTTTGATGTTTAAGTGTTGGCCCATTAACATGTGCATGTGTGTGTGTGTGTTGGTCCTCATGTTTGAGCACTTCGGCCACTGATTTTGGCATGCTTGTGAACCATCCTAAATTAGTTTAAGTCCATCCCCTTTGCTTGATTGTGTGCTCACCCTGTATGTTTGCTTGCATACTTGCATATTCGCATTGCATTGCCATGTTGTATGCTAGTTCACATACTTAGGTTGCATTGCATTTGCATGCATGCTTCACCTCTTGATCAAGCCATGATAGAGGTTGAAAGCCCCTTGATTTGTTTATGTGCATTGCATTTCATTTGAAATCAAAATGCACACTTGATGCTTTGGGCCATCATGCATGGAAATGCGCGATTGGTGGTCCGAGAATCGAGAATCATATCCCTTTGAGTCATGAATATGATAAGGGGTGTGATTGGTGCATACATTGCTTGAAATACATTGCCATGTCAAGTTCTGTCCTCTGCTGCTATCAAAATAGATTCAGCAGGAAGAATTGGCCGGCCGGCAGTGTTGAGTGCCGATCGGCAAAGAATGTTTGGCCGAGAGTTCAATTTATGGTCGATGACCACTTCAAAATGGCCAGTGATGATCCCACTCAGCCGGTGGTGTTCTAAAACACTCAGAGAAGCAACCTTGGGAGTTGTGCAATTTTTAGAGAAGCAGAACAGTCAAAACAGAGGCAAACTTATGCATGGCGCTGGATTTCCGAGCAAACCCGAGCACGCACGCATTGGATCCTCTTCCCGAGGCCTTTACTACTTTCTTAGCTTAGTTAATTTGCTTAATTAATTAGGTGGTCTGTAATAATTAATTAGCTTGTAGGTTAATTAATTTGTATTATTCTTTTGGTCCCTCCGAGCGAGGGTGAATTTGTAATAAGTGTGGGTGCGTGTGTGCTTGTCTTCCAACCCCCACTTCTTTCTCCTTTTTACTTACCTGCTTTGATGGTTAGTACTAGGACATGTTTACTTTAGCATACCTTATGCTATGCATGCGTGCATCATTCATTAGTCTTGCATGCACCAGGCTCGGCGCATCATACTAACTGCATAAGTATTTCAAATCTAACTTGAATACGTGCTACTTGTGCATTTTAACATGTCATTTATAGACTAGCCGAGCTTACTCTAGTAACATTCCGTATGCGTTGCATTAGGCATTTAAACATGGACTTGGATCATGCATGATTGCTAACATGTTCTTGTTTTGGCACGAAGTACTAGGTGAGCTCTTTATGCTTTAGCATCTCACATGAGTGTGAACGCTAACATAATAGCAAGATTACCATGAGGCTAGATGCTTATGTGATATAAACTGCTTGAATGCCCGTGGGTGAAGGTTGGATTGTTTGAGTTGGGATAACTCGTTCAAATCCGTATTTTAGCCTACTTGTGAGTAGCAAATTCCAAAGCGTTTCCTAAACAAACGGATATGCAATGTTTTGTTCCAATTTAGGCGATTTGGTCTATACTTGTTTGTTGCGCGCATAACATAGTAATTCTAGGCTAATAAATGGAATAAGAACACATAACGTTTTCAAAACTGGATATCATGGTTAGTAGAGGCCGATCTTTGGATCGGGCGAGAGGGGGTGCTCATAGCTGACCTTTCCCAATCGTACCCAAGCTCCCGAGCCGAGGCAACTTTGGTGATGACGGACACGTGGCCTTTGGCACCGAGTCAGGGTTTCCTAAATTTCCCCATAAAAAATATTTAGGTGGCGACTCTGTATCTGGCAAAGTAGTCCATGTTTGGCACTTCTTTCAAAATCTGTTTTCTCAAAACGATTTGCTGGATTTGGACTCTTTGGTTCAGATTTAGAACCGTGACAATTTGAGAGTCCGAACTGTAGTAGACCCGCAAAACGAACAGAACGGGGGGGACTCATCCTCCCGGGGTATTCGGGGACGTCTACACTAACCTCTTCAGCCTAGATCCTTATCTCGGCTGAAGAATAATAAGTGTTGGTTTTTCCAGCCAATCTCTTCAGCTTAGATCCTTATCTCAGCTGAAGAATAATAAGTGTTGATTTTTCCAGCCAACTTCTAAGTTGGTTATTCCTGCCAACCTAGCGTAAAGTGTTTGGTTATTCTGACCAAACGTCCTGCAGCCTGGATCCTTATCCTGGGCTTAGGAGGGGTGTTGGTTTTTCCAGCCAACCTCTGAGTTGGTTTTTCCTGCCAACCTAGAGTAAAGTGTTTGGTTATTCCGACCAAACGTCCTGCAGCCTATATCCTTATCCTGGGCTTAGGAAGGGTATTGGTTTTTCCAGCCAACCATTAAGTTGGTTTTTCCTGCCAACCTAGAGTAAAGTGTTTGGTTATTCCGACCAAACGTCCTACAGCCTGGATCCTTATCCTGGGCTTAGGAGGGGTGTTGGTTATTCTAGCCAACTTCTTCAGTACTGATCCTGATCTTAGCTGAAGAGAATGCAAAGTTGGTTATTCCAGCCAACTATGCATATAGTGCTCCTAACTCACTAAAACAATCTTTTACAGAAGGAAACAACTATACTGAAAATAAACTACTTGTTTTATTGAGAAAGAAAAAAGAAAATTACAAATACTAAGGAGAAAAAGCTAAAAATAAAATAGTTTGAGATTGACAGTGTTCCATATCCTAGGAATGGCTTTGCTGTCCTTATCTTCCAAGTGGTATGCCCCATTTTCCTACTAATCCGACTACTTTGTAAGGTCCTTCCCAATTGGGCCCCAACTTGCCATCTCCGGGTACCACGGTGTTTCCCATTACTTTGCGCAGTACCCAGTCTCCAATCTTGAATTGCGTTGGGTGCACTGTCTTGTTATACTTTCTGGATAACTCTTGCTGGTATGAAGCGATGTGAACCAGTGCTCTTTCTCTTTTCTCTTCTGCAAGGTCGAGCTCTAATGCTATGGCTTCTTTATTTAAGTTTGGATCAAAATTTTCGCTTCTGATGGTGGGGAGGCCAACTTCTAGTGGGATTACTGCTTTTATGCCGTAGGCTAAGGAGAATGGTGTTTCTCCTGTTGATCCTCGAGGTGTGGTACAGTAAGCCCATAAAACATGAGGAAGCTCCTCAGCCCACTTTCCTTTTGCTTTCTCTAATCTTTTCTTCAATCCATTGAAGACAACTTTGTTTGATGCTTCTGCCTGACCATTTGCTTGGGGGTATACCGGTGTAGAATTGTAGAATTCTATCTTGTATTCCTCACAAAAGCCTCTAAAAATTTTGCTGTCGAATTGAGTGCCGTTGTCTGATATTAGCGCCTTGGGTATGCCGAACCGAGTGATGATATTCTGCCAAATGAACTTCTTCACATCTTTCTCCTTTATGGATGCTAGTGCTTCTGCTTCCACCCACTTTGTGAAGTAGTCTGTTGCTGCAAGAAAGAACTTTCTGTTGCTGGGTGCTGCTGGACGTGGTCCGACTATGTCTAAGCCCCATATTGCAAAGGGTCATGGACTAGTTAAAGGTAGGAGCTCTCTGGCTAGTTGATGTATTTGGTGTGCGAACTTCTGGCATTTCTCGCACTTCTTGACATACTTCTCTGAATCTGCTTGCATGTATGGCCACCAATATCCTTGCGAAATGGCTCAGTAAGCTAATGATCTTCCTCCTTGGTGGCTTCCGTATACGCCTTCGTGTATCTCGAACAAGAACGCTTCAACTTTGCTGGGATGGACACACTTTAGATAAGGTCTTGTGAAGGATTTCTTGTACAAGGCCATTGATGGGGAGAGCCAAAATCGCTGCGACTTTGCTCTTATTTTGTTGGCCTCTTTCTTCTCTTCCGGTAGGACGCCGTCTTTTAAGAATGCTATGATGGGATCCATCCATGAAGGGCCTAGTTCGGCGCAACATACTTCTTCTACTTCAGGTTCTTCAATGCTTGGTGTTGGTAAGTAGTCAATCAGTAACGGATGTGGGACAGATGTATTTGCCATTGAAGCAAAGCCTGCTAGTTCGTCCGCTCTACTGTTTTCTTCCCTACGAATCTGTTCTATCCGCACTATTTCAAATTTCTTGATCTCTTTTCTGACTAATTCTTGGTACTTAGCCATCATGTCGTCCTTTGCCTCGTAGTCACCTGAAATTTGGTTTACCACCAGTTGTGAGTCACTGTAAACCATTAGCTCGGTGGCCTTTATGTAGGATGCTGATTTTAAGCCTGCCAGAAGTGCTTCATATTCTGCTTTGTTGTTCGATGCTAGGAAGCCAAGGTTGACTGCTTGCTCCACCACTAGGCCATCTGGTGAGATGAGGACTATGCCTAGTCCTGCACCGTGCCTGTTGGATGCTCCATCCACGAAGAGCTTCCACATCTCTCCAACGAACAGTTTCCAGCAAGTGGAGGGATCAAATGATGCCTTGGGATCAAGAGTGTTGCTGGTGTTTTCTTCGAAGTCCATGCTTGTTGTTTGCCCCTCATTATTTTATTGTACCAAGTCTTTATTTGCTGGTGAGTCTTTGCTTAATGTAGCATGGTTTGCTTCTGTCTCCCTTACTTTATTCTGGTCTACCTTAGGGTCTGACTGGGTATCTTGCACCAGGGGTTGCGCTATTCCGGCGTCAACTTCTAACCCTAGTTCGGTTGTATCAGTCAAGTCCACTGGGCAGATATGATGACTTCCTGGGGTGAATTCTGCAACAAAGTCTGCCAAGACTTGGGCTTTTATCGCGGTTCTGGATTGGAACTTGATGTCAAATTGTCCCAACTCCACTGCCCACTTCAAGATTCGCCCAAAAAAGTTCGCCCTCTTAAACAGAGCTTTTAATAGGAAAGCTGTGAGGACGATTATGGTGTGGGCGTGAAAGTAGTACGACAACTTCCTTGATGCCATCATCAAGGCTAAGGAAAATTTTTCCAATGGTAAGTACCTGGTTTTCGCGCCCAGCAATGTCTTGCTGACATAATAGATGGGTAGATGTTGGATTCCTTCCGTTCGGACCAACACTGCGCTAATTGTGTGCTGTGAGACTGCCAGGTACAAAAATAGTTCTTCTCCAGGTATTGGGGTCACTAGCAGTGGTGAAGAAGACAGGTATTCTTTCAAACTTTCAAGGGCACGGTCGCATTCTTTATCCCACTGAAATTTGGCCTTCAATGCTTGAAAGAATGGTCGACATCTGTCTGACGACCGACTTATGAACCGGTTTAGCGTGGCTGCCATACCGGTGAGATGCTGTACTTCTTTTACTGAGTTGGGCCTCTCTAGATCCTGGATTACTTTGATCTGAGAAGGGTCTGCCTCTATGCCACGGTTGGTTACCATGAAGCCTAGGAATTTGCGAGATCCTATGCCGAACGCACACTTAGATGTATTAAGGCATAACTTGTGTTTCTTCAGGATCTGAAACATCTCACCTAGGTCCTTGAGATGGTCACTCTTGTCCTTGCTCTTGACCACCATGTCGTCGATGTAAGCCTCCATTGTTCTGCCTAACAATGGTTCAAACATCTTGGTGACCATCCGTTGGAATGTTGTCCCTGCGTTCTTTAGGCCAAAGGGCATGACCTTGTAGCAGTACAGTCCTCTTGGCGTTATAAAAGATGTGACCTCCTGGTCTGGTTCATACATAGCGATCTGATGGTAACCTCTGTACGCATCAAGGAAACTATGACATTGTGTCCTGCCGTCAGATCTACCAGTTGGTCTATTCGTGGAAGAGGAAAACTGTCTTTTGGGCACGCCTTGTTGACCATTTTGTAGTCCACACAAACACGCCATTTTCTATTCTTCTTAGGCACTACCACTGTATTGGAGATCCATCTGGGGTAGTGCACCTCTCTGAAAGCTCCTACTTCTAGCAGGTTTTCTACTTCCTCCGCTACTATCTCGGCATGGTGGAGTGCCGATCTGCAAGTGCGCTGTATAATTGGTCTGGCAGTTGGGTGGACATTCAATTGGTGACAGATGAAGCTTGGGTCAATGCTAGGCATATCGTACGGCGTCCAGACAAACACCTCGATGTTAGAGGTTAAGAATTCCATGACCTCTATTCTCTCAGTGCTGAACATAGATGAGCCAAGCAAAAAGAACTTATCTGGGTTCTTTTCATCTATTCTTACATGTACCAAGTCTTCCACTGCCTTCTGTTCAGTGGCTTTGCCAACATCCGTGAACAATTCATTATTTTCGGGCTCTTCTACCATCTGAACAAACCCCTTGGCAGCTCGGCTACCATTTACTGTGATGAAGCATTGCTTGGACATAATTTGGTCTCCATAGACCTCTTCAATTACTCCGGCTTCGTTGGGGAACTGCATGACTTGATGGTATGTTGGCACTATTGCTCTCATGGCGTGCAGCCACGTCCTTCCCAAGATTATGCTGTAAGTGGAGGGCACTTTCAATACCCAGAATTCCACTTATTTAGTTATGCTTCCAGCTCTGACTGGGAGGATTATCTTGCTGACTGGCCATTCTGGTATTGAATTGAACCTGATTAGGGGAGATACGGCAGGTGCCAAGTCTTTGTTCTTCAATTTCAACTGTTTGAAAGTTACGTAGTACATTATCTCACATGAGTTTCCTTGGTCAATCAAAATTCGCTTGACGTCGTAATCCTTGATGCGGGGAGTGACGACCAGTGCATCGTTGTGAGGGCAATATATCATTTCCAAGTCTTTGTCTATAAAAGACATGACATTCGTGGCTTCTATTTTCCCCTTTTTGATGGTGGGCTGTGCACTTAATACTTCCCGTAAGTGCTTGTCCTTCTTTATCATTCCCCTGAGTTCACATACTCGCTCAGGCTCGAATACCCCATGTATTACGCTTATCATGCCTTGAGGTGGGCCGTCAATTGGTGTTCCGTCTGGATGATCATGGTTTTGGGGGGCTGACTGCGTCCCTCCTTCTATATACCGGTCTAGGTGGCCAGCTGCCACTAATTTCTCCAGATACTGTCTCAATGGCGTGCAGTTTTCAATGCGGTGCCCCTTTTCCTTATGGAAGGTGCACCGAGATCTTTCATCGTAGTCCTTCTGTGCTTCTCCCAATTTAGTTGGCCATTTGATGAAAGGTTCATCGCGTATCTCACTGAGAATCTGGTAGATTGGTTTCTTGAATACCGTGGTAATGGCAATACGGACTTTCAACCATCTTTTATCTCGATCCTCTTCGTTGTCTCGCCTGCCTCGTCCATTTTTGCTTTGACGTTCTACAGTATTGACCTTTGCTGTAGTCTTCTTGTCTGGTGTTGCTGTTGCACTAGATTTTGCCTTGGCACGGGCACCATCCTCCTCCACCCGAATATGCTGGTGTACCCTCTCTATTAAGGCTTCCATTGTGAGGGGTGGCGTCATGGTGATTGAGTCCCTCAACCTGTTTCTGACTGGAAGACCTTTTTTGTACTACACAATGGCGAGATTTGTGAGGCAATCTCCTATTTGGTTGAAGGTCTCCCAATAACGACTGTTGTAGGATCTTAACGTCTCCTTGTCGCCCATGTCAATGGAGAGTAGCTGATCGATCTCTACTGGCATCTCGGTGTTCGTTCTAAACCTTGTCACGAACGCCTTTGCTAATTGTGCCCAAGAGGCTATGTTGCCTTCTGGTAGCCTTTCAAACCAGGTTAAACCTAGGTCGCCAAGGCTTGATGGGAATAGGATGCACATCAAAGCCTCGCTTCGCCGGTATACTGCCATGACCTGGCGAAAGTGGCTTAGGTGCATGTAAGGGTCTGTCTTCCCTTCATACGTGGTAAATTTAGGCTGGATGAAGCTTAAGGGTAATGGTGCGTTCTCAATCACCGGAACGAACGGCGAGCTATGTAGTCTTGCCAATGCTTTATCTGTTGGTTCGTAGGCAAGGTGTGGTATTGGCATTCCAACCTCAACGCTTCCATGCGTCCGAGGAGCCAACCGCTAAAGGGCTGAAACTTTGTGTGGGTCGCGTGCCCTGGCATCCTCTTTTCATCGTGCCCTTTCTTCAAGCACAGTCCGTAAGTCGGACGATCTAGGCAACTCCGTTTGCCTGGATGATGTCTGGTGCGTATGTGAGGGCCGATAGGTACTTCCCTCAGTGTAAGACCTCAATGATCTCGTTCTCTCAGACTTGGAGTAATGAGTTCTGGAAGTCCTTGATTGAGTGTCGCCTGTCCTGAGGCTTCTACTCTCTGCTTGCAATGGCGTGGTATGCCTATCACGGTCTTCTGAGTGGCGAGGAGGCGTATTATCTTTGCGCCCCTCTCCTATAACCACCCATTTTCCCTTGATCTGGCGCTTCATGGCCACCATGTCCGCCGCCATCTTCCTTATTAGTTCATTTTGCTCTTTTACGCGATCCTCTAGAGCTTGAGGGTCGATTCTTTGCCTTTGCCTTTCAGGACCGCCTCCCCCTTGTATCCCTCCAGGGATTCTATCGCTGGGGCTCTAAGTCCGCCATGAGAGGGATAGAGGGCAATCCTTCGCGCCTCCCACCCCCCTTCGGGGTTTGTCCGTCGATGGTGGACTGCAGCAAATCTTCGTTGTGCGCCATTCAATTAGTGAGGGAAACTTGATCGAGAGGTTTTGTTCTTTGTTTGATATTCCCACAGACCGCGCCAATTGTATGGGAAAGAAATAAACCTTCTCGTATAATCCTGTTGATCAAGTCTGCGCTCCTCCGTACGAGGTCGCTTTACTCTCTAAAAACACAAACGTGAGCTAGCCGGCGAGTGTGTGCCGGATACCTCTCCGATGCCTAAGTCAGTAAAATAGACAAGTAGACATAAGCTCTGTGTATTCGAGAATCAAAGTTGTATTATCTTTCCATAGGTGATGTTATGAGCTTTTATAGGTTCCGTGTGGCACAATCCTAGTAAGACTCTTACTCCTCCATGTAGAGTCCTCCTAGGAATCACATTCTTGAAAGATAATGCTTATCCCTTAACACCCCCCTTCACTGCTTAAACCAAGTGAGATGGTTTCTACCAAGGTTGGATGTCCATACGATCGAGATAACATGGCCACACTAAAGCCACGGACTAGACCGAGCTCCAGCTAGCTCGGTTCTTCCTTTTATTGCGCATGTACCTCGGCTGACACTCCAATTGGGTTATCCGAAATCGTGCTATCCACCATGTGCTTAGACCGAGCTAACCAGTAGCAAGGTTCTGAGGAAAGCTCAACATACCTCAGCCCAACATAGTATGACCGAGCTAACTGCAATATGTCACGACCGAGCTATTTTTGCGTGTGGTGACCGAGCTACTTGTAAAGCTGTCATGGACCGAGCTTAACTCCGAAGCTCTCTCTGGACCGGGCTATCTCCAAGCCCTTTTTACTGTGGCCCACAACGGCTCATTACCCAGCTCGGCCCAATTTACCTATAAATTACCCTCTCAGTTATAACTAAAATAAGAACCACAAAAACATAATTAAATCATAACTAATACCAAAATTAATCATAATTAAGTTACAACCAACACCATAATGGTTATAAAAAGAATGTATATTATAAAATTTTCCTGTGTATCATATATAAATATATATATATATATATATATATATACTGGCATAATATCTGTGCTTTGCACGATTTTACATAGTAAAATAAAAAATATTTTTATAGTTATAATAAAATTATTTACAATAAAATAAACTTAATTATTTTCATGACAATTACTTAATTTTGTTTGCTATCTTATTATTAATAGTACACCCTAAATATTAAATAACAAAAACATGTGTTATAACATAATTGACAAGTATAAAAACCAAAATATAAGGTAAATACAAAAAAACAATTTCATCCTTAGAATTTCGTAATGGTAGCTTGTCTTGGTAATTCATCCAATCTATAACAAATCATCAATTATTTTTTATCCTTTGACATTTTTTGTGAATCTCAATAAAATTTTTGATTTTTTAAAATTTCAAATTTGATAACTAAAATTTTATTTTGAACTTTTCATTTAAAGATTTTAAAATTTCAAATGAGATGTAATTTAAATATAAATAAAATTCTATTTTGGACTTTTCATTTAAAATTTTTTAAAATTTCAAATGAGATATGGGTCAGATGAGCCAATGGTTATATGTAAGATATATATTTTTAAGAATAAAAAAATTAAAAGATTTAGATTAATACTTTAAGCACTTAGAGTTTGTGAAATCCTACATTTTTGATATATTAAATATTTTAGTAAGAGGTATTGGTAATTTATTATAATAGTTTGGTGGTGAGAACCTAACTTTTGATTTCCTTATATTTATTTTATCTTTTTTTTTTTTTTTTTTTTTTTTTTTTATCTCTACCTCATTATTGTTCGTCTCTTTTTTAAAATAAAATTTTCTATCCTATTTACCTTCTTTCTTCCTTACTAAGCCAAAAAAAAAAAAAAAAAAGACAACAACCAACAACAACCACCACCACCACCACCACCCCTAACAACAACAACAACCACCACCCCCATTCCATTTTCCATACTTGTCCTTGATTGATGCCTTCCATACCATCCATCTTTCATTTTAATTTTTTTTTTAATCTTTCTTCTTCTCCAAGAAAATTTAAAGGCCACTCCTCTCTACTATGTAATTTGCATTTGCAAACTTTTTTTTTCCTTCATGCCATGACTCTCTCTCTCTCTCTCTCTCTCTCTCTCTCTCCTTTAAAATATTACTTTGAATTTAGTTTGAAAGTATTTAGAGTGAGAGCTACTAATTTTATTAAAGAGGAGAGTTGTAAATTTTGTCAAATCTTACATACCTTGTGCATTAGAATTTTATTCTACTACATTTGGAGATCTATGGAGCAATATCAGATACTTAAAGTGTTGATGGCGAAGGAATTGTTTTCAGGTAATTGGGTGGAATACAATATATTTCATCTAAATCTCTTTGCAAAAAGTCCCATTTTAATTATTTCCAATTCGTGTTCTGTTTGTTATACTTGTTATTTGATAAATTTTGTGAAATCATGCTATGTTGATTTGTTTAATTATTTTGGTCTTTTGATAAAATTCCTGTGAAGTTATTCTGTGTTGAAAGTGTTGATTTGTATGATTAAATGACGTAGAAATCCCCTGTATATGGATTGAGTAGACCTTGCCAATAACTTGCATCAATATACCCGGATAGGCGGTTTTACTTGGGTGAGGTGGGTAAGGCCAATCACTGATAATATACTGAGTAGGACCAGGTATTTGGTCATGGACAAGTTATCATATGTTTAGTTGATTTGTTTGTGCAATTGGGTAAATTGATTGATAATCAAATCTAATCGTTTGTGTAATGTTGGATCTCTATTGATTTATTCTTTATCCGAGTATTGTTATTCATGTCGTATTATATACTTATCGAGTTAATTTATTTTTCAAGTGCAGAGCAATATAGTAGCGATTGAGATTGAAGCATTAAAGGATTTACTAAGTTAGATATTTTAGGGCCCAACATTATATATTTTTTTAGAGAAATTATTTTGGAGATGATTTGTATTTTGAGATTATTAATTATCTGGAATTATAAATTTGAGATTTATTTGATTTATTAACGGCCCAGAAGTTGGGTAGTTATAGAGTTTCTTAGATAAAATATTAATTTGCATTAATCCATTCACTTGCAACTACGTAGAGAAATCAAATTGTAGTGGACCGGGTCTAAAAACCCTACCCATTTTATTTTTGGTTGGGACTCATGGTCGTCCTGAGTAACTTTGACCTTTTCTGGGTAGTTGGGACCCTTAGAATGCCTCGGGTTGGCTTGTCATGCCCGCGACCATTGTAGTCGCACTCGTGAGGATGTGAGGTGTAGGTCATGCCCGTGAGGGTCCGCGACTAGGCCATGACCTTTTTGATCTTCAAGTTTGTTGGTTGAAAGAGAAGGTGCGGGACCGGCGATGGATTGCGTGGTCCACGATAAGGGCTTGCGACCTTCATAGTCGCATCTGTGGTGTCCTTGGTCGTGCCCGTAACCTTGTTTGTTGTCTTAATTGCGGCCGCAGTGGTCTATTTTTCTATATAAAGCACCAAAAGTTGAAAATATCTATCTTTTGAGTTCATCTTCGCTTTTCTCTCTCCCTTTCCACCATTTTCAACCCATTTGACCTTTTAAGCTTGGTTTCATCAAGTTTTACCCATTTTCTACTCCTAGTTCCATATACCAAAACATAGAGCTCAGTGAGGGCTTTTATTTTACTTAAACGGATGGTCTTTTCGTAGCTAGTGATTTTTGGGTTGTCTCTTTTTCACCTTGAGAGATAGGGATTTCTTTGCTTCTTTTTAATACCTCGTTCTAAATAGACATGGTAGTTTTTATTGCATTTAAAAGCATGGTTGTTAAGGGATTTTCCAAACGCATGAACGCGGGTTTAGGGTTTGAGTTTTGGGAGTTGAAATTGTATGATTTTGGTTGTTTTGGTAAATGAAAAAGTGGTTAGTTATGGTTAGGTTGATAGTAGCGAAAAATCCTAATTGGTTATTAAGGGTTAATAAAACGAAAAAGAGGTAAAGTTAGGTAATGATAGTGTATGTGTTATGGGATTGAATTAATACTTTGGTTACTAAATGGAATTACCCGGATTTTGTGATTGCTTTGCTATTGTTGTGTTGAGTTGGGTTGTAGTTGTATATCATAAATTGGGTTTTAATTAAAGGATAAAGGGGGTTTTGGCTAAGGGTTAAAAGTGTTAAATAATTGGAGCAATGGGTTTGGTTTTGAAGAACGAAACGATATTCGTAACTCTTTTGTGTAATGATTTCATTGAAAACGTTAATGTTTTGGAATTGTGAACTTCTTGTGGAATTTAATTCATAAGAGTTTTTTATTTAACTATTTGAGGTTTTGTCCTTGGTCATCGGTGGAAGATGGCATTATTGTTATTGAATAGATTATGTGTATGTATTACACTTGTGTAGCATTTTATTTAATCTAGCATGTTGTGATATTGTTTGGAGGTCTGTTTCTCTTTGGTTAAATTGGTATAGCATGTCGCTTTATGAGCAGTTCTGCTCCTCCCTGGCTTGCGCTCGGTAAAGCGTGAAAATTGAAGTTTGTTTCTTTCCAACTAGGCTAATAAAGCATGGTGCCTTGAGATAGGTTCCTATCCCTTTCGGTTTGCACCCAGTAAAATGTAACCTTGGGGTCGGTCCTTGCTGGGTAAGGCTAGTAAATCGATACTGTGTTATGTGGTTGTCTCATTTACCATTTGTGTTGTAGGCCGATACAGTGATATTGTGTTTGATGTAGCTCGAAATTTATTAGAAAATCCTCTTTCAAGTACTTGTATCATAATTAGTTTATAAGATATTCTTGTATTATAATAAATCCTAAATATTTTTTGAACCCTTAGCAGTTTGGTGTGCACTGTTTTGGATTATTTTGAATGTTCCATGATGTGAACATTCACATTAAATAAATTTGACACTGTAAATATTCACATCATGAAACATTCACACTGTCAATATGAACATTAATGTGCACCTCACCCTATTATTATTAGGGGTATTTTGATAATTATGTCATCCATATGATTTATTGGAACATAAAAAATTAATTTAGACTAAGTGAAACATAACTAGATGAAGAGAGATTTATGAATAAATCCCCCCTTATTTGAACTAAATATATATTTAAAAATTTGTGTCACACTGATTGACGCGATACTTATAACTTATTAAAAATGAATAACTTACATATTGTTTGAAATTTAAAAGATAAATTTTGACTTTTACATTTTGATTATCAATTTTTAATTTATCATAAATTGTGACGCTGTAGAAAGAATCTTATCAAATATGTGTCTTATTAACCTATAAACAAATTTTATCTGAAAATTAATTTTGACATAAAGCAAAATTGGATCAAAACTTTTTATGTAAAAAATAATCACACAAGAAAAAAAAAAAATTGAGTGTACAAAAGAAAATTTTAAAAGATAGTAAATTAACAATAAATTGGTAAGTGGTATGTTTTTATATTATATTTAGTATATTGTTTCATTTGTTCTCATTGTACAAGTAAGGGTATAGAATTGGCTCGCGAGCCTATGGGCTTCCCAAAGTCTGTTCGTAGCTCGAGTAGGCCTGACCCGAGTCTAGGCCTAGCCCGAGACTCTCGGCCTAGGTTGCGTATTTTGGAGCCTGGTTTGTGGCTCTGCCCATCGGCCCACTCTAAGCCCATTCAAGGCCCATTTCGAGGCCCAATGTTACTTTTGGTAGAAAAAAGAAAAATTTGGTGAAAAAAAATAAAAACATAGTCAGGCTTGCCCAGGCCAACCCCAAGCTCGAGCTTAGACCTTGTCCACCAGCTCGCCTAAGGCTCGAATACCCCCTAGACTTGAACCTAGTCTTTTGGTCCGTGGCCCGACCCGGCCCGAATTTTGGTGAGAGCTCGTGTAGCCCGACATGGATCGGGCCAAATTTACACCCTTATGTACAAGTAATATGACACATTAAGCTAATGTTATAACTAAATATGTCACAAAAAGATAAGGAGTAGGATCGTTTCAATATCAATTTTTTTTAATTGATGTAATTAATTTATATTGTACTAATTTAAGATGTCATATATTTAGGGGTGTATAATGGCCCGACCCGCTGGCCAAAAAGTGGGGCTTAGGCCCAAGCCCACTCAAATTAGGGCCTAGGGCCTGGGCTTAGCAGGCCTAGTTTTTTTTTTTTTTTGTAAAAAATAAATGATAAATATATTATGTATATAGATTATTCGAGAGAGATAAAAAAAAATAAAAGAAAAATTGTACTAGAATATTTTAGTTAATGAGATGTTTGGTTATGTTTTATGTGTGGTGATATTTAAATTTAATTATGTATGACTTATATTTTTTTGGTTATGAACTTATAAGTAAAAAAAGTATGAACTTATGTAATTTTTTTTTTGAGATGAATAATTATATATATATGTATCAAAATAAAACTTGCAATATTACAATCATTAAATTAAATAGATAACATTTATTCAATGAATAATTTTTATTTCAAAATGAAATAAAACATTACAAAAATTTATATCATTAAATAAAATAGATGTAAATTATTGTTGATAGTAGAGCAATTACATAACTATAGGTTAAATACATCCCAATTAGGTTGGCAACTATTAGCCTATTAATCATTTGCATTATACTCCACCTCAATAATCTAATACAAAAAAATGACGAAATGAAATAGTGAAAAATAAATTGTTGATCAATAATCGGAGAAGGCAAGCAATTCACTTGCGTTGCCCGATGATATGTCACCTAAATTAGTTTGAATTCTCTCATTGTCACTATAATTTTGTATTCTCATAAGCGCATGCATATGATCTTTGGATATTATAAGTGCCTTAACCATTTGGAGCGAAAGCTTGCTATGATAATTGATCAGCACCCCTTCACCTACACTAAAAGTTGTATTTCTTGAAAAACTTTGATATTGTAGTGCAAAACTTTCGTGAATCATTGGGGAAAAATCGAGACATTCACTAACACCAAAAATATTGTTTTTTTTTTAATAATATAATCAACTATAGAATTTTGTGTACGTATAGGATCATATGAAAATATTTGCAAATGGCAAGTTGATGAAACCCTTAATTGCATTTGGTTTCTAATATTAGGTTGTTGGTTTTATAAATGTTTGTTAGCATACCTTTTTAGACGACTAGTGCCCTGCAGATGCAACACTAAGTAAATGTACACAATATTTATATTTTGCTTTAAATGTAATTATACTATTAAGATTATTTACATCTATTTTTTCGAAATGTTCCCAAACACCACTAGTCGTGCCCCTAGATGATGATTCAGCTGTTAGAAGAGGGATATTAGGTACATTAGAAGGTGAATCAACAGATTCATATTGTATAATATGCGTATCAATATCGACATAAACATTAAGAATATTAGGATCCATAATAATGTAAGTAAAATAATATAGAAGAACTAACAATTAATTTAAATAATGAGTAAATAATAACAACTAATATATGTTAAGAAATAATTAATATAAAAAAATGAGTAACTAATAAATTTAATTCAACTAATTAATGTTACTGACTGACGAATGCGATACAAAAATTAACTTTTTCTGATAAAAGTTTCTTCTTGCACAATTGTAATTGCCACTTAGGGATGAGCCTTCAAATTAATTGAGAGAGTTGAGAGTTGATAGTTGAGAGGGATTGAGAGTTTGAGAGAGTGAATTGTTTGTGAGAAATAAAATGGGAGATGGGGGATAGTTATAGGATTTTGGGAGGATGGGGTCAATTTGTAAATAAATAAAAAATTTTGGGTCGTTGGTGTTAAACGATCATGTGACCATTTCAATTGAATTCATACATAAACACACACACACACATATATATATATATATATATATATATATATATTATCGTTGCTACGTGCAGCATTGAATATATATATATAAATATTTTTTGAATTTTGACCGCTATTCAATTATAGAGCCGTTGAGGGAGGGGGTGGGCTGGCGGGTCGGGACGTTTGAAGGGCAGAAATTTTTTTTGGGCCGGGTCAGGCTGGGTTGGCAAGTTGATAGCCAGGTTGGGTTTCAAAATGACGGCCTAAGCCCAGGGTCCTGGGCTGGGCTCATGCCCAGGCCTAAATGGGCTAGGCCTACCTCATGCCATCGGCGGACTTTGGACCGCCAACGGGTCATTTTTTACAACCCTACATATATTGGTTTGAAATTCTACATGAAAATTATAATAGGAATATTACAAATCGATTGTACTTTTAAAAAATAATTACATAGACATGAAAAAGTTCATCTTCTTAATAATTAAAGTTTATAAAATTTATCATTAATCTATTTTTTTTTTCAAAATATATACTGATATGTTATTTCTTGAATTATAATTGTATATGCTTTCATTTTTTTATTATTATTTTAAAGTCAATGTTACTACTCTCAAAAGTGAGCATCCAAAAATAGAAAGAATATCCAAACTGCTCCCATGGTTTTTCTACACCATAAATTATACTATTTTTTTTTTTATTTAAATTTAAGCTCCGTTTGTTTTAAAATTAAAAATTTTATGCACAAAAATATTTTACATGTAAAATGTTTATTTGTAACATAATTTTATTTCCTTTTATTTTTTGATGTTTGGCTGCAACTTAAAAATATTACAATTCCAGTGCCATGTTTGCACAAGTGTACAACCTGAGTTGGACTCAACAGCTGAATAGAGTAACATTGTAATTTCGACTTTTCAATCACGTAAATGACTTATGAAAACCGAAAGGATAAGTCATTTTTGGTGAATTTCAATAAAACATTTTACATAAAAAATATTTTATCCCATTATACGTAACAAAACAACAAAAATTTAGAAAAATATTTTGTAGGAAAATATTTTACATGCAAACAAATAGAGCCTAAGAAAAGTACAAATATTACAATTCGACTAATTACGCTTATCTCTCATTCAATATAATTATCAGTATTAAGATTGATAATTAAAATTATGGGGCATAAATTGTAGCTTATTCAAATTTTAGTGAAAATTAGTATATTTTATCATTTTGTGAAAAAGAGCTAATGGTCCTGATGATAATTATTGGATGTGGATTAAAAGTCTCGTTTATGATAGATTTTTTTGATTTTTATTAGAAAAAAAAATGAAATAATTATGTGTTAAATGTGTCATTTTATTTTATTTGATTAATATAATTTATTTTGTCTTGTATGACCATTTTAAGTAGATGCCAAACAAATTCTTAGATGGAAATATTTTTCTAATCCAAGGGCCAAGAGATGGAAGATGAGGAGCTTGCGCTGTACAATATCGTAACTTTTAGATGTATTCCTTTCCTGTGGCTTCCAGGTGGCATACAGCTGTATGATGCCCACAATATTTAAATTACTCAAAAGCCCATAATATGAACCCAAAATTACCTCTCAGATCAGAAGACCTTTTTGGTGATATTCTAGAGATTGCCTTGAACGAAACGACACCGTTCACACCATAAGTTAAAATTTCAATTTCATGGGCACATTGGGCAGTCGAAAACATGAAATGTGTTTCTGGCCGTTTTTACAACTTCAACGGTCACTTTTTTGGTTAAACAAAAACATACAAAGAACATGAGGTGACCAGAGGACAAACTTGCCAATGAGTCCAAAAAGGGAAACCCTTGATACTGTAATTCCATCATTACTTGAAGGGCATTTGGGTAATTCAACGAACATCCAAAAAAAGAAAAAAATAAAAAACAAATTTGAGTGCCAGTGAGAGAAGCATTTAGATGAGAGAAAAAGAGTGAGAGAACAGAAAACCAAGAAGTTGTTTTCATTTTCTTGTTGAAGCTGTGACTGATAAGTCAATTGATTCTTCTGTAGCTGCTGCATTGTTGTAGTTGTAAAGAACAAGTAATGGGTGATTCAACTGACTCTGTCTCTATTGATATTGATATGATGCCTCTTGGAGGGAAGGTAACAACTATACCCACCAAGAATCTCATCAATTTCTCCTTCATTTTTTTTTTCTTTTTTTTTTCTCAAGACACACTCTCACTCACATTCTTGAATTTTTTTTCTTATAAAATGATCTTTCTGCTTAATGGGTATTGCAGGAATGTTTGGTTAAAACAAGCAAAGGTTCAATCACTGTTTTGGTTTGTGGGGATCAAGAAAAGCCTGCTCTGATAACATACCCAGATGTTGCTCTCAATTGTATGTATATCATTTCTTGGTTCTTTTTATTTCACAAATTGATGCTATGATATATGTTGCTTTAATGAGTTCTTGATATGATATCAAGTAGAATTAGATAATGATGTGTGTGTGTTACAGACATGTCCTGTTTCCAAGGTCTCTTCTTTTCCCCAGACTCAGCTTCATTGTTGCTCCACAACTTCTGCATTTACCATATTGATGCCCCAGGGCATGAGGTCAGGATCGTATTCACATCACATTTGATTTGTTCTTCTTTTCTTTTGTTTGCTTTTGTTGGTTGGAGGTTCTAATGAATTTCCTTTGCCATTTGCTTAAGAGTTCGTGCAGTTGGGAGCTGCTGTGATACCTTCAGATGTGCCTTTGCTCAGTGTGGATGACCTTGCAGACCAGGTTGCCGAAGTGGTCGATTTCTTTGGGTATGTAAACATTTTTTATTTTTCAATTTATCTTCGGAGCAATTGCACTAATTGTGGGAACAATAAATTTTTTTACTATATTCTGTGCAGAAGTACTTGATTCCTAGAGTATGAAATTTGTCAAGTTTTGAGTATAAGCTTTGTTCCATCTGTTACTTTTCTTTTTGGCTGCATTTTCATTTGTGGATTTGAAATGAACGGATTTAGCATCAATCATTCAAAGAGTATAACCTTTAATTCAATCTAGTATTTTAAATATAGTTTTCAAGAATGGATTTGAGAGTTTTAGCCTCTTAGATTAATGGGTTTGAAATAACTAGGTGAGCATAGGTATTTGAAATCCCTCCATGAATGATTCCATTTGTACCAGAATATCAACACAATGCATCATCCTATCTCTCTGTCATCCTTTACTTTAAAATTATCAATCGACCTCCAATAATTAACTTTCTTATAACTTGAAATCCCTTTATTTGAAATCCACTAGAGTCTTGTTGGCTCTCATGGGAAGGGGAGGGTACCTAAGAGCCTTATATTCATATGGCCAAGTGTATTAATCCAGCTTATATGTTTTCCCGTCCATGGCTTGAGCCACAATGCTACAACCAACGTTATCCCATACTCATAGGTTGCAGACTGATCCCATACTCGACATGGTGGTTGACTCTAATATCAAATGATACAAGCCATTGGGTAGAACTTGCCATTGAAAACCGGCTTACGAGGGATGGTGCCCAAAAGGTTTATATTCACTTGGTCAAGCCAAATGTATCAGTGCGGAATCGTGAACAATTGCCTCTAAGATGCTTGAAGTCTAATGCTTAAATTGTGGTGGCTTGGCTTGTAGATGTATAGACATCCTCTCCCATGACTCAATCTTTGGAATTAGACCATATTTTCAGTCATCCATTGCAATGATATTAATACCATTGTATAATTTCAACTTCAAAGATTTCAAGTCCCTTGGCAAGCAAAATGATAACAAGATTCTTGTACAAGAGATATTTTGTTGAAAATTGACAAAGACTTTCACATAAGTATCTTGATATCAAATAATACTTGTATGGGGGTATTTATAACTGAAATGAGAATAGGTGCTAGCGAGACTTCAATGCTATTTCTTCTCCATTTGACATAGTGATGGGTTTTTGGAGTTTTGTAACCTTGATGTCAGGGATCAGATAATACAGAAACAAAGTTTCACTTGTCAATCATATGTTAGAATGTGATCAACTCATTAAGATTTTATGAGCGGCAGGAAAATCTAGAACAATGAATCCACACCTTGGAATTGTGGCATTTGATATTGTATATAGCATTTAATACATTCAGTGTGGAACCATGGAAACATGAGCAAGGTGATTCAACTATTTATGCCATCTGAACACCACAGATTATAAGTAAGAAGACGCAGATTTACATGTTTCCCACAAAATTGTATCTTGAACTTTACATAGTAGTATTGCCTCCATCATGAACAATAATATGAAGTTGTGTGTTTATTGATAAGGGTTATTGAGCTGCAACTTGAATCAGTTGAGTCAAGTTGAAGGCCAGTCAATAGGCCCAATACCAACCCTAAACAAATAGCAGGCCCACCACTACCTCAAGTTTCCAATTTAAGCTCAAACTAAGCTGGGTGATTGGGCTACTGAGGTTGAAATTTGAATGAAAAATTATAGTATTCCTGCATAAATCATATGAATAGCTCTTTCTTAATGCAGTTCCCCCATCACCCAAGAATAAAGCCACTTTTTATTTAGAGTATATCACCAAATGGAAGGTTGGAATTTTTTTGAAGAAACCAGAAACTAATCGCACTGTTGCACTGTTTTGATTAGGAAGTTATATGCAGTTTTTGGGCCCCCAAAATGTAACCAAACATCACAAACACCTTTCCTTCAACTTGTCTCATAAAGTCATGTAATGGCCTAAATCATTGGGTTTTTATATAGTCATTATTTAGTTTTAATAATTTACTTTACATGATTAAAATTTTTATATGATTGCATTCAGAAATTTGTAAAATGAAGTATGGGCTCATCAGGGCTCAAATGTGCCCCCTAATGGTGCCAATTCATTGGGACCTGCTTTTTTTATGAATGGCTAAAACAACTTAATTGTCAATTTCACAAATTTTGAGAAAGTAATGGATACTATTGTAATTGTAGCAAAGAGAGTTGTTGTTGTTGTTTATATATGTAGTGTTAAAGACATTGGCCAAATTAGTTCTCATGGAATACGAATCCCTTGTCTAGAATTCTTCTCTTGTGAGCACAAGTATTAGTAGTATGCTACCCCTTGTATAGAAATTAGGAGACGTTGGGGAGTTTGGGTAAATTACACTTTGCACCAAGTCCCACTTTGATCCCGTCACAAGAAATCATGATAGTCAACTCCTTGCACTTCTGGCCATGTTAATGTCCTCCTTTTGTTACTCTATTGTTTAAGTCTTTAATAGAATCTAGTCACGTGACAAGAATACGACTATGAAATGAGGGCAAGAGTTAAAAATCATCTCCGTTTCCCACCAATACACACTTTGTCCCATGTGCTAAGAATGTGAGAGTTATAAAATATATATGTACAGGAACAAAGAAGTAAGAAAACATAGTTTTTGAAATAAAAAAAAAAAAGGGACAGCAAAGAAATCGAAGAGAAAAGAAGATGAATAAACGGAAGACTATTGCCTTGTTTGGTTTGTCTCTTGAGAGACAATTTTTGAGAAAAAATTTCAAAAACTTATTTGGATGAAAATTTTTGAAAAAAAAAAAAAAAAAAAAATTCAAAATCACTTTTCTCTATACTACACATCAATCAATCACTTGTTCTCTTTCTCTCCTCTTTCCTTCTCTCACTTCTACACATCAATCAATCACTTTTCTCTCACACTCATCTATTCAACTATAAAAGAAAAAAAAATTTAAATCATTCTAAACTCCAAAATCATTTTCAAAACATACAAATATTCCAAAAAATTATTTTCAAAATTATTTCACAAATACAAACTAAACATGTGTTACTGTGGAAAATTGAGCTTCTTGATTCCAATTTTTGCAAAACCCTAGTTTATCTCTTTAATCGTTCACAATCTGCGTTTTGTGTTTTGTTTTAGCCAAATACAATCGTAATCTGATATAAATTTTGAGACGAAATGTGTATAGGCAGGGAATGGGGGTGATTTTTCTCCTTTGCCCTCATTTTGTAATCATATGCTTGTCACATTACTGATTTTTGTTAAAGACTTGTGCAGTGAAGTAACAAAAAGGGAGCATTGACACTTCACGAAAACTTAAGGGGTTGATCGTCACAATTTCATGTGTAGGGACAAAAGTGGGATTTAGTACAAAGTGCAGGGTACAAAGTATAATTTATCGGGGGAGTTTTTACATTCAAAATGTTATGTATATCATTAGCATGTCTTAATGCAAATTCCAATCCATGATAAACCAAAAAAAAGGAGGGGGGAAGAAAGAAGGAAAAGGAGAATAGCATGGAAAGTTCCACTGTTAATTACATTAACCACACGAATTGAACTTGGTAACCATTGATGACAAAATATATCTAGTTTTCGTGTTCCTAGAGTTTAGGGAACTCTAAAGAAATATGAAATGAGGGTTGGCATGGTTAACAACACTCAAGGTTTTGAAAAGGGGTTGCAGTTGCCGTAACGATAGCGGTGGCGCGGTTGCAATTGCGGGGTGTAAAGGCTATAGCGTAATGGTTGCGGTAACTGGAATCGTAAATTTTTTTATTTTTTTCACAATTTGAAAAAAACTTACCGATACGCATATTTTTTTTTTTCCATAATCATATATATTGGGTTTTAAACAAATATTGATCAATTTTTATAAATTTTTAAATATAATCTAATATATTTCATATTTTTAAATCACTATAAACTGAGTTTTTTACATTTTATTTTAATAATTAATGACTTTATATGTCATAAATTCATATTACGTTTGTGGCAAAAAAAAATTTATTGGACTTAGATCTATAAAATAATTTTTTTAATTATTATACTTGTGGAAACATATGCAAATTTTAACTTGAATAGTTTTGAAAAATAAATTATGTATGCTAATGTAATCATATAAAAATTAAA
Source organism: Camellia sinensis (assembly GCF_055761805.1). NCBI lineage: Eukaryota > Viridiplantae > Streptophyta > Magnoliopsida > Ericales > Theaceae > Camellia > Camellia sinensis. The sequence goes on from NC_138962.1 coordinate 109,219,072, forward strand.
AAAAAAATTAAAAAGAATTATTTATTTATTTATTGATTTGGATCACTTGAATATTTATTCTCTTTTTGGATAACTTGTAAATAAAAATAAAATAAACTAATAAAAAAAATCGATATGTATTAAATATGTATTAATATATAATTGTAGGTGTTATGTTTTCTAGATATTTTACAAAAAAATCAATCACTAACTATTATATATAAGATAAACAATGAGAAAAGTAAGAGAATAAATAAGAGTCTAAATATATATATGTATATATTTTTAATCAAGCCAATTAGATAATGACCACACTTATTATTATTATTATTTTCAAATAATATATAGATAGATACACACAAACAAAATGGTTGAGTGATAGCAGCGGAATAGAATAGCATAGGTCTTACAGTTTTAACAAATCAATGGCATGTTCTTCATCTTCCCTCCTCTCTCTCTCTCTCTGTTTCTCCTCCATCTTCCCTCTTCTCTCTCTATCCCTCTTTCCCTATTTTTAGCTTTTTTTTCGAAAGAAGCAGTTCAGAACCATTACGTAACAGTGCGTAACAGGCCGTTACTACCGCTACGTCAGAACACCTATAAATCTCAATCACACCGCAAAAGCGGGGGTAACGAGTGGTGTCTACCGCCGCAACCGTTACGTAGCGCTGCATTTTGAAACCTTGGGTGTAACGGTGTCTAACGGATTGTTACGACCATTACGGCACTGCTACGGCCGTTACAGTACTGCTACGGCCATTATGTAACACCGAAACGGCCGTTATACATGTGAATTTTCGTCACACTGCTATAACAGCCGTAACAGGTGGCAGTAACCACCATAACCGTTACGTAACGGGTGCGGTCGTTTTTTAAAATCTTGACTACACTTATTCTCATTTAATTAATCATAGCTAATATTTTACTCACTGAGTAAGAAGAGATATTAGCTATCGTTCCGAATAGTTGATCTATGATCCATAATAGATATACCAAATCCACCCTATTAATGACAACTAAAATTAGCACCCGAAGAAAGTAGGAACATGATAGTACATCATTTTTGTGCAGTCTATGCATTTACTTGAATTTAATTACAATTTACCGCCCCCCCCCCCCCCCCCCCCCTAAGCTACCACGAAATATCACCTTACCCCCTCAACTTTAGACCACTTGACTTTCAAAATTGTTTCATTGTCACCCTCTTCAGAAGGGGGTCTTTGTATGGTTTTTGATAGTTGAGGGGTTTAAATAGATGGTTTTAAAGTTGAGGGGGTTAAGATAATATTCAGTTGTAGTTGAGGGGACTGAAGTATAATTAACCCCTAATGTTTTAATGAGATTGTATGCATTTTATCATGACAAATTTACAGAAACACATTGAAAGGGAAATAGATGCAAATGGTTTCAGCAATAGCCCAAAGATTTTTGAGGCCTTGGGCCGAATGTCAAAACATTGCCCTAGGCCTTTGGATGATTGGGGCCATTGGCAAAAAGGAATTTTTTGATGGGCTCTAGGCAAGTTGCTAACTTGCTATAGGTTGAGCCACTTATGAATGGCTTGCATTAATGACGTGTCCGAATGAAAGATTAAGAAACTCAATCTTTAAATTTATTTTCTCCTTTATTTTGTGGTGAGTTATACTTTCCCATCATGTAAGTGCTTAGTTTTGTCTTAATTTTTAATCTATGACTTTTCTCATTCAGACTGAAAGAGGTGTTCTGCTTGGGTGTAACTGCTGGTGCTTATATTCTTACACTCTTTGCTGTGAGTTTGCAAAAGTCGGCTGCTCTTTTCCTTATTATTATATTTTGTGTTTTTATTCTTCATTAGATTTTTTTTGTCTTCTGGCCTATATTTGCAGATGAAATATAGAGAACGTGTACGTGGGTTGATCCTTGTTTCCCCTGTATGCAAAGCACCTTCATGGACTGAATGGCTTTATAACAAGGTTAAAATTCCTATCATCAATGAACACTTGTAAAATGTTCAATTTTCCATTATACATAACATTAACTAGGCTATTTTGTGCATCTCTCAATGCAAGCATTAATTACAAACAAATGCTACAAATGTCACAATCCAAGTGCATGGTGAATGGAGAATCCTTATATTTTCATGGCCATCCGAGAAGTTGGCATAAGATAACTTTGTTTTTGCAGGTATTATTGAACTTGTTATATTTCTATGGAATGTGTGGTTTATTAAAGGAATGCCTTCTCCATCGCTACTTCAGTAAGGTAATTCATATAGCCTTAATTTGTGGCTTACTTTCTGATTTGGTGAACTTAATAATAATCCTAGAATTCCTACCAGGAGCTTAGGTCTAGCATGAATGGTGCAGAATCAGATGTAATACAAGCTTGTCGAAGGGTAAGCTAAAATCAGCTATAACGTAATATGATTTCTTATTGTTTTCTGTCTGAAAGAGTATCTAATGGCTTTAGTTTCTAGGTCGTAAAAATGACTAAGTGAAATCATATTTTCAGCAGTTGCACAGAAGGGGTATTTTCTTCTTACCATTTTCCTTCTTCCATTTGTTTGAGGGAGGGTGGGATGAGCGTCCATTTGATTGATGTGACTATTCAATTTGTAATATTTTGCCACTCTAAAGGTGGGTTTTTTAGTTACCTTGATCTATATTTGGTGCATGAACTAGTTGGATTTGCTTGGTGCAACGATAAGGTTGCTCCAAATGTGACTTGGGTGTCATGGGTTTCAAACATGGAAACAACCTCCCTATTCGCAGGGTAAGGCTGCGTACATCAGACTTTTCCCCAAACCGTGTCGACTCTTCCCCAAACCTTGTAATGACGGGAGCCTTTCCCCCCTTGTGTATTTATTTATTTTAACCCAGTTGAATTTGTTGAAGGATGATACCTGCTTGGTTTGGTATTCATAACACATTCAAATGTTATATATATTTGCATGGTCCATCTTTTATTTTACATCTAAAAACAGGCAACCTTTTAATTCTTCTCTATTGCATCCTAGTCGATTTTGAGGTGCTTACAAACTGAAAAAGACCTTCATCATTTTTTCCTGTGTACAGTTACTAGACGAAAGGCAAAGTTTGAATGTCATGCGCTTTCTTCAAGCAATGAATGAGTAACTTCTTGCACCTATACTATGTTTTCCATTTGTTCAGTTTATCGTATTGTTCTCTGCAATGTTTGTGCATAAAACAATTCTGCCCTAGATTTTTCCTTTCTTTTGGAACACATTTTGTTCTCCTACTTAGAAAGAATTGACTGTCTCGTAGGACTACTCATTTTTCTTATATATTATTTAGTACCATGTTTGTTTGACATGATATGTGTATAGTCTGATCAATTTGTTGAGGAACCCATCCATGGTGAGTGATTGATCAAGTCTAAAAATTTTACACAAATATTCTGATATAATCTTTTTCTTAGTGGTTTGATCAAGTCTAACAACTATACACCAATAATCAGATAAGCTTTTGCCTGTAATATTTATACTATATTATATGAATTTAGCAGAGAGAGCTGAAAGTGAAAGTTTTATGAGTTTTCTATTGGCTAGTAATTGCTATTTTCCTTTCTTTTGCACACACTATTTACCCTTTTTTTTTGTTTTTTTGTTTTTTTTAACTAATAAACCCCTATGAGTTGATTACAAAGTTTATATGCAGGAGGCATGACCTTACAGAGGGCTTAAAGAAGCTACCATGCAAAACACTCATTTTTGTTGGCGATTGCAGTCCATTCCATACTGAATCAGTGTATATGAATGCTATGATGGAAAAAAAGACATGCGCTCTTGTTGAGGTTGGGCTTTCTCCTCACTTTTGATTTTCTCTCAATAAGTGTGATACATTTTTTTTGTGTGAATTTCACCTTGCTCATGCTCATCACAGTAGCAACTAAACTTACGTAACAAGCTCATGGTTTTTTTTTCCCTCGTTAAGTACCCAAATACCACATAAAATATATATTGTCAACTATCTAAATGGTACAGGATTCTAAGACCAAATGTTGAAATTCTTGGACAAGAAACATTCCCCATAAGATATGTTTGGACTAATGTCCAAAACCTACCTACAAAGTTGAAACTCCAAGTGAATGTAATTCAAGAAACGGTTAGCAACTTCAGTACAACATTACTAGTTACCTATTTTGCCTCGGAATAAGTTTCTTATCTTTCAACTGGTTAGTTTCTTATTATGAATAAGTTTGTATCTTTCAACTGGTTAGTTTCTTATTATGAATAATGATAATACATTGTGGGATGATTTTATTTATTTATATTTTATTTTTTTGTCTATGACAGGTTCAGTCATGTGGCTCGCTAGTGACAGAAGAACACCCATACGCAATGTTGATTCCCATTGAATTCTTTTTAATGGGGTTTGGCTTATACAGGCAACAACTACCTTTATCTGCAGCATCAAGTAATGGGTCAAACCCCGCCAAACCTCCTAGTCTGACGTATTCATGCATAGCACCAGAGCTGCTCTCCCCTGAGAGCTTAGGGATCAAGCTTAAACCTATTAAAACCCGTGCAACCATTGAAATTTGATTGAGTAGAAATGCCTCTCTCCCGGCTTCACCTCATTTAATCAGTGTTGCATATTTTGGCAGGCCACAGAAGCAGAACCACAGCTTTGCACGTAAATATACAACCATGTAAAGTATATAATGTCTTCATGGTAGCACATTCTTTGATTGGTTTTTGTGCTCAGAGGGAGAGGATTTTTGTGTTCAATTAGGTTTCAGTGAATGAATTCTTTCTAATCAAGTGTAGATAAAGCAGATGAGAGAGATTGTAGTTGGGTAGAGATATTCTTTTTGAGCATGGCTTAAATGTTTGCATACATTGGTGATGACTACTTTGTAAGTTTAACTGTTCGTTTATAATAAAGTCCTTTTTATAGAAATGAGGGGAATTCTTATATTTAAATGTGGTTTGGTAACGTCCCCTCTTCACTCCACAGCTAAAAGCCGAAATAACAAATCAACGCAAATAATAATAATTAGGTGTGTGCTATAAAGTTAGCAGAAATGTTTATTTTCTTATTTTTTACTACTAGAAAAAAATTGTCCAAAATGTCATGTCTCGAAATTTAAGTAATTAAATAGGAGAAAACTAATTAACCTAAGTGTAATTACTTAATAAAAGTCCTCTTTTTATCCTTTACTCATTTCTAAAATTGCACCTTCGACATTTACCTCAATTCTCCAACAATCAATGTTTTAAAAACCGGACCGGTGAGCGAACCGAAAAAGGGATCGAGTGGACGGGTTACCAGATCAATCATCGGGTTGAACCGAAATCGAACCGTAACGTAATAAATATATTAAAATTATATTTAAATAAAAATATAAGTAATAAAATTATAAATTAAAAATATTAAATTATCTTAAATATTTGTCCTAATATTTTTTTATTGAGAAATATAATAATATATTTTAAAATATTATTAATTTTAATTATGGAAGAGGAAATCAAATATTTAATATTCCCTCTATATGATTTTAATTCAAATACTTTGATTGAAAGGAGAACAAAAATTTTGGAGAGATATCAAAATTTCAATATTCCCTCCAATATATTTGATTGAATCCCATATAGATTTCTTGAATTTTTTTGAAAGAATTTTTTTCTTATAAATAGGTGAAAACTTTCACAATAATTTCATCAAGCTCTTAATGAGATTTCTCACAAGAGGAGACCCTTGAAAGAGAGTTTCAAATTTAAATTTTCTTATATTCTTATATTATATATATATATATATATAATAAGAAAAAAAGAGAATAGAAAGAAAAAAATAAAAAAAATCAAAAATAAAAATTCAAAGTCGATCAACCCGGCGAACCGGCTCCAGGACGACCGGTTCGCCGGTTCAACCGCCGATTTTCCCGATTCTCTCTAAATATGCCGGTTTTTAGTTTTGACCGGTTTAGAGGGTATATTTGGACCGGAACCCTGACTGGTCGACCGTTCAACCGGTTCAACCGGCCGGTCCGGTCCGATTTTCAAAACCTTGCTAACAATTGAGTTATATCATATAATGACATTTAATTTCCAAGACAAAAGTTCATTCATTTACAACTGGAGTTCATTTGGAAAGTAATTATTTTAATTGATTTTCTAATATTTATAAAAAAATCATGTAAAAAAAATAGAGAAATGTGATTGAAGTGTTTTGACTTTAAGACTATTTTAATCAAAAAGCTAACAGCCAAACATGGACTCTCGTATCCATTCTCACAAAGTTGAACCAATTCCCAATCAGATAGACGAAGTGCAGGAGGTACCAACTTGAATGCTATAGGGTCTTGCTATGGTTACATTCAAATGCACCATACATCCAATTATGAGTCAGTGATTTTGGTTATAAAATGTGTAGTGTTACGGTTATGAGATGCGTGGTAGCGGTTATGAAATATGCAATGTTAGTATTTTTTTTTCCTCAACATTTTGTTATTGACAAATTACACTTTATCCCTTTTAACTATCATCATTTTTTATTTTACGCCTCTCAAACTAAAAATTGAGACAATGTACTCTCTTTATTTTTTGAAAATTTTCAATCTCATCCTTATGTTTCTATTTTGTTAACAAACCAAAAGAAAATTATGCATGTAAAGTGCACATATCATATTTATGACGAAAAATACCTTTTAAAAATTGAATGTATATATGGAAAAAAAATAAAATATGAAGAAATTGTATAGTAGTTAATCAGTGACATATTACCCTACCAATAATAAAGAAATCACATTCTTATTTAACAAACACTCACTAGTTTGATTTATTCTTAAATATAACCATTATAAATAACTTGCAAACATCTTTCGAAAATTTGCATGATTGGCACACAACTGAGAAGGGAAAACCTTCTCTTCTTTATTGAATTCATATGATACAAACATTACATTTAGGCCATGTTTGTTTGAGTGGACATGAGCTTGGGATTGGACTAATAGTCTAATAAAATTATTAATCCGATATTTGATTAAACAATTGAAGTACGGATTAATTATTTTAAACTTGACTATTAGTTAAGATAGGATACATAATCCAACGGATTGGTAGTCCTAAGACTATTAGTCATGAAAATGCTAATCCAATCCACCAAAACAAACATGACCTTAGTTACCTGTCATTTCAGCACATGATGATAACATTATTTATAATTGTAACATGCTTACTAATTTACAAGAGGAAGCTTCCCATAGGGAAAATTATTTATTACACACTGCCACATGAAAGACATTAATACTCCACACACTACTCCAAAAGATATCATCATGTATGACTGGGTCGCAGATCGCAACTTCTTAGGCTAGTGACGCCGTTCCTTTCACATCTACGCAGTTGTTCACATCATCAGAAGTAGATGTCATAGATGAGATGCAACCATTCCATTCAGATGTGCTGGTGGTGCCAGACTTCATCAACTCTTTACGGACATCATGCCAAATAGGGTTCTGGGTGTCTGCCGGATAGTGACCACCTTCAGCAATCGCAGTAAAGACCTACAAGTATATTAAAGATTTGTTTTTTCAAAAGTTATATTCAAACATATGTAAAATGGTTCTGTGCATCCACATTTTGAAATTTATAATGACCACATTTTTTTTACCATATTTTGTTTACCGTCTTATATGTCACATTGATAACAAACATGAGTACATGAAATCAATACAATATTTGACACATAATAAAATAAAACAAATAATGATTAGAAAATATGATTATTCTCACGTTATCACCGTGTTTGATTCTAATTTTCGAACTCAAATTTTTTGAAAATTAGGTTTTTTTGATTGTCGTATTTTTTTTTTTAATGTTTTAAGTAAATTTTTTTTACTTTTTAGATGCATCTAATCTAAATGTACCTAAAAAGTATAATATTTGTAAAAAAATATTTTAAAAAATCAATAAATATACAAGAATACTAAAATGAATTGAATTTTTATATTTTTGATATTTAGTAAATTTTTTAAAGATTTCTTTTAACAAATATTATACTTTTAAGTGTATTTATATTAGGTATATTTAAAAACTAAAAAATTTATTTCAAATATTAAAAAAAATAGTAAAAATTTTTAAAAAAAACATAGAAAATGTAAAACTTAAAATTTTCAAAAAGTGAATTAAAATTCTGAAACCAAACCAGGATAGGTAAGGTATGTACCTTATTTTCCTTATGGATTGGGTTGGGGTTGGACCAAGAAAACATCCAATCACAGTCTTTCCCATCCTTGTTTTTGCCCCGATACACAACAGCTCCACACGATCCAGTTTTCTCTCCAGAAGTTTCCTCATGGTTAAATACACCCGGCTGGTCATCTTCTATCTTGGCTGGATATGTGCTCTCTTCAGCTAATTTCCCAGAAAAATCATGGTTGACAGAATATGTTATACTGCCCTTAGTCTTATTGCGAATATTTCCATCCGTGCGGACTCGCTGATCATTCTCCATGTACACTATCTATAATATTAATTGTTCAATCTCTTTGAAGAACTCTACAAATTGTAAGCATATATCTACATTTTTACATAGCAAGAACATAAAATTACCAAAAAGTTTCATTAATTTAGGTGTTACCTTCATCCAAAAATATCAAAACATGAGTATTTAATTGAGCCGGTGGTGACCGTGACACAGCGAGGGATTTCAGGTATCAAACCAATCTTATATATATATAATGTATACACATTGTATATGCTTTGTAAACATAATGCATTTTAGTTTAAAATCACGAGGGATTGTCTACCTATTCTTGAAGGGGCTTTTCCCATTTTAGTTTGGACGGATTTTTCAAATTAGGCTAAAGCGCTATTACAAATCGCGCTTTCACTGTTTGGAGCCCAAAATTTGATGAATAGTGAAAGCGCTATTGTAAAACACGCTTTTAATTAAGAAATCACTGTTTCAAATCGCGCTTTTAACATAAAAATTTTTTGTGAAGAAAACGCTATTTGAAATTGCGCTTTTACTATGCATATAAATTTTTTTTTTTTAGAAAACGTTATTGAAAATAGCGTTTCTACTGTTGAAACACAAACCAAAACCAACCCACACTCTGACACACACACACCCACAACACTGAAGCATTGAAATAATATAATTTTTATATATAATAAAAATTTATAATAATCAATTATATAATTTTTATAATTTTCGTAAATATAAATCATTTTTAGGTTATGGATAGTTTGATTTATAATACGTATGTAACGGTAAAAATTTTTATAATCAAAAATAATTTTTGCAATTTTTATAATAAAAAATAATTAATAAATTATCAAAAATAATTTATAATACGTATGTAATATAAAAATTGCAAAAATTATATATATAATTTTTATATATTTATATATTTTGATACGTATGTATTATAATTTTTATATATTTTTATTAATAATTTATTTTATAAAATAATTATTATATATTTATTAATAATTTATTTAAAGTAAATATATAAATATATAAAAATTATATATATAATACATACGTATCAAAAATAATTTATTTAAAGTAAATATAAAAAAATTATATATATAATACATACGTATTATATATAATTTATTTAAAGTAAATACAAAAATTTATAAATTATTTTTGATAATTTATAAATTATTTTTGATTATAAAAATTGCAAAAATTATTTTTGATTATAAAAATTTTTACCGTTACATACGTATTATAAATCAAACCATCCATAACCTAAAAATGATTTATATTTACGAAAATTATAAAAATTATATAATTGATTATTATAAATTATTATTATATATAAAAATTATATTATTTCAATGTTTCAGTGTTGTGGGTGTGTGTGGGTGTGTGTATGTGTCAGAGTGTGGGTTGGTTTTGGTTTGTGTTTCAACAGTAGAAAAGCTATTTGCAATAACGTTTTCTAAAAAAAAAAAATTTATATACACAGTAATAGCGCGATTTCAAATAGCGTTTTCTTCACAAAAAAAATTTATGTTAAAAGCGCGATTTGAAACAACGATTTCTTAATTAAAAGCGCGTTTTACAATAGCGCTTTTTACAATAGCGCTTTCACTATTCATCAAAATTTGGGCTCCAAACAGTAAAAGTGCGATTTGTAATAGCGCTTTAGCCTAATTTGAAAAATCCGTCTAAATTAGACCTAGTTTGAAAAATAAGATGCAAAAGAGAATATGGGAAAAGCCCCATTCTTGAACCGTAAGGAGGTAAAATGCTCCCTCCTTAAATCATAATAGAGTAAAATGAATTGTACAGTTTAGTGTATGTCGGGAGAACTACAACTAGTAGTGAATGAATAATTCTAGGTGTTATGGAAATTTAAATTGTTGTGTTGGGTGTAGATTTAAATTAATGTATTGTAATTATATACGGAATGAATCTTATTCTCATATTACAATTCTAAATAAAATTATGAGTAAATTGTCCAAGTAAATTATTGACATATGTAGCACCACAGGTAATAAATTTATAGAAATAAACTTTGCTATAGCGCATACATTCTTAGGCCTCGTTTGGGAACAGGCTAATTTAGTAACTTTTTGGCTATTTGTCTAAAAAAGTAGGTAAAAAAAACTTATATGTTTGGAATTACTCTTTGGCTAATTACGAAAAGATGCGCAAAAAGTAGAGAGACAAGAGAATCTTTGACTTTTTGGTATGAATTGTTAGCTTTTTGGCTAAAAAGGTAACTTTTTGACTTTTTGACTAAAAAGGTAAGTCCCCAAACGGGGCCTTAATATTGTTACTTTTTTGTGCTAAGTTTGACTCAATGTTTAGTTATAGCTATTATTTGACAACTCTCTTTGCTTCTATATATACATATGGCATTTCTATTTGATATTTTGTTAGAAAAATAAAATAAATAGTAATATTTGCACTATCAGAGGAACATTACTAAAATATAATATTTTGATAATACTCATTGTTAAAGATAACAATAGTTAATCATTTAATTGTCGAATCGTTAGGGATGTTCTAACACACATTAAGAAAAATTAATGGGAATTTGAAATCTTACAATAAAATTTAATATAAATTTTATATTAATGATTAAAAAAATAATTAATCTCATCAGAATGATGTGATAATAATATTTTTAAATTTATAAACTATTTTAATGAATCGTTTGATTAAAAATGGATATATATAAATTTATCATGTTATTTTGTGTATATTTTTTATATTTATATATTACTAACGAACTTACAGATGTTTTTTATGAAAGAAATGATGTTAAGCACTAAACAAACAAGTATATATAATGACACAAAATATGATAACAAAATAAAGATCACTCATAGGAATAAGGTAAAGTTTAATACATAATTTATACACAAAATATTTTAGAGGAAAATACTTACGGAGAGTGTTTGAAGGAGACTACTCTAATGTTAACACAACACACACTCTATAGACCTTACTACAAGGGCCTATATAGACTTTACTACACGGATTCGAAATGGTGTTAAGCCCGTGGATTTTATTTGAAATATAATAAATTTTATTATAATTAAACCCTCAGAAAAATATCATAAATAAATGAGAAATTTACTTATAAATCTCATCTTGAAAATGATGATCCGATTAGTTCCAAAATTTTTTTTATAGACCAATTAATTCCATTGATTTTAAAAAGGTAAATTTAATATATTATTTAAAAATTAGATTTACAGTTATACCTATATTTCTATTATGTTTTTTTCTTCTTTTGTGTTAGAAATGTAAGATACACAACCTATGATAATAAAATTTGGAATGAGTTTTTATATAAGAATTTTTTTTATTTGGAATGATTTGAGATATGAAATTCGTTAAACATATTTCAAAAGGAGTACAAAAACTCCTTAGTAAGTTTCAAGAAAATGTGTAATTTCAATTTGTAATACTCCAATGTAACACTTTAATGTAGCATTTCAAAAAAAAAAAAAAACTCCTTATTATACTTTTTCCAAACGTACCATTCAGCACTCCAAAAAAACTCTTTAGTATAACACTATAATGTAACACAAAAAAAAAAAAAAAAAAAAAAAAAAATCTTTAGTATACTTTTTCTAAATATGATATTCCAATGTAACACTTCAAAAAAAGAAAAAGATGTTAGATTCTTCAAATCAATCTAAAAAGGTGTGGAATTCTTCAAATCATTGTAAAAGGGTGTAAGATTCTTCAAACCATTCCTAAATAAAAGCAAAGATTCCTTAGCAAGCTTTGGGTAGATGTATAATTTCAAATGGAAAGCGTTACGTTTGGCAAAAATACACTAGGTTGTTTTTTAGGATTTTTATGTATGTTATATTAGAGTGTTACGTTTGAAATTACATTGATTATAGTTGTTTTTTAGTATTTTTATGTATGTTACATTAGAGTGTTACGTTTGAGATTACATTGATTGGAGTGTTACATTTAGAAAGAGTACACTAAAAAGTTGTTTTGCGTGTTACATTGGAATGTGTTACATCAGAGTATTGCGTTTAGAAAAAATTCGAATTGTTACACTGTTACATTTGATAAAAGTATACTAAGAAATTTTTTAATATATTATATTAAAGTGTTACGTTATTAGAGTATTATATTGGAGTATTACGTTTTATTTGTAATGTGGGATTTGTTCCAAGATGTGGAAAAATCCAAAACCTTTATAGTGTGGATTACTCAAATGTGTAATTTCACATTTGAAGAAACTCACTTTTATATCTAAAAAATCAAATCCAAATATGTAAGTGACTACCATTTTGTATAATTTTCACTTTAATAGGACTTTGAGTTCATAAGAAAAAAATAGGGAACTAAACCGTTCACAAAATTATATTTTGAGATTTATTAATATTTCATCCCAAATAAATACTACTTTTAGTTTGTTAACAAATATTACAAAAAGAAAGGAAGCTAAATACTCTAAAAATTCTTCTTGTTTTTTCTCTGAAATTTCCTACAAGTCGAAAGAGGGCAGTGGTTCCTCACCTCTCCTATGTTCCTCCCATCTCCCTTTCTCCAATTATTCTGCAGATTAACTCAGGTTTGATGTTTGTCTCACTAGTCCAACTATCACCGTATTATCTTTTCTACTCTCGAGTCCAAAATTAAAGGTTTGACTTTAGATCTTCTCACATAAAAGCTGATATTAAATATCGCGTTTGGTTTATGTTAGGCGACCATCTCACTTTTTGTGTTCTATCTTAACCAATGAAGGTGAGATCCAAGTTAAAAGTTGCGGAACAGTGGAGTTTTGAATGAATTTAATGGCAATTTGGATCTAGTATTTTTCTTTTTGTGTTTGATTTTCATAATTTTTTGTTTGTTAGTGTAATAATCTTTTCCGTATGGAGGTTTATTTTCTTTTCTTGTTAGGGACTTTTTCTTCTTCTATGGAGGTTTAAATCTTTCATTCTATAAAGGTTGTTTACACTTTTTGAGATTTTGTAATATCACGGTGCAGGATTAATCCAAACATTTTTCGACTTTATAATGAAGATTTTCTTCCTTATAAAAAAAGTTGTTTACAAATATGCAAAATTATTATTTTTTTTTTAAAAATTCGGTGAAATACTTTTCTCCCTTTCAAATTGGAATTGGGTGTCAATTAGATGGTATCATGTCATGTCAACAAATTTTTTTCCCACAAGTTGAACGTTGAAGCTACTGTTTGATTTAGTTTTTAAATTAGTATTTGGATTAAAAAATTAAAAATATATTTAATTTATCAATTTTTAAAACTTTTTTTAAAATTATTTTTTCTCTATCCTCCCTCCTATTATTATTATTAAATCAATCAATTATTTTTTTATCTCTTCTCTCTCCTCTTTCCTCGGCTATTCTCAAACATACAAATAAATTAATTAAATTTTCTCTCACATCAATCTATTCAACTATAACAAAAAAAAAAATTTACAAATCTTCTCAATTTTTTTTTTAAATTCATAATTAAATAAATTTTTAATTTTTAATTTTTTTTAATAATTTATTTTTTAAAATATAACTTAAAATTTAAAACCTTTTCAAAACATAAGCCAAACGGAGCCCAATTTGTCCACACTCACAAAAACTCGTTGACTCATTCAATGTTGAAGCAATTATTGCATATTTGAGAGATGTTGCCACGTTAGTGGCTACCATCATGGTGTTTGGTTTTAAGCCCTTGTTTGGCATTCCATAAAAAAAAGTTAAAAAGTTAAAAAGTTACTATTCTATTTAAATCATATTATCTTATTTAAGTCAGATCAATTTTTTATCAAATCACTTCAAATCTAACTCATACCCAACTCATATTTTATAAAAAGTCAAAAAATACACTTATTTAAAACATCCCAAACAACCACAAATATCAGAAAAGAACAGGTTAGGTCTATTGGATCGTCTATCTAGATATTTTTTTGTCATTTTCTTGGACATCCTTCTAAACATTTAGCTCATTGATCGGCCAGTTAACTGAAACTACACAAATCTTATTTTATTTTATTTTATTTTTTATTTTTTTACAACTGCAACCTATTATTTGATATATATATATATATATTTATTTATTTTAGATATTTTTTAAATAGAAAAATTATTTTTTTTTAGATTTTTTATAAAAATAATTTAACAATCCCATTACTAATCATCTCCAACACTGTATCATCAAAACAGTTTTGAAAAGAGGTTTAAATTAAATTTTGAATTGTGTGTTTAGTTGTGAGTTTTGAAATTAATTTTTGAATTGAGTTCTGAATAATTTTGAATTGTGTGTTTGATTATGAATTTTAAAAAATAATTTAAAAAGTTTACCTTTAAAATCATAATTCTAAAAGCAAACCAAACACTCCCAAAATGACTATAGCCATTTATGATTGTTGGAATCCTTCCAATGCCAAATATTGAGCCATATTTTTTAGTTGGATTTAAATTTGAGTTGATATGTGATCATATCTGAGCATGTATTTGTAAATTTAATGGGAGTAAATTATGTCCATTCATTCATGTTCAGCAAAAAAATCAATACTTCAATTGAAACTACTAATTTTATTATATTACTGATAAAGAATGTAAGCCAAATGATGGTTTTATATGTTTAATTTTAGGATAAATTATTAATAAATTCTAATAATTAAACTTAATTTCGATTAAATTCTATTAAAAATAAATCTTAGTAAAATTATCTCTAAATGATGCTAAACTTATAATTAGTGACGCTGTGATGAATTTTTTAAATTATCACTAATTTTTTTTTTTTTTTGAACGAGTAAAATATATATATTTCAGGGAAAAGAAGATTAGAGGATATAATCTCAGCTAATTGTAGGGGAGGACATGCCACCCAAACTAGCAGAAAGAGTTTTGCTAGCATGAGCTCCAACCATCTGGTGAGCTGCACTATTTTTTGACCTCTGAATTCAAGAGAAAGCCCAATTTCCACTGCGTGCTAACTAGCTGATATCAAATACCACTGCCATACTCTTCCAAGGTGGGACAATTTCTGAAACACAGAGCTTGATAATAGTATCACTCTCGATTTCAGTAGATAGGAGGTTGTGATTTTGGGCCAAAAAACATGCTAAGCGCACAGCTTGTGCTTCGGCCTGTCGAGCAAAACTAGAGAGAAGAGAAGAGACTTGTCCATCAAGAAGGCGTCCCTCAGAATCTCTAAAAATGGCAGCAATAGAAGCATTTGCAATTGCCTTGCCGAAAGTTGCGCCACAATCAATTTTGAACGCACACTAAAACTTTTAATTAGTGATATTTTTTGTGACAAAATTTTTAAATTGTCGCAAAAAATTAACAATTAATAACTTTTTTAATAGTGTTTGATAAAAAAATGCCATTAATTATAATTGGACCGGTCAGTAAATAAGTTCACCTATAAAAACTTATACTTAAATTTCTCTTAATTATATGCCTTTATTTACTTTGATTAGTATACCCTACACTGCACAATATTATTAGTGGTAATCGAGGCCAAACCATTTTCCCCATAAAAACTTATTCTTCATGGTATTCGCAGTACTTATTCCTTTGTTTTCATCGCCTTTAAAGTTTCGATAAAATATAATAAAATTCATAAATTTAATATGGGGCAATGCTAGAGTTATCAAATAAGTCATTAAAGAAATTATCACTCACACAATGGGTGTGGTGGCTCTAACATTTTTGTTTAATATAAGTCCTTCGAATGGTGTTTGCACTCTTTTTGGAATTCCTGTTGCCACTCAAGAAATCCTACAAGTGTTAACAATAAAAACTTGTTGATTAAATGCGGGCATGCCAGAACTAGTATACCTAGTTCAAGGTGTAGGAATTATTAACCATTTCTGACTTCTAACACAAACAAATGGTTGTGTGTGGCTAAGAAGAACCGCTACTGGTTCGGATCTTACCCCCAATGAAGAGGACTTTAAACAAATTTATAGGCGTTGAAAAGTAATTAGATAAAAATTGTAACTTACATTGATTGGAAATGAAGTGCAATTGATGATTTAAAAGAACTAAGTTAAGAAGCTAGACTAAGTTATAGCTATGAAGCTAAGTTAAGTAGGCTAAGAAGCTAAGCTAAGAAACTAAGGTGATTAAGCTATGAAGCGAAGATAGATAAGCTATGAAGTTAAAATTTATTGACCGACATGTATTGAAAGACTCTTGGTCGAGTATGTGGTGCTAGAGCCCTTCAATGTTGCACTTGGAGCCTTATATAGTGTTGGGGAAGTCCCAAATTCTGCTCAACTACTAGAAACGTAGTAGCCTTTCCTGGTGACATGTGTCCTTGATGCTATGCTTGATCCCCCAAGAATAGATATGGTTTTGATCTTCAAAGGCTAATGCCTATCCTTGTAGCTTTGACTTGATCCACCAAGCTCTAGAAAGCCGACACGTGTCCTTTATTTGAATTTGATTTTATTCTGCTTGATTTGAGGGAAAAATCTCATTTGGATTAATCATCAAAACCTCTTCATTTTCCATGTGTGCTTATCCATACAAACTCTTAATCTCAATCTTGCTTGATTTGGGGAATTCCGTCCCTATTTTGTAACCTTGTTGATTTTGCCAAATCTTCAACCTCTTTTTTTCTTATCCATAGCAGCCATTTACCAACAAATTAGGAGATAAGGCACCAAAATAGGAGATAAGTCTCAACAACCTCTTATTTATTAGGAATGGTTAAGGCTCACCTTATTAAATCAAACCAAATCTAAAATAATTAATTAATTTACCCAATGACTTTGCTAATTTAATTAATTAAAATAAATCAACTTTTAACGCCACTCCATTGACCTTGGTTATGGATCCCATAAAATCTTTGACCTTCGATCTTCTATTGCCACACGACACAAATAATTGGAAAAATTGCCACGTGACAATTTTTGCCAAAAAAGGTACAAAAAATGCCCCTCTTTAAGTACATTCTTGGTTGTATCAAGGAATTGAAAGGAGGTACTTGAATTTCAATCCCTTTTTTTTTCCTTGCTTCTTTAACTTTGCAGTAGCCACTAGACATTGGTAAGAAAAAACCTCCTGCAAAAGAAATGTTGCTTTCCCAGAGCAGAAATGGTAGGTTTAGAATGTACCATCTTTTCCGATAAATAACAACTTTAATTTTCACTAATGGATTTCTTCATGCAAAAAATTGCCACACTTCAAGCCAAAAGAATCAGGCTGAATTCCAAGGTAGAAATTGCAGCAAGCCTTCCTGAATCTTCCTCTCCTGAAGCAGGAATTTTTCTTCATTTCTGCACTTCCACTTAGCTTAGGAATTTGCAACACTTTCTATTTTGTTCGACTTGTTAAGGCTATTTTTTGCTTAGTTGGCTTGGGCTTAGGCCAGGCCATTTTTGATCTGATGAATGCATAGAGCTTTGCATTGTTGATTCCATCATTTCCCACATTGTTGGGTAAAATTTTTTAAGTACTTGCCATTTATTGGATGCTTGTGTAATTTCCCATCTAAGTCTTGTAATTGGCAGGATCCTCCTTTGCAAATTCTAAAAACTAGGAACGGGTAGGGGTGAGCAGCGAATATATCGATCAGCCAAAACCGACCAAATCGAACAGATCCGCCGCATTTTGGACGGATGCGTGATGACGAGCGGACGATTGCGGATTGATTTTCTCCAATCCGCCAATTTGGCGGACGGATGGCGGATTTGAGATTCTTTTGGCCGCAACCGAACTGCCAAACCGCGAACACCCCTAATAATTTATAAGAATTTATGTTTTCAATTTGTTTAAATATTTTGTTTGTGTTTTCAATTGAAAAAGAGTTTAAATATTCTGTTAAAAAAAAAATTTCAACTCGAATATATTTTTTGAATTGAAAAAAATAAACATATTATTTATCTATATTTTTTGGTTTTTAAATTTAACTCTAAAAATAATAAATAGAAAATATGATATATGTTGGTTGGTTTTTGTTTTCAAAAACATATATAGATGTAACAATATAGAAACATACAATCTCTACTACTGCCATGTTCATGGTTTTGGTGGTTTAAATTGTTATTATATTTTAAGAACCACAGATTGTAATACTTTATGTGGATGAATTATGCTGTGATTGTAATATGTGGATGAGCCATGCAGTGATTGTGATATTCTAAAATTTCAAACTCTCTTTTTTTGGATTAGACATATAGTGATTGTAATAGTTTTTTAAGTCATTGACTATAATATATATATATATATATATTTTTAGGAAGTGCACAAGTTGAATTATGTCGAAAATTTATAAAATCTTAAACCGCCAAACCGATTCGCATCCATCCGCCAAACTGCCAATCTGCTCAATCCACACCCGCCGAATTGGCGGACGGATGCGGATTGATTTTCTCTAATCCGCCAATTTGACGGATGAACGGATGGCGAATTGGAGGTTCCGTGGCCGCAACCGACCTGCGCCCACCCCTAAGAACGAGCCCTCCCGACTTGGAGATCATTTTCCAAACTTAGGATTTTTTGCACCAAATGGCAAAACTGCTTTCTAGACTATGTCATTTTCTGCAAAACTCTTTTTCCTGACTTTTCGACATAAGCTCTGGCCACTCTTTGTTTCTGCATTACAATTTGATCTAGCTGCTAACCTTACTTCATCAAGATCTTATAGTTCCATGAACATAGCCTGGTTATATTCTGCAGGAGTTAAATCATTCTGGAATGCAATCCTTAAGGATTTTACAAACACTTCCATAGGCAAGACTGTATCATGCCCATAAGTGAGCATAAATGTTGTAATTCATGTTGCTGTTCTCTTTGAAGTTCTGTAAGCCCATGATGCTTCTGACAAGACTTCATGCCAAATCCTAGGTTTGTCTTCATTCATTATTTCAATGATGCCTTTTAGAACTTTGTTTGTTGATTTTGCCTGCCCATTACCTTGAGCATAAAATGGAGTTGAATGAGAGAGTTCTATACCATGCTCTTTGGCAAAAGCTTGGATTTCCATACTCAAGAAAACAGTTTCCCTATCGGCCACAATATTTTGAGGCAGGCTGAATCTATGGATAATGTTCTCTTTGATCATCTTAATGATATCACTTTGATTCATTGATTTCATAGGAATGGCTTCAGCCCACTTCATAAAGTAATTTGTAGCCACGACTATAAAGGAATGACCCTTAGAAGAAGGAGGAAAAATCTTGCCAATCATATCAAAAGACCAACCTCTAAATGGCCATGGTTTAACTATGGAATTCATAGAAGTTGTTGGAGCATGTTGAACAAGACCATGTGCTTGACAAGGTAAACATCCTTGGGCAAATCTAATACAATCTGAAAGGATAGTAGGCCAATAGTATCCATACCTTCTAATTAGCCATTGCATCTTTCTTCTTGCCTGGTGAGTCCCACAAATTCCTTCATATGCTTCAGCCATAGCTTTGATTGCCTCTTCTTTAGAGAGGCACTACAAGAGTAGATCATCTTCAGGACTTTTCTTATAAAGTTCTTCTTCAATCCAGGCATAATGTGTTGCCCTCCTTCTAGTCTTTCTGTATACAGGAAGTTGTAGATGTTTTAGGAATTAGGCTATAGGAAAGCGCCAATTCTGTCATATTTACTTCCAGAATGGGCTTTTCTTTCCTTTTGACTGAAGGCAACAATCTTTTATGGATTGCGATATTTTTCTGGTAGAAACCTTGAGGAATCTTCACTCTGGTTGTAACTTGAGCCATCTCGTTGGCTTCATAATTGAATCTTCTAGGGATGTGTTTAAGTGAAGCATCATCAAAGTCTTCAAGGAGCTATCTAGCATCTATAAAGTAAGGAGCCAAATCTTCACTGTGGCATTTATAAATGCCCTCCAAGTGATTAATGACAAGTTGCGAATCTCCAATTACTTCTACTGTTGAAGATCCCATTTCCCTTACTATTTCTAAACCAATTATCAAAGCCTCGTATTCAGCCTGATTATTTGAGCATTTAAAGTCAAACTGAAAAGAGATTTGTGTTTTCAATCCTTTGGGAGAAATGATTATGGTCCCACATCCAAAAACTAAATCAGGTTTAGAACCATCAAACAACAAAGTCCAAGGAATGCTACAAGAAAAACAAGAAACCAAGCCGAATCTAGATTTATCGTCGATTTCTAAACAAGGATGATCGGCAGGGAAATCTGGTAGGGCATGGCCTTTCATAACCTTTTGAGGAATATACTAAAATGAAAATTCCATTAGGGCTAAAGCTTATTTACTAATTCGGCCTCTCATTATGGGCCGAGAAAGTAAATACTTAATCAAATTAGTTTTACACACTAAGTAAACCAAAACAGGAAGCATGTAGTGCCTTAGTTTTATTGTAGAAAAATAAAGTGCAAGACATAATTTCTCCATAGGATTGTATTTACATTCAATAGGAGTCAAGAGCCTGCTAAGATAATAAACTGCTTGTTTCTTCCCACTGTCATTGTCTTGTGCTATCAAACTCCGAAGCAAAAATGTACAATTTTAAAACTTTATTTTTGACAGAAGGAGTTAAAATAGGCGGTTGTGCTAAGTACCTCTTGGTAACTTCAAAAGCATGCTGGTGGTAAGACTTCCATTTGAACTGTTCTTCATCTTTGAACTTTAGCAACTAAGAGAAAACTTGAACCTTTCCTGCCAGATTGGAAATGAAACATCTAAGGAAGTTGAGTTGTCCCAGAAGTGTCTACAGTTCCCTCTTGCAGGTAGGAGGCTTGGCTTCCTGGATCGCTCTTGTCTTATTTTTGTCCACTTCAATTCCTCTTTGATGAACCAAAAACCCCAAGAAATTTCCTGTTGTGACATGGAAAGCACATTTCAAAGGATTCATTTTCAAATCGCACTCCTTCATCTTCTCAAAGGATTTCTTCAAATCTACTTAGTGTTCCTCATAGGAATTGGACTTCACCACTACATCATCAATGTATATCTCCATAAATTGGCCTATCATGTCATGAAACAAGGAATTTATGGCACGCTGGTAAATAGCCCCAGCATTTTTAAGACTGAAAGGCATTATGACCTATTCATATGTTCCCAATGCACTAGGACAGTGAAAAGCTGTTTTGGATGTATCCTCTCTCCTGCTATGAAAATTTGATTGTATTCTGAGTGGCTATCTCTAAACGATAGAACCTTGTGCCTAGTAGCACTATCAACTAACAAGTCTGCTATAGGCATGGGGCATTCATTCTTAGAGGTAGCCAAGTTTAAGTTCCTAAAGTCTACACAAACTCTAATTTCCCATTTTCTTGACTACATGCACTATGTTTGATAACCATTCTACATATCTAGCAGTTTTGATAAACCCAACTTTAAGGAAATGCTCTAACTCATCCTTAACTAGTGGAGTTACCTTATTAGACATCCTCTTGGGTGGCTATTTGTACGGAAGGAACCCTTCCTTGATTGGCAGAAAATGCTCCACTAGTTTTTTGGACAGTCCAGACATTTCCATATAATCCCAAGCAAAACATTCCTTGAATTCACACAAGAATTAAATGAGTCTGGTCCTGTATAGTTCAGGAAATAGTTCGCTTACGTAGACTGGCCTGGGCTTCTCCGCCGTTCCCGCATTAATTTCTTCCAGAGAGTCTTGGACTTCTGCCTTGAGGTCATCTAACTTGGCAGGAGCTGCTTCTAATTCCTCCAACTAGATAAACTCTTTGTCAGGAATGC
The DNA here is from genome assembly GCF_055761805.1 of Camellia sinensis. Lineage (NCBI taxonomy): Eukaryota > Viridiplantae > Streptophyta > Magnoliopsida > Ericales > Theaceae > Camellia > Camellia sinensis. The sequence goes on from NC_138962.1 coordinate 109,241,144, forward strand.
CCTCTTCAAGAATTACTTTGGAAAAATTTGCAGAAACTTCTTCTTCATCTAGACCGACTAACTTCTTTTCTGCCAAATAGGCTGTCAACCTAGCCATCGTAGCTTTAAGAGCCATGTCCTTTCCAGCATCAGAGGACATTGGGTCCATTTTTAAACCTTTCTACAAATCTAGTTGTTGGCTGCTAATTTCTGACACTAAGGGGCCAACTAGTTCTTTATAGACACTTTCCAATCCTTTGGCTAAGGAATGATTGGATGGCTTCATGGTTTTTGGACAACCACACTTATCTTTTCCTAAAAACTTCATAGGTCCAATTTCTTTATTGTAGAACCTTGCCTCTACATGATTTGCATAAGTTACAAACGTTTTTTTTGTCTACCCAGACTACTTCCATATCTTTATTATTCCAAAATATAAGGCACTGATAAATACAGGAAAGAACAGCCATCCAGGCATGTATCCAATCTCCACCCAACAGAACATTATAGGTTGCTTTAGAGTTATTGATAACGAAAAGAGTAGTTAGGGTCGTACCTCCCACAGCAAAGTTCATGATCAAGATTCCTTGAGAACTTGTTAACCCTTCTACAAAATCTATAATGTTGGCATTGGAAGGTAGCAAATATTTCTCTATCTTGCCCAGTTTCTACATCAGAGCTTTAGGCATAGGATTGGCTATAGAGCCATTGTCTACCAAAAACTTGTTGACTGGAACACAAATCAACAATTCTGTAGTGTACGGAGGCCGAAAGTGGTTGCTGGCTTCTAGATATGGCTTCTCAAAAATGACACTCACTAAGGTTGGTACATTTCTGTCTTCAGATTCATCCTTCAACACAATGATGGAAGGACTAATTTCTGCAGGCTGGAAGGACCTCTATTGACAAGAATTCTGCAGAATTTTTGCTCTCTCTCTGTGCTCTTCAATATCTCTAAGAATGTAAGATGGCTGTCTTTTCTTAGCCTTGAAAGGCTGAGGGAGAACAAGCACCATATTGCACAAAAGTTTCTAAGTCGAAGTACCTGATTTACTACCAAGGATGACCATCTTTTGCTCGGCCTTGCCCTCCCTGGCTTTCTAGTTAGCTAGGACTTCCAGCGTAGGAGGCTGTTTGAAAAGAACAGAGGCATATGTTTCTGACTACTCTTGAATAAGAATGAGGTCCTCTTGCACAGGACTGAGATCAACGGGCCTTTCCTTAGGACGATATTCTTTCCTGACATTCTTTCTTTTTGGAGACTGAGTTCTGGCTGGTCTTCCAAACTTTCCTACTGAGCTTTTGAACCATTCTGCTCTATCACATCTTTTCCCTTAGCCAACCTTGTTGCTTGTCTCTTCCGTTGTAGGCAACGCTTCTGAGATCTCGATAGAGCTGATTGGGGATGAGGAAATTTGGGGTGTCTAACCTTTACCCATCTTCCTAGAGAAATGACAGGAGGTTTGACAATTCTAGCTAGGCCTTGCGCAGGGGTTGTGATCTTCAAGTTTTGCATTCCTTTCTACAAGTCGACCTTTGTAGGCTGAAGTCGCTGAACAAAAGAAACTCTCTACTCAGATTCTTCAATCTTCCTAGCGGGCTGATGAGACTTTGCCTTATACTTGATAACCACACTTGATAAGTAGTTCATTCTTCTGAAGAACATGACCACATTGGGTACATAATGGGTTTAGGATTGGGAGGTGTAGTTCTTGTTCATTCCTGCAATCTCGAGATTGGGAAGTTCTTCTAAACACTCTCTTATGGATAAGAATTGCCATAAAAGTTTCTGTCTACCTCTCTTTCATTGCAAGAACAATTCGGAAAGCTGTTTGGACGAGAGGAAGTTTCTATAATAATCTTCCGTTTAGGAGTGGTTCGCGGCATTCCTGCCAGGATGATCACCATCTACCTCTATTATAGGTTTTTTCTTCTCGGGAAATTTGAACTCTCCCTTGTCAATGCAATCCTAAATAGCATTTCTGAAAACAATGCAATTATTAGTAGCATGATTCTAGAAATTATGAAACTTACAGTACTCCTCTATTCTTGACTTCGTCGGCACAGGAATTTTGTGACCCATGGAGAATCTAAACATCTTATCTACCATCAACTGGTCAAAAATTTCTTCTGCTTTGGTGATATCAATCATGTAGGAATGAGTAGTCTTGGCCATGGTGGAATTCCCCTGTACCTTCATTGGTTTCACTTTGATAAATGCCTTGCACACATAAGGCTTTCTGTTTAAGATTTCTGCCACAACAGCCTCATAGTTCAGTTCTGCATCTGCATTTGCTATCGGATAATTAGGATCCATGTAATAAGTGCCCTTTGATGCATTCCTCTGATCTTGCTCCTCTCTAAGGATTTGCTCATACCTAGCTGCTCTCCCAACCAATTCAAAGAGATCTCTGAATTCCATGCCTTTGAATTTCTTTCGAAGTTCGAAGTAAAGGCTGTTTTGAGTTAGCCTGACATACTCTGTTTTTGGAAGAGCGATGTGACATTTGAATCTAGCTTTCTTGAACCTTGTAATGTAAGCCTCCACCGTCTTTCCAAGAACTTGGGTGATTATTAACAAGTCAGCCATAGTAACTTTTGGTTATGTTCTGTAGAACAGTTGGTGAAATATCTCTTCCATCTACTGCTAGGAATGAACTGAGTCTGGTTGCAGATTAATATACCAAGTAAAGGTCATTCCTGTTAAGGAATTGGTGAATAGCCTCAACTTCAAGAAATCATTCCTTCCTGCCTTGCCACATTGTACAGTGAACCTAGTAACATGCTCAATAGTAGAATGATTATCTTCACTAGAAAATAATAAAAAAATTAGAAACTTTATGCCCTCTAGGAAAATTGTAATTTCTGTCGATTGCTTCTGGATAAGGCTTTTGATAGATGGGTCTACCGACACATCTAAGTGCAGGACCGAATTGTTCTTTGTTGAGATCCATAACCTGATCCCTGTTCATAGCCAGATTTGGTTGATGTGCCCCTTGATAAACTCCACACGGTGGTTGGTTGTCAAAGTTCTAATCCTTTACCTCAGGAATTGGCACGACGTTTTGCCCTCTTAGTTTAGGAACTGGAACGTAAGGATACGTCCTCTTCTCAGAAACAGGCATAAAATTCTGTCATCATGGATCTAAACCAAAATTATGCACCCTCTACTTAGGAACTGGTGCAAAGTTCCGCCCTAGTGGATCTGGAATCCAAGCATCTGGTTTCTCTATTTTGGAATTGGGGCAAAATTATACCCTATCTGTTCAGGAATTGGGGCAAAATTCTGGGCCCTTGGTCAAGAATTGGAGTGTAATCTGATTCCCTATGTTCTGAAGCAGTGAATAAATGGTTGACTTCTGACCATCCTCGCTGTAACTGAAGCAAACGACTCTACAAAGGTTTGGGACCAACTGCTTGGAAGTTCTACATATTCTAGTTCTGAAAGTTCTAGTTGTGGAAATTTTGTTATGGAATTCCTTGATGTTGTAAATTCTGAGGGTTTTGGGTGTTTAGAGGAATCTGGTTGTCCTTAATCTCGAACGGCCGGAACTTAGAAAGTTGTTCCCTAGTCGCAATGCCAGGCCCCTCTCATTCAAGGTCTTGTCCTCCATGCCCCCCAGGAATGGGATTATGAGAAGAGGAGGCCTGGAAAACTCCTGAAGGCGGCGGTTCATTAGCTATTGGACTGCTCTGAAGATTTTGTCTTGCAACAGCATTGAAAGCTCCTATTTTGGGCAAAACTAGAACTGGTGGAAGAGTTGCTGAAAGTTTTTCTCCTAAAGTCACCGTTATATTGGTAATTACTTGCATCTAATCTGTCTCGGACTGCCTCATTTCATTTAGAGGAACGACCAAAAAGTGAGAGAGTTCCATAGAAAGCTCCTTATTGGCCATGATAAAGCAATGTCTTAGATTTTCTATCATGTTCTATAATCCTTCAAAAGTGTGTTGCGTAGTTGATGGCCTAGAATTGCTTGATCTTGGGTTATTAAGATGCAACACTACTCCTAATTGACTCACGACACCTTTTCCTCTTCCTTTACCAACCATGATGAATGTTCAGTAACGATGACACCTTGGGTCCCACTAGGGTGCCAAAATTCATTTGCACTCTTTTAGGAATTCCTGTTGCCACTCAAGAAATCCTACAAGTGTTAACAATAAAAACTTGTTGATTAAATGTGAGTGTGCTAAAACTTGTGTACCTAATTCAAGGTGTAGGAATTGTTGACCATTTTTGGCTTTTAGCACAGAGAAATGACTATGTGTGGCTAAGAGGAACCGCCGCTGGTTCAGATCTTGCCCCAATGAAGAGGTCTTTAAACAAATTTATAGATGTCAAAAAGTAATTAGATAAAAATTGTAACTTGCATTGACTGGAATTAAAGTACACTTGATTATCTAAAAGAACTAAGCTAAGAAGCTAGACTAAGTTATAGCTATGAAGTTAAGTTAAGTAGGTTAAGAAGCTAAGGTAATTAAGCTATGAAGCTAAGATAGATAAGTTATGAAGCTAAAATTTATTGAAAGACATGTATTGAAAGACTCTTGGTCTAGTGTGTGTTGCTGGACTTCTTCAATGTTTCACTAGGAGCCCTTTATATAGTGTTGGGGAGGTCCCAAATTCTGCTCAACTGCCAGAAACGTGGCAGCCCTACCTAGTGACATGTGTCCTTGATGCTAAGCTTGATCCTCCAAGAATAGGTACGATTTTGATCTTCAAAGGCTAATGTTTATCCTTGTAGCTTTGACTTGGTCCACTAAGCTCTAGAAAGCCGCCACATGTCCTTATTTATTTGAATTTGATATTATTCTACTTGATTTGAGGGAAAAAGCTCATTTGGATTAATCATCAAAACCTCTTCATTTGCCATGTGTGCTTATCCATACAAACCCTCAATCCAATCTTGCTTGATTTGGGGAATTCCATCCCTATTTTGTAGCCTTGTTGATTTTGCCAAATCTTCAACCTTATGTAATCTTTATCCATAGCAGCCATTTATCAACAAATTAGGAGATAAGGCACCAAAATAGGAAACAAGTCACCGTCATATTGGAAATTGCTTGCATCAGATCTGTATGGGACTGCCTCATTTCATTCAAAGGAATGACCAAAGAGTGAGAGAGTTCCATAGAAAGCTCCCTATTGGTCGTGATAAAGCAATATCTTAGATTTTCTTTCATGTCCTGTAATCCTTCAAAAGTATGTTGTGCAGTTGATGGCCTAGAATTGCTTGATCCCGGGCTGTTAAGAGGCGAAACTACTCCTGATTGACCCACGACACCTTTTCCTATTCCTTTACCAACCATAATGAATGTTCGGTAACGATGACACCTAGGGTCCCACTAGGCGTGCCAAAATTTGTTTGCACTCTTTTAGGAATTCCTGTTGCCACTCAAAAAATCCTACAAGTGTTAACAATAAAAACTTGTTGATTAAATGTGAGCATGCTAGAACTTGTGTACCTAATTCAAGGTGTAGGAATTGTTGACAATTTCTGACTTTTAACACAGAGAAATGACTATGTGTGGCTAAGAGGAACCGCGACTGGTTCGAATCTTGCCACAATGAAGAGGACTTTAAACAAATTTATAGATGTCAAAAAGTAATTAGATAAAAATAGTAACTTGCATTGACTGGAAATAAAGTACAATTGATTATCTAAAAGAACTAAGCTAAGAAGCTAGAATAAGTTACAACTATGAAGTTAAGTTAAGTAGAGTAGGCTAAGAAGCTAAGGTAATTAAGTTATGAAGCTAAGATAGATAAGTTATGAAGCTAAAATTTATTGAAAGACATGTATTGAAATACTCTTGGTCGAGTGTGTGGTGCTGGACCTCTTCAATGTTGCACTTGGAGCCCTTTATATAGTGTTGGGGAAGTCCCAAATTTTGCTCAACTGCCAGAAACGTGGCAGCCCTTCCTAGTGACATGTGTCCTTAATGCTAAGCTTGATCCCCCAAGAACAGATACAGTTTTGATCTTCAAAGGCTAATGCTTATCTTTACAGCTTTGACTTGGTCCACCAAGCTCTAGAAAGCCGCCACGTGTCATTCTTTATTTGAATTTGATTTTATTCTACCTGATTTGAGGGGAAAAACTCATTTTGATTAATCATCAAAACCTCTTCATTTGCCATGTGTGCTTATTCATATAAACCTCAATCAATTGATTTGGGGAATTTCGTCCCTAGTTTGTAGCCTTGTTGATTTTGCCAAATCTTCAACCTCTTTTTTTTTTTATCCATAGCAGCCATTTACCAACAAATTAGGAGATAAGGCACTAAAATAGGAGATAAGACTCAACAACCTCCTATTTATTAGGAATGATTAAGGCTCACCTTATAAAATCAAACCAAATCAAATCTAAATTAATTAATTAAGCTAATGACTTGGCTAATTTAATTAATTAAAATCAATCAATTTTTACCACCACTCCATTGACCTTGGTCGTGGATCTCACAAAATCTTTAACCTTCCATCTTCCATTGCAACATGGCACAAATAATTCAAAAAATTGCCACGTGGCAATTATTGCCAAAAAGGGTAAAAACTAATGGTCATCCGTTGGCCATTTATTAAGAATAACATAAGGTAAAACACATACCACCACTACTAATAATAATAATATTTAATATATATTTCATATATTCTTATACATATATATTATTGATATATACTTTTAGACCTAACTCCTTTCGAGTACAATTTATGCACTAGATCTTTCGGTCCGATATGTGAGGTCTATTATTTATTTTATTTATTTTTACATATATGTCAACTTATTTAATTTATTTTATTAAAATTGGTTGTAATTTTGGATTACTATATTACACTTTTCAACTTATTAAATGAGATTTTCTTAAATTATAATTTGTATAATTTTTTGGCTTATTTGAAAGCCTTAAATAATAATGGACGAAAGAGCCCTATTTCTTCTACCTTAATTATAATTTTTAAGGACACCATGGATATTTGCACAATAAAAAGGTTATGTGACTTATCAATCAAATACATTCAATTTATTTATTTATCTTTACAATTATGAAAATATATACCAAACATATTTTTAATTATTTTAAAGCTAATAATAGAAAAGCTATAATTATAAAAACTAACTTATAAGTAATACAAAATGGGAACATTATTTATAAAAATATTAAATTAAATTGATAATTACGGTAGACTTATGAAACAATTCGAAATTCTCAAAACAAAAACTCACAATTTGATCCACAATAATGTGACATAAGTGTGCAGTTTTGATTTGTTACACACCTAATAATATAGGGTCCAACTCCCTTATCACATTATTGTGAGTAAATTTGTAAATATAATATTCTTGTAAACTAATGCTATGAAACCCCTCAAAAGGTGTATACCATATGCATCGATATTACACATTTTTATGATATATGTTATGTATTTTTGTAATATATGTTACTTATTTTATTTGGTAAAGTTATGACAAATTATAGTTTAGAAATGAAGTTAAGCATTATTACGTATTTTTGTGGTAATATTACACACTTTTTTGTTAGAAAATATTTGAAAAAAAAAATGTGTAGCATTACCACAAAAATGCATAACATTATCACAAAATGCGTAACTTCATTTCTGAATCATCAATAATCGTAATTTTATCAAAAAAAATTACACAACATTTACCATAGTAATACATAACATACAACACAAAAATACATAATAAGATGCACATGATACACAATATTTCTCCACACTTCTGTACTTTTGGTGGAATTAGCTCCCCTTCATACCTCATCTGCTAATTTGAACTTGCACCAATAATCTAAAGGCATTGAAATAAAAGTCATCCATATAAAAAAATTAGCTTCATCAAACAATTGTAAACACAGGAGCAAATCACATTTTGTTTTATAAACTGAATGGCAAATATGATTACGATTTTTTTTTTTAAAGATTTGATTATGAACTTAAACTATTTATTTTATAAAATAAAATATGATTAATTCTTGTGTTTATAATTGTCCGATAAAATTAATTTTTTGTATAATTGACTTTTATTACAAGACTAACAAGAATTTGGATGATGGTTGTAAGGGCGATTTCTAACATTCATGGTTTCGAAATGCTCCAACAAGGTAAGCTTCCTTTCAAGGCACTCTAAACGTCGAAATCACTACTCTATTTGGGCATCTCATTTGTAAATGTGCCAATATTCCATGTAACCTTTATTAGGATGTTAGGACGTAAACGTGGTGGTAATAGGCGTGGTAGGCCTAGACGACAGAAGGTGCCATTACCGGATGAAATTCTGATGCAGGAGGAAGAAGTTGGTCAGGCCAATGTAGCTAAACCGGTTGGTTAGCAGGCCATGGACACTTTGGCCCGTGAAATGGTTGGAACTTTGCAGGAATCCATAGACATTCTGTGATGACCCTGACCTCCGTAATATTATATTACATTATTTCAATAAGCCTAATTGTATGATTGTGTGTTTAATTGTGTGATTATATACTTAATTTTGTGATTATTTGTCGATACATGGAATATCTGTTCGCTTACCGATTTAGAATTAGAAATTGAAAGTCCAAACGACTTCAGAAACCAAAATTGACTAGCCCAATAGGCTAATTAGAATATTTAGAATTTTATGGCAATTTTAATTGAAATTTGATTCGAATCAAAATAATTAGAATAAACTAATTAGAATTAATCAAGATTAAGTGGGATTTATTATCCCTAAGCAAGCTTAATTAAGGTAATTACACCTATATATATATGTTACATGAGCTTTATTGAGCTCAAAAGTGTACTTGGCTGAGATTTTAGAGAGAAAGAGAGGGGGAATCAACTCTAGAGAGAAAGAGAGAGGAGAATTGTAGAGAACTTAAAGAAATAAGCTAACGTACTCTTGAATTCACACTCTAGGTATGAAATTCTCCCTTAATCCTTGTAAATAAAACATGTAGAAGTTGAATTCATCTAGTTCTTGAGTTCATTTGCATGTAATTGTACAATAGAGGCATAAATTACCTTGAATTGGTAGAATTGAGTTGATCATATATATGTATGCATGAATCACCAATTTAAGTTTGAATTTCATGGAATTTTCCACATGCATGAAGCTATATTTGACATTTTTGAGGATGTTTCATAGTTCTACCACTTCTCATCTCATGCATAGGAGTTTTGAAATGAAAAGAGTGCAATGCATGTCATGCATGGTTTCACCATCATGGTTTAAGTTTGAATTTGGAAATTGGGAGCATGAATTTGAACAATTGGTTTCAAATTAACTATGTTTTCATGTTATACAATGTTTTTCCATGTTTTTGTACCAAACTTGCAAGTTTTGAACCTTTGAATGCATGTTTTGAGCTTCAAACAGAGTTCTGAAAATTTCAGAATTCGACCAGTTCGCTCAAGTGAAGAAAGTGTCGCACGAGAGTAAAATTCAAGCTCCTAGAAGTTTTGCAGACAATTGCACAGTGGCTCGAGCAACAAAGTTTGCGCTCGAGCGAACCCACTTTTACTCTGTCTTTGGCTTGAGCGACAGAAAGTTGGCTCGAGCCTAAAAATCAAGTAACCAGTACTTTTGCAGACCGCTTGAGCAACCAAAGTTGCACTTGAGCGAAGACCTTATTTTTAGCAAATTTTGACTAACTCTTTTAAGTGCATACTTGCATCTTTATATCATTCCAAGTATTCTTAGACACCAATTGGACTCATATAACCATGGAATAAGTTAGAAAAACATAAGAATAGTTGAATTAAAATGAAAAGAATATTGAATAGTGCTTCAATTGTGTATTTGTTATGTGTTTTGTTTAGGTGGATGCTTGAGGCCTAGCATCAATAGAACCCACTGTGAGTAGTAACTTTATAAAGATATGTTCAAGCTATCTTTATTTTTTAAATTGTTATTGTTCTCGAATTCGATATTTGATTGATTGAATGGTTTATTGAAACATTATTTTCTTATGAATGAATGAAGTTTCCTTTTGAAATTGTATTTGTGGCATCCTTTAGTGAGGCCCTTGTCTAGGGGATATAATACCAAGGCCTATTGTTTAATAGGCCCTTGCTTGGGGGAAACAATACCATGGCCCATTGGCCCTCGCCCCGGAGAAAACAATACCCTGGCCCATTGGATAATTAAAACACGGAGATCTCTGATGTTAGACCCATGTGGTCACATTGAATATGGAATATTGAATGACCTATCATGGACCCATTGAATGACCCTCGTGGTCCTATTGTCATTGATGCATTGTTACTATATTGAATGTGACATGTAAATGGAATGAAATGGCTATTGATATCGAGATTTGAATAGAATTGGAAATGGATATTGGAAATGTTATTAAACTTCATTCATATAACCTTTTTATTCTGTTACTACTCACTAGGCCCTAGCTCACTATTTATATGTATATGTAGGTGAGCAAATAGAACATCAAGGTTAGAAGAGAAAGCCTTGGAGTCTACCACATTGTTAGCCTTTTTGAAGAGCTTCAGAGAAGGAGCAAGCTTGGGCTCGAGCGCAGCCAAGCAAAGTCAAAACCCCTTTTGTTTTTTTGAGATTTCGTTTTGGTACTTGTATATGGGGTTTTCGTTTAATCAGGACTTGTGGAGTTTTGATGTATGGATTAAATGTTTTAAACTTTTGTAATGCATGCACCCAAAGAATGGTTGCATAATTATATCATGAGGTCTTTCCATATAAGCACAGCTTAATGGATTATTTTCAAGTCTAATATTGCTTCCACTAAGCCTCAAAATTTATACTCAATTGATTTTGTTAATAGAGGCCGTAGGTAATCTAATATTACTGGTCAGTCATGATGCTAAACCTATAGGAGCGGGTTTGGGTCGTGACACATTCTCAGAGTTGAGAATCAAGTCCAGGCCCATGTTGTTAAGACAGGCCGTCTTTCTTGAAGAAGGAGTTCTTCCAGTCTAATTTGAACGAGTTTTGGGGGGATCCTAAAGAGCTTTTGAAAGCAGATGAATGGCTCAAGCAAATGGTGAAAATGTTCGAGATGACCTTGGCATCCTTCTAGCTAAAGGGAGATGTGGGTCAGTGGTGGAAGTTTGTGAGAGGACGCATTGGGGTGACTTGGGAGGCCTTTGTCAACGCCTTTCAGGACAAGTTTTTGCCCCCCCCATTGTTAGAGAGAAGTTGAGGGAGCAGTTCTTGAAGCTCAAACAGTTGAAAACACCGATGGCAGAGTTTGAGGCTACCTTCACGAGTTTGTCGAGGTTTGCACCGGAGTTGGTAGCAATGGAGGAACATCGTTGTATGGAGTTTGAGAAGAGATTGAGGACCATACTCATTTTCAAGGTGGCCACATCCATGATCAGGGATTACGGTTGTCTTGTTGAGGTGGTAGCTTACTTAGAGACCGTGATTCAGACTAAGGTGGAGAGGATGAGAGGCTCTAGACAGAGAAGTCAGGAGGTTTAGGGAGAGACTTAAAACAGTAAGAGGCAGAGGGGTTCTAACCCACAGCAGTCCTAAGGAGCATAGTCTAGGTCCACTTTTCTTGTACCGAGTTCTGGGTCAGTGAGAGGTGGTCAGGGAGGGATCACTTGTTTTGTCACACCCCAAACCCGCCCCTAAAAGTTTGGGCATGACCACTTCAGAAACGGACACTTAACCTGTTATATATATAATATATGGGGCCTGAACGGAAGCATTAAATATCAAAATTGACAATAGAAATAAAGTCCATTGAGCTACTACTAACATGCCAGGATCACAAACTTTAGACAGACAAATAAAATCTAAAACATACATCTAAATATCGAATATACATGCACATATACACAAACCCAGCTCTATGATTGGGCCTACACCAAAACATTTCGAAAGAAAGTATTATACACGTTTCAACCTTAGGCCAACAACTAGAATGCAAAACCAAAGTTCGTCAAAACTTCATGAAAATGAGAGCAGCTTTTCTTAGGCTTGGACATGGAAAGGTTGGCCAAAGAGGACAAGCGTCATGCTTTAGGACTGACTACTTGGTTGGTTACCTACAGAAACAGACATAACATAGGGTGAGCCAAGCTCAGTGAATAGCATGATACATAAATGCACAATTTAAACATAATACATAACAATGCATCAGTAAATGCGGAGATCATGTAGTTAAGCCGTTCCTGTTTCCATTTTAAATGGCCCTAGGCCCCAATCGTGAGTTATAATGGTTTTAAGCCCTTGAACACTTTAACATTAAGCTTTTAAACATAATGGCATATAGCCCTTGAACATATGGCATGAAGCCCTTAAACATATAAATATATGAACTCAAGAGGTGTCCCACACGGACTCTAGAGGTAACTCACATCGTAGCACTTAGTTCCATGTAGCACTTTGTTTCATTTCAGAATGGCATAAGCCCTTATCAGATTGGCATTACAGCTCTTATCAGAATGGCATTAAGCCCGTAAAACATTTTGGCATTAAAGCCCTTGAACATGCATATATGAACCCAAGAGGTGTCTCACACGGATTCTAGCGGTGGCTCACAATGTAGCACTTAGTTCCGTGTAGCACTTTGTTTCATTTCATAATAACTTATACGGAATGGCCATAGGCCGTGTAGCTTGCACATAATGGCTATCAGCCTCACAACTTTCACATATGTATGGACTCAAGAGATGGCTCGTACGGATTCTAGAGGTAACTCGCATTGCAGTACTTAGTTCCGTACAGCACTTTGCTCCATATCAGAAATACAGAATGGCTTTTGCCTAATAGATCATACAGAATGGCCATAGGCCCATATTGGCTTTAAGCCTAGTTCATATATGTATGGACTCAAGAGGTGTCTCACATGGATTCTAGCGGTGGCTCACAATGTAGCACTTAGTTCCAAGTAGCACTTTGTTCCATACCAATAATTAGCAAGTCTTACAGACCAAACCATACATAAATGTCATACTATAAGCGGAAATAAATTCATACATATGCATTATGCTTGAATCATTAACAGAAATTAGAATTCATACTTACTTATACTTAGCCTTTTAATAGCGCTGGCAAATCAATAAAAAGCATTCTTGTTAGTTCCATAAAGAAATTCCTCAACATTGTGAACTTATAGTACACTTGGACTTGTACATATATAAGCATGTAACGTAGCTTATAACATACTCACGCTTGTATCGTACTTAAACTTGTGACATACATAAACTTATAACACACTTAACTTGGACACTTGTAACATTCTTGACTTAGAGCATACGTAAACTTATAACAGACTTAAACTTAGAACACACGTAAACTTGTAACTTAATTATTTGAACTACGGTATTATTACCCCTGGGTAAGGGCCTTGTGCTAAAGATGATGTGAATACTTTTCCATATGTGAATAATTATTATTAAGTTCTCTTGTTATATCATGTCATTATCATGCACTTAACAAAATAGAATGATTCATGTTCTTATGTGGGTTGCATGCTAATGGTAAACCTTTACATTCCTATCATAGATTCTAAACGTTCTTGGATCCCTTCATAACATAATCTTAATTCACACAACATCATTCTTCAAGGATGAACATAAGTTCCACTTATGCTTTAAGAAATAACATACCATGCTGACAAATAACAAAGGCTAATATTCGTCATTAACGGAATATAAGGATTCCAAAATCATGCCGACGTACGCAAATTTTTCAGCGTTCATATAAGCTCACATTGCTTTCCAATTCTCATAATGTTTGAATAATACTTACAAAGAACAGAGCATTAGTGACATTAATTGTCGATAGTATATAAAATGTACATTCTTGTACTACTACTCACAGTGCTACAACGGAGTGCTTGCCCCTCTTGGAGTGTGCCCTGTACATACACATAACTTAGCCATTAGTTCTTTTGCTTTCTTAATTCCTTTCCTGCTTTAGTTTACTCGAATGAATTTACGGGCATCTTAGAGCCATCAAACACAAATTCTAAAAATACCAGAGGGTTAAGCACATAAAACCGAGCAACCAAATTTTTGCAGCATGGGCCGCACGTGCGGCTGTGAGCCCCGCACGTGCGGCAGGCCTTCCGCACGTGCGGCAGTGATCCCCGCACGTGCGGCGATTCCAGCAGAAGGCAGTCCGAAAATGCAACAAAACCCAATTTTTGATACATTTTTCAAGGCTCAAAATAGGTTCTTTTAATTGATGAAACATGGTTCAAAATCATGTAAATAGGAGCTATAAACATGTATTAATCCAAACATAAACTAAATTCTTAATCTAACATTACCAATACATGATTTCAAACTTGAGTATCATAAGTTAACTTGCTTAGAAGCTTAATCAAATCTCAACCTTCCATAATTCCATCCTTGAATTCAAATCCCTCACATAGCACACTTAAATTAGGTTTTAAAACAACTAAATGATGAGAACACCCTCTTCAATCAAACATAAATCATGAACAATTGTCCATTACAACCCTAGATCATCAAACATAAATCATAAACAACTCTTCTTCACAATTGAAAGGATAATTCTTATATATACTAAATTTAACATACCTTAAACTTGATCTCCTAATTTAACCTCAATTTCCTTCAACCTTGTCTTTGTTCTCCTTTCCTCTTCTTTTCAACCTTTATTCTCTCCAAAAGATGCCTCACGTTTTTGTTTTTCAAGGCTCAAGAGATTTGGTATATATATATATTTGCAACTAATGACATATAAGACAAAACTTAATCGTTTAATCATTCCAAAATTGAAATTTCGCAAACATGCTTAATATTACCTAAAAATTATGCTGATCACAGATATATAATCAATTTTAGATAATTAAGCCGTTAAGGCTTCCAATTTCTGCTTCAAACATTCTACATGTAACAGATACTTTTCTTGTTCAACAGATAGATATCTTGGAACATGAGATTTACTTACTTAACCGTAATTCCACATAAAATTTCACAATAAGCATATAATATACAAAGTAAGGGGACTGAAAGCATACCAGAATCATAGACGAGGGTCGGGTTATTACATGTTTCAAGTGTGGTCAGCTAGGTCACAAGTCAGTGGTTTGCCTGCAGAAGGGAGGGGACAACAGTCTACACCGTCGGACGCTCGTTCTTTGAGCCAGAGTCAGAGGAGAGGATAGCCATCTATTTCTTATCAGTGTGGGCAATCAGGCCATGTAAGGAGGCTTTGCCCTCAGCCGGGTAACACATCTGGTTCGTCTGGCCCAAGGCAAACATAGAGCCATCAGCATGTACAGTCGGCTCAGGCCTCGAAGGCCAATTAGGGAGCCTCTTCGTCTCAATCCGTGCATTAGACTTATGCTCCAAGGGGTAAGTAGGTAGAGGAGAGATCTACAAGGCGTGTGTATGCAGTTACAATGCCAGATTTAGTGCTAGCGCCTTCGGTAGTGAAAGGTAACTTCCTGTTATGTAATTCTATTGCCAATGTGTTGATTGATACGGGTGCATTTCAATATTTTATCTCGTCTAAATTTGCATTAGCATTGGGGTTAGAAGTGGCTTAGTTAGCATCTCCACTCAGGGTAGAGTCATCGGTTGGTGGAGAGGTTGTGTTGGACCAGGGGTGTTGCGGTTGTGAGATAGAAGTTTCCAGTCGCCAGCTTTCTTTTGCATTTTTGTTGATTGATATGTTGACCTTTGATGTAATATTGGGCATAGGTTGGTTGTCATGTTACCAAGTCGTTATAGACTATTACTGTCAGATGGTGTTTTTATTTATTGGGAGATCGAGTTGATAGAGCCTTGTTGCTAGTGTGCGATTTGTGTGGTCGGGGTGAGCTTAGTCTGCTTCTACATTTTTGGATGTTAAGAGTGATATAGACCGAGTTGAGTTGCCGAGGGTAGTTTGTGAATACCCGGATGTCTTTCCCGAGGACCTCACTAGTTTGTCACCTCACCGTGAGATAGAGTTCTCTATTGATCTAGTGCCTGGCACGACACCGATTTCTATGGCACTGTATAGATTTGCACCGCCCGAGATGAATGAGTTGAAGGTTCAACTCCAGGAATTGTTAGATAAAGTTTTATTCGCCTTAGTATATCGCCGTGGGGAATACCAACTCTCTTTGCCAAGAAGAAAGATGGCACACTGTGACTTCGTATCGATTATCAAAAATTGAACCAGGTAACTGTTAATAACAAGTACTCGATGCACTTATATCAACACTTATATCAACATTCAATATATATATATATACATTGGCACAAGTGCACTTACAACAATTCCCATTCAAACATTATTAACTCAATTAGAGCGGTTTTACAAATTCATATGAACAACACACGTATATATCCACAAGTAAGACTCCATGCCCTCTAGTAGCCCTTGAGACACTATTCATTCATATCTCTATTTATCCAAAACAAGGCAAATCCCAAGATAGTCAAGCATTAATTAACTTCAAATAGCATTCATCGAAATCACCAGTTACAAGTTGCATGAAAACATACTAACCCAAACAAATCCTCAAATCTCACCAAAAAGGAAATGACTGCAAGAATCCATCTCTGTAAACTAGCCCAAACTACTAATTAGCCACCCTCACGGTTCAAATGTCGATACATACGTCATTTCACATCTCATAATTCATAATCATCGTGGTCATCATCACCTAATATCCTCACACGAACAGAGTCAAGAATTTCATAACACTCCGCTCCCAAACTCGGAGGTCACTAATCGGCCAACCATACATTTACTAACACTTACAAGTTACCTCACACTGTCTACCCCGAGATAAAGCTTCTTACACCCTTCAACCTATTTCTAGAATCTTACTAGACTTTTCAAATATGTATTGCATTAGCACCATTCCCAATAGTCTCATCATTTTTGTGCCGATATAGCAACACTCATTTTGAGCCACACAAAAGAATCATCAATCGCATAACACCGATTACAGTAATTACAACCCACACTCCTTCTTAAGAACTACTTCTAGCGTTTAATAATTAAGTGTCTTTCATATACATGAACTCTATACAAACCTTAATCATGTCACTCAATTCTTAAATACCACAAACCCCCTCATACATAGCTATTAGCCTATGGCAACACTTCACCAACGCTACCCTCATCATCACAAAACACAATTCTCACCCCATCCCAAGCACCTCACAACATTCTATGTAACTTCAAACTAACCTCATACCATTCTAAGATTTCAACTCATCTCAACTATACTCCTTGTAAACCATACAAGTCGCACATTCCATGTTCCACAAACACTCCCATTCAATTTAAGGCTCATAAGCCAATATACATTTCTACCAACATCTAATGTCTCCCTCATTGCAGATTAATACCTATCCTACAGCTCTCATTATCTCAATAATCACATCAGACATCAAAAACCGAACTCTAACCCTTTCCTAAGATACTTACTCTTCCTATCTCAACACGAAACCAACCTAACATATAATCACACAACACATAAATATTGTTAAGCAACAAACCATGCAATCGAGTCAAGGCAACAAGGATGATCACTTGTCCCGGAACTTCCAAGAAACTCCCACTGGAAACCACGTTGATTAGACGCGTTTCCAATGTGATCTCAAAGCAAGTTAGCCATCTACAAGCACTATCCATGAAGCTCAACCCATGTTCACACAATAAAACACAAAATGTCCTACACCTTCTACGTCTACATGCAACCATCCTCACTAAGCAAAGCCAACCCATTGTGGTAAAAATCATTTCCCACGAGCTCCAGGTTTTCAAACCCGGTTTGCTCTGATACCAAGTTGTCATGCCCCAAGTTTTAATTACATGAAAACATTACCAAAGCCTTTAATTTAAGTCAATTTCTTTTTTTTTTTTTACAAATATCTATTACCCTTGAATAATAGAATTACAATAATACATGTTCTCTCTCTCAATGGATATTACAATGACAACAATACATGTCAATCTCCTACTGTGAAGTTACAAATAAATAATTACAAATACAAGATTCATTTCCTTTACATCTACTATGAAGTTAAACAAAGAAACTTAAGGAATCCATAACTCTTCAACTAAAGAATCCAAACTTTCATCTTGTAAGAAGATAAAACAACAAGGGGTGAGCACTAATGTCCAATAGGAATCTCATAGCTCTGGATCAATAACTAACACACAGATAGAAATGATCATGCATGTAGGGTGATACCGTATAGTAAGTTGACATTTTATAATTTCAAAATATCATAGGTAGGTACCCTTTTCTTAAAAATTATTTAAACGCTTTTAAGAAAGACTTTCAGCCATTAAAAATTATTCCTTAATCTTAGAAAATCAAAGATCCTTGTGAAACAAACAGATTTAAGAAACAACATCATTTAAAAATTATTAACCAATTCTCAAAATATTTCTCATTTAATTTCTATTTTTAATATTCCTCTCTTTTTTTTTTCTTTTTTTTTTTTCATTCTTCCTTTCTACTCATTATATTTATTTAGAACTCCATAACTTCAAGTTCAAGTTCCCTCTTTGGTTTACTAACAATTCTCCTATACTCAATTCACACTGTTATTTACACTCTCAAATCTCATTTCAAGATAACACAAGATTAATAACCCCCTTTCAATTCAGTCCCTCATTTATTTATAGAACAACACTCAATTTACACTCTCAAATTTCATTTCAAGATAACACAAGATTAATAACCCCCTTTCAATTCAGTCCCTCATTTATTTACAGAACAACACTCATAAGTTACCTTTATTGTCACAACTAATTCATTAAGTTCATCATCACTAATCCATAATCCCTTTACCCATCTTTAGGTTCCATTCTTTACAAATAATGTCTATGTGCATTTCGTCTTTATACCAAGTTATGCATCAATTTACAATTTCACAGATTCATCACAAGTCACAAATAACATCATCAACTCAACACACATATCGACACAATCCACCTTTTGCCGACTTACTACGGTGGGCACCCAATTCGTAACTGTAAACGCGCTCGTGGGCCTCACTACAGTTCGGACTCAATTTGTGTCACGGTTCTTAATCTGAACCAAAGAGTCCAAATCCGGCAAATCGTTTTGAGAAAAACAGATTTTTTGAAAGAAGTGTCAAACATGGACTGCTTTGCCAGATATAGAGTCGCCACCTAAATGTTTTTTTTTTAATGGGGAAATTTAGGAAACCCTGACTCAGTGCCAAAGGCCACGTGTCCGTCATCACCAAAGTTACCTCGGCTCGGGAACTTGGGTACGATTGGGGAAGGTCAACTATGAGCACCCCCTCTCGCCCGATCCGAAGATCCGCCTCTACTAACCATGATATCCGATTTTGAAAACGTTATGTGTTCTTATTCCGGTTATTAGCCTAGAATTACTATGTTATGCGCATAGCAAACAAGTATAGACCAAATCGCCTAAATTGGAACAAAACATTTCATGTTTGTTTTGAAAATGGTTTGCTACTCGCAAGTAGGCTAAAATGCAGGTTTTGCCACCCTCAAGTGGGCTTTTAGAAAAGATGGTTTTGCCACTATCTAGTGGGCTTAAAATTCACAGTTTTAATGCGTTATCCCAATTTAAGCAATTCGACCTCCATCCACAGGCATTCAAGCAGTTATATCACATAAGCAGCTAGCCTCATGGTAATCATGCAATTATAGCAACACTCACACGCATGCGGTAGTACTCCAAGCCAAAACAGAAACTAGTTAGTAATCACATGCATGATCCTAGTTCATATTTGAAATGGCTAATGCAACACATGCAAAGATGTAATCCAAACAGGCTTGGCTATCCTAAACATGGCATGTGAAATGCTGCAACTAACAAATACTCAACTTGGAATTGAAATACGAGTGCAGTTAGCATGATGTACCGAGCCTGGTGCATGTAAGACAAATGTATGGATGCACGCATGCTAAGCATAAGGTATGCTAATTTAAATATGCCCTAGTCTACCATCATAAGCGGGTAAATAAAAGGGAAGAAAGACGTGGGGTTGGAAGACATACACACACTCACGCACACTTATTACACAATTGCCCTCACTCGGAGGGTCCGAAAGAATAATACAGTCCGAATAACAAATCAACTATCCTAGCTAATTAATTATTACAGACCCTTAATTAATTAACAAAATAAATACAGAAAGAAGGTGGCCGCAGCCGTGCCTCGGAATGCGTGAATGATGCATGTTTGACTCGTCTTGCCCGGAAACTCGCTGCCATAGCACTACTGCCTCTGTTTACACTGCCCTAGCTCCTCTGAAGACTGCACAAGTCTTGGAATAGGTTCTCTGAACACTTTGGAGCACCACCGGCTAGGAGGAATGGTCACCGACCGCGGGGAATGATCACCGGCTGCACTTTGATATGTCGGCTGCAAATTACTGGCCGGTCGGCACTATATGTAGCTGACCGGCCAAAACTTCCTGCAGAACCTGCAATTGACAGCAGCAGAGGGCAAGCAGTGTATGGCATGGAATTTTCAAAGCAATGTATGCATGGCCACTCTCCCAATCATGTAATGGACTCAAGGGAGTATGCCCCTCGACCCTCGGGCCATCAATTATGCATGATGGCCTAAGAGGTCAAGTTTTGCAACTTCGATATCAAATGAAATGCAAGCACAAAACACATCAAAGGGCCCCAACCCCTATCATGATTGATCAAGAGGCAAGGGATGCATGCTCAATGAAATGCAACCTAGGCATGGAGGCTAAGTATGCAACATGAACATGCAAATGAGCAATGTATACTAGGCGCGCAACCTAAACATGTAAGCAAACATGGCATGCAACAACATGTGATGATGGACTTAAACTAACATGGATAGCTCGCAAGCATGCCAAAATCAGTGGCCATTAGATGAAAATGAGACACTCGAAATGCGTGCACGAATGCACGCAAATCGAGGACCGGACCTAAGGCATCAAATGCCACTCTACCAAAGCATGGCAAGGCACGAAATATGGCATACAAACATGCAAGTTTCAGCACTGAAATGTGATGCAAAATAATCCCGAAACATGGAAACATGGCAACCGATGCATGGAATGGCCCCGGAACACAAAACTAGGCATATGCATTGGCCTATAGCTATACAAAACATGCATTATTTTATCATGAATCATGAATACAGATGCAAGACAGTCGCAAAATATGCATATTTCCAGTTTATGACAAGCCTCAAAAATGAACACAAATAGGGCTAATCTATCATGCAAAAATGGCCCTAAAGGAGAGGTTAAACACAAAGGGACAGAAGCTGGCCCCAAATAGTGATGAGCCCCTCAAAAAAGTTGAATAAGGGCTCAAAATAAGACCCTTTATAGTTTACATCAAGCCACGAAAATTAGCACAAGTAAGGCCAAACTATCATGCAAGAAAAGGCCTAAAAGAGGGGTAAAGAGGCAAGTGGCAGCTTCTGTTCTCAAACAGAGGAGAGCCCTTCAACAATATTGAAGAGGGGCTTAAAACAAGATATTTTACAGTTTATGGAAAGATCCAAAATAGCTTACAAATAGGCCTAAAATACTATGCAAAAATAAGGCCTAAAAGAGAGATGAAGAAGCAAGTGATAGCAGCTGGCCTCAAACAGAGAAAGACCCTTAATAAAACATGAAAAGGGGCTCAAAATATGACTATTTACAGTTTGGGTCGGAGCCCAAAAATGCTAGAAAGTATAGCTTAGATACAAAGCAAAATAAGGCAAGAAAAGAGGAAATAGGGACTCACCCTTGAAGACCATTGAACCAGCAGCTTTTGGTTGAAGAAATGGTGCTCCTAACCTCTAGAAATAACCTCCAAGTTGCTGTAATGGAGTATGGAGGTGTGGTGCTATGAGGTGGTGTAGAAATGGTCCAAGAACAAAGGTGTTTTGAGGCTTGGAAGAGAAGGAGAGGGAGGATGAATGCAAGAGCTCTAAACCAAATCTTGTAACCCTCAGAAATGAAGGGGAGAGGCTGGTTATATAGAGGGAGAGGGGTGGAGAAAAGGGGGAAAAAACTAATTCAAATTTCCCCCCAAAAGGGAAGACCTTCGGACAGTGGATTTTGTGCAAAACAGCTGGCACAGCTGTAATCCACTCAATCTGTAGAATACTCCGAAAGGTCGTCGGCTAGCAAAATTGGTCGGTCGGCTACTTTAACTAGCCGGTCGGAAATCTATTTGGCTGGTCGGCCATCTGTTCTGGACGGTCGGCCATCTATTTGGTCGGTCGGCCATCTGTTCTGGCCGGTCGGCAAGAAAAATCTGCTCTGTAGGTCCAACTTCAAACGGGCATAATTTCTTCATATGAACTCCTTTTCAGGTCAATCTTCCATCAAAATTGAAGCCCCAGAAGTAAGATTTCCAATGGTACCATCCTTGCATCAAAATTCCAACTGTGCAAAGAGTTATGCTTGTTTTGGTGAAGGCTGCTCAGTTTCGGTCCAACCGGGATGATACCCAACTTCAACCAATCATATCTCCGCCATCCGGACTCGGATTTAAGAGATTCTTGAATAAAAAATGAAGCCCCGAAAGTCTTATTTCCAGCGGTGGTGGCCTCATAGCTTAACTTCATTTGTATAGACAGATAAGCTTGATTTAGCGAAAACTGCTCGTCCCTCTCTTCGCGATTCTCGCCTATCTTCTTCTCCAACTTGGTTTCTTCTCTCCTCCCCTTCTTTCTTCAACTTCAAACCCGTAAGCAAGGTGTTTTGAAATATTTTCAAAGATTTCATCTCTCTTTCATTCATTTCCACTTTGTCCTTGCTCGGTTTATCGAAAAGCGCATCATTTGACAAAATGTGAGCCTCGGAACATTGTAGAAAATTTATTTCAAAAATGTTTTGAAAGAGAGGGTTCTAAGGTCTAAAAACCCTCCAAAATAACTTTGGTCCAAAACGGGGTGTGAATTTGAGACTTGTCTCTTTCCTTGCCGAAGAAACTGAACCTTTGCCCTGCACACCTTTCTCCACCATGTAAACCATCAGTAACGCCCAAATCTTGAGGGCGGTCAAAAATGGGGTGTTTACAGTAACGCTTTCCACCTTTCGCCGTCTTCTATGCGGCGGGAAGTGAACTCCCAAAAACCATTTTCTCAAAAGTCATTTTCTTCCGAAAACCATATATATCCAAAAACCATTTTTCAACTTTTTAAAACCGTCCCCCACATTTGCCGGCTATTATACGGCAAAACGTGGGCACCCAAAACATTTTCGAAAACCATCTATTTTTTTTATTTTTGTCGACTATTATATAGCAGGACTGTGTGGACACCCAAAAATCATTTTTCCACTTTTGCCGGTTATTATACGGCAGGACTGTGTGGACACCCAAAAATCATTTTTCCTATATTCGTCTAGCAATAAGCCTAGACAGGGAAATTAGGCACCGTTAATTCAAAACCACCCCCACATTTGCCGACTACTATACGGCGGGACGTAGGCCCCCAAAAACCTTTTTCAACTCCCTGTGAAGGTACCAACACAACACCACCTAACCCAACTCGACACAACCTAACACAACTTAACTCAACACGATTCATCAAAACCCAACACAACTCAACATGATTCAACACAATTCAACATAGTCAACACAATTCAACATAATCAACACAATTCAACATGATTCAACACAATTCATTTCAACACCACTAAATGTAATTCAACATAATTCAAGGTGAACTCTTAAATCTCCATTTCATCATTTCATCTCAAGGCTCATTTCATCCATATCATTAACAAATCTTTTTTTCCAAATTTCATTTCATATTATATCATGATTTATAATATCCATAATAGAGGTTCATTCGCTAATTTTTAACATAATTTTCAAACACTTCCAAAATTTAATTAAACTTGTATATATATAATTCAACCTCTCAATTTCATGATTCTACTTTCAATTTAGGAAAAATCATTAATTATTATCGTGAGTCAACTTAGGGTTTTCAAGAAAAATCAAGCCTTTCAAGAAAAATCAAGACTTCCAAGAAAAATTAAAACTTCTCACACCACTACTTTTTATTCCAATTTTTCCATTGATTATACTCCTAAGGTTCATAATCCATAATCTTAACCCAACAATTGAACCCCAACACTTCAAACCCGAAAGCCCCAATCTCATGATGTAACACTATATGCTTAAAAATGTAGATTTTGTGTTTATACAATCAAAATACCACAAATCTATCTATTAATGCAAGTATTGAAGAAGAACTAGGAACCCTACCTCATGAATCAAGCAAAAGAGCAAAGATTTGATGAGATTCCTTCACAAATCCAAACTTCAATTGGTTGAAAAGTGAGATCTTCAAGCCTTCTTCACTTCTTGGTAAGAGATCTTGGCCAAAATTTTAGGGAATGGAAGGTATTTGGGTCAAGAGATCAAGGGTTTTTAGACCTAGGGTGAGAGGAAGGAAGAAGGAAAAAGAAAGTGCAAAGAATGATCTAGAAATTCACTTTTTAAGTCATTGAATTCGAGCAGTCCGCTCGAGTGTCGCTTTTCCAGCTCGAGTGTACCTGCTTCCAACACAGATACTAAAACTTTAAATGGGCATAACTTTCTCACCCGGACTCCATTTTAGGTCGTTCTTGTGCCCAAATTGAAGCCCCAGAATCAAGCTTTCCAATGGTTCTAGTCTCACGCCCAAATTCAAAGTGTGGAAAAAGAAAAGGGCAAAAGAGTGACGGCTATTCGTGGGGAAATTATTTGAATTAAAGTTTTTGGTCCAATCTTACTTTACCATCATGTTACCACTTCAATCAATACCACAAAATAAAATAGGAAGGCTCCAAACACAATAATAAAAGGTCAAAAACAATCCCACTAGTTTCAGAAATTCAAACTCAACCAGGCAGACCGCTCAAGCGCCCAATCTTGCGCTCGAGCATGCAGACCAACAAAGCTGTCCGCTCGAGCGACCACTTCTACACTCGAGCGGGAATTCACAACTCTCAGAATTTTGAACAGACTACAAATGTGCTTGGAGCCTCTCAAGTTCGCTCAAGCGTCGACTCCCCCATTCGAGCGGAGGGAAAAATTCTGGATCATTACAATCTTCCCTTCTTAAGAAATTTCATCCCCGAAATTGCATCCAGTCTAACAAAAATAGGAACAACCTTATACTCACCAATTCGTAACAACCCCTATTCCAAAAATCAAGAATGAGAGCATCCATATACATCCACCAAACCTTAACAACTTTTAATTACACCTTACCTCAATTCTAAACCCAAAAGTACAAAGTGTCACGATCTCTTTTCCTTAAAAAATTTCGTCCTTGAAATAAAGAAAACCAAACAAAAGGAAACTCAAACATGAACGGAAACACGCTCTTTAATGTTCAAAACTAGAGCCGCACTTGGGATAAATTCTCAATTCCTGATTTGATACCTCAGTGTTCCAAAGATACCCAACGAGAAAAATTACAAGGAAGAGATCACGATTACCTTTCGATCAACACACACATCGGAATCCAACAAGCAAGGAGCAATGGTAATCACTTGTAATCCCAAGGTTCATAATAACTTCCCAACTAACAACTAAGTAGACAATGTCTATCAAACAGCCAAAACTCAATTTCAAGGAAAAGAAATCACCCTTAAACTAACACCAAGTCAACACGAGCAAACAAATAACACATTTCATTGTATGATCCAATACCACAATTCTCAATTGCATTTCAATTAACAGCGTTATCTATTCCTATTCCCCCTTAGCACGTAAAAGTAGAGCAAGGAAAATCATTCGTTAACATATTTCAGTCTTTAACATTTAATTTTATCGTGCCAGGCCACATGCAAGGAAAATAGATTTTCATTTTCCACATCGATCTCAACATTTTCCTGGTGAACTCCAATCATCACCAAGTAACCTCTGCCACCCATCCAGTGACATAGTAACATAATTTCCATACATACTTGTGTTAATAACGAACAAAAACAACTACAATGCATCAAAAGACTAACATCGCACATATGGTTTTCCACAAGTGGGAAGTCTTCCTATCATTACAAATGTCAACACTTATATCAACATTCAATATATATATATACATTGGCACAAGTGCACTTACAACAATTCCCATTCAAACATTATTAACTCAATTAGAGCGGTTTCACAAATTCACATGAACAACACACGTATATATCCACAAGTCTCCATGCCCTCTAGTAGCCCTTGAGACACTATTCATTCATATCCCTATTTATCCAAAACAAGGCAAATCCCAAGATAGTTAAGCATTAATTAACTTCAAATAGCATTCATCGAAATCACCAGTTACAAGTCGCATCAACAACATACTAACCCAAACAAATCCTCAAATCTCACCAAAAAGGAAATGACTGCAAGAATCCATCTCTGTAAACTAGCCCAAACTACTAATTAGCCACCCTCACGGCTTAAATGTTGATACATACATCATTTCACATCTCACAATTCATAATTATCGTAGTCATCATCACCTAATATCCTCACACGAACAGAGTCAAGAATTTCATAACACTCCGCTTCCAAACTCGGAGGTCACTAATCGGCCAACCATACATTTACTAACACTTACAAGTTACCTCACACTGTCTACCCCGAGATAAAGCTTCTTACACCCTTCAACCTATTTCTAGAATCGTACTAGACTTTTCAAATATGTGTTGCATTAGCACCATTCCCAATAGTCTCATCATTTTTGTGCCGATATAGCAACACTCATTTTGAGCCACACAAAAGAATTATCAATCGCATAACAGCGATTACAGTAATTACAACCCACACTCCTTCTCAAGAACTACTTCTAGTGTTTAACGATTAAGTGTTTCTCATACACATGAGCTCTACACAAACCTTAATCATGTCACTCAATTCTTAAATACCATAAACCCCCTCATACATAACTATTAGCCCATGGTAACACTTCACCAACACTACTCTCATCATCACAAAACAAAATTCTCACCCCATCCCAAATCCCTCACAACATTCTTTGTAACTTCAAACTAACCTCATACCATTCTAAAATCTCAACTCATGTCAACTATACTCCTTGTAAACCATACAAGTCGCACATTTCATGTTCCACAAACACTCCCATTCAATTTAAGGCTCATAAGCCAATATACATTTCTACCAACATCGAATGTCTTCCTCATTGCAGATTAATACTTATCCTACAGCTCTCATTATCTCAATAACCACATCAGACATCAAAAACCGAACTCTAACCCTTTTCTAAGATACTTACTCCTCCTACCTCAACACGAAACCAACCTAACATATAATCACACAACACATAAATATTGTTAAGCAACAAACCACACACTCGAGTCAAGGCAACAAGGATGATCACTTGTCCTGGAACTTCCAAGGAACTCCCATTGGAAACCATGTTGATCAGACCAATGTGATCTCAAAGTAAGTTAGCCGGCTACAAGCACTATCTATGAAGCTCAACCCATGTTCACACAATGCAACACAAAATGTCCTACACCTCTTACGTCTACATGCAACGATCCTCACTAAGCGAAGACAACCCATTGTGGTAAAAATCACTTCCCACGAGCTGCAGATTTTCAAATCCGATTAGCTCTAATACCAAGTTGTCACACCCCAAGTTTTAATTACACGAAAACATTACTAAAGCCTTTAATTTAAGTCCATTTTTTTATACAAATATCTATTACCCTTGAGTAATAAAAATACAATAATACTTGTTCTCTCTCTCAATGAATATTACAATGACAACAATACATGCCAATCTCCTACTATGAAGATACAAATAAATAATTACAAATACAAGATTCATTTCCTTTACATCTACTATGAAGTTATACAAAGAAACTTAAGGAATCCATAACTGTTCAACCAAAGAATCCAAACTTTCTTCCTGTAAAAAGATAAAACAACAAGGGGTGAGCACTAATGTCCAATAGGAATCTCATAGTTCTGGATCAATAACTAACACACATATAGAAATGATCATGCATGTAGGGTGATACCATATAGTAGGGTGACATTTTATAATTTCAAAATATCATAGGTAGGTACCTTTCTCTCAAAAATTATTTAAACGATTTTAAGAAAGACTTTCAGCCACTAAAAATTATCGCTTAACCTTAGAAAAGCATAGATCCTTGTGAAACAAACAGATTTAAGAAACAACATCATTTAAAAATTATTAACCAATTCCCAAAATATTTCTCATTTAATGTGGATGGAGTTTATGGAAGATTATGATTTTGAGTTGCATTATCATTCAAGGAAGGCCAATGTGGTGGTTGATGCCTTGAGTAGGAAATCCTTTAGTAGTGTAGCTAATATTGCCATCCGAGAATGGGAGATGTTGAGTGCTATTAGAGAGTTTGACTTGCATCTTGGCGAGTCCGTTGAGTCGGCAACTTTGTTTACAGTAGTTGCACAACTTACACTGGTGAGCAAAGTTATAGAGGCACAGAGGGGTGATCACGAGGTAGAAACCCTCCAGGAGAAGATATCTAGTGGGCAGGTAGAGAAGGGCTTGAATGTGTATTTTGACTCCAGTGTTAGATACCTTGACCGTCTTTTCGTGCCGGAGTCTTGTAGAAAGGAAGTACTTCGAGAGTTTTACCGTTCACGTCTTGCGGTGTACTAAGGAGGCACGAAGATGTATCAGGACCTTAGTCATCAGTTTTGGTGGAAATGGATGAAGAAAGATGTAGCTGTGTTTGTATCAAGGTGCCTTACCTATCAGTAAATGAAGGTCGAGCATTACAGGCCAGTGGGTTTGTTGCAGCCCTTGCCTATAGCTGAGTAGAAATGGGAGCATGTCATGATGGATTTTGTTGTGTGTCTTCGAAGGACTCAACGGGGTAATGATGCCATTTGGGTGATAGTTGATCGGTTAACTAAGTCGGCACATTTTGTACCTATGCGTACAAGTGACTTAGTAGATTATCTTGTCGACCTGTATGTTAAGGACATTATTCGACTTCATGGGGTCCCTGTGACTATTGTCTTAGATAGAGATCCACATTTTATGGCTCAGTTGTGGCAGAGCTTACAGAATGCTTTGGGCACTAAACTGACTTTTAGTACTGCTTATCATCCTCAGATTAACGGGCAGTCAGAGCTCACCATTCAGATCCTTGAGGATATGCTTTAGGGTTGTGTTCTTAACTTTAAAAGGTCGTGGGAGAGACACTTTTCTTTAGTGGAGTTTACCTATAACAATAACTTTTAGGCGAGCATTGGCATGGCACCTTTTGAGGCCTTGTATAGCCGACCGTGTAGATCTCCTGTGTGTTGGGCCGAGATGGGTGATGCACCTATGATAGGTCCTGAGTTAGTCAGGGAAACGATGGAGAAAGTTGCGCTTATTCATAAGAGGTTGGTCACGGCTCAAAGTCACTAGAAGAGCTATGCCGACTGTAGGAGGAGATCGTTGTCCTTTGAGGTAGGAGATCACGTCTTTTTAGATGAGGTTTGATGAGGTTTGGGAAGAGCGAGAAGTTGTCTCCTAGATTTATTGGGACTTTTGAGATCCTAAAGCGGATTGGGGAGGTAGTTTATCATTTTGCCTTGCTGCCACAGTTTTCTAAGGTTCATGGCATGTTTCATATTTGTATGCTTCGGAAGTATGAGCCAGATCCATCATACGTCGAGTTAGAGGTTGATGAGGAAGCCTCGTATGAGGAGAGACCGGTTATAATCTTAGACACTCGAGACCAAGTCTTGCGTGGTATGACAATTCCTTTAGTAAAAGTGTTGTGAAGACAACACGAGGTTGAGGAAGCAACTTGGGAGCGTGAGTTGGAAATCTGTGAGAAATATCCAGACCTATTTGTTGATGTTTGAATATGTATTGAAACTTTTGCTATGTTGATTTAATATAAACATTGTATATGTTTTGGAAATGTGAATTGTATATTCGGTAATGAGCATGTGTTTATCATGGTGATGAGAATGAATGACTGGTGGATAGATCATGGTATGAAATTCGATTTACTATCATTGTTGTAATTGGCTTAATCATGATCTTGTCGTTGATTTAAAATTTCGAGGACAAAATTCCTTAAAGGGGGAGGTTATAGCAATTCTGGTTTAGACCCGATCCGTTGGTATTTTGAATCCGGGATTCATTGTCTCATATGGTTGTTCTTGTCTAGTTTCACTTTTTCCACATTAAGGTTGGCTATTGGAGTGTTTTGGTTGTGTTTGGAACAGGTTGGTAGCTTATTGGTCTAAATTGTTGTTGCCTAAATTTTGGCTTCTTCACTCAAGCGTCATTTTTTGCTCTCGAGCGCTAATTGTAAACTCTTAGTAGTTTTGCAGGCCTACAGAGATACTGGGAGTTAGCATTCTTCACTCAAACGATACTTCTTGCGCTTAAGCGATGTTGGGTCGAGCGGCCTTTGTTGAGCTTGAGTGGTGGTCATCAGTCTGCAAAATTTCTAGGAGTTTGTATTCTTCGCTCGAGTAGTAATTCCTGCGCTCAAGCGGTCCCATGTTTTTGTGTTTGGATGCTCGAGCGACACTTCTTGCGTTCGAGCACTCTACGCGTATATCAGTCCGTAAAAGTCATTTTTTACATCACTTTTTAATCTCTCTCTCTCTCTCTCTCTCTCTCTCTCTCTAAACATTTTAAAACCCTAAGTTGAGACACCCTCTCCCGAAAACTCATATTCTCTCCACAAATACACTTAAATCCATTGGTTTCTCTACCCTTGTGCCCTTGAGAAAATGGTAGAGCACGTCTAAAGCTTCTTTCTAATCGGAAAAAGTTTGGATTTCGGCTTCGTTTCTCCAATCTCTCTCATCCTCTAAGCTTGAGGTAGGGATTCTTTGCACTCATTTATGATTTTTAACTTAGTTATTGGTTATTTCTAAAATAATATTGTGATTTGGGAATATTTGGACAAATCTAGGGTTTTGGATTAAAAATGAAAAGAGGGGTTTTCAAATGAATTTTTGAAAATAGTTGTGGGATTTGAAATGAGGTTGAGTTGTGATAAAATGGTTGGTTTTGATACTTGGAATCAGTTTTGGAAGGAAATAGGATTTTGTCCTAAATATATCAAATGTTGATTTTGTATAAATAATGAAATTGATGTTGGAAATGTGAAATTGGATTGATATTGATGAGGATAGTGGAGTTGGGTATGTATTACCACTCACATCTTGAAATTTGGAAAGCTTATCTTTATGAAAATTAATTATCTGTTTAGAGATATCTGTTTTGGGCTATCGATGGAGGATAGCTATGATTCTTGTAGAAATTTCATGAAAATTAGGAGAATTGAAACTATTTTCTCATCCATTGCATTGTGCATTGTTGCATATTTAACACATTTAAAATGTGGTTGTTTTGAGAAGAATGGGTGAATACCTTGGTGAATCTGGGTAGGAGTGTAGTTATGGTATTAAGTTGGCTTATGTGTCCTTAGTGAAAGTCCAGAAACCCGCGCGGTTAGGTGTCGAGCTTTCCAGTTAATACCGGTAAAAATGATAATTTGGTAGTGCTTGTAGCCTACTTGCAGACGCGACCTAGAGATTCATAGTGTTGTATTCATTGTTCTGTTTTCTATTGTAAAGGAAATGATATCATGATTTGAGATATATGCTTGGCATTGCACGGTTTTGGAAAGAGAAATGAAAATGTTTTGGCACGAGCATTGCATATGCATTCACCTTATGTCTTTGTTAAAATTCATAAACTATGCTGGATTATTTCTACTGGGTTTTGGCTCACCCTATGTGGAAAAACTATTTTTCAGGTGCTGATGATATGCCTCCGCCAAGGCAATAGCTTGGGAGGATTCGGAAGCAAGAGCTTCATTTTGTTTAATTTGTCATATTTGTTTTGTATAAGCCTAGGGCTTTGACTGTATTGGATTTAAAATCCATTTTGTTGTAACCAATTCTTGGAAAGTTATAAACCTTTAGGGCGTTTCTTAATTGTTTAACTTGTATTTCATATCTTTAACATGTAACACATGCTATAGATTCAGGGTTAGGGCTTATGAATGTATAACTGCACGTGTTATCTTTTGTACTATGAGATCATATGGAATGGAAGGGACACTGTTCTCATAATGGTATGATTATTTATTAATATTGTGGATGATTTTATTTTAATTATTATGGGGTGTTACAGCCACTGATTCGGATTTTGCCTCAATGAAGAAGACTTTAAGTAAATTTGTTAGGCGCTAAAGATAGGCTAAACTAGAATTGAATTTTCATTGGTTGATAAATGAAGTGCAATTGACTAATCTAATTGAACTAAGAAGTTAGGGTAAGTTATAGCTATGAAGCTATAAAAAAAAAATAAAGCTAGGATAAGTAAAGCTATGGAACTAAAATAAATGTATTGAAAGACTTTTGGTTGAGTTGTTGGTCGGGACCCCTAGAATGTTGCACTTAGAGCCCTTTTATAGTGTTGGAGAAGCCCTTATTTTTGCTCAACTGCTAAGAACGTGGCTGCCCTTCCTGGTAATATGTGTCCTTGATGCTAAGCTTGATCTCCCAAGAGTATGAACAATTTTGATTCTCCATGGATAATGCCTATCCTTATCATTTGAACTTGGTCCATTGAGCTCCACAAAGCTGCTACGTGTCTCTTCAAGTTTGAATTTGAATTTACTTTGCCTGACTTGGGAAAAAGATTTCATGGTTGTTACATAGAAATCCTCTTCTCTTTGTTGTGCATATCTATCCTTAAGGAATTCAAAAACTAATCTTGCCTTATTTGGAAAACTAATTCCTTGATTGTATTGTGTGTTGATCCTCCATGTCGTCACGAGTTGCCCCGTATCCCAAATAAAACCTACTTGCCTTGATTTTGGGAAAAATGGTTCCACTTTCGTAGCCTTGTTAATATGGAAGATCTTCTGTAACGCCCTCAAAATAACAACATTAAACCCAACAATAAAGTTCCACAATCTTTCATTTAACAGAGTTTCATTACAAAAAGTATTACATGTTAACGACAAAAGCAAATGCCCTAAAGGCTTACAGCTTTCCAAGTTAACACTTGGTTACAACAAAAGAATACTAACTCGTTTACACATTAAGCCCTTGGCTTGAATTTACATGTAATACATCAAAAGAAACTTAAATAACAAAAATCAGCCCGCCTCTGGCCTCCCAAGCTATGACCTTGGAGGTGGCATGCTACTTATACCTGAAAATGATATCCTCATATAGGGTGAGCCACAGCCCAGTAGAAATACACTAAACCAACCATGAACAATGACTAAAAGATTAGCAATTGATAGATGGTCAGCACAGATATACCCACATAAACCACACATTTATGCCATACGACTTGTGAGTCCAAGTTACTTTTCATTCTCCCTTTTTCAACAGATAAGCATGTTAGCTCTATCATTACCTCAACAGATATGTATAAAAACTATATCCCACATTCACAGATAAGCATATAAGCTACATCTACATTTCACAAAGATAAGCATATTAGCCCTATCTTTACTTCTCTAGACAAGCATATGAGCTGTATCTACACTTCTCAAAGATAAGCATATTAGCTCTATCTTCACTTCTCTAGACAAGCATATGAGCTGTGTCTACGGAGTTCATCCCCCATCTCCTCCCAAGTCTATCCGGTTTAGAGGTACATCCCCCATCTTCCCCTAAACCGCGGAGTACATCCCCCATCTCCTCCTCTACACATAATGTATACAAACACATTGGTTCTATATACTATCATGCAATACATATAGTTAATGTATTCTATCAACCGTCAACTTCCATGACACATTCCATTGATTAGTTTTCGTTTGCCTAATCATCATGCATTGTCTACAACAATTCACGACTATCCTCCACCGATAGCCCAAAGCAGTTATTTCTAAACAGAAAATAAATGCACAAATGGATATTTAATCAACATTTCATTTCGGTGAGTGATAAATTAATTCAACTACACCCTTTTTCCCATACATTCCCAATCTCAACATTTCCATTTCATTTTCCTCATTTCTCACAATTAATTATCCCAATTAATCACACAATGTAATTAGGTCATTTTCCATAATTACCATTTCAACCCTTAGGTCCCATTTTCATCAATAATTCAACATTTATTCCATTTCTCTATGCCAAACATGCATCTAGGTTTATTATAAATAAAACCCCAACTTTTGTAAAATAACACAAAAGCCCCAAACTTTCACAAAATTACCCAATCAACCCCAACATCTCAAAATACTAAAATTTAAAGACAAAATCCATAGAGAGGAGTAGGATATCCCTACCTCAAAACCGAAGCCCCAAAGGAGAAGATGACAAAACCCAACGTGCTCCAAATCCTGAAATTTTCAGATTAAAACGAAGCCCTCGACGATCAACAACTTTTTTGTAAAGGCCAAAGATAAGCAAATCACTCCTACTAGATCAAAACCTAGAGAGAAGGTCGAGTTCTAGAGTGAGAGGCTCAACAATGGTGTTTTTGGAAAAGTAGGAGAGAGAAGAGAAAGTGAAAAAGTGATTTGAAAAGTCAAAACACGGAGCTTTAACCCAGTCGCCCCGCTCGAGCGTCAAACTCCCCGCTCGAGCGTCACTCACAGACTCCCGCTCGAGCGTCAACCATCCCGCTCGAGCGGCGGATGCACACTCCCAGAACGTTTACAGAACCAGGTCTCCGCTCGAGCTTCCAACTCCCTGCTCGAGCGTCACTCACACAACCCCACTCGAGCGGCCATCTCCACGCTCGAGCGTCCAACACTGCACAGGAAATACTGGATGGTTGCAATTCCCGCTCGAGCGCCAAAACCCCCGCTCGAGCGGACAGGTCAAAATCTGGGCAACTAGTTTTGGTTTCTAAACTCAACCAACCTGTAACAAACCTGCCCAACACATCCCATAACTCAAATACGAAGTAAAAAGGATGTAAACAAGATACTAATCAACTACCAACATCCACGGACACATGTCCGGATCGCTGTACAACAAGGGTAAACCCGGGATCGCTATAACCTCCCCCCCTTAAAGAATTTCGTCCCCGAAATTAAGCACAAGTTTTCAAAAACAAGTTTTCCTCCATTTTAAACAATGTTACACTTTAACATTCAACAATTCGACCCATTACCGGTCATCCCATCCCTTTAACAAGAGGCATTTCACAATATGTATGCAACATATGTACTTTCAACATGCATTAACATTACGCATTTCCTTTTCAATTTCAACAATATACTCAACATATATAATGTTACATTCAACTTCCATATGAGGCAAGTTCCAAAACATACTTCCAATAAACCAAAACATTCTCAATGTTTCACAACTCAAGACATATATAAAAGCTCTTAAGTTCGACAATAATTCAAAATTTAAATACAAGATTACATATCAACAAACAAGTTCGGATATTTCTCACGGACTTCCAACTCACGTTCCCAAGTGGCTTCCTCCACTCCGTGATGTTTCCACAAGACTTTCACCAAAGGAATGGTCTTGCCACGCAGGACCTGATCCCGCCTATCCAAGACCCGAACCCGTCTCTCCTCATACGAGGCATCCTCATCTACCTCTAAATCGGTCCAATCCAACACATGTGATGGATCTGGCTCATACTTCCGAAGCATACTCACATGAAACACGTCATGCACTCCGGACAACTGTGGCGGTAAAGCTAACCGATAAGCAACCTCGCCAATCCTCTCAAGGATCTCAAAAGGACCAATAAATCGAGGGGATAACTTCCCACTCTTCCCAAACCTCATCAAACCTCGCCTAGGTGATATCTTCAGAAAGACATGATCACCTACCTCAAACGCCAAAGGCCTCCTCCTACGGTCGGCATAACTCTTTTGGCGACTTTGGGCTGTAACAAGCCTACTACGGATAAGCTCAACCTTCCCCGTCGTCTCCCTAACCAACTCCGGACCTAACAAAGGTGCATCACCCACCTCGGCCCAACAAACTGGAGACCTACACGGTCGGCCATACAAGGCCTCAAACGGTGCCATATCGATACTAGACTGAAAACTGTTGTTGTAGGCAAACTCTACCAAGGGTAAGTGCCTCTCCCACGTCCCACTGAAGTCCAGGACACAACCCCGAAGCATATCCTCGAGGATCTGAATAGTACGCTCGGACTGCCCATCAGTATGAGGGTGATAAGCCGTACTAAAGGTCAACTTAGTGCCCAAGGCACTCTGCAAACTCTGCCACAACCTGGCAGTAAAACGAGGATCTCTATCTGAGACGATCGTCACTGGGACCCCGTGCAACCTCACTATGTCCCGAATATACAAGTCGGCAAGATGATCTACCGAATCTCTCACGCGCATAGGAATGAAGTGCGCTGACTTAGTCAACCGGTCTACAACCACCCAAATGGCATCACTACTCCGCTGAGTCCTCGGAAGACCTACAACGAAGTCCATAGTGACATGCTCCCACTTCCACTCGGCAATAGGCAAGGGTTGCAACAAACCCGCTGGCCTCTGATGCTCGGCCTTCACTTGCTGGCAAGTAAGGCACTTCGATACGAAAACAGCCACGTCTCTCTTCATACCCCGCCACCAAAACTGGCGGCCCAAATCCCGATACATCTTAGTACCTCCCGGATGCACCGCAAGGCGCGAATGGTGAAACTCTCGGAGTACTTCCTCTCGGCAAGACTCCGGCACAAACAAGCGGTCTCGGTATCTCACACTCAGGTCGGGATACACCGTCAAACCTTTCTCAGCTTTCCCACTGGGGATTTTCTCTCGGAAAGACTCGACCTCAAGGTCACCTCTCTGTGCCTCTAACACTCGTGTCACAAGTGTAGGCTGCGCAACAACAGAAAACAAGGCCGCAGCCTCAACAGATTCGCCCAGTAGCAAATCAAACTCGCCAAGTGCTCCCAACATCTCCCATTCCCGGATGGCTATACAAGCTACATCACTAATGGATTTCCTACTAAGGGCATCGGCCACAACATTGGCCTTTCCCGGATGGTAGTGCAACTCAAAATCATAGTCCTCGATGAACTCCATCCACCTTCTCTGCCTCAAATTTAAGTCCTTCTGTGTAAACAGATACTTCAAACTCTTGTGGTCCGAGAACACCTCGAACCTCTCACCATAAAGGTAGTGCCTCCAGATTTTCAAGGCAAAGATCACAGCCGCTAACTCTAGATCGTGTGTAGGGTAATTCTTCTCGTGTATTTTCAACTGACGTGAGCCATAAGCTACTACTTTCCCCCCTTGCATCAACACACAACCCAAACCCTCTCGTGAGGCATCACAATAAACCGCATAACCCAACCCTCTCTCCGGAATAATCAAAACCGGAGCGGTGGTCAATCTAACCTTCAACTCCTGGAACGACTTTTCACAAGTCTCACTCCACACAAACTTGACTCCCTTTCGAGTCAGCCTAGTCAACGGCGAAGCTAGCCTGGAGAAATCTTTCACAAACCGACGGTAATACCCAGCCAATCCCAGAAAACTGCGGATCTCAAACACACTCTTAGGTTGTGCCCAATCTTGCACTGCCTCAACCTTGGATGCATCAACAGACACCCCTTCCCCGGATACTACGTGGCCTAAGAATTTCACCTCCACTAGCCAGAACTCACACTTCCCAAACTTGGCATACAGCTTATGGGCTCTAAGCAACTCAAGCACCACTCTCAAGTGTTCCTCGTGCTCCTCCTCAGAAGGCGAATAGATAAGAATGTCGTCCACGAAAACGACTACAAATCGATCCAAGAATTCCCGGAAGATCCGGTTCATCAAGTCCATAAAGACTGCCGGTGCATTGGTGAGCCCAAATGGCATCACCAGAAACTCATAATGGCCATACCGCGTACGGAATGCCGTCTTCGGAATGTCCTCTTCCCTGACCCTCAACTGGTGGTAACCCGATCTCAAGTCTATCTTAGAGAAACAACGGGAACCCTTCAACTGGTCAAACAAATCATCTATACGGGGCATAGGGTACTTATTCTTGACCGTAGCCCGATTCAACTTCCGGTAGTCTATACACAATCTCAAGGCACCATCTTTCTTTTTAGCAAAGAGGGCCGGCGCTCCCCATGGTGAAACACTAGGGCGAACAAAACCCTTATCTAGCAATTCCTGGAGCTGAACTTTCAACTCAACCAACTCTGCTGGAGCAAAACGGTAGAGTGCCATAGAAATCGGCGCCGTGCCGGGCACTAAATCAATAGAGAACTCTATCTCTCGATGAGGTGGCAAACTAACAAGGTCTTCGGGAAAGACGTCCGAGTACTCACAAACTACCCTTGGCAACACCACCTGAGTCTCATCACACTCACCACTCTCAAAGCTAGCAAGTAAACCACTAAGCTCACTTCGCCCTCGCGAATCATACCCTGGTGGCAAAACACTACCAACCCGGTCTCCCAAGAAATGGACCCACTCCCCGCTCAAGGTACATAACGTGACCCTCTGGCGGTAGCAATCGATAACAGCCCGGTATGACGATAGCCAGTCCATACCCAAAATAACATCAAAGCCCTTCATGGGCATGACAACAAACGGAAAAGGAAGCCTATGGTCGGCGACCTCTATATCACAACCTCTAACACCCTGTTTCAGAATCAACTCACCCCCAAGAGGTGACACTACACAAATAGGAGATGCTAACTATGCTAACTCCAATTCCAAAACAGATGCAAATGCAGCAGATACAAAAGAATGAGATGCACCCGTGTCTATCAACACACTAGCAACCGAGTTGCAAAATAGAAAAGTACCTCTCACTACTGATGGAGTCGGTACTAAATCCTGCGCGGTAACAGCATACACGCGCCCTGTAGGCCCCTGATCTACCTGCTCACCCCTCGGAGCAAACGACTGCTGCACAGACTGGGATGACGAAGCTCCCGGATTGGCCCTCGAGGCCTGCACAGACTGAGCTGGCTAATAACTCTGCGTCTGCCTAGAACCAGACGCTCCCGAAGTGGCACTCAACTGCGGGCAAAACCTCTTTAGGTGCCCAGGCTGCCCACACTGATAATAAGACAAGGGCTGCCCCCTGCTCAAACTCTGACTCTGCGGTCTAGCTGAAGAAGAAGCAGCTCTCTGACCCCACCCTTCTGCGGGCAAACAGAAACCTTGTGACCCAACTGGCCACACTTGTAACAGGTGAAATCCCCCTGACTACCTCTCCCGGAGCCTGCACTCGGCACTGGAAAGGTCGATCTAGCAACACCACCCTGCGACTGCTGAGGGTTAGAACCCCTCTGCCTCCTGCCATCACCCTGGCCATCTTGGCTCCTCTTGGAGCCTCTCTGCCCCTCATCCTCCTCCTGCATCAAGAGCTCCATATGAGCTGCAGCATCCACTAGGTGTCTATACTCTCGAATGAAAGACCCACCAACCCTCAACTTGAGGCCCCGCCTCAACTTCCGCTCAAACTCATAGCAACGGCGTTCTTCGGACGCCACCAACTCAGGTGCAAACCTGGACAAACTAGTGAAAGTGGCCTCAAATTCTGCCACAGACATGCCCTGCTGATTAAGCCGGCTAAACTGATCCCTCAGCTTCTCCCTAGCCACTGCAGATAAGAACCTCTCCTGGAAAGCATTTACAAACGCCTTCCATGTACCACCAACACGAGCCTTCTCGTACTTCCACCATTGACCCGCATCTCCCTTCAACTGGAAGGATGCCAAGGTCACTTTCAGTGCTCCGTCCTCGATGCTAAGCATCTCGAACGTCTTACTCATCTGTTCCAACCACTCGTCAGCCTTCAGTGGTTCCTTTGGATTCCCAACAAACTCATCCGGATTAGACCGGAAGAACTCCCTCTTCAAGAAAGAAGGTCGTGCCTCAGCTGCCAGATTCCCTGCTCTGAGAATACCCAAAGCCCCTGCTATCTCTCGTGCCAAGGCACTCATAGCTTGCTGACCCGCTGGTTCGGCCACGTTGGCCTGACCAACTCCCTCCTGTACTGCCGGAACCTCCTCCGGTAACGGTACTTCCTGCCTCGCAAGCCTACCACGCCTAGCACCTCTTCCTCGTCCTGACATCCTAATAGAAGTAATACAGAACGTTAGCACATTCACAAATGTGCCAAAACTAAACACTCACGTCCTAATGCATGGACAACCGTAATTCACTCCACGTAAGCACATAAATACATAAGCACTTACAAATTTCATTTCCGGATAATGAAAGTCCCGAGGCGTTACTAGAGTTCCGGTTAGAAACAGCATTGATCAGGTGCTTTTCCAACAAGACTCCCAGAAACCCAAGGATCCAATCAACATCCTAGAAATTAAATCCTATACCTACATAAACACGTAAGCATGTTATCAACTTAAACACATAGCATGTGACACTACATCTAGGTCTCTACCAAGCGAGACAAACCCATTGTGATACTAATCACTTCCCACGTACCCAAAGTATTCGAACCTGGTACGCTCTGATACCAAGTTGTAACGCCCTCAAAATAACAACATTAAACCCAACAATAAAGTTCCACAATCTTTCATTTAACAGAGTTTCATTACAAAAAGTATTACATGTTAACGACAAAAGCAAATGCCCTAAAGGCTTACAGCGTTCCAAGTTAACACTTGGTTACAACAAAAGAATACTAACTTGTTTACACATTAAGCCCTTGGCTTGAATTTACATGTAATACATCAAAAGAAACTTAAATAACAAAAATCAGCCCGCCTCTGGACTCCCAAGCTATGACCTTGGAGGTGGCATGCTACCTGTACCTGAAAATGATATCCGCATATAGGGTGAGCCACAGCCCAGTAGAAATACACTAAACCAACCATGAACAATGACTAAAAGATTAGCAATTGATAGATGGTCAACACAGATATAGCGATCCCGGTTGTTCCTTCCTTAGTACTGTATTCTGGACTTGGTTTCGTGGACTTGTTTTTGTATCATTATCACTTCTAGCCTTTACTCTTTGTATTTGAGTCTTGGGTTGTGATGGGCAAGTTTGAAACAGGTTGGTTGCACTTTGAAACCAAAAGGTGATGCCCAGATTTTGGCCTTCACGCTCGAGCGGAACTTTTAACGCTCAAGCGGGCTCTTCGTTGTTGCTTCTCTGCTCGAGCGGGAGTTCTGACGCTCGAGCGTGGTTTTCCATCTCCCAGTACTTTACTCTGCAGTTCGTTCGCTCGAGCGGTATATTTTTACGCTCGAGCATGATCCCTTGATTTTGTCCCTACGCTCGAGCGGATACCATCGCCTGCAAAACTTCTGGAAGTGTGCAATCGACGCTCGAGCGTCTCTTTTCACGCTCGAGCGTGAGTCTGTGTCTGACGCTCGAGCGGGGTTTTCTACGCTCGAGCGGGGAATCGACTACATCAGTCCGTGATTTCACTTTCTGGATCACTTTTTGACCTACTTCTTTTCCCTAACCCTTTCAAAACCGCCACTTGAGAGTTTCTCTCTCTACTCTCACCTTCTCTCTAAGATTTGATCTATTCCTTGTGGTCTTCTACCCTAGTTCCTTTGGAAGAAAGGTAGAGCTTCGCGAGAGCTTTCTTTTAATCTGAAAAAGAGGGGATTTGGGGCACTTTGGACTTTCGTCATCTTCTCCATTCGAGCTCTTCTCTTTAAGGTAGGGATTTCCTACTCCATTTTATAAGTTTTGTTCTAAGTTTTGGTATATTGATATGTTGGGGTTACTTTGATAATTTTGGGAAAAACCCTAGTTGTATTAATTAATTAATTTGTATAATTAATTTAAGGGAATTGGGGAATTTGGTTAAATTCATGAAATTGGGGAATTTATTGATTAAATGGTGTAGTTGGATAATGTAAATCACTCGCCTATTGAATTGTTGGTATATTTATTTTCCAAGTCTAGAAATAACTGTTTTGGGCTATCGGTGGAGGATAGTCGTGCTTGTTGTAGACACTGCATGTGGATTAGGGATAACTGAAACTAATCATTGATTAAGTCATCAATTTTGACTGCTGAATTAATACAGACATTTTGATTGTGTTGTATATGTTATGTGTTTGCATATGCATATTGTTTGGGAGGAGATAGGGGATGTACTCCACGGTTTAGGGGAAGATAGAGGATGGACCTCTAAACCGGATTTTGTTTGGGAGGAGATAGGGGATGGACTCCATTAGCATCACTTTTATGTGTGCTTATTTATATTGAAGTGTTTTAATGATACAGCACTAAAATGTGTATCAAACTGGAAGTATGAAGTGTTTTGATTTGAGCCTGAGTCTCAATTGTTTGTTGGCATTGGAAGAATGTGAATATGATATATATATATATATAGTTCACTGTTGTAAGTTTGGCCAGGTTCTGAGCCATATTGATAATGTTGGAAAGTAAAACGTGTTTTAGACATTAGTGTCATGAGACTGTATAATGATGTAATTGATTATCTTGGTTAACCATCTATTGAATGCTATAGCTTTATTCAATGCTTATATTTGGTTTAGTATTTTTCCTACTGGGCTGTGGCTCACCCTTTATGGGAACATCATTTTCAGGTTCAGGTGATAAGCTACCTCCAAGGACTTAGCTTGGGAGGATTAGGCTTGTGGATTTTGAAGACTGTCTTTAGTTAATTGTTTTTTATTTGTTAGTACATGTAAACGTTCAAGCCTCGGGCTTTACTTGTATTTGAGTTAGAACTCATATTTTGTGTCCAAGTGTTAGCTTGGAAAGATGTAAGCCCGTAGGGCATTTAATTTGATGTTACATGTAATGCTTTTATTTAGAAATACTCTGATGAATGAGATAATGAATTGTTTACTTTAAATATTGCATGTCAGTGACAAATATATAATGGGTCTGTTTTGAGGGCGTTACAACTTGGTATCAGAGCGTACCGGGTTTGAATACTTTGGGTACGTGGGAAGTGATTAGTATCACATTGGGTTCGTCTCGTTTGATAGAGACTTAGTGTAATGTTATATGCTTATGTGATAACATGTTTATGTGATTATGTGGGTATGGAATGTAGTTTCTAGGATGTTGATTGAACCCTTGAGTTCTAGTAGTCTTGTTGGAAAGGCACTTGATCACTGCTGCTTCCAACCAGAACTATAGTAACGCATTGGGACTATCATTATCCAGGAATGAAATTCGTAGGTGCTTATGTGATTATGTGCTTACGTGGAATGAATTATTGTTGTCCCATGCATTAGGACGCGAGTGTTTAGCTTCAGCACATTTATTAATGTGCTAACGTCTTTGTTTCCTTTATTAGGATGTCAGGACGAGGACGAGGACGCGGTAGGCGTGGTAGGCCGGGTAGGCAGAAGGTGCCTGTGCCAGAGGAGGTTCCGGCAGTACAGGAGGGAATTGGCCAGGCCAATGTGGCCGAGCCAGTAAGCCAGCAGGCTATGGGCGCTCTAGCCCGAGAGATAGCAGGGGCATTCAGTGAGTCAGTAGGCATTCTCAGAGCTGAGAATCAAGCTCGGGATGTTGCTGCAGACGCAGGACCTTCCTTTCTAAAGAGGGAGTTCTTCTGGTCTAACCCGGATGAATTTGTGGGTGATCCTAAAGAGCCGCTTAAGGCAGATGAATGGCTCGAACAGACAACGAAGACGTTTGAGATGCTTGGCATCGAAGACGAGGGGTTGAAAGTGACCTTGGCATCTTTCCAGCTGAAGGGGGATGCAGGTCAATGGTGGAAGTTCACTAAGGGTCGTATAGGAGGTACATGAGAGGCTTTTGTGAATGCTTTCCAGGAGAGGTTCTTATCTCTAGCAGTTAGGGAGAAGCTGAGAGACCAGTTCTGCCAGCTTAAGCAGTCGAGTTCTTCAGTGGCCGAGTTTGAGGCTGCATTTACTAGCTTGTCCAGGTTTGCACCTGAGTTGGTGGCGTCTGAGGAACGCCGTTGTATCGAGTTTGAGAAGAAGTTGAGGCGTGGACTCAAGCTGCGAGTTGGGGGAACTATGATTCGGGATTATGGGCGTATGGTTGATGCTGCAGCCCACATGGAAATCATGATGCAGGAGGAGGAGGAAGGACAGAAGGGCTCCAAGAGAAGTCAGGATGGTCAGAGTGATGGTAGGAGACAGAAGTGTTTTAATCCTCAGCAGTCTCAGGGTAGCTTTTCTAGATCGACTTTTCCTGTGCCGAGCGCTAGTTCGGGGAAAGGCAGTCAGGGAGACATTACCTGTTTCAAGTGTGGCCAGCTGGGCCACAAGTCTCCAGTTTGTCCTCAGAGGGGAGGGGTGCAGCGAGCAGCATCATCTTCGGCTCGATCTCAGAGCCAAAGTCAGGGTAGAGGCCAGCCACTCTCGTGTTATCAGTGTGGTCAGCCAGGGCATATGAAGAGGTATTGTCCGCAGTTGGGTGGCACACCTGGTGCATCTGGTTTGAGGCAAATTCAGGGTCAGCAGCCAGCTCAGTCAGTTCAGGCCTCAAGGGCCAATCAGGGGCTTCATCGTCCCAGTCGGTGCAGCAATCTTATGCTCCTAGGGGTGAGCAGGTTGATCAAAGGTCTTCTGGGCGCGTGTACGCTGTTACCGCACAGGATCTTGTGCCGGCACCATCAGTTGTGAGAGGTACCTTCTTGTTTTGCAACTCAGTTGCTAATGTTTTGATTGATACGGGTGCATCCCATTCCTTTGTGTCTGCTGCATTTGCATCTGTTTTGGAGTTGGAGTTAGTACAGTTAGCATCTCCTATTTGTGTAGTGTCACCTCTTGGGGGTGAATTGATTTTGAAACAAGGTGTTAGGGGTTGTGATTTAGAGGTTGATTACCATAGAATCCCATTTTCCTTTGTAGTTATGCCTATGAGGGGTTTCGATGTTATTTTGGGTATGGACTGGTTATCGTCATACCGGGTAGTTATTGATTGCTACCGCCAGAGGGTTACTTGTTGTACCGTGAGCGGAGAGTATTTTCATTTTCTGGGGGACCGGGTTGGTAACGTGTTGCCACCGGGGTATGTTCCGCGAGGACGGAGTGAGCTTAGTGGTCTACTTGCTAACCTTTCGATTAGTGAGGATGATGAGACTCAGATTGTGTTGCCAAAGGTGGTTTGTGAGTACTCGGACGTCTTTCC
Source organism: Camellia sinensis (assembly GCF_055761805.1). Lineage (NCBI taxonomy): Eukaryota > Viridiplantae > Streptophyta > Magnoliopsida > Ericales > Theaceae > Camellia > Camellia sinensis. The sequence goes on from NC_138962.1 coordinate 109,286,049, forward strand.
CGAGGATCTTGTTGGTTTGCCACCGCATCGAGAGATTGAATTCTCTATTGACCTAGTGCCCGGCACGGCACCGATTTCTATGGCACCTTATCATTTTGCCCCAGCCGAGTTAGTTGAGTTGAAGATTCAGCTCCAGGAGTTACTAGACAAGGGTTATATATGTCCTAGTGTTTCGCCGTGGGGAGCACCGGCCCTCTTTGTTAAAAAGAAAGGTGGTGCTTTGAGACTTTGTATAGATTACCGGAAATTGAATCGGGCTACGGTTAAGAATAAGTACCCTATGCCTCGTATAGATGATCTGTTCGATCAGTTGAAGGGTTCCCGTTGTTTCTCGAAGATAGACTTGAGATCGGGTTATCATCAGTTAAGAGTCAGAGAGGAGGATATTCCGAAGACGGCCTTCCGTACGCGGTATGGCCACTATGAGTTTCTGGTAATGCCATTTGGACTCACCAATGCACCGGCAGTATTTATGGATTTGATGAACCGGATATTCCGGGATTTTTTAGATCGTTTTGTAGTCGTCTTCGTGGACGACATCCTTATCTATTCACCTTCAGAGGAAGAGCACGAGGAACACTTGAGAGTGGTGCTTGAGCTACTTAGAGCCCATAAGCTTTATGCTAAGTTTGGGAAGTGTGAGTTCTGGCTAGAGGAGGTCAAGTTCTTAGGCCATGTAGTTTCTGGGGAAGGAGTGTCGGTTGATACATCCAAGACTGAGGCAGTGCAAGATTGGGCACAGCCTAAGAGTGTGTTTGAGATCCGCAGTTTTCTGGGGTTAGCTGGGTATTATCGCCGGTTTGTGAAGGATTTCTCCAGGTTAGCTTCACCTTTGACTAGATTGACTCGGAAGGGAGTCAAGTTTGTATGGAGTGAGACTTGTGAAAAGTCGTTCCAGGAGTTGAAAGTTAGACTAACCACCGCTCCAGTCTTGATTATTCCGGAGAGAGGGTTGGGTTATGCAGTCTATTGTGACGCTTCACGAGAGGGTCTGGGTTGTATGTTGATGCAAGAGGGGAAAGTGGTTGCCTATGGCACACGTCAGTTGAAAGTACCCGAGAAGAATTACCCTACGCATGATCTTGAGTTAGCAGCGGTGATCTTTGCCTTGAAGATTTGGAGGCATTATCTTTATGGTGAGAAGTTCGAGGTATTCTTGGATCATAAGAGTCTGAAATATCTGTTTACACAGAAAGACTTAAACTTGAGGCAGAGGAGATGGATGGAGTTTATTGAGGATTATGACTTTGAATTGTATTATCATCCGGGGAAGGCTAATGTAGTGGCCGATGCCCTTAGCAGGAAATCTGTTGGTGACATAGCTAGTATAGCCATTCGAGAGTGGGAGATGTTAGGTACACTTGGAGAGTTTGATTTGCTTCTGGGCGAATCCGTTGAGGCTGCGGCCTTGTTTTCCGTTACTGCTCAGCCTACACTTGTGATTCGAGTGTTAGAGGCTCAGAGGGGTGACCTTGAGGTAGACTCCCTCCGTGAGAAGATTTCCATTGGGAAGGTTGAAAAGGGTTTGGCAGTGTATCCCGACCTGAGCGTGAGATACCGAGACCGTCTGTTTGTGCCGGAAACTTGCCGAGAGGAGGTACTCCGAGAGTTCCATCATTCACGCCTTGCGGTGCATCCGGGAGGTACTAAGATGTATCAGGATTTGGGTCGCCAGTTTTGGTGGCGGGGTATGAAGAGAGATATGGCAGCTTTCGTGTCTAAGTGCCTTACTTGTCAGCAGGTGAAGGCCGAACATCAGAGGCCAGCGGGTTTGTTATAACCCTTGCCTATTGCCGAGTGGAAGTGGGAACACGTCACTATGGACTTCGTTGTGGGTCTTCCGAGGACTCAGCGGGGTAGTGATGCTATTTGGGTGGTTGTAGACCGATTGACTAAGTCGGCGCACTTCATTCCTATGCGCATGAGAGATTCGGTAGACCATCTTGCCGGTTTATATATTCGGGACATAGTGAGGTTGCACGGGGTCCCAGTGACGATCGTCTCAGATAGAGATCCTCGTTTTACTGCCAGGTTGTGGCAGAGTTTGCAGAGTGCCTTCGGCACAAAGTTGACCTTTAGCACAGCTTATCATCCTCAGACTGATGGGCAGTCCGAGCGTACTATTCAGATCCTTGAGGATATGCTTCGGGGTTGTGTTCTTGACTTTGATGGGTCGTGGGAGAGGCACTTGCCTTTGGTGGAGTTTGCCTACAACAATAGTTTTCAATCTAGTATCGGTATGGCACCGTTTGAGGCCTTGTACGGCCGACCGTGTAGGTCTCCAGTTTGCTGGGCCGAGGTGGGCGATGCACCTTTGTTGGGTCCGGAATTGGTAAGGGAAACGACGGAGAAAGTTGAGCTTATCCGTAAGAGGCTTGTTACAGCCCAGAGTCGTTAGAAATCTTATGCCGACCGTAGGAGGAGACCTTTGGTGTTTGAGGTGGATGATCATGTCTTTCTGAAGGTATCACCTAGGCGGGGAGTGATGAGGTTCGGGAAGAGCGGGAAGTTATCCCCTCGATTTATTGGCCCTTTTGAGATCCTTGAGAGGATTGGCGAGGCTGCTTATCGTTTAGCCTTGCCGCCGCAATTATCCGGAGTACATAACGTGTTTCATGTGAGTATGCTCCGGAAGTATGAGCCGGATCCATCGCATGTATTGGATTGGACCGACTTAGAGGTAGATGAGGATGTCTCGTATGAGGAGAGACCGGTTCGGGTCTTGGATAGACGGGATCAAGTTTTGCGAGGCAAGACCATCCCTTTGGTAAAAGTTTTGTGGAAACATCACGGGGTGGAGGAAGCCACTTGGGAACGCGAGTTGGAGGTCCGAGAAAAATATCCGGATCTATTTGTAGATGCTTGAGCATATGTTGCTTATTTTATTGTAATATTGCACCCTAAGTGTATTGAATATAACTTAAGTTGTGAAACATAGTTTATGTGTTGGTTAATGGAAGTGTTTTGAAACTTGCTTCATAAGGGAAGTTTAGTGTAGCACTGCATATATTGAATGTGTTATAGAATTGGGGTTATATCATGAAATTGAATATGATATGGAAATTATATATATTGGAAACGGTTGAATTTGAAAGGAAAATGCATGTTGACAATGCAAGTTATTATGTATAATGTGAAATGCCTCTTCCAAAGAGATGGGATTGACCGGTAATGGGTCAGGTTGTTTAATAGAATGTTGGCATATTGTGGGAAATAGAGAAAACTCTTTTAAAAAAAAAAAACAAACTTGTACTTAATTTCGGGGACGAAATTCTTTAAGGGGGGGAGGTTATAGCGATCCCGGTTGTTCCTTCCTTAGTACTGTATTCTGGACTTGGTTTCGTGGACTTGTTTTTGTATCATTATCACTTCTAGCCTTACTTTTTGTATTTGAGTCTTGGGTTGTGATGGGCAGGTTTGAAACAGGTTGGTTGCACTTTGAAACCAAAAGGTGATGCCCAGATTTTGGTCTTCACGCTCGAGCGGAACTTTTAACGCTCGAGCGGGCTCTTCGTTGTTGCTTCTCCGCTCGAGCGGGAGTTCTGACGCTCGAGCGTGGTTTTCTATCTCCCAGTACTTTACTCTGCAGTTCGTCCGCTCGAGCGGTATATTTTTACGCTTGAGCGTGATCCCTTGATTTTGTCCCTACGCTCGAGCGGATACCATCGCCTGCAAAACTTCTGGAAGTGTGCAATCGACGCTCGAGCGTCTCTTTTCACGCTCGAGCGTGAGTCTGTGTCTGACGCTCGAGCGGGGTTTTCTACGCTCGAGCGGGGAATCGACTACATCAGTCCGTGATTTCACTTTCTGGATCACTTTTTGACCTACTTCTTTTCCCTAACCCTTTCAAAACCGCCACTTGAGAGTTTCTCTCTCTACTCTCACCTTCTCTCTAAGATTTGATCTATTCCTTGTGGTCTTCTACCCTAGTTCCTTTGGAAGAAAGGTAGAGCTTCGCGAGAGCTTTCTTTTAATCTGAAAAAGAGGGGATTTGGGGCACTTTGGACTTTCGTCATCTTCTCCATTCGAGCTCTTCTCTTTAAGGTAGGGATTTCCTACTCCATTTTATAAGTTTTGTTCTAAGTTTTGGTATATTGATATGTTGGGGTTACTTTGATAATTTTGGGAAAAACCCTAGTTGTATTAATTAATTAATTTGTATAATTAATTTAAGGGAATTGGGGAATTTGGTTAAATTCATGAAATTGGGGAATTTATTGATTAAATGGTGTAGTTGGATAATGTAAATCACTCGCCTATTGAATTGTTGGTATATTTATTTTCCAAGTCTAGAAATAACTGTTTTGGGCTATCGGTGGAGGATAGTCGTGCTTGTTGTAGACACTGCATGTGGATTAGGGATAACTGAAACTAATCATTGATTAAGTCATCAATTTTGACTGCTGAATTAATACAGACATTTTGATTGTGTTGTATATGTTATGTGTTTGCATATGCATATTGTTTGGGAGGAGATAGGGGATGTACTCCACGGTTTAGGGGAAGATAGAGGATGGACCTCTAAACCGGATTTTGTTTGGGAGGAGATAGGGGATGGACTCCATTAGCATCACTTTTATGTGTGCTTATTTATATTGAAGTGTTTTAATGATACAGCACTAAAATGTGTATCAAACTGGAAGTATGAAGTGTTTTGATTTGAGCCTGAGTCTCAATTGTTTGTTGGCATTGGAAGAATGTGAATATGATATATATATATATAGTTCACTGTTGTAAGTTTGGCCATGTTCTGAGCCATATTGATAATGTTGGAAAGTAAAACGTGTTTTAGACATTAGTGTCATGAGACTGTATAATGATGTAATTGATTATCTTGGTTAACCATCTATTGAATGCTATAGCTTTATTCAATGCTTATATTTGGTTTAGTATTTTTCCTACTGGGCTGTGGCTCACCCTTTATGGGAACATCATTTTCAGGTTCAGGTGATAAGCTACCTCCAAGGACTTAGCTTGGGAGGATTAGGCTTGTGGATTTTGAAGACTGTCTTTAGTTAATTGTTTTTTATTTGTTAGTACATGTAAACGTTCAAGCCTCGGGCTTTACTTGTATTTGAGTTAGAACTCATATTTTGTGTCCAAGTGTTAGCTTGGAAAGATGTAAGCCCGTAGGGCATTTAATTTGATGTTACATGTAATGCTTTTATTTAGAAATACTCTGATGAATGAGATAATGAATTGTTTACTTTAAATATTGCATGTCAGTGACAAATATATAATGGGTCTGTTTTGAGGGCATTAGAACAGATATACCCACATAAACCACACATTTATGCCATACGACTTGTGAGTCCAAGTTACTTTTCATTCTCACTTTTTCAACAGATAAGCATGTTAGCTCCATCATTACCTCAACAGATATGTATAAAAACTATATCCCACATTCACAGATAAGCATATAAGCTACATCTACATTTCACAAAGACAAGCATATTAGCCCTATCTTTACTTCTCTAGACAAGCATATGAGCTGTATCTACACTTCTCAAAGATAAGCATATGAGCTGTATCTACACTTCTCAAAGATAAGCATATTAGCTCTATCTTCACTTCTCTAGACAAGCATATGAGCTGTGTCTACGGAGTTCATCCCCCATCTCCTCCCAAGTCTATCCGGTTTAGAGGTACATCCCCCATCTTCCCCTAAACCGCGGAGTACATCCCCCATCTCCTCCTCTACACATAATGTATACAAACACATTGGTTCTATATACTATCATTCAATACATATAGTTAATGTATTCTATCAACCATCAACTGCCATGACACATTCCATTGATTAGTTTTCGTTTGCCTAATCATCATGCATTGTCTACAACAATTCACGACTATCCTCCACCGATAGCCCAAAGCAGTTATTTCTAAACAGAAAATAAATGCACAAATGGATATTTAATCAACATTTCATTTCGGTGAGTGATAAATTAATTCAACTACACCCTTTTTCCCATACATTCCCAATCTCAACATTTCCATTTCATTTTCCTCATTTCTCACAATTAATTATCCCAATTAATCACACAATGTAATTAGGTCATTTTCCATAATTACCATTTCAACCCTTAGGTCCCATTTTCATCAATGATTCAACATTTATTCCATTTCTCTATGCCAAACATGCATCTAGGTTTATTATAAATAAAACCCCAACTTTTGTAAAATAACACAAAAGCCCCAAACTTTCACAAAATTACCCAATCAACCCCAACATCTCAAAATACTAAAATTTAAAGACAAAATCCATAGAGAGGAGTAGGATATCCCTACCTTAAAACCGAAGCCCCAAAGGAGAAGATGACAAAAAACAACGTGCTCCAAATCCTGAAATTTTCAGATTAAAACGAAGCCCTCGACGATCAACAACTTTTTTGTAAAGGCCAAAGATGAGCAAATCACTCCTACTAGATCAAAACCTAGAGAGAAGGTCGAGTTCTAGAGTGAGAGGCTCAACAATGGTGTTTTTGGAAAAGTAGGAGAGAGAAGAGAAAGTGAAAAAGTGATTTGAAAAGTCAAAACACGGAGCTTTAACCCAGTCGCTCCGCTCGAGTGTCAAACTCCCCGCTCGAGCGTCACTCACAGACTCCCGCTCGAGCGTCAACCATCCCGCTCGAGCGGCGGATGCTCACTCCCAGAACTTTTACAGAACCAGGTCTCCGCTCGAGCTTCCAACTCCCTGCTCGAGCGTCACTCACACAACCCCGCTCGAGCGGCCAACTCCACGCTCGAGCGTCCAACACTGCATAGGAAATACTGGATGGTTGCAATTCCTGCTCGAGCGCCAAAACCCCTGCTCGAGCGGACAGGTCAAAATCTGGGCAACTAGTTTTGGTTTCTAAACTCAACCAACCTGTAACAAACCTGCCCAACACATCCCATAACTCAAATACGAAGTAAAAAGAATGTAAACAAGATACTAATCAACTACCAACATCCACGGACACATGTCCGGATCGCTGTACAACAAGGGTAAACCCGGATCGCTATATCTTCAAATCTCATATAAGCATCATCATTTAACAACCAACTAAAAGATAATGCTCCAAAATAGGAGATAAGGCATCCAATTAGGAGATAAGCCTCAACAACCTCCTAATTCTTAGGAATGGTTAAGGCTTGCCTTATCTCTCAAATCTAAATCATTTTATTTAATTAATTAATCAACCAATTACCTTAGTTAATTAATAAAATAAAATAAAATCATGTCCCTTGATCTTTCATCACCATGAGGTACAAATAATTTGGAAAAATTGCCACGTGACAATTTTTGCCAAAAAAGGTATAAACAGATTGGTGGAGAAAGTGAGACCTATAATTTTGTATTGGGTGATTGAAAAATTTGATGAGATATAAAGATTTGTGATTGATCAGGTATATAGTCATGTAATGCCCTGAACTAGCCAATAATTTTTCCTTCCAAGCCACTTGCACACTCCAATAAAAAACATTATGTTGTAGGCTCATTAATCGTATGCATTTGAATCAAGATTTACTTATAGATTTCTGTATTCCATCGGGAGACTTTGGCCTAGTTTGGAAAAAGGATTGGGTTAAAATAATTTATTAAAAGATAACATAAGTTAAAATAGTTAATAAGATAAAATGTCACATTCAATTCATTATTACTAGCGGTAACCCGTGCGATGCACGGAAAAATAAATTATATACATTTTGTGTGATATATAAATTATTCTAATCTTGAATTATATTTTAATAGCAGCAAGCCATGATCTTAGGCCATCTTAGTTGATGTTAACAATAATTAATCTACAAAATTTCACAATAAAAATTTGATATACATAAAAAATTGTTAATTATAAAGATTGTTGGGATAATAGTATTATAATTACTTGATAACATAAATAATTTGTATCAGACTATAGTGTCATGCAAAAAAAACAAAAACAAAAACAAAGTATTAAAAGAAATAAATTTTATAAGTTATCATAAATTTACTTATTTTAAATCAATGTTTTATATTATTATTGTGGGACCAAATTATAAATAAATCTCAGCTTTTAATTATAATTTGTAAGTAATCATTCTCCATAACTTGAATAATACTTGCATAGTTTCTACAACATTTAAAAAAAAAATCAAGATAAGAATTTCGTAGGATTATAAAAATTATATAAGAAAATAGTTTAATCCATTTTATTTATAAAAAAAAAATGATGACAAATCATTTGAATTGTATTTGAAGAAATATAACAAATGATAGCTTTAATCATTATATACCAAAAAAAAAATTATATAGGTTACTCAACAACAAAATGGTCGAATATAACTAAAGTCATGGACATTGAATTAAATCATATGAGCTCTAAATTGATAATATAATCTAATAAATCGACCAATAATAAAAGAGAGATATCGACAGATATGTAGTATTTCTCTACCATCATTGTATTATATTCATTAATTTCATATATCATATGAAAGTTTTACTTGTCTCAATCTTTCAATAAAATAAGTACCAAGAAAACAAATTTGATAAGAAATTAGTTCTAAACTTTATTATTAAAAAAATAGAAATTTCAAAGAGAAAATTTAGAGATGGGATTGAAAAAATACTATAACAAATGACAATTTTATAAAAAAAAAATAAAAAGAAAGAAAAAGAAAAAACACATAGCAATGATTTAATGTAAACTATTTTTAAAAATTAAAAGAAAGAATATCAAATTATTACCTTGGATAAATATAGTGACGGAAAATAATTTTGTGAGATTTTTGTATTGCCTTCTCCCATACAGCTTTTATTATTTAATTATTAATACTCTTCTTATTCATAGCCAACCATTGTTTTTTTATATATATCTTTATCACTTAGTAGATAATAACAAATAATAAAAATTATGAGGAGTAGGTTAAGAGGAGATAAGAAGTTATAGATAAGAGTATTTCACAAGATAAAAAATTCAAAATAAAAAAAAGATAATATGTGATAAAAGGAGAAAAAAATATAAGTAAACCAAAATAAAGATTTAGATAGATATGTTTTTGATAGATATAGATTAACAAATCATATATTTATCTAAATTTTATTATTTTAATTTTTTTTTTTTGTAAATCAATTAGTTAATCTTTATCTTTATCTGTAGACCACGAAATTAATTTTTATAAATTATTTATCAATTCTTATATGTTTATTTATCTATAAGTCATGAAATTATTATTTTTCAAATAATTTTTAAAATTTTTATCTTTATCTAAATGTCATGAAATAAATTTCCATAAATTATTTATGATTTTTTTATATGTTTGTTTATAATGAAATTAATTAAAGCACAAAATGAAGGGCAAAAAACATGGGTAATTTTTTTTTAAATCAATTTTTTAACCTTTATTTTTATCAGTAGGCCATGAAATTAATTTTTATAAATTATTTATCAATTTTTATATGCTTATTTATGGGAAGAAATTTTAAATTATCTATAAGTTATGAAATTAATTATTTAATTTTTATCTTTATCTGTATACCATGAAATTAATTTTCATAAATTATTTATCAGTTATTATATGTTTATCTATATGGAGGAATTTTGAAATTCAAATCTTTATCCATAAGCCATAAAATTAATTTTCATTTTAATTAATCAAACAAATAGAAAATAGAGGAAAATAGAAAACACGAAAGACAATCAAAGAGGGTTGCCACGTAGGAAAGAGAGAATTTTAAAATTATGAGAATTTAGGAATGAATATTTATAGATTTTTGACAAAACCACTATATTTGATTATATATATAGTATAGATTTCACTTTTTCTCTCACTATTATCAAATCAACTACAAATAAGCTAATTAACTTTTCAAACACAACTATATTAGTCAGGTTAAAATAATCAAAAAATCAAATAGCCAACTTCCTAAACAAGGCCTTTGTGTAAGCCCACCAACATTAGTTCAATAAAGAGAATCCACCAAACAATTGTCCATCAGGATAATGATAATTCCAATAATTTTGCCTATCTTTTTGGTGTATTTAAAATTGTTTTGAAAATTAATTAATTTTTTAAGAAAAGATGAGTAGAAAAATTAAGAAAAAGAATTAACCATTTAATAATGATTTTTTGACATTTTAATTATTTTAATATATCTTCCCAATACCCTTGATCTCTTATTCATATATATTCACTACAAATCTTTCATTAAACAATAATGTTTCTAACTTTTGGATCTTACGATAATTTTAATAAATACCCTCTAGATGGTTCGTAAATGCAAATATGTAATTGCTATAGATGTATATATTTTTTTATATTATTTTTAACTAGGATAATAATTCACATTGTAGTGTACAAACATGATTAAAACGATATAATCAATTGGAAAATGATACATAATTTCGATCGAACGTAACTCATAATCCTTCTAGATTTCTGTTAATCGCAAATATGCAATTGCCACATATATATAACTTTGGAAAATGTTTGAGGGCCACAATTTTTGTGGCCACAAACGACATCGTTTTGACAGTTTTGAGTCATTGTGGCCACAAAAATTGTGGCCCTCTAGCATTGTTGTATAACTTTTCTTAACTAAGATAATAATTCTCATTATCACATGACAAACATGATTGACGTTGTATAATCAATTTGAAAAATGGTACAAATTTCAATTCAACCAAACATACAACCATATTCTTAATCACCAATGTGAAATCGCTACGTATGCATAACTTTTTATTAACCAAGATAATAATTCACATTATTATGGTCAACATAGGCCTAATTGTAATTAATTTGGAAAAAAAAAATCATACGAAATTTAATTCAACCTATATTTGTTTGTATAAAATCCAAGTATCATAGAAGTTTGACCGATAAATCGTAATATAGAGATTTGAGCTTAATTTATAATGTGAAAAAGTGGTTTTGAAATACTTTTTCAATCTAAATAAGTCCTTGAAAAATCTTTCAATCGTCACCTGAAACAGCAGAAAAGTTTTAGTCGGTAGTGCCAGAATTAGCACTCCAATAAACAAATTGGTTTCTCTTCAAAAAGTAGTTTTAGATGCACGACTTAGCCTAGACCCACCTATCGTGATTCTACCGACTTCGGCTCAAATGCACAGCTCAACTATCCTAACTCGGCACATTCTTCACCTTACTCCTATACCTATTCAGCGTCAACTCCGAATCCAATGGACTTTGACTGCACCTGGCCCATTGAAAATGGGCTTTGAAGTGGGTGAAAATTAATCAAGTCTTGGTGCTAGGCCCAATGCAATACTCACTCCAAGGTGGAGCTAGGTCGGACCTCGGCCCTATGGCCAACACTTGCTCCGAAGTAAGACAATCATAGGAGTTCGGCCCAATGTACGAGCGTCACTCCAAAGTGGGCCGAGCAACATGGTGGACCTTCTGGATGGACAGAACCACTCCGAAGTGGGTTGAGCAACATATTGGACCTTCTGGATGGACAGAACCACTCCGAAGTGGGTTGAGCAACATGTTGGACCTCCTGGTTGGACAACCGTTCTAGAGCAGACCAACTTAAAGAAGGCCAATTCACTGAAGATCTTTCTTGGGTCCACTAGAGACAAACAACTCTGCTCCTCTCCCTCTGTATGAACATAACGTAGAGACATGGAGGTGCAGAGGAACAAGGAGCATATATGACAGACCTGCGTCTGAATGGCAGGCGGAGTGGTCGTCCTCTTCCAATGAGAGATGTTCGCTAATGAGACAAACAAAACAGACCTGCACCCGAGTGTCAGGCGGAGTGGTCGTCCTCCTCCAATAGGCGACGACCACGAATAAGACACGTTGGACAAATGGCGGAGAGAGAAAGACTTGAATGACAAACAACCTTCTCCTATAAAAGGTGAACACTATTCACTCTGAAGGGATCCGAAAATGGACACACTCAACACATATACTCTTTGTATTCTCTCTTTTTCCTCTCCCTGAGTCCCTGACTTTACCATCGGAGGGGTTTCCGACCAAACCCCGGTCGGGCAGCCTCACCGTTTGTTACTCTGTGCAGATCTTCAATTCCCGGAGCACGGTGTTCATCCACGAAGTTCAACCCTTCTTCATAGTGCGGAAATCACCCCCGCACAATTGGCGCCGTCTGTGGGAAAACCACTGTTTGCTTCGTGACGACCTCCGGCGATGGGAATCGAACGATCCCAGCCAACCCCCTTAGTGTGGACCTAACAAGGGTCTGGGCTGATCCCAGTCGACCACCTTGACGTGGGCCTAACAAAGGTCTGGGCTGATCCCAGTCGACCACCTTGACGTGGGCCTAACAAAGGTCTGGACCGATCCCAGCCGACCACCTTAGTGTGGGCCTAACAAAGGTCTAGGTTGATCCTAGTTGACCAGTTCGATGTGGGCCGAACAAAGGCCACTCCGATATAAGCCGAATAGAAGCTAGGTTAAACCTAACTGTCCACCCCGAAGTGCGACGAACGAAAGCCACTCTGAAGTGTGCCAAACAGAAGTTAGATCGAAGCTAGTCCTTCACTAAGAGGTGGGTTGAATAGAGGCCACCCAACGTAGGCCAAAAAGAAGATAGGTTCAACCTAGCCGTCTACTCCAAAGTGTGCCGAACAAATGCCACTCCGAAGTGGACCGAACAAGAGCTAGGTTAAACCGAGCCCTCTACAATGAAGTCTGAACAGAAGCTAGGTCAAAGCTTGCTCTCCACTCCAAAGTGGGATAAACAGAGGTGTAACCGAGTCAAGTAACGGCCGAACAATGATGATCGATTGGGGGCAAGACAACTAATTCAATTAAGGCCAAACGGGAAATATTGCAAGGTTTCCCTATTATTGCTCGACTGGAAGAGCAACTTAACTTTTCAAAGGTATGAGGCGAAGTCTAGTCGAACAACGAACAATGTAGGGCTACATCCTTGTTGCTCGGCTGGGGGCAAACAACATAAACATGAAGAAATTGAAAGTTCGAGTTACAAGTCCAACACTTGGCAAATTTCGAAGATACTTTATTAACTTAAAGTTTCATTACAAAAGGACCTCAACCTAACGAAGGTGATACGAAGTGGAAGAGCTATAAAGAGGGATGAACAATAGAGGTTGGTTGGATGCCCAACGCCCACTTTGAAGCGAGCTAAGCAATGGAGGTTGGTTGGACTCCGAACGTCCACTTCGAAGTAGGCCGAGCAGCAAAAGTTAGTCAAACGCCCAACGCTTGGGCCGAGCAATAGAAGTTAGTTAGACCCCTAAAGCTTGGGCCGAGCAACAGAAGTTAATTGGACGCCCAATGCTCACTCTGAAGTAGACTGAGCAACAAAAGTTTGTCGGACGCCCAATGCCTGGGTCGAGCAATAAAAGTTTGTCGGACGCCCAATGCCTGGGCCGAGCAATAGAAGTTGGTCAAACGCCCAATGCTTGGGTCGTACAATAGAAGTTAGTTAGACGCCTAAAGCTTGGGCCGAGCAACAGAAGTTAATTGGACGCCCAACACCCATTTTGAAGTGGGCCGAGCAACGGAAGTTGGTCGGACGCCCAATGCTCACTCTGAAGTAGACCGAGCAACAAAAGTTTGTCGGACGCCCAATGCCTGGGCCGAGCAATAAAAGTTTGTCGGACGCCCAATGCCTGGGCCGAGCAATAGAAGTTGGTCAGACGCTCAACGCTTCGACCGAGCAACAACGGTTGGTTGGATACCCAATGCCTACTCTTAAGCGCGCCGAGCAATGGATGTTAATTGGATGCCCAACACCCATTCCGAAGTGGGCCGAGCAACGAAAGTTAGCCAGACACCTAATGCTCACTTTGAAGTGAACCGAGCAACAAAAGTTGGTTGGACGCCCAATGCCTGGGCCGAGCAATAGAAGTTGGTTGGACGCCCGACGCTTGGGCCAAGCAACAAAAGTTGATCGGACGTCCAATGCCTGGGCTAAGCAGTAGAAGTTGGTCAGACGCCCAACGCTTGGGCCGAGCAACAAAAGTTGGTCGGACACCCAACGACTGGGCCGAGCAGCAGAAGTTGGTCAGACACCCAATGCCTAGGCCGAGCAACAAAGGCTGAGCAATGAAAGTTGGTCGGACGCTCAATGCTCACTCCAAAGTGGACCAAGCAATAGTGGCTGATTGGACGCCTAACATCCACTCCAAAATGGACCGAGCAAAGGAAGCAAGTCAAAACTAGCTAAGCAAGACCAAGTTTCATAGCTCGAGTAAACAACCAAAAGATTGACAACAAACAAAGTTGGAAGTGCAACATTCTACCAAATAAATACACTACAAACAACAAGCAAAGGTCGAAGGAGTGCAGTGCCCGACGAGAGTCAATATTATCGAAGTCGATACCAAGACTATAACGACTATGTGCTAGACAACTCTCAAGATAAAAGGTGCTAACATTGATAGTAGCTTGGTGGTAGAGAAACCGAATTAAAAAATGCAAACTCGCAACGCCAAAGTTGCTAGGGCCGACCAAGCAACTCGGTGTTGAAAAACAAAAATTATGCAAACAAGCTGCTACGGCCAACTAACTAAGTGACGGACAATCCTTAAGCTAAAGGTAAAACGACCGACTAATATATGAAGAAACGAGCTGAACAAATGGACGTGTTAATCATGTCCAAACAAGAAAATGGTGCATGATCCGCATGACCAAGCAATGTTAGCAAGCTATGCTTCGAGACCGAGCAGAGTGGAGGGGCAGGACTTGGCCGACCAAGCATTGAGACCAACACCAATTTATCTCTTACAAGTAGGACCAAGCAAAAAGATAGCGAATGTCTTTCAAATTAGAACAAAGCTGTGATAAAGCACACTTGGCCTGCTTTGAAGCGTCGCTGTGTTGCTCGGCCCAATCGATGAACACTGCAAAAATATATATATATATATATATACTATTCTGCATATATATTTTTTTCAAGTCAAGCAATGACGCTCAGCCGACTGAGAAAAAAAAAACACCAAGCTAGACAATTACGAGGCTAGGGAAGACACATTTAGTTTGGGGGCACAACCGAGCTACAAAACATTGGGCAGACGCATACGTTAGACCGAACAATAATTTTTAATCCAGCTCATGGAGCTCAAATTAAGTTGTGATCACCCAAACTTCGAAGTTGGTGACAGAATTGGCTTCCGCTTCGCCAAACGTAAGCGCAAGCCAGGGGGCAAATGAAGTGGGTGAAAATTAATCAAGTCTTGGTGCTAGGCCCAATGCAATACTCACTCCAAGGTGGAGCTAGGTCGGACCTCGGCCCTATGGCCAACACTTGCTCCGAAGTAAGACAATCATAGGAGTTCGGCCCAATGTACGAGCGTCACTCCAAAGTGGGCCGAGCAATATGGTGGACCTTCTGGATGGACAGAACCACTCCGAAGTGGGTTGAGCAACATATTGGACCTTCTGGATGGACAGAACCACTCCGAAGTGGGTTGAGCAACATGTTGGACCTCCTGGTTGGACAACTGTTCTAGAGCAGACCAACTTAGAGAAGGCCAATTCACTGAAGATCTTTCTTGGGTCCACTAGAGACAAACAACTCTGCTCCTCTCCCTCTATATGAACATAACGTAGAGACATGGAGGTGCAGAGGAACAAGGAGCATATATGACAGACCTGCGTCTGAATGGCAGGCGGAGTGGTCGTCCTCTTCCAATGAGAGATGTTCGCTAATGAGACAAACAAAACAAACCTGCACCCGAGTGTCAGGCGGAGTGGTCATCCTCCTCCAATAGGAGACGACCACGAATAAGACACGTTGGACAGATGGCGGAGAGAGAAAGACTTGAATGACAAACAACCTTCTCCTATAAAAGGTGAACACTATTCACTCTGAAGGGATCCAAAAATGGACACACTCAACACATATACTCTTTGTATTCTCTCTTTTTCCTCTCCCTGAGTCCCTGACTTTACCATCGGAGGGTTTCCGACCAAACCCCGGTCGGGCAGCCTCACCGTTTGTTACTCTGTGCAGATCTTCAATTCCCGGAGCACGGTGTTCATCCACGAAGTTCAACCCTTCTTCATAGTGCGGAAATCACCCCCGCACAGGCTTGGTTATATTTTATTTGCCAACGAAAATTTATTTTTACTTGGCTCCCACATATAAAAATAAATAAAAATAAATAAATAAAAAAGAAGAAGTTACTGTCATCCATTGCTATCAAACTAAGTCGAACCAAAAGGTAATTATCAGCCATTTCTATAGAAATAAATGCCTCCAGTCTAAGAGACATGGCCCGCTGCTCCATGCGTGATATTATTTTTCCCCCCTTCTTAATGGGCCCACCACCATCATTGAAAGAGTCTTAATGTAAAGAACCCTAATTTAATACATTGTATAAATATTTTGTACACAGCATGTACAATAATGTTAATTTAACGTGACAAAAGACAAACATCTTCATAAAAATTTAAATGTGAATTAAATTTGTTAAATATATAGTAGCTACACATTTTATTTGTCATATATATCATATTATATTTATTATCATATTTAGATTTCTCTCCTCTTATATATGAGAGTCTTGTGTATATTGTTACAACCTTCAATATGATATTCTCTTTCTCTCTCTTAGATATTGTAACATGGTTATAGGTTAAGCTCTTGGAAATCTTCGCCTTACAGGCGGGCAGCAACCTTGCTTTGGCCCTCCGTTGGACCTCAACCCATTCTGCTGCCATGTTTTTCTTTCAGTATCATTTCATGGTGATCTGTTCCTTTGTCCGCTAGTTTGTTCCTATCTCAAATATCTCTGTCATATATATATATATATATATATATTTGGGTGCTTTGCTCTACTATGTTTTTATCTCTGCTTCAATTTCAAATAGATTTTTATCTTCAAACCTATTTGAGTTTAAGCGGGGTATTATACCTATATCATGGTGAACATGCTTATACAACACGAAAACCACCCAAGCCACCCCCTATGGCGCATAACCCAAGCTGACCACGCATCACCTAAGTCACCTCCTTAGCATATTCCTTAAGTCGTCCCTGTAGCGTATAAGGCGCCC
This sequence comes from Camellia sinensis, assembly GCF_055761805.1. Lineage (NCBI taxonomy): Eukaryota > Viridiplantae > Streptophyta > Magnoliopsida > Ericales > Theaceae > Camellia > Camellia sinensis. The sequence goes on from NC_138962.1 coordinate 109,303,029, forward strand.
CCTTTGGTGCACCATCCAAGTCACTCCCAGCACACAATCCAAGCCTCCTCCTATGGTGTACAACCCAAGTTGCCCCATGTGGCGCATCACCTATGTCGCTCCTTGGCGTACCACATAAGTCGCCCCCTTGGCACCCTCCCTAAGCCACTCCCTCTAATATGCCACCCAAGCTACACCAGGCACACTTTCTCATAAGTCGCCGCCAGGGCACAATGTCATCTATTGCCATCATCGTTCAACACCACATCATAAGTTACGCATGTGTTATGTCTGCTGGTTCAACATCCATTGCTTCCCTGCAACGATCCGACATGACTCCTTAAACTGTCCCGATATTGATTTCGGTCAGCTCCTACAATGGTCTGGCATGACTTTAAACTGTCCCGGTATTAGTTTGGGTCAATTCCTACAACGGTCCGACACAATCATAAACTACCTCCCAACATTAGTTCTGACCACTGATCTATTTCAATTGCCCTTGTGCTCCCCGTGCAGACTTTGCAATCTATTTGCTTTTTATTTTATTTTTTTAAGTTTTATTTCATATTTTAGTTTGTTTCTCCAAACTCAAGTTGGTATCCATGTTGGAAAATTGGTTTGTATAAGGCTTATTTTGGGCCAATTTTGAGCCCAAAATTGAGAGGGCCCCAAACGTCTTGGGGTGGGTCCGAAGAGGTGACGTGTTCCTTACCGCGTGGTAAGTCACACGATGAAGACGGTTCGTCAAAACCATTTTTTAGTGAATGGAAAGTTGACGTTGTTTTCGGGTTCGAGGAATGGACATTTAAAGATTTAAATGTGGGTTTCCTTTTAATGGGTTGTCCCATATTGAAACTTTAAGAGAGCTTTTTTGTGTATATAAGCTCTAGACTACAACACTTGGATTGGGCCCCAAGGGGGCACCTCAAGTTTGTAGAAGGAAGGATTTATGGACAAAGTGAACCTTAGCCCAAACCACCACACACGCGCGCGCCGCTACTGTCAGTCCAGGCGCGGGTTTGGGTCGGTTCGTGTATTGATTTTTTGGATAAAATTCTTTTGAATTTTTTCAAAAATTATTGCGGGAAAATTTAATTTAATTTCAAAATTGAATTTAAATTTTTTCTGTCCATGTTTGATGCATTTTCTGTCCGAATCCTAAACTGTTTGAACAGTGTTTTAACTGCCCAGCCGTTACACATCTATAACTGCCGAACATATTCAAAATCTGGACAAACTGCAACAGTTAATTTGTTAAGGCAGTTTACAGATCTGTTTGAATTGAAGACAACACCTGTTCAATTCAAAATCCCATATGTTCACTTCAAATTAGCACCTATTCGGGTCAGATTTTTTGCCTATAAATTCAGACCATTTCCAGCAGTCTTGGGAACCGAAAATCAGTCTGAAATATTCCTTCTCTTGCTGTCCAAACTTTGTTTTGTTTGCATTATTCTTCATTCTAGTTTTAGAGAAAAATTAAAGAGAGTATAGAACACAAGGTTCTAGTTCGCCAGAGAAATTTGGTTGGAGTGCTACTACAAATTTGTGAAGATCATTGTATCTTGAGAGATAGACGCCACTCAACCGTAAGCACCGTAGCAGGGCAAATCTGTCTTAAGGACAGAGTGTCACACACTCGACTTGGTCTTTATTTTTCATTTGGTTCAACAAAATAAATTCTGTAAGTTTTTATTTTATTTTGTTTGATTTAGTTTTATTTATTTTATTTACACAGAAGATTGTTCCAACAATCTTAAGAGAGATACGAATTATTCTGTTTACAGAATTTTTTATTTGTTTCTCTTTCTCTTTCTCTTTCTCTTTCTCTTTCTCTTTCTCTTTCTTCTTTTACAAAAAAATATTTTTTGTGGATTTACAAAATAATATTTTGGTTGAAAAAATAAATAGTGATTATATGCTATTTGACAGATAGTAGTAATATATTGTCTATTTTCTTTGACAACTAGTAGTAATATACTGGTGTCATTAACAATTCAGAATATTTATTTGTGGAATTTTTTCAGAAATTAATTTTGGTTTTTTAGAAATTATTTTATGAGTGTTCATTAATTAAAATTTTGTTTCAGTTTCTTAATTATTGAAGTATTACAGAAATTTAATTTTATGTGTGAAATTAATTTGGTTAAATAAAATTTTATTTTATTTCCAAATTAATTGAAAAATAAAAGTTACATTCTTGTTTCTTTTATTTTTACAGAATTTAATTCTGTGGATTTGGATTAATTTTCTGTGTAGTATAAATTCTAATTATAATTTTGTTTTATAATTTAGAATTCATGGCTACTGAAACAAATGCCTAAACAAGTACTAGTGTGGTGGCTACAACTACGCCAACCCCTTCTTCTGTTGTGACAGTACCAGTAAATCACGGTGAAAAGCCAGAGAAGTTCTCAGGAACTGATTTTAAAAGATGACAACAGAAAATATTGTTCTATCTTACAATTCTGAACCCGGCTCGTTTCCTCCGTGAGGATGCTCCTATTTTGAAAGAGGATGAAACCAACCGGCAAGTGGTTGTTGCGGTTGATGCCTGGAAACATGTCGATTTCCTTTCTCGGAACTATATCTTGAATGGACTTGACAACACATTATACAACGTCTACAGTCCTATCAAGACAGCAAAGGAACTTTGGGAGTCTTTGGAGAAAAAATACAAAACAAAAGATGCCGACTCAAAGAAATTTGTGGTTGGCAAATTCCTGGATTTTGTGATGGTTGATTCTAAGACTGTGATCAGCCAAGTCCAAGATCTCCAACTCATTTTGCATGATATACACGCAGAAGGCATGTCTCTCAGTGAATCCTTCCAAGTTGCAGCCTTGATTGAGAAATTACCACAAGGCTGGAAGGAATTCAAGAACTACCTCAAACACAAGCGCAAAGAAATGTCTTTGGAAGAATTAATTGTGCGTTTGAGGATTGAGGAGAATAACCGTAATTCTGAAAAGCGGGCTGGTAAACATCTTATGGAGTCTAAGGCAAATATGGTGGAACATGCTTCAAGAACCAAGAAACGAAAGTCTTCTGGAGAAAGTTCATCACAAGGCTTTAAAGGAGGGGAAAATAAAAAGTACAAGTTTAATGGCAAATGTTACATCTGTGACAAAGAGGGACATCGGGCCAAAAAAGAACAAACAAGAAGCCTGCTCAAACCCATATGACCGAAGTGGACAATATTTCCAATGGTGTAGATGACATCAATCTTTCTGCAGTTGTTTCCGAGACAAATCTTGTCGGAAATCCTAAAGAATGGTGGGTGGACACTGGTGCTACTCGCCATATTTGTGCCGACAAAAAGATGTTCACATCTTATTCTACGGTGGACAACGGTGAACAACTTTTTATGGGCAACTTCTCAACTTCCAAAGTTGAAGGACAAGGAAAGATTGTACTTAAGATGACATCTGGAAAGGAACTCACTCTTAACAATGTGCTGCATGTACCGGACATTCGCAAGAATCTTGTTTCCGAATCTTTGTTGAGTAAGAATGGGTTTAGGCTAGTATTTGAGAGTGATAGATTTGTACTTACTAAGAATGAGATGTATGTAGGAAAAGGTTACATGTCTGATGGCCTTTTCAAGATGAATGTAATGACCGTTCTACCCTCAGTTGTTAATAAAAATACATCTTCTTCTTACTTGCTTGAGTTTTCAAATTTATGACATGGTAGATTAGGACATGTTAATTATGGATCTTTGCGAAGATTAATTAATATGGAATGTTTACCTAAATTTGACATTGATTCAAATCATAAATGTGAAATTTGCGTTGAGGCAAAATTATCCAAAACTCCTTTTCATTCAATTGAAAGAAGTTCGAAACCACTTGAATTAATTCATAGTAACATTTGTGATTTTAAATCAATTCAAACTAGAGGTGGGAAAAAAAATATTTTATCACTTTTATAGATGATTATACTAGATATAGTTATGTTTATTTAATTCGAACCAAGGATGAAGCTTTGGTAACTTTCATTGAATATAAGAATGAAGTTGAAAATCAACTTGGTAAGAAAATCAAAAAAACTAAGAAGTGATAGAGGTGGTGAATATGAATCACCTTTTGGTGAATTTTGTAAAGAACATGGAATAATTCATCAAACCACCGCTCCTTACTCACCTCAGCAAAACGGGATTGCTGAAAGGAAAAATAGGACTTTAAAAGAAATGATGAATGCCATGTTAATAAGTTCTGGATTACCTTAGAACTTGTGGGAGAAAGTAATATTTTCTGCTAATTATATTTTAAATAAAGTGCCCCGAAAGAAAGTGAATCAAACACCTTATAAGATGTGGCATGGAAGAGTACCATCCTACAAATACTTAAAAGTGTGGGGGTGTTTGGCTAAAGTGGCTATTCCTAGTCCTAAAAAGACTAAGATAGGTCTTAAGACCATTGATTGCATTTTCATTGGTTATGCCAAGAATAGTAGTGCATATCGGTTTTTGATTTATAAATCAGAACATACCGAAATGCATGTAAATACTATTTTAGAGTCTCGAAATGCATCTTTCTTTGAACATGTATTTCCAAATAAGACTGGACAAGAGACTAGTACAAATAAAAGATCTTTTGATGCTATTACTAGTAATGATCAAGAACATGATCAGGAGCAAGAGTTAGATCAAAATGAGGATAAGGAACCTAAGCGTAGTAAACGTGCTAGAACCACAAAGTCTTTTGGTCCAAATTTTCTAATATTTTTGTTAGAAAATGAGCCTTTCACTTTTAAAGAGGCTATGTCCAGTCCTGAGACTCCTTTATGGAAAAAAGCTGTCAATAGTGAAGAAGAATCCATCTTGCAAAATCACACTTGGGAATTAGTGGATTTGCCACCAAGTTGTAAACCTCTTGGGTACAAGTGGATTTTCAAAAGAAAAATGAAAACGGATGGATCAATTAACAAATACAAGGCAAGACTTGTGGTCAAAGGGTATAGACAAAAAGAAGGTCTTAATTACTTTGACACATACTCACCGGTTACTAGAATAACATCCATTTGAATGCTAGTTTCCATTGCATCTTTGTACAAACTAGAAATACATCAAATAGATGTGAAAACCGTTTTCTTAAATGGTGAGTTACATGAAGAAATTTACATGGAACAACCAGAAGGTTTTCTGTTCCAGGAAAAGAAAAGAAAGTGTGTAAATTGGTTAAATCATTATATGGTTTAAAACAAGCGCCAAAACAATGGCACGAGAAATTTGACAAGGCAATGATGTCAAATGGTTTTAAAATTAATGAGTGTGACAAATGTGTTTATGTTAAAAGCATAGACAAAGGTTATGTCATTGTATGTCTTTATGTAGATGATATGCTCATCATAGGTAGTAATAATGACATGATTAAAACTACCAAGAAAATGTTAAATAAACATTTTGACATGAAGGATATGGACATTGCTAATATAATTCTTGGTATGAAAATTACCAAAACATCAGAAGGATATGCTTTGTCACAATCTCATTACATTGAGAAAATACTTGACAAATTTAGCAAAGATGATGATCATCTTACTAGAACACCTGTAGATGTTAATTTGTATCTATCTAAGAATGTACAAGAAAATATTTCTCAATTAGAGTATGCCAAAATTATTGGAAGCTTAATGTACTTGATGAACTACACTCGCCCAGATATAGCTTATGCAGTGAGTAAATTAAGTAGATATACGAGTAACCCAGGAGTAGAACACTGGAAAGCAATTATAAGGGTTCTAAGATATCTCCGATTTACTCGTAACATTGGGCTAAATTATACTAGATATCCAGCAGTACTTGAAGGATACTGTGATGCAAACTAGATATCGGATACTAGAGACTCAAAGTCCACTAGTGGGTATGTCTTTACTCTTGGTGGGGCGGCTGTATCTTGAAAATCTTCCAAACAGACTTGCATTGCTAAGTCTACTATGGAATCAGAATTCATAGCTTTAGACAAAGCCGGGGAAGAAGCAGAATGGCTTCGCTATTTCCTTAAAGATATTCCAATGTGGCCAAAATCGGTGCCTGCTATATACATACATTGCGATAGTCAATCAGCAATAGGTAGAGCACAGAGTCATATGTATAACGGCAAGTCACGACACATTCGTCGTCGACATAACACCGTGAGACAACTACTCTCTAATGGAATTATTTCCATTGAACATGTGAAGTCTAAAGACAACATAACAGCTCCACTAACCAAAGGGTTAGCAAGAGAGTTAGTTGAGGATTCATCGAGGGGAATGGGACTTAAGCCTATTAAATAAAAGTTACCACAACGGCAACCCAGCCTAGTTGACTGGAGATCCCAAGATCTAGGTTCAAAGGGACAACTGAGTTGTGTATGACTCAAAAGGATCACTGGGGAGTTTAACTCTTACCCATTTCTAGGATGAAATAGTGATGTCTGCAGCGTTTTAGGTTAAATAAAATTTTAATGATTCTTATATCTAGGTAAACCTAGTGGAATATGGGAGGATACTCTTCATAAGAATCACCTATGTGAGTGTGAACTGGGCTAGTTCTATCAGATTTGTGAAGGGCTACAATTCTCTAAGGCACTCATGAAAGACCAGGTTGTTCAGGGCCAAAGTGAACATAATAGTGAGAACTAAACTGTGTCTAGGGATGTATTATGTGAGTTCTGTTGTCTTGGTTTACACAAACGGCTGAACAGTTCAAGACATCATGTTCACTGGTTAGCTAGTAAATCCGATAGTGTATCACAAGGGATGGTTCAAAGCTAAAAGTTACCTATCCTTTGCAGAATATTTCCAATTTATGTACTCCCTGTAATTAGATCATATTGTTGCATTTTCTCTCTGTAAAATTCCATTCATGTGGGGGATTGTTGGAAAATTGGTTTGTATAAGGCTTATTTTGGGCTAACTTTGAGCCCAAAATTGAGAGGGCCCCAAACGTCTTTTGGGGTGAGTTCGAAGAGGTGACGTGTTCCTTGCTGCGTGGTAAGTCACACGGTGAAGACGGTTCGTCAAAACCATTTTTTAGTGAATGGAAAGTTGACGCCATTTTCGGGTTCAAGGAATGGACATTTAAAGATTTAAATGTGAGTTTCCTTTTAATGGGTTGTTCCACATTGAAACTTTAAGAGAGTTTTTTTATGTATATAAACTCTGGACTACAACACTTGGGTTGGGCCCCAAAGGACACCTTAAGTTTGTAGAAGAGAGGAGTTATGGACAAAGTGAACCTTAGCCCAAACTACCACACACGGGCACGCCACCGCCATCGCTGTCCGTCCGGTCGGGCCGAGCCGTGCCGGGCGCGAGTGTGGGTTGGGTCGAGTCGGTTCGTGTATTGATTTTTTGGATAAAATTCTTTTGAATTTTTTCAAAAATTATTCCAGAAAAATTTAATGTAATTCCAAAATTGAATTTAAATTTTTTCTGTCCATGTTTGATGCCTTTTCTGTCCGAATCCTAAACTGTTTGAACAGTGTTTTAACTACCCAGCAGTTACACATCTGTAACTACCGAACAGATTCAAAATCTGGACAAACTGCAGCAGTTAATCTGTTAAGGCAGTTTACAGATCTGTTTGAATTGAAGACAGCACCTGTTCAATTCAAAATCCCACCTGTTCACTTCAAATTAGCATCTATTCGGGTCAGATTTTTTGCCTATAAATTCAGACCATTTCCAGCAGTCTTGGGAACTGTCAACCAGTCTGAAATATTCTTTCTCTTGCTGTCCAAACTTTGTTTTGTTTGCATTATTCTTCATTCTAGTTTTCGAGAAAAATAAAGAGAGTATGGAATACAAGGTTCTAGTTCGCCGAACAAATTTGTTTGGAGTGTTACTACAAATTTGTTTGGATCATTGTATCCTGGGAGATAGATGCCACTCAACCGTAAACACTGTAGCGGGGTGAATATGTCTTAAGGACAGAGTGTCATACACTTGACTTGGTCTTTATTTTTCATTTGGTTCGACAAAATAAATTCTATAAGTTTTTATTTTATTTTGTTTGATTTAGTTTCATTTATTTTATTTACACAGAAGATTGTTCCCACAATCCCTACTTGAGTTTGAGGAGAGTGTTAAATATAGTAACTATATGTTCTATCTATCACACATATCATATTATACTAATTACTATACTTAGGTTTCTATCCTCCTATATAAAGGAGTCTTATATATATTGTTACAATATTCAATATAATACATATTTCTCTCTCTCTCTCTCGCTTAAATATTTTAACAAAATTCATTCTATTTATTGTGGAGATTACAATTTGAATAAATTTTGGCAACACCTCTTATTTTTGTGCCTTTTTATTTTTATTTTTATTTTTTATAATTAACTTGGAGTGAATACTAATATAATGTTGGATAAATAAAAAAAATTATATAATGTGGGTGTTTGGAAAGTGGATTTTTTTGTAGATTTTTTTAGTTGTAGGATATTATTGGAGATTTTATTTTTTATTTTTTATTTTTGTATTTGGGAAGATAATTGGATTTTTTTGTGGTTGAATGTGATGTTTGTGAGAGAAAAAATGAAATAATTATAGGATTTGATGTGATATTTTATTTGAATTTATTTTTTTTTGGTTTTATAACTAATTTGTCTTTTAGTGAAAAAAAATAAAAAAAAATCCTTCCCAAACACCCCCAATATTTAGGCATAGAATACTATGACCGATTGAATGCTTTTGTTATAAAATTGAATTGTCACATTGATCTATTGGAGTGTTTTTTTTTTGGGTCGGCAAAGAAAGAAATTTATACCACAAATCAAAGAAGACGGGAATCACCATAGTCTAAAAACGTAATCCCCGTTAGGGCTTAAGCGTAAAAAATGATAGAACCGCAATTGAACCTAATCATATTTGTTTGTATCATATCTAAAAGGCCTATCTTTCTAACGCATATCTTATGGAGGGTCCATTGGGATAGAGAAGGGAATGTTCACTATAATGATGATAATATTTCACTTTTTAAGTGTTATTAATCAATAAAAAAATTACATATAAGACTAGTTGAAATAAGTTTCGTCAATCACTTAGCTATTCACGTTGCGATCCTACATCACAAAATGAGATTACCCATATCACTGATATATTTAAAGGTAAATTCACTTCTTAAAATTTATTTAAAATATAAATTGTTCTTTATAATTTTAAAAATTATATTACAGTCTTCAAGTTTTAATTCTCTAAAAAATGACTCATTTTATTAATAAATTATGAAATTAATTAATAGTTTTAATGATATCAAAAATATATTTTAATTAATAATTGAAGTAATTTCATGGTTGTATAAAAGAGTAGTTAAAAATTTTATTTTTTTGATTAATTTTGTTAAATAAAAAATTCTGATAAAGGAGTATTTGCTTTTGTTGTAAAACCCAATTGACACATTGTTCTAATGGAGGTTTTTATTTTTATTAGCAAAGAGAAATAAACAATATAATAATAGAAAATTTAGTCAAAATTTCATCATAATAAATTTTTTATGTATTAAGGACTAGTAAAAATAAATTACTTTGAAAAGCCCAACACACGTCATTAAAACAATGTGGAAAGCTGACCCCAGCACCCAGTAATAAAAAAAAGTAAAAATATTGAATAAAACAAATTATTAAAATAATAAAATAATAAATTAACAAAGTAAAATTTTACAGTATTAGCAAATAAAAAACAGATGCCATATTATTATAGAAAATCAGGGAAAAATTTCAGTTTTACATTTAAATAGAGTATTAACAAATGATACATAAACTATATATAATCAAGAATCTTGTTAACATGTACTCTAAGAGCAAATGATGAGGATGCTTACAAGTATTGTACATCCTTTATTACACTTATTTTCATGCATAACGTATAAACAAATAAAGTATCTTAACATGTTCTTTGAGGACACACATTAACAAAACTCTATTACCAAAACAAATCAAAGTAAAGTTAAGTTAACAACAAATAAAAACACAATTATTGAATTAAATTCAATAAAAAAATAATCATAACAAAAAAATTATGCGTCGTTCAATTTTCAATCTCATTAAAAAAAATATTCAATAATTATTTATATTTTTATTTAAAAAAAATAAACGAAATACATATCTTTTATATGAAAAAATAAATAATTATGGTAAGTAAATTTGAGTCCAGACCAGATCCATAGAAAGTAACTAGATGGTGTAATTAGTAAAAATTGAGAGAAGTCGCTTACTGTATCCACAACCACAATTTTGATGGTGTTTAACAGAATTTTAAACGACTTTTCAAAGTTAGAAAAACTAAAAGAGAAAGTTATACACGAACGGCTTGTGAATATCATCAACATTACGGTTCTTCAATGCCTAACTCACAGGTATGTCAAATTAAAATAAATAAAGAAATAAATAGCCCCACTCCACTCAAGTCCCTGCTTTTCGATAATCCTAATACGTAGTTTTTGATATCCGATCAACTTGATTTTTTATAGGAATCATATATTCAACAAATCTTAAAATGTGAATGGTTCGAATCATCGAAATTGAGCTCAAAAGTAGGCCCAATGGCCCAGCAAGTAGGAAGTCAAAAGGGAAAGTCACTAAGATGATCTTGATTCATGAACGAGCCCTCCTCCTGATTATCTGCAACTATTTAGTCTATTTAGGATTGTCAACGAATAGAGCTGTTCATGAACAAATTTGAGTTTAGTTCGGTAAGAACTCATTCGAACTCAATTTGTTAATTTTTTATTTTATTTTATTTTATTTTTATATTTTGCATTCAACTTCAAGCTCTAGTTCAAACTAGAACTTGTTAAAATTTTAATAAACAAGTCTAAATATACTAAAATTCTACTCGTAAGATCGACTTGTTTAATATTTATTATTTATATGTTAAATAATGTTAAAATATGTATAACAAATAATAGAAATATGTTATTTATATATTTAAAATATATAAATATAAATAATAGCTAACTATAGATAATACATTTATATTATAATGGGGGTCTGTTAATGCTGTTCGTCCCAGTGAATGGATCGGACAGGTCCAAGCTCCTCCAGTCCGTGTCCAAATGATCAAGCCCACCAGATAACCTGCAGGCAAGTTCAACGGGGAACGGGGTAGTCCCCCAGCGAACTCTCCGACGAGCAAGTTAGGAAGAGAAGCAGAGTATATTAGAGAGGATTAGAGATAGAGAACTTAACCTTTTTTCTTGTCTACAACATTTGCTTATATCCTTTTGCCATCATTTTGCTGTCCCTTCCGACCTGCTCTCCTTGCCGAAAGCCTATGCTGTAGCTTACCTTGCTCAGGGTAAGGGGGTCCTGTTCCGACGGAGAGGTGTTGTCATAATAAATGCTGTGATGGACTGCATTAATGGTGATGTATAGTGGCAATAACTTTGCAGATCTTTGTCTGCTGATGTGGCTCGTCCTCCACCCGCCGCGTGTCTGAATGCTGTTGGTTCTTGGTGCCATATTGGATTCCAGCTGTTCCGGACTCCATCGGCAGGGTTATGCATTGGGCCCCGAATGATGGGCTCGGGTTATTTATAGTGGTTCATGGCCTTTGTGGGCCTGTCCATGTCAGTAGTCCCCCATTCCCGAGTGCAGTTTCAGACCAGCGAAGGGAATATGTATAAGGAAGATGAGTCCGACAGGGATGGGCGGCCGAGTTAGTGAGGCGAGCGTAGGATTGTCCGACCGTGGGGAGGGTTGATCCCGCGAAGGCCGAGCGGAGGGCCTACCGGCCTAGCTAAAGAGCCGACCGTGAAGAGGGGCGATCGTGCGAGAAGGCCGACCGTTGAGGGCAGGCCGACCGTGAGGACAGGCTGACCGTTGAGGACAGGCCGACCGTGAGGGCAGGCCGACCCAAGGGGCCGACCGTGAGGACAGGCCAATCGCGCGAGAAGGCCGACCGTTGAGGGCAGGCCGACCGTGGGGAGGGCTGATCGCGCGAAGGTCGAGCGGATTGGCGCGGGGCTCAAGGGGCGGCGTGGCAAGTGATGATTGGAAGTAGAAAAGACAGGGTAAGGGGGATGGACAGTGCATCGTGGCCGTACACGTGGCCACATCCTGTAAGGGGGAAGATTAGGCATTAGATCAGAAACGAAACGTTAGGTCTTTTCAACTTCCAATCATCACTTGCCACGCCGCCCCTTGAGCCCCGCGCCAATCCGCTCGACCTTCGCGCGATCAGCCCTCCCTACGGTCGGCCTGCCCTCAACAGTCGCCCTTCTTGCGCGATCAGCCTGTCTTCACAGTCGGCCCCCTTGGGTCGGCCTATCCTCAACGGTCAGCCTGTCCTCACGGTCGGCCTTCTCGCGCGATCGGCCTGTCCTCACGGTCGGCCCCTTGGGTCGGCCTGTCCTCACGGTCGGCCTGTCCTCAACGGTCAGCCTGTCCTCACGGTCGGCCCCTTGGGTCGGCCTGCCCTCAACGGTCGGCCTTCTCGCACAATCGCCCCTCTTCACGGTCGGCCCTTTAGCTAGGCCGGTAGGCCCTCCGCTCGGCCTTCGCGCGATCAACCCTTCCCACGGTCGGACAATCCTACACTCGCCTCACCAACTCGGCCGCCCATCCCTATCGGACTCATCTTCCTCATACATATTCCCTTCGCTGGTCTGAAGCTGCACTCGGGAATGGGGGACTACTGACATGGATAGGCCCACAAAGGCCATGAACCACTATAAATAACCTGAGCCCATCATTCGGGGCCCAATGCATAACCCTGCCGGTGGAGTCCGGAACAGCTGGAATCCAATATGGCACCAAGAACCAACAGCATTCAGACACGCGACAGGTGGAGGACGAGCCACATCAGCAGACAAAGATCTGCGCAAAGTTATTGCCACTACACATCACCATTAATGCAGTCCATCATAGCATTCATTACGACAACACCTCTCCGTCGGAACAGGACCCCTTTACCCTGAGCAAGGTAAGCTACAGCATAGGCTTTCGGCTAGGAAAGCAGGTCGGAAGGGACAGCAAAATGATGGCAAAAGGATATAAGCAAATGTTGTAGACAAGAAAAAGGTTAAGTTCTCTATCTCTAATCCTCTCTGATATACTCTGCTTCTCTTCCTAACTTGCTCGTCGGAGAGTTTGCTGGGGGACTATCCCGTTCCCCGTTGAACTTGCTTGCAGGTTATCTGGTGGGCTTGATCATTTGGACACGGACTGGAGGAGCTTGGACCTGTCTGATCCATTCACTGGGACGAACAGCATTAACAGTTGGCACCGTCTGTGCCCTGAGGGTGGTTATTTCAAATGTGCGCTCTGTTTCTTGTTTGAGGCCAGTAACAACGAGGCTGAATATGAGGCATTGATAGCAGGTCTTCGCCTAGCCAGGGACATTGGTGTCAGCCACATTTGAGTGCTCAGCGACTCTCAGCTCATCGTCGGACAGATCACGGGCGAATTCGACGCCAAGGAAGGCACAATGCGGGCTTACAGGGATGTTGCACTTCCCCTGGTTCGCCTTTTCAACACCTTCCAGATCAAGCACATTCCCCGGGCGGAGAATTCTAAGGCAGATGAGATGGCCCAGCTGGGTTCCGCAGACCAGTCCGCCCTCAGCAGTGGCGTCCGTCTCGAATACCTATCCCACCCCGCCATTTCCCCCGACCAGCATGAAGTACAATTCCTCCAAAATGAGCCCATCCCTTGGGCATCGGACATCTTTCGATTTCTGACAGCGGGGGAACTTCCGGATGACCACCTGATCGCCGCCAAAGTCAGGGCACGATCGTCCAATTACATCCTCGTCAACGGCATCTTGTACAAACGTGATTTCTCACGCCCCTGTCAGCGGTGCCTCAATCCGACTCAAGCAACTTATGTGATGCAAGAAATTCATGAGGGCATCTGCGGCAATCACTCAGGCGGTAAGTCTCTAGCCCACAAGATACTCCGTACCGGTTATTTTTGGCCCACCCTTAATCGAGACGCGACCGATTTCGTGCTCAAATGCGATAAGTGTCAGCGTTTTGCCAACATCCCCCATGCACCCCCTACAAAGTTGATCACACTTTGCAGTCCTTATCCGTTCGCCAAATGGGGGATCGACTTGGTCGGACCACTCCCTACTGGCCGAGGCCAGACTAAGTTCGCGATCGTCACCATTGATTACTTCACCAAGTGGGTAGAGGCAGAACCCCTCGCCACCATTACTGAGCGGAACACAACCAAGTTCATCTGGCAGTCGATCGTTTGCAGGTTCGACATTCCTCAGGCCATCATCTCTGACAACGGTAAACAATTTGACAACGCCAAGTACAGGAAGTTCTTCGCCGACCTCCAGATTCAACCTTGTTTCTCATCCCCTGGTCATCCCTAGGCCAATGGCCAAGTCGAGGTCACCAACCGCTCTCTCCTGAAGATCATCAAAACTAAGCTAGAAGCTGCCAAGGGACTTTGGGCTGAGGAGCTACCGAATATACTCTGGGCTTATCGAACTACAGCTCGGACGCCCACTGGGGAAACCCCTTTCCGCTTAACATACGGCGCTGAGGCGGTTATCCCAGTAGAAGTCGGTTTGCCTACTCCCAGGGTTTCACATCCGGATCCAGCACTAACCGAAGAACTCCGTCGGGCTGACCTCGACCTAATTGAAGAACTCAGAGAGACCACCGCTGTCCGCTTGGCCTCACACCAACAGAAAATGAGAACATACTACAACCGCAAAGTCCGACCAAGGGAGTTCGCTGTAGGGGATCTTGTCTTGAGAGAAGCAACTCTCACTACCAAAAATTCGACTGAGGGTAAATTGGCAGCCAAGTGGGAGGGACCCTACATTGTGAAAGCTCGACCCCGACCAGGCACTTACCGACTTCAGGACATGGAAGGTCGAGACCTCCCCCACCCATGGAACGCCGAACACCTTAAACGCTACTTTCAATAAGCTCCTATTTTTGTATTGCTCAGTTATTGCATTTTCTTTTCGGAAAATTCCCACATTCTTGATATTTCCCCACGCAATGTGACTTCTTGATTATATATCTCAGTTATCTATATGTTGTCTCGGTAACATTCTTATTTGCGGCACTAAAAGCCTCTGCCAGACAGAGCACTTAAAGCCTCAGCCAGACTGAGCAATTAAAGCCTCAGCCAGACAGAGCACTTAAAGCCTCAGCCAGACTAAGCACTTAAAGCCTCAGCCAGACAGAGCACTAAAAGCCTCAGCCAGACTGAGCACTAAAAGCCTCTGCCAGACTGAGCATTTAAAGCCTCTGCCAGAAAGAGCACTTAAAGCCTCTGCCAGACTGAGCACTTAAAGCCTCAGCCAGACTGAGCACTAAAAGCCTCTGCCAGAAAGAGCACTTAAAGCCTCCGCCAGACAGAGCACTAAAAGCCTCAGCCAGACAGAGCACTTAAAGCCTCAGCCAGACTGAGCACCAAAAGCCTCAGCCAGACTGAACACTAAAAGCCTCTGCCAGACTGAGCACTTAAAGCCTTAGCCAGACTGAGCAATTAACGCCTCAGCCAGACTGAGTATGAGCCTCCTCGGGCAGTTTGACCGTTCACACCCCCTGCCGGACCGTGCGCTAAATGCTCTATCCAGACTGAGCGTGAAGCACTCGTCCAGACTTAACATATAGGGCTCGGTCAAAACCACCCATGCAAAACTTCATACCTGTGGAATTCACTAACACACTTAGTCATGATTCCAGGTCCCAGTCTTCACACCACTCTTTGCTTAGTCCAAATTCCATAGACGTTCTTATCATTTTATTACACTTTGAATTCCACTCTACATTGCGTAGTTTTTAAATTCCACTATCATTTTATTACACTTTAAATTCCACTCTGCATTGCGCAGTTTTTCAATTCCACTATCATTTTATTACATTTAACTTTCTCAGGCCTATCATTTTATTATACTTTAAATTCCACTCTGCATTGAGTCCTTATTACAAGCTTCAATTTCACTCTTATTAACGAGGTGTTCTACAAACACTTTGCCCAGGCCTCATTTATCTAAGATCCACAAGCAGAAATATCCAAATAACAAACACAACTGAAATTTTATTCGTTTACAACTTTGCACAAAAGTTCATTACAGCAATTAAAAAAAAAACAAAAAAAAAAAAAAAAAACACACAAAACAAAAACAACAAACCAACAAACTATCTTTTTCTCCTTCCTTCCCAGTCACTCCTCCTCACTAGAGAGGAGGTCTTCTTCTTCAATGCCTTCATCCAAAGGGGTTTGTGCCACATCGTCTTCGCCAATTGTTACACTACTAAGGTCTAAATCTGGGAACAGATCTTCAGCTCTACGTTTGAACATCTTCCAGCCACTGTCCCAGTACTCAGCCATTTCGTACTTATAAAAGTCTGACTGCTGGAAGCTCTCAATAACTTCTGCTTCAGTTCTGCCTCCAGCAGTTGTCCTCGATGGGCCCACCCCCCCAGATTCCTGCCTAGCCAGGCTACTCGCGACTGCGGCATCAACCACCGTCTGAAATTCGGCAGACCCTTTGAATTGCTCCACTGCTACGATGCACAGATAGGGATAAGCCGCCCTTTCAGAAGCTGCCTTTGCCCTCTCTTCGTCCAGCTCTTTCTGCAGGGCCGCCCTTTCCGATGCCGCCTTCGCCTTTTCCGCCTCCAACTCCTTCTTCAGGCTCTCCTTCTCCGCCGCCACCTGCACTCTCTCTGCTTCCAACTCCCTCTGGAGCCTTCATTTCTCCTCCCCTGCCTTGGCGCGCTCGCCCTCCAGTTCCCTCTGGAGATCGCCCACTCTGCTATCCGCCTCGTCCTTTTGCCTGACCAGCTCCTCATTATTGCTCATAGCCTCTTCATGTCGCTCGACCGCGACGGCGCAGGCTCTTTGGGCCTCGTCCAACTTTTTCTTCTCGCTAGCAAGTTGGAACTCGAGCGACACAACCTGGCGGCGTGTGTCCTCCAGCTCCGCCTTAACCATTTGGAGCTCAGTGTGGGCACTCTCCTAACTTGCACTCTTCTTCTTTAACTTTGCAAGCTGGGCCTTGGCCTCATTTGCCTTGAGTTTGGCAGCCCCCGACTTCCTCAGCAGGGCCCCTACTAAGGTGGTTACCTCTATTTGAGCGGAGTATAACCCCCTTAGCAGCTCAGCCTCGTTGAATCTGGAGGCCGAGCGCAGGGCTGCCTCTTCTACAATCCCTACAAGGCGATCTGGTACTGCCCTGGCTGGGCCTTCTTCTCCCTCCAGCCGCCCCGCCACCGCACGAGCATGGTAAATTGCTGTGGTCGCACCAACTCCTCCTTCTTGAGGTACAAGACCCCTCTGGGGCTATCCCTCCCTCCTTGGCCTAGGGCCAACAGCCTCATCCTCTACTTGCCTTTCGGGGACGGCCTTTGCGACCCCTGCGGCGATCGCCGCCACCACTGACACCACCTCCATGACCTCTGAGGCAACATCCACCACTTCTGGGCCACCTACCCTTCCTAGGGCCCCCTCCACTTCTCCCCCTTCAGACCCCACGGCCGCACTGGTTTCTTTCACACTCATCTCCCTCCTCCTCTTTTGAGCAGGCACTTCCTCACTCCGACTCACTCTCTTCTTCTTCTTTCCCACAGACGGCGCCAACTGTTAATGCTGTTCGTCCCAGTGAATGGATCAAACAGGTCCAAGCTCCTCCAGTCCATGTCCAAATGATCAAGCCCACCAGATAACCTGCAGGCAAGTTCAACGGGAAACAGGGTAGTCCCCCAGCGAACTCTCCGATGAGCAAATTAGGAAGAGAAGCAGAGTATATCAGAGAGGATTAGAGATAGAGAACTTAACCTTTTTCTTGTCTACAACATTTGCTTATATCCTTTTGCCATCATTTTGTTGTCCCTTCCGACCTGCTCTCCTTGCCGAAAGCCTATGTTGTAGCTTACCTTGCTCAGGGTAAGGGGGTCCTGTTCCGACGGAGAGATGTTGTCGTAATAAATGCCGTGATGGACTGCATTAATGGTGATGTGTAGTGGCAATAACTTTGCAGATCTTTGTCTGCTGATGTGGCTCGTCCTCCACCCGCCGCATGTCTGAATGCTGTTGGTTCTTGGTGCCATATTGGATTCCAGCTGTTCCGGACTCCATCGGCAGGGTTATGCATTGGGCCCCGAATGATGGGCTTGGGTTATTTATAGTGGTTCATGGCCTTTGTGGGCCTGTCCATGTCAGCAGATATTATTATTTTAGTAAAATATTGACTTTTTAAAAAATATATATTTATATATATATATTGCATATATAATTGTATAATCAAAATTTTAATTGTAACTTCAGACGTAATTTTAAATTTTTTTTTGGCTCATTAAGACTCGTATACAGGTTTGAGTTTGAGTCAAGCCCAAGCCAACTCAACTCAAACTTGGTTTGTTAAATTTTTATTGAGCTCAAGATCGAGATCGAGTTCTAATTCATTAAAATCTTAATAAACAAGTCCAAATATACTAAAACTCGGTTCGACTTGGCTCGTTTACAATCCTATTTATATGGTGAGTTTTGAGTTTGGTAGAAGCCATGGTTGCTGTAGACGTGATTATAGTGGTTCGGTGGTGTAGGGAATTGAGAGGATTCGATTTGCGAAGAGGCATGATTTGCTTATCATGAGTTCTAATTGAAGCTTGATACAGTAGGTTGCTCTTATTTCTTCATGATATTGTTCATAGCTTTAAGATTTGGGCGAATGATTCCTTTATAATTTGATTCATTATTCTTTCAATGGTGTAGCACTTGATAACTATAATGATTCGGGTTTAAACCCGACCATTTTATTGCTTTTCGATCCCAGAACCGTATACTTAACTATTGTTCATCTCTTTCCATCTTAATACTTGTTGAGTTTGGCTATTGGGAGATTTGGTTGTGTTTGAAACAAGTTGGGAAGTTAGTTTTTCAAAGTGTTGTTGCCCAGATTTTGGCTTATTCGATCTAGCGACCGTTCTTGCGATCAAGCAGTCTTCTACAGTTTGTAAAACTACTAAGAGTTTGATATTTGTGCTCAAGAGACTCATCTAGCACTTGAGCGAACTTTTACAGGCCTGAACTACTAGGAGGGGGTCATTGTGCGCTTAAGCAATGGTTTTGGTCGCTTGAGCAGTGTTACGTATTGTGTCTGTTGCTCGAGCGACCATTCCTACGCTCGAGTGGTTTGCACATATATTAGCTCGAGAGACAGCCTTTTTGGATCACTTTTTCATCTCTTTCTCTCTCTAAACATTTCAAAACCCTAGAAATACTCTCTCTCTCTCTCTCTCTATTTAGTTCTTGATTTTTAACCTCAAATACTCTCAATCCGAGAGATTCCTCACCCTAGCTCTTTGGAGTAAAAGATTGAGCACATCAAAGGCTTCGTTTTAATTGGTGAAGTTTGTGTTTTTGGCTCTGTTAAGTTCTACCCATTGTTTCTTTGTGTCTTCTACCTTGAGGTAGGGATTTCTTTGACTATTCTATATGATTTTTAGCTTAGTTATTTTCTATTTGAAAAAGGGTTAGTTATTTGGGAATTTTTGGTAAAACCTAGGGTTTGGTTTGAAATCAAAAGAGGGGTTTTCCAAATTGATTCTTGAAAATGGTTGTGGGAAGATTGTTACGGATGATTTGGGTTGAGATGATGGAAATCTTTTCTTAAAATTGATTTTGTGAGGAAATGGGATTTTACCCTAATTTTGAATATTTGGATATTGTGAAGGAAAATGGAAAATGTAGTTGGGTATTATGAAATTAGAACAAAGTTTATGCTGATAATGATGGTGGAGTTGGATATGTAATATTACTCCCGTTGTAATTGATAACAATTTATCCTTTGATTGGAATTTATCTATGGAATAGAAATATCTATTTTGGCTATCGGTAGAAGATAGTCTTAATTGTTATAGACATTGCATGGGGATTAAGTTGAATTGAAACAAATTGCTCATCCATTATGCATTGTGCATCATTGTACATTGAATGTTGTAAATGTATTTGTTTTTGGAGAAAAATGAGTGAATACCGTGGTTAATCTAGTTAGGGGTGTGGTTGTGGTTTTATTATGTTGGCCTGTGTGTTTTTGGTGAAAGTCTAGAAACTCGCATGGTTAGGTGCCGATCTTTCCGGTTAGTATCGATAAAATTGCTTTGGTAGTGCTTGTATAGCCTATTTGCAGATTCCTAGTGTGTTGTATCTACTACCCTGTTTTCTGTATAAAAGGACTATTTTCGTGAATTGATATATAATCTGGCATGGCATAGTTTTGGGATGGAAAAACGAAAAATGTTTGGAAAATGGCATGCATTATGCATTCATTTTATAATTTTGCTAAGATTCATATACTGTATTAGAGTATCTTTACTAGGCTTTGGCTCACCCTATGTGGAAAACAACTTTCAGGTGCTAATGATATGCCTCCGTGAAGGACATAGCTTGGGTGGACTCGAAGCTTAAGGCTTCCCTTTTTGTTTCTTGATATAAATATTTTGTTCAAGCCTCGGGCTTTACTTGTATTGAGTTTAAACTCATTTTGTTGTAACCAAGTATCGTCTTGGAAAGTTGTAAGGCATTAGGGCATTTCCTTATTTGATTTTATTTTCCTCTATACTTTATGCAATAGATTTAAAACCTAGGATTTATGAATATATATTGCATATGTCATCTTTTGTAATGATCAAAGATAAAGGAATAGAAGATATGAGATTATTGATTTAGTTTAATTTTTTTGTTATGAGTTGGGTTCAATGTCAATTATTTTCGGGGTGTTATAACTTGGTATCAAAGCTACCGAGTTGGAATACTTTGGGATTATGAGATGTGATTTTTACCATTATGGGTTCTTTTGCTAGATGATATTAGGAATGAACTTGGTATGCTATGTGATAACATGCTTATGTGGCTATATGAGTATGGGATTTAATTTCTTAGATA
The DNA here is from genome assembly GCF_055761805.1 of Camellia sinensis. NCBI lineage: Eukaryota > Viridiplantae > Streptophyta > Magnoliopsida > Ericales > Theaceae > Camellia > Camellia sinensis. The sequence goes on from NC_138962.1 coordinate 109,323,868, forward strand.
TTGATCGGGTCTACGAGTTTCTAGATGTCCTGTTAGAAAAACACTTGATTACCGCTATTTCTAACTAGAACTCTGGCAATGTCATAGAACGATCACTATCTAGAAAGGAAATTCGTTTATGTTTATGTGGTCATATGCTTAAGTGGAGTGAATTATTTGTTGTCCATTGCATTAGGACGTGAGTGAATTAGCTTCGACACATTTGTAAATGTGCTAATCTGTTACGTTACCTTTATTAGGATGTCAGGACGTGGACGTGGTGGCGGTAGGCGTGGTAGGCCTAGGCGACAAGAGGTTCCGTTACTGAATGATATTCTGGCACAAGAATGAGGAGTTAGTTAGGCCAACGTGGCCAATCCAGCTAGTTAGCAGGCCATGGGTGCTTTGGCCCAGGAAATGGCTGGTACTTTGCAAGAATCCATGGACATTCTCTGGACTGAGAATCAAGTATAGGCTCATGTTGCTGAAATGGGGCCATCTTTTTTGAAGAGGGAGTTCTTTCGGTCGAATACAGATGAGTTTTTGAAGGATCTGAAGAAGCCACTAAAGGCAAATGAGTGGCTGGAGTAGATGGTGAAGACGTCCAAGATGCTTGGCATCGAGGATGACAACTTGAGAGTGACCTTGGCATCCTTCTAGCTGAAGGGAGATGCGAGTCAGTGGTGGAAGTATGTGTGTGGACGCATTGGGGCAACTTGGTGTGGCTAGTTTTTTGCGCTTCTTGGAAGGGTTTAGTCTCCTCGGTTACGATAGCCCTACAATTTGGACTTCTATGGTTCTAAATCTAATTTTACAAGTACAATGTGAATCAGAAAAATGAATTAGAGTCCAAATCCTACAAATCTTAGAAAGTCCATTAATCATCAGAGATGCCAAAAATGGACTGCATTGCTAGATTTCAGAGTTGCCACCTAAATGTTTTTAAAATTTAGGAAACTTGTGGCTCGTGCCAAATGACACTTGTCCGTCATAACCAAAGTGTCTTGGCTTGGGAACTTAGGTATGAGACAGGAAGGTCATGAATTGAGCACCCCACTCATCCGATCAAAGATCGGCCTCTACTAATCATGCTGTGAATTTTATCAATAATATATGCTCTTGTTCTGATTTTATTATGCTGACTTACTATGTGAGGCACACAAGTATAAACTGTTTTGCTTGCTTTGGAAATAACTTGATTTTATGTGATTTGTTTAAAAAAGTTTTGAGTGCACACAACTAAAAAAGAAATAAATGAGCTCGTACATACATTAGATCAAAATCATCCCTAATGCAAGTAAAATAACCTTCATCCACAGGCATTCATACAGTTATTTCGAGTAAGCACGTAGCCTCATGGTAAGATGCTAAGCATGGCAACAATCACACACATGAATATGCTAAAGCCAAAAAATGCTCACTTAGTACTCTGAGGTAAGCCAAAGAAAAAGAAAGCAATTAGAAAAATGCATGACCTTAACAATGCACATGACTAATGCAACACATACAAGAATGCAACTATTAGGTTCAACTTATTAACATGTCATATGGATTAACTCAAAACATACAGTAACGCATGTATTCAAGTAAGTAGGAAATGATAATGATATTAAAAAATGATGAACCGAACCTTAATGCGTGAAAAAATGGATTCAAAGCATGGCAATGATATGAAACGAAAACATGATAATATATGCAACCACGGTAAGCATGTAAATAAAATAGAGAAAGAAATGAGGATTGGAAGACATACAAATATTACACATTTGCTCTTATACAAGAGGGTCTGAATGTCCTAATCAACTAATTATTACAAACACAAATGGGTAAACTAATTAATTATTACAAGTCCTAATGAAAGCGACTAATTAATTACATATATGGATTAAAGTAACTAATCTAATGGACTTAAATGAGCGGGGAGGAATCGTATGTGCGTAACCGAGAACATCCTCTAGAAACCTTTCTGTTTGCTGCCAGAACCTGCTTTGTTTATAGTCAGAAAATAGTTCTGTTTTGGCCTCAAGATCTGCTTTGTTTTGCTGTAAAAATACCATTGCTGTACAAAATGCTTGTGGCCACTTGCTTGATAATATGGTCGGCCGTACAGAATAATGGCCGGTCGGCTACTGTTTCTGAGGAATGCCTTGCTTCAGCAGAAATGAAACGGAGCAAGACAGAGGATTTTCAAAAGCTGTTCATCCTTCCTGCTCCCTCCTGTCATAGGGATTTCCAAGGAGGGAGTATGTTTGCTTCACAAATCATCAATCATTGCAAATTTGTTGCGTGATGATCTTAGAATTGATAGGACAAGAGTTTCATAAACGCAACAAAAGACAAACAATACCTCATCCCTATCATGGAGTTACTTCAAGAGAGAGGGTAGACTTACCTCATGAATTATCAAACATCACTAAAATAGTATGTGATAACTCTAGAAGGAACTGATTCAGTATAACGTTCGATTGAACCTAACAAATTTTTTTATTATCTTTTTACCTATTTTACTTCGATTTTATTAGCCTTTTTACTTACCTTTCTATTTTCTTTATCTTTTCTCTTTTTTTTGTCCGAAAGTGATGATTAAGTGCACTAAGTCCAAAGCAATAAAGATTAACAAGCATGACTTGACTTGAGAAATGAACTCTTCGAGTTCTTTCTATGGAGGAAATTACAAAGGAGGAATCAAACTCATTTACAAGCAATAATGAATTCAGAGTCAAACCCGAAACAGACGATAATGACTTCAAATCCAAACCCGATAATGAGCTATAAAAAATCCTTCCTTTATGATTTCCACAGATCTAACTAGAAAATTAGTCCCTTAAAAGTAACGCACCGGTGACCGGAGGAGATGTCAAACAAGAGATTGTGCGTAGTATAAGGAAAATGTGATGCTCTGATAATGAACCTCCGAAGAGAGTAAACCATTTAGGACGAGGAACCCCTCCCTTATACCAAGAACAATAACTCTTCATTTGATACAACCTTTGATCGAAAGAGCAAAGAAAGGGGGAAGGTTACAGAGTATGAATGAAAAGTGGATGATTATAATGACATGGATGTATGCATGAAAGCTGTAAAAATGAAAGAAAAGACTTATCAATTCAAACGGATTGGCGGCTATGTCCTAAACACACCAAATCTGGAAGGACTAACAACAACACAACTATAATATTCAAAGCGTAATTTAACACATTAAAAAGCACTCAAACAGCACAAAAACAATGTTGAAAGTCAAGTTTCAGAGTTGGGCAAAAGTGGAATAAAACCAAGGGGTTTCATCTAACCAACAAGCCTAAGGAAGAGTGGCTAACCACTCATCTTTTTGTGGCTTTAAATCACATATTTTAAGCCTCAAAACACTCTGAAAACAGCAAGTAAATAAAAGAGAGAGAGAGAGAGAGAGAGAGAGAGAGAGAGAGAGAGAGAGAGAAGATGGTGAAAGAGTTCAAAAAATTCACCTCTTGAAAGAGAGGATGAGCTTCTTAGTTAACAAACCACAAACTAAGCACTCTTAAGGAATTGAAATTGTGTTCAAGAATCTCAGCAAAAGCCTCAAGTTCAAGCTTGTATGATGTATCTATGGTGTATGTATATTGCAAGAGAGGAGAGAAGTGTGTTGTGTAAGCTATAGGCTCTTGGAGGATTTTTTCTAACCCTAAACCATGAGAGAGGTGCTGTATTTATAGAAAATAGCTTCCCACATCAGAAATATCTGTATCAAAGACAGTTGGCCCAAAACATGTGCATGAGAGCAGGTAGCTGTTGCAAAATATCTGTCTGCTAAACATGGTCGGCCGACCATTAGAGTGTATGGCCGGACCAATGAAAATGGCCTGCCGACCATCTATTGGCCAACAATTGTCTGAGTGGTCAGGCTAGAAAAATAAGGTTTTGGTCAAAATTGGGTGCAAGATTTAGGTTTTAAAGCTCAAAACTGAAACCTTTTGTTGAAGTTTCGAATGATTGCACAGCGTAACATTTCATCATCGAGTGTTTAGAGTGAAGCGCCCAAGTCTTTAGGACGGTCAAAATGGGGTGTCTACACTTGGGAGGGCTTTGTTTACGCCTTCGAGGACAAGTTCTTACCTCTTACTGCTAGGGAAAAGTTGGGGGATTAATTATTGAAACTCAAACAATTAAACACGCTTGTAGTAGAGTTTGAGGCAGATTTTACTAGCCTCTCTAGATTTGCATCAAAGCTTGTGGCGACGGAGGAACGCCGTTGTTTGGAGTTTGAGAAATGACTAAGGATCAGGCTCGTTTTCAAGGTGGTCACGTCTATGATTAGGGATTACAGTTGTATTGTGGAGGTAGCGGCTCACTTAGAGATTATGATTCAGACGGAAGAGGAAATGATGAGGGGTTCCAGGCAGTGGAGTCAGTAGGTTTAGGGGGAGGTACGGGACAACAAGAAGCATAGGGGTTCTACCTTACAGTAGTCCTAAACAACAAAATTTAGATCCAATTTTTATTTACTGAGTTCTAGTTTAGGAAAAGGCAATCAGGGTGAGATCACTTTATTTCAGGATGGGATCACTTGCTTTAAATGTGGCCAGCTAGGCCACAAGTCTCCAGTTTGCCTGCAGAGAGGTAGAGGGAAACAGTTTGCATCGCTAGCGGCAAGTTCTCAGAGCTAGAGTTAGGAGAGAGGGCAGCTGCCTACCTGTTATCAGTGTGGGCAGTCGGGGCACTTGAGGAGGTTTTACCCTCAGACAGGTGGCACACCTAGTGTGTTTGGTTCGAGGGAAACACAAAGCCATTAACCTACTTCATCGGTACAGGCCTTAAGGGCCACTTAAGGAGCCTCTTTGGCTCAGTCAGCTTACTAGTCTTATGATCCAAGGGGTGAGCAGGTGGAACAGAGACCTACCGGGTGTGTGTGTATTGTTACCATGCCGGAATAGTTACCAGCACCCTCTATTTTGAGAGGTAACTTTTTGTTGTTCAATACGATTGCTAATGTGTTAATTGATACTGGTGCATCACATTTCTTTATTTTGTCTACATTCTTATCAATTTTGGGGTTAGATGAGGCTCAGTTAGCATCTTCACTCAGGGTAGAGTCTCTAATTGGCGGTAAGGTTGACTTGGATTGAAGATGTCGTAGTTGTGAGATAGAGGTTGTCAGGCGCCGACTTCCTTTGGCATTTGTATTGTTAGACATGCCGGGGTTTGATGTCATTTTAGGCATGGATTGGTTGTCTTCGTATCGTGCTGTTATTGATTGTTACCGTCAGAGGGTTACGGTGTGCACCTCAAGTGGTGACTGTTTTTATTTTCTAGAGGACCAAGCAGATAGAGTCTTATCGCCAATTTATGACACTCGTGGTAGGGGGGAGCTTAGTTATCTTCTTGCAACACTCTTGGGTAGTGAGAGTGATATGGTTCAAGTTGAATTGCCGAGGATAGTTTGCGAATACCCGAATGTCTTTTCCAAGGATCTTACTAGTTTGCCACCCCACCGGGAGATTGAGTTCTCTATTGATTTAGTGCCTGGCATAGCACTGATTTCTATGGCATCGTATAGGTTTGCACCTGCCGAGCTGTGTGAGTTGAAGACTCAACTCCAAAAGCTGTTAGACAAAGGCTTCATTTGCCCTAGTACATTGCCTTAAAGAGCACCGACTCCCTTTGCTAAGAAGAATGATGGCACTTTACGACTGTGTATTGATTACCAGAAGTTGAACTGGGTAACTGCTAAGAACAAGTATCTACTACCTTGTATATATGATTTGTTTGACCAGTTGAAGAGATCTTGTTCCTTTTCCAAGATTGATTTGAGATTGGGTTACCACTAGTTGAGGATAAGGAGGAGGATATCCAGAAAACGGCATTCCGTACATGGTATGGCCATTATGAGTTCTTAGTGATGCCTTTTGAGCTAACCAATGCACCAGCTTCATTTGTGGATTTGGTGAACCAAATCTTTTGTGAGTTCTTAGACTATTTTGTGCTTGTCTTTGTTGACGACATTTTAATCTGCTCACCCTCCGATGAGGAACACGAAGAACATTTGTGAGTTGTACGTGAGTTGCTTAGAGCCCACTGTCTATATGCTAAGTTTAGGAAGTGCGAATTTTGGTTAAAAAAGGTTAAGTTCTTAGGCCATGTGGTATCCAGGAAAGGAGTGATCATAGACTCTTCTAAGATAGAGGCAGTGCAAGAATGAAAATAACCTAAGAATGCCTTTGAAAATATCTACGGTCTCAGGCTCACATATACTACAGACTGGCTTCAAGCCCATATGTAATACAGACCGGCCTTAAGTTCATGCAGAATGCAAAATGGCCTTAGGCCCAACATACTATGCAGAGCGGCCTCAGGCCCAACAGATTATACAGAACGGCCTCTGGCCTAGCAGATTATACAGAACGGCCTCTGGCCTAACCGATTATACAGAACGGCCTCTGGCCTAACAGATTATATAGAGCGACTTTAAGCCCAGATGTAATACAGATTGGCTGTAAGCCCAGATGTAACACAGATTGGCTGCAAGCCCAGATGTGATACAGATTGGCTATAAGCCCAAATATAAACAGATCGGCCATAAGCCCAGATATAAACAGATTGGCAGTAAGCCCAAATGTGATACAGATTGACTGTAAGCCCAGATATAAACAGATTGGCCTCGGGCCCATATATCAACAGATTGGCCTCTAGCCCACACATTTCAACAGATTGGCCTCTGGCCCACAGATATCAACAAAATAGAATAATCCTCAGAATCATAAGAATACCATTATACAATAGTGCACGTACATTCTCCCATAGTTTATTACGAGTCGACATAGTTGTCTTGCGAATATCAGAACATTAATAATAACTATTAACAGAAGGCAAATGTATCACTGCATTGATAGGGACAGAATAATTCACATCATAACGGCCTCGGGCCCCCATCTATTACTAGGGACAGAACGACTTTAGGTCCACATCAATGTCATTAATGAAATCAAAGCCCAATATCGATTAAGCTAATCAACGCACAACATCAATGGGATAAGCCATTCCCAATTAATAATGCTTAAATCCTAATTACAGGAAGTAAGTAAAACATGTCATTACACTACTATTACTCACAGTGATAGGTTTCTGGTAGCAGTGGGACGATGTCCTTGCCTTGACCTGTAAACACATTGCACATAGTAGATTATGAGAATAAAATCAATCTCATTCTTATTCTTTAATCAATAGCCATGGTGGTTCTAAACTCATTAATCTTCCATAGGTTATACTCTATTCCCTAGAAAATAGGAGGAATCGATAGGAAAATGGTTCAGACGAAGAAACGGTACAAAACTGGTTGACAGAAAGTGAACAGTCGTCACTAATTTGAGCATAACTATTTATGTATTTATAATTTAGGAGTGAGACCACCACCATTGGAAACTAGACTTTCAGGGCTTGATTTTAGGCTCAAGAATCACTCAAAACGGAGTCCGGAGGTAAACGATATGCTTATTTAAAGTTGACTGAACAGAGCTGTCTCCCTGCACGTGCGGGAAACAGGGCTGCACGTGCGGGAATGGGGCTGCACGTGCAGGAGAATGCGCTTTTTAGTAGATTCAATTTTGGTTTTGGCACTGTACCGCCGCACGTGCAGGAAGACCCGTCGTACGTGCGGCTCTGGGCAGTTTTGAGTCCGAAAATGGCTCTTTTTGCTCCAACACTTGGTTTTTTCCATTTTTAAACTTGGTTTCTGATATAAATCACTTAAACACATGTAAAATTGCCCCATGACTTGATAAATTAAAATCAACCAAATGTAATTTCATTTCAAACAAATCAATCTTTGCCTCCAAGTTCAAGATTCATGCTTAATCTATCACGATCTTCAAGGTTCTTAGAACATAACCCATAACCCACAAATTCACTCAATTCTTGCTTGATTTTATTCTTTGAACAATTCTAAAGTGCATTTCATATGGTATTCATAAGATTGAGCCCCAATCATAAACAAAACCATAGAACCCAAGGTCTCATTCTTTAAATTGAATTCAATTAAGTACATACTTAGAACCCTAACTCAAATGGTCTCAAATCTTTCCATATCATCATGATTTCATGAAATTGATGTCTAAAACACAAGGTTTCTAGATAAATTATCATACCTTTGTTCAATCTTTGTCTTCCTCTTAATTCTCCTCCATTTCCTCATGCCTCCATGGTTGATCTCCCTTCTCTTTCTTCAATTCCCTTCAATCATCTTCAAACCCCCATGATTGTTGAGCTTTCCATCAAGAATCTTGGTCTCTCTTCTCTCTTTCTCTCTCACGGTTCTCTCTCCCTTAGATATTTTGTTTTTTGACCTCAAAAGGATGAGTTCCCAACTCATATGGCATGCCTCTATATATATAAATGTATCATACACACAAGCTCAACACAAGGGAGAGCCAAACGTGGCCTTATGAATCGTACGAAATCAAATTTCAATTAAACCTTCCAGATGACTCTAAAAATTACGCTGATCATAAATATGCCCTCTATTTTGGTTTCTAAAGCCTCTAAGGCCTTCAATTTGCAGTATAAAGTTAACCATCCAAACATGCATTAACGAATCAGACAAATCAGATTTCCAATTAATTTTTCCCAAGTAGTTCTAAAAATTCCCATTAATATACCCAAGTACCCAATTTTGATTTCTGAACCCGTAAGGGTCGGTAATTTCAATTTTAAAGCTGTGACTCAACAGATAATTCCTCAATTTGAACAGATATCATTAAATTAAAATGCATCAACCCATAAGGACATAAAAGTAATTTCGGATACGGATTTTGGGGTCATTACATTAACTCACCTTATTCTCTTCTCCATTATACTTTTTTCCCAAACACACAATATTATTGCATTTGAAGATTTAGGGTTTAAAAATATTGAAATCAATTAGTTTTGAAAATTTGCACGCCATAGATGACATTCAGATTTTTGGTTTAAAACTATGTAGAAATGAAATGTCAGTTTATTATTTACAATGACTTTTTGATATTTTTGTTTATCTTATTCGTATAGTCACTGGGAAAATAATTTTATTCGTCACATTTTCGGATAATCAGAGTTTAACGTAAGGTTGACCAAATATTCAATGTTCATACATAAAAAATTTAACATTTTAGGTTTGTTCGGTTAAAAAAAAAAAATTAAACTTTTATTTCTGGTTTTGATATAAATATTTGAACATATTAAATATGTTCCATTCTGTATTCATGATAAAGACTAAAAAAATTATTGTTTAATTTTTTTTTTTAAAACTTATTATGTTGTTCAGCATATAAAGTATGAATTTATTAATTTTGTTCAATATAAATATTTTGAACATATTCAATTTATTCAATTTTAATTTTTTGTACAATAATATTATGTTTAAGACAACCAATGTCGAGCAAAACTGAAAATAAAAGTTGCTATGGAAGTTGAATTGGTAACCAAATCAAACGCAGATAGGAAAAACATATCAAGGTGTGAATCGCAGATCTTCAGATATCTTCAACGCTGACGATACACTTACGAGACGACGATGATGACGACGACGAAAATAAAGATCTTCAACGACGACAACGCACCTATAGCGACTCTGGTTTGGACCCAACATTTTATTATGTTCCGGACTCGGGTTTCATGGTTCAATGTTGATGTTCATCTCTATTATTATGTTGTTCAGCATATAAAGTATGAATTTATTAATTTTGTTCAATATAAATATTTTGAACATATTCAATTTATTCAATTTTAACTTTTTGTACAATAATATTATGTTTAAGACAACCGATGTCGAGCAAAACTGAAAATAAAAGTTGCTATGGAAGTTGAATTGGTAACCAAATCAAACGCAGATAGGAAAAACATATCAAGGTGTGAATCGCAGATCTTCAGATATCTTCAATGCTGACGATACACTTACGAGACGACGATGATGACGACGACGAAAATAAAGATCTTCAACGACGACAACGCACCTATAGCGACTCTGGTTTAGACCCAACATTTTATTATGTTCCGGACTCGGGTTTCATTGTTCAATGTTGATGTTCATCTCTTTTTTCCCCTTGTTGTTCCTTGGATTGATCATTTGGATTGTAGTTGTGTGTTTGGAATAGGTTGGTTGCTTGTATTTCCAAACATTTGTTGTCCAGATTTTTGCTCCTCTACTCGAGTGGCCATTATTGCGCTCGAGTGGGCTTTGCAATTTTTCTCCTTCGCTTGAGCCGGATTTGCAAACTCTCGGTATTTTTGCAAACCTGCAAATGTTGGAAGAGTGTATTCTACGCTCGAGTGTCACTTCTCACGCTCGAGCGGAACATTGTGTCTGACACTCGAGTGTCACTGTCCACGCTCGGGCGGACTGGATGTATAACAGATCGTGAGGATGACCTTTTTTATCACTTTTTTATTCTTTTCTCTCTCTAAAACTTTCCGAAAACCTAGATCTCAAGTCTCTCTCTCTAAAACCCATATTGTCTTTACTATTTCACCTAGATCTATTGAGGTTTTCATCCTAGTGCCTATGAGAAAAAGGTGGAGCATCTCTAGAGCTCCATTTTGATACGACTAGAAGTTGGGTTTGAACATCTTTGGAGTTTCATCCTTGCCTTGCTCATCTTCTCTCTTTGAGGTAAGAATTTTCTACACTTTCATATGGTTTTTAGCTTAGTTATTTGTTATTCTGTAACAATGCTGGGCTTTGGGTGTATTATGGACAAACCTAGGGTTTGGGTTGTAAAAAAATCAAAAGAGGGGTTTCTAAGTGTATGTTGTGAGAATGGTCATGAGGTTAAATATAAGTTGTTGTGGTTACAAAATAGTTGATTTTGGCTTTGGGTTTCTATTTGGGGAAAAGAGGAGTCAGCCCTAAGATGATTTTAATATTTATTTTGTATAAATAAATGAAATTGGTGTTGTAAATATGAAATTGGACGAATATTGAAATAGATAGTGGAGTTGGGTATGTAATACCTCTCACCTTTTGAAATTTTGAATAAATTTTCAGTCTTGAGATTGAATATCTGTTTAGAAATAACTGTATTGGGCTATCGGTGGAGGATAGCTATGATTGTTGTAGAAATTGCATGAGGATTAGGTGAATTAAAACTAAGTTATTGTTGGTTGTCATTAAATATGACTATATTTTAAATACATTGTATATGTATGATGTTTAGGAGGAGAAAGAGGATGTACTCCATTGTGTGGGAGAACAAAGGGGATGTACTTCATTGCTTGAGAGAAGATAGAGGATGGACTCCATTGAAAATTAAGTTGGCCGGAGTGTCCAAGGTGAGAATCCCAAAATTGTGTGTATAAAGGGGTGCCGATCCCACGGACGAAATTTTCGTAAAATGGTAGATTAAAGTGTTTATGTGGTAATTATGCTGGTTTAGATAACCACTGAGTTGTATTCTCAGTTGGGTTGTAGAAAGATGATGAAATTTGACTCATGAATTGAAATGAATTGAAGGAAAATGTAATGAGATATGAACTTGGCACTCTATGATTATATAAAAATGTGAATGTTTGTCACAAGCATTGTATATGCACATTGTACTTATATCTTTGTTAAATCTCATATACTGTGTTACATTATTCCTACTAGGCGTTGGCTCACCCTATTTGGGAAAAACCATTTTTAGGTGTTGGAGACATGCCTCCGCCAAGGCAATAGTTCGGAGGGGCATTTGGGAGCAAGAGCTTTTTTCTTTTATTGTATTCTTTTTGTATAGCCAAGGGCTTTAACTGTATTGAGCTAGGTTCACTGTTGTTGTAACCAAGCAATGACTTGGAAAAATGTAACCCAATAGGGCATATGATTATCTGTTTAGTTTTCTGTTCTTTAACACATGCTGTAGATTCAGAATGAACATTTGTGAATATACATCGCATGTGTTATCTTTTGTATACGGATTCTGATGAATGAAAGTATCTTATTTCTATTATTCTTTTGCTTATGAGTTGGTTGTATTGTATTATTTTGCGAGCTCTACAACTTGTATCAGAGCATACTGGGTTTAAATAGTTTGGGAACGTGGGAAGTGGTTATTACCATAATGGGTTTGTCTCGCTTAGTTGAGGCGTTAATGTATATTGTATGCTTATATCCTGACATGCTTATGTGGTTATATGGGTATGAGATTTAATTTCTAGGATGTTCATTGAGTCTATGGGTTTCTAGGAGTTATATTGGAAAGGCACCTGATCATCGCCGTTTCTAATTGGAACTCTAGCAACGCCGCGCGACGATCACTATCTGGAAATGAAATCCGTATGTGTTTATGTGACTTTGTGATTATATGGAGTGAATTACTGTTGTCCAATGTATTAGGGTATGAGTGAGTTAGCTTCGGCACATTTGTGAATGTGCTAATCTTTTATGTTATCTTCATCAAGATGTCAGGACGTGGTGGTGGTAGGCGTAGTAGGCCTAGAAGGCACGAGATGCCCATACTGGATGATATTCCGGTACAAGAGGAGGGAGTTGGTCAGGCCAATGTGGTCGAACCGGTGGGTCAACAGGCCATGGGCGCCTTAGCCTGCGGAATGGTCGGACCATTACGGGAATCTATGGACATTCTCAAAGCTGAGAATCAAGTCCAAGCCCAGGTTGCCGAGGCAGGGCCATCTTTTCTGAAGAGAAAGTTCTTCCAGTTAAATCCGGATGAGTTTTTGCACGATCCCAAGGAGCCACTGAAGGCAGATGAGTGGCTAGAGCAGATAATGAAGACGTTTGAGATGGTTGGCATCGAGGACAACCCATTAAGGGTGACCTTGGCGTCTTTCCAATTGAAGGGGGATGCGGGTCAGGGGTGAAAGTATGCACGTAGGGGCATTGGGGTGACTTGGGAGGCTTTTTTCAGCGCCTTCTAGGACAAGTTTCTACTTTCCATGACTAGGCAGAAGTTGATAGATCAATTCTCTAAATTGGTACAGTTGAACACACCAGTGACTAAGTTTGAGACCACATTCACTATCCTTTCTAGGTTTGCACCTGAGTTTGTGGCGACCGAGGAATGCCATTGTTTGGAGTTTGAGAAGAGATTGAGGACCGGGCTTATGCTCAGAGTGGTTGGATCCATAATTAGAGACTATGGGTGCCTTGTGGAGGTGGCGACCCATCTTGAGACTATTATGCAAGCAGAGGAAGAGAGGATAAGGGGCTCCAGGAGGAGTTAGGATAACTAAGGAGATAGTAAGAAGCAGAGGGGTTCTAATCCCCAGCAGTCTCAGGGAGCTCAGTCGAGGTCTACCTTTCCAGTACTGGGTTCGGGTTATGGAAGAGGTAGTCAGGGAGATTTCACTTGTTTCAAGTGTGGTCAGTTGGGCCACAAGTCTCCAGCTTGCCCGCAGAGGGGAGGAGGGCAATGGTCTACATTGTCTTCGGCTCATTCTTAGGGCCAGAGTCAAGGGAGAGGGCAGCTGCTCACTTGTTATCCATGTGGGCAAGCGGGGTACATGAAGAGATTTTGCCCTCAGTTAGGTGGCACGTCTGGAGCATCTAGTTTGAGGCAGACATAGAGTCACTAGCCAACGCAGTCAGCACAGGCCTCGAGGGCCAATCATGAAGCCTCTTCGGTTCAGTCACTGCATTAGGCTTATGCTCCAAGGGGTGGGCAAGTTGAGCAGAGACCTACAAGGCGTATGTATGCTGTTACAGCGCTAGATCCTGTACCTGCTCCTTCTGTAGTGAGAGGTACCTTCTTGTTTTACAATTCAGTTGCTAATGTATTGATTGATACGGGTGCATCCTATTCTTTTATCTCGTCTGCATTTGCATCGATTTTGGGGTTAGAGTTGGCTCAGTTAGCTTCTTTTATCTATGTAGAGTCACGTACCGGTGGTAAGGTTATTTTGAAACAAAGGTGTTGGGGTTGTGACATTGAGGTTGCCGGTCGCCGGTTACCTTTTGCATTTGTATTGCTTAATATGTCTAGTTTTGATATTTTATTGGGTATGGACTGGCTATCGTCATATCTGACTGTTATAGATTGCTACCATCAGAGGGTTACTGTATGTATGCTGAGCGGTGATTGCTTTTATTTCTTCGGGGACCGAGTGGATAGAGTCTTATCACCGGTATATGATCTGCGTGGGCGAGGTGAACTTAGTTGCCTTCTTGCTAGCTTCTTGAGTAGTGAGTGTGATGAAATCTGGGTGGAGTTGCCAAGGGTAGTTTGTGAATACCCCGATATCTTTTCTGAGGATCTTACTAGTTTACCACCTCACCGAGAGATTGAGTTCTATATTGATTTAGTGCCTGACACAGCACCGATTTCTATGGTACCATATAGATTTGCACTTGCTGAATTGAGTAAGTTGAAGATTGAACTCCAAGAATTGTTAGATGAGGGTTTCATCCCCCCTAGTACGTCACCATGAGGATCACTGGCTCTCTTTGCTAAAAAGAAAGATGGAGCGTTGTGACTTTGCATCGATTACCGGAAGTTAAACAGGGTAACTGTTAAGAACAAGTACCCAATGCCTCGTATAGATGATCTATTTGATTAGTTGAAGGGGTCTTGTTGTTTCTCTAAGATAAACCTGAGATCGGGTTATCATCAGTTGAGGGTAAGGGAGGATGATATCCCAAAGATGGTATTCTGTACGCGGTATGGCCATTACGAGTTTCTAGTGATGCCTTTTGGGCTAACCAATGCTCCAGCTGTGTTTATGGATTTGATGAACTAGATCTTCCATGAGTTCCTAGACCGTTTTGTGGTCGTCTTTGAGGACGACATCTTGATTTACTCACCCTCTGAGGAGAAGCACGAGGAACACTTATGAGTAGTACTTGAGTTGCTTAGAACCCACAAGCTGTATGTTAAGTTTGGGAAGTGTGAGTTCTGGCTGAGGGAAGTTAAATTATTAGGCCATATGGTATCTGGGAAATGGGTGACTGTAGATTCATCCAAAATAGAGGCAGTGCAAGATTGGGAACAACCTAAGAATATTTTTGAAATTCGTAGTTTCTTGGGGTTGGTCGGGTATTACTGTCGGTTTGTGAAGGATTTTTCTAAGCTAGCCTCACCATTGACTAGACTGACAAGGAAGGGAGCGAAGTTTGTTTGGAGTGAGACTTGTGAGAAGTCATTTCATGAGCTTAAGGTTAGACTTACTACTGCTCCAGTCTTGATTATTCCGGAGACGGGTTTGAGCTATTCAGTATATTGTGATGCCTCATGGGATGGTTTGGGTTGTGTTTTGATGCAAGAGGGAAACGTAGTAGCTTATGGCTCGCGACAGTTGAAAACACATGAGAGGAACTACCCTACTAATGACCTAGAGTTAGTGGCAGTGATCTTTGCCTTGAAGATTTGGAGGCATTATCTGTATGGTGAAAAGTTTGAGGTATTTTCTGATTATAAGAGTCTAAAATATCTATTTACACAGAAAGACTTAAATTTGAGACAGAGGAGGTGAATGGAGTTCATTGAGGATTATGATTTTGAGTTGTATTATCATCCGGGAAAGGCCAATGTTGTGGTTGATGCCTTGAGTGGGAAATCCATTGGTAGTATAGCTTGTATTGCCATTCAAGAATGGGAAATGTTAGGTACTATTGGGGAGTTCAACTTGCAGCTTGGCGAGTCTGTCGAGTCTGCAGCTTTATTTTCGGTAATTGTACAACCCACACTTGTGAACCGAGTGTTAGAGGCGCAGAAGGGTGATCTTGAGGTAGAAACCCTCTTGGAGAAGATCTCCAGTGGGAAAGTGGAGAAGGGTTTGAACATGTATCATAACCTGAATGTGAGATACCATGACTGTTTGTTCGCACCAGAGTCTTACCGAGAGAAAGTACTCTGTGAGTTTCACCATGCACGCCTTGCGGTGCATTCGAGAGGCATAAAGATGTATCATGACCTTAGTTGTCAGTTTTGGTGGAGAGGTATGAAGAAGGATGTAGTCGTGTTTGTATCGAAGTGCCTTACTTGTCAGCAAGTGAAGGCCAAGCATTAGAGGCCAGCAGGTTTGTTACAACCCTTGCCTATAGCCGAGTGAAAATGGGAGCATGTCACAATGGATTTTGTTATGGGCCTTCCGAGGACTCAACGGGGTAGTGATGCCATTTGGGTAGTAGTTGACTGGTTAACCAAGTCGGTACACTTTATATCTATACGTGTAAGCAATTCAGTAGACTATCTTCCTGACCTTTATATTAGGGACATAGTGTGGTTGCACAGGGTCTCTGTGACGATTGTTTCGGATAGAGATCCATATTTTACAGCTCGGTTGCGGCAGAGCTTACAGAGTGCCTTAGGCACTAAACTGACTTTTAGCGCCATGTATCACCCTCAGACGGACGGGTAGTCTGAGCGTACCATTCAGATCCTTGAGGATATGCTTTGAGGTTATGTCCTAGATTTTAAAGGGTCGTGGGAGAGGCATCTGCCCTTAGTGGAGTTTGCCTATAATAACAGCTTCCAATCGAGTATTGGCATGGCACTGTTTAAGGCCTTGTATAGCAGACCATGTAGATCCGTGGTGTGTTGGGCCGAGATGGGTGATGCACCTTTGTTGGGTCCAGAGCTGGTTCGGGAAACGACGGAGAAGGTGTCACTTATTCATAGGCGGTTAGTTACGGCTTAGAGTCCCCCCAAAAAAGTTATGTCGATCGTAGGAGGAGACCCTTGTCTTTTGAGGTGGGAGAGCATGTCTTTTTGAAAATATCACCTAGAAGCGGTTTGATGAGATTTTGGAAGAGTGAAAAGTTGTTTCCTCAATTTATTGGGCCTTTTAAGATCCTTAAGTGAATTGGAGAGATTGCTTATCGTTTGGCATTACCGTCATAGCCTTCTGGCGTTCATGATGTGTTTCATATTAGTATGGTTCAGAAGTATGAGCTAAATCCATCGCACGTGTTGGATTGGACCGGCTTAAAGGTAGATGCGAATGCCTCATATGAGGAGAGACCGATGAGAGTCTTGGATACCCGTGATCAAGTTTTACGAGGCAAGACAATTCCTTTGATTAAGGTATTGTGGAAACACCATGGAGTTAAGGAAGCAACTTGGGAACGTGAATTGGAAGTCCGAGAGAAATATCCGAACTTATTTGTTGGTGTTTGATTATATGTTGAGATTTTGATTATGCTAATGAAATGTAAAAGCATTGTATATGTTTTAAAACACAGGAACATTGTATATGTTATGGGGTACTTGGAAATAAGGATTCAATATAAGCATTGCATACTTTTGGAAACATTGTACATGTTGCGTTTATTTTGAACATTGTAAATGTTTTGGGAAATTGTAAGTTGCACATTCAATATGGGACTTGTATATCGAGTTAATGAAAATGGATGATCAGAGAGTGGGTCATGGTGTTGAACTTGTTAGATTAACGTTGTTGTGAATGGTATAATAATGATTTTGAAGTTGATATGAAATTTCGGGGACGAAATTCCTTAAGGGGGGAGGTTATAGCAACTCCGGTTTTGACCTGACATTTTATTATGTTCCGGACTTAGGTTTCATGGTTTGATGTTGTTGTTCTTCTCTTTTTTCCCTTTCTTGTTCCTTGGATTGATCATTTGGATTGTAGTTGTATGTTTGGAATTGGTTGGTTGCTCGTATTTCCAAACCTTTGTTGCTCAGATTTTTGCTCCTCTGCTTGAGCGGCCATTATTGCGCTCAAGCGGGCTTTGTAACTTTTCTTCTCTGCTCGAGCTGCCATTCTTGCGTTTGAACGGAATTTGCGAACTCTTAGTATTTTTGCAGACTTGCAAATGCTGGAAAAGTGTATTCTACGCTCGAGTGTCACTTCTCACGCTCGAGTGGAACATTGTGTTTGACGCTCGAGCGTCACTTTCCACACTCAAGCAGACTGTTTGTATAACAGATCATGAGGATGACTTTTTTCATCACTTTTTCATGCCTTTCTCTGTAAAACTTTCCAAAAAGCTAGATCTTGAGTCTCTCTCTCTAAAACCCATCTTTTGTCTACTATTTCACCTAGATTGATTGAGATTTTCACCCTATTGCCTTTGAGAAAAGGTGGAGCATCTCTAGAGCTCCGTTTTGATCCGAATAGAAGTTGGGTTTGAACATCTTTGGAGTTTCATCCTTGCCTTGCTCATCTTCTCTCTTTGAGGTATGGATTTTCTACACTTTCATATGGGTTTTAGCTTAGTTATTGGTCGTCGTGTAACAATGATGGGCTTTGGGTGTATTATGGACAAACCTAGGGTTTGGGTTGTAAAAAAATCAAAAGAGGGGTTTCTAAGTGTAAGTTATGGTATAGTTACAAAATAGTTGATTTTGGCTTTGGGTTGATATTTGGGAAAAAGAGGAGTTGGCCCTAAAATGATTTGAATATTTATTTTGTATAAATAAATGAAATTGGTGTTGTAAATATGAAATTGGATGAATATTGAAATAGTTGGTGGAGTTGGGTATGTAATACCTCTCACCTTTGGAAATTTTGAATAAATTATCTGTCTTGAGATTGAATATTTGTTTAGAAATAACTGTATTGGGCTATCGGTGGAGGATAACTATGATTGTTGTAGAAATTGCATGAGGATTAGGTGAATTAAAATTAAGTTATTGTTGGTTGTCATTGAATATGGCCATGTTTTAAATACATTGTATATGTATGATGTTTTGGAGGAGAAAGAGAATGCAGTCCATTGTGTGGAAGAAGAAAGGGGATGCACTCCATTGCTTGGAACGAGATAGAGGATGGACTCTATTGAAAATTAAGTTGGCCGAAGTGTCCATGATGAAAGTCCCAAAATTGTGTGTATACATAGGTGCCGATCCCGCGGACGAAATTTTCGTAAAATGGCAAATTGAAGTGTTTATGTGGTAATTATGTTGATTTAAATAACCACTGAGTTGTAGTCTCAGTTGTAGAAAATGATGAAATTGACTCATGAATTGAAATGAATATAAGAAAAATGTAATGAGATATGAACTTGGCACTCTATGATTATATAAAAAGGTGAATGTTTGTCATAACCATTGTATATGGACATTGTACTTATATCTTTGTTAAATCTCATATACTATGTTCAATTATTCCTGCTGGGCATTGGCTCACCCTATTTGGGAAAATAATTTTTAGGTGTTGGAGACATGTCTCCGCTAAGGCAATAGTTCGGAGGGGCATTTGGGAGCAAGAGCTTCTTTCTTTTGTTGTATTCTTTTTGCGTAGCCAAGGGCTTTAACTGTATTTAGCTAGGATCACTTTTGTTGTAACCAAGCAATGACTTGGAAAGATATAAGCCAATAGAGCATATGATTATTTGTTTGGGTTTCTATTCTTTAATCATTACAACATATACTGTAGATTCAGAATGAACATTTGTGAACGTACATTGCATGTGTTATCTTTTGTATACCGACTCTAATGAATAAAAGTATCTTATTTCTATTATTCTTTCGTTTATGAGTTAGTTGTATTGTATTATTTTGGGTCATTACAGCACCTACCAAATGAAACCCTCTACCGACAATGGAGGTCTTCAACACCAATGATGGTGATCTCTAGTATTTGTGAGATGTGTAGGTATGGTGTGTACACAAGCAAGTGATATGCTGCCTAAGGGTTATCAACAGAAAACTAAGGTGTAAACTAAAAATTATTATGTGTTGGAACTAAGTAATGGTTTGCATGGAGAGGATTAACAGTGTGTAAATAGAGTTTTCCTAATACTCTTTTAACTATTAACAATAACTTTGCTTTTGCATTTATGACCATGTACATGTCAATCCTTGAATTTTAAAAATCCCACAAATGCCTCTTTTCTTTTTCTTTTTTTTTCCCTTTCTTTCATTCTTTTTTATTTTATTTTATTTTAAAGATGGTACACATATGTAAAAGTGACACATTTTTATAGTTATGAGTTAATAAAAGATGAGATAAGATGATATTCGGTAGAAGTTAAGGAGATTTTGGCATAATTAACTCAATTTTTGTGATGTCCCAAGTTGTTTTTAAAGACAAATTGAATATTTTAATTCAAAACTTCTATCTCTTTTCAATATCCTTGCTACATTTAAGCTTGATGAGTCTCATGTTGTTATCTATTCCTTCCCTCGTTGTTGTCCGTGTACATCCTAGTGTGTTCCGAGGTATTGTTTTGCATTTGTGGGTGTTGGAGTGAGTCCGGGAATAGTGGGAGTGCATTAAGGTTACTACTGTCTCACTTCTGAGTTGTTATCTATTGAAGCTTTGATTGTAGTGTCTTCATTAATATTGGAGAGCTCATCAAGGGCTACGTTGTGAATGTTGGAGATCAAGTTTCGACATCTTCAGTTTTGGAGCTTTTCTCATCTTTCTTTCCATAAACTTAACGTAGGGAGATTCATTGAGTTATATATATGATTCTAGCATGTTCTCTTCATTTTGCAATGATTTTGAGTAGAGGGTTTGAGATTTTGAGATGTGAGACTTGGAAATCTTGAAACATGATTTTCTTATGTTAAAGTTCACATTAAATGGTTTTATGAACTTGCAAATCTCTTGAATGTACATGGAAAAAAATATCCTTGAAAATGAGAAAGACCCTCTTTGAAAATGAAACCCTAGAATTGAGAGATTGGGAAAAAGTGGAAATTGTGAAGAGATTTGTGAAATTGATAAAAATTCTTTAAGAAAGTGATGAATTTTCCTTGTGATTGGATTGATTGAGATATCAATGGGATGAATAAATATTGTTGTGGAGGAGTTTAAATAGCATGAAAGTGTATATGTGTAAAAAACCTGATCCGTAATTAGCTACTAATCCGTAATTAGAGATGCTAATAAGGGGATTAAAATAAATTATGTGTTTATTGTGTATTTTGTGTGTTATTTGGCTTTCTACCTGTTACTCGTAGTAATATTTGTTGTGAAAGTTGCTTTGATATGAAAATTGAAAGCCTTTTCGGCGTCCGAAACCGAAATTGATTACATGGATGTGTTATTTAGAATATTTAGAACACTATGGCAATTTTTTTTTTATTTATTAAAAACTGATTCAGTCTGATTCATTCAGTTGCGTTTGGCAAGCCATATGCTCTAATTAATGTATTATGGCATCATAACTATATATTCAACATATTGAGCTCACTTGAGCTCATTTCTCTCATTCTTTGAGCGCAAATTCTGAAGATTCAAATGAGAGAGAGAGAGAGAGAGAGAGAGAGTGTGTGTGTGTGTGTGTGTGTGTGTGTGTGCAATTCTAGAGAGAGAAAGGGAGAGATTGAAGAGGAATTGAAGGTTTTGTGTTGAGTTCATCAAGATTGTGTAACGACAAGAATTTGAAGACTCTAGGTAAGAATGCAATCTCTAAATTGTGAGTCTAAGTCATCTAGCATGAGATTTCATCAAGATTATGAGTTTTAACGTATGTATTGAGCTCAGAATGAAGATTTGAGTTGCAATTCATGCATGCATGCATATATAAGTAGTAAATCATCATTTTGATCAAAAGCTTTGTCATTCATGGTGAGTTTAGGCAATGGAATTAACATGCATGCATATTAGATCAAGTTTTGTAAGTAAATTCCATGTTTGATGAGTTTTGGAAAGAAATTTACATGCATGTTGGGTTTTGCCATATCAAGTTTAATTTTGATCCATCATGTAGAAATTATGGATAATTGGCTCATGCATGTCTGAATCATCACTTATTACCTTTTAAATCATGTTTTGAGATAGAGTTTTGTATATATGTGGAAGTCTTGAAGCTCTATTTTTCTATGAATATGGACTTTGAGGAAAAGAGTTTATGAAACATACATGCATGAGAGTTTTGAACTCAATTTTAGCTAAATCCATGAGTTTTGAGCTAAAGGTTTGTAAATGATCATATATTTGTGTTTTAGAAAAGTTTTCCAAGTGTTTTGAACAAGCCATACACGAGTTTGCCTTTAAATTTGCATTTGGAAGCTCAAAACTCTATTTTTGAAAACCTAGAATTTCGCAGTCTGCTTGAGCGAGAAAGCCTGCGCTCGAGCGGAGAATACGAGCTCTCAGCATTTTTGCAGACATGAGCGCTCCGCTCGAGTGACCAAAGTCGCGCTCGAGCGAACCCTTTGTATTTTGTTGAACCGCTCGTGCGTGGGAGTTGTGGCTCGAGCGTAGATTGAGACCAACTAGTACTTTTTCCCTAGTTTGCAGACCGTTCGAGCGAAGGAAGTCGAGCTCGAGCGACCCCTCACATGTTTGCTTGTTCGCTCGAGCGAGGAAATCTACACTTGAGCGGGGACCTTGTTTTTAGAAATTTTACCAAGTGTTTCAACTCATATTTTGGCATACTCATTGCATCTTAGGCATTCGTAAGCCTTAATTAAGCCATAGTGATGAAGTTGTGGAATAGAAACACACTAAGAAAGGAATGTACTGAGTTAAGAGATTACAAGAGTGTGTTTTGAACAATGTGTTAAGCAAGAAACCTATGTAATGAGAACTAAGCCGTGATGGCCAAGTACATGTGTAATGATACGATATGTTTGTGTTATGTACTTTGTGGTTGTAGGTCAAGACTTGAAGATTGATTGACCGTTTACGAGAACCACTATGAGTAACGTTATTGTAAAGATATGTTGATATGAATTATGTTCCAAATGAGATATGATAAGTTATGATTTCTGAAATGATATCATTTGCGTGAGCGAATGTCCTACGTTTGAAATCTATTATGACATCCATAGATAGTCCCAAGTCATGGGGGGACGGCATGGTAATGTGGGTCCATGACATATATGTGTTTACGAGATCTCGTTAGCCATTTCATTGTGGTGATATGTGTTTAATTGGTATCCGAAACCGATTATTCTAGTCGGAAGATGATATGCGATGTGTTCTATGGGATGTATCATTATTATGTTCAGATATGGAAATGATTATGTTGCAATCTGTTTTATGATTATGATATATTCGAAATTCGTTCACTAACTCCTTTATCTTAATGTTATTCACTGGGCTATAGCTCACTGTGTGTATTTATATATGTATAGGTGGGCATTTTGGAGATCGCGCCTAAAGGCTTTTGTTTGGATCTGCATTCTGTTGTCAGCCAACCATTGCGCCTCACGTGGAGGTTCTGGATGTGTCATATGTTATGAGTTCCGGTTACTTATGTATACATGACTTGTTTGTTTTGTTGGCTATACTTAAGATACTTTAATGTGTGTGGGTATAATGCAACGTTGACTTTTGGATATGTATATAAAGTTTTTAATATTCTGTTTCATATAAGCCAGCACAGCTCATTGGACAATTATATTCTGTATATTTGCTTCTGTATCCCCTAACAATGATATTCTGTTAAGAGGCCTTTAGTAATCCAAGGATTACTGGCTGGTTACGATGCTAAACCCATTGGGGCGGGTTTGGGTCGTGACAATATGCTCAGACTATGATATGAATATTGATTGAGTATGAAACGACGTCATATGTCATATGTCACGTGGAATTAGAATTGTGATGATTTTGAAAACTATTGAACTATATTATTTCACTTTGAACAAATGTTGAGAATTATGGAAATTGTGCAATGATATATATATATATATATATGTGTGTGTGATTTACATCCCATTTTATTCATTTGCATGACTTTAAATATTGTTCATTACGGCTCTGCTTCGAGAATTGATTCATTGTTTTGAGAAAGCAATTGTGGCTATTGAAATGCTTTGGGGTAAATATGTTTGGTAAATCTAGATAAAGGGTGTAGTTGGTATATTTTAAATTGGTCTGAGTATCTAGGGTGACATACTGAAGGCACATGCGGAGGAGGTACCACGTGCCTTCTGGTTTGGAGCCGATAAGGTGGGGAAATTGGTAGTACTTGTTATGCCTACTTGCATACACCAACTTAAGAATTACTTGAGTCGTATTTTCCATCCCCATTGTTATTGTTTGAATTTCATTGAGATAATTATTTGTTTTGAAAAGAACATTGCATATATTTCAAAAGAATGGAAAACTTATGGCATTGAAGCATGGCATGACATTTACATTCATGTATATGAGACTGCTTAGACATATACACTTTGTTAAGATATCTCTACTAGGTTTTGTACTCACCCCTAGTGAATTTGTGCGAAAAAGGATGTAGTGATTCCACCTAACTAAAGGTGTGGAAGTTCTTTTGAGAGCAAGAGGCTCTCTTCTTTTGTGTTAAATTTTGACAAGCCAATGGCTTAAAGTGTATGGGTTTTGAAAACCATTTTTGTGTAACTAGGCTTAAGCCTTCGAACTTGTAGCCTTTGAGCATTCACCTTCTTGTTATTTCTTTTACTTTCAATTGTCACACATGCTATGGATTCATCTTTTTACAAGATTGAATATGTATTGCATGTGGACACTTTTGTATACTTCTCTTATGAATGAAATATCAATTGAGAGATTTGATTAATCAAATTAAGGTCGTTTAATGGATGAGATCACTAGACTTATTTTATGTTAATTATTTGGGGGCGTTACAACTTGGTATTAGAGTTAGCGGGTTTGAATACTTAGGGCCCACGGGAAATGGTTTTACCACAATGGATTCATTTCGCCAAATTAGGAGGTGTTCCATGTTTTAGGTGTTATGTGATAACATGCTTAGTTGACTAGATGGGTATTGTAACGCCTTGAAAATAATAACCATAATTCATTCCACAATATTAATTAAATAACAGTACATTTTGAACGAAGTACCCTTTCATTCATATGATCTAGTTGTACAAAAAGGTAACACATGCAGTTATGCATTTATAAGTTCTAATCCTGAATTTATAGCATGTGCAACATGTTAGACCATCTCCAATAGAGCTACTATTCAACTTGCCAAAGGTAAAATTTGACAAGAATGGAAAAAAGAGGGTCTCCAATGGCATGCTATTCTACTTGCCAAAGATAGCAGATGCCAAATTTGTTCTCAAATTTGGCAAGTTGAATAGCAGCTCCCAAACTTGCTAGATCAGCAAATATCAATAGATTTTTGACACCAAATTCAGTTGAAAAAAAACAGAATTGAAACAGTAGGGAACCCAAAAAATTCAAAATCAAACCCAATCTCAGAATCAAACCCAAATTTCAATTTTGTTGCCAAATTAACAAATTTCAGAATAAATTTGACAAACCTAAATTCGATTTCTCTTAATATTTTATTTTTTTTAATCATTTATCACCAAATCAGTCGATCCAAATCAGATGGATATTATCATAATAAACCAAACCAAAATAGGCTTCAGTTCTTTAAAGATCAAAATAAAATAAATGGATGAACAAAAATAGATGGATGAACAAAAATAGGATGGAGAAAAATTAAACCAAAAATCAAAATAAATAATTAAGAAAATTTTAGCAAACATACCAGATTGTGTTCTTTGAAGATCCTTCTGGAGATGCTTGAGTTCATTGAAGATCCGGTTTGAATCTGTCGCCAGATTTCAGTTTCAAAAATCGCGATCACCTCAGATTCACATCAACAACTAGAAAAATAAAGAAAAAAAAAATCAAAGCATATATATATATATATATATATGAGTATGTATATAGATGGAGATCGTACCAGAGAGAGAGAGAGAGAGAGAGGAAATGAGGGCGATTGTGTGGAGGTGAAGACTTGGAACCAAAGACAGAGCGAGAGTGAGAGAGAGAGAGAGAGAGATCAGAGAGTACACAGATCGGAGAGTAGAAAGATCGGTGAAGACTTGAGCTCAAGAACAGAGACACAGACAGAGAGAGACGTTTGGATAATGGAAGAGAGTTTGATATGTAGAGAGAGAGAGAGAGAGAGAGAGAGAGAGACGTTTCAATCATGGAAGAAGAGAATAGACTGGTTTGAGAATAGGGAAGACAGAGAGAGGTAGAGGAAGAGTGAAAACAGAGAGAGGGAAGACAGAGTGGGAGAGAGGGAAAACAGAGTGAGAGAGTGACAGGGAAGATAGAGTGAAAACAAAGAGAAAAAGAGAGGCTACGATCATAGAGGAGGAGAAGGAAGAGTGGTTTGAGGAGAGGGAAAACAGAGTGAGAGGGAGAGAAAGACGGTGCAATCTGTTGAAAGGAGGGTGGATGATTCTAGAGAAATCATCTCAACCATTGAAGTTTTATACATGGACGGTGGAGATGCTCCCATTCTGTATAAAAAGAGCCATTGTGCTTTGTTTGGTTTTTTTTTTTTTAAAAAAAAAAAATTAATTTTTTATGTGTAGCTAAAAAAATTATTATTCATGATAGTTATTTATATAATTGTTAAAGATTTAAAGATTTCAAACAAATGATGACAGAGGATTACATTAAAATTTAAAGATTTAATTGTTATAGTTAAAAAATAAAGAGGCAAAATAAAATTATAAGTGTTAGTTCCATAGTGAAAAGTATAATTTGTATTGGTAAAATTAGAGAATTAGTGGCATCTATTGATGCGACAAATATGGAAAATAGTATTTGGTAAAATTGGAGAATTAGTGGGCATCTAATATGGAAATTAGTGGCATCTATTTATTTTTTATGTGTAGTTTAAAAAATTTAGTAAATATGTAGTGATATGTGTTTTGGTGGGGTGAATTATATTTAATTTTTTTTTCCAAATTTTCTTCTTTTTTTTTTTCATTTTTGATATTTGTCTAGTTGGAAATAATATAAATATATAATTTTCTTTTTTAACAAACAGGTAAAAAAATGTCACAAAAGACAAAAAAATAAACAAAAATAAAATCATAAAAAAACCAATATCCAAACAACACCTACAAACTTGGGGGAAAAGTTGGTTAAGATTTGCGAAAATAGCAAATAACTATTGGAGCATCATTGCTATAATTTTGCAAAATAACACTATTTATTGCCAAATTATAGCAATAGCAATGGCATTATAGCAACAATGGTTGGAGATGCTCTTACTGGTATGAAATAAAAGTTAAACAGATATATAAATGCCCTAATGGCTACAACTTTCCAAGGTGATACTTGGTTACAACAAAAATTAGTTTAAACTCAATACAATAATGCTCTAGGCTTGTACAAAATAAATACAACAAAAACAAAATAAGAAACTCTCGGCTCCAAATCCTCCCAAGCTACGGCCTTGGTGGAGGCATATCATGAGCACCTAAAAATGGTTTTCTACATAGGGTGAGCCAAAGCCCAGTAGAGATACTCTAACACAGTGTATGAATCTTAACAAAGGTATAAGGTGAATGCATATGCAATGCTTGTGACAAAACATTTTATATCTCTTTCCAAAACCATGCAATGCTAGTTTTATATCACAATTCATGAAGACATTTCCTTTACAACAGAAACAGGGCAGTGGATACAACACTAGGAATCTCTAGGTACGTGTCTGCAAGTAGGCTATACAAGTACTACTAACTGTCATTTTTACCGGTAGTAACCAAAAGGCACGACACCTAACTGCGCTGGTTTCTGAATTTTCACCAAAAACACACAGGCCAACAATAATACCACAACCACACCTCTTACCCAGATTCACCAAGGTATTCACTCACTTTTCTCAAAACGTTTTCAATGTGTTGAGTGTGCAACAAATGCTCAATGCAATGGATTAGAAATTAATTTCAATTCTCCTAATCCTCATGCAATTGCTACAACAATCATAGCTATCCTCTACCGATAGCCCAAAACAGATATCTCTAAATAGATAGATAATTTTCAATAAAGATAAACTTTCCAAAATTTTAAGATAGGAGTGATAATGCATATCCAACTCTACCACCATCATCATCATTGTTCCAATTCCATAAAATTCAACGCATTTCCATTTCCTCTTTATAAAATCAAATATTCACATTTTAGGGCAAAATCCCCTTTCTTTAAAAAACAATTCTAAGGATAAAAATCCACCATTTCATTACAGCTCAACCATTTTACAAATCCACAATCATATCAAAGAACCCCTTTGAAAATCCCTCTTTTGAATTTTAAATCAAAACCCTAGTTTTGTTCAAAATCCCCAAATCACAACATTGTTTAGAAAATCAAATAACTAAGTTAAAAACTATACAAAAGTGTGAAGAAATTCTTACCTCAAAGACAAGCTCCAAGAGGAACAAGAGTTGAAACTCGACGAAGCCGAAAATGAACTTTGCTCTGATTAGAATGAAGCTTTAAATGAGCTCTACATTTTTAACAAAGGGACTAGGGTATAGAGATCAATAGATTGAGAGTATTTGGAGGTTGAAGATGAGTTTTAGAGAGAGAATATCTAGATTTAGGGTTTTGAAATGTTTAGAGAGAGATATGAATAAGTGACTCAAAAAGTGACTTTTATGAATTGATATACGTGCAGACCGCTCAAGCAATCAAACACCGCTCGAGCAACTAGACACAAAAAGAGAGACTACTCGAGCTAACAAAGTACCGCTCGAGCGAAGAACACCACCCTCCCAGTACTTTTGCAAGCCTACAAAAGTACTGAGAGTTCTAAAAGACCGCTCGAACGCAAGAAGGACCATTTGAGCCAAGACCGCTCGAGCGAAAAATGTCAAACTCCCAGTAGTTTTGTAGACCTGTAAATGTACTGGAAGTTCTCAAAGTTCGCTCGACAGCAAGAAAGTTCACTCGAGCGAACAAGCCAAAAACTGGGCAACAACAGTTTTGAAAAACTAACTCCCCAACCTATTTCAAACGCAACCAAGACACACTAATAACCAAACTCAACAAGGAATGAGATGAAAGAAGACATGAACAGCCATCAAGACAAGGAATCCCGGATCCAAAATAATGAACGGGTCAGGTCTAAACTAGAATCGTTATAGGTATGAGATTGAAATTTTAGGATATTGTTTGCGCCTATTAAATTCCTTGAAGTCTTATTAGAAGGGCATCTGATCAATACGCATTCTAATGAGAATTCTCAGTATTTTGTGGGACAAATGTCATCTTAAAGGGTGGATTTATATGTGTTTATGTGATTATGTGCTTACGTGGAGTGAGACTATATGTTTACGTGAAATGGAAGTCTAAAAATTATTGTTGCGAACATGTGAGCTTCAGTTGCAAGCACATATGTGATGGTGTGCTAAGTTGTTCATTATTGCCCTTAATTAGCATATCAGAAAAGGGTCTAACACGTGGTGGTAGAGGCAAAAGGAAGGGCAGTCCTCGTCGAGGTGTTTATGAAGTGCCGGTACATGAGGTTCCGGTACATGAGAAAAGGTTTGGTGAAGCTAATGTGGTCGACCAAACGACCCAAGCTAATGCAGCCAAGCAAGTGGGACAAGTTGGAGTCCCTGAAGAAACAAGTCAAGCCACTATGAGTGCCTTAGCCCGAGAGATGGCAGGGGCCTTGAGAGAATCAATGAACATTTTGAGGGTAGAGAATCAAGCTCGAGAGAATGTCGTAGAGACTAGGGCAGCTTTCCTTACTTGAGAATTCTTGCGGGCTAAGCTGAATGAGTTTCATGGTGGGCTGAAGCCCAAGAAGGAAGATGAATGGTTGGAGCAAACCATGAAGATATTTGAAATGCTTCACATTGAGGATAGTAAGCTTATGGTGACTTTAACGAGTTACTATTTGAAGGGAGATGTGGGCCAATGGTGGAAGTACACCAAAAACAGAGTTAGGCCGACTTAGAAGGCATTGTTATAGCTTTTAAGGCAAGAATTCCAAGACTCCAAACAACTGAACACGACAATAGCCAAATTTGAAACGACTTTCACTAGTTTGTTCCAGTTTGCACCGAAATTGGTGGCAACGGAAGAACGCCGTTGCATTGAGGTTGAGAAGAGACTTAGAACCAAAATTTTTGTTTAAAGTTGTCAAGAACATGATTCGAAACTATGATCGACTTGTAGAGGTGGCGGCACATGTGAAAATTACTGTGCAGGCCGAGAAAGAGAGAATCCGAGGTTCGAGATCTAAAGGGCAGAAGTCACAGGGGGACTCCAAGCCTAGTCAGAAGCACATGGGCTTAGCTTCATCTCAGTCTCAGTCACATCAGACTAGATCCACTTTCTCGTTGCTAAGTGCTAGCACGAGGAAGAGAACTTATAGTGGAATTACTTGTTTCAAGTGTGGCCAACTAGATCACAAGGATAATGCTTATCCACAGAAGGGAGGACGACATCAAATGCTATCACCACCACCATCAAACCGATCCCAGAGTCAGTTCTAGAGTAGGGGACAAGGGCCTACATATTTTTAGTGTGGTTAGTCTAGGCACATGAGGAGGACATGTCCACAGTTGGAAGGTTCATCTAGAGAATTAATGTCGAGACAGACTCAGAGTCACTAATATACTCATTCAGTCCAAGCCTTACGAGCTATTCAGGGAGCCACCTAGGCTCAGTTAGTGCAGTAGACCTTTGCTCTGAAAAACGAGCAGGTTGACCAGAGGCCATAGGGACACGTGTGTGCTGTTACCGTGCCACAGCAGTTATCAAGTTCTTCTGTTGTGAAAGGTAATTTTATTGTCTTTAATTCTTTGGCTGGTGTGTTGGTTGATACGAGTGCGTTGCATTCATTTATATCTATTGCTTTTGCTTCTACTTTGGGGTTGGAAATTGATCAGTTGAAGTCTCCTTTGTGGTTGAGTTTGCCGCTCTTGTGAAATTGAGGTTGTAGATCACCAACTTTCTTTTGATTTCATCATTTTAGACAAGCACACTTTTGATGTTATATTGGGTAAGGATTGGTTGTCACATATGTGAGCCACAATAGATTGTCAACAATACAGAGTTTCTGTATGCACACTTGTGGGGGATCATTTTTATTTTCTTTGTGATCAGGGTAATAGTTCGGTTCCATCGTTGTATGACCTTTAGGGTCAGGAAGGACTTAGTTTTCTTTTTTCCATTTTCTTAACTGATGAGGGTAGCCGTGTGAGGCTCCAAACCTTTGTAAATCCTATTAGGTCTCTGAGTTTGGAGTTATTATAATAAAGCCCTTATTTCTTCGTTTATTCGCAAAATCAATCTTAGAATAAAAAATGCATAACGAACCGTACAAACACTAATCAACCCTAATAGCTTAGTAATTGTTTCTCACTCCATGATATTACTTATTTAACTATGAGGTCCTTGACCATCGTAATTTTATTTTAGACGTTTACTTTTGAATTATTTCAATAAAGACCCTCTATTCCTTATTTGTTTTCAATTTTAGCTATAGAGTCGAAAATGCGCACCAACCAAAAACTCGCAAACCCTGATTGAACCCGGGAACTCAGGGATCATTTCCAAAGCCTTAATAATAATTAAATAAATTCCCTAGTTATATATGCAGCTCAAAACTCTAGATTTCCATTTCTCATTACAAGTCATCGTTTAATCCGAAATAAAGTGTCACGCCTCGAAATAATGCCACATAGAAAATACATCAACCCACTTGAAAATAAACTAATAACCATGGCCCAAGGGATGCCGGAAAGATGCATTCACCATGTTCCTTTACATAGTTCCAAATGTTATACAAAAGTAATCTCACATGCGATTATACATTCATTGACAAACTAGTACTTGAAGCTATAGCATGTAAAATCATTTAATCAAAACAAATAGGCCCTCAAGGGCTTACAAGTTCCAAGGCAATAGCCCAGTTACACAAAATGGCCTCTCGGACCCATACAAATTAGCCCATTGGCTTTACAAAATTTTAACACAAATAAAAGAGCAATCTACTATTCACCAAAACATATCCACGCCCTCAGTTTGGCAGGATCACCACATCTTTACCTGTACCAAATCCCATAGGGGTGAGCATAAAGCCTAGTAGAGAATTCTTACAAAGTATATACAGTTATGCCAACTCACAATGTAAAAATGCAAATGCCAATGTCATGCAAAGCCCTTTTTAAGAAAATTTCGTTTCATGTTCCTCTTGGTGATCATTATGTTTTTCAACAAATTTTGCAATCTTAACCATTTCTGAAACTTCCAATTTAAATCAATAGGGACGGTAAATATGACACTGGTAATTCCTAAGCTGGTGTCTGCAAGTAGACTATACAAGTGCTACCAAATCGTCATTTTTACCGGTATTAACTAGAAGGCTCGACACCTATCCTCGTGGGTTTCTGGTCTTCCACCATAGACACTCAGGCCAACTTGTCAAATTCATCTACACCCCCTAGCCGGACTTGCCAATGTATTTACCCCATACACATTTCCGTTGTTCTCATTACAATAAATATGTTCTTTTCTTGAAGTAAATGTTCCCATTCAAGTTACACAATGCATAATAGTTAATTAAATGAGTATGCGAAGTAATGAATTTCCATGCCTCATGGCCTTTCTCCACTTCCAAGTGTCTTAACAACTACAACAAACGAATATATGTCTCATTTCCTCCCTTCAACATTATTTTGCAAAACAACCATGTGCCTTCAACACACAACAACAATTTCTCATCATGCACAATTCTAATCAATTTAATCATTTCAAGGCCACATGTGATGTTTTTCAAACATTAATTTCCAATATTCATAATTCCCACAATCCATAGTTCACAACAATTTTGTCTTCTCATAGCAATATATCATCAGGTATTTAACAATAGTTTCTAAAACATTTTCTCCATTTCGATATATATATCAATTTAATTGCCATTTGTAAAATCACATCATGAAGCCTACACATATCCATTCTTTCACCACAAGAAGAGTAAGAACACTATAGCCATTTCCATATTTTTCCAAAATCCCCAATTTCTAGGGTTTTTCATCATAAAACAACTATTTCCATTTCCTTGGTGAAATCCTACCAAAATCATCTTTGATGAGTTTAATAAAAAGGATAAATCCCAAGGATTAACAAAAGGGGTTGAGATTTAAACTATCTACATTTTAAATCTTAAAATGAAGATGAACAAGAGGACTTCAAGAAGACTTTTAAAATCAACATTTTCATAGCAAAACATGTATATGTAACTCAAGAAATCCCTACCTCAAGATTTAGGAGAAGAAAGAGATGAAACCCTAGGATGCCAAGATATCCCAAACCCAATCGCCACTGCACACAATGAAGTTCTTGAGGAGTTTTCAATTTTTGATGAAGGAGTCAAGGTTGGATCTCAATGGATGAAAGAAGATCAAAGGTTTGGATCTTGCTTTGAGGTTGAAATGTAGAGAGAAGGGAGAGAGATGTATTTTAGAGAGAGAGGTGTAGCTAAAGTGATACATTCAGCCAAAATAGAGAAGTAAAAATAGGGATTTCGGACTGCCAGTTGTCCCGCAAGTGCGGCACGTGCCCCGCACGTGCGGAGCCTCTCTCTTGCATGTGTGGCTCCCATTCCCGCACGTGCGGCCCTCTCCGCACGCACCAAGTCCCGCACCTGCATATATTGCAGTGTGTTGCCCCAGCCTTCCCCTAAAATCTGCACGTGCGGCCCTCTCCTGCAAGTGCGGCCCTAGGCCCCCGTACGTGCGGCTAGCCAAACAGTCCAGAAAAGTTTTGGTTCAACCCCCGGGTACTCTGAACCTGACCTCACGCTCTCCGGAACAAGTGAAAATCAACACAGGAAATAAATTTTGAGAGAAAACTTTTGAACATCACAAATCCCTAAGGATTAACAAGGCTTTAATAGAAACTTGACACACTAGCAAGGGAAAATCGAAGTTAAACAAGAGGAACAAAATGGATAACACACCGGGCCATCACATAAAGGAACTTTAACCGAATTGCATTTCCAAAACCTAATTTAATTAAATACTACACTTAAATAAATGTTCAAATTCATAAATTATGGCCTTAGTGCTCACAATTTTTCTTGAACCACAAATTGACCCCATTATATATATACATACTTGTATCAATTTTTCCAAATAAATAAAGTTGCACTTGGAAGATCTATGGTACATAAAAATAAATCAATAAAATCCCTCCAAATCTTCATCATGGCCGGCCACCCCCCTTCCTAGGCAACACATAGGATGTACAATGGAACGCAATCCCTAAAATCATGGAAAATAAATTATGATATTTGTACCAAAAGATTTGTAATGAATACATTGATATATACATCAAATTTACTTGTAACTTGAAGGTATTAAATTAGACCTAAGCCTAACTAGATCATAACTAAGTACATAATTAAGGTCCTAATCATTCCTCATTCCATTATATTCAAACTAAATCAAGCCACTATTTAATTGAATTGGAACCAAATGGTATTTTGGATTTTTCATACCAAATTCTCTATAAATATACAACTCATCCTCATTTGTTGAATACATACACACTCACACACACTACCCCATGGTTGAGAAAAAGAAAAGATAGAAAGAGAGAGCTTGGTAGTGAAGGAGAGGAAAGAAAAGGAAGAAATTGTGCAATCATCTCGCCTAGGCACCAAGTAAACAATAACACAACCCTCTCTTTTATTTTTATTTTTCAAATACATGTTCTTATAGGTTCTAAATATCATTTTCAGAAGTATTATAATGGTGTTCTTGTGTTAAAAATGAAAAGAATTTTGTGTTTTCTCTTAATCGGTGCAAAACTATCTTTTTCTACACCTATCTCTCATAATTTTCAAAGGCACACCTTAAATCTAAATTTTGAGTTTAATATATATTATTTAGCATGTTTTCATCACAATAGAAGCGAAAAATTATCCATGGTTACCCTCATTTCTTACTTGTTCTCTTATTTTAAGTTTTGTGCTCAAACAACTGGTTTTTCAGCCCACTTGCAAAAATTCTAGAAAAATTTTGAAAAATCTCCTTGACTTCATTTTTATCTCAAAACCTTCTTTTAAGTGTTATATTTCATGGGAAATTTTTTTTTTTATCAAAAAAGAGTGAGCGGTTTAACAGATAACCCAATTTTTGTAACAGCCGACGAATCTGGACAACGTTGGAGTATTTCTCAAATAACTAAAATCGTAGGAAAGCTATGAAACTTCTAGAAGATGTTTTGAAAACTAGATAATATTCTCAATGAAAAATAGGAAGGCCCAGTGTAGGGAAAAATCTAAAAGTGTCTCTTAAATTGCAAACTTTAAAGTGCACCAAAGCTGAAAATTTACTTTGTTGATGAACTCATGTTCTCGAATTCATGGAAATGCTTATTATCACTTGTTCATGACTTGGTATGATATTTGCATGTATTATAGCTATGTTTCCTACCATAGTGATTTGATGATGCTCATACTTATGTGGATAATATTGTCTTGATATGTTGTTGTAACTTTAATTTAAGACATCTAATTCATCGGAAAACTTAATTGGGGTGGTATTGGGTTTTCGATTACTTGAATAATGAACAGATGATAATGTGTTAAGTATGGATTGATGGGACGTGTTCCCTAACTGAATGTTAGGTCTTGTGTAAGCGATTATCGTGTTAACTTTAGGATGGAATAGACGTATTCGGATTCTTTGTGGTGGTTTGATTTGGTGAGATACGGTTAGGTCCAGATAAGACATTCAAGAGGATAAAACCTTTTTTGGAGAGATAAGGTTGGGTTCAGGATGATAAAACCTTTTCCTTTTCACTGTCCCTTTTGAGGTCCACCGATGGCGTTGCTCGATGTATAATCATTGCAGGCTTCCGTGATAAGGTCTATAAAGCAGGAAAATGGAGAGTTTTGAATAGTCTGATGTCAAATTCTTGCTGACGGGAAGATAAAATCTCTTTGGGGGATTTATGGATTGCTAACATCTAACCTTGTCATCATTTGTTATTGACTTAAATATCATGTTTCATTACTTGCTTGTTATAATTATGACAGCATATTGAATTTGGAAAAAGGGATAGGGTGTGTGTGCATTTACTAGGTATTCAAAGTTCATGGCATTTCATGCTAGGTATTGAAGACTATTAGACCAGTCAAAGGCAAAAATGAAGCATTTGAGAACGTACGACTACCCTAAGAGAATTAGAAACAAGTTTTGTAAACATGTTTTGAGATTGTAAGTGATGAATCCCTTATTGTATTTAAGACATGATTTTGTAATTATTATATATCTAAACATAACTTTTGTATTACCTATTCCTTTTTTTCTCGTTGACTCATGTAGTTCTTATGATAATAATACCTTATTAAAATCTGTCAAAAGGGTAGCTTTGCTATCTAAGGTAGTTGGACTTCAAAGGGAGGCTATATTGACTCCTCTGACCTTCTTGGAATCTTACTTGGTTATTAACCAAATGACTCATTAGTGACATTTTCTACTATTGTAATTGTAGATAAACCTTGTATTTATTTGTTAATATATTCCTTGATGTTCTCGATTTTTGGAGTGTCACAAGGGGGGTCCGAAGTGACTTGCCAAGGGTAGTTTGTGAATACCTGGATGTTTTTCTCGAAGATCTTACCAGTTTTCCACCCCACTGAAAGATTGAATTCTCTATTGACTTAGTGTCTGGCACGACACCAATTTCCATGGCACCATATTGTAGACACCCCATTTTTTATCGCCTTTAAGACTTAGGTGCTTTATTTCGAACACCCGATGATGAAAGTTACACTGTGCAATCTTTTGAATTCTCAGCGAAGAAATTCGTATTCAAGCTCTAATCCCAAACCTTACACCCCATTTTGGCCAAACTTTTTTTATACCTTAAAACCCTCTTTTTCAAAATATTTTTTTCAAATGTTTCTACGATGTTCCAAGGCTCACGTTTCGCTTAAAATATTGCGCTTTTTGGTAAACCGAGTAAGAACAAATTAGAAATACATGGAAGGGAGGTGAACTCTTTGAAAAGTCTTTAAAAAATATTATTTATAGGTTTAGAGTTGAAGGAAATAGGAGGGAAGGGAAGAAAACTAGTTTAGGTAAAGGTTGGGCATCAAACTGTTAAGATAGAAATGATCAACCTTCACTAAATTAGGCATATCTCTTTGACCACTTATAATTTAGATGTGAACCACCACCATTGAAAAGTAGACTTTTGGGGCTTTAATTTAGACTCAAGAATCACCTGAAACCGAGTCCAGATGAGGGAGATATGTCCATTTGAAGTCGGGTCTGAAATGCAGATTTTTTGACTCGGCTGGGTTTCAATGAAAAATAATGAATTTTTCCTTTTAGAGCCGGTCGTGCCCCATTGGGAGCCAGCCGTGGCCATTTGTGGCCGGCCGGGTCTCAATAGCACCAAATAGACAGCTGGCGGGAATTGAACAAATATCTTTGTTTGAAGATATTTTTGACCAAATTGGCTCAAATTCTATAAATAGGACCTCCTACTCTAGATTTGAAGGTTAGAAAAACCTTCCAAGAGGCTTAGGCATTGATAGAACATCCATCTTCCTTCCAAGGCTTCGTTGACCTCATATCACCTTTTAGCTATACATACGCAAGACATACACCATTAGAGCTTGTTCTTGGAGCTTTTTGTTGAGATTTCAACCTAAGTTTCACAAACTTGAGAGTGTTTAAGATCAAGTTTGTTTAACTACCAGCATCCTTTCTTTCAAGAGGTATAACTTTTGCATCTTCTTCCTTACTTCTTTCTCACTCTTTTCCTCTCTTTTCCTTGATTCATACACTGCTTTTGGACTGGTTTGAGGGGCTGAAATATGTGATTTAAAGTTGCAAAAAGTGGAGGGGTTAGCCACCCTTCCTTAGGTTTTGTTCCATAGCTTTTTCTCTAATCTTTTCACTTACTTTCTCTTTCTTTTACCACTATTTTCTTGGTTTACAAACTGAGTTTCAGAGCTTAAAAAGGCTGGAAAACATGATTTAAAAGTTTCAAAAGTGGAGGGGTTTAGCCACCCCTCCTTAGTCTCGCTTACTAGCTTTGTATCTCTTTGTTTTTTCCCTATCTTTTGTGCTCTTTTAACATGATTTTAGCCACTATTTTTGGGATGCTTTTGGACTGTTTTTGGACTATTTTCAGATGTTAAAATATGTGATTTGAAGTTGTAAAAAGTGGAGGGGTTAGCCACCCTTCCTTAGGCTTGCTTACTAAATTGGTTCTCTTTAATCTTTGCTTACTTTTTCTAGCTTTTCAAACTATTTTCGGCTTGTTTTTGGGGCTGTTTTGTCACTGCTTTTTTGGTTTTAGGGGCTGTTTAATTTATTTAATTAGTGTATGCTTTGAATATCATACTTGTTGTGTTGTAAGTCCTCATGGCCTTGGTTGTTTAGGCCTTAGACACCGAGTCATTTGAGTTGATAGCTTTATTTACTTAGTTTTCATGCGAAGAGTCTTATTCTAATAATCAATCTCACATAACCATTTCTGCAACCTCCCTATTTTCTTCTTTTCTTTTGTTTTAGAGTTATTTAAAAAGATTGATGGTTGTTCGAGGCATGGGAAAGAGGCCTACGCTCAATGGCTTAATCTCTACGGAGGTTCATCGTCAAGGCATAGTCTCTCTCTAATGCCAAGAATCACTTCTCATTTGATATCTCTTCTCATTTCGTGGACTTAACCATCACTTTGGACAAATTGATTAAAGAATGGCAAGGACTAATAAAAAGTGGCTTAAAATGAACCAACCAACATAAAGAACATGAGTTATATTGCTTGGGCTCGGCCGGATGTTATGCCGAGTCTATTGAGTCAAGAGTCGTCATACGTTATTCCATGGTGTTTTGACGACCCTTGAAGCGTTTTTAATCCCCCTTTTGAGCTCACTCCATGAAAAAGGAAAGGAGTGGTTGCTATTTATTGCATTCATTGATTTTTGCCCAAATCATAGCCGAAATCATCAAGCAAGCAAATTGCTCATTGATGGTTTCGAAAATGACTTTGTCCTTCTCTTGAGGCTTTTCATGACAGAGAAAGGTAAGAGGGACAAACAGAGCTCATAAAACTCTGTGTACACTGTTTTCACCTTAGAGCACAAAAATAGGATTTTGCATTAAATTAAGGCATGGCCGGCCGGCCTTATTTGGGCCCGACTGGGCTTCATTGGGGGCTGGTCAGCTATCAATTTTTGGTAAGGCAGTGTGTTTTGCAGAAACAGAGGGCAGTGATTGAAGGTGAAACCGGACATATTCCAAGAAAGGCAGACAGAGTTACTTATGAAATTGCTACGTGCATGCCATCCTTATGCTTCCATTGTAAATTGTAAATTAATGATCTCAAAATGGTTATAGCTATTATCATTGTAGCTAATATTGTTGTAGTAATGATTTGTTTAATAGTTAGTTTATTTTGTTGTAATAGCTTAGCTAGTTAGTTAATTATAGCTTAGTTAGTTAGTTACTTATTCATTTATTCAGTTTTGTAATAGTTAGTTTAATTTGAACTCTTCGACATTGATTCGCACCCTCTTGCATGAGGGAAAATATGTAATAATGTGTATGTCTTCCAACCCCACGTCTTTCTCCCTTTTACTTATTTGCTTACGTTGGTAGTGTAGAGCAACATTTTTCAAAATTAGTATTTTTATGTTTTGCATCCATTGTCTTGCATGCATCCAAGGTTTGGCTCATCATACTAACCAAACGTTTAAATTCCTTACTTGAATATGTGATTCATCACATGTCTTGAATGGAATCATATGCCATGTTCATAGCCGAGCCTAGTAAAATTACATAACATGTGCGTTGCATTTAGTCATATTGCATTAGTTAGGAGCATGCGTGTTTTCTAATCATTTTGCTTTGTTTGGCTTGCCTTGGAGTACTAGGTGAGCATTTATTGTTTTACATCTTGCTTCGCATGTGATTATTGCCATCTCGAGTATGCTTTCCATGAGGCTAAGTGCTTAATTGATATACCTGTTTGAATGCCTGCGGATGAAGGCTAATTGCTTAAATTGGGCCAATTTGATTAATGTACATACAAACTCACCTTTTTCAAGTGACGAGTATAAAAAATAATCTTCAAACAAACATGAAATGAAAGAGTTCCAACTTTTACAAATTAATCTATACTCGTGTGCATCACATAGTAAAAATAGCTAATAACCAGAACAAGAGCATATAATATAAATAAAAATCACATCATGATTTGTAGAGGCCGATCTTTGATCGGGTGAGTGGGGTGCTCAATTCATGAGCTTTTCCTCTAGTACCTAAGTTCCACAGCCAAGACACTTTGGTGATGACAGATAAGTGGCCTTTGGCATGAGTCATGGGTTTCCTAAATTTTCCAAAAATATTTAGGTGATGACTTTGAAATCTGGCAATGCAGTCCATTTTTGGCATCTTCGATTCAAATCGATTTTCCAAAACAATTGCCGGATTTAGACTCTTTTTGTGTTTTTACTGTTTCACATTGCACTTGTGAAATTAGATTCAGAACTGCGGGAGTCCGAACTGTAGGGCAAGTCGTATCCGAAAGGAACATGAAAAACGAGCTACACATATAGATTTGCACCCGCCATGTTGCATGAGTTGAAGATTGAACTCCAAGAACTTTTAGATAAGGGCTTTATTCGCCTCACCACATCAACTTGGGAAGCTTCGACTTTCTTTGTGAAGAAGAATAATGGGTCATTATGGTTGTATATTGATTACTGCAAGTTGAATCAAGTTATCCTTAAGAACAAACATCCTCTTCCTATAATAGATGGCTTGTTTAACCAACTTAAGGAGTTCCGTTATTTTTCCAAGATAGATTTGAGATTGGGGTACTATCAGTTGAGGGTTAAGTAGGAGGATATCCAGAAAACGGCCTTTCGTACGCGTTATGGCTATAATGAGTTCCTAGTCACGCCATTCGGTTTGACCAATGCACCAACTTCATTTATGGACTTGATGAATCGAGTTTTTCGAGAATATTTAGATCATTTCGTAGTTGTCTTTGTGGATAATATTTTAATTTATTCACCCTCTGAGGAGGAACACAAGGAAGCTTGCAGATAGTGCTTGACTTGCTTAGGGTGCACAAATTGTTTGCTAAATTTGAGAAGTACATGTTTTGGCTAACACAGGTGAAATTTTTGGGGCATGTTGTGTCGGGAGAAGGGGTAACTGTTACGCTAGATGTCGTGTAAGATTGGGAACAATCGAAGAATGCTTTTGAAATCTGGAGTTTTTTGGGGGTAATAGATTATTATCGTTGCTTTCTGAGGGACCTTTTTAGATTAGCCGCGCCGTTGACTAGATTGACAAGAAAGAGTGTCAAGTTTGTATGAAGCAAGGCTTGTGAAAAGTCATTTCAAGAACTCAAAGTTAGGTTGACTACCATATCAATTTTGATAATTTTAGAAATGGGCTTGCGTTATACCGTATATTGTGATGCATCCCAGGATGGGCTTTGTTGTGTGTTAATGCAAGAGGGGAAGGTTATGGATTATGACTCACGAAAATTGAAAACCCACGAGAAAAACTACCTTACTCATGACCTAGAGCTAATTTTTGCCTTCAAAATTTGGAGACATTATTTGTACGGTGAGAAGTTTGATGTTTTTTTTGATCACAAGAGCCTAAAATACTTATTTTCCTATAAAGATTCAAACTTACATCAACGGAGACGGATGGAGTTTATAGAAGACTATAATTTTGAGTTACATTATCATCCAGGGAAGGCCAATGTAATGGCCGTTGTCTTGAGTCATAAAGCTGTAAGCAGTATGGCGAGTGTAGCCATCCAGGAATAGGATATGTTAGGGAAAATCGGTGAATTCGACTTACATCTTGGTGAGTCTAGTGAGGGTGCTACCTTGTTTGCTTTAATTGCATAACCCCATCTTGATTAGCAAAGTAATAGAAGTACAGCAGGGCGATCGTGAGGTGGAGATCATTCGTGAAAGGATCTTCAACAGGAAAGAAGAGAAGGGTTTGAAACTTCACTCATATTTGAGTGTGAAGTATTTGGACTGCTTATTTGTGCCGAAATCTTGTAGAGAGGAGGTAGTTCAGGAGTTCCATCATTGTCGCCTTGTAGTACATTTGGGAGGTACAAAGATGTACCATGATCTTAGTCGCCAGTTTTGGTGGATGGGTATGAATGAGATGTTACTTCATTTGTTTCAAAATGCCTTACTTGCCAACAAGTGAAGGCCGAGCATGAAAAGTCAGCGCGTTTGTTATAAGCCTTATCAACAGTTGAGTAGCAGTTAGAGCATGTCACGATGGATTTTGTGGTTGGACATCCGAGAACACAACAGGGTAACGATGTCGTTTGGGTGATTGTTGATAGGTTGACTAAGTCTACACACTTCATTCCTATGCATTTAGATGACTCAGTTGATTATTTGGCAGAATTGTACATTAGAGACAAAGTTCGACTTCACGAGGTCCCGGTGACCATTGTTTTAGGTAGAGATCTTTGTTTCATCGCCTGGTTGTGGCAAAGCCTTCAAGAGGCATTGGGGGCGAAGTTGACTTGGGAGAGACATCTACCGTTGATTGAGTTTGCTTATAACAATAGTTATTATGCGACTATTAGGATGGCACTGGTTGAAGCCTTGTATAGCCGACCTTGTAGATCACCAGTTTGTTAGGCTGAGGTGGGTGATGTACCAATGTTAGGTCCTAAATTAGTTTGAGAGACTACCAAGAAAGTTGCTCTCATTCAAAAGAGGTTAGTTACGACTCAAAGCCAACAGAAGTGTTATACTGATAAGAGGAGACAACCTTTATCCTTTGAGGTCGGTGATCATGACTTTCTTAAAATCTTGCTGTGATGGGGTGTGATGAGGTTTGGGAAAAGTGGGAAACTATTTTTAAGGTTTATTGGACCTTTTGAGATTCTAAGCGAATTGGAGAAGTGGCGTATCGATTAGCCTAACTAGCACAACTTTATGGGGTTCACAATGTGTTCTATGTTTGTATGCTTAGAAAGTATGAACTTGACCCTTCACATGTGCTGCATTGGGTTGACTTGGAGGTAAATATAGATGCCTCCTATGAAGAGCAACCGGTTCAGATTTTAGATGCCCGAGAACAAGTGTTGAGGGGCAAGACCATACCCTTGGTGAAGGTGTTGTAGAGAGACCACAGGGTTAAGGAGGCAACTTGGGAAAGAAAGGCTGAAGTTCACTCCAAATATCTAGATTTGTTTAGTAATGTTTAGCTAACTTCAGAATTGTGGTATCTTTTGATATTGATTTGAGAAATAGAGCAATGTTGTGCTAATTACTTGTTATTGAACTTGTTGTAATTTTCAACATGAAGTTTGCTATTCGATTATTGAGATTTTTAATTTAATTTCATGTTTATGGGCAATGTATTGGTTGTTGTTGAGACTGTGATTATGGCCCTATTAAGAAAATGATGATCGTTTCGGGATATCAATGATATTGTGGTCTTTGAGTCATAATTAAATTGTTGTTGTTATATCAGTTGTGTAAGTTTTGACATTGTTATTGCCATTTGGGTTTGATCACTTAGGCATGTGTTATTGAGATTATTGGATTTTGGGAGTTGCTTCTTGGTAAGAGGAATGGCTTAAATTTTAGGAACGAAATTTTCTAAGGTGGACAGGTTGTGATGTCCAAAGTTGTTTTTAAAGACAAATTGAATATTTTAATTTAAAATTTCTATCTCTTTTGAATATCCTTGCTATCATTGAGCTTTATGAGTCTCATGTTGTTATCTATTCCTTCCCTTGTTGTTGTCCGTGTACATCCTAGTGTGTTCCTAGGTGTTGTTTTGCATTTGTGGCTGTTGGAGTGAGTTTAGGAATAGTGGGAGTGCATTGAGGTTAGTGTTGTCTTACTTCTGAGTTAAGACCGCTCAAGCGGTATGTTTGTCGCTCGAGCGATAACATCGCCTTCCTAGTACTTTGCTCTGAAGCTTGAACTATTGGGAGTGTTCAGTTTTCGCTCGAGCAAACATTTCTTTACTTGAGCTGTCTGTTTGCAAAGGAAAGAGATTCTGGGAGTTTGAATTGTTCACTTGAGTGCAGGTTTGTTTGCTCGATTGGTCTGTCCACAATCTACTCCGAAAAGTATATCTAACCACTTAAAAGTTAAGTACATACACTTTTTTTTTCTTTCATTTTTCAATACACACTCTCTCTGCATTCCACTTTCTCTCTTTTCTCTTATCTTTCTCTAGAAATGCACCACCAATCCACATAAATTCCTTGATCCCTCAAAATCTATTGAAGCCTTGACACTAGTGTCTTCATTAATGTTAGAGAGCTCATCAAGGGCTATATTGTGAACAGTAGAGATCAAGTTTTGACATCTTCAATTTTGGAGCTTTTCCTATCTTTCTTCTCTTAAACTTCTGGTGGGGAGATTCTTTGAGTTATATATATTGTTCTAGTATGTCATCCTTATTTTGCTATGATTTTGAGTAGAAGGTTTGAGATTTTGAGATGTGAGACTTGGAAATGTTGAAACATGATTTTATTATGTTAAAGTTTACATTAAATGGTTTTATGAACTTGTAAATCTCTTGAATGTACATGGAAAACAAATATCCTTGAAAGTGAGAAAGACCCTCTATGGCTTGACTTTTCGTACTCCTTTCGGAGATAACTAGCCCCATAGTTTGAACTCCCGCGGTTCTGAATCTTATCTCACAAGTGCAATGTGAAATAGATAAACACCAAAGAGTCTAGATCCGGCAAATCTTTTGGAAAATTGATTTGGAATCAAAAATGCCAAAAATGGACTGCTTTGCTAGATACAGAGTCGCCACCTAAATATTTTTAGAAAATTTAGGAAACCCGAGACTCGTGCCAAAGGCCACATATCCATCATCACCAAGAGTGTTTCAGCTCGGGAACTTAGGTATGAGAGGGGAAGGTCATGAATTGAGCATCCCACTCAGACGATCAAAGATCGGCCTCTGCTAATCATGATGTGATTCTTATTTACCTTATATGCTCCTATTCTGATTATTAGACTAACTTTACTAGGTATTGCATAAAAGTATAGACTAATTTGAAAAAACTGGTACATTTTGAGTTCAAGTTTATTTGAAAATTGTTTTGAATGTGCTACTTGAAAAAGTGGGCTCATATGTACTTTGATCAAACTATTCCAATTTAAGCAATTGGCCTTCATCCACAGGCATTCAAACATTTTATCAATTAAGCAATTAGCCTCATGGTAATCATGCTGGTCATGGCAACACTCACACACATGCGATATGCTAAAGCAATAAAAAACTTACCCCAATTC
This sequence comes from Camellia sinensis, assembly GCF_055761805.1. Taxonomy (NCBI): domain Eukaryota; kingdom Viridiplantae; phylum Streptophyta; class Magnoliopsida; order Ericales; family Theaceae; genus Camellia; species Camellia sinensis. The sequence continues at coordinate 109,368,704 of NC_138962.1, forward strand.
CTGAGGCGAGCCAACAGAGAAACTACTTAGAAAGATATATGATTCTAACTAATGAAAGATGCCTAGTGCAACACATACAAAGTGCAACTAATAGGCTTGACTACTAATTATGACAAGTGAGCCAATTTGATAGCATGCGGTTTAAACACATATTCAACAAAGTAATAAATGATAATACTTGTTAGAATGATGAACCAAGCCTCGATTCATGCAAGACAAATGGATGCAAACATGAGAAATGTTAAAAGAAACATGATGTTCTAAACTACCCATTATAAGCAAGTAAATAAAAGGGAGAAAGACATTGGGTTGGAAGATATACACATTATTACAAGCTTGCCCTCTCACAGGAGGATCTGAATAGATAGACTAGCTAATTAATTACCTAATTAACTAACTATTACAAACCAAAATGAATTAGCTATATTAACTAATTAACTAATTGACTAATTATTACAACACCACAAATTAATTAACTATTCCAGCTAATTAAATAATTACAACACATAACCAACTACTCTAACTAATTAAACTAATTAGTTACAAGTCCACTACTTTAAGTACAATATACTAATATTACAACATTATTTTAACGGATCCCGAGAATCAAGGAATGATTCATGCATGGATGTGGATTTCTACTCGAAAATGCACTCCATTTTGCTACTGGAATGCCTCTGTTGCACAGTTAGAAAATTGCATTACTTTTCCACCTCAACCTCTACTCTGCTCTGCTGGAAAAAGGGACATTGCCTGGTTGGAAAAAGTGGCTGGTAGGCCAGAAGTAGTGGCCGGCCAGCGACAAATAGGGGCCTGCTACCCAGTAAAAGTGGCCTGCCGGCCACTAATGTTGGTTCTTTCCTACTGCAACAGAGAACAAACAGAGCACAAACAGAGTATTCTCGGGGGATGTCTATCCACCCTACCTCTCCTTATCAGCAAATAGGTCAAAGGAGAGGTAAGCTTGATTCGCAAGCCCTCAATCGACACAATTTCATTGCTTGATGACTTATGAACCATGGGATGCAATTTCAATAAATGGTAAGGAAAGACCAACAAAGCCTCATCTCTATCATGAATTGATCAAGGGAAGTGGTTGACATTGGAAACTTGAACCATTTCATCACTAACAAGTATGAAATGACTCAAGTCTCCATGTGTTCAATTAACGTCCGATTGAACGCCAAATTATGTTATTATCTTGCTTCATTTTTGTCACGACCACATTCCGTCCCTAGTAGAATGGTGCCGTGATGGCTAGTAATCCGAGATTACCAAAGGCCAATTTACAAGGATTCACACAATCAGAGTATAAATATATGGGGCCAACATATGCAGAAGCAAATTTAAATCTAAGTAGTCCATAAGAGCTGTCCATAGATCAAATGAAATGACATACATTTTAACATGGTTTACAACTTGGATACAAATAAAATAAAGTACAAATTACATCTTGATCAAAAAACTTCTTAAGCCGACATATACAAAATCAAATAGCCGAGAAGCATAATCTTCAAGATACAAGTATAACATGAATTCAAAACATCTCGGAAAACACATCTAGGCGTCACCGCCTTCCTGCTTGGCACCTACATATATATATAGAGAGGGTGAGCTTGGATACTTAGTGAATGATATTAGTAATAAAGGGTTTAAATGAATGATATCCGAGATCTTTATCAAAATAGTACATAATCATAGCTTGTAACAAAACATGGGATGAATCAAGTTCATTAATCAAATCTTTCAAATCTTCTTGGATGTTAATAACATCTACATAATACCAAAGGATGACATTTCGAACAAAACAAGGGAATAATCGCCTCGGAATCGAGCACACCCATTCAAAGTCCATCGGTGGCCGACCCGAAATCGATTAGACAAACCCACCCGTTCAAAGTCCCTCAGTGGTACCATCCGTTCAAAGTCCGTCGATGGCAAAGATAACAAGGGTGCTACTTAGGCTTAACATGCCCTAGCACGAAAGGACGATACTACTTGGGCTTAATGTCCCCTAGCACGAAAGGACGGTGCGACTTGGGCTTAACGTCCCCTAGCACGAAAAGACGGTTCCAAGAATGTCATCAAAACAACATAATACTTGATACAAAACTAGGATAATCATTCATGCTTAAATACTTTTCCAAAACAAGAAAAACAAAGCTTTTATCAAAATATCATAACATAGCTTTATTAAAAATACCACTCATATAGCTCTTCGGATGTCGGGGTTAAAGCAAGGGTTCAAGTCCTACAAATACATGGCAAAGTCTAATGAATTCACTTCAAGAAGACAAGAATGGATGCTCAAGGATGGATGTGAAATGCAAGTGATCTCGGCATTCTTTCAAAACTAAGTCAAATCAAAACAAAACACTGTTTCTCTTCTCGAAAAACATACTAGGTACCATCCAAGTCTTGGCCAAGGTCCCACACCTCTTGGCCGAGGTGTGGTCCCGACAACCATGTTTAAGAAAATGAGGTTGGGAGAATCTGGGTTTCCCTCTGAAGAACATGAAGAACATGAACATGGAGAAGATGAAGAACGTGAATGCTAAAATCGTAACTCTTTTATTCAAAATCTGAGATTTCATGATATGAGTTCGAAAACATGGACCTGGGTACCCATACTTGGAAATCTTATGAAAACAAACACCAAAACATGGATCTTGATACAAACTTTCCGATCAAAAGCATGGTTTTTCTTGAAAAACACAAGAACATCATTTTCTCTTTCTAAAATCAAACTTTAAATCAATGCATGGCTCATGAATCATGCTAGATCATGCAATGCGATCAGATAAACATAAAGAACAACATGAGCAGATTAAGAGTCTAACCTTAAAACGCGGATCTAACGGCTCAAGGTATGAAGATCAAGCTTGGAACCTAGCTCTCTCACTCTAAGAACTTATTCTTCTTCCCTAGAGCTTCTCTCTCTACAATGCAAGACATATAACACAAAAATGACATGTTTCTCAGCTAGTTCCTGACTTAACCCTCTGCTAGGACACGTGGCAACGTTGGATTGGGTCTCTTCAAAAAGGTGACTGAATGATAAGACAAAAGGTATGACAAAGGGTGTATAACAAGCAAGGTGGTATGGGCTCTCTGGCAAGGCAAGGACCTCGGGTTAAAACATCAGCTTCGGCAAAAGGGGTTCCCAATGATCTCGGCCAGAGAGGATAACACATGGCCCAAATGTGCCACACCTTGGCCTAGATGTGCCATACCTCGGCCTAGGTTATACCGGCCCAAAACAAGGTCACTAGGTACAAGGATCAAGGATGTCGGTTGCCTAGATGATAACATCTCGGCCTAGATGATGCACATCTCGGCCTAGGTGATGCACACCTCGGTGTAGATGATGATATCTCGGCCAATATGCCAGGGTGGAGGTGGAGGTGGAGGTCAACCAAAGTGGTTCCAAGATGGTTCTAGGTGCAAAACGGTTCAAGGGTGTGACCTCGGCTTCAGACAGCAAGGAAGGAACAAAGCATGCATATAACACTTAGGCAAATCACATAAGCACAAAACCATGCAGGGACCTTTACTTAGGAAAAACGAGTCAAAGTTTACAAATGCAAGCTTAACAAGACAAAATCATGAAAATGCACATGAACATGACTAAGACATGAATGTGGATTATTACAATTTTACTCTAATTTTAACACCTCTTTTAATTACCTTCCATTCATTAGTCAATTAAGTCCAATAATAAGCTTTAGTCGACTATTAGAGAGAAATGTCAAACCAAATGTTGTTTTAGGCATGAGAGGGAGATCATGCCATTGGTAATGAACCCCCAAAGGGATTAAACCATTAAGCACAATCCCACCATTCAAGCTTAAACAACACTCCTTTTGGAGCAACTCTCAAAACAAAGAGAAAAGGCCAAGAAAGGAGAGAGATTGCAGAGATGCTTAGAGGTGAACACAAGTATGAAAAGTAGAAATAAATGCTATCAAGTCAAATATGTTGGTGGCTAAGGCCTAAACCACCAAGCCTATGACGACTATTACAGTACAAGCATACCATACAAGGCACAAATGAAACTAACACATAAAAATAGTCCTGAAATAGCTAAAAATAGTGTTGGAATTAAGGCAAAAAAAGCTAAAAGAATAAGCTAAAATAATGGAGCAATTAAGCTAGTGCATAAGCATAAGGAGGAGAGGCTAACCCCTCCATTTTTGGGACTTCAAAACAACATTTTTAGCCTCTGAAAAACTCTGAAATTCAGTGGTAAAATTTTCAAAAAAAGTTGTTGAGAAGATGGGAAACACAAGTGTAAAGGCTTAGGAGACAAGGTTCAAAGAAGGGTGATTAACCCCTCTACGTTTAAGAGCCTTAAACCATAAGCTTCAGCACATAAATACAGTGTCAAAACAATACAAAAATAGCAAGAAAAGAGTTGGAAGAAACAGTGTAAAGATTGCACAAGTTATACCTCTTGAAGCAAGGCAACTCTTTTGTTAACAAACCCACAAGTTCTCACTCTCAAGGGCTGAGATTTGAGCTCAAGAATCTCAGCAAGAAGAGCTAAATTTTTGGTTTAGGAAGTGTAGAGAGAAAGTGTGTAGGTTACAAGATAGAGAGAGAGTGTGTGCTATGCAAGTATTTGAGTTTTTGGTATTTTTCCTAACCTTTAAACCAAGAGGGAAGGTCCCCTATATATAGAAACATAGGTTGATATCTCGGATATAGCAATAGCTGTTGTGGTGCATGGATTTGTGGAGATAGTTGACAAAAATAACTGGTTTTCAACACAAGTGGCCGGCAGGCCACTAGTGGGTCAATTTACTCAAAAATGGCCAAACTTTTCACAACTGGCCAGCAGGCCACTTTTAGGAGCGGTAAAAAATGGGGTGTCTACACCCTCTTTGAAAATGAAACCCTAGAATAGAGAGATTGGGAAAAAGTGGAAATTGTGAAGAGATTTATGAAATTGATAAATTGAGATATCCATGGGATGAATAAATATCTTTGTGGAGAAGTTTAAATAGCATGAAAGTGTATATGCTCGAACTTTGATATGAATATTGATTGTGAGTATGAAACGACGTCATATGTCATATGTCACATGGAATTGGAACTGTTATAATTTTGAAAACTATTGAACTATGGTATTCCATTTTAAACAAATGTTGAGAATGACTAAAATTGTACAATGAGACACATATATGTGATTTACGTCCCATTTCATTCATTTGGATGACTTTAAATATTGTTCATTACGGATATGCCTTGAGATTTGATTCATTGTTTTGAGAAAACAATTGTGGCTATTGAAATACTTTGGGATAAATACGTTTGGTAAGTCTGGATAAGGGTGTAGTTGGTATATTTTAAGTTGGCTTGATTTTCCAACGTGAAAGACCGAAAACATGCGCAGAGGAAGTACCGCGTGCCTTCCGATTAGGAGCCGGTAAAGTGGAGAAATTGGTGATAACAACCCTCATTCTTGTCTTAGTCATGCTCATATGAATTTAAATGATTTTGCTTTGTTAAGCTTACATCTGCAGACTTTGATTTGTTTTGCCTAAGTAACGGTTCCTGTCCAGTTTTGTGCTATCATGTTTTGCCTAAGTGTTATATGCATGCTTTGTTCCTTGCTTTGTGTGTTGAACCTAGGCTATCTATCTTTGCTATCTCACGCCAAGGTCACACCTTTGAACCTCTTACGCCTAGGCCGTTGAGCGTCAACACCTAGGATCATCTTGGAACCATCTTGGTTGAGCTCCACCTTTACCCTGGCATCTTGGCCAAGATGAGAATCATCTAGGTAGAGGTGTGCATCACCTAGGTTGAGATGTGTATCATCTAGGCCGAGATGTTTATCTTCTAGGAATTCAAGATCCTTGATCCTTGAACCTTGCAACCTTGTTGTGCACCTTAGCCAACGCTTGGCAATCTTGTACCTTGACCTATACAACCTAGGTTGAGGTGCGTCACACCTGGGCCAAGTGTCACCTCTCCTAGTTGAGGTTAGAGAGACCTTACCTTTTCGATGCCTACGTTTTGATCTGGGATCATTGCCTTGTCTTGAACCTTGCAACCTTGTTGTGCACCTTAGCCAACACCTGGAAATCTTGTACATTGACCTATACAACCTAGGCCAAGGTGTGTCACACCTAGCCCAAGTGTCACCTCTCCTAGCCAAGGTCAGAGAGACCTTACTTGTCTGAAGCCTATGTTTTGATCTAGGATCATTGCCTTGTCAGAGTGCCCATGCCACCTTATATGTTATACATACTTTCATCTACGCTTGTCTTTTCTTTCTGGCAGCTTTTTGAGAAGATTTGGTCAGATGATGCCACGTGTCCCAGTAGTGGTTTAAGTTAATTAGTAGTTGAGAAACCCATATCATTTGCCATATCTTTGTCTTGAAGAGAGAGAGAGAGACTCTAGGAAGAAGAAGAAGAAATTCTTAGAGTGAGAACTAGATTTCCAAGCTTGATTTTCATACCGTGAACTATTGGATTTGTATTTTGGGGTTAGATTCTTGACCTACTTTTGTTGTTCTTTACATTAATCTGATCACATTGCATGATCTAGCACGATTCATGAGCCATGCATTGGTTTAAAGTTTTGTTTTAGAAAGAGAAAGTGATGTTCTTGTATTCTTGAGAGAAAACCATGTTTTGATCCAAAAGTTTGTATCAAGTTCCATTTTTTGTGTTTGTTTTCTTGAAATCTTCAGGTATGGGTACTCAACCCGATCATCCTGCCCAATTCATGTTGTCAGCTTTGCATCAGTGCATGAGCTACACCGACTACTGTGCATATCATATACTTGCGTTGGGTATAGAAGGAACTAGCTTGAATCAACAAGTGGAGCAATTTTCAATACTTGAACTTATCAGTAGAATCTCTAACTTGAGCAAAAAAATAATCAAAACTTGGGCTTTGCGAAATTGAGTTCTAAAGGGAACATGAATAATACTAGAGGCACTATGAATGATCAGTCACCTTGAGTCTTTTTCTGCTTTTGGGTCAGTTGTGAGTTCAGTTGTGTCGTGCCTGGTGTTTGTCTAAGTCTACGTTATTCATCGAGTCACCATAACGTGGCTGTCACGTAAAAAGCGCTCTTTATCGAGTCACCATAGCTTGTCTGTCGCTCAAACTTCAATAGAGTGGCATGGTCAAGATTCCATACACAAACGTTCGTTCTGAACGCAAAAACAAGTCCATGTGTGGAATTCATAAACAAACTAAGAGTGCCCATACAAGGGCATTGCTTCCATGATCATTGCAAAATATTTGTGAAGAATCTATCACTACTTTGGAGAGTATTGAAATTCTCAACATGTTGGGACAAAAGAGAAGCATGAGTCTAATTGGTTGGCACCCGTTCTAGGATTTGATAATCCCCATTACATGTGCCTACATAATGTAAAAAAAGGTGACTAGTGACTGGACACTAGGGGAAATTTTCAGTATATCTGATCGGGCCATCCATTGAACAAAGAGAATAAACCCAACCGGTGGCCAATGACCGGACACTAGGGGCAATTTTCAGTACATCTAATCAGGCTATCCATCGAATAAGGGGCATGAACCCAACCAGTGGCCGATGACTAGACACCAGGGGCAATATTTAGTGCATCTGATTGGGTCACCAATTGAATGAACCCAACCTTTCTCTCAATCTACTCAGAGCTTTGGATTATGCATACATGCTCATATATTCTGGTTAATTTGAATTGCATGATTGGTTGCTCCTGTTTCGTCGAGTTATCTTCCGCAGTGTTTTTCAATTACATTTCAATAAGTGGTGGCAAGTTGATTTCAAATAAATTGTGGCAAGTTGCCCTGCACTCACTTTATAAGGTACATAATGCACTACTATATGTACTGCTCATTTCCCTCAACATACCATGCATGTTCACCTGTATCGCACTGTTTTGTGCATTCACTTGCATCGCACTGTGTAGACACCCCATTTTTGACAGGCCTCAAGACTTAGGCGCCACCAATTGGTCACGCAATGATGAATGCATATGCTTGTCGAATGCTCGAATTCCTTAGCAGGAAACCTTAGCTTTAAGCCTCATAAACATACAAATCTTGTTCCTTGTTTTTGGACCAAAACAACAACGTTTCAAGCTGGATAATCCAGTGGCCTGCCATCCACTATTAGTGGTCGGCCGCCCCTATTAGTGGCCTACCAGCCACTAATACAAAAGCCATATATTTTTTGGCCAGCTGTCTCTACAAGGGCATGCACCATTCCAGCTGTGTTTGTATGGATATTTCTGGGGGTCTCTCATATATTTCTATATATAGATGGCCCTCTCTTATGTTTTAGAGGTTAGAAAAATTTGAGCAAAAGTTTTGAAAAAATATTTCTCTCTCTTGCAACTTCTATACCCTTTGCCTAGACACTCTAAACCAAACCTTGAGGGTTCTTTGCTAAGGTGCTTAAGCTTGCATTTTAGCACTTGAGAGTGTGAAATTGGTGGTTTGTAATTCAAAGGGCCATTCCTCTTCAAGAGGTATACATTCTAACTTTTTTGTATCATATCTTTCCTATCTTTTACAACTGGGTGACCACCCTTCTTTGTACCTTGCTTTCTAAGCTTTTACCCTTGTGTTTCCCATCTTTTCATCAACTTATTTTTTACTTTTCACCCCTGAATTTTAGAGTTTTTCAGAGGCTAAATATCATGTTTTGAAGTCCCAAAAATGGAGAGGGCCTCCCTTCCTTATTCTTGTGTGCTAGTTTTAATCCCTTAATATTGCTTATTGTTTTAGCTTTATTTTGTCTTAATTTTAGCACTGTTTTGGCATTGTTTAGGACTGTTTTAGAACTGTTTTAGAATTGTTTGGGTTCATCCTTGCATTTGAGCTTTGTTTAGCATGCTTGTAGTGTAATTGTCCTCATAGGTTTAGTATTTTAGGCCTTAGGCACCAACCTATTCGAGTTAATAGCATTTATTTTGTGCTTTCCATACTTGTGATCATCTTTAATCACCTCTACACCCTCCCTACTTTCCTGGCTTTTTATTGTTTTGAGAGTCATTTCAATCCGATTGTTTGTTTAAGCTTAAAGACAGAGATCGTTGTGCTTAATGGTTTAATCTCTTTGGAGGTTCATTACCAACGACATGACATCTTTCTCATGTCCAAAAAAAACCCTTTGTTTTATGCTTCTCTCCACTAGTGGATTTAATGCTCATTATTGGACTCATTGACTAATGAATGGAAGGTAATCTAAAAGGGGTAATCAATGGTTTAAAATGAAGCAAGATAACCAAATGGTTTGGGTTCAATCGGACGTTAATTGAACCCATCGAGCCTTGAGTCATTTCATACTTGTTAGTGATGAAAACGGTTCAAGAGTCGATGTCAACCACTTCCTTTGATTAGTATCATGATAGGGAGGGGGTTCTTGAGTCTTCAATCATTCATTTATTGAAATTGTGTCCCTTGGTTCATAGGCCATCATGCAATGAATTTACATTGATTGATGGCTTGCGAATCAAGCCTACCTCTCCTTTGAGCTATTTGATGATAAGGAGAGGCTGGGTGAGCAAACATCTCTTGAGAGTGCTTTGTTTGTGCTATGTTTGTTGTTCTGTTATAGTAGGAGAAATTCAACATTAGTGGCTGGTAGACCACCTTTTCTGTACGGCAGGCCACTATTAGTGGGCGGCCGGACACCACTTCTGGCCTGTCGGTCACTTCTTTTAGCCAAGTAGTACCACTTCCTTCACAGAGCAGAGCAGAGACTAAGGGGCAAAAATAGTGCAGAGGCATTCTCGCCGGGGGGGGGAGGGGGAGGGGGGGAGAGAAATTCATGTGCATGCATAAGCCATTTCCTTGTTCCTTGGGACCCCATTAAATTTGTTTTCTTTTCTAATAGTAGTGTTGTACAATTTGTAATTAATTACTTAGTTAAGTAATTCCTTAATGTAGTTAGCTTAATTAGTTATTTTGAATTAAGTTAGTTTAAATAGTCAATTTGTATTAATTAGTTAGAGTAATTAATTTTGTGTTATAGTTATTTAATTAGCTAGAATAGATAATTAAATTCGGTGTTGTAATAATTAGTTAAGTAGCTTAGCTAATTCATTCATTCGGACCCTCCTACGCGAGGGAAAACTTGTAATATTGTGTATGTCTTCCAACCCCACGTCTTTCTCCCTTTTATTTACCCGTTTATGATGGATAGTGTAGAATATCATTATTTCTCTTTTAGCATTTCCTATGTTTGCATATCCATTTGTCTTGCATGAATCAATGCTCGGTTCATCATTCTAAACAAGCATTGTTGTTTATTACTTCATTGAATACGTGTTTAAACCACATGCTATCAAATTGGTTCACATGTCATAATTAGTGGCCGAGCCTATTAATTACATCATTGCATGTGTTGCATTAGGCATCTTTCATTAGTTAGGATCATACATTTTTCTAACTAGTTTATCTTTTGGCTCGCCTTGGGAATTGGGGTAAGTTTTTACTGCTTTAGCATATTGCATGCGTGTGATTGATGCCATGTCAAGCTTGATTACCATGAGGCTAATTGCTTAAATGATAAACTGTTTGAATGCCTGTGGACGGAGGCTAATTGCTTAAACTAGGATAGTTTGATCAAAGTACATATGAGTTCACTTTTTCGAAGTAACACATATTCAAAACAAACATAAAATCAAAGTGTTCCAATTTTTGTAAATTGGTCTATACTTGTGTGCAACACATAGTAAAGTGGCCTAATAATCAGAACAAGAGCATATAAGGTAAATAAGAGTCATATCATGATTAGTAGAGGCCTATCTTTGATCGGGCGAGTGTGGTGCTCAATCCATGACCTTCCCCTCTCATACCTAAGTTTCCAAGCTGAGACACTCTTGGTGATGATGGATAAGTGGCCTTTGGCGTGAGTCTTGAGTTTCATAAGTTTCCCAAAACAAATATTTAGGTGGTGACTCTGTATTTGGTTTCCCAGATTTGGACTCATTAGTGTTTATCTATTTCACGTTGCACTTTGTGAAACCTGATTTAGAACCACGGGAGTCCGAACTGTGGGGCTAGTCATATCCGAAAGGAGCACGAAAACCAAGCCACAGTTTCTAGCAACTTTGCTGGGGAATTAGAGAACTAGACTTAAAATTCATGATGTGAATTTTTATTTACATATATATGTTGTTTGTATTGCATTTGCATCGGTGCGCTTAAGTCACTGTGTTTGCCATCTGCTTTTCCTGAATGGTTTGCCAGAGGCTTTCCTAAAAGCTTTCCAAAAGGCTAACCGGTTGTGGGCTCTACCATGATGGGAACACAACCCTTGGATCTAGACTACTGTCGTACCGCTTGATCCTCCTTTCATTTCTCAATGTTAGGTGTGAGAGGTATATTAGGTAGTCTTGTTGAGGTACCCTTTTTGGCCATTTGGCCTAGTTACATATAGTAAAGCAATAGTGATTGTTCCAAGCTAGGACAGGATGCTTACCCGAATACAGGATTGCGTGAAATCGCTTGAATGAAGTAATGAAACCCTAGTTTATGCCAAAACTAGGACAGGGTAACCCTACACCCCTCCTAGGGGTATTTTGGTTCTCTCTTAACTGGTATATGCTTTACAGTGAAACTGTACAAGAATGTGCATATTAGTTGTAAGTGGGTATTTATTTTTGGGCAGAATTCAGTGTGGAGTACAGTCCTATAGCTTTGATCATGTCTGTGTTGATAAACATCTTAGCTAAGGTACTGTGCGGTTTCTGATTGTTTCTCTTTTAGTTTATTTCTTTTGCTAGGTAGTTTAAAGCCATAGTTTCAGAAAGTTAGAATATCCCGCAAGTACTCTGGACCTGAGTCAGAAGACTTTGCAAAGCTGGGGATCTTGTTCGGGGACAACCAATGTTTGCCTCACTGCCACCAGCCACAAGGCGAAGGAGGATTATGCAGAATTCACCAATCTCGCTCTTCTAACAGTCACCTCTCAGCTCACCCGTGTTCAATCCGGTCCGAGGGTAGTCATCCACTTCCAGTCCAGTATGAGAACGGTTACTTGTTTTGATGACACAGTATCCCCCAGCCAATATGGAGGAATTATACTCCAGTCACAGTAAATAGTGGAAGCACAGCAGCATGATGCAGCCTATCAGGCCGAGGTGATTGCCCGTCAGGCCGAGGTTAAAACAAGGCTCCAACAACAGCAACCACAACCGGCCACAGCCTCTATATCCCATGTACCCATCACAGCTATCCCTGTGCCCAGTGCCACTGCTAATACTACCGCGGCTTAAGATACACAAAATCCGGGTGCTCCGATTTTTCCGGTCCTAGCAGAACCCATCTTGACACAGGCTTCCAAGGTCCCGGCTTATCAAACCAAAGCACCGTTCAAGTTCGAGATTGATCCAACCACGCTCAAGGTTAATAAACTGGAGAAATTATTCAAAAGAGAACAAGGGGTCAACTCCATTGCAAACATAGAGGAGAGCTATACCGAATCTGCAGTTACTTCACCAGAGCGGTTTAAAATGTCGCACATTGATCACTTTAATGGTTACGGAGATTCGATGGTACATTTGTGGTCATTTTCAGATATTTTACGACCCATGGGCTTGACCAGATCGCATAAACTATCTCTTCTCGGTCGCACTATGTTGGGCATAATGACTATCTGGTACGCCAAGTTGGAAGATTCAGTGAAACAAAATTGGGAGGAATTAGTAGGATCCTTCATGGTGTAGTACTCTTACAATATGCAAGTAGAGGTCACAACTCCTGATCTTGTGGCAACACATCAAGAGCCAAAGTAGTGTTTCTATGAGTTTATGACAAGAAGGAGGGCTAAACCCTCAATGATGACCATTCAACCTTCAGAGAAAAATCAGATAAGAATGGTTGTTTGGAACTTACATGGCTAGTTGCTACAGAAAATGATTGTTCTCCCGTTATTCACATTTACAAAGCTTCCTGAAATAGGGGTTCAAATTGAGGATGCCTTGAAGCAAGGGCTTATTCCGGATGATAAGGATCCAACCAGAAGGTCGTTTGTTTGTAGTTCCAATGCTACCAATGGTAGCACAGCTGCAAGGCCATCAGAAGTAAATATTGTCACTTCAACAAAATTACTGACCCTTTTGCCAACACAGTCCCACAAACATCATCAAACTCTACTCGACCTCAGAGGACCTTCAACCAACTATACATGACCCTGTCCAAAGCCATGCAAGTGCTAGTTAAAAAAGGGCACTCAAAGCCTTTAGAACCCTGCCCACTTCCTAATCCCCTTCCATCCAAGCACAACCCTACAAAGTATTGTGCTTTTCACCAGCAGCATGGTCATGACACCGACCAGTGCTTCTGATTGCGTCATGAGATTCTGGATCTCATTGACAATAAGGTGATTTCTCTACCTCAGAAACCAAATACAACTACCAATCCACTACCAGCCCACAATCAAGTCCCCCTATCCCAAAATCTCCACCTCATCCATACATTGCTCGTCTCCAATGACCCCAACGTATATATTACCCCTTTCCATTTACCAAAACCAATGCTGTTGATTCCTGAGGGCTCAGACTTGTGCGTGATGGACACATCTAATCCACAACCTGAGTCTCACAATGTGGTGACAATACTTGTGGTACAGAAAGTTTTGGCCCCGAAAGGAGGTACTGATCTGTCATCGAAGTACTCTGAGGACTTGTTTGACAAAGTGTATGACCCGCGTGGCTATATTGTGCTAACCACTCAGGCCAGGCCCGATGTGGCACTACTAATCTCGGTAGGTGTTAATGTGGTTAGAGAAGACAGTCCGAACCAAGGATTGGATGATCTGGCAGACCTCAAGGAGGATTTGGACAACCTGCAGTTCTTTGACGAACAGGATCAAGGAGATGTACAGATTGGGTGGTTTGACTTGAACGGATCAATTGATAATACTAGGTGGTTGAGTGATGAGCCAGATAAGGAAGAAGAAACTAGGGTTAAACAAGAGGGAAAAGAAGTAGAGGTGGCTGCAAAAGTTGAAAAGGCTGATGAGAAAGGAAAACTGCCAGAGGGCACATGTATGGGAAACCCAACCCAAGAAGTGGGTGTTGTGGAAACTGTAGATACCGAACGGGAAGCTACACAGAGGCAGTTTGAGAGAGAAAGACTTGAAGACAAAATCACAATCGTCTATCGCCCCGAGGAGGACACTTATACTGTAAAAATGATTCAAGTAGAGCTTGACGACTGCTTGTTGGCAGCTGATGGCGAGTGGTGGGATGACAATGATTTGCATCTGGCCCATACTGACGAAGACTAGGGAGGTTGTATCTTGGATAATACATGATACGCCGAGGAAATAGACCATCTTACACACATCGGATGGTATTTTAAGCCGCCACTCCTGGATCAAGCGGAGGTATCTAGAAAGGACCGGGAGATCGAGAAACAGAAAGAAAAGCAGTTGGAAGAGGAGTCAGATTTGAAACAGCTCAAGAAAATCCGAGCGAATATCTCTATCTGGGAACTCCTCATGGCCTCACAGGTGCACCGACAGGCAATGTTGTCGGCAATGGACAAGGCTAAATTGTCCATTGATACTATAGCCAAATAACTTGTAGGCTTGGTCTTTCCGAGTGGTGCCAAACCAATCCTCACTTTCTCTAACAAAGAGCTGCTGCCAGAAGGCTCGGCCCACAACAAACCGTTGTACATATCTATGGAATTTAGAGAGAAGTACATACTGGTGGTGTTGATAGACACTGGTTCTGTCATTAACGTCTGTCCTTCCCGTACTGCATATGCGGTTGGCCTCAAACCGACAGACTTTATCCCCATTGCTTAGGTGATACGGGCGTATGACAACACAGGCAGGAAGGTCATGGGTACATTAAAAGTGCAAGTTCAGGTGGGCCCATCAGTGCAAGAGATTGAGTTCCATATCTTGGATGTATCGGCTACCTTGAATCTGTTGTTAGGGAGGCCTAGGTTGCATCACGTGAAGGCTATGTCCTCTACCCTCCATCAAATGCTGAAGTATCCTTATGTAGGTGGAGTAGTAACTATTTTTAAAAATTCATCCATCTATCTGCCTCAAAGGTAACTATGCCACTGCTGGAGATCAACCATAGGGATGAAGATGTGTTCTTTTTAGGATTCACTCTAGTTGAGACCCGAGTTGTGCAGACCATACTGGCCGTGGACGAAGGCATGTACGTTAGTGCCCAGTCTGCCTACTTCATGAACAAACTACAGCACAACTTGGGGCTTGGAAAGAGTAGGCAGAAAGGTGTTACAGCACTGATAGAAGTGCCTCACAACCCGCATGCCTTTGGATTGGGCTATGTGCCCACCAAAGAGGACTGGATCAGAAAAGGGAAAGAAATGAGGGGCAGAGCCAAAGCCAAGAGAGCTGGGAAGTGTTATGAGCTCATCCATAGGCCAATTTGGGAGATGCTGAATGGATGTTTTATTCGAGAATGAGAGAACTTCCCTTTTTGTGGTTTTCCTGAGCCGTGGGTAAATTTCTCAAAAGAGCGAGTTCTTGTGTTTGAAATTTTCTTTGACCATCAACTGTAGGATAGTGCTGAGGAAATAGTTAAACCAAGCATCAAAGCTAACCAAAGCACACGCAAGGACTTAAACAGTAACGAGGTTGAAATAGGGGCAGCACTGGCCAATCTCTTCACAGATCCCTCGACCAACCTAGAGAACTTGGGGGATAACTTTTCTGTCTTTATGATCGGGGAAGAACCAGATAGAACCTGGCCAATGGTATTTTGGATGCATCAAAGGCACCGTGTCTTACATGGCAACTAGAGAAAGGCTATATTTCCAGTTTCGAATAAGGTGATGAGCCAAAATCTGATTCCACTGAGTCTGTGGGCTCGGGATCAGATTCCAGTCAGTTTGGGTGGTCGGGGTCTAGGTCTGGCATTCCCGGGGGTGGTAACCTGGATGCCAAGGTCTTGTCTAGGTCCTTATTTTCTTTTTCTTTTGAGTCTATTGTAACCAAGTAGCTAGAACATTTGAATGAGAACTCTGCAGATTCTGAGTACTTCTCTATGCCGCTTATTTATTGTATTGACCAATACTTTTAGAATTTTTATGAAAACAAAGAGGAAGAAATTCCTCTGGCTTTGAAAAACTTGATTAATCGAGAGGAGAAGTATGTTAAACGCTATGCTGATGAAATCATTGCCATTAATGTGGGCACTGAGAAGGATCCATGCTTGGTCCAGATTGGGTCCACCTTATCTTCGGAGAAACGCGAACGCTTAGTCGCTTTATTAAAAGATTTAAAAGATGTTTTCGCGTGGTCCTACAAAGACATGCCTGGAATCGATCCTGAGATTGTACACCACCGAATCCCTCTTGACCTTGAGGCTCAACCAATAAGCAAAAACTGTGCAAAATTCGTCTGGATTAGGCATTGAAGATCAAAGAAGAGGTCACCAAGCAGATTGATGTTGGATTCTTGTTGGTATCCGAGTATCTGACCTGGTTGGCTAATATTGTCCCGATACCAAAGAAGGATGGCAGAATCTGGGTTTGTGTTAATTTTCGGGACCAGAACAAAGCCAGTCCGAAGGATGATTTTCCACTGTCGCATATTGACGAGTTGGTAGATTTCGCTGCGTGCCAAGCATTTTTTTCATTTTTGGATGGGTTTTCTGAATATAACTAGATTCTGATGGCACTTGAGGATAAGGAAAAAACCGCTTTCACCACTCCGTAGGGTACCTACTACTACCGGGTTATGCCATTTGGGTTGAAAAATGATGGGGCTACCTATCAGAGGGCTGCAGCCACCATTCTGCATGATATGATCCAAAAGGAGGTTGAGGTGTATCTAGACGATATGATCGTCAAGTCCAAAGAACAAGAAGGCCACTACATCGCTTAGGAAAAGTTTTTTCAATTAATCAGGGAATACATATTGAGGTTAAACCCACAAAAATGCACCTTCGGGGTGACAGCAGGGAAAATGCTTGGTTTTCTGATCACACAAAGGGGAATCAAAGTAGATTCTTCCAAGATCAAGGCCATCCTAAAAATGCCACCACCAAGGACTGAAAAGGAGGTGCACAGCTTTTTGGGCAAAGTGCAATTCATAAGATGGTTTATTTCTAAATTAACCTTGACTTGTGAACCACTATTTGGTCTCTTGAAGCAAGGAAAGAAGTTCCAATAGGACGATCAATGTCAATTTTCATTTGAGCAGGTCAAGTAGTACCTATAGAATCTGCTTGTGTTATCACCTACAGAGCTGGGAAAGACTTTGATTCCGTATCTGTCAGTAACAGATTCTACCATGGGATGCATGCTAGCGCAAGAATCTGAAGATAGGGTAGAGAAGGCCATCTACTACTTGAGCAAGAAGTTGCAAGACTATGAGACCCGTTACACTCCCCTCGAGAAGGCTTGCTTAGCCTTGGTATGGGCTACCTGCAAGTTGAGGCACTACTTGTTAGCTCACTCTATAATCCTGCTTTCAAGATTAGATCCCATCAAATATGTCTTTGAGAAATCGGCGCTTACGGGTAGGGTAGCCCATTGGTTGCTTCTTATCTCTGAATTTGATCTCAAGTATGTTACACGCAAGTCCGTTAAAGGGATGGCTGTAGTGGAGTTCCTAGCAGATCACCCGGAAGAGGGAGATGAGGCAGTGAAATATTTGTTCCCAGATGAAGACATTCTGCATGTTGATGAGGAAACATGGACAATGTACTTTGATGGAGCGTATAATTAGTATGGTTATGGGATCAGTGTGTTGCTGATGATGCCTGATGACTCCCATATACCTTTAGCCTTTAAACTCCGGTTCAAAGTGTCCAATAATGAGGTAGAGTATGAAGCCTGCTTCGCTGGTTTAGAAGCTGCTCTAGAACTAGGGGCAATGCGGTTGGACATCATCGGACACTCAAACTTGATTGTGTCGTAAGAAAACGGAGACTGGAAAGTCTAAGAAGAGAAAATGAAGGTTTATCATTAAACCCTGGATATTCTGATTCTGAGGTTTGAAAAACTGACAATTACACATTTGTTGAGAGAGAACAACGGGTTCGCTGATGTGTTAGCAACTCTATCTTCTATGGTAGACATCCCGTTGGGAGTGAAGATGCGTCTGATCATCATTGACCAGAAATACACACTGGCATATGAGAGCGTTGCCGCGATAGATGAGGCTTCAGATAAAAACCCCTGGTACTACGACATTTGGAACTTTCTAGAGAAAGAAACATATCCACCAAGGACAAATGGCAAGGACAAACGGGGAATACAGCATCTAGCCATCCAGAACATTATTTATGGGGGTGAGCTCTACAAAAGAGGCCATCTGTGAATGCACAAGTTGTGTTGAAGAAGAAGAATCAAAGCATCTGATGGAGGCTATCCACTGGGAAGAGTGTGGAGCACACATGAACGATGTGATGCTATCTTGGAAGATCCTCAGACAAGGATATTCTTGGTCTACTATGGAGGAGGACTATATTGGTTTTGTACGACGATGTCACAAATGTTAAATTCATGCTAATCGCATGAATATCCCGCCGTCGAAGCTCTACAACGTGACGTCACCCTGGTCATTCTCCATCTGGGGGATAGACGTTATCGGCATAGTCACGCCAAAGGGGTCAAATGGGTATGAGTTCATTTAGGTAGCTATCGACTACTTGACTAAGTGGATAGAAGCTCAGTCCTATTCCGTGCTAATGGCGCCGCATGTGGCTAAGTTTATCAGAAACAACATTATCTGCTGGAATGGGGTTTTGAATGAGATCATATCAGATAACGGCTCATAGTTCAAGAAAAAGGTGATAGATTTGCTTAAGAAGTATAATGTGGCATTTCATAAGTCATCAGCGTACAAACCATAGACCAATGGAACCGTTGAGGCCGCAAACAAAAATATCAAGAATATCCTGCGGAAGATGGTAGAAACATACAAGGACTGGCCGGATAAACTGCCGTTTGCACTTCGGGACTACAGAACGTCAATTCAGATATCTACAGGGGCGACCCCCTATTCTCTTGTTTTTGGTATGGAAGCCATTTTGTTAATCGAAATTGAAGTACCATCACTGCGGGTTATGGCTGAGTGTCAGATAGCAAAGGTGAACTGGCAACAGAACAGGTTTAAGGAATTAATGTTGTTTGATGAGAGAAGGCTGAAAGCATTGTATCATGTCCAGGGCTACTAGTGCAGAATTTCTAAGACTTTTAACAAAAAGTTAAGTCCGGAAATCTCAAGGAAGGGGACATGGTATTGAAAGATAACCAAGCTTCCATCCATGACCCTAGGGACAAGTTCAGACCTAATTAGATTGGTCCTTACATCATCAAGTCTATTTGGTCAGGAGGGGCAATCATCCTTATGGACCTATATGGCTTGGAGTTTTCACAGCCCATCAACATGGACAAGTTGAAGAAATATTACCCCCGAAAAGGTTGCAAGGCCAGAAACCCGAAAGGGTGACCTAGGCAAAATTTAGAGCATGAAAAATTAGAAATAAAGAAAAATTGAGCTCGCAAGGTCAAAAACCCAGAAATGCAACTTTGGCAAAACTTAGAGCACAAAAGGAGAGAGCTAACACTCAAGTGAACCTGAACTGAACTACGTAAGGCCTGATTTCCATTTTGGGATACGTAGGCAACTTCATCTTGAAGTTCGGCCGTAACCTTCTCCAGCTCAACTGACTGATTTGTTTATTTGATAGGGTCATCTTTGTCCATTCTAGCTTGGTTGTGTTGCCTTGGCTCAACGAAAGAGCCAGTGCGAATGAAGAGTGCTAATGATGAGCGCAGTTATGAGTAGTTGTGATCTTCTGATTTGAGGCTGTACATCTTAAGGACTAGCTCCATGCGTGTCAGGCAGTGATCATTTCGGAAAATTGCTTCGAAAAGTTTTAATAAAAGTTGATTTTTCTCAAAAATTTATCTTTTACAATATAAACCATTTTTTGACCAAAAGGAAAATTTTTAGTGCTCACAACTTTAATTCCATTGATTTCAACATAAGTACATTCTCCAACTCTCTGAGTTACATCAATGTTTTTTTTACATTATAAAACTTAAAAAGAAAAGTCAAAGCAATAAACTAGGGGCATAGATGAGTCAGGTGCTCCTGCGTCCTCTGCTCGTGCTTGTGGAAGCCTCTATAGCCAAAGTTAGCCCAACCTATGCTTCCTTCTCGAGCCAAGCTGAGTACTCGTCAAAAAGGGCATAACTGTGTGGACATCCCATTTTTAACTGCCCGCAAGGCTCGAGTGCTTCGTCCGGTACACTCGATGATAAAAGTGGTGCACTGTGTAGTTCGAGGTCTCAATGAAGGGGGCCATGTTTAAAGCTTCGAAACAATGCCAAACCTCCCTTATTCCCACTGATTATACCCAAGAAATTCATTTTTACACATTGCGCCATCCTATGCTGAAGCTAAAATAGAAAAACAAGGAAACACATTAAGGCCCAGCTGTGGCTATTGAAGGTCGGCCGCGCCTTAGTAGCGAAAAACACTATTCTAGGCAGAAGCCCGCCAGCTGTCCATTTTTGAAGATATTTATGACCCCTCCTACTCAAATTCTATAAAAACGACCATATATCTCTGTTTTGAGAGTTGAATAATTTCAAAAAAGCCTCTACACCTTCTTGACAGCTCCCTCTTCTCATTCTTCTTGTGCAAGCATCACTTTGAGCAAACCTATCACCCTGAACCTATATCCATACACCATATACATCCTCACACCTTAGCCTAGGAACCTTGGTTGAGCCTTAAACACGATAATTCAAGCTTGAGAGTGTGTTGAGACTTAGTTTGGTTCATAAGCAAAATCTCACTTCTTTGAGAGGTATAAGCTTGTCATCCTCTCTTTTACTTCTTCTTCTTTCATTTGTTATCTAGTTTTTTTAGTTTTATGTTGTTTTGAATCTATTCCAAGTATTTGAGTTTGGGTTTCGAGAGCTACCAAAAGGGTAGAGGGAGTTTACACTTTTTCTACACCTTTACCTATAGCTTAAACCCTTACTTTTACACTTTTTTTGTTTGCTTCCTAAATTGATTTTTACAGTTAATTTCAGAGTTAAAAAAGGGCTTAAAATCATGCTTTGAGGTTTCAAAAGTGGAGGGGCACCCCTCCTTGTTCTTGTTTACTAGTCTTGTTTCCTCTCTTTGTTGATTAGCTTTTAGGCTATTTTCATGCATTCTAAGCCACTATTTTTCATCTCTTGAAGGATATTTTATGGCTGTTCTAGGTTGTTTAAATTGTTCATGCTTTGATTAGCTTGGTTGTTGTCTCGTAAGTTTGCCTCCCTAGCTTGTTGTATATTGTTCTTAGTTTTTCTTTAACTCATTTCCATGTTTAAAGAACCTCATTTTAATAATCAATTTGCCATTCATCTCTTTCATTTGAGAGTTGTTTCAATCGATCGACGGCTATTCAAAATGTGAACTAGCGATTTATGCTTAATGGCTTAATCTCTACGGACGTTCATTGCCAACGGTGTAGTCTCTTTTTCATGTTGAGAATAACCTCCCGTTTGACACATTTCTCACTTAGTGGACATAATCTCTAGTGGACATAACAATCATCTTGGACTTAATGGATTAAAGGATGGTATAGACTAATGAATTTGGCTTAAAATGAACTAATCCACATAAAGAAAATGAGTTATATTGCTTGAGGTTCGGCCGGATGTTATGCCGAATCCATTGTGTCAAGAATTGTCTTACATCAATTCATGATCTTTTGATGAATCTTGAAGCGTCTCTACCTCCCTCTTTGAGTTCACTTTATGATAGAAGGGACGGGTGGTTGTTGTTCATTGCATTTATTGATTGTTTGTCCAAATTGTAGCCAAAATCATCAAGCAATCACCTTGCTCATTGATGGCTTTTGAAACGATTCCAACCTTCTCTCGAGGCTTTCCCCTGATAGAGAAATGTGAGAGGGACAAACAAAGTTCAGAACACTGTCTGTATTATTTTCACTTCAGAACAAAAAAGAGAATTTTGCATGAAATTGAGGCTCGACCGGGCTTCATTGAGGGTCGACCGGTCATCAATGTTTGGTCAGCAGTGTATTTGGCAGAAAATAGAGGGTAGTGGCTGAAGGTGAAACAGAATAGTCTGGGCAAACAGAGCAGTTTTTGGATGCTGCACATGCGAGCATTGTGTATCCTTGTGCATCCTTGTTTGATGATTAATTATTAATTATTGTTGGAATTAATTAATTATTGATTGTCATAATTAATATTGTTGTAGCAATAGCCCCGTTTGTTGGAGCTGTGGAAAAGTGATTATAGATTATAGCTTAACAAATTATAACTTATAACTGTGAATATAAGCTGTTAACCTGTTTGGTGCAGCAGGGGGGTTATGGATTTAAGCAGCAGAGTAGTATTTAGTTGATAAGCTATAAAATAGCTTTTTACTGTATAATTGTCCTTTTTGCCCTTATATGATATAAAAATGATAATTTTGTCATTTTTTCAGTTTTAATTTAAAAAAACTATTTCATTAATAAAAGTTAATATAATTAGTATTAATTAGTATCAATTAATATAGAAATTGATACATTTGATAAAAATGTAATGGGAGTATTATTGTAACCATTTCTTTCCATTATAAATTAATTAGTATCAATTAATACTAAAATTATTAATTAGTATAGAATAATTTTAATAATCAACAATTGTTATAATCTGTTCAGTTTTAATTAAAAAATATATTTCATTAATAAAAGTTAATATAATTAGTATTAATTAGTACCAATTAATATAAAAATTGATACATTTGATAAAAATGTAATGGTTGATACTAATTATTAATTAGTATCAATTAATATTAATAATCAATAATTGTTATTAATTAGTATTTATTAATAAATAATACCAATTAATATTCATACCAATATAAAAATTGTTAATTTTTTTAATTTATTAATCAGTACCCATTAAAATTTGCTCCTTCTCCTATTCGTCTGTACGTCGCCGGTGGCAAAGGGACGACGGCGAAACGACGGACCAGAGATAATGGTTAGTGTTTCAGATCAAGGAGCTAAGCTTTCATCGCCTCTGGTTCATGCGAGAGAGAAGAGATCCCGTTCGCGACAGGGCAGATTGCGATCGTGGCGGAGCTAGGGTTTCCTCTAGTTTGTGAGAGAGAGAGAGAGAGAGAGAGAAAAGAGATCGCGACAGAGTAGATCGCGATCGCGAACAGGGCAAATCAAGATCACGACGACGCAAGGGTTTCCACTCGATCGCGAGAGAGAGAGAGAGAGAGAGAGGAGAGGTCGTGACGGAGCATATATGGATGCTGTGCTGTGTTGACCCCTTATCGTCGCTCTTTTCGTCGCTGGAAATCACTTTTGTCCCTGGAAATCGCCCCTCTCCTTTCGTGAGAGGGAGAAAATGAGTGTATTTTATTTATATACCTGGTTCACTAGTAATTACTTCAAAGTTTGAAGGACATTTAAGTCTTTCACATGCAGCTTGCCGCTTATGCTGAAAATTAAGCATCCCTTCCCCTACTCAACCAAAAAGCTTATTTTCCACTTATAAAAAGCTATAATCTGCACCCATTAAGCTACACGAAACACTTCAAAATCACTTATTTTAAGCTATAAGTGGATTTAAGTTGAAAATAAGTTGTGCCAAAAAGGCACAATGTTTCGTTAGATGGTTAGTTTATTTTGTTGTAATAGATTAGCTAGTTAGTTAAATATAGCTTAGCAGTTAGTTATTTATTCATTCATTCAGTTTTGTAATAATTAGTTTAATTCGTACTTTTGGACTTTGATTCGTACCCTTTTGCACGAAGGAAATTATGTAATAAGTTGTATGTCTTCCAACCCCATATCTTTCTCCCTTTTACGTACTTGTTTACGATGGTTAGTATAGGAACATCATTTTTTTCAAATTAGCATTCTTATGCTTTGCATCCATTGTCTTGCATGCATCTAAGGCTTGGCTCATCATACTAACCCAATATCAATACTCAAAATCATTACTTGAATATGTGCTTATCACCTGTCTTGAATGAAATCATATGCGATGCTCATGGGTGAGCCTAAAAATACATAATGTGTGCATTACATTTAGTCATATTACATTAATTAGGAACATGCATGTTTTGCTAATAAATTTGCTTCGTTTTGGCTCGGAGTACTAGGTGAGTCGTTTCTATGTTTCAGCATCTCACATCAAATGTTTGTGTTACCGTGTCAAAGCATACTTCCATGAGGCTAATTGCTTAAATGATATAACTGTTTGAATGCCTGTAGATGAAGGCTAGTTGCTTTAATTGGGATAGTTTGATTAATGTCCATTTTAAGCTCACTTTTTTAAAGTGGCAAATTCACAAAACTATTTCAAATAAAACATGAAATCAAATGTTCTAATTCTTGCAAATTAGTCCATACCTGTGTGCAACACACAGTAAAAAATAGCTAATAATCGGAGCGAGAGCATATAATGTAAATTAGAATCACATCATGATTAGTAGAGGCCGATTTTTCATCAGGCGAATGGGGTGCTCAATTCATGACTTTCCCCTCTCGTACCTAAGTTCCTTAGCCGAGACACTATGGTGATGACGAACTAATGGCCTTTGGCACGAGTCTCGAGTTTCCTAAATTTCTCAAAAATATTTAGGTGGTGACTCTAAAATCTGACAAAGCAGTCCATTTTTGACATTTGATTCAAACATCGTTTTTCCAAAAGAATTGTCAAAATTGGACTCTTTTTGTGTTTTCACTGTTTCACATTGCACTTGTGAAATTAGATTCAGAACCATGGGAGTCCGAATTGTGGGGCTATTCATCTTCTGAAAGGAGCACTAAAAGCCAAGCCACAAACTGAAACTAGGGGCAGGAGCCAAAAGCTCTCTCGTCCTCCAAGCAGTGAGGTACCGAGCCAAGTGTGAAGCGCGATTAGGGAATAGAGCCGGGTATTCTACCCCTTCATCTGGACGGGGCTGATCATGTCCAAACTAACATCTGAATCGAAAGGGGAAGTAAAACACGCAGTGCGTAAGGCCAATCAACTGTATGCCTGGTTGACGGGTTATGCTGTAACTCATTTCAGCCAAGTTAAGCCAGGGACAACGCCAAGTTATGTAGGCCATCAATCTGTTACACATCCAGTTGCACCACTATCCTTTATTGGGAAAGTTCATTATTCACTAACGAAAGAAGTAAGTTCAAGCTGAATACTTAGGACAAGGATCCACCACTTTCAGTTTATCCATGAGCCATATCTGGGAAGGGATGAAAAATAAGAAAGATTAAAGAATAGAGAGATGTGCGCTGCGAGAAAAGTGAAGAAAAAGGCATTGAAAGGAAAAAAT
The DNA here is from genome assembly GCF_055761805.1 of Camellia sinensis. Taxonomy (NCBI): domain Eukaryota; kingdom Viridiplantae; phylum Streptophyta; class Magnoliopsida; order Ericales; family Theaceae; genus Camellia; species Camellia sinensis. The sequence continues at coordinate 109,393,998 of NC_138962.1, forward strand.
AGAGCGTTAGTGTCGACTGATGTGAGACTCCCCAAATAAGAAAATAGTGGGAAATAATACCTAAAGCAATAGCGGACTCCCCGCGAACCTGGTGGTCTCTCTCCAATGAAAAGCATCTAAACCCATCAGGGTTTCGGCCAATATCAAACCAAAGCAACTCTTGCCCTCTTTCAGGCATTGGGCTACTTCGATTAGGTTGATAGTAGCTCTACTGAAACTGGGGGCAAAGAGGAAATGCGCATGCATACATTAACATAGGGCATGTTGCCGAAAGCCTCGCCAAAGAAGGTCACCCCTGTCTCCAATGTTAGCAAACTGATGAATCAAGCCTGGTATGTCTAGCTCCTCGTCATGAGCTAAAGATCGGGCTTCGTGAAAGGTGAGCCCACACATTCGTCCTAAAGCCTAGGCATGACCAAAACGGGGCTGGGAAATGATCTCCTCATCGCGCTGAGACTCCATCAATGCCTAAAATTCTTCAAGAGTCGGGTATATTTCTTGTGCTCCAAAGCAAAATACATGTGCAATTGGGTCCCAACATTAGACCGTGGTATAGAGGAATGAAAAACAAAGTGGAGTATGGCTCAACGAAAAAAGCGCGTTTATGCTGAAACCTCATAAGTTTACCTTTTTCGAACCATTTAAAGTGGCTATCCAATTCGTGAGCTTTTCAGCAAGGAAGATCTCCATTTGTAGAGAAAACAGCAGCTAAAATGAGGTTCTGGTGAAGAAATCACGATGGAAGACGTTTTGTAGATGATAGGGCTGTGAGTGGAAACCACCTGTCAATCAGCGGGTGGATCATTACAAGTGGCCGGTAAGCCAGAAGTGGTGGTCACCCGCCCACTTTTGTGGCCTAGCAATTCAGCATTTTGGCTTTGTCCTGGTTTTTGTATTTTGAGGTTTTGTTTTGAGTCTTTTTAGTTAGTATGAATAGCTGTGTTTAGGTGGTTTCTACTTTGTTTTTTATTTATTGAGTTGTATTTTGTATTTAGGTTGTTGGTCAGCTCATTATCCGATTAACAACATTGTTCCAATACAAGCATTCTCGGTTTCAAAAATCAGCTCCATTTTCATTCTATGCAAATATGGTACTCATGATGCAAAAAGCAACTATTTTCATAAACATTGCAGGGTTGTACCCCGATCATGGTTTTTACAAAAGAGAGTACATGTTTTCAAAAGCAAAAGTAAAAACCTATCTGAAGCTAAACATGTGCTAAACTACAAAATAAAATAAACTAAATAAAATAGTATAAAAATCGACGCCAGTCATCTGAAGCTCGAGAGGGCCTTTTCGTCTTCTTTCACAAAGGGGACTCAAGGGCACTATCTCCATCAGCACCACTGCCATCAGAATCAGACTCTGAGCCAGAGCCAGTATCATCGTCTTTGCTCTCTGCCTCAGAGCCAACCTCGGCGTCATCCTCGCCCTCTGATCGCGATCCAGCCTCATCGTCCCCACTCTCAGACTCAGAGTATTAGCTCACTGCCTTCTCGGAGTCACTGGTCTTACTATTGGCGTCACTTAAAACTAGCTTTGAGGAGCTACTCCAGCCCTGAGCACCCCTGTCTCTACCTCGACCTCGGTGCTCGACTTGGCTACGTGCTGAGGCTTGTCCACCTCTTCTCCTTGCCACTGGAGGAGCTGCTGCTGGTGTTGTCGCCGCCGCTGCTACTGGTGCCCTCGGTATAAATGGGATTTGAGAAAAACAAGTATCAGCATATCAGATAAAGTGTACGTATTGTTGTAGAATGCAGTATCCAGATTGGGCATCGTATGCAAAATGAGTGTCATGTAAGGCCTAATTCGACCTGGGTACAGTGTGTCAATGTGTGTTAGTGTTGTTTGAGGTAGTGTCAGAAGGCATATTAGTGTATCAGTGGGAATATGATAGTGTGGTGCACAGCAGTGTGAGTTAGCAGTGAAAATGTGAAAATAAGGGGAAAATATCTGAATACCATGGAGACCAAGCAGTGTCTCTCTCCTCTGTACCATGCCAACTAGAGAAGCAACTAGTTGGAGGATGCCTTTTGTGTAATCTGTGGGTGCCGGTAAGTGCATTTGAATAATCAATATCTGGGGAGGGAAAATGTAGAATGCAAATTGTTAAGTATGGTCTATACCTGAGGTGCGCTCGGAGCTCTGACTTATCCATGCCCTGCCTCTTGTCGCTCTATCAGAATCTGATAGGCCATCCCGGTCGGCCGCCAACATGTAAGCACAGTCAGAATCGCCGGCCAACTGGGAACCTGTCTAACAAGAAAGGCCCCTCCAATATTGGCCTCAGCCTCCTAAGCAGTTTCATCAGCCAAAAGAGCATCTGATGCGTCGCCTGCATGAACTCTGATCAGGGGCGGGATAAGATGAGTCTGGATGAAGGTCCTGTAATCACCATTTCCTTGGAAGTAGTCAGTGTCCAATCCCACCATGAATTGAATAACGACCTTAGCTGGGAGGCTATCAACTATCCTCATGGATGTTGGGGGAGGCATAGGAACAACTGGTGCACGCAATCCCACAGTTTGGAGTACGAACCGCTCACTCAAGAACCAGGCCCGACAGAATGGGCCCTCTCTAGTAAGGTCCGGAGTCGGGAGGTGCCTCAAGCCCCGCCATACTAGTCTCTAACTCTGGCTGGCATCGTCACCCAGGACTGCCAGGTGATCTGCAGATAAGAGGATATACAAGTTGTTAGCTGCTATCAGTTGTCAAGAGGAATTAGAACAGTAACAATGAAAATAAAAGTAAAAATGATTGTGAGTTTCGAGTTACCTCGTGAGCGATCACTGTATCAAAGTATCGACAGTAGAAGGCGATTGTTATATTGTCGCAACTTTGGTAGCGGCTCTTGCCGTCGTATCGCCATAAATAAGGAACAATCGGAGCAATCTCCTCTACTGGCTCCGGAGCAAGGGCCGGGAAGTAGGCATAAACCCATAGCTACAAACAAAAAGCACAGTGTGTGAATAGATATTAAACAGAAAGTGCAAAGTAGAAAACATAATGTATACATGGATATTGAATAGAAAATGCAAAGCAGAAGGCATAAGTTATAGAATTGTAGGTGCAGTGCATACCTTCCAGGCTCTCCAGTAGCCTCCAACCCACTATCCCCTCATATGGGAAGTGGAACTCATAATAGCCATGGAGTGTAGCAAGGCCAGCTCCATCCCAGCCGTAGAACCAGACTCGGGGCAAGGTCACAAGGGTGCTCAGCAGGTACAAACCCACGGTGTTCTACCTATTCGCGAACAAGGTGGTACCGAGAAAGAACATCAAGAAGCCCGGACATACTACTCTATCTCCTCCTACGTCTTGGGCTGACTCCCGCGGAAATGCTTGGAGAACCAGTTGTGTCTAACCATGGTTGGTTTGTATAGAGAAGGGCTCGCTCTAAGTAGGTAGGTCCAGGTCGCCTCCCACTCACCCATATCCATGTCAAAGGGGATCGGATAACCTTCTGCTCCTAAGCCTGTGATCATCGAGAAGTCGTAAGGGGTCATCGTCATCTCCCCAGTGGAAGAGGGATGGAAGGAATTAGTAGTGTCCCGCCACCTCTCTACTAATGCTCCAAGTAGGGCTCAGCTAGCCATATGACATGTAAGGCCAAAGCCGGTATAGAATAGGCCAAAGCCAGCTTCATCGACAAGGTCGCGGACTCCGGGGGAAAGCTCGCAGTAGCAATCCCTGGTCATCACCTCCCCATAACCTATAAAGGACCGAGATTCCTCATGTGTCAAAGAAGTAATGGGTTAGATAAAAGACAGTGGTAAAAGAGGAAAGACAATGGTAAAAGAGGAAATACAGTGTAAAAAATACAATCAAATGAAAGGCAGGAATGCATGCAAAATAAAGTTTGTACCTTATTAGTGTCGTGGGAAAGGTGGGAGTCTGGCTTCCTCAGTAGAAGATCCTTCGGCGCGCCACCGATGAAATCATCAAAGCGCCTAATGCCTCCATGAGGTATCGTGTGTGTGTGGGGGTAGTAAGTGGCCAGATCAAAGGGCCTCACTTGCAATGGTAGTAGCTCAGACTCGAGTCCTAGAGTGAACTCTGCCTCGAAATCGGCGGCAATGTCCTCTGTCGCCCTGTCGACCTCAGTAACCTCCTACTCCTTGATCTCGGTAGGGCGGGAAAGTGCAGGTGGAACATTGGGAGGAGCATCACTATGAGGAATGTTGTCTGCCATCTGAAAAGTGGGTGAAAATTGGTAAAAATGGAGAAAATACGGAGAAAAAAGGAAAACTTGGAAAAAGTCAACCCTAGGAGAGAGAAAGTGAGAGAAAAAGTCAAAACCCGAGAAAGTTCACGAAACCTAAGAGAAACCCAAGGGAAACAAGCCCAAAGTGATGAAAACTCAAGAAAAGAAACAAAAACAAAATCTGATCAGTCCAAAGTAAAGAGGCCGAAAGAGGGTTTACGAATAAAGTTGGCGTGGGGCGTTGGAAAACGCATACAAAGCACGAATCTAGAGAGATGATGCACCTAGAGAGGTAAAGGTAGTGATTTCGGCCTTGTGTGTGTGAGGAAATGAAGTGTGGTTGTGTATTTAAAGAAACCAATGCCGAAATCCCCATTTTGCACCCGTTTTTGCATTAGTGGCCAGCAGTGTTCCATTTGTTGCCCAGTGCTGGTTTTGTTCCCCTTTTGCCCTTCAGCTTGTGAGAGGTTCCTTTTCGGGTCCAAATTGATTTATGAGAAGCTACAAACTATGTTCTGATTGCGTTATTTGAAGACTCACTATACTCCGGCGTGCAGACGTGCCCTAATTTCAAAGAGGAGCGAGCTGTATCCTTTTGATTATTTTGTAAAGCCTTCCGAGGGGGGTTAAGTTGGAGGTAGTTGTCAAATGTTGCTTTTTTTTGTTTTGTCGATTTACGTCTCTGTTATCTTCCTTTGCATAGAACATGCTTTCGATTATTGCATAGAACATGTTTTTGATTATCATGCATAGAACGTGCATTCTCACATGCTTTCAATTCTTGCATGGAATATTCTTTCAATTAACATCGTATGTCGATTGTTTGTTATCTTGCATGGGATTTTATTGCTCATTATTTTACATAGAATATGCTTTTGATTAACTTGCATAGCTTGTGCATGGCAGCTTATTAGTGTTATCTTGTGTCGCATGGAACATGCATTGTCTATCCCGTGTCGCATGGAACGTACACAGTCATTTACTTGCATTCATTTACCTTCACTTACATCTCACTGTCTTGTGCATCCACAATCGCACTGTCTTGTGCACCTACATAGCACTATTTTGTGCATTCACTTACATTCACTCATTGTCCAGTTTGTGCATTTATCACACCTATTCACTTTGTGCATCTATCACATAGTTTTGTACTTTTTGCCTCTTTTGCACTATCTCAAGATACGTGAAACGCAACCCTGAGCGATTTTTCTCTTATCTCAGGATGCATCAAACGCGGCTCTGATCGGTTTTTCTCTTATATTAGGACGCATGAAACGCGACCCTGAGCGGTTTTTCTCTTATCTCTGGACGCGTGAAATGTGACCTTGAGTGGTTTTTCTCTTATCTCAAGACGCATGAAACGCAACCCTTAGCGGTTTTTCTCTTATCTCGGGACGCGTGAAACACAACCTTGATCAATTTTTCTCTTATCTTAGGATGCGTGAAACGCGACCCTGAGCGGTTTTTCTTCTCTTTCCACGATTTCGGAATGGTTGGAGTATCCTGTGGTTGTTGTGAAGTTGTTTTTTCTTATTGCATTGTTTCGCATTTTCATGGGTTCTCAGAATAATTGGCCTCGTGAAGCGTGTGAGTCCAGCTTTCAAAGTATTTTCTTTGTGTATAGCATTTGCATTTTGCCCCTAAACTATGCTGGTTTGATTTCTTGCAGAGGGATATGCAGACAGCTTTCGAGCTCAACCAATTTAATTTATGTCTTGATTGCTTGCCCAAGTCTTACAGCCTTGTCAAAATGGGTCGTCTTTGGGCTTTGACATTCACTCGCGTCATTTTTATGACTTCGAGTTCTGTCAAAGAGAGGCAACTCTAGACACCTCATTTTTGACAGCCCTTAAGACTTGGGTGCCACCGATTAGTCACTCAATGATGAACGCATATGCTTGTCAAATGCTCGAATTCCTCAGCAGGAAACCTCAGCTTTAAGCCTCAGAAACATGCAAACCTTGTGCATTGTTTTTGGACCAAAACAGCAGCTTTTCAAGCCGGATCATCCAGGGCCTGCCACCCAATAATGCAACAGCTAAATATTTTTTGGCCAGCTGTCTCCACAAGTGCATGCACCATTCCAGCTGTGCTCGTATGGATATTTTCGGGGGTCTCTCATATATTTCTATATAGAGATGGCCCTCGTTTATCTTTTAGAGGCAAGAAAATTTTGGAGAGAAAAAGTATTGAAAAAAATATTTCTCTCCCTACATTTGTCTCTCTCTCTTGCAACTTCTATACCCTTTGCCTAGACACTCTAAACCAAACCTTGAAGGTTCTTTGTTGAGGTGCCTAAGCTTGTATTTTAGCACTTGAGAGTGTGAAATTGGTGGTTTGTAATTCAAAGGGTCATTTCTCTTCAAGTGGTATACATCCTAATGTATCATCTCTTTCCTATCTTTTACTGCTGTTTTCGCACTGTTTTTCACCTGTTTTGGAGGGCTAAAACTTATGGTTTAAAGCCATTAAAGGTAGAGGGGTGGACCACCCATCTTGGTACCTTGCTTTTTAGCCTTTTACCCTTGTGTTTTCCACATTTTCATCAACATATTTTGAGCCTTTTTCCACTGAATTTCAGAGATTTTTAGAGGCTAAAAATCATGTTTTGAAGTCCCAAAAATAGAGGGGTTAGCCTCCCCTCCTCGTGCTTGTGTGCTAGTGTACACACCCCATTTTTGACCCACCTGAAGATTTAGATGTCATCATTTGTGCACTCGATGATTGTGCTTGTTTATGCCCGTTTTGAGTGCCCAAAGTTCTCGGTAGAATGCCTTGCCTTTGAGCCTCTAAACCATCCTTGTTTTGTGCTGGTTTTTGGACCAGACCTTGTTGCCTCTTGCCTGGAGGGGGGAGAAGCCTTGCCGGCCACTTTTTGGCCTTAACGGCCACTTGTTCTCCTCACCGGCCACTTGAGGTGGTCGGTCGCCTAAGGAAGGTGGCCGATCGGCCACCTAAAGTGGCCGACGGCCATGTTTCTCCTTTTTTAGATATTTTTTGTGCCAGTTGTTGATCACTGAATGCCATTTCCATACACGTGTATGGAGGGATGCAAGCAAGCTTTTGGCTTGCAATTCTATATAAGGAGAGGTCTCTCCCCCATTTTTGGGGTTACAAAAATTTTGTGAGCAAATTTTCCTCTCTCTTTCTAGAATTCTCTCTCTCCTTATTTTGTGCTTGAAAGTGAGAATTCTCTACACTCTTGCAAAGAGACGCTTGACCAAATGCCTTCACCTTGGAGCTGACGTTCTTTAAGGCTTGGTTTGAGGTCTTAAGCTGGGTTTTGGCTCAGAATTTTGGCTATTTTAGTGTTGTGCTTCAAAGGTAAAGACTTACCTCTTTTAAGTTTTGTTTTAATTGATTGCTTGGCCATCTTTTTATACTATTTTGACCTGATATTTCAACCATAAAAAACTCTATTTTTAAGGTTCTAAAATGATGGTTTAAGTCTTGTTGAGTTAGGGGGGTTGTCTTCTCTTTTGCTCTTTGGCTTGTGAAGCCTTTTGTGTTATCTTTCAAAGCCTTTTGAAACAACTTTTTTTGGCCTTTTAACCACTGAATTGGCAAAAGCTTGGTTTAAGGTCACAAATAGGAGGGGGCGCCTCCCCTCCTTGTGTCTTCTTTGCAAGTGTAGATAGCCTAACATGTGAGCATGTTTTTCTACTATTTTATGACTTGATCTTAGCATGTTTTTGCTACTTTTTTGACTTGTTTTGCCTCTGTTTGGGGCTAGTTAAGGCACTTGGGGCTTGCTTTGTATGCTTGAAGTGCAATTATGCTTGCTAGTTTAGTTTGTGCTATGTATTAGCCTCTTATTCTAACTCTTTTTAGCCTATTTCAAGCATGTTTTAGAACTTCGTTTAAGTTGTTTTAGGGCTATTATAAAGGGCTTGTCCCTTGTGAGCTTTGTTTTGCATAGCTATAGTGCAAGTGCCTTCACTAGCTTAGTGCTTTAAGGACTCTAACATGTTTTGCAGAGATGGTTGCATGTTGTAGCGTCATTTTACATGTGATTTTAGTGCATATATCTCTGTCATACTCTCACTTATTTCACTCTTTCATTGCTTTTAAAAGTTGTGTTTTGAGCCTTGCTTGCGAGCTAACAAATGAGCATGTTTTTCTCGCTTTCTATGCTTTAATCTCAACATGCCTTGGCCATTGTTTTGCATTTTTAAGCTCTATCCAGAGCTGGTTTGGTCATTTAAGCTTGATATTGCATGCCTCTAGTTTAATGCTCTTCACTAGTTTAATGCCTTTGGCTTTTGAACATGCTGTGCATGTGTTGCTTGCATGATTTAGCACTATTTTTCATGCCATTTCAGCACTGAAAAGTTTGCATCCTCCCTTTATTCTTCATTTTTCCATTTGCTTTGAAAGTGGTCTTAGGCCCCTTGTTTGGCTTGAGTGTGAACTTGAGGCTCTCATATTTAATGGTTTTAACCTTCTCTTGAGGGTTCCTCCTAACCAACAACATGAGGCCTCTTTCATGCTCAAGGCACTTGTGGCTTAGGCCATCTTTCCAATTAGAGGACTTTCACATTGGACTTAACCGGCTAAAGGACTAATTGGTAAGCTAAAATGTGTAAACAAGAATTGGACAAGTAAAACATGAGCAAGATAAGCATTCGTGTTGCATTGCATGTGTTTGGATCGAACGTTAATCCCAACACAAGAAATGTGGAACGTTTCATACTCAAAGTGATGAAATGTGTCACGTTTCTTGGTCACCGACACCCTTGATCATGCGTGATAGGATGGAGGTCCTTCGAGTCTTATTTGTTCATTCATTAAGCTTGTACAAGCTTGGTTCTTTGGCCATCATGCATTGAAATGATTGATTGGTGGCTTGAGAGCTGAATGCCATACTCCTTTGAGCTTAAGAAATGATAAGGAGGGTGGTATTACACACATTTCTTGAAAAATGCATTGCTTTGCCTCTGTTGCTCTCTGTTGCAGCAAAAACAGAAGTCTGGAAAAAGGGGTGGCCGACCGGCCACTTGCAGTAGTCGATCAACCAGTTGAGGTGGCCTACAGCCACTTTTTGTAGCCGATCAGCCACCAGAGAAAAAGGGTGTTCAAAGTGTTCTTGTGTTGGAGCAAAAACAGTCTAGAAGTTTGTATAATGTTCAGAGATCAAATGAGTGCAAACAGAGGCAGCCGACGGCAATGCGATGGATTTTCAAAAGGAAGCCAACCGAGCATGCGTGTCTCCCTCGTCCGCGAGGCCACTTTATTGCTTTATTAGCTAGTTATAGCTAATTATTACATGTGTTGTAATTAATTAGTTTAATTCATTTTGTAATATCTTAGCTAGCTTAGAGTAGTTAGTTAATTTACTTCAATTATGTTGTAATTAATTAGCTAGAATAGTTAATTAGCATAGCTAGTTAGCTTATTTATTCGGACCCTCCTTCGAGAGGGCACAATGTTGTAATAAGTGTGCGTGTGTGTGTGCATGTCTTCTAACCCCAAGCCTTTCTCCCTTTTATTTATCCGTTTTGATGGTTAGATTAGGGACATTTTCAATTAGCATACCTTATGCTTGCATGTTTGCATCATTCATTTGTCTTGCATGCACCGGGCTCGACGCATCATTCAAACTACATCGCAATTTCAATACATATTTGAATACATGTTTCAAAGCATGTTATCAAATTGTTACATTCATATACCATCTTAGGTAGCCGAGCCTATTTAGTTGCATTATTGCATGTGTTGCATTAGGCATCTTAAACATAGTTAGGATCATGCATTGTTTCTAACTAGTTTTATGTTTTGGCTTGGAGTACACTATAAGTCATTATGCTTTAGCATGCTTGCATGAGTGCATTTCCATATTGTCATGATTAGCATGCTTGCCATGAGGCTATTTGCTTAAGTGATTAAACTACATGAATGCCTGTGGATGAAGGCTTTATTACTTGAATTAGAACAATTCGACGAATGTGAGTTTTAAGCCCACTTTGCGAAATGGCAAATCATGTTTCAAGCCCATTATGTTTGATGGCAAATCCGCGTTTTAGTCTACTTGAGAGTGGCACTTTTAAACCATTTTCGAAAACAAACATGAGTTGATTTGTTCCAATTCTTTCAATTTTAGTCTATACTTGCTTGCGCACGCGTCACGTAGTAAAGTTAGCTAATAACCAGACAAGAACACATGAGGTTTATAAAACAACATATCATGATAGTAGAGGCCGATCTTTGATCGGGCGAGCGGGGGTCCTCATTTCAGGACCTTCCCCTCTAGTACCCAATTTCCCGAGCTGAGGCAACTTTGGTGATGACAGACATATGGCCTTTGGTACGAGTTAGGGTTTCCTTAATTTTTCCAAAACAAAATATTTAGGTGGCGACTCTATAATCTGGCAAAGCAGTCTAATTTGAGCATTATTTGATTTAAAATCGATTTTCCCAAATGATTTGCCGGATTGGACTCTTTGGTGTTTATCAGTCTCACATTGCACTTTGTGAGATTAGATTCAAAACGTGACAGGAGTCCTAATTGTACGACCAATTCGAGCTTCTCAGAAAGGGGGGGCGCGAAGAAAGTCGAGCTACATCTAGTTTTAATCTCTCAAAATTTCTTGTTATTTTAGTTTTTTTATGCCTTAATTTTAGCATGGTTTTGGCATTGTTTACGACTGTTTTAGAACTATTTTGGGTTCATCCTTGCATTTGAGCTTTGTTGAGCATGCTTGTAGTGTAACAGTCCTCATAGGTTTGGTGTTTTAAGCCTTAGACACTAAGCTATTTGTAGACGTCCCCGAACGTCCCGGGAAAAGTCCTGTTTTGTTCAATGGGCTTACTATAGTGCGGACTCAAATGTCACAGTTTTGAATCTAGTCTCGCAAAGTGTAATGCAAGACTGATAAATTACCAAAGAGTCCAAATCCGGCAAATCATTTTGGAAAATTGATTTTTAGAAAGAAGTGCCAAACATGGACTGCTTTGCCAGATACAGAGTCACCACCTAAATGTTTTATTTTGGAAAATTTAGGAAACCCTGACTCGTGCCTAAGGCCACGTGTCCGTCATCACTAAAGTTGCCTCGGCTCGGGAACTTGGGTACGATTGGGGAAGGTCATGCAATGAGCACCCCTGCTCGCCCGATCAAAGATCGGCCACTACTAAACATGATATCTTGTTTTTGAAAAACACATGCGCTCTTATTCCGGTTATTAGCCTAAAATTACTATGTGATGCGCACAGCATACAAGTATAGACTAGATCGCCTAAATTGGAACAAAACATCTCATGAAAGCGGTTTGTTACTCGCAAGTAGGCTAAAATGCGGATTTTGCCACCCTCGAGTGGGCTTAGAAAACATGGTGATTTGCCACTCTCAAGTGGGCTTAAAACTCGCAATCAATGAATTGTTCCAATTCAAGTAATCCAACCTTCACCCGCAGACATTCAGGCAGTTATATCACATAAGCAAATAGCCTCATGGTAAGCATGCTATCATGATAACACTCACACGCATGTAAGATGCTAAAGCATAAATACTTACTGAGTACTCCGAGCCAAAACAGAAACTAGTTAGTAATCAATGCATGATCCTAGTTCATGTTAAAATGGCTAATGCAACACATGCAAAATGCAACTAGAAATAGGCTCAGCTATTCTAAGATGGCATATGAGATGCTACAGATAACATGTATTCAACTTGGAATTGAAATATAATGCAGTTAGTATGATGCGCCGAGCCCGGTGCATACAAGACAAATGAATGAATGTAAACATGCGAGCATAAGTATGCTAATTTAAACATGCCCTAAACTAACCATCATAAGCTAGTAAATAAAAGGGAGAAAGACGTGGGGTTGGAAGACATGCATCACACACACGCACACTTATTACAACAGTTGGCCCTCTCGATGGAGAATAAATAGTACAGAACCAGCTAGCTAATCTAAGCTAATCTAATTAAAGTAGTTATTACACAACGGAATGAATAACGAGCTACAGCTAATTATTATACAACATTAATTAATCAACAAATTAACTAAGTAAGGAATCTAAATAAGCATGTAAACTAAATGAAATAGGCTACCTCAAGTTAGTCTTGGATGACGAAGGATGCATGCACGCTCGAATCGCCTTGCGCAGAAATCCATCGCGATGCCCCGATTTGCCTTTGTTTGCAATTGATCCCAGAAACTTGCACAAAGCTCCAGAAAGCTGAAACTCTACCCTAGGAATCTGTGGGAAGGCTGCCGACTAGCTATTGGCCTGGGAGACTACCTGCCGACCACTTTGGTGGTGAAAACCAGAAAAAGTGGTCGGCCAGCCACTAAATTTGGTCGGTCGACCAGTTTTGCTACTGGTTTCTGGTTTACTGCAGCAGAGACCAATAAAGGGGCATGGCCAAGTATTTGCAACACATGTGTGCCCAACCATCCTTCCTATCATCACATGAGCTCAAGGAAGTATAGTTTTCGATCCTTGGGCCATCAATCACGCATCTTGATGCATGATGGTGGAGGAGTCAAATTGCATGACTCAATGTGAAATGAATGCACATACAAACACCTAACGCCAACAACTCCGTCATGGGTAGTCAAGAGTGTCAGCGACGGGGAATCGAGGCATGTTTCATCACTTCGAGTATGAAACGTCTCTCGTTTCCCGTGTTTAGACTAACTCCTATTCCAAACACAATGCAACACATATGGCATGCACAATGCAACCTCAAGTATGTAACCTAATGCAATGTAACTCAGATATGCAAGCATGCGAGGTATAAAAATGCAAACATGCGACTAACACACACAATGCTATGGATTACATGGCATACGCAATGCTCATGATGCTTGGCATACACAATGCACATGGTAATTAGCATACGCAACGTTATAAACTGCATGGCATGCTCAATGCACAATGGACTTAAACCGAGATGGACAGGCCTCAACCATGCCCAAATTAGTGGCCAAAGATGATGGAAACAAGGCCCCAAAACACTTGCAAACATGCAAAATGCAATGGACCAAGCTTAAGGCACAAAACACAATTTTCCAAATGCATTGAAAAGGATGAGATATGGAGTGCAAGGACATATGTTCCAGCTCTGAAATGGCATACAAAATGACTTCAAATCATGCGACAACTCAAGTAATGCATGTTGAAAGGCTCAAACACCAGACTAGTGAAGTGCATTACACTATAGGTGTGCAAGGCAATGCTCAAATGGCCAAACCAACCCCAAACAGCCCCCATGCAGGCTGAAACAGTGGCAAAAATGAGATGAGATGGTGGCTCGAAAGGCATTCAAATGAGGCTCATGCAATGGCTCACAAATGGGGCATAAAAGCACAACTCTCAATGGCACTTAAAGAGTAGAAAACATTGAAGTATGGCAGCCCTATATGCTCTAAAATATCATGCTCAATGATGCCAAATCATGCAAACACCTCAAGTTAAGCATGCAAGGGACCTCAAAACTCAAAGCTAGTTAAGGCGGTTACACTACAAGCATACATGGCAAGCAACATTCGACCAAGGGACCTCAAAACAAAGCTAAGGCAGCCCAAAAAATGAACAAAATCATGTTGGAACAAAGCCAAAATATGCTAGCATAGTGAGCCAAAACGTTATGCATTCTAAGCTAGTAAACATGATTTTCACTACAAGCATATGAAGCATGTGAGAGGCTACCAAACCAGCCAAAAATAGAGTCATGGCATGCCAAATGATAATCAAAAACCCACTGAAATGTAGTCAATACATGCTAAAATGACATGCTCCTTTGATGAACTACAAATGGGATTACTCTACACATGCAAGAGGCAACTCAAGGTGGCCAAAACAGCTGTGGACAGAGTTTAGGCAGGCCCTAAAAGTCGCCAAAAAGTGCCTGAACCAAGCTTTGAAAGTATGAAAATACATGCTCCTTTTATAGGCCAAAATGCAAGCAAACAAGACAAAGAAGGGGAGGGTCACCCCTCTCTGATTTAGGACCTCAAAACCACATGCAAACCACTGAAAATCCATTGGATTTCAATGGCTAAAAGGCCAAGCAAAGATTAACTCAAAAGCCTTAAGGCATGGCGCAAAACAAGGCCAAACAAGGCATACAAGAGGGTTGAAGACCCTTATCGGCAAAGAGGCCTTAAACAAACACCAAAAGCACTTAAATACAACACTTTTTTCGGTTGAAAGCAAGGCCTAAAATAATATGCAAGGATGGCCAAAATGAGGTACAAAAAAATGTTAAAAAGGGAAAAATACTCACCCTTGAAGTCCAACTTCGAAACCAGCAACCTCAGGGGTTTAAAACTCACTTTCAAAGCTCAAGTAGCACTCCCAAGAACCACAGTCCAAAGGTGGTGGTGTGTGGCTATGAGGTGTGGTGCAATGGGTCAAGAACAACACTCACTTTTGGCCTAAAACAGGAGATATAGAAAGAGATATATACTTTGCCTTAGGAAATTTTCTCAACCTCTCTAATGGAGAGGGAGTCCTTCTCTTATAGAGGAGGCAAGGTTCAAGCTTCCTCAAGAAGCTAAAACAAGGGTGCAAATCCTCCATACACGTGTATGGAGGATTTCTGTGCCCTCCAGCTGGTATAGCTAGCATCCATTCAATCAGACAAAGCATGCAGAAAGCTGTCGACCAGAAAAGGTGGTCGGCCGGCCAACCATGGCAAGTGGTCTCCCAGGTGAAAAAGTGGTCAACAGGGCCATTTGGTGGTCTCCACCCTGAAATAAAGCCAATGGTGGGGTGGGAGACCAGTAAATGTGGCCCAAAGACCAAGAAAATCAGTTTCCCGACAAGAAAATCGGCTGGCAGGGAGAAAAGTGGTCTCCAAAGTGAAAAGGTGGTCTCCCACCCTTACCACCTCCCAAACAAAGAAAACAAGGTTCGTGCCAAAAACCAACCAACACGGATGCAAGACGAGAGATTGGGAGGCAAAGCACGCGGCCGGAAGCCCCGAAAACTGGCTGACGAGCACCAAAAGTGGCGCACGACCACAAAAGTGGTCTTTCAGAACACAGTGTCCCTCTAGACAGAGGAAACAAGGTGTGTTCCAAAAACCGATCCAAACGGAGAATGTTAAGCGGTCCCGAGCTAAGGCGCGCGGCCGACGGCTCCGAAAATCGAAAACTAGTCTCCAAATGGCAACAGTGGCCTACGGCCATGAAAAGTAGCCTACGACCACTGAGAGATGGTCTACAAGACCTCTCCCTCCCTCCAGGAAGAGAAAATGAGGTTCGGTTCACAAACCGAGCCGAAGCACAAAAAGTTCAGAGACCCGGAGGTAGGGCTCTAAGCCGAGAACTCCGAAACCTCGAAACGAGCACAACATGGATCATCACCGAGCGCTCAAATGATGATGTCTGAGTCTTAAGGTCGGTCAAAAATGGGGTGTCTACACTATTTGAGTTGATAGCATTTATTTTGTGATTTCCATACCTGTGATCATCATTAATCAGCTCTGCTCCCTCCCTCCTTTCTTGGCATTTTATTGTTTTGAGAGTCATTTCAAACCGATGGTTTGCTTAAGCTTAAAGACAGAGATCATTGTGCTTAATGGTTTAATCTCTTTGGAGGTTCATTACCAATGGCATGACATCTCTCTCATGCCCAAAACAACCCTTTGTTTTATACTTCTCTCCATTAGTGGATTTAAAGCTCATTATTGGACTCAATTGACTAATGAATGGAAGGTAATCTAAAAGGGGTAATCAATGGTTTAAAATGAAGCAGGATAACCAAATGGTTGGGGTTCAATCAGACGTTAATTGAACCCATCGAACTTGAGCCGTTTCATACTTTTTAGTGATAAAAAAGGTTCAAGAGTCGATGTCAAGCACTTCCCTTGATTAGTATCATGATAGGGAGGGGGTTCTTGAGTCTTCAACCATTCATTTATTAAAATTGCATCGCTTGGTTCATAGGCCATCATGCAATGAATTTGCATCGATTGATGGCTTGCGAATCAAGCCTACCTCTCCTTTGAGCTATTTGATGTTAAGAAGAGGTATGGTGGACAAACATCCCTTGAGAATGCTCTGTTTGTGCTCTGTTTGTTGTCTGCTGCAGCAGGAGAAATTCAACATTAGTGGCTGGTAGGCCACCTTTTCTGTACGGCAGGCCACTATTAGTGGGGGACTGTAGCTCGACTTTTCCATGCCCCCTTCGGAGAACTCGAAAGAAGCTATACAGTTCGGACTCCTGTAATTCAGAATCTAATCTCACACATGCATTGTGAAACTGATAAATACCAAAGAGTCCGAATTTGGCAAATCTTTTTGGAAAATCGATTTTAAATCAAATAATGCCAAAATTGGACTGCTTTGCCAGATACAGAGTCGCCACCTAAATATTTTATTTTTGGAAAAATTTAGGAAACCCATGACTCGTGTCGAAGGCCACGTGTCTGTTATCACCAAAGTTGCCTCAGCTCAGGAACTTAGGTACGAGAGGGGAAGGTCATGAATTAAGCACCCCTGCTCGCCAGATCAAAAGATCGATCTCTACTAATCATGATATGATTTTTTTATAAACGTTATATGCTCTTATTCCGGTTATTAATGTAACCTTACTATGTGATACGCACATCCAAGTATAGACTAGTTTGCACAAATTAGAACAACTCAATTTCATGTTTGTTTGGGAAAATGGTTTGAATTTGCCACCTCAGGTGGGCTTAAAGTTGCAAATTTGCTACCAAACATAGTGGGCTTAAAACTGATTTGCCACTCAACAAAGTGGGCTTGAAACATACATTCGTTGAATCGTTCCAATTCAAACAACAAGCCTTCATCCATAGGCATTCAAGCAGTTTATGAAGTAAGCATTTAGCCTCATGACAAGCATGCTAGACATGGCAATCACTCACACTCATGCACGTATGCTAAGGCACTAAAACTCACCTAGTACCCCAAGCTAAGAAAGAAATAAGTTAGAAAAATATGCATGATTCCTAACTATGCAAGATGACTAATGCAACACATGCAATATGCAATTAAGATAGGCTCGGCTACTTAATATGGCATATGAAGCGATTCAAGACATGCGGTTTAAACACGTATTCACACAAGTATTGAAATGACAATGCAGTTTGAATGGTGTGTCGAGCCTCGGTGCATGCAATACAAGATGAATGGATACAAACATACAGTATGCTTATAAATACATGTCCCTAATCTAACCATCAAATGCGATTAAATAAAAGGAAGAAAGACATGGGGTTGAAGACATACACATTATTACATCATGCTCTCGCGAAGGAGAGTCTGAATGAATAAAGCAAAACTAACTAGCAAGCTAAGCTAATTAAGCTAATTATTACAACACTTGAATAAATAACTAGGTAAATTAATTAACTAATTATTACAACACTTTAATTACTCAACTATTCTAGTTAACTAATTAAATACTTACATCACATTTAATTAACTACTTAGCTAATTAAAGGATTACAACTCAAT
The DNA here is from genome assembly GCF_055761805.1 of Camellia sinensis. Taxonomy (NCBI): domain Eukaryota; kingdom Viridiplantae; phylum Streptophyta; class Magnoliopsida; order Ericales; family Theaceae; genus Camellia; species Camellia sinensis. The sequence goes on from NC_138962.1 coordinate 109,411,642, forward strand.
TGCAATTTAAACTAAGTAATCAACTACTCAGCCCTGGGAAGTGATGGATATGCATGCGCATGCTTGGATTTCCCCCGGAAAGACCTTTGCTTTGCTCTCAAAAGTCTCTGTTTGCACATTTGAACTGTTCTAGAACCATTGTACTGAACCTTACCAACATCCTGCTGAGGTTTACATTAGTAGCCAGCTGGCTAAGGATGAATGCTGCCGGCCATCTATAGTGCACTGTCGGCCATGGATGGTGGCCTGCCAGCCACTGATGCACTGGATCACCATGCTGCAATAGAGTACAAACAGAGCAAAAATAGGGTATTCCCACAGATTGTTTGCATAACTCATCCCTTCTTTTCATGAAAAAATCGAAGGATTGATGAATTCAAGCCACTAACTACTAACTCAAGCAATTTCATTGCATGATGGCTTATGACTCAAGAAGTGCAAGTTCAATAAATGCAACAAAACAAGACTCGAACCACCTCCCTTTAATGAAAGATCAAGGGAAGTGATTGACCTTGGAAACTTGAATCATTTCATCACTAAAGCACCAATTTCAGCCCATGAAAATAGAGTTTTCTTAAGCTCAAAAACAGCCCAAAACAATGGGAGAAAGATAGGAAAACAAGTAATCAAAGCAAGCTAAAAAGGCAAAGTGTTAGACCTTTTGAAGCAAAGATCAAATTTAGGCAACAATTCAAGCCAAAACCACTCCCTAGAGCTCCAAGAAGGCCTCAAGGAATCTTAGCTCAAAGATGAATCGCTTAGAAAGTGTAGGCAAAAATGTGGTGTATCTAAGCTACTATGCACAAACTTGCAAGAGGGAGAGAGAAATGTAGAGAGAGAGATTGTAGAGAGAGAGACTCCCAAAATTTTTCTAACCTTGGAAACAATAGAGAAGGTCATGTATATATAGAAAACAAGAGCCTCAAGTTGAAAATATTAATTCAGAAACAACTACAGCAGTGTGAAACAGCTTGAGCGAAAATATCTGCAAACAAAATTTGATTTTTGACACCAGTGGCTAGAAAACTTCATTCGTGGCCGGAAAACCTAATCCATGGCCAGCACATGGCTGGCAAACCTTATCCAAGGGCTGGCCACAAAATTTTGTTTTCAGGCCCGACTTCAAATGGGCATATCTCCTTCATCCGAACCCCTTTGCTGGTCATTCTTGAGTCTAAATTGAAGCCTCGGAAGTCCACTTTCCAATGGAGGCAGCCTCACATCTAAATTCTGTATTAAAGATTGTTTTCAAAGAGTTCACCTCTCTTTCATTTATTTTCACTTTTTTCTTGCTCGGTTTACCGAAAAGTGCAATTTTTAACGAAATGCGTGCCTCAGAACATCGTAGAAACTTTTGGGAAATAATTTTTGTCAAAATTGTTTTTGCTTGAAGTGAGGTGTAAGGTTGGGATTTGCAGCTCTTCTTGCTGAAGAAATTGAACACTTGCACAACATAGCCTTCATCATCGAGTGATCAATCAGTGGCGCCCAAGTCTGAAGGGCGGTCAAAAATGGGGTGTCTACAGTTGCCCCTCTTTGACAGAGCTCGGAGTTATGAAGTGACGTGAATGAATGCCAAAGCCCGAAGATGACCCATTTTGACAAGGCCATAAGACTTGGGCAAACAAACAAAATGCAGATGCAGTTGGTTGAACCCAAGGGTTGCCTATGTATCCCTTTGTAAGGAATCAAACCAGCGTAGTTCAGGGGCAGGATGCAAAAAGATACGCAAAATACAAGAACATAACTTATGATCATGCAATGAGGCCGTGCAATGAAACCTTTGAATGCAAATGCAATGCAATGAAAATGCCACATTCAAACAAACTGAAACAAGGCACAACAATTCCAAACACAAACAGAAGTAAGTAAACATGCCACACGTGGGAATCACAAGCCAAATAACATTTCATGTAGAAAGGATGTAAGAAAATTATGTAAACTTAACTACACATCACGGAACATCACGCGGGTAAGGTGAAGGATGACATAACCATCGGTCGCACCTGAACGTTCTTAATCGAGTGGTAATTCTAACATATTGCACGCGAGAGGAGGAAGGGGTGGTGTGAACACCGGCCATACCCGAGTGTTTTTAACCGATTTGCGTTGCTAACGCATTGCATGTGAAAGGAAGAAGGAGTGGTGTGAACACGGGGCGTACTCAAATGTTTTTAACTAATTTGCATTCCTAACGCATTGCACACGAGAGAAAGAAGGGACGGTGTAAACACTAGGCATACCCAAATGTTTTTAACTGATTTGCGTTTCTATCGCATTGCATGCGAGAGGAAAAAGGGGTGGTGTGAACACCGGGCATACCTGAATGTTTTTAATTGATTTGCGTTCCTAACGCATTGTATATGAGAGGAATAAGGGGTGGTGTGAACACCGGGTGTACCCAAATATTTTTAACCGATTTGCGTTCCTAACGCATTGCATGCGAGAGGAAGAAGGGGTGGTGTAAACACCGGGCATACCCGAATGTTTTTAACCCATTTACTTTCCTAATGCATTCCATACGAGAGGAAGAAAGGGTGGTGTGAACACCAGGCATACCGGAATGTTTTTAATCGATTTATGGTGTGAACATCGGGCACACCCAAATGTTTTTAACCAAAGGTTCAGGAGGTAAAATGGGTAATGCAATAGAAGCATCTGATGGATGCTATATGCAATGTCATAGAAGTAATAGATTATAATGGATATGATGATGTGGCTAGGAAGTGATGCTTTAGAAAGTACTTTACAGGGGCAATTGGCAATGACTCACCTTATGCTACTAGGGATCTTCCTCTACTTCTTTATTACGCTTCCAAACCACAGGTACTACTTTTCTCCCTTACTATGTTTGTAACTTTCCCTATTCTTCAACAAGGTGACAAACTAGGTTGGTTCAATATCCAGAATTGAGGCGCATACAAGCTAACTCAACCTATGGGGCTACCATACAGATTTCAAGTCGAGGATACACCCCTGGGTATTTAAACCAAACTTTAGTCTCAAAAATTTCAAACCTTTGCGTTCTAGGCATTGGCCATTCGAACTCTAGTTTCCACTGTCTCAGTTGATCTCCTAGGAACTCACTACAAACACAGGCAGGTTGCTATACCAGACTGCCAGAAGTCCTTCAGGCACGACAAACACCAAAGGAATTGCACCTTTAGAGGATTTAAGGTCTCCTAGACCAGGAGTGCACAAGAGAGTGCGATGCACAAGAGAGTGCAAATCAAGATGTAGGATTTAAGGTCTCCTAGACCAGAGAAGTGCACAAGAGAGCGCAGATTGCGTTGAAATGCACTAGATAGTGCGATACGCTCGACAGCGCAAATTTAGTTGAAATACACTAGACAGTACGATGTACTTGACAGCGCGAATTGAGTTGAAATGCACTAGACTGTGCGATGCGCTCGACAGCGTGAATTGAGTTTGAAATGCACTAGACAGTGTGATGCGCAAGGATAGCGCGAAGTAGATAAAATACACAAGATAGTGCGAATGTAAGGTTTGAAATGCACAAGATAGTGTGAATGTAATGTAATGGTATGATTGTGCGATGAATGCACTGAGTGAGATTATTGTGCGATAGATGGACAGGACGATTGGTTTACAAAACAATGCATGTTCCATGCAAGATAGACAACCAATTCATGATGTGAATTGAAAGCATATTCTATGTAAGAGGCAAGAGCATATTCTACGAACAATCAAAGGCATGTTCTATACAAGAGATGAGCATATTCTATGCAAAATTGAAAGCATGTTCTATGCATGAAACAAGAGCATATTTTATGCAACACGGAAAGCATATTCTATGCATGAATCATAAATGATGCGAGGCACGCATGCAACATAAGTGTTTATGAAAGTGCACATCCTATGCAATAGAAAGGAATCAAATATGTACTTTGGCGCCTCCGATTTACCTCTCGGAGGACGTCGCAACATGCTCTACTCAAAAAGGATACATCCTGTTCGTATTGGCAAGGGGGAACATTTGCGTGTGAAAACCACGGATGCTTCTTGGATTGCCATTCTGACTTGAAGCAGGCTTGAACTTAGGGTCGAGGTACACTCATACTCCAGAGAGATGGCGAGGCTTGAGAAGGTGCACTTGGAATGCAATCTCGGAATTTGCTGAAGTTGAAACACACCAAGATGTTCCAAATTTTCCCTCTTTTCTTTTGAGTTGCAGTCTGGAACCCATATAGCTTCAGATAGGTCCTTGTTCGATTGCTCTCTCTCTTGACCTGGGCTAAACCCTGCAATTTATAAAAGAAAGAATCATGTTTTGCACACCATGTTGGGAATTACATAGCACTCTGAATACAAAATGATCTATTTTTGAATCTGAAATTGAGAATGAGTTCTTAACTGGTATTGAGCCTACGGCTGACCACAGTCAAAACGACTCAACAAAGGGAAAGCAAAGTAAAAACAATCTAAACACAACTATTTACACTCACAACGACTCAAAACACGAAACAAGACAATCAAAAACAACAAACATGACACTAAGATGTTTACCACTAGTGGGAGACTTCTTAGTTCACGAGGAGCCTATTTCACCGGGTATTGTTTCCCACCCTTTCTCATTTGTGATTCTCACATCACTCTAGCACTCAATCTCTATTTTTCTAAAAAAACCCTTTTCTCACTTTTTCTCTCACCGCGCACCTCTCTATTCTTTCATCTCTCTTATTTTTTATCTCTCCCCGGGGTGGTTGATGTATAAACAAGAAGTTGTAGGATCTTGCTCCTAGCATTCTACTAGATTCTCATTCTTTCAGTCACAACTCGTGAACTTTCCCACAGAGGGGTTGTGGTGCGACTGGATATGCAGCAGATTTGCAACTGACATCGGTGGACGACGCCCTTGGCTTAACTTCACCGAGGTGAGTTACAGCATGTCCCACCGGCTAGGTATACGATTGATTGGTCTGACACATTGCATTTTCTACGTCTCTATTCCGGGTCAAACGCCAATTTGGGTGTGATCAAACCCGTCTAGATGAGGGGGTCAAATATCCAACTCTATTTCCAGTTCGTGCTTCGCACTAGCTTAATACCCCGCTACTTGGAGGATGAGAGAGGTTTCGACCCTCTGTTGTTAGCTTCAGTTGGGCCCTTTCTAGTGAATACGTTGATAATGGGAAAAAGGCAAAAAAAAAAAAACCTGACTCAACTGTGCCCCTAGTTCATCATTTTGACCATTTTTTGTTTTTGGCATTCTACTAAAATAATTTTGACCAACATGAGAGTTAGATTAACATGCTTGTTCAACTTTCTAATTTGAAATCATACAAGTCAGGCTATGAGCAATGAAAATTTTCCTCTTTTTTTTTTTTTTTTTTTGGATCCAAGATATGGTCCAATTTTGGAAAAATAGAATAATTTTCGAGAAAATTAGTCAACTTCATTAAAAATCCTCAAAACTGTTTTTGCAAATGACCACTGCTCAGCCAACGTGGAATTAGCTCTTTAGATGCACAACCTCATATATGAACTTGAATTGTCTTGCAGCTGAATCTTTCTAACGGAATAGGACAGTCCGATTTTGAACGAAGCTGAGTCAATTTGCCCATGGATAGGATAGCCGAGTTGAACAAGGGTAAGCCAATCAACATGGATGAAACCAATAGGTTGAAAATGGTTGGGGTCGAACTTCAGGATGAAGTTTTCTACGTATCCCAAAAATGGGAATCAGGCCGTACGTAGTTCCCGGGTTGAGGTTCACTCAGGTGTTAAAACTCTCCTTTTGTCCTCTAAGTTTGCCAAGGCCGCTATTCTGGGTTTTCATCCTTGCAAGCTATTTTTCTTTTTCATTCTTCTTCTTCTTCTTTTTTCTTTTCTTCTTTCTTTTTCTTCATTTGTTTTTTGTTTCTCTTCATTTTTCATTTTTTGTTCTTTTTTCTTTTTTTGTCTTTGTTTCTATTTTTGTCTTGCTCTAACTTTTGTTTGGGTCGCCTTTCAGGTTTTCGGCCTAGCGAGCCTCTCAAGGATAGAAAAGTTTAACTTGTCCATGTTGATCAGTTTTGAGATCTCGAAGCCATCTGAATATAGGAGAATGGTTACTGTTTGCTGATGATGTAGGAGTCCATCCAATCGGGTCTAAATTTGCCCCTAGTGTTGTGGATAGGAACTCGGTTGTCCGTCAACAAAAACTTTCTTCTTCCAGCTTTTGAAATTTGGCTTTCTTGCCAGTCTTCACTGGTTTTGAGAGATGACCCAATTTTGAATCTTTGAGCACATCTGACTTTTTTGCCTCTAGTTCAAGGGCTACTTCTGATTTGGCCATATAGGTCTCATGTTGTGGTTAACCGTTGAACATTTTGAATCAAGGTTCAAGGTTTGAAACCAATGGAGTCGAGTCTTGAGGCTGAGAGTGATCCTATGCTATACAATTTGAAGATCAATTCCAAGCATGTCTTTGTAGGACCACGCAAAATATTTTTTTGAAATCATTTAAGAATGCGACTAGTCGCTCGCGCTCTCCTGAAGACAATGTAGGACCAATTTGGATCAAGCCAAGATCCTTCTCAGAACTCACATTAATAGACATGATCTCATTCATTAAGATCTTGGCATACCTCTCTGTAGACACCCCATTTTTGACTGCCCTTAAGACTTTGGCGATACTTATGGTTTACTTGGTGGTGAAAGTTGTGTAGTGCAAGGGTTCGATTTCTTCGGCAAGAAAAGAGTCAAATCCCAAATTCATATCCCCATTTGGACCAAAACTATTTTGAATGGATTTTAGGCCTTAAAACCCTCTCTTTCAAAATATTTTTGAAAAGAAGTTTATACGATATTCCGATGCTCGCATTTTGTTAAATGTTGCGTTTTTCGATAAACCAAGCAAGGACAAAGTGGAAATTAATGAAAGAGAGCTGAAATCTCTGAAAAATCTTTCAAAACACCTTATTTAGGGGTTTGAAGTTGAAGAAAAGAGGAGAGGAGGGAAGAGACCTAGTTGAGGAAGAAGTTGGGTATGAATTGCTAAAAGAGAGTCGAGCGGTCCTCGCTAAATCAGGCCTATCTGTCTATACACTTGGATTTAAGCTATGAGGCCACCACCATTGGAAATAAGACTTCCGGGCTTCATTTTTCACTCAAGAATCTCCTAAAGAGGAGTCTAGATGGGGGAGATATGATTGGTTGAAGTTGGGCATCATTCCGGTTGGATCGAAACTGAGCAGCCTTCACTAAAAGAGGGATATCTCTTAGAACAGTTAGCATTTTGATGCAAGGCTTCCACCATTGGAAAGATTACTTCCGGGGCTTCAATTTGGACACAAGAATGACCTGAAAAGGAGTCCAGATGAAGGAGTTATGCCGGTTTGAAGTTGGACCTGCAGAGCAGAATGTCCTATCGGCCACAAATGTGTACAGTCGGCTATGGAGATGGCCGATCGGCCATCACAAGTAGCAGATCGGCACCAAAGATGGCTGGCCGGCCAAGAGTGAGCCAAACTCAGAATTTTTGAAGATATTTCTCCTCCAGCTGTTTCCAGCTTGCTCTAGTTGTCCCAATTCAGATATTTTCGACCTTGAGCTCTCTTTTTGCTATATATGAAGTTGTATCTCATATATTCAAGGAGAGAACATTTTGAAGTAATTTTGGGAGCTTCTCACACTAAAAAGTCCTCTCTCTCTCTCTAGAAATTTCAGAGCTAAATCTCTGCCTCTCTCTCTATAGTTCACTCTCTCTTGCCCTTTTGTGAATAGAAGTGCATAGAAGTAGAAAAATACTTCTAGTTTGCCTAGGCATCCTTCATCAAAGTTGCATATCATTGGACTGAGGTCCCTTGGAACCTATTTTTGGGCTGTTGGAAGGTTGTTTGGCTCAGAAAAGAGGTTGATTTGCTGTTGTGCTTCAAAGGTAACCCCTTATCCCTTTTAAGCTCTTTGTGCACTATTGTTTTGCCATAGTTTTCAACTACTTTGGGGCTATTTTTGGGGTGGTGTTGAACTACAAAAACCTCTATTTTTTCTCTATTTTTCAGTCCAAAAAATGTTGGTTTGTGCCTTGTTTGGCTAGGGGGTTGTTATCCCTTTTTGTTCCTTGGCTTATGAGGCCTTTTGTGCAACTTCTCACCACCTTTAAATAAATTCTTTTTGGCATTAAAATCACTGAATTCTAGAGGAATTTTAGTGGTAGAAAACTTGTTTTAAGACTCAAAATAGGAGGGCGTGGTTCCCCCCTCGTCTTGTCTTGTTAGCATATGTTGTTGGCCTACCAAATGAGCATGTATTTCTCCCTTCTTGAGGCTTAGTTTGAACATGTGACTTTTTGGGCATGCTTTAACTCTAATTTTGGCTGGTTTGGTCACTTCTTGCTTGCATTTTGTACTTGTAGTGCAAATCGTGCTTCCTAGCTTAACATGCTTGATGCTGTAGCCTATTATTTTAGCATGCTTTGGCTCCATTCCGGCACATTTTTGATAATGTTTTGACATGCTTTAGGATGGTTTTGGGTGGTCTTGATCATATGAGCCATGCTTTGTATAGTTATAGTGCAAGTGCCTTCACTAGTCTTGAGTTTTGAGACACTTAGCATGCTATATTTGTGATGTGTGCATGATATGGCATCATTTGGCATGGTATCTCAGAGCTTATATCTTTTACATATTCTCATGTTTATCACTCTTTAATTGCGTTTAAGAGTTGTGCCTTTATGCCTTGTTTATGAGCCATCATAAGAGCATGCATTTCTAGCTTCTTATGCCCAAGTTTCAGGATGTTTTGGCCTCTATTTTGGCATGGTTTAGGTCTGTCCATAGTTGGTTTAGTCATTTAGGCTTGGTATTGCATGCCTCTTGTGAAATGCTCTTTACTAGCTTTGATGTTTTTGGCCTTTACCATGTTATGCTTGCATTGTTTGCTTGCTTTAAGGTCTTTAGCATCCTTTTTCAATGCTGAAATGTATGCCATTGTATGCCATCTTTCATTTGTTATATCACTTTGAAAGTGGTCTTAAGCCCTTTGTTGGTTTGAGTGTGAAATCGAGGCATTCATGCCAAATGGTTTTAGCCTTCTTTTGAAGGTTTCTACTAACCAACGGCATGATGCTTCTTTCATGCTCAAGAAGCTTATGGCTTGGTCCATCTTTCCAATTAGAGGACTTCTCACTTTTGGACTTAACCAATTAAAGGATGGATTGGTAATCTAAAATGAGTAAACAAAATTGAACCAAGTAAAACATGTCAAGATAACATGCTTGAGTTGCATTGCATGTGTTTGGATCGGACGTTAATCCAAACACGAGGAATGTGGCACGTTTCATACTTAAAGTGATGAAACGTGTAGTATTTCTTTGTCGTCGTCCCCCTTGATTGTGCATGATACGGTGGAGGCCTCTCAAGTCCTATGTGTTATTTGTGCATTCATTCACATTGTGCAAGTTTGACTCTTTGGCCATCATGCATCGAAATGCATGATTGGTGGCTTGAGAGCCGAGCACTACACTCTTTTGAGCTTGAGACATGATAAGGAGTGTGGTTGCACACACATTTCCTTACAAATACACTGCCATGCCTCTGTTGGTGATCTATTGCAGCAAAAGGAGAAATTGCAGGAAGCAGTGGCCAACCGGCCATCAAATCTGCCGACCGACCACCAAGGCTGTCGATCGGCTATCAACTTTGGCCGATGGCCATCCCTCTTGGCCGACCAACCCTCAGCATGTTCCGAAGGTGGGTTAGAATTTTCAGAAGTACAGAAGGTGTGCAAACAGAGGCATTTTGAGGCAAGACGGTGGATTTTCGAGAGGACGCGACCGAGCATGCATACTTCATTGTTCAAGGCGGAGCCGTGGAAGCCTAATTTAGATGCTTTCATACTTAGTTGGTTTTGTAACTTAATTAATTTGATTAATTAGTTGGTTTGTAATAATTAGTTTAATTAGCGTAGCTAGTTAGCTCATTATTCGAACCCTCCGTCGAGAGGGCAAATGTTGTAATAAGTGTGCGTGTGTGATGCATGTCTTCCAACCCCATTTCTTTTTCCATTTTACTTATCAGCTTTTGATGGTTAGTTTTAGAGCATGTTTCAATTAGCATACTTATGCTTTGCATGCGTGCATCATTCATTCGTATTGCATGCACCGGGCTCGGTTGTAGACACCCCATTTTTGACCGTCCTCAAGACTTGGACGTCACTGTTTGAACACTCGGTGATCATCCATGCTCGTGTTCGTTTTGAGTTCCCGGAGGTTTCGGCCGCACGCCTTGCCTCAAGATCTCTCAACTTGACTGTTGTGTGCTTAGTTGTGGATCAAGCACTTGTGTTTTTGCTTTTGAGGGAAGAGGGTGGCTTGTTGGCCATTTCCTCAACCCATCGGCCAAGGCATGAAGCTATCGCCCCCTTTTTCTTTCCATCGGCCAAAAGTATTGGCCGATCAGCACTGTTTTTGGTCAGTCGGCCCCTTTTTTGGTCGATTGGCCATATTTTGTGGCCGAACCCTGTTCATCTGCTTTATGCAGATATTTTGTGCCGGCTGGCTTAGTTGGCATGCACAATTCACCCCCTCCATACATGTGTATGGAGGGATTTGCTTCCATTGCTTAGCCTCTCTTAGAAGCTTTAGAATTGGAATTCTATAAGAAGGGAGCTCTTCCTCCCTTCTTAGGGGTTCTGAAAAATAGGGTTAGAAAAGTTGTATCTATCTATCTTTATAATTGACCTCTCTCTCTTGTTTAGTGCTTGTTCTTGCTCTAAAGTGTAGTATTGTCTTACTATTGTACACAAACACACACTAGAACACCATCCCTGGTTGCTAAGGTGCTAGGGAGTTGGTGTTAGAGTTCTTAAGGTGGTTTTGATCAGAGAAAGGTGTTGGAGCCTTGTTCTTGAAGGTGTTCTTCAAGGGTGAACATTCTTGCTTTAGATACCCCATTTTGGCTTAAGCTTTTAGCCCCTTTTGCTTATTGTTTTAAGCTTAACTCTAAACTACAATAAGTTCTATTTTTGCATGCTTTAGATCTTTGATTAGGGTCACTTTTGTATTTGGGGTTGTTTACTCCCTCTTAGGCCTTGTTTGGCCTTGTTCTTGTGCTTTATTTTTAAGCTTTGAGATCACCTTGTTTTGGCCTCCTCACCACTAAAATCCAGAGGGATTTCAGTGGTGGGGATGGTGTTTTAAGGTCTCCAAAAGGAAAGGGTCATCCCCTCTCCTTGTTATCTTGTATGCTAGTATAAATGGCTTATATTGGTAGCATGTTTGCTTAGCATGTTTTAGCTCCATTTCAGCAAGTATTTGGTGTTATTTTGTCATGCTATACCTCTGTTTTGAGTTGGTTTAGTTAACTCTTCCATGCTTCATGTACTTGTCTTACAATCCTCTCATGTGCCTTAACATGCACCTTATGATTAGACTATCATTCTTGCATGTTTTGGCTCGACTCCATGAAGCTTTTAGCCTTGTTTTACCATGCTTAAGCTCTAATTTGAGTTGTTTTGATCATATATGCCATGCTTTGTATAACCATAAGGCATTCTAGCTTGTTAGCTTTAAATGTCCAGGTCACTAGCATGCTTTACTTGGGCCATTTCAGTAATTTGGCATCACTTGTTATGTTATTTCAGTCCATATAGTATGCTCATATACTTGCACTTATCACTCCTTTAATGTCTTAAAGAGTTGATGTTTTATGCCTCATGAATGGGTCATTGTGTATGCCATCATGTTTAGGTCTTTGGGATGCCATCTAAGTGAGTTTTTGGTCTTGTTTTATCATGCCATAACTCTATTTTATTGGTTTAAGTCATGCCATATTTGGTTTTGATAGGTGTAGTGTAACACCCCTTTTGTAGCCTTACATGCCTCTTGCTTTTGGCATTGTGTTCTAGCTTGTGTTGGCTAGTTTCGAGCATGTTTTTGGTCTTGTTTGGACCTGCCTTGGGACAGTTTTAGGTCACCTTGGCCCTTTGGGGCTTGTCTTGCATAGCCATGGTTTGAGCTCCTTGGCTAGCCTTCAGTTTTAGGCTTTCTTGTATGCCTTGCTTGGCTTGTTTGGTTGATTTGGCATTATTCCTAACATGATTTCACAGCTTACAATGTATGTCACATGTCCATGTTAGTCCCCTTTTAAGTGTTCCTGAAAGTTGCCCTCCTATGCCTAGGTGTTGGACCATTTACATGTGTATGCTTTGACTTGCTTTCATGCTTCAATTCATCATGTTTGGCCATTGATTTTGGGCATGGCTGAGGCCTCCATTTTTAGTTTAAGTCCATCTCCCCATGTTATTCAAAGTTGTTACTTTACATCATGCTTATATACTTGTTGTGTACTTGGTCCATTACATGTTGTTACATGTTTACTAATTCACATGTTGTTGCATGCTCAACCACCTTGCATACTCGTTAGATTACATGTCATTGCATGCTTGTTGTTGGTATTGTTGTTGCATACCTATTACATTGTATGCATGCATGTTTGCATGCTTAGATTTCATATTGTTGCATGCTTACTAGTTTGCATGTTGTCACATACTTGAATGCTTAGGTTGCATAGCATTGTGTGTGCATTCCCTTGCCTCTTGATCAAGCATGATAGAGGTTGGGGCCCCTTATGTGTTTTGTGCATTTCATTTGATATTAAATTGCACACTTGGCTCTTTTGGCCATCATGCATTGAAATGCGTGATTGATGGCCCGAGGGTCGAGGACTACACTCCTTTGAGTCTCAAACATGATAAGGAGGATAGTCATGCAAACATTGTCATGTAAATGTATTGCCATGCTCTGTTTGTCCTCTGCTGCAGCAAAACTGCATTCTGCAGGAAGAAATGGCCAGTCGGCTACTTTCAGTGCTGATCGGCTAACCATTGTTGGTCAATAGCTTCATAATTGGTCGATGGCACCTTTCCATTGGCCGATGGCCTTCCCATGTGGTCTATGACCTCTCAGCATGTCCATGAAGTGGTTCAGAAGGGTTCTGGAGACTTGTGTAGTTTTCAGAGATGTAAAACAGTGCAAACAAAGGCAACATGTGGCATGGCAACGGATTTCCGAGCAAAGACGATCGAGCATGCATTCGTCCCTCTTCCCGAGGCTGCTTTACTGTTTTTCATAGCTTAATTAATTAAGTGTTGTGTAATAATTAATTAGCTTGTTAGTTAGTTAATTAGATGATTTGTATTATTCTTCCAGTCCCTCCGTCGAGAGGGCGCAATTGTGTAATAAGCGTGCGTGTGTGTGATGCATGTCTTCCAACCTCCATTTCTTTCTCCCTTTTATTTAACCGCTTACGATGGTTAGTTTTAGGGCACGTTCCATTTAGCATCCTTATGCTATGCATGTTTGCGTCATTCATCTGTATTGCATGCCCCGGGCTCGGCGCATCATACTAATTGCTTGTATTTCAATTCCAAGTTGCATACATGTATCGAATTGTCGCATTTCACATGCCATTTTAGATTAGCCGAGCCTATTCTAGTTGCATCTTTGCCTGTGTTGCATTAGCCATCTTAACATGAGCTAGGATCATACATGATTACTAACTAGTTCTTTGTTTTGGCTCGGAGTACACTATGAGTGTTTACGCTTTAGCATACTGCATGTGTGTTAATGTTGCCATGACAGCATACTTGCCATGAGGCTAATTGCTTATGTGTTAAACTGCCTGAATGTCTGTGGATGAAAGTTGGATTACTTGAATTGGAACAATTCATTGAAATCCGTGTTTTAGCCTACTTGCGAGTAGCAAACTTCAAACCATTTCCAAACAAACGGATATGCGAGGATTTGTTCCGAATTAGGCGATCTAGTCTATATTTGTGTGTTGTGCGCATCACCTAGTAATTCTAGCTTATTAACCAGAATAAGAACACATGTGTTTTCAAAAACAAGATATAATGCTTAGTACAGGCCGATCTTTGATCGGGTGAGCGGGGGTGCTCATAGATGACCTTCTCCAATTGTACGCAAGTTCCCGAGCAGAGGCAACTTTGGTGATGACGGACACATGGCCTTAGGCACGAGTCAGGGTTTCCTAAATTCCATGTTTGGCACTCTTTCTTAAAAATCAGTTTTCCAAAACGATTTGTCGGATTTGGACTCTTTGGTGATTTATCGGTCTCACATCGCACATTGTGAGATTGGATTCAGAACCGTGACATTTGAGTCTGAACTGTAGTATGCTAGAGAACAAAACGAGATTTTTTTTTTCTCAGGAGTCCTCGGGGCTCGTCCACATCGGCACATCATTCAAACTGCATTGTATTTCAATACTTACTTGAATACGTGTTTAACAGCATGTTCATATGCCATTCTAGACAGCCGATCCTATCTTAGTTGCATTTTTCTTGTGTTGCATTAGACATTCTTAACATAGCTAGGATCATGCATGGATTTCTAACTAGCTTATGTTTTGGCTCGGAGTACTCGGTGAGTGTTTATGCTTTAGCATCCTTGCATGTGTGTAAGTGACTGCCATGATAACATGCTTGCCATGAGGCTATTTGCTTAAGTAATTAACTGCATGAATGCCTGTGGATGAAGGTTCGATTGTCTGAATTGGAATAACTCAATGATTGTGAGTTTTAAGCCCACTTGAAGTGGCAAAATCATGTTTTCTAAGCCCACCCGAGGGTGGCAAATCCGCGTCTTAGCCTACTTGCGAGTAGCATTTTCAAACCATTTTCAAAAACAAACATGAGTTGTTTTGTTCCAAACCGCGTGATTGAGTCTATACTTGTATGCTGTGCGTATCACATAGTAAGTTAGATTAATAATCAGATAAGAATACATGTGTTTTCAAAAACAACGTATCATGTTAGTAGAGGCCAATCCTTTGATCAGGCGAGCGGGGGTGCTCATTTCATGACCTTCCCCCTTCATACCCAAGTTCCCGAGTCGAGGCAACTTTGGTGATGACGGACACGTGGCCTTAGGCACGAGTCAGGGTTTCCTAAATTTCCCAAAACAAAATATTTAGGTGGCGACTCTGAAATCTGGCAAAGCAGTCCATGTTTGGCACTTTTCGATTCAAAATTGATTTTTCAAAACCAATTGCCAGATTTGGACTCTTTGGTGATTTATCAGTCTTACATTGCACTTTGTGAGATTAGATTCAGAATCGTAATGAGAGTCCGAACTGTAGTAGCTAAGAACAACAATTCGCGCCCTCGCGCGCGGAGTGGAGTTCGGGGGGTCTACACTCTCTTCCTCTCAGTTTGATCAAATTTTGAAAGTCCCAAGAAATTCCTCCCTCTTTGTTTTCATCACAGTGTTAGAAATGTTTTGAAAAACTTAGGTCAATGCAATGATTTAAAGGCACTGAAAAAGTAGGTAAAAATGTACTGATGTCTGAGTTAACACCTCTGAAATCACCAACCTCCAACACATCAAGACTGACTCGACTGACTTAATACAAAAAGATTGACCCAATACCCAAGTCAGAAAGTAAAGTAAGCAGCATTCGCAAATTGCTCAAAACAGTGCATGCCATCCACCATATCTGGGATAAAATGAGCGCCATTGACAGGTGGTTCATCCTCGATCACATAGTCACATTATTCCCCAAGTTCATCACCCAGTACCAATAGACCTTGCAGGACCAGGTCCGACGATGACCTCGTTGTCAATCAGATCGTGAACTTCATGGCGAAGACGAAAACAACCGTCAGTGTCATAACCGGTTTGTTGATGGAAGGCACAGTACTTGGCAGCATTATGCCTAGTTGGAAGGGGATCCGGGAGCGGCCGAGGGTCAAGGGGTTTGAGATGGCCTTGTCCTACGAGGATTTGGAGAGCTTTGGATAAGGTCATGTAAAGAGGATTATAGGTGCGATTACCAATCCAAGAGGAAATGGCAGAGGGGTTGGCAGGTGCTAACTGGGTTTAATGATCTCTTTTGAGTGTAGGATTGGAGCTGAAAGAGGTGTTTCTAGTATGGCAGCCTTTCTCATGGCTTGCCCTTTGATTCAAAATGCCCTGAACCTGAGTGGCAAAAGTGCCATTGTAGACACCCCATTTTTGACCGTCCTTAAGACTTGCACGTCATCGCTTGAATACTCGATGATTATCCATATTTGTGTTCATTTTGAATGCCCGAAGTTCTTGGAGGAGTGCCTTACCCTTGAGCCTTGGAAACTTGTCTGTTTTGTGCTTGGTTATGGACCAAATGCTTGTTTCTTTGCTTCTGAGGGAGAGGGTGGCCTGCCGGCCATCCTATAATGCATCGGCCAGGGCTTATGCCCATCGGCCATCAGTGGTGGCCGGTCGACTACACTGATGGCCGGTCGGTCACATTGATGGCTAGTCGGTCATTAATGATGGCCGACGGCCATTTTTCTCCTTTTTCAGATATTTTGTACGCCAGCTGTGCCAGCTGTTGTTCACTGAATGCATCCTCTATATGGAGGGATGAATACAAGGTTTTGGCTTGTATTCCTATATAAGGGGATGTCTCTCCCCCTTTTTAGAGGTTCAGAAATTTCAAGAGCAAAAATTTCCCCTCTCTCTAGAACTCTCTCTCTATCTCTCTCTCTCTTCCTATTTTGTGCTTATAATTGAGATTTTTCTACATATTTGCACTAAGACTCTTAGTCAATTACCTTCTTCTTGGAGCTGAGGTCCTTGGAGGTCTTATTTGAGCTCTAAAGCTTGGTTTTGGCTTAGAATTATACCTGTTTTGCTGTTGTGCTTCAAGGGTAAGAACTTGTCCCTTTTGAGCTTTGTTTTAGCTAAGTGCTTGGCCATCTTTGTATGCTAATTTTAGACTGTTTTTAACCTCTAAAAAACTCTGTTTTTAAGGTTTTAAAATGGTGGTTTGAACCTTGTTTGGTTAAGGGGTGGCTCTCTCGCTTTGCTCTTTGGCTTGTAAAGCCTTTTGAGCCATCTTTCAAAGCTTTTGAAACCCCCTTTTCTTGGCCTTTTAACCATTGAATTCCAAAAGAATTTCAGTGGTAGAAAGTTGGTTTTGAGGTCCCAAATGGGAGGGGGTGGTCCCCTCTCTGAATGTCTTATTTGCATGTGTAGTTGGCCTAAGAGGTGAGCATGAGTTTCTACCCTTTTGGGACTCTATCTCAGCATGTTTTAGGCTTTGTTTTGTCATGCTTTAGGATTGTTTTGAGTGGTCTTGGTCATATGGCTCATGCTTTGTATGGTTGTAGTGTAGATGGCCTTTACTAGCTTTGTGTTTCAAGGCTCTTAGCATGCTTTGCTTGAGTTATTTACATGATATGGCATCATTTAGCATGTGATTTTAGAGCATATATCTCTGTCACACTCTCACATGATTCACTCTTTCGTTACTCTTGAGAGCTATGTTTTATGCCTTGTTTGCGAGCTAACAAATGAGTATGTTTTTCTTGCTTTCTATGCTTCAATTTCAGCATGATTTAGCCACTGTTTTGGCATGCTTTAACTCTGTTTTGAGTAGGTTTGGCCCTTTGAGGCTTGTGTTGTAGGGTTGTGGTGCAATCCCTTTCATTAGCTTAATGAGTTAAGCCTTTAAACATGCATTACATGGGTTGTTTGCATGATTTTAAGTCATTTAGCATGTTATTTCAGTGCTAAAATATATGCCATTACACTCTATTGTTTCAATCTTTCATTCACTTTGAAAGTGGTCTTGAGCCCCTTGTTGGCTTGAGCATGAAATTGAGGTTCTCATGCCTAATGGTTTTAACCCTCTCTTGAGGGTTCCTTCAAACCAACAACATGAGACTTCTTTCATGCTCAAGGCACTCGTGGCTTAGACCATCTTTCAAATTAGAGGACTTTTCACATTGGACTTAACCGATTAAAGAATATCTAAAATGTGTAAACAAAATGAATCATGTAAAACTTGTGCAAGATAAGCATATTTTTGTTGCATTGCATGTGCTTGGATCGGACGTTAATCCAAACACGAGAAATGTGAGACCTTTCATACTCAAACTGATGAAATGTGTCACGTTTCATGGTCGCTGTCACCCTTGATCATGCATGATAGGGTGGTGGTCATTTGAGTCTTATGTGTGCATTCATTAAGCTTATGCAAGCTTGGTTCTTTGGCCATCATGTATGAAAATGCTTGGTTGGTGGCTTGAGAGCCGAGTGTCGTACTCCTTTGAGCTTAAGAAATGATAAGGAGGGTGGCAGTACACACATTCCTTGGAAAATACACTGTCTTGCCTCTGTTTGCTCTCTATTGCAGCAAAAAGAGGAAGTTCAAGAGAGCAGTCACTACAAGAAAACCTAGCTAATAACACGGAGGTTTTTGCGACGGGGTGATTACCGTCGCAAAAAACCCTTTTTTGCGACGGGAAATAGTTATCGTCTCCAAAAAAAGAATTTTTTGCGACGGTATATATTTGCCGTCACCAAAAGACGAATTTGCGACGGCGTGTATCTACCATCGAGAAACATGGCCTTTTGCGACAGGGCATATTCCGTCGCTAAAGGTTGTAAAAAGAAATTTGCAGAAATATTGGCGACGCACGGTATACCGTTGCAACAAACTCTTATTAGCGACGGTTAAATGTTACTGTCGCAAATGGTGGACCATTTGCGACGGCAGAAGCCCATCGCAAAAAAACTCTGGTAAAACGACGTCGTTTCATTTATTAATTACGCTCATTTGCGACGGTTAAAATATACCGTCGCAAATAAATAAAATTTGCTTCCCGCTGTTCTATCCCATTTCACGGTCAAATTCCTAAATTCCTCATATCTCCAAAATCCCTAAAATCGAAATCCCTCAAACCGAAACTTGGTTCCTAAACTCATTCCTAAATTGCTCAAACCGAAATCCCTAAAATCTCCAAAATCATTCAAAATCAAAAATCTCAAATTTGTTCCATCTCCTGTGACCGACGACGGTGACCAACGACGGTGAACGACGGCCTTCGCCGGAGTGATGAGCAGCAGCGACTGTGAACGACGACCTACGACCGACTGTGAGCGACTGTATTTTGTTAAAGGTCAGTGCATTCCTTGTTTTTTAGGCTGATCATGAGGCCATTTTTGAGGCTGTTCCTTCTCTCATAAAGCTTGAATCCTTGTTTTTTTTGACTTGTGCTTTTGATTGGTGGGATGTAGGATTTGGAGGGCGGCGGATCTGCGGCGGAGGACGGTGGTTTGGAGGCTTGCTTGGCGATTTCCGACGATCCGGTGAGCATTTGGACGACTTCTTTGAATGTGGTGGTGTCGGCTTGGACGAAGGTTGTTGGGTAGGGGTTGGATTCAGATCTGGAGAGAGGGGGTTTTGGGGTGAGAGGAGGGGTTTGAGAGTGGAGGACTCCATTTCTGTCTAGATGTCTAGGGGGTTTTGCCAGTTGCGCTTCTATTATCACTTTATCTTGTAAATTTTGTTTTGTGTTTCTGTAGGTGGACAGATATCAATTGTTCAGAGTCTGTTGGAAGAGCTACCTGGTCAGTTCTTGACTTACATGCGGAGTAGAGACATCAAACCGCACACTGTCAATCTCCCCCAAGCTCCTTTTCAAGATCATCCTGTCTAGAGCTCTAAAAAGAACTTTGAAGAAGTGGAGTAAATATCTCTTTATTCTCTTCATGCTTATGAATATATGGTATATAAATATAATAGAATAGAGAAAAAATTGTACATGTTTGGTAAGGGCAAAATACTCTTTTGGTTTAGCAAGCAGTGTTTTGAATTCTTTTAAGCATGTGGTATAAGAAATAAGCTAGGCAAATGGTGGTTTATATTCATTTTAGTGTTTTCAGATTGTTTTGTGTATTGTTAAGGTTCTCAAGGTTGGGGTTTTAAAAATGGTCCGTATATTGGATATCATATATTCATGTTGGCCAAGAATTGGTCTTGTCCTTTTGAAATGGTCATTCCTTAACGATAATTATTCATTTATAATGATAAATAATGCTTCTATTTGCAAATATATTTTATAGTTTTTATTGAACCAAATATGAGAATAACATTATGATGAAATGACGATTTCATTCCAGTTGATTTCATTCTAGTTGATTCTAACAAACCGTACAAAGCATAATGACCGTCGTCATCTTTTATTTTTCTTTTTCTGTTTTTATATGGTGTGTTAGGGTTGAGTGGTGAACAAAGCTCTAATTTGGGGGAATTAAAATCTTAGGACTGTAACATTTATCTTTATAGTTCTTTGTTTAATGTCTACAAAAAATAAAAAACAAAAAATAAAATTTGTTTGATATCTATTTTCAATTTTAAAAAAATGTGAAATGTTTATAATATTTAATAAAATTTTGTAACCAAAAAAAGAGAAGGTTGGTCTTATATGTCAGTGAGTTTTCAATCTTTTCCCTTTCTCTCTCCCACCTTTTTCAGCAAATCATCCACCGGTCATCACCACAACTATCAACCACCTTGGGCTACCCCACCTTTAGCCACGATCACCAGCGGCACTCTTTGACCATTATTGTTGCGCATCACTTTTGTTCACCATTTCCTGTGGTTAGGAACCACCTTTGGCACCGACAAACCAACACCTCTAGCTATAGAAAATCACATCTAGAAATCATCTTCGACCGCCACCTCCCAAGGGGGCCATCTCTAGTCACCATTTCACATGAGAAATCATCTCTTGATGGTGGCAACTATCTTCAACTACCATATCTTTTTAGCAACACTTGCAATCGCCCTCTTTTTACCTTTTTTCAAGATAAAATTTTAAGACATGCGCAAGTACCAAATATATTTTTTGCTTTTATTTTTATTTTTTTAAAACATGTTTGGCACTTCAACTATATCCTTGATTTGAATACCCCTTTTTTTTTCTTTTTTCTTTTTTTCCCCAGAACTTCATGATTTCCATTAATTTATAGAAGCCAAAAAACCAAAGAGTTAAACAGGCAGACACCCATCATGTCCACTAGCCACACAGGTGGCATTGCATCCCAAGTATAACACCAAAACCTTTCACCAGCAAATTTAGATAGCCTATAACACCAAAACCTTTCACCAGCAAATTTAGATAGCCTATTGGCATGCCATGTGTCCTATGCATTTTTTGCTCTGTTAGACACCTAGACAGAAATGGACAGAGTGTCGACATAGATATAGTTTATAAAGTGCAGGGTTTTAGTTGAGAAAAATTAAAAATTAAAAGTTTAATTTGTGATTAGACAAAGCCATGGGTTATTTGTGTAATTTCCCCATCAAATATTTATTTTGTGTTTTGTTTGGTTCTTGGATTTGTAAAAGGGAGGAAAAAGAACATGGAGAAGATACGAAAATTAAAATGAAGTGAGCGATCTAAACATATCTGAAGACGAAGTGCCAGTCATATTTGTTTACATCATATTTGTTATATATTAATCTTTGTCTGGCCAGTAAAGGTGCCATGAGAATGATGCACTTCTTTAGTAGTGTTTAGGAGATTGCTAAATCCACAACCGTTACGGCTGCATCTAGATTCCACAGCCTCCTTTCTCATGTCGGGTCCACCTATGTGAGAGGGGACAATGTGGGTAAAGCCTAAAAGTTATGATTTTAGCAGTGGCATTATTTTGTATTTTATCTGTTTGCATCTTGTCTTATCATGACCAGATCAAAGTCTGGATATAGTTTTAGCTCAATCAACTTATTGCAATAATGCGGTGATAAATTAATATGTGATATTATGTCTTGTAATTATATTTTTACCCTTTCATCTCATTATGACTCTTACATTTGTTGTAATTATATTTTTTTCTAGGGCATATTTGTTTTGTATGTGAGATGTATATCTCCCAGTAAGTTTGCCTGAAGCAAATTAATAGTAGTAAACACATATAAGGGAAGTACAGATAATGGATAAGAGTTGGATTGATTTGCCAAATAGGATGTCGAGGGAATACATTTGTGGGATTGATCAATTCCTTGTGTTTACCTACACCAATAGGGTTGAAGGTTTGATGATTAGTTATCCGTGTAGAAAATGTGAGAATCGATACCATCTTGTGCGAGAGGGTGTACGGAAGCATCTGATTTTGAATGGTTTTTTTAAAAAGTATAAACATTGGATTAATCATGGGGAATCTTACGTATCTCTGCATGCTAATCGAGGGAATGAAACATTGGCTAATTTAGACATTGGCGATGATATGGTTGGAATGATACAAGGGGCTGTGGGAAATCCATATGCCGGTACAAGTGTTGACGGTAATGAAGCACAGAGCACTGATCCCCATGCATCTAAACCCCAGCTCGGTCCAAATGCAGAGACTGCAAACTATTTCAAACTTCTTCAAGATGCACAAACTGAATTGTATCCGGGTTGTCAGAAGTTCACATCTTTGTCATTTATTGTTCGGCTTCTACATTTGAAGGTGCTTAATCAGTGGACAGACAAGTCTGTTGACATGTTGCTTGAGTTATTGAATGAGGCGTTTCCGTTGGGTGTGAAACTCCCGGACTCATATTATAAAGCTCAAAAGGTCACAACAGATTTGGGCTTCACATATGAGACATGGGATGCATGTCCCAACAGTTGCATGTTGTTTCGAAACGAGGACGCCAATCTTGATAAATGTGTCATATGCAACAGTTCAAGATGGAAATCAAATGGTGATGGTGGTTCAAATGGTCCTCACAACGGTGGCAAACAAGTAGCTGCAAAACAAATGAGGTATTTTCCTTTAAAGCCAAGGTTGCAGAGGCTGTTTATGTCATCCAAGACGGCTAAGTTAATGAGATGGCATGCAGAGGAACGAACTAATGACGGTGTCTTTAGGCATCCTGCAGACTCCCTTGCATGGAAAGATTTTGATCGTCGGAATATTGACTTTAGTAATGATTGCCGAAGTGTAAGGCTTGGCTTAGCATCTGATGGTTTTAACCCATTCAGGACGATGAACATAGTTCATAGCACTTGGCCTGTTGTACTCATTCCATACAACTTGCCGCCATGGATGTGCATGAAACAACCATTTCTAATTTTATCTGTGCTTATTGACGGCCCGAAAGGACCTGGTGACAAAATTGATGTGTATATGCAACCGTTGATTGAGGAGTTGAAAGAACTATGGAATGACGGTGTCTCCACATTTGATGCATCAACAAATCAAATGTTTCAAATGCATGCAGCTTTACTGTGGACAATTAGTGATTTTCTTGCATATGCAAACTTGCCTGGATGGAGTACTAAAGGCAAATATGCATGTCCTTGTTGCAATAGAGAAACTACATCGTGTTGGTTGAAGTATAGTAGGAAACAATCATACTTGGGTCATCGCAGATTTTTACCTAATGGCCATAAATTCCGAAAGGATAAAGTATCATTTGATGGTAGTCGGGAAGTCAGATTCAAACCAAAATTGTTGTCTGGAACTGAGATGCTGCTACAATTAGAATCTGAGGGTATTTTAACCCAATACAAGAGGGATGACCTTAAGGAGAGGCATAAGAGACAAGTAGAGAAGGAGAAAGTTGGACATCGCACCCATAGCTGGAAGAAAAAGAGTATCTTCTATGAACTGCCATATTGGGAGCACAATCTAATTAGACACAACCTTGATGTGATGCATATAGAGAAGAATGTTTGTGATAATGTGTTGTGGACTATATTAGGGGTTGCAGGAAAATCGAAGGATAGTGTTAATGCTTGGCGTGATTTACAAGAAATGAATATTAGAAAACCCCTACATTTGCAATTAAGAGGGTCGAATAAAGCTTATTTACCACCGGCACAATTCACGATGACCAAGGATGAGAAAGATTTGTTCTTGAAAGTATTGAAGGAAGTTAGAGTTCCCGATGGGTATTCATCCAATATATCGCGTCGTGTGCGCTTACATGATAGAAGTATTGGGGGTCTTAAGAGCCACGATAGTCATATTCTGATGCAACAACTAATTCCATTGGCCATTCGAAGATCGTTACCGAAGAATGTAATTGAACCTTTGATTGAATTGAGCAATTTCTTTAGACAATTGTGTTCCAAAGTCAATCGTGCGACAGATTTGCAATATATTCAAGATCGTATCGCCGTAACACTTTGTCATCTAGAGAAAATATTTCCTCCTACTTTTTTTGATATAATGGAGCACTTGCCTATACATCTAGTTGACGAAGCATTATTGGGTGGAGAGATTCAGTTTCGATGGATGTATCCAATTGAGAGGTATCTTCTTACTTTGAAGCAATATGTGCGTAATAGAGCTCGTCCAGAAGGTTCAATTGCTAAAGGATATCTTATGGAAGAATGCATGAATTTTTGTGCACAATATCTCAATGATGTGGAAACTAAATCTAATCGACCCACGAGGAACTACAGTGGTGATGATAATCTGGGTCATGCTGTTGGTGAAATCACAAGCTTTTATCTTGATAACATTTCTTGGGTACAAACTCATCGGTATATCTTATTCAATATAGCCGCGGTTCAACCATTCATAAAGTAAGTTATGTCACTCATTCAATATTTTATTATGTTTCATCGAATTTTGAACCAAATTTTGTTTTTTGATAAAATTTCAATTTACACAGCAAACACCTTGAAGAACTTAAGGTCAAAATGCCTCGTGTTGACGATCATCAGCTTCGGCGTGAACATTTTGAAACTTTTCACATTTGGTTTAAGGAACATGTATGTATTTAAATGTACATATTCTATTTACCTAAGTCGAACTATATTTTAAATTTTATAATTTTTATTATTTAAAATAGGTTCAAACGTTGCGAAGGACTAGTGATGTCACATTTTCTGAAGAGATTACTGTATTGGCAAATGGTCCTCATAACCTGGCAAGGAGGTTCAACGGGTATATAATGAATGGGTTTCGGTATCGAGTAAAGGCCATGGATGACCGTCGAGCCACACAAAATTGTGGTGTAGCTTTGAAGGCAGATACTATAAGTTATGCTAGTCGGAAAGACAAGAATCCTCGTGTGGGGTCTGTGTACTATTATGGACAATTGACAGATATTGTTGAGATTCGATATTCCAATGAGAAGAAGCATGTGTTGTTTAAGTGTGATTGGATTGACAACATTCACGGGAAGATACAAGATGTCTTCAATTTCACGTTAGTCAACTTCAATCATTTGTTGTATCGAGATGATAGAATTGCTAATGAACCTTTCATCTTGGCATCCCAAGCAGAGCAAGTTTGGTATGTTGCAGACCCGTTACAACCAGTCTGGCAAGTGGCGGTGAAGATGTCTCAAAGAGGTTTATTTGATATGAGTTCGACTGATCCACAAATTGAGCCATCTATGAGCCAACAATTGGAAGAAAATATAATGCTTCGTGATGAAGAAGTTGGTTGGGTGAGGGAAGCCGCAGAAGGGGAAACAGTTGATGTTCAAATAGGTTGATGTTTAATCAACATCAATAATTCACTTAAGGCCAAGGTTGTAGTTAATCATCAGTTTCTTAATTTACTTTGTCTTTGTAATTGTATTAGTTCAATTAATGTCATATTATAGTTGATGACAAACCATTATCTATGTTTCTAATTAATGTTATATTGCTTGCAGATTATTATGGGAAGGAAGAGGAAACCTGATCATCCCCGGCGCATGATGTCCGACGTGGTACGTAAGAGGACATCAGCGGCACCACCATCAGAGGAGGCATCACATCGACCACCATCAGAAGGGCCATTAGTGCTACCATTAGAGGAGGCATCACAGCGAGCACCATTAGTGCCACCGCATCGACCACCATTAGTGGCACCACAGCAGCTATCATCTACTCAGCCACCATGCCTACCATTGCTGCGTCCACCATCAGTGGCACTACCATTAGAGGAGGCATCACAGCGAGCACCATCTGAGGGGCCATTAGTGCCACCGCATCGACCCCCATCAGTGGCACCACACCAGCTATCAGCTACTCAGCCTCTAGGCCTACCATCGGTGTGTCCACCATCAGTGGCACCGCAGCAGCTATCATCCCGACTAGAGTCATCGGCTTATGAGCCATCCGCATGTATATAAATTTGCTTTGATTTGTATGAAAATTATTTAAATATATATTTATTTGTTCTCATTACATATAACTTGTTTATTTTCATTGTATTTTTCAGATCCTTCGACTTCTTCACAGCCTCACTCAGGTATAAGAAATTGATTTGTATTGACATTATTTAAATTTGCATTTGTTTATTATGATTGCATATTGTTTATTCTTATTGTATCTCACAGGACATGTTAATTCTTCATCAACCTCGAGTAGGCGTGGTGGAGGATGTGCCAAGGGCATTAGGGAGTAGGGTACCGGTACCAAATTGGACATACAATTTGATGAAAATTACTGTCCAATAGGGGATAACATGTCTAAGTTAACTACTCAACTTGGCATTATTGTGCGAAATGGTAACATTGTTCCTCTTACTTTTCTTGACTGGAACACTGTGCATGATGATATTCTTGATGCTATCTGGAAGGATGTGAAGGTAAAAGTATATTTTTGTCCAAAAATTTAAATTCCAAAATTGTGTTATTATTATTTAAACCTTGAAATTGTGTTTTATAGGACAATTTGAATATATGTCCAGAGGAGTACAAGTCAATCTGCATGAAAAACTGTAACAGCATATGGAAGGATCACAAGAATAAGATTAAGTGTAAGTATTTCAAGCCTAGAAGTGAAGATCCTAATCTGAAGGATGATGTTCCTTTGCACATTGTGCCAAGCCAGTGGGAAGAACTTGTGGAGTATTGGCGTACTTCCGATGCTGAGGTATACAAATAAGTTATATGTATGATATGTAAACATACAAATCATATTTATATACTTACATTCGTTGAACCTATTATAGAAAATTGCAACTAGGAACGCTAAAAATTGGCGAGCTCACGGCATAGCTCATACCACAGGGCGTACTACTTTCGCTCAGATACGGCATGAGGTTTATATTTTACTGTTTTATTTTTGTATATAAATAAACATTGTATATTTACAAATTATTTGGATTCTAATTTTCATATTTCTAAAAAAATGTAGATGACCAATAAGGGGGAGTCTACTGATAAGATGAATACTTGGCTTATGACACGTAGAGCAGATGACCCAGAGGTTATCTAGACCTTGGTAGTTTCCAAAGACCTTTGATTGTATTTAAAGTTTATTTTTTATTTTTTGTGTTAACTATCTTAATTTGGCATATACTTGTATTTCTTATTCAATACAGAATGAGTTTAATGGCCAACTCTCTATGCTACCTGAGGATTGTCGGACTTTGGAGGCTAGGAATGCCATTTTCCATGAGTTGATAGGTCATGACAATCATGGATATTGTCGCACATACGGGAGAACTGTGCCTCGGAGAGCAGTGTATAAAGATGGTGCAGGGCCATCACAGTCAGCACCCCAGCCATCGACTATTGTTCAGATCGCCCAGCAGGTTCGTGCGGAGCTAAGGGATGAGTTGAGGGAGGAGCTGAGGGAGGAGATGAGAGCAGAGTTCTCTACACATTTACAGCAGCTGAGAGCTGAGGTGATGGCCTTTGTGTCACAGGGGGCAAGTGTGGATCCTAACAGACAGGTTCGATATAAATTAAATTGTTTGATAGTTAAATTGTCACACAACATTATGTATAAAATTCGAATATGATTAACACATTATGCGTTGACTATCATAGGCTCCTGATGCATCGAGTGGCCACCGGGCATTTAGGGAATCTGCAGAAGACGAGAATCCATATACACCACCACCAGAAGATCAGGTATAAAATGTAACTTTACATTCTAAGCTAAAATGTATATTTGCATTCTTTGCATTCTAAGCTAATAGAGTTGTGAGAGAAGACGGGACTCAAATTGGGTTCCCAGATTAGGAGTTAGAGATGGATTTTACTCTAGGCAAACTATTTCTTTAAAAAAATTGAATTCGAGGTGTTAACGTCCCAAAATCACCAAAAGGGGTCGGTTTAGCACGGAACTTAGCACACACGACCGCCTAGGCACAAGAGATTTGTGGGAGAAGACGGGACTCCAATCGGTTTCCCGGTTTGGGAGTTAGAGCCATATTTCGGTTTAGGCAAACTAGTTCCTAAAAAAACTTGAATTCGAGGTGTTGACGCCCCAAAATCACCCAACGGTGTCGGATTGGCACGAAACTTGGCACACACGACCGCCTAGGCATGAGAGACTTGTGGGAGAAGACGGGACTCCAATCGGTTTCCCGGTTTGGGCGTTAGAGCCATATTTCGGTTTAGGCAAACTAGTTCCTTAAGAAACTTAAATTCGAGGTGTTAACACCCCAAAATCACCAAATGGGGTCGGATTGGCACGAAACTTGGCACACACGACCGCCTAGGCATGAGAGACTTGTGGGAGAAGACGGGACTCCAATCGGTTTCCCGGTTTGGGAGTTAGAGCCATATTTCGGCTTAGGCAAACTAGTTCCTTAAGAAACTTAAATTCGAGATGTTGACAGCCCAAAATCACCAAATGGGGTCGGATTGGCACGAAACTTGGCACACACGACCGCCTAGGCACGAGAGACTTGTGGGAGAAGACGGGACTCCAATCGGTTTCCCGGTTTGGGCGTTAGAGCCATATTTCGGTTTAGCCAAACTAGTTCCTTAAGAAACTTAAATTCAAGGTGTTAACACCCCAAAATCACCAAATGGGGTCGGATTGGCACGAAACTTGGCACACACGACCGCCTAGGCACGAGAGACTTGTGGGAGAAGACGGGACTCTAATCGGTTTCCCGGTTTGGGAGTTAGAGCCATATTTCGGTTTAGGCAAACTAGTTCCTTAAGAAACTTAGATTCGTGGTGTTGACACCCCAAAATCACCAAATGGGGTCGGATTGGCACGAAACTTGGTACACACGACCGCCTAGGCACGAGAGACTTGTGGGAGAAGACGGGACTCCAATCGGTTTCCCGGTTTGGGCGTTAGAGCCATATTTCGGTTTAGCCAAAGTAGTTCCTTAAGAAACTTAAATTCGAGGTGTTAACACCCCAAAATCACCAAATGGGGTCGGATTGGCACGAAACTTGGCACACACGATCGCCTAGGCACGAGAGACTTGTGGGAGAAGATGGGACTCCAATCGGTTTCCCGGTTTGGGCGTTAGAGCCATATTTCGGTTTAGGCAAACTAGTTCCTTAAGAAACTTAAATTCGAGGTGTTAACACCCCAAAATCATCAAATGGGGTCGGATTGGCACGAAACGTGGCACACACGACCGCCTAGGCACGAGAGACTTGTGGGAGAAGACGGGACTCCAATCGGTTTCCCGGTTTGGGCGTTAGAGCCATATTTCAGTTTAGGCAAACTAGTTCCTTAAGAAACTTAAATTCGAGGTGTTGACACCCAAAATCACCAAATGGGGTCGGATTGGCATGAAACTTGGCACACACGACCGCCTAGGCACGAGAGACTTGTGGGAGAAGACGGGACTCCAATCGGTTTCCCAGTTTGGGCGTTAGAGCCATATTTCGGTTTAGGCAAACTAGTTCCTTAAGAAACTTAAATTCGAGGTGTTAACACCCCAGAATCACCAAATGGTATCGGATTGGCACGAAACTTGGCACACACGACCACCTAGGCACGAGAGACTTGTGGGAGAAGACGGGACTCCAATCGGTTTCCCGGTTTGGGAGTTAGAGCCGTATTTCGGTCTAGGCAAACTAGTTCCTTAAGAAACTTGAATTCGAGGTGTTGACGCTCCAAAATCACCAAAAGGGGTCGGTTTAGCACGAAACTTGACACACATGATCGCCTAGGCACGAGAGACTTGTGGGAGAAGACGAGACTCGAATTGGGTTTCCGGTTTGGGAGTTAGGGTCGGATTTCTATCTAGCCAAAATTATTTACTTAACTATCTTTATAATTATATAGTAATTAATTTTTTATGTTTTATTGTAATTAAAATATTAATACATAATTATATTGTCATTAATTATTTTTATTTTTTATTTTCAGATATTTCCTGAGTAGCAGTTTGCTTCTTGTGGAATGCAGCCGTATGAAGATTGCGACAAACTTTTGTTTATGAAGAAAACTTTTATTTTTGATTTACGTTATTTATATTTGTGAACAACATTATGTATGTATTATGCAAAATTATGTGGTTGGATAATTTTGATGATGTGTTGTTATGAATGGAAGAGTACTTTAATTATGGATGAAATTTTATTTATATACAGGAATTTTTATATTATTATATAGTTATCGATTTTTTTTTAGCTATTTTTATTTAATACAGGTAATTTGCATATTTTTAATAAATTTATTGCTGCATTTTTTGTTAGAACCAGGTTTTTGCGACGGTAGCGTAGCCGTCGCCAATGATATTGGCAATATGAACAAAAGGCCTTTAGCGACGGTACTTTCACCGTCGCAAATAATATTTTTAGAGACGGCACACTTTTCTGTCGCAAATAATAGTATTAACGACGGTATTAAACCCGTCGCAAATAACCATTTTTAGCGACGGTATTTTCCCGTCACAAATAACCATTTTTAGCGACGGTATTTTTACCGTCTCACATAAACCCTTTTGCGACGGTATTTTCCCGTCGCAAATAACCATTTTTAGCGACGGTATTTTTACCGTCTCACATAAACCCTTTTGCGACGGTATTTTCCCGTCGTAAATAACCATTTTTAGCAATGGTATTTTAGTGCCGTCTCAAAGTCTGCAGATTTTTACACATTAATTGCGACAGTATTTTGCCGTCGCTAAAAGGCATTTTTGCCATCGCCAATATTTTGCGACGGCGTTTACAGTCGCTAAAGACCTTTAGCTACCCCTTTTTTTGCGACCCCCCTATGACCGTCGCTAAAAGCTATTTACCGTCGCAAAAAAGCTTTTGAGACGGCTTCTTTGGTATTGGCGACTGTATTTTACCGTCGCAAAAAAGTGAATTTTTTGTAGTGAGTGGCCGACCGGCCACATGTCCTAGCTGACCGGCCATCAGTAGTGGCCGATGGCCACCAATCATAGCCGATCAGCCATCAATGTGTTCTTGAGATGGAATTGAAGCAATCTGGAGGTTGGCACAATTTTCAAAGGTCCAAAAGTGTGCAAATAGGGGCATTTAAAGGCAAGGTGGTGGATTTTCAGGAGGACGCCAACAAAGCATTCATGTCTCCCTCGCCCGCGATGCCATTTAATTGCTTTAATTAGTTAGTGTAGCTAATTATTCAATTTGGTTTTGTAATATTTTAATTAGCTTGCATAGCTGGTTATTCAATTCATGTTGTAATTAATTAGCCAGAATAGTTAATTAGTTGTGTTGTAATAGCCTAATTAGCTTAGCTTAGCGTAGTTAGCTTAGCTTATTCATTCGGACCCTCCTTCGAGAGGGCGCAATGTTGTAATAAGCGTGCGTGTGTGTGTGTATGTCTTCCAACCCCACGTCTTTCTCCCTTTTATTTAACCGCTTTCGATGGTTAGAATATGAGCATATTTCGATTAGCATACCTTATGCTTGCATGTTTGCATCCTTCATTTGTCTTGCATGCACCGGGCTCGGCGCGTCATTCAAACCGCATTGTATTTCAATACCTATTTGAATACGAGTTCAAAGCATGTTATCAAATTGTTGCATTCATATGCCATCTTAGGTAGCCGAGCCTATTTAATTTCATTATTACATGTGCTGCATTAGGCATTTTGTATAGTTGGGATCATGCATTGTTTTCTAACTAGCTTTTTGGTTTTGGCTTGGAGTACTTGGTGAGTCTTTACGCTTTTGCATCCTTGCATGAGTGTGAGTATTTCCATGTTTCGCATGCTTGCCATGAGGCTATTTGCTTATATGCTTAACTTCATGAATGCATATAAATGAAGACCTTGTTGCTTGAATTGGAATAATTCGGCCAATGTGAGTTTTAAGCCCACTTTGCGAAATGGCAAATCATGTTTTAAGACCATCTTGTGAGATGGCAAATTCATGCTTTAGCCTACTTGCGAGTAGCATTTTCAAACCATTTTCGAAAACTAACATGAATTGATTTGTTCCAAGTTTTCTGACTTAGTCTATACTTGTATGTTATCTGCATCACATAGTAAGTTAGCTAAATAACCGGATAAGAACACATGAGGTTTTTAAAATAACATATCATGTTTAGTAGAGACCGATCTTTTGATCGGGCGAGCGGGGGTGCTCAGTTTAGGACCTTCCCCTCTCGTACCCAAGTTCCCCAGCCGAGGCAACTTTGGTGATGACGGACATGTGGCCTTTGGCACGAATCAAGGTTTCCTAAATTTCCCAAAAACAAAATATTTAGGTGGCGACTCTGTAATCTGGGAAAGCAGTCCAATTTTGGCATTATTTAATCTAAAATCAATTTTCCAAAATGATTTGCTGGATTGAACTCTTTGGTGATTTATTAGTCTTACATTGCGCTTTGTGAGATTAGATTCAAAACTGTGATGGGAGTCCAAACTGTTGGAGACCAATTCGATGATCTCCGAAAGGAGGCACGAAGAAAGTCAAGTCCACAGTTTCTGGTGACTCTGCTGGGGATTTAGAGAACTTGACTCGAACTCATGATATGTTGTTTCATCTACATTTATGTGTTTCTTTGCATTGCATTTGCATAGGTGCGCCTAAGTCACAGTGTTTGCCATCTGCTATTCCTGAACGGTTTGCCAGAGGCTCGCTTGGAAAAGCGTGCCATAAGGCTGACCGGTTGCGGGCTCAGCCACGATGGGAACACAAACCTTGGATGTAGACTTTCGCCGTTGTAACAAGCCCGCGGGGGACCCTCGCTACAGTTCGGACTCAATTTTGTGTCACAGTTCTTAATCTGAACCAAAGAGTCCAAATCCGGCAAATCGTTTTGAGAAACAGATTTTTGAAAAAGAGTGCCAAACATGGACTGCTTTGCTAGATACAGAGTCGCCACCTAAATATTTTAAAATGGGAGAATTTAGGAAACCCTAACACGGTGCCAAAGGCCACGTGTCCATCATCACCAAAGTTGCCTCGGCTCGGGAACTTAGGTACGATTGGGGAAGGTCAGCTATGAGCACCCCCTCTCGCCCGATCCGAAGATCGGCCTCTACTAACCACGATATCCGTTTTTGAAAACGTTATGTGTTCTTATTCCAGTTAATTAGCCTAGAATTACTATGTTATGCGCACAGCAAAGAAGTATAGACCAAGTCGCCTAAATTGGAACAAAACATTACATGTTTGTTTTGAAAATGGTTTGCTACCCGCAAGTAGGCTGAAATGTAGGTTTTGCCACCCTCAAGTGGGCTTTAGAAAAGGTGGTTTTTGCCACTATCTAGTGGGCTTAAAACTCACAGTTTTAATGCATTATTCCAATTTAGGTAATTCAACCTCCATCCACAGGCATCCAAGCAGTTATATCACATAAGCAGCTAGCCTCATGGTGATCATCTGTTATGGCAACACTCACACGCATGCGATATGCTAAAGCACGAAAATACTTACATCGTACTCCGTGCCAAAACAATAAACTAGTTAGCCAACATGCATGGTCCTAGTTCATGTCAAATTGACTAATGCAACACATACAGGATGCAATTAGAGTAGGCTCGGCTAACCTAAACATGGCATGTGAAATGCAATCAATTGATGCACGTATCCAGTTTGGAATTGAAGTACAAATGCAGTTAGCATGATGTACCGAGCCCGGTGCATGCAATACTGATGAATGATGCACGCATGCATAGCATAAGGTATGCTAAATCAAACATGTCCTATTACTAACCATCAAAGTAGGTAAGTAAAAGGGAGAAAGAAGTGGGGGTTGGAAGACATGCACACACTCACCCGCACTTATTACAAATTTGCCCTCGCTCGGAGGGACCGAAAGAATAATACAAATTGACTAACTCACAAGCTAATTAATTATTACAAATCACATAATTAATTAAAAAATTAACTAAGCATAAGAAAAGCAATAAAAATGGGGCCTAAGGGAAGAGGATTCGATGCGGGCGTGCTCGGGTCTTGCCCGGAAGTGCACTGCCATGCATAGGCTGCCTCTGTTTTCCCTGCTCTGCCTCTTTGAAGACTGCCAAAGTCTCAGAATTGCTTCCCTGAACATTGGGAGACACCACCGGCTGTGTAGAATGGCCACCGGCAGTGGTATGTGATCACCGGCTGTTGGTGAAGCTATCGGCCCAGGAGGGATTGCCGGTCGGCACTGGACACTGCCGGTCGGCAGAAAGTTCCTGCAGAATCTGCAATTGACAGCAACAGAGGGCAAGGCAAAGCATGGCAATGCAATTCAAGCAATGTATGCACCAATCATGTCCCTTATCATGTTAGTGACTCAAAGGGACATGCTCCTTGGTTCTCGGACCATCAATCGCGTATTTCCATGCGTGATGGCCCAAGGGACCAAGTGTGCACATTTTGATGTCAAGTGCAATGCAAACCAACAAACCAAAGCAGGCTCAATCCCTATCACTAAATCAAGGGACAAGGTATGCATGTTCAATGCAACCTAAGCATGTTAACTATCATGCAACATGGTATAAAAGGGAGCATGCGAGCATGCAATGCACACTAGGCACACAACCTAAGCAACAAGGCAAAAAAGCATGCCACCACTATGCAAACTACTTAGAGCATGCAAGATGTGATCTAATCACACAACATGCTAGTAATTTGACCAAGGGAATGCATGCCAAATGCAAATGATTTCAAGCATGCAACACATGCAACCAAAGCATGCAAACATGGGATAGTGTAACAACGCTTGGATGGCATACAAAGGATGGACTTACACTAATTGGACGGCTCTAAGTTAGGTCCAAGACAGTGGCCAAAGCTTAAGAAGATGGGACCAAACACACATACACACATGCACATGTTAAGGCCCAAACACTTAAGCATCAAAGGGCATCTTTTAAGCACACTTAAAAGGGAATAATCATGCACATGGGGCATGCATTAAGCTCTGAAAATCATGTAAGAACATGGTGTCAAGCCAAGCAAACAAGATAGGCTAAACATGCAACAAATGGTCCAAGCATTTAAGGCAAGCTAATGAAGTATTGAACTACACTTAGCAAGACCAAACATGGCATGAATTTAATGACCAAAAACAGAGTTTTAGCACATAAAACAAAGCCCAAAAGACCACTTAGATGGCATCTAAATGGCTTGAATTCAAAAGCATGCACAAATGCACTTTCAAGGAGCATACCACACAAGCTCATAAGTCATCAAAGAGGCATCCAAGGCAAGCATACAAGCATGCTAAGGGGACTGAAATGATGCTATAAACGGTGCCAAATCATTAAAACAAAGCAAGTAATGCATGCTACACACTCGCACACTTAAGGCCAACAAGCCGAAATGCAAAGGGGCTATACCAAACACATCATGGCCGACCAAAATGACTAAGGACAGACCTTTAGCATGGAAAAATAAGCACAAAAGCTTCACAAAGCTCGACCTAAAACATGCTTGAACAATGGTTTACAACCTAAGGCATATTAAGGCCTAAACATGGCATTACAAGGTAGGTATGCTAAGCATGCATGGTGTACCAAAACCAACATACAACAATGCTATTTCATGGCAAAATAAGCATAAATAATAGCGAAGGCATGGTCAACATGAGGCTTAGCTAGGTGCTCATTAAAGAGGCAAAAATGGCCTTTTTCAAGGACAACAAGGAGAGGGGGTGACCCTC
This sequence comes from Camellia sinensis, assembly GCF_055761805.1. Lineage (NCBI taxonomy): Eukaryota > Viridiplantae > Streptophyta > Magnoliopsida > Ericales > Theaceae > Camellia > Camellia sinensis. The sequence continues at coordinate 109,447,159 of NC_138962.1, forward strand.
TCCTTCTTAGGACTTCAAGGCACCATCCTTACCACTGAAATCCCTCAAGATTTCAGTGGTGAGGAGGCCCAAACACCAAAGTCCAGGAGCTCACTCAAAATGGCACAAAATGGAGCCTCTCAAGGCTCAAGAGGGGTCAAACACCTCCAAACCACAAAACACTCTAAACAAACTATTTAGAGGGAAAAAAAATAGAACTTTTTTATATTATACACTAAGCTCAAAAACAGTTCTAAGATAGGAAAAAATAGTATGCAAAAATGGAGAATAAAAGGGTAGGATTGTTACCCTTGTTGACCTTCTTCACAAATGAAGCTCCAGCAGCTTCTTTGAGCTCAAAACAGCTCCCAAACTTCAAGAACAAACCTCTGGCCCTTCAAGAACCAAGAAAAGGTGTAACACTATGTGTTTGTGTGCAATAGTAAGACACAAACACACTTATACACACACAAGAGAGAGATATAGAGATAGGAGATGTATGAAACCTTAACCCTAGAACTCAAACCCTAAAAAATGGTTGTCTAAGAAAGTCCAACCCTTTAACAAGAGAGAATGGCTCCTCTTATAGAGCTTTTTTGTCTTGTAAAGCTTACAAGACAAGCTTCTAAAGAGAGAGATCCCTCCATACACGTGTATGGAGGGGAGCCAAATGCAAGACAGCTGTATTAAAATATCTGCAAAAGCAGAAGAACAGTAGTCGGCTGCTCAAAATTGCCATTTTGACAAAATAGACTGCCGACCGGCAACAAAGAATGCCGACCAGCAATATACATTGCCGACGGCAACAAAACACCAGCCGGTGGCCTCTGGCCATGGCCGGTGATGTGTGGGGATGCCTCACAAGGCATTCCCTGCCCCTCCAAGGCAAAACACAAGTGTTTGGTGCAAAACCAGACACTAAACAGTCGAGTTCAGAGATCCTGAGGCAAGGCGCATAGCCGAGGCCTCCGGGAACTCCAAACGAACACAAACATGGATGATCACCGGGTGTTCAAACGGTGACGTCCAAGTCTTGAGGACGGTCAAAAATGGGGTGTCTACAGCCGTACCGTTTGATCTTTTTTTTCACCTCTCGGTGTTAGGAGCGAGAGGTACATTAGGTGGTCTTGTTGAGGCACCCTTTCTGACCATTTGGCCTAGTTGAATATCGGAAGCCTTAAAGACTGTTCCAAACTAGGACAGGTTGCTTATCCAAATACAGGACTGTGTGAAACCGTGTGTTTGCATAGTGAACCCCTAGTTCCTGACGAAGCTAGGACAGGGAAACCCTACCCCACTATAAGGGTGTTTTGGCTCTTACTTGCTTGATATGTGCTATTAGGGCGTGTCTCTATAGGAATGTATGTATCTGTTGCAAGTCTGGGTATCAGTCTGAGGACATCAGTGTTTGAGTATGTATCAGTTTTAAGGAAGAAAAGTTTGGGGACAGAAATCAGTGTTTGAGTACTGATTATCTAGCTTATGATTTCAACTGTGTGTTGCCTGTATCTGTGCCGAGGTGCTGTGCGTTTGCTGATTGATGTTTCTTTTCCTTTTGCTTTATTTTCTTTTTGCAAAGGTAGCATTTCATCATTACTTCCGAGGAGGCAGATACCCTCCGAGCACTCTGGACCAGAATTAAGAGGATTCCCCGATCTGAGGATCTAGTTGGAGCACAACCTGTGTTTGCTTCATTACCCCCGGTTACAAGACAGAGGACAGTCAGGCATAGATCACCAGTACAACAGTCACCGACTCAGCGGTCATTATCTACGTCACCTGTGCGCAGTTGGATCCAGATTCTCGCTTCTACCTCAGAAGGAGAGTATACACCTGTTCAGACAGATCAGCACCCCACAGACAGTATGGAAGATATGATGCGTCAACTCCAGCTAACTATAAAGGCCATACAGTGAGATGCTGCTCGTCAAGTAGAGGTTACCGCTCGTCAGACAGAAGTTGTAGCTCAGCAAGCCGAACTGATTTCCAGGCTTCAACAATAGCAACAACCACAACAAGCAGCAGCCTCTACTTCACACCCATCGCCACCTAGGGTTCCGATACCTGAGGGTACAACCAATGTCTAGGAGAATGCAGACATCCCGGCAGGCGCAGTCCCACTTCAGACTTCCAAGGCACCGGCCTACCCAACAGAGCTGTCATTTGAATTTGAGGTCGATCCTACTGCTGTGAAAGTCAGCAAGCTTGAGAAGCTGTTCAAGCGAGCCCGGGGACTCAACTTGATCCCAGACATAGAGGATGGCTACACGAATTTCGTGGTGACATTGCCGGACAGATTTTAAATGCCTCACATAGACCGCTTCGACGGTTCTGGTGATCCCATGGTCCATTTGAGGCTGTTTTCGGATATTCTGCAGCCAATGGGCTTGACTAGACTGCAGAAGCTATCTCTTTTTGGTTGGACCCTGTCGGGTATTGTGGCTCTCTGGTATGCTAAACTGGAGGATTCAATGAAGAGAAGTTAGGAAGAGATAGTCGAGGCCTTTGTTGCTCAGTATTCATACAACACCCAAATCGAGGTCACGACTCATGATCTCGAGACGACTCGACAAGAGCCGAAGGAGGGCTTTTCTAACTTCATCACTCGATGGAGGGCCAAGGCCTCCATGATGACGACTTGCTCGGCTAAGAAGGACCAATTAAGAATGGTCGTGCGAAATCTGCAACCGAAGCTGTTGTAAAAGATGATTGTCTTACCCCTTCCTACCTTTGTTGACCTACATGAGATTGGGGTACAAATAGAAGATGCTATGAAGCAGGGTCTGATTAACCAAGAAAATGAGCAGCCCAAGAGGGCGTTTACACGTAGTTCGAATGCGGCTACTAGAAGCAACGCAGCTACGAGAACTTCTTATGTGGGCATGGTCACCACCACCACACCAAAAATTACCACCCCATTTACCGGTGCGCCCGGAACCAGTTCACAACCAGCAAAATACTCGCCCTGGGGCCAGAGGACTTTCACTCCACTGTACATAACTCTATCAACGACCTTGAGGGTCCTAATCAGAAAGGGGCATCTGAAGCCCCTGGAGCCGCGGCCATTACCAAATAACCTCCCTCCTTCACATAACCCGGCCAAGTATTGCGCTGTGGACCCGACTTTCTTCGCGCCCCCTTTCGGAGAGTGTCGAATTGGTCTCCAACAGTTCGGACTCTTGTCATGATTCTGAATCTAATCTCATAAAGTGCAATGTGAAATCGATAAATCGCCAAAAAGTCTAATCTGGCAAATCATTTTGGAAAATCGATTTTCAAGCAAACAATGCCAAAATTGGACTGCTTTGCTAGATTACAATGTCGCCACCTAAATATTTTATTTTTGGGAAATTTAGGAAACCCTGACTCGTGCCAAAGGCCACGTGTCCGTCATCACCAAAGTTGCCTCGGCTCGAGAACTTGGGTACGAGAGGGGAAGGTCCTGAAATGAGCACCCCTGCTTGCCTGATCAAAGATCGGCCTCTACTAAACATGATATGTTGTTTTATAAACCTCGTGTGTTCTTGTCTGCTTATTGGCTAACTTTACTATGTGATGCGCACAGCATACAAGTGTAGACTAAATCGCAAGAATTGGAACAAAACAACTCATGTTTGTTTTTGAAAATGGTTTGAAAGTGTCATCCTCAAGTGGGCTAAAATGCGGATTTGCCATCCTCAAGTGGGCTTAAAACATGATAATTTGCCATTTCGCAAAGTGGACTTAAAACTCACATTCAGTGAATTGTCCCAATTCAAGTAATAAAGCCTTCATCCACAGGCATTCATGCAGTTTAATCGCTTAAGCAAATAGCCTCATGGCAAGCATGCGATCATGGCAACCCTCACACTCATGCAAGTATGCTAAAGTGTAAACACTTACAGTGTACTCTGAGCCAAAATAGAAGCTAGTTAGAAATCAATGCATGATCCTAACTATACAAGATGCCTAATGCAACGTATGCAATAATGCAAATAAATTGGCCCGGCTATCTAAGATTGCATATGAATGCAACAATTTGATACATGTATTCAAAAAAGTATTGAAATACAATGCAGTTTGGATGATGCACCGAGCCCGGTGCATGCAAGACAAGTTAATAATGCAAACATGCAAACATAAAGTATGCTAATCAAAACATGCCCTAATCTGACCATCGAAAGCAGTTAAATAAAAGGGAGAAAGACGTGAGATTGGAAGACATGCATACACACACGCACACTTATTACAACATTATGCCCTCTCGAAGGAGGGTTCGAATAAATAGGCTAAGCTACACTAAGCTAAGCTAATTATCACAAACCACAACTAATTAACTATTCTAGCTAATTAATTATTACAACACGAATTGAATAACCAGCTGCACAAGCCAACTAAAATATTACAAAACGAATTGAATGATTATCTATTCTAACTATTTAAAGCGATGAAATGGCCCCACGGGCGAGGGAGACATGCATGCTCAGTTGCGTTCTCCCGAAAATCCACCACCTTGCCTCTAGATGCCTCTGTTTGCATATCTCTTGACCTCTGAAAATTATGCCAATTTCCAGACTACTTCTGTTTGATCTCAGGAACATGCTGAGGGATGATCGGCTAGAAATGATGGCCATTGGCAACTACTGATGGTCGGTCGGCTGGCTTGGGTGGCCTGTCGGTTGGTTCATGTGGCCGGTCGGCCACTGTTTCCCTAAAATTCCTCATTTTACTACAACAGAAAGCAAGCAGAGGCATGGCAGTGTATTTGCAAGGAAATGTATATACTGCCACCCTCCTTATCATGCCTCAAGCTCAAAGGAGTATGGCACTTGGCTCTCAAGCCACCAACCAAGCATTTTCAATGCATGATAGCCAAAAAACCAAGCTCGTACAAGGTTAATGAATGCACAGAACAAAAGACACAAGTCCATTACCTTATCATGAGAGATCAAAGGCAATGGAGACCATGAAATGTGACACGTTTCATCACTATGAGTACAAAACGTCTCACATTTCTCGTGTTTGGATTAATGTTCGATCCAAACACATGCAATGCAACACACATATGCTTATCTTGCTCACATTTTCACATTACCGATCCATTCTTTAACCGGTTAAGTCCAATGTGAGTGTCCTCTAATGAGAGACGTCAACCCAAAGGGTGATTTAAAGCATGAGAGGGATTATGCCTTTGACTAGGAGGAACCCTCAAAAGAGGGTTAAAGCCATTTGAGCACAAACCTTACCTCATGCTTAAACACAACCTTAAGGCCACACAACCCTCAAAGTAAATTGAAAAATGAAGAAATGAGGGAGGTTGCAGATTCTTTAGTGCTAATATGGCATGACAAATAAGACTATAACATGCAAACAACTCATGTACAACATGTTAAGAGTCAAAAACATTGAAACTAGTGAAGGATATAACACTAAAGGTATGCTATACAATGCTCAAGTGACCAAACCAGCCCAAAACAGAGCTACGATATGCCAAAACAGTGGCCAAAATATGTTGAGATGGTAGCATAAAAAACAAGAAAAACATGTTCATGTATTGGCTCACCAACAAGGCACAAAGCACAACTCTCAAAAGCAATGAAAGAGTGGAATATGTGAGAGTGCGACAATGATATATGCTCTGAAATTACATGCTAAATGATGCTATGGCATGCAAACAATCCAAGTAAAGCATGCTAGAGGTCTTGAATCGTAAAGCTAGTGAAGGCCAACTACACTATAGCTATACAAAGCAAAGCACATATGTCCAAGACCACTCAAAACAAAGCTTAATCATGCTAAATCGGCAGCAAAAATGTGCTGGAGTTAAGCTAACACATGCTAGAATGGTAGGCTAAATCATCAAACATGTTAGGCTAGTAAGCAAAATTACACCACAAGTGCGAGATGCAAGCAACAAATGACCAAACTAGCCTAAAACAGAGTTAGAGAAGGTCCAAAAAAGTCACAAAAACATGTTTGAAATAAGCTAACACAAGCCACAAAAAGATTCTACTTTATAATGCTAACAAGGCATGGCATAGAGAGACAAGAAGAGTAGGCCACCCCCTCTTATCTTGGACCTCAAAATGAAGTTTCTACCACTGAAATTCCTCTGGAAATTCAGTGCTTTTAAGGCCAAAAGAGATGGACTCAAAAGCTCTTAAAAGAAGGCTCAAAAAGCTTTATAAGCCAAAGAGCAAATTGAGGGAACCACCCCCTAACCAAACAAAGCTCAAACCAACATTTTAGAACCTTAAAAACAAAGTTTTTTTTGAAGTTAAAACCAGCCTCAAAGTAGGGTAAAAAGATGGCTAAGCATTAATTGAAACAGGATTTAAAAGGGGTAAATCCTTACCCTTGAAGCACAGCAGCAAAACAGGTCTTCTTCTGAGCCAAAACCAGCTTTAGGAGCTCCAAACAAGCCTCAAGAAACCTCAGCTCCAAGATAGGGGTGTTTGGTTAAGGGGTTGTATGCAAATATGTGAAGAAAAATCACTTTCAAGCACAATATATATATAAAGAGAGAGAGAGAGAGGAAAAAATTTGAGCTCTAAAATTTTGTAACCCCCAAAAAAATGGGGGAGACGGCTCCCCTTATATCGAAAAACAAGCCAAAAGCTTGTTTGAATCCATCCATACACGTGTATGGAGGATGCACTTAGTGACCAACAGCTAGCATAGAAAATATTTGAAAAAGCTAAAAAAAAAGCTGCCGGCAATTATTGGTGGCCAATCGGCCATCAATGAGGCCGACCGGCCATTAGTGCAGCCAACTGGCCACCACTGATGGCCGATGGGCACAAACCTGGCCGATGGGTTATAGGGCTGGCCGGCAGGCCACCCTCTTCCCCAGAAGCAAAGTCGCAAGCTCTTGGTACACAACCAAGCACAAAACAGACAAGTTGAGAGGTCCGAAGGCAAGGCGCTTCACTAAGAACTTCAGGTGCTCAAATAGAACACGAGCATGGATGATCATCGAGTGTTCAAACGATGATGCCCAAGTCTTGAGGACGGTCAAAAATAGAGTGTCTACAGTTGCCCCTCTTTGACAGAACTCGGAAGTCATGAAATGACGCGAGTGAATGTCAAAGCCCAAAGACCACCCATTTTTGACAAGGCCAAAGACTTAGACAAAACATACAAGATAACAACACATAGATGTGCCCGCAGGCCGGGGCAAAATGCAAATGACATGCAAGATGCAAGAGCATAACTTATGATCATCCAAAGAGGGCTGTAATGAAGCATTTAAATGCAAGAATCATGCAAAGAAAATACGACATTTTAAGCAAACCAACAAGTACAATGAACGATCTCACTCATGAGAAAAAGTAAGAAAATAAACACATCACACGTGAGAATTACAAGTCGAATCGCATTTCACACAGAAAGGGTGTAAGAAAATTATGCAATCTTAACTGCGCCTCACGCAGGAAAGGCAAAGACCAACCACCGTCGGGTGCACCCAAGATGGCGAACAAGATCCCAACGCGTGGCACGTGCAAGAAAAGAAACAGTGATAGCAAGTGAAACACTTTCAAATATTACGCAATCAAGGCAAAGAATGGTATAAGCATTGAAATCAGTCTAGATGCATGTAACCAAAGCATCCTAGGGCGCCACACGCGAGAGGGAAAAGAGAGTGGCGCGAACACCGGAGGGTGGGATAAACACCGGAGCACACCCCAGTGTTTCTAACCAAAAGGGTGGTATAAGCGTCGGGCATATGCCACAAACGCTTCCAACCGAAGCAAAGGGCTAGCATCAGACACATGGTCCAAACGCTTTGAAACAAAGCGAGCTATAAGCGTCGAGCACACGTCCCAATTGCTTCCAACCAAAGCAAAGTGTTAGCGTCGGACACACAGTCCAAATGCTTCCAACCGAAGCAAAGTGTTAGCGTCGAACACATGGTCCAAACACTTCTAACCACAGTGAGGTATAAGCGTCGGGCACACGCCCCAAATGCTTCCAACCGATGCAAAGCTTTAGCGTCGGACACACGGTCTAAACGCTTCTAACCAAACTGAGGTGTCAGTGTAAACACCGGGTGTACCCAAATGTTTCTAACCAACGAGGGAAGCAGTATAAGCATCGGGCGTACCCGAGTACTTCTAACCAACGAGGTGAGTGGTGTAAGCATCAGGCGTACCCGAGTACTTCTAACCAATGAGGTTAGTGGTGTAAGCATCGAGCATACCCAAGTACTTCTAACCAATGAGGAGTACAAAGGGCAGGAATGATCTTACCTGGAATTCCTCTGAATGAACCATACAAACAATATCGTGCCTGCATAAGAAAGAAACTTAACAGGTACAATGCAAAACAATGCATGTTCTATGCAAGATCAATCAGCATGCTCTATGCTAGATACCAAATGCATGTTGCATGCGAATGGGAGAAGTGCATATTCTATGCAAGTGTAAGAAGTGCATATCTTATGCAAACGTGGCGAATGCATGCTCCATGCAACATCGAGATGCATATTCTATGTAAGGTGAGAAATGCATATTCCATGTGAGGGAGACAAATGCACGTTCTATGCAACTTACAATGCACATTCTATGTAACAAATACGAGCAATTTCTGAAATGAAAGAGCATGTACAATGCAACACAATGTAGCATGCGCATTCTATGCGAACAAGAAGTGCATATTCAATGCAAGAGTGAGAAGGCGCACCACAATGCAAGTCTTGCAAACATGACAAAATGCGCTAACGTAACATATTCAAAGGCAATTCATCGATCTTACGGTGTATGAAAGGATACGAAAAAGGATACACTTTGTTCATATTGAGTGCCATGCACTAGAAACACAGTTCGGAGCTTCCGCGGAGACCGCTTGAGCTTAAAAAGTGTATTTTCTTAAACTTTCTTGAGGGATGAGAGCACAAATCAACAAAACAACCCCAAAGAAGAGCATTGGAGGTCCATTGGCCACCAGAGGAAGCCATCAGCCACCCATCGGCCACAAAACAAGTCCATCGGCCAACGGCCGGTTGGCCATCAATGGCAGATTCGGGGCAATTTGGCTATTTTGCCACGGGTCTTTAAATATAAGGTTTTCAACCCTATTTCTTTACTTCCTCAAGGCCGAAAAACACTTCTCCTCTCATTCTAAGGCATTTCCCCCTTCCAATCCGCGCTTTATACGTGTTTTCAAACATCCCACAAACATTCGATTTGTAAAACCGTCGTTGTTCTCAACATTTTGAACCGATTAAAAAGCATTCTCAGTGCTCCTTTATTGATTTCCGTCATTTTGGGTTTGTTTCCGCCGAGTCAACCTTGATTTAGGTGCACTCTCCCGAGCCTTGACCTTTTCTTCCATTTTTTCACCCCTCGGAGTTGACTTTCCGTTGACCTTTGGCATTTCTACCCATTTTCTACATCTTCGACCATTTTCACATCCTTCTCGAGATGGCAGATGACATTCCACATGGCGGAGCTACTCCGGGGATGGAGATGGATCCCGAGTTTGAGCCCTTGCTGCTCGATATTCGACCGCTTGACTCGACAACGTATGACCCTGATGTACACGTGTTGCCTCCTGACAGCATCTGTCAGTTCAGGAGGTTCGCGCGAGGCACACCAGAGGACCTCCTGTTATGTGAGCTGGAGTCACACTTATCCCACAGTGCCGCTGAGGTATACACTTCCTCTTTACTTTCTGCAATGTAGATCACATTTCTTGGATAGCTCACACAGTTTTTCATCTATTCCTCCTAAACACACTTATACATTGCATGCCTTGCTCATTCTGAACACATTCATACACTGCACCTCTGTCCATTCTGAACACATTCGCACACTGTATTTCTAACATTGCCTTGCATCTGTTTATCTTACTCACAGGGAGATTCACATGCCTTCCAAGGCTATGGGACCACTGCCGCATGGGACTGGTACATGAAACTGCCCAATGCCGTGCGTCACATCGTCGACGAGGCCAGTTTTGGTGCATTTTGCATGGGACTCTCACACCTCACTGCGAGTCGGCCTCTGCTAGGCGCCTTAGTGGAGAGGTGGTGGGATACCACCGATTTCTTCTATCTCTCTACATCAGGGGAGATGACGATGACTCCCTTTGACTTCGCTATGCTTACCGGCATAGGAGTGGGGGGTCATTCAATCCCATATGACACGGATATGGACGAGTGGGATGCCGCTCAGATCTACTTGCTAGGGACTCTCCCACCCCTCTCCCGACCAGGGATGGTGCGATATTTATTTGTGGACTACTTTAGAGGGACGATACAGACGACCCGCGAGGATACCGAGTACTACGCCCATGGTTTCCTTATGTTCTTGCGCTGTGGACCCGACTTTCTTCGCGCCCCCTTTCGGAGAGTGTCGAATTGGTCTCCAACAGTTCGGACTCTTGTCATGATTCTGAATCTAATCTCATAAAGTGCAATGTGAAATCGATAAATCGCCAAAAAGTCTAATCTGGCAAATCATTTTGGAAAATCGATTTTCAAGCAAACAATGCCAAAATTGGACTGCTTTGCTAGATTACAATGTCGCCACCTAAATATTTTATTTTTGGGAAATTTAGGAAACCCTGACTCGTGCCAAAGGCCACGTGTCCGTCATCACCAAAGTTGCCTCGGCTCGAGAACTTGGGTACGAGAGGGGAAGGTCCTGAAATGAGCACCCCTGCTTGCCTGATCAAAGATCGGCCTCTACTAAACATGATATGTTGTTTTATAAACCTCGTGTGTTCTTGTCTGCTTATTGGCTAACTTTACTATGTGATGCGCACAGCATACAAGTGTAGACTAAATCGCAAGAATTGGAACAAAACAACTCATGTTTGTTTTTGAAAATGGTTTGAAAGTGTCATCCTCAAGTGGGCTAAAATGCGGATTTGCCATCCTCAAGTGGGCTTAAAACATGATAATTTGCCATTTCGCAAAGTGGACTTAAAACTCACATTCAGTGAATTGTCCCAATTCAAGTAATAAAGCCTTCATCCACAGGCATTCATGCAGTTTAATCGCTTAAGCAAATAGCCTCATGGCAAGCATGCGATCATGGCAACCCTCACACTCATGCAAGTATGCTAAAGTGTAAACACTTACAGTGTACTCTGAGCCAAAATAGAAGCTAGTTAGAAATCAATGCATGATCCTAACTATACAAGATGCCTAATGCAACGTATGCAATAATGCAAATAAATTGGCCCGGCTATCTAAGATTGCATATGAATGCAACAATTTGATACATGTATTCAAAAAAGTATTGAAATACAATGCAGTTTGGATGATGCACCGAGCCCGGTGCATGCAAGACAAGTTAATAATGCAAACATGCAAACATAAAGTATGCTAATCAAAACATGCCCTAATCTGACCATCGAAAGCAGTTAAATAAAAGGGAGAAAGACGTGAGATTGGAAGACATGCATACACACACGCACACTTATTACAACATTATGCCCTCTCGAAGGAGGGTTCGAATAAATAGGCTAAGCTACACTAAGCTAAGCTAATTATCACAAACCACAACTAATTAACTATTCTAGCTAATTAATTATTACAACACGAATTGAATAACCAGCTGCACAAGCCAACTAAAATATTACAAAACGAATTGAATGATTATCTATTCTAACTATTTAAAGCGATGAAATGGCCCCACGGGCGAGGGAGACATGCATGCTCAGTTGCGTTCTCCCGAAAATCCACCACCTTGCCTCTAGATGCCTCTGTTTGCATATCTCTTGACCTCTGAAAATTATGCCAATTTCCAGACTACTTCTGTTTGATCTCAGGAACATGCTGAGGGATGATCGGCTAGAAATGATGGCCATTGGCAACTACTGATGGTCGGTCGGCTGGCTTGGGTGGCCTGTCGGTTGGTTCATGTGGCCGGTCGGCCACTGTTTCCCTAAAATTCCTCATTTTACTACAACAGAAAGCAAGCAGAGGCATGGCAGTGTATTTGCAAGGAAATGTATATACTGCCACCCTCCTTATCATGCCTCAAGCTCAAAGGAGTATGGCACTTGGCTCTCAAGCCACCAACCAAGCATTTTCAATGCATGATAGCCAAAAAACCAAGCTCGTACAAGGTTAATGAATGCACAGAACAAAAGACACAAGTCCATTACCTTATCATGAGAGATCAAAGGCAATGGAGACCATGAAATGTGACACGTTTCATCACTATGAGTACAAAACGTCTCACATTTCTCGTGTTTGGATTAATGTTCGATCCAAACACATGCAATGCAACACACATATGCTTATCTTGCTCACATTTTCACATTACCGATCCATTCTTTAACCGGTTAAGTCCAATGTGAGTGTCCTCTAATGAGAGACGTCAACCCAAAGGGTGATTTAAAGCATGAGAGGGATTATGCCTTTGACTAGGAGGAACCCTCAAAAGAGGGTTAAAGCCATTTGAGCACAAACCTTACCTCATGCTTAAACACAACCTTAAGGCCACACAACCCTCAAAGTAAATTGAAAAATGAAGAAATGAGGGAGGTTGCAGATTCTTTAGTGCTAATATGGCATGACAAATAAGACTATAACATGCAAACAACTCATGTACAACATGTTAAGAGTCAAAAACATTGAAACTAGTGAAGGATATAACACTAAAGGTATGCTATACAATGCTCAAGTGACCAAACCAGCCCAAAACAGAGCTACGATATGCCAAAACAGTGGCCAAAATATGTTGAGATGGTAGCATAAAAAACAAGAAAAACATGTTCATGTATTGGCTCACCAACAAGGCACAAAGCACAACTCTCAAAAGCAATGAAAGAGTGGAATATGTGAGAGTGCGACAATGATATATGCTCTGAAATTACATGCTAAATGATGCTATGGCATGCAAACAATCCAAGTAAAGCATGCTAGAGGTCTTGAATCGTAAAGCTAGTGAAGGCCAACTACACTATAGCTATACAAAGCAAAGCACATATGTCCAAGACCACTCAAAACAAAGCTTAATCATGCTAAATCGGCAGCAAAAATGTGCTGGAGTTAAGCTAACACATGCTAGAATGGTAGGCTAAATCATCAAACATGTTAGGCTAGTAAGCAAAATTACACCACAAGTGCGAGATGCAAGCAACAAATGACCAAACTAGCCTAAAACAGAGTTAGAGAAGGTCCAAAAAAGTCACAAAAACATGTTTGAAATAAGCTAACACAAGCCACAAAAAGATTCTACTTTATAATGCTAACAAGGCATGGCATAGAGAGACAAGAAGAGTAGGCCACCCCCTCTTATCTTGGACCTCAAAATGAAGTTTCTACCACTGAAATTCCTCTGGAAATTCAGTGCTTTTAAGGCCAAAAGAGATGGACTCAAAAGCTCTTAAAAGAAGGCTCAAAAAGCTTTATAAGCCAAAGAGCAAATTGAGGGAACCACCCCCTAACCAAACAAAGCTCAAACCAACATTTTAGAACCTTAAAAACAAAGTTTTTTTTGAAGTTAAAACCAGCCTCAAAGTAGGGTAAAAAGATGGCTAAGCATTAATTGAAACAGGATTTAAAAGGGGTAAATCCTTACCCTTGAAGCACAGCAGCAAAACAGGTCTTCTTCTGAGCCAAAACCAGCTTTAGGAGCTCCAAACAAGCCTCAAGAAACCTCAGCTCCAAGATAGGGGTGTTTGGTTAAGGGGTTGTATGCAAATATGTGAAGAAAAATCACTTTCAAGCACAATATATATATAAAGAGAGAGAGAGAGAGGAAAAAATTTGAGCTCTAAAATTTTGTAACCCCCAAAAAAATGGGGGAGACGGCTCCCCTTATATCGAAAAACAAGCCAAAAGCTTGTTTGAATCCATCCATACACGTGTATGGAGGATGCACTTAGTGACCAACAGCTAGCATAGAAAATATTTGAAAAAGCTAAAAAAAAAGCTGCCGGCAATTATTGGTGGCCAATCGGCCATCAATGAGGCCGACCGGCCATTAGTGCAGCCAACTGGCCACCACTGATGGCCGATGGGCACAAACCTGGCCGATGGGTTATAGGGCTGGCCGGCAGGCCACCCTCTTCCCCAGAAGCAAAGTCGCAAGCTCTTGGTACACAACCAAGCACAAAACAGACAAGTTGAGAGGTCCGAAGGCAAGGCGCTTCACTAAGAACTTCAGGTGCTCAAATAGAACACGAGCATGGATGATCATCGAGTGTTCAAACGATGATGCCCAAGTCTTGAGGACGGTCAAAAATAGAGTGTCTACAGTTGCCCCTCTTTGACAGAACTCGGAAGTCATGAAATGACGCGAGTGAATGTCAAAGCCCAAAGACCACCCATTTTTGACAAGGCCAAAGACTTAGACAAAACATACAAGATAACAACACATAGATGTGCCCGCAGGCCGGGGCAAAATGCAAATGACATGCAAGATGCAAGAGCATAACTTATGATCATCCAAAGAGGGCTGTAATGAAGCATTTAAATGCAAGAATCATGCAAAGAAAATACGACATTTTAAGCAAACCAACAAGTACAATGAACGATCTCACTCATGAGAAAAAGTAAGAAAATAAACACATCACACGTGAGAATTACAAGTCGAATCGCATTTCACACAGAAAGGGTGTAAGAAAATTATGCAATCTTAACTGCGCCTCACGCAGGAAAGGCAAAGACCAACCACCGTCGGGTGCACCCAAGATGGCGAACAAGATCCCAACGCGTGGCACGTGCAAGAAAAGAAACAGTGATAGCAAGTGAAACACTTTCAAATATTACGCAATCAAGGCAAAGAATGGTATAAGCATTGAAATCAGTCTAGATGCATGTAACCAAAGCATCCTAGGGCGCCACACGCGAGAGGGAAAAGAGAGTGGCGCGAACACCGGAGGGTGGGATAAACACCGGAGCACACCCCAGTGTTTCTAACCAAAAGGGTGGTATAAGCGTCGGGCATATGCCACAAACGCTTCCAACCGAAGCAAAGGGCTAGCATCAGACACATGGTCCAAACGCTTTGAAACAAAGCGAGCTATAAGCGTCGAGCACACGTCCCAATTGCTTCCAACCAAAGCAAAGTGTTAGCGTCGGACACACAGTCCAAATGCTTCCAACCGAAGCAAAGTGTTAGCGTCGAACACATGGTCCAAACACTTCTAACCACAGTGAGGTATAAGCGTCGGGCACACGCCCCAAATGCTTCCAACCGATGCAAAGCTTTAGCGTCGGACACACGGTCTAAACGCTTCTAACCAAACTGAGGTGTCAGTGTAAACACCGGGTGTACCCAAATGTTTCTAACCAACGAGGGAAGCAGTATAAGCATCGGGCGTACCCGAGTACTTCTAACCAACGAGGTGAGTGGTGTAAGCATCAGGCGTACCCGAGTACTTCTAACCAATGAGGTTAGTGGTGTAAGCATCGAGCATACCCAAGTACTTCTAACCAATGAGGAGTACAAAGGGCAGGAATGATCTTACCTGGAATTCCTCTGAATGAACCATACAAACAATATCGTGCCTGCATAAGAAAGAAACTTAACAGGTACAATGCAAAACAATGCATGTTCTATGCAAGATCAATCAGCATGCTCTATGCTAGATACCAAATGCATGTTGCATGCGAATGGGAGAAGTGCATATTCTATGCAAGTGTAAGAAGTGCATATCTTATGCAAACGTGGCGAATGCATGCTCCATGCAACATCGAGATGCATATTCTATGTAAGGTGAGAAATGCATATTCCATGTGAGGGAGACAAATGCACGTTCTATGCAACTTACAATGCACATTCTATGTAACAAATACGAGCAATTTCTGAAATGAAAGAGCATGTACAATGCAACACAATGTAGCATGCGCATTCTATGCGAACAAGAAGTGCATATTCAATGCAAGAGTGAGAAGGCGCACCACAATGCAAGTCTTGCAAACATGACAAAATGCGCTAACGTAACATATTCAAAGGCAATTCATCGATCTTACGGTGTATGAAAGGATACGAAAAAGGATACACTTTGTTCATATTGAGTGCCATGCACTAGAAACACAGTTCGGAGCTTCCGCGGAGACCGCTTGAGCTTAAAAAGTGTATTTTCTTAAACTTTCTTGAGGGATGAGAGCACAAATCAACAAAACAACCCCAAAGAAGAGCATTGGAGGTCCATTGGCCACCAGAGGAAGCCATCAGCCACCCATCGGCCACAAAACAAGTCCATCGGCCAACGGCCGGTTGGCCATCAATGGCAGATTCGGGGCAATTTGGCTATTTTGCCACGGGTCTTTAAATATAAGGTTTTCAACCCTATTTCTTTACTTCCTCAAGGCCGAAAAACACTTCTCCTCTCATTCTAAGGCATTTCCCCCTTCCAATCCGCGCTTTATACGTGTTTTCAAACATCCCACAAACATTCGATTTGTAAAACCGTCGTTGTTCTCAACATTTTGAACCGATTAAAAAGCATTCTCAGTGCTCCTTTATTGATTTCCGTCATTTTGGGTTTGTTTCCGCCGAGTCAACCTTGATTTAGGTGCACTCTCCCGAGCCTTGACCTTTTCTTCCATTTTTTCACCCCTCGGAGTTGACTTTCCGTTGACCTTTGGCATTTCTACCCATTTTCTACATCTTCGACCATTTTCACATCCTTCTCGAGATGGCAGATGACATTCCACATGGCGGAGCTACTCCGGGGATGGAGATGGATCCCGAGTTTGAGCCCTTGCTGCTCGATATTCGACCGCTTGACTCGACAACGTATGACCCTGATGTACACGTGTTGCCTCCTGACAGCATCTGTCAGTTCAGGAGGTTCGCGCGAGGCACACCAGAGGACCTCCTGTTATGTGAGCTGGAGTCACACTTATCCCACAGTGCCGCTGAGGTATACACTTCCTCTTTACTTTCTGCAATGTAGATCACATTTCTTGGATAGCTCACACAGTTTTTCATCTATTCCTCCTAAACACACTTATACATTGCATGCCTTGCTCATTCTGAACACATTCATACACTGCACCTCTGTCCATTCTGAACACATTCGCACACTGTATTTCTAACATTGCCTTGCATCTGTTTATCTTACTCACAGGGAGATTCACATGCCTTCCAAGGCTATGGGACCACTGCCGCATGGGACTGGTACATGAAACTGCCCAATGCCGTGCGTCACATCGTCGACGAGGCCAGTTTTGGTGCATTTTGCATGGGACTCTCACACCTCACTGCGAGTCGGCCTCTGCTAGGCGCCTTAGTGGAGAGGTGGTGGGATACCACCGATTTCTTCTATCTCTCTACATCAGGGGAGATGACGATGACTCCCTTTGACTTCGCTATGCTTACCGGCATAGGAGTGGGGGGTCATTCAATCCCATATGACACGGATATGGACGAGTGGGATGCCGCTCAGATCTACTTGCTAGGGACTCTCCCACCCCTCTCCCGACCAGGGATGGTGCGATATTTATTTGTGGACTACTTTAGAGGGACGATACAGACGACCCGCGAGGATACCGAGTACTACGCCCATGGTTTCCTTATGTTCTTGTTTGGCACCACTTTGTTTGCTGACCGAGCGAACTCCGTCGGGCTCTACCTCTTGAGCGCATTAGTGGAATTGTCCCAGGTTTGGCACTGTGACTGGGGTGGCGCAGGCTTGGCCACCATGTACGGGTATATGAGCTCTTCTTCTCGCCGGAGTGGGCACCTACTAGGAGGCTACTGGAGAGCCTGGGAGGTACATCCTTTCCTTCTGCTTTTACATTTCTGCCTTACATTTCTGCATACTACACAATACATGCTGCAACGCACACAATCTGCTTTCTGTTCTACATCACTTGTACACTGCACACACTATACACGGCACTGCACACAATCCACTTTCTGCTTTACATCACTTGCACACTGTACTGCACACAATCTACTCTCCGCTTTATCTGCATCTGCCTGACATATACTCACTGTTACCCTTTTACATTCCGCAGCTATGGGTATACACCTACTTCCTGAGGCTTGCGCCAGAGCCGGAGGTAGAGACACCTCCCATGGTCCCGTATTCACACAGATACGACGTGAGATGCCAGCAGAGGCCCCGAGAGTCTTTCTCGTTCTTCCACCGATATTTTGATACCGTAACCGTAGCAAAGGTAATTCAAACCTTACAGTCATTTCAGTTCTACTTCAGATTTGCATTGCATCTCTAATGGAAGCTAACAACTTGTGTATTCATTATCTGCAAATCACCTGGTAGCCGTGGGCAGTGATACCTGACGCGATCAGAGATCAGTTCGTAGGTGCTCGGGAGGCTTCTCGATTTCGGATCTTGCTCGAGGGCCCAGTCTATCGAGCATGGTTCTTGGGAGAGCGATTTCTACGGCAGAGCCTTGGCTTGCCTGAGCCGGTGGTCTCGATGCCACCTCCCACCTACATGAGGATCACAGAGAGGTACACTGAGTAGGAGATGATCGACTTTACCAGAGGTTGGGATGCTGACTTCTTCAGGCTTAATGGCGACGACTACACTGTCTTCATCCAGACATACCTCATGCCGCCTCTAACTGGCGCTTGCAAAGGTGGGAGGGATAGACCTGCAGCCGAAGTAGAGAGAGCGGGAGGATCCAGGGCGGCTCAGGCCCATGACAGGAGAGGCTCCCAGAGGAGGCAGAGAACAGGGTAGCCGGAGCTGCCTACTACCATGACTTGCCGGGGATGCGTTGGAGAGACTTATCAGATCCCCATCCCGCCTGCGCCAGCTGGTCATGAGCTGGTCAGAGTTCGAGGCCTGACCCCGGTTTGTACCATACCTTACATTCTACATGTTCGATTCATTTCAGTTTATGCTTTATAAATTACTAATCCCTTCAACACTTTTGCATGCTTCCATAGAATACACCGGGCAGGCCCTTGAGCTGTCAGCTTCTCTGATGGGGATGATGCTGATGACCATGGACCTGCTCAGCATTTACGGTATTCCGGTAAGTTACTTCAACATACATTCCGAAACCTTCTGCAATCTGCTCTATACTGAGCTAACACGTTACATTATCAATATTTCATTTGATATGTTGCGCTCATATACCGCTCATGGCATCCATATACTGCTCATAGTATTCACATACTATAATCATATACTGCTCACGGCATTCCATCTACTAAAT
The DNA here is from genome assembly GCF_055761805.1 of Camellia sinensis. NCBI lineage: Eukaryota > Viridiplantae > Streptophyta > Magnoliopsida > Ericales > Theaceae > Camellia > Camellia sinensis. The sequence goes on from NC_138962.1 coordinate 109,466,222, forward strand.
CCGATATACTACATCTGACATACATGGCAACTAATGTATTCTAACAAATTGTCCTTTTCATGTTCCTTTCCAGATGCCAACCCCATCAGGCACCCCGGCAAGAGCTACGACAGGACCTTCAGTGCCTCCCCGAGCAGTAGGGAGAGAGGGATGAGAGACGTCAGCACACAGCCAAAGCAGGGGTAGGCGCACTCACACCGAGAGCAATTCACGAGAGCCTATCCTAGATGATGATCAGTTTGATGAGGAAAAGGAGCCAACGAGCCCACAGTCAGAGTCATCTTAGGGTGGCGACGATGCTGGAGATGGCTTCAGTTCAGATTCGAGCAGCGGCGCTGACGACGATAGTTCTGGACCCATGTCGAGAAAGAGGGTGAAGAGGGCTTCCCGATCTTGAGATGGCTAGCGCCGATTTAGATGCATTCTGTTTTAGTTTCTTTTCTTTTGCTTAGTTTTCTTCTTTTTTTGCTAGTTGTATTGGCACTTTGCACAGACTTGGGCAGTTTTATTTTTCTTTAAAAACTTGTACCGCGAAAAGTGACCATGATTGGAAATGAAAACAGTCGTTTGTTTAAAAAGTGTTGCATTTTATATTCAAAGCATTCATTCCATCGCACAGTATGAAAATGAGATTTGATCTTTGTTGAAAACTGTATACTCAAATTGCATTGTCTTAATTAGGTGGTGAACCGACCAACTACTGAAAGAACAAAACAACTCGATAAACAACACAAGAACTTGACAGGCTAATCAAATGTAAATGCAACTCAATAAGCAAGACAAGAACATGATAGGCTAATCAAATGTAAATATAACTCGATAAGTAAGACAAGAACTTAATAAACAACATAAATACAACTCAATAAACAAATTGGAACAAACTTAAGAACGACTCAACAAAATTGCAACAAAACGCATCTCGAGCAAACCATGATATAGGTTCTTGGCATTTTCAAAACATGGATGACTCAGGGAGCAAAGGAAGAGGCCATCGGCCATAAGAGGAAGCTGGCGGCCACCAAAAATGGCTATCGGCCACCAGTGCTAGCCACTCGGCTACAAACATGGCTGGTCGGCCATCATAATTGGCCGGTCGGCCACTAATGCAGAGAATCTCCAGATTGCTGCCACATGTCTTCCACTCAACACCTTATCTTCTACAAAAGCCCCAGCTTCATAGTTTCTTCATTTCAATTCTGTTTTTACCATAAATTGAGCCATTCTTTACTGAAAAACTCTCCAATTGGATCGCAACTTTAGATGGCTCAGAAAAGTTGAATTTTCGGGGTTTCGAGATAAATTCACTATTCACGTTGAGTCGTACCCCGCTGCGTTTCCCGTTCCTCCATGCTGCAGCTAGGTGTTGGAATCCAATTACTCATGTTTTCAGCTTCGGGGGACAAGAGATGTGCCCCACTTTTGAAGAGTTCCAAGCTTTGATGGAATCCCGGTGCGACGAAGAAATCTTGCCCCAGTCCCATTTTGGTCACGTCCAAGCTTTAAGACGGATGTATGGGCTTACTTTGCATGATGCTCGATCTCTGATTCGCACCGGGGAGTTAGATATTCCCAGTCTCATTCATCGCTTTTCTGACGCCGATGACCGCGACGATCATCTTTGGCAAAGTTTTCGGTGACATGCCCTTTGCTTGTGCATGTTGTCTCATTTTCTACTTACCCCTGGCTTTAGAGGGTCTAGCATTCGTTTGATCAAAGTTGCCCAAGGCCCGAAAGAGGGCAAGAACTACATTGGCATGACATTAGGTGAGACTTTAATGGGTTTGGATGCTTTCCGTCATTGGGAGACAACTAGGTTCATAGGAAGTCCACTACTCTTACAGGTAATGTTTCCCACCCTTCTCACATGTGTATTTCTCACATCACTTGGCCCTCTGGCTCTGTTTTTCTCTCAAAACCCTTTCTTACTCTTCTCTCCACGTACACCTCTCTATTCTTTAATCTCTCTTATTTTTCATCCCTCCCCAGATATGGCTGATGGATAAATTGAAAGTAGTGGACTCATGTCCTGCATATTCAGTAGTGGACTCATGCCCTGCATATTCAGCCCGTTTCTATTTCTTTTGCCAACGACTAGTTGATGCCCCAAATGAGGGATAGTGGTGCGAATGGATGTGCACTCGATCTGCTGTTGACATCGCTTGGCGTTGCCTTTGGCTTGATCTGCCTGAGATGGGCTATAGCAATTCCCGACAACCTGGCATTTAGCTGATTGGCTTGACACACTCTGTCTTCTACTTTCCATTCCGATTCTGACGTCAGTTCGGACATGACCAGACTTGCCCAGAAGAGGGAATGGAATACCTGACTTCATTTCCAATCCGAGGCTCACAGCTAACTCAATACATCATTGCATGAAGGACAAGAGAGCTTCTGGCCCCCTCTCCCAATTTCAGTTGCACCCTTTCAGGCGAATGCATAGCTTGGCTTGATGATGAGGCGCAAACCGGGCCTACTTTAGTATCCGAAGCTTCCACAAGCTTTGGGAGGGGGCATAGGAACACCTGACCTGACTATGCCCCAAGTTTATTGCTTTAATCTGTACTTTCAAGTTTTTTTTTTTTTTTAATGTAATAAAAAGCAACTTCAGTTTTGTATCAAGAGTCAAAGAACTCTGTGTTGAAATTAATGAATTGAAGGTTGTGGGTACTAAAAATTTTCCGTTTGGTCCAAAAATGGTTTAAGTTGTAAAAAGGTTAATTTGAACAAAATCAACTTTTATTAAAACTTTTCAAAACCATTTTCGATAAGGATCACAACTTGACACACCCAAGATCTATCACTGAGATGTACAACCCCGGATCCAGCAATTGGAAAGTTGCCCCTTGTCTAAATGGCACTGCACTGTACCAAATCTAGCAACGGAGAGCTGCCTTTTGTCTAAATAGCGTTGTAGCACACTGTAACCTGTCCTCACAGTGACAACCACAACTGAACTCTCGGATACAGAGAAGGCAAAGATGACCAAAACAATCACATGGACACAGCTGATTTGGACATGTATTTGGATGGACTTCAAAATAAAGTTGCTTACGTATCCCAAAGATGGAAATCAAGCCTTACGTAGTTCGGTTTGGGTTCACTTGTGTATTAACACTCTCCTTTTGCATTCTAACTTTTGCCAAGGCCGCCCTTTCTAGGCTTTCAACCTTGCGAGCTCAGTTTTTCTTATTTCAAATTTTCTGTACTCTAACTTTTGCCTAGGTCGCCCTTTCGGGTTTTTATCCTAGCGAGCCACTCAAGGATAGTATTTCTTCAACTTGTCCATGTTGATTGGTTGGGAGAATTCGAGGCCATCTAAATCCATCAGAATGACAGCTCCACCCGACCAAATTGACTTGATGATGTAAGGGCTAGTACAATTGGGTCTAAACTTGCGCCTAGGGTCGTGGATGGGAGCTCGATTGTCTTTGAGCACCAAATCCCCTTCTTTCAGATTCCTGGACTTAACTTTCTTGTTGAAAGCCTTAGCAATCCTATGTTGATAACCTTGGACGTGATGCAGTGCTTTCAGCCTCCTTTCATCGAATAGCATAAGTTCTTCGAACCTACTCTGCTGCCAGTCAGCTTCTGCTATCTGGCACTCGGCCATCACCCGCAACGATGGTACTTCAACCTCGATTGGAAGAACAGCCTCCATCCCATAAACCAAGGAATACGGTGTTGCCCCAGTAGAAGTGCGAATTGATGTCCGATAACCCCAAAGAGCAAAAGACAGCTTATCTGGCCAAGCCCTATAGGTTTCCACCATCTTCTGCAAAATGTGCTTGATGTTCTTGTTGGCAGCCTCAACAGCTCCGTTAGTTTGTGGCTGATATGTAGATGACTTATGAAAAGCCATGTTATATTTCTCCAACAAGTCTATCACCTCCTTCTTGAAGTGGGACCATTGTCCGAAATGATCTCATTCGGGACTCCATAGCAGCAGATAATGTTGTTCCTGATGAACTTAGCCACATGCGATGCTTTCAACACTGCATAAGATTGGGCCTTGACCCACTTTGTAAAGTAGTCTATCGCTACCAGAATGTATTCATGCCCGTTTGACCCCTTCGGAGTAACTGCCCCAATCACATCAATTTCCCAAACTGAAAATGGCCACAGCGAAGTCATGTTGTACAGCATTGACGGCGGAATGTTCATGCGATTTGCATGGATCTAGCATTTGTGGAATCGCCGAACAAAGCCAACACAATCCTCCTCCCTGGTTGACCAGTAGTAACCCTGTCTTAGAATTTTCCGAGCTAGCATCACTCCACTCATGTGCGACCCGCACTCTCCTCCATGGATGGCCTCCATCAGGCGCTTTGATTCTTTAACATCAACACATAGTTTATGCATCCTAAGATGACCTCGTTTGTATAGTTTACCCCGCAGATGATGAACTGAGCAGCCATTCTTCGTATCGCCCTCTTATCTTTGGCATTTGCCCCTGGCGGATAAGCCTCCTTTTCCAAAACGTTCTAGATGTCATGATACTAGGGGTTCTGATCTTGTACTTCATCTATGGCAGCGATCAGCTCATTGGCCAACACATACCTCTGTTCAATGATGATTGGACGCATCCTGACTCTTAAAGGGATGTCTATCATGGAAGATAGAGTTGACAAAGCGTCAGCAAACCTGTTGTTCCCTCTTAACAGATGCATGCAGGTTAACTTCTCAAACCTGGAAATTAGAACGTCCAGAGTTTGGTGATAGATTTTTATCCTTTCTTCCTTAACCTTCCAGTCTCCTTTCGCTTGAGACACAAACAGGTTCGAGTCCCCAATGACGTCCAACCTTTTTGTCTCTAGTTCCAAGGCGGCTTCCAAGCCAGTGGTACATGCCTCATACTCTGCTTCATTGTTTGATACCTTGAACCAGAGTTTGAAAGCTAAAGGTATATAGGAATTGTTGGGTGCTATCAGCAACACCCCTATCCTATACACGTATTGATTAGACGCTCCGTCAAAGTACATTGTCCAAATCTTTTCTTCAACCGACAGAATGGCCTCATCTGGGAACAGGTATTCCACTGCTTCATCTCCCTCCACTAGGTGATCAGCTAGGAACTCCGCTACCGCTCTGGCTTTCACAGACTTGCGTGTCATATACTTCAAATCAAATTCGGAAAAAAGAAACAACCAACGAGCTAGCCTACCCATAAGTGCTGGCTTCTCAAAGAGATATTTGGTGGGATCTAATCTCAAAACCAGAATTACAGAGTGAGCTAACAGGTAGTGCCTCAACTTCCTGGTAGCCCATACCAAGGCCAAACAAGACTTCTCAAGCGAAGTGTAACGGGCCTTATATTTCAGCATTTTTTGCTCAGGTAATAGATAGCCTTCTCCATTTTATCCTCAGATTCCTACGCAAGCATGCAGCCCATTGTCGTGTGCGGCACTGACAGGTACAAAATCAACGACTTCCCTGGTTCTGGCGGCGACAACACGGGTGGGTTCCATAGATACTGCTTGATCTGTTCGAAAGCAACTTAACACCGGTCATCCCATTGGACCTTCTTTCCTCTCGTTAGGAGACCAAATAGTTGTTCACAAGTCAAGATTAATTTTGCAATAAACCGTCTTATGAATTGCACTTTACCCAAAAAGCCTCGCACCTCCTTTTTAGTCTTCGGTGATGGCATTTCTAAGATGGCCTTGGTTTTGAAAGGATCGATCTTGATGCCCCTTTTTGTAATCAAGAACCCCAGCATTTTCCCTGTTGTAACACCGAAAGTACATTTCTGAGGATTCAGTCGCAATTGAAATTCTCGGATCCGTTGGAAAATTTTCTTTAAGGCGGTGTAGTGGCCTTCTCTTTCCTTGGACTTGATAATCATGTCATCCACGTACACCTCGACCTCTTTGTGGATCATATCATGCAAGATCGTGGTTGTAGTGCGTTGATAAGTTGCCCCAGCATTCTTCAAACTGAACGGCATCACCCTATAACAGTAAGTTCCCACGGGGTAATTAAGATAGTTTTCTCCCTATCTTCAGTTGCCATCAAGATCTGATTGTACCCAGAAAACCCATCCATAAATGAGAGCAACGCATGCCCCACAGTGAAGTCCACCAACTCGTCGATGTGCGGCAGAGGAAAGTCGTCCTTTGGACTAGCTTTATTCAGATCCCTGAGTCTACACACGCAAATTCTGCCATCTTTCTTTGGCACTAGAACAATGTTGGCCAACCAAGTAAGATACTCAGATACTAACAGAAACTTTGCATCAATCTGCTAGGTGACCTCTTCCTTGATTTTCAGAGCCCAGTCCGGGCGGATCCTTCGAAGTTTCTGCTTGACAGGTCAGGACTCAGGGTCAAGAGGGATTCAGTGCTGTACAATCTCAGGATCGATTCAAGACATGTCTTCGTAGGACCATGTGAAAACATCTTTGAAATTTTTTCATAAAGCGACTAAGCGCTCGCACTCCTCCGAAAGCAACAAGGACCTGTAGACACCCCATTTTTGACCGTCCTCAAGACTTGGGCGTCACCCTTGGAACACTTGGTGATTACCCTTGTTTGTGTTCGTCTTGAGTTCCCGGAGGTCTCGGTTGCGCGCCTTGCCTCAGGACCCCTCGACTCGACCGTGTTGTGTCTGGTTTTGCACCAAACACTTGTGTTTTGCCTTGGAGGGGCAGGGAATGCCTTGTGAAGCATCCCCACACATCACCGGCCATGGCTTGAGGCCACCGGCCAGTGATTTTATGCCATCGGCAATGTATATTGCCGGTCGGCACTATTTGTTGCCGATCGGCCATTTATTTTGCCAAAATGGCAATTTTGAATGGCCGATCACTGTTCATCTACTTTTAGTAGATATTTTGTGCCAGCTGTGATAGCTAGCACGCACTCTGCTCCCGTCCATACACGTGTATGGAGGGATTTCCCTCTTGGATGGCTTGTTTTGGAAGCCTTACAAGAGAGAGTTGCCTATAGGAAGAGGGCTCCTCTCTTGGCATTAGGGTGAGACAACATTTTTAGAGAGCTTTGACATTAGGGTTAGGAATTTGTATCTATTCCATCTCTATATTTCCCTCTCTTGTTAGTTTAGTGTGTGTTTGGTCTTACTTTTGCACACAAACACCCACCATTACACCTTCTCTTGGTTATTGAGGGCCAAAGGAGTGTTCTTGGAGTTTTGAAGTTGGTTTCAACCTAAAGAAGCTGCTGGAGCTCCATTGTTGAAGAGGGTCTTCAAGGGTAAGAAGCTTGCTCATTTTTACCCCTTTCTTGCATTGTATTTTTGCCTACCTTACAACTGTTTTTGTGTTTAGTATATAACATAAAAAATTTCTTTTTTTAGGCCCTCTAAACAGTTTGTTTAGAGTGTTTTGTGATTTGAGGTTGTTTGACCCCTCTTAAGCCTTGTAAGGCTCCATTTTGTGCCATTTTGAGTGAGCTCCGAGACCTTGGTGTTTGGGCCTCCTCACCACTGCAATCTTGAGGGATTTCAGAGGTGAGGATGGTGCCTTGAGGTCCCAAGAAGGAGAGGTCCACCCCCTCTCCTTGTTGTCCTTGAAAAGGACCATTTTTTTGCCTCTTGAGGAAGCACCTAGCTTAGGCTCTTGTTGACCATGCCTTAGCTGTTATTTATGCTTATTTTGCCATGAAATAGCATTGTTTTAAGTTGGTTTAGACACACCATGCTTGCTTTGCATACTTGTCTTGTAATGCCATGAAATTACCTTAACATGTATGTAGCATTTAGACCACTATGCTTACTTGTTTTGGCTTAGCTTTGTGAAGCTTTTATGCATGTTTTAGTGTGCTTGAGGTCTGTTTGGGTCATTCGGGTCATCCATGCTTTGCTTTGTATAGCTACCATGTAACCCCCCTTTGGCTTGCCTTGAGTTTTAGACCATTGTTGCATGCTTAGCTTGAAATGTTTACTTGGTTTTGCACCATCCTTAACATGATTTTCAGAGCTTGGTATGTATGCCATATGTCCATGTTTATCTTCTTTTAAGTGTGCTTAAAAGTTGTCTCTTCAATGCGTAAGTGTTGGCCCATTTGCATGCATGTTTGTATGTGTATTTGCCCCTCATTCCATAGCATTTTTGCCACTGTTTTAGGTTAGTTTGAGGGCTGCCTAAATTAGTCTAAGTCCATTCTTGCATGTTGTGACATGCTTACCTTGTGTGTTGATTGCATGCTTGGCCTATCATGTGTTGTGGCATGTTTAAGTGACTTTGCATTTGGCATGCATTTCTCTTAATTGGAATTGCCTAACATGTTGCACGCTTTGCATACTTGCATGCTTGAGTAACTAGCATAGTTGTCACATGCCATGTATGCTTGTTTGCATTACCATGTTGCATGCCTAGTTAACATGCTTAGGTTGCATTGCATGCATGCTTTGCCTCTTGATTATCCATGATTGAGGTTGAGCTCCTCACTTGTTTGTTGGTTTGCATTGCATTTGAAATCAACATGCATAAATTGGTCTCTTGCGCCATCACGCATTGAAATGCGCGATTGATGGTCCGAGAACCAAGGACCATGTCCCTTTGAGTCATAAACATGATAAGGGATATGGTCGGTGCATACATTGCTTGAATTGCATTGCCATGCAAAGCCCTATCCTCTGCTACTGTCAAACAGATTCTGCAGAAACTTTTTGCCGATCGACTGCACAGAGTGCCGACCGGTAATCCATTAGTGGCCGATAGCTTCATTTGTGGCCGATGAACACCAAATCACAACCGATGATAATTCCCTCCAGCCGGTGGCATTCCTTAACATCCAGTGAGCACATCCTGAGACTTTGGCAGTCTTCAGAGTGGCAGAGCAGGGAAAACAGAGGCAGTTTGCGCATGGCAGTGGACTTCCGAGCAAGACCCGAGCACGCGCGCATTGAGCCCTCTTCCCGAGGCCCCCTTTTTTCTTGCTTTCTTAAGTTAATTAATTGGTTTAATTAATTTAGTTGGTCTGTAATAATTAATTAGCTAGGGTAGTTAATTCATTATTCGAATTGTATTATTCTTTTGGTCCCTCCGAGCGAGGGCGAATTTGTAATAAGTGTGGGTGAGTGTGTGCATGTCTTCCAACCCCTACTTCTTTCTCCCTTTTACTTACCTGCTTTGATGGTTAGTAATAGGACATATTTAATTTAGCATACCTTATGCTATGCATGCGTGCATCATTCACAGTATTGCATGCACCGGGCTCGGCGCATCATGTAACTGCATCAGTATTTCAAATCTAACTTGAATACATGCTACTTGTGCATTTTCACATGTCATTCATAGACTAGCCGAGCCTACTCTAGTGACATTCTGTATGCGTTGCATTAGACATTTAAACATGGACTTGGATCATGCATTGATTGCTAACGAGTTCTTGGTTTTGGCACGGAGTACAATGTAAGCATTTATGCTTTAGCATTCTTGCATGCGTGTGAGTGTTGCCATGATAGCATGATTACCATGAGGCTAGCTGCTTATGTGATATAACTGCTTGAATGCCTGTGGGTGAAGGTTGGATTGTTTGAGTTGGAATAGCTCATTGAAATCCGTGTTTTAGCCTACTTGCGAGTAGCAAATTCCAAAACATTTTTCCAAAACAAACGGATATGCAATGCTTATTCCCAAATTAGGCAATCTAGTCTATACTTTTGTGCTATGCGCATAACATAGTAATTCTAGGCTAATAACCGGTTTAAGAACACATAACGTTTTTAAAATCGGATATCATGGTTAGTATAGGCCGATCTTCGGATCGGGCGAGAGTGGGTGCTCATAGCTGACCTTCCCCAATCATACCCAAGTTCCCGAGCCGAGGTAACTTTGGTGATGACGGACACGTGGCCTTTGGCACCGAGTCAGGGTTTCCTAAATTCCCCCTTTAAAAATATTTAGGTGGCAACTCTGTATCTGGCAAAGCAGTCCATGTTTGGCACTACTTTTCAAAAATCTGTTTCTCAAAACGATTTGCCAGATTTGGACTCTTTGGTTCAGATTAAGAACCGTGACACAAATTGAGTCCGAACTGTAGCGGGGTCCCTCGCGGACGTGTTACAGTTTCTGGCGACTCTGCTGGGGATGTTTAGAGAGCTTGATTCAAACTCGTGATATCCTGTTTTGATTTCATTTATGTGTTTCTTTGCATTGCATGTGCATTGGTGCGCCTAGGAACACAGTGTTTGCCATCTGCGATTCCTGAACGGTTTGCTGGAGGCTTGTCTTGTCAAGGCATGACCATAAGGCTGACCGGTTGTGGGCTCTGACAGTATGGGAACACAAACCCCGGTTTTACTGGGGCACCCTTTTCGACCATTCGACCTAGTGCATATTCGGATCCATAGTGACCATTCCAAGTTAGGACAGGTTGCTTACCCGATTATAGGTTGTTTGAAACCGCTGCGTGCGTAGTGAAACCCTAGCTCCTGACAAAATAGGACAGGGAAACCCTACCCCTTTATAGGGGTGTTTTGGCTCTCACTTATCTGCTATATGCTTTAGAGTGTATCTCTACAGGAACGTACATATCAGTTTGCAAGATTAAGTATTAGGCCCGAGGGCACCAGTATCAGTGCTGTTGAGAAATCAGTTATCCACGGGTATCAAGTTCAGTTTTGGGGACAGTGATTCTGGGGAACAGTGATCAGTAATAGAGTGCAGTTGTTCGGCTACACCTGTGATTGATCTGTTTGGGCTGAAATGCTGTTTGTTTTTCTTTTCAGTTCAGAGTGTCCAGAAAATTGATACATAATAGCTAGTGTTTCCCTTTGCTGAGGCAGGACTTATGATGACGTAGAATTCAGAAGAGATTGTGGTTATGACAGCTACGCTAGATCAAGGGATCACCCTGCGGGATGAAACCAATGTTGATGTATCGCATCCGCCTAGGTCGCCCGTCGCACACCTAGTCTGGACCCCCCAGTTGTATCAGGCTCGTGAGCCCACCACATTCGAGCTGATGGGAATGATTGGTGACCTCCACATTCAAGCTTCGCCGCCAGCGGTACCGTATGCCGGGAATTTCATACCGCAGGAGCCCCAGCTACTGGGGCGGATTGTGATAGAGCTCAGCCAACCAGAGGTTACCTCCAGCTACAGTAACAACGTGTCAGCAACAACTGGGCTTTGCTTTGATGCAGTAACCCAAACCCCCGATCAGGCTGAGGCCAGAAGCAAGAACAAAATGAAGGCAGATGTCGATCCCATTGAACAACTGCTGCGGGCAGTCGAGGCTTTGAAAGCCGAGGGGATGAACAAGCAACAGATATCCGCAGTTGTGGCAAAAACTGTGGAGGATGCTTTCCCCACTCCACCTGAGGGTAGTTCAAATCAGTCAGAAAATCGGGATAGGCCCCGTCATGCAAGAACAGTTCCTCCTATTCCCAACCCTGCACCTGGGAAAGATCAGAAAACCAAGGCAGTGCCTGCCGACCCTTTTGCTAGTGCGTCTAGTAAAAATACTCAGACTCCAAAGTACCTGCCCCAAGGGCGCAGGATCTTTCATGCTCTCTACATGCCTCTATCTAAGGCACTTCAGATTCTTGCCGAAAGGGGGCACCTCAAACCCCTTGAACCTCGGCCTCTCCCGAAGAATCTCCCTCTCACGCATGATGCTGCTTTGTACTGCGCGTACCACCAACAGACTGATCACGCCACCGATAACTGTTTCCGCCTTCGCCATGAAGTGCAGGATCTAATCGATAATGAGATCATTCTTCCACCTACCTCAGCAAAGTCTGTTACCACCGAGCTGTTGGACTTTGAGGATACTGCGAGTATGTGATCAGGGGTTGGACCACCTGCGGGCAGTGCTCGGTGTATTTCAGATGTGGCGTCTGGCACGCACTTTTTGAGCATTTGTAAATGCAGTTTTGTAGCTTCTGGCTTGGGTTTTGAGTCAGTTCTCTGTTTTGTTTTTGAGTCTGCCTCTTTGCTTTGAGTCAGTCTTTTTGTTTTTGGGTCTGTCTTGTGGTACCGAGTCAGTCCCGTTGTATAGGATGTCGAGTGATTCCGGGGTTGTTGCCTCGAACACCGTATTTGTATTTAACCTTTTTGCGTTCTTTTGAGTCTGTCTCTGCTGTGGAGCCAGTTACATCCGAAAAACCTGAATGAAACAGCTGCGGCTATCATGTTTCCGTGCTTATTGTTTGTTTTGGGCTAGTTGTGCCAGAGGATTTGAATCAAACGGCCGTGCATTCCACCTGTTCTCTTGTGCCCTAAAAATCATTGCATTGACCTATGTTTTTCAAAACCTCTTTAACACTACGGTGAAAACAAAGAGGAAGGGATTCCTCGAGTTTTGCAAAACTTTGATCAATTTGAGAAAAGGAGAGGCATGCTAAGCCTTTAATGAACGAAACCATGCTTGTTAGCGTGAGTACTGAGAAGGACCCTAGCTTGATCCAGATTGGTTCCACACTATCTTCGGCGCGAGCGACTTGTCGCTTTCTTAAAAACTTTCAAAAACAAATGTTTTACGCGGCCCTATGAAGACCTGTGTGGAATCGCTCTTGAGATTATGCAGCCTAGGATCGCTCTCAGCCTCAAGATTCGACCTGTTTGTTTTGAACCTCGAACTCATTCGGAACATTCAACGATCAACTGTCGGAGGAGGCCCGTGTGGCCAGTTTTGAAGCAGCCCTCGAGCAAGAGGCACCGAAGGTGAGTCAAAAAGATTAGATCTCACCAGAAGAAGCTCGCGGAGCAACCATGATGGATTCTTCTGCAAATCATTGCAACAGCCGTTCTCCTAGACACAGAAAGGCTTCAACTCCAAAAACCATTTGGCATGGACTTGTTACACTTTTACCCTTTGAGAGGCTCGCTGGGCCGAAAACCCGGAAGGGCAACCCAGGCAAAAGTTAGAGCAAGAGAAAAATACAAAAAATGCAAAAAAAAAGAGGAGAAGAAATAAAATAAAATAAAAAAGAGAGAATGAAAAGATACAAAAAAAGATACAAAAAAATCAAGAAAAAAAGAAAAAGAAAGAAAAGCTCGCAAGGTCGAAAACCCGCATCGGACGCCTTGGCAAAAGTTAGAGCCTAAAAAAAGTAAAGGTTAAAATACCCGAGTGTACCTTAACCGGAACTACGTAAGGCTTGATTCCCATGTTTGGGATACGTAGGCAACTTCATCCTGAAGTCCAGCCCCCAACGCTTTCATAGCACCTCAGTCCATGTAATGGTTTTGATCATCCTTGCCTTCTTTGAATCCGATAGTTCGGTTGTGACAACCGGATACATAGGCAACTTCGTCCTGAAGTCCAGCCCTCAACACCTTCAAAGTGACTGTGTCCATATATTGGTTTTGACCATCTTCGTCTTCTCCGTATCCAAGAAAGTTCGGTCGTGATCATCCCCGGTAAGGACTGTTTACAATAATGCTGCGACATCATCCAGACAAGGGGCAACTTTCCGTTGCCATGAGTCGCCGTTCAAACCAAGGGTAACTTTCCGTTGCCGTGCAGCGTCCTTCAAGCCAGGGGCAATTTTCCATTGCCTCCGATCCAAGGTTGCGCATCTCAAAGAGTAAGTTCCATGCTCGTTAAGCATTGACTGTTTGCAATATAGTTTTTGAGAATTTTTACTGAGGTTGACCATTTTCTCGAAAATTATTTCATTTTCCAAAACTGGACCATTTTCTTGGACCCAAAAAGGAAAATTTTCAGTGCTTATAGTCTGACTTGGATGGTTTTCAAATCAAAAATCGAACAAGTGTGTTAATCCGACTCTCATTCTGGTCAAAATTGTTTTAGTAGAAAACCAAAACAAAAAAATGGTCAAAATGATGAACTATGGGCACGGTTGAGTCAGGCTTCCTGTCTTTCCCCCATTGCCAGCATACTTGCCAAGAAGGGCACAACTTAAGCTGTCATTAAAGGGCTGAAAGCTCTCTCAACCTCCGAGCAACGAGGTATCGAACCAAGTGCGAAGCACGAATCCGAAGGGATCAAGGTACTTTATTCCCTTACCTGGGGCATCGACCAAGCGCCACTGGAAGAAACAGCCGTGAGCTAACCATGTTGGGCGTGAACCCGCAACTTCCTATTCATTCATCAATCACCTTGGGGAGGGATGAAAAAATGAGAGAATAAAGAATAGAGAGGTGTAAGTTGAGAGAAAAGTAAGAAAAAGGGTTTTGAGAGGAGAAAAATCGAGCCTAAGAGACGAGTGATGTGAGAATCACACAAATCAGAAAGTGTGGGAAATAACACCCGAAGAAACTGGCTCCTCGTGACCTGAGAAGTCTCTCGTTTATATAACGCGTCTGTGTGTCGTGTCTTTTGTTTTGTTTACCTTAACTCTTGCTTTGAGTCGGTTCCGAGCGTGTCTCGTTGTGTTTAGGTTGTTTACCTTTTGTTTTTCGTTATTGAGTCTTTTTCACTGTGTTCAGTCGTAGGCTCAATACCCGGTTGAAAACCCTTTTTCTCAAATCGTTTTGTGCTCAGAGTGCTGTGCCATTCTCCACATTTCTGTAAAACAAGTTTGGTTCTTTTGTAAAACCGCAGGGGTTCAACCCGGGTCACTTGGAAACAGTGAACATGTGGGTTCCAGATTGCATCTGAGTGTGCTTCAACTTCAGCCGATCCCACCTTTGTATTCCATCTTTTCAGATTTGAACTGTTTTCGCCGCGTGCAGAATAAACTAAGAATACTATGTTATGGGCTATGAAGTTTAGAATGAGCAGTGTTCATAATCAGTTATGAGCTGTGTGGGCTGTATGCAGATTAAACCAAGCACTATGTTACGAGCTGAGTGTTCAAAATGGGCAGTGGTTTGTTTGAGTTGTTTTGCTTTTGGCCGATCGGCCAAATATTTGGCCGGTGAGATGTTTTTATGGCCGGTGGATGGCCGGTGGATGGCCGGTGAACCCCCCTGATAGCCGGTGAGCCTCCTATAACCTTGTTTGGGTCAGATGTATAGTTTGGGGCATTTATTTCTCAAGATAGTGCAAGAACAGTGCATTTCCGATGCTCAACCGACCTCCATTTTGACCCCGGACCGTGTCTTCTGTGCGTGGCACTCGAATTCGTGCAAGGTGTATCCTTTCCGTATCCTTTTGGCTTTTACGAAACTCAAAAGGTGCCCCACGTGCATCACATGTCAATCGCACTGTCTTGTGCACTCGCGTTGTCTAAACGCATCGCGCTATCTTGCGCATCTCATTGTATTTTGCATGCACTCAAATCGCGCTATTTTGCGCATCTCATTGCATTTTGCATGCATTCAATCACACTACTTGCGTAGACCGCACGTTTTGCCTACGTAGACCGTATGTTCTGCTTGCGTAGACCGCATTCTTATGTTCAAATTCATTACTTGCGTAGACCGCATGTTTTACTCACGTAGACCGCATGTTTTGTTTGCGTAAACCACATGTTTATAATTAATCACACTACTTGCGTGGACCGCATGTTTGTAATCAATTTCATTACTTGTGTAGACCGCATGTTTTGCTTGCGTAGACTGCATGTTTTGCTTGCGTAGACCGCATGTTTTGCTTGCGTAGACCGCACGTTTATAATTAATTACGTTACTTGCGTGGACCACATGTTTTGCTTGCGTAGACCGCATGTTTTGCTTGCGTAGACCGCATGTTTGTAATCAATTCCATTACTTGCGTAGACCGCATGTTTTGCTTGCGTAGACCGCATGTTTGTAATCAATTTCATTACTTGCGTAGACCGCATGTTTTACTTGCGTAGACCACATGTTTTGCTTGCGTAGACCTCATGTTTGTAATCAATTCCATTACTTGCGTAGACCGCATGTTTTGCTTGCGTAGATCGCATGTTTTGTTTTACTTGCGTAGACCGCATATTTTGCTTGCGTAGACCGCACGTTTGAAACCAATTTCATTGCTTGCGTAGACCGCATGCTTATGATCAATTTCATTGCCTGCGTAGACCGCGTGCTCCACTTACATGACTGTGCCTTCATAGCATTGTTATGCTTCCCACTTGCTTTGCGTTGTCACGCATTTTCAAGTACATTAGTGTGCATATTGTTAATCACATTGTACCTGTTAAGTTTGTTTTCTTTGCAGGCACAATATTGTATGTACGGTTCATTTAAGGCTGATGCAACCAGACGAACCAGACAGGTATGATATACTCCGAGTGAGACATATCAAGAATTTTGTTCGGTCTAGGAGACCTTAAATCCTTGGAAGGTGCAAGACCTTTGGCGCATTGATGTGCACAGTTCGTTTGCATTGTCATGCATGTCTTAAGCCGCACGTTGTTGCGCATTTCAAGTTCACTTGCATTGTTATGCATTTCTTGTGCAATATACACGGTCTAGGAGACCCTAAATCCTCTGAAGGTGCAAGTCCTTCGGTGCTTATCGTGCCTGAACGACTTTTGATAAGTTGCATTATACATGTATTTCAAGCGACTCGCGTCGTCGCATATTCAAGTTCACGTGCATCTCAAAAGCCACGCGTTGTCGCGCACTTCAAAATCATGCATCGTCATGCATTTGCATTTTAAAAACAAAAAAAAAAACAAAAAAATATATAATTGCATTGTCATGCACCATCGTAAGTAGTTGCATTGTCATGCACCATCGTAAATAGTTGCATTGTCATGCATCATTGTAATATAGTGTATATTGCATTGTGGCTTGCATGCATTCACTGCATCACTTCCTTCTATGGCTCGCGACTTTCCATGATTGAGCTTGGTCTGGTATGTGCCCATACTTTTCATGCCGAAACATAGTTCAGTGGACCGTTCTATGTTAGACGCGGCTTGTACGTGTACATGCTTTTCCTAGGCAAGATTTGGTTTGGCCCGCAGGCCATATCCATTGTATCTATTTCCATTCCATTGCATATTTGTAGATATTGCATTGTAGCTTGCATGCATTCACTGCATCACCTTCGCCTATGGCTCGCGCCTTTCCATGATTGAGCTTGGTCCGGTATGTGCCCTTACTTTTCACGTCGAAACATAGTTCAGTAGACCGTTCTATGTTAGACACGGCTTGTATGTGTACATGCCTTTCCTAGGCAAGATTTGGTTTAGCCCGCAGGCCATATCCATTATATTGCATTTCCATTCCATTGCATATTTGTAGATATTGCATTGTAATTTGCATGCATTCATTGCATCACCTTCCATCTATGGCTTGCGCCTTTCCATGTTGAGCTTGGTCCGGTATGTGCCCATACTTCTCGTATCGAAACATAGTTCAGTGGACCGTTCTATGTTAGACATGGCTTGTATGCGTACATGCTTTGCCTAGACAAGATTTGGTTTGGCCCGCGTGCCATATCCGTTGCTATTTCCCCAGCATTTTCATTATATATTACATTGTAGTGTAATTGTTGCATCCAGCATTAGGATCGTAGTCCTTTCCCCAGCGGGTCGTTTCCCCACTTATGTCATTTCCCTCCCCAATACTTGTTCTTGTGTCCGTCTACATTACTCATAGTTCAGTTGATCGTTCTATGGTAGACGGACTTGTTACCTCCATCAATCTATTTGACATAGGTGTGGTTTCGAACCGCTCATGATTGAATCATGATTCAATTGCTTTGCATATAGTTTGCATTGTTTCAATTACATTGCATCTTCATTTGCATTGTTTATACATTGTTTTGTATATATTGCATATCATTTTGCATCCATTTTTGCATTGTCATGCATGTTGCTAATAACATCGTACCTGTTGAGTTGTTTTCTTTGCAGGCACGATATTGTATGTACGGTTCATTTGAGGCTGGTGCAACCAGACGAGCCGCACAGGTATTGTATCCCCCGAGTGAGACGTGTCAAGAATTGCATAATTCTCTTACATCCTTTCTACATTGTAGTGTAGTTTGGTGTATGCTAGCTTAATATTGTCGCATGTATGCTTCATTACAGCTTTCTTTACAAGATCATAAGTTATGTCCGGCTCTGTGCATTGTCTTGCATTTTGCCCCTGCCTTCGGGCGCATATCTTGTTTGTCTTGCATGATTGTCTGAGTCTTCGGCCTTGTCAAAAATGGGTCGTCTCTGGGCTTTGACATTCACTCCCATCATTGTTATGACTTTCGAGTTCTGTCAAAGAGGGGCAACTGTAGATACCCCATTTTTGACCGTCCTAAAGACTTGGACGTCACCATTGGAACACTTGGTGATTACCCTTGTTTGTGTTCGTCTTGAGTTCCCGGAGGTCTCGGTTGCGCGCCTTGCCTCAGGACCTCTCGACTCGACTGTGTTGTGTCTGGTTTTGCACCAAACACTTGTGTTTTGCCTTGGAGGGGCAGGGAATGCCTTGTGAGGCATCCCCACACATCACCGGCCATGGCTTGAGGCCACCGGCCAATGATTTTATGCCATCGGCAATGTATATTGCCGATCGGCACTATTTGTTGCCGGTTGGCCATTTATTTTGCCAAAATGGCAATTTTGAATGGCCAATCACTGTTCATCTACTTTTAGTAGATATTTTGTGCCAGCTGTGATAGCTGGCACCCACTCTGCTCCCGTCCATACACGTGTATGGAGGGATTTCCCTCTTGGATGGCTTGTTTTGGAAGCCTTACAAGAGGGAGTTGCCTATAAGAAGAGGGCTCCTCTCTTGGCATTAGGGTGAGACAACATTTTTAGAGAGCTTTGACATTAGGGTTAGGAATTTGTATCTATTCCATATCTATATTTCCCTCTCTTATTAGTTTAGTGTGTGTTTGGTCTTACTTTTGCACACAAACACCCACCATTACACCTTCTCTTGGTTATTGAGGGCCAAAGGAGTGTTCTTGGAGTTTTGAAGCTGGTTTCAACCTAAAGAAGCTGCTGGAGCTCCATTGTTGAAGAGGGTCTTCAAGGGTAAGAAGCTTGCTCCTTTTTACCCCTTTCTTGCATTGTATTTTTGCCTACCTTACAACTATTTTTGTGTTTAGTATATAACATAAAAAAGTTCTTTTTTTAGGCCCTCTAAACAGTTTGTTTAGAGTGTTTTGTGATTTGAGGTTGTTTGACCCCTCTTAAGCCTTGTAACGCTCCATTTTGTGCCATTTTGAGTGAGCTCCGAGACCTTGGTGTTTGGGCCTCCGAGACCTTGGTGTTTGGGCCTCCTCACCACTGAAATCTTGAGGGATTTCAGAGGTGAGGATGGTGCCTTGAGGTCCCAAGAAGGAGAGGGCCACCCCCTCTCCTTGTTGTCCTTGAAAAGGACCATTTTTTTGCCTCTTGAGGAAGCACCTAGCTTAGGCTCTTGTTGACCATGCCTTAGCTGTTATTTATGCTTATTTTGCCATGAAATAGCATTGTTTTAAGTTGGTTTAGACACACCATGCTTGCTTTGCATACTTGTCTTGTAATGCCATGAAATTACCTTAACATGTATGTAGCATTTAGACCACTATGCTTACTTGTTTTGGCTTAGCTTTGTGAAGCTTTTATGCATGTTTTAGTGTGCTTGAGGTCTGTTTGGGTCATTCGGGTCATCCATGCTTTGCTTTGTATAGCTACCATGTAACCCCCCTTTGGCTTGCCTTGAGTTTTAGACCATTGTTGCATGCTTAGCTTGAAATGTTTACTTGGTTTTGCACCATCCTTAACATGATTTTCAGAGCTTGGTATGTATGCCATATGTCCATGTTTATCTTCTTTTAAGTGTGCTTAAAAGTTGTCTCTTCAATGCGTAAGTGTTGGCCCATTTGCATGCATGTTTGTATGTGTATTTGCCCCTCATTCCATAGCGTTTTTGCCACTGTTTTAGGTTAGTTTGAGGGCTGCCTAAATTAGTCTAAGTCCATTCTTGCATGTTGTGACATGCTTACCTTGTGTGTTGATTGCATGCTTGGCCTATCATGTGTTGTGGCATGTTTAAGTGACTTTGCATTTGGCATGCATTTCTCTTAATTGGAATTGCCTAACATGTTGCACGCTTTGCATACTTGCATGCTTGAGTAACTAGCATAGTTGTCACATGCCATGTATGCTTGTTTGCATTACCATGTTGCATGCCTAGTTAACATGCTTAGGTTGCATTGCATGCATGCTTTGCCTCTTGATTATCCATGATTGAGGTTGAGCTCCTCACTTGTTTGTTGGTTTGCATTGCATTTGAAATCAACATGCATAAATTGGTCTCTTGCGCCATCACGCATTGAAATGCGCGATTGATAGTCCGAGAACCAAGGACCATGTCCCTTTGAGTCATAAACATGATAAGGGATATGGTCGGTGCATACATTGCTTGAATTGCATTGCCATGCAAAGCCCTATCCTCTGCTGCTGTCAAACAGATTCTGCAAAAACTTTTTGCCGATCGACTGCACAGAGTGCCGACCGGCAATCCATTAGTGGCCGATAGCTTCATTTGTGGCCGATGAACACCAAATCACAACCGATGATAATTCCCTCCAGCCGGTGGCATTCCTTAACATCCAGTGAGCACATCCTGAGACTTTGGCAGTCTTCAGAGTGGCAGAGCAGGGAAAACAGAGGCAGCTTGCGCATGGCAGTGGACTTCCGAGCAAGACCCGAGCACGCGCGCATTGAGCCCTCTTCCCAAGGCCCCCTTTTTTCTTGCTTTCTTAAGTTAATTAATTGGTTTAATTAATTTAGTTGGTCTGTAATAATTAATTAGCTAGGGTAGTTAATTCATTATTCGAATTGTATTATTCTTTTGGTCCCTCCGAGCGAGGGCGAATTTGTAATAAGTGTGGGTGAGTGTGTGCATGTCTTCCAACCCCCACTTCTTTCTCCCTTTTACTTACCTGCTTTGATGGTTTGTAATAGGACATGTTTAATTTAGCATACCTTATGATATGCATGTATGCATCATTCATCAGTATTGCATGCACCGGGCTCGGCGCATCATGCTAACTGCATCAGTATTTCAAATCTAACTTGAATACATGCTACTTGTGCATTTTCACATGTCATTCATAGACTAGCCGAGCCTACTCTAGTGACATTCTGTATGTGTTGCATTAGACATTTAAACATGGACTTGGATCATGCATTGATTGCTAACGAGTTCTTGGTTTTGGCACGGAGTACAATGTAAGCATTTATGCTTTAGCATTCTTGCATGCGTGTGAGTGTTGCCATGATAGCATGATTACCATGAGGCTAGCTGCTTATATGATATAACTGCTTGAATGCCTGTGGGTGAAGGTTGGATTGTCTGAGTTGGAATAGCTCATTGAAATCCGTGTTTTAGCCTACTTGCGAGTAGCAAATTCCAAAACATTTTTCCAAAACAAACGGATATGCAATGCTTATTCCCAAATTAGGCAATCTAGTCTATACTTTTGTGCTGTGCGCATAACATAGTAATTCTAGGCTAATAACCGGTTTAAGAACACATAACGTTTTCAAAATCGGATATCATGGTTAGTAGAGGCCGATCTTCGGATCGGGCGAGAGGGGGTGCTCATAGCTGACCTTCCCCAATCATACCCAAGTTCCCGAACCGAGGTAACTTTGGTGATGACGGACACGTGGCCTTTGGCACCGAGTCAGGATTTCCTAAATTTCCCCTTAAAAAATATTTAGGTGGCACCTCTGTATCTGGCAAAGCAGTCCATGTTTGGCACTTCTTTTCAAAAATCTGTTTGTGAAAACGATTTGCCGGATTTGGACTCTTTGGTTCAGATTAAGAACCGTGACACAAATCGAGTCCGAACTGTAGTGGGGTCCCTCGCGGACGTGTTATAGGACCCGATCTGGACCCGCAGCAGGGTCCTTCTCAGTACCAACATTAATAGAAGTGATTTCATCAACCAAAGGTTTTACAAACCTCTCATCCTCTTGATTAATCAAATGTTTCAAAATCGGAGGAATTTCTTCATTGTTGTTTTCATCAAAATTTTGAAGTCCTGACTAATGCAATAAACTAAAGGCACAGAAAAGTACTCAACAGCCGCAGTGGTACCATTCTCATTAGCAACAACATCCAGTTCATCTGATTCCTCAGTTATAACCGACTCAAAGGAAAAAGAAAAGGACGACCTAAACATAACAACGACATCTGGGTTATCACCCCCAGGAATACCGGACTCAGACTCAGAGGAACTAGAGTCTGATTCCGACACCACAAACTCTGTGGAATCAGACTCTGATTCACCACCTGACTCAAAACTGCTAGACAAAAAGCCCTCCTTGTACTACCAAACGAGGGAGGGTGCGATAAATGCGTCCAGAATGCCAGAAGGAGGGCCCACAGCCGATTGATCTCCAATCATGGAAACAGGGAAGTCATCCCCCATGCACTCTGGTGTGATCTGAGGATCTGAGAGGAGACAAGCCAGTGCTACCCCCATCTCAAGTTCTGTGCCATCGGACTCATCCTCTTTGCACTGTTTAGCCATAGCTGGTAGGTTAGTTTGCTCTTCTGCAACTTCATCCCCTGACAATTGAAGGTCAAAAAAGATTTTGAAGCTGGGCAAACGCCGCTTCTCTGAGTTCAGCCAAGGCTCTGAAAAGCCGTAGAATGAGAAATCTTCCCCCTCCCGAACAAAGCATTCGTTTAGGGTTCCTTGGATAGGTCTGTGCACCACCTCGTAGTGCTTCTCTATCTGCTTAGCCTTGGCTCTTCTGGCCATTTCCCGTCCTTTCCTTGCCCAATCCTCCTTGGTAGGCGACTAACCTAAACCAAAGGTATAAGGGTTGTGTGGCACCTCGGCCAATGTAGCAACGCCCTTCTAGCCACTTCTTCCTAATCCCATTCCGGGCATATGTTGAAACTTGTTAATGAGGTAAACAAATTGAAGGCTGACATACAGTCCCTCATCAACAGCTAGAATGTCCTGCACCACCCGGGCCTCGGCCAAGGTGAACCCAAATAAAAAGACATCCTCCTCGCCATGTGCAATTTCCAACAACGGTGTAGTAACCTCAGGCAGCGAATGTATGGAAGAGTTCCCAAAAACAATTGCTACCCCCTTTCCATGGGGGTATTTCAGTATCTGGTGTAAAGTGGAAGAGACAGCCCTCACTTGGTGCAGCCACGGTCGTCCAAGGAGTAGGTTAAAAGTCTCTGACACATCTAGGACATGGAACTCAATATCTTGTTGCACTGGACCAACTTGCGTTTTGATCTGAACCGTCCCCATCACCTCTCGATTGGTATTGTCATAAGCCCGAATCACCTGGGCTGTTGGTGCGAAATCTGCGAGCTTCAACCTGATGGCATAGGCCGTTCGCGACGGACATACATTAATTACAGATCCCATGTCAACCAAGACAACTAGTATCCACTTCTCATTACACTCCACAGAGATGTAGAGCGGTTTGTTATCATCTGAGCCCTCAGGCGACAATTCTTTGTCTACGAATGTCAGAGTCAGTGAAGCTCCACCTGGAAAAACCAACCCCACTAACTGTTTGGGTGTTGTGTTAATAGAAAGCTTAGCCTTGTCCATCGCAGATAGGACGGCCTGTCTATGCACCCTTGAGACAATAAATAGTTCCCAAATGGAGATGTCTGCTTGAATTTTCTTCAACTGTGTCAGTATATCTTCCTCCTCTAACAGTTTGTCTTTTTGTTTCTCTACTTCCTTGTCTTTCCCTAACGCCTCTGGCTGGTCCAGGTGTGGGGACTTAAAGTACTACCCACTCCGGCTCATGTGATCCACCTCTTCGGTGTACCAAGTATTATCCGGTTGGGCCTGCCCCCAATCTTCATCAGTGTGGGCAAGATGCAAATCATCGTCTTCCCACCATACACCTTTGGCAACCGACGAACAACTGTCTGGTTCTGCAACAACTATTCCCGTGTTAACAACACATTCTGTCCCCACAGGACCCTTGGCCTTTCTAGCCCTCTGATCAACTTCAGTCCTCTCTAATTCAAATCGCCTTAGTGCAGTTTCTTGCTCTGTGTTAGCTGTGCACACACTGCTCAATTCCCGAGCACAATTCTCGGTACCGGTGCTCTCTGGCATTTTCCTCTTATCATTGGCCATTTCGGCCATTGCAGATTGTAGACACCCCATTTTTGACCACCCTTAAGACTTGGGTGCTACTGATTGTTTACTTGGTGATGAAAGTTGTGCAGTGCAAAGGTTCGATTCCTTCGGCAATGAGAGAGTCAAATCTCAACCTTACACCCCATTTTGGACCAAAACCATTTTGACCAAAAAAGATTTTAGATCATAAAACCTTCTTTTTCAATACATTTTTGAAAAAAAAAGGGGGCTTCTACGATGTTCCGAGGCTCGCATTTCGTTAAATGTTGCGCTTTTCGGTAAATCGAGAAAGGACAAAGTGGAAATGAATGAAAGAGAGGTGAACTCTTTGAAAAATCTTTCAAAACATATTGTTTAGAGGTTTGAAGTTGAGGAAAATTGGAGGAGAGGGAAGAAACCAAGTTGGGGAAGAAGATGGGCATAAATCGTTAAGAGAAAGTTGAGTAGCCCTCGCTAAATCAGGCCTATCTTTTTGCGCACCTGGATTTCAACTATGAAGCCACCATCGTTGGAAAGAAGATTTCTGGGGCTTTATTTTGCACTCAAGAATCTCCTAAAGCCGAGGCTAGATGAGAGAGATATGGCTAGTTAGAGTTGGGCATCAATCCGATTAAGCCAGAAATGAGCAGTCTTCACTAAAAGGAAAATAACTTTTTGCACACTTGGAATTTGCTGTGAGTCTGCCACCATTGGAAACCTTACTTCCGGGGATTCAATTTAGACACAAGAATGACCTGAAAAGGATCCAGACGAAGGAGTTATGCCCATTTGAAGTCAGGTCTGGAAGTAGATTTTCAGTGGACGGCCGGCCAAAAAAGGTGGACGGCCGGCCACTTGAAGTAGCCGCCCGGCCACTAGTGTTCCAAACTCAGATAGTTTGCAAATCTTTTCCCTCCAGCTGTTGTGCACAACCTCCAGTTGTCCCAATTCAGATATTTCGACCCAAGGCTCTTATATTGCTATATACGGAGGCCATATCTCTCATTTTGGAAGGTTAGCAAGTTTGGGAGCCTCTCTCTCTCTACAAAATTTTCAGAGCAAAATCTATGCCTCTCTCTCTAGAGCTCTCTCTCTTTTTCCCTTTTGTGCATAGAAGTAGAGAAACACTTCTAGTTTGCCTAGACACCCTTTATCAAAGTTGCGTATCTTTGGGCTGAGGTCCCTTGGACCCTATTTTGGGCTGTCAAAGGCTAGTTTTGGCTCAGATTTTGGCTAGTTTTGCTGCTGTGCTTCAAGGGTAAGCACTTTCCCCTTTCAAGCTTGTTTTTACACACTTGTTTGGCCACCTTTGCATGTTGTTTTTGGCCTACTTTTCAACTACAAAAACCTTTGTTTTTAAGGCTTAAAAATGATGGTTTAAGGCCTTTTTGGAATTAGGGGTGGTCCACTCTCTTTTGTAGCTTATTTGTTAAGTGTTGTGCCATCTTTCAAAGCCTTTTGAAGCAACTTTTTTTGGCATTTTAACCACTAAATTCCAAGGGAATTTCAGTGGCAAAAAGTTTGTTTTGAGGTCCCAAATGAAAGAGGGGAGGCTTCCCCCTTTGTCTCTTGTTTGCATGTGTAGATAGCCCAAAGTTGAGCATGTTTTTCTACCATTTCGTAGCTTAGTTCAAGCATGTTTTTGGTGTTGTTTTGACATGCTTCAACTCTGATTTTGGTTGGTTGGGTCATCTCTTGCTTGATTTTTGTACTTGTAGTGCAATCTTGCTCATTAGCCTAACATACTTAATGTTTTGGCCTTTCATTCTAACTTGTCTTGGCTATACTCTAGCATGTTTTAGGCCTTATTTTAACATGCTTAAACTTTGTTTGGACTGATCTTGGTCACATGACGCTTGCTTAGCTATAGTGTAGTTAGCTTCACTAGTTTTGAGTTTTAAGGCCTCAAGCATGCTATACTTGTGACGTTTGCATGTTTTGTCATCATTTGGCATGTGATTTCAGTGCTTTTAACTCTGTCACACTTCCATTTATTTCACTCTTCCAATGTGTTTGAGAGTTGAGCTTTGTACCTTGCTTGCGAGTCATTATTTGAGCATGTTTTTCTTGCTTTGCATGCATCCATCTCAGCATGTTTAGACCATTATTTTGGCATGATTGAGCTCTATCTAGAGCTGGTTTGGTCATTTAGGCTATGTATTGCATGCCTCTTGTGTATTGCTCTTTACTAGCTTTGATGTTTTTGGCCCTCAACATATGCTTGCATTGCTTGCATGCTTTAAGGTCCTTACTATGCCATCTTAGCACTGAATTTCTACCACCTCCCTCATTTCTTCATTTTTTCCATTTAATTTGAGAGTTGGCTGGCCTTGAGATTGTTTTTGAGCTTGGGATTGAGGCTTGTGCTTAAACCATTCTTTTGGTTGGTCTCCTCTCCTTAGAGGACTTGCACATTAGACTTAACCAATTAAGGAATGGCTTGGTAATGTAAAATGTGTAAGCAAGAATCAAGCAAAGTAAAACATGCCAAGATAACATATGTGTGTTGCATTGCATGTGTTTGAATCGGACGTTAATCGAAACACAAGAAATATGGGACGTTTCATACTTGAAGTGATGAAGCATGTCACATTCCTTGGTCGCCAATACCCTTGATCATGCATGATGGGGTGGAGGCTCTTTGTGTATTGTTTGTGCATTCATCAACATTGTACAAGCTTGGCTTTTTGGCCATCATGCATCAAAATGCTTGGTTGGTGGCTTGAGAGCTGAGTGCCACACTTCTTTGAGTTTGAGACATGATGAGGAGGGTGGCAATACACACATTTCCTTGCAAATGCATTGTCTTGGCTCTGTCGTTCTCTGTTGCAACAAACCCAGGAGTTTGGGAAAGGAGGTAGCCGACCGGCCAGTAAAACTACTCGACCGGCCACTTACGTTAGCTGACTGGCTAGTTGGAGTGGCTGGAAGCCACTTTTGGTGGCCGGCCGGCCGCCAGCCTATTTTGGTGCAAAAGTGTTTCTGTTTTGAGGCAAAGGCAGTCTGGAGATTGGCACAATTTTTAGAAATCAAGGCGAGTGCAAACAGAGGTAACTGAAGGCAAGGCAATGGATTTTCGGGAAGCAAGGCAATGGATTTTTGGGACAACGCCAACCGAGCATGCATGTCTCCCTCGCGCCGCGAGGCCGCTTTACTTGCTTTAATTAGTTAGTTGTAGCTAATTATTTGATTTGAGTATTGTACTTAGTTAGCTTAGAATAGCTAATTGTTTGAATTCAATTCGGTCTGTAATAATTAATTAGCTAGAATAATTAGTCAATTAGTTAGTTTGTAATAAGTAGCTTAGCTTAGATTAGCTTAGCTTATTTATTTGGACCCTCCTTCACGAGGGCATAAGGTTGTAATAAGTGTGCGTGTGTGTGTGAATGTCTTCCATCCCCACGTCTTTCTCCCTTTTATTTATCCACTTTCAGTGATTAGATTAGGGCACATTTCAATTAGCATACCTTATACTTGCATGTTTACATCATTCATTTATTTTGCAAGCACTGGGCTCGGCGCATCGTTACTGTATCGTATTTCAATACTTCTTTGAATACATGTATCAAATTGTTGCATTCATATGCCATCTTAGATAGCCGAGCCTATTTAGTTGCATTTTCGCATGCATTGCATTAGGCATCTAACATAGTTAGGATCATGCATTGATTTCTAACTAGTTTTCTGTTTTGGCTTGGAGTACACTGTAAGTGTTTACGCTTTAGCATCTTGCATGAGTTTAAGTGTTGCCATGATCGCATGCTTGCCATGAGGCTACTTGCATAAGTGATCAACTGCGTGAATACTTGTGGATGAAGGCTTTATTACTTGAATTAGAACAATTCATCAAATGTGAGTTTTAAGCCCACTTTGAGAAGTGGCAAATCATCATGTTTTAAAGGCCACTTGAGGGTGGCAAATCCGCGCTTTAGCCTACTTGCGAGCAGCATTTTCAAACCATTTTCGAAAACAAACATGAGTTGATTTGTTCCAAGTCTTGCGATTTAGTCTATACTTGTATGCAATGCACATCATATAGTAAAGATAACTAATAACCTGATAAGAACACACGAGGTTTTGAAAACAACATATCATGCTTAGTGGAGGCCGATCTTTTGATCGGGCGAGCGAGGGTGCTCATTTCAGGGCCTTCCCCTCTCGTACTCAAGTTCCCGAGTCGAGGCAACTTTGGTGATGATAGACACGTGGCCTTTTGCATGAGTCAGGGTTTCCTAAATTTCCCAAAACAAAATATTTAGATGGTGACTCTGTAATCTGGCAAAGCGGTCCAATTATGGCATTATTTGATTGAAAATCAGTTTTCCAAAATAATTTGTCGGATTGGACTCTTTGGTGATTTATCAGTTTTCACATTGCATTTTGCGAGACTAGATTCAGAACCGTGACAGGAATTCGAACTGTAGTAGCAGGACATAATTCACACCCTATCCGAAAAGGGGATGCGCGGAGGAAGTTCGGGCGGTCTACACAGATGTTCCTGTTTCTGATTGCTCCTGCTTCGACTGAGTTCGCTCATCCTCAACATCGGCTCATCACTAAGCCACCTGGCATTGTCTGTTGATCCATTCAAGTCGAACCAATTGATGCTCACATCCCTTGGGTCCTGTTCATCAAAGAATTGCAGGTTGGCAAAGTCCTCCTCCAGATCGGCTAAATCATCCAACCCCCGGCTTGGCCTGTCTTCCTGAACTACAGTAACCTCCAATCCTATTGGCAGTTCCAACTCTGGTCTGACCTGATCAACTGGCACAATATAACCGCATGGGTTGTATGCTTCCTTAGCTAAACTTGCAGAGCCCTTAGGTATGCCCTCTTTTACCTTAGTCACCACCACAGGTTTAGGCTAGGGTAAGGACGTGCTCACCATGCACAAGTTTGTGCTATCTGGGATGAACATCGTCGGCTTGGGTAGGTGAGAGGAAGTGATGCATATGCTAGGGTCGTATGGGACGGCCGTTGTTTGGATGAAGTTTACCTGCCTGGGTGGAGGGTTCTGGTTATGTAGTGGAGGAGGGTTGGTAGTGACATTTGATTTTTCTGGAGGCGCTATTACCTTATTGTCAATGAGGTCCTGGATCTCATGACGAAGTCTGAAGCAGAGGTCAGTATCGTGACCGTGCTGTTGATGAAAGGCACAATATTTAGCTGGGTTATGTGTGGGAGGGAGGGGATTTGGTAATGGGGCGAGGTTCCAGAGGCTTCAGATGCCCTTTTCTGATCAAGACCCTCAAGGCCACTGATAGAGTCATGTACAGTGGAGTGAAAGTCCTCTGGCCCCTAGGTGGGTATTTTGCTGGTTGTGAGCTGGTTCCGGATGTACCGGTAAATGGGGTGGCTGTTTTTGGTGTGGTGGTGGCGGCCATTCCTACATCAGAAGTCCTCGTAGCTGCGTTGCTACTTGTAGCCGCATTCAAACTGCGTGCAAAGGCCCTCTTGGGCTACTCCTTTTCTTGGTCAATCAGACCTTGCTTCATGGCATCTTCTATTTGTACCCTAATCTCATGTAAGTTAACAAAGGTGGGGAGGGGTAAGACAATCATTTTCTGCATCAGCTTCGGTTGTAGATTTCTAACGACCATTCTTATCTGGTCCTTCTCGGCTGGGCGAGTCGTCATCATGGAGGCCTTGGCCCTCTATCAAGTGACAAAGTCAGAAAAGCCCTCCTTCGGCTCTTGCCAAGTTGCTTCGAGATCACAATTCGTGACCTCGATCTGGATGTTATATGAATACTGAGCAACGAAGGCCTCGACCATCTCTTCCCAACTTCTTTTTACAGAGTCCTCTAACTTAGCATACCAGATGGCCACAACACCGGACAGGATCCGACCGAAGAGGGAAAGCTTTTGTAATTTGGAGAGGCCCATTGGCGGTAGGATATCCGAGAACAACCGCAGATGTACCATGTGGTCTCCCAAACCGTCAAAATGGTCTATATGAGGCATCTTGAATCTGTCCGGCAATGAAATGTCATTGCCGAGTCAGTGTAGCCATCCTTTATGTCTGGAATGGAATTAACACCCTGGGCTCTTTTGAACAGCTTTTCAAGCTTGCTCACTTTTAATGCAGTCGGGTCGATCCCAAACTCAAAAGTGACCCCGATTGGGTAGGCTTGTGCTTTGGATGTCTAAGGCGGAATTGGATCCACTAGAATGTCCATATTTTCCTGGACATTAGCTGTAGGGACAGGAGCCTTGAGTGCAGGAATTTCTACTAAAGGTGGGTGGGATGCAGAAGTTGTTGCCTGCTGTGGTTACTGTAGCTACTGCTATTGAAGCTTGGCAATGAGTTTAGCCTGCCGGGCCATGAGCTCCATTTGATGAGCGGTAACCTCCGCTTGGCAGGCAGCATCCCGCTGCATGGCCTTAATGGTCAGCTGGAATTGACGCATCATGTCTTGCATACTCATACTACCTAAGGGAGGGTGATCTATCTGTTCTGATGTATTCTCTCTTTCTGAGGTAAAAGCGAAAAACTGAGCACAACTACGCACAAGTGAGGTAGATAGTGACCGCTGAACTGGAGATTGTTAAACTGGTGATCTGTGCCTAACTGACCTCCGTCTAGTAACCGGGGGTAGTGTAATGAACAGTGGTTGCCCTCCAATTAGATCCTCAGATCGGTAAAGTCTCCTTTCCCTGGTCCAGTGTGCTCAGGGGGAATCTGCCTTTTCAGAAGTAATGGCGGTATACTACCTTGCAAAAAGAAAATAAAGCAAAAAGAAAAAAAACATTAATCAGGAAACGGACAGCATCTCGGCTTAGATGGCGACAACACACAGTTCAAATCATAAGCTAGATAATCTGTTCTCAAACACTGATTTCTAACCCCAACATTTCTGCCTCAAAACTGATACCCCCAAACACTGATGTCCTCAGACTGAAACCCAAACTTGCAACTGATACATAATTCCCTGTAGAGTCACACTCTAAAAGCACATATCAAGCAAGTGAAAGCAAAACATTTTTTGCGACGGCAAGTTGTGCCGTCTCAAAAAGTCACATTTTTTGAGACGGGAAGTTGTGCTGTCTCCAAAAGTCACATTTTTTGCGACGGCGAGTTGTGCCGTCTCAAAAAGGCACATTTTTGAGATGGTAAGTTGTACCATTGCAAAAAGTCATTTTTTGCGACGGCAAATGTGCCGTCGCAAAAAGTTCCGTCTCATAAGCCCACTTTTCTTGTAGTGAGTCCACTTACTAGAATTTACACGTAAGTACCCTATATTTTTTACTTGTCAATGCTGTTGAAATTTTCAAGGGTAAAAAAAAAATTGTTAAGAGCACTAAAAGTGATGTTCTAATAACATTATTAATGATGTGACTGCCTATGCCTTATTCTTTTTTTTTTTTGGCATTTCCAATGCATTAGTGCTATTAGTGATCTTTTTTTTAGTGATATGAATCATTGTTGAAGGGTAAATTATACTTAGGCCCGTTTGTTTTCAGAGGTAGAATGAAGAAGATTCATAGTGAGGGGATTAATAGTGAAGGAATTGTTAGTGAGGGGATTGATAGTAATGGGATTAAGTAAAATTGTGTTTGTTTGTTTTGATGATAATTGTTAGTATAGGAATTGTTAAATTATTTTTATATAAAATAAATATAAAATAATAAAACAAATAAAAAATACAAAAACATTGAATATTAATGTTTTTAAAAAATGCCTAATATGTAAAAAAAATTAAAAAATAAAAATAAAAAATAATTTAGAAAAAAATAAAACAAATAAAATAATGATTTTTACTTAACAAAAAATACAAAAAAATTAAACATTAATGTTAAAAAAAATAAAATTAAAAAAAATAAAAATTAAAAATTTCTAGTTCGGCTGACTATTTTTCTAATATCAAGCCTTAGAGGTCCCGTTCGTTTATGGGTGTAGAAGTATGAATGAGATTAGGATAGACGTGGGGCCCATATAATGCCCCGTTTGTTTGTAGATTTGAACAATGGATTGATAAGCCGAACGGCTTAGGATAGGCCTTGCTAACAAGTTTCATAGTCTCCTCCACCACTTGGTATTGAAAATTAGTCCGTTGGTATTAGGAAGTGATTTTACTTGTTTATCCTCTTCTTTGCTCTCCCCCTCTGTGTCTATACATATATATGTATATTTCTTTCAGTTTTCTCATCAACCAAATAGAAGTGTAGACAAATTGCAAATTAGATCAGTAAAATTGAAGAGTGATGCTCCGATCTTCGACTAAATCAGACAAAAGAGATACAAATCAAAAGACAATATGGGTGAACTCACAGAGGAGTGATGCTCCAATCGCCATTAGCTCCGTTCAGACAGAAGAGTGATGCTCTGATCAGACAAAGGAGTGATGCTCCGATCGCCATTGACTCCGAACAGACAGAAGATTGATGCTCCGATCGCCATTAACACACACACACACACTCTCTCTCTCTCTCTCTCTCTCTCTCTCTCTCTCTCTCGGCCTTACCTCGGTGAACTCACAGAGGCAATACGTTTTGATAATGCTTTGAATGGTCAAAACCATGGGCTGGTTTTTTGAGAAACCATTGGTTGGTTTCTTTAATAATAACAATAATAATATTAAAAAATAGAAATAGATTAATTATATGATTTTAATTATAATAATAAAAATGGTTTCTTTAATAATAATAATAATAAATAGATTAATAATTGAATTTTTTATTATTTTTAATTATATGATTTTAATTAGAATTTTTGAATAGTTTAATTGGTGAATGCATTTATTGGTTGGTATAAGCTTAAATTTAATACTAATACAACAAGGGTATTTTTGTAATTTTACATGATTAATCTAATTCATATCTCTCAAAACAAACATGAGCTATTACTAGTCCACTGGTTATCAAACAAACATATTTTTCTTAATCCCCTCACTAACAGTTCCCTCACTAACAGTCTCCTCACTATTAATCCTCTCACTATGAATCTCCTCCATTCTATCTCTGAAAACAAACGAGGCCAGAGGCCCATCCGAATCCCTTTCCCAAGGGGATTTATAATCCGGAGCTCACTATCAATCCCCACTCCATCTCTCAAAACAAACACAATGTTAGTGGGTCTTGTAAGAATTTTTCCTAAATATGGCTTAATGTGGCTTATGCATAATTATACTAGATTCATCTCATTAAGTAAGATACATGTACATCAATTAGATGGTGACTAATTATTGATGAATGCACCTATATATACAATGTATAGAAGACTAATGCTAATGCACATTGAATGTGATGAATTCATTATGAATGAATCTTAGAGATGCACATTGAATGTGATGGATTCATTATGAATGAATCTTAGAGATGCACATTGTATCTATTATGAATATGTAAGATACATTAGTCTTATCTAATGAATTCATTAAATATAAAAGATGCATTATGTATCATGAATGTATAAGATACATTAATCTATTTAATGAAGTTCATTGAATGAATGGTTCTTTGATGGGAAGAATATTAGTATAAATAGTGTAAGGTCCCAAACCATACTCTCCATCAAAAACTTAAGTTGTCACCACAAGAAGGCTCCCATCGCCTAGAGAAAGAGAAATGGTTTGAAGATCTTAGACAAGTCAAGAACTTAAAGATCAAGGTTTTCCATTCAAGGTTTCTCTTTCTTGCAAGAGGATTTCATACTATCATGGATCAAGGTATGTATTTACTTAAGTTGTATTGTAGAAATTCATATAGTTTTCATGTATAGAATTGAATCCTTAATGGTTTTTAGTTTATGTTCCGCAAAGTTTTCTATTAATTGGTATCAGAGCGAGGTTCTCAATTCTGATGCATGAAACGTATAAGTATGAATTTCATTTTATAATGATGTTTGGTGTAACAAGTGCAAAACCTTAATTTACACTTGTCCAATTTTATTTTATTTTTGGCCAATCTTTTATTCTATTGATATTAAAATAAAAATTGAAAATTATTGAACAAGTGGTAATTAAGATAATGTTTTATGCACTTATAATGTTTTGTTACACACCTTATGAGTTGAAACATTGTTGATCAGCCCAACGGAGGTTCAACACTATGTATGTTTGAACAACCGAGATGATTAGTATAATAAATATAGCAATAAGTTTTTCTGCCCAACGGTGATAAACTTCTCTCATGCTTTAGTTAATAAAATAAAATAAGAGGCATTGAGTTTTTCTGCCTAACAGTGATAAACTCGTTATGGTCTTAATGATTATTTTATTTTATTTTATGTTGTTTATTTTTATTAGTCATCTCATTTACTTTTATGAATTGTTAAAATATATTGTTATTCGGCCCAATGGAAGGATAACTTGATTTCGTATCTAACTAATTATGTTTTATAGTTAGATATATTTAACTTGTGGTGTTATTTTTATGAGATGTGAAAAGTAATTTTCTTAATTATATTATGTAATGGATATTATGTGTTTGCAGCATTGAATCCTACTTCCATTAATAGTTACTTGTCTGGTATTGAAGCTTTGAGTGGAACTAATTTTAAGAAATGGAAGGAACAAATTGGAATTATTTTGGGAATTATAGATTTAGACTATGCATTAAGAGAGCCAGCTCCTACAAAGCCTAATGATACAAGTTTTAAGGAACACATGGCTTTATATGAAAAATGGGAACGCTCTAATCACTTAAGTCTAATGATAATGAAAGGCTCAATTACGCCTGCAATTCAAGGAGCAATTCCTGTTTCTGAAAGTGCAGTGAGCTATATGAAATCTATTGAAGAACAATTCATTGGAACTTCCAAATCCCTTGCTAGTACTCTCATGATTAAAATGATGACAATGAAATATGATGGTTTGAGTGGTGTTCGTGAACATATCTTAAAGATTAATGACATGGCCTCTCAATTAAAGGGAATGGATATGGAAATTTCTGAAGGTTTTCTTGTTCATTTCATTATGACTTCGCTTCCTGCGCAATTTGGTCCTTTTAAGATCAATTATAATACGCAGAAAGATAAGTGGAAGATGAGCGAGTTAATTGTCATGTGTGTTCAAGAAGAAGAGAGGCTTAAAGTTGAAAAGCCTGATATGGCTCACCTTACTACTTTGGGTCCAACCAAAAAGATTTTCAAGAAGGGAAAAAGTAAGAAGAAAAAGAATGCAAATGATGAAACTCACAAGGCTAATGAAGAAAATAAGATTCGATGCCATTTCTGTCGAAAGAAAGGTCACATAAGAAAGGATTGTCCAGGTTTTAAAAGTTGGTTGGACAAGAAAGGTAACACTCAATGCTTTGTGTCTTATAAATCCCTTTTGGTAGATGTTCCACCAAATTCTTGGTGGATTGACACTGGTGCAAGTATTCACATAACAAATTCCTTGCAGGGATACTTTACAAGTCGGAAATTAAATAAAGGAGAACGAACCATTACGGTTGGGAATGGAATAGAAGTGGACACTGAGGCTATTGGCACCCTTCGTCTAATTTTAGACTCTGGTTTCATTTTAGATTTAGTAAACACAGTTTATGTTCCTGTTTTTACTAGAAACCTAATTTCTATTTCACAACTTGATTCCTATGGTTATTAATTTAAGTTTGGAAATAATAGAGTCTCTTTATTTCACAATTCTCATATGATTGGTTCTGGTACTTTATATGGTAATCTTTATTCATTGAATTTAGATTCCACTTATGCACAATCTCTTTTATCCTTTAATGTAAA
Source organism: Camellia sinensis (assembly GCF_055761805.1). NCBI lineage: Eukaryota > Viridiplantae > Streptophyta > Magnoliopsida > Ericales > Theaceae > Camellia > Camellia sinensis. The sequence goes on from NC_138962.1 coordinate 109,501,765, forward strand.
TGACTTGGTAAATAAAAAGAGAAAGCGAGTGAATGAAAATTCATCCATGTTGTGGCATAAGCGCTTGGGCCACATATCAAGAGAAATGATGGAACGTCTTATTAAAGATGGAATTTTAAGTTCACTTGATTTTTCTGATTTTAGTACTTGTGTGAATTGCATTAAGGGAAAATACACAAAGACAAAGAAAAAGAGTGCTACTAGGACTACTGAATTATTAGACACAATTCATACTGATATATGTAGTCCTTTTACTGTTCCAACTATTTCTGGACATAAATATTTTATTACTTTTATTGATGAATTTTCTAGGTTTACTTATGTGTATCTTATTCGTGAAAAATCAGAAGCACTGAATATGTTCAAACTTTATAAAGCTGAAGTTGAAAATCAACTTGGCAGACGAATTAAAAGTGTAAGATCTGATAGAGGTGGTGAATATTATGGTAGATTCACTGAGTCGGGTCAAAATCCAAGTGCTTTTGCTTTATTTTTGGCTGAGAATGGTATTGTTGCTAACTACACAATGCCTGGTACACCTGAGCAAAATGGTGTAGCTGAGCGACGAAACCGTACTCTTTTGGACATGATGAGAAGCATGATGAGTAACTCTTCTTTGCCAGATTACTTATGGGGTGAAGCTTTAAAAACTACTGTACATGTTCTTAATAGGGTTCCTAGTAAGGTTGTGCCTGTAACTCCTTATGAGTTGTGGGTTGGTAGGAAACCTAATTTAAATTATTTACATGTATGGGGTTGTCCTGGTGAAGCAAAAATTTTCAACCCACAAATAAAGAAATTAGACCCTATGACTATAAGTTGTTATTTCATTGGATATCCTGAGAGATCAAAGGGTTTTAGATTCTATTGTCCCACTCATAGCACTAGAATTGTTGAAACTAGAAATGCCGTGTTCTTAGAGGATGAAAACATTAGTGGGAGTATGAATCTCAAAAATATTTCTTCGGAGGAAAATTGTGATTTTACACCTTCCACGATTATCCAAGAAAATGTTGTACCTAAACCTATTAGTACACAAGAGATTTCTCACATTGAAAAAGAAGTTGTCCCAGTTGCAGAACAACCTTTACGCAGATCACAAAGAGAAAAGAAACCTGCCATATCAGATGACTATGAGGTTTACCTAAATGAGTGTGATATAGGCTTGGAGAACGATCCTGTTTCTTATGCCCAAGCCCTGAAAAATGGAAATGCAACTCAATGGTTAAATGCCATGAAAGATGAGTTAAAATCCATGAAAGACAACAATGTCTGGGATCTTGTAGAATTGCCTAAGGGAGCCAAAACTGTTGGATGCAAATGGGTTTTTAAAACCAAGCGTGATCCTAAAGGCAATGTCGAACGATACAAGGCCAGATTAGTTGCTAAAGGATACACTCAAAAAGAAGGGATAGACTATAAGGAAACTTATTCTCCTGTTTCTAATAAAGATTCCTTGAGAATAGTCATGGCCTTAGTAGCTCATTATGATTTAGAGTTACATCAAATGGACGTTAAAATAGCCTTTTTGAATGGTGACTTGCATAAAGTGGTCTACATGGACCAACCTGAAGGTTTTCAGGATGAAAGCAAGGAAAATATGGTTTGTAGGCTTAAGAAGTCCATATATGGTCTAAAGCAGGCATCTCGACAATGGTATCTTAAATTTCATGAAGTTCTCACCAAATTTGATTTTAAGGATAATGTGGTTGATCAATGTGTCTACCTTAAAATCAGTGGGAGCAATATCTGTATTATAGTTTTGTATGTTGATGATATATTGCTTGCTAGCAATAATTTGGGAATGATACATGAGACAAAGAAATTCCTTACGAGAAATTTTGAAATGAAAGATCTTGGTGAAGCCTCTTTTGTCATTGGGATAGAAATTCACCGAGATAGGTCTCGTGGTATTTTAGGATTGTCCCAAAGAGCCTATATCGAAAAGGTTCTTAAAAGGTACAACATGCAGAACTGTTCAAGTAGTGTTGCCCGTATAGTTAAGGGTGATAAATTTAGTGAATTTCAGTGTCCCAAAAATAATTTAGAAAGGGAACAAATGAAAGAAATTCCTTATGCCTCTGCAGTTGGGAGCATTATGTATGCTCAAGTTTGTACACGTCCTGACATAGCATTTGTAGTTGGTATGCTGGGTCGATACCAAAGCAATCCCGGACTTGATCATTGGAAAGCAGTTAAGAAAGTGTTGTGATATTTACAAGGCACTAAGGATTACATGCTCACTTATCAAAGAACAGACAGCCTTGAAGTGGTTGGTTATTCAGATGCTGATTTTGCTGTATGTAAAGACACTCGAAAGTCCGCTTCTGGGTACATTTTTATGCTTGCTAATGGACCCATTTCATGGAAGAGTCATAAGCAGACTCTAACAGCTTCTTCCACTATGGAGGCAGAGTTCATAACATGTTATGAAGCCACATGTCATGCAGTATGGCTAAAGAATTTCATATCTGGATTACAACTTGTCGATTCAATTTCGAAGCCCTTACAGATTTACTGTGATAATGATGCTGCTGCGCGGTTCTCCAATAATAACAAAATTTCAGGAGGATCAAAGCATATTGATATCAAGTATCTAGTTGTTAAAGAAAGGGTTCTGAATCAGACTGTTTCTATCTCTCATATTGGTACTACACTCATGTTAGCAGATCCTTTAACTAAAGGTCTCACGCCTAAGCTCTTTCAAGAACATGTTGCGCGCATGGGCTTAGTAGAAAGTTTATCATGTTTAGATTTGAAATGAGTGTATTATGTTCGTGATAAATGTTATGTTATAATCATCTTCTGTTAATAATGATTATGTTTGTTGTTTTCATTCTTCATACTTGTGCACAATTTAGAAGAAGATGTAAACAACGGGATCGTTATAGATGAATTAGCATTAATCACCATTATGTTGCTAATATCATCTCTGTGTTTTAAGATTCACTTATTCATGTTGATGGAAAATATTAACACTATAACCATTGTACAGTCTTGATCAATGTGTAAATCACTGACTACAATGATTTGGTGCTAATAATTTCATTGAACAGAATCTAATGGTGATGGTGCAATCTTCTAGTGGGAGAACATTGGCCATATTATGATAATCTAGTGACGTAATATAATCATGCAAGCCAAGTGGGAGATTGTAAGAATTTTTCCTAAATATGACTTAATGTGGCTTATGTATAATTATACTAGATTCATCTCATTAAGTAAGATACATGTACATCAATTAGATGGTGACTAATTATTGATGAATGCACCTATATATACAATGTATAGAAGACTAATGCTAATGCACATTGAATGTGATGAATTCATTATGAATGAATCTTAGAGATGCACATTGAATGTGATGGATTCATTATGAATGAATCTTAGAGATGCACATTGTATCTATTATGAATATGTAAGATACATTAGTCTTATCTAATGAATTCATTAAATATAAAAGATGCATTATGTATCATGAATATATAAGATACATTAATCTATTTAATGAAGTTCATTGAATGAATAGTTCTTTGATGGGAAGAATATTAGTATAAATAGTGTAAGGTCTCAAACCATACTCTCCATCAAAAACTTAAGTTGTCACCACAAGAAGGCTCCCATCGCCTAGAGAGAGAGAAATGGTTTGAAGATCTTAGACAAGTCAAGAACTTAAAGATCAAGGTTTTCCATTCAAGGTTTCTCTTTCTTGCAAGAGGATTTCATACTATCATGGATCAAGGTATGCATTTACTTAAGTTGTATTGTAGAAATTCATATAGTTTTCATGTATAGAATTGAATCCTTAATGGTTTTTAGTTTATGTTCCGCAAAGTTTTCTATTAGGTCTCACCTCACTATCAATCCCAATCCCCCCTCTAACTCTCCAAACAAATAGGGCCTTACATCTTTTGAAGTTTGGATTTAATATCATTTTCGGCACTTGGAAAATTATACTAACCCTCTATCATTTTATTTTGACGGAATGAAGATATTGAATTTATGCACTATTTATTTATTTATTTATTGGTAATACTCTCTCTTTTTTTACTTCGCTTTATTTTTTTTGTTTTTTTTTTCCTTTCCTTTGATTTACCATTTTTTTCAATGTAATTTTTTTATATTTTTTTTACTAGAAGTTATTGCATTTTATATAAGTAGGGGGCCTTTCGAAATGTAACTATTAATCATAAGAATAGAAATATAATTTTCAAAACATCAAAAAATAAGATAAAATTAGACCAAACAGCAGAAATATTAGTGTAATTTACCCAATTTTCAAACATTTCGCACTGATTTGTGATTTACATCTTCTGAACTCACTGTAAGGTAATTTACCCTAATAAAATATTCTAATCATAATAAAAAAAATCACAATAAACATAATTAAGGCCAAGTTTGGGAAGACTAAATAAGTGCACTTTTTGACTTTTTATGAAATATGGATTGGATTTGGGTTGGGTTTGAAGTGATGTGTTAGAGAGGTGATGTGACTTAAATAAGATAATGTGACTTAAATAGGATAGTGACTTTTTGATTTTTTGAATTTTTTGAAGGATGCCAAACTTGACCTAAAAGTGCATCTAGTACACGGTCTTCATTTGGTATGGAATTATTAAGGGGCATTTTGACAAGTTATAGTAAAAAGTTAATTTTTTTAACTTTTTTAAATCACATTATTTTTTTTTATTTTTTTACATAAAAAAGTTTAAAAAGCTAAAAAAAATTAAAAAGTTGACTTTTTATCAACTTTTCAAAATATCAAAATAAACTAAAAAATTAATAAGATAAAATATTATATTTAAATCATAATAATTTTATTTTTTTTTTACAAAAATTAAAAAAAAATTAAAAAATCCAATTTAAATGACGCTTTGTAACCCTAAATTAACTAAAAGGATAAATTCCGAAACGAAGCCACATCCATGTCTCATACGTCTATAATGAAACAGATGAAAATGACAAAGTTAATGGCGGTAATGTGGTGTTTTGAAAAGTTAGTGAAAGTTAATTTTTTTGACTTTTTGTGTTTAAAAAACTGACTTTTTATAATTTTTTTTGATTTTTTTGTATAAAAAAGTTAAACAGTTAAAAACCGACTTTTTACTAAACTTCTCAAAACATTTTAGATGTCATTGGTAATGACATTATAATTTGGACATTTCTCACTCTTTTGAAACTATTAAGTTCTAACATCTCAACATTAAGATCTCATTTGAAAAGTGAGTTAATTTTTTAATTTTTTTAATTTCAAATTAAAAAATCTCGTATAAATTAATTTTTTAGGAGACTTATTTATAAGTTCTATTTCGGACACTTATACTATGTTAAGTCCTGTGTAATTTCTTATAGAGTTTCAAGTCTTGTTTGGATAGGAATGTATTCCATAAGATCCTATTTGCGAAACATAACGAGACACGTTACGGTACGTTTATGTAGGTGTCACATTACGTTTATGTAGGTGTCACGTTACGTTACGTTTATGTAGGTGTCACATTACGTTACGTTTATGTAATGTCCCATCTGATATGGTCACATTACGTTACGTTTATGTAGGTGTCACGTTACGTTTCGCAAGCTTAATCTATGAATTGAATGTTACCATAGATCATATCTATATGAATGTGAATTTCAAAATACACGAACAAGTAACATTTTCACATTCAATTTAAAAAATCAAAAACCTAATAAGTTTGCGAAACGTAACGTGACACGTTACGTTACGTTTATGTAGGTGTCACGTCACGTTACGTTTATGTAACGTCCCATCTGATATGGTCACGTTACGTTACATTTATGTAGGAAATTGAATATTACCATAGATCATATCTATATGAATGTGAATTTCAAAATACACGAACAAGTAACATTTTCACATTCAATTTAAAAAATCAAAAACCTAGTAAATTTGCGAAACGTAACGTGACACGTTACGTTATGTTTATATAGGTGTCACGTTACGTTTATGTAATGTTCTATCTGATATGGTCATGTTACGTTACATTTATGTAAGTATCACGTTACGTTTTACAAACTTAATCTATGGTAACATTCAATTTTCTATATATGATTTTACCATTATTTATTATATTAACAACTAATATTGAGAGTAAATGTGTCAACAAACTTCACACAGGACTTATGGGAATATAAATTTTTTAGTAGGACCATATGTAGCATAAGTCTTCCTAATAGGATTTATAAATAATTTTTTCTAAATTTTTTAATTTTTTTGATTTTGGTGAAAGAAAAAATAAAATAATTATAACTTAAATGTGCTATTTTATTTTGACTTTTTAATTTATTTTATTTATTTTTTAACTATTTTAATCTGATGACCCTTTAATTAAAATGGCAAACGAGGGATAAATATAACATTGACAACGAGCAATCTCATTTGTGGTGTAGAACGGTAACGTGATTAGCTAAGTTATTGGCAAAACTTGCTTGGCGTAATTTTATTTGTGATCTTTTATTGATTGATAAATCTTAATGATGATCACGTTTTTACACCATAGGTCCTGTTTGGTAGAATTTATTTTCAACTTATTTCAATTTTTAACTTAATTTAAGTTATTTTAATGTGTTTGGTTCAACTTAATAATATAATTTATACCTTTTTATAAGTCAAAAATCAACTTATTCTTTGAGTGGGAGAGGAGAAGTTTAATTTATAAGTCAAAAATCAGCTTATGTTCACAGTTATAAGTTATAAATTGTTAGTCTATAAGTTATAATCACTTTCTCACAACTCTACCAAACGGAGAATAGTAATTGCGGTTCTTATCTTCTTTGATTTGTGGAATAAAATTTCTTTCTTTCTCGATCAAAATAACCCAATAAAATAATCCTCCATTCAAACAATATGGCAATTGGACTTGATAACAAAAGCATTCAAACCAATCATAGCATTCTATACAAAAATATTAGGATAAATTACACTGACACCCTTTAAGATTTGAATTTAATATATATTATCTCTTCACGTTTGAAAAATTATATTCTCACTTATGTGACTGATAGTTTAATTTCACAAATCCCCTTGCTTAAATAAAATGCAATTACTCCTGATTAAAAAACAAAAGAAATTACAATGAAAAAAAAAAGTAAAGTAAAGTAAAGGAAAGGAAAGGAAAGGAAAAAAAAAATAGAAGAAGTAAAATAAAGCAAGAAAAGAGAGAGTGTATGAATTCAACGTCTTGTTGATGCCAACGTTAATTCCGTCTAAATAATTACAATGACAGGATGATCAGTGTAATTTTCCAAACATTAGAGGGTGATATGTATTAAATCTAAATTTCAAAGGATGTAAGTGTAATTTACCAAAAATATTATATATATATATATATATATTTTTTTTATTTATAGAAGGTTATATTAGTTTTCCCTCCAAATTAATTCAAAAAGAGACAACACGTAAAGTTATGTTCGGTTTTGATTTTTTGGCTAAAAAAACACAAAAGACAAAATCGGCTACATAAGTTAATGAGATAAAATGTCACATTCAAACTATAATCATTATACTTTTTCTCTCGCAAAAGTCAAAAAAGCTAAAAACAAAAACCAAACGAGATTAAAAAAAGCCAAACTAAAATAGTCAAAAAGTAAAAAAATCACACTATTTTAACTCTTTCCAAATGAAGACTAAATGAGCTAAAAAACAAGATATGTTATCAAATTCATTCTAACGGTAATCTCCACAATAAATTAATTCACACTTTAATTTTTATGCACATGTTAATGTATTTTCTCTATACCAAAAAAACATTATTGTATATATTTAGTGCAAATGCAAACAATATATTCATACATTGGTTGTGATTTTTTTAGACAGTGTTTGACTCATAAATTTGTATAAAAATTTTAAAATAAAAGGAGAAAAGGTGTGTAAATGTAATTATATTTTAGTCTAAATTTTTTTTCAAATTCATGAACCAAACATAATCTTAAAATATATACATTTAAAACATGGTAACAGAGTTTAGTTGCAACGCCCCGAAATAATTAAAGTAAAACCATCCACGACATTAATAAATAAACATATCATTCTAAACATACTCTCCCTGCCATTCCATACGATCTCAAATATAAAAGATAATACATGCAGTTATACATTCATAAACCCTAACCTTGAATCTATAACATGTGCTACATTGTTAACGATATGGAAACAAGTAAAACAATTAAAAAATTCCCTATAGGCTTATAGCTTTCCAAGACAATGCTTGGTTATAACAAAAGTAAGTTTAAACTCAATACAATTTAAGCCCTAGGCTTGTACAAAACAAATACACAAATGAACAAAATGAAGCTCTTACTCCAAGTCCTCCCAAGCTATTGCTTTGGCGGATGCATATCATCAGCACCTGAAATGTTTTTCCCACATAGGGTGAGCCAAAGCCTAGTAGAAATAATCCAACACAGTATATCAATCTTAACAAAGATATAAGGCCGAAATGCATATGCAACGCTTGTAACAAAACATTTTATATCTCTTTCAAACCATAAATTGTCAGGTTCAATTCCCAATTCAAGAATCATTTTCTTTATATTAGAAAATAGGGTAGTGAATCACAACTCTAGGAATCTCAAGACAAGTATCATATTTCACGGAAATTTCGTTCGCAGGAAATCGTAAACCGACACCCATGTAAACGTAGGCTATACAAGCACTACTATTGTCATTCTACGAATATTTCGTCCACAGGATTAGCACCCATATATATGCGTGGTTTTTGGAATTTTCACCTTGGACACACATGCCACCTTATTTGATGTAACAACTTTTCCTAGATTCACCCCATTTCTCAACACAAGATTGTAGACGTCCCTGAACGTCCCGGGAGGGAAATCTCATTTTGTTCATTTGGGCTGACTACAGTTCAAGACTCAATGTCACGGTCCTGTATCTAATCTCGCAGAGTGCAATGCAAGACCGATGAATCATCAAAGAGTCCAAATCCGGCAAATCGTTTTGAAAAACTGATTTTTAGAAAGAAGTGCCAAGCATGGACTGCTTTGCCAGATACAGAGTCGCCACCTAAATATTTTATTTTGGAGGAATTTAGGAAACCCTGACTCGTGCCTAAGGCCACGTGTCCGTCATCACCAAAGTTGCCTCGGCTCGGGAACTTGGGTACGATTGGGGAAGGTCACTTCGTGAGCACCCCCGATCGCCCGATCAAAGATCGGCCTCTACTAACCATGATATCGAGTTTTGAAAACATTATGCGTTCTTGTTCCGATTATTAGCCTAGATTTACTATGTGATGCGCACAGCATACAAGTATAGACTGGATCGCCTGAATTGGAACAAAACATCTCATGTTTGTTTATTTGAAAATGGTTTGATGGTGCTACTCGTAAGTAGGCTAAGACGTGGATTTGCCACCCTCAGGTGGGCTTAGAAAACAAGATGATTTGTCACTCTCAAGTGGGCTTAAAACTCACAGTCGATGCATTATTCCAACTAAGATAATCCAACCTTCACCCACAGGCATTCAGGCATGTATATCACATAAGCAGTTAGCCTCATGGTAAGCATGCTATCATGGCAGTCACTCACACACATGCAAGGATGCTAAAGCATAAACACTTACCGAGTACTCCGAGCCAAAACAGAAACTAGTTAGTAATCACATGCATGATCCTAGTTCATGTTAAGATGGCTAATGCAACACATACAGGAATGCAACTACAATAGGCTCGGCTTTTTTAAGATGGCATATGAGATGCTACAACTAACATGTATTCAACTTGAAATTGAAATACAATGCAGTTAGTATGATGCGCCGAGCCTGGTGCATGCAATACAAATGAATGAATGCAAATGTGCGAAGCATAAGTATGCTAATTGAAACATGCCCTAAACTAACCATCAAAAGCAGGTAAGTAAAAAGGAGAAAGACGTGGGGTTGGAAGACATTCACATACTCACGCACACTTATTACAACTGTGCCCTCGCTCAGAGGGTCCGAATAAATAATACAAGCCACCTAATTAACTAACTCATGAGCTAATTAATTATTACAAAACCCTATGAATAACTAGTTACAACTAATTATTACACAACTTAATTAATTAACAAATTAATTATTACAAATAACAAATGCTAACTAACTAGTAAGCAGTAAAAAAGAATTGCTCCAGCTCTGTTTGAAGAAGAGGAGGGTATGCATGCTCGCTTCGGTTCCTCGCCCCGAAACGCCTTCCGGTTGCTCTTTAGAGGCTCTGTTTGCAGGGTGTCTTCCAGTGTTTGTTGTTGAAACTTACCAAAACACTGCTGGAGAGTTCACCAGTGGCCTGCCGGCCATGAAAGGAGCACTACCAGCCAACAACAGGGCACTGCCGGCCAAGGATGAGAGTATGCCGGCCATCAGTGGTGCACTGCCGGCCACTGGTGTGCTGTGACACCAAGCTGCAACAAAGCACAAAATAGAGAAAAATGAGGATCTTCCAAGGGTGTATACGCACTATGCCACCCCAAATCACCTCAAAACATCAAGGGAGAGGCCTAGTCAGATCCACGACCATCAATCACGTATCCCGATGCATGATGGCCAAAGATCCAACTTGTGCAAATCAATATGAAAATGAATGCACAAATAAAGCAAGTAAAGCCTAGAACTCTATCATGAATCATCAAGAGCTTCGGTGACCGAGAATTGAGACACGTTCCATCACTCGGAGTATGAAATGCCCCTCGTTTCTCGTGCTCGGATTAACACTTAATCCAAACAATGCAACACGTGAGCATGGCAAACATGCAATATGAACAACCTGACAAGGCTAATGACATGCAACAAACACATATGCATGATGTGAGGTAACAACCTTGGACAACATGACAAAATGCAACATGAACATGCAACAACATGTAATGAGGCTAGCATGCGACAACATGCAAAGATGGAGCAAGCATACAACAATATGCAAGACAGGTATGCGACAACATGCAAAGGGATGGGCTTAAACTAATGTGGGCAGCTCTCAACTAAGCCCAAATTAGTGGCCAAAAGTGATGAATTGATGGCATGAAAAGCATGAAATGGCAAGGCAAACATGTATGTCAAGTGGCTCAAGTATTAAGGCACAAAGAGGACAACTCTTAAGCACACTTAAGGAGCCACAAACATGGGTATATGGTAATGAGGTAAGCTCTGAAATTTCATGTAAAGTGATACCAAATCAAATCAACAATGCAAGCATAGCATGTTATGATGCTCAAAACTCAAAGTAAGCAAGGGGACTTAAGCCAAGGCCATACAAGGCAAACCCCAAGGGGCCGAGAGGACCTAAAACAGTCCTAGGGTAGGTCCAAACAAGACCAAAACTAAGCTCAAAGCTAACCAACATAGGCTAGAACACAAAGCCAAAAAAACATGGAGCATGTAAGGCTTTAAAGAGGCAATGCACTACACCTATTGAAACCAAACATGGCATGACTTGGGCGACATAAAACAGAGTTACATCATGGTATAATAAGACCCAAAATGCACTGAAATGATGAGCCAAAGGCTTAGGCTTAATGGCATGCACAAAAGCTCATTCTTGAGGCATAAAGCACAAGCTCTATAAAGCATTCAAGGCATGTCAAATGCAAGTGTATGACAACATTTCATGGACTGAAATAGCATATGGAATGAGGGCAAAGCATGCAAACATCACATGTATGGCGTGGTAGGGGCCTCAAAACCCAAGACTAGCCTAAGCATTTACACTATAGCTATACAAAGAACGAGTGATATGGCCATGGCAGCCCAAAACAGTCCTAGAGCAACCCAAAATAAGCATAAAATCATGTTAAAGCGAAGCCAAAATATGCTAGGAAGATGAGTCAAAACACCATGCACAAAGGGCTAGTAAACAAGATTTGTTCTACACCTATATGGAGCATGCAAAGGATGATCAAACCAACTATGGATAGGGTCATGACATGCTAAATGATGACCAAATACATGCTGAAATGTAAACCAAACAAGCTAACATGACATGGCAAAGCATGGAGCATATGAAGCTAGTTTAGGGGATTTACATTACAAGTACATCATGCAAGCATGGAGTGACAAAACCAACCCAAAACAGATTCATGGCATGGTAAAACATCACCAAAAACCCACTAAAATGGACTCAATACAAGCTAAGCACACATGCTACTTTGATGAGCTATGAATGGAGTTACTCAACACATACAAGATGCATGCAAAATATGACCAAACCAGCCATGGACAGGGCCAAGAAAGGTCCTAAAAGTCACAAAAACAGGCCTGAACCAAGCCTCAAAAATGCATGGAGGGATGGCCCTTTGGAAAGCCAAAAATATAAGCAAAGAGGAACCAAAAGAGAGGGGGCCACCCCCTCTGATTAAGGACCTCAGAACCACACCTTTACCACTGAAAATCCACTGGATTTCAGTGGTAAGAAGGCCAAACCAAGGCTAGCTCGGAGGCCTCAAGGAATGGCTTAAAACAAAGCCAAACAAAGCATGCAAGGGGGCTACACACCCCTAACAACAAAATGACCTTAAGCAAACTTCAAAAGTACTTAAATACAAGACTTTTTTCAGTTATAAGAAAAGCCCAAATCAATATGCAAGGAGGGCTAAAGTGAGGTACAAGAAGGTGAAAAAATGGAGAAAATACTCACCTTTGAAGACCTTCTTCGAAACTAGCAACTTCAGGGGGTGGAAACCAGTTTTCAGAGCTCAAGAATCCCTTCCAAGAAGCTTAGTCCAATGGTGGTGGTGTATCTCTATGTATTGTAGTGTAAAAGTGCAAGGAAATCCAATTTCTAAGCACAAAATACAAACAATATAGAGAGAATGAGAGGTTTTTTTCTTCAAAATGGCTGAACCCCTGATATAGAGGGAGCCCTCTTGTTTATATAGAAAAGAGCAAGAAGAAGCTTTTTCAAGAAGCTTTTTAAGAGCTCCATCCCTCCATACACGTGTATGGAGGGCAGAAAACAAAAAATCAGCTGGCTCAAAAGATCTGGAGGAAAACCAGCTGAGACAGGGGGGTGCCGGCCATCAGTAATGGCCGACAGTGGCTCACTGATGGCCGGCAGGGCTTCATCAGTGGCCGGCAGGCACAAGGAAATGGCCGACAGTGCCATGCCATGGCCGGCAGTGCACCAAGAAGGTCACTTTGAAAGGACCTAGTCAAGGTCCAAAAAAAAGGGCAGAAAGGATACAGGGTCCGGGAAGCTCGAACCGATGACGTTCCGCCGCGACAGTCAAGTACTCAGCGAGCAATCGAACTAGTTGTTGGGTGTACCTGCAAGCACAACCAAGTCTCGAAGACGGTCAAAAATGGGGTGTCTATAGATACATTCTTAATGGAATAAATATGCAACAATGTTCAATGCAAATTGATGATAAATTAGTTTTCAATTCTCCTAATTCTTATACAATTTCTACAACAATCATAACTATCCTCCACCAATAGCCTAAAACAGATATCTCTAAACAAATAAATAATTTCAATAAAGATAAACTTTCCAAATTCCAAGATGTGAGTGATAATACATATCCAACTCCACCATCCTCATCCATAACAACTCAAATTTACCATTTCAATATCAATATCAATTATCAATACAAAATCAACATTTGGATTTCTAGGGCAAAAACCCTCTTTCCCTTATAAACCATTTTCCCAAGATAACAACCCATCATTTCATCATATCTCTTTAATAAACATCTATCTACAACCATTCCCAATAAACCATTTGAAAATCCCTCTTTTGATTTCAAATCAAAAGAAAGCTCTTGAGACGATCTACAATTTATTTCAAAGGATCAAGATAAGAAGGTACCTCTATGTGAGTAGATCTGAAGATCTAGGTGAGAATAGTTGAGTTTTGAGAGAAAATAGAAAAGTCACGATTTAGAGAGAGAAAGAAAAGGATAAGCGAGTGAGACAAGTGTGTTGGGGTCTATTTATAGTGGTAGAATAATAGCCCTAAAGTCAAAGGGAAGAATAAGTCAAACCCAGAAAAAGTAGGGCCCAAAATCAAACCAAAAATCTGGAAATAACTTATAGGGGTCGACCCTCGCGACACTGGTGTTGACCCTCAGGAAGAAAAGTTGAGACACTAATGTTTTACAGCAGACAAGGGTCGACCTTAGGAGACAGTGATGTCGACCTATTTTTTAGAATGCAACCCAGAACAAAACAGTAAGGGGAGGGTCGACCCTAAGAACTCGAGGTATCGACCCTATATTTTATGTAACTCAGAACAAAGTAGCGATGGAAGGGTCGACCCCACCAAGACTAGTGTTGACCCAAGAGGCCAATAACAAGGTAAGTGTCGACACCACCAAGGCTGGTGTACCCCAAATTTCAGTAGCTACACTAAGAGTACAACAACAAGATGGTGTCGACACCATCAAGCTTAGTATCAACTCCCGAAACAGAACAAAACAAAGAAAATAAGGTAGTGTCGACACCACCAAGGATGGTGTCGACCCTCAAGCCATAATCCAACAAGAGAAGACGAAAGGGCGACTATTACGGATATGATTTCCCGGATTCAAAAGTAATAAATGGGTCGGGTCTAAGCCTGAATCGTTATAGCTTGCCCTCCTCAAGGAATTTCGTTCTCGAAATTTTAAATCAACAACAATGCCATATTCAAACCAATTACAACAATGATAGCAATTCAATTTCATCACCATGACCCATCCACTGGTCGTTCATTCTCATTACTATGATAAACATGTTCTTATCACTGAATATACAATTCACATTTCCAAACATATACAATGTTTATATTATGTTAATACAACAAAGCTTCAATACATGTTCAAACATCAACAAATAGGTCCGGATACATCCCATGAACTTCCAACTCACGCTCCTAAGTTGCTTCTTCAATCCCGTGGTGTCTCCATAACACCTTCACCAAAGGAATTGTCTTGCCACGGAAGACTTGGTCTCGAATATCTAAAACTCTAACCGGTCCCTCCTCATACGAGGCATTCTTGTCTACATCTAGCTTGGTCCAATCCAACACGTGTGATGGATCCGGCTCATACTTCCGGAACATATAAATATAAAACACGTCATGAACCCCGTAAAGTTGTGGCGGAAAGGCTAAACGGTAAGCTACCTCTCCAATCTTCTCTAGGATCTCAAAAGGTCCAATAAACCTAGGAGACAACTTCCCACTCTTCCCAAACCTCGTCTAGGTGATATCTTCCAGAAGACGTGATCTCCTACCTCAAAGGATAATGGTCTTCTCCTACGGTCGGCATAGCTTTTCTGACAACTTTGAGCCATGACCAACCTCTTACGAATAAGCGCAACATTCTCTGTCGTTTTCCAAACTAACTCAAGAACTAACATAGGTGCATCGCCCTCGGCTCAATACATAGGAGATCTATATGGTCGGCATATAAAACCTCAAAAGGTGTCATGTCAATGCTTGCCCAGAAGCTATTGTTATAGGCAAACTCCATTAAGGGTAAGTGCCTCTTCCACGACCCCTTAAAGTCAACAACATAACCCCGAAGCATATCCTCAAGGATTTGGATGGTACGCTTTGACTGCCCGTCAGTCTGAGGATGATAAGCGATACTAAAGGTCAACTTAGTGCCTAAGGCATTTTGTAGACTTTGCCACAGTCGAGCCATAAAACGCGGATCTCTATCCGAAATAATAGTCACTAGGATCCCATGAAGTCAAACAACTGTCCGATCAGCTTAATGGAACAAACAAAACATTTGGCAAGTTAGCCACTAACGCCTGACATGATCTAGGCCATCCACAGAGAGATGATCCAATGGTGAAAGATAAAGACAACCTGGCCACTTACCCGACCAAGATTCAGGAGCAGGCAAAATCCTCAGATCAAATGTCAATTCAACAGATGAGAGTTAAAGCCAATAACAGAGGTAATTAAGAAATCCTCTTTTGTATATACTATTCACATGGCCTATTAATGTTCTAACGTGATCGTTGGAGAGTCTTCTTGACCAACCATGGTTAAGGATGATCACCAACAATTTGATTTCTCTTTGCAAAGCAAAGTAAGGGACACATCATCTCACTTTCTCTGTGGAGAAGAATTCTACCTTCCACATTAAAAATATTTTATGAGTTTCAATCTTTTTCCTTTTAATTAATTAACCAATAATTTTAGCATTTTTGTAACAAAAGTATATTATAATTTTTTTTTTTCTATTTTTTCTTGATCACGTTATGGCATAACAATAGTATTGTATGGTTGATCTGATATCAGTCTTTTGAAGTGCCTTTTGAGAGGAATGGATTGCGACTCCTTGGAATAACAACAGTCCTTGAATCCAATATCAGTTTTTGATCACGTTTTTGTTCGTTTGGTTTGATTTTTTAAAAATTATTTTTAATATATCTTTTATATTTCAATCACTTTTTTTTTTTTTTTTTTTTTAAAGTATACCTAATCAAGATGCATCTAAGAAATGCAAAAAAATAAAAATAAAAAAAGGCTAAAATATTTTTAACAAAATTACTAAAAATAAGCAAAAATTCGAAAAAAAAAAAAATGTGTATTTTTGTTCGGATTTTTGTTTATTTTTAGTGGTTTTTTTTTTTATATTTTACTTAAAGCTTTTTAGTTTTTAAATGTATCTAACTTTGATGTATAAAAATAAAAATAAAAAAATAAATAATAAAATTAATAAAGACAAACAAAAATCTATTTAAAAATAATTTATAAAAATATAAACCAAACGAAGCAATTTCGGACATATCATGTTCATTTCCTACCATAGATGAGCCTTATATGGTAGATAGGAAGATATGAATTGGTATATAATACAA
The DNA here is from genome assembly GCF_055761805.1 of Camellia sinensis. Classification (NCBI taxonomy): domain Eukaryota; kingdom Viridiplantae; phylum Streptophyta; class Magnoliopsida; order Ericales; family Theaceae; genus Camellia; species Camellia sinensis. Next base: position 109,518,570 of record NC_138962.1, read on the forward strand.
ACAAATATTGGTTAGATTAAATTGAGATTTCTATCATTTTTTAAGGTTAGACTTGTCCCTAGTCTACTTTATATATTAGATGGTATCGTTAGATCCACGAGCATATCACGGGTTCTGTTTTGATAATCCGAACCGTTCGATGTGTAGAGTTCGTCGAGTATTTTGTCTTGTAAAAAATTACTTTGATCGAATATTAATACATACTTGATCGGTCAGATTTTTGTTAACAACTTAATTTGAAAATTATATTGATTATTGACAGAAGTCTAATTCGATAAAGTCGCTATCGATATCCAATCAATGTGATTTTTTACAGAGATATAGTACTCAACGAGTTCTACACATTGAACAGTTTGAATTATCAAAACATGATCCGTGATAGGTCCCCATAGGCCTAACAGTACATTCTAATCCGATTTCAGACTAGAGAAAAATCAGGCCCATTTTTTACTTGTAATTTCAGACAGGTCATGTTCATTTCCTATCATAGATGGGCCTTATATGGTAGATAGAAAGATATGCATGTATGGTATATAATACAAACAAAAATGTTCAATTCCTATCATAGATTGGCCTTATATGGTAGATAGGAAGATATGCATGTATGGTATATAATACAAACAAAAATTTGTTAGGTTAATTTGAGGTTTCCATCATTCTTTACTTGCAACTTCGGACAGGCCATATTCATTTTCTGTCAAAGATGGGCCTTATATGGTAAGATAGGATGATATGCATTCGTGGTATATAATACAAACAAATATATGTTAGGTTAAATTGAGGTTGCTATCATTTTTTACTTTTGAGATTAAGGCTTTGTTTGGCATGATCTATTGTAGTACTTTTTTTTAATTTTTTTTTAGTCATATCATTTATCTACTTTTTTTTGTATATCTTTTTTATAAAAAGTTAAAAATTATATTTATTTAATATTTTACAAACAACTTCTACGTCATACACAGACGGCCCGTAAATATAACATTTACAAAAATGTTAGAAATTTTAAAAGTTCTATTAAAATTTTTATTAAATGTCTCGTATAGGTGTGGGATCCCTATAGAATCTACATGGTGTGGGTCACATTTGATAAAAATTTTAATAGAATTTTTGAAATCTCTAATATAACTTCAACATTTATAGTTGTTTGTGCCGTTTGGTAACACTTACGTTTTCTGTTTTCTGTTTATATTTATAAAAATTTTAAAAACTCAAATAAAAATTTGTTTGGTAAAATTTTTGATTTATAAATCAGTGGTCTCAGTTTATAAATTTGGCCAAAAAATGAAACAGAAAAAATGTGTTTCCATTTTGAGTTTTTAGTTTTTTTTTTTTACCACCCAATACTAGCCACCACCTGCCACCATTTTCCATCACCGTCTTCCGCCACCACCACCCACCACCCACCCCCCACCACCACTTGCCACCACCACTCACCACCTACCTGCCACCACCACCCGCCACCCACCTGCCACCCACTCACCACCACCACCCACCCCTCGCCACCACCATCACCACCACCACCCACCACCTATCTGTCATCCACCCGCCACCACCCGCCACTACCATCCACCGCCCACTACCTACTTGCCACCACCCACCTGCCACCACTATCCACCACCTGCTACCCACTACCACCAACCATCTGCCACCCACCCGCCACCCACCTGCCACCACCACCCACCATTCGTTACCACCTACCACCCGCCACCCTCACCCACCCATCCACCCACCACCGCCATCCGCCACCCACTTGCCACCACCACCCACCACCCGCCACCACCTACTCGTTACCACCTACCACCAGCCATCGTCACCCAGCCACCCACCACCACCACCACCACCACCCACCCGCCAGCCGCCACCCACCTGTCACCACCACCCACCACCCGTCACCACCACCCACCACTCGCTACCACCCACCACCGTCACCCACCCACCCACTCACTATCACCACCCGCCACCACCCGTCATTCGCCACCCACCCACCTGCCACCACCACCACCCACCACCCGCCACCACCACCCTCTCGCTACCACCCACCACCCGCCACCGTCACCCACTCACCCACCCACCCACCACCACCACCCGCCACCTATCCGCCACCCACTTGCCATCACCACATGCCACCACTACCACCACCACCCACTCGATACCACCCACCACCCGCCCCCGTCACCCACCCACCCACCCACCCACCACCAGCTACCCACCACCCACTGTCACCACTTTCCACCATCGTCTTCCGCCGCCACTTGCCACCACTTGCCATTTCTCACTCTTTTTTATATTTTTAAATTTTTTTAAACATTTTGTCAATTACCAAACACATTTGTAGTTTATATTTTTCTAAAAATAAACAAAAACCAATTTATAAAATTTTTATAAATATAAACTGAAAACGTAAACGTTGCCAAACACACCCTCAATGTTTAAATGACACGTAACCAAATGAAAAAAAAACAACTCATTCCAGTCCCCACTCTTCACGTTATTGCCCTTTTCCTACCGGAGATGGGAAAGCCCCTCTCTTGTAAACAGTAATTTTCTCGTATTTATATAATATGACGACGACGATGACTCCTCGGATTCCATCTCTGAGACTATTTTTTCAAAGTAATTTTTCCATGAAAAATGGTTTGAGTTCAAACACAATACCCATTCCAAATGTTTAAATAATCTTCATCGATAACAAAAGAAACTGAGTTCACAATGTTTTAATCATGAAATCCAAGTCAATTTTTCAAAGAAAATTGAAGCTCTGCAACAGTTGAAGGAGGTGTGTTATCAAGTGCTACACCATTCAAAGAATAATCAATCTGAATTATGAAGGAATCATTCACCCAAATCATTAGCTATGAACAATATCGTGAAGAAATAAGAGCAACCTACTATATTAAGTTTCAATCAGAACTCATGATAAACAGATCACGCCGTCTTCGCAAACCCAGTCCTCCCCATTCCCTGCACCACCGAGCAACTGTAATCACCTATATAGCAACCATGGCTTTTACCAAACCCAAAACTCCCCATGTAAGTACGGTTGGAAACGAGTCAAACTGAGTCTTGTTTTAGTATATTTCAACTTATTTATTACGATTTTAACTAATTCGAACTTGATCTCGAATTCAATAAAAATTTAACGCATTGAGCTCGAGTCAAGTTGACTTAGACTGGGCTTGACTCGAACTCGGGAACTTGTTCATGAGCCTTAACAAGTCAAAAAATTTATAAATTTATAATCTTATTATATAAGGAAAATGGACTTTTTAGTGAAAAGTCTTCTAGGAACTCCAAATCCTCATTCTAATTTTCTTGATTTTCTTAATTTTAAATAATTGCTTCTATTTGATAATCTCACATCAGGAAAAGAATGAAAAAATGAGTTATTTTACTCATATAAAGAATCTTATACTTTCATCCTATTTAGTGAGAAGCCTTGTGAGAGTTTTAATATCTCATATTAATTTTCTTGATTTTCTTAATTTTAAACACTTAAGAAAGTCTCTATTGACTAACTTTTATTTGATAATCCGTCATTGAGGAAAGAAGGAAAAAGTGAATTGTTTAAGTTGGAAGCTTTTATCATAGTTTAGATTAATGGTTCACTAAACTGTACGGTGAAAATATGTCTCTCTAATAAGAGGCCAACTTATATAATTTAAATACTTTTTTTAATAATTAATGTTATTATTATAATAAAAGGGTTTCGAAATTTGGACGTCGTTACCCATCTTTCCCAATTGGGTCCATCTTGCTTGCATGATTACAATTAATTATATTTTTAAAACAATATTATGCTCCAAATGCAATGATGCAAATTAATTCCACGATTATGACCATATGGATACCAATTTAACAAGACACATGTCAGAGAGGAGAAGAAATCAGTTGATTGACTTTAATTTATTTTCAGTTTTTGTTAATAACATTTTGAACAAATTAAAATTTGATTCACTTTGAGCAAGATTATCATTTATAATCACGTAATTTTATTATATTTAATTTTTAAAAATAAATAATATATATAATTTTATAAATGGGAACTTTTTTGATAAATTCACTTTCTAAGAGCTTTATTCCATCCAACCCATATTCTTTTTGACTATTCCATTAGGTCCTATTTGAGATAAGAAGACCAAAATACCCTTTTCATCTACTTATGTTCCATTTAGTTCACATTATTTTCTTATGTTTCAATAAGTCTTATGGGTAACATAATTACCAAAATACCCCTAATGTGAATGTTTACACCGTTAATGCGAATGTTCATATCGTCAATGTGTAGGGGCCCGGCCCATGTCGATCCTCGTGGGTGCCGGGAAAAATTTGAGTCGGGCCGGGCCAACCCACGGGCCAAAAAATTAGGCCCAGGCCTTAGCCCTGGCACAAGGTTATTCGGACTTTGAGCGGGCCGGTGGGTCAAGCCTTGGGTTGGGCCGGTGGGCCTGGGCCTAACCTCGGGCTTGGGCAGGCTTGGCCATTTTTTTAAAATTCTTTTTAATTTTTTCTAGCAAAATTTTATTATTTTTCACAAAAAAAGACAGTAGACCTCGGGCAGGCCAGGCCTCAGACCGAGTCTTGAATAGGCCTTAAGCGGACCGAAGGGCCAGGCCGGGCTTCAAAGTGATGGCCTAGGCCCTAGCCTAAGGTATTGGACTGGGCTCGTGTCTGGGCCCAAACGAGCCTGCCTTGGGCTGCGGACGAGCTTCGAGCAGCCCACGTTCTTTTTGACTATTCCATTAGGTCCTATTTGAGGTAAGAAGACCAAAATACCCTTTTCATCTACTTATATTCTATGTAGTCCACATTATTTTCTTATGTTTCAATAAGTCCTATGGGTGACATAATTACCAAAATACTCCTAATGTGAATATTCACACCGTCAATATGAATGATCATATTGTCAATGTGAATGTTCATATCGTCAATGTGTAGGGGCCAGACCCATATTGAGTCTCGTGGGTGTTCGAAAAAATTCGGGTCAGAGCCGGGCCGGCCCACAGGCCAAAAAATTAAACCCAGGCCCTAGCCCTAGCATAGGGGTATTCGAACTTTGAGCGGGCCGATGGGTCGAGCCTCGGGTCAGGCCGATGGGCCTGGGCCTAGCCTCAGGCTTGGGTCAGGCTTAGGCGGGCCTGGCATTTTTTTTTAATTCTTTTTAATTTTTTTTACTAAAATTTTATTATTTTCCACAAAAAAGACACTAGGCATCGGCGCGGGCCGAGCCTCGAGCCGAGCCTTGAATGGGCCTTAACTGGGCCGATGGGCCAGGCCGGGCTTCAAAGTGATGGCCCAGGCCTTAGCCTAGGGTTTCGGACTAGGCTTGAGCCCGGGCCCAAATGAGCCTTTCCCGGGCCGCGGGCAGGCTTCGGGCAGCCTACGTTCTTTTTGACTATTCCATTAAGTCCTATTTGAAGTAAGAAGACCAAAATACCATTTTTATCTACTTATATTCTATTTAGTCCACATTATTTTCTTATGTTTCAATAAGTCCTATGGGAGACATAATTACCGAAATACCCATAATGTGAATGTTCACATCGTCAATGTGAATGTTCATATCATCAATGCGTAGAGGCCCGGGCCGGCCCATATCGAGCCTCGTGGGTGTCCGAAAAAATCCAGGTCGGCCCGGCCCGCAGGCCAAAAAATTAGGCCCAGGCCCTAGCCCTGGCACAAGGGTATTCGGGCTTTGAACGGGCCGATGGATCGAGCCTCGGGTCGGGCTGGTGGGCCTGGGCCTAGCCTCGAGCTCAGGTCGGACTTGGGCGGGCCTGGCCATTTTTTTTAATTTTTTTTAATTTTTTCTACCAAAATTTTATTATTTTCCACAAAAAAGACATTGCACCTCGGGCGGGCTGGGCCTCGGACCGAGCCTTGAATGAGCCTTAAGCGGGCCGATGGGCGGGCCGAGCTTCAAAGCTATGGCCTAGGCCCTAGCCTAGGGTCTCGGACATGCTCGGTCCCGGACCCAAACGAGCCTGCCCCAGGCCGTGGGCGGGCTTCGGGTAGCCCACGGGCCGCGGGCCAATTCTACATTCCTATCAATGTGCATGTTAACATGTCAATGTGAATATTCACATTGTCAACGGGCCGAGCTGCTAGCGAGCTTCGGGCAGCGGACAAATTTTACACTCCTATTAATGTTAATGTTAATATGTCAATATGAATATTCACATTGTCACGGGTCGGGCCAAGCCCGCCTCGGGCTGCAGTCGGGCTTCGGGCCGCCCACGGGCTACGGGCTAATTTTACACTCTTATCAATGTGAATGTTAACATGTCAATGTGAATATTCACATTGTCAATGGGCCGGGTCAGGCCCACCCTGGGCCGTTGGCCAATTTTATACTCTTATCAATGTGAATGTTAACATGTCAATGTGAATATTCACATTGTCAACAGGCTGGGCCGGGCCTGTCCCGGGCCGCCCACAGGCCGTGGACGGGTTTCGGGCAGCCACGGGGCGCGGGCTAATTTTACACTCCTATCAATGTGAATGTTAACATGTCAATGTGAATATTCACAATGCCAACGGGCCTGCCCCGGGCCGCGGGCCAATTTTATATTTTTATCAATGTGAATGTTAACATGTCAATGTGAATGTTCACATTGTCAACGGACCGGACCAGGCCCGTCCCGGGCCGTCCATGGGCCGCGGGTGGGTTTCACACCGCCACGGCACGCGGCCAATTTTACACTCTTATTAATGTGAATGTTAACATATCAATGTGAATATTGACATTGTCAACGGGCCGGGCCCGCCCCGGCTCGCGGGCGGGTTTCGGGCAGCCCACGGGCTAATTTTACATTCCTACCAATGTGAATTTTAAAATATGAATGTTCACATCATAAAATTGCTAACTGTTCCAAAAAATATTTATAAAGGTATGAAAATTAAATATAAGGGCATAAGCGTCCAAGAAAATAGTGTAAATAAAGAAAAAAGACTTTATGGAATAAAACTATACATACATGAGACTAAATGGGTTAAAAAATTCCTTCATAGATTTCTTGGGTTAAAACACTTCTAAATGGGATTTATCAATAAAAATCTCTTTATAAATAGATCATATATTTTTATTAAAGATAAATACACTGAAATCACATAAATATGACTTTAGAGTAAATCACATGAATAATTTTATTTGATTTTTTTTTTAATATGCATATGAGTTTACAAAATGATCGAATATGATAAATTTACCAACCTAAACTATGCCTCTCTAATTTCCGTTGGCTAGCTTCCATTTACTTTTTATTTTATAATCCCACATCGAAAAAAGAAAGAAGAAGTGAATTGTTTTACTTACATAAAGTGAATCTTATACTCCCATTTATATAAGTAAAAAGAGATTTTTAGTGAGAAGCCCTATGGTCAATATCTCTTACTCAATTTTTTGATTTTCTTAATTTTAAACAATTAAGAAAATCTTTATTGGTTAGCTTCCATTTAACTTTTATTTTATAATCCCACATAATTTTTATCTTAAAATAATTTTGTATGAGATTTTGAAACTCTCATAATATTTAACTTTAAAATAATTACAATCTCACATCGAGAAAAGAAAAAAAAAAAAGAAGAGTTGTTTCACTTATATAAAATGAATCTTATAAAGTGAGTTTTAAGGGAGAAACCTTCTAGAAGGTCCAAATCCTCATTCTAAAATTATGGAATTTTCTTAATTTTAAACAATTAAGAAAATTTTCATTGACTAGTTTCCATTTATCTTTTATTTTACAATTTCAAATCGGGAAAAAAAAGAAAAATTGAATTGTTTCATTTACATAAAGTGAATTTTATGCTCTAATTTATATAAATTATTGAAATTTCTTAATTTTAAATAATTAAGAAAATCTCCATTGATTAGCTTCCATTTAACTTTTATTTTACAATCTCACATCGGGAAAAAAAAGAAAAAGTGAATTGTTTCACTTATATAAAGTGAATCTTATGCTCCCATTTATATAAGCAAAAGAAGATTTTTAGTGAGAAGCCCTATAATCAATACCAATTTTTTCTGTTTGTGTGTTTAAGAACACATGTACAATACTCCTAACATATCACCTGTGTTATGTGAAGATGCTTTTGTAAACACAGTTTCAATCTGCAATTCAATGTGCATATCCATTTAATTTTTATTTTACAATCCCACATCGAGAAAAAAAGAAAAAAGTGAATTGTTTCACTTATATAAAGTTAATCTTATACTTTCATTTATATAAGCAAAAAAAGGTTTTTAGGGAAAAACCCTATAATCAATATCAATTTTTTTTTTTTTTAGATTTTCTTAATGCTAAACAATTAAAAAAATCTCTATTGATTAGTTTCCATTTAACTTTTATTGTATAATCCTACATAGACGTTTGATTTTAAAAATAATTTTACATGAGATTTTGAAACTCTCATAATATTTAACTTTAAAATAATTACAATTCTACATCGAGAAAATAAATAAAAAGTGAGTTGTTTCACTTATATAAAGTGAATCTTATACTCTCATTTAATATTATAGCCTTGTGCATGTTTCATTTCAAGATGGTTTAAATTTTAAAATAAAATTTAAAGATTTTAATTAATTAATTTTTGTAGAAGTTGGTTAGTCCTTTGATCTAATCGATAGAGTGAATTGTTTTTGGTTTGACTGATTCGCTGGTTTAATTGCGCTTTTAGCGGTTTTATCAAAATGTATTGGTTAAATTTGTTTGATTCGAAATAACTTAAAAATTGACCTAATTAAAAATTAAATGGTTAAGATTACTTGATTCGAAATAAACTTCCAGCCCAAACAATTGTTAACTTTTAAACAATTAAGAAAATCTCCATTGGTTAGCTTTCATTTAACTTTTATTTTATAATCCCACATCGAGAAAAGAAGAAAAAAGTGAATTGTTTCACTTACATAAAATGAATCTTACACTCCTATTTATATATGTAAAATGAGATTTTGAGTGAGAAGCTTTATGAAGTAATGATCAATATCTCATACTAATATTTTTGATTTTCTTAATTTTGAATAATTAAGAAAATTCCGATTAGTCAGCTTCTATTTAACTTTTATTTTACATAATATAAAAAAATTAAATATAATTATTATATTTTTATTAAATAATATAATATTTTATCTCGTGCATAGCACGAATGATATGCTAGTTATGTATAAGATTAAAATTACAATTAAAACTTTAATTATATAATTGCATATATAATATATATTTTAAAAAAATGGTCAATATTTTATTAAAATAATAATATCTATCATCACTATAATATAAATATATTATCTACAGTTATTATTTACATTTATATTTTTTATATATATAAATAACATATTTATCTTATTTTTTATACATATTTTTATATTATTTGAAATATAAATAATAAATGTTAAACGAACCAACTAACGAGTCAAGCTTACAAATAGAGTTTTAGTATGTTTTAACTTATTTATTAAAATTTTAATGAATTTCAACTCGAACTCAAACACAAATACAAAAAAAAATTTAAGAACTAAATTTAAACGAGTTCATGTCAAGCCAAGTACGAATTTGTGTTCTATTTATTTACCATCCCTAAAAAACTGAATAGTTGCAGGTAATCAGGAGGAGGGCTTGTTCGTCTCCGGTAGGAGACGAGCCAACAATGGTTAGAAAAGTGAGGACTCAAGTGGAGTGAGGCTCTTTATTTTTATTTTATTTTTTTCATTTGACATAGGTGTCAGCTAGACATTGGAGAACCGTAATATTGATATTCACGCACCGTCCACGCGTAACTTTCTCTTTTAGTTTTTTATAACCTTGAAAATCGTTTAAAATTTTGTCAAACACCACCAAAATTGTGGTTGTGAATATAGGAAGTTACTTTCCTTTGGTCGGTTTTAGGAATGGTAACGGGGTGGGACGGGGCTGGGACTACTCTTCCAGTCTCCAATTCCCAAAAGTAATACTTCCCTCCGTCTCCGTCCCTGATCCCCGACGGGGACCCTTATCCCGGCCCCATCCCCGCTCCCGATCGGGGATCGGGGATCCCCGACCCCGGATAATCCCCGTTTTTTTTTTTTAATATGTAAAAATCTATAAAATCAATAAACATTCTCAATCACCCTTCACTACTGGATGTATAAATTTTGGAATTTATCAGTTAGAATATCAACCCTAATAGCTTCATTTTTTTAATTAATTCGAACTGTAGCAACATCCATAAATCTGTAGCAACATCCATCAGTTGAAATATCATTTTTCTAATTAATTAGATCAATAAATATCAATAAATATCCATTTAAAAAACATCATCTGCAGCAACATCCATAAATGAAGGTATCATCAAAATCTGTAGCAACATCCATAAATCTGTAGCAACATCCATTTAAATCAATAAATATCAATAAACATCTTGTAGCAAAACATCAATAAACATTAATTCAGCAGCCCATACATACACAACCCACACACAAAGCATCCTGTAGCAACAAAATAACACAACCAAAACATGTGTCCAGCAGCACACAAGAAAATTCAACAAGTAGCAAAGAGAATAATTAATCTCAAACACAATCCGCAAGGGATAGGTTATCCAAAAATTGAAATTAAAAATATCCATTACAACATAAAAAAGCAAATCCATTGTTTCTTCAAACCCATACAAACCACACAACTTCTATCATCTCCTCTAACTTGAACTCCTGTTAAATAACAAAAGGAAAAAAATAATAATTAATACTAATAATAAAATGTAAAAAATGTTAATTACAACAAAAAAGATGACAACTAACACAAAAGTGGCACATGACTGACAAATTATTTCTTTTCTTTTCTATTCTAGCTTGCCAAACATAGTGTAAAACTAGCTTTACTTTTCTGAAACATAGCCAATTTGTAGAAACTTTCCCATTCTTCACCAAATAATTTACATTTCTGGAGACTAAGATTTGAATTAGATAAATTTTTCTTAAACTTTGCAATCAATCAGTGCTATTTCATGGATAAGTGAAATTGAATTAAATCTGGTTTCATGAACATGTGCAGGAGAATAAAACAAGGCTAGTAGTACAAGTCAAGAACAATTCTAATTGACCAAATAATTTGATAATCAGAATAAGGGTCCATCTTTTCCATGAAAGCAAACTTGTACACAACCCCTGTGAAGAGCACGACCTCCAAGATACTTGTTAGCAAAATCCACTTCAAGTGCTTCACAAGATTGATCTTCTATCAAGCCAGACCTGTAAACCTACAACAACAACAAAGATGAAAAACATCATATCCTTGCAGTAAACCATTGAAAGTTGGGTTACTAAACCAACAAAAATGTACACACAAATTAAACAAGTATATATGTTCCTTTGTTACCTTGAAACGACAAAGAGGAATAGAAGATGTGCTCCAAAAATCAGCCTTTGGATAAGAAACACAAGGAAAGCTATTTTCCAAAGGAAGTACTTTACGCTCAAAGGAGACAACACCCACAGGCATACAAGAGCATATCCTCTCAAAATAGTGTGTGATGCATTTTATTTTATTCTCTTGCATTTCATTATGACTGTCATAGAGACTCCTGCAGACACATGAATATGAAATGAACCTATTTTCCTGATACGAGAAGAAAGAAATTGATCGATTCATATATGATAGCACAAAACTCATATATGAATCAACAAAGCCAAATAAATACTGCCCCTTTCTTAGTTTATATAGATGACCAATGCATGTTCTTAATAAAATTTTAAACATTCACGTAAAACATCATCATTTAACAATATTGCGAACACCTACTCTTTTTTTTTTTTTTCTTCAAAAAATAAGTATAACCTTCTTCCCTATCAAACTATACAAAATAGCCAAAAACAACACTTAAGCCTATATAGAGACTACTCTACTCCAATCTTAATACCAAAAACAACGCTTAATGCCAAATAATTTCCAAAATACGCTCCATAAATGTAAATCTACAGATTAGCTAACCAATCTTTGTTCCATATCATGATCAAGATCAAAATTCAAAGCATCCAGAAGATTAGAGAGACTCCTAATCCAACTGATTATCAATATAAAATAGATCGAAATCTGGGAAACCAGATCTATATTGTAAAAAATATAAAATAGATTCAAAGACAAAAAAAAAAAAACAAATTCAAAGACTCCTAATCCAGCTGAAGAAGGTTCAATATAAAATAGATAAAAAAAAAAAACAGATCTATATATATCCAGGGATAGATCTATAAAATATATTAAAAAAAAAAACAGATCTATAAAATAGATTAAAAAAAAACACAAATCCAGCTGTGAGAGAGAGAGAGAGAGAGATACCTAAACAGAGATGGGAGGCGCGGTGGTGACGAATGGAGGATCGTCGGTGACGGAGGGAGGCGTGGCGGTGATAGAGGGAAGAGAGAGGGACAGACTAGTGGCGAGAGAGAAGCGGCATGAGTGTGAGAGGCTTTGAGTGTGTGTCTGTGAAACCCTAACAAAGACAAGCATATGCATATATATATCCAGGGACAAAAGGGTCATTTTACCTCGGGGACCATGCGGGGCGGGGTGGGGCCGGGCCCGGGGGGCGGGGCAGGAGCCAAGCCGGGTCCGATTCTGAAATACATATCTCCGTCCCCGGCCCGGATATCATCTGGGATGGATTTTTGAATACCGTCCCCGACCCGTAGGGGATATTTTTCAGTGAATAACCGCTGAATTCGGGGTCGGAGGGTCGGGTGACCATCGGGCCGGTTTCAGATTGCCATCTCTAGTCGGTTTTAATCTAATTACTTTTCTATGGATCCAGTGTGGACTCAACTTCACTCACCATAATTATTTAATTTGTCATATAAAAATATGTATTTCGTTTATATTTTAAAATAAAAAAATGAATAATTGTTGAATATTTTTTTAAATGTGATTGGAAATTGAATAATGTATAATTCACCTGACTCCAAATTGAATAATACATAATTTGTATATTATGTTTCGCCGAACTCTAAAGGGAACAATTCGTGCGAATTATATATATAATTCGTTATTTCACAGAGTGATATGGGATGCGTGGACTTACTGAGAGTGCACCCACATACTTAAGTAAGGAGTTCTCATAGACGGTGCCAAATGAAGTAACTAACCCTCCCTGACTAATACGATATTGTCCACTTTAGAGTTAGGTGAAGCCAGCAGCTAACTCCTTACGGCTTTAAAAGGCCTCATACTAGTCTAACTAAGTTAGTCCACTTAGGTAGCAGAGCTGTGATCTCTCACAGAGCGATATAGGATGCGTGAACTTGTTGAATGCACCCACATAACTCTCCAGTGGACTGGTTGCCTGAGTAGGGAGTTTCCACAGACGACACCAAATGAAGCAGCTAACCCTCCCTAATTAGTATGATATTGTTCGCTTTGCAGCCCCTCACGGCTTTAAAAGGTCTTATACTAGTCTAAAAGAATTAGTCCACTTATATAATAGAGTTGTAATCTCTCATAGAGCGATATAAGATGTGTGGACTTACCAACTGCATCCACAACTATAGTCATTTTATTTTTGAAATATTAACAAAAATATAATGAATCTCATTATTTAAACCAAACACCATGATGGTAGCCACTAACGTGGCAATATCTCTCAAATCTGCAATAATTGCTTCAATACTAAGCTCTCGTTTGGTTTTCATTTTGGAACTAAAAAAGCATAAAAGTTCAAAATATTCTACATAAGTCAATAAGATAAAATGTCACATCCAAACCATAATCATTATACTTTTTCTCTCACAAAAATAAAAAAAGTTAAAAAATTCAAACCAAACGAGACTAAAAAAGTCCCAACACAAAAAAGTTAGTTATATTAACTAATGCCAAACGAAACTTAAATGAGTCAGGCTCCGTTTGGCAAGAGCTAAACGGGGCTTTTTTAGCTATTTTAGCCACAAAAGACAAAATAGGCTATTTTAGCCACAAAAGACAAAATAGGCTATTTTAGCCACAAAAAACAAAATATCACATCCAACCCATAATCATTACATTCTTTTCTCACAAAAAAAGTCAAAAAAGCCAAAAAGTCAAAAAGCCCTTCCTAAACCAAACTTTTTAGCCCAGGCTAAAATAGCCAAAAAACTAAAAAGCCAACCCACTTCCCAAACGGAGGCTCAATGAGTTTTTGTGAGTGTGCGGATAAATTTGGGTTCCGCTTGATTTACCTTTTAAAAAGAATTTTGGGTTTTAAATTATATTTTAAAAGATAAACTATTGAAAAAAGTTTTAAAAATTAAAAATCTATTTAGGCCAAGTTTGAGAAGTTTGAGAAAAGTCAAAAAGTTAAAAAGTTACTAAAAAAGTTAAAAAGTTAACACTATTCACCAAAAGTCAACAATTACGGTTGCACAACTTCCAATTCTAATTTTCCTCTACAAACCAATTTTTATAATTTTTTATTACATATTTTTCCATAAAAAATCAAAAAGTTAACCCAAACATCCATATTTTTTCCCTCAACTTTTTAGTCAAAAATACAAAAGTGCACTTATTTAAGACACACCAAACAACCCCTTAGTTATAAATTTTGAAAAATAATTTTATGATGATTTGTAATTTATTTTATCCATTTATTTATTTACTTATTTTTATAGTTGAATAGATAGGTGTAAGAAAAAAATTAATTGATTAATGTGTACAATGTGAGAAAATGAGAGAGGAGTGAGAAAAAATGATTAATTGATTTATTAATAATAAAAAAAGAGAAAGAAAGAGGAGAGAGAGAGAAAAAATAATTTAAAAAATAATTTAAAAAATTAATAAATTAAATATGTTTTTAAATTTTTTGATCTAAATATTAATTTAAAAATTAAATCAAGCGTACCTTGAGCTTTCAATTTGAAAAAAAAAAATGTTGACATGATACCATCTAATTGACACCCAATTCCATTTAAAAAAAATTATAGACTCTCTTTGGTAGGATTCTAGAATCTTAGTACTACTCATTACTTTGAGTGTCATATTTGTTTGGTATTTTCAAAAATTAATTTTACACTCATTTTTTAAAACACGTCTACTCGGTCATCACTCCGGACATCCAGCCGGATGACTAGAACAGTGTTTGGTTTTTTTATTTTTATTTTTATTTTAAATAAAAAAATATTTTTGAATTTTTTTTAAAATTTTTTTATGAGTTTTGAATAGAATTTTAGGTTATATGTTTGGTTATGAGTTGTAAGTTTTTAAATCAAATATCATATGTCACATCATTCATTTCAAACTCAATTTAAAATTTTTTTCAAAACTTATAACCAAACAAATTTTTCACACACAAATAATAATTTCAAAACTCACAAACTCAAAATACAACTCTATTATCAAATCATAATTCTAAAACTTTGCCAAACGCTACCATAATTTTGCATATTTGTAAACAACTTTTTTTTTTTAATAGAGAAGAAAATTTTCATTACAAAATCGATATAATTTGAATCAATCTGGTACCGTGGTATTACAAGATCTCAAAAAGAATAAATAATCTTTATAGAATGAACGATTCAGATCTTAGTAGAGGAGGAGAAAAGTTCCCTCCAAGAGACGAAAACAAACCTCCACACAGGAAAAATTATTACACCAACAAACTAAAAATTAAGAAAATTAAACCAAAAAAAGTACCAGATCCAAGTCGTCACCAAATTTATTTAAAACTCCATCGTTTTGCAACCTTTAAGTTGGAATTTAAAGATTTCATCTCCATTGGTTAAGATAAAACACTGAAGGTAAGGTGGCCACCTAGTATAAAACAAGCGCGATATTCAGTATCAGCTTTCGAACAATCTAAAATCATCATATCTTTAATTTTGGACTTGAGGATGAAAAAGATAATACGATGATAGTCGAACTGTTAGGGAAAATCGATGTGATTCCCCACAAGTAAATCAATCAATGGGAATAAAAACTAATGCGAAAAAATTAAATCAAAAGCAACACAAGAATTTTTACGTGGTTCCCTCAATGTGAGGTACGTCCACGGGATCGAAATCCGATTCCACTATCAACCAAATAAGTTCCAAACGATTACAAACGAGACACTAATGGTCTCACAAAATCACCCTTAGGTGAATTCCAAATAATCACAAATAAACAAAGAGGAAAGACCTCACCAAATAGATGAACCAAAATCTTCTGAACCAGAGTTGAAGAAGACCCAAAATAACAATCCAAATCAACTTCACCAAAAACTGCCGAAACCACGCCACCACCGAATCACAACCACAGAACCATGCTTAGAACCATGATCATGATGCTGCTGGATGCTACCTTTTTGGCAAAAATATCAAGAATGGCAGCCGTACTACCTCCTTTTAAAACAAACAATATATATATATATATATATATATCTATATATTGAATCTTGGGTTTTAAAAACAAGCCCTAATTGTTATCAAATTGGATTGGGTCTCCTCAAATATAATATATAAAAATATATTATACCTAAATCAAGTCAAATTAAAACTCTTTAACAAACCAATTGGGTCCCACACTCCAATAAGGAGGTATACCCAACAATTCTCCCCCTACCGACTTAGGTGGAGAGATCAACCATACCCGCCAAAGTTCGACACTTTAAATGTTTGTCCCTCGACAAAGTCTTTGTCAGCATATCTGAAATATTATCATCTGTGTGAACCTTTTCGAGTTGTAACAATTTCGAATCTAACACATCACGAATCCAGTGGTATCTCACATCAATGTGTTTCGATCTCGAATGAAAAGTAGAATTTCTACTCAAGTGAATAGCACTTTGACTATCACAATAAAGCACATACTTTTCTTGCTTCAAACCCAATTCTTGCAAAAATTTCTTCAACCATAACTCTTCTTTGCAAGCTTCTGTAATGGCAATAAATTCAGCTTCGGTAGTTGAGAGAGCAACACATTTTTGTAATTTAGATTGCCATGCCACAGCTCCCCCTGCAAAAGTCATCAAATACCCCGAAGTAGATTTCCGAGAATCAACATCACCAGCCATGTCAGAATCTGTGAACCCATCAAGCATCGGCTTACCATCTCCAAAACACAAACACACCTTCGAAGTCCCTCGAAGATACCTTAAAATCCATTTTACCGCTGCCCAATGTTCTTTACCCGGATTAGAGAGAAACCGACTCACCACACCAACTGCGTGAGCAATATCCGGCCTTGTACAAACCATGGCGTACATCAAAGAACCAACTGCTGAAGCATAAGGAACTTTCAACATCTCTTCCTTGTCTTTCTCACTTGTAGGACATTGATTCGAACTAAGCTTGAAGTGACCTGCAAGTGGACAACCAACCGGCTTTGCTTTATCCATGTTGAACCTCTCAAGAACTTTCTCAACGTAGCTCTCTTGAGACAACCAAATCAGCCCCTCTTTACGATCACGAACAATTTTCATACCAAGTATTTGCTTTGCCGGTCCCAAATCTTTCATAGCAAAAGACTTGCTCAACTCCAATTTCAACCTGTTTATCATGGTAGAATCTTGACCCACAATTAACATGTCATCAACATAAAGCAAAAGAATAATAAATTTACCATCCGGAAAATTTTTCACAAACACACAATGGTCCGAAGTGGTTTTGGAAAAACCATTATTCATCATGAAAGAGTCAAATTTTTTGTACCATTGCCGCGGGGCTTGCTTGAGACCATACAAACTTTTCTTCAATTTGCAAACAAATTTCTCTTTCCCTTTTTCCACAAAGCCTTCCGGTTGCTCCATGTAAATTTCTTCTTCAAGATCACCATGCAGAAATGCGGTCTTCACATCAAGTTGCTCAACTTCAAGGTTCATACTTGCAGCCATGCCAAGTACAACCCGAATAGAAGACATCTTCACAACTGGCGAGAAAATCTCGTCAAAGTCAATACCTTTCTTTTGCCCAAAGCCTTTCACAACAAGACGTGCTTTGTACCTCAGATTCTTGCCATCATTCTTCAATTTGAAGACCCACTTATTTTTCAGAATTTTCCTCCCTTTAGGCAACTTCACTAAATCATAAGTGTGGTTTTCAAACAAGGAATTCATCTCCTTTTCCATGGCCTTTTTCCAATCACCTTTCTTTACATGCTCAATTGCTTCTTGGTAGCTCTCAGGCTCCCCTTGATCAGAAATCAACACAAATTCATTAGGAGGATACTTTCTTGAAGGTTGTCGGTCCCTTGTAGATTTCCTCAACTCAAGTTGTGGTGGTGGTTCTTGAGTTGGATGCTCTTCCTCAATTTCTGCCCTGTTTCTCTTTCAACCATGGCCTGAAAATGCTTAAATACTTCTAGAACTTGATTTTTAGTTTTTAGTAAAAAGGCCCAAACTTTCCTTGAATAATCATCAATGAAAGTAACAAAATAAAGTGCACCACCATGTGTTCTAACTTTTAAAGGACCACAAACATCCGAATGAATCAACTCCAAAACATTTTCTTTTCTAGAAGCAACATTTTTATGAAAAGAAACTCTATGTTGTTTACCCGCCAAACAATGAACACAAGTTTTAAGATGTGTACCTTTCAAACCGGGTATAAGCTCTTTCTTGAACAAAACTTGCAGCCCCTTTTCACTCATGTGGCCAAGCCGCTTGTGCCACAATTCGGTAGAAGTATCGTCTTCAAGTGCATTGACAACACCTTTACAAATTTTTCCTTGCATCGAATAAAGTGTATGAGTCTTCTTGCACTTAGCCACCACCAAAGAACCCTTCGTGAGCTTCCATATTCCATCACCAAATTTGTTGTTGAAGCCTTCATCATCTAGCTTCCCAGTAGAGATCAAATTGAGGCGAATGTCGGGAACATGCCTCACATCTTTAAGCAACAACTTGCAGCCCAAATTTGTTTCCAAGCAAACATCACCCATACCAATAATCTTGGACAAACCTTCATTACCCATTCGAACAAAACCATAATCTCCTTCGGTGTAGGTAGTGAAGAAATCAACTCGAGAAGTCACATGAAAAGAAGCACCGGAATCAATCACCCAATTGCTCTCTTGGCCCACAAAATTGATACAATCATCTTCACAAACGACCATGAGATCAGCATTGGTAGTAACTGCCGTTGTGTCTTCTTGCTTCTTGTCCACACTTTTGTCACGCCTTTTCTCCTTATTCTTGAGCTTTCGGCATTCCCGCTTCATGTGCCCTTTCTCATGGCAATAATAGCACTCAATGTCTTTCTTTGAAAAAGAACCATCTTTCGATTTGTCACGGCTTTGATCACGACCATGAGGAGTCTTACTCTTCCCCCTTGTTTTGCTTCGACCTCTCACAACGAATGCTTCCGAATGAGAGGAACCTGCTGATTTTCTTCTAGTTTCTTCATTCAACAGGCTACTAGTGACTTGGCCCATTGTGACAACTCCATCGGGCGCTGAATTACTGACGGTCACAACCAAAGTCTCCCAACTTTCGGGCAAAGAACTAAGTAGCATCAAAGCCTGCAACTCATCATCAAAAACAATTTTCATAGAAGCAAGTTGGTTAACAATACTCTTTATTTCATTCAGATGTTCCGGAATAGGGCTGCCCTCTTTATATTTTAAATTAACCAACTTACGAAACAGAAAGGCTTTATTTGTGGCTGATTTCCTATCATAAAGGCCCTCTAATTTTTTCCATAAATCATGTGCTGAAGTTTCAGTAGCAACATGATGAAACACACTGTCATCAATCCATTGACGGATAACACCAACGGCTTTTCGATTAAGCCTATTCCATTCATCATCTTTCATATCCTCGGGTTTGCCAGAATCACCCTCAATGGGTCCATATAAATCTTTACAAAATAATAGGTCCTCCATTTTAGTTTTCCAAGTTACCCAATTACTTCCATTGAAGCTAGACATGCGACCCACATTCCCCTCCATTGATTTACACAAATAAATAAATCCAAATAAACCGTAAGCTCTGATACCAGTTGTTAGGGAAAATCGATGTGATTCCCCACAAGTAAATCAATCAATGGGAATAAAAACTAATGCAGAAAAATTAAATCAAAAGCAACACAAGAATTTTTACGTGCTTCCCTCAATGTGAGGTACGTCCACGGGATCGAAATCCGATTCCACTATCAACCAAATAAGTTCCAAACGATTACAAACGAGACACTAATGGTCTCACAAAATCACCCTTAGGTGAATTCCAAATAATCACAAATAAACAAAGAGGAAAGACCTCACCAAATAGATGAACCAAAATCTTCTGAACCAGAGTTGAAGAAGACCCAAAATAACAATCCAAATCAACTTCACCAAAAACTACCGAAACCACGTCACCACCGAATCACAACCACAGAACCATGCTTAGAACCATGATCATGATGCTGCTGGATGCTACCTTTTTGGCAAAAATATCAAGAATGGCAGCCGTACTACCTCCTTTTAAAACAAACAATATATATATATATATATATATATCTATATATTGAATCTTGGGTTTTAAAAACAAGCCCTAATTGTTATCAAATTGGATTGGGTCTCCTCAAATATAATATATAAAAATATATTATACCTAAATCAAGTCAAATTGAAACTCTTTAACAAACCAATTGGGTCCCACACTCCAATAAGGAGGTATACCCAACACGAACTAATGAGATAAATATCAAACTTGAGTTAATCTGGGGAAGGGTTGGAGAAAGAGACAGGGGAGGGACATAAGAGAGGTGGGAAACCATCGCCGTCTCTCTTTCCACTTGTAGGAAATTCGAAAAAAAAAAAAAAAATTAGTTTTTAGCTTCCTTTTTTTTTATTTATGATATTTTTCTGGGAGTTTATTTATAATAAAACTTATTATATTAAATTTCAAATAAAATCCACGGACTTAACACCATTTCGAATCCGTGTAGTCAAGTCTATATAAAGGCCCTTGTAGTAAGGTCCATAGTGTGTGTTTTGTGTTAACAAGCGGGTAGTCTCTTTCAAACACTCTGTAAGTATTTTCCTCTAAAATATTTTTTGTGCATAAATTATGTATTAAACTTTACCTTATTTCTATGTGTGATCTTTATTTTTGTTATCATATTTTGTGTCATTACCATGTACTTGTTTGTTTAGTGCTTACATATCATTTCTTTCGTAACGAACAACTGTAAGTTCCTTAGTAATATATAAATATAAAAAATTTACACAAAATAACATGATAAATTTATATATATCCGTTTTAAATCAAACGATTCGGTAAAATAGTTTATGAATTTAAAAATATTATTATTACATGATGATGAGATTAATTATTTTTCTTTATCATTAATATAAAATTTATATTAAATTTTATTGTAAGATTTTAAATTCCCCATTAATTTTTTCAAAGTTAATGTGTGTCAGAGTATCTTTAATGATTTAACACTTAAATGATTAACTATTATTATCTTTAACAATGAGTATTATCAAAATATTATATTTTAGCAATGTTTCTCTAATAGTGCAAATATTATTTAGGAAAATTTATTTATAAATTTTATATGAGAAAATGTTGATTAATTTAGTTCTAAGAATTTTTTTATGAACCAATTAATTATTTTTAACCAATTAGTCCTTTTATATAATTCACACTAGAATGAGACCATTGGGTCCATAAGAATAAAGGGAGAACCAAATAATTCATAAGATCATTATTTGAGATTTATTAGTACTTCACTCACCCCGTTTTAATTGGGAAGTTACTTTTCTTATAAACCCAAAGATCTCATTCTAGTGTAAATTACATAAAATGTCAACCATAAACGCACGTGTATTATTGTTGAGGGGAAAAATGTAAATTTTCCCATAATGTGGAAATTACTAAACATAACCCTTCGAAAAAACTTCTTATTCGTAACACTCTAATGTAACATTCCAAAAACGTAATACTTCAATGTAACATACTAAAAAACTCCTTAGTGTACTTTTCTCAAATGTAATAACGTAACATTCCACAAAAATTTCATAGCGTATTTTTTCTAAACGTAATACTTTAATCAATGTAACACTAAAAAGCTTCTTAATGTACTTTTTCCAAACGTAATACTCCAATGTAATATACTAAAAAATTTCTTAGTGTATTTTTCTCAAATGTAACATTCCAATCAATGTAATACATAAAAATTTCTTAGTATACTTTTTCCAAACGTAACATTCCAATGCAACATACTAAAAAACTCCTTAATATATTTTTTGTCAAACGTAGCAATGTAACATTATAAAAAAACTCCTTAAAAAAATATTTTGATATTTTTAGATGAAGATAACACCTAAATTAATGAACCTTTTCGGTAATTTTATGTTTTTGCTACGTAGAAATGTATACAATTTGAAGAGTTCTTTGATGAGGGTGTAAAACATAATTAAATGAAATTTGGTTTAAAAAGTTAGAAGTAAAAATACATAATTAGAAATTTAAAGTATTTTTTTGTTGGATAATATGTAATTTAATTGAATTAATATTTTTTTTATGACAAATTAATGTTGTTTAAATTAGAAATTACATGTAGAAGAGAGGAGAAAAATAAAAATAAGTGAAGCAAAATAGAGATAAAAGATGAGGGGGTACTAAGTTAATCTCACATCTTTCTATTAACAGAGTTAAGGGTAAGGTGCTTCAATCTTAAACTATAAAGAGATCAAATGAATTTTGTCCAATAATAAATTTCTTTACTTCTATGTATGCATTCAATCGGACTGTTCCGCCTTGATTGAATCTCAGAGGCATTCTTATCATTTGGTAGATTCAAGTCCATGGCATTGTGAAACAATCTCTTTTTCCATTTGAAGTGTTGCATTAAATTAGTCCTAGTAAGTACCAAATGGGTGCATATAAAATATGATATAATATGATATGTATATATATATATATATATATGTATATATGAGTTCATGAACTTATCAATTAATAGCAATACTAATATTATACAACCAATGAATGAATAACACATGTATTTGTACGAATTTATACAATAATAACAGGCACGGATAAAGCAGAAGTGGGTCTCAGTATGAATACTGTACCCGAAGCTCAGAATAAGGAAGAGTGTGACCCTGATGTCAGCACGCTTGTAACGATTCACAATGAAACTGGGGCCACTATAACATATTTTACCAAACATGATTTTTCTGGGAAATTAGATAAACAGAGCACATATCCACCCAAAATAGAAAATGGCGAGTCCTATGTGTTTGAGCATAAGGGAACTAGTGGAGAGAATACTGGATCGTGTGGAGCTGTTGTGTATTCGGTCAAAAACAAGGATGGGAAAGCCGGTCATTGGATGCTGTCTTGGTCCAACCCAACCAATAAGGACAATAAGGTACATACCTCTCTTATCCTGGCTTGATTTCAGAATTTTTGAAAAATTAACAATCCGTTTTATTTTAAAATGACTTTTGAGTTTTGAATTATATTTTGAAAGATAAGTTGTTGAAATGAGTTTTGAAAATTAAAAATGTGCTTACTTATGAATTTTGAAAATAATTTTGAGTTGATTTGTAGTTTTTTTTTTTTAATTAATTGATGTGCAGAATGTGAGAAAATGAGAGAACAAAGAGAAAAAATAATTTATTAATAATAATAAAAAAAAGAGAAGGAAAGAAAAGAAAGAAAAAATAATTTTAAGTTGTGTTTTAAAAACATGTTAACCAAACATGTTTTTTTTTTTTTTTTAATCCAAATCATGATTTGAAAACAAAATCAAACACTACGTTAAGTTTTTTTTTATTTTTTTACGGTTTTTTATTTTTACTAATATTTTTTAATATGTGAAGTAAATTTTTTAATTTTTAGATATACCTAACATAAAGACATTTAAAACTATAATATTTGTGAAAATTTTTTTTAAAAAAATTTACCAAATATAAAAAATATAAAAATTCAGTCCATATTCATATTCTTGTGTATTTATTGATTTTTTACAAATATTTTACTTTTTAGGTACATCTAAATTAGATGCATCTAAAAAGTAAAAAATTTGCTTAAAATATTAAAAAAATTTACTCAAAAAAACACAAAAAATAAAAAACTCAATTTAAAAAAAAAATTGAGTTCAAAAATTAAAACCAAACAAGGTGATAACATTAGGATAATAATATTTTCTTTGTTTTATCATATTATGTGTCAAATATTGCATTGATTTCATGGGTCTCATCACTCATGTTTGTTATCAATGCGACATATGAGATGGTAAACAAAACATGGTAAGAAAAATATGATCATTATAAATTTCAAAAAGTGTATGAACATAACCATTTTATATATGTTTAAATATAACTTTTGAAAAAATAAAAAAAAAATCTTATTATACTTGTAGGTCTTTACTGAGATTATTGGACCGGGTCACTATACGCCAAACTCCAACGACCCTATTTGGGATCGTGTCCATGAAGACTTGAGCAAGTCTGGCACCACCAGTGTATCTGAATGGAATGGTTGCGAGTCATCTATGGCATCTATTCCTAGTAATGATATGAAAAACCGCGTAGATGTGGATGCAACAGTGACACTAGCCACAGCCAAGGCCTAAGAAGTTGCGATCTGCGACCCAGTCATACATGATGATATCTTTTGTAGTGTGTGGAGTATTAATGTCTTTCATATGGCAGTGTGTAATAAATAATTTTCCCTATGGGAAGCTTCCCCCTGTAAATTAGTAAGCATGTTATAATTATAAATAATGTTATCATCATGTGCTGAAATGACTGGTAACTAAATGTAATGTTTGTATCATATGAATTCAATAAAGAAGAGAAGGTTTCCCCTTCTCAGTTGTGTGCCAATCATGCAAATTTTCGAAAGATGTTTGTAAATTATTTATAATGTTCATATTTAAGATTAAATCAAACTAGTTGGTGTTCGTTAAATAAGAATGTTATTTCCGTATTATTGGTAGGGTAATATGTCACTGATTAACTACTATACAATTTCTTCATATTTTACTTTTTTCCATATATACATTCAATCTTTAAAAGGTATTTTTCGTCATAAATATGACATGTGCACTTTATATGCATATTTTTAATCTGTTTGGTTAACAAAATAGAAATACAAGGATTACATTGTCTCGATTTTTAGTTTGATAGGGGTACAATAAAAAATGATGATAGTTGAAAGGGATAAAACGTAATTTGCCAATAATAAAATGTTGAGAAAAAAAAAATACTAATATTACATATTTCATAACCGCTACCACGCATCTCATAACCATAACACTACACATTTCATAACCAAAATCACTGACTCATAATTGGATGTATGGTGCATTTAATGTAACCATAGCAAGACCGTATAGCATTCTAGTTAGTACCTCCTGCACTTCATCTATTCGATAGGGAATTGGCTCAACTTTGTGAGAATGGATACGAGAGCCATGTTAACTTTTTAATTAAAATAGTCAAAAAGTCAAAACACTTAATCATATTTCTCTATTTTTTTTTACACGTTTTTTTTATAAAATTAAAAAAATCAATTAAAAAAATTCAGTGTGTTTGGTTTAAGTTTTTTGAATTGAGTTTTTTTTTTTTTTTGATCAGCAAAGAAAAATTTCATTAAACAGTATGAAATTAAAAGTACAGGAAGATGAGATGCATCGAGAGAGATTCGAAAGTATAAAAATACCCCTACTACTGCTACTCGCATCCATACAACCAACCCCTAAGCCTCTCGATTTTTTAAATTAAAAGTTAAGAAGAACTTAACTAAGAAATTTAAATACATGAATCCCCACAAAAAAACCCACAAAAACACCCAAAACAAACTAAAGAAACAAAACAAGACCCACAACACAGCTGCTAAAACAAACTAAATAACGAGAACTAAACTAAAACAGCCAAGCAGCCCGAAGCCCTCCAACCAACGTCCAATCAGCAACCCACGTCTAATCTACCAAGACCCACGGCTTAGCTACAACTCCCCATGCCTCACGCCTCTGCTGCATCAACTGCTACAACTCCCCACGTCACAGCTACTACACCACCCCACGCCTCCCAACTCCCAATACCCACTCCGGCCGAGAAAACACCAGTTCCACCACCGGGAAGAAAACGTCAGCTCCACTGCTGCATCAACTCTACTGCCGCATGAAAACCTCACCTCCCCATGCCTCTGCTACATCAACTCCACTGCTTCATCAGGTCTTCACACCCAATACCCTCTGCCAAACTCCCAAAGCCCACACCATGCTGCTACTACTCCTCTCCCTAAAACAAATCCTAGCGGCTGAGGTCTAAAAATACCCCACGCCTCCCACTCCCAACGCCCACTCCGGCCGATAAAACACCAACGCCACCACCGGGAAGACTACACCTCCTCTGCTACATCAGGTCTCCTTCTAGCTCACCCAATACCCTCTGCGAAACTCCATAACCAACAGGTCTTCCAACTCACGCCGCGGATCCGCACACCCACCGAGCACTGACCACCCACTGGGACACTTCCATACAAATGGTAGAACTTCACCCCTCAAACTCTCACTCGAGGAGGAGCGCTCGAGTGACAACCGGACAGAACTGGACCGCCTACGATCCCCTTGTTACCGCCCAAAAAGCGCACCCCTCAAACTCCTACTCGCCAAAGAGCGCGCGAGTGAAATACCAGGACGCCCCTACTGAACCAGCTACTACGGCAAGGTGGAAACACATAAGTACAAACTGATGACAAAACCTGGATACACCAAACACTCTCCCGCAACAACGAAACACTCCTAGGTGGGTAGAAACGGGGGACTCAAGTTTATTGAAAAGAAAACTAACAAGACAAAGGAAAACACGAGCTAGGCCAGCCGACCGCCATAGCCAAAGGCGGCGGCCAACCGGCCCAAAAAAGAGGCCGGAGAAGGAGGTTTTTAGAGAAGGAAAAGAGAGGTTTTTAGAGAGAGAAAAGAGAGGTAAAGAGTTAAGAACTTGTGATGTGCAAGTACATGAATGTATAGGTTAAGGTACATGTATGGTTTATTTTGAATTGAGTTTTTTGAAAACCCAGTTTTTTGATTTTTGTATTTTTTTGTTTTTAGTGAATATTTTTAAAATTTTAAACATTTTGTTTTACTTTTTTAGATGCACCTTACTTAGATGTATCTAAAAAATAAAAAATTTGTGAAAAATATTTTAAAATTTTAATAAATACATAAAAATACAAAAAATGTACTGAATTCTCGTATTTTTTTTTTTATATTTTTGGTATTTAGTGAATTTTTAAAAGGTTTTTTCACAAATTTTATACTTTTTAGGTATATTTATGTTAGGTATGTCTAAAAAGTAAAAAAAATTGCTTAAAATATTAAAAAAATTCAGTAAAAACAAAAAAACACGGAAAACAAGAAAGTAGAATTTTCTGAAAAGTATTTTTAAAAAAACACAACCAAGCAAGCTTTTCCAAATGAACTCCAATTGTAACTGAATGAACTTGTCTTGGACTCCAATTGTAACTGAATGAACTTGTCTTGGAAATTAAATGACATCAAATGAAGTAAATGCTGAAGGTGAAATTTTAGAAATGAATAAGGGATAAAAAGAGGACTTTCATTATGTAATTAAACTTTGGTTAATTAGTTTTCTCTTATTTATTTACTTAAATTTGGAGACATGACATTTTGGACAATTTTTTTTTCTAGTAGTAAAAAAATAAAAAAATAAACATTCCTGCTACTTTATATCACACACCTAATTATTATCATTATTATTATTTGCGTTGATTTGTTATTTCGGCTTTTAGCTGTGGAGTGAAGAGGGGGTGTTACCAAACCACATCTAAATATAAGAATTCCCCTCATTTCTATAAAAGGACTTGTTAGTAATGGGCGCCCATGTGGCATGACCATTAAATTTGATTTTGAATCCTTATCCAAATAGGTTTTGATTTTGAAATCAAACCTATTTAGGATAACCACTCTTGAAACAGACGTTATCAGTTTGAACTGATATAGATAGATATAATATATATTAGATATTATCTGTATCTTAACTGATATGGATAGATATTATAATATATTAAATATTTGTTATATGGTTATGGGTAATCCAAAAAAAACAACGTTGAGTCTGTTTTCTATGACTCTCTCCCAAGAAACAACGATCAAGTCAGTTGCACTGTGGTTTGTGTGGGTGATATTCACCATTGTAATATCACCCCACTGCTGGGATTGATTGATCTGATTCTGGAAGCACGTGATTTATCCACGAGGTTCTATCATCAAAAGGTATGATCTGATGATTTTATTCCGCTGCATGTTTTGTGTTTTGATTTACATTGGTATCAGAGCCATTGATGGATATTTTCGTGTTTCTATTTTTACATGTGTATATATACATGTATATGCATGAATATTAATGGAGGAGGAAGATGAAGTGCACGGTTTTCTTTTTTGCATTTTAACTCCATTTAGATTGAGAGATTGATATACCTCAATTTTATGTTGCTTAAATGTTATTTTTAATGCCATAAATACTTTTATTGCGAAAAATGGAGTCCGACAGTACAAAAATCGGACCGGAAAACACCCGGGAAGGCGGCGCGTGTGATTCACGCGCTGTATGACGCCGAGCAGCAGCGCCACGCGCCACCACGCGCTTCCACGCGTCACCACGCGCTGAGCGCGTTAGGCACGCGCCCCCACGCGCCACACGCGCGATCTGTCCCTTCCCTTCCACACGCGCGCGTTAGCCGCGCCGCTTCCAGCCGCGCCACGTGTGCGACACACGCGCACCATGCGCCGCGCCGCGTTGACTCGCGCCGAGTTGCGCTGAACGGCGCCGAGCCGAGCCGAGCCGTTTTTCCGCGCTGGCTTGGCTCTAAGGCTCTGTTTGTTTGTTTTTTAATTCTGAATTGCGTTAATTGGCCATAATTTATTCGTTATAGCTTTGTTTTAAGCATGGTTGGTACCGTTAGACTCAAAATTAATTTTTCTACATTCTGTAAAATTTTGAAAATTTTACGAAAATAAAAAATATTTTTTCTGTGTTAATAATTCATTTTTTATGCTTTAAAATGATGCTGGTATTGCATAAATAATTTTCTGGGGTTGAAATTTTTATTGTGGACTTCTGAAATGTTTTAATATCTACTGGTAATATTGTCTCATTTTATCTGTTTCTGGATTTTTTATTTCTAATTTTATGTGTGTTTATTAGTTATTTAAAATTCCAGAATATTTCAGAAAAATTCCAGAAAATTTCAAAATGATGTACACTTTAATTATGGCATAATTTGAATATTGAATACAGCATATTTTTTTTTGGATTTGTAATATGTTGAAATTAGAAGAGCATGATTATTTATTTATTTATTAGAATTCCATTATTAAATAAATATAGCATGAGTTATTTGTAGATTTACATTAAAATGCTATTGTATGGAATTTATCATGCTTTGTATATGCCATAGTCAGTGGGAGGTTATTCGGTTGAGAGAAATCTTTGTAGATTAACTCCCGAAAACCAATATTTTGCGCATAAATTAAACTAAATTTTGGATAATTGTCACTTGTGGCGCAAGAGATGATTACGAGCATAGCGGATTTTCGATCTTGCGACTTGTGTAATATTGTCACTATTTAATTTAGATTTTTGCGGCAAAATTATATTATGCTAATCAAATTAATCCCAATGCGAATCTCTCTCTAAATTGATTTAGCTTATGGAAGTTAATTTGGTTGACCTAGACTTAGTAGAGATGTTCAAATGTGAACAAACTAATCCCATTCTTTAGATGAGCAAAAGTCTTGGAGACTTTAGGTCAAACCTTAATTGAGCCAAAGTAAGGAAACATGACTCAAAGTCGTCGTGGTTTTGTTGCCTTGTTTGGCACAATAAAAACTAATGTGTGCGCTATAGTTAGCGGCACGCTACATAGTTTTGGTTGGCGAATTTTGGAGTTATGAAATTAGTAAGCCCTCAATAGATCTGTATATGATCTTGACTAATGAGCTGCGGGGATTGACTTTGTAATTTGACTTGTAAATAATGTTACATCATTGGATGAAGTAACATTCAAGAGTCACGTCATTCGAGAAATGCGAGCTTAAATAAATTAGTCATTAAGTGTAAGACGAGTAGCCAGTACGAGCAGTGTTTTGCTCTCTACCCAATTATTGGGAGTGGATTGAGCGAAATTTCATGCACTATAATAGTGTGCGTTGAAATATCACGTGAAGTTAAAAGATTAGCGCTTAGAAGCTGCAAAATCTATTAACACTGAGTGAAAAGATTAGCGCTTAGTGGCTGCAAAATCTATTAGCATTGCCAACTTGTCTAAGTCTGGACACTTACTGTTTCCACACTTGAGTGTGAAACATGGATGAGGTGCTTCTTTGTGTGATTCCTTTACTAGGCTAACGTTTTGAATAACATTTACCACTAAGCGCAAACGTTGCAGCATAGTAATGAAAAGGTTAAGGCTGACAAGGTTGTTATGACTCTAAGAATTTAACGCATCGCTTGTAAGAGCATTGTGTTGAATTAGACTCTTTAGCCTAATTCGCGCTTAAGTTACTTCAGGAGCTATCATAGTTGATAGCTTATTCTCTCCTTCTTGTGGATAGTAGAATTAATTGCAAGTAACTATGAAGCGAGAAATAGAGATGGCAACAGGAGTATCGTCATCTTTCAACTAGATGTATTAAAGTGTATGGAGAATAAAATTGACTTGAAGGTGCAGGGGATTAGCACTTACTAGTTAAATTTGCGACTTAGGCGCAGTTGATATCTCCATGACATCCTTTTTATGATCTAGTGAATATGACTTAGTCGTGAGTCATTACCTAGTTGGGCCTAAACCTTTTAAACTTATCTTCGAGAACTCACACATTAAGATGATTGGAATTAGTTTATGACATTGGTCATGAACCAGTGGCTTATTATACTTAATCACATTAATGAGATGATGACACGATGGTTTGAGTAGGCCTTCTCGGGCCCACTCGCTTATGACATCCTGCTCTCATGTGAATGTGTAACTTTGTTCGCAATGGGTGCGCACAAGTAAGTAGGAAAGCCGCAGAAGGTCATTTGTTTTGGCGCATTTAGTCCACTATGATATTTTGTGACTAGATATGTGTGAGGGTACAATAGCTAAGCCTCAATCTCGACACATTTATAGATTACGATACGCATCTGAGTCAAGACTATTTGATCTCCCATAAGTCAAAAGTTTTGAGATGATTTTTGACATTGCACATATGAGGTCGAGATCAATTAGATAAGAGTTTTTTGTGCTTTTAGTTTTGACCAAGGTGGCGAGTATCTATTTGAGTTATTTTTTCAGAAAAACTTTGTGAAGAGAGATGGATGCTTAGAACATTGATTATTTCTAGTACTCAACAACACACTGGTGTAGTAGAGATAAGGAATTAAATATTGTTAATGTTAGGTAGATAATGGCGCAAAATGTTTCCCAATTGGGAATTGCACTAGTTTGTTGCCTATATCCCTAACTAAGTGCCCTCCATATCAGTTTTTACACTCCATTTTGAGTAATGGGTTAGCAGAGAGCCATCTATGGGCGATCTGTAACCATTAAGCAGCTTATCTTTATTCTACTTCTCATAAGATTGCGAAGTTAAGACCTAGGGTTCTATAGCGCATTATTGTATGCTGTCTTGTAAACACAAAGGGTCGTGTGGCGCATTATTGTATGCGGTCATGCAAACCCTCCGGGTCATGTGCATATAGGTAAGCAGCTTTGTGGTAGTGTAACTAAGTCACATAAAGTTTTATTAGTAAAGGTGACGTGAATAGAGTTTTCGGAACTCTATAAGATGGAGAATTCCAAGCATAGCGCTCTATGTAGCCTAGTTGAGAATGGAAAGAAATTTTCAATATCCTAGGGACAGTGGGAGCGATGTGCCTACTAATGGATTACTCCATTAGAATAGAATACTCTACATTCTTAGTTGCGTGGTAGCAAATGTGAAAATTTTCCACGTCATCACTGGGTGATTGAGAGGGAAACATTCATGATTGCTCCGCAAGATGATAAAGAGCCTAGGATAATGCTTAAGGCTCTAGTCCCCTATTTTTAGAAAGTGGATCCATGTTGCGCAGTTTAAGACAAAGTCTTTGAGGATTAACCATTTTTTATAATTGGTTGACTTTCCATTATGACGCAAAACTGTTATAAAGTTATGCGTAATTTGGATAGTCATTGTTGAGACATAAGGCTCGCTAGATACCGAATGGTCGCACCATTGAGGAAAGTGTAGACCATGAGAAGACTTCCTCCTGGGGAGTGAGGTTATTTTGACTTAGGCTATGATTGACATAAGTTCGGAACATTGATTTGTGGACATTGTGACCCAACATTCTCGTTAGAGAATTGGATAAGTAGATCCGTAGGGATTTACCTTCTGCTTTTATGGTGAAAAGTTAGGAGCGCAAAAAAGGTTGCTAGCTCTAATAAATCTTTTACAGCCTAAAACAGTTATCCAAATAGTGGTTCTTAGATTTCGTCAAGCCATGACAGGCCAACGATGATCGATGAAGACCACTGAGGCATGATCAATGGTCCAAAAGAAGTTTTTTCCTTACTTAGTCATTATGAGCCAGGAATTTATAAGGTTGTCGCCACCTAGGGTGGGCAGTCCTCCATTTTAGATATGATGGACATGGGTGATGTAATTCATATGCTCGGATGTACGATCCTTAGGGATTGCTTTGGGAGAATTCATGTTTTGTCTTTGATGACTTACATAAGGAATATCCTAGAACGATTCTAGATGCAAAATTGCAAACCCATTGACTTACCTATCGGTAAAAGCCAGAGCCTTAGCTATTGAGTGAATCCTCAGATTGTCTTTGGGAGAAACAGATGACCTATATTCCTTGATCTTTTCTTTGTTGTGGGAGCCTAAAGTACGCTATGTGGGCGTATTCGGCATGATAAGTGTTATCTTTGATAAATGGTTAACTGAGTTGTTCAGACATTGACCTTGCTCATTAGACTGTGGATAAAATGCTTTATTAGAAGCATATTAATTTGCTCCTTGTAAAAATTCAATGCGCTAGTTGGGCGCATCTGCGCTAGTTGGGCGCATTAAGAATGAACGCAAATTGGTCACCAAAAATATCTTTAGAGAGGTTATTGCGCAAGAGGTAGTGATCTTAAATCATTTCATGTGAGGCGCACATGGTGGATTCCGTTGTATATACTTATCGCAAGAGGTGCTGATAAGGCTTATGTTTGGAATCTATAATTGCGCAAGCTGTGGTCAATTTTTTTTAAAAATCGATCACTTATTTTGAGATGATGGGATGTTGACACTATTACGGTTTGTGTCATAATGATTAGCAAATGATGATGTCAGCAGGCAAGATTGGCTCACTCACACGAGCAATCGCCCTTGACGCTTGGGAGCGAGCAAGGATGAGACTGGTGGTTTATTTTTATTCGGAGCCAAGAGAGGCTTAAATCATCCACTATGTATGTCGCCTTGGTTATAACCAAGATGAGGTCATGTTAAGGACCAAACATGGATGTTAGTACCCACTTTCCATGTTGTGCCTGTTATGAATAGCCAGATGCGAGATCTCATTTGGCGCCTAGAAGGCGAGCAAATAGAGAATTCGGGTTAAGCGCTAGAAAGCGACTAGACTAATATCTGTACGGTGTATCGAGTATGACGTCACTCTTTATGGAAGAGTTACTCCACCGTAGCATGTATTCATACTATATGTGCTTGGCGACCGAGTAATGAGGTGAGAGAATGGATCCCTGCTTCCTCACCGTGTGAGTCTTACGTGTCATTATTGATATGACTTTCATTTATGTACCCTTTTGTGACTTTTGACTATGTCATAAGGTAAGGGGTTGATGTTCTGCTACTTTGGTATGTTGCCTGCGGTCATGCATGATTCGGCCTTAAGGGACATCACTGGGAAAGCGGTCAATCCTAAACTAAATGACATGAGTGCAAAGGGAAGATCATCTAGTATTACACCACTGTCGTATATTCACTGCCGGCAACTCACATCGCTCTGTATGAGAGGCGAATTGAGTGTGAATATATTGCAAGAATTGAGGGGGTCAAACATGCTCTTTTTGAGGGATTAGAGATGTTTTTTGGACCGGTGTAATTAGATGGGTCTGGGGTATATGAGACACTATTTCTTTTCTTTTTGGGTTGATGTCTCTATGCTGGCTCATTTTGAGTTTCTAGTATAGAGCTCCCACATGCAGGTGTTCTCAGCAGTCGCACGGTGCAGTGGCTAGTATGAGATTGTTCATTTTTGGGGAGATTGAGATAGAGATGTGGCAGTGTCATGCCAACTCATGTGCGAGTGGGAGATGTTAGTAATGGGCGCCCATGTGGCATGACCATTAAATTTGATTTTGAATCCTTATCCAAATAGGTTTTGATTTTGAAATCAAACCTATTTAGGATAACCACTCTTGAAACAGACGTTATCAGTTTGAACTGATATAGATAGATATAATATATATTAGATATTATCTGTATCTTAACTGATATGGATAGATATTATAATATATTAAATATTTGTTATATGGTTATGGGTAATCCAAAAAAAACAACGTTGAGTCTGTTTTCTATGACTCTCTCCCAAGAAACAATGATCAAGTCAGTTGCACTGTGGTTTGTGTGGGTGATATTCACCATTGTAATATCACCCCACTGCTGGGATTGATTGATCTGATTCTGGAAGCACGTGATTTATCCACGAGGTTCTATCATCAAAAGGTATGATCTGATGATTTTATTCCGCTGCATGTTTTGTGTTTTGATTTACAGGACTTTATTATAAACGAACAGTTAAACTTACAAAGTAGTCATCATCGATGTGTGCAAACATTTCATGCTCAAAAAGAATACCTCTACCCCATGGTTTTAAAAACCAACCGGACCGGCCGGTTCAACCGGTTGAACCGGTGACCGGATGGGGTTCCGGTCCGGTCGACCCTCTTAAACCGGCCATTTGAAAAAACCAGCCTATTTTTTGAAAACCGGTGAACCCACCGGTTAAACCGGTGAACCGGTCGACCCGGCCACGGGTTGATTGAACCGGTCCGGCCTCTTTTTTTTTTTTTTTTCTTGTGTTTTTATTTTCTTTCTTTTCTTTCTTTCTTATTTTATATATATATATATATATATATATTATATTATATATATAATAAAAATTTAATTGGAAACTCTCTTTTAAGGGTCTCCTCTTGTGAGGAATCC
This sequence comes from Camellia sinensis, assembly GCF_055761805.1. Taxonomy (NCBI): domain Eukaryota; kingdom Viridiplantae; phylum Streptophyta; class Magnoliopsida; order Ericales; family Theaceae; genus Camellia; species Camellia sinensis. The sequence continues at coordinate 109,553,692 of NC_138962.1, forward strand.
CATTGAGAGCTTGAAATTATTGTGAAAGCTTCTATCTATTTATAAGATAAAAATTCTTCCAAAAAACTCAAGAAATCTATGTGGGATTCAATCAAATTCATTGGAGGGAAACTTAAAATTTGATATCCCTCCAAAAATTTTGCTCTTCTTTCAATCAAAGTGTTTGAATTAAAATCATATGGAAGAAATATTAAATATTTAAATTCTTCTTCCAAAATGAAAATTAATAATATTTTTAAATATATTTTTATATTTTTTAATAAAAAAAGTATTAAGAGAAATATTTAAGATTATTAAAATTTTTAATTTATAATTTTATTACTTATATTTTTATTTAAATATAATTTTAATATATTTATGACGTCACGGTTCGATTCCGGTTCAACCCAACGGTTGAACCGGTGACCCGTCCACCCGATCATTTTTCCGGTTCATTCACCGGTCTGGCTGTTCCCTCCAAGTTGACATTTTTGTGTTCAACGGCCCTTGAAGGTTTTTGGTGGTGGAGTGTCTTATAGCCATTTCGAACTAATGTATATTCTGCAAGGTAAGTTACTAGATGGTGGGTAATTCTCAATTCATTCTCTATTCTGCTCCTACCTTTCAGGATATTTTTAGTTTTCATTCACATGTTTTCTACCCTTCACATTTGGGGAAGTTCACTTTTTCTGACAGTGTGGCTTCAGAGTAAGAAGAGAAACAAGTTTTTGGTGAATATTTTCAAATTTTTTATGTTGTTCCATGTAAAGTTGTATTGAATATGGACATGATGATATTAACCTCTTGTTTTCCTGGGAATTATTTTAACCATGGCCTCAATTGGTATGAAGTGCTTTAAGAATAGCTCTGTGACTACCCAAAGGAGATTGGGTTAATGGCTTTTGCCTTAAAGCTTTTGCTACTTAAGCAGTTTAAGAATAGCACCGCTGACTTTGAGACTGTTAGGGATATCAAAGAGAACCTTTGCTACTTAAGGTGAAGAAATAACATTATAGTTTGGTATGCTTTTTTGGGATTTGTTTCATTACAATTCATTAGATTTGTTTTCCTGCAGTTATGATTACAATAGGGAATATCAATTGGGACTTGAGACTACCATCCTTGTTAAGAATTATACTATAAGTTTATTCTCTTATCTATCTGTGTAATTATATAGAATCTTCTAGGAATTGTTCAACTTACTTTCCTTTTGGGCATGGTGTGACTGTGATTGTGACATATAAAATATCCCAAGCTGGGAGCTTTAAAGCAATTAATAGCAATGGTTGCTTTTTTTTTTTTTTAAATTATCTCATAGTAGTTTCATATATGGTGCCTTCATGCGGAATATTTTAAAAGTAGTTGAAAATATGTACTTATGTGTACTTACTATTTAACTCATGGATTTTTGTCTCATATTTCTCTTTGGTTTCTTCATTTTGTAGGACATTAACGCACAGTTTATATATATATATATATGTATGACATAGGTTATACTTTTCCGTATTAAAATTTGTACGTATTTTTTGTTAATTTATTAAGAAAAGTTGATTTAATTAATTGCCAGATGGAAGGGTCATCAGTAACTTCAATGAGCATTGAAAGAGCTCTCTCTCTCTCTCTCTCAATATTAATGGTTGGAATTGTTGCTAATATATCTTTTGGTACTTGCTTAGAATTCTATAAATGATAAACAACTAGAAATTTCAGCGATGTTAGCTATCTCACTGAACTTTCCTGTCATTTTATTTGTGTTTCTTCTTTTCAACACTGAAGAAGCTATGGGATTGTTATTCAATGTGTACACAATTCAAGCGTGGTTGAGAGTATCTACTAGCCTACTAGTAATATCGTTGTTTGATTTACCTTGCAGTGTGAGTTTAGATCTGCCAAGTGAATTACTAGTTTAGTATTATGGATGAAAAATCAATTAGATTGTTTGGGGCATTTTTTAAACAGAGGATTACTGGTCGTTATATGCCGTTGCTGGTGGAATTGGGACGGTTATTGGGTGGGCCTGGTTGTTATTGCTTGGTTCACGTGCAAATCAAATGATGAAATTTGCGGTTCATATATTGACTACTTATCTCGCTGTGATTAGTGTGTTCTGTTTTGGGGGCGAACAATTCTTCTGGGGTGTTGCTTTTGCTGTTGGAGCTGCATTGCAGTTGTTGTATATCATATACTTTATAGACAGGTAAAAGTTTGAGTTTGTACAGCTTCATTTTATCTGATTATGTTTTTTGGTGCTTTGGCTCTAGTTAGAGTGATTACCTCATGTGGGATATGTCACCAGTATCACAACTTTATAGTTTTTAGATGTATGCAAATTAGTAGGAAAGACATAATTCAATTGGTATATATGGACCAAATCATGATGTTATACTGTTCATTATTAGAACAATGACTTTTGAATATTAAGACATTAATTTTGTGTGACTACTGACTGGACCTGGGTTTTTTTTCATTCACTTGCTCTTTAGTAATGATGAAGCATTTTGCCATATGATTGGTACAAATAAAATTCCTAATATAACACTTCAGCAGTGAGTCCAGCTCTAAACATGTTGGAAACATATTATGTTAGTATAGATTAGTACTTTAAATTCTTAGTTTAAATAGCTTGGTCTTTTGTATTTCTTCTGAATCACTTGAATTAGTTCTAGTTCCTGCATGAGGATTCATACTCATCAAAGATAAATAATTGCACAATAGTTAATGTTTAGAACATTCTCTTATTAGTTTGGGATGACTCTTTCAAATTAAATGCGTCATTGTTAGTAGTTGCTTATGAAAATCTTGCAAATGTATTGGGCTATGATTTAATTTGTAAGAAAAATGTTAGTTTGCATTAAATAAAACTCTCTTCTCTCTCATGATAAAGATCTGGAATAACCTTTAATCAACTGTTTCCATTGTTCCCTAACTGTATATTTTTCTGTAGGCTTCCATTTACCATGTGGGTTTTGCAAGGAGCTGTTAAGATGGTGTGGAGTCTTCTCGGGGTTATGAGAGTAGCATGCACATTCATGTTAGTCATGCTTTTATGGCTAGCATTATGGTCTTTCGGTGCAGCTGGTGTTGTGGCTTCAAGCATGGGTGATGGTGGACGTTGGTGGCTTCTTGTGGTGAGCTGGCAAGTTTTTAGCTATTCGTGCTATTTGTTATTGTCAGGGTTTAGTTAGAACAAGGTATTATCATTGTATGTTTCTTCCACTGAGACCAAGAAGTGTTGTTATTTATATGCAGGTATTCTTTGTAAGTTTATTTTGGATGAGTGTAGTTCTCTGTAATACTGTTCATGTTATTGTGTCTGGGATGGTGTTTCTTGTTCTTCTCCATGGTGGTCAAGAAGCGGCATCAATGCCTTCCAAGCCACTGATGAAGTCTCTGTGGTATGCCATGACTACTTTTGGTAGCATTTGCTAGGGATCACTCTTTACAGCTGCTATCTGGACATTGCGGTGGAAAGTAGTCAAATACTGCTTTGAATTAAGTTTACAGAAATATTATTTGCACAAGTGGATAGCATTCATAGATATTATCAAGCGTGCATGGGTATGACTGATTATGCAGTTTGATTGAATTCTTTCAGATTAGGGTATTCAGATCAAAGATTGGCAACAATGTGTGTTTGCTGTGCTGTGTTGATTTTCCTGTTTTATCTTGTGGAGACTCTGGTTCGTTTTTTCAACAAGTATGCCTATGTCCAAGTAATTCCATTATCCTTTTATTGGTAATTCTACTATCCTGTTTCATCTTGTGGCTGGTTTGAATTCTCTCTTGTCTTTGAATTTTTGTAATCACGTAGATCGTGATCTTTGTGTTTACTATAACCTCTTAATAGATCAATGTCTTTTGTGTATTTTACAGGTTGAGAGCTCTGTTTCTGCTCCTACGGATGGACAAAACACCCGTGGTCTAACAATGGCCCAAGCACCCTCCAATATGGTCGGGCATCTATCCCATTTTCACACCAAACTATGAGGTAACTATCGTCTATCATTTTGTCTATCTCACAGATGACTGAGTGACCAATATTTCTACCTTCTAAAACCACAGAGAAATGCAATCTTTCTAATATAACAACAAAATCTATATGATAAAGGACAGTAAGCAAGCATTCCACAGCAAAAGTCAGAGTCCTTGTTTTAACAAAATGATAAATAGTAGATGAACAACTTAAATCATATAGTAGCCTTCTAAGAAACCTTCTGATTGATTAGAACTTCAGTTCATGCTTTTGTTCTTAGACCTTCTCATTTGGATTTCTAAGAAAATGGTTTTGATCATCATCTTTGGTTTGCCAGGAAGACCATTAGGGAAGGCCACTGAAGCCCTTCCTTTGCCAGCATTCTCAAACTGGGCATGGCAAATGCAAAGCCATAACGTGGTGTTGAAGTCAACTGTGGTTGATATCTTCATAGAGTTTTAATTCATATAATGACCTATGTTGAACTAATTTGATCCTATTTTGAGTTTTAACTCATATAATAAACCATGTTGAAGTGACTTTGGATATTTTGTGTTTTAATTTTTGTAAAATTTTATTTTCTATATACTCTTTGTGGTTTGGGAGGAAAATGCCTTTGGTGTGTGGATTTTAAATTTTTATTTTATTTTATTTTATTTGATTGGATGACAAATTTAATTTTTGGGCATTATAAGCTATGAAATTAAATGGTTACAAAATATTTTCTAAATTGACTTTTAGCGACGAAAATGTGTGGTAGAGAAAGTTATTTGTCTTTTGGTGACCAAATATAGTTGTCGTTAAAAATGTCATTATTTTGTTTTTCGCAACCAAATCGGGATATTTTGTGACGAAGTATTAGCGACTAAATGTTTAGTCTTGTAAAATCAAACATTTTGTGACAATATAAAATTAGTCGCTATTTGTTATTTTTAGCGACATTTTCAAAAATTGGTCGCTAAAGACTTTTCTAGACGCACTTTTAGTGACTTTTTTAGTGACAAATTTAATTTTGTCACAAAAACTATTTAGAGACCAAAATAATGGTTTTAGGGACCAAAATAATTGGTCGCCAAAAGTCTTATATGTTGTAGTGTTTATCTACACTTGATTAGAAAGAATTCATTCACTGAAACCTAATTGAACACAAATCCTCTCCCTATGTGTTAAAACCTATCACCTACCATCAAACCTACCATCACCTACTCCACCTACTATACCTACCATTTCACCTACTCCCCTTCACCTACTTCACCTACTACCTTCTTCTCTTCTATATATATGATCATTGTAAACATAACAATACATATCAATCAATAATATACATCTCAATTTATTTTACATGGTATCAGAGCAGGTTTAGAACCTAATATTTTTGCTTCCCCGGCGGGCGGCAACCTCACCTTAGCCGTCCGCCGAACCTCAACCTAGTCCGCTCGACTTTTCTACACATACCTTGAAATTTCCCTTCTTCAACCTGCTAAGTGCACTACTGTTCAGTCGCCGGAGACCACCACCGCTTGCACGTCGATGTCCCTTTTTCAAATTCGACTACAATTCAGCCTCTCTCAATGATGACTCTGATTTTTGAGCGCTCCACTAGTTCATAAGCACTTCGAATCTGCAATGTGCTCTGAATATATTCCTCCTGGAATCATCTGCAGAAAAGGCCTACCACGAGCAACTCTCGGTTGCAGAGATCACCAACCGTGCTTTCGAACCGTCTTCTATGATGGTGAAATGCGATCCTCGCCATGGGAAGTACATGGCTGTTCCAAACAGATTCATCTCATCTCTCTCTCTCATCTTTTCACTTTCACACCCACTACTTTTTTTTTTTTTTTACTCAACCCCCTCCCTCACTTTCTTCAAACCCATCACTCGCATCACATGGGCTTGTTAGTTTGACGGCTTCGTACTTGGGGAAGGGTAATACACGTGGGTGGTTTATCAGCCCACTGTTTTTTGTAGGGATGACAATGGATAACCTACCCTGTGGGTATCCATAGAGACCCAACCCAAATACATGGGTTTTCCCCTATTTTTCTTATCCATTGGGTAGGGTAAGTGATATTCTTTAAATATCCACAGGGGATGGGTTGGGAATGGGTACCTACTAATTTCCCCATATGTTTTTTTTTTTTTTTTTTTTTTTTTTTTTTTTTTTTTTTTTTTTTTTTAAGATTCACAACCAAAACTAAATATACATTCAATCTTTTTTCTTTTTTTTATTTATTTATTTTTTCAGGTTCACAACCATTTTTTTTTTTTTTTTTAAAGATCCACAACCAAAGCTAAATATACCTCCAATCTTTTTTTTTTTATTTTTTATTTTTAAGGTTCACAACCATTTTTTTTTAATTTTTAAGATTCACAACCAAAGCTAAATATACATTTAATCTTTTTTTTTTTAAAAAAAATTTTTAGATTCACAACCAAAGCTAAATATACATTTAATTTTTTTTTTTTTTTTTTTTTTTAAGGTTCACAATCATTTTTTTTTTTTTTAAGATTCACAACTAAAGCTAAATATATATTCAATCTTATTTTATTTTATTTGACTCAACAATAAAATCAAATACACATTAATTAACATTTTCACATTATTCTTGTCAAATTTTATGCATATCTAGAATTTTTTAAATTTATTTAAAAAAATTAAGGACATTGTCTAGTGTAGGTTTCGGTTTGCTTTTCTATGTTATTTTATTTTGTTGTGTATTGTAATTTTCAGAATGGTTTGCTTGTTCTAAAATTTCAATTAACGAGTATGAATCTATGTGTTTTATGTTATCACACAATTTATACAACACACACACATATATATATATATATATATGAATGTATTTGAAAATAAGAAAATTGTAGAGAATCAAAACAAGCATGAGTCGTGATTGGTTATAAATGATGGGTACAAAGATTTATTTGTTAGAAAAATAAAAAGGGGATACAAAGTCTTACTAAATAATTTTTTTTTAAATTAAAAGAATTTTTCTTAATTATGAACAGATTTAACTGAAATCAGCTTGTTTCCCAATGTTATGCTTCATTTATTTAGATAGAAAATATTTTTTAATGAAAAATATTTTTTATGTTTTCTATAAAAAAAAATTAAAAATATATAAATAAAAAGAATTTTTTCAATGTTATGCTTCCACATTTTTTTTTTCAATTACTAAAACTTATTTGATTGTCTCAAAATTATATATTTGATTATTATAAAACAAACTTTTTAATTAATTAATTAATGTGTATTTGATTTTGTTGTTGAACCAAATAAAATAAAACAAGATTGAATGTATATTTAGCTTTTGTTGTGAACCTTAAAAAAATAAAAAATAAATAAATAAAATAAGTTGTTAAAATTAAATATATTAAAAAAGAAAGAAAAAAGATTGAAGGTATATTTAGCTAAAACATTTATAAAAAAAAAAGAAAAAAAAGAAGGTTGTTAACATTAAATATATTAAAAAAGAAAGAAAAAAGATTGAAGGTATATTTAACTTTAGTTGTGAACCTTTAAAAAAAAAAAAAAAAAAAAAAAAAAAAAGTGGTTGTTAACATTAAATATAAAAAATAAAAATGGGGATTAAAGTGGGTTGGGGAAAATCCATACCCATTAAAAAATGGGGAGTGTGGTACCCATGGGGAATGAGGAATGAGGAATGGAGAAAATTTATTATAGGGGAATGGGGATGGGGAACTAATATCCACCCTATTGCCATTCTTAGTTTTTTGGTAGCATGCTTGGGATGATGAGCTACAGGTTGTCACTTTATATATATATATATAAATAGTTTAGGTGATTATTTATATATATATATTTGGTAGTGGTCCATTGAGTCGGTAACCGTGCCAGATATTGTGGGCTGAAATTTCATTCACATGATACAAGTGGGGGCTTCCTTTTGTCAAGCTTCACGTGGGTTTGGAGTTTTCTTTTTAGTTATTTTCAATCCTTTTTGTATAATTGTTCATATATTTTTTCCAGTTCTATCTATTATTTTTATGGTAGACGGGACCTTGGAATATAACAACAAAAAAACAAATGATATATGGATAATTTTGATTTTATTTTTTAAATAAAAAAAAAAAAACAAATAACTAAAAATAAAAACCACATATACCGAATACATTTATTCTTCTTATTTCTTTCTTTATTTTTCTTTCACATCATTTTTCATCTTTTTCAAATTCCATTCATACCATATAGCTTTGCACACCAAACCATCTTTTATTCCTCTCAGGGATCAACCCCGATCACAATTTTCCACACACATAAAAAAAAAAAAAAAAAAAACCACCCAAAACACAACACCCAAAGCTTTGTTTTCTTTTCTGCAGCCGGCCAACCACCGACCTCACTTCTTCGCCTATTCCGCCGGTCTCTTCTTCTTGCCTCCTTCCTGGACGGCCCTTGCCGGTGTTGTCTCCGTGCTTCCTACTCCACCAAGCACGTTCACTCCCCCCTGCTCCTCCACTGCAGCATATGGCGGCCCTCCAAATCGGAACATCACGGTGGCCTTCCGCTTCAGCTCCTTGTTTTCCGCCTTTAGCACACTTATCTCTGCTCGCGCATCCTTATACATGCGTTGGAGCAGAGCCAGCTGGGAGTTTAACTGCTGCACCTCATTTGTCTTACTCTGCAGCCGGTTCGACAAGTTTGTAACCGCAGTCATGGTCTCCACACATGACTTCAAAGTATACTGATTGGCCTCCACATCCGACTGCACTGCCATTCTTTGCTCCACCGACCGCATCGGAAAGTTCAACGGAGCAAACTCCGGGGCGCTTGGTTGAGGTTCCAGTGCCACCGCACCAGTTCTCTCTCTTGTTGACTCGTTGAGGTCGGGAAAGAGGGTGACCAGCCCGCGGGAAGACGAAGCCATTTTTCTGGGCAACAGAGTGTTACAGAGTATCTTTCTCAGCAAAATGAAGAATTTTTCAGAGGTTTCTCTCAGTTTTTTTGTCTCAGCTTCTGCCTCAGCCTCAGCCTTCGTCTTGGTTAAATAGCCAAGGCAGCCACGCGTATCGCGCACCACTTGACGCCAGACGACAAACGGGCGCGCCAGCCAAGGCACTCACGTGCCTCGCCATCATATCTGGCACGCCTTTTGATGGCACGCCTTTTGACAGATTGGGCACACCTTTTGAGGGTGCGACTTTTCCAACGGTCCGACATGACCCCATAAACTGTCCCGACATTGATTCCGGTTAGCTTTTCCAGTGTCCTCTACAACGTTATGACACACCCATCCAGTGTCCTCTACCACGTTATGACACAACCATCCAGTGTCCTCTACCACGTTATGACACACCCATCCGGTGTCTTCACCAACGGTCTGACACGACCATACAGTGTCTCCTATCCTCTTTTATTTTTATGTATTTTCTTGTTTTGTTACTCTCTCTAAACTCAAGTTGGTTAGTTCCTATCCCCCTTGAGTTTGCGGGGGACTGTTAAAACCTATCACCTACCACCAAACCTACCATCACTTACTCCACCTACTACACCTACCATTTCACCTGTTAATAATGTTAATAACTATACCTATAATTTAATAACTATATTGATCTGTAATTGATCTGTAGATAGCCTAGCAGACCTTCTTTATACAGCTAGACACCTTCTTTACACCTTCTTTTCCTTTTGCTTTCATTTGTATATTTCCTTTGTTCATCATTTTGTCTTGTAAAACATCTCCTATATAATGGAGGTTCCATTTGGTTGCAATAGATATACAAAACACAGAGCTAATATTTGCTCTCTCAATCTCTCTCAATTTCTTATATGGTATCAGAGCGCAGGTTTTCTGCCTAGCCTCTTCTTCCAACATATTTTTCTGCAGATTGCATTTCATCTGTATCCTTTTTTTTTTTCCGTCCATCTCTGAAATACAGTTTTCACCACATCAGAGCCTTCGTCTCCTCCGGACGATTCCAACGCCACCAATTTCAGTCCAATCCGACGTCACACGCGCTCTCACGCGCCACTTCTGTGAACGGCGCGTCGCCTGCCTCCGCCTTCCGCCTCACACGCGCTCCACGCGTCCTCCACACTGTCCCGTGCTAACGTGCACCGCGCACTACCTTGCTAACGTGCGCCGCGTGTTTCTGACGTCAGCACACGTCAGCCTCTCTGCTACCGTGCACTGCCTGGCCTGTCGTGCTAACGTGCACCGCGCACTACCTTGCTAACGTGCGCCGCGTGTTTCTGACGTCAGCACACGTCAGCCTCTCTGCTATCGTGCACTGCCTGGCCTGTTTTGCTAACGTGCGCCGCGCCTTTCTTGCTAACGTGCGCCGCGCCCTTTGCCTCTCATTTCTGTGCCTCTGTGGTCATATTTTGGGTCGTTTTACTCCTTTTCCCACTAATTTTGGCCTTCTGAAGTCACTGGTAACCTCGGTTTTTTCAGATTCTACCTCTATTGTGCTATTTTTCCCTCATGGATCGCCCGGATTCCTCTAATCACCCTATTTCCGTTATTCTTGACGGGACTAATTATGTCCTTTGGGCACAAGCCATGTCTGGCTTCCTCAAAGGCAATAAACTTTGGCGTATCATTACTGGGGATATATGCAAACCAGTCCCAGCAACCACGGAATCCGCTGCCACGGACTCCGCTGCCAAATATATCGACCGACTAGAAGATTGGGATAGTAAAAACTATCAGATCATCACCTGGCTTCGCAATACTTCTATTACATCCATCAGCCTTCAGTTTGGTAGGTTCCAACTTGAGTCTGCTTCCTCTCCAGCCAAGGCCATCTGGGATTTTTTGCAAGAACGCTATCAGACTACCGGTCTTGCTCACCAATATCAACTTCTGAGTCATCTTCACCGTATGCGCCAAGAAAACACTCAGACCATTAATGATTTCCTCTCCCAAATGTATTATGTTTGGGATCAACTCGCTCTTTCTGAGCCTCCATGGCCTCATACTGAGGATGCTGCCTTGTTTACTACCTACCGTGACCAACAGCGCTTGGTTCAGTTTCTCATGGCTCTCACTCCTCGTTTTGAGCCCGTCCGCGCATCTCTCCTACATCGCACTCCTTTACCCACTCTTGAGCAAGCCGTTTCTGAACTCCTGTCCGAGGAAACCAGGTTTGGTACTCTCCATCCACACCCTGTGGACTCTGTTCTTGCTACTCCCCAGATTCGGAGTTCTCCTTCACCACAGCGGTCCACTACCTGCAACTATTGTCACAACCGCAATCTTCCATCGACTCATCTTCTGGTTCATTGTCCCGTTCGTCTTTGTCGATTTTGCAACAAGACTGGCCCCGGTCATCTCCAACAAGATTGCTTCCGCAATCCTACCCGTGCCTCTCGCCATGGTCCTTCCACCGGGATTTTTTCCCGCAGCAACTCTCACCGTTCTGGGACTCCATTTAAAAACATGCCTGCTCCACGCACTGCTGCTGCCGCCTCCGAAGATTCACCTTCTTCTGTTCCTGTAGATCCTTCCACTCCGGTCTTCTCTTATACCGATGTTGAAGCCATGTTTCAACATTTTTGGCAGCATTCCGGTACTCCTCCATCTACTGCTTTGTCTACCACCGCAGGTAACACTTCCTGGTACTTTGACTCCGCTTGTTGTAATCACATGACCTTTGATCCTACTATTTTTACTCCTCTCTCTTCGACTCCTCATGTTCCTTCTATCCATACTGCTGATGGGTCTCTTCTGTCTGTAAGTCATGTTGGGTCTGTTTCCACCTCTCACTTATCTTTATCCCATGTATATCTTATGCCTGCTCTCACTTTAAATCTTATCTCCATTAGTCAATTATGTGAGCATGGTCTAACTGTTACCTTTTCCCATACTGGTTGTTTGGTGCAGGACCCTCGGACCAGGCAAACTCTTGGGATAGGCCGTAAGCAAGGACGTCTCTACGAACTTATCCATCTTCATGTTCCGGATTCCTCTCAAATCACTGCTCCTACCACTACTACCACTACTACCACTGCTTCTCCTTTATCTCATTTTCAGCTTTGGCACTATCGTTTGGGCCATCTTTCTGTTGGTCGTTTGAAGTCTTTAATTTCTAGTGGTCATTTGGGTACTGTAAGTTCTGATGCTTTCAATTGTGTGTCCTGTCAACTTGCAAAACAACCTGCTTTGTCATTTAATAAAAGTAATTCTGTTTCTCTTGCGCCCTTTGATCTCATTCATTCTGATATTTGGGGACCCTCTCCTACTCCTACTATGGGAGGCGCACGTTATTTTGTTGTTTTTATAGATGATTTTTCTCATTTTACATGGTTGTTTCTTATGAAAAATCGCTCTGAACTCAAACAAATTTATTACAATTTTGTTGCAATGGTTAAAACCCAATTTTCTAAAACTATCAAGATTTTTCGCTCCGACAATGCCATGGAATATAAAGATTTTGACTTTCTTTCCTTCCTTAGGAGTCATGGTACTCAACCTCATCGTTCCTGTCCAGGTATGTCCCAACAAAATGGCCGTGCTGAACGAAAACATCGGCATCTACTTGACACTACTCGAGCCCTCCTTCTCTCTTCCTCTTGTCCAGAAAATTTTTGGGGTGAAGCCGCTCTCACTGCTGCTTACACTATCAATTGTATCCCTACACCGGTCATTCATAATCACACTCCATATGAGCGTTTACATGGCACCTGTTCCCCTTACGACACCCTTCGGGTTTTTGGCTCTGCCTGTTTTGTTCTTCTCCAACCTCATGAACGTACCAAACTTGAACCTCGTTCTCGTCTTTGTTGCTTCTTGGGGTATGGTATTGAACATAAAGGGTATCGCTGTTGGGATCCTCTCTCCCAGCGTCTCCGTATCTCTCGTCATGTGGTCTTTTGGGAACACACAATGTTTTCCTCCCTCTCTCAATTCCGTTTATCCGTTCCCTCACCCTCTCTGTGTTTTACTAACCCTTCTGCAGATCTGTTTTCTGATGAGCTTCCTCCACTGCCCATGCCTGACTCTCTTGAGACTGCCTTGCCTACTGGTCTTTCTCAAGCACCTGCCAGCTCTGATGGTCCTGCTCTTGCTCCCTCGGACTCCTCACCCCCTGTTGAGTCTCTTCCTTTGGCTCCTCCTCCTCCTGCTCGACCACACCGGGTAATTCAACCCTCTACTCGTCTTCGTGACTTTATTGTTGGCTCTACTGCTTTTTCTACTTATGAACCCACCTCCTATCGGGAGGCTCGCTCTAATCCTCTTTGGCAGCAAGCTATGACTGATGAATTACAGGCTTTAGACAAAACTCACACTTGGGACATTGTTGATCTTCCTCCTGGCAAGACTGCCATTGGCTGTAAATGGGTATACAAAATCAAAACCTGTTCTGATGGCTCTATTGAGCGCTATAAAGCTCGCCTTGTTGCTAAAGGCTTCAATCAAGAATATGGTATTGACTATGAGGAGACCTTTGCTCCTGTTGCTCGTCTCACCTCTGTTCGTAGCCTCATTGCAGTTGCTACTACCCGACACTGGGATCTTTATCAAATGGATGTGAAAAATGCCTTTCTTAATGGTGTTCTTCTTGAGGAGGTCTACATGCAACCTCCCCCTGGGTCTACTTATCCACCTCATAAAGTCTGCAAACTTCAACGTGCTTTATATGGTCTCAAACAAGCTCCCCGCGCTTGGTTTGCCAAGTTCAGCTCTACTATTCATGACTGTGGTTTCACCTCCAGCTCTTATGATACTGCACTTTTTATCCGCAAAACTGCTCAAGGGACCACCTTGCTTCTTCTTTATGTAGATGATATGATTATCACCGGTGATGATGTCAATGGTATTCTTCATCTTAAAAAATTTCTTAGCCATCATTTCGAGATGAAAGACCTTGGTCCTCTCAGCTATTTCTTGGGTCTTGAAATCTTCCATGATTCCACGGGTTCTTTTCTCTCTCAGGCTAAGTACACATCTGATCTTCTCACCCGTGCTGGTCTTACCGATTGCAAGACTGCCTCAACTCCCCTGGAGCCTCAGAGTCGTCTTACACCTCTTGATGGCACTTTTCTCTCTGATGCTACTCTATATCGTCAGCTGGTTGGCAGTCTTGTCTATCTCACTGTTACTCGTCCTGATATTGCCTATGCCGTCCATATTGTCAGCCAGTTTATGTCAGCTCCTCGTACCACACATTATGCTGCATTACTTCGTATCATTCGCTATCTCAAAGGCACCATGTTTCATGGTCTTCATTATTCCGCCCGCTCCTCTCTTCAGCTTCGTGCTTTCTCTGATGCTGATTGGGCTGGCGATCCTACTGACCGCCGCTCTACTACTGGGTTTTACTTTTTTCTGGGTGATTCTCTTATTTCTTGGCGCAGTAAGAAACAATCTCTTACTGCTCGTTCTAGTACCGAAGCCGAATACCGTGCCCTTGCTGATACTACTCAGGAGCTTCTCTGGCTTCGTTGGCTTCTTGCTGACATGGGTGTTACTCCCTCTGGCGCTACTACCCTCTTTTGTGACAATCACAGTGCGCTTCAAATTGCTCACAATGATGTTTTTCATGATCGCACCAAGCACATTGAGATTGACTGCCATTTTATTCGGCAACATGTTACTCATGGTACTGTCCATCTCCATCCGATCTCTTCTGTTGATCAGCCTGCTGATATCTTCACCAAAGCTCATTCTCCTGGCCGCTTCGTTGACCTTGTCTCCAAACTCAAGTTGGTTGATGTTTGTCCTCCTTGAGTTTGAGGGGGGATGTTAATAATGTTAATAACTATACCTATAATTTAATAACTATATTGATCTGTAATTGATCTGTAGATAGCCTAGCAGACCTTCTTTACACAGCTAGACACCTTCTTTACACCTTCTTTTCCTTTTGCTTTCATTTGTATATTTCCTTTGTTCATCATTTTGTCTTGTAAAACATCTCCTATATAATGGAGGTTCCATTTGGTTGCAATAGATATACAAAACACAGAGCTAATATTTGCTCTCTCAATCTCTCTCAATTTCTTATATCACCTACTCCCCTTCACCTACTTCACCTACTACCTTCTTCTCTTCTATATATATGATCATTGTAAACATAACAATACATATCAATCAATAATATACATCTCAATTTATTTTACGCTATGAACACAAAAACCAATCAAAGAATGTGCTACCATGGAGACATTATATACTTAACATGTTTGTATATTTACGTGCAAAGCTGTGGTTCTGCTTCTGTGGCTTGCCAAAATATGCAACACTGATTAAATGAGGTGAAGCAGGGAGAGAGGCATTTCTACTCTATCAAATTTCAATGGTTGCGCGGGTTTTAATAGGTTTAAGCTTGATCCCTAAGCTTTCAGGGGAGAGCAGCTCTGGTGCTATGCATGAATACGCCAGGCTAGGAGGTTTGGCAGGGTTTGATCCATTACTTGACGCTGCAGATAAAGGTTGTTGTTGCCTGTATAAGCCAAACCCCATTAAAAAGAATTCAATGGGAATCAACATTGCGTATGGGTGTTCTTCTGTCACTAGCGAGCCACATGACTGAACCTGTTATAGACAAAAAATAAAATATAAATAAATAAAATCATCCCACAATGTGCTATCATTATTCATAATAAGAAACTAACCAGTTGAAAGATACAAACTTATTCCTAATGATCCGAGGCAAAATAGGTAACTAGTAATGTTGTACTGAAGTTGCTAACCGTTTCTTGAATTACATTCACTTGGAGTTTCAACTTTGTAGGTAGGTTTTGGACATTAGTCCAAACATATCTGATGGGGAATGTTTCTTGTCCAAGAATTTGAACATGTGGTCTTAGAATCCTGTACCATTTAGATAGTTGACAATATATATTTTATGTGGTATTTGGGTACTCAACGAGGAAAAAAAAACACGAGCTTGTTAGGTAAGTTTAGTTGCTACTGTGATGAGCATGAGCAAGGTGAAATTCACACAAAAAAAATGTATCACACTAATTGAGAGAAAATCAAAAGTGAGGAGAAAGACCAACCTCAACGAGAGCGCATATCTTTTTTTCCATCTTGGCATTCATATACACTGATTCAGTATGGAATGGACTGCAATCACCCACAAAAATGAGTGTTTTGCATGGTTGCTTCTTTAAGCCCTCGGTAAGGTCATGCCTCCTGCATATAAACTTTGTAATCAACTCATAGGGGTTTATTAGTAAAAAAAACAAAAACAAAAAAAAAAGGGTAAATAGTGTGTGCAAAAGAAAGGAAAATAGCAATTACTAGCAAATAGCAAACTCATAAAACTTTCACTTTCAGCTCTCTCTGCTAAATTCATATAATATAGTATAAATATTATAGGCAAAAGATTGTACCTGATTATTGGTGTATAGTTGTTAGACTTGATCAAACCACTAAGAAAAAGATTATATCAGAATATTTGTGTATAATTTTTAGACTTGATCAATCACTCACCATGGATGGGTTCCTCAACAAATTGATCAGACTATAAGCATATTATGTCAAACAAGCATGGTACTAAATAATATATAAGAAAAATGAGTAGTCCTACGAGACAGTCAATTCTTTCCAAGTAGGAGAACAAAATGTGTTCCAAAAGAAAGGAAAAATCTAAGGCAGAATTCTTTTATGCACAAACATTGCAAAGAACAATACGATAAACTGAACAAATGCAAATATAGTATAGGTGCAAGAAGTTACTCATTCATTGCTTGAAGAAAGCGCATGACATTCAAACTTTGCCTTTCGTCTAGTAACTGAACACAAGAAAAAATGATGAAGGTCTGTTTCGGTTTGTAAGCACCTCAAAATTGACTAAGATGCAACAGAGAAGAATTAAAAGGTTGCCTTTTTTTAGATGTAAAATAAAAAATGGATCATGCAAATATATATAACATTTGAATGTGTTATGAATACCAAACCAAGCAGGTATCATCCTTCAACAAATTCAACTGGGTTAAAATAAATAAATACACAAGGGGGGAAAGCCCAGTGCACAAGGCTCCTGTCATTACAAGGTTTGGGGAAGAGTCGACAGGGTTTGGGGAATGGTCTGATGTACGCAGCCTTGCGCATAGGGAGGTTGTTTCCATGTTTGAAACCCATGACACCCAAGTCACATGTGGAGCAACCTTATCGCTGCGCCAAGCAAATCCAACTAGTTCATGCACCAAATATAGATCAAGGTAACTAAAAAACCCACCTTTAGAGTGGCAAAATATTACAAATTGAATGGTCACATCAATCAAATGGACTCTCATCCCTCCCTCCCTCAAACAAATGGAAGAAGGAAAATGGTAAGAAGAAAATACCCCTTCTGTGCAACTGCTGAAAATATGATTTCACTTAGTCATTTTTACGACCTAGAAACTAAAGCCATTAGATACTCTTTCAGACAGAAAACAATAAGAAATCATATTATGTGATAGCTGATTTTAGCTTACCCTTCTACAAGCTTGTATTACATCTGATTCTGCACCATTCATGCTAGACCTAAGCTCCTGGTAGGAATTCTAGGATTATTATTAAGTTCACCAAATCAGAAAGTAAGCCACAAATTAAGGCGACATGAATTACCTTACTGAAGTAGCGATGGAGAAGGCATTCCTTTAATAAACCACACATTCCATAGAAATATAACAAGTTCAATAATACCTGCAAAAACAAAGATATCTTATGCCAACTTCTCGGATGGCCATGGAAATGTAAGGATTCTCCAAATCCAAAATGCCTGGGAGTGGAAATCCATTCACCATGCACTTGGATTGTGACATTTGTAGCATTTGTTTGTAATTAATGCTTGCATTGAGAGATGCACAAAATAGCCTAGTTAATGTTATGTATAATGGAAAATTGAACATTTTACTAGTGTTCATTGATGATAGGAATTTTAACCTTGTTATAAAGCCATTCAGTCCATGAAGGTGCTTTGCATACAGGGGAAACAAGGATCAACCCACGTACACGTTCTCTATATTTCATCTGCAAATATAGGCCAGAAGACAAATAAATGTAATGATGAATAAAAACACAAAATATAATAATAAGGAAAAGAGCAGCTGACTTTTGCAAACTCACAGCAAAGAGTGTAAGAATATAAGCACCAGCAGTAACACCCAAGCAGAACACCTCTTTCAGTCTGAATGAGAAAAGTCATAGATTAAAAATGAAGACAAAACTAAGCACTTACATGATAGGAAAGTATAACTCACCACAAAATAAAGGTGAAAATAAATTTAAAGATTGAGGCCTCGTTTGGCAAGTGGTTATTTTAGTTAAAAAGTCAAAAAGTTACTAAAAAAATCAAAAAGCCAACAACTCATACCAAAAAGTTAAAGATTCTATTTTCTCTCTATTTTTTGCACATCTTTTCGTAAAAAGTTAAAAAGTCATCCAAAAAATACTAATTTTTTTTACATCACATTTTAGCAAAAAAGTTACTAAAAAAACATGTTCCCAAACGAGGCTTGAGTTTCTTAATCTGTCATTTGGACACATCATTGATGCACACATCATTGATGCAAGCCATTCATAAGTGGCTCAACCTATAGGCAAGTTAGCACCTTGCCTATAGCCCATCAAAAAATTCCTTTTTGCCAAAGGCCCCAATCATCCAAAGGCCTAGGGCATTGTTTTGATGTTCGGCCCAAGGCCTCAAAAATCTTTGGGCTTCTGCTGAAACCATTTGCATCTATTTCCCTTTCAATGTGTTTTTGTAAATTTGTCATGATAAAATGCAAAGAATCTCATTAAAAAATTAGGGGTTAATTATACTTTAGTCCCCTCAACTATAACTAAATATTATCTTAACCCCCTCTCAACTTTAAAACCATATATTTAAATCTGTCAACAATCAAAGACCATACAAAGACCCCCTTCTAAAGAGGGGGTGACAATGAAACAATTTTGAAAGTCAAGTGGTCTAATATAAGAATTTAAAGTTGAGGGGGTAAGGTGATATCCCGTGGTAGGGGGGGTGTGGTTGGCTTTGGCAAATTGTAACTAAATTCAAGTAAATGCATAGACTGCACAAAAACGATGTACTATCATATTCCTACTTTCTTCAGGCGCTAATTTTAGTTGTCATTCATAGGGTGGAATTGGTATATGTATTATGGATCATAGATCAACTATTCGGAACGGTAGCCAATATCTCTTCCTACTTAGTGAGTAAATTATTAGGTATGCTTAATTAATGAGAATAAGTGTAGTTAACCATGCCAACCCTCATTTTAGATTTCTTTAGAGTTCCCTAAACTCTAGGAACACGAAAACTGGATATATCTTATCATCAATGGTTACCAAGTTCAATTCGTGTGGTTAATGTAATTAACATTGGAACTTTCCAAGCTATTATTTTTTTCCTTCTTTCTTCCCCCCTCCCTTCTTTTGGTTTCTCATGGATAAGAATTTGCATTAAGACATGCTCATGATATACATAACATTTTGAATGTAAAAACTCCCTGAGTAAATTATACTTTGTACTCCTACACTTTTTAATGAGAATGAATATTCTTTGTATTGAATGAATTACAATTGTTACAGAGTGAAGATATATTTATACACTTCAATGAATCCTAACCATAACTACCTAACCTTGAATCTAACTACTAAACCATAGTTAACACTGGATAGTTAATCTCTAACAAACTAACCACCTATAACAAACTAACAACCTATACAGCTGGATGGTATTACACATGTGTGACTTAAGCTATAGATGAAACTGCTGTAGCTTAAGCTGTATCTGTTGTTGCAACTTGCTCTGTATCTGTTGCAGGTTGAGCTTGAGCTGAAGAGTTTGGTAGCTGCTGTGTGAGCTGTGATAGCAGTGGCTTATCATGGTGCTTATCATACCCCTGCAAGCTCAAGGGACTGGGAAGGACATTGAGCTTGAGCTGAAGATATTGAAACCGAGCAACAGATAGTGGTTTAGTAAAGACATCAGCAACTTGATCTGAAGTGGGGATATGACAGATATGAAGCTTCTTGGATGCAACTCGTTTGCGAACAAAGTGATAATCAACCTTAATGTGTTTAGTACGGGCATGAAACACAGGGTTGTTACTGTCACGCCCCAAACTTGCCCCTAAAAGTTTGGGCATGACCTACACAGAAACGGACACATAATCTGGTATACATATCATATGGGGCCTGAACGGAAGCATTACCAATATAAATTAACATAAATAAAAGGACTGCATCCATTGAGCGACCACTGTCATGCCAGGATCATAGACAGAACGTAAGGCAAATAAACATACAGTGACGTGCATCAAAGAATTAGCTATGCACATATATATATATATATATACAGACCCAGCCCTTAGAATTGGGCGCAAAACAGCATGGACAGGCAAAGGAATTATATATGCATCAACCTTAAGCAGACAATCAGGGTGTAAAATCGAAAGCTTAGCTAAATGAGTTGCCTTCGCTTAAGTGCCTGGACACTCTGAGGTTGACAAAAGAGGCACGGATGCCATGGGTTAAAATTGACCTCCAGATGGAATGCCTACAGAACAGACATAACACAAAATGAGTCAAGCTCAGTGAATAGTAGTACATAAACAATTTAAAGCTTAACTTAACTTACTAACAATGTACATATTCATTTAATTACATAAGTATATGCAAAAATCCTGTGGTTAGTCTGATTCTGTACACATTTCAGAACGGCCTGGTCGGTTCATAACTTCACAGATTGGCCCTTGGCCTGATGGGCTCACACATTCACAAATTAGCCTTTGGCTTAACTTAGATGCACAACTTCACAAATTGGCCCTCGGCCTCTGAGATCCATAGATTCACAAATTACAGATTTATACTTAACAAGTTGGCCCTCGGCCTCATAATTTCATAATTCACAAGTTGGCCCTCGGCCTCTTAATTTCATAATTCACAAGTTGGCCCTCGGCCTCATAATCTCATAATTCACAAGTTGGCCCTCGGCCTCATAATCTCATAATTCACAAGTTGGCCCTCGGCCTCATAATTTCATAATTCACAAGTTGGCCCTCGGCCTCATAATTTCATAATTCACAAGTTGGCCCTCGGCCTCATAATCTCATAATTCACAAGTTGGCCCTCGGCCTCATAATTTCATAATTCACAAGATGGCCCTCGGCCTCATAATTTCATAATTCACAAGTTGGCCCTCGGCCTCATAATTTCATAATTCACAAGTTGGCCCTCGGCCTCATAATTTTCACATCGGCTTTAAGCCCAGTTCACATATGTATGGATTCAAGAGGTGGCTCGTACGGATTCTAGAGGTGACTCGCATGGCAGCACTTAGTTCCGTACAGCACTTTGTTCCATACCAGAAATTATATCATTATATATCATATCATAAACAGAACGAATAACCAGGACAGAATAACCCCCGGTTCATAAAAATACTATCACCCAATAGTGTACACAAATCTCTTCATAGGTTATTCCAAGCTAAAATAATCGTCTTACGTATATCGGAATCGTAGTAATACTTATTGATAGTAGACACATGCATCATTATTCCATTTGTTCATCATGAATCAATAAAGTGAACTTCTAGCTAACAGGACGTTAATAACTCCTGTTAACGGTAAACAAAACGTACCAGTTTAGGACTATCCACAGTCCTATTTGATCATCCAATTTTGATGGTTCATTATGGAATGTCCAAACCGTCATGTTCCCAAAAAGGGAGGTTCACATTTACCATTCCTTCCTGTTAACCAATTCCATAGTATTAACTCCCGATTACGGAAGTACAGTAAAATCATTCCCTTAACACACACAGCTTTTTTTCCATAACATGGGTTGCTTTTTATCCTAATGGACTCAATTTTAATAGTTCCATGAGATAACTTACAAATTCTAGCACATTATTGATAGTCCTTACTCGTAACCGGAATGTAGAGTAGTTTCCAAGTCATACTAACATACACAAAATCTTCCAACCAACATAACATTAGTATAATCACTTGCAAGAAACGGAATGTTAACAATAAAGTTCAGTAACGATGATTAAATGTATGACCACAGTACTACTACTCACAGTGTGGAGGCGGAGCGCTACTTCCCCCTGAAGCGTGTCCTTAAGCCTTAATCTTTAGATGACTTCCCAATTTCCCCAAATTTCTTCTTTGTTGAGTTTCTTTTTCTTCCATTCCAACCCATCTCTTCCTTCTTTCTTCTCCTTGAGTTCTCTATCTCTCCCTCTCTCCCGTGGCTCCCCCTTTCCTCTAGATATTTATTTATTGATTCTAAGAGATGAGTCCATCCACTCATAAGGCACCCATAATATAAGTATACACATACACACCAACATAACACAATAGAGAGAGCCAAACGTGGCCTTACGATTCGTACGAAATCAAATTTCAATTAAACTTCCCAGATAACTCTAAAAATTATGAGGATCATAAATATGTCCCATGTTCTGGTTTCTGAACCCATATAGGTCGGTAATTTCAATTTTAAATCCGTAACTCAATAGATAATGCTTCAATTCCAAAAGATATAATTAAATTAAAACACCTCATCTCATAGTTAAATACCAATGATTTCTTATATGCATTTTGGGGTCTTTACAGTTACTCATAGCTATGGCAGATAAGTTGTCACACTATAGGATAGGCACAGGAACAAAAATATGAAGGTCGGCAAGCAACATCCCAATCCAACTAAGTTCAGCGGAAGTTTGGGCTAAAGCTCTATATTCAGCCTCAGAAGATGATCTAGACACAGTTGGTTGCTTCTTGGCAGACCAAGAGATAAGATTAGGACCAAGATAGACACAATAACCAGTGGTAGACCTGCGATCAAGGACATTACCTGCCCAATCTGAGTCTGAATAGGCATTGAGAAGAAGAGGTCCAGGAGTGAAATGAAGACCATAAGATAAGGTGCTTTTAAGATACCTTAGTAATCTTTTGACTGAGGTAAAATGGCTAGTCATAGGAGAATGCATGAATTGACAAAGATGATTAACCACAAAGGCTAAATCTGGTCTAGTAAGGGTAAGATATTGAAGGGCTCCAACCAAACTTCAGTACAAAGCTGGCTGAGAAAAGAGAGAATCACCTGCTGCAGGAAGAGCACTGGAAGAGGACTTAGTAGCCATGAGAGAAGAGTAAGTTTTGCAGTCACTCATACTAGCCTTGGCCAATAAATCTGAGGCATATTTTTGCTGAGAAAGCACATAACCAGCAGCAGTTTTGGTGACAGATATACCCAAGAAATAATTGACAAAGCCAAGCTCCTTCATGGAAAAGGTTGTATGCATATGAGTAATGAGAGAGGTAATATAGAGTGGATCACTTCATGTGAGAAGAATGTCATCGACATAGATGAGAAAAATGGTAATAGCAGTAGAAGTTTTCTTAATAAAAAGAGAAGAGTCACAATGGCTTTGAACAAATTGATGAGTGAGAACAAAATTGGAGAAGGTAGAGAACCAAGCTCTAGGAGCTTGCTTTAAACCATAGAGAGCCTTGTGTAACTTGCAAACAAGTTGAGATTGATTTGGTTTAACAAAGCCTTGAGGTTGGACCATATAAACTTCTTCTTCAAGAATACCATAGAGAAATGCATTAGATACGTCAAGCTGCTTGATGGGCCAATCAAAATATAGAGCAAGGCATAACAGAATTCTGATAGTGGGTTGCTTAGCCACAGGACTAAAAGTCTCATGATAGTCCACCCTTTCAGTTTGAAGAAAGCCCTTGGCAACTAACCTTGCCTTATATCTGGCTATAGAACCATCTGAATTTTTCTTGATTCTATAAACCCATTTGCAGCCTATTGCTTATTTTCTATGTGGAAGATCAACTAAAGACCAAGTACCTTGTTTTTGTAATGCTTGAAATTCTTCAAGCATAGCAGTTTGCCAAACTGAAGAAGAAGCTACTTGCTGAAAAGTTTGTGGTTTAGACTAAGGAGAGAAAAAGGAAAGACAAGCAGTGAGAGAAGAGGGAGAAAAGGTTGATTTGGATCTGGTAATCATGGGATAGTATTGGAAGAAATAGAGAGAAGATCAATAGAAATTTTGGAAATAGCAATCTGATCAGAAGGGGCAGTGGATAGAAGAGGAACATGAATGACTGGTTGAGCTTCTGAGTGAGTTTCAGTAGCAAAAGAAGAAGCTGGTTGGACTGAGTGAGTTTTAGTAGTAGAAGAAGAAGCTGGCTGGACTGAGGGAAGGTCAACAAGAGGAGACAAAGCTGGTGGCTAAGTTGCTGACTGAGGGACAATAGGAGAAGAGGAAATTGGGTGAGCTGCTGGATTAGTTGCAGTATGAGATGAAGAGAAAGGTGAAGACCAGAAAAATTGTTG
This sequence comes from Camellia sinensis, assembly GCF_055761805.1. Classification (NCBI taxonomy): domain Eukaryota; kingdom Viridiplantae; phylum Streptophyta; class Magnoliopsida; order Ericales; family Theaceae; genus Camellia; species Camellia sinensis. Next base: position 109,577,914 of record NC_138962.1, read on the forward strand.
GAGAGATGCAGCAGTGGCAGAGGAAGACAGTTTGGAAGAAATCTGAAAAGGAAAGAAAGACTCATCAAACACCACATGTCTGGAAATATAGACTTCGCCTGTGATGGGATCAAGACACCTATAACCTTTGATGGAAGGTTGATAACCAAGAAAAACACATGGCAGAGATCTCGGTTAAAGTTTATTAGTGGTGTATGGTTTGAGCCAAGGATAGCATCTACACCCAAAGGATCTCAAGAACATATAATCAGGTTTATGTTTGAATAAGACCTCATAGGGAGTAAGATTTTTAAGCTTGAGAGTAGGATGTCTATTGATCAAATAGACAACTGTTGCAAGAGCATCAAACCAGTAAATCAAAGGTAAAGAAGAATTATGCATGGAAGTAATAGTAGTTTCAATGAGATGCCTTTGTTTCCTTTCAGCTACACCATTTTGTGAAGGTGTATGTGGACAAGTTAATTGATGATTAATGCCTTTACTTTTAAGAAAATTCTGAAATGGTGTACTAAGATATTCCCCTTCATTATCACTGTGAAGAATCTGAAGTTTAGTGTGAAATTGAGTCTCAACAAATGATTTAAATTCAAGAAATTTAGTGAAAACTTCACTCTTATAATGCAGAGGAAAAAGCCAAGTAAATTTGCTAAAATCATCAATGAAAAGCACATAGTACTTAAAGCTTGAAACAGAGGAAGCAAAAGGGCCCCAAACATCCATATGGATGAGAGCTAAAGGCTTATTTACAGTAGAATTAGACAAATGAAAAGGCAACCTATGGCTCTTTGAAACACAACAATGTTCACACAAACTAGAGCCTTTATTAGACAAAAGCTTAAAACCTAGATTATTATGAGAAAGAACATGATGAAGTTTCTTAGATGAAGGATGACCAAGTTTGAAATGCCAATTAGGTGTAATTGCAGGTGATGAAGAGCAAGAAAAACAAGCTTGAGAAGAGACAGATGTAGCAGATGTAAATGCAGCAGGAGAAGCTGCAGCAGAAGGGGAGGCACTGAATGGATAAAGTCCATTTGTGTAGCTTCCTTTATACAAGATTTTCTGAGTAATCTTGTCCTGAATAACAAAAGTGCTTTCATCAAAAGTGATAGTGCAGTGATTATCCATGGCTAACTGGTGAACAGAGAGCAAATTGGATGAAAGTGTAGCCACATGAAGTAGCTTTGTAAGATGAAAAGGAAAAGAAGGAGTTGGAAGAAGACCTGTTCCAGTGTGAGCAACGGTATGTGTAGAACCATCACCAACTGCAACTTGATCTTGACCATAGTATGGCTGAGGGAAAGAGAGTTGACTTAGATCAGGTGTCATGTGACTAGTGGCTCCGGAGTTAAGAAATCAGTTTTCAGACTGTGACTGATTTGAGGATGATGCAACATAGGCTTTGGACTGAGGCTGTGTAGAAGCAGACTGCTGAAAGGTTGTGTCTAACCTATACCAGCAGTCTAGAGCAGTGTGATTAGTCTTTCCACAGATTTGACAGATCACATTTAAAGAATTAGTATTGGCAGCAGCTTGAGGAGTGTAAGAATAGCTGGATCTGCCAGCTTGAGGACTGTAAGTATAGTTGAATCTGCCTCTTGGAGACTGTGAGCCTCTTTGATAGTGACTCATCTGTCCTCTAGATCTACCACCATCTCTGTCTCTGTAAGAACCTCTGCTTCTATAATAGCCTCTAGAACTTCCTCGATTAGAGTAATTGCCTCTGTGTGCAGTATAAACAATGGAGCTTGGAAGATCTGAGGCATGTGTTTGTTTAAGAGAGGACTCCACATGAATAGCTTCTAAACATAGTAAAGAACACAGTTGATCTAGAGAAATATGATCTGATCTTGTGCGTATAGCAGTTTTTGTAGCATTATATTCCTCAGGCAATCCATTTAAAATCAACAGAACTAAGTCTTCATCATCAATAGGAGATGATGCCAGAGCAAGCTGATCAGATAATACCTTGAATAGATTCAGGTATTCTTTCATTATTGTTCATTTCTTAACAAGCTTACTCACCTTGATCTTCAACTGATGTATGTGAGATCTGGAAAGTGAAGTAAATCGTTTGGCAAGAACAGTCCAAACTTCATGACTGGTTTGACAAAGTGAAGATATATTTATACACTTCAATGAATCCTAACCATAACTACCTAACCTTGAATCTAACTACTAAACCATAGTTAACACTGGACAGTTAATCTTTAACAAACTAACCACCTATAGCAAACTAACAACCCATACAGCTGGATGGTATTACACATGTATGACTTAAGCTATAGATGAAACTGCTGCAGCTTGAGCTGTATCTGTTGTTGCAGCTTGCTCTGTATCTGTTGCAGGTTGAGCTTGAGCTGAAGAGTCTGGTAGCTGCTGTGTGAGCTGTGATAGCAGTGGCTTATCATGGTGCTTATCACTTTTTACCAAATCCCACTTTGGTCCCTAAACATGAAATTGTGACGATCAACCCTTTACGCTTTTGGTGAAGTGTCAATGCCTATTTTTTGTTACTTCACTGCATAAGCCTTTAACAAAAATCAGTAATGTGATAAACATATGATTACGAAATGAAGGCGCAAAGGAGAAAAATCACTCCTATTCGCTGCCTATACAACTTTCGTCTCAAAATTTATATCAAATTATGATTGTATTTGCCTAAAACAAAACACAAAACGCAGATTGTGAACAATTAAAGAGATGAACTAGGGTTTTGCAAAAATTGGAATCAAGAAGCTCAATTTTCCACAGTAATACATGTTTGGTTTGTATTTGTGAAATAATTTTGAAAATAATTTTTTGGAAAGAGTTTACAAAATTTGAAATTTTGTTTGGTTGTATGCATTGAAAATAGTTTTGGAGTTTGAAATGATTTTTTTTTTTTATAGTGAGAGAGAAAAAGTGATTAATTGATGTGTAGGATGTGAGAGAAGGAAAGAGGAGAGAAAAAAAGTGATTGATTGATGCGTAGTACAAAGAAGTGATTTTGGATTTTTTTGTTTTTTTCAAAAATTTTCAACCAAACAAACTTTTAAAATTTTTTATCAAAAATTGTCTCTCAAGTGACAAACCAAACAAGGCAATATTCTTTTGTTTATTCATCTTCATTTCTCTTTGATTTCTCTACTGTCTTTTTTTTTTTTTATTTTTTTATTTATTTCATAAACTTTGTTTACTTACTTCTTTGTTCCTATATATATATATATATATATTATAATTCTCACATTCTTAGCACATCGGACAAAGTGTGTATTGTTGGGAAACGGAGATGATTTTTAACTCTTGCCCTCATCTCGTAGTCGTATGCTTTTTACATGACTAGATTATGTTAAAGGCTTAAACAATGGGGTAACAAAATTATTAAAAAAGTAAATAGCACACTAATACTTGTGCTCACAAGAGAAGAATTCTAGACAAGGGATTTGTATCCCATGGGAATTAATTTGGCCAATGTCTTTAACACTATATATATAAACAACAACAACAACAACAACGACAACAACTATCTTTGCTACAATTACAATAGTATCCATTTTCTCAAAATTTGTGATATTGACAATTAAGTTGTTTTAGCTATTCATAAAAAAGCAGGTCTCAATGAATTAGCACCATTAGGGGGTATTTGAGCCCTGATGAACCAATACTTCATTTTACAAATTTCTGAATGCCATGATCATTAACCAATCATATAAAATTTTTAATCATGTAAAGTAAATTATTAAAACTAAATAATAACTATATAAAAACCCAATGATTTAGGCCATTACATGACTTTATGAGACAAGTTGAAGGAAAGGTGTTTGTGATGTTTGGTTACATTTTGAGGGCCCAAAAATTGCATTTAACTTCCTAATCGAAATAGTGCAACAGTGCGATTAGTTTCTGGTTTCTTCAAAAAAATTCCAACCTTCCATTTGGTGATATACTCTAAATAAAAAGTGGCTTTATTCCTGGGTGATGGGGGAACTGCATTAAGAAAAAGCTATTCATATGATTTATGCAGGAATACTATAATTTTTCATTCAAATTTCAACCTCAGTAGCCCAATAACCTGGCTTAGTTTGAGCTTAAATTGGAAACGTGAGGTAGTGGTGGGCCTGCTATTTGTTTAGGGTTGGTATTGGGCCTATTGGCTGGCCTTCAACTTGACTCAACTGATTCAAGTCCAGCTCAATAACCCTTATCAATAAACACGACTTCATATTATTGTTCATGAATGGAGGCAATACTACTATATAAAGTTCAAGATACAATTTTGTGGGAAACATATAAAACCGCATCTTCTTCCTTATAATCAGTGGTGATCAGATGGCATAAATAGTTGAATCACCTCGCTCATGTTTCCATGGTTCCACTCTGTAATGTATTAAGTGCTATATACAATATCAAATGCCACAATTCCAAGCTATGGATTCATTGTTCTAGATTTTCCTGCAGCTCATAAAATCTTAATGAGTCGATCACATTCTGACATATGATTGACAAGTGAAACTTTGTTTCTGTATTATCTGATCCCTGACATCAAGGTTACAAAACTCCCAAAACCCATCACTATGTCAAATACAAAAGAAATAGCATTGAAGTCTTGCTAGCACCTGTTCTCATTTCAGTTATAAATACCCTCATACAAGTATTATTTGACGTCAAGACACTTATGTGAAAGTCTTTGTCAATTTTCAACAAAATATCTCTTGTACAAGAATCTTTTTATCATTTTGCTTGCCAAGGGACTTGAACACCTATATCTTTTAAGTTGATATTATACCACGGTATTAATATCATTACAATGGATGATGTAAAATATGGTCTAATTCCAAAGATTGAGTCATGGGAAAGGATGTCTATATACAAGCCAAGCCACCACAATTTAAGCATTAGACTTCAAGCATCTTAGAGGCAATTGATTACGATTCCACATCGATACATTAGGGTTGACCAAGTGAATATAAGCCTTTTGGGCACCATCCCTCGTAAGTCGGTTTTCAATGGCGAGTTCTACCCAATGGCTTGTATCATTTGATATTAGAGTCAACCACCATGTCAAGTATGGGATCAGTCTGCAACTTATGAGTATGGGATAACATTGGTTGTAGCATTGTGGCTCAAGCCATGGACGGGAAGACATATGAGCTGGATTAATACACTTGGTCACATGAATACAAGTCTCTCCTTCCCATGAGAACCAACAAGACTATAGTGGATTTCAAATAAAGGGATTTCAAGTTATAAGAAAGTTAATTATTGGAGGTAGATTGATAATTTTAAAGTGAAGGATGACATAGAGATAGGATTACATAGAGGTAAGAAAGTTAATTATTGGAGGTAGATTGATAATTATTGGATAGAAGTCCCAACACCATGGTTAAATTCACGTGTTTGAATTATTTGGTTTGGAAACCTAAACTGGAGGACATTCTTTACTACAAGGATTTTTATGATCCAATTGACAATAAAGGGCCCAAGCCAAATGACAAGATCAATAAAGAATTGGAAAATATGAATGAAAAACCATCGACACCACCAAACAATGGTCAGTTAGGTGTAGGAATATTGATAATAAGAAGTGGTGGTTATTTGGGGTATACGGTCCTAATAGTTTTGGGAGAAGGCAGGAGTGGTCGGAGGAGCCTGTCGGTCTATATGAGTTGTGTTATTCCAATTGATGTGTGGGGGGAGATTTTAGCGTGGTTATGTTTCTATCATGAAAGCTCAATGGGACCTCAGTTAATAAAGGAGAGGAATTTTGACTTCTTTATTAGAGATTGTGGTTTGATTGATCTTCCTTTTCTTAATGTTGGATTCACTTTGTTCAATCTTTAGGAGAGTGGTCTGTTGTAGGCTGGATTGTTTCTTGTTTTCGCTAGGATGGGATGAGATTTTCCCAAACACAAGGCAGGGGGTGTACTTCTATGAATCATTTCTAATCATTGTCCTGTTGTGATTGAGAGTTGTTTGTTTAAATGGGGACCATCGTCTTTCAGGTTTATAAAATGTGGTTAGAGCATCATTCTTTTAAAGAAAATTTTGAGGATTGGTGGAGAGGTTGAAAGTGATGAAGGAAAGATTGAAGGAGTGGAATAGAGAGGTTTTTGGTGGCCTGAGCAAGAGGAAAAATGAGCTTACCCAAAGAACAGAAGAGTTAGATATTATTGAGGCGAGGGATGGTTTGGATGGAAACTTGAGGAATGAAAGGATTGAATTAAAAGCTAAGTTTGAAGAAATATTTTTTGAGGAACAAATCCTTTGGGCTCAAAAGACCAAACTATGATGGGTCAAGGAGAATTCTATTAGAAATAAAGCTTTGAAGCTCCTCCTATTAAGAATAAAACTTTGAAGCTATACATTTCTGCATATAAGAATTCTATTGGGAGTCTATTAGCTTAGGATAATGAGAGTGGAAAGGAGTAGGCAGTTTATTATCTCAGTTGGCTTCTAACTCCTGTTGAATGTAGATACAATCCAATTGAGAAATTATGGCTTGCTTTGTATTTTTCTACAATAAAATTGAGGCATTATATGCTTCTTGTTTTAGTTTACTTAGTTTGCAAGACTGGTCTCGTTAAGTATTTTCTTTCTCAGCTATAACGAGGGGCTTTGGTATTAATCAAATTTTCCTTCCAATACATTCCTCAAAGAGTTGTGAAAGGATAGGCCCTGCAGATTTTCTTGGCGATCATCCTTGTCTAGAAATCGACAATGAATATGCATTTGGCCTGGCCTCTTGTGTTTCTTCACTCCCTGGACTTTGTTGTTTGATGGTTCTAAGACTGATCAAGTTTTTGATTGGAGACCTCTCTGTAAACCTCACTATACATTACCCGTATAACTAGCTCATCTTCCTTGACTGGTTGAAGGGCTTTCCAATTTAGCTTTGTAGATAGATATTGCTACTTTCAATCAAGGGTGATAAAATAGAAATAAAAAGTTCTTTTAGAGTTTGGAACCTTTTACTGACTGGTTTTGGAATTAGACATTAAAAAGTTCTAAGACTAATCAAGTTTTTGACTGGAAACCTCTTTGTAAACCTCACTATACATTAGCCGTATAACCAGCTCATTTTCCTTGACTGGTTAAAGGGCTTTCCAATTTAGCTTTGTAGATAGCTGTTGCTACTTTCAATCAAGGGTGATAAAATAGAAATAAATAGTTCTTTTAGAGTTTGGAACCTTTTACTGACTGGTTTTGGAATTTGACATTAGAAAGGTTTTCAATAGAGTTTCAAGTGGCAGGCTTGTAAAATTAATTAGTAATTGGATGTAGATTGAGTGGTTGGAGTCCAATGTTTCCACTAACGATCCTCTTGTTTTGGTGGAAAATGTTTTTCAGAAAATGTTTCTCGCATTTTCTGGTATTTGGTATAACGGAAAACAAAAGTCAATTGAAAACATTTTCCATGGTCAACTGAAAACAAGCATATTTGGGCAGAAAATGTTTTTACTTTTCAAAGGCGGAAAATATTTGTCAAACTAAAGTTTTACCATTGCCGCCACCACCACCATCACAGCTGTTGTTGCCACCATCTCCACCGCCACCACACCATCACCACCTACACCCAATCGCTACTACCACCATACCACTATCATTGCTGCTGCCGTCGCAATCACCACCACCCCCATCTCTACCCCGTCGCTACTATTATTACCACCACTGATGCAACTATTAGTGCATTAGTTTCAAGAATGAAACCAAATATAGGAAAAAGTTTTTTAGAAAACGTTTTCCACCTGTAAGAGGGGTTAACTTGAGCCCATTAAATTAATAGGGTCCAATCAAAGCCCAAACAGAAAGCCCAAAAATTAATGAGTTCGGAGAAATTGTCACCGAGTAGCCTCAAATGAATTTTATTTAATGGACCCGCGAGAAAGTCAACAAATTGGGCTGAAGAGGACCCTTCGGGATTATATCCCTGTAGAAAGTCCAACAAGCCCATTTGAGGAGGCCTAAAGCATACAAGCATCTGAAAAGGTTAATCGTTGCTTTTAGAAGAGAAGAAACCCTCGGAGGAGATCTATTCTCCGAGGTATTTGCTTAGTCTCGAAAGGGCACGGAACCACGAACCTAGAGACCTATTTGAGCTCAGACTTGAAAAGGTTCGGATCTACGAACCTAAAGATCCAAAGTGCTTGGTTTTGAATGGATTTGAACACAATCTAGAAGTCGCTCCGTTAATGAGTCCCATAACACTTGTGGGCTTGGAGTTTTCTGGATTAACGCACCAGAACCATAGGCGTGACGGAGTCCGAACAAAGGACTCGATCTTGAGGATGGTGGGTCGAGACAAATTCACTCTTCGGTTAAACTAGTCTATACCTGGGTTGATGTGGCATGATCTAGTGGGTCCCTAAAACTCGGCAATATTTGTGGTAGGGCATTCTCTTGAACTACCCCTGACCCTTCTATGGTAGGGCATCCTCTGGGACTACCCTTGACCCTTGGGGTTGATTGGAGATCATTAGTTAGGCGTGACAAAGAAGAAGGGTTCGCTGAGAGGTTGATCTCTTCTTTGAGATTTTTCTCATCCTCAGAAAGGTCACCTCCTCGGACAAAGTGGTTAGAGAGAATATTCCCCATGTCCCTTGCACATAGGCTCCATCCTACATCATGAGGTGCTTATAAATAGCACCCACCCGTAACTTCACAAGGGTTGGATTTTGGAGAGAGAATTTTTGGAAGAGAACTAATTTCCCTTCTCCAATGTTTACCTTGAGAGTGAAAGTGAGAGATTCATGGGAGAGTCTTGTCATTATTCTTTCTCTAACTACTTTGTCATCTTCTTCGTCCAATCTCTTATCTGCATCATCTCCTTCCTATTGTGTTTCTAGTTGTGACCATTGAAGAATCTAAGCCTCTGATCATTTCTAGAAGACTCGAAATTTCCGGCGACATTCGAATTTTTTGACACATTCAAAGATTCCCGTGACTTTTCCGGTGACATTCAAATATTCTGGCAACATCCCTGGACCCTCTCATACACTTCCAAAATAGACGGAGCATAACTGGCCATTTGAAATTATGTGCGTCTCTGAACCTGGCTTTTTGAGTGGACAGGGTTCACCCTTTCAAGGTTCTTTTCGCTAATGAATTTTTCACTTGGTAAAAGTTGTTTTTGGGTTCTAGTTGGCTTGGTTAGGGCTGTCAAAAATTGCCAAAATTGGGATACAATATTAAAACTGAAAAGATTTACAATTGCAAGTACCTAGTGATGGGGATCGGAAAGGCATTGGATGACAACCAATTAAAGAAAATAGGGATTTTATTCTATTTTATTTATGTTTCCTTTTTAAGCTTATTTCTAGTCTTTATTATTATTATTATTATTATTATTATTATTATTATTATTATTAAATTAGTTGTATATTCTATTTTTGGTAACATTAATTAGATTTTGATGAATAATAAGATTTTGATGAATAATACCCCATCCGTCCCAAAATATTAGTCCTTTATTCTATTTTTTAATGTCCCAAAATATTAGTCCTTTTTCAAAAATCAAGTACAAAAATAATATAAATTTCTCACTTTGCCCTTCTTTTAAATTCATTAATAACATAAAAAGTACAATTATGACATTGATATTTCTAAAAAAATGTACTATCAAAGGATCAAAGGGTAATTTTAGAAAATCAATTTTTTTAAAATACAATAACCGTACTATCAAAAAAAATTAGATTCCCCAAAAAAGTCATTATTTTGGGATCGAAGAAGTATTGATTATTGACATTGATATTGAGTGATATTTTGGGATTGCGGTCCCCAATTTCTTCTTGATTATTTTTATCTTCATCTTCTGGTTCTACGCTATTTTGTTTGTCATAACTTAAAAAAGTTAAAAAGTCAAAAAGTCATTATCTTATTTAAGTCGCATCACCTCTCTACCATATCACTTTAAACCCAACCCATACCCAACTCATATTTCATAAAAAAATAAAAAAATACACTTATTTAGATAATCCCAAACCAACCCTAAAGTTGCTGCTTGGGTGAACTATCTAAGTGCTGTCAGATGTGACTACATGATTATTATTTATTTTTTTTGATCTACTTAGGTCTCTTCTGTTGCATGGTACAATACATTAAAGTTTAATCACGTTTCCTAGGTTTAGCTGTGCCCCCCCTCCCCCCATTTTTTTTTTGCCCTGCAAATTTTTTATTAACCGTGCTTATTGTATGTTATCAAGTTCTCTCAAGTTCTAAACTTAAGAAAAGCCCAACCCTTAACGAGTATATCAATTGAATTGAATCTTTTGCGTTCTTCGGCTTGAACAGGTGCTTTACACGCTTCGTGGACTGGAAAACCTTCAGACAGCTAAGAAATATTATGCATCTGCAATAGACTTGACCTGTGACAAGAACACCAGAGCACTTTATGTTATTTTCTTGGTGAGCGCTCTTTCTCTGTGTGTGTGTGTGTGTGTGTATATGTGAAGGGGCTAAATAAGGAATGGGTCGAACTCAAGCCTTGGGCCGGTCCAATCCCCTAAGCCCAAATCCAAGTGGGTCAGATGAGCATGCGGGCAACCCAATTAAGCCTAACTCAATTACTAACAGACCACCCAAGTCCTCAAGCACTTGGGCCCACTTTGCAGTGGAAAGGCCAGTCTAGCTGCGATACTGGGCTAGGGCCGAGCTGCAGGACCAATTCTATGGGCCGAACTGATGGGTCGAACCCATCATCAGAACTAAAGTGGGCCAAGTCCATGTACAAAATATCCAAATGGGCCAGCCTATCCCAACAGAAGCCTCGTAAAGGGCCGAGCCGGGGAACAACGGTGCCGAGCTGAGGGAATCCCTCAAAGAAACGTGGAAGCTGTGAGTATATGCATGTGCAAGTTGCCATCTCAGCTGGTCCCCTACACCTAGAATCACGGAAACAGTTAAACCAGAGGAATGTGGTTTGTTATCAACATGACTACAATGAGTATAAGCACCTCTTGACAACTACCAGATGGTCCCCCACCTAGGGCTATGCTAAAAGGAAACTTGGCAGCACCAAAGCTCCATGAAACCATCTTGAGAAACAAGCAAGGAACTCTACATATACTACAAAAACTTCACATTGAAGGTAACTAATAAAAATTGAACCCCACTTACTACAAATTCAACTCTCTACACTTTTTCTCCGACGATTGATTCCCACACCGGAGGGGTTATCCGGCCATCCCCGGCCCGACAGCTCTTACGGTGCTTCTTGCTGCAAGAACCTCAATCCTTGGATAGCCCAACCAAGTGCGGAGCCCCGATCCACTTTCATCTAATGCGGAATCTGGTACGCATAATTGGTGAGGTGAGCGTGGAACATTTTTTCTCTAAGCTTTGCACTTAGTTTCAGTGATGGGGGTTGAGGACATCCCACCGTCGACACATACTCCACAGACGGAGAATACAAAGGACAAAGGCTTGACACTCCCAACAGTCCTAGAAGAACAAACTGGAAACAATAACTGGACCCCTGAATCCGTCAAGCATCGATTACCCTTCGTGGGAGGTTCTTCTCATCACTTTCTTCTGGAAAAGGATTACAGAGATCGAATTATAGACTCCATGGGGATGGAGATACATGAGTTGTAAGGGCAACTCAAAAGGGTGCTAGGTGATCCAGCAGAAAAGAAGACCGAAGCAAAGCCCTCACGCTTACGACGGAGGAGCTTATCCAGAGAGCCACCAGTAAAGAAGTTTCCCAGAAATGAGTTTGGGCAGCAAAGCCAGCTAATCCCGGTACAGAGTGAAGCGGCGAGCAGCCACACCCGTAGGTCACGCTGGAGAAGGGCTAACAGGCAGAAGACAGTGAGCCAGCAGACTGAATACCCTCCTCAAGACCTTCGTACTTGGCTGATTGGCAACAAGCAGAAGGAACAATGTCGGGATCATCTGGACCGTACCATTCACCAGAGAGAGCACCGAGCGCTGGATAGGCTCGTCTCCTCACCATTCTCCCCGGAAATCAAGGCCATGGGACCTCCAAAGAAATTCACCCCGCCAAAGTTCACTTCGTACGATGGGAAGTTGGAACCACTGACGCATATTAGCCATTACAGACAGATGATGTCTCTATGGAGCCGAGATGAGGCACTGATGTGCAAAGTCTTCCCATCCAGCTTGGGAGAAATCAGACTTCGATGGTTCGATCAACTACCCACTTGATCAATTCATGGTTGGAAGTAGCTCTCCGAAGAGTTCTTAGCCAGGTCTGTCTCCAACACTAAGATCCCGAAAGAGCTGGATACACTGTTCGGTCTCCGAAAGGAGTAGGAAGAAACGCTGCGTAGTTATGCTCTGAGGTATTGGGAAGAGTACAACGACCTGGGGAAAAACATGTGCAGTGAGCAGATGGCCGTTATGTCTTTTAAACATGGTCTACGCCCGGAAAGTAAGTTGAGACAATCACTTACCAAGCACTCGGCCACAGCATTGAAAGATTTGTGTTCCAGGATTGAGCAGTACGCTCGCCTCGAAGACGATCAGATCCCCATCAAGGTAGCGTCAGCAGAACAAACAGCTTGGCACAAGACGAGAACGGACCGAGGAGAACACCGAGGGCTCACGGTGAATGAGGTGGATAAGTCCAAATCTCACGAAGTAGTCGTGACCATATTCAAGGAACCAATCTATTGAATCTTGGAAAAAATTAAGAGAGAGCCCTTCTTTGTTTGGCCGCCGAAAATGTTGGGAGATTCGGCTCGGCGTAATCAGAAGCTTAGATGCACCTATCACCAAGACAGGGGGCATATGACACAGAACTGCAAAGCACTGAAGCAACACTTAGAAGACCTAGTAGCAGCTGGGCACCTCTGGGATTATATAGATCAGGATAAAGAAGTGACCGAACCGGGGAACACACCACAAGAACCAAACATTGAGCACCCACCTCGGTTGATAATAAATGTGATCCATGGAACAGCGACCCAGGAACCTGAAGAGGCACTGAAAGAAGAGATTGCTAAGGCTGTGCAAATTCAGCAGGTCATATCGGTAGAGCCCGCATCAAAAAAGGTACGCTCGGCAACCAAACCCCCTTTAAGCACTGTTTCGTTTACTAGAAAGGATTTAGAAGGCATACAATACCTACATACTGATGCACTGATTATAACTGTGGGAATTGGGAAACGGTTTGACTTAAAACGAGTCCTAGTAGATCAAGGCAGTGCAACAGACATATTGTATTATGACTTTTTCAGAAAGCTTGGTCTCTCTGAGCAGCACCTCACCCCAGGGGTAGCTCCATTAGTCGGCTTCAATTCACAGCCGGAGTGGCCACTTGGCAAAATAGTGTTGCCAGTTGTGGCAGGAACGAAGACCCTCCAGATAGAGTTTCTAGTTATTAATACACATTCCCTTTACAACGCCATACTTGGCCGTCTATGAATCTACCAAATGGAAGCAGTCCCTTTAACCTACCACCAGCTCATCTGTTTCCCAATGAAACACGGAGTAGAGCAGATCTCAGAGGATCAAGTTGCGTCCAAACATTGCTTCATGGCGGCATTGAAGGCCAAGCAACTTTGTAACCGGATACAGATAGTGGAAGTGGCCGAGCAGCCAGTTTTGGAAGATGTAGGGGGAGCTCCAGAGGAAAAGATGGTAGAGGATTTGGAGAAAGTCCTGGTAAAGGAGGATGATCCAGAAAAGTACTTCCTTATTGGTACCTCGTTAGGCGCTGATGAGAAACTTCAGCTGCTTGAACTGCTGAGAGAAAATATGGAGGCATTCACATGGTCAGCATACGATACTCCAAGGTTAAACCCAAAATTTGCTTGCCATAAACTCAACATCAACCCTTCAGCTCGGCTTGTTGTACAGAAAAGTCAGAGGTCCTCAGTTGAGCACACTGAAGTAGTAATTGCCGGAGTCGAAAAACTCCTGGCATCGGGAGCGATTAGAGAAGTTTAGTACCCATAATGGCTGTCCAACACAGTTGTAGTAAAAAAGAAAAAACAAAAAATGGAGAGTCTACGTTGACTTCACTTGCCTAAACAAAGCTTGTCCCAAAGACAGTTTTTCACTTCCTCGCATCGATCAACTGGTAGACTCAATAGCAGGGCATGAGCGCATGAGCTTTCTGGACGCTTATAACGGTTATCACTAGATACCACTGTTCGGTCTGGATCAAGAGAAGACATCATTTATCACTTCAAGGAGGACTTATTGTTACAAAGTAATGTCGTTCGGCCTCAAGAACGCCGGAGCAACCTACCAGCGAATAATCACTTGAATGTTCAAGGATCGACTCGGAAAGACCATGGAAGCTTATATAGATGATATGGTAGTAAAGAGCAAGCTCACTACAAACCACCTTGCAGACTTAAGAGAAGTCTTTGGTATCTTAAAGAACCACCAGCTTCGCCTTAATGCCTCGAAATGGGCTTTCGGGGTAGGAACAGGGAAGTTCTTGGGGTATATGGTCACTCATAGAGGAGTCGAGGCAAATTCGGATCAAATCAAAGCAATACAAGAGCTTGAAGTACCAACGAAGGCTAAAGAACTATAGAAGCTGGCCGGAATGGCGGCCGCCCTGAATCGGTTCATCAGCAAGTCTTCAGATCGGATGAAGCCTTTCTTCCAGCTATTGAGGAAAAAGGCAGCGTTTGATTGGAGTCCTGAATGTACTGAAGCATTGCAAAGTCTCAAAAGATACCTCAGTACACCATCTCTTTTGTCCACTCCAAAACCAGGAGAGGAGTTGTACCTATATCTAGCAGTTTTCGATCAAGCCGTAAGCGCAGTATTGATTCGAGAAGTCAACAAGGAGCAGAGGCCAGTATACTATGTTAGCAAGACCTTACTAGACGCCGAGACACAGTACCTACCCTTGGAAAAGTTAGCTTACGCGTTGCTTATCGCCTCAAGAAAGTTGCAACATTACTTCCCGGGGCATCTCATCAATGTCCTCACTGAATTCCTCCTCAGATCTGTATTCAGTCGAGCAGATTTCTCTAGCCGAATAGCAAAATGGGCAGTAGAACTTGGTGAGTTTGACATTCGGTATCAACCCAGGACAGCAATCAAGGCCCAGGTCTTGGCAAATTTCGTCGCAGAATTTGCCCCCACCCAGAGTATCGATCCAGGGAATCCCGGTTTGACATAGGTGCCACGCACCATCGAACAGGGAAAGCACTACACTTCGGAAGCATGGAAACTCTTTATTGGAGACATATGGCAGCTTTATGTTGTCGAATCATCCAATAACCGAGGCTCGGGGGCAGGAGTAGTACTTATCTCACCAGAAGGATTTAGTTGGGAGTAGGCTCTCAGGCTCGGTTGGAAGGCTTCTAACAATGAGGCGGAGTACAAAGCATTATTGGTTGGCCTACGCAGTACTGAACACTTCAGTACAGAACAACTTCTTGTTTTCAGCGACTCACAACTGGTGGTAAATCAGCTTTCTGGGGTCTATGAAACACGAGACGAAAGAATGGATATGTACGCAGGTAAAGCCAAAGATCTACTCAAAAAATTTCGATCCATACAAGTGGAACGAATCAGTCAGGACAAAAACAGCCATGTCGATGCTCTGGCTTGCCTCGGCTCGTCAGTAGATACCAAGGACGCTAGAAAAATTTGGGTTGAGTTCGTGTTAGAACTAAGTATTACATCTCCAGTCCTCTGCCGAGCTGGATGGATCCGATACTTTCTTTTCTAAAAACTGGCACCCTCCCTGAAAACAAAAACGAAGCCAACAAAATTAGACATAGGTCAGCTCGGTTTTGGATCTCACCATCCGGGAAGCTGTACAGACACTCCTATCTCGATCCTTATCTTTTATGTGTGCATCCAAATCTGGTAAAAAATGTTCTCTACGAAATTCACGATGGCAGTTGTGGATGCCACGTTTGTGGAAGGTCAATGGCGCACCAAGCCCTCACTCACGGGTACTGGTGGCCACGGATGCAACAAGATGCACATCAGTACGTTCAGAAGTGCGATAACTATCAGAGGTTTGCTCCGCTAATACATCAGCCAACAAAAACTCTCACTCCACTTACCAGCCCATGGCTCTTTGCCCAATGGGGTCTGGATATTGTCGGACCATTGGCATGAGGCACTGGGAACAGACGATTTTTCATTGCTGCAACCGATTATTTCACTAAGTGGGTTGAAGTCGAAACACTAGCAAGTATCAAAGAAGCGGACACAAAGCGATTTGTCATGCGAAACATAGTGGTGTGTTTTGGCATCCCGCGGGTACTGATTGTAGATAATGGACCACAGTTCGTTGGAAAGATCTTCAGAAAGTTTTGTGCCGACCTCAGATTCGAATATCGAAACTCATCTCCAGGGTACCCACAAAGTAATGGGCAAGCAGAAGCGTCAAACAAAACCATCATCAACGGAGTAAAGAAACGGCTTGAACATGCAAAAGGAAAATGGGTTGAAGAGTTATCCCACGTACTATGGGCATACCGAACCACAACACGACACTCAACGGGGAGAAACACCTTACTCTTTGACTTATAGAATGGAGGCCGTCATCCCACTCGAAGTAGGTCTCCCAACCCTCCGGTCTGAATTGTTTGAAAGCACCAGTAATGAGGAAGCTATTACACAAGCATTGAATATGGCAGAAGGCCGAAGAGAAGCCGCACTGATCAGACTGGTAGCATATCAGTAGCAGCTCATCAAGAATTTCAACCAAAAAGTTTTCCCAAGATAATTCACGCCCGAGAATTGTTTTGAGGAAAGTCATGGATCACAAAAGGAACAATGTTGAAGAAGGGCTCAAAATAATCCACTTTACAGTTTATAACCAAGCTTAAAACAGTTTACAAATAGGCCTAAAATACTATGCAAGAAAGAGGCATACAAGAGAGATAAAGAAGCAAGTGTAAAAAGGAAGCCTCAAACAGGGAGACGCCCTTAAACAAACATGAAAAGGAGCTCAAAATAATGCTATTTTCAGTTAGGGTTGGAGCCCAAATATGCAAGCAAGAGGAGTTAATATATTGAGCAAAAATAGGGCCAAAGAGAGGGATAGAAGACTTACCCTTGAAGACCAATGCTTCAACAAATCTTGGCTTGAGAAAAGGTGCTCCTTGCCTCTGGAAAACCAGCTCCAAGTGTTGGAAAGGATGGTGGGGAGGTGGTGCTATGTGGTGGTGTAGAAAGGGGCCAAAAAAAAAAACAAAAGGGTTTTGATGCTTGGAATATAGAGAGAGAGAGAAATTAAATGTAGGAGGCTTAAACAAAATTTTTTCTAACCCAAAATGCAGCTGGAGCTACTGGTTTTATAGAGGGAGGAATGGAGGAAAAGGGGGGAAAAATGGGGGGGAAAATCAATTCAAGTTTCCCCCCAAAAATAGGCCTAAAAGAGAGATAAAGAGGCAAGTGGTAGCTGCTGATCTCAAACTGAAGAGAACCCTTCAACAAAGTTGAAGAGGGGCTCAAAACAAGACACTTTACAGTTTATATCAAGCCTCGAAACAGCTCACAAATAAGCCTAAAATACCATGCAGAAATAGGCCTAAAAGAGAGTTAAAGAGGTAAGTGATAGTACGAGACCTCAAACAGCAAAAGGTCCTTAATCAAAAATGAAAAAGAGCTCAAAATATGGCTATTTACAATTTGGATTGGAGCCCAAAAATGCTTGCAAGCAAGGCTTAGATATAGAGCAAGATAGGAACAAAAAAGAGGAAAAGAAGCTTACCCTTGAAGACCAATGGACTAGCAGCTCTTGGTCTGAGAAATGGTGCTCCTAAGCTCTGAAAAACAGCTCCAAGTCGTTGGAATGGATGGTGGTGGGGTGTATACAAAAAACCGGAGCAAACGGAGGTGGTTAAGTGGTCCCGAACCGAGGCACACGGCCGACGGTTCCGAAAACCGGGAACCGGGCTCCGAAATAGGAAAAATGGCCTACGACCACGAAACGTAGCCTACGGCCACTGAGAGATGATCTACGAGACCTCTCCCTCCCTTCGGGAAGAGAAGATGGAGAAAACGGGACCTGGTTCGCAAACCGAGACAAAGCACAAAAGAGTTCGGAAGTCCGGAGGCAAGGCTCACGGCCGAGACTCCGCGACCTCTGAACGAGCACAATATGCAACATCACCGAGCGCCCAATCGGTGACGTTTGAGTCTTAAGGTCGGTCAAAAATGGGGTGTCTACAGGTGCCCGGCGATGGAAAACTTGGGCCTAACTGGGAGGGTCCCTACAAAGTCACAGTTGTTGCTGGAAATAGAGCTTACTACCTAGAGGATCTTAAAGGCCGAGCCATACCACGACCCTGGAATGTAGAAAATCTCAAGAAATACTATCAATAGAATTAAGCTCCAACTTCTCTATTAGGATGTAAAGACATTTATCTTTTAGCCAATACAAATGCCTCCCCACTTCTCTCAAGACTGTCAAATTTTTGTAATTAGCTTTGGTGCATACCAAACAGAAATAGCTTTGATGTTTATCAAACGGAATCAGCTTTGATGTTTACCAAATGGAATTAGCTTTGGTACATACCAAACGGAATTAGCTTCGATGTTTATCAAACGGAATTAGCTTTGATGTTTATCAAATGGAATTAGCTTTGAAGTTTATCAAACAGAATTAGCTTTGATGTGTATGAAACGAACTCAACTTTGGTCTTAACCCAAATGGACTTAGTTTCAGAACGACTGAACGGAATTAAAATTTAGTTAGCACTCAAACATGCCAAGTGGAACTGCTTGGTGGAATTATGTTTGGCAACTAAATTGGACCTCAGCCAAGTGGAATTGCTTGGTGGAATTCGCACTAACACATCTTAAGTAAACATTTCTGAATCTACAAAATCTCTTAAGTATCGTCACATCAACACTTCAGTACTGCTGCATACAAACAGAGTTGGAACAGACTAAGCTAAACTCTATCAGGACCAAACTTCCAGCACTAGTGTTACTCAACTTCAGCTGGGGGCAAACAATTATTTTCTTTCAAACCAACCTGGACCTGAGTAAGACACCTCTTCATATCTTTATCCCATTCAAGTACATTCATGATATCAAAGTTGCAACAGACTTAAGCAGCTCTGCCTAGAGAGCACAGTCTGCAGCACAGATCTTACTTAGCTCCATGTGGGGGCAAAAAATTGTTTTTTAGAACCAACCTAGACCTAAGTAAGACCCTCTTCTTTTCATTATAAAACCAAGTATAGCTGTGCAACATATTCATTAACAAAACTGAGCACATGTTCGGCCCAGAGGTCCCAACAGAGCTCGGCCGGGAGCAAATAGTACAGAACCAGACCGTGCATACGTTCAGCCCCGAGGTCCTAACAATGCTCGGCCGGGGGCAAATAGTACAGAAAACATTTAGATATAGAAGCTAGACAGCATCAGATTGCAAATTCACAAGGAAAATTCCATCATCCAATAAAGGCACAGATGGCCTCATAGCCAGCAACAAAGAAAAGAAAAGAAAAAAAGAAAAATTGTCTTGGCAAGTATAGAGAGAGAACTCGTCAAGAGGACCGAGCCACAGTACATCAAACCAAAACAAAGTAAAAAAAGCAAAAACTTCAAATCTTTCCAGAGAAAACTTTAGCTTTCATCAACAGAGGAAACCTCAGGAGTAGTGTCCACGATCTTGTCCAGGCCGTCTTGGGGAGGAAAAGTAGAGGCAACTCCGACTTCCTAAGAAGTGGAAGCTTCCTTAACCACGTCTCCCGCGGCTTCAGTCTCCAGGGTTCCACCCCCTTCAGCATTCACCGTTTCAACAGCAACATCACTGTCTTGAGTCTTGTTTGCAGAATCAATGTCTAGGGAAACTTCAGCCGGAAGAATCACAGGGACAGAGACAATCTTTGAACTCAAGGATCTTGAGGGAACTGGGACATTCTGAAACAAAGGAGAGCCTTCAGGAACCAGGGCAACGACTAGAGCGCTTGACCAACCCTTCAGAAAGAGCTTGTCTCGCAACACCAGCACTTCCTCTTTATAGGTAGCCCCAGTCTCATCCCAACCTTGTTGCCAATACTTGGCCTCCAACGCAGAGCGCTCGGCAGCCATCACTGCGATAACGGCCTCCAGCTCTGCTATTTTTCCTTCAAGTTGAGCCTGCGCCCCAATAGCAGCCTCCTTTGACTTTTCAACTGAAGCAACAATCTTGTTTAGACAAAACGCCTCCCTTTCGGCAGTTCTGCGTCCTTCTTTCTCAGCCTCCAAGCTCACCGTCAGTCTCTCAACGTTCATAGCGGCCTCCAGCACGGTCTTTCCCAGTTCCTCCGCGCGGGTGATGGACAGATGCATCATCTGAATACACTACAACGGATTACAAAGTATTAAAAGAAAGAAAACAGTAGCATAACACCAAAAACTAGCAAGGCAAGAATGCACTTACAACAGTCATTATCTGCAGGGTCCCCTTCGAAATAGGAATATCGTGGGCCCTATTATGGTCAGCCATGTCAACCGGCATCAACAGAGTCTTGGTCAAGTTAAAAGCAAAGTCTTGGGAAGCAATAACCGAATCAGAGATAGAAATGGGCTTGCCTTGATACAGCATCGGCGGTTCCCATTTCTCAAGTGCTTTGTCCTCAATAGGATCTTCAGAAGCTTCCCCTACCACTGCCTTGCTGGTCTCTCTCCTCCTCTTTTTTGCCCTCACAGCAACCGAAGCGGAGGGCTCGGCAGTAGTAGCGTGAGTTCCAGAAGCTCCCACCTCTAATTTTACATCCATGAGGCTCTTCGCCTTGGCTTTCAACAAAGGGGTCTCTAAAGCATCAGAGGTGCCAAAAGCCTCAGCCTCCAAATCCACCAGCACTCTTCTCTTCGACACAGACCCACCCCCTGCGAAACTGGGGGCATGAGTGGGCGTCTTTATAGGCAGTGCACCCTGGCTCCGGCGATGATTCCTAACCAGAGGGGTGAGGGACGTATCAGTCTCAGTGTCAGAATCTAGAAGGGATGCAGCAAGCCTTGCCTTCTTCGGAATGACGGAATGGTAAGTCATTTGGTAATCCAACAACTCTGGTGCGGACCTTTTCTTGTACTGCAGAACGACTTTGATGGCCTCAGCATTTTTTCGGTTCGACCTACGCAGAAAACGAGAAGCCTCTACGGAAAAGAAGTACCACATTAGAGCAACACCCAAAACAAAGGCAAGAAATACAAAAGACACTAGAGGAAGGATTCAAACTAGGGTAGCCATCCTTTAGAGGCATCCATTCGGACTGGAATTCAGTCTCGCCAGGGAACTCCCAGTTGCCACCAACTTGCAGAAAATCATCGTTGTGTTTGTCTGAGTCAGGTAAACCAATCACCAGATGACAGTCGATCGAATGAACACGCAGGTAGTACGTGCTGCGATCCTTGTTATATGAGAGAGTGTAGCAGCCTAAAATGTCCCAAATATCGAGATTCAAACCCAACCGCTTGTTGAGAGCGGACACACCACAGACGACACGAAACAGGTTAACAGACACTTGCATTGGAGTGAGTTGAACTTGATGTAGAAATCGGCGCACCAAAGGGTCGAGAGGAAAATGAACCCCTTCCTCAACGATGGATGCAATCGAAAAGGCGGTAGTATTCCTAGTGCCCATACGCTTGGCATGGACTTTTGCCAGCGAAAGGATCACGTCATCGGGGATATTGTAGTCTTGACGGAACATGGCCATGGCCTCAGGAGTATCAACTAATAAGCGAAACTTTCCCATTAAACCAAACCTAGTGGTACAGGGGCAGAACTTAGATATCAAGATGTGGAATACAATGGCGCAAGGGTCAAACGAGGTGATTGAAATAGAAAGAGACAGGAGAAGAAGGATCACAAGAGAACTTACAGAGATCAGCGGTAGCGAACGGGCGGTGCAAGAGCGGCAACGAAATGTCTAGGCAGAGCACCAACAAGATTGGCTCAGAGGAACGAAAAGGGTTTTTTTTTTTGAAACTCTCTAGAAAAATGAAAAGCAGATAAAGGGACTTGGTTTGATAGCCCAGAGCATTTATTGCACCAGCCGGCGTGAAGGTACATGAAGCACGACCATCGGTATGGAATTGACGCACTACCTCTGCACACCTATCCCGCGTCGCCACGTGCCATCGCGAAAGGATGCATGCAGGGGATGTGTGTCAGGATTGAACCGTCACCAAGGCCGAATTGAGGCAAAACCGAAGTGAATTGACGCTTGGAAGTACAGAACAATAGCTCTCTCCAAGGGGAACCTTAGCGCGAGCTAGGGGACAAATGAAGGGGCTAAATAAGGAAATGGTTGAACTCAAGCCTTGGGCCAGTCCAATCCCCTAAGCCCAAATCCAAATAGGTCAGATGAGCATGTGGGCAACCCAATTAAGCCTAACTCAATTACTAACAGACCACCCAAGTCCTCAAGCACTTGGGCCCAATTTGCAGTGGAAAAGGCCAGTCCAGTTACGATACTGGGGTAGGGCCGAGCTGCAGGACCAATTCTATGGGCCGAACTGATGGGTCGAACCCATCATCAGAACAAAAATGGGCCAAGTCCATGTACAAAATATCCGAATGGGCCAACCCATCCCAACAGAAGCCTCGTAAAGGGCCGAGCCGGGGAACAATGGTGCTGAGCTGAGGGAATCCCTCAAAGAAACGTGGAAGCTGTGAGTATATGCATGTGCAAGTTGTCACTTCAGTTGGTCCCTACACCTAGAATCACGAAAACAGTTAAACCAGATGAATGTGGTTTGTTATCAGCATGACTACAATGAGTATAAGCACCTCTTGACAAATATCAGGTGGTCCTTGTAGACGCGCCCGCGTGGGGCCCTCGCTACAGTTCGGACTCGATTTGTGTCACGGTTCTTAATCTGAACCAAAGAGTCCAAATCTGGCAAATCATTTTGAGAAAACAGGTTTTTTTGAAAAGAAGTGCCAAACATGGACTGCTTTGCCAGATACAGAGTCGCCACCTAAATATTTTAAAATGAGAGAATTTAGAAAACCCTGACTCGGTGCCAAAGGCCACGTGTCCGTCATCACCAAAGTTGCCTCGGCTCGGGAACTTGGATACGATTGGGGAAGGTCAGCTATGAGCACCCCCTCTCGCCCGATCCGAAGATCGGCCTCTACTAACCATGATATCCGTTTTTGAAAACGTTATGTGTTCTTATTCCAGCTATTTAGCATAGAATTATTATGTTATGCGCACAGCAAACAAGTATAGACTAGATTGCCTAATTTGGAAATAAACATTGCATATCCGTTTGTCTTGAAAAGCACTTTGGAATTCGCTACTCACAAGTAGGCTAAAATACGGATTTTAACGAGTTTTTCCAACTCAGACAATCCAACCTTCACCCACAGGCATTCAAACAGTTTATCACATAAGCATCTAGCCACATAGTAAGCATGCTGTCACGATAGCATTCACATGCATGTGAGGATGCTAAAGCATGAATACTTACATCGTACTTCGTGCCAAAACAAAGAACTCATTAGCAATCAATGCATGATCCAAGTCCATGTTTAAATGTCTAATACAACGCATACGGAATGTCACTAGAGTAGGCTCGGCTATTCTATGAATGACATGTGAAAATGCACAAGTAGCATGTATTCAAGTTAGATTTGGAATACCAATGCAGTTAGCATGATGCGCCGAGCCCGGTGCATGCAATACTGATGAATGATGCATGCATGCATAACATAAGGTATGCTAAATTAAACATGACCTATTACTAACCATCATAAGCAGGTAAATAAAAGGGAAGAAAGAAGTGGGGATTGGAAGACATGCACACACACGTACCCACACTTATTACAGATTTGCCCTCGCCCGGAGGGACCAAATAAATATTACAGATAATTAACCTACAAGCTAATTAAATATTATAGGCCATCTAATTAGCTAAGCAAATTAACTAATCTAGGGAAAACAGATAAACCACCTCGGGAAGAGAGCCCAATGCAATGCATGCTCGGTCTTGCTCGGAAGTACACTGCCATGCATAGGCCGCCTCTGTTTTCCCTGCTCTGCCTCTTTGAAGACTGCTAAAGTCTCAGAATTGCTTCCCTGGACATTGGGAGACACCATCGGCTGAGTAGAATGGCCACTGGCAGTGGTATGTGATCACCGGCTGTTGGTGAAGCTATCGGCCACCAAGGGATTGCCGGTCGGCACTAAAAACTGCCGGTCGGCAGAGAATGTCTGCAGAACCTGCAATTGACAGCAGTAGAGGGCAAGGCATAGCATGGCAATGCAATTCAAGCAATGTATGCACCAATCCTATCCCTCATCATGTGTATGACTCAAAGGGACATGGCCCTTGGTTCTCGGACCACCAATCGCGCATTTCAATGTGTGATGGCCCAAGAGACCAAGTTATGCATTTTCATGTCAAATGAAATGCAATGCACACAATCAAACCAAGGGGCTTCTACCTCCATCATGACTTGGTCAAGAGGTAGAGCATGCATGCCAATGCAATGCAACCCTAATCATGTGAGCTAGCATGCAACATGAGCATACAAGCAAGTGATGTACACTAGGTACACAAACTAAGCAACACAAGCAAACAAGCATGCCATAACTATGCAAACCACTAAAGCATGCAAGATGCAATCTAATCATGCGACATGCTAGCAACTTGACCAAGGGAATGCATGCCAAATGCGAGTGATTTCAAGCATGCAATACATGCAACCAAAGCATGCAAACATGGGATAATGTAACAACACTTGAATGGCATGCAAGGGATGGACTTACACTAATTGGACAGCTCTAAGTTAGGTCCAAAACAGTGGCCAATGTGCCCAAAATGAAGGACTAACACACACGCGCACATGTATGCAAAGGGTGTCCAATACTTCAAGCATTTAAAAGCAATTCTCAAGCACACTAAAGAGGATGCAAACATGGGCAAATGACATGCATTAAGCTCTGAAAATCATGCAAGAACATGGTGCCAAACCAAGCAAACAAAATAGGCTAAGCATGTAACAATGGTCCAAGATTCAAGGCAAGCTAAAGGGGTATTTGACCACACTTAGCAAGACCAAACATGGCATGAATTTAATGACCAAAAACAGAGTTTTAGCACATAAAACAAAGCCCAAAAGACCACTTAGATGGCATCTAAATGGCTTGAATTCAAAAACATGCACAAATGCACTTTCAAGGAGCATACCACACAAGCTCATAAGGCATCAAAGAGGCATCCAAGGCAAGCATACAAGCATGCTAAGGGGACTAAAATGATGCTATAAATGGTGCCAAACCTTTAAAATAAAGCTAGTAATGCATGCTACACACTCACACACTTAAGGCCGACAAGCCAAAATGCAAAGGGGCTATACTAAACATGTCATGGCCGACCGAAATGACTAAGGACAGACCTCAAACATGGCAAAATAAACACAAAAGCTTCACAAAGCCAAGCCTAAAACATGCTAGAACAATGGTTTATAACCTAAGGCATGTTAAGGCAACAAAGTGGCATTACAAGGCATGTATGCTAAGCAAGCATGGTATACCAAAACCAACATACAACAATGCTATTTCATGGCAAAATAAGCATAAATAACAGCCAAGGCATGGTCAACATGAGGCTTAGCTAGGTGCTCATTAAAGAGGCAAAAATGGCCCTTTTCAAGGACAACAAGGAGAGGGGGTGACCCTCTCCTTCTTGGGACTTCAAAGCACCATCCTTACCACTGAAATCCCTCAAGATTTCAGTGGTGAGGAGGCCCAAACACCAAAGTCCCGGAGCTCACTCAAAATGGCACAAAATGGAGCCCCTCAAGGCTTAAGAGGGGTCCAACACCTCCAAACCACAAAACACTCTAAACAAACTATTTAGAGGACCAAAAAACAGAACTTTTCTATATTATACACTAAGCTCAAAAATAGTTCTAAGATAGGCAAAAATAGTATGCAAGAATGGGGTAAAAAGGAGTAAGATTGTTACCCTTGTTGACCTTCTTCACAAATGGTGGACCAGCCCCTTCCTTGAGCTCAAAACAGCTCCCAAGCTTCAAGAACAAACCTCTGGCCCTTCAAGAACCAAGAAAAGGTGTAACACTATGTGTTTGTGTGCAATAGTAAGACACAAACACACTTATACACACACAAAGGCAAAATGAGAGAGAGGTATACAGATAGAATATATATCAATCCTAACCCTAGAACTCAAACCCTAAAATGGCTGTCTAAAATGTCTAACCCTTCAACAAGAGAGAAGACCTCTCTTTATGGAGTTTTTTTGTCTTGTAAAGCTTACAAGACAAGCTTCTAAAGAAAGAGATCCCTCCATATGGAGGGGAGCCAAATGCAAGATAGCTGTATTAAAATATCTGCAAAAGAAGATGAACAGTAGTCGGCTACTCAAAATTGCCATTTTGACAAAATGGACTGCCGACCGGCAACAAAGAATGCCGACCGGCAATATACATTGCCGATGGCAACAAAACATCAGCCGGTGGCCTCTGGCCATGGCCGGTGATGTGTGGGGATGTCTCACAAGGCATTCCCTGCCCCTCCAAGGCAAAACACAAGTGTTTGGTGCAAAACCAGACACTAAACAGTCGAGTTCGGAGATCCTGAGGCAAAGCGCGTAGCCGAGACCTCCGGGAACTCCAAACGAACACAAACATGGATGATCACCGGGTGTTCAAACGGTGACGTCCAAGTCTTGAGGACGGTCAAAAATGGGGTGTCTACAGTCCCCCACCTAGGAATATGATAAAAGGAAACTTGGCAGCACTAGAGCTCCATGAAACCATCTTGGGAAACAAGCAAGGAACTCTATATATACTACAAAAACTTCACATTGAAGGCAACTGATAAAAATTGAACCCCACTTACTTCAAATTCAACTCTCTACACTTCTTCTCTGACGACTGATTCCTACACCGGAAGGGTTATCTGGCCAACCCCGGCCGGGCAGCTCTTATGGTGCTTCTTGCTACAGGAACCTCAATCCTTGGATAGTCCAACCGAGTGCGGAGCCCTGATTCACTTTCATCTAGTGCGGAATCCGGTACGCACAATATGTATTTGTTTTATGGTTGCCAAGTTGTATGACTGAAACAAAGTCCTATTCCTGTTATTTAGTGTACGTTTGGCATTGGACAACTAACAAAAGGATGTAACAAGGATGACAAAGAGAACTTAGAGTTGCAGGTGTGTTTGGTTTGTGTTTGTAGAGTAGTTTTTGAGATAAAAAGTACGAAAACTTGTTTGGTTTGCCTTTTTTCAGAAATGATTTTGGAAAATTATTTTGGGGAGAGAGTTTTAAAAAAAGTGATTGATTTGCTATATATGAGAGAGAGTGTGATTTTGGAAAGTAGGTAACCAAACAAAATTTTGAGATTTTTTTTGAAAAAATTTGTTTGATTTGATTACTCTTGAAAATTTGTTTGTTGAGAATTTTTCCCAAATTTTTTTCTGAAAAACAAACCAAACAAGGCCGCAATCTCTGGCAGTGACAGCATTGGAGAAGGACTGCAAGCAGACATCTCCCGGCAGGCTTTCTTTGCTTAGTTCAACCTTGAGAAGCTTAAAACTTTCATCATAACTACTCTTTCCTTCCGATTGCAGCTTTTAATTACTGCCCCCTCACTCCGAATTCAAAGGGGGCCTAACTACGGTTTAGTCAATCACTACAAGAATTAACACTTTTGGCAACAAAAAAATTGGTCGCTAAAAGTCTATTTTTGGTCGGCAAAAGTTATCCGTGACCGATTTTTTTTGTTGCTACTTTGGTCGCCAATTGAGGGTCGACAAAAATAATTCGCGACCAAAATTTTGGTTGGTTGGCAAAAGTTGGATTTGCCGACTAAATTTTTGGTCGCTAAATATTTAATTACCGCGACTAATTCATTTTGTCGCTAAAACACTTTGGTCGCAAAAAGTTATATTTTTCCGACCAAATATCTTAGTCGCCAATTGACACATTTCGCGACCAAAAAGTTTGGTCGCCAATTATCACATTCAACGACCAAAAAGTTTGGTCGCCAATTGTGACATTCCACGACCAAAAAATTTGGTCGCCATTTGTTGCTTTTCGCGACCTAAACTTTTGATCGGCAAAAGTGAGTTTCCACAACCAAGAGCTGTTTTGGTCGGCAATAGATGTATTTTTTGCGACCAAAACTCTTGGTCGGCAATTGTCATTTTTTGCGAAAAAAAATTATTTTGGATGTCGCGACTAATAAATTGGTAGCCAAAGCAGGAAAACAATACACCTGCAATTCCTAATAATTCATTCAATCCATAATAAACCTATAATTTTAAAGCATCATTCAAATTAACTGAATCATTAACATTCGACACAATACATAATTCATTAACATTCGACACAATACAACTATTCTAAGTTTTCATTCACAAGTCACATCCATCTAGCATAACAATTTGAAACATAACTATTTGTTATCCATGCGCAGCTATCAACAAATAAAACTACTAATATTTGTTATCCATACACATCCATCCAAAAATATTTAATCCTCCCAAAAATGCTCATACTGCCAAGTAGTCTTGTACAATTTAGCTTCGTGAACTTGTTAAGAAATATGTTGGGGAGGGTGCTCGTCTGGTTCGTGAACTTTTGATCCACTTTTCCCAACTTTTGATCCACTTTTCAATGATGGCCCCATCGATATTGTTTTAGCCACTTCAAATGTTTCTGGGAACAAAGAAAAATTATGTCACTATGAAACAGCACTACCGAACAAAGATAATAAAACCTCAACCAACTTCACTACAACATACCTTGAAAAGCCCCAGAGTGCTTGTTGGGAAACAATTAATGAAATCAAATATAATTACCAAGCAAATAAATTTTGATTTTATCACGGTGATAAGTCATTCCACATGAATCAACAGCTCGTTGCTTCTACATTAGAATGCATTTATTAATGAAACTAGAACAATTATTGAGCAACTGTATGACATTTGATGTGTGAAGTGCTCTTTTTATCATGTTCTTTTCTTTATGGAACTGGGTGATCTTAGAAATCCAAAGCTTTTTTTACTTACATTTGAGTAAGTAGGGTGAACAGAGCTATGGGAGCCTTATTACCCTGGCTACCCTTCCCGAGGCATATGCCTGCTTATCAACAATTGCTATATAGACTAATTACTAATTGCTATATAGATGATATACCTGCTTATCAACAAAACATCGGGTCTAATAACTCAGACAAGGGAGGACAATGATATTTCACATAATAGGGGATGCCAAGTGACATTTTCTATTATGGCAGGGGTGTCAATGTAATTTACAGTTTATTTTAACTAATACTCTTAGTGACTGAGTTGACTTGAAAAGTACAAACCTGCATGCTGTGACTCTTTTGCATCAAAGGATTCAGTCCCACTTGACAAGAAATGGTGAATGTTATCCTTCTGAACAGTAGTATACAAGGCCATGGGGTACAAAAGGCAAAATATACCTTTTCTAAGTCGACATTCTCAGAGGTAACTTTGAAACGTCCTTTTTGTTGAACAAGTGGCTTTACCTTGTCATCAAGCTCTTCACTATTTACTGACCACAATAAAATCTGAATTAGATGAAAACGCAAAAAATGTGTTTGACACCATATAGAAGCCAATATAATCAACCAAATGAAGTCAACGTAGTTTTGCACATGAAAGTAAGTTCTCTAGGAACTAAGAATTGAGAAAAATAATGTTTACTTGCCTGAAGTTCTAGAAGCTCTAGACAAAATTTCAAGAGGTGCATCGTCCAATGCCTGTGGAACAGGAGCTCCATTGCAACTCGACATGTTTTGTTGCTGATTTTGCGATTTATCACTGAAAATTGCAGAAATTTCACTAGAAACTCACAATGGATTGCATCACAATGATAATGACACATGATAAGAAGTGAAATTTCTTGATTATAGTTTTTAAAAATGCAAAAATGAAGAGAGATAGAGAAAGAGAGAGTCCAAGTCAATAACAATAGCAATAACAAATTATGTGCCCAGCAGAAGTGTGAATTAGGTATTTGAATTAATATACCAGAGAACTATATAATTGTGTCTGAAATAGGTATTTAATATACCAGAGAGCTATATAATTGTGTATAGATATGCAATAAAATGCTCAAGAATGGAATTTGATCCATAGTACTAATAGAAGAAAGACTCAATGTTGAACTTTTTCCATAACGATATAGTGATTCTCAACCAATCACAAATGTAAGCAAAAATGGGCTGAGATGAACCCTACTGTACTACAGTCTTCACTCACACACAACATATTTTGTCAGCGCAAGTACTCCTAGGTCACTGGCCTACTTCTAGACTCCAAAATTAATCCATTGGGCAGAACCTATGAAGCACCGACACGTTCCAAGGCTCTGCGTACGAGTGTCGGACACGTGTCGGACACGGACACGTGTCAGACATGCGGTAGACACGTGTCCGACACTCTCTCTAACGTGTCTCTTTTTTTCTTTTTGAAATCTTCCAGTCGGACACACCATGGACACGGGGAGAGAGAGAGAGAGAGAGAGAGAGAGAGAGAAACCTGGTGCGATCTGCCTTCGATCTGCTCGATCTGCCTTCGATCTCTGTCTCTCGCCTTCGATCTGCCTTTGATCTCTGCTCGCGATCGACCTCTTGCCTTCGATCTCAATTTGAACTCATCGATGTCCACGGCTCAGCTCTTGTCGCAGTCGAACTTGTCAAAGATGGAGTCGTAGAGACTCGTCAGCTCCTCCGGCGGCGTCGTCATGTCCTCGCCTTCGATCTGACTTCCCCTCTCTCTCTCTCTCTTTCTCTCTTGTCGTGCGTCTTTGTCCCTCCCGTTTTCAACCATAACAATATAATTTGTTATATATAAAATATATATATCTAATTTGTTATATAAAATATATATCTAATAAATTATATTAACATATTTGTTATTATATTATTATATTAAATTATAAATTATATTATATTAACATATAAAATATATATCTTATTTAAAAAAAACTTATTTTTTATTAATTTTTTTAAAAATATATTTATTAATTTTATTATTATTTTGATTGTATAAGAATTAATGATTTTATTTTTATTTTAGACATATAATAAATAAATAAAATTATATATATTAAACGTGTCCCCAGCGTGTCGTGTCCCCTATTTTTTGAAAAATTGCATTTTCGCGTGTCTGTATCGTGTCCGTGTCCGTGTCCGTGCAACATAGGGCAGAACAAAACGGAGTCCACTTTATTATCTTAGAGCTTCAAATGACTATACCTCTTTATAGGTTTTCGTGCAAAACATCATTGAACTTTCTTTTCTTTCTCCTTTTTATGTCATAGTTTTTATGTATGCATTCATAATTCATTGTTACACAATTTTAAGGACTGCAAATTCTATGGAAAATAAACTGAGCCATTCCACTATCATGGGTGATACACAAAGCTCCATAATTCGATGCTCAACAATAAGCTTTCAGGATGAAGGTCGAAACTTGTGCACTAAATCATCAGAAGCACATGAATTTGCTAGTGACTTTAGCCACAGAACTAATAGGTATGCATAAAGGTAAGACATACAAAAATTGTAAATTCCCAAATTTGACTAGTGTATACTGCTAATATAGTGTTGCTCCCAAATGATATCAGAACAAACTATAGCCTCCACTATCTAAAACGGAACACTTCACCACTGTATAAAACATAACACTTCAAGAATAGATCCAAAAGCTTATAGAAGTTAGTTATAAATATCATTATCATACCCCTCTCATTCGCTTGGGAGAACACAACCATCTAGAAAAATGATATTGCCTGATGAACTTCCCCTCCTCTGATGACCTTGCACAGCCATGCCGTCAACGTTTCTTCCTCTGACATATGAGCCAGGTTTTCCAGACAAATTATTTTCAACATTATCCTCAAAACATGAGGCAGAATTTTGTGAAACTTGGTGTTCATGGTTTGAACCACCAATGCTTGCATCATCATCGGATTTCTCATATTTAGTTCTGGAAAATAAAAACAAAATTGTAGTTTCGTTTATATAGACTGACGACCTTGCCCATGCAAAGGTCATAAGAAACAAATATATTAAATGAACATTAAAATTTGTCTTAGCACTAGCACCACTCTTTCATATCATAGAACTCCTAATAAGCAAATTATGTGTAAATAGATCTCAAAACATATAACAGCAGGACAATATGAGAGGAAAAGATATGATTGAACGATCTACAACAAGAAGACATACAACGCATTAGTCAGAGTTGCGTCGGCTGATAGAGAAGATGGTTGATTCTGCATCAGATCATTATCTTCCTGTGAAGTACCATATCGTTAGGAATCGCAGAAAGACTCACGTTTCACTAAAGAAAACCATGCAAAGAGTATTAACATACTATATCTGAAACTTGTGAACAGTAGCTCACTGAAAACAACTGATGCTGCAATTCCTTTTCATGGTCAAGCCCAAAAGAACTAACTGAGCTTCCACCCAGATCTTTTTCAGATATAATGTCCTCATCCTGGATCTAGCAAAATAAATGTTGATTAGTAAACCTAAATTTACAATAGCTCAATGGATTCAGAAAGGAAAAGCTGCACAGAAGAAATAGCTAGTTACTCTACCAAGGAAAGCTTGATCCTTCACATTTTCAAGATTGAAGTTCCAACCACTAATCCCTCGTTTGTATTCATTCTACACATGATTCACAAAAATGAATATAAGAAACGACAAGGTATAACATAGAAAGATCCTACCCTTAAACTTAAACAATCCTGCATACAGAATATTCTGTGAACAAAAACTAGAACAGTATTGACAGGAATCCCACCACAGGCAGTAACAATATAACAGAAAGAGAGATCTATCAAATCAGCAAGCTGTAACAACCTGCCATGTTTGGGAAGTGTTATGTTGGCCACGCTTTATTTTACTAATCAAAAGTTCTTGACAATAGCATTGCGGGTTCAAATTCCATAACCACGCATTTTGGAATCAGGGCTTCAAATTAATTCTAACCCCAATCAATAATAACTGTATTTAATGTCCAACTCACTGCCTGAGTCAGAGCATGCTCGCACAATAAGGATAGAATCCAGCAAGAGGGCATCTTATGACAAATTGTCCTTAACAAAGAGAAATAGTCGTGCCAACCAGGGCATGACCACTGACCCATTTAAAAAATGACGCATGAGAGAAAAGAAAAAAAGGGTAAAACAAAAAATGCAGAGCTGACAAGTGGCATATTTTCTATCATGTCTCTAAATGTTACTCACTTTCTGCATCATTGGGATTTTGTGATACCCCCTGGCACAATGAAGTGAAAGAGTGGGGATCATGTAATCCAGGAATGTTAAATTTACAAATAAGTAGTGACAGTTACAAATCAAAAGCCCACGTGTTTTAGAAGAACAGGTTTACATAACAAGGTTTAAATAAAGAAATAAACAGGTATATTCACAAAACAATGCTCCTGGTCTTAAAAGATGCAAGCTAAAAAAATAAAATAAAAAAGGCACTAACTCATGCTAATTCAACATAAAGTGGTAATTACACGTTTCATATTGACTGCACCAGAAACATGATTCTGCATTTTCACCTAAGTATCACCCAGATGATCTAGTAAAAAGCATCCTGACCATTGCCATCCAGGTTCGTTGAAACAAATTGAAACTAATAATTCCCTATGACCTGGTAAACCACAAGAAACCAAGTAAGAAAAATAATAGAAAAGAAAACATTATTATAAGAAAAGGCTTCCATATCTCTGTAAATTTTAAAGAAAAAAGAACTTTGCTAAAGATAAACATTTTTCATCCACCTAGTTGAGAGCTGAAAGAAGTGACAATATGAACATTTATGATATAGTCAGCCAAGCAAAGTTGAATTTGACCATGAAATTTCATCTTTAGACCTTATTATTTGTAGTTTATCTATAGATTAGTTGGCAAGAAAAATATCAACAAATACGCCACGAGAGAAGCAAACATGTTTTATTTATTTATTTTTTTTACGAAAAACAGGTTATGTTGAATGCATGTGAAATGAATAAGAACAATAATAACAATAATTAAAGAAATGAAGATAAGAAGAAACGTTCTAGATTATTTTCTAGGTACCATAGTTCATACAATATGGAATGCGCAAGACATACACATGCATCAAGTAAATCCAGCTTAGACAGACATCAATGACACGGCAAGATTAAAGCTTACAAGTATTAGCTTGTGTGGAGATTGAAGACCATCAGTGCCTATGAATGCCCCTCCATTAATCCTCTCATCTTGTAGTGCTTCCCCTACCATAAGATACCAAAGCTAATGATATTCTAACAAGGCAACCTAGATAAATCCGGGAAAATAGAGATCACCCTTCCCCTGTGGTGTGTAGCTACGTTGTCTTCTTCTCAAGTAGTAATCTTATTATTACATAAAGATAGTACAAGCTCAGCAATTCTGACATTGAGGATAGTGTAATACTTTAACAAATGAATATGTTGAAAGAAATGCCATGAGATTATGGTCTCTAAGAAGGTGACCACCAATCATAGTAACGCTGAGGGTAGTGGGAGGGGATAGGAGTTCTAATGAAACTGAGAAATGGTTGAGGGAGATGAGCCAATAAAAAGAATCTATTGGTTCATTATACTGCTGGGTTTAGATGTCCAGAGAAAAAATTATCTTCCTTGGTGTACTATTTTAGTCATCTTGCACTGAATCCATGTAGTTATTTTTGGAGTCAAGGTTGGAAATTATTGCAGGTGGAGTGATTGCGCAATGCAGGACTATTAAAGGTGGCTCAGAAGAGAATGACATTGTTTTTAGGTGAGGTGGTTCATTTTGTGATACATTTAGAGAGATTTTCAGGATGTGAAAGCATGTTAGGATTCCTTAAGTTCTTGGTGCTGCAGTTCAAGAATGTATTTTGACAGAATTGTGTGCTTTGATCACTTATGATGTGGTTGTGTAATAATTCTTTTGCAATGAATCGTACGATACCTTGCATGTGTGAATTGTGATTGTAAACCATTAGGTTTAAAAGTTGTGGTAAAAACTTGTTCAGATTAGAAATCATTAAAAGAAATATTAATTTTTTGAATCCTTCTATTTAATCTCTAAACCAGAAACCTAGAAAGCTGTTGAAAATTTAACTGGAAATTTCATGCCATCTTACCCTAGAGAGTTATTTTGCAGAGTAAAATAATTGCAACATGCAAATTAAAATAACTATTGCCAACAAAATCTTTCTTCATGCAACAATTAAATATTTGCATTACATTTTAACAACCAAATTAAAAAATAAATAACAAGCATCATGCATAAAGATTGTTAGTTGAAAAACCAAAGATTTTTAAGCTCCAACGCTGAAATCTAAATCAACTTACCCCACCCATCATTTTGCTTTTATGATTTTTCGTGGGGATCGACTAAATGTTAGGTTCAGATCTTACTTTGAAGCTACATTTGTTTGACGAAAAGGATAAATAATATCGTAGGCTATGAAGCACTGACACTATGAAATAGGCATTGTTGCAATGTTGGACATAGGGATATGACGAGGATATGCCACATGGCTTGTCCCTTCATTTGGATTCAGTATTTTCCCACACCTTCATACAACATGACTGGGTTTTCTACATGCTAGGATGTTGCTCTAGGACTGAACTTGCCTAATGTTTCCACCTCTAAGAAACATGTCTCTCTGTCAATCTACATTTGTCAAACTAATCACAATTTTCTTACACCTTAAGAACTAAATGAAAGAAAAATAAAAATGTAGAGAGATTGCCAGTTGAACCTGTTGGCTTTATCACACTACATGCATTTTAAATCCTAAATCAAGCATCTAATGTCAAATCCCACCATCCACCCTCTGCTCGTCATTTTGTTTTTTATAACCTTCATTATCTTGGGGGATCAAGTGATGAAATAAGTTGGAATTTGCTCTTCCACTTGTAAGCCACATGCAAGATAAAATGCGTTTTTTTTTATATCTGCATCATTGGATTAAAAAATTTCTCATCGCAACACTAAGTGGACAGATTCTATATAGGCCAACATATTGCTCTCACTGAAACACATAAATGCCCCAACTTTGGCACATGTATATCTTGCTCAACCTACATTTGTAAATTGTGACATAGTTTCACTCCATTGCCTACGGTGTTGCCTTAATAAATAAATCATATCAGTTTTAACCATTTCATGTTGCACCACTTTAGAGATTTGGCCTTGGTAAAATGGGAGTTGTCTAACCAATACAAAAACTATTTGAACTGCTTCCCTATGACATAGAAGAGCAGTTATGAAGAATTTTGTGAACCTAGCCTTTATATGGAATCGTCTTAGGTCTAGAAATTCATTTTTTCACATTTTGCTAAAATCCGAACCTCTTTCGTGCCTCAAAATGATTTTTGCCCAACATAAACTCTTTTTGAACTTATAATTATATCCCTGTGTTTTGAACATTTTCAAAGTTGATTTTAAGTCCTAAAAAGTCCAAAATTTGATTTGAAAACGATCTAGAATCAACCTGGGAAAAAACTAACGGCCAACACCAAACAAGCCCCAAATGACCAGTAGATCATTCTGTTAAACACCAAAGGGCCAGAGTACGAGGAATTTACAAAAGAAAAAGGTCCCAGTTAATGTATTTAATGTATACTTGATTTGCTTTCTTTCTTTCGCATTCTTTTTTCCATGTTTAGTTTCTAGGCTTCTAGTTTTTCTTATTTAATTCATGTTTATTGCTTTAGTTCTTCTCATGTTTTTGTTCATGCATTATAACATGTTTAGACTAGTTCGAAATCGCTAGTTCACATGAATATTGCTTACGATTGCATTAAAGTAGAGTCTTTCACACTTTTTCAATTTCTAACCATTTTTGGGGGGCATTTTTCTCTTACAACGGTATGAAGTTCTATAAAAACTGTTTTAATTAGCTCAGAAAAAACTAGGGGCGAAAGAAAACAAATTGAACACTCAAATGTTCTACTCTTTCAGTTTTTAGAAAAAAAAAAAAAAAAATTAGAAAGATTGAGACTTCGATGAGACTATTCAGAGGAAGGAGAGGAGGAAGCAACGTACAAAGTAAATAGCCTTCTTCGATGAGACGATTGAGAGAGATTGAGACTGAGCTCCTTCATATTTTCTCCATTAGAACTTCTATGCATTTTGATAAAACCCTTGGAAGCCAAAGAGCTAGGGTTGTGTAATCTGATATATTTATTTATTTATTTATTTATAAATATATTTTTTGGGGCTTTCATATTTCAATTGTATAAGAAAACGGGGTTTTCTTCAATCCATGTCAATCAAATTAATTACAGGAGGCAAAAACTACAGGTTTAGCAAATTCAAGGTGAAGAAACTCTTGAGAGGCAAAGATCTGAAAAGTTGAAAATTATAGTTAGGGTTTGAGATTGGGGGAACGAGAGCGAGAGAGAGAGAGAGAGAGAGAGAGAGAGAGAGAGAGAGAGCGTGTTTACCTGATGCAAGAGGTCTGAAATCGAGAGGATTAGCAATGGTAGAGTGTAGGCGGCTCCACGCACTGCTACCGAACTTCCTTCATCTCTTAACCGAACCCCACTGCTGCTCCAACGCTGCTCCTGTTTCGTTTCGTGTTAGTCACCTTCTTCGTGTTTGCTCTCTGCCTTGGTCAGTGCACCTATTTCAAAGAGAGATGAGAGAGGAGAAAATGAAAATGTGTGAGCTAACAGATTGCTAAAGATAAAAAATTTCAATTCCCGCCCCACGTTTCAAATTTCCCTCACAAATTTTTGGCGACCAAAATACCAGATTAGTCGCAGAAAGGGTACCCTTCGCCGACAATTTTTTTTAGTTGTCAAATCTCAATCAACGGCGACTAAAATATTAGTCGCTAAAAGTGATAATTTGGCGACTAATTTTTTTTGGTTGCTGAAAATAAGTTTTTGGCGACCAAATTTTTGGTCGCCAAAAAAAATACCACATTCCGCGACCAAATTTGTAGTTGGTAGCCAAACGCATACCACTTTCCGTGACCAACTCTTTTTTCAGTCGCCAAAATATTACCTTCTGCGACCAATAATATTTGGTCGCCAAAAATAATAATCATTCGCGACTAATTAATATTTGGTCGGCAAATGTCAAATTTTTGCGACTAAATTTTTTTTGGTCGGCAAAAGTGGTCGGCAAATGTGTGAATTCTTGTAGTGAATTTCTGGTTTTTTGTCGTACTCTTTCGTGTTATTTTCAGTTCCTAATATGAGGATGTGATGTATTTCTTTGAATGCGAAATAATAAACATGTGTTTTAGTTTTTATTGCCCTCTAGGCAAATTCGAGATAATATATTTATTGTTGATTCCGTGGAATTCATCTGCTAAAATTTATGGTGTCATGTGATATCTAAACATAGCCTTAAATGCAAAAGGAATTCTGATAATGTTCAGGAAAACAACAAAAAGGGCTATGAACTTGGAATTGGATGTGGCTTTTTATTTTTATTTTTTATTTTTTATTTTTTTTAATTTTAATTTTTACATTTATAGAAATCCATCACTACTCTTTTCTTTTACTTTTTATTGTAAAATGAAAATTATGTGAGTAGTAGAAACGCATTTATTGGTCATATAAAACTTTAGATGAGCGTTGTACAAGAGCATTTCTAATGTTAGTAGATATTTTACTTATCTAAAAATTACTATTGTATATATATACATACATATATATATATATATATATATTATTTTGCCTATTTATTTTTTCATGTTTTCACTCTGACCCTCTTTTTTATTTTAGTATTCATTGCTTAGTTTATGAATTGTCACATCAACAATAAAGATGAAGTTAAAGAATTATGAGGGTCAAATAGGTTTTGGCTAGTTTTTAAAAGCTAATTACATTTAGCTAGTGAATGTGAGTTATGACAAAATATCTAATTCTATACCTGGTGCATAGTGATTAGGTATTTTAATTAATAGGTCTTTTTTTTTTTTTTTTTTTGAGAACCGTCCAAAATATATTACCCATAAGATAAAAAGTTAACAGATTTTGCTAGTTTGTGCACTGGAATAGGCATTATTTTAACTAATAGGTAAATTACACCATAAGTTTCTATAGATTAAGCGAAATGTCAATTTTGTTTTTATTTTTATTTGAATAATTTGATTCTTGCACTTTCGTTTGTTATAATGTGATTTTTTCATTATGTGTCGTTAACATTTTAAATAAAAAAATATCACGCGTACAATTAGAGGGACCAAAATAAAATTTAAAAGAAATTATAAGGATCTATTTGCATCTCAAAAACTAAGGGCGAACATGTAGGCTAATGTGTTGTAAATGCGAGTGTGCCAAAGTTGATGAACTTGGTCCAAAGTTGGAATTGTGGTTTGGAATTTCTAACTTCTACAAGACTTGACTGTGTGACTAAGACGAACAACAAATAGTTCGGATTTTGTCTCAATAAAGAAGACTTGTAACAAATTTACTAGGTGCAAAGAAACTAGTATTGAACTTTCATTAATTGGAATGAAGTACAATTCAACTAAGCAAACTAAGGCTAACCTATGTAAACAACTACCTACAGGAATTGAGTTATTTAAATAAAAGACAATTGCTAAAAAAAAATGTGGAAATGAGCTCTTGATTGAGTTTTTGGTTCTCGACCCTTGCAAATGGTGTGCTTGGAGTCCTTTTATAGTGCTAATTGGCCTCTTATTTTTGTTCTAATTGCAAGAACGTGACAGCACCAGTTTCTGCCACTTGTGCCTCTGATCTCTGGATTGAGCCCCAAATCTAGCAACCACTTTGACCAACGATTGGATCTTCTGACTTTAAAGCTTTCATGGCCCACTTGATCGTTTTGATTTTCAACATGTGCACTATTTCTCCCAAACATGGCTTTAACCGTCCACACTTGGGGAGTTACTTCAACCACTTCCTTCTTCTTAAGAGGTGGGCCTCAACTACTTCGTACTTCATAAGAAACCGTTAAGGTCCTTTTTTATCCATACATATTATTTATTTTTAATAAAACATAAATATCAAGTCAACTACTGCCACCTAGATTCTAGGCCATTCTGGCCTCGGCACCCGACCTACTAGAGTAGTGCCATGTCATCCTAAGGCCATTCTTACCCCGACACCCGACGAGCAAGGATCCTCTAGAGTAATTTTTTCCTAAAGTTTCCTAGAGTGCTATATTGTGTGGTTGAGATTTACTGGCAAGTCACATCAATTTTTCTGATGTGACTTGCCAGTAAATCTCAACCACACAATGTAGCACTCTAGGAAATTTTAGGAAAATTTCACTCTAGAGGATCCTTGGTGACACCCGACCTGCTAGAGCAGTGCCATGTCATCCTTCTTGCCACATGGCATTCTGCCAAAAAGGGTACAAAAAATGGCCCCCTCAAGTGTATCGTTTAGATATTAAGCATATATTTGAATGAAGATTAGATTCCCCTCCATCTTCTTGCTTTAATACCTATCTTTGAAACGATAGGCATCAAAAGATGTTTGACATTCATCCTTACAGTGTCGCTGCCCATTCTATCACAACCGCTGCTAGGAAGTTGACAGCTGTCTCCCTTCTTGAATTTTAAACCCTTGCCACCAAGACCTGCCGCCAAGACTTCTTAGAGAAGCTATATCACCAATGCTTTGCAACTTCCTTTCAATTTCTCTTCTCTCCTTTCTCTACCACTGCTTCTTTTCATTCCATTCAAAATTTCAAAAGCCTTAATTTTCATGCTGCCATGGCTACAAGGAACAGTAGTACTTGTTTGGGCAT
This sequence comes from Camellia sinensis, assembly GCF_055761805.1. Taxonomy (NCBI): domain Eukaryota; kingdom Viridiplantae; phylum Streptophyta; class Magnoliopsida; order Ericales; family Theaceae; genus Camellia; species Camellia sinensis. The sequence goes on from NC_138962.1 coordinate 109,618,555, forward strand.
TAGTTTCAGTAGCTATCAATTCTAATATATAAAACAAAATTAGAATTAGAATTTACACTACACAGAAAATTAAACCAAATTCACAGAATTAAATTCTGTAAAAAATAAAAGAAACAAGAATGTAACTTTTATTTTCCAATTAATTTGAAAATAAAATAAAATTTTATTTAAACAAATTAATTCCACACAGAAAATTAAATTCTGTAAAATAAAAGAAATGAAAACTATAACTTTTATTTATCAATTAATTTGGAAATAAAATAAAATTTTATTTAACCAAAATAATTCCACACAAGAAATTAAATTCTGTAAAAATAAAAGAAATAAAAACTATAACTTTTGTTAGAAAAAATTACCAAACTAAATGGAAAATATAATTTAAAATTATGCAAACGCTTTTTGGGCAAAACCAAAAACTGAAATAAATCAACATAATGACGTGATTAAACTTACAGTACATAAAAAAATAAAACCTGATCGAGTCGAGTGTGTGACACTCTTTCCTTAAGACAGATTCGTCCTCCCACCGGTGCTTAGGATTCAATGGACGTCTATCTCCCAGGATACAACGATCAATGTCTTGCACTAGCAGCACTACTATTGCAAGCCTAGCGAACTTTGCTGTGCATGAACTCTCTTTATAGGAAAATTAGACTCAGGAAAAATGAAGAAAAAATGCAAAGTCAAGAAGAATGGCAATTCACCATTCAAAATGAATTGAGGGACATGGAATATAAAGACTTCTAAGTGACTCTTCAAAAAGGTTGTGATCCTTCAAAAGGACACACCCTTTCATTTCAAGAGACACAACCATTGAAGTAAATTAAATTCAAATTTTCCAACAATCCCCCACATGAATGAAATTTACGGAAAGGACATGCAACAACATGCAGACAAAGAGAGAGTACATTATGGAAATATCCTGCATCGGGATAGGTAGCTTTCGGCTTTGAACCTTCCCTAGTGAAAGCCTATCGGACTTACTAGCTAATCAGTGGACGTGATGCCTTGAACTGTTCAGCCCTTTCTGTAAGCCAAGACAATAGAATTCACACAGAATATCTTCAAACACAACTTAGTTCTCACGGTTGTGCCCGTTTTGGCCTTGGGCAAGTCCTGGTGTTTCTTGAGTGCTTTAGAGAATTTAGCCTTATCAATTCTCATAGAAGCGGCCCCTTCACACTCACATAGGTGATCCTTATTTCGAGTCTCTTAAATACTCCTCTTGAAAGATACCCCTCTAGGATTTCCAAGATATAAGTAATCATTAAAAGCATAGCTTACCCTAAGTTCCCTGCATTCAACACATGTTGCAGATATCACTCTCATCATAGGAATGGATAGGAGTTAGACTTCCTTTAGTGATTTCTGGCGAGCCACACATAACTTAGTTGTCCCTTTGAACTTAGTTCTTGGGATCTCCAGTCATCTAAGTAGGGTTACCATTATGATGACTCTGATATAATAGGCTTTAATCACATTCCCCTCGATAAACTTTCCCTCATTTGCCCTTTGGTCAAACTTTTTGTTTAGCGGCCGCTATTTTTCTGTTTGACCTTCTCAATTAGATATCATTGAGTAGTTAGTGAATCCATTATATTATCATTAGACAATATTCACAACTAAAAGCAAATGTCATACGGTGTCAAGTCTTTGATTACATCGAGACTTATCGTTACTCTATGTCACTCCCATTTAAATAATAAACATAGAGTTGTTCCTAAGGAGTTAATGAAACCATTGTTGTTTCTACTCCAACTTTGTCCTATATAAAGAAATGAGATTCTTTGTAGACCTATTATCGGAACCGTTACTTTGGTAAAATCCTCCAAGCACCCCCACATTTTAAGCATTCTAAGGAAACTTAATTCCTCTTGTTGATGTATAATTATACAAAATATTAATACACCCCCACAATTCTGAGATAAATCAGAATATATCATTAATTGGCGTGCTTGAACTAAATAACAAGATGTACACTATTTTGTGAATATAGTCATAATACTAATTTGTCTAAAAACAATTAGACTTCATAACTTGCTTTTGCAGTACAAAGAAGAAATGACTAAAACCGGTTGTGGCCACAACATTTTGTCAAATAACATTTCTTTAGCCATGATTAATTTCTTTTTGTTTACTGCAACCCTTAATTCCAATCTCAACATGGAATATAAATATCACTGTATAAATACATTTACATCTTGTTTGTCTTATCCAGTATTGTTGACTATGTCGACAATTACCAAAGTGTCTTTCACCCATGAAATATTTCAACTCATATAATATTTCATTATGGAGTTATCAGTCACCATACCAATTTTAGTCATTATTCCAAAGAATAATCAGAATTCCTTTTATGTCAAAACACATAAGTTTACATTTTTATCAATACTTTGATAAATAATTGACAGCCATTTATATTACACCACATATCAAATTGATATTAATGACATCATAAATTGTCAACTCTACAACATATGTAGACATAGACAAGATTAACAAATCAAAGATAATCATAATTGTCCAATTAATCTCTCTCCCTCACATTTGTGATAATACATAAATTAGCACAAACAACATGATTTATTGCCGAAACAAGTGTCACTGTCACAAATAATAACTCATTTTTGATAAATTCATACATTATTCATTCAAGAATATTTGTAACAAAAGAAAATTAAATTATCTCTTTTAATTCAAGAGATAAATTCCCACATTAATATTATGGTTCATGGTTAAACCAATTCTACCACACAAGTGAAACAAAGATTGATGACATCTTATCTCATAAAATTCGAAGTTACTTTAAAAATAACTTTCAATTGATTATTAACAAAAATAATAATCAACCCAAAAGATTTCTCAAATTATTTCCAATTAAATGGAACAACACTACTAGTTAAATCATCATGTTTAAACTTTTCTGGTGTTAACGATTGTTAATACTACTATCACAATCAAACAAAAGGATTATTTATACTTTTCGAAATAACACCCCACAAGAGATCCATTGGTATGTCATCATCACAATCACAAATTAATTAAAAATTTCACAAACTTTCAAATAAAATTTAATTTAAATCCCTGACAAAGTACTGGAAATAAATTAGTCAAAAACTAACACATCACATTTTTCTTTTTCCATAAAAGATTTCAAGGTAACATATGACACCATAAGACTCATTGCAAATTAATTAGAATTACTACAAATTAATATGCACATGTAAATGACATCTCTACATTTGTATAATGCATCAGGCACCATATATACCATATGCTTGGTTTTAAAAAACAAGAAAAACTAAACATGTCTTAAGTTAATCAAATAAAATTATTAATCTGACTTAAAACAGTTAAAGATCTCATTAAAGATAAAGCCATTCCAATGGATTAAAGTCAGAAAAGAGACCAAATATTTGTCAATAGACAAACCAAAAATCAAAAGAATCTGAGTTTCTCCATAAATATAATTCGAAAAGTTGTAACTTTTCATCCCGGTTATGTCTGCAAGTAAAGACAAAAAACTGTTTTTATATAGGCAAAACAAATCTTATACAAAGATCATAAATATAAATATATATAATGAGCACTCTTTATCCACGAAGTTAGAGGCATCCATTTTATTAGATTCAAAGCAACCCAACAACAAAACCAATCACCAAAACTTCTTATAAAAAAAAAAAACACACAAAAAAAAAAACAAAACTTGGTCAAAACCCACGAATCTGACTCAGAGCCTCAACTCTCTCACACACACTCGGACACCGTTAGCGAGAAGAGATCGAGAGAGGCATTGAAACTTTATTTGAAAGAGTCCGGGATTTTGGGTTATGAATATGATGATGAATGAATGAGTATGACTGAATTGTGGATGTAATGTCTCCTCCTTTTCTCTCTCTATCACCCACTGTTTTTTTTTTTTTTTTTTTTTTTTTTTTTTGGGTTTGTTGTGGAATCGATGACATCCACGAAAATTCATAAATTATTATGAAACGGTAAAAGAAAATTCTGTGTACAATCAAAATTAACAGTAATCCGAAATAAATATATAAATACCAAAACAGAAACAAATAGTTTCTGAATATGTAAACCAAGAAGATTAAATAAAACTGATTCACAACAATTCTTTTAAAAACAAGCAAATGTTTATGCTATACATGGTTTATGTGATCCAAGAAATAAAATAACTGAATCCTTCTAATTTCGAAAAAGCACCGATCCAAATCTAATATTTATATAATAAAAGAAGATTGATTTACGAAATCCCAATATTGTTTAATCAAAATATATGTTCTTCATACTACATCATCATCATCATCATCATGACATACATGATACACCACTAAGTGCCTTTGTGTGAAAATCAAAGCATGATAAAAACAATTGAACACATCAATGAATAATAAATACATATAAAAATTGATAAGTCAATTTTCTGTAAAACTCTGAAAACAATCATCCAATACCAACTATGAAAATCAATTCAAACTCTCTTACCAGTATTCATAGAACTTAGATCTGTCTTATCATAATATTTTCTATAACACACAAATAATAATAAACAGATATGCATTCTGAACTAACATGATTACTCAAACAAAAATACCAATTTTTGAATTAATGAGTGAAGTTTCATAACAAACCAATTGACTCCCAATATAAATTCAAACATATTATGATAGAAAAGATGTAAATTGATTTCTGATAGATTCAAACTATTTATAAGTTATAACCGAAACTGTTTTAACAATGATAAATCTGTTTAATAACAGTTCCTTATACACAAAACTATATTTTTCCAAAAACCATAAACATGGTTGATTCTGTCTTAAGATTGTTAGAAAAAATTACCAAACTAAATGGAAAATATAATTTAAAATTATGCAAACGCTTTTTGGGCAAAACCAAAAACTGAAATAAATCAACATAATGACGTGATTAAACTTACAGTACATAAAAAAATAAAACCTGATCGAGTCGAGTGTGTGACACTCTTTCCTTAAGACAGATTCGTCCTCCCACCGGTGCTTAGGATTCAATGGACGTCTATCTCCCAGGATACAACGATCAATGTCTTGCACTAGCAGCACTACTATTGCAAGCCTAGCGAACTTTGCTGTGCATGAACTCTCTTTATAGGAAAATTAGACTCAGGAAAAATGAAGAAAAAATGCAAAGTCAAGAAGAATGGCAATTCACCATTCAAAATGAATTGAGGGACATGGAATATAAAGACTTCTAAGTGACTCTTCAAAAAGGTTGTGATCCTTCAAAAGGACACACCCTTTCATTTCAAGAGACACAACCATTGAAGTAAATTAAATTCAAATTTTCCAACAGTTCCCACTTCTGAAAAGGACCCCCTACAACATTGGGTCTCTTTGTTCTAGTGAATCTTCCTTCTCCCATGTGATCTTCTCTGCATTGCAAGCTAGGGCTTAGGCATAGGTCCAACTCCTTTACCATATTATTGTGAGTAAATTTGTTAACATAAAATTATGGGTCTCTAACACTTCTTGTAAACTAATGCTATGGTACCCCTCAAAATGTTTATACCATTGATGTTACACATTTTTATGGTATATGTTACGTATTTTATTTGGTAAAGTTACGAAAAATTGTAGTTAAGAAATGAGGTTAAAAAAATAAAGTTATGCATTTTGTGACATTGTTATGTATTTTTGTTAGAAAATGTTTGAATAAAAAAATGTGTAACATGACCACAAAAATGCACAACATTATCACAAAATGTGTAATTTCATTTCAGAATCACGAATAATCTTAACTTTCTCAAAAAATTTACATAACATTTTTCACAACAATACGTAACATACAACACAAAAATACATAATAAGATGCATATGATATGCCATTTTTCCAAACTTCTATACTTTTGGCGAGAACTCTCCTCTATATCTTCATCTTTTCATACAGCTCCATATTCCTCTTGTGGGCTTTAATTCGAACCGTTTATCTCGTAGGCACTGTAATAAAAATTATCTATGCAAAAAATCAGCTCCATCAAACAATTATAAACACATGAACAAATAGCAATTACTTTGTTTAGTTTTGATTGATTTTCTGAAAATTAATTTTTAATTTTTTGTATTTTTTTATTTAGCGACTTTTTTTTAATATTTTAAGTAATTTTTATTTTTATTTTTATGTTTTTTTAGATGCAGCTAAAAAGTAAAATATTTGTGAATTTTTTTAAAAAAAATCAATACACAATAATATGAAAATGCACTAAAATTTTATATATATATATATATATATATTTTTGTATTTAATGAGTTTTTAAAGATTTTTTCATAAATATTATATTTTTTAAGTGTATTTATGTTAGGTGTATCTTAAAAATAAAAAATATGGAAAACAAATAACTCAATTTTCTGAAACCAAACAAGGTGATTTTGTTTTATAAAATAAATAGCAAATATCATTATGAACTTAAACTATTTATTTTATCAAGCAAAATGCGATTAGTTTTTATGTTTATAATTGTCTGATGAAATTGATTTTTTTGCATGAATGACATTTATTGCAGGACTTAGGAGATAGATTGCTTGGATCATTCGTGCGAATCCAAATTGAGGCTCATAACAAGAAAAATATTAGGATAAATTACACTGACACCCCTTGAGGTTTAAGTTTGATACAGATTCCTCATCCACCTTTCAAAAATTACACTGCACCCCTTGTGTATGGCATTTAAATATGTGTGTGCACAGTGCAATTTGGGCGATTTGAGAGTAAAATTATAAATCGAATGGCGGATTGGCAAATTGCGGTTTGAGTGATTTTTGGCAGATTGACGGATTGAAGAATATTCTAATTAATTATCAAGTTTTTGCGTAATATATGACACTAATTTACATAATATTTTTCATATATATATCACAAACTAATTTTACATAATATTTTTCATATATATAACTACTAATTTGTAATAAATTTCACATATTAAATCTCTCTCACTTATTTTTACTTTGATATTTCATTATATGTTAAAAAATACATATGTATTAATTATAGCATAGTAGAGTGAAACGGTTTCGAATGCGAATTATAAAATTTAAAGTGTAAATTGTAGCAGATTATAAAGTATAAATTGCAGTTAGCAGATAGAACGGTGCGGATTGATGTGGATGAATGCAGTTTTAACGGATTGAGCGATATTTTGCACAGCTCTACATTTAAATGGATTAACTGAAAACATAAATTTACTTTAATACCCTCGCACTTAAAAGGAAAATTACCAAATTATCGCACCTAATAACAAACTTTTCTTTTCATAGGACTCTCTCTCTCTCTCTCGCTCTCTCTCCCTCATCCGTCATCTCTCCAGACCATCCTCCATAATCCATCTCATTCATGTTGAAATTTCAGTGCTCTTTTGTTTGTTGTTACTTGTGGATGCCTACGTTTTGTTGACTGGGTGTTGATTTTACCATTTACTTTTGGGATTTTGCATTAGTTGTTTTGCACTGGGTTATTTCACCAAAAATCTTATGCACATTATATGTTTGATTAATTGATTCAAAGAAGTAATTTTCTCTAAACATGAAAGCCTGCTTTGATTTGTTAGGTGGTGATGTGGTAACGCACGGTGGTGATGTGGAGCAAGGAGGGAATGATGATTTAGTGGCCATTTGGGAAGAGGAGTAAAAAGCTACGTTTTACTCCATGACAAAAAAAGCCTGGGCAGCAATAAATGTAAGAAAACCGTTTGGGAAGTGATAAAAACGCAAGCCTGTGAAATTATGTAACTACCTTCCATGTTCAAATACACAAATGAGTAAAAAAGTAAATTATTTAAGTTGGGTAAGAGTATTTTGGTCATTTTAACGTGATATGACACCATAAAAAAATATTAAATCAAAAAGTCAAAATAATTTTTTTACCAACTTTCCAAATCAGTTTCTAAAAAAATTAAAAAATTTGATAAAAAGCAAAAGCTAGTATTTTACTTAACTTCTTAAAACACCCTATTGTTGTTTGTATGGAATATATATATATATATATATATATATACACGGAGGAGGGAAATAAAGAAAAGGTAAAATTGGTATTTACAAAAAAAATAACAGCTAATATTAACAAAACCTATTAGTTGACTTAATAGTCGACTAAGGTAGGATAATTTGTAATGTGACTTCAAATATCAAAGATAGAGTCGTAATCTTTAGAATGTAAAGGACGAATTTATAATAAGTGTAAACTTTAAAAATTATCAGTCTAATTTACCCAAAATATTAAGAAATATGACGGTTAGTATGGAAGTAACTTATTCCAAATTTGGCAGTGCATTAATATAGAGACAGCTTGAATTTTGGAGTTCCACAAGGAAGTGAAATGTTCAAATTATAATGTCATTACTGATGACGTCTCTCAAGATTGTCATTTATATCATCAGCATGGTGACTTTGCCTTAACATACATTACCGACGTTGTTAACTTCATTTTCTTCTTTTGTTTCAAACGTATCGGAAATTCTATGAATGTTTAGTCATTATTTTTTTTTTTTTTTTTTTAATTATGACTCTATAGGATTGAATTACGATATTTATGATAATCAAATTTATAAACGTTATAACTTACATATGACAAACATTGTTTTGAAGATATGTACCATAGTATTACCTTAGAAGTAATAGTAATTTTTTTTTTAATGGATGTTTAAAATCAAAATTTTAATTTTTTTTGAATTATTTAAAAAAAAATTAATTTGAAAAACATTGAAAATACTGAAAATATATTTAAAATTTTTAATAAATATTTTCTGACCACAAAATAAAATTATATGAAAATGATGATTGTTTCTTTTGTATTTTTTTTTCTTTTTTTATATAAAAATTCTAATTTTTTTTTTTGTGCAAACCAAACAAAACAAAATCATTTTTTTTCATAATTTTTTTTTTTTAAATTACACTAAGACTCTTTCAATAAGTCAGAATTCACCTCCAGTATCCCATTTACTTTTTATTGATGATATATTGATGTCTTCATTGGTTTCTAAAAAATCTAAAATCGAGAGATATTGATTTATGATTATCTTTCAATTTTAAATAGTGAATACCAAACTCAATGAAACAATCAATAACAAATCAACACAATGATTTAACGTGAAAAAAATTGGAGCCTTCAATTGTGATAAAAAAATTTACGGGTTAAAATCACAAAACAATCCACTAAGAAGATAAAAAACAATTACACAAGTGTACCCTCAATTATCTAGCAATTCCATGCCTGCATTGAACTGGCCTCGATGTGCCTCTTCCACCATCATCTTCACCTTGGAATTATCTTGCCCAATGTTGAATCCACAACGCTGATGTCGAATCCACAACGATGAGCCATTTTAGAATCCACCAAAGTTTCAGGCCCAAGTTTTCCGTAATCCACTGAGGAACACCTCTCTCTTTTGTGAATAAAAGAACACAAACAAACCCCTTGATGATGTTCATATGAAGTTCATTTATCCATTGATCACTCTCAAATCATCAAGGAAACACATATAAATCACCCTCCAATATAAAACACTTTGTTTTTTCTTCCTTTCGAAAAATCTAGATGGATTCAAACCTAAAAACAGCAAATGGTGTGCTTTATAGTAAACAAGATCGCGAAGACCGCTCAAGCGCACATTACATCACTCGAGTGGTATAAGTAAAGGTAGTGCAAAACGTATAGAGTGACCGCTCAAGGGCAACATTCACCGCTTGAGTAGTAAAACTTACTTCTCAGAAGTTTAGTTTGCAAGCAGAGACACTGGATGCTCCTCTTCATTGCTTGAGTGCACAAATGACTACTCGAGCTGTCAAACAACTCGACTGCATTTTTTGCTTTGGAGGCGCAGCCTTCATGGACCTCCTTGTACATAGTCAGCAAAATGGCAAACTCAAGCACAATTCGAGTTGTATTCGCATTTAAACACTCACAACCTCACTGAAACAAAAGAGCGAATAAAATTACAACTGAAAGGAATTTTGTCAAACGGGATTGCCAATTACAAAAACTAACAATTTCTTTAATCCTTTTGTGATGAGTCGGGCTTGAAAATTAATTATCACAAGTTCGAGTTGTTTGTTAGTCCTATTGTTACCTCTAATGGCATAAAACTTCTGGACGTTTTTAAGATTTGTCGTGTGAGTAAGCCAAGATTTTATTTGGGGGCAACTCTGGATTTTATGAGCATAAAAAAATTTGAGGTTTTTCGGGCATTAATAGAGAAAATTTAGAATAAATTTCAAAGCTAGAAGTGTAGTCTTCTCAATATTGTTGGGAGGAGTACTTTGGTTAGACATGCCCTTCAAACAATACCCATCTATACTTTCTCTTTCTTTAAGATTCCTAAATATGTTTTAGACATATTATCTTCCATCATCTCAAATTCTTGGTACTTCTGAAGGCATGGGTTTATGTTGGCGAAGTTGGGATAAGGTTGTATGCCTATTCATTGGGGAGGTCTTGGTTTTCAGAATCTTGGATGTCTAAACCAATCTCTGTTAGCTAAACAAGCTTGGTGAATTTTTTCAAATACTGAATCTTTGCTTTCTAGAGTTCTTATGGGTAAGTATTGTAGTAAGGAGGGTTTTGAAAAGGTTAAACCATGTTCCAATGCATCTTAGGGCTGGAGGTAGTGGCGGCGTCAGGAATTTAATATGGGGGGGGGGGGCACCTATTAATTACAATCTCAAAATTTTTCTTCCCCAATCAATAACAATAACATATTAATAATTTTTCGACCTAATGTTAAACATTAAAAATTAATATTCATTACAAAAAGTTTTTAATTTTAAACTTTTACAATTGACCCTGACGAGTTTTCATCTTTTGACATCTTTCTATGATAGTATCATTGTCAATGCCATTAAAAATGTCTCTCTCAATGTAGACAACCAAGCTATCATTCATTCATCCATCCATCACCCATTTGGTTTCGCAACCGATTCTTCATAATATTCATAGCTGAAAATACCCTCTCAACAATAACAGTTGCAACAGGTAAGATTAATGCTAAAGTCAAGAGAAAATACACCAAAGGATATACTTTGTCTCTTCCAGTCTCCACCATTTTCTTAGCAAGATCGGCAATTCCATTCAACATTGAGAACTCACTACTAGATAGCATGTCGATAATATATGTATCAAGTACCATGAGCTCCACTAAAGAAAATTCTTTGGGATAAAATTCAGCAAGATGAATTAACTTTTTCCCGTCAAAACTAGAGAAAAAGTTAGATGGATTTAAACATGCCACACAAAGTAACAACTGAATGTTTGACTCAGTGAAACGAGCATTTAGTTCTTGAATTTGCATATCCAAAACAGTGTAGAATAACTCAACACGATAGTGATGTAAGTTTGTAATTTCTTGAGCATTGTGCCTTTTTCTCCCTTGAGCTACAAACATATTTTCCATTTGGGGAAAATCAATTTCATGCTTTTCACAAAAAGACAAAATATCATCAAGTAAAGATGTCCACCCACTCTCCCTCATCTTTTGAAGCTGTACTTTAGAAATTTAAACTAAATTCATGGCATTAACAATATCTTAATCTTTCCTTTGTAGTGCTTGCGATAACTCACTTATAATAGCCAATATCGTTTTCATCAAATAAAGGTTGAATATAAACTCAAATGATTGAATTGAGTCCAATAATACATTTGCTTCTGCTCGTTGTTCTGAATTTAAACCATCCTCCGAAATCCTTTCAAGCACGTCAATCATTGTTGAAAACATACTAGCTAAGCTGACTAAAGTACCATAGTGTGAACCCCAACATGTATCACCAGCACGTTTAAGATTAGTTTCTTGATTTAAGCTTTGCCCACTAGATAGCTTTCTAGTATTAAGTGCCTCAGCAACTTTTGCAGCTTGCTTCTCCTTAACAATATCTCGGCTTTTACATGATGCTCCAACAGCATTCACCACATTAGAAACCAAAGTGAAAAATAAAGCAATTTGATTATGATTCTTTGCCATGGCTACAAGTGCCAATTGCAATTGATGAGCAAAACAATGAATATAATATGCACAAGGATTATCTTTCAGCGTAAGTGTTTTAAGACCATTGAACTCACCTTGCATATTACTAGCCCCATCATATCCTTGACCTCGCAATTTGGAAATACTCAATCCAAGTCTGGAGAATAAATTTTCCACAGCTTGTTTGAGTGAGAGAGCATTCGTATTAGCAACATGCTCAATACCTAAAAAGCGCTTAATCACTTGGCCTTTTTTGTCAACATGTTGTATTATAATTTCCATCTACATTTACAATGCCTTTTTGAATATCAGGAGATGTTAACTTGAGATTTTGTGGAGCATTGCTGAATGCAACCACTTTGACATCTTCATTATGATCAACAAGAAACTTGAGAAGTTCAAGAAATTTTTCTTGGTTACTTGAATTTTCAGATTCATCATGCCACGAAACGCAAGTCCTTGTCTTAGAAGAAATTTGACACAATCAACCGATGAATTCAAACGGGTTCGATACTCAATTCGAGCTTAATCAGATTGTTTGAAAAAAATCGTTTGAATGTGATGGTTTTGGTTTAACAAGTCTTGACATTTACTCGAAACTTGATTATGAGCACTATTAGGACCTCCAACATGAGTCTAAATTTTTTCTTTTTTCTTCCAATTTGAGAAACTCTCACCAACAAAAGAATCACCACCAGTTTGATCTCCAATATCGGCTTTGAAAAGATAACAACATAAACAAAATGTTGCATCTTTTGCTATGCTATACTCCAACCAATTAGGAAATTCACTAAACCAAGCCTGATTAAATTGCCGAAGTTTTTGTCCAAATGATTTTTGTAAAAAATTATGATCACAAGACCTTTTTGTGGATATGCTCTATGAATTTGGTCTCGATCATTAGCATTATAGTCCATAATCCGAGGCCATAGTCCTGGATCTGTAGGAAGGTCTACTAAGTTGATTTCTATGTGACTTTGTTTTGCGGAAGAATAATTATCATCTTCTTCCAAAAAAATAAAATAAAATAAAACAATCATGGGTGCTTGTGGTGTGTGTGTCAGTGGGTTTGAGATCCATTTGGAAGCGTTATGTATTAGAAGGGGCATTGTGTGTGAAAGCCAGACTCCACAAAAAAAAAATAAAAATAAATAAATAAATAAAAAATTCAAAAGTCAGGGGGGGCACGTGACCCCCTTGGGCCCAACGTCCCTCCGCCATTGGCTGGAGGAGTATTTTATGGGGTTGGCATTTTCTTTTTCTGGGATAAAATGGGTGGTAGAGAATGGGGATCGAATTAACCCTTTAGAGGACCAATGGATTCCTTCCATTGATAATCCACTCATTGAGCAGGGTTTGTCTCGACATTTCTCTTACTTAACAGTCTCTCATTTTATTGATAAACATAATAATTGTTGGCGGTTGAATCTTTTGAAGTTGTTCTTTCTGAAAATGTGCATTAAACATATCCAAGGCATTCATGTTTCGGTTATGCCTTTGCCTGACAAATCAATCTGGAGTCGCACTATGTCTAGGGATTATTCTGTTAAATCTGGTTATTAGCAAGCATTAGAATGTTTGGTTATATGTAAACAGATTGTAATATCTCGTAATAATCCCATTTGGATGTGGCTTTGGAAGCTCAAAATACCCCTCAAATGATCTATGTTGTTAGGGAAATGTCTCCATAATATTCTTCTAGTTAGACATATTTTAAAATGCTGGAATATGCTAAATGATGCAATATGTCCAAGATGTTTGTGGGAGGAGGAGACGCTAGAACATTTGTTTTTCCAATGCTCGGATTCACATACGATTTGGAGGGAAAGCCTTTTAAGATTGGATTTTCCTATTGGAAAGCCTATATTATTTTCTACTTGGCTGGATAGTTGGAGACAGCAAACTCCTGATATGGATTGTATTTGCAAACTTATTGTTGTGCTTGTTGGAAAAAATGGATTTTGGTAAACTTTAATATGAAATTAAAGTAGGTCCCAACCATTGGTTGATGTGGGATTAAATGAGTTTAGATTCTTTGTAACAAGGTCGTTACACCACATAAAGAATGACCAAAAATTATTAAGAATTGAATGAGAAATTATCTCATAAAGATGGCCTCATGAATGAGGTTTTGGGAATTGTGTATAACTACCAATCCCACATTGATTGTGGAGGAAAAATTTGATGGGTATTTAAGCCTCGAGATTATGAGAAGGGCATGAGCCCTTTGGGGCATCCAAATTTTCCGAAGGAAAGGAGGTATGGATGCTTTAAGGATGGGCTTGGGCCAAGACTATGGTCCAAGTTAGTTATGGAAAAATTGCTACACGCGCGTGAGCACTGCCCGCCCGCCTGGACCGGGTCCGTGGTCCATGATCCGTGGATCGTGGATCTTGGGCTTGGGCTAATGCTTAAGGCTTGTTGGAATGGGTTAGGTTTGGGCTAGGCCGGATTGGTGGTCCACCAAGTTATTCTTTTTGGGCTAGGTCTATTGCAGGCCCAAGTCTGTTGCAGAAATGTATATACAAATATGTGTATATTGTGTGTAACTCACACTTTGAATTCCCATCATTTTTGTGCATTACTCCAGCAGTTTTGCAGAAGTAATGGCCTCCATTAGTGGCCAGCCTTGATGGCTGGAGACTCCTTCTCTCTTCCCCATTATGTATAAGAAGAGACCCATCTCTTTTTGGTTTTGTACACAAGTTTTGCTTTCCAGTCATATAATCAATTTGCTTACTAGTATAATAATCTTCCTGTGTGAGAGAGAGTGCTCGTATTGTCGGTTCGCCAAGCTAACAGAAGGTGATTCTGAGTTAGCCGGTTTAAGCCATCTTATCCTGGGAGACAGAAGTCGACGTTCCTCCAGCACCCACGGTGAGGTGGCTAATCTGTTTTAAGGACACTGTGGTATCACACAGAATTTGGTTTGCTCCATTGTTTTCAATATTTTTGTTAATCTTATTTCATGCTCTAGAATGTAATTTATCAAAGATGGATTAATTGGATGTATTTTAATTTAATTTATCAAATCATGAATTTATTTATCTTGTTTAATTGTACATGTTTAATAACAAACTTAAAATAGATTAAGGTTTCTCATTAGAAAAATAGATTCATATAAGATAAATTTATTCTGTGGCATAGTTGTAGTAGATACTAGATTAATTATTTTCCTAAAATTTGCTTCTATAGTTACATAAGAAATTGGATTAATTGTTGATACTACTTTGTTCATTTTCTAGAAAGGCCACTGTGTTGTATGGGAAAGGAGGCGATTGTTATGTTTAGTAAATTAAATATTGGAAAACGGTTGGTTGGTGTTGAATGCATGATCAAGAAATTTGTGTACATATGTTGTTGCTTGTGTCAATCCTTCATTATAATAAAATATATAATTATAGATAGATGCATGCTATTGATTGCTATACCACCAAAACCAATGTTCTATGTATATGCAAACTGCATGTTTCAGATTCAATTGGTTTACATGTCACTGCTTTTGTATGCTACTATTGCAAGTCCATTTATTTTATAATTCACTAATTGAGTTATAATCTAGTGTTTAGGTTATTTAAATAAACAAATAATTTTTCCATGCCTTGTAGTTCTAGATCTTTATCATAATTTACATACTTCTAGTTCTATAATAAAATTTGCATGTTAAATTGCTTATAGTTGTCTAGAAATATTTACATGAAACTTGCCTCCTAAAATTACATGCTCCTAATTAGTTTCTAGTTTCAATTATAAACAATATGTTCAATATCTATTACATTTTAGTTTAATTCCCATGCTTATTATTTCCTATAATTTGCATGTTCTTTATTTTCTAGATTTGGGAATAGGTTAGATGATTTTAATTGCTAGAATTATTTACATGTTTAAATTCATCTATAATTCATGCCAATTGATTTTAATTTAATTTTCTTGTCTAAATTTATGTACATGATTATTGTGTTATAATTTCCAATAACTTTTGTCAATTAATTTAGTTTTAATTTATTTGGGAGTTATAAGTTTAAATGTTTATTGTGAATTAATTTCATTTATAAATCATGACTAGTAATTTTTAATTTAAAGTTTGAATTTAATCTTCGAGTTACAACAATTTTAATTTAAAGTTTGAATTTAATTTTGGAGTTACAAATTTTATTTTTAAAATTGTACATTTATTTGCAGTTTTATTTGTGTAACTTATATTGCATTTTTTTAAAAAAATTTACTTAATTGTGCTATTCATGATAGTGCTAGGAGGGTTAAGTACAAGCTTTATTTATTTATTTTGTGCTTTGCTACTAACTTTCTTGTAGGCATACCAATGCGAAAGGAAATGGAAAAACAAAAAATCAAAACCAAATGAATAGATTTGGGTTGCACAAACGAAATTTATGAACTATTTGATTTAAGCATTTTTTGCTTGAGAGTTATTTGGTTTGTTTACCAAGTTGTAAAAGCAAGTTTTATTTGCTTATTTTGTTGTAGCAATTCTTAAATTGCATATAAGTGTTGAACCTTGGTTTGTGTTAACCTAGGTCATCCCTTGGAAAACTTAATTCTAAAAATTGTTTCTCATGGACTAGGAGTCAACATGCTCTTGAAAGTTTTGTCAAAAGGTTAACTGAGTTTTAAGTGGGACCGATGTGACCTCTCCAGTCTTCTTGGGAACATTCTTGACCATGTTTGATTCTAGGTTTAGTGGTGAGACAAATTTTGAATTAACTTTTCAACTATGGGATTTTCTAGTGTTAAGTTTAATTTTTGAAAACACAGAAAGTGATATTCTGGTGTAATTTTCAGAAATGGAAACTATCACTGATGCTATTGCTACTGCTAACGTTGGTAGGGATGTAGACACCCCATTTTTGACCGTCCTCAAGACTTGGACGTCACCGTTTGAACACTCGGTGATCATCCATGTTTGTGTTCGTTTGGAGTTCCCGGAGGTCTCGGCTACGCGCCTTGTCTCAGGATCTCCGAACTCGACCGTTTAGTGTCTGGTTTTGCACCAAACACTTGTGTTTTGCCTTGGAGAGGCAGGGTAGGGCTTGTAGACCATCCCCACCCACCACCGGCAGTGGCTAGAGGCCATCGGCTGGTTTTTGCTGCCACCGGCAATGTATATTGCCGGCCGGCACATTTTATTGCCGGTCAGCACTTTTTAGTGCCGATCGGCACTCTTTTTGGCCAAGATGGCATTTTCGGCCGGCCGACTACTGTGCAGTTGCTTTTTGAGATATTTTTAGGCAGTTGTATTGCAGTGACTTTCCCTCCATACACGTGTATGGAGGGATGGCCCTCTAGTTTGGCTTAACTTGTAAGTTTTACAAGTTTGGTTGCCTATATAGGGAGAGGCTCTCTCTTGGCTCAAGAGGTTAGAGACTTAAGATATTTTGAGAGCTTAGACAGCCATTGTTGAGCTCTGGTTCTCGGGTTTGAGTTAGATACACATTCTATCTCTCTTTCCCTCTCTTTTGTGCTCTTGTGTGTGTTTTAGTCCATACTATTGCACACAAGCACCTAGTGTTCCACCTTCCTCTTGGAACTGAGGTTCTAAGGGACTGATTTTGAGGTTTTGGTGTTGGATTCAAGCTAAGGAAGGCCATTGGAGCATCTTTGTTGAAGAAGTCTTCAAGGGTAAGAATCTTACCCCTTTTACCCCATTTTTGCATTGTATTTATACCTATCTTAAATTCGTTTTTGAGCTTAGTGTATAATACAAAAAAGTTATGTTTTTAAGCCCTCTTGGTTGTTTGTTAAGAGTGTTTTGTGGTTTGGGTAAGTTTGAATACCCTTAGGCCTTGAAAGGCCTCATTTTGTGCCCTTTTGTGTGAACTCCGGGATTTTGGTGTTGGGGTCTCTTCACCACTGAAATCTTGAGGGATTTCAGTGGTGAAGATGATGCCTTGAAGTCCCAAAAAGGGGAGGGCCACCCCCTCTCCTTGTTGTCCTTGAAAAGGGCATGTTTTGGTCTCTTGAGAGAGCATTATGTTTGAGGGTGTATTGACCATGACTTGGCTGCTTTTTATGCTTAATATGTCATGTTATGCCTCTATTTTTACTTGGTTTTGGTACTCCATGCATGCTTAGCATAGTTGCCATGTAATGCCTTGTTATGCCTTAACATGTCTTAGGTTGTGTGCCTTTGTTTCTAGCATGTTTTAGGCTTAGTCTTGTGAAGATTTTGTGCTTATCTTGACATGTTTTAGATCTGTCCATAAGTGTTTGGGTTGATTTTGGCATGCCTGGTATAGCTCCTTTGTATTTGGACTTGTTGGCCTTAAGTATGTGAATGTATAGCATGCTATCCTTGCATTGTTTTGGTGATTTGGGACCATCCACCATGCCATTTCAGACCTTGTTGTATGCTTGAGAGCTCACATTTGATGTCCCTTTAATGCCTTGTAAGGTTGTCATCTCATGCTCCATGTTTTGGTGTTTATGCATGCCTTTGTTCTTGAGCCATTTAGATGCCATCTAAGTGGTTCTTAGGCCTTGTATTAATGTCCCAAAACTCTGTTTTTGGTCAAAGAGTTCATGCCATGTTTGGTCTTGCTAAGTGTAGTTCAATACTCCATCGGTTTGCTTTGAGCATTTGGGCCATTTGTTGCATGCTCGGCTTGATTTATTGCTTGGTTTGGCACCATGTTTTAGCATGATTTCAATGCTTATGTTGCATGCTACGTGTCCATGATTACCCCCTTTCAAATGTGTTTGAGAGTTGTTCAATTTGTGCTTAAGTGTTGGCCTTCAATTAGGTGCATGTGTGCATGAATTTGGTCCCTCATATTATAGCATTTTGGCCACTGTTTTAGGCCTTATTAGAGCTGCCTAATTCATGCTTAAGTCCATCCTCTATTTGGTTTGCATGCTTACCTTGCATGTATGCTTGTGTGCTTGCATAAGTTGGTTGCCATGCCATGTTGCATCCTTAGCTTGCATGCTTAGGTTGCATTGCATCTTGCATGCATGCCTTGTTCCTTGACTTGATGATAGGAATTGGGCCTTGTTTGGGTTTGATTGGTTTGCATTGCATTTGAAATCAAAGTTGCATACTTGGTTCCTTGGGCCATCATGCATGGAAATGCGTGATTGGTGGTCCGAGAATCGAGGCACATGCCCCTTTGAGTCATTACCTTGATAAGGGACATGGTTGGTGCATATATGCCTTGAATTGTGTTGCCATGCTTTGCCTTGCCCTCTGTTGCTATCATTTGCAGATTCTGCAGGAACATTCTGCCGACCGGCAGTGTAAGGTGCCGGCCGGCAATCATTTATCTGCCGATGGCTTCATTTTGTGCCGGTGGCCACATACCACTGCCGGTGGTGATTTCATTCAGCCGGTGGCACTCCCTAGCACCCAAGGATGTAGTCCTGAGGTTTTGGCAGCCTCCAGAGAAGTGAAGGAAGGAAAACAGAGGCAGCCTATGCATGGCGGCGCGTTTCCCGAGACAGTTTACTGTTTTTCGAAATTAGTTAATTTGTTAATTAATTAATTAGTTTGTAATATTATTTAATTAGCTTGCGTAGTTAATTAATTTGTAATATTTATTCGGTCCCTCCGAGTGAGGGCGAATCTGTAATAAGTGTGGGTGCGTGTGTGTGCATGTCTTCCAATCCCCACTTCTTTCTTCCCTTTTATTTACCTGCTTATGATGGTAGATTAGGGCACGTTTAATTTAGCATACCTTATGCTATGCATGCGTGCATTCATGCATTTGTACTGCATGCATTGGGCTCGGTACATCACGCTAACTGCATTTGTACTTCAATTTACAAATTGAATATGTGATAGTTGATCGCATTTCATATGCCATGCTTAGGTTAGCCGAGCCTCCTTTGATTGCATCCGGTGTGTGTTGCATTAGGCAAATTAACATGAACTAGGAGATGCATGTTTGCTAACTGGTTTATTGTTTTGGCACGGAGTACGATGTAAGTATTTCCGCTTTAGCATATCGCACGAGTGTGAATGTTGCCATGATAGCATGCTTAACATGTGGCTAGATGCTTATGTGTTATAAACTGCTTGAATGCCTGTGGGTGGAGGTTGGATTGTTTGAGTTGGGAAGACTCATTGAAATCCGTGTTTTAGCCTACTTGCGAGTAGCAAATTCCAAAGCGCTTTTCAAAACAAACGGATATGCAATGCTTATTTCCAAATTAGGCAATCTAGTCTATACTTGTTTGCTGCGCGCATAACATAGTAATTCTAGGCTAACAATTGGTATAAGAACGCAGAACGTTTTCAAAAATGGATATCATGGTTAGTAGAGGTCGGTCTTCGGACCGGGCGAAAGGGGGTGCTCATAGCTGACCTTCCCCGATCGTACCCAAGCTCCCGAGCCGAGACAACTCCGGTGATGATGGACATGTGGCCTTCGGCACCGAGTCAGGGTTTCCTAGATTTCCCCATTAAAAAATATTTAGGTGGCGACTCTGTATCTGGCAAAGCAGTCCATGTTTGGCACTACTTTTTTAAAAATCTGTTTCTCAAAACGATTTGCCAGATTTGGACTCTTTGGTTCAGATTTAGAACCGTGACACAAATCGAGTCCGAACTGTAGCGAGGTCCCTCCCCCGCGGACGTGTTGCAGTTTCTGGCGACTCTGCTGGGGAGTTTAGAGAGCTTGACTCGAACTCGTGATATCCTGTTTTGATTTCGCTTATGTGTTTCTTTGCATTGCATGTGCATTGGTGCGCCTAGGAACACAGTGTTTGCCATCTGCCATTCCTGAACGGTTTGCCGGAGGCTTGTCTCGTCAAGGCATATCCATAAGGCTGACCGGCTATGGGCTCTGACAGTATGGGAACACAAACCCCGGTTTACCGGGGCACCCCTTTTGACCATTCGACCTAGTGCATATTCGGATCCATAGTGACCATTCCAAGCTAGGACAGGTTGCTTACCCGTTTATAGGTTGTTTGAAAACTGCTGCGTGCATAGTGAAACCCTAGCTCCTGACAAAATAGGATAGGGAAACCCTACCCCAACATAGGGGTGTCTTTGTTCCCTTTACTTGCTATGTGCTTCTAGAATGTGTTTCTACAGGGAAAGTACATGTCAGTTTGCAAGTTTGAGTATCAAACCTGAGGACACCAGTATCAGTATCAGTTATGAGAATCAGTTATCTGCGGGTATCGGGTTCAGTTTTTTTTTTGGGAACAGTGATTTCTGGGGAACAGTGATCAGTAGTGGAATACAGTTGTTCGGCTACACCCGTGTTTGATCAGTTTGGGCTGAAACGCCGTCTGTTTTTCCTTTCAAGGTTCAGAGAGTTGCAGAGTTGATAACAGAATAACCAGTGTCTCCCCTTTGCTGAGGCGGGATTTATGGCGGCACAAAATTCAGAAGAAGTTGTGGTTATGATGGCTGCATTGGAGCAGGAGACCACTCCGCAGAGTGAGGCCAGCATCAGTATGTCACACCCACCCAGGTCGCCCGTTGTGCACCCGGTCTGGGCCTCCTAGTTATATCAGGCTCGTGAGCCCACCACCTTCGAATTGATGGGAATGATAGGTGACCTCCAGAGGTCTGTGGCCGATTTGGCCGATGAAATGTCGGCTTCACCACCAGCGGCGCCGTATGCCGGGAATTTCATACCACAGGAGCCCCCGCTACTGGGGCGGATTGTGATAGAGCTCAGCCAACCAGAGGTGGCTTCCGGCTATAGCCACGATATGCCAGCACCAACCCAGACCCTTGATCAGGTTGACACCAGAGGAAAGGACAAGGCAAAGGTAGATGCCGACCCTATTGAGCAACTGCTGTGGGCAGTCGAGGCTCTAAAAGCCAGAGGGATGAACAAGCAGCAAACATCTGCGGTCGTGACCAAAGCTGTGGATGATGCTTTCCCTACTCCAACTGAAGCCAGTTCAAGCCAGGCAGAAAATCAGGACGGGCCCCGTCATGCCCAGACAATTCCTGTCGTTCCCAACCCTGTACCGGGAAGAGGTCAAAAAGCCAAGGCAGTGCCAGCCGACCCTTTCGCTAGCGCATCCGGCAGGAATCCTCAAACTTCAAAGTATTTGCCTCGGGGACGCAGAGCCTTTCACGCCCTCTACATGCCTTTGTCTAGGGCATTTCTGATATTGGCTAAGAAGGGGCATCTTAAACCCTTGGAGCCTCGGCCACTCCCAAAGAACCTCCCCGCCACACATGATGCTACTCAGTACTGCGCGTACCATCAGCAGACGGGCCATCCAACTGACAATTGTTCCCGCCTTCGCCATGAAGTGCAAGATTTAATCGACAATGAGGTCATCCTCCCACCTACCTCAGCAAGTTCTGTCACTACTGAGCTGTTGGACTTCAAGGATACTGCAAATTTGTGATCAGAAAGTGAACCGCCCGCGGGCGACATTCAGTTTATTTTGGGCATAGCGCCTGGCACGCGTTTTTGAGCATCGGTGAAACCGGGTTTTGTAAACTTTGGCTCGGGTATCGGGTCAGTCTTTTGTTTTGAGTCTGCCTCTTTACTTTGAGTCAGTCTTTTTGTTTTTTGGGTCTGTCCTGTGGTGCCGAGTCAGTCCCGTTGTATAGGATGCCGAGTGATTCCGGGGTTGTTGCCTCGAACACCATCTTGTGTTTAACCTTTTTGCTTTCTTTTTGAGTCCGTCTCTGCTGTGGAGCCAGTTACATCCGAGAAACCTGAATGAAACAGCTGTGGCCATCATGTTTCCGTGCTTATTGTTTGTTTTGGGCTAGTTGTGCCAGGGGTTTTGAATGGAACGACCCTGCGTTCTACCTGCTCTTCTGTGCCTTGAGAATTATTGCATTGACCTAAGTTTTTCAAAAACTTTTTCGAAACATCGTGATAAAAACGAAGGGGAAAGAATTCCCCGGGTTTTGCAAAACTTTGATCATTTTGAGAGGAAGAGAAGCGTGCTAAGCCTTTTAATGAATGAAATCATGCTTGTCAGCGTGAGTACTGGGAAGGATCCTGGCTTGATCCAGATTGGTAACACAAAATCTTCGGCGCGAGCGATTCGTCGCTTTCTTAAAAACTTTCAAAAGCAAATGTTTTACGCGGCCCTGTGAAGACTTGTGTGAAATCCCTCTTGAGGTCGCGCAGCCTAGGATCGCTCTCAGCCTCAAGATTCAACTCGTTTGTTTTCCGACTTTGAACCCGTTCAGAACGTTCAGAAAGTTCAACGGACAAACGCCATGCAAGGTCTGTATGACCCGTTCTGAAGTAGCCCTCGAGTAAGAGGCACCAAAGCCGAATCAGGAGGAGTAGATCTCGCCGGAAGAAGCTCGTGGAGCAACCAAGATGGATTCTTCTGCAAATCATTGCAACAGCCATTCTCCTAGACACAGAGAGGCTTCAACTTCAGAAACCATTTGACATGGACTTGCTACACTTTTACCCTTTGAGAGGCTCGCTGGGCCGAAAACCCGGAAGGGCGACCCAGGCAAAAGTTAGAGCAAAAAAAAAAAAAAAAAAGAAAAGAAAAGCAAAAAAAAAAAGAAAAGAAAAGCAGAAAAAAAAAGAAAAGAAAAGCAAAAAAAGAGAAGAAAAAATAGAAATGAACAAAAGAAAATGAAAAGAAGCTCGCAAGGTCGAAAACCCGCATCGGGCACCTTGGCAAAAGTTAGAGCCTGAAAAGTGAAGGTTAAAATACCCGAGTGTACCTTAACCGGAACTACGTAAGGCTTGATTCCCATGTTTGGGATACGTAGGCAACTTCATCCTGAAGTCCAGCCCCCAACGCTTTCATAAGCATCTCAGTCCATGCAATGGTTTTGATTTCATCCAAAAGTCCAGTCGCCGACACCTTCCAAGGTGACTGTGTCCATATAGTTGTTGTGACTGTCTTTGCCATCTCTGTGTCCAAGAGTTCGGCCACCGCCAATGAAGACTGTCTGCGGATTGCTGCGGCACCATCCAAACAAGGGGCAACTTTCCGTTGCCACCAGTCGTCGCGAACCGCCATTCAAACCAGGAGCAACTTTCCGTTGCCATGCGGCGTTCTCCAAACTAGGGGCAATTTTCCATTGCCTCCGATCCGAGGTTGCGCATCTCAAAAGGGTAAGTTCCATGCTCGTTGAGCATCAGCCGTTTGCAAAAATAGTTTTTGAAAATTTTTACTGAAGTTGACTATTTTCTCGAAAACTATGCCATTTTTCAAAACTGGACCTTTTTCTTGGACCCCAAAAGGAAAATTTTCAGTGCTTACAGCCTGACTTGCATGGTTTTCAAACCAAAGATCGGCTGAGTACGTTAATCCGACTCTCATCTTGATCAAAACTATTTTAGTGGAAAGCAAAAACAAAAAATGGTCAAAATGATGAACCAGGGGCACAGTTGAGTCAGGTGTTCTGTCTTTCCCCCGTCGTCGACGTACTTGCCAGGAGGGCACTCCACCCGCCAGAAGAAATAGCTGTGAGCTAGCGGCATCGGGCGTGAACCCGCAACTTCCTATTCATTCATTAACCACCTTGGGAAGGGACGAAAAATGAGAGAATAAAGAATAGAGAGGTGTAAGTTGAGAGAAAAAGTAAGAAAAAGGGTTTTGAGTGAAAAATCGAGCCTGAGAGCCGAGTGATGTGAGAATCAAAAATTAGAAAGGGTGGGAAACAGTACCCAGAGAAACTGACTCCTCGTGATCTGAGGTCCCTCGTCGTCGTTAACACGCCTGTGTGTTGTGTCTCTTGTTTTGTTTACCGCAACCTTTGTTTTAGGTTTCTTCCAAGCGTGTCTCGTTGTGTTTAGGTCGCGTACCTCGTCCTCCCCGCTGTGTTCAGTTGTAGGCTCAATACCCCGGTTAAGAAAACCCCTTTTCCAAAGGTTAATCGTTTATGCTCAGAATGTTGTGCCATTCTCTATATTCGATTGTGCTTCAACTCCAGCTAGTTTCACCTCCGTAGTCCGTCTTGTCAGATTGGGTTGTTTTGTTTGAAGTTTGCCATGTGCAGAATGAAACGGATGCTGTGTTACGGGCTGTATGCAGATTAATTCCCAACAGAGTAAGGGCTGTGTGTCCAGAATCAGGCAGTGGGTTGCTTGGGTTATTTTGCTGCTGGCCGTTTAGTTATCTGATTATTACAGTGCAAGTGTTCAATTTTCAGACAACTAATCAATTCCATTTACATTGAGGTGTAACATGATGAGATGCGATGCAAAGTATGAAAGGTAGAGATATGTAAATGTAAATACTTTTTCAGATAAAAAGTCTGTTTCATTTCATAATCTTTTCAAAAGGTACAAGTTTTTGAAACAAAAAATCTGCCTGAGGCAGTACAAGGTAATCTAACTACCTACAAAGAGAAAAGTACAAGAAGGCAAGAAAGAAGAAGAATAACAAAATCTGCATCCATGTCAAGTACTCCAGGGGGGCCGTCAGTCCGTCCTAGTCCTCTTCCTGGACGAGGGTCCAGGAGCATCATCAGCATCGTCGTCAGAGCCCGAGCTAGTGCCGCCTCCGGTCCCCTCCTCCGATGACTCGGACTCCGCCTCCGCCTCCGCCTCTGACTCCTCGTCATCATCATCGTCCGGGACTGGAGCTCGTGAGCTGCTCCCGACCTGAGCGCGCCCCGCCTTGGAGCGGGGGAATACTCGGCCCTCCTCGTCTCTCCCTCGAGCCGGGACAGAAGGTCCAGCTGGAGCGCCGCCTGCCATGGGGATCTGGAAAGGAGGCTGAAAAAGGTACATAAAAGGAAAATGCATCAGTATACTGTAGATAGTTTATCAGTGCAGAATGCAGTGTATGAGTACAGTGTGGGAGTGCCGTGAGCAGTTTATCAGTGCAGAATGCAGTGTATGAGTATAGTGTCAGAATTCCATGAGCAGTTTATCGGTGCAGAATGCAGTGTCTGAGTACAGTGTGAATGCCGTGAGCAGTTTACCAGTGCAGAATGCAGTGTCTGAGTACAGTGTGTAAATGCTGTGAGCAGTTTATCAGTGTGGAGTACAGTGCAGAATGCAGTGTATGCAGTGTATCAGATACTGTGAGATCAGTGTATCAGGTGTTGTGCCGTGCATTAGATTATGTGAATCAGTGTATGAATGGTTTGAGGCCAGTGTCAGAAGAACATACCGGGATGCTGTAGAGGGCTAGGAGATCAAATGTCCGCTGAAGCATCCCCATCATCGAGGCATTCATCGCCAACGACTGACGGGTGTACTCAGAAGAAGCCTGCAAAAGTATCAGATGCATCAATATTCTGTGGAATATCAGATAAACTGAAATGAAATGACTGTACAAAATGCAGTAATACATACCGGAGGTAAGTCGGGAACGTCAATGAACTCGTGGCCAGCTGGCGGCGGGGCAAAGGGGATCTGGTAGGTCGACCCACTCTGCCCCCGGAAAGTCAGCAAAGGAGGCAGAACAGGCCAACCACCTCCCCGTCCTCCCTACACTCCGCCCCTGCCACGGACCTGGGCCCTCCTCGAAGCTCCCACTCCAGCCCCGGCCGCTGGCGCCACCGGCCTGGATCCCTCTGCTCGACGGCCGCTCAGAGGTCGCATCAGGAATGTCTGCACATACTCCCAGTAGTCGCCGGTGCCTCTGAAGCCGGCCTCCTCCCAGCCGATGGTGTAGTCGTCCATCTGCTCAGTCGTGAGCCCCTCGGTCTCCCTCATCTCCGCAGGAGGGTGAGCCAGGACTATCTGCTCAGGTAATCCTCGGGTCTGGCGTAGGAAACGCTTCCCCAGGTACCAAGCCCGATAGACCGGGCCCTCAAGCAAGATCCGGAAACGCGAGGTCTCCTCCGCGCCAGCGAACCGATCCCGCATCGCCGCCGGCAGCGGAGCCCACGGCCGCCATGTGATCTGAAAGTAACAGACAGTTTGTTATCTACTGTTTTGAAATATGTAGTGGAAAAGCGAAGCTTAAATGAACTGCAAGTAAAACATACCTCGGCAGGGGTAATGGTGTCAAAATATCGGCGGAAGAAGCCGAATGTCTCTCGTGGTCGCCGGGTGCACCTCCCGTCAAAGCGTCGTGAGAACGGGACGGCCAGAGGAGTCTCCACAACAGGAACGGGAGCGAGCCTAGGAAAGTAGGCGTAGACCCACAACTGCAAGATAAATACCAGTGCATTTATCAGATGAAGCAGAATGCAGAATAAAGCAGAAATGGCAGAGCCGTGTGTTGTGCAGTGTATTGTGTACAGTGTACAGTGTGAGTAGTGTGCAGTCAGTGCAAGGTTGTATCCTTTGGTATCCTTTTTGCCTCTCACAAGATCCAGAAAGTTGCCCCGTGTGCGTTGCACGCGCTCATCGCACTATCCCGGTGCATCATATCGCGCTGTTATGCGCCTCACAGTTGCATTGTTATGCACATACACTACATGCGTTGTAACACGCACCCCTTGCATTGTCATGCACATCTCTCATGCATTGTCATCGCATTTTTACTCCATGCATTGTCGTGCATTTCGACACACGTGCGTTGTTACGCATTTGAGTCCATTCACATTCCGTGTGGCATACGTGTCACACTGAGCATCATTTTGCATCCCGCGAGGCATGCAAATCTCATATTATATCATTTGGCATCCTTTGGGGCATGCGTGTTTCATTTTCATCGGCCTGTGCGCCTCGTTTGCATAGAACATGCATTCCATCGCACTGTTTTGTGCATTTCAAATCTCGCACTGTTTTGTGCATTTCAAACCTCGCGCTGTTCTGCGCATCACACTGTTTTGTGCATTTCAAACCTCGCGCTGCTCTGCGCATCGCACTGTTTTGTGCATTTCAAACCTCGCGCTGTTCTGCGCCTCGCACTGTTTTGTGCATTTCAAACCTCGCGCTGTTCTGCGCATCGCACTGTTTTGTGCATTTCAAACCTCGCGCTGTTCTGCGCATCGCACTGTTTTGTGCATTTCAAATCTCGCACTGTTTTGTGCATTTCAAACCTCGCGCTGTTCTGCGCATCGCACTGTTTTGTGCGTTTCAAACCACTTGCACTGTTTTGTGCATTTCAAAATTAATCGCGCTATTTTGCGCATCTCATTGCATTTTGCATGCATTCCACCGCACTGTCTTGTGCACCGCCGGTCTGGCGAGACCTTAAACACGCACGGTCTGGCGAGACCTTAAACACGCACGGTCTGGCGAGACCTTAAACACGCATGGTCTGGCGAGACCTTAAACACGCACGGTCTAGGAGACCTCAAATCCTTGGAAGGTGCAAGACCTTTAGTGTATTACATTCCCTGCAACATGCATTTCATGCATCATTTGCATAACAAACAAAAAAAACATGCATTGTCATGCATCCATTTTGCATCCCGGTCTAGGAGACCTTAAATCCTCTAAAGGTGCAATTCCTTTGGTGTTTGTCGTGCCCGAACGACTTTCGGTGGTCTGGTAAAGCCACCTGCCTATGTTTGCGGTGAGTTCCTAGAGGACCAACTCGGACGATGGAAACTAGAGTTCGAACGGCTTATGCGTAGAACACAAAGGTTCGGGAGTTCCGAGACTAAAGTCTGGTTTAAATACCCAGGGGTGTACCCTCGGCTTGAAATCTGTATGGAAGCCCCATAGACTGAGGCAGCACGTCTGCGCCTCAGTTCTGGATACTGAACCAACCTAGTATATCGCCCTGTTGGTAAGATAGGGAAAACTGCAATCATAGTCATTGCATCATAGTGCATTGTCATGCATTTCCATTGTAGCTTGCATGCATCCATTGCATTTTCCCCAGTAGGGCGCATCATACTGCATTGTCATGTATATTTGTAAATATCCATTCCTTTGCATATTTGTAGATATTGCATTGTAGTTTGCATGCATTCATTGCATCACTTCCATCTATGGCTTGCGCCTTTCCAGGTTGAGCTTGGTCCGGTATGTGCCCTTACTTTTCATGTTAAAACACAGTTCTGCATGTGTATCGCGCCGATTCCACGCTGGTATGTTGGTTGGGGGTTGCGGCACCTTTTCTGTGTTACACATGGCTCGTATGCGTACATGCCTTTCCTAGGCAAGAGTTGGTTTGGCCCGCGTGCCATTTCCATTGCATTGTAGATTGCATGCATTCATTGCATCACTTCCATCTATGGCTTGCGCCTTTCCATGTTGAGCTTGGTCTGGTATGTGCCCATACTTCTCGTGTCAAAGCATAGTTCGGTAGACCGTTCTATGTTAAACATGGCCTGTATGCGTGCATGCCTTTCCTAGGCAAGATTTGGTTTGGCCCACGTGCCATAACCATCGCCATCTTCCTAGCATATCCATCTAGATTACATTGTAGTGTAATTTTTGCATCCGGCATTAGGATTGTAGTCCTTTCTCCAGCGGGTTGTTTCCCCGCTTGTGTCAATTCCACCCAATACTTCTTGCGTCTGTCTACAATGCTCATAGTTCAGTTGACCGTTCTATGGTAGACAGACTTGTTACCTCCATCAATCTATTTGACATAGGTGTGGTTTCGAACCGCTCGTGATTGGATCACAATTCAATTGCTTTGCATCTAGCTTGCATTGTTTCAATTGCATTGCATCTTCATTTGCATTGTTTATACATTGTTTTGTATATATTGCATATCGTTTTGCATCCATCTTGCATTGTCATGCATGTTGCTAACAACATCGTACCTGTTAAGTTTGTTTTCTTTGCAGGCACGATATTGTATGTACGGTTCATTTGAGGCTGGTGCAACCAGACGAACCGCACAGGTATTGTATCCTCCGAGTGAGACGAATCGAGAATTGCATAATTCTCTTACATCCTTTCGGCATTGTAGTGTAGTTTGGTGTATGCTAGCTTAAAATTGTCGCATGTATGCTTCATTACAGCTTTCTTTGCATGATCATAAGTTATCCTCGTCTTCGTGCATTGTCTTGCATTTTGCCCCTGCCTCCGGGCGCATACCTTGTTTGTCTTGCATGTTTGTCTAAGTCTTCGGCCTTGTCAAAAATGGGTCGTCTCTGGGCTTTGACATTCACTCCCGTCATTGTTATGACTTTCGAGTTCTGTCAAAGAGGGGCAACTGTAGACACCCCATTTTTGACCGTCCTCAAGACTTGGACGTCACCGTTTGAACACTCGGTGATCATCCATGTTTGTGTTCGTTTGGAGTTCCCGGAGGTCTCGGCTACGCGCCTTGTCTCAGGATCTCCGAACTCGACCGTTTAGTGTCTGGTTTTGCACCAAACACTTGTGTTTTGCCTTGGAGAGGCAGGGTAGGGCTTGTAGACCATCCCCACCCACCACCGGCAGTGGCTAGAGGCCACCGGCTAGTTTTTGTTGTCACCAGCAATGTATATTGCCGGCCGGCACATTTTATTGCCGGTCAGCACTTTTTAGTGCCGGTCGGCACTCTTTTTGGCCAAGATGGCATTTTTGCTCGGCCGACTACTGTGCAGTTGCTTTTTCAGATATTTTTAGGCAGCTGTATTGCAGTGACTTTCCCTCCATACACGTGTATGGAGGGATGGCCCTCTAGTTTGGCTTAACTTGTAAGTTTTACAAGTTTGGTTGCCTATATAGAGAGAGGCTCTCTCTTGGCTCAAGAGGTTAGAGACTTAAGATATTTTGAGAGCTTAGACAGCCATTGTTGAGCTCTGGTTCTAAGGTTTGAGTTAGATACACATTCTATCTCTCTTTCCCTCTCTTTTGTGCTCTTGTGTGTGTTTTAGTCCATACTATTGCACACAAGCACCTAGTGTTCCACCTTCCTCTTGGAACTGAGGTTCTAAGGGACTGATTTTGAGGTTTTGGTGTTGGATTCAAGCTAAGGAAGGCCATTGGAGCATCTTTGTTGAAGAAGTCTTCAAGGGTAAGAATCTTACCCCTTTTACCCCATTTTTGCATTGTATTTCTACCTATCTTAAATTCGTTTTGAGCTTAGTGTATAATACAAAAAAGTTCTGTTTTTAAGCCCTCTTGGTTGTTTGTTAAGAGTGTTTTGTGGTTTGGGTAAGTTTGAATACCCTTAGGCCTTGAAAGGCCTCATTTTGTGCCCTTTTGTGTGAACTCCGGGATTTTGGTGTTGGGGTCTCTTCACCACTGAAATCTTGAGGGATTTCAGTGGTGAAGATGATGCCTTGAAGTCCCAAAAAGGGGAGGGCCACCCCCTCTCCTTGTTGTCCTTGAAAAGGGCATGTTTTGGTCTCTTGAGAGAGCATTATGTTTGAGGGTGTATTGACCATGACTTGGCTGCTTTTTATGCTTAATATGTCATGTTATGCCTCTGTTTTTACTTGGTTTTTGTACTCCATGCATGCTTAGCATAGTTGCCATGTAATGCCTTGTTATGCCTTAACATGTCTTAGGTTGTGTGCCTTTGTTTCTAGCATGTTTTAGGCTTAGTCTTGTGAAGATTTTGTGCTTATCTTGACATGTTTTAGGTCTGTCCATAAGTGTTTGGGTTGATTTTGGCATGCTTGGTATAGCTCCTTTGTATTTGGGCTTGTTGGCCTTAAGTATGTGAATGTATAGCATGCTATCCTTGCATTGTTTTGGTGATTTGGGACCATCCACCATGCCATTTCAGACCTTGTTGTATGCTTGAGAGCTCACATTTGATGTCCCTTTAATGCCTTGTAAGGTTGTCATCTCATGCTCCATGTTTTGGTGTTTATGCATGCCTTTGTTCTTGAGCCATTTAGATGCCATCTAAGTGGTTCTTAGGCCTTGTATTAATGTCCCAAAACTCTGTTTTTGGTCAAAGAGTTCATGCCATGTTTGGTCTTGCTAAGTGTAGTTCAATACTCCATCGGTTTGCTTTGAGCATTTGGGCCATTTGTTGCATGCTCGGCTTGATTTATTGCTTGGTTTGGCACCATGTTTTAGCATGATTTCAATGTTTATGTTGCATGCTACGTGTCCATGATTACCCCCTTTCAAATGTGTTTGAGAGTTGTTCAATTTGTGCTTAAGTGTTGGCCTTCAATTAGGTGCATGTGTGCATGAATTTGGTCCCTCATATTATAGCATTTTGGCCACTGTTTTAGGCCTTATTAGAGCTGCCTAATTCATGCTTAAGTCCATCCTCTATTTGGTTTGCATGCTTACCTTGCATGTATGCTTGTGTGCTTGCATAAGTTGGTTGCCATGCCATGTTGCATCATTAGCTTGCATGCTTAGGTTGCATTGCATCTTGCATGCATGCCTTGTTCCTTGACTTGATGATAGGAATTGGGCCTTGTTTGGGTTTGATTGGTTTGCATTGCATTTGAAATCAAAGTTGCATACTTGGTTCCTTGGGCCATCATGCATGGAAATGCGTGATTGGTGGTCCGAGAATCGAGGCACATGCCCCTTTGAGTCATTACCTTGATAAGGGACAAGGTTGGTGCATATATGCCTTGAATTGTGTTGCCATGCTTTGCCTTGCCCTCTGTTGCTGTCATTTGCAGATTCTGCAGGAACATTCTGCCGACCGGCAGTGTAAGGTGCCGGCCGGCAATCATTTATCTGCCGATGGCTTCATTTTGTGCCGGTGGCCACATACCACTGCCGGTGGTGATTTCATTCAGCCGGTGGCACTCCCTAGCACCCAAGGATGTAGTCCTGAGGTTTTGGCAGCCTCCAGAGAAGTGAAGGAAGGAAAACAGAGGCAGCCTATGCATGGCGGCGCGTTTCCTGAGGCAGTTTACTGTTTTTCGAAATTAGTTAATTTGTTAATTAATTAATTAGTTTGTAATATTATTTAATTAGCTTGCGTAGTTAATTAATTTGTAATATTTATTCGGTCCCTCCGAGTGAGGGCGAATCTGTAATAAGTGTGGGTGCGTGTGTGTGCATGTCTTCCAATCCCCACTTCTTTCTTCCCTTTTATTTACCTGCTTATGATGGTAGATTAGGGCACGTTTAATTTAGCATACCTTATGCTATGCATGCGTGCATTCATGCATTTGTACTGCATGCATTGGGCTCGGTACATCACGCTAACTGCATTTGTACTTCAATTTACAAATTGAATATGTGATAGTTGATCGCATTTCATATGCCATGCTTAGGTTAGCCGAGCCTCCTTTGATTGCATCCGGTGTGTGTTGCATTAGGCAAATTAACATGAACTAGGAGATGCATGTTTGCTAACTGGTTTATTGTTTTGGCACGGAGTACGATGTAAGTATTTCCGCTTTAGCATATCGCACGAGTGTGAATGTTGCCATGATAGCATGCTTAACATGTGGCTAGATGCTTATGTATTATAAACTGCTTGAATGCCTGTGGGTGGAGGTTGGATTGTTTGAGTTGGGAAGACTCATTGAAATCCGTGTTTTAGCCTACTTGCGAGTAGCAAATTCCAAAGCGCTTTTCAAAACAAACGGATATGCAATGCTTATTTCCAAATTAGGCAATCTAGTCTATACTTGTTTGCTGCGCGCATAACATAGTAATTCTAGGCTAACAATTGGTATAAGAACGCATAACGTTTTCAAAAATGGATATCATGGTTAGTAGAGGCCGGTCTTCGGACCAGGCGAAAGGGGGTGCTCATAGCTGACCTTCCCCGATCGTACCCAAGCTCCCGAGCCGAGACAACTCCGGTGATGACGGACATGTGGCCTTCGGCACCGAGTCAGGGTTTCCTAGATTTCCCCATTAAAAAATATTTAGGTGGCGACTCTGTATCTGGCAAAGCAGTCCATGTTTGGCACTACTTTTTTAAAAATCTGTTTCTCAAAACGATTTGCCAGATTTGGACTCTTTGGTTCAGATTTAGAACCGTGACACAAATCGAGTCCGAACTGTAGCGAGGTCCCTCCCCCGCGGACGTGTTACAAGGGATCTGAACCCTGGGGCAATTGGGTTGCCAACCCCTACTGT
The DNA here is from genome assembly GCF_055761805.1 of Camellia sinensis. Lineage (NCBI taxonomy): Eukaryota > Viridiplantae > Streptophyta > Magnoliopsida > Ericales > Theaceae > Camellia > Camellia sinensis. The sequence goes on from NC_138962.1 coordinate 109,652,281, forward strand.
TGTGACCTCTGTGGTCAACCCTGACGTTACTCCGGCTGTTCCAGGAGGACTGCTCAGTCACCATGAGCGCGCAGAGAAATTTGCTGGGGTGAACTTCAAGAGATGGCAGCAAAAGATGTTGTTCTACTTGACGACGTTGAACCTTGCAAAGGTTTTGAGTGAGGATCCTCTAGCTGTGGCAGAGAATGAGCCAGACAGGCAGAGAGTCATGGTACTTGACACATGAAAGTAGACAGACTATCTTTACCAAAATTATGTGTTCAACAGCTTGGTAGACTCAATATACAGTGTGTTTTGTGCCAAGAGCTCAACAAAGGAGTTATGGGAGTCTCTGGACAAGAAATACAGGACTAAGGACGCTGGGGCAAAGAAATTTGTCATTGGCCGGTTCCTGGACTTTAAATGATCGATTCAAAAATTGTGATAAGCCAAGTCCAAGACTTCCAAGTGATCTTGCATGAGATTCATACTGAGGGGATGCCGTTGAACAAGTCATTCCAAGTTGCTGTGATCATTGAGAAACTTCCCAATGGTTGGAAGGACTGCAAGAACTATTTGAAGCATAAGCGCAAGGAAATGTCCGTTGAAAAATTGATTGTCTGACTCTAAATTGAGGATAATAGAAAGAAAAAAGGGAGTACCTCCTTTGTGAAGGCCAATGTCATTGAGCATGGCAAATCTTCTGGGGTGAGGAAGAAGTCTCCTGTGAACAAGGACTCAAAGCTGGGGCCAAAGGGTGGTGTTGCAAAGAAGTCGGCATACAAGCCTCAAGAACCTGGTTATTGGTTCTTAGGGAAGTGATACAACTATGGTAGCGAGGGACATCGGGCTAGTGACTGCCGCAAGTAGAAAAAGCCATATAAGACCAAACCTCGTGCTTATATGGTAGATATACAAGAGCGCGCTCATGAGGAGGATGACATGCACTTGTCTACCGTTGTCCCTGAGGTAAATCTGGTGGGTTCAAACCTAAGAGAATGGTGGATTGATACTGGGGCTACACGCCACATTTGTTTCGAGAAGAAGCTGTTTACAACTTTCGAGCCAGTTACAAACGGTGAGAAGTTGTTTATGGGAAACTCTCTACCTCGATTGTTGAGGGGAAAGGAAAGGTGGTCCTGAAGTTGACTTCAGGAAAGGAGCTGACCTTGAACGAAGTCCTGTATGTTCTGGACATTCGTAAGAATCTTGTCTCAGGGTCTCTTCTCAGCAAACATGGTTTTCATATGGTCTTTGAGTCCGACAAGGTCTTTTTGACCAAAAGTGGAGTGTATGTGGGTAGGGGTTATATGTTGGGGGGTATGTTTAAACTCAATATAATGACTGTTATTTCAAAGATGAATAAAGATGCATCTTCTTCTGCTTACATGCTTGAGTCTTCCAACTTGTGGCATAGTAGACTAGGACATGTGAACTTTGAATATTTACGTAGATTAATCAAGTTAGATCACATACCATCTTTTAAGATTAATCCAAAACACAAGTGTGAGACTTGTGTTGAAGCGAAGTTGACGAGATCTTCGTTTCATTCTATTGAAAGAAGTTCATAGCCTTTGGACTTAGTGAATAATGATGTGTGTGACTTAAAGTTTATACAATCACGTGGTGACAATAAGTACTTCATCACTTTTGTTGATGATTGCACTAAGTATTGTTATGTCTATTTGTTAAAAAGCAAAGATGAGGCTATTGACAAATTTGTTCTTTATAAGAATGAAGTTGAGAATCAATTAGGCCACAAGATTAAGGCTTTAAGAAATGATCATGGTGGTGAGTATGATCGTCATTTATTGAGATTTGTGCTCAATCCGGGATTATCCACCAAACCACGGCGCCTTATTCTCCTCAGTCAAATGGGATTGCTGAACGGAAAAATAGGACGCTAAAGGAGATGATGAATGCAATGTTGCTAAGTTTTGGATTGCCACAGAACTTGTGGAGGGAAGCAATTCTCTCCGCGAATTACATTCTAAATAGAATCCCTTGGAAGAAAGTAGACAAGACTCCATATGAGTTATGGAAAGGCTGAAAGCTTTCTTATAATTTCCTACGAATGTGGGGGTATCTTGCAAAAGTGGCGGTACGTACACCCATAGGTCCAAAAACCGTGGATTATATATTCATTGGTTATGCACAGAATAGTAGTGTATATAGGTTGCTTGTGCACAAGTCTGATATTTCAGATATCCACAAGAATACCATAATGGAGTCAATGAATGCTTCTTTCTTTGAAGACATATTTCCTTGCCGAACCCGAGGAGAGGATCAAAGTTTTGAGAAGGAACTTGAAGATAATGATCAAGATGATGATCAAGTAGATGATCAAGATAAGGAAGTAGATGAGCCGAGAAGGAGTAAGAAGGCTAAGACTACCAAGTTCTTTGGCCCAGACTTCTTAACTTATATGTTAAAGGGAGAACCTCAAACTTTACATGAAGCTATGACTTCACCAGAAAGTCCCTTATGGAAAGAAGCTATTAAAAGTGAAATTGACTCCATCTTACAGAACCATACTTGGGAGTTGGTTGATCTACCCCCAGGCAGTAAGGCCTTGGGGAGTAAGTGGATCTTTAGAAGAAAAATGAAAGTTGATGGGTCAATTGATAAATATAAAGCTAGGCTAGTTATCAAAGGATACAGGCAGAGAGAAGGCCAGGATTACTTTGATATGTATTCACATGTGACAAGGATTACATCTATTTGCATGGTGATCGTGATAGCCACTTTACGTGGTCTAGAGATACATCAGATGGATGTAAAGACAGCTTTTTTAAATTGGAGATTTAGATGAAGAAATCTACATGGAACAACTTGAGAGGTTTTCAGCTCCGGGAAAAAATAAGAAAGTCTGTAAGCTTATCAAGTCATTATATGGTTTGAAACAAGCACCGAAGCAATGGTATGAGAAGTTTGACAACGCTATGTTGTCAAATGGGTTTAGAATCAATGAGTGTGACAAGTGTGTATATGTTAAATACACAGACAGAGGCTATGTCATTTTGTGTCTATACGTAGACGACATACTCATTGTTGGTAGTAATGATGAAATGGTTCGAACTACCAAGAGATTGTTAAACTCAAAGTTTGACATGAAAGATATGGGCCTTGTAGATGTCATTCTAGGTATTAAGATTACCAGAACATCTAGTGGTATTGTACTTTCTCAGTCTCACTATGTTGAGAAGATACTTGAGAAATTTGGTAAATCAGATACAAGTGTGTCTAGGACATCTGTAGACGTGAGTCTACATTTGACCAAGAATAATGGTGATAGTTTCTCTCAGCTAGAATATTCTTGGGTCATTGGAAGTTTGATATATCTGATGAGTTGTACAAGGCCGGATATAGCCTACTCTGTTAGCAAGCTTAGTAGATACACGAGTAATCCAAATGCCACTCATTGGAGAGGCATTATGCGGGTGCTAGGTTATCTACGCTACACCCGGGATTATGGGCTGCATTATACCAGATACCCAGTGGTACTAGAAAGGTATAGTGACGCTAACTGGATATCTGATATAAAAGACTCCAAATCCACTAGTGGCTATGCGTTTATCCTCGGAAGGGCAGCCGTGTCTTGGAAATCTTCCAAGCAAACCTGTATATCGAGATCAACGATGGAATCTGAGTTTATTGCGTTGGATAAAGCAACTGAAGAACCTGAATGGTTTCGCCAATTCGTTGAGGATATTCCACGTTGGCCGAAACCTGTGTCTGCTATCTGTATTTATTGTGATAGCAAATCGGCGATTGGACGGGCACAGAGGCATATGTATAATGAAAAGTCTAGACATATCCGTTGCATACATAATTCCATACGACAACTACTCTCTAATAGAATTGTCTCTCTCTAGACTATGTAAAGTCTAAGAACAACATTGCGGATCCGCTAACCAAAGGGTTAACTCAAGAGTTAGTAGAAACGTCGTCAAGAGGAATGGGGTTAAGGCCTTTAGTAAAGTTACCGGAACGAAAAACCCAACCTAGTTGACTGGAGATCCCAAGATCTAGGTTCAAAAGGACAACCTAATTTCGTGTAATGGGTGAGTCACTGAAGAGGTAAATCCTCTTGCCCATTCCTTTGTACAATGATACCCTATTGGGGTAGAAGGTTAAGCTGATGCTTTTAATGACCTAAGTGATATGAATAGTCAACTGTGGTATAATGAGATACCTTATATAGTCACCTATGTGAGTGTGAAGTGGGGCCACTTCTTTAAGAATTGGTAAGGTCGAATTCTTTAAAGCTATTCACTGAACCAGGCTAGTGTTCCAGGGCTATACCAGACACACCGATGAGAATAAGGACAATGGTAGGACTAACTCCTGTGTGAGGTCTATTGTCTCGGTTTACACAAACGGCATAATAGTTCAAGACATCACGTTCACTAGTCAGCCAGTAAATCCGATAGGCTATCACTACGAAAGATTCAAGGCCAATAGCTACCTTTTCTGATGTAGGGTTAGTCTGTGTGCTCTATTTCCGAGTCTTTGTTGTAAACGTTGTCCGTTTTTCTTATTCGGTCAATTTTTATTCATGTTGGGGATTGTTGGAAAAAATGAGCTTTGGTAAACTTTAATGTGAAATTAAAGTAGGTCCCAACCATTGGTTGGGGTGGGATTAAATGGGTTTAGATTTTTTGTAACAAGGTCTTTATACCACATAAAGAATGACCAAAAACCATTGAGAATTGAATGAGAAATTGTCTCATAAAGATGGCCTTATGAAAGAGGTTTTGAGAATTGTGTATAACTACCAATCCCACCTTGATTATAGAGGAAAACTTTGATGGGTATTTAAGCCTCGAGATTATAAGAAGGGCATGAGCCCTTTGGGGCATCCAAATTTTTCGAAGGAAGGGAGGCATGGATGCTTTAAAGATGGGCTTGGGCTAAAATCATGGTCCAAGTTGGCAAAATTACCACACGCGCGCACGCACCGCCCGCCCACCCGGACTGGGTCCAGGTCTGTGGGTCGTGATCCGTGGGTCGTGGATTGTGGATCTTGGGCTTGGGCTAAGGCTTGAGGCTTGCTGGAATGGGTTAGGTTTGGGCTGGGCCGAATTGGTGGTCCACCAACTTATTTTTTTTGGGCTAGGTCTATTACAGGCCCAAGTCTGTTGCAGAAATGTATATACACATATGTGTATATTGTGTGTAACTCACACTTTGAATTCCCATCAGTTTTGTGCTTTACTCCAGCAGTTTTGCAGGAGTAGTAGCCTCCATTAGTGGCCATGTAACGCCCTCAAAATAATAAATAAAACCCATCACTTTAGACATGCATTGATATAAAAGAAACTAACCATTTATATTCATCAGAGTAGTTCTTACAACAGTATTACATGTTAACAACAAAAGCAAATGCCCTATGGGCTTACAACTTTCCAAGTCAACACCTGGTTACACAAAAGAAGAGTACTAACTCTATACAAAATAAGCCCTTGGCTTGATATACATGTAATACAAACAAAATAAACAAAAAGAGTCTTCAACTCTCATCATCATCCAAGCTATGTCCTTGGAGGTGGCATACTACCTGTACCTGAAAATAATGTCCCATATAGGGTGAGCCAACGCCCAGTAGAAATATGCTAAACACAGTATGAGCAATAACTAAGACATTAGCAATTGATAAATGTTTAATTTCCATAAATCAATTCATAACCCATTACCCTTTCATGACCACTATGTTCATGTTTCATTTCAGTTTCCATTTCTTATCAATTTCACAATTTACATCAACGGCTCAGAACCTGGCCAACCACTTATGTGAGACAGTGACTCATATTAAACGTTTTTCATTTTACAATAGATAAACATACAAGCTGTATCCACATTTCAACAGATATGCATATTAGCTATATCAACACTTCCAAAGATAAGCATATGAGCTGTATCAACACTTCCATAGATAAACATATAAGCTATATCAACACGTTAATTGACAAGCATATGAGCTGTATCAGTGGAGTCCATCCCCTATCTCCTCCCAAACAACATCCGGTTTAGAGGTCCATCCCCTATCTTCCCCTAAACCGTGGAGTACATCCCCTATCTCCTCCCACACACACAACGTATATACACATAGGTCATATGCACAATCAATCAATACACAACGTTAATGTATTCTATCAACCGTCATACTCTATGACATATCCCATTGATTAGTTTTAGTTTGCCTAATCATCATGCATTGTCTACAACAATCAAAACTACCCTCCACCGGTAGCCCAAGCAATTATTTCTAAACAGATAATAAAAGCTCCAACAGATAAAATATCAATGTTTTCAAAAGTGAGCGATTAATAAATCGAACTCCACTATTCTACTATATAATGAACCAATTTCATTATTTCCAACTCAATTCCATATAACCACAATTTTCCCAAATTAATCATACCAATTAATTTGTACTACCAATTAGGGTTTTCTACCCCATTTCCCAATATTGACCTAATGGTCTATATATCAACAACCAACAACGATATCATTATTTTGAAACCCACAATACACATTTTAGAATCAAAATAACAAAACCCTCTTTTAACATTTTGAAACCCTAAGTCCCAAAATTTCCCAACTTCAACATTTTATCAAAACAACCAAAAATCTATGTCAAAGACCATAAGAGTGAGTAGGAATCCCTACCTCAAAAGATGACACCCAACGAAGAAGATGACGAAAACGAAGTTGCTCCAAATCACAAGTTTCTCGGATCAAAATGTGGCCCTCGACGATCAACCCAACTTTTACAAAGGCCAAAGGTGAGGAAACAACTCTTACTAGATCAATACCTAGAGAGAGGGCAAGGTTCTAGAGAGAGAGGCTCTCAAAAACGTTTTTGGGAAAGTAAGAGAGAGAGAGAGAGAGAGTAGAAAATGATTCAAAAATTGCCCAGCTACCCTCTGTTATACGACATTCCCGCTCGAGCGGAAAACACAACGCTCGAGCGTCAAGAACAAAAAACTAGGTCCGCTCGAGCGCCAAGAAACAAGAATAAAGTACATCCGCTCGAGCACGAAAACCAGTCCGCTCGAGCGTAGATTTTCATCTCCCAGAACTTTTTAGAAAAAGAACTACCCGCTCGAGCTCCAACAAGCTCGCTCGAGCGCAGTAAACCCGCTCGAGCGTAGAAAACACACCTGCAGAAGTTTTTGCAGGGACACGAAATACTGGAAGGATGTAAGCCACGCTCGAGCGCAGAATGACCCGCTCGAGCGGACCATACAAAAACTGGGCAACAACAATGGGAGCCAACGCTCCACCAACCTGTAACAACCAAGCCCAACGCAACCTATAACTTAAACAAATGGAATCAAAGGACGACAATAAGGTAGATACAACTACCAGCTCCATGGAACCAAAGTCCGGAATACAACAGATACAGAAAGGGAAAACCGGGATCGCTATAACCTTCCCTCCTTAAAGAATTTCGTCCCCGAAATTAAATACAGGTTTTTCAAAAACAAGATTTTCTCAATTCCCAACATTATTACAATGCGAAATTTAACAACTCGACCCATTACCGGTCTTTCCATCTCTATTCAAGAGGCAATTCACAACATATCTCAATATGTATTAACAACATGCTTTTCCGAAATTCAAAAATTTCCACATACATGTTTCACAATTTTATATCATATTCAACATTCATGATATATCTCCATTTCTACAATACATTGAACATATGCTATGTTATAACAAATTTCCATTAACCAAAACATTCACAATGTTTTACAACTTAAGACATATATAATGCTCTTAAAGTTCAACGATATTACAAAATTACCAATGCATGGTTACACATCAACAAACAAGTCCGAATATTTCTCACGGACTTCCAACTCACGTTCCCAAGTGGCTTCCTCCACTCCATGATGTTTCCACAAAACCTTTACCAAAGGAATGGTCTTGCTACGCAGGACTTGATCCCGCCTATCCAAGACTCGAACCGGTCTCTCTTCATACGAGGCATCCTCATCTACCTCTAAGTCGGTCCAATCTAACACATGGGACGGATCCAGCTCATACTTCCGAAGCATACTCACATGAAACACGTCATGCACTCCGGACAACTGCGGTGGTAAAGCTAAACGATAAGCAACCTCTCCAATCCTCTCAAGGATCTCAAAAGGACCGATAAATCGAGAGGATAACTTCCCACTCTTCCCAAACCTTATCAAACCTCGCCTAGGTGATATTTTCAAGAAAACATGATCACCTACCTCAAACGCCAAAGGCCTCCTTCTACGGTCAGCATAACTCTTTTGGCGACTCTGGGCTGTAACAAGCCTCCTAGGATAAGCTCAACTTTCTTCGTCGTCTCCCTAACCAACTCCGGACCCAACAAAGGTGCATCACCCACCTCAGCCCAACACACTGGAGACCTGCACGGTCGGCCATACAAGGCCTCAAACGATGCCATACCGATGCTAGACTGAAAACTGTTATTGTAGGCAAACTCCACCAAGGGCAAGTGCCTCTCCCACGTCCCACTAAAGTCAAGGACACAACCTCGAAGCATATCCTCAAGGATCTGAATAGTACGCTCGGACTGCCCGTCAGTCTGAGGATGATAAGCCATACTAAAGGTCAACTTAGTGCCCAAGGCACTCTGCAGACTCTGCCACAACCTAGCAATAAAACGAGGATCTTTATCTGAGACGATCGTCACTGGGACCCCGTGCAATCTCACTATGTCCCGAATATACAAGTCGGCGAAATGATCTTCCGAATCTCTCACGCGCATAGGAATGAAGTGCGCCGGCTTAGTCAACCGGTCTACAACCACCCAAATGGCATCACTACCCCGCTGAGTCCTCGGAAGACCTACAATGAAGTCCATAGTGACATGCTCCCACTTCTACTCGGCAATAGGCAAGGGTTGTAACAAACCCGCTGGCCTCTGATGCTCGGCCTTCACTTGCTGACAAGTAAGGCACTTCGATATGAAAACAGCCACATCTCTCTTCATACCCCGCCACCAAAACTGGCGACCCAAATCCCGATACATCTTAGTGCCTCCCAGATGCACCGCAAGGCGTGAATGATGGAACTCTCGGAGTACTTCCTCTCGGCAAGACTCCGGCACAAACAAACGGTCTCGGTATCTCACACTCTAGTCGGGATACACCGTCAAACCCTTCTTAACCTTCCCACTGGAGATCTTCTCTCGGAGGAATTCTACCTCAAGGTCACCTCTCTGTGCCTCTAACACTCGGGTCACAAGTGTAGGCTGCACAACAACAGAAAACAAGGCCGCAGCCTCAACAGATTTGCCCAGAAGCAAATCAAACTCGCCAAGTGCGCCCAACATCTCCCATTCCCGAATGGCTATACAAGCTACATCACTAATTGGCTTCCTACTAAGGGCATTGGCCACAATATTGGCCTTTCCCGGGTGATAGTGCAACTCAAAATCATAGTCCTCAATGAATTCCATCCATCTCCTCTGCCTCAAATTCAAGTCTCTCTGTGTAAACAGATACCTCAAACTCTTGTGGTCTGAGAACACCTCGAACCTCTCACCATAAAGGTAGTGCCTCCAAATCTTCAAGGCGAAGATCACTGCTGCTAACTCTAGGTCGTGTGTAGGGTAATTCTTCTCGTGTATTTTCAACTGACGTGAGCCATAAGCTACCACTTTCCCCTCTTGCATTAACACACAACCCAAACCCTCTCGTGAGGTATCACAATAAACCGCGTAACCCAACCCTCTCTCCGGAATAATCAAAACCGGAGCGGTGATCAATCTAACTTTCAACTCCTGGAATGACTTTTCGCAAGTCTCACTTTACACAAACTTGACCCCTTTCTGCGTCAATCTAGTCAACGGCGAAGCTAGCCTGGAGAAATCTTTCACAAACCGACGGTAATACCCAGCTAATCCCAGAAAACTGCGGATCTCAAACACACTCTTAGGTTGTGCCCAATCTTGCACTGCCTCTACCTTGGATGTATTAACAGACACCCTTTCCCCGGATACCACATGGCCTAAGAATTTGACCTCTCCTAGCCAGAACTCACACTTCCCAAACTTGGCATACAACCTATGGGCTCTAAGCAATTCAAGCACCACTCTCAAGTGTTCCTCGTGCTCCTCCTCAGAAGGCGAATAGATAAGAATGTCATCCACGAAAACGACCACAACTCGATCTAAGAATTCCCGGAAGATCCGGTTCATCAAGTCCATAAAGACTGCTGGTGCATTGGTAAGCTCGAATGGCATTACCAGAAACTCATAATGGCCATACCGCGTACAGAATACCGTCTTAGGAACATCCTCCTCCCTGACCCTCAACTGGTGGTAACCCGATCTCAAGTCTATCTTAGAGAAACAATGAGAACCCTTCAACTGGTCAAACAAATCATCTATACGGGGCATAGGGTACTTATTCTTAACCGTAGCCTGATTCAACTTTCGGTAGTCGATACACAATCTCAAAGAACCATTTTTTGTTTTTAACAAAGAGGGCCGGTGCTCCCCATGGCGAAACACTAGGGCGAAATAAACCCTTATCTAGCAGTTCCTGGAGCTGAATCTTCAACTCACTCAACTCGGCTGAGGCAAAACGATAAGGTGCCATAGAAATCGGCGCTGTGCCGGGCACTAAATCAATAGAGAACTCTATCTCTCGGTGAGGTGGCAAACTGACGAGATCCTCGGGAAAAACATCCGAATACTCGCAAACCACCCTCGGCAATACAATCTGTGTCTCATCACACTCACCACTCATAAAGTTAGCAAGTAGACCACTAAGCTTATTCCGCCCTCGAGGATCATACATCGGTGGTAACACACTACCAACCCGATCCCCCAAGAAATGGAAACACTCCCCGCTCAAGGTACATACTGTGACCCTCTGGCAGTAGCAATCGATAACAGCCCGGTATAATGATAGCCAGTTCATACCCAAAATAACATCAAAACCCTTCATGGGCATGACAACAAAAGGAAAAGGAAGCCTATGGTCGGTGACCTCTATATCACAACCTCTACATCCGTGTTTCAAAATCAATTCACCCCCAACAGGTGATACAACACAAATAGGAGATGCTAACAGTGCCAACTCCAACTCCAACACAGATGCGAATGCAGCAGATACAAAAGAATGAGATGCACCCGTATTAATCAATACACTAGCAACCGAGTTGCAAAACAGAAAGGTACCTCTCACTACTGATGGAGCCGATACTAGGTCCTGCGCGGTAACAGCATACACGCACCCTGTAGGCCCCTGATCCACCTGCTCACCTCTAGAAGTAAAAGACTGCTGCACTGACTGGGATGACGAAGCTCTCGGATTGGCCCTCGAGGCCTGCACAGACTGAGCTAGCTAATAACTTTGCGTCTGCCTACAACCAGACGCTCCTGAAGTGGCACTCAACTGTGGGCAATACCTCTTCAGGTGCCCAGGCTGACCACACTGATAGCAAGACAAAGGCTGGCCCTTGCCCTGACTCTGGCCCTGAGCTCTAGCTGAAGAAGAAGCAGCTCGCTGACCCCTTCCCTTCTGCGGGCAAACCGAAGACTTGTGACCCAGCTGGCCACACGCAAAACAAGTCAAGCCTCCTTGACTACCTCTCCTAGAGCCCGCACTCGGCACTGGAAAGGTCGATCTAGGCAAACCACCCTAAGACTGCTAAGGGTTAGAACCCCTCTGTCTCCTGCCGTCACCTTGACAATCTTGGCTCCTCTTGGAGCCTCTCTGCCCTTTATCCTCCTCCTGCATCATAATCTCCATATGAGCTGCAACATCAACCAAACATCTGTACTCTCGGATAAAGGACCCTCCAACTCTCAACTTGAGTCCACGCCTCAACTTCCGCTCAAACTCAAAGCAACGGCGTTCCTCGGACGCCACAAGTTCAGGTGCAAACCTGGACAGACTAGTAAAAGTAGCCTCAAACTCGACCACTGACAAGCCCTGCTGTTTAAGCTGGCAAAACTGCTCCCTTAGCTTCTCCCTAGCAGCTGAACATAAAAACTTCTCTTAGAAGGTATTCACAAAAGCCTCCCATGCACCCCCAACGCTGCCCTTCTCGTACTTCCACCATTGACCCGCATCTCCATTCAGTTGGAAGGATGCCAAGGTCACCTTTAGAGCCGTGTCCTCGATGCCAAGCATCTCGAACATCTTCTCCATCTGTTCCAACCACTCGTCAGCCTTAAGTGGCTCCTTCGGATCCCCAACAAACTGGTCCGGATTAGACCGGAAGAATTCCCTCTTCAAGAAGGAAGGCCCTGCCTCAGCTGCGTGGGCCTGTTCCTGATTCCCAGCTCTGAGAATACCCAAAACTCCTGCTATCTCTCAGGCCAAGGCACTTATAGCCTGCTTACCCGTTGGCTCAGCCACATTGGCCTGACCAACTCCCTCCTACTGTGCCGGAATGTCATCCGGTAAAGGCATCTCCTGCCTACCACGCCTGCCACGCCTACCACGTCCTCGTCCTGACATCCTAATAAAGGTAACCAAGACCATTAGCACATTCACAAATGTGCCGAAGCTATAACACTCACGCCCTAATGCATGGACAATTGTAATTCACTCCACGTAAGCACATAATCACATAAGCAATTACGAATTTCATTTCCGGATAATGATAGTCCTGAGGTGTTAATAGAGTTTCAGTTAGAAACAGCATTGATCAAGTGCTTTTCCAACAAGACTCCCAAAAACCTAAGGATCCAATCAACATCCTAGAAACTACATTCCATACCCATATAGTCACATAAACATGTTATCATATAAGCACATAACACTACATCTAAGTCTCTATCAAGCGAGACAAACCCATTGTGATCCTAATCACTTCCCACTTACCCAAAGTATTCGAACCCGGTAGCTATGATACCAAGTTGTAACGCCCTCAAAATAATACATAAAACCCATCATTTTAGACATGCATTGATATAAAAGAAACCAGCCATTTATATTCATCAGAGTAGTTCTTACAACAGTATTACATGTTAACAACAAAAGCAAATGCCCTATGGGCTTACAACTTTCCAAGTCAACACCTGGTTACACAAAAGAAGAGTACTAACTCTATACAAAATAAGCCCTTGGCTTGATATACATGTAATACAAACAAAATAAACAAAAAGAGTCTTCAACTCTCATCATCATCCAAGCTATGTCCTTGGAGGTGGCATACTACCTGTACCTGAAAATAATGTCCCATATAGGGTGAGCCAACGCCCAGTAGAAATATGCTAAACACAGTATAAGCAATAACTAAGACATTAGCAATTGATAAATATTCAATTTCCATAAATCAATTCATAACCCATTACCATTTCATGACCACTATGTTCATGTTTCATTTCAGTTTCCATTTCTTATCAATTTCACAATTTACATCAACGGCTCAGAACCTGGCTAACCACTTATATGAGATAGTGACTCATATTAAATGTTTCCCATTTTACAATAGATAAACATACAAGTTGTATCCACATTTCAACAGATATGCATATTAGCTATATCAACACTTCCAAAGATAAGCATATGAGTTGTATCAACACTTCCATAGATAAGCATATAAGCTATATCAACACGTTAACTGACAAGCATATGAGCTGTATCAGTGGAGTCCATCCCCTATCTCCTCCCAAACAACATCCGGTTTAGAGGTCCATCCGCTATCTTCCCCTAAACCGTGGAGTACATCCCCTATCTCCTCCCACACACACAACGTATATACACATAGATCATATACACAATCAATCAATACATAACGTTAATGTATTCTATCAACCGTTATACTCTATGACATATCCAATTGATTAGTTTTAGTTTTCCTAATCATCATGAATTGTCTACAACAATCAAAACTACCCTCCACTGGTAGCCCAAGCAATTATTTCTAAACAGATAATAAAAGCTCCAACAGATAAAAAATCAATGTTTTCAAAAGTGAGTGATTAATAAATCCAACTCCACTATTCTACTATATAATGAAGCAATTTCATTATTTCCAACTCAATTCCATATAACCACAATTTTTCCAAATTAATCATACCAATTAATTTATACTACCAATTAGGGTTTTCTACCCCATTTCCCAATATTGACCCAATGGTCTATATATCAACAACCAACAACGATATCATTGTTTTGAAACCCATAATACACATTTTAGAATCAAAATAACAAAACCCTCTTTTAACATTTTGAAACCCTAAGTCCCCAAATTTTCTAATTTCAACACTTTATCAAAACAACCAAAAATCTATGTCAAAGACCATAAGAGTGAGTAGGAATCCCTACCTCAAAAGATGACACCCAACGAAGAAGATGACGAAAACGAAGTTGCACCAAATCACAAGTTTCTCGGATCAAAATGTAACCCTCGACGATCAACCCAACTTTTACAAAGGCCAAAGGTAAGGAAACAACTCTTATTAGATCAATACCTAGAGAGAGGGCAAGGTTCTAGAGAGAGAGGCTCTCAAAAACATTTTTGGGAAAGTAAGAGAGAGAGAGAGAGAGAGAGAGAGAGAGAGTAGAAAATGATTCAAAAATTGCCCAGCTGCCCTCTGTTATACGACATTCCCGCTCAAGCGGAAAACACAACGCTCGAGCATCAAGAACAAAAAACTAGGTCCGCTCGAGCGCCAAGAAACAAGAATAAAGTATATCCGCTCGAGCGCGAAAACCAGTCCGCTCGAGTGTAAATTTTCATCTCCCAGAACTTTTCAGAAAAAAAATTACCCGCTCGAGCTCCAACAAGCCCGCTCGAGCGCGACCCGCTCGAGCGCAGTAAACCCGCTCGAGCGTAGAAAACACACCTGCAGAAGTTTTTGCAGGGACACGAAATACTGGAAGGGTGTAAACCACGCTTGAGCACAGAATGACCCGCTCGAGCGGACCATACAAAAACTGGGCAACAACAATGGGAGCCAAAGCTCCACCAACCTGTAACAACCAAGCCCAACAACCTATAACTCAAATAAATGGAATCAAAGGACGACAACAAAGTAGATACAACTACCAGCTCCACGGAACCAAAGTCCGGAATACAACAGATACAGAAAGGAAAAATCGGGATCGCTATAGGCCAGCCTTGATGGATGGAGACTCCTCTATTCCCCATTATGTATAAGAAGAGACCCATCTCCCTTTGGTTTTGTACACAAGTTTTGCTTTCTAGTCATATAGTCAGTTTGCTTACTAGTATAATACTCTTCCTGTGTGAGAGAGTGTTGCCATTGTCGGTTCGCCAAGCTAGTAGAAGGTGCTTCTGAGTTAGCCGGTTTAAGCCATCTTATTCTGGGAGACAGAAGTCGACGTTCCTCCAACACCCACGGTAAGATAGCTAATCTGTTTTAAGAACACTGTGGTATTACACAGAATTTGGTTTGCTCCCTTGTTTTCAATATTTCTGTTAATCTTATTTCATACTCGAGAATGTAATTTATCAAAGATGGATTTATTGGATGTATTTTAATTTAATTTATCAAATCATGATTTTATTTATCTTGTTTAATTGTACATGTTTAACTACAGTGCTTTGGACAATCTGAAAACAGCGCAACAGTGTTGTATTTCAAGACATTGAAAATGAACCCTCTTCTCCAAGTGGGGTAACTACTCAATGCATACTTGCAACTTGATGATCGTAATGATGTTTGTTTACAGGAATATAAGGTGCTTGTGGATGGATCCTGGTGACAAGTATATGGTAGCGATGGAATATCGTGGATTTGTTACCATGGGGATGGTGAACCTGTAGCGTAAAGAGCTTTCCAAATTCATCTAACATCAGCTTTTATGGTGGAAGTGATGGTTTGTCAGACGGCGATCTAGTGGGAAAAAGATCAAAATTTGCGCAAATGATGTATATGGATAGAATCACAACTTTTGATAGACGTATTATGTAAAAGAGTCTGTCTGTTTGGTCTTCTTTTACTATAATAGTAGACATAAGATCGCTTAGTAAGTATTTTGATTATCTTTGTGTTTTTAAGGTTGAGCGTTAGGATGTTAAAACCCGCACATGATTTGGCATGTTCTATAAATAATTTCCCTACTTAATATATAACGTGCTGTGTGTTTGCTTTCTCCAAAAAAAAAAAAAAAAAAAAAAAAAAAAAAAAAAAAGAGGAAGTTAAAATCACATTTTGTTTATCATCTTATATGAAACTCACTGCATCAATCAATGTGGATTTGCAACATCAAATAATTAGCATACAATGGTATAAAAAAAATCATAAGTGTACATTTTAAGTTGTTGTTTGGTAGCAATTTTTTTTTTTTTGCCTAAATAAATATAAAAAGACAAAATAGGTTAAGTAAACTAATAAGACTTTGGGCTATTTTCAAAAGTAGGTTAAAAGCTAATTTTTTTATTTTTATTTTTATTTTTTGTTTTGAAAAAACGTATAAAAAAGTAAAAGGGTGATGTGACTCAAAAAAGTTAAAAAGTCAACTTTTAGTCTAGTTGTCAAAAAAAAAAAAAAAAGAAGAAGCCAAAATCTCACATTCAAAACAAAATTATTTTACTTTTTCTCTCACAACCAACACATCAAAACCAAAACAATCTAAAAATTCTTTTCAAACGGAGTTAAGCTAGTTAGGTTAAATTAACCAACTACCAAAAAATAAGGCTAGTTTGCTCTTTCAGAACGAAGCCTAAGCAAAGTAAATTGAAAAAGCTTTTATTGTTGCAATAGCATATCTCATTTTAATTTAATACACTTTTTACTTTATTTAATGAAAAATGTTTGAAAGCCACAAATTCTGTGGCTCAAATGGCCCGAAACTGCCAAAACGACGTCGTTTTGCATCGTTTTGCACCCAAAACGACGTCATTTTGGCAGTTTCGAGCCATTTGAGCCACAAAATTTGTGACCACCTAACATTACTGTTATTTTATTCATATTAAGCATAGTTACAATATTTTTTTTGCAGTTTTCTCAACAACTTAAACTATTCCATTTTAAACTTTTATATATATGTATATTTTTTCATCAGAAATAATTATTTAAACAAAACGTACATAATTACAACAAATATAAAAGATCTTCCTAACATGAAACACATTTCATTGATTTTATAATTTTTTTCAACATTTTCACAATTTTTAAATTATTTTTTATTCATGTTTGATATTAAATAATATCTCAAACACTTGTTAACATTTCTCAATAGCAAATATATTGGGAGATTTATTTATAAATCACATTTAGTAGACTTATAGCCAATAACTCTCTAAAATTTTTTAATATTCTATCAAGTCCCATATATTTAGACGTATACTCTAATGGGTCATTTTTCTCATATTAGAATTATTATGTAGACTATTTTGCCCTTATAGACTTTTATTGTAATATATATACATATATTATATACTACATATCCATGAGAGAGAATATCAATTATTAGACATATTTTATTTGTGGTATACGTAAAACATTATATATAGAATATGGAAGAATATTATTCTTATATTTTCTTAATGTGAGGGATTTACTTAATCAAAGATCTTCCTTTACCATTATTTTGCATGAAGGTCCTGTTATGGATGAACATTTAGAAGACAAGGTTGGTTATAGACTGATAATAGAGATTGATGGACTCGCAACAAAGTTGATGGTAAATCGGCGATAAACAATCATTTTTTTTGCCACTGTTACACATAAACCATAGTTGGTTTATTGATTTGTGTAGCCACCGGTATTCTACAATTTATTCACCGGTATTATACCGAAATTGATTATATACAAATTTTTCTAAAAAGGTGCGTCAATATATATGAGTTATTTAATGATTTTTTTATATATTATTTGATGATTTTTTGTGTATTGTTTGTTACTATATTTGTTATTTGAACAATAGTTTTTTATTGCCATTAAACAATCGGAATAGTCTTCTTCTTTTTTTTTTCTTTTCCAATTTTGTAGAACGACTGCTTTGCACAAGGAACAACAGTTACTACTGTGAAAAGAAATGATACACTACTGTGAAAAGAAATGATGTATTACATCATGTTGCCTCTCTTTTATTATATTCGACCAACTCTAGTCTAGGGGTGTAATAATGGCTGGGAGGGGCTCAGGCCAGCCCATGCGGGCCTCGCGGGATCCCTCTTTTTGGCAAGCTGAAAAGTGGGGGCACAGGCCCAGTTCCACTCAGAATAGGACCTAGGCTCGGGCTGTGAGCCGCGGGCTGGGCTTGGCGTGCCCCCTTTTTTTTCCCCCAAAAAATGAATGATAAATATATTATGTATGTAGATTATTTATTAGGATTAAAAAATAAAATAAAAATTGTACTATATTATTTTAGTTAAGATTAATGAGGTGTTTGGTTATATTTTATATGTGCTGGTATTTAAATTTAATTATGTATGACTTATGTTATAGCGATCCCGGTTGTTCCTCTACTGTTCTGTTGTATTCCGGACTCGGTTCCGTGTAGTGGTAGTGGTATCTACCATGTTGTTGTCCTTTAATTCCCTTTGGTTGAGTTTTAGGATGTTTTGAGGAAGGTTGTTACAGGTTGGTTAGGCCTTGGTTTCAATTCCTTGTTGTTCAGTTTTTAGGCGGTCCCCTCGAGCGGGTCTTCTTGCGCTCGAGCGGGGATTGCACACTTCCAGTATTTTCGTGTTCCTGCAAAACTTCTGCAGATGTGATTTTTACGCTCGAGCGGGTTTGTTTACGCTCGAGCGGTGGCGCTCAAGCGGGTCGTTTGGCGCTCGAGCGGGTAGTACTTTCTGAGTGTAAGTTCTGGGAGGTGGAAATCTGCGCTCGAGCGAACTGGTTTTCGCGCTCGAGCGGAAGTGCTTTATTCTTGTGTCTTGGCGCTCGAGCGGGCCTTATTGCGCTCGAGCGTGTCTAGAGTTTTTTTCTTGGCGCTCGAGCGTCGTGTTCTCCGCTCGAACGGGTCATACGCATATGAGTTATCCGCTGGGTGATTTTAAATCACTTTTTACATTTCTTTCTCTCTCCTACTTTTTCAAAAAGATACTTTGAGAGCTCCACTCTCTAAAACCTTGCCTTCTCTCTAGATTTTGATCTAGCTAGGGTGAGTTCCTCATCTTTAGCCTTTACAAAAAAGTTGTTGATCGTCAAGGGTTACATTCTAATCTGAAAATTTCGGGATTTGGAGCACGTTGGGTTTTATCATCTTCTCCCTTGGGGCTCCGGATTTGAGGTAGGGATATCCTACTCCTCTCTATGGATTTTGTCTTTAAATTTTAGTATTTTGAGATGTTGGGGTTGGTTTGGTAATTTTATAAGAGTTTGGGGCTTTTGTGTAATTTTACAAAAGTTGGGGTTCTATTTATAATAAACCTAAATGCATGCTTGGCATAGAGAAATGGAGAAAATGTTGAATCATTGATGAAAATGGGACCTTAAGGGTTGTAATGTTAATTATGGAAAATGACCTAATTACATTGTTTGATTAATTGGGATAATTAATTGTGAGAAATGAGGAAAAGAAATGGAATTGTCGAGATCGGGAATGTATGGGGTTAAAGGGTGTAGTTGAATTAATTATCACTCACCAAAATGAAATGTTGATTGAATATCCATTTGTGCATTTATTTTCTGCTTAGAAATAACTGCTTTAGGCTATCGGTGGAGGATAGTCGTGATTGTTGTAGACAATGCATGATGATTAGGCAAACGAAAACTAATCAATGAAATGTGTCATGGAATTTGACAGTTGATAGAATACATTAACTGTATGTATTGAATGATGGTATATAGAACCAATGTGTTTGTATACGTTATGTGTAGAGGAGGAGATGGGGGATGTACTCCGCGGTTTAGGGGAAGATGGGGGATGTACCTCTAAACCGGATAGTGTTGGGAGAAGATAGGGGATGAACTCCGTAGACACAGCTCATATGCTTGTCTAGAGAAGTGAAGATAGAGCTCATATGCTTATCTTTGAGAAGTGTAGATATAGCTCATATGCTTGTCTAGAGAAGTGAAGATAGGGCTAATATGCTTATCTTTGTGAAATGTGGATGTAGCTTATATGCTTACCTGTGAATGTGGGATATAGTTGTTATGCATATCTGTTGAGACGATGATAGAGCTAATACGCTTATCTGTTGAAAAAGGAAAAGAATGAAAAGTAACTTGGACTCATAAGTCGTATGACATAAAAATGTGATTTATGTTGATGTACTGTGTTGGCCATCTATCAATTGCTAATCTTTTAGTCATTGTTCATGGTTGGTTTAGTGTATTTCTACTGGGCTGTGGCTCACCCTATATGGGAATATCATTTTCAGGTACAGGTAGCATGCCACCTCCAAGGTCATAGCTTGGGAGGCTAGAGGCGGACAGCTTTTGTTGTTTAAGTTCCTTTTTGATGTATTACATGTATATTCAAGCCGAGGGCTTAATGTGTAGATGAGTTAGCACTCTTTTGTTGTAACCAAGTGTTAACTTGGAAAGCTGTAAGCCCGTAGGGCATTTTGCTTTTGTTGTTAACATGTAATACTTTTGTAATGAAACTCTGATGAATAGAAAAATATGGATATTTCGTATGGTAATGAATGTTTTATTTGATGGGTTTAATGCAATTATTTTGAGGGCGTTACAACTTGGTATCAGAGCGTACCGGGTTCGAATACTTTGGGTACGTGGGAAGTGATTAGGATCACAATGGGTTTGTCTCGCTTGATAGAGAGTTAGATGTAGTGTCATGTATTACGTGCTTAAATGATAACATGCTTATGTGACTATGTGGGTATGGGATTTAATTTCTAGGATGTTGATTGGATCCTTAGGTTTCTGGGAGTCTTGTTGGAAAGGCACTTGATCAATGCCGTTTCTAACCGGAACTCTAGTAACGCCTCTTGACTATCATTATCCGAAAATGAAATTCGTAAGTGCTTATGTGTTTATGTGCTTACGTGGAGTGAATTACAATTGTCCATGCATTAGGACGTGAGTGTTTAGTTTCGGCACATCTATGAATGTGCTAACGTTCTGTGCTACCTTTATTAGGATGTCAGGACGAGGAAGAGGTGCTAGGCGTGGTAGACCTGCGAGGCAGGAAGTACCGTTACCGGAGGAGGTTCCGGCAGTTCAGGAGGGAGTTGGTCAGGCCAACGTGGCCGAGCCAGTGGTTCAGCAGGCTATGAGTGCCTTGGCACGAGAGATAGCAGGAGCTTTGGGTATTCTCAGTGCAGGGTGTCAGGCAGCTGAGGCAGGGCCTTCTTTCTTTAAGAGGGAGTTTTTCCGGTCTAATCCGGATGAGTTTATCGGGGATCCGAAGGAGCCACTGAAGGCTGACGAGTGGCTAGAACAGATGAGTAAGACGTTCGAGATGCTTGGCATCGAGGACGGAGCATTGAAAGTGACCTTGGCATCCTTCCAGCTGAAGGGAGATGCGGGTCAATGGTGGAAGTACGAGAAGGCTCGTGTTGGTTGTACATGGGAGGCGTTTGTAAATGCTTTCCAGGAGAGGTTCTTATCTGCAGCAGCTAGGAAGAAGCTCAGAGATCAGTTTAGCCGGCTTAATCAGCAGGGCTTGTCAGTGGCCGAGTTTGAGGCTACTTTTACCAGTCTATCTAGGTTTGCACCTGAACTGGTGGCGTCTGAGGAACGCCGTTGCTATGAGTTTGAGCGAAAGTTGAGGCGGGGCCTCAAGTTAAGGGTTGGTGGGTCTTACATCCGAGAGTATAGACACCTAGTGGACGCTGCAGCTCATATGGAGCTCATGATGCAGGAGGAGGATGAGGGGCAGAGAGGCTCCAAGAGGAGCCAAGATGGCCAAGGTGATGGCAGGAGACAGAGGGGTAATAACCCTCAGCAGCCTCCGGGTGCAGTTTCTAGATCGACCTTTCCAGTGCCGAGTGCAGGCTCGGGGAGAGGCAATCAGGGAGAGTTTTCTTGTTACAAGTGTGGCCAGTTGGGTCACAAGGTTTCTGTTTGCCCGCAGAAGGGTGGGGGCCAGAGAGCTGCTTCTTCTTCAGCTAGACCGCAGAGCCAGAGTTTGGGCAGGGGGCAGCCCTTATCGTGTTACCAGTGTGGACAGCTTGGGCACCTGAAGAGGTTTTGCCCACAGCTGAGTGCCACTTCGGAAGCGTCTGGTTCTAGGCAGACGCAGGGATTTCAGCCAGCTCAGTCTGTGCAGGCCTCGAGGGCCAATCCAGGAGCTTCGTCATCCTAGTCTGTGCAGCAGTCATATGCTCCTAGAGGTGAGCAGGTAGATCAGGGGCCTACAGGGCGCGTGTATGCTGTTACCGCGCAGGATTTAGTACCGACTCCATCAGTAGTGAGAGGTACTTTTCTGTTTTGCAACTCGGTTGCTAGTGTGTTGATTGACACGGGTGCATCGCATTCTTTTGTATCTACTGCATTTGCATCTGTTTTGGAATTGGAGTTAGCACAGTTAGCATCTCCTATTTGTGTAGTGTCACCTCTTGAGGGTGAGTTGATTCTGAAACAGGGTGTTAGAGGTTGTGATATAGAGGTCGCCGACCATAGGCTTTCTTTTCCGTTTGTTGTCATGCCCATGAAGGGCTTTGATGTTATTTTGGGTATGGACTGGCTATCGTCATACCGGGCTGTTATTGATTGCTACTGCCAGAGGGTACGTTATGTACCTTGAGCGGGGAGTGGTTCCATTTCTTGGGAGACCGGGTTGGTAGTGTTTTGCCACCGGGGTATGATTCGCGAGGGCGAAGTGAGCTTAGTGGTTTACTTGCAAGCTTTGAGAGTGGTGAGAGTGGTGAGACCCAGCTTGTGTTGTCGAGGGTGGTTTGTGAGTATTCAGATGTTTTTCCCGAAGACCTTGTTAGTTTGCCACCTCACCGAGAGATAGAGTTCTCTATTGATTTAGTGCCCGGCACGGCGCCGATTTCTATGGCACCTTACCGTTTCGCTCCAGCAGAGTTGGTTGAGTTGAAAGTTCAACTCCAGGAATTGCTAGATAAGGGTTTTGTTTGCCCTAGTGTTTCGCCGTGGGGAGCACCGGCCCTCTTTGCTAAAAAGAAAGATGGCGCCTTGAGATTGTGTATTGACTACCGGAAGTTGAATCGGGCTACGGTTAAGAATAAGTACCCTATGCCCCGTATAGATGATTTGTTTGACCAGTTGAAGGGTTCCCGTTGTTTCTCTAAGATAGACTTGAGATCGGGCTACCACCAGTTGAGGGTCAGGGAAGAGGATATTCCGAAGACGGCATTCCGTACGCGGTATGGCCGTTATGAGTTTCTGGTGATGCCATTTGGGCTCACCAATGCACCGGCAGTCTTTATGGACTTGATGAACCAGATTTTCCGGGAGTTTTTAGATCGATTTGTGGTTGTCTTCGTGGACGACATTCTTATCTATTCACCTTTTGAGGAGAAGCATGAGGAACACTTGAGAGTGGTGCTTGAGTTGCTTAGAGCCCATAGGCTGTATGCCAAGTTTGGGAAGTGTGAGTTCTGGCTAGGAGAAGTCAAGTTCTTAGGCCATGTGGTTTTCAGGGAAGGGGTGTCTGTTGATACATCCAAGGTAGAGGCAGTGCAAGATTGGGCACAGCCTAAGAGTGTGTTTGAGATCCGCAGTTTTCTGGGATTAGCTGGGTATTACCGTCGGTTTGTGAAAGATTTCTCCAGGTTAGCTTCGCTGTTGACTAGGTTGACTCGGAAGGGAGTCAAGTTTGTGTGGAGTGAGACTTGTGAAAAGTCGTTCCAAGAGCTGAAAGTTAGATTGACCACCGCTCCGATTTTGATTATTCCAGAGAGAGGGTTGGGTTATGCGGTTTATTGTGATGCCTCACGAGAGGGTTTGGGTTGTGCGTTGATACAAGAGGGGAAAGTGGTAGCTTATGGCTCACGTCAGTTGAAAATACACGAGAAGAATTACCCTACACACGATCTAGAGTTAGCGACTGTGATCTTTGCCTTGAAAATCTGGAGGCATTACCTTTATGGTGAGAGGTTCGAGGTGTTCTCGGACCACAAGAGTTTGAAATATCTGTTTACACAGAGGGACTTGAATCTGAGGCAGAGGAGGTGGATGGAGTTCATTGAGGACTTCGACTTTGAGTTGCACTATCACCCGGGAAAGGCCAATGTTGTGGCCGATGCCCTTAGTAGGAAATCCATTAGTGATGTAGCTTGTATAGCCATCCGGGAATGGGGAATGTTGGGTGCACTTGGGGAGTTTGATTTACTTCTAGGCGAATCTATTGAGGCTGCGGCCTTGTTTTCTGTTGTCGCACAGCCTACACTTGTGGCTAGAGTGTTAGAGGCACAGAGAGGTGACCTTGAGGTAGAGTCCTTCCGAGAGAAGATCTCCAGTGGGAGAGTTGAGAAGGGTTTGACGGTGTATCCCGACTTGAGTGTGAGATACCGAGACCGTTTGTTCGTGCCGGAGTCTTGCCGAGAGGAGGTACTCCGAGAGTTTCATCATTCGCGCCTTGCGGTGCATCCGGGGGGTACTAAGATGTATCGGGATTTGGGTCGCCAGTTTTGGTGGCGGGGTATGAAGAGAGATGTGGCTGTTTTCGTATCGAAGTGCCTTACTTGCCAGCAAGTGAAGGCCGAGCATCAGAGGCCAGCGGGTTTGTT
Organism: Camellia sinensis; assembly: GCF_055761805.1. Classification (NCBI taxonomy): domain Eukaryota; kingdom Viridiplantae; phylum Streptophyta; class Magnoliopsida; order Ericales; family Theaceae; genus Camellia; species Camellia sinensis. The sequence continues at coordinate 109,676,815 of NC_138962.1, forward strand.
GCAACCCTTGCCTATTGCCGAGTGTAAGTGGGAGCATATCACTATGGACTTCGTTGTAGGTCTTCCGAGGACTCAGCGGGGTAGTGATTCCATTTGGGTGGTTGTAGACCGGTTGACAAAGTCGGCGCACTTCATTCCTATGCGCGTGAAAGATTCGGTAGATCAACTTCCCGACTTGTATATTCGGGACATAGTGAGGTTGCACGGGGTCCCAGTGACGATCGTCTCAGATAGAGATCCTCGTTTTACTGCTAGGTTGTGGCAGAGTCTGCAGAGTGCCTTGGGCACTAAGTTGACCTTTAGTACGGCTTATCATCCTCAGACTGATGGGCAGTCCGAGCGTACTATTCAGATCCTTGAAGATATGCTTCGGGGTTGTGTCCTTGACTTCAGTGGGACGTGGGAGAGGCACTTACCCTTGGTAGAGTTCGCCTACAACAACAGTTTTCAGTCTAGTATCGGTATGGCACCGTTCGAGGCCTTGTATGGCCGACCGTGTAGGTCTCCAGTTTGTTGGGCCGAGGTGGGTGATGCACCTTTGTTGGGTCCGGAGTTGGTTAGGGAGACGACGGAGAAAGTTGAGCTTATCCGTAGGAGGCTTGTTACAGCCCAGAGTCGCCAAAAGAGTTATGCCGACCGTAGGAGGAGGCCTTTGGCATTTGAGGTAGGTGATCATGTCTTTCTGAAGATATCACCTAGGCGAGGTTTGATGAGGTTTGGGAAAAGTGGGAAGTTATCCCCTCGGTTTATTGGTCCTTTCGAGATCCTTGAGAGGATTGGCGAGGTTGCTTATCGGTTAGCTTTACCGCCGCTGTTGTCCGGAGTTCATGACGTGTTTCATGTGAGTATGCTTCGGAAGTATGAGCCAGATCCATCACATGTGTTGGATTGGACCGATTTAGAGATAGGTGAGGAGGCCTCGTATGAGGAGAGACCGATTCGGGTCTTGGATAGGCGGGATCAGGTCCTGCGTGGCAAGACCATTCCTTTGGTGAAAGTCTTATGGAAACATCACGGAGTGGAGGAAGCCACTTGGGAACGTGAGTTGGAGGTCCGTGAAAAATATCCGGACTTATTTGTTGTTGTATAATCTTGTATTTACATTTTGGACTATTGTTGAACTTAAGAGCTTTTGTATATGCCTTAAGTTGTGAACCATTGAAAATGTTTTGATTTATTGAAAGTACATTTTGGAACTTGCCTCATATGGAAGTTGAATGTAACATTGTATATATGTTAGAATACATTGTTGAAATTGGAAAGAAAATGCGTAATGTTGATGCATGTTGAAAGTACATATGTTGTTTACATATTGTGAAATGCCTCTTGATAAGAGATGGGATGACCGGTAATGGGTCGAGTTGTTGAATGTTAAAATGTAACATTGTTAAAAATGGAGGAAAACCTGTTTTTGAAACTTATGCTTAATTTCGGGGACGAAATTCTTTAAGGGGGGAAGGTTATAGCGATCCCGGTTGTTCCTCTACTGTTCTGTTGTATTCCGGACTCGGTTCCGTGTAGTGGTAGTGGTATCTACCATGTTGTTGTCCTTTAATTCCCTTTGGTTGAGTTTTAGGATGTTTTGAGGAAGGTTGTTACAGGTTGGTTAGGCCTTGGTTTCAATTCCTTGTTGTTCAGTTTTTAGGCGATCCGCTCGAGCGGGTCTTCTTACGCTCGAGCGGGGATTGCACACTTCCAGTATTTTCGTGTTCCTGCAAAACTTCTGCAGATGTGATTTTTGCGCTCGAGCGGGTTTGTTTACGCTCGAGCGGTGGCGCTCAAGCGGGTCGTTTGGCGCTCGAGCGGGTAGTACTTTCTGGGTGTAAGTTCTGGGAGGTGGAAATCTGCGCTCGAGCGAACTGGTTTTCGCGCTCGAGCGGAAGTGCTTTATTCTTGTGTCTTGGCGCTCGAGCGGGCCTTATTGCGCTCGAGCGTGTCTAGAGTTTTTTTCTTGGCGCTCGAGCGTCGTGTTCTCCGCTCGAACGGGTCATACGCATATGAGTTATCCGCTGGGTGATTTTAAATCACTTTTTACATTTCTTTCTCTCTCCTACTTTTTCAAAAAGATACTTTGAGAGCTCCACTCTCTAAAACCTTGCCTTCTCTCTAGATTTTGATCTAGCTAGGGTGAGTTCCTCATCTTTAGCCTTTACAAAAAAGTTGTTGATCGTCAAGGGTTACATTCTAATCTGAAAATTTCGGGATTTGGAGCACGTTGGGTTTTATCATCTTCTCCCTTGGGGCTCCGGATTTGAGGTAGGGATATCCTACTCCTCTCTATGGATTTTGTCTTTAAATTTTAGTATTTTGAGATGTTGGGGTTGGTTTGGTAATTTTATAAGAGTTTGGGGCTTTTGTGTAATTTTACAAAAGTTGGGGTTCTATTTATAATAAACCTAAATGCATGCTTGGCATAGAGAAATGGAGAAAATGTTGAATCATTGATGAAAATGGGACCTTAAGGGTTGTAATGTTAATTATGGAAAATGACCTAATTACATTGTTTGATTAATTGGGATAATTAATTGTGAGAAATGAGGAAAAGAAATGGAATTGTCGAGATCGGGAATGTATGGGGTTAAAGGGTGTAGTTGAATTAATTATCACTCACCAAAATGAAATGTTGATTGAATATCCATTTGTGCATTTATTTTCTGCTTAGAAATAACTGCTTTAGGCTATCGGTGGAGGATAGTCGTGATTGTTGTAGACAATGCATGATAATTAGGCAAACGAAAACTAATCAATGAAATGTGTCATGGAATTTGACAGTTGATAGAATACATTAACTGTATGTATTGAATGATGGTATATAGAACCAATGTGTTTGTATACGTTATGTGTAGAGGAGGAGATGGGGGATGTACTCCGCGGTTTAGGGGAAGATGGGGGATGTACCTCTAAACCGGATAGTGTTGGGAGAAGATAGGGGATGAACTCCGTAGACACAGCTCATATGCTTGTCTAGAGAAGTGAAGATAGAGCTCATATGCTTATCTTTGAGAAGTGTAGATATAGCTCATATGCTTGTCTAGAGAAGTGAAGATAGGGCTAATATGCTTATCTTTGTGAAATGTGGATGTAGCTTATATGCTTACCTGTGAATGTGGGATATAGTTGTTATGCATATCTGTTGAGACGATGATAGAGCTAATACGCTTATCTGTTGAAAAAGGAAAAGAATGAAAAGTAACTTGGACTCATAAGTCGTATGACATAAAAATGTGATTTATGTTGATGTAACTGTGTTGGCCATCTATCAATTGCTAATCTTTTAGTCATTGTTCATGGTTGGTTTAGTGTATTTCTACTGGGCTGTGGCTCACCCTATATGGGAATATCATTTTCAGGTACAGGTAGCATGCCACCTCCAAGGTCATAGCTTGGGAGGCTAGAGGCGGACAGCTTTTGTTGTTTAAGTTCCTTTTTGATGTATTACATGTATATTCAAGCCGAGGGCTTAATGTGTAGATGAGTTAGCACTCTTTTGTTGTAACCAAGTGTTAACTTGGAAAGCTGTAAGCCCGTAGGGAATTTTGCTTTTGTTGTTAACATGTAATACTTTTGTAATGAAACTCTGATGAATAGAAAAATATGGATATTTCGTATGGTAATGAATGTTTTATTTGATGGGTTTAATGCAATTATTTTGAGGGCGTTACAACTTGGTATCAGAGCGTACCGGGTTCGAATACTTTGGGTACGTGGGAAGTGATTAGGATCACAATGGGTTTGTCTCGCTTGATAGAGAGTTAGATGTAGTGTCATGTATTACGTGCTTAAATGATAACATGCTTATGTGACTATGTGGGTATGGGATTTAATTTCTAGGATGTTGATTGGATCCTTGGGTTTCTGGGAGTCTTGTTAGAAAGGCACTTGATCAATGCCGTTTCTAACCGGAACTCTAGTAATGCCTCGGGACTATCATTATCCGAAAATGAAATTCGTAAGTGCTTATGTGTTTATGTGCTTACGTGGAGTGAATTACAATTGTCCATGCATTAGGACGTGAGTGTTTAGTTTCGTCACATCTATGAATGTGCTAACGTTCTGTGCTACCTTTATTAGGATGTCAGGACGAGGAAGAGGTGCTAGGCGTGGTAGACCTGTGTAGACACCCCATTTTTGACCATCCTCAAGACTTGGACGTCACCGTTTGAACACTCGGTGATTATCCATGTTTGTGTTTGTTTGGAGTTCCCGGAGGCCTCGGCTCGCGCGCCTTGCCTCAGGATCTCCGAACTCGACCGTTTAGTGTCTGGTTTTGCACCAAACACTTGCATCTTGCCTTTGAGAGGCAGGGTGGGGCTTGTAGACCATCCCCACCCACCATCGGCAGTGGCTAGATGCCACCGGCTGGTTTTTGCTGCCACCGGCAATATAGTTTGCCGGCCGGCACTCTTTGTTGCCGGTCAGCACTTTTTTGTGCCGGTCGGCACTCCTTTTGGCCAAGATGGCATTTTTGGCTGGCCGATTGCTGTTCATCTGCTTTTGCAGATATTTTTAGACAGCTGTATTGCTTTTGCTCCCCTCCATACACGTGTATGGAGGGATCTCCCTCTTGCAAAGCTTGTCTTGTAAGCTTTACAAGAGGCATATAGAGGGAAGGTCTCTCTAAGGCAAAGAGAGAGCTTTTAGACATTTTTGAGAGAGGAAAATACAGACAAGGCTCTGGTTTTTCTAGGGTTAGGGTTAGATATACACTCTCTATCTCTCTTTCCCTCTTATTTGTACACTAGGTGTTTTGTGTCTCACTATTGCACACAAACACCTAGTGTTTCACCTTCCTCTTGGAGCTGAGGTTCTAAAGAGTTTGTTTTGAAGCTTTGGTGTTGGATTCAAGCTCAAGGAGGCCATTGGAGCACCATTTGTGAAGGGGTCTTCAAGGGTGAGATTCTAGTCCTTTTTTTCCCCATTTTTGCATTGATTTTATACCTATCTTAGAGCTATTTTTGTGATTATTGTATAACATAAAAAAGTTCTGTTTTTAGGCCCTCTTTATTGTTTATTAAGAGTGTTTTGTTGTTTGAGGGTTGTTGACCACCCTTAGGCCTCAAAAGGCCTCATTTTGAGCCATTTTGTGTTAGCTCCGGGATTTTGGTGTTGAGGTCTCTTCACCACTGAAATCTTGAGGGATTTCAGTGGTGAAGATGATGCTTTGAAGTCCCAAGAAGGAGAGGGCCACCCCCCCTCTCCTTGTTGTCCTTGAAAAGGGCATGTTTTGGCCTCTTAAGGAAGCCTATGCTTGAGTGTGTGTTGAGCATATTTGGTTTGTTTTTCATGCTTATATATCCATGATATAACATGATTTCAAGTTGGTTTTGGAACTTCATGCATGTTTAGCATAGTTGCCATGTAATGCCTTATTTGTGCCTTAACATGTTCTAGGTTGTTAGCCTTTGTGGGAGCATGTTTTAGGCTTAGTCTTGTGAAGATTATGTGCTTATTTTGCCATGTTTTAGGTCTGTCCATAGTTGTTTGGGTTGATCTTTGCATGCATTATGTAGCTCCTTTGTAGTTGGGCTTGTTGGCCTTGAGTATGTGCATGTGTAGCATGCCATCTTTGCATTGTTTTGATGATTTGGAATCATCCTACATGCTATTTCAGTCCCATTTCCATGCTTGTTTGATTGCCTTGCATGCCTCTTTAATGCCTTGGAAGCTTGTGTTGCAATGCTCCATGTTTTGGTGTTTATGCATGCCTTTGATTTTGAGTCACTTAGATGCCATCTAAGTGGTCCTTAAGTCTTGTATTGATGCCCCAAAACTCTGTTTTTGGTTGATAAGCTCATACCATGTTTAGTCTTGTAAGTGTATTTTGATGCTCCTTGGATTTGCTTCGAACACTTAGACTATTTGTTGCATGTTTAGCTTGATTTGTTGCTTGGTTTGACACCATGTATTAGCATGATTTTCAGAGCTTATGTTGCATGCTTTTTGTCCATGTTTCCTCCTTTCAAGTGTGCTTGAATGTTGTTTGATTTGTGCTTAAGTGTCGGTCCTTATGTGCATGTGTGTGTGCATGCCATTTAGCCCTCACTTTTTAGCACAATGGCCACTGTTTTAGGCCTTATTAGAGCTGCCTAATTCATGTATAAGACCATCTTAGCATTAGTTTGCATTGCCATATGTATGCTTGTATGCTTGCATAAGTGCTTTGCCATGCCATGTTGCATCCTTAGCTTGTATGCCTAGGTTGCATTGCATCTTGCATGCATTCCTTGTCCCTTGACTTGGGTGATAGGGATTGGGATATTTGTTTGATTGGTTTGCATAAATTTGAAATCAAAGTTGCATACTTGGTTCTTTGGGCCATCATGCATGGAAATGCGTGATTGGTGGTCCGGGAACCGAGGCACATGTCCCTTTGAGTCATTACAATGATAAGAGACATGGTTGATGCATACATGCTTTGAATTGTGCTGCCATGCTTTGCCTTGCCCTCTGTTGTTGTGAGTTGCAGGTTCTGCAGGAATACTCTGCCGACCGGCAGTGTAATGTGCCGACCGGCACCATTTTCTCTGCCGACAGATTCAATTTTGTGCCGATGGCCATACCACACTGCCGGTGGCAATTTCAATCAGCCGGTGGTGATCTTCTCTGTCCAAGGGATCAGTCCTGAGGTTTTGACAGCCTCCAGAGGAGGAAAGGAAGGAAAACAGAGGCAGCTTGCGCATAGCGGCACGCTTCCCGAGGCGTTTTCCCGTTTTATTTAATTTATTTAATTTGTTAATTAAATTAGTTAATTTGTAATATTAATTAGCTTGCGCAGTTAATTAATTTGTAATATTTATTTGGTCCCTCCGAGTGAGGGCAAATCTGTAATAAGTGTGTGTGGGTGGTGTGTATGTCTTCCAACCTCACTTCTTTCTTCCCTTTTACTTACCCGCTTTAATGGTTAGTATTAGGGCACGTTTAATTTAGCATACCTTATGCTATGCATGTGTACATCCATGCATTTGTATTGCATGCATTAGGCTCGGTACATCACGCTAATTGCATCAATACTTCAATTCCCAAACTGAATACGTGATAATTGTGCATTTTCACATGACATGTTTAGGATAGCCGAGCCTATTCTAGTAACATTTTGTATGCGATGCATTAGGCACTTCACATGGACTTGGATCATGCATGTTTGCTAACAAGTTCTTTGTTTTGGCACGGAGTACTATGTAAGTATTTCCGCTTTAGCATATCACATGAGTGTGAATATTGCCATGACAGCATGCTTAACATGTGGCTAGATGCTTATGTGTTAAACTGTTTCGAATGCCTGTGGGTGAAGGTTGGATTGTTTGAGTTGGGAAAACTCGTTGAAATCTGTATTTTAGCCTACTTGCGAGTAGCAAATTCCAAAGCATTTTCAAACCAAACGGATATGCAATGTTTATTTCCAAATTAGACAATCTAGTCTATACTTGTTTGCTGCGCGCATAACATAGTAATTCTAGGCTAATAAATGGAATAAGAACACATAAAGTTTTCAAATACGGATATCACGGTTAGTAGAGGCCGGTCTTCGGACCGGGTGAAAGGGGGTGCTCATAGCTGACCTTCCCCGATCGTACCCAAGCTCCCGAGCCGAGACAACTCCGGTGATGACGGACATGTGGCCTTTGGCACCGAGTCAGGGTTTCCTAAATTTTCCATTTTAAAAATATTTAGGTGGCGACTCTGTATCTGGCAAAGCAGTCCATGTTTGGCACTACTTTTTCAAAAATCTGTTTCTCAAAACGATTTGCCAGATTTGGACTCTTTGGTTCAGATTAAGAACTGTGACACAAATCGAGTCCAAACTGTAGCGGCGAGGTCCCCTCCGCGGGCGCGTCTACAGTTTCTGGCGACTCCGCTGGGGATTTTTAGAGAGTTTGACTCGAACTCGTGATATCCTGTTTTGATTTCATTTATGTGTCTCTTTGCATTGCATGTGCATTGGTGCGCCTAGGAACACAGTGTTTGCCATCTGCCATTCCTGAACGGTTTGCCGGAGGCTTGTCTTGTCAAGGCATGACCATAAAGCTGACCGGTTATGGGCTCTGACAGTATGGGAACACAAACCCCGGTCTACCGGGGCACCCTTTTTGACCATTCGACCTAGTGCATATTCGGAATCCGTAGTGACCATTCCAAACTAGGACAGGTTGCTTACCCGATAGGTTGTTTGAAACCGCTGTGTGCGTAGTGAAATCCTAGCTCCTGACAAAATAGGACAGGGAAACCCTACCCCAACATAGGGGTGCTTTGTTCCCTTTACTTGCTATGTGCTTTTAGAGTGTTGCTCTACAGGAACGCACATGTCAGTTTGCAAGTTTGAGCATCAAACCTGGGGACACCAGTATCAGTATCAGTTGTGAGAATCAGTTATCCGCGGGTATCGGTTCAGTTTTTGGGAACAGTGACTTCTGGGAACAGTGATCAGCAGTAGGGTACAGTTGTTCGGCTACACCCGTGTTTGATCAGTTTGGGCTGAAATGCTGTCTGTTTTTCTTTCAAGGTACAGAGAGCTGCAGAGTTGAAACAGAATAGCCAGTGTCCCCCCTTGCTGAGGCAGGATTTATGGCGGCACAAAGTTCAGAAGAAATTGTGGTTATGACGGCTGCATCGGAGCAGGGAACCACACCGCAGAATGAGGCCAGCATCAGTATGTCATATCCGCCCAGGTCGCCCGTTGTGCACCCGGTCTGGGCTCCCCAGTTATACCAGGCTCGTGAGCCCACCACCTTCGAATTGATGGGGATGATAGGCGATCTCCAAAGGTCTGTGGCAGACCTCGCCTATGGAATGTCGGCTTCACCGCCAGCGGCGCTGTATGCCGGGAATTTTGTACCACAGGAGCCCCCGCTACTGGGGCGGATTGTGATAGAGCTCAGCCAGCCAGAGGTGGCTTCCAGCTACAGCCACGACATGCCAGCACCGACCCAGACCCTTGATCAGGCTGAGGCCAAAGGAAAAGATAAGGCAAAGGTAGACGCCGATCCTATTGAACAACTGCTGTGGGCAGTCGAGGCTTTAAAGGCCAGAGGGATGAACAAGCAACAAACGTCTGCAATAGTGACCAAAGCTGTGGATGATGCTTTCCCCACTCCGGTCAAAGGCAGTTCAAGCCAGGAAGAAAACCGGGATGGGCCCCGTCATGCCCAGACAATTCCAGTAGTTCCCAACCCTGCACCGGGGAAGGTTCAAAAAGCCAAGGCAGCGCCAGCTGATCCTTTCGCCAGCGCATCTGGCAAGAATCCTCAAACTGCAAAGTACCTGCCCCGAGGGCGCAGGGTCTTTCACGACCTCCACATGCCTTTGTCTAGGGCATTGCTAATATTGGCGAAGAATGGGCATCTTAAGCCTTTGGAGCCCCGGCCACTCCCGAAGAATCTCCCCGCCACTCATGATGCTACCTTATACTGCGCGTACCATCAACAGTCCGGTCACAGTACCGATGGATATTCCCGCCTTCATCATGAAGTGCAGGATTTGATTGATAACAAGGTTATCCTACCACCCACCTCGGGCAAGCCCGTCACCACTCAGTTGTTGGATTTCGAGGGCTCAGATACTGCGAGTATGTGAAGTGAACCGCTTGCGGGCAACATTTGGTGTATTTTTGAAGCGTCTGGCACACATTTTTGAGCATCGGTGAAACCGAGTTTTGAAAATCCTGACTTGGATATCGAGTCAGTCTTTTGTTTTGAGTCTGTCTCTTTGTCTTGAGTCAGTCTTTTTGCTTAAGGGTCTGTCTTGTTGTATCGAGTCAGTCCCCGTTGTATATAATACCTGGTGATTCTGGGGTTGTTGTCCCGAACACCGTTTTGTTTTGCAATTATCTGTTTTTGTTTTGAGTCTGTTTCTACCGAGGGGCCAGTTGCACCAACAAAGCCGATCAAAACAGCTGTTGCTATCTCAAACTCCGTGCTTGCTTTCAGCATAAGTGCCAGAGAATTTGATTGGGCTGACAGTACATCTTGCCTGCTCTCCTGCGCGCCAAACTCATTGCATTAACCTAAGTTTTCCAAAAAACAAACTTTTTGAACACTGCGGTGATAAAAACGAGAGGAAGGAATTCCTCGGGTTTTGTAAAATTTTGATCATTTTGAGAGAAAGAGAGGCGTGCTAAGCCTTTTTATGAATAAAGCCATGCTTGTCGGCGTGAGTACTGGGAAGGATCCTGGCCTGATCCAGATTGGTTCCACACTATCTTCGGCGCGAGCGATTCATCGCTTTCTTAAAAACTTTCAAAAGCAAATGTTTTACGCGGCCCTGCGAAGACCTGTGTGGAATCGCTCTTGAGATTGCGCAGCCTAGGATCGCTCTCAGCCTCAAGATTCAACCTATTTGTTTTCCGACTTTGAACTCGTTCAGAACGTTCAGAAAGTTCAACGGACAAACGCCATGAAAGGCCCGTGTGGCCAGTTTTGAGGTAGCCTTCGATCAAGAAGCATCAAGGCCGAATCAGAAGGAGTAGATCTCGCCGAAAGAAGCTCGTAGAGTAACCCTGATGGATTCTCCGCAAATCAGTGCAACAGCCGTTCTCCTAGACACAGAGAGGCTTCAATTTCAAAAAACCATTTGGCATGGACTTGCTACACTTTTACCCTTTGAGAGGCTCGCTGGGCCGAAAACCCGGAAGGGCGGCCCAGGCAAAAGTTAGAGCAAGAGAAAAATAAAAAAAAAAGAGAAAAAAAAGAAAAGAAAAGAAAGAATGCAAAAAAAAGAAAAAAGCAAGAAAAGAAAAAAAGAAAAGAAAAAAGAAATAGAAGATGAAAAGAAGCTCGCAAGGTCGAAAACCCGCATTGGGTGCCTTGGCAAAAGTGAGAGCCTAAAAAAAAGTGAAGGTTAAAATACCCGAGTGTACCTTAACCGGAACTATGTAAGGCTTGATTCCCATGTTTGGGATACGTAGGCAACTTCATCATGAAGTCCAGCCCCCAACGCTTTCATAAGCGTCTCAGTCCATGCAATGGTTTCGATTTCATCTCAAAGTCCAGTGGCCAACACCCTTCAAGGTGATTGTGTCCATATATGTGTTGTGACCGTCTTCGTCACCTCTGTGTCCAAGAGCTCGACCACCGCCAATGAAGACTGTCTGCGGACTGCTGCGGCACCATCCAAACAAGGGGCAACTTTCCGTTGCCGCGAGCCGCTGTGAGCCGCCTTCCAAACTAGGGGCAACTTTCCGTTGCCTCCCACCCCCCCTTCAAACCAGAGGCAATTTTCCATTGCCTCCGATCCGAGGTTGCGCATCTCAAAGGGTAAGCTCCATGCTTGTCGAGCATCAGCTGTTTGAAAAATAGTTTTTGAAAATTTTTACTGAGGTTGACTATTTTCTCGAAAACCATTTCATTTTCCAAAATCGGACCATTGTCTTGGATCCAAAAAGGAAAACTTTCAGTGCTTGCTGCCTGACTTGCATGCTTTTCAAATCAAAAATCGAACAAGTACGTTAATCCGACTCTCATTTTGATCAAAATTGTTTTAGTAGAAAGCAAAAACGAAAAAATGGTTAAAATGATGAACTAGGGGCACAGTTGAGCCAGGCGTTCTGTTTTTCCCCCGTCATCGACGTACTTGCCAGAAGGGCGCTCTGCCCGCCGGAAGAAATAGCTGTGAGCTAACGGCATCGGGCGTGAACCCACACCTTTCTATTTATCCATCAATCACCCCGGGGAGGGATGGAAAATGAGAGATTGAAGAATAGAGAGGTGTAAGTTGAGAGAAAAGCGAGAAAAGGGTTTTGAGAGAAAATCCGAGCTTGAGAGTCGAGTGATGTGAGGATCACAAATCAGAAAGGGTGGGAAACAATACCCAGATTGAACTGGCTCCTCGTGGTCCGAGGTCTCCCATCTTCGTTTACGCGTCTGTGTGTCGTGTCTCTTTCATTTGACGATCTCGTCTTTTGTTTTGAGTCTCTCCCGAGCGTGTCTCGTTGTGTTTAGGTCGTGAACCTCTTTGTCTGAGTCCTCCCCGCTGTGTTCAGTTGTAGGCTCGACATCCCGGTTTGAAAAACCCTCATTCGATTTCAAAAATCGCTTATGATCAGAATGCTGTGCCATTCTCTACATTTGAACGCATTTTGACTCCAACCGGTTCCATCTTTGAGGTCCATCTTGTCAGATTGGGCTGTTTTGTTTAGAATTTGCTGTGTGCAGGATGAATCGAATGTTGTGTTATGAGCTGTATGCAGATTAATCCCCAGTAGAGCAAGGGCCGTGTGTCCAGAATCAGGCAGTGGGTTGCTTGGGTTATTTTGCTGTCGGCTGTTTTAGTTATCTGATTATTACAGTGCAAGTGTTCAATTTTCAGACAACCAATCAGTTCCATTTACATTGAGGTGTAACATGATGAGATGCGATGCAATACTTGAGATATGTAAATGTGACACTTTTTTTGAGCAAAAAACTGTTCATTTCATAATCTTTTCAAATGTACATGTTTTGGAAATCTGCCTGCGGCAGTACAAGGTAATCTATCTACCAACCAAAAAGAAAAGTACAAGAAAGAAAGAAAAGATAGCAAAAATCTGCATCCATGTCGAGCGCTCCAAGGGCTGTCAGTCCGTCCTGGTCCTCTTCCTGGACGAAGGTCCAGGAGCATCATCAGCGTCGTCGTCAGAGCCCGAGCTAGAACCGTCTCCGGTCTCCTCCTCCGATGACTCTGCCTCCGTCTCTGACTCCTCGTCGTCGTCATCGTCCGGGACTGGAGCTCGCGAGCTACTCCCGACGTGAGTACGCCCACCCCTGGTACGGGGAAATATCCTGCCCTCCTCATCTCTCCCCCGAGCAGGGACAGAAGGTCTGGTCGGAGCACCTCCTGCCATGGGAATCTGGAAAGCAGGCTGAAAAGTACACGAAAGGGAAATGCATCAGTATACTGTAGACAGTTTATCAGTGCAGAATGCAATGCAGAGTACAGTGTAGGGATGCCGTGAGCAGTTTATCAGTGCAGAATGCAGTGTGTGAATACAGTGTATGAATGCCGTGAGCAGTTTATCAGTGTAGGGTACGGTGCAGAATGCAGTGTATGCAGTGTGTCAGATACTGTGAGATCAGTGTATCACGTGTTGTGCCGTGCATTAGATTATGCAAAGCAGTGTATGAATGGTTTGAGGCCAGTGTCAGAAGAACATACCGGTATGCTGTAGACGGCTAGGAGGTCAAATGTCCGCTGGAGCATCCCCATCATCGAGGCATTCATCGCCAACGACTGACGGGTGTACTCAGAAGAAGCCTGCAAAAGTATCAGACACGTCAATATTCTGTGGAATATCAAGTAAACCGAATTGAATAACTGTACAAAATGTAGTAGAACATACCGGCGGTAAGTCGGGGACATCAATGAACTCATGACCAGCCGGTGGAGGGGCGAAGGGGATCTGATAGGTCGACCCACCCTGCCCCTGAAAAGTAAGTACAGCAGGCAGGGCAGGCCAGCCAGCTCCTCGTCCTCCCCGCACTCCGCCCCTACCACGGACCCGGGCCCTCCTCGAAGATCCAGCCCCTGCTCCCGCTCCGGCCCCAGCCGCCGATGCCACATGCCTGGCCCCCTCTGCTCGACGGCCGCTCAAGGGGCGCATCAGGTACGTCCGCACGTACTCCTGATAGTCGCCGGTGCCTCGGAAGCCGGCCTCCTCCCAGCCGATGGAGTAATCATCCAGCTGCTCAGTGGTCAGCCCCTCGGTCTCCCTCATCTCTGCAGGAGGGTGAGCCGGGACTATCTGCTCAGGTAACCCGCGGGTCTGGCGTAGAAAACGCTCCCCCAGGTACCAAGCCCGACAGACCGGGCCCTCTAGCAAGATCCGGAAACGCGAGGTCTCCTCAGCACCAGGGAACCGACCCCGCATCGCCGACGGCAAGGAGGCCCATGGCCGCCATGTGATCTGAAAGTGACAGACAGTTTGTTATCTACTGTTATTGAAATATGCAGTGGGAAAGCGAAGCTAGATGAACTGAAAGTAAAGCATACCTCGGCCGGGGTGATGGTGTCGAAATATCGGCGGAAGAAGCCGAACGTCTCCCGCGGTCGCCGGGTGCATCTCTCGTCGAAGCGACTCGAGAACGGGACAGCCGGAGGAGGCTCCGCGACTGGTACGGGTGCAAGCCTAGGGAAGTAGGCGTAAACCCACAACTGCAAAACAGATGTCAGTATGACTATCAGAAAAAGCAGAATATACAGAATAAAGCAGAAATGGCAGAGCCGTGTGTTGTGCAGTGTATTGTGTACAGTGTACAGTGTGAGCAATGTACAGTCAGTGTAAAGCAGAATGTATGTGTGTGCCGTGTGTACAGTATACAGCAAGTGTAAAGCAGACTACAGTGTGTGCAGTGTACAGAGTACAGAGAATACGAGACAGGAATGAAAAAGCGGAGAAGAAATGTACCTCCCAAGCCCGCCAGTAGCCTCCAAGCAGCTGGCCGCTGCCGCGAGAAGCCGAGCTCATATATCCGTACAGGGTGGCCAGAGCAGCGCCGCCCCAATCGTAGTGCAGAATATCCCAGACGTCCACCAATGCGCTGAGAAGGCAGAGAGGCACGGTGTTCGCCCGGTCGGCGAAGATGGTAGTCCCGAACAGGAACATGAGGAAGCCGCGAGCATACCTCTCCTCGTCCTCTGGGGTCATCTGCACCTCCTCCAAAACGGGCTGAGCCCTGAACTGTGTCTCGAACCAGGAGTACCGCACGAAGCCTGGACGAGCTAGTGGTGGGGCCTCCCCCAGTAAATGGACCTGAGCGGCGGTCCACTCATCCATGTCGGTGTCGAAGGGGATCGGATCACCCCCTACCCCGATGCCTGTGAGCATCGAGAAGTCATAAGGGGTCATCGTCATGTCCCCTGCAGCAGAAAAATGGAAAGAATCGGTGGTGTCCCACCACCTCTCCGCCAAAGCAGCAAGAAGAGGTCTGCATGTGGACAACCTAGAGAGCCCTCGGCAGAAGGTGCCGAAGCCCGCCCGGTCCACGATGCGCTGGACCGCATCAGGGAGCTCGTCATACCACTCCCGCGCACCAGTATTCCCATACCCGCGAATGGTATGGGAACCCTCCTGCAAACAGAAAATGACAATTGCAAGACAACATTCAAAATGCAGTTTTGAAAGGACAGATATGGCATGTGTGCAAGTTTGTCAGATTCAGGCAAATACCGGGTGCCGGTGTGCTTACAGTGAAATACGTGTGCTGTGTCAGCGTGTTTGAGTGTTTCAGAACAGATGTGGCGTGTGTGCAAATCTAACAAATTCAGATAAATACTGGGTGCCAGTGTGTATGCAGTGAAATACAGTGTGTGCCGTGTGTTTGAGTGATTCGGGGTTAGTGCAGTGTGTGTGCATGTGTCAGTCTCAAACAGATATCAGTTGTATGTATGTTTACAGTCAACTACGGTCTACGGCATATCAGATTTCAGCAGTTAGAGAATACAACTAACTATGACAGTTTTTGTATCCTACATTGCGAAAAGTAAAGCAGAAGACAGAGAGTTACCTCGGAAGTGCCGAATGAAAGGTGGGAGGTAGGCTCGCGTAGTAGTAGCTCAGGCGCCGCGTACCTCTCAAAGCTCCGGAACTGACGCAGGCCGTCTGGGGGCAGAACGTGGATCGCCGGCTGGTAGGTCGCCGGGTCGAACGGGCGCTCGCTCAGTGGTAAGAGCTCGACCCCGGGATCCATCTCGTGGTCCGGGGGAGTCCCGCCACGTGGAATGTCGTCCGCCATGTAGAGAATGGTGTGAAAATGGCCGGAAAAGGAAAATCGAGCAGGAATACGAAGAGTCAACTGAAAAGTCAACTCCTGAGAGGGTCGGAAATGGCCGGGAAGGCCGGAATGTGAAAGGACACGGAAATGAAGAGGAAAGTGAGGGGAACGAACCCCGAAAAGGCTAGAACGCCAAACGAGGCACCGAAACGAGAATGTGATCGGTGGAAAACGTCCGAAACGCGAAGAGAAACGTGAATCCGACGACGAAACGGGCGTAGAATGCGAAGAAACGGAGAAACGGGGAAGAGAAAAAGCTCTAGAGAGAGAGAGCAAAGGATTTCGGCGGCCAAGAAATGAGAAAATAGGGCTTGAAGCCCTATTTTATAACACCCAAGGTGAAAAGACAAAACTGCCCCGCACCAGCAACTGTTTGCCGGTCGGCAATATTTTGTGCCGGCCGGCACTTTTTTGTGCCGATGGAATTGTTTTTGTGCCGATGGCCAGCCGGTGGCCTCCCCTTTCGGCCGGTGGGGTTCCCACAGCCTTGTTTGGGCCATTTGAGTTGTTTTTGGTCTTCATAGCTCAAGAAAGTGCAAGAAAGTGCATCTCCGATGTTCAACCGGCCTCCGTTCTGACCGCGGGCCGTGTCTCCAGTGCGTGGCACTCGAATTCGCACAAGGTGTATCCTTTTTGTATCCTTTTGAATTCAAAAGTTACCCTATGTGTGTTGCACAAGTTCATCACACTACTTCGATGCATTACGTCGCGCTGTCATGCGCCACACATTTGCATTGTTATGCACGTGTTACATGCGTTGCAACACGCACCCCTTTGCATTGTCGTGCACATTTCTCATGCATCATCATTGTATTTCCATTCCATGCATTGTCATGCATTCCGGAATACGTGCGTTGTTGCGCATTTAAGCCCGTTTACATTCCGTGTGGCGTGCGTGTCACACTGGTCATCGCACTGTCTTGTGCATTTCAAACCGTCGCACTGTTTTGTGCATTTCAAACCGTCGCACTGTTTTGTGCATTTCAAATCGTCGCACTGTTTTGTGCATTTCAAACCATCGCACTGTTTTGTGCATTTCAAACCGTCGCACTGTTTTGTGCATTTGAAATCGTCGCACTGTTTTGTGCATTTCAAATCGTCGCACTGTTTTGTGCATTGCATTCCGTCGCGCTGTTTTGCGCATCTCATTGCATTTTGCATTGTCATGCATGTTAATTCTTTATTTGCGTAGACCGCATCTCAATTCATTACTTGCGTAGACCGCATGTTAATTCTTTATTTGCGTAGACCGCATGCTTAATCTCATTACCTGCGTAGACCGCATGTTTTGATTGCGTAGACCGCATGTTTAATTTCATTACTTGCGTAGACCGCATGTTTCGATTGCGTAGACCGCATTATCATTTTCATTACCTGCGTAGACCGCATGTTTTGATTACGTGGACCGCATTATCATTTTCATTACCTGCGTAGACCGCATGTTTTGATTGCGTAGACCGCATGTTTAATTTCATTACCTGCGTAGACCGCATGTTTTGATTGCGTAGACCGCATGTTTAATTTCATTACCTGCGTAGACCGCATGTTTTGATTGCGTAGACCGCATTACTATTTTCATTACCTGCGTAGACCGCATGTTTTGATTGCGTAGACCGCATGTTTAAATTTCATTACTTGCGTAGACCGCATGTTTTGATTGCGTAGACCGCATGTTTAAATTTCATTACCTGCGTAGACCGCATGTTTTGATTGCGTAGACCGCATACTTAATTCCATTACCTGCGTAGACCGCATGTTTTGATTGCGTAGACCGCATTTTGATTTCAATACCTGCGTAGACCGCATGTTTTTGATTGCGTAGACCGCATGTTTGTTAATTTCGTTACCTGCGTAGACCGCATGTTTTGACTGCGTAGACCGCATGTCTTGATTGCGTAGACCGCATGTTTAATTCCATTACCTGCGTAGACCGCATGTTTTGATTGCATAGACCGCATTATATTTTTCATTACCTACGTAGACCGTATGTTTTGATTGCGTAGACCGCATGTTTAAATTTCATTACCTGCGTAGACCGCATGTTTTGATTGCGTAGACCGCATGTTTAAATTTCATTACCTGCGTAGACCGCATGTTTTGATTGCGTAGACCGCATGCTTAATTCCATTACCTGCGTAGACCGCATGTTTTGATTGCGTAGACCGCACCTTAATTTCATTACCTGCGTAGACCGCATGTTTTGCTTGCGTAGACCGCATACTTGTTAATTCTAATACCTGCGTAGACCGCATGTTTTAAATTGCGTAGACCGCTTATTAAGTTTCGTTACCTGCGTAGACCGCATGCTCCACTTACATGTTTGTATTTCCACAGCATTGTCATGCTCCCCACTTGCTTTGCGCTGTCACGCATTTCGAGTACACCACTATTCCTGCATTGTCATGCATGTTGCTAACAATATTGTACCTGTTAAGTTTGTTTTCTTTTCAGGCACGATATTGTATGTACGGTTCATTTGAAGCTGGTGCAACCAGACGAGCCGCACAGGTATTGTATCTCTCGAGTGAGACGTATTGAGAATTCCATAATTCTCTTACATCCTTTCTGCATTGTAGTGTAGTTTGGTATGCTAGCTTAAAATTGTCGCATGTTTGCTTCATTACAGCTTTCTTTGCATGATCATAAGTTATGCTCGGCTCTGTGCATTGTCTTGCATTTTGCCCCTGCCTCCGGGCGCATACCTTATTTGTCTTGTATGCTTGTCTAAGTCTTCGGCCTTGTCAAAAATGGGTCGTCTCTGGGCTTTGACATTCACTCCCGTCATTGTTATGACTTTCGAGTTCTGTCAAAGAGGGGCAACTGTAGACACCCCATTTTTGACCGTCCTCAAGACTTGGACGTCACCGTTTGAACACTCGGTGATTATCCATGTTTGTGTTTGTTTGGAGTTCCCGGAGGCCTCGACTCGCGCGCCTTGCCTCAGGATCTCCGAACTCGACCGTTTAGTGTCTGGTTTTGCACCAAACACTTGCATCTTGCCTTTGAGAGGCAGGGTGGGGCTTGTAGACCATCCCCACCCACCACCGGCAGTGGCTAGATGCCACCGGCTGGTTTTTGCTGCCACCGGCAATATAGTTTGCCGGCCGGCACTCTTTGTTGCCGGTCAGCACTTTTTTGTGCCGGTCGGCACTCCTTTTGGCCAAGATGGCATTTTTGGCCGGCCGATTGCTGTTCATCTGCTTTTGTAGATATTTTTAGACAGCTGTATTACTTTTGCTCCCCTCCATACACGTGTATGGAGGGATCTCCCTCTTGCAAAGCTTGTCTTGTAAGCTTTACAAGAGGCATATAGAGGGAAGCTCTCTCTAAGGCAAAGAGAGAGCTTTTAGACATTTTTGAGAGAGGAAAATACAGACAAGGCTCTGGTTTTTCTAGGGTTAGGGTTAGATATACACTCTCTATCTCTCTTTCCCTCTTATTTGTACACTAGGTGTTTTGTGTCTCACTATTGCACACAAACACCTAGTGTTTCACCTTCCTCTTGGAGCTGAGGTTCTAAAGAGTTTGTTTTGAAGCTTTGGTGTTGGATTCAAGCTCAAGGAGGCCATTGGAGCACCATTTGTGAAGGGGTCTTCAAGGGTGAGATTCTAGTCATTTTTTTCCCCATTTTTGCATTGATTTTATACCTATCTTAGAGCTGTTTTTGTGATTATTGTATAACATAAAAAAGTTCTGTTTTTAGGCCCTGTTTATTGTTTATTAAGAGTGTTTTGTTGTTTGAGGGTTGTTGACCACCCTTAGGCCTCAAAAGGCCTCATTTTGAGCCATTTTGTGTTAGCTCCAGGATTTTGGTGTTGAGGTCTCTTCACCACTGAAATCTTGAGGGATTTCAGTGGTGAAGATGATGCTTTGAAGTCCCAAGAAGGAGAGGGCCACCCCCCCCTCTCCTTGTTGTCCTTGAAAAGGGCATGTTTTGGCCTCTTAAGGAAGCCTATGCTTGAGTGTGTGTTGAGCATATTTGGTTTGTTTTTCATGCTTATATATCCATGATATAACATGATTTCAAGTTGGTTTTGGAACTTCATGCATGTTTAGCATAGTTGCCATGTAATGTCTTATTTGTGCCTTAACATGTTCTAGGTTGTTAGCCTTTGTGGGAGCATGTTTTAGGCTTAGTCTTGTGAAGATTATGTGCTTATTTTGCCATGTTTTAGGTCTGTCCATAGTTGTTTGGGTTGATCTTTGCATGCATTATGTAGCTCCTTTGTAGTTGGGCTTGTTGGCCTTGAGTATGTGCATGTGTAGCATGCCATCTTTGCATTGTTTTGATGATTTGGAATCATCCTACATGCTATTTCAGTCCCATTTCCATGCTTGTTTGATTGCCTTGCATGCCTCTTTAATGCCTTGGAAGCTTGTGTTGCAATGCTCCATGTTTTGGTGTTTATGCATGCCTTTGATTTTGAGTCACTTAGATGCCATCTAAGTGGTCCTTAAGTCTTGTATTGATGCCCCAAAACTCTGTTTTTGGTTGATAAGCTCATACCATGTTTAGTCTTGTAAGTGTATTTCGATGCTCCTTGGATTTGCTTCGAACACTTAGACTATTTGTTGCATGTTTAGCTTGATTTGTTGCTTGGTTTGACACCATGTATTAGCATGATTTTCAGAGCTTATGTTGCATGCTTTTTGTCCATGTTTCCTCCTTTCAAGTGTGCTTGAATGTTGTTTGATTTGTGCTTAAGTGTCGGTCCTTATGTGCATGTGTGTGTGCATGCCATTTAGCCCTCACTTTTTAGCACAATGGCCACTGTTTTAGGCCTTATTAGAGCTGCCTAATTCATGTATAAGACCATCTTAGCATTAGTTTGCATTGCCATATGTATGCTTGTATGCTTGCATAAGTGCTTTGCCATGCCATGTTGCATCCTTAGCTTGTATGCCTAGGTTGCATTGCATCTTGCATGCATTCCTTGTCCCTTACTTGGGTGATAGGGATTGGGATTTTTGTTTGATTGGTTTGCATACATTTGAAATCAAAGTTGCATACTTGGTTCTTTGGGCCATCATGCATGGAAATGCGTGATTGGTGGTCCGGGAACCGAGGCACATGTCCCTTTGAGTCATTACAATGATAAGAGACATGGTTGATGCATACATGCTTTGAATTGTGCTGCCATGCTTTGCCTTGCCCTCTGTTGTTGTGAGTTGCAGGTTCTGCAGGAATACTCTGCCGACCGGCAGTGTAATGTGCCGACCGGCACCATTTTCTCTGCCGACAAATTCAATTTTGTGCCGATGGCCATACCACACTGCCGGTGGCAATTTCAATCAGCCGGTGGTGATCTTCTCTGTCCAAGGGATCAGTCCTGAGGTTTTGACAGCCTCCAGAGGAGGAAAGGAAGGAAAACAGAGGCAGCTTGCGCATGGCGGCACGCTTCCCGAGGCGTTTTCCCGTTTTAATTAATTTATTTAATTTGTTAATTAAATTAGTTAATTTGTAATATTAATTAGCTTGCGCAGTTAATTAATTTGTAATATTTATTTGGTCCCTCCGAGCGAGGGCAAATCTGTAATAAGTGTGTGTGGGTGGTGTGTATGTCTTCCAACCTCACTTCTTTCTTCCCTTTTACTTACCCGCTTTAATGGTTAGTATTAGGGCACGTTTAATTTAGCATACCTTATGCTATGCATGTGTGCATCCATGCATTTGTATTGCATGCATTAGGCTCGGTACATCACGCTAATTGCATCAATACTTCAATTCCCAAACTGAATACGTGATAATTGTGCATTTTCACATGACATGTTTAGGATAGCCGAGCCTATTCTAGTAACATTTTGTATGCGATGCATTAGGCACTTCACATGGACTTGGATCATGCATGTTTGCTAACAAGTTCTTTGTTTTGGCACGGAGTACTATGTAAGTATTTCCGCTTTAGCATATCACATGAGTGTGAATATTGCCATGACAGCATGCTTAACATGTGGCTAGATGCTTATGTGTTAAACTGTTTCGAATGCTTGTGGGTGAAGGTTGGATTGTTTGTGTTGGGAAAACTCGTTGAAATCCGTATTTTAGCCTACTTGCGAGTAGCAAATTCCAAAGCATTTTCAAACCAAACGGATATGCAATGTTTATTTCCAAATTAGACAATCTAGTCTATACTTGTTTGCTGCGCGCATAACATAGTAATTCTAGGCTAATAAATGGAATGAGAACACATAAAGTTTTCAAATACGGATATCACGGTTAGTAGAGGCCGGTCTTCGGACCGGGCGAAAGGGGGTGCTCATAGCTGACCTTCCCCGATCGTACCCAAGCTCCCGAGCCGAGACAACTCCGGTGATGACGGACATGTGGCCTTCGGCACCGAGTCAGGGTTTCCTAAATTTCCCATTTTAAAAATATTTAGGTGGCGACTCTGTATCTGGCAAAGCAGTCCATGTTTGGCACTACTTTTTCAAAAATCTGTTTCTCAAAACGATTTGCCAGATTTGGACTCTTTGGTTCAGATTAAGAACCGTGACACAAATCGAGTCCGAACTGTAGCGGCGAGGTCCCCTCCGCGAGCGCGTCTACAACCTGCGAGGCAGGAAGTACCGTTACCGGAGGAGGTTCCGGCAGTTCAGGAGGGAGTTGGTCAGGCCAACGTGGCCGAGCCAGTGGGTCAGCAGGCTATGAGTGCCTTGGCACGAGAGATAGCAGGAGCTTTGGGTATTCTCAGAGCAGGGAGTCAGGCAGCTGAGGCAGGGCCTTCTTTCTTTAAGAGGGAGTTTTTTCGGTCTAATCCGGATGAGTTTATCGGGGATCCGAAGGAGCCACTGAAGGCTGACGAGTGGCTAGAACAGATGAGTAAGACGTTCGAGATGCTTAGCATCGAGGACGGAGCATTAAAAGTGACCTTGGCATCCTTCCAGCTGAAGGGAGATGCGGGCCAATGGTGGAAGTACGAGAAGGCTCGTGTTGGTTGTACATGGGAGGCGTTTGTAAATGCTTTCCAGGAGAGGTTCTTATCTGCAGCAGCTAGGAAGAAGCTGAGAGATCAGTTTAGCCGGCTTAATCAGCAGGGCTTGTCAGTGGCCGAGTTTGAGGCTACTTTTACCAGAGTGTCCAGGTTTGCACCTGAACTGGTGGCGTCTGAGGAATGCCGTTGCTATGAGTTTGAGCGGAAGTTGAGGCGGGGCCTCAAGTTGAGGGTTGGTGGGTCTTACATCCGAGAGTATAGACACCTAGTGGACGCTGCAGCTCATATGGAGCTCATGATGCAGGAGGAGGATGAGGGGCAGAGAGGCTCCAAGAGGAGCCAAGATGGCCAGGGTGATGGCAGGAGACAGAGGGGTAATAACCCTCAGCAGCCTCCGGGTGCAGTTTCTAGATCGACCTTTCTAGTGCCGAGTGCAGGCTCGGGGAGAGGCAATCAGGGAGAGTTTGCTTGTTACAAGTGTGGCCAGTTGGGTCACAAGGTTTCTGTTTGCCCGCAGAATGGTGGGGGTCAGAGAGCTGCTTCTTCTTCAGCTAGACCGTAGAGCCAGAGTTTGGGCAGGGGGCAGCCCTTATCGTGTTACCAGTGTGGACAGCTTGGGCACCTGAAGAGGTTTTGCCCACAGCTGAGTGCCACTTCGGAAGCGTCTGGTTCTAGGTAGACGCGGGGATTTCAGCCAGCTTAGTCTGTGCAGGCCTCGAGGGCCAATCCAGGAGCTTCGTCATCCCAGTCTGTGCAGCAGTCGTATGCTCCTAGAGGTGAGCAGGTAGATCAGGGGCCTACAGGGCGCGTGTATGCTGTTACCGCGCAGGATTTAGTACCGGCTCCATCAGTAGTGAGAGGTACTTTTCTGTTTTGCAACTCGGTTGCTAGTGTGTTGATTGACACGGGTGCATCGCATTCTTTTGTATCTGCTGCATTTGCATCTGTTTTGGAATTGGAGTTAGCACAGTTAGCATCTCCTATTTGTGTAGTGTCACCTTTTGGGGGTGAGTTGATTCTGAAACAGGGTGTTAGAGGTTGTGATATAGAGGTCGCCGACCATAGGCTTTCTTTTCCGTTTGTTGTCATGCCCATGAAGGGCTTTGATGTTATTTTGGGTATGGACTGGCTATCGTCATACCGGGCTGTTATTGATTGCTACTGCCAGAGGGTACGTTATGTACCTTGAGCGGGGAGTGGTTCCATTTCTTGGGAGACCGGGTTGGTAGTGTTTTGCCACCGGGGTATGATTCGCGAGGGCGAAGTGAGCTTAGTGGTTTACTTGCTAGCTTTGAGAGTGGTGAGAGTGGTGAGACCCAGCTTGTGTTGTCGAGGGTGGTTTGTGAGTATTCGGATGTTTTTCCCGAAGACCTTGTTAGTTTGCCACCTCACCGAGAGATAGAGTTCTCTATTGATTTAGTGCCCGGCACGGCGCCGATTTCTATGGCACCTTACCGTTTCGCTCCAGCAGAGTTGGTTGAGTTGAAAGTTCAACTCCAGGAATTGCTAGATAAGGGTTTTGTTCGCCCTAGTGTTTCGCCGTGGGGAGCACCGGCCCTCTTTGCTAAAAAGAAAGATGGCGCCTTGAGATTGTGTATTGACTACCGGAAGTTGAATCGGGCTACGGTTAAGAATAAGTACCCTATGCCCCGTATAGATGATTTGTTTGACCAGTTGAAGGGTTCCCGTTGTTTCTCTAAGATAGACTTGAGATCGGGCTACCACCAGTTGAGGGTCAGGGAAGAGGATATTCCGAAGACGGCATTCCGTACGCGGTATGGCCGTTATGAGTTTCTGGTGATGCCATTTGGGCTCACCAATGCACCGGAAGTCTTTATGGACTTGATGAACCGGATTTTCCGGGAGTTTTTAGATCGATTTGTGGTTGTCTTCGTGGACGACATTCTTATCTATTCACCTTTTGAGGAGAAGCACAAGGAACACTTGAGAGTGGTGCTTGAGTTGCTTAGAGCCTATAGGCTGTATGCCAAGTTTGGGAAGTGTGAGTTCTGGCTAGGAGAAGTCAAGTTCTTAGGCCATGTGGTTTCCAGGGAAAGGGTGTCTGTTGATACATCAAAGGTAGAGGCAGTGCAAGATTGGGCACAGCCTAAGAGTGTGTTTGAGATCCGTAGTTTTTTGGGATTAGCTGGGTATTACCGTCGGTTTGTGAAAGATTTCTCCAGGTTAGCTTCGCCGTTGACTAGGTTGACTCGGAAAGGAGTCAAGTTTGTGTGGAGTGAGACTTGTGAAAAGTCGTTCCAAGAGCTGAAAGTTAGATTGACCACCGCTCCGGTTTTGATTATTCCGAAGAGAGGGTTGGGTTATGCGGTTTATTGTGATGCCTCACGAGAGGGTTTGGGTTGTGTGTTGATGCAAGAGGGGAAAGTGGTAGCTTATGGCTCACGTCAGTTGAAAATACACGAGAAGAATTACCCTACACACGATCTAGAGTTAGCGGCTGTGATCTTTGCCTTGAAAATCTGGAGGCATTACCTTTATGGTGAGAGGTTCGAGGTGTTCTCGGACCACAAGAGTTTGAAATATCTGTTTACACAGAGGGACTTGAATCTGAGGCAGATGAGGTGGATGGAGTTCATTGAGGACTACGACTTTGAGTTGCACTATCACCCGGGAAAGGCCAATGTTGTGGCCGATGCCCTTAGTAGGAAATCCATTAGTGATGTAGCTTGTATAGCCATCCGGGAATGGGGAATGTTGGGTGCACTTGGGGAGTTTGATTTACTTCTGGGCGAATCTATTGAGGCTGCGGCCTTGTTTTCTGTTGTCGCACAGCCTACACTTGTGACTAGAGTGTTAGAGGCACAGAGAGGTGACCTTGAGGTAGAGTCCTTCCGAGAGAAGATCTCCAGTGGGAGAGTTGAGAAGGGTTTGACGGTGTATCCCGACTTGAGTGTGAGATACCGAGACCGTTTGTTCGTGCCGGAGTCTTGCCGAGAGGAGGTACTCCGAGAGTTTCATCATTCGCGCCTTGCGGTGCATCCGGGGGGTACTAAGATGTATCAGGATTTGGGTCGCCAGTTTTGGTGGCGGGGTATGAAGAGAGATGTGGCTGTTTTTGTATCGAAGTGCCTTACTTGCCAGCAAGTGAAGGCCGAGCATCAGAGGCCAGCGGGTTTGTTGCAACCCTTGCCTATTGCCGAGTGAAAGTGGGAGCATATCACTATGGACTTCGTTGTAGGTCTTCCGAGGACTCAGCGGGGTAGTGATGCCATTTGGGTGGTTGTAGACCGGTTGACAAAGTCGGCGCACTTCATTCCTATGCGCGTGAAAGATTCGGTAGATCATCTTGCCGACTTGTATATTCGGGACATAGTGAGGTTGCACGGGGTCCCAGTGACGATCGTCTCAGATAGAGATCCTCGTTTTACTGCTAGGTTGTGGCAGAGTCTGCAGAGTGCCTTGGGCACTAAGTTGACCTTTAGTACGGCTTATCATCCTCAGACTGATGGGCAGTCCGAGCGTACTATTCAGATCCTTGAAGATATGCTTCGGGATTGTGTCCTTGACTTCAGTGGGACGTGGGAGAGGCACTTACCCTTGGTAGAGTTTGCCTACAACAACAGTTTTCAGTCTAGTATCGGTATGGCACCGTTCGAGGCCTTATATGGCCGACCGTGTAGGTCTCCAGTTTGTTAGGCCGAGGTGGGTGATGCACCTTTGTTGGGTCCGGAGTTGGTTAGGGAGACGACGGAGAAAGTTGAGCTTATCCGTAGGAGGCTTGTTACAGCCCAGAGTCGCCAAAAGAGTTATGCCGACCGTAGGAGGAGGCCTTTGGCATTTGAGGTAGGTGATCATGTCTTTCTGAAGATATCACCTAGGCGAGGTTTGATGAGGTTTGGGAAGAGTGGGAAGTTATCCCCTCGGTTTATTAGTCCTTTCGAGATCCTTGAGAGGATTGGCGAGGTTGCTTATCGGTTAGCTTTACCGCCGCAGTTGTCCGGAGTTCATGACGTGTTTCATGTGAGTATGCTTCGGAAGTATGAGCCAGATCCATCACATGTGTTGGATTGGACCGATTTAGAGGTAGGTGAGGAGGCCTCGTATGAGGAGAGACCGATTCGGGTCTTGGATAGGCGGGATCAGGTCCTGCGTGGCAAGACCATTCCTTTGGTGAAAGTCTTGTGGAAACATCACGGAGTGGAGGAAGCCACTTGGGAACGTGAGTTGGAGGTCCGTGAAAAATATCCGGACTTATTTGTTGTTGTATAATCTTGTATTTACATTTTGGACTATTGTTGAACTTAAGAGCTTTTGTATATGCCTTAAGTTATGAAACATTGAAAATGTTTTGATTTATTGAAAGTACGTTTTGGAACTTGCCTCATATGGAAGTTGAATGTAACATTATATATATGTTAGAATATATTGTTGAAATTGGAAAGAAAATGCGTAATGTTGATACATGTTGAAAGTACATATGTTGTTTACATATTGTGAAATGCCTCTTGATAAGAGATGGGATGACCGGTAATGGGTCGAGTTGTTGAATGTTAAAATGTAACATTGTTAAAAATGGAGGAAAACCTGTTTTTGAAACTTATGCTTAATTTCGGGGACAAAATTCTTTAAGGGGGGAAGGTTATAGCGATACCGGTTGTTCCTCTACTGTTCTGTTGTATTCTGGACTCGGTTCCGTGTAGTGGTAGTGGTATCTACCATGTTGTTGTCCTTTAATTCCCTTTGGTTGAGTTTTAGGATGTTTTGAGGAAGGTTGTTACAGGTTGGTTAGGCCTTGGTTTCAATTCCTTGTTGTTCAGTTTTTAGGCGATCCGCTCGAGCGGGTCTTCTTGCGCTCGAGCGGGGATTGCACACTTCCAGTATTTTCGTGTTCCTGCAAAACTTCTGCAGATGTGATTTTTACGCTCGAGCGAGTTTGTTTACGCTCGAGCGGTGGCGCTCGAGCGGGTCGTTTGGCGCTCGAGCGGGTAGTACTTTCTGGGTGTAAGTTCTGGGAGGTGGAAATCTGCGCTCGAGCGAACTGGTTTTCGCGCTCGAGCGGAAGTGCTTTATTCTTGTGTCTTGGCGCTCGAGCGGGCCTTATTGCGCTCGAGCGTGTCTAGAGTTTTGTTCTTGGCGCTCGAGCGTCGTGTTCTCCGGTCGAGCGGGTCATACGTATATGAGTTATCCGCTGGGTGATTTTAAATCACTTTTTACATTTCTTTCTCTCTCCTACTTTTTCAAAAAGATACTTTGAGAGCTCCACTCTCTAAAACCTTGCCTTCTCTCTAGATTTTGATCTAGCTAGGGTGAGTTCCTCATCTTTAGCCTTTACAAAAAAGTTGTTGATCGTCAAGGGTTACATTCTAATTTGAAAATTTCGGGATTTGGAGCACGTTGGGTTTTATCATCTTCTCCCTTGGGGCTCCGGATTTGAGGTAGGGATATCCTACTCCTCTCTATGGATTTTGTCTTTAAATTTTAGTATTTTGTGATGTTGGGGTTGGTTTGGTAATTTTATAAGAGTTTGGGGCTTTTGTGTAATTTTACAAAAGTTGGGGTTCTATTTGTAATAAACCTAAATGCATGCTTGGCATAGAGAAATGGAGAAAATGTTGAATCATTGATGAAAATGGGACCTTAAGGGTTGTAATGTTAATTATGGAAAATGACCTAATTACATTGTTTGATTAATTGTGATAATTAATTGTGAGAAATGAGGAAAAGAAATGGAATTGTCGAGATCGGGAATGTATGGGGTTAAATGGTGTAGTTGAATTAATTATCACTCACCAAAATGAAATGTTGATTGAATATCCATTTGTGCATTTATTTTCTGCTTAGAAATAACTGCTTTGGGCTATCGGTGGAGGATAGTCGTGATTGTTGTAGACAATGCATGATGATTAGGCAAACGAAAACTAATCAATGAAATGTGTCATGGAATTTGACAGTTGATAGAATACATTAACTGTATGTATTGAATGATGGTATATAGAACCAATGTGTTTGTATACGTTATGTGTAGAGGAGGAGATGGGGGATGTACTCCACGGTTTAGGGGAAGATGGGGGATGTACCTCTAAACTGGATAGTGTTGGGAGAAGATAGGGGATGAACTCCGTAGACACAGCTCATATGCTTGTCTAGAGAAGTGAAGATAAAGCTCATATGCTTATCTTTGAGAAGTGTAGATATAGCTCATATGCTTGTCTAGAGAAGTGAAGATAGGGCTAATATGCTTATCTTTGTGAAATGTGGATGTAGCTTATATGCTTACCTGTGAATGTGAGATATAGTTGTTTTGCATATCTGTTGAGACGATGATAGAGCTAATACGCTTATCTGTTGAAAAAGGAAAAGAATGAAAAGTAACTTGGACTCATAAGTCGTATGACATAAAAATGTGATTTATGTTGATGTAACTGTGTTGGCCATCTATCAATTGCTAATCTTTTAGTCATTGTTCATGGTTGGTTTAGTGTATTTCTACTGGGCTGTGGCTCACCCTATATGGGAATATCATTTTCAGGTACAGGTAGCATGCCACCTCCAAGGTCATAACTTGGGAGGCTAGAGGCGGACAGCTTTTGTTGTTTAAGTTCCTTTTTGATGTATTACATGTATATTCAAGCCGAGGGCTTAATGTGTAGATGAGTTAGCACTCTTTTGTTGTAACCAAGTGTTAACTTGGAAAGCTGTATGCCCGTAGGGCATTTTGCTTTTGTTGTTAACATGTAATACTTTTGTAATGAAACTCTGATGAATAGAAGAATATGGATATTTCGTATGGTAATGAATGTTTTATTTGATGGGTTTAATGCAATTATTTTGAGGGCGTTACATATGTAACTAAAAAAGTATGAAATTATGTAAGTTTCTTCTTTTGAAATGAATAATTTTATATATATCAAAATGAAACTTTCAATATTACAATCATTAAATTAAATACATAACATTTATTGAATGAATAATTTTTATTTCAAAATGAAATAAAATATTACAAAAATTTATATCATTAAATAAAATAGATGTAAATTATTGATGATAGTGGATCAATTGCATCACTATAAGTCAATTACATCCCAATTAGGTTGTCACCTACTAGCCTACCAATCGTTTGCATTATACTTCACTTCAATAATCTAATACAAAAAAATAACAAAATGAAATACTGAAAAACAAATTGTTGAAATACTGAAAAACAAATTGTTGATCAATCGTTGGAGAAGACAGATAATTCAGTTGCGTTGCCCGAGAATATGTCATTCAAATCATTCTCTCATTTTTATTATAATTTTGTCTTCTCGTAAGTACATGCATATAATCTCTGGATATCATTAGTGCCTCAACTATTTGGGGTGAAAGCCTACTGCAGTAATCACTCAGCACCTGTCCATCGGCACTAAAAGCTATTTCTGAAGCAACTGTACAAATAGGAACGGTTAGTATATCACGGTTCATCTGTGAAACCACATGCCACATAGTTTCATTTTGTTTTCACCAATCCGAAATGTCAAAATCATCGAAATCATCCACTAATGAGCTTTCCAAATAACGTTGTAGTTCAGAACGACTTACGTTTGTATGTTGAGATATTCTTCTCCTTTTTATTGCTTGTGTTGGCATATTTCAAAAAATTCAAAAAGCTAAAAAGTTACTAGAAAAGTTAAAAAGTTATCATTATTTACCAAAAAAAAAATATAAAAAAATTAATTTTATACTAGCCTATACTCTACACACGCCACCCCTTAGGACATCCCACCATACTACCTATTCTATCCCAATCTTCTCCTATACACTAACTTATACAATTTTTTAATACACATTTTTTCATAAAAAGTAAAAAATTTATCCCAAACAACCATCTTTTTTTCCTCAACTTTTTAGTCCAAAAAGTCAAAAAGTGTACTTGTTTAGGACATCCCAAACAATCCCTTTCCCGGCTCAAGATGAGACTGCTAGTGTAGTGTGTGTAGGTGTATTTATAAATGCAGTTTCCCTGTATTCTTCAAATAATATTTTGTATGTTTGCATAATAGTGGTAAAGTATTTTTGATTAGCGAAAATACGTTCTAAAAATTCTTTTAACTAATTTCTTTACATTTAGGATCAATTATTATGGCTAAACTTAAAAGATGAGGCAATTGATCAAAATATTTATCAAATTTTCGTTTCATTGAAGTAAAAATGGTTTCATAATATTCATTATTCATATATTTTACGAAAATTTTAATTATTTCTGCTAACATATGTAAAACAAATGGTGAAATATGAATATATATATATATATAAGAAAATAATTTTGTTGAAGTATCAAAAACTTTAAAAAAATCTTTACACAAGGTTACTTAGCGCCAAATAAGTTCTTTGGGAGTCAGTACTCCTCCTATTGATATTGTTGTGAAAAACAGCTTGCTTGGTTCAATTTTTCCAAAAACACTTTTTAGAAAATTCTACTTTCTTATTTTTTGTGTTTTTTTTTTGTTTTTACTAATTTTTTTTAATATTTTAAGCATTTTTTTTTTTTTTTACTTTTTAGGTATATTTATGTTAGGTATGTCTAAAAAGTAAAAAAATTGTGAAAAAAACCTTTTAAAAACTCACTAAATACCAAAACTACAAAAAAAAAAAAAAAATACAAGAACTCAGTACATTTTTTGTATTTTTATGCATTTATTACTTTTTAAAATATTTTTTCACAAATTTTTTACTTTTTAGATACATCTAAGTAAGGTACATCTAAAAAAGTAAAAAAAAAAAAAAATTAACTTTTAAAAATATTCACTAAAAACAGAAAAACACGAAAACTAAAAAACTCAATTTTTAAAAAACTTAATCCAAAAAACTCAAATCAAACACACTATTACTTTTCTTTGTTTATAAACTCTTTTTAACATATTGTAGCGCTGAATTACACCTACTGTCTATATCTAAAATGAATTTTTAAATGGCATACCTTCTCATTGACAAATTTTTTTTAATTCCGAAATTCGATTAGCAGAAGACATAATAGTAACAACCATATTTTTTATTACCAATATAGAAGTCTCGTATAGATGCATAGTTTTTTTAACGATCAAGTTTAAAATATAGGCACAACAACGAATATGAAATAAATCACTATCAACAAGTAATTCTAAAGTTGATTTTAAATGAGATACCGTTTGATTGTAATATATTCCATTATCTAAACTAATGGTAAATATTTTATTTTGCAAAACATACTCATATAATATATTTTTTATTTCTACACCGAGCGAATGATCAATGTATGGAAGTTCAACTAATCTAAATGAAATAATTCTTTTATTTAATTTTCAATCATTATCAATAAAATGTGCAGTGATATATTGATATTTTAAACCATTATTTGACCACAGATCAAATGTTAAACGAACTGTTCCATTCAATTTTTTAAAGATGTCAAATAATTCACTTTTTATATCCTCAAATCTCTTTAAAATCATGTTTCTAATAATATGTCTTGAAAAAATTTGATATTGCAGTGTAAAACTTCTGTGAATCATTTGGGTAAAATCGGGACATTCACTAGTAGTAAAAGATAGTTATTTTTTTAATAATATAAACAATTACAGAATTTTGTGCATGTATAGGATCATATGAAAATGTTTGCAAATGACTAGTTGATTAAACCCCTAATTACATTTGACTTTGAATATCAAGCTGTTGATTTTGTAAATGTCTGTTAGCATGCCTTTTTAGATGACTTGTACCCTTACATTACAGATGCAACACTAAGTAAATGTGTATAATAGTTACATTTTGCTTTAAATGTAATTGTACCATTAGGATTATTTATAGATATTTTTTCGAAATGTTCCCAAACACCATTAGTTGTGCCCCTAGATGATGATCCACATGTTAGAAGAGGGATATTAGAAGGAGAATCAACAAATTCGTGTTGTGTAGTATATGCATTAATATCGACATAAGCATTAGGAATATAAGGATCCATAGTAATGTAAGTAAAATAATATATAAAAATTAACCATTAATTTAAATAATGAGTAAATAATAACAATTAATATATGTTAAGAAATAATTAATGTAAAAAAATGACTAACTAATAAATTTAATTAAACTAATTAATGTTACCGACCGAAGAATGCGATACAAAAATTAACTTCTTCTGATAAAAGTTTTTTCT
Source organism: Camellia sinensis (assembly GCF_055761805.1). Lineage (NCBI taxonomy): Eukaryota > Viridiplantae > Streptophyta > Magnoliopsida > Ericales > Theaceae > Camellia > Camellia sinensis. The sequence continues at coordinate 109,709,616 of NC_138962.1, forward strand.
TGATCAATTGAAATTGTCACTTAGGGATGAGATTTCAAAATTAATTGAGAAAGTTAAGAGTTGAGAGAAATTGAGAGAAAGAGAGAGAGAGAGAGAGAGAGAGAGACAGAGAGAGAGACAGAGAGAATTGTTTGTGAGATTTATTTTGGAAGAGCAGGTATATTTATAGGAGTTTGGAAGGTTGGGCTCAATCTAAAATAAATAAAAAAATTTGGGCCGTTGTGTTAAACGGTCATGTGGCCATTAAATTATTATTATTTTATTGTTAGTTTGCTTCTACAGACATTTAATATATATATATATATATATATATTTTCATTCATTGCCAATGCCATGGCATGAGGCAGGCAGCGTAGCACATCAGTCTGCGCAATCAAATGACAATTTTTTTTTAACCGCTGTAAGTTGCAGCAAAGTTTTTTTAAAAATTTTGATTGTTGATAGTCAATCTGGCAGAGAGAGAGAGAGGGGTAGGTGGTTAGGCTGTCCTCAGGGGAAATTTTTTTGAGCCAGGTCATGCTGGGTTGTCGGGCCGGTGGGTCAGGCCAAGCTTCAGAATGAGGGCCCAGGCTCAAGCCCAGGTCTTGGGTTGGGCTCAGGCTTTGGTTCGAACTCAGACATAACCAGGATGAGCTTACCTTGGGTTGCCCACGGGCTCCAGGCCAGTTTTACACCCCTACTCTACTCCATTAACCAAAGATTATGAGATTCTCTTTCTTTCTATCAATAAATCATGTCTCATAAAGATACTTCTTATATTTGAAAACTTGTGGATCTAAACCATTACACTGTTGCTTCTATATTTCCTGGAAAGTGTTCTCCAGTGATAAGGTTAGCTCCTTCCCTTAGAGACTGTACTACCCAAGGAATAACCCCAAAATCTAAAGAAAGTAAATAACTTCCCACTCTGTTACTCTCTATTATGTGAATCGAACAACTTCTTACCGCATCGACAATTTGAGAAACGGGAAATTAAGATGCTTGATCCTCACATCCCTAAAGCAACCTGTACAATCTCATCCTATGTAACTAAAACAAGCTTATGACATAGAAAACAGGGAATCTTAATTTGCAAGTGTAAAATTAGTTACATGTGATTGTGTTTGTGTCCAAAACAAGACAGAACAGTAAAAAAAAAGGTTGCAAACAGCTCTTTTGAAATTTAACCCAAATTAACATTGTCACAATCATTCTTAGCTCCTTTGAAATTATTCTCAGATTGGGTTATAATCCAATCTAATTAACCTTCAAATTTCGTATTTGTTATCCTGAAAAAATTGTGAACAAAACATTAGACCATGGGGCATGCTCAGAGGGATAGTGGAACGAAGTCAGAGCGATGTTGGAGATGGTTGTAAGAATTCTATATAAGCGACATAGTTCTATTTGAGAGATTCGATTTAAAAAATTAGAGATTTAATTAAGCAATTGGGAATTTATTTTAAGGGGCAAAAATGGCATCGTTTGTCTTGAACACAATTGTTTAAGACTTAACAAAACTGTGTAGTTTTATCTTGCAACAGTTACTGCTGTCCAATCCGCACAGCAGGTTTTGATGCCTCTAAATTTTGTTTCATGTTTTCATATTGTAGTGTGAATATTCACATTGGTATAAATTTAATTTTTTTAAAAAATTAGTTGTGTATTAATTATAAATTATAAATATTCATATTGTATTTTAGTATGTGGTTTTTTTTTTTTTTTAAATATTTTCGATTTTTTTTTTTTTTGTATATGTTTGTTATTTTTGTTATTATGCTTGTTGCACTACAAGAAATGTCACTTTTAACTACTAAATTATTGGTCGGTAAATGGCATAAATTTGGTCGCTGAAACGATTTACCGACCAAAAATTTTTGTCGCCAAGTTCGTCGCCCATACCCCGTCGGCGATAGTATTGGCGACTAAACTTCATTTGGTCGCCAAAAATGAAACATTTCCCTACTAAATTTCTTTTAGTAGGCAAATGGTATCTTTTCGCCACTAAAACCGTTGGTCACCGAAAGTGAACATTTAGCTACTAATCCTTTGTTAGTCGGCAAACGTGACCTTTTTGCTACTAAATTTTTAGTCACTAAAAGTTCTACCTTAGGCGTGGTGACTTTTGCCGACTAAAACTGTTCGTAGCCAAAAACCTATTAAGATTCATTTCTTTACTTTTTGCCACCAAAAGTTTTAGTCGCCAAATGATACCCTTTTTCTGTGACTAAAAATTTAGTAGCCAATAGTTTATTTCTCTCATTCTCAATTTTTTTAGCTACTAATTATTTGGTGGCAAAAACGTTTTGGGTTATGTTTTTGCTACTAAATTATTAGTAGCCAAAACTTTTGATTACCTATTTGGCTACCAAAACATTTGGTGGCCAAATAATTTTCTTTTTTTTTTTTTTTTTAAAAAAAAAAAAATTGTAAACAACCTGTATTCATTTATATTACAACATGTACCCTGTATAACCAATATAATCCATCAACACTAAAATATATTATCAACCATTAAAGCATTCAACATTATACATGAATAACCATGATTTAAATCCATACATAATACATGAATAACCAACATCAATAATTTAAATTACAACCTGTACCCTGTATAAACAATATAATCCATCAACACTAAAATATATTAGGGTCAATAATCCATACATAATCCATACAAATTCCATACACTCCAAGTCTAATCCAACGTCAATAATTTAAATCCATACATAATACATGAATAACCAAATTAATTTGTTCAAACCACTATATATACAGATAGAGGTATAAAAACAATGCCCTCCCATAATTGTCAAAAAATTATATATCCACATTTGTATGTCCAAAATCATCTGCAAAAAAAAAAAAAAAAAAAAAAAAAAAAAAAGAAAAAAAAAAAGAAAGAAAAATCATTATTTTGGTGCCTACAAAATGTTAAGAAGGCTTAAAAGCTTTCACTGTTAATGACATAGATATTCTTACATATAACACTTCTATGTTGAGATATCAATTCCACAAATTAACTCTACATTTTAGTTAAAATAAGGAGAGAGAAATAATTTATAAAATTAAATGTCTCAGAGAAACAATAGAAAAATAATGATATTCACACAACACTTTTAGAAAAGGGCCACCACGTATGTGACCACACTCAAATGTCTACCAACTTCCTTTATTAAATAATCAAATATAGGATATATTATGGCAGAATGATCTATAATCACCGAGAGCTTCAAATTCTTACCATAATCAGCTCAAAAAAAAAAAAATTCTTACCATAACACAACACAATAATCTGCTACCCTCTCAATCAAGAAAGCAAAAGGATTTAATTACTTATGACAAATAGATTTTACGTGGAGCCTTCTATAAACATATCCATTACCTTCCCACTTCTCAACTTCAAACACTTAAAGAAAACCAAGCTCAACAACCGCTTTAGTTCGCTCACATGGGAAGGATGATATACTGGAATTGGTAATTCTATATACCCAAAGTGACCTGAAAGGTAAAAAAATGAACAAAACTTTAGCAATACTTCAATGTGTCCAGCGGTCATGACCATTCAAACTTCTCAGTGTAATCAGAAAATAAAAAGGATTAAAACATGAAAAATACCTTCGCATGTCCCGGGTTCCGCAGCACCACATGATTCACATTTTCCAGATTCAAGCGGCAAACCAAGGAACTGATTTGAATGCTGACTAGCATGGCTTATAGGGAAATCACTATTGGATGATGTGCACTAAAAAATAAATAAATAAAAGGAATCATACCAACTTATTCAACCAGAATGGTCACAAGATCCAAAGTTGCACTTAATCAAATGCCAGTTGTAGGACAATTTGTTCGGAAGGAGGTTTACATCCATCACAAGATCTAAAATAAGTCTGGAACAATATTAGGACTCAAATCTTCTAAGGCCCAGTTTTTTTTTTTAAGAATTTTTAAAACTATAAATGAAAAAACACATCTGAGAATTGTTTTAGTTTCCAAAAAAAAGACAACAATTTTCAATTTCAAAATCTGAAGAAAAAATATTATTTTCAAAACAAATTTTCATTCCCTATCCCCTGCGTCATCCCTCGGACCACTACCTCCTCCCTCCACTCATTGAACATGTTTTCTTAATCTCGTTTTATATTTTTAAAAACACATGTATGATGTACCAAATATTGTTTTTTATTTTGTTTTATGCAAAAACAAAGACAAAAGAACAAAAACATGGATAGACAGAAAACAGGGCATTACCAAGCCCCACCCTAACAACATGAGTTTCAAAAACAGGATAAGATAGGAATTCTTTATTCAAACTGAAAAGATAAGAAAAGAAAAGAAAAGAAGCAAAAAAAAAGTTTCAAAATCCCTAGTGATAATCAAACTTGATTCCAGTTATTTTCCTGAACAAATAACGCCAAAAAAGAGATTATGCTTACAATTTCCTGACAAGTAGCCAAACCAAAATTGATTCCAGTTATTTTCCCACCCCAAACTGTTGATGAGGGACTTTCTTCCATCTCTTTTACAGCATGCCTATCATAAACAAAAACTCAAATCGAATGCCTGCCACAAATAAGAAACAACAAAACTACATGAAATTGGGGGAAAATTTAACAAAAAAGGGGGTTCGAACTGGTTTGCTTAAAATGAAGTTTTCACTTGAAATTAACAAATCAAGAAAAAACAGTTACAAATACAGAAGAAATTCATCTGTAAATCTGCGTAATTCTGTTTCATATAATAACATAAGCACAACAACAAATCTCATTACTTTTCAAGCCTCAACTTGTTCAGAGCAAGTCAAAAGGGTATTCAAGAAGGTAGTATTACCTGTTTGGGTTCTCCATTTTTGCCACCAATGGTCGTGGAAATAATGTGACCAGTGACCAACTCACCTGCTGTGTCCTATCTCCATGAATAGTAGTGGCATGAAACCATGAATAGAGATTGCTGCAAAATTTAATGACATTCAAAATTCAATCAAGCAATGCAAGCCAACTGGAACCAAACATATAATGTATCTGACTAGAAAATTAACAGTAAGCATTAATAGTCAGGATGAGACTATGCATCAGTAAGTTTTTTTTCTATTAAAAAATAAAAATCCTTTTCCTCCTTGATTAGTTCACTAGTATTATAATACATAATAACACTCCTTGTACAGATCAAAACATGGACTCCATTCCACAGGTAAATCCAAATTGAATGATACATAAAGCACTTCTCAATGATTAATTCAACAATTATGTTGATAGAATATATATAAAACCATCTAAATAATAGAAAACCTATGACAACCTTACAGAAAATAAACCTACTTTGCTGTCCACATCTCTATGGTTATCAATCATTTCATCCTCTATTATTAATAAATCATCCAACACAGTTGTGTTTAGATTAGACCCTATTTCAAGCACAGTTGTGTTTAGATTATTAGGATGAGTTTAAAATGTACTCTTAAACAGTTTGTTGTATGCATATATTAATATGTTATTAGACTTTCTTACTAAATGTTTATGTCAACATATAATATTTAAAAGAGTAAATTACACTTTCTCCTTCTTAAGTTTAAGTATTTTGTCTTGCTTAATCTTTCTAATTTTCTCACTTTACAGCAACAACTAACATCTATCCGATCCGAGTTTGGATAGAAAACACATTAATACAGTTATTACATAACATAGGTTTAACTAACATAGGTTTTTGCATAGAGAAAAAAGAAAAAGAAAAAAACAGTTCCTAGTAGCCTCATTGGGAGCTTAGCTGGTTTCTTGTTCTTCATCATCTAGGAATTGAAAGAAAAATGAGCATATTCTCAATGGTAGTGTAAAGAAAGAACAGAGGAAAGCTTAGCACCTAATTGCATACCAAACACAATAATGAAATGAAGATGTGAACTTGTTCATCTCCTCCAGCCTTCTCTTCATTTTTGACCTTTATCTCCTTCATCTCTTGTGGCCAAAAGTGTAATGAAATGAAGGTCGAATTTGCTGACTAAAAGTACAGAACTTGTTCATCTTCAAAAAAATCCTATGCATCACAAAAATTCAGCAGATTACTATGCATCACAAACCAATTTTCAAACAGAGCATTAGTATCAATAGATTGCTCCAATAGATTACTATCAAGCAGATTAAAATTGCCAGCAAAAAATTGCTCAACCATCTGCATCAATCTTGCCAGCAGAAAATTGCTCCAGCAGATTACTATCGAGGACATTAGTATCAATAGAAACAATTAACAAAAATTCACAAAACTACACAATTAAAATTGCTCCAGCAGATCATTCCTATGTATCACAAATAAATTGTCAAACAGTTGGTGAGCGAACTAGAGATGCTTTGGGGTCCATATATACTTAAACAATTCATTTCTACATGTCACAGACCAAATGTCGAACAGTTGGTGAGCAAAAAAAATGTAGATGTGAACAAAAAACAACTTGAAGAAATCTGGCCTGTCAAGATTGAAAGAAATAGAGAAAGGGAGATAGAGACACAGAGACACAGCTCGAGCCACATATATTCTATTCCTATTTATAATCATTTCAGTAAACCAAACACTGTTTTACCTGCATTTCAGTAAACCAGATAGAGACCAAACACTGCTACCAATGTGTCACATTTTAGTCTTTCCACACTCTTAGCTACTCATGCATATATTCTTATAAGTAATTTATTTACAAAGTTCAATAATATATATATATATATATTAGTGAGGCCAACCTGTGTAAACAACATTATCATATAAATTAGGGCAAACTGTGAAAACAACATTGTCATATAAATTGATCGGGGTTTAATTGACCCAAGTTCTTATATTTTGTTTTTGAGAAATTAAGAATTTAAGTTGTACCACAGAGACACAGCTCGATCGAAAGAGAGCAAGAGAGTGAGAGCGAGCGCGCAGAGAGAGAGAGAGAAAACCTGTGCTCTGCAGCAATGGCGATGGCGATCTGCAGAGGTGGCGGTGGCGGTGGCGATCTGCGGCAGTGGCCGTTGCCATCTGAGGCGGTGGCGGTTGTCACAACCCCAAACCACCCCTAGTAGTTTGGTGTCGTGACGGCCAGTAATCCGAGATTACCGAAGGCTATCTTTCAAAAATTCACACACAATCAGAGTATAAACATATGGGGCTCACAAGTGCAGAAGCAATAATTTAAAATACAAGTGATCCATAAGAGCAGTGCATAAGTCAAATGGAATGGCATACATCTTTACACAGCTTTACAACTTGGATACAATTAAAGTAAGGTCCAAAATACATATTACATTTTAACAAAGGGCTTCACAGCCGACATAAACAAGATGCACGAACTACAGGTCAAGGAACATAGTCTGCCAGGTTGCCGACATCCATACATAAAAAACACACATCTTGATCAAAAGGCTTCTCAAGCCGACGTGTACGAAATACAAATACTACAAGTTGAGAAGCATGATTTTCAAGACTACCGACATAATTACAAGTCAAGTCGGCATAATCAAAAATCCAAAACAAGCTCCAGAATTCACATCTAGGCGTCATCGCCTTCTTGCTCATCACCTACATATATATAGAGAGGGTGAGCTTGGATACTCAGTGAATGGTATAAATAATAAAGGGTTTGCATGAATAATAGCTGGAGTCCGTTCAAAACAATACATGTCAAAACTCTATATAATAAGGGATGAACCTCGTCCATCTAACAAATCTTCAAAGCTCCAAGGGATGCTTACTAGCATCAACATATTACAAATGATAACATTCCGGAAAACAAATCCACGCGGCGAACCGTCAGTGGCAAAGCAAGACAAAGCAAGGGAGATATCTCAAACAAGGGTGCTACAAAAGTTTAGAGTCCTCTAGCACAAGGGACCTATGTTACAAAGGCCCGTAGCCATTTAACATGAGAGTACTGCGAAAGTTTAGAGTCCTCCAGTACAAGGGACTTTCAGACAAGATGTGCTACGAAAGTTTAGAGTCCTCCAGCGCAAGGGACTTTCAAGACAAGATGTGCAGTTGCATTATAGTCCCCTGGCACTAAGGACTTTCTGAGAAGGTCATCAAAACAAGATAATGCTTGATACACAAAATAGGGACAATTATTCATGCTTAGCAAATACTTTCAAAACAAAGCAAAGCAAAGTCTTTATCAAAACATATAACATAGCTTTATTAAAAATACCACTCACGTAGTTCTGCAAACGTCAGGGTCAAGGCAAGTCCAAGTCCTACAAACACATGGCAAAGTCTATTGAATGCACTACTGAAAACAAGTCTAGCATACATGCAAATGACCTCGGCATTCTTCAAAAACTAAGTCAAATCCAATCAAAACACAGTTTCTTATCTTTGGAAAAACAAGTTGGGCAACTACCAGGTCTAGGCCGAGGTCCCACACCTCCTTGCCGAGGTGTGGTCTCGATGGCCACATTCAAAAGCGAAGTCGGGAAAATCTGGGTTTCCCTCTTGATAAACATGAAAAACACGAAGAACATGAACATGAGAAAGATGAATGCAAAGATCAAAACTTGCTATTTCGAAAGATGAGATTTCATGCTATGAATTCAAAAACATGGACCTGGGTACCCATACTCAAGGATCTTATCAAAACAAACACAAAAACATGAGCCTTAATGCAAACTTTCGGATCAAACGAGGCTTTTCTTCAAAGACACATGAAAACCATTTTCTCTTTCTAAAACCAACTTTAAATCGATGTATGGCGTGCAAAACAGGTTTGATCATGCAATGCAGCTAGATGATCAATAAGAACAACAAGAGTAGGTTAAGATTCTAACCTCAAAACTCGAATCTAACGGTTCAAGCTCCAACGATCAAGCTTGGAAGTTCACTCTCTCTTGCTCAAACTTCTCCTCCTTCTTCCTAGAGTTTCTCTCTCTAAAAGCAAGATTTGATACAAAATGATATGTTTCTCCCGACAGTCACTGACTTAATCCCTCTGCTGGGACACGTGGCATCGGCTGATTGGCTCTACTAAAAAAGGTGACTGACTTGACAAGACAAGACCAAGGCAAGGTGTATTCAACAAGCTAGGCGGCAAGAGCACTTTGGCAAGTAACAACATCGGCTAACAACAAGACTCCAGCATGTAAGTGGCAAGGACATCGGCTTGGAAGGACAACACTTGACTAAGCTGTGCCACACCTTGGCCTAGATGTGCCACACCTCGGTCTAGGTCATACCATTCCAGGAACAAAATCACTAAGGCAAGAATCAAGGATCTAGAATGCCTAGATATTAACATCTCGGCCTAGATGATGCACATCTCGGCCTAAGCGACGTGCACTTCGGCCTAGATGGTGACATCTCGGCCAATATGCCAGGGTGGAGATGGAGATCAACCGAAGGGGTTCCAAGATAGTTCTAAGTGTGGAAAGGTTCCAAGGTGTCTAGGCTCAAGATAACCTCGGCAACACACCAGGCAAGAACAAAGCATGCAAGCAACATTCGAGCAAAACAAGACAAGATTTGCAAATGCACATATCAAAACAAGATCATACATAAATGTATGCAAGTATGACTAAGTTAAAATGAGGGTTGTTACAGCGGTGGTCTGTGGTCATGTGAAGTGGGGTGAGGTTTCGTGTGGTGAAGGAGAATAAACAGAGAACATGAGAGAATGCTATATATATTTAAATATATTACACCATTAGCGACTAAAACTTTTTAGTCGCCAATTAATTTTTCAAATCCCTCTAAAATTTAAAATAGCTCCCTCCAAATATTTTAACTTTTGGCGACTAAAATATTAGTCGCCAAAGATAAAAATTAATTTTTTAATATTACATTTGCTGACTAAAGGTTTTAGTAGCCAAATCTATACCTACGGCGACTAAATTTATTTTTCATCGCTGAAAATCAACTTTAAGATAAAAATTAATTTTTTATTTTACATTTGCCGACTAAAGGTTTTAGTAGCCAAATCTATACCTACGGCGACTAAATTTACTTTTTGTCGCTGAAAATCAACTTTTGGCGACTAAACTATTAGTCGCCAAAGCTAAAAATTAATTTTTTATTTTACATTGGCCGACTAAAGGTTTTAGTAGCCAAGTCTATACCTACGGCGACTAAATTTACTTTTCGTCACCAATTTCTGGCATTTTTGCCGACTAAATTTTTTTTAGTCACAAATTGTAATATTTTTAGCTACTAAATTTTTTTTTAGTCGCAAATTGTAATATTTTTAGCTACTAAATTTTTTTTAGTAGCCAATAATCAACATTCCCCTACGAAAAAAAATTAGTAGCTAAGAAGATGACTTTTGCCGACTAAAATTAATTTTGGTAGCCAATTCCCACACTTTTGGCGACTAAATTTGTTTTGGTAGCCAAAAGTGGTCGCCAAAAATGTGTTTTCTTGTAGTGTTGGTTGAACAATCATTTTTGTTACTATTGAACAATTGAAATAGTCAATTTTTACCTTTTTCAATTTTGTGTTGTGTTTTTACGTTGCATTGTAACTCCACCAGAGTTGCTTAACAACTCCGCCGGTCACAAGTTCGTTTAAAGGAGGAGGGTTGTGTGTTAGGTAGCTGACAACTAACACGTAAAAAAACCCGCTCAATCCCTTATGAAACTGCATTCTATTTTGAATCGATTAAATGCTAGGCCGTTCCTCTTAAGTGACGCGTTGCACCTGTCTCTAGGTGTTTCAAAAAGTGAGTAAGGGGCGTCGCATTGACACTTGGGCGCGGTGAAAAATGGGCAAAGGTTTTCATATTTTTTTAGACGAGCACCGATAAAGAAGCTAATCCAAGGCTATAAGTTTAGGGTAGCCACATGGAATGTAAGAACTTAACTGGTAAAACTATAGAATTCGTAGATGTCATGATTAGGAGGAAAGTTAGTATAGCTTGTGTATAAGAAACTAAGTGGATAGGTGAGAAAGTTAGGGAAATAGAGGATACCGATTTTAAATTATATTATAATGGTGAGGATAAACACAGGAATGGGGTAGGAATAATAGTTGCCAAAGGTCTTGTAGAAATCTAGTTGTGGTCATTAGGAAAGGTGATAGGATTATATTAGTTAAACTAGTTATTGGAGAGAATATAGTGAACGCTATTAATGCATATGCCCTTCAAGTAGGGTTAGATGATCAGACTAAGGGAGATTTTTGAAACCTAATGGATGAGGTATTACAGGAGATACCCATAGAAGAGAACTTAGTTATAGGTGGAGATTTCAATGGCAATGTAGGAATAGATAAACTAGGTTTTGAGAGGGTGCATGGTGGGTATGGTTTTGGTGATAGAAATGAGACTAGAGAGAGTATTTTAGATTTTGCGTTGGCTTCTGACCTGGTGGTGGCCAATACTATGTATAAGAAGAGAGAAGATTATTTGATAACCTTTAAGAGTGGGTCAATTAGGAGCCAAATATATTACTTTCTAGTAAGAAAAGTAAATCTTCTAAAATGCAACGACTACATGTTGATTCCTGGAGAGAGCTTGATGTCTCAACATAGGATTTTAGTACTAGATTTATACTTTAAAGGGCAATACTAAGCTAAGAAGGATGGTAGGCGTCACATGACGAGATGGTGGGACCCAAGATAAACTAGAAATATTTAAAAATAGAACAGATAAAGAAGGTACTTGGGGCTTGGAAGAGATTCTAACACTGTATGGAATTTAATGGTCAATTGTATGAAGAGAATCTCAAGGGAAGTCTTTGAAGAGTCGAAAGGAAATGGACCTAACTCTAAGGAAACTTGGTGGTGGATGGAGGAGGTTCAAGCGGTAGTAAAGACGAAAAAAGAGTGCTTTAAAATGTGGTAGAAGAATAGGAAAACCTTAAGAGTTACAAATTGGCCAATAAGGAGGTAAAAAAAAAGTAGTGAGCGAGACTAAGTTAAAAGCCTATGATGACATATATACTAGACTAGATAGTAGGAAAGAGAGAGAAAAGAGAATACACAAACTTACTAAGATAAGAAAGAGGAAAATAAGATATTTTAATTAGGTTAAGTATATCAAAAGTGAGGACTTTATGATGTTGGTGAATGATGAAGAGATTAAGGATAGCTGAAAGAACTATTTTGAGAAGTGTTAAATGAGGAACATGGAGGAAGATCAAAAGAGGAGGAAATAGCTGGCAATAAGAAAAACCAAGATTATAGGTTTTATCATAGGATTAAGAACTTTGAACTGCAGATTGCGCTTTAGAAGATGAAATCGAATAATGCTTTAGGACTCAATGATATCCTTATTGAAGCTTGGAAATGTTTGGGTAAGAAAGGGGTTGCTTAGTTGACTAGGTTATTTAGTAAGATTTTGTTGACCAAGAAAATACCAAAGAAGTGGAAGAAGTGTATTTTTGGCCAATCTATAAGAGTAAAGGAGATGTCCAGAATTGTAATAACTATAGAGGAATCAAGTTGATGTGTTATATAATGAAACTGTGGAAGAGAGTAATGAAATTGTGGAAGAGAGTAATGGAACGTTGATTGCGAGATATAACAGAGGTGCCAGAGAATCAATTTGGATTTATACCTGATAGGTTAACAATGTAAGTGATCTATCTTTTGAGGAGAGTAATAGAAAAGTATAGAGAAAAGAAATGAGACATTCATATGGTTTTTATTAATCTTGAGAAAGTATATGATAGAGTGCCTTGCGATATAATCTGGTGAGTGTTAGAGAAGAAATGGGTGAAAAGGTTACATTGATGTGATTAGGGAAATATATGAAGGTGTGGTGACTACTATTAGATCACCTGCTGGAGAGACAAGTGAATTTTTAATTACTGCAGGGTTACACCAATGATCAATCTTAAGTCCTTATCTGTTTGCTTTAGTTATGAATGAGTTAATGAGAAATATTCAGGATAATGTGCCATGGTGCATGCTTTTTGAAGATGATATTGTATTAGTGGATGAAACTAGAGGAGTTAATACTAAGTTGGAGACTTGGAGAGAAGTACTTGAACGTAAAGAATTTAGGATAAGCAGAATTACGACAGAGTACATGGAGTGCAATTTTAGTAGCAGTAACATTAAAAGCAGAGGAGAAGTGAAGATTGAGAATCAAAAACTACGTGAGAGTAAACATTGTTATTATTTAGGATTGATTATCATAACTGTTGGGGAGATTAGAGCAGACGTGGTCCATAGAATTAAGGTGGGGTGGCGTAAGTGGATGAATGCGTCTAGGGTATTGTGCGATAAATGAGTATCTAGTAGACTAAAAGAAAAGTTATATAGAACAGTTATTAGACAAACGATGTTGTATTGGACAAAATGTTGAGTAACTAAGAAACATCATATAGATAAGATGAGTGTTTTTGAGATAAGGATACTAAGGTGGATATGTGACAAGACTAAAAAAGACAGAGTTAGGAATGAGTATATTCGTGACTGGGTAGGAGTAACACCAATAGAAGAGAATTTGAGAGAGAATAGATTGGTATGGTTTAGTCATATGCAACGAAGACTAACAGAGGTAGTAGTGAATAAATGTGATATAGTAACGGTAGAGGGAAGTGTTAGGGGAAAGGATAGATGTAGATTGTCGTGGGCTAGTGTAGTAAATAGACATATGAATCTCCATAATTTGACTAACCAAATGGCTATGGATAAAGTTGAGTGGAGAAGAAGGATTCATGTAGCTAACCCCATCTGATAGGACTGAAGACTTGGTTTGGTTTTCATGTAGCAGTATAAATGTTCACATTGGTATGAGTTTATTTTTTTTTAAAGACTAGTTGTATGTTAATTGTAAATTATGAACATTCACATCATATTTTGGTATGGATTTTGTTTTTTCGAAAGTTAGTTGTACGTTTGTTGCTTTTGTTAGTATGTTTGTTGGTTGAACAATCATTTTTGTTACCATTAAACAATCAAAATAGTCAATTTTCACTTTTTGTTAAATTTGTTTTATATTTTCATGTTGCAACGTAAATGTTTACATTGGCATGGATTTTTTTTTAAAGGCTAATTGTATGTTAATTGTAAATTGTGAACATTCATATTGTATTGTGGTATGAGTTTTATTTTTTCGAAGGTTAGTTGTTTGTTTGTTATTTATTGTGAATATTCACATTATATTTTAGTATGTGTTTTGTTTTTTTGAAAGTTAGTTCTATGTTTGTTGTTTACTGTAACGCCCCGATATTTACACCACGATACGCTATGAACCCAATATATGAACAATAAGCAAAGGGATACAATTCAACAATTGAAATCTATCACATTCTCATAAATTTCTTGTCAAGCTCAAAATAATAGAATTACAATACACGGTAATATAAAAAAAATATCCATCTTAATTGCCATAAGGGTTTACACCTTTCAAGACTAAGAGTCTTGATTCAAACAAATAAAATTCCTACTCGACAAACAAGTTCAATGGCTGAAGGCAAACACCATCAAAGAAGCTTCGGCGCTCCACATAGAATTCCATTTGCTTTTCGACACTATCATGGTACAACTTCAACACCTGGATTTTTAGGATATCCAGCCCATAAAAAGAGAGTGAGCTTTGACGCTCAGTAGGAAATAAACTTAACAACAAATAAGCATGCTCAAAGTGATTATGTTTATGAAATATCATGCAATCCATACAACTTATCTTTATTAGAAAATCAATTTGTAACATGCTAAATTCGTATTCCAAGTTTTGACCCAATTTGTTAACCATTGAGTTAACCATGAACCGTCATTTTATAATTAATTTCCATGCTACATGTCACAAACACTCCCCACATTTACTGGCCACCAAGCACAGTAGGGCAAGTGGGCACCTCTAACTTTTAGAAAACCTCCACATTTCTTGGCCACCAAGCACGGAGGGGCAATTGGACAACCATTTCATTCTTAAAACGTCTCCACATTTTTTGGCCACCGAGCACGGAGGGGCAATTGGACACCCATCAATCATTGTAACTTTTCCCCCACATTTACCATTCTATAAGCACGGAAGGGCAATTGGGCACCTTTACCAACATACCGATAACATCCCCACATTTTCCGGCCTATAAGCATGGAAGGGCAATTGGGCACCTCAACACACACAACACATTTCAAAATAATACATTTTTAATTAACTGAGCACACTTGACCCCAAAGCCATGAAAATACGATGCAATACAATGCAATTCGTTTGCCAATATCATAGTTTGCCTAAGGTTCAAATCATTACTACCCAAATAATTAACATGAAACATAAACAAGACAATCTCAACAATTTCCATAATCATCTCATATAGCAACATCAATTCCAAATTCTCCATTGTTCCAACATCATGTGAATATGAACTCAAAACGACTCAAATTCCACTTAGAAACGTTACTTAAGTAAGTTATCTCATTTCCATTAAACTCCCAAGCTATGGTTTCAAAATGATTTAGGCCCTGTTTGGTAGAGCTGTGGGAAAGTGCTTATAGCTTATACCTTAACAGCTTATAGCTTATAATTATGAACATAAGCTGATTTCTGACTTATAAATTAAGCTTCTCCTGCCCCACTCAAAGAATAAGTTTCATCAAATTATTAGGATTTACTCATTTCATAGTTTCCATGTATTCCAATACCATATTAATGTCAATTTTAACATAAAACTATCAATCAGTTCAAAATCCCCTTTTTACTCAACATTTCAAACCTAGGGTTTTAAAGAAAATTAGGGGTTTTCCTCTTCTTTTAGTTAAATCCTCAAATCATCAATTACTATTTATGAATATGCTGAAAACATTCAACACCCTTTGAAAATTTGAGTGAAAACCCCATTTGCAAATAAACAACTAGCCATTAATGTTTTCTAACCCATAATCAACTCAAAATCCCAAAATGTCACCAAAATCACTTTGAATCATACATATTTAAGACTAAGAGAACTCCCTACCTCAAGATTGGAAGCAAATAAGCTAGATCAAGAGCATCCTTTCGAAAATTCAAAATCTAATCGGTTGAGAATGTTGATCTTCACTTCTTCTTCATCTTTGATGCAAGATCCATGGTGGATTGTTGGTAAGAATAAATGAAATCAAAGTTTTGGGGGCTAGGTTTTCGGACATGGAGGAGGGGAGAAAAAGAGAGGATGAAAAAGTAAAGTTTTGGGGGCAAAAAGTCACTTTATAATGTCTGTTAGCGACTTGGTCGCTCGAGTGAAGGAACTCGAGCATGGAAAAGAAGCTCTCAGATTCTCTGAAAGACGCACTCTTCGCTCGAGCGAAGAAAGTCTCGCCCGAGCGAGCATGCTTCCAACACGGAAACTCAAAATTGAAACAAGCATAACTCTCTCGTTTGGACTCCGTTTTAGGTGGTTCTTGTGTCCAAATCGAAGCCCCGGAAACAAGATTTCCAATGGTTCTGGCCTCACATCCAAATTCAAAGTATGGAAAGAGAAAAGGGCAAAAGAGTGAAGGCTGGTCAAAAACAAAAATTCAAACTTGGGGCTTTTGATCTAATCTTGCCTACATATCTTGTTAAGGCTTCAATCAAGGTTCCAAACATCACCCAAGGGTCTTCAATTATAATATTTAAAGTTCATTTGCCAACCCATCAATACCAAGAGTCCGACAACCACACAAGTTTACGATCACCAATTTACACCAATCCGATACGTATGCAATCCGATACGTATTAGACTCCGAGCCACTACATTTACTGCGAACATTTACATTCTATTTTGATTTTCATTAAGATTTTTCATTGTGTTATTTTTAAAATTTTCTCATTATAAAAAAGTTAAAAGTTTATAATTTGAGATTTTTTTCTATAGAATAAGGGAAATATTTTCTCCATAAAATGAGTTACTATTGTTATTTTTTATTGTGTATTATTTTCAAAATGAAAACATGTACAAAAAATTAGAAAGGTAATTTAGTCATATTACATTAAACAGGACCTAGTGAAATACTTAAAAATAAGATGAATTAGATGAAATAAAATACATAGAAAGAGACAAAAAATGACCCATATAGTTGATGACAAAAGAACTAAAAATAGAGCAACAATAAATATATTCAATTTCTATCTACTATTATGGTTTTTTTTATATATTTTTTTATGACCTGGTGTTTGGACCAGTTTATTCGCACCTCGACTAATCCTAGGACTCTCGCAAAGTGCTCCCCCTCCACGTAGATCGGACAAATCTCAGGTAGAGCTTGCAGGCATGGCCTTAAGGAGCGAATTGTTCCTAATGAGAGGTAAACTTGAGACTTAGGGAAAACACACTCTTAGGCCTCAAGTTGCACCCACTAGGCCAACCACTTTATCTACTCTTATTGTTTTTTTTTTTTGTATTTTTGGTTTATCTACTATTAATTTTTTTTTTCCCCTTCAACCAATCCACAATAAGTATTAGGGACAATTACAAAAAAAACCCCAATGTTTAAGTCTTGTAGCAAAATAAATATTATATTTTTAATTTTGTCAACTTAAACTCCAATAGTTTAATTTGTTTTTAATCTAAATAATTTGTCTATTTTATTAAGTAAAACTGACCAAAAAGAGAGTATTCTAGTCATTAAATCCAATATAGATATATATAAAATATCTAAAAATACTCTTTTTCATTGAGTTTAATAATTAAAATATCATTTTTTGGAGTCAATTTTACTAATAAAAATCGATAAATTGTTTAAATTAAAAACAAATAAAAAATTTAGAATTTAAATTAATAAAATTAAAATTTTGAGATTTAATTTGTTAAATGGGTTAAACTCTAAGTTTTATTTTTATTTTTATTTTTATTTTTTTATTTTTATTTTTCTAATATTTCTGCCTTCTAGTATAAACGTGGGACTTTTAATTTCGTTTTGCTCGCCCAACCAACATTTGAATTAAATTAAATGCATTTAAATGTGTCAAAAACAAGACTCTTTGACCGACTGGTTATTTCTATCATATATTTTGTCAGAGAATTTAGTTTAGGGGTGTTTTGAGAATAATGGTAAAAAGTTAGTTTTTTAACTTTTTTTAGCAAAAAAAGTCAATTTTTTTTACTCAAAGTAACTCAATTTTTTGCCAAAAAAATCATCAAAAAAGTAAAAAATAAAAAAATCAATTTTTTTACTAACTTCCTAAAACACCACTTATTGATTGTGTAACACATTTTTTGTCTTTTAATTTTTACGGGGGAGGATTTTGACATTGTTTTATAGTGATAATTTACTTCTCTCTTATTATAAAGCTATATGTAATTAATAGTGGTGGTTGAGTTTTTGCTTGGTGGACTTGATTGTATATATTTGACAATGGTTGTTGAGTTTAGGCTTGGTGGACTTTGATGTGGTAAATTTTCTTGAGTTTCTAGTTATGTGGACTAAATATTTGTTATAATTAGAATTACTCACTTATTAATTGATTAAAAAAAAAACTTACTGTAGCTAAATTAGAGGCAAATTGAATTGAGCTTTTAATTTTGTTACTTTAAATTTTAATATTTTAATTTATTTTTAATTTAAATTATTTATCTATTATATTTAAGTAAAATTGATAAAAAAAAAAGAATTTTAATTATTATACTCAATGTAGATATATATAAAATATTTAAAATGTTATTTTTATTGAATTTAATAATTAATATATATATATAGATATAATTTTATTAATTTTACTTAAAGACATTTGGGCTATAAATCCATTTTTGGATTTTCTTTGGCAAAGATTCTGGCCTTGTTTGGTTTAATTCTCAAAACATAATTTTTGAATTTTTTTTTTCAAAATCACTCTCTCTCCTGCACATTAATCAATTATTTTTTCTCTCTCCTCTCTCATTTTCAATCACTTTTTCTCTCACACACATCTACTCAATTACAACAAAATATCAAATCATCTCAAACTCTCATACTCCTAAACTATTTCTAAAATATAAAACCAAACAGACCAAATTTTTTTTCTAATTTCTTTCTCTAAGATTTTTTTAAAAATTTATTTTCCAAAATCAAACCAAACACACCCTCAGGCTTTTAAACACTTTATCCAGAGGATAAACTGCCAAGTTTGGGAAGACTAAATAAGTGTACTTTTTGACTTTTTATGAAATATGAGTTGGGTTTGGGTTTGGGAAGACTAAATAAGTGTACTTTTTGACTTTTTATGAAATATGAGTTGGGTTTGGGTTGGGTTTGAAGTGATGTGTTAGAGAAGTGATGTGACTTAAATAAGATGACGTGATTTAAATAGGATAGTGACTTTTTGATTTTTTAGATTTTTTAAAAGTTGCCAAACTTGGGGGCATTTCCCTAAATAAGCTAAAATAGTAAATCAATTCCCAAACTAAGCCTAGTTTTCAAAGAATTCCCATAATGAGCTAACTCGCGGTTCACAATCGCGATTTCAACATTTTTCCGCCTACCCCGCGTGAAAGTGGGCAAAACTTAAATTCGTGGTTACAAAAAGCGCTTTCGATTAACAAATCGCGGTTACAAAACGCGATTTTAATTAATTTTTTTTGCTTTTGAACTCGCTGTTACAAACCGCGATTTTATCCAAAAACATTCTTAATTTTTTTTGCTTTTGAACTCGCTGTTTGTAACCACGAGTTTAACAAAAATCATTTTTCTTATGAACTCGCTGTTCCAAACGACGTTTTATGAAAAGCAAAAAAAATCATATTCCAAACGACGCTGTGAACTCGCTCTTTGTAACCACGAGTTTAACAAAAATCATTTTTCTCCTGAACTCGCTGTTCCAAACGACGTTTTATGAACACAATTAACCACCCTCTTTCAAACCACGCTTTTTTGCCAAATTTTTTTTCTCCTATAATTGTTGTTATGAACCACGCTTTTAGCGTATTTTTTTTTTTTTAGTTTCAATTTAACTGAACTGTAAAGAAGAAATTTTTTTTTTGTTTCTGTTGTCATTGTTTTGGTGATAATGTATTTCAGAATAATTTTTTGGGTTAAAATTGTTTTACTAAAACCGTTCTCATGTTAATTTTTTTTTTCTTTTCTCTTGTCTTTATTTTGGGTTAGAATGTGTAATTCAGCATTTTTTTTTTGTTTGACTAAAGTAAATTTATTTTATTTTTTCTTGTGTTTGTTTTGGGTTAGAAGGTAATAATGTAATTCATAAATTTTTTGAGCTTTAGTAAAGCCGTTTTGATGTAAATTTTTTTTTTATTTTATTTTTTCTTTGTTTTGGGTTAGAAGGTGTTATTCAGTAATTTGTTTGGACTTTAATAAAGCCGTTTTCATTTAAATATATATATTTTTTCTTTTGTCTTTGTTTTGGGTTAGAAGGTGATAATGTAATTCATAAATTTCTTTTCGCTTTACTAAAGCCATTTTCGTATAAATTTTTTTATTTTTTATTTTTTTTCTCTTATCTTTGTTTTGGGTTAGAATGTGTTATTCAGAAATTTGTTTTGGCTTTACTAAAGCCGTTTTCATGTAAATAATATACATATATTTTTTTTTTCTGTTGTTTTTGTTTTGGGTTAGAAGGTGATAATGTAATTCATAAATTTCTTTTCGCTTTACTAAAGCCGTTTTCATGTACATTTTTTTATTTTTTATTTTTTTCTCTTGTCTTTGTTTTGGGTTAAAATGTGTTATTCAGAAATTTTTTTTTGGCTTTACTAAAGCCGTTTTCATTTAAATCATTTTTTTTTCTGTTGTCTTTGTTTTAGGTTAGAAAGTGATAATTTAATTCATAAAACCTTGAGGAAAAAACACATAAGTCTCCCACAAAAATACATAAGTAGTACAGACATAAGTCTCGGACAACAATACATTGTGGACACCATGAACTGAACACACAATACATAGATAAACATAACAGTTAGACAGACAAATATTAGCCAGACAATCTGACAAACTCATTACGGAAACACATACTCTAACACAGACATTACATATTAATGCATGACCTAATATTGGCGAAGTGTAGACATTAACACCTAATTCGCGCTTAAATCGGTAGGTGGCTCAGAGTCCGAACAATCCGAAAGCTCAGCGTCAGAGACAAGCTGAGGATCCTCCATGATACCCTTGATAGCCGCATCATTTGGTTCTGTTTTGTTCTTCTGGGCATCCTTCTTAACTATGTATAGCTGCATATCGCGGGCTAACCTACGGCCCATTTGAGAAATCTCACGTTATAGTCTTTCACATAGTCGATCAACATTATCAGGATCTTCCTTTTGGATCTCAACAGAGCGTGCTTTTGGCACCTTCAGTCGATTTTCCCGACATAATCTTTCCATTTGCACTCGCTCTATAAATAGTGCGGGCCACTTCAGAAGTCTAGCGTTTGCTAAACCATATCCTGTTTGATTATCTGATGGATCCTCCACCAAACCACATGGATCTTGATAGTACTTGGGCATGACAAAATGTCGCTTCCTAAACCTATCATGATAAGCACAAGAGGCATCTAACAAAGGAAATAGTGTTTCATCTTCAGCATCGCCACTTCGTCTTCCCCCTCCTCGTCGTGAACTGTCACCCCTTTGCAAGTTCCTACCACCCCTGCGATTCTCACTCCCTCCCATGAACCATGTAGCCATGCTAATTTTTTGAAACAAATGAATGATAATTTCGTAGGGCGAAATGAGTTGTAAGGTTGTGTCTTCACCTTTAGTCGTTTATATAGTTGGTTATGAACAGCTTTAGAAAGATGGCCCTGCATGACAATCCCACATATACGAACAAGGTATGAGTTGTCAGTAGAATGAAAAAACAGAGAAAAGGAAATATTGTGTACCAAGTCACGTGACTTGACAATCCATCTGCATATACCGACAAAGTAAGGCATGCTCACTGTAAGGTAAATCAGTGAATTCACTGTTGCCATGTGACTTTCTGAATTGAGAATCGCACATATATTAATAAGAAATAAGTTGTCATTGTAATAAAAAAATCGAGCAAAAAATCGAGAAAACCGAAGTCTGTGCACCAAGTCACATGACTTGACAATCCGTCTGCATATACTGACAAAATAAGGGCATGCTCCTTGTAAGGTAAATCAGTGAATTCACTGTTGCCATGTGACTTTCTGAATTGAGAATCCCACATATATCAAATTGGTGTTGAGGTAAATCTGTTTGTGTATAATTAATTGTAAATAGTGATTTTGACAAGCAAATCAAGTAAAATCAATTGGGTTTTAAATTCCTTACTAGAGTCATCATTTTGACTGGACTTCCAGGAATTGGAAGCCGACTCTTTCTTCTTTCCCGATGGAGATTGAAATTCTTTACATACAGGATCCCTATTTCACGAGCCCCAGTTAAGAGAAGCTTTTCACCGAGCTACCTGTTCTGTTTTATGTGTTGTTCAAGGCGGTTGTTCGTTTGTATGAACTTTATTTAGTTCCCCAATTGGACCAACCACTTGGCTTTGAGCTTGTTTGTCCAGCCCCCAAGTTTAGTTATCTGTCAACCCCCCGTTCCTTACTAGAGTCATCATTTTGACTGGACTTCCATGAATTGGAAGGTGACTCTTTCTTCTTTCCCGATGGAGATTGAAATTCTTTCCCGACTCTTTCTGTTTTATGTGTTTTAAGTATTCACATAATTCAACATACATTAATCCATTTGTTAATCCAGAACATTCATTAACTCATTGCAATTCAATAAAGAAAGTCATGAACTAATAAATGTGCAGTTATAAATGTAGTTATTTCATAAATTTCAGGTTCATAAAACAAATACTTGAAATACATCCGTACGTTAGATGAACAACAACATTGTCTTACACTCCAGTAACGAAGATATGAGACAACATACAAATATATATGAAAGATAAAGGTGTTTGATTTCTCATTCCTCATCTGACATGTAGTAGTCAGAGAGATATTTGTCATTGTTTAAGACATTATTTCGCTCAATCACTGTCAAATCTCAGTTGCTTGCTTCTACCATTTCGGTGGCTAGCTGAAGCATGAAATGTCGACATCTCCGCATCAACATTCTGTTGTTCTCCTTCTTAATTCTGCTAACTGCTTTTTCATAGTCACTAACATTTCGTCTAGCCATCGTCAATGAACGACGATGAGGTACCGGTGCCCCAAAGTTACGTAGATCATTAAACAATCCTTCTTGCTCCGTTACCCTGAACGCCCATTCAGCTCGGATACCAGCATAATAATCCTTCGGACTCGAGTACTTTTCGCTCTTGTAGTCATAAGTAAATGGAGGTAGCAGCCACACTTTCGGATTTCTTTGCTGGCGTGAACTTCCTACACCTCTTGAAGACATTGTTCATAAAATAAACAAACAAATAATAATAGTAATTGTAGATATATTACTATTATTATGGCTTGAACAAACATCATACTGGGGGTGTCGCTATTTATAGACATCATACTGAGGGTTAACTAGAGATGATCTAGTGACGATAATGCATGCTGGGGCACTATGGAAGAAGTGATACCCGTGATAATATTTTTTAGCTTTTCATTTCATGCAATCTTGAGTACTCGTGACTTTGTGTACCTGTGATGTAGTCACGGACGTGGTTGTCAGATAAAATCATAATTGTAAGCCAGAGGATGACAATGCAATCCCTTCATATTGGAGCAATGAGTTGTCAAATAAAACAACATGCAGTGAGTTGTCATGCGTATGCCAACTGACATGCTTACTTTTTTAATACAGTAAGTAGTCACTTCAAATTGACGATTTCAGTACAAATTGGTGTTTTCAAAAAATTATAAATGAAATTAAATACTTAAATTTTCTTTGTTTTAAAGTAATATTCTTCATAAACAGTCTACATTTTATCTTATTTTCACTTAATGAACTTCACAGTCATCCCATTTTCTTCTCTTTGCATTTTTTTGCTTCTTTTTATATTCGGTAAATTACACTTTACTCCTTCAGTCCATCACATAATTGTTTATCAACATTATTGCCGTGTGGTCATATTGATGTGACTTAGATGAATTCCAAAATGTGATAAAAAAAATAAAGCATTTATTCGCGCTGTAGAAAGTCACATGCATCACGTAATGTGAGGAAAAAAGTGACAAAGTATATAAGCATGGCAAAGTCAGAAAGTCACATGCATTACTGCATCACTGCACAAAATCACATGCATCACTGCATCGCTGCACAAAGTCAGATGCATCACTGCATCGCTGCATAAAGTCACATAGCATCTGAGGAAAAAACAAAGCATCCAAATTATTATGTATGTTCAAGTAATTGCTGAGCATCACTGACAAATGTTGGATGTACCACTGCGCCGAGCTACAATTTATTATCATACCATACCTACTATGCCATTGTGAATTATGCAATCTATTAAAATTTTGTAGGGGTGTCATAACAAAATAACAATAAATTAATAAATATGTCAATACACCTAAAAAGTAAAACAAATTTTTGAATAAATATTTCAAAAAATTTCAGGCAGAGAAAATTGACTAATTCTGACGTTTAATCCGTTGATCAGCTTGGTTTTTATTTTATTATTATTTTTTTTTGTTTTTACTTTTTGTTTTGGAATAACAATAAATTATGCAATTCATAAAAGTCAAAGTGACAACTCCTATCAAGTTGATGCATAGTTGTTCAGGTCATAAAAGTTGACATGACAACTCTGATGCATAGTTGTTTACAATAATTTCATACATACAACTACCATGTGTATATATGGTATAAATATCGCATCATACCACAACAAAAGTTTTATAACTATTTCGTGTGATATCATCATGAGATATACGGTGGTTGATCTATATTCAGCAATGGGTCGCTATTGGGTTGCAGATGGAGATGAATTTGAATACCCAATAAATCAAAATTTGCGTTACTCACGTGCCACCATCAATACCATGAGAGCTGAGTGGGAATTTCGCAAAACTTGAGCAAACGTTCTCGTTGAGCTATGTCGTGAAGTTAATCTTAAATTTCCTCGCCGGTTAGCCATGCGTATGCCAACTGACACTCCACAGTTGTTGCAAAGGGCATTGCATCGTATCCGCGATGAGGCTAATCGCATGACCCAACGTTTGCAAAGGTCCGGACTAATGAAGACCGCAAATGAGCGTGCCGAAGATGGGTTAATGGATGATGCACACCTGTACTACGCCTGGAGCATGAATGTTATGTATGAATCTGATATTGAGATGTCAGATGATGATGATAATGAATGAAATTGTTTGGATGAACGCCCAGGGCATTTCTGTAATGTATGCAATTTGTAATGCTTATCCACGACTTATCAATGAAGGGAGATATTTCAATTGTTTTCGCATATTTCTTGTAATTTTTCCTTTACTTTCTCTCTGTATTGTTATTTTGAAAAACGCTACTTGAACTACACTTTCATGTTTTTATGCATTATTGATGTGGAATATAATAATGATACTTAATGAAGTACATGTTCATATAACAAATAGTTGAAATACACGTTTAAGCTAGATGAACAAAAATATATATGTCTACATTTTGTTTGGTTATCATTGGTTTGTACCTGAAAAGAAGACAGTGAATGCAATCATTCAGAAAAGTGAAAGAAAAGGGAAAACAAAATTATGTGTTTGTTTAGATATTTATTTTGTTTCCTTTTTATTCATATTTCTCCCCACAACTATCCATTATGCAATGTTTACATTTTTTTTCCAGATTTTTTTTGTATAAATTTTAACTAACCAGTAGCAACACAAGTGGTCCTCCAATCTCGTTCAATAATAAAATCCTATCAATTCTTATCCTTTTTTTCCTGTTTTCGTTGTCATTTTTATGGAAATCATCAAAACAAGTAAGAATAAAAAATTGTAAAATTATATTTTTCGAATAAATAAGTATGACACATTTACATCATCTGTACAAGTTTGATATACAAAAACTATAACAAAAACTATAGATAAAATTAACTATACACTCCACATCACACCCGCTAATGCCCTAACCTGCCCCCAGTCCCACAACCCCGACCGTGGACCTCCCTCTTCGGTCTCCTGCGGTAGACTCTCTGGATATCTGGCTCCCCCAATCGTAAATGCGTATCCTGTGGAGCCTGTGACTGTGACCCCCCCTCAACTGCGTATGCTGCCCCTGATCCTGTCTGTGGCGGAAGATCGGATACTGCTGTGAGCTGTGAAACTCCATCATCTGGTGCAGTTGTATCACGATCTGTAGCTGCGGCTCGACCTCTGCCTCTGCCTGCACCCCGACCTCTACCGCGACGTCCGCTACGGCCAAAACCTCGGCCTCTCCCGCGCGCTCTGGGGGGGGATCAATAAGGCCCTCAGCGTCAACGTGGGAGATGTCAGTGAGAACTGCATCCTGTGTACTCATGGTCGCGGTCGAACTGTCTGGTGGTGGTAACTGGGTGGGTGGGGTAACAACGTCATGCATGTATCGGGGCGGTGTCCAATCAGGGTCAGACACATAAGGTATGCCAGTATGCTGCGTAAGATGTACGTCGAGGGAATCAGCAGATATGTATGGGGTAGTATGTGGTGGGGTGACTGATGTCGAAGGAGCTGATGTGGCACGCGCTGAAGTGGAAGGCGCTGACGTGGACGGCGCTGACGTGAATGGCGCTGATGTGTCTGGAGCAGCTGCTGAAATGTGTACACCGTAGTGGCCAAAATGCAAACGGTCTCCCCGATGGGCAAGCTGGAATGCCTGGTACAATAAGTCACGGATTTCTACAACGGCCTGCAAGGCATGCTGCCCATCACGTCTCAAATGGGCGTCCTCAGCCAAGTGAAACGACCTCCCAGCTCCAGCCACCTAAACAAACATTCAGATGTATTATTAGGCTACAGTTGACTGAAAGTAAATAAATTATGATTTTAATAATTATCTGACACATAATATGATACTCACCAATGCCTCAAGATAAGGGCCAACTCCCTGATATCCAGACTCAGACACGTGGCTCGGATTCCCGACTAGTAGGTGTGTATGTCGCCGATACCACAACATGTAAGGGTTGGAAGAGGGGATCACCTCATCGCTGTAGTCAGCCTGTACAATACTATCCCGGCGGGCATCCCATAACTGTATATATCGCATATAAAACAGATGCTAGTCAGTGCCAGCTCGGCCACGCCTATCAGTGACGTGCAACTGCCACTCAGTGTCGAACCGATCCGGCACGGACTGCACCTGACCAAACTGTCGAAGGACACGATGGGGGAGATGCCACTCAACCACGTCAAAACAAATAAGTGGCACTCTCGCCATCCATATCTCCTGACCCAGCCGGCAGTAGTCGGGGAGCGTATCGAGGACCCCAACGTAAGGCTGCCAGATAAACTACAATGACAACAAATAAATTAAATTTTGCTCGTGAACTCAAAACATATACAATGAAAAAGACAACTAAAACGCAATCAAAAAATTTCATACCTCGCCCTCGATCATCCGATCCA
Source organism: Camellia sinensis (assembly GCF_055761805.1). Taxonomy (NCBI): domain Eukaryota; kingdom Viridiplantae; phylum Streptophyta; class Magnoliopsida; order Ericales; family Theaceae; genus Camellia; species Camellia sinensis. Next base: position 109,736,893 of record NC_138962.1, read on the forward strand.
ACTGGTCTCTATAAACTACTACTACGTGGGTCGAGACGACCTCGTGGCCCATGTCAACCCTCCACCGGCTACCTCGCAGTCCGGTGGGCAACTGCATGTCCCCCTCACCCATAGGCAGCTCACCAGGACCAACCAGTTGCCGCCTAGACGGGGCAATGCGAATCAATCTCTCCCATGCCCAAATCTGCAATAGTTTGAACACAATTACAATACTGACATATGGCATACAATATGAATTGACATGTAATAAAATTGTTACTAACCTGTAGCAACACAAGTGGTCCTCCAATCTCCCTCGTACCCACCTGAGCTGCTCGACATAGCATCCTATACAACCATGCCAAAGCCGCGCTACCCCAGCTGTACTGCCCAATCTCCTCAATGTCTCTCAGCAATGGCAAGTACATCAGCTTGACCAGGTTCTGTGACTTATTAGGGAGAAGTACCCCCCAATAAGCCACAGAATATATGCTCGGGTATGCTGCTGTACCAACTCATCTGGAGCATGATCTGGAAGATGAGCAAAGTGCTCGCCCAGCCACCTCACCCTCACTCTACCTGCCTGTAAATCTGCTGGTGTAGGTGCTACTCCCAATAGCTCAGCACATAGGGCTATCCACTACTCCGTCGCGATAGATGGGTCAACTCCAGTAACTGCTCGGCCATTAATCCGAAGACCATATAGGACGGATACGTCCTGTAACGTGACGGTGGCCTCCCTGATCGAGAAATGAAATGTATGAGTCTCTGTGCGCCACCTCTCGACGAGAGCAGTGATGAGTGCGTGGTCCAGTCGAATATGCCCGATACGATACACACCATAGAATCCCGCGCGTAATAGATATTGCAAGACTCTATGGTCCAACGGGTGCTCCCACAATCCAGAATCTGCCCAACGGCATGTCAACACGATGCGTGCCTCATCCTGCACAACAGAATGACCAATTTAAATAATAACATTATCACAAAATATACAACAGAATACAATGTATTTTAATTGTAGGCGTAAAGTCCAACAAACGTTATTGCATACCGGACAGTCCCACATACTGTCAGTCCGATGTGCCTGTCTGAACAGTGGAACCTCCTCAGGTACATGTGCCATGAAGCCTGTACAACTGAAATATTAGATCATCCATATCAAAATCTCATTTAATCATAACATAATAACAGAGAAAACTGTAATTATTGATTTTGTACTTAACGATGTAAAATACAATGAAGTAAATGTTATGGATTCGAGAAAAGACAAATTTATATGCCACTTACACGGAAGCAATTCGAAATTAATGATTACATTTATGGCATATTTGACAAAACTTAAATATTGATTTTGTAATGCTAAAAGTTTGAATAAATTATAAATTTTGCAAAATACATATAAAATTTTGTAATTGTGAACAATGACTGCAGCATTCCAATTTTTAAAATTTTAATTTATAATAGGTTAAATTTTTTTAAAATTTGTAAATTTTTTAAATTATAAAATGTGAACAGTGATTGCAGCATTCGATATTCAATTTATTCAAAAATATGAAATTTTGAAATGGTAGAAGAACTACGTGATTAAGTATAGAATCATGTAATACACATTTTCAATCAAGTACACGGTGAAAAACTAGTACACATTTTCAATAAATTATACAAGTTTGAATAAATTATACATATTTTCAATTTTGCATTACACATTTTTGAATCAAGTACACATTTTGTAATACACATTTTAAATGTACGACCCCGTTTACAAATACAGAATTTAAAAATACATAATTAAATGATATATTACAAATGAAGAATTTCAAAATGATATATTACAACATGTAAGTATTACATAGTCTTCATTGACCAAGTCGCGCCGGACATGTTCGCCTGTCATGACCTGTCTGGTGGCACTCACTGCAACGAGCTGTCAAATGCCTGTCTGATATATCCATCTCATTCGGAATACGAGCCATAGATGTACGACCCCGTTTTACTTCTCGCAGACGAACTTCATTAGGCAATAAGGTCCACTGCGGATCATCCCAATAATCTTGATGCGGTATTGGATTGAATTTAGTTTCCCAAACCCTCATGTATACAGGAAGCCTATATATTGGATCAACGTATTGGAATGGATTGTCACCGCATTCAGACATTACAGCGAGCATATGAGAACATGGATAGTGTCTTATCTCATATTTCCCACAACTGGACGTGGGTTGATTCATCCGCACAATCTGTCTATTGCGACCTCGTCCACGGCGAAAAGATGTTTGCACCTCAAATACACGGCGGGGCCTATAAGACAATATTGATACAAACTAATCAAGTTCATGTTTTTAGGTGTAATTAACTTAACAACATAATAATAAATATTTTTTCACATTACAAACTAACATGTCATACAATATCAACTTGAAAGTATTTCCCCTTGCGATACCCTCCTCCATAGTTCTTTGCATCTCTCTAGGGTATTGGAACTCATTATGTACATCTGTTTCAGCTTGGGCTCCCATCTCGTCAAAATATTTGATGAGTCGTCGAAATGTAAATTCAACCATAGCTGAAATAGGTAAGTTCCTTGCACCTTTCAAGACGCTGTTGAAGCACTCTGCATCATTACTGGTCAATTCCCCCCAGCGATATCCACCGTCATATGCAAGGGCCCAGTCCTCAGGATTCATCTTATGGACCCAATTAATGGCTTCTTGGTTAATTGCCTGTATCTGATCTAAGTAACCATTACACTTTCGTCGTTGATCAGCACTCCCTGCTTTCCACAGAAGTTGTTTGAGCTCCTTATTTCTGAAATGTGTGTTAAAGTTACTGAAAACATGTCGAAGGCAGTGCCGATGATATCCAACAAATTGGAGCGACGGATTCAGCCAATGCCGCCTCACAGCAGCTAAAATACTCTCAGCTCGATCAGATATCAAAGTCACTCCCTGTCGGTCCATGACAATATGTTCCTTGATATTTTGAATGAAGAACGACCAAGACTCCAAACTCTCTCTGTCGACAACAACGAATGCAAGCGGTAATATTTTGCCATTGGCAGTGACAATCGTTGCTACAAGCAACACACCAGTGTATTTACCGTATAAGAATGTACCATCTATAGTTATAACAGGCCTACAATATCTAAAGCCATCGATGACGGGTTTGAAAGACCAGAAAACAAAGTGGAAGACGGGCATAATGGTTGTATGCCCGGTATATCTGTGCTTCCATGTCACGATGGTGCCAGGATTCGATGTCTGTAATGCATGCATAAATTTAGGCAACTGCCTATATGATTCATCCCAATCATCGAATACCATTTTAATTGCCTTTGCCCTTGCATGCCACGCCTTCTTGTATGATATACTATAGTTTATGGTCTTTTTTATATCTTCGATGACATTCTTAATCGGCATATCAGGTTCATTCTGTATACGACAATCAAATATGAGTTGGATTATCTGGATGTGAACACTATAAACAAACAAATATGTATATATATGTAAACATTTATTTTTTATACTAACCGCAACTTGTCCCAAAATATGAGAAACAATGTAACTGGAGCTAATATTAGTGTGGTCCATGTTCATTCGTGGGTATAAACAATGGTGAGGACCCCTGTACTGCTTTATTTCAAAAAGACCATGTTTCCTACTATGAGATGCACGCAACCACCAACTGCAGTCGTGCTTGCAAGCAGACACCCAAAGGTCTCGCTTGGAGGTTACGACCTTATACTCTCGATTATTTGTTGCATGGTACAATTTCACAGCATGTAGAAGTTGCTTCTTATCAACAAAAACCATTCCTCTGTCCAACTCGGGATTTTCAGCGCTCCAGATCCGGTTACGGGGAACGACATCACGGGTACTAATGTCAAAATCACCACCCATGTGAATGTTGTCATAGAAAGGGATTTCAACTCTAGGTGGAATGGGGGCATTTTCAGGGTCAACGGGAGCCTGGGCATCATATTCTTCATCATCATCATCATCTGATCCGCCTAATAAATTATCTTCATCACACATGTCATTGTCATCATCGTTTAGGGCGACATCAGGACCGTACATGTCACTGTCAGCAAACTGCACCTCGTTCACTGTTTCAGCCATATTACCAGCAACTTCAACCGGAGTGGTATGATGGCTGCATGTGGGCACATCTTCTGTGTTACTGTCAAATTCATACCCATATCCACCATGTGAACTTGATTCTACACCATGGCCCTAAAATGACTGTTGTGTGTAGCCCAGTGGATAACATTGATCTGATTCATACATAGGAGACTGAAACGCTGTTCTGTCAATCCCATGCGTCAGCAATGTAGTGAACGGATGAGAATCCATTTGTGTCATGTTCGGGATATTGTGTACAATCTCTTTATCAATGTATACTTCTAAACAATTTGGTGCTTGAAAAGTTGCACCGATACTTAATACGGTGTTCAACGCCTCATCGTCATTGATTGGTAATATCTTGTATTTGCTGTGTGCTTACCACTGGCGATAAGGATATCTACATTTGAAGGTCAATCGGACACTTTCCCCGTAACTTGCCACCTTTGATGTAAACATCTCCTCCAAATTGCTAAGCGTGGTGCCAATTTGCACCGCATATATCCCTTTCGGCTCAGCATCATATGATACGCCTTCATCGGGATTTCGAATTATGTTTCCCCCCCAGTAGAAAATAATTGGAATAGTGTCCATATACTTGCTTCAATTAAGACAAAAAACATTAACATAGCAACAGTATACTTATATCTCCTTGTACTTGTAAAAGAATTATATGAATTTTAACTCATTCAAGTACAATTACTTGTGTCGCAAAAACTGTATTTAAGTAATCATGAATTATAATCCAACAATCATTATTCATTTTTTAATTAAGATATGAGTTAAAATAATGATAATGCTTTAGATTTTTTAGCTTTTTAAGAAAAACATCTTACAACACATACAAAATTAACATCATGCTCTTCTGTTGTGCTTTTTACATTACTTATTATGATTAAGATCATGCTCTTGTGCACATTAAATGTAATTCAGCTAAGTTTTAGGTCTAAAAAAAATCGGGGCATTTCCCTAAATAAGCCAAAATAGTAAATCAATTCCCAAACTAAGCCTAGTTTTGAAAGAATTCTCAAAATAGGCTAAATCGCGGTTGTGAACCACGATTTCAACACATATACGCCTGTCTCGCGTGGGTTCAAACCACGCCAACCCTTTTTTTTTTCTTTTTCACTCACTCTATACTTTATATATTCATTATGTAATTTTTTTATCAAAAAAAAGTAAAACATTTGTTTGGTTAACTAAAATTTTTTTCTATAAAACACAATTTTTTTTCAAAATGTCAACATAATTGTTTAAAAGGTATTCAATGTATTTGGTTTGAGTTTTTTGGATTTAGTTGTTTGAAAATTGAGTTTTGTGATTTTCGTATTTTTTTGTTTTTTAATTGTATTCAACATAATTGTATTTTATGTTGTTTTTTAAAAAGTATTCAACATAATTGTTTTTTAAAAAGTATTCAACATAATTGTATTTTCAATATTTTTTCAGAAAAATATTAATTTTTTCAGCAAAATGTACTCAAAAAATGTAAGCTTTTAAAAAAATTTAGTACATTTTAATATATATTTTTTGAGTACGTAAGTCTTTTTTTTTTTTTTTGGATAAAATCGTGGTTTATAATAGCGAGTTCAGAAGAAATTTTTTCTTGGATAAAATCGTGGTTTATAACAGCGAGTTCAGAAGAAAATTTTTTTTGGATAAAATCGTGGTTTATAACCACGATTTAGGGAAATGCCCCCTAAAAATCTTTTATTAATTTTGGATTAATTTTGTATAAATTATAAAAAAATGATTATAAATTATAAAGTAACAACATTTGTAATCATTAAATAAATATAATTGATGTAAGTTGATTTAGGTAATTGATAAATTATAAATCTAAGTAATTTACATAAACTTATAAGTGTAAGTTGTTAATCTTGTTACTTTGAGTGTAGGTAAACTTATGAATGTAGGAAAATCCAACAATCTTATGAGGTAGGTAAACTTATGAGTGTAGGTAAACCTAACTTTACATCAAAGTAACAATATTTCTAATTTACCTAAATTTCACATCATGACATAAATTATGAGTGTAGGTTGTGACTTTATATAAATTATAAAGTGTTGGTAAACTTGATTTGTACATAAAGAAAACTTACTTATACATATTCGTGACCACGCTTGTAAGTAAAATATGTAAAAACGTGTTTTCAAAACACATATTGAACAAAAATTCAAAACCAGCACTCACTCTTCTTTGTCACAGACACTGACACTCACTCTCTCTATCTCTCGCTCTGACACACACACCCACAACACTTACACTCACATGAAACATATATAATTTTTAATATATATAAATTTTATTTTATAAAATTCAGAACAATTAATTTTTTTTTAATTTAATTTTTCTTTTGAAATAAATTATTTTTCCAATTATTTTTATTTTTTTTCCAATGAATTTTTTTTTTCAAAGGTGGGGGAATGACTGTCATAAATATAAACCTCAGGGGTGTCAGCATAATTTACCAAAAATAAAAAATTACATTTTCAGAATTAAAGTCAAAAAATAATCATTTTATATAGTTGATTATTATTTGCTATTATCAATTATTATTATATATATTTAATATTGGTCTGAATTTTACAAAATAAAATTTATATATATTAAAAATTATATATGTTTGATGTGAGTGTTGTGGGTGTGAGTGTTAGAGAGAGAGATAGAGAGAGTGTTTGTGAGTGTCTGTGACAAACAAGAATGAGTGCTAGTTTTGAATTCTTTGTTGAATTTTTACATTTTGATTAGAAGTGATTATTATCCACGGGTCAACAGTAAAACCGTGGTTTGCAGCCACGTTTTCTAAAGATAGAAAGAATTACTTAACAAAAGCATGGTTATGTATAAATCAAATTTCCTTAATCAGATTTACTTTAAAAAAATAATTACTTCAAAATTTATGTATAAATAAAATTTCCTTAAAAACGTGATTTGTAACCTAGACAGATATATCAATAATTTTGAATATGAAGACATTACGAAGATTCTTCTTTTATTTTTCTGTTCATATAATTTTATAGTATATTTGTATCAAGTATCGTATTTATTTTTTCTATTCATATAATTTTGTAACAAGTCATACAAAAATCTTTAATCATAGTGTAACTTTTTTCTATGAAATTATTATTTTTTTCATTGAGTTCAAATAACTCGACTGATTTTGTATGACTTGTTCTTAATTTTTATTTCAAACATTGTTCACGTCATTTTTTATAACTGGTGGTCAAATTAGTGAGATTTATGGACAATTAAAGAGAAGTTAATTTTATTTGCTCAAGCTTCTGCCAATAGGGACCTTAATGACAAAGTTATTTGGTAGGTTATTTCCTATGACATTATTCCCTAACTTAGGGAAATAACCTCATCCGAAATAACGTAGGAAATAACTTAGGGAAATAACGTACGAAATAACATAAATAAAAAATTAATGAGCTCTCATAATTTTAAGCAATATAAAAAACATAACAAAGAAATTATCGACCTGAATCGAGTCAAACTTGAGTTTCATTAATATTAAAGAGCTCTCATTATATGTTAAAAATTATGTATGCTCCTTTCAGATCTCAAGTTGAACTCTCAGTATGTGTCATGTTTATAGGTATTAATTGAGATTTGTCGGATCTACGCGGAAGGGACGTTTGGTGCGGTTTGTAAGATTAGTCGATAAATACGTAAACTAATACAGACATCCGACTATCATAAAAAGTTAAAACTTAATTGAATAAACATAATACAGGCGCATAGAGAATAAGTCAATTGGATAATTCAAATGGGTAAAAATTATCGAGAATGACTCATTTTATAAATCAAATATTTTAATTTTTTCAAACATAATTCCTAAACAAATTTTTTTTTTTTTTTATATCAAATGTTTTCATAATAGCATTTTCCATGACGACTTGAAAGGCCTCTTTTGGCAAAGAGGTAAAAAGTAATTTTTTGACTTCTAATTTTTTGTGGATCAAATTATTCGACCTCTAATGTTTATATCAATTTTTTTGTGGATCACTTCTAAAAAGTCATTTATTTATATCAAATTTATAAAAGGGAATGTCATGAAATTTAAGGAGGAAAAACTCGAAAATGAAATTCAACCCTAAATGGGGCATGAAATTCAAGTAAACTATACTTTTTATATTTAACCACGATTAGATTTGAATTTAGTGCATAAATTTAGTCAAACCAATTTTTCTTATCGTAGGGGCATGTGGCATCAATGGCATATTTTAAAGTTTTCTTTCTTTAAAAAAAAAATTTAGTGTACTACTTAAAGGGTCACCCATACAAAATATTAACAATCACAATCACTCTTTAAAAAAAATTAACAAGAAAACGAAAGAAGGCCTACACCGACATGAAATTCAATTATCTGACTTTTCTATTTTGCCATATCCGTATCTCCAAAATATATATATATATATATTTGTCCCTGGCCAAAATGACGAGAAAACTTCCATAGCAATTTCTTATCACAAATTTTGTTCCTTACTTTTCAATTTCTTGTTCTTACTTAAAAAATTGAAATTTAGAAAAAAAATATTTTTGTTACTCTATTAATTTTAAGTTATTACTACTCCACGTCACCTAATTAATAATAATTTTTACAGCCAAATTAACGTTTCTCTTTCTTATGTAATTAATTAACAACATTAAAATTCAACAAATTATCTATAATTAAACACATTCAACAAATTCAACAAATTATCTATAGCAAAAGATTTCACATTCAACAGATTATCTATAATTAAAATTCAACAAATTACCTATAATTAAACACATTCAACAAATTCTCTATAATTAAAATTCAACACATTCAACATTCACATTCAACAAATTATCTATAGTTAATATTTCACAAATATAAACCCTAACCCTAATTTATTATTTTTGATTTCACAACATTTTATTCACAAATATAAACCCTAACCCAAACCCCACATTCATGAACCCTAACCCTAATTTATTCACATTTTATTCACAAACATAAACCCTAACCCTAATTTATTCACATTTTATTCACAAATATAAACCCTTACCCTAACCCCACATTCATGAACCCTAACCCTAATTTATTCACATTTTCACAAATACAAATATATTCACAAATATGTAAAGTAGATGATAGAAGCCATACCAACGAGAGAGAGACGGTACCGAAGCAGAGGGAGCTCAACAGAGAGAGAGAGAGAGCAGGGAGCACAGTGACAGAGAGAGGAATAAGAGCGAGAGAGAGACAGTAGAGGGAGAGGGAGACAGCAGAGAGGAGTAAGCGTGAATGCAAAGCACGGGGCTGGGGGGAGATTATATACAAGTTTTAAAATCGTGGTTGTGAACCACGAGTTCACTTAATGGCAAAAAATTTGGGCAAAAATCACGGTTATAAAAAGCGAGTTCAGAACAAAAAAGTTTTGCTAAAATCGTGGTTTGGGAAAGCGAGTTCGAATAAAATCGTGGTTACAAATAGCGAGTTCAGAACAAAATTTTTTTTCAACAAAAGCGGGGTTGTGAACAGTGAATTCAGAACATAATTTTTTTCGATGAACTCGTGGTTTGTAACAGCGAGTTCAAAGGAAAGAAAAGTTAATTAAAATCGCGTTTTATAACCACGATTTATTAATCGAAAGCGCTTTTTGTAACCACGAATTTAAGATTTCCCAACTTTCACCCGGGACAGGCGAAAAAATGTTGAAATCGCGATTATGAACCGCGAGTTAGCTTATTCTGGAAATTCTTTGAAAACTAGGCTTAGTTTGAGAATTGATTTACTATTTTAGCTTATTTAGGGAAATGGCCCGCCAAACTTGACCTTAAACAAAATCAATAAAATATCCATGTATATATATATATATATATAATATAACTAGTGGGTGGCACACACGATGTGTGTGCAATTTAAATAAGTAGGAATAAAAAATAATAATAATGAAATTAATATTATAATGTGTACTTAGCTTAAGTGGTATGAGTCCTTGTACTTAAACCCATGGTCATGGGTTCAAGCCTTGCCCATCTCTTTGTTTAACTTTTTTTTAAAAAATAAAAAATACTGCCACATGGCATGAGAAGAGTAAAGCTTCAGGACACCATAAGAGGTGTTCACTTTATAATAGTATAGATAGATAGATATAGATATTCATAATATAATATTCACGCTAACATCATAGACTCACAGCAACTGCTCTCTCTCTCTCTCTCTCTCTCTCTCTCTCTCTCTCTTTCGTTTTCTCTCTCTGTCTTGAGGCGGTGATGGTGGAAGCGGTAGTCGGTAGAGAGCTTCTCATCGCTGCAGATGGAATGGAGGTGGGGCGACTGGCATGCGGCGGAGGCATTCATACACAGCTTCTGCCGAAACCTTCTTCCATCGTTCGTTGCCGTGAAACCCTCATCTTCTGTCGTCTGCCGCCACGAAGCCCTAAAGAAGAAGATCTGAAGATCTGAGTGTATGAAAAAGAAGAAACGATACACCAATTCTTTCTTCGCCGGAATGCAAATCCTCTGCAGAATACTCTTCCGTCACAGCCGCCGCCTCTACCACCTCCTCTCGCTCATCTCCGCCGTCCTTCTCTTCCTTTTCCTCTTCTCTTATTTCTCTCTCCTCTGATCACCAATCATAACTCACTATTCCTTTATCTCTCTGTATCTTACTATTGATTTTTGTGGGAGCCAAAATATATATATATATATATATATATATTCTCTTATTGAGATTAATCCAAATAAGACTTATAATGGGTCCAGTCCAGACAAATATCACACCCTTCCATCTATATAAATAGAGGGCATCCCAGAAGAAATGATATGTTCTCTCTCCCTACACTATACACCAACACTCTTGATTTTCATAGCTGCATTCTTTCGATCAAAGGATTAACTTTAGCATCGGAGTGTCTCCGGCCGACAACTCCGGTTGGGTGGCGTCGATTATACTCATCTTTGCAGATACTGGAATAAAGTTCACCTCTTCGTTAGATCTCTACAACATCATATAAGAGGCTATTTCATGGTCTCACAATTTCTAGTGCATTGGTTTGGAATCATTACTCTCTCATTTTCTATATAGTCCATCAATGGAGTCGATGTTCGATCGGATGTGGACGGAGTTCAACGCAATTGAAATTCTTCTATGGTTGCAGTACTAGCAGTAGTAAATTTCTGAGTACGTCATCTCTCTTCTCAAATCTCTCTCTTAGATCTCTTACAAATCTTTCTTGGTACAGATCTGAAAGGGGCTGTGAACTAGTTGAACTACAATCTTAATCGCCGAGATCGCGAGGGGTGAAAATCTGGAAATGGAAATCGATGATCTCAACCTTAATTCTAATGTTTATATGTATATGTTTGTAAATACATTTATATATATGTTTATTTATTTATTTATATATATATTTTTTATTTGTGATGATGATGAAACAGTAATTTTTTGATTTTGTTTTCGTGTTGAACAAAAAAGGATGAGAGGGAGAGAGATAACTTATAAGACAAAATTTGGATAGAAAATTTGTACATATAAAAATATTGAATAGATAAAAATCTGGATGGATAAAAAATTTATACAGAAAAAATTTAAATAGATAGAAAAAAAAAATTGAACAAATAGATAAAAAAAAATTTTTTTTTGAGCAGATAGATGAAAAAAATTTGAACAGATAGTCAAAAAAAGAACAAATAAATTAAGAGGTAAAATTAGAAACAAAATATTTTTCAAAACAAGTAAAAAGTCTTCTCACTAAACTATTTTCACAAATGATGAATTTCTCACTAATAAAAAAATAAACTGAACCTAATGTCTTAGACTCCATCTAAATTGAATTTATTACTAATTTTCTTTTTATTTAATAAAAATAGACAAATAATTTAGATTAAAAATAAATCAAAAGTTTAGGGTTTAATTTACAAAATTAAAAATTCAAGGTTTATGTTGTTATAAGCTCAAATGTTGGATTTTTTTTTTTCTTGAATTATTGTCTTCCTTGAATTATGTTTATTGACAATATATATGCATATAATATTTTGTATAATAATAATAAAAAAAAAGTGAGGTCAAGCTATGAATTCAATATTTAAACTTCTTTAGCAACATCTACCTGTGTTAAACTATTAAGGCATAAAAACATAATTTTGTTAGACAAATTTAGGGGTGGTTTGAGATATTCCAAATGAATGTACTTTTTAATTTTTTATAAAAAAATTGTATAGAAAAGTAGAGAAAGTTGTTAGAAAAATAGAGAGAAGATGTTGATAGATATTAATTGATGTGACCTAAATAAGTGTATGTATGCAAAAAAAATACACTTTTTTAGTGCATGGCAAGCACCTACTCACTCTTGTATTTATTTTATGCTATCAGTTTTTATAAATTTGTTTTAATAAAATTGATATTCGTAAATTCATTTTTTCAAAATATTCAAACAAGATTAATATATGAAATTAAAAAAAAAAAGTGAATAAAATGTTTTTTCAGTCAATTAAAATAGCAAAACAATATATTTTGTTAAAGTTTTCGAAACCACCTTCGGCAATTTTATATTGATAAATCTTAAAAAAATAAAAAAATACATAAAATAAAATAAAAAGTTCATCCAAAACGAACTATGGAGCATAAAGTTATGACATGTTGCAACTACAAAAATAGTTAAAGATCACACTTTGACAAAAAAAAGGATTTCACTTTTATTGGAAGTGTGATAAAAAAAATTAGATTGATATTTTAATCACACTTAATTTGATTGAGTGTGATAATATTTATTTTTTATGTCACTTTTCAATTAAGTGTATATATTTTTAATCACACCTTCTAATTAAAGTGTGATTATATATACACTACTGCTTTTTAATCACACTTTTTAAACAAGTGTGATTATATATATATTTTTTAATCACATATTCTAATTAAAGTGTGATTATTTATATATTTTTTAATTACACCTTCTAATTAAAGTGTGATTATATATACACTACTACTTTTTAATCACACTTTTTAAATAGGTGTGATTATATAGATATTTTTTAATCACACATTCTAATTAAAGTGTGATTATTTATATATTTTTTAATCACACCTTCTAATTAAAGTGTGATTATATATACACTACTACTTTTTAATCACACTTTTTAAATAGGTGTGATTATATAGGTATTTTTTAACCACACATTCTAATTAAAGTGCGATTATTTATATATTTTTTAATCACACCTTCTAATTAAAGTGTGATTATATATACACTACTACTTTTTAATCACACTTTTTAAATAAGTGTGATTATATAGATATTTTTTAACCACACATTCTAATTAAAGTGTGATTATTTATATATTTTTTAATCACACCTTCTAATTAAAGTGTGATTATATATACACTATTACTTTTTAATCACACTTTTTAAATAAGTGTGATTATATATATATTTTTTAATCACACATTTTAATTAAAGTGTGATTATATATAAATTACTACTTTTTAATCACACTCCCTAAATAGGTGTGATTGTATAAAATATTTCAATTTGATTTTTATATAAAATATACAATTCTCAAATCCGCGCCTCTATTCTACCCATAAATGATAGAGATGACTCACTACTAGAAAATGAGGCTTTAGACACGGAACTTTTTCACCCATTTTTTCATCTTTCTATCTCTCTGTCTCTGTCTCTCTTCTCTCTCTCTCTCTCTCTCACTCATCACTCTTCTCTGTCTGTCTGTCTCTCTCTCTCTCTCTCTTTCTCTCTGTCTATCTCTCTCATCTCTCTCTGTCTCTCTTCTCTTTATCTCTCTCGCTCATCTCTCTCTGTCTCTCTCTCGTTTATCTCTTTTCGCTCTTTTTTTCTCTCCCTCTCTCTTTGTCTATATCTTTTCACCCATTTTTCATCTTCCTCTCTCTCTTCTCATTCTCTCTCTCACTCATCACTCTTTTCTTTCTGTCTATCTGTCTCTCTGTCTCTCTCTCTCTCTCTCTCTCTGTGTCTCTCACTCATCTATCTCTTCTCTCATCTCTTTTCTCTCTCTGTCTCTTTCGCTCATCTCTCTTCTCTCTATCTCTCTCATCTTTCTCTGTCTCTCTCGCTCATCTCTCTTCTCTCTCTCTCTCTCGTTCATCTCTCTTCTCTTTATCTCTCTCTCTTGTTCATCTCTCTTCTCTCTCTATCTTTTTTTTGTCTCTCACTCTCTATCTTTTTGTTCCTCTCTCTCTCTTCTCTTTCTCTCTCTTTTTCTCTCCCACTATGTTCGCGTTGCTCACTCTCTCCCTTCTGTCTTCTCTATTTACTGAGCTCCCTCTCGATTTATCTATCCACTACAAGAAAATGCATTTTTAGCGACCACTTTGTCTCTCTCTGGCTCATCACTCTGTCTTTGTCTCTCTCTCTCTCTCTCTCTTTCTCTCCTCTATCTGTCTCTCACTCATTTTTCTCTCTCTCACCACCCATCTCCTTTACCACCTTCACCACTACTGCAAACGTCATTCCACTACCACCATTACTACCACTGTCGCCACTTCACCTCTATGACTACCATTGCTACTACCATTGCCACCACTACCACTACTGCCACTATTACTACCATTACCTCTCATTCACCCGTGCCACTTCATCTACTCTACCACTACCACAACTTCACCACTAATCTCCTTCGCCGCCACCACCACCACCACCACCACATCATCTCTTATCCACCACATTCACCACTACTGCCATTACTACTACCATTACCTCTCATTCACCCTTGCCACTTCATCTACTCTACCACTACCACAACTTCACCATTAATCTCCTTCGCCGCTACCACCACCACCACCATCATCTCTTATCCACCACCTTCACCACTACTGCCACTCTCTATCCTCTACAAAAAAACAAAAAAACAAAAGTCATTAATTACAAAAAAATATATATTTTAACAAAAAATATTTTTTTTTTGACGACGGCAACTCCTGTCGCAAAAAAAAAAAAAAAAAAGAAAGTTAAACGACATTATTTTGTTATTTAAATTTCATTTCTGACAAAAAAAAATATATTTTTTATTCCCGCCTGTTTTTGTTTTCCATTCCCGCTCTATTCTCTCTCTCTATCTCTTCTATCCGTCTCTCACTCATCTCTCTCTCTCTCACAACCCATCTCCTCTACCACCTTCACCACTACTGCAAACGTCATTCCACCGCCACCACTACTTCCACTGTCGCCACTTCACCTCTACGACTACCATTACTACTACCATCGCCACCACTCCACTACCACCACTACCACTACTGCCACTACTACTACCATTACCTCTCCTTCACCCCTGCCACTCCATCTACACTACCACTACCACAACTTCACCACTAATATTTTTTGCCATCACCACCACCACCACCACCATCATCTCTTATCCACCACCTCCACCACTAATGTCGCTCCCTTTCCTCTACCACAAAAAAATAGGTCAAGATTTTTACTAACCAAAAAAAATAGGTCGTAGAAAAATATTTTTCATTGACCACAGAAAATAAACTTTTATTTTAGTGGAAAATATTTTTCATCAAAATATTACCCCTACTTCTACCAAATAAAAAATAATAATAATAATTTTTTTAATTAAAATAAAAATGAAACAAATAAATTTTCAATCTTAGTAACTAAAAAAAAATGAAATTTTTTTCATTAACTACAAAAAAAATTTATTTTAACAAAAAATAAATTTTTTAACGACAGCAACCCGCGTCACCAAAAAAAAAAAAGAATTAAACGATATTATTTTATTGTTTAAATTTTATTTGTGACCCCCAAAAAAAAAGATTTTAATTTTTTTTTATCCACCTCCCGTCTCCCTCTCTTTTTTTTTTCATTCCCGCTTTTTTTTTTGCCATCCCCCCCACCCCCCGGGCGCAAAACCAAAATCCTTAATCTCAACATCACTGTCTCTCTTACTCTCTCGTTTCTACACCGATCACCCTCTCACTCTCTCGTTGTTCATCTCATCGCACCGATCATCATCGCACAGCCGATCTACTCACAGGTAAACTCTCTCTCTCAATCTCTGTCTCTCTCTCTCTCCCGATCGTTGATTTTTTTTGTTATATATATATATCTCTGATCTGACCTAATCGGCTCCCTCACTCTCTCATCTCATCAGTCTCACACTCACTCTCTGGTTTTGCATCTCTGCACCGATCGACTCACACACGGGTAAATATGAATCTGTCTGTTAATCTGTGTTTGTTTTGGCACACCGATCGACTCTCACACTCACTCTCTGTGTTTGTTTTGGCCTCTATTTGGAATGTAAATATGAATCTGTTATTAATCTGTAAATGTGAATCTGTTTTGGCCTCTATTTGGAATGTAAATATGAATCTGTTTTGATCTTAGTTGTGTCTTAGTTGAATCTCTTTGTTTTATTAATTGTGTTGTGTCTGTTATTAAATCTGAAATCAGAAAAATAGGTGGAATAATTTTGGTCTCTAATTGTGGAATTCATATTGTGTCTGTTATTGAATCTGTTTTGGCATCTAATTGTGTCCGAAGAAAGGGCACACCGTTCTGCTGAGGCTTTTGCGTTAAAAGATTACGATCACCTGGAGCCTGCCAGGGTCTTCCATGCTGCTCGACTAGTCGCCATCCTTGAAGCCTATGCACTTTATGACCCTGAAATTGGATACTGCCAAGGAATGAGCAATTTACTTTCTCCAATAATAACTGTGATACTGGAGGACCATGAGGCTTTCTGGTGCTTTGTTGGTTTCATGAGGAAGGCTCGGCATAATTTCCGGCTCGACGAGGTCGGAATCAGGCAGCAATTGAACACTATTTCAAAAATCATCAAATGTAAGGATTCTCACCTATACCGACACTTGGAGATGCTCCAAGCAGAGGATTGCTTTTTTGTTTACAGGATGGTTGTGGTACTCTTCAGAAGGGAATTGACTTTCGAGCAAACGATTTGCCTCTGGGAGGTAATGTGGGCTGATCAGGTTACGATTAGGGCAGGGATTGGAAAATCTGCATGGAGCAGGGTAAGGCAGCGTGCTCCACCAACAGAAGATCTGTTACTTTACGCAATTGCGGCTTCGGTGTTGCAACGGAGGAAACAGATCATAGAGAAATATAGTAGCATGGATGACATAATAAGGGAGTGCAATAGCATGGCTGGCCAACTTGATGTGTGGAAGCTTCTAGACGATGCACACAATCTGGTGGTGAATCTCCACGACAAGATAAAGAACCCCTTCTGACAAATTCCATTGGAACACATTTTTTTGTAATTTATTTTATTTTAGTTCTTGAAGCTTAATTTCACCAGCTGGTGTGCTTGTCGCATTGGATGTTCGTTTGAATGGTAGGGGCATGTTTGGTAGTGATAATTTTGCGTTTTTTCCCATGAGGTATATATGATCTTGAACACGAGGGCATGGTGCAGCAGGGACTTGCAGTCAGCGGTGAAATGTACCATATTGGATTGGAAAGATGAAAGTTATTAGGTAATTTGCATTCCCTAAATCTATTTTTGTACTGTTTACACTTTTGTAATAGCTATGAAAACCTAAAAAGGATCTATCCCTTGAAAGTGTTTTGTAGAAACTGTTTCTAGGCTTTAATGACTTCTTGGAAGCCTTATAATAATCTCAGTGATGATTTCCCTCTAAAGCCTGATTGATTGTATTATGTTCATTTTTGTCATCATTAATTAAAAACATTTTGTGACCAAATATTTTAATCATTTTAACCATTAAAAAATCGGGACCTCACTTCAGCCCTAACAGGGTTTGCTAGCAATCAAAAAGTTGCGACTCTTTGTCTCTTGAACGAGTTTGCTCTCTCTAGAGCTCCAATACAGATTGGAAGCATCCATGGCAGATTTGCTCAATCTTCTTCAAATTTTGGTGCGTTTCTCTCTCTCTCTCTCTCTCTCTCTCTCTCTCTCTCTTTCTCTCCCCACATATACACATATATATGATTTACAATATTGATCCGATCATCTCTTTTTCTTTCTCTTCATCATTTTCTACATCACAATCTTCAATCAATGGAAGATTTCATCATCGATTCATTGAAGAAGAATCTCAGTTGTCGATTTACTTCTCTTCCGAGTTCTCTCTTACCTGGTATCGAAAACCTAGGTCAGTACTCTCTAAACTGTTAAAATTATTGATATATATGAAGTTTAAAACTCTGAAACTCTGATTTCTAAATATATAGGGACCAAGTAAACTCTGATTTCTAAACTCTATATCAGAGTTTTATATATGAAGTTTCTGATCTTAGTTTCTGTAATTTTTTATATCTTTTTGTGTTTTGTGATTGTTGTTCGAGTTTCTATATATGAATTTTTCTATAATTTTTGACCTAATGGATTTGATGAATGATTTTTTTTTTTTTACTTCCCATTCATTGACTGATTGTATCAGAAACTTCATAATATGTATATCTGTTACTTTCTTTTTTCTTGATAGATTTCTATCTTGTTGGTGTTTGATTGGACTACTACAATTTTATATTTTGTTCACCATGTGTTTGACAATATGCCTA
The DNA here is from genome assembly GCF_055761805.1 of Camellia sinensis. Lineage (NCBI taxonomy): Eukaryota > Viridiplantae > Streptophyta > Magnoliopsida > Ericales > Theaceae > Camellia > Camellia sinensis. The sequence continues at coordinate 109,755,498 of NC_138962.1, forward strand.
ATGATGATACTATGAAAATAATGAGTGTGTTCCATAGATATGAATCACATAGTTGCTTTAATTGTTGGTGTTACACTTCACATAGTTGCTTTAATTGTTGGTGTTACACTTGTTATACTATAGTGAGAGTTATAACTTGAGTTCCTCAAGTTGGCTTGCTTGAGGTGCACCTTTTGTGTAACTTTAGATGCTTCTCCTGTTTGTGTTTCCTTATTGCTCCAAAGCCTAACATAGTTTTCAAATTTTCAGGAAATAATAAACATATTGTTCTTCATTAGATGTTTCTAAACATGAAAGGATGATGTTTCAGAATTTGCTATCTTATGGTGTCACTTCTTACACATTGTCTTCCATTAAAATGCTTCTTAATAAGCAATCATGCCCTTGCTTTTCATAGGTTAATTTAAAACCAAAGGTTCCAACCAAAGCTGTATGTGCAGAGTATCTTGAGTTGAGAAAAGAAATATTGACTTTATTGAATCTTCAGAAACAGGTACTTCTACCTAAGGTTCATCTTGAATTTGCATCTTTTTTCATTGTTCAAATATTTATATAATTTAAGTTTGCAAATGTTCTGCTGTGCTTTGACTGATATTTCAAGGTTGTGAATTTTCTTTATTGTGCTTTGCCTTTTTATAGTTTATAGAATCCTTAAAGTGACTTTAGGCCATGTTTGGATCTTAGATTTATTGAGGGAAAGCAAAATGAAATAAAAAAAGATAGGAAACGAGACTAAAGTAAAAGGAGTTAAATTTATTTATTTATTTTTTAATGCTTTATCTGATAGAAACAACTTCTTGAATAAACTTGCAATCTTCACATTTACCAGCAACTTAGAGCAAATTAAACTAGTAAATCTCTAAATTCCTAACTTCCACAAACTTAATATCCTGTGAAGTTCTCTTGTTGCCTTTTGATTTAATATCTTGTGTTTCCTTCTCTTTGTTTCAGATATTGATTGTGGTAGCACTTGGGTTTCAAAGTTTGTCTGTTTTATTTGTTTCTAATGGCGGTATGTTAGACAATGACACATCGAATGGAATGATGAGGAATCTTCTCCTTTCTTTCTTTCTTTCTTTTCCTTTTGCTTATGTTCTTACTTGGGCCATTGTTTAGATTGAGAAGCTTTTTAAAGATGAAGCTACAGAAGAAAAGGGTGAGCGAGCCAATGTTTCTAGTCACTCTCAAGTTTGTAGTCAATGTTTCTAGTGACCTTCAGCAATTCGTAATATAAATCCCATTGTTTATGTCAAGTTCTTCTTTAGCCATCCTATAATTTTTAATAATTTTAGAATTATACATATCATTCATGGCTCTGTTAACATTTGTAAGGGGTTTTGTCTAGTTCTACTCTGTGATGCTTATTCCCATTTTTTTATTTGTTACCTTCCCCAAGTAAGTATGTGAGATTTAGTTAACTAACTCCAAAATCCTATTTGTTTAGAATGATGAATAAATTATGGGCTCGTTTTATCGAGTATAGACCTTAATCTTGTTCGAGAATTTTCATCAGCGTTGGATATCACAACTTTCATCTTATTTTTTAATTGACTTTATTGTATTTTTCTAGATGGATGATGATCATTATTCAGAATATGTTGTTTCTAGCATTTCAATATCTAATGATTATCTTATGAAAATCCTGATAATGGAAGGGACTCAGTTTATTGGTGTGTTTTTGTCGGGACTTCTTGTAAAAGAAGGCCACCAGGTATCAACCCTTCTCTTTACATTTTAACATTTACATGTACTGATTTTCTTTTCCCAATTGTTTTAACTTTCTTAACCATCTTTTCCACCTTATGGTGTGCAATTAAAATTGGGTTGACAAATTCCTACACAGATTTATATTTGATGACGTCTTTGACTTTTTAATAAACAAGTTTCATCTATCAATTAGTCAATTCAATGGAGCTATTATTGACAATGATACTTGGAATCCATTAATAAAACAGAGGCATATTCTTATGTTCATTTCATTTAAATTATTTGATGTACTAATTACGCATCATATATCTAATCTTATCTACCAACCTAAAATTCGAATGAAAATATGTGCATGACTCTTTCTGTTTGAACCTGTTTGTTTTTTATTTTGAAAATATGTTCATATATATATATATATATATATTGTAGATCTATAAATAACACAATAAGTAGTTCACATTTTTGTTCTATTGGCCTGCACATTGTCATGGATGCAGTTTTTTTATAGGTTGATTCTTCATCTTCTTCTTCATTTTTTGCAGATTTCTGCTACTTTGAAGACATCGATTGGTTAATTCACTCTCTATCAAGGTATTTCTCTATCCTTCAAGTGGTATTGAGTTTTTAATACAGATTGTAGCCAAAAATTAGTTTTAATGTTGAATTAATAAAATTAATTTAACTGATTCTGTTTGACTTTTGTTTAATTCATCCTTTTGATGTGAATTTTAATTATAGGTATTTCTCGATCTGTTTGATGTGAATTTTAATTGACTTTTGTTTACTTCATCCTTTTGATGTGAATTTTAATTATAGGTATTTCTCGATCCGTTTGATGTGAATTTTAATCTAACTCAGGTTTGTTAAGGGAACCAGACCATATATGTTCCCTGTTTTGTGTTGGCTAGAACATCTTGGGGGAGAGGTGAAGATCCTTGACAAGGATCTGATATTGGTTAAACTTCACTCATTTCCTCACCTGCAGAATTTTCTTCTTCAAGCTATGTCTCTTAACTGTTATCTCCATTTTTTTGTTTGCCCCAGGTATGCATTAGATGATATTGGTTCTGGATCTCATGTGCATCTCAGTTTGTGTCAGAGTTGAACCCATATGAATAGGTAGTTTGGTACTAACAGAAAAGTATGCATTTTTACCAGTTCTGTTAAAATATCTTGTCTACATAGAATTATTTTTTAAGCATGCAGTTATATTTGGAAATTTGATGGGTGCACTATTGATCTTGAGGAAAACCTTTCACGGTGATCTTTCCATCGATGGGTGTACCAATTTGTAATTATTCAGGCTATGTGGTTTCTGCTTTTAAGACCAATAAGCTTTATTGATCCTTATTTGTTTTATAGTTTTTAGTGAGTTATATGTTGATATCATATGATTTTGATTGTCCATATAATACTCCATTTTATCATTTATGTGATCCTTTCTGCATTGTTGCATATTGTCTTCTTTTGTGGTGTTGTTTTACTGATATTTATGTGGAGAATCAAAATAATTATGTCATTTTTGGTGGCTGTGGGGAAAGGATTGGGGGCAGTTTAACAACTGGATAAATTACATTATTTTTGGTGTGATCTAAATGTAAGTTTATAAATTAATTAGTAAGTTTATTCATATGCTTCTGGTGATTTTTAAATTAATTTGTTTTTTTATTTTTCAGGTCAGAAATTTCTTGGAGAGATGCAAAATATGGTCAAAGAATTCAAGAACTTATTTTTTTCAAGTTTTTTATTTTTTATTTTTTAATGTATGTAATCACAGTTAATTTTTTTTTAATTAATTTCTTTGTATATACTTTTAAACATTTAACTTTCATTTATAAAATATATGGTTGTGATTCGAAATATAGTATATAGTGTGTATTACATTATTCAAATGCGCGTGCAAAAATAATATTGATTATTCTTTAAATATGTCAATTTTTTTTTATCACAGGTTTTATTAGTTATTAATCACACTTAAAAGGTGTGATCTAAATATTTTTAATCACACTTAAAAGGTGTGATCTAAAGTCTTTAATCACACTTAAAAGGTATGAACTAAAGTTTTTAATCACACTTAAAAGGTGTGATCTAAAGTCTTTAATCACACTTAAAAAGTGTGAACTAAAGTTTTTAATCACACTTAAAATGTGTGATCTAAATATTTTTAATCACACTTAAAAGGTGTGATCTAAATGTTTTTAACCACACTTAAAATGCGTGATCTAAATGTTTTTAATCACACTTAAAAGGTGTGATCTAAATATTATTAATCACACTTAAAAGATGTGATGAAAGCATTTTTTAATGATACTTAAAAAGTGTGATTAAAAATGACTATTTTTAATCACACTCCTAAAGACCACACTTTAATAAAACTTAAAAGGTGTGATTAAAAAACATACATCACACCAAAAAAGTGTGATCTTTATCTATATTTGTAGTAGTATTTTAACGCTATAAATAATATATATATATATATATTTATAACTTTTAAGTACATATCTGTCCACAATGAGGTATCTATCTGTCTAAATTACAACGACAAATAAGATAAAAGAAATTGAACCGTTAAGTAAAAATATTAGGACACATAAATTTGCATAGATAGGTAAAAATATTATACATGGATTAAAATAATTTGTACAAACACGTTAAAATAATTTGCATATAGATAGGCTCAAAATAGGGACAAATAGATTTAAAATTTTTGCACACATATATAAAAATATATTTGTGGATTAAAATAATCTAGATAGATCACTTAAAATAATTTGAATAGAAATGTATGTTAAATTGTAAAAAAAAATTATTTATGGTGTTAAAATTTTAGTATGTGGTAACTTTGTGTTCGATAGTTTGTTTTGGACCTTTTTTTTTATTCCATATAGTTTTTCAAGATCTATCAATTTAAAATTGCTGAAGGTGGCGTCAAAGGCTTAATTTTGCAAAAAATACTATTTCACTATTTTGATTAACCAAAAAATCAATCTATTATTTTTTTTTTTTTTTGAAATGTTGTATTGAATATTAATCTTATTTGATACACAGGGATTAAAGTTTCGCTCCATTACCCGACCAGGTAAGATTTACATACAGGGATGGAACTAAAATTTTAACTCCCAAAGAGGCCAAGATATGAATAATTTTTTTCTTTTATATATCAATTGCTATGATTGTCGTATTTCAATTCAAGAATGAGAAACAACTAAGATTTGATACTAAAATAATATATAAAAATTATGATCTATTTAGTTTTAACATGATCAAAAGAGAAGTCATATCTACTCAACTTGAAGTCATATCTGTTAGATAATATCTCAATGGGACCACATAATTAAATGTGGTGTTATCATTTATAAGAAGCCTACAATTTAAGTGATTCAATTTAGTTAATAGGCTTAAGGGTATATTTGTTATGGACCTAATGTGTAGATACTAGTTGTATAATTTCTATTTCTATGAGGGGCAGAAATATAAATTAAAACATATTGGTTAAAGTTGGTTTTCATTCCTTTTGAACTTCCACAACCTTTCAGTTTTGAAAACCAATAATGGTTAAAGTTGGTTTTCATTCCTTTTGAACTTCCATAACCTTTCAGTTTTGAAAACCAATTACAACCTTTAAAAGGTTATGGTCCCTATCCCTTCCCAAGTGGAAATAAGAACACTGCCATTTTTCTTTCTAAATCCTCTCAAGGAGAAACATAAGGCACCAAAGGGGAAAGGATTAGAAGGCAATAACATAATCAATAACAAAGAGTTCATTGATAATCACGCTTCCGTTTAACCGTTCATCAATGGATTTAGGTATGTCATTTTGTCTTGATTTCTTGATAATACACATGGTAAATGATCCAAAGCGTAAGGTTTATGTTCTGAAATTTATGTTGACAATTGGTATCAGAGCATGCATATCATGTGTCTTATCAGAATTGATATGCTTTATTCATTCTATTTAGCTTCTTGGAATCAGATTCTGAATTTTCTTATGGATGTAAATTCTGTTTTTTCCTGTTTTGTTCTGTGAAAATGGCAATCTGTTTTCTGGAATTTTAAAATGATTCGGTGGGCAGTTTTTTTTTTTTTCTCTCAAATGGATGAACATCATGTATTTATATATATATAGATATATCTTGCGATTTGATCGGTTTAATTTTGAACATCATAAAAAAAAAACTATTTGTTTTTGGACCCGTCAATTCTATTTATATATCTATATGTGCCTGTTTGGCAGAAATTATTTTCAGCTTATTTCAGCTTTCAGCTTAATTTAAGCTATTTTGATGTGTTTGGTTTAGCTTATATCTTATAGCTTATAGCTTTGTGGAAGTCAGAAATCAGCTTATTTTTTGAGTGGGGCAGGAGATGCTTTAAGAATAAGCTGAAAATCAGCTTAAGCTGAAAGTTATAAGGTATAAGCTGTTTAGGCATAAGCTATAAGCACTTTCCCACAGCTCTACCAAACAGGGCTTATATATAATTGGAATTGCTGCAGATTATATAACATATACGGGGTCACAAATTTAGAAATCTTTAAATTTAATGTAATTTCATACAACGTCTACAGAAATTTAATTTTCTAACATTCTCAATATAAGTCAATTCAAACAAGATGTCACAAAAGTGATCTCTCTTGTCTAGATTGTTTTATATGGAATGTTTTGAAGCTCATGTCTGTGTATCTCATGCGGGTATTTATTGGTCCAAAGACATGATTAAGACTTGGCAGAATTACACACACATTTTGTGGTGATAAACATGTGCCAATTGTCAAGAAAACCTAATGTGAATAATAAATCCATCAAAAGATAGATTTGTTATTTGACATAACTTATTGTCAATGTTTGATCATTACAACAAGAATACCACTTACAGTTAATATCACTACCCAAAGGCTTGGTATTAATGTTGTGCTAGGTATCTTGAGATGTTGTCATTAAATTAATTTATTTAGAGATTATCTGTTTGGTAACTTAATGTGAGCATAATTGTTTATTCCTTTTATTTTCTTTTCTATTCAGCTTTAATGTCGACTACTTCAATCTCTGCCAACATGAACAATGTTCCAATGTTAAATGGAACAAACTTTAAGGACTGGAAAGAGAACATATTGATTGTTCTCGGCTGCATGGACATAGACTTGGCATTAAGGATGCCAAAACCGAATGCTCTCACTGCACAAAGTACTCCTGAGGAAACTGTGTACTTTGAAAAGTGGGATCGTTCTAACAGGCTAAGTCTTATGATCATGAAGCGTGGGATTCCAGAAGTTTTTCGGGGTGCAATAACAGAGGATGTTACCATTGCCGGTGAATTCTTTCAAAAATTCAAAAGCGTTTTGCTAAAAACGATAAGGCTGAAACAAGCACGCTTTTAGCAAGCTTGATTTCAATAAAGTATAAAGGCAAGGGTAATGTTCGCGAGTACATCATGGAAATGTCTCATCTTGCTTCAAAACTTAAGGCACTAAAGCTCGACCTATCTGATGATTTGCTCGTGCATTTAGTTCTCATCTCTCTTCCTGCAAAATGTAACCAATTTAAGGTCAGTTATAACTGCCAGAAGGAGAAATGGACTCTCAATGAGCTCATTTCATTTTGTGTGCAAGAGGAAGAGAGATTGAAGCAAGAAAGGACTGAAAGTGCTCATCTGGCAAGCACCTCCAAGCATACGGGCAAAAGAAAGCATAAGGGAAAGGAAGTTGCTATTCCTCAGGGTCCGGAACCAAAGAAAGAGAAAGTGCAGGATGGTTGTTTCTTTTGTGGCAAGCCCGGACACAGAAAGAAGGATTGTGCCAAATACGTCGCCTGGCGTGTAAAGAAAGGTACATTTCATGTTTTGGTCTGTTCTGAAATAAATTTAGCTTCAGTACCAAGAAACACTTGGTGGGTAGATTCTGGTGCTACTAATCACATATGTGTTTCTATGCAGGGTTGCCTGAACTACCGAAAGCCAACTGATGCTGAAAGATACATCTTTGTGGGTGATGGCAAGTCAATAGAAGTGCAGGCAATAGCGCACTTTAGATTATTACTGAAAACTGGTTACTATTTGGATTTATTAGACACTTTTGTTGTACCGTCCTTTAGACGGAATTTAATTTCTGTTTCTGTATTGGACAAATTGGGATATTATTGTTCTTTTGGAAATATGAAGTTTAGTATGTCTATTAATTCCAATGTTGTTGGTACTGGTTTACTTAATGTGTTTGATAATCTATATTTGCTCGAAACTATTGCATCTTATAATGCAACCTTGCACGTGGAATCACGAGGTACAAAGCGTAAATTAACTAAGGAAAATTCAGCCTCATTATGGCACAAACGCCTAGGTCACATCTCTAAATCTAGAGTTAAGCGCCTTGTGTCTGATAGAATTTTGGACTCTCTTGATTTTTCAGATTTTGATGTCTGTGTTGAGTGTATCAAGGGAAAACAGACCAAAATAAAGAAATATGGTGCCCATAGGACTACAGATGTCTTAGAATTAATTCATACGGACATTTGTGGCCCATTCCCTATGGCGTCTTGGAATGGTCAACAATATTTTATCACATTCATAGACGACTATTCCAGATATGGGTATCTATTTCTTATCCATGAGAAATCACAGTCTTTGGACGTATTCAAAAAATTTAAGGCCGAAGTTGAGTTACAACTCAACAAACGGATTAAAAGTGTCAGGTCTGACCATGGTGGTGAATACTATGGCAGATATGATGGATCAGGTGAACAACATCCAGGACCGTTTGCAAAATACCTGGAGGAATGTGGAATCGTCCCACAATACACCATGCCAGGATCACCTAGCATGAATGGTGTATCTGAGAGACGAAACCGGACTCTTAAGGATATGGTAAGAAGTATGATCAGTCATTCTACTTTACCAGAGTCCCTCTGGGGTGAGGCTCTAAAGACAACAACTTATATCTTAAATCGGGTGCCAACTAAAGCAGTTGTAAAAACACCTTATGAGCTTTGGGTTGGGCGAAAGCCTAGTCTAAAACATTTGCATGTGTGGGGGTGTCCTGCTGAGGCGAGGCCTTATAAACCTCATGAACGAAAATTGGACTCTAAAACCATTAGCAGCTACTTTATTGGCTATGCCGAACGATCACGGGGTTACAAGTTTTATGATCCCACAAATAGGTCAATATTTGAGACGGGAATTGCAACATTTTTTGAGGATGTTGAGTTTGGGGGGAGAAATCCAGTTAGAGACATTGTCTTTGAGGAGGAAGCAGGAGTAATCCCACTTCCTACTACTACTTTTGTCTTTGAGGAGGAAGCAGGAGTAATCCCACTTCCTACTACTACTTTTGACCAATCACAGGTTCCTATACCTGTCATTGCTCGAGAAGTAATTTCGGATCCTCAACCAGACAATGTTGTTCAAGATAATATAGTTCAAACCCCCATTCAAGATGAGGTAATTGTTCCTGAGGAACAAACTCTACAACCTCAACCTCAAGAATCTGTGCCATTAAGGCGATCCACTAGAGAAAGGAGATTTGCATTTTCAGATGATTATATTGTATATCTCCAGGAACATGAGGTAGAAAATGGAATGTCGAAAGATGATCCAATCAACTTTCGTCAAGCCATGGAAAGTTCCAACTCTCATAAGTGGATAGAAGCCATGAATGAAGAATATAAGTCTATGCAAGACAATAAAGTTTGGGAACTTGTCTCATTACCAGTTGGTGCGAAGCCTGTAGGTTGTAAATGGATATTTAAAACCAAAAGGGATTCAAATGGTAATGTGGAGAGGTATAAGGCACGTCTTGTAGCCAAAGGCTTTACTCAAAAAGAAGGAATTGACTTTAAAGAAATTTTCTCTCCAGTTTCTTCAAAAGATTCTTTTAGGACAATTATGGCGCTTGTTGCATATTTTGATCTTGAGTTGCATCAGATGGATGTCAAAACAGCTTTTCTTAATGGTGACATTAAAGAAACAATTTATATGGTGCAGCCAGAAAACTTTGTGTCAGGAGACCCAAAGAATATGGTTTGCAAATTGACTAAATCCATCTATGGACTCAAACAAGCTTCTCGTCAGTGGTACTTCAAATTTCATCAAATTCTCACTTCGTATGGTTTTGAAACTAATGTTGTTGATGAATGTGTGTATCACAAGTTCAGTGGGAGTAAACACATATTTTTGGTTTTATATGTTGACGACATATTGCTTGCCACAAACGATATAAACTTATTGCATGACACCAAGAGATTTCTATCTAAGAATTTTGAAATGAAAGATCTTGGTGATGCTTCCTTTGTATTAGGAATCGAAATACTCCGAGATCGTTCTCGGGGTATTCTGGGATTATCACAAAGGAGCTATATCGAAAAAGTACTCAATAGATTTGGCATGCAAAATTGTAAATCAGGTGAAACCCCGGTTGCTAAGGGAGACAAGTTTAGTCTCAGCCAATGCCCGAAGAACAGTCTTGAAATTCAAGAAATGCAGAAGATTCCTTATGCCTCGGCTGTAGGGAGTCTAATGTATGCTCAAGTATGTACGCGTCCGGATATTGCGTTTATAGTTGGCATGTTAGGCAGATATTTAAGTAATCCTGGCATGGATCATTGGAAAGCAGTCAAGCGTGTTATGCGATATTTACAGAGAACAAAGGAATATATGCTCATATATAGGAGATCGGATAAGTTCGAGGTCATTGGATATTCCGACTCCGATTTTGCTGGATGCCAAGACAGTAGGAAATCCACATCAGGCTATATTTATCTGTTAGCTGGCGGAGCAATTTCTTGGAGGTCTGCAAAGAAGACGCTCATAGCTTCATCCACCATGGCCGCAAAATTTGTAGCATGTTATGAGGCATCAAACCAAGGGATATGGCTGCGGAATTTTGTCACTGGGTTGCGTATTTTGGAAGGCACTACAAGACCACTTAAGTTATATTGTGACAATAAGTCTGCAGTTTTATATTCCAATAACAACAGGAGCTCGACAAAATCAAAGCATATTGATATCAAGTTCCTAGTTGTAAAAGAAAGAGTGCAGAGTGGACAGATTTCCATAGAGCACATTGGGACAAACTCCATGATAGCGGATCCACTTACGAAGGGACTACCACCCAAGGTCTTTCATGAGCACACTGCTCAGATGAGTGTTGTTCTATTTGAGAACATTCTGGTTTAGTGGGAGTTTGTATTTATATTACTGCTATATGTCAGCCTTGAGTTTTATCTATGTAATTAGATTAATTTCTGCAGAAATGAAATATTCAGTTTATTACGCTCTGTTACGTATTGTGAAGTATTGATCTCAATAAGGTTAAGTAGGACCAGTTGGAAATAGGCATGTATGGATCACATCACATGTAATTTCCATGCTACGCATCCATGATTGATCTATGTCATTTAGCTGTATTAGTATACGTGACCATTGGTGGGTCGAGTTACGATTGATGTAACGAAGACCGCTTTGATCCTATATTAATATAGTTAATGGACAAGATTGTTTGGATACCCTCAAGTTATGATAACAAATTTCTGAGCTCACTAAAGTTAAGCACATTTTTCAGGATACATATGTGGTCCAGTGGGAGATTGTTAGACAATGTCTCAATGGGACCACATAATTAAATGTGGTGTTATCATTTATAAGAAGCCTACAATTTAAGTGATTCAATTTAGTTAATAGACTTAAGGGTATATGTGTTATGGACCTAATGTGTAGATGCTAGTTGTATAATTTCTATTTCTATGAGGGGCAGAAATAGAAATTAAAACATATTGGTTAAAGTTGGTTTTCATTCCTTTTGAACTTCCACAACCTTTCAGTTTTGAAAACCAATAAATAGAAATTAAAACCAATAATGGTTAAAGTTGGTTTTCATTCCTTTTGAACTTCCACAACCTTTCAGTTTTGAAAACCAATTACAACCTTTAAAAGGTTATGGTCCCTATTCCTTCCCAAGTGGAAATAAGAACACTGCCATTTTTCTTTCTAAATCCTCTCAAGGAGAAACATAAGGCACCAAAGGGGAAAGGATTAGAAGGCAATAACATAATCAATAACAAAGAGTTCATTGATAATCACGCTTCCGTTTAACCATTCATCAATGGATTCAGGTATGTCATTTTGTTTTGATTTTTTGATAATACACATGGTAAATGATCCAAAGTGTAAGGTTTATGTTCTGAAATTTATGTTGACAATATCTACTCAACTTTAACATATACTTAAAAGAGAAATCATAAATTAATTGATTCTTAGTATAAATCAACTCAATTATTTATCAAAGTAGTCACTTTTTTTTTTTTTCCTTCAAATTTGAAAAAATTTCAATGGTTCATGTGAATTTCCTTAATATGGTATCGTCATTATGAGTATGTCTCATGAGGTAAACAAAATCTGATAAAAGAAATACAATTGATATATTATTATTGTTAAATTATGTTTTTATTAAATAAATTAAATTAATATCTTTAAGATTAATACAAAATATTGACAAGCACCCCCCCCCCCAATAAGAGGGAGTTGAGGGAGCTACAGTTGAAAATGGCTCTATTATTTTACACCCAACACCCCCCCCCCCGGGGTCATATATCTATATCTATACTACTATCTATACGAGGGAGTTGAGGGAGCTACAGTTGAAAATGGCTCTATTTTATTTAGACGCTTTTACCTTCCCATTTGACATCAAGTTTGCACAATGTTTTGCAAATGGCTCTATTTTATTTAGACGCTTTTACCTTTCCATTTGACATCAAGTTTGCACAATGTTTTGCATAGGCCTTTGGAGTATTCGGTAAATTCAGTCTTTCTCAACTAATGGTGATCGTTGGATTAGCATCTTAGATCCTTTTTCTTTTCTTTTCTTTTCTTTCTTTCTTTCTTTTTTTTTTTCCCTTCTTTCTCTACGATATTGAAATGATGATTTGAATTTTTTTTATATTCCATTAAGAAACACGAAGGGCATGTTTGGTTTGGATTTGTAGAGTGATTTTGGAAAAAATTTTCTAAAAAATTTGTTTGGTTTGTAAATTTTCCAAAATAATTTCCAAATCACTTTCTCTCTCTTACCTATCAATCAATCACTTTTTTTTCTCTCCTCTCTCATTCTCAATCACTTTTTCTCTCTCACACACATCTACTCAATTATAACAAAATATCAAATTATTTGGTTTGTAAATTTTCCAAAATAATTTCCAAATCACTTTCTCTCTCTTACCTATCAATCAATCACTTTTTTTTCTCTCCTCTCTCATTCTCAATCACTTCTTCTCTCTCACACACATCTACTCAATTATAACAAAATATCAAATTATTCCAAACTCCCAAACTCCAAAGCTACTTTTAAAATACATAACCAAACAAATCAAAAAATTTTCTAAACTCTCTCCTCAAAACAATTTTTAAAAACTACTCTCCCAAAACCAAACCAAACATAATCTTTTAGAGTAGCAATACAACAGATAAGAGGGCTAGTCCCTCATAAAACTAACTCCAGTCATAGCCTCTATGACCAAAGCCCTAACATCTTCTGGAGGATCTTCCATTATCACCACATGATCATCCCATGTTGGCCAATTTATCAGCAACTCTGTTGCCTTCTCTCAGAGTATGCCTGAGTGTGCAGCTGCATCATTTCATTAGAATTTTAGGTCTTGTTTGGGAAGTAGGCTATTTTAGTTTTTGACTATTTTAGTTGGCTAAAATTTTTGTGTTTGGGAAGATGGTTGTATTTTTTTATAGTTGGATGTAATGTTTGTGAGAGAAAAAGTGAAATGATTATGGATTTGATGTGACATTTTGTCTTATTAACTATTTTAGCCTATTTTGTCTTTTTGTGAATTTTAGCCAAAAAATAGCCTAAAACCCACTTGCCAAGCAGAGCCTTAGTATCTTCAATGTGGGATCTATAAGGAGAGTTATGCCTTGGGCCATTCTGGGTTAGGTTAATAGCCTGTGCAACATCAGTCTCTATCTCCACATTCATTTTACTTTTTTGGAAGAGAATTGTGAGTCCTCTTTAATAGCTTGGCCCATATTTCAGCTTCCACATTTGAAGATGTCACGACCCAAACCCGCCCCTATGGGTTTAGCACTATAACCGGCCAGTAATCCGTGATTACCGAAGGCTTACTTAACAGTAAAGATAGTAATACAGAGTACAGGGGCTAGCGGAAGCCAAAACAGTAGTAAAAGATGTTCAATGAGCTATGACAATCTGAATGCGAAAAGACTTTTCCGAACATATTCACATTCATAAGCAAAACATATATACACCATATGCACAAACATCTAGGTTAGGAACCTAATCCCTAATTATAACTGTACAGCACAAGTTTTTAGACAGTCATTACAAAAACAGAGACAGAAGGGTGAAACTAAGACACCCCAAAACGACCTTAGCTTGAACGGGCTTGGAACCTCAAGGTGAGGCACGAAGGTTGGCTTGACAAAAAAGGAGTTAACCCGATGCATCGAGCTCCAGTCCGGTGCCTGGACACCTACATATAAATATAAACAGTGAGCTAAAGCCCAGTAAATAACGACTGTGTAAAGAGGTTAAGAATGAATGTCCTTTTAGTCATTTAACAGTCATATCAGTCATTTAGAAACCATAGCAGTTATATGTGGTACATCCAATAGCAAAACTGTACAGTAGGTCTAAATAGACCGAACAGTCAGTTGATGGCCATCATAACAGTAAACAGTAATGGTTCCAACCATGGGAACCGACAAAGATCTCTGTAACAGTAGCAGTAATAGTACAGTAACAGTAGATTGCTATGGATGCCACGAATACAGTTCACAAATAGGACAAACATTCATTCAGTAAGAAATATCATTTCAGAAAGCAGTACAGTAGATCATTCAGAAAATATTCATGATTGAATATATCTGTACAACATTGTTACTCACAGAGCACTGGGCTATAAGCAGCTAATGAGCGTCCTCGGATGCCAACCCTACACAGTTACAGAATGAACACACATTAAGTTACACACTTGGGTTTGATAACTTAACCCCTATCTTGTCTTGGTGTGGTTCTACATCAATATCCTCCTTAAGATGCTTTAAACATGCCCTAGAAATGCCTAGGATGGAAAGAGGATGCAAAGATGCACTTAAAAACACTTTTCAAAATTTGCTGAAACAGGGGTCCACGCTCGAGCGTGGCATTCTACGCTTGAGCGGGCATGCAGACAAAGGAGCTCTGCTCGAGTGTGACTTTCCTCGCTCGAGCGGACTGTAAACTCAGGCAAAAGTACTGGATGTACAATTTTCACGCTCGATGGACGCACGATCTACGCTCAAGTGTGAGACTCAGGTCCTCGCTCGAGCGTGAACTCTCTCGCTCGAACGGACTGCAAAACACATGAACTTCTGGGCATATGCATTTCACGCTCGAGCGTGACTTTCTTCGCTCGAGCGGAAGTGCAAGATTCAGAGTGTACGCTCGAGCGTGAAGTCCTACGCTCGAGCGTGGGTCCAAAATCTAGAATTTCTAGGTTGAACTTCAAGCACAAAATTCAACTTTTAAAGTTTCAAATTCGATCCTTTCGGGCTAATTTTCTGAAAAACACTTTAAAACCCATAATATGACATGTTTCAAAGATCAATTTGCAAAATCAAAGCCCAATAGTAGATCAAATAAACACAAATTTCAAGAGGCTAGAAGAATAATGCAAATTCAACACATGCATGGGTTCCTAAGAACTCCAATGCTCTAAAACGAGATCAAATGCAAGATTTAACTTCAAAACATGGTGAGTTCATGGATCAAGACCCAAAATATGAACATGCATGTAGAAATTCATGAAGAACAACTTCAAAATGCCATGATATGAACATGCATGCATGAATTACTATCCAATACAACATTTTTAAACCAATTATTGACTCCAAACTCCAAATTTCCATGAATCATGCAAGAACCAACTCAATTCATAAACAAGAAGGTAAATTCTCTACCTTAGGTCTTCAATTTCAAATGTGAAAGCTCAAATATGCAATTCTTCTTTAATTTCTTATAAGTCTTCAAGCTAATTTTCTTGTTGAACTCAAATTCTCCTATTCTCCCTCTCTTTCTCAGTTTGGGTCTTCAAAGGATGAAGAATGGTGTTTGTAATGCAATAGTTAAGTCACTAACAAGGTTGTAGGAAATGGCCACTTAATGGCAAGTTTGGTAATTAATCAAACTAAAGCAATTTAACATTATTTAATTCAATTTAATCATACCAAATCACATTTCAATTAAATCTACCATAAAATCACATAAATTCTAATTAACATAAAACACTAATCGATTTCAGATTTGGTCGCCGATAAGGCCTTCAATTTACAGTTCAAAATAAAAACACGAACATATCATTTAGCAGTCAAACAGATAGAAATGCATTTAAAACATTACACTCATGCAATCAATTCAGAATTTCAGTCAAATCAGTTACTTATCATGTTTAATCATAGATTAGCAATAATCGAAGGTGAGGGTTGTCACAGAAGAGTGCCCTAATTTGCCATAATATCCCCCATATCCATGTCCCAACTTCATCTCTCAAGAGTCGTCCATACCCTGTCTGTCTAAGACCACCTTTTGAGTAGCCATTAGTGTTGAGTTTGAGTTTGCCTGCAGCAGAAAAGCACAAATTAATTAGTCTAGGTAATGATGTGTTAGGGTGGAGAGGAGAATGGAAAGCCTTCTCAATCTCATGAACATAATCCCTAATGTTCTTGAGACTAGCTTGAATGGGATGGGTAATATTTTCAAAAACTATTTGATTACGATCTTTCTATATCTGCCAAAGAATGACAATGAAGTAAATGACGATCTGAATGATGGTGAAACGAGAGATTCACGACAATAATGTCAAAACCCTACCAGATATGGGTTTGCAATCTGTATCTTTACTCTCCAAGCCTACCAGAAACAGGTCTAACTAGATCGATGGCGTTAAATACTTGTTCGGTAACCTCTGCTTCGAAACCCTTAATCTTCTGCTAAAGCCTTTGGTCCTCCATTGAAGCTTGTTTGAGATTTCGTCCCATTTTGTTCAATGGGATGTAATTATCTTCATTGTTGCATGCAATGTTGTTTCAGTTAGGATTGCAATGTTAGAAGCTTAACCTAGCTCCACTTCGGGTCTATTCAGATTGTTGGGTTTGAAACTGAGTCACGATCATCAATATCAGCTCTCTGTGTTTTTCAATTGCTCTCAATCACTACTTATATAGTTGGGTTTGAAAGGTCCGTCGACTTTGTTTGCGATTCAAGAGTGATGATGTTACCAGAACTTTGTTGTATTTTTACTTTATTTATGCAAAAGACGAAGATAAAATTTTCTTTGTTTTGTATTTTAGAGTGTGCTTGGATCATGAATTTGACTAGAGATTTAAATTGTTTAGACCATGTATTTGGGTATGGATTTGGAAAGGGAAAAAAAAAAAAAGTTGGGTGAAATATCTAAATCTACTGTTCGTAATAAACTTTCTTTGATTTTTACTTTATAAAAAATGGCAAATCCAAACATCAAGATGCTTAGCAAGTGACCAAACACTTTGGTTTTTGCTTTCTCTAATTTTCTTAAAAAAAATCACTACTTAAAGAATGAATTTTAAAATTATAGATAGATAGATTCTAAAAATTGAAGAGAAATGAGAATTTTGACTAGCTTAAAGGAAGATAACTTTGACCCACTTGGGTTGATATATAACAATAATATATATCATTATGCTATACAAATCAAAAGGAGGTGGGCCTTAAGTACATTAAAGCCGTTGTATTGAACAAAGTCCTCTCGGTGGGCGGAGAACAATTCCGAACAGAGGGTTCATACTCATTTAGAGCACAATGGAGAGAGAAGGTTGGAACCCCGTGATACAGGGAGAAAAGTGGGTAGCCAACATGGATTTCAGAAAGAAGCAATGATAGTTACTATATTCATAGATAACATTCCAGATTCCATGGGTCCTAAAGGATTGTTCAACCTATTTCGAAAGTTTGGCTTAGTTAAGGATGTGTTTATTCCAGGAAAGAGAAGGAAAGCATCAAGATCTAGATTTGGGTTTGTAAGATATGATTGCGAGGTGGCTGCAGGGATAGCGATCCAGAAGGTAGATGGGCTCTGGTGTGATAACAAGGAACTGAGGGTTAAAAGAGCAGAGTTTCAAAAACCTCAAAAAGTTGGTCAACCGGAGCAAAGAGGGTAGAAAAGAGGCGAAGTTGGGAGAATGATGAATCAGGGACTCCAGATGCAGCAGAGACTGGGAAATGGAGTTAAGAAGACTTATGTGGAGGCAGCTGCAAGGGGAAGTGACAGAGTGGGTGTGCAGGTGGTAATAAAAGCTAATGAAGAAGGCAATGGTTGGCGGTATGAAAGCTTAGTAGTACAGCTGAGCAGCTTTTTAACTTTTAAGGACTTTAGAGCAGAACTCTGTAAAAGAGGGATGCAGGATGTGGTTGCAAGAGAGGGGGTTGGGCGCATAGTTCTATTAACTTTCCCTTCAGCACAGCACATGCAGGTTTGGAAGGAACAACTAGAAAGGTGGGGAAGGTAATGGTGTGATTCAATTGAAGGATGTGGGAGAGGTCAGTTTGTGGAGCAAGAGAGGTGCGTCTGGTTGAATTGTTTTGGCATTCCCATAAATCTCTGGAGTGTTATAACTATTCGAAATACTGGTAGTCATTGGGGGGGGGGGTGGTAGTTCAGTTCGAAGAAGATATTAATAATCCACAAACTTTCTAGAAAACTAAGGTAAGAGTGATAACAAAGTGTATGGAGATGATCAATGTGACAATATTTTTGGAGCATAAAGGTAAGCACATTCCAGTTAGGGTCAGTGAAGAAGTCCCTAGTTGTTTACTCCCGAATTCAAGTAGTAGCAGAAGTATGCAACATAAGCAACTGCACTCCAATGCAAAAGTAGGGGCAGATCAGATGTCCGACAATGGGGATAATTGCAAGATTGCAGGGCAAGCTTCTTCAAATAAAGAAGAGGAGGGTGTAGATGGTTGTGATGATGCTAGTAGGGTATTGGAAACAGTGATGGCCTGATCAGATGAGTAGGTTAAAGGAAATGATGGTAACCATGTAATAGCTGCAGATGTTAGAGAGGGTGGCATGGGGAATGACCTAGCAGATGCAGTTGTCAGAGAGGGTGGCATGAGGTATGACCTAGCAGGTGCATGCTCTAAGGAAAAGGGACTGGTACAGGAAGTCAACTCACAGCAAACAATGATGAATAAAACTCATGAGTTGAATGAGGGTATATGTACTGTGGGTTTTTTAAAAGAGCTGAGTGGGCCAATGGGTGCAAGGAATAATATAAGTCTAGAAGTTCTACTTAAAGGCATGCAGGTTGGGCCTGAGCCCACTAGGCCAAATAAGGGGGTGGGGTCGAATCTCAGTGACTGTGTGGCCTATAATCAAATCAGACCAACTCTGGGCCAAACCATCCATATGGCTGTGGTAAATAGGGCTGGTCAAGGAAGAAAATTCAAGGAAGCAGCAGCAAAGAGAGGGTGTAACTCAAAGAAGAAGGGCAGTGATCAAATGAGGGGCATCAATATAGTTAGAGGCCATATGAAACAAAAAGGCATGATGGGTAGGCTTGGTTTTCACAGAGGGGCCATCTTCAGAGCTTCAGCTGTGGCTGGAGCCAATTCATTATCTATCTCCCAAAATCAGACCCTGAAAAGAAGGAAAAATCTAGTTGAGGAGGCTCAGTCAACAGTGAAGGTTGGAGCATTGCTGGGAATGTAGTGTCAAGGCCAAGAGGAGGAGGTAGTGAGCAAAATAGTAGAATTGGAAGAGAATGATTTGAGAAGAATTGCAGTTGAAACAGCTGCAACCAGATCCTAACTAGTTGCTAAGAAGGGGTTAAGGAGTAAGTTGTGATGGTTATTATGAAGATCTTATCATGGAATGTTAGAGGGATGAAAAGGCCAGAAAAAAGAGGAAAAATAAAGAATCTAGTGAGGGAAAGGGATATAGATGTATTGTTAATCCAAGAAACTAAAAGAAGCTCAATAGATGACAAATTTATCAAAACAATATGGCCATTTGAGGAGATGGAGTTTATGCTGGTAGACTCAGATGGAAGTGTTGGTGGTCTATTGTGTGTTTGGAAACCTTAGGTTTTTGAGCTCCAGGATTGTTGCAGTAGTAAGCATTTTATTATTTTATCAAGTATAGTTTATAGTTCTTTTCCATGTGTTATTGGTAATATTTATGCTCCAAATGAGGTTGTGAGGAGGAGACAAACCTGGGAATCGTTGGTGAGTATTAACCAACACTTTCCATTACCCTGGTGTGTGGGAGGGGATTTTAATGAAATCAGATATATGAGTGAGAGAAATGGCTGCTCTAGAAGAGAGAGGGGGATGTCAGACTTTAATGAGTTTATAGAAAAGTTGGAATTGATTGACATGCCTATGCTAGGCAGACAGTACACATGGTGTAATGCAGTGGATGGAGATAGGTGGAGCAAGATAGATAGATTTCTGGTAGATCCAAAATGGTTGGAGAAGTTTGCCATAAAACAATGGGGCTTATCTAGAACAATTTCAGATCATTGCCCAATATTGCTAAAAGAGGATGATAGAGATTGGGGACCAAAGCCCTTTAAATTCATTAATGCTTGGAGATCACACCCTACCTTCATGTCTGAAGTCAAAAAGACGTGGGAGGACACACAAGTGCAAGGTTGGGCAGGGTATAGAGTCATGAGCAAGTTAAACATTTTGAGGAATCATCTGAGGGTATGGAACAGGGAGGTGTTTGGCAACGTAGACACCCTACTAAAATCAGCTGAGGAGGAGCTACATGAATGGGATCTAAAGACAGAATCCAGGTCCTTGACTGTTCTGGAAATTAAAAGAATAAGAGAAGTCAGATCCAAGGTGTGGTAGCTCAACAGAAATAAGGAGAGGTTGTGGCACCAAAAATCCAAGATGCAGTGGGCTAGATTTGCTGATAGAAATACAAGGTTCTTTCATATTATGGCAAGCAGTAGACAGAGAAATAATATGTTAGACTCAATTTTGGTGGAGGGTATGAGGTTAGAGGATCCAGTTCTAGTGAAACAAGAGGTGGTTAGGCACTTTAGTCAGCTATTTTCTGAGCAATGGATACAAAGACCAAAAATGTCAGGCCCTTTTGCTACTATCAGCCCTGAAGCAGCAGTGAGTTTGGAAGTTGTATTCACTGAAGTTGAGATTTGGGAAGCAATCCAAGACTGTGATGGAAACAAGGCCCCTGGTCCTGTTCGTTTTAACCTGGCCTGTATACAAAGTTGTTGGAAAATAATGAAAGGAGAAATAATTCAGTTGTTGCATGAATTTCACACCAATGGAAAGTTGTCAAAAGGGATTAATAGCTCATTTATTGTTCTCATCCCTAAGAAGGACAACCCTATAGGCTTGGGGGACTACAGGCCAATTAGCTTGGTCAGTTCAGTCTATAAAATCCTAGCCAAGGTGTTATCTAGAAGACTTAAGAGGGTTCTTCCAACTGTGATAAGTGAGGCTCAGTCTGCCTTTGTTTGTGGAAGGTACATCCTAGATGGGGTGTAATAGAAAATGAGGTAGTAGATGGGTGGAAGAGATCTAAGAAGAAGGGGATTATACTCAAGTTAGATTTTGAGAAAGCATATGACTCAATAAATTGTGAGTTCCTAATGTCTATGATGAGAAACTTTGGATTTGGTGAAGAATGGATTAGTTGGATGAAGACTTGCATTTCAACTGCAACAATTTCTATCTTGG
Organism: Camellia sinensis; assembly: GCF_055761805.1. Taxonomy (NCBI): domain Eukaryota; kingdom Viridiplantae; phylum Streptophyta; class Magnoliopsida; order Ericales; family Theaceae; genus Camellia; species Camellia sinensis. The sequence continues at coordinate 109,776,952 of NC_138962.1, forward strand.
TTAATGGTGCACCCACTGAGGAATTTCAACTACAAAAGGGGCTAAGGCAGGGTGACCCTCTTTCACCTTTCTTGTTCATTATAGTAGCTGAAGCTCTTAATTTGTTATTGGGGAGGGCTACTGAGAAAAGTTTATTTCAAGGTGCCGTAGTTGGTTCTGAAGAGTTGAGTATATCTCATCTCCAATTTGCATATGATACATCATTTTCTGTAAGGGTGATTTGGAGGAAGCGCTAAATATAAAAAGAGTGTTGAGGTGCTTTGAGGTGATGTCTGGGCTGAAGATCAATTACCACAAGAGTGTTGTTTGTGGTATGGGCTTTCAAGATGACCAAACCAAGGAGTTTGCTCAGAGCTTGAACTGTCTGACCAAGAAACTGCCTTTTAACTTCTTAGGTCTGCCTTTAGGGGCCAATCCAAGATGGAAGAGTACATGGAATCCAGTAGTAGAAAAGGTGAAGAAGAAGCCGTCCTCTTGGAAGAGGAAGTTATTATCTTTCGTGGGTAGATTGACTTTGATTAAATCTGTTCTCTCAAATTTGCCTATCTATTTTCTTTCATTGTTCAGGATGCCTAAAAGGGTTGTAAAGATTGTAATGAAACTTCAGTCCTCTTTTCTGTGGGGAGGATCTAAAAATAAGAAGAAAGTACACTTGGTCCCATGGAGGGAGATAACCAAAAGTAAATGGCAAGGAGGATTAGGTGTGAGAGACATAGAAGAGGTGAATGACTACTTGCTGTTGAAGTGGTGGGGGAGGTATGGACATAAAGACAAAACTTTGTGGACATCTGTGTTATGCTCTAGGTATGGCAGAATTGGTGGAGGTTGGATGCCATCTGTGACTAACATCGATAGGATGCCTAATATTTGGAAAGATATTGTGAAGTTGCCTTCTGTCAATCAGCACTTAGGAGAATTTTACGATGACCATCTTAAAGTATCTATTGGTAATGGAAGGAGAATACATTTCTGATTTGATGGCTGGGTATGTAGCAGAGGGTTGAAGGTTGAGTTCCCCAGATTATATTATTTATCTACTAAGAAAGAGGAGAATTTACACCAAATCAGTGCAAAGAAGAGCAATGCAAGGGTGGGGCAGCTACAGTTCAGAAGAAGGCTATTTGCTTGGGAAGAAGAGGAGTTGCAGAGGTTGTTAAGGCTGCTAGCATCATCCCCTGCAATTAAGTCTGATATTGAAGATTCTTGCTCATGGTTAGCTAACAACTCAGGTTAGTTTTCAGTGTTCTCTGTGTGGAAGTGGTGGGTGGTAGCAAAAGATCCTGGGTTGAATGTTCCTGTAGTGTTATGGGTAAATTCTGCTCCCCAAAAAATGTAATTCTTTTGTTGGCTGGCCTAGAGAGGTAGGGTGAAGACTTCATATTTCCTGAAAAGGATTGGCGTCTTAGCTACTTCTGCTAGTTCTTCTTGCGTGTTCTGCAATGCTGAGGAGACTTTTTTGTCCACTAATCTGGGAGTGCTGGTCTATAATGGTAAGGTGGTGGGATCTACTGTGGGTAATTCTTGGATTAGTTCAGGGGCTATTGCATTGGTGGTCTGGAGGTAAATTTAAGTCAAGGGAATCAAGAATTTGGTAGGTAGTTCCGTCTGTGGTTCTCTGGTATGTGTGGAAATTAAGAAATGATTGTATATTCAAGGGGGCTCAACCTGCTGTTGAAGACTTATGTGAAAGAATTAAGGTGCATATTGCTTTGTGGGCCAAATGGGTATTGCAGATTGATTACTCTGTTCACGATTTTGTCTCTAATCTGCATCAGATTCAGCTGTCTGTTTGAGGTGTGTCTTGTGGAAGCTTCAACTGCTTTGTCTAGCTCTAGAGGCAACACAACAGTTAGAGGTGGTGAAACAAAGCTTGTAAAAGCAGACTGGGTGTGAAGATGCATGGGTAGTAGAAACAAATGTCCCAGGAGAGTATTAGCAGCATTGTGGGTGGGCCTGGTGCATTCTCTGTTATGCATTTCTTCAGTAGGGTGGGAGAGCAATAGTATTATCCTGTCATGGAATTGGAATGTAATTTTCACTGAGTTGTTGAGCAGCAGCTGTAGCTATATGAGGTCAATTTGAAGAATTGCTGCTATGGTGCGCTGGGGATTCTGGACTTGGTTTACCTGAAGTGTGGTGATCAGGGAGCATTACTGCTAAGGATTAGGTGCATTGTTGGGTGCATTAGTGCTGCTGCATTGGATGCATTGTTGTTATGTTTTTCTTGTTTTGGATGCTTTTGTTTGGTTAGACGGAGTTTGGACCTCGGTTTGATTATGGTGGTTTTGGAGAACATGGTGGAGTTGATCTATTGCAGTTTGTTTTGATGTTATGCTGCCTCTAGATTTGTCATGATGTTATAGGTTGATCTGTGTGGGAGGAAGAACAGCCTGTTATGCTGCATATGGAATTGGTATGCTGAATATATGGAACCGCCTGTTATGCTAAATGTTTAGTTGCAACCTTATGTTATGCTGTCAAGTTTTCTGGAAGAAGGTTGCTGGGGTGGTTTTTGTACGTGCTTGGCTGTGTGTCCTTTGTTTTTGGTTTTATTTTTTATTGCGGTTGGTTACTCACCAACTTTTGATAGTGTGCTAGCAGATGATAGGACGGATTTGTCGGTGCTAACCTAGTTGGGATTAGTCTGTTTCGCTTTGATGCTCTTTGCACTCATCGCTTTTCTCTCTCTAAAACACCCAAACTCCTAGTTTCTTCTCTTTCTCTCTCTAGTTCTTAACTAAACACTTCAAATACATCAAACTCATTGATTTCTCCACTATAGCTTTTTGGAGAAAAAGGTAGAGCTCGTTGAAAGCTTCATTTTAATCTGAAAGGATCTCGTTTTCGGCTCCGTCAAAGTTTTCCCTTGCTCTCTTCCTCTTCTACTCTTAAGGTAGGGATTTCTTCAACCTTCGGTATAATTCTTACCTTAGTTATTTGTTCTTTCAAAAGGGTTAGTGATTTGGGGATTTGGGTTAGATCTAGGGTTTGATTTTGAAATGTAAAAGAGAGATTTTTCAAATAAATTCTTGACAGGGGTTGTGGAAATGTGTATATTGTTGGGTTGTGTTGGAAATTCCTTAATTGGGTGTGATTTTGAAAATAGAGGTGGTTTTGTTTGAAAAATCATTGATGTTGATTTATGAAAGAAAAAGGAAGGATATGGAGAATGTATCTGTTGATAATGAGAGTGGAGTTGGATATAAAATATCGCTCCCATTTTGAAATTTATGAGAATTTATCTGTTGTTGGAAAATTATCTGTTGAGTAGAAATATTTTTTTTGGACTATCGGTGGAGGATAATTTTGATTATTATACAAATTGCATAAGGATTATGTTAAATTGAAACTAATTACTAATCTTGCATCGAGCATTGTTTCATACTTGAATATTGAAAATGTATTATTTTTGAGAAAAAATGGGTGTATACCTTAGTAAATCTAGTTAGGGGGTTTGGTTATGGTTTATATTGTTGGCCTGTGTGTCATTGGTGAAAGTCTAGAAACCCGTGCAGTTAGGTGTCGATCTTTCCGATTAGTACTAGTAAAATGGCTATGGCAATACTTGTATAGCCTACTGGTAGACACGTACCTAGAGATTTCCAATGTTTTGTATCCACCGTTCTGTTTTCTAATGTGAAAAGTATTGTTTATTGAATTGAATTTCATAAAATTTGATACATGGCATTGTTTTTGAAAGAGATAGCTTGATGTTTTGGAAATAACATGTATGTGCATTCCCCTTATAACTTCATTAGGTTTCATACATTGTGTTAAAGTATCTTTACTGGGTTTTAGCTCATCCTATGTGGAAAACAACTTTCAGGTGCTGATGATATGCCTCTATCAAGGACTTAGCTTGGGAGGATCGAGGAGTTGAATGCTCACTTTTGTTTATTTGTTGTAATACTTTTTGTACAAGCCTCTGGCTTTTAATTGTTTTGGATTTGATCCATCTTGTTGTAACCAAGTAATGTCTTGGAAAATTGTAGCCTTTAGGGCATGGATTTATCTATATTACTTTTTTTTTTAGTTCACTCACATATGGCATATGCTATAGATTCAGGATCTATGATTCTCGAATGTATATCCGCATATGTCATCTTTTGTACAGAAAAATGTATATAAACACTACAAGAAAAAACATCTTTGGCAACCACTTTTTTTGAGATTGTGGCAAAAAGTATACTAATTTGTGACCAACATTTATTTTGGTCACGGATGAGTTGTGTTTTTGCGGCCAACGTTTTTTGGTCGCTAATAAGTACTTTTTTTTTGCGACCAAATATAAAATGTGGTCACGGAAAGTAATGGCAGGAGAGAGAAAAATAATTGGCGGGATGCCAAACCCTTTGGTGACCAGTAGATTGTGGTCACAAAAAGGAAAAATGATATATAGTGTAACAAAACTACGTAGTTTTGGATTTCCTAAATCAAAAACACGTTTCCTTAATTGATTGAGCTTGCTTTTTCATCTTTTTCCCTCTTTTAAGTCAGATTGGTTGCTATCCTTTATCTCCTCACTCTTTACACTTCCAATCAGTTTATCAAAACCCTAGCCACCATTTTCGTTCACTTCATTCCCTGTTTTGCTGCCTCTTCATCTTCGGCTTCGCCATTCTACTTATAGGTCAGTTTCTCTCTCTGTGTCTCTTTGTCTCTGTCTCTCTCTCTCTCTATCTCTCTCTCTTTCCCTATTTGTGTATATATATATAAATTTGTAGTTTGTCTTTCCATTTATATATGCTATTTCTCTCTCTCTCTCTCTCTCTGCTCGTGTATATATATATATCTTAATGTGAGCACTACTGTCTGTCTCTCTGTTTGTACAACTTAACTCTTCTCCTGCTCAAGGGTTGCACAAGCCTCGAGTTGCTCTTAGATGTTGGTTGCAATGGAGCCTTCAAAGCCTCTATTTGTGCTTTAGATATTGATCTAATCTGCATCTTTTTAACCAATTATCAAAATTTGTAAATGTACCTAGATGTTTGTATAAATATATAATGTATTCTGAAGATCAGAACAACCTGTGAACCGAACCAATTCGATTTTCATGGATTGGTTGATAAATTTATAAAATTTTGTCACCAAACTGAAAACCGAACCAATTTGGTTAGTTATAATTATTTTCCATGTGTAACCTAAAAACTGAACCATTTCTATAATCAAATCAAAATTTTATTTGAAACACTTTACATATAATCATAATATATAATAGGTCCTTTTCAATTTGTTATAACAAGTAGTGGGTGTGTGCTCACCCAATGGATGTGTTATTAAATTTATAAAATAAAAATTTTGATTTTGATTTAGAAATATATTTGTTGTGGGTTGTTGAAGTGGTAAAGATGTTGTTACCCAAATCCAACATCATAGGTTTAAGTCCCATTCACTTTATTATTTAACTTTTTTGTTTTAAATAATTATTAGAGGCATATTTTGGGAAAACTCAAAATATAAGACACATTTCTATCAACACCACCAACAACCTTCACATATTAATAGTATAGAAGGTAGATAGATATAGATATAGAGGATAGATACATACATACTAACACTACAAGAAAATACACATTCGGCTACTAAAAAATTAGTCGCCAAAGTCTCATTTTTCGTCGCCAAAAGTCAATTACGACTAAAAAATTTAGTAATCCATTTAGTCGGGTATACTTTGTCGGCAATAGTATTGGCGATTAAAATTTATTTGGTCGCTAATTTACAACTTTTGGCTACTAAAAATTTATTAGTCACCAAAGGTAACCTTTTGGCGACTAAAGTATTAGTCGTCGAAAGTTTTTACATAAAAATGAATTCAACTAGTGGCAACTAAAACTTTTAGTCGCCGAAGGATGCTGTGTTCTTTCGTGACTAAACTATTTAGTTGGCAATAGTTTCTTTCCTCGATTTGATTTGTTTTGGCTACTAACTATTTGGTTATCAAAAGTCTTTTGTTTCTTTTTTACTATTAAACATTTAGTCACCAAAAACCTTTCCTTGCATTTTTGGCTACTAAAATATTTAGTAGCCAAAAACTTTATAATTTTTTTTTTTTAAATTAATTTCTTGACCACTTGTATTTATTCAATTATTAATGCAACCTGTACCTTGTATATAAACAAAATAATCCTTGAATACTGATTATATTAGCAACCATTCCACAACGTGCACACATTTTACTTTCAATCATCTAAAAAATTCATATTTAACGTCAAATTTTAAATATAATAGAAATTCCATATAAACCAAGTATAATCCAGCCTCAAAAATATAATTTCATACATAACATAGGATTAACCAAATTTAATATCCAAAAGGTAATATGTACTATGCTGTAGACACCCCATTTTTGACCGCCCTACGACTTGGGTGCCACTGATTTGATCACCCAATGATGAATTTTCATGCTTGTCCAAATGCTCGATTCCTCAACAGGAAACCTTGGTTTTGAGCCTCAAAAACCTATAAAAACCTTGATCCTTGTGTTTCGGACCAAAATAACAATTTTTCAAACCTGACCATCTAGGGACCTGCAGACCCACTAGTGACCAGCCGGCCACTTGTGTGAAAACCAGATATTTTTGGCCAGCTTTCCAGACAGATACATGCACCATTCCAGCTGCGTTTGTATGGATATTTCCGAGGGTCTCTCATATATTTCTATATATAGATGACCCTCTCTCATGATTTAGGGTTAGAAAATTTTGTGGAACAAAGTTTTGAAAATATTCTCTCTCTACATTTCTCTCTTTCCTTTGCAACTTCTATACCCTTTGCCTAGACACCCTAAACCAAACCTTGAGGGTTCTTTGTTGAGCTTGCATTTTTACTCTTGAGGGTGTGAAATTAGTGGTTTGTGAACAAAGGGATCATTCCTCTTCAAGAGCACTATTTTTAGCTATTTTAGGACTGTTTATTTCATTTATGCTTTGTATTGCATGCTTGTAGTGTAATAGTCCTCATAGGATTGGTGTTTTAGGCATTAGACACTAACCTATTTGAGTTGATAGCATTTATTTAGTGTTTTCCATACTTGTGATCATCTCTAATCACCTTTGCACTTCTCGCATTTCTTAGTTTTTCATTGCCTTCAGAGTTGTTTCAAATCGATTGATTGTTTAAGCTTGAGATTGAGATCATTGTGCTTAATGGTTAATCTCCTTGAAGGTTCATTACCAATGGCATGACATCTCTCTTATGCCCAAAACAACTCTTTGTTTGATGTCTCTCTTCATTAGTAGACTTAATATTCATTATTGGACTTAATCAACTAATGAATGGAAAGGTAATTAAAATGGACTAACAAAATTGAGGCTAAAATGGAACAAGATAAATGGTTTGGGGTTCAACCGGATGTTAGTTGAACCCATTGAGCCTTAGGCCATTTCATACTTGTTAGTGATGATAACGGTTTGAGAGTCAATGTCAACCACCTCCCTTGATCAATCTCATGACAAGGGGGAGGTTTTGTTGGTCATTTATTTTCCCTTATTGAGTTCCCCCCCCCCTCCCCTCAATCGAGCCATGGATCATCATGCAATAACTTTGCACTTATTGATGATTTGCGGCTCGATTCTATCCCTCCTTTGAGAAATTTCATGATAGGGAGAGGCAGAGAGGGTGAATATCCCCTAGAAACACTATGTTTCTGCTTTGTTCTTTTTCTATTGTAGCAAGGCCACATTTACATTAGTGACCGGCCGACCACTATTTATAGCTGGCCGCCCACTATTTCTGGACGACCGGCCACTTTTGTGTCAATAGGTAGTGTCATTTTCTTGCAAGGTAGAGCAGAAGTAGAGGCAAAATAGAGGCATTTTCTACAAGCAGAATAGTCCTGACAGCAAAACAGTGGTGTTTTCGGGAGGATATTTGCATTGGCATGCATGGTTTACCAACACCCCCCAAACCCGCGCACGCGTGCGTGCGAGAGTTCAATTAGCTTACATAGCACGTAGTTAATTAGTAAATTAAACTAGTAGATTTCTTTGCACTTGTAATAGTTAGTTAATTCTAATTTGTAATTAATTAGTTAGTTTAGAGGATCACGTTACTTAGCATTTCTCATGATTTGCATTCATTTGTCTTTCATGCATGAGGCTTGGCGCATCATTCTAACTCACATTTGTTATTCATTACTTACTTGAGTACGTGCTAGAACTGCATGCCATCAAGTTGATTCACATGTCATAATTAGTAGCCGAGTCTATTAAATTGCATATTGCATGTGTTGCATTAGTCATTTGCATAGTTAAGAACATGCATTCTTTTAAACTATTTTACTTACTTTGGTTCACCTCGGCGTACTAGGTGAGCATTTTTGCTTTAACATATCACATGCATGTGATTGTTGCCATGACAAGCATGACTATCATGAGGCTAATTGCTTAAATGATAAACTGTTTGAATGCTTGTAGATGGAGGCTAATTGTGTAAACTAGAATAGTTTGATCAAAGCACATATGAGTTTACTTTTTCAGGTAACATATGTTCAAAAACATTTTCCAACAAGCTTAAAATCAAAGTACTCCAATTTTTGCAAATTAATCTATACTTGTGTGCAACACATAAAAAAATTAGCCTAATAATCGGAACAAGAGCATATATGGTAAATAAGAATCACATCATGATTAGTAGAGGCCGATCTTCGATCGGGCAAGTGGGGTGCTCAATTCATGACCTTCCCCTTTCGTACCTAAGTTCTCGAGCCGAGACACTCTTGGTGATTACGGATAAGTGGCCTTTGGAACAAGTCTCGGTTTTCTAAATTTTTCCAAAATATTTAGGTGGCGACTCTGTATCTGGTAATGCAGTCCATTTTTGGCATTTTGATTCAAAATTGATTTTCCAAAGGATTTGTCAGATTTGGATTCATTAGTGTTTATCTATTTCACATTGTACTTGTGAAATCATATTCAAAACCATAGGAATCTGAGTTGTGGGGCTAGTCGTATCCGAAAGGAGCATGAAAAGCAAGCCACACATGTCAAAAGAGTAATTTGTACCACCAAAAAATTAATCCGTACCACGCCAAAATGTAATCCGTACCACGCCAAATTTTAGATATGTACTACTCCAAAAAAGTAATTTGTACAAACAATTCTAAGGATGGAGGTATAAAAACAATGTCTTCCGTACTTGTCAAAAAAAGTTGTATCCACAATTCCACAACAAAAACCATCTGTAAAAATAAAATTAATCATTAGTATTGACTAAATATTGGCATATTTTAAATTATAAAAAAAAATATAAAACTTAAATTTAATTAATCTTTTCAAATTAATCATTAGTTTTGTGTACTCAAATATATATGAAAGAAAAATATGTAAAACTCCAACGCATATATTTGCAACTAGTAATATTTTACAAGTAATCATTGCACATAATTAATAATTAGTTTTCCATTTTTTGGCCCCAAACGCTGTTTTTGACCAAGTTGAAGGTGTTTTCCACTCTAACTCTCAGCTTACGAGTCCTATTTACGTACCGTCTGTCCATACAGATCATATTTGGCAAGGGGAAGCTGTCCATTACATCACAACAGTAGTTGGGGGGTTGTTTGCATTTTCGTCTCCCGAATGCCTTTTTTTTACTAAGTTTGAGGCATTCTCGACTCTTACTCCCACCTTACGTGTCCAATTTACGTGCCATCTGTCCGTATAGGTCACGTTTGGCATGGAGAAGCTGCCCGTTACATCACAACATTGGTTGGGGGGCTGTTTTGCATTTTCGTCTCCCGAACGCTTTTTTTGACTAAATTTAAGGCATTTTTTACTCTAACTCCCAACCTACGTGTCCTATTTACGTACTGGCTATCCCTACAAGTTATATTTGGCATGGGGAAGCTGTCCGTTACATCACAATAGTGGTTGGGGAGCTATTTTGCCTTTTTGCCCCCTGAACGCCTTTTTTCAACTAAGTTTAAGTCATTCTTGACTCTAACTGCCAACCTACATGTCCTATTTGCATACTATTTGTCCCTACAGGTCATATTTGGCACAGGGAAGCTACCCGTTACATCACAACAGTGGTTGGGGAGCTGTTTTGCATTTTCGCCCCCCGAACGCCTTTTTTCGACTAAGTTCAAGGCATTCTCGACTCTAACTCCCGACCTACTTGTCCTATTTACATTAGGCCAATAGTCAAAGGAATTGCTCTTGAAAGTAAATTGTTGTTCAGAAAGAGAAACATTACATTAGGCCAGTGTGAGATTGTGCCTTCTAGACTATTGAAACTCAAGTCCACAAAGGAAATTCCTAATGAGTTGGGAACAACATCGACAATTTGGTTGTGAGATAAATCGAGCATGTCAATCTGCATTGAAAATTTTCAAACCAGTTAGGCATTGTATCTAAAATGGAGACATTTGTGAGGACTATGGATGAAAGTCTTTCTGATTTCTTTGCCATGTTGGAAATTTTGGACCCAACAGATAGTTACTAATTTGGATAGTTAATAGGCTAAATGGAGGAACCCTTTCATGTGGCACATCAAAAATGCAAGTTGTGTCCGAAGATACGGAAAAAACTTGTAGTTTTGCAAGACCGTATAAATGGTTTTGGGACAAGAGGCCTTTCCATGAATTATGGAAGAGTTGCAATTTAGTAAACTTTGTGAGTCTTCCTAAACTTGTAGGGATAGACCCAGTCATCTCATTTGCAGTTTACTGATTTTAAAAATTTATTGAAAACAAGTGAAAAGAGTGATTAGCGAGAGATAATAGACAAACGTTGTTATGAACAGTAAAAAATAATAGTAGAAGGTGGTTGGTGATTTCTGCAAAGTTGTGGGGCTTCTTGTATTTTCTCTAAATCTTAGGAGAGATCAATATAATTTATCCAAAAGAATAAGTCCAAGACACAAAAATCGGTTACAAAACAAGACACTGGCTATGTTTAATCGTCTAAATTGGATATAAGAGGGTGAGGAGTATATGTAATACTTAGGGATATAGAATGTAATATAATATATTTAGGATATGAGATGAATTATATATATTGTGTAATCAATTTTATTATATTTGGTTAGAGTAAGATATAGTATAAAATAAAAAAAGAGTGATTGGTTTTTAGAAGGATGATTATCCATCATTTGGTAGGGGATCAGTAATATCATTGGGAGTTAGTATTACATATCATTTACTTTTGGAGGATATAAAATATCATAAGATTTCATATCGGATAACCAAACAAATGATATAAAAAATGTGAGACCCATATGTTTTTCTTTATCACCTATATCCAGTCAAAAAAGTATATTCCCCTCTATATATCCCAATATCAAACATGACCATAACATATATGGATGGATAATTTTTTTCAAAAGGAGGTTCAGCTAATAATTTTTTTTTCAAAGACTTATACTACATTTTGTGTTTTATTATGTGTTTATTGAAAAAATAATAATAATAATAAAAATGATAATTGATTATGAACTAGCTTTGGAAGTCGGGATCCAAAGCAAAGGCAAGAGCTTTACCTGATAATCCCACCCCGCCAAGCTTTTGACCATTGCTAAGGACAAGAATAGCAGCGCAAGTTCTGTCTGTGGTGCAAGCAGCCACACCCATGATTTCAAAAGCTGTCATATTTTCCAGCCTAAAATTGACAAATGTAAAAGTCTTTTATTAGGGGCTGATGGGGCCAACTCAAGAAGTTCTCAATTAAAAACTATCACACCAGACATGTATAAAAACACTAATTATATAATTATTTTTATACCAAAAAAAAGAAAGATGTATTGAATGATGTGACATTGTGATATTTCTACAATTACAAAGGGATGGATGGAGAAAAGTGCTTTACTTGATCAATAGCAGCAACCACATCTGCAAGAGTCCCCAAGCTTGGATATATAGCCTTGTAAATAGCAATTCTGTATAAAATAAATTCAATAACACAACTAATAAAATAAAATTGAAGAATTAAACTCAACCTCTCTAGGTTAGTTGTGTTATTGTATTTAATTCATATGGGTTGTGTTTAAACTTGAGTTGGACTTCACTACACAATTCACAATTGTTAGCTTCTATTAAACAATATTTTATTCTTTATTTGTGTTATATTTCAATGGTAAAGACTTGTTCATTTTAATTATTTATTATTTTGATTGTTTCAATTATTTTTAGTATGATAGAATCAATCCGAGCAACAGAGCAACAAAGCAACAAACAAACAGAGCAACACAGTAGCATCCCCAAACAAACAGGGCAACAGAGCAACAAACAAACAAAAGCAAAAAAAAAAAAAAAAAAAAAAAAAAAAAAAAAAAAATTCTGCCGCAGCACTAACAGGGCTGCACCAACACAATCAAATTACAAGCAAAATCTGACATCACTAAAGTTTGAGACAAAATCATAGATTGAAAAATGTACACCTTTCAGATTTGAAAAGCCACCCTAACTTTAACAAGCTCCTCAATCCTGCAAAATTTGGTGGATGGTCATTAAAAACATACTCATTCCTTGCCTTCCAAGTGGACCAGATTTTTTTTAGTCGGCATTTTTAATCGCCAAAAGTGTAATTTCTTGTAGTGTTAGTTTTCCTCCCACTGTGTAAAGAGAATTCACCCCTACAATGTACAGAGGTTTCACCCCTTTCAACTTTATTTAATTATCAAAAGAAGAAAAAAAATTCATGAAACAAGATTGAAGTAAATAAGCGATCAGCAGTTCAGTGCCACAGATCATAGATATCTGCACTTTGATCAGCCACATGACTCCACTTTGACATAGACATCTTAATTGGTATAATATTTGGGGAACCAAATGCAAACAGAGGTATCAAAACTTCAACTTAAAAAATGTTGACCCAATCTGTTATCTCCATTCTCCACAGCTTTTAGATAGCATCCTTAGTCCCTCTTTCACAATCTAAGGCTCGCCCATTGGAAGAGGGAGGGTTGCGACAAGATGTAAAATTATAGGAATTAAAATACTAACAGCTCACGATACCAGACAATAACAAAGCACTTGGTTCCAACAAGAACCCAGACTCAGTACTTGACATACTCTGAAAGAGGATATGTATATACCAGCTTCATAAGCTACCTAATCCAAAAAAAAAACTACTTAGGTCAATGAAGGAATGATGTAAGTGACGAGTACACATATTTGCTACTTCCAGAAGTATAAAGTCATACAAGAAATTTCTACAATTAAAAGGACTTTTACCACATCAAGTTACTGACTACATGACTCCATTCTCTCAAAATCCCAGACTAGATGATTAGATGGAAAGAACTAATTGTAATGTTGCTAGAAAAAAAAAAAAATGTTTCTGCTTCCACAAATGGCACATATACAAACCTATAATTTTTTATTTTTTTATTTTTCTTAAAACTAAGAATGGGTACGATCCTCAACAGAATTAGATAATCCATCAATTTACCAACTTTTTGGTCAAACAAGGTGGAAGGGACTTAAATTAACACTTCAGAAGACTGTCACAACAAAATGGAAGTTTTGGCACCGTTCAAGAAACATGATCAGCAGTTTAGAAGCATAAGATCGGTCACTCATTCCAAATCCACATTATTTATCTTTATATGTTAACTACCTCTCCCAAATTATGTTGTAAGCAAGAGCCTTGTGCACAAGGTACAACTATATAAGCATAAATATGTTCAGGAAAGCAACAAATAATCAGCATATAACACAGTATACCTTAAGTTGCAACAATAAAATCCATGACCGGTCGTCTGGCTTTAGGCTGAAGAAAAGACGCACTCGCTTTAGTCACAAACTACAATTGACAATTAAAACTGTCAGTAGGCTGAAGAAAAGATGCACTTGCTGTAGCAAAAAATTACAATTCATAGTTAAAACTATCCATAGTAAGTTAACTGAAAATTAAAATAGTGAGAACATAAGGTCCAGGCATATACTCCCTCTGTCCCACATTTTTTTTATATTTATAAATCCCTCTGTTCCACATTTTAAGTCCTTTCAAATTTAGGATGTCCCAAAATGTAGTGCTCTTTGAAAATGAAACCATAAATCCCTATAATGGCAATGAATATATTTAAGAGTGAGAACAAACAAACAATTTGGGAAATCAACATGTTCTGATTTGAATTTAAATGCATTAATTCTATGACCCCTTAAAAGTGAAAAAAATTAGCATATATTTCATTGACATTTCCCTTCATTTTTCTTTTCCCTTCCCCAATCCAAGATCCAAACACCAGACTTAGAGATCATATGTGCTGGGGAGGAGGAAAAGGTGAAGAAATATTGGTTTACAACTTTTAAGTAGATGCAAAAGTGCCAAAATGAGTAAATTTATAAACCAACGTCGTTAATGTGAGAAGCCATAGGTGCAGAGAATCTGCTTCCTATAGAGGGCAATTAAATATTTAGGACAAAAGAAGGCAAGGTGAAATAATACTTGGAGGAGAATAAAGATATACGTATATAGATATATAGAGAAAGAGGGTTCTTACTTCTTACCAGTGAGAGAGAAATGAGAGATGGTGATGATAACGATGATACGGTCACAACGTTGGTGATCAAAGAGAGACCCAGCTCCTAAGCCCCCCAAAGCAGGACACACAACCACAGGGACCCCAAATTTTTCCTGGATAAACTCAAATGCCTCATTGAACCCAAATTTTTCCCCCAACAAAAACAAAGAGAACTGCAAAATTAGCTAGACAATCTACCAATGCAACTTGAAATTTACTGCAATTTGAAGAAATTGAACCAAAAACAAGCTAAATTGGAAATTAAACTAAATAAATCATATAAACCCTAGAGCAAGAGTGAGAAATGAGGAAATAGAGGAAGGGCGAGAGAGAGAGAGAGAGAAAGAGAGAGTGAGCAAGCGAGAGAAAGCAAGCGAGAGAGAACCTGTTTGTATTGTGGTGGTGGCGGTGGCGATGTGCGACTTACGGTGAGCAACGGTGGTGAGCGACTGCAGTGAGGTGAGGTTTGGTGGTGACTGGTTCTGTGTGTGTGTGTGTGTGAGAGAGAGAGAGAGAGAAGAGAAGAACCTTGTTTTCGAAATTAATCTTTTAACGTTTCCCTCTAAAATTTTACCGACCTTTGGTGACTAAACCTCTTGTTTGTCGCCAAAGGTTAATTTAAAATGACTAATTTATTTAGTAGCCAAACATTTAACTAACAGCGACTAATATTTTAGCCGCCAAAAGTAACCATTTTGGTGACTAAACGTATTTTGGTTATCGAAAAGAAATATTCACTGACCAAATTTTTCGTCACCAAAGATAAAAGTAAAATTTATACTTTTTGTCTAGTGACTAAAGTAGGCAAAAATTACCTTACAGTGACTAAAAAGTATTTAGTCACCGAAAATTAATCTTTGCCGACCAAAACTTTGTTTGCCAAAGTTTAATAGCAAATATTATGCTAGCTTTTTGGTGACTAAATTTATTTTAGTAGCCAAAAACTGGTATACCATGACTAACAAAAATTTTAGTAGCCTAAAACATGATCTAATGCCGACTAAAACAATTATTAGTCACCTATTGTGGTATATTTAGCAACAAATTTTTTATTCAACAGCGACCAATATAATTTTTAGTCACCTATTCTTCAAATTTTAGCGACTGAAAAAATTTAGTCGTCAAATTTGATCGCCAAAAGTGTAAATTGTTGTAGAGTAATTTTTTAATGTATAAAATTAAGTTTTATACAGTAAAATTAGACCTTCAAGTCTAAGGCCTATTTTGGCAACATGGTTTGTAGCCACTTTTTTTGGTTAGTAGCAAAAGTCAAAAGTTGGCTTTTTTGTTTTTTTTTTTCATTTGGGAAGTTGGTTTTTAGTCAACGGTGAAATTACAATTTTACCCTCATGGGTCAAAATGTGTTACATAGGTGAAGTTGTAAATATTTTAAATAAATGGGGGTAGTTTAGTCATTTTATTATGATTTGACATCATAAACAAACATTAATCAAAAAAGTCAAAAGTCACTTTTTACCAACTTCCCAAATCATTTGTCTAAAAAAGCCAAAAGCTTGATTAAAAGCCAAAAAGCCACCTTCTTTTTTTTTTTTAATCCAAAAGAAGATATTAGGAAAGACTAAGCATGGAAACTCTTTCTATGCTTTAAGCACATGAGTTTCTACTCATCGGGGAGCCAGACATGAAGAGCCTAGACTAGGTCCTCAAAGGTAGTGGATATATGGGGAATCTATAGGGGCTTTCTCAAAATTAGTTGAGCCATGGCTCAACTCCAACCCCAACAAGGCACAGTGACAAGGAGCCAATAGCTCAAAATTATTTGGACACCAAAGTTAATTTTTGTTTTGGTTTTAGTACAATCAAATAGACCTGTGACCACCCCTAATGTATTGTATGTGTAAAAAAGAAAAATGAAGTAGTACCTTGGGAAAGACATTCCAGATGACATTCTTCGAGCAAGGAGTGGTGAGAGAACCAACATATCTGTAATACTTGCGGGTGTTTCTCCTCAACTTCCAAGCATCGAAGTTCTCAACAGCAACTTGAACTACTTCATTCTCTTTGCAATTCTCCTCATCTAGCTCATGCAATTGATTTTGAAACTACAATTGTCGAAAACATGTTAACACAAAATTTACAATACAAACTAAATTGTAAAAATCAAAACACTTGGATTAGTATTAATATATTAAGAACCATATATGAGAGCTTTACCTTGGCAATAATAGAGAAATGTCATCTGGAATTATTTAATTAGAAACCAATTACTCACAAATTCAATTAATGACTTCTTTGCATTAGCATCCATATTTCATTTCTTACTGTTTTCACTGTAGTTTGAATCAAAATAGACATGAGACATTTCCTTGAGAAAGATTATTTTAATTATCCAAAATTTGAAATAATAGAAATGGTCACTTCATTGAAAACCAATTGTAGCTTCCATCATTAAAATTCATTCATATTTCATTTCTACATGTACACTCAGAATCCACAGTAGCAAAATTCTGACGAGGCGACCACCATTTGTCAAAAATATAGAACTAAGCAAATATAATCCTATTAAAGATGTAGCAAGAAACAATTGTAATCCTATTATGTATCACTTTCTTTGTTCACTCAAACTTTCTAACTGTGGGAGCCGAATAATGGTAAAATCAGAAGGTGCGTACCTTAGAAGACTGATATTAATCGGCTGCATCCTACGAGAATGGGAAGCCGAATATAATATATGTGCTGAATAAGTGTAGATCCTTAAAGCCGAATAAGAGAAAGGACAATGATTAAAAAGTAGGCCCTGGCCCCGAGGATCAAAAGGAACAGGTATAAATATAGAAACAATGGATTGAGAAAGGTATGTAAGAACCACTTCACTTAACTTGGTAAACGAAGCAATCCTGAGTGTCTGAACTGACTTGTCCGTCGGAGTGCTAATTCCGACACCCCCGACCGGAGTGTTTGTATCTTTTCAGGTGACTAGCTGAGAATCACTAGCATCTCCCAGGATCTGAAGAGTGCTTCTAAACCACTTCTCCACAATTGGCGACGTCTGTGGGAATACTCAAATACATCCATGGCAGGCGTGACTGAAGATCCTCCGATAGCCACTGACGAGACCGCACAGAGAGATGACCTCACTCCAGCAAATATGCTCAGAAAGGAAACCATCGCTACAAAACGCGCCTTGAACTTCGACTCACCAACGACTTCAGCGCAAGAGACAATGCAAGCGATCATGGAACAAGCAAAGCAGAATGAACAAAGGTTGGAGAACATGATCGCTGAAAATGAACGTCTCCGTCAAGATTTGGCCCTGGAAGTAGCAAAATCCAGAGAAGCCGTGCGCCAAGATCCCGAACGACCTCCGAGGACCGGTGGACAATGACCTCGAGCCCGACCAAAAGATACCGATAGCGACTCCAACTCATTACCCACAGAGCTCAACAAGAAGGGACGATCCAAAATTTCCACCTCCTCCGAAAAGAGTCTACATACAATGAACAAGTTCAGAAGAAGCAGTTCAGACGAAGAGGACCAGCACGATCCTTTTGTCCGACGGATTGCAAGGGCGGCCCTGCCCAAGAAGTTCAAAGCTCCGTCATTCACTCTTTTATGACGGAAAATCAGACCCCACTGATCATATCCATCACTACAAGCAGGCCATGACATTGCATGCAGACAACGAAGCCCTCATGTGCCGAATATTCCCCAGCAGCCTGGGGCCATTAGCTGTCAGGTGGTATTACAAGCTGGAGCCGGCTTCGATCAAAGCCTCCATCAATTATAGAAATCCTTTAGGGCCAGGTTCATCACTAATGAGGTACAGCCAAAACAGGCCAACTCTCTCTGGGCTATGCAGATCCAGTCAGGAGAAACACTCAGAGCGTATTTGGCGCGCTATTGGGAGTACTTCAACCTCGTCGATGACGCTTGCAATGACTCCATGGCAATCATCGCCTTCAAAATGGGACTACATCCTGACAGTGCTCTTCGCAATTCCCTGACCAGAAGACCTCCCAAAACAGTCTGGGTGTTGATGAAGAAAGTTGAAGAGTATTGCAAAGTGGAGGATGATGCCTTGAGAATAAAAGCCGGACAAATGTCCAACAAAACGGCTCCCCTTGAAATTGCTCAACCAATAAGTTCCGTGCCACCTTCGAGCCCTGAGCCACTACAACGCGCTAAACGAGACAAAAGGTGGGACTCTCGCCGATCAAGCGATCAATGCTCCCACTGAACAAATGAACAACTGCAAGTCGACAGCAGACGCTCAAGGCGTGCCGACAAGAAGTACACAGAGTTATCAGAACCAATTACTGCGATAATGACCAAAGTCCAACACCTTCCATTCTTCAAATGGCCGTCAAAGATGGTGGGGCCATCCGACACACGAAGAAGGGATAGGCGGTGCGAGTATCACAAAGATCACGACCACGAAACTGAGAGTTATTACGCATTAAAGGATCACCTGGAAGAACTGGTGCAAGACGGTCGACTGCAATAGTACGTGAGAAAGGGAAAGCCAATCAAGGCACTAGCCTTGAGGCAGGACTCACCTCCACTTGGCGTGATCCATATAATCTACAGCCTGCCTGCATCCCCAGCCGTGCACACAATTCAATCGCATCCAATCGCCCAAAAGCAACGTATTCTGACCGAATGGCCCAAAGAAGCTCCGACAATTACTTTCAATGACTCCGATCTTAGCGGCACAACAGCCTCCCACATCGATCCGTTGGTCATCAAATTACGTGTAAATCGGTTGACCATTGAACGCATTCTCATAGACCCAGGGAGTACTTCAGAGGTTATGTATTACAAAACTTTCATCAAACTCGGCTTCAACAAGTCAGATCTGTCTCCAGCGCCTCACCTATTGTTCGACTTTAATACGAATCCTGAGTACCCGTTAGGAAAAATCATACTACCTGTTTGAGCGGGCTCCAGAACAGTCGAAGTAGAATTCCTGGTCGTAAAGCTCCCTTCGCCGTATAATGTCATCATGGGGCGAACCTGGTTACATATCATGAAGGCTGTTCTAAGCACTTATCATCAGCTTGTGCGCTTCCTGACAGCCCATGGCATTGAAGAAATTCGTGGCTCCCCGCAATCGGCACAAGCAGAGGTTTTATGAAAGCCTTATCACTGACCCGACCTGTGGGCTTTGATACTTGTATATATATCACTTCTACAATGCAAACCATTTTTCTTCGTCGCTCAATTCATTTCTCAAACCCCATTGTAGCGCTCGTCATGTCGACGATTCAAAGCCCCCCTTTGGTGCATGACACCTTAGGGCCGATTAAGACTCCAGATTCGGAGCGCCCTTCGTGGATATCACGATTGGCCACATTAAGTCTCCGGATTTGGAGCCCCCTTTGGGGCATGACGCCTTAGGGCCGATTAAGTCCCCGAATTCGAAGCCCCTTTTGGTGCATGACGCCTTAGGGCCGATTAAGTCTCCGGATTCGGAGCCCCATTTGGTGCATGGCTCCTTAGGGCCAATTAAGTCTCCAGATTCGGAGTCCCCTTTGGTGCATGACACCTTAGGGCCGAGTAAGCCTCCGGATTCGGAGAGCCCTTCGTGGATATCACCATTGGCCACATTAAGTCTCCGGATTCGAAGCCCCCTTTGGTGCATGACAACTTAGGGCCGATTAAGACTCTGGATTCGGAGCGCCCTTCGTAGATATCACGATTGGCCACTTTAAGTCTCCGGATTCAAAGCCCCCTTTGGTGCATGACACCTTAGAGCCGATTAAGCCTCCAAATTTGGAGCGACCTTTGGTGCATGACATCTTAGGGCTGATTAAGCCTCCGGATTCGGAGCGCCCTTCATGGATATGACGATTGGCCACATTAAGTCTCCGGATTCGGAGCCCCTTTTGGTGCATGACACCTTAGGACCGATTAAGACTCCGGATTCGGAGCGCCCTTCGTGGATATCACGATTGGCCACATTAAGTCTCCAGATTCGGAGCCCCCTTCGGTGCATGACACCTTAGGGCCGATTAAGTCTCTGGATTCGGAGCCCCCTTTGGTGCATGACACCTTAGGGCTGATTAAGCCTCTGGATTTGGAGCCCCCTTTGGTGCATGACACCTTAGGGCCGATTAAGCCTCCGGATTCGGAGCGCCCTTCGTGGATATCACGATTGGCCATATTAAGTCTCCGGATTCGAAGCCCCCTTTGGTGCATGACACGTTAGGGCCGATTAAGACTCCAGATTCGGAGCGCCCTTCGTGGATATCATGATTGGCCACATTAAGTCTCCGGATTCGGAGCCCCCTTTGGTGCATAACACCTTAGGGCCGATTAAGCCTCCGGATTCGGAGCGTCCTTTGGTGTATGACACCTTTGGGCCAATTAAGCCTCCAAATTCGGAGCGGCCTTCGTGGATATCACGATTGGCCACATTAAGTCTCCGGATTCGGAGCCCCCTTTGGTGTATGACACCTTAGGGCTGATTAAGCCTCCAGATTCAGAGCGCCCTTCGTGGATATCATGATTGGCCACGTTAAGTCTCCGGATTCGGAGCCCCCTTTGGTGCATGACACCATAGGGCCGATTAAGCCTCCGGATTTAGAGCGCCCTTTGGTGGATGACACCTTAGGGCCGATTAAGCCTCCGGATTTGGAGCGCCCTTCGTGGATATCACAATTGGCCACATTAAGTCTCCGGATTCGGAGCCCCCTTTGGTGCATGACACCTTAGGGCCGATTAAGACTCCAGATTCGGTGCGCCCTTCGTGGATATCATGAATGGCCACATTAAGTCTCCGGGTTCGGAGCCCCCTTTAGTGCATGACACCTTAGGGCCGATTAAGTGTCCGGATTCGGAGCCCCGTTTGGTGCATGACACCTTAGGGCCAATTAAGCCTCTAGATTCGGAGCACCCTTCGTGGATATCACGATTGGTCACATTAAGTCTCCAGATTCAGAGCCCCCTTTCGTGCATGACATCTCAGAGCTGATTAAGTCTCCGAATTCGGAGCCCCCTTTGGTGCATGACACCTTAGGGCCGATTAAGACTCCAGATTCGGAGCGCCCTTCGTGGATATCACGATTGGCGACATTAAGTCTCCGGATTCGGAGTCCCCTTTGGTGCATGACACCTTAGGGCCGATTAAGTCTTCGGATTCGGAGCCCCCTTTGGTGCATGACACCCTAGGGCCGATTAAGTCTCCGGATTCAGAGCCCCCCTTTGGTTCATGACACCTTAGGGCCGATTAAGTCTCCCGATTCGGATCCCCCTTTGGTGCATGACACTTTAGGGCCGATTAACCCTCCGGATTCGGAGCGCCCTTCGTGGATATCACGATTGGCCACATTAAGTCTCCAGATTCGAAGCCCCCTTTGGTGCATGACACCTTACGGCTGATCAAGTCTCTGGGTTCGGAGCGCTCAAATAGATTTATTGCGTTGATTAATCTGATCCGTCATGTTTTCAAGCCAGACCGCTATTGATCAGCCTGAACTAAGCTGATCGAACTATATTCGAGGGCAACACTTCATCAGTTTGCTCCACATACGAAACGCCGGTTACAGAGCCCCATCGGCGTAGGATGTCTTTGGGCCGATTAAGACTCCGCATTTGGAGCCCCCTTTGGTGCATAACACCCTAGGGCAGATCATACCTCTGTATTCGGAGTACCCTTTGGCACGAACAAAACAAAACAAAACAAAACACGCCAACATCTGAAATAAGGGGCTTAACTAAGCATATAAAAAATTCAGAATAAGATGCAAATGTTTGAAATAAAACTTTTTATTTGATCAAACAGTTGTTACATAAACGCAACCCGCATTTGAGCATTACAATACCCATTTTCAACCTCAAAAGCTAAAAAAGGAAAAAAATGCATTGGTAAAGCGGCAACGCCGAATCAACTCCCGTCACCCGGAAGTCCTTCACGGTTTGCAATGCCTTGAGCCAACTGTGCCCAAGCCCATGACTTACGCATTGCCAAACTTCCCCTGATACCATTGACAATGTCAAGGCAAAGATCCAGGACAAGGAAGGATAAACCCAATGGTCGTTGCCTTTCCTTTCGGGGTGATTTGCTTCGACGACTTGAAGACTCATGCCAACTTTTGGACGCCCTACCTCCCATACGGACGGGTCCTCTGCCGCGCTCCATCGCAACACCAAGCTCGGCTGAACTCCGAGCCTCTCTAACTAACATCCCCACTTATCTCACCTCATATGATAAGTGATTGTTTAACTGCGCGAAGCGCCCACTCTTTTTTATTTTCGATACTGGCAACGATCTCGAGGCCCTAATCCCATGGCGATTTCATTAACGCTAAACTCTATGAGACAAACGTCGGTTGACATTCGCCATGGCCTAGTTATCCCAACTACTTTTTGAAGCACATGCACTGGCCAAAAATCTAGGCCCCGAGCCGAGTCAAATTTGCCGCAGCCACTCTACTCGTTGGTTTTCGGCTTCCTCAAGTTACAATGGCCTCATTCAGGAATAAACGGCTATCACGTATGGGTCAACCCTGCCTATAAACCGGCGTATCGCTGGACACTTAACAGATACTCGGACCGATCAATGTTTATACATTCATTCAAACATGTATACAATAAAACGAAACACGTACATGCCGAATATGAACTGCAATGAAATATTTATAATAGAACATTTTTATTCAATCAAACAAATAATAAATTACATAGTTTTGAACGTGATCTGCGTTTCAACCTTACAATAGGTATACTTATACGGCGTCACCGTCATCCTCACTCTTCTCGACTTCAAAAGCGGAAAACGAAAAATGTTTACTGTGGTAGACTGGCGATGTCGAATCAATGCCCGATGCTCGAAGAGCTTCCGTGGCTTGAGATGCCTTGATCCAATCGTGCCTAAATCCACGATTTTCATATCGACAAACTTCTTCGGCAAGTTTCTCCTTGGTTTTTTTGATCCCTACTTTTCGGCCTTCATGAAAACCTTTTTCATAGGCCCTCCCCTTCACGGTCTCCATTGCGAACATACTCGCCGTCTCACGATCGGCGAGCGCAGTATTGATGAGCCGACTGGTAACCCTTTCTTCCATGATTGGGTTTCCCTGCCCGGCGGGTTGTGCCTGAGCCGCCTTGGTCTTCTTTAACTCGTGCTCAACCGCCTCCGCGTGAGCCTCCAAACTTCGAATACGTTCCTCATTCTTCTCCATTTCTCGGCAGGCAGCGCGCAGCCGCATGCCAATTTCATAGGTAGTGTAAAGCCCCTTCACCGCCCTGTGAATGCCTTCACCAAATACTTCGTAGTCCGGTCGACCTACCATCGATTGCTGAACCTCAGGAGGAAAAATTTATCGAGCAAACTCGACCGCTACATTTGGGTCTCGAACGATTGAGTCCGCCTCTGTCATGGGTCTATTCCCCACAAATATCGCAAAGCTTAACTGGCACGGATTCGTGTCAGATCCCCTCTTGACTCGAGGTTGAGGAGATCTACCCTGCGACTGCTTGTCCCGCCTAGGCGACCTGCTTCGACGTAGAGGAGACTGACGCCTCTCTCGATCCCTGGAACTCCTACTCCCTGTGCGCGAAGGGTCACCACCCCGATTCATGTCTCCACCCAGCTCAGTTAGCGTCCTCGCTTCCCCTCTGCTGTTAAAGAAGAGTCTGTTCGACATTCACACGATACCTTCAAAAGCTGGAGTCAGTTGTTTACTGTGCTCATAAAAGTTGTACCTTTAATCATTTATCCTTTACAGAGGCAGCACCCTCGAGGCAATCTCATTAATTGTGAAAACCTCAATCATCCGGCGCCCGAATGATCATGCACCGCCTGGGGCAAGGGCGGATAGATTTATCAATATATTCGGCTCAAGTGCTCCAGCCGGCCCATGAATTGACTTTAAAGCTCATGAGTTCGTCTCATCCGACGCCCAAATGATCATGCACCGCCTGGGGAAAGGGCAGATAGATTTATCAATATATTCGGCTCAAGTGCTCCAGCCGGCCCATGAATCGACTTCAAAGCCCCTGAGTTCGTCTCATCCGGCGCCCGAATGATCATGCACTGCCTGGGGCAAGGGCGGATAGATTTATCAATATATTCGGCTCAAGTGCTCCAGCCGGCCCATGAATCGACTTCAAAGCTCTTGAGTTCGTCTCATCCGGCACCCGAATGATCATGCACCGCCTAGGGCAAGGGCGGATAGATTTATCAATATATTCGGCTCAAGTGCTCCAGCCGGCCCATGAATCGACTTCAAAGCTCCTGAGTTCATCTCATCCGGTGCCCGAATGATCATGTACCGCCTGGGGCAAGGGCGGATAAATTTATCAATATATTCGGCTCAAGTGCTCCAGCCGGCCCATGAATCGACTTCAAAGCTCCTGAGTTCGTCTCATCCGGCGCCCGAATGATCATGCACCGCCTGGGGCAAGAGCGGATAGATTTATCAATATATTCGGCTCAAGTGCTCCAGCCGACCCATGAATCGACTTCAAAGCTCCTAAGTTCGTCTCATCTGGCGCCCGAATGATCATGTACCGCCTGGGGCAAGGGCCGATAGATTTATCAATATATTCGGCTCAAGTGCTCCAGCCGGCCCATGAATCGACTTCAAAGCTCCTGAGTTCGTCTCATCCGGCGCCCGAATGATCATGCACTGCCTGGTGCAAGGGCGGATAGATTTATCAATATATTCAGCTCAAATGCTCCAGCCGGCCCATGAATCGACTTCGAAGCTCCTGTGTTCGTCTCATCCGGCGCCCGAATGATCATGCACCGCCTGGGGTAAGGGCAGATAGATTTATCAATATATTCGGCTCAAGTGCTCCAGCCGGCCCATGAATCGACTTCAAAGCTCCTGGGGCAAGGGCAGATTAATCAATCTATTCGGATTAAGCGCCCCAGCTGGCCCATCAATCGGTTCAACAGCGTAATACCCACGAACTATTCGGCATACGAACGATAAGTCAATATTACCAAGATATTCAATCGTAAAAAGCTCAACAGAGTAATCATTTTATCTAAAGTAGTGAAAGGCAAAAATTCTTCACCAACATAACATCACAAGCTGCGCATAAGTAGTAGTGAAACGACAAGGTAATTTTCATTAATAAATTAAGCGCAGACAGTAACCAATTTATACATGAAAACTACTCGAAACCAACAAAAGTCCTTAAAACGAAAACATACATCAAAAGGGAAAAGCGTTTCGTAAAATTCGAATGACTCCCAGATCAATCCTCGGGGTCAGACTCAAGTGGCTCAACGTCCACCTGCCCATAAGGAATTGACAAGACCAATGTAACCCCAGCGGCATCAAGGGCCTTAAGCCACCCATGTTTGAATCCCCGATTCTCAAACTTGGGGACTTCATCTACGTATTCCTCGAAGGCGGCACCTTTTCCTGCTTTGAATGCAACAGAAGCCTCAGATTCTGCCTTTTCCTTGGCCACCTTCAACTCTGCTAACTCAGTCTCCACCTTGTTAAGCGCCTCCTCGGCTAGCCTAAGCGATTCTTTGCTCGCGTTTGCCCTATCTTCGGCCTCAGAACGGAGATGATCGGCAGTCCGAGCCCTTTCTACTTCAGCTTTGGCTCGTGCAGTCTCCATTGCAGCTCTCATTATCTCAAACTCGACCCTGCTCTTTTGATTTCCCACTTCTAACTGCAAATGATCAATCCTCTCAAGGGCATCGTGTAGGCGACGACCCAAGTCAGCGATCCTGCTGATCGTCTGCAAAACGAGTTGGGATCGTTAGATGCCATAGGCAACCAAAATCAAAACAAGTCAAGTTCGCCTACCAAATGGGTCAACTGCGCAGATAGGGCTACGACCACCAAATCTGACATGACATGAAATGATGCCTTATCAGCTGGTAGGGAAACTGAAGCTGCCAGGCTCAAGGCTACCGCTAGGTCGGTAATGATGGATGCGTCAGAGGAAATCGGTATGTCTCTGATCTTTGGCTGAATAATGAAAGGAACAACCACGTCCGACTCTTCTAAGCAAGGCCTTTTGTCAACAGGACTATCTTCCGAAACCGGCCCATCCCTCGGCACTACGCTTTTTGCCCCGCTCTTCCAGAATCAACCGTTCTTCAATGACCGGTTGTTCAACCTCTTTCGCCATTTCGGCCGCAACAATCTGAGCCGGCTCTTCAATAACGGGTTCGAAAGACTCAATCAAGGCAGGTCCAAAACGGGCGGCCTCGGTCTTTTTCTGGGCAGCCATTTTCTCGACATTTTTCTTTCGAGCCATCTGCGTAAGGTTTTCCCCAGCCATACCTTCAGAAAAATTGCTGGGTAGGTCTCCCAAACTTCCAAAAATATCTCCAGAAGAAAACTCCGCCTGACTTGAAGTGGAGAGCGAGGTAGGTTGACTAAGTTTGGCTGCCTCAAACGCCGAGTTTAGGGCCTCGTCAACCTCTTCGGCCTCCTCAGCGAACTCTTTGGCTGGTTCGGCGACTACCTCTACCACCGGTTCCACGTCTTGCCCCGAATCAAAAGCTTCGAGACCAACTTGCCTAAGGCTCCTGAAGCTAGGGAAGATAAGAGCTACAAGGTGTTGATCGCCGGATAGAATCGGAATGTCGTTAGCGGCCGAAAAAGTAGTATAAGTAGGCTTGTATCGAAGAAGTATGTGGGCCGCTCTCCCTTGCTTCTGTATGTTAGGACGGCCGAAGTATCCGAGTGCAGTCGCAATCTGTGCAAGGATTGCGTCGTCAGTAGAAACCAGAATCTTCTTCAATTTGCTGCCTGCAAAGACAAAGGGTTAGCCATGGAGAGAAGGCCGAGTGAAAGAAAAGTTCAATAAACGCAAGGAGACACACGGCAACCTGGTTCACCCCTCTGTCTGGGAATAGGGTCTAGGTGACCCTCGCCTTCGCTAAATTCCCAGTTTCCTCGGACATTGACCATTACGTCATCCACACGCTTACTAGAACTGGCAAGCATGGTTACCAAATGATGGTCAGTATC
The DNA here is from genome assembly GCF_055761805.1 of Camellia sinensis. NCBI lineage: Eukaryota > Viridiplantae > Streptophyta > Magnoliopsida > Ericales > Theaceae > Camellia > Camellia sinensis. The sequence continues at coordinate 109,804,323 of NC_138962.1, forward strand.
CTTGGCCCTAAGAAAGTACCGCCCAGGCCGACCGGAATGCCAAGATCGATCCTGAGGCGCCGGTTCAAATCTACGATCCCCATTACGATTCGAAAAAAGTTCATGTTGGGCTGAGAAGGAATCAGACCCCAATGGTGGAGGACGGCCCTAAGGAATGGATATAGGGGAAAACAGACCCTGCCCTCTACAATGGATAAGAGAGGAAAGATGATTGAATTTCGATCCTCTCTCTCCATATCCAGAGTATTGTTCGTTACTAGAGATAGATGAACATCGTCGGGGATGGAAAAGTGTCGCCGGAATACGGAAACACGACTCTCAGAAAGGAGGTCTTTCAAGTGTTTAGCCATTTTCACGGGGAATCAAGGGTTCGCCAAAATTAAAATAACAAATAGAAAGTAGGATTACAAAGAGAAGAGAAGAAGACTTACGAGGAGCAAGGGGGACGAGGGTGGACGGAGAAGAGTTGCAGAAAATATGAGTCAGAGAAGGGATACCCGCTGGCGGTCCAAGAGTCTCGAATACTCGATGAAATGTGCACTCGAAAGGACTGAAATTTCAAATCACAATAAATGTGAGACGCATGAATGAGGCGGGAAAGTGTAATGATGACCGAAAAGGTGTGCCCATTCTAACATCTGTATTGGGGTACGCGAAGCCGCCTGACCTATTTTGACTTTTCCAATTCAAGACCAAACACGCCGATTAACTATCGTCAATGGGGAGTTCGGGGGGCAATTGTGGGAGCCGAATAATGGCAAAATCAGAAGGTGTGTACCTTAGAAGACTGATATTAATCGGTTGTATCCTACGAGAATGGGAAGCCGAATATAATATATGTGCCGAATAAGTGTAGATACTTAGAGCCGAATAAGAGAAAGGACAATGATTAAAAAGTAGGCCCTGGCCTCGAGGATCAAAAAGAACAGGTATAAATATAGGAACAATGGATTGAGAAAGGTATGTAAGAATCACTTCACTTAACTTAGTAAACAAGTTATCCTGAGTGTCTGAACTGACTTGTCCGTCGGAGTGCTAATTCTGGCACGCCCGACTGGAGTGTTTGTATCTTTTTAGGTGACTAGCTGAGGATCACTAGCGTCTCCCAGGATCTGAAGAGCATTTCCAAACCACTTCTCCACACTAACTAACTCAAGTATTAATTAACATAAACAGTTATTATCAAAAAAAGTTACTTAAAACTACAACCAGAAAGAGTAGAGCTATTTAAGAAGCAAATCTCTAAGATAGATATAAAGATAGCACTTGATCTGATTCATGAATCTGGTCCTTGCTGACATTGAAATGTTCTAGCAAAATCCTAGCTTTGTGTTGTTGACACAAGTCTAGAGTCTGCTCCTTTGTCCTCAAGGCCCCATCATTCAAACCATAGAAGAACCAATAAACCCAATGAAAACACCAAAAAGCCACAAAAACAGAAGATGTCTACTCCATTTCCAAACTCTATTTGATCCATGCAAAGATTCCTTTGCCTTCTTCAGCTTGAAATTGGTTCTCATTTTCTACTTAGAGGTAGAGTACTTACAATTCAGAGATATCTTAACTAGAATCCACCTACATAACCTCAAAAAGAGCCTTGAAAGGTTGAAAGAAACACCAGAGAGAGCAGAAAAGGTCATCAAATTTAAGCCTGAGGGAAACCCAATATGGAGTTTCAACCATAAACTACAATTGTTTGAAATCTACACTACAACACATAAGAGTTTTAGAGACCAAATGCTTAGGTCTTTAAAAGTGAAAATTTTGTTGCAAAAGACATTTAAAGATCAATTTCTATCATCATGAGGATAGTCGCTAAAAAAACGTCTTAAAAAGTAAAAAATAAGGCTTTTAGCGACAAAATTTTGAAAATGTCACTAATAAATAGACTTTTCCGGACAAAATAATTTGGTCTCAAAATGGTTCATTTTTTGAGACAAAAAATTTGGTCCGAAAAGGATAATAATTCATTACTAATGTCTAATTTTTGTTCCTAAAAATATAATAATAACACCTTTCGTAACAAAAATATTTAGTCCCTAAAAAATTATTTTGTCCCTAAATTTTAGTCTCTAAAACCTTAATTTTTTTGTAGTGCTAGTTGATTCTTTACGAAGTCCAGCTCCCAAATTTCAACAAAATCAACATTTAGGTGGCATCGTCAGCTAGGAAGATTGAACTAGAAGGTCAAAATAGTTTGCCACCCAGTTGATTCCTCATGAAACCTAGCTCACAAGACCAACCAAAAACAGAACTTCAGAGAACCCATTAGTAAAGATTGAACAAAAATGAAAAGTTAAGAAAACCCCAGTTGATTTCTCAACAAACTAAGCTTCAATTACTCACCAAATGATGTGTATAACTCTTCAAATGCTATGATCCTTTCTTTCACAATGTGAAAACCACAAAAAATCCATCAAAACCACACCTCTTTTGAAGGACACGAGGGAAAGCAAATCATGCTAAACAACAAACTGGTTTGTACCTAGTTGTTATTTTGGCAACCTGTGAGGGAATCATTAATGGGACAGAAAAAAAAATGGTATTTTTCTATATCCTATTTCTTTTTTCCTCACGTAGAAGCTCTGTAGAGCTGAAAGAAGAATCAAAGATCAAAACTTTCTTGAAAGAAAACTTATCGTTAACAGAAAATGGATTGAACCCAGTTGGTTTCACTGCAAACCCAACTGGAACCAATTATCAGAATGTGGGATAAAAAGAGTTGTCTCCTCTCTCTGCTCTCTGTGTGTGTGTGTGGGGGTGGGTCTTGAGTGAGGATATGCTGTTGAAGTTGGGCACATCATTATCCCATCATCTAGTAGGGAAGGTTAAAGTAAAAAGTTGTAAAACCAAACAAAACAAAGATTAGAATCACACGTAAATCAAAATAAATAAATAAAAATAGAATCCTTTATTTTTGTATAACTAAATTGTAATGTCCTTGATGGTAGTGGCATGCTTTTCTTAATGAAGTCATGTTTAGTTATGATTCAAATTGTAATGAGTTTTAATGTCCTTGTTAATGAAGTCATGTTTAATCATTTTGATTGTAATGTCCTTGATTTTTTTGTTGATAATTTCATTACTTATAATGTAGGTGTAATATTAGACTACTAGCTTATCTTATAATTTTATGAATTGTCATGTATTTTAAATCTTTATTAATGCCTTGCTTATAATTCATTTGTTACATACAATTGTTGCATACAAAGACTACACAAATACCACCTGGGTAAGCCAATGAGGGGAGGTCGAAGACTTCAGTGTCAGAGGCAACCCCAATGGAGGTCCTAGCTCATGTGTCAACATCTTCATCTCCTGTGGATGCATCTGCATCTCTCTCTCTCTCTCTCTCTCTCTCCTTTTTGTGGATGCATCTCCGTCTTTGCAGAGAACTAGTATTGGTAAGTGTTTCATCCTTTATATAGAACAGTTTGATTCTTGCACCCATCATTGTAATCAATGTTGAGTACTTACTACTTGCTTACTCTTTTTGGAGTGATTATGGTTGACAATGTTTAAATTTGGTTGCCAAATCATGATGTGTAGATGGTATTTTAACTGTGAATTTTGCTAATTTGCTAGCATATTTTACTGAAATGATTCCGACACTTGAAATTTTGTTAGTATTAAAGTATGACCCTGTTATGTATGGTTGTGTTCTAGTCAATCAGTCTTCTTTCCAATTTTGTTTATTGACTTCTTCATTTATATATGTTATTTAAATAGATGTTCAAATATGTTATCTGTTACTAGGAGTATGTGGTTTGAAATGGCTGGAATACGGGGTTTGAAATGGTTAAAAGTGTATAAACGGCAGCTATCAAAGTGTATAAACAGCAGCAACCTATATAACAACAACCTATAAACAACTCTTTAATTGTCTTTGTTCTTGTAGAGCGTGGACATTACATTGTTCGTTACATATTGTTGGCTATATATTTTGTACAGACCTATCGCAGTTGACATGTGGATTATGAAGGGCAAATTAGGGAATCAGTAAAGGTCTCTAATCGTCAATAGACGCGTGACAACTTGCAGCAGTGGCAATGGATCCACAAGACATAGGAACAGTCAATACACCCAATGTGACATGTCCAAAGGGTTGCTTACAGTTTAAATTCAAATTTAGGAGGGAAGCCCAAACCGTGAGAGTGGAATAGTGAAAGTAAACTATTCATGGCCTTACTCAGTGATCATGGAGATCATTTCAACAGTTATCACCTACTTCGACGGTTATCAGCCACTTCGACGGTCATATTCAGAGCCTATAAATAGAGGAGAGTGCTAATAATACAGACGAAACCAGAGATCTAGAAACCAATCTATTTACTTTATATTTTCCACTCCTTTAAATTCCAGTCTTTACATTCCTGTATTGCATTTCAAATTCCTAAGAGTAATTCTAAGTTAGTCTGTTGCTATAATCCCCTTCGAAGTTGTGAAAGTGTGAAAGTACCATTGTAAGTTCCTGTTTACTTAATGAAAGATTGATTTCTGACACTGTTGTGCCCCTCCCCTTTTTTATAATAAGTCTTCTCAATTTTCTCCTAAAAAAATCAAGTCACCAGTAAAGTCATCTTCATTGAGGCTAAAATAATTTTGAAGCACTTGTTTGACTAATTGGTTGACATTTATTAATTTCTGTAAGGACTTATTGATCTTTATTGGCACACTCGAATTACATTTCTAACCTTTGAAAGTCAAAAAAAAGCCAACACATATGGATTGAAAGAAATAACATATGGATTGGTTTTAATCTATTTAATGTATTGCTTTCCATGAATTGCTGAGGTTGAATTTATGGTTCCCACCACACAGGCACATACACAAAAGGATAAAGAAATAGGCCAGATTCGTTGGTTCTTTTAATTTAAAAGGTTTTTTTTTTTTCCCCCCCATAATCTAATCCCATTCAATGATAAGAAACATTTCAAAATACTAGGAATCAAGCTATTGTGATCATATGATGTTCTAATCATATAATTCTAGGTGCATTATGTATTTGTCAAAAACACATGTGAAAGGTAAGGAAAAAAATGATTTTAGGACTATTCAGGTGGCTTGTTTTTCTTAATACCTACTCTCACAAAGTATTCAAGGTTCTTTGGACATTTTTGAACTGTACTTTTAGGTCATTGGTTTCTATGAATTAGTGTTTGGTTGTTAGTTTTGAAAATTTAAAGACAAAAATGCAAGGCCACACACTTATAGCTACTGAGTTTAAGCTGACATATTGTCACTAATGGTTAATAGATCCTTTAATGTTCTTGAATTTTCAACGTTTAGTTATACTTGAAATAATTGAGGCCTGGCTCTTTCTGTCTCACAACATAGGAAGAATAAGAAATAGAGTATTAAATTCCAATAACATTCTAGGCACTCTTATAGTTAACTATTGTATGCAATTAACAAATTGCCAAATCATTTGATAAATTACTTCAAAAAATATATTATGTTTAAAGAAAAAGAAACTATTTGAGCTAGTTGATATTATTTGGATTTAGGAGTTTTGAAAATTAATTGTACCTGTTTTAGAGGGTCGCCAAATCTAAATCACGACCTTAACAGACACAAAGAAACCACAAATGTCGTGACAATTCATTATGGCACAACAGAGAGATAAGTTTCAGTTATTTCTTATAGTCTCTTCAGTCACATTGGTGACAGACCACCAAAATTTAGACTAGTTGATATTATTTAAATATCTTTATTTATTTTGTAGCGATTCCAGTTTTCCTACTTCGCTGAATATGTCGGGGATCGAGCTGCCCAGTCAACTCACGGGGGTCCAGGGGACAGCACCCCTTGGTGACAGACCACCAAAATTTAGACTCGTTGATATTATTTAAATATCTTTATTTCTTTTGTAGCGATTCTAGTTTTGCCACTTCACTGAGTATGTTAGGGATCGAGCTGCCCAGTCAGCTCGCGGGGGTCCAGGGGACAGCGCCCCTTGGCGGGTCCAAGGGCAGCGCCCTGGCGGGGGTCGAGCTGCCTGGTCAGCTCGCGGGGGTCTAGGGGGCAGCGCCCCTTGGCGGGTCCTAGGGTTGCACCCTGGCGTGGTTGTGGGGCAGCGCCCCCAAAATAAAATTGCAAAATGCATTCGAAGTTGCTTGTTCGCTCGAGCGGGAGAGCAAGCCGCACGAGCGGATTTCAGGGGAGAGTAGCTTGCACACTGCTAAAAAGGCAGGTGCAGAAGTGAGGTGCGGTGGGTTGGTGAGATTTGAAATTTTTTCCCTTTTCTTCTCTCATTGGGCTGAACTTGAATCACTTTTGTATATCTCTCTCTCTCTCTCTAAAAACATTTCCTCTCCCTTCTCTCTACATTTCCTACCAAAAACCTCACAAGATCGTTTAATTTCTTCAAATCCTTTGGGATTTGGACCTAAGTTCTTCATCAAAGTTGGTTAGCTTCTCGAGGGCTTCATTGTGTGCGGTGAAGATTGAGTTTGGACACCGTTGATTTTGAGGGTTTCATCTCATTTCTTTTCCAAAACTTGAGGTAGGGATTTTTTTAGAGTTATATATATATATATATATATTTGCAAGATCTAGATGATTTTCGAAATTATCCTTCGATAGCGTTGAAAATTGATTGTTAATTCAAGAAGTTGAGCGATTTTGAAAGTGTGTTTGTCTCTTGTTCTTTTAAAATTATTTTATGGGTTTTGATCTTCGTTGATTGAAGAAAAGAATGTTGAGAAACAAGTTTTCATGAATTGGTTTTGGGGTAAATATGATAGTAAGTCTTGATAGGTGGTGTAGATGAAATTGAATAGGTGTCGAGCCTTCCAGTTAATACTGGTAAAATGACAGATTATAGGTGTCAAGCCTTCCAGTCAATGCTAGTAAAAATGACAAATTGGTAGTACTTGTATAGTCTACTTACAGACACCGACCTAGGGATTACCAGAGTCGTATTTACCGCCCTTGAAATAAATTGTTAAGTTTTGGACAGTTAAAATTGCATGATATCATTGAGCATGATGGTTTTTAAAAGATGAAAATGTGATTTATCTTCAAAAAGGGCATAACATGGCATGTGCATTTCATCTCTTGAGACTTGTATAAAATGTATATACTTTGTTAAGAATTTCCTACTGGGTTTTATGCTTGCCCTATGGGATTTTTGTACAGGAAAAGATATGGTGATCCCACCCAACTAGGGACGTGGAAGTATGTGTGTTGGGAGTACAATGCTCTCATTTTGCTGTAACTTTGCGTGTAAGCCAAGGGCTATGTTTGTGTGGGCTTGAATAACCGTTTTGTGTAACTAGGCTCAAGCCTTGGAAACTTGTAAACCCCTTGAGAGTATTTATTTGTTTATTTACTTGTTGTTGGATTAATGTATTATTGCATGAAGAAGTACTGTATCATGTAATGTAAGTTTGGAGATTTATATTCGGTTTTCCTTGAAAGAGCCATGATTGTTGTATTATTATTTGGGCTAGAAATTTGGGGCGTTACATATTTGTAAATTCAATTCTTATAAGACTAATAAATACATACGTATATACCCACACATAAAGATTGCATACATACATATATACCCAGACTTAATGCATTTTTACAAGCTTAACTCATTCTATATATTTCAAATGTTGATTAATTTTATTGGGATTGTAATTGGTAGGTTGAGTTAATTTCTACATAGTCAAGAGGATTACAACCAAATTTATAATGGTAGAGAAACCTTAGTTCTACTAGGAAATAATTATAATAACCCAATCCTAAGTGTAAGAACTCCAGTTAGAATTGACATTGGGAAAAATGCTTGCTAGCTTTTTAAGTTTCTTGTGACTCTTGAATATTTCTACATGTTTTCTGTCATGAAAATTAATAATTGTTTCTGAAAAACTTTGATGATAGTTGCCACCATCAATTAAGCATTCTCTAGTTAGATTAATTCCCTTTTTTTTTTTTTTTTTTTTTGAATTGGGCAGCAAGGCTGTGTGTGATTGCTAGTTTTGGGAGTGGAGTTACATCCATAGAGTTTTACAAAATTAAAATAGAAATGTAAGCAAAAATATTATTATTAATAATGCTTTCTTCATTTTTTTTTTACATTGCAGGTAGCTAGAGGCGTAGTCATGCGTGTTTATGGACCTGAGTTCGCCAATGCATTAATTCTAAGTTGTGCTTGTACGTGGAGTTTTTGATATACTTTGCATCGGACAAATATGACATGCATTTGAAATCTTTGATGGTCTTGTTAAATATATTTTCGATGTGGTGAATTCATTATAAACTAAAAGAATGTATGGTTATTTTGGACTTCTAATGTGTTCATGTTAACAGGTGGTAGTAATTAGATATTAACTACTATTTTGACTTTATAATTGATGATTTTTTTGTTTTTAGATTGGATTGTTGATGGATTGGTATGTTGAAATTGATTGAATGGACATGAATTATGTATTAATTGCAAATATATTATAGATAGCATTACATTTAAAAAATTATTTTTTGAAATTAAAAGCTTTTTTGCGACCAATAACATTTTAGTTACAATCGGTCTTTGAGAAAGGTTCTAGAAATAACTATTGGTGATCACTGCTGTGGTCGCTAAAATATAGACTTTTAGCGACCAACTTAATTTGTGGTCGCCGAAAACCTCCATTTCTGTGACCAATTTTTTTGTCACAAATGATTAATCTTTAACAAATTTAAATCCTTTTCGCGACCAAAATATATGGTCGCTAATGGTAGCTTTTAGTGACCAACTTCAATTTTGGTCGCTAAAAACCTTCTCTGACGAGCTTTTGGCAACTAAATGGCGACCAACTTTTTTTGGTCGCTAAAAACTATTAATGACCAGATATCAGTTTTCTACTACCAAAAAGTTGGTCGCTAAAAGTGTTATTTCTTGTAGTGAAATGGAAGGTTAATGTTTCACATGTCTATGTTTTTTTATATATCTTACTATTGGATATCATGAAGTGGTTTGTCGTTATATTTTTGGGGCGTTACATTAAGAAAGTTGGATGTATAACTTATTATGATTCTTTGGTTATATGGTGGCAGGAGGTGGAGTTTGGAGCCTACGACTATGGTTGTAGTATAACTTATTCATTTGGCTGCTTTTTTTAGGTACTTTAAAAAAGCCTCAAGGTAGTTGTTTGTGTTGATTTTCGCGTTACTCTATTTTCCTGAAGCTCATTTAGGTGGAAGCAAGTGCATGACAATTTATGCTTTTGCCTTTTGCACTTGTGTTCTTTCTTTCAAGTAGTTCTATACTAGGATTTGAGATATATGACTATGTTTTTTTTCTTTCTTTTTTTGGCTAAGGCCATTTACAGTAGTTTATTTAAGTTTGTGGGAGTATTAATATTATTATATCATCTTTATTTTGTCCTATTCGTTAACAAATATTCATATGAATTTAAAATTTTCATTGAATTTTTAACCTGTAAGGTTATATACATATTAGAAATTATTTTGATAAAATTTAAATCGAGTTTATTGAGCTTGACTAATCCATTTTAAAAGATTTGTTCCCAAGGCAATGCATTTATGTGCTTTATTCACTCTATAATAGTTCAATAAATATGAAAAATTGCACAATGTTATAAATGTTGAAATTAATCCCTTATAGTTGTAGACTATGCGTGTAGAAATTTTATGTAACGCCTCAAAATAAATATGATAGACTCATCTCATAGGCAGAAGTATAATTGACACAACATGCTTTCATTAATCAGAGTTTAACTTACAAAAGATGACACATGTGATATACATTCATAAATAACTTATCCTGAACCTACAACATGTGTTACAAGTAGTAGATTGAATGAAAGCATAACAAATAAATATTCATATGCCTAAAGGCTTACATCTTTCCAAGATCGCGCTTGGTTACAACAAAATGAGTCGTAAGCTTAGTACAAATAAAGCCCTAGGCCTGTACAAAAAGTAAATACAAAATAAACAAAAGTGAGCCTTCAGCTTCATAATCCTCCCAAGCTAAGTCCTTGGTGGAGGCATATCACCAGTACCTGAAATGATTTTTCCCAAATAGGATGAGCTAAAGCCCAATGGAAACAATCTAGCACAATATATGAATCTTACTAAAGATATAAGTATGATATGCATATACAATGCCCATGGTAAACTCATTCATATTCTTACAAGATCATACTATGCCAAGTGTCACATCTCAATCTATTTTAACTTAATTTATTTCATGACAATTCATTTCACCTCAATTCACGAGTCAAACCCATTGTTATCTAGATAACCCAACTAAGGGTATAACTCAGTGGTTCCCTAATCAATATAATCATTACATAAACAATTCAATTTGTCATTTTACGAAAATTTCGTCTGCAGGAATCGGCACCCATGCATACGCGCGATTTTCGAGACTTTCACCCTGGACACATAGGCCAACTTAATTCAATGGAGTCCATCCCCTTTCTTCTCCCCAACATGGAGTACATCCCATTTCTCCTCCCAAATATCATACATATGCAATGTATTAAAATACGGTCATATTCAATGACAACAGTTAAGAGATGAATTTCTCTGGGAGCTGAATAATTTCAATTAGGAAAAGGCCGACTTTGATCGACATTCGGCTAAAGTAATTCGGTCTTGACCAAGGACAAAGCTGTATAAAGAGCCGAGCAAGGCTCAACATTCAATAGGAAGGCCGAATAGGTAACCACGTGGGAGATTGAGAGTGGGCCTGACCCACAGACCCAAAGGTAATATAAAAAGGAAGGAATGCCAACTAAAGCATGTATGTGAGAACAGACAAAATAACTTGAGACAGAAGTAAACTTGAGAGAATATTAACTTGTCCGTCAGAGTGCTAAATCCGGCAACCCTGACCGGACTGTTTATCCATTTTTCAGATAGCAATCAGAGGATCAAAGACGTTTGGCTAGATCCTGGAGTATTTCCAAACCATTTGTAGACGCGCCCGTGGGCCTCATGCTACAGTTCGGACTCGATTTGTGTCACGGTTCTTAATCTGAACCAAAGAGTCCAAATCCGACAAATCGTTTTGAGAAACAGATTTTTGAAAAGAAGTGCCAAACATGGACTGCTTTGCCAGATACAGAGTCGCAACCTAAATATTTTTTTTTAAATGGGAGAATTTAGGAAACCCTGACTCGGTGCCAAAGGCCACTTGTCCGTCGTCACCAAAGTTGCCTCGGCTCGGGAACTTGGGTACGATCGGGGAAGGTCAGCTATGAGTACCCCCTCTCGCCCGGTTCGAAGACCGACCTCTACTAACCATGATATCCTTTTTTGAAAACGTTATGTGTTCTTATTCCAGTTATTAGCCTAGAATTACTATGTTATGCGCACAGCAAACAAGTATAGACTAGATTGCCTAATTTGGAAATAAGCATTGCATATCCGTTTGTCTTAAAAAACACTTTGGAATTTGCTACTCGCAAGTAGGCTAAAACACGGATTTCAATGAGCTATTCCAACTCAAACAATCCAACCTTCACCCACAGGCATTCAAGCAATTTATATCACATAAGCAGCTAGCCACATAGTAAGCATGCTGTCATGATAGCATTCACACTCATGCGAGATGCTAAAGCAGGAAAATACTTACATAGTACTCCGTGCCAAAATAATAAACTAGTTAGCCAACATGCATGGTCCTAGTTCATATTAATTTGACTAATGCAACACATACAGGATGCAATTAGAGTAGGCTCGGCTAACCTAAACATGGCATGCGAAATGCAATCAATTGATGCACGTATTCAATTTGGAATTGAAGTACAAATGCAGTTAGAATGATGTATCGAGCCCGGTGCATGCAAGACGGATGCATGAATGCACGCATGCTAAGCATAAGATATGCTAATTTAAACATGACCTATTACTAACCATCAAAGCAGGTAAGTAAAAGGGAAGAAAGAAGTGGGGATTGGAAGACATGCACACACACGCACCCACACTTATTACAGATTCGCCCTCGCTCGGAGGGACCAAATAAATATTACAAATTAACTAACTCGCGAGCTAATTAATTATTACAAATTACCTAATTAGTTAACAAACTAACTAAGCTAGGAAAAACAGTAAACCGCCTCGGGAAGAGAGCTCGATGCAATGCATGCTCGGTCCTGCTCGGAAGTGCACTGCCATGCGCAAGCTGCCTCTGTTTTCCCTGCTTTGCTCCTCTGAAGACTGTCAAAGTCTTAGAATTGCTTTCCTGGACATTGGGAGACATCACCGACTGAGTAGGATTGCCACCGGCAGTGGTATGTGGTCACCGGCCATTGGTGAAGCTATCGGCAGATGGAGGATTACCGGTTGGCACTCAGCACTGCCGGTCGGCAGAGAGCTCCTGCAGAATCTGCAATTGACAGCAACAGAGGGCAAGGCAGAGCATGGCAATACAATTCAAGCAATGTATGCACCAATCATGTCCCTTATCATGTTAGTGACTCAAAGGGACATGCTCCTTGGTTCTCGAACCATCAATCGCGCATTTCCATGCGTGATGGCCCAAGGGACCAATTTATGCATGTTTGATGTCAAGTGTAATGCAAACCAACAAACCAAAGAGGCTCAACCTCTATCACAAACATTTCAAGAGGCCAAGCATGCATGCAAATGGAATGCAATCCTAGGCATGTGAGCTAAGGATGCGACATGGCAATTCAACGCATTCATGCAATTATGCAAGCAAATATGCGAGGCCAACATGCAAACACACAAAGGGTAGACTTGAGCATCATATGGGCAGCTCTAACTAGGCCTAAAACAGTGGCCAAAGTGCTATGAAATGAGGGCTAAATGGCGTGCAAACATGCATGCACACAAGGACCAACACTTAAGCATTAAAGAGCGATTCTCAAGCACACTCAAGAGGGTACAAATATGGACAAATGACATGCATTAAGCTCTGAAAATCATGCGAGAACATGGTGCTAAACCAAGCTAGCAAGATAGGCTAAACATGCAACAAATGGCCCAAGCATTCAAAGCAAACTAATGAAGTATTGAACTACACTTAGCAAGACCAAACATGGCATGAACTAAATGACTCAAAACAGAATTTTGGCATGTTAAGACAAGGCCTAAAGACCACTTAGATGGCATCCAAATGACCTAAATTCCAAGGCATGCACAAGTGTTAAAACATGGAGCATGCTACACAAGCTTTCGAAGCATTAAAGAGGTGTCCAAGGCAAGCATACAAGCATGTCAAAGGGACTGAAATTATGCCACAAATGGTGCCAAACCACTGAAATAAAGCAAGGATGCATGCTACACATTCACACACTTAAGGCCAACAAACCAAAAATGCAAAGAGGCTATACAATGCATGCCATGGCCGACCCAAGCAACTATGGACAGACCTCTAGCATGGAAAAATAAGCACAAAAGCTTCACAAAGCTAGACCTAAAACATGCTTGAACAATGGTTTACAACCTAAGGCATATTAAGGCCTAAACATGGCATTACAATGTAGGTATGCTATGCATGCATGGTGTACCAAAACCAATTAAAAAAAGAGGTATATTATGACATAATAGGCACAAAAAACAACTAAGGCATGGTCAACATGAAGCTTAGCTAGGTGCTCCCTCAAGAGGCCACAAATGGTCCTTTTCAAGGACAACAAGGAGAGGGGGTGGCCCTCTCCTCCCTAGGACCTCAAGGCACCATCCTCACCTCTGAAATCCCTCAAGATTTCAGTGGTGAGGAGGCCCAAACACCAAGGTCCCGGAGCTCACTCAAAATGGGGCCTTTCAAGGCCTAAGAGGGGTCAAACACCTCCAAACCGCAAAACACTCTAAACAAACTATTTAGAGGGCCTAAAAACAGAACTTTTTCATGTTATACACTAAGCACAAAAACAGTTCTAAGATAGGAAAAAATATAATGCAAAAATGGGGAATAAAAGGGACTAGTTTCTTACCCTTGAAGACCTCTTCAACAATGGTGGACCAGCTGCTCCTCCAAGCTCAAAACCACCCAAGAACCTCAAGACCAACCTCTTAGAACCTCAGTAGCCAAGGGAAGGTGTAACACTATGTGTTTGTGTGCAATAGTAAGACACAAATGCACCTAGACACACACAAAGGCCAAATGGGAGAGAGGTATAGAGATAGAATGTGTATCAATCCTAACCCTAGAACTCAAAACCCTAATATGGCTGTCTAAAATCTCTAACCCTAAACAAGGGAGAGGAGGGCTCTTCTTATAGAGCTCTTTGTCTTGTAAAGCTTACAAGACAAGCTTCTAAAGAGAGAGATCCCTCCATACACGTGTATGGAGGGGAGCCAAATGCAAGACAGTTGTATTAAAATATCTGCAAAAGCAGATGAACAGTAGTCGGCTGCTCAAAAATGCCATTTTGGCAAAATGGAGTGCCGACCGGCAACAAAGAATGCCGACCGGCAATACACATTGCCGATGGCAACAAAACATCAGCCGGTGGCCTCTAGCCATGGCCGGTGATGTGTGGGGATGCCTCACAAGGCAAAACACAAGTGTTTGGTGCAAAACCAGACACTAAACAGTCGAGTCGAGAGATCCTGAGGCAAGGCGCGCGAGCCGAGACCTCCGGGAACTCAAGACGAACACAAACATGGATGATCACCGAGTGTTCAAACGGTGACGTCCAAGTCTTGAGGACGGTCAAAAATGGGGTGTCTGCACCACTTCTCCACAACTGTAGCAATTAGAGGATCAAAGACGTCTGGCTGGATGCTAGAGTTTTTCCAAACCACTTCTCTATAGTTTCAATTCACCTAATCCTCATGCAATTTCTACAACAATCATAACTATCCTCCACTGATAGCCCAAAATAGATATTTCTAAACAAATATACAATCTCCAAGACAGATAAATTATCCAAATTTCCATATGTGAGAGATAATACACATTCAACTCCACCATTTATTTAAACATTCATCTAATTTCATATTTTTAATACCAATTTCATTATTTAAACAAAGTAATTATTTGAAACATTTTAGGGCAAAACCCCATTCTCTCCCAAATCCAACCCATGTGCCAAAATCAACAAATTCAACGCAACACATCCTCATATCTATACCCATGACCATTTTCAATACCTTCATTTGAATACCCCTCTTTTGATTTTAAACCAAAACCCTAGGTTTGTTTAAAATCCCTCAAATCCCAACGTTTCTTACACAATCAACTAATAACTAAGTTAGAAATCATAGAAGAGTGTAGAAAGATCTTACCTCAAAGTTAGAAGACGAGCAAAGCAAGGAGTAAACCTTAAAGATGCCAAAACTAACTTTTGTTCGAATCAAAATGGAGCTCTTGAGATGCTTTACCTTTTTTCCAAAGACACTAGGGTAGAGAAACCAACGGATCTAGGTGAAAATGTAAAGAGAACGTGAGTTTTAGAGAGAGAAGCTCAAGATCTAGAGTTTGGAAATGTTTTAGAGAGAGAAAGAGATGAAAAAGTGATGAGAAATGTGGCTGTTACAAGCTAATGTACGCATAGTCCACTCGAGCGCAAGAGTTGATGCTCGAGTGTTAAACACAATAAGTTGTTCCGCTCGAGCGCAAGAAGTGACGCTCGAGCCCAGAATGCACACTTCCAGTAGTTTTGTAGATAATAGACTAACGCTCAAGCACAAGAAGGGTCGCTCGAGCTGAGTCAGCTTGAGCGCAGAAAGATTCGCTCGAGTGTATAATACACTCTCCCAGTAATTTTGCAGACTTACAAGATATTGAGCGTTCACAAAGCCCGCTCGAGCGCAAGAAGTGCCGCTCGAGCAGATGAGCAGAATTCTGGGCAACAAGAGTTTGGAAACCAAGCAACCAACTTGTTCCAAGTGCAATCACAACAATCCTAAAGCCCAATTTAAGGAGATACAAGGGAAGTAAGATATAAACAACAACTTAGAACCAAGAAAACTGAGTTCAGGATGCAAAAGGGTCGGGTTAAAATCGGAATCGCTATATTCTATAAGATACATTCTATTAACATACATCTTAAACTTTGTCCTCCTTTTATTTCTTCTAGATTTTAACATGTTAGATTAACTCCCGACTCCATTGAAGAGGAAGAGGACCAGAAAGTCCACAACTCCATCGCCACCAAAGTGATCTGCAAATTTGCCAAGAAGTCAGTTTATGTTTCATTCTCAACTATAGTCTATATATATATTGTGTATATTGTGTTCGAGCGCATATTGTGTATCTTTATTGCATGTTGACATGCTTATTTTTGTAAATGTTAATCTTACTAATTTTTGTATTGGTAGCGAAAACTCTTTTTTTATTTACTAATTTTAGGGTACTTACCTTTTTATGTCCATTTTCATACTTTCTTTTTGTCATTGCTTTGATTCATTTGTCTCACTTGGAAAATGAAAATTACAGAGCATGAGAAAATTTACATGAGAGAAACAAAGAGAGATCTCAATTATAGGATGTTAATTGCCGCTTTATAAGGTATGAAACTTCTTGCTCTCTATATCTTATCTTCTTCACCTCCTTGTTTCCATCTTATTTTGATTTCTTGCTTTAGGTTTTATTGTTTATTGTTATTATACCTGGTCTTGTCTCTTTTAATATTTCCTCGTTGTTAGATTTTTTATGGTATGTATTATCTTCTTTGTAATAGTAAGGTTTGTCTATAACCTCAGTGTCAAAATTTTGTGAATGAAACTCCTCAGCTTCTCATAAGCCACTTGTTTTGATTCATAGATCTCAATAGTTTGCGCATGAATAATGTGTGGTCTCCATTGATTATAAGGTAAAGAGTTGTTGCAAAATCAAATGTTAATTTCTACGAAAAGCTTTATTTTTTATAGTTTAGTTTTTTTTTTATTATTATTTTTTTTATAAAAAATTAGATTTTCTTTTTGTTTTGTTTCTTAACTCAAGTCTTTTATTTATTTTTGTTTTTATTTATTATTTATTTATTTATTTATTAGTTTAAGAAAGAGCTCCCCCCTTATTTGTTATGTTCAATAATGCTCTATTTTTTCTTTACTAGACTTTTACCTTGTATATTCTATATAATAAAAGTGTCTTCTATTACATCCTTAATATCTTGTGAAGGGTGTTTGGAAATATAGAGAAATGTTCATCTTTCATAATTTTGCATCTTTCAATTTTGATTTTATTTGACTGCTTTTGTCATAAGTTTTCAGCTCTTTTGGTTAGTTTTTAAATTCTTTGAGGTTCAATCGTATGGTTTTTTATAGGAGAAATCTCTAACGTGCACCCCTAAAACGGTGCACATGATAAGAAAATTATAATTTTTTGTTATGAAAGTTATCAATATTTGTTGTGTGTGTTATGATACTTATTAAAGTTACGAATATTGACTTTATGGTATGCTCCCTAAAGTTATGAATGGTGACGTTATGCCATTTTGTGGTGAGAAAATTTATGACATTTTGTGGTTTAGGGCTCTGTTTAAGTGTGCAACCCTCTTAAGGTTGCACACCATATGCACCCTAAGTATTAACCCTTGGATTAAAAAGAAATGATCAGCACCATTGAATTGTTTAATTGTGAAAAATGGAAACCTGGGCAACCGGTTAACCCTTTCGACTCTCTCTCTCTTCCCTTGGCGACTCTCTTTTTCTTCTCTCGCTTTTCTTCTATTCCTCTCTACTGCTCTCGCCATTTGTGTAACGCTTGATTTCCAGCCTCTGTTGGGTTTCATTGTTGGATCTCTACACTATATCCTTGATTTCCATCGACGGGATAATAAGGCATTCTCTCCAACCAGATATCAGGTATGGAGCTCTGTCTCTCTCTCTGTCTGTCTCTCTCCATATATATGTATATATTCGCCCTCTTCACTTCAGCTATTTTCCCTAAACCCTAAACCCTCATCCTAACTCCAACCCCTCTATGATTCCCTAAACCCAAAACCCCTCCATCTGCAACAATAATATCTATCTATTTCTCAATAGATTTCTGGACTAATTAGTTTTTTGTTGGGAAGATATAAAAAAGAAGGTAAATTTTGGCCTGATTTCTAGACTAAGGAAATAGATGTTAGTAAAAGTTTTTTGTTGAAAAAAGAAAAAAAGAAAAAAAAGGATAAAATTTGGACTAATTAGTTAAATTACAAAATTGATAAAATTTTGTGAACCTCTCATCATAATCTTAAATCAATCCAAATACGGAATAGAATACACAATTTTAATAGCATAGTTTTAATACTGTCTATTACATGGTTTATTGAATTGTTCATGTTTTAAAACATTAGATGAAATGAATCAAAGATCTTGAGCAACCAACTTCCAATTAAGTGTTAGCTGTAAATTATGTTTCCTTATTATTTCTAGCTTCGATTTACATTTTCACTCTTAAGTGTTAAGAACTTAAACTTGTGAAGTCTTGCAAATCATGGGTTTGATATTTTTGATTTTTTTTTTATGTCAATTGTAAATGGTTTTAGGAACATCCTTCTATCTATGGTCTAATTCAACAAATTTATCGAACAATTTTGGAGGATCTTACAACCATATTCAGACTAGAAGCCTGAACTACACTCAATCTTTCCATGGAACAAACTAATTTAAACAATGAATTAAATCCTGATATGGCATACATAAATTTAGGAACACTAATGTGTCCCTATTCTAATTATTTATTTTCCCTTGTAAGTATAAATTACTATTTTTTATTTTGTTACCCTCTCTCTCTCTCTCTCTCTCTATATATATATATATATATAAAGTAGCTCTCGACATGTTTGTGTTTGTGTTTGTGTACATGTGTCGTTTGCTTCTTTCTCATTTGTTAAGAACTGATTATGTAAGTTTATTTTCTTATTAAAGTAGACACGTGTTTGTGCTTTATTTTGCTTGCTTTTGCCATGATCTTAACTTTTTCATAATGCAAAAATCATCCATACTGTGATAAGTTTGGAAGAAATAATAGAGGAATCTAGAAGTGAAACCAAAAAACAAGGGCAAACATGTGCGCCTATGCTAAATGTATTAGGGCACTAATTTTATATTTTAAAAAGAAAACTTTAAGTTAACATGGGAATTGGCGTTATTATTGCATTATTTATGATGTGCATGATATGTGGGCTTAACTTGTGATTTGAGAGAGCTGACACTGAAGTTTTTTCATTTTCTATAACTTGTATAGGGACATCTATTTATGTTTCTCATTTTTCCATTTGTTACTATGTTTTGTATGATATAGTGCTTTTGGTCCATGGTGGATTTAGGTTTTTGCTAACTATAATATTCCCCTTTTGCAGTCATAGGATTAGATGAAAACTATCTACAAATTTGATATCAGTATTATACAACATTCTATGTTTTTTAAACGGTCCATTTGAGAACCATTTCTAATTTTGAGGCCACTAGTCTGTAATATTGTTTGTTTTAGTGTTTTTCTTTAGGTCACTTGTGAAATTATATGAGTTTAATGCAAAATGGATAGTGTTTAAATAATTGTAATGGACATTCTTAGTTGTTCTCTGAGGTTTAAGGCCCCATAAGATCACATTGTGAATTCTTTTAATCCTTAGTCGCACTTGGTTGGGCCAGAGTTTAGTCCTACCCATTTCCATCACTTCCTCACGCTACTCTCATCTACCTTTTCTGCACAAGCCCCTTCTAACCCCACCCAACCTAATACCCTAATCAACCCAAACCATCGGAACCCCCCAAACTCCTCCAGTCCCTCCCCATCTCTACTCTGCACCATCTCTCTCTTCACTATTGTTAAAAGATACAAGTCCAAACTATGCAAGGTGGTGATGATCTACTCCCAATGTTTTGGCCTGATAATTACATGATATGTATGGAGTGGGAGAATTATATGTACCCAAGAAATTAGTCCGAGCAAGGCCTGAAACTTTGGTGACCAAAAAAATAAGAAGAAAAAATCATGAAAGAATATGTATCAAACTTTTAAAAACAAAGAATAAAAGAGAGAATGTTTGTGTTATGTATTTCTATAAATTATTAAATGGTTGAACCATCAAGTAAAATGATAAAGAATGTGAGCTTTGTCAAGATTGATTATTTGGTATCTAAATGTTTTGACTTGTGCATAAAAATCCATATAAAAAATGCTTGAGACTTAGAGCTTATGTGGCCCACTTCGACTAAAGTTTCCACACTAATGGCTAGACTCAAGAGTTGTATCCATTCACGTTTTGAAAAATCCATGAGAAAAAAGAATCCGTTTCATTATGCAACCCCGTAAGGGTTGCATATAATATTCTCCCGAACTATTGGCTCTTTTTATTTATTTATTTTAATTGCTCGAAGGGTTGGTTTTGGTACATTAGTCTAAGTCTTTACGTAATGGCTATTGATAGTTCAAACAAATGTATTCAAAGTTTCATCTCTTGTATTGCTTATGTGGTTTGTTTATGAAATGGGTTTGACGGGTTTCCAATAAATGAAAAGGTATGAATGAGGGATGTCTATTACCAATAAATTTTCTAAGGAAGTAGTGGTTCTTGAATGATAGATTCATGTCTATTTCAGACTCAAGGTTTTGGGAATTGATTTGTTAAGATCACAAAAAGTATAGTCACTCTAACTTTCTCTTTGAGTCTCAAATGATTTATTGATGTTGTTTTCATTTTCACGAATTATCGAGTACCGTCACTGATGCAATTTTAGGTTTCTCGGAATAATATCTAGTGGATGCAATTTATCTTTACTAGGAGCGCTATTTTTTTATTTTTTAAAAAATTATTTTTGCACTGCTATATTTAACATTTGATCTCAGTTTTTTTTTTTAAAAGTTTTTTTATCATGGTTAAAAACTGTGATGGAAAAATTGCACAATCACACCTGCATCCATCACAGTTTTTATGTTAGAAAAAACTTAGATTGGCCATTGGTGCTTTCTCGGTTGGCCTAATTATATGGTCAAAATGTATAAAATGACTGGGCTTTTGTCACACCCCAAATCCGGGCATGACCGGCCGTGGCCCACAGGGACTTAGCCCAAGGCACACGTAAGCCTAAACACGAATCCAATCATATTGAACAACTGAACAATAGTCCAATAATAAATAACCAAAACTCAATCCAGACATGTCACAATTATAAACGGCAAAATCAACCGTAATCACAAACCATCCAAACTTATGGGATATAAACAACCCACATATAAAAAAAAATAATCCTAAATGAACTTCGATAAGAATAAATATAAATATGCACAAATTTGACATAACACTCTAAACTAAAGGAATGCCCTAGAGGTCCATGCAATTGAGTCCCCGCTACGCCATGAGTCCACTCTAAGTCCTTCTAACACCTGGAAATGGTAAACAACTAAGTCAGCTGATAGCTCAGTGAGTAGCAACATGGATAGTACATACAGTTTTGAAAATAGGGTTCAATTCCAAAATAAGATATATATCACAGAAACTAGATTGGCATACAGTTTGGTAAATACAATCTGTTTCAAAAAGATGGTTCCACAGTTCAACACTTAAAATACTCATGTCTCGCAAGAACATGATAAACAACATTTTCCACTTAAAACAGATTATAACATGAACACCAATAATTTTCTGGGTACCAATAAAAACAAATAATCTGCCACACATTTCTCAGGCTATAAGCCCCGTTGGATCCAATACCGAACTAAGAGTCATCCTCAGGGTGGCACCTGGGCCTTTTCTCAAAGACGATCCGATTGAAGGTCACCTAGTTGTTTTTAAAGGTCTGTTCCTTACAATCGTTGAGCACTAGAGTCATCACGGCCCAACCCGGATCTGTTTACTAGTGGCCAGAGTCACCACACACAGTGGAATAATTTCCCTGGACTAAATACACACATGGTCCCAATAATCAATACACATCAGTTTTGCAAAACATGGTGGTTCATCATTATAAACATGAGACCAAAAAAAATAGTTTACAGTATGCCAAGTTCACACATGTTTCAGAAATAATTTGATTCAATTGATAATATAATAATTTATCAAAGCAGTTTAGTCTTGAAACAACAATTTGATTTTCCAACAATTTAGGGTAGGGAAACATTTATAAAAATACGTAGCATGAAACTACTCACCTGAAACGCAATAATATAATCCTCGAATAGAGTATGAAAGTCCAACTAGTGCCCTGAACCAAGTATAAAAACTACACGTCACTACAAATTTAAAAATACTAAAGAATACGAACCAAGTAACCCCAAACTAAAGCGCACTAACACGGCTCAACCTAACTCACCGTTACTCCTAAATATTACCTAAGTTCATATTCTTCAAGGTCTAAAATCACCCAAGACATAAATTCCGATCGAAACTTAACTAAAAATAACTTGGAGATGAAACAGTGTTTTAAACAAGTTTTCCCAATCTATTCGCTAACTTTGAAAATTACAAAACCCACTCCACGTTGTTCGAAAAATTCCAATAACCTCTAGATATGATCTAATATATCCTAAGTTTCAAACCCAATTGGTTTCACTTGATTTGCTTATCAAAATAATTTTCTACAATTTATTATATCCAAACAGGTTGTTTTCTGCAGCACTTTAAAGAAATTGATGGTTCTCTTAATATACATGAGCAATCAATGCAAGGCCAAAAACGTACGAAACTAGACTCGTAACCGGTTCTAATGACACTAATTTGATAATTTTTGGATTTATACCCAAAGAGAACAACACTCCCGAATTTCCTGTTTTGGACTGGTTTTCTGGACAGATTTGAATACCTCAATTTATATGGATTTTGACCCCCAAAAATTATGAAAAAAATCAGATATACAATTCAGTATGTAATTAATCTACTGTAAAAATTTCAATTTAAAATTCATCCATTTGATATGGTTTCTTGATTTTAAAATCTATGGTTCTGCACAAAATTAATGTTTTACACATGAATGTTTGAACCTTAAACATTATATCTAGACCTATACCAAACAAGGGCACCAGTCCACTGCCAACAAAACACACAAAAGATAATGCCACATCTCTTCCACAATGAGAATCATGCAACCACACAACACTTGTTCTTCCATCATTATTTCCCATGACCCAGGTTTGATATACTAGAATGTCCTTCACACAAGCCAAAAAATTACTAGATGCTCAATGAATAATCCTTGCGGTTTCATGAACTCAACTATGGAAGATAAAAATAATAATAATAATAATAATAATAATAATGATAGAGGTGCAATTAAACAGTTTACTTACCCAAAGTATTGATTACCCAGAGCCGAATGCTAAATTCCTCTTTCTCTCTTTACTGTTCACCACAGCTTTGTTGTCTCTCTCACTAAATCTCACGGCTGCTGCTAGGAACCCAAAGGGCTGTTGTTGTTTTGAAAAGTAATAAGAGAGTCAGGGTTTGTATATATTTTATTTTATACTAGTGTTGGGCAACATAGGTCAAATAAATATATAAATATACAAAACATATATATAAGTTATATGCAACTCAAATGGTAAGGGTTTTATATATTAACCTTGTGGTCTAGAGTTCAAGTCACATCCTCCTCTCTCTCTCTATATATTTTTTTATAATAAATCTTGCCTCTAAATTAAATACTTTCACCATAAATTTATTTTAGGTTTTTAAAATTAATTAAAAGACCCTCCAAATATTTAATTTGCACTTTAGAATTCACCATCAAAATATTTGAGATTGTAATATTATTATTTAATTATTTACTTAATTTTTTTTTTTTTTTATATTCGGTTTCTCACAGTCTCCCCCACTAAAAAAAAGTTTCGTCCTCGAAACTAACCTGAGTAAATCATGAGAATAGATGTGGGTACTTCTCGCGCATCTCGTCCTCGCATTCCCAAGTCGCCTCTTCAACTAGATGATTACGCCACAGTACCTTAACCAATTTAATGACTTTTGTACGCAACCTTTTCTCTTTCGAATCCAAAATCTGAACAGGTATCTCCTCATACGAAAAATCCTCTCTAATCTGAAGCGGCTCATAATCTATCACATGCGACGGACTGTGCACATATTTCCTCAGCATAGACACGTGAAACACATTATGCACTCCTGCCAACCTAGGGGGTAGAGCAACACGGTACGCAACCTCACCAACCTTCTCCAATACCTCAAATGGACCAATGTATCTAGGACTCAACTTTCCTTTCTTTCCAAACCTGATCACTCCTTTCCATGGTGATACTTTCAAGAATACCATATCCCCCTCATGAAACTCTAAGTCTCTCCTACGATGATTAGCATAACTTTTTTGTCTACTCTGGGCAGTCAATAATCTCTCTCTGATGGTGATAATTTTCTGTGTAGCATCCTCCACCAAATCAGGTCCCAACATTTGCCTTTCACCAACCTCATACCAACACAAAGGAGACCTACACTTCCTCCCATACAAAGCCTCATAAGGAGCTACTCCCAAACTAGAATGATAACTATTATTATAGGCAAACTCCATGAGCGGTAAATAATCATCCCAATTACCTCTCCACTCCAAGGCACAAGCCCTCAACATATCCTCAAGGGTTTGAATAGTCCTCTCTGATTGCCCATCTGTCTGAGGGTGATAAGCTGAACTAAAATTTAACTGAGTACCCATAGTTGATTGTAACGCACCCCAAAACTTAGACACAAAACGAGGGTCCCGATCTGACACTATTGACACTGGTGCCCCATGCAATCTAACAATTTCCTTCACATACAACTGTGCAAATCAAGCTAGAGAATAGGTCATCTGTACTGCAATAAAATGTGCTGACTTGGTTAATCTATCAACAACTACCCAAACTGCATCGTGATTACTTCTAGTACGAGGTAATCCGCACACGAAGTCCATGGTAACATGATCCCACTTCCACTCCGGTATAGGCAAGGGTTGTAGTTTCCCCGCAGGTTTCTGATGTTCTACTTTAACCTGTTGACACACCAAACACTGAGCCACAAATTCTGCAATATCTCCCTTTATACCATTCCACCATACATCTTAGTACTTCCAGGATGAATGCTGTAACTAGAACTATGTGCCTCCGTCATAATCTCCTTCCTCAAATCACCACTAGCAGGAACACAAATTCGGCTACGGAATCTAAGCAACCCATCATCACTAACCACAAAGTCTACATGCTTACCCTCTGCTATCTCTCCTTTAATACGCTCACACTGGGGGTCAATCTCCTGTGCTATACGAATCCGTTCTCTCAAGGTCGGCTGAACTGCCAATTGACTACAATAAGCCCTATTACCAGGTGTAACAACCTCAAGTCTCAAACGTTTCATGTCTTCCACCAAACAACTCTCAATAGACAAAGCAGCTATATCTCCAACTGCAACCTTCCTACTCAAGGCATCTGCAACCACATTTGCCTTCCCCGGATGATATAAAATATTCACATCATAATCTTTTAGTAACTCAAGCCATCTTCTTTGCCTCAAATTTAGTTCCTTCTGTGTGAAAATATACTTCAAACTCTTATGATCAGTGTAAATCTCACATGACTCTCCATACAAATAATGTCGCCAGATCTTAAGAGCAAAAATCACTGCTGCTAACTCTAAGTCGTGCGTAGGATAGTTTCTCTCATGTACTTTCAACTGTCGTGACGCATAAGCAATCACCTTCCCATGCTGCATGAGCACACATCCTAAACCCTGTCGTGAAGCATCACTATAAATCACAAAACCACCTCCATCTGTAGGTAAGGCAAGGATTGGAGCTGATGTCAATCTTTGTTTAAACTCTTGGAAACTACGCTCACAATCATCATTCCACTCAAACTTTACCCCTTTCCTGGTGAGATTGGTAAGTGGCAAAGCAATACGGGAGAATCTGTAACGCCCTCGGAAATAAACCCATTAAATATATATAACATCAACATGCAATGTTAAAAAGGAAACAGTTCATTATAATATTCATCAGAGTCTTACTAAACAAAAGCATTACATGTAACATCAAATTAAATGCCCTACAGGCTTACATCTTTCCAAGCCAACACTTGGACACAAAAGTATGAGTTCTAACTCAAATACAAATAAAGCCCTAGGCTTGTGTGTTTACATGTACTAATAAATGAAAGCAAATAACTGAAAATAATCTTCAAAATCCAAGTCCTTCCAAGCTATGTCCTTAGAGGTAGCTTATCACCTGAACCTGAAAATGATGTTCCCATATAGGGTGAGCCACAGCCCAGTAGAAATATACTAAACCAAATATAAGCATTGAATAAAGCAATAGCATTCAATAGATGGTTAACCAAGATAATCAATTACATCATTATCCAATCTCATGACATTATTGTCAACGACACGTTTCACTTTCCAACATTATCAATATGGCTCAGAACATGGCCAAACTTACAATAGTGAATTATATATATATCATATTCACATTCTTCCAATGTCAACAAACAAATGAGACTCAAGCTCAAATCAAAACACTTCATACTTCCAGATTGATACACATTTTAGTGCTGTATCAATAAAAAACACTTCTATATAAATAAGCACACATAAAAGTGATGCTAATGGAGTCCATCCCCTATCTCCTCCCAAACAAAATCCGGTTTAGAGGTCCATCCCCTATCTTCCCCTAAACCGTGGAGTACATCCCCTATCTCCTCCCACACAAAACAATGTATGCAAATGCAATGCTCAATCAATACACGTATTTTCTGTATTAATGCAATAGTCAAAATTAATGACTTAACCAATGTGATTAGTTTCAGTTATTCTTAATCCACATGCAATGTCTACAACAATCCCGACTATCCTCCACCGATAGCCCAAAACAGTTATTTCTAGACTGGAAATAAATATAACAACAATTCACTAGGCGAGTGGTTTAAATTATCCCACCACACCATTTAATCAATGAATTCCTCAATTTCATGAATTTAACCAAATTCCCTTAAACTAATTATACAAATTAATTTATTAATACAACTAGGGTTTTTCCCAAAATTACCAAAGTATCCCCAACATATCAAAATACCAAAACTTAGAACAAAACTTATAGAATGGAGTAGGAAATCCCTACCTCGAAGTGAAGAACTCAAACAGAGATGATGACCAAAGACCAACGTGCTCCAAATCCCAAGTTTCTCAGATTAAAACGAAGCCCTCAACCCACTCTATCTTTTTAATAAAGGACTAAGGTTAGATACTCACCCTAGGTAGATCAATTCTTAGAGAGAAGACAAGTTTAGAGAGAGAGAGAGAGAGAGAGAGAGAGAGAGTTGGCTCTAGGGTTTCAAAAGAAAAGATGATGAAAAAAATCATGTTTAACCCGCTGCTGCCTACTGATATATAACAGGCCATTAGGACCTTACAGTTACACCAAAAATAATGACCATTAAACAAGAAAATGGTTACACCAAAATAATGACCATTAACTAAGAAAATGGTTATACCAAAATAATGACCACTAACCAAGTTCATGAATTCTATTTATCCTCCATTTATGACCAAGAGGTTACCAAAGTAATGAAACCCCATAAATAAATATAAGATAGTAAGGATTGGT
The DNA here is from genome assembly GCF_055761805.1 of Camellia sinensis. Lineage (NCBI taxonomy): Eukaryota > Viridiplantae > Streptophyta > Magnoliopsida > Ericales > Theaceae > Camellia > Camellia sinensis. Next base: position 109,831,746 of record NC_138962.1, read on the forward strand.
CGCTATACTGGACCACTAATAAGGATAGTAACTGAACCACTAATAAGGATATTAAATGAACCATTATGAAAATTTAATGGACACTAACCCTTGGTTTCCAAACACAACCAACCTGTTTTAAACCTACCCAACACGACCCAAGACTCATATACAAAGAGTAAAGGATGGAAACGGGAAAAAGACAACAACACATCTACGGAACCGAGTCTGAAATACAATTAAACAATGAAGGGAAAACTGGGATCGCTATAACCTCCCCCCTTAAAGAATTTCGTCCCCGAAATTAGGTAAATAAATTTCAACAATATGATTTCTCAATTCTTAACAATATTACAATTCAATATTCATCAACCTAACCTATTACCGGTTATTCTATCTCTATTCAAGAGGCAAATCACAACATATAACATAGTTCACAATTCCATAACATATTCAATGCCAATAATATATTTGCATTTCTATAACACATTTAACATATACAATGCTAAATTAAACTTCTATTTTCAAGGCATGACCAACCATTACCATACTTCCAATAACCAAAACATACTTAATGTTTTTCAACTTAAGACACATTCAGTGCGCTTAAAGTTTATCAGTACAACAAAATTCCCAATACATGGTTAAATATTAACAAACAAGTCCAGATACTTCTCACGGACATCCAACTCACGTTCCCACGTGGCTTCCTCCACCCCGTTATGTTTCCACAACACCTTAACTAATAGAAAAGTCCTTCTTCGCAAGACTCGATTACAAAGATAACGGTATGACACAATCAACCACTACAATGTTCTGAGACATCCACCACGTCTCGACTACTGACAATACTCAGACCAGTATCTAGTACTTAATACCTCAACATAGGAAACACGAAAACATTCATACACCAGGCCTCCGGTCAACTTTCACAGAACGAGGACGTAAAACGAGACACGGGTAATGAACAACATACGAACCAAGCACTATCACACATCGTACTAGGCAAAACCTCCTCACTTACTGCAAGTTATCTTACGCCCATACTGAATCCCTCATTCAGGGATTTCACTCGCCACCTCGACTAAACTTATAATAACAAAATTTGCATACTCATTCCCTCGTACCGAATTAGCTAACAAGGGTTTACCACGCCGCGACACTTATCACTACCACATAACTGTTCGTACCGAACACAAGCAAATATAGTACCTTCATTCCTTAATGACCTATAGGGTCTACTCTTTATTCCGCATCCTACTTGTCACTCGTCTTGAGAGTACAATCAAGACACTAAGCCTCCGTGCCAAATCATTTGCTACCACTACCACTGAACCACTGCTTAGAACCAAACCCTGGCGCAATCGCATGTCGCCGACAAGGCTTTCAAAGACGCACCATCCTAACTCTCCAGAAGAGTAAGAGTCCTCACCCTCATCGCTATCAACTCAAACCTTCATCTGCAAACACCATACCACTGTGACTCTACTCACGGGTCACATCTTAACCACGGGTTATACACCCAACCAACCCTATCGACAACATCTCCTAACCTAACCAGTATTAAGGTACACACCTAATGCATTTAAACATAGCAAAAGAATCCTGAAACTTAAGAGAATATCCATTATACTACTACCCAGGATATAATACCAGTTGCTCACAACACGCCACTCCCCGATGCCAACAACCACAATCTTAACAAGGGCTAACACTCCCTCAAATGAGACAACCATTCAGTACGTATGCAAATTCGGTAACGTCACCTACCATGAAGGTGTAAGTCTACTCTTAACGAAATTATGCGCTATGCCTTCGTAAAACATAATGCTAAATATACAAGACCTAGTAGTAATCGCACACTTCACATCCTCTCGAAGAGTTCTCACGACAGTTGGCCACAAACTCTACCACTCACACAAGATTAAATAGGTAACACCCTTGAAATTTCGCACACCCGGCAAGTATAACTGTTCTCGCCCCATAGTAGTCCTGACTAAGATACGCATCCCTCAATAATTCTTTCTAATTTCAAAACATGGCTCACCAGTCCTCATTCTCCCAAACCAAATCACACGCATACCGATGCATTGTTACAAATATTTTACGGTTTCACAACTTGTCACATTAATAAAACTTTAGAGCCACAACATGTTCCAGTCCGCCTAACCCAAGGAAATTAATAAACACAAACATATATATATAAACAAGCAGTTTTGATGTTTCAACATTCCTAAAACACATTCGTTACACAACAGAACCCATGATTTCAAAATGATAATTCACCGATTACAAAACGGATTAGTCAAAACAAAACCATACTATTGGTACTACCACTGTTATCGTCCCCCACTCACACAGCCTACTCTCCAACTCCGAACAACGCAGCTCCTCCGTCTCCACTAACTCTGGGGCAAACCTCGACAGGTTAGCAAACCATGCTTCAAACTGTACCAAAGGTGTAGTACCTTGGCGTAACTCCACAAACTGTTTCCACAACTCTTCCCGTGTGGAAGGAGGGAAATCACAACTTCCTCGTCTAGGCATCCTAGTAAAGGTAACAAAGATATTAGCACATTAATAAATGTGCCGAAGCTAAACACCCACGTCCTAATGCATTGGACAACAATAATTTATTCCACGTAAGCACATAATCACATAAGCACCTACGAATTTCATTCCCGGATAATGATAGTCCCAATGCGTTACTATAGTTCCGGTTGGAAGCAGCAGTGATCAAGTGCCTTTCCAACAAGACTACTAGAAACTCAAGGGTCCAATCAACATCCTAGAAACTACATTCCATACCCACATAATCACATAAACATGTTATCACATAAGCATATAAGTCTCTATCAGACGAGACGAACCCATTGTGATACTAATCACTTCCCACGTACCCAAAGTATTCAAACCCGGTACGCTCTGATACCAAGTTGTAACGCCCTCGGAAATAAACCCATTAAATATATATAACATCAACATGCAATGTTAAAAAGGAAACAGTTCATTATAATATTCATCAGAGTCTTACTAAACAAAAGCATTACATGTAACATCAAATTAAATGCCCTACAGGCTTACATCTTTCCAAGCCAACACTTGGACACAAAAGTATGAGTTCTAACTCAAATACAAATAAAGCCCTAGGCTTGTGTGTTTACATGTACTAATAAATGAAAGCAAATAACTGAAAATAATCTTCAAAATTCAAGTCCTTCCAAGCTATGTCCTTAGAGGTAGCTTATCACCTGAACCTGAAAATGATGTTCCCATATAGGGTGAGCCACAGCCCAGTAGAAATATACTAAACCAAATATAAGCATTGAATAAAGCAATAGCATTCAATAGATGGTTAACCAAGATAATCAATTACATCATTATCCAATCTCATGACATTATTGTCAACGACACGTTTCACTTTCCAACATTATCAATATGGCTCAGAACATGGCCAAACTTACAATAGTGAATTATATATATATCATATTCACATTCTTCCAATGTCAACAAACAAATGAGACTCAAGCTCAAATCAAAACACTTCATACTTCCAGATTGATACACATTTTAGTGCTGTATCAATAAAAAACACTTCTATATAAATAAGCACACATAAAAGTGATGCTAATGGAGTCCATCCCCTATCTCCTCCCAAACAAAATCCGGTTTAGAGGTCCATCCCCTATCTTCCCCTAAACCGTGGAGTACATCCCCTATCTCCTCCCACACAAAACAATGTATGCAAATGCAATGCTCAATCAATACACGTATTTTCTGTATTAATGCAATAGTCAAAATTAATGACTTAACCAATGTGATTAGTTTCAGTTATTCCTAATCCACATGCAATGTCTACAACAATCACGACTATCCTCCACCGATAGCCCAAAACAGTTATTTCTAGACTGGAAATAAATATAACAACAATTCACTAGGCGAGTGGTTTAAATTATCCCACCACACCATTTAATCAATGAATTCCTCAATTTCATGAATTTAACCAAATTCCCTTAAACTAATTATACAAATTAATTTATTAATACAACTAGGGTTTTTCCCAAAATTATCAAAGTATCCCCAACATATCAAAATACCAAAACTTAGAACAAAACTTATAGAATGGAGTAGGAAATCCCTACCTCGAAGTGAAGAACTCAAACAGAGATGATGACCAAAGACCAACGTGCTCCAAATCCCAAGTTTCTCAGATTAAAACGAAGCCCTCAACCCACTCTATCTTTTTAATAAAGGACTAAGGTTAGATACTCACCCTAGGTAGATCAATTCTTAGAGAGAAGACAAGTTTAGAGAGAGAGAGAGAGAGAGAGTTGGCTCTAGGGTTTCAAAAGAAAAGATGATGAAAAAAATCATGTTTAACCCGCTGCTGCCTACTGATATATAACAGGCCATTAGGACCTTACAGTTACACCAAAAATAATGACCATTAAACAAGAAAATGGTTACACCAAAATAATGACCATTAACTAAGAAAATGGTTATACCAAAATAATGACCACTAACCAAGTTCATGAATTCTATTTATCCTCCATTTATGACCAAGAGGTTACCAAAGTAATGAAACCCCATAAATAAATATAAGATAGTAAGGATTGGTCGCTATACTGAACCACTAATAAGGATAGTAACTGAACCACTAATAAGGATATTAAATGAACCATTATGAAAATTTAATGGACACTAACCCTTGGTTTCCAAACACAACCAACCTATTTTAAACCTACCCAACACGACCCAAGACTCATATACAAAGAGTAAAGGATGGAAACGGGAAAAAGACAACAACACATCTACGGAACCGAGTCTGAAATACAATTAAACAATGAAGGGAAAACTGGGATCGCTATAGAATCCTTCCACAAACCGTCTATAATACCCAGCAAGCCCTAGAAAGCTACGTACCTCCGTCACAGAAATAGGTCGTGGCCAATCAACAATTGCTGTCACCTTCGTGCTATCCACAGATACCCCATCTTTACTCACTACATGACCCAAAAAGGATACACTGCTCAACCAGAATTCACACTTCTTAAATTTTGCATACAATCTCTTCTCCCTAAGGATCTGCAGTACTACCCTCAAATGTTGCTCATGCTCCTCCTTACTCCTCGAATAAATTAGGATGTCATCAATAAATACTACCACAAATTTATCCAGTTGGGGCTTAAATACTCTATTCATTAAATCCATAAATGCGGCTGGTGCATTTGTGAGACCAAAAGGCATCACCAAGAACTCATAATGCCCGTAACGGGTTCTAAAAGCAGTCTTAGGAACATCCTCATCCCTTACCTTCAACTGGTGATAGCCTGACCTCAAGTCAATTTTAGAGAATACTTGAGCTCCCTGCAACTGGTCAAATAGATCATCAATGCGTGGCAAAGGATACCTATTCTTCACTGTGACTTTGTTCAGTTCTCTATAATCAATACATAATCTCATAGACCCATCCTTCTTCTTCACAAACAACACAGGTGCTCCCCAAGGTGAAACACTAGGCCTAATAAAACCTCTGTCTAACAACTCTTGCAACTGAGTTTGTAACTCCCTCAACTCCAACGGTGCCATTCTATAGGGTGCTTTAGAGATAGGTGTTGTATTAGGGATCAAGTCAATGGAAAATTCTACCTCACGATCTAGAGGAAGTCTAGGTAGATCCTTTAGAAAAACATCAACACATCACTTACTACAGGCAACTCCTCTAACTTCTACTCTGGTTGTTCGATACTCACCACACAAGCTAAATAATCATGACACCGTTTACTTAACATTCGATTAGCCTAAAGGAAAGAAGTAAAATAGATAGAAGACCCTTTCCTATCCCCTTGAAAAAAAAACTCAAGTTGCCCTGGCATAGCAAAAACTACCCTCTTTCTAAAACAATCAATAGAGGCATGATGCTTCGTTAACCAATCCATCCCCAAAATCACGTCAAAATCCTTCATCTCTAAAGAAATCAAATCCACCAGAACAATCCTACCATCCAAGTTTACCTCACAAGATCTACATACATCTCCTAACACTACTATTTCTCCTAATGGAGTACACATGGTAATACAAACATCTAAACGACCACAAGGAAAAGACAATCCAAATAGATATCTAGGTACTAACTCTTAACCTCCAAAATTAAATCAAGAAAGATTCAACACAAGTTTAAACAAAACTAACTTAACTAAACACTACTAAGGACTATAGGGACTCGGACCTCGTCTAAATGATGAAATGCAAGATATGTAACTCGATAAACCATAGCTCTGATACCACAATTGTCACACCCCAAATCCGGGCATGACCGGCCGTGGCCCACAGGGACTTAGCCCAAGGCACACGTAAGCCTAAACACGAATCCAATCATATTGAACAACTGAACAATAGTCCAATAATAAATAACCAAAACTCAATCCAGACATGTCACAATTATAAACGGCAAAATCAACCGTAATCACAAACCATCCAAACTTATGGGATATAAACAACCCACATATAAAAAAAAACAATCCTAAATGAACTTCGATAAGAATAAATATAAATATGCACAAATTTGACATAACACTCTAAACTAAAGGAATGCCCTAGAGGTCCATGCAATTGAGTCCCCGCTACGCCATGAGTCCACTCTAAGTCCTTCTAACACCTGGAAATGGTAAACAACTAAGTCAGCTGATAGCTCAGTGAGTAGCAACATGGATAGTACATACAGTTTTGAAAACAGGGTTCAATTCCAAAATAAGATATATATCACAGAAACTAGATTGGCATACAGTTTGGTAAATACAATCTGTTTCAAAAAGATGGTTCCACAGTTCAACACTTAAAATACTCATGTCTCGCAAGAACATGATAAACAACATTTTCCACTTAAAACAGATTATAACATGAACACCAATAATTTTCTGGGTACCAATAAAAACAAATAATCTGCCACACATTTCTCAGGCTATAAGCCCCGTTGGATCCAATACCGAACTAAGAGTCATCCTCAGGGTGGCACCTGGGCCTTTTCTCAAAGACGATCCGATTGAAGGTCACCTAGTTGTTTTTAAAGGTCTGTTCCTTACAATCGTTGAGCACTAGAGTCATCACGGCCCAACTCGGATCTGTTCCCTAGTGGCCAGAGTCACCACACACAGTGGAATAATTTCCCTGGACTAAATACACACATGGTCCCAATAATCAATACACATCAGTTTTGCAAAACATGGTGGTTCATCATTATAAACATGAGACCAAAAAAAATAGTTTACAGTATGCCAAGTTCACACATGTTTCAGAAATAATTTGATTCAATTGATAATATAATAATTTATCAAAGCAGTTTAGTCTTGAAACAACAATTTGATTTTCCAACAATTTAGGGTAGGGAAACATTTATAAAAATACGTAGCATGAAACTACTCACCTGAAACGCAATAATATAATCCTCGAATAGAGTATGAAAGTCCAACTAGTGCCCTGGACCAAGTATAAAAACTACACGTCACTACAAATTTAAAAATACTAAAGAATACGAACCAAGTAACCCCAAACTAAAGCGCACTAACACGGCTCAACCCAACTCACCGTTACTCCTAAATATTACCTAAGTTCATATTCTTCAAGGTCTAAAATCACCCAAGACATAGATTCCGATCGAAACTTAACTAAAAATAACTTGGAGATGAAACAGTGTTTTAAACAAGTTTTCTCAATCTATTCGCTAACTTTGAAAATTACAAAACCCACTCCACGTTGTTCGAAAAATTCCAATAACCTCCAGATATGATCTAATATATCCTAAGTTTCAAACCCAATTGGTTTCACTTGATTTGCTTATCAAAATAATTTTCTACAATTTATTATATCCAAACAGGTTGTTTTCTGCAGCACTTTAAAGAAATTGATGGTTCTCTTAATATACATGAGCAATCAATGCAAGGCCAAAAACGTACGAAACTAGACTCGTAACCGGTTCTAATGACACTAATTTGATAATTTTTGGATTTATACCCAAAGAGAACAACACTCCCGAATTTCCTGTTTTGGACTGGTTTTCTGGACAGATTTGAATACCTCAATTTATATGGATTTTGACCCCCAAAAATTATGAAAAAAATCAGATATACAATTCAGTATGTAATTAATCTACTGTAAAAATTTCAATTTAAAATTCATCCATTTGATATGGTTTCTTGATTTTTAAACTCTATGGTTCTGCACAAAATTAATGTTTTACACATGAATGTTTGAACCTTAAACATTATATCTAGACCTATACCAAACAAGGGCACCAGTCCACTGCCAACAAAACACACAAAAGATAATGCCACATCTCTTCCACAATGAGAATCATGCAACCACACAACACTTGTTCTTCCATCATTATTTCCCATGACCCAGGTTTGATATACTAGAATGTCCTTCACACAAGCCAAAAAATTACTAGATGCTCAATGAATAATCCTTGCGGTTTCATGAACTCAACTATGGAAGATAAAAATAATAATAATAATAATAATAATAATAATAATGATAGAGGTGCAATTAAACAGTTTACTTACCCAAAGTATTGATTACCCAGAGCCGAATGCTAAATTCCTCTTTCTCTCTTTACTGTTCACCACAGCTTTGTTGCCTCTCTCACTAAATCTCACGGCTGCTGCTAGGAACCCAAAGGGCTGTTGTTGTTTTGAAAAGTAATAAGAGAGTTAGGGTTTGTATATATTTTATTTTATACTAGTGTTGGGCAACATAGGTCAAATAAATATATAAATATACAAAACATATATATAAGTTATATGCAACTCAAATGGTAAGGGTTTTATATATTAACCTTGTGGTCTAGAGTTCAAGTCACATCCTCCTCTCTCTCTATATATATTTTTTTATAATAAATCTTGCCTCTAAATTAAATACTTTCACCATAAATTTATTTTAGGTTTTTAAAATTAATTAAAAGACCCTCCAAATATTTAATTTGCACTTTAGAATTCACCATCAAAATATTTGAGATTGTAATATTATTATTTGATTATTTACTTAATTTTTTTTTTTTATATTCGGGTTCTCACAGCTTTGGAAGAGAAGTGTGCTCCGTTGGGATTGGTAGAATGTGTCAATCATGATTTGTTGCAACCATATCGTGTTCTTCATGAGAAGCTTGGTAAGAAATTTTAAAATTCTAGTAAGGATTCAAACACTGGCTATATGTGAGTTGGCTTATCAATCTTGGAATATCTATATTTTTTTCTGGTGTTGAAAATTTTGGTTTGTTGTGTAGATGATTATGTTGCCCATATAAAATTCACTGTTCTGCTAATGCCAAAAGGGTCAGATTGCATTACGTCCCATTCTTTACAGGAGCTCCAACCTACTAAAACATTAGATGACCCTGAAATTAAAGCCTGGTTAGCTTTGGGCACAAAAACAAAGAAGAAATGTGAAGGGAAGAAGAAGAAAGGTATGGCAGAACAAGCTGTCCATCTCCTGTTATAGAATAATTTTCAGTAGTTATGCTGCTCAGTTATTCATTGGTTGGAGCTACCTACTACTGTATCATGTGTATTTGCTGCTGCTGTGTTTAGGCTGGGCAGGTCTGGTTTGTTGCTTTGTTGAGTGTAGTGAGTTCATGCTGTCGCTGTAGTTGGTTGGAGCTACCTGCTGCTGTATCCTGTGTATTTGCTGCTGCTGTGTTTAGGATGGGCAGGTCTGGTTTGCTGCTCTGTTGCTGTAGCTGGTTTGGCATACTAATGTGTGCCCCTACAATCAAACTCAAGTTTTGGCTCGGTCGATACCTTTTGACAACCTTACTAATAGAAAAAAGGACAAGATGCTCTAGGAATCTATCTTACTAATAATAATAACCAAGGGCCTTTTATATGCCATGTCATTGTAAAGCTACAACTTATAGTAGGCCTTACCTTCTAATTTACATAATTTCATGCACTTTGACCTAAGTTTCACCTTGTTTTTAGTTTCAATTGTGACAACCAAAAGTTTACATAGTTTTGGTCAAGTTTCAATGTCAATCCTCTATCAAATATCTGCCATCAACTTTGACGAGGTGTAAGCATATGAGTGGATAACATTTTCACCCCCAAGTTTCACTTTAGTGTTTAATGAGTTAATTTATACTGTAAAGTAGCTCAAATTGTCAGAAGTCATGTTATTGGGTTTACTTGTCTATATTCTGCTCTGATCTTTTTTAAATTGTATTATTCTGGTCATAATTTCTTGAACTAGTAAATTGTTTGGTTGAGTTGCTATTAATTGGAGCCTCAACTTGAAATTTTTGTTAAGCTAGTTTGTTTGAATAGGAAACAAAACAAAACAAACTGAAAAGACTAAAATGCTTTGTTGAAGAAAATTACTCTTTTGAATGTTATCTTGTAAACTTTTTTTAGAGCTTTATTTGGTATGGATTGGACAATTATTTGCTATGTTTGGTGAGGCAGTTTGTAATGTTGGTTTCTAGGTTTGGTTCTATGTATCCATTGTTGAACTTTTTGAAGGCATACATATTGTTGTAATTATTGAAGTTATTGTTACTTGGTTTATTTATTTATTTTTTTTTGTTTCTTTGAGATTCATATGTTTGTGGAATTGCAGGGAGTGGCTGATCGAGTCTATCTTAGTCTCTTGCCTACTAGTGAGGGTAGTTGGGTTACTGCTGCAAGGGCATTGAGGTATTTTTCTCTAATTATTTTATAGTTCGTACCTCTTGATGACTTTTTCATTCCTGGCACCTTAATGTTATACATTTCTAGGCCATGCTATGTTTTTGGTTTTAAACTTCTTTCACAAAGTGTTCAAATTACCACTGAAATTTGAATTTCATTCAATGTATGTGTTCTATCCTCCCAAAAGTACTTTATTATTTAGCCTAACAACTTTGCTTTTGCAGCGGGACCTGTTATTGTTTGTTTGGGCATTCTCCCTTTTCTCTCAAGTATCATCACCAATCTCATCTAGGTAAATCACAGGTTTTGAATTCGATGCATCTGTCTGTGTTTGGTATAAATTGACATAGGATGAGTTTGGTGCTGGTAAAATGCTTTGTTTCTTGTCAAACTTTTTGTTTTTTCCTTAATTATAAAGAAAAGCATGTCTATACTGAATAGTTATAGATCACAAGGTGCATATGTGATATTATTTGCTACTCAGGTTGCCTAAGTTTTATTTGTGTTTGTGCATGAAAATATACTGACATAATGGATTTATCTTTGTTTGTTGGTCTTCTAGAATTCTATCCCAACTTCACCCTCTCGTTTTCTCTGCCTCACTTTTTTTTCTCAGCAGGTTGGTGCTAAACATGTTTATGTAGTGGAAGCATCTGAAATGACAGAATAATATGCTCGCAAACTTATTGCTGGGAACCCATTGTTGGCTCAAAGAATTACGGTGCAAGTTTTTTGTTTTCTTACATTTCATTTTAAAGTTTAAATTTTAATGGAGTTAGTACACTGTTTCTTGTTCTTTTTGGGGCAAGTTTTCACCTAAATCATACGTAGTCAAGGGTAAAGTTGAAGAACTTGAATTGCTTGGGAAAGTAGATATTTTGATCTCAGAGCCAATGGGTACGCTTATCATGGCTTGTGTGCTATTGATAAATTCTAGTTAACTATGGCATTTTCGGTGATATTAAACATATAATGCCATGTTTTTTTTTTTTTTTGAATTATTACTATGCAATTTAGTCACACCATTATAGAATTAGCATGAAATTAGTATATGGAGACACTTTTGTAACATTATAGAATTAGCATGAAATTAGTATATGCTTGGACACAATTGAAAATTGGGAAAGATAACTATTAAAAAAGTGACACATTGTGCATGTCTTACGATTGGAAAGTGACACATTGGGAAAGATGTTTCCTACAATTGGAAGGTGATTGTGCATGTCTTATTTTCTATGATCTTAATGATTTTTGTACCTACACAATACAATGGAAAAATTTTTAATGGTTCTCATTGTCATACTCTCTTAATCTCCTGTATTAAATTCGAAGGCTTTCAGTTACTAGCTTGACTTCCCTCTGTGAACTTGTGTGCTTTGACTTTTCTGCTTATGTTATGGTGCAAATATCATGCATGGAACATATGGGAAATTCTATGAGAGATGGAAGAAAGTCAATTAAAAAGCAAGCATGTTAGTTGGCAAGATTCTAGCTTAGGCCTTGTGTAGGATGTTAATTATGTTAATTATTGCTGTTTTTGTGTTTTTCTTTGATATTTATGTCAGGAACGATTTTTAAATTTTCACTATGGAACGGTTTTTAAATTTTCACTATGGACTATAAGTGGGAGGCTAGGTGTTATTTATTTATTTATTTGTTAGCGGCTTAGGTATATAGTGGGGTTGGGAATGACTGAACCGAAAGTGTAACAAGGGTCCCTGGGGGTGCCTACATATATTGTCCTGATCTTCTTCCTTATTCAGAAATATGATGCAGCTGTGGGGGACATTATAATTATTACAAACAGGACATGGATTGTAGATTTTACGTAGCCTTACATGGAATCTGGACTTGTCATAGTTGTTCCTGTCAAAGAGAAAAAATCTAGTGCTTAGGCTTTCCTCAGGCCATTTACTGTGGAAATGTGGTGTATCACTGGCCTTTTTTTCGTTTTTTTCAGAGTAGTTGTTTGGATTTTTGAGCATCGAATGAATCATGAATTCCGTGGTCCACCAAGTCAACAAGTTACAACAATCTTCTGGTTAGTATCTCATAGCACATATACTTCATTGAAAGCCCTCTGATTTATGTAGATTCACAGATGATATCAAAAACCTCGGTGATTGATCTATTGTTGCCTGAGTGACTAATTTTCATTATCAATCTGTTGGCAAATTATTCCATGAATGCTATAAATGGTAAGATATGCTGCTTCTTTCCTTTTACTTGTTTTTTTTTTTTTTTTTTTTTGGAGATCAAATAGAGCAAGTTTTACAGGTTCAATTGACTACTCTTAACTATAATGAATCATAGATTATATTTTGTATAAAACGGATGCAGTTATTTAAGCATCCTGACCAGACACTCCATTTGCTTTGTGGATGTCAGAGAATTACTAAGAATTGCTTCTAATGTTGCAGGTTCAGTTTCTCAACAATGTTTTTTGCACACAGTACATTGCTTAATCTATTGTGTTCACTTTTAATTATTGCATCATGATATTTTTTAAGTGGTGATACCTTAATATTTCTCTGCTTGGACTTGAACACAGGAGAGAACACTGTGAGCGCCCTGGGACGTTTGGTGCTGATCTTATGGCTCTTTGTAGTGCTAATTATCAATTCAAGCTACACAGCTAGCTTGACATCAATCCTCACGGTGCAACAGCTGGCGTCAAATACTGAAGGGCTTGACAGCTTGATCTCAAGTGCGGATGCAATTGGAGTTCAAGATGGATCATATGCATACAATTATCTGATTGAAGAGCTCAACGTAGCAGAGTCTAGAATCAAAACATTAAAAAACCAGGAAGAATATGTTGATGCCCTTCACAAAGGTCCAAAAGCAGGCGGTGTAGCTGCAATTGTTGACGAGCTTCCTTACATTGAGCTCTTATTGTACAAGACCAACTGCAAATTTAAAACCGTGGGACAAGAATTTACTAAAAGTGGATGGGGATTTGTAGGTATTTTTTTCAGTATAATCCTAAACGAGTAATTATTCCTGCAATATCTGGAATGGCTAAGCCAAACTTTGATCGAATAAGATTTTAAGGTGTCAAGATAATATCAATAGAAAACAAAACCCGTGAGATGTTACCAAAATATATCCTTGTTGCGTAAATTTGATATTTATTTTATATTAGACCTGAGTTTTGGCCAAATCTTATATGCTCCTAGGCACTAGCATTTATGTTACTTTTTTTTAATTTTTTTTATGAAATAGTGCTTATGTTATTCATATCACTATGATTTTATTTCCAAGAAGAAAGTAAGATTGCAGAGGTTCTTGCTAATATTGTATAAACTTGTCTGTGTGTAGTGAGAGATTTTCTTGATAATGTTATCTTTAGGTTATGTTTGGAATAAGAATTTAAGTGGGAATTTTAGGATAGAAATGAAAGGGGAATAAAAATGAACTTTTATTTCATTCACTTCTCTTCTCTTTTTTTTCTTTTCTTCTGGTCCTCCACAAATCTTTGATCCAAATACACAGCCTTAATGTACCGTGTAAGTTGATACATTGGCATAAAGGTTCAATATGATTATGATGTTTTAATTTCCTGAATCAGGCATTTCAGAGAGACTCTCCTCTTGTGGTGGACTTATCAACTGCTAATCTACGGCTCTCAGAGAGTGGTGATCTCCAAAGAATCCACGATAGATGGATATCGCTCGATAGGTGCTCTGCGCAAGTCAACCAAGCCGATCAAAACATCCTGTCTCTCAATAGCTTCTGGGGCCTATTCCTTATTTGTGGCGCAACATGCTTCCTTTTCCTTACAATATTTTTCTGCAAGTTTTGCTGGCAGTATCGCAGGTTCACCCCGGAGGATGAGGAACAGGATATTGATGAGCCCGAATCTATTAGGCCTAAAAGCACATCACGAATGACTAGTTTCAGGGATTTTGTTGATAAGAAAGAACATGAGGTCATGGAATCAATTAAGCGAAAGAGTGATAGCAAACAAGAAGCAAGCCAACATTCTCATGGGTAGCTTGGTTCACCTTCTAAGTAAATTTTCATCCATGGGCTGATTGTTTTTTCAAACCTCCTGCCCTTGTTAAGTATATTATCAATACAAAATCTCATATTCTGTTATACATGTTCCAACCCTTTGATATTGAAAGTTAGGCAGCTATGATGAAAATGTCATGTATAGGATCTATGGAGAAACTGAGAAAAATTTTCCAAGACAATTTCTTTTCTTTTCTTTTTTTTGTTATACAATTATGTTTGTACTTTGTAATTTTATTTTCTGTTTAGTGGTGGATGAGAATTATATATTAGCTGGTTATTGTGATTCCCTCTGAACTTGAAATTTCTAAAGCAAAAACAAAAATGGGGCCATGAAGCTGTTGGCCTGATGGCATTTGGTTGGCATCCCAATTACCAAGTGAGTTTGGACTTTGGATCTTGAATTCACCGAGGGATTTGCAAAGAAAACAAAATGAAATGACGGTGAAGGGAATATTGAAAAAAAGAGGGAAAAAACTATAGAATTTTTCGATCCAAACGCAGCCTCAAATTTAGGATGGGATTTCAAACCATCCCAGGTAACTCAATCTCATGTTACCAAAAATGAAATAAAAATGGTGTTTATTATCACCATTAATATGTGCTGATGCTGCAAAGTGGTTGGGATTGTGGGTGAGATAGCTAGGCAAGTGACAATAATGCTCTAATCAAGTTAATCTTCAAAGAGACTTGGAACCATGTTGTAAGAAATTTCATTAATCTTCAAACAGACTTGGAACCTTGTTGTCAGTTATTGAATTATCAATGTGTCACTTACAATGATATTGATTCTCATCACTAACCCAAACATTATAAGCTTGTCATCCATACTAAAATATTTTCCACACAAAGACCGGTTGGCAACTGAAATTTTGATTTTGATCTGTTTTTTATAATGTATTTAATATTATATTTTATATTAATGCTAAGTATTGTAATAAAATTAGGGACGAAAGCATTTATAGAACAATTTTTATATGTTTTGACGATTAAACATTTAGTAGCCAAAAGGAAATCAAGCCTTTTTCGAGATTAAATATTTAGTAGCCAAAAGAAAGAAAATATTTTTGGTGACTAAATAGTTTGTAGTAAAACAAAAAAAGATGAAAAATAAATTCTATTTGGTGAATAAATATTTAGTAGCCCAAAAAAATTAAAGTTTTTGCATACAAAAAAATTTGGTCGTCAAAAAAGCTGTTGATAGTTTTTACGGCTAAACATTTAGTCACCAAAAAAGCTACAATCTTTTGCCTACAAAAAAGATTGGTTGCTAGTTAAAGGAGTCAATTAGATGTTTGGCTACAAAATTAATTTGTCGCTTATAATGGAAAAAAGAATTAGCGACTATGTTTTAATCAGTAAATAAAACATAGTAGTGATATAATTTATCTACGACTAAAAATTCAATCGATAAAAGTTCAAATTAAATTTATAGAAAAATTTATGACGACTAAATTATTAGTCGCCGAATGGTATTCAATGGCTACTAAAATAATTTTAGTCGCTAATAATTTTCCCGACAATTAGTGAATGACCAACTGGGTGACTAAATAATTTAATTGGGAATTACATTCGTTGGCTAAAAATGATTTTTAACCACTAAAAATTTAGTTTCCAAATGTGCAATTTCTTGTAGTGTGTAACTAGTTTATTACCCTAATTAATTTCAATAGACTTGATTAACTAATAGTAATTTTAGTGATCAAATGTTCTACAATTTCACTGCACATTGACATGATATGCACTCAGCAAACAACAACCAATTTCACCTGCAACTCCCGTATAGGTAAATCTTGTGGAACAATAGATGCATCTGATTTGCATAAGCTAGTTTCATAGCACAAGCAAGCACATATTGAATTAAAATAGTCGACAAAAGAAAAGCCTCAAAAGAATAAAAAAAACTGGACCCTTAGACAAGGAGTGAAGGCAAAGTTCTTCCTTAATCTGTTAGGCTTGTGCAAATCAAGTGGTGAGAAGCTATTGGTTTTCAGCCATTATCTCCAACCACTTGAGTTCTTGGAAAGGCTAGTCATGAAAGTGAAGGGTTGGACTCTGAGAAAAGAAATGTTTGTAATCACCGGTGATTCCAATTCTAAGATTAGAGAATGGTCCATGGATTGTTTTAACACTTCCCCAAATGCTCAAGTCTTCTTTGAATCAATAAAAGCATGTGGAGAAGGAATATCTCTTTACACAATTGAAAATCATCATCATCATTTCAACTATTTGAATTGAGTTTCCTATGTTAAGTTCAATTCCATCAACTATGCATGAACTTAGCACTCAAAGAAACATTTGTTTGTAAACATAAGTTCTGACAATACAAAAACACTGATTACTACAAGATTTAAACTTTGGTAGTTGAGAGACATTGAATGACTCAGTGTGTTTTGTGATTCCTTGAGAGCAAATAACCCAAGTTACTATTGCGAGTCAAAAGCATCAATGAAAAAAAATAAAAACAACAGAGAATAATTTCCAAAAACTAAAGCCAAATAAAAGGATCACACATCCTAGCAAACATAGTATATACCTAGCAAACATAAGACATAACAAAGGAACCATGTACTTAATAATGACCACCTACTAAGAATAAAAGTTTTGAGCTTAACATTTGTGGACAATCTACAAACTAATGTTTGTCGTCCACATGATGCAGTTCATATCAAGACACCACTTGCCATCCAGTCATATGAAGACACCACTTGCAGCCAAAATTGATGAACTGCAACAAAAGGAAATGAAATATTCTAAACTGATTTATAAAAATCTAGCAATCGAAACAAAGGAAAGAAAATAATCAAAGTGGTTTCATTCATATTAGTAGAGATCAGAGAAACAGGGGAAGAACAAAATGGTTTCTGACTTGAATGTGTGTTCTCATGGTTGTAGTCTAATTTTGTATTGTGAAATTAGTTGAGTACAGAAATGGTTGCTCAACAATAAACTTCCACTCCTATTAGAACTAAGATGGCGAAGTTGATGTCCAGCAATGACAATGCTATTAGAAGCTGTACCTGCTAAGTAAGCCTCAAATTGCTGACTCTAAATCCATTTCCTTGTTAAGTATAAATGTGCCATGTCTTCATTCTCATCTAAAAGATGTTCAATTTCATCAAGCACCTAACACCAAACAACCATTTGCTCCACATTAAAAGTAATACAACAAATAAATGAAAAGGCATAGAATCAATCACATGTAATAACCTCAATACACATTTAGTATAAAAGCTACCCAAACATTATCAATAGATGCCTCCTTAATTTGAACTTTGCAAGGAAATGATTCAATTGACAATAATGACAAGAAATAGGCCTCAATTAAAATTGACGAACTTCAGCTACACCTTCACAATTTTATGACGATTGATGATCCTTCGGTTGCATTTATTGCACAATTTTGATAGATGCACAAAGTACTTGTGGGAATTAGAGCATATCCCGTCAAAAGAAGTCCATGTCTGAACTCTTTGCTATGTTCATACATGCACAGTTCAATATTGAGTTCTCTACAGTATATTTAACTGCTCCTACATGGAATGGCACCACAAGGGGGTGCAAAAATCTATGACAATTGACATGTATTATGAAGCATGCCACTAAGTTACAAGACTAGAGCACAAACAGTGTATGAGAGTGCAATTAGCCTGGAACCATTAGAAGCCCTAAATTTCCCACTACATATTAGCATCCAACAGCACAAAAGCTGTACAAACCAATTTG
The DNA here is from genome assembly GCF_055761805.1 of Camellia sinensis. Taxonomy (NCBI): domain Eukaryota; kingdom Viridiplantae; phylum Streptophyta; class Magnoliopsida; order Ericales; family Theaceae; genus Camellia; species Camellia sinensis. The sequence goes on from NC_138962.1 coordinate 109,850,147, forward strand.
TAAATTATCTCTACACTCCAACCTGGTTTTACACTTCATGCAAAGAAGATACACAATTTAAAATAGACAACTGGGGATACATGGGCTTTCCTCTTTTCTCATGTATAAGTTTTCCACATCAAAGTTGATAAAACAAAAATAAATAAATAACTAGCAAGTGCACCAACACCATGAAGTAATATGTCGTAACTAGTAGAAAAAAGAAATCAATAATGTATACCTTTTGTACCCGTGCAAGTAAACTGGTCAGATTGCTTTTCAAACTCCTCACGTGCTCAAGATTCTTGGTGCTAAAATTCCTCACTAGTTCATCCAATACAGAATAAGCATTTCTCTTAAGGTCTGCTACACTAGAGTCCAAATATGTACAAACAACCTTCAATGCAATCTCGAGAACTTGAAACTCAAATGGGAGGTCACACTGCAAACCTTCAACGGCTTCAGGAACGGGTAACCATTGTCCCCCAGATCATAATTGCATTTCATTATCTTGTACATCCATTTGACCCCCTCCTTGTCTTTTGGACACGCTTTTATGAGGAAGTTGTTGCCGCAGCTGATCCACAAACAGAAGAACCTCCAGGTAGAGAGGATCAAGCAACAGCACTTCTTCAGCTGTAACTATAGCCTTTATAAACTCTACGTTGACAACCATAGCTTTCTCCCTAGCTGCAAAAGGGAACAATACAAATTCACTCTTATCACAACCAATCATTATATACAAACGTATGAATCTATGCAGGTATCACTGGAAACAAATGAAAATTAAATAAATAAATTCCACCCAGATCATTATAACAGAAAAGAGATTAAGGGTTTTCTTGATGAGTTGATGATGGACTACATGAACAGAAAAAAAAAAAAAAGGATCTATTAGGGGATAAAGAAACAAAAAGAGATGGGACTATGGGATTGTTTGGCAATCCCATTAAATGCTTAAATCTAAAAACTTTTGGTGACCTATTAATTTTCTTCGTTAACACTTTCAAACTCAAAATTTTACATCAAAGAGATTCTACTCATCACTAAAGGATATATGTGATTTTCACATGTATTTATAACAGATAAACTTAACCTTTCAAAACTTTAGTACTTGCAAGTATTCAGTACTATTAATGAGGTTTCAGAAGACCCGGAAGTGTGAGCCTTCCTATTCTATTGAGCTAACACCCTTCCATCCTTGCCTTATTTTCATTTTTAATTTTAGAAAAATCCATATTCCATCTCATTCTCCCCAGAACTCCAACTATAACAAGTAATCTAAACTCAAACTCATGTATTACGCCACTCACACTCAGTAAAAGCATCCATATACCCTGATTTCAATGGATGGTTGTGCTTTATCAATTTTCGCATCAGAGCTCCGCCACAATGCTTCCATGTGTGAAAGATGCTACACAAGTAGATTGACAGAGTGATTGTGAGATGAATCACTCATCCAATTTCCAAAACAAGAGGACTGGCAAAACTCAAGGGGTATGAACTATAAAATAATCAAATAAAAATACCTTAATGCCCTTGCAACAGTAACCGAACTACCCTCACTAGTAGGCAAGAGACTAAGACAGACTCGATCAGCTACTCCCTGCAATTCCACAAACATATGAATCTCAAAGAAACAGAAACAAAAACAAAAATACCAAGTAGCTATAACTTCAATGATTACAACATTATGTATGCCTTCAAAAAGTTCAACAATAGATACATAGAACCAAACCTAGAAACCACCATTACAAACTGCCTTATCCAACATAGCAAATAATTGTCCAATCCATACCAAATAAAGCTCTAAAAAAAGTTTACAAGATAACATTAAAAGGAGTAATTTTCTTAAACGAAGCATTTTAGTCTTTTCAGTTTGTTCTGTTTTTGTGAAAAGACCTTATACAAATCCACAAGCATAGTGATTATGGAGTACACATAAGTTTGAAGCCCTTACTCATCTGTTCAAAGTGTCAATTTCATATTAAACCAAAAGCAAAAATCACAATTTCCCTATAAATTACTGAAAATCGACAGAGAGGGAGAAAGACATAGAGAGAGAGAGAAAATCCTGTGATTTGTGGCCGAGATCGACAGAGACGGCGAAAGACCAAGAGAGAGAAACCTGTGATTTGTGGCCGAGATCGACAGAGACGGCGAAAGACCAAGAGAGAGAAACCTGTGATTTGCGGCCGAGATCGACAAAGAGGGAGAAAGACCGACAAAGAGGGACCTGTGAAATTGAAAAACCTAAACCCTAATTTTGAAATTGAAACGCCTCAAATCATAACTCAAAACCGTAATATCTGAACATGTACCTGAAATTGGGCGGTGCGAGGAAGAGGTACGAGAGCTCCGGCTGGAGGGAGAGGGGAGATGGCTTCGTCTGCTATGTTCGTGGGTCTTCATCAACCGGACGGAGCAATGGTCGTCGCAAGCAAAGCTGTCGCTTCGAATGACTACTCTTCCCTCCATCTTCTCTTCATGTTCTCTTCTTCGTCTTCGCTCTCTCTCTCTCGAACGCATCTCTCTCTGTCTCTCTTTCCAGCGAGTTTTTGCTCTGGTTTTTTTTTTTTTTGTTTTTGAGGGAGTAGAAATTTAGGCCAAATTTTAGGAGGGAAATTGAATGTAGGTAAAATTTTGGAGGGTTTGTTTCAAATATTGAGAAAAAAATTGAATTTTGAACAAAATTGGTCTGAATTTATACATTTTTTTAAGTTTTATTATTTATGTTTGTAATTTTACCTTTATTAAAGTTTAATTAATATTCTAAATGCGAAAATAAATTTAGGGAATTTTATGATTTTAATCCATAAATAATAATTATATTTAAAAATAATTAGTATTATGTTCTTAATAATTTATTATTTAATTATTAATAGTTATTACAAATAGTAACAAATTTAATTAATATTAACATTAAAGTAATTTAACATTTTAAATTAATAATTTAATAACATAATTATTTGAACTGTTATAGTTAGTTAATAATTTTTTTAGTCACTTACCAATAGTCCTGTTAACTAGATTTATTTACCTATAGGACTGATAAATTTATTAATAAGACTTAATGGGTAATAAGTCCCAAAAGTAGGACCTATTAGTAATTTATCTTAATTTTTTTGTTTATTTAATAATTATAAAATAAAATTAAAACTTGGTAATATTAACATTAAATAAATTTCATGTTAGTTACGTGGCTAACCAATTGCAAGAGCTACGGTGGTGATTTACGGCTGTGGCGGTGGCCATGGCTATGGCCATCACAAGTAGTTGTGACAAAGAGAGAGGGAGAGAGAGAGAGGCATGAGAAATCGTCGAGTATTATATGTTTGTAAAACATTATGTTAATCAGATATCGCTAGCTATGTGATCAAATTAGTTTTGTATAAAAAGAATGGACGGTGAAAAAATAAACGATTGACATAAATTTGATCCGATGAGATAGTTATCGTTGTCCGATTAATGTAATTTTTTACAAACATATAATACTCAACGACTTGTACACATTAAACGGCTCAAATTATCAAAACGGGACCCGTAATAGGCCCTCATGGGCCCAACGTTGCCTCCAGTCTGATCACGGACTAGAGAGAAGCCAAGCCCAAAAAAGATATATTATTTTTTATTGTCATAAATAAATAATTGAATATCCATAACGAAACCAGTAGCTAATTAAAAATATAGTGACAATCACTTGTTGCTCCGACGAAACCACTGGTAACATCTCTCTCTAACTCATAAGTTTTCTATTTACTCGCTAGTTCGTAATTTTTCTAAGAATTCTTCCATGACCTCGATAGAAGAGTGCCATCTACAAAATTCAGCATCAATAAGATAATATATGTTACAAAATATCAAAATTTTGAATCAAGCTACATGAAAGTGAATTATATCATACCTTTCAAGGTAGTCTCGAAAGAAGAAGAGAGAAAGATCAGAGAGGATTGAGGGATTGGACTTGCAATCATCGACGAATTGCTTCAACTGTTCAAGTTCGCGATCAGAGAGGAGATTGCAGAGACGTCGAATCGTTCGATACAGAAGAGTGTGTAGAGATCAGTTAGGGTTTGAGATCTATTGATTGAGAATGCATTTGGCTTCATAGTCTACATTTTCGTTGCTCTCACTAAAACCTAACTTCAAATAAAATGATGAATTCGAAGCTTTTGGGAAAAAATGATCGAGAGACAGAGAAAAATTGATCGATTGGAAAGTGTGAATGACATACACTGTGAGGCCATGCGAAGTCACGCGATCGATCAAGGCAATGCTCGAAGAACATACCTCAAACAGACTAGAACGAACAAAGCTCGAGAGCTCTCACGCAGAGAGAGAGAGATAGAGACAGAGACAGAGACAGAGACAGAGAGACAGAGAGAGAGAGAGAGACAGGATTTGGAGAAAAACATGCAGACATAGAATGAGACAGAGAGTGGTGAACATTGTTTTTGAGTTTTTTTTTTTTTTTTTTTTTTGGTTATTGTAAGTTTTTAAATATTTTAAATAATTTTTTTATTTCTTTGAATTCAAATAATTTACATATATTTAAAAGGAGAATATTTTTAAATTTTCTAAAAAAATCACTAAATTCAAAAAAAAATATACAATTTAATACATTTGATATATATTATATTTTTTTGGGCCATTTACATACAAGTCCCATTTTGTGAACTTATGAACCATTAAGTCCTACATAAAATTATTTACTCCATCAGGTCCCATTAATTTTTAATAAACTAATTTACCCTTACAACAAACTTCAGGCAAACTGTCTCTGATCCCTATGGCCTTGCTCGAGATCCCAATGTCCGGATGAACCTGCTTCAACACCTTGAAGATGTAGATCTTGTAGGTCTCGACGCTTTTCTTCGTCATCTTCTTCTTCTTGTCTCCGGCAGCTGCTCCGCCCTCCTTGGGCAGCTTCTTCCCCGCCTTCGGCTTCTTCTCCGCCGGAGCTTTATCGGCGACAGTGCTCTTTTTCTCCTCCGCCGGCTTCTTTTTCAGCGGGCTTGATCAACGAGTCCCAATTCTTCACATATTTTGAATCCTTTGTAGAATGCGTAAATGTTGCCTAGAAAACCACTGGTAATTTTAAGAATTTGAGTTAGGAATTTTTCTAAGAGTAAGCAACTGCGTTATAGCACTAGTTTAACTAGGGCTAAGCAAGGAATCCGTGAAATTCGTAATCCGATCCAGTCCAGTCCAGTCCAATCCGATAGGTTTGGATTGATTTTTTGAATTCGTGGTTCGGTTCCGGATTGAAGAATTAAAAATCCGTAGTCCACGGATTGGTTCCGGATTGAACCCCACGGTTCTGAATTGGAATCGATTCGGACCGTATACAAATAGTCTATATTTTTATTATACATCCTCCCTCATAGTATCTTCTGTTATTCTATATAAAACCTAAACTCAAACATAAGCCCGTATAATATCCTCCCTCATAGTATCTTCTCTTATTGGTCCTGGTTTTACCCCAATCCGGTCCAATCCGGACCATGCTCAACCCTAAGTTTAACTACAACAGAATTCATAACACAGAACTCATAAATTAAATGCACAACAAATAAATGATCATATAGACACTACAGGAATGACAGTTTTGGCGACGAAAATATTGGTCGCCAAAAGTCCAATTTTTGGTAGCCGAATGTAATTAGCGACTAAATTTTTTTTGTCACCAAGTCCGTCACCTATACTCTGTCGGCAATAGTATTGGCAACTAAACTATTTTTGGTCGCCGAAAGTTAAACATTTGGCTATTAAACTTTGCTTAGTCGGGAAAGGTGATCTTTTGGTGACTAAATTATTGTTCGCCGAAATTGAACTTTTGGCTACTAAACTTTGGTTAGTCGGCAAAGGTATCTTTTGGCGACTAAAATATTAGTCGCCAAAAGTTCTCATAGAAAACTAAATTAAACTATTAGAGACTAAAATTTTAGTCACTAATACAATACGTACATTTAGCGACCAAACACTTTAGTCGCCAAAGGATGTCATGTTTTTAGTGACTAAAATATTTAGTCGGCAATTAAACTTCCCTCATTCTGATTTGTTTTAGCTACTATGTGGTTTGGTCACAAAAAGCCATTTGGTTATTTTTTGTTACTAAATTATTGGTCGCCAAAACATTTGCTTACATTTTTTGCTACCAACATATTTAGTCACCAAATACTATATTAATTTTTTATTTTTTTTAATTTCTGAACCACTTGTATCCATTATTAGTGCAACCTATACCCTGTATAAACAATATAATCCATTAATACTGAATATATTATCAACCATTCAACAACGTGCACACATTTCACTTCCAACCATTCAAAAAATTTATATTCAACGTCCAATTCTAAATGTAATACAAATTCCATACGAACCAAGTATAATTCAACCCCAATAATTTAATTCCATACATAATAGAGGATTAACCAAATTTAATATCAAAAGGAAATCTATACCACACCAAAAATTTATTCTGTACCGCCCCAAAAACTAATTTGTACCACGTCCAATGCTAATTTCTTTCGGGCCAAATTTTGGATATTTACCACTCCAAAAAACTAATTTGTATGAACCACTATATATATGGACGGAGATATAAAAATAATGCCCTTTCGTACTTGTCAAAAAAAGTCATATCCACATTTGTACGTCAAAAACCATCTGCAAAAAAAATAAAATAATCATTAGTATCACTACAAGAATTAACACTTTTGCCGACCAAAAAATTGGTCTCTAGAAGCCCATTTTTGGTCGGCAAAAGTTATCCGCGACCAATTTTTTTGGTCGCTACTTTGGTCACCAATTGAGGGTCGGCAAAAGTAATTCGCGACCAAAAATAAGAACAAGTCAACAAGACTTACTTGAGAAAACAATTACTTGAGAAAACAAGACCAAAAATAAGAACATGGTGGACAAACCTATAAAGCAATTATAGAATATAACGAGAAAACAAGTCAACAAGACTCACTGGAGACATAATTGTCTGATCAAGCTGAATACGAGTACACAGACTATCTTTTGCCAAAGAGGTGATATCACTAAATATAAAAAATTAAGTTGAAACCAACTTTAAAACGATGTAAAACTGAATATGTATTGGAGACAAACATGAAAATTTTAAAATGGCCTAAAACCAAGAAATTACCTTCTGGAATATACATTTATAAGGGAGCCTTTACCATCAACAATTGGAATTGAACTTATTTGAGCTGGAAAATAGAAAAGGAAGATGGGTGAAATCGGTAATATAAAACCGTATATGCACCCCACATAGTTGACCAAAATTTAGATAAATTACTCGCCCAAGCAACAACTTAACTGAAAATTTCAGATAAGAGATTTGTAGAATAAAAAAACAGACAAAAACAAAAAAAATCAAAGTTTGGCTTTTACAACCCATCTAGATATAATGTTTGACTAATTAGCAATCAAACTAATACATGGTAACACCAATTCAACTGAACAATGATGATATTGGATCATTAAATGTTTTTAAAATATGACAATGCATAAAGTAGCGGCCTAAAAGGAACATTTTGCAGAACCAGCAATTTCATGTAAAGAAAATAAATTGAGTGGAAAAATGTGTTCAATAACAGAAATCGATTATACTGTAATGTCACACTAAGAGAGAGAGAGAGAGAGAGAGCATGCATGCATGCACATTTTTTATTATAGGAATTGTTCGTGTGTGGGGTGCAAGTCAGGTATACATAAAAGTAAAACTTTAGGCTGAAATATTAGAAAAGTTGATGCGCACCTTTTATCAATATATTAAGAGCATAACTAAGAGTTTCACTGGGACGTAATGCTAACAGATGACCATGTGCTTCTCTAACTTCACTTTCCATGTACCTAAACGGAGGCTACTGACCGGTTGTCGTAGAATAGGTAGACAATCAAGATGGTTTTTAAAGTGCCTGCATATATCTAAGTTTTACGAGAAAAAGAGAGAAGAGAAGGTAAGCTATTAACAACAAACACAATATTACTAGAGAATGGATCTTTAAATAACTTGACAAAGCCACCCACATTTTAGTATTCCACCGAGGCATGCTATGTGTAACAACAGTGGGCAAGATTCCTCTATTGTTGAGTATATGATGGGAACAGTTATCTTATTTTGCAAAATCATCAGAGCCACATCTTTTAGAGACTCATCGGGACCAGCCTGTGGGTTACAGTAAAAGGGCAAAGAACTACAATATTAAAATCTATGAAACGCTACCATATGAGAATATAACCATATATCTCATCAATTGAAAAAAATGAAAAACTGAAACATTTATTAAGAAATCTACCACCAAGAAATTCAAGTTTCCTTTACCAAGTTTCATGTGTGTGTTTTGCAAAAAGATGGGGGGAGGGGGAATTAGATGATGGGAACATGAATAAAAGCAAAAAGGCCAATATCCCCTGAATATTCTATGTGGGCAAGAGCAATCACTCATATTAAAGGCCTACCAAACATCAGCTGTGCAGCCCTAAACGCTTCTCCATATTGTTGGGATTTCCCTTCTTTCCAGGCAGATATTGTATGCACTTCCAGCTGTTCATCAGTCAGTGTTGCACGATTTCTATAAAGCTGCAGAAATTAACAAGCAAACATAAATTGATTATCCAAAAAACAAATATCTCAAGAAGAGAGCATGACATACATTGAATTACAAGGGATGCAAACAACAACATAATAATCAAGTCATATCTCCAAAAGATAAGTAATGAGTTGCTAGTAAGTGATTGTAGAAGTCAAATTGTCAAAATTGAACTATTGACCAGCTAACCAAATGCATGCACCATCAAGAAAGATGGGAGCCCACAGAAACAATGTGCAGTGTAAAAGCTGTCTGCAACTTACAGGTTTATGCTAGAATAAGCACCTAATTCTGGCTAGCAGATAAGAACATGCATTAATACCTCCATTAATATCAAAATGAAATCAGAAGCAGTCAGCATCCCCGAAATTTGTCTGCGATTGCTATCCCAGATTGGCACAACAGCAAGTCCCTGGGAAAAAAAAAAGAAAAAAAAGAAAGAAGAAATAATCAACATGGTTAACATAAAAGAAAAATGAAAGCATTGATGCAAACAAGTTGAATTCCTTGAGGGAGAAGAAAAAAGAAAAGGAAAGAGAGCATATATATAACCTTATATACCCTATAGTTGGGTCAAATATTGTTGGGTCAAATATTGTACTAAATTCAGTAACTGCCAAACATATTTCAAATCGAGGATAATGAGCATTCTGACACCTCCGGGTGGATTTGCTTGCCAGTGACCATCCATCGATTACTAGTACATGGATAATTCTAGACACGTTGTATGTACAATATCTCATTAGTTGTTTGGTGACTTCTCTTGTATTAAATGCCTCTATTCTTGGATTAAGTTGGGTGTTGCAGAGATCAGCAGATAATTTTGAAAGGATAGTAGTTAAAGGTCTGTAATCGTCCCTTTTCACAAGCTTCAGAAGCAATACTTTTTTTCTTTTCTAATGCACCTGAGGAGAAGAATCTAAAAACTTTGAAGATCACCGCATTATATATATATATAGAGACAAACCATGACAAACCTTTAAACCCTCTTCAAAATCAAAATCATACCGCAAAATCATGACAAACCTCTTCAAAATCATCAATCAGGGCTCAAATCCCTCTCTCCGTACGGATGATCACCGCATTATATATATAGAGAGAGAGACAGAGAGAGACTGAGGGCAAAGGCTAGAGAGGGAGAGCGCGAGAAACAGAGAGAGAGAGACAGACAGACAGACTGAGAGTGAGAGAGAACCTGTGAGGATGCGGCGGCGGCGGCAGCGGCGGCGGTGGAGGTGGCGCTAGCAGTGGCGTGCGACGCTGGTCAGCAATGAGGTGAGATTGGGTGAGGACCCCCTAGAAATGAGGAGTCCATTAGACAGAGGGCGATGGCGATGGCGATGGCGATGTGCGACGGACATGAGCAATGGTGGTAAGGGACTTCGGTGAGCTAAAGAGAGTGGGCACCGATTGAGAGAGAGAACACAGAGAGAGGGAGAGGGCGGATGAACATACTACACAGAGAGCGAGTTGGAGACAGAGAGGAGATCAGGGCCACAGTGCCCTCTTTTTTTCTTTTTTCTTTTTTCAGGGGTACAAAACAACGTCATTTTTTGATTGGTGACCAAATTTTTTTTGTCGCCAAAAAATTTCATTACCCCCCTCCATGTTTCAAATTTCCCTTCCAAACTTTTGGCGACCAAAACACCACATTAGTCGCAGAAAAGGTACCTTCGCCAACAAACTTTTTTAGTCGCCAAAATGTAACCTTCCGCAACCAAATTTGTAGTTGGTCGCCAAAAGCATACCAATTTCTGCGACTAACTCATTTTTGGTCGCCAAAATGTGACCTTCTGCGACCAACTCATATTTGGTCGCCAAAAATATTGATCATTCGCGACTAATTAATATTTGGTCGCCAAATATCATTTTTTTGCGACCAAAATTTTTTGGGTCGGCAAAAGTGGTCGGCAAATGTGTAAATTCTTGTAGTGTATTCACTAAATATTGGCCAATTTAAAATTATAAAAAAAATATAAAACTCCAAATTAAGTAATCTTTTCAAATTAATCAGTAGTTTTGCATACTCTAGTGTATATGAAATAAAATTTTTGATGTTCAATCTGAGTACATACAACATATGAATCTAGTTTGTTTCTTTCTTATCACATGCTTTACTCCATAAATCACCAGAAATGTGTGTTGATGAATTGTGTTGATTTTGTTTCTTTCAGGATTAATGACTGATTTTGAGCTGCTCTTTCACATTGGACTATGCCTAGACTCAGGTATTTCATTAGTTTGCTCAATCGTACAAATTAATTCTCAGTAGTCTTATGATATTAATGCAATGCAGACAGTACATATTTAAAATTAAAAATAAAAATAAAAATAAAAAATAAAAAAAATCATGTTTATAGTTTACAAAATGTCTTCCAAAAGCAAAATGTCTTCTAAAAGCTTGATGCTTCTAAATGTATAAACATGGTTATTCAGCATTTCAACCTTTCTTAAATGTTTTCATCACAGGAAATGCTATTTGCTCGTAAAGATAAGTTGCAGCTCTCTAGACTGCTTGTTGCACTGATAGAAATCTCCAACAATGCAATAGCAAGAGCAAATTAGATGCTTGAAGAACATAGAAATAGTACCATTAGTAAAGAACTACAACTTTCTTGCCTTCTAACTTAGAATTGCAGCAGATAAAATTGCTATGAAAGTGAACTTAGAGCATACCGCATCTAGATCTATTTGAGCAACCACCACCTCAACATCCTTCAAAGAAAATTGTGAGCCTTGAGCAACCACATCCCCATTCACAACAACACAAGAACATCCATCTGCCATGGATAAAGTTATTAACCAAAAATTAACATCTTTTGATTATCTTGTAAGTAATAAAAGAAAGTTCATGAAAAAAAAAAGGCTATTGGAAAGGGTACACCATGTGTGGAAACAACAGAAGTCAATTAAGGGCTGGTTATTACCATAATAAAGGCGGCCACCATCACATTCTTGATGATTACTGTACATGTAAACTCCTCCACGACTATGTGTAGCACCTATAAAAGCGCGAAGGCGAAGGTCAAGCTTTCGTAGTTGGTGATGACTTCCACTAGTATTCATAAACACTTCAACGCCATTCAACGCAAGCTCAGCATGCAGGGGAATGGGAGTAAATAGCTCTTCACAAACTTCAGCTGCGACCGCTCTGTCAGCACATGAGTTCTTAAAAAATTAGTAAGTCATGCACCAGCTGATCACAAAAAGAAAAATTCCTAACAGGTAGTCTGTTAATGCATATTAATTACCTAGTGTTGCTGTGAGCGACGAGTCTTGACAACATAAACATAATGATAACCACTCAGTGTACAGTTTCATTTTGTTGTTTTAAACAGAACTAGGGAGGATAACTAGGTAAATGCCAAGACAGCCTGAACAATATAGTGGAGCACTTGTCACATAATGACAACTAAAAATAATCTCAAGCCATCATAAAATCAGATTATACATATGTCAATGCAAAGAATAATGAGCCATGTAACGAAGAAATAATCATTCATGTGATTGACTTGGAATTTTGGATCAGCACTAGCTCTAAAATTTGTAGAAACTGAAAGGAGACTATATTTAAGTTTAAACAGTTGAACTAGGCAACTTGATTCTGATATTTTACATGTGATATATATCTCCATACAGGTACATTTTGATACAATAACCCTGTTGCTAATATATAATGTAGAGCTTTTACATCCACCATTACAAGCGTGCATGTAACTAGTCAAAACAACGAGGAATGTGAAGTGTAGAAAAAGGATAAGATACTCAGACCTTATTTATTAGAGCACTCATTGGATTCCATCAGTTGCTGTGGCCTGCGATGGTATATATTGATTGTAAGTGCCAGAACACAATGACAATAGTCAAATTAAAATGTCCACTCTTTTGAGTAACAATACAGAGCTTAAACAATAAATTTGTAACCTCCAAATAATGCAGAGTAGAGCTTTTATGTCAAACAATTCAGATGACGTTGGTAGGCACGTAATTAGAAAGGAAAATCATGCTTTTTTACAAAGCAAACAAATGTGCCAATCAGCCAGCAAATAAGGAAAATATCATGCAACATATCGGAAAGTGTAGTTTAAAAATAAATAAATAAATAAATAAGGGTAATTTATGGTCATAATGAAGTAAACATAACAGCTTAGTGACAAATATGGAAACATTTCTAAGAGAATGGAAGTATTGTTGCTTGCTCAAAATATAAGGTAAACTTCTTTCTTCTTAGTTAAGGACAAAATAGGAGGTAAACATATCACTCAAATTACTCAATTATAACAATGCCAAAAATTCGTATGGAAATATCGTTATTACTGTTTAGGATTTGAAAGAATTTTGTGCGGTCTTGTACACCAATACAATTGTGGCCCCTTTACACAGCCTTAGGATTGCTAAATGACAGATCCAAAATCCATTTAGCAACAAATCTAACACCAAAATGGAAACAGCAATACTTGCATCCACTTACTACAACTCATACAACATTAAATCTCATTAGACTTGTTGTCGTTCCACGTAACACCTATTCAAACGAGGGACACAGTGTAGTTCTTATCCATTCTTCAAGCCAAATAAGTAGGCATTTACAAAAAGTTTCCTAGCCCATGTCATCTAAGAGATTCAGTTTTAACTAAATCATTAAGCTCTCTGTCTTCTGGTAACCTAATTCAAAAGAAATTCTAATCACAGAATTGAATAAAGTTACATACACAAAATTTCTTAAAAATCCAGAATGTATTTCCTTATGATAAATAGTAACTAAGTACACAGTACAGCTCCCAGCGTGACAGACTAATTTTCCAGTTGCAAATTATTCCTTTTTGTGCTCAAGACATATTTCATTATAGAAGCCTTCCATATCTCCTATACATAATCTTGTGGAAGTAAAAATCAAGGACCATGAAGAACTCCAACACAATTGTAACCATTTAAAAGATTACTTGTTCAGATAGACATGAACTGAAATTTAAAATAATGAGTCTGTTAATGCATATCAATATTAACCTTTTAGATTTATTATCTTTGCAGAAAAAAGGATACAATAGGGATGGCTTTATTCTATAATGATTTTGTCATTTCAATTTGCTTGTTTAGAAAGTACATATATCACAAAAAGAGTTGTAATTGAGAGGATTAGAGTGTAGGATTAATAATTGGAATCACATCATAGGCTATCTTCGGAAAAGATTGATATCGATAAGTCAAAAAATAAAAATAAAATAAAAACCAGAATATTTACTTGTATGGCAAGTTCCGTAGTTGGGCAGATGACAATTACCTCTTTTCGGATTTGATGTAACTTCTCCACAGCAGGTATCAGAAAAGCAAGGGTCTTTCCAGAACCTGTCCTTGCAGCTCCAAGAATATCTTTGCCTTCCAAAAGTGGTGGAATAGATCTGGCTTGGATCTGCAATTGGAATTAGACAACACATGTTATACCTACTTAATAGCATTAATAGAGTTGAAAACTGAAACAGATTGTTTGAGGCAAGATTATATGTGTGAGCATGTATATGTATATCCATCTATGTACAAGTAAATTATATATCACAATCAAATTCTGCATGAGGAAAGCACGTGGGAAGAGATACACACCAGATTTCAGCACCGACACCATGTTGAGGGCACCATTCTTCAACTGTCACCAGTCTACTTGTGCTCCAAACTGAAGCATTGATTGTGGCCGTATCTAGTGGCCTAATTGAGCGAAGATTTATAACCTGTTTAAACAGTAAACCAACACTACCATATTTAAAACTGATACTTGAATGATTTTAGGTCTTACACCAACACTACCACATTCATTTAATGTATTTTATACCTCAGCACTGATCCCTTCCTTCGCAAGAATCTCAGCTGCCTAAACATCACAGAACATAGTTACATTTAAAAGGGGGGCACAAAATTTACTAACTGTAACCAAAGGCAATATAAACGAGAATTTGAAAGATATGCAATGTCAACAAACAACAATGATCACTAATGTTCTCATCGAAGACCAACAGACAAAGATTTGACAAGACCAACACAGATAAAACTATTAAACGACCAACAGACAAAGATAAATCTATTATGTCAGTATATTTTCATGCGCAAACACGGATAAAACTTAGACAACCAAAGCGGCAAATAATGACAGAATACCACTACCAGCACCAACATCCACAACCACAACACGACCAACAAAATCAGTGCAATTCTCAATGACTGCAGCATAATAAGTTCCTGAAACAAGCATGTTTATCATGTCAGTCACACATGCACCTTGTGATCTATAACTACTCAGTATAAGCATGCATTTCTTTACAATTAAGGAAAAACAAAAAATTTGACAACATACAAAGCATTTTACCAGCAGCACAATGGCACACATGCCTTTAACAAAGAATTTTAAATTACAAAAATAGAAGGCGAACACCTACAACAAGATCAGGAAGCAACAAATCAAAGCTCAGTGATATAACCTGTCCTCACATAATCCTGTAGCATATTTTGCTGATGTAGCAATTGTCCATAGTAATGAAAATACCTTTTGGCAAAACTAATGATCAAATACAACATGAATTTCTAAAAGGACTAAACCAATATTGCGTTATACTATCTTCCCTTTCCTTTTCTTTCATTATTTTTATTTTTTAAAGTTTTTTCCATCGCCAAAGTTGTCATAGTCTCATAGAGCAAAGGTGGTTTGCAGACTTGGCACAAAATGGACAAATAATATGGAGTCAATTGTATTGATAAGAATATGTAGTCAATGATGCAACCAACAAATTGATTATAGAAATAAATATCATGAGGATGAGACCATTCATTGGAATCTTGTATGCGGTGAAAATAGACATCAATCATTTTAACAGTTTGAGAAAACCACTCGGTCATCTCAAATAGTTCAAAGACACACAACACCCTAATTCAATTTCTTGACAATGCCTAAGACTCTAGTCAAAAATTGCTCCCTGAGGGTCCCTCCATTCAAGATAAAAGAAATTTTACATAACCACAGTTGAAGTAGCCAAAGGGGCAAAACTTGCAGAAGCTGTGGAAAAATCGAGAAATGGTGGAGGTCATGGATCAAATAATCTATTGCTTCTTTTGGTGAAGTAAGGAAAATAAGTTAAAAACCCAAGCACAGCATGCTCTCTTTTACTACAAAAATATTGGAGACTGTCCCAGAGTGAAACAAAAATAGGAAAAAAAATATATTAAACAAAGGCCACCTAAAAAATAGGAGTCAAACAATGTAGAATCATAACACAAGTCCTTTTTGTCATGGGGAAGCTGGTTGTGACATCCGTAGAGTGGTTTGTGGGCCGTTTCGCATTTTCACCAACCTAACGCCCTTTTTCGGTTAAGTTTAAGGCATTTTCGGCTCTAACTCCCAACCTACGCATACTAATTACATTTCGCCAGTTGTCACAGGTCGTATTTGTCATGGAGAGGCTGGCTATGACATCCATACTGTGGTTTGGCGGCTGTTTCGCATTTTCGCCCCCTTAATGCCCCTTTTCAGTTAAGTTTATGGCGTTTTCGGCTCTAACTCCCAAACTCCACATGCTAATTACATTCCGTCTGTTGTCACATGCCCTATTTTCCATGTGGAAGCTGGTTGTGACATCCGTACGGTGGTTCAAAGGCTATTTTGCATTTTCGCCCCCTTAACGCCCTTTTTCGGTTAAGTTTATGGCGTTTTTTACTCTAACTCCCAACCTACACGTGCTAATTACATTCCGTCTATTGTCAAAGGTCCTATTTTTCGTGACGAAGCTAGTTGTGACATCCGTATGGTGGTTTGGGGGCTGTTTTGTTTTTTCACCCCATTAACGCCCCTTTTCGGTTAACCATAAGGCGTTTTCAGCTCTAATTCCCAACCTACGCGCCCGAATTACATTCCGTCTGTTGTCGCAGGTCCTATTTGTTATGGGGAAGTTGGCTGTGACATTGGTATGGTGGTTCGGGGGTTGTTTCGCTGTTTCGCCCCCTTAATGCCTTTTTTCAATTAAGATTTAAGGCATTTTCGGCTGTAAGTCCCAACTTACACGTGATAATTGTATTCCATCTGTTATTACAAGTCCTATTTGTCATAGGGAAGGTGGCCATGACATCTGTATGGTGGTTCAAGGGCAGTTTGGGAATTGGGTTAGTTTTGATATATGGGTGATGAGTTGGCTTAGACAATTCAAATATTTTAAAAGGCTTATATGCATGCTAGATTTAAAGTACAGACAACAAAATTAATTAGTTGCCTTAACCAGACAGTCTGACAAGAGATTTTAATTAGACATGAATTTTCCAAAAAATCTTATTTTAGTTAAACCCTTAATTGAATATAACATAGCAGTATGTGTTCAACCACTATTAACTAACAAAAAGTATGCTAGAGCATGATCAGCTGAATATCATACCATATTGACGGTTTCCTTCTTCTTGTGGAGAAACTGAAGAGTGTTTAAGCATGAGCGTGTATCACACTCTGTAAATAGAAGCATACAAGGATATCAAGGCCATAAAACTCAGAAACATTCTGCAGCACAACGCCATAAATAATATTAGAAGCCTCTGAAGAATTCATCAAGATTACTTGACATCCAAAGTGGTTTTAGCCAACATAAATGCTTATCATAAGTAATAGCACATGACTAAATTTGATGTGAGTTTTCTAAAAGAGAGTTGAGTGAAGGTCAACAAAAATGTGTGTTATTCTAATTGTTTGCTAACTTGTGCAGCAGCTTGAGGAGCTCTATCGCAGATTTTGAGGGTTGAGTGTTGTGAGAAACATACTTGAATATCTCCAAAGATTTGAGTGTATATTCTATGGGTTGAGTACAGTCAGCCAATATATGAGCTGTTCACTAATCTTTATTTTTCTAGATAGCCATCTGAATCTGCATGTGCCCCTGCAATGTGAACCCTAGCACTATGTTGCAGTTTAGCTATGAGACTATAAAAGGTTGATCCCTCTATCTACATTAAGGTAACAATTACTGGAGAGCTCAGAGCTAGGTATTAACAAAATAGTGCTCAGAGCTAGGTATTAACAAAATAGCGATCATTACAATCCATTAACAACTGGAGCTTCCAAACACAACAAGAAAAAGATTCTTCATTAATGCTATATATTTAGCAGATCCAATGAGCTAATACCATAAGTTCTACAATCACCTTTTTATCTAAGAAACAGAAGGACAAAACAAAGAGCAGATCAATGACTTGTAATATTGAAACTGCTGAGGTAGAAAAACATCTTGAAAATCAATTCCAAGTCCTATTTGTCAAGGGGAAAATCAATTCCAAGTCCTATTTTACAAATCTAATTCCCATATTAACATATCAAACAAAAAAAATGAGACGATCAATGAATCAAAATGATCACAGAAATGATTAATATAGCTAAATCTGAGCTCAATCTGTGTTAAAACAACAAAAATGAGACCCAAAAACATGAGAACAAATCAAACCCAGATCTGAAACAATCGATCCATCACCACAATTCGGAATTGAAGCAAACCCAAATCTAAAAGAGAGAAGAAGATAACAAACCTGATCGAATTGGAGCCAAGAAGTTACCCAAGTCCAGATCTGTTGATGTTTTTGAGTAGAGAGAGAGGAACGAAAATTGCGAAGAGCTCCTACAATCGAATCAAACTGTATTTGTGTTGTTGTTCAAATAATGGCAATGTGTGAGAGAAGAGGCGTTTGGGAGGGCTTGGTGTTTCTCTCTCTAGAATTTCGGAGAGAAACGAAGCGTTTGAGAGGGCATCGACAGAGAGAGACAGACGGAGATCGACGGAGATCGACAGAGAGAGAGAGACGGAGATCGAAAGACGGAGATCAACAGAGAGAGAGAGACGGAGATCGACAGAGAAGAGACGACAGATCGACAGATCGACAGACCAAGATCAAGATCGACAGAGCCGGAGACCAAGATCGATAGATTTTCTGAAAATTACACCTTCACTGAAATAATTTTTTTATAAAATTTACACTTTTAGTGGACCTTACAATGAAAACAAAACATAAACAACTTATATTTATTGTGAAATAACTTACACAATTTTTAAAAAATTATTTTTTTTGTGAAATAATTTCTTTCATAAAATTTATATATTTTGCTAAAATTTACACTTTTTTTTTGAAAATGTACACATTTTCGTTGAAATAGTTACACCTTTTTTCAGAAAAGGTGTATGTTCATAAAAGGAATAATTTTCAGAAAATGTGTATGTTCATAAAAGGAATAATTTTCTAGAAAGTTACTCCTTTTGTAAAATAATTTTTTTTATATATTTTACACATTTTATTGAAACTTACACGTTTTGTGAAAACGAAACTTACACATTTTGTGAAGCTACTTACATCTTTTTTGAAATAACTTACACTATTTTTGAAAAGTTACACCTTTTGTGAAATAATTTTGTCATAACATTTATACTTTTTCTTTGAACTTAAAGCTTTTTCGGAAGTCACTTATACCTTTTGTGAAAAAAAAAATTCATCAAATTTACACCTTTTGCTTAAGCTTACACCTTTTCGTGGAAGTGCTTATATTTTTTTTGAAAAGTTACTCTTTTTGTGTAAGAATTTTTTGCATAACATTTATACTTTTTCTTCGAACTTACAACTTTTGTGAAAGCCGAACTTAAAGTTTTTTCGGAACTCACTTATACCTTTTGTGAAAAAAAAAATTCATCAAATTTATACCTTTTGCTTAAGCTTATACATTTTCGTGGGAGTGCTTATATTTTTTCTGAAAAGTTACTCCTTTTGTGTAAGAATTTTTGGCATAACATTTATACTTTTGTGCTTATATACTCTTTCACAAAAGGTGTAAGTTCGAATAAAAGGTGTAAATGTTATGCCAAAAATTCTTACACAAAAGGAGTAACTTTTCAAAAAAAATATAAGCACTTTCACGAAAAGGTATAAGCTTAAGCAAAAGGTGTAAATTTGATGAATTTATTTTTTCACAAAAGGTATAAGTGACTTCCGAAAAAGCTTTAAGTTGGGCTTTCACAAAAAGTGTAAGTTCGAATAAAAAGTATAAATGTTATGCCAAAAATTCTTACACAAAAGGAATAACTTTTCAAAAAAAAAT
The DNA here is from genome assembly GCF_055761805.1 of Camellia sinensis. Lineage (NCBI taxonomy): Eukaryota > Viridiplantae > Streptophyta > Magnoliopsida > Ericales > Theaceae > Camellia > Camellia sinensis. The sequence continues at coordinate 109,869,824 of NC_138962.1, forward strand.
ATAAGCACTTCCACGAAAAGGTATAAGCTTAAGCAAAAGGTGTAAATTTGATGAATTTATTTTTTCACAAAAGGTATAAGTGACTTCCGAAAAAGATTTAGGTTGGGCTTCCACAAAAGGTGTAAGTTCGAAGAAAAAGTATAAATATTATGCCAAAAATTCTTACACAAAAGGAGTAACTTTTCAAAAAAAATATAAGCACTTCTACAAAAAGGTATAAGCTTAAGCAAAAGGTGTAAATTTGATGAATTTATTTTTTCACAAAAGGTATAAGTGACTTCCGAAAAAGCTTTAAGTTGGGCTTCCACAAAAAGTGTAAGTTCGAAGAAAAAGTATAAATGTTATGCCAAAAATTCTTACACAAAAGGAATAACTTTTCAAAAAAAATATAAGCACTTCTACGAAAAGGTATAAGCTTAAGTAAAAGGTGTAAATTTGATGAATTTATTTTTTCACAAAAGGTATAAGTGACTTCCGAAAAAGCTTTAAGTTGGGCTTCCACAAAAGGTGTAAGTTCGAAGAAAAAGTATAAATGTTATGCCAAAAATTCTTACACAAAAGGAGTAACTTTTCAAAAAAAATATAAGCACTTCCACGAAAAGGTATAAGCTTAAGCAAAAGGTGTAAATTTGATGAATTTATTTTTTCACAAAAGGTATAAGTGACTTCCAAAAAAGCTTTAAGTTGGGCTTCCACAAAAGGTGTAAGTTCGAAGAAAAAGTATAAATGTTATGCCAAAAATTCTTACACAAAAGGAGTAACTTTTGAAAAATGGTGTAAGTATTTTCACGAAAAGGTGTAAGCTTAAGCAAAATGTGTAAGTTTTCGTTTGTTTGCACCTTTGGTAAGTCAACTCACAAAAGGAGTAAGTGTTCATAAAAGGTGTAAATGATTTCACAGAAGGCGTAAGTTTTCAGAAAAAGGTGTGAGTTTTCAGAAAATGTGTAAGTTTTTACAAAATGCGTAAGTTTTCACAAAACGCGTAAGTTTTCAGAAATCAGTTACGCCTTTTTCTGAAATTGCTTACGCCTTTCGTGAAAATATACGCCTTTTGTGAAAACTTATACATTTTTTGTGACCATTTACACCTTTAGTCATATAATATATTATTTTATTAATTTACCTGGAAAGTGACCTGCTTAGCAGGTCACCAATGTGTAAGTTTTCAAATATTTTGATATAACCCAATACATACAAATGTGTAAATGCAAAATAGAAGGGTGTAAGTGCCTTGCATACCATATGCAAGACACACATGAGAAAAGTCCTGTGGTTTATGATACGAAATTTTATGAAAAAGTTATGAAGTGCATACCATATGCACCCTTTCGGGAGTGCATATTATAGCCTCGACCTTTTTTATAAAGTAAATAGAAAGGGTTTATCTTTGTAAATATGCATAAAAAGTGAGTGATTTATACAAACCTTAGTTCATTATATTTACAATTTATAAATATGGTAGTTATTGAAATTAATTATAATTATATGAAAAAGAAATAAATTTGTAGTTTCTTTATTGATTTTATAGATTTCCACCTATCTATCTGTACATATGTATGCATCTATTTGTGAATGAAATTATTGGAATTTCATAACAATTGGTTTGTCTTCAACAAATTTCAGGCAATGGTGCCCTTCTTCTTCATTGATTTTGTTTGCAGTTGATAATTTGGCACTTTCATATTTGTCTTCTTTCTTGCTTATTTGGCCTGCTATGTGCCTTACCTAATTGAGGGTTAAATGTAGATCTACTTGTTGTCGTATCTATTTTCCAGTATATATTCATGCACATTGTTCTGTGTAGAGTAATACAACTATTGATTGTTCGCTTCTACAACAATATATAAATCTTTGTTTATTTATTTATTCTTAACTTGTCAGGACCGAAGACTTGAATTATAAGTGTGGAAAATTATACAAATTAATTATATGAAGATGATACCAAAAATAAGCTTGTTTGTGCTTTAATTATACACTATTTTTTGAATGTCTTTTAAATCCTTTTCATCTCAAATTTCAACGTTAGCTCAATTTCCTAGCCTAGTTTCACTCTTTCAAATTTGTTCCCATTTGGGAAATATTTGAGATTTAAAACTAGTACGGGTGTTCTATAAAATTCTAACTGGATTCTTGGATTGATGTTAAACATTTGAAATTTAAAATCTAAATGATATAACCAATACTTACTATTGTGGAGATCTGTTGGTGTGGGGAGGAACATGAGAAAAATAAGGTAGCTGAACAAGGTTAAAGCCATATCTTTCATAAGTTGTTTTGAAGATAAAATGGTTGAATGTAGGATGAGTCTTATTTTTATTCTCTGTTAATTCTAGGTGCAGGGAGTTCGAAACGTCAAGTGGTTTCTCTCAAACTCCATTAAAGTTTTCTATTGGATAGATTAGGCTAACCTTATGGATAGATTAGCCTACTCTAATAGTGGATAAGTTAGCCTACTCCAATATTGTAAATTTGTGGATAGATTAGTTTGGTGCAACATTGCCCCTCCAAGAGTCCTCCAGGAGTTCCAAGTTTCATGGGTATTGCATCAGGAGATTAGTTTGGACTAGAGTGCGATATTGAAGTAGGCTAACTTTTTTCTATTGAGAGTAGTTTTCTATTGGAAAACCATAACCATATAAGTATTGTTTTTGAATTCTGGGAAATAATAACTACAATCATATGGTAGAGTCTTAGTTGTGTTTTTAAAGAAATTAATAAAAGATAACTATCAAACAAATTTACTTCTTTTATTTTTTTAATAAAAAAAATTGCTTGTTTCTTGCATTTTCAATGCTTGTAGAATGGTAGGTAACACATGATAGATACATACCACTATTAATAGCCTTCAAAACTTTGATTATATATTTTATTTCTATTTTTGGACATTAACATTGTTGCGTATTTGGTATTGTGGATAGATTTCTAATAATAGTTCCATGGGATAAAATGATTTAGATGATTCAAAACATTTACATTTTGGGAGGAAAATGAATGACAAAATAGTCTTAACAATTATGTTTTTACTTATAGCTTTGGGTGAAATTTGCAAAATCTAAAGTTCAAGTATGGCTGAATATTTGGAGATGAACTTTCTAGAACCAGTTCTATAGTTCATTTGATCAATTATTTTATGTTAATCTAAGGCCCTAAAAATACTTCTATACATTGTTCTCTCTTTTTTAACTTGTCTTTGCAGTGAGTTATTTTTATTCTTTTACTTACATATTTCGGTTCTATTTGTGGGTAGGAACCCTAAAGTTCCGTCTATAGTGCTCACAATTATTGTTGAACGTACAAAACAGCAAGATACAAGTAACACACAAGGTAACATTAGTAATTAATAATCAAAGATTAAGGATCTTTTTGAATGGATATAAATTTCAAATCAAGCAATTTGAAGTTGCTTGAACTATGGGCATAGACTATCATGCGAAGCACAACGCCTTGCAACTAGTATATATATTTTTATCTCGTGTAATTTTTAAAAAAAAAAAAAAAAAAAAAACTAGTAACTCATGTATTTTGATTTTTAGTTTTTTGATCATAGATTGAATGAATAGAGTGTGATTGGGTAGACTTGTTAACTCATCAATAATAATTGAATACTTCAAGGCAAGCAAATGAGGACAACACATACGTTTGCACACTGATGAAATTTAATAGGGGGAATTACATCCGAGCGGTACAGATTTTTTTTCTTTTAACACAAATATGAAATGGCGTATGCCCACCACATTTCACTTATATTCTATCACAAAATTACTTATATCTCATATATTTTTATAATTTTTTTTTCTCTATCTCATTTTATTATAATTTTTCCAAATTAATGCCTGAGTAATATGTGAGACAACGTGACTAATGACAACATTATTAATAGTAGCTGCGCTCATTATTTGTTAAAATGTCTGGTTATGAATTTACTGTTTTTAGTGATATTTTAATTTTTTTTTTATATTTTTTTTAAAGACATGTAAAAAGGTAGAGAATAAGTTGACGTCTTAAATTTTTTTTGACTAAAATATTAAATTTCCAAACATAGTGTGATGCACATTAAGGAAATTAAAAAAAAAAAAAATGAATGGTCCTATTATGAGTTGGTTTGGTCTGGGTTGACACTAAATTTAAAACTAACCCAATCATGATCGGTTTTAAAATTTTAAACTCATAGCCAAACCAATCATGTATTAGCTACAACTCAATTTAACTTGGGTTGGATCGAGTTAGAACCACAGTTCTACTATATTTATATAAATAAAAATAATCAATAACAAATAATTAAAATAAATATTTTTTTAATATTTAAACATAATACAAATAAACAAAAAAATATTGGTTAGCACACGCCAACTACGGTGAGTATTATAGTGAAATATCCAATTGAAGATTTAACACAACCAATACAAATTAAATCGAATAAAATATATTTTAGATAAAAAAATTATTAAATGCGATCAAGTCCATTGTAATAGACCACTTTGATAAAAACATCTCAATATAAATAGAATTTTACATAATAGATTTAGTTACTGAATTGGTACTTGCCTAAATCAAAACCAACTCAATCTTATTGGGTTGATAATTTGAAACCCAGAACTAAATCAATATACTTAAAAATTGAATCAAACTAATATCAAGAGCTCGGGTTGCTTGGGATTTTCAATTTATTGAGCATTTTGTGCACCCCTAATACGTTCTAAGAGCATAAGTTAACAAAATCCTCCGAATATGTATAGATTGCTTAAACAGAAAAGCTTCCTTAACACATTTTCAATATATATTTACCTTGTTTAGTTGAGTTTTTATAATTTTTATTTTATTTTTTAAAATTAAAATCTAATTGACGAAACTAGAAAATCTTATAAAATTGATTGGCTTATTTTATTTCATTTTTTTTATCATACAATGTATATAAATAGCTAAAAAAATTCCAAAAAAAGGAGAAGAGGAAACAAATTTTAAAAATTCAACAAAAGAATATGTTTAGTTTCTTAAAATTATATTGAGTTTCTTGAATTGTAAGTAGACAAATGAAATTAGACAAACAAAAATGATAAAAATCTTTCTACCAACCAGACATTTGAATGTTGTCTCACATGGTGGATCTATTATTCATGTGTATATACTTAGTAGAATAATTTGTAATTTAATAAGAGCATCTAGCAAAGTTTTTTTTTACACAACTTCTTTTATTTTATTTTTTCATGAATAAATATATTAACTTCTTTGAGATTTGACCAACCAAAAAAAAAAAAAAAAAAAAAAATCGAATTCTTTAAATTTAACATAATTATATCATGCACATTTAAAATTTCTATTTCAGATAACACTGTTTCTCATTTTCATCAATTATTCATTAAGCATATAGATATAAAATAATATCATCATATTTATTTCATTGAAATAAATATTTTATTCTTAATTATCTTATGCCTCAACACCATTTATATTAGTTTGGGTTAGAAATTTGTTAATGTCTACCCTTAAAATACATGGATTTTCATTTTATTTTTTATTTTTTAAATTAACCCTTAAGATACATGTTGAAAAAGTTTGAAAATGTTACATACCTTGTATGAAAGTTAGTATAATAAAAAATATAAAATTATTTTAAATTTAATTAACATATATCTTAAAAACACACATTAACAAGCCGTTTAAAAAAGGGTTTTTTTTTTTAAGGTCCTTGATATTATGATTTTATAGCATAAAGGACATCAAATATTTTTATGATGTCTAAGGTCCATCAACAATATTTTCATAATGTCTAAGGTCCCTCAACCTTGATCCAGAGAAATTTCAGTCCAGAGAAAATTGATGCAGAGAAATTTCAGTCTAGAGAAAATTGGTCCAGAGAAATTTCAGTCCAAATTTCTCTGGAAAATCTAATTATTCTCAGAAAAATTTCAGATCTGCTGCTACTTTTAGCATGCAAAATGCCCATGATTTTGTTTGGTATTGATTAGTACTCTTTCTCTCTTGCAGTTTTTTCCCATTGTCTTAAGTTTATGTCCAGAGAAAATTGGTTCAGAAAAAATTAGTCCAAGAGAAAATTCATATCACAGAGAAATTTGGTTCAGAAAAATTCTTAGAATTTCTCTGGACTTTCCAGAGAAATTTTAAAAATTTCTCTGATAGACAAACTAAATTTGCTTTCAGTATTCTATCTCTGGGTAGGAGTACTAAATGTCTCACAGTCCAACATATAGATATCCTCTACTATATATATTGGGTTCAATGTGATAATATATTCAAGATCATTCAAATAAAAATCAACATTTCCTCCAAACAATGCAATTCAAAGATATACATGAGCCTAGATGAAACTTGGCATTTTCATCAACTGGAAGCATCAATGTCAAAGCTAACAACATTTCCTCCAAAACTGTTTTTATGAAAAGACCTTTCAGAGAAAGCCTCAAACATGGAAGATAGAACACAACCCGTACCATTTTAATATATATATATATATATAGAGGTTGCTTTGTTGCTTATTCACTCAATGAAATGATCTTCTCTCTCTGCTTTGAACTGAAATTTATCTGGATTGATCAAGAAAAATTTTCTGGTTTGAACTGAAATTTCTCTGGGTTGGTCCAGAGAAATTCTCTGGTTTAAACTGAATTTTCTCTGGATTGGTCCAGAGAAATTCTATGGTTTGAACTGAAATTTCTCTGGATTGATCTAGAGAAATTCTCTGATTTGGATTGAACTATTCCTCAAGTGTTGTCCAGAGAAATTTCTGTGAATTTTCTCTGGTTTGGAAATCATGTTTTTTGAATCTTTGGTATCATGTTTTATTTTTTCTTTTTAAACATCCAAAGATGAACTTTGAGCTCACTTCATTTCTTGATGGTGACATTGAGACAGCAGTTCAGGTACATGTGGATCTTAATTTTTATCATGTTGTGGGTACACGTGTGTATGGATGCTGACTGTGTGTGTATAATGCAAAATAGAAATCTTAAAGTTGTGATGTTCTTTCAGTCTTGCGCTGCTCTGGAACAACAGGAACTACTGGAAGAACTTGCTGAATCTGTAGGCACACCAGCTAGCTGATTTCGTGGAACTCTGGATGTTTTGTTATTCAGCTTTGTTCTTCAGCTTCTGTTTTGTGGTTGAAGAAGAAGAAGTTGGGTCTCTTGATATAGAGAGAGAGAGTAGGCACCTCATGGAAAAACCTCGCATAAGGATACGAAACTCCAACATTATTGATCAGAACTCCAACATCCAGACCTTCAATGGTTTCACGAATCCGATTAACCCCTTCGTTCAAATCTCCAGAGAAATCAACAACCACAGTCTTGATTTGGATTTTCCCGAATTTGGCTCCGATCGACTGCGAAACCTCCTTGAGTTTCTCGGGATTTCGACCAACGAGAATAAAATTCAGACCTTTATGTTCCTGACTTGGTTATCCTCTCTGGCTATGGGAGTGCAGGTGTAATATAAGGGTACGGGGGTGAGGGACCTTAGACTACAAAAGAACATATTGTGGACCTAATCCATTACTAAAAGTTGGATAGGGACCTTAGACCGATTTTCCCTTTAAAAAATAGTTCAAACCGTAAACCAAGTTAGAAATTTATCAAGATAAAATTGATATCCATACTTTAATTATTGATTTTTTGTCATCTTCTTTCTACTTATATCCCTTTGCCAAGAATCTCCAGCAAACTTGTCAAACCATTCCAATTCTATTTTAACTTTGCATGTAATATGCCATTTTGACTTTTCGACCTCCCAATGACTTACAAAATAATAGTATATAATATTAAAAAAAAAGGAAGAAATTTTATAATACACGATTTTTTAAGATTTTTAGTTGTGGTTTATTATGATATAAATTATAATATATTGCGGTATTAGTTTTGACTTATAATAGTTGTGTAAATCAAAGTATAAAACATGCAGCGGATAAAATGTCTAGATCATACCTTTTTGATGATAGAACCTCGTGGATAAATCACGTGCTTCCAGAGTCTGATAAACCAACCTAGCAGTAAAGTGATATCACAGATTGAATATCACCCACACAAATCACAGTGCAAATGACTTTGATCATTGTTTTTGGGAGAGAGTCAGTATATGGGTAAAACTCAGATCATACGTTGTTTCTCTCTTAATCACCCATAACCCATATACCAGACATATAATATGTTATTATTATCTATCCATATCAGTAATGGAGATAATATCTGTATCCTGAGTGGTTATCCTAAATAGGTTTGAATTCAATTTCAAAACCTATTTGGATAGGATTCCAAATTCAAATTCAAATGGTCATGCCACATGGGCGCCCATTAGTAACATCTCCCACTCGCACATGAGTTGGCATGATACTGCCACATCTCTATCTCAATCTCCTCAAAAATGAATAAATCTCATACTAGCCAATGCACCGTGCGACCGCTGAGAACACCTGCATGTGGGAGCTCTATACTAGAAACTCAAAATGAGCCAGCATAAAGACATCAACCCAAAAAGAACAGAAATAGTGTCTCATATACCCCAGACCCATCTAATTACACCGGTCCAAAAAAAAATCTCTAATCCCTCAAAAAGAGCATGTTTGACCCTCTCAATTCTTGCAATATATTCACACTCAATTCGTCTCTCATACAGAGCGATATGAGTTGACGGCAGTGAATATACAACAGTAGTGTAATACTAGATGATCTTCCCTTTGCACTCATGGCATTTAGTTTAGGATTGACCGCTTTCCCAGTGACGTCCCTTAAGGCCGAATCATGTATGACCGCAGGCAACATACCAAAGTAGCAGAACATCAACCCCTTACCTCATGACATAGTCAAAAGTCACAAAAGAGTATATAAATGAAATTCATATCAATAATGACACGTAAGACTCACACGGTGAGGAAGTAGGGATCCATTCTCTCACCTCATTACTTGGTCGCCAAGCACATATAGTATGAATACATGCTACGGTGGAGTAACTCTTCCATAAAGAGTGATGTCATACTCGATACACCGTACAGATATTAGTCTAGTCGCTTTCTAGCGCCTAACCCGAATTCTCTATTTGCTCACCTTCTAGGCGCCAAATGAGATCTCGCATCTGGCTAATCATAACAGGCACAACATGGAAAGTGAGTACTATCATCCATGTTGGGTCCTTAACACGACCTCATCTTTGTTGTAACCAAGGTGACATGCATAGTGGATTATTTAAGCCTCTCTTGGCTCTAAATAAAAATAAACCACTAGTCTCAACCTTGCTCGCTCCTAAGCGCCAAGGGCGATTGCTCGTGTGAGTGAGCCAATCTTGCCTGCTGACATCATCATCTGCTAATCATTATGACACAAACCATAATAGTGTCAACATCCCATCATCTCAAAATAAGTGATCGATTTAAAAAAAATGACCACAGTTTGCGCAATTATAGATTCCAAACATAAGCCATATCAGCACCTCTTGCGATAAGTATATACAACGGAATCCACTATATGTGCCTCACATGAAATGGTTTAAGATCACTACCTCTTGCGCAATAACCTCTCTAAAGATATTTTTGGTGACCAATTTGCGTTCATTCTTAATGCGCCCAACTAGCGCAGATGCGCCCAACTAGCGCATTGAATCTTACAAGGAGCAAATTAATATGCTTCTAGTAAAGCATTTTATCCACAGTCTAATGAGCAAAGTCAATGTCTAAACAACTCAGTTAATCATTTATCAAAGATAACACTCATCATGCCGAATACGCCCACATAGCGTACTTTAGGCTCCCACAACAAAGAAAAGATCAAGGAATATAGGTCATCTGTTTCTCCCAAAGACAATCTGAGGATTCACTCAATAGCTAAGGCTCTGGCTTTTACCAATAGGTAAGTCAATGGGTTTGCAATTTTGCATCTAGAATCGTTCTAGGATATTCCTTATGTAAGTCATCGAAGACAAATCGAGAATTTTCCTAAAACAATCCCTAAGGATCGTACATCCGAGCATATGAATTACATCACCCATGTCCATCATATCTAAAATAGAGGACTGCCCACCCTAGGTGGCGACAACCTTTTAAATTCCTGGCTCATAATGACTAAGTTAGGAAAAAACTTCTTTTGGACCATTGATCATGCCTCAGTGGTCTTCATCGATCATCGTTGGCCTATCATGGCTTGACGAAATCTAAGAACCACTGTTTGGATAACTGCTTTAAGTTGTAAAAGATTTATTGGAACTAGCAACCTTTTTGCGCTCCTAACTTTTCACCATAAAAGTAGAAGGTAAATCCTTACGGATCTACTTATCCAATTCTCTAATGAAAAATCGGGTCACGATGTCCACAAATCAATGTTCCGAACTTATGTCAATCATAGCCTAAGTCAAAATAACCTCACTCCCCAGGAGGAAGTCTTCTCATGGTCTACACTTTCCTTAATGGTGCGACCATTCGATGTCTAGCGATCCTTATGCCTCAACAATGACTATCCAAATTACGCATAACTTTATAACAGTTTTGCGTCATAATGGAAAGTCAACCAAATTATAAAAATGGTTAATCCTCAAAGACTTTGTCTTAAACTGCGCAACATTTGATCCACTTTCTAAAAACAGGGGACTAGAGCCTTTGGCATTATCCTAGGCTCTTTATCATCTTGCGGAGCAATCATGAATGTTTCCCTCTCAATCACCCAGTGATGACGTGGAAAATTTTCATATTCGCTACCACGCAACTAAGAATGTAGAGTATTCTTTTCTAATAGAGTAATCCATTAGTAGGCACATCGCTCCCACTGTCCCTAGGATATTGGAAATTTCTTTCCATTCTCAACTAGGCTACATAGAGCGCTGTGCTTGGAATTCTCTATCTTATAGAGTTCCAAAAACTCTATTCACGTCACCTTTACTAATAAAACTTTATGTGACTTAGTTACACTACCACAAAGCTGCTTACCTATATGCACATGACCTGGAGAGTTTGCATGACCGCACACAATAATGCACCACACGACCTTTTGTGTTTACAAGACAGCATACAATAATGCGCTATAGAACCCTAGGTCTTAACTTCGCAATCTTATGAGAAGTAAAATAAAGATAAGTTGCTTAATGGTTACAGATCGCCCATAGATGGCTCTCTGCTAACCCATTACTCAAAAATGGAGTGTAAAATTTGATATGGAGGGCACTTAGTTAGGGATATAGGCAACAAACTAGTGCAATTCCCAATTGGGAAACATTTTGCGCCATTATCCACCTAACATTAACAATATTTAATTCCTTATCTCTACTACACCAGTGTGTTGTTGAGTACCAGGAATAATCAATTTTCTAAGCATCCATTTCTCTTCACAGAGTTTTCCAAAAAAAAAAAAATAACTCAAATAGATACTCGCCACCTTGGTCAGAAACTAAAAGCACAAAAGCTCTTATCTAATTGATCTCGACCTCATATGTGCAATGTCAAAAATCATCTCAAAACTTTTGACTTATGGGAGATCAAATAGTCTTGACTCAGATGCGTATCGTAATCTATAAATGTGTCGAGATTGAGGCTTAGCTATCATACCCTCACACATATCTAGTCACAAATATCATAGTGGACTAAATGCGCCAATACAAATGACCTTCTACGGCTTTCCTACTTACTTGTGCGCACCCATTGCGAACAAAGTTACACATTCACATGAGAGTAGGATGTCATAAGCGAGTGGGCTCGAGAAGGCCTACTCAAACCATCGTGTCATCATCTCAATAATGTGATTAAGTATAATAAGCCACTGGTTCATGACCAATGTCATAAACTAATTCCAATCATCTTAATGTGTGAGTTCTCAAAGACAAGTTTTAAAGGTTTAGGCCCAACTAGGTAATGACTCACGACTAAGTCATATTCACTAGATCATAAAAGGGATGTCATGGAGATATCAAGTGCGCCTAAGTCGCAAATTTAACTAGTAAGTGCTAATCCCCTGCGCCTTCAAGTCAATTTTATTCTCCATACACTTTACTGCATCTAGTTGAAAAATGACGATACTCCTCTTGCCATATCTATTTCTCGCTTCATAGTTACTTGCAATTAATTCTACTATCCACAAGAAGGAGAGAATAAGCTATCAACTATTACAGCTCCAAAGTAACTTAAGCGCGAATTAGGCTAAAGAGTCTAATTCAACACAATGCTCTCACAAGTGATGCGTCAAATTCTTAGAGTCATAACAACCTTGTCGGCCTTGACCTTTTCATCACTATGCCGCAACGTTTGAGCTTAGTGTTAAACGTTATTAAAAAACGTTAGCCTAGCTAAGGAATCATACAAAGAAGCCACTCCTCATGTCTCACACTCAAGTGTGGAAACAGTAAGTGTCCAGACTTAGACAAATTGGCAATGCTAAAAGATTTTGCAGCCACTAAGCGCTAATCTTTTCACTTAGTGTTAATAGATTTTGTAGCTACTAAGCGCTAATCTTTTCACTTCACGTGATATTTCAACGCACATTATTATAGTGCATGAAATTTTGCTCCATCCAACTCCCAATAATTGGGTAGAGAGCAAAACACTGCTCATACTGGCTACTCGTCTTCCACTTAATGACTAATTTATTTAAGCTTGCATTTCTAGGATGACGTGACTCTTGAATGTTACTTCATCCAATGATGTAACATTATTTACAAGTCAAAATACAAAGTCAATCCGTGCAGCTCAATAGTCAAAATCATATACAGATCTATTGAGGGCTTCCTAATTTCATAACTCTAAAACTCGCCAACCAAAACTATGTAGCGTGCTGCTAACCATAGCGCACACATTAGTTTTTATTATGCCAAATAAGGCAACAAAACCACGGCGACTTTGAGTCATGTTTCCTTACTTTGGCTCAATTAAGACTTGACCTAACGTCTCCAAGACTTTTGCTCATCTAAAGAATGGGATTACATTGTTCACATTTGAACATCTTTACTAAGTCTAGGTCAACCAATTAACTTCCATAAGCTAAGTCAATTTAGAGAGAAATTCGCATTGGGATTAATTTGATTAGCATAATATAATTTTGCCACAAAAATCTAAATTAAATAGTGACAATATTACACAAGTCGCAAGATCGAAAATCCGCTATGCTCGTAATCATCTCTTGCGCCACAGGTGACAATTATCCAAAATTTAATTTAATTTATGCGCAAAATATTAGTTTTCAGGAGTAAACCTACAAAGATTTCTCTCAACCGAACAACCTCCCACTGACTATGGCATGTTAAAGCATGATAAATTCCAAACAATAGCATCTTAATGTAAATTTACAAATAACTCATGCTATATTCATTTAATAATGGAATTCTAATAAATAAATAATCATGCTCCTCTAATTACAACTTATTACAAACCAAAAAAAAATATATGCTGTATTTAATATTCAAATTATGCCATAACAGAAAGTATATCATACTGAAATTTTCTGGAATTTTCTGGAATTTTAAATAACTAATAAACACACATAAAATCAGAAATAAATATTCCAAAATCTGATAAAATGTTATAACTATACCAGTAAATTGTAAACTACATCAATAGTCTACAATAAAAAATTCAGCACCAGAAAATTATTTATGCAATACCAGAAGCATTTTAAAGCATAAAACATGAATTATTAACACAGAAAAATATTTTATATTTTCGTAAAATTTTCAAAATTTTACAGAATGTAGAAAAATTAATTCTGTGTCTAACGGTACCAACCATGCTTAAAACAAAGCTATAACGAATAAATTACGGCCAATTAACGCGATTCAGAATTAAAAAAAAAACAAACAGCGCCTAATGCATCAGCAGCCAAGCCAGTCGAGCCGGCGGAGGAAAACGGCGCGGCTCAGCGGGCGCGGCTCAGCGAGCGCGGCTCAGCAGGTGGCTCGGTGGGCGGCTCAGAACGCGGCACGGCGCGCGGCTCAGCCCGCAGCTCAGGGCACGGCGCGCGTGCGTGGCACGGACGTCGCGCGCGTAAACAGTGCCGCAGACGCGCGCGTAAGGGCGCGTGCAGGCGCGTCGGCAGAGCGTCTGGCGCGTGGTGGCGCGTGACTGCGCGTGGAAGGGCGTGGGAGCGGCTCACGGCGTCAGGTGGCGCGTGAAGACCACGCGCCGCCTTCCAGGGTACTTTCTGGTCTGATTTTCGTACTGCCAGACTCCTTTTTTCAAAATAAAACCGTTTATGGTATGAAAAAAGACATTAATGGACATAAAAAAAAATATTTATGCTCTTAATCTAATCAAAGTAGATTTTTTTTTTCTCCTTTACAAACATTCATGTATATAATGTAAACATACACATGTAAAAATAGAAACACGAAAATATCCATCAATGGCTCTGATACCAATGTAAATTAAAGTATTAAACATGCAGCGGATAAAATGTTTAGATCATACCTTTAGATGATAGAACCTCGTGGATAAATCACGTACTTCCAGAGTCTGATAAACCAACCCAGCAGTGAAGTGATATTACAGACTGAATATCACCCACACAAATCACAGTGCAAATGACTTGATGCTTATCCAATTCTCCAACGAGAAGTTGGGTCAGCATCAAGTCATTTGCACTGTGATTTGTGTGGGTGATATTCAGTCTGTAATATCACTTAATGTAAATCAAAGTATAAAAACATGCAGCGGATAAAATGTTTAGATCATACCTTTAGATGATAGAACCTCGTGGATAAATCATGTGCTTCCAGAAACTGATAAACCAACCCAGCAGTGAAGTGATATTACAAATTGAATATCACCCACACAAATCATAGTGCAAATGACTTGATCGTTGTTTTTGGGAGAGAGTCAGTATATGGGTAAAACTCAGATCATACGTTGTTTCTCTCTTAATCACCCATAACCCATATACCAGATATATAATATGTTATTATTATCTATCCATATCAGTTAATGGAGATAATATCTGTATCCTAAGTGGTTATCCTAAATAGGTTTGAATTCAATTTCAAAGCCTATTTGGATAAGGTTCAATTGGTAGTTCAAATGGTCATGCCACATGGGCGCCCATTACTAACATCTCCCAGTCGCACATGAGTTGGCATGACACTGCTACATCTCTATCTCATTCTCCCCAAAAATGAACAATCTCATACTAGCCAATGCACCGTGCGACTGCTGAGAACACCTGCATGTGGGAGCTCTATACTAGAAACTCAATATGAGCCAGTATAGAGACATCAACCCAAAAAGAACAGAAATAGTGTCTCATATACCCCAGACCCATCTAATTACACCGGTCCAAAAAAACATCTCTAATCCCTCCAAAAGAGCATGTTTGACCCTCTCAATTCTTGCAATATATTGACACTCAATTCGCCACTCATACAGAGCGATATGAGTTGCCGGCAGTGAATATACAACAGTGGTGTAATACTAGATGATCTTCCCTTTGCACTCATGCCATTTAGTTTAGGATTGACCGCTTTCCCAGTGATGTCCCTTAAGGCCGAATCATGCATGACCGCAGGCAACATACCAAAGTAGCAGAACATCAACCCCTTACCTTATGACATAGTCAAAAGTCATAAAAGGGTACATAAATGAAAGTCATATCAATAATGACACGTAAGACTCACACGGTGATGAAGTAGGGATCCATTCTCTCACCTCATTACTCGGTCGCCAAGCACATATAGTATGAATACATGCTACGGTGGAGTAACTCTTCCATAAAGAGTGATGTCATACTTGATACACCGTACAGATATTAGTCTAGTCGCTTTCTAGCGCCTAACCCGAATTCTCTATTTGCTCGCCTTCTAGGCGACAAATGAGATCTCGCATCTGGCTAATCATAACAGGTACAACATGGAAAGTGGGTACTATCATCCATGTTTGGTCCTTAACACGACCTCATCTTGGTTGTAACCAAGGCGACATGCATAGTGGATTATTTAAGCCTCTCTTGGCTCCAAATAAAAATAAACCGCTAGTCTCAACCTTGCTCGCTCCTAAGCGCCAAGGGCGATTGCTCGTGTGAGTGAGCCAATCTTGCCTGCTGACATCATCATCTGCTAATCATTATGACACAAACCATAATAGTGTCAACATCCCATCATCTCAAAATAAGTGATCGATTTAAAAAAAATGACCACAGTTTGCGCAATTATAGATTCCAAACATAAGCCTTATCAGCACCCCTTGCTATAAGTATTTACAACGGAATCCACCATATGTGCTTCACATGAAATGGTTTAAGATCACTACCTCTTGCGCAATAACCTCTCTAAAGATATTTTTGGTGACCAATTTGCGTTCATTCTTAATGCGCCCAACTAGCGCCGATGCGCCCAACTAGCGCATTGAATCTTACAATGAGCAAATTAATATCCTACTAGTAAAGCATTTTATCCACAGTCTAATGAGCAAGGTCAATGTCGAAACAACTCAGTTGACCATTTACCAAAGATAACACTTATCATGCCGAATACGCCCACATAACGTAATTTAGGCTCCCACAACAAAGAAGATCAAGGAATATAGGTCCTCCCAAAGACAATACGAGGATTCACTCAATAGCTAAGGCTCTGGCTTTTACCGATAGGTAAGTCAATGGATTTGCAATTTTGCATCTAGAATCATTCTAGGATATTCTCTATGTAAGTCATCGAAGACAAACCGAGAATTTTCCTAAAACAATCCCTAAGGATCGTACATCCAAGCATATAAATTGCATCACCCATGTCCATCTTATCTAAAATAGAGGACTGCCCACCCTAGGTGGCGACAACCTTATAAATTCCTGGCTCATAATGACTAAGTAAGGAAAAACTTCTTTTGGACCATTGATCATGCCTCAGTGGTCTTCATCGATCATCGTTGGCCTATCATGGCTTGACGAAATCTAAGAACCACTGTTTGGATAACTGCTTTAGGCTGTAAAAGATTTATTGGAACTAGCAACCTTTTTGCGTTCCTAACTTTTCACCATAAAAGCAGAAGGTAAATCCCTACGGATCTACTTATCCAATTCTCTAATGAGAAATCGAGTCAAAATGTCCACAAATCAATGTTCCGAACTTATGTCAATCATAGCCTTTGTCAAAATAACCTCACTCCCCAGGAGGAAGTCTTCTTATGGTCTACACTTTCCTCAATGGTGCGACCTTTCGGTATCTAGCGAGCCTTGTGCCTCAACAATGACTATCCAAATTACGCATAACTTTATAACAATTTTGCGTCATAGTGGAAAGTCAACCAAAAAATGGTTAATCCTCAAAGACTTTGTCTTAAACTGCGCAACATTGATCCACTTTCTAAAAATAGGGGACTAGAGCCTTTGGCATTATCCTAGGCTCTTTATCATCTTGCGGAGCAATCATGAATGTTTCCCTCTCAATCACCCAGTGATGACGTGGAAAATTTTCATATTCGCTACCACGCAACTAAGAATGTAGAGTATTCTTTTCTAATAGAGTAATCCATTAGTAGGCACATCGCTCCCACTGTCCCTAGGATATTGGAAATTTCTTTCCATTCTCAACTAGGCTACATAGAGCGCTGTGCTTGGAATTCTCTATCTTATAGAGTTCCAAAAACTCTATTCACGTCACCTTTACTAATAAAACTTTATGTGACTTAGTTACACTACCACAAAGCTGCTTACCTATATGCACATGACCTGGAGAGTTTGCATGACCGCACACAATAATGCGCCACACGACCCTTTGTGTTTACAAGACAGCATACAATAATGCGCTATAGAACCCTAGGCCTTAACTTCGCAATCTTATGAGAAGTAAAATAAAGATAAGCTGCTTAATGGTTACAGATCGCCCATAGATGGCTCTCTGCTAACCCATTACTCAAAAATGGAGTGTAAAATCTGATATGGAGGGCACTTAGTTAGGGATATAGGCAACAAACTAGTGCAATTCCCAATTGGGAAACATTTTGCGCCATTATCCACCTAACATTAACAATATTTAATTCCTTATCTCTACTACACCAGTGTGTTGTTGAGTACTAGGAATAATCAATTTTCTAAGCATCCATTTCTCTTCACAGTGTTTTCTAAAAAAAAAAAAATAACTCAAATAGATACTCGCCACCTTGGTCAAAAACTAAAAGCACAAAAGCTCTTATCTAATTGATCTCGACCTCATATGTGCAATGTCAAAAATCATCTCAAAACTTTTGACTTATGGGAGATCAAATAGTCTTGACTCAGATGCGTATCGTAATCTATAAATGTGTCGAGATTGAGGCTTAGCTATCATACCCTCACACATATCTAGTCACAAATACCATAGTGGACTAAATGCGCCAATACAAATGACCTTCTACGGCTTTCCTACTTACTTGTGCGCACCTATTGCGAACAAAGTTACACATTCATATGAGAGCAGGATGTCATAAGCGAGTGGGCCCGAGAAGGCCTACTCAAACCATCGTGTCATTAGCTCATTAATGTGATTAAGTATAATAAGCCACTGGTTCATGACCAATGTCATAAACTAATTCCAATCATCTTAATGTGTGAGTTCTCGAAGACAAGTTTTAAAGGTTTAGGCCCAACTAGGTAATGACTCACGACTAAGTCATATTCACTAGATCATAAAAAGGATGTCATGGAGATATCAAGTGCGCCTAAGTCGCAAATTTAACTAGTAAGTGCTAATCCCCTGCACCTTCAAGTCAATTTTATTCTCCATACACTTTACTGCATCTAGTTGAAAGATGACGACACTCCTCTTGCCATCTCTGTTTCTCGCTTCATAGTTACTTGCAATTAATTCTACTATCCACAAGAAGGAGAGAATAAGCTATCAACTATGACAGCCCCTGAAGTAACTTAAGCGCGAATTAAGCCAAAGATTCTAATTCAACACAATGCTCTTACAAGCGATGCGTCAAATTCTTAGAGTCATAACAACCTTGTCAGCCTTGACCTTTTCATTACTATGCTGCAACGTTTGCGCTTAGTGGTAAACGTTATTAAAAAACGTTAGCCTAGCTAAGGAATCATACAAAGAAGCCCCTCCTCATGTCTCACACTCAAGTGTGGAAACAATAAGTGTCCAGACTAAGACAAGTCGACAATGCTAATAGATTTTGCAGCCACTAAGCGCTAATCTTTTCACTTAGTGTTAATAGATTTTGTAGCTTCTAAGCACTAATCTTTTAACTTCACGTGATATTTCAACGCAAACTCTTATAGTGCATGAAATTTTGCTCCATCCACTCCCAATAATTAGGTAGAGAGCAAAACACCGCTCATACTGGCTACTCGTCTTACATTTAATGACTAATTTATTTAAGCTCGCATTTCTTGGATGACGTGACTCTTGAATGTTACTTCATCCAATGATGTAACATTATTTGCAAGTCAAAAAATAAAGTCAATCCGTACAGCTCAATAGTCAAGATCATATACAGATCTATTGAAGGCTTACTAATTTCATAACTCCAAAACTCGCCAACCAAAACTATGTAGCGTGCTGCTAACCATAGCGCACACATTAGTTTTATTATGCCAAACAAGGCAACAAAATCACGGCGACTTTGAGTCATGTTTCCTTACTTTGGCTCAATCAAGACTTGACCTAAAGTCTCCAAGACTTTTGCTCATCTAAAGAATGGGATTACATTGTTCACATTTGAACATTTTTACTAAGTCTAGGTCAACCAATTAACTTCCATAAGCTAAGTTAATTTAGAGAGAAATTCGCATTGGGATTAATTTGATTAGCATAATATAATTTTGCCACAAAAATCTAAATTAAATAGTGACAATATTACACAAGTCGCAAGATCGAAAATCCACTATGTTCGTAATCATCTCTTGCTCCACAGGTGACAATTATCCAAAATTTAATTTAATTTATGTGCAAAATATTGGTTTTTGGGACTAAACCTACAAAGATTTCTCTCAACCGAACAACCTCCCAATGACTATGGCATGTTAAAGCATGATAAATTCCAAACAATAGCATCTTAATGTAAATTTACAAATAACTCATGCTATATTCATTTAATAATGGAATTCTAATAAATAAATAATCATGCTCCTCTAATTACAACATATTACAAACTAAAAAAAATATATGCTGTATTTAATATTCAAATTATGCCATAACAGAAAGTATATCATACTGAGATTTTCTGGAATTTTCTGGTATTTTCTGGAATTTTCTGAAATTTTAAATAACTAATAAACACACATAAAATCAGAAATAAATATTCCAGAATCTGATGAAATGTTATAATTATACCAGTAAATAGTAAACTACATCAATAGTCTACAATAAAAAATTCTGCCCTAGAAAATTATTTATGCAATACCAGAAGCATTTTAAAGCATAAAACATGAATTATTAACACAGAAAAATATTTTATATTTTCGTAAAATTTTCAAAATTTTACAGAATGTAGAAAAATTAATTCTAAATCTAACGGTACCAACCATGCTTAAAACAAAGCTATAACGAATAAATTATGGCCAATTAACGCGATTCAGAATTAAAAAACATAACAAACAGCGCCTAATGCATCAGCAGCCAAGCCAGCCGAGCCGGCAGAGGAAAACGGCGCGGCTCAGCGAGCGCGGCTCAGCAGGTGGCTCGGTGGGCGGCTCAGAACGCGGCTCGGCGGGCGGCTCAGCCCGCGGCTCAGGGCACAGCGCGCGTGCGTGGCACGGATGTCGCGCGTGTGGACAGCGCCGCAGACGCGCGCGTGAGGGAGCATGCTGGCGCGTCGGCAGAGCGTCTGGCGCGTGGTGGCGCGTGGGAGCGGCTCACGGCGTCAGGTGGCGCGTGAAGACCACGCGCCGCCTTCCAGGGTACTTTCTGGTCCGATTTTTGTACTGACGGACTCCTTTTTTCAAAATAAAACCGTTTATGGTATGAAAAAAGACATTGATGAACATAAAAAAAATATTTATGCTCTTAATCTAATCAAAGTAGATTTTTTTTTTCTCCTTTACAAACATTCATGTATATAATGTAGACATACACATGTAAAAATATACACATCATTAACGGAAACACGAAAATATCCATCAATGGCTCTGATAAAACAAAGTATAAAACATGCAGCGGATAAAATGTTTAGATCATACCTTTAGATGATAGAACCTCGTGGATAAATCACGTGCTTCCAGAAACTGATAAACCAACCCAGTAGTGAAGTGATATTACAGATTGAATATCACCCACACAAATCACAGTGCAAATGACTTGATCGTTGTTTTTGGGAGAGAGTCAGTATATGGGTAAAACTCAGATCATACGTTGTTTCTCTCTTAATCACCCATAACCCATATACCAGATATATAATATGTTATTATTATCTATCCATATCACTTAATGGAGATAATATCTGTATCCTGAGTGATTATCCTAAATAGGTTTGAATTCAATTTCAAAACCTATTTGGATAAGATTCAATTGGTAGTTCAAATGGTCATGCCACATGGGCGCCCGTTAGTAACATCTCCCAGTCGCACATGAGTTGGCATGACACTGCCAGATCTCTATCTCAATCTCCCCAAAAATGAACAATCTCATACTAGCCAATGCACCGTGCGACCGCTGAGAACACCTGCATGTGGGAGCTCTATACTAGAAACTCAATATGAGCCAGTATAGAGACATCAACCCAAAAAGAACAGAAATAGTGTCTCATATACCCCAGACCCATCTAATTACATCGGTCCAAAAAACATCTCTAATCCCTCAAAAGAGCATGTTTGACCCTCTCAATTCTTGCAATATATTCACACTCAATCCGCTTCTCATATAAAGCGATGTGAGTTGCCGGCAGTGAATATACAACAGTGGTGTAATACTAGATGATCTTCCCTTTGCCCTCATGCCATTTAGTTTAGGATTGATCGCTTTCCCAGTGATGTCCCTTAAGGCCGAATCATACATGACCGCAGGCAACATACCAAAGTAGCAGAACATCAACCCCTTACCTTATGACATAGTCAAAAGTCACAAAAGGGTACATAAATGAAAGTCATATCAATAATGACATGTAAGACTCACACGGTGAGGAAACAGGGATCCATTCTCTCACCTCATTACTCGATCGCCAAGCACATGTAGCATGAATACATGTTACGGTGGAGTAATTCTTCCATAAAGAGTGACGTCACACTTGATACACCGTACAGATATTAGTCTAGTCGCTTTCTAGCGCCTAACTCGAATTCTCTATTTGCTCGCCTTCTAGGCGCCAAATGAGATCTCGCATCTGGCTAATCATAACAGGCACAACATGGAAAGTGGGTACTAACATCCATGTTTGGTCCTTAACATGACCTCATCTTGGTTATAACCAAGGCGACATACATATTGGATAATTTAAGCCTCTCTTGGCTCCAAATAAAAATAAACCACCAGTCTCATCCTTGCTCGCTCCCAAGCGCCAAGGGTGATTGCTCGTTTGAGTGAGCCAATCTTGCCTGCTGACATCATCATTTCCTAATCATTATGACACAAACTATAATAGTGTCAACATCCCATCATCTCAAAATAAGTGATCGATTTAAAAAAAATTGACCACAGCTTGCGCAATTATAGATTCCAAACATAAGCCTTATCAGCACCTCTTGCGATAAGTATATACAACGGAATCCACCATGTGCACCTCACATGAAGTGATTCAAGATCACTATTCTAGATTCCAAACATAAGCCTTATCAGCACCTCTTGCGATAAGTATATACAACGGAATCCACCATGTGCGCCTCACATGAAATGATTTAAGATCACTACCTTCTGCGTAATAACCTCTCTAAAGATATTTTTTGGTGACCAATTTGCGTTCATTCTTAATGCGCCCAACTAGCGCAGATGCGCCCAACTAGCGCATTGAATCTTACAAGGAGCAAATTAATATGCTTCTAGTAAAGCATTTTATCCACAGTCTAATGAGCAAGGTCAATGTCTAAACAACTCAGTTAACCATTTAACAAAGATAACACTTATCATGCCGAATACGCCCACATAGCGTACTTTAGGCTCCCACAACAAAGAAAAGATCAAGGAATATAGGTCATCTGTTTCTCCCAAAGACAATCCGAGGATTCACTCAATAGCTAAGGCTCTGGCTTTAACCGATAGGTAAGTCAATGGGTTTGCAATTTTGCATCTAGAATCGTTCTAGAATATTCCTTATGTAAGTCATCGAAGACAAACCAAGAATTTTCCTAAAATAATCCCTAAGGATCGTACATCTGAGCATATAAATTACATCACCCATGTCCATCATATCTAAAATAGAGGACTGCCCACCCTAGGTGGCGACAACCTTATAAATTCCTGGCTCATAATGACTAAGTAAGGAAAAAACTTCTTTTGGACCATTGATCATGCCTCAGTGGTCTTCATCGATCATCGTTGGCCTATCATGGCTTGACGAAATCTAAGAACCACTGTTTGGATAACTGCTTTAGGCTGTAAAAGATTTATTGGAACTAGCAATCTTTTTGCGCTCCAAACTTTTCACCATAAAAACAGAAGGTAAATCCCTACGGATCTACTTATCCAATTCTCCAACGAGAAGTTGGGTCACAATGTCCACAAATCAATGTTCCGAACTTATGTCAATCATAGCCTAAGTCAAAAGAACCTCACTCCCCAGGAGGAAGTCTTCTCATGGTCTACACTTTCCTCAATGGTGCGACTTTTCGGTATCTAGCGAGCCTTATGCCTCAACAATGACTATCCAAATTACGCATAAATTTAGAACAGTTTTGCGTCATAATGGAAAGTCAACCAAATTATAGAAATGGTTAATCCTCAAAGACTTTGTCTTAAACTGCGCAACATTGATCCACTTTTTAAAAACAGGGGACTAGAGCCTTTGGCATTATCCTAGGCTCTTTATCATCTTGCGGAGCAATCATGAATGTTTCCCTCTCAATCACCCAGTGATGACGTGGAAAATTTTCACATTTGCTACCACGCAACTAAGAATGTAGATTATTCTTCTCTAATGGAGTAATCCATTAGTAGGCACATCGCTCCCACTGTCCCTAGGATATTGAAAATTTCTTTCCATTCTCAACTAGGCTACATAGAGTGCTATGCTTAGAATTCTCTATTTTATAGAGTTCCAAAAACTCTAGTCACGTCACCTTTACAAATAAAACTTTATGTGACTTAGTTACACTACCACAAAGCTGCTTACCTATATGCACATGACCTGGAGAGTTTGCATGACCGCACACAATAATGCGCCACACGACCCTTTGTGTTTACAAGACAGCATACAATAATGCGCTATAGAACCCTAGGTCATAACTTCGCAATCTTATGTGAAGTAAAATAAAGATAAGCTGCTTAATGGTTACAGATCGCCCATAGATGGCTCTCTGCTAACCCATTACTCAAAAATGGAGTGTAAAATCTGATATGGAGGGCACTTAGTTAGGGATATAGGCAACAAACTAGTGCAATTCCCAATTGGGAAACATTTTGCGCCATTATCCACCTAACATTAACAATATTTAATTCCTTATCTCTACTACACCAGTGTGTTGTTGAGTACTAGGAATAATCAATTTTCTAAGCATCCATTTCTCTTCACAGAGTTTTACAAAAAAAAAAAAAACTCAAATTGATACTTGTAGACGTCCCTGAACGCCCCGGGAGGGTGAGCTCCCGTTTTGTTCATTTTAGGGTCACTACAGCTCAGGACTCTCAAATTGTCACGGTTCTAAATCTGAACCAAAGAGTCCAAATCCGGCAAATCGTTTTGAGAAAACAGATTTGTGAAAGAAGTGCCAAACATGGACTGCTTTGCCAGATACAGAGTCGCCACCTAAATGTTTTATTTTGGGAAATTTAGGAAACCCTGACTCGGTGCCAAAGGTCACGTGTCCGTCATCACCAAAGTTGCCTCGGCTCGGGAACTTGGGTACGATTGGGGAAGGTCACCTCGTGAGCACCCCCGCTCGCCCGATCAAAGATCGGCCTCTACTAACCGTGATATCTATTTTTGAAAACATTATGTGTTCTTATTCCGGTTATTAGCCTAGGTTACTATGTGATGCGCGCAGCATACAAGTATAGATCGGGTCGCCCGAATTGGAACAAAACATTTCATGTTTGTTTGTTTTTTTGAAAGGTGGTTTGCTACTCGCAAGTAGGCTTAAAATGCAGGTTTTGCCACCCTCGGGTGGGCTTAGAAAAGGCGATTTTTCCACTATCTAGTGGGCTTGAAACTCACAGTCAATGATTTGTTCCAATCCAAATAACCCAACCTTCACCCACAGGCACTCAGGCAGTTATATCACATAAGCAAATAGCCTCATGGTAAGCATGCTATCATGGCAGTCACTCACACGAATGCAAGGATGCTAAAGCATAAAACTCACCGAGTACTCCAAGCCAAAACAAAAACTACTTTAGAAATCATGCATGATCCTAAGTATACAGAAATGCCCAATGCAACACATGCAAAAATGCAAACTATAGCAGGCTCGGCTATTCTAAACATGGCATGTGGAATGCAACAACTATCATGTACTCAACTTTTGAAATTGAAAATACAATGCAGTTAGTATGATGCGTCGAGCCCGGTGCATGCAAAACAGATGAATGATGCAAACATGCTGTCATACTGTATGCTAATTAAAACATGCCCTAATCTAACCATCATAAGCGGATAAATAAAAGGGAGAAAGACGTGGGGTTGGAAGACATACAACACACACACGCACACTTATTACAGTTATGCCCTCGCATAGAGGGTCCGAATAAATATACAGTCCCAAATAAAAGAATATTACAGTCCCGAATAAAAGAATAGTACAGTCCAAATATTACAGTCCAAATAATATACAAATTCCTAATTAATTAACAAATTAACTAAGAAAGCTGTAAAACTGGCATGCAAGCTAGGGACTGCCTTGCTTCTGATGAACGATGTATGTTTAGGCTGCGTTGCGCGGAAATCCATGACGATGCCCCAATTAGCCTCTGTTTAGCAGTTATTCTTGGAAAGCGTGCCGAGCTCCGAAAAGTTACTGATTCTTCGTTTTGCTGCAACAGAGAGCAGGAAAGGAGCATAGCAATGTATTTTCACAAATATATGCATGCCTCGATCCTCGTGCCACCAATCACGCATACCGAGGCATGATGGCCGAGGAGTCGAATTGCACAATTCAATATGGAATGAATGCACATGAAAACACAACAAAAACCTAACTCCATCATGGATAATCCGGAGTGTCGGTGACTAGGGAATTGAGATACATTCCGTCACTCGGAGTACGAAATGCGCCTCGTTTCCCGTGCCCAGGCTAACTCCTATCCCGAACACGATGTAATATGCATGACATGCATGAAATGCAACTAAGATACAATCCTAACATACACAATGTCATGGAATGGCATACATGCTATACGGGGTAATACATAACCGAGCATACACAATGCTATGGATGAAATGGCATACGAAATGCAATAATGGGCTTACACCAACATGAGAGAGCCTCAGCCACACTCACATAGGAGGCCATCAGATGAAAACAAAACAACTCGAAATGCGTGCACGCGTGCACGCAAATCGAGAACCGGCCCTCAGGCACCGAAATGCCACTCTAATGAGACATGGCAAAGACATGGAATATGATATGAAAATATGAAAAAATCAGTAGCATAATGAGGGGGAAAACAGCCCCGAAACAAGACGAAATGACACCCGATGCATGGAACGAAACCGAAATGCAACATTAGGCACATGAAATGGCTTACAGCTATACAAAACATGCATAATTGGTACATGGAATGAAAAGACAGAAACAAGGAAGCCCCAAAATAAGCACTTTTACAGTTCAAAGCATGGCCAAACAGCAAACAAAAATAGGGCAAAACTAGCATGCAAAAATGGCCCTAAACATGAGATTAAGAAGTAACTCACAGCTGCTGTCCCCAAACAGATTAGGGCCCTTCAACAAAGTTGAAGAGGAGCCCAAAAAATGATCTTTTTCAGTTCTGAAAATAGCCCCAAAACAAGCACAGGTATGGCTGCACTCTTATGCAAGAAATGGACCAAAAGATGGCCAAAGAAGGAAGTGGTAGATGTAAAGCCCAAACAGAAAAAGACTCTTCTACAACACTGAAGAGGGACCAAAAATAATGTATTTTACAGTTGATGGCCGGACCCAAAACAGTATGCATGCAAGCCAAAAATATTATGCAAGATATGGCCAAAAAGGAGGGATATAACACAAAGTATATAAATGATGCTTCAAACAGTGAAATACCCTCAATGAAACATGAATAAGAGGCCAAAATAAGACTATTTTCAGTTCTGAAAATCACCCAAAAATGGAAGCACAATAGGCTAATAAATCATGCAAAAATGGGGATTAAAAGAGAGATACAACACAAAGTATAGGAAGGGTGCCTCAAACAGTGAGGGACCCTCAATGAAACATGAAGAGAAGGCCTAAATAAGACCTTTTTTAGTTCTGAAAATCGTCCAAAAACAGGAGCACAATAGGCTAATAAATCATGCAAAAATGGGGACCAAAGATGGATATAATGACAAGTGGCACATGGAGGTACCAAACAGTGATGAGCCCTTCTTCAATGTTGAAGAGGGGTTCAAAATAAGCCTACTTACAGTTTACATCATGCTCCAAAACAGATCACATATAGGCTAAAAATATCATGCAAGAAAATGACATTCTAGAGGGATAATGAAGCAAGTGCAAGATGGGGGGCTCAAACAATGTTGAGCCCTTAAGAAAAAGTGAAAAAGAGCTCAAAAGAAGGCTACTTTCAGTTAGGGCCGGAGTTCAAAACAGCAAGCATGTATGGCTTACAAATGATACAAGAAATGGACCAAAAAAAGGGGAAATGAAACTCACCCTTGAAGACAAGTCTTTAGCAACTCTTGGCTTGAGTTTGTAGCACCCTTAGGCCTTGGAGAACACCTTCAAACTTCTGGAATGGAGGATGGAAGGGTGGGGGTTGGTGGTGTAGAAGAAATGGTGGTAGAACTTAGGAAGTTTTTTGCTTGAAAGAGATAGATGGAGGGAGATTTTTGTATGCAAGCTTGAAGGTAATTTTTTTTAACCCCTCAGACCAATGCTGCCTCCTGGTTATATGGACCAAAGAGAGGGAGAAAAGGTGGGGGAAAAGGAGGCAAGTTTTCCCCCAAAAAATATCCCCCGGATACAGATGTTTTTGGGGGAAAACAGCTATACAGCTGTAAAGTGCACAGTGTAAGGATTATGGCCGGCCACTTTTTGGAGTTGCAGGTGGTCGGCCGGCTACCTCCCATGGTTGGCCGGCCTAGGGTCAAAAGGGTCAACAAGATTTTCTGGCCGCCCACCACAAATTGGTGTCCTCCCATGTGTTCTTAACACAACCCTGTGGTTCAAATCTGGAAACAGTGAAACAGGAGAGAAAACAAGCCATTTTTTGGGGGGGGGTCAAAAGGGTCAGGTGGAATTACTGGCCGGCCACCAACTTTTGGTGTCCTCCCATGTGTGTACAACACAAATATGTGGTTAAAAGTTCAAGAAAATGGCTCAAGGTTGTTCAACATTGGCTCGGAAGTAAGAAAAAACGGGCGTCGGAGGGCGCCGGCGGAATATAACTGGTTGCTGCAACAATTGCTAGCCTCCCACCCTTCTATGGCCTTCCTGGTGATGAAACAGAGGTACCTGCCAAAAATGAACAAAAACCGATGCAAAACGAATGTTCGGGGGCCAAAACGCGCAGTTTGGGGTCCCGAAAATGGGCTGTTAAGCACCGAAAGTGGTATTCGACCATGAAGTGGGTCTCTCAGACCTCAGTGTCCCTCAAAAGGGAGCAAATAAGAAGTATGCCAAAAACCGGGGCAAACGGAGATGGTTAGGCGGTCCCGAACCGAGGCACACGGCCAACGATCCTGAAAAACCGGAAACCGGGCTCCGAAATGGGCAAAATGGCCTATGGCCACAAAACGTAGCCCACGGCCACTGAGAGACGGTCTACGGGACCTCCCCCTCCCCTCAGGAAAAGAAACAGAGAAAATCGAGTCTGGTTCGCAAACCGAGGCAAGGCATAGAAGAGGGTTCGGAAGTCCGGAGGTAGGGCTCACGGCCGCGACTTTGAAACTTCTGAACGAGCACGATATGCAACGTCACCGAGCGCTCGATTGGTGATGTCTGAGTCTTAAGGTCGGTCAAAAATGGGGTGTCTATAGTTGCCCCTCTTTGATAGAACTCGGAAGTCACAAGTGACGGGAGTGAATGTCAAAGCCCAGAGACGACCCATTTTTGACAAGACCGAAGACTTAGACAAACGTACAAGATAAACAGAGATGTGCCCGCAGGCATGCCTGCAGGCGTGGGGGCAAAATGAAAAGCGATATGCACAGAGCCGGAAGTAACTCAATGATCATGCAAATGCAGCAAGCTGTAATGAAGCAAGTATTCGCAAATAGATGCAACGGTTTTAAGCAAGAATGCAAAGCAACAACTACATTTCATGCAGTTAAGGATGCGGAGAATTATTCAACCCTCGCCACGTCTCACACGGAGAAGATACGATACCTGCGCGATTCGTCTGGTCGCACCAGCCTCAAATGAACCGTACATACAATATCGTGCCTGCAAAAGAGAGAAATTCAACAAGCACAATATACTACCAACATATATTCAATGTGATTCCGAAAGTTTGACACACACAATGCCGGTGAGTGAATGCATCGCGATGCGAGAAAGGAACGTGCGTGACAACGCAAGCTCAAGCACAGAGGTATGGCAATATCAAGAAATGTGCATAACATTGCAAGTATGCTCATAAGAATGCAAGTTATGCGCATGATAGTGCAAAACGAACATAAATCAAGGTGCCCGTTTGTTACGGAATAACGAGCAAGGAAACGCGTGTTTCGGCGAAGGCGACTCGATCACGGCCTCCGATCCACTTCCTAAAAAGGCTACAACATATTTAAAAAGAATACACTTTGATTTCGATGAATAATGATAAGACACATGTCAGAACTTGAAGCTGAAGTCCCGGCGGATCATTTTCGCAACAGAAAGTGCACTTTCCTTGAACTTTTTCAGGTCCCGGGAACTCCAATCTTCCTCAAAATTTGCAGAGAGCTAGGTGAGCATGTGGGGGACATGGCCGGCTAGTTTTCTGGAGAGGGGGAGGTGGCCGGCCAGTTTTCCAAAAAGAGAATGGATGGCCGGCCGGAAAAGGTGGCCGGCCGGCTACCTGTCCAAATCCGAGGGCACTTTGGTCTTTTCACCTCCTTTTCTTCGTGCTCTCTCACCCAAACACTTTGAGCCTATAAATGCAGCCACGAGATCTTCTTCTCTTGCTTCCTACACCATTTTCTCCTCCAGATCCGAGCTCCATACGCGTTTTGCAACGCCCCACGCAAGTTGTTTTCGCGAAAATATTCAGTTTCAAGCACTTTGAACTAATTAAATTTTGGTTTCGGGGCTTCTTTTCTCATTTTCGCCACTTGAGGTGAGTTTGTCTCAATATTTGGAAGATTTTCTCGGGAGTTGACTTTTGTTGACTTTTTCAATTCCCGAGAGTTGACTTTTGTTGACTTTTCCAATTTTGGCTCATTTTCGCTCATTTTTGCTCCTTTTGCAGATTTTCTGAAAATGGCGGGTAATTCTCCTCATGGAGGAGGCTCTCCGGGTGCCGGGGATGATTTTGATGTTATGACCTTGCCCCCGAGGGTCCGCCCTTTTATTCCCGGGAGGTATGCTCCGCCAGCACATGTGCTTCCCCGTGCCGTTTTTCGTCATTTCACTGATTTTGATGAGCGAGCACCTGGGGATCTACTTTTGCGGGAGCCAGAGCATCACCTCTCCTATGAGGCACGAGAGGTATTTACTTCATTTTCTGCATTTTTCGTACATTTCGTGCCTTTGCCATGCTTGAACACATAGTTTAGCTTATGACATAGTATTTTGCTTGCATCCTGAACATATAGCTTAAACACTTGAATTTCTGAACACTCGACTCATTAACTGATTGCGAACGCACGGCACACATTAGTTAAGAAGTGGACCCACGACTCAAACACTGATTTGTCGAACACACAGCCCGAATTTGAAGGTGAGCACACAGCACACACTGATTTTCTGAGCACACAGCCCAATTTGAAGGTGAACGCAGCCCACACTGATTGAGATTAGAACACGCAGCCCAAACTCTAATTTTCTGAACACACAGCCCAGATTGATTGTGAACACGCAGCCCACATCGATTGAAAGTTGAACACGTAGCCCAAACTCTAATTTTCTGAACACACAGCCCAAATTTTAGGTGAACACGCAGCCCACATTGATTGAAAGTTGAACACGCAGCCCAAACTTTAATTTTCTGAAATCTGAACACGCAGCCCAAATTTTAGGTGAACACGCAGCCCACATTGATTGAAAGTTGAACACGCAGCCCAAACTTTAATTTTCTGAAATCTGAACACGCAGCCCAAATTTTAGGTGAACACGTAGCCCACATTGATTGAAATTTGAACACGCAGCCCAAACTTTAATTTTCTGAAATCTGAACACGCAGCCCAAATTTTAGGTGAACACGCAGCCCAAATTTGATTGAAAGTTGAACACGCAGCCCAAACTTTAATTTTCTGAAATCTGAACACGCAGCCCAAATTTTAGGTGAACACGCAGCCCACATTGATTGAAAGTTGAACTCGCAGCCCAAACTTTAATTTTCTAAAATCTGAACACGCAGCCTAAATTTTAGGTGAACACGCAGCCCACATTGATTGAAAGTTGAACACGCAGCCCAAACTTTAATTTTCTGAAATCTGAACACCCAGCCCAAATTTTAGGTGAACACGCAGCCCACATTGATTGAAAGTTGAACACGCAGCCCAAACTTTAATTTTCTGAAATCTGAACACGCAGCCCAAATTTTAGGTGAACACGCAGCACACATTGATTGAAAGTTGAACACGCAGCCCAAACTTTAATTTTCTGAAATCTGAACACGCAGCCCAAATTTTAGGTGAACACGCAGCCCACATTGATTGAAAGTTGAACACGCAGCCCAAACTTTAATTTTCTGAAATCTGAACACGCAGCCCAAATTTTAGGTGAACATGCAGCCCATATTTGATTGAAAGTTGAACACGCAGCCCAAACTTTAATTTTCTGAAATCTGAACACGCAGCCCAAACTTTAATTTTCTGAATTCTGAACACGCAGCCCAAATTTTAGGTGAACACGCAGCCCACATTTGATTGAAAGTTGAACACGCAGCCCAAACTTTGAATTTTCTGAAATCTGAACACGAAGCCCAAATTTTAGGTGAACACGCAGCCCACATTTTTCTCTTCTGAACACGTAGCTCATTAATTTCATTGGCACACAGCTCATTCATTTCAAAGGCACACAGCTCATTCATTTCATTGGCACACAGCTCATTCATTTTGTTACTGATACACGTATTCATTCTGAATGCAGGTTGGTTCTCGCGGTGTACGGGGATATGGCTCCACCGCTGCGAGGGATTGGTATGTTGAGCTCCCGGAGGCTGTCCGGGATTTAGTAGATTTGGCAGGGTTAGGGGCCTTCTGCATTGGATTATCACGTTGTCTTGCCAGGAGGACACTGATGGCGGCATTGGTGGAGAGATGGTGGGACACCACCAACTCCTTTCATTTCTCTGCCACTGGGGACATGACTATGACCCCTCTGGATTTTGCTGTGTTGACCGGCCTGGACATAGGAGGTTGGTCCATTCCCTATGACGAGGACATGGGCGAGTGGGAGGCCGCTTGGATATATCTACTGGGGGCCCGCCCGCCTGTTGACAGAGCCTCCGGGAGAGTTCGATACACTTGGTTCTCTTCCCATTTCCGGCGGGCGGAAATGGAGCCCGAGACTCCTGAGGAGACAGAGCAGTATGCCCGTGGTTTCCTTATGTTCCTCTTCGGGACTACTCTGTTTGCCGATAGAGGGAACACGGTTGGGCTATATCTATTGAGCGCTCTGGTTGACCTATCACAGGTCAGTCGATACGACTGGGGTGGCGCCGGCCTGGCTACCCTTTACTGCTACATGAGCGCGACCTCCCGCGGGTAGGGAGACTTACTCGGCGGTTATTGGAGAGCCTGGGAGGTACTTTCTGTCCTCTTGATTTACATTTCTGCTCCTCATTGCTTGTACATTGCACACACGGCGCACTTTGCAGTCTGTATTTTGCCCTCAGCATTTTGTACTTACATTCTGCACTGCTTTTCTCAGTTATGGGTCTACGTGTATTTTCCGACGTTTGCCCCAGAGTTGGAGGTGGCAGGGCCCCTCATGACTCCATATTCACTAGTGTTTGAGGGCCCGCACCGGCCGAGACCCCGAGAGACTCTCCTTTATCTACGGCAGTATTTTGACACCGTGCGACCGTCGGAGGTATTTCAAAACTCTTGGTCCCTTCCATTTTCATCTTTGATTTGCCCCGCATATTCCTGATTTCTGATTGCCTTATGCATTTGTTATCCGCAGATCACATGGCAGCCCTGGGCGCCTTTGGGTGGTGGTCTCCAATTTCAGTACGACGGAGGATCGGGCACCTCCCAGTACAGGGTCCTGCTCGAAGGACCGGTTGGTAGGGCATGGTTTCTGGGGGAACGCTTTCTGCGTCAAGTATGGGGGTACGATTATCAGGATCCTCCCGCAGCACCCCCAGTCAGTATGCGGACTGTTGATAGGCTCTCTTCCCAGGAGGTAGTCGGTGCTATGCTGGGTAGTGATGCTTTGCTACATCTCGAGGAGGGGGACTACGCCACTTACCGTCATACATATTTGATGCCTCCATTGACGGGAGTTCGCACCCCGATGACGAGGTTTGCTGGTACGCCATCCTCGAGCCAGGCCCGGGCTCGGGCTGCAGATGCCCCTTCCACTAGTAGGGTTGGTACATCGAGAGATGGGGGTAGATCGGTTCCTCCGATTCCTCCAACTTATCCTCATCCTGGATGGCCGGATATGCCGACTGAGCTGATGGGGTGGCAGTATGGGACCACCTCTCCGACTCCGATCCCGTTAGAGCCTCTGATGCCCCGTGATCGATACGCCATTGATCCCGACTCACCACTGGTATGTTCTACTGCTTTTTCATCTATCATTCAAACATTTAGACATTCCTTTATTCACTGATGATTATGGGCTCATATTTGCAGCCACCCCGAGAGTACGTGGAGGAGGTAGTCGGATTGGTGGCCTCGCTTGAGGGGATGGTCCTGCGGAGGGAGGCACAGTTGTCCATCATGGGCATCCAGGTACCCTTCAGTTTTCTGGCATTTATCATACTTCTGATGACATGCTGATTTCTTCTGCATTGATAGGCTACTTGCGTAGAGCACATCTGACACACACCCCACTTGTACACTGTATTTACATGCACTCATTTCATGTAGTTTTTGCTTGTATCTGCATCTGATGTACATGTTTGGACTGATGTATTTGAATTGAACTCTTTATTTTCAGATGCCTCCGGTGTATGTTCAGCCGCCGGCCAGGCCACCTGGGCCTTCTCGGGGAGCTGGGCCATCCAAGCCTTTCCGAGGAGCTGGGCCATCTAGGCCTTTTCAGGGAGCTCGAGGAGGGTCCGCCCGCAGACGTAGGGCTCATGTTATAGAGGCAGAACCTGATGAGGAGGAGGAGGAGGAGGTCACAGACTGCCAGTCAGAGACATCTGCTGAGGAGGGGGACTCTGGTCTGGGCTCCGGGAGTGGAGACGAGGTTGAGGGGGATCCTGAGGATGACAGCTCCGACTCGGATGATGATGGCGATGGCAATAGTGGCGGAGAGTCCATTCCGCAGAAGAGGACGAAGAGGGCCTCTTATTACTGCTCTTGAGAGCACAGATGCGGCTGTCCCCTGTTTTATTTATCTTTTTGCTAGTAGTTGTAGCACATTTGTACATTATCAGGCAGTTTATTTTCTGTAAAACTTTTGCCTTAGTCTGTAAAATGTTGTAACAAACGAGACATGATGGGACGAAACGGCTTTTGAAAAAAGTATTGTATTTTAAACACTTAGCATCATATCGCATCATTTTGCACCAAAATGAGATTGAATGGAATCGTGTATTGTGCACTTTGTCCAGTCAGGTAGTGAACCGACGTAACAACCTAACTCTCCAAGATATAACAAAATCTTAGCAAGTTTACAACTCTATAAGCAAAATACAATAGCGTTGATAATGCAAATAAACAAGAAATAAAGATTGCTTAAACAGAGAGCAATGACTCAAAACACGAAACACGACAGCTCGACAAACAACTCGATAAGCAAAACGACAACTCGATAATCAAAACTCAACAACACAAAGTGTATTCCGGACGATCTGGGCAACGGAATGCATCCGAAACAGAGGGAAATGAAGGCCTTTGACTCTCCTGTTGCATGGAAATGCTCGAAACTTTCCCTCGGAGGGTAAAACAGGGCTAAGGAGATGCACTGGAGCATGACCGGCCATCTTTGGGAGCCGGCCGGCCAGTTTTATGGAGAGGGAGAGGTGGCCGGCTGATTTTCAAAAAGCAAATGGCCGGCCAGCCAGTAAAGGTGGCCGGCCGGCCACTTATTCCTGCAGCCACCCAGTTTCGGACATGTGTCATCCTGAATAGTGTTTCTCCCCCTTTAAAAGCCCCAGCTCCATGGTTCATTCAAATCACCTCAGTTTTGCATCAGGAATGGAAGCGTTTCTTGTTGAAAACCTCACGGCTTGGATCGCTTCTCTAGATGGCTCCGAAAAGCTGAACTTCCGGGGTTTCGGCTTGAATGCACTGTTCACGCTGAGTCGCACTCCGTTGCACCTTCTTTTCCTCCATGCCGCGGCGAGGTTTTGGAATCCGGTGACGCATGTCTTCAGCTTTGGCGGGCAAGAGGTATGTCCGACTCTTGAAGATTTTCAAGTTTTGATGAAATCTGAAAGCCAAGAAGAGATCTTGCCCCAGTGTCGCTTCGATCACGCCCAGGCCTTGGGACGGATGTGCGGACTCACCGCGCATGATGCTCGATCTCCGACCTGTAATGGGGAATTAGATATCCTTGGTTTGATCCATCGCTTTTCTGACGCCGGTGACCGCAGCAACCATTATTGGCAAGGTTTCCGGCAACACGCCCTTTGCTTGTGCTTGTTGTCTCACTTTCTGCTTTTCTCGGGTTTCGGCGGAGCTAGCATTCGCCTGGTCGAAGTTACCCAAGGCTTGAGGGAAGGGAAGAGTTGCATCGCCATGACCCTGGCTGAGACTCTGATGGGCTTGGATACTTTTCATTGCCGGGAGACGACTAGATTTGCCGGGAGTCCACTGCTGCTGCAGGTAATGTTTCCCTCCCAATCTTACATATGTATTTGCTCACATCACTCGGCCCTCAGGCTCGATTTTTCTCATAAAACCCTTGTCTCACTTTTTTCTCATCGTACATCTCTCTGTTCTTTACTCTCTCATTTTTTCATCCCTCCCCAGGTATGGTTAATGGACAAATTACAGGTCGTGGACTCTTGCCCGGCCTACTCAGCTAGAGGCTATTTCTTTCGACAGCACCTAGTTAATGCCCTTGATGAAAGGTAGTGGTTTGACTGGATGTGCAATTTGTCTGCAGATCGCATTGCTTGGCGTTGTCCTTGGCTCAATCTCCCGGCAATGAGCTATAGCATGTCCCGGCTGATCGGGATCCAGTTGGTTGGTCTCACCCATTGTGTATTCTACTTCCCGTTTCGGTTCCTGCGCCAGTTCGGTCATGATCAGATTTGCCCACCAGAGGGGTTTGAGTACCCGGCTGCTTTCCCAGTCCGAGGTGCACAGCTTGCGCGATATGCCACAGCATGGAGGACTAGAGAACTCTTGGCTCCTGCTCCATCTTTCAGTTGCACTTTGTCTGACGAGTGCTTGGATTGGCTTAACGAGGAGGCACAGGTTGGGCCTAGCTTGGCGTCAGAGGCTTGGACCAGCTCTGGGTGGGGGCGCAGGGATACTTGACTCTACTATGCCCCAGATTTATTGCTTTATTAGTACTTTCAAGTTTTCTTCATGAATGTAATAAAAAAACAGCTTCGATTGTAAGCAAGAGCAGGAGAACTCTGTTTTTGAAATCAATGAAATTGAAGGTTGTGGTACTGAAAATTTTCCGCTTTGGTCCAAAAATGGTCTAAGTTGTAAAAAGGTTAATTTGAACAAAATCAACTTTTACTAAAACTTTTCAAAACCATTTTCGATATGGATCAAAACTGGACATGCCTAAAATTTGTCACTGAGATGCGCAACCCCAGATCCCTGCAACTGGAAAGTTGTCCCTAGTTTGAAGAGTTCTGCGGCACTGCATGGCAATGGAGAGTTGCCCCTAGTCTGAATGATGCTGCACCGTCGTGGCAACGGAAAGTTACCCCTAGTCTGAATAGCACTGTACCGGAGATCGCGATAAATGCTGATGGATAAAGATGACTGAGATGGTCAAAATGGACAAAGTTGATCGGGGAAAGGTTTATGGCTGAACTTCAAGGTGAAGCTGCCTACGTATCCCGAAGATGGGAATCAAGCCTTACGTAGTTCAGGCTTAGGTTCACTCGGGTATTTTCACTCTCCTTTTACGCTCTAACTTTTGCCAAGGCCGCCCTTTGCGGGTTTTCAACCTTGCGAGCTCAGTTTTTATATTTTCAATTTTTTTGTGCTCTGACTTTTGCCTAGGTCGCCCTTTCGGGTTTTCGGCCTAGCGAGCCTCTCAAGGGTAATATTTCTTCAACTTGTCCATATTGATCGGTTGTGAGAACTCCAAGCCATCTAGATCCATCAGAACCACAGCTCCACCTGACCAGATAGCTTTGATGATGTAGGGACTAGTCCAATTGGGTTTGAACTTGCCCCTTGGGTCGTGGATGGGAGCTCGGTTGTCCTTGAGCACCAGATCCCCTTCCTTTAGATTCCTGGACTTAACTTTCTTGTTGAAAGCCCGGGCAATTCTGCGCTGATAGCCTTGAACATGGTACAGTGCTTTCAGTCTTCTTTCATCAAAGAGCATGAGTTCCTCAAATCTGCTCTGCTGCCAATCTGCTTCGGCTATTTGACACTCAGCCAATACTCGTAATGACGGAACCTCAATCTCAATAGGTAGAACGGCCTCCATCCCATAAACCAATGAATACGGAGTCGCTCCGGTAGAAGTTCTGATTGAAGTCCTGTAGCCCCACAAAGCAAATGGCAACTTATCTGGCCAATCCCGATAGGTTTCCACCATCTTTTGCAGTATGTGTTTGATATTCTTGTTGGCGGCCTTGACCGCTCCGTTGGTTTGCGGCCGGTATGTAGATGACTTATGAAATGCCACGTTGTATTTTTCCAACAAGTCTATCACTTCCTTCTTGAAGTGGGAACCATTATCTGAGATGACCTCGTTTGGGACCCCGTAGCGACAGATGATGTTGTTTCTGATAAACTTTGCGACGTGTGACGCCTTCAACACCGCATATGATTGGGCCTCGACCCACTTCGTGAAATAATCTATCGCAACCAGGATGAACTCATGCCCATTTGACCCCTTCGGGGTGACAGCTCCGATCACATCGATTCCCCAAACTGAAAATGGCCATGGCGAAGTCATGTTGTACAGCTTCGACGGCGGGATGTTCATGCGGTTTGCATGAATCTGACACTTGTGGCATCGCCGAACAAAACTAATACAATCCTCCTCCATGGTGGACCAATAGTAACCCTGTCTGAGGATCTTCCGTGCCAACATTACCCCATTCATGTGTGCACCGCATTCTCCTCCATGGATGGCCTCCATCAGGCGCTTCGATTCCTCGGCTTCTACACACAACTTGTGCATTCCCAGATGGCCTCTCTTATATAGCTTATCCCCACAGATGATGAACTGAACGGCCATTCTTCTGATTGCCCTTTTATCCTTGGCATTTACCCCTGGCGAGTATACTTCATTTTCCAAGAAATTCCAAATATCGTAATACCAGGGGTTTTCGTCCTGAACCTCATCTATAGTGGCGATCGACTCATAGGCTGGCGCAAATTTCTGGTCAATGACGACTGGACGTATCCGGATTCCAAACGGGATGTCTATCATGGAAGATAGAGTTGCTAAAAAATCTGCGAACCTGTTGTTCTCTCTTAGAAGATGGGCAAAGTTTAGCTTTTCAAACCGAGGGATTAGCAAATCCAAGGTCTGGTGGTACATTATCATCTTTTCTTCCTTGACTTTCCAGTCTCCGTTTGCTTGAGACACAACAAGGTTCGAATCCCCGATGACGTCCAAACGTCTTGCCCCTAGTTCCAGGGCTGCTTCTAGACCGGCAATACATGCCTCATATTCAGCTTCGTTGTTCGAGACTTTGAACCGGAGTTTGAAGGCTAGAGGGATACGGGAATTGTCGGGTGCTATCAGCAACACCCCTATCCCATACCCATATTGATTTGACGCTCCGTCAAAGTACATCGTCTAATATTCGTCGTCGATGTGCAAAATGGCTTCATCTGGGAATGAGTACTCGACTGCTTCACCTCCTTCTACTAGATGGTCGGCCAAGAACTCTGCCACTGCTCTTCCTTTAACTAACTTGCGTGTCACATATTTCAGATCGAATTCGGAAAGCAACAGCAGCCAACGAGCTAGCCTACCCGTAAGTGCCGGTTTCTCGAAAAGGTATTTGATGGGATCCAGTCGTGAAACCAACATTACGGAGTGAGCTAACAGGTAGTGCC
Source organism: Camellia sinensis (assembly GCF_055761805.1). NCBI lineage: Eukaryota > Viridiplantae > Streptophyta > Magnoliopsida > Ericales > Theaceae > Camellia > Camellia sinensis. The sequence goes on from NC_138962.1 coordinate 109,909,491, forward strand.
GCAGCTTCCTGGTAGCCCATACCAAAGCTAAGCAAGCCTTCTCAAGCGGAGTGTAGCGGGTCTCATAATCTAACATCTTCTTGCTTAGATAGCAGATGGCCCTTTCCACCTTATCTTCTGATTCTTGTGCGAGCATGCAGCCCATTGTGGTCTCAGTCACTGAGAGGTACAATATCAATGGTTTCCCCGGCTCTGGCGGCGACAACACGGGCGGATTCTGCAAGTATTGTTTAATCTGTTCAAAAGCAGCTTGGCATCGGTCGTCCCATTGGAACTTCTTTCCTTTCTTCAGGAGACCAAAAAGTGGTTCACAAGTCAAGTTTAATTTTGAGATAAACCGTCTTATGAATTGCACTTTACCTAGAAAGCCTCGCACCTCCTTTTCAGTCCTTGGTGGTGGCATTTCTAGGATGGCCTTAATCTTTGAAGGGTCGACCTCGATGCCCCTTTGCGTAATCAGAAACCCCAGCATTTTCCCCGCTGTGACACCGAAAGTACATTTCTGAGGGTTTAGCCGCAACCGAAATTCTCTGATCCTTTGAAAAAACTTTTGCAAGGCGGTGTAGTGGCCCTCTCTTTCCTTGGACTTGACAATCATGTCGTCCACGTACACCTCAACCTCTTTGTGGATCATATCGCGCAGTATTGTGGCCGCGGCCCGTTGATAAGTAGCTCCGGCGTTCTTCAACCCAAACGGCATTACCCTATAGCAGTATGTCCCCTACGGGGTGGTGAATGCAGTCTTTTCTCTGTCTTCTGGTGCCATCACTATCTGATTGTACCCTAAGAAGCCATCCATGAATGAAAGTATAGCATGCCCTGCCGTAAAATCCACCAACTCATCGATATGCGGTAAGGGAAAGTCGTCCTTCGGACTAGCTCTGTTCAAATCCCTGAAATCCACGCATACTCGGATCCTGCCATCCTTCTTCGGCACTGGAACGATGTTGGCCAACCAAGTCGGGTATTCGGATACCTGCTGGAAGCCTGCGTCGATCTGCTTGGTGACCTCTTCCTTAATCTTGAGAGCCCAGTCAGGGCGGATCCTTCTGAGTTTTTGCTTGACAGGTCGGGCTTCGGGGTCAAGGGGGATCCGGTGCTGTACAATCTCAGGATCAATCCCAGGCATGTCTTCGTAGGACCACGCGAAAACATCTTTGAAATCTTTTAGTAAAGCGACTATGCGCTCGCGTTCCTCCGAAGACAGCGTGGACCCGATCTGGACCAGCCGCGGGTCCTTCTCAGTACCAATGTTCACGGTAATGATTTCATCAGTTAAGGGTTTGACAAACCTCTCCTGCTCCTGCTCAATTAAGCGTTGCAAAACCGGAGGAATTTCTTCCTCGTCGTTTTTATCAAAGTTTTGAAAGTCTGAATTTAAGCAATAAATTAAGGGCACAGAGAAGTACTCAGAAACCACAGTCAATTGATTCTCATTAAGCTCATCCAAATCGTCCGAAATCTCGGTTACATTAGACTCAAATGAAAAAGAGAAAGACGACCTGGACATAACTGTGGTATCCAGGTTATCACCCCCAGGATTACCAGACTCAGACTCAGTCGAGCTGGAACCTGATTCTGACTCACAGGACTCGGTGGAATCAGATTCCGGCTCACTACCTGACTCGGTGCTGCTGGACAAGAATCCCTCTTCGTACTGCCAAGTAAGAGAGGGTGCAATAGATGCATCCAAAATAGTCGCTGGAAGGCTCGCAGCCGTTTCGTCCCCAATCATGGAAACCGAGGAGTTATCCCCCAAGCACATTTGGTCGATCGAAGGATCTGAGAGTAGACTTGCCAGCGCTACCCCCATCTCAAGTTCAACATCCTCAAACTGCACTTTCTTGCTCTGTTCAACCTCAGCTGATGGGTCTGTCTGCTCTTCGGCAACGTCATCCCCGGATAATTGCAAGTCGAAGAAAATCTCGAAACCAGGCACGCGCTTCCTCTCCGCGTTCAGCCATGGTTCTGGGAAGCCGCGAAATAGAAAATCTTCCCTCTCCCGGACGAAGCGTCCGTTCAGGGTACCCCAGATGGGCCTATGAATTAATTCAAAAGGCTTCCCAGCCTGCTTTGCTCTGGCTCTTCCAGCCATTTCTTTTCCTTTCCTCACCCAGTCCTCTTTGGTGGGCAGATAACCCAGTCCAAAGGTGTGAGGGTTGTGTGGCACTTCGGCCAACGCTGAGACGCCCTTCCGGCCGCTCCTTCCCAATCCCATTCCGGGGATGTGTTGCAGCTTGTTCATGAGGTAGACGGATTGAGCACTGACGTACATCCCCTCATTCACAGTCATAATATTTTGCACCACTCGAGCCTCAACCAAAGTGAACCCGGATAAGAACACATCCTCAGTGCTATGCTCGATTTCTAATACTGGTTTGGACACTTCCGGTGGTGGATGGATTGATGAATTTCCAAAAACAATTGCTACCCCCTTCCCGTGAGGGTACTTCAGCATCTGATGCAGAGTGAAAGAGACTGCCTTGACCTGGTGCAACCACGGTCGCCCCAAGAGTAGGTTAAAGGTTGTGGGAACGTCCAAGATATGGAATTCGATGTTGTGCTGTCCCGGACCAACCTGAGTCTGGATCTTAACAGTCCCTATCACTTCCCTGCTAGTGTTGTCGTAGGCTCTGATTACCTGCGTAGTTGGCACAAAGTCCGCGGGTTTCAACCCGATTGCATATGCTGTTCTGGCTGGGCAGACATTAATGGCAGACCCGGTATCAACAAGTACCACCGGTATCCACTTGTCTCTACATTCCACGGAAATGTAGAGGGGTTTGTTGTGATTTATGTCCTCAGGCGGTAGTTCCTTGTCTGAAAAGGTCAATGCCGGGGAACCTCCTCCCGGGAAGACCAGCCCAACCAGCTGCTCTGGTGTAGTATCGATGGAGAGTTTGGACTTGTCCATAGCAGTTAAAACAGCTTGTCTGTGTACCCGCGAAGCCATAAGCAGTCCCCAGATGGAGATGTCTGCTTGTATCTTCTTTAGCTGTCTCAGCACAGCTTCCTCTTCAATCTGCTTCTCTTTCTGCTTCTCCGCTTCTCTATCCTTCCCGGATGCCTCGGGTTGGTCTAGGTGTGGGGACTTGAAGTACCGCCCACTTCTCGTCACGTGATCCACCTCATCAAGATACCAAAGTGTCATCCGGTTGGCCACTTCCCCAGTCTTCGTCTGTGTGGGCAAGACATAAGTCGTCGTCTTCCCCCCACATCCCGCTGGCAGCCAACAGACACCTGTCTGGCTCCGGTCCAATCGCACTCGCAGTGCTCTCCGTCCATATGCTCGCAGCATTCTCTATCTTCGTGCACACGGCACTCTCAGTCCCCTCATGGCCCTTAGCTTTCCTAATTCTCTCGGCATCCTCAAACCTTTCTCGTTCCAGCTGCATCAGTACAGCCGATTGTTCAACAATTCCCGTATCCATAATGCCCAAGTCTCGAGCGAAATTCTTAGCACCGGCGCTCTCCGGCGATATAACTTGACGTTCGGCCTTTCCGGCCACAGCTGATACTCTCGCCCCTGCCGGGCCCTGTTCTGGTTGGGTTTCCCCTACTACATCTGGTTGATCATTGAGCCACCCAGTGGTCTCCGCCAATTCCTCATAATCAAACCAGTTGATTGCCGCATCTCCTGGTTCCTGGTCATCGAAAAATTGCAGATTGGCGAAGTCCTCCTTTATAGCTGTCAGATCATCTGCCCCTTGCCTAAATCCATCTCCCTGGATTACACACTGCTCTCCCATCTCTGGCAGTTCTATACCCAGCCCAATCTGGCTTGTCGATAAGATGTACTCGCTCGGGTTGTAGGCTCCCCCAGCAAAATTCTGTTCAATCCCAGATTCAATAATGCCATTCTCTCCTGAAGTCTGCCCTGCCCCATCTTCGATGGTCACCACCGTTGGCTCCGGTTGGGTTGTGGAGATGTCCACCATGCACAAGAAGTCAGTGCAGTCGGGAAGGAACACCTCCGGCTTGGGTAGGTGGGATGGGGTGATATAGATACTAGGATCGTAGGATGCGACCCCAGTTTGGATAAAGTTGATTCTATTGGGAGGGGGAGCTTGGTTATGCGGTGGGAGAGGATTGGTTGTGACATTGGGTTTGTCGGGAGGCGTGATCACCTGCTTGTCAATAAGATCCTGGATCTCGTGACGCAATCTGTAACAACGGTCGGTGTCGTGACCGTGTTGTTGGTGATACGCGCAGTATTTTGCTGGGTCATGAGAGGGAGGGAGTGGATTCGGTAGTGGCTTCGGCTCTAGGGGTTTCAAATGCTTTTTCCTGATCAATACCCCTAGAGCTTTGGACAGGGGCATGTATAAGGGCGTGAAGGTTCTTTGGCCTCGAGGTTGGAATCTGGTGGTTTGTGTGTTGCTTCCAGACGCGCCAGAGAAAGGTGTGGCCGCCATGGGCCTTGGAGGGGTAGGGGGAATGGTGGTGACCATGCTCACCTCTGAAGCTCTTGCAGTTGCAGCGCCACTCGGGCCTGCATTGTTGTTACGGTTGAATGTTCTCCGGGGCTGCTCCCGGTCTTGGTCAATCAAACCTTGTTTCATCGCATCCTCAATTTGCACCCCCATCTCGTGTAAATCTGAGAAGGTGGGAAAGGGGATTACAATCATTCTCTGCATCAGCTTTGGTTGGAGATTGCGCACAATCATCCGGATTTGATCTTTATCGGTGGGCCTCAAGGTCATCATCGACGCCTTTGCCCTCCACCGGGTTACAAAATCAGAAAAGGTTTCCTTGGGCTCCTGCCTTGTCGTCTCGAGATCACGAGTTGTGACCTCGATCTGAGTGTTGTATGAGTATTGCGCGACAAAGGCCTCAGCCATTTCATCCCAGTTCCTCTTTACTTCATCTTCTAACTCTGCGTACCAAGTGGCGGCCACAACCGACAGAGTCCGGCCAAATAGTGAGAGCTTCTGTGGTCTAGTTAGGCCCATTGGCCGCAGGATGTCTGAGAATAGCCGAAGATGGACCATGGGGTCGCCGGACCCGTCAAAGCGGTCAATTTGCGGCATCTTGAACCTATCAGGCAATGTCACGGCCACATCGGTATTTCCATCCTCGATGTCCGGAATAGCCTTCACCCCTTGCGATTTCTTGAAGAGCTTCTCAAGCTTGCTCAATTTCAGAGCTGTATGATCAACGTCGAACTCAAAGGGAGAGTCCGGGTGATTGGGTGTATGGGTCTTGGACAGTTGTGGCGGAAGCGGGGGCGGAGCTGGCCCCGTTGGGAGGTTCGTGTCCTCTTTCAGGTTCTGGATATTCGGCATGGTATTCTAGGTGTTTGGCAGAGCGTTCTGAACAGTAGGTGTCTGCTCGGGTAATGGAGCCCCTGCCGGAGGAGGAATTTGATGTGAAGCAGATGCCGCATTCTGCTGTTGCAGTCTGGTAATTAGCTCAGCCTGCTGGGCCATGATCTCGGCCTGTTGCTTGGCGAACTCATCTCGGCGAATGGTATCCTTCTGCATGGCCCGCATGGTCTCTTGCATTTGGCGTATCATCTCATCAACTCCTGTTGGTGTCGCCATACTGTTTTGAACTACTGGCAGATCTATCTCTATGGAAACAATGGGTATCTCAATCCGACTGTCCGCTGATGGGGGAAACCACTGTTCTGGTGATCTCTGTTCAGATACACTGCGCTTTCTCTGCCTTCTTCTGACGACGGGGGGTAGAGAATGAAACACTGGCTGTCCGTCAATTAGATCCTCAGATCGATTGAGTCGGCGACCTCGTGTCCAAAGTGCTTGGGGGGTATCTGCTGGGTTTGAAGCAATTGTGCTAGAACTGCCCTGGTAAAAAGATAAATAAAGCAATAAGGAAATGAATAAACAGATAAACGGATAGCATAACAGCTTAAAATAAATGCATGACACACAGCCGGGCATAACAACACACAGTCGATAAGCTGAATACACACTGTCCCCAAACACTGATTATTATCCCTGTATCACTGTCCCCAAACTGAATCTCTGATACCCACAGATAACTGATTCTCAAATACTGACTGATGCCTGCAGGCCTGATACCCACAATACTGAACTGACGCCCGCAGGCCTGATGCCCAAACTCATACACTGATACATGCATTCCTGTAGAGACGCACTCTAAAGCACATAACAGATAAGTGAGAGCCAAAACACCCTTATGTTGGGGTAGGGTTTCCCTGTCCTATTTTGTCAGGAGCTAGGCTTTCACTACGCACGCAGCGGTTTCAAACAACCTATAAACGGGTAAGCAACCTGTCCTAGCTTGGAATGGTCACTATGGATCCGAATATGCACTAGGTCGACTGGTCAAAGAGGATGCCCCGGTAAAACTGGGGTTTGTGTTCCCATACTGGTAGAGCCCACAACCAGTCAGCCTTATGTCATGCCTTGACAAGATAAGCCTCTGGCAAACCGTTCAGGAATAGCAGATGGCAAAACGGTGTCCTAGGCGCACCAATGCAAATGCAATGCAAAGAGACACACAAGTGTAGTCAAAAACAGATATCATGAGTTCGAGTCAAGTTCTCTAAATCCCCAGCAGAGTCGCTAGAAACTGTAGACGTCCCCGAACGCCCCGGGAGGGTGAGCTCCCGTTCTGTTCATTTTGGGGTCACTACAGCTCAGGACTCTCAAATTGTCACGGTTCTAAATCTGAACCAAAGAGTCCAAATCCGGCAAATCGTTTTGAGAAAACAGATTTTTGAAAGAAGTGCCAAACATGGACTGCTTTGCCAGATACAGAGTCGCCACCTAAATATTTTATTTTGGGAAATTTAGGAAACCCTGACTCGGTGCCAAAGGCCACGTGTCCGTCATCACCAAAGTTGCCTCGGCTCGGGAACTTGGGTACGATTGGGGAAGGTCACCTCGTGAGCACCCCCGCTCGCCCGATCAAAGATCGGCCTCTACTAACCATGATATCTATTTTTGAAAGCATTATGTGTTCTTATTCCGGTTATTAGCCTAGGTTACTATGTGATGCGCGCAGCATACAAGTATAGATCGGGTCGCCCGAATTGGAACAAAACATTTCATGTTTGTTTGTTTTTTTGAAAGGTGGTTTGCTACTCGCAAGTAGGCTTAAAATGCAGGTTTTGCCACCCTCGGGTGGGCTTAGAAAAGACGGTTTTGCCACTATCTAGTGGGCTTGAAACTCACAGTCAATGATTTGTTCCAATCCAAATAACCCAGGTAATGAAATTAATATGCGGTCTACGCAGTCAAAACATGCGGTCTACGCAGGTAATGAAATTAGATAATCATGCGGTCTACGCAATCAAAACATGCGGTCTACGTAGGTAATGAAATTAATATGCGGTCTACGCAGTCAGAACATGCGGTCTACGCAGGTAAAGAAATTAATGTGCGGCCAACGCAATCAAAACATGCGGTCTACGCAGGTAATGAAATTAGATAATCATGCGGTCTACGCAATCAAAACATGCGGTCTACGCAGGTAATGAAATTAATATGCAGTCTACGCAGTCAAAACATGCGGTCTACGCAGGTAATGAAATTGATATGCGGTCTACGCAGTCAAAACATGCGGTCTACGCAGGTAATGAAATTAGATAATCATGCGGTCTACGCAATCAAAACATGCGGTCTATGCAGGTAATGAAATTAATATGTGGTCTACGCAGTCAGAACATGCGGTCTACGCAGGTAATGAAATTAATATGCGGTCTATGCAGTCAAAACATGCGGTCTACGCAGGTAATGAAATTAAATAATCATGCGGTCTACGCAATCAAAACATGCGGTCTACGCAGGTAATGAAATTAATATGCGGTCTACGCAGTCAAAACATGCGGTCTACGCAGGTAATGAAATTAAATAATCATGCGGTCTACGCAATCAAAACATGCGGTCTACGCAGGTAATGAAATTGATTACAAACATGCGGTCTACACAAGTAATGTAATGTACTGTTACACAGCATAATTGAAACAATCTGTGGAATCTACAAGGCATGAAAAGGATATGGGACGGGACGCCCTTCGTATGAATCGAGCATTGCCCGCAGAGGTTGTGGCCTGAGGTCAACTCGAAGGTTCACATTTCAAAGGTGTGCTTTCCCGCATTGTGAAGGCGTCAAACGATGCGGTTGACCCGAACAGAGGTGCGAAAGATGCGTTGACCGCGAGGAGAGTTTCACTGGTATCAATTCTGATACTTTGCTACCCTGCCATTCTATGCTTTACTTTCCTTTTTACTGGTAGTTTAAGCACATTGCACTGCCTCGGGCAGGTTTTATTCTTTTGAAATTACACATTTTGCAAAACACGTGATGGGAATGAAACAACTATTTTGTTCAAAAGGTGTTGCATTTGTAAACTTTCCGTGCATCGCATCACAAGGTATCACACCACAATGTGAACGGAATTGAACTTATTTTGAACACTGAAAATTCGCGTCGTAATAATCAGGTAGTGAACCGACTTACAACTCGATAATCAAAACAAAGACACGATATAACCAAACAAGCGTGAGTACAACTCGATAAGCAAATCAAGAGCTCGAAGAGAGTGAAATACAACTCGATAAGCAAATGCACAATAACTGGCAAGCAGACAGGTGTGACCCCGCAAGAATCGATCACTGGAGGGAAAATCGGAGGTGGTGGAGTTCCCCATTCCCTAGCATAAACAGCTCAGGGGACCAGGAGGAAGCCCACCGGCCAGGGGTAGAGGCCACCGGCCGAGAGGCATGGCCACCGGCCAAAAGTTTGTTCGGTCGGCAAAATATAATGGTCGGTCGGCAAAAAGTTTGGCCGGCCGGCACTTAATGGGGGGATCAGCAGAATGTTGACACCTGTCCTCCACTCAACCTTATCTCCTACAAAAGATCCCAGCTTCGTAGTTTTCCTCACTTTCACACTGATTTGCTCCAATGAAAGAGTTTCTTGCTCAAAATCTCACAGCTTGGATTGCTAGCTTGGATGGCTCGAAAAAAGTGAATTTCCGGGGTTTCGGCATAAATGCACTATTCACTCTGGGTCGTACCCCGTTGCACCTCCCGTTTCTCCATGCCGCGGCAAGGTTTTGGAATCCGGTGACGCATGTCTTTAGCTTCGCTGGGCAAGAGATATGTCCTACCTTCGAGGATTTCCGAGCCTTAATGGAGTCCGAATGCGACGAAGAGCTCCTACCCCAACTTAATTTCGGCTATGCCCAATCCTTAGGGCGAATGTGTGGGCTCAGCATGCGTGACGCTCGGTCTCTGATTTGTGACGGGATGCTGGATATTCCGAGTTTGATCGATCGGTTTTCCGATGTCGGCGATCGCAACAACCATCATTGGCAAGGCTTCCGGCGACATGCCCTCTGTTTGTGTATGCTATCTCGCTTTCTATTCGTCTCAGGCTCCGGAGGGTCTAGTGTCCGGCTGACCGAGGTTGCCCAAGGCTTGAAGGAGGGCAAGAGCTGTATTGCCATGACTCTGGTTGAGACGTTGATGGGCTTAGACGTCTTTTATCGTCATGAGACGACCAGATTGGCAGGGAGTCCACTACTACTACAGGTAATGTTTCCCACCCAATCTCACATATATGCATTGCTCACATCACTTGGCCCTCAAGCTCGGCCTTTTCTCACAAAACCCTATTCTTACTTTTCTCTCTTCGTACATCTCTCTGTTCTTTATTCTCTCATTTTTCATCCCTTCCCAGGTATGGTTGATGGACAAACTGCAGGTTGTGGACTCTTGCCCAGTGTATTCAGCTCGCGGCTACTTCTTCCGGCACCGTTTGGTCAATGCCCTGGACGAAGGATGGTGGTTCGCTTGGATGTGCCACTTGTCTGCAGACCGTATTGCTTGGCGGTGCCCTTGGTTGAGCCTTCCGGCAATGAGTTACAATATGCCCCGGCAGACTGGGATTCAATTGATTGGCCTTACTCACTGTGTATTCTACTTCCCATTTCGGATTCGACGCCAATTCGGCCATGATCAGACTTGCCCGCCAGAGGGGATAGAGTATCCTGCTACATTCCCAGCCTGAGGCGCACAGCTTGCTTGGCAGGCCATCGCGTGGAGGATGAGAGAACTTCTGGCCCCCGCTCCTACTTTCAATTGCACTTTGTCTGACGAGTGCTTGGATTGGCTTAATGAGGAGGCACAGGTCGGGCCTAGCTTGGCATCAGAGGCTTCGACCAGCTCTGGGAGGGGGCGCAGGAGCACCTGACTTGACTATGCCCCAGATTTATTGCTTTATTAGTACTTTCAAGTTTTCTTTATGAATGTAATAAAAAGCAACTTCGATTGTATGCAAGAGCAGGAGAACTCTATTTTGAAATCAATGAAATTGAAGGTTGTGGTACTGAAAATTTTCCGCTTTGGTCCAAAAATGGTCAAAGTTGTAAAAAAGATTTATTTGAACAAAGTCATCTTTATTAAAACTTTTCAAAGACATTTTCAATGTGGATCAGAACTGGACACGCCTGAAATCTGTCACTGAGGTGCACAACCCCGGATCCCTGTAACTGGAAAGTTGCCTCTAGTCTGAAAAGTGCCGCAGCATTGCATGGCAACGGAAAGTTGCCCCTAGTCTGAAGAGCACTGCGCCGGAGATCATAACCGAGCCCTTGAATGCTGAATAGACAAAGATGGCCGAGACGATCAAATGGACAAAGTTGATCGGGGAAAAGGATTATGGCTGAACTCCAAGATGAAGCTGCATACGTACCCCAAAGATGGGAATCAAGCCTTACGTAGATCAGGCTAAGGTTCACTCGAGTATTTTCAACTCTCCTTTTGCGCTCGAACTTTTGCCAAAGCCGCCCTTTGCGGGTTTTCAGCCTTGCGAGCTCAGTTTTTATATTTTATAATTTTTTTGTGCTCTAACTTTTGCCTAGGTCGCCCTTTCGGGTTTTCGGCCTAGCGAGCCTCTCAAGGGTAATATTTCTTCAACTTGTCCATGTTGATCGGTTGGGAGAACTCCAGACCATCTAGGTCCATCAGAACCACAGCTCCACCTGACCAGATAGCTTTGATGATGTAGGGACCAGTCCAATTGGGTCTGAACTTGCCCCTTGGGTTGTGGATGGGAGCTCGGTTGTCCTTGAGCACCAAATCTCCTTCCTTTAGATTCCGGGACTTAACCTTCTTGTTGAAAGCCCAGGCTATTCTGCGCTGATAACTTTGAACATGGTACAGTGCTTTCAGCCTTCTCTCGTCGAAGAGCATAAGTTCCTCAAACCTGCTCTGCTGCCAATCTGCTTCCGCTATTTGACACTCAACCAACACTCGTAATGATGGAACCTCAATTTCAATAGGTAGAACGGCCTCCATCCCATAGACTAATGAATACGGAGTCGCCCCGGTAGAAGTTCTAATTGAAGTCCTGTAGCCCCACAGAGCAAACGACAACTTATCTGGCCAATCTCGGTAGGTTTCCACCATCTTCCGTAGTATATGCTTGATGTTCTTGTTGGCGGCCTCCACTGCTCCATTGGTTTGCGGCCGGTATGTGGATGACTTATGAAAAGCCACGTTATACTTCTCCAACAAGTCAATTACTTCCTTCTTAAAGTGGGAACCATTATCCGAAATAATTTCGTTTGGGACTCCGTAGCGGCAGATGATGTTGTTTCTGATAAACTTTGCAACGTGCGATGCTTTCAATACGGCATATGATTGGGCCTCGACCCATTTCATAAAGTAATCTATCGCGACCAATATGAACTCATGACCATTTGATCCTTTCGGAGTAACAGCCCCGATCACATCAATTCCCCAAACCGAAAACAGCCATGGCAAAGTCATGTTATACAACTTTGACGGCGGGATGTTCATGCGGTTTGCATGGATCTGGCATTTGTGGCACCGCCGAACAAAACCGATACAATCCTCTTCCATTGTAGACCAGTAGTAGCCCTGTCTGAGGATCTTCCTGGCCAACATCACTCCATTCATGTGCGCACCGCACTCTCCTCCATGGATGGCCTCTATCAGGCGCTTCGATTCTTCAGCTTCTACACAGAGCTTATGCATTCCCAGATGGGCCCTCTTGTACAGCTTACCCCCGCAGATGATGAACTGAACAACCATTCTTTTGATTGCCCTTTTATCCTTGGCATTTGCCCCCGGTGGATACGCCTCCTTTTCCAAGAAGTTCCAAACGTCGTAATACCAGGGGTTGTCATCCTGAGCCTCATCTATGGCGAAAATTGACTCGTATGCTGGCGCAAACTTCTGGTCAATGATGACTTGACGCATCTGGACTCCGGACGGGATGTCTATCATGGAAGATAGAGTTGCTAGTGAATCTGCGAATCTGTTGTTTTCTCTCACTAGGTGGGTGAAATTTAGCTTCTCAAATCGAGGAATTAACAAATCCAAGGTTTGGTGGTAAATTATCATCCTTTCCCCTTTCACTTTCCGGTCTCCTTTTGCTTGAGACACAACAAGGTTCGAGTCTCCAATGACGTCCAACCGCCTTGCCCCTAGTTCTAGGGCTGCTTCTAGGCCGGCAATACATGCCTCATATTCTGCTTCATTGTTCGAGACTTTGAATTGGAGCTTGAATGCTAAAGGGATACGGGAATCGTCCGGCGCTATCAGCAACACTCCTATCCCATACCCATACTGGTTCGACGCTCCGTCAAAGTACATCGTCCAAGTTTCATCCCTGACGTGCAGAATGGCTTCATCCGGGAACAGGTACTCAACCGCTTCATCCCCCTCAACCGGGTGGTCGGCAAGGAACTCTGCTACTGCTCTTCCTTTTACTGACTTGCGTGTTACATACTTTAGATCAAAATCAGAAAGCAACAGCAGCCAGCGAGCTAGCCTACCCGTAAGTGCCGGTTTCTCGAAAAGATATTTGATGGGATCCAAGCGTGAAACCAGCATTACAGAGTGAGCTAACAGGTAGTGCCGCAGCTTCCTGGTAGCCCATACCAAGGCCAAGCAAGCCTTCTCCAGCGGAGTGTAGCGGGTCTCGTAATCCAGCATCTTCTTGCTTAGATAGTAGATGGCCCTTTCTACCTTGTCCACTGACTCTTGTGCGAGCATGCAGCCCATGGTAGTCTCAGTTACTGAAAGGTACAATATCAACGGTCTCCCCGGTTCCGGTGGTGACAACACGGGCGGGTTCTATAGATATTCTTTGATCTGCTCAAAAGCTGCTTGACATCGGCCGTCCCACTGGAATTTCTTTCCTTTCTTCAGGAGACCAAACAGTGGTTCACAAGTCAAGGTTAATTTGGAAATAAACCATCTTATGAATTGCACTTTACCTAGAAAGCCTCGCACCTCCTTTTCAGTCCTTGGTGGTGGCATTTCTAAGATGGCCTTGATTTTGGAAGGGTCGAATTCGATGCCCCTCTGTGTAATCAGGAACCCTAACATTTTTCCCGCCGTGACACCAAATATACACTTCTGAGGATTTAGCCGCAGCCGAAACTCTCTGATCCTTTGAAAGAACTTTTACAAGGCGGTGTAGTGGCCTTCTCTATCTTTGGATTTGACAATCATGTCATCCACGTACACCTCAACCTCCTTGTGGATCGTATCATGCAGTATCGTGGTCGCAGCCCGTTGATATGTGGCTCCCGCATTCTTCAACCCAAACGGCATCACCCTGTAACAGTATGTTCCCCACGGGGTGGTGAAAGCAGTCTTCTCCCGGTCTTCGGGTGCCATCACTATCTGGTTGTATCCTGAGAAGCCATCCATGAACGAAAGCAAAGCATGCCCCACTGTAAAATCTACCAACTCATCAATGTGCGGCAGGGGGAAGTCGTCCTTCGGACTAGCTTTATTCAAATCCTTGAAATCTACACATACTCGGATCTTGCCATCCTTCTTCGGTACTGGGACAATGTTGGCCAACCAAGTTGGGTACTCAGATACCAGCAGGAAGTCTGCATCAATTTGCTTGGTGACCTCTTCTTTGATCTTAATGGCCCAATCAGGGCGGATCCTTCTGTGTTTCTGCTTGACAAGTCGGGCCTTGGGATCAAGAGGGATCCGGTGCTGTACAATCTCAGGATCGATTCCAGGCATGTCTTCGTAGGACCACGCGAAAACATCTTTGAAATCTTTTAATAAAGCGACTAAGCGCTCGCGTTCCTCCGAAGACAACGTGGACCCGATCTGGACCTGCCGCAGGTCCTTCTCAGTACCAACATTCATAGTAGTGATTTCATCCATCAAGGGTTTAACAAATCTTTCCTTCTCTTGATCAATTAATTGTTGCAAAACCGGAGGAATTTCTTCCTCGTCGTTTTCATCAAAATTTTGAAAATCCTGATTTAAGCAATAAATCAAAGGCACAGAAAAATACTCAGAAACCACATCCACATCATTCTCATTAAATACTTCCAAGCCATCCGATTCTTCTGTTACAACAGACTCAAAAGAGAAAGAAAATGACGACCTAGACAGGACTGTGGCATCCGGGTTATCACCCCCAGGAATACCGGACTCAGACTCAGTCGAGCTGGAACTTGATTTCGACTCACAAGACTCGGTGGAATCAGATTCCGGCTCACTACCTGACCCGGTGCTGCTGGACAAAAATCCTTCTTCATATTGCCAGATGAGAGAAGGTGCGATGGATGCATCCAAAATAGCTGATGGTAGGCCCGCAGCCGTTTTGTTCCCGATCATGCATACCGAGGAGTTATCCCCCAAGCACTTCTGTTCGATCGGAAGATCTGAAAGTAGACACGCCAGTGCTACCCCCATTTCATTTTCAGCGTCCTCAGACTGCACTTCTTTACTTTGCTTAGCCTCGGCTAACGAATCCGTCTATTCTTCAGTGATGTCATTCTCAGGTAACTGCAGGTCAAAGAAAATTTCAAACCCTGGTATGCGCTTCCCTTCTTCGTTCAACCACGGCTCGGGGAAGCCACAGAACGGAAAGTCTTCCCCCTCCCGGACGAAGCGTCCGTTTAGGGTACCCTGAATGGGCCGGTGCATTAAGTCAAAGGGCTTCCCCATCTGTTTTGCTCTGGCTCTTCCGGCCATCTCCTTTCCTTTCCTTATCCAGTCCTCTTTGGTGGGTAGGTAACCCAACCCAAAGGTGTGAGGGTTGTGTGGCACTTCGGCCAATGCCGCGACGCCCTTCCGGCCGCTTTTCCCCAATCCCATCCCGGGGATGTACTGGAGTTTGTTCATGAGATAGACTGCTTGGGCACTGACATATACCTCTTCATTAGCTGCCATGATGTCCTGTACAACCCGTGCCTCAGCCAAGGTAAAACCTGATATGAACACGTCTTCCATACCGTGCTCAATTTCTAGAACAGGCGTAGACACCTCCGATGGCGGATGAATCGATGAATTTCCAAAAAAAATGGCTACTCCCTTCCCATAGGGGTATTTCACCACTTGATGTAGGGTAGAGGAGACCGCCTTTACTTGATGCAGCCACGGCCGCCCCAAGAGCAGGTTGAATGTTGCAGGAACCTCCAAGACATGGAAATCTATCTCGTGCTGTCCCGGCCCAACCTTTGTTTGAATCTTAACTGTCCCCATTACTTCCCGGCTTGTGTTGTCATACGCCCGAATCACCTGGGCCGTTGGCACAAAATTCGCGACTTTTAAACCGATCGCGTAGGCTGTTCTTGCCGGACAGACGTTGATGGCTGACCCTGTGTCGACAAGCACCACGGGTATCCATTTATCTCTGCACTCCACGGAGATGTAGAGTGGCTTGTTATGGTTCGTACCCTCGGGTGACAGTTCTTTATCGGAAAAAGTCAACATCGGGGCAGCCCCTCCCGAAAAGACTAGGCCTACCAGTTGTTCGGGCGTGGTGTCTATGGAAAGCTTGGCTTTGTCCATGGCTGAAAGGACAGCCTGTCTATGTACTCGAGAAGCCATAAGCAGCCCCCAAATGGAGATGTCTGCCTGTATCTTCTTTAATTGTCTCAATACGGCCTCATCCTCGAGTTGCTTTTCCTTTTGCTTCTCTGCCTCCCTATCCTTTCCAGACGCCACTGGTTGATCCAGATGTGGAGGCTTGAAATACCGTCCACTCCTGGTCATGTGATCGACTTCGCCGATATACCAGGTATCATCTGGTTGGTGATTCCCCCAATCTTCGTCGGTGTGGGCAAGACAAAGATCGTCATCTTCCCACCACATCCCATCTGCAGCCGACAGACACCTGTCCGGTTCTGGCATGACTGTTCTCATACTCGCAGTACTTTCTATCCCTATGCTCGCGGCATTCTCCCTTTCTGTACTCACAGCAGTCTCAATCCCCACGTGAGCTTTTGCCTTTCTGATCCTCTCAGAATCTTTAAATTTTTCCCGTTCTGACTGTGTTAATGCAGTAGATTGTTCAGTAATCCCTGTATTCAAAATACTCCATTCTCGAGCGAAATTCTCGACACCGGCGCTCCCCGGCGATGTACCCTGTTCTTTGACGTTCTCGGCTGTTACTGACATTCCTGCCCCTGCCGGGCTTTGTTCTGACTGAAACTCTCCTACCACATCTGGCTGATCGTCCAACCATCCCGTGGCCTCTGCCGATTCCTCGTAATCGAACCAGTTGACGGCTGAGTCTTCTGGATCTTGGTTACCGTAAAACTAGAACTTGGCGAGATCCTCTTCTACAGTTGTCAAATCACCCGTTCCCTGTCCTGGACTGTCCCCTCGGATTGCACACAGCTCTCCCTCTACTGGAAACTTCACACCTGGTCTATTCTGGCCCATCGGTGAAATGTAGTCACTCGGACTATAAGCATTTCCAACATCACTCCCAGACTTCGCAGACTCTGGCTCGACAACCCCCTTTTCCTCTGGAGTCTTCTCTCTCCTGCTCTCGATGGTCACCACCGCTGGCTTGGGTTGGGTTATGGAGACGTCCATCATGCACAAATCGGTGCAATCAGGAAGGAAAACTTCTGGCTTAAGCATGTAGGAAGGTGTGATATAGTCACTAGGATCGTAGGGCACGACCCCAGTATGGATGAAATTGATTCTTTTAGGTGGTGGAGCTTGGTTATGTGTGGGGAGAGGGTTTGTAGTGACATTGGGTTTCTCAGGAGGTAAAATCACCCCGTTATCAATGAGATCTTGAATCTCATGACGCAATCGAAAGCACAGTTCGGTGTCGTGACCGTGCTGTTGATGAAAGGCACAATACTTGGTTGGATTGTGGGCAGCGGGGAGTCTTTCCGGTAAGGGCCGCGGCTCTAGGGGCTTCAGATGCCCTTTTCTGATCAAAACCCCCAAAGCTTTGGACAGGGGCATATAAAGCGAAGCGAAGGTTCTGGCATTTTTTGGAGGGTATTTGGTTGTTTGTGGGTTGCTTCCGGACGCACCGGAGAATGGTGTGGCTGCCATATTTCTTGGGAGAGGGTTGGTGGTGACCATACTCACTTCGGAGGTCCTGGTAGTTGTAGTGCCACTCGGGCCTGCATTAGCGTTGCGATTGAAAGTTCTGCGGGGCTGCTCCCGGTCATTATCGATCAATCCTTGTTTCAAAGCATCCTCAATCTGCACCCCCATTTCATGTAGATCTGAAAAGGTAGGAAAGGGGAGTACAATCATCTTCTGCATTAGCTTCGGCTGAA
Organism: Camellia sinensis; assembly: GCF_055761805.1. NCBI lineage: Eukaryota > Viridiplantae > Streptophyta > Magnoliopsida > Ericales > Theaceae > Camellia > Camellia sinensis. Next base: position 109,927,027 of record NC_138962.1, read on the forward strand.
GATTGCGCACAATCATCCGAATCTGGTCCTTGTCCGTGGGCCTTAAGGTCATCATCGAAGCCTTAGCCCGCCATCTGGCTACAAACTCGGAGAAGCTCTCCTTGGGTTCTTGCCTCGTTGTCATGAGATCTCGGGTCGTGATCTCGATTTGCGTATTGTACGAATACTGCAAGATGAAGGCCTCAGCCATCTCGTCCCAACTTCTCATGACGTCATCCTCTAATTTGGCATACCATGTGGCCGCTACACCCGACAGGGTCCGGCCAAATAAAGACAGCTTCTGCAGTCTAGTGAGGCCCATTGGCCTTAGGATGTCTGAAAACAGTCGTAGGTGCACCATAGGATCCCCAGATCCGTCAAAACGATCAATTTGTGGCATCTTAAACTGGTCTGGCAGCGTCACGGCTGCGTCGGTGTATCCGTCTCCAATGTCCGGGATAGACTTCACACCTTGAGATCTCTTAAACAGCTTTTCAAGCTTGCTCATTTTTAATGCCATGGGGTCCACCTCGGACTCGACGGGAGAATCCGATTGATTGATAGGAGTGGGTGCTTTGGATAGTTGAGGCGGGATCGGGGGCGGAGCTGGCCCCGTTGGAAGGTCGGTATCCTCTTGGACATTCCTGGTATTCGGTGTTTCTTCGGGTATCAGAACCCTTGGCGGGGGAGGAACTTGTTACGAAGCAGATGCTCCGTCTTGCTGTTGTAACCTCCCGATTAACTCTGCTTGTTTGCTCACAACCGTGGCCTGCTGTTTGGCGAACTCTGCCTGCCGAACAGCATCCTGCTGCATCATTTTCACGCTCTCTTGGAGTTGGCACACCATCTCCTCTAAGCTAGCCATACTATTCTGCTCTGATTGGATTACTGATATATGTTCTCTTTCTGTAGGTGAAACAGGACCCTGATCCCTACTGAACTCAGGCGGGGTAGATAAGGCCCTCTGAACTGACTGTTGAACTGATATCCTCTGCCCAGCTGTCCTTCGTCTAGTAACCGGGGGTAGGGAGCGGTACACTGGTTGTCCGTCTATCAGATCCTCAGATCGATGGAGCCGACGACCTCTAATCCAGAGTGCTCGGGGAATATCTTCCGGGTTGGAAGCAATGGTGCTAAACTACCTAGCAAAAAGATAAATAAAGTAGTAAATAAACAAACAATCGGACGGCATAACTGCATAAAATAAACACATACAACACGCAGTTTGGGCATTCACAATGCACAGTTTGATAAGCCGAACACACTATTCCCCGATACTAATCACTGTTCCCCGAATTTTCGTTCCCAAAATACTGAGTCTGATACCCGCAGATATAATTGATTCTCGGATCTGATACCAATGCCCTTAGGCCTGATGCCCCGGACTTGCAAACTGGTATGTACGTTCCCGTAGAGATACACTCTAAAAGCACATAGCAAGTAAGAAAGAGCCAAAGCACCCCTATATTGGGGTAGGGTTTCCCTGTCCTATTTTGTCAGGAGCTAGGGTTTCACTATGCACGCAGCAGTTTTCAAACAACCTAAAATCGGGCAAGCAGCCTGGCCTAACTTGGAATGGTCACTATGGATCCGAATATGTACTAGGTCGAATGGTCGAAAAGGGTGCCCCGGTAAAACCAGGGTTTGTGTTCCCATGCTGTCAGAGCCCATAGCCAGTCAGCCTTATGGTCATGCCTTGACAAGACAAGCCTCCGGCAAACCGTTCAGGAATGGCAGATGGCAAACACTGTGTCCTAGGCGCACCAATGCACATGCAATGCAAAGAGACACATAAATGAAATCAAAACAAGATATCACGAGTTTGAGTCAAGCTCTCTATATTCCCCAGCAGAGTCGCCAGAAACTGTAACAAGTCCGCGAAGGGGCCCCCGCTACAGTTCGGACTCTCGATTTGTGTCGCGGTTCTTAATCTTGAACCAAAGAGTCCAAATCCGGCAAATCATTTTGAGAAATAGATTTTTTTTTTGAAAAGGAGTGCCAAACATGGACTGCTTTTCCAGATACAGAGTCGCTACCTAAATATTTTAAAATGGGGAAATTTAGGAAACCCTGACTCGGTGCCGAAGGCCACATGTCCGTCATCACCGGAGTTATCTCGGCTCGGGAGCTTGGGTACGATCGGGGAAGGTCAGCTATGAGCACCCCCTTTCGCCCGGTCCGAAGACCGGCCTCTACTAACCATGATATCCGATTTTGAAAACGTTACGTGTTCTTATTCCAGTTATTAGCCTAGAATTACTATGTTATGCGCGCAGCAAACAAGTATAGACTAGATTGCCTAACTTGGAAATAAGCATTGCATATCCGTTTGTTTTGAAAACACTTTGGAATTTGCTACTCGTAAGTAGGCTAAAACACGGATTTCAACGAGTTTTTCCAATTTAAACAATCCAACCTTCACCCACAGGCATTCAAACAATTTATCACATAAGCATTTAGCCGCATGGCAGGCATACTGTCATGGCAACACTCACACGCATGCGGGATGCTAAAGCATAAATACTTACATCGTACTCCGTGCCAAAACAATAAACTAGTTAACAAACATGCATGTCCTAGTTCATGTTAAGAATGGCTAATGCATCGCATGCAAAAATGAAATCTAGACAGGCTCGGCTAACCTAAACATAGCATGTGAAATGCGATCAACTATCACATATTCATTTTTGGAATTGAAGTACAAATGCGGTTAGCGTGATGTACCGAGCCTAATGCATGCAGTACAAATGCATGAATGCACGCATGCATAGCATAAGGTATGCTAAGTTAAACGTGCCCTAATCTACCATCATAAGCAGGTAAATAAAAGGGAAGAAAGACGTGAGGTTGGAAGACATACACACACTCACGCACACTTATTACATAATTGCCCTCACTCGGAGGGGCCAAATAAATATTACAGTCCGAATGATAAGCAAATAAAATTATTACAGAAATTCTAATTAGTTAATGGAAAGAATGCAAAAGAAAGAAGAGGATGGCCGTAGCCTCTGCCTCGGGACGCGCAAATGATGCATGCTCGGAACTCGGCTCGCCCGAAAAACCCGTACCGTACCCCTGCCACCTCTGTTTGTACTGCCCTGTCTCTCTGAAAATTGCCAAAACTCCAGAACAGGTTCCTTGCATGTTGCAGAGCACCACCGGCTAGACAGAATTCCCCCCGGCAGTCCAGAATTTCCACCGGCTGTCCATAGGTTCATCGGCCGTTCAGAGATTGCCGGTCGGCACTAAATTCTGCCGGTCGGCAGAAACTTCCTGCAGAAGACAGTTTTGACAGCAAACAGAGAACAGGCAGTGCATGGCAGGGGGGGTTTCAGGCATATGTGAGCATGGTCATACTTCCTATCATGCTTTGAACTCAAGGAAGCATGACCCTCGATCCTCGAGCCATCAATGGTGCATGATAGCCCAAGGGATCAATTTTGCCACTTGATATAAATATGCATGCGACAAATATATGAATGCCAAGACCCTATCATGTTAGAGTCAAGGGGATTGGCGACCGAGGGTTGAGACGTGTTTTGTCACTTGAAATACAAACACTCCTCGCCCCTCGAGTTTGGTTTGACACCCCAAACCAAACAATGGAATGCATGTATACAAGCTTGACTTAAAGATGCAACATGAAGTTAAAGTGCAAAACATGCCAAATGCAATGTAAACAAAACATGCAAAGGTGATGTATTAAGCGTGCAAAATGCGATTCAATGCAACCTAAAATGAGATGCAAACATGGCACAATGCAAGCATATAGCTAGAGGCAACAATTCAAATATGTAGCCATAAGCGAGAATGGATTTAGGCTGAAATGGGAGGCCTCGGCCACACCCCAAAACAGTGGCCAAAGATGCCAAAGTAATGGACAATCAAGCATAGAAGCATACACACTAATAGGCCTAAAATTAAGGCACAATCAAAGGAGAATTTTACTATCACTACCCCAAGCCAACATGGTATGAGCTATGCGACCGAAAACGGAGTTTGAACATACTGAAATCAGCCCTAAAACCTAATGATATGGCAACCTTGAAGGCTCAAATACTTAGGCATGCACAACGTTCATTTCAAAGCATAAAAGGGCACAACCTCTAAGCATGAAAGGAACTATGAATGCAAGCATGCTAGCATGATTTGGGGACTGAAATGACATGGCAAACAACTTCCACTCATCAAAGTAGACCAACTAAGGCATACTTATGACTCATACACTTGAGGGCTCACAAGCCAAAATGCGTAGCAACCATAACAAACATGTCAAACATGACCAAATTGATAACCAACAGACTTTAAGCATGGAAAAACAATGCTAAAAACTTCTTAGTGCCGAACTAAAATCATGCTCAAATGATGTGTTACAACATGGCACTCTTTAAGCCAAATAATAGGATTTCAAAGCAAGTATGTTATTCATGTAAAAGGCCAACAAACCCAACATAGGACAGAGATATAACATGACCCAAAACACTCAAAAAACCTCTGAAAAGCAGTCATAAACAACTAAGCATACATGCTACCATATTAAGCCAAAAATGAGGACAAAAGAGGGACCAAGGGAGAGGGGTGTCCCTCCCCTATGCAAGACTTCAAAATCCCTTCTTCACCACTGAAAATCCACTGGATTTCAGTGGTGAGAAGGCCAAGACACAAGAGTGACCAAAGCTTAACAAAGATGGTACAAAAAGGGGCCAAACAAGGCCTAATAAGGTGAGTTTGCACTCAAACCACAAAACAACCTTAATGAAAGTTCTAAAGCATGAAAATGTAAGCCTTTTTTATGTTATGCACAAAAGCTAGATCAGCAAGCAAGATAGGTAAAAAACTATTGCAAGTTTGGGGAATCTAAAGTAAAGTGCTCACCCTTGAAGATCCTTTGAAGAACAAATGGTCCAGCCCTCTCCTTTTGATCAAAATCAGTCCAAAAACTCAAGAATCAACCCCCCAAGTCCCTCAATCTCGGAGCAAGGTGTAATAGTGTGTGTAATGGTGCAAAAGTAAGGTAAAATCACACTTTTAGGCCAAGAAACACACACAAAGGAGGAGGAAGAAGGAGATATAGAGATAGGGTGTATCTATCTATGGAAGCTCTGGTTTTTGCCTCTAAATTTTCTAACCTAGAGCCAAGAGGAGAGCCTTCCTCTTAAAGAGGTCTCTCTTGCAAAGCTTATACAACAAGCTTGCTTAGAGGGACATCCCTCCATACACGTGTATGGAGGGAGGCAGAGTTGGTGCCAGCTATCACAGCTGGCACAAAATATCTCCAAAAAGTAGATGAACAGTGGTCGGCTGCCCAAAAATGTCATTTTGACAAAATTTAGTGCCGACCGGCAACAAACAATGCCGACCGGCAACAAACAGTGCCGACCGGCAAGAAAAAGTGCCGATGGAAGCAAAAACCAGCCGGTGGCCTCTAGCCACTGCTGGTGGTGTGTGGGGATGCCTTACAAGGCATTCCCTGCCCCTCCAAGGCAAAACACAAGTGTTTGGTGCAAAACCAGACACTAAACGGTCGAGTTCGGAGATCCTGAGGCAAGGCGCGTAGCCGAGACCTCCGGGAACTCCAAACGAACACGAACATGGATGATCACCGAGTGTTCAAACGGTGACGTCCAAGTCTTGAGGACGGTCAAAAATGGGGTGTCTACAATTTCGCCCTCGCGAAAGAGGGTCCGAATTAATAAAGAGCTAAACTAATCTAAGCTAAGCTAAATTATTACAACACAAAATGAATTAACTAACTATTCTAAGCTAATTAAATATTACAAAACAAATTAAGCAGCTAAATACCAAGCTAATTAAATATGAAGTAATTATACTACTTAATTAGCTACCACTGCTGGTGGCCGGTCAGCTACCCCTGCCTTGAACTTCCTTTTTGCTGCAATAGAGAGCAAACAGAGGCAAAGTAGTGTATTTTCAAGGGTTATCTGTATGGTTACCCTCCTTATCGTCAACAAGCTCAAAGAAGTGTAACTCTTGGCTCTCAAACCACCAATTAAGCAATTTCCATGCATGATGGCCAAAGAACCAAGTTCGTACAAGTTTAATGATTGCAAAACAAGACTCAAATGACCACCACCCTATCATGCATGATCAAGGGGGATGGTGACCAAGGAAAGTGGCACACTTCATCACTTTTGAGTATGAAATGTCCATTTCCCTTGTGTTTGAAATAATGTCCGATTCGAACACATGCAATGCAACACGAAAGAATGCTTATCTTGCACACTTTTACTTTGTCAAATTTTATTTACTCATTTTAGTTACCAAACCATTCTTTAGTTAATTAGTCCATTGGTGAGTGTCTTCTAAAGCGAAAGAAGTGTGAACCAAGGGATAGTTCAAGGCATGAGGGAAGCTTCATGCCGTTGGTAATGAACCCTCAAAGGAGGATTAAACCATTAAGCATGAGTCTTAACCTCAAGCTTAAACAACCCTAAGGTTGAAGCAACTCTCAAAAGTAAATAAAAGAGTGAAGCAAAGAGGGGGTTTGTAGAGATTTTAAGTGCTGGAATTAGGCATGAAAAAACATTGAAAACATGCAACCAAGACACACACATGATGCTCAAAGCCTACAAACACTAAGCTAGTGAAGGAAATTACACCACAACTATGCAATACAAAGCTCAAATGACCCAAACAGCCCAAAATAGAGCTAAAGCAGGCCAAAGCAGAGGCAAAAACATGCTAGACAAAAGCTAAGTTAGGCTAGAAAAATATGCTGCATATGAACCTAACTAGGCATTCAAACAAAACACAAGGAGGACAGGATAACCCCTCCAATTTTGGACTTCAAAAGAAGGTTTTCATCACTAAAAAACCTCTAATTTTCAATGGTTAAAAGGCCCAAAAAGTTTGATTTGAAAGTGATGAAAAATGGTGCAAAAGCTTAACAAGCTAAGGAGCCAAAATGGTGGACAACCCCCTAACTGAAAAAGGCTTAAACCAGCATTTTTAGGTCACAAAAATAGAGTTTTTTACACTTCAAAAACAGCCTTAAAACAATTGAAAAAGATAGGAAAATAAGCATGCACAATAAGCCTAAAGAAGGTAAGTGCTCTACCTTTGAAGCAAAGAACAATTTAGGCCCAAATCCAAGCTTAAACCTTCTTCCAAAGCCCAAACAAGACTCCAAGAGACCTTAGCTCCAAGGTGGTCAAGTTTGATTAAGGGTTAGTGTGCAAAAGTGTAGAGAAACTAGACTTTAAGGCACAAAATAAGAAGAGAGATAGAGAGAATTCTAGAGAGAGAGATTTTTAGTCTAAAATGTCTAACCCCTAAAAATGGGGAAGGAACCCCCTATTTATAGAAAAAGAAGTCTTGAGTTTGGAGATATCCTACCATATACGTGTATGAAGATGCAACTCGGTGAGCAACAGCTGACACAGCTGGCAACAAATATCTAGAAAAAGGGACCAATGGTCGTCGGCCACCAGTGGTAGCCAACAGGCACAAGCCATGGCCGACAGTTTTCTGGGCTAGCCAACAGGTCACCCTCTCTTCCAGGCTAGAGGCAACAAGCTCTAGGTTCAAAAACATGCACAAAATAGGTAAGGTTTCAAGGCTCAAAGACAAGGCATTCCGCCGAGGACTTCGAGCGCTCAAAACCAACACAAACAAGCACAATCACCGAGTGCACAAACGATGATGTCCAAATCTTGAGGACGGTAAAAAATGGGGTGTCTACAGTTGCCCCTCTTTGACAAAACTCGAAAGTCATGAAATGACGTAAGTGAATGTCAAAGCTCAGAGATGACCTATTTTTGACAAGGCGGAAGACTTGGACAAACAAACAAACAAAACAAAGAATTGTTGCTCCCGCAGGCTGCCTGTGTATCCCATTGCAAGGAATCAAACCGGCGTAGTTTTGGGGCAAAATGCAAGTGACATGTACAATGCAAGAATGTAACTTACGATCATGCAATGAGGCTATAATGAAACATCTAGATGCAAGTGTTATGCAAAGAAATTCCACATTTAAATAAACCGAAGTAAGGTATAGGAACCTCTAACATGAATGGAAGTAAGAAAACATGAAACAAACCACATTTCATAAAGAAAGAATGTAAGAAAATTATGCAATCTTAACTACGGATCACACAGGAAAGGCAAAGAACAACACAATCACAGACACACCCGAGGCGTCAAACAGGATCCTAATGCGTTGCACGCAGAAGGAGAGAAGGGATGGTGTGAACACCGGGACACACCCAAATGTTTCTAAACTGAAGCGTCCTAACGCGTCGGACGTGAGAGGAGAAAGGGGAACGAGAACACCGGAACGCACCCAAATGTCTCTAAACTAAAAGCGTCCTAACGCGTCGCACGTGAGAGGAGAAAAGGTAATGAGAACACTAGGACTCATCCAAATGTCTCTAACCGAAAGCGTCCTAACGTGTCGCACGCAAGAGGAGAAAAGATAATGAGAACACCGGGATGCACCCAAATGTCTCTAACCGAAAGCGTCCTAACGCGTCGCACGTGAGCGGAGAAAAGGCAACAAAAACACCGGAACGCATCCACATGTCTCTAACCGGAAGCATCCTAACGCATTGCACGCGAGAGAAGAAAAGGCAACGAGAACACTGGGACGCACCCAAATTTCTCTAAACCAAAAGTGTCCTAACGCGTCGCACGCGAGAGGAGAAAAGACAACGAGAACACCGAAACACATCCACGTGTCTCTAATTAAAGGGAGTGGTGTAAACATCGGGGCACACACGAATGCTTTTAACCAAAACAAGGTGTTCGAAGGACAGGAATGATCTCACCTGGAATTCCTCTGAATGAGCCGTATATATAATATCATACCGGCTTAAGAAAGAGACTTAACAGATACAACATACTAAAGGTCAAGACACAATGCTAGAGGCATGTTTTATGCACAACATGCAAGAAACAAAACAAAAGCATATTATATGCAGCGTGAGCCAGAGCATGTTCTATGCCACATTAGGATGCATATTTGATGCAACAGTACATGATGCATGTTCTATGCAGTGATCAACAGTAGAAAATGCATATTCAATGCGAGATTAACAACATGTTTTACGCAACACACCAAATGCATGCTCTATGCGAATGGGAAACAGAAGCATGCTCTATGCAAATGTGAGAAGTGCACTTTCTATGCGGAATCACATGTGAAATGCACATTCCATGCAAGGACAAAGAAATGCACGTTCTATGTGACAATGGATTGAGTGCATATTTTATGCAACAATGGATTGAATGCACATTCTATGCAACAATGAATTGAATAGCAACTTCCGATTTACCTCTTGGAAGAGCTACAACAAGTTAAAGAGGATACACCTCATTCGTGCTGATTAGTGATGAATCATCATGCACCGAAGACACGGTTTAGAACTTCCGCAGAGACAATTTGAGCTTAAAAGTGAACTTTTTTGCACTTTCTTGAGAACTGAGGACACAAAACAGCAAAAAACACAAAGGAGGAGCCTTGGAAGCTTTTTGGACACCAGGGAAGGCTATCGGCCACAACTCAACGTTGTCGGCCACCAGTAGTGGCCGGTTGGCCACCGATGGCAGTTTCGGGCCATTTTGGTCTTTTTGCATCGGGTCTTTACATTTACACCCCCAAACTTCATTTCCTCACTTCTTCTTTTCTAAAATTCCTTCCTTTCTCACCCTAGACACTTTTCCCCTCTAGATCTGAGCTTTATACGTGTTTTCCAATGCCCCACATGAAGTTGATTCACTAAAACCTCTTGATTTCCTTCGTTTTGAACCGATTGAAAGTTGATTTCGGTGCTAATTCTTCATTTCCGCCACTTGAGGCTTGTTTCCCTCGAGTTATTCTTGGGTTCTGTGCCTTTTCCCAAGCTTTGACTTTTTCTTTTCTTTTCCTCTCTCCTAGGGTTGACTTTTGTTGACTTTTGGGATTCTCGACCCATTTTGCTCATTTTCGCCCACTTTCTCACCTCCTCCCAATTGGCAGACGACATTCCCCATGACGGAGCTTCTCTAGGGAGGGAGGCAGATCTCGAGCATGTGCCATTACCACCCAAGGTTCGACCCTTTGACCTGGAGGCATATATCCCTGAGGTACATGTGTACCGTTCGATACTATTCGTCACTTCAGAGGCTTTGTAGGAGGCGTTGCAGAGGATCTCCTGCTATGAGAGCCAGAGTTTCATTTATCATACGGCACCACTAAGGTATACATTGTCTTCTTACATTTTCCGCAATGTACTTTACATTTCTTGCATAGATCACGCTTACGCTATCTTTCATTTGTTTACCTCAAAACACATTCTGGCACTGTCTTTCTTACACTGCCTTCTCAAACACATTCTGGCACTGTCTTTCTTACACTGCCTTCTCAAACACATTCTGATTACAGGGGGACTCTCACTCTATCTGAGGATACGAAGCCACATCTGCGAGGAAGTGGTATATCGACCTCCCTGTCGGCGTCGACCAGATTATCGATGAGGCCGGATTCGGCTTATTCTGTACGGGGCTATCGTGTCTTATAGTGACTAGGCCCTTAGAGAGGTGGTGGGACACCACCAACACTTTCCACTTCTCTACCATGGGGAGCATAACGATGACTTCCTATGACCTTGCTATGCTCACCGGCATCGAGGTAGGGGATCGGCCGATCCCTTATGATACAGACATGGGCGAGTGGAAGGCCGCCTGGACCTACCTGTTGGAGGCACGCCCACCTCTCTTTTGATCAGGGATGGCTCGATATACTTGGTTTGCAGATCATTTCAGAGGGACAGAGCCAGAGTCCCTAGAGGAGATTGAGCAGTACGCCCGAGGCTTCTTGATGCTCCTCTTTGGCACCACTTTGGCGAACGCTGTCGGGCTATATCTCTTGAGTGCCTTAGTGGACTTGTCTCGGGTCCGTCTTTACGACTGGGGTGGCACTGGCCTCGCTACCCTATACGGCTACATGAGCTCGACATCTCGCAAGAGCGGGAATAGAGTTGGCGGCTATTGGAGAGCCTGGGATGTATGCTTACATTTCTGCTTTACATTTTCTGTCGTGCTTTCTGCTTTGCACTTTCTGTACACTGCACACACATAGTCTGATCTCCGCTTTGCACTTGCACGTTTCATACGCTTATACTATACATTCTGCTTTCTACATTCTCCCTATATTCTGCATTCTCTATACATTGCACACATACTCTGCTTCCCGCATTACCTGTGTTTCTCTGTTGTATACTCATTGTCGCCCTTTTTCTTTTTACAGCTATGGGTATACGCATATTTTCCGACCCTCGCCCTAGAGCTGGAGGTGGAGATGCCCCCTGTTGTGCCTTATTCTCATCGGTACGATGGTAGGTGTGTGAGGAGGACCATGGAGACCTTCTCATTTTTTCGCCAGTATTTTGATACTCTGACTGTCGTAGAGGTAACTCAAAACTCACAGTTATTTTCATTCTGCTTCAACTCTGATTCATATTACATATCCAATTGCAACTAACAATCTGTGCATTTGCTGTCTGCAGATTCATGGCAGCCCTGGGCGATGATGCCTGAGGGTATTAGATACAAGTTTGTTGGTGCTTGGGGTGCTTTCTATTACCGGCTGGTACTCAAGGGACCGGTAGGCCGAGCCTGGCTCTTGGGTGAGCGCTTCCTACGCCAGACCATGGGTTTGTCGTTGTAGGCGGTTCCCATGCTACCTTCGCCATCTATGCGAGCTATAGAGAGTCTCTCATCCTAGAAGGTGATCGACTTTACACGAGACGTGGATGCCGGCTACTTTCTTGGAGAGGGGGATTATGCGACATACATCCAGAGTTATCTCATGCCTCTCTTGATGGGTACTCGTGCTCGTACAGGGAGAGCAGCAAACGCTCCTTCGACGAGCAAGGCTCGAGCACCGAGGGACAGGGCTAGAGGGGTGTCCTCTGTTAGACAGGACTTCGGTTGCTTGCGCTTCTGACCGAGTTGACATGTTGGTGACACACTGGAGAGGCCTATCAGATTCCAATTGAGCCTGCACCGGTCGGGCACAGATATGTCAGAGTGTCTGATTCATCTCCGGTATGCACTACAGTTCTCATTTTTTTCCATTCTCGCTTAGATACTCAGAGATTCATTCCTCCCGGATATTGATCATTCCCAATACATTTGCAGGCATCCGCAAGGTACGTCGAGGGACTGCTCGAGATAGTAGCTTCATTTGAGAGCATGATATTGAGGAGAGAGGCACTACTTGGCTTCTACGGCATTCAAGTACTTTCTTCTGTTTTCTTACATTCTAGTCATCAAATTTCTGCTGACATACTAAAACTGACATTTCAACTAAACACTTTCTCACACTGCATCTATAGATCATGTCTGACACACTACATTCACACACTATATCTGACCTCTGCATCACATCTGATATACCTGTTGTTACTAATATGAACTAACCTTTCAGGTTCCACCGGTACTGATGGGACTAGCAGCACCTGCGGCACCAGCACCAGCGGTGCCTCCTCCGGTGGCAGGGAGGAGAGAGGGACGGGTTCCAACACCCGGCCAAGGGAAATGTCGCAGTCAAGATCAAAGGAGCCCTTCAGAGCCTATCATGAGCGATGACGATGATAAGACCAACGAGACTGAGGAGGCTGTGGGTCAGCACGCCAAGTCATCCGAGAACGGAGACGATGATGCTGGCTCGGGTTCTGCTAATAGAGATGATGCTGACCTAGGCTCTGAGGCAGAGAGCGATGATGACTCTGGTTCAGATTCGGGTTCAGAGGGAGGTACAGACAGTGGTGCTGACGCAAATAGCTCTGAGTCCGTGCCCAGGAAGAGGACGAAAAGAGCCTATCGAGACTGAGATAGCTGGCACTGATTCATATGTTTTTGCTTAGTTTCTTTTGTTAGTAGTGTTAGCACAGTGTACATCTTAGACAGTTTTATTTTCTTTAAAAACTTGTACACTTTTGTAAAAAGTAACCATGATCGTAATGAAAACCAGCTTTTGTATGAAAAAGTGTTGTATTTTGCATCTTCAGCACCGCACGAGCACCACATTTCATGAAAACAAGATTCATGGAAACTGAACGACATATTGACACAACCTTCTTAATCAGGTAATGAACCGACCAACACTTAACAAACAGAGTAAAATAACTTGACGAACAACTAATAATAACAACTCAATAATCAAAACAATACAAATACGACTCCATAAGTAAAACATACAACTCAATAAGCAAAACAAGACAAAATCAACTCAACAAAAGAAATTGAAACAAAACAGCTCAACAAAACTAACCAAAACAAGACAACACAACGCACAAAGAGTAGAACAAAACACAAGTTCTTAGTACTCTCGACGTACAGGTTGACCACAAGACAAACTAGGAGACCAACGGCCATGAACAGAGGCTATCGGCCACCAGTGGTGGCCGATCGGCAAGAAAAGGTGGCTGTCGGCCATCAACACTGGACGGTCGACCATTAGTGTGTGGGACCTCCAAATTGTTGCCACTTGTCTTCCACTTAGTGCCTTATCTTCTACAAAAGCTAGGACTTCGTAGTTTCTTCATTCCAACTCTGTTTTTGCCACAAATGGAGCCATTCTTTGCCGAAAAACTTTCAAATTGGATTGCAACTTTGGATAGCTCGGAAAAAGTGAATTTTTGGGGTTTCAAGATAAACGCACTATTCTCGCTAAGTCGTTCTCCATTGTGTTTTACATTCCTTTACGCCGTGGCTAGGTGTCAGAACACGGTTACACATGTTTTTAGGGCAAGAGATATGCCCTACAATTGAAGAATTCCAAGTTCTGATGGAATCCCGGCGTGACAAGGAAATCTTGCCTTAGTCCCGTTTTGGTCACATTCAGGCTTTAGGAAGGATGTGTGGGCTCACTTTACACGATGCCCAATCCTTAGTTCACAATGTATAGCTGGATATCCCCAGTTTGATTCATCGATTTTCTGATGCCGATGACCGCGGTGACCTTCTCTGGTAGAGCTTTCGACAGCATGCCCTTTGTTTGTGTATGTTGACTCATTTCCTTCTTGCCCCATATTTTGAAGGGTCTAACATTTGACATTGGATGTGCAACAGGTCTGCTATTGACATTGCTTGGCGTTGCCCCTGGTTTGATCTACATGAGATAAGCTACAGCATGTCTCGGCAACCCAGCATTCAGCTGATTGGCTTGACACACTGTATGTTCTACTTTCCATTCTGGTTCAGACATCAGTTTGGACATGATCAGACTTGCCCAGAAGAAGGGGTGGAATACCCGATTTCATTTCTAATATGAGGTTCACAATTGGCTCGATACCCCAATGCTTAGAGGACAAGAGAACTTTTGGCTCCTGCTCCCAATTTTAGTTGCGCCATTTCTGGTGAGTGTCTGGCTTGGCTTCAACATGAGGCGCAAACCAGGCCTACTTTAGCATCTGAAGCTTCCATAAGCTCTGGGAGGGGATACAGGAAGACCTGACACATCTATGCCCTAAGTTTATTGCTTTGATCTGTACTTTCAAGTTTTCCTTTTGAATGTAATAAAAAGCAACTTTGATTTGCATCAAGAGCTATAGAACGTTGTATTGAAATCAATGAAATTGAAGTTGTGGGTACTTAATTTTTCCTTTTGGTCCAAAAATGGTCTAAGTTGTAAAAAGATTAATTTGAACAAAATCAACTTTTATTAAAACTTTTCAAAACCATTTTCAACAAGGATCACAACTTGACACATCTGGAATTTGTCCTCGAGATGTACAACCTCGAATCCAGAAATGGAAAATTGTCCCTAGACTGAATAGCACTGCTCAGCATTGTAATCGGCTATTCTCTCAGGGTAATGATCACAACCGATCTTTCTGATAATGAGTGGACAAAGATACCTTGATCAAACACATGGACACAATTGATTTAGAAGTGTTTACGGCCAGACTTCAGAATGAAGTTGCCTACGTATCCCGAAGATAAGAATCAGGCCTTACGTAGTTCGATTTAGGTTCGCTCGTGTATTAATGCTCTCCTTTTGTGCTCTAACTTTTGCCAAGGCCGCCCTTTCTGGGTTTTCAACCTTGCAAGCTCAGTTTTTCTATATTTCTAATTTTTTATGCTATAACTTTTGCCTAGGTCGCCCTTCCAGGTTTTCGGCCTAGCGAGCCTCTCAAGGATAGTATTTATTCAACTTGTCCATATTGATTAGTTGGGAGAATTCTAGGCTATCCAAGTCCATAAGAATGACAGCTCCACCCGACTAGATAGATTTGATAATGTAAGGGCCAGTTCAATTGGGTCTAAACTTGCCCCTAAGGTCATGGATGGGAGCTCGGTTGTCTTTGAGCACCAAATCTCCTTCCATAAGATTTCGAGACTTAACTTTCTTGTTAAAAGCGCTGGCAATCCTGCGTTGATAGCTTTGGACATAGTACAGTGCTTTCAGCCTCCTCTCGTCAAACAACATTAGTTCTTCAAACCTGCTCTGTTGCCAATCCGCTTCAGCTATCTGGCACTCAGCCATAACCGTATTGACGGAACTTCTACTTCAATCGGCAGAACAGCTTCCATCCTATAAACCAGAGAATACGGAGTTGCCCCAGTAGATGTCCGAATTGAAGTCCTATAGCCCTAGAGAGCAAATGGCAATTTGTCTGGCCAATCCTTGTAAGTCTCAACCATTTTCTATAAAATGTGCTTGATGTTCTTGTTGGCAGCCTCAACAGCTCTGTTGGTTTGCAGCCGATATATGGATGACTTATGAAAAGCCACATTGCATTTCTCTAACAAGTCGATCGCTTCCTTCTTGAAATGGGAGCCATTGTCTGAAGATCTCATTTGGAACCCCATAATGACAAATGATAGTATTCCTTATGAACTTTGGCTACAAACGAAGCTTTCAACACTGCATAGGATTAGGCTTCAACCCACTTTGTAAAGTAATCTATTGCCACCAGGATATACTCATGCCCATTCGAGCCTTTCAGCGTAACTTCCCTAACAACATTAATTTCCCAGACTGAAAAAGGCCATGGTGAAGTCATATTGTACAGCTTCGACGGCGGGCTATTCATGCAATTTGCATGAATTTGGCATTTGTGGCATCGCCGAACAAAACCGATACAATCCTCCTCTATGGTTGACCAATAGTAGCCCTGCCTAAGAATCTTCCGGGCTAGCATTACTCCGCTCATGTGCGATCAGCACTCTCCTCCATAGATGGCCTCCATTAGGCGCTTCGACTCTTCTACATTAACACATAGCTTGTGCATTCCTAGATGGCCTCGTTTGTACAACTTACCCCCGCAGATGATAAATTGAGCAGCCATTCGCCGTATTGCCCTTTTATCTTTGGTATTTGTCCCTAGTGGATATGTTTCATTTTCCAAGAAGTTCCAGACATCATAATACAAGGGGTTTTGATCTTGTACTTCATCTATTGTAGCGATCAACTCGTAGGCCGACACATATCTCTGTTCAATGATGATCGGACACATTCGGACCCTAAAAGGGATGTCTATCATAGAAGATAGAGTTGACAAAGCGTCAGCAAACCTGTTGTTTTCTCTTAACAGATGCGTAAAGGTTAGCTTCTCAAACCTAGGAATCAGAACGTCCAAGGTTTGGTGATAGATTTTCATCATTTCTTCTTTAACCTTCTAGTCTCCATTTACTTGAGACGCAACCAGGTTTGAGTCCCCGATGACGCCTAACCTTTTTGCCCCTAGTTCCAGGGCGGCTTCCAAGACAGCGATACACGCCTCATATTCTGCTTCATTGTTGGATACTTTGAACCGAAGTTTGAAAGTTAAGGGTATATGGGAATCGTCAGATGCTATTAGCAACACCGCTATCCCGTAACCGTACTAGTTAGACGCTATGTCAAAGTACATTGTCAAGATTTTTTCCTCAACCTGCAGAATGGCTTCATCTAGGAATAGGTATTCTACTGCTTCATCCCCTTGCACTGGGTGATCGGCTAGGAACTCAGCTACTGCTCTTCCCCTGATAGACTTGCGAGTCACATACTTCAAATCAAATTCGGAAAGAAGAAGTTACCAACGGGCTAGCCAACCTGTAAGCACTGGTTTCTCGAAGAGATATTTAATCGGATCTAATCTCGAAACCAGAATTACAGAGTGAGCTAACAGGTAGTTCCTCAACTTCCTGTTGGCCTGTACTAAAGCTAAGCAAGCCTTTTTCCAGCAACGTGTAGCGGGTCTCATATTCCAGCATCTTCTTGCTCAGGTAATAGATGGCTTTATCCACTCTATCCTTAGATTCCTGCACAAGCATGCATACCATAGTTGTGTCCATTACTGATAGATACAGAATTAACATCTTCCCTGGCTCTGGCGACAACAACATGAGCGGGTTCTGAAGGTACTGCTTGATCTGCTCAAAAGCAAATTGCCATCGGTCATCCCATTGGAATTTATTTCCTTTCTTCAGGGGACCAAATAGTGGTTCACAAGTCAAGGTTAATTTTGTAATAAATCGTCTTATGAATTGCACTTCACGTAGAAAGCCTCACACCTCCTTGTCAGTCCTTGGTGGTGGCATTTCTAGGATGTCCTTGATTTTGGAAGGATCAACCTTGATGCCCCTCTGTTACACCAAAAATGCACTTCTGTGGATTCAGCCTCAACCGATATTCTCAGATCCATTGAAAGAATTTCTTTAAGGTGGTGTAGTGGCCCTCTCATTCCTTGGACTTGACAATCATGTCGTCCACGTACACCTCAACCTCTTTGTAGATCTATAGACACCCCATTTTTGACCATCCTCAAGACTTGGATGTGCTTGCAGGTACATCCAGTTACAAGTTTGATTGCTGGTCGAGTACTCGAATTTCGCGACGGAATGTCACAGGTTTGAGCTTTTTAAACCCTGTATCCTTTCTGCCCCATTTTTGGACCATGCTTTGGTCCCTCCAGCATGCTTCTCTTGGTGCACTGCCAGCCATGAAAAGGCACTGTCGGCCATGGATTTTGGCTTGTCAGCCATTGATGGGCCTTACTGGCCATCTATGTGCTCCTGCCGGCCATCGCCAGCGCATCAATAGATATTTTTTTGATGTTTTTGACAGTTGTTTGCACATATTGGCCTATCTGCTTGCACGTGGAGGGCTGGATTTCTTTGAAGGCTTCTTGTGTCTTCTATATATAGAATCCATCCTCTCACGTGTGGGGGCTTCCAAAATTTTCAAAGCAAAAACTTTGCCTCTCTCTCTCTAGAATCCTCTCTTTCTTCCTATTTTGTGCTTAAAAGTGAGAATTCTCTACACCTTTGCACTAGAATCCTAAGCCAAACACTTTCATATTGGAGATGAGGTTCTTGGAGGTCTTGTTTGAGCTCTCAAAGCTTGAGTAAACTCAGAAAAGTGGCTGTTTGTTGTTGTGGTTCAAAGGTATAAAGCTTACCTTTTTTAATCTTATTTTTGCATACAAATTTGGCCACCTTTGCATGTTGTTTTTGGCTTAGTTTTCAACTACAAAAACCTCTATTTTTAAAGTATAAAAATGGCCGTTTAAGGCTGTTTTGGAGTTAGGGGTGGTCCACCCTCTTTTGTAGCTTGTTTGCTAAGCTTTGTGCCAACTTTTAAAGCTTTTAAAACAGCCTTTTCTTGGCCTTTTGAGCACTGAATTCTAGGGGAATTTCAGTGGCAGAGAGTTGATTTTGAGGTCCAAAATAAGAGGGGGTGGCCTCCCCTCCTTGTCTCTTGTTTGCATGTGTTGGGGGCCTAACATGTGAGCATATATTTCTACCCTTTTGTAGCTTAATTCAAGCATGTTTTAGGCCCTATTTTGACCTGCTTTAACTCTGTTTTTGGCTGGTTGGGTCACTTATTGCTTGCTTTTTACACTTATAGTGTAATCATGCTTACCAGTTTAACATGCCTAATGTGTTAGCCTATCATTCTAGTTTGTGTTAGCTCTATGTAGACACCCCATTTTTGACCGTCCTCAAGACTTGGACGTCACCGTTTGAACACACGGTGATCTTCCATGTTTGTGTTCGTTTGGAGTTCCCGGAGGCCTCGGCTCGCGCACCTTGCCTCAGGATCTCCGAACTTGACCGTTTAGTGTCTGGTTTTGCACCAAACACTTGCATCTTGCCTTTGAGAGGCAGGGTGGGGCTTGTAGACCATCCCCACCCACCACCGGCAGTGGCTAGAGGCCACCGGCTGGTGTTTTGCTGCCACCGGTAATTTTTATTGCCGGCCGGGACTTTTTGTTGCCGGTCAGCACTATTTTGTGCCGGTCGACACTCTTTTTGGCCAAGATGGCATTTTTGGCCGGCCGATTGCTGTTCATCTGCTTTTGCAGATATTTGTAGACAGCTGTCTTGCTTTTGCATCCCTCCATACACGTGTATGGAGGGATCTCCCTCTTGTAAAGCTTGTCTTGTAAGCTTTACAAGACAAAAGAAGGAGAGGACTTAGGTTAGAGAGAGAGAGATATTTTGGGAGCAAAAAAACAGCCATTGTTGAGCTCTTGTTCTAGGGTTTGAGTTAGATACATTTTCTATCTCTCTTTCCCTCTCATTTGTTCACTAGGTGCTTTGTGTCTTACTATTGCACACAAACACCTAGTGTTTCACCTTCCTCTTGGAGCTGAGGTTCTAAAGGGTTTGTTTTGAAATTTTGGTGTTGGATTCAAGCTAAAGGAGGCCTTTGGAACACCATTTGTAAAGGGGTCATCAAGGGTGAGAATCTAGTCCCATTTTCTCCCATTTTTGCATTGATTTTATACCTATCTTAGAGCTGTTTTTGTGCTTATTGTATAACATAAAAAAGTTCTGTTTTTAGACCCTCTTTGTTGTTTATTAAGAGTGTTTTGTTGTTTGAGGGTTGTTGACCACCCTTAGGCCTTGAAAGGCCTCATTTTGGACCA
This sequence comes from Camellia sinensis, assembly GCF_055761805.1. NCBI lineage: Eukaryota > Viridiplantae > Streptophyta > Magnoliopsida > Ericales > Theaceae > Camellia > Camellia sinensis. The sequence goes on from NC_138962.1 coordinate 109,946,871, forward strand.
TTTTGTGCTAGCTCCGGGATTTTGGTGTTGGGGTCTCTTCACCACTGAAATCTTGAGGGATTTCAGTGGTGAAGATAATGCCTTGAAGTCCCAAGAAGGAGAGGGCCACCCCCTCTCCTTGTTGTCCTTGAAAAGGACATATTTTGGCCTCTTAAGGAAGCCTATGCTTGAGTGTGTGTTGAGCATGTTTAGGATGTTTTTCATGCTTATATATCCATAATATAACATGATTTCAAGTTGGTTTTGGTGCTCCATGCATGCTTAGCATAGTTGCCATGTAATGCCTTGTTTATGCCTTAATGTGCCTTAGGTTGTTAGCCTTTGTGGGAGCATGTTTTAGGCTTAGTCTTGTGAAGATTATGTGCTTATTTTGCCATGTTTTAGGTCTGTCCATAAGTGTTTGGGTTGATTTTGGCATGCTTGATATAGTTCCTTTGTATTTGGGCTTGTTAGCCTTGAGAGTGTGCATGTGTAGCATGCCATCTTTGCATTGTTTTGGTGATTTAGGATCATCCTATATGCCATTTCAGTCCCATTTCCATGTTTGTTTGATTGCCTTGCATGCCTCTTTAATGCTTTGGAAGCTTGTGTAGCAATGCTCCATGTTTTGACCATTATGCATGCCTTTGTTTTCGAGCCATTTAGATGCCATCTAAGTGGTCCTTAGGCTTTGTATTAATGCCATAAAACTCTGTTTTAGGTCAATAAGCTCATGCCATGTTTAGTCTTGTAAGTGTATTTCAATGCTCCTTGGATTTGCTTTGAACACTTAGACTATTTGTTGCATGTTTAGCTTGATTTGTTGCTGGGTTTGGCACCATGTATTAGCATGATTTTCAGAGTTTATGTTGCATGCTTTTAGTCCATGAATGTCTCTTTCAAGTGTGCTTGAATGTTGCTTGCTTTGGGCCTAAGTGTTGGGTCTTAACATGTGTGTGTGCATGTGTGCTTAGCATCCATTTTGGGCATTAATGGCCACTGTTTTAGGCCTTATTAGAGCTGCCTAATTCATGTATAAGACCATCTTAGCATTAGTTTGCATTGTCATACGTATGCTTGCATGCTTGCATAAGTTCATTGCTATGCCATGTCGCATCCTTAGCTTGTATGCCTAGGTTGCATTGCATCTTGCATGCATTCCTTGTCCCTTGACTTAGGTGATAGGGATTGGGAGTTTTGTTTGATTGGTTTGCATACATTTGAAATCAAAGTTGCATACTTGGTTCTTTGGGCCATCATGCATGGAAATGCGTGATTGGTGGTCCGAGAATCGAGGCACATGCCCCCTTTGAGTCATTATCATGATAAGGGACATGATTATTGCATACATGCCTTGAATTGTGCTGCCATGCTTTGCCTTGCCCTCTGTTGCTGTGAGTTGCAGGTTCTGCAGGCCTTCTTTGCCGACCGGCAGTGTGAGGTGCCGGCCGGCAATCTTTTCTCTGCCGACAACTCCATTATGTGCCGATGGCCACACACCAGTGCCGGTGGTAATTCCACTCAGCCGGTGGCACTCCCCAGTGTCCAGGGATGCAGTCCTGAGGTTTTGACAGCCTCCAGAGGAGTGAAGGAAAGAAAACAGAGGCAGCCTATGCATGGCGGCACGTTTCCCGAGACGATTTTCTTGTTTTAATTAATTTATTTAATTTGTTAATTAAATTAATTAATTTGTAATATTAATTAGCTTGCGTAGTTAATTAATTTGTAATATTTATTTGGTCCTTCCGAGTGAGGGCAAATCTGAATAAGTATGCGTGGGTGGTGTGTTTGTCTTCCAATCCCCACTTTTTTCTTCCCTTTTACTTACCTGCTTTGATGGTTAGTATTAGGGCATGTTTAAATTAGCATACCTTATGCTACGCATGCGTGCATTCATGCATTTGTATTACATACATTAGGCTCGGTACATCATGCTAACTGCATTTGTACTTCAAATTCTAAACTGAATATGTGATAGTTGTGCATTTCTCACATGCCATGTTTAGGATAGCCGAGCCTATTCTAGCAACACTTTGTATGCGATGCATTAGGCACTTAACATGGACTTGGATCATGCATGTTTGCTAACGAGTTCTTTGTTTTGACACGGAGTACGATGTAAGTATTTCCGCTTTAGCATATCGCATGAGTGTGAATGTTGCCATGACAGCATGCTTAACATGTGGCTAGATGCTTATGTGTTATAAACTGCTTGGATGCCTGTGGGTGGAGGTTGGATTGTTTGAGTTGGAAAAACTCATTGAAATCCGTGTTTTAGCCTACTTGCGAGTAGCAAATTCCAAAGCATTTTCAAAACAAACGGATATGCAATGTTTCCTTTCCAAATTAGGCAATCTAGTCTATACTTGTTTGCTGTGCGCATAACATAGTAATTCTAGGCTAATAAATGGAATAAGAACACATAAAGTTTTCAAATACGGATATCACGGTTAGTAGAGGCCGGTCTTCGGACCGGGCGAAATGGGGTGCTCATAGCTGACCTTCCCCGATCGTACCCAAGCTCCCGAACCGAGACAACTCCGGTAATGACGAACATGTGGCCTTCGGCACCGAGTCAGGGTTTCCTAAATTCTCCCATAAAAAATATTTAGGTGGCGACTCTGTATCTGGCAAAGCAGTCCATGTTTGGCACTACTTTTTCAAAAATCTGTTTCATAAAACGATTTGCCAGATTTGGACTCTTTGGTTCAGAATAAGAACCGCGACAACAAAAATCGCAAGTCCGAACTGTAGCATAAGGTCCCCCCCCCCCCCCGCAGGCATGTTACAGTTTCTGGCGACTCTGCTGGGGATTTTAGAGAGCTTGACTCGAACTCGTGATATCCTGTTTTGATCTCATTTATGTGTTTCTTTGCATTGCATGTGCATTGGTGCGCCTAGGAACACAGTGTTTGCCATCAGCCATTCCTGAACGGTTTGCCGGAGGCTTGTCTTGTCAAGGCATGTCCATAAGGCAGACCGGCTATGGGCTCTGACAGTATGGGAACACAAACCCCGGTTTACCAGGGCACCCTTTTTGACCATTCGACCTAGTGCATATTCGGAATCCATAGTGACCATTCCCAGCTAGGACAGGTTGCTTACCCGATTATAGGTTGTTTGAAACCGCTGCGTGCGTAGTGAAACCCTAGCTCCTGACAAAATAGGACAGGGAAACCCTACCCCAATATAGGGGTGTTTTGGCTCTCCTTACTTGCTATGTGCTTTTAGAGTGTATCTCTACAGGAACGCATATGTCAGTTTGCAACCTTGAGTATTGGGCCCGAGGGCACCAGAATCAGTATTGTTGAGAATCAGTTATCAGGAATCAGTTATCCGCGGGTATCAGATTCAGTATTTTGGGAACAGAAATCTGGGAACAGTGATCAGCAGTAGGGTACAGTTGTTTGGCTACGCCCGTATCCGATCAGTTTGAGGCTGAAATGCTGTTTATTTCTCATTTCAGTTCAGAAGAGTCGCAGAGTTGATACAGAATAGCCAGTGTCTCTCCCTTGCTGAGGCAGGATTTATGGCGGCACAAAATTCAGAAGAAGTTGTGGTTATGATGGCTGCATTGGAGCAGGGGACCGCTCCGCAGAGTGAGGCCAGCATCAGTATGTCATACCCGCCCAGGTCGCCCGTTGTGCACCCGGTTTGGGCTCCCCAGTTATATCAGGCTCGTGGGCCCACCACCTTCGAATTGATGGGAATGATAGGGGACCTCCAGAGGACCGTGGCCGATCTAGCTTATGGAATGTCGGCTTCACCGCCAGCGGCGCCGTATGCCGGGAATTTCGTACCACAGGAGCCCCCACTACTGGGGCGGATTGTGATAGAGCTCAGCCAGCCAGAGGTGGCTTCCGGCTATAGCCACGACATGCCAGCACCAACCCAGACCCTTGATCAGGCTGAGGCCAGAGGAAAGGATAAGGCAAAGGTAGATGCCGACCCCATTGAGCAACTGCTGTGGGCAGTCGAGGCTTTGAAAGTCAGAGGAATGAACAAGCAACAAACATCTACGATCGTGATCAAAGCTGTGGATGATGCTTTCCCCGCTCCGATCAAAGGCAGTTCAAGCCAGACAGAAAACCGGGATGGGCCCCGTCATGCCCAGACAATTCCTATAGTTCCCAACCCTGCACCGGGAAAGGTTCAAAAAGCCAAGGCAGCGCCAGCCGATCCTTTCGCCAGCGCATCTGACAAGAATCCTCAAACTGCAAAGTACCTGCCCCGAGGGCGCAGGGTCTTTCACGACCTCCACATGCCTTTGTCTAGGGCATTGCTAATACTGGCGAAGAATGGGCGTCTTAAGCCTTTGGAGCCCCGGCCACTCCCGAAGAATCTCCCCGCCACTCATGATGCTACCTTGTACTGCGCGTACCATCAACAGTCCGGTCACAGTACCGATGGATGTTCCCGCCTTCGTCATGAAGTGCAGGATTTGATTGATGACAAGGTTATCCTACCACCCACCTCAGGCAAGCCCGTCACCACTCAGTTGTTGGATTTCGAGGGGTCAGATACTGCGAGTATGTGAAGTGGACCGCCTGCGGGCAACATTTGGTGTATTTTTGAAGCGTCTGGCACGCATTTTTGAGCATTGGTGAAACCGAGTTTTGTAAATCCTGGCTTGGATGTCGAGTCAATCTTTTGTTTTGGGTCTGTCTCTTTGCCTTGAGTCAGTCTTTTTTGCTTAAGGGTCTGTCTGGTTGTATCGAGTCAGTCCCCGTTGTATATAATACTAGGTGATTCTGGGGTTGTTGTCCCGAACGCCATTTTATTATTATCTGTTTTTGTTTTGAGTCTGTTTCTGCCAAGGGGCCAGTTGCACCAATAGAGCCGATTGAAGAAGCTATTGCTATCTCAAACTTCATCCTTGCTTTCAGCATAAGTGCCAGAGAATTTGATTGGGCTGACAGTACATCTCGCCTGCTCTCCTGCGCGCCAAACTCATTGCATTAACCTAAGTTTTCCAAAAACAAACTTTTTGAACACTGCGGTGATGAAAACGAAGAGGAAGGAATTCCTCGGGTTTTGCAAAATTTTGATCATTTTGAGAGAAAGAGAGGCGTGCTAAGCCTTTTAATGAATGAAATCATGCTTGTCGGCGTGAGTACTGAGAAGGATCCTGGTCTGATCCAGATTGGTTCCACACTATCTTCGGCGCGAGCGATTTGTCGCTTTCTTAAAAACTTTCAAAAACAAATGTTTTACGCGGCCCTGTGAAGACTTGTGTGGAATCCCTCTTGAGGTCGCGCAGCCTAGGATCGCTCTCAGCCTCAAGATTCAACCTATTTGTTTTCCGACTTTGAACCCGTTCAGAACGTTCAGAAAGTTCAACGGACAAACGCCGTGAAGGGTCTGTATGGCCAGTTTCGAAGCAGCCCTCGAGTAAGAGGCACCGAGGCCGAATCAGAAGGAGTAGATCTCGCCGGAAGAAGCTCGTGGAGCAGCCATGACGGATTCTCCGCAAATCAGTGCAACAGCCGTTCTCCTAGACACAGAGGGGCTTTCAGTTCAGGAACCATTTGGCATGGACTTGCTACACTTTTACCCTTTGAGAGGCTCGCTGGGCCGAAAACCCGGAAGGGCGACCCAGGCAAAAGTTAGAGCAAGAGAAAAATACAAAAAGAAAGAAGAAAAATGCGAAGAAAAGAACAAAAAAAGGAAAGAAAACAAAATGCAAAAAAAGAAAAAAGAAATGAATAAAAGAAGAAATAGAAAATGGAAAGAAGCTCGCAAGGTCGAAAACCCGCATTGGGCGCCTTGGCAAAAATGAGAGCCAAACAAAGTGAAGGTTAAAATACCCGAGTGTACCTTAGCCGGAACTACGTGAGGCTTGATTCCCGTGTTTGGGATACGTAGGCAACTTCATCATGAAGTCCAGCCCCCAACGCTTTCATAGCGTCTCAGTCCATGCAATGGTTTCAATTTCATCCCCAAAGTCCAGTGGCCAACACCCTTCAAGGTGATTGTGTCCATATATGTGTTGTGACCGTCTTCGTCATCGCTGTGTCCAAGAGCTCGACCACCGCCAATGAAGACTGTCTGCGGATTGCTGCGGCACCATCCCAAACAAGGGGCAACTTTCCGTTGCCACAAGCCGTCGTGAGACGCCATTCAAACTAGGGGCAACTTTCCGTTGCCTCCCACCCCCCTTCAAACCAGGGGCAATTTTCCATTGCCTCCGATCCGAGGTTGCGCGTCTCGAAGAGTAAGTTCCATGCTTGTTGAGCATCAGCTGTTTGAAAAATAGTTTTTGAAAATTTTTACCGAGATTGACTATTTTCTCGAAAACTATTCCATTTTCCAAAACTGGACCGTTGTCTTCGACCCAAAAAAGGAAAACTTTCAGTGATTGCTGCCTGACTTGCATGCTTTTCAAATCAAAAATCGAACAAGTACGTTAATCCGACTCTCATTTTGATCAAAACTGTTTTAGTAGCAAGCAAAAACAAAAAATGGTTAAAATGATGAACTAGGGGCACAGTTGAGTCAGGCATTCTGTCTTTCCCCCGTCATCGACGTACTTGCCAGAAGGTCGCTCTGCCCACCAAAAGAAATAGCTGTGAGCTAACGGCATCGGGCGTGAACCCGCAACTCCATGTTCATTCATCAGTCACCCCGGGGAGGGATGGAAAATGAGAGAATGAAGAATAGAGAGGTGTAAGTTGAGAGAAAAGTAAGGAAAAGGGTTTCGAGAAAAAATCCGAGCTTGAGAGTCGAGTGATGTGAGAATCACAAATCAGGCAGGGTGGGAAACAATACCCAGTTTGAACTGGCTCCTCGTGGTCCGAGGTCCCCCATCTTCGTTTACGCGTCTGTGTGTCGTGTCTCTTTGATTTGACAATCTCGTCTTTTGTTTTTAGTCTTTCCCGAGCGTGTCTTGTTGTGTTTAGGTTGGGTACCTATATTTGAGTCCTCCCCGCTGTGTTCAGTTGTAGGCTCGATACCCCGGTTTGAAAAACCCTCATTCGATTTCAAAAATCACTTATGCTCGGAATGCTGTGCCATTCTCTACATTCGAGCATATTTCAACCTTAGCTGGTTCCATCTTTGAGGTCCATCCTGTTAGATTGGGCCGTTTGTTCAGAATTTGCCGTGTGCAGAATGAACAGAATGCTGTGTTATGGACTGTATGCAGATTAATCCCTAACAGAGTAAGGGCTGTGTGTCTAAGGATCAGGCAGCCGGTTGCTTGGGTTATTTTGGCTGTTGGCTGTTTAAGTTATCTGATTATTACAGTGCAAGTGTTTAATTTTCAGACAACCAATCAGTTCCATTTACATTGAGGTGTAACATGATGAGATGCAATGCAATACATGAGATATGTAAATGTAACACTTTTTAAGCAAAAATCTGTTCATTTCATAATCTTTTTCAAATGTACAAGTTTTGGAAACAAAAATCTGCCTGCGGCAGTACAAGGTAATCTATCTACCAACAAAAAGAAAAGTACAAGAAAGAAGAAGATAGCAAAAATCTGCATCCATGTCGAGCACTCCGGGGGGCCGTCAGTCCGTCCTAGTCCTCTTCCTGGATGAGGGTCCAGGAGCATCATCAGCGTCGTCGTCAGAGCCCGACCTAGAACCGCCTCCGGTCTCCTCCTCTGATGACTCGGACTCCGCCTCTGCCTCCGCCTCTGACTCCTCGTCATCATCATCGTCCGGGACTGGAGCTCGCGAGCTACTCTCGACATGAGTACGCCCTCCCCTGGTACGGGGAAATATCCTCCCCCCCTCATCTCTCCCCCGGGCAGGGACAGAAGGTCCCGCTGGAGCACCTCCTGCCATGGGAATCTGGAAAGGAGGCTGAAAAAGTACATAAAAGGAAAATGCATCAGTATACTGTGAACAGTTTAAAGGTGCAGAATGCAATGCCGAGTATAGTGTATGAATGTCGTGAGCAGTTTAACAGTGCAGAATGCAGTATATGAGTACAGTGTGAATGCCGTGAGTAGTCTATCAGTGCAGAATGCAGCGTGTGAGTACAGTGTATGAATGCCGTGGGCAGTTTAACAGTGCAGAATGCAGTGTATGCAGTGTGTCAGATACTGTGAGATCGGTGTATCAGGTGTTGTGCCACGAATCAGATTATGCAAAGCAGTGTATGAGTGGTTTGAGGCCAATGTCAGAAGGACATACCGGTATGCTGTAGAGGGCTAGGAGATCAAATGTCCGCTGAAGCATCCCCATCATCGAGGCATTCATCGCCAATGACTGATGGGTGTACCCAGGAGAAGCCTGCAAAAGTATCAGATGCATCAATATTCTGTGGAATATCAAGTAAACTGAAATGAATAACTGTACAAAAATGCAGTAGAACATACCGGAGGTAAGTCGGGGACGTCGATGAACTCGTGACCAGCCGGTGGAGGGGCGAAGGGGATCTGATAGGTCGACCCACCCTGCCCCTTGAAAGTCAGTACAGCGGGCAGGGCAGCCCAGCCAGCTCCCCGTCCTCCCTGAGCTCCGCCCCTGCCACGGACTCGGGCCCTCCTCGCAGCCCCTACTCCAACTCCCGCTCCGGCCCCAGCCGCCGATGCCACAGGCCTGGCCCCCTCTGCTCGACAGCCGCTCAAAGGTCGCATCAGGTATGTCCGCACGTACTCCTGATAGTCGCCGGTACCTCTGAAGCCGGCCTCCTCCCAGCCGATGGTGTAGTTGTCCATCTGCTCGCTGGTGAGCCCCTCGGTCTCCCTCATATCTGCGGGGGGTGAACCGGGACTATCTGCTCAGGTAACCCCAGGGTCTGGCGTAAGAAGCGCTCCCCCAGGTACCAAGCCCGACAAACCGGGCCCTCAAGCAAAATCCAAAAACGCGAGGTCTCCTCCGCACCAGGGAACCGACCCCGCATCGCCGCCGGCATAGGAGCCCACGGCCGCCAAGTGATCTGAAAATGGCAGACAGTTTGTTATCTACTGTTATTGAAATATACAGTTGGAAAGCGAAGCTTAAATGAACTGTAAGTAAAACATACCTCGGCAGGGGTAATGGTATCGAAGTATCGGCGGAAGAAGCCGAAAGTCTCTCGTGGTCGCCGGGTGCATCTCCCGTCGAAGCGACTCGAAAAGGGGACGGCCAGGGGAGTCTCCGCAACTGGTACGGGGGCAAGCCTAGGGAAGTAGGCGTAAACCCACAACTGCAAAACAGATGTCAGTATGACCGACAGAATAAAGCAGAAATGGCAGAGCCGTGTGTTGTGCAGTGTATTGTGTGCAGTGTACAGTGTGAGCAGTGTATAGTCAGTGTAAAGCAGAATGTATGTGTGTGCCGTGTGTACAGTATACAGCAAGTGTAAAACAGACTACAGTGTGTGCAGTGTACAGAGTACAGAAAGTACGAGATAGAAATGAAAAAGCGGAGAAGAAGTGTACCTCCCAAGCCCGCCAGTAACCTCCAAGTAGCTGGCCGCTGCCGCGCGAAGCCGAGCTCATGTACCCGTAAAGGGTGGCCAGAGCAGCGCCGCCCCAGTCATAGTGCAGAATGTCCCGGACGTCCACCAGTGCGCTGAGAAGACAGAGAGGCACGGTGTTCGCCCGGTCGGCGAAAATGGTAGTCCCGAACAGGAACATGAGGAAGCCGCGAGCATACCTCTCCTTGTCCTCCGGGGTCATCTGCGCCTCCTCCTCCAACACGGGCTGGACTCGAAACTGGACCTCGAACCAGGAGTATCGGACGAAACCTGGGCGAGCTAGAGGTGGCGCCTCCCCCAGTAGATGGACCTGAGCGGCGGTCCACTCATCCATGTCTGTGTCAAAAGGGATCGGATCCCCCCCTACCCCGATGCCAGTGAGCATCGAGAAATCATGAGGGGTCATCGTCATATCCCCTGCAGCAGAGAAATGAAAAGAATCGGTGGTGTCCCACCACCTCTCCGCCAGAGCGGCGAGGAGAGGTCTGCATGTGGAAAATTTGGAGAGCCCTCGGCAGAAGGTGCCGAAGCCCGCCCGGTCCACGATGCGTCGGACTGCGTCGGGGAGCTCATCATACCACTCCCGTGCACCAGTATTCCCATACCCGCGAATGGCATGGGAACCCTCCTGTAAACAGAAAATAACGGTGGCAAGATGTAGACACCCCATTTTTGACCGACCTTAAGACTCAGACGTCACTGATTGAGCGCTTGGTGATGTTGCATAATGTGCTCGTTCAGAAGTTTCAGAGTTGCGGCCGTGAGCCCTGCCTCCGGACTTCCGAACCCTCTTTTGTGCTTTGCCTCGGTTTGCGAACCAGGCTCGGTTTTCTTTGTTTCTTTTCCTGAGGGGAGGGAGAGGTCCCGTAGACCATCTCTCAATGTCCGTGGGCTACATTTGGTGGCCGTAGGCCATTTTTCCCATTTCGGAGTCCGGTTTCCGGTTTTTCGGGATCGTTGGCCGTGTGCCTCGGTTCGGGACCGCCTAACCATCTCCGTTTGCTCTGATTTTTGGCATACTTCCTATTTTCTCCCTTTTGAGGGACACTGGGGTCTGAGAAACCCACTTCGTGGCCGAATGCCACTTTCGGTGCTTAACAGCCCATTTTCGGGACCCCGAACTGCGTGTTTTGGCCCCCGAACATTTATTTTGCAACGGTTTTCGTTCATTTTTGGCAGGTACCTCTATTTTATCACTAAGAAGGTCACTGAAGGGTGGGAGGCCAGTAATTGTTGCAGCAACCAGTTATACATCCTCCGACGCCCTCCGGCGCCCGTTTTTCGCACTTCCGGGCTAATGTTGAACACCTTGGGGCTATCTTCTTGAACTTTCAACCACATATTTGTGATGTACACACATGGGAGGATCCTAAAAAGTGGTGGCCGACCATTAATTCAATTTGACCCTTTTGAACCCCTCCTTCCGGGCTAATGTTGAACACCTTGGGGCCATTTTCTTCAAACCCAAACCACATATTTGTGATGTACACACATGGGAGGACCCTAAAAAATGGTGGCCGGCCAGTAATTCCATTTGACCCTTTTGAACCCCTCTTTCCGGGCTAATGTTGAACACCTTGGACCCACTTTCTTGAACTTTGAACCACATATTTGTGATGTACACACATGGGAGGACACTATCATGTGGTGGCCGGCCACTAAATCAGCTTGACCCTTTTGACCCCTAGCCGGCTGGCTAGGGGATGTGGCCGGCCGGCCACCTGCAACCAAAGTAACTGGCCGGCCGAGATCCTTGCACTGTTCACTTTACAGCTGTAGAGCTTTATCCCCCAGAAAATATCAATATCCGGGGGATATTTTGTGGGGGAAAGTTGGCCTCCTTTTCCCCCACCTTTACACCCCCTTTTTGGCCCTTATAACCAGCTGGTGGCATCACATATAGGGGTTAGAAAATTTGTTCTTCAAGCCTCAAGATCCATATCTCCCTCCATCCTTCTCATTTTCCTAAAAAACCTTAAGTCCTATACCTTGTGTTCTTCATCACCACCAAGCTCTACCATCACCACTTCATTTCCAGCAACAAGGAGAGCTTCTCAAAGGCTAAAGGAGCTGCAAATTGGTCCAAGAAGCAACAAAAGCTTTAGTCTTCAAGGGTGAGTGACATTTCTCCTCTTTTGACCCTTTTTCTTGATCCATTTGTAAGCCCTATATGCTTTTTGTTTCAAGCTCCGGCCCTAACTGAAAGTGGCCCTCTTTTGAGCTCATTTTCACTTTTCATTAAGGGCTCAACCCTGTTTGAGCCCTCCATGATGCATTTGCTTCATTGATCCTCTTATATGTCATAATCTTGCATGCTATTTTTGGCCCATGAGTAATCTGTTTTTGAGCATGTTGTAAACTGATAATAGGCTTATTTTGAGCCCCTCTCCAACATTGAAGAAGGGCTCAACACCATTTGGGACTTCCATGTTGTACTTACCTTTATACTCCCCTTTTGGTCCCATTTTTGCATGCAATGGCAGCCTACCATGCTTTTGTTTTTGGCCATTTTACAGTTCTGAAAAAGTGCTTATTTTGGTCCATTATTCATGTTTCATTTAGGTCCTTTCATGGTTTGGGACCTCCATATGCCACTTCATGTTATATCTCTCTTTTATTCCCCATTCTTGCATGTTTTGTTAGCCTACCATGCTTTTGTTTTTGGCCATTTTACAGGCCTAGAGATGATATTATTTTGGCCTATACTTCATGTTTCATTAACATTTTTTTTCTGTTTGGTGATTATTTTGTATACTTCATGTTATAGCACCTTTTGAGCCTCAATCTTGTGCCTTTTTTTAGCATGTTTGTATATTGATTTGAGGTTTGCCATATACTGTAAACATTCATATTTTTGGTCCCTCTTCAATGTTGTAGAAGGAAATTTTTCAGTTTGGATTTTGCTTATATCACTTGCTTCATTACCCCTCTCTTGGCCCCTATTCTTGCATGCCATTTTTTCCCTACCTATGCTTGCTGTTTGGCCATGTTTATAACTGTGAAAGTGCCTTTTTTGGGACTGCCTAGCTTCTGTCTTTGCATTACATGTCCATATTGTGCATGTTTGGCATAGCTATAGGCCATTTCGGGTGCCTAAATTCGCATTTCGGGACAATTCCATGCATTTAGTGTCATTTCGCCTCATTTCGGGACTGTTTTCCCCCATATTTTAGTGCTGAAATTCTATTAGAATGATTGCTTTCCATTCTTTATGTCATTGCATCGCATTATATCATCGCCTCGGTTTGCGTGCCCGTTTGCACGCATTTCGAAGCGCCTCATTTTCATCCATCGGCATCCTATGTGAATGTGGCTGAGGCTCACTCATGTTGGTATAAGCCCATATCACATTCTCATGTCATCGCATCGCATCCTATCATCGCCTCGGTTTGCGTGCCCGTGTGCACGCATTTCGAGGCACCTTATTTTCATCCTTCGGCATCCTATATGAGTGTGGCTGAGGCTCATTCATGTTGGTATAAGCCCATATCATGCTTCCATGTCATTGCATCGCATTCTATCATTGCCTCGGCTTGCGTGCCCGTGTGCACGCATTTCGAGGCACCTCATTTTCATCCATCAGTATCCTATGTGAGTGTGGCTGAGGCTCATTCATGTTGGTATAAGCCCATATCATGTTTTCATGCCATTCGCATTGCGTATGCCATTGCCTCGGTTTGCGTGCCTGTGTGCACGTATTTCGAGGCACTTCATTTTTTTACCTACCGGCTTCTCATGTGAGTGTGGCTGAGGCTCTCTCATATTAGTATAAGTCCATGTTACATTCTCCATGCCATTTTAGCCATATTACATTGCATTCTGTCATTTCCTCGGTTTGCGTGCCTGTGTGCACGCATTTCGAGGCACCTCATTTTCACAGCATAGTGCATACTAGGTTGTATCTTACATTGCATTCTGTCATTTTCTCAGTTTGCGTGCCCGTGTGCACGCATTTCGAGGCACCTCATTTTCACAGCATAGTGCATACTAGGTTGTATCTTAGATTGCATTATGTCTTTTTCTCGGTTTGCGTGCCCGTGTGCACGCATTTCAAGGCATCTCACTTTCATAGCATGGTGTATTTTAGGATTGCATCTTAGTTGCATGTCATGCATATTGCATCGTGTTCGGGATAGGAGTTAGCCCGGGCACGGGAAACGGGGTACATTTCGTACTCCGAGTGACGGAATGTGTCTCAATTCCCAGTCACCGACACTCCGGATTATCCATGATGGAGTTAGGTTTTAGCTGTGTTTTCATGTGCATTCATTCTATATTGAGTTGTGCAATTCGACTCCTCGGCCATCATGCCTCGGTATGCGTGATTGGTGGCACGAGGATCGAGGCATGCATATATTTGTGAAAATACATTGCTATGCCGCTTTCCTGCTCTCTGTTGCAGCAAAATGAAGAATCAGCAACTTTTCGGAGTCTGGCACGCTTTCCAAGAACAACTGCTAAACAGAGGCTAATTTGGACATCCCGGTGGATTTCCGCGCAAGACAACCCGGACATGCATCATCCATCAGAAGCAAGGCAGTCCCTGGCTTGCATGCCAGTTTTACCACTTTCTTAGTTAATTTGTTAATTAATTAGAAATTTGTATATTATTTGGACTGTATTATTTGGACTGTAATATTCTTTTATTCGGGACTGTATTATTTGGACCCTCTGCGCGAGGGCCACAACTGTAATAAGTGTGCGTGTGTGTGTTGTATGTCTTCCAACCCCCCGTCTTTCTTCCCTTTTATTTATCTGCTTTTGATGGGTAGATTTGGGCATATTTCAATTAGCATACAGTATGACAGCATGTTTGCATCATTCATTTGTTTTGCATGCACCGGGCTCGGCGCATCATACTAACTGCACTGTACTTTCAATTCCAAATTGAATACATGTTAGCTGTAGCATTCCATATGCCATCTTAGAATAGCCGAGCCTGCTATAGTTGCATTTTGCATGTGTTGCATTAGGCATTTCTGTATACTTAGGGTCATGCATGATTTCTAATACAGTTTTTGTTTTGGCTTGGAGTAGTCGGTGAGTTTTATGCTTTAGCATCCCTACATGCGTGTGAGTGACTGCCATAAATAGCATGCTTACCATGAGGCTAAATGCTTATGTGATATAACTGCCTGAATGCCTATGGGTGAAGGTTGGGTTAGTTGGATTGGAATAAATCATCAAATGTTTCAAGCCTACCTGCGAGTAGCAAACCATTTTCAAAAAACGAACATGAAATGTTTTGTTCCAATTCAAGCGATCCAGTCTATACTTGTATGCTGTGCGCATCACATAGTAACCTAGGCTAATAACCGGAATAAGAACTCACAATGTTTTCAAAAATTGATATCATGGTTAGTAGAGGCCGGTCTATGACCGGGCGAGCGGGGGTGCTCACGAAGTGACCTTCCCCAATCGTACCCAAGTTCCTGAGCCGAGGCAACTTTGGTGATGACGGACACGTGGCCTTTTGGCACCGAGTCAGGGTTTCCTAAATTTCCCAAAATAAAATATTTAGGTGGCGACTCTGTATCTGGCAAAGCAGTCCATGTTTGGCACTTCTTTCAAAAATCTGTTTTCTCAAAACGATTTGCCGGATTTGGACTCTTTGGTTCAGACTTAGAACCGTGACTGACAAAAGTCGAGTCCGAGCTGTAGCGAGGTCCCCCGCGGGCTGGTTACACAAGACAACATTCAAAATGCAGTTTTGAAAGGACAGATATAGCATATATGCAAGTTTGTCGGATTCAGGCAAATACCGGGTGCCAGTGTGCTTACAATGAAATACGTGTGATGTGTCAGCGTGTTTGGGTGTTTCAGAACAGATATAGCATGCATGCAGGTTTGACAGATTCAGACAAATACTGGGTGCCAGTGTGTATGCAGTGAAAAACAGTGAGTGCAGTGTGTTTGAGTGATTCAGGGCTAGTGCAGTGTGTGTGCATGTGTCAGTCTCAAACAGATATCAGTTGTATGTATGTTTACAGTCAACTACGGTCTACGGCATATCAGTTTTCAGCAGTTAAAGAATACAACTAACTATGACAGTTTTTGTATCCTACATTGCGGAAAGTAAAGCAGAAGACAGAGAGTTATCTCGGAAGTGCCGAATGAAAGGTGGGAGATAGGCTCACGCAGTAGTAGCTCAGGCGCCACGTGCCTCTCGAAGCTCCGGAACTGACGCAGGCCGTCGGGGGGCAGAACATGGATCGCCGGCTGGTAGGTCGCCGGGTCGAACGGGCGCTCGCTCAATGGTAAGAGCTCGACCCTGGGATCCATCTCGTGGTCCGGGGGAGTCCCGCCACGTGGAATGTCATCCGCCATGTAGAGAATGATGTGAAAATGGCCCGGAAAAGGAAAACCGGGTTGGAATACGAAGACTCAACCAAAAAGTCAACTCCCGAGAGGGTCGGAAATGGCCAGGAAGGCCGGAATGTGAAAAGGCACGGAAATGAAGAGGAAAGTGAGGGGAACAAACCCCGAAAAGGCGAGAACACCAAACGAGGCACCGAAACGAAAATGTGATCGGTGGAAAATGTCCAAAACGCGAAGAGAATCGCGAATCCGATGACGAAACGAGCGTAGAACGCGAAGAAACGGGCGAAAAACGAGAGAGAAACACTCTAGAGAGAGAGAGCAAGGGATTTCGGCGGTAGGAAAGTGAAGAATAGGGTTTTGAAACCCTATTTTATAACACCCAAGGTGAAAAGTCAAAACTGCCCCGCATCAGCAACTGTTTGCCGGTCGGCAATGTTTTGTGCCGGCCGGCACTTTTTTGTGCCGATAGAATTGTTTTTATGCCGGTGGCTAGCCGGTGGCCTCCCCTTTCGGCCGGTGGGGTTCCCACAGCCTTGTTTAGGCCATTTAAGTTGTTTTTGGTCTTCATAGCTCAAGAAAGTGCAAGAAAGTGCATCTCCGACGCTCAACCGGCCTCCGTTCTGACCGCAGGCCGTCTCTCCAGTGCGTGGCACTCGAATTCGTGCAAGGTGAATCCTTTTTGTATCCTTTTAAATTCAAAAGTTGCCCCATGTGTGTTGCACGAGTTCATCACACTACATCGGTGCATTACATCACGCTGTCATGCGCCACACATTTGCATTGTTATGCACGTGTTACATGCATTGCAACACGCACCCCTTTGCATTGTCGTGCACATTTCTCGTGCATCATCATTGCATTTCCATTCCATGCATTGTCATGCATTCTGGAATACGTGCGTTGTTGCGCATTTAAGCCCATTTACATTCCGTGTGGCATGCGTGTCACACTTATTGCCGCACTGTCTTATGCATTGTATTTCACTCGCGCTGTTCTGCGCATTGCACTGTTTTGTGCATTTCAAATTGTCGCACTGTTTTGTGCATTGTATTTCAATCGCGCTGTTTTGCGCATCGCACTGTTTTGTGCACCACACTTACATTTTGCTCATGGTCTGGCGAGACCTTAAACACGTACGGTCTAGGAGACCTTAAATCCTTGGTAGGTGCGAAACCTCCGGTGCATTGATGTGCACGTTTTTTTATTTATTTGGCATATAAGTCCATTTGCATCAACTTACATTCCATACGGCATGCGTGCCTCATTCTTGCATTGTCATGCATATTGCTAACAATATTGTACCTGTTAAGTTTGTTTTCTTTTCAGGAACAGTATCGTATGTACGGTTCATTTGAGGCTGGAGCGACCAGACGAACCGGACAGGTATTTAGCGGTCTGGCGAGACCTTAAACACGCACGGTCTAGGAGACCTTAAATCCTCTAAAGGTGCAATTCCTTTGGTGTTTGTCGTGCCCAAACGACTTTCGGTGGTCTGGTAAAGCTACCTGTCTGTGTTTGCGATAAGTTCCTAGAAGACCAACTGGGACGGTGGAAACTAGAGTTCGAACGGCTTATGCCAAGAACGCAAAGGTTCGGGAGTTCCGAGACTAAAGTCTGGTTTAAATACCCAGAGGTTTACCCTCGGCTTGAAATCTGTATGGAAGCCCCATAGGTTGAGGCGGCATGTCTACGCCTCAGTTCTGGATACTGAACCAACCTAGTATATCACCCTGTTGGTAAGATAGGGAAAGTTGCAATCATAGTCATTGCATCATAGTGCATTGTCATGCATTTCCATCGTAGCTTGCATGCATCCATTACATTTTCCCCAGTAGGTCGCATTGCACTGCATTGTCATGCATATTTGTAAATATCCACTCCATTGCATATTTGTAGATATTGCATTGTAGATTGCATGCATCCATTGCATCGCCTTCCGCCTATGGCTTGCGCCTTTCCAGGTTGAGCTTGGTTTGGTATGTGTCCTTACTTTTCATGTTAAAACACAGTTCTGCATGTGTATCTCGCCGATTCCACGCTGATATGTTGGTTGAGGGTTGCGGCACCTTTTCTGTGTTACACATGGCTCGTACGTGTACATGCCTTTCCTAGGCAAAATTTGGTTTGGCTTGCGTGCCATATCCATTGTATCCATATCCACTCCATTGCATATTTGTAGATATTGCATTGTAGTTTGCATGCATTCGCTGCATCACCTTCCGCCTATGGCTTGTGCCTTTCTAGGTTGAGCTTGGTCCGGTATGTACCCTTACTGTTCATGTTAAAACACAGTTCTGCATGTGTATCGCGCCGATTCCACGCTGATATGTTGGTTGAGGGTTGCGGCACCTTTTCTGTGTTACACATGGCTTGTATGCGTACATACCTTTCCTAGGCAAGATTTGGTTTGGCCTGCGTGCCATATCCATCGCCATCTTCCTAGCATATCCATACATATTACATTGTAGTGTAATTTTTGCATCCGGCATTAGGATTGTAGTCCTTTCTCCAGCGGGTCGTTTCCCCGCTTATGTCAATTCCACCCAATACTTGTTCTTGCGTCTGTCTACAATGCTCATAGTTCAGTTGACCGTTCTATGGTAGACAGACTTGTTATCTCCATCAATCTATTTGACATAGGTGTGGTTTCGAACCGCTCGTGATTGGATCACGATTCAAATGCTTTGCATGTAGCTTGCATTGTTTCAATTACATTGCATCTTCATTTGCATTGTTTATACATTGTTTTGTATATATTGCATTTCGTTTTGCATCCATCTTGCATTGTCATGCATGTTGCTAACGATATTGTACCTGTTAAGTTTGTTTTCTTTGCAGGCACGATATTGTATGTACGGTTCATTTGAAGCTGGTGTAACCAGACGAGCCGCACAGGTATTGTATCTCCGAGTGAGACGTATTGAGAATTGCATAATTCTCTTACATCCTTTCTGCATTGTAGTGTAGTTCGGTGTATGCTAGCTTAAAACTGTCGCATGTATGCTTCGTTACAGCTTTCTTTGCATGATCATAAGTTATGCTCGGCTTCGTGCATTGTCTTGCATTTTGCCCCTGCCTTCGGGCGCATATCTTGATTGTCTTGCATGTTTGTCTAAGTCTTCGGCCTTGTCAAAAATGGGTCGTCTCTGGGCTTTGACATTCACTCCCGTCATTGTTATGACTTTCGAGTTCTGTCAAAGAGGGGCAACTGTAGACACCCCATTTTTGACCGTCCTCAAGACTTGGACGTCACCGTTTGAACACACGGTGATCTTCCATGTTTGTGTTCGTTTGGAGTTTCCAGAGGCCTCGGCTCGCGCGTCTTGCCTCAGGATCTCCGAACTTGACCGTTTAGTGTCTGGTTTTGCACCAAACACTTGCATCTTGCCTTTGAGAGGCAGGGTGGGGCTTGTAGACCATCCCCACCCACCACCGGCAGTGGCTAGAGGCCACCGGCTGGTGTTTTGCTGCCACCGGCAATTTTTATTGCCGGCCGGCACTTTTTGTTGCCGGTCAGCACTATTTTGTGCCGGTCGGCACTCTTTTTGGCCAAGATGGCATTTTTGGCCGGCCGATTGCTGTTCATCTGCTTTTGCAAATATTTTTAGACAACTGTCTTGCTTTTGCATCCCTCCATACACGTGTATGGAGGGATCTCCCTCTTGTAAAGCTTGTCTTGTAAGCTTTACAAGACAAAAGAAGGAGAGGACTTAGGTTAGAGAGAGAGAGATATTTTGGGAGCAAAAAAACAGCCATTGTTGAGCTCTTGTTCTAGGGTTTGAGTTAGATACATTTTCTATCTCTCTTTCCCTCTCATTTGTTCACTAGGTGCTTTGTGTCTTACTATTGCACACAAACACCTAGTGTTTCACCTTCCTCTTGGAGCTGAGGTTCTAAAGGGTTTGTTTTGAAATTTTGGTGTTGGATTCAAGCTAAAGGAGGCCTTTGGAACACCATTTGTAAAGGGGTCATCAAGGGTGAGAATCTAGTCCCATTTTCCCCCATTTTTGCATTGATTTTATACCTATCTTAGAGCTATTTTTGTGCTTATTGTATAACATAAAAAAGTTTGGTTTTTAGACCCTCTTTGTTGTTTATTAAGAGTGTTTTGTTGTTTGAGGGTTGTTGACCACCCTTAGGCCTTGAAAGGCCTCATTTTGGACCATTTTGTGCTAGCTCCGGGATTTTGGTGTTGGGGTCTCTTCACCACTGAAATCTTGAGGGATTTCAGTGGTGAAGATGATGCCTTGAAGTCCCAAGAAGGAGAGGGCCACCCCCTCTCCTTGTTGTCCTTGAAAAGGACATATTTTGGCCTCTTAAGGAAGCCTATGCTTGAGTGTGTGTTGAGCATGTTTAGGATGTTTTTCATGCTTATATATCCATAATATAACATGATTTCAAGTTGGTTTTGGTGCTCCATGCATGCTTAGCATAGTTGCCATGTAATGCCTTGTTTATGCCTTAATGTGCCTTAGGTTGTTAGCCTTTGTGGGAGCATGTTTTAGGCTTAGTCTTGTGAAGATTATGTGCTTATTTTGCCATGTTTTAGGTCTGTCCATAAGTGTTTGGGTTGATTTTAGCATGCTTGATATAGCTCCTTTGTATTTGGGCTTGTTAGCCTTGAGAGTGTGCATGTGTAGCATGCCATCTTTGCATTGTTTTGGTGATTTGGGATCATCCTATATGCCATTTCAGTCCCATTTCCATGCTTGTTTGATTGCCTTGCATGCCTCTTTAATGCTTTGGAAGCTTGTGTAGCAATGCTCCATGTTTTGACCATTATGTATGCCTTTGTTTTCGAGCCATTTAGATGCCATCTAAGTGGTCCTTAGGCTTTGTATTAATGCCATAAAACTCTGTTTTGGGTCAATAAGCTCATACCATGTTTAGTCTTGTAAGTGTATTTCAATGCTCCTTGGATTTGCTTTGAACACTTAGACTATTTGTTGCATGTTTAGCTTGATTTGTTGCTGGGTTTGGCACCATGTATTAGCATGATTTTCAGAGTTTATGTTGCATGCTTTTAGTCCATGAATGTCTCTTTCAAGTGTGCTTGAATGTTGCTTGCTTTGGGCCTAAGTGTTGGGTCTTAACATGTGTGTGTGCATGTGTGCTTAGCATCCATTTTGGGCATTAATGGCCACTGTTTTAGGCCTTATTAGAGCTTCCTAATTCATGTATAAGACCATCTTAGCATTAGTTTGCATTGTCATACGTATGCTTGCATGCTTGCATAAGTTCATTGCTATGCCATGTCGCATCCTTAGCTTGTATGCCTAGGTTGCATTGCATCTTGCATGCATTCCTTGTCCCTTGACTTAGGTGATAGGGATTGGGAGTTTTGTTTGATTGGTTTGCATATATTTGAAATCAAAGTTGCATACTTGGTTCTTTGGGCCATCATGCATGGAAATGCGTGATTGGTGGTCCGAGAATCGAGGCACATGCCCCCTTTGAGTCATTATCATGATAAGGGACATGATTATTGCATACATGCCTTGAATTGTGCTGCCATGCTTTGCCTTGCCCTCTGTTGCTGTGAGTTGCAGGTTCTGCAGGCCTTCTTTGCCGACCGGCAGTGTAAGGTGCCGGCCGGCAATCTTTTCTCTGCCGACAACTCCACTATGTGCCGATGGCCACACACCAGTGCCGGTGGTAATTCCACTCAGCCGGTGGCACTCCCCAGTGTCCAGGGATGCAGTCCTGAGGTTTTGACAGCCTCCAGAGGAGTGAAGGAAAGAAAACAGAGGTAGCCTATGCATGGCTGCACGTTTCCCGAGATGATTTTCCTGTTTTAATTAATTTATTTAATTTGTTAATTAAATTAATTAATTTGTAATATTAATTAGCTTGCGTAGTTAATTAATTTGTAATATTTATTTGGTCCTTCCGAGCGAGGGCAAATCTGTAATAAGTGTGCGTGGGTGGTGTGTATGTCTTCCAATCCCCACTTCTTTCTTCCCTTTTACTTACCTGCTTTGATGGTTAGTATTAGGGCATGTTTAAATTAGCATACCTTATGCTACGCATGCGTGCATTCATGCATTTGTATTACATACATTAGGCTCGGTACATCATGCTAACTGCATTTGTACTTCAAATTCTAAACTGAATATGTGATAGTTGTGCATTTCTCACATGCCATGTTTAGGATAGCCGAGCCTATTCTAGCAACACTTTGTATGCGATGCATTAGGCACTTAACATAGACTTGGATCATGCATGTTTGCTAACGAGTTCTTTGTTTTGACACGGAATACGATGTAAGTATTTCCGCTTTAGCATATCGCATGAGTGTGAATGTTGCCATGACAGCATGCTTAACATGTGGCTAGATGCTTACGTGTCATAAACTGCTTGGATGCCTGTGGGTGGAGGTTGGATTGTTTGAGTTGGAAAAACTCATTGAAATCCGTGTTTTAGCCTACTTGCGAGTAGCAAATTCCAAAGCATTTTCAAAACAAACGGATATGCAATGTTTCCTTTCCAAATTAGGCAATCTAGTCTATACTTGTTTGCTGTGCGCATAACATAGTAATTCTAGGCTAATAAATGGAATAAAAACACATAAAGTTTTCAAATACGGATATCACGGTTAGTAGAGGCCGGTCTTCGGACCGGGCGAAAGGGGGTGCTCATAGCTGACCTTCCCCGATCGTACCCAAGCTCCCGAGCCGAGACAACTCCGGTAATGACAGACATGTGGCCTTCGGCACCGAGTCAGGGTTTCCTAAATTCTCCCATAAAAAATATTTAGGTGGCGACTCTGTATCTGGAAAAGCAGTCCATGTTTGGCACTACTTTTTCAAAAATCTGTTTCTCAAAACGATTTGCCAGATTTGGACTCTTTGGTTCAGATTAAGAACCGCGACAACAAAAATCGCGAGTCCGAACTGTAGCATAAGGTCCCCCCCCCCGGCGGGCATGTTACACTCTATCTCAGCATGTTTTTGCTAATGTTTTGGCATGCTTTAACTCTATTTTGAGTGGTCTTGGTCATATGGCTCACGTTTTGTATAGTTATAGTGCAAGTGCCTTCACTAATTTTGTGTTTTAAGGATTCTAGCATGCTTTGCTTTTGATGTTTGCATGGTATAGCATCATTTAGAATGTGATTTTAGTGCATATACCTCTGTCACACTCTCACTTATTTCACTCTTTCCTTGATTTTGGGAGTGCCTTATGCCTTGCTGGCAAGCCAACATGTGCGCATGATTTTCTTGTCTTTTGTGCCTAAATTTTAGCATGTTTTGGCTATTAATTTGGCATGTTTAAGCTCTGTCTGGAGTTGGTTTGGTCATTTAAGCTTGATATTGCATGCCTCTAGTGTGGTGCTCTTCACTAGCTTTGGTGTTTTTGGCTCTTAACATGTTCTGCATGTGTTGCTTACATGTTGTAGTATTATTTTTCATGCCATTTCAACACTGAAATTATGCAACCTCTCTCATTTCTTCACATTTGATTTGTTTTGAGGGTTGCTTAACCTTATGATTGTGTTTAAGCTTGAGATAGAGCTTGTGCTCAATGGCTTTAACTCTCTTTTGAGAGTTCCTCCTAGCCAAAGGACGTTCACATGTCTTAGATCATACTTTGGTTGACCCCTCTCTCATTAGAGGACTTTCACATTGGACTTAATCGGTTAAAGGATTAATCGGTAATTTAAAATGTGTAAATAAAATCAATCAAGTAAAATTTGAGCAAGATAAACATATGTGTGTTGCATTGCATGTGTTTGGATCAGACGTTAATCCAAACACAAGAAATGTGAGACGTTTCATACTCATAGTGATGAAACATGTCACGTTTCTTGGTAGTCGACACCCTTGACCATGCATGATTGGGTGCAGGCTCTTCAGCTCTTATTTGTGCATTTATTGAAAGTGTACAACTAGGATCTTTGGCCATCATGCAGGGAAAATGCTTGATTAGTGGTTTTGGATGCAAGAGCCCCCCCTCCTTTGATGTTTTGAGATGATAAGTTGAGGGTGTAGTACAAACATACCCTTGGGAGACCCTCTATTTTCCTCTGTTTGAGCTCTGTTGCAGAATGGTGATTCAGCAAACCAGTGACCGATAGTGCCTCACCAGTGGCCGGCAAGGCTTCATCCTTGGCCGGCAGTGCTTCTCTTTGGCCGGCAGGTGGCCGACAGCAAGCCCCCATGGCCGGCGGGCCACTGGTACACTCCCTAGCAATGATTTGGTAAAATGGTACAGAAAGTCCTTGGAGTAACCTTGCAAACAGAACCTCTCAAGAGCAAACCGGAGAGCTTTTCAGGGTGAAAACCGAATGCATGCATGTTCAACTTCTCAAAGCAGAGCTGAGGCAGTGTAGATAGTGCTTTACATGTTTAGTTAATGTGCATTGATGTTTAATTAATTAGTTTGCTAATTAGTTATGTGCTGTAATAAGTAAATAGCTTAGCTTAGCTATTTCTTTATTTTGTTGTGTAATAATTAGTTTAATTAGATTAGTTAGCTTAGCTTAGCGTAGCTTAGCTTATTCATTCGGACCCTCCTTCGCGAGGGCACAATGTTGTAATAAGTGTGCGTGTGTGTGCCCATGTCTTCCAACCCCGCGTATTTCTCCCTTTATTTATCCACTTCGATGGTAAGATTAGGGACATGTTTTGATTAGCATACCTTATGGTCGCATGTGTGCATCATTCATTTGTCTTGCATGCATCGAGGCTCGGCGCATCATTCAAACTGCATTGTATTTCAATACACTTCTTTGAATACATGTTTCAAAGCATGTTATCAAATTGAATCAAATGCCATATTAGTAGTAGAGCCTATTAATCGCATTATTGCATGTGTTGCATTAGGCATATTAACATAGTTAGGATCATGCATTATTTCTAACTAGCTTTTGTTTTGGCTCGGAGTACTCTGTAAGTTTTACGCTTTAGCATACTTGCATGAGTGTGAGTGTTGCCATGTTTAGCATGCTTGCCATGAGGCTATTTGCTAAAGTGATTAACTGCATGAATACATATGGATGAAGGCTTGATTACTTGAATTTGAACAATTCATCAAATGTGAGTTTTAAGCCCACTTTGCGAAGTGACAAATCATCATGTTTTAAGCCCACTTGAGGGTGCCAAATCCGCGCTTTAGCCCACTCGAGGGTGGCACTTTAAAACCATTTTCAAAAATGAACATGAGTTGTTTTGTTCCAATTCTTGCGATGTAGTCTATACTTGTATGCTGTGCGCATCACGTAGTAAAGTTAGCTCATAAACGGAATAAGAACACATGTTTTTATAAAACAATATATCATGTTTAGTAGAGGTCGATCTTTGATCAGGCGAGCGGGGGTGCTCATTTCAGGACCTTCCCCTCTGGTACCCAAGTTCTCGAGCTGAGGCAACTTTGGTGACGACGGACACGTAGCCTTTGACATGAGTCAGGGTTTTCTAAATTTTCCAAAAATAAAATATTTAGGTGGCGACTCTGCAATCTGGCAAAGCAGTCCAGTTTTGGCATTATTTGATCTAAAATCAATTTTCCAAAATGGTTTGCCAGATTGGACTCTTTGGTGGTTATCAGTTTCACATTGCACTTGTGTGACTAGATTCAGAATTGTGGCAAGAGTCCGAACTGTAGAACCTATTCGCACCTCTTCGAAGAGGGGGCGCGCGAAGAAGGTCGAGTTCACGGTTTCTGGCGACTCCGCTGGGGAATTAGAGAACTTGACTTGAACTAATGATATGTTCTTTTATCTACATTTATTTTTCTTTGCATTGCATTTGCATTGGTGCACCTAAGTCACAGTGTTTGTTGTCTGCTATTCCTAAACGGTTTCCCGAAGGCTTGCTTGGAAAAGCATGCCATAAGGCTGACCGGTTGCGGGCTCTTCCATGATGGGAACACAAACCTTGGATCTGGATCACCACTGTACTGTTTGATCTACTTTCACCCTTTGTGACCAATTGACCTAGTTGCATATCAAGACCCATAAAGATTGTTCCAAACTAGGACTGGTTGCTCACCCGAATGTAGGATTGTTTGAAACTGCATGCGTGCGTAGTGAACCTCAAGCTCCTGACAAAAATAGGACTGGGAAACCCTACCCCACTAGAGGGGTGTTTTGGCTCTTACTTGCTTGATACATGCTGTTAGGATACTTGCTTGATACATGCTGTTAGGAGTGTGTCTCTGCAGGAAATGTATGCATCAGTTGCAAGTCTGGGTATTAGTTTGAGGGTATCAGATTTGAGGCAAAATTTGGGGGCAAAAATCAGTGTTTAAGTACAGATTGTCCAGCTTATGATTTCAACTATGTGTTCTCTCTATCTGAGCCGAGGTTCTGTATGTTTGCTGATTGATGTTTCTTTCCTTTTTGCTTTATTTTCTTTTTACAAGATAGTATTTCATCATTGCTTCTGACGAGGCAGATACCCCCGAGCACTCTGGACCCGAGTCAGAAGAATTTATCGATCTGAGGATCTTGTAGGAGGACAACCTGTGTTTGCTTCACTACCCCCGGTTACAAGATAGAGGACAGTTAGGCATAGATCACCGGTACAGCAGTCCCCAGTTCAGCGATCATTATCTACGTCACCTGTGCGCAGTTGGACCCAGATTTCCATTTCTACCTCAGAGGGAGAGTATATACCTGTTCAGACAGATCAACACCCCACAGGCAGTATGGAGGAAATGATGCGTCAACTCCAAGAGACTATAGAGGCCATGCAGTGGGATGTTGCTCACCAAGCAGAAGTTACCGCTCACCAAACAGAAGTTGTAGCCCAACAGGCCGAACTAATTTCTAGGCTTCAACAGCAGCAACAACCATAACAAGTAGCAGCCTCTGCTTTGCAGCCACCCCCACCTAGGGTTCCAATACCGGAGGGTACAACAAATTTCTAGGAAAATGCGGACATCCCGGCAGAGGCAGTCCCGCCTCAGGCTTCCAAAGCGCCGGCTTACCCAACAGAGCCGCCGTTCGAAATTGAGGTTGATCCCACTACTTTGAAAGTCAGTAAGCTTGAGAAGTTATTCAAGTGAGCTCAAGGAGTTAACTCCATCCCAAACATAGAGGATGGCTACACCGATTCGGTGGTGACATAGCCGAACAAATTTAAAATGCCTCACATAGACCGCTTTGACGGTTCTGGCGATCCCATGGTCCACTTGAGGTTGTTTTCAGATATTCTGCAGCCAATGGGCCTGACTAGATTGCAAAAGCTATCCCTTTTTGACTGAACCCTGTCAGGTATTGCGGCTATCTAGTATCCTAAACTAGAGGATTCAGCGAAAAGGAGCTGGAAGGAGATGGCCGAGGCCTTTGTCGCCCAATATTCTTACAATACCCAAATCGAGGTCACGACTCGTGATCTCGAGGCAACCCGGCAAGAGCCAAAGGAGGGCTTCTCCAACTTCGTCACCCGATAGAGGGCCAAGGCCTCCATGATGACAACGAGGCCAGCTGAGAAAGACCAGATAAGAATGGTCATGCGAAATCTACAATCGAAGCTGCTATAGAAAATGATTGTCTTACCCCTTCCCACATTTGCTGATCTTCATGAGATCGGGGTACAAATAGAAGATGCTATGAAGCAAGGTCTGATTGACCAGGAAAAGGAGCAGCCCAAGCGGGCGTTTACACGCAGTTCAAATACGGCTACAAGTAGCAATGCAGTTGCGAGGACTTCTGATGTGGGAATGGTCACCACTACCACACCAAAAATAGCTACCCCATTTACCGGTGCATCCGGAACCACCTCACAAACCGCAAAATATCCATCCCGAGGCCAGAGGACTTTCAATCCACTGTACATGCCTCTGTCTGCGGCCTTGAGGGTCTTAATCAGAAAGGGGCATCTAAAGTCCCTGGAGCCGCGGCCATTACCTAATACCCTTCCTCCTGCACATAACCCGACCAAGTATTGTGCTTTCCATCAGCAGCAAGGTCATGACACCGACCTCTGCTTTAGACTCCGTCATGAGATTCAAGATCTCATCGACAATAAAGTAATAGCACCCTCGGAGAAACCGAATGTGTGACACCCCTGTTCTGTATTATGCTAAATCGGTCCTTAATTTGTTTATGGTTGTGTGTTTAGCATGACTTTGTGCGCCATTGTGTGATGATATGTGATTTTGAATTCGTATCTGTTTACCGTAAGAATATCTATTTGAATAATCCGCTTCGGGAATTAAATTGAAGGCCTTATCGGCCACAGAACCCGAAATCGATTACGCCATTGTGGTTGGCATAATTTTTAGAGCCTACGGTGAAATTTAATTGAAAATTGATTCTGGTCAATTTAAACTGATTGAAATGATAAATTAAGTACCCCATTATTTTATATTATTATATTGACTTAGTGGGACTTAATATATTTGAGCACTACACCTTATTTCTCTCCCTTAGCTTATTTTGGCTGATTCTTGAACTCAATTTGAGAGGGAGAGCCGACTATAGGGAGGGAGAAAGAGGGATTGTGCAACTTTGGTCTTGAAACTTGGAGATTGGAAGTCTAATTCAAGATTTGATCATAGATTGTGAGGATCAAGCTCCTAGGTGAGTGATTCTTGGATTATAATTGTAATTTTGTGCATGTCCAAGCTATCTTGGTGATCAAGAACAAGATTGTAATGAAGTTGAGTTGTGTTTTTTGAATTGAAGCTTAATATGTGCATGCATGTAAGAAATACTTTGAAATTTGCAT
Source organism: Camellia sinensis (assembly GCF_055761805.1). Classification (NCBI taxonomy): domain Eukaryota; kingdom Viridiplantae; phylum Streptophyta; class Magnoliopsida; order Ericales; family Theaceae; genus Camellia; species Camellia sinensis. Next base: position 109,975,262 of record NC_138962.1, read on the forward strand.
GTTTGAGCACAAATGTGTATAACCCATGTGAAATATTAAAGGAAACTCATGTCTTGATCACCATTGGTGTTATCTAAGTTGAGAATGTGGCTAATCCATCACATGCATGTACAAATTGAGAAGATATGAGCTTGAGTGCATGAATCTGTTATGTTGATGATTGAGTTTGACATATTTTGAGCCATGCATGTAAATAAATTATGAAATTGAGCTTCAATATGTTGTAATTCTATGTTTGCACCATGTTAATACATGATTATGTGAAGTTGGACCTAAATCATGCATTTAGAGCCTTTGAATGTCGAGATGAAGCTCAAGAACTCAATCTGGAAAACCCAGATTTTCGATGTCCGCTCGAGCGGGTGAAGTGCCGCTCGAGCGAAGAAATCGAGCTCCCAGCATTTTTTGCAGACATGGTTCCCGCTCGAGCGGGGAAGTTGACGCTCGAGCGTGGGAGCTATTTTGACAGGCCTTCCGCTCGAGCGCCCTATTTAACGCTCGAGCGTATTTTTCATGCAACCAGTACTTTTGCAGGCCTTGAGGGTCCGCTCGAGCGGGTAAATTGACGCTCGAGCGGGGACCCTAATTTCTGGAATTTTGTTCATACGTTCTGTGTTTCGTTTTCCGTTCTCTTTCACTTGTAATCACTCTTAGGCGTGTGTTAAACATTATAAATGAGTTAATGAGATAAGAATAAAGCCTAAAGAGGAATATGTGAATTAAGGGACAAATTGAATTGTTAATGACCCTTTTATGTGCATGGAATGTGTAGGGTCAAGCTCCAGGGCGAATCCACAAGCCGATCACTGTGAGTAATATCAATACTTGAAAGCTTGTCAATGTCCAATTGTTATTCCCTTATAAACTTTATGAGTTGTTAATTGGGATTGTGGACCAAAGTCTGACAGGAATCAATGAATGGACCAAAGGTCGTTTTGATAAGGATGAATGGACCGAAGGTCGTTTTGATGTATATGAACGGACCGAAGGTCGTTTTGATGTATACAAACGGACCGAAGGTCGTTTTGATGAATATGAATGGACCAAAGGTCGTTTTGATGTATATGAATGGACCAAAGGTCGTCTTGATATAAATGAGCGGACCGAAGGTCGTTTTGATGAATATGAATGGACCGAAGGTCGTTCTGTCATGAATGAGTGGGCCGAAGGCTGTTTTGACGTAAATGAATGGGCTAAAGGCCATTTTGACATAAATGGATGGGCCGAAGGCCGTTTTGACATAAATGAATGGGCTGAAGGCCGTTTTGACAAGAATGGAAACCTGAATGGGCCAAAGGCCAGTATGTTGGAACTACAGTCAGTTGATCTAAATTTTGTATAATATATATGTATATTATGTTAAGTAGAAATGTGAATTGGGCCAAAGGCCGTTTGGAACATGTTGTCCCACATTGTTATGTAATTTCTGCATTTGATATTATTCACTGGGCTATCGCTCACGCTCATTCATGTGTTTGTAGGTGAGCCAAGGGAAGTCCAAACCCAGCCCCAGTGAAGTCTGCTAGGAAAAATCCGAGTTTGAGGAAGTCAGCCTTGCGTCTCACTCTTGAGACCTACCCTTGCCTTTTTGCTATGTAATAATATTTTGTCTTGCCGGCAAGGACTTTATGTATATCTGTAAATAGTCTGTCATAGGTTGACTCGTTTTTGGATGATCCTGTCTGTAATGAATTTTGTGAAACTGTACTTTTGATGTGAGTTATTAACGTAACTGAATATGGTCTGTTGATGTGCATATAAGCACAGCTCTATGGACAAAGTTTTTATTTATTGCTTCCGTTTGGCCCATTTACTCTGACAAGTTATGTCTGTTTTGGTCTGAGGCCGTAGGTAATCTCAAGATTACTGGCCGGTTATGTCCTTAACCCATAGGGACGGGTTCGGGTCGTGACAGAATGTCACTACCAACCCTCTCCTACCACATAACCAAGCCCCACCACCCAAGCAAGTTAACCTCATCCAAACAATGGTTGTCCCATTTGACCCCAGCATATACATTACTTCCTCCCGCCTACCACCTCATCCAAAAAAGCCGACGTTGCTCATTCTAGAAAGCACAGACTTGTGCATGAAGAGCACGTCATTAACCCAACCCAAGCAAGTGGTGGTGACTGTCGAAGACAGAGTTGGGGTGACGTTGGAGGAGAATGGGAACGTTGGTTCAGAACCTGAGGGATCTAAGGACTTAGCAGAGGAAGAATACAACCCTAGCCACTACATTATACCAACAAGTCAGGCTAGACCAGAGTTAGAACTGCCGATAGGGTTAGAGGTAAATGTAGTTCAGGAAGATGGACTAAGCCAGGGGTTGGCTGATTTAGCTGATCTGGAAGAGGACATTTCTAATCTGCAGTTCTTTGACGAGCAGGACCCAGAGGATGTGAGCATCAATTAGTTTGACCTGAATGGATTAATGGACGATACTGGGTGGCTTAGTGACGAGCCGGATGTTGATAATAAGGGGGCTCAACCGAAGTAGGAGCATTTAGAAACAGGAACGTCTGCAATGGCCAGAATGGTCGATGATAAGAGGGAATTGCCGGAGAGCACTGGCACGGAGAATTTTGCTCAGGAATTGAGTAGTGTGTGTACAGCTGACACAGAGCAGGAGGTCGTGTTGAAATGGTTCGAACAGGAAAGAACTGAGGCTGATCTGAAGGCAAGAAAAGCCAAGGGCCCTGCGGGGACAGAATGTGTTATGAACACAGGAACAATTACAATGGAATCAAACAGTTGTTTGTCGATTGCCAATGGAATGTGGTAGAAAGACGATGATTTGTGTCTTGTCCACACTGATGAAGATTGGGGACTGAATCAACCAGATAATACATGGTATGCCAAAGAGGTGGACCACATGACTCGGAGTGGGCAGTACTTTAAGCATCCACACCTGGACCAACCGGAAGCATTTTGGAAAGACAAGGAGGCAGAGAAACAGAAAGACAAACTGTTAGAGGAGGAAGCTATAATGAAGCAACTGAAGAAAATTCAAGCAGATATCTCCATTTGAGGATTGCTCATGGCCTCACGGGTACATAGACAAGCCATCCTATCAGCAATGGATAAGGCTAAGCTCTCTATTGACACAGCCCCGAGCAGTCAGTGGGATTGGTGTTCCCAGGTGGCGCTTCACCGACTCTAACTTTTACAGACAAAGAATTGCCGCTTGAGGGCTCTGATCATAACAAACCACTCTACATCTCCATGGAGTGTAAAGAGAAGTGGATACTAGTTGTCTTGGTTAATATGGGATCTGTAATCAATGTGTGTCCGTCACGCACGGCCTACGCCATCGGTTTGAAGCCGGCAGATTTTGCACCGACAGCCCAGGTGATTTGAGCTTATGATAATACTAGTTGGGAAGTGATGGGGACAATTCAGATCAAAACGCAAGTAGGCCCGGTGCAGCAGGATATCGAGTTCCATGTCCTAGATGTGCTAGCAACTTTTGACCTACTCCTTGGACGGTCGTGGCTGCACCAAGTTAGGGTTGTCTCTTCCACTTTATATCAGATGCTGAAGTACCCCCATGGGAAGGGGGTAGCTATTATTTTTGGAAACTCTTCTATATATCCACTGCCAGAGGTTACTACACCAGTCTTGGAGATTGTGCACGGCGAAGAGGATGTTTTTTTGTCCGAGTTCACCTTGGCCGAGGCCCAGGTAGTGCAGAATATTCTGGCTATTGATGAGGGGCTCTATGTCAGTGCACAATCCGTCTACCTCATGAATAGGCTTTAACATGTACCCGGAATGGGATTGGGAAGAAGCGGCCGGAAGGGTGTCGCTACGTTGGCCGAAGTGCCGTACAACCCTTATACCTTTGGTTTAGGTTACACGCCTACCTAAGAGGATTGGGTGAGAAAGGGAAAAGAGATGGCCAGAAGAGCCAAGGCTAAGCAAGTCGGGAAGCACTACGAGCTAGTGCATAGACCTCTTCAAGGTACCCTGAACGAACACTTTGTCCGGGAGGGGGAGGATTTCCCGTTTTGCGGCTTTCCAGAGCCATGGTTGAATTTTGAGAAGCAGCGTTTGCCCGGCTTCGAGATCTTTTTCGACCTTCAGTTGCAAGGGGATCAAGTTGTAGAAAAATAGACTGACCTACCAGCTAAGGCTGAACAGTACAAAGAGGATGAGTTTGATGGCACAGAGCTCGAGATAGGAGCAGCGCTGGCTTGTCTCCTCCCGAATCCTCAAATCACACCCGAGAGCTTAAGGGGTGACTTCTTTGTTTCCATGATTGGAGATCAACTGACTGTGGGCCTTTCTTCCAGCATTTTGGACGGATCTATCTCACCTTCCCTCGTTTGGCAATACAAGGAGGGCTTTTCGTCCAGCAGTTCTAAGTCGGGTGGTAAACCAGAGTTTGATTCCACAGAGTCAGTGGAGTTGGAATCAGACTCTAGTTCTTCTGAGTCAGAGTCCAGTATTCCTAGGGTTGATAACCCGGATGCCGTTGTTTTGTCTAGGTCATTTTTTCTTTCTCTTTTGAGTCTATTGTAACTAAAGAATCAGACAAGCTAGAAGTTGTTAATGAGAATAGTACCACTACTACTTTTGAGTACTTTTCTGTGCCTTTAGTTTATTGCATTAATCAGGGCTTTCAAAACTTTAATAAAAACGACGAGGAAGAAATTCCTCCGATTTTGAAACATTTGATTGATCAAGAAGAGGAGAGGTTTGTAAAACCTTTGGTTGATGAAATCACATCAATTAATGTTGGTACTGAGAAGGCTTCGCATCTGGTCCAGATCGGGTCCACGTTGTCTTCTGAGGAACGTGAGCGCTTAGTCGCTTCATTTAAAGATTCCAAAGATGTTTTCACATGGTCCTACGAAGACATGCCTAGAATTGATCTTGAGATTGTACAGCACCGGATCCCTCTTGACCCTGAGCCCCGACCCGTTAAGTAGAAGCTTCGGAGAATATAACAGAATTGGGCTCTAAAAATCGAGGAAGAGGTCACCAAGCAGATTGATGCAGGGTTTCTGTTAGTATCTGAGTATCCTACTTGGTTGGCCAACATAGTTCCGGTGCTAAAGAAAGATGGCAGAATTCGTGTGTGTGTAGATTTCAGAGATCTGAACAAAGCCAGTCCGAAAAACGACTTTCCTTTACCACATATGGACGAATTGGTGGATTTCACCGCGGGCATACGCTGCTTTCCTTCATGGATGGGTTTTCTAGCACCCGAGGATAGAGAGAAGACTGCCTTCACAACCCTGTGGAGAACCTACTGTTATAGGGCGATACCGTTCAGTTTGAAGAATGCTAGGGTTACTTATCAACGGGCTGCAACTACAGTCTTGCACGATATGATCCATAAAGAGGTCGAGGTGTATGTGGACGACATGATTGTCAAGTTCAAGGAAAGAGAGGGCCACTACCCCGCCTAGAAGAAATTTTTCCAACGAATCAGAGAATATTAGTTGCGACTGAATCCTCTGAAATGTACATTTGGTGTCACAGCAGGGAAAATACTGGGGTTCTTGATTACACAAAGGGGCATCGAGGTCGATCCTTCCAAAATCAAGGCCATACTAGAAATACCACCACCAAGGACTGAAAAGGAGATGCGTGGCTTTCTGGGTAAAGTGCAATTCATAAGACAATTTATTGCAAAATTCACCTTGACTTGTGAACCACTATTTGGTCTCCTGAATAAAGGAAAGAAATTCCAATGGGATGACCGATCCCAAGTTGCTTTTGAGCAGATCAAGCAGTATCTACAGAACCCACCCGTGTTGTCGCCGCCAGAGCTGGGGAAGCCGTTGATTTTGTATCTATCAGTAACCAACGCGACAATGGGCTGCATGCTTGCGCAAGAATCTGAGGATAAGGTGGAGAAGTCTATCTATTACCTGTGCAAGAAGATACTGGAATATGAGACCCGTTACACTCCACTTGAGCACGCTTGTTTGGCCTTGGTATGGGCTACCAAGAAGTTGATGCACTACCTGTTAGCTCACTCTGTAATTCTGGTTTCGAGATTAGATCCCATCAAATATCTCTTTGAGAAACCAGCACTTACAAGTAGGCTAGCCCGTTGGTTGCTTCTTCTTTCTGAATTCGATTTGAAGTATGTGACTCGCAAGTCTGTGAAAGGGAGAGTGGTAACGGAGTTCCTAGCTGATCAACCAGCGGAGGTAGATCAAGCAGTAGAGTATTTGTTCCCAGATGAGGCCATTCTGCAGGTTGAAGAAGAGATTTGGACTATGTACTTTGACGGAACGTCTAATCAGTACGGTTATGGGATAGGGGTGTTGTTGATAGCGCCCGACAATTCCCACATACCTTTAGCCTTCAAACTCCGGTTCAAGGTATCAAGCAACGAAGCTGAATATGAGGCATGTATCACTGGCTTGGAAGCTACCCTGGAACTAGGGGCAAAACAGTTGGACGTCATTGGGGACTCAAACCTAGTTGTGTCTCAAGCAAAAGGAGACTGGAAGGTTAAGGAAGAAAGGATAAAAATCTATCACCAAACCCTAGATGTTCTGATTCCAAGGTTTGAGAAGTTAACCTTTACGCATCTCTTAAGAGAGAACAACAGGCTTGTTGACGCTTTATCAACTCTATCTTCCATGATAGACATCCCTTTGGGAGTCCGGATACGTCCGATCATTATTGAATAGAGGTATGTGCCGGCCTACGAGTTGATTGCCACAATAGATGAAGTACAAGATCACAACCCTTGATACCATGACATTTGGAACTTCTTAGAAAAAGAAGCTTATCTACCAAGGGCAAATGCCAAAGATAAGGGTGGAATTCAGTGAATGGCTACTCAATTCATCATCTGCGGAGGTAAATTATATAAGCGGGACTATCTGAGAATGCATAAACTGTGTGTCGATGCAAAAGAATCAAAGTGCCTTATGGAGGCCATCCATGGAGGAGAGTGCAGATTGCTCATGAGCGGAGTGATGCTAGCTTGGAAAATTATCAGACAGGGTCACTACTGGTCAACCATGGAGGAGGATTGTATTGGTTTTGTTTGGCGATGCCACAAATGCTAGATTCATGCAAATCGCATGAACATCCCGCCGTCAATGTTGTACAACATGACTTCGCCATGGCCATTTTCAATCCAGGAAATTGATGTTATTGGGGCAGTTACTCCAAAGGGGTCAAACGGGCATGATTACATCCTGGTGGCGATAGACTACTTTACAAAATGGGTCGAGGCCCAATCCTATGTAGTGCTGAAAGCGTCGTACGTAGCCAAGTTCATCAGGAATAATATCATATGCCGCTACGGGGTTCCGAATGAGATTATCTCAAACAACGGTTCCCACTTCAAGAAGGTAGTGATCAACTTGTTGGAAAAGTAAAATGTCGCTTTTCATAAGTCATCCACATATCGGCCGCAAACCAATGGAGCTGTTGAGGCTGCCAACAAGAACATCAAGCATATTTTGCAGAAGATGGTGGAAACCTACAGGGACTGGCCAGATAAGCTGCCATTTGCTATTTGGGGTTACAGAACATCAATTCGAACATCTACTGGGGCAACTCCGTATTCCTTAGTCTATGGGATGGAGGTTGTTCATTCGATTGAAGTTGAGGTTCCGTCACTGCGGGTTATAGCTGAGTGCCAGATAACAGAAGCAGATTGGCAGCAGAGCAGGTTCAAGGAACTGATGTTGTTCAACAAGAGAAAGCTGAAAGCACTGTACCATGTCCAAGGTTATCAACGTAGAATTCTCAGGGCTTTCAACAAGAAGGTTAAGTCCAGGGATTTAAAAGAAGGCGATTTGGTGCTCAAAGATAACCGAGCTCCCATCCACGACCCTAGTGGCAAGCTCAGACCCAATTGGGCTAGTCCTTATATCATCAAGTCTATTTGGACGGGTGAAGCTATCATTCTTATGGACCTAGATGGCCTCGAGTTCTCCCAACCAATCAACATGGACAAGTTAAAGAAATACTACCCCTGAGAGGCTCGCTAGGCCGAAAACCCGAAAGGGCGACCTAGGCAAAAGTTAGAGCACAAAAAATTAGAAAATAAAAAAAACTAAGCTCGCAAGGTTGAAATCCTAGAAAGGGCGGCCTTGGCAAAAGTTAGAGCACAAAAGGAGAGTGTTGAAACACGAGTGAACCCGAACTGAACTACGTAAGGCTTGATTCCTATCTTTGGGATACGTAGGCAACTTCATTCTGAATTCCAGCCATAAACACTTCCAAATCAACTGTGCCCATGAGATTATTCTGGTCATCTTTGTCTTTTCTGCATCCAAGAGTTCGGTTGTGATCTCCAGTGCAGCGTTATTCAGACAAGGGGTAACTTTCCAGTTATTGAGATTTGGGGTTGTACATCTCAAGGATAGATTCCGGGTGTGTCCAATTGTGATCCTTATCGAAAATGGTTTTGAAAAGTTTTAATAAAAGTTGATTTTGTTCAAATTAATCTTTTTACAACCTAGACCATTTTTAGACCAAACGGAAAATTTTCAGTACCCATAACCTCCAATTTCATTGATTTCAATACAGAGTTCTCCGACTATTGATACAAATTGAAGTTGCTTTTTTTTATTACATTAAAAAAAAACTTGAAAGTACAGATTAAAGCAATAAACTTGGGGCATAATTAAGTCAGGTGTTCCTACATCCCCTTCCAGAGCTTGTGGAAGCTTCGGTCGCCAAAGTAGGCCAAATTTGTGCTTTATCTTCAAGCCAAGCTATGTATTTGCCAGAAACGACATAACTTAAATTGGGAGCAGGAGTCAGAAGTTCTCTTGTCCTTCATGCAGCGGAATAGCAAGCTAGCTGCAAGCCTCGGACTGGAAATGCAGCTGGATACTCTATTGCCTCTTCCGGGGAAGTCTGATCATGTCCGAACTGACGCCCGAATCAGAATGAAAAATAGAAGACACAGTGTGTCAAGTCGATCAACTAAATGCCAGGCTACCGGGACATGTTGTAGCTCGTCTCGGGCAGAGTAAACCAAGGGCAACACTAAGCAATGTCGACAGCAGACCTGTTGCACATCCATTGGCACCACCATTCCTCGTTCGGGAAATCCACTAGCCGAGGGCAAAAGAAATAGCTGTATGCTGAATACGCAGGACAAGCGTCCACTACTTTTAACCTATCCATCAGTCATACCTGGGGAGGGATGAAAAATAAAAGAGATTAAAGAATAGAGAGGTTTATGTGGAGAGAAAAGTGATAAAGGGTTTTGAGAGAAAAACAGAGCCTGAGGGCTGAGTGATGTGAGAAATATATGTGAGAAGGGTGGGGAACATTACCTGCAGCAGTAGTGGACTCCCTGCGAACCTGGTTGTCTCCCAGCGATGGAAAGCATCTAAACCCATCAAAGTCTCGGCCAATGTCAAGCCAATACATCTCTTACGCTCTTTCAAGCCCTGGGCAACTTCAATCAAGCGAATGGTAGACCCTCCGAAGCCAGGGGCAAGTAGAAAATGGGCCAACATACACAAGCAAAGCGCATGTTACCGAAAGCTTTGCCAAAGACGGTCGCCGCGGTCGCCGACATCAGAAAGTTGGCAAATCAAACTGGGAATGTCCAACTCCCCGTTGTGCACCAAAGATCAGGCATCATGCAAAGTGAGACCACACATCCTTCCTAAAGTCTGGATGTGGCCAAAACGAGACTGGGGCAAGATCTCCGCATCACGTCAGGATTCCATCAGAGCTTGGAATTCTTCAATTGTCGGGCACATCACTTGCCCTCCGAAGCCGAATACATGTGTAACTGGATTCCAACATCTAGCCGCACCATGGAGGAATGGAAAACAAAGTGAGGTATGACTTAACGTGAATAGTGCATTTAGCCTGAAACCCTGGAAATTTAACTTTTTTGAGCCATCTAAAGTGCAATCCAATTGGAGAGTTTTTCGGCGAAGAATGGCTCCATTTGGGAAAAAAATAGAGCTGGAACGAAGAAACCACGAAGCTGGAGCTTTAGTAGAAGATAAGGCAGTGAGTGGGGGTCAGGTGTCAACATTTCGAAGGTTCTGCTCATCGATGGCCGGCAGGGCTCATTGATGGCCGGCAGAGGCCCATCAATGGCCGGTATGGGTACATTGATGGTCGGCAGGCCATCCTCCATGATCGGCAGCCTTCTTTTCATGCTGACTGACCTCCTGTGTGAAGATTCAGTTGATTGCTGTAGTGAAATTCTGTTTTATGTACCTTTTGAGGTCTTGTTTTGGTCCTTTTCTGTTTAAGCATGTTTGTTGAAGTTGTAATTGTCTGGTTTTGTTTATTGAGTTGCACTTACGTTGGTTATTAGGTTCTTGTCTTGCTTATTGAGTTGTATTTATATTTGATTAGCCTGTCAAGTCCTTGTACTGTTTATCGAGTTGTTTTGTCCTTTCAGTTTGTTGGTCATTTCACTACCTGACAAAGACAATGCAATTTGAATGTGCAATTTTCAAACAAAGATCAAATTTCACTTTCATGCTATGCGATGTCATGCGATGTGAAGAATGCAAAATGCAACACTTTTTAATCAAAAACTGGGTTTTCATTCGAATCATGGTTTCCTTTTTGCAAAAGAGTACAAGTTTTTTAGAAAATAAAACTGTCCAAGGCTGTACAATGTGGTAACACTACTAGCAAAAAGAAAACAAAGCAAAAGCATCTAATCGGCACCGGCTATCTCAAGCTCGACAGGCCCTCTTCGTCCTCTTCCTCGGTGGAGCGGACTTTAGGGCGCTATCTCCATCAGCACCGTTGTCTAAATTTGAATGAGAGCCTAAACCAGAGCCCTCCTCAGTCTCTCCAACCTCGCCACTAGTAGAATTTGAGCCGGCGTCATCATCTCCATCCTCAGAGGACTCTGACTATGGACTCACTGCCTCACCCTCCTCCTCACTCGTCTGGTCGTCATCATCACCCAGAATGGGCTCTGAAGGGCTACTCCTGCCTCGGGTACCCCCAACTCCGCCTCAGCTGTGTGTCGAAGCCTGTCTCCCTCTCCTCTCCATTGACAGAGGAGGCATTGAAGGTCCTGCCGTTGCTCCTACTGGGGCATCCGATGGGGCTGGTATCTCGAAAGGAATATGAAAAGGGCAATTTGTTAGAATGCAGCAGTTGTGGAGTATATTAGATGCAAAAGATGATGTGCCGTGAGCAGTGTATGGGAACAGTGTATCGATGCAGTGTTTTAGTGTGATGTATCAGATAAGTGTATTGTGGAATGGTTGAAGTGCTAATGTGTTGGCAGAAAACTTTATGACGTGAAGTGTAAATTGAAAGAAATTACCGGAATCCTGTAGAAGCTGAGGAGATCCAGGCTCGTCTGTACCATCTCTGTCAAGAAAGCCACTAGCTCAAGGGCCTGCTCTATGTACTCTATGGGTGTCTGCAAGTGCATTGAAGGGATCCGTATTTTGCAAAGCGTAATTGAAATGAAGTAACATGCAGAATGAAAAAGTTTAGTACATATTGGAGTCGGGCCTCGAACCCCGACAAGCGCACGCCCGGCTGGTGTAGGCTCAATGGGGATCTGGCAAGTCTCCCTAGAGCGTCTCCGGTAAGTCAGTGAGGTAGGTAGCTCTGGCCATCCCGTCCTCTGTCTCGCCTCAGGATCTCTCATGTCATGGGCTCTGGTCACTCTGGTCCCTCTGTCCCTCCCTCTCGCAGCTGGGGCTCTCGCTTCCTCACCTCCATGAATGCCGGTCAGAGGTGGCATCAGATGCATCTGAATGAAGGTCGCGTAGTCGCGCTCCACATTGAAGTAGTCCGCCTCTAGCCCTACCATAAATTAGATCACCTCCTCAGCAGAAAGTCTGTGTATGTCTCTTATAGATACTAGAGACGCCATCGAAATGAATGGAACAGGTAGTCCTAAAGTCTAGCGTGCAATGCGCTCACCCAAGAACCAAGCACGGCAAATCGAGCCCTCGAGAAAGATACGATAGGGAGCGATAACCCTGGCTGCGTCATACCAGAATTTGTGCCCGATGGTATCACATCCTATAGCTGCCATATGATCTGAAAATAAAAAATTAACAGATGATTAGTCGTTATCAATTGACCAATATGTGTATCAAATTGTTTGAAAAGCAGAATGTCTTTGTTTTAGATTACCTCGTGCGTCGTGACCGTGTCGAAGTACTGACGGAAAAACATGAAGTTCTTCTGAGTCCTACGACAGAGCTGGCCGTCGTATACCTGAGAAAATGGGACTGTCGCTCGGGTCTCCTCTATGGGCTCTGGAGCAAGAGCTGGGAAGTATGCGCACACCCACAGCTGCAGGGAAAATGTGAATGATACAGTGTATGAGCAAATACAGAAAATGCGAAGCAGTGAGCATACAGTGTATAAGCAAATGCAGAAAATACAAAGCAGAAAGCATGCAGTGCATAAGCAGATACAGAAAGTGCAGAGCAGCAAAGTACGTGTTAAACAAATGTAAAGCCAGAAATGCTAAATAGAAAATGTAAAGCAAAAAGGGAGAACTAAGCTGTATACCTCCCAAGCCCGCCAGCAGCCGCCGATCAAGGTCCCGCTCATGCGAGAGGTCGACCTCATATATCCATACAGAGTGGTAAGGCCAGCTCCACCCTAGTCGTAGAACTAAACTCGCTTAAGAACTACCAATGCGCTCAGCAGATACAAACCTACGGTGTTCCACCTGTTCGAAAACAAGGTGGTACCAAAAAGGAACATGAGGAAGCACCTGTCATACTGCTCTGTCTCCTCAACTGTCTCGGGCTCAACTCCTCTAAACTACTCCTCAAACCAACTATATTAGACCATGCCTACCCGAAGTGTCGGTGGATGTGCCCCAAGCAGTACGGCCCATGCAGCCTCCCACTCTCCCATTTCAGGGTCGAGAGGGATCGGATCACCCCCTACGCCTAAGCCAATGATCATGGCGAAGTCATAGGGAGTCATCGTCATCTCCCCCGTGGTGGAGAAATGGAAAGAGTTGGTGGTATCCCACCACCTCTCCATGAGAGCCCCTAAGAGAGGGCAGCTCGCCACGACCCCTATCAAGCTAGAGCCGAACAAACTGAAGCTTGTCTCATCGATAATGTCGCAGACCCTGGCTGGGAGCTCATCGTACCAATCTTGAGCTGTCGTCATGCCATAGCCTCTGAAGGAGCGAGATCCGTCCTGTGGTAATGCATGTGATGCAATCGGATCAAAAGAATGAAAGTAAAGGATGAAAGTACAGTTGAAAGTACATTTGCATATGAAGCAATAATGTATCAAATACAGTCAGATCAGCGCAGATATGCAGTCAAATTAAAACAGTGCAAGAAATACAAACAGTTAAAGGTAGTACTGTAGAAAGACAAAGTTCGTACCTCTACGGCTATAGCTGACAAGTGAGACGCAGGCTCTCTCAGTTAAAGATCGTCTGGCACATCTGTGATGAAGTCAGTGAAGGCTTTGATGCCTCCTGCGGTAGGTACTACGTGAGTCTCAAGATGATACCTCGCCGGATCAAAGGGGCGAATGCTCGATGGTAATGGCTCTGGCTCGGCCTCCAGCCCAGCCTCAACGTCTGCTACAAACTCTACCAGAGGAAGCGCGGGGAAGGCCCCATCATGAGGGACATTGTCTACCATCTGAAATAGATGCAAGAGAAGCAAAAATGAGGAAAATGAGGGAAAAGGGGTAAAACTTTGAAAAAGTCAACCCTAGGAGAGAGGAAAAGTCAAAGAAAGTCAAAGCTGGGAAACATATACTAACCTTGGCAGAAACTCGAGGGGAATGAACCTAGGACGGTGGAAATGACGAAAGAAGCGTCGAAATCAAATTCTGATCGGTTCAAAGTGAAGAGAACAAGAGGGTTTTAGTGATGTTTTTAGGGTGCTGGAAAACACGTAGAACGCGCGAATCTAGAGAGAAGTAGCACCTAGAGAGCAAGGGAAGGGAATTTCGTGCAAGGGGTTGTGAGGAAATGAAGTGGCATTGCTTATACTCAGAGGCCCGTGGGTGAAAAGACCAATTTGCCCAACTCTGCCATCGATGGCCGGCACTACTTCATTGGTGGCCGGCAGTGCTCACTGATGGCCGACGAGTGGCCGGTGGCCTCCCCTGATGGCCGGCAAGGTCCCACAAGCTTCCTATGTCTCTTTGGCCTTGATCTGTGTCCTTGGATTCCAAAAAATGCAAGAGGTGTGCAAAATTTGATTCAGAATGCCTCTGCAGAAGCTCAGAATTGCGTTCACAGTACGCGATGGTCATCGCTCATCAACAGTAGCGAGGTGTATCCTTTTTAAACATATTGTAACTCTCCGAGAGGTAAATCAGAAGTTGCCTTTGAGTTGTCTCTATCATACGCGCTTTTGTCGTTACATAGAATGTACATTTCTTTGTTGTCGCATTGAATGTGCATTTCGAATTGTCGCATAGAAACATGCATCACCATCATTACATAGAATATGCGTGCTACATTGAATAATGCACTATTATCATTCTGCATGGAATGTGTATACTATGTTACATTGTACTACACTTGTTCTTATTGTTGCATAGAATTTGCACGTTGCATTGAACATGCATTTTGAGTTGTTGCATAGAACATGCATTATCATGTTATGCATGTTGCATTGTGTATGCATCGTTGATTATCTTGCGTAGGGCATGCTTTTATTTTGTTTCTCACATGTTGTGCATGGAGCATGCCTTTAACATCGTGTTACAGTCGTTCGTCTCGCATGAGACATGCATTGTATTGCATTGTACCTATCGAGTTTCTTTCTTTTGCATGCACGATGTTGCATGTACGGTTCATTCGGAGGAATCCTGGGTAAAACCATTCCTCTCCCTTGCATCCTATTGGTTAGAAACACTCGGGTACGCCCGATGTTTACACTGACATCTCGTTGGTTAGAAACACTCGGGTACGCCCGGTGTTTACACTGACATCCCGTTGATTAGAAGCACTTGGGTACGCCCGATGTTTACACTGACATCCCGTTAGTTAGAAACATTCAGGTACACCTGGTGTTTACACTGACACCCTTCTTCGGTTAGAAACGTTTCGGGTCGTGTGCCCGACGTTTACGCTGTGTCTTTGGTTAGAAACGTTTAGGATGTATGTCCGATGCTTATACCACTTTGTTTTGGTTAGAAGCATTGGAACATGCTCCGATGTTTATACCACCCTTGGTCTTCCTTTTCTCCTCTCGCGTGTGACGTACTAGGATGTGTTTCGTTTAAGACTTCGGGTATTCCCGATAGTCACTTTTAGCCTTTCTTGCGTGAGGCGCAGTGAAGATTGCATAATTTTCTTACATCCTTTTTGTGTGAAATGTGGTTTGACTTGTGATTCTCACGCATGGTGTGTTTATTTGTTTACCTCTTCTCATGAGTGAGACTGTTGTACTTGTTGGTTTGCTTAAAATGTTATATTTACTTTGCATAACATTTGCATTTAAATGCTTCATTGCATCCCTCTTTGCATAATCATAAGTTATGCTCTTGCATCGTGCATATCATTTGCATTTTGCCCCAGCCTGCGGGTACATCTTTGTATTGTCATCTTGAATGTTTGTCCAAGTCTTCGGCCTTGTCAAAAATGGGTCGTCTCTGGGATTTGACATTCACTCACGTCATCTTTGTGACTTTGAGTTCTATCAAAAGGGGCAACCATAGACACCCCATTTTTGACCATCCTCAAGACTTGGATGTGCTTGCAGGTACATCCAGTTAAAAGTTTTATTGCTCGTCGAGTACTCGAATTTCGCGACGGAACGTCACAGGTTTGAGCTTTCCAAACCCTGTATCCTTTCTATCCCATTTTTGGACCATGCTTTGGTCCCTCCAGCATGCTTCTCTTGGTGCACTGCTGGCCATGAAAAGGCATTGTCGACCATGGATTTTGGCTTGCCGGCCATCATTAATGGCCGGCTGGCCACCAGTGCATAGTAGATATTTTTCTGATATTTTTGACAGCTATTTGCACAGATTGGCCCATCTTCTTGCACGTGGAGGGCTGGATTTCTTTGAAGGCTTCTTGTATCTTCTATATATAGAAGCCATCCTCTTGCATGTGGGGGGTTCCAAAATTTTCAGAGCAAAATCTTTGCCTCTCTCTCTCTAGAATCCTCTCTCTCTCTCTCTCTTCCTATTTTGTGCTTAAAAGTGAGAATTCTCTACACCTTTGCACTAGGATCCTTAGCCAAACACTTTCATCTTGAAGCTGAGGTTCTTGGAGGCCTTGTTTGAGCTCTCAAAGCTTGTTTTAACTCATAAAAGTGGTTGTTTGTTGTTGTGCTTCAAAGGTATAAAGCTTACCTCTTTTAAGCTTATTTTTGCACACAAGTTTGGCCACCTTTGCATGTTGTTTTTGGCCTAGTTTTCAACTACAAAACCCTCTATTTTTAAGGTATAAAAATGGTGGTTTAAGGCCCTTTTGGAGTTAGGGGTGGTCCACCCTCTTTTGTAGCTTGATTGCTAAGCTTTATGCCATCTTTTAAAGCTTTTAAAACAGCATTTTCTTGGCCTTTTGACCACTGAATTCTAGGGGAATTTCAATGGTAGAGAGATGGTTTTGAGGTCCAAAATAAGAGGGGGTGGCCTCCCCTCCTTGTCTCTTGTTTGCATATGTTGTTGGCCTAACCTGTGAGCATATATTTCTACCCTTTTGTACCTTAACTCAAGCATGTTTTAGGCCCTATTTTGACCTGCTTTAACTCTGTTTTTGGCTGGTTGGGTCACTTATTGCTTGCTTTTTACACTTGTAGTGTAATCATGCTTACTAGTTTAACATGCCTAATGTGTTAGCCAATCATTCTAGCTTGTGTTAGCTCTATCTCAGCATGTTTTTGCTAATGTTTTGACATGCTTTAACTCTGTTTTGAGTGGTCTTGGTCATATGGCTCATGTTTTGTATAGCTATAGTGCAAGTGCCTTCACTAGTTTTGTCTTTTAAGGCTTCTAGCATGCTTTGCTTGTGATGTTTGCATGGTATAGCATCATTAAGCATGTGATTTCAATTCATATACCTCTGTCACACTCTCACTTATTTCACTCTTTCGTTGATTTTGAGAGTTGTGCTTTATGCATTGCTGGCGAGCCAACATGTGCGCATGATTTTCTTGTCTTTTGTGCCTAAATTTCAACATGTTTTGGCTGTTAATTTGGCATGTTTAAGCTCTGTATGGAGTTGGATTGGTCATTTAAGCTTGATATTGCATGCCCCTAGTGTGGTGCTCTGCACTAGCTTTGGTGTTTTTGGCTCTTAACATGTTCTGCGTGTATTGCTTGCATGTTGTAGTATTATTTTTCATGCCATTTCAACACTGAAATTCTACAACATCCCTCATTTCTTCACTTTTGATTTGTTTTAAGGGTTGGTTAACCTTATGATTGTGTTTAAGCTTGAGATAAAGCTTGTGCTCAATGGCTTTAACTCTATTTTGAGGGTTCCTCCTAGACAAAGGCATGATCTCTCTCATGTCTTAGATCATCCTTTGGTTGACCCCTCTCTCATTAAAGGACTTTCACATTGGACTTAATCCGTTAAAGGATTAATCGGTAATTTAAAATGTGTAAATAAAATCAATCAAGTAAAATTTGAGCAAGATAAGCATGTGTGTTGCATTACATGTGTTTGGATCGGACATTAATCCAAACACAAGAAATGTGAGACGTTTCATACTCATAGTGATGAAACGTGTCATGCTTCTTGGTCGTCGACACCCTTGATCATGCATGATACGGTGAAGGCTCTTCGAGTATTATTTGTTCATTTATTGAAAGTGTACAACTTGGATCTTTGGCCATCATGCAGGGAAAATGCTTGATTGGTGGTTTTGGATCCAAGAGCCCCCCCTCCTTTGATGTTTTGAGATGATAAGGAGAGGGTGTAGTACAAGCATACCGTTGGAAGACCTTCCATTTTCCTTTGTTTGAGCTCTGTTGCAGAATGGTGATTTAGCACACCAGTGGCTGGCAGTGCCTCATCAGTGGCCGGCAAGGCTTCATCCTTGGCCTGTAGGTGGCCAGCAGCAAGCCCCCATGGCCGGCGGGCCACTGGTGCACTCCCCAGTAGTGATTTGGTAAAATGATGCAGAAAGTCCTTGGAGTAACCTTGCAAACAGAGCCTCTCAAGAGCAAACCGAAGAGCTTTTCATGGCGAAAACCTAATGCATGCATGTTCAACTTCTCAAAGCAGAGCTGAGGCAGTGTAGATAGTGCTTTACATGTTTCGTTAATGTCCATTGATGTTTAATTAATTAGTTTGCTAATTAGTTAAGTGTTGCAATAAGTAAATAGCTTAGGTTAGCTAATTCTTTATTTTGTTGTGTAATAATTAGTTTAATTAGATTAGTTAGCTTAGCTTAGCATAGCTTAGCTTATTCATTCGGACCCTCCTTCACGAGGGCACAATGTTGTAATAAGTGTGCGTGTGTTTGTGCATGTCTTCCAACCCCACGTCTTTCTCCCTTTTATTTATTCGCTTCGATAGTTAGATTAGGGACATGTTTCGATTAGCATACTTATGCTCGCATGTTTGCATCATTCATTTGTCTTACATGCACCGAGGCTCGGCGCATCATTCAAACTGCATTGTATTTCAATACACTTCTTTGAATACATGTTTCAAAGAATGTTATCAAATTGAATCAAATGTCATATTAGTAGCCGAGCCTATTAATCGCATTATTGCATGTGTTACATTAGGCATATTAACATAGTTAGGATCATGCGTTGTTTCTAACTAGCTTTTGTTTTGGCTCGGAGTACTCTATGAGTTTTATGCTTTAGCACACTTGCATGAGTGTGAGTGTTGCCATGTTTAGCATGCTTGCCATGAGGCTATTTGCTTAAGCGATTAACAGCATGAATGCCTGTGGATGAAGGCTTGATTACTTAACTTGGAACAATTCATCAAATGTGAGTTTTAAGCCCACTTTGTATAGTGGCAAATCATCATGTTTTAAGCCCACTTGAGGGTGGCAAATCCACGCTTTAGCCCACTTGAGGGTGGCACTTTCAAATCATTTTCAAAAACAAACATGAGTTGTTTTGTTCCAATTCTTGCGATGTAGTCTATACTTGTATGCTGTGCGCATCACGGAATAAAACAATATATCATGTTTAGTAGAGGCCGATCTTTAATCAGGTGAGCAGGGGTGCTCATTTTAGGACCTTCCCTCTCGTACCTAAGTTCCTGAACCGAGACAACTTTGGTGATGATGGACACGTGGCCTTTGGCGTGAGTCAGGGTTTCCTAAATTTTCCAAAAATAAAATATTTAGGTGGCGACTCTGTAATCTAGCAAAGCAGTCCAGTTTTTGCATTATTTGATCTAAAATCAATTTTCCAAAATGATTTACCAGATTGGACTCTTTGGTGATTATCAGTTTCACATTGTACTTGTGAGACTAGATTCAGAACCGTGACAGGAGTTCGAACTGTAGGACTTATTTGTGCCTCTCTGAAAGGGGGGCGCATGAAGAAAGTCGAGTCCAGAGGATCACATCATGCAAAATTGTGGTTGCAGCCCCTTGGTAAGTAGCCCCAACAATCTTTAACCCAAACGGCATCACCCTGTAGCAGTAGGTTCCCCACGGCATGGTGAAAGCAGTCTTCTCTCTATCCTCGGGCGCCAGCAAGATCTTGTTATACCTGAAAAATCCATCTATAAAGAAGAGCAACGCATGGCCTGTGGTGAAGTCTACTAATTCATCGATGTGCGGTAGGGAAAAGTCGTCCTTCAGACTTGCTTTGTTCAGATCTCTGAGGGAAAAGTCGTCCTTCAGACTTGCTTTGTTCAGATCTCTGAAATGTACACACACACGAATTCTTCCGTTTTTCTTTGGCACCAGAACGATGTTGGGCAGCCAAGTCAGATATTCAGATACTAGCAAGAACCCGCATCTATCTGCTTGGTGACCTCTTTCTTAATTTTCAAAGCCCAATGCGGGCGTATTCGCCACAACTTCTGCTTAACGGGTCGGGCCTCGAGGTCAAGAGGAATCTGGTGTTGTACAATCTCAGAATCGATTCCAAGCATGTCTTCGTAGGACCACGCGAAAACATCTTTGAAATCTTTTAATAAAGCGACTAAGCACTCGTGTGCCTTCGAAGACAACGTCGACCCAATCTTGACCAGATGTGGATCCTTCTCAGTACCCACATTAATTGAAATGATTTCATCAACAAGGGGTTTTACAAACCTCTCCTCCTTTCGATCAATCAAATGTTTCAAAACCAAAGGAATTCCTTCCTTATCATTTTTATCAAAATTTTGAAAGTCATGATCAATGCAATACACAAGTGGCATAGAGAAGTACTCGAAAACTGCAGTGGTATTCACATTCAAAAGATCAAGCTCATCCAATTCCTCGGTTACAACCAACTCAAAAGAAAAGGGAAAAGACGACCTGGACAAAACTACGACATCCGGGTTATCAACCCCAAGAATACCGGACTCTAACTCAGAGGAATTGGAATCTGATTCTAACTCCACAAACTCTGTAGAATTAGATTTTGACTCACTACTGGATTCAGAACTGCCAGACAAAAAGCCCTCCTCTAGTTGCCAAGTGAGAGAGGGTGCATTAGTTGCATCCAGAATACCACTGAAAGGGTCCACACTAGATTGGTCTCCGATCACAAAAACGGTGAAGTCATCCCCCAAGCTCTCCAGTTTGATTTGAGGATCCAAAAGGAGACACATCAGTGCTGCTCCTATCTCAAGTTCATTGCTGTTGGACTCACCCTCTGTACTCTATTCAGCCTCAGGAGTTAATTTAGCCTGTTCCTCTATGGCTTCATCCTCTTGCAGCTCTAGGTCGAAGAAAATCTCAAAGCTGGGCAGATGCCGCTTCTCAAAGTTCAACCATGGCTCAAGAAAGCTGCAAAAATGGGAAGTCTTCCCCTTCCCGAACAAAGCGGTTGTTCAGAGTTCCCTGAATTGGCCTATGCATAAGATCATAGTGCTTCCCACTTTGTTTTGCCTTGGCTCTTCCCGCAATTTTTTTCCCTTTTCTTACCCAGTCCTCTTTGGTAGGCATGTAACCGAGACCAAAGGTATGTGGGTTATGTGGCACTTCGGCCAATGCAGTAACGCCCTTCCGGCGGCTCCTTCCTAATCCCATCCTGGGTATATGTTGTAGCTTGTTCATGAGGTAGACTGATTGAGCACTGACGTACAACCCCTCATCAATAGCCTAGATATCTTGCACCACCCCGGGCCTCAGCCAAGGTAAATCCAAACAGGAAAACATCCTCATCGCCTTGTACAATCTCTAGTTCTGGTGTAGTAACCTCAGGCGGAGGATGTATGGATGAATTTCCAAACACAATGGCCACCCCCTTTCCAAAAGGGTACTTCAGCATTTGATGAAGAGTGGAAGAGACAGTTTTCACTTGGTGCAGCCACGGCCGTCCAAGGAGTAAGTTAAAAGTGGTCGGAATATCCAGGACGTGAAACCTAATATCCTGTTGTGCCGGGCCAACCTATGTTCTGATCTGAACTATCCCCATCACCTCTCTGCTTGTGTTATCGTAGGCCCAGATCACCTGGGCCATAGCTCCAAAATCCGCTGGCTTCAAGTCAATAGCGTAGGTTGTGCGAGACGGACACACATTAATTGCAGACCCAGTATCAACCAATACAACCGGCACCCACTTCTCTCTACACGCAATTGAGATGTACAATGGTTTGTTTTGTGCAGAGCCCTCGAGCGGTAATTCCTTATCCGAGAAGGTCAAAGTAGGTGAAGCACCTCTTGGGAAAAAAAGTCCCACTAATTGTTTGAGAGTTGTGTCGATAGACAGCTTAGCCTTATCCATTGTCGTCAACACTGCTTGCCTGTGTATGCGCGAAGCCATGAGCAACCCCCAGATGGATATGTCTGCTTGGATTTTCTTTAACTACTTCAGTACAGCTTCTTCTTCTAATTGCTTGTCCTTCTGCTTTTTAGCCTCTTTATCCTTTCCGGATGCTTCTGGTTGGTCTGAGTGTGGGGTCTTGAAGTACCGTCCACTTCTAGTCATATGATCCACTTCCTCAAAGTACCAAGTCTTGTCTGGTAGGTCTTGACCCTAATCCTCGTCTGTGTGGGCAAGATGCAGATCATCATCTTCCCACCATAATCCTCCGACAATCGACAGGCAATTGTCCGGTTCCATCATGATTCCTCTTACATCACAGTCATCCCCGCAGGGTATTTGGCTTTTCTAGCTTTCTGACTATTCTCATCCCTTTTCTGTTCAAACCACATTGGTGCGGCTTCTTGTTCAGTGTCCATAATACTTATGACACCCATTTCTTGAGCGGAATTCTTAATACCGGCACTCTCCAACAACTTCCCCTTGTCCACGACCATTCCAGTCCTTGTAGCAATTCCTGCTTCCAGCTGTTCCAGATTTTGTTGAAATCCCTCATCCACATCGGGTTCATCACTTAGCCACCCCGAATTATCTGTTGACTCGTTCAGATCAAACCAGTTAATATGCACATCTACCGAATCTTGTTCATTAAAGAACTGCAGATTGTTGATGTCCTCCTCGAGATTGGCTAAGTCATCCAATCCCTGGCTTGGTCCATCCTCCCAGGCAACATTGACCCCAATCCCTATTGGCAACTCCACCTCTGGCTTGGCTTGATTTTTTGGCACAATATAATGGCATGGGTTGTATTCCTCCTCAAATAAATCCATGGAGCCCTCAGGCATTGAATTGACATCCCCATTCTCCACCAAGGCTATCCTATCTTCTTCTATCACAGTCACCACCACAGGTTTGGGTTGGGATGTGGCCGCATTCATCATGCACAAATCCATGCTTTCCGGGATGAACAGCGCCGGCTTCGGTAGGTGGGAGGGGGTGATGTATAAACTGGGGTCGTAAGGGACGGCCAGTGTTTGTATGTGGTTTATTTGCCAGGGTGGAGGGGCTTGGTTATGTGTTGGGAGAGGATTTGTAGTGACATTGGGTTTTTCATGAAGCACTATCACTTTGTTGTCAATAAGATCCTGAATCTCATGACGAAGTCTAAAGCATTGGTCAATATCGTGACCATGCTGTTAGTGGAAAGCACAATACTTGGTCGAGTTGTGTTTAAAAGGGAGAGGACCGGGCAATGGGCGTTGTTCTAACGGTTTCAAATGCCCTTTTCTGATTAGGACCCTCAAGGCCGCAGATAGAGACATGTAGAGTGAGGTGAAAACCCTTTGGCCTTGGGCCTGATGGCTTGAAGTTTGGGAGGTTGTGTTAGCTGTGCCGGCAAAGGGTTGGCAATTTTAGGTGTGGTGGTGACCATGCCCACATCTGAAGGCCTTATGGCTTGAAGTTTGGGAGGTTGTATTGGCTGTGCCGGCAAAGAGGTTAGTAGTTTTGGGTGTGGTGGTGACTATGCCCACACCTGAAGGCCTCACAAATGCACTACTGCCAGTAGTAACATTAGAACTGTGTGTAAAAGCCCTCTTGGGCTGCTCGTTCTCGTGGTCTATCATACCCTACTTCATTGCATCCTCTATTTGCACCCCTATTTCATGAAGGTCACCAAATGTAGGCAGAGGTAAGACTATCATCTTCTGTAACAGTCTTGGTTGCAAATTATGGACCACCATTCTGATCTGGTCCTTTTCAGCCGGTCGAATGGTCATCATGGAGGCCTTGGCCCTCCATCGGGTTACAAAATCCGAGAAGCCCTCCTTCGGCTCCTAGCGAGTTGCTTCGAGATCACGAGTTGTGACCTCGATCTAAGTGTTGTAAGAGTACTGTGCTATGAAGGCCTCATCCATTTCCTCTCAATTCCTCTTTAAAAAGTCTTCAAGTTTGGCATACCAAATAACCAGGATGCCCGACAAAGTCTGGACGAAGAGGGATAATTTTTCTAGTCTAGATAGGCCCATCAGCCGTAGAATGTCTAAGAATAGCCATAAGTGGACCATGGGATCACCCGAGCCATCAAAGTAGTCTATGTGCGGCATTTTAAACCTATCTGGCAACGTCACTGCCGAATCAGTATAGCCAATATCTGGGATCGAATTCACGCCCTGAGCTCGTTTAAAGAGCGTTTCCAGCTTGCTCACTTTCAGTGCAGTAGGGTCGACCTCAAACTCAAACGGCGCCTCTGTCGAATAAATCGGTGCCTTAGAGGTCTGAGGTAAGATGAGGTCCGTCTGAATGCCCGCATTCTCCTGGGCATTGATTGTAACCCCGAGTGCCAGGATTCCTGCTGGGGTTACTTGTGATGCTGAGGCCATTACAGGTTGTGGCTGTTGTTGTTGAAGCCTTTCTATTACCTTGGCTTGGCGGGCTACAACCTCGGATTGGCAAGCTGTGGTCTCGGCTTGTCAGGCAGCATCCAGCTGCACGTTCACAATAGTCTATTGGAGTTGGTAGAGCATTTCTTCTATGTTGACTAAAGGATGTTGAGCTATCGAAACTTGTGTGTTCTCTCTTTCCGATGTAGAAGCAAATGACTAGGCCTGACTGAGCACAAGCGAAGTAGACAGTGACTACTGATTTGGTGACCGCTGAACCAATGAGTTATGCCTGACTCTCCTCCATCCTGTAACCGGAGGTAGTGAAGCAAACACTGCCTGTCCTCTTACAAGATCCCCAGTTCGGTAAAGTCGCCGTACTCGGGTCTAGAGCGCTTGGGGGGTAACAGCCTCGTCTGAAGCAATCGTGAAAGACTACCTTGCAAAAAGAAAATAAAGCAAAAGAAACAAAAATCAGAAACCGCACAGCACCTCGGCTCAGACAAAAACAACACGCAGTTGCAATCATAAGTTGGATAACTGTACTCAAACACTAATTTCTGCCACAAAACTGATACCCTGTAACTGATACCCAGACTTGCAACTGATGCATACATTCCAGCAGAGTTTCACTCTAAAAGCACGTATCAAACAAGCGAGAGCCACAACACCCCTATAATGGGGTAGGGTTATCCTGTCCTAATTTTATCAGGAACTAGGGATTCACTATGCAAACAAGCGGTTTCAAACAATTCATGCATTCGGGCAAGCAACCTGTCTGTAACGACCCCGACCCATAATTAACGTTAATTCATGCTTAAGTGTGACTAACAAGTAATTAAAAATAAATCCTGAGTTAATTACATGTGCACTGCATTATTTTGTGTTTATATCTGTTCAACGTAGAAAGATCTATTCTTGTTTCGTTTCGGTTTGCGAATTGATGGCCTTATCGGCATCCGATTCAGAAATTGACTTGATTTATGTGTTACTTAGTATTTTTAGAATTTTATGGTAGGTTTAATTGAAATTCAATTCAGAACGATTAAATTAGAATAATTAATGTCAATTAATTAACCAACTCTTAATTAAGCCTATATAAGGCTAATTTGACCCCATTAGTCATGTTTTTGCACCCTCATTTCCTCATCACCAAGCTCCAAAACGTGAGAGAGAGAGAGATGAGGAGAGAAATTGGGATCAAAAGCTAGAGAAAAAGGGGATTACTAGGATTTGTTGGTGAATTAAAGAGAATTTGAGAGCTACAACTTCAACACTTGTGAACTCAAGCCTCTGGGTAAGAATTTTATCCTTAAGCCTTGAAATCTAGACTCTAATGCATGAACGCAAGAGAATTATGTTGAATAATGCAAGAATTGAGTTAGAAATGTAGAGTGTGGAGCCATACTATGCATGCATGTCCATTCCTTTACAAATTGAGTATGATTTTCAAGAATCCCCCCATGCATGTCTTGAATTCACTTTAATTTTGGGGAGTCATCAAGTTTCAAGTTGTTTTGTAGCATTTGATCATGTTTTGAGAAGCTTAAGGCCAAAGAAATTCATGCATGTCATGTTCTTGGATCATTCATAAACGTTTAGTTGAATTTTGCGTAATTGGCAAGCCATTGGACCATGATTTCTTGAAATGATCTTTAATTCATGTTGTTTTAAGGGTTTTCATGTATTTTCTCAAGTTTTGACCTAGAAAAATCGAGTTTGATGCTTTAAAGGTTGAGTTTGAGCTTGAAGATCAAATCTGAAAATTCTAGAATTTGCATCCACGCTCGAGCGTGGGATTTCACGCTCGAGCGAGCACTCTGAGTGCGTGCACTTCCACTCGAGCGACCTGATTCCCGCTCAAGCGTGAAATGCATGTACCCAAAAGTTCGTATGTTTTGCAGCACGCTTGAGCAACAGAAGTCACGCTCGAGCAAATGTCTGAGTCTCACACTCGAGCGAAGATCGAGCGTCTGTCAAGCATGAAATACAAGCAACCAGTACTTTTTCAAAGTTTACAGTCTGCTCAAGCAAGGGAAGTCACACTGGAGCGAAGCCTCACTTTTTGCATGTCCGCTTGAGCGAGGAAAGCCACGCTCGAGCATGGACCCTATTTTCAGCAAGTTTTGAAAAATATTTTCAAGTGCATTTTGCAACCTCATTCCATCCTAGGCATTCCTTGGCCATGATTAAGACTCTATAATGAGGATAATGAGGTAGAAACACACCAAAACAATAAAGGGCTAAGTCATTATTTAAGGGTGTGTAATTCGGAATACGTTCGTTCTGTAACTGTGTAGGTTAAGCGCCACAAGGAAGTTGAATTGTCTACTTACAACACCTATTATCTGTGACTAATAACTTAGTAAAGCTATGTTCAACTTTATATATTTTTCTGTATACGAAATAAGATCTGTTGAAAGAAATGCCATGTTTTATACTATGAATGATTGTCCAACAATAATAAGCAATTATGATATTATGCCATGACTCACGAATGTTACAAGTGACATGATGCAATGATTCAAGTATGTTACAAGTGACATTATGCTATGATTCAAGTATGATACAAGTGGCATCATGTTATGATTCAAGTATGCTACAAGTTCCCGGTACCGGAGGTTCCTTATGGAACTGACAAGCTATATGTACTCGGTTGGAGGTTTCGAAGTGGAACTAACAAGTTTACAAGTTCCTAGTCTGGAAGTTCCTTTATGGAACTGACAAGTCATCCTTACCCAGCCGAAGGTTCTTCTATAGAACTGACAAGTATGATTTAAACAACTCTGTATGTGCTCTATCAGCGTTAACGGATGTAATATGTAAGATTAAGCATGGACTCTGATATTTGTATGCATGCTCAGAATGAGAATATGAATGTGAATTTCAGTTTCAGCCACAGTTATGGGACAACATTGATTTACCCCTTTACTTTGTTATTATTCACTGGGCATCGGCTCACTAGTTATTCATTATGTATGTAGGTGAGTAGGTTCATGATCAGGCTTAAGATGATGCATGGGTGTAGACACCTCATTTTTGACCAACCTTAAGACTCAGACGTCATCTATTGAGCGCTCGGTGATTGTGCATGTTGTGCTCGTTCTAAGGTTTCGAAGTTTTTTTAGCTGAGAGCCTTGCCTCTAGGCCTCTGAACTCTTTGTGCTTTGGCTCGGTTTGTGGACTGAACTTTGTTTCTCTTCCCAGAGGGAGGGAGAGGTCTTGTTGACCATCTCTTTGTGGTCGTAGACCACTTTTTTTGGTCATAGGCCACTTTTCCCATTTGGAGACTAGTTTCTAGTTTTTGGAGCCTTCGGCCGCGCGACTTGTCTCAGGACCGCTTAACGTTCTCTGTTTGGCATGATTTTTAAACCACACCTTGTTGCCTCTACCTAGAGGAACACTGTGGTCGGGGAGACCACTTTTGTGGTCATATACCACTTTTGATGCCCGTATACTAGCTTTTGAGGCTTTCGACCGCGTGCCTTGCCTCCCGATCTCTCGTCTTGCATCTGTTTTGGTTTGTTTTTGGTACAAACCTTGTTTTCCTTGTTTAGAAGGTGGTACAAGGGTGGGAGACCACTTTTTCTCCTTGGAGATCACTTTTCCTCCTGCCAGCCAATTTTCTGGTCGGATAACTGGCTTTCTTGGTCTTTGGACCATCTTTTCTGGTCGGCCACCATACCACCACCTTGCATTCAGTGTGTAGACCACTCCCACCTATGGCTGACCAGTTGTCTCCTTGGGAGACCACTTAAAGTGGTTGGCCAACCACTTTAAGTGGTCGGCTGCTTTTTGGCACCTTTTTGGAGATATTTTGGGCCAGCTGGCACAGCTGGAGAGCATTAGAGCCATCCTCCATACACGTGTATGAAGGGATGGCCTTCAAGCTTAGATTCTCCAAGAAGCTTTAGCTTTTGTTTTCTATAAGAGGGAGGCTCCCCATCCCTCCTCTAGGTTCAGAAATTGGAGGTTTGAGAGATAGATAGAGCTTTGTATCTATATCTCCTTGTTTGTTCTTGTTTTGTGCCCTAAAGTGTAGTTTTGTCTCACTTTTGTACACAAACACACACTCAAACACCTTGCTTGTGTTGCTGAGGCTTCTTGAAGTTGTTTTGGGTGTTCTTGGGCTGGTTTGAGCTCAAGGAGGTTGCTGGAGTTACAGTAGTAAAGAAGGTCTTCAAGGGTGAATCTTTAACCATTAAATCCCCCATTTTTGCTTAAGCTTTTAGCCCTTCTTGCATATGTTTTTAAGCTTAACTCTTAACTGGAAAAAGTTATGTTTTTGCATGCTTAAGAAGTTTGTTTAAGGTCACTTTTTTGTTAGGGGTGATCTCCCCCCTCTTAGGCCTTGTTAGGCCTTGTTTTGAGCCATCCCTTTAGGCTCTTGTTGTAGCCTTTACATGAAATTTCTACCACTGAAATCCAAAGTATTTTCAGTGGTGGAAAGGTGGTTTTGGTGTCTTAAATAGGAGAGGGTCATCGCTTCTCCTTGTGTCATGTTTACTTACTTCATATGCCTCATGTTTGAGCATCTTTGTTAAGCTTATGTTGGCCATATCTTAGCTTATATTCGGGGTTATTTTGCTGTGTCATGTCACTGTTTTTACTTGGTTTAGTCACTCCATGCATGCCTAATACACTTGTAGTGTAAATCGCACAAACTAGTCTTGTATGCTTCATGAAGTAGCATGTCATTCTAGCTTGTTTTGTCTCCATTTCAGTAGGTTTTTGGTGTTGTTTTAGCATGCCATGACTCTGTTTTGGGTGGGTTTCATGGCCCCTTGCATGCTCCATGCACCTGTAGTGCATTTCCATGAACTAGTCTTGTATGCTTCATGCTTTGACATGTCTTTTTAGCCTACTTTTGGCTTAACTTAAAGAAAATTGTGTTCATATTCTACCATGCTTTAGCTCTGATTCATGTTGTTTTGGTCATGCATGCCTTGCTTTGTATAGCTATAGTGCATTCTAGCTTGTTAGCTTTGTGTGTCAAGTCCACTAGCATGCTTTACTTGGCCTATTTGAATGATTTGGCATCATTTCATATGTGATTTCAGTCCATGTTTCATGCTCATGCACTTGCATTTATCATTCATTCAATGCATTGGAGGGTTTGCACCTTTATGCCTTAACATGGGTCATTGCATATGCCTTCATGCCTTAGCTTGCAAGCCATCATTTGAATGTGTTTTGGGGGTTATTATGCCATGATATAACTCTGATTTTTGTTGCTTAAGTCATTCCATGCTTGGTCTTCATAGGTGTAGTGTAATCCACCTTATTTGCCTTGTATGCATCATGCCTTATGCCCTTCATGATAGCTTGTTTTGGCTTTCTTCCATGCATGTTTTAGTATCATTTTGACATGTTCTAGGACTGTTTTGGGTTGCCTTTGCCATATCCTTCATGCTTTGTATAGCTGTAGTGCAATTGGCCTTGCTAGCTTTGTGTTTTGTTGACTCATGCATGCTATCTTTGAGCTATTTAGATGATTTGGCATCGTTTAATACTTCATTTCAGAGAATATAGGACTGCCATGTTCCCACTTCTTTCATGCTTTGAACGACTTTAAGTGTTGTGGATTGTTGCCTTACTTATGGCCTAGTGTGTATGCTTGCATGCCTAGGTCTTTGAGCCTCCATCTTAGCATGTTTTGGTCCATGTTTTGACCTACTTGAGCTCTGTCCATGGTTGGTTCATGCATATTTGCCATGTATTGCATGCTTCCTTTGTAGTCCTCTTTATTAGCTTTCATGCTTTAGGACCTTTGCATGCTATACTTGTGTTTTTGATTGAATGATTTGGCATCATTTCTTACTTAAGTTCAGTGCATTTAGTGTTGTTACACTTTCGCATTTGTCACTCCTTGAGCCTTCTTGAGGGTTGTGCTCTTAGGCCTACTTGGTTGGCTAATGCACTGTGCATGCATGCTTTGTATTTTGTGCCTTTGTTTTGGTGTTATGGCCACTAATTTGGTCATGGCTAAGGTCTATCCATTTTGGTTTAAGTCCATTGAGCATTGTGTATGTCATGTAGTTAATCACATTCAGTATGCCATGTTGTTTGCATGCTTAGGTTACATCGTATTGTGTATGCCATGTTCATCGCATTGTGTATGCCTTATACTTTGCATTGTGTATGCTTAGGTTACATCATTGCATTGTGCATGCTAATTGATATTTGCATTGTGTATGCTAGTTGTTGCATGCATTAGCATTGAGCATGCCATTAGCCTTGTTAGGTTGTTCATATTGCATTGCATGTTTGCATGCTTAAGTCATTTTGCATATTTGCATGCTTGTGTTGCATTGCATTTTTGCGTACTCCATGTTACATAGCATTGTGCATGCCATGCTTGTGTTGCATCGTGTTTGGAATAGGTGTTAGTCCAAACACGGGAAAAGAGGGACGTTTCATACTTGAAGTGATGAAACGTGCCTTAATTCCCGGTTGCCGACGCTCTTGATCATACATGATAGAGTTTTAGGCTTTATGTTTTTACTTATGCATTCATTTTATATTGAATTGTGCAACTTCGCCTCTCGGCCATCATGCATTGAAATGCGCGATTGGTGGCCCGAGGGTCGAGAACTACACTCCCTTGAGCTCTTGACATGATAGGGAGGGTGGCTGTGCACACATATCTTGCAAATACATTGCCATGCCCTTTCTTGCTCTCTGTTGCAGCAAATTACAGTTCAGCACAACAACTGGTCAGCCAGCCAGAAAAACTAGCTGGCCGACCACTTTTTCTGTCCTGCAATAACAAAAGTGGTCGGCAAGTGGTCGGAGAGATCAAAAGTGGTCGCCCACCCTCCCACAGGTCTCCCAAGGTGGAGTTTCATCTTTCTGGAGCTTGGTGCAGTGTTCTGAGAACAAATGAAAACAGAGGCAAATCGGGGCATCACATTGGATTTCCGAACGAGGCGACCGGGCTAGCATGCATCCTCCTCCCTCTGAGGCTCCTATTCTTTATTGCTTTCCTTAGCAGCCATGCTTAGATAGCTTGCTTACGCTTTGGTTTGTACCTTTAATAGTTAATGCGTTTAGCTATTTAAATTTGTTTTGTAATGATTAGTTAACTAGGATTAGTTAATTAGTTGTGTTGTGTAATAATTAGTTTAATTAGCTTAGATTAGCAAGTTAGCTTCTTATTCCGTCTGTAGACACCCCATTTTTGACCGTCCTCAAGACTTGGATGTCACCGTTTGAACACTCGGTGATCATCCACGTTTGTGTTCGTCTTGAGTTCCCGGAGGTCTCAGCTTGCGCGCCTTACCTCAGGATCTCTCGACTCGACTGTTTAGTGTCTGGTTTTGCACCAAACACTTGTGTTTTGCCTTGGAGGGGCAGGGAATGCCTTGTGAGGCATCCCCACACATCACCGGCCATGGCCAGAGGCCACCGGCTGGTGTTTTGTTGCCATCGGCAATATATATTGCCGGTCGGCATTCTTTGTTGCTGGTCGGCAGTCCATTTTGTCAAAATGGAATTTTTGAGCAGCCGACTACTGTTCATCTGCTTTTGCAGATATTTTAATACAGCTGGATTGCATTTTGTTCCCCTCCATACACGTGTATGGAGGGATGGCTTCCTTGTAAGCTTCTTGAGTAAGCTTTACAAGATTGGCTTCTCTATAAGAGGAGCCCTCCCCTCTTGGCTTGAGGGTTAGAAAAAAAAGGGTTAGACATTTTAGACAGCCATTTTAGGGTTTGAGTTCTAGGGTTAGGGTTTCATACATATCCTATCTCTATACCTCTCTTGTGTGTGTATAAGTGTGTTTGTGTCTTACTATTGCACACAAACACATAGTGTTACACCTTTGCTTGATTCTTGAAGGGCCAGAGGTTTGTTCTTGAAGCTTGGGAGCTGTTTTGGGCTCAAAGAAGCTGCTGGAGCTTCATTTGTGAAGAGGGTCTTCAAGGGTAACAATCTTACTCCTTTATTCCCCATTTTTGCATACTATTTTTACCTATCTTAGAACTATTTTTGAGCTTAGTGTATAATATAAAAAAGTTCTGTTTTTGGGCCCTCTAAATAGTTTGTTTAGAGTGTTTTGTGGTTTGGAGGTGTTTGATCTCTCTTAGGCCTTGGGAGGCCCCATTTTGTGCTATTTTGAGTGAGCTCCGGGACCTTGGTGTTTGGGCCTCCTCACCACTGAAATCTTGAGGGATTTCAGAGGTGAGGATGGTGCCTTGAGGTCCTAGAGAGGAGAGGGCCACCCCCTCTCCTTGTTGTCCTTGAAAAGGACCATTTTTGGCCTCTTGAGGGAGCACCTAGCTAAGCTTCATGTTGACCATGCCTTAGCTGATTTTTGTGCTTATTATGTCATAATATGCCTCTGTTTTTAGTTGGTTTTGGTACACAGTGCATGCTTAGCATACCTACCTTATAATGCCATGATTTGCCTCAATACATGCATAGCATTTAGACTATCATGCTTTTGTGTTTTGGCCAAGCTTTGCGAAGCTTACTTGCATGATTTGGTGTGCTAAGGGACTGTTTTAAGTCTTTTGAGTCATTCATGCCTTGCTTTGTATAGCTATCATGTAATTCCTCTCGTATGCCTTAAGCTTTGGCCCTTCTAGCATGCCATTCTTGCATTGATTTAGTGGTTTGGAACTATCCACCATGTCATTTCAGTCCACTTAGCATGCTCATATGCTTGCATTTCATGGCCCTTTCGATGCTTCAAGATTTGATGCTCCATGCTTTATGTTTATGCCATTGTGTATGCCTCTAGGATTAGGTCATTTAGATGCCATCTAGGTGATTCATGAGGCTTACTTTTGCATGATTTGGGACTGTTTTGATTCAATTTGGTCATTTGCTTCATGAGTCATATGATCATGTTTTAGGTCCTTGGGCTTGGTTGCATGCATAGCTTGCATTGGTAGGTTGATTCGGCATCATTTCCTACATATTTTCAAGGCTTATAATGCATGCCATATGTCCATGATTATTCCCTTTTAAGTGTGCTTAAAAGTAGTCCTTTGATGCTTAAGCGTTTAGGCCTTAACATGTGCATGTGTGTATGCGTGTTTAGTCCCCATTTCATAGCGCTTATGGCCACTATTTGGGCCTAATTAGAGCTGCCTAAATCATGCTTAAGTCCATCCTTTGCTTGCTTGTATGCTTATCTTGCATGTTTGTTTGCATGCTCGTATGTACATCTTGCATTCCCATGTTGCATCCTTAGCTCGCATGCCTAGGTTGCCTTGCATCTAGTATGCATGTCTTGTTCCTTGATCTAGTGATAGGAATTGGGCTTTGGTTTGTTGGTTCGCATTGCATTTGACATCAAAATGTGCACACTTGGTCCCTTGGGCCATCACACATGGAAATGCACGATTGATGGTCCGAGAACCAAGGAGCATGTCCCTTTGACTCACTCACATGATAAGGGACATGATTGGTGCATATATGGCTTGAATTGCATTGCCATGCAAAGTTCTGTCCTCTGCTGCTGTCAAACAGGTTCTGCAGGAACTTCTTGCCGATCGGCAATAAACTAGTGGCCGATGGATTCATTGTGTGCCGATGGACACCAAATCACAGCCGGTGATGATTCCCTCCAGCCGGTGGTACTCCTCAACATCCAGTAAGCACATCCAGAGACTTTGGCAGTCTTCAGAGGAGTATAGCAGGGAAAACAGAGGCAGCTTGCGTATGGCAGTGTACTTCCGAGCAGGACCGAGCATGCATTGCATTGAGCTCCCTTCCCGAGGCGGTTTACTATTTTTCCTAGCTTAGTTAGTTTGTTAACTAATTATGTAATTTTTAATAATTAATTAGCTAGGATAGTTAATTCATTTTTCGAATTGTATTATTCTTTTAGTCCCTCCGAGCGAGGGCGAATTTGTAATAAGTGTGGGTGAGTGTGTGCATGTCTTCCAACCCCCACTTCTTTCTCCGTTTTACTTACCTGCTTTGATGGTTAGTAATAGGTCATGTTTAAATCAGCATACCTTATGCTATGCATGCGAGCATCCATGCATTTGTCTCGCACGCACCGGGCTCGGTACATCATGCTAACTGCATTTGTACTTCAATTCCAAATTGAATACGTGCATCAATTGACTGCATTTCACATGCCATGCTTAGGTTAGCCGAGCCTACTCTAATTGCATCCTGTATGTGTTGCATTAGTCAATTTGACATGAACTAGGACCATGCATGTTGGCTAACTAGTTTATTGTTTTGGCACGGAGTACGATGTAAGTATTTATGCTTTAGCATCCTCGCATGTGTGTGAATGCTATCATGACAGCATGTTTACCATGTGGCTAGATGCTTATGTGATAAACTGTTTGGATGCCTGTGGGTGAAGGTTGGATTGTTTGAGTTGGAAAAACTCGTTGAAATCCGTATTTTAGCCTACTTGCGAGTAGCAAATTCCAAAGTGTTTTTCAAGACAAACGGATATGCAATGCTTATTTCCAAATTAGGCAATCTAGTCTATACTTGTGTGCTGTGCGCATAACATAGTAATTCCAGGATAATAAACGGAATAAGAACACGTAACGTTTTCAAAAGCGGATATCACAGTTAGTAGAGGCCGGTCTTCGGATCGGGCGAGAGGGGGTGCTCATAGCTGACCTTCCCCGATCGTACCCAAGTTCCCGAGCCGAGGCAACTTTGGTGATGACGGACACGTGGCCTTTGGCATCGAGTCAGGGTTTCCTAAATTCCCCCATTAAAATATTTAGGTGGCGACTCTGTATCTGGCAAAGCAGTCCATGTTCGGTACTTCTTTTCAAAAATCTGTTTCTCAAAACGATTTGCCGGATTTGGACTCTTTGGTTCAGATTAAGAACCGTGACAAATCGAGTCCGAACTGTAGCGAGGGCCCTCCACGTGGGCGCGTCTATAGGTTCTGGCGACTCTGCTGGGGATTTTAGAGAGCTTAACTCGAACTCGTGATATCCTGTTTTGATTTCATTTATGTGTCTCTTTGCATTGAATGTGCATTGGTGCGCCTAGGACACCGTGTTTGCCATCTGCCATTCCTGAACGGTTTGCCGGAGGCTTGTCTTGTCAAGGCATGACCATAAAGTTGACCGGTTATGGGCTCTGACAGCATGAGAACACAAACCCCAGTTTTACCGGGGCACCCTTTTCGACCATTCGACCTAGTGCACATTCGGATCCATAGTGACCATTCCAAGATTAGGACAGGCTGCTTACCCGATTATAGGTTGTTTGAAACTGCTGCGTGCATAGTGGAACCCTAGCTCCTGACGAAATAGGACCAGGAAACCCTACCCCAACATAGGGGTGTTTTGGCTCTCTTTACTTGCTATGTGCTTTTAGAGTGTATCTCTACAGGAACGTACATATCAGTTTGCAAGATTGAGTATTAGGCCCGAGGGCACCAGTATCAGTGTTGCCGAGAAATCAGTTATCTGCGGGTATCAAGCTCAGTTTTGGGGACAGTGATTCTGGGGAACAGTGATCGGCAATAGAGTGCAATTGTTCGGCTACACCTGTGGTTGATCTGTTTGGGCTGAAATACTGTTTGTTTTTCCTTTCAGTTCAGAGTATCCAGAGAATTGGTACAGAATAGCTAGTGTTCCCCTTTGATTAAGGCAGGACTTATGACGACGCAGAATTCAAAAGAGATTGTGGTTATGACAGCTACGCTAGACCAAGGGATCACCCCGCGGGATGAAACCAATGTTGATGTATCGCATCCGCCTAGGTCGCCTGTCGCACACCCAGTCTGGGCCCCCCAGTTGTATCAGGCTCGTGAGCCCACCACATTTGAATTGATGGGGATGATAGGTGATCTCCAGAGATCCGTGGCCGATCTGGCCTATGGAATGTCGACTTCGCCACCAGCGGCACCGTATGCCGGGAATTTCATGCCACAAGAGCCCCCGCTACTGGGGCGGATTGTGATAGAGCTCAGCCAGCCAGAGGTGGCTTCCAGCTACAGCCACGACATGTCAGCAACAACCGGGCTTCACTCAGAAGTAGTAACCCAAACCCTTGACCAGGCTGAGGCCAGAGATAAGAACAAAATGAAGGCAGATGTCGATCCCATTGAACAACTGCTGCGGGCAGTCGAGGCTTTGAAAGTCGGGGGGATGAACAAGCAACAAATATCCGCAGTTGTGGCAAAAACTGTGGAGAATGCTTTCCCCACTCCACCTAAGGGTAGTTCAAGTCAGTCAGAAAATCGGGATAGGCCCCGTCATGCCAAAACAGTTCCTCCTATTCCCAGCTCTGCACCTGGGAAAAATCAAAAAGCCAAGGCAGTGCCCGCCGACCCTTTTGCTAGTGCGTCTAGTAAGAATGCTCAGACTTCAAAGTACCTGCCCCGAGGGCGCAGGATCTTTCATGCTCTCTACATGCCTCTGTCTAAGGCACTTCAGATCCTTACCGAGAGGGGACACCTTAAACCCTTGGAGCCTCGGCCTCTCCCGAAGAATCTCCCTACCACGCATGATGCTGCCCAGTACTGCGTGTACCACCAACAGACAGGCCATGCTACCGACAATTGTTTTCGCCTCCGTTATGAGGTGCAAGATTTGATTGACAACGAGGTTATCCTCCCGCCCACCTCAGCCAAGTCTGTTACCGCCCAGTTATTGGATTTTGAGGACACAGATACTGCAAGTATGTAATCAGAAAGTGAACCACCTGCGGGCGGCATTCGGTATATTTTGGATGTGGCGCCTGGCGCGCATTTTTGAGCATCTGCGAACGCTAGTTTTGTAAATTCTGGCTTGGGTATCGAGTCAGTCTTTTGTTTTGAGTCTGTCTCTTTGTCTTGAGTCAGTCTTTTTGCTTAAAGGTCTGTCTTGTTGTAGCGAGTCAATCTCCTTTGTATAGAATACCAGGTGATTTCGGGGTTGTTGCCTCGAACACCGTTTTGTCTTGTAATTACCCGTTTTTGTTTTTGAGTCTGTTTTTGCCGAGGGGCCAGTTATACCAACAAATCTGAATGAAATAGCTGTGGCCATCTCATTTTCATGCTTGCTTTCAGTGTAAGCTAGTTGTGCCAGAGGATTTGAATGGACTGACAGTACATCTCGCCTGCTCTCCTGCACGCCGAACTCATTGCATTAACCTAAGTTTTTCAAAAAAAAAAACTCTTGAACACTGCGGTGATAAAAACAAAGAGGAAGGAATTCCTCGGGTTTTGTAAAATTTTGATCATTTTTAGAGGAAGAGAAGCATGCTAAGCCCTTAATGAATGAAATCATCCTTGTCAGCTCGAGTACTGGGAAGGACCCTGGCTTGATCCAGATTGGCTCCACACTATCTTCGGCGCGAGCGATTTGTCGCTTTCTTAAAAACTTTCAAAAACAAATGTTTTGCGCGGCCTTGTGAGGACCTGCGTGGAACCGCTCTTGAGATTGTGCAGCCTAAGATCACTCTCAGCCTCAAGATTCAACCCGTCCGTTTCGAACCTTGAACCCATTCAGAAAGTTCAACGGTCAAACGCCATGAAAGGTCTGTATGGCTAGATCAGAAGCAGCCTTCGAACAAGAGGCACCAAGGTCGAATCAAAAAGAGTAGATCTCACCAGAAGAAGCTCGTGGAGCAGCCATGATGGATTCTCCTACAAATCACTGCAATAGCCGTTCTCCTAGATACAGAGAGGCTTCAACTCCAAAAACCATTTGGCACGGACTTATTACACTTTTACCCTTTGAGAGGCTCGCTAGGCCGAAAACCCAGAAGGGCGATCCAGGCAAAAGTTAGAGCAAGAGAAAAATGCAAAAAAGCAAAAAATACAAAAAAAGAAAAGAAAAGAAAAGAAAAAAATGTGAAAAAGAAAAGAAAAAGAAATGAACAAAAGAAAATGAAAAGAAGCTCGCAAGGTCGAAAACCCGTATCGGGCACCTTGGCAAAAGTTAGAGCCTGAAAAGTGAAGGTTAAAATACCCGAGTGTACCTTAACCGGAACTACGTAAGGCTTGATTCCCATGTTTGGGATACATAGGCAACTTCATTCTGAAGTCCAGCCCCCAACGCTTTCATAGCGTCTCAGTCCATACAATGGTTTTGACTTCATCCCAAAGTCTAGTCGCCAACACTTTCCAAGGTGATTGTGTCCATATATTTGTTATAACCGTCTTCATCATCTCTGTGTCCAAGAGTTCAACCATCACCAATGAAGACTGTTTGCGGACTGCTGCGGCACCATCCAAACAGGGGGCAACTTTTCGTTGCCGTGAGCCGCCGTTCAAACCAGGGGCAACTTTCCGTTGCCGTGCAGCGTTCTTCAAGCCAGGGGCAATTTTCCATTGCCTCCGATCCGAGGTTACGCATCTCAAAGAGTAAGTTCCATGCTCGGTGAGCATTGACTGTTTGCAAAATAGTTTTTGAAAATTTTTACTGAGGTTGACTATTTTCTCGAAAACTATTCCATTTTCCAAAACTGGACCATTTTCTTGGACCCAAAAAGGAAAATTTTCAGTGCTTACAGCCTGACTTACATGGCTTTCAAATCAAAAATCGAACAAGTACGTTAATCCGACTCTCATCTTGATCAAAACTGTTTTAGTAGAACCAAAACGAAAAATGGTCAAAGTAATGAACTAGGGGCACAGTTGAGTCAGGTGTTCTGTCTTTCCCCCGTCGTCAACATACTTGCCAGGAGGGCACTCTACCCACCAGAAGAAATAGCTGTGAGCTAATGGCATCGGGCGTGAACCCGCAACTTCCTATTCATTCATTAATCACCATGGGGAGGGACGAAAAATGAGAGAATAAAGAATAGAGAGGTGTAAGTTGAGAGAAAAAGCGAGCCAAAGGGTTTTCAGAGAAAAACCGAGCTTGAGTGCCAGAGTGACGTGAGAATCACAAATGAGAAAAGGGTGGGAAACAATACCCAGAGAAATCGGCTCCTCGTGATCCGAGGTCCCCCGTCTTCGTTAACGCGTCTGTACGTCGTGTCTTTTGTTTTGTTTACCTCAACCTTTGTTTTAGGTTTCTTCCGAGCGTGTCTCGTTGTGTTTAGGTCATGTACCCTTTTGTTTGAGTCCTCCCCGCTGTGTTCAGTTGTAGGCTCGATACCCCGGTTGAAAACCCTTATTTAATTTCAAAAATCGTTTATGCTCAGAGTGCTGTGCCATTCTCTACATCTGTGCGAAGCAAAAGAACAAAAAATTGGGGCATCTGAGCGTGTTTCAACTCCAGCTGGTTTCACCTCCGTAGTCCATCTTGTCAGATTGGGCTGTTTGCTCAGGATTTGCTGTGTGCAGAATGAACCGAGTGTGGCGTTAGGGGCTGTATGCAGACTAATCCCCAACAGAGTATGGGCTATGCGTTCAGTTTGAGCAGTGTGTTGCCTGGGCTGTTTTGCTATGAGGCCGTTTGGTTATCTGATTATTACAATGGAAGTGTTCAATTTTTCAGACAACAGGTCAATTTCATTTACATTGAGGTGTAACATGATGCAATGCAGTGGAATATAAAAAAAAATGTAATGCTTCTTCAGATAAAAAGTTTGTTCATTTCATTATCTTTTTCAAGTACATAGCTTTGAAAATAAAAATCTGCCTGCGGCAGTACAAGGTAATCTAACTACCAGCAAAGAGAAAAAAAAAAGAAGAAAGAGGAAAAAAGAAAAAAGTACAAAAAGAAGAAAAGCAGCAATCTGGGTCATCATCAGTAGTCTCGGGCCTGAGGATCTGCCCTTGCCCTCTTCCTGGACGAAGGTCCAGGGGCATCGTCATCAGCATCGCCGTCTGAGCCTGAGTCTGAGTCATCTCCAGCCTCCTCAGATGACTCAGCCTCTGCCTCTGCCTCGGACTCATCATCGTCATCATCATCATCATCATCATCATCAGGGGTCGGCGCCCGAGAGCTACTCCCGACATGAGTACGCCCTCTCCTGGTACGGGGACGTGCAGTGTCTCCACGCCCTCCTCGAGCAGGAATAGAGGGCCCAGCCGGAGCACCACCCACCGGAGGAATCTGGAAGGGAGGCTGAAAAGCACAAAAGGCAAATACATCAGAATACTGAATGCAGTGTACAGTGTGAGAATGCCGAGAGCAGTGTATCAGTGCATAATGCAGTGTACAGTGTGAGAATGCCGAGAGCAGTGTGTCAGTGCAGAATGCTGTGTATAGTGTGAGAATGCCGTGAGCAGTTTATTAGTGCAGAATGCAGTATACGGTGTGTGAATACCGTGGGCAGTTTATCATTGCAGAGTACAGTGTATAAATGCAGTGTATACAGTGTATCAGATGCTGTGAGATTAGTGTGTCAGGTGTTGTGTCGTGCATCAGATTACGTGAATCAGCTCGTGAGTGATTTGAGGCCATGATCAGAAGAACATACCGGAATGCTGTAGAGGGCCAGGAGGTCAAAGGTCCGCTGTAGCATCCCCATCATGGAGGCATTCAACTCCACGGACTGCCGGGTGTACTCGGAGGACGCCTGCAAGAGTACAAGATATATCAGTATTCTGCGGAATATCAAATAAACTGAAATGAAATGCCAATGCAAGATGCAAAATGAAGTGATACATACCGGATGCAAGTCGGGGATGCCGGCTAACTCATGACCAGCCGAGGGAGGAG
This sequence comes from Camellia sinensis, assembly GCF_055761805.1. Classification (NCBI taxonomy): domain Eukaryota; kingdom Viridiplantae; phylum Streptophyta; class Magnoliopsida; order Ericales; family Theaceae; genus Camellia; species Camellia sinensis. The sequence goes on from NC_138962.1 coordinate 110,015,985, forward strand.
CAAAAGGGATCTGGTAGGTCGCCTCATCCTGCCCTCTGTATGTCAGTAAAGTGGGCAGACCAGGCCAACCGGTCCCCCGTCCTTCCTGAACTCCGCCCCTGCCACGGACTCGAGCCCTCCTCGATGCTCCTGCTCCAGCTCCCGCTCCTGCCCTAGCTGCTGGCACCACGGGCCTGTCCCCCTCAGCTCGGCGACCACCGCTCAAGGGTCGCATAATGTAGGTCCGGACGTACTCTGCGTAGTCGCCCTCGCCTCTGTGATGCTCTGCTCCCCAGCCGACGGTGTAGTCCCTCATCTCCTGGGCGGCGAACCTCTCTGTATCTCCCATGTGGGCAAGAGGCGGACTCGGCACTATCTGCTCCGGTAAACCTAGTGTCTGACGCAAGAAACGCTCGCCCAGGTACCAAGCCCGACAGACCGGGCCCTCCAATAGGATCCGACAACGGGCAGTCTCCCCTACGCCCTCATAGTGATCCCTCACCACGGCCGGCAACGGAGCCCAGGGCTGCCAGGTGATCTGAAAATGAAATGCAGTTTATTATCTAGCGTTATTGAAAACATACAGTGCTAAGCAAAGCAAAAAAAAATGAACTCTAAGGTTGAACATACCTCCTCGGCGGTGATGGTGTCGAAGTATCGGTGGAAGAAAATAGGAGACTCCCGTGGTCTCCGCACGCATCGCACATCAAAGTGATGAGAGAAGGGGACGCCGAGTGGGATCTCCTCATCGGGTACTAGGGAAAGCCTAGAAAAGTAGGCATACACCTACAATTGCAGAACAGATATCAGTATGACTATCAGATAAGGCAGAATACAGAATAAAGCAGAAATAGCAGAACCGTGTGTTGTGCAGTGTATTGTGTAGAGTGTACAGTGTGTGCAGTGTGCAGTGTGCAGTCAGTGTAAAGTAGAGTATATGTGTGCCGGGTGTGCAGTGTACAGTCAGTGTGGGGCAGTGTACAGTATATGTGCAGTGTGCAGAATACAGAAAGCAGGAAGCAAAAATGTAAAAAGGGAAGAAGACGTACCTCCCAAGCTCGCCAGTAGCCACCGAGAAGCTGTCCGCTGAGGCGGGAAGAAGAGCTCATATAACCATACAATGTGGCCAGGCCTGCGCCACCCCAGTCATAATGGCGGATCTGCCTGACGTCCACCAGCGCGCTCAACAGGCATAAGGGCACGGTGCTCGCCCGATCGGTGAAGAGAGTCGTCCCGAAGAGGAACATGATGAAGCCCCGCGCATACTGGTCCACCTCCTCCAGGGACATCTGCGCCTCCTCTGCCAAGGCCGGTTGGACCCGAAAGTGGCTCTCAAACCAGGAATACCTGACGAACCCCGCTCAAGCGAGGGGAGGCTGAGTGCCAAGCAGGTACAGCTGGGCAGCGTCCCACTCATCCATATCCGTGTCAAAGGGGATCGGATCACCCCTACCTCAATGCCAGTAAGCATCGAGAAGTCGTAAGGGGTCATCGTCATGTCCCCTGCGACGGAGAAGTGAAAGGAGTTGGTGGTATCCCACCACCTCTCCGCTAGAGCAGCAAGCAAGGGCCTGCAGGTAGTCAGTCGAGAGAGCCCCCTGCAGAAGATGCCAAAGCCAGCCTCGTCGACAATGTCACAAACCGCATCTAGCAGCTCGAGGTACCAGTCTCGAGCAACGGTGTTCCCATACCCGCGGATGGTATGGGAATCCCCCTGTAATCAAAAACAACAATTGCAAGGCAATATTCAAAATGCAGTTCTAAGAAGCATATAGGTATACAGCATGTGTGCATGTTTTCGGATTCAAACAGATACCGGGTGCCGGTGTGCTCGCCAGTGAACTACAGCGTGTGATGTGTCAGCGTGTTTGGGTGGTTCAGGGCAGATGTAGCATGCGTGCAAGTTTTAATAGATTCAAACAAATACCGGGTGCCGGTGCACTTAGAGTGAACTACAACGTGTGATGTGTCAGCCTGTTTGAGTGGTCCAGGACAAATACGGCATGCGTGCATGTTTTCAGACTCAAGCCAATAACGGGTACCAGTGTGTATGCAGTGAAATACAGTGTGCACCGTGTGTTTGGGTGATTCAAAGCCAGTGCAGTGTGTGTGCATGTGTCAGTCTCAAACAGATATCAGTTGCACGTATGTTTACAATCAACTATAGTATACAGTATATCAGAGTTAAGCAGTTAAAGAGCATAACCAGCTACAGCAGTTTTGCATCCTACATTGCAGAAAGTAAAGCAGAGAAAGAAAGTTACCTCGGAAGCGCCGAAGGACAGGTGGGAGGTAGGCTCACGCAGTAGTAGCTCGGGTGGCACGTGCCTCTCGAAGCTCCTAAACTGGCGTAGTCCGTCGGGGAGCATCACATGAACTGCAGGCCTGTAGGTCTCCGGATCGAACGGCCGGATATGAAGTGGCAAGGGCTCGGCCTCGGGATCCATCTCAAGCTCTGGAGGAGCCCCGCCCTGTGGAAGATCGTCTGCCGTCTCGAAGAGAATGTGAAAATGGCCAGAAGACGAAAAATCGGGCAAGAATGCGAAAAGTCAACAAAAAGTCAAACCCCGAGAGGGTCGGAAAAGGCCGGAAAAGCCGGAGTACGGAAAAGGTACGGGTATCGAGAAAAACTCGAGGGAAATAAGCCCCGAGTGGCGAAAATCAAAAAACAAACACCGCAACGAAGTTTCGTTCGATTGAAAATATCCGAAACGCGAAGGAGATCGCGAATCGAACAACGAAATGGGAGCTAGAACGCAAGAAAACGAGGAGATCGAAGGATGAAAACACTCTAGAGAGAGAGAGAGGCAATTTTCGAGCAAGAGGACGTGAGAAATATAGGGCTAGAGGCCCTATATTTAAAGACCCGCGGCCGAAATGTCAAAACTACCCCGAACGGGGATTTTTTGCCGGTCGGCCACACTCTTTGCCGGTCGACAATATATTGTGCCGATGGAATTTTATGAAGGCCGATGGACGGCCGGTGATGCATTCTGATGGGCGGTGGGCATCTGGTGGCCTCCTACAATGGTTTTTGATCCTCCTACATCCTTGTTTGGGTTATATCCGTGGTTCAGGGCCTTCATTGCTCAAAACAGTGCAGAACAATGCATCTCCGACACTCAATCGGCCTCCGTTTTGACCTCGGGTCGTGTCTTCTGTGCGTGGCACTCGAATTCGTGCGAGGTGTATCCTTTTCGTTTCCTTTTGGCTTTTACAAAACTCAAAAGTTGCCCCATGCGTATCGCATATCAATCGCACTGTCTTGTGCGCTCGCGTTGTCTAAGACGCATCGCGCGGTTTTGCACATCTCACTGCATTTTGTTTGCATTCAATTCCATTACTTGCGTAGACCGCATGTTTGTTCAAATTTCATCACCTACGTAGACCGCATGTTTTGCTTGCGTAGACCGCAGGTTTGTTCAAAATTTCATCACCTGCGTAGACCGCATGTTTTGTTTGCGTAGAGCGCATGTTTTGCTTGCGTAGACCGCATGTTTGTTCAAATTCATTACTTGCGTAGACCGCATGGTTTGCTTGCGTAGACCGCATGTTTGTTCAATTCATTACTTGCGTAGACCGCATGTTTCGCTTGCGTAGACCGCATGTTTGTTCAAATTCATTACTTGCCTAGACCGCATGTTTTGCTTGCGTAGACCGCATATTTGTTCAATTCATTACTTGCGTAGACCGCATGTTTTGCTTGCATAGACCGCATGTTTGTTCAATTCATTACTTGCGTAGACAGCATGTTTTGCTTGCGTAGACCGCATGTTTGTTCAAATTCATTACTTGCGTAGACCGCATGTTTTGCTTGCGTAGACCGCATGATTGTTCAATTCATTACTTGCGTAGACCGCATGTTTTGCTTGCGTAGACCGCATGATTGTTCAATTTATTACTTGCGTAGACCGCATGTTTTGCTTACGTAGACCGCATGTTTGTTCAATTCATTACTTGCGTAGACCGCATGTTTGTTCAATTCATTACTTGCGTAGACCACATGTTTTGCTTGCGTAGACCACATGTTTGTTCAATTCATTACTTGCGTAGACCGCATGTTTTGCTTGCGTAGACCGCATGATTGTTCAATTCATTACTTGCGTAGACTGCATATTTTGCTTGCGTAGACCGCATGTTTGTTCAAATTCATTACTTGCGTAGACCGCATGTTTTGCTTGCGTAGACCGCATGATTGTTCAATTCATTACTTGCGTAGACCACATATTTTGCTTGCGTAGACCGCATGTTTGTTCAAATTCATTACTTGCATAGATCGCATGTTTTGCTTGCGTAGACCGCATGTTTATTCAAATTCATTACTTGTGTGGACCGCATGTTTTGCTTGCGTAGACCGCATGTTTTACTTGCGTAGACCGCATGTTTTGCTTGCGTAGACTGCATGTTTGTTCAATTCATTACTTGCGTAGACCGCATGTTTTCCTTGCGTAGACCGCATGATTGTTCAATTCATTACTTGCGTAGACCGCATGTCTTGCTTGCGTAGACCGCATGTCTTGCTTGCGTAGACCGCATGTTTGTTCAAATTCATTACTTGCGTAGACCGCATGTTTTGCTTGCGTAGACCGCATGATTGTTCAATTCATTACTTGCGTAGACCGCATGTTTTGCTTGCGTAGACCGCATGTTTGTTCAAATTCATTACTTGCGTAGACCGCATGTTTGTTCAATTCATTACTTGCGTAGACCGCATGTTTTGCTTGCGTAAACCGCATGTTTTGCTTGCGTAGACCACATGTTTGATCAAATTCATTACTTACGTAGACCGCATGTTTTGCTTGCGTAGACCGCATGTTTGTTCAATTCATTACTTGCGTAGACCGCATGTTTTGCTTTTCTAAACCGCATGTTTGTTCAAATTCATTACTTGCGTAGACCGCACGTTTATGATTAATTACGTTACTTGCATAGACCGCATGTTTGCAATCAACTTCATTACTTGCGTAGACCGCATGTTTTGCTTGCGTGGACCACATGTTCGTAATCAACTTCATTACTTGCGTAGACCGCATGTTTTGCTTGCGTAGACCGCATATTTGTAATCAATTCCATGACTTGCGTAGACTGCATGTTCTGCTTACGTAGACCGCATGCTTATGTTTGATCTCATTGCTTACGTAGACCGCATATTTATGATCAATTTCGTTGCCTGCATAGACCGCGCGCTCCACCTACATGTCTGTACCTTCACAGCATTGTTATGCTTCCCACTCGCTTTGCGTTGTCGTGCGTTTTCAAATACATTAATATGCATATTGGTAATCACATTGTACCTGTTAAGTTTGTTTTCTTTGCAGGCACGATATTGTATGTACGGTTCATTTAATGCTGGTGCAACCAGACGAGCCGCACAGGTATATATACGGTCTAGGAGACCTTAAATTCTTGGAAGGTGCAAGACCTTTGGTGCATTGATGTGCACACCTCGTTCGCATTGTCGTGCATCTCAAAAGCCGCGTGTTGTCGCGCATTCCATGCAACATGCATTTCATACATCATTTGCATTTCAACAAAAAACAAACAAAAAATATATATATAATTGCATTGTCATGCATCATCATAAGTAGTTGCATTGTTATGCGTCATTGCATATAGTGCACATTGCATTGTAGCTTGCATGCATTCGTTACATCACCTTCCATCTATGGCTCGCGCCTTTCCATGATTGAGCTTGGTCTGGTATGTGCCCATACTTTTCATGTCGAAACATAGTTCAGTGGACCGTTCTATGTTAGCCGCGGCTTGTTTGTGTACATGCCTTTCCTAGGCAAGATTTTGTTTGGCCCGCAGGCCATATCCATCATATCCATTGCATTTTAGATTGCATGCATTCATTGCATCACCTTCCACCTATGGCTTGCGCCTTTCCATGTTGAGCTTGGTCTGGTATGCGCCCATACTTCTCGTGTCGAAGCATAGTTCAGTAGACCGTTCTATGTTAAACATGGCTTGTATGCGTACATGCCTTGCCTAGGCAAGATTTGGTTCGGCCCGCGTGCCATATCTATTGCCATCTCCCCAGCATTTCCATATATATATTACATTGTAGTGTAATTGTCGCATCCAGCATTAGGATCGTAGTCCTTTCTCCAGCGGGTCGTTTCCCCATTTGTGTCAATCCCCCCAATACTTATTCTTGTGTCACTCTACATTACTCATAGTTCAGTGGACCGTTCTATGGTAGACGGACTTGTTACCTCCATCAATCTATTTGACATTTGTGTGGTTTTTGAACCGCTCATGATTGGATCATGATTCAATTGCTTTGCATATAGTTTGTATTGTTTCAATTACATTGCATCTTTATTTGCATTGTTTATACATTATTTTGTATATATTGTATATCATTTTGCATGCATTTTTTGCATTGTCATGCATGTTGCTAATAATATTGTACCTGTTAAGTTTGCTTTCTTTTCAGGCACGATATTGTATGTACGGTTCATTTGAGGCTGGTGCAACCAGACGAGCCGCACAGGTATTGTATCCTCCGAGTGAGACGTATCGAGAATTACATAATTCTCTTACATCCTTTCTGCATTATAGTGTAGTTTGGTGTATGCTAGCTTAAAACTGTCACATGTTATGCTTCGTTACAGCTTTCTTTGCATGATCATAAGTTATGTCTGGCTCTGTGCATTGTCTTGCATTTTGCCCCTGCCTTCGGGCGCATACCTTGTTTGTCTTGCATGTCTGTCTAAGTCTTCGGCCTTGTCAAAAATGGGTCGTCTCTGGGCTTTGACATTCACTCCCGTCATTGTTATGACTTTCGAGTTCTGTCAAAGAGGGGCAACTGTAGACACCCCATTTTTGACCGTCCTCAAGACTTGGACGTCACCGTTTGAACACTCGGTGATCATCCACGTTTGTGTTCGTCTTGAGTTTCCGGAGGTCTCGGCTTGCGCGCCTTACCTCAAGATCTCTCAACTCGACTGTTTAGTGTCTGGTTTTGCACCAAACACTTGTGTTTTGCCTTGGAGGGGCAGGGAATGCCTTGTGAGGCATACCCACACATCACAGGCCATGGCCAGAGGCCACCGGCTGGTGTTTTGTTGCCATCGGCATTATATATTGCCGGTCGGCATTCTTTGTTCCCGGTCAGCAGTCCATTTTGTCAAAATGGCATTTTTTAGCAGCCGACTACTGTTCATCTGCTTTTGCAGATATTTTAATACAGCTGGATTGCATTTTGTTCCCCTCCATACATGTGTATGGAGGGATGGCTTCCTTGTTAGCTTCTTGAGTAAGCTTTACAAGATTGGCTTCTCTATAAGAGGAGCCCTCCCCTCTTGGCTTGAGGGTTAGAAAAAAAAGGGTTAGACATTTTAGACAGCCATTTTAGGGTTTGAGTTCTAGGGTTAGGGTTTCATACATATCTTATCTCTATATCTCTCTCTTGTGGGTGTATAAGTGTGTTTGTGTCTTACTATTGCACACAAACACATAGTGTTACACCTTTGCTTGATTCTTGAAGGGCCAAAGGTTTGTTCTTGAAGCTTGGGAGCTATTTTGGGCTCAAAGAAGCTGTTGGAGCTTCATTTGTGAAGAGGGTCTTCAAGGGTAACAATCTTACTCTTTTATTTCCCATTTTTGCATACTATTTTTGCCTATCTTAGAACTATTTTTGAGCTTAGTGTATAATATAAAAAAGTTCTGTTTTTGGGCCCTCTAAATAGTTTGTTTAGAGTGTTTTGTGGTTTGGAGGTGTTTGACCCCTCTTAGGCCTTCAGAGGCCCCATTTTGTGCTATTTTGAGTGAGCTCCGGGACCTTGGTGTTTGGGCCTCCTCACCACTGAAATCTTGAGGGATTTCAGAGGTGAGGATGGTGCCTTGAGGTCCTAGGGAGGAGAGGGCCACCCCCTCTCCTTGTTGTCCTTGAAAAGGACCATTTTTGGCCTCTTGAGGGAGCACCTAGCTAAGCTTCATGTTGACTATGCCTTTGCTGATTTTTGTGCTTATTATGTCACAATATTCCTCTGTTTTTAGTTGGTTTTGGTACACCATGCATGCTTAGCATACCTACCTTATAATGCCATGATTTGCCTCAATACATGCATAGCATTTAGACTATCATGCTTTTGTGTTTTGGCCAAGCTTTGTGAAGCTTACTTGCATGATTTGGTGTGCTAAGGGACTGTTTTAAGTCTTTTGAGTCATTCATGCCTTGCTTTGTATAGCTATCATGTAATTCCTCTCGTATGCCTTAAGCTTTGGCCCTTCTAGCATGCCATTCTTGCATTGATTTAGTGGTTTGGAACTATCCACCATGTCATTTCAGCCCACTTAGCATGCTCATATGCTTGCATTTCATGGCCCTTTCGATGCTTCAAGATTTGATGTTCCATGATTCATGTTTGTGCCATTGTGAATGCCTCTAGGATTAGGTCATTTAGATGTCATCTAGGTGATTCTTGAGGCTTACTTTTGCATGATTTGGGACTATTTTGATTCAATTTGGTCATTTGCTTCATGAGTCATATGATCATGTTTTAGGTCCTTGGGCTTGGTTGCATGCATAGCTTGCATTGGTAGGTTGTTCGGCATCATTTCCAACATATTTTCAAGGCTTATAATGCATGCCATATGTCCATGATTATTCCCCTTTAAATGGGCTTAAAAGTAGTCCTTTGATGCTTAAGCGTTTAGGCCTTAACATGTGCATGTGTGTATGTGTGTTTAGTCCCCATTTCATAGCGCTTATGGCCACTATTTGGGCCTAATTAGAGCTGCCTAAATCATGCTTAAGTCCATCCTTTGCTTGCTTGTATGCTTATCTTGCATGTTTGTTTGCATGCTCGTATGTACATCTTGCATTCCCATGTTGTATCCTTAGCTCGCATGCCTAGGTTGCATTGCATCTAGTATGCATGTCTTGTTCCTTGATCTAGTGATAGGAATTGGGCTTTGGTTTGCTGGTTCGCATTGCATTTGACATCAAAATGTGCACACATGGTCCCTTGGGCCATCACACATGGAAATGCGCGATTGATGGTCCGAGAACGAAGGAGCATGTCCCTTTGACTCACTCACATGATAAGGGACATGATTGGTGCATATATGGCTTGAATTGCATTGCCATGCAAAGTTCTGTCCTCTGCTACTGTCAAACAGGTTCTGCAGGAACTTCTTGCCGATCGACTGCATAGAGTGCCGACCGGCAATAAACTGGTGGCCGATGGATTCATTGTGTGCCGATGGACACCAAATCACAGCCGGTGATGATTCCCTCCAGCCGGTGGTACTCCTCAACATCCAGTAAGCACATCTAGAGACTTTGGCAGTCTTCAGAGGAGTATAACAGGGAAAACAGAGGCAGCTTGCGTATGGCAGTGTACTTCCGAGCAGGACCGAGCATGCATTGCATTGAGCTCCCTTCCCAAGGCGGTTTACTATTTTTCCTAGCTTAGTTAGTTTGTTAACTAATTAGGTAATTTTTAATAATTAATTAGCTAGGATAGTTAATTCATTTTTCGAATTGTATTATTCTTTTGGTCCCTCCGAGCGAGGGCGAATTTGTAATAAGTGTGGGTGAGTGTGTGCATGTCTTCCAACCCCCACTTCTTTCTCCGTTTTACTTACCTGCTTTGATGGTTAGTAATAGGTCATGTTTAAATTAGCATACCTTATGCTATGCATGCAAGCATCCATGCATTTGTCTCGCACGCACCGGGCTCGGTACATCATGCTAACTGCATTTGTACTTCAATTCCAAATTGAATACGTGCATCAATTGACTGCATTTCACATGCCATGCTTAGGTTAGCCGAGCCTACTCTAATTGCATCCTGTATGTGTTGCATTAGTCAATTTGACATGAACTAGGACCATGCATGTTGGCTAACTAGTTTATTGTTTTGGCACGGAGTACGATGTAAGTATTTATGCTTTAGCATCCTCGCATGTGTGTGAATGCTATCATGACAGCATGTTTACCATGTGGCTAGATGCTTATGTGATAAACTGTTTGGATGCCTGTGGGTGAAGGTTGGATTGTTTGAGTTGGAAAAACTCGTTGAAATCCGTATTTTAGCCTACTTGCGAGTAGCAAATTCCAAAGTATTTTTCAAGACAAACGGATATGCAATGCTTATTTCCAAATTAGGCAATTTAGTCTATACTTGTGTGCTGTGCGCATAACATAGTAATTCTACGATAATAAACGGAATAAGAACACATAACGTTTTCAAAAGCGGATATCACGGTTAGTAGAGGCCGGTCTTCAGATCGGGCGAGAGGGGGTGCTCATAGTTGACCTTCCCCGATCGTACCCAAGTTCCCGAGCCGAGGCAACTTTGGTGATGACGGACACGTGGCCTTTGGCACCGAGTCAGGGTTTCCTAAATTCCCCGATTAAAATATTTAGGTGGCGACTCTGTATCTGGCAAAACAGTCCATGTTCGGTACTTCTTTTCAAAAATCTGTTTCTCAAAACGATTTGCCAGATTTGGACTCTTTGGTTCAGATTAAGAACCATGACAAATCGAGTCCGAACTGTAGCGAGGGCCCCCCACGCGGGCGCATCTACACCGTCCCTCCGTCGAGAGGGCGTATTGTTGTAATAAGCGTGCGTATGTGTGATGCATGTCTTCCAACCCCCATTTCCTTCTCCTTTTTACTTAACCGCTTATGATGGTTAGTTTTAGGGCATATTTTGTGTAGCATACCTCATGCTCGCATGCGTGCATCCATTCGTCTGTATTGCATGCACCGAGCTCGGCGCATCATATTAATTGCATTGTGTTTCCAATACATTTACTTGAATACGTGTTCAACAGCATGTTATCAAGTTGCATTTCGCATGACATCTTAGAATAGCCGAGCCTATCTAAGTTGTATTTTCGCATATGTTGCATTAGCCATCTTGACATGAACTAGGATCATGCATGATTTCTAATTGGCTCTTTGTTTTGGCTCAGAGTACACTGTGAGTGTTTATGCTTTAGCATACTACATGTGTGTTATTGATTGCCATGAAAGCATGCTTGCCATGAGGCTAATTGCTTATGTGATATAACTGCCTGAATGTCTGTGGGTGGAGGTTGTATTGCTTGAATTGAAACAATTCATGAAGTCCCTGTTTTAGCCTACTTGCGAGTAGCAAACTTCAAACTGTTTTCAAACGAACATGCAATGGTTTGTTCCAACTTAGGCGATCTAGTCTATACTTGTATGCTATACGCATCACATAGTAATTCTAGGTTAATAACCGGAATAAGAGCACATGTGTTTTCAAAAACAAGATATCATGCTTAGTAAAGGCCGATCTTTTGATCAGGCAAGTGGGGGTGCTCATTGCATGACCTTCCCCTCTCATACCCAAGTTCCCGAGCCGAGGCAACTTTGGTGATGACGGACACGTGGCCTTCAACGCGAGTTAGGGTTTCCTAAATTTCCCCCAAAATAAAATATTTAGGTGGCGACTCTGTATCTGGCAAAGCAGTCCATGTTTGGCACTTCTTTATAAAAAGCAGTTTTCCAAAACGATTTGCTGGATTTCGACTCATTGGTGATTTATCAATCTTGCATTGCACTTTGTGAGATCAGATTAAGAACCGTGACATTGAGTTTAAACTGTAGTAGCTCAGAGAACAAAACGAGAATCCGCGCCCTCGCAAAGCACAGGTATCAAGGAGTTCCTGGGAGCGCGTCTACACTGGGGTATTTTGTGTTAGTCAGCCACCTTTTGTGCCTCACGAGGAGATTCCAGATCAAGTCATGTTTTGTGGCTACGTTAACATATATGTACAAGACTGATCCTTTTGTTTCATGAACAAGTTCTCCTTTTGTTTGTACTTGATAGTGACGTGTAAATACTGTACCTATCACATCACTCGTATGTTTATAAAGTTTAAGATTTTCAGTTCCATGTCTGTTTGCACAACTCGATGGACCATGTATGTTTCTTTATGTGATTACATCCGTAGCCCCTAATCTCAACTCAAGTCTTAAGAGGCCTTTGGTAATCCAAGGATTACTGGCCAGTTACGACGCTAAACCTATAGGGACGGGTTTGGGTCGTTACACTGTCCTAGTGTGGAATGGACTCTATGGTTTCCGATATGCAACTAGGTTGATTGGTCAAAAAAGGGTTCCTCAGCAAGACTACCTAATATACCTCTTACACCTATCACCGAAAAGTGAAATGAGGATCCAACGGTACAGCGGTAGTCCAAATCCAAGGGTTGTGTTCCCATCGTGGCAGAGCCCGCAACTGATCAGCCTTTTGGCAAGCTTTTCCAAGCAAGGCTCTGGGAAACTGCTTAGGAATAGCAGATGGCAAACGCTGTGACTTAGGCGCACCAATGCAAATGCAATGCAACGAAACACACTAGTGTAGATAAAATAACATATCATAAGTTCGAGTCAAGTTCTCTAATTCCCCAGCAGAGTCGCCAGAAACTGTGGACTCGCCTTTTTCCGTGCCCTTGCCTTTCGGAAAGGGTTTGAAAAAAAAGGCCTCAAAGTTGGGACTCCCGTGGTTCTAAATCTAGTCTCACAAGTGCAATGTTAAATTGATAAACACCAAAGAGTCCAAATCCAGAAAATCTTTTTGAAAAATCGATTTTAAATCAAATAATGCCGAAGTTGGACTGCTTTTCCAGTTACAGAGTCGCCACCTAAATATTTTATTTTGAAAAAATTTCGAAAACCCTGACTCGTGCCAAAGGCCACGTGTTCTTCATCACCAAAGTTGCCTCGGCTCGGAAACTTAGGTACGAAAGGGGAAGGTCGTGAATTGAGCACCCCCGCTCGCCCGATCAAAGAACGGCCTCTACTAATCATGGTATGTTTTTTTATAAACATTACGTGTTCTTATTCCAGTTATTAAACTAGTTTTACTATGTGATGCACACAAACAAGTATGGACTAGTTGCAAGACTTGGAACAATTAAACTCGTGTCCGTTTTCAAAAATGGTTTGAATTTGCCACCCTCAAGTGGGCTTAAAAAAGGTTTTGCCACAACAAAGTGAGCTTAAGACTCATATTCATTGAATCATTCTAATTCAATCAACAAAGCCTTCATCCACAGGCATTCATATAATTTAGAATTTAAGCACATAGCCTCATGGCAATCATGCGAGCATGCTAAAGCGTAAAAGCTTACCTAGTACTCCAAGCCAAAACAAAAACTAGTTAGAAAAATGCATGATCCTAACTATGTTAAGTGTCTAATGCAATACATGCAATATGCAATTAATAGGCTCGACTACTAAGCATGGCATATGATTGGTTTAAATAACATGCGGTTAAACACGCATTCAAATAAGTATATTGAAATGGTAATGCAGTTTGTATAATACGCCAAGCCTCGGTGCATGCAAGACAAATGAATGGATGCAATCATGCAAGCATAAGGCATGCTAATTGAAAATGTCCCTAATCTAACTATCAAAAGCGATTAAATAAAATGGAGAAAGACGTGGGGTTGGAAGACATACACACACGCACGCACACTTATTACAAATATTACGCCCTCGCGAAGAAGGGTCCGAATGAATAAAGAGCTAAGCTAATCTAAGCTAAGCTAAATTATTACAACACAAAATGAATTAACTAACTATTCTAAGCTAATTAAATATTACAAAACGAATTAAGTAGCTAAATACTAAGCTAATTAAATACAAAGCAATTATACTACTTAATTAGCTACCACTAATTAATTAAACAAAGCAATTAAATGGCCTCCGGAAGTGAGGATGCATGCTCGGTTTCTCCACCTGAAAAGCCACCGCCTTGCCATTGAACGCCTTTGTTTGCACATATTTGAACACCAACAATGCTGCCAACTTCCAAAATGCCTCTGCTCCCCTTTTCCATCACGCTGAGCAAAATTTAATTGATGACCGGTCGGCTACCAATGGTGGCCGTCGGCTACCATTGGTGGCCGGTCAGCTACTACTGGTGGCTGTCGGCCACTGCTGGTGGCATATCGGCTACCCCTGCCTTGAACTTCCTTTTTGCTACAACAGAGGCAAAGTAGTGTATTTTCAAGGGTTATCTGTACTGTTATCCTCCTTATCATCAAACATGCTCCAAGGAGTGTAACTCTTGGCTCTCAAACCACCAATTAAGCAATTTCCATGCATGATGGCCAAAGAACCAAGTTTGTACAAGTTTGATGATTGCAAAACAAGACTCAAAAGACCACCACCCATCATGCATGATCAAGGGGGATGTTGACCAAGGAAAGTGGCACATTTCATCACTTTTGAGTATGAAATGTCCATTTCCCTTGTGTTCGAATTAACGTCCGATTCGAACACATACAATGCAACATGAAAGAATGCTTATCTTCCACACTTTTACTTTGCCAAATTTTAGTTACTCATTTTAGTTACCAAACCATTTTTTAGTTAATTAGTCCATTGGTGAGTGTCTTCTAAAGCGAAAAAGTGTGAACCAAGGGGTAGTTCAAGGCATGAGGGAAGCTTCATGCCGTTGGTAATGAACCCTCAAAGGAGGATTAAACCATTAAGCATGAGCCTTAACCTCAAGCTTAAACAACCCTAAGGTTGAAGCAACTCTCAAAAGTAAATAAAAGAGTGAAGCAAAGTGGGGGGTTTCAGAGATTTTAAGTGCTGGAATTTGGCATGAAAAAGCATTTAAAACATGCAATCAAGACACACACATGATGCTCAAAGCCTAGAAACACTAAGCTAGTGGAGGAAATTACACCACAACTATGCAATACAAAGCTCAAATGACCCAAACAGCCAAAAATAAAGCTAAAGAATGCCAAAATAGAGGCAAAAACATGCTAGAAAAAAGCTAAGTTAGACTAGAAAAACATGCTAACACCTGAAACTAACTAGGCATGCAAACAAAACACAAGGAGGGGAGGCTATCCCCTCCAATTTTGGACTTCAAAAGAAGGGTTTTATCACTGAAAAACCTCTGAATTTCAGTGGTTAAAAGGCCCAAAAATTTTGATTTGAAGGTGATGAAAAATGGTGCAAAAGCTTAACAAGTTAAGGAGCCAAAGGGTGGACAACCCCCTAACTCAAAAGGCTTAAACCACCATTTTTAGGTCACAAAAATAGAGTTTTCTACACTTCAAAAATAGCCTTAAAACAGTTGAAAAAGATAGGAAAATAAGCATGCACAATAAGCTTAAAGAAGGTAAGTGCTCTACCTTTGAAGCAAAGCACAATTTAGGCACAAATCCAAGCTTAAACCTTCTTCCAAAGCCCAAACAAGACCCCAAGTGACCTCAGCTCCAAGGTGGTCAAGTTTGATTAAGGGTTGGTGTGCGAAAGTGTAGAGAAACTAGACTTTAAGGCACAAAATAACAAGAGAGAGAGAGAGAGAGAGAGAGAGAGAGAGATTTTTGGTCTAAAAGGTCTAACCCCTAAAAATGGGGGAAGGAAACCCCCTATTTATAAAGAAACAAGTCTTGAGCTTGGATACATCCTACCATACACGTGTATAAAGATGCAGCCCAGTGAGCAACAACTCGCACAGCTGGCAACAAATATCTTGTAAAAGAGACCAATGGCCGTCGGCCACCACTGGTAGCCGACAAGCACAAGCCATGGCTGATAGATTCTAGGGCTGACCGACAAGTCACTCTCTCTTCCAAGCTAGAGGCAACAAGCTCTAGGTCCAAAAACATGCACAAAATAGATAAGGTTTCAAGGCTCAAAGACAAGGCGTTCCACCGAGGACTTCGGACACTCAAAACAAACACAAACAAGAACAATCACCGAGTGCACAAACGATAACGTCCAAGTCTTGAGGAAGGTCAAAAATGGGGTGCCTACAGTTGCCTACTTTTGTGGCCTGGCAGTTCAGCATTTTGGCTTTGTCTTGGTTTTTGTATTTTAAGGTTTTGTTTTGAGTCTTTTTAGTAATTGTGAATAGCTGTGTTTAGGTGGTTTTTACTTTGTTTTCAATATATCGAGTTGTATTTTGTATTTAGGTTATTGGTCGGTCATTATCTGATTAAGAACATTGTTCCAATACAATCATTCTTGGTTTCAAAAATCAGCTCCATTTACATTCTATGCAAATATCGTACTCACAATGCACAAAGTAACTCTTTTCATAAACATTGCAGGGTTATACCCCGATCATGGTTTTTACAAAAGAGAGTATAGGTTTTCAAAAGCAAAAGTAAAAACCAATCTGAAGCTATACATGTGCTAAACTACAAAATAAAAGAAACTAAACAAAATAGTACATAAATCAGCGTCAGTCATCTCAAGCTCGAGAGGCCCTCTTCGTCCACTTTCTTAGAGAGGACTCAGGGGCACTGTCTTCATCAGCACCACTGCCATCAGAATCAGACTCTGAGCCTGAGCGAGTATTATCCTCTCCGCTTTCTGCCTCAGAGCCAGCCTTAGTGTCATTCTCACCCTCTGATCTAAAACCAGCCTCATCGTCCCCGCTCTCAGACTCAGAGCATTGGCTTACTGCCTCCTCGGAGTCACTGGTCTCAATATCGGCCTCACTCAAAGCTGGCTCCGCGGAGCCACTCCGACCTCGAGCACCCTTATCTCTGCCTCGACCTCGGCGCTTGACTTGGCCACGTACTAAGGCTTGTCTACCTCTTCTCCTTGCCATTGGAGGAGATGCTGACAGTACTGTCACCGCCGCTGCTAGTAGTGCCTCGGTACGAATGGGACTCGAGAAAAACAAGTGTCCGCATATCAGATACAGTGTGTATTGTTGCAGAATGTAATATCCAGATTAGGTATCGTATGCAAAATGAGTGTCATGCAAAGGCAACATTCGACCTAGGTACAGTGTGTCAATGTGTGTCAGTGTAGTTTGAGGTAATGTCAGAAGGCACATCAGTGTATCAGTGGAAATATAATAGTGTGTGCACAACAGTGTGAGTTAGCAGTGAAAATGCAAAAAATATGGGAAAATATTTGAATACCGCGGAGACCAAGCAGTGTCTCTCTCCTCTGTAGCATGCCAACCAGAGAAGCAACCAGCTGTAGGATGCCCTCTGTGTACTCTGTGGGTGCATGTAAGTGCATTTGAATAATCAATGTCTGGGGAAGGAAAATGCAAAATGTAAATTGTTAAGTATGGTCTATACTTGAGGTGGGCCCGAGCCTCTGACATATCCATGCCCTGCCTCTGGTGGCTCTATCAGAATCTAATAGGCCATCCCGATAGGCCGCCAATACGTAAGCATAGTAGAAATCGCCGACCATTCAATAACCTGTCTAACAGGAAAGGCCCCTCCAATACTGACCTTCGCCTCCTGAGCAGCCTCATCAGCAAAAGGAGCATTGCTATGTCGCCCGCACAAACTCCAGTCAGGGACGGCATAAGATGAGTCTGGATAAAGGTCCTCTAATCACCGTCTTCTCGGAAGTAGTCAGCGTCCAATCCCACCATGAACTGAAAAATGACCTTAGCTGGAAGCCTATTAGCTATCCTTATGGATGCTGGGGGAGGCATAAAAACAACTAGTGCAGGCAAGCCCACAGTCTGGCATACGAACCATTCACTAAAGAACCAGGCCCGACAAAATGGGCCCTCTAGTAAAATTTGGAACCGGGAGGTGCCCCGAGCCCCAGCATACTGGTCTCTAACTCTGGCTGGCATCATCGCCCAGGGCTGCTAGGTGATCTACAGATAAAAGGATGTACGAGTTGTTAGCTGCTGTCAGTTGTGCGGAGGAATTAGAACAGTAGCAATGAAAATAAAAGTAGAAATGACTGTGAGTTTTGGGTTACCTTGCGAGCAACCACCGTATCAAAGTGTCAGTGGTAGAAGGCGAATGTCATATCATCGTGACTCCGGCGGCGGCAACTACCACCGTATCGCCACGAGTAGGGAATAGTCAAAGCAATCTCCTCTACTGACTCCGGAGTAAGGGCCGGGAAGTAGTCATAAACCCACAGCTGCAAGCAGAAAGCACAGTGTGTGAACAAATATTAAACAGAAAGTGCAAAGCAGAAAGCATAGTGTGTGTGAATAGATAGCGAATGGAAAGTGCAAAGCAGAAAGCATAATGTATACACGGATATTGAACAAAAAATGCAAAGTAGAAAGCATAAGTAACAAAATTGTAGGTGCAGGCTCTTCAGTAGCCTCCAACCCGCTCTCCCCTCATACGGGAAGTGGAACTCATATAACCGTAGAGTGCAACAAGGCCAGCTCCACCCCAGTCGTAGAACCAGACCCTGGGCAAGGTCACAAGGGCACTCAGCAAGTACAAACCCATGGTGTTCCACCGGTTCACGAACAAGGTGGTACCGAGAAGGAACATCAAGAAGCCCCGGGCGTTTTGCTCTATCTCCTCCTCCGTCTCAGGTTGACTCCCGCAAAAATGCTCGGAGAACCAACTGTATATGACCATGGCTAGCCTGTACAGAGGTGGGCTCGCTCCAAGCAGGTAGGTCCAAGCCGCCTCTTACTCACTCATATCCATGTCAAAGGGGATCAGATCACCTCCTACTCCTAAGCCTGTGATCATCAATATGTCGTAAAGGGTTATCATATGTGTGCGGGGTGGTAAGTGGCTGGATCAAAGGGCGTCACCCGCAATGGTAGTAGCTCAAGCTCAAGTCCTAGAGCGAACTCTGCCTCGAAATCGGCAACAATGTCCTCTACTGCCCCGCCGACCTCAGCAACCTCCGGCTCCTCGATCTCGGCAGGGAAGGAAAGTGCAGATGGAACCTCAGGAGGAGCATCATCATGAGGAATGCTGTCTGCCATCTGAAAAGTGGGTGAAAACTGGTAAAAATGGAGAAAGTACGGAGAAAAATGAAAAACTTAGAAAAAGTAAACCCTAGGGGAGAGAAAGTGGAAGAAAAAGTCAAAACCCGAGAAAGTTCATGAAATCCAAGAGAAACCCAGCGAAACAAGCCCAAAGTGATGAAAACTCAAGAAAAGCAATGAAAACAAAATCTGATCGGTCCAAAGTGAAGAGGGCCAAAAAGGGTTTACGAATAAAGGGGCGTTGGAAAATGTATACAAAGCACGAATCTAAAGAGAGGAAGCACCTAGAGAGGTAGAGGGAGTGATTTTGGCCTTGTGTGTGTAAGGAAATGAAGTGTGGTGGTGTATTTAAAGAGACCCATGCCAAAATCCCCATTTTGCCCCTATTTTTGCATTAGTGGCCTACCACCCAGTGGTCGGCAAGTCCATTTGTGGCCAGCAGTGTTCCATTTGTGGCCCAGCGCTGGTTTTGTTCCCTTTTTTCCCTACAGTGTGTGGGAGGTTCCTTTTTGGGTCCGAATTGATTTCTGTGGAGCTCGTAGCTATGTTCCGATTGCGCTGTTCCAAAACTCGCTATACTCCGATGCGCAAACGTGCCCTAATTTCAAAGAGGAGCGAGTTGTATCCTTTTGATTATTTTGTAAAGCCTCCGAGGGGGTAAGTTGGAGGTAGTTGTCAAATGTCACTTTTTTCATTTCATCGATTTACGTCTCTGTTATCTTCCTTTGCATAGAACATGCTTTCAATTATCATGCATGGAATATGCCTTCAATTAACATCGTATGTCGATTGTTTGTTATCTTGCATGGGATTGGCATGCTTATTATTTTGCATAGAATATGCTTTCAATTAACTTGCATAGAATATGCTTTCAATTAACTTGCGTAGAATGTGTATGGCACCTCATTAGTGTTATCTTGTGTCGCATTGAACATGCACTATCTATCCCGTGTCACATGGAACGTGCACTATTTTTTACTTGCATTCATTTACCTTCACTTACATCGCACAGTCTTGTGCATCCTCAGTCGCACTAACTTGTGCACTTGCATATCACTGTTTTGTGCATTCACTTACATTCACTCATTGTCCACTTTGTGCATCATCGCACCTATTCACTTTATGCATCTATCGCATAGTTTTATACTTTTTGCCTCTTTTGCACTATCTCAAGACGCATGAAACACGACCCTGAGCAGTTTTTCTCTTATCTCAGGAGGCATGAAACGCGACCCTGATCTATTTTTCTCTTAACTCGGGATGCGTGAAACACGACCTTGAGCAATTTTTCTCTTATCTCGGGAAGCGTGAAACGCGACCCTGAGAGGTTTTTCTCTTATCTCGGGATGCATGAAATGCGACCCTGAGCAATTTTTCTCTTATCTTGGGACGCGTGAAACGTGACCCTAAGTAGTTTTTCTCCTCTTCCCACGATTTCAATGTGGTTATAGTATCTTGTGGTTGTTATGAGCTTGTTGTTGCTTATTGCATTGTTTTTCATTTTCATGGGTTTTTAGAATAATTGGCCTTGCGAAGCGTATGAGACCAGCTTTCAAAGTATTTTCTTTGTGCATAGCATTTGCATCTTGCCCCTGAACTACGTTGGTATGATTCCTTGCAAAGGGATACGTAAGCAGCTTTCAAGCTCAACCAATTTAGTTTATGTCTTGATTGCTTGCCCCAAGTCTTACGGCCTTGTCAAAATGGGTCGTCTTTGGGCATTGACATTCACTCGCGTCATTTTTATGACTTCGAGTTCTGTCAAAGAGGGAGAACTATAGACACCCCATTTTTGATAGCCCTCAATACTTGCGTGCCACTGATTAGTCACTCAATGATGAACGCATATGCTGGTCGAATGCTCGAATTCCTCAAAGGGAAACCTCAGCTTTAAGCCTCAAAAACATACGAACCTTGTGCCTTGTTTTTGGACCAAAACAACAGCTTTTCAAGCCGAATCATCCGGGGACTTTCTGCCCACTATTAGTGGCCGCAAAAGCTAAATATTTTTTGGCCAGTTGTCTCCACAAGTGCATGCACCATTCCAGCTGTGTTTGTATGGATATTTTCGGGGGTCTCTCATATATTTCTATATATAGATGGCCCTCTCTTATCTTTTAGAGTCTAGAAAAAATTTGGAGAGCAAAAGTTTTTAAAAAATATTTCTCTCTCTACATTTCTCTCTCTTGCAACTTCTATACCCTTTGCCTAGACACTCTAAACCAAACCTTGAGGGTTCTTTGCTGAGGTGCTTAAGCTTGCATTTTAGCACTTGAGAGTGTGAAATTGGTGGTTTGTAATTCAAAGGGTCATTCCTCTGCAAGAGGTATACATCCTAACTCTTTTATATCATCTCTTTCCTATCTTTTACTGCTGTTTTTGCACTGTTTTTCACCTTTTTTGAAGGGCTGAAACTTGTGGTTTAAAGCCATTAAAGGTAAAGAGATGGACCACCCTTCTTTGTACCTTGCTTTCTAGGCTTTTACCCTTGTGTTTCCCATATTTTCATCAACTTATTTTGAACTTTTTACCATTGAATTTCAAAAATTTTCAGAGGCTAAAATCATGTTTGGAAGTCCCAAAAATGGAAGGGTTAGCCTTCCCTCCTTATGCTTGTGTGCTAGTTTTAATCCCTCAATATTGCTTGTTGTTTTAGCTTTTTTTGGTCTTAATTTCAGTACTGTTTTGGCATTGTTTAGGACTGTTTCAGAACTATTTTGGGTTGATCCTTGCATTTGAGCTTTGTTTAGCATGCTTGTAGTGTAATAGTCCTCATAGGTTTGGTGTTTTGGGCCTTAGACACCAACCTATTTGAGTTGATAGCATTTATTTTGTGCTTTCCATACCTGTGATCATCTTTAATCACCTTTGCACCCTCCCTCCTTTCTTGGCTTTTTATTGTTTTGAGAGTCATTTCAAACTAATTGTTTGTTTAAGCTTGAAGATAGAGATAATTGTGCTTAATGGTTCAATCTCTTTAGAGGTTCATTACCAACGACATGACATCTCTCTCATGCCCAAAACAACCATTTGTTTGATGCTTCTCTCCATTGGTGGATTTGAATCTCATTATTGGATTCAATTAACTAATGAATGGAAGGTAATCTAAAAGGGATAATCAATGGTTTAAAATGAAGCAAGATAACCAAATGGTTTGGGTTCAATCAGACATTAATTGAACCCATCGAGTCTTGAGTCATTTCATTCTTGTTAGTGATGAAAATGGTTCAAGAGTCGATGTCAACCGCTTCCCTTGATTAGTATCATGATAGGGAGGGGGTTCTTAAGTCTTCAATCATTCATTTATTGAAATTGTATAACTTAGTTCATAGGCCATCATGCAATGAATTTGCATCGATTGATGGCTTACGAATCAAGCCTACCTCTCCTTTGAGCTAATTGACAATAAAGAGAGGTAGGATGGACAAACATCCCTTGAGAGTGATCTGTTTGTTCAACATTAGTGGCCGCAGGCCACCTTTTCTACATGGCAGGCCACTATTAGTGGGCGGGCCGGCCACCATTTCTGGCCTGCCGGTCACTACTTCTAGCCTGTCGGTCACTTCTTTCTGCGAGGCAGTACCACTTTTTTCACAAAGTAAAGCAGAGACTAAGGTACAAAAATAGTGCAAAGGCATTCTCAGGGGGAGGGGAGGGGAGAAATTCATGTGCATGCATAAGCCATTTCTTTGTTCATCGGGACCCGTTAAATTTGTTTTCTTTTCTAATAGTAATGTTGTACAATTTGTAATTAATTACTTAGTTAAGTAATTCCTTAATGTAGTTAGCTAAACTAGTTAATTTGTATTAAGTTAGTTTAAATAGTCAATTTGTATAATTAGTTAAAGTAATTAATTTTGTGTTATAGTTATGTAATTAGCTAGAATAGTTAATTAAATTCGATGTTGTAATAATTAGTTAAGTAGCTTAGCTAATTCATTCATTCGAACCCTCTTGTGCTAGGGCAAACTTGTAATAATGTGTATATCTTCCAACACCACGTCTTTCTCCCTTTTATTTACCCACTTATGATGGATAGTGTAGAACATCATCATGTCTCTTTTAGTATTTCCCATATTTCCATATCCATATGTCTTGCATGAATTGATGCTCAGTTCATCATTCCAAACAAGCATTGTTGTTTATTACTTCGTTGAATACGTGTTTAAACCACATGCTATCAAATTGGTTCACATGTCATAATTAGCGGCCAAGCCTATTAATTGCATCATTGCATGTGTTGCATTAGACATCTTTCATTAGTTAGGATCATGCATTTTTCTAACTAGTTTCTATTTTGGCTCGCCTCAGAAATTGGGGTAAGTTTTTACTGCTTTAGCATATCACATGCGTGTGATTGTTGCCATGTCAAGCGTGATTACCATGAGACTAATTACTTAAATGATAAACTGTTTGAATGCCTGTAGATGGAGGCTAATTGCTTAAACTGGAATAGTTTGATCAAAGTACATATGAGTTCACTTTTTCGAAGTAACACATATTCAAAACATTTTCAAAACAAACATAAAATCAAAGTGTTCCATTTTTTGCAAATTGGTCTCTACTTGTGTGCAACACATAGTAAAGTGGCCTAATAATCGGAACAAGAGCATATAAGGTAAATAAGAGTCATATCATGATTAGTAGAGGCCAATCTTTGATCCGGCAAGTGGAGTGCTCAATTCATGACCTTTCCCCCTTGTACCTAAGTTCCCGTGCCGAGACACTCTTGGTGATGACGGATAAGTGGCCTTTGGCACAAGTCTCAAGTTCCCTAAGTTTTCTAAAAAAAATATTTAGGTGGTGACTCTGTATCCGGTAATGTGGTCCATTTTTGGCATTTGCCAGATTTGGACTCATTAGTGTTTATCTATTTCTCTTTGCACTTTGTGAAATCAGATTCAGAACCACGAGAGTCCGAACTGTGGAGCTAGTTGTATCCGAAAGGAGCAGGAAAAGCAAGCCACACACTGCTTTGTGCATTCTACTTGCATTGCACTATTTTGTGCATTCATCCTATATTGCACTGTTTTGTGCACCCTCATCGCACTGTCTTGTGCAGCCAAATCGCACTGTTTTGTGCATTCACCTCACTCACACTATTTTGTGCACCTTGTATCACACTGTTTTGTGCATCTTGCATCGCACTATTTTATACATTCACTTTGTATCTCACTGCTTTGTGCACCTTGCATCGCACTATTTTGTGCACTTTGTATCGCATTATTTTGTGCACCTTTAGTTCGCACTGTTTTGTGCACTTGAGTTCTCACTATTTTGTGCTCCTTGCATCCCACTGTTTTGTGCATTCATACATCTGTACTTCACCTTGCACTATTTTGTATACCTTGCATTGCACTGTTTTGTGCACTTCACCTTGTACTATTTTGCGAACCTTGCATCACACTGTTTTGTGCATTCACTTTGTATCGCACTGTTTTGTGCACCTTGAGTTCACAATATTTTGTGCACCTTGTATTGCACTGTTTTGTGCTCTTGGCATCACACTGATTTGTGCACCTTGCATCGCACTATTTTGTGCACCTTGCATCGCACTATTTTGTGCACCTCACACGCACTATTTTGTGCACCTCACCCGCACTGTCTTGTGCGCGCACAGGGTCTCGAAGACCATAAATCCTCTAAATGTGCAATTCCTTTGGTGTTTTTCATGCCCGAACGACTTTAGGCAGTTTGGTATAGCCATCTGACTATGTTTGTACTAAGTTCCTAGGAGGTCAACTGAGATGGTGAAAACTAGAATTCGAATGGCGATACCTAGAATGCAAAGATTTTAAAGTCTTTTTTAAATACCCAGGGGTGTATCTTCAACTTGAAATCTGTATGGAAGTCCCATAGGTTGAGGTAGCTTATATGTACCTCAATTTTGGATACTGAACCAACCTAGTCTGTCAACCTGTTAAAGAATAGGGAAAGTTGCAAACATGGCCAGGGAGAAGAGTAGTACCCATGGTTTGGAAGCGTAAGATGAAGAAGAAAGTCTTAAAGCCAAGAGGAAGAGAAAGATCCCCAGCAACATAAGGTGAGATCTCGCCGATTTCCCCTGTAAAATACTTTCTAAAGGCACCACTTCTTAGCTGCTACATCATATATATCATCATCTAGTATCATATCACATACATCTACCCCATTGTCCATTACATCCATTACATCATACTATTTTATCGCCTGCATCCTTCCCATGTTAAGCTTAGTTTGACGTGTGCTCATATCTTTCCCTCGTTGAAACATGGTTCTATCATATGTAAGTACCCATGCAGCGTTGAGGCCAGTATTGAGGGTGTCAACACCTTTTCTGTGCTAGATGTGGTTTGTTTTGTGTCCATGCCCTTTCTAAGTAAGACATAGTTCGACCTACTCCCCTTATTCACTTCATCCATTGCATTCATTGCATCGTACTTTGTCTTGTTACATTCAGCATTTAGGATCATTATCTTTCCCTAGCAGATCATTCCTCACTTATATCATACTACCCAATTACTTGTACTCTTTCTCTTACTATGAAAAATATAGTTTTGCATGTGCTCGCACCCGTTTCATGTTAAAACATGGTTCTGTTATGTGTAAGCATCCATGATGCGCTAAGGCCAGTATTGAGGATGTAGGCACTTAGCTTGTGTTAGGCGTCATTTGGCTCGTGCCCACTTCTTTTCTATATAAAACTTAGTTTGATTTTCATCCCCATTCCTTTATGATATTTGTGTGGTAAGGACTACTCATGGTTTGACGATTTCATTATATATATTGTATATCATTTGCATTGTTTCATTGCATTGTGTATCATTTGTATCTTGTCCCTAAACTACACTAGTTTGATTCTTTGCAAATGGATACGTAGGCAACTTTCGAGTTTAACCAACTGTATCTACATTTTGTTTGTTTTCCCAAGTCTTATGGCCTCGTCAAAATGGGTCGTCTTCAGGCTTTGACATTCGCTCACGTCATTTCATGACTTCGAGTTCTATCAAAAAGGGGCAACTATAGACACCCCATTTTTTACCGCCCGCAAGACTTGGACGCTTTGTCCTGCACACTCGATGATAAAAGTTGCGTTGTGTGTGGTTCAAATTCTGAATGAAGGATCTAAGTTCAAGCTTTGAAATAATCCTAAACCTATCATATTTGTACTGTTCTTACCCCCAGAAGTCCATTGCTGACCATTTCTGAGCACTGTGCCAACTTACACTGAGCCTAAAATAGAAGAACAGGAGAACACATTGGCGCTCGACCATGCCTCTTTGGCAACAAAAATTGTTCTGGGCGAGAATTAGCCAGTTGTTGTTTTTTGAAGACATTTTTTACCTATTTTGCTCAAATTCTATAAATACGAGCCTAAGCCACTGTGTTGAGGGTTAGAAAAATTTCAAAAAAGCTAAAGCACCTTGTGAGCTCCTTCTTCTTGTGCAAGCTAGCTTTGAGATATTTTGTCATCCTTACACCATAGTTATACACCATATACAACCTTAGAGCTAAGCCTTAGAGCCATAGTTGAGACTTGTGAATCACAATTCAAACTTGACAAGGCCTTTGGATTGAGTTTGTTTTACAACAAGAGCTTATTCTCTTCAAGAGGTAGAAGCTTTCCATCTTTCTCCTTGCTTTCATTTCTGTCTCTTTCTATCTATTTCTTGTGTTTTTGTATTGTTTTGAATCTATTTCAAGTGTTGGAACTTGGGGTTGAATAGCTACCAAAGGTAGAGAGGGTTAACACCCTTCCTTGCACCTTACTTCATAGCTCATCTCCTTAGTTTTACCACCATTTTTCTTGGCTTTCAAACTAATTTTCAGAGTTTAAAAAGACTAAAAAACATGGTTTAGAAGTCTCAAAAAGTGGAGAGGTTAGCCACATCTCCTTGCTTTTGTTTACTAGCTTTGTGTCTCTTTATTATCCCTCTCTTTTTGTGCACTTTTAGCCACTGTTTTTCACATATTAGGGGCTGTTTAGGGTTGTCTTAATTCATTTAATTGGTTTATTCTTTGAATGCTTTGCTTGTTGTATTGTACATCCTCATGGCTTCGGTTGTTTAGGCCCTAGACACCGAGTTGTTTGAGTTGATAGTTTCTTTCTTACTTTTTTTTCATGCCAAGAGTCTCATTTTAATAATCAATCTCGCACAATCATTTTTGTGCTCTCCCTTCTTTCTTCTTTTCTTTTGTTTGGAAGCTATTTCACACTAATTGATTGTTATTCAAGGCATGGGAACACGTCATATGCTCAATGGCTTAATCTCTACGGAGATTCATCACCAAGGCATAGTTTCCCTTTCATGGTATGAATTACTTCTCGTTTAAAATTTGTTAGTGAACTTGAACATCATTTTGGGCAAATTGATTAAAGAATTGAAAGGACTAATAAAATTGGCTTAAATCAATGAAATCGACATAAAAAAAATAAAACAAAATAAAAAAAAAAATGAATTAGTTTGGTTGGATTCGGCCAAACGTTATGTTGAGTCCATCGCTTCAAGACTTGTCACTTATCGACCCATGATATTTTGATGAGACTTGAGGCATGTCTACCTCCCTTTTTTAGCTAAGATTCATGATAGGAGGGAGGGGTGGTCTTTGTTCATTGCATTTATCAATTTCTTGTTCAATCGTGTTTGAAATCATCAAGCCATCAACTTATGCCTATTGATGGTTTTAGACTCGGATTTGTTCTTCTCTTGAGTTTCCCATGGCAGAGAGGAGTAGAAGGGACAAACAGGGCCTAGAAAGGCTCTGCCTACACTGTTCTTACCTCAGAGCACAAAAACATTTTTTACATGGAATTAGGGCACGGCCGGCTGTTTTTGGACCCGGCTGAGTCTCGTTTGGGGCCGGCCGGCCACCAATGTTTGGTAAATAGTGACCTTTTGCAGAAACAGAAGGCAGTGGCTAAAGGTGAGGCAGAGCAGTCTAGGCAGACAAAGTAGTTCCTAGACACTGTGCATGCGATCGTTTTGTCTCATTGTTTCTTATACTAATATTATTATTGGAATTATTATTGTTGTAACTATTATGGTTGCAATTTCATTTGTATATTATTGTTGTATTTAGTATTGTGACAATACCCTTGTTGTAGTAAAATTAGATAGCTAATTAAATTAGAATTCATTCAAATAGGTAATAAGCAGCTAGTTTAGCTCAATTCATTCGTTTGATGTTGTAATAGTTAGCTATTAATCTGGACACTTGGACGTTCATTAGGACCCTCTTGAATGAGGGAAAAAATATGTAATAGTGGTGTACGTCTTCCAACCCCATCTCTTTCTCCCTTTTATTTATCCACTTATAAGGTAGCATAGAGCATCATGTTTACTTAGTATTCCCATGTTTGCATACACTCGTCTCACATGCATTAGGGTTTGGCTCATCATACTAACCAATGTCAATTTCAAATTCATTACTTGAATATGTGATTTATCGCATGCCTTGAATTGATTCATATCCCATGCAAGTAGCTGACCCTATTTAATTGCATGATTGTATTGCGTCACATTAGTCATATCGCATTAGTTAGGATCATGCATTTGTCTAATTGTTCTATTTCATTTGGCTTGCCTCGGAGTACTAGGTGAGCATTTTGTGCTTTAGCATATCGCCTACGTGTGATAGTTGTCATATCAAGCATATTTTCATGAGGCTAAGTGCTTAAGTGATACTTGTTTGAACACCTGTGGATGAAGGCTAATTGCTTAAATTGGGATGGTTTGATTAATGTACATATGAGATCACTTTTTCAAGTAGTACATATTCAAAAAAAAAATCAAAAACAAACATGGAATCGAAGTGTTCCAACTTGTGCAAATTAGTCTATACTTAAGTACAACACATAGTAAAGTTATCCTAATAATCGGAACAAGAGCATATAAAGAAAATAAGAATCACACCATGATTAGTAGAGGCCAATCTTTGATCGGGTGAGTGGGGTACTCAATTCATGACCTTGCCCTCTCATATCCAAGTTTTCGAGCCGAGACACTCTTGGTGATGACGGATAAGTGGCCTTTGGCACGAGTCCCGGGTTTCCTAAACTTTTCAAAAATATTTAGGTGGCACTCTGTATCTGGTAGTGCAGGCCATTTTTGGCATCTTGATTCAAAATTGATTTTCCAAAGGATTTGTCAGATTTGGACTCATTAGTATTTATCTATTTCACATTGCACTTGTGAAATCAGATTCAGAACCATGGGAGTCCAAACTATAGGGCTAATCGTATTTGAAAGGAGCACGAAAAACAAGCCACACAAGCAAGGCAACATAACACTAGTACTACCTCTACTCAGGCTGAACAGACTAACGACTGAAATGCAGTTCCACCTCCACCTCCACCTCTTGCAATACCACAAGTGCCTTCAAAGCCAGCTTTATATGGGGACTGCACATTAACTTTGATCAGAGAATTTAAGAAATTGAATCTGCCAAGATTCCATGGGGGCATAGCCATTGAAGGCAGAAGCATGGGTTCTTGAAATGGAGAAGTTATTTGAAATCTTTCCTAGTACCAACACCCAGAAGGTGTCATTGGAAGCATTCACAATGGACGATGAGGCTCATAGGTGGTAGATGATGATCCGAGAAGGTGATCTGAGTTTGACTTGGGCTAGATTTTTGGAGTTATTTTATGACAAGCATTTTTCCCTTAGTGTCTGAGATCGCAAGACCACAAAATTCCAGACTTGAACATAGGGTAACAGAACTGTAGTTGAATATCACTGTATTTTCACTGAGTTGGCTAAGTATGCACCTCACTCTGTCAATACTGAGTATAGAAAAGCTAGAAAGTTTAAGAGTGGACTTTGTGGAATGATACAGGAACGGGTTAATATGCTTAACATGTCGACTTATGTCACAGTATTGTACAAAGCCATCCTGGTAGAAGCTAACTTGAACAGATATCAGAGTTCAGGAGAGAGCCAGAGGAAGAGGCAAAATTATGACAACTATCGAGCACCGTTTGATGCCAAGTAGAAGGCAAATGAAGGTAGTTCAAGCAACTCAAATCAAAAAAGTGACACTAGGCCGACATGTACAAGTTGTGGAAAATAACATTTTGGAGTTTGTCGTCAGGCATCTGGATCATGTTTTGAATGCGGTGAGATTGGTCATCATGTTAAAGACCATCCCATGACAAAGACTAATGGTAGTAAGAAAAATGAGATCACCTCGGGTTCTGCACAAAAAGGCAATGTTGGGAAAGGACAGATGAGGAAGGGTAGAGACAGATGAGGAAGGGTAGAGACTTTGCCTTAGTGCCAGGAGACACTCAAAATGCTGCGACCGTAGCGTCAGGTATACTTCCTGGTTGAGCTCAAGATGCATATATATTGATTGATTCAGGTTCTACACATTCATTTGTATCTGCTAAGTTTGCCGAGAAGTTAAATAGAGAACTGGAACCCCTTAGCTATTTATTATATGTGTCTACTCCATCTAGAAGAACTATGACTGTTGCATCCATTTATAGAGCATGTGTTGTTATGATTGAGAATGTTGAATTATTAGTTGATTTGATGCCGTTGAACATAACTTATTTCAATGTTATATTGGGAATGGATTGGTTAGTAGTAAATCATGCATCCATTATTGTGTTTCTAGAAGTGTCACTTTTAAATCAGGTTCTACACATTCATTTGTATCTGCTAAGTTTGCCGAGAAGTTAAATAGAGAACTAGAACCCCTTAGCTATTTATTATATGTGTCTACTCCATCTAGAAGAACTATGACTGTTGCATCCATTTATAGAGCATGTGTTGTTATGATTGAGAATTTTGAATTATTAGTTGATTTGATGCCGTTGAACATAACTTATTTCAATGTTATATTGGGAATGGATTGGTTAGTAGTAAATCATGCATCCATTATTGTGTTTCTAGAAGTGTCACTTTTAAACTCTCGCACCAAGTCGAGGTTACATTTCTGGGTAAAGGAGTAGTATCCCCACCTTACTTGATTTCATCCATGAAAGCTTATAAGTCCAAAAAGGATGTCAAGGTTATTTGTGTAGTGTACTAAGTAATCTGAATGGAAATGTCGAACCGCATGATATTCCAGTTGTTAATGAATTCCCCAAAAGTCTTTCAGAATGATTTGCTTGGTCATTTGGTTGATAGGGAGATAGAATTTACTGTTGATGTTATACCGGGAACACAGCCTATTTCCAAAACACCCTATAGGATAGCCCCAGCCAAGCTTAAGGAGTTAAAAGTTCAGTTACAAGAGTTGTTGGATAAGGGTTTCATTAGGCTGAACACTTCACCTTCGGGTGCGCCAGTTTTATTTGTTAAGAAAAAGGATGGCACACTTCACCTTTGTATTGATTACCGAGAACTGAATAAGGTAACCATTAAGAATAAATACCCATTGCCAAGGATTGATGATTTGTTTGATCAGTTACAAGGAGCACGAATCTTTTCTAAAATTGATATCAAGTCGGGCTACCATCAGCTCAAGGTTACAGCCAAGGATGTTGAGAAGACTGCTTTTCAGACAAGGTATGGTGTAGACACCCATTTTTGACCATCCTTAAGACTCAGACATCATCGATTGAGCACTCAGTGATAGTGCATGTTGTTCTCGTTTCGAGTTTTCGGAGCCTTGGCTGAGAGCCTTGCCTCCAAGTCTCGGAACTTTTTGTGCTTTGACTCAGTTTGCGGACCAGGTCTTGTTTTCTCTTCCCGAAGGGAGGGAGTGGTCTTGTAAACCATCTCTTTGTGGTCGTAGGCCACTATTCCTGTTTAGAGACTAGTTTTCAGTTTTCAGAGCCGTCGGTCGTGCACCTCGGTTCGGGACTGTTTAACATTCTCCATTTGGCACGATCTTTGGGGCATACCTTGTTTCCTCTGTCTAGAGGGACACTGTGGTCTGGGAGACCACTTTTGTGGTCGTGTGCCACTTTCGGCGCTCAACAACTAGTTTTTGAGGCTCCCGGCTGCGCGTTTTGCCTCCCGAACTCTCGTTTTGCATCCGTGTTGGTTTGTTTTTGGCACAAACCTTGTTTTCCTTGTTTGGGAGGTGGTACAAGGTTGGAAGACCACATTTTCACTTTGGAGACCACTTTTCTCACGCCAGCCGATTTCCTTGTCGGGAAACTGGTTTTCTTGGTCTTTGGGCCACATTTACTGGTCTCCCACCCCACCACTGGCTTTATTTCAAGGTGGAGACCACCAAATGGCCCTGCCGACCACTTTTTTGTTTGGGAGACCACTTGCCCTGGTCGGCCGACCACCTTTCTTGGTTGGCAGGTTTCCCCATGTTTTGGCAGATTGTGTGGATGCCAGCTGTGCCAGCTAGAAGGCATAGACTGTATCCTCCATACACGTGTATGGAGGATTTGCATCCAAGCTCTTGACTTCTTACGGAAGCTTTAGCTTCAAACCTCTATAAGAGAGGCCCTCCCTCTCCTTTAGAGAGGTTCAGATTTTTGCTAAGGCAAAACATATACATGTCTCCCTATATCTCTACATTTTGAGCCAAAAGTGTGTATTGCTCTTAACCTATTGCACCACACCTCATAGCCATACACCTCCACCATTGATCTAAGGTTCTTGTAGGGAATGTTCAGAGGTTGAAGAGTTGGTTTTTGGTCCCAAAACTTGCTGGTTTTGCTGAGCTTCAAGGGTAACTCATTTTCCCTCTTTTTAAGCTCTCTCTTGATCATTTTCTTAACCATACTTGCATGCATATTTAGGATTTGTTGTCAACTGAAAAAAGCTTCATATTTAAGTGTTTTTCATGCTTGTTTAAGGCACTTTTGGTGTCAAGGGTCATCTACCCTCTTGCATGCTCTATTTGTGCCATGCCATGAGACCTTTGTGTTGATCTTTGCTTGCCCTTTTAGCCACTGAAATCCTGCTGATTTTCAGTGGTTGGCATGTGGTTTTGAGGGCCTAAATCAAAGAGTGGAGACCTTCTCTCTTTTGGCCTTGTTTGTTTGAATTTTTTGCCTTTCAAAGGAGCACATACTTTCATACTTCCAAGGCTTGGTTCAGGCCCTTTTTTGTGACTTTTGGGATCTTCCTAGACTCTGTCTATGGCTGGTTTGGTCACCTTGTGTTTACCTCTTGCATGTGTAGAATAATCCCTTTCATGGCTTATCAAAGTAGCACCTCATTATTGCATGTATTGGTCATGTATCAGTGGGTTTTTGGCCATCATTTGGCATGCCATGATTCTATTTTTTCCTGGTTTGGTAGCCTCTCATATGCTTCATATGCTTGTAGTGTGAATCATGTTTACTAGCTTGAAATGCATGATGTTTTGGCCCCCCTATTCTAGCATATTTTGGCCTTGATCCAAACTGATTTTGTTCATATTTTGGGCTGCCTTAGCTCTGTTTTGAGGCCTCTTGGTCGAATGATGCTTGCCATGCGTGGTTGTAGTGTAATAGCCTTGCCTAGCTTTGAGTTTTTGAGGTCCCTTGCATGCTTAACTTGAGGTATTTGCATGTTTTGGCATTATGAGGAATGTTATTTCAGAGCTTATTTCTTGGCCATATTCTCATGTTTGTCACTCTTTCAATGTGCTTGAGAGTTGCATCATTATACCCCATTTGTGAGCCATTGCATGAGCTTCGTTTTTGTGCCTTTCAAGCCATCATCTTAGTTTACCTTTGCCCCCTATTCTGGCTTGGATAGGGTCTATTTGGAGTTGGTTTGGCCATTTGAGCATTGCCTTGCATGCCTATAGTGTAATACACTTCACTAGTTTTGGTGCTTGAGCCATTCAACGTGCATTGTGTGAGTTGTTTACATCATTTGGAGTCATTTTGTATGCCATTTCAAAGTTGGAACATGTGTCCTTGCACTCCATATTTCATCCTTTTCAATGCGTTTGGAAAGTTGTGTTTTATGCCTTAGGCTTGGGGCCATTGCATTGGGCATGTTTGCATGTCTTTTGAGGCCTTATTTTCATCATCTTTGGCCACTGATTTGGGTGTGGCTGAGGCCCATCCATTTTGGTTTAAGTCCATTTTGCATTGAGTATGCCATTATAGTTCATAGCATTGAGTATGCCATGTTGTCTCATGATTGATCATCGCATTGTGCATGCCTTGTTCATCTCATTGTGTATGTTAGTTTCTACGAGCATTGTGTATGCTAAGTATCATGTGCATTGAGTATGTCATTTTTAGTTCATAGCATCACGTGTGTTAGTTGCATGTTTGCATGTTCATCCTTTGCATGCCGGCATGTTTAAGTTGCATTGCATTAGGTTGCATACTTGAAGTCGCATTGTGCATGCCATGTGTGTTGCATTGTGTTTGGAATAGGAGTTAGTCCAAACAAGTGAAACGAGGGACGTTTCATATGCGAAGTGATGAAACGTGCCTCAGTTCTCGGTCGCCAACACTTTTGACTACCCATGACGAAGTTGTTGGCTTTAGGTGCTTGTATGTGCATTCATTTCACATTGAGTCGTGCAATTCGACTCCTCGGCCATCATGCGTCGAGATGCGTGATTAATGGCCCGAGGATCGCAAACTATACTCCCTTGAGCTCTTGTAATGATAGGGAGGATGGTTGCGCGCACATGTGTTGAAAATACTTTGCCATATCTCTCTCTTGCCTTCTGTTGCAGAAAACCAGAAACCAGGGGTAGAAACTGGTCGGCCGACCAGATTTACTGGCTAGCCAACCACTTTTTCTGGTCTTCAGCACCCAAAGTGGTCGGCAGGTGGTCTCCCAGGCCAATAGCTGGTCGGCAGCCTTTCCATAGTTCCCTAGAGTGGAGTTTCAGCTTTCTGGAGCTTTGTGCAAGTTTCTGAGGTCAATTGCAAACAGAGGCAAGTCGGGGCATCGTGATGGATTTCTGCGCAAGGCGATTCGAGCATGCATGCATCCTTCGTCATCCAAGGCAGACCTGAGGCAACCCATTTCATTTAATTTACATGCTTATTTAGACTCCTTACTTAGTTAATTTGTTGATTAATTAATGTTGTGTAGTAATTAGTTGTAGCTCGTTAATCATTCCGTTGTGTAATAACTAGCTTAATTAGATTAGCTTAGATTAGCTAGCTGGTTCTGTACTACTTATTCGGACCTCCGTCGAGAGGGCCAACTGTTGTAATAAGTGTGCTTGTGTGTGATGCATGTCTTCCAACCCCACGTCTTTCTCCCTTTCATTTACCAGCTTATGATGGTTAGTTTAGGGCATGTTTAAATTAGCATACTTATGCTCGCATGTTTGCATTCATTCATCTGTATCATACTAACTGCATTGTATTTCAATTCCAAGCTGTATACATGTTATCTGTAGCATCTCATATGCCATCTTAGAATAGCCGAGCCTATCTTAGTAGCATTTTGTATGTGTTGCATTAGGCATTTCAGCATAGTTAGGATTCATGCATGATTTCTAATTAGCTTCTTTCTTTGGGTTGAAGTACACTGTAAGTGTTTATGCTTTAGCATCCTTGCATGCGTGTGAGTGCTGCCATTATAGCATGGTTGCCATGAGGCTAACTGCTTATGTGATATAACTGCCTAAATGCCTGTGGGTGAAGGTTGGATTACTTGAATTGGGACAATTCATTGATTGCCAGTTTTAAGCCCACTTGAGAGTGGCAAATCACCATGTTTTCTAAGCCCACTTGAGGGTGGCAAAATCTGCATTTTAGCCTACTTGCGAGTAGCAAACCGCTTTCAATAACAAACATGAGATGATTTGTTCCAACTTAGGCGATCCAGTCTATACTTGTATGCTGTACGCATCACAGAGTGATTTTAGGTTAATACACTGGAATAAGAGCGCATGTGTTTTCAAAAACAAGATATCATGTTAGTAAAGGCTGATCTTTGATCGGGCGAGTGGGGGTGCTCATGAAATGACCTTCCCCAATCGTACCCAAGTTCCCGAGCCGAGGCAACTTTGGTGATGACGGACACTCTAAATTCTCCCAAAACAAAATATTTAGGTGGCGACTCTGTATTTGGCAAAGCAGTCCATGTTTGGCACTTCTTTCTAAAAAATCAGTTTTTCAAAACGATTTGCCGGATTCGGACTCTTTGGTAATTTATCAGTCTTGCATTACACTTTGCGAGACTAGATTCAGAACCGTGACATTTGAGTCCGCACTGTAGCAAGCCCAACGAACAAAACGGGACTTTTCTCGGGACGTTCGGGAGCATCTACAATTTCTAGTGACTCTGCTAGGGATTTAGAGAACTTGACTTGAACTCATGATATCTTGTTTTGATTACACTTATGTGTTTCTTTGCATTGCATTTGCATTGGTGCGCCTAGGACACCGTGTTTGCCATCTGCTATTCTTGAACGGTTTTGCCGGAGGCTGCATGCCAAAAGGCTGATCGATTACAAGCTCTGCCACGATGGGAACACAAACCCTGATTTTTACCGGGGCACCCTTTTTTGACCATTCGACCTAGTGCATATCGAAATCCGTAGTGACCATTCCAAGTTAGGACAGGTTGCTTATCCGATTTTGGGTTGTTTGAAACCACTGTGTGCGTAGCGAAACCCTAGCTCCTGACGAAACTAGGACAAGGAAACCCTACCCCTCTATAGGGGTGTTTTGACTCTCATTTGCGTGCTATGTGCTTTTAGAGTGTGCCTCTACAGGGAATGCATACATCAGTTTGCAAGTATGGGTATCAGGCCTGCGGGCATTAGTATCGGTATTTGAGAATCAGTTATATCTGCGGGTATCAGATTCAGTTTTGGGGCAGTAATTTGGGGAACAGTGATCAACAGTCAAATACAGTTATTTAGCTATGCTAATATCTGTTATGGTAAAATTGGGCTGAGATGTTGCCTGTTTTCTCTTTCAGTTCAGGGATTCAGTTCAGAGCAACCAGTGTTCCCTTTGCTGAGGCAAGGCAAAGAAAGGCCAGTCGAGGCTCGCTGGTCCATTAGATCCGTCAGTCACCAGTCGCATCACCTCTGTTCAGTTCAGCAGACCCGTTATGACACAAAATTCAAAAGAAATTGTGGTCATGGCAACAGCACTAAACCAGGGAATCACCATACAGGGTGAGACCGATGTTGACATGCCACACCCACCCAGGTCACCTACTGCACATCCAATCTGGGAACCTCAATTATTTCAAACCCATGAGCCCACCACTTTTGAGCTGATCGGAATGATCGGCGATCTTCAGAGATCTGTGGCTGACCTAGCCTATGAAATGTTGATCCCGCTGCCGAACACATCGTATGTCGAAAACTTCATGCCAGAAGAGCCCCCGCTATTGGGGCGAATTGTAACTGAACTCAGCCAACCTGAAGCCATCCCAAGTTCCGGCACTGACAGGTCGATAACAACTGGGCTCCACTCCGATGTAGCAACCCAAACCTTCGACCAAGCTGAGGCTAGTGGAAAGAACAAGGTGGAGGCAGACATCGATCCCTATGAACAACTTCTGCAGGCTGTTGAGGCTTTGAAAGCCGGGGGACTGAACAAACAACAAGTACTTGCAGTTGCCGCAAAAACTGTGGATGACATTTTCCTCACTCAGACCGAGGGTAGTTCAAGCCAAGGGGAAAATCGAGAGAAGGGCCATCATACCAGAAACGATCCTGTTAGATATAATCCTGCACCCGGAAAAGATCAGAGAACCGAGCCAGTACCTGTGACCCCTTTTCTAGTGCACCCAGCAAAAATCCACAATCCTCAAAGTATCTACCCCGAGGTCGCAGGGTCTTCCATGCCCTCTACATGCCTTTGTCTGAGGCTCTTCAAATCCTTGCTGAAAAGGGGCATCTCAAACCCCTCGAGCCTCGGCCTCTCCCGAATCCTCTTCCAGCTACGCATGATACTGCCCAATACTGTATCTTCCATCAACAAACCGGTCATGGCACTGACAATTGCTTTCGTCTTTGCCATGAACTGCAAGATTTGATTGACAACGAGGTCATCATCGCACCATGCTCAGCAAAGTCTATCATCACTGGATCAGTGAACTTGGGGGATAATGTGATGTGATCAGGGAATGAACCACCTGCAGGCGGCACTCAATTTACTCCAGATGTGGCGTTTGGCACGCACTGTTTTGAGCATTTGTGAATGCCATTTGTTTTACCTTTTGACTTGGGTATTGAGTCAGTCTCGCTGTTCTGTATTGAGTCAGTCAGGTCTGTCTTGTTGTATCGAGTCTGTCTTGTTTTGTTGAAGTTACGTGATTTTCAGGGTGTTACCTCGGATATCACTATCTTGTTTTGTATTTGTTTTTTTGCTTTCTTTTGAGTCTGTTTCTGCCATGGAGCCAGTTGCACCAGAAGATCTGAATGAAGCAACAGTGATTTTCACTCTTTTGCGTCTATCTTTGCCTTTGCGCCAGTTGTGCCAGAAGTTCTGAATGAGATGGCAGTATTTGACTAAAAAAAAAAAAAACTGTGTCTTTTCTGTGCCTTGAAGTCATTGCATTGACCTAAGTTTTTCAAAACTTTTCAAACACTATGATGAAAACGAAAAGGAAGGAATTCCTCGGGATTTACAAAAATTTGATCAAATTGAGAGAAAGAGAGGCGTGCTAAGCCTTTAATGAATGAGATCATGCTTGTTAAATGTGAGTATTGAGAACGATCCTGGCTTGATCCAGATTGGTTCTACAGTGTCTTCAGTGCAAGCGACTAGTCATTTTCTTAAAAGATTTCAAAAAATGTTTTGCGCGGTCCTACGAAGACCTGTGTGGAATCGCTCTTGAGATTGTGCATCCTAGGATCGCTCTTAGCCTCGAGACTCGACCCCTTTGCTTTCACACCTTGAACCTGGATTCAGAATGTTCAACGGTCAACGACAATGTGAGGCCTGTGTGGCCAGATTTGAAGCGGCCCTCGAGCTAGGGGCAAGAAAGTCAGATCAAAAAGGTCGGATGTCATCAAAAGAAGCTTGCGAAGCTAAATCAGGAGCGCCCCTCGAACTAAGGGCACAAAAATGTCAGATGCGCTCGAAGAGTCAAAAATTTGGACATTTCTCAACCTAACAAGATCGGCAAGAATGCCAAATCCCTGAAGGGAGGAAAGAAGAAAGTATTGTTGAAAGACGATTAAGTTCCTATCCATAACACTAGGGGCAAATTTAGCCCCCCACTGGATGGACTTCTACATCATCAGCAAGCAACAGCCACTCTCTTAGATTCAGATGGCTTCAAGATCTCAAACCATTTGACATAGACAAAGCTACACTTTTGCCCTTGAGAGGCTCGCTGGGCCGAAAACCCGGAAGGGCGACCCAGGCAAAAATTAGAGCAAGAAAAAGAACAAAAAAAAGAAAAATGCAAAGATAAAAAAAGAAAAGAAGAAAAATGAATAAAATGAAAAGAAAAGATGAAAAAGAAAAAGAAGAAAAAAAAATGAAAAGATTTGAAAAAAAAAAAGAAGAATAAAGCTCGCAAGGTTGAAAACCCAGAAGGGTGGCCTTGGCAAAAGTTAGAGCGCAAAAGGAGAGGTTAATACCCGAGTGTACCTTAACCCTGAACTACGTAAGGCTTGATTCCCATGTTTGGGATACGTAGGCAACTTCATTCTGAAGTCCAGCCATAAACAATTCCAAATTGACTGTGTCCATGTAATGGTTTTGATCACCTTTGTCATTTCTGTATCCAAAAGTTCAGTTGTGACCTTCATCATGAGAACTGGTTACAGTGCGTTGCGGTACTATTCAAACAAGGGACAATTTTTCGTTGCCATTCAGTGCGCTGCAGTGTTATTCAAACAAGGGGCAACTTTTCGTTGCCGTGCAGTGCCGTTCAGACAAGGGGCAATTTTCCATTGTTATGGATCTGAGGTTGTGCATCTCAAGAATAAGTTCCGTGTTGGTCGAGTAGTGGCCATTTGCAAAAACAGTTTTTGAGAATTTTTACTGAGGTTGACTAATTTTCTCTAGAAAATTATTCAATTTTTCCAAAACTAGACCATTTCTCGGACTCAAAAAAGGAAAATTTTCAGTACTCATAACCTAACTTGCATGATTTTAAATCAGAAAATCGAACAAACATGTTAATCTAAACTCTCATGTTAGTCAAAATTGTTTTAGTAGAAAACCAAAACAAAAAATGGTCAAAATGATAAACTAGGGGCACAGTTGAGTCAGGTTTTCTGTCTTTTCCCCCTTGTCAACATACTTGCCAGAAAGGGCACTCTACTTTCCAAAAACGACACTCTACCTGCTAGAAAAGGGGACAACTGAAGTTAACAGCAAAGGGCAAGAAGCTCTCACGTCCTCCGAACAGCGAGGTATCAAGCCGAGTATAAAGCACGAACTGGAAGGGGGCAAGATATTCCACTCCCTCATCTGGACAGATCTAATCATGCCCAAACTCCCCAGCAAAGCATCGTCAACCGATGTCAGCTGCAGATTTGCTATACACCCAGTTGTAGCACAACCCCTCTGTGGGAGAGACTCACTGTTGTGAACAAGAATGAGAATCGGGTAGAATACCAGGGGCAAGAGCCCACAACTTCCTACTTATCCATCAACCACCCAGGGGAGGGATAAAAAAAATGAGAGATTGAAGAATAGAGAGATGTGCGCTGAGAGAAAAAGTGAGGAAAGGGCTTTTTTAGAAAAACAGAGCCTGAGGGCTAAGTGATGTGAGAATCACAAATGAGAAAGGGTGGGAAACAGTACTCGGAGAAACAGGCTCCCTGTCCATGTTTGAGTGTCGTGTGTGTTGTTTTGATCGTCTCGATTCTTGTCTTGAGTCATTTTGAGTATCAATAGATGTGTTTAGGTTGTTTACCTTTGTTTTCCGTTGTTGAGTCGTGGTGCGTTGTGTTCAGTCGTAGGCTTAATACCCGGTCGAGAACTCCTCTCATTTTCAAAAAAATCATTTTTTGCTCAGAGTGCCGTGCCATTCTCCACATTTGTGCAAAACAGAATTTGTTCTTTCATAAAACCGTAGGGTTCAACCTAGGTCATATGAGAACAGTAAAAACAAGGACCTATTTGAAGCTATATGGGTTCTGGATTGCGAAGCAAAAGAAAAGAGTGAAAATTTGGAGCATCTGAGTGTGTTTCAACTTCTACAAGTTCCATCTTTATAAGCCGTGTGTTCAAATTAAAAGAACACTGTGTTATGAGCCGTGTGCCCCAAATGACCTGTGTGTCCCCAAAAAATGAGCTGTGAGCCCGAAATGACCTATGTGCCCGAAATAAGCAGTGTGCCCAAAAAATGAGCTGTGTGCCCAAAAAATGAGCTGTGTGCCCCCAAGATGAGCTATGTGCCCGAGGTCTGCTGTGTGCCCGAAATGAGTTGTGTGCCCGAAATGTGCTGTGTGCCCTGAAATGAGCCGTGTGCCCGAAATGAGCTGTGTGCTCGAAAGATAAGCTGCGTGCCTGAAGTGAGCTGTGTGCCCAAGATGAGCCGTGTGCCCGAAATAAACTGTGTGTTCAGAAATGAGTTGTGTGCCCAAATGAGCTGTATGCCCGAAATGAGCTGTGTGCCAAAAATGAGCTGTGTGCCCAAAATGAGTCGTGTGCCCCAAAATATGCTGTGTGCCCAAATGAGCTGCGTGCCCGAAATCTACTGTGTGCCCCCAAATGAGCTGTGTGCCCAAATGAGTTGTGTGCTCCGGAAATGCCCAAATGAGCTGCGTGCCCGAAATCTGTTGTGTGTCCCCAAATGAGGTGTGTGCCCAAATGAGCTATGTGCTCCGAAAATGCCCATATGAGCTGTGTGCCCGGAAATGAGCTGTGTGCCCGAAAATGAGTTGTGTGCCTGAGATCTACTGTGTGCCCGAAATGAGCTGTGTGCCCGAAATGAGCTGTGTGCCCTGAAATGAGTTGTGTGCCCGAAATGAGCTGTGTGCTCGAAAAATGAGCTGTGTGCCCAAAATGTGCCATGTGCCCTAAAATGTGCTGTGTGCCCAAATGAGCTGTGTGCCCCCAAATGTGCTGCGTGCCCAAATGTCCTGTGTGCCCAAATGAGCTACGTGCCCGAAATCTACTGTGTGCCCCCAAATGAGCTGTATGCTCCGGAAATGCCCAAATGAGCTGCGTGCCCGAAATCTGCTGTGTGCCCCCAAATGAGCGGTGTGCCCAAATGAACTGTGTGTTCAAAAATTGAGCCATGTGCCTGAAAAATGTGCTGTGTGCCCCCAAGATGAGCTGCATGCCCAAGATGAGCCGTGTGCTTGAAATGAACTGTGTGTTCAGAAATTGAGCCGTGTGCCCGAAAAATGTGTTGTGTACCCCCAAGATGAGTCGTGTGCCCAAAATGAATTGTGTGTTCAGAAATGAGCTGAGTGCCCAAATGAGCTGTATGCCCGGAAATGAGCTGTGTGCCCCAAAAATGAGCTGTGTACTCCGAAAATGCCCAAATGAGCTGCGTGCCCGAAATGAGTTCTGTGCCCCCAAATGAGCTGTGTGCTCCGAAAATGCCCAAATGAGCTGCACGCCCGAAATCTACTGTGTGCCCCCAAATGAACTGTGTGCCCAAATGAGCTGTGTGCCCGAAATGAACTGTGTGTTCAGAAATAAGCCTTGTGCCCCAAACGAGCCGTGTGCCCGAAATGAGCTGTGTGTTCAGAAATAAGCCTTGTGCCCCAAACGAGCCGTGTGCCCGAAATGAGCTGTGTGCTCGAAAAATGAGCTGTATGCGTGGAAATGAGCTGCGTGCCTAAAAATGTGTTGTGTGCCCCAAGATGAGCTATGTGCCTAAGATGAGCCGTGTGCCCGAAATGAACTGTGTGTTCAGAAATGAGCTGTGTGCCCAAAATGTGCTGTGTGCCCAAATGAGCTGTGCGCCAAATGAACAGTGTTATGTGCTGTGTGCCCAAATGTGCTATGTGCGCCCCAAAATGAGCTATGTGCCCAAAATGTGTTGTGTGCCCAAATGAGTTGTATACCAAATTAACAGTGTTATGTGCTGTGTGCCCAAATGTGCTGTGTGCCCAAGATGTGTTGTGTGTCCAAAATGAGTCGTGTGCCAAGTCAGTAGAATGCTATGTATGAACTGTGTGTTCAAAGTGAATCGAAAACTAAGCCTACGCCAAAATGGCAATCAGAAGAACTCTCCCTAAGTACCATTTCCCGTCAGAATAGAGCAGTTCGCTGCCACTCGCGCCGTGAGGTGCTTTCTAAAGTGCCGCTTTGTTTGTTTATTGCATTCCCTATACATCATTGCTTGTAACATGTTGTAACATGTGTCGTATCATCGCACTTATTGCATTTATTTGCATCTTGTGTTATCTCGAATCATTTATCCTTTTATGCTGAGCAACGTTTAGGATCGTTGTCCCCCGGGGCTTTCTCAAGTTGCGTGGAACACGCTTTTGATTGTTTGGTTTGAGTGTCCTTTTCCTCACACGATTTCAGCGTGTTTGGAAATTATCTCAGGTTGCGTCGTGTGTGCACCTGGGCGGTTTGCTTTCGGACCTCTTCTCACGATTTCAGCGTGGTTAGAGTTTTCCTTTCCTTACACGATTTCAGCGTGTTTGGAATTTATCTCATGTTGCATCGTGTGCGCACCTGGGCGGAATAAGAACACTTGTGTTTTCAAAAATAACATATCATGTTTAGTAGAGGCCTATCCTTTGATCGGGCGAGCGGGGGTGCTCATGTTATGACCTTTCCCTCTCGTACCCAAGTTCCCGAGCCAAGACAACTTTGGTGATGATGGACACGTGGCCTTAGGCACGAGTCAGGGTTTCCTAAATTTCCCAAAAACAAAATATTTTGGTGGCGACTCTGAAATCTGGCAAAGTAGTCCATGTTTGGCGCTTTTTTTATTAAAATCGATTTTCCAAAACGATTTGTTGGATTTGGATTCTTTGGTGATTTATCAGTCTTACATTGCACTTTGTGAGACTAGATTCAGAGCCGTGACAGGAGTCCGAACTGTAGTAGCTAGAACTACAATTCGCGCCCTCGCTCGCAGAGTGGAGTTTCGGTCGGTCTACAGTTTCTGGCGACTCCGTTGGGGATTTAGAGAACTTGACTCGAACTCATGATATGTTGTTTTGTTTACACTTATGTGTTTCTTTGCATTGCATTTGCATATGTGCGCCTAAGTCACAGTGTTTGCCATCTGCTATTCCTGAACGGTTTGCCAGAGGCTTGCTTGGAAAAACGTGCCATAAGGCTGACCAGTTAGGAGCTCTGCCACGATGGGAGCACAAACCTCGGTTGTTATCGGGGCACCCTTTTCGACCATTCGACCTAGTTGCATATTGAAAACCATAGTGACCATTCCAAACTGGGACAGGTTGCTTACCTGATTGTAGGTTGTTTGAAATCGCCACGTGCGTAGTGAAACCCTAGTTCCTAACAAAATAGGACAAGGAAACCCTACCCCACCACAAGGGTGTTTTGGCTCTTACTTGCTTGGTATGTGCTATTAGGGTGTGTCTCTACAGGATGGTA
Organism: Camellia sinensis; assembly: GCF_055761805.1. Classification (NCBI taxonomy): domain Eukaryota; kingdom Viridiplantae; phylum Streptophyta; class Magnoliopsida; order Ericales; family Theaceae; genus Camellia; species Camellia sinensis. Next base: position 110,059,994 of record NC_138962.1, read on the forward strand.
TGTATCAGTTGCAAGTCTGAGTATCGGCCTGAGGGTATCAGTTTACAGGCAGAATTTTGGGCAGATTTCTATAAGGGGCACAGTCATTCAGCTTTGCTCGTATTGGTTCTGGTGAAATCAGGCTAAGGTGCTGTCTATTTTCTCTTTTGCTAGGTAGTCCTGGAACCATAGCTTCAGAAGGCTTTGATATCCCCCAGGTTCATTGGACTTGTGTTGATAGACTTTGTTAGGTTAGAGATTCAGTTCAAGGGCAATCAGTGTTCCTTTGCCAGAGGCAGGGTAAAAAGGCCAGTCAAGCAAATATCGGAAATGCTAAAAGAGACATGATGATGTTCTACACTATCCATTAAAAGTGGGTAAATAAAATAGAGAAAGACGTGCGGTTGGAAGACATACACATTATTACAAGTTTGCCCTCGACCAGGATGGTCCAAATGAATGCATTAGCTAAGCTACTTAACTAATTATCACAACGCCAAATTTAATTAACTATTCTAGTTAATTGAATAACTATAACACAAAATTAATTACTCTAACTAAATAATACAAATTGACTATTTAAACTAACTTAATACAAATTAACTAATTAAGCTAACTACATTAAGGAATTACTTAACTAAGTAATTAATTACTAATTGTACAACACTACTATTAGAAAAGAAAACAAATTTAATGGCTACTGAAGAACATGGAAATGGCTTATTCATGCACATGAATTTCTCCCCCTCCCTTCCCCCCCCCCCCCCCGAGACTGCCTATGTACTGTTTTGCACCTTAATCTCTACTTTGCTCTGTGAAGAAAGTGGTACTGCCTGGCAGAAAGAAGTGGCCGACAGGCTAGAAATGGTGGCCAACTGCTGTAGACACTCCATTTTTTACCGCTCTTAAGACCTGGGGACCACTAATTGATCACTCAGTGATGAAGGCTACGTTGTGCAAGTGTTCAATTTCTTCAGCAGGAAGAGCTCCATACACCCCATTTTGGACCAACACTATTTTGACCAAAATTATTTTAGACCTCAAAACCCTCTCTTTCAAAATATTTTTCTCAAAAGTTTCTACGATGTTCTGCGGCTCGCATTTCGTTGAAAATTGCACTTTTTAGTAAACCGAGCAACGACAAAGTGGAAATAAATGAAAGAGAGGTGAACTCTTTGAAAAAAATCTTTAAAAAAATCTTTTTTAGAGGTTTGGAGTTGAGGAAAAATAGAGGGGATGAAAGAAACCTAGTTGGGGACTAGGTAGGCATCAATTCGTTAGGATCAAAACTGAGCAGTCTTCACTAAAATAGGCATATCTCTTTCCACACTTATAATTTAGATGTACGGTTACCTCCATTGGAAAGTAGACTTCCGGGGCTTCAATTTAGACTCAAGAATGACCTACAAAGGAGTCTGGATGAAGGAGATATGCCCATTTGAAATCCGGCCTGAAAATAGAATTTTCTGGCCAGCCCCTAGATGTGGTTTTCCTGCCATGTGCCAGCCATGGATGAGGTTTTCCGGGCATGTGCTGGCCATGGATGAAGTTTCCAGCCACTGGTGTCAAAAATCAGATTTTTTTTTGCAGATATTTTGCCTCCAGCTGTTCCACACTGCTGCAGTTGTTTCTGAATTGATATTTTCAACTTGAGGCTCTTGTTTTCTATATATACATGATCTTCTCTATTGTTTTCAAGATTAGAAAAATTTTGGGAGTCTCTCTCTCTACATTTCTCTCTCCCTCTTATAAGTTTGTGCATAGTAGCTTAGATACACCACACTTTTGCCTACCGTTCCTAAACCAAAGTGGTTCATCTTTGAGCTGAGATTCCTTGAGGCCTTCTTGGAGCTCTAGAGAGTGGTTTTGGCTTGAATTGTTGCCTAAATTTGATCTTTACTTCAAGAGGTATAACATTTGCCTTTTTAGCTTGCTTTGATTACCTGTTTTCCTATCTTTCTTCCATTGTTTTGGGCTGTTTTTGAGCTTTAGAAAACTCTGTTTTCATGGGCTAAAATTGGTGTTTTTGGCCATTTGAGATTAGGGGGTGGCTTATCCCTCTTTATTCCTTGTTGTTAAGGCCTTTGCACCTTTGTTTCCCATTTTAAAACCATATTTTTTGGGGCTTTTTACCACTGAATATCAGATTATGTTCAATGAGAAAAATAATGTTTTGAAGTCCAAATTTGGAGGGGTTTGCCTTCTCTTCTTATATCTTGTTTGCTAGTCTGGTTGGTGCCATGTGTTAGCTTATTTTTCTAGCATGTTGTAGCTTAAATCCAGCATGTTTTAGGCTCTATTTAGGACTGCTTTAACTCTACTTTTGGCTAGTCAAGTCATTTGAGTCTTGTAAACAATAACTCGATAAGCAAAAACAACAACTCAATAAACAAAAACAACAACTTGATAAACAAACCGACAACTCGATAAACAAATCGACAAAATTCTCAACGATAGACAAAAGAAAGACTCCAAAAGTGGAGCCAAACACAGGTTCTTGGCATTTTCAACACATAGAAGGGCCATATGGCAAAATAGAAGGCCATCGGCCACCAACAAATGCTACCGGCCATCAGAAATGGCTATCGGCCATTAGCACTAGCCGGTTGGCTATAAAATTGGCCGGTCGGCCATTAGTGTAGAAAACCTCCAGGTTGTTTCCACCTATCTTCCACTCAACACCTTATCTTCTACAAAAACTCCAACTCCGTAGCTTGTTCAATTTAGCCTTGTTTTTGCTCCAAATAGAACCGTTCTTCACCGAAAAACTGTCTCATTGGATTACGGCTTTAGATGGCTCGAAAAAGTTGAATTTCTGGGGTTTCGGGCTAAACGCACTATTCCCGCTGAGCTGCACTCCGCTGTGTTTTCCATTCCTCCATGTCGTGGCTAGATGTTGGAATCCGTTTACACACGTTTTTAGCTTCGGGGGGCAGGAGGTATGTCCCACAATCGAAGAATTCCAGGCATTGATGGAGTCCTGGCACAACGAGGAGATCTTTCCCCAGTCTCGTTTTGGCCATATCCAAGCTTTAGGAAGGATGTGCGGGCTTACTTTACACGATGCTCGGTCTTTGGTTCGCAATGTGGAGTTGGACATCCCTAGCTTGATTCACCAATTTTATGATGCCGGTGACCACAGCGACCGTCTTTGGCAAAGTTTTCGGTAGCATGCCCTCTGCTTATGTATGTTGGCCCATTTTCTGCTTGCCCCTAGCTTCGAAGGGTCTAGCGTTCGCCTGATTGAAGTTGCCCAGGGCTTGAAAGAAGGCAAGAGTTGTATTGGCTTCACACTAGCCGAGACTTTGATGGGTTTGGATTCTTTCCATCATCGGGAAATAACTAGGTTCGTAGGGAGTCCACTACTACTGCAGGTAATGTTTCCTATCCTTCTCACATGTGTGTCTCACATCACTCGGCCCTCAGGCTCTATTTTTCTCAAAACCCTTTTCTCACTTTTCTCTCTACATACACCTCTCTATTCTTTGGTCTCTCTTATTTTTCATCCCTCCCCAGGTGTGGGTCATGGATAGGTTGAAAGTGGTGGACACTTGACTTGCATATTCGGCACGCGGCTATTTCTTCCGCCCACGGCTAGTTGACTTCCCCAACGAGGGATGGAGGTGTCAATGGATGTACACCAGGTCCGCTGTTGACATCACTTGGCGTTGCCCCTGGTTCGATTTGCCCGAGATGAGCTATAGCATGTCCAGACAACCTGGCATTCAATTAATCAGCTTGACATACTGTGTCTTCTATTTTTCCTTCTGATTCAGGCACCAGTTTGGGCATGATCAGACTTGCTCGGAAAAGGGGGTTGAGTACCCCGCTGCATTTTAGATCCGAGGCTCATAGCTATCTCGTTATCCAACTGCATGGAGAACAAGAGAACTTCTGGCTCACGCTACCAACTTTAGTTGCGCCCTTTCTGGCAAGTGCATTGCTTGGCTTGAAGATGAGGCACAAAGCTGGCCTACCTTAGCATCTGAAGCTTCCATAAGCTCTGGGAGGGGACGCAGGAACACTGACTATGCCCAAAATTTATTGCTTTAATCTGTACTTTCAAGTTTTTTTCTTTTTGAATGTAATGAAAAGCAACTTCAATTTGTATCAAGAGTGGGAGAACTCTGTATTGAAATCAATGAAATTAAAGAGTGTGGGTACTGAAAATTTTCCGTTTTGTCCAAGATGGTCTAAGTTGTAAAAAGATTAATTTGAATAAAATCAACTTTTATTAAAACTTTTCAAAACCATTTTTGATATGGATCACAACTGGACGCACCTAAAATCTATTCTCGAGGTGCACAACCCCGAATCCAAAAATTAGAAATTAACCCCTCGTCTGAATAGCACTGCACTGCACTGCACTGCACTGGAGATCACAACCGAACTCTTGGATCCAGAAAAGACAAAGATGGCCAAGACAATCACATGGACATTTGGAAGTGTTTCTGGCTAGACATCAGAATGAAGTTGCCTACGTATACCGAAGATAGGAATCAAGCCTTACGTAGTTTGGTATGGGTTCACTCGTGTATGAACACTCTCCTTTTGAGCCCTAACTTTTGCCAAGGCCGCCATTTTTGGGTTTTCAACCTTGCGAGCTCAGTTTTTCTTATTTCAAATTTTCTATGCTCTAATTTTTGCCTAGGTCACCCTTTCAGGTTTTCGGCCTACCGAGCCACTCAAGGATAGTATTTCTTCAACTTGTCCATGTTGATTGGTTGGGAGAACTCAAGGCCATCTAAATCCATAAGAATCATAGCTCCACCCGACCAAATTGACTTGATGATGTAAGGACCAGTCCAATTGGGTCTGAACTTGCCCTAAGGGTCATGGATGGGAGCTCGGTTGTCTTTGAGCACCAAATCTCCTTTTTTCAGATTCCTGGACTTAACTTTCTTGTTGAAAGCTCTGGCAATCCGGCATTGATAACCTTAAACGTGATACAGTGCTTTCAGCCTCCTCTCATCGACTAGCATAAGTTCTTCGAACCTACTCTGCTGCCAATTAGCTTCCGCTATCTGGCACTCGGCCATCACTCGCAGCGACGGTACTTCAACCTCGATCGGAAGAACAACCTCTATCCCATAAACCAAGGAATACGGAGTTGCTCCAGTAGAAGTGTGAATTGATGCTTTGTAGCCCCAAAGAGCAAATGACAGCTTATCTGGCCAATTCCTGTAGGTTTTCACCATATTCTATAGGATATGCTTAATGTTCTTGTTGGCGAGCTCAACAACTCCGTTGGTTTACGGCCGATATGTGGATGACTTATGAAAAGCCACATTGTATTTTTCCAACAAATTGATCACCTCTTTCTTAAAGTGGGAACCATTGTCCGAAATGATTTCGTTTAGGACCCCATAGCGGCAGATAATGTTGTTCCTGATGAACTTAGCTACGTGCGATGCTTTTAGCACTGCGTAGGATTGGACTTCGACCCACTTTGTAAAGTAGTCTATCACCACCAGGATGTACTCATGCCCGTTTGAACCCTTCGGAGTAACTACCACAATGACGTCGTTTTCCCGGACTAAAAATGGCCATATCGAAGTCATGTTGTACAACATTGACGGTGGGATGTTCATGCGATTTGCATGGATCTAGCATTTGTGGTATCGTCGAACAAAGCCAATGCAATCCTCCTCCATGGTTGACCAGTAGTAACCCTATCTGAGAATTTTCCGAGCTAGCATCACTCCGCTCATGTGCTATCCGCACTCCCACCATGGATAGCCTCCATCAAGCGCTTTGACTCTTCAGCATCGACACACAGTTAATGCATTCCCAGATGGCACCATTTATATAATTTACCTCTGCTGACGATGAACTGAGCAGCCATTCGTCGAATTGCCTTCTTGTCTTTGGCATTTGCCCCTGGTGGATAAGCCTCCTTTTCCAAGAAGTTCCAGATATCATGATTCCAAGGGTTCTGATCTTGTACTTCATCTATGGCGGCAATCAGCTCGTAGGCCGGCACATACATCTGTTCGATGATGATCGGACACATTCAGACTCCCAAAGGGATGTCTATCATGGAAGATAGAGTTGATAAAGTGTCAGCGAACCTGTTGTTCTCTCTTAACAGATGCGTGAAGGTTAACTTCTCAAACTTGGGAAACAGAACATCTAGGGTTTGGTGATAGATTTTCATCCTTTCTTTCTTAACCTTCCAATCTCCTTTAGCTTGAGACACAGCCAGGTTCGAGTCCCCAATGATGTCCAATAGCTTTGCCCGTAGTTCAAGGGCGGCTTCCAAGCCAGCGATACATGCCTCATACTTTGCTTCATTGTTCGATACATTGAATCGGAGTTTGAAAGCTAAAGGTATGTGGGAATTGTCGGGTGCTATCAGTAACACCCCTATCCCATACCCGTACCGATTAGACGCTCCATCAAAGTACATAGTCCAATTCTCTTCTTTGACATGCAGAATGGCCTCATCTGGGAACAAATACTCTATTGTTTCATCCTCCATTCATTGGGTGATCGGCTGAGAACTCCACTGCCGCTTTTCCTTTCACAGACTTGCGCTTCACATACTTCCAATCAAATTCAGAGAGAAGAAGCAACCAACAGGCTAGCCTACGCGTAAGTGCTGGTTTCTCGAAGAGATATTTGATGGGATCATCTAATCTTAAAACCAGAATTACGGAGTGAGCTAACAGGTGGTGCCTCAACTTCCTGGTAGCCTATACCAAGGCCAAACAAGCCTTCTCAAGCGGAGTGTAACGGGTCTCATATTCCAACATCTTCTTGCTCAGGTAATAGATAGCCTTCTCTACTTTATCCACAGATTCCTGTGCAAGCATGCAGCCCATTGTCATGTCAGTCACTGACAGATACAAAATTAACAGCTTTCTCGGTTATGGCGGTGAGAACACGGGTGGGTTCTGTAGATACTGCTTGATTTGCTCAAAAGCAACTTGGCATCGGTCATCCCATTGGAACTTCTTTCCTTTCTTCAGGAGACCAAATAGTGGTTCACAAGTCAAGGTTAATTTTGCAATAAACCGTCTTATGAATTGCACTTTACCCAGAAAGCCTCGCACCTCATTTTCAGTCCTTGGTGGTGGCATTTCTAAGATGGCCTTGATTTTAGAAGGATCGACCTCGATGCCCCTTTGTGTAATCAAGAACCCCAGCATTTTCCCTGCTGTGACACCAAAAGTAAATTTATGAGGATTCAGTTGCAACCCAAATTCTCTGATCCATTGGAAAAATTTCTTTAAGGCGGTGTAGTGGCCCTCTCTTTCCTTGGACTTGACAATCATGTTGTCCACATACACCTCGACCTCTTTGTGGACCATATCGTGCAAGATTGTAGTTGCAGCCCATTGATAAGTAGCCCCGGCATTCTTCAAACCTAACGGCATCACCCTATAATAGTAAGTTCCCCACAGGGTGGTAAAGCAGTCTTCTCCCTATCCTCAAGTGCCATCAAAATCTGATTGTAGCCAGAAAACCCATCCATAAATGAGAGCAACGCATGCCCTGTAGTGAAGTCCACCAACTCGTCGATGCGCAACAGAGGAAAGTCGTCCTTCGAGCTGGCTTTGTTCAGATCTCTGAAGTCCACACACACACAAATTCTGCAGTCTTTCTTTGGCACCGGAACTATGTTGGCTAACCAAGTAGGATACTCAGATACTAACAGGAACCCTGCATCAATCTGCTTGGTGACCACTTCCTTGATTTTCAGAGTCCAGTCCAGGCATATTCTCTAAAGCTTCTGCTTGACTGGTCAGGCCTCAGGGTCGAGAGGGATCCGGTGCTGTACAATCTCAAGATCGATTCCAGGCATGTCTTCGTAGGACCACGCGAAAACATCTTTGAAATCTTTTAATAAAGTGACTAAGCGCTCGTGCTCCTCCGAAGACAACGTGGACCCAATTTGGACCAAACGTTGATCCTTCTCAATACCAACATTAATAGAAGTGATTTCATCAACCAAAGGTTTTACAAACCTCTCCTCCTCTTGATCAATCAAATGTTTCAAAATCGGAGGAATTTCTTCCTCGTCGTTTTCATCAAAGTTTTGAAAGTCCTGATTAATGCAATAAACTAAAGGCACATAAAAGTACTCAAAAGCCGTAGCGGTACCCTTCTCATTAACAACTTCCAGTTCGTCTGATTTTTACAACCGACTCAAAGGAAAAAGAAAAAGACGACCTACAAAAAACAACGGCATCCGGGTTATCAACCCCAGGAATACCGAACTTAGACTCAGAGGAACTAGAGTCTGATTCTGACTCTACAGACTCTGTGGAATCAGACTCTGGTTCACCACCCGACTCAGAACTGTTAGACAAAAAGCTCTCCTCCAACTGCCAAATAAGGGAGGGTGCAATAGATGCGTCTAGAATGCCAGAAGAAGGGCCTACAGCCGATTGATCTCCAATCATGGAAGCAGAGAAGTCACCCCCTGAGCTCCCTGGTGTGATCTGAGGATATGAGAGGAGACAAGCCAGTGCTGCTCTTACCTCAATTCTGTGCCATCGGACTCATCCTCCTTGCACTGTTCAGCCTCAGCTAGTGGGTCAGTCTGCTCTTCTACAACTTCATCACCTTGAAATTGAAGGTCAAAAAAGATCTCGAAGCAAGGCAAGCATCGCTTTTTTGTGTTTAACCATGGCTCTGGAAAGCCGCAAAATGGGAAATCTTCCCCCTCACGAACAAAGCGTCCGTTCAAGGTCCCCTGAATAGGTCTATGCACTAACTTATAGTGCTTTCTAGCTTTCTTAGCCTTGGCTCTTCCAGCCATTTCCTTTCTCTTCCTTACCCAATCCTCCTTGGTAGGTGTGTAACCTAAGCCAAAGGCATAAGGGTTGTGCGGCACTTCAGCCAACTCAGCGACACCCTTCTGGCCACTCCTTCCTAATCCTATTCTGGACATATGCTGAAGCTTATTCATGAGGTAAACAAATTGAGCACTGACATACAGTCCCTCATCAACAGTCAAAATATCTTGCACCACCCGGGCCTTAGCGAAGGTGAACCCGAATAAAAAGACATCCTCCTCGCCATGTGCAATTTCCAGCAACGGTGTAGTAACCTCCGGCGGCAGACGTATGGAAGAGTTCCCAAAAACAATTGCTACCCCCTTCCCATGGGGGTATTTCAGCATTTGGTGCAAAGTGGAAGAGACAGCTCTAACTTGGTGTAGCCACGGCCATCCAAGGAGTAGGTTAAAAGTTGATGGGACATCTAGGACATGGAACTCAATATCCTGCTGAGCTGGGGCAACTTTCGTTCTGATCTGAACTGTCCCCATCACCTCCTGACTCGTATTGTCATAAGCCCGAATCACCTGGGTTGTTGGTGCGAAATCTGCGGGCTTCAACCTGGTAGCATAGGTTGTTCGCGACGGGCACACATTAATTACAGATCCCGTATCAACCAGGACAATTGGTATCCACTTCTCTTTACACTCCACAGAGATGTAGAGTGGGTTGTTATGCTTTGAGCCCTTAGGCGGCAATTCTTTGTCTATGAATGTCAGAGTCGGTGAAGCTCCACCCGAGAAAACCAATCCCGGTAGCTGCTCATGTGTTGTGTCAATAGAAAGCTTAGCCTTGTCCATTGCAGATAGGACAGCCTGTCATGCACCCGTGAGGCCATAAGCAGTCCCCAGATAGAGATGTCTGCTTGAATTTTCTTCAGCTGCTTCAGTACAGCTACCTCCTCTAACAATTTATCTTTGTATTTCCCTAATGCCTCTGGTTGATCCAAGTGTGGGGGCTTGAAGTATCGCCCACTCCGGGTCATGTGATCCACCTCCTCGGTGTACCAAGTATTATCCGGTTGATTCTGCCCCCAGTCTTCATCAGTATGGGCAAGACGCAAATCATCGTCTTCCCACCACACTCCCTCAGCAACCGACGAACAACAGTCCGGTTCCATAATAACTGCTCCTGTGTTCAGAACACATTCTATCCCCATAGGACACTTGGCCTTTCTAGTCCTCTAGTCAAACTCTGTCCTCTCCTGTTCGAACCGCTTCGGCGCGGCTTCCTGCTCCATGTCAGCTGTGCACACACTGCTCAATTCCCAAGCACAATTCTCAGTACTGGTGCTGTCCGGGCCATTGTAGATGTTCCTATTTTTGACTGCTCCTGCTTCGTTTGAGCTCCCCAATCATCGACATCCAGCTCATCACTAAGCCACATAGCATTGTCCGTTGATCCATTCAAGTTGAACCAATTGATGCTCATATCCCCTGGGTCATGTTCATCAAAGAACTGCAGGTTGGCAATGTCCTCCTCCAGATCGGCTAAATCATCCAACCCCTGGCTTGGCCCGTCTTCCTGGACCACACTAACCTTAGTTCCCGTTGGCAACTCTACCTCTGACCTGGCCTAATCAATTGGCACAATGTAACCGCACAGGTTGTATGCTTCCTCAGCTAAACTTGCAGAGCCCTCAGGCATGCCCTCACAGGTTTAGGCTGGGGTAAGGACGCGCTCACCATGCATAAGTCTGTGCTTTTTGGGATGAACATCGCCGGCTTGGGTAGGTGGGAGGAGGTTATGTATATGCTGGGGTTGTATGGGACGACCGTTATTTGGATGAGGTTTATTTGTCTTGGTAGAGGAGGGTTTTGGTTATGTGGTGGGAGAGGGTTAGTAGTGACATTTGGCTTCTCAGGAGGTGCTATCACCTTATTGTCGCTGAGATCTTGAATCTCACGATGCAGTCTAAAGCAGAGGTCGATGTCATAACCGCGCTGCTGGTGAAAGGCGCATGTAGACACCTCATTTTTGACAGTCCTCAAGACTTCGGCGTCATCGTTTGAACACTCGATGATCATCCATGCTCGTGTTCGTTTTAAGCGCTTGGAGTTCTTGGCGGAGTGCCTTGCCTTCGGACCTCTGAACTTGTCTGTTTTGTGCTTGGTTGTGTACCAAGAGCTTGTCACTTTGCTTCTGGGGAAGAGGGTGGCCTGCCGACCAGCCATATAACCCATCGGCCAGGGTTTGTTCCCATCAGCCATTAGTGGTGGCCGATCGGCTACACTGATGGCCGGTCAGCCTCATTAATGGCCGATCAGCCACCAATAATTGCTGACAGCTTTTTTTCTGCTTTTTCAGATATTTTTTGTGCCAACTGTGCCAGCTGTTGGTCACTAAGTGCATCCTCCATACACGTGTATGGATAGATTCAAACAAGCTTTTGGCTTGTTTTTCTATATAAGGGGAGTCCTCTCCTCCATTTTTTCGGGGGTTACAAAATTTCAGAGCTGAAATTTTTTCCTCTCTCTAGAATTATCTGTCTCTCTCTCTATATATATATTGTGCTTGAAAGTGATTTTTCTTCACATTCTTGGAGTTGAGGTTTCTTAAGGCATGTTTGGAGCTCCTAAAGCTGGTTTTGGCTCAGAAGAAGACTTGTTTTCCTGCTGTGTTTCAAGGGTAAGGATTTATCCCTTTTAAGTCTGGTTTCAATAAAGTGCTTAGCCATCTGTAGACGTGGCCGAACGTTCCAGCTCCACGCGCAAAGGCGCGAAATCCGTTTGTTCTAGCTACTACAGTTCGGACTTAATGTCGCGGTTATGAATCTAATCTCGCAAAGTACAATGCAAGATCGATAAATCACCAAAGAGTCCAAATATGACAAATCGTTTTGGAAAACTGATTTTAGTAAAGAGGTGCCAAACATGGATTGCTTTTCCAGATACAGAGTCGCCACCTAAATGTTTTATTTTGGGAAATTTAAGAAACCCTGACTCGTGCCTAAGGCCACGTGTCCGTCATCACCAAAGTTGCCTCGGCACGGGAACTTGGGTACAAGAGGAGAAGGTCATGCAATGAGCACCCCTGCTCGCCCGATCAAAAAGATCGGCCTTTACTAAGCATGATATTTTGTTTTTGAAAACACATGTGTTCTTATTTCGATTTATTAGCTAGCTTACTACGTGATGCGCACAGCATACAAGTATAGACTAGATCGCCTAATTTGGAACAAAACATCTCATTTTTGTTTGAAAATGGTTCGAGGGTGCTACTCGCAAGTAGGCTAAGACGTGGATTTGCCGCCCTCGAGTAGGCTTAGAAAACATGATTTTGCCACCTCAAGTGGGCTTAAAACTCGCATTTCAATGAATTGTTCCAATTCAAGCAATCCAACCTTCACCCACAGGCATTCAGGCAGTTATATCACATAAGCAAATAGCCTCATGGAAAGAATGCTATCATGGCAGTCACTCACACACATGCAAGGATGCTAAAGCATAAACACTCACCGAATGCTCCGAGCCAAAACAGAAGCTAGTTAGTAATCAATGCATGATCCTAGTTCATGTTAAGATGGCTAATGCAGCACATGCAAAAACGCTACTAAAATAGGCTCGGCTATTCTAAGATGGCATATGAAATGCAACTTGATAACATGCTATCGAACACGTATTCAAGTAAATGTATTGAAATACAATGCAGTTGGTATGATGCGCCGAGCTCGGTGCGTGCAAGACAAAGGAATGAATGCAAACATGCAAGCATAAAGATGCTAATCAAAACATGACCTAGAACTAACCATCGTAAGCGGTTAAGTAAAAGTGAGAAAGACGTGGGGTTGGAAGACATTCACACACTCATGCACACTTATTACAAAATTCGCCCTCTCGATGGAGGGTCTGAATAAATAATACAAACCAACTAATTAACTAACTATCCTAGCTAATTAATTATTATACAACCGAATTGAAACAAATAGCTATACTAAGCTAAATGAATATTACAAAACCAATCAAATGATTAAATTACGCAAACTAATCATGAACACTGAAATGGCCTCGTGGGCGATGAAGAGATGCATGCTCGATCGGCTTCACTCGGAAATCCGTTGCTATGCCTCATGTTGCCTTTGTTTGCACTGTTCTGCACCTCTGAAAATTATTCCAACTTCTGTGATGCTTCTGACCTACCTCATGGACATTTTGAGAGGTCATTGGCCAAGAGGGGTGGCCATCGGCCAGTGGATAATGGTCATCGCCCAATTTTGAGGCTATCGGCCAATAATTGATAGCCGATTGACAGACAAAGTAGTCGGTCAGCCACTGCCTCCTGCAAACTCTTCCTTTTGCTGTAGCAAAGTACAAATAGAGGCATGGCAATGTATTTGCAAGAAAATGTGTATGCCACCACACTCCTTATCATGTCTAAGGCTCAAAGGAGTGTAATGCTCGGTCCTCGAGCCATCAATCACGAATTCCAATGCATGATGGCCAAAGATGCCGAGTTGCACAAATCAATGTGGATGAAATGCACAAAAACACATAAATGCCTTAAACTCTATCATGTTTGATCAAGAGTGTTGGTGACCGAGAATTGAGACACGTTTCATCACTTCAAATATGAAACGTCCCTCGTTCCTCGTGTTTGGCTTGACGTCCAAACCAAACACAATGCAATGCATGCACAACTTAACAAAGCTAATGGCATGCAAACAATACAATGGAACCTAAACATGTAAACAACATGGCATGCAACAAGTATGCAACAATGTTATGTAATGCAACTAGCCTGCAACAACATGCAATGTTATGTAATGCAACTAGCATGCAGCAACATGCAATGCACCAAGCATGCAACAACATGCAATGTACCAAGCGATGCAACAACATGCAAAATGGACTTAAACTAAAATGGACAGATCTCAATCATGCCCAAATCAGTGGCCAAAACACCAAAATTAAGGCACCAAAAAGGAAAACATGCATGCATACATATTAGTCCACAAGCTAGGCAACAAGAACACGACCCTTAGAGGCACTCAAAGGGTGACAAAAGTGGAGATGTAACAACACTATAAGCTCTAAAATTAAGTATGGGATGATGTCAAATCAACCAAGCAAGACAAGTATGGCGTGCAAGAAATCTCAAAGCTTGAAACTAGCATAGGAACTTGTACCAAAGCCACATGAATCAAACCCCAAAGGGCCAAGGACAACCAAAACAGTCCTAAATCATGCCAAAATGAGTCTAAAACATGCATGGGCCAAAGATAAAACAAGCCAACATGAAGGGCATAAAGCATGATGCATGCAAGGCCAATAAAGAGGGTTACGCTACACCTACCAAGACCAAGCATAGCATAACTTAACCAACAAAAATTAGAGTTATGGCATGTCAAAATAAGCCCAAAAACCCACTGAGATGGCATCCCAAAAGCTTAAGCAATAAGACATGCATAATGGCTCATGTTCAAGGCTTAAAACACAAACCTCCCAAGGCATGGAAAAGGTGACAAATGTGAGTACATGACCACACTATATGGACTGAAATCACATATGAAATGATGCCAAATCATGAAAATGGTCTAAGCAATGCATGCTAGTGACTTGGACACTCAAAGCTAACAAGCTAGAATGCACTATGGCTATACAAAGCAATGCATGCATGAGTAAAACAACATCAAATAGAGCTCAAGCATGGTAAAACATGAGAGAAAGATTCTTTGAATTGAGCCAAAACATGCAAGAATGATGATCCAAACACAAGATGCATGTTAAGGCAATACAGAGGATTGCAGTACAAGTGCATGGTGCATGCAAGAGGCTATCAAACCAACCTTAGACAGAGGTATACATGCTGAAATAAGGTCTAATACATGCTAAGATTGAGCCAAAATGAGCTTAACAAACATGTTACTTTTATGAGCCATCAATACAAGCATATGAGACATAAGGAGAGGGGATGACCCTCTCCTATTTGGTACCTTAAAACACCATTTCCGCCACTGAAAATCCTCTAGATTTCAGTGGTGAGAAGGCCAAAACAAGGTGGTCCAAATAGCTTAAAGGGAAGGCACAAGAGCAAGACCAAACAAGGCCTAAGAGGGGGTAGACAACCCCCAACACAAAAGTGACCTTAAACAAACATTCAAGCATGAAAAATCAAAACTTTTTACAATAGAAAGTTAAGCTTAAATCAGCATGCAAATAGGTCCAAAAGCTTAAACCAAAACAAGGGTTTAAAGGCTAGTTGACTCACCCTTGAAGAAAACCTTCAAGAACACAACTCCAGCACTCTTTTCTGACCAAAACCAGTCCAAAAACACTAATACCATCTCCTAAGTACCTCAGGAACAAAAGGATGGTGTTCTAGCAGGTGCTTTAGTGCAAAAGTATGAAGAAAATACACTTTGGAGCACAAATTAGGGTAAATATGGAGAGAGAGGTAAAATATAGAGAGAGTGTGATATATGTTTTGTATATCAACTTTTCAGGCCCTCTGGAAAGGGAGACGGGTCTCCCTTCTTATAGAAATTCAATTCTCAAGCTTGTTGAACAAGCTTGAGTCTTGATTCAATCCCTCCATACACGTGTATGGAGGATGAGATCTGTGCTTACCAGCTGGCACAAAAATACCTGCAAAAGCAGGTGGAAAGGTCTCAGCCAAGAAATATGGCCGATCGACCAAAAAGAGTGTCGATCGGCCACCACTTATGGCTGATGGCAAGAAAACAAGGCCGATGGCACAATGCCTTAGTCGATGGGTTGTGGGGATGGCCAACAAGCCACCCTCTTCCCTCAGAAGCAAAACCACAAGTCCTTGGTCCATAACCAAGCACAAAATAGTCAAGTTGAGAGATCCTAAGGTAAGGCACGCAGCCGAGACCTTCGAGAACTAAAAACGAACACGAGCATGGATAATCATCAAGTGTTCAAATGATGACATCCAAGTCTTGAGGATGGTCAAAAATGGGGTGTCTACACCATCTTTTTACACTACTTTGAGGCTGGTTTTAACTTCAAAAAAACTCTATTTTTAAGGTTCTAAAATGTTGGTTTGAGCATTGTTTGGTTGGGGGGTAGTTCCCTTCATTTGCTCTTTGGCTTGTAAAGCCTTTTGAGCCTTCTTTTAAGAGCTTTTGAGTCCATCTCTTTTGGCCTTAAAACCATTGAATTCCAGAGGAATTTCAGTGGTAGAAAGTTCCTTTTGAGGTCCAAGATAGGAGGGGGTGGCCTCCCCTCCTTGTCTCTCTATGCCATGCCTTGTTGGCATTACAAAGTAGCATCTTTTTGTGGCTTGTGTTAGCTTATTTCAAGTATGTTTTTGTGAGCTTTTGGACCTTCTCTAACTCTGTTTTTGGCTGGTTTGGTCATTTGTTGCTTGCATCTCGCACTTGTGGTGTAATTTTGCTTACTAGCCTAACATGTTTGATGATTTAGCCTATCGTTGTAGCATGTGTTTGCTTAACTCCAGAACATTTTTGCTACCGATTTAGCATTATTAAGCTCTGTTTTGAGTGGCCTTGGACATATGTGCTTTGCTTTGTATAGCTATAGTGTAGTTGGCCTTCACTAGCTTTGCGATTCAAGACCTCTAGCATGCTTTACTTGGATTGTTTGCATGCTATAGCATCATTTAGCATGTAATTTCAGAGCATATATCATTGTTGCACTCTCACATATTCCACTCTTTCATTGCTTTTGAGAGTTGTGCTTTGTGCCTTGTTGGTGAGCCAATACATGGACATGTTTTTCTTGTTTTTTATGCTACCAACTCAGCATATTTTGGCCACTATTTTGGCATGTCGTAGCTCTGTTTTGGGCTGGTTTGGTCACTTGAGAATTGTATAGCATACCTCTAGTGTTGTATCCTTCGCTAGTTTCAATGTTTTTGACTCTTAACATGTTGTTCATGAGTTGTTTGCATGTTATAGTCTTATTTGTCATGCCATATCAGCACTAAAGCATCTGCAACCTCCCTCATTTCTTCATTTTTCAATTTGCTTTGAGGGTTGTGTGGCCTTAAGGTTTTGTTGAAGCATGAGGTAGGGTTTATGCTCAAATGGCTTTAACCCTTTTTTGAGGGTTCCTCTTAGTCAAAGGCATAATCCCTCTCATGCCTTAAATCACCCTTTTGGTTAACCCCTCTCATTAGAGGACACTCACATTGGACTTAACCGATTAAAGAATGAATCGGTAATGTGAAAATGTGTAAGCAAAATCAATCGAGTAAAATGTGAGGAAGATAAGTATATGTGTGTTGCATTGCATGTGTTTGGATCTGACGTTAATCCAAACACAAGAAATGTGAGACGTTTTGTACTCATAGTGATGAAACGTGTCACGTTTCGTGGTCTCCATTGCCTTTGATCTCTCCTGATAAGGTAATGGGCTTGTGTCTTTGTTTTGTGCATTCATTAACCTTGTACGAGCTTGGTTCTTTGGCCATCATGCATTGAAAATGCTTGGTTGGTGGCTTGAGAGCCAAGTGCCATACTCCTTTGAGCTTGAGACATGATAAGGAGGGTGGCAGTACATACATTTCCTTGCAAATACACTATCATGCCTCTTTTTGCTCTCTGTTGCAGCAAAAGGAGGAATTTCAGGGAAGCAGTGGCCGACCGGCCACATGAACCAGTCGACCGGCCAACCAAGCCAGCCGACCGACCATCAGTAGTTGCCAATGGCCATCATTTCTAGCCGATCATCCCTCAGCATGTTCCTGATATCAAACAAAAGTGGGCTGGAAATTGGCATAATTTTTAGAGGTCAAGAGATATGCAAACAGAGGCATCTAAAGACAAGGTGGTGGATTTTCAGGAGGATGCAACCGAGCATGCATGTCTCCCTCACCCGTGGGGCCATTTCATCGCTTTAAATAGTTTGAATAGCTAATCATTCAATTTATTTTGTAATATTTTAATTGGCTTGTGTAGCTAGTTATTCAATTCGTGTTGTAATAATTAATTAGCTAGAATAGTTAATTAGTTGTTGTTTGTGATAATTAGCTTAGCTTAGTGTAGCTTAGCCTATTTATTCGGGCCATCCTTCGAGAGGGCATAATGTTGTAATAAGTGTGCGTGTGTGTGTGCATGTCTTCCAGTCCCACGTCTTTCTCCTTTTTATTTAACTGCTTTCGATGGTTAGATTAGGGCATGTTTTGATTAGCATACCTTATGTTTGCATGTTTGCATCATTCATTTGTCTTGCATGCACCGGGCTCGGCGCATCATCTAAACTGCATCGTATTTCAATACTTCTTTAAATACATGTATCAAATTGTTGCATTCATATGCCATCTTAGATAGCGGAGCCTATTTAGTTGCATGCGTTGCATTAGGCATCTTGTATAGTTAGGATCATGCATTGATTTCTAACTAGCTTCTATTTTGGCTCGGAGTACACTGTAAGTGTTTACGCTTTAGCATACTTGCATGAGTGTGAGTGTTGCCATGATCGCATGCTTGCCATGAGGCTATTTTCTTAAGTGATTAAACTGCATGAATGCCTGTGGATGAAGGCATTATTACTTGAATTGGGACAATTCATTGAACGTGAGTTTTAAGTCCACTTTGCGAAGTGGCAAATCATCATGTTTTAAGCCCACTTGATGGTGGCAAATCTGCGTTTTAGCCCACTTGAGGGTGGCACTTTCAAACTATTTTCAAAAACAAACATGAGTTGTTTTGTTCCAATTCTTGCGATTTAGTCTATACTTGTATGTTGTGCGCATCACGTAGTAAAGTTAGCTAATAACCGGACAAGAACACACGAGGTTTATAAAACAACATATCATGTTTAGTAGAGGCTGATCTTTGATCGGGCGAGCGGGGGTGCTCATTTCAGGACCTTTTCCTCTTGTACCCAAGTTCCCGAGCCGAGGAAACTTTGGTGATAACGGACATGTGGACTTTGGCACGAGTCAGGGTTTTCTAAATTTCCCAAAAATAAAATATTTAGGTGGCGACTCTATAATCGGGCAAAGCAGTCCAATTTTGGCATTGTTTAATTGAAAATCGATTTTCTAAAATGATTTGCCGGATTGGACTCTTTGGTGATTTATCGATTTCACATTGCACTTTGTGATATTAGATTCAGAACCGTGACAGGAGTCCGAACTGTTGGAGACCAATTCGATGCTCTCCGAAAGGGGGCGCGAAGAAACTCGAGTCCACAGTTTCTGGCAGCTCTGCTGGGGAATTAGAGAACTTAACTCAAACTCATGATAAGTTGTTTTATTTACACTTGTGTGACTCTTTGCATTGCATTTGCATTGGTGTACCTAAGTCACTGTGTTTGCCATCTGCTATTCCTGAACGGTTTGTTGGAGGCTTGCTTGGAAAAGCATGCCACAAGCCTAATTGGTTACGGGCTTTGCCACGGTGGGAACACAAACCTCGGATCGGGATCATCATCGAGGCACCCTTTTTGACCAATCGACCTAGTTGCATATCGGAAGCCATAGAGACCATTCCAAACTAGGACAGGTTGCTTGCCTGAATATAGGTTGTTTGAAACCATTTGCTTAGCGAACCCTTAGTTCCTGACGAAATTAGGATAGGGAAACCCTACCCCCACCATAGGGGCTAGACGGCATAACTTCCCGTCTAAAAAAATGTGACTTTTTGAGACGGCACAACTTGCCGTCGCAAAAAATAGAGTATTTGCGATGGTACCAGCTGCAGTCACAAAAAAAAAAAAAAAAGGAAGAGTTTTTTGCAAAGGTATACGTATCGTTGCAAAAAATATATATATATATCGTGGCTTTGAGACGGCTTTATATATATAGTCATAAAATGGTTTAAATAAATGCAACGGTATTTTTCTGTTACAAAAAATAAAAAAAATAAAAACGACGTCGTCTTACTCTTTTGAACATTTCTTTTTTTACCCATTTTTTCATCTTTCTATCTCTCTGTCTCTCTTCTCTTTCTCTCTCTCACTCATAACTCTTCTCTGTCTGTTTGTCTCTCTCTTTCTCTATGTGTCTTTGTCTCTCTTGTCTCTCTCTCTCTCACTCATCACTCTTCTTTGTCTGTCTGTCTCTTTCTTTCTCTCTATGTCTCTGTCTCTCTTCTCTTTCTCTCTCTCACTCATCACTCATCACTCTTCTCTGTCTGTCTGTCTCTCTCGTCCATCTTTCTTCTCTTTATCTCTCTCGCTCATCTCTCTCTGTCTCTCTCTCGTTTATCTCTTTTCGCTCTATTTCTCTCTCTCTCTCTCTTTGTCTATATCTTTTCATCCATTTTTTCATCTTCATTTCTCTTTTCTCTTTCTCTCTCTCACTCATCATGCTTCTCTGTCTGTCTATCTGTCTCTCTCTCTCTGTGTCTCTCATTCATCTATCTCTTCTCTCATCTCTTTTCTCATTTATTTTCTCTCTTTGTCTCTTTCGCTCATCTCTCTTCTCTTTATCTCCCTCGCTCATCTCTTTTCTCTCTATCTTTCTCTCTGCCTCTCTCGTTAATCTCTCTTCTCTTTATGTCTCTCTCGCTCATCTCTCTTCTCTCTATCTCTCTCTGTCTCTCTCATCCATCTCTCTTCTCTTTATGTCTATTTTCTGTCTCTCTCTCTCTCTCTCTCTCTCTCCTACTTTGTTTGCATTGCTCACTCTCTCACTTCCGTCTTCTCTATTTACTGAGCTCCCTCTCGATTTATCGATCCACTACAAGAAAATGCACTTTTAGCGACCACTTTGTCTCTCTCTCGCTCATCACTCTATCTCTCTCCTCTATCTGTCTCCCACTCATTTCTCTCTCTCACCACCCATCTCTTCTACCACCTTTACCACTACTGCAAACACCATTCCACCAGCACCACTACTTCCACTGTCGCCACTTCACCTCTACGACTACCATTACTACTACCATCGCCACCACTCCACTACCACCACTACCACTACTGCCACTACTACTACCATTACCTCTCCTTCACCCCTGCCACTCCATTTACACTACCACTACCACAACTTCACCACCACCACCACCATCATCTCTTATCCACCACCTTCACCATTATTGCCACTCCATTTCCTCTACCACAAAAAATTATATCGTGACTTTTAGTAACAAAAAAAAAATAGGCCGCAGAAAAATATTTTTCATTGACTATAGAAAATTAACTTTTATTTTAGTGGAAAATATTTTTCATTAAAATATTACCCCTACTTCTACCAAATAAAAAATAAGAATATTTTTTTTCATTAAAATAAAAATGAAACAAATAAATTTTCAATCTTAGTAACTAAAAAAAGAAAAAATTAAAAAAATTCATTAACTACAAAAATATATATATTTTAACAAAAAATAAAATTTTTTAACGACGGCAACCCCCTTCACAAAAAAAAAAAATTAAACGACATTATTTTATTATTTAAATTTCATTTGTGACTAAAAAAGAAAATATTTTCTTATTTTTTATTCCCGCCCCTTTTTTTGCCATTCCCGCCCCCCCCCCAAAAAATCTCCAATCTCAAACCCCAAACCCAAAAATCCCTACCCCGCCCCCCCCCCAAATCCCCAATCTCAAACCCACAAATCCCCAATCTCAAACCCAAAAATCCCTACACCCCCCTCCCCCCCCCCCCAAAAATCCCCAATGTCAAACCCACAAACCCACAAATCCCTAATCTCAAACCCAAAAATCCCTACCCCCCTCCCCCAAAATCCCCAATCTCAAACCCAAAAATCCCTAATCTCTTCTTACCCCTCTCTCTCTCTCTCTCTCTCTCTCTCTCTCGATCGATCGATCGATCGATCGATCGATCGATCGACGGCGAGCGTCGTCGGAGCAGCGTCGGCCTCCTCTTCCTCAAGCCTCATTGTCTGAATTCAGCAGCGCCCGATAGTTTCTTCTTTTGATTTATCTGTTCGACCTGATTACATTATGCTCTAGATAATATTTTGGTTGATTGATTTCATGTTTTAGAGAGGATCTATTCAATGAAGTTTGATTTTAGTTTTTTTTTTTTCAAAAGAAATTAAAATGTTTGCTTCGATGTTCTTAAAAAAAAATTAGACCTTTGTTTTGAATTTCCTCAGTTGATTAGCTTGTGATTTTGATTTCATGTTTTCTTTGTTTGATAATAGCATCACACATTGATTTTCAAGTTGGGAAAATAAACCTTTTCTCTTTTTGTATTGCAACTGTATAATGAAATGTTTTCTCTTTTTCCTTTTCTTCATCCCTGCTTTGGTAGAAAAAAATCCAAAACAGGTTATGTTAATATTCGTTTATAGGAGCAGCCTTAGATTTACTAGAGTTGAGTGTATAGTTTAAACAAAACAATGCCACGTGGAGGCCAAAGAGAGTGCCTGAAAATGCAAAACTTGTTGAGATAATATTTGGTTGTCAATGCAAGTATTAGTTGAATGTGTTGTTGGTGATATGATTCCACCAAATTGAATGAACATATCAGCTTTGCCAAGGAAAGGAAACTTGAAGTTAATGTTTGTGAACCAAAGGAATTTATTGAAATATGTTAGCCTGATTTTTTTATCCTTTTTTCTTTTTTGTTTTTTTTTTTTTTTTTTTTGTTGAAATATATGCTTGTAAGTTGTATTTACCATCTACAAAGTTGTGGACCACAAAGAGCTTTCTTTGTGTTGTATAAACTAAGCAATATTTCTTTCCCATGTATCAGGGGTAAAAAAAATAAATAATATAAAATAAAATAAAAAAAACTACAGCAATATAATGAATAATATTAGTAATTTATATGTTGGTTGACTCTAATTTTTTTTCTTGCCTGATCCTTGACCTTGGTTTTTAGACAAAAATGTTTGAGAGTTCTAAAATAAGGGCTCTAAAGGAACTCTAAGGTAAGATTCACCAATTGATGCGATGTCTCTATTGTTTTAAAGTCGTCACCATATATCATAAATATCCATTCAATGAGTAGGAAAAGTAGTTAAACCTTTCGGTCAGGTATGCCATGAATCCATATCATCTCTCAAGTGGTTACTCTGCACTGTTTTTTTCTTAATTGCTATATCTTTTGGTTTTACACGCAGTACATTGTTTTTTTCTTCCATAATAGTGACCGTAGTTCCTTTAATGAAATATAAGGCATTACTCGGGCTTGTAGCTGTTAGAATTTTCTTTCTTCTTCTTCTGCTAAGAAGTTTTAATTTTAGTTTTTAAAATCTCTTTACCCTTGATGGTTTCTAACAGCTCTCTTGTTGCAGAGATTTCTGATGGTGAAGCCTTGTCCAAAGGAGAAGAATTGTGATGTTGAGGTGTGGATCAAGTTTGTTTTGTGGTTCAGCTTTGTACTGTTTTTCCTGTCACTTTTATCATTATAAATGCTATTGTCATTGCAGCTATTGTTGTTACTATACTTTGTCATGCACTGATGCATTATGCAAATTTGAAATTTATTTTTAGTAGAGGGATGAAGCTAAGGAGATTTGATATTTTAAAATTTATTAATTTTGATATTTTCACTTCCAACTATCATAAATTTCATTGCATCCTTTTTACATCTAACTAGTTGGATGTAAATTTGTTGTTTGTTTTGTAAAGAAAATGTTACATATGATATTGATTAAGAGCTATTATTTGTTTTGTAGAGTAAATGTTGTTTAAGATATTGATTGAGAACATCTGAGAGTTCTTATTATTAGTGGCATTTATTTGTCTGATAATCTGTACATGATGACACCATTGTCATAGATTTGGCATCTAAAGCTCCACTAGCTTCTTCGTATTGATTATTAGTCCCTTACCCGTGATCCTAGAATATTTGAGATCTGGCCATGGACTGTTGAAAAATTATGTTATATTAGCAAGATAGTTCTAGGAGGTCACATTGCATATGCTCATTTGTTTTATGTACTGTAACATTGTATATTTTTATTCTGGAATCAATTTTACATTTTTATTTATTCCCATTGGTTGAAGGACCAATTGTTTTACTTTCCTTTTCCTCAACATTGTATATCACCCATGAACTTCATGCCTTGTTTGTGGAGACAAATAACATTCCATTATTTTTCACTTGTACTCTATATGCAGTTCATGTATAAGCTAGATCATGTAATTTGAACTTATGCATTGGTGCTTTATTGCAATTTCAAAGTCTTTTTTCCCTGCCTACTCTAATTATTACTTATGCATTTTTTTTAAATGTTTTTTTCGGGGCTCTTTTGGTGTCTTAGAGGGATGTTTAATTTGGCATTTCTTTCATAAGTGCTTATTGAACCTCTTATTATACATAAATGGATTTCTCATTCAATTTTCTTAACATTAGATACAAAGGCATGGCAGATGCAGGGGGTGGCCATGGAGGACCCCATGGCCCCTGCATCTATTTCAAAAATATTAATTTATATACTATATTTGTTTGTAAATGTCCCCCCCTCCCCCCCCGAGTCCTAACATTTTCCCGCACTAAGTTTCAATTTATTTGAAGCCTTTAGCTAAAGTCATGTATAATACACATTATATATACCATATTTAAGTTTTAGTGTAAATTAATGTTAGTTATAAATAATAAATAGTTACATCCTATTATGATGTTTAATTTTGTTTCAAAGTGATGTGCATTACGATTCATTTTGGTGGTTTTGATTGCAATCAAAATGATCTTCGGTTATGGATATAATTGATGTTAATCACGACTCAATGTAACAGTGATCAATGTGGAAAAAGTGCTTATATCATATTTTTTATTATATTTTAATCTTTTTTTGTTTCTGTTTTTGTAAAATATTTTATAAAATCTTTTTTTGATACTTTTTGTCTGGTAAATGTCTATTGATTGAAAATTTTATTTACAAATTATTATTTTGTTTAGTATGATCTTGAATTTTTTTTAATGCATGTATCTGTTTGGTAGTGTAGCAAGTGTCATAAATTTTTTACACAATAATTTCAGTCAAATATTAACACATAATTATATTGTCATTAATTATTTTTATTTTTATTTTTCAGATATTTCCCATGTAGGAGAGTGCTTGTGGAATGCATGCCTGTGAAGAACGTGGCTAACTTTTGTTTTTGTTATCTACGAAGAATGATGAGAAAAACATTTAATTTTGGTTTATGTTATTTTGAATTATGAACAAAATCATGTATTTAAACATTATATATGCATTATGGAACATTATGTAGTGTGATAATTTTGTTAATGTGTTTATGAATGGAAGAATATTTATTATGGAGAAATTGTTATTTTTATACAGAATGTTTTATATTATGGAGAAATTTTAATATTTTTGATAATTTTATCGCAAGATGTTTTTTTCTTTTTTGCGACGGCATTACATCGTCGCAAAAAACAGAAAATTTTGATATTTTTATTGATTTGGTTACAAGTTTTACTTTTTGCGACGGCACTAAACTGTCGCAAAAAATAGAAATTTTATTATTTAAATAGAAATTTTATTATTTTTTTAATACTTTTTGCAACGGTAGTACACTGTCGCAAAAAATAGAATTTTTCATATTTTTAATACTTTTTGCGACGGCACCACACCGTCGCAAAAACAGTGTTATTGCCGTTGCAAAAAAAAGACTATTAGTGACGGTATTTTTTGCCATCTCAAATAACATTTTTAGCGACGGTAAAATAGTGCGTCGCAAAAAATCAAGAAATTTCAAACGTTATTAGCGACTGTAAAGTGCCGTCGCAAAAGGCTAAAATGTCGTCGCAAAACATTAGCGACGGCACTGTGCCGTCACAAAAATTCTTTTGCAACGCCCCCAATTGCGACCCCCCTCTTGCCGTCGCAAAAAGTCATTTACCGTCGCAAAAAGTTTTTTGCGACGGCATTAAGAGTATTGACTGAAATTTTAGTAGTGACTTATTGTCTAATAGGTCCTATGGGAAAAATTTGTCATAAAAAAGTCACTAATTGTAAGTTTTAGCGACAATTTATAAAAATCATGACAAAAAAAAGTCACTAATTGTCAATTTTTAGCGACATATATAAAAAATTATCACAAAAAAATTATTTTTAAAATCAATTTTACCAAGATTTATTTTTAATAGGACTTGATAAGAATTAAGTCCAACTATTAGGACCTATTGGTAGTTTATATATTACTTAGGACATGACCCTTAGGCCCCGTTTGTTTTCAGTGATAGAAGGGAGGGGATTGATAGTGAGGGGATTGTTAAATTATTTTTATATAAAATAAATATAAAATAATAAAACAAATAAAATTAAGATTTTTACGTAACAAAAAATACAAAAACATTAAACATTAATGTTAACTAAAAAATGCCCAACAAGTAAAAAAAAAAACAAAATTGCGTTGACCGGTTGACTAGCCGGTTGACCGGCCGGACGTTCGGTAACACCCAATCCGAACGGACTAGTTTGCTAATACCATCTCTCACTCCGGATTGCTAATACCCTTGTCCAAGGCCCATCCTAGTCCGAATGGACTAACAATCCGGAGGTCACAACACAAAACAAACATGAGCTATATATACTATTCATCCATAACAATCCATTTCGGACTGTGATGCGCTTAAACAAACGTGGCCTTAACTCTCAAATCTCTCTTATCTCACCAGACACACTGATACAATCACCAGGACACATCACACACATCACGGCCTTGTTTGGTTTGATTTTGGGGAAGAGATTTTAGAGAAAATTTTTAGAAATTTTGTTTGGTTTGTAATTTTTCTCAAAAATTTTTAAAATCATTTTTTTTCCTACATATCAATCAATCACTTTTTCTCTCTCCTCTCTCTTTTTAAATTATTTTTTCTCTCACGTACATTTACTCAGTTACAACAAAATATCAAATCATTCCAAACTTCCAAACTAAAAAACTATTTTCAAAATATATAACCAAACAAACAACACAATTCTGCTCTCTCTCTCTCTCTCTCTCTCTCTCTCTCTCTCTCTCTCTCTCTCTCTCTCTCTCTCTCTCTCTCTCTCTCTCTCTTTAACACACATCACACCACCCACCTCACTTTATAATTATAAAAAAAATAAATTTTATTCAATTTTATTTTAATAAAATACATATAATTTTTAATATATAAATTCAATTTTTATAAAATTAATATTATATAAAAAAATATTAACGAATCTTTAAAAAGAAACTAATATTTAACATATTTAATAAAATTTAAATTAATAATTCCAAAAATATATAAAAAAACTAACATAATTAAAATGATTTATATGATTTGAAATTAATATAAATAATAATTATTTAGAATTAATTTTAAAAAAAATATATTTTTATTCATTAAAAGAAAATGTAAAGACTAATAAAAATAAAAATATCAACTCAAATTGTACCAAAAAAAAAAAAAGAATACGGCAATATTCAAACCACACGAATATTAACTTCAACCATACAAATAAAAAGGAATAATAAACTATAATAATTAAACCATACAAATAATAATAATTGAACCATACAAATATTATTTTGTATTTTTATTAACTCAAATCATAAAATAAAAATAATACAAGTTAATAAAAACAAAAAAGAATTCACTAAAAATAACCAAAAAATAGGCACATATATTTTAGCATTAAAAATAGTTTCAAAAACAAATTAGGATATGAGAAATTCAATTCATCATATTTAGTTGAATTTTGTCTTCTATTTAAAAAAATAAAAAACAAAAACAAAAACAAAAATAAAAATAAAAATAAAACTAGTTTGTAAAAAAAATATATCAATTTCATATGATACTGTCTTTTTTGGGAGCAAAATATTTTTTTATGTTTAACTTTTTAAATAAAATATAAATTAGTTTGACAAAAAAAATTCTAAAAATATTACAACATGTGCATAGTGCAAGTTCAATCTGTGCGGGGTGCAAGTTTGAGCAAATCCAGCTTGTGTATGGGTGTAAGTCCAACGTGTGTATGGGTGCAAGTTTGATCTATGCCATATTATTATTTTTATTATATGGTTTGAGCTAAATGTATGATTAAATATTATTATTTTTATTCATATGGTTAAACCATAAAATATTTTTTTTTATATTTTTATTAACACAAGTCATAAAATAAAAATTAATACAAATATTAACTGAAATCATACAAATAAAAGAAGTCACTCAAAATTAACCAAAAAAAAATATCATACAAATTAGCATTAAAATAGTTACAAAAAATTAAGATAGAAGAAATTCAAATGACCATGTTTAGTTGAATTCAAATATTTGGTGAATAAATCGAAAAATAAAAGAACTCATCATTTTAATAATGGAGTTGCATACATGCATAAGTTGGATTTTCACCCCGCATAACTTACATCTCCCACTGATTAAGCTTGCACCCATCCATATGTTGGACTTGCACCCCGCACAAATCGGGCTTGCACCCATACACGGGTTGAACTTGCACTCCACACATACAGGCGTAACTTGCACCCTACACAAATTTGATTTGCACCCTACACAGCATGAACTTGCACCTAACACAGATTAAACTTGTACCTCGCATAGATCGAACTTGCACTATGCACAAGTTGTAATTATTTTGTAATATTTATTTTTATCAAAATAATTTATATTTTATTTGAAAAAATAAACATAAAAAATATTTAATAATTTTAAAAATTATTTTCCTCCAAAAAAAAAGAGACAAAATCATAAGAAATTAATATATTTTTTACAAACTAGTTTTTATTTAAAAAATATAGAAGACAAAATTCAACCAAATATGATGAATTGAATTTCTCATATCCTAATTTCTTTAAGCTATTTTAATGCTAAAATATATGCAACTATTTTTTTAAAGTTATTTTTAGTAAATTTTTTTTTGTATGGTTTAATTATTATTGTATAGTTTTTTTTATTTGTACGATTTGTGTTAACATTTTTGTGATTTGAATGTTATTATTCTTTTTTTTTTTTTGCACAGTTTGAGTTAATATTTTTATTTTTTTAGTCTTTACATTTTCTCTTAGGAATTTTTTTTTTATTCAAAATGTAATTCTAAATAATTATTATTTATAGTAATTTCAAATTATACAAATTTTAAGAGTAATAATTACGACTCCCATCCCCACAAGATCTTTACAAGACTCTAGAAATCTGGACTACTCATGATGTGGACTCCATTATATGAGTGGATCCCACACATACATGGAGGGCTAAGATCATTTTGGGAATGTAGGGGTCATCCCTAAAGAGGTCCCAAACATTTTTCTTATTTTAATCATGTAATTTTTTTATATATTTTTTAATTATTAATTTAATTTTTTATTAAATATGTTAAATATTAGTCTCATTTTAAAGATTTTGTTGATATTTTTGGAATAATATTAATTTTATAAAAATTAAATTTATATATTAAAATTATATGCATTTTATT
The DNA here is from genome assembly GCF_055761805.1 of Camellia sinensis. Taxonomy (NCBI): domain Eukaryota; kingdom Viridiplantae; phylum Streptophyta; class Magnoliopsida; order Ericales; family Theaceae; genus Camellia; species Camellia sinensis. The sequence goes on from NC_138962.1 coordinate 110,089,010, forward strand.
AAAATAAAATAGAATAAAATTTGTTTTTAATTATAAAATGAGGTGGGTAATGTGATGTGTGTAGGGCTGCAAACGAGCCGAGCTTTAGTATGTTTGGGCTTATTTATTAAGATTTTAACGAGTTCGAGCTCGAGTTGAATAAAAATTTAACGAACCGAGCTCGAGCTGAGTTGGCTTAGGCTCGACTCGAGCTCGAGCCTACTCACGCGCCTTAACGAGCCAAAAAATTTATAAATTCATACTTGCATGTGAGACTAAAATTACAATTAAAATTTTGATTATATAATTATATATAAAATATATATTAACATACCAAAAAAAGTTCATATTTTACTAAAATAATAATATCTACTACCACTATTATATAAATGTATTATCTATAATTAATTATTATTTACATTTATATTTTTTAAATATATAAATAACATATTTTTCTTATTTTTTATACATATTTTTATATATAAATAATAAATATTAAACGAGTCGAGTTTACGAGCCGAGCTTTAGAATGTTTAGGCTCATTTATTAAAAATTTAACGAGTTTAAGCTTAAACATAAAAAAAAAATTAACGAATCGAATTCGATTGAACTCTTATTAAATCGGGCACGAGTTTATTCACGAACGACTATGTTGATTTGTAACCTTAGATGTGTGTGCTGTGTTGTGGAGAGAGAGAGTGAGGGGGGAACTGTGATGTGTGTGACGTGTACCCTGGTGAGTGTGTCAGTGTGTGTTGTGAGATGAGAGAGATTTGAGAGTTCAACAATGATTCATCCCCCTTTTCCTCCCACCCCCTTTGACCCCCTCTCTCTCTCATTGGTTACATTTTCTTTTTTTTTTTCTTTTTTTTCCTACTCCTCCAATCACCACCCGCCACGTGGCAAAGGGGGTGAGGGGGTGACCCCCAAAAGGGGGTCCCAAGCATTATTCTTTGAGAGTTAAGGGTCATGTCCTTCTAATGTATATTTTGAAAAGAAAAATGCCTCCTACTATTAATTCAACACTATTAATAATTATTAATAGATCATGTAAATTTTATTATTGATGTGATAATTTGATTTTTTTTTTTACTTTCAACGTATTAGAACTAACATTAGTATTATCATTTTAGAGTACTAAATCAATGCTGTTTTGAAAAATATTTTAGAATTTTAAAAAAAATAACTCTGAAATAGTATTAATTTGTCATTTTTTTTATTTTGTTTTGTTTTGTCTTTGTCTTTTTTATATTTTATTTGGTGCATTGCCAGCTCAGTAGAGCTACTTTTATCATATCTGATATATTTTTCACTTGTCAATATTAATTTTCAACAGTCATGATACATTTCTTTAAACAGGGAGTACTAAATCCAACTCTAATGAGTTGAAAATTTAAAAAAATAAAAAATAAAAATAAAGTAGACACAACCATCACACTATAGTGGGCCAACTCATTAGACCTCTTCCTAAAGCTCCATATTTAAAAGCTCCAAAGCGTTTTTGAATTTACAAACATTTCCCACTCAATTGTGATTTACAACTTCTGAAAAGGTGATTCCCATCGGAAGCAATTATGGACCAAGAGGGTGCACATCTCAACTTTTTGAAAAATTATTAATTCATTTAATTCAATTTAATAAAAAAACAATTTCAATTTAATTCATTTAAATATGATATTAAAATTTTAAATTAATATTTTTTAATATATTTTCTCTTAAAAAAAACTTGTTTAATTTATTAATACGTGTCATCAATTTTTATATTAGAGAAATATTATATGTCACCAAGTTTTTTTTGTTTGTATCACCTCTTGTATGAATACTCATAATTAGTTCATTTGTTTAGAGATACTTATTGTACAATTAACAACAACTAATAATATATTACTGTGTAATTCAATGATTCAAATTATTATAAAAAAAAAGCGGTATATAGCAATGTCTTTGTATTATTTATTCATCTTCTCTCTCATTTCTTTTTTTATTTTTTATTCCTATCTACGTCTCTTTTGTGTGTGTAACTTAATATAATTTCATTTTCATATTCTATAAGACATGTGATTATTTTTCAAATCATGTGATCATCATACATAAAATCTAATTAAAAATAAAAAATAATTAAGATTGGTTAACTCAACCTTATATTTAAATATAATATTTGCATTACAGTGATTTATTCTTACCATCAAATAGAAATTTGGTTAAGTTTGATTGTGATTTTTGTTAAGATTTCAATTTAATTGTGCCTCCTCTAAGCTAAAATTCTAGCTCTACCACTGATTGTGATCTATTGTAAGTTATGATATTATTTTAAGTATTATCAAAAAGTTTTTTAGTTATACTTTAAGTGTTGTTTGGTTATACCTCATTTTTTTTTTAGTTATGACTACATAGAATTGAATTATAATATCATAATTTGTATATAGTATAGATCTTTTTGAAAATGTGTACCATAACATTACCCTAGACATGTTAGTTTTTTTTTTTTTATATATATATATATTTTTAAATGGATGTTTAAACTCAAAATTTTAAAAAAAAATGTTTTTTTCCCTAAAAAATTATAAATTAATTTGACATACATGAACATATATTTAAAATTTGTAATAAATATTATTGCCCCCCAAAAAATTAAAATTATATGAAAATGATGAGTATTTTTTATGTTTTTATAAAAATTCTAAAAAACAAATTGTGAAAACTAAACAAAACAAAAACCAAAAATTTTATGATAAATTACAAGTACATCCCCCTTGAGATTTACTTAAAATATAAATTGTCCCTTATGATTTGGAAAATTACAAATACTACTTTGTCGGAATTTTTTATTTAACATAATTAGCTAAAAACATGAAAATTTTAATTTCTCTCTTATAGAATGATAAAATTACTTGAATTATTAATTGAAATAAATTTCTGACATTATTAAAAATTGTTAATTTACTTAATAATTTATTAATAAAATGGATCATTTGTTATAAAATTAAAAATTTCAAGGGACATGATGTAATTTTTAGAATTGCAAGAGGCAAATTGTATTTGGTTACAATTAATACATTAAGACTCTGGAAAATTCTAGTTACACACCACTAATTCTTTCGGCGCACACCATTAATAGATTAAATATATATTGCAATCCTCAAATAAAAAGACCATTAAGGATAACATTGGTTTGTATTCTACCAACTCAAAAAAATTATATATGAAAATACAAAGCATTCTTTGCACACCATCAGCTAGAAACATATAAACACTGTATTTCTTTATCATCTTTCAACACTCATTATCTTCATCATTATAATCTAATTCACTACACTCATGATATCATTTATTATTAATTAACCCACCTTATTCTCTTCTCCATTATACTTATTTCCCAAACTTAAAATATTATTGCATTTGAAGATTTAGGGTTTAAAAATATTAAAATAAATTAGTTTTGAAAATTTGCATACCATGGATGACACTCAGATTGTTGGTTTGAAACAATGCAAAAATGAAAATGTCAGTTTATTACTTACAAAGACTTTTTGAATTTTTGTTTATCTTGTTCGTATAGTCATGGTTTTGAAAATCGGACTAGACCAGTCGGTTCGATCGGTTGAATCGTCGACCGGTCGAGGTTCTGGTCTGAATGTACTCACTAAACTGTTCGAAGCTAAAAACTGGCCTATTTAGAGAGAACTGGGAAAATCGACGGTTGAACTGGCGAACCGGTCAGAGTCGGTTCGATGAAATTGAGAATCGACGGTTGACTGTGTTTGGTACAACTCTAGAACGTTAGTTTCAGAGCTTATTTCGCACATGATGTTTGTTTACAATTTTCAAAAGTTAATTCCACGTTCAATTTTGAAAACTTGGTTGAAGGCGGGAAAATTTGGGCTAACCGGTTGTCCCACCAGTCGTCTGGCCGATTGACCGGAATAGTGCAATTTCTTTTTTTTTCAATTCACACATGTTAATTTTTATATATTCGAAAAAATATTTTTCGAATTTTATAAAAAAATTTATGAGTTTTAATAGAATTTTGAGTTGTGTGTTTGGTTATAAGTTGTAAGTTTTTGTATTAAATATCATATGTCACATCAAAAATTCTCCACTCAATTCAAAACTCTTTCACCAAACAAATTTTCCATACTCAAATCATAATTCCAAAACTCACAAACTCAAAATACAACTCCTACTCTCAAATCATATATAGAAAGCTCTACCAAACGTAACCTTTGCTTTTTCTTTCTTATTTTATATATATATATATATATATATATATAAGAATATAAGAAATTTTAATTGAAAACTCTCTTTCAATGGTCTCCTATTGTGAGGAATCACATTAAAAGCATGAAATCATTGTGAAAGTCTCTACCTATTTACAAGAAAAAAAATTCTTTCAAAAAAACTCAAGGAATCCATGTGGGATTCGATCAAATGTATTTGAGGGAATATTGAAATTTTGATATCCCTCCAAAATTGTTCCTCTTCTTTTAATCAAATTATTTGAATTAAAATCATATGGAGGGAATATTGAATATTTGATTTTCTCATCCAAAATTCAAATTAATAATATTTTAAAATATATTATTATATTTTTCAGTAAAAACAATATTAGGAGAAATATTTAAGATAATTTAATTTTTTTAATTTATAATTTTATTACTTATATTTTTATTTAAATACAATTTTAATATATTTATTGTGTTACGGTTCGATTCTGGTTCAACCTGATGGTTGAACTGGTGACCCGTCCACCCGATCACTTTTCCGATTCGCTCACCGGTCCGATTTTTAAAACATTGCGTATAGTCACTGGGAAGACAATTTTGTTCGTCACGTTTTCGGATAATCAAAATTGAATGTTTACACAATATTTGATCATTTATGTTTAAACAAACCTATTTTGTTCAAATTATTAAGGTTGGCCAAATATTAAATGTTCATACATAAAAAAGTAAACATTTTAGGTTTGTTCAGTTAAAAAAAAAAATAAAATTGTACTCCTCATTCAGATATAAATTTTTTAACATACTAAATTTGTTCCACTCTGTATTCATGAAAAAGACTGAAATTATTTTTTCATTAAATTTTTTGACTTATTAAATTGTTCAGCATATAAAGTATGAATTCATTAATTTTGTTCAATATAAATATTTTGACCATATTCAATTTGTTCAATTTTATTTTTTTGTACAATAATATTATGTTCAAGACAACCAATGTTGAGCCAAACTTGAAATAGAAATTGTTATGAAAATTGAATTGGTAACCAAATCAAAAGCATATAGGAAAAACATATCAAGGTGTGAATTGCAGATCTTCGGATATCTTCAACGCTTCAATGCTGACAATACACCGACGAGACGACAACGACAATAGAGATCTTCAACGATGACAATGCACCGGCTAAATGAAACCCTCCGCCGACAATGGAGGTCTTCAACGCCGATGATGGAGATCTCTAGTGTTTGTGAGATGTGTAGGTATGCTGTACTCAAGCAAGTGGTATGCTGCCTTAGGGTTATAAATAGACAACTAAGGTGTAAACTAATAATTATTATGTGTGTGAACTAAGTAATAGTTTGCACTGAGAAGATTAATGATGTGTAAATAGAATTTTTCTAAGACTCTTTCAACTGTTAACAATAACTTTGCTTTTACATTTATGACCATGTACATGTTAATCCTTGAATTTTAAAAATCCTACAAATGCCTTTTTTTAAAGATGATATACGTATATAAAAGTGATGCACTTTTATAGTTATGAGTTAATAAAAGAAGAGATAAAACGGCATTTGGTAGAAGTTAAGAAGATTTTGGCATAATTAACTCAATTTTGATACCTAAGTAATTTTGAACTATTTTTCCAAATAATTGTTTTCTAAAATTGTAAATACAACATCAACTCATTTATTATAAAAAAACAAAAAGGATAATTCATGAAACATTACTCTCCAATTTTGAATAATAGAAGAGGTCTAATATATATTTTTTCTTATTAGTTAAGGTCTCTTAATAATATTAAGAGAAATTGCAACTCATGACAGAGAAATTTCTCTATGAAGAGCTGAAATTTCTCTATGAAGAGCTGAAATTTCTCATGAAGAGAAATTTTTTTTGTGAAAATATTGAGGGATCCCAATTACTATTCTTTTTGAAAAATTAAAATTTCTTTATGAAAAGATTTTTTTTGTAAAAATGTCAAGGAAGCCCATGTATTATTCTTTTTAAAGAGCTGAAATTTCTTTATGAAGAGAATTTTTTTTTATAAAATTATCAAACGACCTTAATTACTATAAAAATGTTACATATATATCTTTTATTTTATGAAATATTAATATCAGGTGCCGTAAACTAAAATTTTTAAAATAAAAACATGAAACCTGATTTCGTTTGCGGTCAGCCTCAGCTTCCAAATAATTTCTTATTTGTATTTTCTGTGAAAATTCCCTTTTTGTTTGGTCCATCGAGTATGATTGGTTGAGGTGATTGTTGGAGTATGGTTTCGTTGAATAAATTGCGGTCAGCCTCAGCTTCCAAATAATTTCTTATTTGTATTTTCTGTGAAAAGTCCCTTTTTGTTGGGTCCATCGAGTATGGCTGGTTGAGGTGATTGTTGGAGTATTTTTCCTATCCACAAAATTTAAAATTACCATAATAAAATTTTCTTTTATTTATTTTATCAATTGATAAAAACATATTTACAAATATTAAGAAAATTAACTAATTTTTATATTTGATTGATGAAATTTATTATTAATATAAAATTTTTGTATATTTTTCTCATAATTTTTTATATTTTTTATATGAATAACTAAGTTAATTTAAGTTTAATTTTTTTTTTTAGGTTCTAGATATTTGATGAGCTGAGCTCGTTCCTGATTTTTCAAGCTCGACTTAAGTTCGGCTCAAACTTGATTAATTCTTAATAAAAAAGTTTAAATATTAAAAAACTCAGCTCAGTTCGACTTGTTCATAATATCAGTCATAACCAAAAAAATTACAATAGGTCGTAATCAAACACTACTTGAGGCATAATAAAAAATTCCTTTAGTTATAACAAAAAATATTAACCACAATAAGTTATAATAAATAGCAAAATGAGTTATAATTAAGGCACTATTTGGCATCCCCTTATTTTAGTATACTTTTTATTTTTTTTTAATTACATCATCTTTTTATTTTTTGTATATTTTTTTATAAAAAATTAAAAAAAAAATTATAACTAATATTATAATATATCATAACTTATATTATAATGGATCATAACTAAAAATCTTAAAAAATCATAAGGTATACATGTGGGGCTATTTGGGAAGTTTGTTTTTTGATTTTTTTTCACTAAAAGATAAATTGGTTACAAAATTAAAAAAAACAAATTCAAATAAAATATCACATCAAACCCCATAATCGTTTCACTTTTTCTCTCACAAACACCACATCCAACTACAAAAAAAACTCAACTATTTTTTCAAACACAAAAATTTTGTTCTCTAATAATATCCTATAACTAAAATAATTTATAAAAAAATTCACTTCCCAAACATTCACGTACACTTTTTGGATGTGTATTTTATATATATATATATATATTTAAAATATTATATATTATTTTGTAAGTCGTTCGCAGGTCGAAAAGTCAAAGTGGTATATATGGAAAATGATTGGTGACCCTAAAAAAATTGGCCCTAATACCCCTAATTTCCAGTTTTGGAAACTGTTCTCTTTTTTTCTTTCTTTTTTCCTTTTTTTTTTTTTTTTTTTTACCTGAAATGGAAATTTCGGGCAATTCGGGGCACGGCTTTCGGGCCCTCAATCACCGCCCTTACGTCGAAAGTGTGAATATATAGTGGGATGGTTTGACAAATTTATTGGGGATTCCCGACAAAGGGATAGAGAATAATAAGGAAAATGCGTGGGAACATTAATTAGTGCTATTATTAATGATGTAATGGTGGATTTTACCTATTGTTACAATGTTTTTGTGCTTTATTTTTTTCTTTTTTAAAAAAGTGAGTACCAATTCATTAGTGATGCTTTAGAGTATCACTTTTAATGAAATGTAGCATTGCTGGAAGAATAAAGAGGATGATAATTAATGATATATTTTTTTTATTAAATATTAATATTATTAATTATTAATTTTCAGTTTACAAATTTTATTATAAAGAATGTTACTAATTATAAATTTTAATTACAGTTAAAAAAATATCACTAATTTGCAATTTTCAACAATAATTTAAAAAGTTAATCACAGAAAAATGTTACTAATTGTAAGTTTTGCAATAATTTATAAAAATGGTGATAAGAAGCCACTAATTGTCAATTTTTAGTGACATATAAAAAATCATTACAAAAAATTATTTTTAACGGTGATTTTATTAGGACTTATTTCTAATAAGACTTAATGAAAATTAAGTCTAACTATTATGACCTATTAGTAATTTATCATATTTTTTAAATGGCTTATTAATGTGTGCTTTTAGAATACATATTAATTAAATTTAAAATAATTACCTATTTTTTATTATACTTTTCATACAAGGTATACAAGACTTCCAAACTTTTTAACATGGTCAATCTAAAAAAGAGTCATATATGTTAAGGTAAATGTTAACAAAATCATTTTTTAAAAACATTCCTAATCCAAACTAAGGCCTCGTTTGGGAACAGGCTAATTTAGTAACTTTTTGGCTATTTGGCTAAAATATGAGCTAAAAAAAACTAGAATGTTTGGGATGACTTTTTGGCTTTTTACGAAAAGATGTGCAAAAAGTAGAGAGAAAATAGAATTTTTGACTTTTTGGTATGGGTTGTTGGCTTTTTGGCTAATTTAGTAACTTTTTGGCTTTTTGACTAAACCAATCGCTTCCCAAACGAGGCCTAAGGGTTGGTTTGGCAAGTATAAAAAGAATTAAAAAGTTAAAAAGTTATCACTATTTATCAAAAAAATATAAAAAAATTAATATACAAATCATTTTTTTGTTAAATCAATAAACTGGCGTTTGGCCAGATTCAGTGAAAGGAAAGGAAAAAAAATTGTATGTGTACATTCACTAAGTTGAATGGTAAAATTGGACTCGTGGGGGTCCACCATGGGTCTCGTTTTGATAATCCGAACCGTTGAAGATGTAGAACTCGTCTAGTATTATATGTCTGTAAAAAATCACGTCTATCGGATATCGCTAAGTATATGATCAAATCAATTTTGTATAAAAATTGGATGGTGTTATAGTTAACAGTTGACAAAAACCCTAACACGATCAGATAGCTATCGATATCCAATCAACGTGATGTTTTACAAGTAAATAGTACTCGACGAGTTCTACACATTGAACGGTTCTGATTAGAAAAACAGGACCTGTGGTGGGCCCCCACGGGCCGATCAACACCATCCAATCAAAGCTCGAAAAGGAGGCAATCTTTTCCCATGTATTCACCCAGCTGACTGGCTGCCAATCCGTACGGCGTACTACACTTTCTCCTACACACTTCTTTATATAATTTTTTAATATACATTTTTTCATAAAAAGTCAAAAAGTTAACCTAAATATCCATATTTTTTACTCAATTTTTTAGCCTAAAAAGACAAAAAGTACACTTATTTAGGACACCTCAAACAACCCCTAATATAAATGGTGTTGAGGCATAAGATAATTAAGAATAAAATATTTATTTCAACAAAAATATAATAATATTATTTTATATTTATATGCTTAATGAATAATTGATGAAAATGACAAAAAAAAGTGTTATATGAAATAGAAATTTTAAAGGTGCATGATATAATCATGTTAAATTTATAGAATTCGATGTATTTTGTTTTTGTCAAATTTCAAAAAAGTTAATATATTTATTCATTAAAAAATATGAAAAAAAAAGAGATTGTGTAAATTTTTTTTTGCCAGATGCTCTTATTAAATTACAAATTATTCTACTAACTATACACATGAATGTTAGACCGACCATGTAAGACAACACTCAAATGTCTGGTTGGTAGAAAGATTTTTGTCATTTTTTGTATAATTTCATAGCTTTTCTACTTACAATTCAAGAAACTCAAAACAATTTAAAAAACTAAACATATTGTTTTGTTGAATTTTTAAAATTTGTTTCTTCTTCTTCTTCTTTCTTTTTTTTTTTTTTAAATTTTTTTTAAGCTATTTATATATATTGTATGATAAAAAAATGAAATAAATATAAAAAACACCAATCAATTTTATAGATTTTCTAGTTTCATCACATTAGATTTTAATTTTAAAAAAAAAATTATAAAAACTCAACGAGGTGGTTTGGGATGATCTAAATAAGTACACTTTTTGACTTTTTACGAAAAGATGTGCAGAAAAGTAAAGAGGTGATGTGATAGAAAAAAGATAAAAAGATAAAAAATGTGTACTTATTAGTATACCCCAAACAAGGCTTTAAAAGGTAAATATATATTGAAAATGTGTTGAGAAAGCTTTTCTTTTTAAGCAATGTATACCTATCCACAGATCATGTTAACTTATGCCCTTAGGACATATTATGGGTGCACAAAATACACAATAAATTGAAAATCCCAAACAACCTGAACTCTTTATATTAGTTTGATTCAATTTTTAAATATATTGATTGGGGTAAATAAGTATACTTTTTGTCTTTTTAGACTACAAAGTTGATGAAAAAAATATGGATATTTGGGTTAACTTTTTGACTTTTTATGAAAAAATGTGTATTAAAAAATTCTATAAATAAGTGTGTAGGAGAAGATAGGGTAGGAGGCTGTACAGATTGGCAGTGGAGTCAGCTGGTTGAGTAGATGAGAAAATATTGTTTCCTTCTCGGGCTTTGATTGGATGGTGTTGTTTGGCCCATGGGGGCCTACCGCAGGTCCCATTTTTCTAATCGGAACCATTCAATGTATAGAACTTGTCGAGTACTATATGCATGTAAAAAATCACGTTAATTGGATATTGATAGTTATCTGATCGTGTTAGTTTTTTTTGTTAACTGTTAACTATAACACCATCCATTTTTATACAAAACTGATTTGATCATGTAGTTAGCGATATCCGATAGACGTGATTTTTTACAGGCATATAGTACTAGACGAGTTTTACATATTGAACGGTTCAGATTATCAAAACGGGACTCATGGTGGGCCTCCACGGGCCCAACTTTACCATCCAATTTAGTGTATATACACATGGAAATTTTTGTTTCCCCCTTTCATCGACTAGTTCATCACGTCAGTACCTAGATTGGGCCAAAAAGTTGATTTGTATTAATATTTGTATATTAATTTTTTAATATTTTTTTGGTGAATAGTGATAACTTTTTAACTTTTTTGATAACTTTTTGACTTTTTAGCTTTCCTAAGATTGCCAAACCAGTCCTTAGTTATGGGTTTCAAATTATCAACCCAATAAAATTGAGTTGATTCTAATTTAGGAAAATACCAACCAGATAATTGAATCTATATTATGTAAAATTCTATTTTTATTGACATATTTTTACCTAAGTAGTCTATTACTGTTGAAAATTGGGTCGGGTTTAGAACCCATACTCGATTGGGTCGCCCATGGTGGCATGACCCATGACTCATTAAGAGACCCTTATTAGGAGGGCTTCATTATGAATTAACTTGTCTGGAGGATAAGTGCATATAATCCATTATCTCATCTCTTAAAGAGATAGAGTATTGGGTAGTTATAACTCTCCCACATAATATACTTATTATATTTGGAAGAGTAAGAATTTTTTAACCATATGAGTAATCTGCTAGTCACTTTCTCCTAATCTCTCTCTTCATTTTCTCTCTCCTTGGAAACACAAAACTATGACTTTGTACTGTAAATAGTGTGGGCAGTTCTCTAGTAGTCCTACTCTACTGCTGGGAATTATTTGAAAACATCAGTAGAGACACATAATTCATCTACATGATCCATAGATTCGATTTGAGCGTAGAGGGTATGATTGAATTCGTTTATTTCCATTGTGTATTCTATGATAACCCAACCCGTATTATACTTAATTATATATGTGATTATGTGTTTGATATGAATTTGCAAGTTTAAGTACGGGAAATATGTGAATTTGGAAAAATATCTATTGAAAGTAGGATTATCTGTTACAATTGGAACTTTGAACTATAATTGGGAGCTGTAGAGGCGCGATAAACAAAAACCAACTTCATATCTATCATTAGCATGATTTTTAGAGCCTTGAGTGAGATTTTGAAAAATTACAATTCGTAATGATTAATTTGGAATTTTTAAAGCTAAGTCACATATATGTTGGCCTCTTGTGTTCCTTATTGTGATTGAGAGCTCTATAGTGTGAGTTAGAGAGAGAGAGGAAGAAGAGAAAACTAGGGATTTGAAGGAAATCAAGGGGCAAACCACAGATTTGAACTAAGGTATGGAAAATCACTCACAAACTTTGATTCTAACTCATCTTTTGTCAAGAAATCAAGAAGAGATTAGGGGTTTGAGCTAGGGTTTTGAGTTGTATAGTGGTTTGTGCTCAAGGCATGAGATTGAACCCTAATCTCTCCATCTTTGTTGATTTAAGTCCACTTTTGTGATTGACCCATGAAACAATCCTTAGATGATCTATAGAAACAAGTTTTGTTGTAAGATTATTCATGGTTTATGTACTTTGAATTTGTTTATGTAATGAATGAACATGGGAAAAAGATGAGACCATGGAATTGTTGTTGATGCAAGATTGGTATGTTTAATATGGAATTACACTTGTATCATGCTTAGACATCATGTTTTTGAGTTGTTTTTCCATGAATTTGAGCTTGGATATGAGTTGGAAGGTTTGGCATTTTTTGGCCATTTTCAGACTGTTTGAGTTTGCCCAGACCGCACAAGCGGCCACGGGCACCGCACGAGTGGAACATGAAGAGAAAAAGAAGTTTTGATTCTACTCCTTGGGCACTCGAGCGGCCGGTTTTTCCGCTCGAGCAGATTTGGGCCGCACGAGCGGTGAAGACTTTCGTTCGTGCGGAACCCCTGTTTCAGCCAAACTCAAAAAGGCATATCTCCTTCATCCGGACTCCGTTTTAAACAATTCTTGAGCCTAAATTCAAGCCCTCGAAGTCTAGTTTCTAATAGTGGTGGTCTCACACCCAAATTCTAAGTACACAAATAGATATTCTCAAATTAGTGAAGGCTACTTATTTTCTTTTAACCGTTTCATGCCAATTCCTATCCTAATTTAGTTTCCTTTCGCTTCTTGCTATTTCCTTAAATCTTAAATAAGTAAACATGATATGTTCAATGAAAACATATGAAATTATTGTAGGAAACATTTAATTTAAGTCATGAACATTTAGGGCCGTTTAATGTATATCTTTGGAACATGCTTTGTATGCGGTTTACATGTAGAGAAGTTTAGCATTGAACACTTGAGAGAAATTAAAGAAAAGTGTACAAATTGAAAAAAATGATTTATCGGATGTGTATGTGACATGTTTTGTGTAGGTTGAGTGTCGGAGGCAATGCCGCAAGACCAAATGCACTGTGAGTAGTAATATAGTACACTTATACTCTTTGTTGCGTATCTTGAACCATGAATGGTGATTGGTGCCAACATTATGAATTGATTGGAAATGATGAAACTTCATTGATATTATATGACATGTGCTAAATGATTGGACCCAAGGCACCTTGTTAAATAATTGGACCCGAGGTTGCACGATAAATGATTTGGCCTGAGACCGCTTGTTAAATAATTGGGCCCGAGGTCGCTTGATAAATGATTGGGCCTGAGGCCGCTTGTTATATGATTGGGCCCGAGGCCGCTTGTTATGATTAGGCTTGAGGCCACTTGACATATGATTGGGCTTGAGGCCGCTTGTTATATGCTTGGGCCTAAGGCCGCTTGGTTTATATGGTTATGGATATTGAGAGAACCTTATGATCATCTACTTACACTGTTTTACTACATTATTACTCATTGAGCTTCGCTCACCCAATTTTATATATGCATATGTAGGTGATTGGCAGCATGGAGTACACCCCTAGAGTCAGTTTCAGGAGCCTTTTGTGACCCAATCGAGTCATGCCTCCGAGATGGAGTTTTGTCTTGGCTCACATCACACTTTGACCCTATTATGTTTTTGTTTTCATGGTCTTGGGTTGTAAACATTATGTATGATTTTTCTCTGGCCCTTATATTTTTGATGGGCATGTATATGTATTATTATGTTACGTGGTTAACTCTATGATTTTGCTCATGATTAGCACAGCTCAATGGACTTCGCCTTATTACATGCTTCCGTTTATGGCCCCATTAGCATAAATATTTTGCATGATCATTTGAGACCTTCGGTAATCTACAGATTACTGGTCGATTATGACCCAAACTTTTAGGGGCGGGTTCGGGTCATGACAGAGTGGTATCAGGGCACAAGTTAATATCTCACATAGGAGTCCATATGAGCAATAAGAAGTCTAGAAAAGGTTTAAGCTGTATCCATAATGCATTCATATTGGGTATGACATGGAAATGTACATTTGTATATGTGACTTATGGGCATATTATCTGTGAAAGTTATAATGCATGTTCCTCAGATCATGGCGAGAACAAGGGCGGAAGATGGGGAGGATTCAACCTCCACACGACTTGATAGGATGGAGGCAATGATTATGGAAATGGCAGAGGCTTTTAGACAACAACAACAACAATAGCAATAATAACCACCATCGCCACCAATACCAGTACCGCCACCTGTAGTGCAAGACCATCAAGCTGACGACCGAACCATTACTCTCACAAAGGAATTTAAGAAGATGAAACAGCCATTGTTCAAAGGAGGAATTGATCCAGTAAAGGCGGAGGTGTGGGTGCTTGGTATTGAGAAATTATTTGAAGTATTTCCATGCACGGAGGCACAGAAAGTCTTGCTAGCTGCCTTTACACTAGAGGATGAGGCGCGCCGTTGGTGGATGCTTATTCAAGAAGGACATCAAGGGATGAATTGGGCCCAGTTTTTGGAAATCTTCTATGAGAAGTACTTCCCACAGAGTATCCGAGACGAAGAAGGTGGTGGAGTTTGAAAACTTAAAGTAAGGGAACAAGACAGTGGCGGAGTATGAGGCACAATTTACCGAATTAGCTCGTTTTGCATTGTACATGGTCGATATGGACTACAAAAAAGCGGAAAAATTTGAGGGAGCTGTCTGAGACTCCATTCTCGAGAAGATTAATGCATTGCAAGTACAGAAATATGTGGATGTATTGGATAAGGCCATTATAGTGGAAGGTAATCGAGCCAACCGTAACTGGTACTCGGATTGGAAAGGCAAAAGGCAGGGTTCCAGTATGCACAAAGGGTTGGCATCCTTGCAAAATAAGAAGCAAAATTTGGGAACTTCCAACACTACGGGGTCTAACTGTGATTCACTACCAACTTGCTCGGAGTGTGGGAAGAAGTATCGAGGGCTTTGTCATCGAGCATCAGGAGCTTGCTTCAAGTGTGGGAAGAGGAGACACATGATGAGAGATTGTCCTATGTTTGGGTAGCAAAAGGGAATACGCCAACTGCTAGTTTAGCCGGTTCCACTCATGCAACAAAGACCCCAACAAGGCCTACTACTTCTCGAGATAATGTTAGGCAAGGAAGAGTCTTTGCTCTTGTTCCGGGTGATGTCCAAAATTCAGATGGCCAACCTGCTCATGTGCTACTTGATTCAGGTTCCACTTATTCCTTTGTTTCGAAAACCTTTGCTCCTAATTTGAATAGATCTATGGACCCTTGAATTATGTGTTGTATGTATCTCTCCCATCTGGGGATTATATGTTTTGTGCTTTTATGTATCCGGCATGTGAGCTTTTACTTGGAGATATTTCATTATGTGCTAATTTGATGCCTCTTGACATGGTACACTTTGATGCAATTTTGGGAATGGATTGGTTAGCTAAGTATCATGCAACCATCGACTGTGTGTCCAAACAAGTTGTTTTCCGCGCACCGGGTCTAGAAGAGTTTATTTTTGTGGGACATGGAGTGGTCCCTTCACCCTATTTGATATCGCCTATGAAAGCTTGTAAACTACTCCAGAAAGGTTGTAGGGGTTATTTGTCTAGTATTTTGCATGCAGAGACAACTGAGGTGGGCGTTGAAAATATTCAGATTGTTAGTGAGTTTCCGGATGTATTTCCAGAAGAATTGCCAGGGGATGTGGTTTGGAAATACTCTTCAGATCCTGGGAGACGCTAGTGATCCTCATCTAGTCACTTGAAAAGATACAAACACTCGGCCGGGGATGCCGAAATTAGCACTCTGATGGACAAGTCAGTTTAGACACTCAGGATAGCTTGTTTACTAAGTTAAATGAAGTGATTCTTACATACCTTTCCTAATCCATTGTTCTTGCATTTATACCTGTTCCTTTTGATCCTCGGGGCCAGGGCCTACTTTTTAATCATTGTCCTTTCTCTTATTTGGCTCTAAGGATCTACATTTATTCGGCATATGTATTGTATTCGGCTTCCCATTCTTATACAACACAGCCGATTAAAATCAGTCTTCTAAGGTACGCACCTTCTGATCTTGCCATTTATTCGGCTCCCACAATTGCCCCCCGAACTCCCCATTGACGGTAGTTAATCGGCGTGTTTGGTCTTGAATTGGAAAAGTCGAAATAGGTCAGGCGGCTTCGCGTGCCCCAACACAGATGTCAGGACGCGCACACCTTTTTGGTCATCATTAGACTTTCCCGCCTCATTCATGCGTCTCGCATTTATTGTGATTTGAAATTTCAGTCCTTTCGAGTGCACATTTCGTCGAGTATTCAAGACTCTTGGACCGCCAGCGGGCAACCCTTCTCTGACTCACGTTTTCTGCAACTCTTCTCCGTCTATCCTTGCCCCGTCTACTCGTAAGTCTTCTTCTCTCTTCTTTGCAACCCTATTTTCTGTTTGTCATTTTGATTTCGGCAGAACCTTGAATCCTCGCGAAAATGGCTAAACACTTGAAAGACCTCCTTTCTGAGGGTCGTATTTCCGGATTCCGGCGACACTTTTCCACTCCCGACGATGTCCACTTATCTCTTGTAACGGACAGTACTCTTGATATGGAGAGGGAGGATCTAAATACGATCGTCTTCCCTCTCTTATCCATAGCGGAGGGCGGAGTCCGGAGTCCGTTTTCCCCTACATCCATTGCTTAGGGCCGTCCTTCGCTATTGGAGTCTGATTCCTTCTCAACCCAACGTAAATTTCTTTCGAATCATCATGGGGGTGATAGAGTTGAACCGACGCCTTAGGATCAACCTTGGCATTCCGGCGATTCGGCACTGCTACGCTTTGGCCAAGTCTTCCGGTCGGCTGGGGCGATACTTTCTCAAGGCCAAGGACACTGACCATCACTTGATAACAATGCTTGCCAGTTCTTGTAAGAGAGTTGAGGACGTAATGGTCAATGCCCGAGGTAATTGGGAGTTCGGTGAAGGCGAAGACCGCCTAGACCCTATTCCTAGACGGAAGGGTGATCCAGGTTTCCATGTAACGCCTCGTGTTTGTTGATCTGCCTTTTATTCGGCTTTTTTTCCTTTAATCACCCCTTGTTCTTTGCAGGCAACAGATTGAAGAAGATTCTTCCCTCAACCGACGACGTAGTCCTTGAGGAAATTAAGTCTGCACTCAGATACTTCGGCCATCCAAACGTACAAAAGCAAGGGAGAGCTGCTCACATACTCCTCCGATACGAACCTACTTATACTACATTCTCGGCCGCGGACGACATTCCAATTTCATCCGGCAATCAATACCTTTCGGCTCTTCTCTTTCCTAGTTTCAAGAGCCTTAGGCAAATTGGCCTCGAAGATTCGGATTCGGGGGAAGACACGGAGCCGGTGGTAGAGGTTGTTGCCGAACCAACCAGAGAGGTCACTGAGGAGGCCGGAGAGGTCGACGAGGCGATACGCTCGGCGTTTGAGGCTGTCGGACTTAACCAGCCTTTACCGTCCACTTCGGGTCGGGCAGAGTTCTCTTCCGGAGATATTTTTGTAAATTTGGGAGACCTACCCGACGATTTTTCTGATGGTATGGCTAGGGAAAGCCTTACGCAGATGGCGTGAAAGAAAAATGCCGAGTGAATGGCTGCTCGAAAGAAGGCCGAGGCCGCCCATTCTGAGCCCACCGTGATTAAAACCTTCATACCCGTTATTGAAGAGATGGCTCAGGTTGCTGCGGCCGAAGTGGGGAAATAGGTTGAACAGGTGATTGAGGAACGTCTGGTTCCGGAGGAGTGGGGCAAAAAGCGTAGTAACGAGGGAGAGGCTGGGTCGGAGATTAGCCTTGCTTCCAAACGGCCTCGTTTAGAAGAGTTGGACGTGGGTGCCCCTTTTATTGTTCGGCCAAAGATCAAAGATACGTCGATTTCTTCTGACGCTTCAGCCATTGAGGATCCAGTCGTGGCGTTAAGCCTAGCGGCTTCAATTTCCTTACCGGCTGACACCGCAGCCTTTCACGTCGTGTCGGATGTATGGTCGTAGCCCTATCTGCGCAGTCGACGCTCCTGGTAAGTGACCATCTCAAATTCTCTTTAATTTGTTTTCGTTAAGGTATCTGACGATCCCAACTTGTTTTGCAGACGGTTGGCAGGATCGCGGATCTGGGCCGCCGCCTGCATGATGCCCTTGGCAGGATTGATCGTTTACAAATGGAGGCAGACGGTCAAAAGAGTAGGGCCGAGTTTGAAGTGATGAGAGCCGCAATTGAGAGTGCACGAGCTCAAGCAGAGGCAGAGAGGGCTCGCTCAGCTGAACAACTCCGTTCTGACGCTGAGAGTAGGGCAAATGCGAGCGAAGAATCGCTCAAGTTAGCCAAGGAGGCGCTTGCCGAGGTGAAGGTTGAGTTAGAGGAGCTCAAGGCAGCCAAGGAAAAAGTCGATTCTGAGGCTTCTGCGGCATTTGAGGCAAGAAAAAGCGCCGCCTACACGGAATATGTAGATGAAGTCCTCAAATTCGAGAATCGGGGGTTCAAACATGGGTGGCTCAAAGCCCTTGCTGCCGCTGGAGTTACATTGGCCTTGCCAATTCCCTACGAGCAAGTGGACGTTGAGCCACTCGAATCTGACCCCGAGCTGGGACACATTTCAATTTTATTAAGTATTTTTAATTCCGATGTAAGTTTTTGTTCGGTAGACTTAGACTTTTGTTGTTTCAGGGTAGTTTTCATGTATAAATTGGTTACTATTTGCACTCAATTTATTAATGAAAATTTCCTTGTTATTTCACCACCACTAGTACACAGTTTGTGAAGTTATGTTAATGAAGAATGTTTTGCCTTTAACTACTTTGGATAAATTCATTGCTGTGTTTGAGCTTTCAGAGATTGAATATCTTATGACAATATTGATTTATCACTCATATGCCGAGTATTGTGGGCATTCAAGCCGAATATATTGATGAATCTTAAGTATTTTGAATAATCAATTCATGAGCCATCTAGAGCATTTAAGCCGAATAGATTGATGAATTTGCCCTTGCCCCAGGGGGTGCATGATCATTCGGGAGCCGGATGAGACGGCCTTAGGAATTTTGAAGTCAATTCATAAGCCGTCTAGGGCATTTAAGCCAAATAGATTGATGAATCTGCCCTTGCCCCAGGCGGTGCATGATCATTCGGGAGCCGGATGAGACGACCTTGGGAATTTTGAAGTTGATTCATGAGCCGTCTGGGGCATTTAAGCCAAATAGATTGATGAATCTGCCCTTGCCCCAGGCGGTGCATGATCATTCGGGAGCCGGATGAGACGACCTTGGGAATTTTGAAGTTGATTCATGAGCCGTCTGGGGCATTTAAGCCGAATAGATTGATGAATCTTCCCTTCCCCCAGGCGGTGCATGATCATTCGGGAGCCAGATGAGACGGCCTTGGGAATTTTGAGGTCGATTCATGAGCTGTCTGGGGCACTTGAGCTGAATAGACTGATGAATCGGCCCTTGCCCCCGGGGAAGCATGATCATTCGGGAGCCGGATGAGATGGCCTTGGGAATTTTGAAGTCGATTCATGAGCCGTCTGGGGCATTTAAGCTGAATAGATTGATGAATCTGCCCTTGCCCCAGGCGGTGCATGATCATTCGGGAGCTGGATGAGACGACCTTGGGAATTTTGAGGTCGATTCATGAGCCGTTTGGGGCACTTGAGCCGAATAGACTGATGAATCTGCCCTTGCCCCAGGGGGAGCATGATCATTCGGGTGTCGGACGATTGAGGTTTTTTGCAATTAATGAGATTGCCTCGAGGGCACTGCCTCTGTAAAGGATAAATAAACAAAGGTACAACCTTTATGAGCTTAGTAAACAGCTGACTCCAGCTCTTGGAGGAAGATTTATCGTGTGAATGTCGAATAGACTTTTCTTTAATAGCAGAGGGGAAGCGAGGACGCTAGCTGAGCTGGGCGGAGACATGAATCGAGGTGGTGAACCTTCGCGCACAGGAAGTAGGAGTTCGAGGGATCGAGAGAGGCATCAGTCTTCTCGATGTCGAAGCCAGTCACCCAGGCGGGACAAGCAGTCGCAGGGCAGATCTCCACAACTCCGAGTTGAGAGGGGACCTGACGTGAATCCGTGCCCACTAAGTTTTGCGGTATTTGTGGGGAAACAGACCCATGACAGAGGCGGACTCGATCGTTCGGGACCCAAATGTAGCGGTCGAGTTTGCTCGACAAATTTTTCCTCTTGAGGTGCAGCAGTCAATGGTAGGTCACTAGGACTATGACATGTTTTGCGAAGGCATTCACGGGGCGGTGAAGGGGCTTTACACTGCCTATGAAATTGGCATGCGGTTGCGCGCTGCCCGTCGAGAATTGGAGAAGAAAGAGGAACGTATTCGAAGTTTGGAGGCTCATGAGGAGGCGGCTGAGCGTGAGTTAAGGAAGACTAGGGCGGCTCAGGCACAACCCGCCGGGCAGGGAAACCCAATTGTGGAGGAAAGGGTTACCAGTTGGCTCATTAGTACCGCGCTCGCCGATTGTGAGATGGCGAGTATGTTTGCAATGGAGTCTGCGAAGGGGAGGGCCTATGAAAAGGTTTTCATGAAGGCCAAAAAGTTGGAATCGAAAAGACCAAGGAGAAGCTTGCCGAAGAGGTTTGCCGATGTGAGAATCGTGGATTTAGGCACGGTTGGATCAAGGCATCTCAAGCCGTGGAAGCTCTTCGAGCGTCGGGCATTGATTCGGCATCGCCACTCAACCACAGTAAACATTTTCTGTTTTCTGCTTTTGAAGTCGAGAAAAGTGAGGATGAGGGTGACGCCGTATAAGAATACACATTGTAAGGTTGAATCGTAATAAAAACTATGTAATTTTTTGTTGGATTGAATAAAAACGTTCTATTATAAATATTTCGTCGTAGTTCGTATTTGGCATATACATGTTTCGTTTTATTACATGGATGTTTGAATGAATGTATAAACATTGATCGTATAGTGATAAGCTGGCTTATAGGCGGGGTCAGCCCAATCATGATGGCCGTTTATTCTTGAATGTGGCCACTGTAATTTCAAGAGGCCAAAAGCCAGTACGTGGAGTGGCTGTGGCAAATTCTAGTCGGCGCGGGGTCTAAATGCTTGGCCGGTTGGATTGATAACGCTGCCCCTGTCCCAGCCAGTGCATGTGTTCCAGAAAGCCGTTTGGGTACCTAGGCCGTGGTGAATGCCAACCGACATTCGTCTCTTGGGGTTTTGGGGTTAATTAAATTGCCTCGGGGTCACAGCCAGCATTTAAAAATAAATGGAGTGGACTCTTCGTGCCAGTGACCTCATTAATATAACGCCATTTGTTGCGTGGGGTTATATAATATTGTGGATGTAAAACAGAGTTTCTTTAATCAGCCAAGCTCGAACTTTGGCCGAGCTTGATGCCGCAATGGATCGCAGCGGAGAATTCTCCGGTGTGGGAAGTAGGTCATTAAAAAAGAAACGGGAGGCGCGTCAGCCTCCAACTCGTCGAAGCAGATCGCCCCGAAAGGAGACACAACGACCGTTGCCCTTAACCTTCCTTGTCTTGGATCTTGGCCTTGACATTGTCGATGGTGTCAGAGGGAAGTCCAGAGATATGCTGATTTGGGCACGGTTGGATCAAAGCATTTTGAGCTGCGGAGGCCTTTCAAACGACGTGCATTGATTCGGGGCCTCCGCTGTATCAACGTGATTAATTTCCCTTTTCGCCTTAGAAGTTAAAGATAGATATTGTAATGGTCAAACGCAGATTGGGTCTATGTAACAACTATTTGATCAAATAAAAAGTTTTATTTCAAACATTTGCGTCTTACTCTGATATATATATATATATATATTTTTAGCTAAGCACCTTATTTCGAATGTTGGCATGTGTTGTTTCGTTTTGTTCGTGCCGAAGGGTGCTCCGAATTCGGAGGTACGATCTACCATAGGGTGTTACGCATCAGAGGCGCTGCGAATTCGGAGTCTTAATCGGCCCAAAGACATCATGCGTCGATGGGGCACCGTAACCGGCGTTTCGATGCGAAGACTTTAATCGGCCCCAAGGTGTAATACACCAAAAAGGGGGGGGGGCTCCGAATCCGGAGACTTAGTTTGGCCAATCGTGATATCCACGCAGGGCGCTCCGAATCCGGAGTCTTAGTCGGCTCTAAGGTGTCATGCACCAAAGGGGGCTCTAAATCCGGAGACTTAGTTTGGCCAATCGTGATATCTACGAAGGGCGCTCCGAATCCGGAGTCTTAATCGGCCCTAAGGTGTCATGCACCAAAGGGGGCTCCGAATCCGGAGACTTTAATCGGCCCTAAGGTGTCATACACCAAAGGGGGCTCCGAATCCGGAGACTTTAATCGGCCCTAAGGTGTCATACACCAAAGGGGGCTCCGAATCCGGAGACCTAATTTGCCCAATCGTGATATCCACGAAGGGCGCTTCGAATCCGGAGTCTTAGTCGGCTCTAAGGTGTCATGCACCAAAGGGGGCTCCGAATCCGGAGACTTAGTTTGGCCAATCGTGATATCCAAGAAGGGCGCTCCGAATCCGGAGTCTTAATCGGCTCTAAGGTCTCATGCACCAAAGGAGGCATCGAATCCGGAGACTTTAATCGGCCCTAAGGTGTCATACACCAAAAGGGGCTCCGAATCCGGAGACTTAGTTTGCCCAATCGTGATATCCACGAAGGGCGCTCCGAATTCGGAGTCTTAGTCGGCCTTAAGGTGTCATGCACCAAAGGGAGCTCCGAATTCGGAGACTTAGTTTGGCCAATTGTGATATCCACGAAGGGCGCTCCGAATCCGGAGTCTTAATCGGCCCTAAGGTGTCATGCACCAAAGGAGGCTCTGAATTCGGAGACTTTAATCGGCCCTAAGGTGTCATACACCAAAGGAGGCTCCGAATCCGGAGACTTAGTTTGCCCAATCGTGATATCCACGAAGGGCGCTCCGAATCCGGAGTCTTAGTTAGCCCTAAGGTGTCATGCACCAAAGGGGGCTCCAAATCCGGAGTCTTAGTCGGCCCTATGGTGTCATGCACCAAAGGGGGCTCCGAATCCGGAGACTTTAATCGGCCCTGATGTGTCATACACCAAAGGGGGCTCCGAATTCGGAGTCAAAGTTCAAAGCGCGTCTTGCAGCGATGGTTTCCTTTCCGAGCATATTTGCTGGAGTGAGGTCATCTCCCTGTGCGGTCTCGTCAGTGGCTATCGGAGGATCTTCAGTCACGCCTGCCATGGATGTATTTGAGTATCCCCACAGACAGCGCCAATTGTGGAGATGAGGTTTGGAGATACTCTTCAGATCCTGGGAGACACTAGTGATCCTCAGCTAGTCACCTGAAAATATACAAACACTCCGGTCGGGGGTGCCGGAATTAGCACTCCGACGGACAAGTCAGTTCAGACACTCAGGATAGCTGTTTACTAAGTTAAATGAAGTAATTCTTACATACCTTTCCCAATCCATTGTTCCTGTATTTATACCTTTCCTTTTGATCCTTAGGGCCAGGGCCTACTTTTTAATCATTGTCCTTTCTCTTATTCGACTCTAAGGATCTACACTTATTCGGCATATGTATTGTATTCGGCTTCCCATTCTTGTAGGACACAGCCGATTAAAATCAGTCTTCTAAGGTACGCACCTTCTGATCTTGCCATTTATTCGGCTCCCCACAGACTGTCTGAGTTTGCCCAGACCGCACGAGCGGCCACAGGCACCGCACTAGTGGAACATGAAGATAAAAAGAAGTTTTGATTATGCTCCTTGGGCGCATGAGCAGCTGGTTTTTCCGCTCGAATGGATTTGTGCCACCTGAGCGGTGAAGACTTCCCCTCGTGCGGAACCCCTGTTTCAGCTCAACTTCAAAAAGGCATATCTTCTTCATCCGGACTCCGTTTTAAGCGATTCTTGAGCCTCAATTCAAGCCCTCGAAGTCTAGTTTCTAATGGTGTTGGTCTCACACCCAAATTCTAAGTACACAAATAGATATGCTCAAATTAGTAAAGGATACTTATTTTCTTTTAACCGTTTCATGCCAATTCCTATCCTAACTTAGTTTCCTTTTGAATCTTAAATAAGTAAACATGATATGTTCAATGAAAAACATATGAAATTATTGTAGGAAATGTTAATTTAAGTCATGAACATTTAGGACCGTTTAAGTTACATCTTTGGAACATGCTTTGTACGCGGTTCACATGTAGAGAAGTTTAGCATTGAACACTTGAGGGAAATTAAAGAAACGTGTACGAATTGAAAAAAATGATTTATTGGATGTGTATATGACATGTTTTGTGTAGGTCAAGTGCCGGAGGCAACGTCGCAAGACCAACCGCACTGTGAGTAGTATTATAGTACACTTATATTCTTTGTTGCGTATCTTGAACCATGAATGGTGATTGGTGCCAACATTAAGAATTGATTGGAAATGATGAAACTTCATTGATATTATATGACATGTGCTAAATGATTGGGCCCAAGGCCGCTTGTTAAACAATTGGGTCTGAGGCCGCCTGTTAAATAATTGGGCCGAGGTCGCTTGATGAATGATTGGGCCTTAGGCCGGTTGTTATATGATTGGGCCTTAGGCCGGTTGTTATATGATTGGGCCCGACGCCGCTTGACATATGATTGGGCTCGAGGCCGCTTGTTATATGCTTGGGCCTAAGGCCGCTTGGTTTATATGATTGTGGATATTGAGAGAACCTTATGATCATCTACTTACACTGTTTTTCTGCATTATTACTCATTGAACTTCGCTCACCCAATTTTATGTATGCACATGTAGGTGATCGGCAGCATGAGCGCACCCCTAGAGTTAGTTTCAGGAGCCTTTTGTGACCCAATCGAGTCATGCCTCCGAGATGGAGTTTTGTCTTGGCTCACACCTAGGGCTGCAAACGAATCGAGCTATTCATGAACAAGCTCGGCTCGGCTTGTTTAGTAAACGAGCCGAGCTCGAGCTCGAATATTAGGCTCGTTTAGTAAACGAGCCGAGCTTGAGCTCGCATAAGCTCGGCTCGTTAAGCTCGGCTCATTTATCTTTATTTAAATTATATAATAAATATATTATTTATATATTAAATAATATATAAATATATATAAAAATAATAATATAAATACATTTTTTATATATTAAATAATATAAATAATATTAAATAAAATTATCGAGCCGAGCCGAGCTCGAGTTTCATTAATGTTAACGAGCTTGAAACCAGTTCTTTATCGAGCCGAGCTCGAGCTCAATAAACGAGCTCGATAAGTAAACAAGCCGAGCTCGAGCTCAGCAAAACTCGGCTCGGCTCGGTTCGTTTGCAGCCCTACTCACACCACACTTTGACCCTATTATGTTTTTGCTTTCATGGTCTTGGGTTGTAAATATTATGTACCATTTTTCTCTAGCTCTTATATTTTTGATGGGCATGTATATGTATTATTATGTTACTTGGTTAACTCTGTGATTTTGCTCATGATTGGCACAGCTCAATGGACTTCTCCTTATTAAATGCTTCCATTTATGGCCCCATTAGCATAAATATTCTGTATGATCATTTGAGGCCTTCGGTAATCTACGGATTACTAGTCGGTTATGACCCAAACTTTTAGGGAGCAGGTTCGGGTCATGACATACAGGAAATACGAATTTTAGTAGCGTTTGTAAAACGCCGCTAAATCTCTGAAAAACGCCGCTAAAACCTTTGGTGACGTTTTTATTATATGCCACAGATACGGCTGTCGCTATATGTTTGCGACGTTTAAAAAACACCATTGTAGACCTTATTGTGAAGTTTTAGAAACGTCATACTACAATCGCTAGCGGCAATTTCTTCTAGAAAGATGACGCCATACAAACCTTTAGAGCAGTGTTTTTTCCAAAAACACCACTAAAAGTACTTTTTTTAATTATTTTTTTATTTAATGAAATTTTCACTATTTAGAAATATTATTTTAAATCCACGAGTTAGAATTATCAAAAATATATTCAAACCTTGTTTCAAAAAACATATATATTCAACCAAACATATCAAAACTGAAATTACAAAAAATCACAACCAAATTCATACACTCCATCATCATCTCAAAATTTAAAATACTAAGAAAAGAGTAAATGTAACCTAAAAAAAAGTACAAATTTGCTTGATACACAACACTTCGAAACATCAATTTCGAACTTCTTCAACTTTGGAGGAAAGTTTCCCAGTTTTTCCTGAGTTCATATAAATTGCATTCGTGTAAAAAAAAAAAAACATAAACACAAAGAAGACGACATTTCACACAACTGATAACGTGCAATCAAATGATATAACTAACAAATAGAGTTATAAATAATAAAATAGTAATATAATGAAGAAAAAAAAAAGAGATTTGGTTTTATTGATCAATCTCATTATGAGCACTAATATAATCATATGAATTTAAATTAAATTACCCCACTCACTTCCATGAACCCCACTTACCATCAACCCTGAAACAAAGATAGGACATCATAATTAAATATTTCTTGCTAGCCTACGATAAATAAGAGGAATTTTAACAACATTAATTTTAGAAAATATTAGAGATGAGTCACAATCAAATCATCTTGTCCAGACAAACTGGAACATATGATTTAAACCATAAGTTACCTGCAGATGTTTTTTTTGTAGAAATTCCCCAAAAATACAAAACGAAATATAAGAATTCATTACATTTAATTATAGAAATATTAGAAAACTAATCACATGATCTAACTAAATGTCCAAACTAGAGCATTAAAATGGGTTAAAATTTTGAAAACACAAAATTTTAAAAGAAATTACACAAATAGATTAAAAACTATTCTTTATTTATGAGTCATGAGTTCTATACATTTTTCTACACGTTTTACCCTATGTAGCTAAACCCTATGTAAATTTCTGAACTTGATTATATATATAGATGCCAACATACATATTTCAACTAATCAAGTTCATAAATTAAGACTAGATCAAATGGAAAGTGTAGCCATGGACATCTCGGGATCTAAAGTGAACTTAGCAAGAGTAGATCAAAAAAGCCATTCAGAGCGATCCAAAGCCATAACCTGATATAGAACAAAACCCTACATGGAAGAAGATCAAAGGAGATCGAAAAATCTCGAAGAAAAATTACAAATCAAGTGTGCAAAATAAGATTACCAAAATCAAAATCAAAATCAAATGAGAAGTACTCGAGATTAAATGAGACATCAAAGAGCTAAAATCTAATCTTCATTTGACCAAACTGAATGTGAACAGATACAAGACTATCTCTTAGTTGTTTAGGTAGGGCTTTAGATCAACAATAATTCATAGCCAATTAAAAAATTATGCATTGTTAAACCATAACAAACAAAAATGTAAACTTTTTGCAGCATGGTGATCAAATAGCGACATAAAGTAAAATACTACTGCTTCATTAAAATGTGTCAAGTGAAATTTGTAAACAGGATAATAAACTATTGTTTACAAATTTTAAATGAATGGCCATCCTATAACTGCTTTGCATTTATATATGTGTGTGTGTTTTCCAAATTTTTTCCCCCAAGAATTCTTTGGCAGTTGCCCAGATCCAGAATAGACCATTGATGAGTTTTCAGCCATGAATAGAAAGCTTGAACAACTCAAAACATATGTAAGCTATTAAAGCAAATTAAATTTCATAGGGTATTAATCTTGATAAACTAAAAATGGATAATAATGAGTAAACTGACCAGGAAGATCAGATCCATAAAGTGTTCATTTACCTGTTAATGAGCACATCAGCAGAGAGGATCATAGCACTACGCTTCAAGCCCTTGAACTAGTGTTCTGTGACACCGAGGCTGTTGGATGCAACTCTCGATTGGCAGCAACATCTCTTGATCACCACTTCATTTCTTTCCATTCATTGGTGATCAAGAACTCCATCCTAATGCATGGACCATAAAGAGCAAGAGAATGAAAATTAGAAGAAAGACACAAAATACAAAAAGCAAAAGCAAAAGCAAAAGCAAAAACAAAAGCAAAAGCAAAAAATGCTAGATATCAACCAAATCGAGTGAAGATGAAACTAAATTTACAAACATCAACATAAATACATTCCAGATCATTAGTTTTTAGCCATGAAACTACACAGATCTCTTGTGAATTCAACAAATCCCTTACCTTGAGCCATGTCGCACCTAAACATGAAGAAAAACGAGCCCTAGATTGATTTAGATTATAGGGATTCGAACAATAACTAAGATAAATGCTCAAATCAAATATAGAACCAGCTTTCAAGATCAAAATGATGAAGAATCGATCCAGATCGAAGCACCAAGTGTCGATCCCTCTCTCTTTTTCTCTCTCTAAAGTCGTTTCTCTCTCTATCTCTGAATGACTTGGATCTCCCACGACTCTTAAAAGCAAAAAATAAATCTAAAAGAAAAATAAATACTTTTATCTAAAATAAACTACATTGTTTTAATTATAACCCAACGTTTCAAAAACATTGCCCTACCATTTTCCGATGACCGGCGTGTAATAAATGAAATCGTGTCATAGACTTACCACACATTTTACAGCGTTTTAAAAAATGCTACAAAATAAATGTTGCTGTATCCCTTTTTTTTTTTCTTGTAGTGATTATTTCTTATTTTTCCTACATTGGTATTAGAGCCATTGTTGGGTGTTTTCGTGTTATTTGTGCATAAATATATGTATAGATATGATTTGTGCATAAATTGATATTTTTCAAATCATCTTTGATCGTCTTGAATTTCATATATGCTATAGTCCATATTATTTAGATCATATATACAAAGTTTTGCAAAAATCGAAAGGTCAGATTTTGAGAAAAATGGAGATTCATATTTAATTTTCATAGTTTTGACTGCATGCTAGTTTTACATACCTTGTTTTTATGTTGTGAAAATTATATATTTGAAATTCTCGTTTTGAGACTTTTGAAACGGTATATGCTTGATTTTGACTTACGGTTGAGGAGAAAACTCAAACCCTAGTTTTAGGTGAGAGTTGAAGCCATTGAAGTCATTGAGGAAGAAAAGGGTGATGTTGACCCGTGCGCTGGCATCACCGACATGCACGCTGACGTCATCCGCTTCTAGCACGCGCTAATGCAGGCGTGGGACTGTGTTAGTTAGTTTTTTTTTTTAATTGAAAATTACGTTAATTGTTTCTATATTATTCCTTATAATTCTAATTGAAGCATGGCTTATATCGTTGGACTCGTAATTAATTTTTCTACAAGTTGTTAAAGTTTCAGAATTTTATGAAAAATAAAATATTTTTCATTAATGAATAATTCAATATGTTTACTTTAAATTGCTCTTGGGGGAGCATGACTTGGATTCTGGACTTGAAATTTTTACAGTAGACTACTGCAATGTGATCTTATTTATTGGTATGATTTTTGTATTTTTCAAGATTCTGTAATATTTATTTTTTATTTTTTGTGTAATTATTAATTACTTGTAATTCTAGAAAATTTTAGGAAATTACAGAAATTATATAAATATGTTATGGCATTATTTAAATACTGTACATAGCATGTTAATTTCTTTTAAATGATTAGAACTTGCAGTATGTTGTTATTTTAAATAGCATGATTTATTTATATTGATGAATTTTAATTCCGTGATTAAATATTCTAGCATGTTTTCTTTTATGAATTACATTGAGATGTTATCATGTGGACTTAAATATTTTATCATACTTTAGGCATGGTATAGTTAGTGGAAGGTTGTTTCGTTGAGAAAAATCTTTATAGATTTACTCTTGAAAACTAATATTTTGCGCATGAATTAAATTAAATTTTAGATAATTATCACTTGTGGCGCAAAAGATGATTACGAGCATGGTGGATTTTCGATCTTGCAACTTGTGTAATTTTGTTACTATTTAATTAGATTTTTGTAGTAAAATTATATTATGATATGCTAATCAAATTAATCTCAGTGTTCATTTTTGTTTCCTTTAATTGACTTAGCTTATGGAAGTCAATTTGATTGTCCTAGACTTAGTAGAAATGGTCAAATGTGAACAAGATAATCCTATTCTTTAGATAAGAAAAAGTCTTGGAGACTTTAGGTCAGACCTTAATTAAGCCAAAGTAAAGAAACATGACTCAACGTTGCCGTGGTTTTGTTGCCTTGTTTGGTGCAATAAAAAATGATGTGTGTGCTATGATTAGCGGCGTGCTAAGCAGTTTTGTTTGGTGAATTTGGAGTTGTGGGATTTGTAAGCCCTCAATAGATCTAGATGTGATCCTGACTATTGAGCTGCGGGGATTGACTTTGTAATTTGATTTTTAAAAATGTTGCATCATTGGATGAAGCAATATCCAAGAGTTACATTGTCACGCCCCCAAAATATAACACAATAATCCATTCCATAATATTTGTGAATATAATAGAAATGACATACTTCCATTCATTAGAGTTTATATTACAAAAGATATTACATGCGTTATACTTTCATAAATATTCATCCTGAAACTACAGCATGTAACACTAATTAACAACAACAAAATAAATGCCCCACGGGCTGTACATCTTTCCAAGATAAAACTTGGTTACAACAAAAGAGAGCCATAAGCTTTGTACATTTAAAGCCCTCGGCTTAAATAAACATTCGAACACAAAAAAAAAAAAAGAGAAAAGAAAAGAAAAAAAAAGAGCCTTCAGCTCCTAAGTCCTCCCAAGCTATGTCCTTGGAGGAAGCATATCACCTGTACCTGAAAATGGTTTCCTAAGTAGGGTGAGCCAAAGCCTAGTAGAGATAAACTAACATAATATATGAGGTTTAACTAAGATATGAGTGTCAGGCATATATATATATATATATATTTGAAAATCATGACAACACATATATCCCACATAAGTATACGATACCAACATCCATATCTCAATCCATTTCCTTCTACTCATCTTAATCAATTCATTTCATTTCAATTCGTAGGCCAAGTTTGTAGTTCTTCGAATGACCTAACTGAGATTACAACTCAGGGGTTTTCAATCAACATAACTATCACATAAATACTTCAATCTTCCCATTTTACGGAAATTTCGTCCGCGGGATCAGCACCCATGTATACAAATGATTTCGGGACTTTCACCCTAGACACTTCGGCCAACTTAATTTCAATAGAGTCCATCCCCTATCTTCTCCCAAAATATGGAGTACATCCTCTTTCTTCTCCCAAAATAATATACATGTACAATGTATTTAAAGTCACCACGATATTCAATGACATTCAATTACACATATTCAATGTGTTCAACATACCGTCATATTCAATGAAATAGTTAAATGATTAGTTTCAGTTCACCTAATCCTCATGTAATTTCTACAACAAACATAGCTATCCTTTAACGATAGCCCAATACAGATATTTTCAAACAGATATACAATCTTTATAATAGATAATTTCATCAACTTTCCATAGGAGAGTGATTAAACAAATCCAACTACAACATTCATTTATACATCCTCCCAATTTCACATTTCTCATCTCAATTCCATTATTTATACAAAATAATTATTCAACATATATATTAGGGCAAATTTTTCCCTTTTTCCAAATATCAACCCAAAGGCTAAATTTCACCATTTAATCATAAGAAAGCTTCATATTCAAAACCCCATATTCATTTTGTAACCCAACATGGAAAACCCCTCTTTTTAATTTGATTCCAAACCCTAGTTTACCCAAAATCACTACCAAATCTCATCATTTATACATAACTACAAATATCATGGTTAAAAATCATATTAAGGTGTAGAATATCCCTACCTCAAGTGTAGAAGCCCAAAGGAGAAGAAGGAGACTTCAAAAATGTCCAAAATCATTTTTATTCGGATCTAAGGGAAGCCCACAAGATGCTCCAACTCTTTATCAAGGAGAATAGGGTAGAGAGATGCTTAGATCTAGGAGTATTTGTACAAAGAGAGAGAGTGAGTACTAGATTAGGGTTTTTAGTAAAAAAGAAGTCAAAAAGTGATACAAAACTGCTTTGCTGCGAACTGATATACGCGACCCTCGCTCGAGCGGAGGAGTTGTCGCTCGAGTGACCAGACACAACAAATGACCTCGCTCGAGCACAAGAAGCATCGCTCGAGCGCAAAATACATATCTTCAGAAGTGTTACAGACGCACACCGTCGCTCGAGCATAAGCAGCCTCGCTCGAGCGAAGAACTTTACCTTCCCAGAAATTTTGCAAGCCTGGGAAAAATACTGGGAACTCTCAAAGCTCGCTTGAGCGCAAGAATCGTTGCTCGAGCGAAAAGGCAAATTTCACAAGGCTCGCTTGTGCTCAAGAAGCCTCGCTCGAGCGAAGAGGGAAATTTCTGGACAACAACAACTTGAACAACTAGCAACTAACCTGCTCCGAACATGCCCAAGACATTCCAATACTCAAACCTAAAGACAAAAAAGGGAAAACAAGACATGAATAACAATATTAAACCACGGAACTCGAGTCCGGATTTACAAAAAAGGTCGGGTCAAAACCGGGATCGCTATATTAGAATTCAATTTCGTCCCCAAAATTTTAGTTCAAAACCATGTTTAGCCAATTCCCAAAATGAATACAATTCAATTCTCATTACCATGACCCACCTACCGGTCATTCAATTTCTTCACAAGAGGATAAATTCACAATATATATATCTCAACATATATTACCAATATGCATCTTCCGAAATTTAACCAATTTCAATACGTACATCTCATATTTCCGAAACATATTCAATGTTTATGATAGATTTGCATTTCCAAAACTTAAACAACACATACAGTGTTCTCATAATTCAAAACATATACAATGCCTTTATAGTTCACGAACAAAACCAAAATCTCAACATATACTCAAGTATCAACAAATAAGTCCGGATATTTCTCACGGTCTTCCAATTTACGCTCCCAAGTCGCTTCCTCAACCCTGTGATGTTTCCACAATACTTTGACTGAGGGAATTGCCTTGCCTTGCAAGACTTGGTCCCGTCTATCCAAGACTCTTGCCGGTCTCTCTTCATATGAGGCATCCTCATCTATCTCTAAGTCAGTCCAATCCAATACATGTGATGGATCCGGCTCATACTTCCGAAGCATACTAATATGAAATATGTCATGTACTCCGGAAAGTTGTGGCGGTAACGCCAAACGATAGGCAACCTCCACAATCTGCTCAAGGATCTCAAAAGGGCCAATAAACCGAGGGGATAACTTTCCACTCTTCCCAAATCTCATTAAACCCCGCCTAGGTGATATTTTCAAAAAGACATGATCACTCACCTCAAATGACAAGGGTCTCCTCCTACGGTCGACATAACTCTTCTGGCGATTCTGGACTATAACCAACCTCTTACGGATAAGTGCCACCTTCTCAGTCATTTCCCATACTAACTCTAGACCCAACAAAGGTGCATCACCCACCTCGGCCCAACACACTGGAGATTTACACGGTCGGCCGTACAAGGCCTCAAATGGTGCCATGCTATTACTCGATTGGAAGCTGTTATTATAGGCAAACTCCACTAAGGGCAGGTGCCTTTCCCACGATTCCTTAAAGTCAAGGACACAGTCTCGAAGCATACCCTCAAGAATCTAGATAGTACGCTCGGACTGCCCGTCAGTCTGAGGATGATAGCCGTACTAAAGGTCAGCTTAGTGCCCAAGGCACTCTGCAAACTCTGCCACAACCGAGCTATAAAATGCGGATCTCTATCCAAAACAATTGTTACAAGGACCCATGCAATCTCACAATGTCTCTAATGTAAAGGTCGGTAAGATAATCTACCGAATCACTTACGTGCATAGGAATAAAATGCGCCGACTTGGTCAATTGGTCAACTACCACCCAAATGGCATCACTACTCCGTTGAGTCCTCGAAAGGCCCACAACAAAATCCATCGTAACATGCTCCCATTTCCACTCGGCTATAGGCAAGGGTTGCAACAAACCCGCTGGCCTCTAATGCTCGGCCTTCACTTGCTGACAAGTAAGGCATTTTGATACAAAGACGGCCACATCATTTTTCATACCTCTCCACCAAAATTGACGACTCAGGTCGTGATACATCTTCGTGCCTCCCGGATGTACCGCAAGGCGTGAATGGTGAAACTCTCGGAGTACTTCCTTTCGACAAGACTCTGGCACGAACAAATGATCATGGTATCTCACACTCAGGACGGGATACACAGTCAAGCCCTTCTCTACCTTTCCACTGGAGATCTTCTCCCGGAGAGATTCTACTTCAAGGTCACCTTTCTGCGCTTCTAACACTCGGTTCACAAGTGTAGGTTGTGCAATTACTGAAAATAAGGCTTCAGACTCAACAGACTCGCCCAGATGCAAGTCAAACTCTCCAAGGGTACCCAATATTTCCCATTCTCGGATGGTGATACAAGCTATGCTAATCGATTTCCTACTTAAGGCATCGACCACAACATTGGCCTTCCCGAGATGATAATGCAACTCAAAATCATAATCCTCCATGAACTCCATCCACCTCCTTTGCCTTAAATTCAAGTCCTTCTGTGTGAACAGATACTTCAGACTCTTATGATCATAAAACACCTCAAATCTCTCACCATATAAATAATGCCCCCAAATCTTCAAGGCAAAAATCACAGCTACCAATTCTAAGTCATGAATAGGGTAGTTCCTCTCGTAGGTTTTCAACTACCGCGAGCCATAAGCTACTACCTTTCCCTCTTGCATCAATACACAACCCAAACCTTCTTGTGAGGCATCACAATACACTGAATAACCCAAATCCCTCTCCGAAAAAATCAAGACTAGAGCGGTGGTAAGTCTAACCTTAAGCTCTTGGAACGACTTTTCACAAGTCTCACTCCACACAAATTTGACCCCTTTGTTCGTCAATCCAGTCAAAGGCAAAGCTAGTTTGGAAAAATCTTTCACAAACCGATAGTAATACTCGGCCAATCCCAAGAAACTACGGATCTCGAAAGCATTCTTAGGCTGTGCCCAATCTTGTACTGCCTCTATCTTGGATGAATCTACAGTCACCCCTTCTTTGGATACCACATGGCCTAAGAACTTAACCTTTGTCAGCCAAAACGCACACTTCCCAAACTTGGCATACAGCTTATGGGCTCTAAGCAACTCAAGTACCACTCTTAAGTGTTCCTCGTTCTCCTCCTTAGAGGGTGAGTAAATCAAAATATCATCTACATAGACGACCACAAAACGGTCTAAAACTTCACTTCATCAGGTTCATAAATACGGCCGGTGCATTGGTTAGCCCGAAAGGCATCACAAGAAACTCATAGTGGCCATACCACGTATGGAATGCCATCTTCGGGATATCCTCCTCCCTTACTCTCAACTGATGGTAACCCGATCTCAGGTCTATGTTAGAGAAACAATGAGATCCTTTCAATTGATCAAACAGGTCATCTATATGTGGCATTGGATACTTGTTCTTAACGATTACCTGGTTCAACTTCCAGTGATCGATATAAAGTCGCAAGGTTCCATATTTGTTTTTAGCAAAGAGGGCCGGCGCTCCCCAATGCGAAGTACTAGGGTGAATAAAACCCTTATCTAGTAATTCTTGGAGTTGAATCTTAAACTCACTCAACTCAGTAGGCGTAAATCGATACGGTGCCATAGAAATTGGTGCCGTGCCAGGCACTTGATCAATAGAGAACTCAATCTCTCGGTGAGGTGGTAATCTAGTAAGACTCTCGGGAAAGACATCCGAGTATTCACAAACCACTCTTGGCAACTCAACCTGAATTTCACCACACCCACTACTCAAAAGCTAGCAAGAAGACAACTAAGCTCACTCCACCCACGTGGATCATATACCGGTGATAAGACTTTATCCACCCGGTCTCCCAAGAAATAAAAGCAATCACTGCTCAAGGTATATACAGTGATCCTCCGACGATAGCAATCTATAATAGCCCGGTATGATGATAACCAGTCCATACCCAAAATAACATCAAAATTTGTCATATCAAGCAAAACAAATGCAAATAAAAGTCGACGACCGGCGACCTCTATGTCACAACCCCGACACCCCTATTTCAGAATAACCTCACCACCAATAGGTGACTCTACACAAATAGGAGATGCTAATTGTGCTGACTCTAACCCCAAAACCGATGCAAATGCAGAAGATATAAAAGAATGGGATGCACCTGTATCAATCAACACATTAGCAACTGAATTACAAAACAAGAAGGTACCTCTCACTACAGAAGGGGCAGGTACAAGATCTGGCGCGGTAACAGCATACATGCACCCCGTAGGCCTTTGATATACTTGCTCACCCCTTGGAGCGTAAGACTGATGCACTAACTGAGCCAAAGAGGGTCCCTGATTGGCCCTCGAGGCCTGTGCTGACTGTGCTAGCTAGTGACTCTATGTCTGCCTCGAGCCAGACGCACCAGGTATGCCACCCAACTGTAGGCAAAATCTCTTCAAGTGCCTCGCTTGTCCACACTGATAACAAATGAGCAGCTGGCCTCTACCCTGACATTGGCCCTGAGAACAAGCCGAAGATGAAGCTGCTCGCTGCCCTCCTCCTTTCTGTGGGCAAGTTGGAGACTTGTGGCCCAACTAACCACATTTGAAACAAGTGATGTCTTCCTGACCACCTCTTTTAGAACCCGAACTTAACACTGGAAAGGTAAACCTCGAGTGCGCTCCCTGGGACTACTGGGGATTAGAACCTCTCTGCCTTTTACTGTCCCCCCTGACCATCCTGACTCTTCCTGGAGCCCCTCATTCTTTCATCTTCTGCATGCATTATAGTCTTAAGATGGCTGCAGCGTTCACAAGGCGCTCATAGTCCCTAATCATGGATTCGGCCACTCTAAACATAAGCCCGGTCCTCAATTTCTTCTCGAACTCCAAACATCGGCGCTCCTCTATCGCAACTAACTCTGGCGCAAATCTCGACAAACTAGTGAACGTGGCTTAAAACTCAGCCACTGGTGTGTTTAACTGCTTGAGCTGAGAAAACTGATCCCTCAACTTCTTCCTGACTGTAGCGGGTAAGTACTTTGTCACGACCCAAACCCGCCCCTATGTGTTTAGTACTGTAACCAGCTAGTAATTCGTGATTACCGAAGGCCTGCTTAACAGTAATAATAGTAATACAGAGTACAGGGGCTGGCGGAAGCCAAAATAGTAATTAAAAGATGTCCAATGAGCTATGGCAGTCTGTATGCAAAAAGACTTTCCATATCATATTCACATTCATAACGGAAACATATTTACATCATATAAAGAAGCATTCAGGTTAGGGACCAAATCCCTACCATAACAGTACAGTACAAATATCATTCAATCTATACATCACAGAGACAGATAGGGTGAATCTGAGACACCCCAAAAGCAGCCTTGACTTGAACAGATCTGGAACCTTGCAGTGAGGCACAAAGGTTGGCTTGAGCAAAACAAGAGCTTAGCCTGACGCTCCTAACAGCGGTCCGGTGCCTGTACACCTACATACATATATGAGCAGTGAGCTAAAGCCCAGTGAATAACATATGCGTAAAGAGGTTAAGAATGAATGTCCTTTCAGTATTGAAAACAGTCATTTAAAACAGTATATCAGTCATTCAGTTTGTGGCTCATATTTCATGCCATAACAGTCATTTATAAACCATAACAGTCATATGTGGTACATCCGATAGCAAATAGTGCAGTAGGTCTTAACAGACCGAACAGTCAGTTGATGGCCATCATATCAGTAAACAGTAGTGGTTCCAACATGGGAACCGACATAGATCTCTATAATAGTGACAGTAATAGTACAGTAACAGTAATTGCTAAGGATGCCACAGATACAGTTCGCAAATAGGACAAACATTCATTCAGTAAACAGTACAGATAATTGTTCAGGAAATAATCATCATTGAACATATCTTTACAACATTGTTACTCACAGTGCACTGGTCTACAGATAGGCTAGAGCGTCCTTGGATGCCAACCCTACACAGTTACAGGATGAACACACACTAAGCTATACAGTTGGGAAAATAATAACTTAATCCCTAATTTGTCTCGGTGTGGTTCTAAATCAATGTCCTCATTAAGATGCCTTAAACTAGGCCTAAGAATGCTTAGGATGGAATGAGGATGCAAAGATGTAATTTTAAACACTTTTCAAAATTTTTGCTGAATAGGGCTCCCGCTCGAGCGTTGCTTTCTCCGCTCGAGCAGACATGCAGACAGAAGGGCTCTGCTCGAGCGTGTATTCTTACGCTCGAGTGGACTGTAAACTACAGTAAAAGTACTGGATGCACGAAATTCACACTTGATGGGTGCTCGATACCCGCTCGAGCATGAGGCACAAGTCCTCGCTCCAGCGTGCATTCCCCCGCTCGAGCGGACTGTAAACACATGCAAAGTACTGGATACACGCAATTCATGCTCGAGCGTTACTTTTCCCGCTCGAGCAGAATGCATGAACTCAGCGTGCTCGCTCGAGCGTGAAGTCCTACGCTCGAGCGTGGGTCCAAATTCTGGAAATTCCAGATTGAACCTCCAAGCTCAAATCTCAACTTCAAAGCATCAAATTCGATCATTTTGGGCTAATTTTCTAGAAAACACTTGTAAACTCATAATATGACATGTTTCAAAGATCAATTTGAGAAATCAAAGCGCAAAGGTAGTTCAATTAAACACCATTTTGGGGAAAACTTCAAGAACAGGTGAATGTGTAACATGCATGAATGTAAACAACTCCAAAGCTTCAAATACATGATTAAGTGAGTCAATTTCCTCAAGAACATGATGAATTCATGAACTAAACTCAAGATATGAGCATGCATGTAACAATTTCCATGAAAACAACTTCAAAACCTCAATATAAGAGCATGCATGCATGAATTGCAACTCAATTCAACAATTTAAGCCATAATTTGGCTCTTGACTTCAAAATCAACATGGACCATAGAAGAACTAACTTGATTCCACAATTAAAAGGATGAAATCCTTACCTAGGTTCCTCAATTACAAGAATGGAAGTCTAATTTACAATCTCCTCTTTAAGTCTTCTAAATTCAAGCAAGGTTACTAGTTGAGCTCAAAGTCTCCAACATTCTAGTTCTCTCTCACGTTTATGGTCTTAGAGGAAGTGAAGAATGATGCAAGACTAAGCTTGAAGCATGGATTGCTAAGTGGCCCACAAACATGGCAATTTGGTGAATAAGTCCAACTCTTGTAATTTAGCATTATTTAATCCAATTTAAACATACCAAATCACATTTCAATTAAATATACTATAAAATCACATAAATTCCAATTAGCATAAAACATTAATCAATTTTTGGTTCGGCAGCCGATAAGGCCTTTAATTTGCAGTTTAAAACGTAAAACATGAACAGATCATTTAACAGTCAACAGAGAGAAATGCATTCAACTAACACACTCAATCAATTAGTTCAGAATTTCAGTCAATCAGTCAATTAACATGCTTAATCATAGATTAGCACTAATCAGTGGTGTTATCAGTAAACAGTAGTGAGGGTTGTCACATACTTGTCCTGGTAGGCATCAACAAAGGCCTCCTAAGTCCCTCCAATGCGCCCCCGCGTATATTTCCACCACTGACCTGTGTCTTCCTTCAGTTGGAAGGACACCAAAGTCACTCTCAAACCTCCGTCTTCGATGCCGAGCATCTCAAATGTCTTCACCATCTACTCTAGCCACTTATCAGCCTTGAGTGGCTCCTTGGGATCACCAAAAAACTCATCCCTATTCGACCGGAAGAACTCCCTCTTCAGAAAAGACGGTCCTGCTTCAGCTACTTGGGTTTGAACTTGCTTTTCAGCCCTGAGAGTGTCCATGGATTCCCTCAATACTCCTACCATTTCACAGGCTAAGGCGCCCATGGCCTGTTGGCCTACTGGCTTGGCCACATTGGCCTGACCAACTCCCTCATCCTCCTGTACCAGAATTTCATCTGGTAAAGGCATCTCACGCCTACCACCACCACGTCCACGTCCTGACATCCTAATAAAGGTAACGATAGACATTAGTACATTTACAAATGTGCCGAAGCTAACTCACTCACGTCCTAATACGATGGACAACTGTAATTCACTCCACATAAGCACATAATCACATAAACACATACGAATTTCCTTCCTAGATAGTGACTGTCCCGCGGCGTTGCTAGATTTCCAATTAGAAACAACAGTGATCAAGTGCTCTTCTAATAGGACTTCCAGAAACCCGTAGACCCAATCAACATCTTAGGAACCAAATCCCATACCTATATAATCACATATGCATGTTATCATATAAGCACATATCATCCGTACTTAAGTCTCTAACAAGTGAGACAAACCCTTTGTGGTGCTAACCGCTTCCCATGTACCCAAAGTATTCAAACCTGGTATGCTCTGATACCAAGTTGTCACGCCCCAAAAATATAACGCAATATTCCATTTCGTAATATTTGTGAACATCATAGAAATGACATACTTTCATTCATCAGAGTTTATATTACAAAAGATATTACATGCATTATACTTTCATAAATATTCATCCTGAAACTACAACATGTAACACTAGTTAACAACAACAAAAAAAATGCCATAAGGGCTGTACATCTTTCCAAGATAAAGCTTGGTAACAAAAAAAGAGAGTCATAAGCTCTGTACATTTAAAGCCCTTGGCTTAAATAAACATTTGAACACAAAAAAAAGAAAAAATAAAATAGAGCCTTCATCTCCTAAGTCCTCCAAAGCTATGTCCTTGGAGGAAGCATATCACCTGTACCTAAAAATGGTTTCCCAAGTAGGGTGAGCCAAAGCCCAGTAGAGATAAACTAACACAATATATGAGGTTTAACTAAGATATAAGTGTCAAGAATATATATATATTCGAAAATCATGACAACACATTGTAGATACCTCATTTTTGACCGTCCTCAAGACTTGGACGTCATCGTTTGAACACTCAATGATCATCCATGCTTGTGTTCGTTTTGAGTTTTTGAAGGTCTCGGCTGCGCGCCTTGCCTTGGAGCCTCTCAACCTGTCTGTTTTGTGTTTGGTTGTGGACCAAGAGCTTGTGGTTTTGTTTCTGAGGGAAGGGGGTGGCTTGTTGGCCAACCCCACAACCCATCGGCCAGGCCCTGTGCCTATTGGCCATGCCCTTTTTCTATCGGCCATTAGTGTTGGCCGGTCGGTACTCTTTTTGGTCGATCAACCATTTTTTTGGTCGAGACCCCTTTTTCTGCTTTTGCAGATGTTTCCCTTCCAGTTGGTGCCAGCTGTTGGTCACTTGGTGTATCCTCTATACACGTGTATGGATGGATTCACACAAGTCCTAGCTTGTTTAAGAAGCTTGTGACTTGGTTTTCTATAAGAAGGGAGGCCCCTCTCCCTTTCTAGAGGTTCTAAAAATCTGAGATACAAAACATATATATATATATATATATATCTCTTTGTCTCTATATATTTGCACTTGTTTGTGCTCAAAAGTGTCTTTTCTCCACACTTTTGCACTAAGGCACCTAGTGAAGCACCTTTACTACTGAGCTGAGTTTCTTGGAGGTTGCATTTGGGTGGCTTAAGCTTGGGTTTTGCCTTTGAAGTTGCTGTTCTAAAGAGGTTCTTCAAGGGTGAGTTGTTATCCCTTTTAAGCCTTGTTTTGCTTAAGTGTTTGGCCCCCTTTGCATATTGTTTTAGGCCTTACTTTCAACTGAAAAAAGTCTTGTCTTGAAGTGATTAACATGTTTGTTTAAGGCCTCTTTGGTGTTGGGGGTGGTCTACCCCCTTTAGAGCCTTGTTTGGCCTTGTTTTGAACCATCTCTTTAGGCCTTCAAGATCACCTTTATTTGGTCTCTTCACTATTGAATTCTAGATGAATTTCAGTGGTGGAAAGTGTGTTTTGAGGCCTTAAATAGGAGGGGGTTGTCCCCCCTCTTCTCTTGTGTGCTTGTGTTGATGGCTCACCAAGTTGGCATGTTTTTATACCTCTTTGTGGCTCCATTTCAGCATGTCTTAGGCCTTGTTTTGCCATGATATAACACTATTTTGGCTTGGTTTGATCACATCATGCATGCTCCTTGCACTTGTAGTGCAAATCCTCTCACTAGCCTAATATGCATCATGCTTTTGACCATCATTCTAGCATGCTTTTCACTCTACTCAAAGAAGCCTTTACTCATGTTTTACCATGCTTAAGCTCTGATTCATGTTTCCTTGGTCATGCATGCATTGCTTTGTATAGCCATAATGCATTCTTGCTTACTAGCTTTGTGTATTGAGTCCACTAGCATGCATTGTTTGGGCTATTTGCCAGATTTGGCATCATTTGATATGTGATTTTAGTGCATGTAGTATGGCCACACACTCACATGTGTCACTCTTTCAATGCCTTGGAGGGGTTGTGCTTTATGCCTTAAATATGAGCCTATATGCATGCGTTGTTGCCTAAGCTTTTGGGCTGCCATATCAGTGCATTTTTGGTGTTATTTTGACATGCCATAACTCTGATTTTAGTTGGTGAAGTCACCTCATGCTTGGTTTTGGTGGGTGTAGTGTAATCTTCTTTGTTGGCCTAGTATGCTCCATGCTCCATACCTT
This sequence comes from Camellia sinensis, assembly GCF_055761805.1. NCBI lineage: Eukaryota > Viridiplantae > Streptophyta > Magnoliopsida > Ericales > Theaceae > Camellia > Camellia sinensis. Next base: position 110,132,007 of record NC_138962.1, read on the forward strand.
TAATTCTAGCTTGTGTTGGCTATGTTCAAGCATGTTTTTGGCACTATTTTGACCTGCCTTGGGACTGTTTTGAGTCACCTTAAACCTTTGGGGCTTGCTTGATATGGCCATGGTGTAAGTCCCTTGGCTAGCTTTAAGCTTCGAGCCCACTAGCATGCTTTATTTGTCATAAGTGCATGATTTGGCATCCTTTGGAATGTAATTTCAGAGCTTACTACATTGCTACATTCTCACATTTGTCACTTCTTCATCATGTTTGAGAGTTGTGCTATTATGCTTAGTTCATGGGCTAATGCATGAGCATGCATTTTTCTTTATTTTCATGCCATCATTTTAGCATTTTGGCCACTGTTTTGGACCCTCTTAGGTCTGTCCATATGCGGTTTAAGTCCATTAAGTGTTACGTTACATAGCCCTTGCCATTGCATTATTGTTTGCATGTTGTTGCATGACATTGTTGTTTGCATGTTGTTGCATGCTCATGTTGCTAGCATGTTGTTGCATATTCATGTTGTTTGCATGTTGCATGATTGCATATTCTTTGCATTGCATTGTGTTTGGGTTGGACGTCAATCCAAACACGAGGAACGAGGGGCGTTTCATACTTGAAGTGATGAAACGCGCCTTATTCCTTGGGTCACCGACACCTTTGATCATATATGATAAGATGGAGGTTCATTGAGTCTTATATGTTATTTGTGTGCATTCGTTAACATTGATTTGTGTAACTTGGCTTCTTTGGCCATCATGCATTGAGATGCGTGATTGGTGGCTCGAGAGCCGAGCACTACACTCCTTTGAGCATGTGACATGATAAGGAGTGTGGTTGCACACACATTTTCTTGAAAATACACTGCCATGCCTCTGTTAGTGCTCTGTTGCAGCAAAAGGAGAATCTACAGGAAGCAGTGGCCGACCGGCCATCAAATCTGCCAATCGACCACTTAGTCTGCCGATCGACCATCAAAATTGGTCGATAGCCATAAACTTTGGCCGATGGCCACTCCTCTTGGCCGACCACCCCTCAGCATGGTCCTAAGGTGGATTGGAAGCATCTTGGAAGTTGGCACAATTTTCAGAAGTCCAAAAGAGTGTAAACAGAGGCAACATGAGGCACGATAGTGGATTTTCGAGCGAGACCGACCGAGCATGCATATACCCCTCTCGCGAGGCCATTTTTACCGCTTTATTAGCTAGTTGTAGTTAATTACTTGTTTTGTAATTAATTAGTTTAATCTGTGTTGCAATATTCTAATTAGCTTAGTATAGCTAGTTTCAATTCGGTTTGTAATTTATTAGCTTAGCGTAACTAGTTAGTTGATTCATTCGGACCTTCCGTCGAGAGGGCACATTGTTGTAATAAGCGTGCGTGTGTGTGATGCATGTCTTCCAAGCCCACGTCTTTGTCCCTTTTATTTACCAACTTTAGATGGTTAGTTTAGGGCATGTTTCAATTAGCATACTTATGCTTCGCATGTTTGTATTCATTCATCTATCTTGCATGCAGCGGGCTCGGCGCATCATACAAACTGCATCGTATTTCAATACCAATTTGAATATATGTTATCAAGTTGCATTCACATGACATCTTAGAATAGCCGAGCCTATCTAGTTGCATTTTGCATGTGTTGCATTAGGCATTCTTGACATAGCTAGGATCATGCATTGATTACTAACTAGCTTTTGTTTTGGCTTGGAGTACTAGGTAAGTGTTTATGCTTTAGCATCCTTGCATGTATGTAAGTGACTGCCATGATAGCATGCTTGCTATGAGGCTAATTGCTTGAATGCCTGTGGGTGGAGGCTTGATTGCCCGAATTGAAACAATTCGATGATTGTGAGTTTTAAGCCCACTTGAAGTGGCAAAATCATGTTTTTCTAAGCCCACTTGAGGGTGGCAAATCCGCCTCTTAGCCTACTTGCAAGTAGCACTTTCAAACCATTTTTGAAAAGCAAACATGAGTTGTTTTGTTCTAATCCGGGTGATCGAGTCTATACTTGTTTGCTGTACATATCACATAATAAGCTAGCTAATAATCGGAAAAAGAACACATGTGTTTGCAAAAACAACATATCATGTTAGTAGAGGCCGATCTTTGATCAGGCGGGCGGGGGTGCTCATTTCATGACCTTTCCCCCTCGTACCCAAGTTTCCGAGCCGAGGCAACTTTGGTGATGACGGACACGTGGCCTTAGGCACGTGTCAGGGTTTCCTAAATTTCCCAATACAAAATATTTAGGAGGCGACTCTGAAATCTGGCAAAGCAGTCCATGTTTGGCACTTCTTGATTAAAATCGATTTTCCAAAAAGATTTTCCGGATTTGGACTCTTTGGTGATTTATCAGTCTTACATTGCACTTTGTGAGATTAGATTTAGAACCGTGACACGAGTCCGAACTGTAGTAGCTAAGAACAACGATTCGAGCCCTTACGCGCGGAGCGGAGTTCCGGGGCGGTCTACAGTTTTTGGCGACTCCGCTGGGGATTTAGAGAACTTGACTCGAACTTATGATATCTTGTTTTGCTTACACTTATGTGTCTCTTTGCATTGCATTTGCATTGCATTTGCATTGGTGCGCCTAGGACTCCGTGTTTGCCATCTGTTATTGCTTAACGGCTTGCCAGAGGCCGCGTGCCATAAGGCTGACCGGTTGCGGGCTCTACCACGATGGGAACACAAACCCCGATTTTTATCGGGGCACCCTTTTTGACCATTCGACCTAGTGCATATCGAAATCTGTAGTGACCATTCCAAGCTAGGACATGTTGCTTACTCGATTATAGGTTGTTTGAAACCGCTGTGTGCATAGTGAAACCCTAGCTCCTGACAAGATAGGACAGGGAAACCCTACCCCTCCATAGGGGCGTTTTGGCTCTCATTTTCTTGCTATGTGCTTTTAGAGTTGGCCTCTACAGGAATGCATGTATCAGTTTGCAAGTCTGGGTATCAGGACTGCGGGCATCAGTATTTGGAGAATCATTTTTACCTGAGGGTATCAGATCTGGGGCAGTGATTCGAGAACAATGATCAGTGTTGAGAACAGTGTATTAAGCTTACAAATGCCAACTGTGTGTTGTCTTTATTTAAGCCGTTATGCTGTCCGTTTTTCTGGTTGTTTGTTTCCTTATTATGCATTATTTATCTTTTTGCAAGGTAGTTTAGCACAATTGCTTCCGACCAGGTAGATATTCCCCAAGCACTTTGGATCAGAGGTCGAAGACTTCATCAATCTGAGGATCTGATAGACAGACAACCTCTATTTGTGTCATTACCCCCAGTTACGAGACGGAGGTCATCCAGGCATAGATCATCAGTACAATAGTCAGTTCAGAGGTCTTTATCTACCCCACTTGTGCACAGTAGGGATTAGAGTTCTATTTCTCCCGCAGAGAGGGAACATACATCGGTTCAGTCAGATCCACACTTTACAGTCAAAATGGAGGCGATGATGCATCAGCTCCAAAAGACTATGGAAGCCATGCAGCGGGATGCTGCCCGCCAGGCAAAGTTTGCTGCACATTAGGCTGAGGTTGTAGCCCAGCAAACAGAGTTAATTGCTAGACTTCAGCAACAACAGCAACCGCAACCACAATAAGCCGGAGCATTTGCTTCGCATCCACCCTCTCCCCCACCTAGAAGTCTAGTACTCGGGGATACAGCAAACGTCCAGGAAGATACGGACGCTCCAACAGGGCAAGCCCCACCACCAGTTCTACCACAAATTTCAAAGATACCGGCCTTCTCAACAGATACGCCGTTTGAATCTGAGATGGACCCAATAGCGCTGAAAATGAGTAAGCTAGAAAAGTTGTTCAAGAAAGCTCAAGGCGTTAATTCCATACCCGACATAGAGGATGGATATACCGATTCGGCAGAGACTTTGCCGGACTGGTTCAAGATGCCGCACATAGACCGTTTTGACGATTCTAGGGATCCCATGGTGCACCTGCGGCTGTTCTCAGATATCTTAAGGCCAATGGGCCTCTCCAGACTGCAAAAACTTTCACTCTTCGGCCGAACCTTGCCTGGCATCGCGGCCATCTACACGAAGTTGGAGGACTCTATCTAGAGAAACTGGAAGGAGATGGCTGAGGCCTTTGAAGCTCAATACTCCTACATAGATTGAGATCACAACTCGTGATCTCGAGACAACTAGACAGGAGCCGAAAGAGAGCTTCTCCGACTTTGTAACCCGTTGGAGGGCCAAAGCTTCTATGAGGACCATCAGGCCGGTCGACAAGGATCAAATTCGGATGGTTGTGCGCAACCTCAAACCTAAGCTGATGCAAAAGATGATCGTCTTACCCCTTCCCACCTTTGTGGATTTACACGGGATTGGGGTACAGATTGAGGACGCCATGAAGTAGGGTCTTATTAATCACGAGAGAGAGCAGCCCAAGGGGGCATTTACCCGTAGTTCAAATGCAGGCACGAGCAGTGCTACAGCTGCCAGAACTTCAGATGTGGGCATGGTCACCACCACCCCTCCAAAAACACTTACAGCTACACCCTTTACCGGTGCGTCCGGAAGTAGCTCACAAACAGCCAGAAATTCACCCCGAGGCCAAAGAACCTTTACTCCACTATACATGCCCCTATCTAAAGCTCTGGGGGTTCTGATCAGGAAAGGGCATTTGAAGCCCCTGGAGCCGCGGCCATTGCCAGACAAACTTCCTCCCTCCCATAACCTAGCTAAATGTTATGCCTTTCACCAATAGCATGGTCACGACACCGACCAATGCTATAGATTGCGTCATGAGATTCAGGATCTCATTGACAATAGGGTGATCGTGCCTCCAGAAAAACCAAATGTCACAACCAACCGTCTCCCACCACATAACCAAGCCCCACCACCTAAACGCATAAACCTGATCCAAACTAGGGTTGTGTCATATGACCCCAGTATATATATCACATCTTCCCACCTACCTAAGCCGGAGGTGTTCATCCCAGACAGCATGGATTTATTCATGTTGAGCACCTCCCAAAGCCAACCTGAACCGGTGGTGGTGACTATCGAACACAGAACAGAGACGACTTTGTGGGCAGATGGGAATGATGATTCAGAGCTTGAGGGGTCTGTGAGCTCTGTGTACAACCCGAATGGTTATATCACATCAACAGATCAGCTTAAGTCGAGGGTAGAGTTACCGGTTGCGGCAAAAATCAATGTAATTCGGGAGGATGGACCTAGACAGGGGTTAGATGACCTAGCAGAACTGGAGGAGGATATCTCGAATCTGCAATTCTTCAATGAACAGGATTCGGGGGACGTGACTGTCAACCGGTTCGACTTGGATGGGTCAGCGGAGAATACTAGGTGGCTTGACGACCAACCAGATGTTGTTGAGGAACTTCAGCCAGAACAGGGGCAATCAGGAGCTGGGATATCAGCAGTGGTCGGAATGGCCGAGAATCAGGAGAGATCATCGGAGAGCACCGGTGTCAAGAATTTTGCTCGGAATCCGGGCAGTTTGAGTATAGAAGATGCTGAACAGCAGGCTGCACTAAAGCAGCTTGAGCAGGAAAAGATCGGAGATCTGGAGAGGGCTAGAAAGGCCAAAACCCTTGCAGGGACGGAACGTGCTATGTGCACAGAAACAGTTGTAATGGAACCAGATAGCTGCCTGTCGATGGTCGACAGGATGTGGTGGGAAGACGACGACTTACGTTTTGTCCACACTGACGAGGATTGGGGTCATAATCAACCGGATGATACCTGGTATGTTGAAGAGGTAGATCATATGACGAGGAGTGGGCGATACTTCAAGCCCCCACACTTAGATCAACCAGAGGCGTCTGGAAAGGACAAAGAAGCAGAGAGGCAGAAGGAAAAACTGCTCGATGAGGAGGTTGTACTGAAACAGCTTAAGAAAATCCAAGCAGGTATCTCCATCTGGGGACTACTTATGGCCTCAAGAGTTTACCGACAAGCTTTCCTTTCTGCAATGGACAAGGAGAAACTTTCAATTGATACCACGTCCGAACAGTTGGTAGGGCTGGTTTTTCCGGGAGGAGCTTCCTCGATGTTGACCTTCACTGACAAGGAACTACTGCCTGAGGGCTCAAACCATAACAAACCGCTCTATATCTCTGTCGAGTGTAGAGAAAAATGGATACCGGTGGTTCTTGTTGACACAAGATCTGCTATCAACGTGTGTCCATCGAGGACGGCATATGCTGTTAGGTTGAAGCTCGCGAATTTTGTGCCTACGACCCAGGTGATACGGGCATATGACAATACTAGCAGAGAGGTGATAGAGACTGTACAGATTCAGACTTTGGTTGGTCCGGGGCAACAGGATATTGACTTTCATGTCTTGGATGTCCCAGCCACTTTCAATGTACTCCTAGGGCGGCCGTGGCTGCACCAGGCAAAAGCGGTCTCTTCCACCCTGCACCAGATGCTTAAATAATCCCACGGGAAGGGGGTGGCCATCGTTTTTGGGAATTCTTCAATCCATCTGCCGCCAGAGGTTTCCACACCAGTCGTGGAGATTGAGCATGGCACGGAGGATGTGTTTTTGTCAGAGTTCACCCTAGCTGAGGCCCGAGTTGTACAGAACATTTTAGTTGTTGATGAGGGGCTATACGTCAGCGCACAGTCTATTTACCTTATGAACAAGCTTCATCACATGCTCGTGATGGGATTAGGACGAAGTGGCCGGAAAGGCGTTGCAGCATCAGCCGAAGTGCCGCATAACCCACATACCTTTGGTTTAGGTTATCTATTTACCAAGGAGGATTGGGCGAGGAAGGCAAAAGAGATGGCCGGAAGAGCTAGAGCCAAGCAGGCCGGGAAGCATTATAAGTTGATGCACCGACCTATCTAGGGGACCCTAAACGGACTCTTCTGCAGCTTCCCAGAGCCGTGGGTAAATGCAGAAAGGCGGCGCTTGCCGGGGTTTGAGATTTTCTTTGACTTGCAATTGTCCAGGGATGATGTTGCCGAAGAGCAGACAGACCTACCAACTGAGGCTGAGCAGTGCAAGAAGGAGGATTCCGAGAGTACAGAGATTGAAATGGGGGTAGCACTGGCTTGTCTACTCTCAGATCCTCAGATCATTCAGGAGTGCTTGGGGGATAACTTCTCAGTGTCCATGATTGGGAATGAAGTGGCTGTGGGCCCATCTTCAAACATTCTGGATGCATCCATCGCACCCTCCCTCGTCTGGCAATACGAGGAGGGCTTTTTATCGAGCAGCACCGGGTCAGGTAGTGAGCCGAAATCTGATTCCATTGAGTCTGTGGAGTCAGAATCAGGTTCCAACTCGTTTGAGTCTGAGTCCGGTATTCCCGGGGGTGATAACCCGGATGCCACTGTCCTGTCCAGGTCATCTTTTTCTTTTTTCTTTGAGTCTGTTGTAACAGAGGAATCAGGCGGACTGGATGTTATTAATGAGAATGGTACGACTGTGGCTTTCGAGTACTTTTCTGTGCCTTTAATTTATTGCATTAATCAAGACTTTCAAAATTTTGATGAAAATGACGAGGAAGAAATTCCTCCGGTTTTGCAACATTTGCTTGATCAAGAGCAGGAGAGGTTTGTAAAACCCTTGCTTGATGAAATCACCACGATTAATGTTAGTACTGAGAAGGACCCGCGGCTGGTCTAGATCGGGTCCACGTTGTCTCTGAAGGAGCGCGAGTGCTTAGTCGCTTTATTAAAAGATTTTAAAGACGTTTTTGCGTCGTTCTACGAAGACATACTTGGAATTGATCCTGAGATTGTATAGCACCGGATCCCTCTTTACCCAGAGGCCTGACTTGTCAAGCAGAAGCTCCGAAGGATCTGCCCGGACTGGGCTATGAAGATCAAATAAGAGGTCACCAAACAGATTGACTCAGGGTTCCTTGTTGGTATCTGAATACCCAACTTGGTTGGCCAATATCGTTCCAGTACCAAAGAAGAACGGCATAATTCAGGTATGTGTGGACTTCAGGGATTTGAACAAAGCCAGTTTGAATGACGACTTTCCTCTACCGCATATTGACGAATTAGTGGACTTCACTTCTGGGCATGCACTGCTCTCATTCATGGATGGATTTTCAGGCTACAATCAGATTTTGATGGCACCCGAAGACCGGGAGAAGACTGCTTTTACCACCCCGTGGGGAACCTATTGTTATAGGGTGATGCTGTTTGGGCTGAAGAATGCTAGAGCTACATATCAACGGGCTGCAATCACAATTTTGCATGATATGATCTATAAAGAGGTTGAGGTGTACGTGGACAACATGATTGTCAAGTCCAAGGAAAGAGAGGGCCACTACATCGCCTTACAGAAATTCTTCCAACGGATTAGAGAGTATTGGTTGCAGCTGAATCCTCAAAAATGTACATTTGGTGTTACAGCAGGGAAAATGCTGGGGTTCTTGATCACATAAAGGGGCATCGAAGTCGACCCTTCCAAAATCAAGGCCATCTTAGAAATGCCACCACCAAGGACTAAAAAGGAGGTGCGAGGCTTTCTGGGTAAAGTGCAATTCATAAGTCGGTTTATTGCAAAATTAAACTTGACTTGTGAACCACTCTTTGGTCTCTTGAAGAAAGGAAAGAAGTTCCAATAGGACCACTGATGCCAAGTTGCTTTCGAGCAGATCAAGCAATATTTATAGAACCCACCCGTGTTGTCACCGCCTGAGCTGGGAAAATCATTGATTCTGTACCTATCAGTGACTGAAACTACAATGGACTGCATGCTTGCACAGGAGTCTGAGGATAGAGTAGAGAAAGCTATCTACTACCTGAGCAAGAAAATACTGGATTACGAGACCCGTTACACTCCGTTGGAGAGGGCTTGTTAGGCCTTGGTATGGGCTACCAGGAAGCTGAGGCACTACCTGTTAGCTCACTCTGTAATACTGTTTTCGAGATTAGATCCCATCAAATATCTCTCCGAGAAACCGACACTTACGGGTAGGCTAGCCCGTTGGTTGCTTCTGCTTTCCAAATTTGATCTGAAGTACATGACGTGCAAGTTAGTGAAAGGGAGAGCGGTAGCAGAGTTCCTAGCCGATCACCCAGTTAAAGGGGATGAAGCAGTTGAATATCTGTTCCCAGACGAGGCCATTCTATATGTTGAAGAAGAGACCTGAACAATGTACTCTGACGGAGCGTCAAACCAATATGGGTATGGGATAGCGGTGTTGCTGATAGCAGCCGACAATTCCCGCATACATCTAGCATTCAAACTCTGGTTCAAAGTATCGAACAATGAGGCAGAATATGAGGCAGGTATTGCTAGACTAGAAGCCACCCTGGAACTAGGGGTAAAACGGTTGGATGCCATCGAGGACTCGAACCTTGTTGTATCTCAAGCTAAAGGAGATTGGAAAGTTAAAGAAGAAAAAATGAGAATCTATCACCAGACCTTAGACATTATGATTTCTCGGTTTGAGAAACTAAATTTCGCCCATCTGTTAAGAGAGAACAACAGGTTCGCTGATTCATTAGCAACTCTATTTTCTATGATAGACATTCCTTTTGGAGTCCGGATGCATCCGATCAGTATCGAATAGAAATTCGTGCCGGCCTACGAGCTGATTGCTGCCACAGATGAGGTACAAGACGAGAATCCCTGGTATTACGATGTCTGGAACTTGTTGGAAAAGGAGACGTATCCACCAGGGGAAAATGCCAAAGATAGGAGGGCAATTTGAAGAATGGCTGCTCAGTTCATCGTATACGGGGGTAAACTGTACAAGAGGGGTCATCTCAGGATACATAAACTGTGTGTTGATGCTGAAGAATCCAAGCGCCTTATGGAGGCCATCCATGGAGGAGAGTGCGAAGTGCACATGAGCGGGGTGATGCTAGCCCGGAAGATCCTTAGACAGGGTTATTACTGGTCCACCATGGAGGAGGATTGTATTGGCTTTGTCCGGCGATGCCACAAATGTCAGATCCATGCAAACCGCATGAACATTCTGCCGTCGAAGCTATACAACATGACTTCGCCATGGCCATTTTTAGTTTGGGGGATTGATGTAATTGGGGCTGCCACTCCGAAGGGGTCCAACGAGCATGAGTATATTTTGGTAACGATAGACTACTTCACAAAGTGGGTTGAGGCCCAATCTTATGCGGTGTTGAAGGCATCGCATGTCGCTAAGTTCATCAGAAACAATATCATTTGTCGCGACGGGGTCCCGAATGAGATTATTTCGGATAATGGCTCCCACTTCAAGAAGGAGGTGATTGACTTGTTAGAGAAGTACAACGTGATTTTTCATAAGTCATCTACATATCGGCCGCAAACCAACGGGGCAGTTGAGGCCGCCAACAAGAACATCAAGCATATTCTGCAGAAGATGGTGGAAACCTACAGGGACTGGCCAGATAAGCTGCCATTTGCTCTTTCGGGTTACCAGACTTCAATTCGAACTTCTACTGGAGCAATTTCGTATTCCTTGGTTTATGGGATGGAGGCTGTTCTGCCTATCGAAGTTGAGGTTTATTCATTACGGGTATTGCCTGAGTGTCAGATAGCTGAGGTAGATTGGCAGCAAAGCAGATTCAAAGAACTCATGCTCTTTGATGAAAGAAGGCTGAAAGCACTATATCACGTCCAGGGTTATCAACGAAGAATCGCCAGGGCTTTCAACAAGAAGGTTAAGTCCAGGAATTTGAAGGAAGGGGATCTAGTGCTCAAAGGCAACCGAGCTCTCATCCACGACCCTAGGGGTAAGTTCAGACCTAATTGGACTGGCCCTTACATCATCAAGTCTATCTGGTCGGGTGGAGCTATCATTTTGATGAATTTAGATGGCCTAGAGTTCTCTCAGCCGATCAACACGGACAGGTTAAAGAAATACTTTCCTTGAGTGCCTCGCTAGGCCGAAAACCCGAAAGGGCAACCTAGGCAAAAGTTAGAGCATGAAAAATTTGAAATTATAAAAACTGAGCTCGCAAGGTTGAAAACCCAGAAAGGGCGGCCTCGGCAAAAATTAGAGCGCAAAATGAGAGTGTTAATACACGAGTGAACCCAAACCGAAATACGTAAGGCTTGATTCCCATCTTCGGGATACGTAGGCAACTTTATTTCTGAAGGCCATCCATAAACACTTCAAAATCGACTTTATCCATGTGATCATGTTGGCCATCTTTGTCTATTTTGCATTCAAGAGCTCGGTTGGGATCTCCAGTGTAGTGCTATTCGGACTAGGGACAACTTTCCAGTTGCTAGATCCGGGGTTGTACATCTCAGTGATAGATCTTGGGCGTGTCCAGTTGTGATCCATATCGAAAATAGTTTTGAAAAGTTTTAATAAAAGTTGATTTTGCTTAAATTAATCTTTTCACAACTTAAACCATTTTTGTACCAAATAGAGAATTTTCAATACCCACAACCTTCAATTACATTGATTTCAGTACAGAGTTCTCCTACTCTTGAATACAAACTGAAGTTGCTTTTTATTACATTTATAAAGAAAACTTAAAAGTACTGATTAAAGTAAATAAACTCGGGGCATAGTCAGGTGTTCCTGCGTCCCTTCCCAGAGCTTGTGGAAGCCTCTAATGCCAAAGTAGGCCCAATCTGCGCCTCTTCATCAAGCCAAGCTATGCACTCATCAGAGGCACTACAACTGAAAGTGAGAGCGGGGGCCAGAAGCTCCCTCGTCCTCTATGCTGTGGCATACCGAGCTAGTTGTGCGCCTCAGATTGAAAATGCAACAGGGTACTCTGTCCCTTCTTCCGGGAAAGTTCGATCATGCCCAAATTGGCGCCGGAAACAGAATGGGAAGTAAAAGACACAGTGTGTCAGGCTGACCAACTGAATCCCGGGCTGGCGAGACATGCTGTAACTCATCGCCGGTAAATTGAGCCAGGGGCAGCGCCAAGCAATGTTAACAGTGGACAAACGACACATCCATTCGCACCACCATCCCTCATCAGGGGCATCAACTAGACGTCGTCGGAATAAATAGCCGCGAGCCAAATATGCTGGGCATGAGCCCATAACGTTCAACTTATCCATCAACCATATCTGGGGAGGGATGAAAAATAAGAGATTAAAGAATAGAGAGGCGTACGTTGAGAGAAAAGTCAAAAAAGGGTTTTGAGAGAAAAACCGAGCCTGAGGGCCAAGTGATATGAGAAATATATGTGAGATAGGGTGGGAAACATTACTTGCAACAGTAGTGGACTCCCCGCAAATATAGTCGTCTCCCGGCGATGGAAAGCATCCAAGCTCATCAATGTCTCAGCTAATGTCATGGCGATGTAGCTCTTGCCCTCTTTCAAGCCCTGGGCAACCTCAATCATACGGACAGTAGATCCTCCGAAGCCTGGGGCAAGCAAGAAATAAGACAACATGCACAAGCAAAGTGCATGTCGCCGAAGGCCCTGCCAATGATGATCGCCGCGGTCACCGGCATCAGAAAACCAGTGAATCAAGCTGGGGATGTCCAATTCCCTATTGCGGATCAAAGACTGAGCGTCATGCAAAGTGAGCCCGCACATCCGTCCTAAGGCTTGGATGTGGCCGAAACAGAATTGGGGTAGGATCTCTTCCTCGTGCTCGGATTCCATCAAAGCTTGGAAGTCTTCGAAAGTGGAGCACAACTCTTGACTGCCAAAGCTAAAAACATGAGTTACTGGATTCCAACACCTTGCCGCAGCATGGAGGAATAGAAAATGCAGCGGGGTGCGGCTCAGCGTAAATAGTGCATTTATTCCGAAGCGCCGGAAATTCATCTTTTTCGAGCCATCCAAGTTAGCAATCTAATTTGCGAGATTTTAGACAAGAAATGTCTCCATTTGGTGCAAAAACAGAGTTGAAATGGAGAAACTACGAAGCTGGGGCTTTTGTAGAAGATAAGATGTTGAGTGGAAGACAGGTGGCAGCATTCTGGAGGTTCTCATCATTAGTGGCCGACCAGCCAATTTTATGGCCGACCGACCATCTTTTTGGCCGATCGGCTGGTATTAGTGGCCGATGGTCATTTCTTGTGGCCGATGACCTTCCACCTTGGCCGATGGCCTCTCCTTTTGTTCTTTGAGTTGTCCATGTGTTGGAGATGTTGAGAACTTGTGACTTGTTCCACTTCGAATGCCTTTCGGTGACGATTTTGCAAAGTCATGCCTGTGTTGCTTCAATTTGTTAATCGAGTTATTGCATTTGATTATCGAGTTGTATTTTGCATTGATTGTTAACTTCTTGTCTTGCTTATCGAGTTGTATTTACATTTGGTTAGTATGTCAAGTCTTGTTTTGCTTATCGAGTTGTTTTGGTCTTTCAGTCGTCAGTTGGTTCATTACTTGATTAAGGCAATGCAATTCGAGTGTATGGTTTTCAATCAAAATTTAATCTCATTTACATGCTGTGTGATGTAATGCGATGCTTAGAATTTAAATGCAACACTTTTTCAATCAAAAAGCTATTTTTTCATTCCATCATAATTTCTTTTTGCAAGAGTACAAAGTTTTAAAGAACATAATCTGCTTGACGTAGTACAATGTGCAAAAAACTACTAGCAAAAAGGAAAATAAAGCAAAAAAAAGAAAACATCTGGAATCGCCGCCAATCGCCTTAAGTGTGGGAATCTCTCCTCGTCCTCTTCCTGGACAAAGGTCCAGGATCATCGCCGTCAGCTTTGCTGCCAGAGTCTGAACCCGAGCCGTCTCCAGCCTCATCTCCGTCCTGAGACGACTTTGACTATGGGCTCAATGCCTCCCCCTCGGATTCGTTGTCATCTCGGGCAGGCTCCCACGAATTGCTCTCGGTACGAGTACACCTATGTCTGCCTCGGCTGTGTATCGACATCCCTTGTCCGGCTCCCCCTACTGCTCTGGAAGGCACTGAAGGTCCCGCTGAGGCACCCGCTGTGGCTGGTATCTGGAATGGGGCCTGAAAAGAACAATTTGGCAAATGCATCAATTATGCTATGCGAAGCTGAGTATGATATCAAATGCAGTGTATGAATGCTCTGAGCAGTATATGAGATACAGTGTGTCAGTGCCGTGAGTGGTATATGAGTGCAGTGTATCGAATGCCGTATTGATAATGTAATGCATTAGATCAGTATGGAACAGATTATGCAAGGTTTTGGGACTGAGGTTGAAAGAACTTACCGGGATACCGTAAATACTCAACAGGTCCATGCTCCTCTGTAGCATCCCCATCACTGAAGCCGACACCTCTAGAGCCTACCTAGTGTTCTCAATCGAAGCCTGCAAAAGTGTTGAGGCAATTAGTAATCTGTGAGATATCAACTGAAATGAAATGAATGTACAGAATGAAAAGCATTGCACGTACTGGGGTCGAGCCTCTAACTCCAACGAGCTCATGATCAGCCGGAGGATGAGCAATGGGTATCTGATAAGTCTCTCCAGCTTGCTCGCGGCATGTCATAGTGGTGGGCAAGTCTGGCCACTCTGCTCTCCGTCCCCTCTAGGAACCCCTCATGCCATGGGCCTGAGTCGTCCTCGATGCTCCCATTCCTCCTGCTGGGGCTGCGGGTCTCTCTCTCAGCTCGGCGAGCACTGGCCAGAGGTCGCATGAGATAAGTCTGGATGAAGTCGGTGTAGTCGCCCTCACGTCTGAAAAAGTCGACATTCCAACCTATCGTGAAATCGATCATCTTCTGCGGGGTGTACCTCTCTGTATGCTTTATATGGGTGGGAGGTGGTCTCGGGGCTATCTGCTCAGGCAAACCAATGCTCTGTCGCAGGAAGTGCTCACCCAGGTACCACGCTCGGCAGACTGGACCCTCAAGCAAAACCCGAAATCGGGCAGTCTCCCGAGTGCCCATGGACTGGTCTCTCACTGCGTCAGGCAGCACTGCCCAGGGCTACCGGGTGATCTGCAAATGACAGAATATACAGTTTGTTATCTGCTGTTGAAAGTGCAATATAAAACAAAGCTCAAATAAACTGTAAGGTTTGAAATACCTCAGCTGCGGCTATAGTGTCAAAGTATCTGCGGAAGAACAAGAAAGACTCTTGCGGCCTCCGCTCGCATCTCCCATCATATCTGTGAGAATATGGAACGACGAGGGGCATCTCTACCTTCAACTTTGGAGCAAGCCTCGGGAAGTAGGCATACACCCACAGCTACAGAATGTAAAAGGGCAACAATGAGTATGTTTATCAGTAAAGTAGAATACAGATGAAGCAGAAATCAGAGAATGATGTGCAGTGTATCGTGCAATGTGTGAAGTGTTTTGTGCAGTGTGTGCAGTGTACAGTCAATGTAAAGCAGATTGCACGTATACAGCGTGTGTGGTGTACAGATAATGTAAAGCAGAACTGTAAAAAATAGAAAGGAAAAATGTACCTCCCAGGCTCGCTAGTAGCCTCCTAGCAGATGCCCGCTCCGGCGACATGAGGAGCTCATGTATCCGTACAGTGTGGCCAATCCTGCGCCACCCCAGTCATAGTGTCGGATCCGGGTCACGTCCACCAGCGCACTCAACAGATAGAGGCCGACGGTGTTCACTCGATCGGCGAATAGAGTAGTACCCAACATGAACATAAAGAACCCCCGGGCGTAGCGCTCGACTTCCTCCTAGGTTGTCGGTGTCTGTATCCTGAACTGGTCCTCGAACCATGAATATCTCACGAACCCTGGTCGGGAGAGAGGTGGGCAAATACCGAGCAAGAAGATCTGGGCAGCATCCCATTCACCCATATCAGTGTCAAACGGGATCGGATCACCCCCTACTCCGATGCCAGTGAGCATTGAGAAGTCAAAGGAAGTCATTGTCATCTCCCC
This sequence comes from Camellia sinensis, assembly GCF_055761805.1. NCBI lineage: Eukaryota > Viridiplantae > Streptophyta > Magnoliopsida > Ericales > Theaceae > Camellia > Camellia sinensis. The sequence continues at coordinate 110,147,728 of NC_138962.1, forward strand.
TGCTGTGGAAATGTGGAAGAATCGGTGGTGTCCCCCTACCTCTCCACTAGCGCGCCTAGAAGAGGTCTACTCACAGTGAGGCGCGAGAGTCCTGTGCAGAAAATGCCAAAACCGGCCTGATCGACGATGTGGCGAACTTCATCGGGTAGCTCCATGTACCAATCTCGAGCAACGGTGTTCCCATAACCCCGGAAGGCATGTGAATCTCCCTGTGTTCAAAGACAAACAGATGCGAAGCAGTGTTAGGAATACTGTATTTGAATGTGTTCAGAATTGATAAAAATGCAGTGTGTGTGCATATGTTCGAGTTGACACAGATATCATGTATGAATGTGCTTAGGGTGAACTAAGCATGCGGTGTACAAGAATGTCTGGGTTAATCAGATAAAGAGTAGTATTGGCTATCCGAAGTATATGACCTACATTGTAGAAAGTAGAGGAGAAGAGTATACCTCAGCGGCGCCATAAGACAAGTGTAACTTCGGCTCGCGTAGCAGGAGCTCCCTTGGCGCAACTCGCACGAAGCTCTTGAACTAGTGAATACTGTTGGGAGGCAACACATGTACCTCGGGCTCGTACGTTGCCAGGTCGAAAGGTCGAACACTGAGCGGCAAGAGCTCAAACTCGAGATCCATCTCCATCCCTGGAGGAGCCCCACCCTGTGGAATATCATCTGCCATCTTGAGAAGAGGGAGAAAATGGTCGAAGGTATGGAAAATGGGCAAAAATACCAAAAGTCAACCGAAAGTCAACCCCGAGGGGTGAAAAATGGAAGAAAATATAAAGGCTCGGAAGAGGGCATGGAAACCAAGGATAACTCGGGGGAAACAAACCCCAAGTGGTGGAAATCAAGAAAAGAGCACCGAAGACACTTTTCAATCAGCTCAAAGTGTTTGAAACAATAAGGGTTTCGCGAATCGAAAGTTGTGGAAGGTTGGAAAACTTGTGAAAAAGCTCGGATTGAAGGGAGGAAAACAACCTAGAGAGAGATGAGAATGAATTTCGGCAAAGGAGAAGTGAAAGTATAGGGTTTGGAACCCTATACTTAAAGACCCGAGGTGAATGGACAAAACTGCCCCGAATCTGCCACTTTTGGCCGATCGGCTAAATTGTTGGCCGATAAGCTTGTTTGATGGCCGATGGCTCCCCCTTGTGGCCGATAAACCTACAATGCCCTTGTTTTGGTCAGTTCTGTTGATTTGTACCCTCATCTTTCAAGACAGTACAAGAAAATGCCCTTTTGAAGCTTAAGTGGCCTCTATGGTGACCCCGAACCGTGTCTTCCGTGCGCGGCACTCGATACGCACAAGGTGTATCCTTTTGTATATTGCAAGATTCGAAAATTGCTTTTGAATATGTAGCATTACAGTGTTTTGTCATGTTTACAAGGTGCGCGTTTGTTATATGCCTTTTCACTCTTACATTGAGCATGCCTCATCTTGTTTTTAGGTTGTATCTCAACATCGCAAAGAATATGCCTTTACCATGCTTACATTGAATATGTGCATCCCTGTTATTGCATGGAGCATGCGTTCGCCATGTGTTGCGTAGAATATGCATTTCTCCCTCTTGCATAGAATATGCACCATAATATTGCATGGAGCATACATTTCATGTTTGTTGCATTATTATGCACTCTTCATTTGCGTTGTCACTCACGTTTTGCTTGCATTGTCATGTGCGCTTCGATTGCATTGTTATGCACCCTTTCCACTTGCGTTGTCCTGCACATTATTTGCGTTGTTATGCGCACTTCACTTGCGTTGTCACGCACACCCTACTTGCATTGTTATGCACCTTCTTACTTGCGTTGTCACGCACACTCCAGGTGCATTGTTATGCACATCTCCTATGCATTGTTATGCACCTTTCTATTGGCATCATATGTGCACGCTCTTATCTTGTATTGAAGTTGTATCTTGATACAGCGTTAATCATGTGTTCCTATTATATCGTACTTGTCAAAATCTCTCTTTGTGCAGGCACGATATTCAAGAGAAGTTCCGGTTCAGTTTGACTGCTATCTATCACGCATATTCGCGTTTGACACGCGTTCTGCTACCTTTCTCCACTCGCGTGCCGCATTTGGACGTACTCGCACTGTCTTGTGCATCACACTTTTTTGCTACCTTTCTCCACTCGCGTGCCGCATTTGGATGTACTCGCACTGTCATATGCATCACGCTTTCCTGCGCAACCTTTTTCCACTCGCGTGCCGCGTTTGGATGTACTCGCATTGTCATGTGCATCGCGCTTTCCTGTGCAACCTTTCTCCACTCGTGTGCCGCATTTGGATGTACTCGCACTGTCATGTGCATCGCGCTTTCTTGTGTAACCTTTCTCCACTCGCGTGCCACGTTTGGACGTACTCACACTGTCATGTACATTGCGCTTTCCTGCGCAACCTTTCTCCACTCGCGTGTCGCGTTTGGACGTACTCGCACTGTCATGTGCATCGCGCTTTCTTGCGCCCTTCTCCTCTCGCATGTGGTGCGTTAGGACGTCTTCGGTTTCGAACACTCAGATGCGTTTCGGTGTTCATTTATTCACTTTCTCTTGTCGCATGTGATACGCTGAGAAGTGTTGTTCTTTCCTCTCCTGTGTGTGATACACTGAGAGATGTCGCCTTTCATTTTCTGCGTATGATACGTTAAGAGATGTGGCGTTTGAGACTCCAGGTGTTCTCGATAGTCGCTTTTAGCCTTCTCCGCGTGAGACATAGTGAGAATTAATTTTCTTACATCCTTTCTGTTGGAATGTGTGAGACTGTTGTTTCTTATTCGCTTGGTTAAAATGTTGTATTTATTTTGCATGAATGCTTCATCACAGCTGACTTTGCATGATCATAAGTTATGTTCCACATCGTGCATGTCTTTTGCATTTTTCCCCTGCCTGCTGGCTCATCTTATTGTTATTTTGTATGTTTGTCCAAGTCTTTGGCCTTGTCAAAACTGGGTTATCTCTGGGCTTTGACATTCACTCCCATCATCTTATGACTTTCGAGTTCTGTCAAAGAGGGGCAACTGTAGACACCCCATTTTTGACCGTCCTCAAGACTTGGACGTTATCATTTGAACACTCGATGATCATCTATGCTCGTGTTCGTTTTGAGTTTCTAAAGCTCTCGGCAGCGCGCCTTGCCTTGGAGCCTCTCAACCTGTCTGTTTTGTGCTTGGTTGTGGACCAAGAGCTTGTGGTTTTGTTTCTGAGGGAAGGGGGTGGCTTGTTGGCCAGGCCCACAACCCATCGGCCAGGCCCTGTGCCTATCAGCCATGCCCCTTCACTATCGACCATTAGTGTTGGCCAGTCGGCACTCTTTTTGGTCGATCAGCCATTTTTTTGGTCGAGACCCCTTTTCTGCTTTTGCAGATGTTTCCTTTCCAGCTGGTGCCAGCTGTTGGTCACTTGGTGTATCCTCTATACACGTGTTTGGATGGATTCAAACAAGTCCTAGCTTGTTCAAGAAGCTTGGGACTTGGTTTTCTATAAGAAGGGAGGCCCCTCTCCCTTTCTAGGGGTTCTAAAAATCTGAGATACAAAACATGTCTCTCTCTCTCTCTCTCTCTCTCTCTCTCTCTCTATTTCTTCATTTCTCTCTATATTTGCACTTATTTGTGCTCAAAAGTGTCTTTTCTCCACACTTTTGCACTAAGTCACCTAGTGAAGCACCTTTACTACTGAGCTGAGTTTCTTGGAGGTTGCATTTGGGTGGTTTAAGCTTGGTTTTTGCCTCTGAAGTTGCTGTTCTAAAGAGGTTCTTCAAGGGTGAGTTGTTATCCCATTTAAGCCTTGTTTTGCTTAAGTGTTTGGCCCCCTTTGCATATTGTTTTAGGCCTTGCTTTCAACTGAAAAAAAGTCTTGTTTTGAAGTGATTAACATGTTTGTTTAAGGCCTCTTTGGTGTTGGGGTTGGTCTACCCCCTTTAGAGCCTTGTTTGGCCTTGTTTTGAACCATCTCTTTAGGCCTTCGAGATCACCTTTATTTGGCCTCTTCACCACTGAATTCCAGAGGAATTTCAGTGGTGGAAAGCGTGTTTTGAGGCCTTAAATAGGAGGGGGTTGTCCCCCATCTTCTCTTGTGTGCTTGTGTTGATGGCTCACCAAGTTGGCATGTTTTTATACCTCTTTGTGGCTCCATTTCAGCATGTCTTAGGCCTTGTTTTGCCATGATATAACACTGTTTTGGCTTGGTTTGATCACATCATGCATGCTCCTTGCACTTGTAGTGCAAATCCTCTCACTAGCCTAATATGCATCATGCTTTTGACCATCATTCTAGCATGCTTTTCGCTCTACTCAAAGAAGCTTTTACTCATGTTTTACCATGCTTAAGCTCTGATTCATGTTTCCTTGGTCATGCATGCATTGCTTTGTATAGCCATAATGCATTCTTGCTTACTAACTTTGTGTATTGAGTCCACTAGCATGCATTGCTTGGGCTATTTGTATGATTTGGCATCATTTGATATGTGATTTCAGTGCATGTAGTATTGCCACACACTCACATGTGTCACTCTTTCAATGCCTTGGAGAGGCTGTGCTTTATGCCTTAAATATGAGCCTATGGCATGCCTTGTTGCCTAAGCTTTTGGGCTGCCATATCAGTGCATTTTTGGTGTTATTTTGACATGCCATAACTCCGATTTTAGTTGGTGAAGTCACCTCATGCTTGGTTTTGGTGGGTGTAGTGTAATCTTCTTTGTTGGCCTAGTATGCTCCATGCTCCATGCCTTTAATTCTAGCTTGTGTTGGCTATGTTCAAGCATGTTTTTGGCACTATTTTGACCTGCCTTGGGACTGTTTTGAGTCACCTTGGACCTTTGGGGCTTGCTTGATATGGCCATGGTGTAAGCCCTTTGGCTGGCATTAAGCCTTGAGCCCACTAGCATGCTTTATTTGTCATAAGTGCATGATTTAGCATCCTTTGGAATGTAATTTCAGAGCTTACTTCATTGCTACATTCTCACATTTGTCACTTCTTCATCACGTTCGAGAGTTGTGCTATTACGCTTAGTACGTGGGCCAATGCATAAGCATGCATTTTTCTTGATTTTCATGCCATCATTTCAGCATTTTGGCCACTGTTTTGGACCCTCTTAGGTCTGTCCATATGTGGTTTAAGTCAATTAAGTGTTACGTTACATAACCCTTGCCATTGCATTATTGTTTGCATGTTGTTACATGACATTGTTGTTTGCATGTTGTTGCATGCTCATGTTGCTAGCATGTTGTTTGCATGTTGCATGATTGCATTATGTTTGCATATTTGTTGCATTGCATTGTGTTTGGGTTGGACGTCAATCTAAACACGAGGAACGAGGGACGTTTCATACTTGAAGTGATGAAACACGCCTCATTCCTTGGGTCATCGACACCTTTGATCATATATGATAAGATGGAGGTTCATTGACTCTTATATGTTATTTGTGTGCATTCATTAACATTGATTTGTGTAACTCGGTTTCTTTGGTCATCATGTATTCAGATGCGTGATTGGTGGCTCGAGAGCCGAGCACTACACTCCTTTGAGCATGTGACATGATAAGGAGTGTGGTTGCACACACATTTTCTTGAAAATACACTGCCATGCCTCTGTTAGTGCTCTGTTGCAGCAAAAGGAGAATCTATACGAAGCAGCGGCCGACCGGTCATCAAATCTGCCGATCGACCACTTAGTCTGCTAATCGACCATCAAAATTGGTCGATAGCCATAAACTCTGGCCAATGGCCACTCCTCTTGGCCGACCACCCCTTAGCATGGTCCTATGGTGGATCAGAAGCATCTTGGAAGTTGGCACAATTTTCAGAAGTCCAAAATAGTGCAAACAGAGCCAGCATGAGGCACGGTAGTGGATTTCCGAGCGAGACCGACCGAGCATGCATATACCACTCCCCGCGAGGCCATTTTTACTGCTTTATTAGCTAGTTGTAGTTAATTACTTGTTTTGTAATTAATTAGTTTAATCTGTGTTATAATATTCTAATTAGCTTAGTATAGCTAGTTTCAATTCGGTTTGTAATTTATTAGCTTAGCGTAACTAGTTAGTTGATTCATTCAGACCCTCCATTGAGAGGGCACATTGTTGTAATAAGCGTGCGTGTGTGTGATGCATGTCTTCCAAGCCCACGTCTTTGTCCCTTTTATTTACCAGCTTTTGATGGTTAGTTTAGGGCATGTTTTAATTAGGATACTTATACTTCACATGTTTGCATTCATTCATCTGTCTTGCATGCACTGGGCTCGGCGCATCATACAAACTGCATCGTATTTCAATACCAATTTGAATACATGTTATCAAGTTGCATTCACATGACATCTTAGAATAGCCAAGCCTATCTAGTTGCATTTTGCATGTGTTGCATTAGGTATTCTTGACATAGCTAGGATCATGCATTGATTACTAACTGGCTTTTGTTTTTGCTCGGAGTACTAGGTAAGTGTTTATGCTTTAGCATCCTTGCATGTGTGTAAGTGATTGCCATGATAGCATGCTTGCCATGATGCTAACTGCTTAAGTGATTAACTGCTTGAATGCTTGTGGGTGGAGGCTTGATTGCCCGAATTGGAACAACTCGATGATTGTGAGTTTTAAGCCCACTTGAAGTGGCAAAATCATGTTTTTCTAAGCCCACTTGAGGGTGACAAATCTGTGCCTTAGCCTACTTGCGAGTAGCACTTTCAAACCATTTTCGAAAAGCAAACATGAGTTGTTTTGTTCCAATCCGCGTGATCAAGTCTATACTTGTTTGCTGTACGCATCACATAGTAAGCTAGCTAATAACCGGAAAAAGAACACATGTGTTTTAAAAAACAACATATCATGTTAGTAAAGGCCGATCTTTGATCAGGCGGGCGGGGGTGCTCATTTCGTGACCTTCCCCCCTCGTACCCAAGTTTCCGAGCCGATGGAACTTTAGTGATGACGGACACGTGGCCTTAGGCACGAGTCAGGGTTTCATAAATTTCCCAATACAAAATATTTAGGTAGGGACTTTGAAATCTGGCAAAGTAGTCCATGTTTGGCACTTCTTGATTAAAATCGATTTTCCAAATTGATTTGCCAGATTTGGACTCTTTGGTGATTTATCAGTCTTACATTGCACTTTGTGAGATTAGATTCAGAACCGTGACACGAGTCCGAACTGTAGTAGCTAAGAACAACGATTCGAGCCCTCGCGTGCAGAGCGGATTTCCGGGGCGGTCAACACACATATATCCCACATAAGTATATGATACCAATATCCATATCTCAATCCATTTCCTTCTACTCATCTCAATCAATTCATTTCATTTCAATTCGTAGGCCAAGTTTTTAGTTCTTCGAATGACCCAACTGAGATTATAACTCAGGGGTTTTCAATCAACATAACTATCACATAAACACTTTAATCTTTCCTTTTTATGAAAATTTCGTCCGCGAGATCGGGCACCCATATATACAAATGATTTCGAGACTTTCACCCTAGACACTCCGGCCAACTTAATTTTAATGGAGTCCATCTCCTATCTCCTCCCAAAACATGGAGTACATCCTCTTTCTTCGCCTAAAACAATATACATATACAATGTATTTAAAGACACAGCCATATTTAATGACATTCGATTACACATATCCAATGTGTTCAACATACCATCTTATTTAATGACATAATTAAATGATTAGTTTCAGTTCACCTAATTCTCATGTAATTTCTACAACAAACATAGCTATCCTTCACCGATAGCTCAATACAGATATTTCCAAACAGATATACAATCTTTATAACAGATAATTTCATCAAATTTCCATAGGTGAGTGATTAAACAAATCCAACTACACCATTCATTTATACATCCTCCCAATTTCACATTTCTTATCTCAATTCTATTATTTATACAAAATAATTATTCAACATATATATTAGGGCAAATTTTTTCCTTTTTCCAAATATCAACCCAAAGGCTAAATTTCACCATTTAATCATAAGAAAGCTTCATATTGAAAACCCCATATTCATTTTGTAACCCAACATGGAAAACCTCTCTTTTTAATTTGAGTCCAAACCCTAGTTTACCAAAAATCGCTACCAAATCTCATTATTTATACATAACTACAAATATCTAGGTTAAAAACCTTATTAAGGTGTAGAATATCCATACCTCAAGTGTAGAAGCCCAAAGGAGAAGAAGGAGACTTCAAAAATGTCCAAAATCATTTTTATTTGGATCCAAGGAAAGCTTACAAAATGCTGCAACTCTTTATCAAAGAGAATAGGGTAGAGAGATGCTTAGATCTAGGAGTATTTGTGGATAGAGAGAGAGAGAGTGAGTGCCGGATTAGGGTTTTTAGTAAAAAGGATGTCAAAAAGTGGCACAAAACTGCTCTGCTGCGAACTGATATACGTGACCCTCGCTCGAGCGGAGGAGTTGTCGCTCGAGTGACCAGACACAACAAGTGACCTCACTCGAGCGCAAGAAGCTTCGCTCGAGTGCAAGAAGCGTCGTTCGAGCGCAAAATACATATCTTCAGAAGTGTTATAGACGCCTACTGTTGGTTGAGCGTAAGCAGTTTCGCTCGAGCAAAGAACTTTACCTTTCCAAAAATTCTGCAAGTTTGAGAAAAATACTGGGAACTCTCAAAGCTCGCTCGAGTGCAAGAATTGTTGCTCGAGCAAAGAGGCAAATTTCACAAGGCTCGCTCGAGCGCAAGAAGCCACGCTCGAGCGAAGAAGTAAATTTCTGGACAACAACAACTTGAACAACTAGCAACTAACCTGCTCCGAACATGCCCAAGACATTCCAATACTCAAACCTAAAGACAAAAGAGGGAAAGTAAGGCATGAATAACAATATTAAACCACAGAACTCGAGTCTGGAAATACAACAAAGATTGGGTCAAAACTGGGATCGCTATATACATCATCCAAGATATACGAGTTTCAATGAGTTAGTCATTAAGTGACGAGTAGCTAGTATGAGCAGTGTTTTTCTCTTTACCCAACTGATGGGAGTGGACGGAGCAAAATTTCACGCACTATAATAGTGTGCATTGAAGTACCACTTAAACTTAAGAGACTAGTGCTTAGAAGCTGCAAAATCTATTAATACTAAGTGAGAAGATTAGCGCCTAGTGGCTGCAAAATCTATTAGCACTGCCAACTTGTCTGAGTTTGGACAGTTACTGTGACGACCCAAACTTGCCCCTATAGGTTTAACGTCGTAACCGGGCAGTAATCCTAGGATTACCAAAGGCCTTTGAATAGGATAACAAAATATAAGGGGTTGTGGAAGCAAATATACAAAATATAGTGTCCATAGAGCTGTGTAGACGTATAAGGGACAGAAAACTTAAAACATATATATATATATATATATATAATGTCAAACTTACATAGGTCATGCATCACCATACAGATAGTATCATAAGGGACGCAGCCCTATGTGTATATAGACAAAAACAAACAAAAACATCTTTTACATAATTTGCAAAGCTGGACTTCTCATACAGGAACGTCCCCGGGAGGCATGGTGGCTGGCTGACCCAAAACTCTCTAGGTAGCAGCTTAGGCCTGGTCACGCGCCTGCTCACCTACATACATAATACAAATAGTGAGCGAAAGCCCAATGAATAATAACAGAGTAAAGGGATTAAATGAATTATGTCCCATAACAGATTCAAAAAGTAGAGACAGAGTCATAATTCTTATTCTTGTCCAAAATCATATACAGAAATCAGAATTTATGCTTAGTCATACATGGTACATCCATTAGCGTTGACAGATCAAATACAGAACATAAAAAGGTTCATGCTTGTTAGTTCCATTAAGGAACCTCCGGTACTGGGAACAGATAACATACTTAAGCCACGGTATTGTTACCCCCGGGCGAGGGCCATGAGACCATGGTATTATTACCCCCGGGCAAGGGCCTTGTGCTTATAGACCACGGTATTGTTACCCCTAGGCAAGGGCCATGTGCTAAGGATGCCACGAATACTTTTCAAAAACATTGGACAACCATTTATTCATACAGAAAATAACATTTCAGAAAACAGATCATTTCATATCATCAAAAAATAATTAAAGCCAAACATAGCTTTACAGAGTTATTACTCACAGAAGGCTTTGCAAAACAGACAGAGGTGACAAATCAGATAACTTGTGGTGCGTGACCTACACAAACATAACAGATACATACATTGGAACACACACTTGGATAATACTTAACTTGTTTTATTTCATTCTTAGTATGTTTCTAAGTCTTTATCCTTATTATTATGTCTTAATCTTGGCTTAGGAATGCCTAGGATGTAATGAGAATGCTAAAATGCACTTGAAAACACTTAGTCAGATATGCTGAAAGCAGGGGTCTTGCTCGAGCGCAACTTCCTTCGCTCGAGCGGGTGTTCAAAAACGTGAGTGGTCGCTCAAGCGCCACTTACTTCACTCAAGCGGTATGTAAACTCTGCAAAAGTATTGGTTGCTTGATTTTTTCACTTGATGCACGCTCAACAGTCGCTCGAGCGTGAGACTTATGTTTTTGCTCAAGCGTAACTCTTGTCGCTCGAATGGTCTACAAAACGTGTGAATTTCTGGGATTATGCATTTCACGCTCGAGCCAACTTTTTGGTCACTCGAGCGGGAGTGCAAAATACAAAATGGTAGCTCGAGTGCAGGTTCTGTCGCTCAAGCGGAGAGACAGAATTTGGAATTTCCAGATTGCTATACATGATGCAAAACTTGAATTCAAAGCTTTTGAACACATCCTTTGGGCTCAAAACTTGAGAAAACATGTCTAAGATTGTAAATCATTATGAATTAAGGTTCATTATACAAAATCAAGTGAATTCTTCAAAATCAAACTTGAATTATATGTATAAATATCATGCATGTGTTGTCAAGAACTCAAACCTTCCAAAACATGCACAAATGGAGTGTTAAAATGCAAAACCACAATGAGCTCCCATAATAGAACCAAAATAGGTCCTTGCATGTAAGAATTTGTTGAAATCAAAACTCAAAATCCATGAAATGCACATGCATGCATGAAATGTTCATCTTCTCTACATTACTAGCTTAATTCTTGCATAATTCAACTTAATCTTCTAGAATTCATGTCCTAGACACCATAATTATACAATCTAAGTGTTAAATCCTTACCTCAACTTCTCAATTAAGCTCTAGATGGTGAATACACTAAGGTTCCAAGCCAAATCCTTGAATTCTCTAGCAATTCCTTTGTTTGAACACAATTCTCTCTTAGTCTCTCTCTCTCTCTCTCTCTCTCTCTCTCTCTCTCTCTACATGTTTTTGAGCTCAAGGAAGAGGAGATAAGAGTGCAAAAGTGTATATGAGGTGTTGGGAGGCCTTATATAGGCTTAATTAGGGAATTAATTTAACTTTAACTAGTTTAAGCAATGACCATTAATTTATTCTAATTAATCGCTCCGAATCAAATTTTAATTAAACTTACCATAAAATTCTAAATAACACATAAATCAAGTCAATTTCGTGTTTGGATATCGATAAGGCCTTCAATTCGCAGAATTAAACGAAAACACAAACAGATCCTCCTATGATAGATAGATATAAACACAAATAATGTAACACACATGTAATTAATTCCGAGTTTCATCTTAATTACTCATTAGGCATATTTAATCATGATTTATTGGCTAATCATAGGTCGGGGTTGTTACATTTCTTGTCTCCACACTTGAGTGTGAGAAGGTTTGTATGATTCCTTAGTTAGGCTAACGCTTTTGAATGACGTTTACCACTAAAAGCAAAAGTTGCAGCATAGTAATGAAAAGGTCAAGGTGAACAAGGTTGTTATGACTCTAAGAATTTGGCTCATGAGAACATTGTCTTGAATTTGACTCTTTAGCCTAATTCATGCTTAAGTTGCTTCAGGAGTTGCCATAGATTAATAGCTTATTCTCACATTCTTGTGGATAGTAGAATTAATTGCAACTAAGTTCCTTCAGGAGTTGTCATAGATTGATAGCTTATTCTCTCATTCTTGTGGATAATAGAATTAATTGTAACTAAGTTGCTTTAGGAGCTGTCATAGATTGATAGCTTATTCTCTCATTCTTGTGGATAGTAGAATTAATTGCAACTAAGTTGCTTTAGGCGCTGTCATAGATTGATAGCTTATTCTCTCCTTCTTGTGGATAGTAGAATTAATTGTAATTAACTATGGAGCGAGAAACAAAGATGGCAAGAAGAGTATCATCATGTTTCAACTAGATATAGTAAAGTGTATGAAGAATAAAATTGACTTGAAGGTGTAGGGGATTAGTACTTACTAGTTAAACTTGCAACTTAGGCGCACTTGATATCTCCATGACATCCTTTTATGATCTAGTGAGCATTAGTCATGAGTCATTACCTAGTTGGGCCTAAACCTTTACACTTGTCTTTGAGAACTCACACATTAGGATAATTGGAATTAGTTTATGACATTGGTCATATATTGGTGGCTTGTTGTACTTAATCACATTAATGAGCAGATGACATGGATGGTTTGAGTAGGCCCTCTCGGGTTCACTCATTTGTGGCATCTTGCTCTCGCGTGAATGTATAACTTTGTTCGCAATGGTTGCACACAAGTAAGCAGGAAAGCCACAGAAGGGCATTTGTATTGGCGCATTTAGTCCATTATGATATTCGTGACTAGATATGTATAAGGGTATGATAGCTAGCCCCAATCTTTACTCATTTATAGATTATGATACACATCTTAGTCAAGACTATTTGATCTCCCACAAGTCAAAAGTCTTGAGATGGTTTTTGACATTGTACATGTGAGTTCGAGATCAATTAGATAAGAGCTTTTGTGCTTTTAATTTTGATCGAGATGGCGAGTATCTAAGTTGTTTTTTAGAAAACTTTGTGAAGAGAAAGGGATGTTTAGAAAATTGATTATTCCTAGTACTCAAAAACACAATGGTGTAGTAGAGATAAGGAGTTAAGTATTGTTTATGTTAGGTGGAAAATGGCGCAATATGTTTCCCAATTGGGAATTGCACTTTAGTTTGTTGCCTATGTCCTAACTAAGTGCCCTCCATATTAGATTTTACACTCCATTTGAGTAATGAGTTAGCAGAGAGCCATTTGTGGGCAATTTATAACCATCAAGCAGCTTATCTTGATTTTATTTCTCATAAGGTTGCAAAGTTAAGACTTAGAGTTTTATAGCACATTATTGTATGTTGTCTTGTAAACGCTCAGGGTAATGTGGTGCATTATTGTTTGCTGTCATGTAAACCCTCTGGGTCATGTGCTTATAGGTGAGCATTTTTGTGGGAGTATAACTAAGTTAAATAAAGTTTTCTTAGTAAATGTACCATGAATAGAGTTTTGGAACTCTATAAGATAGAGAATTCTAAGTATGACACTTTATGTAGCCTAGTTGACAATGGAAATAAATTTTCAATATCCCAGGGACAGTGGGAGCAATGTGCTTACTAGTGGATTACTCCATTAGAGAAGAATACTTTACATTCTTAGTTGCGTGGTAGCGAATATGAAAATTTTTCACAGCATCACTGAGTGATTGAGAAGGAAACATTCATGATTGCTCCGCAAGATGATAAAGAGCCTAGGATAATGCCAAAGGCTTTAGTCCTCTGTTTTTACAAAGTGGATCAATGTTGCACATTTTAAGACAAAGTTTTTGAGGACTAACTACTTCTAAAATTTGTTTGACTTTCCACTATGATGCGAAACTGTTCTAAAGTTATGCGCAATTTGGATAGTCATTTTTTGAGGCAGAAGGCTCCCTAGATACCGAAAAGTCGCACCATTGAGGAAAGTGTAGACCATGAGAAGACTTCCTCTTGGAGAGTGAGGTTACTTCGACTTAGGCTATGGTTGACATGAGTTTGGAACTTTACTTTGTGGACGTTGTGACCCAACTTCTTGTTGGAGAATTAGATAAGCAAATCCGTAGGGATTTACCTTCTACTTTTATGGAAAAAATTTTGGAGCACAAAAATATTTCTATTTCCAAAAAATCTTTTACGACCTAAAACAGTTATCCAAATAGTGGTTCTTAGATTTCATTGAGCCATGATGGGCCAATGATGATCGATGAAGACCACTGAGGCATGATCAATGGTCCAAAAGAAGTTTTTCTTTACTTAGTCATTATGAGCTAGGAATTTATAAGGTTGTCGCCACCTAGGGTTAGTAGTCCTCTGTTTTAGACATAATGGATGGTGATGTAATTTATATGCTCGGATATACGATCCTTAAGGATTGTTCTAGGAGAATTCTTGGTTTGTCTTTGATGACTTACATAAGGAATATCCTAGAATGATTTTAGATGCGAAATTGCAAACCCACTGACTTACCTATCGGTAAAAGCTAGAGCCTCAGCTATTGAGTGAATCCTCAGATTGTCTCTGGGAGAAATAGATGACCTATATTCCTTGATTATTTTTTTTTGTGGGGTCTTGAAGCACGCTATGTGTGCCTATTCAGCATGATGAGTGTTATCTTTTGCAAATGGTCAACTGAGTAGCTTAGACCTTTGTAGCTCCATTTTCGTGCTCCTTTTGGATACGATAGCCCTACAGTTCGGCTCCCACAGTTCTGAATCTGATCTCACAAGTCCAATGTGAAATAAATAAACACCAAAGAGTCTAAATCCGACAAATTTTTTGGAAAATTGATTTTGAATCAAAATTCCAAAAATGTACTGTTTTGCCAGATACAAAGTTGTCACCTAAATATTTTTGAGAAATTTAGGAAACCCATGACTTGTGCCAAAGGCCACGTGTCCGTCATCACCAAGATTGTCTCGGCTCGAGAAATTAGGTATGAGAGGGGAAGGCCATGAATTGAGCACCCCACTCGGCCAATCAAAGATCGGCCTCTACTAATCATGATGTGAATCTTATTTACATTATATGCTCTTATTCTGATTATTAGGCTAGCATTACTATGTGATGCGCACACAAGTATAGACTAATTTGTAAAAATTAGAACATTTGATTCATGTTTGTTTTTTAAAAGAATGTGAATGTGCCACTTGAAAAAGTGGGCTCGAATGTACATTAATCAAACTATCCCAATTCAAGCAACTAGCCTTCATCTACAGGCATTCAAATAGTTTATCACTTAAGCACTTAGCCTCATGGTGGACATGCTTTGACATGGTAACAACCACATTCATGCGATATGCTAAAACAAATAAAAGCTCTCCTAGTACTCCAAGCCAAAAAAGATGACAGAGTTAGAATAATGCATGATCCTAACTATACAATATGACTACTGTAACGCATACAATATGCAATTACAAGGCTCGGCTACTAATATGGCATATGAATCAATTTGATAACATGCGGTCTAAGCACGTATTCAAAGAATGTTTAACTACAATGCAAGTTAGAATGATGCGACGAGCTCAATGCATGCAAGACAATGGATGCAAGGCATGAGAGATGCTAAACGAAACATGATGCCCGAATCTAACCATCATAAGCATGTAAATAAAAGGGAGAAAGATGTGGGGTTGGAAGACATACACATTATTACAACTGTGTCCTCGCGCAAGAGGGTTCGAATAAACAAACTAGCTAAGCTAATTAACTAGCTATTACAAAACAAATTAACTAATTATTACAAACCGAATAAACTAACTATGCTAGCTAGTTATTACAAAACCAATTAATCAATTAACTATTCTATGGAACTAACTAACTAATTAATTACAAATTAGAATTAACTAATTAATTACAACATGAATACAACATGAAAGAAGTAACTAAGCTAACTAATCAGTCCCGGGAAGCGAGGAATGCTCATGCATGCGCGAATTTCCACTCGAAAAGTCCACTGCTCTGTTGCACAGTTAGAACATCTTTTCATCTCAACCTCTGCTCTATTATGTTCCAAAAAGTTGCTGCTCAATTTGACAAAAGCGACCGGCAAGCTAGAAGTAGTGGCCGGCCAGTCGGCCACAAAGGTAGCCGGCCGTCCAGAAAAAGTGGTCTACCGGCCACTAAAGCCTGGTTTCTCCTGCTGCAACATAAAGCATACAGAACACAAATAGGGTATTCTCAAGGTATGTTTGTCCACCCTACCTCTCCTTATCATCAAACAGCTTAACAGAGGGGTATGCTTAATTCGCAAGCCAACAATCGATACAATTTCATTGCATGATGGCCTATGAATCAAGGGACACAATTCAATAAATGCACAATTTAAAGACTCTCAAAACCCCCTCCCTATCATGGATTGATCAAGGAAAGTGGTTGACATTAATTCTTGAACCGTTTACATCACTAGCAAGAATAAAATGATTCAAGACTCAATGGGTTCAATTGGAACGTCCAATTGAACCCAAGTTGATTTTATTACCTTGCATCATTTTTAGTCCCAATTTTATTACTTCATTTTAATTGCCAACCATTCCTTAGTTCATTAAGTCCAACAGTGATCTTTAAGTCCTCTAATGGAAAGAAATATCAAACAAAGAGTTGTTTTGGACATGTGAGAGACACCATGCCGTTGGTAATCAACCCCTAAAGGGTTTAAACAATTAAGCACAATACCTCAATCTCATGCTTAAATAAACACTTGGTTTGAAACAACTTTCAAAACAAAGAAAAAGCCAAGAAAGGAAGGAGGTTGCAGAAGTGATTAGAGGTGATCATATGTATGGAAAGCAAGAAATAAATGCTATCAACTCAGATAGGTTGGTGGCTAAGACCTAAACCTCCAAACCTACGAGGACCATTATACTACAAGGATGCAATACAAGGCATAAATGGAACAAGCACACTAAAATAGTCTTAAAACACCTAAAAATAGTGCTGGAATTGAAGGCAAAAGAGCTAAAAGAGTAAGCTACAACATGGAGCAAGTTAAGCTAGTAAACAAGCAGAAGGAGGGGAGGCTACCCCCTCCATTTTTGGGACTTCAAAACATGGTTTTACCTTCTAAAAAACCTCTGAGATTCATTATTAAAAAGCTCAAGAAAAGTTGATAAAAAAGGTAAGAATAGTTGACAAAAAGGTGAGAAACACAAGGGCAAAGGCTTGAGAAGTTACGTGCAAGGATGGATGATCCACCCCTCCACCCTTAATGGTCTTAAACCACAAGTTTCAGTCCAAAAATATAAGGTATAGACAATCCAAAAATAGTAGGAAAAATAGCAAATAAATCAAAAAAACAAGCCAAGACTTATACCTCTTGAAGAGGAGAACCCTTTCTAAGTGATAAACCAACACTTACACACCCTCAAGAGCTCAAAATAAGCTCAAAAGTACCTCAGCTCAAATACCACAAGGTTTGGTTTAGAGTGTATAGGCAAAGGTTTAAAAATTGGCAAAAGAGAGAGGGAATTGTAGAGAGAAATATTTTTGCTCCAAAATATCTAACCCTTAAAAATGGAAGGGGAGGTCTTTTATTTATAGAAAAACATGAAACTCCCTCAGAAATATCCATACATACACGTGTGGGCAGATGCATGTGCATGTGGAAATAGCTGGCACAACTAGCATAAATTTCTGCAAAAGCACATAAGTGACTGGTAGGTCACTAATATTGGCCGGCAACCCACACTAGTGGGTGTAGACACCCCATTTTTGACCGCCCTTAAGACTTGGGCGCTACTGATGGTTTACTTGGTGATGAAAGATGTGCAGGGCAAAGGTTCGATTTCTTCGGCAAGAGGAGAGTCAAATCCAAACCTCACACCCTATTTATTGATCAAAATATTTTAGATCTTAAAACCCTCTCTTTCAAAATATTTTGAAAAAGGTTTCTACGATGCTCCGAGGCTCACATTTCGTTAAATGTTGCGCTTTTCAGTAAATCGAGCCAAGACAAAGTGAAAATGAATGAAAGAGAGGTGAAATCTCTGAAAAATATTTTAAAACACCTTGCTTGGGGGTTTGGAGTTGAAGAAAAGAAGAGGAGAGGGAAGAAGCCCAGTTGGGGAAGGAGTTGGGCATGAATCGTTAAGAGAGAGTCGAGCAGCCCTCGCTGAATCAGGCCTATTCATTTTCACACTTGGCTTTCAGCTATAGGGCCACCACCATTGGAAATAAGAATTCCGGGGCTTCATTTTTCACTCAAGAATCTCCTCAAGCCGAGTCCGGATGGGGGAGATATGATTGGTTGAAGTTGGGCATCATTCCGGTGGGAACTAAACTAAACAGCCTTCACTTAAAGAGGGATATCTCTTAGCACAGTTGGAATTTCGATTCAAGGCTGCCACCATTGGAAATCTTACTTTTGGGGCTTCAATTTTCACACAAGAATGACTTGAAAAGGCATCCAGATGAAGGAGTTAGGCTTGCTTCAAGTCGGGGACTATGATTGATTTTTGCTGCCAGCCATGAATGGCCATTGCCATCCAAGAATGACCCCTGTCGGCCAACAATAGTGTTCTACCAGCCAACAATGATAAGGTGCCGGCCATTGATGAAAAGATCAGTTTTGGACAGATCTTTTGCTCCAGCTGGCCCCAGCTGTCTCTCTTGAGATATTTTCGACCAAAACCTCCATTTTTGCTATATAATGAGGCCTTGTATCTCATTTTGAAGGGTTAGAACATTTACAGAAATTCTTGGATAAGTTTGGGAGTTTCTCACTCTAAAAAGTCCCTCTCTCTCTAGAAATTTCAAAGCCAAATATCTGCCTCTCTCTCCTTCTCTTGCCTTTGTGTGCATAACAAGAGCTATACTTGGAGATGTACCTCTCCTTTGCCTAGGCACCCTTGATCAAACTCAACTACCATTGGGCTGAGGTTCTTTGAGGATCATTTTGAGATCCAAAAGCTGGTCTTAGCTCAGAGTTTGGATCTGTTTTGCAGCTGTGCTTCAAGGGTAAGTATCTCTCTCTTTTAAGCTCATTTTGTGCACTATCTTGGCCAACTTTGCATGCTTGTTTTGCCACCCTTGTAGAATGTTTTTGGCTTGGTTTTGAACTAAAGAAAGGTCTGATTTTCAGTCCTAAAAATGTTGGTTTAAGCCTTGTTTGGCTAGGGGGTTGTCTCTCCCTTTTGTTCCTTAGCTTGTATAGCTTTTTAGCCATCTTTCAAGGTCTTTCAAATCAAATTTTGTGGCCTTTTGACCACTGAAATACAGAGGAATTTTAGTGGTAAAAACCTTCTTTTGAGGTTCCAAATGGGTGGGGGTTGTCCCCCCTCCTCTTCTCTTGTTTGCTTGTCTTGATGGCCCTCCAAAAGAGCATGTGTTTGTACTTCTTGGAGGCTTTGTTCAGGCACTTTTTTGTGACTTTTAGGACCTTCCTTAACTCTATTTTGGTCTGGTTTGGTCACCTCTTGCATGCTTCATGTACTTGTAGTGCAAATCTTGCTTACTAGCCTTGTATGCATGATGTTTTGGCTCATTATTCTAGCATATTTTGGCTATGCTCCAGCATGATTTTATTCATATTTTGGGTTGTTTTAGGACTATTTTGGGCTTCCATGGTCATACGACTCATGTTTTGTATAGCTATAGTGCAAATGTCTTGACTAGCCTTGGGTTTTGAGGCCACTACCATGCTATACATGTGATGTTTGCATGCCTTGGCATCATTTGGCATGGTATTTCAGAGCTTATATCTTTGCCATACTCTCATGTTTATCACTCTTTAATTGTGTTTAAGAGTTGTGCCATTATGCCTTGTTTATGAGCTAATACGTGAGCATATCTTTCTTTCCATCTATGCTGCGAGTCTAGCATGTTTTTGCCACTATTTTGACCTTCCTTAGATCTTTTTTGAATGGTTAGGGTCATTTGAGCATTGCTTAGTATGGTTGTAGTGTAAAGGGCCTTGCCTAGCTTTGGGTTTTGAGGCCTTTAACATGTTATGCATGTGATGTTTGCATGGTATGGCACCATTTAGCATGTAATTTCAGTGCATATAGTGTAGTCACACTCTCATATACTTCACTTCTTCATAGCTTTTGAGGGTTGTGTATTATGCCTTACTTATAGGCCAACATGTGTGCATGTTTGTCTAGTTTTTTGAGCTTCATTTCCAGCATGTTTAGGCCATTGTTTTGGCATGATTGAGCTCTGTCCAGAGCTGGTGTGGTTGTTTAGGTTATGTATTGCATGCCTCTTGTGTAGTCCCCTTCATTGGCTTTCATGCTTAAGGACTCTTGCATGCCACACTTGTGCTGTTTGAGTGATTTGGCATCATCTCATACATGATTTCAGAGTATTTAGTGTTGTCACACTCCCATGTTTATCACTTATTGATCATGTTTGAGGATTGTGCTCTCATGCTTAGTTGATGAGCCATTGCATGTGCATGCATTATCTTGCTTTTCATGCCATCATTTCAGCATTTTGACCACTGATTTGGGCATGATTGAGGTCTGTCTATTTTGGTTTAAGTCCATCTTTGAATGTTGTTGTATGCTTGTGTTGCATGTTGTTGCATGCTTGTTCCATTTTTGTCGCATTGCATGTTGTCGCATGCTTGTCGCATTGCATGATTTTTGCATGTTGTTGCATTCTTGGTACTTTGTATGTTTGCATGTTTAGGTTACTCTGCATTTTGCATGCTTGTTACATTACATTTGGCATGCTTATGTTGTATTGCGTGGCATCTCCATGTTGCATGCATTACATTATGTTTGGCTTGGGTGTTAAGCCAAACATGAGAAACGAGAGACGTTTCATACTTGAAGTGATGAAACGTGTCTCAATTCTCGGTCGTCGACGCTCTTGACGATGCATGATAGAGTTCTAGGCATTTATGTGTTTTTGTGCATTCATTTTACATTGAATTGCACATGTTGGATCTTTGGCCATCATGCATCGAGATGCGTGATTGATTGTCTTGGATCCGATTATGCCTCTCCCTTGATGTTTCGAGGTGATATGGGGTGGTATAGTGCGTACATATCCTTGGGAGACCCTCTATTTTCCTCTGTTATGTGCTCTACTGCAGCTTGGTGTCACAGCACACCAATGGCCGGTAGCCTCTTATTGTTGGCCCGCAGACCTTCATTTTTGGTCGGCAGTGCCTAGTATTGGCTGGCAGGGAGGTCGGCAGAAGCTCCTCATGGTCGGTAGGCCACTGGTGCATTCCCCAACATGATTTTGGTAAGATCCAGCAGCAAGTTCTCAAGGACACCCTACAGACAGAGCCTCAAGAGAGCAATTGGAGAGCTTTCGGGACGGGAATCGAGCATGCATCTTCAACTTCTTCAAGGCAAAGCTGAGGCAACCTAGTTTACATATTTTAATGCTTAGCATGAATTTGTAATGTAATTAATTCATTTGTTAATTGGTTAAAGTTTTGTAATAATTAGCTTAGTGTTAGCTAGTTATTCAATTTGGTTGTGTAATAATTACTCTAATTAGATTATTGGATTAGTTAGAATAGCTTAGCGTATTCATTAGGACCCTCCGTCGAGAGGGCGAATTTTGTAATAAGTGTGCATGTGTATGTGCATGTCTTCCAACCTCCAATTCTTTCTCCCTTTTACTTACCTGCTTTTGATGGTTAGTTTTAGAGCATGTTTCAATTAGCATCCTTATGCTTTGCATGCGTGCATCCATTCATCTGTATTGCATGTATTGGGCTCGGCGCATCATACTAACTGCATTGTACTTCAATACTATTACTTGAATACGTGTTCAACAGCATATTATCAAGTTGCATTCACATGCCATCGTAGAATAGCCGAGCCTATCTCTAGTTGCATTTTGTATGTGTTGCATTAGCCATCTTAACATGAACTAGGATCATGCATGATTTCTAACTAGTTCTTTGTTTTGGCTCGGAGTACACTGTAAGTGTTTACGCTTTAGCATCTTGCATGAGTGTGAGTGTTGCCATGATAGCATGCTTGCCATGAGGCTATTTGCTTATGTGATATAACTGCCTGAATGCCTGTGGGTGAAGGCTGGATTACTTGAAATGGAACAATTCGCAAAATGCAAGTTTTTAAGCCCACTTGAGAGTGGCAAAATCATGATTTCTAAGCCCACTCGAGGGTGGCAAATCCACGTCTTAGCATACTTGCAAGTAGCAACTTCAAACCGTTTTCAAACAAACAAACAAACATGAGATGTTTTGTTCCAAATTAGGCGATCTAGTCTATACTTGTATGTTGTGCGCATCACATAGTAATTCTAGGCTAATAAACCAGGATAAGAATGCATGTGTTTTCAAAAACAAGATATCATGTTAGTAAAGGCCGATCTTTGATCGGGCGAGCGGGGGTGCTCATTGCATGACCTTCCCCTCTCGTACCCAAGTTCCCAAGCCGAGGCAACTTTGGTGATGACGGACACGTGGCTTTAGGCATGAGTCAAGGTTTCCTAAATTTCCCAAAATAAAACATTTAGGTGGCGACTCTGTATCTGGCTAAGCAGTCCATGTTTGGCACTTCTTTACAAAAATCAGTTTTCCAAAATGATTTGCCGGATTTGGACTCTTTGGTGATTTATTGGTCTTGCATTGCACTTTGCGTGATTAGATTCAGAACCGTGACATTGAGTCCGAACTATAGTAGTCCATTGAACAAAACCGATTCCACGCCACCCCACGCGTGGAGCCCGGGACATTCGGGCACGTCTACAGTGGGCCTGCAGGTCCCAGGGTTTTTAGGCTAGAAAAACTATGATTTTGGTCAAAAACAAGGCAAAAAGGTGTATAGCGTTTGAAGGCTCAAAGTTGTGGCATTCTGTTGAGGATTTCGAGCAGTTGACAAGCATATACAAACTCATCATTGGGTGTGCAAGCAGTGACGCCTAAGTCATAAGGGCGGTAAAAAATGGGGTGTCTACAACCTTGACTTTGCTCATTAGACTGTGGATAGGATACTCTACTGGTAATTGTAGACAACCCATTTTTGACAGCCCTTACGACTTGGACGTCATCGCATGCACACTCGATGATGAGTTTATATGCTCGTCAAGTGCTCAAAGTCCTCAGTGGAATGTCACAGCTTTGAGCCTTTCAAGCCCTACACTTTTGTTGCCTCATTCTTGGACTAAGCCTCAGTTCTTCAAGCCTATAGCTTCTAGTGGCCTACCGGCCACCTTTTTGGGCTACCAGCCATTACTTTTTGGTTGCTGACAACTGATATGGCCTGCCGGCCACCAGTGATGGCCAGCCAGTTTCCTTTGCAGATATTTTGTGATAGCTGTGCCAGTTGTTTCCACAGTTGCAAGCATCTACCCCTACGTGTAGGGCTGTATATTCTTAAGGAGAATTCATGTTTTCTATATATGGAAGGCCTCTCTCTTATGTTTTAAGGTTAGAAAAATTTTAGAGCAAAATTTTTCTTCTCTCTCTAGCAATTTTCTACACTTTTGCTTACAAATCTTCAACCTTTGCCTATACACTCTTAACCAAACCTCTTCATCTTTGAGCTAAGGTATTCTTGAGCCTTTGGAGCTCTAGAGGGTGTGTTTGCTTGGTTTTGTTGCTTGAAATTGGTTTTTCTCTTCAAAGGTATAAGGCTTTGCCTATTTGCTTGCTTTGTCTACTCTTTTTCTTGCCATTGTAAAACTGTTTTTGGGCTGTAAAACTTGGTATTTTTTGGGCTGAAACTTGGGTTCTAAGGCCATTAAAGGTTGAAGGGTGGTTCACCCTTCTTTGCACCTTGTTTTGGAGGCCTTTGCCCTTGTGTTTCCCATACTTTTACAATCTATTTTTGAGCTTTTAAACACTGTTTTTTACAATTATTTCAGTGGCCAAAATCATATTTTGAAGTCCAAATTTGGAGGGGTTAGGCTCCCCTTATTGTGTCTTGCTTACTACCCTAGCTTGTGCAATGTTTTAGCTTATTAATCTAGCTTGTTAGCTTAATTCCAGCATGTTTTAGGACTTATTTTAGCATTGTTTTTGGTTGGTAGTTGCATTTGAGCTTGGTTTTGCATGCTTATAATGTAATAGTCCTCATGAGTTTGGTGTTCTAGGCCTTAGACATCATCTCCTTTGAGTTGATTGTATTTATTTATGGCTTTCCATACTTGTGATCACACTTAATCATCTCTGCAACCTCTCTCCTTTCTTGGCTTTTGTTTTGCTTTGAAAGTGGTTCAAACAACTTGTTTCTTTAAAGCATGAGATTGAGGTGTCATGCTTAATGGTTTAATCCCTTAGGGGGTTCATTACCAATGGTATGATGTCTCCTTCATGCCTAAGGTAACTCTTGGTTTGAGCCCTCTTTCCATTAGAGGACTTAAACTCACCCTTTGGACTCAATTCATTAAAGAATGGTTGGTAATCTAAAATGATGTAATAAATTGAGGCTAAAAAAGTGCAAGATAATAATTTGCTTGTGTTCAATCGGACGTTAATTGAACACATGGAAGCTTGAGGCATTTCATACTCATTAGTGATGAAATGGTTCAAGTTTCCAAGGTCACTACTTCCCTTGATCTTTCATGATAGGGAGGTGGTTTTGAGTCTTATTTTCATACAGTTATTGAACTTGCACACTTTCATATGCCATTATGCAATAAAATTGCTTGAGTTGATGGTTTATGAACCAAACTTGCTACTCCTTTGATTTGTTCATGAAAAGGCGTGGTGAGTTGTGCAAACAACCTTTAAGAATACCATGTGCATGCTCTGTTTGTCCTCTATTGTAGCAAGGTGAACTGGGCAGCAGTGGCTGGCAGGCCATTTTTCATGGCCGGCAGGTCCCCTTTGATGGCCGGCCGGCCACCAATGAAAAATTCAACAGTGTGTTTGTAAGGCAAAGTAGAGTTATTCTGGAAGTGAGCAATAGTGTATGTGTTCTCTGTGCAACAGAGGCTCTCCGGAAGCAAAACAGTGACCTTTTCGAGTGGAAATCGAGCATGCACATGAACATCCCTCGCTTCCCGAGGCGGAGTAGTTAGCATAGTACTTAATTATTTAGCTTACTTACTTCTTTTAATTGCACTTGTGTTGTAATTATATAATTAGTTAAAGTAGTTAGCTAGTTGTGATGTTGTAATTATTAATTCACTAGAATACTCAATTAATTCATATGTTGTTGTAATAATTACTTAAGTAGGTTAGCTAGTTTATTCATTTTGTTTTGTAATGGTTAATTAATTAGCTTAGCTTTAGTTAGTTAATTAGCTAGTTTATTCATTCGGACTCTCCTTCGTGAGAGCGCAATGTAATAATGTGTATGTCTTCCAACCCCACGTCTTTCTCCCTTTTATTTACTAGCTTACGATGGTTAGTTTAGGAGCATCACGTTTTGTTTAGCATATCTCATGTTTGCATCCATTTGTATTGTATGCACCGAGACTCGATTCATCATTCTAACTATATTGTTAGTTTAAATACTTCTTTGAATACGTGCTTGGACCGCATGCTATTTAATTGATTCATATGCCATGTTAAGTAGCCGAGCCTATTTAGTTGCATTTTTCGTATGTGTTGCATTAGTCATATCGCATAGTTAGGAATCATGCATTTTTCTAACTCATTTCTCTTATGGCTTGGAGTACTAGGTGAGCTTTTACTCGCTTTAGCATATTGCATGCGTGTAATTGTTCCCATGTCCAGCATGCTTGCCATGAGGCTAATTGCTTAAGTGCTGTAATTGCTTGAATGCCTGTGGATGAAGGCTTGTTGGTTGAATTGGAATAATTTTTCAAAACAAACATGAACCGAATGTTCCAATTCTTGCAAAGTTAGTCTATACTTATGTGTGTGCGCATCACATAGTAATGCTAGCCTAATAAACTGAAACAAGAACATATAATGTACATAAGATTCATACCATGATTAGTAGAGGCCAATCTTTGATCGGGCAAGCGGGGGTGCTCAATTCATGACCTTTCCCTCTCGTACCTAAGTTCTTGAGCCGAGACAATCTTGGTGATGATGGACACGTGGCCTTTGGCATGAGTCATGGGTTTCCTAAATTTCTCCAAAACAAAATATTTAGGTGGCGACTCTGTATCTGGAAAAGCAGTCCATTTTTGGCATTTTTTATTCAAAATCGATTTTCCAAAAGATCCAGAATTTGGACTCTTTGGTGTTTATCTAGTTCACATTGCACTTGTGGGATTAGATTCAGAACCGTGGGAGTCCGAACTATAGGGCTTATTTCGCCTTTCGAAAGGGGGCTCAGAAAAGTCGAGCTATAGTTTCTGGCGACTCTACTAGGGATTTTAGAGAACTTGATTTGAAATTCATGATATGCAATTTTATCTACACTTATATGTTTCTTTGCATTGCATTTGCATTGGTGCGTTTAAATCACTATGTTTGCCATCTGTTATTCCTGGATGGTTTACCGAAGGCTTGCCTAAAAGCTTGCCAAAAGGCCGACTGGTCACGGGGTCTACCATGATGGGAACACAATCCTTGGATCAAGACTACCGCTGTACCGCTTGATCCTCCTTTCACTTCTCGGTGTTAGGTGTGAAAGGTATATTTGGTAGTCTTGTTGAGGTACCCTTTTGACCATTTGGCCTAGTTGCATATCGAAAAGCCATAGAGACTGTTCCAAACTAGGACAGGATAATTACCCGAATGCAGGATTTCGCGAAAACTGCTTTGTTTGAATAGTAAACCCTAGTTCCTGACGAAACTAGAACAAGACCCTACCCCCTCATAGGGGTGTTTTGGCTTTCACTTAACTGGTATGTGCTTTATAGTGAAACTGTACAAGAATGTACGTATCAGTTGCAAGTTGGGTATCAGTTCTGGGGGCAAAATTCAGTGTTGAGTGCAGTCCTACAGCTTTGATTACATCTGTGTGTTGTTAACATCTGAGTTGAGGTGCTGTGTGGTTTCTGATTGCTGTTTTCTTTTTGCTTTATTTCTTTTTGCTAGGTAGTATAACACCATAGTTTCGGACAGGTCGGATATCCCCCAAGTACTCTGGATTTGTGTCAGAAGGCTTTGCAAAGTCGAAGATCTTGTTAGGAGACAGCCCGTGTTTACTTCGCTCAGGCCGGTTACTAGACGGAGGAGAGTCTGGCAGAGTTTGCCGATCCAATTTCTACAACAGTCATCTCTTACTTCGCTTGCATCTAGTCAGGCTCAGTCTTCTACATCTATTCCAGTACGAGATCACTCACCAATTTTGATGGCATAGTATCCCCCAGTCAGCATGGAGGACCTAATCCATCATCTTTAGCAAACAGTCAAAACCATACAGTAAGACGCTGCTCGTCAGGCCCAGGTCATAGCATATCAGACTGAGGTAATAAACCGGCAGCAGCTTCTGCGTCTCATGCACCTCCTATAGGTATCCCAACACCTGAAGCCACTGGCCATGTTGAGAGCCACTGCCTATGTTGAGAATCAGGGCAATCTGGCAAAGTCGATCCCACCACAAGCCTCCAAGCAACTGTGTATCAGACCGAGGCTCCATTTGAGTTTGAGGTTAACCCGAATATGCTTAAAGTCAACAAGCTGGAGAAGCTCTTCAAGAGAACGCAGGGTGTGAACTCTATCCCTGACATAGAAGATGGGCATACCGACTCTACAGTGACATTGCCAGATCGGTTCAAAATGCCATACATCGATCGATTTGATGGCCCCAAAGATCCCATGGTTTATCTTAGTCTGTTTTCAGATATCCTGTGGCTGATGGGCCTGAGCAGACTACAGAAGCTCTCACTCGTTGGATGGACTATGTCAAGAATAACGGCTAAATAGTATGCGAAGCTAGAGGATTATGTGATGTAGAGTTGAGAGGAAATGGCCTAGGCCTTTGTTGCACAGTACCCGTACAACACACAAATTGAGGTCACAACTTGTGATCTCGAAGCAACGCGCTAATAGCCGAAGGAAGGCTTTTCAAAATTCGAGACAAGGTGGAGGGCCAAGGGTTCAATGATGACCACACGACCTTCCGAGAAAGATCAAATAAGGACGGTAGTCCGCAATCTGCACGGGAAGTTGTTGCAGAAAATGATCGTCCTACCTCTGTTTCACGTTCACCGAGCTCCATGAGATAGGGGTTCAGATTGAAGACGCCGTGAAACAAGGGCTGATTACTGATGAGAAAGAGCAAGCCAAGAGGCCTTTTGTCCGTAGTTCCAATGCAACCACCAGTGGTAGCATAGCTGCATGGCCATCAGATGTGAGCGTTGTCACCACCGCAACCAAGACCGCCACTCCCTTTGCCAATGCAGCTCCACAAACTTCAAACAACCCTGACCGATCCTAGAGGACCTTTACCCCACTTTACATGCCTTTATCTCAAGCCATGAAGGTGTTGATCAAAAAGGGGCACCTCAAGCCATTAGCGCCTCGCTCACTACCTGATCCTCTCCCACCTAAACACAACCTGGTCACGACACTGACCAATGCTTCAGACTACGCCATGAGATTCAAGACCTTATTAACAACAAGGTGATTACACCACCCCAGAAAGCAAATGTGACCAGAAACCCTCTCCAAGCCCACAGTCAAGTTCTCTCACATCGGAACCTAAACCTAATCCATACACTGGCCATCCCTTACGATCCCAGCGTATATATTACCCATTCCCTCCTATCCAGACCAACGGTGTTCATTCCTGAAGACACAGATTTGTGCATGATGGACACGTCCGCACTTCAACCTGAGCCTGTGGTGGTGATAGTTGTAGGAGAAGGGAGGTTAGCCTTAGAAGAACGTGTGAGTCCGTTGCCTGAGTGCTCTGAGGACCTATCTGAGGGGGTGTACGATCAAAGCTGCTACATTGTGCCGATTGATCAAGCCAAGGCGGAAGTGATATTGCCAACTGTAGTGGAGGTCAATGTGGTTAGAGAGGATGGTCCGAGCCACGGGTTAGATGATTTGGCGGAACTTGAGGAGGACTTAGACAGCCTGTAGTTCTTCGATGAACAAGATCAAGGGAATGTACAGATTGATTGGTTCGATTTGAATAGATTAGCGGGCAACCCTGGGTGGTTGAGTGATGAACCTAACAAGGAGGATGGAACTGAAACAAAACTGAAGGAAAAGGGAGCAAAAATTGCTATAATGGCCGGAATGGCCGATAAAAAGGGGAAACTGCCGGAGAACACCGGCATGGAAAATTCGGCTCAAGAACTGGGCACTGTGAGTACTGTGGACACAGAATAGGAAGTTACGCTGAAGTAGTTTGCAGAAGAGACAGTTGAAGACAACTTGAAAGCTGTAATGGCCCAACACCCTACAGGGGACACTTGTGAGGTGAAAGTGATACAAACGAAGTCGGACAACTATTTGTCGGCTGCTGGAGGTGTATGGTGGGAGGATGAAGATCTATATCTAGCTCACACTGATAAGGACTGGGGTGAGTGCCTTCCACATAACACGTGGTATGTTGAAAAGATAGACCGCATGACAAGAAGTGTGCAGCATTTCAAGCCATCGCACTTAGATCAAGCTGAGGCATCTGGGAAAGATAGAGAGGTTGAAAAACAAAAAAAGAAACAGCTGAAAGAAGAGGCAGTGTTGAAGCAATTGAAGAAAATCCAAGCTGACTTCTCAATTTGGGGTCTTCTTATGGCCTCTTGGGTGTATCGACGGGCTGTATTATCAGCAATGGACAAAGCTAAGTTGTCCATTGACACTACTCCTGAAAAGATTGTGGGATTGGTCTTCCCAGGTGGTGCCTGGCTAACCCTAACCTTTTCTGATAAAGAACTGCTGCCAAAAGGCTCAGCTCACAACAAACCCCTGTACATATCCGTTGAGTGCAAGGAAAAAATAGGTACCAGTGGTGTTGATAGACACCAGTTTAGCTATCAATGGCTGTCCTTCCCACACAGCTTATGCCATCGACCTTAGACCAGCAGACTTTGCGCCCACAGCCCAAGTGATTCAGGCATATGATAATACAAGCAGAGAGGTTATGGGCACGGTGCAAATCAGAGTCCAAGTAGGCCCAGCTAGCAGGATGTCGAGTTCCATGTCTTGGATGTCCTGGCCGCCTTCAACTTACTACTAGGGAGACCCTGGTTGCATCAGGTGAAAGCTGTCTCCTCCACCCTTCACCAAATGTTGAAATACCCTCATGGGAAAGGGGTGGCGAATGTTTTCAAGAATTTATCTATCTATCCCCCACCAGAGGTAACTACACTAGTGTTGGAGATTGCTCATGGCGAGGAGGATGTATTCCTCTCAGGGTTCATTATGGCCGAGGCCCGAGTAATGTAAACCATCTTGGTCACTGATGAGGGCATGTATGTCAACGCCCAATCAATCTATGTCATGAAAAAACTGCAACATGTGCCAGGAATGAGACTTGGAAAAAGTAGCTGGAAAGGTGTCACAGCATTGGTCGATGTGCTGCATAATCTGCATACTTTTGGTCTGGGATATGTACCCACCAAAAAGGATTGGGTCAGGAAAAGATAAGAGATGGCAGGCAGAGCCAGAGCCAAGTAGGCCGAGAAACATTATGAGCTCATTCACAGGCCAATCTGGGGAACGCTGAATGGCCACTTTGTTCGGGAGGGAGAAGATTTCCCCTTTTACGGCTTTCCGGAACCTTGGATGAATTCTGTGAAACAACGTGTCCCCGAATTCGAAATCTTCTTTAACTTGCAGCTGCAAGATTGTGATGTCAATTCTGAGCAGTGGTGTTGAATCAAGGGGCAGTTATGATCTTTTGATTCGGGTTGTACATCTCAAGGATTGATTCCGTGCATGTCAAGTGGTGATCCTTCTCGAAAATAGTTTTGGAAAGTTTTAATAAAAGTTGATTTTGTTCAAATTTTACCTTTTACAACTTAGACCATTTTTGGACCAAAAAGAAAATTTTCAGTGTTCACAACTTTAATTTCATTGATTTCAAAAATAAAGTTCTCCAACTCCCTGATACAAATCAAAGTTGCTTTTATTACATTCAAAAAACTTAAAAAGAAAGGTCAAAGCAATAAACTAGGGGCATGAATGATTCAGGTGCTCCTGTGTCCCCTGCTCGTACTTGTAGAAGCTTCTGAAGCCAAAGTGGGCCCGGTTTGCGCCTCATCCTCGAGCCAAGCCAAACACTTGCCAAAAAGGGTGCAACTAAAACTAGGGGCATTGGTCAGAAGCTCTCTCATTCTCCAAGTAATGAGGTACCTAGCCAAATGTGAACCACGAATGGGGAATGAAACCGGGTACTCTACCTCCTTCTCTGGACGGGTTTTATCATGCCTAAATTGACGTCTGAATTGGAAAGGGAAGTAGAACACATAGTGCGTAAGGCCGATCAACTGTATGCCAGGTTGTCGAGCCACGTTGTAACTTATCTCGGTTAGATTAAGCCAGTTGCAATGCCAAGCTATGTCAATAGCAAGCCTGTTGCATATCCAGTGGCACTACCATTCCTCATTCGGGAAATCCACTAGTTGGTGGCGGAAGAAATAGCCTCGAGCTGAGTACTCAGGGCAAGAGTCCACTACCTTTAGCTTATCCATAAGCCACACCTAGGAAGCGATGGAAGAAAAGAGAGCTTAAAGAATAGAGAGATATACATTGAGAGAAAAGTGAGAAAAGGGCTTTGAGAGAAAAATAAAGCATAAGTGCCGAGCGATGTAAGAAACACATATGAGAAAGGGTGGGAAACAATACCTGAAGAAGTAGTGGGCTCCCCGTGAATCTGGTAGTCTCTCGCCAAAGACAGACGTCTAAGCCCATCAAAGTCTCGGCTAGCACCAAGCCAATGCAACTCTTACCCTCTTTCAAACCCTGGGCCACTTCGATCAATCAAATGCTGGACCCACCGAAATTAGGGGCAAGAATGAAATGAACAAGCATACATAAGCAGAGGGCATGTTGTTGAAAATCTTGCTAGAAAAGGTCGCCTCTGTCACCGATGTCGAAAAATCGATGGATCAAGCTGGGAATGTCTAGCTCTCCGTTGTGGGCCAAAGATCAAGCCTTGTGCAGAGTAAGCCCACACATCCGTCCCAAAGCTTGGGCGTGGCCAAAATAGGACTGAGGCATGATTTTCTCATTGCGCCAGGATTCAATTAGTGCCTGAAATTCTTCAATTGCCGGGCATATTTCTTGTCCCTCGAAGCTAAAGACATGTGTAATCAGGTCCCAGCATCGAGTCGCGACATGGAGGAGCATAAAACAAAGTAGAGTTCGACTTAACGAAAAAATTTTATTTATGCCAAAACCCCAGAAATTTACCTTTTCTGTGCCGTATAAAGTTGTAATCTAATCTGAGAGCTTTTCGGCAAAAAATGGCTCCATTTGTGAAGAAATTGCAGCTGAAATGAAGTTCTGGAGAAGAATTCACGAAGTTGAACCTTTTGTAGAGGATAAGGCTGTGAGTGGAAGCCAGCTATCAACAATCTGGCAATTCTTACATTTGACGGCCGACAGGTGGTCGGCATGCTACTTTGGTGGCCGGCAGGACACTCTCTATGGCTGGCGAGCTCCCTCTCTGGCCGGCAATCCTTTTCTGATCCGCTGTCCACCTGTGTACAGAGTAGTGTTGGAAGCATGTGTTTTGTTTTGATCTTTGTGTGTTTTGGAGTCTTGTTTTGAGTCTTTTTGGTTTTAGCAAGTTTGTTTATTTGTATTTGAGTTGTTTTTGCTTTGTTTATCGAGTTGTGTCTTGCATTTTGTATTTTGGTTGTTGGTCGGCTCATTACTCGATTAAGAACATTGTTTCAATCATGTGCTCTATTTGCGGATTCAATTCCATGTCCATTTTCATGCAAATATGGTGCTCATGATGCAAAAATAACAACACTTTTTATAAAAACTGTGAGGTTTTATTCCGATCATGGTTTTTTTTACAAAAGAGGAGTACAAGTTTCAAAGCAAATAAACCCATCGAAAGCTATATATCTTCTAATGCTACCAAACAAAAAGGAACTAAGCAAAAGTACAAAAAAAAATCAACGCCAGTTGCCTCAGGCTTAAGAGGCCCCCTTTGTCCTCTTCCTCAGAAGAGAGGACTCTAGGGCACTATTTCTATCGACGCCACTGTCTAGATCAGTCTCTGATCTTGAACCCGAGCCGGTATCGTCTTTTCTCTCTGGTCTCTGCCCCAGAACCCGCCTCGACATCATCACCTCCGCTCTCAGAACCTAAGCCAGTATCGTGGCCTCCACTATCGGATGACTCAGAATACTGACTCGCTGCCTCCTCAGAGTCACTGGTCTTAGCATCGTCATCGCTCAAGAGGGGCTCTAGAGGACTGCACTGCCCTCGGGTGCCCCTATCCCTCTCTCTCCTCTATGCTGCTGTAGGGGGTATTGCCGATGCAAGTGTTGTTGCTACTGCTGCCGTCGGTGCAATCGGTATAGCTGGGATTTGAAAAGATAGTTGTTAACATATTAGTTATAGTGCGCGTATCAGATACAAGCATTGTGTAGAATAAGTGGTATGCAAAAATCAGATACAATATGAGTACAATGTGTGAGTTCAGTGTATCAGATATAGTGTGTCAGATGCAGTTTGGGAAAGACTACAGTTGGAATGCCAATGTATCAATTGAAATTTGATAGCATGAAGCGCAAATTGAAGGAAATTACCAGGATACCATAGAGATCAAGCAGCGTCTCTCTCCTCTGTACCATACCCATCAAGAAGGCTATCAGCTCGAGAGCGCTCCTCGTGTACTCTATGGATACCTGCAAATGCATTTGAATGATCAGTGTTCGCAATAAACATATCTGAAATGAAATGTGGAGTGCCAAATTGTAAAGAATGGTCCATACTAGGACAAACGCCGAACCTCGACAAGCTAGTGTTCAGCCGCTGCAGGCTCGATCGAGATCTGGTAAGCAACCCCAGTATACTGCCAACATGTCAGTGCGGTAGGAAGGACTGGCCAACGGATTCTCTGCTCTGCAATGAGAGCCCCTCTAGCGCAGGCCCTGGTCGTCCTGGGCGCCCTAGCTGCCCTAGTCACCTCTCTCGCTGCAAGAGCCCTCGCCCCCTCACCTCCGCGAGCACCTGTCAAAAGTCTGAATAAAGGCCACGTAGTCGCCCTCTGTCCTAAAGTAATTAGCATCCAACCCCACTATGAACTGAGTGATTGCATCAACGGACAGGCCGTCTGCTGATCTCATAGACTCTGGTGGTGGCATTAGAACGATCGGGTTCGGCAAGCCTACAGTTTGTCGAACAAACCACTCACTCAGGAACTAGGCCTGGCAAACTGGGCCCTCAAGTAGAATGCGGAAGCGAGAAGTGGCCCAGGCCTCGGTGTACTGGTCTCGCACCTCAATTGGCATCATGGCCCAAGGCTGCACATGATTTGCAAATAGAAAGTGTACAAATTGTTAGTTACTGTCAGTTGCAAAAATGTGAAACAAAATAGTTATAAAGCAGAAATGACTATGTTTTGGGTTACCTCGTGGGTGGCCACTGTGTCGAAATAATGACGGAAGAAGGTGAACGTCTCGCGAGTCCTACGCTAATGTCTGCCATCATACTGCCTCGAGTAAGGGACCATCGAAAGGAGCTCCTCCATGGGCTCCGGAGCAAGAGCTGGGAAATAAGCGTAAACTCACAGCTGCAAGGAAAGTGCAGTAATATGTGATCAATAGGGCATGAACAGATATAGAAAGTGCAAAGCAGAAAGCACACAATATGAACAGATATAGAAAGTGCAAAGTAGAAAGCACACAGCATGAACAGATATAGAAAGTGCAAAGTAAAAAGCACACAGTATGAACAGATGCAGAAAATACAAAGTAGAAAGCACAATGTATAAACAGATGCAGAAAGCATAGGTATTGAGCAGATATAAAGTAGAAAATGTAAAGTGCAAAGAGGGAACTGAAATGTATACCTCCCAGGCTTGCCAGTAACCTCTGATCAGCTCTCTCTTCAGGCGAGAGGTAGAACTCATATATCCATACAAGGTGACGAGGCCAGCTCCGCTCCAGTCATAAAAGCATACCCGGTGAAGGATTACCAAGGCACTCAACAAATATAAGCCCACGGTGTTCCACCTGTTCGAAAACAAGGTGGTACTG
Organism: Camellia sinensis; assembly: GCF_055761805.1. Lineage (NCBI taxonomy): Eukaryota > Viridiplantae > Streptophyta > Magnoliopsida > Ericales > Theaceae > Camellia > Camellia sinensis. The sequence goes on from NC_138962.1 coordinate 110,182,568, forward strand.
AGGACAAACATCAGAAAGCCCCTAGCGTACTGCTCCATCTCCTTTACTGTCTCAGGCTCGCTCCCTCGAAACTGCTCAGCAAACTAGCTATATCTGACCATAGTTGTCCGATACAAAAGTGGACACGCTTCTAGCAGCTTGATCCAGGTCACCTCCCACTTTCCCATGCCAGTGTCAAAAGGGATTGGATCACCCCCTACTCCTAAGCTCGTGATCATAGCGAAGTCGTAGGACGTCATCGTCATCTCTCCGGTAGTGGAGAAGTGGAAGGAGTTGTTGGTGTCCCACCACCTCTCCACAAGCGCGCCTAGAAGAGGACGACTCGCAATGATTCATGTCAGACCGGAGCAAAAAAGACCAAAGTCGGTCTTGTCAACAATGTCACGAACCCCTGCAGGGAGCTCATCGTACTAATCTCTTGTAGTAGTAGCTTCGTATCTTCTGTAGGCACGAGACTCTCCCTGTGGCAAAGAACAGATGAATTAGGTAAGAAAGTGATGAAAGTATAGTCAGATCAAAGACAGTGCAAGAAATGCAATTTAAAGAAAGGAAAGAATGCATGAAAACAGAGTTCATACCTCAGCAGCGCTGGATTAAAGGTGGAAAGCCAGCTCCCTCAACAGGAGGTCCTCCGATACACCGCGAGCAAAGTCGCTGAAGAGCCTTATGCCCTTGGGTGGCAAGATATATGTGCGGGGATGGTACCTCGTTGGATCAAAAGGTTGTACCCTCAATGGTAACGGCTCCGGCTCAAGCTCAAGCTTAAGCTCAAACTCTGCCTCGAGGTTAGCCTCAATACCCTCAGTCGCCTTGCCAGCCTCGACAATGACCAGCTCCTCTACCTCAGCAATAGGTGGGAATACGAGGTGAAACTCCGAAAGGGCCCAGTCATGTGGAATATCATCTGCTATCTGAAGAATGGGCGAAAAGTAGGTGAAAAGTGAAGAAAAATGGAGAAAAGAGGGTAAACTTGGAAAAAGTCAACCCTAGGAGAGAGAAAATTGGAGAAAAAGTCAAAGCCCGAAAAAGTTCACGAAACTCGAGAGAAACTCGAGGGGAACAAGCCTAAAGTGGTGGAAATCCAAGAAAAAGTTGCCGAAATCAAATTCCAATCGGTTCAAAGTAAAGAGAACTAAGATGGTTTAGCGAAGAAAATGCGCGTGGGGCGTTGGAAAATGCGTAAAAAGCTCGGATCTAGAGAGAAGAAGTGTCTAGAGAGAAGGAGGGAAGAATTTCGGACCTAGAGAAGTGAGGAAATGAGGAGTCTTGGCCTATATTTAAAGACCCCTGCGCAAAATGTCCAAGTTGCCCCGAACTGCCATCGGTGGCCGACAGGTGGCCGGTAGGTCATATTAGTGGCCGACAAGGCTCTTTGATGGCCGGCATCCTTCCCCTGTGGCCGGTAGGTGGCCGATGGCCTGCCTATGTGTCCTAATGATGTTTTGTGTCTTTGTTTCCCAAGAAGTGTAAGGAAGATTCATTGTTAAGCTCAGATTATTTCTAAGGGACTTCAAAACTGTGTTTTAGCGCATGATGTTCATCACTTGTCAGCATGGACGAGGTGTATCCTTTTTAAACATATTGCAATTCCTCCGGAAGGTAAATCAGAAGGTGCCATCGAATGTCGCTTTTATTCATTTTATGCCTTCGTTCTCTTTACGTCCTCTCTTGTTGCACAGAATATGCATTTCACATATATTGTTGCACATAATATGCATCTCATATATACGTATGCTGCATACGCGTCTCGCATCAGTTATGATTCACGCATAGAATATGCGCGTATTTCTTGTATAGAATATGCTTTTGTTTCTTGCATAAAACATGCTTTCAATTAACATGTTATGTCGGTTGCCTATCTGACATGGAATATATTTTGTGCACCTATCACACTTGTTCACTTTGTGCATCTATCGCACCTGTTCACTTTGTGCATCTATCGCACCCGTTCATTTTGTGCATTAATTGCACCTGTTCACTTTGCGCATCTATCGCACTTATTCACTTTGTGCATCTATCGCACTTGTCCACCTTGTGCATCTATCGCACCTGTTCACTTTGCGTATCTATCGCACATGTTCACTTTGCGTATCTATCGCACGCGTTTGTTTTGTACATCTATCGCACCCGTTCATTTTCTGCATCTATCGCACTTGTTCACTTTGTGCATCTATTGCATCCGTTGATTTTGTGCATCTATCGCACCTGTTCACTTTGTGCATCTATCACACACATTCACTTCGTGTATCTATCGCACGAGTTCGCTTTGTGCATCTATTGCACTTGTTTACATCGTGCATCTATCGTACACCTTTTTCTTGCATCTCAAGATGCGTAAAGCGCGATCCTAGGCATGTTTCATCTCGAGACATGCGAAGCGCGAGCCCGAGTGGTTTCTGTTGTATCTCAGGAAGCACGAAGGTGTGTTGTATCTCAGGATGCGTGATGCGCGACCCTGAGCGTGTTTCATCTTGGGACATGCGAAGTGTGACCTCGAATGGTTTTCTTGTATCTTAGGATGTGCGAAGCTCGGCCTTGGGCGTGTTTCATCTCGGGACGTGCGAAGCGTAAGCCCCGAGCGACTTTTGCTATATCTCAGGACGAGCGAAGTGCGGTTCTGGGCATGTTGTATCTCGGGACGTGCGAAGCGCAAGCCTGAGCGGGTTCTCTTGTTTCTCGGGACATGCGAAGCGTGGACCCGACCGGTCTTTCTTGTTTCTCAAGATGTGTGAAACGTGACCCTGAGCGATTTTTGTTCTCAATTTCACAAGATGCGTGAAACACAACTCTGATCAGTGTTTTCTTTTCTCCTCTCATGTTTTGGCGTGGTTAGAGTGTGTTTTAGATCTTTTTGCATGGAACCAGTGTTGGTTCTAAGCTTGAAGTTACTCATGCATATGTTATTATTTCGTTACCTTACTTATTGCATTTGTTATTGCTTATTGCATCATCTTGCATGATCATAAGTTCTCAAGATAGCCTGTTTCGCGTAGCATGTTAGTCTAGCTTTCAAAGTTGCATTGTGCATATCATTTGCATGTTGCTCCAGAACTATGCTGGTTTGATTCCCTGCAAAGGGATACGTAGGCAGCCTGCAGGCATAACCATTTGTTTCTATTTTGATTGTTTTTCCAAGTCTTACGGCCTTGTCAAAATGGGTCATCTTCAGACTTTGGCATTCACTCACGTCATTTCATGACTCCGAGTTCTGTCTAAGAAGGGCAACTGTAGACACCCCACTTTTAACGGCCCTTACGACTTGGACGTCATCGTATACACACCCGATGATGAGTTTATATACTCGTCAAGTGCTCGAAGTCCTCAGTAGAATGCCATAGCTTTGAGCCTTTTAAACCCTACACTCTTGTTGCCTCATTCTTGGACCAAGCCTTGGTTCTTCAAGCCTGTAGCTTTTGGTGGCCTGCCGGCCACCTTTTTGGGCTGTCGGCCATCACTTCTTGGTTGTCGGTCACTAATGTAGCCTGTCGGCCACCAGTTTCTTTTGCAGATATTTTGTGACAGCTATGCCAGCTGTTTTCACAAATGTACGCATCTGTCCCCACGTGTAGGGAGAATTCATGTTTTCTATATATGAAGGGCCTCCTTCTCATGTTTTAAGGTCAGAAAAATTTTAGAGCAAAATTTTTCCTCTCTCTAGCAAATTTCTATACTTTTGTTTACAAATCTTCAACCTTTGCCTATACACTCTTAACCAAACGTCTTCATCTTTAAGCTTAGGTATTCTTGAGTCTTGTTGGAGCTCTAAAGGGTGTGTTTGCTTGGTTTTGTTGCTTGGAATTGGTTTTTCTCTTCAAAGGTACAAGGCTTTGCTATTTGCTTGCTTTGTCTACTCTTTTTCTTGCCATTGTAAAACTGTTTTTGGGCTGTAAAACTCTCTATTTTTTGGACTGAAACTTGGGTTCTAAGGCCATTAAAGGTTGAGGGGTGGTTCACCCTTCTTTGCACATTGTTTTGGAGGCATTTGCCCTTATGTTTCCCATCCTTTTACAATCTGTTTTTGAGCTTTTAAACACTGTTTTTCAGAGTTGTTTCAGTGGCCAAAATCATATTTGAAGTTCATATTTGGAGGGGTTAGCCTCTCCTCCTTGTTTCTTGCTTACTAGCCTAGCTTGTGCAATGTTTTAGCTTATTAATCTAGCTTTTGTTAGCTTAATTCCAGCATGTTTTAGGACTTATTTTATACTATTTTAGCACTATTTTTGGTTGATAGTTGCATTTGAGCTTTGTTTTACATGCTTATAATGTAATAGTCCTCATGAGTTTGGTGTTCTAGTCCTTAGACACCATCTCCTTTTAGTTGATTGCATTTATTTATGGATTTTCGTACTTGCGATCACACTTAATAATCTCTACAACCTCCCTCCTTTCTAGGCTTTTGTTTTTCTTTGAAAGTAGTTAAAACAAATTGTTTGTTTAAAGCATGAGATTGAGGTCTCATGCTTAATGGTTTAATCCCTTAGGGAGTTCATTATCGACAGTATGATGTCTCTTTCATGCCTGAGACAACTCTTGGTTTGAGCCCTCTTTCCATTAGAGGACTTAAACTCACCCTTTGGACTCAATTCATTAAAGAATGGTTGGTAATCTAAAATGATGTAATAAAATTGAGGCTAAAAAGGTGCAAGATAAAAATTTGTTTGTGTTCAATCGGACGTTAATTGAACACATGGAAGCTTGAGGCATTTCATACTCATTAGTGATGAAATGGTTCAAGTTTCCAAGGTCACTACTTCCCTTAATCTTCCATGATAGGGAGGTGGTTTTGAGAGTCTTGTTTCATTGCATTTATTGAACTTGCACACTTTGGTTCATATGCCATCATGCAATGAAATTGCTTGAGTTGATGGTTTATGAACCAAGCTTGCTACTCCTTTGATTTGTTCATCAAAAGGAGTGGTGAGTTGTGCAAACAACCTTTGAGAATACCCTGTGCATGCTTTGTTTATCCTCTGTTGCAGCAAGATGACCTGGCAGCAGTGACCGGTAGGCCATTTTCCATGGCCAGCAGGTCATCTTTGATGGCTGGTCGGCGGGCTATCACTGGTCGGGGGCTGGCCACCAATGCAAAATTCAACAGTGTGTTTGTGAGGCAAAGTAGAGTTATTATGGAAGTGGGCAACGGTGTATGTGTTCTTTGTGTAACAGAGGCTCTCCGAAAGCAAAACAATGGTCTTTTCGGGTGGAAACCGAGCATGCGCATGGGCATGAGCATCCCTCGTTTCTTGAGGTGGAGTAGTTAGCTTAGTACTTAATTGTTTAGCTTACTTACTTCTTTTAATTGCACTTGTGTTGTAATTATATAAGTAGTTAAAGTAGTTAGCTAGTAGTGATATTGTAACTATTAATTCACTAGAATAATTAATTAATTCATATGTTGTTGTAATAATTAGTTAAGTAGCTTAGCTAGTTTATTCATTCGGACTCTCCTTCGTGAGAGCGCAATGTAATAATGTGTATGTCTTCCAATCCCACGTCTTTCTCCCTTTTATTTACTAGCTTGCGATGGTTAGTTTAGGAGCATCACGTTTTGTTAGCATATCTCATGTTTGCAGCCATTTGTATTGCATGCACCGAGGCTCGGTCCATCATTCTAACTGCATTGTTAGTTTAAATACTTCTTTGAATTCGTGCTTAGACCGCATGCTATTTAATTGATTCATATGCCATGTTAAGTAGCCGAGCCTATTTAATTGCATTTTCGTATGTGTTGCAATAGTCATATCGCATAGTTAGGAATCATGCATTTTTCTAACTCATTTCTCTTATGGCTTGGAGTACTAGGTGAGCCTTTACTTGCTTTAGCATATTGCATGCGTGTAATTGTTACCATGTCCAGCATGTTTGCCATGAGGCTAATTGCTTAAGTGCTATAATTGCTTGAATGCCTGTGGATGAAGGCTTGTTGGTTGAATTGGAATAATTTGAGTAAATGTTCATATGCGATCACTTTTTCAAGTGGTACGTATTTCGAAACAATTTTCCAAAATAAACATGAACCGAATGTTCCAATTCTTGCAAAGTTAGTCTATACTTGTGTGTGTGTGCACATCACATAGTAATGCTAGCTTAATAAACCGAAACAAGAGCATGTAATGTACATAAGATTCATATCATGGTTAGTAGAGGCCGATCTTTGATCGGGTGAGTGGGGGTGCTCAATTCATGACCTTTCCCTCTCATACCTAAATTCCTGAGCCGAGACAATCTTGGTGATGACGGACACGTGGCCTTTGGCACGAGTCATGGATTTCCTAAATTTTTCCAAAACAAAATATTTAGGTGACAACTCTGTATCTGGCAAAATAGTCTATTTTTGGCATTTTTGATTCAAAATCAATTTTCCAAAAGATTTGTCGGATTTGGACTCTTTGGTGTTTATCTATTTCACATTGCACTTGTGGGATCAGATTCAGAACCGCGGGAGTCCAAACTGTAGGGGTTATTTTGCCTTTTGAAAGGGGGCACAGAAAAGTCGAGCTACAGTAATATATAAATTTGCCCTTTGTAAGATTCAATGCGCTTGTTGGGCTCATCTTGAATGAACGCAAATTGGTCACCAAAATGTATTTAGAGAGATAATTGCACTAGAGGCAGTGATCTTGAACCACTTCATGTGAAACGCACATGGTGGATTTTGTTGTAAATGCTTATTGCAAGAGGTGTTGATAGGACTTATGTTTGGAATCTAGAATTGCGTAGACTGTAGTTGTGTTTTTTTAATCAATTACTTATTTTTGTGAGATTATGGGATATTTATGTTATTATGGTTTGTATCATAATGATTAGCAGATGATGATATCAGTACACAAGATTAGCTCACTCACATGAGCAATCGCTCTTCACGCTTGGAAGTGAGTAAGGATAAGATTAGTGGTTTATTTTATTTGGAGCTAAGAGATGCTTAGATTATCCACTATGTGTGTTGCCTTGATTGTAACCAAGATGAGGTCCTGTTAAAGACCAAAGATGGATGTTAGTACCCACTTTCCATGTTGTGCCTGTTATGATTAGCCAGATGCAAGATCTTATTTGGTGCTTAGAAGGCGAGCAAATAGAAAATTCGAGTTAGGCACAATAAAGTGACTAGACTAAGATCTATACGGTATATTGAGTATGATGTCACTCTTTGGAAGAGTTACTCTACCGAAGCATATATTCATACTATATGTGCTTGGCGACCGAGTAATAAGATGAGAGAATGGATCCCTATTTCCTCACCGTGTGAGTCTTACGTGTCATTATTGATATGACTTTCAATTATGTACCATTTTGTGACCTTTGATGATGTCATAAGGTAAGGGGTTGATGTTATGCTACTTTGATATGTTGCCTGCGGTCATGTATGATTCGGCCTTAAGAGACATCCCTAGGAAAGAGGTCAATCCTAAACTAAATGGCCCGAGGGTGAATGGAAGATTATCTAGTATTACACCGCTGCTGTATATTCACTGCTGGCAACTCACATTGCTCTATATGAGAGGCAGATTGGGTATGATTATATTACAAGAATTGAGAGGGTCAAACATGCTTTTTTAAGGGATTAGAGATGTTTTTTAGACCGGTGTAATCAGATAGATCTGGGGTACATGAGACACGTTTTTTTATCTTCGGGTTGATGTTTATGTGCTGGCTCGTTTTTGAGTTTCTAGTGCAGAGCTCTCACATGCAGGTGTTCTCAGTGGTCGCACGGTCCACTGGCTAGTATGATCGTGTTTGATGGATAGCTCGAGATAAAGAAAGAGCGGTGGCATGCTAGCGCATGTTCGAGTGAGAGATGTTGGAAATTGGGTCAGGTTTAGAACCCATACCCGATTGGATCGCCCATGATGGCATGACCCATGACCCATTGAGAGACCTTATTAGGAGAGATTCATTTTGAATCAACTTGTCCTGAGGATAAATGCATATGACCCACTATCTCATCTCTAAAGGAGATAGAGTTGTTGGTGGTTATAACTCTCCCACATAATATACGTATTATATTTGGAAGAGTAAGAATCTTTTAACCATATGGGTAATTCTAGTCTCTTTCTCCTAATCTCTCTCTTCTTTTTTTCTCTCCTTGGAAATACAGAACTATGCCTTTGTACTGTGAATAGTGTGGGTAGTTCTCTAATAGTTTTACTCTACTATTGGGAATTATTCGAAGATATCAATGGAGGCATGTGATTCACCCACATAATTCATAAATTCGGTTTGAGCTTAGAAAGTATGCCCAAATCCATTTATTTCCGCTATGTATTATTTCTTATTTTTCCTACAATTACAATGGACTTGATTGCATTTAATAATTTTCTATCTAAAAGATATTTTATTTGACTTAGTTTGTATTGGTTGTGTTAAATCTTGAGTTGGATTTCACTAAATTATTCACCACTGTTGGTGTGTACTAAATAATGTTTTTCTTGTTTATTTCTATTATGTTTAAATATTAAAAAATTATTTATTATTAATTAATTTTTTTTATACTTATATGTATAGTAGAATCGTGGTTCTAACCCACATCAACCCAAGCTAAATTGGATTGTAATATTAATACATGATTGGTTTAGCCATGAGTTCAAAAATTTAAAAATCGATCATGATTGTATTAATTTTAAATTTATTGTGGACCCGAACCAAACTAACTCATATTGGGACGTATTAAATTTTTTAAAAAATTTTGTTAACATGCATCCACTACAAGAAAAATCACCTTTGGCGACTAAAAAAAGTCAATTTTTAGTCGCCAAAAGTTGACTTTTTAGTTTCCCTAACTAAAATTTTTAGTCGTCGCTTTTGTCGCGAATACATGGTCGCCGGAGGTATTGGCGACTAAAACTTTTTTAGTCCGCAAAAAACAAGTCTTTAGTGACCAAAGTTTTAGTCACCAATAGTGATTTACACTTTTGAAAATCATACATTTAGCGACTAATCCTTTAGTCGCCAATACTCACTGAATCGCCAACTAAACCGTTTAGTCGCCAAAATAAAGACTTTTGGCGACTAATAATTTTAGTCGCCAAAGGTGCTTCCGTGAAAAAAAAAACCAACTTTTTTACTTTTTCTGAGATTCGAACCACCAACCTGTCCCAGGTTCTAAACCTTTAGTAACACACTCCCTCCACTATGCTACTACAACACCACATGAATATATGTGCAACAATATATTATTTATATAGTATACTGACCCGTATTAATATAAAACTATATATATAAATGTAATTATTTTTATTCAATATAATTTATGTAAAAAATAAATTATTTACTAAAAAAAATTGAAGCCATTTTTGGCGACTAAATCCATTATTTAGTCGCCAATTCTGTAATTTTGAGCTACTAATTATTTTTTAGTCGTTAAAAAAATAAGTTCCGCCTAAAAATAAACAGTTTTGGCGACTAAACCTATTTTTAGTCGCCAAAAACGTCCTCTTTTGGCTACTAAACTGAATTTTAAGCCCCGTTTGAGGACTTACTTTTTTAGCTAATTAGCCAAAAAGCCAACAACTCATACCAAAAAGTCAAAGATTCTCTTTTCTCTCTACTTTTTGCACATCTTTTCGTAATTATTCAAAAAGTCATCCCAAACATACAAGTTTTTTTTACCTACTTTTTTAGCCAAATAGCCAAAAAGTTACTAAATTAGCCTGTTCCCAAGCGAGGCCTTAGTCGCCAATTGCCTGTTTTTAGTTACTAAATTTTTTTTAATAGCCAAAAAGCTTCACTTTCAGCGACCAAACTGTTTTTAGTCGCCAAAACACGTATAATCGGCGACCAAACTGTTTTTTAGTCGCCAAAACCTATATTTTTGGCTACTAAATTATTTTAGTCGCCAAAAACCGTCACTTTTGGCTACTAAAAAACCTTTAGTCGGTAAAACCCATATAATCGACGACTAAATTGATTTTTAGTCGCCAATAACTATACATTTGGCTACTAAATTGTTTTAGTCGCTACTAATTCCATTTTAGTCGCCGAAAATGACACTTTTAGAGACGAAAATAATTTTTTTAGTCGCCATTTCTGCATTTTCTTGTAATGATCCTAACACTATGTTTGGAAATTTAAGATTTAGTTCAAAAAAATAAATAAATAAATAAATTTAAATCAACTTATTCTCTAACCTTTTACATGTCTTTATAAAAAAAATTACAAAATCACTACACACAATCAATTCATAACCAGACGTTTTAACAAATATGAGCGCAGCTACTATTAATAATGTTGTCATTAGTCACGTTGCCTCATATATTGTCATTAGTCGAGATGCACGCAAGTTAACTCAAAAATTGAGTTATCAAAAAATTGGTCACGTTGTCTCACATATTACTTGGATATTAATGTGGAAAAATTATAATAGAGTGAGATAGAAAAAAAAAATTATAAAAATATATAAAGTGTTAATAATTTTGTAATGGAATATAAGTGAAATGTTGAAGAGTATACCCCACTATATTTGTGTAAATTTTTTTTTTCTGTACCGCTCGATGTAATTCCTCCTATTACATTTCATCAGTATGCAAAAGTATGTGTTGTCCTTATTTGCTTGCGTTGAAGTATTCAATTATTATTGATGAGTTAACAACTCTGCCCAATCACACTCTATTCATTCAATCTATGATAAAAAAAAAAAAAATCAAAATCAAAATACATGAGTTACTAGTTCAAAAAAAAAAAAAATACATGAGTTATATATATATATATATATATGACGGGGGCTTTATTCAGTTCCTAGTCAATATTTTGCATTAATTTTAAAGATACTAATTTAATTTATTTAATAAAATCATAATTTAACAGTAATAATATATCAATTATATATTTTTTTTTTATCACATTTTGTTTACCTCATGAGACATACTCATAATGATGATACCATCTGAAGGAAGGAAAAAAAAAAAAGAAGTGACGATTTAATAGATAATTGAGTTGAATTATACAACGAATCAATTAACTTATGATTTATCCTTTTACTTATATGTTAAAGTTGAGTAGATATAAGGAAATTTTACCTAGAAATCCTATCTTGAGAAATGGAATGGTGATCCATTTAATCATAAAGATTTTTTTATAAACTAATTAGTCCAATTGATTTTGAAAAGGCAAATTTAATATATTATTTAAAAATTTTACTATTATATCTTTAGAGGGTGTTTGTTTCGACGGACTTGATAGGGGGCTTACAATCTACCGGACTAATAGTGCTGGGATATATTGTCCCACGGACTATTTGGTTGGATTAGATTTGTATCCTATGTTTGTTTTGTCATATTAAATCCAATGTTTGATTAGGTGAACTGGATAAGGATAAATGTTCAAAAGACTATTTCACCCTTGTAATTTATAATTTATATTTTTTTATTTAATATATAATTTTAAATTTGTAATCTATAATTTTTAATTTATTATTTAACAATACTAAAAAACTTTAATTTATAAGGCCATAATTTTTAATTTATTATTTTTAAATATATTTAATTTATAACTTATAATTTATATTTTTTATTTAATATATAATTTTAAATTTGTAATTTATAATTGATAAATATTCAAAAGACTAGGGAAAAATGTAATAACAACACTAAACAAATTTAATTTACAAATATTTTTAATTTTTTATCATTTAATTTAACAACCCTAAAAAATTTAATTTTTAAGGCCATAATTTTTAATTTATTATTTTTAATTAAATTAAATTTATAATTTATAAATACTCAAAAGGCTATTTAACCCCTTTTCAATTATTTACTAAGTTATAGCATGAGGGTAAAATGGGCATTTTACACATTAGTTTCATGGAATACCAATCTCCTGGAAATAATCACCCCCTAAGATTATTTAGTCCCTCATATGAAGGATATGGAGTCCACCAAACTCCATGTCCGGCTGACTAAAGTTGCACCAAACGATGCACATCACCCTTCTTATGGATTCAAGTCCAAACAGTGTTTAGTCCTCCCTTAATCCTTCCAAACAAACATCCCTTTATTTCTATTATGTTTCCTTCTTTTCTTTTTTTTTTTTCTTTTTTTTTTTTTTTTTTTTTTGTGCTAGAATGGTAAAGTAAACAATGTATGAGAATCAAATTTGGATTAATTTTTATATAAAAATCTTTTTTATTTGGAAAACATTTCAATATGAGTACAAAAATGATTTGAAATATAAGATTTTTCAAACATTTTAAAAGGATGTAAGATTTTTAGTAAGTTTTGGTCAAATGTATAATTTTAAACTGTAATACTCCAATATAATACTAAAAAAAAAATAAAAATTCCTTAGTGTATTTTTTTCCAAACGTAACACTCTATAAAAACTTCTTATTGTAACACTCTATACAAAAAAATTCTTAGTGTAACACTCTAATGTAACACACAAAAATTCATTAGTGTACTTTTTTCAAACGTAATACTCTAATATAATACTCCAAAAAAACTCATTAGCGTAACACTCTAATGTAACACACAAAAAAATCTTTAGAATACTTTTCCTAAATGTAACACTAAAAAAAAAAAGATGTGGAATTTTTCAAACCATTCCAAAAAGAGTACAAATATTTCTTAGTAAGTTTTGAGCAAATGTATAATTTCAAACTGTGAGTGTTTCGTTTCAAAAGAAGTACACTAATGAGTTTTTTAGTATTTTTGTGTGTGTTATATTGGAGTGTTACATTTGAAATTACATTAATTAGAGTGTTACATTTGGAAAAAGTAAAATAAATAGTTTTTTTTTTTTTTTTTTGTGTTATATCGAGCGTCACGTTTGGAAAAAATACACTTAGGAGTTTTTTTTAAAGTGTTAAGTTATTACGTTTGGGAAAAGTATACTATGGAGTTTTTTAGTTTGTTACATTGAAGTGTTACGTTATTAGAATGTTATATTAGAATGTTAGATTTTTGTTCATAATTTGAGATTTGTTCCAGAACGAGAAAAAATAAAAAACTTCTATAGTGTGGATTGTCCAAATGTGTACTTTTACATTTTGAGAATCTTTACATTTTGAGAAACTCAGTTTTATTCCTAAAAAATTAAATCCAAACAGGGAGCGGGGTCACTGCTGTGCCCCATCCCTGTTGTGTTGCTGCTGTGCCGTAAAACGGCACAATTTCATTTTTTTTTTTCTTAAAATTTATGTTTTTTATTTTAAGGTTTAGGGTTTAGAATTTAATTTTTAAAATTTAATTTTTTTATTTTAGGGTTTAGGCTTTAATTCTTAATTTATTTTATTTTATTTTTAATTTTAAGATTCAGGGGTTAGGGTTTAATTTTTAAAATTTATTTATTTTTTCTTATTTTAGGGTTTAGGATTTAGGATTTAATTCTTAAAATTTATTTATTTCTTATTTTAGGGTTTAGGGTTTAGGTTTAATTTTTAATTTTTTTTTTATTTTAGAGTTTAGGTTTAATTTTTAAAATTTACTTTTTTTATTTTAGGGTTTAGGGTTTAATTCTTAAAATTTATTTATTTTTTTATTTTAGGGTTTAAGGTTTAGGATTTAGGGTTTAATTTTTAATTTTTTATTTTATTTTAGGGTTTAGGGTTTAGAGTTTAGGTTTAATTCTTAGATTTTTTTTTATATATATTTTAGAGTTTAAAAAAACATAGTGACAACATGAGAGAAAAAAAAAATTTTGGTGAAACTGTGTCGTTTTACGGCACAGCAGGAACAGTAGGGAGGGGGCACAGCTGGGACCCTCTATCACCCAAACATGTAAGTGATTATCCTTTTATGTAATTTCCACTTTAATGAGATGTTTAGGTTCATAAGAAAAAATAAAGGACTAAATAATTCACAAGATCACATTTTAAAATTTATTAGTGTTTCACCGTAAATATAACTTATATTCTGATCATGTTAAAACTAAATAGATAATAATTTATATATATTATTTTAGTATCAAATCTTAGTTATTTCCCATTCTTGACTTGAAATCGGACAATCATAGCAATTGATATATAAAAGAAAAATGGCCACTCTGGAAATTAAAATTTTAGTTCCGTCCCTGTATGTAAATCTTACCTTTATTCACCCAAAAAAAAAAAAAAAAATCTTACCTGATTCATACTGGAGCGAAACTTTAATCTCAGTGTATCAAATAAGATTAATATTGAATATAACAATTCAGAATAAAATAAAATAAATACTAATAGATTAATTTTTTGTTTAATTAAAATAGCAAAATAGTATTTTTTTTTTGGGGCAAAATTAAGCGCTTGACCACCTTCGGCAATTTTAAATTGATATATCTTGAAATAAAATAAATGGTCCAAAACAAGCTACCGGGTACAAAGTTACGAACTATAAAATTTTAACATCATAAATAATTTTTTTTACAATTTAACATACATATCTATTCAAATTATTTTAAGCGATATGTTTAGATTATTTTAATCCACAAATATATTTTTATATATGTATGCAAAATTTTTGAATCTATTTGTCCCCATTTTGAACCTATCTATGCAAATTATTTTAACCTATTTGTACAAATTATTTTAATCCATGTATAGTATTTTTACCTATCTATGCAAATTTATGTGTCCTAGTATTTTTACTTATCGGTTCAATTTCTTTTATCTTTTTTGCCATTGTAATTTGGACAGATAGATACCTCATTGTGGACAGATATGTACTTGAAAGTTATTAAAAAAAAATTTATTAATAGTGTTAAAATTTCAAAATGTCATAACTTTACATTCCCTAGTTCGTTTTGGATGAATTTTTTAATTTTATTTTATGTATTTTTTTCAAGATTTATCCATATGAAACTGCCGAAGGTGGCTTCAAACACTTTAGCAAAGAATATTGTTTTGCTATTTTAATTGACCGAAAAAACATTACTTGTTTGTTTTTTTTTTAAAATTTTATATTCAATATTAATCTTAGTTGAATGATCTTGAAAAAATGAATCTACAAATATCAATTTTATTAAAAACAAATTTATAAAACTCAAGTTATGAGATTTTAAAATTTGTTTTCACAAAATAAATACAAGAGTAAATCTATCTAATAAGCCTTCGTTTGACATGCCAAAAAGCCTCGCTTTTTGACTTTTTTAGCCACAAAAAGACAAAATAGGCTCAAAAGTTAATAAGACAAAATGTCACATATAAACCATAATCATTTTATTTTTTCTCTTACAAAAGTTAAAAAAGCTAAAAAATTTATCTCAAACGAGACTTTTTAATTTCAAGCTAAAATAGCCAAAAAAACCAAAAAGCTAATTCACATCCCAAGCGTTCTTATGGCCTTAATACGTGTAGATTTTGCTAAATAAGTTTAAAAATTAAATTTATAACTTGACCTCACTTTTTTTTTTTTTTTTTATCATACAAAATATTATATATATATATATATATACTGTTGAGAAACAATAATTCAAGGGGAAATTACAATAATAATAAAAAAAAAACCCCACATTTGAGTCTTGTAACAAAAAGCTTGAATTTTTAATTTTGTAAATTAAACCTTAAACTTTTGATTTATTTTTAATTTAAACCATTTGCCTATTTTTATTAAGTAAAATTAATGAAAAAATAAACATTTTAATTATTAAACTCAATGAAAATAAAATTTTATGTATATTTATATTGAGTTTAATAACTAAAATTCTTTTTTTCCTGTCGATTTTACATACGAAAATAGACGAATAGTTTAAATTGAAAACAAATTAAAATATTAAGATTTAAAGTGACAAAATAAAAAACTCAAGGTTAATTTTGTTACAAGACAACCTTTTTTTTGGTTCCACAATTCAATTTAAACTCACAGTGAAAATGCAGGTCCAATGTTCATATACTTCTATTCATTTTGCCTCAAATTTGGTGGCAGTAGGGTTTTTTTTTTTTTTTTTTTTTTGTCAATTAATAAGAGAGTAATTATAAATATAAAAAAATACTTATATTATCAAACATATTACTAGTCCACATAGCTATAAAATGCTCTGACAAAACACACCATAAAATGATAGAAATAACTAGTAGATCAAAAGTCTTGTTTCTAGTATATTTAAAAGAAAATTAATGATAAACCTAATTTAAAGAGGGTACAAGGTATTAAATTTAGTGAATAATTTTTTTGTTAGTGTGATAACTCTTTGTAAAATAATTTTTAGGAAGTTCTTTTATTTGTTTTTAAGAATATTTTATTTCTAATTTTACCTTTTAATTTCTGATAATTTTTTTCTGACTATCTGTTCAAATCATTTTCTCTCTTTTCAAATTTATATCTATCTATTCAATTCTTTTTAACCTATATGTATACATATTTGTCGAAATTTTATTATTTGTTCAATTTCCTTATCTGTTTAAATTTATCGGCAGATTTTCCTGACAATCAATCTTCAATCAGACCCTATCTGCTCAAAATTTCTATTTGTGAAAATTATCTGTTCAAAATTCCTATCTGTTGAAATCATATTTTAATCTGTTGCATTTTTTTGGAACCTACCTGTTCAAACTCTCTCCACAAACCCACTTCTCTCTATCTGTTCAAAAAAATTCTTTTTTGTCTCTCTCTATAGATCTGTTCAACTTTGGATTTCAACACAAATCTGTGATATATACAGATCTGTTCAAATTCACACATAGATTTGTGATACATAACTATTTATTCAATAACTAAATGTTATTTGTGCAATCAAACAGAGTTGCAGATTAACACATACATATATACATGCATACATGCATGAATGTGGATAGTTATGGAGTAACTAAGATCGAGATCAGTTAACAGAGAGAGAGAGAGAGAGAGAAGAAAAAAAAAAAGAAGAGTTTTTCCACCACCGTGCACGACTAAGCAGCCACCAGATTCGCGAGCTTGACATCGAGATGCGAGCCTTTGATGATGGATGCGAATCCGATTTCGTGATTGGGCAGATCTGTGAGTGCTTGGTGGATCTCCATTGATGCGCCGCCTACGTACGTGAACACATCCCTCACTCCTTTGCCATGTCTGTACAGACTGAGATTTTACACTTACCTATCTGTATTTGTATATACATGTATATAGAGACTGGTTGAGTTGGATTTTGCTTCAATTTGTATAAACATCCCTCACGCGTAGTGGGAGTTAGGTCTTCATTCGTGAAGTGGAGTACAGGCCGGAAACCCCTCTCGTGCATTGGAAGTGGTAGGAAAATCTACAGATCGGTAGATGTTGGCGTCGGATCGGCGGCGGTTGCAGTGCGGCGGCGATTGAGGCAAAGCTTCATAGCTAGGGTTTTGATATAGAAGAAAAGACGAGGTAAAGGAGGGTGGCAACGGAGACGGAGACGGAGACGGAGACGGAGACGGCGACGGCGACGAGAGTCTCTGGGACGGCGTCGATGGAGTGGAGGCGCTAAAACTATTTTGGTGGCGCCGTCATCGGAGTCGGATCCATCGATTGCGATTTCCATAGGCATAGTAGCAGAAGAGGTATCACCGCCGGCACAGACAGAGATGAAGGTAGGGGGAAACTCCATGATCTGCCCGATTGCGCCGTCGTCGGCGTCGTGGACGGCGGCGACGAACTTTGCCAATGAGGAAGAGCGAGAGAGAGAGAGAGAGAGAGTGGGTGATCTGAGAAATATAGAGAGGAAGTGAAATTGGGTTTTGGAATGCACCAAGGATCCTCTAGAGTGAAATTTTCCTAAAGTTTCCTAGAGTGCTACATTGTATGGTTGAGATTTACTGGCAAGTCACATCAGAAAAATTGATATGACTTGCCAGTAAATCTCAACCACACAATGTAGCACTCTAGGAAACTTTAGAAAAAAATCACTCTAGAGGATCCTTGCTCTTTGGAATGATGTCCTTGTTTTATTTATTTTATTTTGGGAACTTTTCAAAAAAAAAAAAAAAAACTTAAGCTTTTTAATTTTTTTTTTTTTACATAAAAAAAAAGAAAGAATCACGAATAAGCCACAAAAAGTCAATTTTCTTAACACAAAAAATTTAAAAAATTAATTTTTTATTAACTTTTCAAAACATCACATAAAGTTTTAGGTTCCATTTAGTAAGCAATTCAAATTATAATTTCACCCATTGATTTGAATGTAGTGTTTGTTTCGAGTTTTCAAATCATAATTGTACACTCATTTCTCAAAACTCAATTCAAAATATAATCATTATTTTTCAAAACTCATAACCAAACACATAATTCAAAACTCTTTTCAAAACTCAATTCAAATCAATATTTTAATTTTTTAAATATTTAAATATAATAAAAATATTTTAATTTTGTTAAGATTTTAAATATTTTAATATTGAAATATGCTAAGATTTTTTTAATTTTTGAATATTTTTAAATATTTTAATTTCAAAATATTACGATTTTAATTTTTAAAATTTTAAAATATTTTATAAAAATAAATTCAAACTCTATTTTATAGAAATATTTTTAAATATTTTAAATTTTTTGTTATATATTTAGTTACGATTTGAGTGTAGAGTTGTGAAAGTAGTATGGAGTTTCGAGTTATGTGTTTGGTTATGAATTTTAAAAATAATTTCTTAATTGAGTTTTGTTTTATGTGTTTAGTTACGATTTGAGTATAGAGTTGTTTTTAAATTTAAAATATTAACATTTTAAATTATTTAAATTTTTACGATTTAAATTTTTTGAATGTTTATTTAAATTTTTTACTTATTAAATTTTTTAGATTATTTAAATTATTTGAATATTTATGATTTAAATTTTTGAATATTTATTTTGAAAAAAAATTATTTCCTTTGTAATATTTTCAATTAAAAAATTGATTAATGCTATTTTTTGTTAATAATAAATTTTTTTAATTGAATTTTAAAAAGAGTTTGACTATGAGTGTTGATCAGAATTTTCAATAATGTGAAAGTAATGTGTTTTGTTATGAATTAAAACAATTTGAATTAAGTTTTGAAAACTATTTCCAAAACTCATAACCAAACAAATTTTCTTACTTCACATGTCAAATCAAACTTTCAAAACTCAATTTCACACTCAATTCAAAACTCAATTTAACACTCTATTCAAAAATCATAACCAAACAAATTTTCTACACTCAAATCATAATTCCACAACTCACAAACTCAAAATACAACTCATATTCTAAAATCATATTTACAAAACTCTACTAAACGCAACCTTAGTGTTTGGATATTTAGGTCTTGTTTGAGAATAAATTATTTTTGTAATTTTTTAGTTTTTTATGAAAAGATGTGTAAAAAATAAAGAAAATAATACGATAATTTCTAGTGATTTTTATTTTTTTAAGGGAAAATTACAATAACAGTCCTTATAGTTTGGGGCTTGTATCACTTTGTTCTCTGACTTTTTAATTGTGACACATTTGATCATAAATTTTGAACATTGTTCTAAATAAGGACAATTGAAAATACTATTGCTTAATTTTAAGGGCAAAATAGTCAATGTGATAAAATATAAACTAATTTGACAACAATAAATGTCAAAAAAATATTTTTAAATTTTTATAAATTATTTACCCACCAAAGATAAAATTATGTAAACTTAATAAATATTTTAGACATTTATTTATTTATTTTGTATACCAAATTAATTTTTGTTATATGTTTGAATGATGATCATGTAATGGGTGGTTATTTTTATTTTCATTAAATTAATTTTTATTTTTCTAAAAGTCAAATATGGAGAAAACTTTGATATCATTATTAAATCAATCCATTAAATCAAAAAATCCAAAACTAAAAACATTTCATATATTAAATATATCAATTACACATTACATCCTAACAAGCACCCATTACATTATCATCATCCAAATACATATTAAAAATTAATTTGGTAAAAACAAAATGTTTAAAAGATTTATCAATTTTACATAATTTTATCTTTAATGGGTAGAAATAATTTTTAAAAAAATCAAAAATATTTTTTTGACTTTTTTTTTTGTCAAATTAGTTTATACTTTATCAAATTTACTATTTTGCCCTTGAAATTAAGTAATGGTATCTTCAATTATCCTGATTTGAAACAATATTCAAAATTCATGGTCAAATGTGTCACAATTGAAAAGTTAGAGACCAAAGTGACACGAGTTTCAAACTATAGAGACTGTTAGTGTAATTCGCCATTTTTTAAAACTAAAATATATAGTTCACAAATAAAACCTTAATTAAAAAAAAATTAAATTTAAAGTTTTTACCCAAGCACCACATATTTAAATGCCATTTAATTTGTGTTTGACATTTCTTAAAAAAGTCAAAAAGTCAAAAAGTCACAATCCTATTTAAGTCACATTATTTTATTTAAATCACATCACTTCTCTACTATATCATTTCAAATCTAAGTTATATTTTATAAAAAGTCAAAAAATACACTTATTTAGACCATTTCAAACCAACTAATTCAAATGTTGGTTGGGGGAGCAAAAAGATATTAAAAGTCCCATGTTTATATTATTAGGTAGAAATATTAAATACTTACGGAGAATTTTTTTTTTTTTTAAAAACGTATTGAATTTGACATATTTAATAAACTAAATCTCAAAATTTTAATTTTATCAATTTAAATTCTAATTTTTTATTTCTTTTAAATTTTAATTAGTAAAATTAAAGGAAAAATAATAATATTTTAATTATTAAACTCAATGAAAATTTTTTTTTAAGACATTTTATATATACCTACGTTGAATTTAATGACTAAAATACTCTGTTTCTTATCGGTTTTACTAAATAAAATAGGCGAATGGTTTAGATTGAAAACAAATAAAAAAATTAGAGTTTAAATTGACAAAATTAAAAACTTAGGGTTTATTTTATTACAAGACTTAAACATCGGTTTTTTTTTTTTTTGTTAATTGTTATTAATACTTATTGTGGACTGGTTGAAGGAAGGAAAAAAAATTACAAAGTATAATAGCAGATAAACCCGAAGGAGTTGGATTAGTGGGTGCAACTTGAGGCTTAGAAGTGTGCTCCTTCTAAGTCTCAGGTTCAACTCTCATTACGAGTAATTCGCTCATTAGGGCCACATTCGTGAACTCTTCCCGAGATTTGTCCAATTCACATGGAGGGGGCGCTTTGCGTGGATCTCATGTAACGCCCTCAAATAAATGATATAAGACAGGTCTAATCAACTACTGTAATTAAAATAACTTCAACTAGGTGGCCCAATCTTTATGTTTGTATTCCATTAATATGAGATTTACAAAAGAGTCCACATGCATTAAATATTCACTCTTTTTAAAGGGTGAATCTATAGCATGTGCGACGATTGGAACAACAGAAATAATACAACAGAATGTCCAATGGACTGCAAGTTCCAAGACTTAAACCCGTTTATACAAAAGATGATCATCCAAAACCCATACAATTAAAGCCCTTGGCTTGCCAAAAATACACAACAAAACAAAAGAGAGCCTCTGCTCTCAAGCACATTCCTCGCCCTTAGTTAGGTGGTAACACCACATCCTTTCCTATACAAATTCACTAGAAGTGAGCACAAGCTTAGTAGAGAGATCTTAACAAAATATATATGCTTAAGCAATCTTACCAAAATGGATGTTATGCAATGTCATGCTTCAAAATCTATAACTTTGTTTCATTTTTAAAACGATATGAAACTCTTATTTCAAAAGTCATTATCTCATAAATTGTAAAATATACAATGGGGCAGTAAATATGACTCTGGTAATCTCTAAGTTTGTGTCTACAAGTAGGCATGTCAAGCACTACCAATCCCCACTTTACTAGCTCCTAACTGAAAGGCACGTTGTACTTACTCCGCGCCTGTGTTCGGTCTATCATCCTAAACACTCAGACCAACTTCAATAATACCAATCTACACTCCTTATCCAGAATGACCAAACGTATTTACCTCAAAATATTTTCAACAACAATTCAATTTCCAAAACATAGCATTAATAATCAATATTCAAAGCTATGCAAATGCGTGTATGTAAATACAATTTTACAATTCTCATGTTTCCACAATATATTTTACTTTAACACAATACAATCATTAACATCAATGTTTTCAAATTAACTATCAATAGTCCTATCCTTGGGACAGAAGACCCAATCCACAATCACAATATTATACAATTTTCAACATTTCCATGATTCCAAGTACTCTTACTATACTATCCATGGCAATTTCTCAAATCAAAATTTTCTATTGTACAAGAAGGATTCAACAACTTTCATCATTTTTTTAACAAAATCCCATGATTTCATGAGTTTTCTCTCGACAATTTCAACTTTTTCCCAAATTTTAAATTTTAGGGTTTCCATCCAAAATAAATTTCATTTATTCTCAAGAGGTATTCTTATCAATGGACTCTTAATAGTTATACATTTCATGAATCAAAAACCAATTCCATGAGAGGGTTGAGAAATTTCAATTTTTATTCAAAAACCTTCATTCAAACTCCCAACATCATAACTTAAAGATTTCATCAAGACGAAGCTAGGAGATGCCAAAATCATATATATAACTCAAAGAAACTCTACCACAAGATTTAGAGAAGAAGGAAAAAAAAACCCAAAAATTGACGGTGTTGAAATCCGATCTCCATCGCAAAAATGTAGCCCTCAAAGAGCTCTCCAACTTTGATGAAGGAAATTGAGTCAAAACTCAATTGGAATTGGAAAAATCAAAGGTTTAATGAAGTTTGGTGAGAGTTAAAGTAGAGAGAAGGAAGAGAAATGTATTTTAGAGAGAGAGATGAGAGAAAAGTGAAGTGGGTGTTGAGCCCAAGGAAAGAAAAGAAAAAAAATTCAGACACAATAGATTTCTGCATGTGCACGCCTTTCCCTCCGCCGCATGTGCGGCACTCAACCCCCGCAAGCGTAGTTATTTTAGTCTCGCACAGAAATTCTCCCTCGTTGCATGTGTGACCCCTTCTCCCGCACATGCCATACGTTTCCCGTACGTGCCTACCGCTCATGCTTTTATTCCAGTCTCCAATACCATGAACTCTCCCTCACTGCACGTGTGTCTTATTCTTTTAGACGTGCGGCACCCTTCCTGCACATGCGGCTTCATCCCCCACACATGCAGTGTTACTGACACCCAGAATTTTGCAAGCACAAGATGGCTCCAAACAATGCCGACTCCAACTACACTCTTGAAATAAGAGAACTCAACTCTGGAAATCAAATGAGGACATAAATTTGAGAAAGGTCTCAAGGATGACAAACTAAAACAGCCAACGAAGCCTCAAATTGGTTCTTCGACGTTCCAAACATGAGAAAATAAACACCACTAAATGGAAATAGGACGGGTTATGTATTCGAATGTCACAACCTCTCCACTTTAGGAAATTTCATCCCCGAAATTTTGAAAACCACTCTTACTAGAACTCCAACGTCCCAATAACTCAAATAATGACAAAATAACTCGATTATAGAATAAATAACAATATCAATGCCAAAATCAACTCAACAATCTCAATAACAATTCAGTTCTAACTCAAAAAGTCCCATTCTCAACGATATCCTGAAAATATCATCATTTTCTCCAATAGTAATTAATATCACGCTCATCGGCATGAAACTTAATTAACAATTTTATTGATTCAACAAAATCTCCACATTTAATCATCACAATAAACTCAAGAACACGTAGCTAGCAATACAATGCTCAATTCTCATAGCGACATTAATACATATTATAATCTCAAATCAACTAAACATTGCTAAACAAGTCTGGGTATTTGGAGCGGACTTCGGCCTCCTGTTCCCATGTTGTTTCCTCAACCCCGTGGTGCTCCACAACACTTTCACTAAAGATATGGTTTTGCCCCCTTAGCACTTGCTCTCAGGCATCTAAAATTTGTACTGGCCGCTCTTCATATGAGGCATCCTCATTTACCTCTAAATCGACCCAATCAAGCACATGCGAAGGGTCGGGTTCATACTTCCTAAGCATAGATACATGAAACACGTTATGAATCCCAAAAAGTTGTGGTGGTAGAGCCAAATGGTATGCCATTTCCTCAATCCGGTCGAGAATCTCAAAAGGTCCAATAAACTTTAGAGACAATTTCCCAGTTCTTCTGAACCTCTTCAAGCCCTACCTTGGTGAGATATTAAGAAACACGTGGTCACCGACCTCAAAGGATAGAAGTCGTCTTCTCTTATTGGCATAGCGCTTCTGTCGGTTTTGAGCCGTAACTAACCTCTTTCAAATGAGAACAACTTTCTTGGTTGTCTCACGAACTAACTATGGGCCCAACAAATCAGTGATCTATAAGGTCGGCTGTGGAGAAGTGGTTTTGGAAATACTTTTCAGATCCTGGGAGACGCTGGTGATCCTCAGCTAATCACCTGAAAAGACATAAACACTCCGGTCGAGGGTGCCGGAATTAGCACTCTGACGAACAAGTTAGTTCAGACACTCAGAATAGCTTGTTTACCAAATTTAGTGAAATGATTCTTACATACCTTTCTAAATCTATGGTTCTTGTATTTATACTTGTTTTTTGGGCCTCGGGGCCTAAGCCTACTTTTATCTCATTCCCCTTTTATTCATTCGGAGCCACTGACCTCTGTCTATTTGGCTTTCCTAACGTATTCGGCGTCCTAGTCACGCAATATGAAGCCGGATAGTATCTAATTTTTGGAGTACGCATCTTCCGACTCTTCTACTTATTCGGCTCCCACAATTGCCCCCCAAGCACTTCACCGACGACAGTTGGCTGGAGTGCTTGGTTTTGAATTCCTAAAAGTCGGAGCCAAAATTTAGCAGTTGGCCTCATCCTCATGCGGATATCTAAGCGCACCCCTTTCGGTTGTCGTGTCGACTTCTTGCCCCCTCGTACGTGTCTGTTTATTACGATTTAAAATTTCGACATCCTTTCAAGTATGTATTTTATGATGCTCATCGCTGGATTGCCTTTTGGATCGTCCCTGAAACTCTCTTCTCCGATATCCTCTTCGTCCTTTGTAAGTTCTCTCCTCCCTTGCTTCGAGGACTCTTTCTGGTTTTTTCCTTCCTTGGCATATTCTCATAGACTATAGGATATGGCGAAACATTTAAAAGACCTCCTCTCGTCAGATCATATTGCTGGATTTAAACGCCATTTCTCCATTCCTGATGATGTCTGTCTGTCGCTTGTGGTAGACAGCACTCTTGATATGGAGAGGGAGGATGAAACCACTATTGTCTTTCCTCTTTTGTCAATTACAGAGGGTGGAGTCTGTTTCCCCCTTCACCCGTTTCTTAGGGCTGTGCTTCGCCATTGGGGTTTAATCCCTTCCCAACCTAATGTGAATTTCTTTAGAATCATAATGGGGGTTATAGCGCTCAACCGTCGCCTAAGAATTAACCTTGGCATTCCAGCCATCTGGCATTGTTATGCCTTGGCTAAGTCTTCTGGTCGGCACGGGCGTTTCTTCCTTAGGGCCAAGGATATCGACCATCAGCTGATTACTATGCTTTCCAGTTCTGGAAAACGAGTTGATGATGTTATGGTCGTTGTCCAGGGTAACTGGAATTTGGCGAAGGGGAGGATCACGTTGACACTATTCCTAGACGGAGGGGCGAGCCAGGTGGCTGATTGCTTTCTCGCTTTTATTATTTGTTCGTTTTTGTTGTAAAGCCTCTTCTTTGAAATGTTACGGCTTGGCTTGTGCAGGGAGAAATTTGAAGAAAGTTCTCTCTTCAACTGACGGCGCCGTTCTTTTGGATATCGAAGTCGCGCTCAAATATTTCGGCCGTCGAAGTCTTCAGAAACAAGGCAGGGCGGCCCACATTCTGCTTCGTTACGAGTCGACATATACGACTTTCTCGGCAGCGGAAAATATCCCGGTTCCAGAGGGTGAAGACTCTCTCATCGCTCTTATTTTGTCCGACTTCAAAAACTTGAGGCAGGTTAGTTTTGAAGGGTCGAATTCAGAGCGGGGTGTAGCTAATGTTACCAAATCAGATTAGTCCGAAACCGAGTCTGACGCGATATTGAATTCAGTCAATCCCCCATTCGCTTCGGGACGAGGGGATCTTTCGCTTGACGGCATTTTTTACGGCTTAGAGGATATTTCCGCCGCAAATCCCGAAAACATGGCCGGGTTAAGCCTGACAAAACTTGCCAGGAAGGAGAATGCGGAAAGGTTGGCCGCGCGGCGACGAGCGGAGGCCATTCCGTCTGAAGTACCGCCCGCCACCGAATCTTAATTCTCCCTGCCTGTTAGCGAATCAGAGTCCTTGCGCATTATTGAGGTGGAGACGGCAGAAAATCGGGATGCCGAATCTACTTTGATCGTGCAGGCCGGCCAAGAAGTTGAGGCAGAAAAACGCCCTGCCGAGCTTGAAGCCGGCGTAGAAGAACATGGCGGCAAATGTCCTCGATTGGAGGGATCGGACGTGATCGTTCCTTTTGTCATTCAGCCGATGATGAAAAACATGCCGGTTTCTTCTGATGCTTCGACGCTTAAAGATCTAGAAGTCACATTCAGCTTGGCTACGTCCGTGTCGTTGCCGTCTAACAAGGAGGCTTTCCGGGTAGAAACGGATCTGAATGCAACAGCACTAGCCACCCAATCGGTACTTTTGGTACATATTCGAACTTAGCTTCACTTAATCCAAATACTGTTGAAGTTATGGTTTTAAATTCTTATTTTATAGACCGTTGGATGGATAGCCAATATGGGCCGTCGCTATCGCGACGCCTTCAAACAGATTGGTCATTTACACGAGGAAGTTGAAGGCCAGAGGAGAAGGGCCGAGGTCGAAGCTTTGAGGGCGAACAAGGAAGCCTCAAGGGCCGATGCCGAGATAGAGAAGGCTCGTTGTGCGGATCAATTGAGGTCGGATGCTGAGAAGAAGGCGGACAGGAGCGAAGATGCGCTCAAGTTGGCCCAGAAGGCGATCTCCAAACTGGAGGCTGAGTTGGCTGAAATGAAGGTGGCGAAGGAATCAGCCGACTTGGAGTCTTCCAAAGTATTCGAGGCCGGAAAAAATGCTGGACTCGCCGAGTACGTGGACCAAGTCCCCAAGTTTGAAAATCTGGGATTCAAACACGGCTGGCACAAAGCCCTTGCTGCTGCTAATGCTTCATTGATTATGCCAATACCATATGAGCAAGTGGATGTTGAGCCATTGGAGTCTAACTCCGATGGCTGATCCAGCCGACTGACAGTTTTTAGGACGTCGAATGTATTTTTACGGTTTTCAATTTAGTATTTTTCATCTTTTGCTACAGTCAGAGTGTTTGTTTTTTGCTAGGCATTTTTATGCGGGCTTGTAGCTTTTTGTTTGGTAACTTGAGTATATAAAATTTCATGAGTTGTGCTCAATTGGCTAAGGAAAATGTTGTTGATGAATGTTATTGCTTTCGGTTATGGTTAGATCGGCTGCTTAGCTTAGGTATTTGTCCGATCAGATCTGCCCTTGCCTTAGCCAGGGCCCGAGCTTGGGAAACCAGATGGGCGTAACTCGTGGGCTGGCTGAGGCACACATTAATCGGCGCTTGCGCTTGAAAACATGGCCGACCAGATTAGTAAATCTGTCCTTGCCTTGGCCAGGGTGCGAGCTTGGGAAGCCGAATGGGCCTAACTCGTGGGCTAGCTGAGGCACAGATTTATCGGCGCTTGCGCTTAAAAATATAGCCGGCCAGATTAGTAAATCCGCCCTTGCCTTAGCCAGGGCGCGAACTTGGGAAGCCGAATGGGCCTAACTCGTGGGCTGACTGAGGCACAGATTGATCGGCGCTTGCGCTTGAAAACATGTCCGGCCGGATTAATAAAGTAAATATGCCCTTGCCTTAGTCAGGGCGCGAGCTTGGGAAGCCGAATGGGCCTGACTCGTGGGCTGGCTGAGGCACAGATTGATCGGCGCTTGCGCTTGAAAACATGGCCGACCAGATTAGTAAATCTGCCCTTGCCTTAGCCAGGGTGCGAGCTTGGGATGCCGAATGGGCCTAACTCGTGGGTTGGCTAAGGCATAGATTGATCGGCGTTTGTGCTTGAAAACATGGCCGACCAGATTAGTAAATCTGCCCTTGCCTTAGCCAGGGCACGAGCTGGCCCAGCTCGTGGGTTGACATTTGGGATTACTGACGTTGCCTCGGGAGAGCTACAAACATTGGAGGATAAATGGGGCGGGTGCACGCCAGAGGCCCTACTTACTTCCATTCAGGCAACTTGGGAGGGACGAAGATTGACTGAATTAGACGCCGCAATGAGTCGTAGTAGCGAACCTATGTGCACAGGAGGAAGAACGTCCAAGGATTAGGAAGAAGAATGTCATCGAAGCAGATCGCCTCGAAAGGACAGGCAACAACGGGGAAATTCTCCGCGCCCGCGACCGAAAATTGAGTCTGATGCGACGCCACGACCGTTGAGTTTTGCGGTTTTGGTGAGGAATAGACCAATGATGGAGGGGGATTCTATCATTAAAGACCCAGATGTGGTAGTCGAGTTCGCTCGATAGATATTTCCACCGGAAGTCCAACAATCGATGGTCGGACGTTGAGATTTTGAAGTATTTCGAGACGGCATACATGGGACCGTAAAGGGGCTATATATTGCTTACGAAGTCGGCATGCGTCTGCGGGAAGCGCGGCGTGAGAGCGAGAAAAAGGATGAAAGGAATCACAGTCTAAAGATTCGCGCGGAAAAGGCTGAGCGTGAGCTTCGGGAGCTGAAGAATGTTCAAACGAGCGCGTCGGTGGCGGCCGGTCAATCTAAATTGGTTGTTGCGAAGAGAGTGACCCAACTGACCTCGAGTTATGAAAAGGGATTTCAGGACGACCTGAAGGTTGGGATAGAGAAGACCAAATAGGACCTTGCCGAGGAGATCTGTCGATGTGAAAATCGTGGATTGAAGCACGGCTGGATCAAGGCCCTTCAAACCGAGGAAGCTCTCGAAGCCGTGGGCATTGATTTGGCCTCGCCCCTGTATCATCGCCACTACTTTCCTTATTCCGATTTTGACATTGAGAAGAGCGACGATAAGGGTGCCGAATGAATAGACTTCACGCCGAATAAATAGAATTTCATTTATTTTCAACGTTTGTATTTGGTCTTGAAATGTTATGTGTTTAATTAATCGTATTATTTCAACTTTCTGGCAAGTTTTGTGTTGCGTGGCGTAAATGTTTAAACATGTATTGACCGGCTTGAATTAAGAATGATTCTTAGTGATTATTATTCGGCCAATGAAGTGGTGCGAATGCATCTCTCAAAAAAGGCCAATCCGGATTCGGAGCCTTAATCGGCCCTAAGGTGTCATGCACCAAAAGGGACTCTGAATCCAGAGGCTATTTTGGCCAATCGTGATATCCACGAAGGGCGCTCCAAATTCAGAGTCTTAATCGGCCTTAATAGGCTTAATCGGCCCTAAGGTGTCATGCACCAAACGGGGCTCCGAATCCGGAGGCTTTATTTTGGCCAATCGTGATATCCACGAAGGGCGCTCTGAATTCGGAGTCTTAATCGGCCTTAATAGGCTTAATTGGCCCTAAGGTGTCATGCACCAAAAGGGGCTCCGAATCTGGAGGGGGCTCCGAATTTAGAGGGGCCTCCGGATTCGAAGTCTTAATCAGCCCCAAGGTGTTATGCACCGAAAGGGGCTCCGAATCCGGAGGGGCCTCCGGATTCGGAGTCTTAATCGGCCCTAAGGTGTCATGCACTGAAAGGGGCTCCGAATCCAGAGGCTTTATTTAGGCCAATCGTGATATCCACGAAGGGCGCTCTGAATTCAGAGTCTTAATCGGCCTTAATAGGCTTAATCGGCCCTAAGGTGTCATGCACCAAAAGGGACTCCGAATCCGGAAGTTTTATTTGGGCCAATCGCGATATCCACGAAGGGCGCTCCGAATTCGGAGACTTAATCGGCCTTAATAGGCTTAATCGGCCCTAAGGTGTCATGCACCAAAAGGGGCTCCGAATCTGGAGGGGCCTCCGGATTCGGAGTCTTAATCGGCCCTAAGGTGTCATGCACCGAAAGGGGCTTTGAATCTGAAGGCTTTATTTGGGCCAATCGTGATATGCACGAAGGGCGCTCCGAATTCGAAGTCTTAATTGGCCTTAATAGGCTTAATCGGCCCTAAGGTGTCATGCACCAAAAGGGGCTCTGAATCCGGAGGGGCCTCCGGATTCGGAGTCTTAATCGGCCCTAAGGTGTCATGCACCGAAAGGGGCTCCGAATTCAGAGGCTTTATTTGGGCCAATCGTGATATCCACGACGGGCGCTCCAAATTCAGAATCTTAATCAGCCTTAATAGGCTTAATCGACCCTAAGGTGTCATGCACCAAAAGGGGCTCCGAATCCGGAGGCTTTATTTGGGCCAATTGTGATATCCATGAAGGGCGCTCCGAATTCGGAGTCTTAATCGGCCTTAATAGGCTTAATCGGCCCTAAGGTGTCATGCACCAAAAGGGGCTCCGAATCCGGAGGCTTTTATTTTGGCCAATCGTGCTATCTATGAAGGGCGCTCCGAATCCGAAGACTTAATCGGCCCTGAGGTGACCTGCACCAAAGGGAGCTCCGAATCCGGAGACTTAATCGGCCTTGAGGTGACCTACACCAAAGGGGGCTCTGAATCCGGAGGCTTTATTGGCCCTGAGGTGACCTACACCAAAGGGGGCTCTGAATCCGGAGACTTATTTTGGCCTTAGAAGGCTTAATCGACCCTTAAAGGCTTGAGGGCGAGCTTGAGAAAATGAGAAGCTTTGTATTGCAACGGTGGAATATGTACAAGTATCAAGCCCACAAGTCGGGTCAATGATAGAATTTACGTAAATGTGTTGAATTCCAAGGCCGTGGAAGGCTTCTTCCTGACATATCTGAGAGCCGATATGCCCCTGTTCCTGCGATGGATTGGATCAGATAGGGGCCGTCCCAGTTTGGACCCAATTTTCCATCGGCCGGTCTCCGGTCGGCTGGAAGTACCTTCTTCAGGACAAGCTCCCCTAGCGTGTATCGACGCAACTGAACTCGTTGATTATATGATTTGGCGAGCTGTTGTGATACCGTGCCATGGATGCCAGGGCGCGGTCTCTTCGCTCTTTGATCAGAATCAGATCCAGGGCAAGCATCATGTCGTTTCGGCCCATATCAAAAACTTGCGATTTCAGAGTTGAGACGCCGATTTCCAGGGGTAAGATTGCCTGGGTTCCAAAGCATAGAGCAAATGGCGTTTCTCCAGTGGATCTCCTCGGCGTAGTACGATGTGCCCACAATACACTCGGCAATTCTTCGACCCATTTGACTTTAGCCTTTTCCAGTCTCTTTTTGATGCCGTCCAAGATGGATTTGTTAGAGGCTTCGGCTTGACCATTGCTTTGGGGGTAGGTCAGTGTCGAGAAGTAAGGCCGAATGCCATATTTGCTGCATAACTCTCGATATACGCCACAATCGAACTGGGTGCCATTGTCTGAGATGAGAGCTCTCAGAATGCCGAATCATGTTATGATGTTTCTCCATACAAAGCGTTTAATGTCGGCATCTCGTATATGTGTTAAAGCCTCCACTTCGACCCATTTTGTGAAGTAGTCTGTCGCGACGATTAAGAATCGCTTGTTCCCTGGGGCCCTGGGCAGCGGTCCTACGATATCAAGTCCCTACTGAGCAAACGGCCAGGGGCTGGTGATAGAGTTCAACTCTTCAGCAGGCAGATGGGTTAATGGGGAGAACTTTTGGCACTATTCGCATTTTTTTACAAAACTCTCCGCGTCAGCTCTCATTGTCGGCCAATAGTATCCCTGCGTTATAGCTCGATGGGCCAGGGAGCGTCCGCCGGAATGGGTACCACAACTGCCCTCATGTATCTCTGTCAGAAGCTCCTCCACTTTGTCGGGGTGCACGCATTCCAAATATGGACCAGAGAGGGACTTTTTGTAAAGCCCTCATTGTGGATCCAGATAGTATCGCAGGGCTTTATTTCGCAGTTTGTGTGCTTCTTTTTTGTCCTCTGGGAGTTGTTCAGAAGAGAGGAATACAGCAATGGGGTCCATCCAGCTTGGTGTGGATTCTATAACGCTGACGTGGATTTCCTCCAAAAGGCCAATACTCGACTCCGGGATGAAACCTACTTCGATGGTCCGTTTGATCTCAGAATTGATGGCGGAGGCTAGGCACGCTAAGGCATCCGCGTGTGTGTTCTGGTTGCGTGTTATTTGGTTCAGTTCGTGATGGTCAA
The DNA here is from genome assembly GCF_055761805.1 of Camellia sinensis. Lineage (NCBI taxonomy): Eukaryota > Viridiplantae > Streptophyta > Magnoliopsida > Ericales > Theaceae > Camellia > Camellia sinensis. The sequence goes on from NC_138962.1 coordinate 110,214,650, forward strand.
ATTTTGCTAGCAAGGAATTGGCCGTTTTCATGTAGGCCACCATACGGTCGTTTCTTGCCGCGTACTCCCCCTTTAGCTAATTGATTACCAATTTTGAATCATAAAACACAAGCAGATGCCGAGCACCGAGAAGGTGTGCATTCTGCAGACCGGCTAGAAGGGCTTCGTATTCGGCTTCGTTATTTGATGCTTCGAAGCCAAGCTTGACGGCCTGCTCAATTATTGCGCCGTCTGGAGACATGATTACAACTCCGGCGCCACTGCCCCTTTGGTTAGATGATCCATCACAGTATAATTGCCAAATATCCCCGACATAAATTCTCCAGTTCGGCTTTGGTAGAACTTCAGCCTTTGGTCGAACTTCATCAGGTTTGAGGCTGGCAAGCTCGCCGGTGAATTCGGCAACAAATTCGGCCAACACCTGCCCCTTGATTGCAGTTTTAGGTAAAAATTGAATGTCGTATTGGCCGAGTTCAAGAGCCCATTTTGAAACACGTCCTGATGCTTCTGCACTCCGTAGAACTGATTGGAGGGGATAATCTGTTAGCACCCCAATGCTATGTCCCTAGAAGTAATGCATCAGTTTTCTTGCCGCCATAACTAAGGCTAAGATGAGTTTTTCCAGTGGAAGGTAGCGTGTTTCGGCGTCAACCATTGCCTCGCTCACATAATACACTGGCCGTTGCTCCCCCCTCCTCCTCTTTTAACAGTACGGCGCTGACGGCCCTATCGAAAACTGCCAGATATAGGATGAGCGGGTCACCAGCGGCGGGTGTTGTCAAGAGAGGTACTGACCATAGGTCTTGAGTTCGTTGAAGGCTGATTCGCATTCGGCGGACCATTCAAAAGCCTTACCCTGCCGTAGTGTCTGAAAGAATTGTCGGCAGCGATCTGTAGACCGGTTGATGAACCTATTGAGTGCAGCGACCATCCCCATCAACTTTTGGACTTTTTTTACTGAATGGGGGGAGCCAAGTTCCAAGATTGCTGTGACTTGCCTCGGGTTGGCTTCGATTCCTCGGTGATTGACGATGTAACCCAGGAATTTGCCAGAGCCGATTCCGAACGCACACTTGGAAGCGTTCAGTTTCATTCTGTATTTGCGTAAGATGCTGAATGTCTTTTCTAGATCGGCTACATGACTCTGTTATTCTTTGGACTTGACCACCATATCGTCGATGTATACTTCCATAGTGTGGCCGAGTTGCTCTTTGAACATGGCAGTGACCAATCTTTGGTAGGTTGTCCCTGTATTCTTCAGCCCAAAGGGCATAACTTTGTAGCAATGGGTTCGTCTTAGGGTGAGGAAGGCAGTTTTGTCCTGGTCATCTAGATGCATGGCAATTTGATGGTAGCCTCTGTAAGCATCGAGGAAGCTCATGCATTGATGACGTGCCGTCGTATCGACGAGCTGGTCGATTCTAGGTAGAGGAAAATAGTCTTTGGGGCAAGCTTTGTTCAGATCCGTGAAGTCGATGCACACTCGCCAAGTCCCATTTTTCTTCTTCACCACCACTGTATTGGAGAGCCACGTAGGGTAAGCGACTTCTCTAATTGCCCCGGCGTCAAGCAGTCTGCCTACCTCCTCAACAACGGCAGCAGTGTGCTCCGCGGCTGACCGTCGGCCTTTCTGAATGATCGGCTTACATTTCGGATCGACATTCAGATGGTGTTGTGAAACTAACGGGTCTATTCCCGGCATTTCATACGGAGTCCATGCAAAGACGTCAAGGTTGTTAAGAAAGAAAGAGATTAGCTGCTACCTGTCGGCCTGATTTAGAGAGACGTCGATCATGAAGAACTTTTCTAGGCTGCCATCAATGTTAACTCGGTCTAAATCTTTCGTGGCCTTCTCATTTGGATACCGCCCAACATCGTCCAGGATCTCCCAATTCGGCACCTCAATGGAGTTTACTTGCAGCTCCTTTGGCGTTCTGGCGGCAAGGAGATAACATGCTTGTGCCGATTTCTGGGATCCGTAGATTTGCTCAATGCCGTGTTCTGTTAGGGAACATAGCAGTTGATGATAGGTGCTTGGGACGGCCTGCAAGGTATGCAACCACGATCGCCCCATGATGAGATTGTACGGCGATGGCAGCCTGATGACCAAGAATTCCACGTCCACCGTTCTGGAGCCTGCTCGAACGGGTAAGCTAATCTTTCCCAATGGGTACTCTAGAGTGGCATTGAAGTCGAATAGTGGATAAGGAGACGGAGTCAGGTCTGACTCGCTAAATCCGAGTTTGGTGAAGGCTTTATAATACATAACCTCTGAGGTACTGCCCTGGTTGATAAGAACGTGTTCGACGGTGAACCGGTTTACGTGCAGCTCAACAACCAACGGATCGATGTGAGGGAGTGTTACACCGATCAAATCAAAATCGTCAAAGGTGATACTTGGCGTTCTCGGGGCCGCTTTGCTAGCGTGAGTTGCTGTTGGGGGCCTGGATGTGATTGGATCGCATGCACGGCCGGGGTTGCTGGCAGGCTGTATATCATGTGGACGGTGTCAAGAGGAAATGCATCCTTCAGATGGGCAGGTGTTTTGACCACACTCCTCCGGACTCGTTGGTGGAGACGTTCGTCCTTTACTAACTCCTGGCGCACCATTTGTTTGGATTTTGCTATTTCCGAGGCTAGATCACGACAAAGGTGTTTGTTCTCAGCGATGATGTTATCCAACCTCTGTTTGGTTTGCCTAGCTTGTGCCAGGGTCGCTTGTATTGTCTTTTGCGTTGGATTTGGAGATGAGCAAAGGTCCGAGGCAAGTCCTGCTGCGATGGTTTTTGGTCCAAGCGAGTTCGCTGGAATGAGGTCACCTTTCTGTGCGCTCTCGTCAGTGGCTATCGGAGGATCTTCAGTCACGCCTGCCATGGATGTATTTGAGTATTCCCATAGACGGCGCCAGTGGTGGAGAAGTGGTTTTGGAAATACTCTTCAGATCCTAGGAGACGCTGGTGATCCTCAGCCAATCACCTAAAAAGACACAAACACTTCAGTCGGGGGTGCCAGAATTAGCACTCCGACGGACAAGTTAGTTCAGACACTCAGAATAGCTTGTTTACCAAATTTAGTGAAATGATTCTTACATACCTTTCTAAATCTATGGTTCTTGTATTTATACTTGCTTTTTGGGCCTCGGGGCCTGAGCCTACTTTTATCCCATTCCCCTTTTATTCATTCGGAGCCACTGACCTCCATCTATTCGGCTTTCCTAACGTATTCGGCGTCCTAGTCACGCAATATGAAGTCGGATAGTATCTAATTTCTGGAGTACGCATCTTCCGACTCTTCTACTTATTCGGCTCCCTCATCGGCCATACAAGGCCTCAAAACGGTGCCATCCCAATACTTGCCTGATAACTGTTATTGTAGGTAAACTCAATCAATGGTAGGTATCTCTCCCAAGACCCCTTGAAATTAAGGACACAAGCTCTAAGCATATCCTCCAAAATCTGTATTGTGAGCTCAGATTGTCTGTTGGTTTAAGGGTGATAAGCAGTGCTAAGGGTTAATTTGGTTCCCAATGCCTCTTGAAGGTTCTGCCACAACCAGGCGGCAAAACGATGATCTCCATCCAAAACAATGGTCACTAGTACCCCATGTAATCGAACTGTCTCTAATGTAGAACTCTGCCAAATAATCAACTAAGTCGCCAGTTTGCATAGGAATGAAGTGCGCAAACTTAGTCATCCTATCAATAACCACCCAAACGGCGTCATTACCTCGTTGTGTTTTCAGAAGCCTAACCACAAAGTCGATGGTGATATTCTCCCATTTCCATTCGACTACAGACAAAGGTTGTAACAAACCTACTGGTTTTTTATGCTCGACCTTCATTTGTTGACAAGTGAGGTATTCTGAAACCCAAAAAAATAAAAATGACTTCCCACTTCATACCCCTTCTACCAAAACTGGCGACTAAGGTCATGGTACATTTTGGTGCCTCCCGAATGTACCGCAAGGCGTGAATGATAAAATTCTCGGAGTACCTTCTCTCTATAAGTTTCCGGAATAAACAGACAGTCTAAATACCTCACACTCAAATTCGAGTGGATATTCAAACCCCTATTTTCTTTCCCGTTGGAGATCCTTTCGCGGAAGATTTCCACCTCACTGTCGCCCTATTGTGCTTCTATGACTCTACTACTTAAGGTGGGTTGTGCAATTAAAGTAAACAAGGTAGCACCCTCGCTAGACTTGCGAAGATACAAATTGAAATCACTAATGTGCCCCAACATATCCCATTCCCGAATGGCCACACTTACCATACTACTCATAGATTTTTGACTCAAGGCATCGACCACAACATTAGCTTTTCCCGAATGATAGTGTAACTCAAAATAATGATCCCCTATGAATTTCATCCATCTTTGTTGACGTAGGTTCAAGTCTCTTTGGGAGAACAAATATTTTAGACTTTTATGATTGGAGAAAACATCAAACTTTTCACTGTACAAATAGTGTCTCCAAATTTTTAAAGCAAAAAGTACTGTCGCTAATTCTAAGTCATGGGTAGGATAGTTATTCTCATGGGTTTTCAATTGACGTGAACCATAAGCTACAACCTTCCCCTCTTGCATTAACACACAACCAAGCCCGTCCCAGAACGTATCACAATAAACGTTATAGCCCAAGCCCCTTTCTGGAATTATCAAAACTAGTGCGGTAGTCAATCTAACTTTAAGTTCTTGAAATGACTTCTCACAAGCCTCGCTCCACACAAACTTGACACCTTTTCTTGTTAATCTCGTCAATGGTGCAGCCAATCTAGAGATGTCCCTCACAAAATGGCAATAATACCCAGCTAATCCCAAGAAACTTCAAATTTCAAAAGCATTCTTAGGTTGTTCCCAATCTTGCACGACATCTATCTTAGAGGAATCAACGGTTACTCTTTCTCCCGACACAACATGCCTCAGAAATTTTACTTCTGTTAGCCAAAACTCACTCTTCTCAAATTTAGCAAACAATTTGTGCATCCTAAGCAAGTCGAGCACTAACTGTAAGTGTTCTTCATGTTCCTCCTTGAAGGGTGAATAAATCAAAATATCATCCACAACAACAGGTACAAAACAGTCTAAATATTCTTGAAAGACTCGATTCATCAAGTCCATAAACAAGGCCGGCACATTGGTTAAATCCAATGGCATGACAAGGAATTCATAATGGTCATAACACGTACGAAAGCCCATTTTCTAGATGTCCTCTTCCTTAACTCCCAACTGATGGTACCCCGACCTCAAATCTATCTTCGAAAAGCAATGGGATCCCTTAAGTTAGTAAAATAAATCATCTATTATGGGTAGATGATACTTTTTCTTAACGGTAACTTGGTTTAATTTATGGTAATCAATACACAATCACATTGACCCATCATTCTTCTTTGCAATGAGAGTTGGTGCTCCCCAATGTGATGTACTAGGGCGAATGAAGCCCTTCTCTACAAGATCTTGGAGTTGGATCTTCAACTCATGCAACTTAAAGGGTGCAAATCTATATGGTGCCATAGAAATTAACAAGTCATCTCGGACCATACTACCTTCATCAGTCCAGGAAATGACAAAAAAGAAGCTAAGTTCTCCCTGACCCTTAAGGTCATACAACGGTGGGATCAAATTATTGCCTCGATCATATAGAAAATAAAAAAAATCCCTAGTAGGTGTGCATACAGTCACTCTATGGCACTAACAATCTATTGTAACCCAGAAGCGTGTCAACCAATCCATACCCAATATGACATCAAAAATGTGCATGTCTAGGATAATGAAATCAAAAGAGAATCGGCGATCCGCGATCTCAATCTTGCAAGAGCGACATACTCGCTCCATTGCCACCCTATCCGCAACCAGTGACTCAACCCACAAAGGTGACTCCAACAGATCAATCTCTAACCCCAAAGCAGAAGCAAAAGCAAAAGATATAAATAAATGTGACGGTGTAACATACACGAGGGGTACTTGTGTGCGTTAAACAATTCAGACCCTCAGTATCATCTATCTAGTCTTACGTGTGCAATGTGAAACATAGATGAGAGTCCAAATTCGGCAACTTTTATAGGAAATTCATTTTATTGAAAAATCATTGCCATAAATGGATTGCATCACCAGATCTTAGAGTCGCCACCTAATATTTTGGAAAAATTTGGAAACCCGTGACTTGTGCCAAGGCCACTGTTCGTTGTAACCAAAGATGCTTGGTTCGAAACCTTAGGTATGAGAGGGAAATGTCATTAATTGAGCACTCCTGCTCATCCGATCAAAGATCGGCCTCTACTAAACCATGATATGAGTTTTATTTTCTTTATATGTTCATGTTCCGATTTATATTTATTCAATAAATCCTAGAATTTACTATATGAAGCATACTAGTATAGACTATGCCATTTATTTTGGACGAGTTTTGAAGATATGCAATCCAAAGAAATTGAGTTTATAAACATGAAAAATCAACATCATTCCAAATTAAGCGACACAACCTTCATCCACCAGCATTCATACAGTTATATCAAATAAGCAAGTAGCCTCATGGTGGGATGCAAGACATAGTAAGAAAAACATACACAAGAGGGATGCTGAAGTATAAAAACTTACATGTTTACCAACGTCCCACGAACAACTATAAAACAAAGTTAGCAAAATATGCATTATCTTCTATATAAAATCCTAATGCAATTCACACATGAGATGCAACTAAAGATTCGGCTTCTAAAATATGACATGTGAATCATCTCAACAATATGAGGTGGCGTACATAATCACATAGGAATTGATTAAATCCACAAGTGCAAACTTAGCCGAATCAAGATACATGAAACATGGACACAAATATAGATATGATGAAAAACAAAATAAAATATGATGTATATTCACACACAAGGAAAGCAAATAAAAGAACGGGATAGAAAGAAGCGGAACAGGAAATTATTATAACACTTGAAAGAATAATTACAAACCAAATTAGAGAGCCGAGGAGAATATTACAACTAGATAAAAAAAATAAAAACCTCATAAAACACTGACAAATAAAAATAAACAAAATAAGCTTCACGCGCCTTGGAAACCATCGGAATTGGTCAACATCAAAAGACTATGCCAGCTTGTCCAAAAGAAGCCAACCGGCCGACCAAATAGGCCTAGCAAAATCTGTCTTGTTGCAAAACCGATGAAAGAGACAAACAAAAAATATGGAGGTGGCTAAACTAACCACTACCGGTTTGCTTACAACAAAATTTATATGAAATCAAAGTAAGAAAACAAATATAAGATAGAAAATACAAGAAAATGAGAGAAATTGAAAATTCACCTTTCAAGGAAAGAATGAACTTAGTGATTTTCAAACTTCCTTTTGATTACCTTCAAAGTAGTGAATTATGTTCTTAATCTTCCATTCGAAAATTTGGAATTTGAGCCAATTTTGGGTGATTTAACAGTGTGTGTGGGAGGATAGTGAAAACCTAATTTCCACAAATCATTCTTGTTTTTTCACTCTTGACACCAATTGAACACTCTTTGACCAAAACTATGCAAGTTGGTTATGAGGGAATTTTGGGCCACAAAGCAGTGTGTAATAATGATATATAAGTATAGTAGTGTGTTTGGAACTCTTGGAAACAAATACCAGTGTACTGGAATATAACAGTGTTTCTCAACTTAGACTCTCTGAACGTATTCTTTCTTCACAAAATCTCCTCTCCTCTGTAATTCATTCCCTCTTCCCCTCATTCATCCCAAATTACTCTGTGTGTATAGGCATACGTGAGTGGATACATCAGTGGAGCATAACAGAAAAGGTGGTGGAGCAATATTGTGTAATGGAGCATGCACTGTGAAGGTGGAACAAGCACTCTTTTGGCTTTAACTATCTTTTTTTCTGAAAGATCAAGCCTTTTGGCAATGAAGGCTAAGTGTGTACGCAATTTTGGGGCCCAAATATATCAGAAAATGGTATAATGGAATGCCCACACAAACCGAACTAGCAAAACAGAGTGCACTAAATTAGGGTGGACGACCGGCCGGGCAGACAACTGGCCAAGGGAAAAATGGTCCAGTTTGCTTTGGTTTGGCCTAGGTTCGGTCCAAGAGTCCAAAACACTTGTTCAAAATTGGCCCAAGGTCAAGAAATAAAGCTTAAACTTCATCTTTTTTACAGAGGATTTTGTGAGAAACATATTCTGATTTTCATCATTAGGTAATCAAAAGAAAATGCCCAAGTCTTAGGGCCAGTCAAAACAGGGTGGTTACAATTGCCCCTCTTTGATAGAGCTTAAAGTCAGTACTTGACGTGAGTGAATGTCAAAGCCCGAAGACGACCCTTTTGATAAGGCCATAAGACTTGGGTAAACAAACAAAATGCAATGTGGGTTGTCGAACCGAAAGGTTGCCTGCGTATCCCTTTGCAAGGAATCAAACTAGCGTAGTTCAAGGACAAAATGCAAATGATATGCAATCAAAATACAATTTGATAGATGGACTTACACACTTCACGAGGCTAGATGTTTTTTGAATTTTTTTTTGATTTACAATGCAATGCAACAGGTAACATTGAAGCATAACAAGGGATACAATCCAAATACATTCACATAAGAGAACGAAATGTAACTGAGGAATAGTTTTAACCTATAATGCCAAAAAATGGGAGGTATTAACCGATGAATAGTCTCAACTAACAACCCAAGAAAAGGGAGGTATTAACCAATGGTGGTCAGGACTGCCAACTTGAGAAAGGGATAGTTTTGTCATCTTGAAAAAGGCCAGTACAAGACCGAGTGGTGTTAACCTACAATCCAAAAAGAGAGGCCAGCATAAACTGTTGAAAAAAGGTATAATCAAATATTGATGTGAATGGATTGTAGCCAAGTGATGCAATAGTGAAACCATGCAAATGATATGCTAATGCAAGTGAAAGTCGACTTTTTTTCTTTTTTGAAAATGCAATGCAAGATGTAATATGTAGTAAGGCAAGCCTCATGCACATGCAACAAACAAAGGGGTACAATCCAAACACATGCATATGAGATGTGAGAACAGGAACACACTCTAACCAGGCTGAAATCATGAGAGGAGGAACAGACTCCAACCACACTAGAATCGTAAAAGAAGAAAGAATACACTCTAACCATGCTAAAATCGTGAGAAGAGGAACACACTCCAACCATGCTGAAATCATGAAAGGAGGAACTGTAACCAATGAAAGATAGTAACCAAAAATGGTTTCAACTAACAACCCAAAAAAAGGGAGGCATTAACCAATAATGGTTTGGACAGCGAGCCCGAGAAAGGGATAGTTTCATCATCCTAAAAAAGGGCCAGTACAAACAAGTGGTTTTAACCTTCAACCCAAAAAAGGAAGCCAGTATTAATCAAGGGTGGTGAAAAGGGTCAACAAGCAAGGCCTAGACTACTCCTCAATACGAAATAGGGGATTGGTTGCAACCGAGTAAGAGATGAAAATGGGATGGGTCTTAACCAAGAAGTGAGACCCAGACCGTACCACAATAAGAAATGGGGGATGGTTTTCAAACAGGTAAAGGATAAAAGGGTATAACCAAAAAGTTCGAGGTGATGTGAATGGATTGTAACCATGCATGACAAATATAATAGACAGTGCAAGTGTGATAGTGAATGCAAAAATACGAAGGGGCAATATAAGACATACAATATACAACGTTGTGATATGATGGATGCATAAAATGACATGATTGATGCAAAATAAAAATGATTTTTTTTGTTTTTCAAATTTTCTTCTTTTTTGTTTTTTTGTTTGTTTTTTTTTTTTCATTTTGTTCTTCAAAATTTTCCTTTTTTGATTTTTTTGTTTTTTGTTTTTTTTGAAACCTTACATATATACATATACAAATACAAATAATATACAAAATATGTACTATGTATATACACACAGACAAAATAGATACATATACGAACTATATGCATATATAAATACAGACATATACGTATACATGGAAACATACGGACACGGACATACGGATACACACAAAAAGATACATAAATATTATATACATATACAGACAGCTATATACATATATGGATACAAACACACACACACATATATACATATATATACATATAGATATACATATACATATTACATACATATACGCATACATATACACACGTATATACAAATACCTATACGGTATACAAACACATACACAATATATCTCTCTTTCTCTCCCATATTCTTGCCTCTGTCATCGTCTTCGCTGAATGTCGCGTTTGGTGTGCGATTTCAACAATCGCGGCATCTGACCGACAACAACTGGACCAACCTCGTTTGTCAAAGATTTCCTCGGTAATCTCTCTTCTCTTGGCTTCTTATTCTCTTTCAACTTCTTCTTAAACAAAAGGCCTATGAGAAAGCAGAGCAGAAAGCTGCAAAACTTCCCTTTCCATTACTCTGTCATTTCTCTCTTCTTGGCATTACTCTCTCTTTTGTCATGGCCTCATCCCGCTGTACTCTTTCGCTCTTCCCTGACGTTAATGAATCACCAATAGAGATTATTAGCTCCTCTAAGCCTCAACAGGGTGCCTCTATTCTCAACTTTTCTACGCTGTCAGTTGAGCAAACAATGGCAGCATAGTCTGACATTGATGCTAATCAGTACACGTTGAAGTCCTGCTAGGAGACCGTGACCGCGGTTTCCAATTTGTCCCACCGGTTGAATGGTAGGACGAGTGCAGTACATCGGCTAAATGCCCAAACCTCCTTGGTCTAGCATATGTACAAGGACATTCGAGCAGAGATTAACGCATTGAAAAAGTAGAACAAAGAGCTAAAATGACAGGCCACTCCATGGCCCAATTAGGGGTACCTTCGCACTCTGCATTTGACGATCAATGGAGAATAATCTCTTTCGAAGGCTTTGTAAATACTAAAGCAGAGACTTTAAAGGCTTCCGAGGATTAAAGCAATCAACAAAGGAAGCGGGTGGCGAAACTAAAGCATCGGCCTGTAACCTCTGTCGCTGGAAACACCAATCACCGAAAATCGAAAACAATGCTTGCATGCTTTGTTTTTTATTTTATTTTCTTATTTTCCCTTGTTTTGTATTTTTTCTGTATTTTTGGTTTTTGCTTAAGGAAGGAGCTCAAATGCTTCAGATTTTTGCTTTGTTTTTGAAATTTCTTTATTCTTTCTGTAATACTGTAATCGGGGCTTCACCTTGAATACTCAATAAAAGTTTTGTTTTGCACATCATTGCAATGGCACAACACTTGAAAACCATTTTTGTTTTGAATTGTGAAATTGAAAATGGCTGCATTTCAATGAGTTCTGAACTGAATACCGAGCCTATAACAAACCAGAAACCTAAAATTCAACTCAATGAAAGGAAAACAAAGCAAAATCCCTCCGTGCCTATTGAAAAAAATGGACACAAGATGAAACAACACCGGTCGATCGCCTGACTGAAGGACATCACCGAAGACAACTACTATGGATTTTTCGGCAAGTAAAAACTTCCGAAAATATGGGGGAAAGACAAAAAACTTGACTTGATTGTGCCCCTAGCTCATCACTCTGATTATTTTTTTTTTATTTTCTGGTAAAAAGATTTTAACTAATATGAGAGTTAGACTAGCAAGCTTGTTCACTCTTTGTTTTGAAATCATGTAAATCAAGCTATAAACATTGAAAATTTTCCATTTTGGATCCAAGAAACGGTCTGGTTTTTGCAAAAATGGAATAATTTTCTAGAAAATTAGTCAACGTCAGTAAAAATCATCAAATCTATTTTCGTAAATGGCCACTTCCGACCAACATGAAATTAACCTTTGTGATGCACAAACTCAAATTAGATAACCCGAGTTGAATCTACCTTGCAACTGAATATGCTATGAAGAAGAGATAGGACAATCGGACCAAACAGAGATAACCTAATTGAACATGGACAAGACAACGGAATTGATTAAGAAATCACTAATTAAACATTGACGGGATGAGCGAGTTGAAAATGGTTGGGGTTGAACTTCAATCTGAAGCTGCTTACGTATCCCAACGACAGGAATCAGGCTTTACATAGTTCACGCTAAGATTCACTCGAGTATTAACACTCTCTTTTTGTGCTCTAATTTTTGCTAAAGCTAACCTTTCAATTTTCGATCTTGCAAGCTCTTTTTTTTTTTTTTTTTCCCATCTATGTTTTTCATTTCATTTTGCTCTAACTTTTGCCTAGGTCGCCCTTCTGGGTTTTCGGCCCAGTAAGCCTCTCAAGGGTAGTACATTGTAGCTTGTACATGTTGATTGGTTATAGGAACTCTAGGCTATCTAAATCCATGAGATTGGTTGTTCCTCTTGACTAGATAGACATGATGATGTAGGGACCCAGCTAATTGGGTTTGAATTTGCCCCTAGGGTCATGGATAGGAATTCAATTGTCCTTCAGCACTATATCTCCTCTAAAATTTTGGGATTTGACTTTCTTTCTGACCTCCATTGGCTTGGGAAACAGCTCAGGTTTGAATCTTCAATCACATCCGACCTTTTTGCCCTTAGTTCAAGGCCTACTTCTAATCCAACTATACAAGCCTTCTATTTTAGTTGATTATTGAACATTTTGAATCAAGGTTTGAAAGCTAGGGGGGGTCAGGCTTCAATTCGAGAGGGATTCTATGTTGTACAATCTCATGATCAATTCCAGGCATGTCTTCGTAGGATCACGCAAAAATATTTTTTGAAATCTTTTAATAAAGTGACTAATCACTCGTGCTCTTTTGAAAACAATGTAAAACCAATCTGGACCAAGGTAGGATCCTTCTCAGTACCCACATTAACAGAAATGATCTCATCCATCATGGGCATAACACACTTTTTTTCCTCTCAATTGATCAATTTTTTTGCAAATCTCAATTTCATCAAAAGTTTTGGAAATAGTTTTGAAAATTGTGGATCAAGGCAATGAACTAAAAGCACAGAGAAGTAGGTAGAATCTATAGCACTTATTCACAAGAAACTCTGATTCAGTGATGACAACAAACTCACAAAAAAAAAAAAAAAAAAAAAAAAAAAAAAAAAAAACAACAACAACAGCAACAAAAAAGAAGACCTAGATATGACAGAAATGTCTAGGTTAGCACTCCTGAAATCAACAGATTTAGACTAACTAGAATGACTCGAACCTAATCCCAACTCTATAGACTAGATGGAATCAAACTCAGACTCAAAATTCAATTCAGAACTCAGAATAAAACCATTCTCAATATTTAAAATGCAGGCCATCAATTGCATCTAGAATGAAATTCGTGCAATTCACAGGTGGTCCGTCCCGGATCACAGAAATAGTTTGATATCCCGTAAGTTCTAGGGATTCACGATGGTAGACTTTGTGGGATATCAGACTTTCTGAAGCTATGATGTTACAACACTCTTAGCAAAAGTAAAACCAAAGGCAAAACCCTTAACCAGAATTTCGGTTGCACTTCGGCTTAATTCTCATGACTGATCATTATATACACCACCAAAAAACTTAACCCCACATATTGACATGCCTGAACCACTGCTCAAAATTTGAGAAACCCAGATCTCATACATTGCATATAGTAGGAAAGAGAACAAACACCCCTATGGGGGTAGGGTTACCCTGTCCTAGCTTTGAAATGATCTGGGGCTTCATTATTCAAACAAGCGGTATCATATATCCTAGAAATGGGATAACATCCTGTCCTAATTTTGAAAGGTACTATAGCTCACTATATGTACAAGGTTAGCTCTACTCTAGGGATTGATGTTAAGGTGACGTTACCAAAGAGTCTTTTGGGTCATAACCAATGAAGATCCCTGGGAATTAGAAGAATCAATATTGCCTCTCTTCAAAGTCTAAGAACCTTAGATAACAGAGCTACCTTTTTGACAAATCTCAAAAGGTTATAACATAAGGCCTCGAAAGTAACGTAGAAATAGGTATAGTGTCACAAAAAGCTTGGCTGTGCTCCCACCAGTATCTTGGCAACACAAGGACTTTAAGTGCACCAATGCATGCAATGCAATAAACATATAATTGAAAATAAAAGTCATATCATGGAGTTCAAGTCAAGGTTTCATAAAATCCCTAATAGAGTCACCAAAAACTGTAACATGCCCGGGGGGTACCTATAGCTTGCTTTTCGTGCTCTTTGAAGGGATTTAGTATCCTCGGATATGATAGCCCTACAGTTTGAACTCCCATGGTTATGAATCTGGTTTCATAAGTGCAATGTGAAATAGATTAAAAAAATGAGAGTCCAAATCTGAAAAATTTTAGAAAATCCATTTATCATTAGAGATGCCAAAAATGGACTATATTGCCAGATTTCAGAGTCGCTACCTAAATATTTTTGAAAAATTTAGGAAACCCGTGACTCGTGCCAAAGGCCACTTTTCCATCATAAACAAAGTGTCTCGGCTCGGGAACTTAGGTATGAGAGGGGAAGGTCATGAATTGAGCACCCTACTCACCCGATCAAAGATTGACCTCTACTAATCATGATGTGATTTTTATATACATTATATGTTCTTGTTCCGATTATTATGCTAACTTACTATGTGAGGCACACAAGTATAGACTTTTTCACTCATTTGGAACACTTTGATTTCATATTTGTTTGAAAAGAGTTTTGAATATGTGTTTCTTAAAAAAGTCAGCTCATATATGCATTAATCAAATTATCCTAATTCAAGCGAACTAGCCTTCATCCACAGGCACTCAAAAGGTATATCAAAGAAGAACTTAGCCTCATAGTAGTATGCTCGATATGGCAACATTAACATACATGCAACATGCTAAAGTAAAAATGCTCACCTAGTACTCAACCGAGGCAAGCGGAAATAGAAAATAATAGTTACAAAACATGCATGCTCTAATGTGCAAATGACTAATGCAACACATACAAATGCAACTACTAGGTTCGATTTATTAAATGACATATGGCTGAAGTCAAAGCATGCGTTTAGCGCACATATTCAAGTAAGTAAAAAATGACAACAATTATTAGAATGATGAACCGAACCCGAGGCATGTAAAAATGGATATTTACACATAGTAATGATATGAAACCAAAACATGAATGCAACCATTGTAAGCAAGTAAATAAAAGGGAGAAAAAAAAATGAAAATTGGAAGACATACAAATATTTACAAGTGTTTACAATATGCCATTGCACAAGAGGGTCCGAATGAATGTCCTACTTAAACTAATTTTTACAATATCAAATAAATAGAGTAAACTAATTAACTAATTATTACAAATTTGAATGAATCTAATTAATTAATTGCAACACACTAATTATTAGATCTAATTAAAGGACTCGCATGAGTAGCAAGGACCCGAGCACACGCAACCGAGAGCATCTTCTCGAAAACTTCTCTATTTGTTGCCAGATTCTGTTTTGTTTTGTAGTCAAAAAATTAATCCGTTTTTGACTCAACTTATGTTCTGTTCTGCAAGAAAAATACCACTGCTTGTATAAACCATGGTGGTTGGCCGGCCTTGAGAAGTGGTCGGCCAAATAGAAAGGTGGCTAGTCAACCACTGTTTTTGGGTATTGCCCTACTGCCACAGAATCAAAACATAGCAAAGACAGAGTATTTCTAGGGGATTTTTATTCTTTCTGCCTCTTTTTATCATGAAACTAATCAAGGGAGTAGTAGACTTGATTCACAAATTATCAATTGTCGCAAAGTTGTTGCATGATGATCTATGATCCGATAGAACAAAAGATTAATGAATGGAAATAAAAGACCAACAAAATCATTCCCCTATCATGGAGTTACCTCAAGAGAAGTGGTAGATATTACTTCTTGAATCATTAACATCAATAAAGAGTATGTAATGATTCGAGATGCAATAGGTTCAATATAACGTTCGATTGAACCCAACCCAATTTTATTATTCTTTTTACCTCTTTTGTTCTACTTTTAACCTCTTTTACATTACTTGCCATTCTTTATTCATTTTTTTCCAAAAGTGATGACTACGTCTATTAAGTGCCAAAAGGTGATAAAGAGAAGTATCAAACAAGAAGTTATGCTTAACATGAGAGAGATATAATGCCTTGGTAATGAACCTCCGAAGAGATGAAACCATTAAGTATGGAAAGTCTCTTTCTCATGCCTTGAGCAACAAACTAGTGTTTAAGACAACTCTTAATCAAAGAAAGCAAAGAAAGAAGGGAGGTTGTAGAGATGATTAGGCAAAGGTGATGATGACAAATATGAATATTTACATGGAACTTATGTAAAGAAAGCGATCAACTCAAATAGATTGGTGTCTATGGCCTAAACCACCAAATCTATGAGGACTTTACAACAATATAAGCATGGTATTCAAAACATAAACTAAATAAACAATTAAAACAGCCCCAAAACTAATGAAAACAGTGCTGAAATCAGTTTGGAAAGCTAGAAAAAGCAAGCAAAAAATGAAAGAGAATAAAACTAGAAAGCAAGCCTAAGGAAGGATGGCTAACCCCTTCACTTTTTAGGCCTTAAAATCACATGTTTTAGCCTTTGAAAACTCTAAAAATCATAGATAAAAGCAAAGAAACAAGTGGGGAAAATAAGGATTTAAGCTATAGGATAAGGTTCATGAAATGATGGTTAACCCCTCTACATTTGGTAGCTTTTGAATCACAAGTTTCAGCACTTGAAAACAATCCAAAACAGTGTGAAAAATGGGAGAAGAGAGTAGTGCAAATAAGAGAGAAGATAGCAAAAACTATACCTCTTGAAGAGAGGATGTTCTTTGGTTCACAAACCACAAAGTGTTCACCCTCAAGAGTTGAAATTTTGACACAATAATCTCAGCAAGGAGCCTCAAAATTTTGGTTTGGAAGTATTGCAAGATAGAGGGGGAGAGTGTTTGACAAGTTTTTAGCTCTAGATAAATTTTCTAACCTAAAACCACGAGGGATGGTCATCTATTTATAGAAAAACAGGTTCCCATGTCGGAAATATCTGTATTGAGCTAGCTGGTGCAAGGCATGCACATGGGGGGGGGACAGTTGGCATGAAAATATCTGTTGACTGCTGGACATGGCCAGCCTACCATGAAGATGGATGGCCGGCTAATAAAAATTGGCCTGCCAGCCACTTCTTGGCTAGCAAGTCTCTAAGTGGTCAGGCTAGAAAAAAAATAGGTTTGAGTTCAATGGAGGTGCAAGGTTTTAGACTCTGAAACTCAAAATTGAAGCTCTTTGCTGAAGAAATTGAACAGTTTGTACAGTGTACTACTTCATCATCGAGTGTTCAGATTGAGGTGTCCAAGTCTTAAGGGTAGTCAAAATGAGGTGTCTACAGTTGCTTGTCTTAGATGGAGCTCGAAGTCATGAAATAACGTAAGTGAATATCAAAGCCTCAAGACGACTCATTTTGACTAGGCCGTAAGACTTGGGAAAACAAACAAAATGTAGATGCAGTTGGTTAAACTCAAAAGTTACCTATGTATCCCTTTGCAAGAAATCAAACCAGCGTAGTATAGGGGTGTAGACATGCTCGAACGTCACGGGCTCCGCGCGCGAAACGGCGTGAAAATCCCATTTTGTTTATTAGGCTACTACAATTTGGACTCGATGTCACAGTTCTGAATCTAATCTTGCAAAGTGCAATGCAAGATTGATAAATCACCAAAGAGTCCAAATCTGAAAAATCGTTTTGGAAAACTGATTTTTATAAAGAAGTGCCAAACATGGACTGCTTTGCTAGATACAGAGTCGCCACCTAAATATTTTATTTTGAAAAAATTTAGGAAACCCTGGCTCGTGCCTAAGGCCACGTGTCCGTCATCACCCAAGTTGCCTAGGCTTGGGAACTTGGGTACGAGAGAGGAAGGTCATGCAATTAGCACCCCCGCTCGCCCGATCAAAGATCGGCCTGTACTAAGCATGATATTTTGTTTTTGAAAACATATGTGCTCTTATTCTGGTTAATTAGCTAATCTTACTACGTGATGCGCACATCACACAAGTATAGACTAGATCGCCTAAGTTGGAACAAAACATCTCATGTTTGTTTGTTTGAAAATGGTTTGAAGGTGCTACTCGCAAGTAGGCTAAGATGTGGATTTGCCACCCTCGGGTGGGCTTAAGAAAACATGATTTTGCCACTCTCAAGTGGGCTTAAAAACTCACATTTCAATGAATTGTTCCAATTCAAGCAATCCAATCTTCACCCACAGGCATTCAGGCAGTTAAACACTTAAGCAGTTAGCCTCATGGCAAGCATGCTATCTTGGCAACACTAACACTCATGCAAGATGCTAAAGCGTAAAAGCTTACCTAGTACTCCGAGCCAAAACAATAACTAGTTAGAAATCATGCATGATCCTACTTTATGTTAAGATGGCTAATGCAACACATGCAAAATATAACTAGAAATAGGCTCGGCTATTCTAAGATGGCATATGAGATGCAACTTGATAACCATGTATTCAAATTAGAATTGAAATACAATGCAGTTAGTATGATGCGCCGAGCCCAGTGCATGCAAAATGAATGAATGAATGCAAACATGCAAGCATAGGAATGCTAATTGAAACATGACCCAGAACTAACCATCATAAGCGGTTAAGTAAAATGGAGAAAGACGTGGGGTTAAAAGACATTCACACACGCACGCACACTTATTACAAAATTCGCCCTCTCGACGAAGGGTCCGAATAAATAATACAAATCAACTAATTAATTATTACAAAACTCTCAACCAATTAAACAAATTAATTAAGCTACAAAAATAGCTAAAGCGGCCTCCAGAGGAAGGACAAATGCATGCTCGATCGGCTTTGCTCGAAAATCCGTTGCCATGCCCCATGTTGCCTCTGTTTGCATACTTATGCACCTCTGAAAACTATTCCAGCTTCTGTGATGTCTCTGAACCACTCCATGGACACTCTGAAAGTCTATCGGCCAAGGAAAATGGGTTATCGACTACTTATGAGTCCATCGTCCAAATATTGTTAGCCGATCGGCACTGAAGATAGCCGATCGGCCATCTCTTCCTGCAGACTGCTCTTTTTGCCTTGAAGAACACCTTCAAGAACACAACTCTAGCACCTTTTCTAAGCTCAAACCACTCCAAGAACTCTAAAATCAACTCCTAAGGATCTTAGCAACCAAAGGATGGTGTTCTACTAGGTGTTTGTGTGCATTAATATGAAGATTCTACACTTTTGAGCACAAACAAAGGTAAAACAAGAGAGAGAGGTAAGATATATATATAGAGAGAGAGATATAGAACTTCTATATGCAATTTTCAAAACCTCTGGAAATGGAGGGAAGGCTCCCTTCTTATAGAATTTCAATTCTCAAGCTTATTCAACAAGCTTGAGTCTTGAAACAAATCCATCCATACACGTGTATGAGGATGAGAATTGTGCCCACCAGTTGTCACAGCTAGCAGAAAATGGAAAGGTCTCAGCTTAAAAATATGGTCGATCGACCAAAAAAAGTGCCGATCGGCCACCACTTTTGGCTGATGGCAAGGAAACAAGGCCGATGGCATCATGCCTTAGCCGATGGGTTGAGGGGATGGCCAACAAGCCACCGTCTTCCCTCAGAAGCAAAACCACAGGTTCTTGGTCCACAACCAAGCACAAAACAGACAAGTTGAGAGATCCTAAGACAAGCCGCGCAGCTGAGACCTTCGGGAACTCAAAACGAACACGAGCATGGATGATCATCGAGTGTTCAAATGATGACATCCAAGTCTTGAGGACTGTCAAAAATGGGGTGTCTACAAGGGGCAAGATGCAAATGATACACAATGTAATAAAACAATACAAATGATATACAATGTAGCGAGATAATCAAACCACGAGCAGTGCCTTCTACACAAATATCATAAAGGAGTGGGAAATGCACATCAAACCACGTTTAACACAGAAAAGTTGTCGACACCCTTAAGCCACAATTCTTGTAAAATAGATGCATACACATGCAGAACTATGCGTTTCGCAGAAAGAGTACAAGTAACTGGGTAGTATGACCTACTAGGGAAAGATAATGATCCTAAATACTGAATGCAACAAGACAAAGTACGATGTAATGAATACAATGGATGAAGTGAATAAGAGGCACAGACCAAAGTGCGTCTTACCTAGAAAAGGCATGGACACAAACAAACCACGTCTAACACAGAAAAGGTGCCGAAACTCTCTGACCATAATTCTTGCAAAATAGGCGCATACACATGCAGAGCTATGCTTTAACATGAGAAAGGTATAAGCACATGCCAAACTAAGCTTAACATGGAAAGGATGCTGGTAATAAAATAGTATGATGTAATGGATGCAATGGATACTGTAGTAGATGCATGCGATAGATGCTATATGCAATGTGATAAAGGTAATAGACAATAAATGTGATGATGCATGCCTTTAAAAAGCACCTTACAAGGGTAATTGGCGAAGTCTCACCTTATGCTGCTGAGGATCTTCCTCTTCTTCTTAGTTTCAAGACTTCTTCCTTCATCTTGCGCTTCCAAGCCACGGGTACTACTTTTCTCCCTGGCCATATTTGCAACTTTTCCTATTCTCCAACAGGGTGACAAACTAGGTTGGTTCAGTATCCAAGATTGAGGTGCATACAAGCTACCTTAACCTATGGAGCTACCATACAAATTTCAAGCCAAGGATGTTTTGAAATAATCTCTACTCCTCTGGGTATTCAAACCAGACTTTAGTCTCAGAAATTCCAAACCTTTGTGTTCTAGGCCTCGGCCATACGAACTCTAGTTTCCATCGTCTCAGTTGATCTCCTAGGAACTCACTGCAAGCACAGTTAGGTGACTATACCAGACCGCCTATGCAAAGGAATTACACCTTTAGGATTTAAGGTCCCCAAGACCTTGTGAGTGCACAAGACAGAGCAGGTGAAGTGCACAAAATAGTACGAGTGAGGTGCACAAAATAGTACGATGTAGGTGAATGCACAAAACAGTGCTATGCGGGTGCACAAGACAGTGCGAGTAAGGGTGCACAAGGTAATATGATGCAAGATGAATGCACAAAACAGTGTGATGTAAGTTGAATACATGAAACAGTGCAATGCAGGTTGAATGCACAAAACAGTGCTATGTGGGTGCACAAAACAGTGCTATAGGAGGTGAATGCACAACACAGTGCTATGTAGGTGCACAAAATAGTGCGATGCAAGTTACACAAGATAGTACGATGGGTTAATGCAGAAGACAGTGCTGTAGATGCACAAGACAGTGCGATATGGGTGCACAAAATAGTGCTATGCAGGTGCACAAAATAATGCGATGTGAGTTGAATGCACAAAACAGTGTTATGTGGGTGCACAAGACAGTGCGATGTGGGTGTGCAAGACAGTGCGATGCAATATGAATGCACAAAACAATGCTATGTAGGTACACAAGATAGTGCTATGTAGGTTGAATATACAAAACAGTGCAATGTAGGGTGCAATATAAGATAAATGCACAAAGCAGTGCTATATAGGTGCACAAAATAATGCGATGTAAGATGAATGCACAAAACAGTGTTGTGGAAGATGCACAAAACAATGCTAGGTAAGTTGCACAAAACAGTGCTAGGTGGGGTGCACAAAATAGTGCGGTGCAAGGGTAATGTGCAGTACATAAAGTAGCACATCATGTACCTTATGAAATATAAGGCAACTTGCCACAATTTATTGAAAATGCAACTGAAAAACACCAAAGGGAGGTAACCCAACGAAACTTTGTTATTACAAGTACAGACAAACCCAAGAGAAAGAGCAACCAATCACGGAGTTCAAATCAACCAGAGTGTATGAGAACTCATGAATAATCTAAAGCACATGTATTAAATCAGGGAGAAGATGGCAATTCCAAGATAGTTTTGAAATGGTCGAAGACAACCTTCGAAAGCTTAATCATATCAGAATCATCATAGGGGCGAGCTACCCTAACCCAGGGAAAAGTGCCCAACAAAATAGCTTTGTGCAAATTGAGAGAAAGGTTGGTTTCATGCCCCTTGTTCAATTGATGGCCTGATCAAATGTATTGAAAATTGCCCCTAGTATCCAGTCACTGGCCACTAGTTGGGTTCATGCCCCTTGTTCAATGGATGGCCCGATCAGATGTACTGAAAATTACCCCTAGTGTCCAGTCATTGGCCAACTTTTCAACATTATGCAGGCGCGTATAATGGGGATCATTAGATCTTGGAACAGTTGCCAACCAATCAGACTCATACTTCTCTTCTGTCCTAGTATGTTGAGAACTTGCTCCAGTCCCCTCCAAAGTAGTGACAGATTCTTCACATACACTTTGCAATGATCATGAACGCGATGCCCCTTGTATGGGCACTCTCAGCTTGTTTATGAATTCCACACATAGACTTGTTTTCGAGTTTGGAGCGAACATTCGTTTATGGAATTTTCACAATGCCACTCTGTTGAACTTTAGAGCGACAGACTCGCTAGGGTGACTCGATGAAGATCGCTTCTGAGTGACAGACACGCTATGGTGACTCGATGAAGAGCGCTAACTGAGATAAACACTAAACATGACACAACAGAACTCACAACTGACCTAAAAGCAGAAAAGGGCTCAAGGTAACTAATCATTCATAATACCCCTAGTATTACTTATGCTCCTTTTAAAACTCAATTTCGATTCCTTTTTTGCTCAAGTTAGAGATTCTACTAATAAGTTCAAGTATTGAAAATTTCTACACTTGTTGATTCAAGCGAGTTCTTTCTTACCCAATGCAAGTATGATATGCGTAGCAGTCGGTGTAGATCGTGGATTGATGCGAAGCTGTCGACGTGAATTAGGCAAGGTTATTGGGTCGAGATGGACGAGATGGGTATGGTTGAGACTGAACTTCAGGATGAAGTTGCCTACGTATCCCAAGAATGGGAATCAGGTCAACGTAGTTCATAGCTGAAGTTCATTCGGGTGTTGACACTTTCCTTTTGCACTCTAACTTTTTCCAAAGTCGCCTCTTCGGGGTTTTCAACTTTGCGAGCTATATTTATTTGATTTCTTATTTTTCATGCTCTAACTTTCGGGTTTTCGGCCTAATGAGCCTCTTAAGGATAACGTTACAGCAATTGTGGTGAATTTGATCAACAGTCATCCTTGCCCTAACACTGGCACTGGCTTCGCCTTAATTTGAGTTTGGTTCTCCATTCCCTTATGCATGTCTTCTTCTTTTCTCTTACTCCATTTTCAGAGTTGGTTCTTCTCGCAATGTGGTATCTCCTCGCATTGGCTTCCCCAAATTCAGACAAAAGCTCCCTTCCTTGCAGTGGATTGGATTTCATTCCAATGAATACACCTGACTTGATGCTTGACTTCTTTTCTCTTCTCTTTTTCTTTTTCTTTTCTTTTTCCTTTTTCTTCTTTATTCTTTGTTTCTCTTTTGGTTTCTTTTATCCATTTTTTTTAAACACCAGGGAAAGAAATTCTATGATGGTGAGGTCTGAAAGCAATCTTGTGCTTTGCCAGAATGATTGCCTAAAGGGACAGAGAATCTCCAAGACGGTGTAGAATACCACGAACAATTCTGAACCTATTTGCGCAAGTTTGCAAAAGAAATAGTTTAAAAAGTTGAAATCATAAAGGACTTTGTGCCGACAAGTCAGAACTCACTCAAACCATTTGGGGGATCCTTCTCAACACTCGAGTTGTCTTGTGCTTTGCAAAAATGATCACCTAAAAGGGAAGAGAATCTCCATTACGATGTAGAATACCACGTACAATTCTGAAACTATCTACACAAGTTTGCAAAAGAAACAGTTTATAAAGTTGAAATCATGAAGGACTTTGTGCCGATAAGTCAGAACCTACTCAAACCATTTGGGGGATCCTTCTCAACACTCGAGCTTATTAACAGAATCTCATTCAAAAAACAAATTCAAAGCTTTTTCTATTTTAGAAAAGGTCACACATGAATTACTGTAGGCACAATAAAATGATCCAAAGCTCGACTCCCACTTTCTTATTGAAAAAAAAATGAAGACTTGAGGGTACACGAGAACAACTCAAAGGAAAAGACTTAACTGACGCAACAATGCATGGAAAGACAAAGAAAATAAAACTCACAACTCAACTATTCACAGGATACAACTCAAAACAAAATTAGCATCTGTGAGGTAAAAGGGGTATTCACTTTCCAAGTCCATCAACTGAATTGACGAAAAAAAATTCAAGTGGCCCATGGGAGGGTCTAGACCAGCCTTCAATTCAGCAATACTAACATCCACAGTAGGATTGATTTCAGACTTTCAAATTGGGTCTCGCAGATTGAGCCTCACAATTACCCAGTTGTCCCCATACCGTACTGGTTGGGGCCAAGGTTGGTTGTTTGCAAGCCATGGATGCGATTTATGTTATGAAGTGGCAATCTATTGTAATCAGGGAGAGGTTTATTGATAGCTTTGGGATTTTTAGGTAGAGTGATGACCTTTTTTGTCAATCAAGTCTTGAATTTCATGGCGAAGGCGAAAGCAACGGTCAGTATGGTGACCGTACTGCTAATGGAATGTGCAATATTGAGTAGGGTCATGTCTAGGTGGGAGAGGGTTAGGGAGAGGTCAAGGATTGAGAGGTTTGAGATTTACTTTCTCCGTCAATACCTTCAAGGCAAGGGTTGGGCTCATATGGAGATGGGCAAAGGCTTGTTTGTGGGAGGAGGAGGCATCAGTGTTAGAAACATTGGCAAATGGGTTGGTGGGTGTTAGCTAGGTATTCATGGGCTTGGGACTGGAAACAGGATGGGTGTTTCTGGTAAAGCATCTATTTTCATTGTTTGACATTTCCTTTTTTTCCAACCTATGAGTAACCCCCACTTAAGCATCGATATGTTGAGTAGCAAAAGTTTTATCTACAAGCCTTTCAACAATTGCAAGGACTTGCCATTTGTCTAGGTCTTTGGTCTCCAGAGCTTCAACGACCGATTAGAGATGTGCACAAGGGTCAATAGCCACCCCAGACTCATTCTTGCTACTTGCTACACCTGTTTGCTTTTAATTGGCCCATTCCACTTTTAGCTTGTTCCAAGATTAGAGAATTCTTTGGTACAAAATCCCTAGCATGAGGTGTGGTAAAGGATGGGGTCGGAACCCCAAAGGTTAAATCTGCCACCGTTGTTTGAAGGTCTTCGATCATTTCCAAAATCTCAGCAATAGTGGGTTCGACCATTTGGTGTTCTTGGTGCATCTGAACCGGATTGGGTGTATCCATCATGCACAAATTAGCATTTTCAAAAATGAACACCTTTGGCCTAAGCAGATGGGATGGAGTGATATATATACTGGGGTCGAAGGTACGGGGTAGTGTATGGATGAGGTTAAGGTGAGGAGGAGGTGCTTGGTCATGGATGGGAAATGGGTTGGTGGTAACTTGGGTTCTTGAAGTGGAGCTATTGACAGGTTGTCGATAAGATTCTAAACCTCATGACGAAGGCAATAGCAACGATCGGTGCCATGACTGCACTGCTGATGGTACGCACAATATTTGGTGGGGTTATGTCTAATAGGGAGTGGGTTAGGAAGAGGTTGGGGATCAAGGGGTTTGAGATACCCTCTTTCCATCAGGACTTTAAGTGCGCTAGTTACGCTCATATGGAGGGGAGCGAAAGTTCTGCCTTGAGCTCGGGTTGGGCTAGCTGTTTGTGGGTTGGTATTGGCAAAAGGGTCGGCAATTTTGGGATCGGTGGTGACAATATTGATTTCAGTGGGTTTGGAAATAGTGCTATTACTGGCATTGGTACTCCTGGAAAGCACCTTCCTTGTTGGTTCGCTTGTTGTAGGAATAATCCCTTTGTTAAATGCGTTCTCAATTTGAACCCCTAATTCATGCAAATTTTTGAAAGTGAACAGCGAAGTGACTATTAACTTTTATAACATATCAAGCTCAAGGTTCTGCACCATTATCCGCACTTGGTCCCTCTCAGAAGGTCAATCTGTCATTTGTGCTGTTTTTGCTCTCTACTTTGCAACAAATTTCACAAAAGGTTCTTTAGGATTCCAGTGGGTTGCTTCAAGCTCTTGGGTGGTCATTTCAATTTGGGTGTTGTAAGAATATTGATTGCCAAACGCCTCAACCAACTCTTTCCAGTTCAGCTTCAATTTATCCTTCAACTTGGCATACCAAGTGGCTATTATTCCCAATAGGGTTTTTCTATACAGAGAGAGTTTCTGAGGCTTAGTCAGACCCATCAATTTCCAGACGTCCAAGAAAAGCAGGATATGTACCATAGGATCTCCAGAATCGTCGAAACGGTCAATGTGTGGCATTTTGAATTTGTCGAGGAACCTTATAGAAGCCTCAGTGTACCAATCCTCAATGTCAAGAATGGAGTTAATTCCCTTTGCCTTTTTGAATTGCTTCTCAAGGTTAGCAATTTTTAACAAGGTTGGGTCGAGATCATCAATATCAAGGGGAAAAAGGCCCTCATTAGGCTGCACCAAGGGTCTGAAAACTCGAGCTTGAGCCAACCTTTCTTGAGGATCTGGACCCTGTAAATCTTTAGTTGGCGGAGATGGGTCAAAGTTCAGTTGAGGGCCTGAGGCAGGATGTGTAGTAGATGCCCCAGATAGGTTTTGTATCTCAACAATGGTCTCATCCTGCATGGCAATTCTCTGGTTTGGTGTATCCATGGTTTTTTGAAAGGTCGTTATCACGACCACAACTTCTTATAGACTCTATGCCATCACAGGTCTGTTGAGTTGGCAATTGGAAAAATGGATGGGTGAAACTGGAGAGTTAACTAACAAGGATTTCGACCTGGTTATACTTGATGTATAAGAACTGGATTAGTCTAGACGGGTTTAACTAGATTGGGCTTTTTAGGATAGGTCTTTTGGCATTTAGATGGATCTTTTTTGAGCTAGCCTTTGGGGATCAGATGGATTGGACCTTTGCTGAGTGGGTTTTTCTGGGATTGGATGGATTGTGAGGGGTTAAGCCTTTCCGGGTTGGATTAGGTTGGGCCTTTGCTGAGTTGGGTACTGCTCATTCTTTGGCTCAGACAAACCTAGCATTAAAAACAAATGCCTCCCAATCAGATCATGATACCGGGTATACTAGTCAAAGCAAAACAAGATACAATTTTTAGCCCTAGTTCTGGTCTTGCTGAAAATTCACCCATATCAAACACAAATCCATAGATTTTGACCCAAATTATGATTCTGATATGACCCTCAAGTTTTGAAAGGAATCACCTCAAGATTAAGACTCTCCCAAGATTGCATCACACAATTCCAAAGATTTCACATTTTGCTCAAAAGCATTCAAAACACTCCTAGGAGAGGTTAGGGTTTCCCTGTCCTAGCTTTGGAGTGATATATTGCTTTACTATTCAAACAAGCGGTATCACAATATCTTCAAAAATGGAAAAGCATCATGCCCTAGTTTGAAAGGTCACCAGAGCTCACTACATACGCTAGGTCGAAATGGTCAAAAGGGTACCTCGGCAAGATTACCTAATATTCCTCTCACACCTAACATAGAGAAATGAAAGGAGGATCAAGCGATATTATGACGACCACCTTCTTAATTAAGAAAATTAATTATATACTGATTATATGTTTATTTTTAATTATGTGATTATGTGTTATTAAGTGTTATTGATTTCCATATGTGAATATGTGAATTATGTTATTGTGGACAGATAGGTTAGAGTGAAAATTAAAGTTGTCTGCTTCGTAAATTTTAACTAGGTACAATTAAATAATAGAATATGACTTGGAGCCTAATTTACATTAATTTATTTCAATCTAGTGTAATTAAGTTATAAGATGATGAGTTTAATTTAAATTGAGTGAATTTGATTAATTAGTTAAATCTATAATGTATCAGTGCTTAAGATTATTTACCCCTTAACTCTACTCATCAAAGTAGATACTAAAGAAAAAGGAAATAAGAGAGAACTAGTGGGTCTTGTTGAGTCATTGACTTCACCATACATGTAGAGAGAGAGGGAGAGACTTTGAGAATGAGCTCAACAAAGAGGAAGAAGAGTAAAAAAAGAAAGTGAAGAGAAACTAGAGTTTGAAGACCAACCCTCCACAATTTGTTCACTTTAGGTAAGAGTTCTTCTTTCTAAACTCATGAAGTTGAAGAATTATGCTCATAAATTATGGAATTCAAGTTAAACAAGATGAATTTTGGCTTAAGTGTAGGATGTGTGGATGTAATTAGAAAGATAGAACTTGCATGTCTTGGTATGGAAGAATTAACTACGTTAGCTCCTAAATTCAACATGCATGCATAATTTCATGAGCATTTATTCATGTGCACTTCACTTCATGCACAGGTCTTCAAAATTGAAAGGAAATTCTTGGGGTTTAGAGAGTTGTACTCAAACTTATATGTTTATAACTATACATTTCAATTCAAAGGTTTGATTATGTTTACATGGAAATGGAGGGTACTTTACAACCATGATTTGTGTTTAATGTTAAACATTCTAGTTTAAAGTTATTTCATGAATTTTTGGGTTGAATGATATGAAAATGAGGTTGGTTTTTCAAAAGGATGCTTGGCAAAATAAAGAGCAAATTTCGGATTTCAAAACACCCAGAGCCGCACGTGCAGCTCAGAGCCCCACACGTGCAGAAAACAAGGTAGTGTGGGTGTTGCATATTGAAATAATCGCTCATGTAGGGCACAGATGCGGTGGAGGTCCCGCGCGTGTGGCTAGAGCCCCTGCACATGCGGTCCCTTGGGAAGACCCACTTTTGTTTTTCCTCTCCACTTTTCCACGTTCCGAGCCTCCGTTTGCATGGTTTTAAAGTGGTTCAAGCATGCAATTGCATTACGTATGTGCATTAGAACCAAATGAGAGAAAACAAATAAAGATCGAGCAATTGAATGGAATACAATTGTAAGAGTGTGATTGTAATTATGTTGTGCTTGACTTTGTTTGTTTATGTCAGACGCCAAACCATTAGTACGTCAAACCATTAGTACATGTACCGAGGAACCCATTATGAGTAACACTGTTGTAAAGATATGTTCAATTGTATTTATTTTCTGAATAATAAATTATATTGTTTCTAAACTGTTACTTTTTATTAATTGAATGATGATCCTCTTTTTGAACTGTATTCGTGGCATCCATAGCATATTGCTATTGTTATTGTTATTGATATCGCTTTTGTTATGGAGATCTCTATCAGTTCCAATTCTTGGAACTATTGCCTATTGTTTGATGGCCATTAATTGATTGTTCGGTTTTTAAGACCTATTGTATTGTTGCTATTGGATGTAGTACGTATGACCTGTACGAATACGATTGATCAAATTGAACGATTGATTGACAAAAAGATATTGATTAAAAATGTTCTATTGATAAATCGATTGTTTCAAATACTGGAAGGGCATCATTCTTATCCTCTTTACATAGTTGTTATTCATTGGGCTCTAACTCACTGTTTACTATATATATGTAGGTGTTCAAGCACCGGATCAAAACTAGTGGCATCGACCCGAACCCTTGTTTTGTCAAGCCAGCCATTGTGCCTTATGGCGAGGTTTCATACCATCATGTGTCAAAGCTTTTTGGGTGGTTCAATTTCACCCATTTGGAATTGATCAAGTGAAAAGAACATTTTCTGACTTTTGTTAATACTATTTTTGATAATGGGAGTTAATTCCCTAACGTGTGTTTTGTCTTGCACGTATGTGTTTTATGGACATAAGTGTTTGTGTATATACCTGTGTATATGAAAAGTTTATTTCCATTCAAGTCCTCACAGCTCATTGGACGATGTAGTTTATTATTTAATGGCTTCAGCCAGCCCCTTTATATTGTATTATTGTCATTATGGTTAAATAAACCTTCAGTAATCACGGATTACTAGCTGGTTACGACTAGGGCTGCAAATGAACCGGGCTGTTCATGAAAAAGCTCGGCTCGGCTCTATAGACACCCCATTTTTGACCGCCCTTAAGACTTGGGCGCTACTGATTGCTTACTTGGTGATGAAAGTTGTGCAGTGCAAAGGTTTGATTTCTTCGGCAAGGAGAGCGTCAAATTCAAACCTCACACCCCACTTTTGGACCAAAACCATTTTGACCAAAATGAATTTAGACCTTAAAATCCTCTCTTCCAAAAAAATTTGTGAAAACGTTTCTATGATATTCCGAGGCTCGCATTCGTTAAATGTTGCACTTTTCGGTAAATTGAGCAAGGAAAAAGTGGAATAAATAAAGGAGAGGTGAAATTTTGGAAAAGACTCTTTAAAACGTCTTTTTTAGAGGTTTGGAGTTGAAGAAAATTGGAGAGAATGGAAGAAACCTAGTCGGGGAAGAAGCTGGGCATAAATCGTTAAGAGAGAGTTGACCAGCCCTCGCTAAATTAGGCCTATCTATTTGTACACTTGGATTTCATCTATGAGGCCACCACCGTTGGAAAGTGGACTTATGGGGCTTCATTATTCACCCAAGAATCTCCTAAATTCGAGTCCGAATGAGAGAGATATGGCTGGTTGAAGTTAGGCATCAATCCGGTTGGACTGAAACTGAGCAATCTTCACTAAAAGAAGGATAACTTTTTACACACTTAGAATTTTAATGTGAGGCTTCCACCATTGAAAATTAGACTTCTGGGGCTTTAATTTAGGCTCAAGAATGACCTAAAAAGGAGCTTAGACGAAGGAGATATGCCCATTTGAAGTTGGACCTGGAAAGCAGATTTTTACTGTCGGCCACTGGTGTCCAAAACTCAGATATTTTGCAGATCTTTTCCCTCTAGCTATTTTCGCATTGCTCCAGCTGTCCAAATTCAGATATTACGACCTGAAGCTCATATATTGCTATATATAGAGGCCATTCTCTATTGTTTTGAAGGTTAGAAAGTTTGGCAGCCTCTCTCTCTAAAATCTCTCTCTCTCTCTACAATCCTCTCTCTCTAGATTTCTCTCTCTCTCTCTCTCTCTCTCTCTCTCTTGAGCTTTTGTGCTTAGAAGCTTGTATACTTTAAAATTTAACCTATCAATCCTTAACCAAAGTGGTTCATCTTTGGGATGAGGTTGCTTAAAGCTCTCTTGGAGCCTCCTTTGAGCTCTAGAAGGTGGTTTAAGCTCAGATTTGCGCCTATTTTGTGCTTTGGCTCCAAGAGGTATATTACTTGCTTTGCTAGCTTGCTTTGAACACTTGTTTTGCCATCTTTTCACACTATTTTTGAGCTGGTTTTCAACGGTAAAAACCTCTGTTTTTCAATCCTAAAAATGGTGGTTTGACCCTATTTTGAGTTAGGGGGTGGTCCACCCTTCTTATCTCTTTGCTTGTTAAGCTTTTGTGCCATATTTTCATCACTTTCAAACCAAACTTTTTGGGCCTTTAAAACACTAAAAATCAGAGTTATTTTAGTGGTGGAAAATATGTTTTGAAGTCCAAAATTGGAGGGGTTAGCCTCCCCTCCTTGTGTCTCAATTGCATGCCTAGTTAGCATCACATGCTAGCTTGATTTTCTAGCTTAACTTAGCTTAATTCAAGCATGTTTTAGGCACTATTTCGGCATGTTTCAGCTCTATTTTGGGTTGCTTGGAACACTTGAGGCTTGCTTTTTGTACTTGTAGTGCAATTGTGCTTACTAGTCTAGCATGCTTCATGATGTACCCTATTATTCTAGCTTGTGTTAGCTTAATTTCAGCATGTTTTTGCTACTATTTTGGCCTGCTTTAACTCTGTTTTGGGCGGGTTAAGTTCTTTGAGGCTTGTATTGCATGGCTATAGTGTAATGGTCTTCACTAGCTCATTGTTATAAGGCTTTAAGCATGAAGTGTTTGAGTTGCTTGCATGTTGTAGCATTATTTTGCATGTAATCTCAGCAGCATAATCTCTGTCACATTCTTATTTGTCTCACTTTCAATCGCTCTTGAGAGTTGTTTCAAGTTTGGAATCCTTTAAGCTTGAGATAGAGTTCATGCTTAATGGTTTTAATCCTCTTTTGAGGGTTTCTACTAACCAACGGCATGATCTCTCTATTGCCTTAAATCATCCCTTGGTTGACACTTCTTTCTCTTTAGAAGACTCTCACCTTGGACTTAATCGATTAAAGGACTAATCGGTAATGTAAAATGAGTAAACAAAATGAACAAAGTAAAAGAGGCAAGATTAAGCATCTTTGTGTTGCATTGCATGTGTTCGGATCAGACGTTAATCCGAACACGAGAAAAATGGGATGTTTCATACTCAAAGTGATGAAACGTGCCACTTTTCTTAGTCATCGTCAGTCTTGATCATGCATGATAGGGTGGTGGTCCTTCGAGTCTTATTTGTGCATTCATTAAGCTTGTACAAGCTTGGTTTTCTAGCCATCATGCATTAAAAATGCTTGATTGATGGTTTGAAGGCCAAGAGTTACCCTCCTTTGAGTTTGCGCAATGATAAGGAGGGTAGCAGTACATACATTCCTTAAAAATACATTGTTTTGCCTTTGTTTGCTCTCTGTTGCAGCAAAAGGAGAAGTCCAGGGATGTGGTGACCAACCGGCTAGTTTTAGTGGCTGTCAGGCACTTGGAGTGGCCAACTGGCCAGTTGTAGTAGCCGACAGCCACTTTTTGTTGCCGACCGGCCACCAGTGAATTTTTGCACAAATGTGCTCTTGAGTTGGAGCAGAGGCATTCTGGGAGTTGGTACAATTTTCAGTGATCAAATGAGTGCAAACAGAGGCATCCGATGGCAAGGCAAGGGCATTTTCGGATGGAGCAACCGAGCATGCATACGTCCCTCGCCCTCGAGGCCATTTAATCGCTTTTGTTAGCTTAAAAGAAGTTAGCTAATTCCTTCATACATGTGTTGTAATTAATTTGCTTAATTCGCTTTGTAATATTTTAATTAGCTTAGCATAGCTACTTATTTAATTGTGTTGTAATAATTAGTTAACTAGAATAGTTAATCAGTCTCGTTTTGTAATAATTAGCTTAGCTTAGTGTAGCTTAGCTTATTCATTCAGACCCTCCTTCGCGAAGGCATAATGTTGTAATAAGTGTGCGTGCATGTGTGCATGTCTTCGAACACCACGTCTTTCGCCCTTTTATTTAAGTCCTTTTGATGGTTAGATTAGGGACAATTTCAGTTAGCATACCTTATGCTCGCAGGTTTGCATCCATTCATTTGTATTGCATGCACCAAGGCTCGGCGCATCATTCAAACTACATTGCAAATTCAATACTTATTTGAATACGTGTTTCAAAGCATGTTATCAAATTGTATCATATGCCATATTAGTAGTTGAGCCTATTAATTGCATTATTGCATGTGTTACATTAGGCATCTTACATAGTTAGGATCATGCATCTTTCTAACTAGTTTTTGTTTTGGCTTAGAGTACTCGGTGAGTTTTATGCTTTAGCATGCTTGCATGAGTGCGATTGCCATGTTGCCATGATAGCATGCTTGCCTGTGGATGAAGGCTTTGTTGTTTGAATTGGAACAATTCAACGAATGTATGTTTTAAGCCCACTTTACGAAGTGGCAAATCATGTTTTAAGCCCATCTTGTTTGGTGGCAAATCCGCGCTTTAGCCCACTTGAGGATGACAAATTCAAACCATTTTCAAAAACAAACATGAGCTGAAATGTTCCAATTCTTGCAATTTTAGTCTATACTTGTATGCATGCACATCACATAGTAAAAGTTAGCTAATAACCGGAATAAGAACACATAATGTTTATAAAAGAACATATCATGATTAGTAGAGGCCGATCCTTTGATCAGGCGAGCGGGGGTCCTCATTTCAGGACCTTCCCCTCTCGTACCCAAGTTCCCTAGCCGAAACAACTTTGGTGATGACGGACATGTGGCCTTTGACAAGAGTCAGGGTTTCCTAAATTTTTCCAAAATAAAATATTTAGGTGGCAACTCTGTAATTCGGCAAAGCAGTCCAATTTTGGCTTTATTTGATTTAAAATCGATTTTCCAAAATGATTTGCCGGATTGGACTCTTTGGTGTTTATCAGTTTCACATTGCACTTTTGTGAAATTAGATTCAGAACAGTGATAGGAGTTCGAACTGTAAGACCAATTTGAGCTCTCCAAAAAGGGGTGGGGCGCAAAAAAGTCGAGCTACAGTTTCTGGTGACTCTACCGGGGAATTAGAGAACTTGACTCGAACTCATGATATGTTGTTTTATCTACACTTATGTGTCTCTTTGAATTATATTTGCATCGGTGCGCTTAAGTCACAGTGTTTTCCATCTGCTATTCCTGAGCGGTTTGCCGGAGGCTTGCTTGGAAAAGCTTGCCAAAAGGCTGACCGGTTGCGGGCTCTGCCACGATAGGAACACAACCCTCGGATCTAGACTACCGCCATACCGTTTGATCCTCCTTTCACTTCTCGGTGTTAGGTGTATGAGGTATATTAGGTAGTCTTTCTGAGGTACCCTTTTTGACCAATTGACCTAGTTGCATATCGGAAACCATAGAGACTGTTCCAAACTAGGACAGGTTGCTTACCCGAATGCAGGATTGTGTGAAGCCACTTGTTGTGCATAGTGAAACCCTAGCTCCTGACGAAATTAGGACAGGGTAACCCTACCCCATCATAGGGGTGTTTTGGCTCTCACTTAACTAGTATGTTCTTTATAGTAAAACTGTACAGGGATGTGCATATCAGTTGCCAAGTTGGTATCTGTTTTGGGGCAGAATTTAGTAGAGAGCACAGTCATTCAGCTGTGATCATATCCGTTCTAGTGAAATTAGGCTAAGATGCTGTCTGTGTTCTCTTTTTCTAGTTAGTCCTAGAACCGTAGCTTCAGAAGGCTCCAATATCCCCCAGGTACTCTAGACTTGTGTCAATAGACTTTGTCAGGTCGGAAATTGTTCAGAAGCAACCTATGTTTACCTCACCCCCACCGGTTACAAGACGAAGGAGGTTCAGGTAGAATTCACCAGTACAGTTTCTACAATAGTCACCCTTCGATTCACCCGGGTCTCGTCTAGTCTGGGAACAGTTGTCTGCGTTCAGCTCAACACGAGATCAATCACCCATTCCCATGGCTTAGTATCCCCCAGCCAGTGTGGAAGAACAGATACAGCACCTACAATAAACAGTCGAGGCACTGCAGCAAGACGCAGTTCGACAGGCTGAAGTCACAGCTTGTCAGGCCGAAGTGATAACCCGGCTACAACAACAACAAACACAGTCGGCCGCGGCTTCTGCATCTCATGCACCTCCCACGGGTAACCCGACACCCAGAGCCACTTCCTATACTACTAATGTCTAAGAGACTCAAGGCAATCCGGCAGAGCCAATCCCAGAATAGGCCTCTAAAGCTCCCGTCTATCAAACCGAAGCTCCGTTTGAATTTGAGGTTGATCTAACTGCACTTAAGGTCAATAAACTGGAGAAGTTATTCAAACGAGCACAAGGAGTGAACTCCATCCCGGATTTAGAGGATGGGTATACTGAATCTGCAGTTACCTTACCAGAGAGGTTTAAAATGCCGCATATCGACCGCTTCGATGGCTCTAGAGACCCAATGGTGCATCTCCGCCTGTTTTCTGATACCCTGAGACCAATGGGTCTGACCCCAACCTAGAAGTTGTCACTCTTTGACCGAACCATGTCTGGAATAGCCGCAATCTAGTATGCGAAATTGGAGGACTCTATGAAACAGAACTGGGAAGGGATCTCTGAGGCCTTTATTGCTCAATAATCCTATAATACACAGATCGAGGTCACAACTTGTGATCTTGAAGTCACCCGCCAAGAGCTAAAGGAGGGTTTCTCAGAGTTCGTGACAAGATGGAGAGCGAAGGCCCCGATGATGACTACAAGGCCTTCCGACAAGGATCATATCAGGATGATTCTTCGCAATCTGCATGGCAAGTTGCTGCAGAAGATGATCGTTCTACCTCTGTTTACCTTTCCAGAGTTTCATGAAACGGGGGTTCAAATCGATGATGCCATCAGATACGGGATCTTTGTGGAAGATAATGAGCCTTTGAAGAAGAACGTTGCTCGCAGTTCCAAATGCTACTACTAATGGTAGCACAGCTGCAAAATGCTCAGAAGTAGACACTATCACCACTTCCCTCAACGGCCAAAAACCAACCACTTCAAATCGGCCCCAAGCCCGAAATTTTCATCCTCTTTACATGAGTCTCTCTTAAGCTTTGAAAATGCTGCGAGAAGAATGGTGCCTAGAGCTCCTAAAACCTCAACCCCTTCCAATTCCTCTTCCACCAAGATACGACCCAGCTAAATACTGTGCCTATCATTTACAACACGGTCATGATACGAACCATTGCATCTGCCTCCATCATAAGATTCAGGATCTTATTGATGAAGAGACCATAGCTTCACCAAAAAGACCTCGGGCTAGTACTAACCTGTCGCCTCTACATCTCAATCTAATCCATACACTTCCATCCACCTACAACCCCAGCATATATATCACCGCAGTCCATTTGCCGAAGCCTGAGATGTTCATTCCAGAAAGTACGGACTTGTGCATGACGGATAAACTCGAACCCCAATCATCTCAAACCCATGAACCCACTACTTCTGAGCTGATTAGCATGATTGAAGATCTTCAGAGAATAGTGGCAGATTTAGCCTTTGGGGTTTTGGCTCCATCATTGACCACATCACATGCTAGAAATTTCACGCCAAAAGGCTCTCCAATCTTGGGGTGAGCTACAATTGAAAATGGCCAACCTAAAGCTATCTCAGGTCTGAGCAATGACATGTCGACAACAACTGGGCTTCGCTCTGATATAGCGATCCAATCCCTTGGCAAAGTAGAGGCAAGTGGTAATAACAAGGTCGGGGCAAGCATTAGTCCCTCTGAACATCTTCAGTGGGCTATTGAGGCTTTGAAGGCTAAAGGACTGAACAAACAACAAATGCTTGCAGTTGTCGCAAAGACTGTGGATGACACTTTCGCCACTCAAGTTGGGGGTAGTTTGAATCAAGGGGCCAGCCGGGAAAAGAGATGTCGTACTAGAACCACCCTTTTCAACTCCAATCCGACACTCGGAAGAGATCAACAAACCCAGTTAACACCTGCCAACCCCTTTGCCAGTACATCCAACACAACTCCACAAACCTCGAAGCACCAACCCCGAGGCCAGAGGGTCTTCACCCCGCTCTACATGACCTTGTCGAAAGCTCTCCAAATCCTTATAGGACAAGGCCATCTCAAACCCTTTGAGTCGCGGTCTCTCTTGGATCCCCTTCCAACCAAGCATGATGCTGCCAAGTATTGCGCCTTCCATCAACAAACTGGCTATGACACTAACAATTGCTTTCGTCTTCACCATGAAATACAAGATCTGATTGATAAAGAGGTCATCGTCGCACTAGGTCCTGCAAAGTCTATTGGTACTGGATCGATGAATTTGGGGGATAATGTGATTATATGATCGGGGGGATGAACCACCTGCTGATGGCGCTCATTTTACTCCAGATATAGAGGATGGCACACACCGTTTCGAGCAATTTACGAATGTTGTTTACTTTACTTTCTGACTTGGGTATTGAGTCAGTTCTGTTGTGTTGTTTTGAGTCTATCTTGTTACATCGAGTCCGTCCTATTGTGTTAGAGTCGGGTGATTTCGGGTGTGTTAACTCGGGCATCACTTTCTTGTTTTGTGTTTGTCTTTTACACCCTTTCTTTTGCATCTGTTTCTGCCTTTGCGCTAGTTGTGCTAGAAGTTCTGAATGAGATGGCAGTATTTGACTAAAATTGTGTCTTTTCTGTGCCTTAAAATCATTGCATTGACCTAAGTTTTTCAAAAAATTTCAAACACTGTGATAAAAACAAAGACGGAGGAATTCCTCGAGATTTATAAAAATTTGGTCAATTGAGACGAATAGAGGCATGCTAATCCCTTAATGAATGAGATCATGTTCGTTAATGTGAGTACTGAGAAGGACCCTGGCTTGATCCAGATCGGTTCTACATTGTCTTCGACGCGAGCGACTAGTCGCTTTATTAAAAGATTTTAAAAAATATTTTGCGTGGTCCTACGAAAACATGCGTGGAATTGATCTTGAGATTGTGCAACATAGGATCACTCTCGGCCTCGAGACTCGACCTCTTTTGCTTTCAAACCTTGAACCTTGACTCAGAATGTTCAAACGATCAATCACAATATAAAGCTTGTGTAGCCGAATCAAAAGCAACCCTTGAACTAGGGGCAAGAAGGTCAAATGTCATCAAAGGAAGCTTGTAAAGCTAGATCAGAAGTAGCCCCTGAACTAGGGGCAAAAAATGTCAAATGTGCTCAAAGATTCAAAAGATAAGTCATTCCACAAGTCAATGAAGACCGGCAAGAAAGCCAAATCTCAGAATCTGGAAGAAGAAAATTTATTGTTGAAGCACAATAGAGTTCCTTTCCACAACACTAGGGGCAATTCAGACTCGGTTGGATGGACTCCTACATCATTAGCGAACAACAACCATTCTCCTAGATTCAGGTGGCTTAGAGATCCTATGGCCGATGAACATGGACAAGTTAAACCATTTTATCCTTGAGAGGCTAGCTGGGCCGAAAACCTGGAAGAGCGACCCAAGTAAAAGTTAGAGCAGAGAAAAAAAAATGGAAACAATGAAAAAATGGAAACAAAAGAAAAAAGAAAAGAAAAAAGAAATGAAAAGAAAAGAAAAACAGAGCTCGCAAGGTTGAAAACCCGGAAGGGCAGCCTTGGCAAAAGTTAGAGCACAAAAGGAGAGTGTTAACACCTGAGTAAACCTCAACCCAGAACTATGTACGTGTAGACACCCCATTTTTAACCGACCTTGAGACTCAGACGTCACCAGTTAAGCACTTGGTGATATTGCATAATGTGCTCGTTCAGAAGTTTCAGAGTCTTGGCTGCGAGCCCCGCCTCCGGATTTCCGAACCCTCTTCTATGCCTTGTCTCGGTTTGCGAACCAGACTCGGTTTTCTCTGTTTCTTTTCCTGAGGGAAGGGAGAGGTCCCATAGACTATCTCTCATTGCCCGTGGGCTACATTTGGTGGCCGTAGGCCATTTTTCCCATTTCGGAGCCCGGTTTTCGATTTTCGGGGCCGTCAGGCCGTGTGCCTCGGTTCGGGACCGCCTAACCATCTCCGTTTGTTCTGATTTTTGGCATACATCTTATTTTCTCCCTTTCAAGGGACACTGGGGTCCGAGAAACCCACTTCGTGGCCGAACGCCACTTTCGGTGCTTGGCAGCCCATTTTCGGGACCCCAAACTGCGCGTTTTGGCCCCCGAGCATTCGTTTTGCAACGGTTTTCGTTCATTTTTGACAGGTACCTCTGTTTTATCACCGGGGAGGTCACTGAAGGGTGAGAGGCCAGTAATTGTTGCAGCAACCAGTTATACATCCTCCGACGCCCTCCGGCGCCCGTTTTTCGCACTTCCGGGCTAATGTTGAACACCTTGGAGCTACTTTCTTCAACCCCAAACCACATATTTGTGTTGTACACACATGGGAGGACCCTAAAAGTTGGTGGCCGGCCAGTAATTCCACCTGACCCTTTTGAACCCCTCCTTCCGGGCTAATGTTGAACACCTTGGGTCCACTTTCTTGAACTTTGAACCACATATTTGTGTTGTACACACATGGGAGGATCCTAATATCATATGGCCGGCCATTAATTCCTTTTGACCCTTTTGAACCCCTCCTCAAAATGGCTTGTTCTCTCTCCTGTTTTAGAATTTCCAAATTCGAACCACGGGGTTATGAAGAGGAGACCTGGGAGGCCACCAATATGTGGTGGCCGGCCACTAATTATACTTGACCCTTTTGACCCCTAGCTGGCCGGCTAGGGGGAGTGGCTGGCCGGCCACCTGCAGAAAAAGTAAAAGGCCGGCCTGCTTCCACTCAACTTGCACTTTACAGCTGTGCAGCTGTTTCCCCCAAAAAATATCCCAATCCGGGGGATATTTTGTGGGGGAAAGCTTACCTCCTTTTTGCCCCACCTTTACACCCTCTTTTTGTCCATATAACCAGCTGGTGGCATCACATTTGAGGGTTGGAAAAATTGTTCTTCAAGCCTCAAGATCCATCTCTCCCTCCATCCTTCTCATTTTCCTAAAAAACCTTAAGTCCCTAATCACCATTTCTTCTACACCACCAAGCTCTACCATCACCACTTCATTTCCAGCAACAAGGAGGGCTTCTCAAAGGCCAAAGGAGCTGCAAATTGGTCCAAGAAGCAACAAAAGACTTGTCTCCAAGGGTGAGTTGCAATTTTCTCTTTTTTGAGCTTTTCTTTGCAATATTTTTTAGCCTCTCATTCTTATACATTTGAGCTCCGGCCATAACTGAAAGTGGCCCTCTTTTGAGCTCATCTTCACTTCTCATTAAGGGCTCAACCCTGTTTGAGCCCTCCATGATGCACTTGCTTCATTGATCCTCTTATATGTCATAATCTTGCATGCTACTTTTGGCCCATGAGCAATCTGTTTTTGAGAATGATGTAATCTGTGAATGTGCTTATTTTGGGCCCTTATTCAACATTGTTGAAGGGCCCCTCACCATTTGGTGCCTCCATGTGCCACTTGTAGTTATATCCCTTATTTGGCCCCATTTTTGCATAAATCGGCAGCCCCCTTTGCTTCTGTTTTTGGACCTTGGTCCGAACTGAAAGTGGCCTTATTTTGGCCTATAATTCATGTTTAATTAACACGTTTTTTCTGTTTGGTGATTATTTTGTATACCTCATGTTATAGCACCTTTTGAGCCTCAATCTTGTGCCTTTTTTTTAGCATGTTTGTATATTGATTTGAGGCTTGTCATATACTGTAAACATTCATATTTTTGGTCCCTCTTCAATGTTGTAGAAGGAAATTTTTCAGTTTGGATTTTGCTTATATCACTTGCTTCATTACCCCTCTCTTGGCCCCTATTCTTGCATGCCATTTTTGCCATACCTATGCTTGCTGTTTGGCCATGTTTTATAACTGTGAAAATGCCTTTTTTGGGACTGTCTAGCTTCTGTCTTTGCATTGCATGTCCATATTGTGCATGTTTGGCATAGCTATAGGCCATTCCGGGTGCCTAATGTTGCATTTCGGGACCATTTCATGCTTCGGGAGTACTTTCGCCTCATTTCGGGGCTGCTTTCCCCCACTTTTCAGTGCTGAAATCCCATTACCATGTTTGCATATCATTTCCCATGCCATAGTTCGCATTTTTGCATTGCCTCGGTTTGCGTGCCCGTGTGCACGCATTTCGACGCACTTCATTTTCATCCGCCGGCATCCTATGTGAGTGTGGCTGAGGCTCACTCATTTGGTATAAGCCCATATCACATTCTCATGTCATTTGCATTGCGTATGTCATCGCCTCGGTTTGCGTGCCCGTGTGCACGCATTTCGAGGCACTCCATTTTTATCCGCCGGCATCCTATGTGAGTGTGGCTGAGGCTCACTCATGTTGGTATAAGCCCATATCATGTTTTCATGTCATTTCATCGCATTCTGCCATTGCCTCAGTTTGCGTGCCTGTGTGCACGCATTTCGAGGCACTCCTTTTTTATCCGCCGGCATCCTATGTGAGTGTGGCTGAGGCTCACTCATGTTGGTATAAGCCCATATCATGTTTTCATGTCATTACATCGCATTCTGCCATTGCCTCGGTTTGCGTGCCTGCGTGTACGCATTTCGAGGCACTCTTTTTTTATCCGCCGGCATCCTATGTGAGTGTGGCTGAGGCTCACTCATGTTAGTATAAGCCCATATCATGTTTTCATGTCATTACATCGCATTCTGCCATTGCCTCAGTTTGCGTGCCTGTGTGCACGCATTTCGAGGCACTCCTTTTTTATCCGCCGGCATCCTATGTGAGTGTGGCTGAGGCTCACTCATGTTGGTATAAGCCCATATCATGTTTTCATGTCATTACATCGCATTTTGCCATCGCCTCGGTTTGCGTGCCCGTGTGCACGCATTTCGAGGCACTCCTTTTTTTATCCGACGGCATCCTATGTGAGTGTGGCTAAGGCTCACTCATGTTGGTATAAGTCCATACCATGTTTCCATGTCGTTGCATTGCGTATGCCATCGCCTCGGTTTGCGTGCCCGTGTGCACGCACTTCGAGGCATCTCATTTTTATAGTATTTTGTCATTTTCTCGATTTGCGCGCCCGTGTGCACGCACTTCGAGGCATCTCTTTTTCATAGCATTGTGCATACTAGGTTGTATCTTAGATCGCATTCTGTCATTTTCTCGGTTTGCGTGCCCGTGTGCACGCATTTCGAGGCATTTCACTTCCATAGCATTGTGTATGTTAGGAATGTATATTATTTGCATTTCATGCATATCATGCATA
The DNA here is from genome assembly GCF_055761805.1 of Camellia sinensis. Classification (NCBI taxonomy): domain Eukaryota; kingdom Viridiplantae; phylum Streptophyta; class Magnoliopsida; order Ericales; family Theaceae; genus Camellia; species Camellia sinensis. The sequence goes on from NC_138962.1 coordinate 110,256,874, forward strand.
TTGCATCGTGTCCGGAATAGGAGTTAGCCCGAGCACGGGAAACGAGGTACATTTCGTACTCCGAGTGACGGAATGTGTCTCAATTCCCCAGTCACCGACACTCCGGATTATCCATGATGGAGTTAGATTTTAGCTGTAGTTTCATGTGCATTCATCCTATATTGAGTTGTGCATTTCGACTCCTCTGCCATCATGGCTTGGTATGCGTGATTGGTGGCACGAGGATCGAGACATGCATATATCTGTGCAAATACATTGCTATGCCCCATTTCCTGCTCTCTGTTGCAGCAAAATGAAGAATCAGCAACCTTTTGGGGCTTGGCACGCATTTCAAGAACAGGTGTAAACAGAGGCTTATTGGGGCATTCTGGTGGATTTCCGCGCAAGACAATCCGGACATGCATCATCCATCAGAAGCAAGGCAGTCCCTGGCTTGCACGCCAGTTCTATTTACTTTCTTAGTTAATTCATTAATTAATTAGGAATTTGTTAATTAATTAGGACTGTAATATTTGGACTGTAATATTCTTTTATTCGGGACTGTAATATTTGGACTGTATATTTATTCGGACCCTCTGCGTGAGGGCACAACTGTAATAAATGTGCGTGTGTGTGTTGTATGTCTTCCAACCCCACGTCTTTCTCCCTTTTATTTATCCGCTTTTGATGGTTAGATTAGGGCATGTTTAAATTAGCATATAGTATGACAGCATGTTTGCATTCATTCATCTGTATTGCATGCACCGGGCTCGGCGCATCATACTAACTGCATTGTACTTTCAATTTCAAAGTTGAATACATGATAGTTGTAACATTTCATATGCCATCTTAGAATAGCCGAGCCTGCTATAATTGCATTTTGCATGTGTTGCGTTAGGCATTTCTGTATATTTAGGATCATGCATGATTTCTAATAAATTCCTATTTTGGCTTGGAGTACTCGGTAAGTTTTATGCTTTAGCATCCTTGCATGCGTGTGAGTGACTGCCATGATAGCATGCTTACCATGAGGCTACGTGCTTATCTGATATAACTGCCTGAATGCCTGTGGGTGAAGGTTGGGTTACTTAATTTGGAATAAATCATCAAATGTTTTAAAGCCTACCTGCGGGTAGCAAACCATTTTCAAAAACAAACATGAAATGTTTCGTTCCAATTCAGGCGACCCGGTCTATATTTGTATGCTGTGCGCATCACATAGTAACCTAGGCTAATAAATTGGAATAAGAACTCACAATGTTTTCAAAAATTGATATCATGGTTAGTAGAGGCCGGTCTATGACCGGGCGAGCGGGGGTGCTCACGAAGTGACCTTCCCCAATCGTACCCAAGTTCCCGAGCCGAGGCAACTTTGGTGATGACGGACACGTGGCCTTTTGGCACCGAGTCAGGGTTTCCTAAATTTCCCAAAATAAAATATTTAGGTGGCGACTCTGTATCTGGCAAAGCAGTCCATGTTTGGCACTTCTTTCAAAAATCAGTTTTCTCAAAACGATTTGCCGGATTTGGACTCTTTGGTTCAGACTTAGAACCGTGACTAAAAGTCGAGTCCGAGCTGTAGCGAGGTCCCCCGCGGGCTTGTTACAGTTTCTGGCGACTCTGCTGGGGATTTAGAGAACTTGACTCGAACTCATGATATCTGTTTTTGACTACACTTGCGTGTTTCTTTGCATTGCATTTGCATTGGTGCGCCTAGGACACCGTGTTTGCCATCTGCTATTCCTGAACGGTTTGCTGGAGGCTTGTCTTGTCAAGGCATGACCATAAGGCTGACCGGTTGTGGGCTCTGCCAGTATGGGAACACAAACCCCGGTTTTACCGGGGCACCCTCTTTGACCATTCGACCTAGTGCATATTCGGATCCATAGCGACCATTCCAAACTAGGACAGGTTGCTTACCCGTTTATAGGTTGTTTGAAGCCGCTGCGTGCGTAGTAAAACCCTAGCTCCTGACAAAATAGGACAGGGAAACCCTACCCCTTTATAGGGATGTTTTGGCTCTCATTTATTTGTTATGTGCTTTAGAGTGCGTCTCTACAGGAATGCATGTATCAGTGTATGAGTTCGGGCATCAGGCCTGCGGGCACCAGTTTGCGAATTTTGGCATCAGGCCTGCGGGCATTACTATCAGTATTTGGGAGTCAGCTTTACCCGTGGGTATCAAACTCAGTTTAGGGCAGAATTTTGGGGCAGAATTCAGTAGAGAGCACACTCATTCAAATAGGCTCATATCTATTCGGGTGAAATCAGGCTGAGATGCTGTCTGTTTTCTCTTTTGCTAGGTAGTCTGGGAACCATAGCTTCAGAAGGCTCCGATATCCCCCGAGGTTCATCGAACTTGTGCTGATAGACTTTGTTAGGTCAGAAATTCAATTCAAGGGCAACCAGTGTTCTTTCGCTGAGGCAAGGTAAAGAAAAGCCGGTCAGGGCTCATCTGTTCGTCTAATCCGTCATTCGCCAGTTACATCACCGTTGTTCAGACTCAGCAGACTGTGATGGCACAAGGTTCGGAAGAGTTTGCGGCCGTGACAGCAGCGCTAAGTCAGGGAACTGCCATGCAGGCTGAGACCAGTATTGAAACGCAGCGCCCATCTGGGGCATCTGCCTCACATCCAGCTTTGGGACCCCAGCCGAACTTTGACCCAATTCCGCCAGTTGAAGATTTGCAGGATCCAGATCCTCGAGAAGGGTTGGCTCAAGCTCAAGTTTTTAGACCCCTGGTGCAGCCTAATGAGAGGTGTTATCCCCTTGATGCTAATGACCCCGATCTGACCGCAGTGAAAATTGCAAACCTTGAGAAGCAATTCAAAAAGGCACAGGGCCTTAACTCCATTCCTGGCATTGAGGATGGGCACATCGAGGCTTCCATCCGGCTCCCAGACAGATTCAAAATGCCATATATCAACCGTTTCGACGGGTTTGGAGATCCAATGGTGCATATCCGACTTTTCTTAGATGTCTTGAAGCCGATGGGTCTGACTAAGCCACAGAAACTCTCTCTGTATGGAAGAACCCTGTCGGGTGTAGCAGCTACTTGGTATACCAAATTGGAGGATACAGTGAAGCAAAACTGGGAAGAACTGGCTGAGGCCTTTGTCGATCAGTATTCCTACAATACCCAAGTTGAAATGACCATCTAAGAGCTTGAAGCAACTCGCCAGAAGCCAACAGAGCCTTTTGTGGAATTCGTTGCAAGGTGGAGAGCAAAGGCAGCACAAATGACAGATCGTCGCCCTTCTGAGAGGGATCAAGTGCAGATGATGGTCCGAAACCTCGAGCATGATATGTTGCAAAAGTTGATAGTCGCTCCACTATTCACTTTCAAAAGTTTGCATGAACTGGGGGTTCAAGTCGAGAATGCGTTCAACAGCGGGATCATTCCCAGGACAAGGGAACTGACAAGCAGGGTGATTTCAGGGAGTACCAATGCTGGTAGCAGCGCTATTCCCAAACCCACCGAAATCAATACAGTCGCCACAGCCGACCCTTTTGCCAAACCAAGCCTACAAACAGCTGGCCCAGCCCGAGCTCAGGGCAGAACTTTCGCCCCCCTCTATAGGAGCCTGACTAGCACACTAAAAGCCTTGATGGAAAAAGGGCATCTCAAACCCCTCGATCCTCAACCTCTTCCCGACCCACTCCCAGCCAGACATAACCCTGCCAAGTATTGTATGTACCATCAGCAGCGCGGTCATGGCACCGACCGTTGCTACCGCCTTCGTCATGAGGTCCAAAATCTCATCGACAACCGGACGATAGCTCCACCTTCAGACCCCAATGACCAAACATCTCCTGCTTACCTCAATCTCATCCACATACTGCCATCCACCTTTGACCCCATCATATACATCACCCCGGCCCATCTACCCAAGCCTGAGGTGTTTATCCCAGAAAGCATGGACTTATGCATGATGGGTGCACCTGAACCTCAACCATCTCAAACCCGTGAACCCACTACTTCCGAGTTGATGGGAATGATTAAAGATCTTCAAAAAATCGTGACGGATCTGGCCTCCGGGACATTGGCTCCATCATCGACCACACCACATACCGGGAACTTCATGTCGAAAGACTCCCCGATGTTGGGACGGGATGCATTTGAGGAAAGTCAATCTCTTGACAAAGCAGAAGCGACTGGTAAGAGCAAGGTAGGGGCGGGCATTGGTCCTCATGAACACCTTCGGTGGGACATTGAGGCTTTGAAAGCTGAGGGACTGAACAAAGAGCAAGTCCTCGCAGTTGTTACAAAAACTGTGGATGACACTTTCGCCACTCAGAATGAGAGCAGTCTGAATCAAGGGGCAAGCCAGGAGAAGGGCCTTTGTACGAGGAATGTTCCTTTCAGCCCTAATCCTCCACTCGGAAGAGATCAGCAAACTAGGCCAGCACCTGCTAATCCCCCTGCTGGTGCGTCCAGCAAAAATCCACAAACCTTGAAATACCAACCCCGAGGTCGGAGGGTCTTCCATGCCCTCTATATGCCTTTGTCCAAAGCTCTCCAAATCCTTGTTGGACAAGGCCATCTCAAACTCCTTGAGCCTCGGCCTCTCCCGAACCCTCTTCTGGCTACACATGATACTACCCAGTACTGCGCGTACCATCAACAAACTGGCCATACTACCAACGCCTGCTTCCGTCTTCGCCATGAAGTACAGGATCTATTTGACAATGGGGTTATCCCCGCACCAGGTCCTGCAAAGTCTATCGGCACTTGATCAGTGAACTTGTAGGGGATAATGTGATGTGATTGGAGGGATGAACCACCTGCGGGCAGCGCTCAGTTTACTCCAGATATGGTGGATGGCATGCACTGTTTTGAGCATTTGCGAATGCCGATTTCCGACTCGGGTATTGGGTCAGTCTTGTTGTTTTGTTTTGAGTCTGTCTTTTTGTTTTGAGTCAGTCTCTTTTTATTTTGGATCTGTCTTGTCGTATCGAGTCAGTCCTGTTGTACAGGAGTCGGGTGATTCCGGGGGATGTTACCTCGGGCGTCACCATTTTGTTTTGTGTTTGTCTTTTCGTTTTGTTTTGAGTCTGTTTCTGCCAGGGAGCCAGTTGTACCAAAAGATTTGAATGAACAACAGTAATTTTTGCACTTCTGTGTTCGCTTCTGCCGTGTGCTAGTTGTGACGGAATCTGAATGAAATGGCAGTACATTCCACCTGCTCTCTTGTGCCCCAGAATCATTGCATCGACCTAAGTTTTCCAAAACTTTTTGAACACTGCAGTGAAAACAAAGAGGAAGGAATTCCTCGGGATTTGCAAAATTTTAATCAATTGAGAGAAAGAGAGGCGTGCTAAGCCTTTAACGAATGGAATCATGCTTGTTAGCGTAAGTACTGGGAAGGATCCTGGCTTGATCCAGATTGGTTCTACACTATCTTCAGCACGAGCGATTTGTCGCTTTCTTAAAAATTTTCAAAAACAAAATGTTTTGCGCGGTCTTGCGAAGACCTGTGTGGAATCGCTCTTGAGATTGTGCAGCCTAGGATCGCTCTCAGCCTCGATACTCAACCCCTTCGCTTCCAAACCTTGAACTTGAAATCAGAAGGTTCGACGGTCAACTACGATGTGAGGCCTGTGTGGCTAGATTTGAAGCAGCCCTCGAACAAGAGGCACCAAAGTCAGGTCAAGAAGATCAGATCTCATCAGAAGAAGCTTACAAAGCAAAGCAGCAGCCATTCTCCTAGATTCAGATGACTCCAGGATCTCAAAACCATTTGGCATGGACTTGTTATACTTTTACCCTTGAGAGGCTCGCTGGGCCGAAAACCCGGAAGGGCGACCCAGGCAAAAGTTAGAGCAAGAGAAAAATACAAAAAAAAAAGAAGAAGCAAAAAATGCAAAAAGAAAAAAAGAGAACAAAAAAGAAAGATGCAAAGAAAAGAACGAAAAAATAAAAAAAGGAAAAAGAAATGAAAAGAATTGAAAAGAAAAGAAGAACAAAGCTCGCAAGGTCGAAAACCCGCAACGGGTGCCTTGGCAAAAGTTAGAGCCTAAAAAGGAGAGGTTAATACCCGAGTGTACCTTAACCCCGAACTACGTGAGGCTTGATTCCCATCTTTGGGATACGTAGGAAACTTCATTCTGAAGTCCAGCCGTAAAACACTTCAAACTCAATCATGTCCATGTAATGGTTCTGATAATCTTTGCCTTCTCTATATCTGAGAGTCTGGTTGCGTTCGTCGCTCTGAGGACTGACTACAATACACTACGGTGCCATTCAGACAAGGGGCAACTTTCCGTTGCCATTCAATGCACCGCGGTGTCATTCAAACAAGGGGCAACTTTCCGTTGCCATTCAATGCGCTGCGGTGCTATCCAAACAAGGGGCAACTTTCCGTTGCCATTCAGAACGCCGCGGTGCCATTTCAAACAAGGGGCAACATTCCGTTGCCATGCAGTGTCCTTCAGACAAGGGGCAATTTTCCATTGCCATGGATCCGAGGTTGCGCATCTCAAGAGTAGGTCCCATGCTCGTTGAGCAGTGGTCGTTTGCGAAAATAGTTTTTGAGAATTTTTACTGAGGTTGACTAATCTTCTCGAAAAGTATTCCATTTTCAAAACTGGACCATTTCTTGGACCCAAAAAAGGAAAACTCTCAGTGCTCACTGCCTAACTTGCATGATTTTAAATCAGACAATTGAACAAGTATGTTAATCTAACTCTCATTTTGGTCAAATTTTTTTTTTTTTTTTTTTTTTTTTAGGAGAAAACTAAAACTAAAAAAAATGGTCAAAATGATGAACTACGGGCACAGTTGAGTCAGGCTTCCTGTCTTTTCCCCATTGCCAACATACTTGCCAGAAAGGCCACTCTACCCGCCAAAAAAAAAAGGGGGGGATGACCGAAGTTAACAACAAAGGGCTGAAAGCTCTATCATCCTCCAAGCAACGAGGTATCAAGCAAAGTGCGAAGCACGAACTAGAATGGGGCAAGATATTCCACTCCATCATCTGGACAGATCTTATCACGTCCAAACTCCCCAGCAAAGCATCATCAACTGATGTTAGCTGCAGATTTGTCACACACCCAGTTGTAGCGTAACCTTTCCGTGGGAGGAATTCACTAGCTATGAGTGGAAGAAAGAGAATCTAGCAGAATGCTAGGGGCACGAGCCTACAATTTCCTGTTTATCCATCAACCACCCAGGGAAGGGATGAAAAATGAGAGATTGAAGAATAGAGAGATGTGCGATGAGAGAAAAAGTGAGAAAAGGGCTTTTTCAGAAAAATAGAGCTTGAGGGCCGAGTGATGTGAGGATCACGAATGAGAGAGGGTGGGGAACAATACCCGGTGAAACAGGCTCCCTGTGCACGTCTGTGTGTCGTGTCTTTTGTTTTGTTTGTCTCGATTCTTGCTTTGAGTCGTTCCGAGCGTGTCTCGATGTGTTTAGGTTGTTTTACTTTGTTTTTCCTTTGTTGAGTGGTGTTTCGGTTGTGTGCCTTTTATTTCCGTGTTGAGTTGTCTTACTGTGTGCAGTCGTAGGCTCAATACCCGGTCGAGAGCTCATTTATCAATTCCAAAATCAAATCGTTTTGTGCTCGGAGTGCTGTGCCATTCTCCACAATTGTGCAAAACAAGAATTTGTTCTTTCTTAAAACCGCAGGGTTCAACCCAAGTCAGGCAAGAACAGTAAAACAAGGACCTATTTGAAGCTATATGGGTTCCAGACTACAAAGCAAAAGAAAAGAGGAAAATTTTGAGCATCTGAGTGTGTTTCACCTTCAGAAAATTCTGAGATTGCATTCCATATGTACCTCTTCAGGCCTTGCTAGTGCCCTGAAGAATGAGTGTGCCTCTACTCCAAGCTTAAGCATGCTTCAAGTCAGAACGGCAATTAAAGCAGCAGCAACAGATGTTATCTCTCGCAAATATGAACAGGGTGTGCCCTTTTTGAGCTGAGTGTGTTGCAAAGTCCTCTAAGAGGTAAATCAGAGGCACCAGAGTACATATTTGATGCTCCTCTACTACATAGAATGTGCATTTTCATATACACTGTTGTCGCATGCGTGCCGCACATCGTTATGATTCATGCATAGAATATGTTTGCTTTCGATCCTGCATAGAATTTGCTTTCAATATTGCATAGAATATGCTCCTGTTTCTTGCATAGAAAATGCTCGTATCTTTTGCATAGAAAATGCACTCTTCCATACTTGCATAGAAAATGCACCTCATTTGCATAGGACATGCATTCACTCGCACTATCTTGTGCACTGACACTTTGTATCTCGCTAGCACTGTCTTGTGCATCTTGTGGTTGTATCTGCATCGCACTGTCTTGTGCATTTCAATCGCGCTGTTTAGCGTATCGCACTGTTTAGTGCATTTCATTTCAATCGCGCTGTTTAGCGTATCGCACTGTCTTGTACATTTCAATCGCGCTGTTTAGCGCATCGCACTGTCTTGTGCATTTCAATCGCGCTGTTTAGCGTATCGCACTGTTTAGTGCATTTCATTTCAATCGCGCTGTTTAGCGTATCGCACTGTTTTGTGCATTCCAAAATCAATCGCGCTGTTTAGCGTATCGCACTGTCTTGTGCATTTCAATCGCGCTGTTTAGCGTATCGCACTGTTTAGTGCATTTCATTTCAATCGCGCTGTTTAGCGTATCGCACTGTCTTGTGCATTTCAATCGCGCTGTTTAGCGTATCGCACTGTTTAGTGCATTTCATTTCAATCGCACTGTTTAGCGTATCGCACTGTTTATGCATTTCATTTCAATCGCGCTGTTTAGCGTATCGCACTGTTTTGTGCATTCCAAAATCAATCGCGCTGTTTAGCGTATCGCACTGTCTTGTGCATTTCAATCGCGCTGTTTAGCGTATCGCACTGTTTAGAGCATTTCATTTCAATCGCGCTGTTTAGCGTATCGCACTGTCTTGTGCATTTCAATCGCGCTGTTTAGCGTATCGCACTGTCTAGTGCCTTTCATTTCAATCGCGCTGTTTAGCGCATCGCACTGTCTAGTGCATTTCAAATCAATCGCGCTGTTTAGCGCATCGCATTGTCCTGTGCATTTCAAATCACTCGCGCTTTCTTGCGCATTGCACTGTTTTGTGCACCTTACTTGCATTTTGCATGCATTCCATCGCGCTATCTTGCGCATCTCACCTGTACTTGTTAGTGCATTGTATCGCGCTATCTTGCGCACCTTATTGGTATCGCACTGTTTTGTGCATTCACCTTGCTCGTACTGTTTTGTACACCTTTAGCATCGCACTATTTTGTGCATCTGTTTAGCACTGTTTTGTGCATTCACTCTGCATCGCACTGTCTTGTGCACTCCCCGGTCTAGGAGACCTTAAATCCTCCGGTCTGCGGAGACCTTAAATCCTGCATCTTTATTCGCACTATCTTGTGCACTCCTGGTCTGGGAGACCTTAAATCCTCTAAAGGTGTAATTCCTTTGGTGTTTGTCGTGCCCGAACGACTTCCGGTGATCCGGTATAGCCGCCTGCCTGTGTTTGCAGTGAGTTCCTAAGAGACCAACTGCGACGGTGGAAACTAGAGTTCGAATGGCTGATGCCTAGAACGTAAAGGTTCGGGATTTCCGTGACTAAAGTCTGGTTTAAATACCCAGAGGCGTGTCCTCGGCTTGAAATCTGTATGGAAGCCCCATAGGTTGAGATAGCGTGTATGCACCTCAATTCTGGATACTGAACCAACCTAGTCTGTCACCCCGTTGGAGAATAGGGAAAGCTGCGACCTTGGTCAGGAAGAAAAGTAGTACCTGCAGTTCAACTGAGAAGAAGCGGGAGACCCCCAGCAGCATGAGGTAAGTCATTGCCAATGCCCCTGTGAGGTACCTTCATTTCCTAGCTATTACATTGCATTTCAAGTTATTACATTACAGTGCATTGCATGAATCCCCAATTGTCAAATCGGCTTCGCGTAGCGTATAAGTCCAACTTTCAAAATCGGCTTCGCGTAGCGTATAAGTCCAACTTTCAAAACTGGCTTCGCGTAGCGTATAAGTCCAACTTTCAAAATCGGCTTCGCGTAGCGTATAAGTCCAACTTTCAAAATCGGCTTCGCGTAGCGTATAAGTCCAACTTTCAAACACCGGCTTCGCGTAGCGTATAAGTCCAATCTTCAAAATCTTCTCGCATATCATTTTGCATCTTGCCCCCCCTGCCTGCGGGCATGCCTGCGAGCACGTCCCTTTTTTTTTATCTTGTATGTTTGTCTAAGTCTTCGGCCTTGTCAAAAATGGGTCGTCTCTGGGCTTTGACATTCACTCCCGTCACTTGTGACTTCCGAGTTCTGTCAAAGAGGGGCAACTGTAGACACCCCATTTTTGACCGACCTTGAGACTCAGACGTCACCAGTTAAGCACTTGGTGATATTGCATAATGTGCTCGTTCAGAAGTTTCAGAGTCTTGGCTGCGAGCCCCGCCTCCGGATTTCCGAACCCTCTTCTATGCCTTGTCTCGGTTTGCGAACTAGACTCGGTTTTCTCTGTTTCTTTTCCTGAGGGAAGGGAGAGGTCCCGTAGACTATCTCTCATTGCCCGTGGGCTACATTTGGTGGCCGTAGGCCATTTTTCCCATTTCGGAGCCCGGTTTTCGATTTTCGGGGCCGTCAGGCCGTGTGCCTCGGTTCGGGACCGCCTAACCATCTCCGTTTGTTCTGATTTTTGGCATACATCTTATTTTCTCCCTTTCAAGGGACACTGGGGTCCGAGAAACCCACTTCGTGGCCGAACGCCACTTTCGGTGCTTGGCAGCCCATTTTCGGGACCCCGAACTGCGCGTTTTGGCCCCCGAGCATTCGTTTTGCAACGGTTTTCGTTCATTTTTGGCAGGTACCTCTGTTTTATCACCGGGGAGGTCACTGAAGGGTGAGAGGCCAGTAATTGTTGCAGCAACCAGTTATACATCCTCCGACGCCCTCCGGCGCCCGTTTTTCGCACTTCCGGGCTAATGTTGAACACCTTGGAGCTACTTTCTTCAACCCCAAACCACATATTTGTGTTGTACACACATGGGAGGACCCTAAAAGTTGGTGGCCGGCCAGTAATTCCACCTGACCCTTTTGAACCCCTCCTTCCGGGCTAATGTTGAACACATTGGGCCCACTTTCTTGAACTTTGAACCACATATTTGTGTTGTACACACATGGGAGGATCCTAATATCATATGGCCGGCCATTAATTCCTTTTGACCCTTTTGAACCCCTCCTCAAAATGTCTTGTTCTCTCTCCTGTTTTAGAATTTCCAAATTCGAACCACGGGGTTGTGAAGAGGAGACCTGGGAGGCCACCAATATGTGGTGGCCGGCCACTAATTATACTTGACCCTTTTGACCCCTAGCTGGCCGGCTAGGGGGAGTGGCTGGCCGGCCACCTGCAGAAAAAGTAAAAGGCCGGCCTGCTTCCTCTCAACTTGCACTTTACAGCTGTGCAGCTGTTTCCCCCAGAAAATATCCCAATCCGGGGGATATTTTGTGGGGGAAAGCTTACCTCCTTTTTGCCCCACCTTTACACCCTCTTTTTGTCCATATAACCAGCTGGTGGCATCACATTTGAGGGTTGAAAAAATTGTTCTTCAAGCCTCAAGATCCATCTCTCCCTCCATCCTTCTCATTTTCCTAAAAAACCCTAAGTCCCTAATCACCATTTCTTCTACACCACCAAGCTCTACCATCACCACTTCATTTCCAGCAACAAGGAGGGCTTCTCAAAGGCCAAAGGAGCTGCAAATTGGTCCAAGAAGCAACAAAAGACTTGTCTCCAAGGGTGAGTTGCAATTTTCTCTTTTTTGAGCTTTTCTTTGCAATATTTTTTAGCCTCTCATTCTTATACATTTGAGCTCCGGCCATAACTGAAAGTGGCCCTCTTTTGAGCTCATCTTCACTTCTCATTAAGGGCTCAACCATGTTTGAGCACTCCATGATGCACTTGCTTCATTGATCCTCTTATATGTCATAATCTTGCATGCTACTTTTGGCCCATGAGAATTCTGTTTTTGAGCATGATGTAATCTGTGAATGTGCTTATTTTGGGCCCTTCTTCAACATTGTTGAAGGGCCCCTCACCATTTGGTGGCTCCATGTGCCACTTGTAGTTGTATCCCTTATTTGGCCCCATTTTTGCATAAATCGGCAGCCCCCTTTGCTTCTGTTTTTGGACCTTGGTCCGAACTGAAAGTGGCCTTATTTTGGCCTATAATTCATGTTTAATTAACACGTTTTTTCTGTTTGGTGATTATTTTGTATACCTCATGTTATAGCACCTTTTGAGCCTCAATCTTGTGCCTTTTTTTTAGCATGTTTGTATATTGATTTGAGGCTTGTCATATACTGTAAACATTCATATTTTTGGTCCCTCTTCAATGTTGTAGAAGGAAATTTTTCAGTTTGGATTTTGCTTATATCACTTGCTTCATTACCCCTCTCTTGGCCCCTATTCTTGCATGCCATTTTTGCCATACCTATGCTTGCTGTTTGGCCATGTTTTATAACTGTGAAAATGCCTTTTTTGGGACTGTCTAGCTTCTGTCTTTGCATTGCATGTCCATATTGTGCATGTTTGGCATAGCTATAGGCCATTCCGGGTGCCTAATGTTGCATTTCGGGACCATTTCATGCTTCGGGAGTACTTTCGCCTCATTTCGGGGCTGCTTTCCCCCACTTTTCAGTGCTGAAATCCCATTACCATGTTTGCATATCATTTCCCATGCCATAGTTCGCATTTTTGCATTGCCTCGGTTTGCGTGCCCGTGTGCACGCATTTCGAGGCACTTCATTTTCATCCGCCGGCATCCTATGTGAGTGTGGCTGAGGCTCACTCATTTGGTATAAGCCCATATCACATTCTCATGTCATTTGCATTGCGTATGTCATCGCCTCGGTTTGCGTGCCCGTGTGCACGCATTTCGAGGCACTCCATTTTTATCCGCCGGCATCCTATGTGAGTGTGGCTGAGGCTCACTCATGTTGGTATAAGCCCATATCATGTTTTCATGTCATTTCATCGCATTCTGCCATTGCCTCAGTTTGCGTGCCTGTGTGCACGCATTTCGAGGCACTCCTTTTTTATCCGCCGGCATCCTATGTGAGTGTGGCTGAGGCTCACTCATGTTGGTATAAGCCCATATCATGTTTTCATGTCATTACATCGCATTCTGCCATTGCCTCGGTTTGCGTGCCTGCGTGCACGCATTTCGAGGCACTCTTTTTTTATCCGCCGGCATCCTATGTGAGTGTGGCTGAGGCTCACTCATGTTGGTATAAGCCCATATCATGTTTTCATGTCATTACATCGCATTTTGCCATCGCCTCGGTTTGCGTGCCCGTGTGCACGCATTTCGAGGCACTCCTTTTTTTATCCGACGGCATCCTATGTGAGTGTGGCTGAGGCTCACTCATGTTGGTATAAGTCCATACCATGTTTCCATGTCGTTGCATTGCGTATGCCATCGCCTCGGTTTGCGTGCCCGTGTGCACGCACTTCGAGACATCTCATTTTTATAGCATTTTGTCATTTTCTCGATTTGCGTGCCCGTGTGTACGCATTTCGAGGCATCTCATTTTCATTGCGTATGCCATCGCCTCGGTTTGCGTGCCCGTGTGCAGGCACTTCGAGGCATCTCATTTTTATAGTATTTTGTCATTTTCTCGATTTGCGCGCCCGTGTGCATGCACTTCGAGGCATCTCTTTTTCATAGCATTGTGCATACTAGGTTGTATCTTAGATCGCATTCTGTCATTTTCTCGGTTTGCGTGCCCGTGTGCACGCATTTCGAGGCATTTCACTTCCATAGCATTGTGTATGTTAGGATTGTATATTATTTGCATTTCATGCATATCATGCATATTGCATCGTGTCCGGAATAGGAGTTAGCCCGGGCACGGGAAACGGGGTACATTTCGTACTCCGAGTGACGGAATGTGTCTCAATTCCCCAGTCACCGACACTCCGGATTATCCATGATGGAGTTAGATTTTAGCTGTAGTTTCATGTGCATTCATCCTATATTGAGTTATGCATTTCGACTCCTCTGCCATCATGCCTCGGTATGCGTGATTGGTGGCACGAGGATCGAGACATGCATATATCTGTGCAAATACATTGCTATGCCCCTTTCCTGCTCTCTGTTGCAGCAAAATGAAGAATCAGCAACCTTTTGGGGCTTGGCACGCATTTCAAGAACAGGTGTAAACAGAGGCTTATTGGGGCATTCTGGTGGATTTCCGCGCAAGACAATCCGGACATGCATCATCCATCAGAAGCAAGGCAGTCCCTGGCTTGCACGCCAGTTCTATTTACTTTCTTAGTTAATTCATTAATTAATTAGGAATTTGTTAATTAATTAGGACTGTAATATTTGGACTGTAATATTCTTTTATTCGGGACTGTAATATTTGGACTGTATATTTATTCGGACCCTCTGCGTGAGGGCACAACTGTAATAAGTGTGCGTGTGTGTGTTGTATGTCTTCCAACCCCACGTCTTTCTCCCTTTTATTTATCTGCTTTTGATGGTTAGATTAGGGCATGTTTAAATTAGCATATAGTATGACAGCATGTTTGCATTCATTCATCTGTATTGCATGCACCGGGCTCGGCACATCATACTAACTGCATTGTACTTTCAATTTCAAAGTTGAATACATGATAGTTGTAACATTTCATATGCCATCTTAGAATAGCCGAGCCTGCTATAATTGCATTTTGCATGTGTTGCATTAGGCATTTCTGTATATTTAGGATCATGCATGATTTCTAATAAATTCCTATTTTGGCTTGGAGTACTCGGTAAGTTTTATGCTTTAGCATCCTTGCATGCGTGTGAGTGACTACCATGATAGCATGCTTACCATGAGGCTACGTGCTTATCTGATATAACTGCCTGAATGCCTGTGGGTGAAGGTTGGGTTACTTAAATTGGAATAAATCATCAAATGTTTTAAAGCCTACCTGCGGGTAGCAAACCATTTTCAAAAACAAACATGAAATGTTTCGTTCCAATTCAGGCGACCCGGTCTATATTTGTATGTTGTGCGCATCACATAGTAACCTAGGCTAATAAATCGGAATAAGAACTCACAATGTTTTCAAAAATTGATATCATGGTTAGTAGAGGCCGGTCTATGACCGGGCGAGCGGGGGTGCTCACGAAGTGACCTTCCCCAATCGTACCCAAGTTCCCGAGCCGAGGCAACTTTGGTGATGACGGACACGTGGCCTTTTGGCACCGAGTCAGGGTTTCCTAAATTTCCCAAAATAAAATATTTAGGTGGCGACTCTGTATCTGGCAAAGCAGTCCATGTTTGGCACTTCTTTCAAAAATCAGTTTTCTCAAAACGATTTGCCGGATTTGGACTCTTTGGTTCAGACTTAGAACCGTGACTAAAAGTCGAGTCCGAGCTGTAGCGAGGTCCCCCGCGGGCTTGTTACAGTACGGCCTGATTCCCATCTTTGGGATACGTAGGCAACTTTATCCTGAAGTTTGGTCCCAACCATTTTCAGCCTGCTTGGCTCATCCATGTTGATTGGCTTATCCTTGTTCAAACTCGGCTATCTTATCCATGTGCAAATTGACTCGTCTTCATTCAAAATTAGTTGTTTTCTTCCTTTGGAAGATTCACCTGCAAGACAAATCAAGTTCAAATTTGACGTTGTGCATCTCGAGAGTAGATTCTGCGTTGGTTGAGCAGTGGCCATATGCAAAAATAGTTTTGAGGATTTTTAATGAAGTTGACTAATTCTCTCGAAAATTACTCAATTTTTTCAAAACTGGACCATTTCTTGGACCCAAAAAATAAAAATTTTCAGTGCTCATAACCTGACTTGCCTGATTTCAAATCAGAAAATCGAACAAGTATGTTAATCTAACTCTCATGTTGGTCAAAATTGTTTTAGTAGAAAGCCAAAAACAAAAACGGTCAAAATGATGAACTAGGGGCACTGTTGAGTCAAGTTTTCTATCTTTTCCCCATCATCAATGTACTTGCAAGAAAGGGCACAGCTAAAGTTAACAGCAGATGGCCGAAAGGGCTTTCTCATCCTCCAAACAGTGAGGTATCAAACCAAGTGCAAAGCACGAACTGGAATGGAGCAGGATAATCCACTACCTCATCTGGACAGGTCTGATCACATCTGAACTGGCCAAGGGCATCGTCAACCAATGTCAGTTGCGGATTTGTTGCGCATCCAGTCACACCACAACCCCTCTGGGAAAGTTCATGAGTTGTGAGTGAAAGAAGGAAAATCTAGCAGAATGCTAGGGACAAGAGCCCACAACTTCCTATTTATCCATCAACCACCCAGGGGAGGGATAAAAAAGAAGAGAGATTAAAGAATAAAGAGATGTGCGCCGAGAGAAAAAGTGAGAAAAGGGCTTTCTCAGAAAAATAGAGATTGAGTGCCAGAGTGATGTGAGAATCACAAATACGAAAAGGTGGGAAACAATATACGGAGAAACAGACTCCTCGTGAATCGAGAGGTCTCCCACCGATGGATAGTAGAGTATCTGATTGTTGTGTGTGTGTTTCTGTTTGTCTCGATTCTTGGTTTGAGTCGTTTCGAGTGTCAATAGATGTGTTTAGGTTGTTTTACCTTCGTTTCTCTTTGTTAAGTCGTGGTGTGCTGTGTTCAGTCGTAGGCTCAATACCCGGTTAAGAACTCATTTCTCAATTTCAATTTAAAAAATAAATCATTTTGTGCTCAAAGTGCTGTGTCGTTCTTCACGTATGTGCAAAACAAGATTTGTTCTTTCATAAAACTGCAGGGTTCAACCCAGGTCATGTGAGAACAATAGAACAAGGACCTATCTGAAGCTATATAGGTTCCAGACTGCAAGACAAAAGAAAAGAGGGAAAATTTGGAGCATCTTAGTGTGTTTCAACTTCAGAAAATTCTGAGATTGCATTCCAGATGTGCCTCCTCAAGTCTTGTCAATGCTCCGAAGTATGAGTGTACCTCAAGCTCAAGCTCAAGCTCAAGTTCAAGCCTACTTCAAGCCAAAATGGCGATCAGAAGTTCTCTCCCTGAGTACCATTCCTTGTCAGAGGCATCTTGGCTGTGTTCGCAAAGAGTTCCTAGGAGACCAACTGCGACAGTGGAAACTAGAGTTCGAATGGCCAATGCCTAGAATGCAAAGGTTCGGAATTTTCGAGACTGAAGTCTAGTTTAAATACCCAGGGGTGTATCCTTAGCTTAAAATCTGTATGGCAGCCCCATAGATTAAGATAGCATGTATGTGCCTCAATTCTGGATACTGAACCAACCTAGTCTGTCACCCCGTTGGAGAATAGGGAAAGTTGTGAATATGATCAGGAAGAAAAGCGACATCCGTGGCTTCTACATGCAGATATCGCTCCTTGTCAGTATTTCAGAACCTTTGAACTGTGAGTTGAAGGTAAGAGTTCGAAGAACACAAAGGGGGAGACCCCTGTCAGAGTAGAGCGGTTCATCGCCACTCACCCCATGAGGTGCTTTGTAAAGCGCCACTTTGTTTGTTTATTGCATTTCTCTAAGTATCATACACTACATTGTTTGTAACATGTATCATATCATCGCACTTATTGCATTTATTTGCATCTTGCGTTATCTTGTATCTTTTATCCTTTTATGCTGAGTAGCGTTTAGGATCGTTGTCCCCCGGGGCTTTCTTAGGATGCGTGGAACGCACTCCTGATTGGTTTTCTTTGGACCTCTTTTCACGATTTCAGCATGGTTAAAGTGTCCCATTCCTCACACGATTTCAGCCTATTTGAAATTTATCTCAGGTTGCATGGAACGCACTCCTGATTGGTTATTTTCGGACCACTTCTCACGATTTCAGTGTGGTTAGAGTGTCTCATTCCTCACACTATTTCAGCGTGTTTGGAATTTATCTCAGGTTGCGTGGAACGCAACCCTGAGTAGTTGTTTTCAGACCTCTTCTCACGATTCCAGCATGGTTTAAGTGTCCCGTTCCTCACACGATTTCAGCGTGTTTGGAATTTATCTCAGGACGCATGGAACGCGCCCTTGAATGGTTGTTTTCGGACCTCTTCTCACGATTCCAGCATGGTTTGAGTGTCTCTTTCCTCACACAATTTCAGCGTGTTTGGAATTTAGCTTAGGACGTGTGGAACGTGCCCCTAAATGGTTGTCTTAGGACCTCTTCTCACGATTTCAGCGTGGTTGGAGTGTTCCTTTCCTCACACGATTTTAGCGTGTTTGGAATTTATCTCAGGTTGCATGGAACACGCCCCTGAGTGGTTGTTTTCGGACCTCTTCTCACGATTTTAGCGTGGTTAGAGTTTTCTTTTCCTCACACGATTTCAGCATGTTTAGGATTTGTTCTTCCTCCTCTCACGATTCCAGCGTGGTTGGAGTATGTCACCCTTTGCATCTACTGCACTATCTGTTACATTTATTATATCATACCATTTTGTCGCATGCATCCTTTCAATGTTAAGCTTGGTTTGGCATGTGTTCATACATTTCACGTTAAAACATAGTTCTGCATGTGTACGCACCTATTCCACTAAGAGAATTGTGGTCTGAGGGTTTTGGCACCTTTTCTATGTTAGACGTGGTCTAGTTTGTGTCCATGCATTTTCTAGGAAAAATGTGGTTCGGCCTGCGCCTTATTCACTGCATCCACTGCATCCATTGCATCATATGTTGTTTTATTGCATTCAGCATTTAGGATCACGATCTTTCCTCAACAGATCATTCCTCACTTATATCATCCAACCCAATTACTTGTATTCTTTCTGCGAAACACATAGTTCTGCATGTGCGCACACCTATTCCACTAAAAGAATTATGGTTTGAGGGTTCCGGCACCTTTTCTATGTTAAACGTAGTTTGCTTTTGCATCTCCATCCCTTTATGATATTTGTGTGATTTTTGCACTGCTTGTGGTTTGATGATTCAGTTACATTGTATAGCAGGTGCATTGTTTCGTTGCATTGCATATCATTTGCATGATTTCATTACAATTGCATATCATTTTTGCATTCTGTCCCTGAACTACGCTGGTTTGATTCCTTGCAAAGGGATACGTAGGCAGCTTGCGGGCGCAACCAATTGTTCTGCCTCTGCATTTTGTTTGTTTGTCCAAGTCTTCGGCCTTGTCAATAATGGGCCATCTCTGGGTTTTGACATTCACTCACGTCACTTCATGACTTCGAGCTCTATCAAAGAGGGGCAACTGTAGACACCCGATTTTTTACCGCCTTTAAGACTTAGGCGCTACTGATTGCTTACTTGGTGATAAAAGTTATGCAGTGCAAAGCTTTGATTTCTTCGGCAAGGAGAGCGTCAAATCCAAACCTCACACCCCACTTTTGGACCAAAACCATTTTAACCAAAATGATTTTAGACCTTAAAACTCTCTCTTTCAAAAAAATCTGTGAAAAAGTTTCTACAATATTCCGTGGCTTGCATTTCGTTAAATGTTGCGCTTTTCGGTCAATCGAGCAAGGACAAAGTGGAATAAATGAAGGAGAGGTGAACTCTTTGAAAAAGACTCTTTAAAACATCTTGGTTAGAGGTTTGCAGTTGAACAAAATTGGAGTCTAGGGATGTGGTCGCATTATCGCATGTGTTGCATTAGGCTTCTTACATAGTTAGGATCATGTATCTTTCTAACTAGTTTTTTTTTTTGGCTTGGAGTACTCGGTGAGTTTTATGCTTTAGCATGCTTGCATGAGTGCGATTGCCATGTTGCCATGATATCATGCTTGCCTGTGGATGAAGACTTTGTTGTTTGAATTGGAACAATTCAACGAATGTATATTTTAAGCCCACTTTGCGAAGCGGCAAATCATGTTTTAAGCCCATCTTGTTTGGTGGCAAATCCCCATTTTAGCCCACTTAAGGGTGACAAATTCAAACCATTTTCGAAAACAAACATGAGTTGAAATGTTAGAATTCTTGAAATTTTAGTCTATACTTGTATGCGTGCGCATCACGTAGTAAAAGTTAGCTAATAACCAGAATACGAACACAAATGTTTATAAATGAACATATCATGATTAGTAAAGGCCGATCCTTTGATCGGGCGAGCGGGGATGCTCATTTCAGGACCTTCCCCTCTCGTACCCAAGTTCCCTAGCCGAGGCAACTATGGTGATAACGGACACGTGGCCTTTGACACGAGTTAGGGTTTTCTAAATTTTTTCAAAATAAAATATTTATGTGGCGATTCTGTAATCTAGCAAAGCAGACCAATTTTGGCTTTATTTGATTTAAAATTGATTTTCCAAAATAATTTTCCGGATTGAACTCTTTGGTGTTTATCAGTTTCACATTGCACTTTTGTGAAATTGGATTCAGAACCGTTACAGGAGTCCAAATTGTAAGACCAATTCGAGTTCTCCAAAAATGGGGGGGCGCAAAAAATTCGATCTACAGGCTCGTTAAGGGCTCGGCTCGGCTTAGTTCGTTTAGTAAACAAGCCGAGCTCGAGCTCGCATAAGCTCGGCTCATCAAGCTCGACTCGTTTATCTTTATTTAAATTATATAATATATAAATATATATAAAGAATATATAAATACATTATTTATATAATAGATAATATAAATAACATTTTTTATTTAAATATTTGTCTTTAAATAATATAAATAATATTAAAAAAATTAATTGAGCTGAGCCGAGCCGAGCTCGGGTTCTATTAATGTTAACTAGCCAACCCGAGCTGAGCTCGAGCCTAGTTTCTTATTGAGCCGAGCTCAAGCTTAATAAACAAGCTCGATAAGTAAACGAGCCAAGCTTGAGCTCAACAAAGCTCGGCTTGGTTCGTTTGCAGCCCTAGTTACGACGCTAAACCTATAGGGGCAAGTTCGGGTCATGACAGGTACAACGATAATCCAGATCCAAGGGTTGTATTTCCAACATGGCAGGGCCCACGGCCGGCCAGTTTTAGGCAAGCCTCCGTCAAGCCGTCTAGGAATAGCAGGTGGAAAACACAGTGACTTAAGAGCACCATGCAAATGCAATGCAAAGAACATATATATGTAAATAAAATGTCACATCATAAGGTCCAAGTCAAGTTCTCTAATTCCCCAGCAGAGTCGCCAGAAACTATAGTTTGCTTTTCGTGCTCCTATGAGGGGTTTAGTTTCCTCAGATACAATAGCCCTACAGTTTGGACTCCCGTGGTTCTGAATCTGGTTTCACAAGTGCAATGTGAAATAGATTAAACAAATGAGAGTCCAAATTCGACAAATTTTAGAAAATCCATTTATCATTAGAGATGCTAAAAATAGACTACATTGTCAGATTTCAAAATCGCAATTTAAATATTTTTAGAAAATTTAGGAAACTCGTGACTCATGCCAATGGTCACTTATCCGTCATAACCAAACTGTCTCAGCTCGGTAACTTAGGTATAAAAGGGGAAGGTCATGAATTGAGCACCCCACTCACCCGATCAAAGATCGGCCTCTACTAATCATGATGTGATTTTTAAGTACATTACTCTTGTTTTGATTATTATGCTAACTTACTATGTGAGGCACACAAGTATAGACTTTTTCACTCATTTTGGAACTCTTTGATTTCATGTTTGTTTGAAAAGAGTTTTAAATATGTGCTTCTTGAAAAAGTTAGCTCATATATGCATTAATCAAATAATCCCAATTCAAGCGAACTAGCCTTCATCCACAGGCATTCAAGAGGCATATCAAATAAACACTTAGCCTCATGGTAATATGCTCGATATGGCAACACTAACATACATGCTACATGCTAAGGCAAAAATGCTCACCTAACACTCAACTGAGGCAAGCAAAAATAAAAAATAATAGTTACAAAACATGCATGCTCTAATATGCAAACGACTAATGCAATACAAAATGCAACTACTAGGTTCGGTTTATTAACATGACATATGGCTCAACTCAAAGCATACGTTTAGCGCATATATTCGAGTAGGTAAGAAATGACAATGATGTTTAAAATGATGTACCGAACTCGGTGCATGCAAAAATGGATATTTACACATGGTAATGATGTGAAACCAAAACATGAATGCAACCATTGTAAGCAAGTAAATAAAAAGGAGAAAAAAATGGGGGTTGAAAAACATACAAATATTTACAAGCGTTTACAATTTGCCCTCGCACAAGAGGGTCCGAATGAATGTCCTACTTAAACTAATTATTACAACATCAAATAAATGGAGTAAACTAATTAACTAATTATTACAAATTCAAATGAATCTAATTAATTAATTACAACACACTAAGTATTATATCTAATTAAAGGACTCGCACGGGAAGCAAGGACCTAAGCACACGCAACCGAGAACATCCTCTCGGAAACTTCTTTGTTTACTACCAGATTCTATTTTGTTTTGTAATCAGAAAATTAATCTATTTTTGCCTCAACTTCTGCTCTATTCTGTAAGAAAAATACCATTGCCTGCATAAACAATGGTGGCCGGCCGGCCTTGAGAAGTGGTCGGCCTGATAGAAAGGTGGTCGGCCGGACAGAAAGTTGGCCGGCCGACCACTATTTTTGGGTACTGCCTTGCTGCCACAAAATCAAAACAGAGCAAAGACAGGGTGTTTCCAGGAGATGTTTACCTTTTTTGCCTCTCCCTATCATGAAACTAATCAAGCGAGGAGTATACTCAATTCACAAATCATCAATTGTCGCAAAGTTGTTGCATGATGATCTATGAACCGATATGACAAAAGATCAATGAATAGAAATAAAAGACCAACAAAACCATTCCCCTACCATGGAGTTACCTCAAAGGAAGTGGTAGACATTGCTTCTTGAATTATTAACATCACTAAAGAGTATGTAATAATTCGAGACGCAATAGGTTCAATATAACGTCCAAACGAACCCAACCCAATTTTATTACTCTTTTTACCTCTTTTATTCCAATTTTAACCTCTTTTACATTACCTTGCCATTCTTTATTCATTTTTGTCGAAAAGTGATGACTACGTCTACTAAGTGCAAAAAGGCGATAAGGAGAAGTGTCAAACTAGAAGTTGTGCTTAATATGAGAGAGATGTAATGCCTTGGTAATGAACCTCTGAAGAGATTAAACCATTAAGCATGGAAAGTCTCTTTCTCATACCTTGAGAAACAAACTAGTGTTTAAGACAACTCTTAATCAAAGATAGAAAATAAAGGAAGGAGGTTGCAGAGATGATTAAGCAAAGGTAATAATGACAAATATGAATATTTACATGGAACTTATGTAAAGAAAACGATCAACTCAGATAGATTGGTGTCTATGGCCTAAACCACCAAATCTATGAGGACTTTACAACAATATAAGCATGGTATTCAAAGCATAAACTAAATAAACAATTAAAATAGCCCCAAAACTAATAAAAATGGTGCCTAAATTAGTTTGGAAAGCTAGAAAAAATAAGCAAAAAATGAAAGATAATAAAACTAGTAAGCAAGCCTAAGGAATGGTGGCTAACCCCTCCAATTTTTGGACCTTAAAATCACATGTTTTACCCACTAAAAACTCTAAAAATTAGTAGCTAAAAACAAAGAAACAAGTGGGGAAAACAAGGATTTAAGCTATGGGATAAGGTTCAAGAAGGAGTGGTTAACCCCTCTACCTTTGGTAGCTTTTTAATCACAAGTTTCAGCACTTGAAAACAATCCAGAACAGTGTGAAAAAGAGGGGAAAGAGTAGTACAAATAAGGGAGAAGATTGCAAAATCTATACATCTTGAAGAGAGGATGTTTTCTGGTTCACAAACCACAAAGTGTTCACCCTCAAGAGCTGAAATTTTGGATCAATAATCTCAGCAATGAGTCTCAAAATTTTGGTTTAGGAAGTGTATGTATATTGCAAGATAGAGAGGGAGAGTGTTTGACAAGTTTTTGGCTCTTGACAAATTTTTCTAACCTAAAATCTTGAGGAATGGTCATTTATTTATATAAAAAAAAAAAAAATCCTCTGTTAGAAATATCTATATTGAACCAGCTAGCGCAAGGCATGTACATGAGGGGATAGCTGGCAGCAAAATATTTGCTGGCCACTAAACATGGCCGGCTAGTCAATAAAAATTGGCCTACCAGCCACTTTTTGGCCAACAGACCTCTGAGTGGTCCAATTAGAAAAAAAATAGGTTTTGGTTCAAAGGAGGTGTAAGGTTTCAGGATCTGAAACTCAAAATTCAAGCTCTTTGCTAAAGAAATTGAATGGTTTGTACAACATACTATTTCATCATCGAGTGTTTGAATTAAGGCGCTCAAATCTTAAAGGCGGTCAAAATGGGGTGTCTACAATACTCGTGCGCGTTAAATAGTTTGGACCGTCAGTATCTTCGACCTAGTCTCACATATGCAATGTAAAACATAGATGAGAGTCTAAATTTGGCAACTTTTATAGGAAATCCATTTTATTGCAAAATCATTTCCAGAAATGGACTGCATCACCAGATCTTAAAGGCGCCACCTAATATTTTGAAAATATTAGGAAACTTGTGACTCATGCCAAGGCCTCGGAACATTAGGTATGAGAAAGGAAGGTCATTAATTGAGCACCCCCACTCACCCAATCAAAGATCGGCCTCTATTTTCTTTTTTACTATGTGAAACATATAAGTATAGACTATGTCATTTATTTTGAAACAACATGATTTCATGTGTTTTGAAAGTGTTTTGAAGATGCACAACCCAAAGAAATTTAGTTTACAAACATGAAAAATCAACATCATTCCAAATTAAGCAATACAACCTCCATCCATTGGCATTCATATAGTTATATCAAATAAGCAAGTAGGCTCATGGTAGAATGCAAGGCATAGTAAAAAAAACACACACAAGCGGGATACTAAAGTATAAAAACTTACATGTTTACCGACGTCCCGCGAACAACCACAAAACAAAGTTAGCAAAATATGCATGATCTTATATGCAAAATTCTAATGCAATTCACACATGAGATGCAACTAAAGATTTAGCTTCTAAGATATGACATGTGAATTATTTCAAGAACATGAGGTAGCGCACATAATCACATAGGAATTGATTAAATCCATGAATGCAAACTTAGTTAAATCAAGATGCATGAAACATGGACACAAAGCATAGATAGGATGAAAACAAAATAAAATATGATGCATATTCACACATAAGGAAAGCAAATAAAAGAACAGAATAGAAAAAAGCGGGGCGGAGAATTATTACAACACTTGAAAGAATAATTACAAACCAAATTAGAGAGGAGGGAGAAGAGTATTTAAAAAAAAAAAAAAAACCTCACAAAACACTCAAAAATAAAAATAAACAAAATAAGCTTCACGCGCCTTAGAAACCACAGGAATTGGTCAACATCAGAAGACTATGTCGGCTTGTCCAAAAGAAGCTAACCGGTTGGCCAAATAAGTCGGCCGGCCAACTCGGCCTAGCAAAACCTGTCTTGTTGCAAAACCAAGAAAAGAGACAAACAAGAAATATGGAGGTGGCTCAACTAACCAATACTGATTAGCTTACAACAAAATTAGTATGAAATCAAAGCAAGAAAACAAACATAAGATAGAAAAAACAAGAAATTGAGAGAAATTGAAAATTCACCTTCCAAGGAAAGAATGAACAAACTTCTTGATTTTCAAACTTCCTTTTGATTACCCTTAAGGTAGTGAATTATGTTTTTAATCTTCCATTAAAAAAATTTCAATTTGAGCCAATTTTGGGTGATTTAATAGTGTGTGTGTGTGATACCCCTATTCCGTAATACGTTAATTGGTCCTTAATACGAATGTGATTATGTGTTTTGATATGATTTTGTGTGCCATCATGTGAAAATATGTGGTTTTGAATTTCTATCTGTTCACCGTAGGAATATCTGTTTGATTATCTGCTTTGGAAATTAAATTGAAGGCCTTATCGGCCACAAAACCTGAAATTGATTGCGCCATTGTGATTGGCATAATTTTTAGAGCCTACGGTGAAATTTAATTGAAAATTGATTTGGATCCAATTAAGTTGATTAAATTAGTGAATTAGTGCCCCATTACTTTATTATTATTATAGTGTCAATAGTGGGTTTTGTTGGGTAAGGGCACTCCACCCTCTATTCTCTCTTCTTGTTTCATTTGACTGATTTGCGACTCAAAATTAGAGGAGAGCCGGCTGTAGAGAGAGAAAGGGGAGAGAATTGTGCAATTTTAGCTTAAAGCTTGGGAACCTTGAAGATTATCCAAGAATTTGTTATAGATTGTGAGAATTAAAGCTTCTAGGTGAGTAATTCTTGGATTATAGTTTGTAATTTGGTGTATTCAAGCTAGTTGGGTGATCAAGAGTAAGATTGAAATGAAAATGGGTTGGTTTTGTTAAATTGAAGCTTGATATGTGCATGCATGTAAGAAATTTCTTTGAAATTGTATGTTTGAGCACAAATATGTATAATCCAGGTGAAATATTAAAGGAAACTCATGTTTTGACCACCTCTTCACCAATTAAGTTGAGAATGATGAACATCTCCCACATGCATGTACAAATCATGGGAGTGTAAGTCTTGAATGTTTGAATTTGAGCATGTTGGTGATGAGTTTGACATATTTTGGGACATGCATGTAGATAAATCAAGAAATTGAGCTTCCTAATGTTTGTAATCTTGTATTGGTACCATGTTTGTATGTGTATGTATGAAATTTGAGCCTTGGCATGCATGAAATGTGGTTGGAATGTCGAATTTGAGCTCAAGAACACAATCTGAAAAACCCAGAATTTTGATGTCCGCTCGAGCGGGGTAATGGCCGCTCGAGCGGGAAAAATGTGCTCCCAGTACTTTTTGCAGACTTGGTGTCCGCTCGAATGGGTGAGCTCACGCTCGAGCGGGGGAGCTACTTAGACAGGCATTCCGCTCGAGTGACCTATTCCACGCTCGAGCTTATTTTTCATGCAACCAATACTTTTGCAGGCCTTAAGGGTCCGCTCGAGCGGAGAAGTCCGCGCTCGAGCGGGGACCCTATTTTTTGAAATTTTGAAAATGCATTCTATGTTCTGTTTTTCTATTCCCTTTCACTTGTAAGCACTCTTAGGCATACATTAAGCAATGTAATTGAGTTAAAGAGATAAGAATGAAGCCTAAAGAGGAAAATGTGAATTTAGAACGGATTGAATTATTTGTGACCCATACGAGTTATGTGATGTGTAGGGTCAAGCTCCAGGGCAAATCCACAAGCCGATCACTGTGAGTAATATCTGAAATACATATTGTTGTCCAATTGCTTACTTCTGTGTAAGTTTTGTAAAGTTCATTAACATTGAATGGTGGACAGGTTTGAAAGGCTTAAATGCCAGTTTAATATGAAAGGCCTATGAGCCAGTTCAATATGAAAGGCCTATGAGCCAGTTTGATATGAAAGGCCTGTGAGCTAGTTTGATATGAAAAGCTTATGAGCCAGTTTAATATGAAAGGCCTATGAGCCAGTTTGATATGAAAGGCCTATGAGCCAGTTTGATATGAAAGGCCTATGAGCCAGTTTGACAAGAAGGTGTATCTGGGCCGAAGGCCGTTTGGTAATAAATGTGGGCCCAAGGCCGTTTGATGTATATTGTTCCAATGTATATTCTTTATTTGATATTATTCACTGGGCTATCGCTCATACTCATTCATGTATTTGTAGGTGAGTCCAGAGAAGTCCAAACCCAGCCCCAGTGAAATCTATGTGGAACAACAGAGGTTTTGGAAAGTCAGCCCTTGTGTCTCACGCATGAGACCCGCCTTCGCCTTTTTGTCATTTTGTTCTATGTTGTCATGTTGGTGAAGTTTTTGTATATGTCTGTTTATAGTTTTTATGGGTTGACTTAGTTTTGGATGATCCTGTATGTACAGAACTTTATGGTGCCGTATTTTGTTGTGAGTTATTAACATGTATTTGTATGGAATGTTATGATGTGCATATAAGCACGGCTCTATGGACAAAGTTTTAAAATTTTGCTTCCGTTTGGCCCCTCTTACTCTGATGAGTTTTGTCTTATTTGGTGTGAGGCCGTAGGTAATCTCGTGATTACTGGTCGGTTATGGCCTTAACCTATAGGGGCGGGTCCGGGTCATGACAGAGTGGTATCAGAGCACGAGTTAATAACTCACACAATTGTCCAACAGAGCAATAAGCATCTAGATAAGATCTATGATGCATTCATGTGATAGTATGAACTTGAAAGCATCAAGAATACGCTTAAATGTTTAATGTGAACGGTTCTATGTTATAAGTTTGCGATTTGCTTGCATTGCAAATTATTTGAAAATGTATGCCCTCTAGTACATGCATACCTATGAACCTTTTATATAAAGTATAATGCATGTTTAATCAAATGTTGAGAATATGTGATTATATGAGATATGAATTGTTACACTAATATGTACAACAAGTTCGTTTTGTTATAATGCACATACATGAACATGATTTGAGTATATAATTACTTAGTAAATGTTCAGCATGCGATATTTGATAAGTATGCAATTATCTGTTACGTATGTGATTAATTGCGTACGATATGTGAAATGAGAATATAACAATGTGCAAATGTACCCATATGTATTTGTGTTTATTTTCGTATTGGGCATCCCAGTTTTTGGCAAGGTTTGATAAGAATTTGTGTAGAGTATGGGTAAATTAAGGGCATACGGGTTAGAAGGTTCTTCCACAGCCTGACTTGATAGTCCGGAAAGAGTAGTACAAGAAATGGCAGAGATCTTAAGACAACAGCGTCAGTTGTCGCTACGGCAAGAACCTTTGCCACCACCAGTGTAAGAAACACCGAGGAGTTTGTTATCAAATTTTTGGGGCTCGTTATAGATGTGGTAAAATGGACCATACGGCAAGGAATTGTCCCCGAACTGAACAAATGTGAGTAAATCTTCTGCATCAGTTGAATTCGTACCAATGGTGGGAATTGCTAATCAAGATAGAGTAATTGCACTCGTCCCAAAAAGCACTCAGAATACTGCAACCGTTATCCCAGGTATCTATACTGTTTATAAACGAATGCCTATATGTTGATTGATTCTGAATTAGTACGTTTGTACATCTTCGCTTAGGATATTATTTGATTCGGATCGGCATATTTTTCCATATCTGCTGCATGTGTATCTAGATTGGTTAAACCCACATGATCGAGACTGCATTCATTGGAGGTGTATGCCTCGTTTGGGAAATTTGTTAAATACGTTTTGGGATATTGATTAACTCTGCACATGCACATGTATATCTACACCTATGCCCAGGGTGATTATTATGTTACTGTCTTCAATGACTAAACCACTGGAATTATGATTCTGTGATTGTGTGACCGAGTTGAACACCCCAAATGATGAATTCAATGATTGTGAGACCATACAATTTGATTGGTAGGAAATTGACTGGATTATGTGACTATACTGGGCTTGATTCATAAACCTATGTTTTGTGATTAATTTGGAACTTTTGCGTAACAGACCCTATCTTATGTACAACCGATGAACTTTGTTTAATGTGTTACTGTGCACCATGTGCTTGCATATAAGACCTATTTGGGAGCTGCTATATCGATTATGATACATACCTCTTGATATGAACAACTGCGTGCATATGCAACTACGCCTGAACTTATGTGGACAATGCCATATTGTACATGACTTGAAATACTTTGATATGAACAATTGAGATGAATGATTTTGATACGACCTTGAGAATTGATAAACTTAGGACAGTTGTGAAACTATCAGCCATGTGCCTAAGCAAACGAAGTGAGCCTTACAGAACCGAATGTACCCCATTTGAGAAAACTTTTATCTGATTCGATCTGATAGAACCTTTGTTTGATTTAACCTGATAGAACCCTCATTGGATATAATTTGATGGAAACTTTGTTTGATTTAATCTAACTAGACCCTTGCTTGGATCGACCGATAAGACCTTCTATCTAATTCGATTTTGTTAAAAGGGGATTAAGAATTGTTTATGAATAAATAACCAGATTATTCTCGGCAGAAAAAACTGATAGACCCAGAACTTGAATCCGTTTGGAATACTTGACTTATTTGAAAGACCTTTTGTGGGCTGTCAACAGATTGATCTAACTATGAACACCGTTGAGAACCAACCCCCGACTATTGAGGGCATATGTGTTAAAATGAACCGAATTGTGCAAACCCCGTGATTGGGTGTCGCAAGGAGTATTGTCTCATCTTTGTTTGTTTGATGCTATGGGAACCGATGACGGCAGATTGATTTGATCATAAGCAGTACCGAACATTTGTCTTTGACTGATCAAAATATGTTTGGTAAAGGAGAGTGGTTGCTTCAGTGTTATTAGATTTTGGGAAATCAAGTTAAAGTGAATAGTATTATGTTTGTTTTGATGACATTCTTGGAGCGTCCTTTCGTGCTAGGGGACGTTAAGCCTATGTAGCACCTTTGGTTAGGATATCTTTTGCCATCGACGGTTTCGTACGGGTGGGTTTGTCTAATCGATCTCGGGTCGGCCACCGACGGTCGTGAACGGGTGTGCTTTGGTTCCGAGACGATTATTCCTTTGTTTTGACCGGAATGTCATCCCTTGGTATTATGTAGATGTTATTAACATCCAAAAAAAAAGCTTTGAAAAACCCTAATTGTCCGGAAATGTACGAATTCAGTACGCCTTGTGAATAACTGCTCAATGCCATTATATTCTGTGAATGGGGCCCTGAGGATGTGTAAATTGTGTCTAACATGTGACTGACTGTTTTGATATTATCTTTGACATCATGGGGATTAATATATGAAATGCCTTCTGCTTTGGCGACTATGAAATAGTGTGGAAAGACTCGATGGAGTAAGGAATTGAATATTGAACTGAATTGTAGACCGTAACCTGTTGAATAAATTGAGAACACGTGTATTGTGTTAGGAATGGACTGCTTCGATGTTATTATATCTTACAATTAGTATTATAGGGATATACGGACTATGTGCGTTGTTTGGGTAATTGCTTCGATACTACCTTTGTTGATTCGAGAATTAGTATCTGGATCCACCTTATATTCCTGTAGACTTTTGATTGACTTTGGATAACTGTGATAACTCACTAGCTAAATACCGAATTGGATTGTGGATTGTGGGGTTGTTAGAGAATGAATCGAATTTTGTGACAAGGAAATAGACCAACCTTCTGTGGTAAAGTTAGTTGGCATTTGAAACATCTAATGTTGGTGACCTGTTGTGAAGAAGGAAATTGTTGAATTTGTGTCTAAATGTTTTCGGTGCCAACAAGTCAAAGTTGAATAACAGATATTGACAGAACTACTTCGACCTCTCTCCATTTTAGAATAGAAATAGAAATATGTGACTATGAATTCTATTGTGGGGGCCGCCTTGGACACCCAAGGTATAAGTCCCGTTTGGGTTATTGTCTGTAGGATCACTAAGTTTGCTCATTTCCTCTCTGTGGAGTTTTCATATGATGCTTATGGACTAGCCACTGTTTACATCGATGAGATTACTCATTGGCATGGAATCCTAGTATCTATTGGTTTAGACAGGAATCCTAAAATGTGTTCGGATTTTGATGAGCCTTCAAGAGGCAATGAGAACTAAATTGTGATTTGGCGCTGCTTTCCGTCTGCAAATTGATGCATAATCGGAAAGAACTTTTTGAATTTTGGGGAAAATGCTCCAAATTATGCAGTAGAGTTTTCAGGGAATTTGAAAGAACTATCCATTGTTGGTGGACTTTGCTTATAACCACTGCTTACACTTTAGTTTTGGTGCGACACCATACAAGCCTTGTATGGAGGAAAAGGTAAGTCTCTGACTGATTGAGAATAGAGGGTCGCTTGATTTTGAGACTAAAGTAAATGGCTATCAATAAAGATTGGGACCGTTGAATGAGAAGTATTCCGAATTGTGTTCGACTAAAGGTGAAATAAGTTTGGAGGACCAAACTTTCTAAAGGGGAAAAGACTGTGATACCCCTGTTCCGTAATACGTTAATTGGTCCTTAATACGAATGTGATTATGTGTTTTGATATGATTTTGTGTGCCATCATATGAAAATATGTGGTTTTGAATTTCTATATGTTCACCGTAGGAATATCTGTTTGATTATCTGCTTTGGAAATTAAATTGAAGGCTTTATCGGCCACAGAACCCGAAATTAATTGCGCCATTGTGATTGGCATAATTTTTAGAGCCTACGATGAAATTTAATTGAAAATTGATTTGGATCAAATTAAGTTGATTAAATTAGTGAATTAGTGCACCATTACTTTATTATTATTATAATGCCAATAGTGGGTTTTGTTGGATAAGGGCACTACACCCTCTATTCTCTCTTCTTGCTTCATTTGACTAATTTGGGACTCAAAATTAGAGGAGAGCCGGCTGTAGAGAGAGAGAGAGAGAGAGAGAGAGAGAATTGTGCAATTTTAGCTTAAAGCTTGGGAACCTTGAAGATTATCCAAGAATTTGTTATAGATTATGAGAATTAAAGCTTCTAGGTGAGTAATTCTTGGATTATAGTTTGTAATTTTGTGTATTCAAGCTAGTTGGGTGATCAAGAGTAAGATTGAAATGAAATTGGGTTGGTTTTGTTGAATTGAAGCTTGATATGTGCATGCATGTAAGAAATTGCTTTGAAATTGCATGTTTGAGCACAGATATGTATAATCCAGGTGAAATATTAAAGGAAACTCATGTTTTGACCACCTCTTCACCAATTAAGTTGAGAATGATGAACATCTCCCACATGCATGTACAAATCATGGGAGTGTAAGTCTTGAATGTTTGAATTTGAGCATGTTGGTGATGAGTTTGACATATTTTGGGACATGCATGTAGATAAATCAAGAAATTGAGCTTCCTAATGTTTGTAATCTTGTATTGGTACCATGTTTGTATGTGTATGTATGAAATTTGAGCCTTGGCATGCATGAAATGTGGTTGGAATGTCGAATTTGAGCTCAAGAACACAATCTGAAAAACCCAGAATTTTGATGTCCACTCGAGCAGGGTAATGGCCGCTCGAGCGGGAAAAATGTGCTCCCAGTACTTTTTGCAGACTTGGTGTCCGCTCGAACGGGTGAGCTCACGCTCGAGTGGGGGAGCTACTTAGACAGGCATTCCGCTTGAGTGCCCTATTCCATGCTCGAGCTTATTTTTCATGCAACCAATACTTTTGTAGGCCTTAAGGGTCCGCTCGAGCGAGGACCCTGTTTTCTGAAATTTTGAAAATGCATTTTGTGTTCTGTTTTTTCGTTTCCTTTCACTTGTAAGCACTCTTAGACGTACATTGAGCATTGTAATTGAGTTAAAGAGATAAGAATGAAGCCTAAAGAGGAAAATGTGAATTTAGAACGGATTGAATTATTTGTGACCCATACGTGTTATGTGATGTGTAGAGTCAAGCTCCAGGGCAAATCCACAAGCCGATCACTGCGAGTAATATCTGAAATACATATTGTTGTCCAATTGCTTACTTCTGTGTAAGTTTTGTAAAGTTCATTAATATTGAATGGTGGACAAGTTTGAAAGGCTTAAATGCCAGTTTGATATGAAAGGCCTATAAGCCAGTTTGATATGAAAGACCTATGAGCCAGTTTGATATGAAAGGCCTATGAGCCAATTTAATATGAAAGGCCTATGAGCCAGTTTGATATGAAAGGCCTATGAGCCAGTTTGATATGAAAGGCCTATGTGCCAGTTTGATATGAAAGGCCTATGAGCCAGTTTGACACGAAAGTGTATATGGGCCGAAGGCCGTTTGACACGAAGGTGTATCTGGGCCGAAGGCCGTTTGGTAATAAATGTGGGCCGAAGGCCGTTTGATATAAATGTGGTCCGAAGGCCGATTGACGTAAACGATTGGGCCGAAGGCCGATGGACATGAATGAATTGGGCCCGAGGCCGTATGATGTGTTTAGAACCTTAGTTACTTAACTTACATATGTCTATGTATGTATGTATTAGTTGGAAATGCAAATTGGGCCCAAGGCCGTTTGATGTATATTGTTCCAATGTATATTCTTTATTTGATATTATTCACTGGGCTATCGCTCATACTCATTCATGTATTTGTAGGTGAGCCTAGAGAAGTCCAAACCTAGCCCCAGTGAAATCTATGTGGAACAACAGAGGTTTTGGAAAGTCAGCCCTTGTGTCTCACGCATAAGACTCGCCTTCGCCTTTTTGTCATTTTGTTCTATGTTGTCATGCTGGCGAAGTTTTTGTATATGTCTGTTTATAGTTTTTATGAGTTGACTTAGTTTTGGATGATCCTGTCTGTACAGAACTTTATGGTGCCGTATTCTATTGTGAGTTATTAACATGTATTTGTATGGAATGTTATGATGTGCATATAAGCACGGCTCTATAGACAAAGTTTTAAAATTTTGCTTCCGTTTGGCCCCTCTTACTCTGATGAGTTTTGTCTTATTTGGTGTGAGGCCATAGGTAATCTCGTGATTACTGGCCGGTTATGGTCTTAACCTATAGGGGCGGGTTCGAGTCATGACAGTGTGGGAGGATGATGAAAACCCAAATTCCATAAATCACTCTTGTTTTCTCACTCTCTACACAAATTGAACACTCCTTGATCAAAACTACACAAGTTGGTTATGAGGATATTTTGGGCCAAAAAACAATGTGTAACAGTGATATATAAGTATAGCAGTGTGTTTGGAAATCTTGGAAAGAAAAACCAGTGTATTGGAATATAACAGTGCTTCTCAACTTAGACTCTCTGAACCTATTCTTCACAAAATCTCCTCTACTCTGTAATTCATTCCCCACTCCCTCATTCGTCCTAGACTACTCTGTGTATATAGGCATATGTGAGTGGATATATCAGTGGAGCATAACAAAAGAGGCAGTGGAGTAATACTGTGTAATGAAGCATGCACTGTGAAGGTGGAACAAACACTCTCTTGGCTTTGACTATCTATTTTCTGAAGGGTCAAGTCTTTTGGCAATGGAGGCTGAGTGTGTATGACATTTTGGGCTCAAATATATCAGAAAATAGTATAATGGAATGCCCACACGAACCGAACTAGCAAAACAGAGTGCACTGAATTGGGGTGGACGACCGGCCAAGGGAAAAATGGCCCGATTTGCTCTGGTTCGGCCCAGGTTTGCTCAGGTTCGGCCCAGGGGTCCAAAACACTTGTTCAAAATTGGCCCAAGGTCAAGAAATAAAGCTTAAATTCCATCTTTTTTGCAGAGGATTTTGTGAGAAACATATTCAGATTTTCATCATCGGGCAATCAAAAGAAAACGCCCAAGTGTTAGGGCCGGTCAAAATGGGATGTCTACAGGCACACCCGTATCAATCAACACACTACTCAAAGAATTGAACATAATGAAATTACTTCTCACAATAGAGGATCCTAGCAATTGTTCTGACACTATAACAACATACACGCGCCCCTGTGGCCTTTGGTCAACTTGCTCATCTCTCGGAGCATAAGCCCGCTGGACTGATTGAGCTGAGGCCTAGACTAAATGAGCATGTTGATGACTATGAGTCTGCCTCAACCCTGATACACCAGATGCGCCTTCTAATTATAAGCATGCTCGCCTCATATCCCCCAACTGGCCATATTGAAAATAGGTAGGTCCCTTCTACTCTAGGATTAACTTTGGGATCAATTAAGTGGTGGTGGTGGTGGTAGCGGTGGTGGCATCTATTGTCCTCCGCCCTTTCTGTGGATAGGCATTGGACTTGTGACCTAACTGGCCACACTTAAAACAAGTTAACCCACCCTGAGCACTCCTTTCCAAACCGACACTAGGTAAGGGAAAATTGGATCTAGTCTATTGTGGTTGAGACTAGGATGAAACGGAGCCTCTATGCTTCTTGCTAGACCTGAAATCCCCGTGTGACTCTTGAACCCTAGATCTCGAACCTTGGAATCTCTCCTCCTCACCTTGAATGGTGAACTCAACATGTGTTGCCACCTCTACAAGACGGTCATAGTTCTGGATCATGTTTTCGACAACCTTGAATAGGATCTTAGTTCTCAAACTCTATGCAATGGCGCTCTTCTGTTGCCACTAACTCCGATGTAAAATGGGACAAACTAGTGAAGGCCGCCTCAAACTCGGCCATAGACATATTCAATTCCTTGAGGTCTTAAAATTCTTGCCTTAGTCTTTCTCTAGCAATGTGAGGTAGATGCTTGTCCCGGAAGGTAATGACAAACGCCTCCCAAGTCAGCCCAGCCCTACCTTTGGCGTACTTCCACCATTGGCCGTATTCCCTTTCAGATAGTAACTCGCCAGAGTCACCCTCGATTCACTATCATCGATGTGAAGCATCTCAAATGTCTTCACTATTTGCTCCAACTACTCATCCACCTTGTTGGGCTCCGAACTACCATGAAACTTGTCTGGTTTAGCCCGCAAGAACTGTCGGGTAAGAAAACCAGCCCTCGTCTCTACGACATTCTCTCGGACTTGATTTTTTGCCCTCAAGATGTTCATCGACTCTCTCAAAGCCCCCGTCAATTCTCAGGCTAAGGCTCTCATTGCGGTTTGACCCGTTTGCTCTAGGACTCTCGTCGATCCCATTTTGTCAGCCACATTAGCTTGGTCAAACCTCTCTTCATGCATCGAAACCTCATGAATTGGCACTTCATGAACACCTCGGCGAGGCCTACCCCGCCTCCCGCCTTTACCACCTCGCATTTGACCTCATTTTAACATCCTAATTAGGGACAATAACGAACAATTTAGCACACAATTCCATAAGTGCTCGCAACCAAACCTCACACATCTCATTACAATAATTAATAATTTCTCAAATCATATGAATAATTAGTTTTCACTCCACATAAACACGCAATTCACATTAATACATACGGATTACTCATTCAAGATAATGTTTGTCCCACGAAATACCGAGAGTTCCTATTAGACCAAGCATTGATCAAGTGCCCTTCTAATAAGACTTCAAGGAATTTAGTGGACGCAAACAACATCCTGAAAGTTCAATCCCATACCTATCTAGTTACATAAACATGTTATCATGCAACGCTTAAAATATGGCACATCTCCTAATTAGTGAAATGAACCCATTATAGTAAAACCACCTCTCGCGAGCTTCAAGTATTCAAACCCGATAGCTCTAATACCAAGCTGTAACGCCCTCAAAGAAATTATATAAGACAGGTCTAATCAACTCCTGTAATTAAAATAATTTCAACTAGTTGGCGCAATCTCTATGTTTATATTTCATTAATGTGAGAGATTAACAAAAGAGTCCACATGCATTACATATTCAATCTTTTTTAAGGGTGAATCTATAGCATTTGCGACAATTGGAACAACAGAAATAATACAAAAGAATGTCCAATGGACTACAAGTTCTAAGACTTAAACCCGGCTACACAAAAGATAGTCATCCAAAACCCATACAATCAAAGCCCTTGGCTTGCCAAAAATACATAAGAAAACAAAAGAGAGTCGCGTGCTCTCAAGCGCATTCCTCGCCCTTAGTTAGGTGGTAGCACCATATCGTTTCCAGCACAAATCCACTAAGGGTGAATACAAGCCCAGTAAAGAGATCTTAACAAAGTGTATATGCTTAAGCAGTCTTACCAAAATGGATGTTATGCAATGTCATGCTTCAAAATCCATAACTTTGTTTCATTTTGAAAACCGTATGCAACTCTCATTTCAAAAAACATTATCTCATAAATTACAAAATATACAACGGGGCGGTAAATACAACTCAAGTAATCTCTGGGCAGGTGCTTGCAAGTAAACATGTCAAGCACTACCAATCGCCACTTTGCCGGTTCCTAACTGGAAGGCATGTGGTACCTACTCCGCGCGTGTTTTCGATCTTTCACCCTAGACACTCAGGCTAACTTAAACAATACCAATCTACAACCCTTATCCAGACTTACCAAATGTATTTACCCCCAAAACCTTTTCAAGATTTAAAATTGTTTTATCAATAACAATTCAATTTCCAAAATGTAGCACTAATAATCAATATGCAAAACTATGCAGATGCGTGTATGTAAATACAATTTTACAATTCTCATGTTTCCCTAATATATTTTACTTTAACACAATACAATCATTAACATCTTCAATGTTTTCAAATTAACTATCAATAGTCATATCCATGGGACACAAGACCCAATCTACAATCACAATATTATATAATTTTTAACCTTTTCATGATTCCAAGTACTCTTACTATACTATCCATGGAAATTTCTCAAACAAAATTTTCCTCTTTTACAAGGAGGATTCAACAACTTTCCTCATCTTTTTCAAAAAATCTCATGATTTCATAAGTTTTCTCTCAACAATTTCAACTTTTCTCCAAATTTCAAATTTTAGGGTTTCCACTCAAAATAAATTTTATTTATTCTCAAGACGTATTCTTATCAATGGACTCTTAATAGTCATACATTTTATGAATTAAAAACCAATTCCGCGAGAGGGGTGAGAAATTTCAATTTTTAAAACCCATTCAAAACCTTCATTCAAACTCCCAACATCATGACTTAAAGATTTCATCAAGAGGAAGCTAGAACATGCCAAAATCATATATATAACTCAAAAAAACTCCGTACCTCAAGATTTGGAGAAGAAGAGAGAAGAAACCTCCAAAATTGACGGTGTTGAAATTCGATTTCCACCGCACAAAATGTAGCCCTCAAAGAGCTCTCCAACTTTGATGAAGGAACTTAGATCAAAACTCAATTGGATTTGGAGAAATCAAGGATTTAATGGAGTTTGGTGAGAGAGAAAGAAGAGAAATGTATTTTAAAGAGAATGAGATAAGAGAAAGTGAGGTGGGTTCTTAACCCAAGGAAAGAAAAAGAAAAAAAATTCAGACATAGCACATTTCTGCAAGTACATGCCTTCCTCTGCACATGCAGAGCGTACATCTGCCTGCACGTGCAGCACTCATCGCCCGCACGTGCAGTTATTTTAGTCTCGCACGCCCAAAAATTCTCCCTCACCCCACGTGTAGCCGCTTCTCCCGTGCATGTGGTACGTCTCCAGCACGTGCCCTCCGCTCGTGCATTTATTTCAATCTTCAATACCATCAACTCTCCCTCATCACATGTGCGGCCCATTCTTCCACACATGTGGCTTCATCTCCCGTACGTGTCGTTCTGCTGACACCCAGAATGTGCGGTTCTGCTGACACCTAGAATTTTGCAAGCACAAGATGATTCCAAACGATCTCGACTCCAACTACGCTCTCAAAACAAGAGAACTCAACTCTAGAAATGAAATGAGGACGTAAATTCGAGAAAGGTCTCAAGGATGACAAACTAAAACGGCCGACGAAGCTTCAAATTGGTTCTTCGACATTCCAAACATGAGAAAATAAACATAACTAAACGGAAATAGGACCGGTTATGTATCCAGACGTCACATTCCAAGATTAGTCGAGGTGTGCGTAAATTGGTCCGAACATTCAGTTATTAAAAAGAAGAGAGCATAATAGTAGATAGAAATTGAATATATTTATTGTTGCTCTATTTTCAGTTCTTTTGTCATCAAATTTATACATGGTCATTTTTTGATAAATCCTCTTTGTAAATGTTTTATTCCATCTAACCCATCTTCTTTTTTAGTATTCTATTAGATCCTGTTTAATGTAATATGATCAAATCACCCTTCTAATTTTTTGCACATGTTTCCATTTTGAAACTAATATACAAATAAAAAAAAAATAACAATCAACGTGTTTGATTTCAATTTTTTGAAAATTAAATTTTTTTATTTTTCGTGTTTTTTTATTTTTAGTAAATATTCTTAAAATTTTAAGCATTGTTTTTACTTTTTTAGATGTACCGTGCTGAAATATATTTAAAAAGTAAAATATTTGTGAAAAATATTTCAAAAAATTAATAAATACACAAAAATACGAAAAATATACTGAATTTTCGTATTTTTGGTATTTAGTAAATTTTTAAAGATTTTTTTCACGAAAATTGTACTTTCTAAGTGTATTTATGTTAAGTGTGTCTAAAAATAAAAATGCTTAAAATATTAAAAAAATTAGTAAAACAAAAAAAATACGGAACACAAGAAAGTAAAATTTTGAAGTGTGTTTTTAGAAAACCCAAACCAAGCAAAGTGAATAGTCCCTCATTTATGGAGAAAATCTCTCGCTCATTTTAAGGAGAAAACCATTCCCTTATTTTATGGAGAAAATTTATCCCTCATTCTATGAAAAAAAAAATCTCAAATTATGAGCTTTCAACTTTTTTATAATATGAAAATTTTAAAAATAATACAACAAAAAATCTAAATAAAAATCAAAATATAATGTGAATGTTCACAATAAACAATAAATATACAACTTACTTTCAAAAAAACAAAGCACATATTAAAGTATAATGTGAATGTTTACAATAAACAACAACCATACAACTAACTTTCAACAAATAAAACTCATACTAAAATAGAATGTGAATGTTCACAGTTTACAATTAACGTACAACTAGCCTTAAAAAAAACTAAACTCATACCAATATGAACATTTACGTTACTACCAATGTAAACATTTACGCTACCACGTAAAAATAAAATAAAATAAATTGAAAAAAATGAAAATCGACTATTTCGATTGTTCAATACTAATAAAAGTGATTTTTCAACCAACAGGCATAGTAACAAAATAACAAACATACAACTAACCTTTGAAAAATTAAAATTCATACCAAAATACAATGTGAATGTTCATAATTTACAATTAACATATAACTAGTTTAAAAAAATAATAATAAATTCATACTAATGTAAACATTTCCACTATAATGTGAAAGCATAAAATAAGATTAAAAAAATGTGAAAATTGACTATTTCAATTATTCGATGATAATAAAAATAATTGTTCAACCAACCAGTATAATAACAAAAATAACAAACATACAACTAACTTTCGAAAAAACTTTAAAAAAAAATTCTTACCAAAATACAATATGAATGTTAACAATCTATAATTAACATACAACTAGTCATAAAAATATTAAATTTATACTAGTGTAAACATTTACACCGTAACATAAAAACATAAAACAAAATTATTTATACTAGTGTAAACATTTACACTGTAACATAAAAGCATAAAACAAAATTAAGTGACATCAAAACTATTTGTGTGAACTGCACAGCAGTAACTACTGGTATGATAAAACTACACAGTTTTGTTAAGTCCTAAACAATTGTGTTCAAGACCGACGATGCCATTTTTGTCCCTTAAAATAAATTCCCAATTGCTGAATTAAATCTCTGTTGATTTTAAATCGGATCTCTCAAATAGAACTCTGTTGCTTATCCAGAATTCTCACAACCTTTTCCAGCGTCGCTCCGGCTTCGTTCCACCATCCCTCTGAGTTTGCCCCGTGGTCCATTGTTTTGTTTACAATTTTTTCAGGATAACAAATACGAAATTTGAAGTTAATTAGATTGGATTGTAACCCAATCTGAGAATGATTTCAAAGGAGCTAAGAATGATTGTCACAATGTCAATTTGGGTCAGATTTCAAAGGAGCTGCTCGCAACCCTTTTTTACTGTCATGTCTTTGTTTTGGACACCAACGCAATCACACGCAACTAATTTTACACTTGCAAATTAAGATCCCCTGTTTTCCATGTCATAATTGTTTCAGTTACAGAGGATGAGATTGTACAGGTTGCTTTAGGGATGTGAGGATCAAGCATCTTATTTTCCCATTTCTCAAATCGCCGATGCTCTAAGGGAGGAGCCAACCTTATCAATGGAGAACATTTTCCAGGAAACACAGAAGCAACAGTGTGTAATGGTTTGGATTCACAAGTTTTCCAGTATAAGAGGTATCTTTATCAGATATGATTTACTGATAGAAGGAAAGAGAATCTCATCTTTTTTGGTTAATGGTGGCTTGATGGAATAGACGTTGGTTGAACAGTTTCGATTTAGAGCATTAAATGAGCAGCTCAAACGTACCACTAAGGAGTTGGCAAGTGTAAAAATAAATAAATAAAAGCAAGCCAAACTACCATGTTAATAGTGGGGTCTATATGATGTTATGTCATTAATGGTGTTAAATTAGTGGTATAAAACATTTTTGTCGATCGAATATATGATAAAAGCGAAGCAAAATGTTGTCAAACTACATCATTTCTTTTCACAGCAACAACTGTTGTGCCTCGTGCACGTATTCCCACTCACTAAAATTGAAAGAAAAAAAAAATAGACTATTTTGATTGTTGGATGATAATAAAAAATAAAATTAAAAAATAATTGTTTAAATAATAAGTATAGTAACAAATAATATATAAAAAATATCAAATAATATATAAAAAAATTATTAAATGGTTCATATATATTGACACACATTTTTAGAAAAATTTGTACATAATTAATGCCAGTATAATACTGATGAATAAACTACACAATACCGATGGCTACACAAATCGACGAAAAGATTACAGTTTGCGTGTAACAACAATAGCAAAAAAATTATTGTTCATCACGAATTTACCATCATCTTTGTTGCAAGTCCATCCATCTCTATTATCAATCTACAACTAACATTATTGTGAAGGAAGATCCTTTATTAAGTGAATCTCTCACATTGAGACAATAAAATATTAAGAATAATAATCTTTCATATTCTATATACAATGTTTTATATATATCACAAATAAAATATATCAAATAATTGATATTCTCTCTCCTAGATATATGGTATAATATATATATATATATATATAAATTAGGGTAAATTACCAATAGGTTATAATAGTTAGACTTAATTCTCATCAATTCGTATTGAAAATAAGTCCTAGTAAAATCGTAGATAAAAATAATTGTGACAATTTTTTACATATGTCACGAAAAATTAATAATTAGTGAACTTTTTCTGCCAGGATTTTTATAACTTCTTGCTAAAACTTACCATTAGTGACATTTTGTGACAATTTTTTAAATTGTAAAATTTATAATTAGTGACATCTTTTATGATAAAATTTTCAAACTGTCACTAAAAATTAACAATTAGTGACTTTTTTTTAATAGTGTTTGATGAAAAACATCATTAATTATCATAATCTCCCTAGATATTATAATGGGTAAATTATAAATACACCCCCTGAGGTTTGATTAAAATACAAATCGCCTCTTGTGACTTTAAAAATTATATTTCACCCTTGAGATTTCTAATTTTATAACAAATCGCTCCTTTTATTAATAAATTATCAAGTCAATTAACAGTTTTTAATGATATTAGAAATATGTTTCAATTAATAATTTAGGTAATTTTATTATTGTATAGCAGAGAAATTATGAATTTCATTTTTTTAGTTAATTCTGTTAAATAAATAATTCTAATAAGGGGACATTTGTAATTTTTCAAATCACAAGAAGCAATTTGTACTTTAAGTAAATCTCAAAAGTGTATTTGTAATTTATCCTATTACAATAAAAGGGGAATTACATATAGGTGGAAGGGGATGCAAACATTTCATTTGCACCCCACCACAAACAGATTTGCACCCCTATGTGTTTATAATTTTTTTCCCCTT
This sequence comes from Camellia sinensis, assembly GCF_055761805.1. Taxonomy (NCBI): domain Eukaryota; kingdom Viridiplantae; phylum Streptophyta; class Magnoliopsida; order Ericales; family Theaceae; genus Camellia; species Camellia sinensis. The sequence continues at coordinate 110,300,324 of NC_138962.1, forward strand.
CTCCCATTGACATGTAATTCCCCACTATAATAAAAGTTTATAAAGATAAAATAATTCACATAATAATTCTAATATGAGAAAAATAACCTATTGAAATATAAGTCTAAATATATGGGACTTGATAAAACATCAAAAACTTTTATCGACTTATTTAGTTATAAGTTTACTAAATGAGATTTATAAATAAATCTTCCAATTTGCTATTGACAATTGTTAACAAGTGTTTGAGATATTATTTATCAAATATGAATAAAAAATAATTTAAAATTTGTGAAAAGGTAGACAAAAAATTATAAAATCAATGAAATGTGTCTCATGTTAGGAAGATCCTTTATATTTGTTGTAATTATGTAAGTTTTGTATAAATAAGTATTCCTGATGAAAAAATAACATAAAGGTTTAAAAAATTTATTGTAACTATGCTTAATATAAATAAAATAAAATAAAGTTTCTTAAATTAAAATGAGATATGCTACCCCAACAACAAAAGCCTTTTCAATTAACGTTGCTTAGGTTTGGTTTGGGAAGAGCTAATTTAGCTTATTTTTTAAAATTTTGGCTAATTTAACCTAACTAAATTAGTTTCATTTGGGAAGAATTTTGGACCTTTTTAGTTTGAATGCGATGGTTGCGAGAGAAAAAATAAAATGATTATGTTTTGAATGTGACATTTTGTCTTGTTAATTTATTTAGCCTATCTTTTTGTACTTTTTTAGGGAAAAAAATTATTACCAAACGACAACTTAAAATGTACACTTATGATGTTTTTTATACCATATTATGCTTATTATTTGATGTTGCAAATCCACATTGATTGATGCAGTGTGTTTCATAAAAGATTTTTTTTTTTTATCAGCAAAGAAAAATTTCATTAACAGCATGAAATTAAAGGTACAGGAAGATGACATGCATCGAGAGAGAGATTCGGAAAGTATAAAAATACCCCTACTACTGCTACTCACATCCATACAACCAACCCCTTGGCCTCACGATTTTTTTTTTTATTTAAAAAACTAAAAAAGCTAAGAAGGACTTAACTAGATAATAAAATACAAGATGATAAACAAAATGTGATTTTAACTTCAAACATACAAGTGTAGCATTATTTGTTGTAGCTTCCATGACTCATTCAATGTAGTCGAATGCTTCACCCACCAATGGAATATATGTGGATCATAATTGATATCAGTTTTATTGCATTATAAAAATAGAACATATTTTATAATGGATTTGTACAAAAAAAAAAATAAGACTATTTGTTGGTACAATTCGTCTTGAATTCTTCAGTTGATGGTCTTCAGGTCTTCAAAACTTGGCGACGATCTTGTCTATGTAGAACAGAAATTTGGTGTTGCAAGTCCCATTACTTAGTCACTTTCTTAAAGATAATATTTGCACCCACCAAAAAGTGTGCAGGGGGTTACAGAAAATTTACCTTTAGGATACAATGAAGTCTGATCTAAAGATCAAGTCTACCGGCGTCTGCACTGACTGCAGTAGATCAGAATACTCTTGATATAATCAAGAAAACCAAGACACTGATACTCAAATCTGCAGAACTTGATTACCAGTAAGAAAAGCAGATATGTGCTTAAGAAACTCTTGATCGAAAACTCTAAATCAAAAGGGGGAGGGAGAGAGAGAGAGAGAGAAAGCGAGAGAGAGAATTGCAGGAATGCTTTCTGAATTTTTGGATGGATTGAAATGGCTGAATTCGCAGCCTATTTATAGGTCTTGATGCATCTGATCGAATGGTTATGTCCCTTGATCGCATCCGATCAGATCTGACCATTGGATCAACGATCTATGGTGCAAATCATTCTCATACCGAATATCTTCCTTGACTGATTACACCTGATCAGGATCGGGTGCCATCTCATCCATACGATCGCGCACATCTCCAATTAACAACTATGATCAAACTTTTGCACCATCAAACGCCACACAGCCCACGCCACGCGCGCGTACGTGTGCGTGTGTGGATGGTGCGAAGCACCACCCTTGTGGTGTGGGTGCATGCACACTAGCTTTCACCTCACAATTCCATATTCAAAGGAATATTCCATGTAGCACTTTATTAAGTGTTCCATGTTTTCCTCTCTTTCCGATGTGGGACAAAGTCCTGAAGCTTATTTCAAGCTTTCCAAAGAAAAGCAAGGAAGGTTTTGAAAACAACCAAAAATTAAACTATAAATTTTGAAAATTTCCCAACATTCCCCCACCATTTTCAAAATACCATATGATGACTCTTGGTTTACTTGACAACCATATGCATAGGTGAAGATATCTTACAATTTGAATCATCCACTTAGCGAAGACACCTCAAAGTTAGTCAAGATGGCATAGTGGACTTGTCTTTAAACTAGCGATCTTATACGACTAACCGAACATGTCTCACGCACAGTACAAGTTACCTCAAGTATTCAAACAAACCGACACGTGGATTGGCCTTGTGTCTATATCCTGTTTCATGAGCGCTCTAGAGTCAAGCCCTTGGACTCACAAGAAGCGGCACCACCCCCTATACGCACATAGGTAAGCTTACTGAGAGTACCCCTGTAATTTACAGTACCCTAACAACCTAGTTGTAAGCTTATTAAGAGTTTGCTAACTCATCCTCTTCTTTTCACATTACAGGTACCAAACACTTCAACCTTGGGATAAAAATGAAATCAAACTAAGTGCTTGCAATCACGACATATGGTGTACTTGGGCTCATTGAACTCAAGACTTGATGTTTCTTCAAGCATTGAGTCAAGTTTCCACTGGGAGTGATTATGTTAAGTGGGCTTAAGACCTATTCCTTTTGATGTTTTCCACACCAAATCCCTTGCAAGTCCCTTTGTTAAGGGGTTAGCCAAGTTTTCACTTGACTTTACATAACTAATGACAATCACATCTTCTATGATTAATTGCCTAACATAGCTATGTCTAATCTTATATGCCTGAACTTTCCATTATAGACATGGCTATAGGCCCGTGATAGAGTTGTTTCACTATCACAATGTAAAGATATTGGTGGCATAGGTTTTGGCCATATCTTAATCTCTAACAAGAGATTCCTTGGCCACTCTACCTCTTTGCTACAAGAAGCCAATGCTACAAACTCAAATGCCATGGTTGAGTCTGTTATGCATGTTTGCTTCTTAGAACCCCAGGAGATAGCTCCTCCTCCAAGAGTAAATATCCAACTACTCGTGGATGAGTGATCTTCATGGTCAGTTATCCAACTAGCATCCGTGAATCCTTCCAGCACTGCTGGATAGCCATTATAGATTATTCCATAATCTATTGTTTTCCTCAAGTACCTAAGTACTCGGTTAACAACATGTCAATGCACACTATTGGGATTACTAGTGTATCTACTAAGTTTTCTCACTACAAATGCAATATCAGGTCTAGTGCAAGTCATGGCATACATCAGGCTACCTGTTACTCTTGAGTATTCTAGCTGATCAACAACTCTTCCAATGTTAGGATACAATTTCAAATTTGAATCAAATGGTGTAGACATGGGTGTACAATTATATTGATTAAATTTCTTAAGAATTTTCTCAATATAGTGTGACTAGGTAAGAATCAAATTATTGTCCTCTTGTTTGATCTTAATACCCAGAATTATATCAGCCAAGCCTATGTCTTTTATACTAAAGCTAGACGACAAGAAACTTTTAGTACTTTTAATGACATTATTGTCAGTACCAAAAATAAGCATGTCATCTACATAAAGGCATATGATTACACTTCTATTGCCAGTAAACTTACTATACACACACTTATCAAATTCATGTATCCTAAAACCATTTGACACTATTACTTTGTCAAATTTCTCATGCCACTGTTTTGGAGCTTGTTTCAGTCCATATAGTGACTTCACGAGTTTACACACTTTATGTTCTTAACCCTGTAAAACAAATCATTCCAGTTGTTGCATGTAAATTTTCTCATCTAACTCTCCATTTAGGAAAGTGATCTTGACATCCATTTGATGGATTTCAAGCTTGTAGATTGAGGCTAAGGCAATCAACACTCGAATGGTGGCGATTTAGGCCACCGGAGCATATGTATCAAAATAATCGATACCCTCCTTTTGAGTAAAACCCTTAGCAACTAATCTTGTTTTGAACTTGTTAATTATGCCATCAACTTTCATTTTCCTTTTGTAAATCCATTTACAACAAATTTTTTTGGATCCAGGTGGCAAATCAGCAAGTATCCAGGTATTGTTACCGATGATAAAATCCATCTCATCGTTTATTGCTTCTTTCTAGAAAGTAACATCATGAGACTTCATAGCCTCCTCAAAGGTTGATGGATCTGAATCCATATTCAATGAAATTATTGTTTGCTTACAATAAGCTTTCCAAGTTCCTTCTACAAGGTAAACAATGAAATCACGGCCAAATGGTTTCTCAGTCCTAGCCCTCTTACTCCTTCTTAACTCAATAGGCTCATTAGGTTCATTAGGCTCAATGTGTTCATGTCGTTCATTTTCCTCTGTAGAATCAAAGGAGTTGATTCATATCCTTGATTAGAATCCAATCTTGAAATGGTTATGAAACGATTCTCATAAAATACCGCATCACGTGATTCAATGATAGTATTTGTTTCCACTGAACCATTGGGCTCTACTACCAGAAACCTATATGCTTTGCTATGTATAGCATAGCTAAGGAATATGTATTCAATTCCTTTTTCACCTAATTTCTTCCTTTTAGGTGCAGGCAATCTGACTATTGCTCTACAGTCTTACGTTTTCAAGTAACCTAGATTAGGTTTCTTGTTTTTCCAAAGTTCATAAGTAGTAAAATTTCTTCATTTTAGAGGAATTCTATTGAGTATGTGACAGGCAATGAACAAGGTTTCACCCTAAAAACCTAAACTGGAGCAAGAAAGCATAGCATTAATCATTTATGTTAATGTCCTATTCTTTCTTTCAACTACTCCATTTTGTTGTAGTGTGTAGGGTGTAGACTTCTCATGAATAATACCAATATTTTCACAATATTCTAGAAAATGGTATTCACCTCCTCTATCAGACGCAAGTCTCTTTATTTTGACATTATACTGATTTTCTACTTCTGTCTTAAAAATATTGAATTTCTCAAACACCTCATCTTTTGAATGCAAAAAATAGATATGACAGTACTTAGAAAAATTATCTATGAATGTTACAAAATATTTCTTACCACCTCTAGTGGGGATACTATGCATGTCACATACATCATTATGCACAAGTTCAAACAAAGATGTGGTTTTATCTACTTTTGGAAATGAAATGCAAGTAATTTTAGATTGCACACAAATTTTGTATTTTTCAAACATATCTATATCATACTTAGGAATTAAATCTGAATTAACCATATCATGCATTTTCCTAGTATTAACATGACCTAAACGAGCATGCCATAAAGAGAGAGAATCAACAATATAAGCAAAGACAGATGTATTATTGAAAACGTTAAGTTTGAACATTCCTTGATACATGTAGCCCTTCCCAACAAAAATCCCACCCTTAGACAAGATAAATTTGTTCGACTCAAGTACAAACTTGAAACCTTGCTTATTACGCAGGCTTCCACATACAACGTTTTTCCTGACATTAGGTACATGATAAACATCATTAAGACTTAAGATTTTTCCAGATGTGAACCCTAAATCCAAAGTCCTTTTGCCTTTGATAGCAGCAGTTAAAGAGTTGCCCATGTAGAGAACTGTTCCATCACTCACTTGTTCATAAGTAGTGAAATGTCTCTTGTCGTTGCAGACGTGCCTTGTTACTCTTGAGTCAATCCACTAGTCACTAGCATATTCGAGCATGTTCACCTTGGATACAACAGCCACAAACTCGTTCGTGTATGACTGGCATTCATTTCTGAAGTGCCCTGGCTTGCCACAGTGCCAGCAAGTGCCTTTTGGCTTCTTGGTATCTTTCTTAGGTTACGGGTCGCACTTACACTTCTTTTTGTTGACCCTCTTGCCATCATCTACCATGTGAATCTTGGAAGTCTGAGCCAATTGGTTATCTTTACTTTCAAGAAGCCTTGACTCTTCCTCAACTCGGAGGTGTTGAGCCAATTCCTCTAAAGTAAGATCTTCCTTTTTGTGTTTCAGAGTTTTCTTAAAATCCTTCCAAAGATAGAGGAACTAGTTTTTCATCAATGGTTATCTTTTCATCAAGTTTTCTTAAAAGTCTGAGCTAATTGGTTATCTTTTCATCAATGTTCATATTCTTTTGTCGAAACTGACTCAGAATATGTTGGATCTCATGGAATTGTTCCATAATGGGCTTTGTATCAATCATAGTAAAATGCGTAAAATTACTAACAAGAAATTTCTTATTGGTGGCATCCTCGATGAGGTACTTTGACTATAATATGTCCCTGAGTTGCTTTGCCATTTCCAGATGTTGATACATATCGAACAGAGAGTCTGACAGTGCATTCAGAATGTGTCATCGGCAAATGTAGTTGTCATTCTCCCATTTGGTTCTGGTACGGGTTTGTTCCACAGTCTCGTCTTTTTACTCTGCCGGATAGGGGGTAGTCAGCACATAGACCACTGTTAGAGTGGTGAGCAAAAAGTGCACCTTCTTTTGCTAGCGTCGGGAATTTCCTCTATCAAATTGGTCAAGCTTCATGAAATCTTGAGTCATTTGCTGAATAGACATCGCCATATCCAAATATTGTCTTTAAATTGTTGGAACAATTCATCTTGAATTCTTTAGTTGGTGGTCTTCGGGTCTTCAAAACTTGGCGACGATCTTGTCTATGTAGAACAAAAATTTGGTGCTTCAAGTCTCGTTACTTAGTCGCTTTCCTAAAGACAATATTTGCACCCACCAAAAGGTGTGCAGGGGGTTACAACAAATTTGCCTCCAGGATACAATGAAGTATAATCTAAAGATTAAGTCTACCGGTGTCTGCACTGACGATATACTCTTGATATAATTAAGAAAACCAAAACACTAATAATCAAATCTGCAGAACTTGATTACCAATAAGAAAAACAGAAATGTGCTTAAAAAACTCTTTATCTAAAACTCTAAATCAAGAGAGAGAGAGAGAGAGAAAGAGAGAGAGAGAGAGAGAGAGAGAGAGAGAGAGAGAGAGAATTGTAGGAATGCTTTCTAAATTTTTTGATAAATTGAAATGGCTAAATTCACAACCTATTTATAGGCCTTGATGCATCTGATCGAATCGTCATGTCCCTTGATCGCATCCGATATGATCTGACCGTTGGATCGACAATCTATGGTGCAGATCATTCTCACACCGAATAGCTTCCTTGACTGATCACACTTGATCATGATCGGGTGCCATCTCATCCGTACAATCGCGCACGTCTCCAATCAACGAATATGATCAAACCACTCTAGATTGGGCACGTAACCGTTCGATCGGTTGGTTGAATCATCGCCAACACACGCCACATCACTGCCACGAGGAGTTGACTGTATTCCACGTCACCCATGCCACGTTGGATCCACGTCATTGTTCTAACCTGTTCGATGCAAATAGGAAAGTGCCCTCATTGCGCCTTGCAAAATGTGCCATCAAACTTCACACAACGCGCGCGTGGCGTGTACGGATGGTCCGAAACACCATCCTTGCGATGTGGGTGCATGCACACTAGCTTTCACCTCACAATTTCATATTCAAAGGAGTATTTCATGTAACACTTTATTAAGTACTTCATATTTTCCTCTCTTTCTAATGTGGGACAAAGTTCCCAAACTTATTTCAAGTTTTCCAAAGAAAAACAAGGAAGGTTTCGAAAACACCCAAAAATTAAACTATAAATGTTGAAAACCATTTTGAAAATTCTCCAACACTATTAGTCTAATTTGATCACATAATCTTTATAAATAATCAATTTTTATAAGATACATTAGATAGAGTACCCCGGGATATAATATGGTGGGTGTTAGAGAAGAAAGAGATGACAAAAGGTTACATTGATGTAATTAGGGTCACGTATGAAGGGGTGGTGACCACTATTAGATCGCTAGCTGAAGAGACAAATGAATTTCCTATCACTATAGGGTTACACCAAGGATCTACCTTAAGTCTTTATCTTTTGCTTTAGTTATGGATGAGTTGACAAGAAATATTCAAGATGACGTACCATGGTGTATGCTTTTTGCAGACAATATTTTGCTAGTGGATGAGACTAGAGAAAGAGTTAACACAAAGTTAGAAATTTGGAGAAAAGCTATTGAATCTAAAGGATTCTAGATAAGCAGAACTAAGACAGAGTACATGGAGTGTAAATTTAGTAATAGTAACAATGAAAACAGATGAGAAGTGAAGATTGAGAACCAAGAACTGCCTAAGAGTGAACATTTTCGTTATTTAGGGTCGATTAACACAATAGCAGGGGAGGTTGATGCAGATGTGGCCCATAAGATTAAGGCAAGATGGTGTAAGTGGAGAAGTGCATCTGGGGTATTGTGCGATAAACGAATATTCACTAGACTAAAAGATAAGTTCTATATAACGACTATTAGACCAGCAATGTTGGATGGGACGGAGTGTTGGGCAACCAAAAAATAACATGTAGATAAGATAAGTGTGGCTGAGATAAGAATGCTAAGGTGGATGTGTACTAAGACTAGACAAGACAAAATTAGGAATGAGTGTATTCGGGAATGGGTAGGAGTAGCGCCGATAGAAGATAAGTTGAGAGAGAATCGATTGAGATGGTTTGGTCATATTCAACGGAGACCAATAGAGACAGTAGTAAAGAGATGCAATGCTGTAACGATAGATGGAAGTGTTAGGGGACATGGTAGGCATAGATTAACGTTGGCTAGCATTGTAAATAGAGATATAAATCTACTTAATTTGACTAATGAAATGACTTTTGATAGGGCCGCGTGGAGAAGAATGATTCATGTAGCCAACCTCATTTGATGGGACTTAAGGCTTGGTTTGATTTGGTTTAGTTACATTAGATAGAAAAATTAATAATGTAACTTATTTTTGACACTAACTACGACAGATCAGTTGGCTATTTTATTTTATTTTGTTCATGTATATTTTCAATTGAGAAATGAGAGAGTCCATCTTTGTCATTTTTTTAATTGTTTATTTCTTATCCCGATGGCTCTTTTTTTCTTTTTTTTTTTATAGTGATTGCTAAGATGGGGGCTTGAGAATTGGTTAATTTCCTTAATATTTGTAAATATTTTTTTATCAATTGATAAAAAAAATAATAAAAGAAAATTTTATTAAAGTAATTTTAAATTTTGAGGAGAAGAAAATAATCCGACAGCCACCTCAACGAACCATACTTATTGACATTAGTGCCGGACCAAACAAAAGTGGAATTGTCAAAGAAAATACAAATAAGAAATTATTTGGAAGCTGAGGCTGACCGCAATTTATTCAATGAAATCATGTGTTCACGATTTATTATTATTTTTTATTTATAGTAAATGAGTTGAAGTCATATTTACCATTTTATAAAACAATGATTCAGAAGAATAGTTCAAAATTACTTAGTGTACGAGTATGAAATAATCTTCTTGTATAATTCTGTTGATCAAGTTTGCACTCCTCCAAACAATGTTGCTTTGTCACCTGAAAACACAAATGTGAGCTAACCGGTGGGTGTGTGCCGGAAATCCCTCCAATGCTTAAGTCAGCAACTAGACAATAAGTTCTGTGTATTCTAGAGTAAGAATTGGAATGCTTGAACAAGGTCTGGTCATGAACTTTTATAGACTTTGCTTGGCACAATTCCAGTAGGATTCCAACTCTCCCTATGAGAGTCCTCCTAGAAATCACACACCCTACTCACTACTAACCAAGTGAGATGGTTTTGCACAATCCTAGTAGGACTCTACTCTCCTTAGCAGAGTGCTCCTAGGGGTCACACTCCTACTCACTGCCAATCAAGTGTGATGGTTACCTCCTTTATATAAGCTGTTGCAACCACACCGAGCTAAGTTACCTCGGTCACACACTTAGGTAATGATGTAGATGGCGTCTGGCCGAGCTATACCAAGCTCGACATCCTTTCTCACCAATACCTCAGCTAACCACCAGGCTCACTTATTTTGGCTGACCCCTTTACCTCGGCTGACATCTTTACCTCGGCTGACACCTTTGCTTTGGCTAACATTGCGGTCAACCAAGTTACTTCGGCTCTGTGATACTTTAAGCACCACTGTCAGTCTTGATTTTGAGATGACGCCCTGCAGAGCTATCCTTTTGCTCGGTCCTCCTTCTATTGATACCTCGATCCAGGATAGCTAGGTCAGGCCATTGGTAGCCCATCTCTGACCGACACGATGTTTAGATGATCAAGGATCGTGCTACATAAATAATTACCTCGGCCCATAGTTCGACCCAAACTCAAAATATGAGATGTCTTCTTGGCCTAAGACCGAGCTACACCAGCCCTTATCTCGGCCCATTACGCGGTCCAACTCCCAAAGAAGACTCTTCCTAACTCAGCCCAATTTATTTATAAATTATCCTCTCACTTAAATATCAAAATGTAATAAAAAAAATAATGAAAGAAAATTTTATTAAAGTAATTTTAAATTTTGAGGAGAAGAAAATACTCCGACAATCACCTCAACGAGCCATACTTATTGACTTTAGTGCCGGACCAAACAAAAGGGGAATTCTCAAAGAAAATACAAATAAGAAATTATTTGGAAGCTAAGGCTGACCCCAATTTATTCAATGAAATCATGTTTCACGATTTTTTTTTTTGTTTATTTATTTATAGTAAATGAGTTGAAGTCGTATTTACCATTTTATAAAACAATTATTTAGAAAAATAGTTCAAAATTACTTAGATATCAAAATTGAGTTAATTAGGCCAAGATATCCTTAACTATTACTGAATATCGTCTTATCTCATCTTTTATTAATTTATAACTATAAAAATGTATCACTTTTATCTATACAGACCATCTTTAAAAAAGGGACATTTGTAGGATTTTTAAAATTTAAGGGTTGAAATGTACTTCGTCATAAATGTAAAAGCAAAGTTATTCTTAACAGTTGAAAGAGTTCTAGTGTAATTAACTGCGAAAATTATAAAATAAATAAATAAATAAATTTGTTTGGTTCACACAAATTTTTTTTTTAGAATTTTATAAAAAAAATTAAAAAATCATCATTTTCATTTTTTTTTGGTGGGAAAATATTTATTAAAAATTTTAAATATATTTTCAGTATTTTCAATGTTTGTAAAATTAATTTTTTTAAAAAATAATTCCAAAAACACAATTTTTAAATTTTGATTTTAAACATCCATTAAAAATAATAATAAATAATACGTCTAGAGTAATGCTATAGCACATATCCTCAAAATAGTGTATATCATGTACAAATTATGACATTTATAAATCTAATTATTATAAATATTATAATTCAATCTTATAAAGTTATAATTAAAAGTAAATAAATTATAACCAAACATTAATAAAAATTTCCCATACGTTCGAAACAAAGGAAGAAAATGACAAAGTTAACGTCGGCAATGTATGTGTAAGGCAAAGTCGCCGAGTCAAGATCCTCTCCTTACATTTCTTCTTTGTAGGGCTTTTAGGCCCATTTTTAGACTTAATTTTGATAATTCGAACCGTTTATATTTTAAGATTTATTCAGTATATCATACCTATAGAAAATCAAGTTGATAGGATATCAGAAAGCATGTGTTCGGAAAATTGTTTATTAAATTCTTTAAAAAAATAGTTTTTAGTTCAATTTTTCCGAACACATACATTCTGATATCCGATCAACTTGACTTTTTACAGGTATGATATAATGAATAAATTTTAAAATATGAACGGTTCGAATTATCAAAATTAGGTCTAAAAATGGGCTCGAAGGCCCGTCAAAGAGAGAGTACAGGGGGAGGATCCAATTCAAAGTCACCATGCCGATGATATAAATGACAATCTTCAGAGACGTCATCACTAATGACATTATAATTTGGACATTCACTACGTTGTGTAACTCCAAAAGTCAAGTTGTCTCACTATTACTGCAGTGCCACATTTGGGATAGGCTACTTCCATACTTCTTGTCATATTCCTTAATATTTTGGATAAATTACACCAACACCCTTTTAAGTGAAAATTATAGCTCCCTTACATTCTGAAAATTCCAACTGATGGGTTTTGTTAATGTTAACTGTTATTTTTGTAATTCTAATTTTACCGTTTCTTTATTTCCCTCCTTTGTGTAAATTTTTTTTTTTTTATACGAACAACAATCGATCATTATTCTCTTCTTGCTCCACATTACCACCATGCATTATCACATCACCACCTAACAAATCAAAGCAGGCTTTCATGCCGAGAGAAAATTACTTCTTTGAATCAATTAATCAAACATGTAATATGTTGTTTGCACCATAAATTGTTCGTGACCTATCGATTGTGGCCAAATTTAATTAATTGTGATCTATTGATCAGGGCCAAATCTAATATTATTGATTGTGACCTGTCAATTTTGATCTGTTGATTCATACCATAAATTATTTTTAATATAAATTATGGCCACAAACATTTGTATTATTAGTAGAGGGATTTGGTGATAGACCCCTCACTGTCTAATTTGTCTTTCAAAAAGATAAGAATTATATAGATACTTTCAAAACCCTCTAATATTTTAAAACTTGTTTCTTTTACTATATTACCCTTATATCTATCAGTTCTCCTATTAAGCCATCCTCACAGTGTATTTCAGAGTAAAATTTTACCCTAAATCAGAGTAAAGTTTACTATGATTCAAACTAAAATTTTATATCGTTAAGCAAATCAACATGTTTTTAACCAGAGTAAAATTTTACTTTGAATCATAGTAAACTCTGAAAGTACAATTTTACTCTGAATTAGAGTAAAGTTTATTATGATTCAAAGTAAAATTTTATATTACTAAGAAAATCATCATGTTTTTAACCACAGTAAAATTTTACTATTACAAAAAATAAAATACATACTAAGTAAATGAACCAAGGTCAAATTTTACTCTAAGATCTATTAACAAATATAAAAAAAAAATTTACTTGATTCTTTGTGAATCAGAGTAATTCAATCGTTATTGCGTCTTCTATCATTATTGTGTCTTCTCTCTCTCTCTCTCTCTCTCTCTCACACACACACACACACACACACACACACACACACACGTAACTCTCTCACAAATCTTCACCATATCCGCATATCATCTCTTATACCTCCACCATCTCCATCATCAATTGGTGTTGCTCATCGTCATAATCATCCGAAGAGAAAGTTACGAGTGATGATTTTTTCAGATCTTGAGACAGAGAGCTTATTCCTTAGATGCAAACAATGAAGCCATTGATTGAGGATGAACTTTTGCTATTTTGATCTTCTTATCATTTCTATGGAGGCATTTGCTACCAGATCTGGTCACTCCGACCAGATCTCCTTTGAAACCCTAGCCATGGCGTCATCGTCTATGTATAAGCAATAGTTGTATCAGACCAAACTTGAGAGATTGAGATGGTGATTAGGGAAGATTTAGTTGAGAGTATAATAGTCTGATAAAATATTTAAATAATAAATTTTGTCCTTTATACAAGACTTTATAATTATGAGGAGATTTTAAAAGTATAATTTTTTTCTTAGTCCTCTTAACAATAAAAAGAAGATAAGGGGGGTTTATCGTCAAATTTCCCTTATTAGTATTATTATTTGTTTTGTTATTGTTTACAAATGATGGAAATGGGCTTGGAAAATGGTGGCAAGTTGGCAACATGTGGCAGTTTTAACATTTTATAAGGGACATGAGTTGATTTTGTTTCATGAAGTGGCCAAACTGCTTCCAACAATTATACTTCGAATGGGAAACTGTCGATTGTTACTCTACAAATAGACAGAAGACAAATTGGAGAAGACATCAACAACAGCATAGCAACTTAGATTTTTAGACTCAGGAGTAGTTCAGATTGCAACTTAGGAGTAGTTTCTTCCACTGTAATTTGAACTTTGTAACCGGGTGAACTTTGGTGATTTTAAATTGAAATTACTTTTGTTTATCTTGTCTACTTTGTTACCATCAGTTGATCCAAAGAATCCTTATCCTTTTAAGACATTCGAACCAGTACCACAATTGCTTGATTGTTCTTGTTTAAATTGTTTAGTTTAATATTATTGTTTGGTTGCTGTCGATCTAGCCCCAACATAATTTTTATTAACAATTTTTGGTATGCCCAGTGGGACCTCTTCCTAATTTGGAATGATGACAAGAATTTGAAGGCAAGATGAAGTACAAGAAGATCTGAAATATGGTATGAAAACACAGTCGCATGATGTTCCAATAAGTGGGTTTCTATGGAATGACGTGTCGAGAAAAATAGATAAAGTGATTTGGTTTTGTGAAGATGAAATGTATTGGTGTGAGAATGAAATTTAATATTTACAAGAAAAAATTGATTATCTTGATTGGCAAAAATTCAAACAATAGCGCCATTATCATATTATTTGAGGTTCGAAACACGAAATCATTTTGATAGAGTGATTGGTCAACTTAATGATCAAATTGACCATTTTGAGATCGAAATTCATCAATGGAAGGAAACATTGAAAATTCTTGCAAAAACCAAAATTTGTGACTTTTCAATTATTCTTCCTATGCCTTCAAAGGTTGTGAATGAAGAAAAACTTAATTCATCAATTGTTACGAGTGACAAAACAAAAGGCCATGAGAATACAAATTCCATGGTAGGGGGGCAATTTCACAAGGAAGAAGTATTTTTTAGGTTGTCAAAAAATATTTCCAACCCATTAATATGAGAAAGGAAAAATCAGCCCTTTTTTGCAGATCTCAGTTCAAAGAGTAATGCAGACAATGTAGTTAAAAAGTTTGATTTCAAATCAACTATGGCTAAAAATGATGAACAATCACCACATGATGATTTTAATATTTTTGACATTGTTCGAAATGTTGAATTTTTCAGAAATTTTGAGCCATGCAAAACTATGGATTATGGCATTCAACACCTATTTTGGGTTTGTGGATCACACCAAGACTTAATTTGATGAATTGGCTAAAGATCCAACACTGTTTGAATAATACAAAACCAAAGAATATAGTTGATTTTGGTGATAAGTAGTTTACAAATGTTTCACAACATATATTTTATATATGTTTGTTTGGTGAAAAAGTCCAGGCCAAATAAATTTTATATACAACTCTTCAAGAACTTGAGATTTCTCATTCTTAAAGAGTTGGGGGAGCATTGTTTGCATCGTAGATTGTTTTCTGTCAATTGTGGCCCGCCAATCATGGCCAAATCTAATACTCCCTCCGTCCCAAAATATTAGTTCCTTATTCAAAAAAGTTGGATTCCCCAAAAGGGACCAATATTTTGGGACGGAGGGAGTATTATTGATTGTGACCGGTCGATTTTGGTCTGTCGATTTAGACTATAAATTATTTTTTTAATATAAATTATGGCCACAAACATTTGTATTATTAGTATTATTATTTGTTCTGTTATTGTTTACCGATGATGAAAATGGGCTTGGAAAATGGTGGCAAGTTGGCAATGTGTGACAGTTTTAGCATTTTATAAGGGACATGAGTTGATTTTGTTTCATGAAGTGGACAAACTGCCTCAAGCCGTTATACTTCAAATGGGAAACTGTCAATTGTTACTCTACAAATAGATAGAAGACAGATTGGATAAGACATCAACAACAGCGTAACGACTTAGCTTTTTAGACTTGGGAGTAATTCAGATTGTAACTTAAGAGTAGTTTTTTCCACTGTAATTTGAACTTTGTAACTGAGTGAACTTTGGTGTTTTCAAATTGAAATTACTATTGTTTATCTTGTCTACTTTGTTACCATCTGTTGATATAAAGCACTTTGTTTTATTTGTTTACTTTGTTACTAGCAATTTATCCAAAGAAGTCCTCATCCTTTTGAGTCATTAGAACTAGTACCACAATTTGATTGTTCTTGTTTAAATCATTTAGTTTAATATTATTGTTTGATTGCTGTCAATCTAGACCCAACATAATTTTTTCTAACAAATGCTTAAGATTTTTTGTTGCAAAACAACTACTGCAAAATCTCAAAAGCAAATGGTAAAATCAACACCTAGTCAACAAAATGTAGGCACCCACAAGTTATAACTAACAAAAGAGGACTGAAATTTCAACATGAATGAGATGCGTTATGAAGGGTAGTCTGAGAGAGAGATGACGAATGGAAGAGAGAGAGAGAGCAGTGAGAGTTCTATGGAAAGAAAAGTTTGTTTTAGGTGAGATAATTTGGTAATTTTCCTTTTAAGTGTGATGGTATTAAAGTAAATTTATGTTTTCTGTTAACCCAGTTAAATGCCATACACTAAGAGCATCTGTAAGGGGATAGTTAAATAAGGCTTGTTAGGTATTTTAGCCAATGTTAGTCTAATTTTGAGCTCCAATGGGCTAGCTATTGGGCTAGCTACTTTACCATCCTATTTTTTTGGTAGCTACAATTGAAGAGCCCTAGAGGCTCTCCAAACAATTATGTATGTATATATTTTAGATTTTTGTATATTTATGTATTGGATTTGGGATTTTATATTATATATATATGTGTGTGTGTGTGTGTGTATGTGTATGTGGCAATTTTATATGTTCTTTCAATTCTATTTGATGAATTACGGAATAACTTATTTTGTATTTTATATTTTTTTTCTCCTCATTCTATAGGCTTTGTATGTTTGTATGGGCAAATTTATTATTACTGCAAATTTATATTAGTAAAATATCAACAATTAGTATTTTTTTATTTTAAAAATTAATTAAGTTAGTTAAAATGATTAGCTAAATAAATAGCGTAGTTGGAGAACGCAATAGCTAAAGTAATTAGGTAAAATAAAGAGTGTATTTTTTTTGTACTTTAGCTAGTGAAAAGTGGAGAGTGTGGTTGGAGTTGCTCTAACAAGGGGTGCAATGTAATTTTTGAAATGTGGAAGAGGAATCTGTATCAAACTCAAACCTTAAGGGGGTATCAGTGTACTTTATCCTAATATTTTTCTCGTGAGTCTCAATTTGGATTCACACAGATGCTCCAAACAGTCTATCTCGTAAGTACCGCAATAAATGTCATTCATGCAAAAAATCAATTTTATCAGACAATTATAAACATAAGAATTAATCACATTTTGTTTTATAAAATAAATAGTTTAAGTTCATAATCATATTTGCTATTTATTTTATAAAACAAAATCACCTTGTTTGGTTTCAGAAAATTCAACTTACTTTTCAGAAAATTGATTTTTTTTTTTCATATTTTTTATTTTTTAGATGCACCTAACGTAGATACACTTAAAAAGTATAATATTTATGAAAAAAAAAACTTTAAAAACTCATTAAATACAAAACCATATAAAAAAATACAAAAATTCAGTATATTTTTGTATTCTTATGTATTTATTGATTTTTTAAAATATTTTTTTACAAGTATTTTACTTTTTAGCTGCATCTAAGTTATGTGCATCTAAAAAGTAAAAAAACATTACTTACAATATTAAAAAAATTCACTAAAAATAAAAAATACGAAAAATAAGAAATTTAATTTTCAGAAAATCAATCAAAACCAAACAAGGTGATTACGATTTGTTCATGTGTTTATAATTGTCCGATAGAGCTGAGTTTTTGTATGGATGATTTTTATTACAGTGCCAACAAGATAGACAGTTTGGATTATTGGTGCGGCTTCAAATTGGAGCCCACAAGAGGAATTTGGAGATGCATGAAGAGATGAAGGTATGGAGGAGAGTTAATCCCACCAAAAGTATAGAAGTTTGGAAAAATGGTATATCATATACATCTTATTATGTATTTTTGTGTTGTATGTTATGTATTGTTGTGAAAAATGTTACTTAATTTTTTTGATAAAATTATGATTATTTGTGATTCTAAAATGAAATTACATATTTTGTGATAATGTTGTGCATTTTTGTAGTGATGTTACACATTTTTTTATTCAAACATTTTCTAACAAAAAAATGTATAATATTACCACAAAATTATGTAACAATGCCATAAAATGCGTTACTTTCTTTTTTTAACTTCATTTCTTAACTACAATTTGTCGTAACTTTACCAAATAAAATATGTAACATATACTACAAAAATACGTATCATATACCATAAAAATGTGTAATATCGGTGCATATGGTATACATATTTTGAGGCATACCACAGCATTTGTTTACAAGAAGTGTTAGAGGCCCACAATTTTATATTTACAAATTTACTCACAATAATATGAAAAGGAAGTTGGACCCTATGCCCAAGCCCTAGCTTGCAATGCAAAGAAGATCACGTGGGAGAAGGAAGATCTATTAGAAATTCTATGTAAATCTTGGGCTTCTTGTCTTTAAGAAGATCGTCAACAAGAGACCTAATGTTGCTGGGGTCCTTTTTAGAAGTGGGAGCTTTGGCAGCAAGGAAATGAGGACTTCTGAAATTTTGAATGGAATGGAAAGAAGCTGTGGTAGAGAAAGGAAATAATAGAAATTGAAAGGAAGTTGCAAAGCGTTGGTGATATAGCTTTTTGTACCTTTTTGGCAGAATGCCATGTGGCAAGAAGGGTGACATGGCACGACTCCAGCAAGTCAAGTGTCGAGACAGGATTGGTCTAGAATCTAGGTGGCAGTAGTTGACTTGGTTTTTATTTTTTATTAAATAAATAATATGTATGAATAAAGAAAGACCTCGACATTTGTTACGAAGTAGGAAGTGGTTGAGACCCACCTCGTAGGAAGAAGGAAGTTGTTGAAGTCATTCCCTATTAAAGTGTGGATGGTTAAAGCCATGTTTGGGAGAAATAGCGCATATGTTGGAAATCAAAACGACCAAGTGGGCCATGAAAGCTATAAAGTGGATAGACTCAACCGTTGGTCAAAGTGGTTGCTAGATTTGGGCTCAAGCCAGAGGTCATGGGGACAGCTGGCAAAAACTAGTGTTACCACGTACTTGTAGTTAGAGCAAAAATGAGAGACCAATTAGCACTATAAAAGGACTCCAAGTACACCATTTGCAAGGGTCGAGCACCAAAAACTCAATCAAGAGCTTATTTACACATCTTTTTTGGCAATTGTCTTTTACTTAAACAACTCAATTCCTGCAGTTAGTTGTTCACTTAGGTTAGCCTTAGTTTGCTTAGTCAAATTGTACTTCATTCCAGTTAATGAAAGGTCAATACCATTTTCTTTGCACCTGGTAAATTTGTTATAAGTCCTCTTTATTGGGGTAAGATTCGAATTAGTATCTATTCCTCTTAACCACACACAGTCAAGTCTTGTGGAAGTTAGAAATTCCAAATCACAATTCCAACAAGTTCATCAGTCCTGGCATGCTCGCATTTAAAACACATTAACCTACATGTTTGCCCTTAATTTCAGAGACGCAAATACATCCTTATAATTTCTTTTAAACTTTATTTTGATTCCTCTAATTTTACATGTGGTATTTTTCCATTTAAAATGTTAACGACACATAATGAAAAAATCACATTACAACAAAATTGAAAGTGCAAGAATCAGATTATTCAAATTAAAACTATAGAAACTAAATTGATATTTACTTAATCTACAGAAACTTATGACATAATTTACTTGTTAGTTAAAATAATGCCTATTAGTTAAAAGAGAAATTAGTCAAAACCCTTCCATTGGACCCTTATTTGGTAAAAAAGACAGTCCAATTTATTTTGTTTCATAAACTCACTAAGAAGAAAACACATAATTGAGTAAGGACAAAGTAAAATATCTTCTTTTTTTTTATTTTCTTGGACAATATTGTTATAGTAACATGTTACTGTAAAATAGAATAACTTGTTCCTATTTATGTTAATTTACACGAATATATATATATATATATATATATATATTTTTTAAATTTCATATTCAACATGAATCCTATTTAATAGATTTGATAGTGTTACCTAAAAGACAACTTAAGAGGGAGGTGAATTAGGATTTTACAATTAAAAATTAATAATACCCTAATAATAATTATGACTAGCACAATAGATAAATATAGTTAATGAAATAAAAATAATTAAAACAAGTGTTCTAACAACTATGTCAGTTAATGATTTTAGTACAGTGAAAATATGAAATATAGCTACAGCAATTTAAATAAAATAAAGAGATAAGGGAGAGAGAGACAAATAAATTTATAGTGGTTCGGTTTCAACTCGGCCTATGTCCACTCCTCAAGCTTCACTTGAGATTTTTCACTATGCTCTAGCTTCACGGGAGTGCTAGCAACCTCTTTACAAATGGAGCAATCCTCCACGAATTTTACATAGACTTCACAAGTCCAAACCCTTGCAAAGCTTAGGTGATTCACAATCACTCTCAATATTTCAAGAACACAGTGTTTGCAACACTTTTACAAGATGAAATTGTATTTTTGCTTTCAAAGAAAGCTTACAATAAATATCTCTCAAAGATAGATATATAAAATGAACCTTTGGTTTTTCTGTAAACCTCACACAGGAAAGATGGACTTAAAGCTATAAGGCTCAATGTATAATTTCTGAGTATAGATGTGAGTAATTATAGATCAAAGAATATTTTCAGGTTTTTGTAACTTGCTTATATTAGAAGCTTTGATATATATAATGAAAATTATAACCGTTTATAGCCGTTGTATTCATTTGAATTTATAGCCGTTTATAGCCATTGTAGTCATTTGAATTTATAGCCGTTTATAACCGTTGTACTTCCATCATTACCAATTTGAATATCTTCTACTTGAATCTTTCGAACCTTTTGGCCTTTTGAACCTTTATAGCCGTTTATAGCCGTTATACTTCCATCATTACTAATTTGAATATCTTCCATTTGAACCTTTTGAACATTTGTTTTGGGCTGTTTAAACTCTTGATTTAATCAAATATTAAATACATTCTAACAATATTTAAGATAAAGGTTTATGTGAGAAATAATGGGACAAAATAAAATTTGATTTTATTAAAACATAAAATATCAAAATAAATGTTGATTTTACTTTTCTCTTTCAAATAAATCATCAAAATAAATTTTGATTCTATTTTTCTCTTCCAAATAAATTTAAACATAATTAAATAAATCATCAAAATAAATAAGTCTAACAATCTCTCCCTTTTTAATGATAGCACACAATGACGTTTGATTTGATTTAGGAATAAGAAAAGCTCCCCCTCAAGTCATGCTTCCTGAATTCATCATGCTCTTTGAATTCATTTCTAAATGCATAGGTTAGCACATGTGTAATAAATAAGTTTTAATTAAAGATATGATATGAGACTAAGATATCAAACTATAAATACATAATCATCATATTCAAATAATACCATAATATATAACATCATATAGACTAAGTTATCAAATTATAACTACATAATCATCAGATTAGTTTTCAAATAATACCATAATACATAACATCATATAATTCTCTCCCTGTGATATTATCAAAAGAAAAGCATGGGTTAGAATCTGGAGGAGGAGGGGGAAGAAAATGATAGGGATAAATGGCATCTATACAATTCAAAACATATATATACATATATGCTGACACAGACAACTCTCTTGTGCCTCTCTTTTTCCTTCGATAAACGCGTTTGACACACGGCCTCACTTTTGTGTCATTGGCCGACAAAAGTAGGCCTCGATTTGTACGTGCCTCGGCTCCCTCTCCCTCATTGTCTTCTTCTCTTTTTCCTTTTTCTTAATCACACATTCTTCCATTTGCTTTTTCACAATTCTCTTCTGTTTCTTCTTCACCATTCTCTTCTGTCTCTACAACTCATTTCTTTGACACCTCTCACCTATAATCCATGGCTTCCTCATCCCATCCCCTCATTCTGTTTCCGGACCTGAACGATCCCATAAGCTCTGCGAGATCGAGTGCCCCTACTCCTACTCTTCCTGTCATTCATCTTCCTAACCTTCCTTTGATGTCGATTGAGCAAATCACGGCAGCTCAATTTGACATATAAGCCAATCATTTCACACTGACGTCCTGTATGGAGACGGTGACGGTAGTCACAAAATTGGCTCACCGGTTGCAGAACAGGACGAGTGAGCTTCATTAGGTCAACGCCCAACTCTCTCTGCTATAGTGCATGTACAAGGATGCGCGAGCAGAAATAGGCACACCGAAGGCTGAAAATAAAGAACTTAAACAGAAGACGACCTCCATGGCCCGATTTGGAGCAACATCGTTCTTAGCCTTTGATAGTCAGCGGAGAGTCGTCGCTCTCGACGAAAGCACGGGGGCAGGGGCGTCAAGGGTCGCCCAAGGTGATAGAAAGAAGAAGAAAATGATGGAAGATGCGAGTAAGTAAGATCGGCGTATGGCTGGAAAAAAATGAAGGGTTTTTTTTTTAATGTTTATTTTGATCGGCGTGTGGCCATAAAAAAATGAAGGGTTTTTTTTTATTTTTTTTTATTTTTGTATGCAAATATTTGTATTTTGATTTGTTGTTGTGTTTATGTTTAAGTACTGAAAAATGAAATTAAAAAGTAGAGAAAAAAATAAGAAAATTAAGCCCAAACAAAAAATAATAATGAGAGAACAAATTGTTAATGAGTATATGAGAAGCATTTGAGCATGATCTAATTCTCAATTTCTTAGCAAGAGCATACCAATCTCAAGACTAAAATAGACATAACAGTGCATAGATCAAACAAAGTTGCCAAGCAAGAGCATAAATATGGAGTTAAAGTTCAAGTCACTCTTCCTTGAGGAAAACGATCTTCCTCTTACATTATCAACAACTAATCAACTCAAAGGTCATGTTGTAAGAATTAAGATACCAAAAGCATAGAGATACCAAAATAATCGGAGATACTAAAACAATTAAGTCTCTTTTTCTCCCCCGATGACATTTTCAACAAAATCAAGTACAAGGAGGGAGTATGGTACAACATATAGGATGAAATAATGTAAGTCTCATTATAGCACAAATAATCATCCATATCAAGGTAGCTCTATGATACCAAAAAAATGATAGCACATAATGATCATACAATTGAAACTCATACCATTTGACAATAATGGGCAAAAAAAAAATAGTAACATGTGAAGGTTCAAGCCTATAAGTTTGATATCAAAAACAGAATAGAAACTGAGGAGATTTTAAAAAATAATCAAGTTTAAATTAATAATCAAAAATTTTATAAATATAAAAGCTAATATATATATATATATATATGATATCAAATGGGCCAAAAGGTTACAGAGTATACTTAAATAAATAAATAAAAATTTGTATATCAAATGGGGCCAAAATAGGTTGCATTACAGTTTAAGTCTGCAATCTACAAAGGTCGAAAGGGAGAGCAAGAGATAAAGGGAGAGTGAGAGATCGACCGAGAGAGGGAGAGAGAGAGAGGGAGTCAAATCGATCGAGATCTGTCCATCCAGACCAGAGAGATCAAGCGAGAGAGAGAGAGCGAGATCGAGCGAGAGGAAGAGAGAGAGGAAGCGAGAGGGAGAGTGTAGACATCCCATTTTTGACCGACCTTAAGACTCAGACGTCACCAATTGAGCGCTCGGTGATGTTACATATTGTGCTCGTTCTGAGGTTGCGGAATCTCGACTGCGAGCCTTGCCTCCGGACTTCGGGGCTCTTTTGTGCTTTGCCTCGGTTTACGAATCGGGTCCTGTTTTCTCTGTTTTCTCTTCCTGAAGGGAGGTAGAGGTCTCGTAGACCATCTCTCAGTGGCCGTAGGCTACGTTTCGTGGTCGTAGGCCATTTTTTCCATTTGGAGCCCAGTTTCCAGTTTTTAGAGCCGTTGGCCGTGTGCCTCGGTTCGGGACCGCTTAACTACCTCCGTTTGCTCCAGTTTTTGGCACACACCTTATTTCCTCCCTTTAGAGGGACACTGTGGCCCAGGAGACCACCTTCGTGGTCATATGCCACTTTCGGTGCCTAACAGCCTGTTTTCGGGGCCTCGGACTGCGCGTTTTGGCCCCCGAACCTTCGTTTTGCATCCGTTTTGGTCCATTTTTGGTAGGGAATCTATTTTCATTGCTAGGGAGGTGGTAGGATGGTGGGAGGCCACCTTTTCCCCTGAAAAACCAGTTTTCTCTTTTTCTCTCTCCTAAAGTCGATTTTTCTGACAGAAAGTTGGTTTTTCTCACTTTTGAGCCTCAATTTCTGGCTTTTCATACCACCATTGTGTTGTACTCATCTGGGAGGCCACCAATATGGGTAGGCCGACCAGTAATTCTTCTTGACCCTTTTAAACCTTGCTAAAAAGCTGATTTTTCTCTCTCTTGGGTCACATTTTCTGATTTTCCACCATACAGCTGTGTTACACTCACCTGGGAGGCCACCTTTATGGGGTGGCCGGCCAGCATTTCTCATTGACCCTTTTGACCCCTGGTCGGCTGACCGGGGGGAGTGGCTGGCCAGCCACCTTAGCTGGCCGGCTAGCTTTCTGCTTTTTGCTCTCTTTGAATGCATCACAACTGTGCTAGCTGGGAGGCATTTGGACAATCCTCCATACACGTATATGGAGGATATTTGAAGCTTCCAAGAGAAGCTTTGGCCTCTCTTCTCTATAAGAGAGGCCCTCCTCTTCCTTTTGAAGGGTTGAACAACTTTGAGTGCTTACAACTCTCTCTCTCTCTCTATATCTCTGTACTTGAGCCTCCAAACCCTAGTTTTCTTGGACCATTTGCACTACAACCCTTAGCACCACACCTCCTCCATCCATTCCAGCACTTTGGGAGTGATTTTCAAGGGTTGAAGGTTCACCAACTTGGTCCAAAAGCTCCAGCTTTACTGTTCTTCAAGGGTAAGCACCTATTTCCCTTAAATTTGTATTTTTTTGCTCCATTTATTATCCTTACTTGCAAGTATTTTTGGACTTTGTCATAAACTAAAAACTGTCATATTTTGATCTCATCTTGAATATTGATTAAGGACACTTTTATTTTTGAGGTCTCCTCCATCCTTGTATGCTTTATCCCTCTTTGTAGGCCTATTTTGCATCATATCTTAGTCCTATTTGTGAGCATTTTTGTGATTTGTCATAAACTATAAAAAGTTTCCTTTTGAGCTTATAAACATGTTTGCTTAAGGTCACTTCTCTGTTTGGGGTCATCTACCCCCCTTTCATGCTTTATTTCTTCATGTTTTGAGCTATGCATGTGAGTATTTGCATTGGCCTTGGTTTGGACTCTTAGCCATTGAAATCCAATGGATTTTTAGTGGCTTGGATGTGTTTTTGAGAGCTAAAATCAGAGGGGGGCGACCCCCTCTCTCCTTGTTTTGTTTGTTGGCCCTTTTGGCCTTCCAAAGGGCCCCTCACTTGCATGTTGTGAAGTCACTTTTTGTGCCCAATTTGGTGAGTTTCAAGGTCTACCCTAGCTCTTTCCAGGGTCTCTTTGACCATATTTTGTGTCCATAATGCATGTGTAGAACAATTCCATTCAAGGCCTTTTGAAGGGGCCTTTCATTGTATGCTTCATTGACCCATTTCAGGGCTAATTTGGTGAGTTTTAGGCTTGTCATAACTGATTTCCAGAGTTGATTTTTCCATGTTAAGTGTCCTTGTTGTATGTGTTGAGTAATCCCTTGCATGGCCCTTCAAAGGAGCTCATCATTTTTGCATGCGTTGGATGCATTTCAGTGGTTATTTGGGGCTTATTTGACATATCATGTTCCTATTTTTGGTTGGTTTGAGGACCTCTCTTATGCTTCATGTACATGCCATGTAAACCATGCTTACTAGCCTAGGTTGCGTGTTGTTTTGGCCCTTCATGTTGGCACATTTTGGGCATGCCTTAAACTGATAATGTGCTTATTTTGGACCGCCCTAGCTCTGTTTTTGGGTCTCATGATTGAATGATGTTAGTTTTGCATGCTTGTAGTTCAATACCCCTGCTTAACTTTGAGATTTGAGGTCCATTGCATGCATGTGCTGAGGTGTGTTCATGTTTTGAGGCCATTTTAGATCACATTTCAGAGCCTATATGAATGCCATATTGCCATGTTTTCATCTCTTTAAGTGTACTTGAGAGTCGGGCTTGAATGCCTTGTTTTTGGACCATTGAATGAGCTCCGTTTTCTTGCATGTTGAGCCACCATTTTAGGCCATTTCCCCACTGTTTCAGACCTGCCTAGGGTCTGTTTGGGGTTGGTTTTGCCTTTGGTGCATTGCTTTGGGTACCTCTAGTGTAACGCACTTCACTAGTTTCGGTACTCGAGCCCCCTAGCTTGCATTGTGTGACATATTTGCATGTTTCGGGACCATATTGCATGCTGTTTCAGAGCTGTAATTTATGCTATTCTATGCCATATTGCATCCCTTGCCATGCTTTGGTAGAGTGGCATTCCATGCCTCAGGTTCGGTCCTTGGTATTTGTGCATGTGTGCACCCATTTCGATTGTCTCATCTTCATCTAATGGCCACTGATGTGAGCGTGGCTGAGGTCCACTCATGTTGGTGTAAGTCCATCATGCATTGTGTATGCCATTTCATAGCATTGCGTATGCTAGGTTGCATGTTAGAGCATTGTGTATGCCATGTTACATCGACCATTGTGTATGCCATTTCATAGCATTGCGTATGCTAGGTTGTATGTTAGTCGGATTGTGTATGCCATCTCATTTGCATTGTGTTTGGAATAGGAGTTAGCTCGAGCATGGGAAACGAGGGACGTTTCGTACTCCGAGTGACGGAACGTGTCTCAATTCCCAATCGCCGACACTCTGGATTACCCATGATGGAGTTTAGGCCTTGTTGTGTTTCCATGTGCATTCATTT
This sequence comes from Camellia sinensis, assembly GCF_055761805.1. Taxonomy (NCBI): domain Eukaryota; kingdom Viridiplantae; phylum Streptophyta; class Magnoliopsida; order Ericales; family Theaceae; genus Camellia; species Camellia sinensis. The sequence continues at coordinate 110,327,096 of NC_138962.1, forward strand.
TACATTGAGTCGTGCAATTCGACTCCTCGGCCATCATGCATCGAGATGCATGATTGGTGGTACGAGGATTGAGGTGTACATACATATGTGAAAATACTTTGCCATGCCCCTTTCTTGCTCTTTGTTACAGCAAATCAGAAATCAGCAGCCTTCTAGAGCTTCGCACAGCATTCTGAGATTAGTTGCAAACAGAGGCGAATCGGGGCATCGCAATGGATTTCCGCGCTTGGCAACTCGAGCATGCATCTTTCATCATTCGGAACAGAGCTGAGGCGGTCCATGAATTTGCATACTAATTTATTTGCTTTCCTAGTTAATTTGTTAATTAATTAGGGTTTTGTAATATTTAATTATTCATTCGGACTGTAATTATTTATTCAGACTGTATTATTTATTCGGACCCTCCGAGCGAGGGCACAATTGTAATAAGTGTGCGTGCGTGTGATGTATGTCTTCCAACCCCACGTCTTTCTCCCTTTTATTTACCAGCTTATGATGGTTAGATTAGGGCATGTTTCAATTAGCATACAGTATGATAGCATGTTTGCATTCATTCATCTGTCTTGCATGCACCGGGCTCGGCGCATCATACTAACTGCATTTGTATTTCAATTCCAAATTGAATACGTGTTAATTGTAGCATCATCACATGCCATCTTTAGAATAGCCGAGCCTATTGTAATTGCATTCCTGCATGTGTTGCATTAAGCATTTCTGTATATTTAGGATCATGCATGATTTCTAATCAGCTTCTGTTTTGGCTTGGAATACTCGGTAAGTTTTATGCTTTAGCATCCTTGCATGCGTGTGAATGACTGCCATGATAGCATGCTTACCACGAGGCTATTTGCTTATGTGATATACCTGCCTGAATGCCTGTGGATGAAGGTTGGGTTATTTGGATTGGAATAATTCATTGACTGTGAGTTTTAAGCCCACTAGATAGTGGCAAAACCATGTTTTCTAAGCCCACCTGAGGGTGGCAAATCCACATTTTAGCCTACTTGCGAGTAGCAAACCGTTTTTCGAAACAAACATGAAATGTTTTGCTCCAATTCAGGCGATCCAGTCTATACTTGTATGCTGTGCGCGCCACATAGTAAATCTAGGCTAATAACCGGAATAAGAGCACATAACGTTTTCAAAACTAGATATCATGGTTAGTAGAGGCCGATCTTTGATCGGGCAAGCAGGGGTGCTCACGAAGTGACCTTCCCCAATCGTACCCAAGTTCCCGAGCCAAGGCAACTTTGGTGATGACAGATACGTGGCCTTAGGCAACCGAGTCAGGGTTTCCTAAATTTTCCAAAACAAAACATTTAGGTGGCGACTCTGTATCTGGCAAAGCAGTCCATGTTTGGCACTTCTTTCAAAAAAATCTATTTTCAAAAACAATTTGTCAGATTTGGACTCTTTGATGATTCATCGGTCTTGCATTGCACTCTGCGAGATTAGATACAGGACCGTGACATTGAGTCCTGAACTGTAGTGAGCCCAATGAACAAAACGGGGGGGATTTCCCTCCCAGGGCGTTCGGGGACGTCTACAGTTTCTGGCGACTCTGCTGGGGAATTAGAGAACTTGACTCGAACTTATGATATCGTGTTTTGACTACACTTATGTGTTTCTTTGCATTGCATGTGCATTGGTGCGCCTAGGACACCGTGTTTGCCGTATGCTATTCCTGAACGGTTTGCCGGAGGCTCGCTTCGAGAAGCGTGCCATAAGGCTGACTGGTTGCGGGCTCTGCCACGACGGGAACACAAACCCCAGTTTTACCGAGGCACCCTTTTTGACCATTCGACCTATTGCATATTCGGAACCCATAGTGACCATTCCAAACTAGGACAGGTTGCTTACCCGTTTATAGGTTGTTTGAAACCGCTGCGTGCGTAATGAAACCTTAGCTCCTGACAAAATAGGACAGGGAAAACCTACCCCAACATAGGGGTGTTTTGGCTCTCACTTGTTTGTTATGTGCTTTTAGAGTGCGTCTCTATACGAATGCATGCATCAGTTTACAAGTTTGGGCATCAGGCCTGCGGGCGCCAGTTCAGTATTTTGGGTATCAGGCCTGCGGGCACCAGTTCAGTATTTTCGGAATCAGTTATCTGCAGGTATCAGATTCAGCTTCGGGGACAGTGATTTAGGAATAATGATCAGTCTTTGAGAACAGTGTATCACACTACAACAAGTTGGGTCTTGAATGACGAAATTTTTTTGTCTTCAAAGAGCTAATTTCGTCACTATAGATATTTGTGAGGAAATATTTTCGTCACCGGTTTCGTCATTGAATGTTTGTCACTAAAAACCAACGTGACGAAAAATAATTTCGTCACCAATGAAATTACTTCAGCGACGAAATTTTTTATCACCAATAAAACAACATTTTGTCGCCAAAAATTCTCATTTTCGTCACCAAATAGTTATTCAATACCATATTTATAACTTTAGTTGACGAATAAATTTGTCACGCATATTGATTATTGATGAGGAAATAATTTCGTCACAATAAGATGTAAAGATGACGAAATTTTTCGTCTTCAAAAGTCATAATTTTTTGTCACCAATGAAACAACATTTTGTCGCCAAAAATTCTTATTTTCGTCACCAAATAGTTATTCAGTACCATGTTTATAACTTTAGTTGACGAATAAATTTGTCACGCATATTGATCATTGATGAGGAAATAATTTCGTCACAATAAGATGTAAAGGTGACGAAATTTTTCGTCTTCAAAAGTCATACATGGATGACGAAATATAGTTCGTCACAAATATATTTATATGTGACGAAATTTTTAGTCACCAAACAACAAAATAAATAAAAACTTTTATATATAAACTGCAGTAAATTTTGTCACAAAAAAAGTTTATTAGTGACGAATAATCACTTTGTCATAATAACAAGTATAAATGACAAAACAAATTCGTCACTAAACTTGTTCATATTTTATATTCAATTTAAATTATTATTCCACAAATATCCCTGCTCATATCCCAATAGCCTTTTAATTGTACTAAGAAATCCACTAGCTATTATACATCACTCTACAAAAAAATTCACTAAACAATTTATATTATAAACCAAAATGTATCCATCAAACAACTTTAATAATAATCCATTAAGTATCACAAAAAAACCATCAAAGCAAATCTCAAAATCAACTACGTGGAGTCCACAAAAAAAAAAAAAAATCAACACTCAATCTTATTTTGCAACTACAACTAAGCATCAGTTTAGGAAAAAAAATTCAACAGTTGATCTTCATTTGCAAGTATGCTCCCGAACGTCATCAAAACCAATCTGCAAAGAAAATAAACAAGGCAAACATTAATATATTATCAATTACATCTAAACTCATATATAAATAATTTTATTTTATAAACCAATTTAGTAGAAATGCATATAACAATTCAAAACTTCAAAGAGTTGAGGTGATCCTTGATGATAAAGCAACACGGAAATAGAGACTTAGTTGATGAGACGTATTACAAGCAGCTGGTGGGTAGTTTAATGTATCTCACTGCCACGAGACCGGACATGATGTTTGTAATAGAGAACAAATAAAAAAGAAAAACATGGTAGTATTTTGCACATATACAAATATACAAGTGTCCTTTATGTTTCACAAAGTGATTTTGAACCCCAATGTAATTTAGCATAGTTGCCTCAGATCCTATAAAATCACTGCAATGCCCAATGACTCAACAAATATGCACTTGAATACCACTCCTATAAATGATAGAAAACTGCAAGCTAATTGAATTTGTACTCCTAGACCTTGAAATTGCTCCAATACTGCCTATAATTTGACAAAGTACATTAAGCACTATAGCCACAACTGATTCAAAATGTGCTACAGACTCCGTCTGTTTTTCAAGTCACAATTGAAAGCATTGTGCGTGAGGGGATGTATTAGAAGCAAACATGCCATAATATGTCCGTAGGTGCAGCATCTTGTCAACAATACGTGTATATTAAAGTTCTTACAAAAAATACATCAAGCACCAACCACAGTTCATCAAACTAGTTAAACCAGCCAAATCTCACCATAATTACAAAAAACATCCAGGGACTTTCAACTTCTTCGAAGCTTGTAAGATAAATCCTTTTGAATTGATTTACAAATTTTTCTGAAAATAACTAATGATCTGAAAACTTTAGATTACTTCCGTAATGATAATATAAGCTATGTTTTTGTCAAAATAAAATACTTTTTCCATTATAATCTATTCTCACACTTCCTCGAATCACAAAATTCTTAAAAATATCTTTCAGTATACAAAGGTAAGTTAATAAATCTAAAGCCTGCCACAATGCAAAGAAAAGGGCTAATCCAATCCCCACACAAAATGAATCACAAGGGGTCATAGATGAATTCTCTAAGATATCTAGTTGCTAATAATATCTGAGTATTCATCTGAGAAAAGTAAACAAACAATAAAATTTGTAAATGTAACAGTATTCTCTTTGCTTTACTTTTTCCAGGTCAAAAATTTTCAGTTGAAGCAAATGGTGTAGTTAAGAATGCCTCAGCAAAGGCCAGCAAACATAAATCTAGGAATTAAGACTTTTGGGTTGTACCATTAAAGCCCCTAAATGCCTTCTTATTTATGCCAATTTGCATCCATGTATAAAGTAAAACAAACCCCTCAGTCCTAGTCATTACAACAAAGTTGACAATGATGGATGCATTTCAACTAAAACTTATATGAAATTTGAAAAACAAACCTCATGTTTACAATGTATGCATTTTCAACAAAAAGTTGGGATTAGAGAACCCCAAAGAAAGGATTACTTTTCTTAACATCAACAAAGAGGGAAGAGCAAAGAGCATCAAGTGAGAAACCAATCCTACAAGAGGAACCAAAAAAGACAGGAAAAGAAAAATAAAACAGAACAACAAACAAACAGAGCATACACCACCAGCAGCATGCACAGGCCCTCCACTCATCAGGTTTAACAACATACACTAAATAAGCCAGTAGCTGCACAAGAAGCAGCTGCACCAGCAGACTCCAGCAGGTTTAACATACAGCAGTAACTGCACAAAACCAGTAGCAACACTAGCAGCGCAAAAACCAGTAGCAACACACACCAGCAGACTCCAGCAGCACCAAAGAAAGGATTACTTATCGCATTATTCAACTCGGTCCCAGCTGAGTTCAATTTCTGTTTTACTTCTCAATCTTAATTTATGAGCCGGAAATCTTTACTAACCCAATCTAGTGTAAAATACAAACAAATTGACAAGTTTAATTCCTAGATTTATGTTTGCTGAGCCGTTGCTGAGGCATTCTTAACTACACCATTTGCTTCAACTGAAATTTTTTGACCCGAAAAAAGTAAAGCAAAGAACTTAGTCAAGTAGAGCTGGGTTGATTGGGATTGACAGCAAACACTAGTCTACGTGTTTACAAGCTTAATCCTGTTCCAGTCCCCACTCATTACCATCTCATTTACCTAAAAAACTAGCACTAGAAGATGGTTTTTTTGTAATGTAAACTTTCTGGTCACCAAGATGGAAGCAATAGGAAGCAACACCAAAACTTTCTATTCCAGGTTTCAAAATAAGCAGACGGAAATGGAGACTTAGTTGATGAGACGTATTACAAGCAGCTAGTGGGTAGTTTAATGTATCTCACTGCCACGAGACCGAACATGATGTTTGTTACTTGTCTCATAAGTAGATATATGGCAAAACCAAGGGAAATTCATCTACAGGCAGCTAAGAGAGCAGTTTGATACTTAAAAGGGACTGTGAACTATGGAATTCATTATAAGAAAGCAGGAGATGCTGAGTTGTTGGTGTTTACGGATAACGACTATGTCGGAGATATTGAAGACAGAAAGAGTACATCTGGTTACGTGTTTTTAATGAGTTCAAGTGCTGTTTCATGGTGTTCAAAAAAGTAATACAATCCAAAAGAATAATTAAAGCAAATAAAAAATAGCAGCAATCATAAAGTGATATACAAACCTGACCAACCTACTGCCTGAGATTCAATAAATGTTCATTCACTTCTACTATTGTGAAAAACTCAATCAGAGAGACACCCATTATTAATCACATCACTAACTTAGAGCAACTCCCAACACTGCCTAGCAAAAATACACAAAAATGTAAACACATAGTTTTGTCTCTACTTTGGTTAGTGTGTATTTTAACTAGGGTCATGCTAAGTAAGAATTTTGATAATGAATCTATTTTCATTAAATACATATTCAAACTTGTTAAATCTTAGTTAATAAGTAGTCAAACTGCTGTAATTTAACTAGTATATACTAACCAACATGATGAAAGCTGAAATGATAAAATGGGCGAGACTTACCAAAAAGGCGATGTAGGAGTTCATGGGATACCTCATCCTCTAAATTGTCCTTTGAAACCTTGCTTCTTAAGAAACTCCATGATGCTTGATGTGATTTCAAAATGCTCGCCAATTGACCCATTTATCTTCCCTATCTCTTTATTTTGTGCTTGAATTTCCTCTTTTTGTACTTGAATTTCATGTTTTTGTGCTGTAATTTCCTCTTTATGTGACTGAATTTCCTCTTTTTGTGACTGAATTTCCTCCTTTTGCTCTTGTATTTCCATCTCTAGACGCCTCACATAGTCACTGTCAGTCGAAGCACTGGTAGTCCTGACAGAGAAGGAACGCCTCAACCCGAGTCCTTTAACATATCCCAACCTTGGCTTCAGCACCTTCACAGATAGCTCCTCCGGAGTAATTGGAACCACACCAGGTTCGGAGCAATGTTCAGCTTGGATCTTTATCATATTATCCTGTCATTTAAAAAAAAAAAATAAATAGAAAAATGAATAAAGATAAAATTATAATTGCAATCATCCTAATACAAAAGGTAAATATACATACATAATTCTTTTCGCACTCCGGAGAAATCCACTGCTTTGTGACATCATTAAAGTGTGTAGATTTGTAAACACATGGCAACTCTGGCAGTTGGCCCCCATTTGCAATTGTCTGATTTTTTTTGTTCAACTAGTAAGTTAAATAAGAACGACAGTAGTAGAATCATCTTTTAAAAAAAAAAAAAGGAAAAAAAAATTAAAGAAGACCTACCGCCTCGTGTACCCTAACTGGGAGAGATTTTGACCCACACCTATGCTTTGTCTTCAATTGATTTCTATTGTCAATGTTAGAATTTGATTGCTTCTACAAGGAGCAAGTTCCAATAGAAAAATATATATATTAGGAAGACAAGGTAATTGTCAACAATAAATAAACATAAGAAAAGTTTACCAGCCAATTGGTATCATTCCACTTCTTGTCAATCAAGTTTTTCCATTTCTCGAGGTCACATTCAGGCGGTGGGTGGCTTCTAGCATACTCCTCTCCCTTAGCACTTTTAAGGTTCAGGTATTTTTTTCGTAGTCTGTAGGTGTAGCTGCTTAAGCTCCGTCCACACTTTGTTGCCACCGCTTTCCTAACGTTAGTGGATTCACCCTCCATGTCAAATTGATCCTAGCAGCAGCCACAAATCTTGTAAGTCATAATTAATTATATTACATTAATTCAATCAATTATGTAAAACTTTTACCGTTAGACGTTGAAACATAGGTGCCGTAACTTCTTCGTTGACATGTTTCCACCTGCGAATGCTAAAGTCTGGCAAGTGTGTTCGGACCTCAACACCAATTTTGGATACTAATTGAGAGGCATGATCCCCCACTGGCACACGAAACTCCTGTGGTATGGGAACTTTGAGCTTTCCATCTTTTTGAACCATTGCTTGAACCTTCAACCCGCGTGTCAAGCCACGAGGGTGTCTATTACGCACTGTTTTAAAGACATAGCATTGACTGGTTAGCAATTAATTAAAGCAAAATCATAAAAGTAATATAAGTAACTTTTTTTTTTTAGTAAGTCATAAAATAAAATGATAACTACAATGGGGCATTCCCCAGGCCTTACAACAGCAAACCAAACAAAAAAAACTAGAGCTATAAAAGAGAAACAAAACCAAACAGATAAACTAAACTAAATAAACTCTAAAGAGAATCATCCTACATCTGCAGCTTTCTTCCCTACTCTCAAGTTGATGCTTTTCATTTCTCAAGTTGTTTTCTCTTTTTCACAGTTGTATTTGCTATTCCATTTTCTTGTTTCTTCACTCTTTCCTACATCTGCAGCTTTTTCGTTCTTCTGTGTTACTGCCAATTTCTTCTCTACTCTTTGTTTCTATTCAGTCTCTCCTATACAGCTGCTGTTTTGTTCTGCAGTTGCTGCACCTGCTGATTCTTTTCCGTACTGCTATTGCTTTCTATTCACTAGTCTTCTTCTCTGTTTCTCCTATACAGCACTAGTCTCCTTCTCTGTTTTGGTAAGTAGTTCAGCTACTCTCACCACAATGCCAGTACCTTCGGTGCTTCCATCAGTGGTGATGAAGTGTTCTTTACCCACAAATTGCATAATTTTTTGGCTCAAGGCTGGCTGTGATTACCCCAGTGAGGACCTTTATGCTGGGGTATACCCTGGCCTTTATGCTGTTAAACCAATATTGCAAGCATGGCTACACAATTTAACCTAAGATTTCACATAACCCAGATTTTATAGGCCTACTCCCATCTCGGATACTACACAACAAATATGAAATTTGAGCATATCACAATAGTGTTCTAAATTTAAGCATTTAAACAAAAACTACAACTTGGAAAAATGTATTACAGTGTAGTACAACAAAGGCAAGGCAACAATTAAAGGTTAAAGTCCGGAAAATTTCGAGGTCCAGTTCTTCAGTTAGCAAAATTCTCAAGTGCATTAAGTCATTACCACCCGGTAAATCCTCATCACAAACGAAGCAACACAACAAGCAATTCACGTAAAAAGCCCAACAATTTCTCCTTAAAAAAATTCAATATGAGCAAAGAAATGAAATCAAAATTTTGGCCCTCAGATTCTTCAATAACTAATTCCACAACTTTATAGACAAAGGCAGACAGATATTTTCACCCAATTAAGCACAATGGAAACTATTGCAAAGGTTTACACTCTCTTAGAAACCGCAGTAGCATGATGGCACAAAAGGATAACATTTTATTTTATTTTCTATTTCCCCTCTTTCTCACATCTTCTCAGCTACCAAACAAAGAAAATCCTTAAAAAAATAAAAAATAAAAAAACACTTTATCACCACTGGCCTTTACCCACAAATTGCATAATTTTTTGGCCTTATGTTGAAGACAAACAAAGAGTATAGAAGAAAGTGGTAGTAACAGAGAAGAACAGAGAAGCAACTATATAAGAACCTAGAAATGATATTTTAGTTTAAAATTGAGCAGTCATGACAGTTTTAAAAAATTAAATAATTGTTAATCATCAACTGTAACACAAGTGAATAAGTAGACATTTTGACAGAAGGTAACATGTATGTATGTATGAACAAAACAAAACTTACAAGAGTTAAACTAGGGTATACCCCAACACTTTTTACAGCCCAAAAAATAAAAATAAAAAAAAACAAACCCTATGAAACAAATTGCTTGAAATTTTTTGCACCATAGAATTACATTAAAAACAGAGAATTTCTTTAGCTTAGTAAAATTCAGTATCTTACCAACACTAGATTGGGGGGCTGCCTCCCTCGGTGCCTCCATATCGACATTAAGTGGCTGTGAGTGTTGGGTATCCACATTGTCAGGTAAATCCCCATTTGGAACAACAATTCCCTCGTGCGAAGGTTGAAGAGATGACTGCGCCAATCGTTTTGGTGGCATTGGTAAGCCCTAAAAAACATAATACAAAAGCATAAACAATACATACATTAAAATGGATAAGTAAAGATATGTATATGGAAACTCATCAAGGCAGGAACTCTCTGCTGTTCCTTCCAGTTATTGCAGTGGGCAGCTTGATCTCCAGAGCAATTGTGATGTCCATTTTCTGGTCTAAATCCAGTACAGGTACTTTGCTGACTTTATTATTATTTTTTGTTTAATCATCTCAAATATTGGTTTTTTAAATATTTATATTAATCTGTCAAATAAAATTGGGAAAAGAAGATTGCTTATGGGCCCCTTTGAGATAGCTTTTGCTTATGCATAATTGGTTTTCTTTGGATGCCATGTTCAGAAGTCTTATGTTGTGTTTGGTTGGGGGATTTGGAGAGGGATTTGGAAAGGGAAATGGAAAAGGTAGGTGAAATGTGAATAAATCATGCCTATATTTCACATAGTTTCACACACCTTTTCCCTTTCCCTTTCCAAATCCCTCCCAAAATCCCTCAACCAAACACACCATTAGTAGTTGTCAAGAGTGACTATCTGACCATTTGTTTTATGGAATGCCAAGTCATTTACCTATTTTATAGCGATATAATGTTTGATTATATATTAGATACATAAAAATTTCAACCAAATAAGAATCTACTATAAAATATGTATTTTTTGTGCTTTTAAATGTGTAAAAATGACTAGATAGGCATATGCCTCGCGCACACACACACACATATATATATATAGTTGTGTATGTTTGCTTGTGTTTATTTTAACATTTATTTGATTCATGGAAGTATATCAGAATATAAAAAATAAAACAAAGCAAAAAAATGTTTCATTTGTATGGATGGATTATATAAATATATTGTATAGTTTGAAAATATTTAAGTCGATAATGGATGTTGAGGCTTGATCCCACAGAGTTGTTGAAGGTCAAGTCCTGGTAGCTGCATGCACATGTCTATTTTTTTTCATTTTTTTAAAAACTAAAAATGAGAGGCATAATTGGCAGAGATTCCAAACATGGATAATAACATTTGGCATGGGTTTCTGCATTGGGACATGTTTAGCAAATGCAATTATGTATTGCCAAACTCCAACACAGAATTGCTTTTGGGCTCGAATGTGTTTTTAAGTGTTTCAAACGTGATTCCCCAAAGGGCCCAAATGTGTTTGGCATGTGTTTTACTGATATTATGAGGGCCAGGCTACACACATGCACTAATCCTAGTATTGGTGTTTCCAACATGGTCAAATTATGTCTTATTTCGTTATACATTTGTGTTCCAGCTAACTTACTCCTATAGGTTGTGCAGGAGGTTTTTTTTTTCCTTTAGCTTTGTTTTGGTATGCTTATTGTTGTATGTAGGATGTATATTTTCTAGTTTTATTTTATGACTTATTCATCCAATAAAGTATACGGAAATATAAAGATAGTATTAACAAAGCATCATTAAGAAATATATAGATATCGGTGACATAATAAAAAAAATGAATGGCCATACATATAGTACCTCATCGTCAACACTTTCAAAGGACTCAGCATCAGTGTCATCCTCATGATCTGACGGTATGTAGTCATCATCATCTACCCTAATGTTCTTTCCCTTCTGATTAACACGATTGGGCTGAGTAGAACCCATCAAAGAAGCTGCTATACGCTTCAATTGTAGAGCATCCATTTTCTTATTATTCTTCTTGATTGTCTTATATCTTTCCATTTTGTACTCTGTTCGCTTCTGTTTCGCTAGAAAACCTGGTTTGACCCATTGTTTCTCCCCTTTGGCCATTTTGGTAACTAAAAAGAATAAATTGAAATAAAACATAAAATATAGAGCATAATTTTACTTGAAGAGACGCAACAAAATATAGCATAACCATGTAATGCATTAAAAACAAATGTCCATATAGAAACCTAAAAAAAACAAAAACTACATATCATAATCCATATCAGGTTCCATATCAGGATCCATATCATCATCAAGTATGCTAATTTCTTCATCTTCTTCGTCATCTCTACCATCTCTCTTTGTTTTATTTGAAATAACCTCAGCTTCAATATCATCCCTATGAAATCGAATAATATCTTCAATGTTGATCGGGACAACTGAGTTAATGTTTTCTTGTTGGAATGCATCATTAAATTCTGGTTGATCTGGTGGTTCTCCATCACCAACCTCTGGCACATCAAACACACCTCTATGTTGGACCTGTTGCACGACTTGCCAAGGTTGCCCCCATTTGGTGTCATTCAGGTAGAACACTAGCTTAGCTTGACTAGGCAAGATAAAAGGGTCAGATTGAAACCATCGGCTTGTGACATCGATGCTTGTGCAATATGTGTCAGCTCGTACTGTTCTACTTCTACCAGTGTTACCGGTGTTGTACCATTCACATTGAAACAAAACAACTTTATTTTGACACATGTACTCAAATTCCCAAATATTGCACAAGTGACCGTAGAATTCGTGCATCTCTCCCTTGTAGTCCCCTTCGGTAAGCACACCACTGTTTTGACTCTGACGACGATTGTCTAATTCCTTCGTATGGAATCTTACACCATTGATTATACAACCCGAGTACTCTTTCACTAGCAAATTAGGACCATTCGCTAATGACCACAATTCTTCGGTTGCTTCTGGTGCCTCATCAACTCTCAATCTATTTATCTACATCCACATGCAATGTGCAACAGTTGAATTATGTTAGTAATGTTTGTATTTTATACAAGCCTAATAGTGTTTGGGCAATTGTGAATATTAAAAATGACTTACATATTCTTTGAACCACTTCGGAAATTCCTTCTGTTGTATCTGAGTTATATCTTGTCCAGTGGGAATTTGTAACAAATTCTTATGTTCCCTACTCAAATAGTTTTGGTTAATGTGTGAAATACTACTATTATTAATGACTAATAACATGAAAATTGTTAAAATATATATAATTATAAGAAACACGTACTGAAGATACTTCTTTATCTCAGGGCTATTGTATAATAAGAACCAATGAGCAATATCACGAAGTTCCTGTGACATCTCATCATGCTTTCTGATTTGGCCAATAGGACGAGCAGTTTCGGTGAATATTATCAAACCTTCACGACGTACTCCATAATCTTCATTTCGTGCATCTCGATTATGCACGGTTTCAATCCCTTCAAGATACATTGAGAAAAAAGTAATGCACTCCTTGACAATGTAAGCCTCTACAATAGAACCTTCTGGTCGAGCTCGATTGGTGACAAACTTTTTCAAAGCTCCGAGAAACCTAATTAGGAGTATGGTTAGGCACACAACATAATCTATACCTTTCATTTGAAAGTACAATTTTAGAAATTACCTTTCAATCGGGTACATCCACCGATATTGCACAGGTCCTCCGAGAATAGTCTCATGTGGCAAGTGAATGGCCAAATGAACCATCACATCGAAGAAGGCTGGAGGAAAGATCTTTTCGAACTTACATAGTATGAGTACTATACGTTCCTCTAATTTCTCCATTTCACTTCATTTCAGTGTCCTTGAGCATAGATCTTGGAAGAAGCTACCTAACTCAAAAAGTGCTGTACTGATCTCTTTATCTACGTAACCACGCATCCCAATAGGAAGAATCCGTTGTATAAGTACATGGCAGTCGTGGCTTTTCAATCCTGTTAATCTACCATTTTTTGCATTCACTGATCTCGAAATGTTTGCCGCGTACCCATCTGGATACTTGACTGATTTCAAGAATTCAAAGAAACCCTCTCTCTCTTTAGGGGTCAATGAGAAGCTGGCTCGAGGCTTCACATATGATCAATCGGGATTTGTTGTCAACCACAATTCTTTCCTTATATTCATATCTTCGAAATCCATTCGTGCCTTATCTGTATCCTTGTTCTTCCCATCAATTCCCAACATCGTTCCAAAAACATTTTCACTAAAGTTCTTCTCCACATGCATGACATCAATGTTGTGTCGAAGCCTCCTTTTCTTCCAATATGGTAGCTCATACAAGATGCTTACCTTTGTCCAATTTGGGTTCTGACGAGGTCTTTTCCTGTTGCTTGGATGTTTTCCATATGTGACACCCGTCACGCTGCCCAATTGTTCTTCAATCTTTTCTATCGGTATCACCAAAGATCTCTTCCGTTTTTCATGCTTGCCATTATATGCTCTACTCTTTCGCCTTTCTGGGTGGTCATCAGGCAAGTAGCATCGATGGTTACTGTACGCAGTCTTACTTCTTAAAGATTCAAAATATGGTTCATCATTGCAAGTGTAACAAGAGTAATGACCCTTTGTTCTCCATCTAGAAATGTCACCAAATGCGGGCCAATCATGTATCGTCCACAACAAAGCTGCACGCATGCAGAAAGTCTCACCAGTCGAGGCATCATAGGTTAATGTACCATTGTTCCATAATTCATTCAATTCTTCCACTAAAGGTCTCATGTAGACATCAATATCAATTCCTGGTTGTGATTCACCAGGAATAAGTAATGACAGCATGAAAAATGGGTCCTTCATAGCCAACCATGGTGGCAAGTTGTACGGAATGAGTACGACAAGCCACAAACTATATGAGTTATTCATATTTCCGAAAGGGTTGAAACCATCAGTAGCCAACCCTAGCCTCACATTCTGAGGCTCCAAGGCAAATTCAGGATGTTGTGTATCGAATTCCTTCCACTCATCACTATCTGCAGGATGCCTCAATACACCGTCATCTAGACGTTTTTCCTTGAACCATTTCATATCCTCGGCTCTCTTCCTCGACATGTACAACCTTTTCAATCTCGGTGTTAACGGGAAGTACCGAAGAACCTTACGAGAGATTTTCTTACCTCTACCATGATTTGTCTTGTATCTAGAAGCCTTACAATTTGGACATTTATCTAGTGTTGCATTCCCCTTCCAAAAGAGCACACAATCATTTACACAAGCATCAATGAGCTCGTATGACAAACCCAATTCACGTAGTATTTTTTTAGCTTCATAAGTTGACTTTGGAACCAAATTATCCTTCGGTAAAAGTTTTGTTAAAAACTCTAGCATCATGTCAACTGACTTATTGCTCCAATGGTTTGTTACCTTCATATTAAGTATCTCGATGACAAATTTTAACAAAGTGTAATTTGTGCAACCTAGGTACACCTCACGTTTGGCATCATTCAATAATTTATCAAAAGTGCGAACCTCCTCCTCTTGAGTTGTATTACTTGATTCCCCTCTTATTTGATCTTCCACTAAGGCATCAATACCTCCCAAAACCTCATTGCCCTCAACGGGTATATCATGATGATAAGCCTTATTTGATTCACGGGGTTCCCCATGCACGTGCCAGATAGTGTAAGTTGGAATAATCCCATGTTGCAGCAAATGAATTTGAACAATTTGAAAATTTTGACGAACAACATTCACACACTTTCGACAAGGGCACAAAATTTTACCATCTCGATCGATAACCGCCATTGCAAAACGAAGAAATGATATTACCCCATCATTATATGCCCGACTTATCCTTCCATCAACTGTGCTACCTAATGCAATCCAACTCTTGTCCATGTCTGACTATGCCGAGTTAATTAAAGTTAGGTGAATAGGACAAATTTTATATAGAAAAATATATATATACTTTAATTAAAAAAAAGTTCAAGTCCAATGATTATGCTGAGTTATATAAATTACAACCACACATAAATCACGTGAGAAAACAGCCAAAGCAATTTAGCGTAAACAGAAGAAGTATTCATAACCAAAACATAAACCACAGCAAAATAACCATCAATAAGAAGAAAAATATCATAATTTGTAGAAAATTTAACCAATAAAGCAGTTAGCTGAGAGTAAAAAGCAGATAACATGACACAAAAAGAAAACCCACAATATGCCACATTGAGTTTCTAAAGCTGTCAATTTAAGTACTCAAATATCCAAATGCAAAATGTTATGATTGAACTGCACGTGAAAAATATATATATGCCCCGAATACCAGAATTAACACATCTATCAAGTAAATTGGGATATTGAAAAAATAATACATTGGGAAACAATAACTATTCTGGCTCACATTTCACTCGGTAAACAAAATGTGATTAAATTATGCAGAGGAACTTAATAATGTACTTAAGGAGCTTTGCATATAAGAAATGAACGATGCCAATAGAATTGATAGCCACATGCGACAATTCCAATGAATGCCCCGAGACTATAATTTAGTACTTATGGCCTGTTACTGCAGTTAGTACTCTGTTTGATTTTCTCTTTACTCAACTATATACGAAGTCTAGAGAAGTTAAAGCAAGATATGCTAATCTGTTGGGTGTAATATTCCAATTTTCATTAAATCGAGAGTTGTGAGAGAAAAAATAATTAATTAATATGTAATATATAATATATAATATTTTATCTTATTGATTATTTTAATATTTTTTATTTTTATTGACTATTTTAGCCAAAATCTATCATCCCAAACATATAGACTCAAACTACCCTAAATTTTATAAATATATTGACTTTTTTTAAATAAAAAAAATCAACAAAATAAAAGTTTCTTGATGAAAATTGCAGACGTACAAAGAGAGTGTACAATATACAGATACATCAATAAGAAAATCCATGGAGAAATGCATCAAACTAAAACACAAATGAAAGACAAATTGGAATATGATATCAGAACACCAAAAGCAAGATATTGATCTCAGAACATTAAAAAGATATTCACTTCAAGCAGACAAAGCTCAAAGATATCATATATACTAATCAGGTCTCCGCATCTCAGTTTTTTGTCACTAATTTTGTTTGGCATCCAACGTGCCTTTTTAAATGAAGGTGCATAATGCTAAGGGCACAAAGGGAGCTAGTAAAAGTAATTCAAAACATAATTAGCAAATAAAGTATATAGCATAAAATTAAACTTAATCTCACCTATTTTCTTTAGCAAAAATTAAGATTTATTGATGTAAAAGAAAAGGTTATAGAAGTACACCGCAAATACAAAATGAAACTTAAAGCTGTTTTGGGAATAAATTAAAAAATATTACAAAAATAGTCAACTCTTTTCTTTCCGTTTTTATACGTTTTCTTATAAATAAATAAAAAAATCAAAAATAAACTTTTCAAAACAACCCTTAATATGATTAACATTCACAATTCATTTAATTTTCAAATAAAATTTTCAAGCTCTGTAATGTTGCTATAAATGAGAATTAGCATATAGAATTAGATACAAACATGGGGTCATTTTAGGGCAACTTAGAGTTGACTCTCTTATATGTTTCATATGGGATTTGAGGAATCAAAGATTGTAAACTAATCAACTCAACATTTATATGCTAAGAAAGTAAAGCATGCAGTGGTCCTTGAGAACAAAGTAGAAATGAAAAGTGAGAATAAATACTAGTGTGGCGATTTTTAGAAGCCATTCTTCAATATAATTGTTTTCAAATACATACTACATAGGTTTAACTTCGACTACAACGATAAAATCTTATCTAATTGAAATTATAGTCCTTGATAGGGCATAATGGTAGTAGAATAAGATACCCTAGCTACTCATGATAAGGCCTTATCTTTGTGTGCACTACGACGTATGCCACAATAGAGTAAATAATAAAAATAATTTGTAATATGCTCTTTCTTCCTTTTAGCTGCAACCCCTTTGAAAACTTGGGAGTACATGGCAAACCATGACCAAGTTGACAAACATGAGTTTGACTTTAGAAATCAATATAAATAATACCGGGCATTGGGCTTTGACAATGAATTATCATATCATAAATAGCATGCACAGCAGACCAATTACTGGTATATTTCAAAGACAAGAAATAGTTGACATAATACTAAAACCAAACATACTAAGCCCTGGTTTTGAAGACTCGGTCAATGGGCCATGATGAAGAACCTGACACAAGAAGATAACCAATTCATGATAAAGAAATCCATTATCTGGGTCCAGAATGTTTGATACTTTCTTGGACATGATAACACAATACTTTGACTTTGTACATACAGTTTCTTCATCATGCCAGCTTGCAGAAATGCATTTATGATTCAGCAAACCCATCCTAAACCTAACCTCAAACACCAACTCTCTAATGAATATATAACAAGAGCTAACATTCTGCTTCCAATGAAGAATTCTGCTACAATTAAAGCTAGAATCCCACATTTGCAACCAACTCTCTAATGATATATAACAAGAGCTCTAATTGTGCTAACATTACAATATAATTCATTTGTTTTCAATATAATTCAAGAGTACAACACAAACTTATTGAATTACAAAATAGGCTAATCATAGGCTAATTAAATTAACCAAACATACTAACCCCTGGTTCTGAAGACTTAATCAATAAATTATATAAATTATGTCCATACTTCCTGCTTCTTTGAAAACAACTTCAATTCCCTATAAATGACTAAATGTCATTGTCCCGTAACAGAAAGGATGCCCAAAAAAAATGCTGGATATATAATTCAAAAAATAAGTGGAAAAATAATTCATCTGCAAAGAATTAGCAAGTAAATGAGTGGTGGAGAGGGAGGGAAGTTCCTGCATTAGTTTGTGATGCAGACAGAATTATTCTAATGCAGTCAGATTGGGTCAAAAGGGACGACTATTTACAAGTTATTGTTTGCATTTCCATTTCCAACATTATATTCCACTACTAATATTTTCTTTATTTCCATTTATTGCATTGGTCAAAAATCAACCATTCACATCTTATAAATAGATCAAATTAACACCATCCCACTACTATGTAAAGCTGTTGAAAGAAATGAAAAGAACCTAGGCCCTCAGACTCTTATGGGGAGGGGAAATTGCAAAAAACGGAAAGGCTTACATAAGGAATTTCTTTCTTTCCCCTTCAAAAGCAGGACCTTTTTCTTCCCAGTATCAGTGCTTCCAGAAATTCCTAAAACAGAAACATCAAAGGTATACAAAATTACAGATGGATAAATTGACGTAAGTTACTTATCAGTGAAACATAAACAAAAATTGAAAAAACCGATGATACTCACTCTAGTGTAGTCATCACACAAATTTACAATGAACAGAAAATTATGCATTCTTAGCAGGGGAACCGACTATTAATTTGCCTACTCAAAATATGTAATGTGAACAATTACCAAATTTTTCACCAGCAGCAACCAATTGCACAGAAAGAAAAATAATTGACAATAGCATTCAAACCAAAATGTGCACTAAATGGTATAGGTTTTTGTATGAAGCCAAATTTATTTCTCCTTTCTCTTCAACTAGAGCAGTTGTTAAGATTCCCCAACAGCACCTGCAGCTTTAATTGGTGATCTGGTATGCATCCAAAAAGACAATCTTTTGCAATGCTTTAGTATTTCAGCTTCAAATGAAGACCTTAAACCAAGCCCCCCTCCCTCCTCTCTCTCTCTCTTACAGAGCAGCCAAAACCCCTACACAAGGCAGTGGTAACCTGTTGAATGAATCTTAATCACTCTACTAATGAGGTATGCCTCCTGTATACTACTCCCACTGAGTTTGGATTCCAGAATCTTATTCTTCTGATACTCACTCTTAAATTACATCGTAATCTTCTTAATTATTTACCAAAACCTATTAAATGCTTCCAAAACAACATCCTTTCCTAAGCTTAAAGGCTCTCCCAATTGAAAATAGCATAATTCTATAAAAAGCATAGAGTTAGCTTATTTGAAATCGCACGATGGTTGGCCGTGGAAATAATAACACAATAAAAGCTTTGATTGCTAGTGATTTATCAGTGAAACAGAAACACAAATTGAAGAAACCAATGAGACTCACTCTAGTGTAGTCATCACACAAATTTACAATGAACAGAAAATTATGTATTCTTAACAGGGGAACCGACTATTAATTTGCCTACTCAAAATATGTAATGTGAACAATTACCAAATTTTTCACCAACAGCAGCCAAATGCACAGAAAGAAAAATAATTGACAATAGCATTCAAACCAAAATGTGCACTAAATGGTATAGGTTTTTGTATGAAGCCAAATTTATTTCTCCTTTCTTTTCAACTAGAGCAGTTCTTAAGATTCCCCAACAGCACCTGCAGCTTTAATTGGTGATCTGGTATGCATCCAAAAAGACAATCTTTTGCAATGCTTTAGTATTTCAGCTTCAAATGAAGACCTTAAACCAAGCCCCCCTCCCTCCTCTCTCTCTCTTACAGAGCAGCCAAAACCCCTACACAAGGCAGTGGTAACCTGTTGAATGAATCTTAATCACTCTACTAATGAGGTATGCCTCCTGTATACTACTCCCACTGAGTTTGGATTCCAGAATCTTATTCTTCTGATACTCACTCTTAAATTACATCGTAATCTTCTTAATTATTTACCAAAACCTATTAAATGCTTCCAGAACAACATCCTTTCCTAAGCTTAAAGGCTCTCCCAATTGAAAAGAGCATAATTCTATAAAAAGCATAATTCTATAAAAAGCATAGAGTTAGCTTATTTGAAATCACACGATGGTTGGCCGTGGAAATAATAACACAATAAAAGCTTTGATTGCTGGTGATTTATCAGTGAAACAGCAGCAAAAATTGAAGAAACCAATGATACTCACTCTAGGGTAGTCATCACACAAATTTACAATGAACAGAAAATTATGTATTCTTAACAGGGGAACCGACTATTAATTTGCCTACTCAAAATATGTAATGTGAGCAATTACCAAATTTTTCACCAACAGCAGCCAAATGCATAGAAAGAAAAATAATTGACAATAGCATTCAAACCAAAATGTGCACTAAATGGTATAGGTTTTTGTATGAAGCCAAATTTATTTCTCCTTTCTCTTCAACTAGAGCAGTTCTTAAGATTCCCCAACAGCACCTGCAGCTTTAATTGGTGATCTGGTATGCATCCAAAAAGACAATCTTTTGCAATGCTTTAGTATTTCAGCTTCAAATGAACACCTTAAACCAAGCCCCCCTCCCTCCTCTCTCTCTCTTACAGAGCAGCCAAAACCCCTACACAAGGCAGTGGTAACCTGTTGAATGAATCTTAACCACTCTACTAATAAGGTATGCCTCCTGTATACTACTCCCACTGAGTTTGGATTCCAGAATCTTATTCTTCTGATACTCACTCTTAAATTACATCGTAATCTTCTTAATTATTTACCAAAACCTATTAAATGCTTCCAGAACAACATCCTTTCCTAAGCTTAAAGGCTCTCCCAATTGAAAAGAGCATAATTCTATAAAAAGCATAATTCTATAAAAAGCATAGAGTTAGCTTATTTGAAATCACACGATGGTTGCCATGGAAATAATAACACAATAAAAGCTTTGATTGGTGGTGATGAACTTGTGTTACACAGACTTGCCAAAATTGCTCAAGTACCTATGTCGACACGAAAATGAAAGGGGTCTTGCAATAGGTAACAATCCAAATCATACAAAATATTCACATTTAGTCAAGGGCTTTTACTAAATTCAAATTGTTAATTATAATCAATTCTCCAGTTTATAGCTGAAATAAGCAAAAAACATTGAGGATGGCCAAGTTTACAATTTACACATTCACAATTTATTGTAGAGAAACCTTGCTGGAAAGAATAAAATACAACATTAATTCTGAAAATTAATTTAAAAAATTAGGGAAAACATTAATTTTGAAAATTAGGGAAAACAGAGATAGAAAAATAGAGAAATTGAGTGTGTGAGAGAGAGAGGGGGAGAGAAAGAAAGAGGACCCATACCTGATCGAAGAGAACACACAGCAGTAAAGGAGATACGTCTGTGGCGACACTGAAGGAGGAGAACAGGGATGACGCTGGAGAAGAAGACACTGAAGGGGCGCTGGAGAAGAACACACAGCACTTGTGTTTTGAGAGGGAGAGGGAGAGGGAGAGGGGGAGAGATAGAGATTGATAGGAAAACTGATTTGTTGTGTTTTGCTTTGAGAGGGAGAGACAGATAGAGATAGAGACTGATACGAAGACTGATCCCAAAAAAAAAAAAAAAAAAAACGAGGGAAAAATAATCTAGGAAAACTGATAAAAAAAAAAAAAAAACGAAGGAGGGAAAAATAATAAACTTTTTTTTTCATTATAGCTTAATATGTCAAAATTTTTCTTTCAAAATTAGTGACAAAATAATTTTCTCACTAAAAGGCCTACAAATATTAAAAATTATTAGTGATGAAAATATATTTCTCACCAAATGGTCTTAAAATATTTAAAATCAAGTTTTTTAACAAAAAAAATTAGATTATTGGTGACGTATATTCCTCATTAATAATTTTTTAATTGTTGGGAAAAAAAATTCTCACCAAAAGTTTCAAAATTTTGGCACCATCAAAACAAATTAGTGAAAAAAATTTAGGCGACGAAACTTATCTTTTTGTCACCTAAAGGTAAGTATTTATTGACGGAAATAAATTTCGTCACCTATTATTTTTATTTTTTTATTATACATGACAAAATTTATAATTCCTCATGGATTATTCTTATTTAGTGAGAAATTTGTTTTCTTCACTAATTTTCGTCACCATACCAAAACAGAGAATAAGAGAAAGAGACACCAGAAAAAGAGCAAAGAGAAATCACGTACCAAATCACCAAGCGAAGAAGATGTGGCGGTTATCGGCAAGGCTACTAGTGGCAACGGACGATCGGCAAGGCTACTAGTGGCGGCGATGGCGATCAGCGTGGTGGAGGAGCAAGAGGTAAGACAAATTAATACCCTATTTTGAGAGAGAGAGAGAGAGAGAGAGAGAGAGAGAGATGATAAACAGAAAAAGGGTAAAAAAAATTAATACCCTTTTTTTTTTTATTGCCGCTCAATATATCAAAAATTTCCCACAAAAAATGGTGACAATATTATTTCCTCACCAAAAGATATCAAAAATATTAAAACGTTTTGGTGATGAAAATATATTCCTCACAAATAATTTTATAATTAGTGACAAATTTTTTTCTCACCAAAAGTCCTAAAATTTTGGCGCCACTCAAAAAAAATAGCGGGAAAATTTTTGGTGACGAAACTTAATTTTTCCTCACTTAAAATGAAGTATTTATTGACGAATATAAATTTTGTCACCTATCATTTTTATTTTTTTATTATATGTGACAAAATTTATAAATTCCTCACGAATTATTTTTATTTAGTGACGAATTTTATTTTCTTTACTAGTTTTCGTCACCATAGGTTACTTTTGTTGTAGTGTCAATTGCGTGTTAATTATACCCGACTGTGTGTTGTGTTTATTTACGCTGTTATGTTGTCCGTTTGTCTGCTCGTTTATTTCCTTATCATTGTTTTATTTATCTTTTGCCAGGATAGTTTAGCACAATTGCTTCAGACCAAGCAGATATTCCCCAAGCACTCTGGACAAGAGGCTGCCGACTCAATCGATCTGAGAATCTGGTCGACGGACAACCAGTGTATCATTCCCTACCCCCAGTTATCAGACGGAGGTCTAGAAGACGCAGTGTATCTGAGCAGAGGTTGCCAGAGCAGTGGATTACCCCATCAGTGGACAGTCGGATTGAGATCCCAATTGTTGCTATAGAGATAGACCTGCCAGTAGTTCAGACAGATCAGGGCAGTATGGCGGGACCGACAGGAATTGAGGAAATGATGCATCAGATGCAGGACACCATGAGAGCCATGCAGCAGGATGCTGTTCGCCGAGATGAATTTGCCAAACAACAGGCCAAGATCATGGCCCAGCAGGCAGAGTTAATTGCTAGGTTACAACAACAAACCGGGGCATCTGCTTCACACCCAGTTCCTTCCCCACCAGGAGTCCCGGCACCCGGGGAGGCACCAAATGTCCAGGCAGATACGGACATACCAACGGGGCCAGCTCCGCCCCCAATTCTACCTCAGCTATCTAAGGCACCTACGCCTGTTAATCAACTGGACTCTCCCTTCGAGTTCAAGGTAGACCATACAGCACTGAAATTGAGCAAGCTTGAGAAGTTGTTCAAGAAATCGCAGGGGGTGAAGTCCATTCCAGACATCGAGGACGGATATACCGATATGGCTTTGACGCTGCCAGATAGGTTCAAAATACCATAAATCGACCGCTTTGACGGATCCGGGAATCCCATGGTCCATCTTCGGTTGTTCTCAGATATACTGCGATCGATGGGCCTCACCAGACCACAGAAGCTTTCACTATTCGGCTGGACCTTGTCAGGTGTGGCCGCTATCTGGTATGCAAAATTAGAAGATGATGTTAAGCGGAACTGGGACGAGATGGCCGAGGCTTTCATTGCACAGTACTCCTATAACACTCAGATCGAGATTACAACCCGTGATCTTGAGACAACAAGGTAGGAGCCTAAGGAGAGCTTTTCAGATTTTGTGGCTCGTTGGAGGGTGAAGGCCTCAATGATGACCCTAAGGCCTACAGATAAAGATCAAATCCAGATGATTGTGCGCAATCTCCAGCCAAAATTGATGCAGAAAATGATTGTGCTCCCCTTTCCTACCTTTTCAGATTTGCACGAGATGGGGGTACAAATAAAGGATGCTATGAAACAAGGTCTGATTGACCAAGATAGAGAGCAACCCCGAAGAACCTTCAACCGCAACAACAACACAGGCACCAGCAATGCCGCAAATGCTAGAGCTTCAGAGGTAAGCATGGTCACCACCATTCCCCCTCCAAGACCCATGGCAGCTACACCTTTCTCCGGCGCATCCGGAAGCAACACACAAACCACCAAATTCCAACCCAGAGGCCAAAGAACTTTCACGCCTTTATACATGCCCTTGTCCAAGGCTCTAGGGGTATTAATCAGGAAAGGGCACTTAAAGCCCCTGGAGCCGAGGCCATTGCCAAATCCACTCCCTCCTTCTCATAACCCAGCAAAATACTGCGCATATCACCAACAACATGGTCACGACACTAACCAATGTTTCAGATTGCGTCATGAGATTCAAGACCTCATTGACAAGCAGGTGATTGTACCTCCAGAAAAACCCAATGTCACAACAAACCCTCTCCCACCGCACAACCAAGCTCCACCTCCCAAAAGAATCAACTTTATCCAGACTAGGGTTGTGTCTTACGATCCCAGCATATATATTACCCCAACCCACTTACCCAAGCCGGAGATGCTCCTTCCTAACTGTACTGACTTGTGCATGTTGGACATCTTCAGAGCCCAACCCGAACCATTGGTGGTGGCTGTCGAAGACAGAACGGGGGAGATTCCAAGGGAAAATGAGATTGTCGAGCCAGGATCTTAGGAATCTGAGAGTTTTTATACAGTCCGAGCGACTACATCCTATCATTGGGCCAAGTTGGGCCGAACTTTGAATTGCCGGCAGGGGCAGAGCTTTGTATGATACAAGGGGATGAATCTGGTCAGAGGATAGATGACCTGGCAGCTGTGGAAGAGGACTTTGCCAACCTCTAATTTTTCAATGAACAAGAGCTAGAGGGCATGGTAGTCAACTGGTCAGATTTTGAGGAGTCAGCAGAGGTCACCGGGTGGCTTGATGACCTACCAGATGTTGTTGACGAAGCTCAGTTGGAGCAGGGCCCGGCAGGGACAAGGATATCAGTGGTGGCCGGAAGGGCCGGAAATCAGAATGAATCGCCAGAGAGCGCTGGTGCTAGAAATTCCGCTCAAGACTTGGGCATTGTGAATGTGGGAATTGTTAAACAGCCAGCTGTACTGACGCAGTTGGAACAAGAAAGGTTTGAGGATGCTGAGAGAATCAGGAAAGCCAAGGGCCCTGAGGGGACTGAAAGTGTTGTGTGCATGAAGATAGAGAATGCTGCGAGCATGTAGACGGAGAGTACTGTGGGTGCAATTGAACAGGAGCCAGACAGGTGTCTGTTGGCTGTCGACGGAATGTGGTGGGACGACGATGATTTTTGTCTTGCCCACATGGATGAGGATTGGGGGAGCAATCAGCCAGATGATACCTGGTATATCGACGATGTCGATCATATGACCAGGAGCGGGCGGTATTTCAAGCCCCGACACCTAGACCAGCCAGAGGCATCTGGGAAAGATAAGGAGGCAGAGAAGCAGAAAGAAAAGCAACTCGAAGAAGAGGCCGTACTGAAGCAGTTGAAAAAGATACAGGCAGACATCTCCATCTGGGGACTGCTTATGGCATCGCGAGTGCATCGACAAGCTGTCTTATCGGCCGTGGACAAGGCCAAGCTCTCAATAGACACCACGCTCGAACAGCTGGTGGGCTTAGTTTTTCCGGGAGGAGCTACCCTGATGTTGACCTTTTCTGACAAAGAACTGCCACCTGAGGGTGCGAACCATAACAACCCACTCTACATCTCCGTGGAGTGCATGAACAAGTGGATACCCGTGGTGCTTGTCGACACAGGGTCCGCCATCAATGTGTGTCCAGCGAGGGCTGCCTATGCAATCGATTTGAAGACCGCGAACTTTGTGCCAACAGCCCAAGTGATTCGGGCATACGACAACACAAGCAGAGAAGTTATGGGGACAGCGAAAATTCAGACCAAGGTTGGGCCGGGGCAGCATGAAATTGACTTTCACGTCCTAGAGGTTCCCGCCACTTTCAATCTACTCTTGGGGCGGCCGTGGCTGTATCAAGTGAAGGCAGTTTCTTCTACCTTGCATCAAATGGTGAAATACCCCCATAGAAAGGGAGTAGCCATTGTTTTTGGGAATTCATCAATCCATCCACCGCCGGAAGTATCTACGCCAGTTTTGGAAATTGAGCACGGTATGGAGGATGTGTTCTTATCCGGTTTTACCCTAGCTGAGGCCCGGGTTGTGCAGAATTTCTTAGCTATTAATGAGGGGGTGTATGTCAGTGCTCAATCAGTATACCTCATGAACAAGCTTCAACACATCCCCGGGATGGGATTGGGAAAGAGCGGCTGGAAGGGCGTCGCAGCATTGGCCGAGGTGCCACACAACCCACATACCTTTGGTTTGGGTTATCTGCCCACAAAAGAGGATTGGATAAGGAAAGGTAAGGAGATGGCTGGGAGAGCCAGAGCGAAGAAGGCAGGGAAGCCTTTTGACTTAATGCACCGGCCCATTCAGGGTACCCTAAACGGACGCTTCGTCTGGGAGGGGGAGGACTTTCCGTTGTGTGGCTTCCTAGAGCCGTGGCTGAACGCAGAGAGGAAGCGCGTGCCAGGTTTTGAGATTTTCTTTGACCTGCAGTTACCCGGGGATGACGTTGCCGAAAAGCAGACAGACCCATTAGCTGAGGTTGAGCAGAGCAAGAAAATGGAGTCTGAGGACGCCGAAAGTGAAATGGGGGTAGCACTGGCATGTCTACTTTCAGATCCTCCGATCAAATAGAAGTGCTCGGGGGATAACTTCTCGGTATGCGTGATCGGGAATGGAACGGCTACAGGCCTACCAGCAAACATTTTGGATGTATCTATCACACTCTCTCTCATCTGGCAGTATGAAGAGGGATTTTTGTCAAGCAGCACCGGGTCAGGTAGTGAGCCGGAATCTGATTCCACCAAGTCTATTGAGTCAGAATTAGGTTCCAGCTCGACTGAGTCTAAGTCCGGTATTCCTGGGGATGATAACCCGGATACCACAGTCTTGTCCAGGTCGTCTTTTTCTTTCTCTTTTGAGTCGGTTGTAACTGAAAAATCGGACGATTTGGATGTGCTTAATGAGAATGATGTGGCTGTGGTTTCTAAGTACTTTTCTGTGCCCTTGATTTATTGCATTAACTCAGACTTTCAAAATTTTGATGAAAACGACGAGGAAGAAATTCCTCCAATTTTGCAACGCTTAATTGAACAAGAGCAGGAAAGATTTGTTAAAACCTTAATGGATGAAATCACTACTGTGAATGTCGGTACTGAGGAGGACTCGCGGCTGGTCCAGATCGGGTCCACGTTGTCTTCGGAGGAACGCGAGCGCTTAGTCGCTTTATTAAAAGATTTCAAAGATGTTTTCGCGTGGTCCTATGAAGACATGCCTGGAATCGATCTTGAGATTGTACAGCACCAGATCCCTTTTGACCCCGAGGCCCGACCCCTTAAACAAAAACTCATAAGGATCCGCCCGAACTGGGCTCTCAAGATTAAGGAAGAGGTCACCAAGCAAATTGACGCAGGTTTCCTGCTGGTATGCGAATACCCAACTTGGTTGGCCAACATCGTTCCGGTGCCGAAGAAGGATGGTAGGATCCAGGTATGCGTGGATTTCAGGGACTTAAATAGAGCTAGTCCGAAGGACGACTTCCCCTTGCCGCATATCGATGAGTTAGTGGACTTCACGGTGGGGCATGCTTTGCTTTCGTTCACGGATGGCTTTTCGGGCTACAACCAGATAGTGATGGCACCTGAAGATCGAGAAATGACTGCATTCACCACCCCGTGGGGAACTTACTGCTACAGAGTGATGCCATTATTTATTGGAATATAAAAAAATAATTTAGACTAAGTAAAACATAAGTAGATGAAGAGGGATTTATGAATAAATGCCCCATTATTTGAACTAAATATATTTAAAAATTTGTGTCACACTGATTGATACGATACTTATTAAGAAGGAATAACTTACATATTGTTTGAAAGTTAAAAAGATAAATTTTGTTTACTTTTTAATTATCAATTTTTAATTTGTCATAAATTGTGACGCTGTATAAAGAATCTTATCAAATATGTGTCATATTAATCTATAAACAAATTTTATCTCATATAGTAAAATTGGATCAAAACTTTTTATATAAAAAATAATCACACGAGCTAAATTTTTTTTAGTGTACAAAAGAAAATTTCAAAAGATAGTAAATTAACAATAAATTGGTAAGAATAAGAGTAGCCATAATGTAATAATGATGGTATGTTTTTTATATTATATTTAGTATATTGTTTCATTTGTTCTTACTGTACAAGTAAGGGTGTAAAATTCGCTTGCGAGCTCGTGGGCTGCCTGAAGCTTATCCATAGCTCGGGTGGGCCCGGCCTAAGTCTAGGCCTAGCCTGAGACTCTCGGCCTAGGATGCGTGTCTTGGAGCCTAGTTTGTGGCTAGGCCCATCAGCCCGCTTTAGGCCCATTCAAGGCCTAGCCCAAGGCTCGGTGTTACTTTTGGTGGAAAAAAAATAAAATTTTGCTGAAAAAAAATAAAAACATAGTTAGCCTCGCAAAGGCCAGGCCCAAGCCCAAGCCTAGACCCTGTCCGCCAGCTCGCCTGAGGCTCGAATACCCCCTGGGCTTGAGCCTAGTCTTCTAGCTAGCATGGCCCGGTTTGAATTTTGGCGAGAGCCCGTACAGCCTGACATGGGCCGGACCAAATTTACACCCTTACGTACAAGTAATATGACTCATTAAGCTAATGTTATAACTAAATATGTCACAAAAAGATAAGGAGTAGAATTGTCTCAATATCAAATTTTTTTAATTGATGTAATTAATTTATATTTGACTAATTTAAGATGTCATATATTTAGGGGTGTACTATTGGCCCGACCGGCAGGCTAAAAAGTGGAGCTTAGGCCCAAACCCACTCAGATTATGGCCTAGGGCTTGGGCTTTGGCGGGCCTAGTCTTTTTTTTTTTTTTTTTTTTTTTGCAAAAAATAAATGATAAATATATTATGTATATAGATTATTTATGAGGGATAAAAAAAATAAAAGAAAAATTGTACTAGAGTATTTTAGTTAATGAGATGTTTGGTTATGTTTTATGTATGGTGATATTTAAATTTAACTATGTATGACTAATACTTTTTTTGTTATTAAATTATGACTAAGTGGGTGTTTGGCATAGCTTAAAAAAGACAAAAAGCCCAAAAAGTCATTGAAAAAGCAAAAAAGTTAGCATTATTCACATTTTTGGGCAGGAAAAAAAAGAATCTGAGACAGAGGGAAAAATGACAGAAAGGTCCTTCGTTTTGTCCCTTTCTCTAAGAAAACACAAATTTAAAGACAGCTAGGGATTTGTAAAAATTCACCTCAAAATTCTTCGCCTTCTCCCCTTAACAGCTCCTTTCCATCTCCACACACACACCTCAACATTCCTCCTTCAAGGCATCGATAGTCCATCACGGTCACATCGTCGACTGTCGGAGCTCCGTCATAACCTCCCTTACAGCATTACGTAAGTTGTCCCACCATGTGAGTGTATCAGACCAGTAGCGAACGGGAAGGAGCTACCGGCGTCCAGATCTGCACCATCGCTGACCAGATCTTCACCATTTCGACTCGTACACCCCACAATATAAGGTAATATGTCTTGCACTCCAATAATTTTGTCTGTTTCTACAAAATCACATGTTTTCCCAATTTGCAGAAATTGTTTACCTTTATTTTCGATTCCACACTTCGAATATTGCCATTGGCAGGTGTAACAAAATTGTTTGCATTGTTATGGCTTGTACATATTTTTTGTCGTTCTTCACTATCTCTTTTTTTTTTTTTTTTTGTCTCCACTTACCCCCTGCTTCGTTGGTTTGTTTGATGATTTTTATAGTTACGTAAATTGTGTATGTTTACAGTTTGACATGAGTCTGAAAATACGAAGAACAAATCAGCTACATTTTGCAATTGATGATTATGTGAGGGAGTTGGATTCTGTTTGCATACCACATTCAAATTTGAGAAGTTTGTTTTATTTTTTATAGCTATTCTACATTTCCCGCATAACTGTAGTACTTTCTAGTTGGTAAAACAAATCTGTTAATTGTGAATTACGATATGAACAATTACAAACGGAAATATACAAGAAAATAAAGAGTTCCATTTTGTTTGTGCATCTTCAAAACAAGTGTGTGCTTAACATTACCAATGGAATTGTTTTTACTATCTTCAATTAGGATCTTCCTTGCAAAAAACCAATGTACTGATACAGACTTTATTTCTCAATTTAAAAACACAATTTTGTTGCTTTTGTCGATATACTGCTACTGTCTTACTTCTTCCTCGTCTTCAGCTAGGGTATCCTACAATGTGCCTGCAAAATCATTACCTTAAAAGACTTGGTTTGTCCTATTTTGTACATGACCTGTATTCAATGTAGTTTATTAGAATAATGACTTCATTAATTCATACAGCATATCACAAACGAGGATTTGAATTGTGAGTTTCTTATGAAATGCATAGGAATTGGACACGTAATGAATTCCATTTTTTAACAAAGTAGTGGTCCAAAAATGTCAGTTTGCTTGTCAAACCATTTTCAGTTTCTTACCTCTTGCCGCTTGGTTAATTCTGTTTATTACAAAAATGGTTGCGCTCTACTTAAACCACATCAGAACATGCCTTTTTATGATTAGTAATTACCATTTACCTACAAAATTTATTGGAACACATGTGCAAAGGTGTAAGTTCTCCACACACTAGGTCCATAAAGTAAGTCCACACAATGCCAAAAAAATTTAACGATAACTTGTAAACCATGTCCATGGTATGCCATTTCACTGTTTACATGTATGGTTGTTCCCAAAACAGACCATGACTTCGTTTTTGTCCTCTGCCACATCAGTTCGTACAGCGCCCTTCTGTGCCTATGGCTTTGGGATGTGTGTTGTGAAGATTTCAAGAACTTCAAGAAATTTGGGTCGTGTCTGCTACTAATACCCTCGTGCAGTGGTGAGTATTGACATGCACAATTGCATTTACATGTTTTAGAACTACACTAATACATGTGTCTATTCAGCCCTGTCGTTCTTGGATTGGCTGGTGTGACGAATATGGCCAAACATTCGTGCCTGACACTCAACATTTGGTTAATGACATTATCTTCCAGTTAAGGGCTGACATCCTCAACTTGCAGCACTCTTTACATCTCCTACAAATTGTGACATTCTGCTTGTATGTTGTCATTGTAAATTTGTTGTTTCGTACTTGATTTGCTTCGATTCGTATGTTGTATGTATTTGCCACGTGCTACTTTATTTTGTTTCGAACTTAGTACAATGTGTAGTATGCTATGTTCTTACAATGACAATGCAATCTTCTCTTGTTCGATCGGCTATTATTTGCTTGCCCTTCATGTTCCCATGTTATCAATGTGCATGTTATGTTTGACATTATTTTCTGTACGTATGCCACAATTATTGCTCCAATGTTGTAGCTACATGGATCAATCTTGAACGATGTCTACGCCGTCAAAAAATTTGCGTAAGCAGGATAACAGTCAGCCTCACCCACATTCCGCATACGTGCACAAAGCAGTTTGGGACTCAGACGCAGTTAGGCTGTTCTTGGAACTTGTTGTCAAGGAGTTGGAATCCGGTTACAAGGGCTATGTCCATACGATGACAATGCGCAGCTACAAGGCTGTGTCCAAGGCCTTCCAGGAGCGTACGGATAGGTTTCATGAGGTAAAGCAACTCCAAATCAAGTACAACTTGCTGAAAAAGGAATGGCAATCGTGGGCAAACCTTATGGACACAAGGCACATCCCAACCAGCATAAGTTACAATGAAGAAACTGGGTTAATACAAGCATCGGATGAATAGTGGGCCAAATATGAGAAGGTAACGTTTTCATGTCTTTTTATTTTCTTAGAAGCACAATTCCATGTCAAATTATCTACTTTTGAGGTTGAATCATACACTATTATCATGCCATGTGATTAAAATTTTCATAAAATTATGGATTTTTCAATACCTTTTTGAAGATGCTTTTAATGTTCATAGTGCTAGTTCAAAGATGCAACATGTATACTCTTCATTTTGTTGTTGTTAGGTATTTGGATGTAACCCAATTTCAATTTATTATATAATTATTAGTTAACAATTCCTTGTAGTTGGAGATTGAGATACATAGTACCATATGTTATACATTATAAATGTTCATCAACCCCGAAGAAGCCAGCTTTCTAAAGTTCTGATTTTACTATCTTCACATCTTTCTGTGTGTTTCACATCTTGCATTATGCTCTACATATATGTTATATAACTATTGGAAAATGGTATGCAAACAGAACTTTTATAAATTTCATCCGAAATGATGTGGCAGTGGCAATTTGTATATCACATGCATTCTGTTTGTATACTTGTTACTTTCGAAACTATTCCTCAAAGTGGTTAGTCCACATCATCTTGACTTGGTTTATAGTTTGTCGGAATTATCCACTAATTGAGTTCAAGGCTTGCATGTGTGTTTAATTTCCTAATTGCAAATATGTTGTTGCTGCAACAGAGTACTATACTAATACCTTTTTCATTCAAAGAATCAGCTCGTAGTGTATTGTTGACTTCCATATCTGCATATTCTTGTACAAGGAAGAAATAATGTAACAAATGAATAATTAGGCCATGATAATTGTGTCAAGTTTTTTCACTTATAGAAGTAAGCAGATCCATTTTCTGTACAAATGAATAATTAGGCCATGATAGTTATGTAACAAATGCTGGCAGATCCCTTTTTTGTTCCATAAAAGTTTGGTGCTTTTTTGTAACAACTCTCACCTTGTCTTAGTCATGCTTGCATGCATTTGCATGATCTTTGTCTTGCTTAAACTTGCATCTGCAGACCTTGATTTGTTTTATCTAAGTGTTGCTTGTATGCTTTGTTCCTTGCTTAGTGTGTGTTAAGCCGAGGTCATCTTAAGCCTAGGTCACACCTTCGAATCTCTTACACCTAGGACCATCTTGGAACCACTTTGGTTGACCTCCACCTTCACCCTGGCGTCTTGGCCGAGATGTTATCATCTAGGCATCCAACATCCTTGAACCTTGAACCTAGTGATCTTGTTTCGGGACTAGAATGACCTAGACCGAGGTGTGGCACATCTAGGCCGAGATGTGGCACAGCTAGGCCAAGTGTTATCCTTCCTAGCCGACATCATTGAGACCTTACTTGCCGAAGCCTATGTCTTGACCCGAGGTCCTTACCTTGTTACAGTGCCCTTGTCACCTTGCTTGTTGTACACACTTTGGCATGCTCTTGTCTTGTCAGTCAGTCACCTTTTTTAGGAGAGCCAACCAGTCGTTGCCATGTGCCCCAGCAGAGGGTTAAGTCAGTCGGTAGTAGAGAAAACATATCATTTGTTATATTTTTGTCCTAGAAGAGAGAGAAGCTCTAGGAAGATAGGAAGAAGAGTTCTTAGAGTGAGAATAGATTTCCAAACTTGATCTTCACACCTTGAACCGTTAGATTCGTATTTTGAGGTTAGATTCTTGACCTACTCTTGTTATTCTTTATGTTCATATGATCGCATTGCATGATCTAGCATGATTCGTGAACCATGCATTGATTTAAAGCTTGTTTTAGAAAGAGAAGATGATGTTCTTGTGTTCTTAAAATAAAACCATGATTTGATCTGAAAGTTTATAACAAGTTCCATGTTTTGTGTTTGTTTTCAAGAAGATTTTCAAGTACGGGTACCCAGGTCCATGTTTTCGAACTCATCTCATGAAATCTCAGATTTTGAATAAAGAAGTTATGATTTTAGCATTCATGTTCTTCAAAAAGAAACCCAGAATTTCTAGACTCCATCTCCCTGAATGTGGTCATCAGGACCATACCTCGGCTAAGAGTTGTGGGACCTCGGCCAAGACCTGGTTGGTACCTAGCATGTTTTCCCGAGATGAAAAACAGAGTTTTAACTCTCAGCACATGTTTTGCTTGTCTTGACTTAGTTTGAAAGAAATGCCAAGATCATTTATACTCATGCAAAGCTTGTTCTAGGGATGCATTTCATATCCATCTTTGAGCATCTTTTCTTGTCTTCTTGAAATGCATTCAATGAGATTTATCATGTACTTGTAGGCCTTGGATCCTTGCTTTAATCCCTGCACCTGAAGAGCTATGTGAGTGGTATTTTTAATAAAGCTATGTTCTAATGTTTTGATAAAAGCTTTGTTTTGGAAAAGTGTTTGTTCGAGTATGAATGATTATCCCTAGTTTTTGTATCAAATATTATCTTGCTTTGATGACATTCTTGGAAAATCCTTAGTGCTAGGGGACTATAATGCAACTAGTACCCTTGTTTGAGATATCTCCCTTGCCACCGACGGCCTTGTGCGGGTGGGTTTGTCTAATCAATTTCGGGTCGATTATTCCCTTGTTTTGTCAGGAATGTCATCCCTTGTATTATATTGATATTAGTAAGCATCCCTTGAAGTTTTGAAAGACTTGATAGATGAACTTGGTTCATCCCTTGACTTTGCACAAGCTATGATATGTATTGTTTTGATAAAGATCTCGGATATCATTCATCTAAACATTTATTACTAATATCATTCACTGAGTATCCAAGCTCACCCTCTCCTTATATATATGTAGGTGACGAGCAAGAATGCGGTGATGCCTAGATGTGTTTTGTAAGATGTTTTTGGATTCATGTTTTGCTGGCAATCTTGAAGATTATGCTTCTTAGCTTATATTATATGTCTTTTGTATATGTCGGCTTGAGAAGCCTTTTGATCAAGATATAATATGTACTTAATTTTATTTATATCCAAGTTGTAAACCATGTTAAAATGTATGTCATTTTATTTGATCTATGCACAGCTCTTATGGACTACTTAGATTTAAATTTATTGCTTCCGCACATGTAAGCCCCATATGTATACTCTGATTGTGTGTGAATCTTTGTAAGTTGGCCTTTGGTAATCTCAGATTACTGGCCATCACAGCACCATTCTACTAGGGGCGGAATGGGGTCGTGACATTTTTCATTATGCCTTCACTGATTCTCATCATTTTTATGGCATTTGTTACCTAATAAAGCCACAAAGTTTGCAGTATATCTTGGCGATGGAAAGTTGTGATTTTACTCTCTTTGTCATACCAAACTTGTGGTATTTATTAATGCTACAAAAATCTTGATGTCTTAGGTTTTCATCATAGGACTGTGCCAACCAAACAACATCAGTTTTTGTTTCATGTATTATTAGTAATACTTACATGTGTGTATTTGTTTTCTGTTTTTAAAAAAAAAAAAAATTGACAAGAATGCTGTCAAGTTCAAAACAAAGCCATTGGAGCACGTGGAACTTATGCAAAGGGTGTACGAAGGTGCCACGGCAATAGAAAGTTTTGCATGGACACCCGGCGCAGATTTCGACTCTATCCCAATGGATGACGTGCCTTCCCTTATGGATGAAGCAGATTGTGAGGACAGTTGTGGGTTGCCACCTTTCCAGCCTGCCACCAACAGTGAGCACACAATTAAAGACTGTGACGCGTCTGTGGAATAGGCTCCTACGGCTAGACTGACGAAACAGAAATTCGGAGGCATCAACTAGGGGCAGCGAAGAAAATGGCAGAGTGAGGGAGCTTCGAAGTTGGCGAGTAGCGTGGAGGTGATTGGTAAGTGAAATCACAACAACAACGTGATTTACGAAAATTCGACGCAGGAGGTGATTGGTAAGTGCCTGACAAGGTTGTACTCCCTACACGGTGTTAGCCAGGAAGGCCCGCTAATACCATTCGCTGTTTCGCTAATGGACAACCTGGCAAATCAAGCCAAATTGTTGTAGCTTTCGATGGATGACATGATAATTAGTTGGCTGCGAATCAAGTAGTTCCAGATTTTGGGAGGCTTATCCGGGCCAACGCATAGATCTGGAATGAGGAGTTGGTGTTGAGGACTTGTGAAACCTCATAGTTCCTGCAGTTTAAAAAACCTCAAACACAACTTATGTTGAATTTGTTTGGTTAATTTTTCTTTTCCTCCCTAAATTGTCCGACGGTTACGAATAATTTGGTTTTGTTATTGGATTTCTATAATGGTTAATAGTATGCATGTTTATGTTTTGACTTTGTTTCGTACCAATTCATATAGTGACCATATACTTCCATTGAACTTGTTGACAATTTCACTGGGAAAAAATTGTTTTTTATTTATTTATTTATTTATTATTATTATTTTTTTTTGTTTGAAGTTTAAACAAAAGGTTAATGAGACACAAAATGGTTTCGTGACTACTAACACAACATATGCTAGTTATTTTGTGAAATAGATTTGAAAAATACCATCATTTTTTTATAAAAAAAAAAAAAACTGCAAGTTAAAAAACTCAATTATAATTTTTTTTTCTCACCATGTGATTAAAATTGAGTGTAAAAAAACACAATTACTTAAAAAATATAATCATTATGTGATCAAAATAGAGTGTAAAATACTACAATCAAAGTTTTTGTGATGACCCAAATTGTTTTTTTTTTTTTTTAATTAGTCAATGCATAAATTATTTTAGCAAATTTTTGGATTTGGACTGCTGTGTAAATTTTGTATGAAAACAGTCTGGTTTTGTTTTTTTTTTAAATAGTTTCTGTTGTCAGAAAAATTTTGAAATTTTTTTATGTTGTTCCCATATGAGTCTAGCATGTTGGATAAAAATTTCAGAATTTAATGATGAGTATTTATTTTATGAAAAGTCACGGACTGATTGGTGTTCAGTTTAATTTATAGCAGAAATTCAAATTGAGTTTTGGGTGTTTGGACCATGACTTGAGATAAATTTGGTGGGTCTATTTTGGTATATAATTTGACCATGTTTGACCTATGGGTAGGAAGTTAATTCAAGACCCATGACTTAGATTCAATTTAATTTGAGTTTGTTTTTCACTCATGTTTACCTGTTTAGTAATTTTTAATTATGTGATTGGTAGTGACCATCTTGGGAGTTGTTATTATTTTGTTGTTGGATTATAATATATATGTGAAAGTTGAATTTATGGTGTATACCATACGGTGTAAAAAAATATTATATTCCATGAGTGAATGAAAATGTGTATATTTTGAAGTGAACAAAATATTAAATTTGTGTTGTACAAAAATATTATATTTTGTGGTGAGAAAAATTATATCATTTTATAATTTTTGTAAAAAAATTGACATATTATTACAAAAATTATTTTGTATTATTTTGGGGTTATAATATATATGTGAAAGTTGAATTTATAGTGTGTAGCATACGGTGTAAAAAATTATATATTCCATGAGTGAATGAAAATGTGTATATTTCGAAGTGAACAAAATATTAAATTTTGTGTTGTACAAAAATATTATATTTTGTGGTGAGAAAAATTATATCATTTTATAATTTTTGCAAAAAAATTTTGACATATTATTACAAAAATTATTTTGTAGTATTTTGGGGTTATAATATATATGTGAAAGTTGAATTTATGGTGTGTATCATACGGTGAAAAAAATTATATATTATTGTAGTGAATGAAAATGTGTATATTTCGTGATGAGAAAAATTATATCATTTCATAATTTTTGTAAAAAAAATTTGAGATATTTTTACAAAAATTATTTTGTATTATTTTGGGATTATAATATATATGTGAAAGTTGAATTTATGGTGTATACCATATAGTGAAAAAAATTATATATTATTGTAGTGAATGAAAATGTGTATATTAAGAAGTGAACAAAATATTAAATTTTATGGTGTACAAAAATATTATATTTCATGGTGAGAAAAATTATATCATTTCATAATTTTTGTAAAAAAAATTTTGAGATATTTTTACAAAAATTATTTTGTATTATTTTGGGATTATAATATATATGTGAAAGTTGAATTTATGGCGTGTACTATACAGTAAAAAAAATTATATATTATTGTAGTGAATGAAAATGTGCATATTAAGAAGTGAACAAAATATTAAATTTTATGGTGTACAAAAATATTATATTTTGTGGTGAGAAAAATTATATTATTTCATAATTTTTTTAAAAAAATTTTGAGATATTTTTACAAAAATTATTTTGTATTATTTTGGAAAATCAAATCCTTTGGAAGGCAACTCACATGGGGCTTCTCTTTTTTGTCCTTGCCCATCTTTTCCTTCCTTTTTCTTTTCATTTTTGCTTGCATTTGGCAGAGGGCTTCTCTCTCTCTCTCTCTCTCTCTCTCTCTCTCTCTCTCTCTCTCTCTCTCTCTCTCTCTCTCTCCTTCTTCCTCCATTGTTGCTCACCCTTTGAGCTTCGTATAGGTAACATGGCAGATGAAGCTGGCCCTAGTAACATCTACGAAAATACATGGTTATAGGAAGCAATTAACGAAATTTTCGAGGAAATTGTGTTAGAAACTGATCACAACTTGGTAGAAGCGTGGAACATTGCGTCAACATATTATTACAACCATTACTACAAAGTCCCGTGAAATACGTCAATATTATCAGGACGATTATGGATGTACGAGTTGTCTAACAGCTACCCGAGCCAGTTTGAAGATGCCGTCAGTATGCCCTGAGCAGTGTTCTTGTTGTTGTGTGACGCACTGCACGATTTTGGGTTGATAGTGTCGCAGCGCGAGCATGGGGTGCCGCTCGAAGAAAATGTAGCGATTTTCATTTCCGTTTTACAAGGAATTTCATGGAGAAATTTGCAAGAACAATTCCAACACTCAAAGGAGACATTGTCACGGCATTTTCACGAGGTTTTGCAAGTTGTGATACCATTTACGTCAATTCATAGTAGGAGTCTTGAGTCGGACGAAGTCCAACAAGGGGGCTATCCACATTTACGGTCCAAGCGGCAGTGCTGGCCATTCAAGGTGACGCCGTGTAATATATTTGGTGCCTATAGTCATTCATAAAATATGCAATAAAATAAATACATTTTTGCAATTTTTACTTGGTTAGGACTGCATTGGTGCAATGGACGGCACGCAAGCGATGGCCTGTGTCTCACATGAATACGCCTCTTCATACTATAGCCAGAAAGGTATGCTAATGCAAAATATTATTGTCGTTTCTGACTTTGATTTGTGCTTCACGTTTGTATTCGCCGGTTGGGACGGGAGCATGCACAATAACAAGCTGTTGCACTATGTCACAACCGAGCCTAAACATCGATTCCCACACCCCACGCCCGATAACAAATTCCCGCTTGACAATGAAGTTGACAAAATGTAAAAAATTATTCACAGAGGTTATTGTAACAAAAGGTTTTTTGGTACAATAAAAACCAGATTATATCGATTTTCAAATAAGAACTACAAAAACGTAGGAGTACGTGCTAAGAAAAAAAAAATCTGTTCGACAACTACGAACAATACATGTTTTTTTTTTGGTCCCACATACGATTTAAAGTTTGCAATTGACAAGGAATCTCATCATTAAATTAATTGAATATTTTTGCTATGTGAAGGGTAACTATCATTTTTTAATTCAATAACGAGCATAAGTTAGTAAACAAGAGTTCATTTGTTATATATGAAGGCCAAAAGTAGAAACGAAAGTGAAAAATTCATTATACAATTTTAAAAACATACCATTTGATATTAATAAGTTATGTTGTTCAACAAGTTATATTGTTCAACATGTGTAGGAAAATACTACTTGGTCAATAGCGAGTACAGCAACAAGACATGATATCTAGTCCTATACAAGGGGTATCGATATCACCAAAATGCCCATCGCAACCGAATACCACAGAACGAGTACAAACGATTCAACAAGGCACATTCGTCCTTGTGTAGTTGTATCGAGCGGACATTCGATGCTTGGAAGTCAAAGTGGGGGGCTTTGCGGAATATGATGAAGTTAAAATTTTCCAATCAAGTGCCCTTCGTATGTGCATCGATGGCTTTAC
Organism: Camellia sinensis; assembly: GCF_055761805.1. NCBI lineage: Eukaryota > Viridiplantae > Streptophyta > Magnoliopsida > Ericales > Theaceae > Camellia > Camellia sinensis. The sequence goes on from NC_138962.1 coordinate 110,367,292, forward strand.
ATAACGTCATACGCCGGAACAATCAATCTGACACGGTTACGCACAATATCCCAGACGACGACGAGTACGTTGCACCGCAAATGCCCGACCACCCCGAATACACCCAGGTTGCCGATATCAGGGAGTCAAGGGATTTAGATCCCCATATGGCAACTATAAGAGCGAATATTACATATGCACTGTGACAGCAAGCGCGCGTTTAAGGCCAACGCATTTGTTGCTATGGTGAGTGTTACATTCACTGTATGTTGTGTAACACTGATGTACGTTGTTGACACAAATTGTATTATTATATCATTAATTAGAAGGAAATAATTTGTTGTACCAAATTCACAACAACCAAAAATAATATTGCAATAATAAAAAAACATTCAATTTTGTACGTACGTTAGATTTATAACATTGTAATTGTATTTTTAAATTTCTTACATAACAAAATTAATTACAAAAAAAAAAAAAAATATTTGCATAAGCTCACTGGTGAAAAGGAAAAGTGAAAGAAAAATTTGTAGCCAAACAGTGAATTAAACGAGTACAAGCATAATGCCACCAACAGAACATCACGTGTGAACAAACAAAGAGGTTATAAAAAAAAAAATTACAACACACCCAATGTACGTAGAATAAAGCTTAAGACCCCCAGTGACCCCCAGTGCCACGTGGCACCGCGTGATTGGAAGGGAAAAAAAAAAATTTGGCCTACTGGGGGTTCCCTCCATTGGGGGTCCCTAGCACCGTTGGTGTACGTATCCCTGCCCACCACAGAGTCAAAAAGGAAACCGTATTGACTTGCACGTTCCTGACTGTCAGTAATCATAGGGGTAATATCACTACAAGAAAATACACTTTTGGTGACTAAAAAATTAGTCGCCAAAAGTATTGATTTTAGTCGCCGAAACACATTGCCGACTAAATAATTTGGTCGCTGGCTCTGTCAGGGATACATAGTCACCGAAGGAATTAGCGACTAAAATAGATTTAGTCGCCATAAGTAGTACAAAATACCGACTAACGTTTTAGTAGGCAAAACTAATAGGTATTGGCGACGAAAAGTGCCTTAGTCGCTGATAAGTGACATTAGCGACTAAAATGTTAGTCGCCCAAACGGTTCATTAATTCCTCTAACTCGCATATTTAGCTACTAAAAGTTTTTGTCGCCAAAAGTGAAATATCTTCGGCGACGACATTTTTAGTCACCAATTGTGCAACTTTCAGCTACTACATTTTTAGTCGGCCATAGTTATTTGATTATGTTTTGGCGACTAAAACGTTGGTTACCAATAATATGTTGGATTTTACCTACTAAACAATTTAGTCGGCCATAATTGTTTTATTATGTTTTCAAGTTGTTTGGCTACTAAATATTTAGTCGACAAAAGTCTTTTGATTTTTAGCTACTACACGTTTAGTCGCCATAACTGTTTTTAAGTTGTTTTGGCTACTAAAGTTTTTGTCGCCGAAAGTCGTTTGTGTTTTAGCTACTAAACATTTAGTCGCCATAATTGTTTTTAATTCGTTTTGGCTACTAAATATTTAGTCGCCAAAAGATTTATTTCTTTTTAGCTACCAATTGATTTGTCACCAAAAGCATCATTTTATATTATTGTTTTGTTTGTTTCATTTTACTAAATTTTGTCTGAACCTGTATGTATCCAGCGCAACCTGTACGTATACAACCTATATATATTTTCACCTATTCCGTAATGCATGTTTTACTTAGAACCATAAAACAAAAATGAACACCTACTATATATATTCCAACTACAAATAATAATGTAAACTTATGTACGAACCAACCATATATATTTCAATTACAAATAATGTCATACATTCCAAATACGTTACCAAAACAATGTCCCCTATACACAACATTTTTACTATATACTATGCATTGTAATGACCATTTGACAAGGTACAAATTACTATGGTAATATGTACCACGAAAAAAGGTAATCTATATTAATTAATACTAGAGCCATTAATACAAGCTCCAAAAAATACTATGTACCCCACTATAAATTATATGTACGATGCATCCAAATTCCACCGTTCATTGATGCTATACCACCAGAGCAATTAATACAAGCTCCAAAAATAGTTTGTACCCCGCCAAAAATTATATGTTCGATGCATCCACAGTCCACATAAAAAGTATAGGACGACAAAAAACTTCCCAACTTTGCATAAGTGTGAATTATCTTCCGGGCAAAAAAATAGAAGATCCACATGTCAATGCCAAAAGCCATCTACACAACAAAAATTACACCCATTAGTTCCATTGTAAACAAAAAGTTATAGCCATCTACAAAACACAAATTGCAAGCATGTCAATTGTAATTGCAATTGTATGTAAATATTGTTTGAATTTAGGAATTTCAATATAGTTTCTTTACACGTTAAGTTGTATTGAAAGTGCAAAGAAATTTCCAAGTAAACCCCAAGTCAAGTTTAGTCTAATGTGTTAATATATATATATATATATATTTTATTCATAACTGTACATATATAGAGATGCTTATAGAACATATATATATTTGTAAGCTTTAATATATAAGCTTTAATATATTTGTATAAGCTTTATGTGTTTTTCACGCCAACTCCCAACGTGCACGTGCTAATTACGTCCCGTCTGTCCCCACAGACCGTCTTTGACACGAGGAAGCTACCGGTGCCATCAATATAGTGCTTCGGGCCTTGCTCTCAATTTTCAGCCCTCGAAGGCCTTTTTTCGGCTAAGTTTATGATGTTTTCACGCCAAATCCCAACGTACACGTGCTAATTACATCCCATCTGTCCTCACAAGTCCTATTTGACACGAGGAAGCTACCCGTGCCATCCCGGCAGTGGTTCGGGGGCTGCTCTCAATTTTCGGCACTCGAAGGCCTTTTTTCGGCTAACTTTATGACGTTTTTCATGCCAACTCCCAACGTACAAGTGCTAATTACGTCCCGTCTGTCCCCATAGGTCCTATTCGACACGGGGAAGCTACCCATGCCATCCCCGCAGTGGTTTGGAGGCTGCTCTCAATTTTTGGCCCTTGAAGGCCTTTTTTCAGCTAAGTTCATGGCGCATTTCATGCCAACGCCCAATGTACACGTGCTATTTACGTCCCGTCTGTCCCCACAGGTCCTATTTGACATGACGAAGCTACCTGTGCCATCCTTACAGTGGTTCAGGGGCTGCTCTCAATTTTCGGCCCTCGAAGGCCTTTTTTCGGCTAAGTTCATGGGGCATTTCATGCCAACGCCCAACGTACACGCGCTAATTACATCCCATCTGTCCCCACGGGTCCTATTTCACACAAGAAAGCTACTCGTGCCATCCCCGCAGTGGTTCCGGGGTTGCTTTCAATTTTCAACCCTCGAAGGCCTTTTTTCGGCTATGTTTATGGCGTTTTTATATGAGCAAATCCACCACCTGGTTAGCATGTGGGAGAACACTTTTAATTGATTTTAGCCTGAACACAGGTGCATCTGCAATTGTACAGGTGGATGCAAGTGTAGGCAACAAGGTGAGGATTCATGGATTTTTCTCCCTTACTTTAATGAAATTTGGTAAGGGATTCCTATGGCTATATTGTAACCGATTTCCTTGATTTCATTCTCTAGTCTGAATATACTTCTTATGAGTCAATAAGCTCTTGGAAAACAACCAAGAACCAAAGAAATTGTATGATAAGGTGATTAGAATGCATGGCACACTTAGAAGGCAACTTATGATTGGGAAAATGTGGACGTTTTAAGGATCAAAACTTTGTTTGCATCAGCTCCTGTAACTAGGCCAAATCAGGTTGATAATCTGTTGCGGCCAGCCTCAACCACAAGTGTTCATCCAACCAGGTTGCATCAAGTTGCATCAGCTCATGTACGTAGGCCAAATCAGGTTGAAAATGTGGAGCGTTGTTCATCAAATTAGTGTTGGTTTTATTTTTATAGATTTATTATTAAGAAACTTAATATCACATATTCATTCTTCACAGTTAGAGTTTTGAAATCAAAGCTCCTTTGTACTAGTTGTATTGTACTAGTTATATTGTACTAAATCAAAATTCATTCTACTTCCTCTTGGTTTCTTCAATTACTCTTAAATCTGAAATGACATTCAATTGGACTTGGTTACCTTATGGAAATCAGATTACGGTCCTTTCTGTAATGTATCAAAACACCAAGTTGGCTGCTGCAATGTCTACTCACATTATGCCTCAAAACCTATTCGAAGCACATCACGAAAAAATATTTGCATACCAACTTTAGAAAACAATTCTATGCCAATATGATCCATATTTTTTGTAGAAGTTGCAGTAGCTTGTTAAGAAAATTCTGTTTACCGAATAGTAGGATGACCATCTGAACCTTGCAAGAGGGTTGTGAGCCGTGACACCACGTCGTTCAGATGATTGAGTTGTACACCTTGTGCCTCCCGTGCTTTTTTTTCTTCATCGACTTGTTTGATCAACTGCTCTCTTTCCCTCGTAATTTCCTCCCGATCTCTTTTCCGCTCCTCTTTCTCCTTCAATAGCTCTTCCCAATCTCTTTGCCGCTCCTCTTTCTCCTTCAATAGCTCCTCCCGATCTCTTTGACGCTCCTCTTTTTCCTTCAACAACTCCTCGTGATCACTTTGACGCTGCTCACGAAGAACCTCCAGTTCCGCTCTCATTGACTCCATATGTTTATCACATGCTCGTGCCGCACTAGAAGCTGTGGAAGAGGGTTGTGGGCCTACCCCACATCCACTCAAGTATTTTTTTTTTCCCCAAGCACTTGCCTTGATATTTCTTCGTGGGTCAATGGCAACCCTGCATAGGTGGCTGTTAGTTGTAGATTCACCATATCATCCTGTGATGGCGAGAAAACAATAAAGTCAAGATGGGAGAAGGAATTTAAAACAACTTTATTAATTGATATGCATCACACTAACATTCAATACTCACATGTAGCTCACCACATTTGGGGTCAATCCAATCTCCCGTCTTCTTGGACTTGTGTGCTTTCTTATAAAATTTGGGAAAATCTATATCTCCATCCTCATTTGCCTGTTACGTATGGAAAAATTCCATTGACGAATTAGTACATGGTAATATTCAAAATGAAGAAGAATCAATCAACCATTACGTTACTAAATTAACTTCTCACCATAAGCGACATTGCTATAGGAAATGATCGCGATCCACTTTTATGATTATAGGGGAGCATACCCCTATTTGCTTTACCAGCCGTAGAGCGTTTCTAAAAAAATATGAAAAAAAAAAAAAAACCATGCTTTACTTACTTTCAGTGAAGAAGTTTTACATATATTATTCAAAAAGTTTTACATATTAACACATAAATTAATTTCAATAATGGGGTTTCTAATTAATTTGTTACCAAGTGAGATTCGTCTTTCCAAGCAACATCAATCAGGTATTTCCAGTCCTCCAAGCTCACTCCACTAGGTGGATGACTATAGGGGTCATCAACACCCTTTTCCTCAAGTTCGAGGAACTCTTGCTTTAGATTGTACCTCCAATCCTTGTATAGCAAATATGCCTTCCTATCGAGGATCTGTTGAGCTTGTTCATCATTATCAAAATCATCGCCGATAACAAACTTGTCCTACAAACATAGTAATAGAATTAGTAGAACAATTAATTTAACCAATTACAAATTACATAATAAAGACATTATGGCAAGATGAATCTCATACTAGCACCGCATGGACGACCGCATCTTTCGTACTTTGATCAATTTTTATCCATGACTTCACGCTCTGAAGAGGGCACAACCGTCTAATTTGAAGGCCCAACTCATTCGTCGTTGGGGTGGCATTCCCTCATGTGATTGCGTTTAACACCCGATTGACATAGACGTGTAATTTCTCCCATTTTTTCCTAGCAATTTTTTTCTGCACACCTTTGCCTAATGTACGTCCCCGAACACGAGTTGACCTCATTTTCCCTGGTGCAAAAAGGGGAAGGTAGTCAACATTACAAACAAAACAAAACCAAATTTTTTTTAAATAACTAAATAGTATGCTCTTACCCACTCCACCTGGTTGCATCTCCTCCACCATAGTTTGTGTATCATCTGGTGGTTGCGTCTCATCAGAGAACGTCATCGGGGTGCCAATCTCCTGTGCACATGCTTCAGATGTTAATAGTACGTTGCCACTTGTTGCTCTCTTACATCGCCCCGTCTTGATTCCCGGAACCATTGTACCTACATCACATAACAAACGTACATGAGTAATAAACATCGCATACATTAGTAGTGTAACTGCTGCAATAATGACACAACAATGTCTACTTAATTATAAATTGCTCGTTAATCAATGGTAACTAATAAACTAAGAGAACATGATGATGATGATGATACAAAAACAAACTTCTCAATTGTCCATTGTTCATTTAATATACTCATTACCCCCAACAAATTTTGGAATTATTATTAACAACAAAATTTGTAATAAATTGTTGTGGCCTGCAATAACAAACCATTGATAAGAACAACTCAAGGACAACATCAGTTTGTTTGTATGGCATTACTCTTTTCATCAGTTTGGTTGGATGCTTTCCATACGGCCTGTACGTCCCCAAATTAATTTGCTGCAGTATTTGTTCTCCCGATAACTCCACAGGTTTGGACCGATTCTCAATTTCACCGTTGAATAGCTTACTTCTACGCCAATTACGGTTCTCAGGTAAGTACCGCCGAGCACCCATATACCCAATCTTACTTCGCAAACTCTGAGATGATGCATCGATGTTACAATTAGGACAGGCCAGGTAACCTTGTGTACTCCAACCAGACAAGGAACCATATGCAGGGAAATCGTTGATGGTCCACATGACTGCTGCATGCATTGTAAATATTTGGCCGTTTGAGGCATTATATGTTTGCACATTATACTCCCACAGATTAGTTAACTCTTCTACTAATGGTTGCAAGTAAACATCGATGTCCCTTCCAGGTGCGGATCATCTGGGAATAAGCAATGACATCATGACAAATGGATCTTTCATACACTTCCATGGGGGTAGATTGCAAGGCATTAAGATTACGGGCCACATGCTATACGATGTACTCATATGTCCGAATGGATTGAAACCATCCGTGGCAAGCCCTAGCCGTACATTCCGAGGATCCGCAGAGAACGTAAGATGCAGCCTATCAAAGTCCTTCCATGCCTCACCATCAGCTGGATGTCACAATACTCTATCATCCCGTCGCTTATCCTTATGCCATTTCATATATGCAGCTGTTTTTTTTGGACATGTACAATCTCTTCAATCTCGGTGTCAAAGGAAAGTACCTCAAAATTTTGTGTGGAATTTTTTTACCCGTCTTGTCGTTCAACTTGTATCTAGACTCCGTACATGTAGGGCAATTCTCCAATGCGGCGTTGTCCTTCCAAAATAAAGTACAATCATTCTTACATGCATGAATGACCTCATATCCCAAACCCAACTCACGTAAGAACTTTTTCGCTTCATAAAGGGTCCATGGAACATTTTCATCACACTTTGGTAGAATGTCTTTGAAAACTTGCATAACCATATCGAAATATTTGTTGCTCCATTTATTGTACACCTTCACGTGAAGCATCTTAATTACGAAGGACAAGATGGAGAACTTTTGACACTGTGGATATACTTGACGTTGAGCATCATCGAACAACTTCATGAACTTCAACAAATTGTGCCTCTCCGAACAAGTACGTTGTTCGTCGATATGAGCATCTATGAGACCACTCATGTAAATCTCTTGTAACATGGCTGGAAGTTCATCCACATGTTCGTGATTGGTTGTCATTCCAGCTCGGTCGGTTTGAATATCATCATTTCACATAGTAGGATGAGCACAAAACATGGGAACACATTCCCCGTGGTGGACCCAAGTTTGATAAGAACATGCGATTCCTCTTCGAATCAAGTGCAACCATACAACATGTCCAGGTAATTTCATGTCGTTCAAGCAATCAACACAAGGACAACGGATTTCATCCTGCGGCCCTAAATTCTTCGTAGTGAATTCAATAAATGACTGAACACCTTGTACATACTCTTTACTTTTTAGCCTATCTGTTATCATCATCCAACTCTTGTCCATTATTGGAACAGTAGACATGAAGCGAAGATAAACCTGTGAATAGACGGCAACTTGGAAAAATACTCTGTAATGGAAGAGAGCTTAAGTAAGTTTAGGGGTTCGATTAACATTGTTTTTTGAAATGAACAAAATAGTAATAACAGATCGGGATGTTTTGCCAATTTGTCAATTGCATATAATTGGCTAATTTCACTACTAACTTGGCATGTATTCACATGCAAATATGACATACATTCACAATTCTATGTGAAGTCATCTTAGAGGGAGAGAAATAATCCTAACCAAATTTAATAAAATTTAATAAAATCGGTGAGATTAAAAAGTATTATAATATAATTTTCATAATACGTAAATTGTCTCTAAGGACAAAAGCTAAATTTCCATCATCCAAACAAAATGACAAAGCTTATAAGAAATCATTAATCTTTTTCAAATTTTCTTCTCACTCTAGCTTCTTGGATTAGTATTTGTATCTTTATTCTATTCCTACCAAATCAAGCTTTAAATCCTAAATATAGATATATCTATATGAAAAACGATTTATAAACAAAAAATTTATATAGAAACTAGATCCACAATAATCTATCAATGACATTTATAAAATATGAAAATAATTATGGATATTTTGATTGAAAATAAAATGATTACAAGAAGTTACATCATTATGAATATTTTTATTTAATTTTATAAAAAAATTGTTTATATATCATTATTCTAAGTACATAAACTAGAAGTTCAAAACACACATGATGCACATGTAGAAATGGAGATCCTTGTAACTATCATCTAACAAAAAAGAAAATTGAAAAAAATTAAAAATGGCCACTGTCACTCTCTTGTAAGAAGAAGGATTGAACCCTTGATACATTTAGATAGGAACATCAACAATGGCCACTGTCACTCTCTTGTCATTAAAAAATGGGATAATTTATTATTGCATAGCTCATATTCTCAATTTAGATTACCACAAAAAAATTACAACAACAGAAACAAACAACAAATTTCATCAATCTCAGAAACACTTTGTCTGTAACTTTTAAAAGTCTTTCTCACATATTTTCAAATCATTTTGACTTTCATTTTGATATTAAACAATATCTCAAGAACTAGAGTTTAACATTTTTCACTCTAATTTTGACACTAAACAATAGCACAGGAGCACTCAAGAACTAGAGATGGCCCAAGCCTATTGAGGGCCTAGACAAATGAAATGTAGTTTGAATATGGTTTGGTGCCTTACATTGGCCATTGCCATTCTATTATTGTCCCCATTCTACAGTAAGATAGTGCAACTTCTTGTGCAATAGCGCAACTTCTTGTGCAACTTAGATTGTCAAGTTAGGTGCTTTCAAAATCAACGGTATGGTTGAAAGGGTACAGCTATCCCAGGAGACCAGAGAGATTATTTTTCATCTGTTTTCAACGAATTATGCGTGAAAGGGCGACCATGTTCTTTAATCATCATATTGAGCAGATTATCGTCTATTGTTTCTATGGAGTTCCAAAGGTTTGCAGTAGAAAGATGTGAGAGTATTTAGGCTATTGATTAATCACACTTTGTAATCCTAATTTCTTATGTGGTGGCCACAGATTTCTCAACCAAGGCTGACTTTTAAAGAAATTATTTTCAACTATAGAAATCAACGACACCGTTTTCCTCAAGTTTTTCGTACAGTTTAGTATGTTAATCACAGTTTGTAATCCTAATTTCTTATGTGGTGGTGTAACAAGCCCGCGGGGGACCTCGCTACAGCTCGGACTCGACTTTTGTCAGTCACGGTTCTAAGTCTGAACCAAAGAGTCCAAATCCGGCAAATCGTTTTGAGAAAACAGATTTTTTTGAAAGAAGTACCAAACATGGACTGCTTTGCCAGATACAGAGTCGCCACCTAAATATTTTATTTTTGGGAAATTTAGGAAACCCTGACTCGGTGCCAAAAGGCCACGTGTCCGTCATCACCAAAGTTGCCTCGGCTCGGGAACTTGGGTACGATTGGGGAAGGTCACTTCGTGAGCACCCCCACTCGCCCGATCATAGACCGGCCTCTACTAACCATGATATCTATTTTTGAAAACATTGTATGTTCTTATTCCGATTATTAGCCTAGGTTACTATGTGATGCGCACAGCATACAAATATAGACCAGGTCGCCTGAATTGGAACAAAACATTTCATGTTCGTTTTTTTGAAAATGGTTTGCTACCCGCAGGTAGGCTTGAAACATTTGATGATTTACTCCAATTCAGATAACCCAGCCTCCACCCACAGGCATTCAGGCAGTTATATCATATAAGCACATAGCCTCATGGTAAGCATGCTATTCATGGCAGTCACTCACACGCATGCAAGGATGCTAAAGCATAAAACTTACCGAGTACTCCAAGCCAAAATAGAAACTTCATTAGAAATCATGCGTGATCCTAATTATACAGAAATGCCTAATGCAACACATGCAAAATGCAATTATAGCAGGCTCGGCTATTCTAAACATGGCGTATGGAATGCTACAACTAACATGTATTCAATTTGGAATTGAAAGTACAATGTAGTTAGTATGATGCGCCGAGCCCGGTGCATGCAATACAGATGAATGATGCAAACATGCTATCATACTGTATGCTAATCAAAATATGCCCTAATCTAACCATCGTAAGCGGATAAATAAAAGGGAGAAAGACGTGGGGTTGGAAGACATACATCACACTCACGCACACTTATTACAGTTATGCCCTCAGTCGGAGGGTCCGAATAAATATACAGTCCCGAATAAAAGAATATTACAGTCCAAATATTACAGTCCGAATAATATACAAATTCCTAATTAATTAACAAATTAACTAAGAAAGTAAATAAAACTGGCATGCAAGCCAGGGACTGCCTTGCTTCTGATGGATGATGCATGTCCGGCTGCTTTGCGCGGAAATCCACCGGGATGCCCCGATTAGCCTCTGTTTTACAATTATTCTTGAAAAGCGTGCCAAGTTCCGGAAAGTTGCTGATTCCTGATTTTGCTGCAACAGAGAGCAGGAAAGGGACATAACAGTGTATTTTCACAGATATATGCATACCTCGATCCTCGTGCCACCAATCACGCATACCGAGGCATGATGGCCGAAGAGTCGAATTGCACAATTTAATGTAGGATGAATGCACATGAAAACATAACAAAACCTAACTCCATCATGGATGATCCGGAGTGTCGGTGACTAGGAAATTGAGGCACATTCCGTCACTCGAAGTACGAAATGCACCTCGTTTCCCGTGCCCGGGCTAACTCCTATCCCGAACACGATGCAATATGCATGACGTGCAACTAAGATGCAATCCTAACATACACCATGCTATGAAAGTGAGATGCCTCGAAGTGCGTGCACACGGGCACGCAAACCGAGAAAATGCATGAATACGATCTAAGATGCAACCTAGTGTGCACTATGCTGTAAAAATGAGATGCCTCGAAATGCGTGCACACGGGCGCGCTAACCGAGGCGAGGGTATATGCAATGCAAGTGACTAAAATGGCATGGAAAATGTAACATGGACTTATACTAACATGAGAGAGCCTCAGCCACACTCACATAAGAAGCCGGTAGATGAAAATGAAGTGCCTCGAAGTGCGTGCACACGGGCACGCAAACCGAGGCAATGGCATATGCAATGCAATATGGCAAAAACATGATATGGGCTTATACCAACATGAGTGAGCCTCAGCCACACTCATATAGGATGCCGAAGGATGAAAATGAGGTGCCTCGAAATGCGTGCACACGGGTACACAAACCGAGGCGATGGCAGAATGCGATGCAATGATATGAAAGCATGATATGGGCTTATACCAACATGAATGAGCCTCAGCCACACTCATATAGGATGCCGAAGGATGAAAACGAGGTGCCTCGAAATGCGTGCACACGGGCACGCAAACCGAGGCGATGGCAGAATGCGATGCAATGATATGAAAGCATGATATGGACTTATACCAACATGAGTGAGCCTCAGCCACACTCACATAGGATGCCGATGGATGAAAATGAGGTGCCTCGAAATGCGTGCACATGGGCACGCAAACCGAGGCGATGGCAGAATGCGATGCAATGACATGAAAACATGATATGGGCTTATACCAACATGAGTGAGCCTCAGCCACACTCACATAGGATGCCGATGGATGAAAATGAGGTGCCTTGAAATGCGTGCACACGGGCACGCAAACCGAGGCAATGACAGAATGCGATGCAATGACATGAAAACATGATATGGGCTTATACCAACATGAGTGAGCCTCAGCCACACTCATATAGGATGCCGATGGATGAAGATGAGGTGCCTCGAAATGCGTACACACGGGCATGCAAACCGAGGCAATCACAGAATGCGATGCAATGACATGAAAACATGATATGGGCTTATACCAACATGAGTGAGCCTCAACCACACTCACATAGGATGTCGATGGATGAAAATGAGGTGCCTCGAAATGCGTGCACACGGGCACGCAAACCGAGGCAATGACAGAATGCGATGCAATGACATGAAAATGGAAAGCAATCATTCTAATAGAATTTCAGCACTAAAATATGGGGGAAAACAGTCCCGAAATGAGGCGAAATGACACTAAGTGCATGGAATTGTCCCGAAATGCGAATTTAGGCACCCGAAATAGCCTATAGCTATGCCAAACATGCACAATATGGACATGTAATGCAAAGACAGAAGCTAGACAGTCCCAAAAAAGGCACTTTCACAGTTATAAACATGGCCAAACAGAGAGCATAGGTAGGGCAAAAATGGCATGCAAGAATAGGGGCCAAGAGAGGGGTAATGAAGCAAGTGATATAAGAAAAATCCAAACTGAAAAATTCCCTTCTACAACATTGAAGAGGGACCAAAAATATGCACATTTACAGTATATGGCAAACCTCAAATCAATATACAAACATGCTAAAAAAAAGGCACAAGATTGAGGCTCAAAAGGTGCTATAACATGAAGTATACAAAATAATCACCAAACAGAAAAAAAATGTTAATGAAACATGAAGTATAGGCCAAAATAAGATCATCTCTAGGCCTGTAAAATGGCCAAAAACAAAAGCATGGTAGGCTAACAAAACATGCAAGAATGGGGAATAAAAGAGAGATATAACATGAAGTGGCATATGGAGGTCTCAAACCATGAAAGAACCTAAATGAAACATTAAGAATGGACCAAAATAAGCACTTTTTCAGAACTGTAAAATGGCCAAACACAAAAGCATGGTAGGCTGCCATTGCATGCAAAAATGGGACCAAAAGGGGAGTATAAAGGTAAGTACAACATGGAAGTCCCAAATGGTGTTGAGCCCTTCTTCAATGTTGAAGAGGGGCTCAAAATAAGCCTAATATCAGTTTACAACATGCTCAAAAACAGATTACTCATGGGCCAAAAATAGCATGCAAGATTATGACATATAAGAGGATCAATGAAGCAAGTGCATCATGGAGGGCTCAAACAGGGTTGAGCCCTTAATGAAAAGTGAAGATGAGCTCAAAAGAGGGCCCCTTTCAATTAGGGCCGGAGCTTGAAACAAAAATCATATAGGGCTTACAAATGGATCAAGAAAAAGGGTCAAAAGAGGAGAAATGTCACTTACCCTTGAAGACCAAAGCTTTTGTTGCTTCTTGGACCAATTTGCAGCTCCTTTAGCCTTTGAGAAGCTCTCCTTGTTGCTGGAAATGAAGTGGTGATGGTAGAGCTTGGTGGTGATGAAGAACACAAGGTATAGGACTTAAGGTTTTTTAGGGAAATGAGAAGGATGGAGGGAGATATGGCTCTTGAGACTTGAAGAACAATTTTTCCAACCCTTGAATGTGATATAGCTTGCTGGTTATAAGGGCCAAAAAGGGGGTGTAAAGGTAGGGGAAAAGGAGGGCAACTTTCCCCCACAAAATATCCCCCGGATATTGATATTTTCTGGGGAATAAAGCTATACAGCTGTAAAGTGAATAGTGCAAGGAACTCGGCCGGCCAGTTACTTTTGCTGCAGGTGGCCGGCCGGCCACACCCCCTAGCCGGCCGGCTAGGGGTCAAAAGGGTCAAGAAGATTTAGTGGCCGGCCACCATTTTTTAGGGTCCTCCCATGTGTGTACATCACAAATATGTGGTTTGGGTTTGAAGAAAATGGCCCCAAGGTGTTCAACATTAGCCCGTAAGTGTGAAAAACGGGCGTCGGAGGGCGTCGGAGGACGTATAACAGGTTGCTGCAACAATTACTAGCCTCCCACCCTTCAGTGACCTTCCTAGTGATAAAACAGAGGTACCTGCCAAAAATGAACGAAAACCGTTGCAAAATGAAAGTTCGGGGGCCAAAACATGCAGTTCGAGGTCCCGAAAATGGGCTGTTAAGCACCGAAAGTGGCATTTGGCCACGAAGTGGGTTTCTCAGACCCCAGTGTCCCTCAAAAGGGAGAAAATAGGAAGTATGCCAAAAATCAGAGCAAACGGAGATGGTTAGGCGGTCCCGAACCGAGGCACACGGCCAACGATCCCGAAAAATCGGAAACCGGACTCCGAAATGGGAAAAATGGCCTACGACCACCGAATGTAGCCCACGGACATTGAGAGATGGTCTACGGGACCTCTCCCTCCCCTCAGGAAATGAAACAAAGAAAACCGAGCCTGGTTCGCAAACCGAGGCAAAGCACAAAAGAGGGTTCGGAAGTCCGGAGGCAGGGCTCACGGCCGCAACTCTGAAACTTCTGAACGAGCACATTATGCAACATCACCAAGCGCTCAATCAGTGACGTCTGAGTCTTAAGGTCGGTCCAAAATGGAGTGTCTACAGGTGGCCACAGATTTCTCGACTGAGGCTGACTTTTAAAGAAATTATTTTCAACTATAGAAATCAACCTCAGTGTAAACCTCAAGTTTTTGCAAGAGAAGAGGGGTAAAAACTTATGAATATATAAGTGATGTTGATAAGATACTTAAGTGTGACAAATAACGCCAACACAATGGAAATATCATCGTACAGTCAATATGGCATGAGTTCCACATAGTATACACTACAAAATTCCCAAACATTAACGCTAACACAATGCAAACATTTGAAACCATGCTACTACAGCAAATGCAAAGCACCATTGATGATTTAGAAGAGATACAAAAAATTCAAAGCTACTTTACCAGGTTAAATAAAACATCTTGGATACATCACAATTTGTAAACAATTGGGGAATTGGAATTTGTCTTATAACTTAAGCATGATATAAGAAGTACCTTCAAGTTAATCCATGCATATGGCAATCCAGTGGGGGTATGAAAAGCAGGTAGAAAGCGCCGCCCTAAATCTTCAGCCAGGATAAGAAGTTGATTCTTATAATTTCTTTGGACCAACCTGTTTGTAGAATCAATTGCAAGAATATGAGCAGAAACAAGTCGTCCAAGAACTCTTATGTTGCAGTACACAACAGTGAAAACACCATTAAACACAATCTGATACTTCAAATACAACTTGATTTAGCACTCCCTACTAAAGAATAAAACAAAAGAAAAAGAAAAAGAAAAAGCGACATTGCTCAAGCTTTATTTCATTAGCAAACTGAGGCCACATTAAATGAAACTTTGAGTCAAACAACTTCACTAAATCCTTAATGAAAAAAATTAAAATACCTCAAAAAGATTTATCCTCGCATCAACATCAAAAGTTAGATTTTGCAGAAAGCCAAAGAACAGCCCTTTCAAATTCTGTGTTGTTCCCCATGATAACAAGGCTGAGAAACAGAAACAGTATTAACATAATACTCTGCTACAAATACTTCAGTGGCATAATCAGTAATAATATGGAAATGAAATGAAATAAAAAGATATTTGGTGACAGCATAAGAAGGGCATATAAGATAAAAATACAACTACATTGATTTTTAAGAACGTTGTCTCTAAGAAAGAGTATATCATGCCTGGATAGCGATTCTACAAGTGTGAGGGCAGATCCATGATACTCTTGTGGCAAATGTTCAAGCTAAAATTTGAAACAGTAGGTATTTTAAATTATCCATTTAAAGCTGAACACTGCAAAAGATTTCAAAAATAAATAATTACCTTCAAATTTCCCAGCTCGACAAGGGAGTAGGTTAATGTTTTGGCTAGAGGCTTTAGTTCATCATGCTACAGAACCAATAGACCACAACTTCATAATATTCATCAAATATAAATAATATATCATATAGTGGGAACTAGAACTGACCGGAAAAGCATAAGTCATATAGTTGTCATAAGTATGGTAAAACCTGAAAGGGAGAAAAAACAGAGGCACATTTGGAACATTTTCGCAGAAATAGAGGCACATTTAAACGATACAAAAAGAATCCAAAATCAACAATCCAAATCCATAATCCAAAATCCAAATGGACAATCCGTAATTTCAACCACACCTATTCACGAAATCAGGAAAAGCCCTAAAAATTTGTGTACGAAATAAATGGAAAATAAAAGGACAAAAAATGTCAAACCCTAAAATTAATCGTGAGAGAAGGGGATGGGAGAGACATCGACAAACAGATAGAAGTAGATCGACAGAGAGGGAAAGAGACGACATAAACATACCTGCGATGGTGATGATCGCCGATTTGCAGTGGTGGTGGTGGCGAGCGCCGGTGGCCTGAGATGGTGATGATCGCCGGTGGTGAGCGACGGGTTTGGTATGTTGATGTCGGTGTGTGAGATAGAAGAGAACAAAAAACTCTGTGTGTAATATATATGTACTAGGCGCAAAAATTACCTATTTTCCCTCTAAAAAAAATTTCGAATATTTCGCGACTAAAAGATTATTTGTCACCAAAAACCTTAATGGCGACAAACAATTGGTCGCCTAAAGATGCCTCTTTGGCTACTAAATTAAAAAATTTGTCGGCAATACTGAATAAACAACGACTAACACAGCTTTGGTCGCAAAAAGTAATCACAAAAATACCCATTTTTTTGGCGACAAAAGTTTTTAGTCGCCAAATGATACTATACGACGACAAAATTAAATGTTAGTAGCCTAAATTGGTAATAGACAGCGACGAAAGGAAAATTTGGTCGCCAATTATACTACATGGCGACTAAAATACTTTAATAGCTAAAAAGGTTCAATCAGTGCCGACTAAAAATATTTTTAGTCGCTCAATGTGGTGTTTTTGGCGACTAAAATTGGTTTGGTCGCCAATTTTAGTCACCAAACATGCATTTTCTTGTAGTGTATGGTCATTTTGGTATTTGTTACAATATTATAATATGCATTTTTTCGTAAAAAGTCAAAAAGTTATCCTAAATAATTATTTTTTTCCCCTTATTTTTTTTAGCCAAAAAGTCAAAAAATGCACTTATATAGATCATCACGAACAATCCCTAAAAAAATATGAACTTATGTAATTTTCTTTTTTTGAAATGAATAATTATATATATATATATATATATCAAAATAAAACTTGCAATATTACAATGATTAAATTAAATAGATAACATTTATTGAATGAATAATTTTTATTTCAAAATAAAATAAAATATTACAAAAATTTATATAATTAAATACAATAGATGTGGATTATTGATGATAATAGAGCAATTGCATCACCACAGGTCAACTACATCCCAATTAGGTTGGCACCTATTAGTCTGCTAATCATTTGCATTATATTCCACCTCAATAATCTAATATAACGTATAAAAAAAATAAATGAAATGAAATAGTGAAAAACAAATTGTTGATCAATCATCGGAGGAGATACACAATTCACTCGTGCTGCCTGATGATATGTCATCTAAATTGGTTTGAATTCTCTCATTTTCACTATAATTTTGTCTTCTTATAAGCGCATGCATATGATCTCTGGATATTATCAGTGCCTCAACCATTTGGAGCGAAAGCCTGCTGCGATAATTGATCAGTACCCCGTTCACCTGCACTAAAAGTTGTATTTCTTGAAAAACTTTGATATTATGCAAAACTTTCGTAAATCATTTGGGAAAAATCGAGACGTTCACTAACAATAAAAAAGATTGTTCTTTTTTAATAATATAATCAATTACAGAATTTTGTGTACGTATAGAATAATATGAAAATGTTTGCAAATGGTCAGTTGATGAAACCCCTAATTGCATTTGATTTCTAATATCAGGTTATTGACTTTGTAAATATTTGTTAGCATATCTTTTTAGATGACTAGTGCCCTTGCAGATACAACACTAAGTAAATGTGCATAATATTTATATTTTGCTTTAAATGTAATTGTACCATTAAGATTATTTATAAACATTTTGTCAAAATGTTCCCAAACACCACTAGTCGTGCCCCTAGTTGATAATCCAACTCTTAGAAGAGGGATATTAGGTATATTAGAAGGAGAATCAACAGATTTATATTGTGTAGTAAATCTATCAATATCGGCATAAATATTATGAATATTAGGATCCATAATAATGTAAGTAAAATAATATAGAAGAACTAACAATTAATTTAAATAATGAGTAAATAATAACAACGGATATATGTTAAGAAATAATTAA
The DNA here is from genome assembly GCF_055761805.1 of Camellia sinensis. Classification (NCBI taxonomy): domain Eukaryota; kingdom Viridiplantae; phylum Streptophyta; class Magnoliopsida; order Ericales; family Theaceae; genus Camellia; species Camellia sinensis. The sequence continues at coordinate 110,385,902 of NC_138962.1, forward strand.
TGTAAAAAAATGAGTAATTAATAAATTTAATTCAACTAATTAATGTTACTGACTGAATGCGATACAAAAATTAGCTTCTTCTAATAAAATTTTCTTCTTACACAATTGCAATTGCCACTTAGGAATGAGCCTTCAAAATTAATTGAGAAAGTGAATTGTTTGTGAGAAATAAAATGGGAGATGGGAGATGTTTATAGAAATTTGGGAGGATGAGGTCAATTTGTAAATAAACAAAAAAAAATTGGGCCGTTTGGTGTTGACGGTCATGTCACCATTTCAATTGAGTTCATACATACATATATATATATATATATATATATATATATATACTAGCATTCACCCTGCTATGTATGGGATAAATATTTTTTATCCATATATATTGAACTTATTTTTTTTTTTTTTTATCGTTTTGTTTGTCTTATATAAAACTTTTGATTTAACTCACTTTTTAGAAAATTAAGTTTTTATTTTTTAGTAATTTTTTTAATATTTTACATAGGTTTTTAAATTTTTTTAGATATACCTAATCTAGATACACTAAAAAAGTATAATATTTATATAATTTTTTTTTAAAAAAAATTCACCAAAAAAATAAAAAATAAAAAATAAGAAAATTCAATACATTTTCGTATTTTGTTGTATTCAATAAATCTTTTAAAAATTTTTGTACAAATTTTATACCTTTTAAGTATATCAAGATTAAGTGGATCTAAAAATATAAAAATATGAATTGAAAACTTAAAAAGTTGTTTTTGAAAATTCCAAACCAAATAGAGTATTATTTGTAAATTTAAAAGTTGTGTAAAATTATAAAAAAAAAATTTAAAAATTATGAGTTTAATGCACAAATAACTTAATACTTGTTATGATTTTATAATATACATAAAATTAATTAATTTCCCCTTACTCCACCCAAAATAAAGTTAGTTGTATTATGTGTAAAATTATTGATTTTATTTTTCATAACATAAAATAAAAATAAAACTAACATGTATCGTTAATATAATGGTAAACTTGCATTATCTTATTAGTGAAACACTACAAATACCTATCAAAATATACTTTTAACCATCTTAAACTTTATTTTTTATTGAATTATTTATCCACTAAAATTATAAACAAAATATAGTATTAAATTTAATAGATTCTTGCAATCTAAGAAATTAAAGAAGTAATGAAAATAATTAAATTTTAATCTTAAATTAAAAACTATAAAGAAAAACAAAAGAATTGAAATCATGTTTAATATGATAGAATTTTCATTTCAAAACATAATATTTCCGATTTTCAAGCCAAGTATGTACATATATATTTTGGATTTTGTAAAACAAAATAAAACATAAAAGATTAAATTTGGAGATTACAATTTTCTGCAATCTATGTAGTCAAAATAAAAAATCTGAAATGCTTGGAACAAAAAATAAATTATTAAAGAAAAAGAAAAAGAAAAAGAAAAATCGAGACTTGCATTCGATGGCGGATTGCAGACTGCTGGCATTCATTGCTGATGAAGGAAGTTGATGAAGTATATGTATTTGCAGTAGTGGATTGTTAGAAGTAATGGTTTAAGGGGATATGGATAGATGGGTTGTTTTATATATATATATATATATATATATATATATATCAATCTGTTGTAGAATAGTGAGAGAGTGGGATTGAAAGTGTTTGAGGGTATGAGAGATTTGTTTGAGGTAGGAGAGTAACAGATTTGTTTGGATAGGTTTTGTTTTTAGCAGATGAAGTATATGTATTTGCAGTAGTGGATTGTTAGAAGTAATGGTTTAAGGGGATATGGATAGATGGGTTGTTTTTTATATATATCAATCTGTTGTAGGATAGTGAGAGAGTGGGATTGAAAGTGTTTGAGGGTATGAGAGATTTGTTTGAGGTAGGAGAGTAACAGATTTGTTTGGATAGGTTTTTTTTTTTTTTTTTTGACAACTTTTTATGGATAGGAGTTGTGGATAGTGGAAGAGTGGGAGTGAAAGTCTTTGAGGGTGAGGGACAAACGTAGGGTAGGAGAGAAAGGTGGAAGGATAGGAGTTTTTATTATTAGGAAAGTCTTTGGGAGGGGAAGGAAAAGAGCTATAAACTCAAAAGAGAGGTGCCACGAATTTTTCAAATTTATGAAAATTTTAGAATGACATTTTGAAGCCTTTTAAAACAGCACTACATTCTATTATATATATAGTATAGATATGTACATTATCGTTGCCACAGTGTGCAACATTGAATATATATATATATATTTTTTTTCTTTGAATTTTGACCGTTATTCAATTATAGAGCCATTCAGAGAGGGGATGGGCTGGCGGGCCGGGGCACCTGAAGGGCGAAAATTTTTTTGGGCCGAGTTAGACTGGGCTAGCAAGCTGGCGGCCGGGCTATGTTTCAAAATAACGGCCTAGGCCCAAGGTCCCAAGCTGCGCTCAAGCTCAGGCTTAAATGGCCTAGGCCTACATAACCTATGTTTGGGAAGTTGAGTTTGAGGATTTTTGGCTAAAATAACCACAAACACAAAATAGGTTTTTTAATCCAATAAGACAACATCACATCCAACCCATAATCATTACATTCTTTCTCTCAGAAAAAAGTCAAAAAAGCCAAAAGCCCTTCCCAAACTAGGCTTTTTAGCCTTGGGATAAAATAATCAAAAAAGTCAAAAAAACCAAAAAGCCAACCCACTTCCCAAACGAATTAAAAGTTCTACTCGAAAATTATAATAGGGATATTACAGATCAAGTGTACTTTCAAAAAATAATTACAGAGACATGAAAAAGTTTATGTTCTTAATAATTAAAGTTTATAAAATTTATCATTAATCAAATTTTTTTTTTCAAAATATATACTGATATGTTATTTCTTGAATTATAATTGTATATGCTTTCATTTTTGTTTTTGTTTTTTAAGTCAATGTTACTACTCTCAAAAGTGAGCATCCAAAAATAGAAAGAATATCCGAACTGCTCCCATGGTTTTTCTAAACCATAAATTATACTATTTTTTTATTATTTAAATTTAGGTTCAATTTGTTTTAAAATTAAATATTTTATGCACAAAAATATTTTACATGTAAAATGTTTATTTGTAACATAATTTTATTTCCTTTTTTTTAAATGTTTGGCTGCAACTTAAAAATATTACAATTCCAGTGCCATATTTGCACAAGTGTACAACCGGAGTTGGACTCAACAGCAGATTTGGATTTATAAAAAAAAAGAAAAAAAGAAAAAAAAAAACTCAATAGTCGATCTACATAAAAAAAATTCCATGCATTTTTTTTTTTTTGGTTTTATTTCTTTGTTGTCTGAACAGAGTAACATTGTAATTTCTACTTTTCAATCACATTAACAGAGTAACCTTGTAATTTCGACATTTTAATCACATTACGTAAATGGCTTGCAAAAACCGAAAGGATAAGTCATTTTTGGTGAATTTCAATAAAACATTTTACATAAAAAATATTTTATCCCATTATACGTAACCAATTTAGAAAAATATTTTGTAGGAAAATATTTTACATGCAAACAAATAAAGCCTAAGAAAAGTACGAATGTTATAATTCGACTAATTAAGCTTATCTCTCTTTCAATATAATTATCAGTATTAAGATTGATAATTAAAATTCTTTTTTACAAACTTTTATTTGATCACTTTCTATCAAATGAACAAAATTAATTAAGAACACAATTAACTTTGCCCCACACATTAAATTTTTTAATTCAAAAATTATTTAAAATTAGTTCAAAGACAAGATTGACATTCAATTAGATAAAATAGTAAATACTACAAAATTGACGATTTTCTAATGGAGTGGGGTAAAATGTATAATTTGAAATTTAAAATAGATTAAGCCCTCATTTGGCAAAGATTTTGGGGCTAAAAAGTAAAAAAGACAAAATAGGTTATACAAGTCAATAAGATAAAATACTATTTTTTACCCATAATCATTACATTTTTTTTCTCACAAATGTCAAAAAAGCCTCAAAACAAAAACCAAACGAGACTAAAAAAGTCAGGTTAAAAAAGTCCCAACACAAAAAAGTTGGCTATTTTAGGCAATGCCAAATGACCCCTAATATAGGTCTATTTTAACCCAATTTCCAACTTTTAACCTACTTCCCTCTCTTACAAAAAAGTCAAAAAAAGGTCAAAAAACAGCTTTTAACAATCTTTCCAAAACACTCCATAATTATTTTGAAATTATAGGACGCAATAGTAGTATAATTGGTGTTAAAAAAAAAAATAGTAATATAATTAGCTCCAAGAGTTTGGTTTGGTTGATGGGATTTGAAACTTAGCGATTTGTTCTCTCTAAGGTTGCATGTTCGACTCCCCTTATAATTATATTAAAATTATGGGCGATTTGTTCTCTCTAAGGTTGCATGTTCGACTCCCCTTATAATTATATTAAAATTATGGGGCATAAATTGTAGCTTATTCAAATTTTAGTAAAAATTAGTATATTTTACCATTTTGTGAAAAAGAGCTAATGGTCCTGACAATAAGGGTAATGATACATCCCACTAAAAGTGGTGTTCTAAAGCACCACTAATGAGTTGGCAAGCACTTTAATCAAAAAAAAAAACACAGAACACAAGCAGTGGGTCCCATCCACTGCCACATCCACATCACTAGTGGTGCTTTTAGAGCACCACTTTTAGTGGTCTTAAGCATTATTGCTGACAATAATTAGAGTTGGTTTGAGATGTGAATTAAAAAGTCTCATTTATGATAGATTTTTGATTTTTTTTTTTATTTTTGTGAGAAAAAAAATAAAATACTTATAGGTTCAATGTGACATTTTGTTCTATTTAATTAAAATAATATATTTTGTCTTATATGATTATTTTAATCCCAAGGGATACGCCAAACGAATTCTTAGGTGGAAAATATTTTTCGAATCCGAGTGCCAAGATGGAAGATGAGGAGCTTGCGCTGCACAATATCATAACTTTTAGATGTATTCCTTTCCTGTGGCTTCCAGGTGGCATACAGCTGTATGATGCCCACAATATTTAAATGGAAGTGATTGAGGCCCCACAGCCGGTCACCCCACGCCCCCATAGACCTGTGATTGGTTAATTTTTTTTTTTTTTTCCTCTTCTAATCATTAATTTTTATGTGTCTGTGGCGTGGTGAAAGTAGGGACAGAGGGGTCCGGATGTTTTTTCATATTTAAATTATTCAAAGCCCATAATATGAACCCAAATTTCCTCAGAGTCTCAGATCAGAAGACCTTTTTGTGATATTCTAGAGATTGCCTTGAGCGAAACGACACCGTTCACACCAATAAGTAAATTTTCAATTTCATGGCCACATTGGGCAGTCGAAAATATGAAATGTGTTTCTGGCCGTTTTTACAACTGCAACGGTCACTTTTTTGGTTAAACAAAAACATACAAAGAACAAGAGGTGACCACAGGACAAACTTGCCAATGAGTCCAAAAAGGGAAACCCTTGATACTGTAATTCCATCATTACTTGAAGGGCATTTGGGTAATTCAGAGAATATCCAAAAAATAAAATTAAAAACAAATTTGAGTGCCAGTGAGAGAAGCATTTAGATGAGTGAGAGAGAGAGAGAGAATAGAAAACCAAGAAGTTGTTTTCATTTTCTCGTGTAAGCTGTGACTGATAAGTGAATTGCTTCTTCTGTAGCTGCTGCATTGTTGTAGTTATAAAGAACAGGTAATGGGTGATTCAACTGACTCTGTCTCTATTGATATTGATATGATACCTCTTGGAGGGAAGGTAACAACCATACCCACCAAGAATCTCATCAATTTCTTCTTCAATGCTTATCTTGTTTTTTTTTTTTTTCCTCTCAAGACACACTCTCACTCACATTCCTGAATTTTTTCTTATAAAATAATCTTTCTGCTTAATGGGTATTGCAGGTGTGGAGATATATTTTCTAAGTACCAACACGTGGCAAGGTGACGCCGACGTGTCAGTCGAGGTGCCACGTGTCTTGGTCGTTGTGCCGAGGTTATCTCGGCTAGGCCGAGGTTGCCTCCGAAGATATCAGAATCCGAGATAAGCGGATAAGGGACACGAGTCCTAGAATGAAGAGGAAACTCAACTTGGATAAGGACAAGAGTCCTAGATTGGGAGAAGACTTCAGTTTGGGTAAAAATAAAGACTCTTAGAGAGTTTATCCTAATCCCACTGGGAGTCCCAGATTAGCAGTAATCTTGAGTCCATAGAAGTCAGGCTTCTATTAGGACTAGGTTTATGTTGGCTATAAAAGAGAGGCACCCCCATGGGTCTAAGGTATGCTTTTGATACTCAAGCTTGTGAGTTTAGTACTTGATTTATCTTTGAGAGATATACTGACTTGATCGTCGGAGTGCCCCCGGGTGGTCGAAACCACCGCGAGATTCTTATATTTCTGTTGCAGGTCAGTCAGGTGCCATCTATTCTGCCAGTGCTCTCCAGTTGGTTACTAAGCGGGCAGTGTGGTCAGAAAAATACCCACACAATTTGGCGCCGTCTGTGGGAAAGAAAGAGGAATAGATGGCCAATGACGGACAGAAGGATTAGACTGGAGACAACGCTCCTGCTGGGAATAGGAGATCTGTCAACCTCGACGTTGAAGGGGACAATAGCAACATAGAAACTCGTGACCAGAGTCATGGAGTGAAAGACGCCGGCCAGGAAGGTGACGCACCAAAGACAACAGATCGAAGCAACGAAGACAACCTCCAGGTATGGAAGGATAGATACCTACGGAGGAACGAAGACCCTTCCAGAAGGGATGCAAAGACAGGGGGCATGAGCGCTCCCAAGGAGATAACATTCAAGTATAGAAGAACTCATCCTGAGTGTGCAGATCCCGGATTCCAGATCCTGGATCTCGGATCCGGAAAGACATGATCTCAGCCTAGACAAGTAGGCCCGAAAAGAGGAGAGCTCAACCTAAGTGAGCAAATCCAAGATTCCAGAAGATAAGATCTCGGCACCTGAGTCCGAGAAGACAAGAGCACAATGAGCAGATCTCAGATCCCAGAAGATAAAAAGGAAACACACAAGATCAGACTAAAATTGGCCAGAATTGAGAAGTATACTAGGGCCAAGGAGGACATGCCGGGAACAAAAGGCGTCGGAACAAGAAAAGAAAAACGGCTCACCGATGCAAGGCCGAAAATCAAACTCAGGTTGGAGCCAAGTAAGATCAATAGAGAAACCAAGGCCGACAACCTCGGCTTGAATTAAACCTCGGCGACAAGGTCGAAGGTACATGTATGATGAGAACCCAAGTGGATTTTAAGTTCACACTGGGAGGGCAGAGAGAAGAAAAATGCGTTTACCAATTGTTGAAATTTGTAGCAATTTACAAGTTGGTTAAACCAATATGATGCTTAACCGAAGTTAAGCCGAGATGATGCTTAACCGAAGGTAAGCCCAGATGATATTTAACCGAAGTTAAACCGAGACGATGCTTAACCGAAGTTAAGCCGAGATGATGCCTAACCGAAGTTAAGCCCAGATGATGTTTAACTGAAGTTAAGCCCAGATGATGTTTAACCAAAGTTAAACCGAGACGATACTTAACCGAAGTTAAGCCGAGATGATGCTTAACCGAAGTTAAGCCGAGATGATGTTTAACCAAAGTTAAACCGAGACGATGCTTAACCGAAGTTAAGACGAGATGATACTTAACCGAAGTTAAACCGAGACGATGCTTAACCGAAGTTAAGTCCAGATGATGTTTAACCGAAGTTAAACCGAGACGATGCTTAACCGAAGTTAAGCCGAGATGATGCTTAACCAAAGTTAAGCCGAGATGATGCTTAACTGAAATTAAACCGAGATGGTTCCTTATCTTCACTTGTTGAAATTTGTAGCAATTTACAAGTTGAAGTTAAGCTGAGATGATTCCTTATCTTCACTTGTTGAAATTTGTAGCAATTTACAAGTTGGAGTTAAGCTGATTCCTTATCTTCACTTGTTGAAATTTGTAGCAATTTACAAGTTGGAGTTAAGCTGATTCCTTATCTTCACTTGTTGAAATTTGTAGCAATTTACAAGTTGGAGTTAAGCCGAGATTACTGTTTCTCTTCACTTGTTGAAATTTGTAGCAATTTACAAGTCGAAGTAAAACCGAGGTTATTGCTAAACACTTGTAGCAATCTACAGGTTGGTTAAACCAAAGAAGATGCTTAACACTTGTTGAAATTTGTAGCAATTTACAACATAATGTTAAGCCGACATATGACCATCTGTTGAAATTTGCAGCAATTTACAGGTTGAGGAAAAAGCTAAGTATGTTGTTTAAACACTTGTTGAAATTTGTAGCAATTTACAAATAGATTATTGTTTAACACTTGTTATGTTAATCCTTGTTGATCCCTGTTACAGTATATGTTAATCCTTGTTGAAATTTGTAGCAATTTACAAGTAGGCTAGACCGAGATCACCGTTTAAACACTTGTTGAAACTTGAGAAAAAGTTTACAAAGTTAACATTTAGTAGTATATGTTTTACACTTGTTAGAATTTATGAAAAGTTTACAAGTCAGTATCTTGCCGAAGCAAAAGTTTTGTAGCTATTATACCCGACGTATATAACCCCGAGAAGGTTGCACAAAGGAGGCAAAGTATGAAAGGCATGCAAAATATTCTAAGTATAGAATCATGCGAGAGCAGTTAGAAGAAGATCAAGACAGAATTCACCGTCATTGACACTCCATCTCCTTACAAATCTTGGGAAGGCCATGGTTGCATGCAATGGGGGCAGTTCCCTCAACGTTGCATCAACTACTGCGGTTCCCAACATAACATGGGATTGAAGAAGTCAGAGGGGATCAACTGCAGGCGGAGAATTGCTCCATGGCAGTAATGAAATCCACCTGCAACATTTGAGAACCAGAGAAGGCAGAGATTGAAAACGAAGAGGTACTAGATGATGTCGGCAAGGAGCCAGCCGAGAGGAGTGAAGAGGCACTGAAAATCCTCGTCCAGGAGGGGGATGAAGAACGCTTCTTTCTTCTCAGCTTAGGCTTAGCCCAAGAAGAAGAAATAGAACTTGAAGCTTGTTTGAGAGCAAACATTGAGGTATTTGCTTGGACAGCTTATGAAATACCTGGCATTGACCCCGAGGTCACATGCCACAAATTGAACGTCGACAGGTCGGCCAAACCTGTAATCCAACGAGCAAGAGGGCCAACGTTGATGCACGCCAAAGCAGTAGAGGAAGAAGTAGACAGGCTTCTGGAGCTCAGGGAAATCCGAGAAGTCAATTACCCGACATGGCTATCAGATACAGTGGAAAAAGGAATGATAATCAAGGAGCAAGGGATGTTAACATCGGCCAAACAACAGACATTTTTCAGAAGCAAAAAAGGTGACAGATGCAAAGAAAACAAAAGTACAAAGATGAAGACCCTAAGAACTAAGGACTAAGGCAAGAACGTCGGACTAATCTACTTCAACGGTTAACGATGGTTCAGCATTGACAGTCAGCTGGGAGAGCTTCTCTACCATTATTCAGCAACAAGAAATAAAACCAGGAGGAACAGTGGCTTACCAGAAAGAGGGAAGCCGGAATGAGAATTGCCGAAGTCTGACGACAATGACAGATTTAAGCAAAAGAGCTAGAAAGAGAAAAAGCCAGAGGATTGAATGAAAAAAGAGAGAAATAGTCAAGAAGACGACAAAGTTCAAAGAATAAAGCCACGTACACAGGCACTAAGTAAGTATGTGAAGAAACAAGAAAGTAATGAACTGGACATGATACTAGCAACAGAAAGCGGATATGACAAAGAACAAGTGCCAGGCATTCAAACAATTCAAGACTTGAAGACAGACGAAAATAGAAGACAACAAAGAGCAAATAAATAAATTCAAAGTAAATCAGAAGAGTTATGAAAGGTTGAGCTTTATAAAAAAGTAAAGAGTTTATGAACCTACAAAGTGAAATGAACGCCGATATGAAAATCGCCAGAGTCAAGTAAATGATTGGAAATCAAGAAACTCACCAGAGAGTGTGAGTGGAGCAGTTGCAAAACTCTTGGAGTTTACGAATTAATGGAACCAGAATCTCTGCTAGGAGGTGCGATTTCAAGCAGCTTGGAAAGCATGAAACTTGATTCTTGACACCAATGGACAGTAAAGTCCAGGGAACTTTGAGGTTGGCGAGTTTGATCTCAGACAGAGGGGCACAGATGAACGAATAGTGTAGGTTCCATCACCTCAGAATGCCGAGGTAATAGAACCTAGGGGGCAGTTGTGGGGATATATTTTCTAAGTACCAACACGTGGCAAGGTGATGCCGACGTGTCAGCCGAGGTGCCACGTGTCTTGGTCGTTGTGCCGAGGTCATCTCGGCTGGGCCGAGGTTGCCTCCGAAGATATCGGAATCCGAGATAAGCGGATAAGGGACAAGAGTCCTAGAATGAAGAGGGAACTCAACTTGGATAAGGACAAGAGTCCTAGATTGGGAGAAGACTTCAGTTTGGGTAAAGATAAGACTCTTAGAGAGTTTATCATAATCCCATTGGGAGTTCCAGATTAGCAGTAATCTTGAGTCCATAGAAGTCAGGCTTCTATTGAGACTAGGTTTATGTTGGCTACAAAAAAGTGGCACCCCCATGGGTCTAAGGTATGCTTTTGATACTCAAGCTTGTGAGTTTAGTACTTGATTTATCTTTGAGAGATATACTGACTTGATCGTCGGAGTGCCCCCGGGTGGTCGAAACCACCGCGGGATTCTTATATTTCTGTTGCAGGTCAGTCCGGTGTCATCTATTCTGCCAGTGCTCTCCAGCTGGTTACTAAGCAGGCAGTGTGGTCAGAAAAATACCCACACAGCAGGAATGTTTGGTTAAAAAAAGCAAAGGTTCAATCACTGTTTTGGTTTGTGGGGATCAAGAAAAGCCTACTCTGATAACATACCCAGATGTTGCTCTCAACTGTATGTATATCATTTCTTGGTTCTTTTTATCAATTGGAATTATATAATGATGTGTGTGTGTGTGTTACAGACATGTCCTGTTTCCAAGGTCTCTTCTTTTCCCGAGACTCGGGTTCATTGTCGCTCCACAACTTCTGCATTTACCATATTGATGCCCCAGGGCATGAGGTCAGGATCGCATTCCCATTACATTTGATTTGTTCTTCTTTTCTTTTGTTTGCTTGTGTTGGTTGGAGGTTCTAATGAATTTCCTTTGCCATTTACTTAAGAGTTCGTGCAGTTGGGAGCTGCTGTGATACCTTCAGATGTGCCTTTGCCTCAGTGTGGATGACCTTGAAGACCAGGTTGCCGAAGTGGTCGATTTCTTTGGGTATGTAAATGCTTTCTATTTTTCAATTTCTCTTTGGAGCAATTTCATTAATTGTGGTAACAATAAATTTTTTTACTAAATAGTCGGTGCAGAACTTCTTGATTCCTAGAGTATGAAATTTGTCAAGTTTTGAGTATAAGCTTTGTTCCATCGGTTACAGGCTTTTCTTTTTGGCTGCATTTGCATTTATGGATTTGAAATGAATGGATAGCATCACTCATTCAAAGAGTATAACCTTTAAATCAATCTAGTATTTTAAATATAGTTTTCAAGAATGGATTTGAGAGTTTCAGCCTCTTAGATTAATGGGTTTGAAATAACTAGGTGAGCATAGGTATTTGAAATCCCTCCATGAATGATTCCATTTGTACCAGAATATCAACACAATGCATCATCCCGGCCATGTTTGGTTTGTGTTTTGAGATATTATTTTAAAAACAATATTTTGGAGAGAGTTTAAAAAATTTGAAAATTTGTTTGATTGTATATTTTGAAAATAGTTTTGGAGTTTGTAGTTTGGGACGATTTGATATTTTTTTGGAGTTGAATAGATGGGTGTGGGAGAAAAGAGAAATGTTAGGGATCATGAAATTTTTTTCATAAAAATGATCACAAAAGATTTGTGACCCTTAGATTACCTTGATTAGTATGCGGTGCTTTATTCTAAGTGTAATCCAAAGATCATAAATCTTTCATGATCATTTTCATGAAAGACTTTTCATAATACCTAGCATTGCTGGAGAGAAAAAGTAATTGAAAATGAGAGATGAGAGAGAAAAAATGATTGATTAATGTGTAGTAGAGAAAAAAGTGATTCTGGATTTTTTTTTTTAAAAAAAATTTTAACCAAACATGTTTATGGACTTTTTTCTCTATAAACATGGTTTGAGAGACAAACCAAACATGCCCCCTATCTCTATGTGATCCTTTATTTTAAAATTATAAATCTACCTCCAATAATTAACTTTCTTATTACTTGAAATCCCTTTATTTGAAATCCACTAGTCTTGTTGGCTCTCATGGGAAGGAGAGAGGGTACCTAAGAGGCTTGTATTAAACCAGCTTCTATGTTTCCCCCATCCATGGCTAGAGCCACAATGCTACAACCCGTGTTATCCCATGCTCATAGGTTGCAGACTTATCCCATACTTGACATGGTGGTTGATTCTAATATCAAATGATACAAGCCATTGGGTAGAACTGGCCATTGAAAATCGGCTTACGAGGGATGGTGCCCAAAAGGGTTATATTCACTTGGTCAAGCCTAATGTATTGATGTGGAGTCATAAACAATTGCCTCACTGATTGCAGACTGATCCCATACTCGACATGGTGATTGACTCTAATATCAAATGATACAAACCATTGGGTAGAACTCGCCATTGAAAACCGGCTTACGAGGGATGGTGCCCAAAAGGCTTATATTTACTTGGTCAAGCCTAATGTATCAATGTGGAATCGTAAACATTTGCCTCTAAGACGCTTGAAGTCTAATGCTTAAATTGTGGTGGCTTAGCTTGTAGATGTATAGACATCCTTTCCCATGACTCAATCTTTGGAATTAGACAATATTTTAAGTCATCCATTGCATTGATATTAATACCATTGTCTAATATCAACTTAAAAGATATAGGTGTTCAAGTCCCTTGGCAAGCAAAATGATAAAAAGATTCTTGTACAAGAGATATTTTGTTGAAAATTGACAGACTTTCACATAAGTATCTTGATATCAAATAATACTGTATGCGGGTATTTATAACTGAAATGAGAATAGGTGCTAGCAAAACTTCAATGCTATTTCTTCTCCATTTGGCATAGTGATAGGTTTTTGAAGTTTTGTAACCTTGATGTTAGGGATCAGATAATTCAGAAAAAAAGGTTCACTTGTCAATCATATGTCATAATGTGATTTGACTCGTTAAGATTTTATGAGCTGCAGACAAATCTAGAACAATGAATCCATACCTTGGAATTGTGGCATTTGATATTGTATATTGCATATTGCATTTAATATATTACAGAGTGGAACCATGGAAACATGAGTGAGGTGATTCAACTATTTATGCCTTCTGAACACCGCTGATTATAAGGAAGAAGACGCAGATTTATATGTTTCCCACAAAATTGTATCTTGAACAATAATATGAAGTTGTGTTTATTGATAAGGGTTATTGAGCTGCGACTTGAATCAGTTGAGTCAAGTTGAAGGCCAGCCAATAGGCCTAATACCAACCCTAAACAAATAGCAGGCCCATCACTACCTCACAGTTCCAATTTAAGCTCAAACTAGGCCAGGTGATCGGGCTACTGACGTTGAAATTTGAATGAAAATTTATATTATTCCTGCATAAGTCATATGAATAGTTGTTTCTTAATGCAGTTCCCCCATCACCCAGGAATAAAGAAACTTTTTATTTAGAGTATATCAACAAATGGAAGGTTGGAATTTTTTTGAAGAAACCAGAAACTAATTGCACTGTTGCACTGTTTAGATTGGGAAGTTACTATATGCCTATATGCAGTTTTTGGGCCTCCAAATGTAACCAAACATCACAAACACCTTTCCTTCAACTTGTCTCATAAAGTTATGTAATGGCCTAAATCATTGGGTTTTTATATAGTTATTATTTAGTTTTAATAATTTACTTTACAAGATTAAAAATTTTATATGATTGGTTAATGATCATGGCAAATTTGAAAAATGAAGTATGGGCTCATCAGGGCTCAAATGCCCCTAATGGTGCTAATTCATTGGGAGCTGCTTTTTTATGAATAGCTAAACAACTTAATTGTCAATTTCACAAATTTTGAGAAAATAGATACTATTGTAATTGTAGCAAAGATAGTTGTTGCTGTTGTTGTTGTTGTTGTTTATATTAAAGACATTGGCCAAATTAATTCCCATGGGATACAAATCCCTTGTCTAGAATTCTTCTCTTGTGAGCACAAGTATTAGTTGTTGGAATATGAAGTATTGTATATTTAATTTAGGAATTTAATTATAAGAGTTGATTGTGTAATTATTTAATTCATTTTTTCATGTATCTTATATTGATTATATATGGACATGGTCTCACCCAAATTAGGGAAAGCCAATATTTTACAACTCTCTTCTTGGTATCAGAGCCAAACCCTAGTCACCCACCACCCTTGTCTTCTATTGCCGCCAGCCCTAAACCACCTACCCAGCCACCCGACAGCCCTTCTTCTTTCCTCCGCCTAGTCGAAAATTTTCCTCTTCCTTCTCAGCCCCTCGGCAGTCCCTTATCCTCATTGCCACAACTTCCTTAGGTGCCAACTAGACCCTCCCTGCCTTGGGTCTAGTGCGGCTTCCCCTCCTGGGTGTTGTTCTTCTCTTTTTACCCTTCTAGAGTTCATGTGCTAATGTGGTAAGCACTTTATAGTTTGATTTTCTGTTGTGTTGAGCTACCGGTGTGTTCGGTAGCATCTCTTTTGTGTGACACCACTACTTTGGCTTCTTGGTGTTTTAGAATGTCTGACTTTGTTACACAAACTTAGTGCATTATGCCTCGTTCAGATGTTTCCTTGGTCTCCCATGTTCCGGTTCATCGAATTACCAGTGTGTTGCTTACTGTTCGCAACTTTGCGGCTTGGAGTCGGTCTACACGTCTGTACCTTGGGGATAGAGGCAAATCTGGATGGCTTCTGGAAACCGAGTTACAACCTCCCGTTGATGACCCTAAGCGGGTTCAATGGGATATTGACAATTGCACCTTACTGGGTTGGATGTTCAACTCTATGGAAGAACGCATCTACAACATGTTTATGTGTTGTGATACAGTTCCTCGATTGTGGAGTACTCTTACCTAGATGTACGCACATGCCCACAATGATGCTAGGATTTTCGAGCTCTATCAGGATATTTCTCATGCCTCTCAGGAAGCTTTGGGTTTTACCATTGCTGAATTTTTTGGGTATCTTTAGTCTCACTGGGAGGAGTTAGCACAGTATGAGCCACTGAGTGATTTTCCAGCTGTTGCCGCTTCTATCGTGTCTACTCGTCTTGCTCACCAGCACACCTATCAATTTCTGATGGGTTTAAAACCTGAATTCGAGTCTCTTCGTATTCAAATTTTGAACACATCTCCTATACCATCCTTATATGAGGCTTTTGCTACTATTAACAGTGAGGAGTGTCGTCATCAATTGATTCAACCGGTGGCTCCGCTTCCTTCCTCTGTCCTGCCTCATCTTTCGTTTCAGATCAGATGGCCCTTACTGCCAAGTTTAGTCCTCATGCTTCTAGTAGCAAGGTTATTTGCCACCATTGAGGTGCAGCTGGTCATGTCCAAGCACGGTGCTTCAAGCTTCATCCTGAGTTGAAGCAACGCTTTGCAAGGGCACGCCCTTCAGGCTCTCTTCATACTGCTGTTATTGCAGACACCTCTAGTACTCCTCAGTCCCCTCATCCTATTGATCTTCATCAGCTTCAATCTCAGATTGGTCGCCTTCAAGAGCAACTTGGTTCATTCACTACTATGTCTCCAAGTGTTCCTTCCACTGCCATACTCGCTACAGGTACTCCTACAGCCTTTCATGTTCGCACTGCACCTACTTAGGTATTGTATTCTAAGGCCAATGATTATATGGCCAGTGAATTTTCTTGTTTATACTCTCATGTCTCTACTATTGCCCAGGCCATATGTCTTGCTGATGAGTTTATTTCACATGTCCAACATAAGGGTGATATGTCCTTATCATATGATATTACACTTAGTTCTGTCTTTCATGTGCCCCATTTTGCTTATAATTGTCTCTCTGTGAGTCATCTTGCTAAAAATCTTCATTGTGCTGTTATTTTCTTACTTACTCATTGCTTATTACACGACCTGACTTCGAAGAAGATTTTTGATAGAGGGTTTGAGCGCGACGGGCTATACTACTTTAGAGACCCACCACCTTCTCATCCTACCACTTCTGGCCTGCAAGCAACTGTGTTACCTGTGTCATCTTCCTATGTGCTTTCTTTTTAAACTTCAGCCTTGTGGCATGCCCATTTAGGACATGCAAACTTTAATTATTTATGTTTACTTTTTCTGTCACTTAATAAAGCTTGCAAGGATCATCAGTTTCATTGTGTTGTTTGTGAACAGTCTAAACATACTCATACTTCTTATATTCCTTGTATGTAGATGCCTCATGTATGTTTGACCTTATTCACTCTGATATCTGGGGTCCTTCTCATCTTTTGGCTTTTTCTGGGCATTGCTATTATGTAACTTTCATAGATGACCATTCTCGGTGCACTTGGGTTTATTTGCTTAAAAAGAAGTCTGGTGTGCTTCCACTTTTTGTTCAATTTCTCCAAAGGGTCAAAACCCAATTCCACACTGTTGTCCACAATATTCGTTTTGATAATTTGGGGGGGGGGGGGGGGGAGGGGGAGTACATCTCTGATGCATTTCACTCCCAACTTAATCAACAAGGAATTTTGTAACAACTCACTTGTCCTTACACCCCTGAACAAAATGGGATTGCTGAACGTAAAAATCGTCATATTATGTCTGTTGTCCAGTGTCTTCTTTGTGGGATGAATGTCCCTAAATCCTACTAGCATATGGTTGTGCTTACCATTGTTTACCTCATTAATCAGACGTCTAGTCGGATTCTTCACGGGTTGGCACCTTTTCAATTACTTCACCCAAATACCGGGTTATTTCCTCTTCTACCTCGCATGTTTGGTTGTAGTTGTTTTGTTCAGGATCGTAGTCCTACTCGGACCAAGTTAGATAACAAGTCTCTTAAGCGCATCTTCTTAGGCTATTCCGCTCTCTCTAAAGGCTATAGGTGCTATGATCCATTATCTCGTCATTTTTATCATTCTATGGATGTCATATTTTGCAAAGATATGTCATTTTTTTATTCTAACCCTATGGTTCAGGATTCCGCCTTGCGTGCACCGCCTCTCGCTGTGTCTCCGAGTGCTTGCCCTGTTCCTATCCTTCATTCCTTTGCTCCTTCCTCATCGCCTGTATCTGTACCTGCTAGTCCTCTGCCATTACAGACATACTCTCGTCGCCCTCGTGCTCTGCCTCCTCCAGCATCTTCTTCGCCCTCAGGCCCAGGTACTCCCTCTACTATTCATTCCCACGCTCCTTCCCATTATCCAACCCATGAACACCATCCCCCTAATCGGTTTGGTTGGTTTAGTAGTACTAATCACCCAATTTCCTAGTTTTTATGTTATGATGCCCTTTCAGCTTCTCATCGGTCTTTTCTTGGCAAACTTGAGTCGGTCTCTATCCCTCGGTCTGTGTCTGAGGCTCTCCAGAATCCCCAATGGGTTACAGCTCTACAAACTGAAATGGCTTCTTTGCAGTATAATCACACTTGGGATCTTGTCTCTTTACCTTCTGGTGAGACAACTGTTGGGTGCAAGTGGGTTTTTACTGTCAAATACTTGGCTGATGGTATAGTGGACCGATATAAGGCTCGCTTTGTTATTAAGGGCTTTACACAAGTTCCTGGCAAGGATTTTGGGGATACGTTTGCACCGGTTGCTAAATTGACCACTGTTCGTTTACTTATTTCCTTGGCTGTCTCTTTTTCTTGGCCCCTTTATCAACTTGATGTCAAGAATGCTTTTTACATGGGGACTTACTTGAGACGATCTACATGGATCCTCTACTCGGGTTTTGGGCTGAGAGGGAGTATGCTGGCAAGGTCTATCGTCTACGTAAGTCTCTCTATGGCTTGAAGCAATCTCCTCGTGCATGGTTCCATCGTTTCAGCTCTGTTATCCTATCCATGGATTTTATTCAATGTCACTCCGACCATACATGCTTCATTCGTCGTCAGCTCAATGGTCGATGTATTATTTTGTTCGTCTATGTGGATGATATCATCCTTACAGGGGATGACACCATTGGCATTGCTAAGGTAAAACAGGAGCTTAGTCTAGTTTTTGACATCAAGGACTTGGGTCCTCTCAAATATTTCTTAGGGATTAAAGTAGCTCGTTCTTGCAAGAGATATCATTGTCCCGACGAAAGTATAGTTTGGATCTTCTTCGGGACACCGATATGATGGGGTGCAAGCCTGCATCTACTCCTATGGATTCGAATCTGAAACTTTTAGCTGAGTCTGGTGAGTTGCTTTCTGATCCAACTCGCTACCAGAGATTGGTAGGACATTTGATCTATTTGACTAATACACAACCAGATTTGACATTTGCTATGAGTATGGTTAGTCAGTTTATGCATTCACCTCGTACTGCTCACCTTGATGCCGTTCACCACATCTTGAGATATCTCAAGTGATGTCCAAGTTTGGGTTTATTCTTCAATGGTGGGATTCAGACAGGATTGTCCTGTTTTACTGATGCAGACTTTGCAGGTTCATTAACTGACAGACGTTATATTTCTGGGGTATGCACTTCTTGGTACCCATCTTCTGTCATGGAAAAGCAAAAAACAAGCGGTTGTTTCTCACTCATCTGCTGAAGCTAAATACCACGCCATGACTCACGGGACAAGTAAGTTACTATGGCTTCGGTCTATTCTTACTAAGTTAGGCTTTGAGGAGAATAATTCCTCCAAACTATTTTGTGACAAGAAGTCTTACTTGCCTCTGACTTTATGCTTCATGAGCATACTAAGCATATTGAGGTTGATATTCATTTCATCCGGGAAAAGGTTCGACCTGGCATTGTATGCCGACATCTTCACCAAATCTGTAGGACCATCCCTACTTCGATCTTCCATTGGCAAGCTGGGGTTGGTTGACATCTTTGATCCAGCTTGAGGGAGAGTGTTGGAATATGGAATATTGTATATTTAATTTAGGAATTTAATTTTAGGAGTTGATTGTGTAATTATTTAATTCATTTTTCCATGTTTCTTATATTGATTATATATAGACATGGTCTCACCCAAATTAAGGTAAGCCAATATTTTGCAACTCTCTTCTTTAGTATGCTATTTACTTTGTTAATAATTTTGTTACTCCATTGTTTAAGTCTTTAACAGAATCTTGTCATGTGAAAAGCATACGACTACGAAATGAGGGCAAGAGTTAAAAATCATCTCCGTTTCCCACCAATACACACTTTGCCCATGTGCTAAGAATGTGAGAATTATAATATATATATATATATATATAGGAACAAAGAATTAAGTAAACAGAGTTTCTGAAATAAACAAAAAATAAATAAAAGACAGCAGAGAAATCAAAGAGAAAGGAAGATGAATAAACAGAAGACTATTGCCTTGTTTGGTTAGTCTCTTGAGAGACAATTTTTGAGAAATTTTTTTAAAAATTTGTTTGATTGAAAATTTTTGAAAAAAAAAAAAATCGAAAATCACTTTTCTCTCTATTACGCATCAATCAATCACTTTTTTTTCTCTCCTCTCTCCTTCTATCACATTCTACACATCAATTAATCACTTTTTCTCTCACATCCATCTATTCAACTATTAAAAAAAAATTAAATCATTCCAAACTCCAAAACTATATATTTTCAAAACTGTTAGACTTATTTATTTTGATGATTTATTTAATTATGTTTTAATTTATTCGAAAGAGAAAAATAGAATCCAAAATTTATTTTGATGATTTATTTAATTATATTTTATTTTATTTGAAAAAGAAAAATGGAATCAAAATTTATTTGGTCCCATTATTTCTCACCTAAACCTTTATCCTAAATGTTGTTAGAATGTATTTAATATTTGATTAAATCAGGAGTTCAAACAGCCCAACACAATAGCAGGCCAAAAGGATCAAAAGGTTCAAGCGAAAGATATTCAAATTTGTAATGATGGAGTACAACGGCTATAAACGGCTATAAATTCAAATGAATACAAAGGCTATAAACGGCTATAAGTTTCGTTATATATACCAAAGCCTCTAATGTAAACAAGTTACAAAAAAAACCAGAAAATATTCTTTGATCTATAATCACTCATATCTATTCTTTGAAAAATTTTCTGAGAAGTGTTCTTCAATTTTTGTTTGCATCCTCTCTCAGAAATTATACACTGAGCCTTATCGCATTAAGCTCATCTTTCCTGTGCGAGGTTTACAGAAAAACCAGAGTTTCATTTTTGTATCTATCTTTGAGAGATAATTATTGTAGCTTTCTGTGGAAGCAAAAACACATTATTTTCAACCTTGTAAGAGTGTAGTACACTCAGTGTTCTTGACTTAGAAAGTCTGTGTAAAATCTGTGGAGGATTGCTCCATCTGTGAAAAGGTTACTAGCACCCTGTGAAACTAGAAGATAGTGAAAAATCTCAAGTGAAGCTTGAGGAGTGGATGTAGGCTTGGTTGAAGCCGAACCACTATAAATCTGTTTGTCACCTCTTTCCCAATCTCTTTACTTTCCTACTACTGCTATATCTATCTAATATTCATGTGCTAATCATTTGATTTACCATGTATGTTAGTTATACTTCATTGTTATTTTTCTTGATCCTTTATTGCTAAGTTCATCATTGTGCTTGTTAATAATTTGTTGTACTAGTAGTTAATTTTATTGGGGTATTATTAATTTTAATTTGTAGAAACCTAATTCACCCCCCTCTTAGGTTAAATTTTGGGTAACAATTGGTATCAGAGCTTGGGGCTCTTGTTTAGATTTAACAATCTTGAGTTTTTGATCAATATCAACCATGTATTCTACTTACTCTACTACAGGACAAGCTAGCAATAGGCCATCTCTCTTTGATGGTAGTAATTACATTCATTGGAAAGAAAAAATGACTTTGTATCTTCAAGCTACCAATTCTGTTTTGTGGCTCATTATCACTAAAGGTCCTAAAATCTCTTCCAAGATAGTAGAGCATATCAGTCTGCCTAAACTTGAGGATAAATTTGATGAGCGTGATTATAAACTCCTTCAAGCTAATGCTAAAGCCAAGCTTATTCTTGTGTGTGGACTAGATGCAAATGAGTACCATAGAATTTCTGCGTGTATTACTGCTAAAGAGATTTGGGATAAACTTGAAATCACCTATGAAGGAACTAGCCAAATAAAAGAGTCTCAGATTGACATGCTTATTCATGATTATGAACTCTTTACTATGGAATCATTTGAATATATTTCTGAGATGTTTTATAAATTTACCAATATTATTAATGCTCTAAAATCTCTTGGTAAATCTTATACTAATGGTGAGCTTGTAAGAAAAATACTTAGGTCTTTGCCAAATGAATGGGAAGCTAAGGTTACAGCTATCCAAGAAGCAAAAGACCTAACAAAATTAGGCATTGAAGAACTCCTAGGCTCACTCATGACTCATGAACTTTCAATGATGGATGGCAGCAAAAAGGAAGCCATTCGGGGAGAAAATGATAGAGTAGCCAACTTGTGTCTCATGGCTCTTGGAGGAGAAGAATCTACTCAAGATGAGGTAATTTCTAATTATGTAGAACTTGAAAGTGCTTTCAATGAATTACATGACATATTTAGAAACGTTTGTGTTAAGAATTCTAAATTAAAGAAATTAGTTACTTCTCTTTCAAATGATGTGAGTGTTTTAAAAATGGAAAATGCTACTTTGAAAAATGAATTTACGTCTATTGCCAACGAGAAAAACATTTTGAAAAACAATGTTGAGGATTTAAACAAAACTCTTGAAAATTTTGTAAAAGGAAAAGAAAACCTCAACAAGCTTCTTGGAAATAAAAGATGTGTTTTTGACAAAATAGGCATTGGTTTTGATCCTCCTAAACCTTTTATGAGATTAAATGTTCTTGAGACTAATCCCCACGGACCCAAGAAAGTATGGCTACCAAGAAAGAAATCAAGATATTTTGTAGGTGGAATCTCAAAGAACACCAAGGACTTCAAGAGGAAATGCACAACAAGAGTGTTCAATCTAAAGAGCAAAATTCGCTCCTACAAGAAGAAGAATGATGAAATGAAAATCACCAAGATGAACAATAGAGGTAATGTATGGGTAAAGATTCCAAAGAGGTAAATGAATGTATAACTCCTAACACACCTTTAAGTTTAAAGTTTTATATTCTTTAAGGTGTGATTTGTGTTCAATAGGTTGTGTCTAATCATTGCTTCCATGTAACCTAATTGTATTAAGTTTGCTAAGTCATGTGCTGCTAGCTTCTTTCAAACATTCATTGAACTCAAAAATGAGAATTATATTATTTTGATGAATGCCTATTAGAATATGAATGATTGATGTACTTATTAACATTTTATATCATGTCACCCATTGCTATGAAAAAGAGATAAGAAGTGATAAATTTTTTTGTGAGCATACTTTTCACATCTTATATATGACTTCATACTAATATGTTAATTCTTTTTTGAGTCATATTTTTGTAGAATCAATTTTGATGTCATAGCATGTTTTTGAGATGTATACTATCTATATTTTGAATTCTACATTTGTGATCTCAAGAATATGCTCAATATGAAAATTTCATGCTTATATGTTTTACATTGGAATATTTGAATGAGTTCTGAAATTCCTTGATTATGATCCATCAACAATGTCTAAATGAAAAGAAGCATCATATGTTTGTAGAAACATTTCATTTATCCTATTGAATATCTTTTAAATATGGATTATATTGGCATACATCTCATGAAATGCTTTTGATTGATAAATTGTTGAATTAATTGTTTATAACATTCATGTTGTGTTCCATATTGAGTAAAATGTTTTATCGCACTTGAGCATATGGATTGAATTGATGAAAATGCCTCTTGATAATGTTATGTGATTAAATGAGATTGTTGCATCATTTCTTAATAAAACAAAGAGCATAAAACTATTTTCTTATGCATATTATGCTATGCGTTACAACTTGAAAATTCTAAAAAATAGCATTCCAAACTCTTGTTTGATCATTGAATTATTTTTCACCTTTTTAGTTTGTGATAAGAAGCGATTTGTGTTGTATTTTTATTGAGTAATAGTGATTGTTCCATGAATGCTATATTTACACAAAATAGAAAAGGGTAGCACTAACTTAGAGGGAGAAATCATTTTGCTAACATACTTGTTAAACCCTTTTGAGATGAACTCTTCATGAAAGAAAATTGAAGATTGAAAAGCTTCCATCTCTTGAACCTAAGATATGCCTCATATACTCTCTTAAGCTTTTGAGGTAAAAATTCTATCTTATATTCCGTGAGCTAATATTGTTATTACTTTGATATGAAAAAGATTGATTATGCTTCATATGATTTGCAATGTATACTCTTTGATGATGCTCTTACCTAAAAATCATGCCTATGTTTAAATGTGTGGTACATATTGAAATTCATGATTTTTCTTGACATATGAATTGCTATACCTTGAACATGCTTCATTTTTTTTTTTGGAATTACATTAGCTCCATGAGATTATATTGAGTTTAACCTATTATGAGCAACATTTGGTATTCTATATAATGCTTGAGCTATGATTGTTAAATCTTCTAGATTGCATATTAGTATCCTTGGTAGATTGCATGTTGGTATCATTTTGGCATCCTATTTGATATTATTGACGAGAACATTTCAGTTATGAGCTTTCATTTATCATATCTCCTATTGATTTTGCCAAATGAAACAAGGGGAAGAATTTAAACTTGATTATTTTTTAAAAAATTCCCTTAGTTTCTATTCTGTTTTTGATATCAAACTTATGGGCTTGCACTTCGCATGTTACTATTTTTTTTGCCCATTATTGTCAAATGGTATGAGCTTTAATTGTATGATCATTATGTGCTATTATTTTTTTGGTGTCATAGAGCTACCTTGATATGGATGATTATTTGTGCCATAATGAGACTTACATTCTTTCATCCTATATGTTGTACCATACTCCTTCCTTGTGCTTGATTTTGTTGAAAATGTCATCGGGGGAGAAAAAGAGACTTGATTGTTTTAGTATCTCTGATTATTTTGGTATCTCTATACTTTTGGTATCTTAATTTTTACAACATGACCTTTGAGCTGATTAGTTGTTAATAATGTAAAAGGAATATCGTTTTCCTAGAGGAAGAGTGACTCGAACTTTACCTCCATATTTATGCTCTTGCTTGGCAACCTTGTTTGATCTATGCACTGTTGTGTCTATTATATGTCTATTATAGTCTTGAGATTGGTATGCTCGTACTAAGAAATTGAGAATTAGATCATGTTCAAATGCTTCTCGTATACTCATTAACAATTTGATCTCTCATTATTATTTTTTGTTTGGGCTTAATTTTCTTATTTTTTTTCTCTGCTTTTTAATTTCATTTTTCAGTACTTAAACATAAACACAACAACAAATCAAAATACAAATATTTACATAAAAAAACCAAAAAAAAAAAAAATGCACCCTTCATTTTTTTTACGGCCACATGCCGATCAAAATAAACATAAAAAAAAACCATTCATTTTTTTCCGGCCATACGCAGATCTTACTTACTCGCCTCTTCCATCATTTTCTTCTTCTTTTTATCACCTTGGGCGACCATTGACGCCCCTGCCCCCGTGCTTTCGTCGAGAGCGACGACTCCCCACTGACTATCAAAGACCAAGAACGACGTTGCTCCAAATCGGGCCATGGAGGTGGTCTTCTGTTTAAGCTCTTTATTTTTGGCCTTCAGTGTGCCTATTTCTACTTGCGCATTCTTGTACATATGCTGGAGTAGAGAGAGTTAGGTGTTGACTTGATGGAGCTCACTTGTCTTGTTCTGCAATCGGTGAGCCAATTTTGTGACTGTCGTCACCATCTCCATACAGGACGTCAGTGTGAAATGATTGGCTTCTATGTCAGATTGAATTGCTATGATTTGCTCAATCGACATCATAGGAAGGTTAGGAAGAGGAATGCCAGGAAGAGTAGGAGTAGGGGCACTCGGTCCAGCAGAGCTTATGGGATCGTTCAGGTCTGGAAATAGAGTGAGGGGATGGGATGAGGAAGCCATGGTTTAGAGGTGAGAGGGGTAAAAGAAATGAGTTGCACAGAAATAGAAGAGAACAGACTGAGGTTTGGCCGCCTCCGTTCATATTTTTTTTTTTGTCTCTCGATGAGGAAGAAGAAACAGATGAGAGTGGTGAAGAAGAGATAGAAGAGAATGGTGAAGAAGAAAATGGAAGAGTGTGTGATTAAGAGAAGAAGGCAAAGAGAAGAATACAAGGAGGGAGAGGGAGCTGAGGCGAGTACCAATCGAGGCTTGCTTTTGTCGGCCAATGACGCAAAAGTGAAACCGCGTGTCAAACGTGTTTATCGAAGGAAAAAGAGAGACGCGGGCGAGTTGTATGTGTATGCATATATGTATATATATGTTTTGAATTGTATAGATGCCATTTATCACTATCATTCTTCTTCTCCTCCTCCAGATTCTGACCCATAATTTTCTTTTGATAATGTCACAGGGGGAGATATTATATAATGTTATGTATTATGGTATTATTTTCAAACTAATTTGATGTTATGTATTTATAATTTGATATCTTAATCTTATATCATGTTGTTGATTAAAGCTTATTTATTACACATGTGCTAACCTATGTATTTAGAAATGAATTTAGGGAGCATGACTTGAGGGGGAGCATTTCTTACTCCTAAATCAAATCAAAACATCATTGTGTGCCATCATAAAAAATGAGGAGATTGTTAGACTTATTTATTTTGATGATTTATTTAATTATGTTTTAATTTATTTGAAAGAGAAAAATAGAATCTAAAATTTATTTTGATGATTTATTTAATTATATTTTAATTTATTTGAAAAAGAAAAATAGAATCAAATTTTATTTTGATGATTTATTTGAAAGAGAAAAATAGAATCAAAATTTATTTTGTCTCATTATTTCTCACCTAAACTTTTATCCTAAATGTTGTTAGAATGTATTTAATATTTGATTAAATCAGGAGTTCAAACAGTCCAAAACAAAGGTTCAAACAGCCCAGCACAACAGCAGGCCAAAAGGATCAAAAGGTTCAAGTGGAAGATATTTAATTTGTAATGATGGAGTGGAAGATATTCAAATTAGTAATGATGGAGTACAACGGCTACAAACGGCTATAAATTCAAATGAATACAATGGCTATAAATGGCTATAAGTTTCATTATATATACCAAAGCCTCTAATGTAAACAAGTTACAATAAAAACCATAAAATATTCTTTGATATATAATCACTCACATCTATTCTTTGAAAAATTCTCTGAGAAGTGCTCTTAAATTTTTGTTTATATCCTCTCTCAGAAATTATACACTGAGCCTTATAGCATTAAGCTTATCTTTCTTGTGTGAGGTTTACAGAAAAACCAGAGCATCATTTTTATACCTATCTTTGAGAGATAATTATTGTAGCTTTCTGTGAAAGCAAAAAAACCTTCTTTTCAACCTTGTAAGAGTGTAGTACACTCAGTGTTCTTGACTTAGAAAGTTTGTATAAAATCTGTGGAGGATTATTCCATCTGTGAAAAGGTTGCTAGCACCCTGTGAAACTAGAAGATAGTGAAAAATCTCAAGTGAAGCTTGAGGAGTGGATGTAGACTTGGTTGAAGCCGAACCACTATAAACCTGTTTGTCTCCTCTTCCCTAATCTCTTTACTTTCCTACTACTACTATATCTATCTAATATTTATGTGCTAATCATTTGATTTATCATGTATGTTAGTTATACTTCATTGTTATTTTGCTTGATCATTTAGTGCTAAGTTCATCATTGTGCTTGTTAATAATTTGTTGTACTATTAGTTAATTTATTGAGGTGTTATTAATTTTAATTTGTAGAAACCTAATTTACCCCCCCTCTCGTAGGTTGCTTTTTGGGTAACAAAAACATACAACCAAACAAATTTTCAAATTTTGTAAACTCTTTCCAGAAAATTATTTTCAAAATTATTTCACAAATACAAACCAAACATGTGTTACCGTGGAAAATTGAGCTTCTTGATTCCAATTTTTGCAAAACCCTAGTTTATCTCTTTAATTATTTACAATCTGTTTTTTGTGTTTTGTTTTAGGCAAATACAATCATAATTTGATATAAATTTTGAGACGAAATTTGTATTGGCAGGGAATGGAGGTGATTTTTTTCCTTTGCGCCTTCATTTCGTAATCATATGCTTGTCACAGTACTAATTTTTGTTAAAGACTTATGCGGTGAAGTAACAAAAAGGGGCTATTGACACTTCACCAAAAGCGTAAGGGGTTGATCGTCACAATTTCATATATAGGCACCAAAGTGGGATTTGGTACAAAGTGCAGCGATACAAAGTATAATTTACCCAGGGAGTTTTTACATTCAAAATGTCATGTATATCATGAGCATGTCTTAATGCAAATTCTTATCCATGAGAAACCAAAAGAAGGGAGGGGGAAAGAAAGAAGGAAAAAGATAATCGCTTGGAAAGTTCCAATGTTAATTACATTAACCAAACGAATTGAACTTGGTAATCATTGGTGATAAGATATATCCAGTTTTTGTGTTCCTAGAGTTTAGGGAACTCTAAAGAAATCTAAAATGAGGGTTGGCATGGTTAACTACACATATTCTCATTTAATTAAGCATAGCTAATATTTTACTCACTAAGTAGGAAGAGATATTGGCTATCGTTCCGAATAGTTGATCTATGATCCATAATAGATATACCAAATCCACCCTATGAATGACAACTAAAATTAGTGCCCGAAGAAAGTAGAAAATTATAGTGCATCATTTTTGTGTAGTCTATGCATTTACTTGAATTTAGTTACAATTTGCACCCCCTCCCCCCCTCCCCATAGCCACCACGGAATATCACCTTACCCCCTTAACTTTAAAATCTTATATTAGATCACTTGACTTTCAAAATTGTTTCATTGTCACCCCCTCTTCAGAAGGGGGTCTTTGTATGGTTTTTGGTTGTTGACAGGTTTAAATATATGGTTTTAAAGTTAAGTGGGTTATGATAATATTCAGTTATAGTTGAGGGGACGAAAGTATAACTAACCCCTAATTTTTTAATGAGATTCTATGCATTTTATCGTGACAAATTTACAGAAACACATTGAAAGGGAAATAGATGCAAATGATTTCAGCAGAAGCGCAAAGATTTTTGAGGCCTTGGGCCGAACATCAAAACAATGCCCTAGGCCTTTGGATGATTGGGGCCTTTGGCAAAAATGAATTTTTTGATGGGCTCTAGGCAAGGTGCTAACTTGCCTATAGGTTGAGCCACTTATGAATGGCTTGCATCAATGATGTGTCAAAATGACAGATTGAGAAACTCAATCTTTAAATTTATTTTCACCTTTATTTTGTGGTGAGTTATACTTTCCTATAATGTAAGTGCTTAGTTTTGCCTTAATTTTTAATCTATGACTTTTCTCATTCAGACTGAAAGAGGTGTTCTGCTTGGGTGTAACTGCTGGTGCTTATATTCTTACACTCTTTGCTGTGAGTTTGCAAAAGTCAGCTGCTCTTTTCCTTATTATTAGATTTTGTGTTTTTATTCTTCATTACTTTTATTTGTCTTCTAACCACATTCATGAGTGGTTTGTTCGACATTTATTTTTAGAACTTTGATGCAAGAATTTTGCCAACTTTGCATAATGACATACAGGGTGCTGATTGGCAAAATGATTTTTCTTATTACTTTTCATCCTTTGTGTGCTGATGATATTTGTTTCCAAAGTTAAAGAGAACATCAATCCATTGTTGTCTTCTTAATTTCATATTTATATTCGTACTCCCTTCCAAGCCTCTGGGAATTCTTAATCCTTTCTCAAAAGTTACGATTTTCTTAGAACTCATTCCATATTTCTATTCATATTGCCTTCATGCCAATTTATTTATATATATATAAAAACAAAAAGAAGGAAAATCTGATGGCTAACAAAGGGAATCTTGGTGGATGGATCCCAGTGGTAAAGCAACGAGGAAGACAATCAAATCCTACTTCATGGTCTGATGGTCGTAGAGCGAGCTTGATTACGCTTTTCGTGGATAACTTGCCTGAATCCATGGCACCTAGAAACCTGTATGACCTGTTCATTAAATTTGGAGTGGTCAAAAACGTCTTCATCCCACATAAGAGAAGGAAATCAACAAACTTCAGATTTGGGTTTGTATGTTATGACTGCTCTATTGCAGCTAGTGTTGCAGAACAAAAAGAAAATGGTTCGTGGGTAGATGATAAATCTCTATCAGTCAAAATCGTAACATTTGATCAACACACAGAGGCAAGGCAGCGATGGAAAACTTTAACAACCAGACAACCAATGGCTAGAAACACATCCGTTATGGCAAAAAACTCCACCTGGAACCATGGCACCGATGGGAGATCGTTTGCAGAAGTTATCAAAGGGGATCAACCCAGATCTGCTTTGACAACAACAATCAGCGTCGAGGAGATAGGAAATGGTTGGCTTTATGAGAGCTTGATCATGAGACTCAAACCAGATCATACCTCTGTGCAGGTGAAAAATGAGCTCATCAAAAGAGCAGAGCAAAATGTGCTGGTAAGAGAAGGAGGTGGGTGAGATGTTTTTCTTACATTCCTATCCAAAGAAGACTTAATGGGCAAAATGTCTATGGTTGTGGAATGGTTCCAGGACTGGTGTGAGTACATCACAGTGTGGAGTCTTGGTTTGTACCTACAACAACAGAGACAAGTTTGGATCAACTGTCTTGGGGTTTCCCCAAACCTATGGAGCTCAAATACTTTCAGAAGGATAGGAAGCATATGGGGAGAGGTGATATTCTTGGATGGAAATATTAGTGCATCGAATTCATTTCGCAGTGGCAGATTTAAAATAGTTACTGATGTCATGGATCCGATTAATACAAGTATCAACTTGGAGTGTAAAGGAAGAGTATATCCTATTCAAGTTCTTGAAGAGTAGAGTGCTGTGGATGATAGCCTTAGTTGTAAAGAAACACTCTCTAAGGAGCCAGTTGAAGCTGTCTATTCCAAAATTAATGGCGTAATCCAACCCAGTCAAAAACACAACCTAGAGGAGGAAGATGGTGACAAAGCAGATGACATGGCAGGAACGTCTGCTAGAACCAATAAGGGCATGGCATCTGGCATGAAGGCTATGGATGAGCTGGTTGTAGGAGGCAGCTGGAGCAACACATCAGTTGTTGCAGAGACTATAAACTGTGTTGGGAATTCAAATGAAGAAGGCATATGTGTGGCTGAATCAGTACTGCCAGTGAAAAGTCTACACCAGAGAAGTAATCATTTTGCCCAAAAAGGTGTAGAATAACAGCTAGTTCCGGAAAATCTGCAAAACGTGGTTGAGTGCAATCATGATCCTCAGAAAAGTCTCTTAGTAGGTCCAGCAGTAGAGGACAAGATCATTACCTCAGGCTTTATCAAAAGCCTTAGTGAGTCACCAAAAGTAAGGCCTGGCATCCGTATTGAGATAGCTTTAGGCCAAGATTTAAATGGGTTGCAGTCCAATGAGTCAAGCCACCTGAATTTACTGCC
Source organism: Camellia sinensis (assembly GCF_055761805.1). Classification (NCBI taxonomy): domain Eukaryota; kingdom Viridiplantae; phylum Streptophyta; class Magnoliopsida; order Ericales; family Theaceae; genus Camellia; species Camellia sinensis. The sequence continues at coordinate 110,416,589 of NC_138962.1, forward strand.
CATTGGGCCTTTTAATAGTGGATCAAACACTTTAGTTGTGCAGCAGTCATGTAGAGCATCAGGTGTGAGTCCACAATTTAAGTCCAATGACATATGCAGGCCATCCACTTTAGACTCCACCAGCAGCCGTTTTAAGAAAGGTAAAAGGAAAGCTATTAGAAGAGAAGGGATCAAACACTCTTTATTTGCAGGTAGATTCTCTAGATTTACAAGAAGGGTAGGGCACAAAGGGGTAGGGTCAAGCAATGGGTTCAAAAGAGGAATTAGAGCCAGACCATCAACTGTTCACTCCCCACCCAGTCACACTTCAGAATCAATTCACACCTCCTCTACAACGAAAATTCTACATAAGGCCCTTGCAACGCTTCAGGTAGGCAAAACACTGGGAATTGACTATAAGGGTCAGGAATCTGAGGTTGTCAAGAAATTCATACACATGGAGGAGCAAGATAAAGTGAGAATGGCTGGAGGACCTGGTATTGTGGAATAACCAGCTTCCTTATGGGTGCAATTTGGAGTATATCTGTTACATATGAAGATCCTAAGCTGGAATGTCAGAGGTCTAGGAAGGCCTGAAAAGAGGAGGAAAATCAGAAAGATTTTGTATGATAAGACAGTTGATTTGGCTTTGCTTCAAGAAACAAAGCAATCTAGTATTACAACCTTGCCAGTAAAAAGTCTTTGGCCTAGAGGCAAGATGGATTACATGACTGTAGATGCTGCAGGTCTGTCTGGTGGATTAATCTGCATCTGGGATCCTGATGTCTTCCATCTCTCAGATTGCTGTAGCAACAGGAACTTTATTCTTTTGTCAGGTAAGGTTCACAATTCTTTTGACTGTGTTATGGTCAACATCTATGCCCCAAATGATGTAATAAGAAGGAAGGCTTTATGGGTGAACCTGTTAAACTTGAAAACAATGTTTGCAAATCCATGGTGCCTTGGTGGAGACTTCAATAAGATTAGGAATGTGGGGGAAAGAATAGGAGTTTCTTGCAGGGATAGAGGCATGCAGGAGTTTAATGACTTCATTGATAATTGTGAGGTGGTAGATGTCCAAATGTTAGGCAGAAAATTCATCTGGTGTAATACTCTTGAAGGGAAAAAGTGGAGTAGAATAGATAGATTTCTTCTTAGTCCTAAATGGTTAGTGAGATATAAACTCAAACTATGGGGTCTCCCAATAACTTTTTCTAACCATTGCCCACTTCTACTCATGGAGGATGGTAGGGACTGGGGGCCCAAACCTTTCAAATTTCTGAATGCATGGACCTTACATCCATCTCTGGTTTCCTTGGTAGAGAGTAATTGGAGTGAACTACAGCTGACTGGTTCTGCAAGTTTCATCCTGAAGAGGAAATTGCAGTCCCTGAAGTTGGCCTTAAAAAAATGGAATCAGGAGTCTTATGGTAATGTTGTTAAAAAATTAGAAGCTTCTGAATCTGCTTTACATGATCTTGATCTAAAAGCTAAAACCAGACCTCTGGATGAAAGTGAATTGATGCTGCAAAGAGAGAAAAGGAATGAAATGTGGTCTTTGAGCAGGAAGATGGAATGGGAATGGCTCCAAAAATCTAGGTTGGACTGGAATCTGAAAGGGGATAGGAACACGAGGTTTTTTCATGTCATGGCCACTAGTAGACAAACCAGAAACACTATTAACTCCATCACAGTTGGGGGTGTGATTCTTAAGGATCCAATTCCTATCAAGAATGAGGTTTGGCTTCCCTTTTCAAAGATGATTGGAAAATTAGACCAACCTTGTTAGGTGAATTCAAAAGTATTAGGCTCAGTGCCCAATTTCATGTGCTTGAAGCAGATTTTTCTGAAGAAGAAGTTTGGGTAGCAGTCAATGATTGTAATGGGAACAAAGCCCCAGGACCAGATGGATTTAACCTGTTGTTTTTTCAGAAATTTTGGAAGGTGCTCAAAGGTGAAGTCCTCAAATTTACGCAAGAGTTTCATGCCAGTGGCAGATTAATCCCAAGTTTGAATAGCTCATTCATTACTCTTGTCCCAAAGAAGGAGAAAGCTTTAACACTAAATGAATTCAGACCTATTAGTCTGATTGGTTCCATCTACAAAATTCTGTCTAAAGTCCTAACAAATAAATTGAAGTTAGTTATGCCTTTGATAATTGGTGATTCACAATCTGCTTTCCTGAGAGGTAGAAACATCTTGGATGGTGTCTTGATTGCAAATGAAGTTGTGGATAGCTGGGTCAAATCCAAGAAAGCTGGGCTACTCTTTAAAATAGATTTTGAGAAAGCTTTTGACTCCATCAACTGGAATTTCCTTTTTTCAATGTTGGCAAATTTTGGGTTTGGCGATAAATAGATCTCTTGGATTCAGGAGTGTGTCTCTATTACTAGAATTTCAATCATTGTCAATGGATCTCCAACCAAGGAGTTTAACCACCAAAAAGGGCTCAGGCAAGGTGACCCCTTATCACCATTCCTTTTCAATTTGGTTGTTGAGGCATTAAATATCCTTCTTCAGAGAGCTATGGATCTGAGTTTGCTTAAAGGGATATCTGTTGGGGCCAATGATGAGGTGCAATTGTCACATCTTCAATTTGCAGACGATTCCCTATTGTTCTGTGAAACTGAGCTGACAGAGGTGCTAAATTTGAAAAGAATTCTTAGATGCTTTGAAGTGGCTTCAGGTCTTAAAATTAATTACCACAAAAAGTGTGGTTTGTGGGATTGGCATCTTTGGATCTGCCCTTGCTAAGTTTGCTTCCCTCTTGAACTGCAAGACCCAAAATTTACCAATAAAGTATCTAGGTCTACCCTTGGGTGCAAATCCTAGAAGGAAGAAAACTTGGAAACCAGTAGTTGAAAAGGTAAAATTAAGGCTAGCTGGTTAGAAAAGGAAGCTACTATCTTATGCAGGTAGATTAATCTGGGTGAAAGCAGTGTTATCAAGTATACCTGTGTACTACTTATCATTATTCAAGCTACCTGAGGGAATTGCAAAGGAGTTAGACAAAATTCAAGCCTTATTTTATGGGGAGGGCCTGACTTGAAGCGCAAAATTCATTTAGTGAAATGGTCAGAGGTTACTAAGAGCATAAAGCAAGGTGGTTTGGGGGTTAGAAGAATCAGAGATGTGAATGTGTGTCTACTTCTAAAATGGTGGTGGAGATTTGCTTCTGAACCAGTGTCACTTTGGTATAAGGTTTTATGCAGTAAATATCGGTTCCTTTGGTGGGAAATGGGTTCCAAACCTAAGTTTAAACACCTCATCCTCTTATATTTGGAATGGCATAGTGGCAGCAGATGAACAAAACCAATCTCTTTCACTATACTATGCTAGCAACCTCCAGTTAAAGGTGGGAAATGGTTGTCGCATAAGTTTCTGGTTTGATTCTTGGTGTGGAAATCTTTGTCTAAAAGATGAGTTCCCTCGCCTCTTTAGTTTATCTTTACAAAAGCATGGTCTGTTTGAGGACTTTGTGGAAGTATCTGGCATAACCAAGAATTGGTTTTTCACATTTAGGAGGCCTCTCTTTGTTTGGGAAAAGAATGATTTGCTAAAGCTTTATGGCATTGTAGGTTCAGTCCCCTCTTTTCAATTGGAGACTCAAGATAGTGCAGTTTGGAGAGCAGCCAAGCTAGGGCACTCTTTTGTGTCTAATCTTTACAATCAGACTAGCAATGCTTATGGAGGTAATGAGAGTTTCAGTCGCCTGGTGTGGATCAAGTTTCTTCCTCCTAAGGTTTAGTTCTTTGGTTGGCTCACATGGAAGCACAAGATGAAAACTTTTGTATTCTTGCAGTGGATTGGAGTCTTGGATAGTTCTGCCTCTACATTGTGCGTATTTTGTAAATCACAGAAGGAATCATTCGAGCATGTTCTAATGCTCTGCCCATTTGTTTGGAGAATATGGTCTGATCTGCTGTAGTGGTGGGGTGTTTCTTGGGTTGTTCCTGACTCTGTCAATGGTCTATTGCAATGGTGGTCAGGGTACCTTTGTAAGAAAGCTGAACAGAGGATTTGGCATGCCATACCTCTGGTAACACTCTGGTCAATCTGGAAGTATAGGAATGATTGCTTCTTCAAAGCGCCTCATCCAAACCTGCAGGAGCTACAAGAACTGATTCTCATTAGGCTTCCTCTCTGGCTTAAAGTTGCTTCAAAGAAGCTTCATTTTTTGATTTCAAATTTTCTTTACAATATCTCAGGGGTGAGACAAGGATTGTTATAGATTGGTGCAGTTGTTCCCCACTGCAGTCTGGTGAGACTAGGACTGGTGAGGCCAGGTTTGTTACCTCAAGCTGTGCAGACTGCAGTTGATCCAGTTTGCAGCTCTGTTCCAAATTGCAGATTGCAGCTCTGTTCCATTTTGGTGCTTCATTACTTCTTGGTGTAACTGTAAGCATGGTGAGAAGGAAAACTCAGAGGCCTGCTATTGCTGGTAATGTTGTATTTGTAGGAGACTGCTATGTCTTGGTTGAAGTAGATTGCTGCTGCTGCTGTAGTGCAGATAGTAGGAGGGAGTTGTCATGCTATTACTGGCAGTGTTTTGGCTGGGTTAGTGTTTTGGCTATTGCATTGGTAGTGTTGGTCTGGTATAATTGCTGATGCATTGGTAGTGTTTTGGCTGCTGCATTGGTAGTGCTGGTCTAGTATTATTGCTGCTGCTGGTGGTCAGCTGCTGGTCTGAAGTGCTAATGTTGTGGAATTGCTGAATAACTGTTGTTCTGCCTCTGTGTGTTGCTGCTGCATACTGCTGGTTTCTATGGATGTTTTTCCTTCATTGGTGGTCTGATGGTGGATCTGTTTGAAAGTGAGAGGTGGTCTGATGGTAAATCTGTTTGGTGGCTTCTTCATCCCCTTCTGGCTGCTGTTAGAAAATGAGTCTAGGTGTAGTTTGTATCATTTGGATAAAGTCTGAGAGCAGTGGAGTTTCTGTTCTATTTTTGTTTTGGTGTATTGGTGTCTGAGTTGTTTTGCTGTTTTGTTTCTTTTTTTTCCTCTTTGGTTGGCTTCTCGTCAACCTGTTGGCTTGAGCTAGCAGATGATTGTGCATTCTCCTTAGTGCCAACCTAGTTGGGATTAGGGAGGTTGCAATGATGCTTTTTGCTCATGCCTCCCCTCCTTGTTGATGTATTCCATGATTTTCTGTTATGTGATCATCAATAAAGAGTTTGTTGCTGTTCAAAAAAAAAAAAAACATTTATTTGTCTTCTGGCCTATATTTGCAGATGAAATATAGAGAACGTGTACGTGGGTTGATCCTTGTTTCCCCCATATGCAAAGCACCTTTGTGGACTGAATGGCTTTATAACAAGGTTAAAATTCCTATCATCAATGAACACTTGTAAAATGTTCAATTTTCCATTATACGTAACATTAACTAGGCCATTTTGTGCATCTCTCAATGCAAGCATTAATTACAAACAAATGCTACAAATGTCACAATCCAAGTGCATGGTGAATGGATTTCCACTCCCAGACATTTTGGATTTGGAGAATCCTTACATTTCCATGGCCATCCGAGAAGTTGGCATACGATATCTTTGTTTTTGCAGGTATTATTGAACTCGTTATATTTCTACGAAATGTGTGGTTTATTAAAGGAATGCCTTCTCCATCGCTACTTCAGTAAGGTAATTCATATGGCCTAATTTGTGGCTTACTTTCCAATTTGGTAACTTAATAATAATCCTAGAATTCCTACTAGGAGCTTAGGTCTAGCATGAATGGTGCAGAATCAAATGTAATACAAGCTTGTCGAAGGGTAAGCTTGTCACACCCCAAATCCGGGCATGACCGGCCGTGGCCCACAGGGACTTAGCCCAAGGCACACGTAAGCCTAAACACGAATCCAATCACATTGAACAACTGAACAATAGTCTAATAATAAATAACCAAAACTCAATCCAGACATGTCACAATTATAAACGGCAAAATCAACCGTAATAAAAAAAATCATCCAAACTTATGGGATATAAACAACCCACCTATCAAAAATAATCCTAAATGAACTTCGATAAGAATAAATATAAATATGCACAAACTTGACATAATACTCTAAACTAAAGGAATGCCCTAGAGGTCCATGCAATTGAGTCCCCGCTACGCCATGAGTCCACACTAAGTCCTTCTAACACCTGGAAATGGTAACAACTAAGTCAGCTGATAGCTCAGTGAGTAGCAACATGGATAGTAAATACAGTTTTGAAAACAGGGTTCAATTCCAAAATAAGATATATATCACAGAAACTAGATTGGCATACAGTTTGGTAAATACAATCTGTTTCAAAAAGAAGGTTCCACAATTCAACACTTAAAATACTCATGTCTCGCAAGAACATGATAAACGACATTTTTCACTTAAAACAGATTATAACATGAACACCAATACATTTCTGGGTACCAATAAAAACAAATAATCTGCCACACATTTCTCAGGCTATAAGCCCCGTTGGATCCAATACCGAACTAAGAGTCATCCTCAGGGTGGCACCTGAGCCTTTTCTCAAAGACGATCCGATTGAAGGTCACCTAGTTATTTTTAAAGGTCTGTTCCTTACAATCGTTGAGCACTAGAGTCATCACGGCCCAACCCGGATCTGTTCCCTAGTGGCCAGAGTCACCACACACAGTGGAATAATTTCCCTGGACTAAATACACACATGGTCCCAATAATCAATACACATCAGTTTCGCAAAACATGGTGGTTCATCATTATAAACATGAGACCAAAACAAATAGTTTACAGTATGCCAAGTTCACATATGTTTCAGAAATAATTTGATTCAATTGATAATATAATAATTTATCAAAACAGTTTAGTCTTGAAACAACAATTTAATTTTCCAACAGTTCAGGGTAGGGGAACATTTATAAAAATACGTAGCATGAAACTACTCACCTGGAAACGAAATAATATAATCCTCGAATAGAGTATGAAAGTCCAACTAGTGCCCTGAACCAATATGAAAACTACACGTCACTACTAATTTAAAAATACTAAAGAATACGAACTAAGTAACCCCAAACTAAAGCGCACTAACACGGCTCAACCCAACTCACCGTTACTCTTAAATATTACCTAAGTTCATGTTCTTCAAGGTTTAAAATCACCCAAGACATGGGTTCCGGTCAAAACTTAATTAATTGTGACTTTAAGATAAAACAGAATTTCAAACAAGCCTTCCCAACCTATTCGCTAACTTTGAAAATTACAAAACCCACTCCACGCTATTCAAAAAATTCCAATAACCTCCAGATATGATCTAATATATCCTAAGTTTCAAACCCAATTGGTTTCACTTGATTTTCTTATCAAAATAATTATCTACAATTTATTATATCCAAACAGGTTGTTTTCTGCAGCACTTTAAAGAAATTGACGGTTCTCTTAATATACACGAGCAATCAATGCAAGGCCAAAAACATATGAAACTAGTCTCGTAACCGGTTCTAATGACACTAATTTGATAATTTTTGGATTTATACCCAAAGAGAACAACAATCCCGAATTTACTGTTTCGGACTGGTTTCCTGGACAGATTTGAATACCTCAATTTATACGGATTTCGACTCCCAAAAATTATGAAAAAATTCAGATATGTAATTCAATGTGTAATTGATCTACTGTAAAAATTTCAGATTAAAATTCATCCGTTTGATATGGTTTCTTGATTTTTAAAATTAGCGATTATGTGCAGAATTTTTGGACTAAGATTCACACCGATTCTCTATACATGAATTTAACTCCTTAGATTTCTTAACAGCATATATATATACACAAAATACATACACCTACAATCTCTCCATCAATGAATTAAATAACAATATTATTAGGATAAAGAACAAAGAAAGAAGAGAAGAAAACCTAGGAGGCCACACAGCACAACACACCCAAAGCTCTCCTTCTTGGCTGCAACAATAATCTTGATGATTGAAAAACCCCTCTCTTTCCTTCATAAACCCACGGCTGCGAGGGCTGCTAGTGTTGTGGAAAACAATTATAACAAGAGTTAGAATGTGTTTGGTAACGTTTACGTTTTCAGTTTATATTTACAAAAATTTTATAAACTGGTTTTTGTTTATTTTTAGAAAAACATAAACTACAAACGCATTTGGTAATTGACAAAATGTTTAAAAAAAATTTAAAATATAAAAAAGAGTGAGAAATGGCAAGTGGTGGCAAGTGGTGACGGAAGATGGTGGTGGAAAGTGGTGACGGTGGGTGGTGGTGGTGGTGGTGGTGGTGGTGGGTGGTAATGGCAGGTGGATGGCGAATGACGAGTGGTAATGGTAGGTGGATGGCGAATGACGAGTGGTAATGGCAGGTGGATGGCGGATGGCGGATGGCGAGTGGGTGGTGGTGGCGAGTGGATGGGTGGGTGACGGTGGCGGACGATGGGTGGTAGTGAGTGGGTGGTGGGTGGTGGGTAGTGGTAGCAGGTGGGTAGTGGATGGCGCGTGGTGGCAGGTGGTGGTGGGTGGTGGCGGGTAGGTAGCGGGTGGTGGTGGGTGGTAGTGGCAGGTGGGTGGCGAGTGGGTGATGGGTGATGGTGGTGGTGGTGGTGGTGGGGGTGGGTGGTGATGGCGGGTGGCTGGTGGTGGCAGGTGGTGGATGGTGGTGGCAGGTGGGTGGTGAGTGGTGGTGGCAAGTAGGTGGCGGGTGGTGGTGGTGGTGGTGGCGGCGAGTGGTGGATGGTAGTGGTGAGTGGAGGGTGGTAGCGGGTGGATAGCAGGTGGGTGGTAGGTGGTGGTGGTAGTGTGGCGAGGGGTAGATGGTGGTGGTGAGTGGGTGGCAGGTGGGTGGTGGCTAGTGGTGGCTGGTGGCAGCGGCAGGTGGTGGCTAGTGGTGTTAGGTGGGTGGTGAGTGGTGGTGACAGGTGGTGGTGGTGGGTGGGTGGCAGGTGGTAGTAGCGGAAGACGGTGATGGAAAATGGTGGCGAGTGATGGCTAGTGTTGGATGGTAAAAAGAAAAAACTGAAAACTCAAAATGGAAACACATTTTTTGTGTTTTTATTTTTTGGCCAAATTTATAAACTGAGACCACTGATTTATAAATCAAAAATTTTACCAAACAAGTTTTTATTTGAGTTTTTTAAATTTTTGTAAATATAAACAGAAAACTGAAAACGTAAGTGTTACCAAACGACACCTTAGGGTTTGTGTTTATTTTATTTTATACTAGTTGTGGGCACACTTAGGTCAAATAGATAGATAAATATACAAAATACATATATAAGTTACATGCAATTCAAATGGTAAGAGTCTAACTTATTAATTTTGTGGTCTAAAGTTCAAGTCACACCCTCTTCTCTAATTTTTTTTTTTAATAATAAATCTTGCTTCTAAATCAATGACTTTCACCATAAATTTATTTTAGGTTTAAAAATTAATTAAAGGATCCTCCAATAATATTTAATTTGCACCTTAGAATTCACCACCAAAATATTTGAGATTGTAATATTATTATTTAATTATTTACTTAATTTTTATATTCGGGTTCTCACAAAGCTAAAATCAGCTATAACATAATATGATTTCTTATTGTTTTCTATCTGAAAAAGTATCTAATGGCTTTAGTTTCTAGGTCGTAAAAATGACTAAGTGAAAGCATATTTTCAGCAGTTGCACAGAAGGGGTATTTTTTTCTTACCATTTTCCTTCTTCCATTTGTTTGAGGGAGGGAAGGATGAGAGTCCATTTGATTGATGTGACCATTCAATTTGTAATATTTTGCCACTCTAAAGGTGGGTTTTTTAGTTACCTTGATCTATATTTGGTGCATGAACTAGTTGGATTTGCTTGGCGCAGCGATAAGGTTGCTCCACATGTGACTTGGGTGTCATAGGTTTCAAACATGGAAACAACCTCCTTATGCGCAGGGTAAGGCTACGTACATTAGACTCTTCCCCAAACCCTGTCGACTCTTCCCCAAACCTTGTAATAACAAGAGCCTTGTGCACTGGGCTTTCCCCCCTTATGTATTTATTTATTTTAACCTAGTTGAATTTGTTGAAGGATGATACCTACTTGGTTTGGTATTCATAACACATTCAAATGTTATATATATTTGCATGATCCATCTTTTATTTCACATCTAAAAACAGGTAACCTTTTAATTCTTCTCTATTGCATCCTAGTCAATTTTGAGGTGCTCACAAACTGAAACAGACCTTCATCATTTTTTTCGGTGTACAGTTACTAGACGAAAGGCACAGTTTGAATGTCATGCACTTTCTTTAAGCAATGAATGAGTAACTTCTTGCACCTATACTATATTTGCATTTGTTCAGTTTATCATATTCTTCTTTGCAATGTTTGTGCCCTAGCTTTTTCCTTTCTTTTGGAGCACATTTTGTTCTCCTACTTAGAAAGAATTGATTGTCTCGTAGGACTACTCATTTTTCTTATATATTATTTAGTACCATGTTTGTTTGACATAATATGCTTATAGTCTGAGGAACCCATCCATGGTGAGTGATTGATCAAGTCTAAAAATTATACACAAATATTCTGATATAATCTTTTTCTTAGTGGTTTGATCAAGTCTAACAACTATACACCAATAATCAGATACAATCTTTTGCCTGTAATATTTATACTATATTATATGAATTTAGCAGAGAGAGCTGAAAGTGAAAGCTTTATGAGTTTTCTATTGGCTAGTAATTGCTATTTTCCTTTCTTTTGCACACACTATTTACCCTTTTTTTTTTTATTTTTTTGCTTTTTTACTAATAAACCCCTATGAGTTGATTACAAAGTTTATATGCAGGAGGCATGACCTTACAGAGGGCTTAAAGAAGCTACCATGCAAAACACTCATTTTTGTGGGTGATTGCAGTCCATTCCATACTGAATCAGTGTATATGAATGCTATGATGGAAAAAAAGATATGCGCTCTTGTTGAGGTTGGTCTTTCTCCTCACTTTTGATTTTCTCTCAATTAGTGTGATACATTTTTTTTGTGTGAATTTCACCTTGCTCATGCTCATCACAGTAGCAACTAAACTTACCTAACAAGCTCATGTTTTTTTCCTCCTTAAGTACCCAAATACCACATAAAATATATATTGTCAACTATCTAAATGGTACAGGATTCTAAGACCAAATGTTCAAATTCTTGGACAAGAAACATTCCCCATCAGATATGTTTGGACTAATGTCCAAAACCTACCTACAAAGTTGAAACTCCAAGTGAATGTAATTCAAGAAACAGTTAGCAACTTCAGTACAACATTACTAGTTACCTATTTTGCCTTGGATCATTAGGAATAAGTTCGTATCTTTCAACTGGTTAGTTTCTTGTTATGAATAATGATAATACATTGTGGGATGATTTTATTTATTTATTTTTGTCTATAACAGGTTCAGCCATGTGGCTCGCTAGTGATAGAAGAACACCCATACGCAATGTTGATTCCCATTGAATTCTTTAAGTCAGTTTTATCAAACCTCCCTATCTTCTACCTTTCCCTGTTTAAAATGCCAAAGGGTGTAATCAAAGAGGTGGATAAAATTCAAGCTTCTTTTCTGTGGGGCGACACCAAGGTCAAAAGAAAGGTCCACTTGGTCAATTGGAAGGTTGTCTCTATGTCAAAAAATCAAGGAGGATTAGGTGTTCGAAGTTTGGGTCAAGTTAATGAGTGCTTACTTGCTAAATGGTGGTGGAAGTTTTGTAATGAAAAACAAGCCCTTTGGAGAAGATTGATCTGTTGCAAGTACAGCAGCAGATCCGGTAGTTGGTTTCATTCCCAAGGTACTATTACTAATTGCTCTTGGATCTGGAGGACATTATGGGTTTAGCTGCTGATAACCCTACCTTACTCAACTATTTCTTGGCTAACTCAGAATTGGTTGTTGGTAATGGGGCCAATATCTCATTCTGGAAGGATGGTTGGCTAGGTGGTGACTGTCTTCAATCCCTCTTTCCTAGACTATTTTGTCTTTCTTCTGATAAAGATGGTTCTCTTAAAGATTTCATGGATAGAAAAAGTAGCTACCCCAACTGGAACTTAACCTTTAGGAGACCTCTGTTGGCTTGGGAAGAGGAGGAAGTCCAGAATTTGCAAGTCTTACTGGGCAATGGGCCATTATTAAGGCATGAGGTGGAGGATGGTATGAGATGGAAAGCTTCAAATCAGGGTGCCTTTAGATCATCTGACTTATTCTGTTGGTTGCAGTCTAATAGAGGTCCAGTTGTGTCCATGCCTAAACTTATCTGGAATAACATCACACCACCAAAAGTTCAATTTTTTTCTTGGCTGGCTTGGAAAGGCAGAATCAAAACATCCGTGTTCCTTCATAGCATTGGTGTTCTTAGAGGCGAGGCTGTTACTCAGTGTCACTTTTGCAGAGAAGAACCTGAGTCCCTTAACCATGTATTACTCCTCTGTCCCTTTACCTGGAAAATTTGGTCTGACATCATAGATTGGTGGGGTTTTCTCTGGGTATGTCTAGGTTCTGTGGTGGCCTTACTTGATTGGTGGAGTGGCACTAAAACCAGAAAGAAGGAACTCCAAATATGGAAAGCCTTACCACTTGCTGTTTTATGGTCAATTTGGAAGCTCAGGAACGACTGTGTGTTTAATAGTGCTCAACCTAACTCCCTGCAGCTTTGTGAGCTTATCAAGATTAGAGTTGCCATTTGGTTGAAGAGCCACTCCATTGGGAACTCTTACTCTTATTCCATCCATGATTTTATATTTAACTTCAACCAGACCAGGAGGTGCCTCTGATGAATTCTGTTTCTGTCAAGTGCCCTGTGTGTGTGTTCTGCTTCTGTGTGTGTCTTCCCTTCTTGGTTATTTTCTGCGTGTTTTCTGCTTTTGTTGTGAGAGCTCTGTTTCCGTGTTCTGCTCTGCAGTATTCCGGGTGTGATTTTGGCTCCTGTGTTCTGCCTGTGTTCTGATTTTGGGGGATTATTGGAGGTTGAAGCTTCTGTGTTCTGCCTGTGTTCTGCCTGTGTTCTCTGCTCTGTGTGGTGGCTTCTGTGTTGTTTGCTGTTGCAGATGCACATAGGAGTTTGGCTGGTCTGTTTCTAGTTTGTAGGTAGAAGGTGTCTGTCACCAATACTTGGAAATATTTGGAAGGCTGATCTGGTCTGTTCTGGTGGCTCCCTTGGTTGTATCTGTCTGTTGGCCTGCAGCCGTGTGCTCTAGTGTTTGGCTGGTCTGTTTCTAGTTTGTAGGTAGAAGGTGTCTGTCACCAATACTTGGAAATATTTGGAAGGCTGATCTGGTCTGTTCTGGTGGCTCCCTTGGTTGTATCTGTCTGTTGGCCTGCAGCCGTGTGCTCTAGGAGTTTGGCTGGTCTGTTTCTAGTTTGTAGGTAGAAGGTGTCTGTCACCAATACTTGGAAATATTTGGAAGGCTGATCTGGTCTGTTCTGGTGGCTCCCTTGGTTGTATCTGTCTGTTGGAGGTTGAAGCTGCTGTGCAGTTTGTATCAGTTTGAAGAATTATGCTCTATGTTTGGTCCTGCAGTTGGAATGGTCTGAGGCGCTCTGCTGTTTAGTCAGTTTGGAATGCAGTTGGCTTGTTTCATGGTAGATCTTATTTATTCTTCTGTTTAGTCAATGTTTAGGTGGCTGGTCTGGTTTTTCTTTTTTTCCTCTCCCTTTCTCTTGTTTTCTCTGGATTGGTTTCTCGCCAATCTTGGGTCAAGTGCTAGCAGATGATTTTGCTTCCCTAGTGGTGCCAACCTAGTTGGGATTGCTAAGGCCTGAGGTGATGCTTTTGCACTTCCCTCTTTATTGATGTAAGTTGTATGCTTGTTCTGCTTTCTTCATCAATAAAGCTCTCTTTTGCTTATCAAAAAAAAATGGGGTTTGGCTTATATAGGCAACAACTACCTTTATCTACAGCATCAAGTAATGGATCAAACCCCGCCAAACCTCCTAGTCAGATGTATTCATGCACAACACCAGAGCTGCTCTCCCCTGAGAGCTTAGGGATCAAGCTTAAACCTATTAAAACTCGTGCAACCATTGAAATTTGATATAGTATAAATGCCTCTCTCCCTGCTTCACCTCATTTAATCATTGTTGCATATTTTGGCAAGCCACAGAAGCAGAACCACTACTTTGCACGTAAATATACAACCATGTTAAGTGTATAATGTCTTCATGGTAGCACATTCTTTGATTGGTTTTTGTGTTCATAGGGAGAGGATTTTTGTGTTCAATTAGGTTTCAGTGAATGAATTCTTTCTAATCAAGTGTAGATAAAGCATGGTATGGAAAGTGGAATTGTGTCTGTCCAGGCAGAGGAAGTCGGAAACGGGTGGCTATATGACAGTGTGGTGGTTCGTCTTAAAGTTGAATACGCCAATGTTAAGATTAAATATGAATTACAGCAGAGGGGCATGGAGAATGTGGTAGTGAGGGATGGAGGAGGTAGAGATGTGTTGTTAACTTTCAACTCTAAGGAGTGCATGGAGGATAGTTTGGGAACTGTGAAGGAATGGATAGGTGATTGGTGCGAGGAAATTATGATGTGGAATCCTGATTTTCACAGTGGAGGTGAACGTAAGATGTGGGTCTGCTGTTTTGGGATCCCATGGAGCTTATGGAATAGAACAACTTTAAATAGAATTGGGAAGGTATGGGAGGAGGTTATTTGTATTGAAGGTGATATATGCAACCCAGAATCATTTGAATATGCAAGGATTCAAATTTTAACAAAGTATATGGAGCCTATTAATGAAGTAATCAATTTGGAGTGCAAAGGGTATTCCCAAACTGTGAGAGTGTGGGAACATTTATCTGGGGTACCACAGATATTGGCTGGGAGGAGTGAGAGCTCTATGGAACACGGAGGGATAGGAGTCTGCAGTTCAAATAATAGTGAGAAGGTAGGTGTAGGACTTATGGCGACTGATGTGGCTGTAGAAGATGATGATCGGGATGGTGAGTCAGCTACGAAGCTGGACCAATCGAAGGAGGTGTGTATTGGGGTTGGGCCAGAAAGAGTGATGTGTAGCGATGAGGTGCAGACGGGGTCACCAAGGCAGTTTGAAACTGTGGTACCAGAGTCTATTGGCAGTGAGTTCGAGGGTATAACAGATAGCATTATGGAAGTAGTGGGAGCATAGGCAACGGCTGTGAGTTGGTAGGTCAGAAAAGTAAGGAGCAGGTTGTCATGAAAGGTGCTGTTAAAAGCTTGAGTGGATCTAGTTTGCTCAAACAGGGGGTCCATCTAGAGGTGGTGCTGGGTCGAAGTAATGGGGTGGGCCTATGTAATGGGCCTGTGGATATGAGGGCAGGGGGCGAGACGCAAACCCAAGGCTCCAAGGCTGGTTTTCAAAGAGGGCTTCAGGTTGAAAATAGCCCTTTAATAATATGTTCTGACTTATCTGAATCACAGTGCAACGAATTGAGCTCAAGGAAAAAACTCCAGAAGAATAGAGGGAGGAAGAGAGTAGTTACGAAATCCAGTGGGAAGAAAATCAGAGAGATGAAGTAGGGATATCTTAAGCTTTCAAAAAGCCATAATCATAAAGGAGCCTCTTCTAGTAAATTGGGACCGAAAGGCGCTGTATGGAGAGCAGCAACTGTGGCAGCATCAGGTGCAGATTCAACAGCTCGTGGAGTAGCTAGAAGCAGATCGTCGCTTAAAGAGGCTCAGGGAACTATTCAGATGGGAAAGTTGTTGGGTATAAACTATAAAGGTAAAGAAGAGGAAGTGTTGACCAAAATCTTGGACCTTGAGGCAAATGATAGAGCAAGAAGGGAAGGGGATGTAGTTCCTGCGGATTAATAAGATCTTGGGGGGTCAAAGTTCAGTGTAAATGGTTATGATGAAGCTACTAACATGGAATGTCAGAGGTTTGGGGATAAAGGAAAAAAAAAGTAAAATTAAGAGGTTGTTGAAGGATAGAGGTATTGATATAGCTCTCTTTCAAGAGACAAAGAAGGCCTCCATGTCCGAAAAGGAGATCAAAGAGATTTGTGCTAGGGATAGAATGGAATATATGACTGTGGATGCTGAGGGCTCTGCTGGTGGCCTATTATGCATTTGGGATCCAGGTGTTTTACAGATGTCAAGTTGCTGCTGTAATAGAAGGTTTGTTCTTCTCTTTGGGTCTTTATTATTTTCTTTTGATTGTGTCTTGATCAATGTGTATGCACCAAATGAAGTGGGCCAAAGAGGTAAACTGTGGGAGTGTCTTCTAAAGTTAAATGAGGAGTATTCTAAACCCTGGTAAATAGGGGGGGACTTTAATGAAATTAGAAAGATTGGTGAGAAGAAAGGCTGCTCTAGGAGGGATAAGGGGATGGAGGAGTTGAATGATTTTGTTGATAGAAGTGAGTTGAATGATTTGCCTTTATCAGGCCGAAGGTTTACATGGTGTAATGCTAGGGAATGGGAGAAATGGAGCAGAATTGATAGGGTTTTGGTGGATCCAAAATGGGTGGAATCATTTAATTTGAAGTTGTGAGGACTTCCTAGAGTCATGTCTGATCATAGTCCTTTACTGCTAATGGAAGATGAGAGAGATTGGGGCCCTAGGCCCTTTAGGTTTGTTAATGCTTGGATGTTACACCCAAAATTCTTACCTTTTGTGGAAAAGTGGTGGAGGGAGCATCAGGTGGAGGGGTGGGCTGGGTTTAGGTTATTCTAGAAACTGAAAGAGTTGAAATTAGCACTCAAAAAGTGGAATAGTGAAGTGTTCAGTAATGTTAATATTAAGTTGAAGAAGGTATACGATGAGCTTCATATGATTGATTTGTTAGCAGAGGAAAGAGAGCTTGAAGTGGTAGAAAAAACTAGAAGAAGAGAGGCTAGAGTTGAGGCTGGATATTTAACAAGAATGGTGGAAAGGTTGTGGTTCCAAAAATCGAGGCTTAACGGGAATTTTTATGGTGATAAAAACACAAGATATTTTCATGTGTTAGTGAAATATAGGCAGGGGAGAAATGAAATAAATACTCTAACTGTTGGTGATGTGGTGGTTGATGATCTATGTAGAGTTAAGCTTGAGGACCTAGCTTATTTTCGGAAGCAGTACTCTGAGGATTGACAGCATAAGCCTGTATTGGTAGGTCCATTTAAGTTAGTGAGGGATAGTCCTTGTTTTGATATGTTGGAGGCAGAGTTTACTGAGGCAGAGGTATGGGCTGCTGTCAAGGGTTGTGATGGGAATAGGGCTCCAGGTCCAGATGGTTTTAACTTGGCTTGTATTCAGAAACTGTGGAAGGTAATGAAGTCTGATGTGCTGAATTTTGTGTTCGATTTCCATAAGAATTATAAGTTGGTCAAAGGAATCAATAGCTCTTTCATCACTTTGGCACCTAAAAAGGAGAATCCAGTGGGGTTGGCGGATTATAGACCTATCAATTTGGTTGGGTCGATGTATAAAATTATGTCTAAGGTTCTTTCCTCAAGGCTGAAGGCAGTGATTCCTCAGATCGGAAGTGAAAACCAATCAGTTTTTATTGGAAGGAGGAATATTCTGGATGGTGTTTTGGTGGCCAATGAGGTTGTTGACAGTTGGAAGAAATCTAGAAAGAAATGAATGATTATTAAGTTAGATTTTCAGAAAGCTTATGACTCATTGAATTGGGATTTCTTACTCTCCATGTTGGTTAATTTTGGGTTTGGGGGAAAATGGGTGGAGTGGATTAAGGTATGTATTACCTCAGCTAGGCTATCGGTGCTTGTTAATGGTTCTCCTACTGAGGAGTTCAGTCCACAGAGAGGACTGAGACAAGGGAATTCCTTGTTCCCATTTTTGTTTATCATAGCTACAGAGTGCTTAAGCATTTTGCTCAATAGAGCTTTGGATTTGGGGATGATAAAGGGGGTTAAGATTGGCTCTGATGGGTTAGTCCTTACTCATCTCTAGTTTGCAGATGATTCTTTGTTATTGTGTGAAGCTGATGTAATGGAGATAAAGAATGTAAAGAAGATTCTGAGGTGCTTTGAGTTGATGTCAGGGTTGAAGATAAATTACCATCAAAGTGTAATTAGTGGTGTGGGTATTCTAGAAGAGGAAATGTCTGAGTACACATCAGTGCTGAACTGTGAAGTTAAATGTTTGCCGTTCAAATACCTCGGTTTACCGCTGGGGGCTAACCCAAGTAGGAAAGCAACTTGGCGGCCTATACTAGGTAAATTCAGAAGCAAACTAGCTGGTTGGAAAAGGAAACTGCTGTCATTTGCTGGGAGACTTGTTTTAATCAAATCTGTCCTGTCCTCGCTGCCTATATATTATATGTCATTGTTTAAGTTGCCACAGGGGATTGCTAGAGAATTGGACAAGCTTCAAGCTTGCTTTCTGTGGGGGGGATCTGAATTGAAGAGGAAGGTTCATCTAGTAAAATGGAAGGAAGTGGTGAAGCCTGTAGACCAAGGGGGCATGGGGGTTAGGAGAGTGAAGGAAGTGAATAGTTGCCTTATGTTGAAATGGTGGTAGAGGTTTGGCGTGGAAAATAAAGCTTTGTGAAGGAGAGTTTTGAGCAGTAAATATAGGATTGAGGAGGGGAGTTGGAGCCGTCAAGTAATCTGTAATGCGAGATGTTCTAAAATGTGGTAGGATATATTATTACAATCTGAACAGAGTAACAGTCTAGTGGTTATTTTTCTGGACAATTGTAAGGTGAAAGTGGGTAATGGTCATAGAATCAAGTTTTGGAAGGATAAGTGGTGTGAAAACTTGAGCCTTAAAGATGCATTTCCACTGTTGTACATGGTAGTAGTTGATAAGAGAGTGACTTTATCTGATATGATGATCAGTAAGGAGGAAGCTAGTGAATGGTCATTTCAGTTTAGAAGGGTGTTGTTTGACTGGGAAAGAGTGGAATTAATCAGATTGGTGAGTCAGATTAAGGCAGGTCCTAATCTTAGGTGTTACTCAAAAGATACTCTTGTCTGGAAAGCCTCGGAATCTGGAAGATATTCAATTCAATCTATGTATAAGCTATTGGTTGAGGGATCCAGCAATAGATGCACAGTTAGCAAAAGGATTTGGGTTAAACATGTCCCACTTAGAGTCCAATTTTTTGGATGGCTTGCTTGGAAAGGAAAACTAAAGACAGCTGAGTTTCTGCACAGGATTGGTGTTCTGTCTGCTGGTGCATCTGTAGAATGTTGTCTATGTAAATTTGGAGCTGAGTCTCTCATACATGTGCTTCTATTATGTCCACTGGCTTGGAGAGTGTGGTATGAAATGATTAGATGGTGGAAGATTCAAGGAGCACTGCCAGCCTCAGTGGAGGACATGCTTGAATGGTGGACAGGGGTAGGTCTTAATAAAAAGGAAAGGATGATGTGTAATGCCCTTCCTCTTGTAGTGATGTGGTCTCTATGGAAAAATCGGAATGAATGTTTATTTCAGGAGGTTGTCCCAAGTGTGGATGGAATTACGGATCTGATTAAGTTAAAAATGGCTGTGTGGTTTAAGGAAGTATTTAAGGAACGCTTGTTCTCTATTCATGATTTCATATTTAATCTACAGTGTATCAGATTTAGTTTGGGAGGTGGTGTCAGAGGGTCAAGTATATGAGGAGGCCTATTTTTTCCTACTAGTCCTTCTGCAGAATGCTCTCGGTTGGCATGCTAGGCTGCAGAGTTTTGCCTCAATCTGTGCAGGATAGTCTCTGCTGTGTGTGAGGAAGTTCTGCCTCTGGTTATGCAGCTAGAATGTGCTTGTCATTAGTTATGCAGTTTAGTCTCCATGTTCTGGTGTTGGTTGGATTTGATGGAAGTTGATGTGTGCTCTACTTACTCTATAGGAATTCAGTTATTTTAACCATTGCTACTTATTGATCTGTAGAAAATTGCTCTGCTGTTTAGGTAGCTCTCAGAGTGTTTTGTTGCTAGTCTTGCTGATTCAGCTATCTGAAGTTTTTGTGGTGCTAAGGTTTGGAGATGAAGGTTTGTTTGCTGCAATTTTGATGGTCAGCTGCAATTTTGATGGTCAGCTTGTAGGTTTAGTTTGGTTTTGTTTCAGATTTGGGTGCTGAATGGTGGGCAACCTACTAGGGTGTGCAATCTGCCTTTTTTTGGTGTATGCTTCTAGATTACTCTCATGCTGTGTATTGTATGCTGCTAGATTACTCTCATGCTGTGTATTCTGTTTCTGTTTATTTGGTTTTCCTCTGTGTTGGATTCTCTCCAACTGGAGCTCCGAGCTTAATGTAGCTCCGAGCTCCTCTTTATTGATGTACTCTTTTTTATGATTTCATCAATAAAGATTTCTTCTTGCTGATAAAAAAAAAAAAGTGTAGATAAAGCAGATGAGAGATATTGTAGTTTGAGGGGTAGGGGTGTTCTTTTTGAGCATGTCTTAAATGTTTGTACACATTGATGATGACTACTTTGTAAGTGCAACTGTTCGGTTATAATAAAGTCCTTTTATAGAAATGGGGAATTCTTATATTTAAATGTGGTTTGGTAACATCCCCTCTTCACTCCACAGCTAAAAGCCGAAATAACAATCAACGCAAATAATAATAATAATAATAACAATAATAATAATTATAATTAGGAGTGTGCTATAAAGTTAGCAGAAATGTTTTTATTTTTTTTTTATTTTTTTACTACTAGAAAAAAATTGTCCAAAATGTCATGTCTTGAAATTTAAGTAATTAAATAAGAGAAAACTAATTGACCTAAGTGTAATTACTTAATAAAAGTCATCTCTTTATCCCTTGCTCATTTCTAAAATTGCACCTTCAACATTTACTTCAATTCTGTAACAATTGATTTATATAATATGATGACATTTAATTTCCAAGACAAGTTCATTCAGTTACAACTGGAGTTTATTTGGAAAGTAATCATTTTAATCGAATTTTTAATATTTATAAAAAAAACCATGTAAAAAAAATAGAGAAATGTGATTAAAGTGTTTTGACTTTAAGACTATTTTAATCAAAAAGCTAACAGCCAAACGTGGACTCTCGTATCCATTCTCACCAAGTTGAGTGTAACGCCCTCAAAATAACAACATTAACCTCATCAGATAAGACATGCATTTACATATAAACTAACCACATTCTTTTATTCGTTAGAGTTCCATTACATAGGTATTACATGTTAACATCAAAACAAAATGCCCTTCGAGCTTACAGCTTTCCAAGTTAACACTTGGTTACAACAAAAAGTACTAACTCGTTTACACATTAAGCCATTGGCTTGAAGTTACATGTAATACATCAAAAGTTAAGCGACAAAAGTATGTCCGCCTCTAGCCTCCCAGCTATGTCCTTGGAGGTGGCATGCTTCCTGCACCTGAAAATGATATTCCCATATAGGGTGAGCCACAGCCCAGTAGAAATACACTAAACCAACCATGAACAATGACTAAAATATTAGCATTTGATAGATGGCCAACACTGATTCAATCACATAAATCACATATTTATGTCATACGACTTATGAGTCCAAGTTTCCTTTCATTTTCCCTTTTTCAACGGATAGGCATATAAGCACTAACCACATTCTCAACAGATATGTATAACAACAATATCCACAGATAAGCATATGAGCTATATCCACATTCTACAACAGATAGGTATAACAACAATATCCACAGATAAGCATATGAGCTATATCCACACATCACAAAGATAAGCATATAAGCTCTATCTTCACTTCTCTAGACAAGCATATGAGCTGTATCTACGGAGTTCATCCCCTATCTTCTCCCAACACTATCCGGTTTAGAGGTACATCCCCTATCTTCCCCTAAACCGCGGAGTACATCCCCCATCTCCTCCTCTACACATAACGTATACAAACACATTGGTTCTATATACAATCACTCAATACATACAGTTAATGTATTCTATCAACCGTCAAATTCCATGACACATTTCATTGATTAGTTTCAGTTTGCCTAATCATCATGCATTGTCTACAACAATCACGACTATCCTCCACCGATAGCCCAAAGCAGTTATTTCTAAACAGAAAATAAATGCACAATGGATATTCAATCAACATTTCATTTCCTCATTCTTCTCAATTAATTATCCCAATTAATTAAACAATGTAATTAGGTCAATTCCCATAATTAACATTCAACCCTTAGGTCCCATTTTCATCAATGATTTAACATTCATTCCATTTCTCTATGCCAAACATGCATCCAGGTTTATTATGAATAAAACCCCAACTTTTGTAAAATTGCACAAAAGCCCCAAACTTTTACAAAATTACCAAACTAAGCCCAACATCTCAAAATACCAAAATTTAAAGACAAAATCCATAGAGAGGAGTAGGATATCCCTACCTCGAAGTTTGAGCCAAAAAGGAGATGAAGACTCGAAGATCAACTTGCTCCAAATCCAAACTTTTTCAGATTAAAACAAAGCTCTCAATGCCCTCTATCTTTTTAACAAAGGCCCTAGGCTAGATTCACACTCTAGGGAGATCAATTCTTAGAGAGACTATAAGTGTAGAGAGAGAGGGTCTCGGATTTAGGGTTTAAAAGAAAAGGAAGGTGAAAAAGTGATGTTTAAAATCGCTACTGTCCGCTGATATAAAACACGCTCGCTCGAGCGAAGACTTGGTCGCTCGAGCGACCAGACACAGAAACTCTCGCTCGAGCCTAGGAACTCTCGCTCGAGCCAAAAACTCAGAAGTGCGCTCGAGCTAAGGAATTCTCGCTCGAGCCAACAACTCAAACCCTCAGGTCTGTAACCAGCAACACGCTCGAGCGACAGACCACTCGCTCGAGCGAAGAACAACCAGACCGCTCGAGCCAAGAAAAGCTCGCTCGAGCCAAGAAACACAACTCTCAGGTCCAGAACCAGACGCCATCACTCGCTCGAGCGAAGACACTCTGGCTCGACCCACCAGACACAACTCAACTCTCGCTCGAGCGACAAACTCCTAGCTCGAGCGAAGGACCAAAAATCTGGGCAGCAACACTAGGCTCCCAAACACAACCAACCTGTAACAAACCTGCCCAACACATCCCATAACTCAATTTACAAAGTAAAAAGGATGCAAACAAGATAATAAACAACTACCAACATCCACGGACACATGTCCGGATCACTGTACAACAAGGGTAAACCCGGGATCGCTATAACCTCCCCCCCTTAAAGAATTTCGTCCCCGAAATTAAGCACAAGTTTTTCGAAAACAGTTTTTCTTCATTTTAAACAATGTTACACCTTAACATTCAACAATCCGACCCATTACTGGTCATCCCCTCCATTGAACAAGAGGCATCTCACAATATGTAAACAACATATGTACTTTCAACATGCATTAACATTACGCATTATCTTTCCAATTTCAACAATACATTCAACACATATAGTGTCACATTCAACTTCCATATGAGGCAAGTTCCCAAAACATACTTCCAATAAACCCAACATTTTCAATGTTTCACAACTTAAGACATATATAAAAGCTCTTAAGTTCAACAAAATACAAAATTTAAATACAAGATCACATATCAACAAACAAGTCCGGATATTTCTCGCGGACTTCCAACTCACGTTCCCAAGTGGCTTCCTCCACTCCGTGATGTTTCCACAAGACTTTCACCAAAGGAATGGTCTGGCCACGCAGGACCTGATCCCGCCTATCCAAGACTCGAACCGGTCTCTCCTCATACGAGACATCCTCATCTACCTCTAAGTCGGTCCAATCCAATACATGTGATGGATCTGGCTCGTATTTTCGAAGCATACTCACATGAAACACGTCATGCACCCCGGACAACTGCGGCGGTAAGGCTAACCGATAAGCAACCTCACCAATCCTCTCAAGGATCTCAAAAGGACCAATAAACCGAGGGGATAACTTCCCACTCTTCCCAAACCTCATCAGGCCTCGTCTAGGTGATATCTTCAGAAAGACATGATCACCTACCTCAAACGCCAAAGGCCTCCTCCTACGGTCAGCATAAGATTTCTGCCGACTCTGGGCTGTAACAAGCCTCCTACGGATAAGCTCAACTTTCTCCGTCGTCTCCCTAACCAACTCCGGACCCAACAAAGGTGCATCACCCACCTCGGCCCAACAAACTGGAGACCTACACGGTCGGCCATACAAGGCCTCAAACGGTGCCATACCGATGCTAGACTGAAAACTGTTGTTGTAGGCAAACTCTACCAATGGCAAGTGCCTCTCCCACGTCCCACTGAAGTCCAGGACACAACCCCGAAGCATATCCTCAAGGATCTGAATAGTACGCTCGGACTGCCCGTCAGTCTGAGGATGATAAGCCGTACTAAAGGTCAACTTAGTGCCCAGGGCACTCTGCAAACTCTGCCACAACCTAGCAGTAAAACGAGGATCTCTATCTGAGACGATCGTCACTGGGACCCCGTGCAATCTCACTACATCCCGAACATACAAGTCGGCAAGATGATCCACCGAATCTCTCACACGCATAGGAATAAAGTGCGCCGACTTAGTCAACCGGTCTACAACCACCCAAATAGCATCACTACCCCGTTGAGTCCTCGGAAGACCCACAACGAAGTCCATAGTGACATGCTCCCACTTCCACTTGGCAATAGGCAAGGGTTGCAACAAACCCGTTGGCCTCTGATGCTCGGCCTTCACTTGCTGGCAAGTAAGGCACTTCGATACGAAAACCGCCACATCCCTCTTCATACCCCGCCACCAAAACTGGCGACCCAAATCCTGATACATCTTAGTACCTCCCGGATGCACCGCAAGGCGCGAATGGTGAAACTCTCGGAGTACTTCCTCTCGGCAAGCCTCCGGTACAAACAAACGGTCTCGGTATCTCACACTCAGATCGGGATACACCGTCAAACCCTTCTCAACTTTCCCACTGGAGATCTTCTCTCGGAGGGATTCTACCTCAAGGTCACCTCTCTGTGCCTCTAACACTCTAATCACAAGTGTAGGCTGCGCAACAACAGAAAACAAGGCCGCAGCCTCAACAGATTCGCCCAGTAGCAAATCAAACTCGCCAAGTGCTCCCAACATCTCCCATTCCCGGATGGCTATACAAGCTGCATCACTAATGGATTTCCTACTAAGGGCATCGGCCACAACATTGGCCTTTCCCGGATGATAGTGTAACTCAAAATCATAATCCTCGATGAACTCCATCCATCTCCTCTGCCTCAAATTCAAGTCTCTCTGTGTAAACAGATACTTCAAACTTTTGTGGTCCGAGAACACCTCGAACTTCTCACCATAAAGGTAGTGCCTCCAGATTTTCAAGGCAAAGATCACTGCTACTAACTCTAGGTCATGTGTGGGGTAATTCTTCTCGTGTATTTTCAACTGACGTGAGCCATAAGCTACCACTTTCCCCTCTTGCATCAACACACATCCCAAACCCTCTCGTGAGGCATCACAATAAACCGCATAACCCAACCCTCTCTCCGGAATAATCAACACCGGGGCGGTGGTCAATCTAACTTTCAGCTCTTGGAACGACTTTTCACAAGTCTCACTCCACACAAACTTGACTCTCTTCCGAGTCAGTCTAGTCAACGGTGACGCTAACCTGGAGAAATCTTTCACAAACCGACGGTAATACCCAGCTAATCCCAGAAAACTGTGGATCTCAAACACACTCTTAGGTTGTGCCCAATCTTGCACTGCCTCAACCTTGGATGTATCAACAGACACCCCTTCCCCGGATACCACGTGGCCTAAGAATTTGACTTCCCCCAGCCAGAACTCACACTTCCCAAACTTGGCATACAGCCTATGGGCTCTAAGCAACTCAAGCACCACTCTCAAGTGTTCCTCGTGCTCCTCCTCTGAAAGCGAATAAATAAGGATGTCGTCCACAAAGACGACCACAAATCGGTCTAAGAACTCCCGAAAAATCCGGTTCATCAAGTCCATAAAGACTGCCGGTGCATTGGTAAGCCCAAATGGCATCACCAGAAACTCGTAATGGCCATACCGCGTACGGAATGCCGTCTTAGGAATGTCCTCCTCCCTGACCCTCAACTGGTGGTAACCCGATCTCAAGTCTATCTTAGAGAAACAACAGGAACCCTTCAACTGGTCAAACAAATCATCTATACGGGGCATAGGATATTTATTCTTAACCGTAGCCCGATTCAACTTCCGGTAGTCAATACACAATCTCAAGGCACCATCTTTCTTTTTAACAAAGAGGGCCGGCGCTCCCCACAGCGAAACACTAGGGCGAACAAAGCCCTTATCGAGCAATTCCTGGAGCTGAACTTTCAACTCAACCAACTCTGCTGGAGCAAAACGGTAAGGTGCCATAGAAATCGGCGCCGTGCCGGGCACTAAATCAATAGAGAACTCTATCTCTCGGTGAGGTGGCAAACTAACAAGATCTTCGGGAAAGACATCCGAATACTCACAAACCACCCTCGGCAACACAATCTGAGTCTCAACACACTCACTACTCTCAAAGCTAGCAAGTAAACCACTAAGCTCACTTCGCCCTCGTGAATCATACCCCGGTGGCAAGACACTACCAACCCGGTCTCCCAAGAAATGGAACCACTCCCCGCTCAAGGTACATAACGTGACCCTCTGACGGTAGCAATCGATAACAGCCCGGTATGACGATAACCAGTCCATACCCAAAATAACATCAAAACCCTTCATAGGCATGACAACAAACGGAAAAGGAAGCCTATAGTCGGCGATCTCTATATCACATCCTCTAACACCCTGTTTCAGGATCAACTCACCACCCAAAGGCGATACCACACAAATAGGAGATGCTAACTGTGCTAACTCCAATTCCAAAACAGATGCAAATGCAGCAGATACAAAAGAATGAGATGCACCCGTGTCTATCAACACACTAGCAACCGAGTTGCAAAACAGAAAAGTACCTCTCACTACTGATGGAGCTGGTACTAAATCCTGTGCGGTAACAGCATACACGCGCCCCGTAGGCCCCTGGTCTACCTGCTCACCTCTCGGAGCAAAAGACTGCTGCACTGACTGGGATGACGAAGCTCCCGGATTGGCCCTCGAGGCCTGCACAGACTGAGCTGGCTGAAAACCCTGCGTCTGCCTAGAACCAGACGCTCCCGAAGTGGCACTCAACTGTGGGCAAAACCTCTTCAGGTGCCCAGGCTGTCCACACTTATAACAAGTCAAGGGCTGCCCCCTGCCCAAACTCTGACTTTGCGGTCTAGCTGAAGAAGAAGCAGCTCTCTGACCCCCACCCTTCTGCGGGCAAACAGAAACCTTGTGACCCAGCTGGCCACACTTGTAACAGGTGAATTCCCCCTGACCACCTCTCCCGGAGCCTGCACTCGGCACTAGGAAGGTCGATCTAGCAACACCACCCTACGACTGCTGAGGGTTAGAACCCCTCTGCCTCCTGCCATCACCCTGACTATCCTGGCTCCTCTTGGAGCCTCTCTGCCCCTCATCCTCCTCCTGCATCATGAGCTCCATATGAGCAGCAGCATCTACCAGGTGTCTATACTCTCGGATATAAGACCCACCAACCCTCAACTTGAGGCCCCGCCTCAACTTCCGCTCAAACTCATAGCAACGGCGTTCCTCAGACGCCACCAGTTCAGGTGCGAACCTGGACAGACTAGTAAAGGTAGCCTCAAACTCGGCCACTGACAAGCCCTGCTGATTAAGCCGGCTAAACTGATCCCTCAGCTTCTCCCTAGCTGCTGCAGACAAAAACCTCTCCTGAAAAGCATTTATAAACGCCTCCCAAGTGCCACCAACACGAGTCTTCTCGTACTTCCACCATTGACCCGCATCTCCCTTCAGTTGGAAGGATGCCAAGGTCACTTTCAGTGCTCCGTCCTCGATGCCAAGCATCTCGAACGTCTTACTCATTTGCTCTAGCCACTCATCAGCCTTCAGTGGCTCCTTTGGATCCCCAATAAACTCATCCGAATTAGACCGGAAGAACTCCCTTTTCAAGAAAGAAGGCCCTGCCTCAGCGGCCTGATTCCCAGCTCTAAGAATACCCAAAGCTCCTGCTATCTCTCTGGCCAAGGCACCCATAGCCTGCTGACCCACTGGCTCGGCCACATTGGCCTGACCAACTCCCTCCTGCACTGCCGGAATCTCACCCTGTAACGATACTTCCTGCCTCGCAGGTCTACCACGCCTAGCACCTCTTCCTCGTCCTGACATCCTAATAAAGGTAACACAGAACGTTAGCACATTCACAAATGTGCCGAAACTAAACACTCACGTCCTAATGCATGGACAACAGTAATTCACTCCACGTAAGCACATAAACACATAAGCACTTACGAATTTCATTTCCGGATAATGATAGTCCCGAGGCGTTACTAGAGTTCCGGTTAGAAATAGCATTGATCAAGTGCTTTTCCAACAAGACTCCCAGAAACTCAAGGATCCAATCAACATCCCAGAAATTAAATCCCATACCCACATAGTCACAGAAGCATGTTATCAAGTAAACACATAGCATATGATACTACATCTAAGTCTCTATCAAGCGAGACAAACCCATTGTGATCCTAATCACTTCCCACGTACCCAAAGTATTCGAACCCGGTACGCTCTGATACCAAGTTGTAACACCCTCAAAATAACAACATTAACCTCATCAGATAAGACATGCATTTACATATAAACTAACCACATTCTTTTATTCGTTAGAGTTCCATTACATAGGTATTACATGTTAACATCAAAACAAAATGCCCTACGGGCTTACAGCTTTCCAAGTTAACACTTGGTTACAACAAAAGAGTACTAACTCGTTTACACATTAAGCCATTGGCTTGAAGTTACATGTAATACATCAAAAGTTAAGCGACAAAAGTATGTCCGCCTCTAGCCTCCCAGCTATGTCCTTGGAGGTGGCATGCTTCCTGCACCTGAAAATGATATTCCCATATAGGGTGAGCCACAGCCCAGTAGAAATACACTAAACCAACCATGAACAATGACTAAAATATTAGCATTTGATAGATGGCCAACACTGATTCAATCACATAAATCACATATTTATGTCATACGACTTATGAGTCCAAGTTTCCTTTCATTTTCCCTTTTTCAACGGATAGGCATATAAGCACTAACCACATTCTCAACAGATATGTATAACAGCAATATCCACAGATAAGCATATGAGCTATATCCACATTCTACAACAGATAGGTATAACAACAATATCCACAGATAAGCATATGAGCTATATCCACACATCACAAAGATAAGCATATAAGCTCTATCTTCACTTCTCTAGACA
This sequence comes from Camellia sinensis, assembly GCF_055761805.1. Classification (NCBI taxonomy): domain Eukaryota; kingdom Viridiplantae; phylum Streptophyta; class Magnoliopsida; order Ericales; family Theaceae; genus Camellia; species Camellia sinensis. The sequence goes on from NC_138962.1 coordinate 110,445,721, forward strand.
AGCATATGAGCTGTATCTACGGAGTTCATCCCCTATCTTCTCCCAACACTATCCGGTTTAGAGGTACATCCCCTATCTTCCCCTAAACCGCGGAGTACATCCCCCATCTCCTCCTCTACACATAACGTATACAAACACATTGGTTCTATATACAATCACTCAATACATACAGTTAATGTATTCTATCAACCGTCAAATTCCATGACACATTTCATTGATTAGTTTCAGTTTGCCTAATCATCATGCATTGTCTACAACAATCACGACTATCCTCCACCGATAGCCCAAAGCAGTTATTTCTAAACAGAAAATAAATGCACAATGGATATTCAATCAACATTTCATTTCCTCATTCTTCTCAATTAATTATCCCAATTAATTAAACAATGTAATTAGGTCAATTCCCATAATTAACATTCAACCCTTAGGTCCCATTTTCATCAATGATTTAACATTCATTCCATTTCTCTATGCCAAACATGCATCCAGGTTTATTATGAATAAAACCCCAACTTTTGTAAAATTGCACAAAAGCCCCAAACTTTTACAAAATTACCAAACTAAGCCCAACATCTCAAAATACCAAAATTTAAAGACAAAATCCATAGAGAGGAGTAGGATATCCCTACCTCGAAGTTTGAGCCAAAAAGGAGATGAAGACTCGAAGATCAACTTGCTCCAAATCCAAACTTTTTCAGATTAAAACAAAGCTCTCAATGCCCTCTATCTTTTTAACAAAGGCCCTAGGCTAGATTCACACTCTAGGGAGATCAATTCTTAGAGAGACTATAAGTGTAGAGAGAGAGGGTCTCGGATTTAGGGTTTAAAAGAAAAGGAAGGTGAAAAAGTGATGTTTAAAATCGCTACTGTCCGCTGATATAAAACACGCTCGCTCGAGCGAAGACTTGGTCGCTCGAGCGACCAGACACAGAAACTCTCGCTCGAGCCTAGGAACTCTCGCTCGAGCCAAAAACTCAGAAGTGCGCTCGAGCTAAGGAATTCTCGCTCGAGCCAACAACTCAAACCCTCAGGTCTGTAACCAGCAACACGCTCGAGCGACAGACCACTCGCTCGAGCGAAGAACAACCAGACCGCTCGAGCCAAGAAAAGCTCGCTCGAGCCAAGAAACACAACTCTCAGGTCCAGAACCAGACGCCATCACTCGCTCGAGCGAAGCCACTCTGGCTCGACCCACCAGACACAACTCAACTCTCGCTCGAGCGACAAACTCCTAGCTCGAGCGAAGGACCAAAAATCTGGGCAGCAACACTAGGCTCCCAAACACAACCAACCTGTAACAAACCTGCCCAACACATCCCATAACTCAATTTACAAAGTAAAAAGGATGCAAACAAGATAATAAACAACTACCAACATCCACGGACACATGTCCGGATCACTGTACAACAAGGCTAAACCCGGGATCGCTATATTGAGCCAATTCCCAATCAGATAGATGAAGTGCAGGAGGTACCAACTTGAATGATATAGGGTCTTGTTATGGTTACATTCAAATGCACCATACATCCAATTATGAGTCAGTGATTTTGGTTATGAAATGTGTAGTGTTATGGTTATGAGATGCATGGTAGTGGTTGTGAAATATGTAGTGTTGGTAATTATTTGTTTTTTTTCAACATTTTATTATTGGCAAATTACACTTTATTCCCTTCAACTATCACCATTTTTCACTTTACCCCACTCAAACTAAAAATTAAGACAATATATTTCCTTCATCTTCTGAAAATTTTCAATCTAATCTTTATGTTTCTATTTTGTTAACAAAACAAACGAAAAATATGCATGTAAAGTGCACATATAATATTTATGACGAAAAATACCTTTTACAGATTGAATGTATATATGGAGAAAAGTAGAATAAAATACGAAGAAATTGTATAGTAGTTAATCAGTGACATATTACCCTACCAATAATAAAGAAATTACATTCTTATTTAACAAACACGCTGATAAACTTCTACCTGTAACTGACTTAACTGCTGTAACTGATTCTGTAACTGACTCAACTACTGTAACTGATGACTCAACTGAATTTCAGCAATCAAAGCTACATCAGACACAGCAGCTCTCTACTTCCCTATTACCACAGACACAGAGAGAGTCATTAATAGATCCTCTATCATAGTCATGTGTGACTAGCAATACTCAATATAATATCTGTAACAGTTGTAAAGTTCGTTAGTTAGTTATCAGTATTTGTTAGTGAGTTAGTTAGCAAGATTGTGTATATAATCTCTTGATCAGTTGTAATCAGTGAATTGAATAAAAAAAATAAAAATATCTTCATCTTCTACATGGTATCAGAGCTGTAGAGCTCTCACGAGCAGATTCATCCATGGCAGCTCATGCTAGTGCATCCATGGCTGATCCTGTTTCTCTCCCATCTAGTCTTAATTCTCTTCTATCAAATTTTAGCTCTCTTGTCACTGTTAAACTTGATGTTAGTAATTTTCTTATCTGGCGAAATCAGCTTCACAATATTCTTCGAGCAACTGGTTTTTTTGGCTATGTGACTGGAGCAATCCCTTGTCCTTCTTCTGAAATTACTAATGCCTCAGGAAAAACAGTTCTTAATCCTGCATATGCTCAATGGGAAGCCATTGATGCAAATCTTCTCACATGTCTAATTGCAACACTTTCTCCTTCCGTATATTCCTCTGTTCTTCATCTACAAACTTGCTCACAAGTCTGGAAAGCACTGGAACAGAGATTTACATCTGTCTCTCGGTCTCATAGTCGTCAATTGAAGAACAAACTTCACATCATCCGTAAGCAATCTTCCTCAATTGACAGTTATCTGTCACAGATCAAAGAAGTATCTGATCAGTTAGTTTTGTCTGGTGCAAAGGTTGATGATGAAGACCTAATTCTTCTCACATTAAATGGCTTACCAAATGAATACGATGCATTCAAAGCATCTATTCGAACTCGATCTACTTCAGTGTCTATGGAAGAACTCTGTTCTCTACTTGGATCAGAAGAAATTCATATTGAAAGTAAAATCAAGCATTCCTCTAATCAAGATTTGCATGTTGCTTATTCAACAACAAAAGGTTCTTCTGGTTCTGGTTTTGATACTTCATCTTCCAGCTTTGGTTCAAATCCTCGTACTACTACTTTCAATCATTTTAGAGGCAGAAATCAGCACAGAGGCAGCAGAGGTGGCAGATATCAGAATAATTTTCATGGTGGAAACAGAACTAATCGATATTATATCAATAGATCCAGATCTGATTATCCTGGTCCTACTGCATCTATGTGTCAGATCTGTGGAAAATCAGGTCATATTGCTTTAGATTGTTGGTATAGACATGATACCACTTATCAATCTACTTCTACTCCTGTACCAAAAGCCTATACTGCAGCTGTGCCTTCATTCTCATCAGATTCTACTCTGTCTACTGTGCCTTCTTGGTATGTTGATTCAGCAGCCACAAATCATCTCACATCTGATTTGACTAATTTTCAGTAGTATCAAGCTTATCAGGGATCAGATCAAGTTCAAGTTGGAAATGGCTCAGGTTTGCCTATTCAGCATGTTGGCAATGGTATTCTTCATACACCACATTTTTCATTCATTCTTTCCAATCTTTTACATGTTCCTTCTATATCTTCCAGTCTTCTATCTGTTCATCAATTAACCAAGGATCACAACTGTCTTGTTATTTTTTATTCTGATTCTTTTATCATTCAGGACAAACACACACATAAAGTTCTGCATAAAGGCTCAAATGTCAATGGCCTTTATCAAATGTCTCCATCTTCTTCCATCTGTTCCAAGCAACCACAGGTTTTTCAGTCTTTCACTGGTCTCACTGCTCCAGTTTCTGATCTGCTGTGGTATAAAAGGTTGGGTCATCCTTCAACTGTCAAGCTGCAGCACTTGGCATCACATCTTCCACATAAAAATGGGTTCAATAAAGACATAGCCTGTACTGACTGCTATGTGTCTAAAAGTCATAGACTTCCCTTCAAATTGTCTTGTTCTTCTGTTGATAGTCCATTTTCCCTTATTCATGCTGATGGCCCTTTTACTGTTGATAATGCCCCATTTCGATTTTATGTTTTGTTTGTTGATGATTGTACTAGATTCACTTGGATCTATCCCTTGCACTTTAAGAGTGAAGTATATGAAAAATTGCTTGAGTTTAAAGTCTATGCAAAAAATGAATTTCATACTTCTCTTAAAATTCTAAGAACTGATGGAGGTACTGAATTTGTTAACAAAAGAATTGCTTCTCTCTTTTCTTCCCATGGTATTATTCATCAAACAAGTTGTCCTTATACTCAAGCTCAGAATGGTGTGGCTGAAAGGAAGCATAGGCATATAACTGAAACAGCTATCACTCTTCTTCACCAATCTTCTCTTCCTTTACAATTTTGGTTTGATGCTGTAGCTACAGCTGTCTTTTTAATAAATAGAATGCCTAGTTCTATTCTTTCAAATAAATCTCCATTTCAGGTTCTTTTTAAAACCCTTCCAGATTATTCCTTCTTCAAAATCTTTGGTTGTCAATGCTTTCCTTGGTTGAAACCTTATATTCCTCATAAACTTCACCCTAAGTCTGTCTCATGTGTTTTCTTAGGATATCATCCAACTGTTAAAGGGTATAGATGCTTAGATCCTCTCACTGGCAAACTATATCTCTCTAGACATGTTATCTTCAATAAGTCATGTTTTCCATATGCAACTATTGTTGCCTCATCTACTTCTCCTTCTCTATCTTTGCCTCATTTACATCACTTTTTCTGGCCTTCTTCTACTTCATCTGTCTCTCAGATTTCCTCTTCTTCTCAGCCTTCTCTTTCTCATTTTTTTTCTCACTCTCCTTCCTCTTTATCTATGTCTCCATCTTCATCATCTTCTCCTCAACAGTTCTCTTCATCTCCTCATACTATTCCTATTACCTCTATTACTATTGATCTTCCTCCACCTTCTGCTCCAACTTCTTTCAATGTTCACCCTATGCTTACCAGATCCAAGACAAAACCTCCTATTTGCCTTACTGTTGTCTCAGATTCCTCTTATCTTCAGTCTGAACCTCTCACTGTTGCAGCTGCTCTAGCTTCCCCTGTGTGGCTGTCTGCTATGCAAGAGGAGTTTCAAGCTCTGCAACAACAATGTACTTGGGATCTTGTGTCTCTTCCTTCCCATAAAACTGCAATTGGTTGTAAATGGGTGTATCGAATCAAACGTAATTCTGATGGTTCTGTGGCTAGATACAAAGCCCGGTTGGTGGCTAAAGGGTACCTACAACAGGAAGGAGTTGATTTTCATGAAACCTTCAGTCCTGTGGCAAAGCAACCCACCATTCGCATTTTTCTGTGTTTAGCTCTGCATTTTCAATGGCCTATTCACTAGTTAGACATTTCTAATGCCTTCCTTCATGGCACCTTAGATGAAGAAGTCTATATGCTTCAACCCCCCGGTTTTGTTCAAGCTTCTAACCAAGTATGCAAGCTTAAGAAAGCTTTATATGGCCTCAAACAAGCTCCTCGAGCTTGGTTTTCTACCTTTTCTAAATTTCTTCTCTCTCAGGGTTTTGTTAACAGTCACTCAGACTCTTCTCTATTTGTTCGACATACCACTACTAGCCTTCTCATTCTTGTCGTTTATGTTGATGACATCTTGGTTACTGCCAGTGATTCTTCTCTTCTTACTAAGTTTATTCATCACATGCATACTGTTTTCTCCATGAAAGAGTTAGGTCATGTGTCCTATTTCTTAGGTATATCTGTTCAATCTTTGCCTCATGGTTATTTCTTGTCTCAAGCTAAATATGCCACTGAACTTCTTCATAAAGCTGGTTTGACTGATTGCAAACCTTGTTCTACCCCTTTAGCTGTTAAATCTTCTCGTTCTGGTGGTGATGATCTTTCCTTTTTCAATCCTTCTCTTTACCGTAGTCTTGTTGGAGGCTTACAGTATCTTACCATTACCCGTCCTGACTTGGCCCTAGCTGTTAATCAGGCCTGCCAGCACATGCATCTTCCTACCAATGCTGATTTTCAAGCTGTAAAACGCCTCTTGCGATATGTGAAGGGCACTCTTCATCATGGTCTTCATTTTACTTCTGGCCCCTTTTCTCTTCATGCCTTTTCAGATTCAAACTGGGCTGGTGACACTGTTGATCGTCGCTCCACTTCAGGATACTGTGTCTATTTAGGTCCTAATTTGATTTCTTGGAGTGCTAAGAAACAATCTATTGTTTCTAGATCTTCAACTGAGGCAGAGTATAGAGCTTTAGCTAATGCCACTGCCGAACTCACATGGTTGCAACAACTTCTCAAAGACATGCACATCTCTATTCCTTCTATTCCTGACCTCTGGTGTGACAATCTATCTGCTATGGCCTTGGCTACTAATCCTGTTTTCCACTCTCGATCTAAGCATATCGAAATTGATTGTCACTTTATTCGTGATAAGGTTGTTGCCAAGCTTATTAATTTGCAGTATGTGCCTACCACAGATCAGGTGGCTGATATTTTCACTAAACCTCTTCGTACCTCTCGTTTTCAGTATTTGAAAGACAAGCTTCTTGTGCTCCCTTGCCCCATCCGCTTGCAGGAGGCTGATAAACTTCTACCTGTAACTGACTTAACTGCTGTAACTGATTCTGTAACTGACTCAACTACTGTAACTGATGACTCAACTGAATTTCAGCAATCAAAGCTACATCAGACACAGCAGCTCTCTACTTCCCTATTACCACAGACACAGAGAGAGTCATTAATAGATCCTCTATCACAGTCATGTGTGACTAGCAGTACTCAATATCATATCTGTAATAGTTGTAAAGTTTGTTAGTTAGTTATGAGTATTTGTTAGTGAGTTAGTTAGCAAGATTGTGTATATAATCTCTTGATCAGTTGTAATCAGTGAATTGAATAAAAAAAAATAAAAATATCTTCATCTTCTATACACCCACTAGTTTGATTTAATCTTAAATATAACCATTATAAATAACTTAAAAACATCTTTCGAAAATTTGCATGATTGGCACACAACTGAGAAGGGGAAACCTTCTCTTCTTTATTGAATTCATATGATAAAAACATTACATTTAGTTACCAGCCATTTCAGCACATGATAATAACATTATTTATAATTATAACATGCTTACTAATTTAAAAGGGGAAGCTTCCCATAGGGAATTTTTTTTTATTACATACAGCCATATGAAAGACATTAATACTGCACATACTACTCCAAAAGATATGATCAAGTATGACTGGGTTGCAGATCGCAACTTCTTAGGCCTTGGCTGTGTCTAGTGTCGCTGTTGCATCCACAAGGACGCGGGTTTTCACATCATTACTAGGAGTAGATGTCATAGACGAGAAGCAACCTTTCCATTCACATGCACTGGTGGTGCCAGATTTGCTCACCTCTTCATGGACATGATCCCAAGTAGAGTCGTTGGAGTTTGCCTTATAGTGACCATGTTCAGCAATCTCAGTAAAGACCTACACGTATAATTAAGATTTTTTTCTAAAAAATTATATTCAAACATATATAAAATGATCACATGTGATATGTGCATATACTTTTTGAAATTTATATTGATCATACTTTATTTATCATCTCATATATCGCATTGGGAACAAACATGAGTGGTGGGTGAGACCCCATGAATCAATATAATATTTGACACGTAATACAATAAACAAATAATAATAAGAAAATATGATTATCCGAACGTTATTGATTTTCGATTACACTAGCAGTAATACAAGAAGTAAGAATTCAGAATACCTAGGTAAGGTATGTACCTTATTGTCCTTATTGGTTGGGTTGGACCAAGAAAACATCCAATCACAGGCTTTCTCATCCTTGTTTGTGCCCCAATACACAACAGCTCCACACGATTCACTACGTTTTCCAGAAGTTCCCTCGTGCTTAAACACACTGTACTGGCCATTGTCTATTTAATTTCCCAGAAAAATCATGTTTGACAGAATACGTTATAGTGCCCCCAGTCGCATTGTAAATACTTCCAAGCGTGATGACTGCATCACAATCACACTCTTCCATTTTCAGGTTCTCCATATACTCGAAAGCTTGAGCTTCGGCAACATTTTTCTTAATGAGAGCCATGTGTGCTTTATCTGTGCGTGTTATTGTTGTCTTATTCAGGTACTCAGGCATTCCCTTCAAAGTTTCCTCAGTAATGGGACTTCCGAACACTATGTGCGCCATTGTATAATTTCCTACAAATACATGTGTGTTGTTCATTCGTTGGTTGTATAATATTTATTTTATTTGTATAATATTCAGGTTCTCACATATATATTTATTTTAATGCAACAACACTTCAAATGGAAAAAGAGATTATTTCATAATGCCATGGAGTTGGATCTACCAAATGATAAGAATGCTTCTGAGATTCAAGGTGAAAAACAGTCGGATTGAACGGATAGATAGAAGCAAGGAAATTTATTATTGGATAAAATTCATTTTATCTCCTTATAGTTTAAGGCTGAAGCATTTTACCCCGGTTAATAGAAAGATGTGAAATTATCTTAATACCCCTCTCATCTTCTATCTCTATTTTGTTTCACTTATTTTATTTTTCTCTTATCTCTTCTACACATAATTTCTAATTTAAACAATCGGCGTCGGACAATCGCAGTCTCCGATCATGTACAGGGGGAAGCAGTCGGCGTCAGAGGCGACGAACGTGACGAAGCGCCTTCTCAAGAGCACCGGCGTCGGACAGATCGTCCACACTCTCTCTCTCTCTTTCTCTCTCTCTGTGACAGACCTCAGATCGTCCACTCTCTCTCTCTATGTGACAGATCTCAGAGAGATACATGTATGTGACAGTCCATTTTTTTTTTCTTCACCGTCTGTTGATGATGCCGATCGTCTATTTTTTTTCTTCATGTATTTGTCCTTTTTTTTTTTTGGGTTTATGATTTGTTGATAATTTTGTTGAAATGGTGATGTTGATGATTCTGTTGATGATGATGATTCTGTTGTTGTTGTTGATGGTGGTGTTGAAACAGATTTGGGGGGCGGGGAATTTTCGGGGTCGGGGAAACCCGATCCCCATTAGGGGGCGGGGATGGGGATGGTGGTAGGTTCCCCGTCGAGAATCGAGGCCGAGGCCGGGGAGATTTTCACAATCGGGGATCGGGGACGGGGAGGGTGATCCCCGGCTCCGCCCCGCCCCACCCCACCCCGTTGCCATTCCTATTCGGAAGTGTCATTCTCTTTGAGTATAAATCCAAAAATTATCCAATCAGCGTCATTAGAACCGGCTACGAGTCTAATTTCTTACATTTTTAGCTTTGTATTGATTGCTCGTGTTTATTAAGAGAACCATTAATTTCTTAAAGTACTGCAGAAAGCAACATGTTTGGATATAATTAATTGTAAATAATTGTTTTGATAAGCAAATCGAGTAAAACCAATTGGGTTTGAAACTTAGGATATATTAGTTGATATCTGGAGGGTTTTGGAATTTTTCGAATAGTGTGGAGTGGGCTTTTAATTTTCAAAGTTAGCGAATAGATTGGGAAAACTTGTTTAAAATTTCATTTTATCTTAAGTTTCAATTTGAACCCATGTCTTGGGTGATTTGAGACCTTCAAGAACATGAGCTTATGTATTATTTAATAGTAATAGTGAGTTTGGTTGAGCCGTGATAGTGCGCTTAACTTGGGTTTATTTAGTTTCTTATTCTTTTTAGTATTCTTGAGTTACTAGTGACATGTAGTTTTCGTACTTGGTTCAGGGCACTAGTTGGACTTTTCTATTCGGTTTGAGGATTATATTATACCATTTTTAGGTAAGTAGTTGCATGCTACATATTTTTATAAATGTTCCCCTACCCTGAATTGTTGAAAAATTAAATTGTTGTTTCAGGACTAAACTATTTTGATAAATTGTTATATTATCAATGGAATTAAATTATTTCTGAAACATGTGTAAACTTGACATACTGTAAACTATTTGTTATGGTCTCATGCTTATAATGGTGAACTACTATGTTTTACGAAACTGAATTGTATTGATTATTCGGATCATCTGTATATAAAAGTCCAGGAAAATTGTTCCACTGTGTGTGGTGACTCTGACCACTAGGGAACAGATCCTAGTTGGGCTGTGATGACTTTAGTGCTCAACAATTGTAAGGAAAAGACCTGGGCTAGGCAAAGTGACCTTCAATCGGATTGTCTTAGAGAAAAGGCCCGAGTTGCCACCTTGAGGATGACTCTTGGTTCAATATTGGATCTAACAGGCTTATTGCCTTGAGAACTGTGTGGCATGTTACTTGTTATTCTTGGTACCCATAAATTTTTTGATGATTATGTTGTAATTTGTTTTAAATGGAGAATGTCATTTGTTATGTTCTTAGGAGATATGAGTATTTTTAACCGTTGAACTGTGGAACCTTCTTTTTGAAACAGATTATGTTTATCAAAACTATATGGCAATCTAGTTTTTGTGATATATATCTTATTTTGGAATTGAACCCTGTTTTCAAAACTGTATTTACTATCCATGTTGCTATTGAGCTATCAGCTGACTTAGTTGTTTATCATTTCTAGGTGTTAGGACTTATAGTGGACTCATGGCGTAGCGGGAACTCAATTGCATGGACCTCTAGGACATTCGTTATTTTGTTTTAGCTTTGTTATGGCGGTTATGTGCATTCATTGTGATTTGATTTTATTTAGAATTATTTTATTTTGTGGACGGTTTGTATTTCATTTGGTATATTTTTTTGGAAGTTGGTTATGGCTTGTTTTACCATTTATACTTGTGACATGTCACTGGATTGAGTTTTGATTTATTTATTTCTTGGCCATTGTCACATTTATTCTTTGTGATTTTAGGTTCATGTTTAGACTTACGTGTGCCTTAGGCTAAGTCTTTGTGGGCCACGGCTAGCCATGCCTGGATTTGGGATATGACAATTTAGGTGTTACCTTCATCCAAAAATACCAAAACACGAGTATTCAATTGAGCCGGTAGTGACCATGACATAGTGAGGGACTTTAGGCATCAAGCCAATATATATATATATAATTTATATACACATTGTATATGTATTGTAAACATAATGGAATCAAAGAACTATTTTGGATTCATCAAGTATTATGTAAAATCAAATGGAATTATGGAATAAATTTTCATAAAGAATTTAGATTTTTGAGATCATTTGCCTTGATGGTCAAGTTGAAGAGAGACGATGGTTGCGGGACGGTCTAGAAGGGAAGACGGGCCGGCTTGAATGGTTGGACAAAAGAGATGAGGCAACGACGATGGTTTAAGAAAGAAAAGGGATGACAACTATGGTCAGGAGGGAAGAGGAATGCTTGGTTAGGGTTTGTAACATTATTAGCATTTTCAAGACTTGAAAAGAGACGATGAAGAAGAGGGTATAAATGTCTTCTAAAATTTTATTTCACATTACTTTTTTTTTGAAAAGAGAACCACTTGCAAAATTGGTGAATGCATTACACTCTTTGTTAGTTTAGATGAAAAGTGTAACAGTAGCATTTTAGTCTAAAATCATAAAGGGTTGTCTACCTATTTCTGAACCATAAGGAGATAAAATGCTCTAGCCTTAAATCACAATAGAGTAAAGTGAATTTTACGATTTATTGTATGTAGGGAGAACTAAAACTAGTAGTAAATGAATATTTCTAGGTGTTATGGAAATTTAAAGTATTGTGTTGGGTGTAGATTTAAATTGATGTATTGTAGTTATATATAGAATGGATCTTATTCTCATATTGCAATTCTAAATAAAATTATGAGCAAATTGTCCGAGTATATATATGTAGCACCACGGGTAATAAATTTATAGAAATAAACTTTGCTACAACACATACATTCTAAATATTGTTAATTTTTTATGCTAAGTTTGACGCAATGTTTAATTATAGCTATTATTTGACAACTCTCTTTGCTTCTATACATATGGCATTTCTATTTGACATTTTGTGAGAAAAATATAAATAATAATATTTGCACTATTAGAGGAACATTGCTAAAATATAATATTTTCATAATACTCATTGTTAAAGATAACAATAGTTAATCATTTAATTGTTGAATCATTAGAGATGCTCTAACACACATTAACTTCGAAAAAATTAATAGGGAATTTAAAATCTTGCAATAAAATTTAATATAAATTTTATATTAATGATAAAGAAAAATAATTAATCTTATCAAAATGATGTAACATTAATATTTTTAAATTCATAAACTATTTTAACGAATTGTTTGATTTAAAATGGACATATATAAATTTATCATGTTATTTTGGTTAAATTTTTTATATTTGTATATTACAAAGGAACTTACAATTATTTGTTATGAAAGAAATGATATGTCAGCACTAAACAAACGAGTATATAATAATGACACAAAATATGATAACAAAATTAAAGATCACACATAGAAATAAGGTAAAGTTTAATACATAATTTATACATAAAAATATTTTAGAGGAAACTACTCACAGAAAGAGTGTTTGAAGGAGTACTCGCTTGTTCACACAAAACAAACACACTATAGACCATACTACAAGGGTCTATGTACAGACTTTACTACACGGATTCGAAATAGTGTTAAGTCCGTGGATTTTATTTGGAATTGGATAAATTACACTCACATCCCCTAAAGTTTAGTCTAATTACATCTCATTCCTGACGTTCTAGAAATTACATTTCTACCCAGGTGGTTAATAGTCTCATTTTACATATCCCCCTACTTATATGAAAGGCAACAACTCTTAGTAGAAAAACAGAGAAAATTACATTGAAAAAAAAAAAAGTAAAGGAACAAAAAAAAAAAAAAAAGAAAAAAAGAAAGAGGATAGAAGAAGTAAAGCAAAGCAAGAAAAGAGAGTGCATGTGTTCAATGTCTTCATTCCGTCTAAATAATTACAATGATAGGGGAGTTAGTGTAATTTCCCAAACATCAGGGTATGATATGTATTGCAGTCAAATTCCAGGAGGTGTAAGTGTAATTTATCCTTTGAAATTTAATATAATAAATATTATTATAAATAAACTCTCCGAAAATGTCATAAATAAAAAGAAAGAAATGATGATAAAATCATAAATTAATGGGGAATTTAAAATCTTACAATAAAATTTAATATAAATTTTATATTAATGATAAAGAAAAATAATTAATCTTATCAAAATGATGTAACAATAATATTTTTAAATTCATAACTATTTTAATGAATCGTTTGATTTAAAATGGACACATATAAATTTATCTTGTTATTTTGGTTAAATTTTTTATATTTATATATTACTAAGGAACTTACAATTGTTTGTTATGAAAGAAATGATGTGTAAGCACTAATCAAACAAGTATATAATAATGACAAGTATATAACAATGGCACAAAATATGATAACAAAATTAAAGATCACACAAAGAGATAAGGTAAAGTTTAATATATAATTTATACACAAAAAATATTTTAGAGGAAAATACTTACATAGAGAGTGTTTGAGGAGACTACTCGCTTGTTAACACAAAACACGCACACTATAGACCCTACTACAATGGTCTATATGTAGACTTTACTACACGGATTCAAAATAGTGTTAAGGCCGTGGATTTTATTTGAAATTGGATAAATTATGTAGCACTCGTGTCTTTTAAACTATTTGAGAGTGTATTAAATTTCTTTATTTTCATTTTGGGGGTCTTTGGAGTTGTTGTATTTTGATTTTGGAGAAGTACGATTAGATTTAAACTTGTTGGGATTATTCGTTCGCGCTTGTTTACGTTGAAAAGTTCATTGGAAACTTGGAAAATCTATTCTGGTGTCGACACTAGCCTTCTTGAGGGTCGACACCACCTTGCTGCCCTGTCCTTAGTGTTTTTTCTGATTTTTACGGTCGACACCAGGGGCTCTAAGGATCGACCTTTCCCTTGCTGTTTTGTTCTAGGTGCATTTATGAAATAAAGGATCGACACCACTGGTTCTAAGGGTCAGCTCTTGTCCTCTGCACACATTAATGTCTCAGTTTTTCCTCCTGAAAAGTCAACACCACTGTCTGAAGGGTTGATCCTTGTAAGTGAATTTTCAGATTTTTTGGTTCGGTCTTGAGCTTTACTTTTTGAGAGTTTAATTTATTCTTTCCTTTGACTTTAGGGCTATTATTCTACCAGTATAAATAGACCTCAAACACACTTTTCTCATTCACTTTTTAATTTTTTTTTTCTCTCTCTCTCTCTCTTCCCCCTTTAACCCGTAAATCCCTCTATCTCTCTCTCTTAGATACTCAACTTTCTTACATATATCTCTAGATCTACTTGGTTAGAGGCATCTTTCCACCTTGGTCATTTAAGAGAGGTTGTAGATCTCATTAAGGGCTTTCTTTTGATCAAAAAGTTTCGCGGTTTCATCGACTTTTGTTTTTCTTCGAGTTCTCCTCTTCACTTCAAGAGGTAGGGTCTATTTCCTAAACTCACTATGATTTCGGTAGTAGATTTATGCCGTATTTTGTTATGTATATTTGGTAGTCATGTGGTATGATTTTTTTACCCTTGTTATTTGTTATTTCAAAAGATCTATGGATTTGGGTGTTTTGGGTTAAACTTAGGGTATGGATCTTGAAATGTGAAAGAAAGATTTTTCAAAAGAGTTTTTGAACAAGGTTATGATTTTGTAAAGTGAGTTGACATATGTTGACATGATGGCTTTCCTTTACTCAAAAGTGATTTTGAAAGAAAATGAGGTTTTGTGAAATTGGGGGATTGTTGGGCTATGATTTGGCTACTACAATTATTTTTGGTAATGAAAATTGCATATGGATCTCTAAAAGTGGAAAAGCCCCAATTTGTAGATAATCCATACATGATATTGTTTTGGGAGTTGGATTGATTTGTGGTAATCGGTTTGGTTAGAAAGGAAATAGTTGTGGGATTTTGGAAATGGGTGTTATTACTCTCTTGAAAAATATATCTATACAGTTATCTTTTGATTATTGTATTAGAGATAACTGTTTTGACTATCGATAGAGGATAGCATTGCCATGCATTAGAAATTGCATGTGGATTAGGCAATTTGAAATCATTCATATTATGGAGCATGTAATGGATTTTAGAAATTGAAACTATATGTTTTAAAAAGAGGTTTTGGAAATTCTTACATTATGTTTAGGAACATTTGCATTGTTTTGGAAAGATAATATTTTGAGTTACATGTATTGTACTATTGAAAAGGGTAAATGAAATGGTGAATCTGGGAGAAAGTTGTTGTTACATCAACTAAGTTAGCCTGTGTGTCTAGTGTGAAAGTCTCGAAAATCGCACGTATACATGGGTGTCGATCCCGTGGATGAAATTTCTATGAAATGACAATAGTAGTGCTTGTACAACCTACGTTTACATGGGTCCTGGCTTACCGTTTCCTCCAGACGAAATTTTCGAGAAAGGTTGTATTTGTTTTGGAGATTTACCCATTTATTTACTATTATGTTGGTTCCGGCCCAGAATGTTTGGAATATGGTTTTAACAAGATATTTGCTGTTGTTTAGCGATGTATTTGTATTTGATTTAGCAATGTATTTGCTAGTTGGTATTGAGATACCGGGATTGATTTTTGGAAAGGAATTTTATATCAAATAGATGATTTGAACTCAGAAAACGTTTTGATTAAACGTAAGGTTTTGGTAATTGGAAAGAAAGGATTTTGTTGAGTAATCAAATGGATTTTGGAAATGCATTTGGACATATTGTATATATGTATTGCATCATGATTATTTATGTTGGTCGAGCATGTTTAGTTTTTGAAATATTCTCTGCTGGGCTTTATGCTCACCCTACGTGGCTGAAATGTTTTTCAAGTGTACATATGTGGATGCGGACTGTGATGTGAAGTTATGTTCGAATCGTGTAGGGTGGTTCAATTATTTGTAGGCCATGGGCCATTTATGTTATTTATTGGCCATGTGCCATTCTTGTAAGGGTTACACCCTTGTGTATGATGTAAGCCTCAGGGTGTTTAATATGATTTTATAACATATGTACATGTTTTGGTCACCGAACATCCATCCGACTTAGATCTTGTATCTAGGAATGTATAATATTGGATAAACACATATATTGTGTGGCTATATAATATTCATTTGCATGAGAGTTGTTATCTATTGTTCATCGTTAAGTGGTTTATTCACGTGAGTCAGACCTTGTTAATTCAGGGTGTGACAACTTGGTATTAGAGCTAACCGGGTTTGAAAACCTTGGGCTCGTGGGAAGTGGTTAGCCACAGTAGGTTTATCATGCTCGGTAAGTGTAACAACCCTCACCACTGATTACCGTTAAACATTGATTACCGATGACTGAATTGGTTATGACTGATAACTTAACTGATTACGACTGATAAATGAACTGATTAAAGTACTGAAACGACTGACTGAAAACTGGAACTGAATTGATTGAGTATATGTTAGTTAAATTGCATTCTATCTGTTTGACTGTATGAATATTTGTTCATGCTTATATGTTTAAACTGCTAATTGAAGGCCTTATCGGCGGCCGAATTAGAAATTGATTGGTGTTTTATGATCGTCATATTTAATATGATTTTATGGTATAATTATCTGAAAACTGATTAGGTATGATTAAATTAGATTAAAATAAGCCAATTAAAGAGTTTGACGTAATTACACTTTTGCCATCTAGTGGGGCCTTTGTTTACTCATATTTGAAGCCTTGTGTATGCTTTAGCAAAACATTTCCTCAGCCTTGTTTGAGCACTCAGCCGAATTTAGAGAGAGAGAGAAAGTGAGAGTCTTGAGTTCACTTGTAGAATTGCTTGGAAATTGAAGGATTTAGAGCATAAGATTGCATAGTTGAGCTTGTTCATCTTGCATTCAAGACTTAAGGTAGCTCTATTGTCTTCTTGTTCATGTTTTGAGTTGTTCTTGCATGATTCATGCTTCATTGTAGAACTAAGTCATGTTTTGGTTCATTGTGGTTGAATTGAAGCTTAATTGTTGCATGCATGTTGCCATTCTTGAAGTTTTGAGGTTGTAGTTCATAATACCTCACATGCATGTCCATCTTTTGGTCATACTTCTTGAGCTCATCTTGTTTTTGAAGGTTTGAGCTCTTTTGAATCAGCATTGAAGCTTTAAAAATGATTTAAGGTCATGCATGTCATGTTTGAGGATTGTTCTTGGAAAATGGTTTGAAATTGGGTTTGAATTAAACACTCTTGGGCTTTGATTTCTCAAATTGAGTTTTGAATCATGTTATTCCATGTGTTTATAAGAGTTTTCCAGAAAATGAGCCCAAGAGGATCGGTTTTGAGTTGTTAACAACTTGGTTTTGAGCTTGAAGGTGCAATCTGGAATTTCCAGATTTCGCACTTCCGCTCGAGCGGGTATAGTGACGCTCGAGCGTAGAATTCGAGCATCCAGCATCTCTGCACTGTTTTGCAGTCCGCTCGAGCGGAATATTGGGCGCTCGAGCGGGGTCATGTCTCACGCTCGAGCGGGCGTCGAGCAGAGATTTCACCCATCCAGTACTTTTACAGTACGCTCGAGCGGGAAAGTTTACGCTCGAGCGTGTACCTTTGTTTCATGTCCGCTCGAGCGGGGAAACCTGAGCTCGAGCGGGACTCTGTTTTTCTGAAAATACTTTTAAATGTACACCTTTGCATCCTCATCCCATTCTAGGCATTCTTAGGCCTAGTTTAAGACATCTTATTGAGGATATAGATGTAGAACACACCGAGGCCCTCGGGATTAAGTTATTATATTTCCCAACTGTGTAGCTTAGTGTGTTCAACCTGTGAACTGTGTAGGGTTGGCGACTGGGGAGACACGCTCTAGCATACTGTAGCCCAAACTCTGTGAGTAACAATTGTGTAAAGATATGTTCAACTGATTATCTTTGAATACTGAACTGTTTACTGAACTGATATTGTTTACTGAATGAATGTATGTCCTTTATTTCTGAACTGTACTGTGGCATCCTTAGTACCTACTGTTTACTGTTACTGTTACTGTTACAGAGATCTCTGTCGGTTCCCTCGTGGAGCCACTACTGTTTACTGACTGATGGCCATCATTACTGTTCGGTCTTTTAAGACCTACTGTTACTGATATGCTAATGGATGTACCACATATGACTGTTTACTATACTGAGCAACTGAAATACTGATTGAAATGAACTGTTTTCATTACTGTAAGGACATTCATTCTAAACCCCTTTACGCTTTATGTTATTCACTGGGCTTTAGCTCACCGCTCATATATATATGTAGGTGTTCAGGCACCAGACCGCAGCTAGGAGCGTCAGGGTTACTCCAGTTTTGTCAAGCCAGCCTTTGTGCCTCACCGCGAGGTTCCGAGCCTATCGTGCTAAGGGTTTAGGGGTGTTTTAGAAGTCCCCCTTCTGTACTGTCTTACCGTTTTGTAATAACTGGATGAATTGTATAGACTGACTGTTTACCGTACTGTTACCAAGGGATTAGGTCCCTGTGCTGTGTGACTGTAAATTCTGTATAGACTGTACTGTTTGTATATGTGAATGCATGAAAAATCTTTTGGCATGCAGACTGTCACAGCTCAATGGACACTATTTATTTACTGTATTGGCTTCCGCCAGGCCCTGTACTCTGTTTTACTGTACTACTGTTCTACAGGCCTTCGGTAATCTCGGATTACTGGCCGGTTACGGTGCTAAACCCATAGGGCCGGGTTTGGGTCGTGACAGTAAGGACATTTGTATGCTGTGTGCTAAGTGATAACATGCTTATATGTTGCATTTTGTGTGGGTATGGTGTTGGGACTCATAGATATTATTTGGTGTCTAGTTAACTAACTTGGAGGTCTTGTTAGAAACGTGCTTGATCAATGTTGTTTCTAATGGGAAATCTAAACGAGCGCTGGAACGGATAACAATCTTTGTAGACTTAGCACGATTATGTGTTATGTGTTATGTGATGTGTGATTTGAGTTGAGCCTCAATGTGGTTGTTCAAATAATCGTTATGTGATTGTGTTAGTATTTTGGGAAAGGATACCAGTGTTATGTATCCTAGGTTATAGGTATTCTCTCTTTTATAGAGACGTATGGAAGAAAGTAGTGAACTTGGAGTGGGTACCTCGGTGTGCGCTATATCGATTATGTATTAGCGTTGGTTGTGAGTTGGCATTGGTTGCCTTGGTGGCGGTTGGTACGTCTTTGAAAGAAGATAGTGTTTTCAAGTCCTTTGTGATGACATGTGAGGGTTGGGTTCTGATGCTTACTTGGGTGGTATCGTGTATGTTTGGTATTGGTTGGTAATCTTTAGACTAGTACAGTTTTGGAGTTAGTCATGACCTTGGTTGGTCAGGTGTAAGAGATGTAGTGTCGTGGTTTGACTTCCCTTGAGGTTGGTGAAGTTAGTTGTGCCATTTAGGCCATGAATTGTTCATTATAGATGATGTATGATTGGTTGAAATAGGAGTGGTTGTTTCCTATAGTTGGGTGAGACAATTGGTTGAATACCAGGTGGAGTTATCGTTGTTGTGGGAAATTCGATAAGGCATGAGATGTATCAGGAGATCGTGGATGGTGTGATTGGTTTTGACACTACAAAAAATTAAGGTTTTAGATACCAAAATTAAGGGACACAATTATTTTTTAGGGACCAATTATTTTTGTTGCGAAAAGTGTCATTATTATATTTTTAGTAACGAAAATTGGACATTTGTGATGAATTATTATCTTTTTGTGACCAAATTTTTTGTCTCAAAAAATAAACCATTTTGAGACCAAATTATTTTGTTCCTAAATGTGTATTTATTAGTGACATTTTCAAAATTTTGTCACTAAAAGCCTTATTTTTGACTTTTTGGGACGACCTTTTAACGACTGTCCTCACGACGACAGAAATTGGTCCCTAAATGTTTTTTGCAACAAAATTTTCACTTTTAGAGACCAAAAAATTTGGTCTCTAAAACTCTTATATGCTGTAGTGTGAGTTAGTGTTTTGGTGATGGGTTGTCGCAGCGGGCTGGTTTGGGGTTGACCTAGTGAACTAGTTTGGTGTGTAAGGATGTATGCAAAGGTGGAGTATTCCTTTATTCTGGGTATAGAGAGACTTAGGATTACTTGTGTTTTGAGAATAGCATATACTTTCGTAGGGTATAGACTTGTACCTTAATGGTAGGTGATGATAGCGGATCATTGTATTATTTGGTTGATTGTTTCTTGTGAAGGGTTGCTAGTTCCTTATCGTAGTATTGGTTGTTAGTGTTTGGTGGGTGGTGTGTTCTAAACACCTTGTGTTGTATTTCGAGCAATGGTATTGCGAACGTTTCCTAAGTTCTAGAATTATTTATTGTATTTGGGTGTGAGAGTTGTGTATCTCAATTCTGGTTAAGTTAAGAGATGTTTTCGGAAGGGTTGGTTGGGTATGTAACCTATGGTTAGTGCTGACCTATGTGTAGGGTCACGGTGATTTAATGTTTATCGGTCGAGGTTTGGAATGACAGTGAGGAGATGATTGTTTTCAGAGATGGGTCGTGTTTTGGCTCACGTAGTGTTCTAAGTTGGTTGAGAGAGTAGTTGGAAATGTAGTGTTCTATAACTCGGGCAGAGGTGGTTGAGAACTTCTTTGTTCTTCTATGGAGTTAAGATAGTATAATTTTGAAAGCCTTGTAAGTGTCATGTGTATGTGTCGGGGTTTGGTTCAGGGTAATTGTTCGGTAAGTATTAGCAACTAGTAGATTGACTAGGGGACTTAGTGTTTTGGTTGTACTCGTATAATGGGTGATGGGATAGAATGTGGATTAAAGAGTTGACTTTATTGGTCATTGATGGATGGAGGTGTTGTGTTTACTTGTTGCACTGTTTGGGTTATTACGTGGTGTCGGTAGCGTTGTAGCTTGGTACAAGAGGAAAAATATGTGAAACTCGTTGTTGTGAGCGTGGTCGGATTGTGAGTACATGGGCAGAATGAGGGCATTAGTGTTGAGATAACCCACTTGGGGTTAAGGGTGAGATGTTGTGTAGTAAGTAATGGGTTGCTTGCGTGGTGTGTATCGGTGCATAGTTGGGGGTTGTTCAATAGTGTATCAAAGGGGTTGGTCATGGGACTGTCCTAGGTGGTTGCCATGGTGTGGCAATAGTGTGTCTAGTGTGTTGCTAAGAGTGGTCAAAGTTTAATAGTACTGGGTCACTTTGGTTTGGTGTTTGTTATTTGGTTTGGATAGTGGAACTCCAAGTGAAACAGTAAGATTGTGTAGAGTGATTGGTGTGCTCCATCAGAGTTGTTTTGACCTTATCGGTCCTTGGGTGCGTGGTGTGAAAGGTTGGAGTATCTATTGACTTAAGGGAGTGTGTTGTATTTTAACTTGAGAAGTCTATTTCGGGCTCAAATGTGAAATGAGGATGTGCATGCCACATTGGCACATATATGATGGGTGAGTTGAGAACCAGAGTACTGCAGGTTAACTTTGAGGAATCTGGATGGATTCAACGAACATGTGAGGTCGTGTATGGAACTCCATTTCAGAGTTAGTGAGGTTGGGCAAGGTGTTGGCGTTGATGATGGGTTGTGTGATCTTAAGTGGTATGTTGGTATATGGAGACTGATGCAGGATTGTGGTGTTGGATAGTTGATTGGTTAGTGTTTGAGTCGGTTAACATATAGTCACCTCGAAAACAAGTTGGAATTGAGGGATGTGTAATTGAACGGTGTCATGGTGTGGCATGTAAGTCTTGTATGGACAGTTGGGAAGTTATTTTGAGTTTAGGGTAACCGGTTTGGGGTTACGGTTTGGAACTTTGGTCTTATGCTGTGCTTTTGCGTCACTATGTGATCAATGGATGTGAAATTTCTTTCTCGTGTTATTGTGTTGTTGGCACTTTGGAAATTTTCCCAGGGATTTTTTTTTATAGTGGGAATTGGTGTTGATTTTGTGGTGTCACCACGGGTGTGATGGATTTTATTGGGTGACAGTGTTGTGAGTCACCGGAGGAACGAAAAGGAATGATTTTGAGGAAAACAAAAATTTTCTTTTGATGTTGTGGCCTTGGATAGTCCTTTTAAAAAAAAACTAAACCGGTTTTGGTTGGAAATGTAAGTTTTTGGGTTAATTAAAAAAATAAAAAAAAAATGTATTCAACCAAAAAAAAAAAAAAAAAAAAAGAAAAAAAGGAAAAAACAAGATAATATTTTGAAAATGAAAATGGTTTTGTGTTATAAACAACATGTATGGTGTTAGAAAGACGGTTTTGAAATCTTTGGGATTTTGTTGTTAACGGTTGAAAATGTGTTTGGGTTGTGATAGTATGAGCTTGAACACCTTTTGGGAAACCAAAGTATTTTGAAACAAATGAGAAAAATAAGGAATTTTCTTTAACCTAAATGGGTTGTGATTTATTTTGTATTTGGGGGACTTGTTTTGATCTAACCTGAGTTGCTAGCTATGTGGTATGTGTTTATTTTTCACGAGCTTGAATTTGTCGGGCATTGATGTGCCATAACGTTATTAGGATTAATCTTGTTTTGTTTTATGTTCTTGTTCTACGAGAGAGTTGACTGGGAACCTTGTGTTCGAGTAGCTTTCCTTGTCTGAGTGTAAGGCACTCGGTAGCTATTTGAGTATTGTCGGCGGTTGAGGCGTAGATCATGTCTTTGGTCTGAGGAGTTATTGTTGTCATTGTTGTTATGGTAGTTATTATTTCTTGTCTTGTAGACCACATCGAGTTATGTGGATCGAAGCGTCATCAGTGAAGTTTTCTTACCATTTTTAGTGTTCGGGTGTCTTCGGAACCTCGAGGTCTTGGACCAAGACGTATCCCCAGATAGATCAAAGCTTGGGTTAGCGTTACGTTTCTTTTATAGATTGGGTGGCCTTTTTGATTTTGGTGTTTCTCAAATTTTGGGGACGAAATTTCCTAAGGTGGGGAGGTTGTAGCACTTATGTCTTTTAAACTATTGGACAGTGCATTAAATTCCTTTATTTTCATTTTGGGGGTCTTTGGAGTTATTGTATTTTGGTTTTAGAGGACTATAATTCAATTTAAACTTGTTGGGATTGTTTGTTTGCGCTTGTTTACGTTGAAAAGTTCTTTGGAAACTTAGAAAATCTATTCTGGTGTCGAAATTAGCCTTCTTAAGGGTCGACACCACCTTGCTGCCCTGTCCTTAGTGTCTTTGCTGGTTTTTAGGGTCGACACCAGGGGCTTTAAGGGTCGACCTTTCCCTTGTTGTTTTGTTTTGGGTGCATTTTGAAATAAAGGGTTGACACCACTGGTTCCAAGGGTCGACCCTTGTCCTTTGCACACATTAGTGTCTCAGCTTTTCTTCCTAAAGGGTCGACACCACTGTTTGAAGGGTCGACCCTTGTGAGTAAATTTTTAGATTTTTGGTTCGGTCTTGAGCTCTACTTTTTGGGGGTTTAACTTATTTTTCCTTTGACTATAAGGCTATTATTCTACCACTATAAATAGACCCCAAACACACTTTTCTCACTTTCTCTCTCTCTCTCTCTCTCTCTCTCTCTTCCCCATTTAACTCGTGAATCCGTTTCGCTCTCTCTTAGAAACTCAACTTTCTTACATAGATCTCTAGATCTACTTGGTTAGAGGCATCTTTCCACCTTAGTCCTTTGAGAAAAGTTATAGATCTCATCAAGAGCTTTCTTTTGATCCAAGAGTTTCGCGGTTTCATTGACTTTGGTTTTTCTTCGAGTTCTCCTTTTCGCTTCAAGAGGAAGGGTCTATTTCCTAAACTCAATATGAGTTCGGTAGCATATTTATGCCGTATTTTGTTATGTATAGTTGGTAGTCATGTGGTATGATTTTTTTTACCCTTGTTATTTGTTATTTCAAAAGATCTATGGATTTGGGTGTTTTGGGTTAAACTTGGGTGTGGATCTTAAAATGTGAAAGAAGGATTTTTCAAAAGAGTTTTTGAACAAGGTTATGATTTTGTAAAGTTAGTTGACATATGTCGACATGGTGGCTTTCCTTTACTCAAAAGTGATTTTGAAAGAAAATAAGGTTTTGTGAAAATGGGGGATTGTTAGGCTATGATTTTGTTACTGCAGTTATTTTTGGTAATCAAAATTGCATATGGATCTCGAAAAGTGGAAAAGCCTCAATTTGTCGGCATTCCCTACATGATATTGTTTTTGGAGTTGGATTGATTTGTGGTAAATGGTTTGGTTGGAAAGGAAATGGTTGTGGGATTTTGGAAATGGGTGTTGTTACTCTCTTGGAAAATATATCTATATGGTTATCTTTTGATTATTGCATTAGAGATAACTGCTTTGGCTATCGGTGGATAATTGTATTGCCGTGTGTTAGAAATTGCATGTGGATTAGGCAATTTGAAATCATTCATATCATGGAGCATGTAATGGATTTTGGAAATTGAAACTATATGTTTTAAAAAGAGGTTTTGGAAATTCTTACATTATGTTTTGGAACATTTGCATTGTTTTGGAAAAATAATATTTTGAGTTACATGTATTGTACTATTGAAAAGGGTAAATGAAATGGTGAATCTGGGAGAAAGTTGTTGTTATATCAAATAAATTGGCTTGTGTGTCTAGGGTGAAAGTCCTGAATACCGCGTGTATGCAACGGTGCCGATCTCGCAGACGAAATTTTCGTGAAATGGCAATAGTAGTGCTTGTACAGCCTACGTTTATATGGGTCCTAGCTTACGGTTTCCTCCGAACGAAATTTTCGAGAAAGGTTGTATTTATTCTGGAGATTTACACATTTATTTACTATTATGTTGGTTCCAGCACAGGATGTTTGGAATATGTTTTTAACAAAATATTTGCTGTTATTTAGCGATGTATTTGCATTTGATTTAGCAATGTATTTGGTGGTTGGTATTGAGATACCGAGATTGGTTTTTGGAAAGGAATTTTATATTAAACAGATGATTTGAACTCAGAAAACGTTTTGATTAAACGTAAGGTTTTGGTAATTGGAAAAAAAAGATTTTGTTGAGTAATCAAATGGATTTTGGAAATGCATTTGGACATATTGTATATATGTGTTGCATAATGATTATTTATGCTGGTCGAGCATGTTTAGTTTTTGAAATATTCTCTATTGGGTTTTATGCTCACCTTATGTGGCTAAAATGTTTTTCAGGTGTACATATGTGGACACGGACTGTAATGTGAAGTTATGTTCGAACAGTGTAGAGTGGTTCAGTTATTTGTTGGCCAGGGGCCATTTATGTTATTTATTAGTCGTGTGCCATTCTTACAAGGGTTACACCCTTGTGTATGATGTAAGACTCTGGGCGTTTAATATGATTTTAAAACATTTGTACATGTTTTGATCATAGAACATCCATCCAACTTAGATCTTGTATCTAGGAATGTATAATATTAGATAAACACATATATCGTGTGGCTATTGTACATCATCCAGTGGTTTATTCACGTGAGTCGGACCTTGTTAATTCGGGGCGTGACAAATTACACTCACATCCCCTAAAGTTTAGTCTAATTACATCTCATCCCCGACGTTCTAGAAATTACATTTCTACCACTATGGTTAATAATCTCCTTTCACAAATTCCCCTGCTTATATGAAAGGTAACAACTCCAAGTAGAAAAACAGAAAAAATTACGTTAAAAAAAAACAGTAAAGCAAATGAAAAAAAGAAAAAGAAAAAAAAGACAGAAGAAGTAAACAAAGCAAGAAAATAGAATGCATGAGTTCAATGTCTTCATTCCATCTAAATAATTACAATGATAGGGGAGTTAGTGTAATTTTCCAAACGTCAAGGTATGATATGTATTACAGTCAAATTTCAGGAGGTGTAAGCGTAATTTACCCTTTGAAATTTAATATAATAAATTTTATTATAAATAAACTCTCAGAAAAATATCATAAATAAAAAGTAAGAAATGATGATTAAATGTCATAAATTAATGGGGAATTTAAAATCTTACAGTAAAATGTAATATAAATTTTATATTAATGATAACGAAAAATAATTAATCTTATCAAAATGATGTAACAATAGTATTTTTAAATTCATAAACTATTTTAACGAATTGTTTGATTTAAAATGGACATATATAAATTTATCATGTTATTTTCGTTAAATTTTTTATATTTATATATTACTAAGGTACTTACAATTGTTTGTTATGAAAGAAATGATGCGTAAGCACTAAACAAACAAGTATATAATAATGACACAAAATATGATAACAAAATTAAAGATCACACATAGAAATAAGGTAAATTTTAATACATAATTTATACGCAAAAAATATTTTAGAGGAAAATACTTACAGAGAGAGTGTTTGACGGAGACTACTCGCTTGTTAACACAAAACACACACACTATAGACTCTACTACAAGGGTCTATATATAGACTTTACTACACGAATTCGAAATAATGTTATGTACGTGGATTTTATTTGAAATTGGATAAATTACACTCACACTCCCTAAAGTTTAGTCTAATTACATCTCGTTCCTGACGTTCTAGAAATTACATTTCTACTCCTATGCTTAATAGTCTCATTTTACAAATACTCTTACTTATATAAATGACAAACAACTCCTAGTAGAAAAATAGAAAAAAATACATTGAAAAAAAAAAATTAAAGCAAAGGGGAAAAAAAAGAAGATAGAAGAAGTAAAGCAAAGCAAGAAAAAGGAGTGTATGAGTTCAATATCTTCATTCTGTCTTAATAATTACAATGATAGGGGGTTAGTGTAATTTCCCAAACGTCAGGATATGATATGTATTACAGTCAAATTTTAGGAGGTGTAAGTGTAAATTACCCTTTCAAATTTAATATAATAAATTTTATTATAAATAAACTCTCAAAAAAATATCATAAATAAAAAGAAAGGAAGCTTTTTTATTTTTTATAGAATTTCCTACAAGTGGAAACAGAGATGGCAGTAGTCCCTTCCCTCTCTCATGTCTCTTTCCTCTCCCTTTCTCCCATCATTCTCCAAATTAACTTGATACTAGTTTCACTAGTTTGACCATCACCATATTATCTTTTTTACTCTCTGAGTCCAAAATTAAAGATCTAGCTTTAGATCTTTTGACAGTTCAAAAGTTGATACTGAATAACGTGTTTGTTTTATATTATGTGACCACTACACCTTTAGTGTTTTATTT
The DNA here is from genome assembly GCF_055761805.1 of Camellia sinensis. Taxonomy (NCBI): domain Eukaryota; kingdom Viridiplantae; phylum Streptophyta; class Magnoliopsida; order Ericales; family Theaceae; genus Camellia; species Camellia sinensis. The sequence continues at coordinate 110,472,857 of NC_138962.1, forward strand.
TGACTAGTAAAGGTGAGATCTTTAAATTCTAAATTAAAGATTGTGGAGCAGTGGAGTATTGAATAAATTTGGTGGCTACTTGGATTGAGTTTTTTTTTTTTGTTTAATTTTCTTAATTTTTAGTTTGTTGGTGTAATAATTCTTCGTATGTGGACCTTTTCTCCTCCTCTATGGAGATTTGAATCATTCATTCTATAAAGATTGTTTACTCTTTTTGAGATCTTGTAATACTACGGTACCGGATGAATCCAAACTTTTATCGATTTTGTAATAAAAATTTTCGTCCTTATAAAAAAAATAGTTTACAAATATGCAAAATTATTATTATTTTAAAAAAAAATTGGAGAAATACTTTTCTCCCTGTCAAATTGGAATTGGGTGTGAATTAGATGGTATCATGTCAACATTTTTTTTTTCAAGTTGAAGGCTCAAGGTACCATTTGATTTAGTTTTTAAATTAGTATTTGGATAAAAAAATTAAAAAATATGTTTTATCTATCAATTTTTAAAATTATTTTTTCTCTTCTCTCTCCTCTTTTTGCTAGGTAGTTTAAAATTTTGTGGCTCAAATGACTCAAATCACTCAAAACGACGTCGTTTTGACAGATTTTGAGTGTAAAACGAAGTTGTTTTGATAAATTTGAACCATTTGAGCCACAAAATTTTGAACTATCAAATATTTTCTTTCTTTCTACTAATCTTCTTAAAATTATTTTAAAAATTTATAACCAAATAAATTTTTAATTTTTAAAAGAATCTAGATATCATGAAGGATAATATACATATCGAGAACTCATTTTCAAGAACCCGCTGCATCATCAAAGAGAATGAAGTGTCCCCGTCTGCACCAGTAGATAGCGTTGGAATCCAGACATTCCAGAATTTGCTCCGACCATCCATAGCACCGAATCTTTTTGTGGGGTGGTGGGTCTGGGGGATGGTGCTAAAATTTTGGCCCTGTTGCAATTACGAAATTAGCCCTTGTTACTTTTATTTGAATGCCGTGTGTCTTAGCCATTGAGAGTAAGATGGTAATTTAACTTATATGTCTACAACGGGACACGTGGATTGGAGATTCTCTTGTTACAGGGGTAAGGGGTATGCAGAATTGCTTAATTTGTAGATTATCTTCTCATTATATATATCAACAATGATTCATCCCACTAAAAATATCATCACTAATAGCACTAATGCATTAAAAAAGTAAAAAAAAAAAAAAAAAAAGCAACTCCAAGACCAAAACATCACATCATTAATGGCGGGACCCACTGCCACCTAATTAGTGGGAGCACTAATTAGTGCTCCCAAGCATTTTTCTATATATATATATACATGGCAATATATATACCATAAAAAAAAAAACGTGTGTATTATATATTTAAATATAATTTTTATGATTTTTAATTATAATCTATTATGGTATTAGTTATGATTTGATTATGATTTATTGTAGTGTTGGTTATAATTTCGTATCATATGCCCAAATTATAATCTTTGTAATATTTGATTATTACCTGTTATGATTTTCATTATGACTTAGTATGCTGTTGGTTATAATTTCATTATGGTTGTTATTTTGATTATAATTGAAAATATCTTTGTTATGTCTTTGCTTATGACCCTTAATTGTAACTCATTATGATATTAATAATGATTTATTGTGATTGTTATTTTAATGCTGACCATAAAAGTCATTAGTTATACCTCGAACGATATTTGGTTATGATCTAAAGTGATTTAATTATAATACTTTATTAACGCCACAAAATGTCATAACTTGAGAAAATGCTAAGTACACAATGCACACTGTATATAATCTTATCAGAAATTGTGTAAATTTTTACAAACTTATATAAGTCATCTCACAAAAATATTTTAGTTTAATACAAATTCATAGAGGTGAGTTAACTTAAATATTTCTTTTGTGTGATATATATAATGTGAACTTCAAGAATTATAAGATTATAGAGATTTGATTGGAGTGAGACAACGTTGATTTAATTAAAGTCAAATTTTAAAAACAAAACCAGCTAATTGGGGTTTTACACAAGTGGATATTTACAAAGAAAAAAAAGATTAGAATAAATACTTTTTGAATGTTTTAAATATGTAGTCAATGAATTCTGAGGCAACACATACATGGGGAATTTATTACAAAATTCTCTTTATTTATTTATTTATTTTTATCTCAATTAGGTTATAAGATATTCTTATATTCTATTATATCATATTATTTTGGATATTTAATTTACAAAATCTTAATTATCATATTTAAGATATTTTAAGAACAATTTTACCCTTACAAATATTTTTTTAACCCTTAATAATTTAGTGATATGAACATTCATATTAAATAAATTTGACGGTGTGAATGTTCACGTCATGAAATAGTCACATTGTTAATGTGAACATTAACACGCACTTCACCCTATTACTATTAGAAATATTTTGATAATTATATAAGCTATAAAACCTATTGGAATAAAAATAAAAATAATTTAAACTGAGTTAAATATAAATATGTGAACATGAATTTATGGAATAATGGCCCCAAATAGGTACGTGCAAAGAGTAATATTTATAAGGAAATTAATGTTTGAAATATTCAAAAAGGTTCTTCAATTTATAGAAGTGGTTAATGTCTAAGTCAATGAATTTGTGATACTTTGTAAGATAGATGTTTTATATTTTCAAAATCTTTTCAATTTTATAGGCAAATATAACTAAATGGAATTGTGACACTTGATTTGATATTTTAATAATATAAAAAATTACAAATTTTATTTGAGATTTTATAATTCTCAAAACAAATTTTGCTAAAAAGTGTCTTGTAGCGACTTTAATTTTTTTAAAATTATTATTTATTATTATTATTACTTTATTAACACTACAAGAAATGATACTTTTAGCTACTAAATTTTTAATCGTCAAAACTTTTTAGCGACTAAATTTTTTGGTTGCCAGATTATTCGTTGAATAATTGTCAGGAAAGGTTCTCGCAACTAAAAAGAGTTTAGTTGCCAAACGTCCTCAATTGCCGACTAATTTTTTAGTCGGCAAAAGCTTTAAAAAAAATTGATATCGCATTTTCAGAAACTAAAACATCTAGTCGCCAAAATTAAAATTATTTAAGACAACTAATTTCTTTAGTATCCAAAAAGTTTTTTTTGTTCATCTTATTTTGTTGAGCAAGAATCCTCTAGAGTGATTTTTCCCTAAAGTTTCCTAGAGTGCTACATTGTGTGGTTGAGATTTACTGGCAAGTCACATCAATTTTTCTGATGTGACTTGCCAGTAAATCTCAACCACACAATGTAGCACTCTAGGAAACTATAGGAAAATTTCACTCTAGAGGATCCTTGGTGTATTTTGTTTAGCTACTAAATATTTTAGTCTGTAACGCCCAGAAGTAATTACAATAGTCCATCCACAACATCCAATTAGGACAACAATAATAAGAGAAGTATCTTCCATTAAGTCCAATGTGATTTACAAAAGGGAAATAGATGCGGTATATATTTACAATGCCTAACCTTGAATCTATAGCATATGTCGTAAGTTAAAAGAAAGAATGGAAGATAAACAGATAAAAATGCCTTGAGGGCTTGCATATTTTTAAGACGAGGCTTGGTTACAACAAAAAGGGACTTAAGTCTAATACAGTTAAAGCCCTTGGCTATACAAATGAGTACAACAAAAGAAGCACTTGCTCCATATCCTCCCAAGTTACTGACTTGGTGGAGGCATGTCATTAGCACCTGAGATATTTTTCCCACATAGGATGAGCCAAAGCCTAGTAGAAATAATCCAATGCAATATATGAATCTTAACAAAGCTACAAGGTGAATGCATATGCCATGTTCTTGCCACAACATATTCATATCTCTTTTTAAAACTATGCAATGCCAAGTTAATATCCTGATTCACAAATCATTTCCATTACAACAGAAAATAGGGTGGTGATTCACACTTTGAGAATTTCAAAACAATATAACATTTCTCAGAAATTTTGTCCGGAGAAAACCGTAAGCTGAGACCCTTGTAAACGTAGGCTATACAAGCACTACTATTGCCATTTCACGGATATTTCATTTGCAGGATCGGCACCCATGTATATGTGCAGTTTTCGGAACTTTCACCCAGGACACTCTAGCCAACTTAGTTCAACAATACAATTTATGTTTTCCGGATTCACCATTTTTTCTCAAAACGACAACATTTTCAATGTATAAGTGTAAAATAATGCTCAATGCAAATGAATGAGAAAATAGTTTCAATTCTCCTAATTCACATGCAATTTCTACAATAATCATACCTATCCTCCACCGATAGCCCAAAGCAGATATTTCTAAACAGATAGTTTATATTCCAAACAGATAAACTTTCCAAGTTTCAAGAGGTGAGTGATAATACATATCCAACTCCACCATCATCATCAACACCAATCCAATTTCATTATTTCAACATTAATCTCAAAATTTATACAAAACCAATATTTGAGGCATTTAGGGAAAAATCCATTTTTTTCCCAAAATCAACTCCAACCTTCAAATCCACAATTTAATCCAAACTCAACATCATTTTCCATGTCAAAATCATTTCCAAGGATTCATTTGAAAAACCCCTCTTTTAGTTTATTTTACCCTAAAAACCATGATTGTTCCAAATCTCTCAAAAATCTCACCATAGCTTAGAAATACAAATAACTAAGTTAAAACTCATAAAAAGTGTGGAAAGTATCCCTACTTCAAGCTAAAGCACGAGAGAGAGAGAGAGAGAGAGAGAGAGAGAGAGAGAGAGAGAGAGAGAGTGAGGGAAACCCAAAGATGCCAAAACCCAACTTTGCTCTGATTAGCTCGAAGCCCACGTCGAGCTCTACGTTTTTAACAAAGACACACAGGTGAAAAGATCGTCAGATCTAGGTGTATTTGAAGAAAATATGTGAGTTTTAGAGTGTGTGTGAGAGAAAATAGGGTTTTGAAATGTTTTGAGAGAGAGAGAGAGAGAGAGAGAGAGAGAGAGAGATGACAAAGTGACTTAAAATGGGCTATTTACGAGCTGATTTATGCACAGCTCGCTCAGGCGCAAGAGTTGTCGCTCGAGCGACCAGACACAATAAGTTGTTCCACTTAAGTGCAAGAAGCTTCGCATGAGCGCATAATACACACTTCCAAAAATTTTGCAGACAGAGGTCGTCGCTCAAGCGCAAGAAGTTTCGCCCGAGCGAAGAATACAAATCTCCAGTAGTTTTGTAGACCTGCAAAAATACTAGATGTTCACAAAGACCGCTCGAGTGAAGGGACAAAAATCTGGGCAACAAAAGTTTGAAAAACAAGCTACCAACCTGTTCCAAATACAACCAACATAACCCAATAGTTGAACTCAAGGAGAAAATAGTGTAAAACAAAGCAAGAACTGCTATATATGGAAAGAAACCTGAATCCAAAAGTCAAATGATCCGGGTTTAAACCAGGAACGCTATAACCTCCCCCATTAAGGAATTTCGTCCCCGAAATTTAGACCAAACATTTAAAACTAAGTTTTGACCAGTTACAGCATTGATAATAATTTTAAATCATGACCATGACCCATCCACCGATCATCCATTCTCATTATCAAGATAAGTATATGCGCATTACTAAATATACATTCCATATTTTCAGAACATATACAATGTTTATATTACATTAACATAGAAAAATGTCAATACATGTTCAAACATCAATAAACAAGTCTAGATATTTCTCACAGACTTCCGCTTCATGCTCCTAAGTGGCCTCCTCAACCTTGTGGTGTCGCCACAACACTTTTACCAAAGGAGTCGTCTTGCCTCGCAAGACATGGTCTCGAGTGTCTAAAACTCTAACCGGTCTCTCCTCATACGAGGCATCCTTGTTAACCTCTAACTCAATCCAATTTAACACATGTGAAGGGTCTGACTCATACTTTCGAAACATATAGATATGGCACACGTCATGTACTCCGGAAAGCTGTGGTGGCAAGGCCAAACAATAAGCTACCCCCCAAATCCGTTCTAGGATCTCAAAAGGCCTAATAAACCTAGGAGACAACTTCCCACCATTTTCAAACCTCATCAAACCCCATCTAGGTGATATTTTCAAGAAGACATGATCTTCTACTTCGAAGGATAACGATTTCCTCCTATGGTCGACATAGCTTTTCTAACGACTTTGAGCTGTGACCAACCCCTTACGGATAAGTGCAACTTTCTCTGTTGTTTCCTGGACTAACTCTAAACCCAACATGCGCCCACCTCGGCCCAACACGCTGGAGACCTACAAGGTTAGCCATACAAGGCCTCAAATGGCACTATGCCAATACTCGATTGGAAGCTATTGTTGTAGGCAAACTCCACTAAGGGCAAGTGTCTCTCCTACGGCCCCTTAAAGTCAAGAACACAACCGCGAAGCATATCCTCTAGGATCTGGACGGCGCGCTCTAATTGCCCGTCAGTCTGAGGATAGTATGCAGTGCTAAAAGTCCATCTCATGCCCAAGGCATTCTGCAGGCTCTGCCACAAATGAGCTGTCAAACGCGAATGTCTATCCGAAACAATAGTCACAGGGACCCCATGAAGTCTCACTATGTCCCTAACATAGAGGTTGGCTAAATAATCTACTGAGTCACTTACGCGCATAGGTACAAAGTGCGCTGACTTGGTCAACCGGTCAAATACCACGCAAATCGCATCACTACCCAGTTGAGTCCTTGAAAGACCCACAATAAAATCCATTGTGACATATGTAGATGCGCCTAAACGTCCCGAGCTCCGCGCGTGAAACGGCCGCGAAAATCCCATTTTGTTCATTGGGCTTACTACAGTTCGGACTCAATGTCACGGTTCTGAATCTAATCTCGCAAAGTGCAATGCAAGACCGATAAATCACCAAAGAGTCCAAATCTGACAAATCGTTTTGGAAAACTGATTTTTGTAAAGAAGTGCCAAACATGGACTGCTTTGTCAGATACAGAGTTGCCACCTAAATATTTTGTTTTGGGAGAATTTAGGAAACCCTGACTCGTGCCTAAGGCCACGTGTCCGTCATCACCAAAGTTGCCTCGGCTCGGAAACTTGGGTACGAGAGGGGAAGGTCATGCAATGAGCCCCCCCGCTCGCCCGATCAAAGATCGGCCGCTACTAACATGATATCTTGTTTTTGAAAACACATGTGTTCTTATTCCGGTTAATTAACTAATCTTACTACGTGATACGCGCAGCATACAAGTATAGACTAGATCGCTTAATTTGGAACAAAACATTGCATATCCGTTTGTTTGAAAATAGTTTGAAGTTTGCTACTCGCAAGTACGCTAAATCAGGGATTTGATGAATTGTTCCAATTCAAGCAATCCAACCTTCACCCACAGGTATTCAGGTAGTTAAACACTTAAGCAGTTAGCCTTATGGCAAGCATGCTTTCATGGCAATCAATAACACACATGTAGTATGCTAAAGCGTAAATACTTACAGGGTACTCCGAGCCAAAACAAGAGCTAATTAGTAATCAATGCATGATCCTAGCTATGTCAACAATGCCTAATGCAACACATGCAAAATGTAGCTAAGATAGGCTCGACTATTCTAAGATGGCATATGAAATGCAACACTTGATACATGTATTCAAATAGGAATTGAAATACAATGCAATTTGTATGATGCGCCGAGCCCGGTGCATGCAAGACAAATGAATGGATGCACGCATGCAAGCATAAGTATGCTAATTGAAAATGACCCTAAACTAACCATCAAAAGCGGTTAAGTAAAAATGAGAAAGAAATGGAGGTTGGAAGACATGCATCACACACACGCACACTTATTACAAAATTCGCCCTCTCGACGGAGGGTTCGAATGAATACGCTAAGCTAGCTTATGCTAAGCTAACCAACTAATTTAATAATCTAATTAGACTAATTATTACACAACCAAAATGAATAATAAGCAATCTACTTATTAATTATTACAACAATTAACTAATTAACAAAGTAATTAATTACAAACAACAAATGCTAACTAACAAGTAAACATTAAATCAGGCTACCTCAGCTCTGCCTTGAACAAGGAAGGATGTATGCTCTCGATTCTCGTCCCGAAAAGTTCTCCGGTTGCTCTCAAGAGGCTCTGTCTGCAGGGTGTCCTTGAGAATTAGCTGCTGGATCTCACCAAAATAGTGCTGAGGAGTGCACCAGTGGCCTGCCGGCCATGAGGAGCTGCTGCTGACCATCCTGCTGGCCAGAGATGCACACTGCCGGCCATCAACAATGAACTGCCGACCAACAACAAGAGGGTACCGGCCATTGGTGTGCTGTGACACCAAGCTGTAGTAGAGCACAAAATAGAGAAAATGGAGGGTCTCCCAAGGGTATGTATGCACTATAACACTCCAGATTACCTTAAAACATCAAAGGAGAGGCACTGTTGGATCCAAAACCATCAATCACGCATCTCGATGCATGATGGCCAAAGATCCAACTTATACGAATTTCAATAAATGCATGACAAATAAGACACTTAGACCATCCCCTTATCATGAGGAATCAAAGGCAATGGAGACCAAGGATGATTGGCTCACTTCATCACTTCAAGTATGAAGTGGACCAATCAACCTTGTGTTCAACATAACGTCCGGTTGAACACAATGCAATACAAACATATTAACATAAGCATGCCAAATGCAATGTAACAAGCATGCAAAATGCAATGAAACCTAATCATGCAAACATGCAATGTACCAAACATGCAAAATGCAGTGCAACCATAACAAGCATGCGACAACATGCAAACTAGCAAGCATGCAACAACATGCAACGTGACAAGCATGCAACAACATGCAAAGATGGATAAGCATGCAACAACATGCAAATATGGACTTAAACCAAAATGGGTAGGCCTCAACCATGCCCAAATCAGTGACCAAAATGATGAAACCAAGGCACAAAAAGCAAGGCATGCATGCACAATGCATTAGCCATTCAACTAGGCCTAAGAGCACAACTCTCAAGAGTGCTCAAGGAGTGATAAACACGGAAGTGTGACAACACTAAAGGCTCTAAAATTAAGTAAGAAATGATGCCAAATCATTCAAACAAAGCAAGCATGGCAAGCAAAGGTCCTAAAGCATGAAGGCTAATAAAGAGGACTGCAAAGGAGGCATGCAATACATGAAAAATATGCATGAACGAATGATGGACAGAGTTGAAATAGGTCTAAACAAAGACCAAAATATGCTAAGATAGAGGCTCAAGGACCTAGGCATGCGAGCATACACACTAGGCCATAAGTAAGGCAACAATGCACAACACTCAAAGGCACTTAAAGAGTGAATGAAGTGGGAACATGGAAATGCTATATGCCCTAAAATGTCATGTTAGGTGATACCAAACCATGTGCACAACACAAATGAAGCATGCTACGGTGGTCAAAGCTTGAAGCAAGCAAGAGCACTTGTACTACAACTATGCAAATCATGAAGCATGTGATCAAGGCACCCCAAAACAGTCCTAGAACATGTCAAAATGAGTCTAAAATATGTAAGGAAGGAAGCCAAAATAAGCTAGCATGAAGGGCATAAGACATGGTGAATGCAAGGCAAATAAGGTGGTTTACACTACACCTACCAAGACCAAGCATGGGATGACTTAACCAGCAAAAATTAGAGTTATATTATGGCAAAATAACCCCAAATAAACACTGAAATGGTAGCTCGCAAGCGCAGGCATGAGGGCATGCGCAATGGCTCATTTTAAGGCATAAAACACAAACTATCCAAAGCATGGAATAGGTGTGAGATGCAAGTGTGTGACCATGAAACATGGACTGAAATCACATAATAAATGATGCCAAATCATTTAAATAGTCCAAGTAATGCATACTAGTGGACTTGACTCACAAAGCTAACAAGCTAGAATGCACTATAGCTATACAAAGCAAGGCATGCATGACCAAAAAAATCAAAATCAGAGCTAAAGCATGTGAAAACATGGACAAAAGCTTCTTGAAGTTAAGCCTAAAGCATGCTAGAATGACATGTTAAAGCATGAGACACACCAGGCTAATTCATGGGATTACACTACAAGTGTATGAAGCATACAAGGGGCCATCAAACCCACCCAAAATAGAGTTATGGCATGCTAAAACAACACCAAAAACCTACTGAAATGGAGACAAAACAAACTAGAATGACATGTTACTTCATGAAGTATACAAGACTAGTTTGTGTGATTTACACTACAAGTGTATTATGCATGCATGGACCAACCAAATCAACCCAAAACAGTGGTATGCCACAGAAAAATAACCACAAATACATGCTAAGATATGGCCAACATAAACTTAACAAACATGCTCACACATGAGGCATTCAAAGCAAGTAAACACAACACGAGGAGAGGGGATGACCCTCTCCTATTTAAGACCCAAAAACCACTTTTCCACCATTGAAAATCCTCTGGATTTCAGTGGTAGAAAGGTCATGCAAAGGTTACAACAAAAGCCTAAAGGGGATGGCTCAAAACAAGGCCTAAGAGGGGGTAGATCACCCCAAACGAAAAAGTGACCTTAAACAAACTTTTTAAGCATGCAAAAAAAAGAACTTTTTTTCAGTTAAGAGTTAAGCTTAAAACAGTATGTAAGAAGGGCTAAAAGCTTAAGCAAGAATGGGGGTTTTAAGGGATAGAAACTCACCCTTGAAGACTTTCTTTAAAACTACAGCTCCAGCAAGCTTTTCAAGCTCAAATCAAACCAAGAACACCAAAAACAACTTCAAGAAGCCTCGGCAACACAAGCAAGGTGTTTGAGTGTGTGTTTGTGTGTTAAACTAAGACAAAACTACACTTTTGAAGCACCAAACAAGAACAAAGAGAGATATAGATACATAGCTATATCTATAACTCCCAACCCTTTTTTCTCTGAACCTCTGAAATGAAAGAGGAGCCTCTCCTTATATAGAAGAAAGGCAATGCAAAGCTTGTTAAACAAGCTTGAAAAGAGGCTCATCCCTCTATACACGTGTATGGAGGAGAGATGAATGAAAACCAGCTAGCTCAAAAGATCTGGCGTGAAATCTGCTGAGACAAAGGGTTCTGCCAGCCATCAGTTGTGGCCGGCAGTGCCTCACTGATGGCCGGCAGGCATCATCAGTAGCAGGCAGGGGAAAGTGCATGGCCGGCAGTGCCAAACAATGGCCGATAGGGCCCCATGAGAATCATGATGAAAGGGCCAACATATGGTCCAAAAATGGGACAGAAAGGAAACAGGGTTTGGATAGCTCAAACCTGTGACTTTCTGCCGCGAAAGTCGAGTACTCGACGAACAATCGAACTTGTGGCTGGATGTAGTTGCAAGCACAACCAAGTCTTGAGGACGGTCAAAAATGGGGTGTCTACAACATGCTCCCACTTCCACTAGGCTATAGGTAAGAGTTGCAACAAACCCACTAGCCTTTAATGCTCGTCCTTTACTTGCTGATAAGTAAGACATCTTGAAATGAATAAGGCTACATCTTTCTTTATACCCCTCTACCAAAACTGGCGACTAAGGTCACGATACATCTTTGTACCTCCCGGATACACCGCAAGGCGTGAATGGTGAAACTCTCGAAGTACTTCCTCTCAACAAGACTTCGGCACGAAAAAAAGATCAATGTATCTAACACTCGACTTGGAGTATACGTTCAAGCCCTTTTCTACCTTTCCACTGGAGATCACCCCTCTATGCTTCTATCACTCGACCCACAAGTGTGGGTTGTGCAACTACCAAAAACAAGGCTATAAACTCAACGAACTCACCAAGATGCAAGTCAAACTTACCAATAGCACCCAACATGTCCCATTCCCGAATGGCGATATAAGCTACACTGCTAATGGATTTCCTACTTAAGGCATCAGCCACTACATTGGCCTTCCCCGGATGATAGTACAACTCAAAGTCATAATCTTCTATAAACTCCGTCCACCTCCTCTACCTTAGATTCAAGTCTTTCTGTGTTTAAATAGATATTTCAGACTCTTGTGATCAGAAAACACCTCAAACTTCTCACCATACAAATAATGCCTCCAAATCTTCAAGGCAAAGATCATAGCTGCTAACTCTAGGTCATGAGTAGGGTAGTTTCTCTCATGTGTTTTTAACTGACGTGAGCCATAGGCTACTACATTTTCCTCTTGCATCAAAACACAACCCAGACCTTCCCGTGAAGCATCACAATACACTGAATAGCCCAAACCCCTCCTGGGATAGTTAACACTGGAGCAGTGGTAAGTCTAACCTTAATGTGATAACCCTATCTCGTATTATGTTAATTAATCTTGATTATGATTATAATTATGTGCCTAATATGATTTTGAGTGCTATTTATATGATTATATGTGTTTTCAAATTTCTATCTGTTTACTGTAGGAAAATCTGTTTAATTTTCTACTATAGAATTTAAATTGGAGACCGTAGAGGTTTCAGAAACTGAAATTCACTGTATTATTGTAATTGGCATAATTTTTAGAGCCTGCGGTGAAATTTAATTAGAAATTGATTCAGATCAAAATAATTAGATTCAGAATGATTAAATTAGAGCATCATTACTTAGCCTTAATCAATTTGATTAGCCAAGCCTATAAATAGGCCTATATACACTCAAATTCCTTCTTTTGAACTCATCTTGGCTGAAATCACATTCTAGAGAGAGAGAGAGGGCCGATTTAGAGAGAGAGAGAGAGAGAGAGAGAGAGAGAGAGAAAAGCCATCCTTGTAGATTTTTGCAAGAGAATTCAAGATTTGAAAGGCTAGGCCCAAGAACTAGCTAGAAATTGGAAGATTGGAGCCTCTAGGTGAGTGGTTAGACATGAATTCATGAAATTGAGTTGTAATTATGTGAACTCAAAGATAAGTTGTAATCAAGAATATGAATTAAGTTGAATTTGATGATTTTGAAGTCATTATAGACATGTATGTAAAAGATTTCCATGAATTTGTGTATTTGAGCATGAAACATATGATCCATGTTGAATTTTGATTAAGATTCATGCTTTTGATAATCTTTTGCATCATTTAAGTTGAGAATGGAAATTATATTTCCCATGCAAGCACAATTCATGAAGGTACAAGCTTTAGTTGCATGAATTTGAAGTATTGGAGATGAGTTTGGTATGAATTGAGTATGCATGTAATTGATTCATGGGAATTGAGGTTCATAATGTTGTAAATTTAGTATTTGTATCATGTTAGAAGATGTACAAGTGAATTATGGGCCATAACATGCAAGTTACATCAATTTCAATGCAAATTTGAAGCTCAAACAACTTCCTGGAAATTCCAAAATTCGTCGAGTTTGCTCAAGCGGGGAATACGCTGCTTGAGCGTAAAATGTTAGCTCCAAGAAGTTTTGCAGACATTGATGTCTGCTTGAGCGTGAGGAGTTACGCTCGAGCGCCCAGTCACATGTTTTGACTCTCAGCTCGAGCGTCCAAAGTCATGCTCAAGCATAAAAATGAGGCAACCAATACTTTTGCAGACCAAAGGGGTGCATTCAAGCGGCCAAAGCTGCGCTCGAGCGGAGAACCCTGTTGCAGAAATTTTGAAAAGTGGTTTTGTGTTTTGTTTTCTGTTCTTTTTCATTTCGGAGCACTCTTAGGCATACATTAAGCATTGTAAATGGACTAAGAAGATAAGAAAGATGCCTAAGATGAATATATATATATATATATTAAGGACAGATTGAATTGCTTATGACCCATTATGTTTATGAAATATGAAGGGTCAAGCGCAAGGGCAAATCATCCGATAGGTCACTGTGAGTAATATGTTAATAAAGATATGTTCAAGTACGTTATTTTCTACAACGTCACTTCTGTATGATCCTTATGGATCTACAAATTGAATTATGGATGAATAGTCTGAATGATAGTCTTTTGCATAAGACTAATTGAATACAAATGTGATTATGATCATGAGTATGACACACACATGAATACGAATATGGAAAAGAATGAATAGGCCAAAGGCCGTTTGGCATAAATGATTGGGCCAAAGGCCATTTGATATGAATGATTAGGCCAAAGGCCATTTGACACAAATGAATGGGCCAGAGGCCGTTTGATAATGAATGAATGTGCTAAAGGCCGTTTGACACGAATAAATTGGGCCCGAGGTCGTTTGATAAGAACGAATTAGGCCTGGGGATGTTTGATACATTTGGGCCTGAGGCCGTTTGATATATTAGATAGAATCATGAATGGGCCTAAGGCCGTTTGCTATGATTGCTACAAATTTCATTCATGTACCCGTTTATTTTGATATTATTCACTGGGCTATCACTCACTCTCATTTATGTATGTGTAGGTGAGCAAAGAAATGTCCAAACCCAACCATAGTGAAAGACATAAGAGGAGTCAAGTTTTTGTGGAGTCAACCTGAACATCTCACACATGAGGCTTTATTTGTTTCTCTTATTTTTGATTCCCTGTTGTTACCTTGGTGAATATGTTAGATCACCATGTATATAAGCTTTTTGTTTAGCTGAACATATGTTTGAAAGTTCCTGGACACAAAGGATGTTAATTTTGACTTCATGTGTGAGGTATAATAAACTGTTTCTGGAATGTTTGTTTTACCATGTAAGCACAGCTCGTTGGACAAAATTTTTAAGTCTGCTTCTGTTTGGCCCCTAATATATGTTTGATTTTGTTCGAGGCCATAGGTAATATCATGATTGCCGGTTATGACCTTAATCCATAGGGGCGGGTTCGGGTCATGACACTTAAGCTCTTGAAATGACTTCTCACTAGTCTCACTCCACACAAATTTGTTTCTCTTCCTCGTCAGTTTAGTCAACGGTGAGGCTAATCTAGAGAAATCTTTCACAAACTTGTGGTAATACCGAGCCAACCCCTAGAAACTACGAATCTCAAAAGTATTCTTAGGTTGCTCCCAATCTTGTACTGCTCCTATCTTGGATGAATCTACATTCACCCCTTCCCCGAATACCACATGGCCTAAGAACTTTACTTCTCTCAACCAGAACTTACACTTCTCGAACTTAGCATAAAGTTTGTGTAGACAACTACGAAATGATCTAAGAACTTATGGAATATTCGATTCATTAGGTCCATAAATACGGGTGGTGCATTGGTCAACCCAAAAGACATTACTAGGAACTCATAATGGCCATACCATGTATGGAATGCCGTCTTCTGGATATCTTCCTCCCTTAGCCTCAACTTGTGATAACTTGATCTCAAGTCTATCTTAAAGAAGCAACAAGATCCCTTCAACTGGTCAAACAAATCATCTATGCGAGGCATTGGGTACTTGTTTTTAATAGTTACCCAGTTCAACTTCCAGTAGTCAATACAAAGTCCCAACGCACTATCTTTCTTTTTAGCAAAGAGAGCCGGTGCTCCCCAAGGTGAAGTATTAGGGTAGATAAAACCATTATCTAGCAGTTCTTGGAGTTGAATCTTCAACTCACTCAACTTAGCGGGTGCAAATCTATATGGTGCCATAGAAATCAGTGCCGTGCCAAGCATTAAGTCAACAGAGAACTCAATCTCACGATAAGGTGGCAAACTGGTGAGATCCTTAGGAAAAACATCTAGGTATTCACAAACTACCCTCGATAACTCAACTAGAACTACATCACATTCATTACCCACGAAGTTTGCAAGTAGACAACTAAGCTCACTCCGATCAAGTGGATCATATATCGGTGATAAAACTCTATTGGCTGTATTTCCCATGAAATAAAAGCAATCACTCCTCAAGGTATATACAGTAACCCTCTAATGGTAACAATCTATGATAGCCAAATACGATGACAACTAGTCCATACCCAATATAGCATCAAAGCTCGACATATCAATCAATAGAAAAAAAAAAAAGGAAGTCGGCGACTGGCAATCTCTATGTCGCAACCCCGACACCCCTGTTCCAAACAATCTCACCACCAATAGGTGACGCAACACTAAGTGGAGATGCTAACCGAGCCAACTCTAACTCCAATGCCGATACAAATGCAGACGAGATGAATGAATGAGATGCACTTGTATCAATTAACACATTTGCAATAGAATTGCATAAGAAGAAAGTACCTCTCACAACTAAAGATGCTGACACTAGGTCTAGCATGGTAACAGCGTACACACGCCCTGTAGTTCTCTACTCCACCTGCTCACCTCTCGAAGCATACGTCTGATGTATTGACTAAGCCGAAGAGGCTCCTTGATTGGCCCTCGAGGCTTGAACTGACTATGCCGGCTGGTGGCTTTGTGTCTGCCTCGAACTAGACGCACCAAGTGTGCTACCCAACTGAAGGTAAAACCTCTTCATGTGCCTTGTCAGCCCACACTGATAACAAGTAGGCGGTTGCCCTCTCCCCTGACTTTGGCTCTGAGAATAAGCCACAGTCGGCACAAACTGTTGCCCTCTTCCTCTCTGCGGGCAAGCTAGAGACTTGTGACCTAACTGGCCACATTTGTAACAAGAGAAACCTCCCAAATTACCTCTCTCTGAACCCAAACTAGGCAAAGGAAAAGTGAATCTAGACTGTGCAGCCTGAGACTATTGTGGAGTGGGACCTCTCTGCTTCTTACTGTTCCAATTCTCCCCCCTAAACCTCCTGATTCCTCCAAGGGCCCCTCATCCGCTCCTCCTCTACCTGAACTACAGTCTTACGATGAGATGCCGCCTCCACAAGGCATCCATAGTCCCTAATCATTGACCCAACTACCTTGAAAAGAAGCTTGGTCCTCAATCTCTTCTTGAACTCAATACAATGGCGTTCCTCTGTTGCCACGAGTTTCGGTGCAAATCTAGAGAGGCTTGTGAAAGCTACCTCAAACTTAGCTACTAGCAAACTACGTTGCTTGAGCTTCAAAAACTGGTTTCTCAACTTCTCCCTAGCAGTGAGAGGTAAGAACTTGTCCTGGAAAGCGTTGGCAAAAGCCTCAAGTTATTCCAATGCGTCCACGTGCATAATTTCACCACTGACCCATATCTCCCTTTAACTGGAAGGAAGCCAAGGTCACTCTCAGACCGTCGTCCTCAATGCCAAGTATCTTGAACGTCTTCACCATCTGTTCCAGCAACTCATCCGCCTTCAGTGGCTCCTTCGGATCACCCAAAAACTTGTCTTGATTAGACCGAAAGAACTCCCTCTTAAAAAAGGAGGGCTCTACTTCAGCAACTTGGGCCTATATTTGATTTTCAGCTCTAAGAATGTCCATGGATTCTCGCAAAGCCCCAGCCATCTCACGGGCCAAAGTGCCCATGGCCTGATGACCAATTGGTTTGGCTACATTGGCTTGACTAACCCCTTCCACTTGTGCCAAAATCTCATCCGATAAAGGCACCTCATGCCTTCTAGGCCTACCACGCCTACCACCATGACCACGTCCTGACATCCTAATAGGGGTAACAAAAGCGATTAGCACATTCAAAAATATGCCAAAGCTTATTCACTCACGTCCTAATACAATGGACAACCATATTTCACTCCACAAAAGCATATAGTCACATAAACACATATGAGTTTCCTTCCTTGATAATGACCGTCCCATGGCATTGCCAGAGTTCCAATTAGAAACAATAGTGATCAAGTGCTCTTCTATAGGACTTTTAGAAACCCGTAGACACAATCAATATCTAAGAAATTAAATCCAATACCCATATAGCCACATAAGCATGTTATCACATAAGCATACTATACATATAAATGTCTCTGTCAAGCGAGACAAACTCATTGTGGTAATAACCACTTCCAACGTACCTAAAGTATTCAAACCCGGTACGCTCTGATACCAAGTTGTAACACCCTGAAGTAATTACAATAGTTAATCCATAATATCTAATTAGGACAACAATAATAAAAGAAGCATCTTCCATTAAATTCAATGTGATTTACAAAGGGAAACATATGCGGTATACATTCACAATGCCCAACCCTGAATCTATAGCATATGTTGCAAGTTAAAACAAAAAATGACAGATAAACAAATAAAAATGCCTTGAGGGCATGCATATTTCCAAGACGAGGCTTGGTTATAACAAAAAGGGACTTAAGTCCAATATAGTTAAAGCTCTTAGCTATACAAAATGAATACAACAAAAAAAGCTCTTGCTCTATATCCTCCCAAGCTATTGCCTTGGTGGAGGCATATCATCAGCACCTGAAATGTTTTTCCCACATATGGTGAGCCAAAGCCCAGTAGAAATAATCCTATGCAATATATGAATCTTAACAAAGCTATAAGGTGAATGCATATACCATGTTCTTGCCAAAACATATTCATATCTCTTTTCAAAACTATGCAATGCCAATTTAATATCTTGATTCACAAATCATTTCCATTACAATAGAAAATAGGGTGGTGATTCACACTATGAGAATTTCAAAACAATACAACCTTTCTTGGAAATTTTGTCCGAAGGAAACCGTAAGTAGGGACCCATGTAAATGTAGGCTATACAAGCACTAGTATTTCCATTTCACAGAAATTTTGTCTGCGGGATCGGCACCCATGTATATGCGCGGTTTTCGGGACTTTCACCTAGGACACTCCGGCCAACTTATTTCAACAATACAATTCATGTTTTCTGGATTCATCTTTTTTCTCAAAATGATAACATTTTCAATGTGTAAGTGTGAAATAATGCTCAATGCAAATGAATGAGAACATAGTTTCAATTCTCATAATTCACATGCAATTTCTACAACAATCATAGCTATCCTTCACCGATAGCGCAAAACAGATATTTCTAAACAGATAGTTTATATTCCAAACAGATAAACTTTTCAAGTTTCAAGAGGTGAGTGATAATATATATCCAACTTCACTATCCTCATCAACACCAATCCAATTTCATTATTTTAACATCAATCTCAAAATTTATACAAAATCAATATTTGAGGCATTTAGGGCAAAATCCCTTTCTTCCCAAAATCAACTCCAACATTCAAATCCACAATTTAATCCCAACTCAACATCATTTTCCATGTCAAAATCATTTTCAAGGATCCATTTCAAAAACCCCTCTTTTATTTTATTTTCCCCCAAAACCCTACATTGTTCCAAATCTTCGAAAAATCTCACCATAGCTTAGAAATACAAATAATTAAATTAAAACTCATAAAAGGTGTGGCAAGTATCCCTACCTCACGCTAGAGCACGAGAGAAAGAGAGAGAGTGGAGGGAACCCAAAGATGCCAAAAATCAACTTTGCTTCGGTTAGCACGAAGCCCACGTCGAGCTCTACATTTTTAACAAAGACACACGGGTGAAAAGATTGACAGATCTCGGTGTATTTGAGGGAAGTAGGTGAGTTTTAGAGAGAGAGAGTGTGAGAAAATAGGGTTTTGAAATGTTTTGAGAGAGAGAGAGAGAGATGAAAAAGTGACTTAAAATGGGCTGTTTACGAACTGATGTACGTACAGCTCACTTGAGCGCAAGAGTTGTCCCTCGAGCGACCAGACACAATAAATTGTTCCGATTGAGCGCAAGAAGCTTCACTCGAGCGCAGAGTACAAACTTCCAGAAGTTTTGCAGACAGAGGTCGTCACTCGAGTGCAAGAAGCTTCGCTCGAGTGAAGAATACAAATCCCCAGTAGATTTGTAAACCTGCAAAAATACTGAATGTTCACAAAGACCACTCGAGTGCAAGAAGCTTCGCTTGAGTGAATGGACAAAAATATGGGCAATAAAAGTTTGAAAAACAAGCTACCAACCTGAATCCAAAAGTCAAATGGGCCGGGTTTAAACCTGGAACGCTATATAGTTGCTTAAAGTGTAATTTCTTTTAGCTACTAAAAATTTAGTCTCCTAAAGTCTTATTTATTTTTTTTATTTTTGGCTACCAAAGTTTTATTCGCCAATTTTTTTTTATCTACTAACTATTAGTCTCTAAAAGTATTTACTTCTTTTCTGGTTACGAATTGTTTAGTGGCCAAAAACATGATTTTATTTTATTTTTTAATTTGACCATTACCTATATGTATTTCGTGCAACTTGTACCATGTATATAAACAAAACAATACATATATTATTGATCATTTCACAACTTGCATCCATTTCACTTCCAACCATCTAAAAGGCAATAACTTTTAATGTCAAATTCCATACAAACTAAGTATATTCCAACCTAAAATAATAATTCCATACAAAAATAGAGAATCATATGAAAACCATTTAATTCGTATAGACTTTGGGGATGATAGTGAACTTTTGAAAAGTCTATCCAATATTGTTACCATTCGTCATATGTGATTCCTCCTACTCCTCTTTGTATAAACTTTGCAAAAACAAGTTTTTCTTGCGAGGTTTAGATACATGAGTACAAAGATCAGCAGTTCTGCATGTTGACAAAGGGAATGTTAGGTCCTAGTCATTAAAACTCAACTCTTACCGATCTAAGTAACTTCAAACTTGCTGTTATCATGGGAAAATAGAAGATATCCATTTCCCTTGTCTGAATGCCATCAATTAAGGATAAGTGAAGCTAGCATCCACTGATGTTAAAAAATGGATATAAAAAATCAGTATAGAATTGTTGTGGGAATTGAATAATAAATATTCTAAATCAATCTTATAGAACAAAGATATTGAATAAAACAAATTCTGAAAATAGGTTTTATACAGTTTCAAAAATTATATATATATATATATATCAAAATACAGAAGAAGGAGATGGAGAAGAAGATTCAGAAAATAGCCTGTGTGATTCGGAGAGGCACGTCAAAGATGCTGTCCTAAAATCGTTATGTGCTCTGTCCGTGCAAGTTCTAACGATCACAAACGACTCCAAGATATAACCTAAGAATTCACAGGAATCTGACACAATGCACAGTTGCACTAGATGGATTTGCCAAGTCTCTATCAGTTGCTTAGAAATATAGAAAATATATCAAAGAAGAAGATGAGAAAGGAATCAGAATACGTTGTATATTTTTCCTGAGTAAGAGTCCTTTATATATAGACTCTTTGATGTTTGTTGGGAATAGACACACCCTTTTATTTGAAATCAAACACATATTTAAAATTCAAATAAATATGACTATTAAAAGAAATACATAAATAAATAAATAATAAAACTATAAGCAAAAATTTTTTTTTTTTTAAAGTTTTGAAGCTTTTAGGAAATCTCCAACAATCCCCCACAAGATTCAAAACTTTGTAAAACCGTCAAATAAATACAAATAATAATAATAATAATATGGGCAATTATAAAACCATACAATGGGTGTAGGTGTTTTTCAAGCTTGAACATCACTTAGTGTTAACAGTTTAATTCTGAAAGAATCTTGAATTAAATTCTTTTTACCAGAATTCAACATGTCACACATATGGTATAATACATAATTGTGGCGCGGGTTAGCACTATTAGTAGCCATGTGCTTAATCTTGATTCTCATGAGAGTTTTAGGAAACAACCCTATTTCCACGGTCGCGGCTTCACGACGCTCTCACTTAGGTGAATCCTCCAAAGATAGAAGTGACAGATGTCTATCTTGCGAGAGCGTATGCCCGCCTCGAATTCATTCAGAGTAAGTACTCTTCCTTAACCATCACATTTACATCCGCACTGATATCTTAGGGTTGAGCAGGAGAACATCAATAATAAATCAATAAAGTCTCCTTATTTAAAGTGCTGGAATATGAGTCACCCAATAAGGATTGTTCTTACCCGTTGAACTTCCTTCATGGGATCTCCAATCACAGCAGTCGGGTTACTTCCTTAGTTGACTCCCTATGGGCTTAGACCCGTCCCCCTTGATAAATCTAAGACTACACTCTTAGATAAACCTTTTGTTAATTGATTAGTAATATGCTTTTCAGATTTCAGAAAATTGAAAGATACAACATTTTTATTCACCAAACTTTTAATAGATTTATACCTCACTTGCATATGCCTATTCATCTTTTTATTAGTATGTGCTTGTCTCACAAGTTCTATTACAGCTCTATTGTCATAATGTATAGAAATAGCAGGTATAGGATTTTCCACAAGTGAAATATCAAGGAGTAAATTTTTAATCCACTCAACTTTAGTACACGTAGTATCTAAGGCTATAAGCTCTGATTTTGTTGTACTCCTAGTGATAACAGTTTTTTTTTAAGAACCCTAAGATATTGTTGCTCCACCTAATATAAATATATACCCAGTAGTAGACTTAACATCTAAGTTACCTGTTATGCAATTAGCATCGCTATAACCTTCTACTACATTAGGAAAACCCCTAAAGCAAAGTGAATAACCTAGAGTTCCTCTTAGATATTTAAAAACTCTTTCCACAACAATCTAATGATCTTTACTAGGATTATGAGTATGTCTACTTAATCTCCCAACATCATAGGCAATATCAGGTCTAGTCTTATTAGCAATATAGAGAAGTGATCCAATAATTTGAGAATATCTAAGTTGAGATACAAGTGCAACATTATTTTTCTTCAAATTCATGTTAGGATCAAAAGGAGTTGAAACAGGTTTGAGATTATAATAATCAAACTTTTTTAACATCTTCTCTAGGATTCCAGATTGATTCAATGTAATACCTTTGGTTGTTTTCTCTAATTTCATACCCAAAATTATATAAGATTCTCCTAAATCTTTCATATCAAATTTTGAAGATAAATAAGATTTCTCATTTTTAATTATCTCTAAATTTGTTCCAAATAATAAGATATCATCAACATATAAACACAAAATAATACGTTCTCCATTATCTTTTTTTATTGTATATACATCCATTATGTTCATTAATCTTAAAACCAAATTCTAGAATTACCTTATCAAACTTTTCATGCCACTATTTAGGAGCTTGCTTAAGTCCATACAAAGATTTAACCAACTTGCAAACTTTATGTTCTTGTCCTTTAACCACAAAACCTTCAGGTTGCTCCATATAAATTTCTTCATCTAAATCTCTATTCAAAAAAGCAGTTTTAATGTCCATTTGATAAATTTCTAAATTATAAATGGATGCTAGAGAAATTATGATTCCAATGGTTGTAATCCTAGAAATAGGCGAATAGGTATCAAAATAATCTATTCCTTTCTTTTGTGTAAATCCCTTGGCTACTAATCTTGCCTTATATTTATCTATACTTCCATCAGCTTTTAATTTCTTTCTAAATACCCATTTGCAACCGATAGCTTTACTCCCAGGAGGTAGATTAGTCAACTCCCAAGTATTATTTTGAAGTATAGATTCAATGTCACTATTAATGGCTTCCTTCCAAAATGATGCATCTAAAGGCGACACATCTTCTATAAAAGTATTTGGTTCTCATTCAGTTAAAAAAGTATAAAAATCATCTCCAAAGATTTTCTCTATTCTAGTTCTCTTACTCCTTCTAGGTTCTATGTCTAGATGTACAAAATCATCTCTCAAAGGAATAACACTAGTACTAGTACTAGAAGTTCTATCTACAACCTGATTTGAGATCTTAGTTTTGTATGGAAAAGTATCTTCAAAAAATGTAGCTTCACAAGATTCAATTATTGTAACTCCTTGTCATTTCTTACAGGAACATGCCAAGATAAATACTATAATATGCTCCAAAGATCATCTTTCTCATTGAACTTGGATTTAAGAAATTACAATTCAACATTTACATTCCCAAAACACTCTAAATTCATTTTCTAGTTCAATAAACTAGATGGCCTTACAAAAATAATAAGCCGCAAGGGCGTACGAAATAGAAAAATAAATTCAAAAGTCTTGGTACAACACTTTCTACACTAACAACAAAATATTCTCGAACCACTCTTTCCCAAATTGAACTACTGCTTGTTTTTTCCCCAACTCATCAAGGATGTGGTATATTATCAATTCCTGAAAAATAAAATAGGGTTGCGCTATATGTCCAGTAGGAATACATTTAACCAAGTATTTAATTGCTCGAATGAGCTTATGGCATCATTGAGATAAAACACAATGAGGAATTTATATACACATGTAATCTTTGTCAATTATATAAACAACATAACAATTAAATATTCACATTTACATTTCATATCCTTCATCATCACATCAAAAGAAAACAAACCATGAGTCCCATGTAAAAGTCCGAATCAACAAAAGTTTCTCTTGTTTTAAAAACTATCCCCACATTTGCCGACTATTATATGGCAGGAAGTGGGCACCCAAAATCATCCGTTTTTCCACTTTTGCTGACTACAGTATGCCAAGACCAGTGGACACCGAAAAACATTTTTCCACATTTGTCCAACGATAAGCCTAGACGGGGCAATTAGGCACCTTTTAAACTCTCCACAGGCGTGCCAACATAACACAATTTTCAAAACCGACTCTTTCTTAGACTCATGCTCAATTTACCAAACTTTCCCTCAATCAACAAATATTCAACATTAGGCAAGATGAAATATAAACACAACACTCAAAAGGAATCAATCCCAAGCTATACTTGCATTGTCATTACAACATGCACATCTTTGTACACTTACTGTTCACAATGTTCCAAAACTTTAAATAAATTCCCATCTAAATATCATTTTCTACTAAATGGAAATTTAGGGTTTTGGTCAAATTTGGGGCTTTCTCCACTTCTTCACATGTATGTGTTTCCATTACCATAATATACACATTTGATAAAAAGAGTTTGGGATATTTCAATTAAAAGTGAGGAAAAAGTCTACTTTATGTAAGTTAGGAGTTTATTTCAACACAATCATCAATATATCATCTCAAGCCACAACAATACCACAATAACTTGTTCAAAACGATGAAATACAAGGTTAAAGGTAACCCTACCTTGATGATTAAGCAAGACAATAAGGCTTCTAGAAGAATCCTTCGCAAGTGCAAATTTCAATTGGTAGAAAAACAAGATCTTTAAGTCTTCTTCACTTTTTGGTAAGTGATCTTCGCCAAATCTTAGAGAAATGGAGTGTATTTTTGAGTGAGAAACTAGGGTATTTTAGACTTAGAGCAAGAGGGAGGAAAAGAGAAAGAAAAAGTGGAAAGAATGACCTAGAATTGTACTTTTAAAGTTGTTGAATTAGCGCAGACCGCTCGAGCGCAGCTTCCTACGCTCGAGCGTAAGACACAAACTTAGAAGGCTCGCTCGAGTGACAAATCCTTTGCTCGACGTAATGTGACAAGTCCTAGAAGTTTTTCAGAGCTACAGTGAACCAACTAGGAGCCAACATTCTCCACTTGAGCACAACTTCCTGCACTCGAGCAACCTGCCTGCAAACTTGCGAGATTGTGAGAGCTACAATTCTCCGCTCGAGCAGACACTTGGAACAAAATGTCACAATCTCTCCCCCTTAAGGAATTTCATCCCTAAAATAACATTCACTACCAATCCAATAACAAAGTGTGGCGAAAACAATGTATTTGTCAATATTTAGAAACTCTCAATTAAACAATATGTCAAAATTAAGATCAAAACAAAGATAAGGGAGACTTAGAAAAATAATGGTTCATTCTCAATTCATCATATACAAGGAAGTGTAAAGAAGTAATTACATTACAAATCTGAAAATAAGTTCGGATATTTCTCACGTGTCAGGCCCCCAAATTTTAATTACTCGGAAACATTACCAAAAGCCTTTAATTTCGGTCCCTTTTTCTTTTTCTTTTCTTTTTTTTTTACAAATATTTATTACCCTTGAGTAATAGAAACATAATAACACATGTTCTCTCTTTCAATGAATACAACAATAACAATAATACATGCCAAGCTTCCGCTATGGAGCTACAAATAAATAATTATAAACATCAATGTACAAAATTCATTTCATTCACATCTACAATGAGATTACACAAGAGATTCATGGACTTCTCAACTCCTCAACTAATGAATTCGAATTTTCTTCCTGAAAAAAAAAAATAAAACAGCGAGGGATGAGCATTAATGCCCCGTAGGAAATCTTATAGTTCTAAAGCAATAACTATCACATAGATAGAAATGATCATGCATGCAGGGTGATACCATATAGTAAGGTGATGTTTTGTAAGTTCAAAATATTATACGAAGAGTATCTTTTTCTTAAAATTTCATTTGAACCTTTAAGAAAACTCCCTGCATAAATGTTGTCTCTCATCATTAGGAAGCCATAAATTCTCTTTATAAACAAGTACACTTAAGAAAGAACATCATCTTAAATTTATTAACCTGATTCCAAATTCTTCCTTATTTCATTTCCGTTTTTCCCTTATACTATTTCCAATTACTATACTCCACAACATCAAAATCCAAAAGATTAGAGTTCAAACATTACACAAGAATAACAAACCCTTTTTAATTCAATTTCTCAATTATTTACAAAATAAAACTCATAATCTTCCCCTATAGTCACAAGCAATCCAGTGAGTTCATCATTACCAACCCCTAATCCAATTACCATTTCATTTTCCATTCTTTCAAATAATTTCATATCAAATATCAGATCCATTAACAAGTCATCTCCATGAGTCACATGCTTTACCAATCACAAGCCGGAAGGAATACGAAACCTCACGTTTTACCAGTTATAAGCCGAAAAGAACGCGGAACCTCACGCTTTACCGGTCACAAGCCAGAAGGAACACGGAACCTCACGCTTTACTGATCACAAGTTGGAAGGAACGTGGAACCTCAACATACCACATGCTTTACCGGGTGCTACTTCGGAAGGAAGGTGGAACCTATTTCAAGCGCCACACTTTGCTGGCTCAAAATATGGCGAGAAACGGACCCCAAAACAACATTACATTCCATAAATTTTCTCGAGCCATCCGTCATTGTGATTAGTGGGCAAAGCTGACACATCATCCATTATTCTCGTAACACATTCGTTCTAGTATTCCTGTAACACATTAGTTCAATACACACCCACCATATGTTAAAATTTCATTTACATAACAAGTACATAATATGTTCCACCACCTTCTCTATTATCCATCAAATCATTCATTGTCTTTGTTACGAAAATATAACAGCATATTCATAGAGGCATAAAGATTCATCTTTAAAGTGTTCAGAATTCTTCGATTCAAACTATTTCTTTACTTTTCCATATTATTATGAAGTCTTCAAATTCAATTTTTACAACACATTGATTATCAATTACTACCCAAGGCTATAAATTAAATCTCCAACATTAATTTCTTTGATACAACTCCTTTATATAACACCGTCATATTTCACAATCTCCCATTTATCATTACATACACTCATCTTAACCGAACCTAGACTTAACACAATTCAACATAACTCAATGCAATTCAATATAACACAATAAAATTCTTAAATATTCACTTCATCATTTTATCACAAATCTCATATCATCATACCATTAACAAGTCATTTACCCAAATTTAGTTTCATATTATAACATAATTTAAAAGATCAACAATAAGAGTTCAATCGCAACTTTACATAAATTTCCAATCACTTCCAAAATTCAATTAAACTTGTATATGTGCAATTTAACACCTCAATTTCATAATACCACTTTCAATTTAAGCAAAACCATCATGTATCTTCATGAAACAAACTAGGGTTTTAAAAAGAAATTAAAGCTTTTCACAAAAGTACTTTTTATTCCAACTCTTCTATTGCTTATACACCCAAATTCATAACCCAAAATCATAACTCGACAAGTAAACCCCAACACTTCAAACCCTAAACCCCCGATCTCATAATTTTTCACAATATGCTTAAAAATGTAAATTTTGTATTTGTATAAGGAAAATACCACAAATCTATCTATAAATGAGAGTATTGAAGGAGAACTAGAAATCCCTACCTCAAGGATCAAGCAAGAAAGCAAGGCTTTGATGAGATTCCTTCATAAAACCAAAATCCAATCGATAGCAAAATGAGATCTTCATGTATTCTTCACTTTTTGGTGAGAGATCTTAGCCAAATCTTAGAGAAATGGAAGGTATATGGGTCAAGAAATCAAGGGTTTTCGGACTTAGGATGAGAGGTAGGAAAAAAGCAAAGAAAAGTGGAGAGAATGATCTAGAAAGGCACTTTGTGCAGTCCGCTTGAGCGCAACTTCCTCGAGCGCACTTACTTCCAGCACAGATACCAAAATTTCAAATGGGCATAACTCTCTCGTCCGGACTCTATTTTAGGTCGTTCTTGTGTCCAAATCGAAGCCTCGAAAACAAGATTTGCAATGGTTTCTAGCCTCACATCTAAATTCAAAGTGTGGAGAAAGAAAAGGACACAAGAGTGATGGCTATTCATAGGAAAATAATTCAAATCAAAGTTTTTGGTTAATCTTACTTTGCCATTATGTTACCACTTCGATCAATATTCCAAAATAAAATAAGGAGGCTCCGTATACAATAATAAGAATGTGAAGAGCAATCTCACTAGTTCCAGAAGTATAAAGTGCTACACTACACTCGAGTGAACAGACACTGACAAGATAGACTGCACAAGCGGCAACTCCTGCGCTCGAGCATAAATCACCCACTCTCAGAATCTCGGATAGACCTGCAAAAGTACTGGGAGCCTCACAAGACCACTCAAGTTTCAACTCTTGCGGTCGAGTGAAGGAAAAAAATTTCTGCAGTGCTACATCATGGACCTCAACTTCACGCTTCAATATATCTTCCTCAATGCCATGATGGTGCCACAATACTTTAACTAATGAAATTGTTTTACCTCTCAAAACTTGCTCTCTTGTATCTAAAATTTGGATTGGTTTTTCTTCATAAGATACATCTTCATCCCCTTCGATCTCCTTCCAATCTAACACATGAGAGGGATTAGGTTCATATTTGCGAAGCATAGACATGTGAAACCCATCATGAACTCCGGAGAGTTGTGGCGGCAATGCAAGACGATATTCAACTTCTCCAATCCGTTACATGATGTCATAAGGATTGATGAACCTGGGTAATAGTTTTCCACTTTGGCCAAACCTCATTAACCATTTTCTAGGAGATATATTCAAAAAGACATGGTCACTATTTCAAAGGACAAGGGTCGTCTTCGTTTATCTGCATAACTCTTTTGCCAGATTGAACTGTGACTAACCTTTTCCGAATGACGGCTATTTTCTCCATAGTCTCTCGAACTAGTTCTGGGCCTAGTAAAGGTGAGTCTCCTACTTCGGTCCAGCATACAAGCGATCTACATGGACGCCCATACAATGCCTCAAAAGGTGCCATCTCAATACTTGCTTGATAGCTATTTGTAGCTTTCCTTTTGTGCTCCTTGGAGGGGTTTCGTCTCCTCAGATATAATAGCCCTATAGTTCGGACTCCCATGGTTCTGAATTTGGTTTCACAAGTGCAATGTGAAATAGAAAGAACACAAATGAGTCCAAAATTGGCAAATCTTAGAAAAATCCATTTAATTATCAACGATACCAAAAATGGACTGCATTGCCAGATTTCAGAGTCGCCCCTAAATATTTTTGAGAAATTAAGGAAACTCATGACTCGTGCCAAAGGCCACTTGTCTATCATCACCAAAGTGTCTCGGCTCGGGAACTTAGGAATGAGAGGGAAAGGTCATGAATTGAGCACCCCACTCACCTGATCAAAGACCAACCTCTACTAATCATGATGCAATTCTTATGTATAGTATATGCTCTTGTTCTGATCATTATGCTATCTTTACTATGTGATGCACATAAGTATAGACTAATTCGCCCACTTTGAAACGTTTTGATTTCATGTTTGTTTGAAAAGCGTTTTGAATATGTGCTACTTGAAAAGGTGAGCTCATATGCACATTAATCAAATCATCCAACTGAAGCGAAAAAACCTTCATCCACCGGCATTTAAACAGGTATATCAGATAAACACTTAGCCTCATGGTAGTTATGCACAACATATCAACAATCGCATACATGCAATATGCTAAAGCAAAAATGCTTACCCTAAATATTTAAGGCGAGCCCAAAGAAAGAAAAATAGTTAGAAAAATGCATGATCCTAAACAATGCAACATGACTAATGCAACGCGTACAACATGCACTTAATAGGCTCGGCTACTAGCATGGGATGTGAATCAATTCAAGGCATGCAATAAAGCACGTATTCGAGTAAGGAATTTGAAATTGACATTGATTAATATGATGAGCCGAACCCTTATGCATACAAAACGAATGGATACGAGTCATGGGAAATGCTAATGAAAATCACGGTAAGTGGATAAATAAAAGGGAGAAAGAAATGGGGGTTGGAAGACATACATAACTTATTACATATTTGCCCTCGAGCAGAAGGGTTCGAATGTCCGCATGTCCAAATATCCCAATTAAACTGCTTAATACAAATTCAAACAAATGCTAATTTAATTAACTATTACAAACTCAAGGAACTTGAACTAATTAATTAAACTTATTAATCTAAAGGTCACAAGTTGTTTGAACTTGAACGAGAGTCGGTGAACCACGCATGTGACCGAGGACATCCTTCCGGAAATTTCCCTGCTCTGCTGCTAGAATTGTTCTGTTTCGCAATCAGAAAATATTTCTGTTTTTGCCACAGCTTCTACTCCGTTTTGCAAGAAAAATGCCACTGTTTGCTCAATAAAAGGTGGCCGGTCGGCCATGAAAAGTGGTCGGCCGGATACATGGGTGGTCAGCCGGCCACAGATTTTAGGTATTGCCCTACTGCAATAGAATGGAAACAGAGCAAAAACAGAGTGTCTCCAAGGGATGTTTCTTCTCTCTACCTCTCCCTATCATGAAATTGATCAAGGGAGGAGTAGAATTGATTCACAAACCATCAATTGTCGCAAAGTTATTATGTGATGATCTATGAATCAATAGGACAAAAGGTCAATAACCGGAAATAAAATACTAACAACACCCTTTTCTTATGATGGAGTTACCTTAAAGAAAGTGATGGCCATTGTTTCTTAAACCATTGAACATCACTAGACAATACGCAATGAGTCAAGACGCAATAGGTTCAATTAACGTCCGATTGAATCCGACTTGTTTTTATTATCTTGTTAATCTCTTTTACTCCAGTTTTATTAACCTCTTTGTTTTTACCTTTCCATTACTTAATCAGTTTTGTCCAAAGTGATTGTTACGTCCACTAATGAAGAGAAGTGTTAAACAAGAAGTTGTCCTTAAGAACGGAAGGTCTCTTTCTCATGCCTTAGATAGCAATCAATTGGTTGAAATAACTATTAGACAAAGAAAATCAAGAAAAGAGGGAGGTTGCAGAGATGTTTATTGCAAGTGTGAGTACATGTATGAAAAGTATGAAATAAAAGCTATCGACTTGAATAGGTTGGTGTCTAAGGCCTAAACCACCAAACCTATGAGGACTTACAACAATATAAGCATAATATTCAAAGCTTAAGCTAACTAAACAATTAAAACAACCCCAAAATAGCACAAAACAGTGTTGAAACTAGTTTGCAAAAGCTAAAAAAAAGCAAGCAAAATGGAAGAGAATTAAAGCTAGTAAGCAAGCCTAAGGAGGGGTGGCTAAGCCCTCGAATTTTTGAACCTTAAAACCACATATTTTAGCCTCTGAAAATCAATGGCCAAAAGTTGAAAAACAAGTAGGAAACACAAGGATAAAAGCTTATGGAATATGGTTCAAGGAAGGGTGATTAACCCCTCCAACTTTGGTAACTTTAAATCACAAGTTTCAACCCACCCAAAATAGTTCAAAACATGATATAAAACCAAGAAAAGGATGGAAAAAAAGTAGGCCAAAGATGCCAAGAGTTATATCTTTGAAGACAAGGCACTCTTTTGTTCATAAACCACAAGGTGCTCACTCTCAAAGGCTAATATTTTAGCTCAAGAATCTCAGCAAGGAACCCTAAAATATTGGTTTAGGAAGTGTATGTATAGTGTATGTATATTGCAAGATAAAAAGGGAGAGTGCTTAGCAAGCTTTTGAACTTTGGAGAATTTTTCTAACATAAAACCATAAGGGATGGTCAAGTATATATAGAAAAACAGGTTGCTATCTCAGAAATATCTGTATTGAGCCAGCTGGTGTAGTGCGTTCACATGGAGGGGACAACTGGCAGCAATTATCTTTCTGCCGAGAAACCTGGCCGGCCGGCTAGGTAGGGGGACGGTCGGCCATAATTTTTGGCCAGCCGACCACCTGTTAGCCAGCAGGCCTCTGAGTGGTCAGGCTTAGAAAAAAAAATGGGTTTTGGTCGAAAGAAGGTGCAAGGTTCTAGGCTCTGAAACTCAAAACTGAGGTTTCTTGCTGAAGAAATTGAACAATTGTATGGCGTATAAATTCATCATTGAGTCTTCACCATGAGGCGCCCAAGTCTTAAGGGCGGTTAAAAATGGAGTGTCTACAATTTCCCTTCTTTGACAGAGCTCGAAGTCATGAAATGACGTGAGTGAATGTCAAAGTCCAAAGACAACCCATTTTGACAAGGCCGTAAGACTTGGGCAAAGCAATCAAAACGTAAATGCAATTGGTTGAACTCGAAAGTTGCCTACGTATCCCTTTGCAAGGAATCAAACCAGCGTAGTTCAGGGGCAGAGATATAAAATGATATATGATGTGATACAACAGTTGAGAATACAAACGAGCATACCACTTGGAAATTATGAAGATGAGATTCAACACAATGCAATAATTGAAACCATAAATGAGCATACCACCCGAAAATGACAAATAAATGGGCATAAGCCACACTACTACGTACTGCGATTATAGAGAAACAATCTTAATGAAACAATCCTAACTACGCTTCCACGTAGAAAGGTTAACAAGAAACAATCCAAACTACACTTCCGAATAGCAAGGTTAACAAGAAATAATCCTAACTACACTTCCGTGTAGAAAGGTTAACAAGAAACAATCCTAACTACACTTCCATATAGAGTGGTTAATAAGAAACAATCTTAACTACACTTCCGCATAGAAAGGAACAAGAAATAATCCTAACTACATTTCCGCATAGAAAGGAACAAAGACAACCCAAACTACACTTCCGCGTAGAGAGGAACAAAGACAACCCAAACTACACTTCCGCGTAGAGAGGAACAAGAACAACACAAACTACACTTCCGTATAGAGGAGAATAAGAACAACCCAAACTACACTTCCGCGTAGAGAGGAACAAGAACAACCTAAACTACACTTCCGCGTAGAGAGGAACAAGAACAACCCAAACTACACTTCCGTGTAGGGGGTTAAGGAGTATAAGCCAAATCACACTTGTGTGACAAGGGTGGATATAAAGAAAAGCACAATGCACATGAATGCAACGCATTGAAATGACATATGCCATAACGCATGTTCTATGCTGCATAATAGGTATGCGAAATACGATGCAATGCATGTTCTATGCAACATAATAGATAACCGAATTGAAAAGATAAGCAGAAAGCGATGTTTCGAAGACACCTCGCACTGATCTCTGACTTATTGCTCAGAGGTTCCTCAAAATGCTCAAAAAGGATACAACTCGCTCAATCTTGAAATTAGGGCATGTTCTTACTTTGAAGCGACAATGGGACTTGAAATGGTGCCTTCGGAACCACATTTCAAAATTTTTTGTGACCGAAACAAACCCAATTTCTGTAATTCTTCACCTTAGGATGCATGCAGGACTCTCCCTACACAGAATAGGCAAGACCTCAGTGAAAAACCACCCTGGACCAGCTTCCTGGCCGGTTGGCCACATAATTAGCTAGCTGGCCACCCAATTGGGTTTCGGGGGCAATTTTGGTTTTTTACCTCATGGCTTATAAAAACAACACCACAGCTCATTCCAACACCACAGCTCATTCCAACACACCAAAACCGACCAAAAATCATAACCCTCTCTCTCTCTAGATTTGTGTTTTATACGCATTACCCAATGTCCCATACAAACTTTTTTCCTAAAACACCTTTGGCCTTCTATAT
Organism: Camellia sinensis; assembly: GCF_055761805.1. NCBI lineage: Eukaryota > Viridiplantae > Streptophyta > Magnoliopsida > Ericales > Theaceae > Camellia > Camellia sinensis. The sequence goes on from NC_138962.1 coordinate 110,506,691, forward strand.
TTTGAACCGATTGAAATTTGATTTGGTTGATTTTTTGGGTTTTTCATTGCTTTGGGTTCATTTTCCTCGTGTTTTTCTTGGGTTTCACACTTTTTCCCGAGTTTTGACTTTTTTCTCTCCTAGGGTTTGACTTTTCAGGTTTTCACCATTTTTTCCTCATTTTTTCCCATTTTCACTCCCCACCGATTATCTTCACATGGCAGATGACTTTCCACATGATGGTGCCCCTCTCGAGGCACCCATACTTCCATCCGTCATAGAGGTTGAAGAGCCGATAGTTGACGAGACCGACATGACAGCGGAGGATCTTGCCACCGACATTGAGGCGGAGGAGATATACCCTCCTGATCATGAGCCAGAGTTGCCATTGCTGGGGGTGAGACCTTTCAACCCGGCTACTTACCATCCTCAGACCCATGCGATGGCCCTTGGGGAGATGCTGCAGTTTGAGGATTTTGCCTTGGGCGTGCCCGAGGATGTCCTGTTGAGGAAGCAGGCCTCCCATATTTCTCATGACGCCGTTACGGTAAAAAATTTACTTTTATGAACTTTGCTCACTTTTCTATTTCATTATCGTCTTTCATCCTGTTACATTTGACACTTTCTCTTTCCTTTTCAACACAGGGTGTCGCTCTTTCTTGGAGAGGATATGAGGCCGTGACAGCGAGGGATTGGTACTAAGAGCTCCCACCTCGATTCTGCAAGCTTGTTGACAAGGCGGGCTTCGGCCTTTTTTGCTCCGAGCTCTCGCGACTGTTGGCTAGTCGGGCCTTACTTCGAGTTTTGGTATAGAGTGGTGGGACACCACTAACTTCTTCCACTTTTCTTTCACCGGGGAGATGATGATGACTCCCTACGACTTCTCGATGATCACCGGCTTGAGAGTAGGGGGTGATCTGATCCCTTTCGACTTGGACATGGGCTAGTGGAAGGCAGCTTGGATACACTTGCTCAGCACATGCCCTCCTCTGGATAGGCTGACCATGGTCAGATATAGCTGGTTTTATGACCGCTTCTACGGTAACCATCCAAAGATGCAGGAGGAAGTGGAGCAGTACACGTAGGGCTTTTTGATCTATCTCCTCGGTACCACTTTGTTTGCGAACATGTGGAATACCATAGGCTTGTACTGGCTGAGCACTTTGGTGATCCTGCCCGGGTGCGGTTCTATGATTGGGGCGGCGCTGGCCTCGCTACTCTTTATGGATACATGAGCTCTGGTTCCCGCAAGAAGGAGAACATGGTCGGAGGCTACTAGCGAGCTTGGGAGGTACACACTGCACTTTTCATTTGTTTCTTATGCTTTCTACTTTGCACTTTCTGTCTTTATCATACATTGTGCTTTATGATTTGCACATTCTGTCTTTATCATACGTTGTGCTTTCTGCTTTGCACCTTCTGTCTTTATCATACATTGTGCTTTCTGCTTTGCACTTTCTGTCTTTATTATACATTGTGCTTTCAGGTTGACTCACGCAACTGATCTCTTCCTGCAGCTATGGGTCTATGCTTATTTCCTCGCCCTTGCCCTATTTTCGAGGGATGAGGTAGAGCCAGCCGTGCCTTACTCTCGACGATACGAAGGGAGATGCCATCCTAGGCACCGCGACGACACCACTTTCGCCTACTACTGTTTGTATTTTGACACGATGATGGTTCGCGAGGTAATATGAAACCCATATTCACTTCTATTTCATTTCCATTGCTACTGCTCTGATCTATACTCTGACAACTGATGGAAACTAACAATTGTGAATTCTTCATTTGTAGATCATGTAACAGCCATGAGCGGTGATGTCGGCCGAGATAAGGGATCAGTACGATGGGTCCTGGGTTACCTCCCGATTTTCGATCCTGCTAGAGGGCCCATTCTGCCAGACCTGGTATTTAGGAGATAGGTTCGTGCGCCAGACCTTGGGCCTACCAGCTCTGGTTGTTCTTGTTCTTCTTTCCACATCTATGATGATAGTTGATAGCCTCACAACTGATGTTATCGTACAGTACATGGTGGGGCAGGACGCTAATTTCTTCTGAGGGGTTGGAGACTATGTGGCCTTCATCAGGACTTATCTGATGCCGCCCTTGACTGAAGTTCGCGCGAGAGATGCTGTAGGCGCCCCAACAGTTAGACGTGCTGCTCATGCGGCCGAGGCTGATATCGGTGGGGCCCCTCCTACTGTGCACGTAACTGGTTGGCCAGTGATTTTGACCGTGATCCCATGCTGCGGCCGAGCGGGATGGCCTATCAGATTCCGATAGAGCCGCCGGAGGAGGAGCACAGGTTCGTCACGGATCCTGGGGCGCAATAGGTATGGACCTTACTTTATAGCTTGCATTTCACATTCTCCTTTTGGATACTAATTGTTCAAACTCACTTGTAAGTGCCTTTGGCGTATGTAGACAGCCTCCTCGGGTTGGTCGCCTCACTGGTCCAGATGGTACAGAGGAGAGAGACATTGCTGGCTCTCCACGGTTACTAGGTACCTTTTTTGTTGCTCGTTCATTTAACTACTCTACACCACACTGCACAGATATGCCATGCTTACACTGAATCCGTGCATCATACTATACTGACATGCCCTACTTATACTGAATCTGCATTCTGCATCATACTGTACTGATATGTATTTTGATACAACATCATACTATAGTGACATACCGTACTCATACTAAATCTGTATTCTACATCATACTCATACTGCCCTCATACTGTATCTATATCATATCCATACTGTATTTTGAAACTATGTTTCTTGTTTTCAGGCTCCACCTATACCGGTGGCATCAGTGGCATCGGCATCGGCACCGCCAACGGCACCAGTGGTGCTTCCTCTGGCTGCAAAGATGAGAGGTAGGCAGGCTCCTGTTTGCGGCAAGGTTGAGGGTAGAGTCAGGAGTAGAGGCAGGGGTGCCTGGAGTGAGAGCAAGGAGTCTGAGACAAAGGAGACTTCCTCCTCCTTAGAGTCGATTCTTAGTGGAGATGCCACCGAGACCAACAGCGCTGAGGCCGTAGTGAGCGGACGCTCCGAGTCTGGGAGCGAGGAAGACGACACCGGCTCAGGGTCAGGGAGTAGAGAGGATGATGACAGCTCTGGATCAGGGAGTGGAGAGGATGATGCCAGCTTTGGCTTTGAGTCCCATCCTTCTGATGATAGCGGCGTTGGTGGTAATAGTGCCCCTGAGTCCCCTCCACAGAAAAGGACGAAGAGGGCCTCTTGAGCTTGACAATAATTTTATATTTTCTTTTCTTTTTTGTTTTGGCAGTTAGCACTTGTATAGCTTCAGATAGGACTTTACTTTTGTTTTTGAAACACTTATATTCCCTCTTTTGTAAAAACTATGATCGGGGTAAAACCCTGTAGTTTTATAAAAGGAGTTTTGTTTTGCTTCTTGAGCATGGCACAACACTTGCATAAAATTTGAACTAAATATGCAAAATGTTTGTATTTGAACGGCATTCATAACCAGATATTGTGCCGACAACAGACCCAAAATACAAAATACAACTCGATAAATGAAAAACCAAGTAAAAACAACCCAAAGACAGTTATCTACACTTGCTGGAAACAAAAAACTCAAAATAAGACCTTAAAGAAAAAAGACCAGACAAAACACTACTGCCCAACTGCTTGGCCAACATAGTTGGTCGGTCGGCCACTTGAAGGGACGGTCGACCAGGAGAGGTGGCTAGCCAGCCAAGTGCTGTGACTGGACAACTGGCAACAACTATCAGCCACTCACATAATCTTATCCTTTATAACAGATCTTCCTTCGCGGTTTCTTCGACAGAACTTCATCTTTATTGCTGTTTTCTTTGAAAATGGAGATATTTCTTGCCAAGAGACTCAAGGATTGGATGGCTACATTAGACGACACGAAAAAGGTATATTTTTGGGGTTTCAGCATAAACGCTCTTTTTTCATTGAGCTGTATTTCGCTTTGTTTTCCATTCCTTCACGCCGCAGTCCGATGTTGGAACCTGGTCACATATGTGTTTCGCTTCGGAAAGCAAGAGACGTGTCTTATGCTCAAAGAATTTCAAGCATTGATGAAGTCCCGGCGTGATGAGGAGATTATGCCTCGACCTTGTTCTGGCCACACTCGGGCTTTGGAACGGATGTGTGGCTTTACTTTACATGAGGCTTGTTCCTTGGCCCATGATGGGGAGTTAGATATTCCCGGTTTGATTCATCGATTTTCTGGTATTGGAGACAGAGGTAACCTTCTTTGGCGAGGTTATCATCAACATGCCCTCTGTTTATGTTTACTTGCACACTTTCTTTTTGCCCCTAGTTGCGGTGAAGCTAGTATTAGGTTGATTGAAGTGGCCCAATGCCTCAACGAGGGTAAGAGTTGCATTGGTTTGGCACTGGCCGAGACCCTGATGGGTTTAGATGCTTTTCATTGGCGAGAGACTACTCGGTTTGCAGGGAGTCTATTGGTTCTCCAGGTATTGTTTCCCATCCTTCTTATTTGTGATTCCTTCCATCACTTAGCACTTACTCTTTATTTTCTCTCAAAACCCGTTTCACTTTTCTCTTAACGTACATCTCTTTATTCTTTAATCTCTCTTATTTTTTATCCCTTCTCAGGTGTGGTTGATGGATAAGCTAAAAGTGGTGGACCCTTGCCCTAAGTATTCAGCCAGAGCCTATTTTGCCCACGACAAGTGGATTATCCCTTAGAAGGATTGTGGTGTGACTGGATGTGCAGTAGATCTGCAACTGACATTGCTTGGCGTTGCCTCTGGCTTAATCTGGCTGAGATGGGCTACAGCTTGTCCCGACAGTTGGGTATACAGTTGATTGGCCTCACGCACTGCGTGTTCTATTTTCCATTTAGGTTTAGACGCCGGTTTGGACATGACCAGACCTGTCCGAAGGACAAGAAAGCTTCTGATTCCTACTGCTAGCTGCAGTTACACCCTTTCTGGTGAGTGCTTGGCTTGGCTCGAGGACGAGGCACAGGTTGCGCCATCCTTGGCTGCAGAGATTTCTGCGAGCGTGAGCAGAAGATAGAGGACCACCTGACTCATCTATGCCCCTAGTTTATTGCTTTGACTTTTCTTTTCAAGTTTTATGATGTAAAAGCAACTTTGATTTAACCAGGGTGTTTGAGAATGTACTTATGTTAAAATCAATGGAATTGAAGTTGTGAGTACTGATAATTTTTCTTTTTAGTCTAAAATGGTCTGAGTTGTAGATAAAATTTTGAGAAAATCAGCCTTCATTAAAACTTTTCACAATAATTTTTGAAAATGGTCATTACCTGACACACATAGAATCAGTCCTTAAGATGTTCAACCCTAAATCAGAATATCATAACTGCTCATAATTGCATGCACCATCACTGCTCTGTCTTGCAATTGGCCCTTCTACCAAAACGGAGGTAACATAACCAAGCAAATAGACGATGAAAAAAGATGGACCAATCAAACATGTTGGACAAGATAGTTGAGTTAGAGATGATTATGGCTGAACTTTGGGATGAAGTTGCCTACGTATCCCAAAGATGGGAATCAGGCTTTACGTAGTTTGGATCGGGTTCACTCGAGTATTAACTCTCTTCTTTTGCGCTCTAACTTTTGTCAAAGCCGCCCTTTCGGGTTTTCGACCTTGCGAACTCTATTTTTCATGCTCTAGGTTGCCCTTTCGGGTTTTTGGCCTAGCAAGCCTCTTAGGGATAGTATTTCTTCAACTTGTCCATGTTGATCAGTTGCGAGAACTCCAGGCCATCTAAATCCATAAGGATAATCACTTTTCTTGACCAAATTGATTTGATGATGTAAGGACCAGTCCAATTGGGTCTGAACTTGCCCCTAGGGTCATGGATGGGAGCTCGATTGTCTTTCAGCACCATATCCCCTTCCTTGAGGTTTTGGGATTTGACTTTCTTGTTAAAGGCTCTAGCAATTCTGTACTGATACCCTTGAATGTGATATAACGCCTTTAACCTCTTCTCGTCAAATAACATCAATTTTTCAAATATGCTCTGCTACCAATCAGCCTCCGCTATCTAACACTCAGCCATAATTCTCAGTGATGGTACTTCAATCTCAATAGGTAGAACAACTTCCATCCTACATACCAGATAATAAGGGTGGCCGCTGTAGATGTTCGAATAGACGTTTTGTAGTCCCAAAGTGCAAAAGGTAGTTTATCAGGCCAGTCTTCATAAGTTTCCACCATCTTCTGCAGGATGTTCTTGACATTCTTGTTGGCTGCTTCAACGACTCCGTTGGTCTGTGGTCTGTATGTTGATGACTTGTGACGTTGTATTTCTCAAGCAAATAGATCACCTCTTTCTTGAAGTGCGAGCTGTTGTCTGAGATGATCTCATTTGGTACCCCATACCTGCAGATGATGTTGTTCTTGATGAACTTGGCCACATGTGCTGCCTTCAACACAAAATAAGACTGAGCTTTCACCCACTTAGTAAAATACTCGATCGCCACTAGAATGTACTCTTGTCCATTTGAGCCCTTTGGCGAGACTGCCCTAATGACATCAATTCCCCATATTGAGAAAAGTCATGGCAAAGCCATGTGGTAAATCTTTGACGGCGGGATATTCAGGCGATTGGCATGAATTTGAGATTTGTGGCATCGCTGAATAAAGTTGATACAATCCTCCTCTATAGTTGACTAATAATAGCCTTGCCTGAGGATCTTCCTAGCCAACATCACACTATTCATGTGTACTCCACACTCTTCTCCATGAATGGCCTCCACGAGACGCTTCGGCTCATCTTCTTCAACGAAGAGCTGGTGCATTCCCAAATGACCTCTTTTATATAACTTATTCTTTGTAGGTGATGAATTGGGTGTCTAGATGCTGTATTCCTCGTTTATCCTTGGCATTTGCTCCTGGTGGATATGTATCGTTTTCCAGAAAATTCCAAATGTTGTAATACTAGGGGTTTTTATCTTGAACCTCATCTATCGCAACAATGGTCTCATAAGCAGGCGTATACTTCTGTTCAATAATAATCAGATGCATCTTGACCCCGAGTGGAGTGATATGTCTACCATGGAGGATAGAATTGCCAGCGCATCAGCAAATAAATTGTTCTCTCTCAGCAGATGTGTAAATGTCAATTTTTCAAACCCTGGAATTAGAATATCCAGGGTCTGATGATAAACCTTCATTTTCTCTTCCTTGACCTTCCAGTCTCCGTTTGCTTTAGAAATAACCAAGTTCGAGGCTCCGATGATGTCCAATCTTATTGCCCTTAGTTCTAGGGTAGCTTTCAATCTAGCGATACACGCCTCACATTCTGCTTCATTGTTGGACACTCTGAAAAAGAGTTTGAAAGCTAGGGGTATATGGGAATCATCGGGTGCTATCAATAACACGGCTATCCTATAACAATATTGATTAGTGGCTCCGTCAAAGTACATTGTCCATGTTTCCTCTTCTACCTACAGAATGTCTTCATCTAGGAACAGATACTCTACCGCTTCATCTCTTTCCACAACAAAAGAATTAGGAAACATGCATGCCCCTAGCTAATGCAATATGACTAATGCAACACATGCAATATGCAATTTAAATAGGCACGGTTACTAACATGGCATGTGAATCAATTTGATAGCATGCGAATTAAACACATTTTCCAAAGAAGTAAGAAATAACAATGTTTGTCAGAATGATGAACTGAACTTTTATGCATGCGAAACCAGTGGATACAAATCATTGAAAATGCCAAAAGAAACATGATGCTCTACGCTATCCATCATAAGCAAGGAAATAAAAGGGAGAAAGAAATAGGAATTGGAAGACATACACACATTATTACATATTTGCTCTCGCACAAGAGAGTCCGGATTAGGGGTGCGTGCGGATCGGTTGCAGCCATGAAACCTCCAATCCGCCATTCGTCCGCCAATCCGGCGGATGCGGATTTGGCGGATTGCCGGATGGATACGAATCGGTTTGGCGGTTTGAAATTTTACAAATTTCCAACATACAAGTGCAACTATGAAACAAGTGCAACCTGGACATAATTCAATATTGGTTCCATCTATGAAATGCATACAAGTGCAATATTGGTTTCATAATATTGGTTTCATAATTCATAATACAAGTGCAACTTGGACATAATTCAACATACAAGTGCAATATTGGTTTCATAGCAATGGGCATAATTCAAAAGTAGAGAGCAACAAGCAACTGAGAAGAGTATTCAACATATACAGTATTCAATAAACCATGTATTTAATGTAAAGCTAACTGAGAAGAGTATTCAATTAAACATAGGACTTTTCTTAGGTGTGCCTTGCATACATATGCAAAGCATTTACCCCTTTTCTATTTTGCATTTACACCTTTTATGTATTGGGTTAGACGACATTTTTTGAAAGTTTACACATTGGTGACCTGCTAAACGGGTCCTTTGCAGGTAAATTAATTAAATAATATAATATATTAATAATTTCACAAAATGGTGTAAACTTTCACAAAAATGGTGCAAGTGTTTTGACGAAAACATATAAACTTTCAAAAATGGGTGTAAACTTTCACTAAATGGTGTAAGGTATAAACTTTCAGGAAAAGGTATAAACCTTCAGAAAATGGTGCAATGGTTTCGACGAAAAGGTATAAACTTTCAGAAATGGGTGTAAACTTTCACAAAATGGTGTAAGGTATAAACTTTCAGGAAAAGGTGTAAACCTTCAGAAAATCGTGCAAGGGTTTTGACGAAAAGGTTTAACTTTCAGAAATGGGTGTAAATTTTCACAAAATGGTGTAAGTATATTGACGAAAAGGTATAAGTTTAGAAAAAATTTCAAAAAAGGTGTAATGTTTTAGAAAAAGTGTAAAATTTAGTTTAGTGTGAATTTTATCGACAAATAACAGTTTAGACACTAAAGGTTTGAAATTTTATTACCATCAACCCCCTCTTCTCTGTTTCCTACCGACACTTTCTCTGTTCTCTCTCACACGCACACAGAAAAGTCACCACCAATCCTGACCCCCGCTGACCACCCAAGTGTCGGTGGCCTCCGGTGCTCACTGCCGTCTGACATCGCCACCTCTATGGCGACCGCTACGGCCACCGCCGCTGCCGCAAATCAAAGGTTTTTTTCTCTCTCGCTATTGATCTTGGTCTCTCTCTGTCGATGTCGGCTTATTCTCCGTCGATGTTGGTCTCTCTCTGTCGATCCCTGTCTATCTCGGTTAGTCTCCAGCGATCTTGGTCTTTCTGTGTCCATGTCGGTCTCTTCTCTATCGATCTCGATCCCTCTCTATCGATCTCGGTCTGGCTGTCTCTGTCGATCACTGTCCATCTAGGTCTCTATGTCTGTCGATCTCAGCTATCTCTCTCTCTCTGTCTGTCCCTTGCTCTATATTAAAAACGGTTCTTTTTTACATTGACATACTTGGTTGGATTTGGACTTGGCGTCGCTATTCCATGCCCTCCCAAACTCATCTTCTCTAAAACGGACTTGTACTGAGAGAAAGATCAAGCCCTCTGAAACGCCCTTTCCTCTCACATTGCCATTATTTGAACAAGACAAATACAGTTTGATTGGATTTTAGGAACTTACACGTTTTGTGAAAAAACGGAACTTACATGTTTTGTGAAGTTGCTTACATCTCTTATGAAAACACTTACACTATTTGTGGAAGGTTACACATTTGTGAAATAATTTATTTTGTAAAATTTACATGTTTTCGTTGAAATACTTACACCCTTTGTGAGAAGTTACTACTTTTGTAAAGAATGTTATTAAAAAAATTTACACCTTTCACGGAAAAAAATATTTGTATAAAATTTATACCTTTTGTTAAAAACATAAACCTTTTCTGAATGGTTACACTTTTTTTGTGAAAACACTTACACTATTTGTGGAATGTTACACATTTGTCGGATAATTTATTTTGTAAAATTTACACCTTTTCGTTGAAATACTTACACGCTTTGTGAGAAGCTACTACTTTTGTAAAGAATGTTATTAAAAAAATTTACACCTTTTATGGAAAAAATATTTGCATAAAATTTATACATTTTGTTGAAAACATAAACCTTTTGTGAGAAGTTACTACTTTTGTAAAGAATGTTATTAAAAAAATTTACACCTTTCATGGAAAAAATATTTGCATAAAATTTATACCTTTTGTTAAAAATATAAACCTTTTCTGAATGGTTACACCATTTTGTGAAAATACTTACACTATTTACGGAAAGTTACACATTTGTTGGATAATTTATTTTATAAAATTTACACCTTTCCGTTGAAATACTTACACCCTTTGTGAGATGTTACTACTTTTGTAAAGAATGTTATTAAAAAAATTTACCCCTTTCATGCAAAAAATATTTGCATAAAATTTATACCTTTTGTTAAAAACATAAAGTTTTTGTGAGAAGTTACTACTTTTGTAAAGAATGTTATTAAAAAAATTCACACCTTTCATGGAAAAAATATTTGCATAAAATTTATACCTTTTATGAAAAACAAAAACATTTTCTGAATGGTTACACCTTTTTGTCAGAACACTTACACTATTTGGGGAATGTTACACATTTGTTGGATAATTTATTTTGTAAAATTTATACACTTTCGTTGAAATACTTACACCCTCTGTGAGAAGTTACTACTTTTGTAAAGAATGTTATTAAAAAAATTTACACTTTTCATGGAAAAAATATTTGCGTAAAATTTATACATTTTATTAAAAACATAAACCTTTTGTGAGAAGTTACTACTTTTGTAAAAAATATTATTAAAAAAATTTACACCTTTCATGGAAAAAATATTTGCATAAAATTTATACCTTTTGTTAAAAACATAAACCTTTTTTGAATGGTTACAACTTTTTGTCAAAACACTTACACTATTTGCGGAAGGTTACACATTTGTTGGATAATTTATTTTATAAAATTTACACCTTTTCGTTGAAATATTTACACCCTTTGTGAGAAATTACTACTTTTGTAAACAAAAACCTTTTCTGAATGGTTACACTTTTTTGTGAAAACACTTACACTATTTGCGGAAGGTTACACATTTGTTGGATAATTTATTTTGTAAAATTTTCACATTTTCGTTGAAATACTTAAACCCTTTGTGAGAAGTTACTACTTTTGTAAAGAATGTTATTAAAAAAATTTACACCTTTCATGAAAAAAATATTTGCATAAAATTTATACCTTTTGTGAAAAACATAAACATTTTCTGAATGGTTACACCTTTTTGTAAAAACACTTACACTATTTGCAGAAGATTACACATTTGTTGGATAATTTATTTTGAAAAATTTACACATTTTCGTTGAAATACTTACACCCTTTGTGAAGTGTTACTACTTTTGTAAAGAATGTTATCAAAAAAATTTACACCTTTCATGCAAAAAATATTTGCATAAAATTTATACCTTTTGTTAAAAACATAAACCTTTTGTGAGAAGTTACTACTTTTGTAAAAAATGTTATTAAAAAAATTTACACCTTCCATGGAAAAAATATTTGTAGAAAATTTATACCTTTTATTAAAAACATAAACCTTTTTTGAATGGTTACACCTTTTTGTCAAAACACTTACACTATTTGCGGAAGGCTACACATTTGTTGGATAATTTATTTTGTAAAATTTATGCATTTTCGTTGAAATACTTAAACCCTTTGTGAGAAGTTACTACTTTTGTAAAGAATGTTATTAAAAAAATTTACACCTTTCATGGAAAAAATATTTGCATAAAATTTATACATTTTGTTAAAAACATAAACCTTTTCTGAATGGTTACACCTTTTTGTCAAAACACTTGCACTATTTGCGGAAGGTTACACATTTGTTGGATTATTTATTTTGTAAAATTTACACCTTTTCGTTAAAATACTTACCCCATTTATGAGAAGTTACTACTTTTGTAAAGAATGTTATTAAAAAAATTTACACCTTTCATGGAAAAAATATTTGCATAAAATTTATACCTTTTGTTGAAAACATAAACCGTTTCTGAATGCTTACACCTTTTTGTGGGAATACTTACACCTTTTCTGAATGGTTACTGCTTTTGTGAATAACCTTTTCCATAAAATTTACACTTTTCATGGGATATTATACCTTTTCTGGAAGAAAAACTCACACCTGTTTTAAAAATTTACACCTTCTATCGAATCAAGTTTATACCTTATTTTAAAAATTGACACCTCTTCTGAAAAGGAACTCACTCCTTTTGTGAAACAAAATTTTTTAAACCATTTACTCATTTTAATTGGAGTTACATCTTTGGTGAAGACAATTGCACCTTTTTTGAAAATTTACACGTTTGATGGAAAGTATGTTTTGATAAAGTTTGTTAAAAGAAATTATTTGACAAAAGGTATAATCTTTTCAAATATGGTGTATGTTTTTCTGAAGAAGGTGTAAATGACCTTAGAAAAGATGTAAGTTTTGTTTTTCACTAAAGGTGTAACTTCAAATAATAAGTTTAAATTTTATGAAAAAGGGTTTTCCACAAAATGTGTAATTTTTCCAAGAAGTTGTAAATATTTCTACGAAAAGGTGTAAATTTTTAGAAAATGTGTATAATTTAGGAATAGGTGTAAACTTTGTGAGACAAAATCAAGCTGAATGTTTCGTTTTTACAAAAGATATAAGTTCCCAAAGAAGCTCTAACTTTTATCGATGACTTATACGTTGAAAATTTTATCACCATCGACCACGCAACCGTCGCGGGCCACCGTTGCCCACCGCCGATTGACATTGCCACCACTACCGCCGCTGGTGCAAATCAACGGATTTTTTTGTCTCCATCGATCTTGGTCTCTCTTTGTCCATCTCGGGCTCTTCTCTGTCGATGTCGGTCTCTCTCTCTCTGTCTGCCGATCTTTGTCTGTATCGATCTTGGTTTGTCTGTGTCGATCTGGGTCCGTTTCTCTCTGTCGAACCATGTCGGTCTCTCTCTCTCTGTCTGCCGATCTCTGTCTGTATTGATCTTGGTTTGTCTGTGTCGATCTAGGTCCGTCTCTCTCTGTCGAACCATGTCTATCTGGGTCTCTGTCTGTCGATATCGGTCAGTCTCTCTCCCTCCCTTCATCTCTGTCTGTGTATATCGATATCGAACTGTGAACAACACAAATACAGTTTGATTGGGTTCTAGCAACTTACTCGTTCTGTGAAAAAACGGAACTTACACGTTATGTGAAGTTAATTTCATCTTTTGTGAAAACACTTATAGTATTTCTGAAACGTTACAATATTTTGTGAAATAATTTATTTTGGAAATTTACACATTTTCGTTCAAATACTTAAACCTTTTCGGAAAAGTTACCTCTTTTGTATAATAATTTAAGTACAAAAATTTACACCTTTTAGGGAAAACTACATTTCATAAAATATACATCTTTTGTTAAAAAACGTATACCTTTTCTTAAATTTTAAACATTTTGTGGGAAATACTTACACGACAGCTAAAAAGTTACTCCATTTGTGAAATAATTTTTTCCATGAAATTTACTCCTCTTATTAGAACTTACACATTTTCTGAAAACAAAAGTTACACCTTCTGTGACATAACTTACATCCTTTGTTAAAACAGTTAAATCTTTTTTTGAAAATTTCCACATTTTGTTAAAAACTTACACCCATTCTACGAAGTTACTCCTGTTGTGAAATACCTTTTATTATGACATACACATTTTCTTAAAACAAAAGTTACACATTTTGTGACATAACTTAAATCTTTTGTGAAAACAGTTACACGGTTTTTTGAAAATTTACAATTTTTTATGAAAATATGTTTTCATAAAGTTTACACCTTTTGTAAAAAACTTACATTTTTTCTGAAAGTGTACACCTTTTGGGGAAAATATTTACACCTTTTTAGAAATGGTGCAAGTACTTCCCCTCAAAGGTTTAAACTTTCAGACAAGGTCTAACGATTCACAAAAGGTATAAATTTTATGAAACCAAATTTTCCATAAAAGGTGTAAACTTTCAAATGACGTGAAAATGTTTTCAGGAAATATGCAAGTAATGTCACAGAAGGTGTAAATTTTTTTTTTTCAGAAAATGTGTGACTTCCAATAGAAGATGTAAATTTTATGGAAAATATTAACTCACAAATGAAGTAACTTTTCAGAAAAAAGTGTAAGTATTTGCACGAAAAGTTGTAAACTTTTAGAAAAATGTGTATGTTTTTAGAAAAGGTGTAAATTTTATGAAAAAATTTATTTAAAAAAAGATGTAACTTTTCAAAAAAGTTTTATGTTTTTCACAGAAGGTGTAAATGATTTCAAAAATAGTCTAAGTCTTCGATTCACAAAATGTGTAAATTTTATGCAAAGTTTATTTCACAAAAGAAGTAACTTTTCAGAGATGGTGTAACTATTTTCAACAAAAGGTGTAAGATTGAAGAAAATGTGTAAGTTTGAACAAAAGATGTATATTTTTAGAAAGAAAGTATTTGACAGAAGGTGTAATTTTTGAGAAATGGTGTAAGTTTTTCCACAAAAGATGTATGTAAGTTGGCAAAAGGTGTAAAATTCGTTTTCAGAAAACGTGTAAGTTTGAACTAAAGGTGTAAATTTTTGGAATAAAATATTTTATAGAAGGTATAACTTTGGCGGAATGGTGTAAGTAATTTTACTACAACATTTAAGTTTTCAGAAAAAGTGAATGTTTTAAAAATGTATAAATTGTATGAAAAAATTTCTTTCACAAAAGGTGTAAATTTTCTGAAAAGGTATATGTTTTTTCACAAAAGGTGTAAGTCACTTCACAAAACGTGTAATTCAAGTTTACTTCTGATGGCGTATGTTTTTCCACAAAAGCTTTAAGGGATATCGGAAAATGTGTAAGCTTTGTTTTTACAAAAAGTGTAAGTTCCCAGGTGTAGCTTTTATGAACAAAATTAATTTATAAATGACTTAACTTTTCATAAAAAGGTGTAAGTTGTCAGAAGAAGTATAAAATTTTCAAAAATGCCGTAGTGTTCAGAAAAGGTGTAAGTTCCCTCGGCCCATCCGTCTCTCTTCCATCTCGGACCCTCTCTCTCTGTTTGTCTATCTCTCCCTGTCTCTTGGTTGTTCCATTTCCCTGTAGCTGTAGGGCTTTACCGAGAAAAATATTTGAGGGCAAAAATCATATTGAAAGATCAAAGCTTATTTACTTGAGTTTGGCGAACATCAATCATTTAAGTTCTTGGGAAGGCTAGCCATGGAAGTGGATGCATAAATTCTTGTTTGAAGTTGATTTTTGTCGCTGGAGTACAACCGCAAGGGTTAATCGAGCACCACAGTCGGTTTGTCTTCTTCGGTTGGTATTTCCTTTATTTCGTGCTGGTACATTCTCTGTCTCCTTGTTTGTCTTCTTTCATTCGCATATATCTTCACAGCCAACTCGAAATCAACCCAATAGAAACTGTTCTGTACTCCATTTTCGTATTTTGTGCTATTCGAATAGGAACTCTTCCCTTTGCTACCCGAAATTGACCCAATAGGAACTGTTCTGTAATTGATTTTTGAATTTTATCCCTTTCAAATAGGAAGTCTTCCATCTGTTATCAGTGCTGCAAGTTGAACATAAGTATCATAGTAGTTAGTAACAAGCATAAAAGCTATTCTGCATTTACATGGCGAACTTGTTAGGTTATGTTATATATAACCAAAGAAAACTTAAAAAAAAATTTGTGTAATGTTGGCACGGGAAAAACAAATTTTTTTTTGGAGTACCAAAAAAAGCAAAAATAAGAAACTCGATAAACAAACAATGACTAATCTTGATTCCGCAACGGCTAGCACACTCGGTTGAATTATGCTTTCAATTTTGTAGTACTCGGTGATTTTATATTGCCGAAACTTATGTTGAGGAACAATTTGTGTTACACGGACTCTTCAAAATAGATCAAATACCCGTGTTGGACACCTGAGAGTCGGACAAGGGTATGGGATATGTGTCGGATACTTTTCGACGGACACTTCTTATATAATTGTATATAACACAATTATTATATGTGTAAATTATTGTCAAATTACTATAAATGTCATTTTGACACTGTAAGTTACATATAGTACCATTTTATATCACATATTAGATTAAAAATATGATATTTTTTCCCCAGACCGCATATCGTTGAATGTAAGATTTAATGAGTCGGACATGTACATACATACCCGCACCCGACACCCGTACCCAAGTCTGTGTAACACAGGAAACAACTGTTTGTTTCAGTGCTGAAGTTCATGCATAGTTGACGGTATTGAACTTAAAACATAGGAAAGCCAATTGAAACAGTTGTGTAGACACCCCATTTTTGACCGTCCTCTAGACTTGGACGTCATTGTTTGAACACTCGATGATCATCTATGCTCGTGTTCGTTTTGAGTTCCCGGAGGTCTTGGCCACGCGCCTTGCCTCAAGATCTCTCAACTTGACTGTTTTGTGCTTGGTTGTGGAACAAGCACTTGTGTTTTTAATTTTGAGGGAAGAGGGTGGCTTGTTAGCCATCCCTTCAACCCATCGGCCAAGGCTTGAAGCCATCGGCCCCTTTTTCTTGCCATCGGCCAAGAGTGTTGTCCAATCGGCACTATATTTGGTCGGTCGGCCACCATTGTTGGTCAATCGGCCATATTTTTCGGCCGACCCCTTTCCATCTGCTTTTGGCAGATATTTTGTGCCAGCTGGCACGCACAATTCCCCCCTCCATACACGTGTATGGAGGGATTTGAGCCTTGCTTAGCTTCTCCAAGAAGCTTTGCAAAATTGGTTTTCTATAAAAGGAGAGCCTCCTCTCCCTTTCCAGGGGTTCTAGAAATCTGATATACAAGTTAGATATCTCTCTCTCTAGATTGGTGTGTGTGTTTGAGCTCAAAAGTGTGTTTTATTCTTACTATTGCACACAAACACCTAGCACTACACTATCCTTGGTTGCTGAGGCACTAGAAGGTTAATATTAGAGTTCTTGGGCTGTTTTTGATCCAAGAAGATTGCTGGAGTTGTGTTCTTGAAGTTGTTCTTCAAGGGTGAGTCAACTTGCTTTTGATACCCCATTTTGGCTTAAGCTTTTAGACTTACTTGCATATTTTTTTAAGCTTAGCTCTAAACTACAAAAAGTTCTGATTTTGTATTCTTGTTATGGTTGCTTAAGGTCACTTTTTGGTTGGGGGTTGTCTCCCCCCTTTTAGGCCTTGTTTGGCCCTATTTTGTGCCTTTCTTCTTGAGCTTTGGTATCATCTTATTTTGACCTTCCCATCACTGAAATCCAGAGGATTTTCAGTGGTGGAGAAGTGGTTTTGGGGTCTTGTATAGGAGGGGGACACCCCTCTCTCCTTATGTCTCATATGCTTGTGTTGTTGGCTTATAAGAGTAGCATGTTTACTTAGCATTTCTTGGTTCTATTTCAGCACTTTTTAGTGGCTTTTAGGCCCTGCCTTAACTCTATTCCATGTTGGTTTGATGGCATCTTGCATGCTTCACATACTTGTAGAGTAATCTTGCATGTTTGCATCACATGCATCTTGTGTTTGGACCACTATTCTTGCATGTTTTGGCTCGACTCCAAGGAGCTTTCCCTCATGTTTTACCATGATTAAACTCTGTTTGGTGTGGTCTTGGTCATGCATGCATTGTTTTGCATAGCCTTGGTCCATTATATCTTGTAAGCTTTGTGCCTTGAGTTCATTAGCATGTGTTACTTGAAGTATTTTCATGATTTGGTATCATGTGAAATGTAATTTCAGTCCATGGTTCATGGTCACACACTTGCATTTATCACCTATTCCATGCTTTGGATAGTTTGTGTTTCACGCCTTAAGAATAGGTCATTGTGCATGCCATCATACATAGGCCTTTGGGATGCCATCTAATGGGTTTTGGGGCTCATTCTAACATGCCATAACTCTGATTTTATTAGCCTAAGTCATGCAATGCTTGGTTGTAATAGGTGTAGTGCAATTGCCCCCCTTTTGGCCTTGTATGCGTCTTGTTTTGTACTCACCTTTCTAACATATTTTGACCTCATCCCATGCATGTTCTAGCCTTGTTTTGGCCTGCCTTGGGACTGGTTTGGGTCACCTTGGTCCTTTGGGGCTTGGTTGATATGGCCATGGTTCAAGTACCTTGGCTAGCTTTGAACTTGAAGTCCATTAGCATGCCTTGCTTGTGTTATGTGTTTGATTTGGCATCACTCTTAACATAATTTCAGAGCTTATGGTGCCATCATACTACCATGATTGTCACCCCTCGCTCATGTTTGGGTGTTGTGACCTTATGCCTTAACTCTTGGACCATTGCATGTGCATGCTCATTGTGCATTTCATTCTATCACTTCATCATTTTGGCCACTGTTTTTGGTGTGGCTGAGGCCTATCCATTTTCAGCGTAAGTCCATGGATCATGCGGTTTGTGTGTCGTTGCATGCTTATCACATTGGATGTTGTCACATCCTTGTTGTTGGTATTGTTGTCGCATGCCTATTACATTGCATGTTTGTACGTTTAGGTTGCATTTTGCATGCTTGCTAGTTTGCATTTTGTCACATGCTTGATTAAGTTGCATTGCATTTGGCATGCTTGTTACCTTAGCCTTGTGTGCACGCTTGTGTCCTATTGCATTTGGCATCCTTAGGTTGCATAGCATTGCATTTCCATGTTGCATTGTATTTGGCATACTTGCTTGCATTACATTGTGTTTGGTTTGGGGTGTCAAACCAAACACGAGGAGCGAGGAACGTTCGTACTTGAAATGACGAAACGTGCCTCAATCCTTAGTCGCCGACGCTCTTGATCCAACATGATAGAGTGCGAGGCCTTCATGTGTTTTGTGCATTCATTCCATATTGATTTGCACACTTGGCTCATTTAGCAATCATGCATTGAAATACGTGATTGATGGCCCAAGGATCAAGAACCATAGTCCCTTGAGTCCGAGACATGACAAGAAGGGTGATTGTGCACACATTGCTTTGAAAATGCATTGCCATGCTCTGCTTGTCCTCTGCTGCAGCAAAATAGCATTTTGCAGGAAGAGATGGCCGGCCGGCCATTATTGGTTGATGATCAGTTCCCCTTGGCCGATGGCCTTTCCAATTGGCCGATGGCCTCCCACAGCACCCAGAAGGTGATTCAGAAGCATCCTTGGGACTTGCACAATTTTAAAAGGTGCAGAGCAGTGTAAACAGAGGCAGCATGAGCATGGCGATAAATTTCCGAGCGGAGCCGAGAAAGCATGCATTTGTCCCTCTTCCCGAGGCCTCTTTACTGCTTTAGTAGCTTAATTAATTTGTTTAATTAGTTAAGTGTTGTGTAATATTTAATTAGCTAGTTAGTTAGTTAATTAGTCAATTTGTATTATTCTTTCGGACCCTCCGTCGAGAGGGCGAATTTTGTAATAAGTGTGCGTGAGTGTGTGAATGTCTTCCAACCCCACGTCTTTCTCCTTTTTACTTACCTACTTTTGATGGTTAGTTTTAGGTCATGTTTTGATTAGCATCCTTATGCTATGCATGTTTGCATCATTCATCTATCTTGCATGCACCAGGCTCGGCGCATCATACTAACTGCATTGTATTTCAATACCAACTTGAATACGTGTATCGAGTAGGCGCATTTCACATGCCATTCTTAGATAGCCGGGCATATTTCTAGTTGCATTTTGCATGTGTTGCATTAGGCATCTTAATATAGCTAGGATCATGCATTTGATTACTAACTAGCTATTATTTTGGCTCGGAGTACTAGGTAAGTGTTTATGCTTTAGCATCTTGCATGAGTGTGAGTGGTTGCCATAATAGCATGCTTGCCATGAGGCTATTTGCTTAAATGATATAACTGCCTGAATGCTTGTGGGTGAAGGTTGGATTACTTGAATTGGAACAATTCCTTGAAATGCGAGTTTTAAGCCCAGTTGAGAGTGGTAAAATCATGTTTTCTTAAGCCCACTTGAGGGTGGCAAATCCATGTCTTAGCCTACTTGCGAGTAGCACAATCAAACCATTTTCAAATAAACAAAGATGAAATGTTTTGTTCCAATCTAGGCGAACCGGTCTGTACTGGTGTGTTGTGCGCATCACGTAGTAAATTCTAGCTAATAACCGGAATAAGAACGCATATGTTTTCAAAAATAAGATATCATGTTTAGTAGTGGCCGATCTTTGATCGGGCGAGCGGGGGTGCTCATTGCATGACCTTCCCCAATCGTACCCAAGTTCCCGAGCCGAGGCAACTTTGGTGATGACGGACACGTGGCCTTAGGCACGAGTTAGGGTTTCCTTAATTCCCCCGAAAAATAAAATATTTTGGTGGCAACTCTGCATCTGGAAAAGTAGTCCATGTTTGGCACTTCTTTCTTAAAAATCAGTTTTTCAAAACGATTTGCCGGATTTGGACTCTTTGGTGATTTATCAATCTCACATCGCAAATTGTGAGATCAGATTAAGAACCGTGACATTTGAGTCTGAACTGTAGCATAAGGCCCTCGCGGCGCGTCTATAAGTTGAAATGAGGATGACGGTTTTCAAATTTTGTAGAGAGCTATTCGTTCCCCACACCCAATTCTTTTTCCAGAGTAGAACCCTTCACTTTCATGGCTAGCCTTACCAACAACTTAAGAGGCTGGAGACGATGGTTGATAACCAATACCTTCTCCCCACCTGATTCGGACAAGCCTAACAGATTAAGGAAGAAGTTTGCCTTCAGTCCTTCTCTAATATCCAACTTTTCTAAGATGTGGTCTATCCGGGCATCGTCAATGCCCTCTATTTCTGTGGTTGACGTGTCTGTAGGTGAATTCTTTAGGAGTGATCTCAACTGTACGTGCACATAGAGTGTGCTCCCATCCCAGGTGATGTTCAACTTCTTAACTAAGTTGTTCAGTTCTTCCACTTCACGAACTGTTGTAGGGCTGAGGTGAAGAAATGCAGAAAAGTCAACAAGCCCAGGCAATCCATGAAGAAAATCTCATTCGTAGAAATGGACAGCCTTGCCTGTCATTGCACGCAACTCTTGAATGACGGTTACCTTTCTCTTGAAATTATCATCTTTTTGTTGAATAGCAGTTACATTTCAAGAGAAAGGTAGCTGTCATTCATGAGTTGCGGGCTGCCTTGACTTTATTGAGCGAGTTCATGAAATGCGTACTTTTATTTGTGGGAGTATGACCTTCGTCCAGAATGAGAATGGATTGGTACATTAGTAATATTTGTTGGCAGGCAGCGGCAGTCTTGCTTGTTTCATTGTCACATACAATTGAAGAAACTTGCTTGTACGCCCGGAATAGTATTCTTCTCTGATCTGCTCACTGTCTGAGCACCCGAAGGTAATGGAGCGTGGGCCAGGATGCAGCCACCTCGATTCTCTGCAACCAAGTTTCTCAGTAAGAAATTGAAGCCCTCAACTTGATGGGGCTTCATCTGATTTTTGTGCCTAGGATGAGCACCAATTTCAGTGACAACAGAATCCTATCTACATTGTTTAACCCCGTCATGAAATAGTTCAGTTGCTTCTTTGTCCTTTGTAGTCGGGCCTTCATAAAAGTATGTGCGTGTAGTCTTTCAGCCCTAAATGAAAAACAAAATGTAGTCCTTCCTCTTTAATTTTTGGGAAATTATGCATTTATCGCTTGTACACATAATTATTTCAATTGTAAGCTGTGTGAACAAAATGCAAAATTTTGATGTGTGTCCTTTCTTTTGTCCATTTCAAAATCTGTATATGTGCGCATCACATAGTAAATTCCCGATCCGGTCTACACTTGTGTGTTGTGCGCATCACATAGTAAATTCTAGCTAATAACTGGAATAATAACGCATATGTTTTTCAAAAACAAGATATCATGTTTAGTAGTGGCCGATCTTTGATCGGGCGAGCGGGGGTGCTCATTGCATGACCTTCCCCAATCGTACCCAAGTTCCTGAGCCGAGGCAACTTTGGTGATGACAGACACGTGGCCTTAGGCACGAGTCAGGGTTTCCTAAATTCCCCCAAAAAATAAAATATTTAGGTGGCGACTCTGTATCTGGCAAAGCAGTCCATGTTTGACACTTCTTTCTTAAAAATCAGTTTTTCAAAACGATTTGTTGGATTTGGACTCTTTGGTGATTTATCAATCTCACATCGCAAATTGTGAGATTAGATTAAGAACCGTGACATTTGAGTCCGAACTGTAGCATGAGGCCCTCGGGGTGCGTCTACAGTTTCTGGCGGCTCTGCTGGGGGTTTAGAGAACTTGACTCGAACTCATGATATCTTGTTTTGATTACACTTATGTGTCTCTTTGCATTGCATTGCATTTGCATTGGTGCGCCTAGGACACTGTGTTTGCCGTATGCTATTCCTGAACGATTTGCCGGAGACCCACTTTGAGAAGCGTGCCATAAGGCTGACCGGTTGTAGGCTCTGCCACGACGGGAACACAAACCTCAATTTTTACCGGGGCACCCTTTTTGACCATTCGACCTAGTGCATATTGGAATCCATAGTGACTATTCCAAGCTAGGAAAGGTTGCTTACCCGATTGTAGGTTGTTTGAAACCGCTGTGTGCGTAGTGCAACCCTAGCTCCTGACAAAATAGGACAGGGAAACCCTACCCCAACATAGGGGTGTTTTGGCTCTCACTTGCTTGTTATGTGCTTTTAGAGTTGGCCTCAACAGAAATGCACGTATTAGTCTGCAAGTTTGGGTATCAGGCTTGCGGGCATCAGTACTTGGGAATCAGTTTTACCTGTGGGTATCAGATTCAGATTTGGGGCAGTGATTTGGGAACAGTGATCAGTGGTTGAGGACGGTTCATTCAGCTTGTGTTTACCAAACTGTGTGTTGTGTTAATTTAAGCCGTTATGCTGTCCATTTTTCTGTTCATTATTTCCTTATTATGCTTTATTTATCTTTTTGCAAGGTAGTTTAGCACCATTGCATCCGACCAGGCAAATATTTCCTGAGCACTCTGGGTTAGAGGTCGTAGTCTTAATTGATCTAGGGATCTAGTAGACGGACAAGCAGTGTTCCTTTCTTTACCCCTGGTTACCAGACGGAGGTCAAAAAGGCACAGTGTATCGGTACAACGGTCGCCAGATCAGTGGTCTACCCCACCAGTGAATAGTCAGGTTGAGGTCTCAATTTCTACTGTAGGGACAGATATACCAGTTATTCAGCTAGATCAGCAAACATGGCAGGAATGGAAGAGATGATCCGTCAGCTCCAGGAAAGCATGAGAACTATGCAGCAGGATGTTGCCCGTCAAGCAGAATTTGCCAAACAACAGGCCGAGGTCATGGCCAACAGACAGAGTTAATCACCAGGTTACAACAGCAAACCGGAGCATCTGCTTCACACCAAGTTCCTCCCCCACCAAGAGTTCCCATACTCGGGGAGACAGCAAATGTCCAGGAAGGTACGGACATTCCAATTAGGTCGGCTCCACCCCCAATCCTACCCCAGCTATCCAAAACACCTATCAACCTACCGGATTCTCCCTTTGAGTTTGAGGTGGACCCCACAGCATTGAAAGTGAGCAAGCTTGAAAAGCTGTTCAAGAAATCACAGGGTGTGAAGTCCATTCCAGATATTGAGGATGGGTATACCGACTCAGCCGTGACACTGCCAGATCGGTTTAAAATGCCGCACATCGACCACTTTGACGGGTCTGGGGATCCTATGGTGCATTTACGGTTGTTTTCGGACATACTAAGGCCGATGGGCCTCTCCAGATTGCAGAAGCTTTCTTTGTTTGGCCGGACCCTGTCGGGTGTAGCGGCTATTTGGTATGCAAAACTGGATGATGCTGTTAAGAGGAATTGGGATGAGATGGCTGAGGCCTTTGTAGCTCAATGCTCCTACAATACGTAGATCGAGGTCACAACTCATGATCTTGAGACCACTAGGCAAGAGCCGAAGGAGAGCTTCTCTGATTTCGTGACCCGCTGGAGGGCTAAGGCCTCGATGATGACCATCAGGCCGGTCGACAAGGACCAAATACGGATGGCTGTGCGCAACCTCCAGCCCAAGCTCATACAGAAGATGATCATCCTCCCTCTACCTACCTTGCAGATTTACATGAGATTGTGGTGCAAATCGAGGACGCCATGAAACAGGGCCTCATTGATCATGAGAGAGAGCAGCCCAGGAGGGCATTCAACCGCAGTACAAATACAGGCACAAGCAGTGTTGCAGCTGCTAGATCTTCAGATGTGGGTAGGGTCACCACCACCACCACCCCAAGAACCCTTGCAGCTACCCCTTTCACCGGTGCGTCCGGAAGTAGCTCACAAACAACCAAGAACCCAACCCGAGGCCAGAGAGTCTTCACCCCACTATACATGCCCCTGTCCAAAGCTCTAAGGGTTCTGATCAGAAAGAGGCACTTGAAGCCCCTGGAGCCGTGGCCATTGCCAGAAAAACTTCCTTCCTCCCATAACCTGGCGAAGTACTGCGCCTTTCACCAACAGCATGGTCATGACACCGACCAGTGCTTTCGATTGCATCATGAGATTCAGGATCTCATTGACAACAGGGTGATCGTGCCTCCGGAGAAACTGAATGTCACGACCAATCGTCTCCCACCACACAATCAAGCTCCACCTCCCAAACACATCAATCTAATCCAAACTGGGGTTGTGTCATACGACCCTAGCATATATATCACCCCTTCCCACCTACCCAAGTTGGAGGTGTTCATTCCTGATAGCACTAACTTGTGCATGTTGGACATCTCCCAAACCCATTCCGAAACAGTGGTGGTGACTATCGAAGATAGAATTGGGTCGACTATGGAGGCAGATGAGATTGATAATACAGAGCCTGAGGGGTCTGCGAGCTTCATGTACAACCCGAGCGGTTACATTACATTAGTAGGCCAGGCTAGGCCGAATGTGAAATTGCCAGTAGGGGCAGAGATTTGTGTAGTACGAGAGGATGGACCTAATCAGGGGCTGGATGACCTGGCAGAACTAGAGGAGGACATCGCAAAGCTTCAATTCTTCGACGAATAGGACCCGGGAGACGTGATTGTCGACTGGTTTGGTCTGGAAGCATCAACAGAAGCTACCGGGTGGCTCAGCGACGAGCCGGATATTATTGAGCAGTCTCAACCAGAACAGAGTCCGTTAGGGACGGGGACATCAACTGTGGTCGGAAGGGCCGAGAATCAGTCTGCATCGCCGGAGAGCGCCGGTGTTAAGAATTTCACTCGGGATCCGGGTAATTTGAATATAGGAGATGTTGAACATCAAGCTGCACTGAAGCAATCTGAGCAAGAAAGGATCGAGGATTTTGGAAGGGCCAGAAAGGCCAAGGCCCCTGTAGGGACAGAACATGCTGTGTATACAGGAGCAGAGCGTGCTGCGGGCACGGGAACGGAAGGTGCTATGGGCACCGGAATAGTTGTGACGGAGCCAGACAGGTGTCTGTCGGCTGCCGAAGGCATGTGGTGGGAAGATGATGATCTATGTCTTGCTCACACAGACGAAGACTGGGGACAAAGCCAGCCGGATGATACCTAGTACATTGGCGAAGTTGATCACATGACTAGGAGCGGGCAGTATTTCAAACCCCCATACCTAGACCAACCAGAGGCGTCCAGAAAGGACAGGGAGGCAGACAAACAGAAAGAAAAGCTACTCGAAGAAGAGGTTGTGCTGAAATAGCTTACAAAGATACAGGTAGACATCTCCATCTGGGGACTGCTCATGGCTTCATGAGTCCATAGACAAGTTGTCCTATCTGCAATGGACAAAGCCAAACTCTCAATAGACACCACGCCTGAGCAGCTGGTAGGATTGGTTTTTCCAGGAGGAGCTTCCCCGACGTTGACCTTTTCTGACAAGGAACTACTGCTTGAGGGCGCGAACCGTAACAAACCGCTCTACATCTCTATGGAGTGTAGAGACAAGTAGGTACCGGTAGTTCTTGTCGACACAGGATCCGCCATTAACGTGTGCCCGTTGAGGACGGCATATGCAATCGGGTTGAAGCCCACGGACTTTGTGCCAACTGCCCAAGTAATACGGGCGTATGACAATACAAGCAAAGAGGTGATGAGGACCGTGCAGATTCAAACTCAGGTTGGTACAGGACAGCAAGAGATTGACTTTCATGTCTTGGACGTTCCTGCAACTTTCAACTTACTCTTGGGGCGGCCGTGGCTGCACCAGTTGAAGGCGGTCTCTTCTACCCTGCATCAGATGTTAAGATGCCCCCACGGGAAGGGGGTGGCTATTGTTTTTGGGAATTCATCAATCCATCTGCCGCCAGAAGTGTGTACACCGGTTTTGGAAATCAAGCATGGCACGGAGGATGTGTTCCTGTCAGGATTTACCCTGGCCGAGGCCCGGGTTGTTCAGAACATCTTAGCTGTTGATGAGGGGTTATATGTCAGTGCACAGTCTGTGTGCCTCATGAACAGGCTCCAGCATATCCCTGGTATGGGATTAGGAAAGAGTGGCCAGAAAGGCATAGCACTATCGACCGAAGTGCCGCACAACCCGCATACCTTTGACTTAGGCTATCTGCCTACCAAAGAGGATTGGGTAAGGAAAGGCAAAGAAATGGCCGGGAGAGCTAGGGCCAAGCAGACTGGGAGGCATTTTGATTTGATGCACCGGCCTATCCAGGGCACCCTGAACGGATGCTTTGTCCGGGAGGGGAAGACTTTCCATTCTGTGGCTTCCTAAAGCCATGGCTGAATGCCGAGAAGAGGCGTCTGCTGGGTTTCGAGATCTTCTTTGACTTACAATTGACCAGGGATGATGTTGCCGAGGAGCAGACAGACCCATCAGCTGAGGTTGAGCAGTGTAAGGAAGTGGATTCCGAGAGCGCCAAAATTGAAATGAGGGTAGCACTGGCTTGTCTACTATTAGATCCGATCGTGCATGAGTGCTTGGGGGATGATCTCTCAGTGTCCATGATTGGGAATGAAGCGGCTGCGAGCCCATCTGCAAACATTTTGGACGCATCCATTGCACCTTCCCTCGTCTGGTAGTACGAGCAAGGCTTCTTATCGAGCAACACCAGGTCAGGTAGTGAGCCGGAATCTGATTCCACCGAGTCTTGTGAGTCGGAATCAGGTTCCAGCTCATCTGAGTCTGAGTTCGGTATTCCTGGGGGTGACAACCCGGATACCACAGTCCTGTCTAGGTCGTCTTTTTCTTTTTCCTTTGAGTCTGTTGTAACAGAGGAATTTGACGACTTGGAAGTGATTAATGAGAACGAAATGGCTGTGGCTTTTGAGTGTTTTTCTGTGCCTTTCATTTATTGTATTAATTTAGACTTTCAAAACTTCGATGAAAACGACAAGGAAGAAATTCCTCCGATTTTGAAGTATTTGCTAGATCAAGAGCATGAGAGGTTTGTAAAACTGCTGGTTGATGAAATCATCCAAATCAATGTTGGTACTGAGAAGGACCTGCGACTGGTCCAGATCGGGTCCACGTTGTCTTCGGAGGAGCGCATGCGCTTAGTCGCTTTATTAAAAGATTTCAAAGATGTTTTCGCATGGTCCTACGAAGACATGCTTGGGATTGATCCTGAGATTGTACAGCATCGGATCCCTCTTGACCCAGAGGCCCGACCTGTTAAGCAGAAACTCAGAAGGATCCGCCCAGACTGGGCTCTCAAGATCAAAGAAGAGGTCACCAAGCAAATTGACGCAGGGTTCTTGCTGGTATCTGAATACCCAACTTGGTTGGTCAACATCGTTCCAGTACCGAAGAAGGATGGCAGGATTTGGGTATGCATGGATTTCAGGGATTTGAATAAAGCCAGTTCGAAGGACGACTTTCCTCTGCCGCATATCGATGAGTTAGTGGACTTCACAGTGGGGCATGCATTGCTCTCATTTATGGATGGCTTTTCAGGCTACAACCAGATTGTAATGGCACCCGAAGACCAGGAGAAGACTGCTTTTACCACCCCGTGGGGGACCTACTGTTATAGAGTGATGCCGTTTGGGCTGAAGAATGCTGGAGCTACATATCAACGGGTTGCGACCACAATATTGCACGACATGATCCACAAAGAGGTTGATGTGTACGTGGATGACATGATTGTCAAGTCCAAAGAAAGAGAGGGCCACTACACCGCCTTACAAAAGTTCTTCCAAAGGATCAGAGAATTTCGGTTGCGGTTGAATCCTCAGAAATGTATGTTTGGTGTTATAGCAGGGAAAATGCTGGGATTCTTGATTACATAGAGAGGTATCAAAGTCGACCCTTCCAAAATCAAGGCCATCTTAGAAATGCCACCACCGAGGACTTAAAAGGAGGTGTGAGGCTTTCTGGGTAAAGTGCAATTCATAAGACGGTTTATTGCTAAATTAACCTTGACTTGTGAACCACTCTTTGGTCTCCTGAAGAAAGGAACGAAGTTCCAATGGGACGGCCGATGCCAAGCTGCTTTTGAACAGATTAAGAAATACTTACAGAACCCACCTGTGTTGTCACTGCCTAAGCCGGGGAACCGTTGATTCTGTATCTTTAAGTGATTGAAACTACAATGGGCTGCATGCTTGCACAGGAGTCTGAGGACAAGGTGGAGAGAGCTATCTACTACCTGAGCAAGAAGATGTTAGATTACGAGACCTGTTACACTCCACTGGAAAAAGCTTGCTTAGCCTTGGTATGGGCTACCAGGAAACTACAGCACTACCTGTTAGCTCACTCTGTAATACTGGTTTCGAGATTAGATCCCATCAAATATTTCTTCGAGAAACCGGCACTTACGGGTAGGCTAGCTTGTTGGTTGCTTCTGCTTTCCGAATTTGATCTGAAGTATGTGATGCGCAAGTTAGTGAAGGGGAGAGCGGTAGCGGAGTTCCTAGCCGATCACCCAGTTGAAGGGGATGAAGTAGTTCAGTACCTATTCCCAGACGAGGCCATTCTGCATGTCGAAGAAGAATTTTGGACGATGTACTTTGACGGAGCGTCAAACCAATACGGGTATAGGATAGGGGTGTTGCTGATAGCGCTCGACAATTCCCGAATCCCTCTAGCATTCAAACTCCGGTTCAAAGTCTCGAGCAATGAGGCAGACTATGAGGCGTGTATTGCTGGACTAGAAGCAGCTCTGAAACTAAGGGCAAAACGGTTGGACGTCATCGGGGACTCGAACCTTGTTGTATCTCAAGCAAAAGGAGATTGGAAAGTCAAAGAAGAAAAGATGAGAATATTCCACCAGACCTTGGACTTGCTGATTTCTCGGTTTGAGAAGTTGAACTTCGCTCATCTACTAAGAGAGAACAACAGGTTCGCAGATTCACTAGCAACTCTATCTTCTATGATAGACATCCCTTTTGGAGTCCGGATGCGTCTGATCATCATCGAACAAAGATTTGCGCCGGCCTACGAACTGATTGCTGCAATAGATGAGGTTCAAGATGAGAACCCCTGGTATTACGATGTCTGAAACTTCTTGGAAAAAGAGGCGTATCCACCAGGGGCAAATGCCAAGGACAAAAGGGTAATTCGAAGAATAGCTGCTCAGTTCATCGTCTGCGGAGGAAAACTGGTCAAGAGAGGTCATCTCGGGATGCATAAGTTGTGTGTTGATGCTGGAGAATCGAAATGCCTGATGGAGGCCATCCATGTAAGAGAGTACGGAGCGCACATGAACGGGGTGATGCTAGCCCAGAAAATTCTCAGACAGGGTTACTACTGGTCCACCATGGAAGAGGATTGTATTGGCTTTGTCCGGCGATGCCACAAATGTCAGATCCATGCGAACCGCATGAACGTTCCGCCGTCAAAGCTATACAACATGACTTCGCAATGGCCATTTTCAGTCTGGGGGATTGATGTGATCGGGGCTGTCACTCTGAAGGGGTCTAATGGGCATGAGTTCATTCTGGTTGCGATAGACTATTTCACAAAGTGGGTTGAGGCCCAATCTTATGCGGTGTTGAAAGCGTCGCACATTGCAAAGTTCATCAGAAACAACATCATCTGTCGCTACAGAGTCTCGAACGAGATCATTTCAGATAATGGTTCCCACTTCAAGAAAGAAGTGATCGACTTGTTGGACAAATACAATGTGGCTTTTCATAAGTCATCTACATATCGGCCGCAAACCAAAGGAGCAGTTGAGGCCGCCAACAAGAACATCAAGCGTATTCTGCAGAAGATAGTGGAAACCTACCAGGACTGGCCAAATAAGCTACCGTTTTCTCTGTGGGGCTACCGG
Source organism: Camellia sinensis (assembly GCF_055761805.1). NCBI lineage: Eukaryota > Viridiplantae > Streptophyta > Magnoliopsida > Ericales > Theaceae > Camellia > Camellia sinensis. Next base: position 110,536,806 of record NC_138962.1, read on the forward strand.
ACTTCAATTCGAACTTCTACTAGGGCGACTCCGTATTCCTTGGTCTATGGGATGAAGGTCGTTCTGCCTATCGAAATTGAGGTTCCGTCGTTGCGAGTACTGGCTGAATGTCAGATAGCTGAGGCAGATTGGTAGCAGAGTAGATTCGAAGAACTCATGCTCTTTGATGAGCGAAGGCTGAAAGCACTATACCATGTTCAAGGTTATAAACGCAGAATTGTCAGGGCTTTCAACAAGAAAGTTAAGTCCAGGAATTTGAAAGAAGGAGATTTGGTGCTCAAAGACAATCTAGCTCCCATCCACGACCCTAGGGGCAAGTTCAGACCTAATTGGACTGGTCCTTATATCATCAAGTCCATCTAGTCGTGTGGAGCTGTCATTCTGATGGACTTAGATGGCCTAGAGTTCTCCCAACCGATCAACATGGACAAGTTGAAGAAATATTTTCCTTGAGTGGCTCGCTAGGCTGAAAACCCGAAAGGGCGACCTAGGCAAAAGTTAGAGCACAAAAAATTTGAAATGATAAAAACTGAGCTCGCAAGGTTGAAAACCCGCAAAGGGCGACCTTAGCAAAAGTTAGAGCGTAAAAGGTGAGGGTTAATACACGAGTGAACCTGAGTTGAACTACGTAAGGCTTGATTCCCATCTTTGGGATACGTAGGCAACTTTATCCTGAAGTCCAGCCATAAGCACTTCCCCGATCAACTTTGTCCATGTGATCGCCTTAGTCATCTTTGTCTATTCAGCATTCAAGAGCTCGGTTATGATCTTCGGTGCAGTGTTACTCAGACTAGGGGCAACTTTCCAGTTGCTGGGATCCAGGGTTGTGCATCTCAGTGATAGATCTCAGGCGTGTCCATTTCTAATCCATATCGAAAATGGTTTTGACAAGTTTTAATAAAAGTTGATTTTGCTCAAATTAATCTTTTTACAACTTAGACCATTTTTGGACAGAACGGAAAATTTTCAGTACCACAACTTTCAATTTCATTGATTTCAATACAGAGTTCTCCTACTCTTGAATACAAACTTGAAGTTGCTTTTCATTTCATTCATAAAGAAAACTTGAAAGTTCTGATTAAAGCAAATAAATTTGGGGCATAGTTAGGTGTTCCTACGTCCTCTCCCAGAGCTGGTCGAAGCCTCTGATGCTAAGCTGGGCCCGATCTGTGCCTCTTCATTGAGCCAATCTAGGCACTCATCAGAGAGGGTGTAGTTGAAAGTAGGAGCGGGGGCCAGAAGTTCTCTCGTCCTCCATGCTACGACATACCAAGCTAGCTGCGTGCCTCGGACCAAAAATGTAGTAGGGTACTCTATCCCGTCCTCCGGGCAAATCTGATCATTTCCGAACTGGCGCCAGAAGCGGAATGGAAAGTAAAACACGCAGTGTGTCCGGCCAATTAACTGGATCTCGGGTTGACGGGTCATGCTATAGCTCATTGCCGGTAAATTGAGCGAAGGGCAGTGCCAAGCAATGCGACCCGCAGACAAATTACACATCCAGCTGTACCACCATCCTTCATCCAGAGCATCGGCTAGACGTCGTCGAGAGAAATAGTTGCGAGCTGAATATGCCGGACATGAGTCCACAACTCTCAACTTGTCCATCAACCACACTTGGGGAGGGATGAAAAATGGGAGAATAAAGAATAGAGAGATGTACGTTGAGAGAAAACGTGAGCATAAGGTTTTGAGAGAAAAATCGAGCCTGAGGGTCGAGTGATGTGAGCAATATATGTGAGATGGTGTGGGAAAAATTACCTGCAATAGTAGTGGACTCCCTCCAAACTTAGTCCTCTCCCGACGATGAAAAGCGTCTAAGCCCGTCAATGTCTCGGCCAATGTCATGGCGATGCTGCTTTTGCCCTCTTTCAAGCCCTCGGAGACCTCAATCAAACGAGTGCTAAACCCGTCGGAGCCTGGGGCTAGTAAGAAATGAGATAGCATGTATAAGCAGAGCGCATGTCGTCGATAACCCTGCCAATGACGGTCGCCGCAGTCACCAGCATCAGAAAACTGACAAACCAAACTCGGAATGTCCAGCTCTCCGTCGTGAATCAATGACCGAGCGTCATGCACAGTAAAGCCGCACATCTGTCCTAAGGCTTGGATGTGGCCGAACCGGAACTGAGGCAAGATTTCTTGGTCACGCTCGGATTCCATTAAAGCTTGGAAATCCTCAAAAGTGGGACACATCTCTTGGTTGCCAAAGCTAAAGACGTGTGTTACCGAATTCCAAAACCTTGCCGCGACATGGAGGAACGGAAAACGCAGCGGGGTGCGATCCAAAGTAAATAGTGCATTTATGCCGAAATCCCAGAAATTTAGCCTTTCTGAGCCATCCAAGCTGGGAATCTAAGTTGTGAGATTTTGGGCAAGAAACTCTTCCATTTGGTGCAAATCAGAGCTGAAATGAGGAAAACTACGAAGCTGGGGCTTTTGTAGAAGATAAGGTGGTGAGTGGAAGACAGGTGTCAACATTCTGGAGATCCTTGCCATTTTTGGCCGGTCGACCAAAAATAGTGCCGACCGACCATCTGTTTTGGCCGATCGGCTAAAAATGTTGGCCGATGGCCATTTATTGTGGCCGGTGATATCTCCCTTTGGCCGATGGCCTCTCCTTTTGTTCTCTAAGCTAAATAAATGTTAAACATGCTGAGAACTTGTGATTGGTTCCGCTTTCAATGCCTTTTGGTGATGATTTTACGAAGTCGCGCCTGTTACTGTAGTTTGTTTATCTAGTTGTTGTACATTTGCTTATCGAGTTGTATTTTACATTCTTTAAGTCTTTGCTTTGCTTATCGAGTTGTATTTACACTTGGTTAGCTTATCAAGTTCTTTGTTTTGATTATCGAGTTGTTTTTGTCATTAGTCGGTTCACTTCCTGATTATTACGATGCAAGTGCTTAATTTTCAAATAAAAGTTTAATCTCATTTACATTGTTATGTAATGCGATGCGATGCGATGCATAAAATATACAAATGTAACACTTTTTGAACAGAACGTCTGTTTCATTTCATCATGTCTTTTGCAAAAAGTACATAGTTTTGAGAAAGTAAAACCTACCTGAGGCAGTGCAATGTGCTCAAACTACCAGTAAAAAGAAAAATAAAGCAAAATAAAAAAGGGGAGAAAAACAACAAAATGTCTGAACAGAGCAAAAAAGAAGAAAAACAGCAGAAAGTCTGGATCAACATCAATGGTCTCAAGTGTGGGAGTCGGTCCTGGTCCTCTTCCTGGACGAGGGTCCATGATCACCACCGCCAGCTCCATAATCAGAGTTTGAGCTGTCTTCGGCCTCACCATGGGACGACGCCACCTCCTCATCTGACTGATCGTCATCTGGAGTGGGCTCTCGTGAACTACTCTCAGCACAAGTGCGCCTGTGTCTGCCTCGGCGGTGGAATGTCATCCCACGCCTCGCTCCCCCTCCTCCTCGAGTAAGAACAGATGGTCCAGCTAGAGCACCTCCCGCGGCTGGAATCTGGAATGCAGCCTGGAAAGGGCAAATAGCAAATGATCAGTCATGCTACGCAAAACAGAGTATGAATACCAAATACAGTGTATGAGTACAGTGTATCAGTACAGAATGCAGTGTATGAGTCCAGTGTATGAATGTCGTGAGCAATACTGTGAGCAGTATGTGGGTTATAGTGTATCAGTGCCATGAGTGCTGTGTATCAAGTGCCGTGTTGATAGTGTGATGCATCAGATTATGTATGAAACCGATTAGGCAGAGTTTGAGACTGCGGTTGAAAGAACTTACCGGGATATTTTAGATGGTCAACAAGTCGATGCACCGCTGCAGCATCCCTACTGCTGGGGCTGTCAACTCCAGGGACTGGCGAGTGTACTCGACGAAAGCCTGCAAAAGTGTTAAAGTCATTAGTATTCTGCGGGATATCAAATGAATTGAAATGACTGTACAGAATGCAAAGTCTAGTAGTACATACCGGGGTCGAGCCATAGACTCCGAAAAGCTCATGATCAGCAGGAGGAAGAGCGCAAGGGATCTGATAAGTCTCCCCACCCTCCTCTCGGCATGTGATCGTCGTGGGCAGTGCTGGCCACTCAGCCCCCCGTCCCCTCCGAGATCCACTCCTACCACGGGCCTGAGTCGCCCTCGGTGCTCCTGCTCCTGCTGGCGCCGCAGGCCTCTCCCTCTCGACTCGACCAGCACCAGTCAGAGATGGCATCAGATAGATCTAAATAAACTCAGAGTAGTCGCCCTCATATCTGAAACGGTCAGAGTCCCAGCCGATGGCGTACTCCTTCATCTCTCGCAGAGTGTACCGCTCAGTGTGCCTCGTGTTGGTAGGAGGAGGTGCTGGAACTGTCTGCTCTGGTAGACCAAGGGTCTGGCGTAAGAAGCGCTCCCCGAAATACCAAGCCCGGCAGATCGGGCCCTCTAGTAGAACTCGAAAATGGGCAGTCTCTCGAGCACCGGTATACCGCTCCCGAACTATATCAGGCAACGGGACCCAAGGCTGCCAGGTGATCTGCAAATAAAACACAGTTTGTTATCTACTGTTATTAAGAGTACAAAATAAAGCAAAGCTTAAATAAACTAAAATGTTTGACATACCTCGGCTGCAATGATGGTGTCAAAGTAGCGGCGGAAGAACAAGGACTCCCGTGGCCTCCGCTCGCATCTCACATCGAAGCGGTGGGAAAACGGAACCATGGGGGGTATCTCCTCATCCGGCACTAGAGCGAGCCTAGAAAAGTAGGCATACACCCACAACTACAGAATGTAACAGAGCAGATATGAGTATGCTTATCAGATAAAGCAGTATACAGATAAAGTAGATTGAATATGTACAGTGTGTGTGGTATACAGATAATGTAAAGCTGAATTGTAAAACAGAAAGGGAAAGTATACCTCCTAGGCTCGCCAGTAGCCTCCAAGCAACTGCCTGCTGAGGCGGGAGGATGAGCTCATATATCCGTAAAGGGTGGCCAAGCCCGCGCCACCCCAGTCGTGGCCGCGGATCCGCGTCACATCCACAAGTGTGCTCAGTAGGTAGAGGGCGACAATGTTCGCCCGGTCAGCGAAGAGTGTGGTCCCCAGTAGGAACATGATGAAGCCACGAGCATACTGCTCCTCCTCCTCCCGAGTAGTAGGCGCCTGGATCCGGAAGTGATCCTCGAACCATGAGTACCTCACAAACCCTGGCCGGGCAAGAGGTGGCTGAGTGCCAAGCAAGTATAGCTGAGCGGCGTCCCACTCATCCATATCTGTATCAAAGGGGATCGGATCACCCCCTACTCTGATGCCTGTGAGCATGGAGAAGTCAAAGGGAGTCATCGTCATCTCCCTGGTGGCAGAAAGGTGGAGGGAGTCGGTGGTGTCCCACCACCTCTCCACCAAAGTAGCAAGAACGGGCCTGCTCGCAGTGAGGCGTGAGAGTCCCATGCAGAAAGCCCCAAAGATGGCCTGGTCGACAATATGATGGACCGCGTTAGGCAGCTCCATATACCAACCTCGGGCGACAGTGTTCCCATACCCCCGGAAGGCATGGGAATCTCCCTATGTTCAAAATAAACAGTTGCGAAGCAGTGTTAGAAATACAGCGTTTGAATTGTTCAGTTGAAAATCCAGCGTTTGTGCATGTGTTCAGATTTAAACAGATATCGGGTGTGCGTGTGCTCACAGTGAACTACAGCATGTGATGTATCAATGTGTTTGAGTTAAGCAGTTAAAAAACAGAATCGACTGTCGCAGTTATATGTTTTACATTGCAGAAAATGAAACAGAGGAAGAATATACCTTAGCGGCGCCGTAAGACAGATGTGACTCTGGCTCGCGCAACAAAAGCTCCAATGGCACGCCCCGCTCATTGCTCCTGAGGTGGCGGATGCCATCGAGAGGCAACACGTGTTTCACCGGCCTGTAAGTCGCCGAATCGAATGACCGGATCCGAAGAGGTAGGAGCTCGACCTCGGGGTCAACGTCCATCTCCGGGGGAGTCCCACCACGTGGAATGTCATCAGCCATCTCAAAAAGAGCGTGAAAATGGCCGAGAATGTGAAAAACGGGCAAGAATGCGAAAGGTCAACCCAAAAGTCAACCCCAAGAGGATGAAAAATGGGAGAAAAGGTTGGAGTGTGGAAAAGGCACGAAAACCAAGTAAACTCGAGGGGAAACAAACCCCAAGTAGTGGAAATCGAGAAGCAAACACTGAAAATCGTGTTTTGTTCGGTTTAAAGTGTGCGAAACGGGAAGGGTTTCGGGAATCGAACGACGAAAAAGGCTCGATAACGCGGCAAAAACTCGGATCGAAGGTTAGGAAATCGCCTAGGAGGAGAGAGGAGTGATTTTTGAGCTAGGGTGAAGTGGAAATAGAAGGTTTGGAACCTTATATTTAAAGACCCATGGCCAAAGGACAAAACTGCCCCGACATTGCCATTTTTGGCCGGTCGGCCAAATTGTTAGCCGATTGGCTAAATAGTTGGCCGATGAGCTCCTTTTGTGGCCGATGAATGGCCGGTGGCATACCCTTGTGGTCGATGCACCTCCCACACCCTTGTTTGGGTCAGTTATGTGGTTTGGGACCTTCATTACTCAAGATAGTGCAAGAAAGTGCACTTTTGAACCTTAGCCGGCCTTCGTGTTGACCTCAAGCCGTGTCTTCTGTGTGCGATGCTCGGTGCGCGCAAGGAGTATCCTTTTTCGTATCCTTTTGTATCTTGCGAGTTCCGCATATCGCTTTAAATATGTTGTATTACATTGCTTTGTTTTGACTGTAATAAGCACGCTCGTTACGCGTCTTGCATTCAACAATGCCTCGTCTTGTTTTGAAGTTGCATCTCAACATCGCGAGTGACGTTCCTTCACCATATTTATGCTGAACATGGGTCTTTCTTGCTTTACACATTGCTATACATTGTCGCGTATGCTTTACTTACATGTGTTCATGCTTTTCTTGCTTTACACATTGCTATACATTGTCGCGTATGCTTTACTTACATGTGTTCATGCTTTTCTTGCTTTACACATTGCTATACGTTGTCGCGTATGCTTTATTTACATGTGTTCATGCTTTTCTTGCTTTACACATTGCTATTCGTTGTCGCGTATGCTTTACTTACATGTGTTTATGCCTCAACTTCATTGTCATGCATCCTACCTGGCTTGCGTTGTCGCGCATGCCACCTCCTCGCATTGTTATGCACCACCATCGGCTTGCGTTGTCGCGCATGCCCTCCTTGCATTGTTATGCTTGTTGCAAATTGCATTGTCATGCATTCTACCCGGCTTGCGTTGTCGCGCATGCCACCTCCTTGCATTGTTATGCACCATCAACGGCTTGCGTTGTCGCGCATACCCTCCTTGCATTGTTATGCTTGTTTCAAATTGCATTGTCATGCACCCCTTTGCTTGCGTTGTCGTGCATGCCACCTCCTTGCATTGTTATGCACCACCATCGGCTTGCGTTGTCGCGCATGCCCTCCTTGCATTGTTATGCTTGTTTCAAACAGCATTGTCATGCATCCTACCCGGCTTGCGTTGTCGCGTATGCCACCTCCTTGCATTGTTATGCTTGTTTCAATTTGCATTGTTATGCACCACCATCAGCTTGCGTTGTCGCTCATGTCCTCCTTGCATTGTTATGCTTGTTTCAAATTGCATTGTTTTATATCGCACTTAGGTTGCATTGTCATGCACCCCTCCACATTGTTATGCGTTACACTTAGGTTGCATTGTCATGCACCCCCTCACTTGCGTTGTCACGCACTTTTCACTTGCATTGCTATACATGTTTCTAACGATGGTGTACCTGTTAAGTTTCTTTCTTTTTCAAGCACGATATTGTATGTACGGTTCATTTGAAGCTGGCACGACCAGACGAACTGGACAGGTATTGTATTCTCTACGTGAGACGTAGCGAGAATTGTATAATTCTCTTACATCTTTTCTGCATGAGTTGTAGTTCGATTCTTATTCGCTTGCTTAAACTGTTGCATTTATTGTGTATAATTGCTTTGTTGCAGCTCTCTTTGCATGATCATAAGTTATGTTCGGCTTTATGCATGTCATTTGCATCTTGCCCCTGCCTGCGGACACATATCTTTGTTATCTTGTATGCTTTGTCTAAGTCTTCGGCCTTGCCAAAAATGAGTCCTCTCTGGGCTTTGACATTCACTCCCGTCATTGTTATGACTTTCGAGTTCTGTCAAAGAGGGGCAACTGTAGACACCCCATTTTTGACCGTCCTCAAGACTTGGACGTCATCGTTTGAACACTCGATGATCATCTATGCTCGTGTTCGTTTTGAGTTTCTCGAGGTCTCGGCCATGCGCCTTGCCTCAAGATCTCTCAACTTGACTGTTTTGTGCTTGGTTGTGGACCAAGCACTTGTGTTTTTGCTTTTGAGGGAAGAGGGTGGCTTGTTAGCCATCCCCTCAACCCATCGGCAAAGGCTTGAAGCCATCGGCCCCTTTTCTTGCCATCGGCCAAGAGTGTTGGTCGATCAGCACTATATTTGGTCAGTCGGCCACCTTTGTTGGTCAATCGGCCATATTTTCTGGCAGACCCCTTTCCATCTGCTTTTGGCAGATATTTTGTGCCAGTTGGCACTGCTGGCATGCACAATTCCCCCCCTCCAAACATGTGCATAGAGGGATTTGAGCCTTGCTTAGCTTCTCCAAGAAGCTTTGCAAAATTGGTTTTCTATAAAAGGAGAGCCTCCTCTCCCTTTCCAGGGGTTCTAGAATTCTGATATACAAGTTAGATATCTCTCTCTCTTTATATCTCCCTCTCTCTAGATTAGTGTGTGTGTTTGAGCTCAAAAGTGTGTTTTTTTCTTACTATTGCACACAAACACCTAGCACTACACTATCCTTGGTTGCTGAGGCACTAGAAGGTTGATATTAGAGTTATTGGGCTGTTTTTGATCCAAGAAGATTGCTGGAGTTGTGTTCTTGAAGTTGTTATTCAAGGGTGAGTCAACTTGCTTTTGATACCCCATTTTGGCTTAAGCTTTTAGACTTACTTGCATATTGTTTTAAGCTTAGCTCTAAACTACAAAAACTTTTGATTTTGTATGCTTCTTATGGTTGCTTAAGGTCACTTTTTGGTTAGGGGTTGTCTTCCTCCTCTTAGGCCTTGTTTGGCCCTATTTTGTGCCTTTCTTCTTGAGCTTTGGTATCATCTTATTTTGACCTTCCCACCACTGAAATGCAGAGGATTTTCAGTGGTGGAGAAGTGGTTTTGGAGTCTTGTATAGGAGGGGGACACCCCTCTCTCCTTATGTCTCATATGCTTGTGTTGTTGGCTTATAAGAGTAGCATGTTTACTTAGCATGTCTTGGTTCTATTTCAGCACTTTTTAGTGGCTGTTAGGACCTTCCTTAACTCTATTCCATGTTGGTTTGATGGCATCTTGCATGCTTCACATACTTGTAGAGTAATCTTGCATGTTTGCATCACATGCATCTTGTGTTTGGACCACTATTCTTGCATGTTTTGGCTCGACTCCAAGGAGCTTTCCCTCATGTTTTACCATGATTAAACTCTGTTCGGTGTGGTCTTGGTCATGCATGCATTGTTTTGCATAGCCTTGGTCCATTCTAGCTTGTAAGCTTTGTGCCTTGATTTCATTAGCATGTGTTACTTGAAGTATTTTCATGATTTGGCATCATGTGAAATGGAATTTCAGTCCATGTTTCATGGTCACAAACTTGCATTTATCACCTATTCCATGCTTTGGATAGTTTGTGTTTCATGCCTTAAGAATAGGTCATTGTGCATGCCATCATACTTAGGCCTTTGGGATGCCATCTAAGTGGGTTTTTGGGCTCATTCTAACATGCCATAACTCTAATTTTATTAGCCTAAGTCATGCCATGCTTGGTTGTAATAGGTGTAGTGCAATTGCCCCCATTTTGGCCTTGTATGCGTCTTGTTTTGTACTCACCTTTCTAACATATTTTGACCTCATCCCATGCATGTTCTAGCCTTGTTTTGGCCTGCTTTGGGACTGTTTTGGGTCACCTTAGTCCTTTGGGCTTGGTTGATATGGCCATGGTTCAAGTACCTTGGCTAGCTTTGAACTTGAAGTCCATTAGCATGCCTTGATTGTGTAATGTGTTTGATTTGGCATCACTCTTAACATAATTTCAGAGCTTATGGTGCCATCATACTACCATGATTGTCAACCCTCGCTCATGTTTGGGTGTTGTGACCTTATGCCTTAACTCTTGGACCATTGCATGTGTATGCTCATTGTGCATTTCATTCTATCACTTCATCATTTTGGCCACTGTTTTTGGTGTGGCTGAGGCCTATCCATTTTCAGCGTAAGTCCTTGGATCATGCGGTTTGTGTGTCGTTGCATGCTTATCGCATTGGATGTTGTCACATCCTTGTTGTTGGTGTTGTTGTCGCATGCCTATTACATTGCATGTTAGTACGTTTAGGTTGCATTTTGCATGCTTGCTAGTTTGCATTTTGTCACATGCTTGATTATGTTGCATTGCGTTTGGCATGCTTGTTACCTTAGCCTTGTGTGCACGCTCGTGTCCTATTGCATTTGGCATCCTTAGGTTGCATAGCATTGCATTTCCATGTTGCATTGTATTTGGCATACTTGCTTGCATTACATTGTGTTTGGTTTGGGGTGTCAAGCGAAACATGAGGAGCGAGGAACATTTGTACTTGAAGTGACGAAACATGCCTCAATCCTTAGTCGCCGACGCTCTTGATCCAACATGATAGAGTGCGAGGCCTTCATGTGTTTTGTGCATTCATTCCATATTGATTTGCACACTTGGCTCATTTAGCCATCATGCATTGAAATACGTGATTGATGGCTCGAGGATCGAGAACCATAGTCCCTTGAGTCCATGACATGACAAGAAGGGTGATTGTGCACACATTGCTTTGAAAATGCATTGCCATGCTCTGCTTGTCCTCTGCTGCAGCAAAATAGCATTCTGCAAGAAGAGATGGCCGGCCGACCATCTTTAGTGCCGGTCAGCTACAAATTTATGGCCGAGAGCCCCATTATTGGTCGATGATCAGCTCCCCTTGGCCGATGGCCTTTCCACTTAGCCGATGGCCTCTCACAGTACCCAGAAGGTGATTCAGAAGCATCCTTGGGACTTGTACAATTTTCAAAGGTGCAGAGCAGTGTAAACAGAGGCAGCATGAGCATGGCGATAAATTTCCGTGTGGAGCCGAGCATGCATGCATTTGTCCCTCTTCTCGAGGCCTCTTTACCGCTTTCGTAGCTTAATTAATTTGTTTAATTAGTTAAGTGTTGTGTAATATTTAATTAGCTAGTTAGTTAGTTAATTAGTCAATTTGTATTATTCTTTCGGACCCTCCGTTAAGAGGGCGAATTTTGTAATAAGTGTGCGTGAGTGTGTGAATGTCTTCCAACCCCACGTCTTTCTCCCTTTTACTTACCTGCTTTTGATGGTTAGTTTTAGGTCATGTTTCGATTAGCATCCTTATGCTATGCATGTTTGCATCATTCATCTATCTTGCATGCACCAGGCTCGGCGCATCATACTAACTGCATTGTATTTCAATACCAACTTGAATACGTGTATCGAGTTGCCGCATTTCACATGCCATTCTTAGATAGCCGGGCCTATTTCTAGTTGCATTTTGCATGTTTTGCATTAGGCATCTTAACATAGCTAGGATCATGCATTTGATTACTAACTAGCTATTGTTTTGGCTCGGAGTACTAGGTAAGTGTTTATGCTTTAGCATCTTGCATGAGTGTGAGTGGTTGCCATAATAGCATGCTTGCCATGAGGCTATTTGCTTAACTACCTGAATGCCTGTGGGTGAAGGTTGGATTACTTGAATTGGAACAATTCATTGAAATGCGAGTTTTAAGCCCCCTTGAGAGTGGCAAAATCATGTTTTCTTAAGCCCACTTGAGGGTGGCAAATCCACGTCTTAGCCTACTTGCGAGTAGCACCATCAAACCATTTTCAAATAAACAAAGATGAAATATTTTGTTCCAATCTAAGCGATCCGGTCTATACTTGTGTGTTGTGCGCATCACATAGTAAATTATAGCTAATAACCGGAATAAGAACGCATATGTTTTAAAAAACAAGATATCATGTTTAGTAGTGGCCGATCTTTGATCGGGCGAGCGGGGGTGCTCATTGCATGACCTTCCCCAATCGTACCCAAGTTCCCAAGCCGAGGCAACTTTGGTGATGACAGACACGTGGCCTTAGGCACGAGTCAGGGTTTCCTAAATTCCCTCCAAAAATAAAATATTTAAGTGGCGACTCTGTATCTGGCAAAGCAGTCCATGTTTGGCACTTCTTTCTTAAAAATCAAATTTTCAAAACGATTTGTCGGATTTGGACTCTTTGGTGATTTATTAATCTCACATTGCAAATTGTGAGATCAGATTAAGAACCGTGACATTTGAATCCGAACTGTAGCATGAGGCCCTCGGGGTGTGTCTATAAGTTGAAATGAGGATGACGATTTTCAAATTTTGTAGAGAGCTATTCGTTCCCCACACCCAATTCTTTTTCTAGAGTCGAACCCTTCACTTTCATGGCTAGCCTTACCGACAACTTAAGCGGCTGGAGACGATGGCTGAAAACCAATACCTTCTCCCCACCTGATTCGGACAAGCCTATCAGATTAAGGAAGAAGTTTGCCTTCAGTCCTTCTCTAATATCCAACTTTTCTAAGATGTGGTTCATCCGGGCATCGTTAATGCCCTCTATTTCTGTGGTTGACGTGTCTGTAGGTGAACTCTTTAGGAGAGATCTCAACTGTGCGTGCACATAGAGTGTGCTCCCATCCCAGGTGATGTTTAACTTCTTAACTGAGTTGTTCAGTTCTTCCACTTCACGAACTGTTGTAGGGTTGAGGTGAAGAAATGCAGAAAAGTCAACAAGCCCAGGCAATTCATGAAGAAAATCTCATTCGTAGAAATGGACAGCCTTGCCTGTCATTGCACGCAACTCTTGAATGACGGTTACCTTTCTCTTGAAATTATCATCTTTCTGTTGAATAGCAGTTACATTTCAAGAGAAAGGTAGCTGTCATTCATGAGTTGCGGGCTGTCTCGACTTTATTGAGCGAGTTCATGAAATACGTACTTTCATTTGTGGGAGTATGACCTTCGTCCAGAATGAGAATGGATGGGTACGTTAGTAATATTTGTTGGCAGGCAGTGGCAGTCTTGCTTGTTTCATTGTCACATACAATTGAAGAAACTTGCTTGTATGCCCGAAAAAGTATTCTTCTCTGATCTGCCCACTGTCTGAGCACCCGAAGGTAATGGAGCATGGGCCAGGATGTAGCCACCTCGATTCTCTACAACCAAGTTGCTCAGTAGGAAATTGAAGCCCTCAACTTGATGGGGTTTCATCTGGTTTTTGTGCTTGGGATGAGCACCAATTTCAGTGACAGCAGAATCCTGTCCACATTGTTTAACCCCGTCATGAAATAGTTCAGTTGCTTCTTTGTCCTTTGTAGTCAGGCCTTCATAAAAGTATGTGCGTGTAGTCTTTCAGCCCTAAATGAAAAACAAAATGTAATCATTCCTCTTTAATTTTTGGGAAATTATGCATTTATCGCTTGTACACATAATTATTTCAAATGTAAGCTGTGTGAACAAAATGCAAAATTTTGATGTGTGTCCTTTCTTTTGTCCGTTTCAAAATCTATATATGTGTTGGGAAATTCTGCGTTTTGTTGTCTATGTTTACGCAAAATTTTCAGGTTAACAGCCACATGTTGCAACCGTTTGTTTGTGTTCTTGTAAATATTGATTGGAATACTTTGCAGGAATTGTCATCATTGCATGTGATGGATATTAGTCACCTCGCACCAACAATGTTAGTTTTCTCCTTCAGGACTTGCTACCAGTTGGTTTCGTACATATGTTTGTAAAAACACGAAATCCATCACCAAGGAATACGCTGAATTTTTTTTGGGATCAATTCTTACAGCAGCCCATATACTTTTGTGTTTATGTTATTTGTTTTGCACAAATTTTGAATGGCCTCGCTTTGCATCATCAATTGTGAACTTTTGTTTCAATTACGTCCATTTGATTACAACTCTTCATTGTTTTCTATCAGAAAATATGCATATACGTGGAAACTGTACTTTTTGTTGTAGTCAACTTATAACTTTACTGAACTTATATAATCTCAATCAATTGACATTACAATATTTGTTATAAAAATCACAAATGGCATTAGCAATTTGACCAAAATTGTCCAGGAAATTTAAACTGGAGTGTCAAAATTGAGGGAGTTTAAAGTGCATCGATTCAAATTAGACAATGGACAAAATGTGTACACCACCCCTGTAATTTTCCCTTCAATCTAATTTGTATGATTTGCTCTTTCATAAAGGGGAAGGAAAAGATTGAAGACAATTGCCGAACAACATATCCAAATGTCTGACACTATCGCTGGCTCTTGTCGAAAGCGGCCAGTTGCACCATTCATTTGTTACAGGTACTAGTTGTTCATTTTGACAATCTGGAACATAAAAAAGAAACTCACAAAGCCAAAGTAAGTAAAAAGAAGTTCTTTTTTTGTCTTGGACAGGGGAACTAGGCTTGCCTTTGTATTTTTGGGCAAAATCTGTATAGCACATGTCAGTGTTTAAAGTAAAGGTCACTTTTGGAGGCTCAAGGAGAGCATGAATTGGATTGCCCAAGATTGGGAGACCAGTCAAGTGAGCTACATCTAAGATGGTAGGGGAAATCAAACCAAAATTGAGGAGTAGGGAGTTACAAGATTGCGACAAAAAGCATGCAGCAGCAGCAATCAGCCCTTTGTCCATGTCATAATTTTTAGTCGACAGTCTAATTGCTTCACTAATGCCCTGGTGCTTCCATACTTCACCGTTGTGACCTCCAATTCTCCTGGCCCAGCTTCGCCAAACAGAGTCTGGTGACCTCCACAATCTGAGTGGGTTTTTGCTGACATTCCAGTTAGTCTACTTAAGTCCAGGTTGGTTAAGAAGAAGGTTCTCACCATTACCAAGGGGATAGTATGGAGCTAGCTCATCTGGGATGTAAGACGCGAAGGTAGGGTCTAGAGTAGCCTTAGCGACGGAGCTTGTGCTGGGCAATAGGGTTGCACTAAATTTTAGAGGAACGATACGTGCTCTGATAGGGTCTGGGAAGCGGAGTAGGTCTTCATTGTTCTCCTCAGATGGAGATGGTTGAGATTTTTTCGACGCCATGGCTTAGAGTTTTGTGGTGCTCTGGTTTTGAACAGCAATGCTTGAGAAGAAGGAGTACAGTCTGGGGAGTTCGAATCAGAGGGAAATGAAGTGGTTTGAAGTGGAAAAGGTGGGTCTTTTATAGCTTATGGTGGGGCTAGTATGTTTCAATGCTCTTATATTGGGCTATAGTTTATGTTTGTTTTGGGCCCGTATTAAGAAATTTGCTATTGGGCCGAAACAATGGCCCCCTTGTTGAAGTAAAATATCATATGACTTGGACCCCCACAAGGGGGCACCCCCATGACCCCCTCTCTCTCTGATTGGCCAGTTTTTAAATTTTTTTTTCTTTTTTTTTTCCCTTCTCCTCCAATCACCAGCCCCCACGTGTGTGTGTGGGGGGGGGGGAGAGGGGTGTGGTGGTGGTGGTGCAGGTGGTGATTGGAGGGGGTCTTAATCACTTCCGCAAGGTTAATTCATATGATATTTAACTTGAACAAGGGAGCCATTGTTTGCACCAAGTTTTGCCAATCTCTGTCGACAGATGGTCCACTTAATCGAGGACACGTGGCCAAGTCTGAAGGAATGTCCACTACTTGAAAGTGTGCTCTCTACATGTGGGTCACCTAGAAGTGATGGGGGAAGTTTTTAGCACCAGTCATAGAGTTAGTGGGCACACTTTCAGGAGGAAGCATGAGACAAAACAGGAGCCTTGCTCTGTCAATAGAAGTTTCAAACAGTTGATGGCCATGAAATAAACACAAGAAAAGGGAGATCGACAAATAGAAGTGGAGGTTTAGCATACCTGGAAAGCCTAGAAGGGAGATCGTTGTTTTCGATATCCGTATACTATTTTTGTGGCCTATCATTGCATGATCCCACATGTCTACACCATAATTGCCACTGTAACTGCCCTCTGACTTCGAATCTTCAAGTCCCATCTGCCAAATATTGACTCTTCCCGGTCGACCTTCCTTTTCACCATTGTGGGGCATGTCCCTCATCATTATGAGTTAGTGGGCACACTTTCAGGAGGAAGCATGAGACAAAGCAGGAGCCTTACTCTGTCGACAGAAGTTTCAAACAGTTGGTGGCCATGAAATAAACACAAGAAAGGGAGATCGATAGATAGAAGTGGAGGTTTAGTATACTTGGAAAGCCTAGAAGGGAGATCGTTGGTTTCTATATCCGTATACTGTTTTTGTGGCCCATCATTGCATTATCCCACACGTCTACACCATAACTGCCACTGTAACTGGCCCCTGACTTCGAATCTTCAAGTCCACTCTTCCAAATATTGACTCTTCCCTGTCAACCTTCCTTTTCACCATTGTGGGGCATGTCCCTCATCATTATGAGAAAAAAATCGACAGAATATTGTCCACTAAACACAACCACAATCCTTGCAAACTGGGCCACTGAACCATAACACTTGGCCACTCACTGTTACTGCCCCTGACTTTGAATCATCAAACTCTGCCAAATATTGAATTTTCCCTGTAATTTAATCAAAATATATTCAATGTCAGTAAACTTGAAAATATTTTTGAAATAACCTTTTTCTGTATTGTAATGACTTAAACACAATTGTTGTCGTACATTTTACGTAACCAAAATACACAACTTATTTATATCAAAACAAAATATACATCTCGGGTTTATAATCAAAAAAATAGAAACTACTTTTTTTAAAAAAAAAGTTCACTCATATTTTCAGCTGAATTATGATTGGTTATTTTAAAAAAATTCCTCTTTACACCTATTTTTCCCACATCCTGCCAACAGCTGGTCCATTCAATCGAGGACACATGGCAAGTCTACCTGAAGACAAGGGTTATCAACTAACATTGAATCTGGCATGCCACCTACAAGCTGGAGCAGTTACTGGCAGTGCTCATGGATTTAGTGGCCAGCCTCCAAGAGGAAACATGAACGAATTGGGAGTCTGTATCTGTCGAGGAAAGGCTAAAAGGACTTGGGCACATGTGGCAACTTCAATTATATGCACTTCGACAGGAACAAGTGAAGGTTTTATGTGGTTTCAAGACACGAAAATGACCGTGCAGTTACAGAAGTTGCACAGAAGCAGTTGCAGAATCGGCAGATCATGGGGTTGTGGGAAATAATAGCTATAATGGGCAGAATGTTTGCAGAGAGAGAGGACATGAACAACAACACAACAACTTACTTTCTACATTGTAACTTCTGAGTAGTTTTTTCCCTTCTACTTTCTACTTTGTTACAAACAACACAACAACACAACAACTTACTTTTTACTTTGTTCTTTGTTACTTTCTACTTTGTTACCATCAGTTCATCGAAAGAAGTCTTCATCCTTTTCAGGCATTCGAACCAATACCACAATTGCTTGATTTTCTTCTTTAACTTGTCAACTTTAAATTACTGCTTCGTTGCTGTCGATATAGGCCCACCATAATTTTACTAATAATAAACCCATCACTTTCATAGTTAACATGAAATAATTTCACAACTCTTGTTCGTAACTCGTAATTCATATAGCAATCGGCATGGACGAGTTCGTTGGGTTACTTTCTCCAAGTAACACCCAAAATTAACTGCCACTTGGATTATATACAAAATGCATGTGCTGGTATGTAATTTTGCAAACTCACATGGACAAAATTCGTATTTTACTCGAAATATAATACTAATTTACCGAAACAAGTCATAACAAATCAATACGAAGCCAAACACATCGTTAGTTGATAAACCACACCGCAAAAAACCCATCAGTTAGATCTAACCAAATATGGAACAGAAACAAGCAACCCGCAATAGGAATCTTGGAATACAGACATAAGCCAATTTCCCATCCAAAACAATACACAAACAACTCATAGATATCTCACCTTCAATTAGTTTTCAAAATGACAAGTCACTGGAAACACAAATGACAACATCACTCTAAACAATATGGGAAATTTACAACTCGTGGCCTTGTACATAAGTAACGTTGTTCCATTTCCTGGCATTGTATGTAACCAATTATTTACACGTTACGTACAGTAATCCGTGCAAAATGAAAACTACATACATTATTTACATGTGTTTTGAATAGCTAGTACTGTCGACCTAATAAATTAAGGGAATAAGTAAATCATACAAATTATATAATTACCTGATTCACCTCATCAATTGTGGTCGAATCATTTTTGCACACTGCTGCTTCAACACTACCGTATTGGCCCACAGGCTGCTTGGAATCAGGAGAAGCATCGAAAAATAGTCATCATTGCTTAATGTGCGGTGTACTTGGATCCACCAACCTAGTTTTGCAGCGAACGGGCAATGACTCCGCATTGTACTCATGGCCAGTTATGTGGGTTGTATCTGTATCTGAGTTACTACCCACTGTTCGGCTAAACCAAACCTTAGGACACGTTCGCTTTGTGTGCCCAAGCATTTGCAATTCCCACATTTTCTTGGTCTTCGACAGTTGGACGAGGCCCATCCCGGGTTCCCTTTTGTCTTCACAACATCAGGATCGTCTACTCCAAATTGTCGAGGGAATGAATGTTTTCCTTTGTCTCTATTCCCATCGTTCAGATTCCTCTCATATAACTCCTTCATCCGGCTCGTGATCGGAAGACATGCATCCCTAGCCTCTTTGAAACTTTCCGTTGATTGCGAGGCATAGAAACACATTTCATTGTACGAAGAACTCAATATCCCATACCGGGCCGTCTGTGTTGTAGTGCTATCAATTGAGGGTTGAGGCCATTGCTGGCCATCCTTGCTTGCAGTCCTTGTCCATCTATGCAGCACCAAAGTTGGGGGAATTTGCGTTAAATTTTCAGCTTTCATAACACATATCATGTGGCAGCAAGGTAGCCCCAACGACTCAAACTTGATGCAAGAGATATGTGACAGCAAGGTAGCCCCAACAACTCAAACTTGATGCAAGAACATCTCATTGCAGCATCCACTGGACTGTGTGTTACTATCCATGATCTGTCCTTCACTTTGTACTTATGAATATAGTAGCATTTCTGACCATCCGGCAAAGGGAACACATCCTTGACATTCAACTTCCCTTTTTCTAAGATTTCATCACGGAACATTCTAAATATATTTCGGGTGAATAGCTCAGCTCCATGTCTCTCTATATCTCGCAATGGAGTAATCAATACCGGAAAACTATTATTTGTTTCAGCATCATCTCCAGCCTCGTTATACCTTATCCTTTCAAGAGCCCGATCATAGTGCCTAACAGATTCATTTAGCTTCAATTTGTGTTGGAGGAAGGGATTGAAATAAGCATTCATACACTCCGAGTGCTGAGTGCTCTTCATCCCAGCAAACAAATGTCCACGCATATATGCCTCAGCCCACATATGATGCTTCTCATATGTCTCCAACACCCAACTGTTGGTTTGAAGTCCAAATTTTTCGACCATTGTCATCCAGCCATGCTCAAACTTTGTCTCATCCGTTTCCATGTCCATGCACTGCTTGAAAGCATGTGCAAAGCCACTTATGTGAACATTTGAAACAACATTTTTCCCAAGATGCCAATTACATAATTGATGTCTTGCGTCTGGAAACTCTTCTGATTGCCTCTCGCATCATCTTATCCCCATCTATCAGTATGGACACAGGTGCTTTATGGCCCATCGCCTCCATAAATGTTTCCAAAACCCATGTGCATGTCTCAATTGTCCCATTGGCTAGCAAAACACATGCAAATATCGTGGTCCTAAAGTGGCTAGTCACACCAGCCAACATGACAAAAGGTTTCTTGTATGCATTGGTTTTGTAAGTTGAGTCAAATATCAACACATCACCAAACTTTGTGTAGTCGGCCCGCGATTTCGAATCTGTCCAGAACAGATTTTGAAACTTGTTATCATTACACACATCATACTTGTAAAAAAAACGTGCATCAACATCAAGTTTTGCACATAGGTAAACTAACGCACCCTGCACATCACCATCCTCAACTTCTGCTCTACGTTCGGCTTGAATATGGTTGTGCAGATCCGTACGGATGAAACCAACATTCTCATAAAACCCGGATTGATTTACCATATAGTCCATGATTTGGCTAGTCTTCACACTGACGTTGCGCATAGCCATTGCTTGAGCTTTGTCAGCGCTATTTAAACTGCGATGTCACCTCAGATACATCACACAGTGTTGTTCTGCAAATTCATGGTTGTGGTCTACGATGAAGTGAGTCACAACATAATTTCCCCCTTCACCAGCATCTGCATTGTACCGTATGCGAAATTGGGCTTTGCAACCAACTCTTGTTCGTGCCTTGGGAGCTCTACTCTTCTCAGCGACACGGTCCAAGTATTTTGGTAATCTCTGACCTTCCCTTGAGCACAACCATAGCCTACTAACGACCTTTCCCTCTTTATTTGTGTTAAATCTGGATTTTCGTATACTAAATCCCTTGGCTTTAGCATACGCATTGTAGAAAGCTTCTCCATCTTCGATCGAATCAAATTTCTGTTCCAGAATAGCACGTTCAACATCACCAACCATGTCATTGCAATGAGCATCGTCAACCATTTCTTTTTTCACATCGGCTCCGCCATCTTCAACGTTCATGTTGGTTGCTTCTTCATTGCTCGAACCAGCTTCGCAACCATGATAAGGTTCGCCGGACTTTCATTCATCAAACGAATGTCACCTGCTTCATTTGGAATGTCATAATCGTCACCTTTCCTTTTAACTTTTGCTGGGGCCATACTGCACACGACATTAGTACAAACAATTACTTCATGACCGAAAAATGTTAACACAAACACAAACATGACATTTTCACACGGTTTAGTTGTTTGTGCAAATACAAACACTCGCTTGAGAAAGAGAAAGGTTAGTTGCCAATGGAGGGGTTTCCGTTTGAGCAAAGCGTAGAGCGGTTGAAGTTAGGATGGGGGTTTAGTTGAGGGAAAATAGTTGAAGTGAAGAGGCCAGAGAGAGAGAGAGGGAGAGAGAGAGAGGGAGACAGCTCCATACCTTATATCTAGTTGGAGAGAAGGGCTTCACTTCAGCAATGGAACCAACACAGCCTTGTAGTTCCCTTGTTGTTGGAAATCACCCGTTATACTGTTCCCTACAGAGCTTCGTCAATGGAACCAACCCAGCAGGGGCTTCTCGGTGTTAATGGAAACCAAGGGTTACACTGACTCAACCTTACACAGAGAGGAGAACAGAGAGAGATAGAGACAAAATACAGAGAGTGAGTGGGATGCAATCATGCAAATACAAGCATTAACCGGTTGCCTCGGTTTCAACATTTTCACGATTAAACAATTCAATGGTCTTGATCAATTATTGTAATCTAACGGCTAACAATTGGGTTGCATATGGTGTGCAACCTTAAGGGGGTTGCACACTTAAACAGAACCCTTAAACATATAAGCAACTTAACATCTATTTTGCAACTCAGTGGAGTCTTCTTTGTTGGAAAAATCTTATTCTTCCTGTGTTCTTTACTCTCAAGGTTTCTATTTTCTCAAACTTCTTATGCAATTGTGAATTGGAATGCTTTCTTGGCGAAGCTTGAGACCTAATTGTTACAATATTGGTTAATCTTATCTTATAATTGAAAAGCAGATTGAAAATAATTTTTTTTTTGGGTTGAAAAGTTCTTAGTTGCCCAAGTCTCTATAGATTGGATAATATTTATTGTACCACAACAAGATCAATAGTAATTTGACATTAGAAGCGAAGGATTCAACTGGTGGAACTTTAAACATGGAGTCTAGGTCATAATAGGTTGCTCACAATCTTTAGACAATTAATTAACAGAATTGGTTGCTCATAATCTTTAAACATGAGCATGAACTTTAAACAATTTCAACATGTGATGAACTGAGAGACAGAATAGGTTGCTCACAAGGCAACCTTGAACATGGAGTCAAGGTCATAAATTTAACATAGTCAAATACTCAGAAAACTCAGAAACATTATTAAACATGATTAATACTCAGAAACATGATTAAACATGAGTATCTGATCAATGACAACCCAAATTTATGATTAATTTAACATGATTAATTTAACACAGTCAAAGCCCTAATTAATTAACAGAACACAGTCGAAGCCCTATCAGATTCAGAACACAGTCAAAGCCGTGAAGAGAAGAGAAGAAGATCTGTACAAAGACAAAAAGAGAACACAGGAAGAGAAGAAGCTAAAGCCCTAGCCCTAATTACTGAAAAAATAAAAAAAAACAAAAAAAAACACATAACATAGTCGTCGATCGCCGACGCCGATCAAAGACAAAAAGAGAAGAGAAGCGAAGTGAAGAAGAGAAAAACAGGAGAGAAGAGAAGATTACCTCCTAATCGATGCTTTGATCGCTCGCCGCCACTGTCGTTGAATTGTCGATCGTTGATCGTCGCTAGCTAGTAGCCACCACTGTCGTCAACGCCAATCACTTGTCGTCGCCTCCGTTCAAATGTGTGTCTGTGAGAGAGAGAGAGAGAGAGAGAGAGAGAGAGAGAGAGAGGAGTTGAGAGAGAGGCAGACACTTTTTTTCTTCGAACTCGAACGAAACCTAGGGCTAAAAACAAACCTAAAATGAAAAAAAAAGGGGGGGCAACATTGGGGAAAAATGAGGGGAAATTAGGGGGATGGGCGGGTTGGTGATTCATTAGATTTGGTGGATTACCCGCAACCGACCCGCACCCGCACCCGCACCCGCAAAAATGATATTTTTAGGTCCGCACCCGCCCACCAAGTGGCACGTATCCGTCTATTATGCCTCGGGTCGGGTCGGGTGGTTTGGTGTGTCAGATCAGCAGATCCATTGCACACCCCTAGTCCAGATAAATGTCCTAGCTAATTACCGAATTAACTAACTTTTACAATATTAAAATAAATTAACTACACTAACTAATTATTACAACACCCCAAATTAACTAACTATCATAGCTAATTAACTAAGTACAACGCAAGGAAATCAACTAGCTATTCTGACTAATTAATACAAATGAATTAGTTATAGGTCCACTCCTTTAAGTACAACATACTACTATTAAAACATTATTTTAACGGGCATTGAGAGACGAGGGGTGGCTCATTCATGAATGAGGATTTCCACCCGAAAATGCTCTTTGTTCTGCCAGAATGCTTCTGTGCACAATCAGAAAATTGCACTATTTTTCATTTCAGTCTCTGCTCTGTTCTGCAGGAAAAATAACACTACTTGGCTATAAAAGGTGGCCAGCCGGCCAGAAGAAGTGGTCGGCCGTACAGTAAAGGTGGCCGGTCGGCCACTAATGTATGGTACTGCCCTGCTGCAATAGACATGGAATAAAGCACAAACAGAGTATTTTTAGGGAATGTTTGTCCACCTTGCCTCTCCTTATCATCAAACAGATGAAATGAGGGGCAGACTCGGTTCACAAATCATCAATTGATGCAAATTTATTGCGTAATGGCTTATGAACCAGGGGATACAATTTCAATAAATGACAAGGAAAGACTCATAGACCTCCTTCCCATCATGATATTGATCAAGGGAAGTGGTTGACATTGACTCTTGAACTGTTTTCATCACTAACAAGTATGAAATGCCTCAAGACTCAATGGGGTCAATTAACGTCCGATTGAACCCCAAACCATTTTTATTATCTTGTTACCTCTTAGTCCAACTTTATTACCTCTTTTAATTACCTTTCCATTCATTAAGCATTTTAGTCCAATAATGAAGATTAAGTCCACTAATGGAGAGAAGTGTCAAACAAAGGGTTATTTTGGGCAAGAGAGAAATGTCATGCCTTTGGTAATAAACCTTCGAAGAGATTAAACCGTTAAGCAAAAGGATCTTTATCTCAAGCTTAAACAACAATCATTTGAAACAACTCTCAAAACAAAGAAAAAGGTGAACAAAAGTATGGAAAACACTAAATAAAGTCTATAAACTGAAATAGGTTGCTGTCTAATGCCTAAAACACCAAACTTATGAGGACTATTATACAAGAAGCATGCTACACAAAGCATAAATGAAACTAATAGCCTAAAATAGTCCTAAAATAGACAAAAATAACACTGAAATTCACATGGAAAAGGTTGAAAAAACTAGCTACAATATTGAGGAAATTAAGCTAGTAAACAAGCACAAGGAGGGGAGGCTAACCACTTCATTTTTGGGACTTCAAAACCACATTTTTTGCCTCTGAAAACCTTTGAAAATCAGTGGTAAAAAGCTCAAAAAAAAAAAAAAAAAGATGAAAAGATGGGAAACACAAGGGCTAGAGCTTGGAATACAAGGTACAAAGAAGGGTGGTCCACCCCTCTACCTTGGGTAGCTTTTAACCACAAGTTTTAGCCCATAAAAATAGTTGAAAAATGATCCAAAAACAGCAAGTAAAGATGGTAAATAAATAAGGGAAAGAAGTTAGGAAATATACCTCTGGAAGAGGAGTAATACCTTTTGTTATAAACCACCAAATTCTCACCCTCAAGAGCTAATATTGAAGCTAAAAAATCTCAACATACAGCCCTAAAAATCTGGTTTAGGAAGTCTAGGTAAGGTGTGTATAGGTTGCAAGGAAGAGAGACAGATATTCTTTCCAAGAATTTTCCTCCTCCTAAATTTTCTAACCTAATTTTATAAGAGGGGGTCAAGTGTATATAGAAAATTATGTTAGGCTCTCGGAAATATCAACACAGAAACAGCTAGTGTAGTGCATGCACCTGTGGAGACAGCTGGCACAGCTGGCAAAAGTATCTAGTTTTTTTTGACATAAGTGGCTGGTCGACCACTAAGTGGACAACCACTAAGTGGTCTGCAGGACTCTAGGTGGTCAGGCTTGAAAAACTGCTGTTTTGGTCCAAAACAAATGGTACAAGGTTTGTAGGTTTCTGTGGCACCAAAACCAAGGCTTTCTGCTAAGGAAATCAAGCGTTTGACAAGTGTAAAAATTCATCATTGGGTGATCCATCGGTGGCGCCCAAGTCTTAAAGGCGGTAAAAAATGGGGTGTCTGTAGTTGCCCTTCTTTGACAGACCTCGAAGTCATGCAATGTCGTGAGTGAATGTTAAAGCCGAGAGACAACCCATTTTGACAAGGCCGCAAGACATGGGCAAACAATCAAAACATAAATTAAAGTGGTTGCACCCAAAGGTTTCCTACATATCCCTTTGCAAGGAATCAAACCAGTGTAGTTTACGAGCAAGATGCAAATGATATGCACAAAGAATATAGTTGAAAGCTAGACTTACCCACTTCGCAAAGCCGGTTATTTTAAAAATTCATGATCATGCAAAACAATGCACTAACAAGAAGACAACATCATATGCAACAATCAAAATAGGTCCAACTAAATAAGCAAAAGTCAATTCAAAACATGTTTCACATGAAAGGAGGAAAAACACACTCTAATCACGCTAAAAATATGAGAAGAGAGAAAGAGAGAGAGAGAGAGAAACTACTCAGGGTCATGTTTCCACACACCCTGAATACTCAAATCACGCTAAAAACGTGAGAAGAGGAAATGTGATGATGCGATAGATGCAATGGGTACGATGATCGCGCAATATAATCATGCAATAGACGCACAATTTAGCAAGATTGTGCGGCAGATTTACAGTGTAGTGAGATTGTGCGATAGATGCATAGTGTATAACTATGCGATAGATGTACAATGCAATGAGACTGTACGATAGATGCACAATGCAATGAGATTGTGCGCTAGATGTACAATGTAATGAGGCTATGCAATAGATGCACAATGCAATGAGACTGTGCAATATATGCACGATGTGGTTTGACCGTGCGATAGATGCACGTTGTGGTGTGATTGTGCGATAGATGCACAATGCAATGAGATTGTGCGATAGATGCACAATGCTATAAGACTGTGCGATAGTTGCACAATGCACTTCGATTGTACGATAGATGCACGATGTGGTGTGATTGTGCGATAGATGCACAATGTAATGAGACTGTGGGATAGATGCACAATGTAGTTCGATCGTGCGATAGATGCATGATGCGGTGTGATTGTGTGATAAATGCACAATGCAATGAGACTGTGCAATAGATGCACGATGCGGTTTGATCGTGCGATAGATGCACGATGTGGTGTGATTGTGTGATAGATGCACGATGCAATGAGATTGTGCGATAGATGCACAATGTAATGGAAGAGGTATGTGAGAATGCATATTCTATGCAAAAGATATGTGAATCGAAAAGATGGACAAAAGCGATGTTCGCCAACGACCTCCAACTTACCACTTGGAGGTTTTGCAAAATGCTAAAGAAGGATAAAAGTTGTTCACATTTGAAATCAGGGCATGTTCATACACCGGAGACATAACGGGAATTGGAACGATGCAACCGGAACACAAGTTCGAGTTCTTCAGAAACCAAATCCACTTCAAGTACTTCAATCCTTCTTCTCAGACCCACAACAGGACCTCCTATACACTAATTGGGCAAAAAGGTAACAAAAAATAACTCGGGACCACAAATGGGGCCGGCCGGCCACTAATGAGTGTACAGCACCGAGTGTACGGCTAGCCACTTGTGGCAATTCGGGGGCAGTTTTGTC
The DNA here is from genome assembly GCF_055761805.1 of Camellia sinensis. NCBI lineage: Eukaryota > Viridiplantae > Streptophyta > Magnoliopsida > Ericales > Theaceae > Camellia > Camellia sinensis. The sequence continues at coordinate 110,563,524 of NC_138962.1, forward strand.
CTTTTGCCTCGGGTTTTCTTTAAATCACCACCAAACCTCATTTGGCACACACCCTGACCATCGAAATCCTTTTCTCTCTCTCTAGGTGTTTTCTCTTTCTAGATTTGTGCTCTGTACACGTTTTCCAATGCCCAACGCAAACTTTGTTCGTAAAACCTCTTTGGTCCTCTACAGTTTGAATTGATCAGATTTTGTTTTTGTTGATTTTTTTCTAATTTTTCATCACCTTGGGCTTATTTCCCTCGGGTTTTTCTTGGGCTCCGCGAGTTTTCCCGAGTTTTGACTTTTTCTCGCATTTTTTCTCTCTTAGGGTTGACTTTTTTCAAGTTTTCCCTATTTTTCCTCATTTTCTCCATTTTTCATCACTTTTCACCCACTTTCCAAATGGCAGATGATGCTCCATATGATGGTGCCCCTTTCGAGGTACTTGTGCTTTCACTCATAGTCGAGGTAGAGAAGCCAGAAATTGTCACGGTCAGTGGGGCGACAGGGGATATCGTCGCTGATTTTGAGGCTGAGGCAAAGGTGGCCTTTCCACCAGGGCTTGAGCCCGAGCTATTGCCACTGAGACTGAGGCCATTTGATCTGGCCACTTACCACCCACAGACGCACACGATGGCCCCCGACGATATGATGCGGTTTGACGATTTTGTCGGTGGTGTGCCGGAGGATGTTTTGCTGAGAGAGGGGACCTCCCACCTTTCTTACAATGCTTCTGAGGTACAAACTTTGCTTTCATGCACTTTACCTGTTTAACCATTTCATCACTCCCTTTCATTTGACTATCTTTTATTCATTTCATTAATGCCTTTCATCTAACTGTTCTTATTTTTTTTCTTGTCACAGGAGGACTTTTGCTCCTGGAGAGGTTATGAGACGGTGACAGCTAGGGACTAGTATCACGAGCTTTTTCCCTAGGTCCGCGACCTTGTCGACGAGGTGCGCTTTGGCTTATTTGGCGCCAGACTCTCACGCCACATGGCCAGTCGGGCCTTGCTTGGAGCGTTGGTAGAGAGGTAGTGGGACATCACCAACTTCTTTCACTTCTCGTTCGCCGGGGAGATGACGATGACCCCCTACGATTTCTCAATGATCACCGGCTTGGGAGTAGAGGGTGATTCAATTCCCTTTGATATGGATATGGGCCAGTGGGAGGCGGCCTGGATCTACCTGCCTGGAGCAAGCCCGCCTCTATACAGACTAGCTATGGTCTGATACAATTGGTTCTACGAGTGCTTCCATAGGAGTCAGCCTGAGACTCAGGAGGAGATAGAGCAGTACACCTAGGGCTTCTTGATATACCTTCTCGGTACCACCTTGTTCGCGAGTAGGTGGAATACCGTAGGCTTGTATCTGTTGAGCAACCTTGTGACGCTGCCTCGGGTCCGATTTTATAACTGGGTGGAGCCAGCCTTACCACCCTCTACGGCTACATGAGCTCCAATTCCCGCATGAAGGAGAACAAGGTTGAAGGTTATTAGAGAGCCTGGGAGGTACATACTACACTTTCAGTTTCTGTTTCATTCTTATGCTTTCTACTTTGCATTTTTTACTTTCATATTGGTCCATGCATTGTGCTTTTTACTTTGCACTTTCTGTTTAAAACTAGCCATACAATGTACCTTATGATGTGCACTTTATGTTTACTATCTATTTGCACATATGGATTCACACTTTATCTGTTCACATATATTGATTCACAACTGGTCTCTCCTTACAGCTCTGGGCTTATGCTTATTTCCCAGCCCTCGCCCCAGTATCGGTAAAGGAGATAGCACCGGTCGTGCCCTACTCATGGCAATATGATGGTAGGTGCCAGGGCCGGCGCCGCGACGACATGACATTCACTTACTTGTGTCGATATTTTGACATGGTGGTAGCCCGCGAGGTAATCCGAAAACTTATAATTCTGCTTTATTTCAATCGTGATTGTTCTGATTCATACTCTAATAACTAACAGCAACTAACAAATTATAACTTCTCCATTTACAGATCACGTGGTAGTCGTGGACGGTGACGCCGGCCGGAGTCAGGGACCAGTACACTAGGGCTTGGGCTACCTCGCAGTACCAGATCCTACTGGAGGGCCCATTCTACCAGGCTTGGTTTCTGGGTGAGCGTTTCGTATGCCAGACCATGGGCCTACCTACCCTAGTTGTTGCTGCTCCGCCTTCAGTATCGATGAGGTTAGCCGATAGCCTCCCAGTCGAGGCTATCATTCAGTTCGGGGCAGGGCAGGATGTAGACTACTTCCGGTGAGATGGAGACTACACAACCTTCCTCAAGACTCACTTTATGCCACCCTTGACTGGAGTCCGTGCCGGCGATGCTGTAGGTGTTCCCTCTATCAGGGAGCCTGTCCAGGAGGCCGAGGCTGATGTTGGAGAGGCCCTTCCCATTATACATGCAGCCAGTTGGCTGGCGATTACTACTATGATTCTCTGCGGGCGACCGAACGGGACCACCAATTAGATCCTGATAGAGCCACCAGTGGCGGAGCATGGATATGTGAGAGCCCCGGGTGCACCTTAGGTATGGACCATACTTGACAACTTGCATCCCGCATTTTCCCTTTTAGATACTGATTATTCAACTTTACTTGCAGGTGCCCATAGTGTACACAAAGGGCCTCATTTTGCTGGTTGTTTCTCTAGTTCACATGGTGCAGAGAAGGGAGATGCTGCTCAGACTCCATGGTATCCAGGTATACTTCTCTTCCTTAGGCACACTGAATTGCTTTCCACACTGCACTGATATGCCATACTCCCATTGATATACTGATATGCATTCTGACACTGCCTCACACTGTACTGACACACTGCACTCATGTTGTATCTAGCTTCTGCACGATACTCATATTGCAAACTAAATTCTACATTCTGCAACAATATATACTGTGTGTGATCCTTTGATATTTTTTTTCCAGGTTCCATCGGCATCGAGGGCACCAACGGTAGCGGCAGCACTAGCACCGGTGGCACCTTCTCCAACAGTAGGGAGGAGAGGTAAGCAGGCCCCAAAAAGTGACCAAGACGGGCATCGAGGCTGAGGTAGGGGCAGAGGTACTTGTGGTTGGTGAAGTGAGGCCAAGACAGAGGACACCTCCTTTTCCTCGGAGCCAGTTTTGAGCGGCGACGATACTAAGACTAGCGGCACTGAGGAGGCAGTGAACCGATGCTCTGAGTCCAAGAGCGAGGATGATGATGCCGGCTTAGGGTCCGGTAGCGAGGAGGATGCCGAGGCTGGCTCTACATCAGAGAGAGGAGATAGCGGTGCTAGCTCTCGGTCGAAGTCCGATTCTAATAGCGATGCCGACGGAGACAGCGCTCCTGAGTCCCCTCCGAGGAAGAGGACGAAGAGGGCCTCTCGAGCTTGATGTGATTGGCGTAGATTTTGGTACTATTTTTCTTAGTTTCTTTTATTTTGGTAGCTTAGCACATGTATAGCTTTAGATAGGTCTTTACTTTTTATTTTTGAAAACTTGTATTCTCTTGTTTGTAAAAACTATGATCTAGGTAAAACCTTGGAGTTTTATAAAAAGAGCTTTATTTTTGCATCATGAGCACCACACTTGTATTAAAATGAAAATGGAATTGACTTTGAAACTGAAACTACTTGTATTTGAATGATGTTCTCAACCAGGTAATGAGCCAACGACCGACTCAAATAGAACACATAACTCGATAAACAAAAAACAAAGTAAAAACAACTTAACACAGCTATTAACACTTGCTAAAAATAAAGAACTCAAAACAAGACCTAAAAACACAAAGACTGAAACAAAGCCAGACTGCTGAACTGCCAGGTCCATAACAATGGACGGCCAGCCTATAAAGGTAGCCGGCCGGCCAGTTGTGATGATTCTTCAGCTGGCTAACAGTTGGTATCCACTCACAACCTTATCTCTTACAAAAGGTCTTTCTTCGCAATATCTTCGACAGAACCCCATTTTTGTTACTGTTTCTGCCACAAATAGAGATATTCCTTGCCGAGAAGCTTAAAGAATGGATAGCCACTTTGGACGGCTTGAAAAAGGTAGATTTCTGAGGTTTCAGCATAAACACGCTTTTTTCGTTGTACTTCACTTTGTTTTTTGTTTCTCCATGTCGTGGTCCAATGTTAGGACCCAATTACACATGTATTTCACTTCGGGGCACAGGAAATGTGTCCAACTCTTGAAGAATTTTAAACACTGATGGAGTCCCGGCACGATGAGGGGATCATGTCTCAGCCCTGTTTTGGCCATGCCCAGGCTTTGGGACAAATGTGTGGGCTTACTTTGCACGAAGCTCGATCTTTGGCTCACGACGGGAGATAGATATACCTGGCTTGATTCATCGATTTTCCAACATTGGCAATAAAGGTGACCTTCTTTGGCGAGATTATCGGCAACATACCCTCTGTTTATGTATGCTCGCGCACTTCCTTCTTACCTCTAGTCATGGCGGACCCAGCATTAAGTTGATCGAAGTGGCTCAATGCCTGAAAGAGGGTAAGAGCTGCATTGGTTTAGCACTACTACTCGATTTGTAGGGAGTCCACTACTTCTTCAGGTATTGTTTCCCACCCGTTTTCATTTATGCTCACATCACTCGGCACTCACTCTCCATTTTCTCTCAAGCCCTTTCCTTACTTTTTACTCTACGTACATCTCTCTATTCTTTAATATCTCTTATTTTTCATCCCTTCCCAGGTATGGCTAATGGATAAGCTGAAAGTAGTGGACCCTTGCTCTGAGTATTCAGCCTGAGCTTACTTCTACTGCCAGCGGCTGGTAGACTTTCCTTCAGAGGAATGGTGGTGTGACTGGATGTACAGCAGATCTGCAGGTCACATCTCCTGGCGTTGCCTCTAGCTTAATTTAAGTGAGATGAGTTATAGCATGTCTCGTCAGTCGGGTGTAGAGATAATTGGCCCCACACACTGTGTGTTCAATTTCCCTCTTCGATTCGGACGTTAGTTTGGACATGATCAGATTCACCCAGATGAAGCAGTAGAATATATGGCTTCATTTCCCATTTGTGCTTCACACTTGCCCCGGTATGTCACTGCTTGGAGGATGAGAGAGCTTTTGGCCCATGCCGATAGTTTCAGTTATGCCCTTTTTGACGAGTGCTTGGCTCAGCTCGAGGATGAGGCACAAACGGGGCCAATTTTGGCGACAGAGGCTTCTGCAAGCACCAACGAAAGACGCAGGAACACCTGACTCATCTATGCCCCTAGTTTATTGCTTTGACTTTTATTTTCAAGTTTTTATGATGTAAAAGCAACTTTGATTTAATCAGAGAGTTGGAGAATGTACTTGGTGTTAAAATCAAAGGAATTAAAGATGTGAGCGCTGAAAATTTTCCTTTTGGTCTCAAAATGGTCTAAGTTGTAAAAAGTAAAATTTTGAGCAAATCCACTTTTATTAAAACTTTTCAAAATAATTTTCGAAAATAATCACTACCTGACACGCACGGAATCAGTCCTCAAGATGCAAAACCCCGAATCGAAAAATCATAACACTGTTACTGCACTGCACTCCAACTGGCCGTTCTGCTAAAATGGAGATAACCACAACAAAGGTGACAAAAGATGGACAAAGATGGCCCGATCAAAATGAATAAATAGGACAGTTGAGTTACAAGACGATTACGACCGAACTTCAGGATGAAATTTCCTACGTATCCCAAAGATCGGAATTAGGCCTTGCGAGCTCAATTTTTTTTTTTTTTTAATTTCTAATTTTTCATGCTCTAATTTTTGCCTAGGTCGCCCTTCCAAGTTTTTGGCCTAGCGAGCCTCTCGAAGATAATATTTCTTCAACTTGTCCATATTGATCGGCTGTGAAAACTCTAGGCCATCTAGGTCCATGAGAATAATCGCCTCTCCTGACCAGATAGATTTGATGATGTAAGGACCAGTCCAATTAGGTCTGAACTTGCCCCTAGGATCATGGATGGGAGCTCAATTGTCTTTGAGCACTATATCCCCTTCTTTGAGATTCTTGGACTTAACCTTCGTGTTGAAAGCCCTAACAATTCTGTGTTGGTAGCCCTGGATATGATATAATGCCTTCAGCCTTCTCTCGTCAAACAACATCAATTCTTCGAACCTGCTCTGCTGCCAATCCGCCTCTGCTATCTGATACTCAGTCATAATTCGCAACGACGGTCCTTCAATCTCTATTGACAGAACAACTTCCATCCCATATACCAAAGAATAGGGGGTTGCTCTTGTGGATATTCGAATCGACGTTCTGTAGCCCCAAAGAGCAAACGGTAGTTTATCAGCCAATCCCTATAGGTCTCAACCATCTTCCGCAGAATGTTCTTAACATTCTTGTTGGCAGCCTCATCAACTCCATTGGTTTGTGGTCTATATGTTGATGACTTGTGAAAAGCCACGTTATATTTTTTAAGCAGATAAACCACATCTTTCTTGAGGTGTGAGCCGTTATCTGATCTGATCTTGTTCAGAACTCCATACCGAGAGATGATGTTATTTTTGATGAATTTGGCTATATGCGGCACTTTCAACACCGCATAGGACTGAGCTTCCACCCACTTTGTGAAGTAATCAATCACCACCAAGATGAACTCATGTCCATTTCACCCCCTTGGTGAGACTACATCGATAACGTCGATTCCCTAGATTGAGAAAGCCATGACAAAGTCATATTGTAAAGCTTAGACGGCGGGATGTTCATGCGATTGGCATGGATTTGGCATTTGTGGCATTGCTGTACAAAACCAATACAGTCCTCCTCCATGGTTGACCAGTAATAACCTTGTTTGAGGATCTTCCGGGCTAGCATCACACCATTCATTTGTGCCCCGTACTCTCCTCCGTGGATAGCCTCATTAAGACACTTCGATTCCTCTTCCTTCACACACAACTTGTGCATTCCCAGATGACATCTTTTATATATCTTAGTTCCGTAGATGATAAATTGGACAGCCAAACGCCGTATTCGCCGTTTGTCCTTAGCATTTTCCCCTGGTAGATATGTCTCATTTTCCAGAAAATTCCAAATGTCGTAAAACTAAGGGTTTTTGTCTTGAACTTCATCTATTACGGCAATGGTTTTATAGGTCGACGTGTATTTCTGTTCGATAATTATTGGACGCATCTTCACTCCCAACGGGATGTCTACCATAGAAAATATAGTTGCCTAAGTATCAACGAACCTGTTGTTTTCTCTCAGTAGATACGTAAATATCATTTTTTCAAACCTCAGAATCAGAATATCGAGGGCTTGATGGTAAACCTTCATTTTCTCCTCTTTGACATTCCAGTCTCCGTTTGCTTGACAAACAACCAAGTTCGAGTCTCCGATAACATCCAACCTTATTGCCCCTAGTTCTAGGGCAGCTTCTAAACCAACAATACGTGCCTCATATTCTGCTTTGTTATTGGACACTTTGAACTAGAGTTTGAATGCTAGGGGTATATGGGAATCATCGGGTGCTAACAAGTAGTGCCTCAATTTCCTGGTGGCCCATACCAAGGCTAAGCAAGCTTTTTTCAGGGGAGTATAGTGGGTTTCATAGTTCATCATCTTCTTGCTCAAGTAGTAGATGACCTTTTCCACTTTATCTTCTGATTCTTGAGCTAGAATACATCCCATGGTCGCATCTATTATCGGTAAATACAGAATCAAAGGCTTCCCTAGCTCTGGTGGAGACAACACAGGTGGATTCTAGAGGTACTGTTTGACTTGTTCGAAGGTGAACTAACATCGATCATCCCACCGAAACTTCTTTTCTTTCTTTAGGAGGCCAAACAGTGGTTCACAAGTCAAGGTTAATTTGGAAATAAAATCGTCTTATGAATTGCACTATGCCCAGAAAGTCACGAACCTCCTTTTCAGTCCTCGGTGGTGGAATTTCTAAGATAGCCTTGATTTTGGAAGGATCCACTTCAATTCCCCTCTGCGTGATAAAAAATCCCAGTATTTCCCTGTCGTTACGCTGAAGGTGCATTTTTGCCGGTTTAACCTCTGTATTCCCTGATCCGTTGAAAGAATTTTTCCAGTGCGGTGTAGTGGCCTTCTCGCTCTTTGGACTTGACAATCATGTCGTCCACATATACCTCAACATCTGTGTGGATCATGTCAAGCAAGATGGTAGCCACAGTCCTTTGATAGGTAGCCTCAGCATTCTTCAACCCAAAAGGTATGACTGGGTAGCAGTACGTACCCCATGGTGTGGTGAAAGTAGTCTTTTCTGTGTCTTCTAGTGCCATCAGAATCTGATTGTACCCAAAAAATCAATCCATAAACGAAAGCAAGACATGGCTAGCAGTAAAGTCTACCAACATGTCTATGTGCGGCAGTGGAAAGTCATCATTCGGACTTGCTTTGTTTAGGTGAAGTCGACGCAAACTTGAATTCTGCCGTCTTTTTTCGGAACTGGGACAATATTGGCTAACTAGGTTGGATACTCAGATTCTAACAAGAATCGTACATCAATCTGCTTGGTGACCTCTTCCTTGATTTTTAGTGCCCAATCCGGACGAACTCTGCGTAGTTTCTGTTTGATTGGTCGGGTCTCAGGGTCAAGAGGGATCTAGTGCTGTACGATCTTAGGGTTGATTCCAGGCATGTCTTCGTAGGACCACGCGAAAACATCTTTGAAATCTTTTAATAAAGCGATTAAATGCTCGAGTTCCTCTGAAGATAACATGGACTCGATCTGGACCAAGCATACATCATTCTCAGTAGCCACATTAATGGCAATGATTTCATCAACACAAGTTTCAGCACGCCTCTCCTCCTCTCGATTAATCAATTTTTTCAAAGCCAGAGGAATTTGTTCCTCTTCATTTTCATTAAAATTCTGAAAATCTTGGTTAATGTAATAAACTAGTAGCACAGAGAAGTACACAGAATTTGTGGTGTTTTCATTCATAAGTTTCGACACTTCGGTTACAACAGACTCAAAAGAAAAATAAAAAGAGGACCTTGACAGGACCTTGGCATTCGAGTTACCACCCCCGGGAATGCTAGACCCAGACTCCCCAGACTGACTTGAATCTGATCCCGACTCCACAGACTCAGTGGAATCAGATTCTAGCTCATCACCCGATTCAGAACTGGAAAGAAAGCCTTTCTCTAGCTGCCAAGTAAGACATGGTGCCCTTGATGCATCCAAAATACCACTGGTGAGATCCACACCCGGTTCCTCTCTGATCATAGAGACAGTAATGTCATCCCCCAAGTTCTCTGTGTCGGTCATGAGATCTGTCAAGAGATCAGCTAATGTTGCCCCTATGTCAACCTCGTTGTTGTCTGAGTCATCCTCTTTGCTCTGGTCAGCTTTGACGCTTGGTTTAGCCCTTTCCTCATCATTGTCAGCTGTCGATCGAAGAAAATCCCAAATCCGGTGCGCTTCTTTGAGGAATTTACCCAAGGCTCGGGAAAACCGCAAAAAGGGAAATCCTTTCATTCTCGAACAAAACGACCGTTCAACGTCCCTCGGATTGGCCTGTGGACGAGCTCATAATGTTTCCTAGCTCTCTTAGCGTTGGCTTTGCCCTTCATTTCCTCTCCCTTTCTGATCCAGTCGTCTTTGGTAGGTACATAGCCTAGTTCAAAGGCATGCGGGTTGCGTGGCACTTCTGCTAATGTTGCAACACCCTTCTGTCTACTCTTTCCAAGCCCCATACCTGGAATATGCCGTAGCTTGTTCATAAAGTATATGGATTGGGCACTAAAGTACATGCCATAATCCATGACCAGAATTGTCTGCATTACTCTGGCTTCTGCCAGAGTGAATCCCGAAAGGATTACATCCTCATCACCATGGTTGATCTCTAGCACTAGCATAGTCACCTCTGGAGGTGGATGAATGGATAAGTTTCCAAAAACAGTTGCTACTCTTCTCTCATGAGGATACTTCAACATCTGATGAAGGGTGGAGGAGACACCCTTCACATGATGTAACCAAGGCCTCCCTAACAGCAGGTTAAAGGTTGCTGGTACATCCAGTACATGGAACTCAATCTCTTGCTCAGATGGGCCCACCTGGACTCGCACTTTCACTATACTCACGACCTCTCTACTTGTATTGTCATACGTCCGTATCACTTGGGTTGCGGGGATAAAGTCTGCCAGTTTGAGACCAACTGCGTAGCCTGTTCGAGAAGGACAGACATTAATGGCAGAGCCGGTATCTACTAACACCATTGGCACCCACTTCTCTCTACACTCCACAGAAATGTATAATGGCTTGTTGTGAGTCGAACCTTCTGATAACAGCTTTTTGTCAGAGAAAGTGAGCATTGGCTTGGCAACGCCTGGAAAGACCAGGCCCACAAGTTGCTCGGCGTAGTATCAATGAATAATTTAGCCTTGTCTATTGCCGATAATACTGCCGATCGGTGCACTCGTGAAACCAGAAAGAGTCCCTAGATAGAGATATCAGCTTGGATTTTCTTGAGCTACTTTAGAAACAACTCCTCTTCTAGTTTATTTTCGTTCTGTTTCTCGACCTCTTTGTCCTTTCCTGATGGCTCTGCTTGATCCAGGTGTGGCGGCTTAAAATACCATCCACTTCGAGTAAAATGGTTATCTCCTCAGCATACCATGTATCATCTGGAATGCAGTCTCCTCAATCTTCGTCAGTATAGACTAGATGCAAATCATTGTCGTCCCACCACTTGCCCACAGCTACTGACAAACAGTTGTCCGGCTCTACTTGAATCATCTTCACAGTATAAGTGTCCTCCTCAAGGAAACACGCAGTTATGGTTTTCTGACTGTCTTTAATTCTTTCTCTTTCAAACCGTCTCAGTATAGCTATCTATTCAGTAGCTACAATGTTCACAACACCCACTTCTTGGGTTTGTTATCCTGCACATGCACCCTCCGGTAGTCTTCCTTTCTCATTAGCCTCCCCGACTACCGTAGCTACCTTTGTTTCCTTTTCCCCTGGTTTCATCCCAGTTTCTTCTTCCTTGTCTGGCTCATCACTCAGCCATCCGGTATTATCAGTCGATCTATTCAGGTCAAACCACCCGATCTGTACATCTCCTTGATCATGCTCATCGAAGAACTGCAGGTTATTTAGATCTTTTTCAAGATATGCTAAGTCGTCCAACCCTTGGTTCGGGCCATCCTCCTTGACCACATTAATGCCTACTGAGGTTGGTAGCACCACTTTAGGCCTAGTTTGAGTGGTTGTCATGATATAGCAACTTGGATCATATGCCCTGTCCAATAAGTCCCTGAGACACTCTGATAACATACTTGTACCTCCCTTCGAGGTCAAAACCTCATTTACCGCAGGTATTGTCCCCACAGTGTAAGGCTTAGGTTGTGGATTAGATGTGTCCATCATGCACAAATCTGTGCCCTCAGGAATGAACAACATCGGTTTTGGTAGGTGGAAAGGGGTAATATATACTTTGGGGTCATAAAAGGTGGCAAGTGTATGGATAAGGTTAAGGTTTTGAGATGGGAGGGCTTGATTGTGGGCCAAGAGCGGATTTGTGGTTATATCTGGTTTCTGTGGTGGAGCGATGATCTTGTTGTCAATGAGATCCTGAATCTTATGATGTGAGCGAAAGCACTGGTCGGTGTCTTGACTGTGCTGCTGGTGAGATGCACAGTATTTTGCTGGGTTATGCTTTGGTGGAAGAGGATCAAGAAGTGGGCAAGGTTCTAAGGGTTTTAGGTGCCCTTTCTTGACCAGCACTTGCATAGGTTTGGATAAGGTCATGTATAGTTGGTTAAAAGTTCTACCTTGAGGTTGGGTACGGTTGGATGATGTTTGTGGGCCTATGTTGGTGAGGGGGTCGTTAGCTTTTATTGTGGTGACAACACTTACGTCCGATGGCCTCATAGCTGTGTTACCATTGGCAACATTGGAACTGCGAACAAACAGCCTCTTAGCCGGTTCCTTATCATTAGTAATAATTCCCTGTTTCATAGTATCATCGATTTGAGCCCCTATCTCGTGAAGCTCTTTGAAGGTAAATAAGGGGAGAACAATCATTTTCTACAACAACTTCCCATGCAGATTTCAGACAACCGTTCTGATCTGATCTTTCTCTAAAGGTCGAACAGTCATCACGGATGCTTTAGCCCTCTATCTTGTCACAAATTCGAAGAAACCTTCCTTTGGCTTTTGACGCGTTGCCTCGAGATCACAACTTGTGACCTTAATTTGCATGTTGTAAGAGTACTGAGTGACGAAGACTCGGCTAACTCCTCTCATATATGTTTTATGGAATCTTCTAACTTGGCGTACTAGATGGCCGCTATACTTGACATAGTGCGACCAAAGAGAGATAGCTTCTGTAGTCTAGTCAAACCCATCGGCCACAAGATATCCAAAAATAACCGTAAGTGAACCATGGGGTCCCCAGAGCCATCAAAGCGGTCAATGTGTGGCGTCTTGAACCGCTCTGGTAATGTAACCGCAAATTCGATATATCTATCCTCTATGTCTGGAATGGAGTTGACTCCATGTGTTTTTTTAAACAGTTTCTCCAATTTGTTGACTTTGAGCGCAGTTGGATCAACCTCAAATTCAAACGGTGCCTCGGTCTGATAAACCGAGGCTTTGGAAGCTTGTGTCGGGATGGTTTTGTTGGAACTGGGAAAACTAGATTACCCCGGGGTTGTGGATCTTGAGTAGTGGCAATATTGGCAGTGGCACTGGGCATAGAGATAGCCGCGGTGGGTGGATGTGATGTAAAGGCCACTGTTGGCTGTGGTTGCTGTTGTTGTGGCTTGGTTATAACCTCGGCCTGACGAGCCGTAACCTCAGCTTGATGAGCCATATCATGCTGTAAGGACTCAACTATTTGTTGCAGATGGAGTATTAAGTCCTCCATATTTGCCAGGGGATACTGGGCCATTGGAATATGTGACTGTTCCTAAGCTGAATTGGAAGTAGCTGACTGTTCCTAAATCAGATTGGACATAGGTGAGCTGAGGGGTGACTGCTCTAAGAACTAGACTGGTGAATTCTGTCTAATCTTCCCTCGCCTTGTAACAGGTGATAGTGCAGTAAACACAGGTTGTCCCCGGACAAGATCTCCAACCTTGCACAATTTTCTAACTCGGGTCCATTGTACTTGGGGGATATTAGAACCGTCTGAAGCTATGGTTTAAACTACCTAGAAAAAGAAATAAAGTAAAAGAGCAGTAATCAGAAACTGCATAGCACCTCAGCTAAGATGTTTATCAACACAGACATGATCAAAGTTGTAGGACTGTACTCCACACTGAATTTTGCCTCGAAACAAAAACCAACTGTGTAACTAATATGCACATAACTGTACAGTTTCACTGTAAAGCACATACTAGTTAAGAGAGAGCCAAAACACCTCTATGAGGGGTTAGGGTTACCCTGTCCTAGTTTTTGTGATGAACTACTGTTTCACTATTTCAATCAAGTGGTTTCACACAATCCTGCATGCAGGTGAGCATCCTGTCCTAGTTTGGAGCAGTCACTATGGCTTACTACATGCAACTAGGCCAAATGGTCAAAGGGGGTACTTTAGTAAGACTACCTAATATACCTCTCACACCTAACACCGATAAAAGAAAGGAGGATCAAACGAAACAACGGTAGTCTAGATCCAAGGGTTGTGTTTCCAACATGGCAGAGCCCACGACTGGTCAGCCTTTTGGCAAGCTTTTGGGCAAGCCTCTGGCAAACCATTCAGGAATAGCAGATAGAAAACACAATGACTTATAGTAACAATGCAAATGCAAAGGACATATAAGTGTAGATAAAACTTCACATCATAAATTTCAAGTCAAGTTCTCTAAGTCCCTAACAGAGTCGCCAAAACCTGTAGCTTGCTTTTCGTACTCCTTTCGGATACGACTAGCCCTACAGTTCGGACTATCGTGGTTCTAAATTTGATTCCACAAGTGTAATCTGAAATAGATAAACATAAATGAGTCCAAATTCAGCAAATCTTTTGGAAAATCGATTTTGAATAAAAAATGCCAAAAATGGACTGTTTTGCCAGATTACAAAGTCGCAACCTAAAGGTTTTTGGGAAATTTAGGAAACCCGAGATTCATGCCAAAGGCCACTTATTCGTCATCAGCAAAGTGTATCGGCTCGAGAACTTAGGTATGGGAGGGGAAGGTCATGAATTGAGCACCCCACTCACCCGATCAATGATCGGCTTCTACTAATCATGATATGATTCTTATTTATATTATATGCTCTTGTTCTAATTTATTAGGCTATTTTTACTATGTGATGCACACAAGTATAGATTAATTTGCAAAAGTTAGAACGTTTTGATTTCATGTTTGTTTTGAAAATTGTTTAAAATATGTACTACTTGAAAAAGTGAGTTCATACGTACATTTATCAAATTATCCCAACTTAAGCAATTAGCCTTCATCCACAGGCATTCAAAGAGGTATATCACTTAAGCATCTAGCCTCATGTAAAATATGCCTGATATGGCAACGATCACACACATATGATATGCTACAACAATAAGTGCTCACCTAGTACTCCAAGGCAAGCCAAACAAAACAAAAGAATTAGAAAACATGCATGCCCCTAACTATTGCAATATGACTAATTCAACACATGCAATATGCAATTTAAATAGGCTCGGCTACTAACATGGCATGTGAATCAATTTGATAGCATGCGGTTTAAGCACATTTTCCAAAGAAGTAAGAAATAACAATGTTTGTCAGAATGATGAGTTGAACTTTTATGCATGTGAAACAAGTGGATGCAAATCATGAAAAATGCTAAAAGAAACATGATGCTCTACGCTATCCATCATAAGCAAGGAAATAAAAGGGAGAAAGAAATGGGGATTGGAAGACATACACACATTATTACATATTTGCTCTCGCACAAGAGAGTCTGGATAAATGTCCTACCTAATTACTGAATTAACTAACTATTACAATACCAAAATAAATTAACTACACTAGCTAATTATTACAACGCCCCAAATTAACTAACTATTCTGGCTAATTAACTAAGTACAACACAAGAAAATCAACTAGCTATTCGAACTAATTAATATAAATGAATTAGTTACAATTCCACTCCTTTAAGTATAACATACTACTATTAAAACATTATTTTAACGGGCCACAAGAGACGAGGGATGGCTTATGCATGAATGCGGATTTCCACCCGAATATGCTCTATGTTCAGCGGCCAGAATGCTTCTGTTGCATAGTCAGAAAATTGCACAGTTTTTTCACCTCAGTCTCTGTTATGTTCTGCAAGAAAAATAGCACTGCCTGGCTATAAAAGGTGGTCGTCTGGCTAGAGAAGTGGTTGGCCGTATAGTAAAGGTAGCCGACTGGCCACTAATATATGGTACTGCCCTGTTGCCACAGACATGAAACAAAGCACAAACAAAGTATTTTCAGGGGATGTTTGTCGACCCTGCCTCTTCTTATCATCAAACAGATCAAAGGAGAGGTAGGTTCGGTTCGCAAACCATCAATCGATGCAAATTCATTGTGTAATGGCTTATGAACCAAGGGATACAATTTCAATACATGACAAGGAACGACTCATGAACCTCCTTCCTATCATGATATTGATCAAGGGAAGTGGTTGACATTGACTCTTGAACTGTTTTCATCACTAACAAGTATGAAATGCCTCAAGGCTCAATGCGGTCAATTAACGTCCGATTGAACCCCAAACCATTTTTATTATCTTGTTACCGCTTAGTCCAACTTTGTTGCCTTTTGTAAGTACCTTTCCATTCATTAAGCATTTTAGTCCAATAATGAAGATTAAGTCCACTAATTAGTGGAGAGATATATCAAACAAAGGGTTGTTTTGGGCATGAGAGAAATGTCATGCCTTTGGTAATGAACCTCCGAAGAGATTAAACCATTAAGCACAAGGATCCTTATCTCAAGCTTAAACAACAATAATTTGAAACAACTCTCAAAACAAAGAAAAAGTCAAGAAAAGAGAGAGGTTGCAGAGGTGATTAGCGGTGAACACAAGTATGGAAAGCACTAAATAAATGCTATCAACTCAAATAGGTTAGTGTCTAATGCCTAAAACACTAAACCTATGAGGACTATTACACTAGAAGCATGCTACACAAAGCATAAATGAAACTAACAATCTAAAATAGTCCTAAAACAGATAAAAATAGCACTGAAATTCACATGGAAAAGGTTGAAAAAGCTAGCTACAATATTGAGGAAATTAAGCTAGTAAACAAGCACAAGGAGGGGAGGTTCCCCTCCATTTTTGGGACTTCAAAACCACATTTTTATCCTGTAAAAACCTCTGAAAATTAGTGGTAAAAATCTCAAAAAAATTTGATGAAAAGATGGGAAACGCAAGGGCAAGAGCTTGGAATACAAGGTACAAAGAATGGTGGTCCACCCCTCTACCTTGGGTAGGTTTTAACCATAAGTTTTAGTCCATAAAAACAGTTGAAAAATGATGCAAAAACAGCAAGTAAAGATGGTAAATAAATAAGGAAAAGAAGTTAGGAACTATACCTCTTAAAGAGAAGTAACACCTTGAGTTATAAACCCCCAAATTCTCACCCTCAAGAGCTAATATTTAAGCTCAAAAATGGGGTGTCTACATCCTGTCTCTCATTGCTTCCCCCTTTCTTATCCAGTCTTCTTTGGTTGGCACATAGCCTAACCCAAAGGCATGCGGATTATGCGGCACCTCAATGAGTGCCATAACACATTTTCCCACGCTCCTTCTGAGCCTCATTCCTGGAATATGCCACAATGTGTTCATGAAATAGATGGA
This sequence comes from Camellia sinensis, assembly GCF_055761805.1. Classification (NCBI taxonomy): domain Eukaryota; kingdom Viridiplantae; phylum Streptophyta; class Magnoliopsida; order Ericales; family Theaceae; genus Camellia; species Camellia sinensis. The sequence continues at coordinate 110,580,257 of NC_138962.1, forward strand.
CTGAGCACTAACGTACATGTGTTCATCCGTGGCTAAGATTGTGTACACCATTCTGGCTTCTGCCTGAGTGAACCCTGAGAGAAATACATCCTCATCACCATGATTGATTTCTAGCAGTAGTGTAGTTACCTCTGGCGGTGGATGAATAGATGAGTTCCCAAAAATGATTGATACTACTCCCTCATGAGGGTATTTCAGCATTTGATGGAGGGTGGAGGACACAGCCTTCATGTGGTGTAACTAGGGCCTCCCTAGAAGTAGGTTAAAGGTAGCTGGCATATCAAGTACATGGAACTCAATCTCATGCTAAAAAGGGCCCACTTGGACTTGTACTTTCACTGTCCCCATAACCTCTCTACGCGTGTTGTCATATGCTCGTATCACCTAGGCTGTGGGGACAAAATTTGTTGGTTTGAGGCCTATCGCATAGGCAGTTTGAGAAGGACAAACATTGATTATAGCGATTCAAGTTTTAACCCGACCTTTTTGTGTCTTGGACTAGGGTTTCGTGGTTTCATATTGTTTCCCATGTATTGATTCCCTTATACTTCCTTAAATTTGGCTATTGGATTGTAGTGGTTGTGTTTAGAATAGGTTGGTTGCTTAGTTTTCAAACTTTTCTTGTCCAGAATTTTACTCTTCCGCTCAAGCGGCACTTCTTATGCTCGAGCAGGCTTTGTGAACTCTCAGTATTTTTGCAGGCCTGCAAAACTACCAGAAGAGTATATTCTACGCTCGAGCGGTCTCAGCTCGAGCGGATTTTCTTGCGCTCGAGCGTTGGTTTGCTGTCTGCAAAACTACTAAGAGTTTGTATTCTGCGCTCAAGCGGACTGTGTGTCAGTTCATAAAAGTCACTTTTTACATCACTTTTTCATCTCCTTCTCTCTCTAAACATTTCAAAAACCCAAGATCTAGAGTTTCTTTACCTAAAACTCATCTTCTCTCTTCAAAAACACCTAGATCCATTGAGTTCTCGACCCTAGTGTCTCTGGAAAAAAGGTAGAACATCTCAAGAGCTTCTTTTTGGTTCGAACAAAACTTGGTTTCGGCATCTTCAAAGTTCATCCATTTCTTCCTTGATCTCTAGCTTTGAGGTAGAAACTTTCTACACTCTTCTGTGAGTTTTAACTTAGTTATTTGTTGATGTGTGAAGAATATTGGAATTTGGGATGATTTTGAACAAACCTAGTGTTTTGGTTTAAAATCAAAAGAGGAGTTTTCGAATGTATGTATTAAAAATGGTTATGGGAGTAGATGTGAGGTTGTGTTGTGATAAATTTATTGATTTTGATACCGGGATGGATTTTGGAAGAAAAGAGAGTTTTGCCTTAAAATGTCCCAAATAGTTATTTTGTAAAAATAAATGAAATTGGTATTAGGGATATGAAATTGGATGGATCTTTATATAAATGGAGGAGTTGGATATTGCAGCCCAGCTTTTTCGTGCCCCCTCTCGGGAGCTTGAAAAGAAGCTCTATAGTTTAGACTCCCGTGGTTCTGAATCTAATCTCACAAGTGTAACGTAAAACTGATAAACACCAAAGAGTCCAAATCCGGCAAATCATTTTGGAAAATTGATTTTGAATCAGAAAGTACCAAAATTGGACTACTTTGCCAGATACAGAGTCGCCACCTAAATATTTTATTTTGGAGAAATTTAGGAAACCCATGACTCGTGCCAAAGGCCAAGTGCCCATCATCACCAAAGTTGCCTCGGCTCGGGAACTTAGGTACGAGAGGGGAAGGTTATGAATTGAGCACCCCCGCTCCCCCGATCAAAGATCGGCCTCTACTAATCATAATATGATTTTTTATAAACATTATGTGCTCTTATTCCGGTTATTAAACTAACATTACTATGTGATGAGCACAATCAAGTATAGACTAGTTTGCTCAATTTGGAACAATATAACTTATGTTTGTTTGCGAAATGGTTTGAATTTGCCACCTCAAGTGGGCTTAAAGATTGTGGATTTGCCACCAAACATAGGGGGCTTAAAACATGATTTGCCACTCAACAAAGTGGGCTTAAAACTTACATTTGTTGAGTTGTTCCAATTCAAACAACAAGCTTCCATCCACAGGCATTCAAACAGTTTAGAATTTAAGCACATAGCCTCATGGCAAGCATGCTAGACATGGCAACACTCACACTCATGCAAGTATGCTAAAGCATAAAAACTCATCTAGTACTCCAAGCTAGGAAAACATGAGTTAGTGAAATATACATGATTCCTAACTATACAAAGTGTCTAATGCAACACATGCAACATGCAATTGATAGGCTTGGCTACTAATACGACATATGGATCGATTTGAACAACATGCAATTTAAACCCGTATTCAAATAAGATATTGAACTGGCAATACAGTTAGAATGATGCGCTGAGCCCCGGTGCATGCAAAACAAGATGAATGGATACAAGCATGGGATATGCTAATTGAAACATGACCCTAATCTAACTATCAAAAGCGGTTAAGTAAAAGGGAGAAAGACGTGGGGTTGGAAAACCATACACACACGCACGCACACTTATTACAACATTATGCCCTCGTGAAGGAGGGGCCGAATGAATAAGAGCTAACTAGCTAGCTAATTAAACTAATCTAATTAAGCTAATCAAACTAATTATTACGAGCCAAATGAATAACTAGCTAATCTAATTACTAATTATCACAACACTTTTAACTAACTAGTAAACTAACTAATTAATTTACAACACAAATGCATACGAACTAAGCATTTAAGACATTAAACTAAGCTGCCACTGCTTCGCCTCAGGAAGTGGAAGATGCACATGCTCGGTTTTGGCCTGAAAGGACCTCCGTTTTGCTCTCGAAAGCCTCTGTTTGCAGGGGTTGAGAATTTCCAGAACCTTTCTGCTCCATCTTACCAAAATATGCTGAGGTTTACATCACTGGCCTGCCGACCATGGATGAATGCTGCCGGCCATCTATTGGCCAAGAAGGTGGTCTGCCGACCATCTATGGTGCACTACTGGCCATGGATGAATGCCTGTCGGCCATTGATGCATTGGATCACCATGCTGCAATAGAGTACAAACAGAGTAAAAAGGGGATTTTTCCAAGGATTGTATGCACAATTCACCCCTCATTTTCATAGACAAATCCAAGGAATTGTGAACTTAAATCACAAACCACCAATCAAAGCAATTTCATTGCATGCTGGCTTATTCTTCAAGGTGTGCAAGCTTAATAAATGCAAAACCAAACACTTAAGAACCATCACCTTATCATGCATGATCATGGGCAATGGAAACCTAGGAAAATGGCACATTTCATCACTTTTGAGTATGAAATGCTCCATTTTCCTTGTGTTCAAACTAACTTCTGATTAGAACACATGGAATGCAACACAAAGGAATGCTTCTCTTGTCTTTTTTTTTTACTTATCAATTTTGTTTACACATTTTAATTACCAACCATCCTTTAATCACATTAAGTCCAAATGGTGAATTACGTCCTCTAAGTGGAAAGAAAGCTCAAACCAAAGGTTGTTTTAGGAATGAAAGAGATCTCATGCCATTGGTAATGAACCCCCAAAAGGGATAAAACCATTAAGCACAAAACCTCAATTTCATGTTTTAAACAAGCAAATGGTTTGAACCACTTTCAAAGCAGAAAATAAAACCAAGAAAGGAGGGAGGTTGCAGAGATGGTTAAGTGCTGAAAATGAGTGATAAAAGCATAAACAAATGCTATCAACTCAAACAAGAAGGTGTGTAGAGCCTAAAACATTAAGCTTGTGAGGACTATTGCACTACAACCATGCAAAACAAGACTCAACTGACCCAAATAGCTCAAAAAAGAGCTAAGGCAGTCTATTTCAGAGGGAAAAACATGTTGGACTTGAGCTAAATTAAGCTAGAAAAATATGCTAACATGTGAAGGTTACTAGGCATGCATAAAAGACACAATGAGGGGAGGCCGGGAGGCTAACCCCTCCAATTTTGGACTTCAAAATAAGTTTTTTGCCACTAAAAAATCTCTAAAATTTAGTGGTTAAAAGACCAAAAAAAAATTGGTTTGAAAGTGATAAACAAAGGCACAAAAACTTTACAAACTAAGAAGCAAGAAGGGTGAACCACCCCTTAATTGAAAATAGCCTCAAGCCAACACTTTTAAGCCATAAAAATAGAGTTTTATAGTTCAAAATCAGCCTCAAAACAATTAAAAAAAATGGCAAAGCAAGTGTACAAAACAAGTATAAAGAGAGTGTTATACTTCTTGAAGGGAAGACACAATTTAGCCAACAATCCAAGCCAAAAAACACCTTCTAGAGCTCAAAACAAGTCCCAAGCTACCTCAGCCCAAAGACTAGCAACTCTTGTTGAGGATTGATGGACAAAAGTGGCGTGTAACCAAGCAACTATGCACAAAATTACTAGAGAGAGAGAGAGAGAGAGAGAGAGAGAGAGAGAATTTTATTCCAAAATTGCTTACCTCCCAAAATGGGGGAGGAACCCCCCTATATATAGAAAATATGAATTCCATAGAAAGAGATCCAGGCCTCCACGTGTGGGCAGATACAAGCCTCTATGCAACCAGCTGACACAAAATATTTGCAGAAAACACTAGTGGCCGGCCGACCATCAGTGATGGCTGGCAAGGCACATCAATGGCCGACAGGATAAAAACCCTGGCTGGCAACCCTCATAGATGGCCGACTGTAGACACCCCATTTTTGACCGACTTTAAGACTCAAACGTCATCGCTTGTGCGCGCGATGATTGTGCATATTTGCACTCGATTTTGAGTGTCTAAGGTTCTCAGCTGAGCATCTTGTCTTTGGGCCTCTAAACCTCTGTGTTTTGGCCTTGTTTTTTGGTCAAACCTTACTGCCTCTTGCCTGAGGGGGGGAAGGGCATTGCCGGCCACTTTTGGCACTTGCTGGCCACTTTTGGCCTTGCCAGCCACTTTTCTTCCTTGCCAGCCACTTGAAGTGGCCGGTCGGCTAGGGGAGGTGGCCGGCCAGCTACCTAAAGCAATTTTCTCCTTTCTCAGATATTTTCAAATCTTTTGGGCTAGCTGTTGGTCACTGACCTCATCCTCTATGCACGTGTATGGAGGGATGAAGCAAGCTTTTTGCTTGCTTGCTCTATATAAGGGGAGGTCTATCCCCCTTTAGAGAGGTTTAGAAAATTTAGGAGCTAAATTTCACTCTCTCTCTAGAATTCTCTCCATTTCTCTCTATATTGTGCTCTATTGTGCTTGAAAGTGAGTGTTCTTCACATATTTGCACACAACCCCCTTAGCCAAACATCTTGACCTTGGAGCTGAGATTCCTTAAGGCTTGTTTGGGCTTCCTAAAGTTGGTTTTTTGGCTCAGAAGTTGCCTTTTAGCTGCTGTGCTTCAAGGGTAAGGTTTTACCCCTTTTAAGCTTGTTTTTGTACACTACTTTGGACCACCTTTGCATGCTGTTTTGGCCTAGTTATCAGTTGTAAAAACCTTTGTTTTTAAGTGTTAAGAATGTTGGTTTGAGTCCTTTTTGGAGTTAAGGGTGGTCCACCCTCTTTCATTGCTTATTTGCTAGCTTTTTGGGCCATCCTTTAAAGCTTTTGAAACTATCCCTTTTTGGCCCTTTAACCACTGAATTCCAGAGGAATTTTAGTGGGGGAAAGGTGGTTTTCAGGTTTAAAATGGGAGGGGGTGGTCCGCTCTCCTCTTGTCTTGTGTACATGTGTTGATGGCCTACCAAATGAGCATGTGTTTCTACCTTTTTGAAGCTTAGTTCAAGTATGTTTTTGTGAATTTTTTGACCTATCTAAACTCTATTTTTTATTGAGTAAGTCACTTGTTGCTTGCTTCTTACACTTGTAGTGTAATCTTGCTTACTAGCTTAACATGCTTAATGAATTGGCCTATCATTTCAGCTTGTGTTAGCTCTATCTCAGCATGTTTTTGTTCATGTTTTAGCATGCTTTAACTCTGTTTTGAGTGGTCTTGTCCTTTGAGGCTTGCCTTGTATGGTTGTAGTGTAAATGGCCTTGACTAGCTTTGAGTTTCGGGACCCTTAACATGTTGTGTATGTGGTGATTGCATGTTTTGGTATCATTTCCCATGTGATTTCAGAGTATATAGTGTGGTCACACTCTCACATATTTCACTCTTTCATAGCTTTTGAGAGTTGTGCTTTATGCCTTGTTTGTGAGCCAACATGGGAGCATACTTTTCTTGCCTTTCATGTCTACATTTCAGTATGTTTTGGCCTCTATTTTGGCATGTTTTAGGTCTGTCCATACCTGGTTTGACCATTTGATCATTGTATTGTATGCCTCTTGTGTAATGCTCTTTACTAGCGTTGATGTTTTTGGCCCTCAACATGTTATGCTTGTATTGCTTGCATGCTTTAAGGTCTTTGCCATGCCATCTCAGCACTGAAATTCTGCAACCTCCCTCATTTCTTCACTTTTGATTTGCTTCGAGGGTTGGTTAACCTTAGGCATGTGTTTAAGCTTGAGGTAGAGTTCATGCTCAATGGCTTTAACTCTCTTTTGAGGGTTTCTACTAGTCAAAGGCACAGACTCCCTCATGTCTTAAACCATCCTTTGATTTACCCCTCTCCCCTTAGAGGACAATCACTTGGACTTAACCAATTAAGGAATGGCTTGGGAAGTTAAAATGTGTAAACAAGGAATCGACCAAGTAAAACATGTGAAATATAAGCATGTTGTTTGCATTGCATTGTGTTTGGATCGGACGCTAATCCAAACACAAGAAATGTGGGACGTTTCATACTTATAGTGATGAAACGTACCGCATTTCTTGGTCGCCAACCCCCTTGATCATGCATGATAGGGGTGGAGGCTCTTTGTGTTCTTTGTGCATTCACTAAGCTTGTACAAGCTTGGTTTTTGGGCCATCATACATTGAGATGCTTGGTTGGTGGCTTGAGAGCCGAGTGCCACTCTTCTTTGAGCTTGAGATATGATAAGGATTGTGGCAATGCATACATATTCTTGCAAATACATTGCTGTGCCTCTGTTGTCCTCTGTCGCAGCAAAACCAGAAGTCTGGAACATTAGGTTGCCGACCGGGCACTTGAGGTAGCCGACCGACCACTTTTACTAGCCGACCGGCCAATTAAGGTGGCCGACAGCCACTTCTTGTGGCCGACCGGCCACCAGTCCAATCTTTTGTAGAAAATGTTATGTTTTAGAGCAGAGGCGGTGTAGAGGTTGTTTTGATGTTTGGAAACTAAGGCAAGTGCAAACAGAGGTAACTGACGGCAAAGCAATGGATTTCTGGGATGATGCCAACCAAGCATGCATGTCTCCTTCGCCCGTGAGGCCATCTCATTGCTTATGATTAGTTTGTGCAAATAATCATTCAATTTGTTTTGTAATATTCTAATTAGCTTAGCATTGCTATTTATTTCAATTTGGATTGTAATAATTAATTCACCAGAGTTAGTTAATTAGTTTACTTGTAATAAGTAGCTTAGCTTAGTATAGTTTAGCTTATTTATTCGGACCCTCCTTCACGAGGGCGCAATGTTATAATAAGTGTGCGTGCGTGTGTGCATGTCTTCCAACCCCACTTCTTTCTCCTTTTTTATTTATCCACTTTCGGTGGTTAGATTAGGGCATATTTCAATTAGCATACCTTATTCTTGCATGTTTGCATTCATTCATTTGTCTTGCATGCACCGGGCTCGGCGCATCATTCAAACTGCATCGTATTTCAATACACTTTCTTGAATACATGTTTCAAAGCATGTTATCAAGTCGCCTCGTATGCCATGATTAGATAGCCGAGCCTATTTAATTGCATTTTTCATGTGTTGTATTAGGCATCTTAACATAGTTAGGATCATGCATGATTTCTAACTAGTTTTCTGTTTTGACTTGGAGTACACTGTAAGTGTTTACGCTTTAGCATCCTTGCATGAGTGTGAGTGTTGCCGTGATAGCATGCTTGCCATGAGGCTATTTGCTTAAGTGATTAACTGCATGAATGCCTGTGGGTGAAGGCTTTGCTGCCTGAATTGGAACAACTCGATGATTGTGAGTTTTAAGCCCACGTTGCGAAGTGGCAAATCATCATGTTTTAAGCCCACTTGAGGGTGGCAAATCCACACTTTAACCTACTTGCAAGTAGCACTTTCAAACCATTTTCAAAAACAAACATGAGTTGTTTTGTTCCAATTCTCGTGACTGAGTCTATACTTGTATACTGTGCGCATCACATAGTAAATTAGCTAAATAACCGGAATAAGAACACATGTATTTATGAAAAAACATATCATGTTAGTAGAGGTCGATCCTTTGATCGGGCGAGCGGAGGTGCTCATGTTATGACCTTCCCCTCTCGTACCGAAGTTCCCATGCCAAGGCAACTTTGGTGATGACGGACATGTGGCCTTTGGCACGAGTTAGGGTTTCCTAAATTTTTCAGAAACAAAATATTTAGGTGGCGACTCTGTAATCTGGCAAAGCAGTCCATGTTTGGTGCTTTTTCATTCAAAATTGATTTTCCAAAACGAATTGCCAGATTTGGACTCTTTGGTGTTTATCAGTCTCACATTGCACTTTGTGAGATTAGATTCAGAACCGTGACAGGAATCCAAACTGTAGGAAGACCAATTCGAGCCTTCTCCAAAAGGGGGACGCGCGAAGAAAGTCGAGTCCACACCGGCAGGCAACCAAAGGTTGCATGGGAGTGAGACCAAGACATGGTCCAAAAAAGAGACAAAAATGATGCAGGGTTTGGAAGGCTCAAACCTGTGGCATTCCGCTGAGGACTTTGAGCGCTTGGCGTGCAACCAGATTCGTCATCGGATGTACTTGCAAGAACATCCAAGTCTTGAAGGGCCATTGTAAACACCGCAATTTTGACCACTCGTAAGACATAGGCGCTTTATTCCGAGCACTCGATGATGACGATTACATTGAGTCAGTGGTTTGAATTCTCAATAAAGGAATCCGAGTTCGAGCTCTAAACAATTCCAACCTACCATACCCACTGTATTTCTATCCCAGAATTTCAATATTGCATCATGTACCAACCTGTTTTCAACCTAAAAGTAAGAAATAGTGGAAATTCACTGAGGTCTGGCAAGACCTTAGTGAAATCTGGTCAGAGAACCAAGGTCTAGCCAGACCTCTTGAATTTTCAGGTAGTTTCAGCAGTGTTATGCCAGCTGCCCAATTTTGCTAATATTTTGATCAGACCTGCTCGAGGCCTATGAATAGCAGGGTTCAGACTACTGTGAAGGGGGTTGAAAAACAATATAGAATTTGGTTAGAGAGGGAGAAATAATATCAAGTATAGAAATATCCAAGACAATTATCAAAGAGAGGTGAGAATTATACAAAAGTTGAGTTCATCGTTGTTCTTTCATAGCCTTGAAGCTTTCATATCATCCATACATACCATATAAGAGCTTGAACTTGGAACTTGATTTGAGACTTGAAGATCATAACTCAAACTTGAGGGTGCTTTGGAATCAAGTTTGATTTACAACAAGAACACCTTCCCTACATGAGGTAACACTTCATTTGTTTTATTTCAATCCTTGTTCATCTTTTTCTTGTGATTTCATACTATTTTGGGACTGTTTTAAGGGCTGAAACTTGTGATTAAAAGCTACCCAAGCGTGGAGGGGTTAATCACCCTTGCTTGAACCTTATTCCAAGCTTTTATCCTTGTGTTTCCCACTCGTTTTCTCTAATTTTTGCCACTGTTTTGGGGCTGATTTGGGACTGATTTGGGGCTGTTTTTCAACATGTAAATATATGTGATTTGAAGTTATAAAAATGGGAGAGGGGGGGGGGGGGTTAGCCACCCTTCCTTGAACTTGTTTACTAGTTTGAATTTATTCACCTTTTCTAGCTTAAATTATGCTATTAGGGGTTGTTTAATTTATGTCAATAATTATTATTTTAATATTATGTTTGTGTTGTATTTACCAATTAATCAACTTCACATAATCATCTCTGCAACCTCCCTCCATTCTTTGCTTATTTCCATTAAAAAGTTGTGAAAAATTGAGATTGTTATTCAAGTATAAGAAAGAAATTTTTCCATGCTTAATGGTTTAATCTCTTCGGAGGTTCATTACCAACGGCATAAAACTTTTTTTCATGCTTAATGATTTAATCTCTTCATAGGTTTATTACTAAAGGCATACATCTTTCTTATACTAAAACCAATCTTTAATTTTTTTATTTCTTTTTATCACCGATGTATTTACTTTTAAGGGACTAACTTTGTAGTTAAACCCTTGGAAATCACCAAGGAAAGTGTCATTATAGCTTATTATCAAGTTCGGATTTCAAGTCATTATCGCTCACTTTGGGTTTTTCGTAAGTCATTATCACTCTTTTGAGTTTGACTAGTCCTTGTTGCACATCTTGGGTTTAACTTGAAATCTCTTATCGCTTGTTAATGAGTTTGACTCTTCCTTTGTAATTTCCCCCGAAGAAAATAAGGTTTATTTTCTCGGGTTAAGTTGATCCTAATTTCTCTTTATTATGTTTTGGACTTAGTGGACGTAAATATCACTTTTGAACAAAAATGAAAAAAGATAAAGAAAGGGAAAGGTAATAAAAAAAGGCTAATAAAATTGGTTAATTGGATTACAATCGACACAAAGAACCAATATGATTGATTGAATTCGGTCGGATGTTATACCGAGTTTATTGTGTCAAGGCTTGTCTTACATCAATTCATGATGTTTTGATGAATCTTGAAGTGCCTTTACGGCCAGACGTTATGCCGGAATCTATTGTGTCAAGGCTTGTCTTCCTTCAATTCATGATATTTTGACGAACCTTGAAGCGTCTCTACTTCCCTTGAATTCACTTCATGATAGGAGGGAGGGGTGGTTGTTATGCATTGCATTTATTGATCTTTGTCCTATCGTGTCCAAAATCATCTTGCATCCATAGATGGTATGGGGAACCGAGTTTGCTCCTCTCTTAAGTATTTTCTGTGATAGAGAAGGATAGAAGAGACAAACATGGCTAGGAATACCCTATCTGCATTGTTTCACCTCAGGCACAAAAAATAGATTTCCGCAAGAAAACAAGGTATGATTGGATTTATTTGGGGTTTGGCTGAGTCATATTCTGGGTCGGCAAGGCTCTAATAAATTGCAAACAATACACTTTTGGTTGAAAGCAATAGAGTGAAACGAAACAGTTCCCAACAAGGTAGACAGAGTAATTCCTGAGGAGCATCGCGCAATCATTACATATTTGTTGTAATAAATTAGACACCCCCTTTTAGTAATTATTCATTTGGATTTGTAATAATTATTTATTCGGACACTTGGACATTCGAACCCTCCTTCGCGAGGACAAATATGTAATAAGTTGTATGTTTTCGAACCCCCATTCTTTCTTCCTTTTATTTATCTACTTATGATGGTCAGTATAGGGACATCATATTTTCAAATTAGCATATCCATGACTTGCATCCATTTGTTTTGCATGCATAAAAGTTCGGCTCATCATATTATTCGAATGTCAAATTCAACCTTTTTACTTGAATACGTGCGCTATCACATGCTTTGAATTGACTCGCATGCCATGCTAGTATCCGAGCTTATTACTTGCACGTTGTATGTGTTGTATTAGTCATATTGCATTAATTAGGATCATGCATTTTTTCTAACTATTTGCTTTCTTTTGACTTGCCTTCGGACATAAGATAAGCATTTTTGCTTTAGCATATTGCATGAGTGTGATTGCTGTCATATCAAACATACTACCATGAGATTAAATGCTTACTTGATATACATGTTTGAATGCCTGTGGATAAAGGCTATTCACTAAAATTGGGATACTTTGATTAATGTAATATATATGAGATCACTTTTTTAAGTGGTACACATTCAAAACACTTTTTCAAAACAAACATGAAATCAAAAATTCCAACTTCTAGGGAAATTAGTCTATACTTGTATGTTAAAAATAAAATAAGAACATATACTGTACATAAGAATCACATCATGATTAGTAGAGGCCGATCTTTGATCGGGTGAGTGGGATGCTCAATTAATGTCCTTCCCCTCTCATACCTAAATTCCCGAACCAAGACACTTTGGTAACGACGGACTAATGGCCTTTGGCACGAGTCACAAGTTTCCTAAATTTCCTAAAATAAATATTTAGGTGGCGACTCTGATATCTGGCAAAGCAATCCATTTTTGGCATTTGATTTAAAACATCGATTTTCCCAAAGAAATTTCCAGATTTGGACTCTTTTTGTGTTTCCACTGTTTCACCTTGCACTTGTGAAATCAGATTTAGAGCCCACATGTGGAGTCCGAACTGTACGGGCTATTCATTCTTCCGAAAGGGGCATGAAAAGCCGAGCTACAGTTTCTGGCGACTCTGCTGGGGACTTAGAGAACTTGACTTGAAATTTATGATGTGAATTTTTATCTGCACTTATATGTTCTTTGCATTGCTTTTGCATTGGTGCGCTTAAGTCCCTGTATTTGCCATCTACTATTTCTGGACGGTTTGTCGGAGGCTTGCCTACAAAGCTTGCCAAAAGGCTGACCGGTCATGGGCCCTGCCATGTTGGGAACACAACCCTTGGATCTGGACTACCACTGTAACGTTTGATCCTCCTTTCACTTCTCGGTGTTAGGTGTGAGAGGTATATTAGGTAGTCTTGCTGAGGTACCCTTTTGACCAATCGGCCTAGCTGCATATAGTAAAGCCCCAGTGACTGTTCCAACTTAGGACAGGATACTCTCCTATATGTAGGATGCTGTGATGCTGTTTGTTTGAGTAGTAAAGTTGTAGATCACTCCAAAACCTAGGAGAGAGAAACCCTAACCTCTCATAGGGGTGTTTTGAATGCTTTTGTGCAAAAATGTGAAATCTTTGGGAATGCGTGATGCAATCTTGGGAGAGTCTTCATCTTGAGGCAATTCCTTTCAAACTTGAGGATCATATCAGAATCAAATTTGGGTCGAAATCCAGGGATTTGTGTTTGATATTGGTGAATTTTCAGCAAGACCAGGACCAGGGCCGAAATTGTATCTTGCTTTGTTTCGACCAGCATATTCGGTATCCCGATCTGATGGATCGTTTGTTTTTAATGCAAGGTTTGTTTGAGCGAGAGAAGGAGCAATACCCACCTTAACCTATCATAATCCATCCAATCCCAGAAAAAAAACCTATTTAGCAAAGGTCCAATCCATATGACCCCTAAAAGGCCAGCTCAGAAAAAAAATCCAACCAATGCTAAAAGAACAATTCTAAAAAATCCTAATCCAGTCAAACCCGCCTAAACTAATCCAGTTCAGATACATCAAGAATAACCGGGTTGAAATCCTTGTTAGTCAACTCTCGAATTACACCCATCCATTTCCCCAATTGCCAACTCAGCAGACCCGTGATGGCTCGGAGTTCAGAAGAAGTTGCGACCATGACAACGGCCCTAAACCAGGGAATTGCCAGGCAAGATAAGACCAATGCTGAAATGCAATGCCTATCTGGGGCATCTACCATACATCCAGTCCCGGGCCTCCAGTCGAACTTTGGCCCACCTCTGCCAGCTGAAGATTTGCAGGGTCCCGATCATCGAGAATGGTTGGCTCAAACTCGAGTTTTCAGACCCTTGGTGTAGCCTAAGGAGGGACTTTATCCCTTTGACATTGATGATCCTAACCCGATCTCGTTAAAAATTGCTAGCCTTAAAAAGTAATTCAAAAGGGCACAAGGAATTAACTCCATTCCTGACATTGAGGATGGGTACACCGAGGTAGCCGTAAGGCTTCTAGACAGATTCAAAATGCCACACATTGACCGTTTCGACAGGTCTGGAGATCCTATGGTACATATCCAGCTTTTCTTGGACGTCCTGAAACCAATGGGTCTGACTAACCTCATAAACTCTGTCTATATGGAAGAACCTTGTCAGATATAGCAGCCACTTGGTACGCCAAGTTGGAGGATACAATAAAGCAGAACTGGGAAGAGTTGGCTGAGGCGTTTGTCAATCAGTACTCTTATAATACCCAACTTGAAATGATCATTCAAGAGCTTGAAGCAACCTACCAAAATCCTGGAGAAACCTTTTGTGGAATTTGTTGCAAGGTGGAGAGCAAAGGCCGCACAAATGACAGATCGCCCTTCTGAGAGACCAAGGGCGGATAGTGGTACAAAACCTTGAGCCTAATATGCTACAAAAGTTAATAGTTGCTCCACTATTCACTTTCAAAACTTTGCATGAATTAGGGGTTCAGATTGAGAGTGCATTTAACAAAGGGATTATTTCTAGAGCAAGCGAACCAATAAGGAGGGTGTTTTCTGAGAATACCAATTCTAGCAGTAGCACTACTCCCAAACCCACTGAAATCAATAGCGTTGCTGCCACTCCCAAAACTACCGACCCGTTTGACAATCCAAGCCCACAAACGGCCAGCCCAACCTGAGCTTAGGACAGAACTTTCACCTCCCTCCATATGAGCTTAACCAAAGCACTAAAAGTCCTGATGAAAAGAGGGTGTCTCAAACCCCTCGATCCCCAACCTTTTCCTGATCCACTCCCTGCTAGACATAACCCCACCAAATACTGTGTGTATCATCAGCAACGCGGTCATGGCACCGATCATTGCTACCACCTTCGTTATGAGGTTCAAAATCTCATCGACAACCAGATAATGGCACTGATCGTTGCTACTGCCTTCGTCATGAGGTTCAAAATCTCATCGACAACCAGATAATAGCTCCACCTTAAGACCCCAACGTTACCACCAACCCACTTCCCATCCATGACCAAGTATCTCCTCCCCACTTTAACCTCATCCATATACTCCCATCTACCTTCAACCAAAGCATATACATCACCGCAACCCATTTACCCATGCCTGAGGTGTTCATTCCAAAATGTACCGATTTGTGCATGATGGATGCACCCAATCCGGTTCAGATACGCCAAGGGTGCCAAATGGGTGAACCCACTACTGCTGAGATGTTGGGAATGATTGAAGACCTTCAAGGAACGGTGGCGGATTTAACATTTGGAGTTTTGATCCCGTCAAAAAGCTCCTCAATCTTGGGGCGAGCTATACTTGAAAAGGGCCAACCTAAAACTATCTCAAATCTAGGTGATGACAGATCAACAACAAATGGGCCTTGCTTCGATATAGCCACCCAAACCCTTGGCCAAGTAGAAGCAAGTGGCAAGAACAAAGCTGGGACAAGTATAGATCCCTATGCACAACTTCGGTGGGCTATTAAGACTTTGAAGGTCAAGGGTTGAACAAGCAACAAATGCTTGAAATTGTTGCAAAGTGTAGACTCGACTTTCTCTGCGCACCCCCTTTCGGAGAGGTGCAAATTGGCCTACAACAGTTCGGACTCCTGTCACGGTTCTGAATCTAATCTCATAAAGTGTAATGTGAGACTGATAAACACTAAAGAGTCCAATTCGGCAAGTCATTTTGAAAAATCAGATTTTTAATCAGAAAAAAATGCCAAAACTGGACTGCTTTGCCAGATTACAGAGTTGCCACCTAAATATTTTATTTTTGAAAATTTAGGAAACCCTGACTCGTGCCTAAGGCCACGTGTTTGTCATCACCAAAGTTGCCTCGGCTCGGGAACTTGGGTACGAGAGGGGAAGGTCATGCAATGAGCACCCGCGCTCACCCGATCAAAGATTGGCCTCTACTAACATGATATGTTGTTTCATAAACACATATGTTCTTATCTAGTTATTAGCTAACTTCACTATGTGATGCACACAAAAGTATAGACTAAGTCACAAGACTTGGAACAAATCAACTCATGTTTTTTTTTGAAAATGGTTTGAAAATGCCACCCGCAAGTGGGCTAAAGCGCAGATTTGCCACCCTCAAGGTGGGCTTTAAAACATGATTTGCCACTTCACAAAGTGGGCTTAAAACTCGCATTTGTCGAATTGTCCCAATTCAGGCAACAAAGCCTCCACCCATAGGCACTCATGCAGTTTATCAAGTAAGCACATAGCCTCATGGCAAGCATGCTAAACATGGCAACACTCACACTCATGCAAGTATGCTAAAGCACAAACACTTACAGTGTACTCCAAGCCAAAACAAAAAACTAGCTAGAAATCGATGCATGATCCTAACTATACAAAGATGCCTAATGCAACTAAATAGGCTCGGCTATCTACGATGGCATATGAATGCAACAATTGATACATGTATTCAAATAAGTATCGAAAGACAATGCAGTTTGAATGATGCGCCGAGCCCGATGCATGCAAGACAAATGAATGATGCACGCATGCAAGCATAAGGATGCTAATTGAAATATGCCTTAAAACTAACCATCGAAAGCGGTTAAGTAAAAGGGAGAAAGAAGTGGGGTTAGAAGACATGCACACACGCATGCACGCTTATTACAACATTGTGCCCTCTCGAAGGAGGGTCCGAATAAATAAGCTTACTAGCTACGCTAATTATTACAAACCAACTAATTAACTAATCTAAGCTAATTAATTATTACAAATCAAATGAAACTAAATTAACTAGCTAATCTAAGCTAATTAGAATATCACAAAGATGAATTAAATTAGCTAAACACATTAACTAATTAATTACCAAACTGGTAAATTAACTAGCTAAGTAAAGCAGTAAAATGGCCTCAAGGGGGAAGGAGACATGCATGCTCGGTTTACTTGCCCGAAAATGCAATGCCTTGCCATGAGTTGCCTCTGTTTGCACTCGCGGTTATCTCAGAACATCATGTGAACTTCCAGATTGCATCTGCCCCAACACAGGAACACTTTTGACAATTTTTCTGCAAGTGGCCGGCTGGCCACCTCAATTGGTCGGTAGGCTACCTCTACTGGTTGGCCAGCCAGTGCAAGTCCCCAGCAGGCTAGTGCAAGTTGCCGGCCGGCCACTTCTCTTTCTAAAATTCTGCCTTTGCTGCAACAGAGAGCAACAGAGCCTAGACAATGTATTTTGGAAAGAAATGTATGTAGTACCACACTCCTCATCACTTCTCAAGCTCAAATGAGAGTGGCACTCAGCTCTCAAGCCACCAACCAAGCATCTCAATGCATGATGGCACGAAAACCAAGCTTGTACAAGCTTGGTGAATGCACAAACAACGCAAAGAGCCTCCACCCCTATCATGCACGATGAAGGGGGTTGGTGACCAAGAAATACGGTACGTTTCATCACTATAAGTATGAAACGTCCCACATTTCTTGTGTTTGGATTAACGTCCGATCCAAACACAATACAATGCAAACAACATGCTTTTCTTGACATGTTTTACTTGATTCAATTCTTGTTTACGCATTTTAAGTTACAAAACCATTCCTTAATTGATTTGTCCAATTGTGAAAGTCCTCTAATGAGAGGAAGGTCAATCAAGAGAATGGTTTAAGGTATGGGAGAGACCATGCCTTTGACTAGGAGGAACCCTCAAAAGAGGGTTAAAGCCATTTAAGCACAAGCCTCAATCCTAAGCTTAAACACACTCTTAAGCCTAACCAACCCTCAAAACAAATCAAAAGTGAAGAAATGAGGGAGATGGAAGATATTTCAATGCTGATATGGCATGGAAAACAAGACTCTAACATGCAAACAACTCATGTAAAACATGTTAGGGACCAAAGCATTAAAGCTAGTGAAGAGCTTTACACAAGAACCATGCAATACAATGCTCAAATGATCAAACTAGCTATGGACAGACCTAAAGCATGCCAAAACAGTGGCCAAAATGTGCTAAGATGGTTGCATGCAAAGCAAGAAAAAAAACATGCTTCATGTATTGGCTCATAAACAAGGCATAAGGCACAACTCTCATACACAATGAAAGAGTGGAATATGTGAGAATGTGACATGACTACATGCACTGAAATCACATGCTAAATGATGCCATATTATGCAAACATCACAAGCAAAGCATGGTAGAGGCCTTAAAACTCAAAGCTAGTAAAGGCCAACTACACTATGGCTATACAAAGCAAAGCATATGTGACCAAGACCATTTGAAACAGAGTTGAAGCACATCAAAACAAGGCCAAAACCCTGCTGGAATGGAGCCAACACATGCTAGAATAGTAAGCTAACTCATCAAGTATACAAGGCTAGTGAGCAAGATTACACTCCAAGTGTAAGAGGCAAGCAAGAGGTGATCCAACCAGCCCAAAATAGAGTTATAACAAGTTAAACTAAGGCCAAAAACATGCTGAGAACAAGCCAAGAGATGGTAGAAAACGTGCTTAACTACTAGGCCATCAACACAATTAAATAATATACAAGGAGAAGGGATCACCCCCTCCTATTTGGGACCCCAAAACCAACTTTCCACCACTGAAATTCCTCTGGATTTCAGTGGTTAGAAGGTCAAAAAGAGATTGTTTCAAAAGCTTTAAAGGATGGCACAAAGCTTAGCAAATAAGCAATTAAAGAGGGTGGACCACCCCTAACTCCAACAAGGACTCAAACCAACATTTTAACACTTAAAAATAGAGGTTTTTGTAGTTGAAAACCAGGCCAAAACAACATGCAAAGGTGGCTCAAACTAATGTACAAAAACAAGCTTAAAAGGGGAAGAAGCTTACCCTTGAAAAATAGCAGCAAGACAGCAACTTCTGAGCCAAAAACCAAGTCTAAGACCTCAAATCAAGCTTCAATAGACCTTGGCTCCAAAGTGAAGGTGTTTGACTAGGTGTTTTAGTGCAAATATGTGAAGAAAATACACTTCTAAGTACAATATAGCACAATATATATATATATATATATAGAGAGAGAGAGAGAGAGAAATTTTGCTTCTCTAAATTCAGCACCCCTCTAAAGGGGGAGGGACCTCCCCTTATATAGAGCAAGCAAGCAAAAAGCTTGCTTCATCCCTCCATACACGTGCATGGAGGATGAACTCGGTGAGCAACAACTGGCTCAAAATATATGAAAATATCTAAAAAGGAGAAAAAATGGCCGCCGGCCAGTTAAGGTGGCCGACCGGCCACTTCCCCTAGCTGGCCGGCCGACCACTTGAAGTGGCCTACAAGAGAGACAAGTGGCCGAAAAGTGCCACAAGTGGCCGGCAAGTCCCTCCCATCCTCCAGGCAAGAGGAATCAAGGTTTGGCCCAAAAATAAGATCAAAACACAAAGGGTTTAGAGGCTCAAAGACAAGGCACTCAGCTGAGGCCTTCGGGCCCTCAAAACGAGCACAAACATGCACAATCATTGCGCGCACAAACGATGACGTCTGAGTCTTAAGGTCGGTCAAAAATGGGGTGTCTATAGTTGCCCCTCTTTGACAGAACTCGGAAGTCATGAAATGACGAGAGTGAATGTCAAAGCCCAGAGATGACCCATTTTTGACAAGGCCGAAGACTTAGACAAACAGGCAATATAACAATATAGATGCGCTCGCAGGCAGGGGCAAAATGCAAATGGTATGCACAATGCAAAACATAACTTATGATCATGTAATGAGAGCTGTAATGAAACATCGACATGCAAATGTTATGCAAAGAAGTGCTACAGCAAACTCGTACACAAACAAGTTGGCACGGACCAAACCACATCTCAT
Organism: Camellia sinensis; assembly: GCF_055761805.1. Lineage (NCBI taxonomy): Eukaryota > Viridiplantae > Streptophyta > Magnoliopsida > Ericales > Theaceae > Camellia > Camellia sinensis. The sequence continues at coordinate 110,599,788 of NC_138962.1, forward strand.
ACAGAAAGGATGTAAGAAAATAAAAAAAAAAAAAAAAATTATTCACCAAAAAAAAAGGATGTAAGAAAATAAGTAATCTTAACCACGCACCACATGGGAAAGACTAAGAGCGACCGTTGGGCACACCCGAGGTCTCAAACAAGATTCCGACGCGTTGCACACGAAAGGAAAAAGAGTGTTATAAGCATTAGAACACGTTCCAAATGCTCTTAACCACGGAGGGGGGGAACATAGGGGCACATCCCAACGTTTCCAACCAAAGGAGTGGTATAAGCATTGGAACACGTTCCAAATGCTCTTAACCAAAGAAGGGGGAAACATAGGGACACATCCCAGCGTTTCCAACCAAAGGAGTGGTATAAGCATTGGAACACGTTTCAAATGCTCTTAACCAAAGAGGGGGAAACATAGGGACACATCCCAACGTTTCCAACCAAATGAGTGGTATAAGCATTGGAACACGTTCACAATGCTCTTAACCAAAGAGGGGGGAACATAGGGATACATCCCAGCATTTCCAACTAAAGGAGTGGTATAAGCATTGGAACATGTTCCAAATGCTCTTAACCAAAGACAGCCTAACGCGCCGCGCGCACGAAGAGAAAGAAAAACAATGCCCAAGGCACACAAGATTAAATGCGATAGATACACAAAGTGAACATGTGCGATAGATACACAAAGTGAACACGTGCGATAGATACACAAGATGAACGCGTGCGATAGATGTACAAGATAAACATGTGCGATAGATGCACAAAATGAACATGTGTGATAGATACACAAGATAAACATGTGCGATAGATACACAAGATAAACATGTGCGATAGATACACAAGATGAACATGTGCGATAGATGCACAAAAATGAACATGTGCGATAGGCACAAAAATGAACATGTGCGATAGATACACAAAATGAACATGTGCGATAGATACACAAGATGAACATGTGCGATAGATGCACAAAATGAACAGGTGAGATAGATACACAAGATGAACATGTGCGATAGATACACAAGATGAACATGTGCGATAGATGCACAAAACTAAACATGTGCGATAGATACACAAGATGAACATGTGCGATAGATGCACCAGATGAACATGTACGATAGATGCACAAAATGAACATGTGTGATAGATACACAAGATGAAGGAAAGCGTTCTCTTACTGAGACATGAACAATCTTATCCGGAACTTCTCTGAATGAACCGTACATACAATATTGTGCCAGCATAAGAAAGAAACTTAATAAATACAGCAGGATAGGAATGCATGTTCCATGCAAGGTTGACAACATGTACCATGCTAATGTGAGAAGTGCATATACAATGCAAAGATGACAAATATATGCTCCATGCAATATCGAGATACATATTCTATACAAGAATAATGTATGCATGTCCGATGTGGGAGTAACAAATGCATGTTCCATGCGAGATATTACAGCGTATATTCAATGCAAGTGTAAGAAGTGCATATACAATGCAAGTATAAGAAGTGCATAGAGAATGCAACGCAACACAGCATACATATTCTATGCACAGTAATCAATGCATATTTGGTGCAATATGCTCAATGCAGAAACGCGCGTCCTAACAAGACCGATTCAAACACAACCTCCGATTTACCTCTCGGAGAAGTTGCAACGAATAAAAAGGATACACCTCGTATGTGCTGAGCATCACATGCTGAAAACACAGTCCGGAGCTTCCGCGCAGGCCACTCCAGGAAGCCACCGGCCACCCATCGGCCACAAATTAATTTCATCGGCCAACATTGGAGATTTCACCTCGTGCTGTTGGGGATCTTCTGCTTCTGCATCTTGCACTTCCAAACCACAGGAACTACATTTCTTCCTGGCCATGTTCACAACTTTCCCTATTCTCCAACAGGGTGACAGACTAGGTTGGTTTAGTATCCAGAATTGAGGTGCATACATGCTACCTCAACCTATGGGGCTTCCATATAGATTTCAAGCCGGGGATACACCCCTGGATATTTAAACCAGACTTTAGTCTTAGAAATTCCGAACCTTTGTGCTCTAGGCATCAGCCATTCGAACTCTAGTTTCCACCGTTTCAGTTGGTCTCCTAGGAACTCATTGTAAACATAGCCAAGATGTCTCTGGCGTGGACTGGTACTCAGAGAGAGAACTTCTTATCGCTATTCTGGCTTGAAGCAGACTTGATCTTGATCTTGAGGTAAAGGCACACTCGTACTTCGAAGCATTGACAAGACCTGAGGAAGTACATCCGGAATGTAATCTCAGAATTTGCTGAAGGTGAAACACACTCAGATGCTTCGATTTTCCTTCTTTTCTTTTGCTTTGCAGTCTGGAACCTATATAGCTTCAGATAGGTCCTAGTTCTACTATTCTCATATGATCTGGGTTGAACCCTGCAGTTTTATGAAAGAACAAATCCTGTTTTGCACATATGTGGAGAACGGCACAGCACTCTAAGCACAAAACGATTTATTTTTGAAATTGAAATTAAGGCCAAGTTTGGGATCTTAAGAAAAAGCCAAAAAGTCATCAAAAAAGCCAAAAAGTTATCCTATTTTCATGTTTTGGGCGGCCAAAATTGTGTCTGACCTAGGGAGGGTAAAAATACTATTTTACCCCTGTTTTTTTATCCCTTCCTCAACACAATATTATCCTCTCACCCGAATATCCCCTTCCCCCTCTTTCTCTCTCTCTCTTTGTCTCTCTCTATCAGTCCAGTTTTGCAGAGATAGCCACAAAAGGAGACAATCTGTCTGCGGAGATATCCACACCACCGACTGCCGGAGTTCCGTCGCAGCCTTCACCGTGCAGCACCGCAACAGCCGTGGGGAAGTCCGAGCTCGACTCGATCGCAAATTAGCAGTAACCGATGGCTGTCGGACAATCCGTCGCCTAGATCTGCACCACTTCCGACCAGATCTACACCACGCCGGCCCGTTTCTCCATAACTACAAGGTAACATCTCTTCCACGCAAATTAATTTTCTCACTCTCACTCTCCTTTCTCTGATTCTGTTCCAAAACTTTTCCTCTTTTCTACCTCTCTTCTTTTATATCTAACACCGAAACCCTCTCTTCTCTCTACCAAAACCCTCTATGATTCCGAAACCCAAACCAGATCTATAGATCTGGTTGTAAGATGTTCATTTGGGTTCGGCGATCTGTTTCACGATGTAAGCATCTCTCACGATTTCGGTTCGAAGTACACAATCGACCCATCTCTCTGTGAAGATGGGTAAAAAGAACATCAGGGAAGAAGATGTCGGACCTTGAAAACCTTTCCATGTATTTCTTTTTCTGCAATTATATTTGTGCTTTTTTTTGAGAAATTACTTGAAATTTTTCTGAAGTTGCATAAAATTCTTAATTGTCATTGTTGTTGTGATTGTTGTGTGTCTACGAATTGTTGTTGTAATTTTTGAATTTTGTTATGAAAAAATTATTTTCTATTTGATAGAGTTTTGGTGGAAAGGATGAGGGTGGGAGAAATGGAAGAAAGAAAACCAGTGGGATGCTGATCTGCAAGTTTTGGCATTATAGCATGCAACTGGATTACTTTTTTTGGCCCAAACTGTCATATTATGGGTTTCGCAGTTGTTTTTGCAACTCATTGGCAATGCCCTAACATTGCTAGTGTGTATGTCTTTGGCTAATTTAGCTCTGTTACACACGATATATATATATACGTTTAGCTTCTGAACCAAAATATTTTAAATGCTTCATCTGATGCCTTGTCGACTCCTAACAACTCTTAATGATGGATCTGCACCAGTTCACATACCATATTGAGGATCCTAATTCTTTCTATGTTTTTTTATTTTTATAAATCTAAGATAATGAATTTCTAAAAGTTTAAAGGTGAGCCTGCATTTATTGTTTGTTCTCTGATAGTGATTCCCCGATTGTTTGTTCTTATCAGAATGAATCTTTTAGTTAATGCACACTACTTGTAAATACACTAGTTGATGAGCTATTCTATGAACCATATTGTTCTAAAATTGAAGTTATAATATGCATTGTTTTTATCTTAGTTTAATGGGTAAAAATATGCAGGATTTTGTTGATTTGTTTTTAATTTAAACTATCAGTTCATTTTCATTAACAAAAGATTAACAAAAATTGATGTTTGAACTATAAAACTCAAATTAATAGTAGTTTAACCTATTACACTATAATCTGCAGTCCCTTTTGGCTAATTTAGCTCTGTTTCACAAATGTTTATATGTTTTTTTTTTATTCCTAGTATGAGTTTCAAGCTTTTCGATTTTTCACGTATACCATAATTGTTGTTGCATTGTAGTACGCAAATGGAGCAGTCCCAAATGCAGTCGACGCCTTCCAAATCTTTACGCAAGCGCGGTAGTAAACAGACGCAGCAGCAGTCCGCAAACGTGCATAAAGCAGCTTGGGACTCCGACACAGTGCGGATTTTTTTGGAACTTGTTATCAAAGAGTTGGACGTTGGTTTCAAGGGGAGCTTCCATACAATGACAATGCATGGATATAGAGCTGTAAGCAAGGGCTTTGTGGACCGTACAAATAAGCTGCATGACGTCAAGCAACTGCCGAACAAGTACGCGTCGCTGAAAAAGGATTGGCAGTCGTCAAAACTGATGGACAGCAGGCATGGGCCAACCGGCATCAGTTACAATGAATCCACGGGTTTGATACAAGCATCTGACGACTGGTGGGCGCATTACGAAAAGGTAACATTTCCATTGAGTTTTACTTACGTCATTTACGTGGATACTTAAACTGTTATTATTAAACTTTAACGATCAAAGTTATGTCAGATAAAGTTCTTCCTGTGGTTGAATAATGAATGGAAGGGGGAATATTATTATCTTATTGGAATTATGTTGTCGCTGCTAGTTATTTGACCACGTATGTAATTATCAATTTAAAGCAAGGAGGGGGGACGAAATGGGGTTGCTGATGCATTGCGACTTTTTGGTGGGGTTAATGGTTTTCATGAATTTTTTTGCTTTGGTATTTGCTTGTTTGGGTTGTCTTTTGGAATTAGGTCATTGTCTTTGCATACATTAGGTTATTGTTGTTGACGTTTGCTGATCATTGTCAATTTGATTTTTTTTTTTTAAGTCAGAACTGCATAATTCGGTACTGGAGGGTTAATAATTATTGCTGAATTGATAATGAGAAATGGGTATTGTAGCTTTAATTTTTTTCCTTGGCAGCAGAGTCACAAATTATGAATTTGGGGCATTCATTCAACATTTTTTTAATTGTTATTATTATTTTTGGGTTATTTCCTTGACTTTGGTAAAACCATCTTGAAGCTGATGTTGTGGGATAATTTTGCCTCTTTGGCTTCAACATTTGATAAGAATTGTTCTATTTTGAAGCATTACTTGAAATACGTTATTTGTTTTGTAAATTTACGTTGTTTTGTTGATCACATTAGTATGACTCAGTGTTGCATTTTTGGCATTCTTTGAACTTTCATTTTTTTAATACTTGATTTATCTTTTTCTGTAGATCAAATCGAACCTTAGTAATTTAAAATTGTTCTTGAAGCAAATGATTTATCCATTTCTTATTTGGGGAAAATTCAAAATTATTCGAATTGTGTTTGAGTCAATTACTGACTTTGGTAAATGACCCACGGCAATTTCATTATAATTCAAAATTATGCTTTGTTTAAAACTCTCATTATGCCCCCAAATTTGTGGATTTATGTTGGGATCTCTATAAAAATAAAAAAGGAGAAGAAGAAGAAAAGAATTTAAAAAATCTCATGTATGAAATTTGTATGGTGAGGAACTTTATAATTCTCCATTCATTTGAGTTGAGTTATTATTGATGGATATTTGCGTTACCGCATATAGCACTTCAATGTTCGCTCATATTGAGTTGAAGGCTAACAATACGGTTGACAAGAATATCACAACATCTTCCCTTACTTTTGGAAATGGATATTCTCATGGCTCCATAATTTCTGTATTGCAATTAAAACTGAAGTGGTATTTTTTTTTGTTTTTTTTTTTTCTTTTCTTTTTGGTAAGCTCAGTGATTTAGGGATATTACGCTGAGTATTGAACAGTTTTGCTGGAGAAATGTGAGCAATGGGAGCGCGCATTGGAACAACCCAGATATGAGCAAATATGTTTCAGATCATTTATTGGTTGCCTTTAAGTCATTCACACAATCTTCCCTTACTTGAAAATGGATGTGATAACCCAACCCTTTAACCAGACCTTTAATTTCTATAGTCGAGCTTTATACTTTATTGTCAAAACAGTGTCGACGTGTTACTATGCTGAAACGTATTTTATGAGACTTTGAAAAGCTTTAGGAAAGCCAAACTTGGCTTTAGTTTGCAGTGTTGGTATGGTCCACATTGCTTACACAGATGCAAGAAATGTTCCTAAAATTGTTGCAACTGGGAAACCTGCCCGTTTGTAGAATCAGCTGCAACAATTTCGTGTATTACATCTCAAATGGCCTGACTTTGCCTAGCAGTCTTGGAGCATAAGTGGAATCTGTATCCTGCCATTATGACAACTAGTAGTAATTGGTGAAGCATGCATGCTGCCGAATAGGATCAATTTCTGCTGCTATTTGTGTACTTAAGAATAGAATTATATTAATTAGGATTGTCACCTTGATTGTATTTCAGATCTCATTGTCATTAATTTCCTTTTCACTATGATTTCTAACGTTTCTACTGCCGGTAAAATGACCATCACTTGCCACAAATTATTATTGATGGATATTTTGTTTTGTGTTTTCCCCAGGTTGACAAGAATGCGATCAAGTTCAAAACAAAACCGTTGGAGCACATGGACCTCATGCGAAGGGTGTACGAAGGCGCTACGGCAACCGGAAAATATGTATGGACACCAGGTGCAGCGTTCGAACCTGTGGCAACCGATGACGGTACTTCGGCGGCGCTTGAAGAAGACTGCGAGGACAGCAGCGGGCTACCCCCTTTCCAGCCTTCCGTGCAGCATGAACACACTGTGCACGACACTGTTGCACAAGAGGATGGCACGCCGGCAACCGTGCATGCTGCGTCATCGGGAATTAATGCTGACGACACACCAATAAGTGGCAGGAGCAAACGCAAGTCGCCAGGCCCAACACACCCACAGCGGAAAAAAGGGCAGAGTGAGGGAGCTTCTCTGTTGACGAGTAGTATGGAAAACCTTGCATCCTCCGTGAAATTACAACAACGACAAATTCGCATCTCACATGAGTACGTAGATTCGGCACAGTCCCTCATTCAGAAGTGTATCAAAAGGTTGTATTCGCTGGAAGGGCTCGATCCGCAAGACCCGCTAGTTCCTTTTGCTCAATCGATACTTGACAACCCGGCAAATCAAGCCTTAATGATGGAGATTCCTACAGACGCGGCTGTCATTGCTTGGTTGCAAACGAAGAAGTCCCGTGAGCAATGCATCGGTGGCCCATCAGCAGCAAATTCCGGAATGGATGGTGGCTGGTTATGAGACAGTCCAGCAAATAAGTTGTCTCTTTATTAACGTTTCTGTGTGGCTTCTTTATCCTTCCTTCCCTCCCAAAAACTATTTCATTGTTCGTGGAATTTTTAGGACATTATCAGTTGATATAATATTTGTGTGATGATGTTGATGTTGTAGTATGTGCTTGTTGCTGCCTTTTACATTTCGTGCATTTTTTAGTAAGCAACTGTCCAATTAAGCAACAGTCTAATTAAGATCTTGCTTTAATTCCATTAGCAGTTGAGAAGTGTTTTTGTGAGTTCATCTCTCTCTCTTTCTCTCAATTTTTTTGTGACTTCAAGGTGATTAAAACATAAATTAGCATTTGCCCATACAATGTATATTTTATATTTTTCGAAGTGTTGTCAATTTGCTGTAGCACTATTGGAAAAATTGTCAACAAAGGTTTGAGTCCATATACTAGGACCCACTACACTGTGAGCATACCACAGACCAATAATTTGGCTTTAAATTCGTGCATTGATGTAACTGTTTTGTCGGCACAATATACACTTTCGTATACACCAATAATTTGGTGGCTTTCTTACGCACGCCCCAATAAGTGGCTTTCTTACGCACGCCCCAATAATTTGTGTGTTGTCCAATCTGCATGGACACCACGTGAAGTTGTTGTCCTTCGTAATTTCAAAGGTCCCACTTTCAAAGAAGAGAATCCCTTTCTGTATATAAGACCACATGCTCATCTTCCATTTCTGTATATACACCACAAATCAGTTGAAACTTTGGCTTCAAAGGTCCGAGCACAATCTTCGCTCATCTCATCTTTCATTTTTTTAGATAACACCACAAATCAGTGTGGTTGTCTCCTTTTTTACCCTCGGCCCAATTTGCTTCTTTTATTGTCCAGAGTCATTATACTTTTGTTGATAGGCAGCCTCGTATATTTTGATAAACCCGCTTGGCTCTTTATATTTTGCGTTATAGGTTTCCAAAATGGCAGACGACGCAGGTCCTAGTTACACTGTGCCCAGAAATGCATCCCGGGAAGCTGTCAATGAAATTGCACGGGAAATGGTGGTCGAAACTGATCACAACTTGCTAGAGGCATATAACAGTGCAGATACATATTACTACAACCATTATCACAGAGTACCTCGAAATACGTCAATACTTTCGGGACGTTTATGGATGTACGAGTTGTTTAACGGGCACCAAGGCCGGTTTGAAGATGCTGTCAGTATGTCCAAACCAGTGTTCTTGATGTTATGCGTGACTCTTCATAGTTTTGGATTGACACTGCCACAGCGGGAGCATGGCGTTCCGCTAGAAGAGAAGGTAGCCATTTTCATTTGTGCATTGCAGGGAATGAAGTTGAAAGATTTGCAAGAACGGTTCCAACACTCGAAGGAGACATTGTCACGGCATTTCCATGAGGTTTTGAAAGTTATGATACCGTTCACAGCGGTTCATAGTAGGAGTCTTACGCCTGAGCAAGTGCAACAAGGGGGCCACCCGCATTTACAATCGCAACGGCGATACCGGCCATTCAAGGTGACATTGTTTCACAAAATTTTAAATATCACAGTGACGACATATTCCATGAATTTTTATTTATACTTTCTACGTAATGGTGCATTGTGTAGGACTGCATCGGTGCACTAGACGGGACATACGTGATGGCTCGTGTCTCGGAAGAGTACGCCACTTCGTATTACGGTCGGAAAGGCGTCCCAACACAGAACTTACTGGCCGTATGTGACATCGATTTCTGTTTCACGTTTGTGTCAGCCGGTTGGGACGGGAGCATGCATGACAGTAGGGTGTTGCACTACATGACAACCGAACCTAAACATCGCTTCCCGCACCCCGCACCTAGTAAAATTATATTTTATTTAACAAAGTAGTTTAATTTTAAAATAATATAAGACATAGTACACATTCGTACTTGCTACCGTAATTAGCCAGTTGATCAATATGCCTCGCATTTCAGGTGTAATCTCTGTCTGAATTGCCATGTAATTTACCAGGGATTGATTCTGTGCCTGCAGTTGGATGCCATGGCACTATATGTATGACTACGAAGCAACTTGCAGTATGAGGACCAATTCAACATAATAATCCTTGAAAACTAGGAACACACACACAAGGCCCAAATTTGGATAAAATGCAGTGATGAAAACTAGTCAAGAAGGAAGCACATGGGAGAAGAAGATTATATATATTAAAAAAAAAAAAGACCTATATGAATTTGTTGGTATCAATGCACCTATTCTTTAATTATCTATGCACCTATTAACAATACCTAAATTATTGTTGTGACTGATATCTCTTTTCAATTTAGCATTAATGGTATTGATTGTATGAATCTAAAACTGTAGTGAATTTTAGATGTATGTCACAAATTTAGGTTCTTGAAAATATGTTGGGAGCTTAATCGAACTACTATCTTTTTTTTCTTTTTTTTTTTTTGTGTAAATTTAGGTTCTTCACAACCTAAACATAGCTCTGTTTTTAAAAAAATTGACGCAAATTATTTTTCTCAAATAACATGTTTTTAAAAAAATGTTCGTTGCAGGAAAATACTATTTGGTGGATAGTGGCTACAGCAACAAGACAGGGTACCTAGCCCCATACAAGGGGTATAGGTATCACCAAAGTGCCCATCGAAATCGAAGACCACAAAATGAGTTCGAACTATTCAATAAGGCAGATTCGTCATTGCGTAGTTGTATCGAGCGGACATTCGGTGCGTGGAAGTCGAGGTGGGGGGCATTGCAGAATATTCAGAAGTTGAGTTTCTCTAATCAAGTGATATTCGTATGTGCGTCGATGGCGTTACATAACTTCATACGCCGAAACAGTGCCATTGATGAGGTCACAGTTCCTATCGCAAATAGCACCGAATACGTGGCCCCCGAAATGCCTGACCACGACGAATACACACGGGTTGCCGATGTGATTGAGGAAGGGGACTCCGACCCCGCAATGACAGTTGTGCGAGAGAACATTACGTACCAACTAGCCCAGCAGCAGAACACGAATAATTGAACGGACATTAATGTTGGTTAAATTTATAATGTGTGTAACTCAGATTCAAATCTATATTATCACTTATTGTTAATTTGTTTTGCTTTTTCTGAATTTGTAATACTTCTCAGCAAGAAGTTGATAAAGTTTTGTATCCAAATTAAAAATGATAAAAAAAGGAAAACAATAAACCCAAATTAATAATGTTAAAAGGAAAACAATAAAAAAAAATGTTAGTAGGAAAAGAAATAAAGAGAAAAAGAATAAAAAAGAAATATTGACTAACAAAGGAACAGAAAGAAAACAAAAATTATAACGAAAAAAATGAAAAAAAAAATTGAATAAACAAACGAAAAGAAAAAAAATAATGTTAAAAGGACAAGTACTGACTATAGAAAGAAAAAGAAATTATGTTAAAAGGAAAAGAATGCAGACCAAAAAAAAAATAATAATAAAAAAGGAAAGGAATAAAATAAATAATAATGGTAAAAGGAACAAAATTAAAAAAATAAATTCTTTCAAAATGGAAAATAATAAAAACAAAAATGTTATAAGGAAAATAAAAAAACAAATTGGCCGTTGCACATGTTTAGGAAAACAATGATAAAAGGAAGAAGAGAATGAAAATAATGAATAAAAAAATAGAAACACATGTTTGACCGTTGCACAGGTTTGGGAAATTGGGAAAAAAAGTTTGAATTATGTTTACGTTGCACAGTGGAGTGCAATTGTCACCACTCACTGACAGGACACGTACGGCTGACCTGGTGTGTCAGGTGAGAAGGGCAAGACAGACATTTTATCATGTCTACTAATATTATATTACACACAATTTCATAAAAAGTAAAAAATTTATCCCAAACAACTATCTTTTTCCTTTCACTTTTTTAGTCAAAAAAGACAAAAAGTGCACTTATTTAGTCTTCCCAAACTTGGCCTAAGAAATGAGTTCTTAACCGGGTATTGAGCCTACGACCGACTATAGTCAAAACGAACTACTCAACAAAGGAAAACGAAGGTAAAACAACCTAAACACATCTGTTGATACTCAAAATGACTCAAAACGAGAATTAAGACAAACAAAAACAACAAACACAAGACTCAAATGTGTTCCAGTGGCGAGAGACCTCTCGGTTCACGAGGAGCCAGTTTCTCCGGGTATTGTTTCCCACCCTTTCTCATTTGTGATTCTCACATCACTCTGGCACTCAATCTCTTTTTCTCTGAAAAAGTCCTTTTCTCACTTTTTCTCTCTACACACATCTCTCTATTCTTTAGTCTCTCTTCTTTTTTATCCCTCCCCTGGGTGGTTGATGGATAAGCAGGAAGTTGTAGGCTCTTGCCCCTAGTATTCTTCTAGATTCTCCTTCGTTTGCTCACAACAGTGAACTTTTCCACAAAGGGGTTGTGGTGCGATTGGGGCAAATCTGCAACTCACATTGGTTGACGATGCCCCTGGCTTAGCTTGATCAGGGCGAGTTATAGTATGTCCCACTGGTCCGGCATACAATTGATTAGTCTCACAGACATCATGTTTTCTACGTTCCCATTCCGGGTCAGATGCCAATTTTGAGCATGATCGTCCTAGATGAACGAACCGAACATCCAGCTCCATTTCTAGTTCGTGCTTCGCACTTGGCTTGATACCTCGTTGCTTGGAGGATGAGAAAGTCTTTTGGCCTCTGTTGTTAACTTCAGTTGTGCCCTTTCTGGCGAATGTATGGATAACGAGGAACAGACAGGAAACCTGACTCAACTGTACCCCTAGTTCATCATTTTGACCATTTTTTGTTTTTGGCTTCTGCTAAAACAATTTTGATAATCATGAGAGTTTGATTAACACACTTGTTCAATTTTTTGATTTGAAATCATGCAAGTCAAGTTATGAGCACTGAAAATTTCCTTTTTGGAGTCCAAGAAATGGTCCAGTTTTTGGAAAAGTGGGATAATTTTCGAGAAAATTAATCAACCTCATTAAAAATTCTCAAAAACTATTTTTGCAAATGGCCACTGCTCAACCAACACAGAATTCACTCTCGAGATGCACAACCTCAGATCTGAGCTTGATTTGTCTTGCAGCTGAATCTTCCAACGGAATAGAACGACTGATTCTGAATGAAGATGATCATCAAGATGAGCCACTTCACATGGACAAGATAGCCGAGTTGAACAAAGATAAACCAATCAACATGGATGAGCGAAGCAAGCTGGAAATGGTTAGGGCCGAACTTCAGGATGAAGTTTCCTACGTATCCCAAACATGGGAATCAAGCCTGACGTAGTTCCGGGTTGAGGTTCACTTGAGTGTTGAAACTCTCCTTTTGCGCTCTAACTTTTGCCAAGGCCGCCCTTTCGGGTTTTCAACCTTGCAAGCTCTGTTTTTCTTTTCTTTTCATTTCTTCTTTTCATCTTCTTCATTTTCTTTTTTTCTTTTCTTTTCTTCATTTTCTTCATTTCTTCATCTCTTTTCCATTTTTTCATTTTTGTTCTTTTCTTTTTCTTTTTTCTCTTGCTCTAACTTTTGCCTGGGTCGCCCTTCCGAATTTTCAGCCCAGCGAGCCTCTCAAGGGTAGAAAAGTTTAACTTGTCCATGTTGATCAGTTTGAGATCTCAAAGCCATCTGAATCCAGGAGAATGGCTGTGGTTTGCTGATGATGTAGGAGTCCATCCAATGGGGACTGAAGTTGCCCCTAGTGTTATGGATAGGAACTCGATTGTCCTATAACAAAAACTTCTTTTTTCAGCTGCTCGAATTTGGCTTTCTTGCCAGTCTTCATTGGTTTGCAGAATGATCCATCTTTTGAATTTCTGAGCACATCTAACATTTTTGCCCCTAGTTCAAGGGATGCTTCTCTTCTAGCTTTACAAGCTTCCTTTGATCACATCTGACCTTCTTGATTTGACTTTCTTGCCCCTAGTTTGAGGGCTGCTTCAAATCTGGCCTGGCGGGCCTCCTTTGATGTCATACGACTTTATTGCCCCTGGTCCATGGGCTGCTTCAAATTTGGCCATACAAGCCCCACATAGTGATTGATCGTTGAACATTCTGAATCCAAGTTCAAGGTTTGAAGGTAAAAGGTGTTGAGTCTTGAGGCTGAGAGCGATCCTATGCTGCACAATCTCAAGATCAATTCCACGCATGTCTTCGTAGGATCACGCAAAACATTTTTTCAAATCTTTTAAGAAAGCGACTAGTCGCTCGCGCTGAAGACAATGTAGAACCAATCTGGATCAAGCCAGGATCCTTCTCAGTACTCACATTAACAAACATGATCTCATTCATTAAGGGCTTAGTGTGCCTCTCTTCCTCTCAATCGATCAAATTTTTACAAATCCCGAGGAATTACTTCCTCTTTATTTTCATCACAGTGTTAGAAAAGTTTTGAAAAACTTAGGTCAATGCAATGATTTCAAGGCACAGAAAAGTAGGTCAAAAGCACTGTCGTTTCATTCAGAACCTCGGGCACAACTGCCTCCAGTAGCAGAAACAGACGCACAAGGGTGAAAATCACTATTGTTTCATTTAGATCTTCTGGCGCAACTAGCTCAATGGCAGAAACAAACGCAAAAGAAAAACTGTAAAAGAAAAACACAAAACAAGCAAGTGATGCTCGAAGTAACATCCCCGAAATCACCCGACTCCAATACAACAGGACTGACTCGATACAACAAGACAGACTCGACTGACTCAGTACAAGAAGACTGACCTCAATACCCAAGTCAGAAAGTACAATAAACAACATTTTCACATTGCTCAAAATAGTGCATGCCATCCCCAAATCTGAAGTAAACTGAGAACCATCAGCAGGTAATTCATCCCCCGATCACATAATCACATTATCCCCCAAGTTCACTGACCCAATGCCGATAGACTTTGCAGGACTTGGCGCGACGATGACCTTTTTATCAATTAGATCTTGTATTTCGTGGCAAAGATGAAAACACATGTTAGTGTCATGTCCAACTTGATGATGGAAGGCACAGTAGTCAGTTGGGTTATGGGAGGGGGGAAGGTTATTTGGTAATGGCCGCGGCTCCATGGGTTTTAGATGCCCCTTTTCTATAAGTATTTAGAGAGCTTTGGACAAAGTCATGTAGAGGGGATGGAAGACCCTCTGGCCTCGGGGTTGGTATTTCGAGGTTTGTGAGGTTATGTTGGATATACCGACAAATGGGTTGGCATGCGCTGACTTTTGATGATCTCATCCGAGTGTAGGATTGATACTGAAAGGGGTGTTTCTGGTATGACAGCCCTTTTCTCGACTTGCCCCTTGTTTCAAAATGCCCCCAACTTGAGTGGCAAAAGTGTCATCCACAGTTTTTGCAACCACTACAAGTACCTGCTGTTTGTTCAACCCTTCAGCTTTCGAAGCCCTAACGGCCCACTGAAGGTGTTTATGAGAACCAATGCTCGCCCCTACCTTGTTCTTACCACTTGCCTTCACTTTGTCAAAGGATCGGGTCACTATATCAGAGCAGAGCCCAGTTGTTATCGGCATACCACCAACCAGATCTGAGATGGCTTCAGATTGGCCCTTTTCAATTGTCGCTTGCCCTAAGATCAAGGAACCTTTTGGATTGAAACTTCTGGCCTGTGATGTGGTCGATGATGGAGCCAAAATTCCCAAGGCTAAATTTGCCACAGTTTTTTTTGCAAATCTTCAATCATGCTCACTAGCTCAGAAGTAGTGGGTTCATGGGTCTGAGATGATTGGGGTTTAGGCGCACGGGCTGGGGTGATGTATATACTGGGGTCAAACGGGTTGGCCGTTGTTTGGATGAAGTTTACCTGCCTAGGTGGAGGGTTTTGATTGACATTTGGTTTTTCTAGAGGAACTATTACCTTGTTGTCAATGAGATCTTGAATCTCATGACGTAGTCTGAAGCAGAGGTCAGTATCATGACCGTGCTGCTGATGGAAGGCACAGTATTTAGATGAGTCATGCTTTGGAGGGAAAGGATCGGGTAAAGGCCGTTGTTCTAACGGTTTCAGATGTCCTTTCCTGAGTAGGACCCCTAGAGCTTTAGACAAAGGCACATAAAGTGGGGTGAAAACCCTCTTGCCTCGGGGTAGATAGTTCGAAGTTTAGGGGTTTGGATTGGACGTACCAACAAAGAGGGTGGCTGTTTTTGGAGTGGTGGTGACCATTCCAACTTCAGAAGATCTTGCCGCTACATCATCACTGGTGGTCACATTCGAACTACGTGTATAACCTTTCTTGGGTGACTCCCTTTCGTGGTCAATCAAACCTTGTTTCATAGCATCTTCTATCTGTACCCCAATCTCATGCAAGCCAACAAAGGTGGGGAGGGGTAAGACAATCATTTTCTGCATCAACTTGGGTTGCAGGTTGCGTACAACCATCCTTATCTGATCCTTTTCGGGTGGCCGAGTTGTCATCATGGACGCCTTGGCCCTTCATTGAGTGACAAAGTCAGAAAAGCCCTCTTTCGGCTCTTGCCTAGTTGCCTTGAATCACGAGTCGTGACCTCGATTTGGGTGTTGTAAGCATATTGGGCAATGAAGACCTCGGCCATCTCCTCCCAGCTCCGTTTGACTGAATCCTCCAGCTTGGCATACCAGATGGCCGCAATTCCCAACAGGGTCCGACCGAAGAGAGATAGTTTCTGGAGTCTAGTCAAGCCCATCAGGTACATAATGTCTGAGAACAACCTCAAGTGAACCATAGGATCGCCCGAGCCGTCGAAGCGATCTATCTGAGGCATTTTGAATCTGTCCGGCAATGTCACCGCCGAATCTGTGTATCCATCCCCTATGTCCGGGATCAAGTCTTCTCCCTGAGCTCGATTGAACAACTTCTCGAGCTTGCTCACTTTCAAGGCCGTAGGATCGACCTCAGATTCGAACGGTGTATTTATTAGGTAGGCCGACGCCTTGGAAATCTGCAGTGGAACTGGCCCTGCCGAAACGTCCGTATTCTTCTAGACGTTAATTGTCTCCCCAGGTATTGGAACCCTAGGTGGGGGTGGGTGCAAAACAGAAGCTGTTATGGTTGTTGTTGGTGCTACTACTATTGAAGCCTAGCAATTAGTTCTGCTTGTTGAGCCACGACCTCGGTCTGGCGGGCGGTAACCTATGCTTGGCGGGTAGCATCCCGCTGCATGGCCTCCATAGTCTGTTGGAGCTAACGCATCATGTCTTCCATACTCATACTGACTAACGGAGGTTGATCTATCGGATCTGGTGAATGTTCTCTTTCTGAAATAGGAAACTGAACCCAACTGAGCACATGTGAGGTAGATAGTGTTTGCTGACCTGGAGACTGTTGAACTGGTGATTTGTGCTTGACTGGCTTTTTTGCCTTGCCTCTAGCAAAGGAAACACTGGTTGCTCTTGGAATTGAATCTCTGACCTGACAAAGTCTATTAACACAAGTCCAATGCACTCAGAGGATATTGGAGCCTTATGAAGCTATGGTTCCAGGACTACCTTGCAAAAGAGAAAACATACAGCATTTCAGCCCAATTTCATTAGAACGGATATGCGCATAGCTGAATGACTGTGCTCTCCACTGAATTCTACCCTACAAACTGATACCAACTTGGTCAATTGATATGCACATCCCTGTACAGTTTCACTGTAAAGCACATACCAGTTAAAGAGAGCCAAAATACCCCTATGATGGGGTAGGGTTTCCCTGTCCTAGTTTCGTCAGGAGCTAGGGATTCACTACGCACGCATGCGGTTTCATACAATCCTACATTCGGGTGAGCAGCCTGTCCTAGTTTGGAATAGTTTCTACGGCTTCCGACATGCAACTAGGTCGATTGGTCAAAAAGGGTGCCTCAGCAAGACCACCTAATATACCTCTCGCTCCGAACACCAAAAAGTGAGAGGAGGATGGTACAGTGGTAGTCTAGATCCAAAGTTTGTGTTTCCATCGTTGCAGAGCCCGCAACCGGTCACCCTTGTGGCACGCTTTTCCAAGCAAGCCTCCGACAAACCGTTCAGGAATATCAGACGGCAGACACAGTGACTTAGGCGCACCAATGCAAAGAAACACATAAGTGTAGATAAAACAACATATCATGAATTCGAGTCAAGTTCTCTAAATCCCCAGTAGAGTCGCTGGAAATTGTAGACTCGACTTTCTCCGCGTGCCCCTTTTCGGAGATGTGCGAATTGGTCTACTACAGTTCGGACTCCTGTCATGGTTCTGAATCTAATCTCACAAAGTGCAATGCGAGACTGATAAACACCAAAGAGTCCAATCGGCAAGTCATTTTGGAAAATCAGATTTTAAATCAGAAAACAGAGTCGCCACCAAAATATTTTATTTTGGAAAATTTAGGAAACCCTGACTCATGCCTAAGGCCACGTGTCCGTCATCACCAAAGTTGCCTCGACTTGGAACAAATCAACTCATGTTTGTTTTTGAAAATGGTTTGAAAATGCCACCCACAAGTGGGCTAAAGCGCAGATTTGCCACCCTCAAGGTGGGCTTTAAAACATGATTTGCCACTTCGCAAAGTGGGCTTAAAACTCGCATTTGTCGAATTGTCCCAATTCAGGCAACAAAGCCTCCACTCACAGGCACTCATGCAGTTTATCAAGTAAGCACGTAGCCTCATAGCAAGCATGCTAAACATGGCAACACTCACACTCATGCAAGTATGCTAAAGTGTAAACACTTACAGTGTACTCCAAGTCAAAACAGAAAACTAGTTAGAAATCGATGCATGATCCTCCCTATACAAAGATGCCTAATGCAACACATGCAATAATGCAACTAAAGAGGCTCGGCTATCTATGATGGCATATGAATGCAATAATTGATACATGTATTCAAATAAGTATCGAAATACAATGCAGTTTGAATGATGTGCCGAGCCCCGTGCATGCAAGACAAATGAATGATGCACGCATGCAAGCATAAGGATACTAATTGAAATATGCCTTAAAACTAACCATCAAAAGCGGTTAAGTAAAAGAGAGAAAGAAGTGGGGCTAGAAGACATGCACACACGCATGCATGCTTATTACAACATTGTGCCCTCTCGAAGGAGGGTCCAAATAAATAAGCTAACTAGCTACGCTAATTATTACAAACCAACTAATTAACTAATCTAAGCTAATTAATTATTACAAATCAAATGAAATTAAATTAACTAACTAATCTAAGCTAATTAGAATATTACAAAGATGAATTAAATTAGCTAAACACATTAACTAATTAATTACCAAACCGGTAAATTAACTAGCTAAGTAAAGTAGTAAAATGGCCTCGAGGGGGAATGAGACATGCATGCTCTGTTTGCTTTGCCCGAAATTG
Organism: Camellia sinensis; assembly: GCF_055761805.1. NCBI lineage: Eukaryota > Viridiplantae > Streptophyta > Magnoliopsida > Ericales > Theaceae > Camellia > Camellia sinensis. The sequence goes on from NC_138962.1 coordinate 110,618,557, forward strand.
CAATGCCTTGCTGTGAGTTGCCTCTGTTTGCACTCGTGGTGATCTCAGAACATCATCTGAACTTCCAGATTGCATCTGCCCCAACACAGGAACACTTTTGACAATTTTTCTGCAAGTGGCCGTGCGGCCACTACATGTGTAAGAGGCAAGCAAGAGGTGATCCAACCAACCCAAAACAGAGTTATAACAAGTTAAACTAAGGCCAAAAACATGCTGAGAACAAGCCAAAAGATGGTAGAAAAACATGCTCAACTACTAGGCCATCAACACAAGTAAACAATATACAAGGAGAAGGGATCACCCCCTCCTATTTGGGATCCCAAAACCAACTCTCCACGACTAAAATTCCTCTGAATTTCAGTGGTTAAAAGGTCAAAAAAAAGATTGTTTCAAAAGCTTTAAAGGATGGCACAAAACTTAGCAAATAAGCAATGAAAGAGTATGACCACCCCTGACTCCAACAAGGACTCAAACCAATATTTGTAAAACTTAAAAATAGAGGTTTTTGTAGTTGACAACCAGGCCAAAAAAACATGCAAAGGTGGCTCAAACTAATGTACAAAAACAAGCTTAAAAGGGGAAGAAGCTTACCCTTGAAGAATAGCAGCAAGATAGCAACTTCTGAGCCAAAAACCAAGTCTAAGACCTCAAATCAAGCTTCGACCTCCTCTTATATAGAGCAAGCAAGCAAAAAGCTTGCTTCATTCCTCCATACACGTGTATGAAGGATGAACTCAGTGAGCAACAGCTGGCTCAAAATATCTGAAAATATCTAAAAAGGAGAAAAAATGGCCACTGGCCAGTTAAGGTGGCCGGCCGACCACTTCCCCTAGCCGGCCGACCACTTGAAGTGGCTTACAAGAGAGAGAAGTGGCCGGAAGTGCCACAAATGGCCGACAAGTCCCTCCCCTCCTCCAGGCAAGAGGGATCAAGGTTTGGCCCAAAAACAAGACCAAAACACAAAGGGTTTAGAGGCTCAAAGACAAGGCACTCAGCTGAGACCTTCGGGCGCTCAAAATAAGCACAAACATGCACAATCATTGCACGTATAAACGATGACGTCTAAGTCTTAAGGTCGGTCAAAGATGGGGTGTCTACAGTGGATAACACTTTTGGCGCTCAGGGTGAGAGCATTTTGAATCAGGGAGCAAACAATGAAAAGGGATGCTTTATCAGAAACACCCATCCTGATTCCAATCCCAAGCCTATGAATACTCAACCAACACCCGCCACTCCATTTGCCAATATTTCTAAACCTAGTGCTTCTTCCTCCCCGAAACGAACTTTCACCCAACTCTATATGAGCCCAACCCTTTCCTTGAAGGTACTGATAGAGAAAGGGTATCTCAAACTGCTCAATCCTCAACCTCTTCCTAACCCTCTCCCAACTACACACGACTCTACCTAATATTGCACATTCTATCAGTAGTACGGTCACCATACTGACTGTTGCTTTCGCCTTCGCTATGTAATTCAAGACCTGATTGACAAAAGGGTCATTACCCTACCTGAACATCCCAAAGCTATTAATTACCCTCTCCCTGACCGCAATAGGTGGCCACTCCATGACATAAAACCCACCCACAGCTTGCCAACAACCAATCATTACCTTGGCCGACACATCATACCCGTCAATGAGCCCAAACCCATTGTGTTCATTCTTGAATCTTTTGATCTGAGCAAAAGGATCAAAATCCTTGACAAGATGGAAAAGTTTACTTGATCGTGATGAGGTTAAGATTGATGAAGCAGTGATGCCATCACTGATTGATGGAATGACGAACCTCAGTCTCAGCTAGGGGAATTATCAAGAGCACTTGGAAAGGACCTTCTAAATTAGGGGGCATGGTGTGAAAAAGCAATTGCTTCGGTCAAGAAGATGTGTGGGGACAATATAATTTTGAGGATCAATCTGTGAGATCCTACCGGGTGTTGATGATTGTATTGTCAAACTGAAGGCAGATTTGGATCCTCCTGGACCCACCTGTGGGCTACTTGAAGCAGTTTTTTTGAATTCTGCCTATGGACTTGGAGAGTGAAAACCCCTTTTGTTTCTAGGGTACTGATTTTGTTGTGAGTTGTGTCTTGTAAATATATGTTGTGAGTTTTATTTTCTATCTTTTCTTGCATTGTTGCGTCAATTGAGTCTTCTTTTGAGTCGCTTACGTGTACCCTCGGGTCTTCATTTTGGTGTTTTAATAATAAGAAAGCAGGAGTCAGGTTTTTGATCATTTTGTTGTGCATATAGGAATGCATGTGTGACCTTTTACAAATAGAAAAGCTTTGGATTTGTTCTTTGAATGAGATTCCGTTAATAAGCTCGAGTATTGAGAAGGATCCCCTGAATGGTTTGAGTGAATTATGACTTATCGGCACAAAGTCATTCATGATTTCAAAAATTTTAAGTTGTTTCTTTCGCAAAACTTGCGAAGGTAGGTTCAGAATTGTGCGTGGTATTCTACATTGTCTTGGGTATTCACTTCGCCGGTAGATGATCATGTTGGCAAGCACAAGGCGGCTTTCAGAACTCACAAATCATAGAATTTCTCCTCTGGTGTTTTCATTATTTCAAAGAGAAAAGGATAAGAGAAACCAAAAAGCAAAAAAAAGAAAGAAGAAGAAAGAAAAGGGAAAAGGAATCAAGCTAGGGGCATCCATTGGAATGAAATCCAGTCAACTATGAGGAAGGGAACTTTTTTTCTGAATTCGGAGAAGCCAATGAAAGAAGGTACCACATTGTGGGAAGAACCAACTTTTAGAATGGAGCGAAAAGAAAGGAAGAAGGCATGCATAAGAGAATGGAGAACCAAGCACAAATCAAGGCAAAGCCAGTTCCAGTGTTAGGGCAAGGATGACTATTGATCAACTTCACCACAAGCGTTGTAATGCTACCCTTGAGAGGTTCGCTAGGCCGAAAACCTGAAATGGCGACCTAGGCAAAAGTTAGAACATGAAAAATGAGAAATCAAAAATATAGCTTGCAAGGTTGAAAACCCCGAAGGGGTGACTTTGGCCAAAATTAGAGCGCAAAAGGAGAGTGTCAAAACCAAAGTGAACCTTAGCCATGAACTACGTTGACCTAATTCCTATCTTGGGATGCGTACGTAACTTCATCCTGAAGTTCGGTCTCAACCATTTCCATCTCATTTATCTCGATCCAATCATCCTGCCCAATTCACGCCGCCAGTTTCACATCAATCCATGAGCTACACCGACTGCTGTGCATATCTTATACTTGCGCTGGGTAAGAAAGAACTAACTTGAATCAACAAGTGGAGCAATTTTCGATACTTGAACTTATCAGTAGAATCTCTATCTTGAGCAAAATAGGATTCAAAATTGAGCTTTAAAGGGAGCATAAATAAAACTAGGGGCACTATGAATGATCAGTTACCTTGAGTCTTTTTATGCATTTAGGTCAGTTGTGAATTCAGTTGTATCGTGCCCAGTGTTTGTCTCGGTCTATGCTCTTCATCAAGTCACTATAATGTGTTTGTTGCTTAAAAGCACTCTTCATCGAGTCATCATACCGTGTCTATCGCTCAAATTTCAACAGAGTGGCTTGGTCAAAATTCCATGTACGAAGGTTTACTCCAAGTTCTAAAGCAAGTCCATGTGTGGAATTCATAAACGAGTTGAGAGTGCCCACACAAGGGGCATCACATTCATGATCATTGCAAACTGTATGTAACGAATCCATCACTATCTTGGAGAGGAGTGTAGTAGATTCTCAACATGCTGGGACAGAAGGGAAACATGAGTCTGATTGGTTGGCAAGCATTCCAGGATTTGATGATCCCCGTCAAATGTGCTTGCATAATGTTGAAAACGATGGCCGATGACTAGACACTAGGGGCAATTTTCAGTACATCTGATCGGGTCATCAATTGAACAAGGGGCATGAACCCAACCTTTCTCCCATTCCGCTCTAGCCATTTGTTAGGGCACTTTTCCCTAGATTTGGGTGGGCTCACCCCTATGATGATTCTGATATGATTCAGTTTTCGAAAGTTGTCTCCAACCATTTCAAAATTCTCTTGGGATTTCCATCTTCCCTGTGATTAATATATGTGCATTATGCATGCTTGCTTATATATTTTGGTTGATTTGAATTGCATGATTGGTTGCTCCTGTTTCGTCGAGTTACCTTCCACAATGTTTTCAATTACATTTGAATGAATTATGGCAAGTTGCCCTACACTCATTTCATAAGGTACGTGACGCATTACTCTAAGTATTGCTCATTTCCCTCTACATGCATGTATCTTTTAGTTTGTATCGCACTGTTTTGTACACCTTTAGTTCACACTGTTTTGTGCATTCACTTTGCATCACACTATTTTGTGCACCTTGCATCGTACTATTTGTGCATTCACCTTGTATTGCACTGTTTTGTGCACCTTTAGTTCGCACTGTTTTGTGCACCTTTAGCTCTCACTATTTTGTGCATTCACTTTAGCTCGCACTGTTTTGTGCACCTTTAATTCGCACTGTTTTGTGGATTCACTTTGCATCGCATTGTTTTGTGCATTCACTTTGCATCACACTGTTTTGTGCACCTTGCATCGCACTGTTTTGTGCATTCACTTTGTATCGCACTGTTTTGTGCACCTTTAGTTTGTACTGTTTTGTGCATTCACTTTGTATCGCACTATTTTGTGCACCTGGCATCGCACTGTTTTGTGCATTCACCTTGTATCGCACTATTTTGTGCACCTTCAGTTCACACTGTTTTGTGCATTCACTTTGCAATGCACTATTATGTGCACCTTGCATCGCACTGTTTTGTGCATTCACCCTGTTCACACTATTTTGTGCACCTTGCGTCGCACTCTTTTGTGTATTCATACATTCTCACCTTATATCGCACTGTTTTGTGCATTTTGAGTTCGCACTATTTTGTGCACCTTGAGTTCGCACTATCTTGTGCACCTACCTCGCATGTCTTGTGCACCTGCCTCGCACTGTCTTGTGCAAACCTGTATCACACTGTCTTGTGCACCCATTTAGCACTATTTTGTGCATTCACCCTTCCTCGCATTGTCTTATGCACTCGTTGGGTCTAGGAGACCTTAAATCCTCTAAAGGTGCAGTTCCTTTGGTGTTTGTCGTGCCCAAATAACTTCAGGCGGTCTAGTATAGCCGCCTGATTGTGTTTGTAGTGAGTTCCTAGGAGATCAACTGAGACGGTGGAAACTAGAGTTCGAATGGCGATGCCTAGAACGCAAAGGTTCGGAATTTTTGAGACTAAAATCTAGTTTAAATACCCGGGGGTGTATCCTCAGCTTGAAATCTGTATGGAAGCCCCATAGGTTGAGGTAGCTTGTATGTGCCTCAATTCTAGATACTGAACCAACCTAGCATGTCACCCTGTTGAAGAATAGGGAATGCTGCAAACATAGCCAGGGAGAAAAGTAGTACCTTGGTTTCGAAGTGCGAGATGAAGGAAGAAGTCTTCAAACCAAAAAAGGAGGAGGAACTTTGTTTTGTTTTGTTTTGTTTTGTTTTGTTCTGATAAATTCGTAAGTTTTTTTTTTCCTGTTATTTCGTTTGTGTTGCATTCACACCTTACTTTTGTTTCATTTTTATTTTTATTTTTATTTTTGTTTTGTTTTTGTTGTTTTGTTTTATTCCGATAAAACGTAAGCTGGTATTCTGTCCTGTACCAGTACTATTGAGTTTTTATCGCCGAAAAATGTACAGTAATCATCACTGGCGATGCTTTTCCAATGAGCGACCAACAAGTTGATCGACTGGTATTGCTTTGTGTCCATTTTGTGTCCAATTCATCGAGTTTTATCATTTCATTGAGTTTGATTTTGTGTTATGTTCAGTGAGAGGCTCAATTTTCAATTCAGAACTTATTCCTAAAATCCAAATATTCGTACCATTCGGATTTGCACAAAAACAAACTCATTTTATTAATATCAGGGATTAACCCCGATCAATTTGTCTATATAAAAAAATCAATAAAAAAAAGAGAAAAAAAAAACAATAACAACAAACAAAAAAATAATAAAAAGAGAGAGACGGAGAGAGAGAGAGGGATCTTGTTCTTTTTTTTCTCCGGCAACAGCCACATGCCAACCTCGCTTGGTCAGCTCTGCTACCGATTTCTTTCTCTTGGTTTCGTTTGAGGAAACCCTTGAAGGCCCTGCCTCAGTACTTACGAGACTGTCGAGAGAGTTGGCCCCCTGTTGATCATCAAAAGCAAAGTACGAAGGTGCTCCAAATCAGGCCATGACGGTAGATTTCCATTTCAGCTCTTTGTTCTCCGACTTCAACACGAAAATCTCTGCTCGCGCATCCTTGTACATACGCTGGAGTAGAGAGAGTTGGGCGTTGACCCAATGTACCTCACAGGTCCTGTTTTGTAGCCGATGAGACAAGTTAGTGACCGCGGCCACTGTCTCTATACACGACTTCAGCTTGTAGTGGTTGGCTTCAATGTCAGTTTGAGCAACCATTATCTGCTTAATTGTCAGTGTAGGAAGGTTAGGATGAGTAGGAGCTGAGGCACTCTGTCCAGGAGAACTCATGGGATCATTAAGGTCTGGAAAAATAGTAAGGGGGCAGGACGAAGTCATTTGTGAGAAGAGACATGTGTAAGAGAAAGGAATCGCAGAGAAATGATAGAGAGCAGACTGAGTTCTGTCTCTCTAAGTCTCTCTATTCTGCCTTTCTCAGGAGAGTGATGAAGAAGAAGAAGAAAGAGAAAGACAAAGAGGGAGAGAGGGCCAAGGCAATTGTCGGCCGGCTGACGCAAAAGGCGAGGTCGCGTGTTAGACACAATTTTCGAAGGAAGAGAGAGAGGCGGGTGAGTTTTACACATATATTTATATATATTGTATATCTATGTATTATATACATATTTGTTTGAATGTATGCTCACAAGAGTGGCTTCGGTTCAGTGGTTCAGCTCAGTGGTTGAAGACTGAAAGGTTGAGCCCGAGGTCAGGGGTTCGAACCCCACAACAAGTGTTTCTTTGTTTTGGTTTTATATATGTATGTCTTGTATACTTATATATATATATATATATATATATATATTTGTTTGAATATTTTGTCACAAGAGTGGCGTGGCTCAATGGTTGAGGACTCGGAGGCCAAACTTGAGGTTAGGGGTTCGAACCCCCGTATTCATGCATTTGTGTTTTTCCTTTCTTTTTGCGTGTTTTGTGTATGCACATTGGCGTCAGCAAACGGAATATGCCTTCTCAATAACGGCATCTTCCCGCTGATGTCCGCAAATGAAATATTCCTTACCGTATGTACATATCTGTGTGCATTTTGTCTGTATATGAATATATGTATACCGTATGTATATATCTGTGTGTATTTTGTCTGTATATGTATATGATATTTGGTATTTAAAAAAAGAAGAAGAAGAAATCCTTGTACTATACCTTCCTCCTCTCACGATTTTAGCGTGGTTGGAATATGTCACCTTATGTATCTACTACATTATCCATTGCATTCATTACATCATACCATTTTATCGCCTGCATCCTTTCCATGTTAAGCTTAGTTTGGCATGTGCCCATACTTTTCATGTTAAATCATAGTTCAGTCATGTGTACTCACCTATTCTTTAAGGATTGTGGTCTGAGGGTTTCGGCACCTTTTTTGTGTTAGATGTGGTTCGGTTTGTGTCCATGTCTTTTATAGGTAAGAGGTAGTTCGGCTTGCGCCCCTTATTGCCATCATTCACTACATCCATGGCATCATACTTTGTCTTGTTGTAGTCAGCATTTAGGATCATTATCTTTCCCGAGCAGATCATTCCTCACTTATATTTTCCCACCCACTTACTTCTACTCTTACTCTTTTTATGAAAAACATAGTTTTGCATGTGCTCGCACCCCTTTTTACGTTAAAACATGGTTCTATTATGTGTAAGCATCCATGCTGTGCTAAGGCCAGTATTAAGGATGTAGGCACTTAGCCTGTGTTAGGCGTCGTTTGCCTCGTTCCGCCACTTCTTTTCTATATAAAACGTAGTTTGGCTTGCATCCTCATTCCTTCATGGTATTCGTGTGTTTTGTGCTGCTTGAGGCTGAGATTGCTTACATTGTATATCATTTGCATTGTTTCATTGCATTGTGTTTTATTTGCACCCTGCCCCCGAACTACGCTGGTTTGATTCTTTGTAAAGGGATACGTAGGTAGCCCTCGGGTTCAACCAACTGCATTTGCATTTTTTTTTTTTTTTGCCAAAGTTTTACGATCTTGTCAAATGGGTCATCTTCGGGTTTGACATTCACTCGCATCATAAAATCACTTCGAGCTCTACCAAAGAGGGGCAACTGTAGACACCGTAATTTTGACCTCAAAAGACTTAGGCGCTTTATTCCGAGCACTCGATGATAACGATTACATTGAGTCAGTGGTTTGAACTCTCAATAAAGGAATCCGAGTTTGAGTTCTAAACAATTCCAACCTGCCATACCCACTGTATTTCTACTCCAGAATTTCAGTATTGCACCTTGAACCAACCTGTATTGAACCTGAAAGTAATAAATAATGGAAATACACTGAAGTTCAGCTGGACCTCAGTGAAATCCGGCCGGAGAACCAAGCTCCGGCCGGACCTCTTGACTTTTTAGGCAGTTTCAGCAGTGTTCTGCCAACTGCCCAATTTTGTTGATATTTTGATCAGACCTACTCGAGACCTATAAATAGTAGGGTTCAGACTGCTGTGAAGGGGGTTGAAAAACAATATAGAATTTGGTTAGAGAGGGAGAAATAATATCAAGTATAGAAATATCCAAGAGAAATATCAAAGAGAGGTGAGAATTATACAAAAGTTGAGTTCATCATTGTTCTTCCGTAGCCTTGAAGCTCTCATATCATCCATACATACCATACAATAGCTTGAACTTGGAACTTGATTTGAGACTTGAAGATCATAACTCAAACTTGAGGGTGCTTTGGAATCAAGTTTGATTTACAACAAGAACGCCTTCCCTACAAGAGGTAACACTTCATTTTTTTTGTTTCAATCCTTATTCATCTTTTTTATTGTGTTTTCATACTATTTTGGGACTATTTTAAGGGATGAAACTTGTGATTAAAAGCTACCCAAAGGTGGAGGGGTTAATCACCCTTGCTTGAACCTTATTCTAAGCTTTTATCCTTGTGTTTCCCACTCGTTTTCTCAAATTTTTGCCACTGATTTGGGGCTGATTTGGGACTGATGTGGGGCTGTTTTTCAACATGCAAAATATGTGATTTGAAGTTATAAAAGTTGGGGGGGGGGGTTAGCCACCTTTCCTTTAACTTGTTTACTAGTTTGAATTTATTCCCTTTTTCTAGCTTAAATTATGCTATTAGGGGCTGTTTAATTTATGTCAATAATTATTATTTTAATATTATGTTTGTGTTGTATTTACCAATTAATCAACTTCACATAATCATCTCTGCAACCTCCCTCCATTCTTTGCTTATTTCGAATAAAAAGTTGTGAAAATTTGAGATTGTTATTCAAGTATAAGAAAGAAATTTTTCCATACTTAATGGTTTAATCTCTTCGGAGGTTCATTACCAAAGGCATACATCTTTCTTATACTAAAGCCAATCTTTAATTTTTTATTTCTTTTTATCACCTGTGTATTTACTTTTAAGGGACTAACTTTCTAGTTAAACCCTTGGAAATCACCAAGGAAAGTGTCATTATAGCTTATTATCAAGTTTGGATTTCAAGTCATTATCGCTCACTTTGGGTTTTTCCTAAGTCATTATCACTCTTTAGAGTTTGACTAGTCCTTGTTGCACATCTTGGGTTTGACTTGAAATCCCTTATTGCTTGTTAATGAGTTTGACTCTTCCTTTGTAATTTTCCCCGAAGAAAATAAGGTTTATTTTCTTGGGTTAAGTTGATGCTTATTTCTCTTTATTATGTTTTGGACTTAGTGGACGTAAATATCACTTTTGAGTAAAAATGAGAAAAGATAAAGAAAGGGAAAGGTAATAAAAAAGGCTAATAAAATTGATTAATTGGATTACAACTGACATAAAGAACTAATATGATTGGTTGAATTCGGTCGGATGTTATACCGAGTTTATTGTGTCAACGCTTGTCTTACATCAATTCATGATGTTTTGATGAATCTGGAAGCGCCTTTACGGCCAAACGTTATGCCAGAGTCTATTGTGTCAAGGCTTGTCTTACATCAATTCATGATATTCTGATGAACCTTGAAGCGTCTCTACTTCCCTTCTTGAATTCACTTCATGATAGGAGGGAGGGGTGGTTTTTATACATTGTATTTATTGATCTTTGTCCTATCATGTCCAAAATCATCTTGCAAATCAGCTTGCATTCATAGATGGTTTGGGGAATCGAGTTAGCTCCTCTCTTAAGTATTTTCTGTGATAGAGAAGGGTAAAAGAGACAAACATGGCTAGGAATACCCTGTTTGCACTGTTTCACCTTAGGCACAAAAAACAGATTTTCGCAAGAAAACAAGGTATGATTGGATTTATTTGGGGTTCAGCCGAGTCGTATTCTGGGTCGGCAAGGCTCCAATAAATTGCAAACAATACACTTTTGGTTGAAAGCAATGATAGGGTGAAACAAAACAGCTCCCAACAAGGCAGACAGAGTAATTCTTGAGGAGCATCGCGTAATCATTGCATATTTGTTGTAATAAATTAGACATCCCTTTTAGTTATTATTCATTCGGATTTGTAGTAATTATTTATTCAGACACTTGGACATTCAGACCCTCCTTCGCGAGGATAAATATGTAATAAGTTGTATATCTTCCAACCCTCATTCTTTCTCCTTTTTATTTATCTGCTTATGATAGTTAGTATAGGGACATCATATTTTCAAATTAGCATCTCCATGACTTGCATCCATTCGTTTTGCATGCATAAAAGTTTGGCTCATCATATTATTCGAATGTCAAATTCAACCTCTTTACTTGAATACGTGTGCTATCATATGCTTTGAATTGACTCGCATGCCATGCTAGTAACCGAGCTTATTACTTGCACGTTGTATGTGTTGCACTAGTCATATTGCATTAATTAGGATCATGCATTTTTTCTAACTATTTGCTTTCTTTTGACTCGCCTTCGGACATAAGATAAGCATTTTTTCTTTGGCATATTGCATGAGTGTGATTGCTGTCATATCAAACATACTACCATGAGGTTAAATGCTTACTTGATATACCTGTTTGAATGCCTGTGGATGAAGGCTATTCCCTGAAATTGGGATACTTTGAAGAGATATTCCATGCGTAATTCAAAACAAACGCATATTTCATGCGTAATTCAAGAGCGAATGCAAGGCATGTAAGCAATTCCCGTGAGATGCACGTCTTACAACAACATATGTGAAATGCATGTTCTATGCCACAAAGTGAAATACATGTTCCATGCAACAATGAATAAGACATGAACGTTCTATTCAAGATATCGAAGCATGATTTAACGAAAACAAACTTAAAGGCAATTTCCGATTCACCTCTCGGAAGAATTACAATGTGTTTAAAGGATACATCTCGTTCACGTTGACAAGTAAAGAACATGGCGCACCGAAAACACAGTTTTGAGCTTCCGCAGAGGCATTCTGAATCAAACAATGAATACTCCCTTCACTTCTTGGAAACCAAGGACACAAAGAAGCATCAGGAACCCCAAGGAAGCTGTCAGCCATGAGAGAAGGCCGCCGGCCAGGTGCCGGCCAAAAATGAACATTGCCAGCCATCGATGGCAGATTGAGGGCAAAAAGGGGAATTCGGCTCCGGCCTTTAAGTATGGATCACCACACTTCATTTCCTCACTTCCCTTTGCTCAAAAATCCTCTCCCTCTCTCTATAGGTCTTCCTTCTCTCTAGATTTACACTTTCTATGCATTTTCCAACGCCCTACGCGTAGTTGATTTACTAAATCCCCTTTGTTTACTTCATTTTGAACCGATTAAAATTCAATTTCGGTGTTTCTTTCCTCATTTCTACCATTCTAGGTTCATTCCCCTCGAGTTTCTCTCGAGTTTTGTGCACTTTTTCTGGCTTTAACTTTTTGCTCCATTTTCTCTCTCATAGGGTTTGACTTTTTCCAAGTGTACCCTTTTTCTTCATTTTTCTTCACTTTTCACCTGTGTCACACCTATTTTCAGATGGCGGACGAGGTTCCTCATGACGGGGCTCCTCCGGAGATTCCCCCAGTGGTTCCACCTAGGCCGGAGGTAGAGGAGCCGATAGCTGATCTTGAGGCTAACTTAGAGGCGGAGTTCGAGCCCGAGGTCGAGCCAGAGCCGCTAGCACCAAGGGTTTGGCTGTAATGACCCCAAAATGCGTATAGAAAGTCATCCTTATTTAATTAGGGGTTAATGTGTTTTAATTCAACTATATCTATCGGAATTAAAGACTTATCTGCTGAGTTATGGCGACCTTTATTTTATCGGCTTGGAATTTTTTTTACCCTCCGCTCGAGCGTGGGCTCATTTTTGACATTCTTAATAGTGTATTTGAAATGTTCTTACCTTATTTTGGGGTATTGTTTGAGGTGGTGGTATGATGGTAAAGTAAGATTGGACCAACGAATTTAATTCGAATAATTAACCTACGATCATCCGTCATTCATTTGTCCTTTTCTTTTTCCACACTTTGAATTTGAATGTGAGGTTAGAACCATTGGAAATCTTATTTCCGGGGCTTCGATTTGGACACAAGAACGACCTAGAACGGAGTCCCGATGAGAGAGTTATACCCGTTTGACGTTTTCACATCTGTGCTGGAAGCAGAGCCGCACGTGCGGGGAATAACGCCGCACGTGCGGTCTGTGCGGGACAGCAGCTCTAAAAACGGGATTTTTGGACCATTTCTTGCAATTTCTTTTCCTCTCTTCTTCTCCCCTCTTCCATGTCCGAAACCGTAGCTTCCAAAACCTTGATTTCCTCCACTTTTATCAACAAATCCTCCATGGATCTTGTATCAAGGATGGAGAAGAAGAAAGGGTCAACATTTCCAACCGATTGAATTTCAAAATTGAGGTGGAATCTCATCCAAGCTCGCTCCTTTGTTTGTTCTTCGAGGTAGGGGTTCTAGATCTCCTTAATACTTACATCTATGGATAGATTTATGGTAACTTCATTATATTAATGCAAAAATCTTCATTTTTATCATTTAGGGCATATTATGAGATTTGGGGATTTAGAGTTTGAGATGTTGGAAGTTAAATTGGTGGGTTAAAATGATGAATTGTGAATCCTAGATGTAGAATCATTGGGAAAATTGGAATTAAAAGTGGCAATTTAATAAGTGTGAATTTTTGTTAAAAATCCTCATTTTTCTTGAAACCCTAGGTTGATTAATGATGATACCCAATGTTTTGGCCCAAATTGAAAGTAGAATAATGAAATTGAGGTGTTGAATTAGATGTGTTCAAGTTTAATTGGAATTTGGAAATATATGGAAATTATGTTTAAAATTTGCGAATGAACTTTGTTATAAATGTTGGAATTCATGCTATCATGGAAAGGAAAAATTAGGGGAATAATTTAGTAAGGATATGGATGACATGAACTCGGTTTTAGAATGTTAAAATGAGATTCAAGGGTTTATTTTGTATTATGTTGAATTGCAAATGGTGTTAATGAACTAAATGATGTTGTACTATGATGAATTATGTTTGAATTACGTGACTTGTGTAGGATTAGCTACAAGGACGGACCACGCACCTGAACACTGTGAGTAGTAGTACGCTTTACCACCGCTAATGCTTGCCATTAGTATTCTGTTAATTCCGTTACTTATGTATGTAAATGATTCAAGGAAGATAAATGTTATATGTATGTAAATGATTCAAGGAAGATAAATGTTATATGTATATAAATGATTCAAGGAAGATAAATGTTATGTGTTTGTGTAAATGATTCAAGGAAAGTACATAAGTAAGAGAAAGAATGAAACAACCCTCCTATGATTCTGGAATTCTATAAGACTCTGAAATAAGTTTGCTATGATAATGTTTGGGCTAAATGCTAACAAGTTTAATGCCAATATATGTAAGAGCTAAAGGCCAACAAGTCTAAATAATCAAGAAATGCTCTAGTTATGATCTGTTACGTTTGAATTAATGAATTCATGATATCTTTAGCACATGGCCCTTACCCGGGGGTAATAATACCGTGGTTTAAATAATTAAGTTACAATTGTATGTACGTTACAAGTTCAAGTATATTACAAGTATAAGCATGTTACAAGTTCACGTATGTTATAAATTTAAGTAATTAAGTTATAAGTTTATGTACATTACAAGTTTAAGTATGTTACAGATTTAAGCATGTTACAAGTATAGGTATGTTACAAGTTTACGTATGTTCTAAGTTTAAGTATGGTACAAGTTCAAGTATGTTATAAGTTTACACATGGTACAAGTTCATGTATGTTACAAATTCAAGTATGTTACGAATATGACTTTTGATTTCTGCTTATGATTTAAGTATAAAAAAATATGTATGATTTGATTCCATTTATAATATGACATGATATGTACGGTTTGGTTTAGAAAACCTATTAATTTCTGGTATGGAGCAAAGTGCTATACGGAACTAAGTACTGCAGTGCGAGTTACCTCTAGAATCTGTATGAGCCACCTCTTGAGTCCATACATATGTGAAAATTATGAGGCTGAAAGCCATTCCATGAAAGTTATGAGGCTTATGGCCATCTATATAAGTTGCTATGAAATGAAACAAAGTGCTACACGGAACTAAGTGCTACAATGTGAGTCACCTCTAGAATCCGTGTGAGACACCTCTTGGGTTCATACATGCATGTTTCAAGGGCTTCATGCCATTTATAAGGGCTTTAATGCCAATATGTTTACAAGGGCTTCATGCCATTTTCAAGGGCTTTAATGCCAATATGTTTACAAGGGCTTCATGCCATTTTCAAGGGCTTTATGCCACTTTCAAGGGCTTTGTGCCATTTTCAAGGGCTTTAATGCCAATATGTTTGCAAGGGCTTCATGCCATTTTCAAGGGCCTTAGTGCCATATGTTACAAGGGCTTTATGCCACAAGTTACAAGGGCCTCGTGCCACACGTTTCAAGGGCCTCGTGCCACCATGTTTCAAAGGCTTTATAGCCATTATGTTTATGTTGCAGGATTGGGCCTAAGGCCGTTATGCACTTTGCACAGATTCAGACTAACCATGTGAACTCTGCACCTTTTTATTCATTGATATGAATTATGTTTCAAGTTAAGCATTGGTTTATTTATGTATTACTATTCACTGAGCCCGGCTCACCCTCTGTTATGTCTGTTTCTGTAGGTCACTAATCAGGCGGTCAGTCCTAGCCAAGATGCCGCTTCCTTTTGTCAACCTTCATATGTTCAGGCACTGTTTAAGTCATTTAATTTCTTAAGTTGTCAAGATGTTGGTTTGCTTATGAGTGTCTATCTAAGGTTGTTGTATATACTTTTCATGTTTGTTTTTGTATACGCCTGACTTTAGGGCTGGAACTGTAAATGTGTATGTACATACTCTGGGATATAGTTTGGAACTTTATTTATCCGGTATAATGCATGTGATGAATGAGATCCTGGCATGTAGGAGTAGCTCAATGGAGTTTAATTGTTCATTATTATTTATCTATTTATTTTTGTGCTTCCGATAAGGCCCCGTATGTTATATTACCAGGTTACATGTCCGTCTCTAAAGAGGTCATGCCCAAACTTTTAGGGACGGGTTTGGGGTGTGACATTGGCCTTTCGATGCGGTACGGTATCACCCACAGACACACATACTGCCTACTTCTGGAGGCATCAAACGCTTCACCGAGTTCTCCTAGGGTGCGCCGGAGGACCTTTTGTTGAGAGAGCTAGAGTCTCACTTATCGGCCATTGTCATCGAGGTAAGAACACTGTTTTCAGATATTCCGCCTGTCTTTATTTGAATTTCTTGTACTCTCTTTTATTCAAATATGCTATCATCACTACCTTATCCAATTGTACCATATTTACTGCATTTTCTTGCACTGCTTTGTATTTGGATCCACCCAACTGCATCTTATATCCTGCCTTTATCTGCCATGCATTATTTTCATTTGATGCATTGCTTTCATCTGGTTGCATTGCACTACCCTTATTTGATACATTTCATACAATGTCTTCCTTTGATGCATTTCTTGCACTGTCTTCATCTGATGCATTTCTTGCATTGTCTTCTTTTACCACAAGGTGAGTCTCGCGCCTTCAGAGGCTATGGCGCTACGACTGCCAGAGATTGGTATGACGAGCTCCCAACTGGAGTTTGAGACATCATCGACGGGGCATGCTTCGGTCTCTTTTGCTCTGGCTTGACTCGGGTTGTCGCGAGTTGGCCCCTCCTAGGAGCATTGGTGGAGAGGTAGTGGGATACCACCAACTCCTTCCATTTCTCCACCGTAAGTGGGATAACGATGACTGCTTGTGACTTTGCCATGATCACTAGCTTGGACGTAGGGGGTGATCCGATCCCTATTGACACTGATATGGAGGAGTGGGAGGCAGCCTAGTTCGAGCTGCTAGGAGCATACCCACCAATATACCGAGCGGGGATGGTGAGACACACTTGGTTCGCCAAGCGCTTAAGAGGGATTGAGCAGTACGCTAGAGGCTTCCTGATGTTTCTCTTTGGTTCCACCTTGTTTTCGAACAGGTGAAATACCGTTGGCCTATATTTGCAGAGCGCCCTGGTGACCCTTCCCCGGGTTCGCTTCTACAACTGGGGCGAAGCTGGCCACACCACGCTATACGGATACATAAGGTCTACCTCCTGTCTATGGGGAGATTTGATTGGAGGCTACTGGCGAGCCTGGGAGGTACACATCTAAACTTCCTTTTAGTACCTTATAGTTTCTTTACAATTTTTGCTTTATATTTATTTCAACACATACTTTCTGCTTCGCATTTCTGTATCTGCTCAATACTATACATACACTGTGCTTTCTATTTTTCACTTTCTGCATATGCTCGATACTGTACTGATCACATACCACTGCATTTTCCCTACAGCTATGGGTATACGCATACTTTCTGACCCTCGCCCTGGAGCCTGTCGTAGGGCTTCCGTTGACGGTACCCTACTCACGGATATACGATGGTCAACTTCACCTCAGGACTCGTGAGCCTTTCACCTTTTTTCGCCGGTACTTCGATACAGTAGGTGCCTATGAGGTATTTTTAAAGCACGGTTGTTTCATTTCTGCTTTGAAAATGTTCACTTAGCAACTAACAACAACTAATACCCTGTATAACTTCTGTTTGCAGATCAAGTGGCAGCTATGGGCCTTGATGCCAGGGGGTGGGGGGCCAGTTTGCCGGCGCATGGGCTATTTCTCACTACCGTATTCTTCTTGAGGGTTTGATTTGCCAGGCATGGTTCTTGGGTGAGTGTTTCCTGCGCCAGATTACGGACATGTCGGACCTAGTCGCCCCGATGGCTCCG
Source organism: Camellia sinensis (assembly GCF_055761805.1). Taxonomy (NCBI): domain Eukaryota; kingdom Viridiplantae; phylum Streptophyta; class Magnoliopsida; order Ericales; family Theaceae; genus Camellia; species Camellia sinensis. Next base: position 110,636,004 of record NC_138962.1, read on the forward strand.
CCAGAGTCCATGCAATCCACAGAGAGCCTATCCGCTGAGGAGGTCATCCAGTTCATGGTGGGCCTCGAGGTCGACTTTATCCGAGCAGAGGGCGACTATGCCTACGTCATCTTGACACACCTAATGCCACCCTTAACAAGTGTTCGCGAAGGTGAGGAGGCTAGAGCTCCTGCCGCGAGAACGAGACGCAGAGTGACCCGGGCGAGCAAGGCCCGTGGTAGAGGGGCTTCTCGAGTAGAGCAGAGAGTTGATTAGCCAGAGCTTCCTACCACCTTGACTTGCTGATGACACACCGGGGAGCCGTACCAGGTCTCGATTGAGCCCGCAGCGGATGGTCATGAGCTTGTCGGGGTCCGAGGCCGGACTCCTGTATGAACCACACTTTAACACTTGCACTCCGTATTTCAATTCAAGTATATCTATGGAAAATAATAATCAATCAAATATATTTGCAGGCGTTGATCGAGTACACTGGAGGTGCCCTCGAGCTGATAGCCTCGATGATGGGGATGATATAGAGGAGGGAGGCGCTGTTCAGTCTCTACGGTATCCCGGTAAGTTTCTTCAGTTTTTCATTCCGGGCATCAACTTTCCACTGACACACTGATATTACTGAAAACATCCCACACTGTAGTGATACATTGCATCAATAGACCACATCTGACATATTTCACTTGCATGTTATATTCACATTGTACCTGAGTTTCGTATATGCTCATTCTACATACTTTACTTGCATCTGATACACATGTTATAACTGATACGCAACAACTATCTTTTCAGATCCCACCCATGTCGATGGTGCTAGTGGGAGCTACAACACTTGCACCAGTAGTACCTCCCCCAACAGCAGGGAAGAGAGAGAGAGAGAGAGAAAGTCTGGCACACGGTCGAGCCAAAGGCAGAGGCAGAGGCACCCGAGATGGGAGAGGCCCTTCAAAGCCTATTCTTAGGGAGGATGATGTCGAGACGAGTGACTCTGAGGAGGCAGCGAGTCAGCATTCAGATTCATCTGAGAGTGGAGATGATGATGCCAGCTCAGGTTCCGAGAGTGAGAGCGATGCCGAGACGAGCTCCGAGGTGGAGAGCGGAGATGACTCCGGTTCAGACTTTGGTCCAAAGGGAGACAACGGCTCCAAGGAAGAGGATGAAGAGGGCTTCTAGAGCCTAAGGCGGCCAGTGCTAATTTATTGTATTTTTGAATAGTTTCTTTTTACTTATAGTTTTAGTACATTGTACAACTTCAGACAGGTTTTATTTGCTTTAAAAACTTGTACTGCACTTTTTGTAAATAACAACCATGATCGAAATGAAAACCAGTTTTTATTTGAAAAAAGTGTTGTATTTTGCATCATGAGCACCACTTAGCATGGAAATGAGATTGAATTTGATAACGAAAACCGAATGCTAGTATTGCCACAATAGTCTTACCTGGGTAATGAACCGACCAACAACTGAAATAATAGCAATATACAACTCGATAAACATCACAACCACAACTCGATAATCAACAACACAAATATAACTCGATAAGAAAAACAAAACAAGTAGAGTTCAACAAACATGCTAAAGCCTGAAAAGACTCAAAACAAGACTCTAAAACACACAAAGAACAAAACAAAACACATGCTTCCAGCACTTTCCAGCACAAAGAAGGACAGAAGGCTTGAGAGGGAGACTGTCGGCCATACATGGTGATTGTCGGCAATGTGCCGGCCATGAAGGGTGGCCTACCGGCCATCAATGAGCCTTGCCGGCCATCAATGTGTAGGTCCTCCAAAATGTTGACGCCTGGCTTCCACTAACTGCCTTATCTTCTACAAAAGGTTGAGCTTCGTAGTTTCTTCATTTCAGCTGCAAATTCTTCACAAAATGGAGCCATTCTTTGCCCAAAAACTCTCGAATTGGATTATAACTTTAGATGGCTCGGAAAAGATGAATTTCTGGGGTTTTGCCATAAATGCACTATTCCCGCTGAGTCGTTCTCCATTTTGTTTTTCGTTCCTACATGTCGCGGCTAGATGTTGGAACCCAATTACACATGTTTTTAGCTTAAGGGGACAAGAGCTATCCCTGACAATCAAAGAATTTCAAGTGCTAATGGGGTCCCGGGGCGATAAGGAAATCTTTCGTCAGCCCCGTTTTGGTCATATCCAAGCTTTGGAAAGGATGTGCGGGCTTACTCTACACGAGGCCCGTTCCTTGGTTCACAATGGAGAGCTGGACATTCCCAGTTCGATCCATCAATTTTCTGACGCCGGCGACTGCGGTGACCTTCTTTGGCGGGGTTTTCAACAACACGCCCTTTGTTTGTGCATGCTAGCACATTTCCTCCTTGCCCTTAGTTTCAGCGGGTCTAGCATTCGACTAATTGAAGCAGCCCAAGGTTTGAAAGAGGGCAAGAGTTGCAATGGTTTGGCATTGGCTGAGACTTTGATGGGCTTAGACGCCTTTCATCGGCAAGAGACAAGCAAATTCATGGAAGTCCACTACTTCTTCAAGTAATGTTTCCCACCCTTTCTAATATGTGTTTCTCACATCTCTTGGCACTCATGCTCTGTTTTTCTCTTAAATCCCTTTTCTCACTTTTCTCTCAGCGCATATCTCTCAATTCTTTAATCTCTCTTTTCTTTCATCCCTTCGCAGATATGGCTTATGGACAAGCTGAAGGTGGTGGACTGTTGCCCGCATACTCAGCCCGAGCATACTTTTTTCGTCAATAGCTAGTTGATTTTTCGAATGAAGGATGGTGGCGCCACTTAATGTGTAACAGGTCTGCTGCTGACATTGCTTGGCATTGCCCTTGGCTTAATCTGGCCGAAATGAGCTACAACATGGCTCGGCAACCTGGCATTGAGTTAATCGGCCTAACTCATTGTGTATTCTACTTTCCGTTCCAGTTCAGGCGTCAGTTTGGACATGATCCGACTTGCCCATATGAGGGGGTAGAGTACCCAGTTTCATTCCCCGTCCGAGGCTGACATTTGGCTAGGTACCTTACTGCTTGGAGGACGAGAGAACTTCTGGCTCCTGCCCTGTGATGACCCTGACCTCCAAACTAGTGCATTATATAATTTAAATAAGTTTAATTGCATGATTATGTGCTTGATTGTGTGGCTGCATGTTTAATTCTATAATTATCTGTTGATATATGGAATATCTGTTTAAATTGATAACTTGGAGTCGGGAATTGGGAGCCTAAACGGCTTCAAAAACTGAAACTGACTAGGCTAATAGGATAATTAGAATATTTGGAATTTTATGGCAACTTTAGTTGATGTTTGATTTGGATCAAAATAATTAGAATAAACTAAATGAATTAGTTAGAGTTAAGCCTAATTAATTAATTAATCCTAACCATATTTGATTAGGCTAACTTAATCACATCCTATATAAGACCCAAATTAAGCTTATGAGCTCATTTTATATACACACTCAGCTGGGAATTGAGAGAGGGGAGAGGAGAGTTCACCATTTAGAGAGGGAAAGAGGAGAATTGTAGAGAATTTGTGGAAGATTCAAAGATTAGAGCCATAATACACTTGAACTCAAAACTAGGTATGGCATTCATCACTAATTCATGTAGTTATGGCATATAGTAGTTGAATTCCTCTCATTTTTGAACTCATCGGCATGATATTGGAGAAAAGAAGCTATGAGTATCATGAAAATGGAAGAATAGAGTTGAAGTGCTTACGCGCATGCATAATTTGAGTTATAATTCATGAAATTCTTACATGCATGGCACATCTACACCTTAATTTGGAGAACCCTTCATGTTTTCATGCTTCTCATGTTACTTGATCACATTTTGAACATGTTTTGGAGAAATGTACACTCAAATTAAGTTAAACTTATTTTATAAATTGAGGTTGGAGTCATTGGTTGGGAAATTACCATGATTTTGAATAAATGGGTTCAAATTGGAAGTGTTTTCATGTTATATAGTGACTCTCCATGTTTTTATACCAAAAACACAAGATTTGAAGCCTTGAGTACCATGTTTGAACTTCAAACACAGTTCTGGAAATTCCAAAATTCGTGCTGTCCACTCGAGCGAGGGAGTCCACGCTCGAGCATGGAATTCGGGCTCCCAGAAGTTTCTGGAATTTTACAGTCCGCTCGAGCGACGAAAGTGGCGCTCAAGCGAGGACTTTTTTTCCTCAGTATTCCGCTTGAGTGACCATCAAGCGGGAATTTCATGTGTTTAGTACTTTTACAGACCGCTCGAGCGACAGAAGTTACGCTTGAGCGGCCACCTTTGTTTTTGAACCCCCGCTCAAGCGTAGGAAGTTACACTCGAGAGGAGACCCTGTTTTCAGCAAAATTTTACCAACTCTTTTAAGTGCATATTTGCATCCTCATGCCACTCCAAGCATTATTAGGCACCATTTGGACTTCGATAATAATGCAATAAGTTAGAGACGCATAAAGAGAACTGAATTAAAATGAAATTGAGTTTCATTTGTACTTTGTTATGTGTTTCGTTTAGGTGGACGTCCGAGGCTTAGTGTCACCGCAAACCACTATGAGTAATAACCTTATAAAGATATGTTCAAATTATCTTCACTTTTGAAAATGTTATTGCTATCCAAATGGATATGTGGTTGATTGAATGAATTCTTAAAATGATTTGATAATTGATAGCATGGCTTATTGAAATGTTATGTCCTTTAATGAATGAAGTTCTGTTTTGAAACGATATTGTGGCATCCATTGTATATAGGCCCTTGCCGGGGGGTAACAAGACCATGCCTAGGCCCTTGCCTGGGGGTAATAATACCATGGCTAGGCCCTTGCCTGGGGATAATAGTACCATGGCTAGGCCCTTGCCTGAGGGTAATAATACCATGGCTAGGCCCTTTCCTGGGAGTAACAATACCATGGCCAGGCCCTGCCTGGGGGTAACAATACCATGGCTAGTATGACACGTTATCATTGGAACAATATTTGTCACTTCATGGATGTACCACATATAATGTTACGAATGGCTTTTGTCACTGCAAATAGACGCTATTATTGCCAATCAAAATGTTTTGTTGTGAATTTGATCTAATATGGCAAATATCTTCCTTTGAAAATGATTTAAGATTCATTTCAAAATTGTATGACATGTTTTGTACTATTGTCGATCTTCATTCATTTAACCTCTTCATTCTGTTATTACTCATTGGGCTCTAGCTCACTATTTATTTATAAATGTAATTGTAGGTGGGCAAATTGAGCATCAGAGTTAGATAGCCTCGAGTTTACCCGGGTTGGCCTTTTGTTGGGCTTCCAAGTGAAGTAATCAGGCTTGAGTGGAGCCATGCTTGTCAAACCCCTTTTGTGTGGTTTAATGGTTTTGTATTTGTACATAGTTGGGGTTGTATTTTTGTAAGACATGAATTTGTACTTATGTTGGGTGTAACTTGAAGCAAAACCTTGCTTAACATATTTGCTCTCCTCATATATGCACAGCTCAATGGATGAATTCTATAATATTTTAGACTTTCGCTAAGCCCCGTACTTTGTATTAAAGGTTTATTTGCATGGTGGTCATAGGTAATCTATGATTACTGGCCGGTTATGATGCTAAACCTATAGGGGCGGGTTTGGGCCATGACAAAGTGGTATCAGCGCACGAGTTATATCTCACTCACTTGTCCATTGAGCTATAGAGGGTCTGGAAGAGGCTTCAAGATTGCATTCATGTGCATTTGATATGTTGAGTGAGATAACCTTGTGATTATATATGCAACTGCGTACATGACTATATGTATATATATATAAATTGTGTTTGTTATAGTACAAAGTTTCATATAGAAAATGGTAAGAACTAGAGGTGAGAAAATAGAGGAGGCAACTTCCTCAAGACTAGATTGAATGGAACAAATGATACAAGACATTGCTAAAGCCATAAGACAACAACAACAATGGCAACAACAACAACAACAACCACCTCCCCCACCTCCAATGCCTGTACCACCTCCAGCTCTAGGGTGTCAGCCGGAGACCTGTACTATTGCCTTGACCAGGGAATTTAAAAAGATGAGGCCACTAGTATTTCATGGCAGAATTAAACCGTTGGAGGTCGAAGCTTGGATCTTGGGCATTGAAAAGTCATTTGAAGTATTCCAATGTACCGAAACTTAGAAAGTGCAACTTGCAGCATTCACCCTAGAGGATGATGCCAGACGTTGATGGATGTTAGTGAGAGATGATAATAAGGATGTTACTTTGTCTCGTTTTCTAGAAATTTTCTATGAGAAATATTTTCCCCAATGTGTGCGGGATAGAAAGGCAGCTGAATTCATGGAACTCAAGCCGGGAAATAAATCAATTGCTGAATATGAGGCTCAGTTTACAGAATTAGCTCGCTATACACCCCACATGGTAGACACAGATTACAAGAAGGCTAGACAGTTCGAAGGAGGTTTACGTGACCTAATTCTAGATAAGATTAATGTACTCAAATTGCTGACGTATGTGGATGTACTTGATAGGGCACTAATAGCGGAGAGAAATGTGGCCAGTTGTAAACAAAACTTCAAATGGAAAGGTAGAAAACAAAATTTTAGTAAGGGAACTACGCCAACGAACAAGAAGTTCAAGTCGAGGAATTCTAGTAATACTGGTTCAAGCCAAAGTGGTAATTCAACACCAGCTTGTACTACATGTTGAAAGAAACATGGAGGTGTATGCTATCGGGCGATAGAGGCTTGTTATCACTGTGAGAAGTTTGGGCACATTGCCAAGGATTGTACGCAACCACGTCAGGGTGGCAACTGAGGTGCCACAAGCTCAATTAGGTCAACTCCCACAATGAAACCAACTGCAGCATCACCCACCACAAGAAATGATCAAAGACAAGGAAGGGTTTTTGCATTGATTCCAGGGGATACTCAGAATACTGAGGTCGTGGTGTCATGTACAATCTCCATTTGTGGTTAACCTGCTTATGCTTTAATTGATTCCAGGTCTACACACTCATCTATTTCTGTGGTCTTTGCTAAAACTTTGAATAGACCTATGGAAACATTAAATTAAATACTATGTGTTACATCACCTATGGGGAAACCATGCTATGTTCAACTGTGTTTATTGCATGTGAATTATTTCTCAGGAATGCCACTTTGTATGCTGATTTAATACCTTTGGACATGGGACATTTCGATGTTATTTTGGGTATGGATTGGCTAGCTAAATACCATGCAACAATTGATTGTGCCTTGAAACGAGTAATATTTTGACCTCCCGAGCAAGACGAATTTTATTTTGAGGGGATAAGGGTAATCTCACCACCATACCTTATATCTGCCATGAAAGCCCAAAAACTAATGAATAAGGGCTATCAAGGGTATTTGTGTCGTGTGATAATCGAACCAACGGTAGACATTACTTTAGACAATATACCAGTGGTGAGAGATTTTCCTGATGTGTTTCTGAATGAATTACTTGGCCAACTTGTTGATAGAGAAATTGAATTCACAATTGATGTAATACCAGGAACTCGACCAATTTCTAAAACTCCCTACCGTATGTCTACCACTGAAATAAAAGAATTGAAAATTTAGTTGCAGGAATTGTTGGATAAAGAGTTTATTAGACCAAGTACCTCCCCATGGGGCGCACCGGTGCTTTTTGTTAAAAAGAAAGACGACACTCTCCGATTTTGCATTGATTACCAAGAGCTCAACAAGGTAACAGTGAAAAATAAATACCCCTTGCCACGTATTGACGACCTGTTTGACCAGTTGCAGAGGGCACTGATATTTTCAAAAATTGATCTGAGATCGGGATATCATCTGTGGGAGCCGAGTTTTGACGATTACAGAGAGGCCAAGTACATACTTGGAAGCTTATTATGTGAACATCTCATTCGGCCCTATCTTGCATCATTCGAAAGCTGAACATCCTAGTCGGCTGCAGAACTAGTTAAGCAAGGAGCCGAATGGGAGTTGATTTATGACGGAAGAAGCCGGGTGAACATTCAAAGGGTGAATTGAAAGTGGGCTAGACCCTGAGGCCCACAGAGCAAGATTATATAAAGGAAGAACAGCCAAAATAGAGGTATGAGTAATAACCCCAATAAACATAAGACAAAAGCAAACGTGAGATATATACTGATTTATCCGTCGGAGTGCTAATTCCGGCACCACCGACCGGAGTGTTCATTCCTTTTCAGGTGACTGGCAGAAGATCTCGGGCGTCCCATTGGATTAAAAAGAGTATTTCCAAACTACTTCCCCACATCATCAATTGAAGGTTAAGGCTAAGGATGTTGAAAAGACTGCCTTTCAAACCATGTATGGACACTATGAGTTTTTAGTCATCCCATTTGGGGTTACAAATGTGCCTACAGCATTTATGGATTTAATGAACAGAATTTTCAAGCCTTTCCTAGATGGCTTTGTTGTTGTATTCATTGATGACATCTTGATCTATTCGAAAGGTGAAGATGAGCATGAACGACATTTGAGACTGACTCTTCAAACACTTAGAGAATTGTATGGGAAATTCAAAAAGTGTGAATTTTGGTTTGATGAAATTGCATTTTTGGGGAACATTATTAATAAGGATGGTATATCTCTGGATCCTCATAAAATTGAAGCTATTATTAATTAGCCTACCCCAACTAATGTATCAGAAGTTCGTAGTTTTACGGGATTGGCAGGGTATTACCGAAGATTCGTCAGAGACTTTTCCAAAATTACTGTGCCATTGACTCAGTTGACTCAAAAAGGAGAACTATTTGAGTGGATGGATCAGAGAGTAACAGCCTTTCAAGAGTTGAAGACAAGATTGACTACAGCCCTAATCCCTCAGGTACCGAAAATTTTGTGATTTTTAGTGATGCATTCTATAAGGGCTTGGGTTGTGTTTTAATGCAGAATGGCAAGGTTATGCATATGCCTCTCGACAATTGAGACCACATGAAAAGAACTACCTTACATACGACCTAGAACTTGTTGCGGTGGTGTTTGCATTAAAAATATGGCGTCACTATTTGTATGGAGCCAAATGTGAAGTGTATACAGATCATAAGAGCCTGAAATACCCCTTTACTCAGAAGGAACTGAACATGCATCAAACACGATGGCTCGAGTTAATCAAAGACTATGACTTATAGATTCACTATCATCCGGGCAAAGCCAATACTGTAGCAGATGCACTTAGTAGAAAGAATGTGGGGAATCTTGCCTATTTACTCACAGATCAAACAGAGCTGTTACTGGAGTTTGAAAAACTCAAAATTGAAGTAGTGCCTTTTGAACAAAGTAGCTTGATGGCTGGAATGTCTGCGCAGCTTGCTATTTTTGAGGAAATTAGACAGAAATAGATGAATGATATGTTTTTGAAAAATCTTCGTGACGAACTTGACACTAAGCCTAGACCAGGGTTCATAATTAAAGACTCCATATTGGAATATCAGGGGAGGTTATGTGTCCCGAATGATGCGGATTTGAAAAGGAAAATTTTGGAGGAAGCTCACAAGTCAATGTTTACTATGCATCCAGGAAACACCAAAATATACCAAGACTTGAAGTTGGTGTATTGGTGGCCCAACATGAAAAGGGAGATTGCCGACTTTAACTCTAAATGCTTACAATGTCAGCAGGTAAAAGCAGAACATCAGACACCAGCAGGTCTATTTCAGTCTCTTCCTATTCCGGAATGGAAATGGGAACATATCACCATGGACTTTGTTGTTGGCCTACCTCAGACACCTAGAGGTATGGACTTTATTTGGGTTATAGTTGTTAGATTGACTAAATCTGCTCAGTTTCTTGCTGTAAAGACTTTATTTACTACTTATAGACTTGCTACTATCTACATTGATGAGATTATTCGGCTACATGGGGTTCCAGTGTATATTGTATCAGATAGGGATCCTAAATTGGTTTCTAGATTTTGGCGTAGTTTGGAGGAGGCAATGGGAACATAATTGAGATTTAGTATAGCATTTCATCCATAAATCGATGGGCAAACCGAGAGAACTATTCAGACCTTAGAAGACATGCTTCGTATGTGTGTATTGGATGTTCAGGGAAGTTGGGAAACTTATTTGCCATTGGCCGAATTTGCTTATAATAACAGTTTTCACGCGAGTATCGGTATGGCACCATATGAGGCATTATATGGCAGAAGGTGTAGATCGCCAATTTGTTGGACAGAGGTTGGTGATAGAGCTATTTATGGGACTGAACTAGTGCAGGAAATGACTGAGAAGATCAAAATCATCCAGCCAAGGCTAAAAACTGCACAGAGCCAACAGAAAAGCTACGCCGATCAACGAAGAACGGACTTAGAGTACGAGGTGGGAGATCATGTATTCGTCAAGGTGACCCCAATGAAGGGGTATATGAGATTTGGTAAAAAGGGAAAATTGACTCCTCGCTACATTGGGCCATTTCAGATCCTTGAGAGGTTGGGTCCTGTTGCTTATCGTATTGCCTTGCCGCCAGGAATGGAACAAATGCATAGCGTTTTGCATGTATCCATGCTTCGTGGTTATCTTTGAGATCCGTTATATGTGATTGATTACCACCTAATTGCTCTAGACGAGGATATGATGTATGAGGAATGGCCCGTGCAAATCATTGATCGGCAAGTGAAGCAATTGAGAAACAAAACTATCCCTATGGTGAAGATCGAGTGGAGAGAACATTATGGGAAGGAGGCCACTTGGGAGAAAGAAGAAGAGATGCGGCAACAGTATCCACATTTCTTTCCTTCTGAAGGTAACTTAAGTTGGGAGGACCAAACTTTCTAAGGGGGAGAGACTGTGATGACCCTGACCTCCAAACTAGTGCATTATATAATTTAAATAAGTTTAATTGCATGATTATGTGCTTGATTGTGTGGTTGCATGTTTAATTCTAGAATTATCTGTTGATGTATGGAATATCTGTTTAAATCGATAACTTGGAGTCGGGAATTGGGAGCCTAAACGGCTTCAGAAACCAAAATTGACTAGCCCAATAGGCTAATTAGAATATTTAGAATTTTATGGCAACTTTAGTTGATGTTTGATTTGTATCAAAATAATTAGAATAAACTAAATGAATTAGTTAGAGTTAAGCCTAATTAATTAATCTTAACCATATTTGATTAGGCTAACTTAATCACATCCTATATAAGACCCAAATTAAGCTTATGAGGTTATTTTATATACACACTCAGCTGAGAATTGAGAGAGGGGAGAGGAGAGTTCAACATTTAGAGAGGGAAAAAGAAGAATTGTAGAGAATTAATGGAAGATTCAAAGATTGGAGCCATAATATACTTGAACTCAACACTAGGTATGGCATTCATCACTAATTCATGTAGTTATGGCATATAGTAGTTGAATTCCTCTCATTTTTGAACTCATTGGCATGACATTGGAGAAAAGAAGCTATGAGTATCATGAAAATGGAAGAATAGAGTTGAAATGCTTACATGCATGCATAATTTGAGTTATAATTCATGAAACTCTTACATGCATGGCACATCTTGTCACGCCCCAATTTAAATCACTCGGAAACATTACCAAAGCTTTAAAAGTAGGTCCATTTTTTTTTTAAACATCCATTACCCTTGAGTAATCGAAATACATTGATACCTATTTTCTCTCTCTCAATGAACATTACAATGATAACAATACATGCCAATCTCCTACTGTGAAGCTGCAAATGAATAAAATACAAATACATAATCTATCACATCTACAATGAAGTTACATATAAAAGACACATGGACTTCTTAACTCTTCCATCAAAGAATCCAAACTTTCTTCTTGTAAAAAGGTAAAACAACAAGGGGTGAGCACTAATGCCCAGTAGGAATCTCATAATTCTAAATCAATAACTAACACACAGATAGAAATGATCATGCATACAGGGTGATACCATATAGTAGGGTGACATTTCATAATTTCAAGTTGAAGTTCCCTTTTTGATTCACTAACAATTCTCTTATACTCAATTCACACCATTATTTACACTCTTAAATTTCATTTCAAGGTAACACAAGATTAAGAAACCCCTTTCAATTCCGTCTCCTATTTATCAACAGAACAATACTCATAATTTACCTTTATTGTCACAACTAATTCATTAAGTTCATCATCACCAATCCATAATCTAGTTACCACTTCAATTTCCATTCTCTCAATTAATTTCATATCAAATACCGGATCCAATCACAAGTCATCTCCATGAGTCACACGCTTTACCGGTCACAAACCAGAAGGAATGCGGAACCTCACGCTTTTTCGGTCACAAGCCGGAAGAAATGCGGAACCTCACGCTTTTCCGGTCACAAGGCAGAAGGAATGCGGAACCTCAACATACCACACGCTTTACTGGGCGCTACTCCGGAAGGAAGGTGGAACCTATCTCAAGCGCCATGCTTTGCCGGCTCAAAATACGCCGGGAAACGGACCCCAAGATAACATCACAATCCATCATTACAATTAGTGGACAATGCCAACACATCTTCCATTATTTCCGTAACACATTAATTCAATATACATCCACCATATATTAAAATTTCATTTCACATAACAAGTACAAATATGTTCCATGACCTTCTTCATTATCCATTAAATCATTCATTGTTTTGTCACACAAAAATAGAACAACACATCCATGGAGGCAAAGATTCATCTTTAAAGTGTTCACAATTCTTGGGTTCAAATTATTTCTTTACTTTTCCATATTATCATCAAGTCTTCAAATTCAATTTTTAAAACACATTGGTTATCAATTACTACCCTTGATTATAAATTAAATCTCCAACATTTAATTTTCTTTGATACAACTCCTTTATATAACATCATCATATTTCACAATCTCCCATTTATCATTATTCACACTCATCTTAACCCAACATAAACTTAATTTCATAAATTTAATGTTGATTGAAGCATCCTCATTTTCGAAAATAAAACTTCATAGCTAGAGTTAAATATAAAGTTGGGACTTTTAGTTTTGAGGTATAAAATCACTTTCTAATTACACAATAAAATTCTTAAATCTTCACTTCATCATCTTATCACAAATTCCGTATCATCTTTCAACTCCCCCACCGCGGGTACCAACACAACACTACCAACCCAACTCATCACAAACTCAACATGACCCAACACAACACAACTCAAACTCAACACACCCAACACAACTCAATTCAACAAAATTCAACTTGATTCAAACACAATTCATCATAGTCCAACACAATTCGGTTCAACATTATTCAACATAATCAACACCATTCAACATAATTTAAGGTAAACTCTTAAACCTTTATTTCATCATTTCACCCCAAGGCTCATGTCATCCATATCATTAATAAATCATTTCCCCAGTCTTCATTTCACATTATAGCATAATTTACAATATCCATAACAAAGGTTCAATCGCTAATTTTTAACATAATTTTTAAACACATCCAAAATCCAATTAAACTTATATATATACAATTCAACCTTTCAATTTTATGATTCTACTTTCAATTTAGGCAAAATCATTAATTATCATCATGAATCAACCTAGGGTTTTCTAGAAAAATCAAGACTTTCAAGAAAAATTAAAACTTCTCTCACCACTACTTTTAATTCTAATTTTTCCCTTGATTACACACCTAAGGTTCATAATCCCCCAAATTAACCCAACAATTGAACCCCCAACATTTCCAACCCTAAACCCCCAAATTTTCATGATATAACACTATATGCTCAAAAATGGAGATTTTGTATTTATATAATCAAAATACCACAAATCTATCTATTAATGGAAGTATTGAAGAAGAACTAGGACCCCTACCTCAACAATCAAGCAAGGAGCAAAGCTTTGATGAGATTCCTTCACAAATTCGAATTCCAATCGGTAGAAAATGTTGAGCTTCAAGCCTTCTTCACTTTACGGCAAGGGATCTTGGCCAAATCTTAGCAGAATGGAAGGTATTTGGGGTAAAAAACCTAGGGTTTTCGGACCTAGGGTAAGAGGAATGAAGAAGGAAAAGGAAAATGCAAAGAATGAGATAAAAATCACGTTTTTAAACAGCTGAATTTGCGCAGTCCGCTCGAGCGGACCTGCTTCTAGCACAGATTCCAAAACTTCAAACGGGTATAACTCTCTCATCTGGGCTCCATTCTAGGTCGTTCTTATGTCCAAATCGAAGCCCCGGAAATAAGCTTTCCAATGGTTCTAACCTCACATCCAAATTCAAAGTGCGGAAAAATAAAAGGGTAAAAGAGTGACGGCTGTTCGTAGGAAAAGTTATCCGAATTGAATTCTCCATTCACTCTTACTTTACCATCATGAAACCACTTCGATCAATACCCCGAAATAAAATAAGGAGGTTCCAAATATACTAATAAAAATTTCAAGGGTAATCTCACTTTCCACGCTCGAGCGGGAATTCACAACTCTTAGAATTTCGGACCGTCTGCAAAAATACTGAGAACATCTCAAGTCCGCTCGAGCGTCAACTCCCCCGCTCGAGCAGAGAGAAAAACTCCGTATCGTTACACATCTACACCTTAATTTGGAGAACCCTTCATGTTTTCATGCTTCTCATGTCACTTGATCACATTTTGAACATGTTTTGGAGAAATGTACACTCAAATTGAGTTAAACTTATTCTATAAATCGAGGTTGGAGTCATTGGTTGGGAAATTACCATGATTTTGAATAAATGGGTTCAAATTGGAAGTGTTTTCATGTTATATAGTGACTCTCCATGTTTTTATACCAAAAACACAAGATTTGAAGCCTTGAGTACCATGTTTGAACTTCAAACATAGTTCTGGAAATTCCAGAATTCGTGCTGTCCACTCGAGCGAGGGAGTCCACGCTCGAGCGTGGAATTCGGGCTCCCAGAAGTTTCTGAAATTTTACAGTCTGCTAGAGTAACGAAAGCGGAGACCCTGTTTTCAGCAAAATTTTACCAACTCTTTTAAGTGCATATTTGCATCCTCATGCCACTCCAAGTGTTCTTAGGCACCATTTGGACTCCGATAATCATACAATAAGTTAGAGACGCATAAAGAGAATTGAATTAAAATGAAATGGAGTTTCATTTGTACTTTGTTATGTGCTTCCTTTAGGTGGACGTCCGAGGCTTAGTGTCATCGCAAACCACTGTGAGTAATAACCTTATAAAGATATGTTCAAATTATCTTTACTTTCGAAAATGTTATTGCTATCAAAATGGATATGTGGTTGATTGAATGAATTCTTAAAATGATTTGATAATTGATAGCATGGCTTATTGAAATGTTATGTCTTTTAATGAATGAAGTTTTGTTTTGAAACGATATTGTGGCATCCACTGAATATAGGCCCTTGCCTGGGAGTAACAATACCATGGCTAGACCCTTGCCTGGGGGTAATAATACAATGGCTAGGCCCTTGCCTAGGGCTAACAATACCATGGCAAGGCCCTGCCTGGGGATAACAATACCGTGGCTAGTATGATACGTTATCATTGGAACAATATTTGTCACTTCGTGGATGTACCACATATAATGTTACGAATGGCTTTTGTCACTGTAAAGAGACGCTATTATTGCTAATCAAAATGTTTTGTTGTGAATTTGATCTAATATGGAGAATATCTTCCTTTGAAAATGATTTAAGATTCATTTCGAAATTGTTCGACATGTTTTGTACTATTGTCGAACTTCATTCATTTAACCTCTTTATTTTGTTATTACTCATTGGGCTCTAGCTCACTATTTATTTATATATGCAATTGTAGGTGGGAAAACTGAGCATCAGAGTTAGATAGCCTCGAGTTTACCTGGGTTAGCCTTTTGTGGAGCTTCCAAGTGAAGTAATCAGGCTTGGGTGGAGCCATGCTTGTCAAACCCCTTTTGTGTGGTTTAATGGTTTTGTATTTGTACATCGTTGGGGTTGTATTTTTGTAAGACTTGAATTTGTACTTATGTTGGGTGTAACTTGAAGCAAAACCTTGCTTAACATATTTGCTCTCCTCATATATGCACAGCTCAATGGATGAATTCTATAACATTTTAGACTTCCACTAAGCCCCGTACTTTGTATTAAAGGTTTATTTGTATGGAGGCCGTAGGTAATCTATGATTACTGGCCGGTTGTGACGCTAAACTTATAGGGGCGGGTTTGGATCGTGACATGCCCCTAGTTTTAGTTGCGCACTTTCTGGCGAGTGCCTGACTTGGGTTGAAGATGAGGCGCAATCCGAGCCCACTTTAGCATCTGAAGCTTCTACAAGCACAAGCGGGGGATGCAGGAACACCTCAATCAGTTATGCCCCAAGTTTATTTGCTTTAATCTTACTATTCAAGTTTTATGAATGCAATAAAAGCAGCTTTGATTTGTATCGAGAGTTGGAGAACTTTGTATTGAAATTAATGAAATTGAAACTGTGAGCACTGAAAATTTTCCTTTTGGTCTAAAAATGTTCTAAGTTATAAAAGGTGAAATTTGAGCAAAATCAGCTTTTATCAAAAATTTTCAAAATCATTTTTGATAAGAATCACAACTTGACATGCAAAGGATCTATCCTCGAGATGTACAACCCCGGATCCAAAGATAGAAAATTGCCCCTTATATGAATAGCACTACTTAGCACTGTAACCAATTTCTCAGAGAAGATCACAACTGCACACTTAGATAAAGAAAAGACAAAGATGATCTGATCAACACATGGACGAGACAGTTGAGTTGGAGGTGTTTACGACTGAACTTCAAGCTGAAGTTGCCTACGTATCCCAAAGATGGGAATCAGGCCTTACGTAGTTCGGTTCTGGTTCGCTCAAGTATTAACGCTCTCCTTTTGCACTCTAACTTTTGCCAAGGCCGCTCTTTTTCAACCTTGTGAACTCAGTTTTTCTTTATTTTCAATTTTTTTTGTGCTCTAACTTTTGCCCAGGTCACCCTTCCGGGTTATCGGCCTAGCGAGCCTCTCAGGGATAGTATTTCTTCAACTTGTTCATGTTGATCGGTTGGGAAAATTCTAGGCCATCCAAGTCCATAAGAATAACAGCTTCACCCGACCAGATAGTTTTGATGATGTAAGGACCAGTCCAATTGGGTCTGAACTTGCCCCTAGGGTCATGGATGGGAGCTCGGTTATCTTTCAGTACCAAATCCCCTCCTTTGAGATTCCGAGACTTAACCTTCTTGTTAAAAGCCCTGGCAATCCTGCGTTGATAACCCTGAACATGGTATAGTGCTTTCAGCCTCCTCTCATCAAACAACATCAGTTCTTCAAACTTGCTTTGATGCCAATCTGCCTCTGCTATCTAATATTCAGCCATAACCTATAGCGACGGAACTTCTATTTCGATTGGCAGAATAGCTTCCATCCCATACACAAGAGGGTAAGGAGTTACCCCAGTAGATGTCCGAATTGAAGTCCTATTGCCCCAAAGTGAAAATGGCAATTTATCTAGCCAATCCCTGTAGGTCTCAACCATCTTCTGCAAAATATGCTTGATGTTCTTGCTGGCGGCCTCAACAGCTCCGTTGGTTTGCGGCCGGTTTGTCGATGACTTATAAAAAGCTACGTTATATTTTTCCAGCAAGTCAATCACTTCTTTCTTAAAATGTGAGCCATTATCTGAAATAATCTCGTTTGGGACTCCGTAACGGCAAATGATGCTGTTTCAGATAAACTTAGCTACATACGTTGCCTTCAACACTGCATAAGACTGAGTTTCCACCCACTTTGTGAAGTAATCAATTGCCACCAGAATGTATTCATGCCCATTTGACCCTTTCGGTGTGACTGTGTCGATGGCGTCAATTCCCCAGACTGAGAAAGGCCATGGTGAAGTCATGTTGTACAGCTTCGACGGCGGGATATTCATGCGATTAGCATGAATTTGGCATTTGTGGCATCGCCAAACAAAACCGATACAATCCTCCTCCATGGTAGACCAGTAATAACCTTGCCTGAGAATCTTACAGGCTAACATTACTCCATTCATGTGCGCTCCGCACTCTCCCCCATGAATGGCCTCCATTAGGCGTTTCGATTTCTCCGTACCGACACACAACTTGTGCATTCCCAGATGACCCTATTTGTACACTTTACCACAGCAGATGATAAATCGAATAGCCATCTGCCATATTGCTCTCTTATCTTTGGCGTTTGCCCTTGGGGGATAAACCTCATTTTCCAAGAAGTTCCAGATATCATAAAACCAAGGGTTTTGATCTTGTAGTTCATCTATTGCGGTGATAGACTCGTAGGCCGACGTATATCTCTGCTCAACGATGATTGAACACATTTGGACTCCAAACGGGATGTCTATCGTGGAAGATAGAGTTGATAAGGTGTTGGGGAACCTGCTGTTCCCTCTTAGTAGATGCGTGAAGGTCAGCTTTTCAAACCTAGGAATCAGAACGTCCAAGGTTTGGTGATAGATTTTCATCTTTTCTGCTTTAACCTTCCAATCTCCTTTCGCTTGAGACATAACTAGGTTCGAGTCCCGAACAACATCTAACCTTTTTGCCCCCAGTTCTAGGGTGTAGACACCCCATTTTTGACCGTCCTCAAGACTTGGACGTCACCGTTTGAACACTCGGCGATCATCCTTGTTTGTGTTCGTCTTGAGTTCCCGGAGGTCTCAGCTACGCGCCTTGCCTCAGGATCTCTTGACTCGACTGTTTTGTGTTTGGTTTTGCACCAAACACTTGTGTTTTTGCTTTGGAGGGCAGGGAATGGCTTGTTGGCCATCCCCACACTCCACGGGCCATGGCTTGAGGCCACCGGCTGTGTTTCGTTGCCATCGGCCAAATGTTGGGCCGACCGGCACTCTAGATGGTCGACCGGCCATCTATTTTGGTCAAATTGCATTTTTGGCTGGCCGACCACTGTTCATTTGCTTTTGCAGATATTTTTATGCCAGTTGTGCGAGCTGGCATACACTTTACTACCCTCCATACACGTGTATGGAGGGATCTCCCTCCTGACTAGCTTGTTTGGAAAGCTTTACAAGAGGGATTGTCTATAAGAGGGAGCCCCTTCTCCCTCCATTAGGGTTACAAAAAAAAAGCTCCAGAGCTCTGAGTTTTAGGGTTAGGGTTTACATATACTCTATCTCTATATCTCTTCCTCTTTTTGGTGTATTAGTGTGTGTTTGTTCTTACTATTGCACACAAACACCTACCATTACACCTTTCCTTAGTTGCTGAGGCATTAGAGGGTTGATCCTGAACTTTTTGAGCTGGTTTTGATCCAAGAAGAGGTCTGGTCTTGTGATCTTGGAAGTGTTCTTCAAGGGTGAGTGTTCTTGCCCTTTATTCCACATTTTTGCATAGCTTTTTCGACTACCTTACACCTATTTTCGAGCTTAGTATATAACATATAAAAGTCTTGTTTTTGCTTGCTCTAAATAGTTGTTTAAGAGTGTTTTGTTGTTTGAGGTTGTTTGACCCTCTTAGGGCTTATTTGGCCCCATTTTGTGCCATTTTGGTTGAGCTCCGAGACCACCTTGTTTGGGCCTCCTCACCACTGAAATCTTGAAGGATTTCAGTGGCGAGGATGGTGCCTTGAGGTCCTGAGAAGGAGAGGGTCATCCCCTCTCCTTGTTGTCCTTGAGAAGGGCCATTTTAGCCTCTTGAGTGAGCATCTTATTTAGGTTCATGTTGGCCACATCTTAGCCACTATTTAGTGTTATTTTGCCATGCTATAGCACTATTTTATGTTGGTTTAGGCACTCCATGCTTGTTTAGCATACATGTCTTGTAATGTCATCATTTGCCTTAACATGTACTTAGCATATAGATTACCATGCTTGCTTGTTTTGGCCAAGCTTTGTGAAGCTTTTAGGCTTGTTTTGTCATGCTTAAGGTCTGATGTAGGTTGTCTTAGCCATGCTTTCCATGCTTTGTTTAGCCTCTTTGCATTCTTGGCTCGTAAGCCTCAAGTGTATGAACCACGAGCATGCATTACTTGCATTATTCCAGTGGTTTGGAACCATTTAACACGTCATTTTAGTCCTCATGACATGCTTGCATGCTTGCATTTGATGCCCCTTTAATGTGTTAAAAGGTTGTTGTCCTATGCCCCATGTTTAGGCTCTTGTGCATGCTTGCATGTTTAAGCCATTTAGATGCCATCTAGATGTGTTATTGGCTTTGTCTTAATATGCTAAAACTCTGATTTTGGTTACTTAACTCATGCCATGTTTGATTTTGCTAAGTGTAGTTCAATACACCTTTGGCTCGCCTTGAATTTTGGCTTTGCTTGCATGCCTTGTTTGTCTTGTCTAGTTGGTTTGGCACCTTTCATGACTTGATTTTTAGAGCTTATAATGCATGCCATTTGTCCATGTTTGCATCCTTTTAAGTGTGCTTGAGAGTTGCTCTTCAATGCCTAAGTGTTGGCCCTTGTGTGCAGGCATGCTTGCATGTTATTTGGTCCTCCTTCTCTTTGCAATTGGCCACTGTTTTGGGCTTAGTATAGAGGTGCCCAAATTAGTTTAAGTCCATTATTCGCATGTTGTTGCATGCTCACCTTGTGTGTTGTTGCATACTTGTGTGTTGTTACATGTTTAGGTTGTTTAACATGTTTCCTCCATGTGTTGTTGCATGCTTGAACACCCACATTGCATCTTGCACACTTGTTGGTTTGCATTGCCTCATGCCTTGCATGCTTGCTTGCATAGGTTGTATGCCTAGTATGCATTGTGCATTGCATGCCCATGTTGCATACTTAGTTAACATGCCTAGGTTGCATTGCATTGGCATGCATGCTTTGCCTCTTGAATTGAGTATGATAGAGGTTGAGCCTCACTTGTTTGTTTGATGTGCATCTCATTTAAAATCAAAGTGCATACTCGGTTTCTTGGGCCATCACGCATTGAAATGCGCGATTGGTGGTCCAAGAATCGAGAACCATGTCCCTTTGAGTCACAAACATGATAAGGGATGTGTTGGTACACACATTTGCTTGGAATGCATTGCCATTGTCACGCCCCTAACTTGCCCCTAAAAGTTTGGGCATGACCTACACAGAAAAGGATACTTAACTTGGTTCCATAGAGGGGCCTGCCCGGAAGCTATAAAACATAATTAATAAAAGCTAAAAAGTATGACATCCATTGAGCCACTAATTATGCCAGGATCAAAACGTTTTACAGGTCAAGTACATCAAAAGCCAAAATACATTTGAAAGTTAGTTATTTACAGACATAGACAGAACTAACCCCGAGATGGGGTATAACAAAGTCATAAGTACATATCACTTAAGCCAATAACAAAAGTGTGAGTCAACATCTAACAGCTTCCACAAAAGTAGGGTCCCGACTCCAGGCTTGGCTGTGCCTAGGATGACAAAAGTATGACGATGCCGAGCTAAGATCGACCTCCTGGTTGATTACCTACAGAAACAGACATAACATAGGGTGAGCCAAGCTCAGTGAATAATAGTGCTAATATGATTGTAAACATATTTAATGCCGAACACATGTGATTAGTCTGTCTCTGTACGGCTCATTGGAACAACATAATCGGTTTATAACTGTCATAATATGGCCCCTGGCCTAAAAATTCCACACGTTCAGAGAGAGTTCTTGGTTTCACAATTTACAATTCCTCACATAAACTTTTGGTTCTGTTCAATCCACAAGCTCATAATAGGGACATTCATATTTCACACATCGGCCCTTGGCCTCGTAATGTCTTTATTCACAGATGGCTCTTGGCCTCATTAGTTCACAATTCACAAATGACCATTGGTCACGTAGTTTCACATTAGGACTCTTAGCCACATTAATTCACAACTGGCCCTAGGCCACATCGAGTCACAACTGGTACTAAGCCACATTGATTCACAAATGGCACTAGGCCGCATTGGTCACAAATTCATATTGCCTTGATACATTCCGGTAGTCACAACTTTCATATAGGATGCACATAATTACACAACCTTTTCAATGTTTTCACAATTTCGTATCAAATCATCTATAGCAGATGTGTCATTTCATACCAATCATTTCTTGCCAACACAAGTTTAATAGTGACATTCATAACATCAAAATATAACGTCGGTATATCATACGATGATACATTCTACAAGATCACAACGTCATTAATTATAAATACAGAGTAGGGATACATTGAAGTACTATTACTCACTGTGTGGTGGCAGTGCACTTCCTTTTGAGGTGTTTCCTACACACATGAAAAATCACATTAGTTCCTTTTCATCTTTGTTAAACCAATATTCGATTCACTTACTTTGATCAATTAACGAACATTCAAATAATATAAATTGCAGGTTTTGACCACATTAGAGGACCCAACACGCAAAACGGAGCATCCCGAGTTTTCTGCCCTGGGCCGCATGTGCGGCTAGGATTTCCTGCACGTGCGGCACACCTCCCGCACGTGCGGCATTGAGGCCCCGCACGTGTGGTTTTTGCAGTGTTGAAGTCCAAAAATTTGCCATTTTCCCGCACGTGCGGCAGTGACTCCCGCACGTGCGGCTGAGGTTCCCGCACGTGCGGCCTTAGGCCCCGCACGTGCGGCGATTCTGCACAAAAACTCCGAAATTCTGCATAATTTTCCCCCTCTTGTAGACATGATTAGGACCTCAAAAATCTAGTTTAAAATTACCAATATATAAGCTCAAAGCATGTAAATACATGTGCACAAGGACCAATTTACATCTTTCATTTGAGTAAACAAAAATCAAAGCATAAACTCACAACTTAAATTACTCCAATTCACAAGATTTCTATTTGTTCTCACATCCCACTTCATAACATAAAATTGTGCCACATACTTGAATTCAAACAAACCAATAGAGGCAAAACATGCAAGGTAAGGTCATCTTGCTAATTTACTACTTCTCATACTCACATCATTACAATCCCAACTCTTAGGTACATGATTATGGAAACATCTTTACATAAATTATGACAAGAAGGGTTGTAGATACAACTAGACAAACATGCACATACCTTAGCCCAAATCTCAACCTTCTTCTTTCTCTATCCCTTCACTTCCCAAATCTAGAGGGATGAGTTCTCTCCCTTTTCTTTCTTCTTTTCTTTGTTTTTGTCTAATGACCAAGGTCCTATATATATATACATTTATAAGGAGAGAATAAGACGAAACTCTATCGTTTACACATCCAAAAATTGAGATTTCACAGAGGTGCTTAATATTACTCAAAAATTATGCTGGTTCCAAATATGTGAACAATTTTGGCTTATTAAGCTGCTAAGGCCCTCAATTTCTACTTTATCATTCGAGTAATAACAGATACATTTCTTTCTCAACAGATACAATTCATTTCATAAGGCATCACAACATAGTTACTTGAACTTATTCCCTTGGACAATTTCAGTTTAGGCATTCAGCAGCACAGAATAAAGGACGGACATATATCACAAGCATATACGAGGGTCGGGTTGTTACACTCTCCCCCCCTTAAAAAGTTTGGTCCCACAAACTTGCTTTTACCTCAAAACGGAAACAGATGCGGGTACTGCTGCTGCATATCCTCCTCTTTTTCCCAAGTAGCTTCAGTGCCATAATGTTCTTGCCACTCTACCTTTACCATTGGAATTTCCCGATTGCGCAATTGCTTTACTTGTCGCTCCAAAATTCGAAGTGGTTTTTCTTCATAGCTTAACTTATCATTCAGCACAAGTTGGTGATAGTCTATAACATGAGATGGATCTGATAGGTACCCTCGAAGCATAGAAACATGGAATACATTATGTATTTGACTCATACTCGGCGGAAGAGCCACTCGGTAAGCTACCAAACCCACTTTTTCCAGAATTTGGAAAGGGCCAACATACCGGGGCGTTAATTTACCCTTTTTCCCAAATCTCGGATGTCCCTTTAACGGAGTGACTTTCACGAACACATAACTACCCACTTCAAACTCCAAATCCCTTCGTCTGTTATCTGCATAGCTCTTCTGCCTGCTTTGTGTCGTTCTTAACCTTTCCCGGATAATTTTAACCTTTTCAGTTGTTAATTGCACAATTTCAGGGCCCAACAATGCCCTATCCCCGACTTCAGCCCAACATACAGGGGAACGACACGGTCTTCCATACAGAACTTCATAAGGTGCCATCTCAATGCTCGAATGGTAACTATTATTGTAGGCGAACTCTATCAACGGTAGATGGGTCTCCCAGCTTCCCTGAAAATCCAATACACACAGTCGGAGCATATCTTCCAAAGTTTGTATGGTTCTCTCGGATTGACCGTCCGTTTGAGGATGAAAAGCGGTGCTGAACGTAAGTTCGGTACCCATAGCTTCTTGTAAACTTCGCCAAAATCTTGAAACAAATTTGGGGTCCCTATCTGACACAATTGACACCGGAATACCATGAAGCCTTACAATTTCATTCACATACAATATTGCCAACTTATCCGCATTATATTGAGTCTTTACAGGCAAGAAGTGGGCAGACTTGGTTAATCGATCCACAATGACCCAAATCGAATTCATTCCTCGAGGAGTCCTCGGTAATCCCACAACGATGTCCATGGCCAAATGCTCCCATTTCCATTCCGGGATTGGAAGGGGTTGTAATAACCCGGCTGGTCTTTGATGTTCCGCCTTTACTTGTTGACATTGTAAACACTTAGAAACAAACTCCACGATCTCCTTTTTCATATTTGGCCACCAAAAATTCTGTTTCAAATCTCGGTACATTTTAGTACTTCCCGGGTGTATTGATAATCGCGAGGCATGTGCTTCTTCTAGCAATTTCCGTTTAAGCTCCAACATATTGGGAACACATATTCGACTTTGAAACTTTAATACCGAGTCTACATGACTGAACCCCGATTTTGGTTTTACTTCCAACTCTTCATAGATTTTCCTCAAAGTCTCATCTTCCAATTGATGTAACTTAATCTCTTCCAGCAAAGTGGGTTGAGCTCCTACTGCTGCCAGTATGGCCTCCTGTTCACGCACCACTAGGTCCATTTTCATCTTATCCAGTTCGATCCTCAACTCTCTTCTTTCTACCAACAAATTTGCCAAGTCCCCCATATTCTTCCGACTAAGTGCATCTGCCACCATGTTAGCTTTCCCAGGATGATATTGGATCTGCAAGTCATAATCCTTAATCAACTCGAGCCATCGCCGTTGCCGCATGTTCAACTCTTTCTGGGTAAACAGATACTTGAGACTTTTATGATCGGTGTAAACTTCGCAGGTTGTACCATAAAGATAGTGTCGCCATATTTTCAAAGCAAAAACTACCGCCGCTAATTCGAGGTCATGTGTGGGGTAATTTTTCTCGTGGGGTTTCAGTTGCCGAGAAGCATAGGCAATAACCCTTCCATTTTGCATTAGCACACAACCAAGCCCCTTGTGCGAAGCATCACTGTAAACTACGTATCCTTCGGTACCAGATGGCAAAGCCAGAACTGGTGCTGTTGTCAATCTTGTTTTTAATTCTTGGAAAGCAGATTCCTGTTCCTCTGACCATTCAAATGCAACTCCTTTTCGTGTCAGTTGGGTAAGTGGCACAGCGATTTTGGAGAAATTTTGAACGAACCTCCTGTAATATCCAGCTAATCCCATGAAACTTCGCACCTCAGTTACATTAGTGGGAGTTGGCCAATTCACAATTGCTTCAACTTTGTGTGGATCAACAGAAATTCCTTCCTTTGTCACCACATGCCCCAAAAAGGCCACTTCTTGTAGCCAGAATTCACATTTCTTCAACTTTGCATACAGTTTCTTCTCCCGGAGCGTTTGAAGAATTAAGCGAAGATGATCCTCATGAGCTTGTGCACTCTTCGAGTATATAAGAATATCATCGATGAAAACCACCACAAATTCGTCTAAATAGGGCTTGAAGACGCGATTCATTAGATCCATAAATGCGGCGGGTGCGTTTGTAACTCCGAAGGGCATAACCAAAAATTCATAATGGCCGTACCGAGTTCGAAAAGCTGTCTTCTCCACATCATCGGCTTTAACTTTCAATTGATGGTAGCCAGACCGTAGATCAATTTTTGAGAAAACTTGTGCCCCTTGTAACTAATCAAATAGGTCATCTATCCGTGGTAAAGGGTACTTATTTTTAATTGTCACCTTATTCAGTTCCCTATAGTCGATACACAACCGAAGTGTTCCGTCCTTCTTTTTCACAAACAATACTGGTGCACCCCAAGGAGATACACTCGGGCGGATAAATCCCTTGTCAAACAAATCCTGTAATTGAACCTTTAACTCTTTCATTTCAGCCGGTGACATCCTATAGGGGGTCTTTGAGATGGGTTGGGTTCCAGGCGCCACTTCAATTATAAACTCGATTTCCCGGTCTATTAGTTGGCCCGGCAATTCTTCGGGAAAAACATCCGGAAACTCACGGACCACTGGGATCACATCAATATTCCCATTCATCCCTTGCCCTTCTAAAACACTACATAGATACCCCCGACAGCCTTTTCGTATTAAATTACAAGCCTTCACGGCAGATATCAGATAAGGTGGCGAAATCACTTCTTGCCCTTGAACCACAGATTCTGATTGCCCCGAAGGATAAAAATTAATTTGCTTAGTCACACAGTTTATAGTTGCACCATAGGTACTTAGCCAATCCATTCCCAAAATAACGTCAAAACAGGTCATATCGAGAGGCACTAAATTAGCATACACCCGCATATCCCCAAGTTGAAGTTCACAAGCTAAGTATATAGTAGCACAAATCATAGACTCTCCCAAAGGGGAGGACACACACAACATACAAGGTAAGTTTTCTTCCATTTTATCTAATTTAGGAGCGAAGAGTTTCGACACAAAAGAGTGAGTGGAGCCAGAATCAAACAATACATGCGCAGATTGACCACAAATAGTAAATGTACCTGACACCACTGTTGCTGTATTTTGTACATCACCTGGAATCAAAGCGAACACCCTACCTTGTCTTGCTGTGTCTTTGTTATTACTCGGTTTGGCAGCCGTCTTCGCATTGGGGGTTAGTGTAGACCCCGCGGAACTTGTAGCGGGTCTATTGCCTTTTTGTTGAACTAATTGTGGACAATCCCTTACCAAATGTCCCGTTTTCCCACACTTAAAACATGCTCCCGTCCTCCAGTGACAAGTTCCTCGATGTTGCCTTCCACAATCTGAACATACCGGAGTGGAATTTTGAGTAGAGGTAGTGGTGCTGGAGTTCCCTGAATTGTGCTTCTTCGCGGGTGGAGTAACGGATCCCTTTGACCATTGGTTGTTTTGTCTCTTCCCTTTCCACTCGGAAATTCGATTCTGGGCCGCAAGATTTCCTTCGGCAATAACAGCCCTTTCTAGCTCCTCAACATACGTGGGTAATTTTAGCATATTAACCCGGTCCAAAATGGCACCCCGCAATCCCCCTTCAAATTTTCGTGCCTTCTTATAGTCTGTATCTACCATATGAGGGGCAAACTGAGCCAATTCAGCAAACTGGGCCTCATATTCTGCAACAGTCTTATTTCCTTGTCTAAGAGTCTCAAATTCCGTCACCTTCTTATCTCGCATGCTTTGAGGAAAATACTTTTCGTAGAATAGCTCTAGAAATCTATCCCATGTTAAGTCCCGATGCACTGTTCTTGTAAGCATCCACCATCTTCGCGCCTCATCTTCAAGAGTAAAGGCGGCAAGTTGTACTTTCTGAGCTTCAGTACATGGAAATACTTCAAACAATTTCTCTATTCCCAGCACCCATGCTTCAGCTTTCATAGGTTCTATTCCCCCCTTGAATGACGGTGGTTTCATCTTTTTGAACTCCTTTGTGAGTGTGATGGTTCGGTCCTCAACATGAACATCTTGTACTGCAGGTGGAGGTACTGGTGGTGGTGGTGGCGGTTGTTGCTGTTGTTGCCTTAGAGTCTCCGCCATATCCATAATCATTCTTTCCATTCGGTCCAATCGTGCCGAGGTAGCCTCATCCGACTCTTCCATCCTGGTTCTAACCATAACCTGCATAACATTCAATTATATCCAACAAACAAGGTTCAAATTGTTAGTGTTAGCAGAGTACATTCTTCGTTGCCATCGATCTTTCATACATTCTTAGGATGCCATGCATAATACTTAAGTCTTTTCTAGACATCCTAAGGCTCAATGGATCAGTGTGTGAGATAGCAACTCGTGCTCTGATACCACTTGTCACGCCCCTAACTTGCCCCTAAAAGTTTGGGCATGACCTACACAGAAAAGGATACTTAACTTGGTTCCATAGAGGGGCCTGCCCGGAAGCTATAAAACATAATTAATAAAAGCTAAAAAGTATGACATCCATTGAGCCACTAATTATGCCAGGATCAAAACGTTTTACAGGTCAAGTACATCAAAAGCCAAAATACATTTGAAAGTTAGTTATTTACAGACATAGACAGAACTAACCCCAAGATGGGGTATAACAAAGTCATAAGTACATATCACTTAAGCCAATAACAAAAGTGTGAGTCAACATCTAACAGCTTCCACAAAAGTAGGGTCCCGACTCCAGGCTTGGCTGTGCCTAGGATGACAAAAGTATGACGATGCCGAGCTAAGATCGACCTCCTGGTTGATTACCTACAGAAACAGACATAACATAGGGTGAGCCAAGCTCAGTGAATAATAGTACTAGTATGATTGTAAACATATTTAATGCCGAACACATGTGATTAGTCTGTCTCTGTACGGCTCATTGGAACAACATAATCGGTTTATAACTGTCATAATATGGCCCCTGGCCTAAAAATTCCACACGTTCAGAGAGAGTTCTTGGTTTCACAATTTACAATTCCTCACATAAACTTTTGGTTCTGTTCAATCCACAAGCTCATAATAGGGACATTCATATTTCACACATCGGCCCTTGGCCTCGTAATGTCTTTATTCACAGATGGCTCTTGGCCTCATTAGTTCACAATTCACAAATGACCATTGGTCACGTAGTTTCACATTAGGACTCTTAGCCACATTAATTCACAACTGGCCCTAGGCCACATCGAGTCACAACTGGTACTAAGCCACATTGATTCACAAATGGCACTAGGCCGCATTGGTCACAAATTCATATTGCCTTGATACATTCCGGTAGTCACAACTTTCATATAGGATGCACATAATTACACAACCTTTTCAATGTTTTCACAATTTCGTATCAAATCATCTATAGCAGATGTGTCATTTCATACCAATCATTTCTTGCCAACACAAGTTTAATAGTGACATTCATAACATCAAAATATAACGTCGGTATATCATACGATGATACATTCTACAAGATCACAACGTCATTAATTATAAATACAGAGTAGGGATACATTGAAGTACTATTACTCACTGTGTGGTGGCAGTGCACTTCCTTTTGAGGTGTTTCCTACACACATGAAAAATCACATTAGTTCCTTTTCATCTTTGTTAAACCAATATTCGATTCACTTACTTTGATGAATTAACGAACATTCAAATAATATAAATTGCAGGTTTTGACCACATTAGAGGACCCAACACGCAAAACGGAGCATCCCGAG
This sequence comes from Camellia sinensis, assembly GCF_055761805.1. Classification (NCBI taxonomy): domain Eukaryota; kingdom Viridiplantae; phylum Streptophyta; class Magnoliopsida; order Ericales; family Theaceae; genus Camellia; species Camellia sinensis. The sequence goes on from NC_138962.1 coordinate 110,665,457, forward strand.
TTTTCTGCCCTGGGCCGCACGTGCGGCTAGGATTTCCCGCACGTGCGGCACACCTCCCACACGTGCGGCATTGAGGCCCCGCACGTGCGGTTTTTGCAGTGTTGAAGTCCAAAAATTTGCCATTTTCCCGCACGTGCGGCAGTGACTCCCGCACGTGCGGCTGAGGTTCCCGCACGTGCGGCCTTAGGCCCCGCACGTGCGGCGATTCTGCACAAAAACTCCGAAATTCTGCATAATTTTCCCCCTCTTGTAGACATGATTAGGACCTCAAAAATCTAGTTTAAAATTACCAATATATAAGCTCAAAGCATGTAAATACATGTGCACAAGGACCAATTTACATCTTTCATTTGAGTAAACAAAAATCAAAGCATAAACTCACAACTTAAATTACTCCAATTCACAAGATTTCTATTTGTTCTCACATCCCACTTCATAACATAAAATTGTGCCACATACTTGAATTCAAACAAACCAATAGAGGCAAAACATGCAAGGTAAGGTCATCTTGCTAATTTACTACTTCTCATACTCACATCATTACAATCCCAACTCTTAGGTACATGATTATGGAAACATCTTTACATAAATTATGACAAGAAGGGTTGTAGATACAACTAGACAAACATGCACATACCTTAGCCCAAATCTCAACCTTCTTCTTTCTCTATCCCTTCACTTCCCAAATCTAGAGGGATGAGTTCTCTCCCTTTTCTTTCTTCTTTTCTTTGTTTTTGTCTAATGACCAAGGTCCTATATATATATACATTTATAAGGAGAGAATAAGACAAAACTCTATCGTTTACACATCCAAAAATTGAGATTTCACAGAGGTGCTTAATATTACTCAAAAATTATGCTAGTTCCAAATATGTGAACAATTTTGGCTTATTAAGCTGCTAAGGCCCTCAATTTCTACTTTATCATTCGAGTAATAACAGATACATTTCTTTCTCAACAGATACAATTCATTTCATAAGGCATCACAACATAGTTACTTGAACTTATTCCCTTGGACAATTTCAGTTTAGGCATTCAGCAGCACAGAATAAAGGACGGACATATATCACAAGCATATACGAGGGTCGGGTTGTTACAGCCATGCTTTGTTTTGCTCTCTGCTGCTGTCAAAAAAAGTTCTGCAGGAAGTTTTGGCCGGTCGGCTACATACAGTGCCGACCGACCAATAATTTGTGGCCGATATCTACACAGGTGGTCGATGACAATTCCTCATAGCCGGTGGTGTTCCACAACACTCAGAGAAGCAACCTTGGAGTTTGTGCAATTTTCAGAGGCGCCAAACAGTAAAAACAGAGGCAACTTGTGCATGGCAGTGGACTTCCAAGCGGAACCAAGCATGCATTGCATTGGGCCCTCTTCCCGAGGCTGTTTACTGTTTTATTAGATTAGTCAATTTTCTTAACTAGTTTAATTTGTCTGTAATAATTAATTAGCTTGTAGGTTAAGTAATTGTATTATTCTTTTGGTCCCTCCGAGCGAGGGCGAATTTGTAATAAGTGTGGGTGCGTGTGTGCATGTTTTCCAACCCCCACTTCTTTCTCCCTTTTACTTACCTGTTTTGATGGTTAGTATTAGGGCATATTTAATTTAGCATACCTTATGCTATGCATGCGTGCATCATTCATCAGTATTGCATGCACCGGGCTCGGCGCATCATGCTAACTGCATAAGTATTTCAAATTGAACTTGAATACGTGCATCAAATGGTTGCATTTCACATACCATCCTAGGATTAGCCGAGCCTATCCTAATTGCACTCTGTATGCGTTGCATTAGGCACTTAACATGGACATGGATCATACATTGATTGCTAACGAGTTCTTTGTTTTGGCTTGGAGTACACTGTAAGTATTTTGTGCTTTAGCATCTCGCACGAGTGTGAATGTTAACATGACAGCATGCTTACCATGTGGCTAGATGCTTATGTGATATGAACTGCCTGAATGCCTGTGGGTGAAGGTTGGATTGCTTGAGTTGGAACAACTCATTAAAATCCGTGTTTTAGCCTACTCGCGAGTAGCAAATTTCAAAACATTTTCCAAACAAATGGATATGCGATGCTTTGTTCCAAATTAGGTGATCTAGTCTATACTTGTTTTGTTGTGCGCATCACATAGTAATTCTAGCTAATTAAACCGGAATAAGAACACATAACGTTTTCAAAATTGGATATCATGGTTAGTAGAAGCCGATCTTCGGATCGGGCGACAGGGGGTGCTCATAGCTGACCTTCCCCAATCGTACCCAAGTTCTCGAGCCGAGGCAACTTTGGTAATGACGGGCACGTGGCCTTAGGCAAACGAGCCAGGGTTTCCTAAATTCCCCCAATAAAAAATATTTAGGTGGCGACTCTGTATCTGGCAAAGTAGTCCATGTTTGGCACTTCTTTTCTAAAAATCTGTTTTCTCAAAACGATTTGCCGGATTTGGACTCTTTGGCTCAGACTAAGAACCGCGACACAAAAGGGAGTCCGAACTGTGGCGGCATAAAGCCCGAGGGCGCGTCCACATAGGGCAGTTTCCAAACTAGTGATACATGCCTCATGTTCTACCTCGTTGGTGGATACCTTGAACCGGAGTTTGAAGGCTAAGGGTATATGGGAATTGTTGGGTGCTATCAGCAACACCCCTATCCCATAACCGTATTGATTAGATGCGCCGTCAAAGTACATTGTCCAAATCTTTTCCTCGACTTGCAGAGTAGCTTCTTCTGGGAACAGGTATTCTACCACTTCATCCCCTTGCACTGGGTGATCTGCCAGGAACTCCGCTACTGCTCTCCCTTTGACAGACTTGTGAGTAACATACTTCAAATCACATTCGAAGAGGAGGAGTAACCAACGAGCTAGCCTACCCGTAAGTGCTGGTTTCTCAAAGAGATATTTGATGAGATCTAATCTCGAAACCAGAATTACGGAGTGAGCTAACAGGTAGTGCCTCAACTTCTTGGCAGCCCATACCATGGCTAGGCAAGCTTTCTCCAGTGGGGTGTAACAGGTCTCATAATCTAACATTTTCTTCCTTAGGTAATAGATGGCTTTCTCCACCCTATCCTCAGATTCCTAAGTAAGCATGCATCCCATCGTGGTGTCCGTTACTGACAGGTATAGAATCGAGGGCTTCCCCGTCTCTGGCGGCGACAACATTGGTGGATTCTGAAGGTACTGCTTGATCTGCTCGAAAGCGAATTGACATCGATCATCCCATCAGAACTTTTTTCCTTTCTTCAGGAGACCAAATAGTGTCACAAGTCAAGGTTAATTTTGAAATAAACCGTCTTATGAATTGCACTTTACCCAGAAAGCCTCGCACCTCCTTTTCAGTCCTTGGTGGTGCATTTCTAAGATGGCCTTGATTTTGGAAGGATCTACCTTGATGCCCCTCTGTGTGATCAAGAAACCTAGCATTTTCCCTGCCATCACACCGAAAGTACACTTCTGTGGATTCAACCTCAGCCTGCATTCTCTGATCCGTTGAAAGAATTTCTTCGAGGCGGTGCAATGGCCCTCTCTTTACTTGGACTTGACAATCATGTCGTCCACGTACACCTCAACCTCTTTATGGATCATATCATGCAGAATTGTGGTTGCAACTTGTTGATAGGTAGCTTCAGCGTTCTTTAACCCAAACGGCATCACCCTACAGTAGTAGGTTTCCCATGGCGTAGTGAAGGCAGTTTTCTCTCTATCATCGGGTGCCATCAAAATCTGGTTATACCCGGAAAATCCATCCATGAAGAAGAGCCACGCATGGCCTGTGGTGAAGTCCACCAATTCATCAGTATGCAATAAGGGAAAGTCGTGTTCAGATTGGCTCTATTCAGATCCTTGAAATCCACACACACCCCAATTCTACTGTCTTTCTTTGGCACTAGAACAATGTTGGCCAACCAAGTTACATACTCAGATACTAGCAAAAACCTTGCCTCTATTTGCTTGGTGACCTCTTCCTTAATCTTCACAGCCCAATCCGAGCATATTCTCCGCAACTTCTGCTTGATGGGTCGGGCCTCGGGGTCAAGAGGGATCCGATGCTGTACAAGCTCAGGATTGATTCTAGGCATGTCTTCATAGGACCACGCGAAAACATCTTTGAACTATTTTAATAAAGCGACTAAGCGCTCGTGCTCCTCTAAAGACAACATGGACCCGATCTGGACCAAATGCAGATTCTTCCCAGTACCCACATTAATTGAAATGATTTTGTCAATATGGGGTTCTACAAACCTCTCCTCCTCTCGATTAATCAAATGTTTCAAAACCAAACGAATTCCTTCCTCATCGTTTTCATCAAAATCTTGAAAATCATGATCAATGCAATACACAAGAGGCACAAAGAAATACTTAGAATCTGCAGTGGCATTCTTATTCAAAAGGTTCAGCTCATCCAATTCCTCGGTTACAACCGACTCAAAAGAAAAAGAAAAGGACGACCTAGGCAAAACCTCGGTACCCGGGTTATCAACCGTAGGAATATCGGACCTAGACTCAGAAGAATCAAAATCTGATTCTGACCCCACAGACTCTGCGGAATTAGATTCTGGTTCATTACCCGACTCAGAACTGCTAAATACGTAGCCCTCTTCCAACTGCCAAACGAAGGATGGTGTGTCAGATGCATCCAAGATGCTGCTAGAAGGGTTCACACCTGGTTGGTCCCCAATCATGGAAACAGTTAGGTTATCCCCCAAGCTTTCTGAGTTGATTTGAGGATCCGAAAGTAGACATGCCAGTATTTCTCCTATTTCAAACTCGTTGTTGTCGGAATCATTTCCTATGCTCTTTGCAGCCTCAGCAATTGGTCCAGTTATTTCTTCCATATTATTGTCTTGTGTAACAAGCTCGGGAGGGGACCCGCGCATGTTAAACAGTTCTGTATCTAATCTCATAAACTGCGATGTAAGACTGATAAATCACCAAAGAGTCCAAATCTGGCAATTGGTTTCGGAAAATCAATTTTGAATAAAGAAAAAAGCGCCAAACATGGACTGCTTTGCCATATTACAGAGTCGCCACCTAAATATTTTGTGTTGGGAAATTTAGGAAACCCTGACTCGTGCCAAAGGCCACGTGTCCGTCATCACCAAAGTTACCTCGACTCGGGAACTTGGGTACGAAAGGGGAAGGTCATAACATGAGCACCCCCGCTCGCCCGATCAAAGGATCGGCCTCTACTAAGCATGATATGTTGTTTTAAAGACACATGTGTTCTTATTCCGGTTATTAACCTAACTTATTATGGGATGCGCACAGCACACAAGTATAGACTAAGTTGCGAGACTTGGAACAAATCGACTCATTTTTGTTTTTGAAAATGGTTTGAAAGTGCCACTCGCAATTGGGCTAAAGCGCGGATTTGCCACCCTCAAGTGGGCTTAAAACATGATTTTGCCACTTCGCAAAGTGGGCTTAAAACTCACACTTGTCGAATTGTTCCAATTCAAGCAACGAAGCCTTCATTCACAGGCATTTATGCAGTTTATCACTTAAGCAAATAGCCTCACGGCAAGCATGCTATCATGGCAACACTCACACTCATGGAAGGATGCTAAAGCGTAAACACTTACAGTGTACTCCGAGCCAAAACAGAAAACTAGTTAGAAACAATGCATGAATCTTAACTATGCTAGATGCCTAATGCAACACATGCAAAAATGCAATTAAATAGGCTCGGCTATCTAAGATGGCATATGAATGCAATATTTGATACACGTATTCAAGTAGGTATTGAAATACAATGCAGTTTGAATGATGCGCCGAGCCTGGTGCATGTAAGACAAATGAATGATGCACGCATGCATAGCATAAGGTATGCTAATTGAAATATGCCCTAAACTAACCATCAAAAGTTGATAAGTAAAAAGGAGAAAGAAATGGGGGTTGGAAGACATGCACACACGCACACACCCTTATGACAACATTGTGCCCTCTTGGAGGAGGGTCCGAATAAATAAGCTAAGCTAGCTGAGCTAAGCTAATTAACTAATCTAATTAAGCTAATTAGACTAATTATTACAAACCAAATTGAATAACAAGCAAACTACTTACTAATTATTACATCACTTAACTAATTAACAAATTAATTAATTAATTACAAATTCAATGCTAACTAACAAGTAAAGCACTAAATTAAACTACTTCAGCTCTGTTTGAAGATGTTGAACATGCATGCATGCATTCAATTTCTCGCCCCGAAAAGCTCTCCGGTTTGCTCTTGAGAGGCTCTGTTTGCAGGGTGTCTCCAAGAACTTTTGTTGAGCCTTACCAAAGGACTGTTGGGGACTACACCAGTGGCCTGCCGGCCATGAGAAGTTGCTGCCGGCCAAGGTTGGGCACTGCTGGCCAAGAATGATGTTGCTGCCGGCCAAGGATGAGGCAGTGCCGGCCATCAGTGGGGCACTGCTGCCCACTGGTGTGCTGCCTCACCATGCTGCAACAGAGCTTAAGCAAGGGCAAATGGGAGAGTCTCCTAAGGGCATGTCTGTACTGTGCCACTCCCTACCACCTCAAAACATCAAGGGAGATGCACCGTTGGATCCTAAAACCATCAATCAAGCATTTGGAATGCATGATGGCCAAAGATCCAATCTTGTACACATTCAATAAATGCAATGCAAACAAGACTCTAAATCCACCACCTCATCATGGATGATCAAAGGCAATGGAGACAAAAGGGATTGGCTCAGTTTCATCACTTTGAGTATGAAGTGGACCAATCCACCTTGTGTTCAACATAACGTCCGGTTGAACGCGATACAATGAAAACAACATGCTATGCAAACAACATGCTAATCTTGGCATGTTTTACTTGATTGATTTTATTTACACATTTTAACATTACCAAGCATTCTTTAATTGGTTAAGTCCAAATGTTAAAATCCTCTAATGATAAGGGGTCAACCAAAAGGGGAGTTTAAGGCATGGGAGGGATGATGCCTTTGACTAGGAGGAACCCTCAAAAGAGGGTTAAAGCCATTTGAGCCCCAACCCTACCTCATGTTTAAACATAACCTTAAGACCAAACAACCCTCCAAGCAAATTAAAGAATGAAGAAATGAAGGAGGTGGCAGCCATGCAATGCATGATATGGCATGAAACACAAGACTCGAACATGCAAACAATGCGTGCACAACATGCTAAGAGACTTAAGCATCAAAAACTAGCGAAGGACATAACACTAGCACCATGCAATACAATGTTCAAAGGATTAAACCAGCCCTAAACAGACCCCAAGTATGCCAAAACAGTGGCCAAAATGAGCTGAAATGACAGCATGAAAGGCAAGAAAAAGCATGCTCAAATGATGGCTCGCAAGCAAGGCACAAAGCTCAACTCTCAAACACATTGAAAGAGTGAAAAATGTGAAAGTGTGACTAAGCTACAAGCACTGAAATCATGTGTGAAATAATGCCAAAACATGCAAACACCTCAAGCTTAGCATGTTAAAGACTTTGAAACTCAAAACTAGTCAAGGCCATTTACACTATAGCTATACAAAGAAATCCTCATATGACCTAAACCACTCAAAACAGAGTTAAAGCATGCTAAATCATGGGTAAAAGCATGCTGGAGTGTAGCCAAAATAAGCTAGAATGATGGGCTAAAGCATCAAGCACACAAGGTTAACTAGCAAGATTACACTACAAGTGTAAGAAGCATGCATGAGGTGACTCAACTAGGCCAAAACAGAGTTACAACATGCTAAAATAAGGTCAAAAATAGGCTAAGATCAAGTCAAGTGATGGTAGAAAAACATGCTCAACAAGAAGGCCAACAAGACATGCAACCAAGAAGCAAAGAGGGGAGGCCACCTCCTCCTACTTTGGACCTCAAAACATGGTTTCTACCACTGAAATCTCTCTGAGTTTCAGTAGTAGAAAAGCCAAACAAGGGGTGCCTCAAAAGCCTTAAGAAATGGCATAAGGCTTAAGCAAATAAGGCACACAAGGGGGGGAAACATTCCTAACTCCCATAGGGCCTCAAACAACTACTTTTAAGACTTAAAGATAGAGATTTTTGTAGTTGAAAGCTAGGCCAAAAATAGCATGCAAGGGTGGCCAAACTAAAGTACAAAAATAAAGCTTAAAGATATAGATTCTCACCCTTGAAGCACAACTTAAAACAGCAAGCAAGCAGCCAACTTCTGAGCCAAAATCACTCCAAGGAGCTCCAACAAGGCCTCCAAGAACCTCAAGTCTAAGGCTAAGGTGTTTGGCTAGGTGTTTTAGTGCAAATATGTGAAGAAAACACACTTTCATGCACAAAATATAGAGAGAGTATATTCTAGAGAGAGAGAGAGGAAGAAAAATCTCAGCCAAAATTTTCTAACTCCTTGCATGCATATAGATAGCTCCTATATATAGAAGATACAAGAAGCCTTCAAAGCAATCCAGCCCTCCACGTGCAAGCAGATGGGCTCAGCTGTGCAAACAATTGTCAAAATGTCTGCAAAAATATCTACTGAACAGTTGGTGGCCGGCAGGGCAAAGCCTATGGCCGGCAGCCCTTGATCATGGTCGGCAGGCCATCAAGAACATCAAGATGGAAGGACCAAGTCATGGTCCAAAAATGAGAAAGAATGGATTCAAGGTTTGGAAAGCTCAAACCTAGAGCATTCCGTCACAGAAGTTAAGTACTTGACGAGCAATCAAACTTGTCGCTGGATGTACCTACAAGAACATCCAAGTCTTGAGGACGGTCAAAAATAGGGTGTCTACATCTTGCAGGTGCACGTCAAAGAAATCTCAAAGCCAAGAACCCACTGCTTCTCAGAGTTGTACCACGACTCGAGAAAACTACAGAATGGGAAGTCTTCACCCTCTCAAACAAAATAGCCATTTATGGTCCCTCGGATTGGTCTATGCACGAGTTCGTAGTGCTTGTCTATCTGTTTAGCTCTGACTTTTCTTGCCATTTCTTTCCCTTTCCTCACCCAATCCTCTTTGGTGGGCGTATAGCCAAGACCAAAGGCATGTGGGTTATGTGGCACATCGGCCAACGCAGTAACGCCCTTCAAGCCACTTTTTTCTAATCCTATTCCGGGCATGTGTTGGAGCTTTTTCATGAAGTACACAGATTAAGTGCTGACATACAAGCCCTCATCAATGGCCAAGATATTCTACACTACCTGGGGCTCAGCCAAGGTAAATCCCGAAAAGAAAGACATCTTCTTTGCCATGCACAATCTCCAACACAAGTGTAGTGACCTGTGGCGGAGGATGTATAGATGAATTCCCAAAAACTATGGCCACCCTTTTTTCGTGGGGGTACTTTAGCATTTGGTAGAGGATGGAAGAGACAGCTTTCACTTGGTGCAGCCAGGGCCACCCAAGTAGTAGGTTGAAAGTGGCTGAAACATCCAGGACATGAAACTCGACGTTCTGTTCAGCTGGGCCGACCTGAACTCTAATTTGTATTGTCCCCATCACCTCCCTACTTTTATTGTCCTACGCCCGGATCACCTGGGCTGTAGGCACAAAATCGGCCAGTTTCAAACCAATAGCATAAGCCATACGATAAAGACAGACATTGATTTTTGATCCAGTGTCGACCAATACCACTGGTACCCACTTTTCTCGGCACTCTATAGATATGTGTAGAGGCTTGTTGTGTGCAGAGCCTTCGGGTGGTAAATCCTTTGTCTGAAAAGGCCAAAGTTAGCGCAGCGCCTCCCGAGAAGACTAATCCCACCAGTTTTTCGGGGTGGTGTCGATGAACAACTTAGCTTTATCCATCGCCGTCAGTACAACCTGTCTGTGCACTCACAAAGCCATATATATGTCAGCTTGAATCTTCTTCAACTGTGTCAGCAAAGCCTCTTCCTCTAACTACTTTTCCTTCTGTTTATCAACTTCTTTATCTTTTCCAGATGCCCCGGGTTAGTCCAGATGCAGTGGTTTGAAATATCAGCCACTTCTTGTCATGTTGTCGACTTCTTCCACATACCAAGTGTTGTCAGGAAGGTCTTCACCCCAATTCTCATCGGTACGGGCCAAGTGTAGGTCGTCATTATCCCACCAGACCCTTTCAGCAGCTGATAGGCATTCGTCCAGTTCTATTTGAATTGCATTCTCATTACAAATCTCCCCCATAGGATGCTGAGCTTTTCCAGCTTTCTGGTTGTTTTCATCTATTTCTTGCTCAAACCGCTCCAGCGTGGCTTCTTGTTCTGCATGTACAGTACTAACAATGCCTAATTCCTGAGCAATTGTTCTTAACCGGTGTTTTTCGATAGTTTGCCCTTCCCATCGGCCATTCCGGCCATTGCAGCGGTTCCCACTTTTTGTTCTTCCAGCTTCGATTCAGTTCCTTTATCTATATCAGGTTCATCACTTTGCCACCCAGAGTTATCTGTTGACTCGTTCAGATCAAACCAATCAATATGCACGTCTCCTTGATCTTTCTCATCAAAGAACTGCAAATTGTCTATGTCTTCCTCTAAGTCATCTAGACCATCTAATCCCTAAGTTGGCCCATCCTCTCGAGCTACACTAACCTCCATCCCAATCGGCAGCACCACTTCTGGCTTAGTTTGATCGATTGGCACGATATAGCAACATGGGTTGCACATCCCCTCAAATAAGTTCTCAGAGCCCTCAGGCAGCAAATTGACGTTCTCCACTAAGGCTGATCTCCCTTTATCTTCCACTGCCACCACCAATGGTTCAGGTTGGAGTGAAGATGTGCTCATCATGCACAAGTCTGTGCTCTCAGGGATGAACAACGCCGGCTTAGGTAGATGGGATGGGGTGATGTATATACTGGGGTCATAAGGAATGACCATTGTATGGATGAGGTTTATATGCCGGGGTGGAGGGACTTGGTTATGTGGTGGGAGAGGATTTGTAGTGACGTTTGGCTTTTGGGGAGGCGCTATCACCTTATTGTCGATGAGATCTTGAATCTCATGACGCAGTCTATAGCATTAATCAGTGTCATGACCGTGCTGTTGGTGAAAAGCATAGTATTTGGCTAGGTTGTGTCTTGTGGAAAGAGGATCGAGTAGAGGGCGAGGCTCTAGTGGTTTAAGATGTCCCTTTTTGATTAGGACCCCCAAGGCTTTGGCTAAAGGCATGTAGAGCGGGGTGAAGACCCTTTGAGATTGGGCCTGGCTGGTCGAGGTTTGTGGAGTTGTGTTGGATGTGTTGGCAAAAGGGTTGGTAGTTTTGGATGTGGTGATGACCATACTCACATCCAAAGGCCGTGCACAGGTGCCACCAGTCATGGTTGCATTGGAGCTCGTGTAAAGGGCCTTTTGGCCTGTTCCTTCTCATGGTCTATTAGCCCATGCTTTATCGCATCCTTAATTTGAACTCCTATTTCATGGAGCTTAGAAAATGTGAACAAATGCAAGACTGTCATTTTCTGTAATAATCTTCCATGTAAGTTAGGGACCACCATTCTGATTTAGTCATTTTCAGATGGCCTGATAGTCATCATAGAGGCCTTGGCCCTCCATCGAGTCAAAAAATCCGAGAAGCCCTCCTTCGACGCCTGATGCGTTGCTTCAAGATCACGGGTTGTGACCTCGATTTAGGTATTGTAGAAGTACTGTGTGATGAAGGCCTCGGCCATTTCCTTTCAGTTTCTCTTCACAAAGTCTTCAAGCTTGGCATACCAAATGGCCGCTATACCCGACAGGGTCCGGCCGAAAAGCGATAGCTTCTGTAGTTTGATGAGACCCATTGGTCGTAGGATATCAGAGAATAACCGTAGATAGACCATAGGATCCCCGAAACTGTTAAAATGGTCTATGTGCAACATCTTGAATCTGTCTGGTAAAGTCGCTGCTGAGTCTTTGTACCTATCCTCAATGTCAAGGATTGAATTCACCCCCTATGCCCGCTTGAAAAGCTTTTCTGGCTTGTTGACCTTCAATGTAGTGGGGTCAACCTTGAATTCAAACGGTGCCTCCATTTGGTAAACTGGTGCCTTGGAGGTCTGAGGTGGGATTGGATCTGCCGGAATGCCCATATTCTCTTGGACATTGATTGTGACCCCGGGCGTCGGAATTCCTGCTGAGGGTGCATGGGATGTAGAGGCTACTTCCGGTTGTGGTTACTGTTGCTGAAGCCTTTCTATCACTTCCGCTTGGCGGGTTGCGACCTCAGCTTGGTAGGTTGTGACCTCAGCTTGACGGGCAGCATCTAGCTGCATAGTCTCAATGGTCTGCTGGAGCTGAAGAAATATATCTTCCATGCTAACTAGGGGATGTTGAGCTATTAGAACTGGCGAATACTCTCTTTCTGAAGTAGAAGTAGAAGACTGGGCCTAACTGGGCGTAGGCGAAGTAAAAGCTGACTGCTGGATCGTTGAATTCTGCCTGATCCTCCTCTGTCCGGTAACCGGTGGGAGTGAAGCAAACATTGGCTGTCCCCTGACAAGATCGCCGAATCTATAAAGTCTTCTCACTCTGGTCCAGAGTGCTTGGAGGGTAATAGAATCGTCCGAAGCAATGGTGAAAAACTACCTTGTAAAAGGAAATAAAGCAAAAAGAAAAACAAAAATCGAAAACCGCACAGTGCCTTTGCTCAGATTCTAATTAGTACACTAATGTAATCAAAGCCGTAGAACCATGCTCAATACTGAATTCTGCCTTCGAAAAATTGATACCCAGACTTGCAACTGATACATACATTCCTGTAGAGTTTCACTCAAAAAGCACAAAACAGTCAAATGATAGCCAAAACACCCCTATGATAGGGTAGGGTTATCCTGTCCTAGTTTCGTCAGGAGCTAGGGTTTCACTACTCAAAATAAGTGGTTTCACACAATTCCTATATTCGGGTAAGCAACCTGTGCAAGTTTGGAACAGTCTTTATGGTTTTCGATATGCAACTAGGCCGATTGGTCGAAAAGGGTACCTCAGCAAGACCACCTAATATACCTCTCACACCTAACACCGAGAAGTGAAAGGAGGATCAAATGGTACAACGGTAGTCCAGATCCAAGGGTTGTGTTCCCATCATGGCAGAGTCTGCAACTGGTTAGCCTTTTGGCAAGCTTTTCCAAGCAAGCCTCTGGCAAACCGTTCAGGAATAGCAAATGGCAAACATTGTGACTTAGGCGCACCGATGCAAATGCAAATGTAAAGAAACACATAAGTGTAGATAAAAAGTCATATCATGAGTTCGAATCAAGTTCTCGAAATCCCTAGCAAAGTCGCCAGAAACTATAGCTTAGATTTTTCGCGCCCCCTCTCGGGAGCTCGAAAGAAGCCCTACAGTTCAGACTCCCGTGGTTTTGAATCTAATCTCACAAGTGCAATGTGAAACTAATAAACATCAAAGAGTCCAAATTCGGCAAATTGTTTTGGAGATTTGATTTTGAATCAGAAAGTCCGAAAATTGGACTGCTTTGCCAGATACAGAGTCGCCACTTAAATATTTTATTTTGAAAAAATTTAGGAAGCCTATGACACGTGCCAAAGGCCACGTGTCCATCATCACCAAAGTTGCCTTGGCTCGAAAACTTAGGTACGAGCGGAGAAGGTCACGAATTGAGCACAATGATATGATTTTTTTATAAACATTATGTGCTCTTATTCCGGTTATTAAACTAGCATTACTATGTGATGTGCACAATCAAATATAGACTAGTTTGCTTAATTTGGAACAATTCAACTCATGTTTGTTTGCAAAAATGGTTTGAATTTGCCACCTCGAGTGGGCTTAAAGATTGCGGATTTGCCACCAAACATAGTGGGCTTAAAACATGATTTGCCACTCAACAAAGTGGGCTTAAGACTTGCATTTGTTGAATTGTTCCAATTTAAACAACAAGCCTTCATCCACAGGCATTCAAACAGTTTAGCATTTAAGCACATAGCCTTATGGCAAGCATACTAGACATGACAACACTCACACTCATGCAAGTATGCTAAAGCATAAAAACTCACCTAATACTCCAAGCTAGGAAAACATGAGTTAGTGAAATATGCATCATTCCTAACTATACAAAGCGTCTAATGCAACACATGCAACATGCAATTAATAGTCTTGGTTACTAATACGATATATGGATCGATTTGAACAACGTGCAATTTAAACACGTATTCAAATAAGATATTGTAATGGCAACATAGTTAGAATGATGGGCAGAGCCCCGGTGCATGCAAAACAAGATGAATGGATACAAGCATGAGATATGCTAATTGAAACATGACCCTAATCTAACCATCAAAAGCGGTTAAGTAAAAGGGAGAAAAACATGGCGTTGGAAAAACATACAAACACGCACGCACACTTATTACAACATTATGCCCACACAAAGGAGGGTCCGAATGAATAAGAGCTAACTAGCTAGCTAATTAAACTAATCTAATTAAGCTAATTAAACTAATTATTACAAGCTAAATGAATAACTAGCTAAGCTAATTACTAATTATTACAACACTTTAAACTAACTAGTAAACTAACTAATTAATTTAAAACACAAATGCACACGAACTAAGCATTTAAAAGATTAAACTATGCTGCCACTGCTCCGCCTCGGGAAGTGGAAGATGCACATGCTCGGTTTTGGCCCGAAAAGACCTCTGTTTTGCTCTCGAAAGCCTATGTTTGCAAGGTTAAGAATTTCCAGAACCTTTCTACTCCATCTTACCAAAATATGCTGAGGTTTACATCAGTGGCCTGTCGGCCATGGATGAATGCTGCTGCCCATCTGTTAGCCAAGAAGGTGGTTTGCCGACCATCTATGGTGCACTGCCGGCCATGGATGAATGTCTGCCGGCCACTGATGCATTGGATCACCATGCTACAACAGAGTAAAAACAGAGCAAAAAGAGGGTTTTTCCAAGGATTGTATGCGCAATTCACCTCTCATTTTCGTGGACAAATCCAAGGAATTGTAAACTTAAACCACAAACCACCAACCAAAGCAATTTCATTGCATGATGGCTTGTGCTTCAAGGTGTGCAAACTTAATAAATGCAAAACCAAACACTCAAGAACCATCACCCTATCATGCATGATCAAGGGCAATGGAGACCTAGGAAAATGGCACATTTCATCACTTTTGAGTATGAAATGCTTCATTTTCCTTGTGTTCAAACTGACGTCAGATTCGAACACATGCAATGCAACACAAAGGAATGCTTCTCTTGTCCTTTTTTTACTTATCAATTTTGTTTATATATTTTAATTACCAACCATCATTTAATCACATTAAGTCCAAATGGTGAATTAAGTCCTCTAAGTGGAAAGAAAGCTCAAACCAAAGGTTGTTTTAGGCATGAAAGAGATCTCATGTCGTTGGTAATGAACCCCCAAAATGGATTAAACCATTAAGCACAAAACTTCAATTTCATTTTTTAAACAAACAAATAGTTTGAACCACTTTCAAAGCAGAAAATAAAACCAAGAAAGGAGGTAGGTTGCAGAGATGGTTAAGTGTTGAAAATGAGTGATAAAAGCACAAACAAATGCTATCAACTCAAACAAGAAGGTGTCTAGAGCCTAAAACACTAAGCTTGTGAAGACTATTGTACTACATACATGCAAAACAAGACTCAACTGACCTAAAGAGGTCGAAATAGAGCTAAAGCAATCTATTTCAGAGGCAAAAACATGCTGGACTTGAGCAAAATTAAGCTTGAAAAACATGCTAACATGTGAAGCTAATTAGGCATGCAAACAAGCCACAAGGAGGGAAGGCTAACCCTTCCTATTTTAGACTTCAAAATATGTTTTTTGCCACTGAAAAACCTCTGAAATTCAGTGGTTAAAAGACCAAAAAAAATTTCTTTGAAAGTGATGAACAAAGGCACAAAAACTTTACAAACTAAGAAGCAAGAAGGGTGAACCACCCCTTAATTGAAAATGGCCTCAAACCAACACTTTTAAGCCATAAAAATAGTCCTTTTTACAGTTCAAAATCTGCCTCAAAATAATTGAAAAAAATGGCAAAGCAAGTGTACAAAACAAGTATAAAGAGAGAGTATTATACCTCTTAAAGGGAAGACACAATTTAGCCAACAATCCAAGCCAAAAAACAGCTTCTAGAGCTCAAAACAAGTCCCAAGCTACCTGAAACCGAAGACTAGCAACTCTTGTTAAGGATTGATGGACAAAAGTGGAGTGTAACCAAGCAACTATGCACAAAATTACTAGAGAGAGAGAAATATATATATATATATATATAGAGAGAGAGAGAGAGTGTGAGAGAATTTTGTTCCAAAATTGCTAACCTCCCAAAATGGGAAAGGAACCCCCCTATATATAGAAAATATGAAGTCCATATAAAGAGATCCAGCCCTCTACGTGTGGGCAGAGACAAGCCTCTGTGCAACTAGCTGGCATAAAATATCTGCAGAAAACACTGGTGGCCGGCCATCAGTGATGGCCAGCACGGCATCATCGATGACCAGCAAGGCGCATCAATGGCCGGCATGATAAAAACCTTGGCCAGCAGCCCTCATAGATGGCTGACAGGCCACCAATGGCTGCAAGGGAGAGAGACCAAGACATGGTCCGAAAAGGAGCCAAAAAGGATGCAGGGTTTAGAAGGCTCAAACCAGTGGTGTTTCGCTGAGGAGTTTGAGCACTTGGCGAGCAACCAGATTCATCATCGGATGTACTTGCAAGAACATCCAAGTCTTAAAGGGCCGTAAAAAATGAGGTGTCTACAGATATGCATTACCACTCACCTATGGAAATTTGGATAATTTATCTGTCTTGGAGATTGTATATCTGTTTATGGCTATCGGTGGAGGATAGCTATGATTGTTATAGAAATTGCGTGAGAATTTGGTGAATTGAAACAAATCTCTTATCCGTTGTCATTAAATATGACTATGTCTTTGATACATTGTAAATGTATGATGTTTGGGAGAAGAAAGGGGATGGACTCCATTGAATTAAGTAGGCCTATCTGTCCAGTGTGAAAGTCCCGAAAATTGTGCGTATACATGGGTGCTGATTTCCATGGACGAAATATTCGTAAAATGGAAAATGGAAGTGTCTATATAATGGTTGCGCTGGTTAGAGACCCATTGAATTATACCCTCAGTTTGGTTGTTTGAATAAAATAGTGAATGACTCATTAATTGAGATATAAAGCTTGGCATGGCATAGTTTTGTAAAAGAGTTATAAATGATTTTATCATGGGCATTGGATATGCATATCATACTTATATCTTTGTTAAGATTTATACACTGTGTTTGATTGTTTCTACTGAGCTTTGGCTCACCCTATTTGGGAAAAACCATTTTTAGGTTTCAGTGATATGCCTCCGCCAAAACAATAGCTTTGAGGGATTTGGAGCAAGAGCTTCTCTTTTGTTGTATTTGTTTTGTATAGCCAAGGGCTTTAATTGTGTTGAGCTAGACTCATTTGTTGTAACCTAGCAGTGACTTGGAAAGATGTAAGCCTTTAGGGCATATGAGTATCAGTTTAGCTTTCATTCATTTTATTACTTGTAACACATGTTATAGACTCAGGATGAGCTATTTATGAATGTATATCGCATGTGTCATCTTTTGTTTATTAACTCTGATTAATGGAAGTTTATTATTTCATTTGTCCTACCTTGTATTAGTGTCGTGGGTTGAATTATTGTAATTATTTCGGGGCATTACATTGATAGCAGAGCCGGTGTCCACTATAACCACTGGCACCCACTTCTCTCTACACTCAACGGATATGTACAGTGGCTTGTTGTGAGCCGATCCTTCCGGCAATAGTTCTTTATCAAAGAAAGTGAGCAGTGGTTTGGTGCTACTTAGGAAGATCAGGCCCACAAGTTACTCTGGCATAGTATCAATGGATAATTTAGCCTAATCCATTGCCGACAATACCACATGTCCGTGTACCCGCGAAGTCATAAGGAATCCCCAGATGGAGATATTGGCTTGGATCTTTTTGAGTTGCTTCAAAACTAGCTCCTCTTCTAGCCTTTTCCTTGTCAACCTCCCGGTCCTTCCTTGATGGTTTGGCCTGGTCCAAGTGTGGAGGCTTAAAATACCGTCCACTTCTAGTGAGATGGTTTATTTCTTCGGCATACGATGTATTTTCTGGGATGTGATCTCCCTAGTCTTCATCAGTATGGGCAAGATGTAGATCACTATCTTCCCACCACTCACCATCAGCTGCCGACAAACAGTTGTCTGGCTCAACTTGGATCACCCTTACAGTACACGTGTCCCCCTTAGGGCGATAAGCTGTTGTGGTTTTTTGGCTGTCTTCAATTCTCTCTCTTTCAAATTTCCTCAGTGCAGCTTCCTGTTCAGTATCTGTAGTTTCCATAACATTTATTTCTTGGGTTGGTTGTCCTGCACATATGTCCTCTGGCAGTTTTCCTTTCTCCTCAGTCTTCCCAACTACCACAGCCACCTCAGCTTTCTTTTCCTCTAGCTTAACTCCAGTTTCTTCTTCCTTGTGTGTTTTATCACTCAACCACCCTGCATTATCAGTTGACCTCTTTAGATCAAACCGACCGATCTACGCATTGCCTTGATCCTGTTCATCGAAGAATTGTAGGTTATCCAAATCTTCTTCAATATCCGTAAGGTCATCCAACCCTTGGCTTGGGCCGTCTTTCCAAACCACATTAACGTCAACTAAGGCCGGCAGTACCACCTCGGGCCTAGTTTGTGTAACATGCACAATGTGGTGGCTCGGGTCATACTCCCTTTCAGATAAGTCCTCGGGACATTCCGACGATAGACTAGTACCTCTCGCTGAGGTCAAAACCTCATATTCTGCAGGCGTTGTCACCCCTGATTTGTGAGGCTCAGGTTGTGGATCGGATATGTCCATCATGCACAAATCTGTGCCTTCAAGAATGAATAACATCGGCTTTGGTAGGTGGGAGAGGATGATAAAGACGCTCGGGTCATAGGAGGTGGGTAATGTATTGATGACGTGGAGATTTCTGGGTGGGGGGACTTTGTTGTGGGCGGGGAGCAAGTTGGTGGTTACATTTGGTTTCTGGAGTAGAGCGATGACCATGTTGTCAATGAGATCTTGAATCTCATGACGCAAGCGGAAGCACTGGTCGGTTTAATGACCATACTGTTGGTGGAAAGGACAGTATTTGGAGGGATTGTGCTTGAGTGAAAGAGGGTTCGAAAATGGTTGAGGTTCTAGGGGTTTTAGGTGCCCCTTCTTGATTAGCACCTGCATAGCTTTGGATAGGGTCATGTAAAGCTGGTTGAAAGCTCTACCTAGAGGTCAAGTAGGGTTGAAAGTTTGTGGGCCCATGTTGGCGAAGGGGTCGGCAATTTTGGTTGTGGTGACAACACTTACTTCTGACGGCCTCGCAGCTATGCTATCCCCAGCAACATCGGAACTATGAACAAACGGCCTCTTGGCTAGCTATTTGTCATCAATGATGATCCTTTACTTCATGGCGTCTTTAATTTGGAACCCCATTTCATGAAGTGCTTTGAATGTGAATAAGGGGAGAACAATCATTTTGTGCAGCAGCTTGCCATGCAGGTTCTGGACAACCATTCTGATCTGGTCTTTCTTTGAAGGTTGAGTGGTCATCATTGATGCTTTGGCCCTCCATCTAGTTACAAACTCAGAGAAACCTTCCTTTGGCTCTTGACATGTCGCTTCAAGATCACGAGTTGTGACCTCGATCTGCGTATTGTAGGAGTATTGAACAATGAAGGACTTGACCAATTCCTTCCAGTTCTGCTTCACAGAATCTTCCAACTTAGTGTACCTGATGATAGCTATTCCTGACATGGTTCGACCAAAGATTGACAACTTCTGCGGTCTAGTTAAACCTATTGGTCGTAGGATATCTAAAAAAAGACGTAAGTGTACCATTGGGTCCCCAGTGCCATCAAAGCAGTCAATATGTGGCATTTTAAACCGCTCTAGCAAAGTAACTACAAATTTAGTGTACCTATCTTCTATACCTGGAATCGAGTTAACCCCTTGTGCCTTTTTGAACAACTTCTCCCGCTGTTGACTATAAGTGCGGTCGGGTCAACCTCTAATTGAAATGGTGCTTCAGATTGGTAAATCAAAGCTCTAGAAAGTCTGTGCTAGAATGGGTTATGCTTGGACAGGAAAGACCGAAACAGCCTCATCCTGTGGATCTTGAGCCGTAGCAGCGTTGGTTGTGGTACCGAGTACAGGAATGGCCATAGAGGGTACATGCGACGTAGAAGCCGCAATTGGCTGTTGTTGTTGTTGTTGTTGTAACCTAGTTGCGACTTCGGCCGGACAAACCATATCGTGTTGGAGTGAGTTAACTGATTGTTGCAACCAGATTATCAAGTCCTCCAAATCTGATGAAGGGTATTGTGCCATTCTTGGAGTAGATGACTGTTCTTGAGATGGACTGAGCACGGGTGAGCTAAGAGGTGATTACTTAAGGAACTAAACTGGTGAACTTTGTCTAATCCTCCTTCGCCTTGTAACTGGTGACAGCAAGGCAAACACATGTTGTCCCCGAACAAGATCTCCGACCTTGCAAAGTCTTCCGACACGGGTCTAGAGTACTTGGGGGATATCAAAACTTTCTGAAGTTATGGTTTTAAACTACATAGCAAAGAAATAAAGAAAGAGCAAAACAAAATAAAAATTTGGACAGCACAGCACCTCAGCTAAGATGTTATCAACACAGACATGATCAAAGTTGTAGGACTGCACTCCCCACTGAATTTCTGCCCCAAAACAGATACCAACTGTGTCACTAATATGAGCATTCTTGTACAGTTTCACTATAAAGCACATACTAGTTAAAAGAGATCTAAAACACCCTTATGAGGGGGTAGGGTTACCCTGTCCTAGATTTTAGCATGATCTAGGGTTTCACTAACACAATCCTACATACGGATCAACATCCTGTCCTAGTTTGGAATAGTCATTATGGCTTTACTATATGCAGCTAGGCCGATTAGTCAAAAGGGGTACCTTGGCAAGATTACCTAATATACCTCTCACACCTAACACCGAGAAGTGAAAGGAGGATCAAGCAGTACAGCGGTAATCCATCTCCAAGGGTTGTGTTTCCAACGTGGCAGAGCCCACGACTGGCTAGCCTTTTGGCAAGCTTTTTAGGCAAGCCGTCCAAGAATAGCATATGGAAAACACATTGACTTAGAGTAACAATGCAGATGTAAATGCAAAGAACATATATCTGTAAATAAAATTTCACATCATGAAGTCCAGGCCAAGTTCTCTAATTTACCCAGTAGAGTTGCTAGAAACTGTAGCTTGCTTTTTGTGCTCCTCGGAGGGGTTTAGTCTCCTCGGATACGATAGCCCTATAGTTCGGACTCCCGTGGTTCTGAATTTGGTTTTACAAGTGCAATGTGAAACAAAAAGAACACAAATGAGTTCAAATTCGACAAATCTTAGAAAAATCCGTTTAATTATCAAAGATGCCAAAAATGGACTACATTGCCAGATTTTAGAGTCGCCACCTAAATATTTTTTGGAAAATTTAGGAAACCCGTGACTCGTGCCAAATGCCACTTGTCCGTCATCACCAAAGTGTATCGGCTCGGGAACTTAGGTATGAGAGGGAAATGTCATCAATTAAGCACCCCACTCACCCAATCAAAGATCGGCCTCTACTAATCATGGCGCGATTCTTATGTACAGTATATGCTCTTGTTCTGATTATTATGCTATCTTTACTATGTGATGCACACAAGTATAAACTAATTCGCTCACTTTGGAATGTTTTGATTTCATGTTTGTTTAAAAAGCGTTTTGAATATGTCCTACTTGAAAAAGTGAGCTCATATGTACATTAATCAAATCATCCAACTTAAGGAAAAAAACCTTTATGCACCAACATTCAAATAGGTATATTAGATAAGCACTTAGCCTCATAGTAGTTATGCTCAACATATCAACAATCGCACATATGCAATATGCTTACCCCAAATATTCGAGGCGAGCCCAAAGAAAGAAAAATAGTTAGAAAATGCATGATCCTAAACAATGCAACATGACTAATACAACGCGCACTTAATATGCCCGGCTACTCGCATGGCATGTGAGTCAATTCAAGGCATGCAATAAAGCACGTATTCGAGTAAGGAATTTGAAATTGACATTGATTAGTATGATGAGCCGAACCCTTATGCATGAAAAGTGAATGGGTGCGAGTCATGGGAAATGCTAATGAAAATATGATACCACGGTAAGCGAATAAATAAAAAGGAGAAAGAAATGGGAGTTGGAAGACATACACAACTTATTACATATTTGCCCTCGCGCAGGAGGGTCTAAATGTCCGATTGTTCAAATGTCCCAATTAAACTACTTTTTACAAATTCGAACAAATGCTAATTTAATTAACTATTACAAACTTAAGGAACTTGAACTAATTAATTACACTAATTAATCTAAAGGTCACAAGCTGTTTGAACTTGAACGGGAGTTGGTGAACCACGCGTGTGACTGAGAACATCCTCCTGGAAACTCCCCTGTTTTGCTGTCGGAACTGTTCTGTTTGCAGTCAGAAAATATTTATGTTTCTGCCACAGCTTCTGCTCTGTTTTGCAAGAAAAATGCCACTGTCTGCTCAACAAAAGGTGGCCGGCCGGTCATGAAAAGTGGTCGGCTGGATACAAGGGTTTGCAAGAAAAATGCCACTGTCTGCTCAACAAAAGGTGGCCGGCCGGTCATGAAAAGTGGTCGGCTGGATACAAGGGTGGCCGGCCGGCCAGTAATTTTAGGTATTGCCCTATTGCAACAGAATAGAAACAGAGCAAAAACAGAGTGTTTCCAGGGGATGTTTGTCCACTCTGCCTCTCCCTATTATGAAATTGATCAAGGGAGGAGTCGAATCGATTCACAAACCATCAATTGTCGCTAAGTTGTTATGTGATGATCTGGTCAACAACTAGAAATAAAATACTAACAACACCATTTTGTTATCATGGAGTTACCTCAAAGAAAATGATGGACATTGTTTCTTGAACCATTGAACGTCACTAGAGAGTACGTAATGAGTCAAGACGTAATAGGTTCAATTAACGTCCAATTGAACCTGACTTGATTTTATAATCTTGTTAACCTATTTTACTCTAATTTTATTAACTTCTTTTGTTTTTACTTTTCCATTACTTAATCAGTTTTGTCCAAAGTGATTGTTACGTCCACTAATGAAGAAAAGTGTCAAACAAGAAGTTGTCCTTAGCATGAGAGAGATGTGATTCCTTGGTAATGAACCTCCGAAGAGATTAAACCATTAAGCATAGAAGGTTTCTTTCTCATGCCTTAAACAACAATCAATCGGTTGAACCAACTCTTAGACAAAGAAAATCAAGAAAATAGGGAGGTTGCAAAGATGTTTATTGCAAGTGTGAGTACATGTATGAAAAGTATGAAATAAAAGCTATCGACTTGAATAGGTTGGTGTCTAAGGCCTGAACCACCAAACCTATGAGGACTTACAATAATATAAGCATAATATTCAAAGTTTAAGCTAACTAAACAATTAAAACAGCCCCAAAATAGCACAAAACAGTGTTGAAACTAGTTTGCAAAAGCTAAAAAAAAGCAAGCAAAATGAAAGAGAATTAAAGCTAGTAAGCAAGCCTAAGGAGGGGTGGCTAACCCCTCCACTTTTTGAACCTTAAAACCACATATTTTAGCCTCTGAAAAGTTGAAAAACAAGTGGGAAACACAAGGATAAAAGCTTATGGAATACTGTAAAGGAAGGGTGATTAACCCCTCCACCTTTGATAGCTTTAAATCACAAGTTTCAGGCCACCCAAAATAATCATTGAGTGTTCACTATGAGGCCACCAAGTCTTAAGGGCAGTCAAAAATAGGGCGTCTACACTATTGTTATAAGCAAATTCAACTAGGGGTAGGTGTTTCTCCCAAGACCCTTTGAAGTCTAACACGCATGCCCTCAACATATCCTCAAAAATCTGAATGGTATGCTCGGATTGTCCATCAGTCTGTGGGTGTTAAGCAGTGCTAAAATTCAACTGAGTACCCAAGGAACTCTGAAGACTTTGCCATAGTCTTACTGTAAAATGTGGGTCTTTATCGGATACTATACTCACCAGAACCCCATGGAGACGAACTATCTCACAGATGTAAAGTTCAGCTAAGAACTCTATGGAATCCCCCCCCATACTCATGGTGAGGAAGTGAGCTGATTTAGTAAGTCTGTCTATAATCACCCATATCACATCATTACTTCGTTGTGTTCTAGGAAGGCCAGTGACAAAGTCCATAGTAACATGTTCCCATTTCCATTCTGCAACTGGAAGAGGTTGTAGTAGTCCAACCGGTCTTTGGTGCTCGGCCTTAACTTGATGGCATGTCAAACATTTGGACACAAATGAGGTGATATCTTTTTTCATACCCCTCCACCAAAATCGTCGACTGAGGTCATGCACTGCCAAACGTGAGTGATGAAAGTCTCTCAGAACTTCATTTCTCATTGATTCAGGCACAAACAATCAGTCAAGGTAAGGAACACTAGAATCCGTATGAATATTTAGGCCCTCTCCTCTTTGCCTTGAAGAATTTTTACTCTAATTGCATCTGTCTCTGGGTCACCCAGTTGTGCCTCAACTACTTTAGGAACAAGGGTGAGTTGTGGAATGGTAGTGAATAAAGTAGCTTGTTCTGAGGATTCACAAAGCTGTAAGTCAAATTCAATGGCATCTCTCATCATCTTTCATTCCCTTGTTGCTAGGCTAGCCATAGTACTTATGGATTTTCTACTCAAAGCATCCGCTACAACATTAGCTCTGCTGGGGTGGTAATGTATTTCAAAATCACAGTCTTCTAAAAATTCCATCCATCTCCGTTCATGTAGGTTCAAGTCTTTCTGAGAGAATAGGTATGTAAGACTCTTGTGGTCGAAGAAGACTTCGACTTTCTTACCATATAAATAATGTCTTCAACGTTTCAAGTAAAAAACAATGGCGCTAGTTCTAGATGATGCGTTGGGTAATTCCTCTCATGAGTCTTCAATTGGCGCGAGCCATACGCCATCACCTTTCCCTCTTGCATCAAAACACATCCCCACCCCTCCCTAGAGGCATCATAATACACCGTATAACCCAATCCGCATTCTGGAATGGTAAGAATAGGAGCTGTAGTTAGCCTAAGCCTTAGTTCTCAGAAAGAATTCTCACAAGCTTCGTTCCAAACAAATTTCATTCCCTTACGAGTCAATCTACTCAATGATGATGCTATGGAAGAGAAGTTCTTTACAAACTGGCGATAGTAACCGGCTAAGCCTAGAAAACTATGAATTTCTGAAGCGTTTTTAGGTTGTTCCCAATTCTGCACGCCTTCTGTCTTTGAAGAATCCACCATAACTCCATCGCTGGAGACTACATGGCCCAAAAACTTCACTTCTGAAAGCCAAAAGTCACACTTCTTATATTTTGCATACAGACGGTGCTCTCTAAGAAGTTGTAAGATAGTGCGAAGATGCCCCTCATGCTCCTCCTTAGAAGGTGAATAAATAAGAATATCGTCTACAAAAACGACCACAAATTTGTCAAGAAACTCTCGAAAGATTCTATTCATTAGGTCCATGAACGTGGCTGGAGCATTAGTTAAACCAAATGGCATAATCAAGAACTCATAGTGACCATATCGAGTGCAAAGAGTTGTTTTTGGAATATCTTCTTCCCTAGCTCGGATTTGGTGATAGCCCAACCATAAATATATCTTGGAGAAACAATGAGAGCCTTTAAGCTGGTAAAAAAAATAATCTATTCTGGGAAAGGGATACTTATTCTTAACCATGACTTGATTTAACTTACGATAATCTATACACAACCTCAATGAGCCATCTTTCTTCCTCGTAAACAAAGCTGAGGCTCTCCAAGTTGAGGTGCGAGGGCATATAAAGCCCTTAACAATTCTTGTAATTGTTCCTTTAGAACAACCAGTTCAGCTGGGCGAACCTATATGGTGATAGGGAGATAGCCGTCGTACCCGGAATTAGATCTATTATGAATTCAACTTCTTGGTGGGGAGGTAACTCAGTGAGATCCTTTGGAAAAATGTCAAGATACTCACATACTACCTTTGGAAATAGGTCCCGGACTACGCCACTCCCATTATCTAAAAAGGCTGCTATGAGGGAAGTAAATTCACCTCGACCA
The DNA here is from genome assembly GCF_055761805.1 of Camellia sinensis. NCBI lineage: Eukaryota > Viridiplantae > Streptophyta > Magnoliopsida > Ericales > Theaceae > Camellia > Camellia sinensis. The sequence continues at coordinate 110,691,539 of NC_138962.1, forward strand.
TGTGGACGTTATGAGGAGGGTAATGATCTATCATGCCTATCCCCCAAAAATGTAAAACAATCACCGCCAAAAGTGCATATGGTAACTCTCTCCTAATTGCAATCGATAATCACCCAGTAGGTGGACAACCAGTCCATACCAAGAATCACATCAAAAGCCGACATTTCCAGTAGAACAAAATTGAACAGAAGTTGTCGACCCGCGACCTCAATCATGCACTCCTGACACCCCTAGGTGAAAATGACCTTACTCCCAACCGGTGACTCTACTGTGAATGAAGATTTTAGTTGTTTACGTTATAAACCCAACAATAATGCAAATGAAGTGGCTATTAATGAATGAGATGCCTCGGTGTCAGTCAATACAGTAGCCCGGGTATTGAAGATGAGAAATGTACCTTTCACAACTGATGGCCCCGAAGCCTGCTCGGAAGTGGTAACAACATACACTCTTCCTTGTGACCTTTGCTCCCTTATGTCACCTCCCTGAGCATAAGTCTGTTGTGCTAATTGTGCAATATAGCTCCCTAAACGGTTCGGGATGCCTGACCTGACTGAGCTGGCAAATAAGGCTATTTCTGACCTTGACCCATCGAATAACCCCCTAATGGTCGGGATCCTGCCGCACTAGTAGTCCCCGCTCTCTGTGGGCAAAACTTCTTCAAGTGCCCTGGTTGACCACACTAGTAGCAAGACTGTGACTGGTCCTTATTCTGAGATTGACTTTGTGGACACATAATTTCGGACTGTGCTCCACTTTTCTACCCACACTCTGTGACCTTGTGGCCCATCTGGCCATATCTATAACAAGCACTACGAACTCGGGCCACATTCCTTGAACGAACTTTCACCCATCATAGAATCAGATGATTTGGCTTGTTATGGAGTTGATTGAAAAGATGACAATGAACCCCTAGACTTATTTGAAGAACACGTGTTACCTCTAGCATCAGAATGTCCTGCCCACTTCAACTTTTGTCTTGCCTCTTCTGCCTTCACCATTATCTCAACATGTGTCGCCGCCTCAACTAGGTGATCATACTCGCGAATCATATTGCCTACATTTTCATTAAGATTTTTGGCCTCAACCTCTTCTCAAATTCTAGACACCGACACTTCTCGATTGTAACTAGTTCAGGTGCAAAACGTGATAGACTAGTGAATGTGGCTTCAAACTCCGCCACCAGTGTATCAAGGTGTAATAGTTCCTCGAATTGTTTCCTCCACCGCTCCCTAGCTGTGGGAGGGAGGAACTTATCTTGGAAAGCATTTACAAAGGCCTCTCATGTGTGTTCCACTCGGTTCTTAATGTACATCCACCATTGCCCAGCCTCTCCCTTTAACTGTTAGGCTGCTAGTGCCACTTGCAATTCATTCTCCCAAATGTCTAAGATTTCAAAAGACTTGACAATTTGTTCCAACCACTCGTTGGCCTTCATCGGCTTCGGTCCACCACTGAGCTCGGTGGGGTTTGAACAAAAGAACTCATTTTTCAAAAAGGAAGCTTTAGTTTCTCCCTCCATTGTCCTAGCCGTTTGCTTGGCACTAAGTATTTCCACGGACTCCTGAAGAGCCCCCGCCATCTCCCTGGATAAGGCCCCATTGCTTCTTGGGTCGGTGGAACAAGTATGCTATTTTGACCAACTCTTTCCTCTTGTGGAGGGATCTCGGGTTGAGCTGGAATACTCCGGCCTCGCCTACAGGGTCTACCGTGAACACTAGCACGTCCAAACATTTATAAAAAAAAAAGACAATATTAAATTCAAGATCAACTTTCTGCACCTAAATGTTCCATTCTTAATCCTCATACATATATACCATCTAAACACATAAATTTCCACGTAATATCATCTATGTAATCACACACAATCACATAAAGCACACACGAGTTGCCCTCCTAGGATACTAGCTAGTTCCATGGCACTCAAAGACCTCCAAGTGGAAAGAGCATTGATTAGGTGCCTTTCCAAAAGGATCTCGATGAATGCAATGGATAGAAGCTATATCATAGAAGCTTAACTCAATACCCATACAATCACATATACACACAAAACACACAAGACACTCTAATCATTCTGTCCTAGTCTAGGAACCCTATTGTGACATATGCCACTTCCCAAGAGCCCAAGGTATTCTAACCTATTGCTCTGATACCAATATGTAACACCCTGTCATTTCTTACAAGAACATGCCAAGATAAATACTATAATATGCTCCAAGGATCATCTTTCTCATTGAACTTGGATTTAAGAAATTACAGTTCAATATTTACATTCCCAAAACACCCTAAATTTGTTTTCCAGTTCAATAAACTAGATGGCCTTACAAAAATAATAAGCCTCAAGGGCATACAAAATAGAAAAATAAATTCAAAAGTCTTGGTACAACACTTTCTACATTGACAACAAAATATTCTCGAACCACTCTTTCCCAAATTGAACTATTGCTTGTTTTTCCCTAACTCATCAAGGATGTGGTGTATCATCAATTCCTGAAAAGTAAAATAGGGTTGAGCTATATGCCCAGTAAGAATACATTTAACCAAGTATTTCATTGCTCGAATGAGCTTATGGCATCATTGAGACAAAACACAATAAGGAATTTATATACACATGTAATCTTTGTCAATTATGTAAACAACAAAACAATTAAATATTCACATCTACATTTCACATCCTTCATCATCATAACAAAAGAAAACAAACCATGAGTCCCACGTAAGAGTCTGAATCAACATAAGTTTCTTTTGTTTTAAAAACCATTCCCACATTTGCCGACTATTATACAGCAGGAAGTGGGCATCCAAAATCATTTGTTTTTCCACTTTTACCGACTACAATACGGCAGGACCAGTGAATACCCAAATTTTTTTCCCCACATTCATCTAGTGATAAGCCTAGACAGCGCAATTGGGCACCTTTTAAACTCCCCACACAGGTACCAACACAACACCACAATTTCAAAACCGATTCTTACCTGGACTCATGCTCAATTTACCAAACTTTCACTCAATCAACAAATATTCAACATTGGGCAAGATAAAATATAAACACAACACTCAAAAGGAATCAATCCCAAGCCATACTTGCATTGTCATTACAACATTCACATCTTTCTACACTTATTGTTCACAACATTCCAAAACTTTAAAGAAATTCCCATCTAAATATCATTTTCTACTAAATTGGAATTTAGGGTTATGGTCAAATTTGGGGCTTTCTCCACTTCTTCACATGTATGTGTTTCCATTACCATAATATACACATTTGATAAAAAGAGTTTGGGATATTTCAATTAAAAGTGAGGAAAAAGTCTACTTTATGTAAGTTAAGAGTTTATTTCAACACAATCATAAATATTTCATCTCAAACCACAACAATACCACAATAACTTCTTCAAAACGAAGAAATACAAGGTTAAAGGTAACCCTACCTCGATGATCAAGTAAGACAATAAGGCTTCTAGAAGAATCCTTCGCAAATCCAAATTTCAATTGGTAGAAAAACAACATCTTCAAGTCTTCTTCACTTTTTGGTAAGTGATCTTAGCCAAATCTCAGAGAAATTGAGTGTATTTTTGAGTGAGAAACTAGGGTATTTTGGACTTAGAGCAAGAGGGAGGAAAAGAGAAATAAAAAGTGGAAAGAATGATCTAGAATTGTACTTTTAAAGTTGCTGAATTTGCACAGATCGCTCGAGCATAGCTTCCTACGCTCAAGTGTAAGACACAAACTCAAAAGGCTCACTCGAGCGACAAATCCTTTGCTTGAGCATAATATGACAAGTTCTTGATGTTTTTCAAAGCTACAGTGAAACAACCGGGAGCCAACATTCTCCACTCAAGCTGTCATGACCCGAACCCGCCCCTATAGGTTAAGGACATAACCGGCCAGTAATCCTGAAATTACCTACGGCCTCAAACCAAAACAGACGTAACTCAACAGAGTAAAAGGGCCAAACGGAAGCAATAATTAAAAACTTTTTCCATAGAGCCGTGCTTATATGCACAACAAACAAACCATACACATATAGGTTAATAACCCACAACAAAACACAGTACCATAAAATCCTTTACAGACAGGATCATCCAAACTGAGTCAACCCATATCAAAACTATATACATATATGCATAAAGTCCTTGCCAACAAGACAAAATATAAATACATAACAAAATGGCAAGGATGGGTCTCGTGCGTGAGACACAAGGCTGACTCTCCAAAACTCATGTTGTTCCTGGCAGACTTCACTGGGGTTGGGTTCGGACCTCTCTTGGCTCACCTACAAACACATGAATGAGCGTGAGCGATAGCCCAGTGAATAATATCATATCAAATACAGAAGTTACATAACAATGTAGAATAACATGTTCCAAACGGCCTTGGGCACAATTCATATTTCTATTTAACAGATATATAACTATACGAAATTCAAATCAAGTGACTGTAGTTCCAAACGTTCTGGCCTTTGGCCCATTCAGATTTCCATTTATGTCAAAACGGCCTTCGGCCCATTCATTTATGTCAAAACGGCCTTCAGCCCATACATTCGTGTCAAAACGGCCTTCAGCCCACTCATCCATGTCAAAACGACCTTAGGTCCATTCATATATGTCAAAACGACCTTCGGTCCACTCATTTCTATCAAAACGGCATTCGGTCCATTTATATATGTCAAAACGACCTTCGGTCCATTCGTTTACATCCAAAACGGCCTTCGGCCCATACATTTGTATCAAAACGGCCTTCGGCCCATACATTTGTATCAAAACGGCCTTCGGCCCATACATTCGTATCAAAACGGCCTTCGGCCCATACATTTGTATCAAAACGACCTTAGGTCCATTTATTCACATCGAAACGACCTTCGGTCTATTCATTCGTTCATGTCAGACTTTTGTCCACAATCCCAATTAGCAACTCATAAAGCTTATAAGGGAATACACAATTGGACATTGATAAGCTTTCAAATGTCGATATTACTCATAGTGATCGGCTTGTGGATTCGCCCTGGAGCTTGACCCTACACATTCCATGAACATAAAAGGGTCATTAACAATTCAATCCGTTATTTAATTCACATATTCCTCTTTAAGCTTTATTCTTATCTCATTAACTCATTTACAACTCTTAACACATGCCTAAGAGTGATTACAAGTGAAAGAGAACGAAAAACGAAACACAGAATGCATGAACAAAATTTTAGAAAACAGGGTCCCCGCTCGAGCGTGGACTTACCTGCTCGAGCAGACCCAAGAGGCCTGCAAAAGTACTGGTTCCCTCAAAATTACGCTCGAGCGTGAATTAGGGCACCCGAGTGGAAGGCCTGTCTACAAAAACTCCCCGCTCGAGTGTGAAATATCCCACTCGAGCGGACATCCAACTTTGCAAAAAGTGCTGGGAGCACGAAAATTACGCTCGAGCGGAGGTTATCCCACTCGAGCGGACCTCAAAATTCGGGAAAAATCCAGAATCGTGCTCTTGAGTTCCAAACGGCCTCCAAAGGATCCAAACTCAAAATCTTGGTTCCCAAACATGCAAACATATTACATACCATGAGTATACAAGTATTAGGAGGCCAATTACTCAAAATCAAGGTCACATTTCTTCAAAATAGATCGACATTCTTGCAAACTCATGGTTCAAGCTTTCAAATCTCATATAAGTTCATTAATCAAACATGCATGCAATCTTTCAGCTCCAATTCCATTTCAAAAGATGCAAATAGTGCCTATTCTCATAAAGCTCAACAAAATCAAGCTTGCATGCATGATCAAACTTCAAATCTTGCTTAATTGATATGATACATGCTAGATTATGCAACTTATGGCAATTTAAATGCAATTCTATGCATGCATGACCATATCTCATCAAAACCAATTTAATTCATGCCCTTGATCACAATTAAACCTTGAGCTTACATGATTACAAGTTCAATTCATGAATTCCAGAGTCAATGGCTTACCTAGAAGCCCAATTCCTTCAATCTTTGGTCCAATTTAGAGTTGGACTTCAAATTTCCAAGCCTTCAAGATCAAACACAAATTTTTCTCCCCCTCTCTCTCTCTAACAGCCGACCCTTTCCTCTCTTTAGAGTGTATATCAGCCAAGTGAAGCAAAATGGAGTAATTGATTGTGTAGTGCTCATATTAACAGCCCCTCTCTTGTAATATGATTATAATATCAAAGAATAGAGCACCAATGCACTAATTTAATCAATTTAATCCGACCCGAATCAATTTTCAATTAAATTTCACCGTAGGCTCTAAAAATTATACCAATCACAATGGCGTAATCAATTTCGGGTCCCGTGGCCGATAAGGCCCTCAATTTAATTTCCAAAGCAGATTACTCAAATAGATATTCCTACGGCGAACAGATAAAACTTCAAAATCATATATATTCACATAATGGCACATAAAATCATGCTAAACACATAATCATACTCAATTTAAGGACCAATTAGCATACTACAGAACAGGGGTATCACACGAGCGCAACTTCTTGCACTCGAGCGACCTGCTTACAAACTTGTGAGATTCTCAGAGTAACAATTCTATGCTTGAGTCCAACTTCTTTCGCTCGAGTGGACACCTGGAACAAAATGTCACATTTTACCTTTTAAAAAAATTAAAATAAAATTAACAAATCCCCTAAAGAAATAGTTAATTAATATGAATTCTAGCCACGTATTGTATTCTTGATGATAAGAAATAGATGAATCTGATACTTAGACACATACCTACACCCAAACCAATATGTGACTTTAGAATACAACAGAAGAAGTATAAGAAGAAAATGGGCAAAGACAAATAAATTTTTTATTTGGGTATTGCCTCAAACAGTTGGAGGGCGAAAGATGTAACAGGAAGAAAAAATTCATGGGAAAGAACAAATGTATGAAAATCCAATTCAATATGAGGACAAACCAAACTCAAACACAAAGAGCCAAGAGAGTTCTCAATCAAGCAACCATAGGATAATGAAATTAAGAATTGGAATGCACAACTAATGGCATATGGAAGTTGAAAAAGGGCATACCTCATCTGGATGTTGCTTGTGGAATGAACTATGTTTCTAAGTTGAAGGTAAAATATTTCAAATCTCTATGAATATATTCATTATTTAGCAACAGAGATTAAGCCTATGCAAAAAAATAAAAAATAAAAAACAAAACAAAAAAAAACCCCCAAATCTAGAACAAAAATCACAACCAATGTACTCACTCCTACAACATCCGGAAAAAAAAAAAAAAAAAACTAGAGCTATAGTGAAATTAGGAAATAGAGGGAGACCGAAAGAGAGAGAGAGAGAGAGAGAGAGAGAGAGAGAGAGAGAAATACCTAAATCAAAATCAATGGGCTTGAGACAGTGAGCGATAATGAGTGACGGTGCCAATGAGATGGTGCATCGATGGAGAGTGATGGGCAGTCGACCGGAGTGAGAACAAATTCTAATGTGTTGATTGGTTTTTCCTTTGGTGTATGTATCGATACATACAAAGAAATAAATAAATAAATAAACAAATAAACAAAAACCAAAATGAGGCGGCAATATTGAGTGTTCCCCCAAAAAACGTTTAGTTTTATTGCTAATTAAACCATTTTAGTCACTGAAAATAACCTCTGCTGACCATAATTTTTTGTAGCTAAAAATAAAAGTAAAACAATGCTTAATTATTTGGCCACTGAACTATTAATAGCAAAAAATTATTATTCCACGACTAAAGCATTTATGCTCGCCGCAAATATTATGCGAGATGTTTGCGGACTAAATTTATTTTAGTAGGTAAAAAGTTGTATCCGACAGCTAAATAAATCTTTGTAGCAAAAAAATCAATAATAATGCTGACTAAGATGTATTTTAGTCGCGTATTGGGTAATTTTTTAGCGACTAAGTGGTTTTTTAGTCACCTTGGGTAACTTTTTAGCGACTAATTGTATTTTAGTCACCTATTGGGCACCTTTTAGCGACTAACTATTTTTTAGTCGCCTATTGGGTCATTTTTTAGCGACTAATTGTGTTTTTAGTCGCCAATAAGTAATATACAGCTACTAAAAAATTTTAGTAGCTAAAATATGAAACATTGCCGATCAATAAAAATTTTAGTCACCAAAGGGCTAACTTTTGGTGACTAAATTCATTTTAGTCACCAAAAGTGTAAATTGTTGTTGTGTAATTGCACGGATACATGAGAATTTAATATGATATTTAATTATATATGATTAATTTGCATGTATATATATATATATCTATACAATAAGGGAAGAAGGTTTTTGAATTTATCTTAGAGACAGTTGTCCTACTAGGACATTTGAACGGTTAAGATTCATTTCTCCTTAAAGATGGACGATAGAGATGATAACCTTCTTTTCACTCTACCTCAACTTCCCGCCCATCCTAATTTGTCTCACCTCACTTCAAAACACACCCATCCACTCCCTATAGAAGAGAGGCCCACCCAGCCACTCACTACAGGAGAGATCTACGCTAATCGAACTCTCTCTCTAAGCTCTCTCTTTATCTCTCTCTCTCATCCTTACTTCTCACCGGTACATCTCTCTCCGACCACTGGATGGTGCCGCTGTTTCGGTGTCGTCGCTTCTAGATATAGATCCACCACCACTGCCGGTCATGAGATCCATAGCTCTCACACACTCCTGTGCTACAGCATAGATCAACCACCACCGCTAGTCGTGAGTTCCATAGCTCTCACACACTCCTCCTCTACTACAGCATACAGACAACTGATGATTTCACCAAGTTCATCGGTGATGGTGGTGGACTGATCTTCACCGTATTTATGTGTTTCTCTCAAAGCGACAAAGTTTCGCGCCACCGCACATAGCGGTGCGGCCCAGATCGACTTCACTCTTCATCACCTCAACGATGTGAAGCCACACAGAGAGTTCAAGACGACAAGGAAGTCTTGCTCACTACCTCTCTACCGCATCAACGCTTGCCCTGTCGACTCTAGTGGAAGACCCTCTAATTGCACTGTTGTTTTCAGGTCTCTGTCTTTGTGTATAAAGTCTTGAATTTTTTTTTGAAATTTGTCAAATGATGTTTTATTCTGTGCATGTTTTATACGAATCACAATCTGCCGAACTCGCAGGGTTGTTTCTCATTTTGATTATTTTTTTTTTGCGTTTTAATTTTTATTGATTGATTAATAACAGATTTTGTATATAGACATATAAGCTAATTTTTTTTTATTTTTTTTTTATCAAGAGTCAGTATAGAGTATGTGTGTTCAAATTGTGAGATGGGTTTTTATATTTAGTTAAACATCACTAGTTAGAGTTGAATTTTTTACTTTAAAAACGTAGATTGATGATCTCAAGCACTGCCCATTTGCTGAGGTAAAAAAGTGAAGAAGAAGAAGAAAGTGGGGGACTCGAATGTATATATATCGATACATATTTGTGTTGTTGTCACACACTCTCACACACACTCTCTCTCTCTCTCTCTCTCTCTCTATCTCTCTCTGCAAATCAAGTAGGCTTTGTTGTGGGCTTTGGGGCAAAATCTCTAGGGGGTCCCTTCCTTCATCTCTCTGCTCCTTCTTTATTCTATTTATTATTTATATATATATATATATATACATACATGTATTTGTTTATATTGTTTAGAAAACAGAGGATGGTGAGGATGGTGGTAGTGAGAGAGAGAGAGAGAGAGAGGAGGTGGCGGTTTTTGGGTTGATTTTTTGATTATTGGGTTGGGTTGTTTTTTTTTTTTTTTTTTTGTGAGTAAATTAGTTATAAAAAATAAAATAAATTAAAAATTAATAAAATAAAACATCATATTTAAATCATAATTTTTTTTTCTCATAAAAATTTAAAAAAACAACTCAAACAAATTTTTTAATCTATACTAAAATAACCAAAAAAATCAAAAAACTTTAAAATCGATTCAACTTTCCAAACGAAGCAAGGGGTTTGGCGAGATTAGCTGTCGGGTCGATGACGGACAGTGAACCGGCAATACCTGGTGTTGACATGTGTTTTCATGGGAAAGTAAAAAAAAAAAATACACTCACACATACTTATATTCTAATCTCAACATTATTTACATCGTGCCTTCAGGCACATGCATACGCTAGTAAATTTATATAATAAAGTGTTATATATATTGATCTTATAGAGCATATTTATATATGTTGTATTATATAATAAAATAAAATATATTAATAAATTAGGTTATACGAGTGTTGTCACTAGAAAAAAAAAACAAAATAAAAAACAAAAGTACAAAACAAAAACAGAGAGTTCTCCGTGTGTGGCGTGAAAGAGAGACGGCATGAGAGAGAGGTAAGGTAGAGAGAAAAAAATAAAGGAGTTAGGATTTTCTTTTGGTGGCTTAATTAATTTTTCAAGTATTTCTTTGATCTTCAAAAAATAATTGTGAGTGCAAAACCCACTTTCCTTGATTTATGTTTATTTTGTTATTTTTATTTATTTAATGTTAGTTTGATATTGAACTTGCGTGTAGATGATAGATTGATTTCATTTATTTTGGTTAGATGTGTATGCAAGGTTTAGAGTTTTTATATATATTTATTCTATGGATTTAATCACACGCATGGATATATGAAATTAAAATAAACTAGGAACCCATAGATAAATTTCATATACTCCATCATGACTCCATGAATTGTTGTTTTTATTTGAGTGTTGATGAGAAAAAAAGTGTATAAAAAAAAAGGTGAGGATTATGAAATTTATTTGAATGCCTTAGATTCGACATTATTATGTTTGCTCTCATAAGTAGATGAGGGGTTATGTATATATATTGTTGTCTCGTTCTCAAGAGTAGACGAGTGCTTTGATTTACGTGCGTACGTATTTGCTAACCATCCGGGGAGTGTGGGTCAAACTCGGGACGATATAACCGTACAAGTTTGGCTTCTGAGTAGTGTTAGGTTTACGGGAGGCGAATGAGATATACGTGTAGGCCAAAAATGAAGGGCTGAAGTGGTAAAGTTAAGTACAAAGAATTAAATATGAACTTATTAGTATAATTTGAATTGTTTTGATTTGTACATCTCGAAAAATAGTAAACGATATCGATAAATTACGAAATTTGGACAGAGACGTGTAAACGTAATTCCAGACAATTTTTGTATTTTAACTTTTTACTAAAGGATCAATTAGAACTTGTAATCGGATGATCTTGGTTACAATAGTTTTTATTCATTTTAGCAATGCAGACTTTACATTCTGTTTTAACCCACAAAACTAGCTCATTTTCTTTGATTTCACTTAAGTTAACGTAAAAGATTATTCTGAACGCTTTTCGTGTTTTGAACTTTTCCCAAAAAAAATCATCTTAAGGCAATTTCTTTTCATTTTTAGCTTTAGGTTTTCATTCGATTTCCGTCTAGGTTCTTGTATCACGTTTTTTGCTCAACCTGTTCAGTTTCTACCAAATTATTTCGCGTTGCCTTTTAGGAAATTTGATTATGTACAACTTTTGTTCTTTGAGTTTTGATCAATTCGAGTGATTTAAGCCTGAAATGGTACATTTTATGCTTTTTTAGCAATTTACTTACGATTAAACTATACTAACTTTATTTATTTTTTGGCAGAATAGTGGGTTTTACTAACTTTTTATGCAGGGCTGACCCACCATATTTTTGTTTTTATTTTTTTATTTTATACTCAATTTCTATTTAGTTGTGTACGAATAAGAAACTTAATGCCACAGTATCTCGAGAAACTACCCCTTTGTCTTGGTGAGGGTGGAACTACTTGTCTTGTCCCGTAATAAGAATTAAAAGTACTTTTGTTTGTGTCTAGTGGACACGTGGGTGTCAAATCTTGTACTCATAACAGTATACGTGTATATTGACCTGTTTTGCCTCTTGGCATCTCAGGTGCGTTCTGTTTGAGCACAATCGAGCTTCCTTTGCAGGATTAGTTGGGACTATGGTGGTGATGAGAAATAACTATGGTTGTAGGATATCTCTCTTAGAGTTCTTTTGTTCCCTTGAGTTTAGGGTTGATATTAGTTTATTTATTTATTTTCTCTTTATGCCCTTAGTATTTTGATAATTTGACATTGTGTATTTTTTTTTTTAATTTTACATTATTTAAGTTGTTTTGACTATTTGTTGCTACTTTAATGTTTGAAGTATTAGATAGTTATGAATTTATGACTGATGGTTTGGCTGGCGTTTTGTTATTTATTATTATTTTATTATTTTTTATTTTTTATTTATTTTTTATCTCATGTTAACTTTTGAGCATTAAAATTTACTTAAACCAAATTGAGACGAAAACATTTCACCCTTAGGATTTAGATGATGGAATATTAGTTGGGATTTTCTAACGCCCTCAAAATAAGACATAAATCATCCATTCATCATAACTATTATCATAATAGAAATAATATATTTTCATTAATCAGAGTCTTCTTTACAAAATGTATTACATACATTACACATTCATAACTGTTCCTAACTGATAACAACAAAATAATGCCCTATAGGCTTACAGCTTTCCAAGTTATCACTTGGTTACAACAAAAGAAGAGTTCTCACTCTTTTACATATAGAGCCCTCGGCTTGAATTTATATTTAATCATCAAAACAAAACAACAAAACAGTAAAATGGAGCCTTTAGCTCAAGACGGAGCTATACCCTTGGAGGCGGCATATCACCTATGCATGAAAATGATGTCCCAAGTAGGGTGAGCCAAAGCCCAGTAGAGATATGCTAAACCAAATACGAGAATTAACTAAAATATGAACATTAGATAAATGAGGGATACTCTTAACAGACATATTCCTTTCAATTTCATTCAATACAATCAACCAACATTTCAACGCATTTCCATTCTTCCGTTTCGGATAAAATCAATTAACCAAATTTGTTATTATCAAAACAACCAAACTGAGACTACAACTCAGTGGCTCACAAATTCAACACATTAATCAATTCAACACTTCTATTTCTTGCCATTTTACGGAACTACGTCCGAGGGAACCGGCACCCAAATATATGCAAAGTTTCGGGACTTTCACCCTAGACACTCCGGCCAACTTAATTATCAATGGAGTCCATCCCCTATCTCCTCCCAAACAATGGAGTACATCCCATATCTCCTCCCAAACAAAGATGCATATATAATGTATTGAAACATGTTGTCATATACAATGACTCATCAATTCACATTTTCAATAGTTCACTCAAACCGTCATATTCAATGACATAATTCAATTGATTAGATTCAATTCACCTAATCATCATGTATTTTCTACAACAATCATGGCTATCCACTACCGATAGCCCAAACAGATATTCCTAAACAAATAAATAAATCTTTCAACAGATAATTTATCAACTTTACCATAGGTGAGTGATTTATCAATCCAACTACACCATTTAATCACAATTTTTCCCAATTTCATAATTTCCAAACCAATTTCATATTTCCACAATGAATTCACTATTTATACAAAATAGTTATTTAATTCCAAACTAGGGCATTTTCCCCCAAATTCCAAAATATTGACCCAAAGGTCAAAATCTCACAATTTCAACAATTATACACCAATAACCCCATTTTTAAGACTCCACATACACATATGGAGTTTAGAATTGAAAACCCCTCTTTCACAAATCAACACCCAAACCCTAACTTCACCCAAACTTCCCAAATCCAACCATTTATACAAAATGACACATATCTAGGTTAAAACTCATAATAAAGAGTAGTTTATCCCTACCTCAAGTGTAGAAGCTCAAAGGAGAAGAAGAGAGAAACATAAAGATGCTCCAAATCCCACTTTTCTTTGAATAAAAGGGAAGCCCACGCAATGCTCATGCTTTTTAACAAAAGGAGTAGGGTAGAGAGACTCTAGATCAAGAGTATTTGTAGAGAGAAGGGGTATTTTAGAGAGAGAGGCAGGTGGATTAGGGTTTTTAGGGAAAAATAGAGTAAAAAATGATGTAAAATCACGCTGCTACGAACTAATTTATACGAGGCTCGCTCGAGCGAAGGAGTTGTCGCTCAAGCGACCAGACACAACAAGTGGCCTTGCTTGAGCGCAAGAAGCGTCGCTCGATCGCACAACGTAAAGCTACAGGTCTGCCACCAATGCAGACGCATGCTCGAGCGCAAGAGTGCTCGCTCGAGCGAAGGAACCAATAACACAGGGCTCGCTTGAGTGCAAGAAGGCTAGCTCGAGCGAAGGTTGCGTCTGAACAAGAAACCTAAAGACCCTCAATCCTCGCTCGAGTGTAAGAACCCTCGCTCGAGTGTAAGAACCCTCGCTTGAGCGAAGAAACAAACACCCAAAGCTTGCTCGAGCGCAAAAAGCCTCGCTCGAGCGAAGAAGCCACAACCTGGGCAGCAACCATTTGAAACAACTCACAACCAACACGTTTCAAACTCACCCAACATGACCCAAAAAGTCAAATACAAAGAGTAAAAAGAAGGAAACAAGACATATACAATAGTATACAACCACAGAACCCGAGTCCGGATCACAATAATGGTCGGGGAAAAACCTAGATCGCTATAACCTCCCCCCTTTAAAGAATTTCGTCCCCAAAATTTTATTCAAGTTTCAAAATCATGTTTGTTCCACTTTCAAAACAGTTACCATTCAACCTTCATCACCATGACCCACCCACCGATCAATCCATCTCTTCTCAAGAGAACAATTTCACAAAATGTAGTTCAACATACATTACCAACATGCATTCTTTCGAAATTCAACTAATTTCAACACATACATCTCGTGTTTTCCAAAACATATTCAATGTTTACAACATATTTGCATTTACAAAATACATTTAACATATACAATGTTTAAACTAAATTCGTATTTCCGAAACATATTCAACAATTACAATGTCTTACAATCCAAAACATATACAATGTTTTTATAGTTCATTAACAAAACAAAATTTTCAACATATGCTCAAACATCAACAAATAAGTCCGAATATTTCTCTCGGACTTCCAATTCCAACTCCCACGTTCCTTCCTCAATCCCGTGATGTTTCCATAATACCTTGACCAAGGGAATCATCTTGCCTCGCAAAACTTAGTCCCGTCTATCCAAGACCCTCACCGGTCTCTCCTCATACGAAGCATCCTCATCTATCTATAAGTTTGTTCAATCCAACACATGCGATGGATCGGGCTCATATTTCCAAAGTATGCTAACATGAAACACGTCATGCACTCCAGAAAGTTGCGGCGGCAACGCTAAACGGTATGCAACCTCCCTAATCTGCTCAAGGATCTTTAAAAAGCCAATAAACCGAGGGAACAACTTCCTACTCTTCCCAAACCTCATCAAACCCTGTCTAGGTGATATTTTCAAAAAGACATGATCACCCACCTCAAATGACAACAGTCTCCTCCTACGGTCGGCATAACTCTTTTGGCGACTCTGGGCTATAACTAGCCTCTTACGGATAAGTACCACTTTCTCCGTCATTTCCCAAACCAACTCTGGACCTAACAAAGGTGCATCACCCACCTCGGCCCAACACACTGGAGATCTACAAGGTCGTCCATACAAGGCCTCAAACGGTGCCATGCCAATACTCGATTGGAAACTGTTATTGTAAGAAAACTCCACTAAGGGTAGGTGTCTCTCCCACGACCTCTTAAAGTCAAGGACATAGCCTCCAAGCATATCCTCAAGTATCTGAATTGTACGCTTGGACTGTCCGTCAGTCTGAGGATGGTAAGCCGTGCTAAAATTCAATCTAGTGTCCAAGGCACTCTGCAAACTCTGCCACAACCGGGCAGTGAAACGCGGATCTCTATCGGAGACAATCGACATTGGGACCCTGTGCAACCTCACTATGTCCCGAATATACAAGTCAGCAAGGTGATCTACCGAATCTGTTACATGCATAGGAATAAAGTGCGTTGACTTGGTCAATCGGTCAACTACCACCCGTATGGCATCACTACCCCGTTGAGTCCTCAGAAGACCCACAACGAAATCCATCGTGACATGCTCCCATTTCCACTCAGCTATAGGCAAGGGCTGTAACAAACCCACTGGCCTCTGATGCTCAGCCTTCACTTGTTGACAAGTAAGGCACTTTGACACAAACACTGCCATGTCCTTCTTCATACCCCTCCACCAAAACTGGCGACTCAGATCATGATACATCTTTGTGCCTCCAGGATGCACCGCAAGTGTGATAACCTTCATCTTGCCTTAGTCACATTCATGAGCATTTGCATGATTTTGTCTTGTTAAGCTTGCATTTGTAGACTTTGACTTGTTTTGCCTAAGTGAAGGTCCCTGTCTCGTCTTGTGCTTATGTGTTTTGCCTAAGTGTTATATGCATGCTTTGTTCCTTGCCTGGTGTGTTAAGCCTAGGTCATCTACCCTTGCTGTCTCAAGCCTAGGTAACACCTTTGAACCTCTCACACCTAGGCCGTTGAGCGCTAACACCTAGGACCATCTTGGAACCACTTTGGTTGACCTCCACCTTCAGCCTGGCATATTAGCCGAGATGTCATCATCTAGGTCGAGGTGTGCATCACCTAGGCTGAGATGTTTATCATCTACGTCGAGATGTTATCATCTAGGCGTCCTAGATCCTTGATCCTTGAACCTAGTAACCCTTTATTCCGGGAATGGTATGACCCAGGCCGAGGTGTGGCACATCTAGGCCGAGAGTGTTATTCTTCCTAGCCGAGATCATTGAAACCTTCTTGTTCGAAGCCTATGTCTTGATCCAGGATTATTTCCTTGTCAGAGTGCCCATGCCATCTTAATTATTATACACACTTTGTCATACCTTTGTCTTTTCATTCTGGCACCTTTTTTAGGAGATCCAATCAAGTGATGCCATGTGTCCCAGCAGCAGGCTTTAGTCAGTGAGCTATTGAGAAAACATATCATTTGCTATATCTTTGCCCTAGAAGAGATAGAAGCTCTAGGAAAGAAGAAGAAGGAGTTCTTAGAGTGAGAGAGCTAGATTCCAAGTTTGATCTTCACACCTTGAACCGTTAGATCCGTGTTTGGAGGTTAGATTCTTGATCTACCCTTGTTATTCTTTATGTTTATTTGATCACATTGCATGATCTAGCATGATTCATGAGCCATGCATTGATTTAAAGTTTGGTTTTAGAGAGAGAAAATGATGTTCTTGCGTTCTTGAAAGAAAACCATGTTTTGATCCAAAAGTTTGTAACAAGTTCCACGTTTTTGTGTTTGTTTCCTTGAAATCTCTAAGTACGGGTACCCAGGTCCATGTTTTTGAACTCATATCATGAAATCTCAAATTTTGGAATAAGAAGTTATGATTTAGCATTCATGTTCTTCATGTTCTTCATGTTTATGTTCTTCATGTTCTTCAAGAGGAAACCTAGATTTCCAGACTTCATTTGCCTAAGTGTGGTCACTGAGACCCACTCTTGCCTAGACCTCATACCTGGGCCAAGCATCGTATCTTACCTTGGCCTACCATGCATGATCACTTGCACCTTAGCCTATCTTGCATGCACACCTAGGCCGACCATGGTACACCTTTGCCGGCACCTTGCCACATCTCGGCAGGCAGCCGCACACCTAGGCCTAGGAGACCCCACCACGGCCAAGACCTCCTGAGTTCACCCAACTAGGTCATTTTGGCCTAGATCATCTCTGTGCATCCATTCCGAGACCTGGTTAGTACCCAACATGTTTTCCCTAGAAGAAAAACAGTGTTTTGACTCCCAGCACATGTTTTGCTTTGTCTTGACTTGGATTTGGAAAGAAATGCTGGGATCAGTTTCATTCATGTAAAGCTTGTTTTAAGAATGCATTGCACAACCATCTTTGAGCATTCCTTCTTGTCTTCTTGAAATGCATTCAGTTGACTTTGCTATATGATTCTAGGTCTTCGATTCTTGCCTTAATCCCTACATCCGAAGAACTACTGTGAGTGGTATTTTTAATAAAGCTACGTTATAACGTTTTGATAAAGCTTTGCTTTGTTTCATTTTGGAAAAGTATTTGATCAAGAAGAATGATTATCCATTATTTTTGTATCAAGTATTATCTTGTTTTGATGGCATTCTTGGAAAGTCCTTAGTGCTAGGGGACTATAATGCAACTAGTACCCTTGTTTTGGATATCTCCCTTGCCACCGACGGTCATGTACGGGTGGGTTTGTCCAATCGATTCCGGGTCGATTATTCCCTTGTTTTGTCAGGAATGTAATCTCTTGTATTATGTTGATGCTAGTAAGCATCCCTTGAAGCTTTGAAAGACTTTGATAGATGAACTTGGTTCATCCCTTGATTTTGTACAAGCTATGATATGTATTGTTTTGATAAAGATCTCGGATATCATTCATTCAAACCTTTATTATTTATATCATTCACTGAGTATCCAAGCTCACCCTCCCCTTTATATATATGTAGGTGATGAGCAAGAAGGCTGTGATGCCTAAGATGTTGTTTGCAACTTTGTTTTGGATTCATATTTTGCTAACATCTTGAAGATTACGCTTCTTAGCTTTTGGTTCATTTCTTTTGTATATTACGGCTTGATAAGCCTTTTGATCAAGATGTAATATTTAAGTTTAATTCATTTGTATCCAAGATGTAAAGTCATGTTAATATGTATGTCATTTCATTTGATCTATGCACAGCTCTTATGGACAACTTGGATTTAAATTTATGCTTATTCACATGTAAGCCCCATATGTATACTGTGTTGTGTGAATTTTGGTAAGCTGGCCTTTGGTAATCTCGGATTACTGGCCATCATGGCACCATTCTACTAGGGGCGGAATGGGGTCGTGACAGCAAGGCGTGAATGGTGAAACTCTCGGAGTACTTCCTCTCAGCAAGACTCTGGCACAAACAAGTGGTCTCAGTATCTCACACTCAGGTCAGGATACACAATTAAACCCTTCTCTACCTTCCCACTGGAGATCTTCTCCAGGAGGGATTTTACCTCAAAGTCACCCTTCTATGCGTCCAACACTCGGTTCACAAGTGTATGTTGTGCCACTATGGAAAACAAGGCGGCAGACTCAACAGACTCGCCCAGATGCAAGTCAAACTCACTGAGAGCACCCAAACCTCTCAAGGCGTCGGCCACTACATTGGCCTTCCCCGGATGGTAATGTAACTCGAAATCATAATCCTCAATGAACTCCATCCACCTTCTCTGCCTCAAATTCAAGTCCTTCTATGTAAACAGATACTTCAGACTCTTATGATTAGAAAATACTTCAAACCTCTCACCATACAGATAATGCCTCCAAATCTTCAAGGCAAAGATCACAGCTGCTAACTCTAAGTCGTGAGTAGGGTAGTTCCTCTCATGTGTTTTCAACTGTCGTGAGCCATAGGCTACAACTTTCCCTCCTTGCATTAATACACAACCTAGACCCTCTCGTGAGGCATCACAATAACCGAAATAATCAAGACGGGAGCGGTGGTAAGTCTAACTTTAAGCTCTTGGAATGACTTCTCACAAGTCTCACTCCACACGAATTTGACCCCTTTCCTCGTCAATCTAGTCAAAGGCAAAGCTAGTCTGGAGAAATCCTTCACAAACCGACGGTAATACCCGGCCAACCCCAAGAAACTACGGATCTCAAAGACATTCTTAGGTTGTGCCCAATCTTGCACTACCTCTATTTTGGATGAATCCACAGTCACCAATTCCTCGGATACCACATGGCCCAAGAACTTAACCTCTCTTAGCCAAAACTCACACTTCTCAAACTTAGCATACAACTTATGGGCTCTGAGCAACTCAAGCAGCACTCGCAAGTGTTCCTCATGCTCCTCCTCAGAAGGTGAATAAATCAGAATTCGTCCACAAAGACGACTACGAATCGATCTAAGAACTCTCGGAAGATTCGGTTCATCAAGTCCATGAACACGACCGGTGCATTGGTAAGCCCAAAAAGCATCACCAGAAACTCATAATGGCCATACCGTGTACGGAATGCCGTCTTCGGGATATCCTCCTCCCTGACCCTCAACTGATGGTAACCCGATCTCAAGTCTATCTTGTAGAAACAACGGGACCCTTTTACGGTGCCATGGAAACCGGTGTCGTGCCAGGCACTAAGTCAATAGAGAACTCGATCTCTCGATAGGGTGGTAAATCAACAAAATCCTCGGGAAAAACATCCGAGTACTCACAAACCACTCATGGCAACTCAATCTGAGTCTCATCACAGTCACTACTCAAAAGGCTAGCGAGAAAACAACTAAGCTCACTCCGCCCTCGCGGATCATACACCGGTGGTAAAACTCTACCAACCCCATCCCCCAAAAAATGAAAACAATCGTCGTTCAAGGTACATACAGTAACCCTCTGACAGTAGCAATCTATAACAGCCCGGTATAACGATAACCAGTCCATACCCATAATGACATCAAACTTAGACATGTCCATCAACACAAAAGAAAATGGAATCCGACAATGGGCGACCTCTATATCATAGTCCTAACACCCCTGTTTCAAAACTATCTCACCCACAATAGGTGACACCACACAAATAGGAGATGCTAACTGCGCCAACTCTAACCCCAAAACAGATGCAAATGTAGAAGAAATAAAGGAATGGGATGCACCCGTATCAATCAACACATTAGAAAATGAGTTACAAAATGTAGACACCCCATTTTTGATCGTCTTCAAGACTTGGACGTCACCGTTTGAACACTAGGAGATCATCCATGTTCGTGTTCGTCTTGAGTTTTCGGAGGTTTCGGTCGCACGCCTTGCCTCAAGACCTCTCGACTTGTTTGTTTTGTGCTTGGTTGTACACCAAACACTTGTGTTTTTGCTTCTGAGGGCAGGGAATGGCTTGTTGGCCATCCCCACACCTCACCGGCCTTGGCTTAATGCCACCGGCTCTGTTTTCTTGCTCCCGGCCATATATTTTTGTCGGTCGGCAATGTTTTTTGTCGGCCGGCCATTTTTGTTGGTTAATCGGCCATATTTTCCAACCGACCCCTTTTCATTTGCTTTTGGCAGATATTTTATACCAGCTGTCACAGCTGGCATCCACTTTACCCCCCTCCATACATGTGTATGGAGGGATTTGCCTCTTGTTTAGCTTCTCTTGGAAGCTCAAGAATTTGAACCTCTATAAAGAGGGAGCCCCTCCTCCCTCTTCCAGGTTCAAAGAATTAGGGTTAGGAAGTTTATATCTATCTATCTCTATAATTCCTTCTCTTTGTCTTTGTGTGTGTGTTTTGTGCCCTAAAGTGACTTTTGTTCACACTATTGCACACAAAGATCTAGTGTTACACCATCCTTGGTTGTTGAGGCTCTAAGGAGTTGTTGTTAGGGTTCTTGGGCTAGTTTTGGTTCAAGGAAGGTGCTAGAGTGTTGTTCTTGAAGAGGTTCTTCAAGGGTGAGAAACTACCCTCTTTATTTCCCATTTTTGCACAAGCTTTTAACCTATCTTGCATATTGTTTTAAGCTTCGACTATAACTGATAAAAGTTCTATTCTTAAGTGCTTAAAATAGTTGTTTAAGATCACTTTGGTGTTTGGAGTTGTTTACCCCCTCTTAGGCCTTGTTTGGCTTATTTTTTGTGCCTTTTTTGTGAGCTTCAGGACCACCTTGTATTGGCCTTCTCACCACTTAAATCCAGAGGGATTTCAATGGTGGGGATGTTGTTTTGAGGTCCTTAGAAGGAGAGGGTCATCCCCTCTCCTTGTTGTCTTCAATACTTGCCATATTTGCCTCATATGTGAGCACCTTTGTTAAGTTCATGTTGACCATGTCTTAGCTGGTATTTGTGGTTATCTTGCCATGATATAGCACTATTTTGAGTTGGTTTAGACATGCCATGTAGGCCTCATACACTTGTCTTGTAATCCCATGTTTTAGCCTAACATGCATCATGTTGTAACATGTCTTTCTGGCATGATTTTGGCTCAACTTCGAGAAGCTTTTATCCATGTTTTGGTATGCTTCAGGTCTGATTTTGGTTTTCTTGGTCATCCATGACTTCCTTTAGCTACCATGTAATCTAGCTTGTTAGCTTTGAGTGTCCAAGTTGCTAGCATGCTCTATTTGGCTCATTTCAGTGACTTGGCATCACTTGTAATGCTATTTCAATCCATATGGCATGCTTGTATGCTTGAACTTTTCACTCCTTTAATGCTTGAAAGAGTTTGTGTTGTATGCCTCATGAATGTGTCATTGTGTATGCTATCATGCTTAGACTATTTAGATGTCATCTAAGTGGGTTTTTGGACTCATTTTAACATGTCATATCTCTGATTTTTTGTCACTTGAGTCATGCCATGTTTGGTTGTATTAGGTGTAGTGTAACACCACTTCGATGGCCTTGCATGCCTCATGATTTTGCCCCTTTAATCTAGCTTGTATTGGCTAGTTTCGAGCTCACTTTTGGTCTTGTTCAGGCCTTCCTTGGGACTGTTTTAGGTCCCCTTGGCCCTTCGGGGCTTGTTACATGTAGCCTCGGTTTAAGCCCTTTGGCTAGTTTCAAGTTTTGGATTTTATGGCATGCCTTGCTTGCATGGTTTGGTTGATTTGGCATCATCCTTAACATGGTTTCAGAGTTTATCATGTTTGTCATTTGCCCATGTTTCTCTCCTTTTAAGTGTTCTTAAAAGTTGTCCTCTTGTGCTTAAGTATTGGATCATTTAGCATGCATGTTTGTACGTATATTTGTCCACCATTTCTCAGCATTTTGGCCACTATTTTGGACCTATTAGAGAGCTGTCCTTCTTGGTGTAAGTCCATCTTTGCATGTTGTTGCATTCTCACCTTGTATGTTGTTGCATACTTTGCTCATCGCATGTCGTTGCATGCTTAAGTTGCATTTTGCAGCCTTGTTAGCTTGCATCTTGTCGTGTATTTGATATGTTGATTACAAGCTTGCATGTTTGCATGCTTGTTCACATGCTTGAGTGGTTTGCATGCTTGTTTGCATGCTTAGGTTGCATAGCATTGTGTGTGCATTGCCTTGCCTCTTTATCACACATGATAGAGGTTCAGGTCTATTATGTGTTTTGTGCATTTCATTTGATATTGAATTGCACGCTTGACTTTTTTGGGCTATCATGCATTGAAATGCGTGATTGATGGCCCGAGGGTCAAGAACCATGCTCCTCTAAGTCTCAAACATGTTGAGGAGGGTGGTAGTGCATAAATTGCTTTGAAAATGCATCGCCATGTTCTGTCTGTTCTCTGTTGTAGCAAACCAGTGTTTTGTAGGAGGAAATGGCTGGTCGACAACTTTCAGTGCCTGCCGACTACCAAAATAGGGCCGGTGATCCCATTTTTGGTCGATGACCATAGCTCCATGGCCGGTGTTGTTTTCTCTTGGTCGGTGACATCCCACTGTGCTAAGGGAGTGATTCTGAAGCTTCCTTGGGACTTGTGAAGTTTTCAGAGGTACAGATCAGTGTAAACAGAGACAGCATGAGCATGGCGACAGATTTTCGAGCGAAGCCGAGCACTCATGCATCTGTCCCTCTTCCCTAGGCTGCTTTACGCTTTCTTAGCTTAATTAATCTATTTAATTAGTTAAGCGTTGTGTAATATTTAGTTAGCTTGTTAATTAATTAATTTGTATTATTCTTTCGGTCCCTCCCTCGAGAGGGCGCAATTGTGTAATAAGCGTGCGTGTGTGTGATGCATGTCTTCCAACCTCCAATTCTTTCTCCCTTTTACTTAACCGCTTACAATGGTTAGTTCTAGGGCACGTTTCAATTAGCATCCTTATGCTATGCATGTTTGCATCATTCATCAGTATTACATGTACCGGGCTCGGCGCATCATACTAACTGCATAGTATTTCAATTCCAAGTTGAAGACATGTGTTGAATTGTCATAGCTCATATGCCATTTTAGATTAGCCAAGCCTATTCTAGTTGCATTTTGCCTGCGGTGCATTAGCCATCTTAACCTGGATTTGGATCATACATTTGATTACTAATATATTCCTTGTTTTGGCTCGGACTACACTGTGAGTATTTATGCTTTAGCATCTTGCATGTATGTGAGTGTTAACACGACAACATGCTTACCATGAGGCTATTTGCTTATGTGATATAACTGCCTGAATGCCTGTGGGTGAAGGTTAGGTTGCTTGAATTGGAATAATTCATTGAAACCCGTGTTTTAGCCTACTTGCGAGTAGAAAACTTCAAACCATTTCCAAACAAACGGATATGCGATGCTTTGTTCCAAATTAGGTGATCTAGTCTATACTTGTGTGTTGTGCGCATCACATAGTAAATTCTAGCTAATTAACTGGAATAAGGACACATATGTTTTCAAAACTCGATATCATGCTTAGTACAGGCCGATCTTCTGATTGGGCGAGCGGGGGTGCTCATAGCTTACCTTCTCCAATCGTACCCAAGTTCCCGAGCCGAGGCAACTTTGGTGATGACGGACACGTGGCCTTAGGCAACGAGTCAGGGTTTCCTAAATTCCCCCAAAAATAAATATTTAGGTGGCGACTCTATATCTGGCAAAGCAGTCCATGTTTGGCACTTCTTTCTTAAAAATCTGTTTTCCAAAACGATTTGCCAGATTTGGAGTCTTTGGTGATTTATCAATCTCACATCGCACATTGTGAGATTAGATTCAGAACCATGACATATTGAGTCCGAACTGTGGAAAAGCATAAGCCCTCGAGGGCGCATCCACAGTTTCTGGAGACTCTACTGGGGAGTTAAAGAACTTGACTTGAACTCATGATATCTTGTTTTGACTACACTCGTGTGTTTCTTTGCATTGCATGTGCATTGGTGCGCCTAGGACACCGTGTTTTCCATCTGCTATTCCTGAACGGTTTGTCAGAGGCTCGCCTTGAGAAGCGTGCCATAAGGCTGACCGGTTACGGGCTCTGCCACGATGGGAATAGAAACCCCGGTTTTTACCGGGGCACCCCTTTTGACCATTCGACCTAGTGCATATTCGGAATCTATAGTGACCATTCCAAACTAGGACAGGTTACTTACCCGATTGTAGGTTATTTGAAACCGCTGTATGCGTAGTGAAAACCCTAGCTCCTGACAATAGGACAGGGAAGCCCTACCCCAACATAAGGGTGTTTTGGCTCTCACTTGCTTGTTATGTGCTTTTTGAGTTGACCTCTACAAGAATGCACATATCAGTTTGTAAGTCTGGGTATCAAGCCTGCGGGCATTAGTGTTTTGAGAATCAGTTATATCTGTGGGTATCAGATTCAGATTTGGGGGAGTAATTTTGGGGAACAGTGATCAGCGGTCGAGTGCAGTTATTCAGCTATACTTATGTTTGTTCTAGTAAAATTGGGCTGAGATGTTACCTACTTTCTCTTTCAGGTTTAGAGGTTCAGTTTGGAGCAGCTAGCGTTCTCCTTTGTTGAGGCAAGACCAGTCAAGTCTTACCGGTTCACCTGCTTCGTCAGTCACCGGTTACGTCATCTCCATTTAGTTCAGCAGACTTATGATGACACAAAATTCAGAGGAAATTGTGGTTATGACAGCCGCATTGGACCAAGGAATCATCTTGCAGGATGAGACCAATGTTGAAATACCACATTCGCCTAGGTCGCCTATCACGCACCCGATCTGAACGCCCCAATTGTTTCAAGCTCGTGAACCCACCACATTTGAGTTAATGGGAATGATTGGCGACCTCTAAAGGTCTGTGGCTGACCTCGCCTATGGAATGTCGGCTTCGCCACCCACCACATCATATGCCGGGAACTTCATGCCGCAAGAGCCCCCACTACTGGGGCGAATTGTAATTGAGCTTAGCCAGCCTGAAGCTGTCTCGAACTCCAGCAATGACGTATCAACGACAACGGGGCTTCAAACTGAAGCAACAACCCAAACCTCCCACCAAGCTGAGGCTAGTGGAAAGAACAAGATGAAGGCAGATGCAGATCCCCATGCACAACTCCAGCAAGCTGTTGAGGCTCTGAAAGCCGGGGGGTTGAATAAGCAACAAGTACTCGCGATTTTGGAAAAGACTGTGGATGACATCTTCCTCACTCAGACCAAGAGCAGTTCAAGCCAAAGGGAAAATCAAGATAGGGACCGTCGTACCAGAACCGTTCCTCCCAACTCTAATCTTGCACCTGGAAAAGATCCGAGAGACAAGGCAGCACCTGCCGATCCCTTTGCTAATGCGTCCAACAAAGGTCCACAGACTTCGAAGTATCTGCCCTGAGGGCGCAGGGTTTTTCATGCCCTCTACATGCCTTCCAAGGCTCTTCGAATCCTTACGGAAAAAGGTCATCTCAAACCTCTTGAGCCTCGGCCTCTCTCCGAGTAATCTCCCTCTCTCACATGATGCCACCCAGTACTGTGCGTACCATCAACAGGCTGGTCACACCACCGACAATTGCTTTCATCTTCGCCACGAAGTGCAAGACTTGATCGATGATGAGGTCATCCTCCCACCTAGCCCAACAAAGTCTGTCACTACTGAGTTTGTTAACTTCGAAGATAATACAAGTATGTGATTAGGGGTTGGCCCACTTGTGGGCGGTGCTCGGTTTACTTCAGATGTGACGTATGGCATGCACTGTTTTGAGCGTTTGCGAATGCTAGCTTTTGTATTTTCTGACTCGGGTGTTGAGTTAGTTCTGTGGTTTTATTTTGAGTCTGTCTCATTGTTTTGAGTCAGTCTTTTTGATTAAGGGTCTGTCTTGTTGTATCGAGTCAGTCCTGTTGTGCAGAAGTCGGGTGATTCTGGGAGTGCTACCACGGACATCACTATTTTGTTTTGTGTTTGTCTTTTTGCTTTCTTTTTGAGTCTGTTTCTGCCATGGAGCCAGTTACACCAGAAGATCTGAATGAAACAGCAGTGGTTTTTGTGTTTTGTGCTTATTTTTGCTTCAAGCCAGTTATGCCAGAAGATTTGAATGGAACGGCAGTGCTCGTCACCTGCTCTTCTGTGCCTTGAAATTGTTGCATTGACCTAAGTTTTTCAAAATGTTTTCCGAACACTGCGGTGAAAACGAAAAGGAAAGAATTCCTCGGGATTTGTAAAATTTGAACAAATTGAGTGAAAGAGAGGCATGCTAAGCCCTTAATGAATGAGATTATGTTTGTTAATATGAGTACTGAGAAGGATCCTGACTTGATCCAGATTGGTTCTACACTGTCTTCAGCGCGAGCGATTAGTCGCTTTCTTAAAATTTTTCAAAAAATGTTTTGTGCGGTCCTGCGAAGACCTATGTGGAATCGCTCTTGAGATCGTGCAGCTTAGGATCGCTCTCAGCCTCGAGACTCGACCCCTTTTTGGTTTCAAACATTGAACTTGCGCTCAGAATGTTCAAATGGTCAACCATAATGTGAGACTTGTATGGCCAGATCAGAAGCACCACTCGAACAAGGGGCAAAAGACGTCAGATAATGCACTCGAAGAGTCGAAGACGAAGATCAGCAAGAATGCCAAATCCCAGAAGGGAGGAAAGAAAAAAGTACTACCGGAGAACAACTGAGTTCCTATCCACAACACTAGAGGCAAATTCAGCTCCCATTGGATGGGCTCCGATATTATCAGTAAACAGCAGCCATTCTTCTGGATTCAGATGGCTTCAAGATCTCAAAACCATTTGACATGGACAAAGCTACACTTTTACCCTTGAGAGGCTCGCTGGGCCGAAAACTTGGAAGGGCGACCCAGGCAAAAGTTAGAGCAAGGAAAAAAGAAGAAAAAGAACAAAAAAAGAAAAATGCAAAGAATGAAAAAAGGAAAAAAGAAGAAAAGGAATGAAAAGAAAAGAAGAACAAAGCTCGTAAGGTTGAAAACCCAGAAGGGCGGCCTTGGCAAAAGTTAGAGCGTAAAAGGAGAGGTTAATACCTGAGTGTCCCTTAACCGGAACTACGTAAGGCTTGATTCCCATGTTTGGGATACGTAAGCAACTTCATCCTGAAGTCCAGCCACAAAAACTCCCAAATGGATTGTGTCCATGTAATGGTTTTGCTCATCTTTGTTTTCTGTGTATCCGAGAGTTTGGTTGTGATCGTCATTCTGAAGGCTGATTACAATGCGCAGCGGTGCTATCCAAACAAGGGGCAACTTTCCGTTGCCATTCAGTGTGCTGCGATGCCGTTCAGAGAAGGGGCAATTTTCCGTTGTTTTGGATCTGAGGCTGTACTTTTCAAGAGTAGGTTCCGTGCTCGTAGAGCAGTGGCCATTTGCAAAAATAGTTTTTGAGAATTTTTACTGAGGTTGACTAATTTTCTCGAAAATTATTCTATTTTTGCAAAACCGGACCATTTTCTTGGACCCAAAAACGAAAATTTTCAGTGCTTACAATCTAACTTGCATGATTTTAAATCAGAAAATTGAACAAGCATGTTAATCAAACTTTTATATTGATCAAAATTGTTTTAGTAGAAAGCAAAAACAAAAAAGGGTCAAAATGATAAACTAGGGGCACAGTTGAGTCAGGCTTCCTGTCTTTTCCCTGTTATCCATGCATTTGCCAAAAAGGGCACTCTACCTGCCAGAAAAGCGCACAGCTGAAGCTAACAACAAAGGGCTGAAAGCTCTCAACATCCTCCGAGCAACGAGGTATCAAGCAAAGTGCGAAGCACGAACTCGAGTGGATCAAGTTACTCCATTCCCTCATCCGGGGCCTTAACTAAATGACACCGGAGGAGGTAGTCGCAAGCTAATAGTGTTGGGCATGAACCCACAACCTTTTGTTTATCCATCAAACCACCCAGGGGAGGGATAAAAAAATAAGAGATTAAAGAATAGAGAGATATGCGTTGAGAGGAAAAGTGAAGAAAGGGCTTTTTCAGAAGAAAAAAAAAAACAGAGATCGAGTGCCAGAGTGATGTGAGAATCACAAATGAGAAAGGGTGGGAAACAATACCCGAAGAAACTGGCCCCACACTAATTGGGAGGCCTCTCGCTTTGGTAACACGTCCGAGTGTCGTGTCTTTTGTTTTGTTTGTCTCGATTCTTGTCTTGAGTCATTTCAGGTGTCTGTGTTTGTCTTTAGGTTGTATACCTTTTTTTTTAAGTCTTTTTTTTTCGCTGTGTTCAGTCGTAGGCTCAATACCTGATTGAGAATTCATTTCTCTATTTCAAAATGAATCACTTTGTGCTCAGAGTGATGTGCCATTCTCCACATTTGTTCTTCCACATTTGGAGCATCTAAGTATGTTTCAACTTCTGCCAATCCCATCTTTGCATCCCATCTGTTCGGATCAAACTGTTTGTTCAGAATTAGCTGTATGCCAAATAAACCGAATGCTGTGTTATGGGCTGCGAGTTCAGAATGAGCAATGTTCAGAATGGGCTGTGTATTCAGAATCAGTATTGTCCTGCATGAGCCATATGACCAAAATGAACAGAGTACTGTGTTGCGAGCGGTGTGTTCAAAATGAACACTCTATATGTTGAACATATTGAGAACTTGTGATTACTTCCATTTCCAGTGCCTTCCGGTGTTGATTTTGCAATGTCACACCTGTATTACTTTAATTTGCTTATCGAGTTGTTGCTCATTTGCTTATCGAGTTGTTACTCATTTTGCTTATCAAGTTGTTGCTCATTTGCTTATCGAGTTGTTACTCATTTTGATTATCGAGTTGTCGCTCATTTTCTTATCAAGTTGTTACTCATTTGCTTATTGAGTTGTTACTCATTTGATTACCAAGTCGTCGCAATTTTGCTTATCGAGTTGTTGTTCTTTGCTTATCGAGTTGTAAACTTGTTAAGGTCTCATTTTTGCTTATTGAGTTAAATTGTTTTATTTGTTACGTTGGTCTACCTGACCTAGTAGTACATGCATGTTCAATTTCCATCCGATTACATTGTTATGTGATATGGTATGATACGATGCGATGCGATGCGATGTACAAATGCAACACTTTTTCAGCAAAAAGCTTGTTTCATTCCATCATCCTTTCAAATATATAGTTTTGGGAAAGTAAAACCTGCCTCAAGCAGTACAAAGTGCTCAAACTACTAGCTAAAAGGAAAATAAAGCAAAAAGAAAGAAAAGCAGCAAAAGTCTAGATCAATGTCAACTGGTCTTAGGCATATGAGTATGTCCTCGTCCTCTTCCTGGACGAAGGTCCAAGAGCGTCGTCGCCGTCCCCACCATCTGAGCCCGAGCCCGAGTCATCTTCAGTCTCATCCTCAGACGACTCTGCCTCTGTCTCGGACTCATCATCATCTGGAATCAGTGCCCGCGAGCTGTTTCCAACATGAGTGTGCCCCGTTTTGGTGCGGGGGGGGTACAGTGGTCCCTCGTCCTGCTCTCCTTCCTCCTCGGGCAGACGCGGATGGTCTTGCTGGAGCACCCCCTATAGTCGGCATCTGGAATAGGGGCTGAAAAGGACAAATGGTGAATACATCAGTTATGCTACGCAAAGCAGAGTATGAATACAGAGTACAGTGTATGAATGCTGCAAATAGTGTATCAGAACAGAATGCAGTGTATGAGTACAGGGTATGAATGCTATGAGTAGTGTGTCAGTACGGAATACAGTGACTGAGTGCAGTGTATGAATGCTGTGAGCAATGCTGTGAACAAATCCGTAGGTTACAGTGTATCAAAGCCGTGAGGGCCGCGTATCAAGCACCATGTTGACAGTGCGATGCAGCAGATTATGTGTGAAACAGATTATGCACAGTTTGAGATTGTGGTTGAAAGAGGTTACCGGGATATTGTAAATAGCCAGCAGGTCGAGGCTCCGCTGTAGCATCCCCATCACGGAAGCAGTCAACTCCAAAGACTGGCGAGTGTACTCGTTGAAAGTCTGCAAGAGTGTTAGAAACATCAGTATTCTGCGAAAAATCAAGAGAAATGAAATGAAATGACTGTACAAGATGCAAAATGCAGTAGTACATACCGGAGGCAAGCCGTGGATTCTGACTAGCTCGTGATCAGGCGGACGGGGAGCGATGGGGATCTAGTAAGTCTCCCCACCTTGCCCTCGGTAAGTCATCATAGTAAGCAGCTCGGGCCACCCAGCTTCCTACCCTCTCTGCGGCCCACTCCTACCTCGGGCTCGAGGTGCCCACGATGCTCCCGCTCTCGCAGCTGGCACCGCTGGTCTTTCTCTCTCAACTCGGCCGGTACTGGCCAGAGGCCGCATGATATAGGTCTGGACGAACTCCGCGTAGTCGCCCTCGTCTACATAGCGCTCATGGCTCCAGCCGATGGTGTAACTCATCATCTCCGCTAAGGTATACCTCTCAGTGTCCCTCGCATGGGTAGGAGGAGGTGCTGGAACCGGCTGCTCTGGCACGCCCAAGGTCTGCCGCAAGAAGCGCTCCCTAAAGTACCAGGCATGGCAAACCGGACCCTTTAACAAGACTCTGAATTTGGCAGTCTCCTGAGCGCCGGCATACCGCTTCTGAACTGCAATGGGCAACAAGGCCCACTACTGCCAAGTGATCTGTAAATAGCAGTAAATACAGTTTGTTATCTGATATTTAAGGTACATTGCAAAGAAAAACTAATAAACTGAAACGTTTGACATACCTCGGCTGCGGTGATAGTGTCAAAGTAGCGGCGGAAGAATATGAAGGGCTCCTGCGGCCTCCGCTCGCACCTCACGTCGAAGCGGTGAGAAAATGGGACCATGGGGGGCATCTCCTCGTCTGGTACTGGGGCAAGCCTCGGAAAGTAGGCATGCACCCACAATTACAGAACGAAATAGAGCAAACACCAGTAGGCTTATCAGATAAAGCAGGAAACAGATAAAAGTGGAAATCAGAAAACAGTGTGCAGTGTATTGTGCAATGTGTGCAGTGTGTTGTGCAGTGTGTGCAATGTACAGTCAATGTAGAACAGATTGCATGTGCGCAGTATGTATAGAGTGCAGATAATGTAAAACTGAACTGAAAAGACAGAAAAGGGAACATGTACCTCCCAGACTCGCCAGTAGCCTCCAAGTAACTGCCCACTGAGGCAGGAAGATGAGCTCATGTACCTGTAGAGAGTGGCTAAGTCGGCGCCACCTCAGTCATAGTGGCGGATCTGTGTCACATCCACAAGCGCGCTCAGCAAATAGAGGGCGACGGTGTTCGCCCGGTCGGCGAAAAGCATGGTCCCTAGCAGAAACATGATAAAACCGCGAGCGTACTGCTCCTCTTCTTCCTGGGTAGTAGGTGCCTGGATCCAAAAAATGATCCTCGAACCATGAGTATCGCACAAACCCTGCCCAAGCGAGAGGTGGCTGAGCGCCAAGCAAGTACATCTGAGCGGCGTTCCACTCATCCATGTCTGTATCAAAGGGGATCGGATCACTCCCCACTCCGACGCCTGAGAGCATGGAGAAGTCGAAGGGAGTCATCGTTATCTCCCCGTTGGCAAAAAGGTGGAAAGATTTGGTGGTGTCCCACCACCTGTCCACCAGAGCAGCAAGAAGGGGCCTGCTCGCAGTGAGGCGCGAGAGTCCCATGCAGAAGGTCCCAAATCCGGCTCGGTCAACAATACGACGAACCGCATCAGGTAGCTCCATGTACCAACCTCTGGCAGCAACATTCCCATACCCCCGGAAGGCATGGGAATCCCCCTGTGGTCAAAACAAACAGTTGCGAAGCAGTGTTACAAATACAGTGTTGAGTGTTTCAGTGGAAAGTACAGCGTGTGTGCACGTGTTCAGATTCAAATAGATATCGGGTGCGGGTGTGCTCGCAGTGAACTATAGCATGTGATGTATTAGTGTGTTTGAGTGGTTCAGTGGAAAATACAGCGTTTGTACACGTGTTCAGATTCAAACAGATATCAGGTGCAGGGGTGCTCGCAGTGAACTACAGCATGCGATGTATCGGTGTATCCGGGCCAAACAGTTAAAGAATGGAATCAACTATTGCAGTTATGTATTCTACTTTACAGAAAATGAAACAGGAAAGAATGTACCTCAGAAGCGCCATAGGACAGATGTGACTCTGGTCCGCGTAGCAGAAGCTCCAGTGGCACGCGTCGCTCGTAGCTCCTAAAGTGACGGAGGCTGTCAGGAGGAAGCACGTGTATCGCCGGCCTGTAGGCTGCCGGATCGAACGGCCGAATATGAAGAGGCAGGAGCTCAGCCTCAGGGTCCACGTCCAACTCCGGGGGAGCCCCACCACCTGGAATGTCGTCTTCCATCTCAAGAATAGTGTGAAAATGGCCGAAAGTGTGAAAACCGGGCAAGAATGTGAAAAGTCAACCCAAAAGTCAACCCCGAGAGGATGAAAAATAGGCAGAAAGGTCAGAGTCTGAAAAAGGCACAAAGACCGAGGTAAACTCGGGGGAAACAAACCCCAAGTGGTGGAAATCGAGAAAAGTACACCGAAACTAAGATTTGTTTGGTTCAAAACGCGCGAAACAAGGAGGTTTTCGCGAATCGAACGACGAAAAGGGCCCTAAAATACGACAAAAACTCGGATCGATGGGAGGAAACTCGCCTAGAGAGAGGGGGGAGAGATTTTCGACCAAGGAGGAAGTGGAAATATAGGGCTTGAAGCCCTATATTTAAAGACCCGTGGCCAATTGACAAAACTGCCTCGATGCAGCAATTTTTGGCCGGTCGGCCACATTGTTAGCCGGTCGGCCAACTATTTGGCCGGTGACCTTATTTCGTGGCCGATGGATGGCCGGTGGTCTTCCCCGGTGGCCGGTGCATCTTCCACACCCTTGGTTGGGTCATTCATGTGGTTTGAAACCTTCATTTATCAAGGCAGTACAAGGAAATGCACTTTTAAACCTTGATCGGCCTTCGTGTTGACCTCGAGCTGTGTTTCCCGTATGCGATGCTCAATACGCGCAAGGTGTATCGTTTTTGTATCCTTGGGTATCTTGTAAGGTTCAATAACCACTTTAAATGGGTTGCATTACATGTGTTGCCTCGTTTATGATAAACATGCATAGGTTGCATTGTTATGCACGTCTACGCGCGTTGTAACACACACAATTTGCATTATTATGCACTATTCATTTGCATTCTCATGCATTTCAACGAAACGTGCGTTATCTCACATTTGAGTTTACATGCATTGTCATGCATTTCAACAATGCGCCCAGTCGCGCATTCGAATTTATTTCCATTGTCATGCATTTCATTAAACGTACGTTGTCGCGCATTTGAGTTTACATGCAGTGTCATGCATCTCAAATTACACGCATTGTCATGCATCTTGCTTATCTTGCATTGTCATGCATTTCTTCACATGCATTGTCATGCATGTTCCTTATCAAGCATTGTCATGCGCACCTCTCATGCATTGTCATGCATTTCCTTATCTCGCATTGACATGCGCACCTCACATGCATTGTCATGCATGTTCCTTGTCACGCTTTGTCATGTGCACCTCATTTGCATTGTCATGCATTTCCTCTCACGCATTGTCATGCATTTCAATTATATGCATTGTTATGCATTTCAATTACACTCATTGTCATGCATTTCAATTACATGCATTGTCATGCATTTCAATTCATGCATTGTCATGCGTGTCTCATCTCGCATTGTCATGCATCTCCATATCGCGCATTGTCATGCGTTTCAGTACATGCATTATCATGCATTCCCTTATCACGCATTGTTATGCATTACACGCATTGTCGCACATTTCAATTACATGCATTGTCGCACATTTCAGTTCATGCATTGTCATGCGTGTCTCATTTTGCATTGTCATGCATGTCCTTACTTTGCATTGTCATGCATTTCAGTACATTCATTGTCATGCATTTCTCACATCGTGCATTGTTATGCACACCGCATTTGCCTTGTCACGTATTTCCTTATCATGCATTGTCATGCATCTCCTTACTTTGCATTGTTATGCATTTCAGTACATGCATTGTCATGCATTCCCTT
Organism: Camellia sinensis; assembly: GCF_055761805.1. Lineage (NCBI taxonomy): Eukaryota > Viridiplantae > Streptophyta > Magnoliopsida > Ericales > Theaceae > Camellia > Camellia sinensis. The sequence continues at coordinate 110,726,300 of NC_138962.1, forward strand.
ATCACGCCTTGTCACGCATTTCCTTATCATGCATTGTCATGCATTTGGGTACATGCATTGTCATGCATTTCCCTATTTTGCATTGTCATGCATTTCAGTATATGCATTGTCATGCATTTTCCTACCACGCATTGTCATACACGTTTCATTTGCATTGTTCCTGCTATACACATTGCATGCGTTTCCGCGCGTGCTTTACTTACATGTGTATATTTAGCTTGCTTTACACATTGCATGTGTTTCTGCGTGTGCTTTACTTATATGTGTTTATGCATCCCCCCAGGTGGCTACACATTGTACACGTTTTCGCGTGTACTTTACTTACATGTGTTCATACCTTGCTTGCTTTACACATTGCATGTGTTTCCGCGTGTGCTTTACTTATATGTGTTTATGCATCCCCCCAGGTGGTTACACATTGTACACGTTTTCGCGTGTACTTTACTTACATGTGTTCATACCTTGCTTGCTTTACACATTGCATGCGTTTCCACGTGTGCTTTACTTACATGTGTTCATGCATATTTTCAGGAGGTTACGCATTGCTTGCGTTAGCGCGCATGCTTTACTTACATGTGTTCATTCCTGCCATACACATTGCTCACGTTGTCGCGAGTGCTTTACTTATATGTGTTCAAGTTCCTTTATTTTCACACATTGTACACGTTGTCACATGTGCTTTACTTACATGTGTACATTTCATTCTTGCTTCACACATTGCATGCGTTGTCGCATGTGCTTTACTTGCATATGTTTGTGCCTTCATGGCATTGTCATGCTTATTCCAATTCGCACTGTTTTGTGCACCCTACTTGCATTTTGCATGCATTTCAATCGCACTATTTTGCGCATCGCACTGTTTTGTGCACCTCACTTGCATTTTGTATGCATTTCATTCGCGTTATTTTGCGCATCGCGCTATCTTACGCACCTCATTCGCACTTGTTAGTGCATTGCGTTGTTACGCACTTCTCACTTGCATTGCTATGCATGTATCTAACGATATTGTACCTGTTAAGTTCTCTTTCTTTTTCAGGCACGATATTGTATGTACAGTTCATTTGAGGCTGGCACGACCAGACGAACCGGACAGGAATGATATTGTATGTACGGTTCATTTGAAGCTGGCACGACCAGACGAACCCCACAGGTATTGTATTCTCCGTGTCAAACGTCGCGAGAATTACATAATTCTCTTACATCCTTTATGCATTATAATGTAGTTTGGTTTTGGCTTGCTTAAAACTGTTGCATTTATTGTATGTATTTGCTTCGTTACAGCTCTCTTTGCATCATCATAAGTTATGTTCAGCACCATGCATTGTTCTTGCATTTTGCCCTGCCTTCGGGCACATATCTTGCTATCTTGCATGCTTGTCTAAGTCTTCGGCCTTGTCAAAAATGGGTCGTCTCTGGGCTTTGACATTCACTCCCGTCATTGTTATGACTTTCGAGTTCTGTCAAAGAGGGGCAACTGTAGACACCCCATTTTTTACCGTCCTCAAGACTTGGATGTCACCATTTGAACACTAGGTGATCATCCATGTTCGTGTTCATCTTGAGTTCTCAGAGGTTTCGGTCACGCGCCTTGCCTCAGGACCTCTCGACTTGTTTGTTTTGTGCTTGGTTGTACACCAAACACTTGTGTTGTTGCTTCTGAGGGTAGGGAATGGCTTGTTGTGCCATCCCCACACCTCACCGACCTTGGCTTGAGGCCACCGGCTCTGTTTTCTTGCTACTGGCCAAATATTTTGGTCGGTCGGCAATGTTTTTGGTCGGCTGGCCATTTTTGTTGGTCAATCGGCCATATTTTCCAGCCGACCCCTTTCCATATACTTTTGGCAGATATTTTATGCCAGCTGTCATAACTAGCATCCACAATACACCCCCTCCGTACACGTGTATGGAGGGATTTGCTCCCTTATGTTAGCTTCTCCAAGAAGCTTAGGAATTGGATTCCTATAAGAGGAGACCCTCTCCTCCCTTTCCAGAGGTTGGAACAATCTAATATATATGATTTATATCACTCTCTCTCTATACCGCCCTCTCTCTCTCTTGATTTGTGTGTGTAAAAGTGTTCCAAAAGGGTTTTTGTTCTTAGTTTTACACTAAGACACCTAGTGTTACACCATACTTAGGTTACTGACGTCTTGAGGGGTTGATTTCAGAGTTTTTGAGTTAGTTTTGATCAAAAGGAGGTGCTGGATTTGGTGTTCTTGAAGTGTTCTTCAAGGGTGAGAACTACCTCTTTTATTCCCCATTTTGCCTTAACCTTTTAACCTATCTTCCATGCTGTTTTGAGCTTAGTGTATAACTGATAAAAGTTTTGTATTTTCATGCTTAAGATGTTTGTTTAAGGTTGCTTTTGGGTTGGGGGTTGTTTACACCCTCTTAGGCCTTGTTTGGCCTCTTTTTGTGCCTTTCTCTTAGGGTTTTGGAACCCCTTTATCACGACCTTCTCACCACAGAAATCCAGAGGATTTTCAGTGGTGGAGAAGTGGTTTTGAATTCATGTATAGGGGAGGGACACCCCTCTCCCTTTGTGTCTCATTTGCTTGTGTTTAAGGCTTATAAAGGTAACACGCTTGCTTAGCTTTATTTAGCTTCATTTCAGTGGGTATTTGGTGTTAGTTTAGCATGTTATACCTCTGTTTCATGTTGGTACGATGGCCTATTGCTTGCATCATGCACTTGCTTTGTAATCCCCTCTATTGTCATAACATGTAGCTTGCATTTAAACCATCATGCTTGCATGTTTTAGCTTGACTTCATGAAGCTTTTAGCCATGTTGTGTCATGTTTAAGCTCTGTTTGTTATTGATTTGGTCATGTTTGCCATGCTTTGTGTCGCCACTTTGCATTTTAGCTTGTTAGCTTTGGGTGTGTGAGTCATGAGCATGCTTTATTTGAGCTATTTCAGTGATTTGGAATCCCTTATCATGCTATTTCAGTCCATGTTCCATGCTTGTATGCTTGCATTTACCATCCTTTCAATACTTTGAAGAGTTGTTGTTCTATGCTTTGAAAAGGGGTCATTGTGCATGCCTCTTTGTTCAAGTCTTTGGGCTGCCATATCAGTGGGTTTTGGGACTCATTTTGGCATATTATAGCTCTGTTTTTCATTGCCTAACCCATGCCATGTTCGGTTGAGGTAGTTGTAGTGGAATACTCTCTTTGTAGTCTTGAATGCCCTTGTTTTGGTTCCTATTTCTTAGCATGTTTTGGTCATATTCCATACATGTCCTAGCCTTATTTTGGTCTGCCCTAGGACTGATTTAAGTCATTTTGGTTCTTTGAGGCTTGGTTGGTATGACCATAGCTTGACCCTCCTTTTATTAGCCTCAAGTTTTGGCCTTCATTGTATGCCTTACTGACATGGCTTAGTAGATTTGGCATCATCCTTTACACATTTTCAGAGCTTAGCATGCATGTTATTTGTCTACATTAGTCTCTTTTTTTTAAATGTGTTTAAAAGTTCCCCTTTCCATGCTTAAGTGATAGGCTAGTTAGCATGCATGTTTGCTTTGCATTTTGGTGCCTCCATCCATCACTTTTGGCCACTGTTTTTGGGTATGGCCAAGGTCTCCCGTTTCGGTTTAAACCCACCTTTGCATATAGTTGCATATTTGGCATGTTGCATCTTGTTACATACTTGCATGATTCGTATTCCATCATGTTTATATACTTAGTGTATTACATGATGATTAGCTAGTTTCATTACATAACCTTGTTATATACTTGGCATGTTCATGTTACATTGGCATTAGCTTGCATGCTTAGGTAGCATTGGGTTACATTGAGTTAACATGCTCATATTGCATTGCATTAGTTACATGCCTTGCATTGTATATGGCATACATACATTGCATTATGTTTGGTTTGGGGTGTTAAACTAAACATGAGGAATGAGGGACGTTCGTACTTGAAGTGACGAAACGTACCTCAATCCTCAGTCGCCGTCACTCTTGATCTAACATGATAGAGTGTGTGGCATCCATTTGTTTTGTACATCCATTTTAAATTGATATGCACACTTGGCTCCTTTGGCCATCATGCGTCGAAATGCGTGATTGGTGGCCCGAGGGTCGAGAGCCATATTCCCTTGAGTTCATAGCATGATAGGGAGGGTGGTCGTGCATACATTTGGCTTGCAAATTCCATACCATGCACTGTTTGTCCTCTGTTGCAGCAAAACTAGTATTCTGCAGGAAGAAATGGCCGGTCGACAACTTTCAGTGCCGGCCGACTATCAATACCCAGCCGGTGGTCCCATTTTTGGTCGATGACCATATTTCCATGGGCGGTGGTGCTTTCTCTCGGCCGGTGGCATCCCAAAGTGTTCAGGGAGTGGTTCAGAAGCAACCTTAGGATTTTCACAATTATCAAAGGTGCAGAACAGTGCAAACAGAGGCAACAGAGGCATGGCAACGAGTTTCCGAGCAAGGCAAATCGAGCATGCATCATCGAATCATTCCAAGGCGGAGCTGTGGTGGCCTTTTGCATTTCATACTTAGTTTATTTTGTAATTAATTCGTTAATTAATTAAGGGACTGTAATAATTAATTAGATAGTTAATTATCTATTGGGTTTGTATTATTCTTTCGGACCCTCCGTCGAGAGGGCGAATTTGTAATAAGTGTGCATGCGTGTGTGAATGTCTTCCAACCCCACGTCTTTCTCCCTTTTATTTACTAGCTTTTGATGGTTAGTTTAGGACATGTTTCAATTAGCATACTTATGCTCCCATGTTTGCATCATTCATCTGTTTTGCATGCACCGAGCTCGGCACATCATGCTAACTGCATTGTGTTTCAATTCCAACTTGAATACGTGTATCGAGTTGCCGCATTTCACATACCATTCTTAGAATAGCCGAGCCTATTTTAGTTGCATTTTGCATGTGTTGCATTAGCCATCCTAACATGAACTAGGATCATGCATGATTCCTAACTAGTTTCTTGTTTTGGCTCAGAGTACGAGGTAAGTTTTTTATGCTTTAGCATCTTACATGAGTATGAGTTTTGCCATGATAGCATGCTTACCATGAGGCTATGTGCTTATGTGATATAATTGCCTGAATGCTTATGGGTTAAGGTTAAGTTGCTTGAATTGGAATAATTCATTGAAATCCGTGATTTAGCCTACTAGCGAGTAGCAAACTTGAAACCATTTCCAAACAAACGGATATGCGATGCTTTGTTCCAAATTAGGCGATCTAGTCTATACTTGTGTGTTGTGCGCATCACATAGTAAATTCTAGCTAATTAACTGGAATAAGAACACATATGTTTTCAAAACTCGATATCATGCTTAGTACAGGCCGATCTTCGGATCGAACGAGCGGGGGTGCTCATAGCTGACCTTCCCCGATCGTACTCAAGTTCCCGAGCCGAGGCAACTTTGGTGATGACGGACATGTGGCCTTAGGCAACGAGTCAGGATTTCCTAAATTCCCTCAAAATAAATATTTAGGTGGCGACTCTGTATCTGGTAAAGCAGTCCATGTTTGGCACTTCTTTCTTAAAAATCTGTTTTCCAAAACGATTTGCCGGATTTGGACTCTTTAGTGATTTATCAGTCTTGCATTGCACATTGCGAGATCAGATTAAGAACCGTGACATATTGAGTCTAAACTGTGGAAAAGCATAAAGCCCTCGGGGCGCGTCCACAATTAGCACATTTTCAAATGTGTCGAAGCTATTTCACTCGCGTCCTAATACGTTGGACAACTGTAATTCACTCCACATAAGCACATAATCACATAAACACATACGAATTTCATTTCCCCGATAATGACCGTCCCGTGGCGTTGCTAGAGTTCCAGTTAGAATGGTAGTGATCAAGTGCCTTTCCAACAAGACTGCTAGGAACCCATGGACCCGATCAACATCCTAGAAACCAAATCTCATACCTATATAGTCAGATAAACATGTTATCATATAAGCACATAACATCATACATAAGTTTCTAACAAGTGAGACAAACCCATTGTGGTACTAACCACTCCCCACGTACCCAAAGTATTCAAACCCGGTACGCTCTGATACCAAGTTGTAACGCCCTCAAAATAAGACATAAATCATCCATTCATCATAACTATTATCATAATAGAAACAATATATTTTCATTCATCAGAGTCTTCTTTACAAAATGTATTACATACATTACACATTCATAACTGCTCCTAACTGATAACAACAAAATATTGCCCTACGGGCTTACAGCTTTCCAAGTTATCACTTGGTTACAACAAAAGAAGAGTTCTCACCCTTTTACATATAGAACCCGTGGCTTGAATTTACATTTAATCATCAAAACAAAACAACAAAATAGTAAAATGGAGCCTTCAGTTCAAGACTCCCAAGCTATACCCCTGGAGGCGGCAAATCACCTGTACCTGAAAATGATGTCCCAAGTAGGGTAAGCTAAAGCTCAGTAGAGATATGCTAAACCAAATATGAGAATTAACTAAAATATGAACATCAGATAAATTAGGGATATTCTTAACATACATATTCCTTTCAATTTCATTCAATATAGTCAACCAACATTTCAACTCATTTCCATTCTTCCATTTCAGATAAAATCAATTAACCAAATTCGTTATTATCAAAACAACCAAACTGAGACTACAACTCAATGGTTCACAAATTCAACACATTAATCAATTCAACACTTCTATTTCTTGCCATTTTACGGAACTACATTAGAGGGAACCGACATCCAAATACATACAATGTTTCGGGACTTTCACCCTAGACACTCCGGCCAACTTAATTATAAATGGAGTCCATCTCCTATCTCCTCCCAAACAATGGAGTACATCCACTATTTCCTCCCAAACAAAGATACATATACAATGTATTTAAACACGGTGTCATATACAATGACTCATCAATTCACATTTTCAATAGTTTACTCAAATCGTCTGTAGACACCCCATTTTTGACCGACCTTAAGACTCAGATGTCATCGATTGAGCGCTTGCTGATTGTGCATGTTGTACTCGTTCTGAGGTTACGGAGTCTTAGCTGAGAGCTTAGCCTCCGGACTTCGGGACTCTTTTGTGTTTTGCCTCGGTTTGTGAACCAGGCCTTGTTTTCTTTTCCCGAAGGGAGGGAGAGGTCTCGTAGACCATCTCTCAGTGGCCGTAGGCTACTTTTCGTGGTCGTAGACCACCGTTCTCGTTTGGAGACCAGTTTCTGGTTTTTGGAGCCGTCGGTCGTGCGCCTCGGTTCGGGACCGTTTAACTTTCTCCGTTTGCTCCGGTTTTTGGCACACACCTTGTTTTCTCTCTCTAGAGGCACACTGTGGCCCGGGAGACCACCTTCGTGGTCACACGCCACTTTCGATGCCTAATAGTCAGTTTTCGGGGCCTTCGGCCGCGCGTTTTGACCCCCGAACCCTAGTTTTGCATCCGTCTTGGTTCATTTTTGGCATGGACCTTGTTTTCATTGTTTGGAAGGTGGTACAAGGGTGGGAGACCACCTTTCCTCCTTGGAGACCACTTTTCTCCCACCGGCCGGTTTCCTTGTCAGGTAACTGGTCTCCCTCATATTTGGGCCACAATTGCTGGTCTCCCACTACACCACTACTTTGCATTCAGTTAGGAGACCACCAAATGGGCTGGCCGACCACCTGAACCTTTTGAGCTGGTCGGCCGACCACCTGAACTGGTCAGCCTGCCTCCCTCAGTCTTGTCTCTGTGAGTTGTTGCCAGCTGTGCCAGCTGGAAGGCACAGATGGGATCCTCCATACACGTGTATGAAGGATCTTCAAGCTTGTTTCTAGATTCTTTGAGAAGCTTTGGACCCTCTTGGCTATAAAGGAAGGCCTTCCCTTCCTTGTAGAAGGTTCAGAATTTTCCTAAGGCATATACATATACCTCCCTCTCTATATCTCTATTTTGTGTTCAAAAGTGCTAAGTTCTTGCCCCTTTGCACACTACCTATTAGCCTAACTCCTCCAACACCAACTAAGCTTCTTGGAGGGTCTTGAGAGGTTCTAAGGAGCTGCATTTTTGGTCCATAAGCTGCTGAAGTTGCTGAGCTACAAGGGTAGCACCCTATTCCTTCTTTTGAGCTTTATTTTGCTTCATCTTTTAGCCATACTTGCAAGAATTTTCGAGCTTTGGTGTAAACTGAAAAAATTCTTATTTTGAGGTCCTTAATATGTTTGTTTAAGATCATTTTTCTGTTGGGGGTTATCTACCCCCTTGCATGCTTCATTTTGCCTTATTTTGAGCCATGCATTAGGGCCTTTGCATTGACCTTTGTTTGGCCTTCTAGCCACTGAAATCCAGTGGATTTTCAGTGGCTAGCATGCTGTTTTGAGTGCCAAAATGAGAGACCCCTCTCTCCCCTTGTTTTGTTTCCTAGCATATTTGGCCTAACAAAGGAGCCCTTATTTGCACACCTCCAAGCCTTATTCCAGGCCCATTTCAGTGACTTTTAGGGCCTTCATAGGCTCTGACTAGAGTTAGTTTTGTCACCTTGGGTGTGTCTCTTGCATGTTTAGAACAACCCTCTTCATAGCCTATCAAAGGAGCATGTCATTCTTGCATGCGTTGACCATGTTTCAATGAGTTTTTGGGCTTTATTTTGCATGTCATACCTTTGACTTTTTCTGGTTTAGTGACCTCTTGAATGCTTCATATACTTGTATTGTAAATCCTCTTCACTAGCTTGTATTGCATGCTATTTTTGTCTTTGATTCTAGCACTTTTTAGCCACGCTTTAAACTGATTTTGTGCATGTTTTGGACTGCCTTAGCTCTATTTTTATGCCTCACGATCGAATGATGTTTGCTATGCATGGTTGTAGTGTAATACCCTTGCCTAGCCTTGAGTTTTGAAGCCTATTGCATGCTTATACTGAGGTGTTTTCATGTCTTGGGGCCATTGAGCATGCCATTTCAGAGCTTATACTTGTGCCATAATCCCATGTTTTCCACTCTTTAAATGCATTTGAGAGTCGTGCTTAAATATCTCATTTATGGACCATTGCATGAGCTTCATTTCTATGCATTTTGAGTCATCATTTTACACCATTTTCCCACTGTCTTGGACCTGCATAGGGGCTGTTTGGGGCTGGTTGGGTCATTTGAGCATTGCTTTGTGTACCTCTAGTGTAATGCACTTCACTAGTTTCGGTATCCGAGCCATCTAGCATGCATTGTGTGAGGTGTTTACATGATTCAGGACCATCTTGCATGTCATTTCAGAGCTGGAAAATGTGTGATTGTATGCCATATTTCATCCCTTGCCATGCATTGGTAGAGTTGCATTTGGTGCCTTAGGTTTGGTCCCTTGCATTTGTGCATATTCGCATGTGTTTTCGTTGCCTAATTTCATCATGTTTGGCCACTGCATTGAGTGTGGCTGAGGCCCATTCATTTTAGTTTATGTCCATCTTGCATTATGTATGCCATATAGTCCATGTTGTTGCATGATTGACCATTGCATTGTGTATGCCTTGATCATTTCATTGTTAGTCTCCATGTGTGCATTGCGTATGCCATATAGTTTTCATGTGCATTGAGTATGCCATTGATTATTTCATAGCATTGTGTATGCTAGTAGCATGTTTTCATATCATCATTTGCATGCTTGCATCATTTAGTGGCATTATGTTTAGGTTGCATGTTAGAGTTACATTCATGCATGCCATGTGTATTGCATTGTGTTTGGAGTAGGATTTAGTCCAGACACAGGAAGCGAGGGACGTTTCGTACTCCAAGTGACGAAACGTGCGTCGATTCTCGGTCGCCGACACTCCGGATTACCCATGATGGAGTTTAGGCCTTGTTGTGTTTATATGTGCATTCATTTTACATCGAGTCGTGCAATCCGACTCCTCGGCCATCGAGGACTACACTCCCTAGAGCTTATGCAATGACGGGGAGAGTGGTCGTGCACACATATGTTGAAAATACTTTGCCATGCCCCTTTCTTGCTCTCCGTAGCAGCAAATCGGAAACCAGCAGCAAAAACTGGTCAGTAGTATCCCTACAGCAAGGTGGAGTTTTAGCCTTCTGGAGTTTTGAATAGTGTTCTGGGATCAGTTGCAAACAGAGGCAAATCGGGGCATCCCGATGGATTTTCCGGCAAGGCGACTCGAGCATGCATGTATTCCTTATCATTCAAGACCGAGCTGAGGCAGTCCATTTCATATGTTTTGCATGCTAGCTTATTTATTTTAGTTAATTTGTTAATTAATTAGGGTTTTGTAATAATTAGCTGTAATTCATTATTCATTTGGTTGTGTATTATTTATTCGGACCCTCCGAGGAGGGCAATGTTGTAATAAGTGTGCGTGTGTGTGATGTATATCCTCCAACCCCACGTCTTTCTCCCTTTTATTTACCAGCTTATGATTGTTAGCTTTAGGGCACATTTAAATTAGCCTCCTTATGCTCGTATGTTTGCATCCATTTATCTGTTTTGCATGCACCGGGCTCGGCGTATCATGCTAACTGCATTGTATTTCAATTCCAAGTTGAATACATGTATCGATTGTTGCATCTCATATGCCATCTTAGAATAGCCGAGCCTATCGTAATTGCATTTTTGCATGTGTTGCATTAGGCATTCTTAGTATAGTTAGGATTCATGCATGATTTCTAATTAGCTTCTTTCTTTGGCTCGGAGTACTCGGTAAGTGTTTATGCTTTAGCATCCTTGCATGCGTGTGAGTGACTGCCATGATAGCATGCTCGCCATGAGGCTATGTGCTTATGTGATATAACTACCTGAATGCCTGTGGGTGAAGGTTGGGTTATTTGAATTGGAATAATTCGTCAAAGCCCGTGTTTTAGCCTACTTGAGAGTAGCAAACTTCAATCCATTTTCAAAACAAACGGAAATGCGATGCTTTGTTCCAACTTAGGCAATCTAGTCTATACTTGTATGCTGTGTGCATCACATAGTAATTCTAGGCTAATAACCGGAATAAGAGCACATAATGTTTTCAAAACTCGATATCATGGTTAGTAGAGGCCTATCTTTGATCGGGCAAGCGGGGGTGCTCACGAAGTGACCTTCCCCAATCGTACTCAAGTTCCCGAGCCGAGGCAACTTTGGTGATGACGGACACGTGGCCTTAAGCATGAGTCAAGGTTTCCTAAATTCCCCCAAAATAAATATTTAGGTGGTGACTCTGTATCTGGCAAAGCAGTCCATGTTTGTCACTTTTTTCTAAAATTCAGTCTTTCAAAATGATTTGCCAGATTTGGACTCTTTGATGATTCATCGGTCTTGCATTGCACTCTGCGAGATTAGACACAGGACCATGACATTGAGTTCGAACTATAGTGAGCCCAATGAACAAAACGAGATTTCTCCCGGGACATTTAGGGACGTCTACAGTTTCTGGCGACTCTGCTGGGGATTTAGAGAACTTGACTCGAACTCATGATATCTTGTTTCGATTACACTATGTGTTTCTTTTCATTGCATTTGCATTGGTGCGCCCAGGACACCGTGTTTGCCATCTGCTATTCCTGAACAGTTTGCCGGAGGCTCGCTTTGAGAAGTGTGCCATAAGGCTAACCGATTACGGGCTCTGCCACGATGGGAACACAAACCCCAGTTTTTACCGGGGCACCCTTTTTGACCATTCGACCTAGTGCTTATTGGAATCCATAGTGACCATTCCAAACTAGGACAGGTTGCTTACCCGATTATAGGTTGTTTGAAACCGCTGCGTGCGTAGTGAAACCCTAGCTCCTGACAAAATAGGACAGGGAAACCCTACGCCAACATAGGGGTGTTTTGGGCTCTCACTTGCTTGCTATGTGCTTTTAAAGGGCGTCCCCACAGAAATGCATGTATTAGTTTGCAAGTCTGAGTATCAGGCCTGCGAGCATCGGTATCAATGTTTTGAGAATCAGTTATATCTGCAGGTATCAGATTCAGTTTTGGGGCAGAATTCAGTGGAGAGCACAGTCATTCAGCTTTGCTCATATCTATTCTAGTGAAATTGGGCTGAGATGCTGCTTGTTTTCTCTTTTGCTAGGTAGTCTTGGGAACCATAGCTTCAGAAGGCTTCGATATCCCCCAGGTACATTGGACTTGTGCTGATAGACTTTGTCAGGTCAGAGATTCAGTTCAAGGGCAATCAGTGTTCTTTTGCCAGAGGGAGGGTAAAAAGGCCAGTCAGGCATAGATCATCAGTTCAACAGTCTTCGGATCAGTGATCATTATCCACCTCACCTGTGTGCAGTTCGGCTGAGATATCTGTTTCCACCTCAGAAAGGGGATACACACTTATTCAGTTAAATCAGCAGTTTTCAATTAGCATGGAAGAGATGATGTGTCAGTTCCAGGAAAGTATGAAAACCATGCAGCAGGACGCTGTTCGTCAAGAAGAATTTGCCAAACAACAGGCCGAGGTCATGGCTCAACGGGCAGAGTTAATTCCCAGGCTACCACAGCAAACCGGAGCATCCGCTTCACACCAAGCTCCTCCCCCACAAAGAGTGCCAATACTCGGGGAGACAGCTAATGTCCAGGAAGATACGGACATTCCAACAGGGTCGGCTCCGCCTCCAATCCTACCCCAGCTATCCAAAGCACAGACCAACCTGCCGGATTCTCTCTTTGAGTTCGAGGTAGACCCCACGGCACAAAAAGTAAGCAAGCTTGAAAAGTTATTCAAGAAATCTCAGGGTGTGAAGTCTATTCCGGACATAGAGGATGGATACACCGATTCGGCGGCGACATTACTAGACTGGTTCAAGATGCCACATATTGATCGTTTCGATGGTTCTGAAGACCCAATGGTGCACCTCCACCTATTTTTCTGATATCCTGAGGCCAATGGGTTTGACCACGGCCCAGAAGCTGTCACTATTCGACCGAACCTTGTCTGGGATAGCCACAATCTGGTATGCAAAATTGGAGAACTCTGCAAAACAGAACTGGGAAGAGATGGCTGAGGCCTTCGTTGCTCAATACTCCTACAACACACAGATCGTGGTCACAACTCGTGATCTTGAAGTCACCCGCCAAGAGCCAAAGGAGGGTTTTTCAGAGTTTGTGACGAGATGGAGAGCAAAGGCCTCGATGATGACTACAAGGCCTTCCGACAAAGACCAGATAAGGATGGTTATGCGCAACCTCCAACCCAGGCTAATGCAAAAGATGATCGTCATACCCCTTCCCACCTTTGCGGACCTACACGAGATTGGGCGGCAGATTGAGGATGCTATGAAGTAGGGCTTTATTGATCAAGAGAAGGAGCAGCCCAAGAGGGCGTTTACACGCAATTCGAATGCAACCACCAGTGGTGACGCAGCTGCAAGATCTTCTGAAGTTAGAATGACCACCATCACTCCAAAAACAGCCACCCCCTTTGTTGGCACATCCAATCCAAACCCCCGAACTTCGGACTATCTACCCCGAGGCAAGAGGGTTTTCACCCCACTTTATATGCCTTTCTCTAAAGCTCTAGGGGTCCTACTCAGCAAAGAACTTCTGAAACCGTTTGAACAACGGCCTCTGCCCGATCCTCTCCCTTCAAAGCATGACTTGGCTAAGTACTGTGCTTTCCATCAGCAAACCAGTCATGACACTAACAGTTGCGTCCGTCTTCGCCACGAGATACAAAATTTGATTGACAACAAGGTCATCGTCACACCGGGTCCTGCAAAGTCTATCGGCACTTGAACAATGAACTTATGGGGGATAGTGTGACTATGTGATCGAGGGATGAACCACCTGCGAATGGCGCTCAGTTTACTCCAGATGTGGCATATGGCACGCACTGCTTTGAGCATTTGTGAATGTTGGTTTTTGTACTTTCTGGCTCGAGTATTGAGTCAGTTTTGTTATGTCGTTTAGAGTCTGTCCCATTGTACAGAGTCAGTCTTTTCTTATTGAGTCAGTTGGGTCTGTCTTGTTGTACTGAGTCAGTCCTGTTTTGTTAGATCGGGTGATTTCGGGGGTGTTACCTCAGACATCACTTGCTTGTTTTGTGTTTGTCTTTTCGTTTTCTTTTGAGTCTGTTTCTGCCTTGGAGCCAGTAATGCCAACAGATTTGAATGAACAGTAGTGATTTTCACACTCTTGTGTTTGCTTTTGCCTTGTGCTAGTTGTGCCAGAAGTTCTGAATGAGATGGCAGTATTTGACTAAAAAACTGTGTCTTTTCTGTGCTTTGAAATCATTACATTGACCTGAGTTTTTCAAAACTTTTTAAACATGGTGATAAAAACAAAGAGGAAGGAATTCCTCGGGATTTGCAAAAAAAATTGATCAATTAAGAGAAAGAGAGGCATGCTAAGCCCTTAATGATTGAGATCATGTTTGTTAATATGAGTACTAAGAAGGATCTTGGCTTGATCCAGATTGGTTCCTCACTATCTTCCGCGCGAGCGACTAGTCGCTTTCTTAAAAGATTTCAAAAAATGTTTTGCGCGGTCCTGCGAAGACCTGTGTGGAATCACTCTTGAGATTGTGCAGCTTAGGATCGCTCTTAGCCCCGAGACTCGACCCCTCACTTTCAAACCTTGAACCTTAATTCAGAGTGTTCAATGGTCAACCATCGAAGGAGGCCTGTGTGGCCAGATTTGAAGCAGCCCATGAATTAGCGGCAAGGAATTCAGATCGAGAAGATTAGATGTCATCAAAAGAAGCTTGCAAAGCTAGATCAGAAGTATCCCTGGAACTAGGGACTGAAAAATGTCAGATGTGCTCGAAAAGTCGAAGATGGATCATTCTGCAAATCAATGAAGACTGGCAAGAATGCCAAATCCCAGAAGGGAGGAAAGAAGAAAGTGTTGCTAAAGAACAACTGAGTTCCTATCCATAACCCTAGGGGCAATTCAGCCCTCATTGGATGGACTTCTACATCGTTAGCGAACAACATCCATTCTCCTGGATTCAGATGACTTCAAGATCTCAAAACCATTTGACATGGACAAAGCTACACTTTTACCCTTGAGAGGCTCGCTGGGTCGAAAACCCGGAAGGGCGACCCAGGCAAAAGTTAGAGCAAGAGAAAGAAGAAAAAGAACAAAAAAAAAAAGAAAAATGCAAAGAATAAAAAAAAATGAAAAGAAAAAAAATGAAGAAAATGAAATGAAAAGATGAAAAAGAAAAAAGAAGAGAAATGAAAAGAATTGAAAAGAAAAGAAGAATAAAGCTCGCAAGGTTGAAAACCCAGAAAGGGCGGCCTTGGCAAAAGTTAGAGCACAAAAGGAGAGGTTAATACCCGAGTGTACCTTAGACCCCGAACTACGTAAGGCTTGATTCCTATCTTTGGGATACGTAGGCAACTTCATTCTGAAGTCCAGCCGTAAAACACTTCAAATTCAACTGTGTCCATGTGATGGTTCTGGTCTTTGTCTTCTCTGTATCCGAGAATTTGGTTGTAATTGTCACTGTGAGGACTGGTTACCATGTGCTACGGCGCCATTCAGACTAGGGGCAACTTTCCGTTGCTGTGCAGTGCTGCGATGCTATTCAGAGTAGGGGCAACTTTCCGTTGCCGTGCACTGCTGAGGTGCCATTCAGACAAGGGGCAATTTTCTATTGCCATACAGTGCCGTTCAAACAAGGGGCAATTTTCCATTGTAATGGATCTGAGGTTGTGCATCTCAAGAGTAGGTTCCGTGCTCGTTGAGCAGTGGCCATTTGCAAAAACAGTTTTTGAGAATTTTTACTGAGGTTGACTAATTTTCTCGAAAAATATTCCATTTTTCAAAAACTGGACCATTTCTTGGACCCAAAAAAGGAAAATTTTCAGTGCTCATAACCTGACTTGCATGATTTCAAATCAAAAAGTCGAACAAGCATGTTAATCTAACTCTCATGTCGGTCAAAATTGTTTTAGTAGAAAACCAAAACAAAAAATGGTCAAAATAATGAACTAGGAGCACAGTTGAGTCAGGTGTTCTGTCTTTTCCCCGTTGTCAACATACTTGCCTTAAAGGGCACTCTACTTGCCAGAAAAGGGCACAGCTGAAGCTAACAAACAAAGGGCTGAAAGCTCTCTCATCCTCTGAGCAGCGAGGTATCATGCCAAGTACGAAGCACGAATTGGAATGGATCAAGATATTCCATTTTCTCATCTGGACAGATTTGATCACGTCCAAACTCTCCAGCAGAGCATCGTTAACCAATGCCAGCTGCAGGTTTGCTACACATCCAGTTGTAGCGCAACCCCTCTGTGGGAGAAATGCACTGTTGTGAACAAGAAGAAGAATGTAGCGGAAGGCTAGGGCAAGAGCCCGCAAGTTTCTGTTTATCCATCAACCACCCAGGGGAGGGATAAAAAAAAATGAGAGATTGAAGAATAGAGAGATGTGCGCTGAGAGGAAAAGCGAGGAAAGGGTTTTGAGAGAAAAACCGAGCTTGAGGGCCGAGTGATGTGAAAATCACAAATAACAAAGGGTGGGGAATAATACCCGAAGAAACTGGCTCCTCATGCACTGAAGGTCTCTTGCCATTGGAACACGTCTGTGTGTCGTGTCTGTCATTTTGTTTGTCTCGATTATTATTTTGAGTCGTTTCGAGTGTCACCCGATGTGTTTAGGTTGTTTACCTTTTACTTTTCTTTATCAAGTCGTTTTCGCTGTGTACAGTCATAGGCTCAATACCCGGTTAAGAACTCATCTCTTAATTTCAAAAAAATCGTTTTGTGCCCAGAGTACTGTGCCATTCTCTACATTTGTGCAAAACAGGATTTGTTCTTTCATAAAACTGTAGGGTTTGACCCAGGTCACATGAGAATAGTAGAGCAAGGACCTATCTGAAGCTATATAGATTCCAGACTGCAAAGCAAAAGAAAAGAGGAAAAATTCGGAGCATCTAAGTGTGTTTCGACTTCTGCAAGTTCCGTCATTACATCCCGTCCGTCCAGAATGAGCTGTGTGTGTTCAGAATGAGCAGTGTGCTGTTACGGACTGTGTGTTCAGAATAAACGGTGTACTGTGTTATGAGCTGTATGTTCAAAATAAACCGAGTACTGTGTTATGAGCTGTGTGTTCGGAATGAGCAGTGTGTCATATGAGCTGTAAGTTCAAAGTGAACAGAATACTGTGTTGATTGTTTCAGAGCCAGGATGGCAATCAGAAGTGCTCTCCTTGAGGACCATTCCCCGTCAGAATAGAGCAGTTTACCGCCACTCATTTCGTGAGGTGCTTTCTAAAGTGCCGCTTTGTTTGTTTACTGCATTCCCTAAACATCATGCTCTATATTGCTTGAAATATGCATCGTATCATCGCACTTATTGCATTTATTTGCATATTGTGTTATCTTGTATCGTTTATCCTTTTACGCTGAGCAGCATTTAGGATCGTTACCCTCCGGGGCTTTCTCAGGTTACGTTGTGCGTGCACCTGGGCGGTTGTTTTCAGTCCTCTTCTCACGTTTTCAGCGTGGTTAGAGTGTTCCTTTCCTTACACGATTTCAACGTGTTTGGAATTCATCTTAGCTTGCATTGTTATGCACGCTCCTTCCGAAACAACGGGATATGTCCCTATGTTTCTCCCTCTTTGGTTAAGAGCATTTGGAATACGTTCCAATGCTTGAGCCATTCTGAAACACCGGGATACGTCCCTATGTTTTTCCTTCTTTCCGAAACACCAGGACACGTCCCTATGTTTTTCTTTCTTTCCGAAACACCGGGATACGTCCCTATGTTTTTCCTTCTTTTCGAAACACCGGGATACGTCCCTATGTTTTCCCTTTCTTTCGAAACACGGGGATACGTCCCTATGTTTCTCCCTTTGGTTAAGCGTATTTGGAATACGTTCCAATGCTTGAGCCATTCTGAAACACCGGGATACGTCCCTATGTTTTTCCTTCTTTCCAAAACACCGGGATACGTCCCTATGTTTTTCCTTCTTTTCGAAACACCAGGATACGTCCCTATGTTTTCCCTTATTTTTGAAACACCGGGATATGTCCCTATGTTTCTCCCTTTTCGGTTAAGAGCATCTGGAATACGTTCCAATGCTTGAGCCATTCCGAAACACCGGGATACGTCCCTATGTTTCTCCCTTTTCGGTTAAGGGCATCTGGAATACGTTCTAATGCTTGAGCCATTCCGAAACACCGAGATACGTCCCTATGTTTCTCCCTTTTCAATTAAGAGCATCTGGAATACGTTCCAATGCTTGAGCCATTCTGAAACACCGGGATATGTCCCTATGTTTCTCTCTTTTCGGTTAAGGACATCTGGAATACGTTCCAATGCTTGAGCCATTCCGAAACACCGGGATACGTCCCTATGTTTCTCCTTCTTTTTGAAATAGCGGGATACGTCCCTATGTTTCTCCCTTTTCGGTTAAGAGCATCTGGAATACGTTCCAATGCTTGAGCCATTCTGAAACACCCAGATACGTCCCTATGTTTCTCTTTCTTTTTGAAACACCGGGATACGTCCCTATGTTTCTCCTTTTTCGATTAAGAGCATCTAGTATACGTTCCAATGCTTGAGCCATTCCGAAACATCGGGATACGTCCCTATGTTTCTCCTTTTTCGGTTAAGAGCATCTGGAATACGTTCAATTGCTTGA
The DNA here is from genome assembly GCF_055761805.1 of Camellia sinensis. Taxonomy (NCBI): domain Eukaryota; kingdom Viridiplantae; phylum Streptophyta; class Magnoliopsida; order Ericales; family Theaceae; genus Camellia; species Camellia sinensis. The sequence goes on from NC_138962.1 coordinate 110,744,819, forward strand.
GCCATTCCGAAACACAGAATATGTCCCTATGTTTCTCCTTTATTCCAAAACACTGGGATTCCCTATGTTCTCCTCTTTTCTGAAACACTAGATATGTCTCTATGTTTCTCCCCTCCCACCTGCATTGTCATACACACTTTATCTGCGTTGTTATGCATCCCATTCGCATTGTTATGCGTCACACTTAGGTTACATTATCATGCATCCCTCGACTTGCGTCATTACACACTTTTCACTTGCATTGCTATGCATATTTCTAACAATATTGTACCTGTTGAGTTTCTCTCTTTTGCAGGCACGATATTGTATGTACGGTTCATTTGAAGCTAGCACGACCAGACGAACCGGACAAGTATTGTATCTTCTCCGTGTGAGACGTAGTGAGAATTGTATAATTTTCTTACATCCTTTCTGCATGAAATGTAGTTAGATTTGTATATGCTTGCTTAAAACTGTTGCATGTTATGCTTCGTTATAGCTGTCTTTGCATGATCTTAAGTTATGTTCGACACCGTGCATTGTCTCTGCATTTTGCCACTGCCTACGGGCACATATCTTTGCTAGCTTGTATGCGTTGTCTAAGTCTTCGGCCTTGTCAAAAATGGGTCGTCTCTAGGCTTTGACATTCACTCCCGTCACGTATGACTTTCGAGTTCTGTCAAAGAGGGGCAACTGTAGACACCCCATTTTGACCGACCTTAAGACTCAGACGTCATCGATTGAGAGCTCGGTGATTGCGCATGTTGTGCTCGTTCTGAGGTTACGGAGTCTCGGCTGAGAGCCTTGCCTCCGGACTTCGGGACTCTTTTGTGCTTTGTCTCGGTTTGCGAACCAGGTCTTGTTCTCTCTTCCCGAAAGGAGGGAGACGTCTCGTAGACCATCTCTCAGTGGCCGTAGACTACTTTTCGTGTTCCCATTAGGAGACTAGTTTTCGATTTTCGGAGCCGTCGACCATGCGCCTCGGTTCGGGACCGCTTAACTTTCTCCGTTTGCTCCAATTTTTGGCACACACCTTGTTTCCTCTTTCTAGAGGGACACTGCGGCCCGGGAGACCACCTTTGTGGTCACATGCCACTTTCGATGCCTAACAGTCAGTTTTTGGGGCCTCCGGCCGCGCGTTTTGACCCCTGAACCCTCGTTTTGCATCCGTCTTGGTTCATTTTTGGCATGGACCTTGTTTTCATTGTTTGGAAGGTAGTACAAGGGTGGGAGACCACCTTTTCTCCTTGGAGACCACTTTTCTCCCGCTGGCCGATTTCCTTGTCAGGTAACTGGTCTCCCTCATTTTTGGGCCACAATTGCTGGTCTCCCACCACACCACCAGCTTGCATTCAGTTGGGAGACCACCAAATGGGCTGGCCGACCACCTGACCCTTTTGAACTGGCTGACCGACCACCTGAACCTTTTGAACTGGTCGACCGACCAGGGAAAGTGGTCGGCCTACCACCTGAACTAGTCGGCCTGCCTCCCTCAGTCTTGTCTCTGTGAGTTGTTGCCACTTGTGCCAGCTGGAAGGCAAAGAAGGGATCCTCCATACACATGTACGGAGGATCTTCAAGCTTGTTTTTAGCTTCTTTGAGAAGCTTTGGACCCTCTTGGCTATAAAGGAAGGTCTTCCCTTCCTTGTAGAAGGTTCAGAATTTCCCTAAGGTATACACATATACCTCTCTCTCTATATCTCTATTTTGTGTTCAAAAGTGCTAAGTTCTTGCCCCTTTGCACACTACCTCTTAGCCTAACACCTCCAACACCAACCTAAGCTTCTTGGAGGGTCTTGAGAGGTTCTAAGGAGATGGATTTTTGGTCCATAAGCTACTGGAGTTGTTGAGCTGCAAGGGTAACACCGTATTCCTTCTTTTGAGCTTTATTTTGCTTCATCTTTTAGCCATACTTACAAGCATTTTTGAGCTTTGGTGTAAACTGAAAAAAGTCTTATTTTGAGGTCCTTACCATATTTTTTTAAGATCGTTTTTCTGTTGGGGGTCATCTACCCCCTTGCATGCTTCATTTTGCCTTATTTTGAGCCATGCATTAGGGCCTTTGCATTGACCTTTGTTTGGCCTTATAGCCACTGAAATCCAGTGGATTTTCAGTGGCTAGCATGCTGTTTTGATTTCCAAAATGAGAGAGGCGTGACCCTCTCTCCCCTTGTTTTGTTTCCTAGCATATTTGGCCTAACAAAGGAGCCCTTATTTGCACACCTCCAAGCCTTATTTCAGGCCCTTTTTAGTGACTTTTAAGGTCTGCATAGGCTCTATCTAGAGTTGGTTTTGTCACCTTGGGTGTGTCTCTTACATGTGTAGAACAACCCTCTTCATAGCCTATCAAAGGAGCATGTCATTCTTGCATGCGTTGACCATGTTTCAATGAGTTTTTGGGATTTATTTGGCATGTAATACCTCTGAATTTTTCTGGTTTAGCGACCACTTGAATGCTTCATATACTTGTAGTGTAAATCCTCTTCACTAGCTTGTATTGCATGCTATTTTGGTATTTGATATTAGCACTTTTTGGCCATGCTTTAAACTGATTTTGTGCATGTTTTGGACTGCCTTAGCTCTGTTTTTATGCCTCACGGTCAAATAATGTTTGCTATGCATGGTTGTAGTGTAATACCCATGATTAGCCTTGAGTTTTGAAGCCGATTGCATGCTTATACTGAGGTGTTTTCATGTTTTGGGGCCATTGAGCATGTCATTTTAGAGCCTATACTTGTGCCATATTCCCATGTTTTCCACTCTTTAAATGCGTTTGAGAGTCGTGCTTAAATACCTCATTTATGGACCATTGCATGAGCTCCATTTCTATGCATTTTGAGCCATCATTTTACACCATTTTTCCACTGTCTTGGACCTACATAGGGGCTGTTTGGGGCTGGTTGGGTCATTTGAGCATTGCTTTGTGTACCTCTAGTGTAATGCACATCACTAGTTTCGGTATCCGGGCCATCTAGCATGCATTGTGTGAGGTGTTTACATGATTTGGGACCATCTTGGATATCATTTCAGAGCTGGAAAATGTGTGATTGTATGCCATATTTCATCCCTTGCCATGCTTTGGTAAAGTTGCATTTGGTGCCTTAGGTTTGGTCCCTTGCATTTGTGCATATTCACATGTGTTTTCGTTGCCTAATTTCATCATGTTTGGCCACTAATTTGAGTGTGGTTGAGGCCCATTCATTTTTGTTTAAGTCCATCTTGCATTGTTTATGCCATATAGTCCTTGTTGTTGCATGATTGACCATTGCATTGTGTATGCCTTGATCATTTCATTGTTAGTCTCCATGTGTGCATTGTGTATGCCATTGATTATTTCATAGCATTGTGTATGCTAGTAGCATGTTTGCATATCATCATTTGCATGCTTGCATCATTTAGTGGCATTATGTTTAGGTTGCATTCATGCATGCCATGTGTATTGCATTGTGTTTGGAGTAGGGTTTAGTCCAAACACGGGAAGCGAGGGACGTTTCGCACTCCAAGTGACGAAACGTGCCTCGATTCTCGGTTGCCGACACTCCGGATTACCCATGATGGAGTTTAGACCTTGTTGTGTTTATATGTGCATTCATTTTACATCGAGTCGTGCAATCTGACTCCTCGGCCATCATGCATCAAGATGCGTGATTGGTGGCATGATGATCGAGGACTACACTCCCTAGAGCTTATGCAATGACGGGGAGAGTGGTCGTGCACACATATGTTGAAAATACTTTGCCATGCCCCTTTCTTGCTCTCTGTTGCAGCAAACCGGAAACCAACAGCAAAAACTAGTCAGTAGTATCCCTACAGCATGGTGGAGTTTCAGCCTTCTGGAGTTTTGAACAGTGTTCTGGGATCAGTTGCAAACAGAGGCAAATCGAGGCATCCCAATGGATTTTCCGGCAAGGCGACTCGAGCATGCATGTATTCCTTATCATTCAAGACCGAGCTGAGGCAGTCCATTTCATATGTTTGGCATGCTAGCTTATTTATTTTAATTAATTTGTTAATTAATTAGGGTTTTGTAATAATTAGCTGTAATTCATTATTCATTTGGTTGTGTATTATTTATTCGGACCCTCCGAGGAGGGCAATGTTGTAATAAGTGTGCGTGTGTGTGATGTATGTCCTCCAACCCCACGTCTTTCTCCCTTTTATTTACCAGCTTATGATGGTTAGTTTTAGGGCACGTTTAAATTAGCATCCTTATGTTCGTATGTTTGCATCCATTCATCTGTTTTGCATGCACCGGGCTCGGCGCATCATGCTAACTGCATTGTATTTCAATTCCAAGTTGAATACATGTATCGATTGTTGCATCTCATATGCCATCTTAGAATAGCCGAGCCTATCGTAATTGCATTTTTGCATATGTTGCATTAGGCATTCTTAGTATAGTTAGGATTCATGCATGATTTCTAATTAGCTTCTTTCTTTGGCTCGGAGTACTCGGTAAGTGTTTATGCTTTAGCATCCTTGCATGCGTGTGAGTGACTGCCATGATAGCATGCTTACCATGAGGCTATGTGCTTATGTGATATAACTGCCTGAATGCCTGTAGGTGAAGGTTGGGTTGTTTGAATTGGAATAATTCGTCGAAACCCGTGTTTTAGCCTACTTGAGAGTAGCAAACTTCAATCCATTTTCAAAACAAACGGAAATGCGATACTTTGTTCCAACTTAGGCAATCTAGTGTATACTTGTATGCTGTGTGCATCACATAGTAATTCTAGGCTAATAACCGAAATAAGAGCACATAATGTTTTCAAAACTCGATATCATGGTTAGTAGAGGCCGATCTTTGATCGGGCGAGCGAGGGTGCTCACGAAGTGACCTTCTCCAATCGTACCCAAGTTCCCGAGCCGAGGCAACTTTGGTGATGACGGACACGTGGCCTTAGGCACGAGTCAGGGTTTCCTAAATTCTCCCAAAATAAAATATTTAGGTGGCGACTCTGTATCAGGCAAAGCAGTCCATGTTTGGCACTTCTTTCTAAAAATCAATTTTTCAAAATGATTTGCCGGATTTGGACTCTTTGATGATTCATCGGTCTTGCATTGCACTCTGTGGGATTAGATACAGGACCGTGACATTGAGACCGAACTGTAGTGAGCCCAATGGACAAAACGGGATTTCTCCTGGGACGTTCGGGGACATCTACACCGTCATATTCAATGACATAATGCAATTGATTAGTTTCAATTCACCTGATCATCATGCATTTTCTATAACAATCATGGATATCCTCTACCGATAGCCCAAACAGATATTCCTAATCAGATAAATAATTCTATCAACAGATAAATTATCAACTTCACCACAGGTGAGTGATTTATCAATCCAACTACACCATTTAATCACAATTTTTTCCCAATTTCATAATTCCCAAACCAATTTCATATTTCCACAATGAATTCACTATTTATACAAAATAGTTATTTAATTCCAAACTAGGGCATTTTTCCCCAAATTCCAAAATATAGACCCAAAGGTCCAAATCTCACCATTTCAACAATTACACACCAATAACCCCATTTTAAGACTCCACATACACATATGGAGTTTAGAATTGAAAACCCTTCTTTCACAAATCAACACCCAAACCCTAACTTCACCCAAACTTTCCAAATCCAACCATTTATACAAAACGACACATATCTAGGTTAAAACTCATAATAAAGAGTAGTTTATCCCTACCTCAAGTGTAGAAGCTCAAAGGAGAAGAAGAGAGAAACACAAAAATGCTCCAAATCCCACTTTTTTTCAAATCAAAGGGAAGCCTACGCAATGCTCAAGATTTTTAACAAAGGAAGTAGGGTAGAGAGACTTTAGATCAAGAGTATTTGTAGAGAGAAGGGGTATTTTAGAGAGAGAGGCAGACAGATTAGGGTTTTTAGGAAAAAAGAGAGTAAAAAATGATGTAAAATCACGCTGCTGCGAACTGATATATGCGAGGCTCGCTTGAGAGAAGGAGTTGTCGATTGAGCGACCAGACACAACAAGTGGCCTTGCTCAAGCACAAGAAGCATCGCTTGAGCGTACAATGTAAAGCTTCAAGTCTACTACCAACGCAGACGCACGCTCAAGCGCAAGAGTGCTCACTCGAGCGAAGGAACCAATAACACAGGGCTCACTCAAGCGCAAGAAGGCTCGCTCGAGCGAAGGCTGCATCTGAACAAGAAACCTGAAGACCCTCAATCCTCGCTCGAGTGTAAGAACCCTTGCTCGAGTGATGAAGCAAATACCCAAGGCTCGCTCGAGCGAAAAAAGCCTCGCTCGAGCGAAGAAGCCAAAACCTGGGCAGCAACCATTTGAAACAACTCACAACCAACCTATTTCAAACTCACCCAACACGATCCAAAACTCAAATACAAAGCGTAAAATGAAGGAAACAAGGCATATACAACAGTATACAACCACGGAACCCGAGTATGGAACGCAATAAAGGTCGGGGAAACCTGGATCGCTATAAATTTAGTCCTAATTTAATACTTAATTGTTCAAATTTTAGGGTGTGACATGTCTTTTCTTCGAGGTTAAGCTTAATGTAGACTTAGTTGAAATTTAATAACAATTTTTCATTTTTTTTTAAAGTATAATATACACTATGTCACCAAATCAAATATTTATTTTTATTAACGTCCAAATAAATCATGAACAATAACTTAGTAGTTTTAAATTGATAGTATGGTTAGATAATATCATAGAAATTTTTAATTTGTACTTTTTTTTATTTGCGAAAGTCAATTCTTAATAGTTAGATTAGCACTTGTGAGAGTTAGCATCTCCACTTTTGTAGAATACCAAGTGATTGTACTACAAGAAAAAGGGCATATAGTGACGTTTTTTTCTATGACGTTTTCCAAAAACCTTGTGAAATCTGTCCAGATTTTTCAAAGTCTAAAAAAATTAAACTAAATCATCTCGTTTTGTGCGCCGGTTATTTCTTTTAAACAATGGCTCAACTCAAGGCTATGACGTCGTTCTATTCTGATTGAACAGAGGCGTGACTTTAGGAAAAGAGAGAAATCAAGGCGATGGATCTTCGAGGCATCGGATCTTCGATCTCCATCAATTCTTCAATGTTTGATCTGAAAAATTTTGTTCTACTCTTGATTTGAGTATATATCTTCCTGATTGTTCGAATTGCTATGATCTAAATCGATCTAGGGCTCAAGGTTAGGGTTTTCTGGAGCGTATATCTTCTAGATTGTTTGAATCCGTATGATCTAAATTGATTTAGGGCTCAAGGTTAGGGTTTTTCTGATATAGATTTGCTACATTCACACAAGATCTATAAAATTTCATGGCTAAAACTATCGCTTTGGAATTGTTTTCTCTCGATTTAGTTTATTTCTAGCTTTTTTTGCTTTTGTTTTGTGTTTTCTCCTTTTGTTTTTGTTCCTTTACTCTTTCTAGTCCTTGTGTAGAAAACTCTTCTCTTTCATCAGATTGAGCAGCAGCAATGGTGAATCGATTTATCTACGGTTTCGAGTGCAGTGGTAGCGTCTCTGATCATGTACGGGACAAGTAGGTGGGGTTGGATGTGGATCATTGGAGATAGTGAGTAAAAGCTCAACGATGAAGAGATGTAGATTTGCTCTCTCTTTGATCAGATCTGTTATCTCTCTCTCTCTCTCTCTCTCCGATCTGCTAACATGGTAATATCAAATCTGCTTTGTCTCTCTCTGGTCCATTATTTTGCCTCTTTTTGGAATCTTATTTTGGCATTTCTTGCTTTCTAACTCTTAATAATCATTTTGGTGTGGTTCCCATGTAAATTGATAAACTTGTATCTTGGTATGTTCTCTGAGTTTCCTTTTTTTTCAAGCTGCTACACATGGGTGGTCTTGTTATTGACTACTTGTGCAAAGAGCCAAGAAAATAAAGGTATTTTCTTGATTCATAGATTTGCTCAGGCAACATAGCTTCTATCCACGATTGTTCCCATATCAAATGGCATTATATTTTGAAATTTAAATGCGTTATGTTGCGTACAATAAAAATTCCAAGACATAGGGAAATTCTATGGCTTTGTTTCAATTATATGTTAATTGAATATGAATTGTTGAACTTGTTGGGTATTTTTTTTTTTTCCCCTCACTATTTCAAAGGGGAAAAAATTGGAGGAAAAATAGTAAGTTTTTTAGTTTTAAAGAGTATGTTTTTTTCCTCTTGGTTCAATTTTTGCAACATTTGACTGGAAATGACAAAACATATATGGGAATGCATGCTAGCTTTCCATTTGTGTAGATGTACAAGTATATACACCAATGTATGTATGTATACATGCAGATTTAACTGCAAATTCAAGGTACCTTGCTCTGATTGAATACTACTAAGCGAATTATCAGCAACGCTTAAAATTGACATATGGTATGGTAGGCAAAGCAGCATAGTTATTATCTGGGTAAAAAAAAAAACCAATCTATAGGTCTTGGCTCAGCTAATGAAGGGCTAAACTTCAAATTTTGCTAAAGACAAACTTAAGTAGAGAACACAATTACAATAGCTGAAAGAAAACTATATATAAATTTGACTTTGGTTTCTAAGAAAAAGTGAAGGAAATGAAATTTCAAGATTGAGCTGTTCTTCTTTTGGCTTGAAAATAATAAGAAAACTCATAAGAACTTAGTCAAATAGTTCAATTAGGCTGAGTTGTAATAGGGTGGTGTACTCACTGCATTAATAACATCTTATTTGGGTTCTCTTAAAGACATTGTGAGTGAAAACATATCAAGGGATCGTGGATTTAGGCCACTTTCTGAGGCAAGCTACTCTTCACTAAGCAAACGTGAGCTTTATGTTGGACACAATTAAGCATGTATATTAATTCTTTATAACTATAATGAATTTCACTTCAAAAGTGACAACGCATCCAATTTTTATTTTATTTTATTTGCAAACATATTATTTTTTGAGATTGCATTAGTATGAGACAAGATTTACCAGTTTTTGAAACAGTATTGTGTTTTTTCTTTTTTTTGGGTGGAAATTCTGTATGATGGTCATTTTAGCATCTCTGACTTTTGTTTCTCTTGTTGGTGGTTGGAACAATATACTTCCTCTTCACTCTATCCCCTGAACACCACTTCTGGGGCTACTTATGCTTATGGTGTCTGTTTTAGTTGGTAATTTTTTGTTTTTTGTTTTTTTTTTATTGGCAACAAAAGAAATTTTATTAGAAAGTAATAGTTTGTTCTGTAATTTGTCTTTGAATTTCGTGTTGTTTTCCTTCACCATAAACATGCAACAGAAAAACTGTCTATGGTTTTGTTTTCTCCTTTTTCGTATTTTACAAATTCTTGGAAATCTTAAGCTGTAGATTATATCCATTAAGATGTTGGGTAATTGTCTAATTGATGATGTTTCTATTGACTGGGTAAACAAGTACAATAAGTTTGAAGCCTGAACAAAGTTGTGGGAAGGACAACAACTAAGGTGCCTTTTTAATATGACTCGTGCCCGTATTTATCTTGATTTTAAGTTAGTATGATGTGGTCACTAATAATTTAGTATCTGTCTGGGGAGGCATTGATTTTCAAAGTGCTACATAGAGGACCTGGGGTAATGAGAGATAATTAATGAAGATCCAATTCTGCAGTGTAGGTGAACACTGAGAAACTTTAATATTACACCAGGTATCCAGGTCCACGACCAATGCATTGTGTGTTTTTGCCTTTGTAGGGTACTAATATGCCCATGCCCACCACAGAGGAGGTAAAGTACACCTGATGTGTTTTTTGACCCCAAACTCTTAGTTTCCTATTCCATTTATGAATGTAGAAAACTCCATGATTTATGAAAGGACTAACAATATTCATCCCTAAAAAGCCCTCTTTGTTGCTGGTGCCTGTAAGAGAGTGCTCATCACACTTGTCCAACATCAGTAATCTATTTTTATATGCTGAAAATGTCAATTTAACTTTGAACAACTGTCACTTTGGAAAATTATCTTCACTAGTTCGAACATGGTCAAGGTAGTCGTTTACTATCTTCTTTACTTTGGAAAATTATTAGTCAACAAATTCATGCTCTGTGTTGAGCATGAATATGTTTAAAATATTTTGTTTTTAGAATTTTATATTCATATGAATCTAAAATATTTAATCCAGGATTATTCTAATGATAAGTCTTTTTTCTTCTATGATTTTAGGAGTTCAATAAGTATTATGACAAAGAACCAGCCAAATACATCAAGCAATATAAAGGAATCAAACCAAGGACTGGGGCACCATACTCTTGTGACATCGACTATGAATGATTTCTTGGGCTTGAGGTTTGTTCCTATTTTCTTTTCAATTTTTGCTTCTTTTGAACATCACAATGTATGTTAGTGGAATGATGACTCCAACACCTCCGAATCTGATAAACACATTTTGGCTTGATTTGAAAGTCATGCTTAAAGTACTATATGGTTTAATTCTTGTTTTATTTTTGGAGATGGGTTTTTTTTTTTTTTTTAAAAAAAAAAAACTGTAATTTCATTCATTGGTAGCCTAGTTTAACTGAGAAGTGAAAATACATTCCACATGATTCTCATGACTTTGCTTGTTCATTTACCTTCTGATTGAATGATCTTGCCATCCTCAGGGGTACTTCAATTATAGTGGGCAGTCCATCTTCTTGATTATTTATGAGCAAACAAAGATATGCTGACTATATTTCCAATCGCAAGCTTATAGTGGGCAGTTATAGTGGCAGTCCCTCTTCACTAGAGTCTCTGTATTTCACTATAATTGCGAGGTTGTCTGTTGGGATCTACTACCGCCCTTTGCAATGTCATTGTTAATGCCCCCCAGTCTGTACAGTGAAAACATTTTAATATTATAATATAAACAAATCAAAATAATGTCATTGTTAATGCCCCCCAGTCTGGATTAATTTTGGTCTATGTTGCTCTTCTTATTATATCAAAATAATGTTATCATGTCACCTATTCCTTATGGAATCAATATGTTAAATATGTAAATGAAGTTGGAGCTGGTAAGATTGCAGATTGCACCTCTGTGACAGACATTTGTAACAGAAAGCTAATAGGTGGAGAAAATGATTGATATGCATATTGTATCAAAATCTCCCAAAGAAGATAACAAAGTACTATTATGTGACTGCAAACCTTAAGAGATCTCATCAGTGCACACTATTGAGAAAAAAGACAAGATAGTAACAAATTGGACAAGCACCACGACACCTGCATTGAAAAGCAAGTGCTCATCATGTGAATCAATAACGTGAAATTTCTGGTGCACTTTGATTTATGATTATTGCTTTTTGTTTGTTGAATGCATACAAAGAATGCACACAATGTACTCCTCTCATATTCTGACATGTTTTCCTCTCTGTCCCCCTGTCTGTCTCTCTTTATATATAGGTATACCTATTAAACATTGGATTTGTTGAACAAGATGGTGGAGGTTGCAACAACCAAACTAGTAAAGTGTTTCACCTTCTAGTGCATCATATGACTTCATACATGAGTACTGGTAGCACAATACAAATGTCAAAATAACACCATTTTTCTCAGCCTGCTGTTTATGCTCACTCTTTATTCTCTTGCTTTTTATTTATGTACACACATGCCGAATTATGTGTGTAGGGTCAATCATTTGGTGGAACAAATGATTCCTAGAAATTTGAATTTGATTTGGTAGACTTTGCAGGGGACTTAACTGTTGAGGAGGACACAAATAGGTACGATTCTTCTCTTTGGCAATGCAAGCACAAAATTATGGATTTTTGTCCTTCCGTCACTAAATAAATCATCTGGCGCCAAAAGTATTTGCTTATATATACGTATATAAATTATGTAATGGGGGAGGAAGTATGCAGGTTCTTCACATCCTGAGGATAAATGCTATGTGGATTGTGGACGTAATGTATTGTAGTTGTTTGTTTGTTTGTTGTTAACCAAAGTGTATATTAATGTTTGTTTGTTTGTTGTTATCTAAAGTGTATATTAATTCAAGGTTGAACCATGTGGCGCTGTGATACAATGAAGAATAATCTAGAACTTCACCAATTCGGTACCTTATTAGTTTGTAAAAGTCTAGAATCTGATAGAGTATTATGTATGTTGATTACATTGTCTTGAGTTTGGAAAGAGTGTCATGTATCATGTATCATGTATCTTGTATGTTGATTCCATTGTCTGGAATCAGAAATAGTAAACAACTGGTGATGCAGATGTGGTGTTTATTTTTTACCCATCTTTTGTGGATTGTGTTCTCTTTGTTGTTTCTACCTCTAATTTACTGAATTTGAGCATTAGCATAAAGCTCTTGTATTCAATCTATCAGTATCCTTATGGTGCATTTTGAGAAACATAAAAATAAGAAGAAAAAAAAGCATATTATTGCTATTTTTCAGCTTTATTACAGGTATTTTTTTTTAGTTAAATCTCACAGGATTAGTACAATTTCAAAAAAGAAAAAAAAATTGAAGCTATAACGGCGTTTTTCAAATTCCACTATAGTATAGTGCCAACGGTTATATTTTTAAAATAGAAAAAAGCTATCACGGCGTTTTTAAAACGTTGCAAAATTCTGACGTGATGTTATTTTATGATTATGTAACACATTTAGCGGCGTTTATACTAATATAACGACGCTTTTAAAGCGCCAAAAAGATACAGCGACGACTGCGTCTTCGGCGTTTAGAACTAAACGTCACAAAAAGAATTAGCGGCGTTTTTCATAGCTATAGCGGCTATTTTTAAACGCCTCTAAAAGTCAAATTTCTAGTAGTGTTGCCTCCTAATTCGATTTCCCTTACGGAGAGTTGAACCTATGATCTTCTCTTAAAACCAAACCCTTTGGAAAGCCATGGTGGCTAACAAATTTTTTTTTAATTTGTATTGTAGCATATAAATAAAGGAAAAAGAGCTAGATAGTAGATTTTAAAAAATAAGAAATAAAGTTGAACTTGAGATTTTGGATAGAGCTGCAATAGAATAAAGATTTTTTTTTTTTTTTTTAAATTTAGTTGTACCACTTTAGATTTTGAAAAGTGAACAAGGATTAAGTATTTTATTTATTTATTTTTTGAATTGTGTAAATTTTGAATGTTTAAAAGACTATAAAGATATGGTTTTTTTAACCAAAAAAATAAATAAATACATATTTGATTAATTCATCAATTTCAAATCTCACAAATAAACTTACAATGAGTAACGTTAGGAATACCAAATTTTCTACTAAATGAATGACCCATGTGAAACATTTGGTCATTCATTTAGTAAAAAAATTAGGACCTATAACATTTTTCATTTACAATATTTATTCACTATAATGGGCATCCATTTTTGCGCAAGGCGCGCACCATTCTCACTAGTTAATAATACAAGTGGTAATCGAGGCCAAACCATTTTCCCCATATAATATTAACAATACAAGTGTAGTACTTATTCTTGATGGTATTCATAGTGCGTATTCCTTTGTTTTTATTTTAAATAATTTTATGGTGTAACGCATATAACAACACTCATAATCCGAAATCATAAACTACCATGATTTTCACAAATAATAACATAAAAGAGAAAATAAATAACATATCCGGATCAGTTATGTGAAACCTTTGGGTGATCCAAAATTTATTGAACACAAACCTAATAACAATATTAGTGGAAAAATATTTCTCTCTCTTGGCCCTCTTTAGAATACATTATATTCAAAATAATTAATGGGATCTAAATATACTTTTATAGGTAGAGAGAGCACCAATTTCCTGATATAACTATAACTCCACTTGCCCATCAAAGTAGAAGATTTGGAAACTACTCCATCTATTGACCAATCAGATAATAACTTGTCTTTCAAGATATAGAACTATAATTTTATTAAATCTATAATTCATATTGCCATATCATGTGGGTCACCATAATGACTAAATAATTAAAGCGTTAATTACACTTTGCACCAAATCTCACTTTGGCCCCTACACATGAAAACATGACAATTAACCCCCTACACTTTTGGTCAAATCCCGCTTTGGTCCCTACACATGAAATCGTGACAGTCAACTCCCTGCACTTTTACTCAAATCTCACTTTGGTCGCTACACAAGTGTCAATATCCTTCTTCTGTTATTTCATTTTTAAATCTTTAACAAAATGTAGTCATGTTACAAAAATGTGACTACGAACCGAGGGTAAAAGAGGAAAATCATCCATGTTTCCCACCAATACACTTTGTCCTATGTGATAAGCACATGAGAGTTATATAATAGAATATATATATATATATATATATATATATGTTTGTATGGTAAAAATTGGGACGAAAAGGAAAGAAAGCAGAGCTTTTGAAATAAAAAATAAATAAATAAAATTAGACAAAAAAATAAAGAGAAGAAAGATGAGTAGACAGAAGACTGTATTACCGTGAAAAATAAAGTTTTGTGAGTCTAATTCATGCAAAACTCTAGTTCATCTTCTTAATTGTTCACAATCTACTTTTATTTTAGACTAATGCAGTCAAATTTTGATTTAAATTTTGGGATAAAATGTGTATTGGTGGAAAATGTAGATAATTTTTCTTTCTTACTCTCATGTTGTAGTCATATTCTTATCACATAACTAGATTCTGTTAAAGATTTAAACAATTGAGTAACAGAAAGGGAACATCAACACTTGTATAGGGACCAAAGTGAGATTTTACCAAAAGTATAGAGGGTTAACTGTCACAATTTCATGTGTAGGGACCAAAATGAGATTTGACCAGAAGTGTAGGGGGTTGACTGTCATGATTTCATGTGTAGGGGTCAAAGTGAGATTTGGTGCAAAGTGTAATTTACCCATAATTAAATTCAGTCTTACATTCTCCCACTTAGCCCATATGATAACATGCATCAAGATTTAACAAGGTAAACATTAGGCGCGCAATAAATCATATCCAACCTTACTTTAATTTGGTCATCATCATAATACTATAATTAAATAGTTCACTAATGCGAGTCATGGTGGTTCTTGTAACGCCCTCAAAATAACAACATTAACCCATCAGATAAGACATGCATTTACAAACAAACCAACCACATTCTTTTATTCGTTAGAGTTCCATATACATATGTATTACATGTTAACATCAAAACAAAATGCCCTACGGGCTTACAACTTTCCAAGTTAACACTTGGTTACAACAAAAGGGTACTAACTCGTTTACACATTAAGCCCTTGGCTTGAAGTTACATGTAATACATCAAAAGTTAAGCGACAAAAATATGTCCGCCTCTAGCCTCCCAGCTATGTCCTTGGAGGTGGCATGCTTCCTGCACCTGAAAATGATATTCCCATATAGGGTGAGCCACAGCCCAGTAGAAATACACTAAACCAACCATGAACAATGACTAAAATATTAGCAATTGATAGATGGCCAACACTGATACAATCACATAAATCACATATTTATGTCATACGACTTATGAGTCCAAGTTTCCTTTCATTTTCCCTTTTTCAACAGATAAGCATGCTAGCTCTATCATCATTTCCACAGATATGTATAAAAACTATATCCCACATTCAGATAAGCATATAAGCTGTATCCACACTTTACCAAGATAAGCATATAAGCTCTATCTTCACTTCTCTAGACAAGCATATGAGCTGTATCTACGGAGTTCATCCCCTATCTTCTCCCAACACTATCCGGTTTAGAGGTACATCCCCTATCTTCCCCTAAACCGCGGAGTACATCCCCTATCTCCTCCTCTACACATAACGTATACAAACACAATGGTTCTATATACAATCACCCAATACATACAGTTAATGTATTCTATCAACCGTCAAATTCCATGACACATTTCATTGATTAGTTTCAGTTTGCCTAATCATCATGCATTGTCTACAACAATCACGACTATCCTCCACCGATAGCCCAAAGCAGTTATTTCTAAACAGAAAATAAATGCACAAATGGATATTCAATCAACATTTCATTTCCTCATTTCTCACCATTAATTATCCCAATTAATTAAACAATGTAATTAGGTCAATTCCCATAATTAACATTCCAACCCTTAGGTCCCATTCTCATCAATGATTTAACATTTATTCCATTTCTCTATTCCAAACATGCATCGAGGTTTATTATGAACAAAACCCCAACTTTTGTAAAATTACACAAAAGCCCCAAACTTTCACAAATTACCAAACCAACCCCAACATCTCAAAATACCAAAATTTAAAGACAAAATCCATAGAGAGGAGTAGGATATCCCTACCCCGAAGTTTGAGCCAAAAAGGAGATGAAGACTCAAAGATCAACTTGCTCCAAATCCAAACTTTTTCAGATTAAATCAAAGCTCTCAACGCCCTCTATCTTTTTAACAAAGGCTCTAGGTTAGATTCACACCCTAGGGAGATCAAATCTTAGAGAGGGTGTAAGTTTAGAGAGAGAGGGTCTCGGATTTAGGGTTTGGATCAAAAAGAAAGTGAAAAAGTGAAGTTCAAAATCGCTACTGTCCGCTGATATAAAACACGCTCGCTCGAGCGAAGCCTTTGTCGCTCGAGCGACCAGACACAGAAAACTCTCGCTCGAGCCAAGAAACTCTTGCTCGAGCCAAAAACTCAAAAGTGCGCTCGAGCGAAGGAATGCTCGCTCGAGCCAACAACTCGAACCCTCAGGTCTGCAACCACAAGCACGCTCGAGCGACAGACCTCTCGCTCGAGCGAAGAACAAACCAGGCCGCTCGAGCCATGAAAAGCTCGCTCGAGCCAAGAAACACAACTCTCAGGTCCAGAACCAGACGCAAGCGCTCGCTCGAGCGAAGCCACTCTGGCTCGACCCACCAGACACAACTCAACGCTCGCTCGAGCGACAAACTCCTCGCTCGAGCGAAGGTCCAAAAATCTGGGCAGCAACACTAGACTCCCAAACACAACCAACCTGTAACAAACCTGCCCAACACATCCCATAACTCAATATACAAATTAAAAAGGATGCAAACAAGATAATAAACAACTACCAACATCCACGGACACATGTCCGGATCACTGTACAACAAGGGTAAACCCGGGATCGCTATAACCTCCCCCCCTTAAAGAATTTCGCCCCCGAAATTAAGCACAAGTTTTCAAAAACAAGTTCTTCTCCATTTTAAACAATGTTACACTTTAACATTCAACAATTCGACCCATTACCGGTCATCCCATCCCTTTAACAAGAGACATATCATAATATGTAAACAACATATGTATGTTCAACATGCATCAACATTATGCACTATCTTTCCAATTTTAACAATATATCAACACATATAATGTCACATTCAACTTCCATATGAGGCAAGTTCTAAAACATACTTCCAATAACCAAAACATTTTCAATGTTTTACAACTTAAGACATATATAAAAGCCCTTAAGTTCAACAAAATGAAAAAATTTAAATACAAGATCACATATCAATAAACAAATCCGGATATTTCTCATGGACTCCCAACTCGCGTTCCCAAGTGGCTTCCTCCACTTCGTGATGTTTCCACAAGACTTTCACCAAAGGAATGGTCTTGCCACGCAGGACCTGATCTCGCCTATCCAAGACCCGAACCGGTCTCTCCTCATACGAGGCATCGTCATCCACCTCTAAATCGGTCCAATCTAACACATGTGATGGATCTGGCTCATACTTCCGAAGCATACTCACATGAAACACGTCATGTACTCCGGTCAACTGCGGCGGTAAGGCTAACCGATAAGCAACCTCACCAATCCTCTCAAGGATCTCAAAAGGACCAATAAACCGAGGGGATAACTTCCCACTCTTCCCAAACCTCATCAAGCCTCGCCTAGGTGATATCTTCAGAAAGACATGATCACCTACCTCAAACGCCAAAGGCCTCCTCCTACGGTCGGCATAACTCTTTTGTCGACTCTGGCCTGTAACAAGCCTCCTACGGATAAGCTCAACTTTCTCCATCGTCTCCCTAACCAACTCCGGACCCAACAAAGGTGCATCACCCACCTCGGCCCAACAAACTGGAGACCTACAAGGTCGGCCATACAAGGCCTCAAACGGTGCCATACCGATGCTAGACTGAAAACTGTTGTTGTAGGCAAACTCTACCAATGGCAAGTGCCTCTCCCACGTCCCACTGAAGTCCAGGACACAACCCCGAAGCATATCCTCGAGGATCTGAATAGTACGCTCGGACTGCCCATCAGTCTGAGGATGATAAGCCGTACTAAAGGTCAACTTAGTGCCCAAGGCACTCTGCAAACTCTGCCACAACCTAGCAGTAAAACGAGGATCTCTATCTGAGACGATCGTCACTGGGACCCCGTGCAATCTCACTACGTCCCGAACATACAAGTCGGCAAGATGATCTACCGAATCTCTCACGCGCATAGGGATGAAGTGCGCCGACTTAGTCAATCGGTCTACAACCACCCAAATAGCATCACTACCCCGTTAAGTCCTCGGAAGACCTACAACGAAGTCCATAGTGACATGCTCCCACTTCCACTCGGCAATAGGCAAGGGTTGCAACAAACCCGCTGGCCTCTGATGCTCGGCCTTCACTTGCTGGCAAGTAAGGCACTTCGATACGAAAACAGCCACATCTCTCTTCATACCCCGCCACCAAAACTGGCGACCCAAATCCTGATACATCTTAGTACCTCCCGGATGCACCGCAAGGCGCGAATGGTGAAACTCTCGGAGTACTTCCTCTCGGCAAGACTCCGGTACAAACAAACGGTCTCGGTATCTCACACTCAGGTCGGGATACACCGTCAAACCCTTCTCCACTTTCCCACTAGAGATCTTCTCTCGGAGAGATTCTACCTCAAGGTCACCTCTCTGTGCCTCTAACACTCTAGTCGCAAGTGTAGGCTGTGCAACAACAGAAAACAAGGCCGCAGCCTCAACAGATTCGCCCAGTAGCAAATCAAACTCGCCAAGTGCTCCCAACATCTTCCATTCCCGGATGGCTATACAAGCTACATCACTAATGGATTTCCTACTAAGGGCATCGGCCACAACATTGGCCTTTCCCGGATGATAATGTAACTCAAAATCATAATCCTCGATGAACTCCATCCACCTCCTCTGCCTCAAATTCAAGTCTCTCCGTGTAAACAGATACTTCAAACTCTTGTGGTCCGAGAACACCTCGAACTTCTCACCATAAAGGTAGTGCCTCCAGATTTTCAAGGCAAAAATCACAGCCGCTAACTCTAGGTCGTGTGTGGGGTAATTCTTCTCGTGTATTTTCAACTGACGTGAGCCATAAGCTACCACTTTCCCCTCTTGCATCAACACACAACCCAAACCCTCTCGTGAGGCATCACAATAAACTGCATAACCCAACCCTCTCTCCGGAATAATTAACACCGGAGCGGTGGTCAATCTAACTTTCAGCTCTTGGAACGACTTTTCACAAGTCTCACTCCACACAAACTTGACTCCCTTCCGAGTCAGTCTAGTCAACGGTGATGCTAGCCTGGAGAAATCTTTCACAAACCGACGGTAATACCCAGCTAATCCCAGAAAACTGCGGATCTCAAACACACTCTTAGGTTGTGCCCAATCTTGCACTGCCTCAACCTTGGATGTATCAACAGACACCCCTTCCCCGGATACCACATGGCCTAAGAATTTGACTTCCCTCAGCCAGAACTCACACTTCCCAAACTTGGCATACAGCCTATGGGCTCTAAGCAACTCAAGCACCACTCTCAAGTGTTCCTCATGCTCCTCCTCTGAAGGCGAATAGATAAGGATGTCGTCCACAAAGACGACCACAAATCGATCTAAGAACTCCCGGAAAATCCGGTTCATCAAGTCCATAAAGACTGCCGGTGCATTGGTAAGCCCAAATGGCATCACCAGAAACTCATAATGGCCATACCGCGTACGGAATGCCATTTTCGGAATATCCCTTTCTCTGACCCTCAACTGGTGGTAACCCGATCTCAAGTCTATCTTAGAGAAACAACGGGAACCCTTCAACTGGTCAAACAAATCATCTATACGAGGCATAGGATACTTATTCTTAACCGTAGCCCGATTCAACTTCCGGTAGTCAATACACAGTCTCAAGGCACCATCTTTCTTTTTAACAAAGAGGGCCGACGCTCCCCACGGCGAAACACTAGGGCGAACAAAGCCCTTATCTAGCAATTCCTGGAGCTGAACTTTCAACTCAACCAACTCTGCTGGAGCAAAACGATAAGGTGCCATAGAAACAAACCAACCACATTCTTTTATTCATTAGAGTTCCATATACATATGTATTACATGTTAACATCAAAACAAAATGCCCTACGGGCTTACAACTTTCCAAGTTAACACTTGGTTACAACAAAAGGGTACTAACTCGTTTACACATTAAGCCCTTGGCTTGAAGTTACATGTAATACATCAAAAGTTAAGCGACAAAAATATGTCCGCCTCTAGCCTCCCAGCTATGTCCTTGGAGGTGGCATGCTTCCTGCACCTGAAAATGATATTCCCATATAGGGTGAGCCACAGCCCAGTAGAAATACACTAAACCAACCATGAACAATGACTAAAATATTAGCAATTGATAGATGGCCAACACTGATACAATCACATAAATCACATATTTATGTCATACGACTTATGAGTCCAAGTTTCCTTTCATTTTCCCTTTTTCAACAGATAAGCATGCTAGCTCTATCATCATTTCCACAGATATGTATAAAAACTATATCCCACATTCAGATAAGCATATAAGCTGTATCCACACTTTACCAAGATAAGCATATAAGCTCTATCTTCACTTCTCTAGACAAGCATATGAGCTGTATCTACGGAGTTCATCCCCTATCTTCTCCCAACACTATCCGGTTTAGAGGTACATCCCCTATCTTCCCCTAAACCGCGGAGTACATCCCCTATCTCCTCCTCTACACATAACGTATACAAACACAATGGTTCTATATACAATCACCCAATACATACAGTTAATGTATTCTATCAACCGTCAAATTCCATGACACATTTCATTGATTAGTTTCAGTTTGCCTAATCATCATGCATTGTCTACAACAATCACGACTATCCTCCACCGATAGCCCAAAGCAGTTATTTCTAAACAGAAAATAAATGCACAAATGAATATTCAATCAACATTTCATTTCCTCATTTCTCACCATTAATTATCCCAATTAATTAAACAATGTAATTAGGTCAATTCCCATAATTAACATTCCAACCCTTAGGTCCCATTCTCATCAATGATTTAACATTTATTCCATTTCTCTATTCCAAACATGCATCGAGGTTTATTATGAACAAAACCCCAACTTTTGTAAAATTACACAAAAGCTCCAAACTTTCACAAATTACCAAACCAACCCCAACATCTCAAAATACCAAAATTTAAAGACAAAATCCATAGAGAGGAGTAGGATATCCCTACCTCGAAGTTTGAGCCAAAAAGGAGATGAAGACTCAAAGATCAACTTGCTCCAAATCCAAACTTTTTCAGATTAAATCAAAGCTCTCAACGCCCTCTATCTTTTTAACAAAGGCTCTAGGTTAGATTCACACCCTAGGGAGATCAAATCTTAGAGAGGGTGTAAGTTTAGAGAGAGAGGGTCTCGGATTTAGGGTTTGGATCAAAAAGAAAGTGAAAAAGTGAAGTTCAAAATCGCTACTGTCCGCTGATATAAAACACGCTCGCTCGAGCGAAGCCTTTGTCGCTCGAGCGACCAGACACAGAAAACTCTCGCTCGAGCCAAGAAACTCTTGCTCGAGCCAAAAACTCAAAAGTGCGCTCGAGCGAAGGAATGCTCGCTCGAGCCAACAACTCGAACCCTCAGGTCTGCAACCACAAGCACGCTCGAGCAACAGACCTCTCGCTCGAGCGAAGAACAAACCAGACCGCTCGAGCCAAGAAAAGCCCGCTCGAGCCAAGAAACACAACTCTCAGGTCCAGAACCAGACGCAAGCGCTCGCTCGAGCGAAGCCACTCTGGCTCGACCCACCAGACACAACTCAACGCTCGCTCGAGCGACAAACTCCTCACTCGAGCGAAGGTCCAAAAATCTGGGCAGCAACACTAGACTCCCAAACACAACCAACCTGTAACAAACCTGCCCAACACATCCCATAACTCAATATACAAAGTAAAAAGGATGCAAACAAGATAATAAACAACTACCAACATCCACGGACACATGTCCGGATCACTGTACAACAAGCGTAAACCCGGGATCGCTATAGTTCTACACCAATAGTGCGACATAGTCGCTTCCATGTACCACAACACTAGTAACTAGTTTAATATAGTCCTTAAGTGATGTGTGTATTTAAAATGTCTAATAATGTCCTTTTATCAAAGACTATTCATGTTATCATTCATTCATTCTCATATATGTACGTACACCATTCATAACAGGAAATATATCAGAAACACAATTAATGAGATCAGAATGTGTCAAATAATACAATCAATCATAAACAACTGTTATGGATTACATTCAGGACCCATTCAATTGACAAGTTTCTTATTGTCTTTAAGAGTAATCCCTTCATCAATAAATATGCATTTAAAAGCTACGTACTCATGCGTTTTATTGACACTTTCTATTTCCAAAATTTTTCTTTAATGACAAAGTATTAAAGTTCTATGTGTTTAGCATCATCAGAATACTTGTCATTATAAGAAAATAAAACAATTGTGAAATTATCACAATAAATTCTCAACGACTAGGCAACAAAAGTCGACAATCCCAAGTCTTGAGATAAAGTTTCGCAATATAACAACTCATGAATTGTTGTGGTTTCAAAGCACATCACAAATTCAAATTTCATAGAGGATACTTATAATAGTTCGTTTTATACTTTTCTTAATATTGCCCTCCACATAATAGAAACAAAGAACCAAAAGTGAATTTTTACTATCAATATATCATCTAAAGTCTGAATCTAAGTAGCCAATCAATTCAAAATTATCAAACCTCATAAATGTAAGAAAATAATCTTTTATTCCTTATGATTACGTTATCATTTCCTTATTTAAGCAATAAGGTCACGTTTGTTTGGAAAATTTGGGTGGATGGGATTTTTAGTGAAGAGAATGCTAATGTGGGGATTGTTAGTGAGGAAATTAAGTAAAAGTGTGTTTGTTTTGATGATAGCGTGAGAGATGATTGTTGATGGGATTGTTAAATTATTTTTATATAAAATCAATAAATTATTTCTATATTAAAAAAAATTAAAACAAATATTAAAACAAATAGGTGCACTTGGTAAAAAAAAAAATTATATAAAATAGACTCAATCCCCTCACTATTTTCCAAATCCCATCTAAAATTCACCCAAGCTAATCCCCTTAGGGAGGGAGATTACTAAGCCCTCCACACTAGCAATCCCCTCTCCCAAATCAATACCAAACAAGTTGTGGGTGGGAACCACAACTATCTTAATGCAGTCCGGCCCCCCACCCCTCCAAACAAACATGACCTAAGCTTCTTACAATAAATTGATAAATAATAATTTCTATTCCAATTGACTTTATAGAAATTTTTGCATAAGACTGGATTTATTTCCTTTCGGAATATGGATAACTTTATGTGAATATTCTTTCATATAGAATTTCTATAGAACTTTTATTATATACTTTCTGAGACAATATCAACAATTCATGTGATTCATTCAGAAATATTTCAATTTTTATCACATAGGTTGTCTTGGTAATATATTTCATTTCAAAGTTCCTAAAGAAAAATTTCTTAACTCATGCAATAAATCATGTACATTATTGACAAGTAAAATATTATCAACATACAAAATCATAAATCTAAACTTGCTCCCACTAATCTTTGGATATGTACACTAATAAAAAAATATTTTCTTTAAATCCAAAGGAAAAATAGTACCATAAGACTTAAGATACAATTTTGAAAGCTTGTTTAAGTCCATAAATTGATTTCTTAAGTTTGCAAGTCATATTTTCATTTCCTCAATAGAGAAACCTTTGAGTTGATTTCACAAAATTCTTCATCTAAACTCTCTTTCAGAAAATTAATTTTCACATATATTTAATGCAACTCAATATCAAAGTGAGTTACTAATGCCATAATCATTATAAATTAACCCTTTAAGATGCAAGTGAAAAAGGAATATCTCATTGTAATCAATGTCTACTTTATGAGTAAAATCTTTGGCCATATATCTAACATTATATCATTTTATGTTGCCCTTAGAACAATAAATATTTTTGTATCATGGGTAATTCAATGAAATCCTAAATTTCATTTTGGTCCATTGATTTCAACTCATCATTCATGACATCAATTTATTTAATAGAATCAATACTTTTTATGGCTAGTGACAACAAAACCAAGTCTTTACTTATCCCAATATTATAATAAGATTGTTATAGATATACCACATAATCATTCGAAATGACAAATCTCTTTATCTTATGAGATCTTTTTAATAATATTATTTCTTGTGGTTCTTTTACAACTTTTCATTGGTAATAATTACATTATGGAGTAATTGATTATTTATTTGTTGTTCCAAGACATTAAGTTGTTTAACAACTATAGGAACGACAATTTCCTTCAAAATCATGGGAAGTGATATTTATACCCAAACTTATTGAATAATCACACTTCATGATTTATCACTCCCACTGATTTCACCATTCTTATTAAATTTGATATTATCAATTTCTACAATTCTTGTACTATGGCCAAGATAGTAAAACTAATACCCTTTGAATTTTCAAGATAATCAACAAAATAACCACTCACTATTCTAAAATCCAATTTCTTTTCATGCGGATCAATAATTCTAATTTTCATAGACAACACCAAACATGCAGGTGTCTTAAGTTTGGTTTCCTTCCTGTTCACAGTTCAAAATGAGTGTTTGGAATTGCTTTACTAGGAACCCGATTCTATATGAAAACAATAGGCCAACGACATACATCCACAATGTTATGGGTATTTAGAAATTATTTGACACACTCTTAGTCATATTCACAAGAGTACAATAATGCTTCTCAACTACATCATTCTGCTAAGGCATTCATAACTATTATGCCTTTCATAGAGTTTAGCAAATAGACTTATGCTTTGTACTATCTTTATAATTTTCACATTTTTGTTTAATTGCCTTTCTTTCTTGATAATGTACACCTCAATGGTGTCCATTTACTATAAATCTTTTATGCAATAAATAAACAAAATTATAAAGTGAAAATTCATCCATAAAAATGATAAAATAACTTTATTTACCAAACATGAAGTGTCAAAAGAGCACATTAATATCTATTTGGGTAATATGAAGATGCCCCGTATATCTTGTGGCAATTTACATAATGTGATTGAATTGATTTTCCTTAATACAACTCACACTTCCACTAAAAGCAATAAAATCTAAATTCAAAAGAATCTCATCTTCACTAGTTTTTATAACTTTTTTTTAAAAAAAATAGTACAATCTTTTATGCCACAAGATTGAGGAGTTTTCATTTATCAAGAAATATTTAGGACCAACATAATGATGCAAGATAAATTAAAATTTTGAGAAATCATTAAATTTTAATTTATGCAAAATATCATAAATAATACCAAAATTAACAAAAGAGTTATTTACAATAAATTAAACTTTTATTCTAAATTTTGAAAATAGCCGTCAAGGTTAATTAAGTTTAGACAAATCAATAAATAATTTTCAAAATTAGAATGAACATAAAAATTTGAAAACAAACTCTACATAATGATCAATGCCCAAAAAATAAATGATAAATCCCAATAATTTCAATTGGAGTTTTAACATAATTGGTTTGAAAATAATCTTGCATCTACAGCGATTCTGGTTTAGACCTGACCCGTTGATGTTTTGAATACGGGTTTCATTGCCTTATATAGTTGTTCATGTCTTGTTTCCCCTTATTTCTCATTGAGTTTAGCTTTTGGGATGGGTTGGTTGCTTTTGAAACAAGTTGGTAGCTTGTTTTTCAAAAACCTTGTTGCCCAGAATTTGGCTTTTACACTCAAGCGTAGCTTCTTGTGCTCGAGCGGTCTTTAACAACTCCCAGCACTTTGGCAGGTCTGCAAAACTTCTAAGAGCTTGTATTCTTTGCTCGAGCGTCACTTCCTGCGCTCGAGCGATAACGCCCTTTTCTTTGTGTTGTGACAATCGAGCGTCACTTCCTGCACTCGAGCGGTGATTATTTTTGTGTCGAGACGCTCGATGTCACTTCTTATGCTTAAGCAGTCTGTGCGTCTATCAGATCATAGAACCACCTTTTTGGGTCACTTTTTCATTTCATTCTCTCTCTCTCTCTCTAAACATTTCAAAAACCCTAGATCTAGATACTTTATCTCTAAAACTTACCTTCTCTCTACAAAAACACCAAGATCTAGTGATTTCTTCACCTTACTCCCTTTGTTAGAAAGGTAGAACACTCCATGGGCTCCATTTTCATCTGAACAAAAGTGGGTTTCGGCTTCTTTGAGGTTTATCCACTCTCTCCTTGGTTTTGTAGCTTCGAGGTAGGGTTTTTTCGCACTCTTGTATGAGTTTTACCTTATTTATTTGCTATTTCAAAAGATTATAGTGGTTTGGGGGTTTTTGGTAAAAACCTAGGGTTTGAGATCAAAATGTAAAAGAGGGGTTTTCAAATAGTATCTTGCAAAAGGTTATGATTATGAATTTGGGGTTGATATATGTTGAAATGAGATACTTCTTGCATTGAAATAGATCTTCAAAGAGAAAGGGGTTTTGCCCTAAAATGTAAATATTGAGATTGTAAAGAGAAAATGGAATTGATATTGGAAATCGTGAAATTGAAATGATGATAGTGATGAAGGTAGAGTTGGATATGTATTATTACTTCATTTTTGAGATTTTGGAAAAGTGTATCTTTAATGAATTTTATTTATCCATTTAGAGATATCTGTTTTGGGCTATCGGTGGAGGATAACTATGAGTGTTGTAGAAATTGCATGGGAATTAGGTGAACTAAAACTAATTTCTCATCCATGTGCATTGAACATTGTTGCTTATTTAATACATTGAAAATGTATATGATTTTAAGAAAAAATGGGTGAACGTGGGAAAGAGGGGTGTATCACCAAATCAAGTTGGCCTGTGTGTCCAGGGTGAAAGTCCCGAAAAATGCACGTCTACATGGGTTTTGGTTCCCACGAACGAATTATCTGTAAAATGGCAATAGTAATGCTTGTATATGCTATGTTTACATGGGTGCCGTTTGACGATTTCCCGCGGACAAAATATCCATGAAAGGTTGTACTTTTTTGAGATGTTCCCTTGTTTTCTATTGTAAAGGGCATGATTTTGAGAATTGTGATATAAACATGGCATGGCATGGTTTTGGAAAAAAGGATATAAAATGTTTTGGCACTAGCATAGCATATGCATGAAACCTTATATCTTTGTTAAGATTTATACATTGTGTTGGATTATTTCTACTAGACTTTGGCTCACTCTATATAAAAAAATCATTTTCAGGTGTTGATGATATACCCCCGCCAAAGAAATAACTTGGGAGGACTTGGAGCTGAAGGCATCTTTTGGGTATTATTGTATTTAATTTTCTATAAGCCAAGGGCTTTAGCTGTATTGGATTTTAAATCCATTTTGATGTACCAAGTATAGTCTTGGAAAATTGTGAAGCCTTTATGGCACTTATTATTTTCTTAACCTATATTTCATACCTCTTGTAAATGATATATGTTATAAATTCAGAGTTAGAGCTTATGGATGTATCAGTGCATGTGTTATCTTTTGTAAACATTAGATCAGATGAATGAAAGGACCTTTATTTAAAGATATATTGTTACTTAATGATTATCATGGGAAGGTTTCAGTTCCCACAACCTTCAATTTCGTTGATTTCAATACAAAGTTCTCTACTTCTTGATACAAATCAAAGTTGCTTTTTATAACATTCAAAAGGAAAACTTGAAAGTTAGATCAAAGCAATAAACTTGGGGCATCGATGAGTCAGATGTCCTTGTGTCCCCTCCCAGAGCCTGCCTATAGCCGACATAATTCCTATGGCCTTCCTCTGCATTAGGAGTGCTGAGAACCTGTGTTTTGTTCTACTCTTGGTGCATTTTGCCGCCTTGTTTTAAGAGTTTTGTTGAGTCGCTTTTATGTTGCTTCCCCTTTGTTTATCGAGTTGTTTTGTTGTTGTTGATTGTTTATGGAGTTGTATTGATGTTGTTTTGCTTATCGAGTTGTGTTTTGTTTATCGAGTTGTTGCATTAGTTGTTCATTGAGTTGTTTTACTCTATTTGTTATGTGTTGGTCGGTTCATTACTTGATTAAGAAGTTTCCAATACAATGTACAATATTCAATTTCCATCAATCCCGTTTTTGTGTAAAATGGTGCAATGCGATGCTCAGAATGTAAAACACAACACGTTTCATCAAAAAAGTTGATTTTTCATTCCAATCATGGTTTCTTTTCACTAAAGAGTACAAGTTTTTAAGAAAATAGGAACTGCCTGGAAAATGTACAATGTGCTAACACTACTAAAAAAAAAGGGAGAAAAAGAAAAAAAAGCAAAAAAAGACTCAACAAAGAACATTTAAATCGGTGCCATCCACTT
Source organism: Camellia sinensis (assembly GCF_055761805.1). Lineage (NCBI taxonomy): Eukaryota > Viridiplantae > Streptophyta > Magnoliopsida > Ericales > Theaceae > Camellia > Camellia sinensis. Next base: position 110,773,367 of record NC_138962.1, read on the forward strand.
CAGGATCGAGAGGCCCTCTTCATCCTGTTTCTGGGCATGGACTCAGAGCTATCACCAACGGCGCCAATGTTAGAGGCCCCCGTGTCTGAGCTTGCTGCTGAACCGGCCTTAGCATCATCTCCGCCCTCAGAATCTGAGCCAGCATCGCCCTCTCCGTCCTCAGATGACTCTGACTGTGGACTCGCTACCTCCTCGTCCTCACCCGTCTCATCATCATCGTCATCCGGAACGGGGCTCTAAAGGGCCACTCTCATCATGGGTGCGCCTAGCTCTACCTTGGCTACGAGCCTGAACCTCCCGTCTCTCTCTCCCTGCTGCCGGAGGAGGTGCTGATGGTCTTGCTGCAGCTCCCGCTGGAATGTCTGATGTGGCTGGGATCTAAAAAGGGCTGTTTGTTAAATACATCAGTCGTGGTATATATCAAATGCAGTGTTTGAATGCAGTGTTTGAGTGCAGTGTGTCAGATCAGTGCAGTGTGGAAAAGATTATGTTTGAAATACTGATGTATATTGGAATCTTGTAGAAGCTGAGCAGGTTCATGCTCCTCTGCACCATCTCTATCAGGGAAGCAACTAGCTCGAGGGCCTGCCCGGTGTACTCTATGGGTGCCTGCAAGTGCATTGAGTAGACCAGTGTTCTATAAAGCATAATTGAAATGAAGTAAATATGAAATATGTAAATTATGGTACATATTGGAGTCGGGCCTCGAACCCTGACAAGCTCATGCCCGGCTGGTGCGCGCTCAATAGGGATCTAGCAAGCCTCTCCGATATGACCCCAGTAGGTGAGTGTGGTAGGTAGCTCTAGCCACACAGTCCTCTGTCTCACCCCAGAACCTCTCCTGCCCTGGGTCTTGGTCGCCCCGGCCCCTCTGCCTCTCTCTCCCGTAACTAGAGCCCTTGCTCTCTCACCTCCACGGGCGCCAGTCAGAGATGACATGAGGTGTGTCTGGATGAAGGCTGTGTAATCACCCTCGACTCAGAAGAAATCGGCGTCCCAGCCGCTAGTGAAATCAATCATCTCCTGTAAAGTGTATTTCTTTGTGGCTCTCATGTATGTCAGAGGTGGCATGGGAACTACTGGCTCGGGCAAGCAGATGGTCTGGCATAAGAATCGCTCCCCTAAGAACCACACCCGACAAACCGGGCCCTCAAGTAAAAGCCGGAAGCGAGAATCCTCTCGGGCACCAGCAAACTGATCCCTAACTCTCTCAGGCATCATCGCCTAGGGCTGCCAAGTGGTCTGTAAATAAAGAATATGCAGATTGTTAGCTATCATCATATATTGCATATGAGTTAGAATCAAAGGTAAACAGAAATAAACAGAGAGGCTTGAGTTACCTCAGCCGTGGTCACAGTATCGAAGTATCGACGGAAGAAGGGGAAGGACTCCTGGGACCTCCGCTGGCATCTCCCGTCATACCGGTGAGTGTATGGCACAATAGGCGGCATCTCCACCTCTAGCTCTGGGGCAAGTCTCGGAAAGTAGGCGTACACCCATAGCTGCAGAAAATGAAAGGGCAATAATGAGTATACAATAGATAAGTACAAGTAATGCGGAAAGTAGAACATGTGTGCCATGTCCAGAAAATGTAATGTGCAGTGTGTGCAGTGTACAGAGTGTGCAAAACAAAAAACAGATTATGTGTGCACAGTATACAATATGTGCAGTGTACAGAGAATTCTAAGAAGAAAGCACAACAGGAAATGCAAAACAGAAAGGTAAAGCATACCTCCCAGGCCCTCCAATAGCCTCCTATCAAGTGTCCGCTTCGGCGGGAGGTGGAGCTCATGTACCCGTATAAGGTGGCCAAGCCAGCCCCGCCCCAATCGTAGAGTTGTAGACGAGACAGGTCCACCAAGGTGCTGATAAGGTATAGCCCAATGGTGTTCACCCGGTCGGCGAATAGGGTAGTGCTAAACAGAAACATCAGGAAACCTCGAGCATATTGCTCGGTCTTCTCTCGGGTCGCTGGTGCCGTCCCTCTGTAGTGGTCTGCAAACCAGGAGTATCAAACCATCCCTGATCAGGAGATAAGTGGGTGAGTCCCCAGTAAATAAATCTGAGCGGCCTCCCACTCGCCCATATCAGTATCATAAGGAATCGGATGACCCCCCATCACTAGGCCGGTGAGCATAGGGAAATCAAAGGGAGTCATCGCCATTTCCCCTACGGTAGAGAAGTGAAGAGAATTTGTGGTATCCCACCACCTCTCTACCAAGGCACTCAGTAGAGGTTTGCTCGCTATAAGGCGTGAGAGCCCCATGCAGAATGAACCGAAACCGGCCTCGTCGATGATGTGGCGAACATCGTCAGGGAGCTCCATGTGCCACTCCCTCGCCGATGTGGTCCCGTATCCTCTGATGGCGCGTGAATTCCCTTGTGATCAAGACAAGAAGACGAAATGTAATGTAAGTAATACAGTGCAAAAGTGTGATTGGGCAACCAATGCAAGATATATTAAGAAAATATAAGAATACAGTGTATACCTCAGAGGTGCCATGAGAAAAATGTGACTCCGGCTCACGTAGTAAAAGGTCCTCCAGGGCGCCTCGTGCAAACCCCCTGAACTAACGAATGCTATCGGGTGGTAGCACATGTATCTCGGGATGATACGTCGCCAGGTCAAAAGGTCGAACGCTAAGTGGCAGTGGCTTAAACTCCGGATCCACCTCCATCTCTGGAGAAGCTCCGTCCTATGAGATGTCGTCCGCCATCCCGAGGAAAGATGAGAAAGTGGTCAGAAATGGGGAAAATGGGTGAAGAATGCCAAAAGTCAACGAAAGTCAACTCCAAGAAGGAAAATGGCAGAGAAAATGTCAAAGCCCAGGAAAGGGCACCAAACCCAAGGGTAACTGGAGGGAAACAAGCCTCAAGTGGTGGAAATGAAGAAAGAAGCACCGAAATTGGTTTTCAATCGGTTCAAAATGGAGTAAACTACGAGGGTTTAGCGAAGAAAATATTCATGGGGCGTTGGAAAACGCGTATAATGCTCGGATCGAAGGAGGAAAATGGTCTGGAGAGAGAGAGGAGGAGGATTTTCGGTTCGGTAATAGAGAAGTGGGGAAATAGGGTTTGGAACCCTATACTTAAACACCCGAGGTAAAATGGCCATTTTGCCCCTAAATTGCCATCGGTGGCTGACAACCTTTTTTGGTGGCCAATGGGTGGCCGATCACCTTCCCTGGTGGCCGACAGGCCTTCAGTGCTCTCCATGTGTGTTTTACTACTATTTTGTGCCCTTGGTTCTCGAGAAATTGCAAGGAAGGCTCACTTTTAAGCTCAAAGTGTCTCTGCAGAAGCCCCGAACTGTGTCTTCGGTGCATGGCTCATCACTACTCAATATGGGGGAGGTGTATCCTTTCTTAAACATACTACAACTCTTCTAAGAGGTAAATCAGAAGTTGCGATTGAGTCGTCTTCATCAAACACACTTTTGTCGTTGCATAAAACGTGCATGTCTTTGTCATTGCATGGAACATGCATTTTGTATTGTTGCATAGAACATGCATCCTCATGTTTCCATAGAACATGCATGTTGCATTGAATATGCATTGTTGTTATTTTGCATAGAATATGCATGTTGTGTTGTATTGCATTGTACATGCTCTCATTTTTGCATAGAATATGCATGTTGTGTTGTATTGCATTGTACATGCTCTCATGTTTGCATAGGATATGCATGTTGCGTTGTATTGACTTGTACATGTCCTTACATTCGCATAGAAAATGTTCGTACATGTTGCATCGACCATGCGTTTGCTACTATCGCATAGAATATGCATTACTCTGTCTATTGCATAGAACATGCTCTCGCTCGCGCCGCATAGAATATGCTTCTGTTTTGTTCTTTGCATGTTGTGCATGAAACATGCCTCTAACATTGTGTCACGGTTATTCATCTTGCATACAACATGCATTCTTATTGTATTATACCTGTTAAGTTTCTTTCTTATGCAGGCACGATATTGTATGTACGGTTCATTCAAAGCTGGTGCAACCAGACGATATTCTATGTACGGCTCATTCAAAGGAACTCCAAGTAAGATCATTCTTGTCCCTTGAACACCTTGTTGGTTAGAAACACTCGGGTACGCCCGGTGTTTACACCACACCTTGCTTTGGTTAGAAGCATTGGGACGTGTTCCCAATGTTTATACCACCCCTTGGTTAGAAGCATTTGGAACGTGTTCCGATACTTATACCACCTTACTTTGGTTAGAAATATTGGGACGTGTTCCCAATGTTTACACCACCCCCTCGGTTAGAAGCATTTGGAACGTGTTCCGATGCTTATACCACCTTGCTTTGGTTAGAAACATTGGGATCTGTTCCCGATGTTTATACCACCCCCCCAGTTAGAAGTGTTTGGAACGTGTTCCGATGCTTATACCACCTTGCTTTGGTTAGAAACATTAGGACGTGTTCCTGATGTTTATACCACCTTGCTTTGGTTAGAAACATTGGGATCTGTTCCCGATGTTTATACCACCCCCCCAGTTAGAAGTGTTTGGAACGTGTTCCGATGCTTATACCACCTTGCTTTGGTTAGAAACATTAGGACGTGTTCCTGATGTTTATACCACCCCTGGTTAGAAACGTTTGGAACGTCTTCCGATGCTTATACCACCTTGCTTTAGTTAGAAACATTGGGACGTGTTCCGGTGTTTATACCACCCGCCGGTGTTTACACCACTCCCTTTTCCCTCTCGCGTGTGGCGCGTTAGGATATTTTTAGTTATAAACATTCGGGTACACCCGGTGTTTCCTTAATCATCTTCTTCTCTCGCGTGTGGCACGTTAGGATGCTTCGGTTAAAAGCATTTGGACGGGTTCCGATGCTTTTCCGCTCTTTGTTTTAGTTACAAATATTTGGACGTGTTTCAATATTTGTCACTGTTCTCTTTGGTTCGGAATATTAGGGTGTGTCCCTGGGTTCACAACATTTCTCTCCTCGTGTGTGCCACACGTTGGAATCTTGTTTGACGCCTCGGGTGCGCCCGAGGGTTGTGTTGTTCTTTGCCTTTCCTGTGTGATGTGTATTTAAGCCTGCATAATTTTCTTACATCCTTTCTGCATAAAATGTGGTTTGGTTCATGTTTACTTACTTATGTATGAGTTTGATGTAGTGTCTCTTTGCATAACATTTGCATCTAGATGTTTCATTACAGCTTCATTGCATGATCATAAGTTATATTCTGCATCGTGCATATCATTTGCATCTTGCCCCAGAACTACGCTGGTTTGATTCCTTGCAAAGGGATGCGTAGGCAGCCTGCGGGCGCAACTGTTCTTTGTTTTGTTTTCTTGTTTGTCAAGTCCTCGGCCTTGTCAAAAATGAGTCGTCTCTGGACTTTGACATTCACTCCCGTCATTTCACTACTTCCGAGTTCTATCAAAGAGGGGCAACTGTAAACACCCTCTTTTTGACTGACCTCAAGACTTGGATGTCATCGTTTGAACACTCGATGGTTTTGTATGCTTGTGTTCATTTTGAGTGCCTAAAGTTCTAGGCCAAGCGCCTTGTCCTTGAGCCTCTAAACTTGTCTATTTTGTGCTTGGTTGTGGACCAAGAGCTTGTTGTTTCAAGTTTAGAGGAGAGGGTGGCCTATCGGCTATCCCCATAGTCCATCGGCCATGGCTTGTGCCTGCCGGCCATCAGTGGTGGCCGGTCGGCCACATTAATGGCCGGTCGGCCACTGGTGATGGCTGACGACCATTTTTCTCCTTTTTCAGATATTTGTTTGCCAGCTGTGCTAGCTGTTGTTCACTGAAGTGCATCTCCATACACGTGTATGGAGGAATGAATACAAGCTTGAATCTTGATTTTCTATATATAGGGGGTGTCCTTCCCCATTTTGGGAGGTTAGACATTTTGGATCAAAATTTTCTCTCTCTCTCTCTCTCTCTCTCTCTCTCTTTCTTCTTGTTTTGTGCTTGGTAGTTAGTTTTCTCTACACCTTTGCACACTAACCCTTAACCAAACTTGACCACCTTGGAGCTGAGGTCCCTTGGAGCCTAGTTTGAGCATTTGGAAGGAGCTTTGAGCCTGAAATTGTGGCTGTTTAGTGCTGTGCTTCAAGAGGTATATGACTCACCTTGTAAGCTTTGTTTTGACTACTTGGTTTTCCATCTTTTCACACTGTTTTTGAGCTGTTTTCAACTACAAAAAAGCTCTGCTTTTATGGTTTAAAAATGGTGGTTTGAGGTCATTTTGTGTAAAGGGGTAGTCCACCCTTCTTGTTGCCTAATTGTGAAGCCTTTTGTGCCATCTTTCAAGGCTCTCCAATCAAACGTTTTGAGCCTTTAAACCACTGAAATTCAGAGTTATTTCAGTGGTGGAAAACATGTTTTGAAGTCCAGAATTGGAGGATTTAGCCTCCACTCCTTGTGTCTTACTTGCATGCCTAGTTAGTTTCACATGGTAGCATGTTTTTGTAGCTTAACTTACTTATCTCCAGCATATTTTTGCCTCTGTTTTGACTGATTTTAGCTCTGTTTTGAGCTGGTTTGGCCATTTGAAGCTTGTATTGTGTGGTTATAGTGCAATCTCCTCCACTAGCTTAATGTTTTAGGCATTCAAACATGAATTGCATGAGTTGCTTTCATGTTTTAGTGTCTTTTTGCACTCCATTTCAGCACCGAAATATCTGCAATCTCCCTCTATTCTTCACTCTTTCATTTATTTTGAAAATGACTTTGAACCCTTTGTTGGCTTAAGTGTGAAATTGAGACACTTGTGCTTAATGGTTTTAATCCTCTTTTGAGGGTTTCTACTAACCAACGGCATGAGGTCTCTTTCATGGTTAAGGCACTTGTGGTTTAAGCCTATTTTCAATTAGAGGACACTCACTTTTGGACTAATCAATTAAAGAATGGATTGGTAATCTAAAATGAGTAAATAAAATTGGACAAGTAAAAGAGGCAAGATAAGCATCTTTTATGTTGCATTGCATGTGTTCGAATCGAACGTTAATTCGAACACGAGAAAAATGGGGCGTTTCATACTCAAAGTGATGAAACGTGCCACTTTTCTTGGTCACCATCACCCTTAATCATACATGATAGGGTTGTGGTTTTGTTGAGTCATGTTTTACACTCATTAAGCTTGTACAAGCTTGATTCTTTGGCCATCATGCATTGGTTGATGGCTTGAGAGCTAAGAGCTACACTCCTTTGAGCTTGTGTAATGATAAGAAGGGTATTAGTACATACTCTCCTTGAGAATGCATTGCTTTGCCTCTGTTTGCTCTCTGTTACAGCAAAAAAGGGAAGTTCAGGGCAGGGGTGGCCGACCGGCCACCAGAAGTAGCCGATCGGCCACCAATGGTAGCCGACAGCCACCATTGGTAGCCGACTGGCCATCAATGAAATTTTGCACAAGTGTGTTCCTGACTTAGAGCAGAGGTATTCTAGGAGTTGGCAACACTGTTGGTGTTCAAGCAAGTGCAAACAGAGGTGTTCGATGGCAAGGCGGTGGATTTTTGGGAGGAAACCAACCAAGCATGCATGTGTCCCTCGCCCTAGAGGCCATTTACTTGCTTTGTTTAATTAGTTAGTAGTAGCTAATTCATTCACTCAAATGTTGTAATTATTTAATTAGCTTAGATAGTTAATTAGGTTAATTACATTCATTAGCTTAGCATAGCTAGTTATTCAATTTTGGTTTGTAATAATTAGTTAACTAAAATAGTTAATTATTTTGTGTTGTAACAGCTTAGCTTAATTAGCATAGCTAGTTAGCTTATTTATTCGGACCCTCCTTCGCGAGGGCACAATGTTGTAATAAGTGTACGTGCATGTGTGTATGACTTCTAACCCCACGTCTTTCTCCCTTTTATTTACCCGCTTTCGGTGCTTAGATTAGGAACATTTTCAATTAACATACCTTATGCTCGCATGTTTGCATCCATTCATTTGTCTTGCATGCACCAAGGCTCGACACATCATTCAAACTGCATTGCAATTTCAATACTTCTTTGAATACATGTTTAACCGCATATTATCAAATCGAAATCATATGCCATATTAGTAGCCGAGCCTATTAATTTCATGTTGCATGTGTTGCATTAGGCATTTTTAACATAGTTAGGATCATATATATTTCTAACTAGTTTTTGTTTTGGCTTAGAGTACTCGGTAAGTTTTATGCTTTAGCATACTTGCATGAGTGTGATTGCCATATTGCCATGTTTTGCATGCTTGCCATGAGGCTATGTGCTTAAATGTTAAACTGCATGAATGCCTGTGGATGAAGGCTTATTGCTTGAACTGGAACAATTCATCAAATGTATGTTTTAAGCCCACTTTGCGAAGTGGCGAAATCATGTTTTAAGCCCACTTGAGGTGGCAAATCCGCATTTCCAAGCCCACTCGAGGATGGCAAATTCAAACCATTTTCGGAAGTAAACATGAGTTGAGTTGTTCCAATTCTCCCGATTTTAGTCTATACTTGCTTGTGTGCACCACATAGTAATATTATTAGCTAATAACCGGAACAAGAACACATAAGGTTTTTTAAATATCATATCATGATTAGTAGAGGCTGATCTTTTGATCAGGCGAGCAGGAGGGCTCATTTCATGGCATTCCCCCCTCGTACCCAAGTTCCCGAGCCGAGGCAACTTTGGTGATGAGGAACACGTGGCCTTTGGCACGAGTCAGGGTTTCCTAAATTTTCACAAAAACAAAATATTCAGGTGGTGACTCTATAATCTGGAAAACCAGTCCAATTTTGGCATTATTTGATTCAAAATCTGATTTTCCGAAATGATTTGCTAGATTGGACTCTTTGGTGTTTATCAGTTTCACATTGCACTTGTGAGACTAGATTCAGAACCATAGGTAGATTCCGAACTGTGAGTGTCTTTCTTTTCGAACCCTTTTCTGAAAGGCGAGGGCGCGGAAAAAGGCGAGCCCACAAATGTATTTAAAGGTGTGTCAAATACAATGACTACCAAATTCCCACATTCAACAATTTAATCAAACCGTCATATTCAATGACATAATTCATATGACTAGTTTCAATTTACCTAGTCCTCATGCAGTTTCTACAACAATCATAGTTATCCTCCACCGATAGCCTAAAACAGATATTTCTAAATAGATAAACAAATCTATCAAACAGATAATTTGCCAAATTTTCCATAGGTGAGTGATTTATCAAATCCAACTACACCATTCATTTACACATCCTCCCAATTTCATATTTCCTTTATCAATTTCATTGTTTATACATAATAATTATTTAACACAAATTAGGGCAATTTTCCCTTTTTTTTTCCAAATGCCAAACACAAGTCTAGATTCCATCATTTTAACCCATATAATCCCATCTTCAATACTCTACATGTATTTTCATGACCCAAAATAGAGAACCCCTCTTTCAAATCTTAAGCTCAAACCCTAGTTTCACTAAAATGTTCCCAAGACCCACTATTTATGCAAAATGACAAGCACCTAGGTTAAAACCCATATCAAAGAGTAGAATATCCCTACCTCAAGTGTAGAAGCTCAAAGGAGAGAAGGAGAAACTTTGAAGATGCCTAAAACTCAAACTTTCTCGGATCAAATGGAAGCTCACAAGTTGCTTTTCCTTTTACTCAAAAGGAGTAGAGTAGAAATCCTTAGATTTTTGGGGATTTGTAGAGAGAAGTAGATTTTTAGAGAGAAAAGGAGCCGGATTAGGGTTTTGGGATGAAAAAAAATCAAAAAGTGAAGTAAAATGTCTCTGCTAGGAACTGATATACGTAGTCTTCGCTCGAGCGAAGGAGTTGTCGCTCGAGTGACCAGACACAACAAGTGACCTTGCTCGAGCATAAGAAGCATGGCTCGAGCATAGAATACAAAGCTTCAGAAGTTTTTCAGACGCACACGCTCGGTCGAGCGCAAGAAGCCTCGCTCAGCGTAGAATACAAACCTTCAGGTTTTACACAGATGCACACCCTCGCTCGAGCGCAAAAAGCCTCGCTCGAGCGAAGGAACAAATAACACAAGGCTCGCTCTAGCGCAAGAAGCCTCGCTCGAGCGAAGGAACAAATAACACAAGGCTCGCTCGAGCGCAAGAAGTCTTGCTCGAGCGAAGAACTTCATCTACCCAGAAATTCTGCATCCAGGAAAGAAACCTGAGGACTTCCAATTCTCGCTTGAGCGCAAGAAGTCTTGCTCGAGCGAAGAAGCAAACTACAAAAAGATCGCTCGAGCGCAAGAAGCCTCGCTCGAGCGAAGAAGCCAAAATCTGGGCAACAACAATCTAACCCAACTAACAACCAAGCTGTTCCAAACTCGCCCAACATGTTCTAAAACTCAAATAAAAAGAGTCAATGGAGAAAACAAGACATGGATACAATATTAAATCATCTAACCCGAGTCCGGGATACAAAAAAGGTTGGGGCAAAACCGGGATCGTTATAGCCTCCCCTTTTTAAAGAATCTCGCCCCCAAAATTTTAGTACAAGTTTCAAAACCATGATTAACCTATTTTCAAAATGATTACCATTCAACACTCGTCATTATAACCCACCCACCGGTCATTCAATCTCTTCACAAGAGGACAATTCCACAATATATAACTCAACATGTATTATCAATATGCATTTTCCGAAATCCAACTACTTTCAAGACGTACATCTCATATTTCCAAAACAAATTCAATGTTTATGATAAATTGGCATTTCCAGAACTTAAACAACATATACAATGTTCAAATTAAACTTGCGTTTCTGAAACATATTCAACATTTGCAATGTTTCCTAATCCAAAACATATACAATGTTTTAAGGTTCATAAACAAAACTAAAATTTCAACATATACTCAAACATCAACAAATAGGTTTGGATATTTCTCTTAGACTTCCAATTCATGCTCCCAAGTTGCTTCCTCAACCCCGTGATGTTTCCACAATACTTTAACTAAGGGGATTGTTTTGCCTCACAAGACTTGGCTCCGTCTATCCAAGACTCTCACCGGTCTCTCCTCATATGAGGCATCCTCATCTACCTCCAGGTTGGTCCAATCCAATACATGTGATGGATCCGGCTCATACTTTCGAAGCATACTAATATGAAACAAGTCATGCACTCCGAAAAGTTATGGCGGCAACGCCAAGCGATAGGCAACCTCCCCAATCCGCTCAAGGATCCCAAAAGGGCCAATAAATCGAGGGGATAACTTCCCACTCTTTCCAAATCTCATCAAACCCCGCGTAGATGTCCCCGAACGTCCCGGGAAAATCCCGTTTTGTTCATTAGGCTCACTATAGTTCGGACTCGATGTCACGGTTCTGAATATAATCTCGCAAAGTGCAATACGAGATTGATAAATCACCAAAGAGTCCAAATCCGGCAAATCGTTTTGAAAAACTGATTTTTAGAAAGAAGTGCCAAACATGGATTGGTTTGCCAGATATAGAGTCGCCACCTAAATATTTTATTTTCAGGGAATTTAGGAAACCCTGACTCGTGCCTAAGGCCACGTGTCCATCATCACCAAAGTTACCTCGGCTCGGGAACTTGGGTACGATTGGGGAAGGTCATGCAATGAGCACCCCCGCTCGCCCGATCAAAGATCGGCCACTACTAAACATGATATCTTGTTTTTGAAAACATATGTGCTCTTATTTCGGTTTATTAGCCTAGAATTGCTACGTGATGCGCACAACATACAAGTATAGACTAGATTGCCTAAGTTGGAACAAAGCATCGCATATCCGTTTGTTTTGAAAATGGATTGAAGTTTGCTACTCGCAAGTAGGCTAAAACACGGGTTTCGGCAAATTATTTCAATTCAAGCAACCCAACCTTCACCCAGAGGCATTCAGGCAGTTATATCACATAAGCACATAGCCTCATGGTAAGCATGCTATCATGGCAGTCACTCACACGCATGCAAGGATGCTAAAGCATAAACTCTTACCGAGTACTCCGAGCCAAAGAAAGAAGCTAATTAGAAAACATGCATGAATCCTAACTATGCTAAGATGCCTAATGCAACACATGCAAGAATGCAACTAAGATAGGCTCGGCTATTCTAAGATGGCATATGAGATGCTACAAGTTACATGTATTCAACTTGGAATTGAAATACGATGCAGTTAGTATGATGCGCCGAGCCCGGTGCATGCAAAACAGATGAATGGATGCAAACATACGAGCATAAGGATGCTAATTGAAACGTGCCCTAAAACTAACCACCATAAGCTGGTAAATGAAAGGGAGAAAGACGTGGGGTTGGAAGACATACATCACACACACGCACACTTATTACAACATTGCCCTCTCTCAGAGGGTCCGAATAAATAATACAGAATCGAATTAACTAATTATTACACAACACTAGCTAATTAACAAATTAACTAAAGTACCATGCAAACTATGTAAAATGGGCTGCCTCAGCTCTGCTTTGAATGATAAAGGATGCATGCATGCTCGAGTCGCCTTGTCGGGAAATCCATCGTGATGCCTCGACTCACCTTTGTTTGCAATTGATTTCAGAAAGTTGCACGAGGCTCCAGAGAGATGAAATTCCACCCAAGGAAGCTGTGGGAAGGCTGCCGACCAGCTATGGGCAAGGGAGACCACCTGCCGACCACCCTTGGTGGTGAAGACCAGAAAAGGTGGTCGGTCTGCCAGAAAAACTGGTCAGCCAACCAGTTCATTCTCCTGGTTTCTGCTTTTTCTGCAACAAAGGCAAGAGAGAGAGAAGGCAAGGTATTTTCAACATATGTGTGCCCAACCATTCTCCCCATCATTGCATGAGCTCTAGGGAGTGTAGTCCTCGATCCTTGGTCCACCAATCACCTATCCCGATGCATGATGGTCGAGGAGTCGAATTGCACGACTCAATGGGACATGAATGCACATATAAGCAACTAAAACCAACAACTCCATCATGGATGGTCAAGAGTGTCGGCGACCGGAAATCGAGGCACGTTTCATCACTTGGAGTATGAAACGTTTCTCGTTTCCCATGTTTGGACTAACTCCTATTCCAAACACAATGCAACAAGTAGAATGGCATGGCATATACAAATGCAACTCTTGTATGCAATCCTAAATGTAATGCGACTAAGTGATGCAAACATGCAAAGGATGACATGCAAGCATGCAACTAGCATACACAATGCTATGGACTATTCAAGGGCATACTCAATGCACGTGGATTGTATGGCATGCATACACAATGCACTAACATACGCAATGTTATGAACGAGGCATACGCAATGCAATGATCGAACAAGCGATAACATAGATTATATGGCATACACAATGCAAGATGGACTTAAACCAAGTTGGATGGACCTCAGCCGCACCCAAATCAGTGGCCATACATGATGAAAATGAGGCAACAAAACTCATGTAAACATGCAAGATGGAAGGGCCCAAAGCCTAGGACACAAGATACAACTGTATGAAAGCATGGAAAGGATGAAATATGGCATACAACAACACATGTTCCAGCTTTGAAATGACATACAAAATGGTCCCGAATCATGCAAACAACTCATGTTATGCATATTGAATGGCTCAAATACCGAAACTAGTGAAGTGCATTACACTAGAGGTATGCAAAGCAATGCCCAGATGAACAAACCAACCCCAAACAGTCCCTATGCAGGCCCAAAATAGTGGCAAAATGGACTAAGATGATGGCTTGAAATGCACAAAAATGAAGCTCATGCAATGGCCCACAAATGAGGTATACAAGCATAACTCTTAAACGCATTTAAAGAGTGGAAAACAAGGGAACATGGCACAAGAATAGGCTCTAAAATAACATACTCAATGATGCCAAGACATGGAAACACCTCAAGTTAAGCATGCAAGGGGCTCCGAAACTCAAGGCTAGGCAAGGATATTACACTACAAGTATGCATGGCAAGCATCATTCGACCAAGAGGCCTAAAACCAGAGCAGAGGCAGCCCAAAATATGAACAAAATCAGTTTAGAGCATCGCCAAAATGTTCTAGAATCAAGGGCCAAACCCACATGCAATGTAAGCTAGTGAGCATGGTTTACACTACAAGCATGTTAAGCATTCAAGAGGCCACTAAACTAGCAAAAGAAAGAGGTATGACATACCAAATAATGACCAAAAACCCACTAAAACATGACCAATACAAGCAAGAATGACATGCTCCTTTGATAAGCTATGGAGAGGGTTATTCTACACATTCAAGAGGCGAACCCTAGATGACAACACCAACTCTGGACAGAGCCTAGGAAGGCCCTAAAAGTCACCAAAAGGGGCTTGAACCAAGGCTTGGAAGTCTGAAAACAAAGGCTCCTTTGTAAGGCCAAAAATGCTAGTAGACAAGACAACAAGAGAGAGGGTCACCCCTCTCTGACTTTGGCCCTCAAAACAACATTCTCACCACTGAAAATCCACTGGATTTCAGTGGTAGGAGGGCCAAGCAAAGACTAGCTCAAATGCCTTATGGCATGGCACAAAACAAAGCTAAATAAAGCATGCAAGAGGGTAGACAACCCCCAACACCAAAAGAGTCTTAAACAAACATAACAATCACTTAACTATGAACCTTTTTTCAGTTGACAACAAAGCTCAAATAAGCATGCAAATGAGGCTAAGAGAAGGATCAAAATAATGCTCAAAATAGGGAAAAGTGATTACCCTTGAATCTCAGCAAAAACCAGCAAGTTTCTGGACCAAAAACCCAACCTTTGAGCTCTCTCAAGACCCTCCAGCAGCTTGGTAACAAGGTGAAGGTGTTAGACTTATTAGGTTGTGTGTAATAGGTCAAGAACAATGCCCTTTTTGAACCCAAAATAAAGAGATATAGAGGGAGATATATATGTTTTTCCTTAAGCAAATATGAACCTGATATAAGGAGAGAGAGGCCCTGTCTTATAGAGGAGCAAAGGCTTAAGCTTCCTCAAGAAGCTAGAGCAAGGGTTCAAGCTTTCTCAAGAAGCTAGAGCAAGGGTGGAAATCCTCTATACACGTGTATGGAGGATATAGTCTGTGCCTTCCAGCTAGAAACAACTCACAAAGACAAAACTGGAGAGAGTAGGCCGACCAGTTAAGGTGGTCGGCCGACCACTTCCCCTGGTCGGCTAACCAAGGTAAGTGGTCTCTCAAAAAAAAGTTGGTCGGCCAGCCCATTTGATGGTCTCTCCATTGAATGCAAGCTAGTGGTATGGTGGGAGACTAGCAAATGTGGCTCAAAAATCAAGGAGACCAGTTTCCCGACAAGAAAATCGACTGGCGGGGAAAAGTGGTCTCCAAGGAGAAAAGGTGGTCTCCCACCCTTGTACCACCTTCCAAACAATGAAAACAAGGTTCATGCCAAAAATGAACCAACACCGACGCAAAACGAGGGTTCAGGGGGCAAAACGCGCGGCCAGGTGCCCCGAAAACAGGCTGTTAAGCACCAAAAGTGGCGTGCGACCACAAAGGTGGTCTCCTGGGCCGCAGTGTCCCTCTAGACAGAGGAAACAAGGTGTGTGCCAAAAACAGTGCCAAACGGAGAATGTTAAGCGGTCTCGAACCGAGGCGTGACCACGAAAAGTAGCCTACGGCCACTGAGAGATGGTCTACAAGACCTCTCCCTCCCTCCAGAAAGAGAAAGCAAGACCTGGTCCGCAAACCGAGGCAAAGCATAAAAGGGTCCCGAGGTCCGGAGGTAAGGACCTTAGCCAAAACTCCGAAACCTCAGAACGAGCACAACATACGCAATCACCGAGCGCTCAATCGATGACGTATGAGTCTTAAGGTCGGTCAAAAATGGGGTGTCTACACCCCGTCTAGGTGATATTTTTAAAAAGACATGATCACCCACCTCAAATGACAAAGGTTTCCTCCTACGGTTGGCATAACTCTTTTGGTGACTCTGGGCCATAATCAATCTCTTACGGATAAGTGTAACCGTTTCCATCGTTTCCCGTACCAACTCCGGGCCCAACAAAGGTGCATCACTCACCTCGGCCAAACACACTGGAGATCTACACGGTCGGCCATACAAGGCCGCAAACGGTGCCATGCCAATACTCGATTGAAAACTATTATTGTAGGCAAACTCCACTAAGGGTAAGTGTCTCTTCCACGACCCCTTAAAGTCAAGAACACAACCTCAAAGCATATCCTCAAGGATCTAAATAGTACGTTAAGACTGCCCATCTGTTTGAGGATGGTAAGCCATGCTAAAGGTTAATCTAGTACCCAAGGCACTCTGCAAACTCTGCCACAACCAGGCAGTGAAAGGCGGATCTCTATCTAAAACAATCGTCAGAGGGACCCCGTGCAACCTCACTATGTCCCAAATGTACAAATCAGCAAGGTAATCTACTAAATCTCTTACGCGCATAGAAATAAAATGTGCCGACTTGGTCAGTCGATCAACTACCACCCAAATGACATCGCTACCCCGTTGAGTCCTCGGAAGGCCCACAACAAAATCCATCATGACATGCTCCCACTTCCACTCAGCTATAGGCAAGGGTTGCAACAAACCCGCTGGCCTCTGATGTTCGACCTTCACTTGCTGACAAGTAAGGCACTTCGATACAAACATTACCACATCCTTCTTCATAGCCCTCCACCAAAACTAGCGACTCAGATCATGACACATCTTTATGCCTCCCGAAGCACCGCAAGGCATGAATGGTGAAACTCTTGGAGTACTTCCTCCTAGTAAGACCCTGGCACAAACAAGCGATCACGGTATCTCACACTCAGGTCGGGATACACAGTCGAACCCTTTTCTATCTTCCCACTGGAGATCTTCTTCCAAAGGTATTCTACCTCAAAGTCACCCCTCTGCGCTTCTAACACTTGGTTCACAAGTGTAGGTTGAGCAACTACAGAAAACAAGGCCGCAGATTCGACAGACTCGCCCAGATGCAAGTCGAATTCCCTAAGAGCACCCAACATCTCCCGTTCCCAAATAGCAATACAAGCTACACTGCCGATAGATTTCCTACTCAAGGCGTCGGCCACTACATTGGCCTTCCCCAGATGGTAATATAACTCGAAATCATAATCCTCAATGAACTTCATCCCCCTTCTCTGCCTCAAATTCAAGTCCTTCTATGTAAACAGATATTTCAGACTCTTATGATCAAAAAAACACCTCAAATCTCTCACCATACAGATAGTGCCTCCAAATCTTGAAGGAAAAAATCATAGCTACTAACTCTAAATCATGAGTAGGGTAGTTCCTCTCGTGTGTTTTCAACTGTCGTGAGCCATAGGCTACTACTTTCCCTCCTTGTATCAATACACAACCCAAACCTTCTCGTGAGGCATCACAATACACAGAATAGTCCAAACCTCTCTCTGGAAGAATCAAGACTGGAGCGGTGGTAAGTCTAACCTTAAGCTCTTGGAACGACTTTTCACAAGTCTCACTCCACAAAAATTTGACCCATTTCCTCGTTAATCTAGTCAAAGGCGAAGCTAATCTGGAGAAATCCTTCACGAACTGTCGGTAATACCCGACCAACCCTAAGAAACTACGAATATCGAAAACATTCTTAGGTTGTGCCCAATCCTACACTTCCTCAATTTTGGATGAATCTACAGTCACCCATTCCCCGGATACTACATGGCCTAAGAACTTCACCTCTCTTAGCCAGAACTCACATTTTCTGAACTTAGCATACAGCTTATGGGCTCTAAGCAACTCAAGCACCACTCGCTAGTGTTCCTCGTGCTCCTCCTCAGATGGTGAGTAAATCAAAATGTCGTCCATGAAGATGACTAACAAATGATCTAAGAACTCTCAAAAGATTTGGTTCATCATGTCCATAAACATGTCTGGGGCATTGGTTAGCCCAAAAGGCATAACAAGAAACTCATAGTGGCCATACCGCGTACGGAATGCCGTTTTCGGGATATCTTCCTCCCTGACCCTCAACTGGTGGTAACCCGATCTTAGGTCTATCTTGAAGAACAACGAGACCCTTTCAACTGATCAAACAGATCATCTATACGAGGCATAGGATATTTATTCTTAACCGTAACTCGGTTCAACTTTCGGTAGTCAATACAAAGTCTCGAAGCCCCATCTTTCTTTTTAGCAAAGAGGGTCGGTGCTCCCCAAGACGAAGTACTAGGGAGAATAAAGTCCTTATCTAGTAATTCCTAGAGCTAAACCTTTAACTCACTCAACTTAGCAGGGGCAAAATAATATGGTGCCATGGAAATTGGTGTCATGCCAGGCACTAAATTAATAGAGAACTCGATCTCTTGGTGAGGTGGTAAACTAATAAGATCCTCGGGAAAGACATTCGAGTACTCACTAACCACACTTGGCAACTCAACTTGAACTTCATCACACTCACTACTCACAAAGCTAGCAAGAAGACAACAAAGCTCGCTCCTCCCACGCAAATCATATACCGGTGATAAGGCTCTATCCACCCGGTCTCCCAAGAAATAAAAGTAATCACCGCTCATGGTACATACAGTAACCCTCTAATGGTAGCAATCTATAACAGCTCAGTATGACGACAACCAATCCATACCCAAAATAACATCAAAACCAAACATGTCCATCAATACAAAAGAAAAAGGGAAGCCGGCGATCGGCGACCTCTATATCACAACATCGACACCCCTGTTTCAAAACCATCTCACCCCCAACAGGTGACATAACACAAATAGGATATGATAACAGCACCAACTCTAATCCCAAAATAGATGCAAATGCTGACGAAATAAATGAATGGGATGCACCCGTATCAATTAACACATTAGCAACCGAGTTGCAAAACAAAAAGGTATCTCTCACAACAGATGGAGCTGGCACAAGATCTGGCACGGTAACAGCATACACGTGTCCTGTAGGTCTCTGATCTATTTGCTCACTCCTCGGAGCATAAGACTGCTACACTGACTGAGCCAAAGAGGCTCCCTGATTGGCCCTCGAGGCCTGTATTGACTGCGTTAGCTGGTGACTCTGTGTCTGCCTCGAACCAGATGCACCTGGTGTGCCACCTAACTGTGGGCAAAACCTCTTCAAGTGTCGCGACTGCCCACACTAATAACAAGTGAGCGACTAGCCTCTACCCTGACTCTAGCCCTGAGAACGAGCCGAAGATGAAGCAGCTCACTGCCCTCCTCCCCTTAGTGGGAAGCTGGAGACTTGTGGCCCAACTGACCACATTTGAAACAAGTAAAGCCTCCCTGACCACCTCTCCCAGAACCCAAACTTGGCACTGGAAAGGTAGACCTCGAATGTGCTCCCTGGGACTGCTGAGGGTTAGAACCCCTCTGCTTCTTACTGCCCCCTTGCTTATCCTGACTCCTCTTGGAGCCCCTCATCCTCTCCTCCTCCGTATGCATAATAGTCTCAAGATGGGCTGCAGCCTCCACAAGGCGCCTATAGTCCCTAATCATGGACTCTGTAACTCTAAACATGAGTCTGGTCCTCAATCTCTTCTCAAACTCCAAACATCGGCACTCCTTGGTCACCACTAACTCTGGTGCAAACCTAGATAGGCTAGTGAAGGTGGCCTCAAACTCAGCCACTGGTGTATTCAACTGCACCAACTTGGAGAATTGATCCCTCAACTTTTCCCTCACTATAGCAGGTAAGTACTTGTCCTCAAAAGCTTCAACAAAGGCTTCACAAGTCCCATCAATGTGCCCCCGCGCATATTTCCACTACTAACCCGCGTCTCTCTTCAGCTGGAAGGACGCCACGGTCACTGTCAAACCTCCATCCTCGATGTCGAACATCTCAAATGTCTTCGTCATCTGCTCCAACCACTAGTCAGCCTTCAGTGGCTCCTTAGGGTCACCCAAAAACTCGTCCGAATTCGACCAGAAGAACTCCCTCTTCAGAAAAGACATCTTTGGTTCAGCTACTTCGGCCTGGACTTGGTTCTCAGCCCTGAGAATGTTCATAGATTCCCTCAATGCTCCGGCCATTTCACGGGCTAAGGCGCCCATGGCCTGTTGACCTACTAGGTTGGCCACATTGGCCTGACCAACTCCCTCCTCCTGCATCGGAATCTCATCCGGTATCGGCATCTCGTGCCTCCTAGGCCTACCACGCCTACCACCACGACCTCATCCTGACATCCTAATAAAGGTAACAAAAGAGATTAGCACATTTACAAATGTGCCGAAGCTATCTCACTCGCGTTCTAATTCGATGGACAACTGTAATTCACTCCACATAAGCACATAATCACATAAATACATACGAATTTCATTTTCGGATAATGACCGTCCCGTGGCGTTGCTTGAGTTCCAGTTAGAAATGGCAGTGATCAAGTGCCTTTCCAATAGGACTCCCAGAAACCCATGGACCCGATCAACATCCTAGAAATTAAATCCCACACCCATATAGTCACATAAACATGTTATCATATAAGCACATATCATCCATACTTAAGTCGCTAACAAGCGAGACAAACCCATTGTGGTACCAACCACTTCCCACGTACCCAAAGCATTCAAACCCGGTACACTCTGATACCAAGTTGTAACGCCCTAGAAAAAAATGGTATAAATCAACCCAAGAGATTCACGAACATAATATGAAATGTATTAATTTCATTCATCAGAGTTTATATTACAAAAAGATTACATGCATTACACTTTCAGAAATATTCATTCTGAAACCACAGCATGCAACACTAATTAGTAACAACAAAAGAAATGCCCTACGGGCTTACATCGTTCCAAGAGATAACTTGGTTACAATAAAAGAGAGAGTCATAAGCGCTTTACAATTAAATCCCTCAGCTTAAAAGGAAAACATATAAACATAAAAATAACAAAACAAATAGAGCCTTCAGCCCCGCTGTAACGCCCTCAAAATAATAACATAAAACCCATCAATAAAGACATGCATTGATATATAAAAGTTCCACATTCTTCCATTTATCAGAGTTTCATTACAAAAAGTATTACATGTTAACGACAAAAGCAAATGCCCTAAAGGCTTACAGCTTTCCAAGTTAACACTTGGTTACAACAAAAGAGTACTAACTCAATTACACCTTAAGCCCTTGGCTTGAATTTACATGTAATACATCAAAAATAAGACAACAAAAATGTGTCCGCCTCTAGCCTCCCAAGCTACGTCCTTGGAGGTGGCATGCTACCTGTACCTGAAAATGATATTCCCATATAGGGTGAGCCACAGCCCAGTAGAAATACACTAAACCAAATATGAACAATGACTAAAAGATTAGCAGTTGATAGTTGGTCAACACTGATACCTTCCCTTATCACACTTTATATTTTCATGACATACGAGTCCATATTACAACTCATTTTCCAATTCCTTTCAATTCTCAAATTTACAATCATGGCTCAGAACCTGGCCAAACAACTCATATGAGACAGTAACTCATATCAAACACTTCCCATTTCATATTAGATAAGCATACTAGCTATGTCACACAACAACAGATAAGCATACAAGCTATATCACCACTTCCACAGATATGCATATGAGCACTATCACACTTCCAATGACAAGCATATGAGCTCTGTCAACACATTAATAGATAAGCATATGAGCTCTATCTATGGAGTCCATCCCCTATCTCCTCCTCAACACATCCGGTTTAGAGGTCCATCCCCTATCTTTCCCTAAACCGTGGAGTACATCCCCTATCTCCTCCAACACAACACAATGCATATAAACAACAATTATACACATCATCACACAATACATAAATTTAATGTATTCTTTCACCGTCAATCTCAATGACACATTCCAATGATTAGTCTCAGTTTGCCTAATCATCATGCATTGTCTACAACAATCACGACTATCCTCCACCGATAGCCCAAAGTAGTTATTTCTATACAGAAAATAAATGCAACAATGGATATATAATCAACATTTCAACTAGGTGAGCGATAAATAATCCAACTACACCCTTTAACCCCTCCCCTTTTCAATTTCCACATTTCTCAAATCAATTCCTCATTTCCAACAATTAATTTTACAAATTAATCAACCAATGTAATTAGGTCAATTTCCATAATTAACATTCCAACCCTTAGGTCTCATTTTCTTCAATGATTCAACATTTGTTCCATTTCTCTATGCCAAACGTGCATTTAGGTTCATTATAGATAAGACCCCAACTTTTGTAAAATAACACAAAAGCCCCAAACTTTCACAAAATTACCAAACCAACCCCAACATCTCAAAATGCTAAAATTTAAAGACAAAATTCATAGAGAGGAGTAGGATATCCCTACCTCAAATCCGGAGCCCCAAAGGAGAAGATGACAAAACCCAACGTGCTCCAAATCCGAAAATTTTCAGATTAGAAGGTAGCCCCCGACGATCAACAACTTTTTTATAAAGGCCAAAGATGAGCAAATCACTCCTACTAGATCAAAACCTAGAGAGAATGTAGAGTTCTAGAGTGAGAGGCTCAACAATGGTGCTTTTGGAAAAGTAGAAGAGAGAAGAGAAAGTGAAAAAGTGATTTGAAAAGTCAAAACACGGAGCTTTAACCCAGTCGCCCCGCTCGAGCGTCAAACACCCCGCTCGAGCGTCACTCACAGACTCCCGCTCGAGCGTCAACAATCCCGCTCGAGCGGCGGATACACACTCGCAGAACTTTTACAGAACCAGGCCTCCGCTCGAGCTTCCAACTCCCCGCTCGAGCGGCACTCACACAACCCCACTCGAGCGGCCAATCCCACGCTCGAGCGTCCAGCACTGCATAGGAAATACTGGATGGGTGCAATTCCCGCTCGAGCGGACTGGTCAAAATCTAGGCAACTAGTTTTGGTTTCTAAACTCAACCAACCTGTAACAAGCCTTCCCAACACATCCCATAACTCAAATGCGAAATAAAAAGGATGTAAACAAGATATTAATCAACTACAAACATCCACGGACACATGTCCGGATCACTGTACAACAAGGGTAAATCCGGGATCGCTATACCCGCCCTTTCAAGCTATGCCCTTGGAGGTGGCATGTCACCTGTACCTGAAAATGGTTTCCCAAGTAGGGTGAGCCAAAGCCCAGTAGAGATACACTAACACAATGGATGAGATTTAACTAAGATATAAGCATTAGATAATTGTTCAACACTTAAAACCAACTGACATCCTCTTTTCATGACTAAACAATAACGACATCAATATCTCAAACCATTTCTATTCATTTATTCAAATCAACTCATAGATATAATCCCTTGTTATCTATACAATCCCAAGTGAGGCTACAACTCATTTATCAACACTTCAATAGCAACCATTATACAAACACTTCAATTTCCTTGCCATTTTACAGAATTCTCATCCGAGGGAACCGGCACGTATATACATATATGATTTCGGGACTTTCACCCTGGACACTCTGGAAAACTTAAATATCAATGGAGTTCATCCCCTATCTCCTCCCAAACAATAGAGTACATCCCCTATCTCCTCCCAA
Source organism: Camellia sinensis (assembly GCF_055761805.1). Taxonomy (NCBI): domain Eukaryota; kingdom Viridiplantae; phylum Streptophyta; class Magnoliopsida; order Ericales; family Theaceae; genus Camellia; species Camellia sinensis. The sequence continues at coordinate 110,796,752 of NC_138962.1, forward strand.
GCAATGATACTTATACAATGCATTTAAAGGCGTGTCATATACAATGACTACCAAATTCACACATTCAACAATTTAATCGAACCGTCATATTCAATGACATAATTCATATGACTAGTTTCAATTTACCTAGTCCTCATCCAGTTTCTACAACAATCATAGCTATCCTCCACCGATAACCCAAAATAAATATTTCTAAACAGATAAACAAATTAATCAAATAGATAATTTGCCAAATTTTTCATAGGTGAGTGATTTATCAAATCCAACTACACCTTTCATTTACACATCCTCCCAATTTCAAATTTCCCTTATCAATTTCATTATTTATACATAATAATTATTTAACACAAATTAGTGCAATTTTCTCTTTTTTTTCAAAATGCCAAACACAAGTCTAGATTCCATCATTTTAACCCTTATAATCCCATCTTCAATACTCTACATGGATTTTCATGACCCAAAATAGAGAAACCCTCTTTCAAATCTTAAGCTCAAACCCTAGTTTAACCAAAATCTTCCCAAGACCCACCATTTATGCAAAATGACAAACACCTAGGTTAAAAACCATATCAAAGAGTAGAATATCCCTACCTCAAGTATATGAGCTCAAAGGAGAAAAAAAAGAAACTTTGAAGATGCCCAAAACTCAAACTTTCTTGGATCAAATGGAAGCTCACAAGTTACTCTACCTTTTTCTCAAAGGGAGTAGAGTAGAAATCCTTAGATTCTAGGGGTTTTGTGGAGAGAAGTAGACTTTTAGAGAGAGAAGGAGCCGGATTAGGGTTTTGGGATGAAAAGAAATCAAAAAGTGAAGTAAAATGTCTCTGCTGTGAATTGATATACGCGGTCTTCGCTCGAGCGAAGGAGTTGTTGCTCGAGCAACCAGACACAACAAGTGACCTCGCTCGAGCACAAAGTGTAGAATACAAAGCTTCAGAAGTTTTTCAGACGCACACACTCGCTCGAGCACAAGAAACCTCGCTCCAGCGTAGAATACAAACCTTCAGGTTTCACATAGACGCACACCCTCGCTCAAGCGCAAGAAGCCTCGCTCGAGTGAAGGAGAAAATAATACAAGGTTCTTTCGAGCACAAGAAGTCTCGCTCGAGCGAAGAACTTCATCTACCCAAAAATTCTGCGTCTAGGAAAGAAACCTGAGGACCCCTAATTCTTGCTCGAGCGCAAAAAGCCTTGCTCAAAGAAGCCAAAATCTGGGCAACAACAATCTAACCCAACTAACAACCAACCTGTTCCAAAGTCGCCCAACATGTTCTAAAACTCAAATACAAAGAGTCAAAGGAGAAAAAATACATGGATACAATATTAAATCACAAAATCCGAGTTTGGGATATAAAGAAGGTCGGGGCAAAATCGAGATCGCTATAGAGATTTCACTTGCTTTAATTGTGGCCAGTTGGGCAACAAGTCTCCTGTTACCCACAAAGGAAGAAGACAGGGTTGATGGCTCAATCAATAGTTACACCACCGGGATCATCTAGCTGGCCGGGACTTGAAGTGATTGAGTCCTCACTAGGGGAGCAGTCGTTGGGATTCTCACCAGTTCAGACTTCAAACCAGTCACGTATTCGAGGACCACTTATTTGCTGGGTGTGCAATCAACTGGTCATGCTAAAAGTTTTTGTACCCAATTAGGGACCTCTTTGGGTGTTTCGCAACCTAGTCAGGTCCAACCTTATGCTTTCGGGCAGGGGCAATACCGTTATGGGAACCAAGAAAGCTGGATTTTTGAGGGCTTCAGGAGAGCCAAATTCTCAGACCTCTAGTGGGGAATTACGCGTTTGTTCCCGGTGTGGCCAGCTAGGACACATCAACAGTTCTTGTCCTTAGCTTGTGATCTCTTAGGGTATCTTGGGTTTGAGAATAACCAACTTTAGCCGTCCAGTGAGGGATGGTAGTGGTGGTATTACCGGTGGGGTAGTTTTGTTTGGTTATTTTGTTTTATAACTAGTGGGCTATCATTTTGTAATCATTATGTTATGTTGTGTAACCAATGTGTCTTAGGGATGTTGAGACATCATAACTGCTGCTTTATATATGTACCTTTGCTTGCTTATTTCCATGGATTATTGGAGCATGTAATGACTCCAACGTTTAATTAATATGATAAGTTGTTGTGGAATTGGAAAATTTTCGTATTGATGCACATATACAAATGTGATTTGGTTTGGGAAAGTAATGGCTAGTGAGCCATATTTTAAAATTAAGAAGGGTTATTGAGTGATGCGTGTCTTGGTTAGGGTTACCATGGGGCGAGAAGAGTTATACTTGCCGAGTGTGTGTAATTTCGTGACCGTTCCTTAATAGGTTTTATGTTCGTGGTAGAGGTTTCGGTCTATTGTCGTGAGAATTCCTTGAAGAGATGTGAAGTGTGTGATTGGCACTCGGTTTTGTATAATATAGCGTGTTATTTTCAAGGGTGAATAGCTTGAGGTATTGTTGTGTCTAGTATTGAGTGTGAAGAGCTACAAGTAGTGTATTTGTGTGGCTTGAATGGTGTTAGAAAAGGAGAAATGGTAGTTGAAACCAGTGCTCTTAAGGAACTTTTAGGAAATACTTGTGGGAACATTAGAAGTCGATGGTATTGGTGTTTAAGTATGTCGGCATCGTTGGCATAGTTGTAAGATGGGTATTTTTGTGGAATTCTATTCTTGACCATTACGAGAAATTAGTGTTGCTCTCTGTAGTTACCTATACCCATGAGGCAACCTTTGGTTGTAAGAGAGTAAGGTTACGTACTTCGGTTGTGATAAATCTGGTGGGGAATTCAGGGTACATTGGCAGAATGAGGAACAAGAATTGAAGTAACCTAGTTAAGGTTGAGGGTGAGATGTGTGTAGTGAACAATGGGATTTCACTTTATGTGGTGTACCAGTGCTGCGCTGGTGGTTGTTAGATGATATGTCGAAGAGGATCAATCATGGGACTATCCCAGAAGGTTGCCTTGGTGTGGCAATAATGTATTTAATGAATTGATAAGAGTGGTCTAATGTTCGATAGTGCTGAATCACTTGAGTGTGTATGTTATTGTTTGGCTCGAAAGTGAAACTCCGAGTGATGTAGTAGGATGGTGTAGAGTGTTTGATAAACTATGTCGGGATTTTTTTGACCGTATCGATTTGGGTATGTGTACTGCGAGGTATTGGTTGCCACGAGTATATGTGTGAGATGATCTAAAGGTGCGGCTTAAGTATTTCGGCCTTCAGGAGTCCAGCTCGGACACGTGTGTTATGAGGATATGTTTGCTATATAGGCATGCACGTGACAGGTTAATTGGGATTAAACATAATATGGGTTAACTTTGAGGAATACGGTGTGATTCAACAAATATGAGAGCCTGTATGAGAAACTTCGTTTCGGAGATAGTGAGTTGGGCCAACGTTGGTATTTGGTGCCAAGTTTGAAATTGTTGTATGTAGCTGATCAGTTGATTGATATTCGGATGGTTGACATATAGTCATCTCGAGTATAGCTTGGAATTGAGCCTGAGGGTTGTGTAGTTGAACGGTGTCATAGTGTGGGTTTATAGTAATCAAGTTGGAGTTACAGGTAGGAATTTTGGTTTTGTGAGCGCTGTTACGCCATCATGTGAGTGGTGGTTGTGAAATTTATTTTTTTTTTTTTTGTGTGTTTATTGTGTTGTTGGCACCTCAAAAATTTCCAAGGATTATTGTCATCGTAGAAACTTATGTTGGTATAGTGGCATCACCGTGGATGTAATGAGTGTTGTTGGGTGATTGTGTGATTGTTTGCCAATGGAATGTCGAGGTAATGATTTTGAGGGGGGGGGGGGGGGGAGGGGAACAAAGTTTCTTTTGGTGTTATGGCCTTAAATTTTTGGCTTTATTCAAGAAAGTTAGTTTTCAATTTAATAAAAGCTAGATCTAACAAATCATGAAAATAAAGGAAATCTTGGATTTTTTTTTTAATTTTTTATTTTACTTATGGTTTTCGAAAAAGAACACTATTTTAAAATCTTTGGGATATTTTGGTTGTGGGTGGTGCGAGATTGAACACCTTTTGAGAAATGTGGTATTTTCAAGAAATATGAATAAAATAGGAAAATTTTCTAAAACTCAAATGGGGGTTATTTTATTTATATGGTGGAGTGTCTCGTGATTTAGCCTGAGTTGCTAGTTACGTGTTAGATGGTTATTTTGCCGGAAATTTGGGATTTGTCGGAAATTAATGTGTCGTAATGTCATTTGTTCGATTATGTGCTTTTTTTTTTTTTTTGCGTTCTCATTCTACGAGAGTTGAGTGAAAGCCTTGTGTGCGAGTGGTTTCCTTATTCCCTACGTTGGAAGTTTAAGCACTCGGTGGTGGTTTGGATGTTGTAGGTAATCAAGACATTGGATCGAGACCCTAGAATGTTTTTATTTTTATTTTTATTTTTATTTTTTTCTTTCCAAAGAGGATTTAGACTTAGGATGGCATTGGACTTTCTTCAAATTCCTAACTTTTGAGTAGATGATAATGCCTTATACGAGAGAGATCGGTTAGAGTCCTAGATACTCGGGATCAAGTCTGAAGAGGCAAAACAATTCCATTGGTTAAAGTGTTATGGAGGCATCACAGGGTTAAGGAAGCAACTCGGGACCGTGAGTTAAAAGTCCGTGAGAAGTATCCATACCTATTTGTTGATACTTGAGCATGTATTGAGAATTTTGCTGTGTTAATGTAATGTAAACATTACGTATGATTTGGAAATGTGGACTGTATATTCAGTATTGGGAACTTGTTTATCTTGTTGATGAGAATGGATGACTGGTGGATGGGTCATGGTGATGAATTTAACTTACTATCATTGTTGCAATTGCTTTAAACTTAGTTTTAAAGTTTGATTTTAAATTTCGGGGATGAAATTCCTTAAGGGGGAGAGGTTATAGCGATTCTGGTTTAGACCTGAGCCATTGATGTTTTGAATCCCGATTTCATTGCCTTATATAGTTGTTCATGTCTTGTTTCCCCTTATTTCTTCTTGAGTTTATCTTTTGGGATGGATTAGTTGCGTTTGAAATAGGTTGGTAGCTTGTTTTTAAAAAACCTTGTTGCCCAGAATTTGGCTTCTACGCTCGAACGGTCTTTGACAACTTCCAGCACTTTGGCAAGTCTGCAAAACTTCTGAGAGTTTGTATTCTACGCTCAAGTGTCACTTCCTGTGCTCGAGCGATGACACCCTTTTCTTTGTGTCCTGACACTCGAGCGTCACTTCCTGCACTTGAGCTGTGATTATTTTTGTGTTGGGACGCTCAAGCGTCACTTCTTGCGCTTGAGCGGTCTATGCATATATCAGATCCCAGAACCACCTTTTCGGGTCACTTTTCTATTTCACTCTCTCTCTCTCTAAACATTTCAAAAACCCTAGATCTAGATACTCGCTCTCTAAAAGTTACCTTCTCTCTTCAAAGACACTAAGATCTAGTGATTTTTTCACCCTACTCCCGTTGTTAAAAAGGTAGAACACACTGTGGGCTCCCTTTTCATCCGAACAAAAGTCGGTTTCGGCTTCTTTGAGGTTTCTCCACTCTTTCCTTAGTCTTCTAGCTTTGAGGTAGGGATTCTTCACACTAGTGTACGAGTTTTACCTTAGTTATTTGTTATTTCAAAAGATTATAGCAGTTTGGGGGTTTTGGGCAAAAACCTAGGGTTTGAGATCAAAATGTAAAAGAGAAGTTTTCAAATGGTTTCTTGAAAAAGGTTGTGATTATGAACTTGGGGTTGATATCTATTGAAATGAGATACTTCTTGCATTGAAATGGATTTTTCAAAGAGAAAGAGGTTTTGTCCTAAAATATAAATGTTGTGTAAAGAGAAAATGGAATTGATATTGGAAATTGTGAAATTGAAATGATAATAATGATGAGGGTGGAGTTGGATATGTATTATCACTTCCTTTTTGAGATTTTGGAAAAATGCATCTTTAGTGAAATTTATTTATCTGTTTAGAGATATCTATTTTGGGCTATTAGTGAAGGATAGCTATGAGTGTTGTATAAATTGCATGGGAATTAGGTGAACTAAAACTCATTTTTCAGCCATGTGCATTGAACATTGTTTCTTATTTAATACATTGAAAATGTATATGATTTTGAGAAAAATAGGTGAACGTGGGAAAGAGGTATGTATCACCAAATCAAGTTGGTCTGTGTGCCCAGAGTGAAAGTCCCAAAAAATGCGCGTATACATTGGTGCCGGTTCCTACAGATGAAATATTCGTAAAATGACAATAGTAGTGCTTGTATAGGCTACGTATACATAGGTGCCGATTCCCGTAGACGAAATATCCATAAAATGGCAATAGTAGTGCTTCTATAGGCTACGTTTACTTTGGTGCCGTTGGACGGTTTCCTGCGGATGAAATATCTCTGAAAGGTTGTACCTTTTTTAGATTTCCATATGTTTTCTATTGAAAATGACATGATTTTGAAATTTGTGATATAAACTTGGTATGGCATGGTTTTAGAAAAAGGATATAAAATGTTTTGGCACTAGCATTGCATATTGTAGACACCTCATTTTTTACTACTCTTAAGACTTGGGCACCTCATTTTGTTCACTTGATGATGAAATGTTATGCTGTGTATACGCTCAATTTTCTCAACAAGAAGTCTTGATTCTCGAGTTTTAAAGCCCATAACCTTATACCACCTTTGGACCAAAAAACCTATTTCTCCAAGTCTGACCACCCAGAGACCTGCAGGCCAAAAGGTGGCCGGCTGGCCAAAAATTAGTGGTCAGTCGTCCATCTCATGGCCGACTAGCCATGTTTCTCGGCTGCCAGATCTTTTGTTGATAACTGTCCTCCCAAGTGCATGCACTGCACTAGCTGTCTCTATACAGCTATGTTCGACAGAGGCTCATGTTTTTCTATATATACATGACCACCTCTCTTGAAATTAGGGTAAGAAAAATTATCAAAGGCCAAAAACTTGTAGAACACACACACACTCTCTCTCTCTGTCTCTCTGTCTCTCTTGTAACTACACACACTCTCTCTCTACACTTCCTAAACCAAAAATTTTAGCTCTTCTTGCTGAGGTTCTTGAGCTTAAATCTCAGCACTTAAGAGTGAGAACTTGTTGGTTTGTCCACAAAAGAATTACCTCTCTTCAAAAGGTATAATTTTGAGCATTTCTACACTACTTATCCCCTATCGTTTTTTGTTGTTTTTGAACTATTTTATATGTTTTTATGGGCTGAAACTTGTGACTTAAAGCTATCTAAGGTGGAGGGGTTAACCACCATTTTTTCAACCTTGTTTTCCAAGCTTTTGCCCTTGTGTTTCCCACCTATTCCTCAACTTTTTTCTAGCTTTTTACCACTGATTTTCATAGTTTTTTCAGAGGCTAAAAATGTGGTTTTGAAGTCTCAAAAATGGAGGGGTTGGCCACCCCTCCTTATGTTTGTTTACTAGCTTCATTTCTTCATTATTTTAGCTAGCTTTTTCAAGCTTTTCCAAGTTAATTCCAACACTGTTTTTACTCATTTTAGGACTTTTTTAAGGTGTTTACTTCATTTATTCTTTGTATAGCATGCTTGTAGTGTTGTAGTCCTCATAGGTTTGGTGGTATAGGCCTTAGACACCAACCTATTTGAGTTGATAGCGTTTATTTTATGCTTTTCATACTTGTGTTCACCTTTGCATAATCATCTCTGCACTCTCCCTCATTTCTTCATTTTCTTTCTTTGAGAGTCATTTCAAACGAGTGTTGTTTCCGCTTGAGAAAGAGACCCTTCCATACTTAATGGTTTAATTTCTTCAGAGGTTCATTACCAAGGCATTACATCTCTCTCATGCCCAAAACAACTTCTTGTTTGACACTTTCCTCCTTTTAAAGGACTTAATTCTCATTTTTTAGACAAAATGACTAAAGAATGGAAAGGTAATTAAAAGAGGCTAATAAAACAGGGCTAACATAGTACAAGATAATAAAATCAAGTTGGGTTCAATCAGACGTTAATTGAACCCGTTGAGGCTCATTACCAAGCAGTGCCATTTTTATGGCAGAACAGAACAGAGACTTAAGGTGAAAACAAAGTAATTTTCTGACTGTAAACAGAAAAGTTCTGGCAGTAAAACCGAGGCATCCTCGGTTGGAAATTCGCATTCATGCATAAGTGATTCTTCGTTCCCCGTAGCCCGTTAAATTAAGCTTAATAGTATGTTGTTCATTAATTAGTTAAATTATTACCTAGATTAATTCTCAATTGTAATAAGTAATTAGTTAGTATAGTTAATTTATTTGGTGTTGTAATAGCTAGGTTAATTTGGACATTTATGCAGACCATCCTATGTGAGGGCAAATATGTAATAATGTGCGTATGTCTTCCAACCACCATTTCTTTCTCCCTTTTATTTACTCGCTTATAATGGTAGCATCATGTTTTACTTAGCAATTTCAATTATTTGCATCCATTTATTTTGCATGCATTAGGGTTCGGCTCATCATACTAACTAAGGTCAATTTCAAATTCCTATCTGAATGCGTACTTAACTACATGCTATCAAATTGATTTACATGACATGCTAGTAGCCGAACTTATTATTTGCATTATGCATGTGTTGCATTAGTCATATTGCATTGTTTAGAAGCATACATTTTTTCTAATTATTTTGCTTTATTTGGTTGGAGTACTAGATGAGCATTCATTGCTTTAGCATATTGCATGTATGTTACTGTTGCCATTTCAAACATGTCTACTATGAGGCTAAGTGTTTAGTTGATATACCTATTTGAATTCCTGTGGATGAAGGCTAATTTGCTTAAATTGGGATATTTTGACTAATGTACATACAAGTTCACTTTTCTAAGTGACACGTATTCAAAACATTTTTCAGACAAACATGGAATCAAAGAATTCAAATTTTGTGAATTGGTCTATACTTGTGTGCATCACATAGTAAAAATAGTATAATAATCGGAATAAGAGCATATAATGTACATAAAAATCACATCATGATTAGTAGAGGTCGATCTTTGATCAGGTGAGTGGGGTGCTCAATTCTTTACCTACCCCTCTCATACCTAAGTTCCCGATCCATGACACTTTAGTGATGACTGATAAGTGGCCTTTGGCATGAGTCACGAGTTTCCTAAATTTTCCAAAAATATTTAGGTGGCAACTCTGAAATATGGCAAAGCAGTCCATTTTTGGCATTTTTGATTCAGAATCGATTTTCCAAAAAATCTGCCATATTTGGACTCATTTGTGTTTATCTATTTCAAATTGCACTTGTGAAAATAGATTCAAAACCACAAGAGTCCAAACTGTAGGGCTAATCGTATCCAAATAGAGTAGGGAAAGCAAGCTACAGTTTCGGGCGACTCTACTGAGGAATTAGAGAACTCGACGTGAACTTCATGATGTGAAATTTTATCTACATATATTTGTTCTTTGCATTGCATTTGCATTGTTACTTTAAGTCACTATGTTTTCCATCTGTTATTCCTGGACGGCTTGCCTAAAAAGCTTGCCAAAAGGCTGGCCGGTCATGGGCTCTCCATGTTGGAAACGCAACCCTTAGATCTGGATTACCATTGTACCACTTGATCCTCCTTTCACTTCTTGGTATTAGTTGTGAGAGGTATATTAGGTAATCTTGCCGAGGTACCCCTTTTTGACCATTCGCCTAGTTGTATATAGTAAAGCTATAGTGACTATTCCAACTCAGAACAGGATGCCACCCGTTTACGGGATGTTTTGAAACTACTTGCTTGAAGTAGTACAGCCTAGATCATGCCAAAAAATCTAGGATAGGGTAACCTTACCCCCTCATAGGGGTGTTTTAGTTCTTTTACATGGTATGTGCTTTTATAGTGAAACTGTACAAGAATGTTCATATCAGGGGTACAAATTGATATCAGCTTGGGAACAAAGTTCAGCGGGAGTTACAATTATTCAAATGTGTGATTACATTTGTTGTGACTTGGGCCGAAGTGTTGTCCATCAATGATTGCGTCTCTTTTTCTTTCTTTTGCTAGGTAGTTTACAATCATAGCTTCAGATAGGCCTGATATCCCCCAAGTTATGTGGACTCGTTCTAGAAGACTTTGCAAAACTTGAGATCTTGTTGGTGGTCAGCCAATGCTAGTCTCTCTTCCCCCGGTTGTTCACCGAAGAACGGGCAGACAGTTATCAATACCAGCACAGAGCACTCAGCAAACACCTGTTCGTTCCCACCCATTCAGTTCACCAGTACCTAATTCACCCAGACCAACAATGGCATAGAATGCAAAAGAAGTTCCTGCCACGATGGCAGCATTCCAGAGAACCATGGATACTATGAATCAAAGGATGGCCGCACGGGATGAAGTTATTGCCGATCTGCGATGCCCATTTGGGGCATCAACATCTACCGTGCACCCAGCCCCAACTTCCCAACCAACTCTTGATCCCCCACTATCAGTTACAAACCTACAGGTCCCAGATCCTCAGGAGATGTTTGCACCGGCCTCACCTTACAAGCCTATGGCACAACCCCCTGTGGGACTCCTTCCCTTTGATATCAACAATATTGATCCAACCATGATCAAGATTGCCAGGCTAGAGAAAGCATTTAAAAAGTCCCAAGGCTTCAATTCCATTCTGGATATTGAAGATGGCTATACTAAAGCCTCGGTCAGATTGCCAGAGAATTTTAAAATGCACCACATCGACAAATTCTATGGGAGTGGGGATCCGATTGTGCATGCTCACCTGTTTTCGAATGTACAGAGGCTAATGGACCTATCTCAGGAAAAAAAATTATCATTGTTCGGCAGAACGCTGTCTGATGTGGCAGCCATCTGGTACGCCAAACTGGAGGATTCTACTAACCGAAACTGGGAGGACCTATCTGAGGGGTTTGTCAACTAATATTCATATAACAATCAGATAAAAGTAGCCATCAATGAGCTAGAAGCAACTACCTAAAACCCCAAAGAACCTTTCATCAACTTTGTTGCAAGATGGAGGGTGAAGGTAGCCAAGATGACAAACAGACCCTCTTAAAGGAAGCAAGTCTGGCTGGTGGTTCAAAATCTTGAGCTAGATATGCTGTAGAGAATGATAGTGGCACCACTATCTACGTTTGCTTCTCTACATAAGTTGGGAGTCCAAATCAAAAGTGCATTCAAGAAGGGCATCATTGTGGCTTGCTTTTCGTGCTCCTTTCAGATACGACTAGCCCCACAGTTCGAACTCTCGTGATTCTGAATCTGATTTCACAAAGTGCAATGTGAAATAGTGAAAACACAAAAGAGTCCAAATTCGAAAATTCTTTTGGAAAATCGATGTTTGGCCCTATTTGGTAGGGCTTATTTCCAGCTTATTTCAGCTTTTAGCTTAATTTAAGCTATTTTGATGTGTTTGGTTCAGCTTTATAATATAGCTTATAGCTTTTTGTAAGTCAAAAATCAACTTATTCTTTGAGTGGGGGAGGAGAAGCTTAATTTATAAGTCAAAAATCAGCTTATGTTCACAGTTATAAGCTATAAGTTGTTAGGCTATAAGTTATAATCACTTTCCCACAGCTCTACCAAATAAGGCTTTTAAATCAAATGCCAAAAACGGACTGCTTTGCCAGATTTCAGAGTCGCCACCTAAATATTTTTTGAAAATTTAGGAAACCCGAGACTCGTGCCAAAGGCCACTTATCCGTCATCACCAAAGTATCTCGGCTCAGGAACTTAGGTATGAGAGGGGAAGGTCATGAATTGAGCATCTCACTCACCCGATCAAAGATTGGCCTCTACTAATCATGATGTAATTTTTATTTACGTTATTTGCTCTAATTCTGGTTTTATTAGGCTAACTTACTATGTGATGCAAACACAAGTATAGACTATTTTGCCAAAAATTGGAATATTTGATTTCATATTTGTTTTTTTAAAAGAGTTTGTGAATATTCCATTTGAAAAAGTGGGCTTAAAATGTACATTTAATCAAACTATCCTAATTCAAGAAACTAGCCTTCCTCCATAGGCATTCAAGCAGTTATATCATTTAAGCAATTAGTTTCATGAAAGTATGGCATGGCAACACAAACACTCGATGCAAGATGCTAAAACTCAAAAATTGCTCACCTAGTACTTCGAGCCAAAACAAAGCAAAATAATTAGAAAAATATGCATGTTTCTAATTAATGCAATATGACTAATGCAACGCACTCATTATGTAATTTATAGGCTCGGCTATGAGCATGGCATATGATTCTATTCAAGACATGCGATAAAGCACATATTCAAGCAATGAATTTGAACATCGATATTGGGTTAGTATGATAAACCGAACCTTGGATGCATGCAAGATAATGGATGCAAAGCATAAGACTGCTAATTTGAAAAATGATGTTCTCTACTAACCATCGCAAGCAAGTAAGTAAAAGGGAGAAAGACGTGGGGTTGGAAGACATACAACTTATTACATGTTGGCCCTCACATAAGAGGGTCTGAATCAAAGTCCGAAAGTCCGAATTAAACTAATTATTACAAAACCAAATGAATAAAAAAGCAAAGAATTAACTAGCTAGCTACTCTATTACAACAAGGATAATAATCAGAAATAAACTAGCTATCTAAGTTAATTAGCTATACAATTACAAATAAACAATACTAATTACAACAAGACTAATTGTAACAATAATAATAAATTAATTACAACAATACTTGGAGCATTAATTTACAACATTGATGCAAGCAAGAATGCACAAGGGTTGCAAGCACAGTGTCCAAGAATTGCTCTATCTGCCTAGGTCTGCTCTGTTTCACCTTCAGCCACTACCCTCTATTTTCTGCAAAGCACACTGCTGACCAAACATTGATGGCTGGTCGGCCCCCAATGAAGCCCAGCCGGGCCTAAATAAGGCCGGCCATGCCTTAATTTGATGCAAAATCCTATTTTGTGCTTTGAAGTGAAAACAGTGCAAACAGAGTTATTCTGAACTCGGTTTGTCCCTCTCACACTTCTCTGTCATGGGAAAGCCTCGAGAGAAGGTTGGAATCATTTCCAAAACCAGCAATCAGCAATTTGTTTGCTTGATGATTTCGGCTACAATTTGGACAAAATTCAATGAATGCAATGAATAACAACCACCCATCCCTCCTATCATAGAGTAAACTCAAAGAGGGAGGTAGAGACGCTTCGAGGATCGTCAAAACACCATGAATTGATGTGTGACGACTCTTGACACAATAGACTTGGCATAACGTCTGGCCGAGCCCAAGCAATATAACTCATTTTCTTTATGTGGGTTGGTTCATTTTAAGCCAAATTCATTAGTCTTTGCCATTCTTTAACCCATTTGTCCAAGATGATTGTTACGTCCACTAAAGATTACGTTCACTAAGGGAGAAACGTGTCAAACGGGAAGTTATTCTCAATATGAAAAAGAGACTATGTTGTTGACAATGAACCTCCGTAGAGATTAAGCCATTAAGCGTAGATCTCTAGTTCATGTTTTGAATAACTGTCAGCCGATTGAAACAACTCTCAAATGAAAGAAATGAATGATGAGTTGATTATTAAAATGAGGCTCGTAAACAAGGAAATTAGACAAGGAAAGGCCAAGAGCAATATGCAACAAGCTATGTATAAGGACTTGTGAGACAACAAACAAACTAATCAAAGCATGAATTAATTAAACAACCTAGGGCAACCCTAAAAAAGCCTCTAATATGTGAAAAACAATGGCTCAAAGTGCAAGAAAAGAGCCTAAAAAGCTAAACAATAAAGAAAGAAAATAAGGCTAGTAAGCAAGAACAAGGAGGGGTGGCTAACCCCTCCACTTTTGAAACCTCAAAGCATGATTTTTACCCTCTTTTAAACTATGAAAATCAATTTGGAAAGCAAAGAAAAAGAGTGTAAAAGCAAGGGTTTGAGCTCAAGGTGAAGGTGTAAGAAAGAGTGTTTACTCTCTCTACCCTTTGGTAGCTCTCCAAACCCAAACTTAAACACTTGAAGGAAAATCAAAACAATACAAAGATACAAGAACTTGATAGTAAATGATAGAAATGAGAGCAAGAGAAGAGCTAGCAAGCTTATACCTCTCAAGGCAGGTAAGCTCTTTGTTGTGAGTCAAACTAAGTCCAAACACACTCTCAAGTTTGAATTGTGATGCTCAGGGCTCAACCAAGGTTCCTAGGCTAAGGTGTGAAGGTGTATATGGTGTATGGATATAGGTTCAAGGTGGTAAGCTTGCTCAAAGGATTGCTTGCGCAAGAAGAATGAGCTCTCAAGAAGGTGTATAGACCTTTTAGAAATTCTTCAACCCTCAAAACAAAGATACAACTTCGTTTTTATAGAATTTAAGCAAGAGGGGCCATAAATATCTTCAAAAATGGACAACTAGCAGGCTCCCGCCTAGAACGGTGTTTCTTGCTACTAAGGCACGGCCAGCCCTGAATGAGGCACGGTCGGGCCTCAAAGGGATCCCCTATTTCCCTGCTTCAGACTCAACACAGGGTGGTATAATGTGTAAAAATGGATTTCTAGGGTATAATCAGTGGGAATATGAAAGGTTTGGGATTGTTTCAGAGCTTAAACATAGCCCTTTCATTGAGACCTCGAACCACGCACAACACCACTTTCATCATCGAGCGTACCGGGCAAAGCGCTCGAGCCTTGTGGACGGGTCAAAAATGGGGTGTCTACAATCATCTACAGAACTAGTGAACCTGCAAGAAGGCCATTCACCAGGAATACCAATGCTAGTAGTAGAACTATTCCACGACTTCCAAATGTCAGTACTATTGTCACAGCGGCCAAAATGGCCAATCCCTTTGCTGCAACAACCTCACAACCCTCACAACCCACCGGCCCAAATCGGAACCAAAGAACCTTTACCCTCCTCCATATGAGCCTAGTACACACCCTTAAACTATTAATGAAAAAGGGGCATCTCAAGCCCCTCGACCCTCGACCTCTTCCTGACCCACTACCACCTAGATATGACCCTACCAAGTACTAAATTTTTCACCAACAGCACGGTCACCATCTAGACTGTTGCTACCGCTTATGTCATGAGATCCAGAATCTCATTGACAATAAAATCATCGCCCCACCCTCTAAACCCAACGTAACTACCAACCCACTTCCTGCTCATAACCAAGTCCCCCCGCCCAGAAACATTAACCAAATCCATACACTACTACCCACCTTTAACCCCAACGCATATATTAACCCATCCCACATACCTAAGCCGCAGGTGGTTATTCCAGAGAGCACAGCTATGTGCATGATGGACATGACACCCAAAACCTAACCAGGGTCTGTAGTGGCAGAGGCGGAGGCGAAGAAGAATGCACTAGAGAAGGGGTTGTCTGACACCCAAGTTATAGAGAAAGGGGCCTCACTCGCAGAACAGTACGACCCTGGCCAGTACATTGTGGCTGTTGATTAGCTAAAGCTTGTAGTCATACTACTGGACTTCCTCGGCATTAATGCCATTAGGGAAGATGAGCTAGGGCAAAATCAGAATGATTGGCTGGAACAAGGCCTAAATGACTTGGCAGAATTAAAAGAAGACCTGTCCGAACTAGAGGAGGATCTGGAGAACCTTTACTTCTTCGAAAAAGAGGATGTGGGCAATGTACAAATTGGGTTATGGGATCCAAGCTAGCCAGAATTAAGCAACGGGTGGTTGAGTGAAGAGGAGTCAGGTATGAAGGAGCAAACAAAGGAGGTTGTGAAAGAAGAGGAAGCGGATCATAATAGCGAGGCTGAGGCCCTACCTTTGACTAAGAAAGAACAAGCATTGGAGCAGTTCCAACAGGAGAGAATAAAAGAAATCCAGAGGAAGATAGCCCTGGAGCAGGGAAAATAGAAAGGAAAAGCAAGAGTTGAGCCAATAGCAGATGATGTCCAAAGCACGGGAAAGCTCAAATGGGAGCCTAGGGACAGGAAAAGAATGCCGAAGAAGTTCAGGTAGTACCAGGATGTAGAGATTGGAACTATTGTGGAAGAGGAGTGGTATAATGACGGGAGGTGTGATGTAAGCATGCTCTAGATAGAACTTGATAATAGCCCGGCCATGACTACAGGGGAGTGATAGGAAGACAGTGATCTGAGCCATGCGTACACTGACGAAGGGTGGAAAGCCAATACCCTCAACGATGCATGGTACATAGACGAGATTAATCATATGACCCATAGTGGTTGGTATTTCAAACCCCTGACATTAGATCAGCCAAAGAGTTCTGGGAAAGAAGCTGATAAATCAAAAAAGAAGGACGTTGTGGAAGACTTGGTCTTAAAATAACTCAAGAAGATTCAGACAGACATATCAATCTGGGGGTTGTTGATGGCTTTCCAGGAACATAGACAGGCGCTGCTAGAGGCCATGAAAAGAATGAAGCTGCCCATCGACACCACCATTGACCAACTGGTGTCATTGGTCACATCCGGGGATGTTACGCTGGTGATATCCTTCACTGATAACGAGTTACCACCGGTGGGTGCGAACCACAACAGACCCCTATACATGACGTTAGAGAGTCGAAAGAATGGATCCCGGTGGTGCTAGTGGATACTGGCTCAACGATTATTGTATGCCCGACAAGGACTGCCTATGCCATAGGTTTGAAGCCAGCTGACTTCATGCCCATAACCCAAGCTGTTCAAGCCTATGACAACACCAGCCGAGACGTCATGGGGACTTTTAAAAGCCAAGTAGTAATTGGCCCGTCTGAACTTGATGTGGAATTCCATGTTATGGACGTACCGGCGACCTTCAACCTGCTCTTGGGAAGGCCTTGGCTACATCAGATAAGGGTCAAGTTATCAACAATCCACCAATTGGTAAAATACCCCTTCAAAGGTGGGATTGCCACTGCATACGGTAATTCTGCAATCCACCTTCCCTAGGGAACTACCACACCCTTGCTAGAAATCATACATGGGGAAGAGGACGTGTTCCTCTCCAACTTCTCCTTGGCTAAGGCACGGTTGGTCCAATCTATCATGGCGAAAGACGATGTGAATTATGTAAGCGCACAGTCCATCTACATGATGAACAAACAAGGGCATATTCCTGGATCAGGACAGCGTAGGAGTGGCAAGCAAGGAGGTACTTTTGCCATAGAGATGAGTCACAACCTCTATGCTTTTGGGTTGGGGTACAAGCCTATTGTTGAAGACTGGAAATGGAAGGGGGATAAGTTGAGAGGAAGACTTAAAGCAAAGAGAACTAGGAGACAATATGAATTAGTCCACAAGCCAATTAAGGGAACCCTGAATGCAGGAGGAAGATTTCCCATTTTGTAGATTCCGAGAGCCTTGGTTTGATAGGGAAACAAAGACAAGGCACTCGGGGTTCGAGATCTTCTTTGGACACCAGTTACCAGAAATGGAGGATAAGCAGACTGACCTGAGAACTAATACAAATCAAGGCAAGACCACAAGACCTCAAGCTTGGACATCGACGAAGAAGAGCTGTTAGGGAAAGCATTGGCTAATCTACTAGCGAGTGTCAATGCTAGAGCTAAGCCTGCCAACTTGGGGGATAGTTTTTCTATCTCTATGATCAGGGATAAACCAGCAACGAATTTCACTAGTCTCATCGTGGATGCGTCTGAGGCTCCATGCCCGGTCTGGTAAATTGAGAAGGGCACCATCAGTAGTTCTGAATCGGATAATGAGTCCGGATCTTATTCCACCAAGTCTATGGAGTCAGGGTCAGATTCGAGCTCTTCTGAGTCTAGTACTTCCCGGAGTGATAACCCGGATACCAAGGTCTTGTCTAAGTCTTCATTCAGCTTTTGTTTTGAGTCAACTGTAGCCAAAGATTCGGACTTTTTGAATAGGAATGCGGTAGATTTTACTTACTTCTCTATGCTTTTAGTTTGTTGCACTCATCTTAATTTTCAAAATTTTGACATAAATGAAGAGGAAGAAGTTCCTCGGGCTTTGAAAATTTTGGTTGATCATGAGGAGGAGAGGTGTGTTAAGCCCTATACAGATAAAATCTTTTCCATTAATGTGGGTACTGAGAAGGATCCCCACTTGGTCTAGATAGGGTCTATGTTATCTTCGGAGGAATGCAATCGTTTAATCGCCTTATTAAAAGATTTCAAAAATGTTTTCGCATGGTCCTACGAAGACATGCCTGTAATCATTCCTGAGATTGTACAGCACTGAATCTCTCTTGACCTTAAGGTCCGACCAGTCAAACCGAACTACGCAGAGTCCGTTCAGATTGGGCATTGAAGATCAAAGAAGTGGTCACCAAACAGATTGAGGTAGGGTTCTTGATTATATCTAAGTGTCCGACGTGGCTGGCTAATATTGTTCTGGTTCCTTAGAAGGATGGCAGAATAAGAGTCTGCGTCGACTTCACGGATTTGAATAAGGCTAGTCCAAAGGATGACTTTCTATTGTTGCATATCAATGAGTTGGTTGATTTCACTACTGGCCATGCCCTGTTTTCATTTATGGATGGGTTTTCTAGGTATAACCAGATTCTGATGGCACCCGAGGATAGAGAGAAGACTGCATTCACTACACCGTGGGGTACCTACTGCTACCGAGTCATGCCTTTTTGGCTGAAAAATGATGGGGCTACCTATCAGAGGGTTGCGACTACCATCCTACATGACATGATCCATAAAGAAGTTGAGGTGTATGTGGATGACATGATTGTCAAATCTAAGGAACGAGAAGGCCACTACACCACACTGGAAAAATTCTTTCAACGGATAAGGGAGTATAGACTGTGGTTGAACCGACAGAAATGCACCTTTGGGATGACTTCGGGAAAAATGCTGGGATTTCTGATCACGCGGAAGGGAATCAAAGTATATCCTTCTAATATTAAGGCCATCTTAGAAATGCCACCACCAAGGATTGAAAAGGAGGTGCACGGCTTTTTGGGTAAAGTGCAATTCATAAGACGGTTTAGCTCAAAATTAACCATGACTTGTGAACCACTGTTTGGTCTATTAAAGAAAGGGAAGAAGTTCCAATGGGATGATCGCTGTCAGTTTGCCTTTGAGCAGGTCGAGCAATACTTGCAAAATCCACCTGTGTTGTCACTACCCGAACCGGGGAAGCCATTGATCTTGTACTTGTCAGTGATGAATTCGACCATGGGATGCATGCTTGCTCAAGAGTCAGAAACCAAGGTGGAGAAGGCCATCTACTATCTAAGCAAAAAGATGCTGGACTATAAGACCCACTACACTCCCCTCGAGAAAGCTTGCCTAGCCTTGGTATGGGCTACTAGGAAGTTGAGGCACTACTTGTTCGCTCACTCTGTAATTCTAGTTTTGAGATGAGATCCCATCAAATATCTCTTTGAGAAACTAGTACTTGCAGGTAGGCTAGCTCGTTGGTTGCTTCTTCTCTCTAAATTTGATCTCAAGTATGTCTCACGCAAATCAGTTAAAGGGAGAGCTATAGCGGAATTCCTGGAAGACCACCCAGTAGAAGGGGATGAGGCGGTACAGTATCTGTTCCCAGATAAAGACATTTTGTAGATAGAAGAGGAAACATGGACAATGTACTTTGACGGAGCATCTAATCCATACGGTTATGGGATAGGTGTGTTACTGATAGCACCCGATGATTCTCACATACCCCTAGCTATCAAACTCCAGTTCAAAGTGTTCAATAATGAAACAAAATATGAGGCGTGTATCGCTGGTTTGGAAGTTGCCCTAGAACTAGGGGCAATAAGGTTGGACATCATCGAGGACTCGCACCTAGTTGTTTCTCAAGCTAACGGAGACTGGAGGGTCAAGGAAGAGTAAATGAAGGTTTATCACCAAGCCCTGGATGGTTTGGTTCCGAGGGTTGAAAAGCTGACATTTACACATATGTTGAAAAAGAGCAACCGGTTCGCTGATGCATTGGCAACTCTATCTTCTATGGTAGACATCCCGCTATGAGACCATTTTCGTGATAGGTGAGGTGTAAGATGAAAACCCCTGGTATTACGATATTTGGAACTTCCTGGAAAAGGATACGTATCCACCAGAGGCAAGTGCCAAGGGCAAATGGGGAATACAGCATCTGGCCATCCAATTTATCATCTGTGGAAACAAGTTATACAAGAGAGGCCATCTGGGAATGCATAAGCTCTACGTTGAGGGAGAAGAGTCGAAACGCCTCATGGAGGCTATCCACAGAGGGGAATGTGGGGCACACATGAATGGTGTGATGCTGGCTTAGAGGATCCTCAACAAAGGTTATTACTGGTCAGCCATGGAGAAGGATTGCATTAGCTTCACGTGGCGATGCCACAAATGTTAAATCCATGCCAATCGCATGAATATTCCGCCGTCGAAGCTTTACAACATGACTTCACCATAGCCATTCTCAGTCTGGGAGATTGATGTTATCAGGGCAATCTTGCCAAAGGGCTCAAATGGACATGAGTTCATTTTGGTGGCAATTAACTATTTCACTAAGTAGGTGGAGGCTTAGTCTTACTCTATGTTGAAAGCATCGAATGTGGCTAAGTTCATCAAGAACAACATCATCTGCAGGTACAGAAAACCAAACGAGATCATCTCCAACAATGGCTCTCATTTCAAGAAAGAGGTAGTGGATTTTCTTGAGAAATACAACGTGACTTTTCATAAGTCATCAACATACAGACCACAGACCAACGGAGCTGTTGAGGCCGCTAACAAGAACGGCAAGAATATCCTGCGAAAGATGGTTGAGACTCACAAGGATTGGCCGAATAAATTGCCTTTTGCACTTTGAGGCTACAAAATGTCAATTCGAACATCCACAGGGGCAACCCCTTATTCTCCCGTCTATGGGATGGAAGTTGTTCTTCCAATTGAGATTGAAGTACCGTCACTGCGGATTATGGCTAAGTGTCAAATAGTGGAGGCGGACTAGCAACAGAGCAGATTCGAAGAATTGATGATATTTGACGAGAGGAGGTTGAAGGCATTATATCACATCTAGGGCTACCGACGCAGAATCACTAGGGCCTTCAACAAAAAAGTCAAATCCTGAAATCTCAAAGAATGAGACATGGTACTCAAAGACAACCGAGCCCCTATCCATGACCCTAGGGATAAGTTCAGACCTAATTGGACTGGTCCTTATACCATTAAATCTGTCTGGTCAGGAGGAGCGGTCATTCTTATGAATCTAGATGGCATGGAGTTCTCACAGCCGATCATGGACAAGTTGAAGAAGTATTATCCCTAAGAGGCTCGCTAGGTCAAAAACTCGAAAGGGTGACCTAGGCAAAAGTTAGAGTGTGAAAAATTAGAAATAAGGAAAAACAGAGCTCGCAAAGTCGAAAACCCAGAAGGACAGCTTTGGAAAAAGTTAGAGCGCAAAATGAGAGAGTTAATACTCGAGTGAACTCGAACCGAACTACGTAAGCCCTGATTCCCATCTTTAGGATATGTAGGCAACTTCAACCCTAAGTTCGGCCATAACCACCTCCAACTTAACTGTCCTGTTCATTTGTTTGATCAGGTCATCTTTCTTAATCATCTATTCTATGAGTTGTGTTACCTCCATTTGGCAAAAAGGATAGCTGCAAAGATAGAGCAGTGATTGTGAATGCAGTTGTTGTGGGCAATTATGATCTTTTGATTTGGGGTTGTACATGTTAAGGACTAATTCCGTATGTGTTAGGTAGTGACCGTTTTCGAATATTGTTTTGAAAAGTTTTAATGAATTGATTTTTCTCAAAATTTTACCTTTTACAACATAGACCATTTTAGACCAACAAGGAAAATTTTCAGTGCTCACAACTTTAATTCCATTGATTTCAACACGAGTGCATTCTCTAACTCTTTGATTAAATCAAAGTTTCTTTTACATCATAAAAAACTTGAAAAAAAAGAACAAAGCAATAAACTAGGGGCACAGATAAGTCAAGTGGTCCTGTGTCTTCTGCTTGTACTCGTGGAAGACTCTGCAGCTAAAGATGGCCCAACCCGTGTCTCGTCATCGAGCCAGACCAAGCACTCGCCAGAAAGAGTGTCACTGAAGTCAACAGCAGGGGTCAGAAGCTACCTCGCTCTCCAAGCAACGAGATACCGGGGCAAGTACGAGGCATGAACCGGAAATGAAGCCATGTATTCCACCCCTTCATCTAGGCGAGTCTAATCATGTCCAAACTGGCGTCTGAACCGGAAAAGGAAGTAGAACACGTAGTGTGTGAGGCCAATTAACTCTACACCCGATTGTCGGGACATGCTATAATCCATCTCAGTCAAATTGAGCCAAGGGCAACACCATGCTATGTCAGCTACAAATCTGTTGCACATCCAATCACACCACGACCCCTCTGAAGGGAAATGCACTAGCTGTTGACGGAAGAAATAAGCCCGAGCTGAGTACTCGAGGCAAGGGTCCACCACCTTCAGCTTATCCATGAGCCACACCTAGGAAAGAATGAAGAATAAGAGAGATTAAATAATAGAGAGATGTATAATGAGGGAAAAATAAGAAAAGGGCTTTGAAAAAAAAATTGAGAATGAGTGTCGAGTGATGTGAGTATTACAAATAAGAAGGGTGGGAAATACCTGAAGGAGCAGTGGATTCCAGCAAACCGAGTGGTCTCTCGCCGGTGAAGAGCATCTGAACCCATCTGGTTCTCAGCTAGTGCCAAACAGATACAACTCTTACCCTCTTTCAGGTGTTGAGTCACTTCGATCAACCCAATGCTAGCTCCGCTACAACTAGGGGCAAGTAGGAAGTGTGCAAACAAGTATAAGCAAAGGGCGTGTTGACGGTAACCTAGTCAGAGAAGGTCACTTTTGTCTCCAATGATGGAAAACCGATGAATCAAACCTGGGATGTCCAATTCCCCGTCATGAGCCAAGGATCAAGCCTCATGTAAAGTAAGTCCACACATCTACCTGAGAGCCTGTGCATGGCCAAAGCGAGGCTGGAGCATAATTTCCTCATCACACCCAGACTCCATCAAAGCCCGAAATTCTTGGAGCGTAGGGCATATCTCTTGTGCTCCGAAGCGAAATACATGCATAACTGGGTTCCAGCATCGGACCGTGGTGTGAAGGAACGAAAAACAAAGTGAAGTACGGCTCAACGAAAAAAGCGCGTTTATGCCAAAACTCCATAAATTTACTTTTTCCGTTCCATCCAAGGTGGCTATCCACTCCTTGAGCTTCTCGACAAGGAATATCTCCATTTTCAAAGAAAGCAATAGCAAAATGCGGTTCTATCAAAAAAGTAGTGAAGGAAGACCTTTTATAGAGGATAAGGCTGTGTAAGTGGATGCCATCTGTCAGCCACTTTTCCTAGCCGACCGTCCCTTTAGTAGTCAGCCGACCACCTCTATTGGCCTCGCAACTAGGCAGTGGTGTTTTGTCCTATCTCTCTGCTTTGAAGTCTTGTTTTCAATCTTTTTTATTTTAGCAAGTGTAAATAGTTGTGTTCAGGTTGTTTTTACTTTGTTTTCCATTTATTAAGTTGTATTTTACATTTTGGTTAGTTGTAGGCTCAATATTCGGTTACGAACATCCTCCAAATACAAACATGTTACACATTCAGTTTGGTTCGTTTTATGCAAGTGTGTGCACTATGCTCAAGGTGCAAAAACAAAAACTCCTTTTATAAAACTGCAGGGTTTTACCCCGATCATCGTTTTTACAAAAAGAGTACAAGTGTTTCCAAAATAAAAGTAAAGGCCTATCTTAAGCTATACAAGTGCAAACTGCCGAAGTAAAAGAAAATAACAGAAAAGTACGAACTCTGTGTCAAGTGCATCAGTCAAGCTCAAGAGGCCCACTTCGTCCTCTTCTGTTGAGAGGACTCAAGGCCACTGTCTCTATCAACACCACTATCGTCAGAAGGATCGGACTCGAAACAAGAATCGTCCTCTCCGTTCCCCGACCTGGAGCTGGCATCATCATCCTCACTCTTAGATCCAGAGCGCCTGTTCGTCGTCTCTTCCATGCCACTGGACTCAACGTCATCCTTACTCGAGGGTAGCTCTGGAGATTAGGAGGTATCCTCTATCTGGGACTCGTTGCTCCTACTATGGGCACCTTTACCTCTGCCCCAACCTCTACTCTTATCCCAGCCGCGTGCTGGGGCCCATCTGCCTCTCCTTCCCGCCGCCGGACGAGATGCTGCTGATGCCGCCGGTGCCACAAGGACCACTGATGCAAGTGGAGGCTGAAAACAAAGAACAGGAAATCAGTACAATACAGAATCAGTGTAGAACAGCACAAAGTATCAGAATAATATAATGCAGAATTTGTATGGACATGAATCCATATAGGCATGAATCAGTGCAAGTCAGAGTATGAGAGAAGGAAATACCTGGATACCATGGAGAGTAAGCAGCGTCTCCCTCCGCTGCACCATCTGAACTAGGGAGGCGACCAATCTGAGGAGGCCGCCCATATACTCTAGAGACACCTATAAATGGGTTTGAACATCAGTGACAGAAAAAGGAATATGAACTATAAATTGCGAGGCGAAGTGGCAAAGTACATACCTGTTGTACGGAAGGGTCCCAGACATATCTGTGATCTCTCTCCGATGGATCAACTGGAACCTAATAAGCCGTCCCGATCAGCCGCCAGCAGGTGATCATGGTCAGAATCGCTGGCAAACCAACTGCGGGCATAACAGGAGGGGTCCCACCAATATTAGCCTCGGCCACGTGTGCGGCACCTCCAACCGCGGGGGCATCTGTAGCGTCTCTCGTACGAACTCTAGATAAAGGCAGCATCATATGAGTCCTGATGAAGGTTGTGTAGTCTTCGTCTCGTCGGAAATAATCAGCATCATGCCCCGCCAAGTACTAAATAATAGCCTCAACTAGGAGGTTATCGGCTGTCCACATAAATGTTAAAGGAGGAACAGGAATAATAGGGGCAGGTAGGCCCAGAGTCTGGCACACAAACTGCTTGCCCAGATACCAAATCTGGTAGAAAGGGCCTTCTAATAAGATCCAGAATTGAGAAGTACCCCAGGACTCGGCGTACTGGTCTCGTATCCCGACAAGCATCATCGCCCAAGGTTGCCATGTGATCTGCAAATAAAGAATTCGCAGTTATTAGTAATTATTAGTGATGAAGATTGGGTTGAAGCAGTATGGACGGAATGGAATAGGTATGTGATTCAGACTACCTCTCACGCTGTCACCATATCAAAATATTGGCGTTAATAAGCAAAGGTCATGTCATCACGGTGCCTAGAGTGGCATCTACCGTCATACCGTCGGGAGTAGGGTACAATTAGTGCTATCTCATCTATCGGCACTAGGGCAAGGGTCGGGAAATATGCATATACCCAGAGCTATGAATGAGAGATCAGTTATGTGAGCCAAAAGATATAAATAGTGTAAAGATAGAAAGTGCAAAGCAGAAAGCACAGATATAAACAGTGTAGAGAGCAAAAATGCAAAGCAGAAAGCACCATATATAAACAGTGTAAAGGCAGAAAATGCAAAAGAGAACGCATGGTAATAAGAACTAAAATGAAAGGAAAGTGCAGTGTGTACCTCCCAGGCTCTCCAATAGCCTCCAACCTTGTTCCCCTTCACGCGGAAATCGGAGCTCATATATCCATAGAGTGTGGTGAGACCGGCTCCACCCCAGTCATAAAACTAGACCCAGGGCAAGGTTACAAGGGCGCTCAACAGGTACATGCCCATGGTATTCCACATGTTCGCGAACAAGCTAGTACCTGTAGCTTAACTTTTTCGCGCCCCCTTTCGGAAGGCGAAGAAGTCCTACAGTATCGGACTCCCGTAGTTTTGAATCTGATTCCACAAGTGCAATGTGAAATAGATAGAGTCCCAATCCAGCAAATCTTTTTGAAAAATTGATTTTGAATCAAATTGCCAAAAATGAACTGCTTTGCCAGATACAGAGTCACCACCTAAATATTTTGTTTTGGAAAAATTTAGGAAACCCACGACTCGTGCCAAAGGCCACGTGTCCGTCATCACCAAAATTGTCTCGGCTCGGGAACTTAGGTACGAAAGGGAAAGGTCATGAATTGAGCACCCCCGCTCGTTCGATCAAAGATCGGCCTCCACTAATCATGATATGAATCTTATCTACATTATATGCTCTTGTTCCAATTTATTAGGCTAGCGCTTACTATGTGTTGCATACACACAAGTATAGACTAACTTTATAAGAATTGGAACACTTAATTCATGTTTGTTTGCAAAATTGTTTCGAAATATGTACCATTTCAAAAAGTGATCACATATAAACGTTTACTCAAATTATTCCAATTTAAGCAACAAGCCTTCGTCCACAGGCAGTCAAACAGTTATAGTACTTAAGCAATTAGCCTCATGGCAAGCATGCTAAACATGGAAACAATCACACTCATGCAATTATGCTAAACCGAATAAAAGCTCACCTAGTAGTCCAATCCAAAAAGAAGATAAAGTTAGAAAAATGTATGATTCCTAACTATGCAATATGACTAATGCAACGCATGCAAAAATGCAACTAATAGGCTCGGCTACTAATATGGCATATGAATTAATTTGATAACATGCGATCTAACCACGTATTCAAAGAAGTATTTAAACTAACAATGCAAGTTAGAATGATGAACCAAGCCTCGGTGCATGCAAAACAAGTGGATGCAAACATGAAGTATTCTGAACAAAACGTGATGTCACTAAACTAACCATCATAAGCTAGTCAATAAAATGAAGAAAGACGTGGGATTAGAAGACATACACGTTATTACAATATTGCGCTCTCACGAAGGAGAATTTGAATAAACTAACTAGCTAACTAGCTAAGCCAAGCTAATTGTTACAACACAAGTTAAATTAGCTAACTACTTAACTAATTATTACAACAAATGAATTAATTATTCTAGTTAACTAAAATAATTACAAGACAAGATCAAACAACTAGTTAACTAACTAATTAATTACAACACTTTACAAAATTACCTAGCTACAACTAATTAATTACAACAAATATCTAAACTAAATATTTAAACTTAAATAGGCTCGATATGCGAGGAATGCTCATGCACGTACTCAGTTTCCACCCGAAAAGGCCACCGTGTTGCTTCCAGAAGGTCTCTGTTGCACAGTAGAACACTTACACTTTTGTCCACCTCCAGAATAGCTCTGCTCTACTCAAAAAACACACTGCCAGATTTTGCATTAGTGGTCGGCCGGCCAGCCAAGTGTGAGGGCCTGCCAGCCACCAGTGATGGCCTACCGGCCATAGAAAGTGGCCTGCCAACCACTGCTGCACAGTTCATCTTTCTGTAATAGAGAACAAACAAAGCATACAAAGGGTATTCTCAAGGGTTTGTTTGCACAATTCACCCCTCCTTATCATGAACAAATCAAAAGAGTAGTAAACTTGGTCCACAAACCATCAACTCAAGCAATTTCATTGCATAATGGCTTATAAACCAAAGTGTGCAAGTTCAATAAATGTAACAAAATAAGACTCTAACCCCCTCCCTTTCATGAATTTATCAAGGGAAGTGGTGACCTTGGAAAGTTGAATCATTTCATCACTAATGAGTATGAAATGCCTCATACTTCCATGTGTTCAATTAGCGTCCAATTGAACACAAAAACAATTTCTTATCTTGCACCTTTTTAGTCCGATTTTAATTAATTCATTTTAATTACCAACCATCCTTTAATTCATTGAGTCCAAAGGTGAGTTTAAGTCCTCTAATGGAAAGAGGGCTCAAACCAAGAGCTTTTGGCATGAAAGAGACATTATACCGTTGGTAATGAACCCCCTAAGGGATTAAACCATTAAGCATGACATCTCAATCTTATGCTTAAACACACAAGTAGTTTGAAACCACATTCAAAGAAAAACAAAAGCTAAGAAAGGAGGGAGGTTGTAGAGGTGATTAAGGGTGATCACAAGTATGGAAAGCCATAAATAAATGCAATCAACTCAAATAAGATGGTGTCTAAGGCCTAAAACACCAAACTCATGAGGACAATTACACTACAAGCATGCAAAACAAAGCTCAAATGCAACCAACACTTGAAAACAATGCTAAAACATTCTAAAAATAGTCCTAAAATATGCTGGAATTGGGACAAAAATAGCTAGATTAATAAGCTAAAACATAGCACAAGCTAGGCTAGTAAGCAAGACACAAAGAGGGGAGGCTAACCCCTCCAATTTTGGACTTCAAAACATGATTTTAGATACTGAAATAACTCTAAAAATCAGTGTTTAAAAGCTCAAAAAAAGATAGCAAAAGGGTGGGAAACACAAGAGAAAAAGCCTTGAAAACAAGGTGCAAAGAAGGGTGAACCACCCCTCAACCTTTAATGGCCTTAAAACCCAAGTTTCAGCCCAAAAATATAGAATTTTTATAGCCCAAAAATAGTTGGAAAATTGCAAGAAAAAGAGTAGTTAATGCAAGTAAAGAGGCAAAACCTTATACCTCTTGAAGAGGAAATCAATTCCAAGCAATAAAACCAAGCAAACACACCCTCAACAGCTCCAACAAAGCTCAAAGACAGCTCAGCTCAAAGACGGAGAGGTTTGGTTAAGAGTGTATAGGCAGAGGTTAAGATGTAGGTAAGAGTGTAGAAATTTGCGAGAGAGAGAGAGAGAGAGAGAATTGTAGAAAGAGAGGAAAAAAGTTTGCTCCAAAATTTTTCTAACCTTAAAACAAGAGAGAAAGCTCTCTTATATATGGAAAATATGAATTCCCCTCAAGAACATCCAACCATACACGTGGGGGCAGATGCAAACATCTGTGCAAACAACTGGCACAGCTGTCACAAAATATCTACAAAAGACATCGGTGGCCGGCAACCAAGAGTGATGGCAGACTGCCCAAAAAGGTGGCCGGCAGGCCACCAGGGGTTGCAGGCTTCAAAATCTCTAGTTTTGGTCCAAAAATGACGTAACAGATGTGTAAAGTTTGAAAGGCTCAAAGTTATGGCATTCCACTGAGGACTTCGAGCACTTGACAACCATGTAGACTCATCTTTGGGTGTGCAAGCGATGACGTCCAAGTCGTAATGGCCGTTAAAAATGGGATGTCTACAGTACTAAGAAGATATATCAAGAAGCCCCGGGTGTACTACTCTACCTCCTCCTGAATCTCAAGCTGGCTCCCGCAAAAGTGCTCGAGGAACCAGCTGTATCTGATCATAGTTGGCATGTCTAAAGGTGGATGCGCTCCAAGTAGGTAGATCTAGGCCGCCTCCCACTGGCCTATGTCCATGTCGAAGGGGATCGGATCACTCCCTACTCTCAACCCTGTGATCATAAAGAAGTCATAGGGAGTCATCTTCATCTCCTCAGTGTAAGAGAAGTGGAAGGAGTTGGTGGTGTCCCACCACCTCTCCACTAAAACCCCGAGTAAGGCCCGACTAGCCTGAAGTCGTGGGAGTCTGAAGCAGAATAGACCAAAGCCTACTTCGTCAACAAGATCGCAGACTCGAGCGGGGAGCTCATGGTACCAATCCCTTGTTGTGACCGCCCCATATCCTCTCTAAGAGCGAAAATCACCTTGTGTCGGCAAAGAAATAAAGAAAGCATCAGTTGTGTAACAGAATGAAAGACAGTAATGAAAACCAGTACAGAAATGGCATGAAAGTAAAGTACAAAAAGGTAAATTTCTAACCTCCGTGGCATCACGAGAAAAATAGGAGGCCCGCTCCCTTAACAGAACATCCTCAGGCATGCCCGCTGTAAAATTCTCAAATAGCAGCATACCGCCAGGGGCCATCGCATGCATCCAGGGGTGGTAAGTTGCCAGGTTGAATGGCCTCAGTCTCAAAGGTAATAGCTCAAGCTCGGGCCCTGGTGGGTAGACCTCTTCTGCCTCAAATTCTGCAGTGATGTCCTCCACTGCTCCGTTGGCCTCATCAACTACCAGCTCCTCGACCTCAATAGCAGGTGGGAGTATGGGTACCTCGGGAAGGGCATTGTCGTGCTTGATATCATCTGCCATACGGAATGTGGGTGAAATATGGCAGAAAATGGAGAAAATAAGGAAGAATAGCGAAAAAACCAAACAAAAAAAAGTCAACCCTAGGAAAGAGAAAAATAGAGAAAAAGTTAAAACCTGGGAAAATATGTGGAACCCAAGAAAAACACAAGGGAAACAAGTCCAAAATAATGACAAACCTAAAAACTCAACGAAAACAAATTTCAATCGGTTCAAAATATAGAAGGCAAAAGGGGTTTTTGTGAATAAATTTACTTATGGCGTTGGGAAACGTGTATAAAGCACGGATCTAAAGAGAGAAAACACCTGGAGAGAGAGAGAGAGAGAAGGTTTTCTATGGTCAAGTGAGTGAGAAATGAGGCTTGGTGGTGTTTTAAACAAGTTATGGAGGTAAATTGACCAAACTGCCCCTGAAAACCCCACGGGTGGCCGATTGTCCACCTTTTGGCCGGCAGTCTCCATTTTGTGTCCGACTAGCCCCTTTTGTAGCCCAGACCTGGTTTTTGTTATTCTCATGCCTAAGCTACATATGGGATGCCCTGTTTTCATCTGGGAAGTAAAATTGATGGGTGTGAAGATTGTTTCAGATTCTGAGGGTCCCGAGATTGTGTTCCAGTTGTACCATCCCGAGACGCGTTGTTTCTCCAATAGATGAACATGCCTTGATCACAAGTCGGAGCAAATTGTATCCCTTTTGTAAATAGTTGGGGACCTCCGAGTTGAAAGTTGGAGGGTGAAATGTGAGGTGTTTTCCAAAAAAACCACTACTTTACTTTACTGTTTTGTGAAACATTGTTTTTGTTTGGTTTATCGCATCCATTGTATTCTCTTGCATCGTGTGTTACCTCACGTTATTTATCCTTTCATGCCGAGGCATGTTTGGGATCATTTTACCTTGTTTCTTTTTCGAGACGTGTGAAACATGCTCCCGCGTGGTCTACCCTCCTCGTGATACATGAGACGTAATCTCAGGAGATCCCTTCCTTAGGGTATGTAAGGGCATGCATGTCCCTACTGTGAGCTGCTTTCATTAGTATCACTCTTGTGCATCTTTTTTGTTATATTGCATGGAATATGCATTGCTTTGTTTTTTTTTTTTTATTTTATCACTTGTATCGCATTGTACCTCATTCATATATAGCATACCCTTTATGGTCACCCTCTCTACGTGAGACGTAGTTAGGCTTGCATCTTTCATCCTTTCTATGTGAGACGTAGTTAGGTTTGCACCCTCCACCCTCTCTATGTGAGACGGAGTTTGGCATGGAACTTTGACCCTCTCTACGTGAGACGTAGTTAAGTTTTCACTCTCCACCCTCTCTGCGTGGGACGCAGTTTGGCATGAAGCTTTGACCCTCTCTACATTAGACATAATTAGGCTTGTATCTTTGACCTTTTCTAC
Source organism: Camellia sinensis (assembly GCF_055761805.1). Taxonomy (NCBI): domain Eukaryota; kingdom Viridiplantae; phylum Streptophyta; class Magnoliopsida; order Ericales; family Theaceae; genus Camellia; species Camellia sinensis. Next base: position 110,828,037 of record NC_138962.1, read on the forward strand.
CTGAGACGTAGGTTTGCACCCTCCACCCTCTCTGGATGAGACACAGTTTGGCATGGAGCTTTGATCCTCTCTACGCGAGATGTAGTTAGGCTTGCATCTTTGACCCTTTCTACGTGAGACGTAGTTAGGTTTGCATTTTCTTTGACCCTTTCTATGTGAGACGTAGCTAGGCTTGCATTTTCTTACATCCTTTCTATGTGAGACGTAGTTAGGTTTTGCATCTTTGACACTTTCTACGTGAGGCGTAGTTAGGTTTGCATTTTCTTTGACCCTTTCTACGTGAGACGTAGTTAGGCTTGCATTTTCTCACATCCTTTCTACATGAGATGTAGTTTGGTCTGTATGTCTCATCCTCCTTTCACATGAGATGTGTTTGGATGCTATTTGCTCACTTCTTTCCGTGTGAGAGGCGGTTTGATTTGTTTTCTTTAAGCTTTCATTCAAATGTTGTTATCCTGTTATTGCTTGTTGTATTGCTTCATTGCATTGTTTTGCATGATCCGAAGTTTGCAAAAGTAGCTGGCTTTGCGTGTCGTATAAGTCCAGTTTGCAAAATTTGTTTTGCATATCATTTGCATATCGCCCCTAAACTACGCTTGTTTGATTCCTCGCAAAAGGATACATAGGCAACTTTTGAGTTCAACCACTACATTTGCATTTTTGATTTTTTGCCAAAGTCTTGCGGCTATGTCAAAAAGTCCATCTTTGGGCTTTGACATTCACTCGTGTCATTTCGTGACTACGAGCTCTATCAAAAAAAGGCAATTGTAGACACCCCATTTTTGACCGCCCTTAAGACTTAGGCACCTCAGGTTGTTCACTCAATGATGAAATGCTATGTTGAGTATACGCTCAATTTTCTTAACAAGAAGCCTCGATTCTCGAGTTTTAAAAGCCAAAACCTCGTACCACCTTTGGACCAAAAAACCTATTTTTCCTAGCCTGACCACCCAGAGGCCTGCAAGCCAAAAGGTGGCTGGCTAGCCAGAAATTAGTGGTCAGCCGTCCACCTCATGGCCGGCGAGCCATGTTTCTTGGCTGGCAGATCTTTTCCTTCTTGTTGTCTCCCTAGGTGCATGCACCGCACCAACTGTCTCTATACAACTGTGTTCGACAAAGGCTCATGTTTTTCTACACATACATGACCATCCCTCTTGAAATTAGGGTTAGAAAAATTATAAAAGGCCAAAAACTTGTAGAACACACACACACACACACACACACTCTCTCTCTCTCTCTCTCTCTCTCTCTCTCTACACTTCCTAAGCCAAAAATTTAGCTCTTCTTGTTGAGGTCCTTGAGCTCAAATTTCAGCCCTTGAGAGTGAGAACTTGTTGGTTTGTCCACAAAAGAATAACCTCTCTTCAAGAGATATAATTTTGAGCATCTCTACACTACTTATCCCCTATCTTTTCTTGCTATTTTTGAACTATTTTTATACCTTTTTTATGGGCTGAAACTTGTGGCTTAAAGCTATCTAAGGTGGAGGGGTTAACCACCCTTCTTTCAACCTATTTTCCAAGCTTTTGCCCTTGTGCTTCCCACCTCTTCCTCAACTTTTTTCCAACTTTTTACAACTGATTTTCATAGTCTTTTCAAAGACTAAAAATGTGGTTTTGAAGTCTCAAAAATGGAGGGGTTGGCCACCCCTCTTTATCCTTGTTAACTAGCTTCATTTCTTCATTATTTTAGCTAGCTTTTTTAAGCTTTTCCATGTTAATTCCAACACTGTTTTTACTCATTTTAGGACTTTTGAAGGTGTTTACTTCATTTATGCTTTGTTTAGCATGCTTGTAGTGTTGTAATCCTCATAGGTTTGGTGGTATAGGCCTTAGACACCAACTTATTTGAGTTGATAGAGTTTATTTTATGCTTTTCATACTTGTGTTCACCTTTGTATAATCATCTCTGCACCCTTCCTCCTTTCTTTGTTTTCTTTGTTTGAGAGTCGTTTCAAATGAGTGTTGTTTAAGATTGAGAAAGAGACCCTTCTATGCTTAAGGGTTTAATTTCTTCGGAGGTTCATTACCAAGGCATTACATCTCTTTCATGCCCAAAACAACTTCATGTTTGACACTTTCCTCCTTTTAGAGGACTTCATTCTCATTTTTTTGGACAAAATGACTAATGGAAAGGTAATTAAAAAAAGGCTAATAAAAGATGACTAACATGGTACAAGATAATAAAATCAAGTTGGGTTCAATCGGACGTTAATTCAACCCATTGAGTTTTGAGCCATTTCATACTCTCTTGTGATGATAATGGTTCAAAAATCAATCTCAACCCCTTCCCTTGATCAATTCCATGATAGGGAGGGGTTTTGTTGGCCTTTACTTTTTATTTACTGACCCTTGTCCCTCGATGCACAGATCATCACACAACGAGTTTGCGTATTGATGGTTTGTGAATCGAATCTACCCCTCCTTTGATCTGTTAATGATAAGGATAGGCAGAGAGGACAAACAAACCCTAGAAACACTCTGTTTGTGCTCTGCTTCTTTTCTGTTGTGGCAGGGCAAACCCCTAAAATAGTGGGCGGCCGGCCACTTTATCTGGCCGGCCGACCACCTTTTTTTGATCAAGCAGTGCCATTTTTATGGCAGAACAGAGCAGAGGCTGAGGGTGAAAACAAAGTAATTTTCTGACTGTAAACAGAAAAGTTCTGGCAGCAAAACAGAGGCATCCTCGGGTGGAAATTCGCATTCATGCATGAGTGATTCTTCTTTCCTCATAGCCCATTAAATTATGCTTAATAGTATGTTATTCATTAATTAATTAAATTCCTTAATTTGTAAAAGTTTGTAATAATTTTTTCATTACTTAGATTAATTCTCAATTGTAATAAGTAATTAGTTAGTATAGTTAATTTATTTGGTGTTGTAATAGCTAGGTTAATTCGGACATTTATTCGGACCCTCATGTGCGAGGGTAAATATGTAATAATGTGTGTATGTCTTCCAACCCCCATTTATTTCTCTCTTTTATTTACTCGCTTATAATGGTAGCATCATGTTTTACTTAGCATTTTCCATGATTTACATCCATTCGTCTTGCATGCATTAGGGTTCGGCTCATCATACTAACTAATGTCAATTTCAAATTCCTATCCGAATACGTGCTTAATCAAATTGATTCACGTGACATGCTAGTAACCAAACTTATTATTTGCATTATGCATGTGTTGCATTAGTCATATTGCATTGTTTAGAAGCATGCATTTTTTCTAATTATTTTGCTTTACGTAGCTTGCCTTGGAGTACTAGATGAGCATTCAATGCTTTAGCATATTGCATGTATGTTAGTGTTGCCATGTCAAGCGTGTCTACCATAAGGCTAAGTGTTTAGTTGTTATACCTATTTGAATGCGTATAGAAGAAAGCTAATTTTCTTAAATTGGGATACTTTGGTGATGATATAAGTGGCCTTTGGCACGAGTCACGAGTTTCCTAAATTTCTCAAAAATATTTAGGTGGCGACTCTAAAATCTAGCAAGGCAGTCCATTTTTGGCTTTTGTTATTCAAAATCGATTTTTCAAAAGATTTGTCGGATTTGGACTCATTTGTGTTTATCTATTTTACATTGCACTTTTGAAAATAGATTTAGAACCATAGGAGTCCGAACTGTAGGGCTAATCATAACAGAAAGGAGCACGAAAAGCAAGCTACATATATGCATGAAACCTTATATCTTTGTTAAGATTTATACATTATGTTGGATTATTTCTACTCGGCTTTGGCTCACCCTATATGGAAAAACCATTTTCAGGTGTTAATGATATGCCCCCGCCAAGGCAATAACTTGGAAGGACTTGGAGCTGAAGGTTTCTTTTGTGTATTATTGTATTTAATCTTGTACAAGCCAAGGGCTTTAGCTGTATTGGATTTTAAATCCATTTTGATGTACTAAGTATAGTCTTGGAAAATTGTGAAGCTTTTAGGGCACTTATTATTTACTTAACCTTTATTTCATACCTCATGTAAATGATAAATGTTATAGATTCAGAGTTAGAGCTTATAGATGTATCAGTGCATGTGTTATCTTTTGTAAACATCAGATCAGATAAATGAAAAGACATTTTATTTAAAGATATATTGTTACTTGATGATTATCATGGGAAGGTTTTATTGTTATTTTTTTGGGGCGTTACAGCATCAAATTAAAAAATATATAAATTAATAGCCATTTTCTTTCTTATGAGACTAAAAATCTTGAACAAACTCATTTTCCTTAGGTGGTTATTTCTTTATGTCCTTTTCTAAGTTTTCTCCCTTTTCTTTTCAGCTCCTTGAATTACGAGATCAATAAATGATATCTTAATTACTTAAGTTTTGTCTCTTCTTACATAAACATACTAGTCAATTTATTAACTTTCTACTTACTATTCATAGAATTATAGTTAATATGAATGACCCATATTGAAGAGACAATTTGTTCAAAATAAATTGCACGAAAATAAATTCATTCATAAGAAATTGTTAAATTTTTTTAATTGAGCAATCAAGTTAAAGAATTCAATGACATACTCATACATCTTATGCATAGCATCGAACTTTATGATAGTAAGTTTAACCATAAGTGTCCTAGCAAAAAACTTATTAGTAGTTCGGAAACGTCCTTTCATATTATTTAGCATTATCAGTTTAAGAAAGTTAAAACTTAATGTTCGTTATAATCATTCGCATAAAACATAAAACTTTATTTGTTTGATCATTTTATACTTTATGAAAAGTGAAAAATCTAAAAATCGCTGAGATGTTTATTTGTGATTATGTATCAATTTTAGCCAGTAAATAACAGTCCCAATCAAACAGTCAAAGACGAATCGACACAACGATTTAACGTAAAAAAACCACAATTGGAGCGCCTCCAATTGTGATAAAAAAAATCACGAGCCAAAGCCACAAAACAATCCACTAAGAAGACATAAAGGAATAACACAAGTGTACTCTCAATTACCTAACAAATCCACGCCCGAATCGAACCGACCCCTATGTGCCTCTTCCAGCCCCGTCTTCACCTCAGAATTGTCTTGCCCAACATTGAATCCACAATACCGATGTCGAATCACAACGATAAACCACTCCGGAATCTACCAAAACTGCTGGCCCAAATTCCATGAAATCCACCAAAGAACAACTCTCTCTTTTGTATATAAAATAAAATAAAATAAAACAACCCCCTTTGATATAATCCACTCCATTCATGATATAAACTCTCACAGATATCAAAGAAAACAAGCAAAGAAGCTCCAGATGAAAACCCTAATACCCAAGAAGAAAATCTGGAAGCTGTAACCCTAAATTTCGATAGAACCACATATTTATAGAAAACAGGGCCGCGATGGTCGCTCGAGCGAAGGAATGCTAGCTCAAGTGAGGAGACTAAAACGCGTGTTTTTCCAAGTGTCTTCGCTCGAGCCACCAAAGTGTCGCTCGAGCAAGAAATGCATCTTCTCAGTATTTTTATAGTCAGTGAAAACTTTTGGGACCAACGATTCTTCGCTCGAGCGCACATTCCTTTGCATGAGCGAACAAACAGCTTGATCCCCGACATAGTCAGTGAAGCGGCAAACATTAAAGGATTAAGATCACAAACTCCTCTACATAGGCACAATTCGAGTTGGATTCACATATAAAAACTCATAGCCTCACTGAAATAAAAGTATGAAAAAAATTACAACTGAAAGGAGTTTTTTCAAATGGGATTGCCAATAACAAAAACCTAACAAAAAGTATTTTCTTTCTTTTATACTGCTTGAATCTTAATGGCAATAAATTTCTCAAATAGTAACACTATGTCAAAATTCAAAATATCGAGATGAAACTAAACTTGTTCTATTCATTTTGAGAAATCTTTTTCATTTAAAATCAAAACAAACGAAGTATACAAATATAACGAAATAAAACTTTAATCAATAATTCAAGCTCACTACATCAATGCTCAGAGTAATCAACAATTGACAATTAGCCAAGATAAACACATGTTTAAACAATCACAAATAGTATCACCGTGATCTACCTTTGAAATAATCTAATGGCATACTATTTAACAATTATGGTGCTTCCTTTTCACCAATAAGACTAGTTGATAAAATATTCATAATTAAGTAGGTCTGTTACCTTTGGATATTTATTCCAATATCAATTATAAATAACTATCAACTATCCTATTCCAATTCAACAATTACTTAGAAGTGGTGCACCTTTTGGCCAGCCTAATATCTTTGTAATTAAAGAATTGCGATTTGCAAAGTCATTATTTTTTAATACTTGGGAAGGGTATTAAATTTCAATTATTTGATTTGATATCAATGTGTCATTCCGATTGGGTCACTTTGGCAACTACCAATCGTGTCATAATTTAGATTTCAAATCAAAATAAAAACTTTGCATGGACATTATTGAATAAATAATAATTTATTCACAATTATTCATCATCATAATCATAATGCATATTGCTAAATCATAAGAATAATATTAAGACAACAAACATTAACAAAATTCATATTTTATGTCACATAATAATATATACATTTGTACCTCATCAAACCACCTATAAAAATCAAGCTTATACATAATGGTGATAATAACATCATACTAAAATAATTTTTAGAGGTTACAGTTGGATCCATAAATAGCAATATGCTTAATACTATAAAGATCACAATAACACTTTAATGTGCCTCAAAATAAAATTTGACAAAATAAAATTCAGCAATACATGAATAATAACGTTCATTATGCAATACGAATATCTTTAGGCATTACTAAATCAAAAAATACAGTGATCGTTACTGACCAAATTGTTTCTCATAATAAATACAATTAAATCATGCAAAGTATTTATAACGGTTCGAGTTTTGACCGACGCTTTGTACTGTTTCCTTTTCTCTTCCCCCTTTTGTTTTTGTACCTTATTCCCTATTTGGTGGGCTCGGGAAGCCCTGGTTTACCCTAGAATCAGACTACATATTTTTGCCCAAAAGCAAGTCGCGCTCACGACCATGATGGTTGCGCCCATGATTTGCATTTTTGCCCTTAGGTCTGTTGGCCCAGGCCAGGGTGCGTGGCCCACAATGGGCCGTGATGGGAGGTCGCGGTATGCACAGTCGAGCCCACGACCACCATGTTCGCGCCCATAAGCAGGCCACCTAGGCAGGTCGCGGCCGCGATCTCCAGGTTCGCGCCTACTTTGTGTTTTTCTATATAAGGTTCGAAAAAGCAAAAAAATATCTTTTTGGATATCTTTTTCTCCCCTTTCTGTTCCAGTTCGCCATTTTTTAGTTCTTTAAGCTCTTTGGCTTAGTTTTATCTATTTCTACCCATATTCTACCCCTAGTTCCATATACCAAAACGTAAAGATCGGTGAGGGCTTCCATTTCATCTGAATGGATCGTCTTTTCGCCACCGTCAAATTTTAACTTTTCTTGGGTACTTCTTGGGGTTGAGGTAGGGACTTTTCTACACTTTTATATGGTATTTAACTTGGTTATTTGTATTTTTGAAACAACATTGTGATTTTAGAGATTTTTTTGGAAAATCTAGGGTTTTGAGATTTAAAATTTAAAAGAGGGATTTCCAAATAAATTGTTGAATGTGATTGTGTAATTGGGGAATATGGTTGGAAGGCAATGAAATGATGGAATTGTGTCTTGGAATTTATTTATGAAGAAAATGAAGTTTTTGCTCTAAAATCTCAAGAGTTGGTTTTGTAAAGAAAGGATTGGAATTAATGGTGAAAAATTGTGAAATCGGGACTAATGATAATGTTGATGAGAATGTGGAGTTGGACAGGTATTATCGCTCACATTGTTGTTGGAAAGTTATATCTTTATCGAAATTTATTCATTTATTTATCTATTTAGAGATATCTGTTTTTGGGCTATCGGTGGAGGATAACTATGATTGTTGAAGAAATTGCATAAGAATTAAGCGAATTAAAACTTATTTCTCATTCATTTGAATTGAGCATTGTCGCATATTTAACGCATTAAAAATGTTTATTGTTTTGAGAAAATGAATGAATACTTGGTGAATCTAGGTAGGAGGTGTGGTTACAGTATTGTGTTGGCCTGTGTGTTCTTGGTGAAAGTCCAGAAACCCGTGCAGTTAGGTGTCGAGCCTTTCGGTTAATACCGGTTATGGGAGCTGAATAATGTTTTTATATAGGAAAGCCGAGTTACTTTAAAGAAAAATCAGGTTATATGCTATACGGCTCTAGCCTGGGGATACAGAGGCCGAATAAGCAAATCGGCCGTAGAATCAGCTGTAAAAAGACCGAGTACGGATAGGCAGGACAGAATGGCTGAGTAAACAATTATACGTCGGATTAAAGGTGGGACCCACCCCTAATATCAAGGACGAGTATAAATAAGAGGAGCATCAACTAAGAAAAGGTATATGAGAATAGATAAGATTAACTTGTGATAGAAGGAAACAAGAGAGTATACACTGACTTGTCCATCGGAGTGCTAATTCCGGCACCCCAGACCGGAGTGTTCATTACTTTTTAGGTGACTAGTTGAGGATCAGGAGCGTCCTACAGGAAACATAGAGTATTTCTAAATCACATTCCCACAATTGGCACCGTCTGTGGGAATACTCAAGCACATCTATGGCGGGCGTGATAGAAGATCCTCTAGTAGTCGCTAACGACCTTATGCCACCAGAAGTGACGGGTCGAAGTCTCCAGTTCTTCCGAAAGAAGCCCGCATATGTGGAATAAGCGAAGAAGAAGAAATGATTCAGACGAAGAGGATCAACATGACCCCTTTGTGCGACGGATCGCAAGGGCATTACTTCCCAAAAAGTTCAAGACACCATCATTCACCCTGTACGATGGAAAATCAAAACCCACTAATCACATTCATCATTATAAACAAGCCACGACACATCATGCAGACGACGAGGCGCTCACGAGTCAAATATTTCCAAGAAGTTTGGGACCACTGGCCGTCAGATGGTATTAGTAATTGGAACCGGCTTCGATTAAGAGCTTCCATCAACTCCAAAAATCCTTCAGGGCAAGGTTCATCACTAATGAGATCCAGCCGAAGCAAGCCGATTCTCTCTAGGCAATGCAAATTCAACCAGGAGAAACCCTTCGTGAATATTCGGCGCGCTACTGGGAATGCTTCAATCTAGTTGACGATACCTACAATGACTCTATGGCCATTACCGCCTTTAAAATGGGATTGCATTCTGACAGTGCCCTCCGCAATTCATTAACCAGACGGCCCCCCAAAATAGTGTGGTCGTTAAAGAAGAAAGTCGAAGAATACTGCAAAGTGGAAGATGATGCCCTATGGGTCAAAGCTGGTCACAAAGTCAACAAGACAGCCCCATCTGAAATCGTTCAGCCGATAAGTGTCGTACCAACATGGAGCTCTGAACCACGAAATCGAGCTAAACCAGACAAAAGACAGGATTCACGCCAATCAAATGAACAATGCTCACATCGACCCAATAAGCGATATCACATGGATAGCAGGCGCACAAGGCCCACAGACAAGAAATATACAGAGTTATCAAAGTTGATCAATAAGGTTATGTCTAAAGTTCAACACCTTTCGTTCTTTAAATGGCCACCCAAGATGATGGGACCTCCCGATACGAGGAGACGTGATAAACGGTGCGAATATCACAAAGCCCACGGTCATGACACCGACAGTTGTTATGCATTAAAAGACCACCTTGAGGAGTTGGTACAAGACGGACGGCTTATGCAACACGTCCAAAAGAACAATTCAACAAAAATAGTTGTTTTACGACCGGATTTACCTCCACTCAGCGTAATTCATATGATATATAGCTTGGCAACGGCATCCGCAGTACATACAATTTAGTTGCAGTCAAACCCCCAGAAGCCAATCACGCCAGTGAAACGGCCCCATGAAACTGTGAGTATTCGTTTCGATGACTCTAACTTGGTGTAACAGCGCCCGCGTGGGACCTCGTGCTACAGCTCGGACTCGATTTGTGTCACAGTTCTTAATCTGAACCAAAGAGTCCAAATCTGGCAAATCGTTTTGAGAAACAGATTTTTGAAAAAGTAGTGCCAAACATGGACTGCTTTGCCAGATACAGAGTCGCCACCTAAATATTTTTTATGGGAGAATTTAGGAAACCCTGACTCGGTGCCGAAGGCCACATGTCCGTCATCACCGGAGTTGTCTCGGCTCGGGAGCTTGGGTACGATCGGGGAAGGTCAGCTATGAGCACCCCCTTTCGCCCAGTCCGAAGACCGGCCTCTACTAACCGTGATATCCGTTTTTGAAAACTTTATGTGTTCTTAAACCAATTGTTAGCCTAGAATTACTATGTTATGCGCGCGGCAAACAAGTATAGACCGAATCGCCCAAATTGGAAATAAAACATTTTATGTTCGTTTTGAAAATGGTTTGCTACTCGTAAGTAGGCTAAAATGCAGGTTTTGCCACCTTCAAGTGGGCTTTTGGAAAAGATGGTTTTGCCACTATCTAGTGGGCTTAAAAATCGCAGTTTTAATGCATTATTCCAATTTAAGTAATTCAACCTCCATCCACAGGCATTCAAACAATTTATAACACATAAGCAGCTAGCCGCATGTTAAACATACTGTCATGGCAACACTCACACGCATGCGATATGCTAAAGCATAAAAGCTTACCTAGTACTCCGAGCCAAAACAGAAAACTAGTTAGCAAAATGTGCGTGTCCTAGTTCATGTGAAGTGTCTAATGCATCGCATACAAAATGTTGCTAGAATAGGCTCGGCTATCCTAAACATGTCATGTGAAAAATGCACAGTTATCACATATTCGGTTTAGAATTTGAAATACAAATGCAGTTAGCATGATGTTCCGAGCCTGATGCATGTCAACAAATGCATGAATGCACGCATGCATAGCATAAGGTATGCTAAAATAAATGTGCCCTAATCTACCATCATAAGCAGGTAAATAAAAGGGAAGAAAGAAGTGAGGTTGGAAGACATACACACCACCCACACACACTTATTACAGATTTACCCTCACTCGGAGGGACCGAATAAATATTACAAATTAATTAACTACGCAAGCTAATTAAATATTACAAATTAATTAACAAATTAATTATTCTAAGAAAACAGTAAACCGCCTCGGGAAGCGCGCCGCCATGCGTAGGCTGCCTCTGTTTTCTTTCCTGTGCTCCTCTGGAGGCTGCCAAAATTTCAGGACTGCTTCCTTGGATGCTGGGAGACACCACCGGCTGGGTGAAATTGCCACCGGCACTGAGATGTTGCCACCGGCACAAAATTGAAGCTGTCGGCAGAGAAAAGATTGCCGGCCGGCACCTTACACTGCCGGTCGGCAGAGTATTCCTGCAGAACCTGCAACCCACAGCAACAGAGGACAAGGCAAAGCATGGCAGCACATTTCAAGGCATATATGCACCAACCATGTCTCTTATCATTGTAATGACTCAAAGGGACATGTGCCTCGATTCTCGGACCACCAATCACGCATTTCCATGCATGATGGCCCAAAGAACCAAGTATGCAACTTTCATGTCAAATGAAATGCAAACCAATCAAACAAACTAAAGCCCAACCTCTATCACATGATCAAGAGGCAAGGCATGCATGCCAATGCAATGCAACCTAGGCATACGAGCTAAGGATGCAACATGCCGATACAAGCAAACATGCAAGGTGAGCATGCAAATAAGCAAGGGATGGTCTTAAACATGAATTAGGCAGCTCTAGTTAGGCCCAAAACAGTGGCCAAAATGCTAAGTACATGGAGGCAAACGACATGCAAACATGCATAGATACATGGTCCAAGACTCAAGCATAATGAAGCAACTTTTCGATGCATTTGAAAGGCACAAACATGGACAATTTTCATGCAAATTTCAGAGGCGATAGGTGATGCAAAACAGCCCCGAAACATAACGAAACAACACTCAACGCATGGAATGAATCCCGAAATGCAAAATTAGGCCCATGAAATGGCTTACAGCTATACAAAGCATGCATAATATGGATATGGAGCATGAAGACAGAACCAAGGCAGCCCTGATATGAGCATTTTTACAGTTTATGGCATGGCCAAACAGCAAGCAAAGATGGGGCTAAAATGGCATACAAAAACGGGCCTAAACATGAGATTATGAAGCAACTCACAGCTGCTGACTCCAAACAGGTTAGGGCCCTTCAACAACATTGAAGAGGGGCCCAAAATAAGACTATTTACAGTTTATGGCAGCCCCAAAAACAGTATACAAATATATTAGAAATGCAATGCAAAAATGAGGCTCAAAAGTGGCTATAACATGAGGTATACAAAACATTCACCAAACAAGAAAATGCCCTTAATAAAACATGTTCATGAGGTCAAAATAAAGCCACTTTTAGTTCGGACCAAGGTCCAAAAACAGCAACATCAGGGGCTGCCAAGACATACAAAAATGGGACCAAAAAGAGAATATAAAGGCAAGTATAACATGGAGGTCCGAAACAGTGTTGAGCCCTTCTTCAATGTTGAAGAAGGGCTCAAAATAAGCCTATCTACAGTTTACTACATTCCCAAAAACAGATTACACATAGGCCAAAAATAACATGCAAGATTAGGGCCTAAAGGAGAGATAAAGAAGGAAGTGCTAGCTACTATCCTCAAACAGCAAGAGGTCCTCAATCAAACATGAAGAGGACCTCAAAATATGATGATTTGAAGTTTGGGTCGGAGCCCAAATATACAAGAAACTATGTCTTAGATATGATGCAAGAATAGGCTAGAAAAAGGGAAGAAAAGGAGCTCACCCATGTAGACCAAGTCTTGACAGCCTCTTGGCTTGAGTTGCAGCACTCCTAGCTCTGAAAATCAGCCTCAAGCTTCTGGAATGGATGATGGAAGCCTTGTGCTATGAGTTGATGAAGAAATGGCCCAAGAACAAGGGTGTTTGATGGTTGAATGAGAGAGATATGGAGAGAGATGGAGGGTTGTATGTATGTATATCAGATATATGTCTATATATCTCTGGTTTTTTGTTCCAAAAATCTCTAACCCTAACAAAGGAGGAGGAGAGGTGCTTATATAAGCAATGCTAAGCTTCTAAGACAAGCTTCAAAGGGGCCAAGGGGTTCAAGGGGGGTGCAAGGCTTCTAGAGGAAGCTAAAACAGCTGGCCAAGCTTCTCCAAGAAGCTTGGCCAAAAGGTTCAAGCTTCTAGAAGGTTAGGGGGGTTCAAAGGCTCACAAGGTGCAAAACAAGCACACATGCACGTGGGGGATCGATTCTGTGCATTCCAGCTGGCACAGCTGGAATCCACTCAATCTGCAGAATGCCCCGGAAGGTCTTCGGCTAGCAAAAATTGCCGGTCAGCACAATAAAGTGCCGGTCGGCACAATAAATGGCCGGTCGGCACAATAAATTGTCGGCCGGCACAAACAGAGTGCCGATGGGTGGCCGGTGAGGTCAAAAAAGTGCCAGTGGATGTCCAGATTGAAGCCCCGGAAGTTAGCTTTCCAATGGCGCAAACCTTGCATTAAAATTCCTTCTGTGCAAAAAGTTATGCCCTTTTTCGTGAAGCCGCGCAGATTCGATCCAACCAGGATGATGCCCGACTTCAACTGATCATATCTCCCCCACCCGGACTTGGCTCTAGGAGATTCTTGAGTGCAAAATGAAGCCCCGGAAGTAAGCTTTCCGACGGTGGTGGCCCCATAGCTAAACTCCAATTGTATAGACAGATAAGCCCGATTCAGCGAGGGCTGCTCGACTCGCTTCTACCCGGATTCATGCCGAACTTCTCCCAAACTAGTTTTCTCCTCTCCTTTCCTCTTTTCTTCAACTCCAAAACCCTAAACAAAGTGTTTTGAGATATTTGCCTCTCTTCTGGCCGAAGAAACTGATTCTTTGCCCTGCACATCTCTCAACACCGAGCAAACCATCAGTAGTGCCCAAGTCTTAAGGGCGGTCAAAAATGGGGTGTCTACAGTTGCCCCTCTTTGACAGAACTCGAAAGTCATAACAATGACGGGAGTGAATGTCAAAGCCCAGAGATGACCCATTTTTGACAAGGCCGAAGACTTGGACAAACAAACAAAATATCGATAAATAAATGGTTGCGCCCACAGGCTGCCTACGTATCCCTTTGCAAGGAATCAAATCAGCGTAGTTCAGGGGCATGATGCAAATGATATGCAGGAAGACTTTGATAATTGGACTTATACGCTACGCGAAGCCGGTTTGAACGTTGGACTTATACGCTTTCGCGAAGCCGGTTTGATGAAAAAAAGCAAGTGGAATGTGCGTGACAACGCAAGTAAAGAGGTGTGTATGACAATGCAACCTAAGATGAATTCCAAACGCACTGAAATTGTGTGGGGAAATGGGACAGGGAGAAACATAGGGACATATCCCGGTGTTTCGGAATGGTGTGAGCATTGGAACGTATTCCGAACGCTTTTAACTGAAGAGGGAGAAACATAGGGACGTATCCCAAGGATTAGGGACGTATCCCAAAGGTTAGGGACATATCCCAAAGATTAGGGACGTATCCCAAGGATTAGGGACGTATCCCAAGGATTAAGGACGTATCCCAAGGATTAGGGACGTATCCCAAGGATTAGGGACGTATCCCAAAGGTTAGGGACGTATCCCAAAGGTTAGGGACGTATCCCAAAGATTAGGGACGTATCCCAAAGATTAGGGACGTATCCCAAAGGTTAGGGACGTATCCCAAAGATTAGGGACGTATCCCAAAGGTTAGGGACGTATCCCAAAGGTTAGGGACGTATCCCAAATGTTAGGGACGTATCCCAAAGGTTAGGGACGTATCCCGGTGTTTCGGAAAGAGAGAGAAACGTAGGGACGTATCCCGGTGTCTCGGAAAATGAGGAGAGAAACATAAGGACGCATCCTGGAGTTTCAGAAAAAGAGAAAGAAACATAGGGACGTATCCCGGAGTTTCCAAATGAGAAGGGAAAGCATAAGGACGTATCCCAGTGTTTCCGAAAAAGAGAGCGTGCATAACAATGCAAGTGGAAAGCGCGTGACAACGCAAGTGAAAAGGTGCATGACAATGCAAATGTAATGAGCATGACAATGCTGGATAGATGTGCAAAATCAATGCAATGAATGAGCATAACAATGCTAGTGAAGTGGGTGCATAACAATGCAATTGGAACGTGCATCACAATGCAAGTGGAACGGGCATGACAACGCATATTTGGAACAAAATGCCGAATAAAGTAATACAAGCCTTAACAAGACCAATTCAAACACAACCTCCGATTTACCTCTCAGAAGGGTCACAATATATATTTCAAAAGGATACACCTCGTGCATGCCGACTAACGATGAGCTACGCATCGAAGACATGAATTGAAAATTCCGCAGAAACAACCTGAGCTGAAAGTGGGTTACTCTTGCTTATACTTCCAAAACGCAGTTACTACCTTTCTTTCCTAGCAAGGACTGGTTTTCTGAGGGAGCACTTTGATTGCCATTCTGGCTTGAAGCAGACCTAATCTTGATCTTGAGGTAGGGGCACACCCATACTTCGGAGTAGTGACAAGGCCTGAAGAGGTACATTCGGAGTATAATCACGGAATTTGCTGAAGGTGAAACACACTCAGATGCTTCGATTTTCCCTCTTTTCTTTTGCTTCGCAGTCCGGAACCTATATAGCTTCAGATAGATCCTGATTTTACTGTTCTCACATGACCTGGGTTGAACCCTGCAGTTTTATGGAAAAAAGAATCTTGCTTTGCACAAACGTGAAGGATGGCACAACACTCTGAGCACAAAACGATTTATTTTTGGAAATTGAGAAATGAGTTATTAACCGGGTATTGAGCCGACGACTGAACACAGCCAAAACGACTCGACAAGTGAAAAACAAAGGTAAACAACCTAAACACATCGAGTAACACTCGAAGCGACTCAAAACGAGAATCGAGATAGACAAAATAAAAGACACGACACACAGACGTGCACAGGGAGCCTGTTTCACCGGGTATTATTCCCGCCCTTTCTTATTTGTGATTCTCACATCACTCGGCTCTCAAGCTCGGTTTTTCTCTCAAAACCCTTTTCTCGCTTTTTCTCTCAGCGCACTTCTCTCTATTCTTTAATCTCTCGTTTTTCATCCCTCCCCTGGGTGGTTGATGGATAAGCTGGAAATTGTGGGCTCTTGCCCCTGGTATTTCGCTAGACTCTTGTTCACAACAGTAAGTTTCTCCCATAGAGGGGTTGTGCTACAACTGGGTGTGTAGCAAATCTACGGCTAACATCGGTTGATGATGCCCTGCTGGGGAGTTTGGACGTGGTTAGATCTGTCCAGACGAGGGAGTGGAACGTCTCGCCCCATTCCAGTTCGTGCTTCGTACTTCACTTGACTCCTCGTTGCTTGGAGGATGAGAGAGCTTTTAGCCCTTTGTTGTTGACTTCAGTTGTGCCCTTTCTGGCAAGTAGAGTGCCCTTTCTGGCAAATGCATTGACAACAGGGAAAAGACAGGAAGCCTGACTCAACTGTGCCCCTAGTTCATCATTTTGACCATTTTTTTGTTTTGGTTTTCTACGAAAACAATTTTGACCAATATGAGAGTTAGATTAACATACTTGTTCGATTTTTGATTTGAAAATCATGCAAGTCAGGCTATGAGCACTGAAAATTTTCCTTTTTTGGGTCCAAGAAATGGTCCAGTTTTGGAAAAGATGGAATAATTTTCGAGAGATCAGTCAACCTCAGTAAAAATTCTCAAAAACTATTTTTGCAAACGACCACTGCTCAACGAGCACGGAACCTACTCTTGAGGTGCACAACTTCAGATCCGAAGGAAAATTGCCCCTTGCTTGAAGAGAGCTACATGGCAACGGAAAGTTGCCCCTTGTTTGCACGGCACCGCAGCGCATTGAATGGCAACGGAAAGTTGCCCCTTGTGTGAATGGCTCTGCGGCGTATTATAATCAGTCCTCGAAGCGATGATTGCAACCGAACTCTCGGATACAGAGAAGGCAAAGATTATCAGAACCATTACATGGACATGATCGAATTCGAAGTGTTTGTGGCTGGACTTCAAGATGAAGTTGCCTACGTATCCCAAACATGGGAATCAAGCCTTACGTAGTTCCGGGGTTAAGGTACACTCGGGTATTTAACCTCTCCTTTTTAGGCTCTAACTTTTGCCAAGGCGCCCGATGCGGGTTTTCGACCTTGCGAGCTTTGTTTTTCTTTTCTTTTCAATTCTTTTCATTTCATTTCTTTTCATTTCTTTTCATTTCATTTCTTTTCATTTCATTTCCCCCTTTTTTTTTTGATTTTCTTTTTTGTTCTTTTCTTTGCATTTTTTCCTTTTTTGTATTTTTCTCTTGCTCTAACTTTTGCCTGGGTCGCCCTTCCGGGTTTTCGGCCCAGCGAGCCTCTCAAAGGGTAAAAGTGTCGCAAATCCATGCCAAATGGTTTTTAGGGTTTTGAAGTCATCCGTATCCAGGAGAGTGGCTGTTGATTTGCAAGAGGACTCATCTTCGGCTCTTCGAGCACGTCTGACATCTTTGCCCCTAGTTTGAAGGGTACTTCTGTTCTAGCTTTACAAGCTTCTTCTGATGAGGTCTAATCTTCTTGATCTGACTTTCTTGCCTCTTGTCCGAGGGCTGCTTCGAATCTGGCCACACAGGCCTCATATGGCGGTTGACCATTGAACATTCTGAATTTAAGTCCGAGGTTTGAAAGCAAATGGATAGAATCTTGAGGCTGAGAGCGATCCTAGGCTGCACAATCTCAAGAGCGATTCCACACAAGTCTTCACAGGACTGCACAAAACATTTTTTGAAAGTTTTTAAGAAAGTGACAAATCGCTCGCGCTGAAGACAGTGTGGGACCAATCTGGATCAAGCGAGGATCCTTCTCAGTACTCACATTAACAAACATGATCTCATTCATTAAGGGCTTAGCACGCCTCTCTTTCTCTCAGTTTGATCAAATTTTACAAATCCCGAGGAATTCCTTCCTCTTCGTTTTCACCGCAGTGTTCAAAAAAAGTTTTGAAAAAAACTTAGGTCGATACAATGATTTCAAGGCACAGAAAAGGCAGGCGAAGAGCACTGTCATTCCATTCAATACTTCTGGCACAACTGGCACACGGCAGAAGCAAACACAAGAGTGTGAAAATCACTGCTGTTCATTCAAATCTGTTGGCACAACTGGCTCCCTGGCAGAAACAGACTCAAAAGGACAAACACAAAGCAAAATAGTGATATCCGAAGTAACACCCCCAGAATCACCCGACTTCAACAAAACAGGACTGACTCGATACAACAAGACAGACCCGACTGACTCAGTATGAAAAGACTGACTCAATACAAATTGAGAAGACTGACCCAATACCCAAGTCAGAAAACACAAAAACTAGCATTCGTAAAATGCTCGAAACAGTGCGTGCCAAACGCCACATCTAGAGTAAACTGAGTGCCGCCCGCAGGTGGTTCATCCCCCGATCACATCACATTATCCCCCAGGTTCACTGATCCAATGACGATAGACTTCGCTGAGTTGGTGCGGCAATGACCTTGTTGTCAAACAAATCCTGTACATCATGGCGCAGACGAAAGCAACTATCGGTCTCATGACCGGTTTGTTGGTGATACGCACAGTACTTAGTCTGGTCATGCTTTGCAGGGATAGGATCGGGTAGGGGCCGTTGTTCCAACGGTTTCAGATGTCCTTTCCGGAGTAAGACCTCTAGAGCCTTTGACAAAGGCATATGAAGTGGAGTGAAGACCCTCTTGACTCGAGGTGGATATTTTGAGGTTTGTGGAGTTTTGCTGGATGCACCAGCAAAGGGATTGGCAGGCGTTGACTGGGTTTGCTGATCATTTCCGAGCACGGGATTAGGGCTGAAGGGAACATTCCTAGTACAAAAGCCCTTCTCCCGGCTTGCCCCTTGATTCAGACTGCTCTCATTCTGAGTGCCGAAAGTGTCATCCACAGTTTTTGCGACAACTGCGAGGACTTGCTCTTTGTTCAGTCCCTCAGCTTTCAAAGCCTCAATATCCCAGCGAAGGTGTTCATGGTGACCATTTCCTGCTCCTACCTTGCTCTTACCCGTCGCTTCCACTTTGTCAAGAGGTTGGCCTTCTTCCAATGCAACCCGTCCCAAAGTTGGGGAGCCTTTAGACATGAACTCCCTGGTACGTGATGTGGTTGATGATGGGGCCAAAACCCCAAAGGCTAGATCTGCCACAGTTCTCTGAAGATCTTCGATCATCTTCATCAGCTCAGAAGTAGTGGGTTCATGGGTTTGAGATAATTGGGGTTCAGATGCACCCATCATGCATAAGTTCATGCTTTCCGGGATAAACACCTCAGGCTTGGGTAGATGGGCCGGGGTGATGTATACGCTGGGGTCGTAAGGGACGGCCAGTGTGTGGATCAGATTGAGATGTGGATGAGGTACTTGGTCATCGGGGGCTGAAGGTGGAGCTATCGTCCGGTTGTCGATGAGATTTTGGACCTCATGACGAAGGCGGTAGCAACGGTCGGTGCCATGACCGCGCTGCTGATGGTACATACAGTACTTGGAGGGATTATGTCTGGCTGGAAGTGGGTTAGGCAGAGGTTGAGGATCGAGGGGTTTGAGATGCCCTCTTTCCATCAAGGCTTTTAGTGCGCTAGTCAGGCTCATATAGAGGGGAGTGAAAGTTCTGCCCTGAGCTCGGGCTGGACCGGCTGTTTGTAGGCTTGGTTTGGCAAAAGGGTTGGCTATGGCGACTGCATTGATCTCGGTGGGTTTGGGAATGACGCTACTACCAACATTGGTACTCCCTGCAATCGCCCTCCTTGTCGGTTCACTTGTTCTGGGAATGATCCCGCTGTTGAACGCATTCTCGACCTGAACCCCCAGTTCATGCAAACTTTTGAAAGTGAATAATGGAGCGACTATCAACTTTTGCAACATATCATGCTCGAGGTTTCGCACCATCATTTGCACTTGATCCCTCTCAGAAGGACGATCTGTCATCTGTGCTGCCTTTGCCCTCCACCTCGCAACAAATTCCACAAAAGGCTCTGTTGGGTTCTGGCGGGTCGTTTCGAGCTCTTGCATGGTCATTTCAACTTGGGTATTGTAGGAATACTGATCAACAAAGGCCTCGGCCAATTCTTCCCAGTCTTGCTTCACTTTGTCCTCCAACTTAGTGTACCAAGTGGCTGCTACACCTGACAGGGTTCTTCCATACAGAGAGAGTTTTTGTGGCTTAGTCAGACCCATCGGCTTCAGGACATCCAAGAAAAGTCGGATATGTACCATTGGATCTCCAGACCCGTCGAAACGGTCAATATATGGCATTTTGAATCTGTCTGGGAGCCGAACGGCAGCCTCGGTGTGCCCATCCTCAATGTCGGGAATGGAGTTAAGGCCCTGGGCCTTTTTGAATTGCTTCTCAAGGTTCATAATCTTCACTGTAGTCGGGTTAAGCTCATTAACATGAAAGGGTCGAAGCCTCTCAGTAGGCTGCACCAGGGGTCTGAGCACCTGAGCTTGAGTCAACCTTTCCCGAGAATTCAGACACGGTAAATCTTCAACCGGCGGAAGTGGGTCAAAGTTTGGCTGGGGTTCCAAAGCTGGATGTGAGGCAGATACCCCAGGTGGGCGCTGCGTTTCAATACTGGTCTCAGCCTGCATGGCAGTTCCCTGATTTAATGCTGCTATCACGGCCACAAATTCTTCTGAACCCTGTGCCATCATGGTCTGTTGAGTCCGAACAAAGGTGATGTGGCTGGTGACTGTCGGATCAGATGAACCAATGAGCCCTGTTTGGCCCTTCTTTACCTTGCTTCGGCAAAAGAACACTGGTTGCCCCTTGAATTGAATTTCTGACCTAACAAAGTCTATCAGCACTAGTCCAATGTACCCGGGGGATATCGGAGCCTTCTGAAGCTATGGTTCCAGGACTACCCTGCAAAAGAGAAAACAGACAGCATCTCAGCTCGGATATGATCATAGTGGAATGACTGTGCTCAATACTGATCACTGTTCCCCAAATATCTGTCCCAAAATTGATACCCTCAGGTAAAACTGATTCCCCAAATACTGATGCCCACAGGCCTGATGCCCAAACTTGCAAACTGATATATGCATTCCTATAGAGATACACTCTAAAAGCACATAGCAAGTAAGAGAGAGCCAAAACACCCCTATGTTGGGGTAGGGTTTCCCTGTCCTATTTTGTCAGGAGCTGGGGTTTCACTACGCATACAGCGGTTCTTCAAACAACCTAACGTCGGGTAAGCCACCTGTCCTATCTTGGAATGGTCACTATGGATCCGAATATGCACTAGGTCGAATGGTCGAAAAGAGTGCCCCGGTAAAACCGGGGTTTGTGTTCCCATACTGTCAGAGCCCATAGCCGGTCAGCCTTATGGTCATGCCTTGACAAGACAAGCCTTCGGCAAACCGTTCAGGAATGGCAGATGGCAAACACGGTGTTCCTAGGCGCACCAATGCACATGCAATGCAAAGAAACACATAAGTGAAATCAAAACAGGATATCACGAGTTCGAGTCAAGCTCTCTAAATTTCCCCAGCAGAGTCGCCAGAAACTGTAACAGCGCCCGCGTGGGACCTCGTGCTACAGCTCGGACTCGATTTGTGTCACAGTTCTTAATCTGAACCAAAGAGTCCAAATCTGGCAAATCGTTTTGAGAAACAGATTTTTGAAAAAGTAGTGCCAAACATGGACTGCTTTGCCAGATACAGAGTCGCCACCTAAATATTTTTTATGGGAGAATTTAGGAAACCCTGACTCGGTGCCGAAGGCCACATGTCCGTCATCACCGGAGTTGTCTCGGCTCGGGAGCTTGGGTACGATCGGGGAAGGTCAGCTATGAGCACCCCCTTTCGCCCAGTCCGAAGACCGGCCTCTACTAACCGTGATATCCGTTTTTGAAAACTTTATGTGTTCTTAAACCAATTGTTAGCCTAGAATTACTATGTTATGCGCGCGGCAAACAAGTATAGACCGAATCGCCCAAATTGGAAATAAAACATTTTATGTTCGTTTTGAAAATGGTTTGCTACTCGTAAGTATGCTAAAATGCAGGTTTTGCCACCTTCAAGTGGGCTTTTGGAAAAGATGGTTTTGCCACTATCTAGTGGGCTTAAAAATCGCAGTTTTAATGCATTATTCCAATTTAAGTAATTCAACCTCCATCCACAGGCATTCAAACAATTTATAACACATAAGCAGCTAGCCGCATGTTAAACATACTGTCATGGCAACACTCACACGCATGCGATATGCTAAAGCATAAAAGCTTACCTAGTACTCCGAGCCAAAACAGAAAACTAGTTAGCAAAATGTGCGTGTCCTAGTTCATGTGAAGTGTCTAATGCATCGCATACAAAATGTTGCTAGAATAGGCTCGGCTATCCTAAACATGTCATGTGAAAAATGCACAGTTATCACATATTCGGTTTAGAATTTGAAATACAAATGCAGTTAGCATGATGTTCCGAGCCTGATGCATGTCAACAAATACATGAATGCACGCATGCATAGCATAAGGTATGCTAAAATAAATGTGCCCTAATCTACCATCATAAGCAGGTAAATAAAAGGGAAGAAAGAAGTGAGGTTGGAAGACAAACACACCACCCACACACACTTATTACAGATTTACCCTCACTCGGAGGGACCGAATAAATATTACAAATTAATTAACTACGCAAGCTAATTAAATATTACAAATTAATTAACAAATTAATTATTCTAAGAAAACAGTAAACCGCCTCGGGAAGCGCGCCGCCATGCGTAGGCCGCCTCTGTTTTCTTTCCTGTGCTCCTCTGGAGGCTGCCAAAAT
Organism: Camellia sinensis; assembly: GCF_055761805.1. Classification (NCBI taxonomy): domain Eukaryota; kingdom Viridiplantae; phylum Streptophyta; class Magnoliopsida; order Ericales; family Theaceae; genus Camellia; species Camellia sinensis. The sequence goes on from NC_138962.1 coordinate 110,850,861, forward strand.
TTCAGGACTGCTTCCTTGGATGCTGGGAGACACCACCGGCTGGGTGAAATTGCCACCGGCACTGAGATGTTGCCACCGGCACAAAATTGAAGCTGTCGGCAGAGAAAAGATTGCCGGTCGGCACCTTACACTGCCGGTCGGCAGAGTATTCCTGCAGAACCTGCAACCCACAGCAACAGAGGACAAGGCAAAGCATGGCAGCACATTTCAAGGCATATATGCACCAACCATGTCTCTTATCATTGTAATGACTCAAAGGGACATGTGCCTCGATTCTCGGACCACCAATCACGCATTTCCATGCATGATGGCCCAAAGAACCAAGTATGCAACTTTCATGTCAAATGAAATGCAAACCAATCAAACAAACTAAAGCCCAACCTCTATCACATGATCAAGAGGCAAGGCATGCATGCCAATGCAATGCAACCTAGGCATACGAGCTAAGGATGCAACATGCCGATACAAGCAAACATGCAAGGTGAGCATGCAAATAAGCAAGGGATGGTCTTAAACATGAATTAGGCAGCTCTAGTTAGGCCCAAAACAGTGGCCAAAATGCTAAGTACATGGAGGCAAACGACATGCAAACATGCATAGATACATGGTCCAAGACTCAAGCATAATGAAGCAACTTTTCGACGCATTTGAAAGGCACAAACATGGACAATTTTCATGCAAATTTCAGAGGCGATAGGTGATGCAAAACAGCCCCGAAACATAACGAAACAACACTCAACGCATGGAATGAATCCCGAAATGCAAAATTAGGCCCATGAAATGGCTTACAGCTATACAAAGCATGCATAATATGGATATGGAGCATGAAGACAGAACCAAGGCAGCCCTGATATGAGCATTTTTACAGTTTATGGCATGGCCAAACAGCAAGCAAAGATGGGGCTAAAATGGCATACAAAAACGGGCCTAAACATGAGATTATGAAGCAACTCACAGCTGCTGACTCCAAACAGGTTAGGGCCCTTCAACAACATTGAAGAGGGGCCCAAAATAAGACTATTTACAGTTTATGGCAGCCCCAAAAACAGTATACAAATATATTAGAAATGCAATGCAAAAATGAGGCTCAAAAGTGGCTATAACATGAGGTATACAAAAAATTCACCAAACAAGAAAATGCCCTTAATAAAACATGTTCATGAGGTCAAAATAAAGCCACTTTTAGTTCGGACCAAGGTCCAAAAACAGCAACATCAGGGGCTGCCAAGACATACAAAAATGGGACCAAAAAGAGAATATAAAGGCAAGTATAACATGGAGGTCCGAAACAGTGTTGAGCCCTTCTTCAATGTTGAAGAAGGGCTCAAAATAAGCCTATCTACAGTTTACTACATTCCCAAAAACAGATTACACATAGGCCAAAAATAACATGCAAGATTAGGGCCTAAAGGAGAGATAAAGAAGGAAGTGCTAGCTACTATCCTCAAACAGCAAGAGGTCCTCAATCAAACATGAAGAGGACCTCAAAATATGATGATTTGAAGTTTGGGTCGGAGCCCAAATATACAAGAAACTATGGCTTAGATATGATGCAAGAATAGGCTAGAAAAAGGGAAGAAAAGGAGCTCACCCTTGTAGACCAAGTCTTGACAGCCTCTTGGCTTGAGTTGCAGCACTCCTAGCTCTGAAAATCAGCCTCAAGCTTCTGGAATGGATGATGGAAGCCTTGTGCTATGAGTTGATGAAGAAATGGCCCAAGAACAAGGGTGTTTGATGGTTGAATGAGAGAGATATGGAGAGAGATGGAGGGTTGTATGTATGTATATCAGATATATGTCTATATATCTCTGGTTTTTTGTTCCAAAAATCTCTAACCCTAACAAAGGAGGAGGAGAGGTGCTTATATAAGCAATGCTAAGCTTCTAAGACAAGCTTCAAAGGGGCCAAGGGGTTCAAGGGGGGTGCAAGGCTTCTAGAGGAAGCTAAAACAGCTGGCCAAGCTTCTCCAAGAAGCTTGGCCAAAAGGTTCAAGCTTCTAGAAGGTTAGGGGGGTTCAATGGCTCACAAGGTGCAAAACAAGCACACATGCACGTGGGGGATCGATTCTGTGCATTCCAGCTGGCACAGCTGGAATCCACTCAATCTGCAGAATGCCCCGGAAGGTCTTCGGCTAGCAAAAATTGCCGGTCAGCACAATAAAGTGCCGGTCGGCACAATAAATGGCCGGTCGGCACAATAAATTGCCGGCCGGCACAAACAGAGTGCCGATGGGTGGCCGGTGAGGTCAAAAAAGTTCCGGTGGATGTCCAGATTGAAGCCCCGGAAGTTAGCTTTCCAATGGCGCAAACCTTGCATTAAAATTCCTTCTGTGCAAAAAGTTATGCCCTTTTTCGTGAAGCCGCGCAGATTCGATCCAACCAGGATGATGCCCGACTTCAACTGATCATATCTCCCCCACCCGGACATGGCTCTAGGAGATTCTTGAGTGCAAAATGAAGCCCCGGAAGTAAGCTTTCCGACGGTGGTGGCCCCATAGCTAAACGCCAAGTGTACAGACAGATAAGCCCGATTCAGCGAGGGCTGCTCGACTCGCTTCTACCCGGATTCATGCCGAACTTCTCCCAAACTAGTTTTCTCCTCTCCTTTCCTCTTTTCTTCAACTCCAAAACCCTAAACAAAGTGTTTTAAGATATTTTCCTCTCTTCTGGCCGAAGAAACTGATTCTTTGCCCTGCACATCTCTCAACACCGAGCAAACCATCAGTAGTGCCCAAGTCTTAAGGGCGGTCAAAAATGGGGTGTCTACACTTGGTTGGCGTAACTCTCCCCCACACTAATCCATTAGTCATTGATCTACGCGTAAACTGATTCACTGTTGAACGTGTTCTGATTGACCAGGGGAGTACCTCGGAAATAATGTACTACGAGACCTTTGTTAAGCTCAGCTTCAGTAAGTTGGATCTTTCTTCGGCTGATTATCCATTATTCGGCTTTAACGTTAATTTGGAATACCCTCTAGGCAAAATCACATTGCCGGTTCGAGCGGGCTCCAAATCAGTGGACGTGGAATTTCTGGTTGTCAAGCTTTCTTTGCCGTACAATCTCATCATGGGACAAACTTGGTTGCATACCATGCAGGCCGTGACGAGCACCTATCATCAACTACTTTCTTTTCTGACTGAGTGTGATATAGAGCAAATTCGAGGTTCCCAGAAATCTGCGCAGGCAAGTTATCTTCTTGCTGCAAAGGCAAGAAGAGAGCTGGAGGTGAATTCAATTGAGGTGCCGGATTGGGAGAGCCTCGATGACATTGGGCAGCTCCTAAGTGAAAAGGCAACCGGAGCCCTGGACCGGATTGAAATTGACGAGAATCCTGACAAGTTCTTCATGATCAGCGCTTCCCTAAATAAAGTCGAGAGGCGCGAGCTAATATCCTTCTTACTTGGCAACCTTGATGTATTTTCATGGTCACCATATGAGATGCCGGGGGTGGATCCATCTGTGTCCTAACACCGCTTAAACGTTAATCCAAAATGTAAGCCAATTATTCAGAAAAGTCGACGGTCAGCCGTGAAGCATACTTCTGCCGTCGTTGAGGAAGTTGATCGGCTATTTGATGTTGGGGCAATTCGCGAAGTGACCTATCCTACATGGCTGTTGAATACTGTAGTTGTAAAGAAGAAGAATGGCACTTGGCGTGTTTGTGTGGATTTCACGGACTTAAACAAAGCCTGCCCCAAGGATTGCTTTCCATTCCCCATAATAGACCAACTCATAGATGCAACGGCACACCATCAACGTATGAGCTTCCTGGATGCTTACAGAGGCTACCATCAAATTGCCGTGCACCCGGAGGACCAAGAAAAAACTGCACTCCTCACCCCAAGAGGAACCTATTGCTACAAGGTTATGCCTTTCGGGCTAAAGAATGCGAGGGCAACTTACCAAAGGCTAGTAACTGCCATGTTCAAGGAGCAACTCGGCCGTACCATGGAAGTATACATCGATGATATGGTGGTCAAGTCCTAGGAAAAGCTGACTCATCTAGCCGATTTAGAAGAGACATTCGGCATTCTTCAAAAATACAAAATGAAGCTAAACGCCTCCAAATGCGCATTCGGCATTAGATCCGAAAAATTCCTTGGCTACATTGTTAATCACCGCGGAATTGAAGCCAACCTGAGGTAAATCACAACAATTCTAGAACTCGGCTCTCCTCGGTCGGTCAAAAAGGTTCAGAAGCTGATGAGAATGGTCGCCGCACTCAACAGGTTCATTAGTCGTTCCACAGATCGCTGCCGACAATTCTTTCACACACTTCGGCAAGGTAAAGCATTTGAATGGACTCCCGAGTGCGAGGCCGCTTTGGACGGTTTGAAGACTTACCTTCGATTAGTTCCACTCTTGGCAACACCTTCAGTAGGTGATCCGCTCATTCTTTATCTTGCAGTCTCCGACCGGGCGGTCAACGCCGTGCTGATAAAGGAAGAATTGGGAGAGCAGCGGCCAGTTTACTATGTGAGCAAAGCAATGGCTGACGCCAAAACATGCTACCTTCCATTGGAAAAACTCATCCTTGCTCTCGTCGTGGCTGCAAGAAAACTGATGCATTACTTTTAGGGGCATACCATTAGGGTTCTAACGGACTATCCCCTCCGGTCAGTGCTCCGTAGTGCGGAAGCATTAGGGCGCGTTTCAAAATGGGCTGTGGAACTCAGTCAATATGATATCCAATTTCTACCCAGAACCTCAATCAAGGGGCAAGTGCTCGCTGACTTTGTGGCCAAATTCACTGGGTTAGTCGCCGAATTTAAGTCTAATCAAATTCAACCTAAGCCGAACTAGAGAATATACGTTGGGGACATCTGGCAGTTGTATTGTGACGGTTCATCCAACCAACGTGGTAGTGGGGCGGTCGTAGTAATCATGAACCCCGACAGAGCAGTAATCGAGCAGGCTTTCAAATTGAGCTTTGATGCATCGAACAATGAGGCCGAATACGAAGCATTGTTAGCCGGTCTACGGAATGCACTTCCCTTTGGTGCGCAGCGTCTGCTTGTTTTCTGTGATTCAAAACTAGTGTGGGGAAGTTGTTTGGAAATACTCTTTTGAATCCAATAGGACACTCGAGATCTTCTGCTAGTCACCTGAAAAGGAATGAACACTCCGGTCAGCGGTGCCGGAATTAGCACTCTAACAGATAAGTTAGTATATATCTCACGTTTGCTTCTATCTTAAGTTTCTTGTGGTTATTATTCATACCTCTATTTTGGCTGTTCTTCCTTTATATATACTTGCTCTATGGGCCTCAGGGTCTGGCCTACTTTCAACCCACCCTTTGAATGTTCACTCGGCTTCTTCTGTCATAAATCAACTCCCATTCGGCTCCTTGCTTAACTAGTTTTGCGGCCAACTAGGATATTCGGCTTCCGAATGATGCAAGATAGGGCCGAATGAGATGTTCACATAATAAGCTTCCAAGTATGTTTTTGGCCTCTCTGCAATCGTCAAAACTCGGCTCCCACAATTGCCCCCCAAAAACCCCACTAGCAACAGTTTAGTTGGTGTGTTTGGTTTCAAATTTGAAAGGTCAAAAATATAAATGCAGCGTCTACACTCATTCCGACATAAATGTCAGAATGCACATGCTTTTCAGTCATCATTATATTTTCCCGCCCCTTTGTGCATTTCCTTCATTTATTGTGATTTGAAACTTCATTGTCTCTTCGAATGCATGCTTTTTGAATACTCGAAGCTCTTGGGCTGCCAGTTGATATACATCCTCCATTTTGCGTCCTCTGCAACTTTTTTTCATCTGTCGTTGTCTCCTCTGCTTCTTGTAAGTTCTCTTCCCCTTCTTAAGCTTGCTAGTATGGCCAAACATTTAAAAGCTCTACTTTCTACGGATCATATTTCTGGGTTTCGACACCATTTTTCCATCCCCGACGATGTCCACCTGTCACTTGTGATAGACAACACTCTTGACATGGAGAGGGACGATGAAAGTACAATCATCTTTCCTCTCATATCTATCGCTGGGGGCGGAGTCCATTTTCCCCTTCACCCATTTCTTAGGGTCGTTCTCTGCCATTGGGGTTTGATTCCTTCGCAACCCAACGTAAACTTTTTCCGCATCATAATGGGTACCATAGAGTTGAACTGGCGTCTTAGGATCAACCTTGGCATACCTGCCATTTGGCACTGTTATGCTTTGGCCAAATCTTCTAGCCAGCTAGGACGCTACTTTCTCAGGGCCAAGGACACTGACCATCAGTTAGTAACTATGCTTGCTAGCTCTGGCAAGCGAGTTGACGATGTCATGGTCGTTGTCCGAGGTAACTGGGAATTCAGCGAAGGCGAGGATCGCCTAGACCCTATACCTAGACAGAGAGGAGAGCCAGGTTACTGTGTAGCTCTTTACGCTTATCTACTTTATATTTACTCGCCCTTCTCTCGATGTGCTAATTTTTTATTTGTGCAGGCAACAATTTGAAAAAAGTTTTGGTTTCGACTGACGACGCAGTTCTTGCTGAAATTAAAACCACACTTTAGTTTTTCGACCGTCCAAATATTTAGAAGCAAAGGAGGGCCGCCCATATACTTCTGAGGTACGAGCCAACTTCCACAATACTTTTAGCCGCGAAAAACATTCTGATTCCATGCGGCGAACAACATCTTATAGCTCTCATCTTTCCCCTCTTCAAAAGCCTTAGGCAAATCAATTTCGAAACTTCTGATTCAGAGCAAGCCATAGAGCCTGTAGCCGAGGAGATCGCCGAAACAACCGAGCCAATCTACCTTGGAAGCTGAAGTCGACGAGGACCTTCACTCGACGTTCGAAACAGCCAATCTTAATCAACCCGAGCCTCCTTCCACTTTAAGTCTAGGGGAAATCCCCTTTGAAGATATCTTTACTAATTTAGAAGATCTCACCGGCTCCTATCCTCAGAACATGGCTGGGGAAACGCTCACGCAAATGGCACGAAGAAAAAACACTAAATGTATGGCCGCCCGGCGGAGAGCCAAGACCATCCGTTCCGAACCTGTCCCAACTGAATCTTTTAAGCCTATTATTATAAAAGAAACGGCTCAAATTGGGGTTGCCAAGACGGTACAGGAAGTCGAACGGCTGAGCCCAGAACAGAGGGGGCAGAAACGTCTCGCCGAGAGCGAGGTCGACTCTGAGGAAAACCCTATTGATAAACGGCCGTGCTTAGAGGAGTCGGATGTGGTTACGCCTTTTGTTGTTCAACCAAAGATAAAAAAACATGCCGATCTCCTCTGAAGCGTTGGCCTTGAAAGATCCAGCCGTGGCTTTGAGCTTGGCTTCCTCGGTCTCATTGCCAGCTGGCAAGGCAACCTTTCAGGCGGAGCCGGACTTGGTGGCAATAACATTAGCCGCTTAGTCGGCCTTTATGGCATGTGACTTGATCCTAACTTTCGCTTTCTACGTATATTGTTTTGGTTTTAAATCCCTATTTTGCAGACGGTCAGAAGGATAGCCGAAATAGGTCACCGCCAGCATGACGCCATTGAAAGAATTGGCCATTTGAAATCGGAAGTTGAGGGTGAGAGGAGCAGGGCCGAGTTCGAGGCGGCGAGAGTGACAATGGAAAGTGCAAGGGCCGAAGAGGAGGCAGAAAGGGCGCAGAGTTCTAACCAGCTCAGATCAGCCGCCGAGAAGAGGTCAAACGCGAGCAAAAATTCACTCAAGTTAACCAAGGAGGTGATTGCCAAGCTGCAGGCCGAATTGGAAGAGTCGAAGAAGGCGAAGGAAATAGCCGACTCCGAGGCTTCCAAAGCGTTCGAGGCTGGGAAGGGCGCCGCCCTTGACAATTATGTAAAAGAAGTCCCCAAATTCAAGAATCAGGGATTCAAACACGGCTGGCTCAAAGCCCTTGCTGCCGCTGATGTGACATTGGCCATGCCGATTCCATATGAGCAAGTGGACGTTGAGCCGCTTGAGTCTGACCCCGAAGATTGATTTGGGTGATACTTTAGTTTTGTTAGGGATTTTCAATGTATGTTCTTGCAAACATGTTTTGTTTTTTAGTAAACTTCTATTTACTTAGGGTAATCTTCATGTATAAAATGATGACTATCTGTATTCACTTTATGAATGAAATTTTTCCTTGCTTTGCATTATTGCCTGTACTCAATTGTTTTTATCAATGAAGATTTTTGCTTTTCACTATTTAGGGTAAGACTACTGCTGTCTGTTGCGCAATAGATAAACATTCCATTAAAAAGATGAATAAATTAAATATTGCTAAAAAGATAACGGGGTATCCTCGCAATTAAATTAGTCAAATAAACTCATGAGCATACCCTTGCGTATGAATGGAGGCACATGATCCTTCCGACGCAAGGCCATGGGATTTAGCCGATTCGATTGGCCAGCCTTTAGCCGTTAAGATTAACGAATTTGCCCTTGCCTTGGTTATGAACTGAAACACCGAATGTAGACGGTTCGTGAAATAACCAAGGCACGTGATCCTTTCGGCGCAAGGCCATAGGATTTAGCCGATTCGATTGACCAGCCTTTAGCCATTAAGATTAACGAATATGCCCTTGCCCCAGTTCAGAACGAATCAAGAACGCCGAATATCGGTGGTGGCCTATGGAGTGTGCGCATTGATGAGGTCACCTCGGGAGTGCGGTGCACTCCTGAGTGATTAAAAAGGAAGTGGGAGATTCCATTTGTGTGTCAAAAAGAAACTCAACTCTGTCCGTCAGACGTGGCCGGAAAAGTGGAAATGTCAACTAGACTATTCTTTAACAGTAAGGAAGAGGGTAGGACGCTGGCCGAGCTGGACTCAACAATGAATCGAGGTGGCGAACCTCCCCGTACGGGAGGTAGGGCATCTGCAACACGGGAGAGACGCCACTCTCTATGTCGACGAAGCAGGTCACCGAGGAAGGAGAAGCGCCAACGGGGGAGCTCCCCTTATTCGCGAAGTGAGGCCAGTGAACCACCACGCCCATTGAGCTTTTCAGTTTTTTTCAGGAACAAACCGATGACGGAGGCAAATTCCATCATCCGCGATCCGAACGTGGCAGTCAAATTTGCACGACATATTTTTTTGCCAGAAGTCCAGCAGTCGATGGTTAGTTGACCTGACTTCGAGGTGTTTCGAGAAGGCATTCATGGAGCGGTGAAAGGGTTGTACACCGCCTATGAAATCGGCATGCGCCTTCGTGCCACGCAACGTGAAATAGAGAAGAATGATGAACGCATTCGAAATTTGGAAGCTTACGCAGAAACGGCTGAGCGTGAGCTGAGGAAGGTCAAAGCCGCTCAGACACCACCAGCCAGACAAGCTAACCCGATTGTGGAAGAAATGGTGACCCAACAGCTTATTAGTCATGCATTTGCCGATCGTGATACGGCGAACATGTTTGCAATGGAAGCCACAAAAGGCAGGGCTTATGAAAAAGGCTTCCACGATGACCGAAAAGTTGGGATAGAGAGGACTAAGGAAAAGCTCACCGAGGAGGTCTGCCGATGTGAAAACTATGGGTTTAAGCACGGATGGATCAAAGCTCTCCAGGCAGCAGAGGCTCTCCGGGAAAAAGGTGTGACTCGGTATCGCCATTATATCAGAGTAGTTATTTTCCCTTTGAGGCCTTTGAAATTGAGAAGAGAGATGACGAAGGGGAAACCAAATAGAATTAAACATATTGTAACGCTCTGTTGTAGATTAGGAGCGAATTATGCATTATTAATTTAATAAAGCGTATTATTTGACATGTCGGCATGTTATTTCAGTTAATGTTTAAACATATTATCAATCTTTTTCTATCTTCCATCAAATGCGTTTATGCTTGCTCATCACAACTGACACGCGTGCCGAATTAGAATGACAACTCGGCCCAAAAGTGTCGTTTAGTGATGAAGCTCCGAATTCGAAGTCATTTTAATTTGGTCAAACATGGGTCACGGAGGGCACTCCGAATTTGGAGTCTTTATTCGGCCCAAACGTGACCTGCACGAATGGGGCTCCGAATTCAGAGGCTTTTCTGTCTTGGCCAGTCGCAAAATCCACGAAGGGCGCTCCGAATCTGGAGTCTTTATTCGGCCCAAACGTTACCGGCACGGATGGCGCTCCGAATTCGAAGGCTTTTTGTCGGCCAATCGTAAGATCCAAGAAGGGCGCTCTAAATCCAGAGTCTTTATTCAGCCCTAACGGGACCTACACAGATGGGGCTCCGAATTCGGAGTCCTTATTCGGCCCAAATATGACCTGCACGGATGGGGCTCCGAATTCGGAGGCTTTTTGTCGACCAATCGTGAGATCCACAAAGGGCGCCCCGAATCCGGAGTCTTTATTCGGCCCAAACGTAACTTGCACGGATGGGGCTCCGAATTCGGAGACTTTTTTGTCTTGGCCAGTTGTGAGATCCACGAAGGGAGCTTTGAATCTGGAGTCGTTATTCGGCCCAAAATTGACCTGCACGGATAGGGCTCTGAATTTGGAGGCTTTTTTGTCTTGGCCAATCGTCAGATCCACGAAAGGCGCTCCGAATCCGGAGTCTTTATTCGGCCCAAACGTGACCTGCACGAACGGGGCTCCGAATTCGTAGACTTTTTTTCCTTGGCCAGTTGTGAGATCCACGAAGGTCGCTCCAAATCCGGAGTCTTTATTCGGCCCAAACGTGACTTGCACGGATGGGGCTCTGAATTCGGAGGCTTTTTGTCGGCCAATCGTGAGATCCACGAAGGGCGCTCCGAATCCAAAGTTTTTATTCGGCCCAAACGTGACCTACACGGATGGGGCTCAAAATTCGAAGACTTTTTTGTCTTGGTCAGTCGTGAGATCCATGAAGGGCGCTCCGAATCCGGAGTCTTTATTCGGCTCAAACGTGACCTGCACGAATGGGACTCCGAATTTGGAGGCTTTTTTGTCTTGGCCAATCATGAGATCCACGAAGGGCGCTCTGAATCCGAAGTTTTTATTTGGCCTAAACGTGACCTGCACGGATGGGGCTCCGAATTCGGAGGCTTTTTGTCGCCAATCGTGAGATCCACGAAGGGCGCTCCGAATCCGAAGTCTTTATTCGGCCCAAACGTGACCTGGACGGATGGGGCTCCGAATTCGAAGGCTTTTTTGTCTTGGCCAATCGTGAGATCCATGAAGGGCGCTCCGAATCCGGAGTCTTTATTCGGAAGACTTTTGAACTGAGTTTCACAATGAGAAAATAGGAAACTTTGCATTGCAAAAGCGAAATGTGTACACACGTTGAATTACTCAAAATAGGTATCATGCCCCACAGGTCAGGTTCAATAATAGAATTTACGCAAATACGAGGAATTCCAAGGGTATGGCAAACTCCTCCCAGACATGTCTTTGAGTCGATATGCCCCTGTTCCCGCGATTGAGTCGATCTGATAGAAGCCATCCCAGGTAGGACCCAATTTTCCATCAGCCGGATTCCTGGCAGCTAGAAGCACTTTCTTCAGGACAAATTCGCCTGGTACATAGCGGCGTAGCTGAACACGTTGATTATACAACTTAACTAGCTGCTGTTAGTGCCGTGCCATGGACGTAAGGGCACGGTCTCTTCGTTCTTCAATCAGAGTTAAATCCAAGGCTAACATCATGTCGTTTCGGGCCATATCAAAAACTTTTGATTTCAAGGCTAGGAGGCCGATCTTCACAGGGATGATTGCTTGATTTCCAAAGCACAAAGCGAACGGCGTTTCCCCAGTGGACCGTCTCGGAGTAGTGCGATGAGCCCACAATACACTCGGCAATTCTTCAATCTATCTGCCTTTAGCTTTCTCCAAGCTTTTCATGATGCCGTCCAAAATGGCTTTGTTGGGGGCTTCGGCTTGGCCATTACTCTGTGGATAAGCCGGGGTGGAGAAATAGGGCCAAATACCATACTTGCTGTACAGTTCTCGGTAGACACCACAATCAAACTGGGTGCCGTTATCTGAAGTAAGTGCCCTTGGGATGCCAAATCGCGTTATGATAATTCTCCATACAAAACGCTTCACATCAGTATCTTGAATGTGCCTTAGTGCCTCTGCTTCTACCCATTTTGTGAAATAATTAGTTGCAACAATCAAAAATCACTTGTTGCCCGGGGCACGAGGCAATGGTCTGACGATGTCAAGTCCCCATTGGGCAAACAGCCAAGGACTGGTTATAGAGCTTAATTCTTCAGCAAAAAGATGGGTTAAGGGAGAAAAATTCTGGCACTGTTCACATTTCTTCACGTAACATTCGGCATCGACTCTCATTGTTAGCCAATAATACCGCTGTGTCACAACTCCATGGGCCAAAGAGCACCCACCAGAATGGGCACCACAACTACCTTCATGTATTTCAGTTAGGAGTCCCTTGACTTTATCCGGATGAACGCATTCTAGGTACGGGCCAGAAAGGGATTTTTTGTAAAGTTTTCCTTGCGGATCCAAATAGTGTCACAAGGCTTTGTTTCATAGCTTGTGTGCTTCTTTCTTATCCGACGGGAGCTGTTCAGAAGATAGGAATGCAGTAATGGAGTCCATCCAACTTGGACCTGACTCAATGACATTGGTCTGGACTTCCTCTGAAGGGCCAATGCTCGGCTTAGGGATGAAACCCACTTCAATTGTCTGTTTAATCTCTGAGTTAATGGCAGAGGCTAGGCAAGCCAGGGCGTCTGCATGTTTGTTCTGATCACGGGTTATTTGGTTTAATTCATGATGGTCAAATTTTGCCAGCAAGGAATTTGTCGTTTTCATGTAAGCGGCCATACGGTCGTTTTTGGCCGTATACTCCCCCTTTAGCTGATTGATCACCAGTTTTGAATCGCAAAATATAAGCAGACGCCGAGCACCCAGGAGATGTGCATTCCGCAGGCCGGTTAGCAGGGCTTCATATTCAGCTTCATTGTTCGATGCATCGAAGTCGAGTTTGATAGCCTGCTCGATTATTGCTCCGTCGGGAGTCATGATTACTACTCTGGCCCAGCTGCCGCGTTGATTGGACGATCCGTCATAGTACAACTGCCAAATGTCCCCAACATAAATTCTCCAGTTCGGCCTAGGTTGAATTTCATCAGACTTGAAGTCAGCAACACCCCCAGTGAATTCGGCCACAAAGTCGGCAAGCACTTGCCCCTTGATTGAGGTTCTAGGCACAAACTGAATATCGTACTAGCCGAGTTCAAGAGCCCATTTTGGAATGCACCCTGATGCTTCTGCACTACAGAGTACTAACCGGAGGGGGTGGTCTGTTAGTACCCTGATGGTATGGCCCTGAAAGTAATGCATCAGCTTTCTTGCTGCCATGACGAGGGCTAGGATGAGTTTTTCCAACAGAAGGTAACGTGTTTCGGCATCAACCATTGCCTTGCTCACATAATACATTGGATGCTGCTCCCCAGGCTCTTCCTTTGACAGTACGGCGCTGACTGCCTGGTCGGAAACTGCCAGATATAAAATGAGCGGGTCATCTGTCGAAGGTGTTGTCAAGAGTAGAATTGATCGGAGGCAGGTCTTCAGACCGTTGAAAGCGGCTTCGCACTCCAAGGTCCATTCGAAAGCCTTACCCTACTGTAGGGTATGAAAGAATTGTCGGCAGCGATCTGTGGAACGACTGATGAACCTGTTGAGTGTGGCGGCCATCCCCATTAACTTTTGAACCTCCTTCACTGATCGAGGGGAGCCGAGTTCCAAGATTGCTGTGATTTACGTCGGGTTGGCTTCAATTCCTCGGTGGTTGACAATGTAGCCAAGGAATTTGCCGGATCCGATCCCAAATGCACACTTAGAAGCGTTCAGCTTCATTTTGTACTTGCATAAAATGCCGAATGTCTCTTCTAAGTCGGCCTGATGAGTTTGCTCTTCTTTAGACTTCACCACCATATCGTCAATGTACACTTCCATAGTACAGCCGAGTTGCTCCTTGAACATGGTAGTGACTAGTCTTTGGTAAGTTGCACCTGCATTCTTCAGCCCAAAAGGCATAACCTTATAGCAATAGGTTTCTCTTGGGGTGAGGAATGCAGTTTTGTCTTGGTCCTCCGGATGCATGGCGATTTGATGGTAGCCTCTATAGGCATCGAGGAAGCTCATACGTTGATGATGTGCCGTGGCGTCTACGAGTTGGTCAATTCTGGGAAAAGGAAAACAATCTTTAGGGCAAGCTTTATTTAAATCCGTGAAGTCCACACAGACACGCCAAGTCCCATTTTTCTTTTTTACCACCACAGTATTGGACAGCCATGTAGGATAGGTCACTTCACGGATTGCCTCGGCATCAAGCAACCGATCAGCCTCTTCAACAACGGCAGTAATGTGTTCTCTGGCTGACCGCCGACTTCTCTAAATAATTGGCTTACATTTGGGGTCAATATTTAAACGGTGCTCAGGAAAAGATGGATCTACCCCCAGCATCTCACACGGTGACCACACGAAGACATCAAGGTTACCGAGTAAGAAGGTAATTAGCTGCTGCCTGTCAGTTTTATTCAAGGGATCATGAAGAACCTATTAGGATCCCCGTCAATTTCAACTCGATCCAGGGCTTCCGTGGCCTTATCACTTGGTAGCCGTCCAACATCGTCGAGGCTCTCGTGTTCCGGTACCTCAATAGAATTCACCTCCAGCTCTTTTGGTGTCTTTGTGGCAAGAAGATAACATGCTTGTGCCGATTTCTGAGAACCACGGATTTCTTCAATTCCGCATTCGGTCAGGAAGCTGAGCAGTTGTTGATATGTGCTTGGCACGGCACGCATGGCATGCAGCCAAGTTCATCCCATGATAAGATTATAAGGCGAAGGCAGCTTAACAACCAAGAATTCCACGTCTACGGTTCGGAAGCCCGCTTGAACTGGTAGTGTGATTTTTCCCAACGGGTATTCTAGATTAGCGTTGAAGCCGAATAACAGATAAGGAGTTGGGGACAGGTCCGACTCAGTGAACCCGAGTTTGATGAAGGTCTTGTAATACAAAACCTCTGAAATGCTCCCCTGGTCTATGAGAACGCGTTCAACGGTGAATCGATTTACGCGTAGTTCGATGACCAATAGATCAATGTGGGGGAGTGTTACGCCGATCAAATCAGAATCGTACCCGGAACTTCATAGGGCCATTTTGCTAATGTGATTTGCTTTTGGGGGCCAGGATGAGACTGAATTGAATGTACGGTGGGGGCTGTCAGCAAGCTGTATATCATATGGATTACGCCGAGCGGAGGTGAGTCCTGCCGTAGGGCAACTGTTTTGGTTGAGTTGTTCTTTCGGACGTGTTGCTGGAGCCGACTATCTTGTACTGACTCCTCAAGGTGGTCTTTCAAAGCAGAGAAACTGTCGGTATCGTGACCGTGATCTTTGTGATATTCGCACTGCCTATCCCGTCCTCTTGTGTCGGGAGGTCCCACCATCTTGGGCAGCCACTTGAAGAACGACAGGTGTTGAATTTTAGTCATAACCGTGCTGATCGGCTCCAACAACTCCGTATACTTCTTGTTCGCACGCCTTGTACACCTGTTATCCACTTGAAATTGTTCATTAGCTTGCTGGGAGCATTGGTTGTTTGATCGGCACGAATTTGTTTTGTCTCGTTTAGCCCGATTTCGCAGTTCAAGGTTTCGTGATGGTACAAAATTTATCTGCTGAACAGTCTCAGAAGGGGTCGTCTTGTTGGCCTTGTTCCCGGCTTTAACCCGCAGAGCGTCATCTTCTACTTTGCAGTATTCCTCGACTTTCTTCATCAACGACCAGACTGTTTTGGGGGCCTTCTAGTCAAGGAACTACGGAGAGCACTATCAAGATGCAACCCCATTTTAAAGGCGGTGATGGTCATGGAGTCGTTGCAGGCGTCATCCACAAGATTAAAGCATTTCCAATAGCGCACCGAATACGCTCGTAAGGTTTCCCCTAGTTGGATTTGCATTGCCCAGAGAGAGTCGGCTTGCTTCGGGTAGACCTCATTGGTGATGAATCTTGCCCTGAAGGATTTATATAATTGATGGAAGCTTTTAATCGACGCCGGTTCCAACTTGTAATACCATCTGACGGCCAATGGTCCCAAACTGCTTGGAAATATTCGGCACATGAGAGCCTCATCATCTGCATGCAGCGTCATGGCTTGCTTATAATGGTGGATGTGGTCAGTGGGATCCGATTTTCCATCGTACAGGGTGAACGATGAAGCCTTGAACTTTTTGGGTAGTATTGCCCTTGCGATCCGTCGCACAAAGGGGTCATGTTGGTCCTCGTCGTCTGAATCATTTCTCTTTCTCTTATTCCGTGCACACGGACTTCCCTCAGAAGAACTAGAGACTTCGACTCGCCCCTTCTTTTTGGGGTTTGGGGATGAGGAGTCAGAATCACTATAGCTATCTTGTTTCTGAGCTCGAGGTCGTCGAACATCCTTTCTCCGAGGTTGCGCCAGGTCTTGGCGGGCGGCCTATTGGGATTTGGCCACCTCCATGGCCAAATCCTGTCAAAGACGCTCGTTTTCCACCATCATGTTCTCCAACCTCTGTTCGTTTTGCTTAGCCGGATCCATAATTGCTTGCATTGTTTCATCAGCTGAGTCGAAGTTCAAGGCTCTTCTTGCAATAATGTTTTTTGGTCCCAGCATGGTGCTTGGAGTTGTATCGACTGGTGGCGTAAGGTTGTCATTGACTGCCGGAGGATCTTCCGTCATGCCCGCCATGGATGTAGTTGAGTATTTCCACAGACGGCGCCAATTGTGGGGAAGTGGTTTGGAAATACTCTTTTGAATCCAATGGGACGCTCGAGATCTTCTGCTAATCACTTGAAAAGGAATGAACACTCCGGTCGGTGGTGCTGGAATTAGCACTCCGATGGATAAGTCAGTATATATCTCACGTTTTCTTCTATCTTAAGTTTCTTGGGGTTATTATTCATACCGCTATTTTGGCTGTTCTTCCTTTATATATACTTACTGTATGGGCCTCAGGGTCTGGCCCACTTTCAACCCACCCTTTGAATGTTCACTTGGCTTCTTCCATCATAAATCAACTCCTATTCGGCTCCTTGCTTAACTGGTTCTGCGGCCGACTAGAATATTCGGCTTCCGAATGATGCAAGATGGGGCCGAATGAGATGTTCACATAATAAACTTCCAAGCATGTACTTGGCCTCTCTGCAATCGTCAAAACTTGGCTCTCACAACTAGTTATCAACCAATTGAAGGGGGAATACGCCGCCAAAAATGAGCGCATGGCAGCCTACATGAAAGTGGCGAACTCTTTACTGGCGAAATTCGACCATCATGAATTGAATCAAATAACCCGGGATCAAAACACGCACGCGGACACCCTGGCTTGCCTAGCCTTCGCCATCAACTCAAAAATTAAACGGACAATTAAAGTAGGATTCATCCCTTAGCCGAGCATTGCCTCTTCGGAATTAGTTCAGATCAATATCATAGAATCAGGTCCGAGTTGGATGGACTCGATCACTGTATTTCTGTCTTCCGAGCAGCTTCCAACTGTAACACGTCCGCGAGGGACACCACTACAGTTCGGACTCGATTTGTGTCACGGTTCTTAATCTGAACCAAAGAGTCCAAATCCGGCAAATTGTTTTGAGAAACAGATTTTTGAAAAGAAGTGCCAAACATGGACTGCTTTGCCAGATACAAAGTCGCCACCTAAATATTTTTTAAGGGGGAATTTAGGAAACCCTGACTCGGTGCCAAAGGCCACGCGTCCGTCATCACCAAAGTTGCCTCGGCTCGGGAGCTAGGGTACGATTGGGGAAGGTCAGCTATGAGCACCCCCTCTCGCCCGATCCGAAGATCGGCCTCTACTAACTGTGATATCCGTTTTTGAAAACGTTATGTGTTCTTATCCCAATTATTAGCCTAGAATTACTATGTTATGCGCACAGCACAAAACTATAGACTAGATTGCCTAATTTGGGAATAAGCATTGCATATCCGTTTGTTTTGGAAAAATGTTTTGGAATTTCCTACTCGCAAGTAGGCTAAAACACGGATTTCAATGAGCCATTCCAACTCAGACAATCCAACCTTCACCCACAGGCATTCAAGCAGTTATATCACATAAGCAGCTAGCTTCATGGTAATCATGCTATCATGGCAACACTCACACGCATGCAAGGATGCTAAAGCATAAATACTTACATCGTACTCCGTGCCAAAACAAAGAACTCGTTAGCAATCAATGCATGATCCAAGTCCATGTTTAAATGTCTAATACAATGCATACGGAATGTCACTAGAGTAGGCTCGGCTATTCTATGAATGACATGTGAAAATGCACAAGTAGCATGTATTCAAGTTAGATTTGAAATACTAATGCAGTTAGCATGAAGCGCCGAGCCCGGTGCATGCAATACTGATGAATGAAGCACGCATGCATAGCATAAGGTATGCTAAATTAAACATGTCCTATTACTAACCATCAAAGCAGGTAAGTAAAAGGGAGAAAGAAGTGGGGGTTGGAAGACATGCACACACTCACCCACACTTATTACAAATTCGCCCTCGCTCGGAGGGACCGAAAGAATAATTCAATTCGAGTAATGAATTAACTATCCTAGCTAATTAATTATTACAGACCAACTAAATTAATTAAACAAATTAATCAATTTAAGAAAACAAGAAAAAAAAAGGCCTCGGGAAGAGGGCTCAATGCACGCATGCTCGGGTCTTGCTCGGAAGTCCACTGCCATGCATAGGCTGCCTCTGTTTTCCCTGCTCTGCCCCTCTAAAGACTGTCAAAGTCTCAGAATTGCTTCTTTGGACATTGGGGGATGCCACCGGCTGGAGAGAATCATCATCGGCTGTGATTTGGTGGCGATCGGCCAAAAATGAATCCATCGGCCACCGATGGATTGCCGGTCGGCACTCCATGAAGTCGATCGGCAAAAAGCTCCTGCAGAATCTGTTTGACAGCAGCAGAGGACAGAGCTTTGCATGGCAATGTAATTCAAGCAATGTATGCATCAACCATATCCCTTATCATGTTTATGACTCAAAGGGACATGGTCCTTGGTTCTCGGACCACCAATCGCGCATTTCGATGCGTGATGGCCTAAGAAACCAAGTGTGCACTTTTGATTTCAAATGTCATGCAATGCATATAAACAAATCAAAGGCCCAATTCCCATCACTAGGTCAAGGGACAAGGCATGCATGCTAGTGCAATGCAACCTAGACATATGGGCTAGTATGCAACATGGCATAAAAGGGAGCATACAAACATGCAATGCACATTAGGTACACAACCTAAGCAACAAGGCCAACAAGCATACCACAACTATGCGAACTACTAGAGCATGCGAGATGTGATCTAATCATGTAAGTGTACAAGACATGCAACACGCTAGCAACTCGACCAAGGGAATGCATGACTAATGCGAGTGATTCCAAGCATGCAGCACATGCAACCAAAGCATGCAAACATGGGGGGAATGTAACAACATTTGAATGGCATGCAAGGGATGGACTTAAACATGACTTAGGCAGTCCTAACTAGGCCCAAAACAGTGGCCAAAGTGCCCAAAAATGAAGGACTAATGGCATGCAAACATGCATGTATACAAGGACCAACACTTAGGCATAAAGAGACAATTCTCAAGCACAGTTAGGAGGATGCGAACATGGACATATAGCATGCACACGAGCTTTGAAAATCAGGTTAATGATGGTGCTAAACCAAGCAAACGAGACAAACAAAGCATGCAATTGGTCCAAATACTTGAGGCAAGGCAAGGAGACTTAAACCATGGCCAAGCCAACCGAACCCCACAAGGCCAAGAAGACTTAAAAAATGTTCAAGGCAGACCTAAACAATGCTAAGGGAACACCTAGATGGCATCCAAGTATCCTAAAAATGGAAGCATGCAAAAGAGACCAAACATGGAGCATTCAACACAAGCCTTTAAAGCATCAAAGAAGCATCAAGAGGCAAGCATGCAAGCATGTTATGAGAACTGAAATAGCATGGAAAGTGGTCTCAAACCACTGAAAATGATGCAAGTAATGCATACCACACAATCACACACTTGAGGCCAACAAGCCAAAATGCAAAGGGACTATGCAATACATGCTAAAATCGATCCAAACAACTAAGGACAGACCTTAATCATGGCAAAATAAACATGAAAGCTTCACAAAGCCAAGCCTAAAACATGCTAGAACAATGGTTTACAACCTATGGCATGTTAAGGCAACAAAATGGCATTACAAGGCATGTGTGCTAAGCAAGCATGGTGTACCAAAACCAACTAAAAACAGAGGCATATTATGACATAATAAGCACAAAAATCAGCTAAGGCATGGTCAGCATGAACCTAAACATGGTGCTCCCTCAAGAGGCCAAACAATGCCCTTTTCAAAGACAACAAGGAGAGGGGGTGGCCCTCTCCTTCTTGGGACCTCAAGGCACCATCCTTACCTCTGAAATCCCTCAAGATTTCAGTGGTGAGGAGGCCCAAACACCAAGGTCTCGGAGCTCACCCAAAATGGCACAAAATGGAGCCTTACAAGGCTTAAGAGGGGTCAAACAACCCCATATCATAAAACACTCTAAACAAACTATTTAGAGGGCCTAAAAACAGAACTTTTTTATGTTATATACTAAACACAAAAATAGTTGTAAGGTAGGAAAAAATACAATGCAAGAAAGGGGTAAAAAGGAGCAAGCTTCTTACCCTTGAAGACCCTCTTTAACAATGGAGCTCCAGCAGCTTCTTTAGGTTGAAACCAGCTTCAAAGCCTCCAAAATAAACCTCAAGAGGCCTCAGCTCCAAGGAAAGGTGTAATGGTGGGTGTTTGTGTGCAAAAGTAAGACCAAACACACACTAAACTAACAAGAGAGGGAAATATAGAGATGGAATAGATACAAATTCCTAACCCTAATATCAAAGCTCTCTAAAAATGTTGTCTAACCCTAAATCCAAGAGAGGAGACTCTCTCTTATAGAGCTCTCTCTTGTCAAGCTTGTCAAATAAGCTTGTCAAGAGAGAAATCCCTCCATACACGTGTATGGAGGGGAGCAGAGTGGGTGCCAGCTATCACAGCTGGCACAAAATATCTACCAAAAGTAGATGAACAGTGATCGGCCATTCAAAATTGCCATTTTGGCAAAACAAATGGCCGACCGGCAAGAAAGAGTACCAACCAGAAATATACATTGCCGATGGCATAAAATCACTGGCCGGTGGCCTCAAGCCATGGCCGGTGATGTGTAGGGATGCCTCACAAGGCATTCCCTGCCCCTCCAAGGCAAAACACAAGTGTTTGGTGCAAAACCAAACACAACACGGTCGAGTCGAGAGGTCCTGAGGCAAGGCGCGCAACCGAGACCTCCGGGAACTCAAGACGAACACAAACAAGGGTAATCACCAAGTGTTCCAATGGTGACGTCCAAGTCTTGAGGACGGTCAAAAATGGGGTGTCTACAGTTGCCCCTCTTTGACAGAACTCGAAAGTCATAACAATGACGGGAGTGAATGTCAAAGCCCAGAGACGACCCATTTTTGACAAGGCCGAAGACTCAGACAAACATGCAAGACAAACAAGATATGCGCCCGAAGGCAGGGGCGAAATTCAAGACAATGCACAGAGCCGGACGTAACTTATGATCATGCAAAGAAAGCTGTAACGAAGCATAACATGCGACAGTTTTAAGCTAGCATACACCGAACTACATTACAATGCAGAAAGGATGTAAGAGAATTATGCAATTCTCGATACGTCTCACTCGGAGGATACAATACCTGTGCGGCTCGCCTGGTTGCACCAGCCTCAAATGAACCGTATATACAATATCGTGCCTGCAAAGAAAACAACTCAACAGGTACGATGTTATTAGCAACATGCATGACAATGCAAAAATGGATGCAAAATGATATGCAATATATACAAAACTATGTATGGACAATGCAAATGAAAATGCAATGCAATTAAATCATGATCCAATCATGAGCGGTTCGAAACCACACCTATGTCAAATAGATTGATGGAGGTAACAAGTCCGTCTACCATAGAACGATCAACTGAACTATGAATAATGTAGACGGACATAAGAACAAGTATTGGGGGGGATGACATAAGTGGGGAAACGACCCGTTGGGGAAAGGACAATGATCCTAATGCTGGATGCAACAATTACACTACAATGTAATATATAATGAAAATGCTGGGGAAATGACAATGGATATGGCACGTGGACCAAACCAAATCTTGCCTAGGCAAAGCATGTAAGCCACGTCTAACATAGAACGGTCCACTGAACTATGCTTCGATACGAGAAGTATGGGCACATACCGGACCAAGCTCAACATGGAAAGGCGTGAGCCATAGATGGAAGTGATGTAGTGAATGCATGCAAGCTACAATGCAATGTGCACTGGGATGGAAAAGATACGATGGATATGGCCTGCGGGCCAAACCAAATCTTGCCTAGGAAAGGCATGTACACGTACAAGCCGTGTCTAACATAGAACGATCTACTGAACTATGTTTCAACGTGAAAAGTATGGGCACATACCAGACCAAGCTCAACATGGAAAGGCGCGAGCCATAGATGGAAGTGATACAGTGAATGCATGCAAGCTACAATGCAATATACACTATATTACAATGATGCATGACAATGCAACTACTTACGATGGTGCATGACAATGCAACTATTTACGATGATGCATGACAATGCAATTATATATTTTTTTGTTTGTGTTTTTGAAATGCAAGTGCATGATGATGCATGATTTCGAAGTGCGCGACAACACGCGGCTTTTGAGATGCACGTGAACTCGAATATGCGACGACGCGAGTCGCTTGAAATACATGTATAATGCAACTTATCAAAAGTCGTTCGGGCACGACAAACGCCGAAGGACTTGCACCTTCAGAGGATTTAGGGTCTCCTAGACCGTATATATTGCACAGGAAATGCATAACAATGCAAGTGAACTTGAAATGCGCAACAACATGCGGCTTATGATATGCATGACAATGCAAACGAACTGTGCACATCAATGCGCCAAAGGTCTTGCACCTTCTAAGGATTTAAGGTCTCCTAGACCGTCAAAGGTCTTGCACCTTCCAAGGATTTAAGGTCTCCTAGACCGTACAAAATTCTCGATATGTCTCACTCGGAGTATATCATACCTGTTCGGTTCGTCTGGTTGCACCAGCCTTAAATGAACCGTACATACAATATCGTGCCCGCAGAGAAAACAAACTTAACAGGTACAATGTGATTAACAACATGCATATTAATGTATTTGAAAATGCGTGACAACGCAAACCAAGTGGGAAGCATAACAATGCTGTGAAGGTACAGACATGTAAGTGGAGCACGCGGTCTACGCAGGCAACGAAATTGATCATAAGCATGCGGTCTACGCAAGCAATGAGATTGAACATAAGAATGCGGTCTACGCAAGCAGAACATGCGGTCTACGCAAGTAATGAAATTGATTACAAACATGCGGTCTTCGCAAGCAAAACATGCGGTCTACGCAAGCAAAACATGCGGTCTGCGCAAGTAATGAAATTGATTACAAACATGCAGTCTACGCAAGGAAAGCATTGCGGTCTACGCAAGTAATGAATTTGAACATAAGAATGCGGTCTACGCAAGCAAAACATGCGGTCTACGCAAGTAATGAAATTGATTACAAACACGTGGTCTACGCAAGCAAAACATGCGGTCTACGCAAGTAATGAAATTGATTACAAACATGCGGTCTACGCAAGCAAAACATGCGGTCTACGCAAGTTAGTGAGATAGAATGCATGCAAAATGCAATGAGATGCGCAAAATCGCGCGATTGAATGCATGCAAAATGCAAAGAGACGCGCAAGACCGCGCGATGGAATGCATGCAAAATGCAATAAGATGCGCAAAATAGCGCGATGCGTTTAGACAAGGCGAGTGCACAAGACAGTGCGACTGATTTGAAATGCACAAGACAGTGCAATTGACATGTGATGCACATGGGGCAACTTCTGAGTTTTGTAAAAGCCAAAAGGATACGGAAAGGGTACACCTTGCACGAATCCGAGTGCCACGCACAGAAGACACGGTCTGGGGTCAAAATGGAGGCCGGTTGAGCGTCAGAGATGCACGTTTCTTGCATCGTCTTGAGTAATGAAGGCCCTGAACCACACACATAACCCAAAAAGGATGTAGGAGGCTCCCAAACCACTGTAGGAGACCACAAGATATCCACCGGCCATCGGAATGCATCACCGGCCATCCATCGGCCATCATACAATTTCCATCGGCAAACTATTTTGCCGACCGGCAAAGAGTGTGGCCGACCGGCAAAAAGTCCCTGTATCGGGGCAGTTCAGTCATTTGGCCACGGGTCTTTTAAAATAGGGCTTCTAGCCCTATTTTCTTCACTTCCCTTTGCTCGAAATTTCTCCCCCTCTTTCTCTAGATCATTTTCCTCCTTTGATTCTTCGCTTTCTCGCGTTTCTAGCCTCCATTTCGTCGTTCGATTCGCGTTCACCCTTGCGTTTCGAACGTTTTGAACCGATTGAAATTTCATTTCGGTGTTGTTTTTTTTTATTTCCGCCACTCAGGGCTTGTTTCCCTTGAGTTTTTTTCGATATCCATGCCTTTTCCGCACTTCGGCTTTTCCAGCCTTTTCCGGCCCTCTCGGGGTTGACTTTTTGTTGACTCTTCACATTCTCGCCCGTTTTTTTCGTCTTCCGGTCATTTTCACATTCTCTTCGAGATGGCGGACGATCGTCCACAGGGCGGGGCCCCTCCCGAGCTCGAGATGGATCCCGAGGCCGATCCCTTGCCACTTTATATCCGGCCGTTCGATCTGGAGACCTACAGGCCTGCGGTTCATGTGATGCTCCCCGATGGACCGCATCTGGAGACCTAGAGATGGAATAGATACAAATTCCTAACCCTAATATCAAAGCTCTCTAAAAATGTTGTCTAACCCTAAATCCAAGAGAGGAGACTCTCTCTTATAGAGCTCTCTCTTGTAAAGCTTGTCAAATAAGCTTGTCAAGAGAGAAATCCCTCCATACACGTGTATGGAGGGGAGCAGAATGGGTGCCAGCTATCACAGCTGGCACAAAATATCTACCAAAAGTAGATGAACAGTGATCGGCCATTCAAAATTGCCATTTTGGCAAAACAAATGGCCGACCGGCAAGAAAGAGTGTCGACCGGCAATATACATTGCCGATGGCATAAAATCACTGGCCGGTGGCCTCAAGCCATGGCCGGTGATGTGTAGGGATGCCTCACAAGGCATTCCCTGCCCCTCCAAGGCAAAACACAAGTGTTTGGTGCAAAACCAGACACAACACGGTCGAGTCGAGAGGTCCTGAGGCAAGGCGCGCAACCGAGACCTCCGAGAACTCAAGACGAACACAAACAAGGGTAATCACCAAGTGTTCCAATGGTGACGTCCAAGTCTTGAGGACGGTCAAAAATGGGGTGTCTACACCGACGAACAAGAAAGAAGCACACAAACTGTGAAACAAAGCCTTGCGATACTACTTGGATCCGCAAGGAAAGCTCTACAAAAATCCCTTTCCGGTCCATACCTGGAATGTGTTCATCCAGATAGAGTTGAGGAACTCTTGACTGAAATACACGAAGGTAGCTGTGGTGCCCATTCTGGCAAGCGTTCTTTAGCCCATCGAGCCGTTACACGCGGATACTATTGGCCGACCATGAGAGCTGATGCCAAGTGTTATGTCAAGAAATGCGAACAATGCCAAAAGTTCTCCCCTTTAACTCATTTGCCTGCTAAGGAGTTAAGCTCTATCACCAATCCTTGGCCTTTCAGTCAATGGGGACTTGATATCGTCGGACCATTGCCACGGGCCTCTGCGAACAAGCGATTCTTGATTGTTGTGACAGATTATTTCACCAAATGGGTCGAAGCGGAGGCACAAACACATATTCGAGATACTAATGTTAGGCGTTTCGTATGGAAAAATATCATAACACGATTCGGCATCCCCAGAGCACTTATTTCAGACAACGACACCCAGTTTGATTGTGGCGTCTATCGAGAATTATGCAGCACATATGGTATTCGGCCCTATTTTTCCTCCCCGGCTTATCCGCAAAGCAATGGTTAAGTTAAATCCTCCAACAAAGCCATTCTGGACGGCATCAAGAAACGGTGTGAGAGAGCTAAAGGCAGATGGGTAGAAGAGCTCCCCAGTGTGTTGTGGGCTTATCGCACTACACCAAGGCGATCCACTGGGGAAACGCCGTTCGCCCTGTGCTTCGGAACCCGAGCAATTATCCCCCTGGAAATCGGCTTATCCACTCTGAAAACAAAGGTCTTCGACTTGGGCCGTAATGACATGATGTTAGCGTTGGATCTGACTCTGATCGAGGAGCGCCGAGACCATGCCCTTGCATGTATGGCGCAGCACCAGCAATAGCTCGCTAAATCATATAATCAACGCGTACAGCTGCGTCGTTATATACCCGTAGAGTTAGTCCTTAAGAAAGTTCTTCCAACTACCAGGAATCCCGCTGACAGAAAGTTATGTCCCAATTGGAACGGCCCCTATCAGGTTGAATCTATTGCCGGCACAGGGGCATATCGGCTCAAAGACATGTCTGGAAGAAGTCTGTCGCGTCCTTGGAATTCCACGCATTTGCTTAAATTTTATCATTAACCCAACTTGTAGGGAAATTTAACTTGTTTTGAATTTTTGTTGTGTACAACTTTCATCTTTACAATGCAAGACCTCTTTAGTTCCTAGCTTTGTGAAATTTGGTTTGATAACACAAAAAGCCTTCGAATTCGGAGCCCCATCCGTGACTGACACGTTTGGGCCGAATAAGCCTCCGAATTCAAAGTGTCCTTCATGGAAATCACGATTGGCCAACACAAAAAACCTCCAAATTCAGAGCCCCAACCGTAAGTGACACGTTTGGGTCAAATAAACCTCCGAATTTGGAGCGCCCTTCGTGGAAATCACAATTGGCCAACACAAAGCCTCCAAATTTGGAGCCCCATCCGTGAATGACACGTTTGGGCTGAATAAGCCTCCGAATTCAAAGCGCCCTTCGTGGAAATCACGATTGGCCAACACAAAGCCTCTGAATTCGGAGCCCTATCTGTGAATGACACGTTTGGGCCAAATAAGTCTCCGAATTCGGAGTGTCCTTCATGGAAATCACGATTGGCCAACACAAAAAGCCTCCGAATTCGGAGCGCCCTTCATGGAAATCACAATTGGCAAACACAAAAAGCCTCTAAATTAGGAGCCCCATCCGTGAGTGACACGTTTGGGCCGAATAAGCCTCCGAATTCGAAGCGCCCTTCATGGAAATCGCAATTGGCCAACACAAAAAGCCTCTAAATTCAAAGCGCCCTTCGTGGAAATCACGATTGGCCAACACAAAATGCCTCCGAATTCAGAACGCCCTTCGTAAATATTGTGATTGACAAGCATTACTGCAATCGACATACAGTAGAAGGTGGTCATAACCTAATTTACAAGCATTAACTGAAAAAACATATAGACATTCCAAATAACATGTTTTATTAAATAAATCTTGAGTACAATCGTGAGTACACGTTTTTACAAAAATAAATAAATAAATAAATAGCGGAACAATGTCTATTAAATTATTCGGCTCCATCCTTGTCATCAGTCTTCTCGACTTCGAAAGCCTCGAATGGAAAAGTATAACTCTGATACAAAGGTGAAGCCGGATCAACACCTACAGCTTGGAGAGCCTTGGTCCATCCATGCTTAAACCCGCGATTTTCGCATCGACAGACTTCCTCAGCTAGTTTCTCTTTCATCTTCTCTATTCCAATTTTTCCGCCGTCATGGAAGCCCTTTTCATAGGATATGGCCTTAGCCGCTTCTATAGCGAACATACTTTCCATGTCACGGTTGGCAATCGCGTATCCAAAATTTGCCGATTTAGCCGTTCCGCGACAACTGAAGTCACTTGGTTTGCCGACTGAGTCTCTATGGTGTTAGCTTTTTTCAGCTCACTTTCGGCCTTTTCCGCTCGGGCTTGCAAGCTCTGAATGCTTGCGTCCTTTTGCTCTAACTCTTTTCGTGCAGTACGCAGCCGCATGCCGATTTCATAAGAGGCATATAGCTCTTTCACCGCTCCATGGACGCCCTCCTGAAAAACTTCAAAATCAGGCCGACCAACCATCGACTACTGGACTTACGGCGGAAAAATCTGTCGAGCGAATTCCACTGCCATGTTTGGATCGTGGATAATCGAATCCGCCTCCATCATCGGTTTGTTCCCAACGAAGACTGAAAAACTCAACGGGCGCGCTGACCCACTAGTCTCACCTCGCGGACGAGGGGAGTTCCCCTGCTGTTGCCTCTCCCTTCTAGGTGACCTGCTTCGACGACGCGGAGAGTGGCGTCTCTCGCGCTCCCCCGACGTTCTACTTCCCGTTTGTAACAGTTTGCCACCTCTATTCATCGCTGAATCCAATTCAGCAAGTGTCCTACCTTCTCATATGCTGTTAAAGAATAGTCTTTTTGACATCTAGTTTAAACGCACTGCTCTTCTCCCTCTTGTGATCTTCTAAATTTGGACACAAACTTAGACCCTAGGCGCACGCAGCCCTCACCCCTCTTATTAATCGCGGGTGCAGTGTTCCCAAAGCACTCTCTTCAATGCTCTGCACCTAATATCCTTCTCAGTCTTTGCGCCGAATATTCTATGTGCCCTAGCCAATTCATGAACTCCCACTGTTCGGCGGCCCTGTTCATTATCTGCTGGGGCAAGGACAAATTTATTGATATATTCGGCCTAATATCCTTATCAATGCTTTACGCCAAATATTTTATGTGCCCCAGCCAATCCATGAACTCCCTATGTTGGGCGGCCCTATTCATTAATCTGCTGGGGCAAGAGCAGATTTATTAATCTATTCAGCCTACTATCCTTATCAATGCTTTGAGCTGAATAGTTTGTGCGCCCCAACCAATTCATGAACTCCCACTGTTCGGTGGCCCTGTTCATTATCTGTTGGGGCAAGGTCAAATTTATTAATCTATTCAACCTAATATCCTTATCAATGCTTTGCGCCGAATATTCTATGTGCCCCAGCCAATCCATGAACTCCCAGTGTTCGGCGGCCTTGTTCACTAATCTGCTGGGGCAAGGGCAGATTTATTGATCTATTCGGCCTAATATTCTTAACAATGCTTCGTGCCGAAAAGTTTATGTGCCCCAGCAGATTAATAAACCTGCTGGGGCAAGGGTAGATTCACTAATTTATTCGGCTAAATCGCATAGCGATGCAGTTATTTTAGAACTGAATTAATTTAGTAGTTTGTTTAGTAAATTTTATTTCATGATTTTACATCTTACTTAGCCATTAACAAGCACAAGCAGCAGACAGAAAGGTAAAGGCAATTTTCATTCATAAACTGAGTACAAGCAGAAGTCATTTTACATATGAAAACTACCCTACGTTCAATCTAACAAAAACCTACATACACAAGATATCAAAACAAAATGAAAATTACTGTGCCTAGGTTAGTCTTCAGGGTCAGACTCCAGCGGCACAACATCTACTTGCTCGTACGGAATCAGCTATTTCGATACCACGTTAGCGGCAGCTAGGGCTTTCAGCCAGCCATGTTTGAATCCCCTATTCTCGAACCTAGGCACTTCATCTACATAGTTCTCTAAGGTTGTATCCTTGCCGGCTTGGAATGCCTTGGAAATCTCAGATTCAATTTTCTCCATTGCCTTTTTCGATCCCTCCAAATCGGCCTCCAGCTTGGCAATAGTCTCGTTGGCCAATTTGAGCACTTCTTCGCTCGCATTCGCCTTTTCTTCGGCGGCCAATCTCAGTCAGTCAAAATTCTTGGCCTTATCTGCTTCGGCATCGGCCCTCAATCTTTCTTCAGCCATTTTGATGGCCTCAGACTCGGCTTTGCAAGAGGCCTCTATTGCCTTGCTCTTTTCATTTTCCACTTCGGCTATGAGAAAGTCGATCTGTTTGATAGCATCATGTTAGCGACAGCTAATCTCAGCTATCCTTCCTGCCGCCTACAAAACAAGGAATCAATAAGATAGCTGATATATAAAAAAACAAAAAAAAAATAAAAAACAATTTGCTGCAAAACTATAAAGGATCATGTACCAATATCACCGATTAAGTGGCTAATGCTATGGATAGCAAATCCGGCTCTGCCCAAAAGGTCGCTCTGTCAACCGGCATAGAAATTGAGGAGGCCAAGCTCAAGGCCACAGCGGGGTCTTTGACAGCCGATGCATCAGAAGCAACCAACACATTCTTTATCCTTGGTTGTATTATAAATGGCCTAACTAGGTCCGATTCCTCCATGCGCGGCCATTTATCAACCAGATTTTCTGAATAATCGACTTCGTGGTCGGCCGGACGCTTTTCCCCCCTATGCTCCGTCACTTGGCTCTACTGTTCACCAACAACAGGCTCTGTTTCAGCCATATCAACCTGAGACGTCTCCTCAACAGGAGCAGGTGGAGAATTAGCCCTAACGTCGGGTGGAGGGAATAGAGGTTCAGATCGTTTGGCTTCAGCTTTCCTACGGGCAGCCATCCTCTCAGCATTTTTTCTCCTGGCCAACTGAGTAAGTGACTCACTGGCCATGTTGTCAGGATATGAGCCGAGTAGGTCCCCTAAGTCGGTGAAAATATCTTCAAAGGAGACGTCCGCTAGGCCTGAAGTGGAAAGAGGGTTGAGGCTGACTTCTTCAAAGGCTAAATTTAGTGTCGAGTCAACCTCCTCCTCTAGTCTATCGGATCTATCCAAGGAGGGTTGATTCGGCTGCTCAGCGACTTCTTCGGCTACTTGTTCGTCCACTGGCTCTGAATCTGAAGCTTCAAGACCAATCTATCTAAGACTCTTGAAGCTTGAAAAAATAAGCGTCGTAAGATGCTGTTCACCCTTTGGAATTGGAATGTTATCTGCGGCCGAGAATGTAGTGTAAGTCGGCTCGTATCTTAGAAGTATGTGAGCCGCCCTCCCTTGCTTCTGGAGATTCAGACGGCCGAAGAACTGGAGCGCGATTTTGATCTGCGCAAGTATTGCGTCGTCGGCCGAAACGAGAGCGTTTTTCAAATCGTTACCTGTACAAATGAAATGGTAAGTACGCAGAATATAAACCGAGTAAATATTCAACAAATATACGTGGGGGATTATACGGCCACCTGGTTCGCCTCTTCGCCTAGGCACTAAATCTTGGCAATCTTCACCCTCACCAAATTCCTAGTTGCCGCGGACAACGACCATGACATCATCAACACGCTTGCCAGAGCTGGCAAGCATAGTCACCAAATGATGGTCGGCGTCCTTAGCCCTGAGGAAGTAGCGCTCCTGTCGGCCAGAGGATTTGGCCAAGGCATAACAATGCCGAATAACGGGGACTCCAAGGTCAAGCCTAAGGCATCGGTTTAGTTCTACAATTCCCATTATTATACGGTAAAAATTTATGTTAGGCTGAGAAGGGATTAAACCCCAGTGGTGAAGGACGGCCCTCAAAAATGGATGAAGGAGGAAACGAACTCCGCCCTCAGCGATTGACGGGAGAGGAAAGATGGATGAAGGGGGAAACAGACTCTGCCCTCAGCGATTGATAGGAGAGGGAAGACGATTGTACTCTCATTAGTCCTCTCCATGTCAATCACGCTCTTTGCCAAGAGTGACAGATGGACGTCGTCAAGAATGAAAAAATGGCGACGAAAACTAGAGACTCGATCCGCAGAAAGAAGGGCTTTCAAATGTTTCGCCATCCCAGCCAATAAAGGGAATACTCTAAACTAAAAACAAACAAGGAAATAGGAGTCGAAATGGAGGAGAGAAAAACTCACAAGAAGTGGAGAGGACAATGAGGAACGGAAAGAAGTTGCAGAGGTCGTGAAGCGAGGGAGGTGAACTGACAGGCAGCAAGAAGCTTTGAGTATTCAAAAAAAGGTATACATTCGAAGAGACAACACGGTTTCAAATCGCATTAAATGAATGTAGTGTACGAAGGGGCGGGAAACCATAATAATTCTTAAAAAAGAGTTGGCATTTCGACACTTGCATTGGAATGAGGGCGACCGCCGTATTTTTTTTTTTTTTTTGACTCTCCAAACTCGAGACCAAACATGCCGATTAATTGACATTAATAGGATGTTTGGGGGACAATTGTGGGAGCCGAATAATTGTTTTATATAGGAAAGCCGAGTTACTTTAAAGAAAAATCAGGTTATATCCTATACGGCTCCAGCTCGGGGATACAGAGGCCGAATAAGCAAATCGATCGTAGAATCAGCTGTAAAAAGGCTGAGTACGGATAGGCAGGACAAAATGGCCGAGTAAGCAATTATATGTCGGATTAAAGGTGGGCTCTGCTCCCAATATCAAGGACGAGTATAAATAAGAGGATCATCAACTAAGAAAAGGTATGTGAGAATAG
The DNA here is from genome assembly GCF_055761805.1 of Camellia sinensis. Lineage (NCBI taxonomy): Eukaryota > Viridiplantae > Streptophyta > Magnoliopsida > Ericales > Theaceae > Camellia > Camellia sinensis. The sequence continues at coordinate 110,883,207 of NC_138962.1, forward strand.
ATAAAATTAACTTGTGATAGAAGGAAACAAGAGAGTATACATTGACTTGTCCGTCGGAGTGCTAATTCCGGCACCCCCGACCAGAGTGTTCATTCCTTTTCAGGTGACTAGCTAAGGATCAGGAGCGTCCTACAAGAAACATAGAGTATTTCCAAACCACATTCCCACACCGGTAAAAATGACATATTGATAGTACTTGTATAGTCTACTTACAAACACGTACCTAGAGATTCACGGAGATTATATTCATTGCCCTGTTTTCTATTATAAGGGAAATGGTTTCATGAATGGTGTTATAACTTGGCATTGCACGGTTTTGGAAAAAGATATAAAATATTTTTTCACAAGCATTGCATATGCATTCACCTCGTAACTATGTTAATATTCATATACTGTGCTAGAATATCTCTACTGGGCTTTTGGCTCCCCTTTTTCTCCCAAACATCATACATTTGCAATGTACTAAAGACATAGTCATGTTCAATGACAATGGATGAGAGATTAGTTTCAATTCACCTAATCTTCATGCAATTTCTACAACAATCATAGCCATCCTCCACCGATAGTCCAAAATAAATATTTCTTAACAGATATACAATCTCCCAAAATAGATAAACTATCCAAGTTTCCATAGGTGAAAGATAATTCATATCCAACTCCACCATTTATATAAACATCTAACCAATTTCACAATTTCAATACCAATTCCAATTATTTATACAAAATAACGAATTGAGACATTTTAGGGAAAAACTTCCTTTTTCATCCAAAATCCATCCCAAGTATCAAAATCAACAAATTTATCACACCACAACCTCATATCTACTCCCATAACCATCTCCAATACATTCATTTGAAAACCCCTCTTTTGATTTTAAACCAAAACCCTAAGTTTGTTCGAAATCTTCCAACATCTCTATGTTACTTATACAACAACCAATAGCTAAGTTAAAAACCATAGAATAGTGTAGAAAATCCCTACCTCAAGTTTAGAAGACAAAAGGAAGAAATTGAGAGACTTCAAAGGTGCCAAAACTCAACTTTATTCGGATGAAAATGTAGCCCTCAAGATGCTCTATCTTTTTATCAAAGAGAGTAGGGTAGAGAGATCCTTAGATCTAGGTGTATTTGCAGAGAGAACTTGGGTTTTAGAGAGAGAGAGAGTCGATCTATGGTTTTGGGAGAAAAAGATATGAAAAAGTGATGTAAAAAGGTGTTTCTGCGAATTGATATACACACAGCTCGCTCGAGCGCAAGAGTTGTTACTCGAGCAACCAAACACAATAAGTTGTTCTACTCGAGTGCAAGAAGCTTTGCTCAAACGCAAAATGCACACTCCTAGAAGTTTTATAGACAGAAGATCGTCGCTCGAGCGAAGAACACTACCTCCCCAGTATCTCTACAGGCCTGCAAAAATACTAGGAGTTCACAAAGCTCGTTCAAGAGGCCAAAATCTAGATAACAACAGTTTGAACCAACTAGCAACCAACCTGTTCCAATCACAACCAAGACACTCCAATACTCAAACTCAATGACAAATGAGGGAAATAAGACATGCACAACAATACAAAACCATAAAACCCAAGTCCAGGATACAAAATGGGTCGGGTCTAAACCACAATCGTTATACAGTATGTTGTTGCTTTTGTGAATCTTACATAATCATTAAATTTTATATATATCGACATGCTACTGTTTCAAGATCACTTGTAGGAATTCCAGTATATAGAGCATTTGTGTTAATACCTTTACATGCTGTGGCCACTACTTTGTTTACAATTGTTTTATATTAAAGCCACTGTTTTCTTGTATATCCTAATGCATGGTGTTGTTTTCTTTGGGATTTATTTTGGTAAGGAAAATAAACCAACAACATGTTATTGCTACTATTTTGTCCACCAAAAAAAAAAAACATGGTACTCTTTTTCTGAAAAGATCATTTTTTTTCCCCTAACACTAAGGCTTATGTTTTAATTTTGGTTAAGAAGTTAATTATTTGTCTTATGATTGTTAGTCTTTGTAGTGTTTTCCAGTATAGTTTAATTTTGTGAGTATGGGTTTTAATGTCCTACCATTGTATACAAGTTTCTTTATTTTAGAATGTTATAATTTAATTTGACATGCTATTTGGTTCTAATATAAGTTTAATTTTATAAACATGATTCCTAGACTACTATCATGATTTGTTTATTTTAGATAATTTGCATGTTTTAAATTTTCTAGATTTTTAGTATAATTTGCATGCTAATTACTTTCTAATTTCTAGAATTATTTATTTACATGTTAATTGTCTATAACTATGTACATGTTTAATGTGTAATAAGTTCATATGTAACTCTTGCCAATTAAAAGTTTTAACTTTTTTGCGGAATTATAAAGGTTTTGTAACTTGTCTATATTTATGTATGTGGTTATTGTGTAAATTAAATTGTAATAATTTTATGTAACTCATGGCTACTAAAATATTAACTAATTTTGGAATTATAGGTTTATTTGTGTAACTCATTTAGCATTTTAATTCATTAATTAATTTTGTTATTAGCTAGGTTGCTACAAGGTTTAAATTGATTTATTGCTTTTACAGTTTTTTTTCCCTAATTATTTGCTTAGTATTTTGTTGTAGTTTTGTGCTAACTATCTTTACAGGAATACCTATGCAAAAGGGAATTGAAAAAAAATATAAATCCAAATTAATAGGATTTGGGATTGTAAAACAAAAATTTGGACTACTAACATCTTTATTGAACAGAAAATACCTAAGCGTGGAAAGGAGGTGTTTGGACTAAATTTGAAGCAACTTTTTCTTGACTTTTGATTGTGGTTATTTACCAATATGTAGAAGCAAGTTTTATTTGCTTGTAATTGTTGTAGCAATCGTTTCTTAAATTACTTGTAATTTGGTTTGCAATTTTAAATTTAAATTGCAAGCAAGTTTGGAACTTGGTTTGGTTTTAACCTAATTTATCTCCTGGAAACCGTAATTCTCAAAATTGTTTCTCATGGATTAGGAGTCAACATGCTCTTGAAAGTTTTGTCCAAGGTTAACTGGGTTTTGAGTGGGACCGGTGTGACCCCTTCAGTCTTCCTCGAAACATTCCTATCTATGTTCGATTCTAGGTTAAGTGGTGAGACAACTTTTGAATTAAAATTCCAATTGTGAGATTTTCTAGTATTAAGTTTGATTTCTAAAAATACAGAATAATGAAATTCTGTTATATTTTTAAAAAATGGCAACTGTCACGATGCTGCTAGTATTGGTGAGGATCAAAACCCCGAGGCAACTGGCTTGCCAAACCTTCTTGTTGTGACCTCTGTAGTCAACCCTGTTGTTACTCCAGTTGTTCCAGGAGGACCGCTCAATCATCATGAGCGCTCGGAGAAGTTCACGAGAGTGAATTTCAAGAGGTGGCAGCAGAAAATGCTATTATACCTGACTACTCTAAGCCTTGCGAGGTTTTTGAGTGAGGATCCACCAGCCGTGGAGGAGAATGAGCAAGACAAGGAGAAGTTCATGGCTTTAGATTCTTGGAAGCAGTCAGACTTCCTTTGTCGGAACTATGTTCTGAATGGCTTGGCAGACCCAATACTCAACGTGTTTTAAGCCAAGAAGTCAGCAAATGAGCTGTGGGATGCTTTGGACAAGAAGTACAAGACCAAGGATGCTGAGGCAAAAAAATTTGTCATTGGCCGATTTTTGGACTTCAAAATGGTGGACTCAAAAACCATCAGTCAAGTCCAAGACTTCCAAATGATTCTGCACGAGATTCATGCAGAGAGAATGTTTTTTAGTGAATCATTCTAGGCAGCTGCTTTGATTAAGAAGTTGCCTAACGGCTAGAAAGACTTCATGAACTACTTGAAGCACAAATGACAGGAGATGACAATCGAAGAGCTCGTTGTTAGGCTCCGAATTAAGGAAGACAACAAGAAGGAATGAGGGAGTACCTCCACTAAGAAAACAAACATGGTTGAGCATGGCCAGTCCTTGGGGCTAAAGAAGAAGCCACCGACAAACAAAAGCTCGAAGGTGTCTCCAAAAAGTCGGTGTACAAGCCGAAGGAACCTACTTTTAGGTTCAATGGAAAGTGCTTCAACTGTGGAAGCAATGGGCATCGGGTAACTGATTGTTGGAAGAATAAGAGGCCCTACAAAAAGAACCCTTCACAAAATAAAAGCCGAGCTCACATGGCTAAAATGGAGGATCTGTCACAAGATGTGGATGACATGCATCTGTCAGTTGTCGTCTCTGAGGTAAACATGGTGGGGTCAAACCTAAAGGAATTATGGGTAGACACTGGGTCCACTCGCCGCATCTATGCTGAGAAGAAGATGCTCACAACTTTCGAACTGGTTTCAAATGATGAGAAGCTGTTCATAAGGAATTCTACAACCTCAACTGTTGAGAGGAAAGGCAAGGTGGTCCTAAAGATGACTTCAGGAAGAGAGCTGACTCTGAACGATGTCCTCTATGTGCCGGACATTTGTAAGAACCTTGTCTCAGGGCCGCTCTTAAGCAAGCATGGCTTCCTCATGGTGTTTGAGTCTGATAAGGTCGTGTTGAGCAAAAGCGAGGTCTATGTTGGGAAGGGGTATATGTCGGGTGATATATTTAAGCTCAATGTAATGACTATTATCCCTAAAATTAATGAGAAAGCTTCTTCTTCTTCTTATATGCTTGAGTCCCCTAATTTATGGCATTGTAGACTAGGTCATGTAAATTTTGACTCTTTGCGTAAATTAATCAAGTTAGATCACATACCATCTTCAAGATTAATCCAAATCACAAGTGTGAAACTTGTGAAGAAGCAAAGTTGACAAGGACTTCTTTTCATCACATTGAAAGAAGTATCGAGCCTTTGGATTTAGTGTACTGTGATGTGTGTGACTTGAAAGGCGTACAATCACGTGGTGGCAACAAATACGTCATCACTTTTATTAATGATTACACAAAATATTGTTATATGTATTTGCTTAAAAGCAAAGATGAGGCGGTTGATAAATTTATTCTTTTCAGGAATGAAGTTGAGAATCAACCAAGCTGTAAGATCAAGGCTTTAAGAAATGATTGTGGTGGTGAGTATGAATCCTGAAGTCTCTCCTCCTCGGCCTGAACGGTAATCTCCACAGGCGTCGCCGCCTTCACAAGACGGTCATAACTCCAAATCATATTTTCAGCAACCTTGAATAAAATCTTAGTTCTCAACCACTTTTCAAATTCTATACAACGGTGTTCTTCCGTTGCCACCAACTCCGGTGCAAACCGTGACAAACTAGTAAAGGCCGCCTTAAACTCGACCACGGATAGGTTAAGTTGCTTGAGGTCCTGAAACTATTGCCTCAATCTCTCCCTAGCAATGGGAGGTAGATACTTGTCTTGGAAAGCAACCACAAAGGCTTTCCATGTCGGTCCCACTCTACCATTGACGTACTTCCACCATTGGCCCGCATCCTCCTTAAGGTAGTAATTCGCTAAAGTCACTCTTAGCTCACTATCTTCGATATGAAGCATCTCAAATGTCTTCACCGTTTGTTCGAGCAACTCATCCACTTTCTTGGGCTCGGGGGCCACCATGGAGCTCATCCGGTTTAGCCCACAAGAACTCTCTAGTGAGAAAACTCAACCTTGTCTCTATAGCATTGTCTCTGGCTTGGTTCTCCGCTCTCAACAAATTCATCGATTCCCTTAAAGCCCCTGTCATTTCTCAGGCTAGGGCCCCCATTGTGGCTTGACCTACTTGCTCCGGAATCCCCACTCGCCCTACTTGCTCGGCCACATTAGCTTAGCCAGCTTGCCCAGCCGCATTAGCTTGGCCAAACTCTTCCTCTTGCACCGGGACCACATGGACTTGTACTTCATGTACACCTCGGCGAGGCCTACCACTCCTCTCGCCTCCACCACCATAGGCTTGACCCCTTCCTAACATCCTAATTAAGGATAAAAGTAAACAATTTAGCACACGAACTCGAATGTGCTCACAACTTATCTCACACGTTCGATCACAACAATTCTATACATTTCTTCACCACATAAGCACGTAGTCACATAAAGACATACGGATTATTCCTTTACAGTGAAATTTGTTCCATGAAATACCAAGAATTCTTAGTAGAATGAGTATTAACTAAGTACCCTTCTAATAAGACCTCAAGGAATTTAGTAGGCGCAAACCATATCCCAAAAGTTCAATCATATACCCATCTAGTCATATAAACATGTTATCACATAACCACTAAAATACGGAACATCTCATAATCAAGCAAAATGAACTCATTGTGGCAAAAAGACCACTCCCTATGACCCCCATGCATTCAAACCCAATAGCTCTGATACCAAGTTATAACGCTTCAAGAAATTTACATAATAAAGATGTACCAATTACCCATCCTTACGATAAACATAAGTAAATTCCAATAACCACGTCAATCCCGAATCTTCAACATTAGCATTCATAACCATAAGAGATTTACAAAAGGAGGACCCACATTTGAATATACATTCAACGACCTAAGTACATGAATCTATAGCATGTGAAATAAGCAATCAAGAGTAAATAAATGCCCTCAAGGGCTACAAAGTCCAAGATTTAAGCCCGGTTACACAAAATGGTTGCTTGAACCCATACACATGTAGCCCTTGGCTTGCCAAAATAATTACAACAAAACAAGAGTCTTGTGCTCTCAAAATACGTTCCACGCCCTTAATTGGGCGAAATCACCACATCTTTTCCTGCACAAAATCCCATAGGGTGAGCACAAAGCCAATAGGAAATTCTTAACAAATTATATACATTTTATACAATCCTCATGATGTGAGATGCATATGCCATGTTGTGTAAAAGAAAGATCGCATCTTTATCTTTTTGAAAACCGCCATGCACAGTGGAATCTTGAAAGCTCAACAATTCATTAATTTCAACCAAGTTCAAGGGGCAGTAAATATGACTCAGGTAATCCCTATGTTGGTGTCTACAAGTAGGCATAACTAGCACTACCAAAACCCCACTTTACGAGTAGCTAACTGAAAGGCACATGGTACCTCATCCGCACGTGTTTTTGGCCTTTTACCGTGGACACTTAGGCCAACTTAATCAATACCAACTACACCCCCTATCCGGACTTACCAACATATTCACACCGAAAACAAATCAATAAGATCTTGTTTCACAAACGTTTCCTTTCTCAATGCAAAAGTTTTCAAAATTTGTAATCAATCAAATGAATTAAAATGCCAATGCAACATTTATCAATGCATTATAATAATTTTCTCATTTTCAATTTCTTCCACACAACCTCCCATTGTGATCATAATTTCCATATCTCTTTCCAAAGAAGTTTCACAAAAATAAATATATACACATTTATCTCTATCAAGAAGTAACAACATTTTGACATTTCATACATTCTCATCAACTAGGTCACTTCATGACTATATCCACCTTTTTGAACAATAAACTTCAAAACCAACTATTCCTCATATTCCATGGGATTTCTCATTCAAACATCCGTCATAATATTTGCCAAGTATCAATTTCATAACATCATAACATTTTTCTCAAAAATCCCCAAATTTCTAGGGTTTTCACAAACTAGGTTTTCTCCTCATTTTGAAAGAGTTTTTCCAAGATAACACTCCTCTACAATAATATAGCTCAAAATCTCAAGGATTTTTAGAAAACATTGCAAAAATCCACTTTTAAAATCACCTACAACTCATGAGTTAAAAACCAAGCTCAATACAACAAGAATGAGTTCCAACATTAACATAACTTGCGAAAATGTATCTATGACTCAAAGAAAAATCCATACCTCAAGTTCTAAAAGGAAAGAGAGAAGAATGCCCCAAAATCAACGGTGTCGAAACTCGATCTCCACCGCACACAACGTAGCCCTCGAAGAGTTTTCCAACTTTGATGAAGGAGCTATGGTCAAAACTCTAATGGATTTGAAGAAATCAAAGGTTTAATCTAATTTGGTGTAGGTAAATGTAGAGAGAAGGAAGAGAAATGGGTTTTTAGAGAGAGAGATATACAAAAAGTGAGATACACTCATCCCAAAGTGAATAAAAGTGAAAAAAATCTCAGACTCAACATTCTCGCACGTTCTTACCTTTTCTGCACATGCGGGCACGCCCTTCACCGCACATGCGGCCTCCTTCTCCGCACGTCCAGTCCACTCCCCGCACCTGCAATTTCATGTGCAATTATTTTAGTATAGCACCTCAACATCCCCTGCTCATCGCACGTGCAGCCCCTCTTCCTCACGTGCAGCCCAAGCCCTCGTAGGTGCGGTTCTGTCTCCCAATCATAAATTTTCACCGGCTGGACCGAGACACCCCAGATCCAACCTCATGCCTCCCGAAGCAAGCAAAACTCAACACCGAAATAAAAAGACGATGACCTGAAGAAGGTTTCAAGAACGGTAAACCCAAACGGTCAGCAAGGCCTCAAGTTAATCCACGACACTCTAACACGAGTAAGCTCAACACAAACAAAAGAAAAGCGAGATGAGTTATGCACCCATTCATCACAACCTACCCACCTTAGGAAATTTTTTCCCCAAAATTGAATCAAACTACTCAAACAAAAGGACTTCGAGCAACCAAAACCACGCTAAACACAATTTCAATTCAACGATAATAGTAACTCCCATACTAGTACAGAGATCTCAATTCTCAACAAAATTCACCACTATCATCATGGTTTCCAAGTGCCTTAGCTACAATATTATCAACAACAATTTGTGATAAGCATAAGCACGAAATTTTCCAACCACAATTATGATAATTCACAATAATCACATGCTTGAAATAACAACATACACAATAACGAGAGGTTAACAATTTAACACATTTCCCTCAAACACTAGGGAATATTACAAATTAAAACAGCTAAGCATTCTCAAACAAATCCGGAAACTTGGAGTGGACCTCCACCTCCCGCTCCCAAGTCACTTCCTCGACCCCATGGTGTCTCCACAACACCTTTACTAATTGTATAGTCTTTTCTCCCAACACTTGTTCCCGGGTGTCTAAAATTTGAACCGGTCACTCTTCGTATGAGGCATCCTTATCTATCTCCAAATCAACCCAATCAAGTACATGAGAAGGGTCGGGTTCATACTTCCTAAGCATGGAGACATAAAGCACGTTGTGAACCTTCGAAAGCTGTGGCGGTAAAGCCAAACGGTACGCTACTTCCCTAACTCTCTCAAATATCTCGAAAGGCCCAATGAACCTTGGAGTAATTTACCACTCTTACCAAATCTCATCAAACCCCGCCTCGGTGAGATTTTAAGGAACACATGGTCACCAACCTCGAAAGATAAAGGTCACCTCCTCTTATCAACATAACTCTTCTGTCGGCTTTGAGCCGAAGCTAACCTCTTCCGAATGAGAGCAACTTTCTCGGTTGTCTCTCTAACAAAATCCAGACCCAACAACGATGCATCACCCACCTCGGCCCAACAAACCGACGATCTACAAGGTCGGCCATACAAGGCCTCAAATGGTGCCACCTCAATACTAGCCTGATAACTATTGTTATAGGCAAACTTAACCAATGGTAAATGTCTCTTCCAAGACCTTTTGAAATCAAGGACACAAGCTCTAAGCATGTCCTCCAAGATCAGAATAGTATGCTCCAATTGTCCATCAGTTTGAGGATGGTAAGTGGTGCTAAAAGTCAACTTAGTTCCCAACTCCTCTTGAAGGCTTTGCCACAACCGAGTAGTAAAATGAGGATCTCTATCCGAGACAATGGTCACAGAGACCCCATGAAGTCAAACTATCTCTCTAACGTAAACTCTACCAAATGCTCAACAGAGTCATCGGTGCGCATCGGAATAAAATGCATAGACTTAGTCAACCTATCAACAATCACCCAAATGGCATCTGTAGACACCCCATTTTTGACCGTCCTCAAGACTTGGACGTCATCGTTTGAACACTCGATGATCATCCCTGTTCGTGTTTGTCTTGAGTTCTCGCAGGTTTCGGCTACACGCCTTGCCTCAAGACCTCTCGACTTGTTTGTTTTGTGTTTGGTTTTACATCAAACACTTATTGTTTTGCTTCTGAGGGTGGGAAATAGCTTGTAGGCCATCCCCACACCTCACCGGCCATGGCATGAGGCCACCGGCCTTGTTTCCTTGCCACCGGCCATTGGTGATGGCCAGTCGGCACTATTGATGGTCGGTCGGCATTCTGTTTGGTCGACCGGCCACTGTTTTTAATCAATCGGCCACTTTTCCTGGCCGAGACCTTTTCTTAAGGGAGCTTGACCCTTTTGAACCTTTTTTTAGCTTCTTGAGGAAGCTTGAACCGTTTTAGCTTCTCCAAGAAGCATGACCCTTTTTAGCTTCTTGAGGAAGCTTGAACCTTTTTAGCTTCTCCAAGAAGCTTGACCCTTTTTAGCTTCTCCAAGAAGCTTGACCTTTTTTTTTTAGCTTCCCCAAGAAGCTTGACCCTTTTTTTAGCTTCTCCAAGAAGCTTGACCCTTTTTAGCTTCTCCAAGAAGCTTGACCTTTTTTTTTTAGCTTCTCCAAGAAGCTTGACCCTTTTTAGCTTCTTGAGGAAGCTTGAACCTTTTTAGCTTCTCCAAGAAGCTTGACCTTTTTTTTAGCTTCTCCAAGAAGCTTGACCCTTTTTTAAGCTTGACCCTTTTTAGCTTCTCCAAGAAGCTTGACCCTTTTTAGCTTCTCCAAGAAGCTTGATCCTTTTTTTTAGCTTCTTGAAGAAGACTGAACCTCTTGACCCCTTTGCCTAGCTTCTCCAAGAAGCTTGGCCCTTTTGATCCAAGCTTCTAAGAGAAGCTTGGCTTTTTTGCTCAAAGCTTCTAAGAGAAGCTTTGCCCCCTTGGTTTCTCTATAAAAAGAGGGCCTCTCCTCCCCTTTATAGGGTTAGAAAAAAACAAATATATATGATATATATATCACTCCCTCTCTATATCTCCATCTCTCTCTACACTTGTGTGGGTTAGAGGGTCCAAAAGGGTCTTGTTCTTGGCCTTTTGCACACCACTTCATAGCCACACACTTCCATCATCACTTGGAGATTCTTGGAGATTGTTTTCAGAGGTTGAGGGTTGCATTTTTCGGTCTAAAGGCTGCTGGTTCTTGCTGGTCTTCAAAGGTAACCCATTTTCCCTCTTTATTTCCCGTTTTTGCACACCCTTTTAGCCTGTCTTGCTTGTGGATTTGGGATTTGTGTATAACATAAAAAAGTTCTTTTTTTTTTGTGTTTAAGATACTTCACTAAGGTCACGTTTGTGTTTGGGGTCGTTTACCCCCTCTTAGGCCTTGTTTGGCCCCATTTTGTGCTATTTTTGGTGAGCTTCGGGACCACCTTGTTTGGGCCTCCTCACCACTGAAATCTTCAGGGATTTCAGTGATAAGGATGGTGGTTTAAGGTCCTAATAAGGAGAGGGTCATCCCCTCTCCTTGTTGTCTTCAAAAAGTGCCATTTTAGCCTCATGTGTGAGCACCATTTTTAAGTTCATGTTGGCCATGTCTTAAGTGTTATTTGTGCTTATTTTGCCATGATATAGCACTGTTTTTACTTGGTTTCGACACACCATGCTTGCCTTGCATACATGTCTTGTAATGCCATGAATTGCCTTAACATGTGCCTAGCATTTAGACCACCATGCTTGCATGTTTTGGCTTAGCTTTGTGAAGTTTTTAGTCATGTTTTAACATGTTTAAGTTTTGTTTGGTATCATTTTGGTCATGCTTGCCATGCTTTGTATAGCCTCTTTGCATTCTAGCTTGTTAGCCTTGGGTGTGTGGGTCACTAGCATGCTTTACTTGGCTTGTTCTCATGATTTGGCATTATTGGAAACCATATTTCAGTCCATGTTCCATGCTTGCATACTTGCATTTTCCATACCTTTCATGCTTTGGAGAGTTGATGGCTTATGCTCCATGTTTAGGCCTTTATGCATGCATGCTTGTGTGTGTGTTTTCATGCCTTTGTTGCATCATTTTGGCCGATGATTTTGGCATGCTTGAGAGCTACCTATATTGGTTTAAGTCCATTTTTGCATGATGTTGCGTGCTTGTCTTGCATATTTTCACATCCTTGCTCCATTTTGCATGATTGTTGCATGCTATACATATTCACATGTTCATGTTGCATTCTTAGCTTCCATGCCTAGGTTGCATAGCATTTTGCATGCATGTCTTGCCTCTTGAATCACCATGACAGAGGTAGGGCTTTATGTGTTTATTTGGTTTGCATGTCATTTGAAATCAAAATGCACAACTTGGTTTTTTGGGCCATCACGCATTGAAATGCGCGATTGGTGGTCCAAGAATCGAGTACCATCCCCCTTTGAGTCATAAACATGATAAGGGATGTGTTGGTGCACATATTTGCCTGAAATGCATTGCCATGCCATGTTTTGCCCTCTGCTGCTGTCAAAACAGGTTCTGTAGGAAGCTTTGGCCGGCCGGCCATCTATACTGCCGACCGGCCATCCATTGTTGGCCGATGGCTTTACAGATGGTCGATGACCATCCGGACATGGCTGGTGGTGTTCTGTCTTAGCCGGTGGTGTTCCACAATGTCCATAGAGTGCTCCCTGGGACTTGTGCAATTTTCAGAGGAACAAAGCTGGGAAAACAGAGGCAAACTTGTGCATGGTGTTGGATTTCCGAGCAAACTCGAGCACGCGCCCATTGGATCCTCTTCCTGAGGCCTTTACTACTTTCCATAGTTTAATTAATTTGTTAATTAATTAAGTGGTCTGTAATAATTAATTTGTATATTCTTTTGGACCCTCCGAGTGAGGGCAATTGTGTAATAAGTGTGCGTGAGTGTGTGTATGTCTTCCAACCCCACGTCTTTCTTCCCTTTTATTTACCCGCTTATGATGGTAGACTAGGGCATATTTAAATTAGCATACCTTATGCTATGCATGCGTGCATTCATACATTTGTCTTGCATGCACCGGGCTCGGCGCATCATTCTAACTGCATTTGTATTTCAATTCTAAATTGAATACGTGTTAGTTGTAGCATTTCACATGTCATTGTAGATTAGCCGAGCCTATCTTAGTTGCATCTTGCATGTGTTGCATTAGCCATCTTAACATGAACTAGGATTATGCATATGATTATTAACTAGTTTTTGTTTTGGCTCGGAGTACTCGGTAAGCATTTATGCTTTAGCATACCGCATGCGTGTGAGTGTTGCCATAACAGCATGATTACCATGAGGCTAGCTGCTTATGTGATATAACTGCTTGAATGCCTGTGGATGGAGGTTGAATTACCTAAATTGGAAAAATGCATTAAAACTGTGAGTTTTAAGCCCACTAGATAGTGGCAAAATCATGTTTTTCTAAAAGCCCGCTCGAAGGTGGCAAAACCCGCATTTTAGCCTACTTGCGAGTAGCAAACCATTTTTCAAAACAAACATGAAATGTTTTGTTCCAATTTAGGCAATTTGGTCTATACTTGTTTGCTGTGCGCATCACATAGTAAATCTAGGCTAATAACTGGAATAAGAACGCATAATATTTTCAAAATAGATATCATGGTTAGTAGAGGCCAATCTTTGATCGGGCGAGCGGGGGTGCTCACGAAGTGACCTATCCCAATCGTACCCAAGTTCCCGAGCCGAGGCAACTTTGGTGATGACGGACACGTGGCCTTAGGCAAACGAGTCAGGATTTCCTAAATTTTCCCAAAATAAAATATTTAGGTGGCGACTCTGTATCTGGGAAAGCAGTCCATGTTTGGCACTTCTTTCAAAATCTGTTTTCTCAAAACGATTTGCCGGATTTGGACTCTTTGATTTAGATTTAGAACCGTGACAATTTGAGTCCGAACTGTAGTGAGGCCCATGGGCGCGTCTACAGTTTCTGGCGACTCCGCTGGGGATTTTAGAGAGCTTGACTCGAACTCGTGATATCCTATTTTGATTTCATTTATGTGTTTCTTTGCATTGCATGTGCATTGGTGCGCCTAGGAACACAGTGTTTGCCATCTACCATTCCTGAACGGTTTGCTGGAGGCTTGTCTTGTCAAGGCATGACCATATGGCTGACCGGTTGTGGGCTCTGACAGTATGGGAACACAAACCCCGGTTTTACCGGGGCACCCTTTTTGACCATTCGACCTAGTGCATATCGAAATCCATAGTGACTATTCCAAACTAGGACAGGTTGCTTACCCGATGTTAGGTTGTTTGAAAACCGCTGCGTGCGTAGTGAAACCCTAGCTCCTGACAAAATAGGACAGGGAAACCCTACCCCAACATAGGGGTGTTTTGGCTCTCACTTATCTGCTATGTGCTTTAGAGTTGGCCTCTACAGGATTGCATGTATCAGTTTGCAAGTTTGAGTATCAGGCCTGTGGGCATCACGATCAGTATTTGGGGAATCAATTTTACCTGAGGGTATCAGTTTACAAGCAAAATTTTGGGGCAGAATTTAGTAGAGGGCACAGTTATCCTAGTGCTCATATCTATTTTGGTGAAATTAGGTTGAGGTGCTGTCTGTTTTCTCTTTTGCAAGGTAGTCCTAGAACCATAGCTTCAGAAGGCTCCGATATCCCCCGAGGTTCATCGGACTTGTGCTGATAGACTTTGTCAGGTCAGAGATTCAGTCCAAGGGCAATCAGTGCTCCTTTGCCAAAGACAGGGTAAAAAGGCCAGTCAGGCACAGATCATCAGTCTTCGGATCAACAGTCATTATCCATCTCACCTGTGCGCAGTTGGGTTGAGATATCTATTTTTACCTCAGGAAGGTATACCGGTTGCTCAGTTAGATCGGAACAATATGTCGAGTCTGGAAGAGATGGTGCGCCAACTCCAGGATAGTATGAAAGCCATGCAGCAAGACACTGTCCGTCAAGTAGAATTCGCCAAGCAACAGGCTGTGGTCATAGCCCAACAGGCAGAGACAATTGCCAGGTTAGAGCAGCAAACTGGAGTATCTACTTCACACCAGGCTCCTTCCCCACCAAGAGTTCCAACACTCAGGGAGACAGCTAATGTCCAGGAAGATACGGACATTCCGACAGGGCCAGCTCCACCTCCGGTTCTACCCCAGCTATCTAAAACACCCACCAACCTACCAGACCTCCCCTTTGATGTCGAGACAGACCCCACAGCATTGAAAGTGAGCAAGCTTGAGAAATTGTTCAAGAAGTCTCAGGGGGCCCACTCCATTCCTGACATTGAAAACGGGTATACAAACTCGGCTGTGACGCTACCTGACAGATTCAAAATGCCGCATATTGACTGTTTCGATGGGTCCGGGGACCCCATGGTGCACCTGAGACTGTTTTCAGGCATACTAAGGCCGATGGGCCTCACCAGATTACAGAAGCTATCATTGTTTAGCCAGACCCTGTCTGGGATAGCCGCAATCTGGTATGCAAAATTGGAGAACTCTGTGAAACAGAATTGGGAAGAGATGGCTAAGGCCTTCAGTGATCAATACTCCTACAACGCACAGATTGAGGTCACAACTCGTGATCTTGAAGTCACCCGCCAAGAGCCAAATGAGAGCTTCTTAGAATTCGTGGTCCGCTGGAGGGCCAAGGCCTCAATGATGACCATTAGGCCAACGGATAAGGATCAAATACGGATGGTTGTGCGCAACCTCCAGCCCAAACTAATGCAGAAAATGATCGTGCTCCCCTTCCCTACCTTTTCAGATTTGCATGAGATGGGAGTACAGATCGAGGACGCTATGAAGTAGGGCCTCATTGACCAGGAGAAGGAACAGCCTAGGAGGCCGTTTTCCCGCAGTTCGAATGCGACCACCAGCGGTGATGCAGCTGCTAGGACTTCAGACGTGGGCATGGTCGCCACCACCACACCGAGAGCACCAACCCCCTTTGTTGGTGCATCCACTTCAAACCCCCGAACTTCGGACTATCTACCCCGAGGCAAGAAGGTTTTCTCCCCGCTCTTTATGCCTTTGTCTAAAGCTCTAGGGGTCCTACTCAGGAAAGGGCATCTGAAACCGTTAGAACAACGGCCCCTACCCGATCCTCTCCCTCTAAAGCATGACCCGACCAAGTACTGTGCTTTTCATCAACAAACCGGTCATGACACCGACAGTTGCGTCCGTCTCCGCCACGAAATACAAAATTTGATTGACAACAAGGTCATCCCCGCACCAGGTCCTGCAAAGTCTATCGGCACTTGATCAGTGAACTTGTGGGGGATAATGCGATGTGATCGAGGGATGAACACTGCGGGCAGCGCTCAGTTTACTCTGGATGTGGCGTATGGCACGCACTGTTTTGAGCATTTTGCGAATGCTAGTTTTTGTGTTTTCTGACTTGGGTATTGGGTCAGTCTTGTCATTTTGTATTGAGTCAGTCGGGTCTGTCTTGTCGTGTCTAGTCAGTCCTGTTTTGTTAGAGTCGGGTGATTTCGAGGGTGTTACCTCGGACATCACTTGCTTGTTTTGTGTTTGTCTTTTTGCTTTCTTTTGAGTCTGTTTCTGCCTTGGAGCCAGTTACGCCAACAAATCTAAATGGAACAGCGGTGATTTTTTTTCACACTCTCGTGTTTGCTTCTGTCGTGTGCCAGTTGTGCCAGAAATTCTAAATGAGATGGCAGTATTTGACTAGAAGCTGTGTCTTTTCTGTGCCTTGAATTAATTGCATCGACCTAAGTTTTCCAAAAAAAAATTTCGAAACATTGTGATAAAAACGAAGAGGAAGGAATTCCTTGAGGTTTACAAAATTTGATCAATTGAGAGAAAGAGAGGCATGCTAAGCCCTTAATGATCGAAATCATGCTTATTAATGTGAGTACTAAGAAGGATCCTGACTTGATCCAGATTGGTTCTACATTGTCTTCAGCGCGAGCGATTTGTCGTTTTCTTAAAAGATTTCAAAAAACTGTTTTGCGCGATCTTGCGAAGACCTGTGTGGAATCACTCTTGAGATTGTGCAGTTTAGGATCGCTCTCAGCCTCGAGACTCGACCCCTCATTTTCAAACCTTGGACTAGAATTCAAAATGTTCAATGGTCAACTACAACGTGAGGCCTGTGTGGCCAGATTCGAAGCAGCCCTCGAACAAGAGGCAAGAAAGTCAGATCAAGAAGACCAGATGTCATCAAAAGAAGCTTGCAAAGCTAGATTAGAAGCACCCCTGGAACTAGGGGCAAAGAATTTCAAATGTGCTCGAAGAGCCGAAGATGGATCATTCCACAAATCAAAGAAGGTCGGCAAGGAGGCCAAATCCCAGAGGGAGGAAAGAAGAAAGTATTGCAGAAGAAAAACTGAGTTCCAATCCACAACACTAGGGGCAAATCCAGCCCCCCATTGGATGGACTCCTGCATCGTCAGCGAACAGCAGCCATTCTCCTGGATTTAGATGACTTCAGGATCTCAAAACCATTTGACATGGACAAAGCTACACGTTTACCCTTGAGAGGCTCGCTGGGCCGAAAACCCGGAAGGGCGACCCAGGCAAAAGTTAGAGCAAGAAAAAAAAAGAAAAAAAGAGAAAAAGAAAAAAAAAATGCAAAGAATGAAGAAAAGATGAAAAAATAAAAGGAAAAAAAGAAAAGAAAAGATGAAAAAAAAAATGATGAAAGGAATTGAAAAGAAAAGAAAAACAAAGCTCGCAAGGTCGAAAACCCGCAACGGGCGCCTTAGCAAAAGTTAGAGCCTAAAAATGAGAGGTTAATACCCGAGTGTACCTTACCCTGAACTACGTATGGCTTGATTCCCATGTTTGGGATACGTAGGCAACTTCATCTTGAAGTCCATCCACAAACACTTCGAATTCGATTATGTCCATGTGATGGTTCTGGTCATCTTTGTCTTCTCTGTATCCGAGAATTTGATTGTGTTCGTCACTCTGAGGACTGACTACAATGTGCTGCGGTGCCATTCAAGCAAGGGTCAACTTTCCGTTGCCATTCAATGCGCTGTGGTGCTATTCAAACAAGGGGCAACTTTTCGTTGCCATGTAGTGTCCTTCAGACAAGGGGCAATTTTCCATTGCCTCCGATCCAAGGTCATGCATCTCAAGAGTAGGTTCTGTGCTCGTTGAGCAGTGGCCGTTTACAAAAACAATTTTTGAGAATTTTTTACTGAGGTTGACTGATCTCTCGAAAATTATTCCATCTTTTCCAAAACTGGACCATTTCTTAGACCCAAAAAGGGAAAATTTTCAGTGCTCATAACCTAACTTGCATGATTTTCAAATCAAAAATCGAACAAGTATGTTAATCTAACTCTCATTTTGGTCAAAATTGTTTTAGTAGAAAGCCAAAAACAAAAAATGGTCAAAATGATGAAATAGGGGCACAGTTGAATCAGGTGTTCTGTCTTTTCCCCGTCGTCAGCTACTTGCCAGAAGGGCACTCTACCTGTCGAAAAAGGGCACCACTGAAGCTGACCGCAAAAGGGCAGAAAGCTCTCACATCCTCCACGCAACGAGGTATCAAGCCAAGTGCGAAGCATGAGCTGGAATGGATCAAGATATTCCACTCCCTCATATGGACAGATCTGATTACGTCCAAACTCCCCAGCAAAGCATCATCAACCGATGTCAGCTGCAAATTTGCTACACACCCCATCTTAGTGTAACCCCTCTGCGGGAGAGTTCACTGTTGTGAGCAGAAGAAGAGAATCTAGCAGAATGCTAGGGGCAAGAGCCCGCAACTATCTATTTATCCATCAACCACCCAAGGGAGGGATAAAAAATGAGAGATTAAAGAATAGAGAGATGTGCACTGAGAGAAAAAGTGAGAAAAAGGGCTTTTTCAGAAAAACAGAGCTTGAGGGCCGAGTGATGTAAGAATCACAAATGAGAAAGGGTAGGAAACAATACCAGAAGAAACAGGCTCCCTGTGCACGTCTGTATGTCGTGTCTTTTGTTTTGTTTGTCTCAAATCTTATTTTGAGTCATTCCGAGCGTGTCTCGTTGTGTTTAGGTTATTTTACCTTTGTTTTCCTTTTTGAGTCGTTTTGGCTGTGGTCAGTTGTAGGCTCAATACCCGGTCGAGAACTTATTCTCAATTTCAAAAATGAATCGTTTTGTGCTCAGAGTGCTGTGCCATTCTCTACATTTATACAAAACAGGAATTTGTTCTTTCTTAAAACCGCAGGGTTCAACCCAGGTCATGCAAGAACAGTAAAACAAGGACCTATTTGAAGCTATATGGGTTCCAGACTACAAAGCAAAAGAAAATAGGGAAAACCGAAGCATCTGAGTGTGTTTCACCTTCAGCAAATTCCGTGATTGTACTCCGGATGTACCTCTTCAGGCCTTGTCAGTGCTCCGAAGAATGAGTGTGCCTCTACTCCAAGCTTAAGCCTGCTTCAAGTCAGAATGGCAATTAAAGCAGCAGCAGATGTTATCTCTCGCCAATATAAACGGGGTGTACCCTTTTCAAGCGGAGTGTGTTACAAACCCCTCCGAGAGGTAAATCGGAGGTCGCGTTTGGATTAGGTCTCGTTAAGAACTTGTATTTCCTTTTTCGGCATTTTGTTTCAAACGTGTTTTTGAAGTTGCACATTCGTCGCATCGTTATGCACATCATTTCTCGCATTGTTACGCACACCATTCGTTGCATTGTTATGCACATCTATCTAGCATTGTTATGCACCGTTACACCTGCATTGTTATGCACATTTTATTTGCATTGTCATGCACCTCATCACTTGCGTAGTCACGCACATTCTACTTGCATTATATGCACAGTTCAATCGCATTGTTATGCACACTCTTTAGTTCCGAAACACCGGGATACGTCCCTACGTTTTTCTCTGTTCTTGAAACACCGGGATACGTCCCTACGTTTCTCTCTCTACGAAACATCAGGATACGTCCCTATCTTCCTTCTTTTCAAAACACCGGGATACGTCCCTATGTTTCTTCTTTTCCGAAACACCGGGATACATCCCTATGTTTCTCATTCCTTTCGAAACACCGGGATACGTCCCTATGTTTCTCCTTCTTTCCGAAACACCGGGATACGTCCCTATGTTTCTCATTCCTTCCGAAACACCGGGATATGTCCCTATGTTTCTTCTTCTTTTCCAAAACACGGGGATACGTCTCTATGTTTCTTTTCCTTTTTCGGAACACCGGGATACATCCCTATGTTTCTCCTTCTTTTCGAAACACCGGGATACGTCCCTATGTTTCTCATTCCTTCCGAAATGCCGGGATACGTCCCTATGTTTCTCATTCCTTCCGAAACACTGGGATACGTCCCTACGTTTCTCTCTCTCCGAAACACCGGGATACGTCCCTATCTTCCTTCTTTCTGAAACACCGGGATACGTCCCTATGTTTCTCCTTCTTTCCGAAACATTGGGATACGTCCCTATGTTTCTCATTCCTTCCGAAACACCGGGATACGTCCCTATGTTTCTTCTTCTTTTCCGAAACACCGGGATGCGTCCCTATGTTTCTCATTCATTCTGAAACACCGGGATACGTCCCTATGTTTCTTCTCCTTTTTCGAAGCACCGGGATACGTCCCTATGTTTCTCCCACCATTTCGAAACACCGGGATACGTCCCTATGTTTCTCCCTCTTCGGTTAAAAGTGTTCGGAATACGTTCCAATGCTCACACCATTCCGAAACACCGAGATACGTCCTTACGTTTCTCTCCCATTCTGAAAAACCGGGATACGTCCCTATGTTTCTCCTTCGTTTCGAAACACCGGGATATGTCCCTATGTTTCTCCCTCTTTGGTTAAGAGTATTTGGAATACGTTCCAATGCTTATACCTTTCCGAAACACCGGGATACGTCCCTATGTTTCTTGCATGATCATAAGTTATGCTTGGCTTTGTGCATTGTCTTCCACTGTGCCTCTGCCCTCGGGCGCATACCTTTATTTGTAGCTTGTATGCTTTTGTCTAAGTCTTTGGCCTTGTCAAAAATGGGTCGTCTCTGGGCTTTGACACTCACTCCCGTCATTTTTATGACTTTCGAGTTCTGTCAAAGAGGGGCAACTGTAGACACCCCATTTTTGACCGTCCTCAAGACTTGGACGTCATCGTTTGAACACTCGATGATCATCCCTGTTCGTGTTCGTCTTGAGTTCTCGGAGGTTTCGGTTACGCGTCTTGCCTCAAGACCTCTCGACTTGTTTGTTTTGTGTTTGGTTTTACATCAAACACTTATTGTTTTGCTTCTGAGGGTGGGAAATAGCTTGTAGGCCATCCCCACACCTCACCGGCCATGGCTTGAGGCCACCGGCCTTGTTTCCTTGCCACCGGCCATTGGTGATGGCCGGTCGGCACTATTGATGGTCGGTCGGCATTCTGTTTGGTCGGCCGACCACTGTTTTTAATCAATCGGCCACTTTTCCTGGCCGAGACCTTTTCTTGAGGGAGCTTGACCCTTTTGAACCTTTTTTTAGCTTCTTGAGGAAGCTTGAACCTTTTTAGCTTCTCCAAGAAGCATGACCCTTTTTAGCTTCTTGAGGAAGCTTGAACCTTTTTAGCTTCTCCAAGAAGCTTGACCCTTTTTAGCTTCTCCAAGAAGCTTGACCTTTTTTTTTTAGCTTCCCCAAGAAGCTTGACCCTTTTTTTTTAGCTTCTCCAAGAAGCTTGACCTTTTTTTTTTAGCTTCCCCAAGAAGCTTGACCCTTTTTTTTTAGCTTCTCCAAGAAGCTGGACCCTTTTTAGCTTCTCCAAGAAGCTTGACCTTTTTTTTTTAGCTTCTCCAAGAAGCTTGACCCTTTTTAGCTTCTTGAGGAAGCTTGAACCTTTTTAGCTTCTCCAAGAAGCTTGACCTTTTTTTTTTTAGCTTCTCCAAGAAGCTTGACCTTTTTTTTAGCTTCTCCAAGAAGCTTGACCCCTTTTTTTAGCTTCTCCAAGAAGCTTGAACCTTTTGACCCTTTTTAGCTTCTCCAAGAAGCTTGACCCCTTTTAGCTTCTCCAAGAAGTTTGATCCTTTTTTTTAGCTTCTTGAAGAAGCTTGAACCTCTTGATCCCTTTGCCTAGCTTCTCCAAGAAGCTTGGCCCTTTTGATCCAAGCTTCTAAGAGAAGCTTGGCCTTTTTGCTCAAAGCTTCTAAGAGAAGCTTTGCCCCCTTGGTTTCTCTATAAAAAGAGGGCCTCTCCTCCCCTTTAGAGGGTTAGAAAAATCAGATATATATGATATATATATCACTACCTCTCTATATCTCCCTCTCTCTCTACATTTGTGTGGGTTAGAGGGTCCAAAAGGGTCTTGTTCTTGGCCTATTGCACACCACTTCATAGCCACACACTTCCATCATCACTTGGAGGTTCTTGGAGCTTGTTTTCAGAGGTTGAGGGTTGCATTTTTGGGTCTAAAGGCTGTTGGTTCTTGCTGTTCTTCAAAGGTAACCCATTTTCCCTCTTTATTCCCCATTTTTGCACACCCTTTTAGCCTGTCTTGCTTGTGGATTTGGGCTTTGTGTATAACATAAAAAAGTTATTTTTTTTTGTGTTTAAGATACTTTATTAAGGTCACTTTTGTGTTTAGGTTCGTTTACCCCCTCTTAGGCCTTGTTTAGCCCCATTTTGTGCTATTTTTGGTGAGCTTCGGGACCACCTTGTTTGGGCCTCCTCACCACTAAAATCTTGAGGGATTTCAGTGGTGAGGATGGTGGTTTAAGGTCCTAAGAAGGAGAGGGCCATCCCCTCTCCTTCTTGTCTTCAAAAAGTGCCATTTTAGCCTCATGTGTGAGCACCATTTTTAAGTTCATGTTGGCCATGTCTTAAGTGTTATTTATGCTTATTTTGCCATGATATAGCACTATTTTTACTTGGTTTAGATACATCATGCTTGCCTTGCATACTTGTCTTGTAATGCCATGAATTGCCTTAACATGTGCCTAGCATTTAGACCACCATGCTTGCATGTTTTGGCTTAGCTTTGTGAAGTTTTTAGTCATGTTTTAACATGTATAAGTTCTGTTTGGTATCGTTTTGGTCATGCTTGCCATGCTTTGTATAGCCTCTTTGCATTCTAGCTTGTTAGCCTTGGGTGTGTGGGTCACTAGCATGCTTTACTTGGCTTGTTCTCATGATTTGGCATCATTGGAGACCATATTTCAGTCCATGTTCCATGCTTGCATACTTGCATTTTCCATACCTTTCATGCTTTGGAGAGTTGATGGCCTATACTCCATGTTTAGGCCTTTGTGCATGCATGCTTATGTGTGTGTTTTCATGCCTTTGTTGCATCATTTTGGCCGATGATTTTGGCATGCTTGAGAGCTACCTATATTGGTTTAAGTCCATTTTTGCATGATGTTGCGTGCTTGTCTTACATATTGTCACATCTTTGCTCCATTTTGCATGATTGTTGTATGCTATACATATTCACATGTTCATGTTGCATTCTTAGCTTCCATGCCTAGGTTGTATAGCATTTTGCATGCATGCCTTGCCTCTTGAATCACCATGATAGAGGTAGGGCTTTATGTGTTTATTTGGTTTGCATGTCATTTGAAATCAAAATGCACAACTTGGTTTTTTGGGCCATCACGCATTGAAATGCGCGATTGGTGGTCCGAGAATCGAGTACCATCCCCCTTTGAGTCATAAACATGATAAGGGGTGTGTTGGTGCACATATTTGCTTGAAATGCATTGCCATGCCATGTTTTGCCCTCTGCTGCTGTCAAAACAGGTTTTGCAGGAAGCTTTGGCCGGCCGGCCATCTATACTGCCGACCGGCCATCCATTGTTGGCCGATGGCTTTACAGATGGTCAATGACCATCCGGACATGGCCGGTGGTGTTCTGTCTTGGCCGGTGGTGTTCCACAGTGTCCATAGAGTGCTCCCTGGGACTTGTGCAATTTTCAGAGGAGCAGAGCAGGGAAAACAGAGGCAAACTTGTGCATGGCGTTGGATTTCTGAGCAAACCCGAGCACGCGCGCATTGGATCCTCTTCCCGAGGCCTTTACTGCTTTCCATAGTTTAGTTAATTTGTTAATTAATTAAGTAGTCGTAATAATTAATTTGTATATTCTTTTGGACCCTCCGAGTGAGGGCAATTGTGTAATAAGTGTGCGTGAGTGTGTGTATGTCTTCCAACCCCACGTCTTTCTTCCCTTTTATTTACCCGCTTATGATGGTAGACTAGGGCATATTTAAATTAGCATACCTTATGCTATGCATGCGTGCATTCATACATTTGTCTTGCATGCACCGGGCTCGACGCATCATTCTAACTGCATTTGTATTTCAATTCTAAATTGAATACGTGTTAGTTGTAGCATTTCACATGTCATTGTAGATTAGCCGAGCCTATCTTAGTTGCATCTTGCATGTGTTGCATTAGCCATCTTAACATGAACTAGGATCATGCATATGATTATTAACTAGTTTTTTTTTTGGCTCGGAGTACTCGGTAAGCATTTATGCTTTAGCATACCGCATGCGTGTGAGTGTTGCCATAACAGCATAATTACCATGAGGCTAGCTGCTTATGTGATATAACTGCTTGAATGCCTGTGGATGGAGGTTGAATTACCTAAATTGGAAAAATGCATTAAAACTGTGAGTTTTAAGCCCACTAGATAGTGGCAAAATCAGGTTTTTCTAAAAGCCCGCTCGAAGGTGGCAAAATCCGCATTTTAGCCTACTTGCGAGTAGCAAACCATTTTTCAAAACAAACATGAAATGTTTTGTTCCAATTTAGGCGATTTGGTCTATACTTGTTTGTTGTGCGCATCACATAGTATATCTAGGCTAATAACCAGAATAAGAACGCATAATGTTTTCAAAAATAGATATCATGGTTAGTAGAGGCCGATCTTTGATCGGGCGAGTGGGGGTGCTCACGAAGTGACCTTCCCCAATCATACCCAAGTTCCCGAGCTGAGGCAACTTTGGTGATGACGGACACGTGGCCTTAGGCAAACGAGTCAGGGTTTCCTAAATTTCTCCAAAATAAAATATTTAGGTGGCGACTTTGTATTTGGCAAAGCAGTCCATGTTTGGCACTTCTTTCAAAATCTGTTTTCTCAAAACGATTTGCCGGATTTGGACTCTTTGGTTCAGATTTAGAACCGTGACAATTTGAGTCTGAACTGTAGTGAGCCCAAACGAACAGAACGGGACTCATCCCTCCCGGGGCGTTCGGGGACGTCTACAGCATCATTGCCCCATTGTGTTCTAGAAAGCCCAATTACAAAATTCATGGTAACATGCTCACATTTCCACTCGGCTATTGGTAAGGGTTGTAGTAAATCTGCTGGTTTTTAGTGTTCGGCCTTTACTTGTTGACCAGTAAGGCATTTTGATACAAATAAAGCTACAACCCGCTTCATACCCCTCCACCAAAACCGGCGACTAAGATCATGATACATTTTGGTGCCTCCCAGATGTCTCGCAAGGCGTGAGTGATGGAACTTTCAAAGTACCTCCTCTCTACAAGATTCTGGTACAAACAAATGGTCTAGATAACGAATACTCAGATCTGGGTAAATATTCAAACCTTTATCTTCCTCCCCGTTAGAGATCCTATCACGAATTGACTCCACCTCACGGTCACCCTGTTATGCCTCCATGACCTTACAAATCAAGGTAGGTTGAGCAGTCAAAGTAAACAAGGTAGCACTCTCGCTGGACTCACCCAAATAATATTCAAACTCACCGATATCACATAGCATACCCCATTCCCGAATGGCCGTACTTGCCAAACTACTCACGAATTTTTGACTCAAGGCATCGGCCACCACATTAGCCTTCCCCGGATGATAGTATAACTCAAAGTCATAATCCTCCATAAATTCCATCCACCTCCGTTGTCGTAAATTCAAGTCTTTTTGGGAAAACAAATACTTTAGGCTCTTATGGTCGGAGAAAACATCAAACTTCTCACCATACAAATAATGTCTCCAAATTTTCAAGGCAAAAATTACCACTACTAATTCTAGATCATGGGTGGGATAGTTTTTCTCATGAGTTTTCAATTGCCAAGAACCATAGGCCACAACCCTCCCCTCTTGCATCAAGACATAACTAAGCCCATCTCGAGACGCATCACAATAGACCATATAACCCAAACCTCTTTTTGGAATTATCGAAACCGGCGCGGTGGTCAATCTAATCTTAAGTTCTTGGAATGAATTTTCACAAATCTCATTCCATACAAATTTGACACCCTTCCTTGTCAACCTGGTCAATGGTGCGGCTAGTCTAGAGAAGTCCCTTACAAAACAATGATAATAGCTAGCTAACCCCAAGAAACTCTGGATCTCAAAAATATTTTTAGGTTGTTCCCAATCTCGCACTGCATCTGTCTTAGAAGAGTCTACAGTTACTCCTTCTCTCGACACTACATGCCCTAAAAACTTTACCTTGGTCAACCAAAACTCGCATTTTTCAAATTTGGCATACAACTGGTGCTACCTACGAAAATCAAGCACTATCCGCAAATGGTTCTCGTGTTCCCCTTCAGAGGCTGAATAAATCAAGATGTCATCCACAAAGGCGACCACAAAGCAGTCTAAGAATTCTCAAAAAACTCAGTTCATCAAATCCATAAAGGAAACAGGTGCATTGGTCAAACCAAAAGGCATTACGAGGAACTCATAGTGGCCATAACGCATGCAAAAGGCCATTTTCTAGATGTCCTCCTCCTGAATTCTCAATTGATGGTACCCCGACCTCAAGTCTATCTTCTAGAAACACTGAGACACTCTAAGTTGGTCAAATAAATCATCTATTCTGGGTAAAGGATATTGTTCTTAACGATAACTCTATTCAACTTGCGGTAATCAATGCATAATCGCAACGACCTATCCTTCTTCTTCGCAAAGAGAGCTAGTGCTCCCCAAGGTGATGTACTAAGGCAAATGAAGCCCATGTCTAAAAGTTCTTGGAGTTGAATCTTCAACTCATACAATTCGACGGGTGCAAATCTATAAGGTGCCATGGAAATCAACGTCGTGCCAGGCATTACGTTAACGGAGAACTTGATCTCCCTATAGGGTGGCAAACTAGTAAGATCCTCGGAAAAGACATCCAGGTATTCACAAACTGCCCTTAGTAATTCAACACGAACCACGTCACTCTCATTACCTAAGAGTGTTGCAAGGAGACAACTAAGCTCACCCCAATCACTAGGGTCAAAAACTAGCGACAAGACCCTATCAACTCGGTCCCCCATAAAATAAAAACAATCGCCACTCAAGGTGCACACTGTAACTCTCTGACAATAACAATCAATCACAGCACGATATGAAGAAAACCAGTCCATGCCTAAAATGACATCAAAACCCGACATGTCTAGCAACACAAAAGCAAATGGAAGTTGGCGCCCGACAACCTCTATCTCACAACCACGACATCCTCGATCTAAGTCAACCGTACCCCACACTAGTGTCTCTATCCTGAGCAGAGACGCTAACCGTGTCATCTCTAACCCCAATGCAGAATCAAATGTAGTAGACATAAATGAATGTGACGCACCCATATCTATCAACACATTAGCCAAAGAATTACACACAATGAAAATACCTCTCATAACTGACGATCCTAGTAACTGCTCTAGCTCAGTAACAGCATACACGCGCCCTTGTGGCCTCTAATCAACCTGCTCCTCTCTCGGAGCATAGGCCTACTACACTGACTGAGCCGAAGCTGCTCCTTGATTAGCTCGTGAAGTCTGAACCAAACGAGCCTGCTGGTGACTTAGAGTCTGCCTCAACCCTAATGCGCCAGATGCGCCTCTCAACTATAGGCAAGCTCTCCGCATGTGCCCCGACTGACCACAATGAAAACAAGTAGGCCATTGCCCCCTATTCTAGGACTGACTCTGAGATCAATTAGGTGGTGGTGGTGGTAACATCTGCTGCCCTCCTCCCTTTTATGGACATCAATTGGCCTTGTGACCCGGTTGGCCACACTTAAAACATGAGAAACTGCCCGGTACACTCTTTCCTGGGCCCGCATTAGGCAAAGGAAAAGTAGATCTAGACTTTTGAGACTGGGGTTGGGATGAAAAGGTGCCCCTGTTCTTCTTACTGGGTCTAAACCCCATGTGACTTGTGGCCCCTAGACTTCAAACCCCAAAGTCTCTCCTCATCGGCCTGTACAATAATCTCCACATGTGCCACCGCCTCCACAAGACGGTCATAACTCCGAATCATATTTCTGACAACCTTGAATAAAATCTTAGTTCTCAACCTTTTTTCAAATTCTATGCAACGGCACTCTTCTGTTGCCACCAACTCTGGTGCAAATCGGGACAAACTAGTAAAGGTCGCCTTAAACTCAATCACGAATAGGTTAAGTTGCTTGAGGTCTTGAAACTCTTGCCGTAATCTCTCCCTAGCAGTAGGAGGTAGATACTTGTCTTGGAAAGCAACCACAAAGGTGTAGGCGCGCCCTCCGGCTTTGCTACTACAGTTTGGACTCAAATGTCGCGGTTCTGAATCTAATCTCGCAAAGTGCAATGCGAGACCGATAAATCACCAAAGAGTCCAAATCCGGCAAATCGTTTTGGAAAACTGATTTTTAAGAAAGAAGTGCCAAACATGGACTGCTTTGCCAGATACAGAGTCGCCACCTAAATATTTTATTTTGGGGGAATTTAGGAAACCCTGACTCATGCCTAAGGCCAAGTGTCCATCATCACCAAAGTTGCCTCGGCTCGGAAACTTAGGTACGATTGGGGAAGGTCATGCAATGAGCACCCCCGCTCGCCCGATCAAAGATCGGCCACTACTAACATGATATCTTGTTTTTGAAAACATATGCGTTCTTATTCCGGTTATTAGCTAGAATTTACTATGTGATGCGCACAACACACAAATATAGACTAGATCGCCTAAGTTGGAACAAAACATCTCATGTTTATTTTGAAAATGGTTTGAAGGTGCTACTCGCAAGTAGGCTAAGACGTGGATTTGCCACCCTCAAGTGGGCTTAAGAAAACATGATTTTGCCACTCTCAAGTGGGCTTGAAACATACATTTTGATGAATTGTTCCAATTCAAGCAATCCAATCTTCATCCATAGGCATTCATGCAGTTATATCACATAAGCAAATAGCCTCATGGCAAGCATGTTATCATGGCAACGCTCACACTCATGTAAGATGCTAAAGTGTAAACGCTTACCTAGTACTCCGAGCCAAAACAATAACTAGTCAGAAATCAATGCATGATCCTAGCTATGTTTAGATGGCCAATGCAACACATGCAAAATGCAACTAGAATAGGCTCGGCTATCTAAGAATGGCATGCGAAATGTGACAACTCGATACACGTATTCAAGTTGAAATTGAAATACTATGCAGTTAGTATGATGCCCCAAGCCCGGTGCATGCAATACAGATGAATGATGCAAACATGCAAGCATGAGGATGCTAATTGAAACATGACCTAAAACTAACCATTGAAAGCAGGTAAGTAAAAGGAAGAAAGACGTGGGGTTGGAAGACATTCACACACTCACGCACACTTATTGCAAAATTGGCCCCCTCGACGGGGGGTCCGAATAAATAATACAAACCGAATAATTAATCAACTACCCTAGCTAATTAAATATTACAAAACCCTTAACTAATTTAAACAAATTAACTAGGGTATGAAACTAAAGAGCCCACCGCAGCTCCGCCTCGGAATGATTAAATGATGCATGCTCGATCGCCTCGCTCGGAAACCCGTTGCCATGCCACATATTGCCTCTGTTTGCACTGTTTTACACCTCTGAAACTTGCACAAGTCCCAAGGATGCTTCCGAACCACTCCCTGAGCACTGTGGGATGTCACTGGCCAAAATATAGGAACATCGGCCATGTGGAATTGGTCATCGACCATTTGTGAGGATATCGGCCAACAATGTTTAGTCAATCGGCACTGAAGATGGCCGGCCGGCTATATCTTCCTGCAGAATGCTGTTTTGCTGTAACAGAGGACAAACAGAGCATGGCAATGTATTTTCAAGGCAATGTGTGCACAAACACCCTCCCTATCATGTCATAACTCAAGGGAGTGTAGTTCTCGACCCTCGGACCATCAATCGCGCATTTCAATGCATGATGGCCAAAGGAGCCAAGTGTGCAAATCAATGTAGAATGAATGCAACAAAAACATATGAATGCCTAGAACTCTATCATGCTTGATCAAGAGCGTCGGCGACCGAGGATTGAGGCACGTTTCATCACTTCAAGTACGAAATGTCCCTTAGTCCTCGTGTTTGGTTTGACACCCCAAACCAAACACAATGCAATGCAAATATGCCAAGTGCAATGCAACATGGGGACATTATGCAATGCAACAAGACTAATGGCATGCAAACAAACCTAATGCAATATGAGTGTGCAAGCAAACCTGCAAACAACCCAAGCATGCAACAAGTATACATTAATGTCATGCAATGCAACTAATTATGCAATAGACATGCAACCTAAACATGCAAATATGTAATGTGCCAAGCATGCACAATGTAATGCAATCTAAGCATGCGAGTATATAATGCAAACCACATACCCAATGGACTTATACCGAAGATGGACAAACCCCAGCCATGCCACAATCAGTGGCCAAAAGTGCTAAAATGATGGTGCCAAAGTACAAAACAAACATGCATGCCAATTGGCCCCTAGACTAGGTGACAAGAGGACAACTCTTAAGCGCACTTAAAGAGTAACAAACATGGATATATGACAGCACCATAAACTCTGAAATGATGTTAGGAATGATGCCAAACCGCACATTTAACACAAACAAAGCATGCAAGAAGGCCCAAAGCTTAAAGCTAGCCAAGGGACTTGCACAATGGCCATATCAACCAAGCCCCACAGGGCCAAGGTGACCCAAAATAGTCCCAAGGCAGACCAAAACAAGGCTAGAACATGCATGGAATGAGGCCAAAACATGCTAGAAAGGTGAGCATAAAACATAAGACATGCAAGGCTAACAAAGGGGTGTTACACTACACTTATCAAAACCAAACATGGCATGATTTCACCAACTAAAATCAGAGTTATGGCATATCAAAATAAGCCCGAAAATCCACTTAGATGGCATCCCAAGGACCTAAGCATGGAGACATACATAATGGTCCAATCATGAGGCATAAGACACCAACTCTTCAAAGCTTAGAAAGGATGACAAATGCAAGTATATGAACATGAAACATGGACTGAAATAACATATGGGATGATGCCAAATCATTGAAATGAGCCAAGTAATGCACCCATGTGACTTAGACCCTCAAAGTTAACAAGCTAGGGTGCCTTATCGCTATACAAAGCATGGCATATATGATCAAAACAACACCAAACAAAGCTTTAGCATGCTGAAATATGACTAAAAGTTTCTTTGAGTTGAGCCAAAATATGCAAGCATGATAGTCCAAATGCAAGATGCATGTTAAGGCAATAGGGGGGATTACATGGCAAGTACATGGTGCATGCAAGAAGCCATTAAACCAACCTAAAACAGAGGCATATCATGACCAATCAACACCAAATACTTGCTGAAATGAAGCCAAAACATACTAAGCAAACATGCTACCATTACATGCCATTAACACAAGCAAATGAGACACAAGGAGAGAGGGGTGTCCCTCTCCTATACAAGACTCCAAAACCACCTTCCCACCACTAAAAATCCTCTGGATTTCAGTGGTAGAAAGGTCAAGCCAAAGCAAGAACAAAGGCCAAAAAGGATGACCCAAAATAATGCCAAACAAGGCCTAAGAGGGGGTAGACAACCCCCAACCCAAAAGAGACCTTAAACAATCATCTTAAGCATATAAAAACAGAACTTTTTTCAGTTTATAGTTAAGCTTCAAACAATATGCAAATAGGTGTAAAAGCTTAAGCCAAAATAGGAAAACAAAAGGTTAGTTGCTCACCCTTGAAGAACACCTTCAAGAACACAACTCCAGCCACTCCCTTGGATCAAAACCAACCCAAGAACTCTGAAACCAACTTCCTAGTGCCTCAGCAACCAAAGGAAGGTATTCTACTAGGTGCTCTAGTGCAAAAGTATGAACAAAAACACACTTTAATACACCAACACACACACAATTATAGAGAGAGATATATATATATATATATAGAGAGAGAGAGAGGGATATATGAACTCTATATCTATTTTGCTGAGCCTCTGGAAAGAGAGAGAAGGCTCCCCTCTTATAGGAAATCAAATTCAAAGCTTCTTAGAGAAGCTAAGCTTTGGTTCAAATCCCTGCATACACGTGTATGGAGGGGAGAGTCTGTGCTCACCAGCTGGCACAACTAGCATGCACAATGCCTGAAAAAGGCATAGAAAAGGCCTCGGCCAGAAAATATGGCCGATCGACCAAAATAAGTGCCGGCCGACCAACAAAAGTGCCGACCGACCAACATTAGTGGCCGATGGCAAGGAAGCAAGGCCGATGACATCATGCCATAGCCGATGGGGTGTGGGGATGGCCAACAAGCCACCCTCTTCCCTTAAAAGCAAAACCACAAGTCCTTGGTCCACAACCAGGCGCAATACAAACAAGTTGAGAGATCCTAGGGCAAGGCATGCAGTCGAGACCTTCGGGAACTCAAAACGAACACGAACATGGATGATCATCAAGTGTTCAAACGATGACGTCCAAGTCTTGAGAACGGTCAAAAATGGGGTGTCTACAAAAGGCTTTCCATGTCAGTCACACTCTACCCTTGGCGTACTTCTACCATTGGCTCACATCCCCTTGAGGTAGTAACTCGCTAGAGTCACTCTTAGCTCACTATCTTCGATGTGAAGCATCTCAAATGTCTTCACCATTTTTTTCAGCCACTCATCCGCTTTCTTAGGCTCGAGGGCCACCAAGGAACTCATCCAATTTGGCCCGCAAGAACTCCCTAGTGAAAAAACTCACCCTTCTCTCCACGGCATTCTCTCTGGCTTGGTTCTCCACTCTCAACAAATTCATCATTTCCCTCAAAGCCCCCGCCATTTCTCGGGCTAGGGCCCCCATTGTGGCTTGACCCGCTAGCTCCGGAATACCCACTTGCCATACTTGCTCGGCTGCATTAACTTGGCCGAACCTTTCCTCTTGCACTGAGACCTCATGGACCGATACTTCATGTACACCTAGGTGAGGCCTACCACGCCTCTCGCCTCTATAAATTTCTTTACCACATAAGCACTTAATTTTACTCCACATAAGCTCATAGTCACATAAAAACATATAGATTATTCCTTTACGATGACATTTGTCCCACGAAATACCAAGAATTCTTAGTAGAATGAGTATTGATCAAGTACCCTTCTAATAAGATCTCAAGGAATTTAGTAGGCGCAAACCACATCCCAAAAGTTTAATCACATACCCATCAAGTCATATAAGCATGCTATTACATAACCACTAAAATATGGAACATCTCATAATCAAGTGAAATGAACCTATTATGGCAAAAAGACCACTCCCCGTGACCCCCAAGCATTCAAACCCGGTAGCTCTTATACCAAGTTGTAATGCCCTAACAAAATTACATAATAAAGATGTACCAATTACCCATCCTTACGATAAACATAAGTAAATTCCAATATCCACATCAACCCCGAATCTCTAACATTAGCATTCATAACCATAAGAGATTTACAAAATGAGGTCTCACATGCGAATATACATTCAACGACCTAAGTACATAAATCTATAGCATGTGAAATAAGTAGTCAAGAGTAAATAAATGCCCTCAAGGGCTACGAAGTCCAAGACTTAAGCCCGGTTACACAAAATGGTTGCTTGAACCCACACACATATAGCCCTTGGCTTGCCAAAATAATTACAACAAAATAAGAGTCTTGTGCTCTCAAAATACGTTCCACGCCCTTAATTGGGCAGAATCACCACACTTTTTCCTGTACAAAATCCCATAGGGTGAGCACAAAGCCTAGTTGGAAATTCTTAACAAAGTATATACATTTTATACAATCCTCATGATATGAGATGCATATGCCATGTTATGTAAAAGAAAGATTTCATCATTATCTTTTTGAAAACGGTCATGCACAATGGAATCTTGAAAGCTCAACAATTCATTAATTTCAATCAAGTTCAAGGGGCGGTAAATATGACTCAGGTAATCCTTAGGTTGGTGTCTGCAAGTAGGCATGACAAGCACTACCAAAACCCCACTTTACCGGTAGCTAACCGGAAGGCACGTAGTACCTCCTCCGCGCGTGTTTTTGGCCTTTCATCCTGGACACTCAGGTCAACTTAATCAATACCAACTACACCCCTTATCCGAACTTACCAATATATTTACCCCAAAAACAAATCAATAAGATCTTGTTTCACAAACATTTCCTTTCTCCATGCAAAAGTTGTCAAATCTTAATTCAAAATTTGTAATCAATCAAATGAATTGAAATGTCAGTGCAACATTTATCAATGCATTATAACATTTTTCCCATTTTCAATTTTTTCCACACAACCTCCCATTGTGATCATAATTTCCATATCTCTTTCCAATGAAGTTTCACAAAAATAAATATATAAACATTTATATCTATCAAGAAGTAACAACATTTTGACATTTCATACATTCTCACCAACTTAGTCATTTCATGAATATATCCATCTTTTTGAAAAATAAACTTCAAAACCAATTATTCCTCATATTCCATGGGATTTCTCATTCAAACATTTGTCATAATATTTGCCAAGTATCAATTTCATAACATCACAACATTTTTCTCAAAAATTGCCAAATTTCTATGGTTTCCATAAACTAGGTTTTCTCCTCATTTTGAAAGAATTTTTCCAAGGTAGCACTCCTCTACAACAATATAGCTCAAAATCTCAAGGATTTTTAGAAAACATTGTGAAAACCCACTTTTAAAATCACCTACAACTCTTGAGTCAGAAACCAAGCTCAATACAACAAGAATGAGTTCCAACATTAACATAACTTGCAAAAATGTATTTATGACTCAAAGAAAAATCCCTACCTCAAGTTCTAGAAGGAAAGAGAGAAGAATGCCCTAAAATCAACGGTGTCGAAACTTGATCTCCACCGCGCACAATGTAGCCCTTGAAGAGTTTTCCAACTTTGATGAAGGAGCTATGGTCAAAACTCTAATGGATTTGAAGAAATCAAAGGTTTGATCTAATTTGGTGTAGGTAAATGTAGAGAGAAGGAAAAGAAATGGGTTTTTAGAGAGAGAGAGATATACAAAAAGTGAGACACACTCATCTCAAAGTGAAGAAAAGACAAAAAAAATCTTGGACTCAGCGTTCCCGCACGTGCGTACCTTTTCCCACACGTGCGGCATACCCTTCACCGCACGTACGGCCTCTTTCCCCGCACATGCGGCCCACTCCCCGCACTTTCAATTTCACGTGCAATTATTTCAATATAGCACCTTGGCATCCCCTGTTCACCGCACGTGTGGCTGAAGCCCCCGCACGTACGGTTCTACCTCATTGCCAGAAATTCACCTGCTGGGCCGAGACCCCCCGGATCCAACCTCACACCTTCTGAAACAAGCGAAAATCAACACCAAAACAAAAAGACGAGGACCTGAAGAAGGTTTCAAGAACGGTAAACCCAAACGGTCGACAAGGCCTCAAGTTAATCCTCGACACTCTAACACGAGTAAGCTCAACACAAACAAAACAAAAACAAGACGAGTTGCGCACCCTGTCATCACAGTCTTGCAAAAGTGGCGGTGCCTACACCCAAGCGGGTTTGGATAGGCCCGAAGTCAATGGATTGTATATTCCTTGGCTATACATATAGTAGTGGTGCATATTGATTTCTTGTGTATAAGTCTATTATTCTAGATATACACAAGAACGCTATCATGGAATCAAGAAATGCATCTTTTTTTGAAGATATATTTTCTTGTCGTTTTCGAGAAAGGGTTTCGAGTTCCATGAAAGAAGTTAACGATGTTGAAGGCAATCACATAGATGATCATGATGATCACATGGATGATCAAATAGCTAATCGAGTAGATGATCAAGCTAAGGAAGTAAATGAGCCAAGAATGAGTAAAAGGGCTAGGACTTCAAGGTCCTTTGGTCCAGACTTCTTGACTTATATGTTAGAGGGAGAACCTCAAACTTTCCATGAAACTGCGACTTCACCTGAAAGTCCTTTGTGGAAAGAAGAAATTAAGAGTGAGATTGACTCCATTTACAGAACCATACTTAGGAATTGGTTGATTTACCCCCAAGCAATAAGGCCTTGGGGAGTAAGTGGATCTTTAGAAGAAAGATGAAGGCTGATGGGTCAATTGATAAGTATAAAGCTAGGCTAGTTATCAAAGGATAGAAATAAGGAGAAAGTCTGGATTACTTTGATACGTATTCATCTATGATGAGGATTACATCCATTCACATGGTGATTGCAATAGCAGCTTTAAGTGGTCTGGAGATACATCAAATGGATGTAAAGACAATTTTCTTAAACGGAAATTTGAATGAAGAAATCTATATGGAGCAACCCGAAGGGTTTTTTGTTCCAAGGCAAAGTAAGAAAGTCTGTAAGCTTGTCAAATTATTGTATGGTTTAAAGCAAACTCCTAAACAATGGCATGAGAAGTTTAACAATGCTATGTTGTCAAATGGGTTCAGAATCAATGAGTGTGACAAATGCGTATATGTCAAAGATAGTAACAAAGGTTATGTCATTTTGTGTCTATACGTTAATGACATACTCATTGTTGGTAATAATGATGAGATGATTAGAACTACCAAGAGATTGTTAAACTCTAAGTTTGACATGAAAGATATGGGCTTTATAGATGTAATTCTAGGTGTTAAGATTACAAGAACATCTGATGGTATTGCACTTTCTCAATCTCACTATATTGAGAAGATACTTGAGAAATTTGGTAAATCAGATGCAAGTGTGTCTGGAACACTAGTAGACTTGAGTCTACACTTGACCAAGAACAATGGTGAGAGTGTCTCTCAGCTAGAATATTCTCGGGTTATTGGGAGTTTGATGTATCTGATGAGTTGTACAAGGCCAGATATAGCCTACTCTATTAGCAGGCTTAGTAGATACACAAGCAATCTTGATGCCACTCATTGGAA
Organism: Camellia sinensis; assembly: GCF_055761805.1. Taxonomy (NCBI): domain Eukaryota; kingdom Viridiplantae; phylum Streptophyta; class Magnoliopsida; order Ericales; family Theaceae; genus Camellia; species Camellia sinensis. The sequence goes on from NC_138962.1 coordinate 110,920,171, forward strand.
GGGTATCACTCGGGCGTTAAGATATCCCCGTTTCACCCGGGATATGGGTTGCATCACACCAGATATCCAGCAATAATAGAAGGCTATAGTGACACAAATTGGATATCTGATGTTAGGGATTCGAAATCCAATAGTGGTTATGTGTTCACCCTTGGAGGGATAGTCGTGTCTTGGAAATCATCCAAGCAGACGTGTATCTCACGATCAACGATGGACTCAGAGTTTATAGCATTGGATAAAGAAACAGAAAAGGCAGAATGGCTTCGCCATTTCTTGAAGATATTCCACGTTGGTCAAAAAATGTACCAGCCATCTATATTCATTGTGACAGCCAATCAACTATTGTACGGGCACAAAGTAATATATATAATGGAAAGTCTAGACATATTCGACGTAGACATAATTCTAAAGGAAAACTACTCTCGAACGGAGTTGTCACTTTAGACTATGTAAAGTCTAAGAACAACATTGCGAATTTGCTAACGAAAGGGTTAAATCTAGTGTTAGTAGAGAAGTCGTCAGAAGGAATGAGTTTAAGGTCTGTAGTGTAAGGTGTTACCGGAATGGAAACCCAACCTAGTTGATTAGACATCCCAAGATCTAGGTTCAATAGGACAACCTAATTGCGTATAACGGTAGTATGTCACTGAGAAGGTAAAACCTCCAACCATTCCTTTTATCAGTGATACCTACAAGTGTAACGGTTAAGCTAAGCTTTTAATGACTCTGGTGTGTTGAGCTGTTGAGCTGAGTATAGCAGGATACTCAAGTAGAGTCACCTATGTGAGTGTGAAGTGGGGTCGCTTCTATAAGAATTGACAAGGCCGAATTCTTGAAACCACTCACTGAACCAGGCTAGTATTCCAAGGCCAAACCGAACACAACAATGAGAATAGAATGATGGTTGGAGTGATACCTGTGTGAGGTCTATTGTCTTGGTTTACACTCATCTATGCACTTGTACCTCTATGCTTGCGCTCAGTGTGCTTCTCTACAACTATTGTTTTACTCGTCCTCATCCCATCAGTACCTACTTGTATACCATAGCTCCAACTGCTAGAGCATTCCCTTGAGCATGAACTGGTTGCCAAATCAGTTGTCCATTGATGAAGTGGATTTTTGATTGAACCAGATATTCTGATCAACTTTGAAGATAATCATCTACAATCCTCTGATCGGCCCTGACCAATTTTGATCTCCCTCGATCCACCACTTGATCAAGCTTGATCTCCTCTGGTCTTAAATGATCTATCTCGATCTGTATCTGGTTGTCCAATCTGGTCAGAATCTGCCTATTCTAACCTCCTTAGTGATTTCACAGTGTTTTACAAATCCGACAACCTTCCTTCGACTATTGAAGATGACAAACTCCTGTGTTTTGAAAATCTTCAAAAAAAAAACTATTTAGAATCTCATTATTCTGACCTTGCAGTTGCATCTGAAACGGTCCATTTACCTAGGACTAACCTTCATTACACTTCTGGGGGCTCACTGAAAAAAATTTCCAAAAACTGGGCCACACTATAATTTTCTAAAATTTTGGGCCTTCATTACAATTTCCAAAAATCCAGGGAATATTTCATTATCTAACAGAATATTTTGTTTCTGACATCGTCTGCCACCTATCAAAGCTGACATCACCACCACTCCACGATAACGTCACTCCCCTAGACCCCTACTGAGTCAAGTTAAACCACTCACTTGGCCCGCTGACATCATCTGGATCAGATCCCTAACTTGGTCGGATCTGGGTTGGGTTAGACCTGCTCGTCTGCTCCGCTGATGATGTCATCCACTGCGTTAGTGTTGCATCATCCTTTATTAAGAAAATTAATTTTCAAGGATACAACTTAGGGGTTTCGAACCCCTGACCATGTACGCACCACGACACCTTATCCACTCTGCTAAAGTCACTCCTTGTGTTTGATATCCCTCGAATAATATTTAAACACTTCGGCTTTGGTGAAAGGTGGTCTTCTTCAACCTCTTGTTGCGTGTGTGGCACGTGTCCAAGAGTGGTACTCGCCATTTTCAGAGGGCGACAAAACAGTTCAAGACTTCATGTTCACTAGACAACTAGCAAATCCGATAGATTTCACTATGAGGCGTTCAAAGACAAAAAATACCTTTTCCAAGGCAGGGTTATTCTGTTGCACTATCTCCGAGTCTTTGTTGTTAAATGTTGTCCATTTGTTGGTCAATTTTTATTCATGTGGGGGATTGTTAGAAAATAATGGCTTTTTAGTGACTTTAATGCAATATTAAAGTGGGTGTGAATCCTCTATTGAGATGGATTAAAGTAGGTTTAGATTCTTTATAATAAGATCTTTACACCACAAAAAGAATGACCAAAAATCATTAAGATTTGAATGAGAAATTGATTCATTAAGTTGGCCTCATGAAAGAAATGTTGGGAAATGTGTGTAACCTTCTATCCCACATTAATTATATAGGAGAGCATTGATGGGTATTTAAATCTATTTTTTGCCTAAGGGTGTGATCTCTTTGGGGCATCCAAATTTTTTGAAAGAAGGGAGTTACGGATACTTCAATGATAGACTTGGGTCAAGACTATGAACCAAGTTGGTTATGCAAAAATTGCTACACGCGCGCGTGCGCGTCGCCTGCCCTATAGCAATCCCGATTTTGACCCAACCTTTATTATATTTCGGACTCGAGTTCCGTGGTTTAATATTGTTATTCATGTCTTGTTTTCCTTCTTTAACTCCTTAATTTGAGTTTGGAACATGTTGGGTGTGTTTGGAACAGGTTGGTTGTTGGTTGGTCTAGATTGTTGTTGCCCAGATTTTAGCTTCTTTGCTCAAGCGAGGCTTCTTGCGCTCGAGTGAGCCTTATGAAATTTGCTTCTTCGATCGAGCGAGGTTTCCTGCGCTCAAGCGAGATTTGAGAGTCCTCAGGTTTCTTTCCTAGACGCAGAATTTCTGGGAAGATAAAGTTCTTCGCTCGAGCGAGCGTGTGCGTCTGTAAAACTTCTGAAGGTATGTATTATGTGCTCGAGCGATGCTTCTTGCACTCATGCAAGGTCACTTGTTGTGTCTGGTCGCTCGAGCTATGGAGGAGTTTCGGTGTTTTGGATGATCCGAATCTGTGTAAGATTTCATTCGAGCGCTTCTATGTGTATGGGAGTTTGAGGGGTGAATGTCGTCCAGATGTGTGGTGGTATCTCAGCGGTTGTTTGATTAGGAGGTGTTCGGCGTTGGGTCGTCAACATAGGGACGGTGGAGTAGTACCTGCAGTGGGTCTTGTTGTCATGAGTGTTGATCGGCCTTGGGTGTGTTTAGAGTTTTGAACCACCGCGTAGGAGAGGTGTGGCCTTGGGTGTTGTCCGTGGGTGTAGTTGGGTGTTGGCTGTGTGTTGTCTGGCGTGGGCCTTCGCTAGGCAGTGGGAGTGAAGCAGCATGTGGCCCCGGTGATGTTGGAGATGTCAGGCATGGGAGTTCTTCCAGCCATGGTGATGTTGGCTATGGAGTTTTCCGACCAGAGAAGCGTGGTGAAAAGATTTAGCAGGTGGGCGTTGGGAGGTGCAAAGGATCGTGGTGTAAAGATTTAGCAGTAGTAGCAGGTGAGCGTTGGGCTTTGGGAGTTGTCAGGCGTGGGTGTGCAGCAGGTGGGCGGTAAAGATATGAAGCAGTATAGGTGTTGGGAGTTGAAGCAGTATAGGAAAAGCTTTGATGGAGTAAAGAGTTCAAACCGTAATAAGAGCCAATTCAATAATCAGCAAAAGTCAATTCCTGCTGCTTGCAAGCCAATCAATGGGCCTAATTGCTCGTGTGGGAGTGTAGCACAGGTGAATATCCTCACAGGAGCGTGCAGAACAGGTGGAAAGCACAGGTGTGGACGTATAGCATAGGTGGGTGCTGGGTGTTGTCAGGCGTGGGTGTGTAGTAGGTAGGCGTTGGGAGTTGAGGCAGCACAGGTGGAAAGCTTTAGTTTGAAAAATAGCAAGTGGGCGGGAATGCTTTGGTTTTTGGTGTTGGGTTTTGATTTGGCTTGGTTTTTGTGGGCAGATTTTGTGGGGTTTCTTGTATTTTTTTTATAGTTAAGTCCTTCTTAACCTTTTTTTTTTTTTTTTTTGTATAAAAAGATCGTGAGGTCGAGGGGTTGGTTGTATGGATGCAAGTAGCAGTAGTAGGGGTAATTTGTACTTTCCGAATCTCTCTCGATGCATGCCATCTTCCTGTACCTTTAATTTCATGTTGTTAATGAATTTTTTACTTTGCCGATCAAAAAAAAAAAACTATACACCAATAATCAGATACAATCTTTTGCCTGTAATATTTATACTATATTATATGAATTTAGCACAGAGAGCTGAAAGTGAGTTTTATGAGTTTTCTATTGGCTAGTAATTGCTATTTTCCTTTCTTTTGTGTTTTTGTGTTTTTTTTTAACTAATAAACCCCTATGAGTTGATTACAAAGTTTATATGCAGGAGGCATGACCATACAGAGGGCTTAAAGAAGCTACCATGCAAAACACTCATTTTTGTGGACGATTGCAGTCCATTCCATACTGAATCAGTGTATATGAATGCTATGATAGAAAAAAAGATATGCACTCTTGTTGAGGTTGGTCTTTCTCCTCACTTTTGATTTTCTCTCAATTAGTGTGATACATTTTTTTTTTTGTGAATTTCACCTTGCTCATGCTCATCACAGTAGCAACTAAACTTACCTAGCAAGCTCAAGTTTTTTTATCCCTCGTTAAGTACCCAAATACCACATAAAATATATATTGTCAACTATCTAAATGGTACAGGATTCTAAGACCAAATGTTCAAATTCTTGGACAAGAAACATACGGCTGAGTAAGGAATCCGTGAAATCCGTAATCCGATCCAGTCCAGTCCAATCCAGTAGGTTTGGATTGATTTTTTGAATCCGTGGTTCGGTTCCGGATTGAAAAATTAAAAATCCGTAGTTCATGGATTGGTTCCGGATTGAATCTCACAGTTCCGGATTGGAACCGATTCAGACCGTATATAAATAGTCTATATTTTTATTATACACCCTCCTGCATAGTATTTTCTCTTATTTCATATAAAACTTAAATCCAAACCTAAACTTGCATAGTATATTTTGTTATTACTTTTGTTTGCTAGTTTTTAGTGTTAATGTGTAATGGTCTAAATACTTATGGTGGAACTAGTTTCTTTATAGTTGTTTAAATTCTAGAACAGTTTGTCGCTATTATGAAAAGACATGTTACTATTGTGAAACTAATATGGTGCTATATTTATATTTTTATGAAAATAAAGTGTTATATATATATTTTTGTTATTTAATTATATAAATTCGTGATCCTAAACCGATCCAATCCGTATTTAAATGGATTGGTTCGGATTGGTTCCACGATTTAAACGGATTGAATTGATTCCAATTTTTCAAGATCCGTAGATAACGGATTGGTCCTAGTTTTACTCCAATCCGGTCCAATCTGGACCATACTCACCCTTAGAAACATTCCCCATAAGATATGTTTGGACTAACGTCCAAAGCCTACCTACAAAGTTGAAACTCCAAGTGAATGTAATTCAAGAAACGGTTAGCAACTTTAGTACAACATTAGTTACCCATATTGCCTTGGATCATTAGGAATAAGTTTGTAGCTTTGAATAATTGATAATACATTGTGGGATGATTTTATTTATTTATATTTTATTTTTTGTCTATAACAGGTTCAGTCATGTGGCTCGCTAGTGACAGAAGAACACCCATACGCAATGTTGATTCCCATTGAATTCTTTTTAATGGGGTTTGGCTTGTACAGGCAACAACTACCTTTATCTGCAGCATCAAGTAATGGATCAAACCCTGCCAAACTTGTCTTACATACTGCTCCGATGATCCTAAGTGTAGGAGCTTTGGATCATCCCCAACCTAAGCAAACCGAGGGGCTGTGTGTTACCAGCTCATCCCCAAAATGTTCCAGCTTTCAGAGGAAAGATACAAGAAGGAAGCTTCGGGTTGGTCCTTCTAGCTTCGGGAAAGCGACTCTGAACCTGCGTAAGGGAGCTGTCTTCCGATCTTCAGCTGCTGCCATCTCACTCTCAATGGCAAGCAAGTCCAGTAGAGGGAGTTTCGCTTTGTCTGAGCCGGAAGCTACCTTGGCTTTGGGTAAAGCTCTTGGCATTGACTTTGAAGGGAAGGATGAGGAGGTTTTAAGCAAATTAAAGCAGCTGGAAGCTATCGATCTGGAGAAGGCTAGAGCTCGGGTTGGGGATGCCAACTAGGCTACTGCTGGCAGGGAACTAAGAGTGCAAATTTGTCTACATGAAGATTCAATCATGGAATATAAGAGGGATTGATGAAGCTGAGGTAAGCATAGGTCTCATAAGATCCATAGGTCTCATAAAAAGTTTGCAGTTTGGAGTGTTAGTGAATTTTTGCAGTTTGGAGTTTGGGTGAAACATGGGAGGTGGTAATCTGTGTCAAGGAGTTTGAGGCAAGGAGTTCAAGAGCTGTGTATGTTTTGTTGTAGAGGTGTATTGCTCCAAATCTGTTATTGCTTCAGAGCTGCTCCAGAGAAGTTTGCTTTGGTTTGCATTGGGTTGTTCAGAGATGCTTCAGAGATGTTGTTCTGATGAAGCTGCACTGGGTTGTTCAAAGCTGCTCCAGAAATGTTTACTTTCGAGGTGCCTGGGTCAGAGTTGCTGTTGTGCATTATATAGTGGAGTTAGAGGTGTTTGCTGAGTAAGAGTTGTCTCTGTGTGTTTTTCAGGTGTATTGGAGATAAGTTGGTGTGTTGTTTGATGAAACCTCACTGCTTGTCCTGTATTTTTCTGTAGTTACCTCTGTTTTGGTTTGGATTGGTCTCTCACCAATTCTCTTTCTGTTCCAGGTGTTGTTGATGTCTTTTTGCATGTATGGTGCTTCTTTTCATCAATAAAACTCTTATTTTGCTGATCAAAAAAAAAAAAAAAACCTGCTAGTCTGACGTACTCATGCATAGCACCAGAGCTGCTCTCCCCTGAGAGCTTAGGGATCAAGCTTAAACCTATTAAAACCCACGCAACCATTGAAATTTGATAGAGTAGAAATCCCTCTCTCCCTGTTTCACCTCATTTAATCAGTGTTGCATATTTTGGCAAGCCACAGAAGCAGAACCACAGCTTTGCACGTAAATATACAACCATGTTAAGTATATAATGTCTTCATGGTAGCACATTCTTTGATTGGTTTTTGTGTTCATGGGGAGAGGATTTTTGTGTTCAATTGGGTTTCAGTGAATGAATTCTTTCTAATCAAGTGTAGATAAAGCAGATGAGAGATATTGTAGTTTGAGGGGTAGAGGTATTCTTTTTGAGCATGGCTTAAATGTTTTCACACATTGATGATGACTACTTTGTAAGTTTAACTGTTCGTTTATAATAAAGTCCTCCTATAGAAATGAGGGGAATTCTTATATTTAGATGTGGTTTGGTAACATCCCCTCTTCACTCCACAGCTAAAAGCCGAAATAACAAATCAATGCAAATAATAATAATGATAATAATTAGGTGTGTGCTGTAAAGTAGCAGAAATGTTTATTTATTTATTTTTTTACTCAAAAAAAAACTGTCCAAAATGTCATGTCTCAAAATTTAAGTAATTAAATTAAGAGAAAACTAATTAACCTAAGTTATCCCTTATTCATTTCTAAAATTTCACCTTCAGCATTTACTTCAATTCCCTAACAATTGATTTATATCATTTGATGACATTTAATTTCCAAGACAAGTTCATTCAGTTACAATTGGAGTTCATTTGGAAAGTAATTATTTTAATTGATTTTTTAATTTTTATAAAAAAAATGTGTAAAAAAAATAGAGAAATGTGATTAAATATTTTGACTTTATGATTATTTTAATTAAAAAGCTAACAGCCAAACGTGGACTCCCGTATTCATTCTCACAAAGTTGAGCCAATTCCCAATCAAATGAATAATAATAGGGATCATGAAAAAAATATCATGAAATGCTTCATGAAGATTTTTTATTCCTTGATTAGTGTGTATCTAACGGTAAATAATCTTTCATGATTATTTTCATGATATTTTTTTCATGATACGTATTGCTATGGTTACATTAAAGGCACCATACATCCAATTATGAGTCAGTGATTTTAGTTATGAAATGTGTAGTGTTATGGTTATGAGATGCGTGGTAGCAGCTATGAAATATTTAATATTAGTATTTTTTTTTTTTCTCAACATTTCATTATTGGCAAATTACACTTTACCCCTTTCAACTATCATCATCTTTTATTTTACCCCTCTTAAACTAAAAATTGAGACAATGTACTCCCTTTGTTTTTTGAAAATTTTCAATCTAATCCGTATGTTTCTATTTTGTTAACAAAAGAGATGAAAAATGTGCATGTAAAGTGCACATATCATATTTATGACGAAAAATATCTTTTAAAGATTGAATGTATATATGGGGGAAAAAAATGAATAAATTGTATAGTAGTTAATCAGTGACATATTACCCTACCAATAATAAAGAAATCGCATTCTTATTTAACAAACACCCACTATAGTTTGATTTAATCTTAAATATAACCACTATAAATAATTTACGAACATCTTTCGAAAATTTGCATGATTGGCACACAACTGAGAAGGGGAAACCTTCTCTTCTTTATTGAATTCATATGATAAAAACATTACATTTAGTTACCAGTCATTTCAGCACATGATAATAACATTATTTATAATTATAACATGCTTACTAATTTAAAAGGGGAAGCTTCCCATAGGGAAAATTATTTATTACATACTGCCATATGAAAGACATTAATACTCCACACACTACTCCAAAAGATATCATCATGTATGACTGGGTCACAGATCGCAACTTCTTAGGCCTTGGCTTTGCGTAGTGTCGCAGTTGCATCCACAACTACGCGGATTTTCACATCATTACTAGGAGTAGATCTCATAGATGAGTGGCGACCTTTCCATTCATATGCACTGGTGGTGCCAGACTTCATCAACTCTTCATGGACATGATCCCAAGTAGGGTCATCGGGGTCTTGCTTATAGTGACCATGTTCAGCAATCTCAGTAAAGACCTACAAGTATAAGAATTTTTTTTTTAAAAGTTATATTCAAACATATTTAAAATGGTTATGGCAAATTGGTAACAAACATAAGTGGTGGGTGAGATACATGAAATCAAGACAATATTTGATACCTAATATGATAAAACAAATAGTGATTAGAAAATATGATTATCCTAACGTTATTACCTTGATTCTAATTTTCGAACTCAATTTTTTTGAAAATTAAGTTTTTTTGTTTGTTGTTTTTTTTTTTTATTTTGGTAAATTTTTTTAATATTTTAAGTAAATTTTTTACTTTTTAGATGCACCTAATCTAAATATACCCAAAAAGTAAAATATTTTAAAAAATTAATAAATATACAAGAATACAAAAATGAACTGAATTTTTGTATTTTTGATATTTAATAAATTTTTTAAAGATTTTTTTCCACAAATATTATACTTTTAAGTGTATTTATATTAAATATATCTAAAAATTAAAAAATTTATTTCAAATATTAAAAAAAATTAGTATAAATAAAAAAACACAAAAAATAAAAAACTTAAATCTTTCAAAAAGTGAATTAAAATTCTGAAATCAAAGGTAAGGCATGTACCTTATCGTGCTTACTGGTTGGGTTGGACCAAGACAACATCCAATCAGAGTCTTCCCCATCCTTGTCTTTGCCCCAATACACAACAGCTCCACACGATCCACTCTTCTTTCCAGTAGTTTCCACATGCTTAAACCACGGACTGCGACAGCCATTCTCTATTTGGGCAGAATATGTGCTGGGTGGAGCTAATCCCCCAGAATAATCATGGTTGACAGAATATGTTATAGTGCCCCCAGTCGCATTGTAAATACTTCCAAGCGTGATGACTCCATGACGATCACACTCTTCCCTTTTTAGCTTCTCCAAATGCTCGAAAGCTTGAGCGTCGGCTACATTTTTCATAATGAGAGCCACGTGTGCTTTATCTGTGCGTGTTATTGTTGTCTTATTCTGGTACTCAGGCATTCCCTTCAAAGTTTCCTCAGTAATGGGATTTCCGAACACCATGTGCGCCATTGTATAATTTCCTACAAATACATGTGTTGTTCATTCGTTGGTTGTATGATATTACTAGTATTCCTATTAATTGATTAGTTCATGAACTCATATATACATACATATCATATTATATCATATTTTATATGCACCCAATTGGTACTTTCTAGGACTAATTTAATGCAACAACACTTCAAATGGAAAAGAGATTATTTCACAATGCCATGGACTTGGATCTACAAAATGATATGAATGCTTCTGAGATTCAAGGTGGAACAGTCCGATTGAACCGGATAGATAGAAGCAAGGAAATTTACTATTGAGTAAAATTCATTTTATCTTCTTTATAATTTAAGGCTGAAAGACCTTTTTTTTTTTTTTTTTTTTTTGTTTGAACAGAAGGTTTGAAACACTTTACTCCCTAACTCTGTTAATAGAAAGATGTGAAATTACCTTAATACCCCTCTCATCTTCTATCTCTTTTTTGCTTCGCTTATTTTATTTTTCGCTTCTCTCTTCTACACATAATTTCTAATTTAAACAACAATAATTTATCATAAAAAATATGAATTCAATTAAATTACATATTATCCACAAAAAAAAAAATTAAATTTCTAATTATGTATTTTAATTTCTAACTTTTTAAAACCAATTTTCATTTAATTATGTTTTACACAAAACATATATGTATATACACTATCTATAATATTAATTGTTCAATCTCTTTGAAGAAATCTACAAATTGTAAGCGTATATCTACATATCTACATAGCAAAAAGGTTCATTAATTTAGGTGTTACCTTCATCGAAAAATACCAAAACATGAGTATTTAATTGAGTCGGTGGTGACCGTGATATGGTGACGGATTTCAAGTATCAGGCCAATCTTATTTATATATATAATTTATATATACATTGTATATGCATTGTAAACATAATGCATTTTAGTCTAAAATCACAAGGGGTTGTCTACCTATTTTTGAACCATAAGGAGATAAAATGCTCCCTCCATAAATCACAATAGAGTAAAGTGAATTTTATAATTTATTGTATGTAGGGAGAACTGCACCTAGTAGCAAGGTTCTAAATCGCGGTATCGGGTAACGTAATGGTATCGATCGCGGAGTATCGGTATCGGTAGTATCGATCGGTACGTATCGGGAATCGGGTGTCGCGGTGGTGAAATTTTAAAAATCATTTCAAAGGTTTTTCAACTTTTTCTTTCCCGTACCGGTCCGAACCGGTGAGTATCGGCCCGTCGCGGCTTGTGTAACGGCTTGTGTAACGCTTACAGGCCGATACGTACCGGGACTCGGCCGATACTCCTGCGATTTTTAATCTCAGTGGTATATCGGCCTGTATCCGTCGCGGCACCCCATTTTTCCGATACGTATCGGCCGATACGTAGCGTATCAGCCGATATTTAGAACTATGCCTAGTAGTAAATGAATAATTCTAGGTGTTATGGAAATTTAGGTGTAGATTTAAATTAATGTATTGTAATTATATACAGAATGAATCTTATTCTCATATTGCAATTCTAAATAAAATTATGAGTAAATTGTCCAAGTAAATTATTGATATATGTAGCACCATGGGTAATAAATTTATAGAAATAAACTTTGCTATAGCACATACATTCTTAATATTGTTAATTTTTTGTGCTAAGTTTGACTCAATGTTTAGTTATAGCTATTAGCATCTCCAACGGTAGTAGGCATTTTACCTATCTAAATATTACTATAAAGTATATATTTTATTTTGCCTATCAACTGTTTTATGTTTTTACTCCAACCATGCTCTTTATTTTAGCTATTTATCCAAATACTATTAATTTTATAGAATGTCACGTCAACAACAAAGATGGAGGGAAATGATTCTAATGATTGAATACATTTGGCCTAGCGTTGAAGGCTAGCTACATGTAACTAGTGAATAGGAGTTGAACCAAAATGCCTAATCATATGCCTAGTGCATTGGAATTGAAAAAAGTGAATCACACTAGACATTTTAACTAACAAGTATTATATGTCTAGTGCATTAGAGATGCTCTTATTTGACAACTCTATTTGCTTCTACATATACATATGGCATTTCCATTTGATATTTTGTTAGAAAAATAAAATAAATAATAATATTTGCACTATTAGAGGAATATTACTAAAATATAATATTTAGATAATACTCATTGTTAAAGATAACAATAGTAAATCATTTAATTGTTGAATCGTTAGGGATGTTCTAACACACATTAACTTTAAAAAATTAATGGGAATTTGAAATCTTACAATAAAATTTAATATAAATTTTATATTAATGATTAAAAAAATAATTAATCTCATCAGAATGATGTGATAATAATATGTTTAAATTTATAAACTATTTTAATGAATCGTTTGATTAAAAATGGATATATATAAATTTATCATGTTATTTTGTGTACATTTTTTATATTTATATATTACTAAGGAACTAACAGTTGCTTTTTAATGAAAGAAATGATGTGTATGCACTAAACAAACAAGTATATATAATGACACAAAATATGATAACAAAATAAAGATCACTCATAAGAATAAGGTAAAGTTTAATACATAATTTATACACAAAATATTTTAGAGGAAAATACTTACACAGAGTGTTTGAAGGAGACTACTTGCTTGTTAACACAAAACACACACACACACTATAGACCTTACTACAAGGGCCTTTATATGGACTTTACTACACAGATTTGAAATGGTGTTAAGTCCGTGAATTTTATTTGAAATTCAATATAATAAATTTTATATAAATAAACTCTCAGAAAAATATCATAAATAAATGAGAAATTTACTTATAAATCTCATCTTGAGAAATGATGATTCGATTAGTCTCAAAAGTTTTCTTATAGACCAATTAATCCCATTGATTTTGAAAAGTTAAATCTAATATGTTATTTAAAAATTAGATTTGCAGTTATACCCCTATTTCTATTATGTTTTCTTCTTCCTTTGTGTTAGAAAGGTAAGATACACAATCTATGATAATTAAATTCGGAATAAGTTTTTATATGAGAATCTTTTTTATTTGGAATGATTTAAGATATGAAATTCTTTAAACATATCTCAAAAGGAGTACAAAAACTCCTTAGTAAGTTTCAAGCAAATGTATAATTTTTATTTGTAATACTCCAATATAACACTTAAATGTAACACTTTAATGTAGCACTTCAAAAAAACTTCTTAGTGTAACATTCCAATGTAACACTTAAACGTAACACTTTAATGTAATACTTTAATGTAGCACTTCAAAAAAACTTCAAAAAAACTCCTTAATGTAGCGCTAATGTAACACACAAAATATATATATATATATATAAATAAATAAATAAATTCTTTAGTATATTTTTTCTAAACATAATGTTCCAATGTAACACTTTAAAAAAAAAAGGGAAAATTACATATACCCCCCTCGAGGTTTAGCAAAATTACAGATACCCCTAAGATTTGAGAAATTACAGATACACCCCTGAAGGTACTATTTGAATAACAAATTAGGGAGTAAATTGTTATGAAAATATAAACCTCAGAGGGACAATTTGTTATGAAAATATAAACCTCAGGGAGGTATCTGTAATTTTTGAAACCTCAGGAGCGTATCTGTAATTTAGCTAAATCTCGAGAGAGGTATATGTAATTTGCCCCCAAAAAAAAGATGTTAGATTCTTTAAACCAATCTAAAAGGGTGTGGAATTCTTCAAATTATTGTAAAGGGTGTGAGATTCTTCAAACCATTCCCAAAGGAAGACAAAAATTCCTTAGCAAGCTTTGGGTAGATGTATAATTTCAAACTAAAAGTGTTATGTTTGGCAAAAGTACACTAAGTTGTTTTTTAGTATTTTTATGTGTGTTGCATTAAAGTGTTACGTTTGAGATTACATTGATTGGAGTATTACATTTGAAAAAAATCTGATACTCCGGCATTCCCTTCATGGTTTCCTCAGTAATGGGATTTCCGAGCACCATGTGCGCCATTGTATAATTTCCTACAAATACATGTGTGTTATTCATTCGGTGGTTGTATAATATTAGTATTACTAATTGATTAGTTCATGAACTCATATATATATATATATATATATATCATATTATATCATATTTTATATGCACCCATTTGATACTTTCTAGGACTAATTTAATGCAACAACACTTCAAATGGAAAAAGAGATTATTTCACAATGCCATGGAGTTGGATCTACCAAATGATGAGAATGTTTATGAGATTCAAGGTGGAACAGTCTGATTGAATGGATAGATAGAAGCAAGGAAATTTATTAGTGGGCAAAATTCATTTTATCCCCTCATAGTTTAAGGCTGAAGCTCTTTACCCCTAACTCTGTTAATAGAAATATGTGAAATTACCTTAATACCCCATCTAATCTTCTATCTCTATTTTGTTTCACTTATTTTATTTTTCTCTTATGTCTCCTACACATAATTTCTAATTTAAACAACAATGATTTGTCATAAAAAATATTAATTCAATTAAATTACATATTATCCAACAAAAAAAAAAACTTTAAATTTCTAATTATGTATTTTAATTTCTAACTTTTTAAACCAATTTTCATTTAATTATGTTTTACACAAAACACACACACACACACACACACACACACACATATATATATATATATACTATGCATAATATTAATTGCTCAACCTCTTCAAAGAACTCTACAAGTTGTAAGCATATATCTACATTTCTACATAGCAAAAACATAAAATTACCGAATGGTTCATTGATTTAGGTGTTACCTTCATCCAAAAATACCAAAACATGAGTATTCAATTGAGCCGGTGGTAACCATGACACAGTGAGGGACTTCAGGTATTAAGCCAGTCTTATATATATATATATATAGATAAATGTAATTTGTGGGGACATATTTTTTGGGTAGTCCACGTGGCCGAGATTGTTAGCCGAGGTGTCACGTGGGCGGACTATGGTACCGAGATGTGATGTTACAAAATCGAAATCCAAGATATTTAAATAGAGGACTAGAGTCTTAGATGACATCAAGCTACCTAAGATTAAGCCTTAAGTATTTAGTTTGAACGAGCCAAACGTGATGATCTTGATTGAGATGATGATCTCGGATGTTGATCTCGGTATAGATGATGATCTCAGTTGATATGTTAATCTTGGTTGACATGATGATCTCGGTTAGCAGTGCGATCTCAATTGAGATGGTGATCTCGGTTGAGATGATGATCTCAGTTGAGATGTTGATCTTAGCGACATAATGATCTTGGTTGAGATGTTGATCTAGGTTGAGATGATGATCTCGGTTGAGATGTTGATCGCGATTGAGATGTTGAATTTTAATGGGACAGAACTTGTTTGTTCCTAGTTCCTGATGAGTTGATACTAGGATCTTGATGTTCTTGAACTAGCAAGTCATGATCTCTACTAGTAGTGAGATCTCTGTTGAGATGTTGGACCTAGATGAGATAGAATATGATGGTTCTTGATTCTTGATTCTTAATTCTTACTTCTGGACGAGTAGACATTTGAGTCCTTGATTCATGAAGCTGACGAGTCATAATCTCGATCGGAAGAGTATCTCTAGCATGTTGTTTAGTCAACATGATAGAAGATGAAATGATGTAGGTTCCATCACCTTAAGTTGCTGAGGTAATAGAACTTCGAGGCAGTTGTGGGGACATTTTTTTTGGGTAATCCATGTGTCCGAGAGTTTTAGCCGAGGTGCCATATGGACGGACCTTGGTGCCGAGATGTGATGCTACAAAATTGAAGTCCAAGATATTCGGATAGAGGACTGGGGTCCTAGATGACATCAAGCTACGTATTTGGATAAAGATGGGACTTTTAAGGAAATTCGTCTTAATCTGAATAATATGAGTTATGATAGATGTTATCATTGTAAAGGATAGAGTCCCATGAAATAAGACTTCTAAAAAAAGTTGGACACTGATCATTATAAAAGTAAGGCACCCCCGTAGGTCTAAGGTATGTGATTTATTTTGTGAGCTCTTGATTTGAGTTGATAATATCTTGTGAGATAAGTTACTGACTTGATCATTGGAGTGCTCCCGGATGAACGAGTCACCGCTGTATTTCTTGTCTTCTTGTCTTCTTGTATGCAGGTATTGGCTTAATCTATTCTACCACGTGCTCTCTAGCTAAGTTTCTTGTTTGGTTGTGAGATCAAAAATCAACACCCACATAATTTATATACACACTGTATATGCATTGTAAACATAATGGAATCAAATAACTATTTTGGATTCATCAAACATTATGTAAAATCAAATGGAATCATGGAATAAATTTACAGAAAGAATTTTGATTTTTGAGATCATTCGCCTTGATGGTCAAGTTAAAGAGACACGATGGTGGCGAGACGGTCTAGGAGGGGAGAGCAGTCGGCTAGAATGGTTGGACAAAAGAGATGAGGCAATGACGATGGTTTAAGAAAGAAAATGGATGACAACTATGGTCAGGAGGGAAAAGGAATGCCTGGTTAGGGTTTGTAACATTATTAGGGTTTTCAAGATTTGAAAAGAGACGATGAAGAAGAGGGTATAAATGTCTTCTAAAATTTTATTTCACATTACTTCTTTTTTTTTGAAAAGGAGAACCACTTGCAAAATTGGTAAATGCGTTACACTCTTTGTTAGTTTAGATGAAAAGTGTAACAATAGCATTTTAGTCTAAAATCATAAGGGTTTGTCTACCTATTTCTGAACCATAAGGAGGTAAAATGCTCCGACCTTAAATCACAATAGAATAAAGTGAATTTTACGGTTTATTGTATCTAGGGAGAACTAAAACTAGTAGTAAATGAATAATTCTAGGTGTTATGGAGATTTAAAGTATTGTGTTGGGTGTAGATTTAAATTGATGTATTGTAGTTATATACAGAATGAATCTTATTCTCATATTGCAATTCTAAATAAAATTATGAGTAAATTGTCCGAGTATATATATATGCAGCACCACAGGTAATAAATTTATAGAAATAAACATTGCTACAGCACATACATTCTTAATATTGTTAATTTTTTGTGCTAAGTTTGACACAATGTTTAATTATAGCTATTATTTGACAACTCTCTTTGCTTAGCATTTCTATTTTTCATTTTGTCAGAAAAATAGAATAAATAATGTTTGCACTATTAGAGGAACATTGCTAAAATATAATATTTTAATAATACTCATTGTTAAAGATAACAATAATTAATCATTTAATTGTTGAATCATTAGAGATTGCCCTAACACACATTAACTTCGAAAAAATTAATGGGGAATTTAAAATCTTACAATAAAATTTAATATAAATTTTATATTAATGATAAAGAAAAATAATTAATCTTATCAAAATGACGTAACAATAATATTTTTAAATTCATAAACTATTTTAATGAATCGTTTGATTTGAAATGGATATATATAAATTTATCATGTTATTTTGATTAAATTTTTTATATTTATATATCACTAAGGAACTTACAATTTTTTATATTTATATATCACTAAGCACTAAACAAACAAGAATATAATAATGACACAAAATATTATAACAAAATTAATGATCACACATAGAAATAAGGTAAATTTTAATACATAATTTATACACACAAAATATTTTAGAGAAAAATACTTAAAAGAGAGAATGTTTGAAGGAGACTACTCGCTTGTTAACACAAAACACACACACTACAGACCCTACTACACAAGGGTCCATATATAGACTTTACTACACGGATTCGAAATAGTGTTAAATCCGTGGATTTTATTTGAAATTGGATAAATTACATTCACAACTCCTAAAGTTTAGTCTAATTACATCTCAACTCTGACGTTCTGAAAATTACATTTTTACCCCTGTGGTTAATAATCTCATTTCACAAATCTCCTACTTATATGAAAGGATTGAAAAAAAAAAGTAAAACAAAGGAAAAGAAAAAAAAAATAGAAAAAGTAAAACAACGCAAGAAAAGAGAGTGCATGAGTTCAATGTCTTTGTTCCGTCTAAATAATTACAATGATAGGGAGTTAGTGTAATTTTGCAAATGTCAGGGTATGATATGTATTGCAGTCAAATTTCAAGTGGTATAAGTGTAATTTACCCTTTGAAATTTAATATAATAAATTTTATTATAAATAAACTCTCAAAAAAATATCATAAATAAAAAGAAAGAAATGATAAAATATCATAAATTAATGGGGAATTTAAAATCTTACAATAAAATTTAATATAATATTTATATTAATGATAAAGAAAAACAATTAATCTCATCAAAATGATGTAGCAATAATAGTTTTAAATTCATAAATTATTTTAACGAATCGTTTGATTTAAAATGGATATATATAAATTTATCATGTTATTTTGGTAAAAATTTTTATATTTATATATTACTAAGGTACTTACAATTGTTTGTTAGGAAAGAAATGATGTGTAAGCACTGAACAAACAAGTATATGATAATGACGCAAAATATGATAACAAAATTAAAGATCACACATAGAAATAAAGTAAATTTTAATACATAATTTAGACACACAAAATATTTTAGAGAAAAATACTTACAGAGAGAGTGTTTGAAGGAGACTACTCGCTTGTTAACACAAAACACACACACTATAGACCCTACTACAAGGGTCTATATATAGACCTTACTACCCGGATTCGAAATAGTGTTAAGTCTGTGGATTTTATTTGAAATTGGATAAATTACACTCACACCCCCTAAAGTTTAGTCTAATTACATCTCATCTGTGACGTTCTAGAAATTACATTTTCATTCCTGTGGTTAATAGTCTCATTTCATAAATCTCTCTGCTTATATGAAAGGTAACAACTCCTAGCAAAAAAATAAATAAAATTATATTAAAAAAATAAATAAAGCAAAGGAAAAAAAAAAAAAAAAAGATGAAAGCAATAAGTAAGAAAAGAAAGTGCATGAGTTTAATGTTTTGATTTCGTCTAAATAATTATAATGATAGGGGGGTTAGTGTAATTTCCTAAACGCCAAGGTATGATATGTATTACAATCAAATTTCAGGAGGTGTCAATGTAAATTACCCTTTCAAATTTAATATAATAAATTTTATTATAAATAAATTCTCAAAAAAATATAATAAACAAAAAAAAGGAAGCTTCTTTTTTTTTTCTTTTTTTTCTCTCTAGAATTTCCTACAAGTGGAAAGAGAGATGGCGGTGGTCTCCCATTTCTCTTATGTCCCTCTTCTCTCCCTTTCTCTAATCATTCTCCATATTAACTTAGTTTGATATTAGTCTCAATAGTTCGATCATCACTGTATTATCTTTTTTACTCTCGAGTCCAAAACTAGTTTTAGATCTTTTCACAGTTCAAAAGTTGATACTGAATAACGTGTTTGTTTTATATTAGGTGACCACCTCACCTTCAGTGTTTTATCTTGACTGGCAAATGTGAGATCTTTAAATTCCAAGTTAAAGGTTGCAGAATAATGGAATTTTGAATAAATTTGGGGGCGACTTGGATCTAGTATTTTTTTTCTGTTTAATTTTCTTAATTTTTAGTATGTTGGTGTAATAATTCTTCATATGTGGAGGTTTGTTTTCCTTTCTTGTAAGCACCTTTTCTCCTTCTTTATGGAGGTTTGAATCATTCATTCTATAAAGATTGTTTACTTTTTTTGAAATCTTGTAATACTACGGTGCCGGATTGATCCAAACTTTTATCGATTTTGTAATAAAAATTTTCTTCCCTATAAAAAAAATTTTTTAAAAAATTTGTATACAAATATGCAAAATTATTACTACTTTAAAAAAAATTAAATACTTTTCTCCCTGTCAAATTGGAATTGGGTGTGAATTAGATGGTATCATGTCAACATTTTTTTTTTTGGTCAAGTTGAAAGCTCAAGGTACCATTTGATTTTGTTTTTAAATTAACATTTGGATCAAAAAAATTAAAAAATATGTGTGATTTATCAATTTTTAAAATTCTCTTTAAAATTATTTTTTCTCTCTACTCTCTCCTTCTCTTTTTCTTTTATTAATCATTCTAAAATTATTTTTTAAATTTATAACTAAATAAATTTTTAATTTTTAAAAGAATCTAAATATCATGAAGGATAATATACATATCGGGAACTCAGTTTCAAGAATCCGAGGCATCATCAAAGAAAATGAAGTGTCCCCATCTGCACAAGTAGATAGCGTTGGAATCAAATTTGGAAATGTTGCTGTGTAGCCTGTGCAGCAGCAACTATTGTGCGGCGAAATGGGCTCATTTTAAGATTCATTTTGATAATCCGAACTGTTTACATTTTAAAATACTTCAAGTAGAATATGTCTGTAAAAATCAAATTAATCGAATATCGTTCACTTATTCATCCACTCATATTTATATTTATTTTAATACTTTAAATCACAATTATTATTTATTTTTGTAGATACAAATGTGAATAGATGTATAGGTAAACGATATCCAACTAAGTTGATTTTTTACAGACATGTTCTATTTGATAGATTTTAAAATGTGAACGGTTCAAATTATCAAAATAAATTTCAAAATGAATTTATTTCACTGCACAACAGTTGTTGCTGCGCAAGCTGAGGAGTAACATCTCCAATTCCGTTGGAATCCAAACATTACAGAATTTGCTCCGACCATCCATAGCACCGAATCTTTTTGTGGGGGTGGTGGGTCTGGGATGGCGCTAAAATTTTGGCCCTGTTGCAATTACGAAATTAGCCCTTGTTACTTTTATCTGAATGCCGTGTGTCTTAGCCATTGAGAGTGAAATGATAATTTAACTTATATGTCGACAACGGGACACGTGGATTTGAGATTCTCTTATTACAGGGGTAAGGGGTACGAAGAATTGCTCAATTTGTAGAGAATACTGTGTTAGCCTCACTTAAATTATTTTAGATTCTTTAATTTTTAGTTTTTTTTTATTATAATAATAATTTCAAATAAAATTATTACAAATGATATCATTAATTTTGAGATATCTTATCTCATCATTAAACTTACACATCTATTGTATCATGAATTAGGATTTATGAGAGCACCTACTTCTATCACCACCTATTTATTTTTTCCAAATCTCACCTTCAAAACCTTGAAAACCCTTTGACATTAATATTCTGACGGTAACGGTGACAACTATTTGATTACCTACACTTCTTCAATAATGACAATGAGTGGAAGTTTTTCTGACAACCACAACTCCATAAAACGAGAGGAGTAGAATAATAAAAGTTTAGAGGAGGTTCATAACTTTGATGTTATTCTTAGCTCAGAGGATATTGGCCTTATAAGGGTAAATTTCTTTTAAAAAAAATGACAAAAATAATAAAATCTGTTCGTCATTTTTTTGGAACTGAACTCCGAACAAATGACCGAAATTCGGGAACACAGGCCCGAACATTGTTTATTTGATCGGGAACCGATGACCGCACATTTATTATTTGTTTGGAAATAGGTAACCAAATATTATTCATAGGTTCAGACCTATTTTACCGAAAAAACTAAACCAATTGTTATAATTTTTTTTCTACAAAAGAAGAAATTATTATGAGAAAACTAAGAAATTATGTATATATAGATATATATATATATATATAGAGAGAGAGAGAGAGTGCATACCAACTGTGACAATGATGGATGAGGCAGTAGAGACAGTAATCACATTACCTCTTCTTCTTTTTCGTGGGCATTGTTAGGGTTTTTTTAGAAATGTGGTGTGCATTCAATGGATGAAATGTTTTCACAACGATAATTTTGATATTATTTCGGGGGGGGGGAAAGAAATTTTAAAAATTTCAAAATTTATAAGTATAGATCCAAAATAATTTATGTGTTGCTAATAGCACCACTCTTTATGGATTATCTTCTCATTATATATATATATATATATACATGGCAATATATATATTATGTAATATAGATATTTTGATAATTCATAGCCAAAACAAAAAGTGTGTACTATATATTTATAATTTTTGTGATTTTTAATTATAATTTATTATGGTGTTA
Organism: Camellia sinensis; assembly: GCF_055761805.1. Taxonomy (NCBI): domain Eukaryota; kingdom Viridiplantae; phylum Streptophyta; class Magnoliopsida; order Ericales; family Theaceae; genus Camellia; species Camellia sinensis. The sequence continues at coordinate 110,942,314 of NC_138962.1, forward strand.
GTTATGATTTGGTTATGATTTATTGTGGTGTTGGTTATAATTTCGTATCATATGCCCAAATTACAATCTTTGTAATATTTGGTTATTACCTATTATGATTTTGATTACGACTCATTATACTGTTGGTTATAATTTCATTATGATAATTATTATTTTGATTATTATTGAAGATATCTTTGTTATGTCTTTGGTTATGACCCTTAATTATAACTCATTATGATATTAGTTATGATTTATTATGATTGTTATTTTAATGGGGACCATAAAAGTCATTAGTTATACCTCAAATGATATTTATGATCTAAAGTGATTTAATTATAATACTTTGTTAACACCACAAAATATCATAACTAGAGAAAGTGCTTGAGTATATAATGCACACCGTATAAAATCTTAACAGAAAATTGTATAAATTTTTACAAATTTATATAAATGATCTTACAAAAATATATAAGTTTAATACAAAATCAGGGAGGTGAGTTAACTTAAATATTTCTTTTGTGTGGTATATATAATGTGAACTTCAAGAACTATAAGATTATAGAGATTTGATTGGAGTGAGAGAAAGTTGTTTAATTAAAGTCAAATTTTAAAAACAAAACTAGCTAATTGGGGTTTTCTACAAGTGGATATTTACAAACAAAAAAATATTAGAATAAATTGTTTTTGAATGTTTTAAATATGTAGTCAATGAATGCTGAGGCAACACATACATAGACGGGGAATTTATTATAAAATTTTCTTTTTTATCCCAATTAATTTATAAGATATTTTTATATTTTGCTAAATCATATTATTTTAGATATTTGATTTATAAAATCTTAATTATCATATTTAAGATATTTAAGAATAATTTTACCTTTATAAATATTTTTTGAGCCCTCAGTAACTTAGTGATGTGAACATTTACATTAAATAAATTTGACAATGTGAATGTTCACTCATGAAATATTTACACTGTTAATGTGAATATTGATACGCACTTCACCATATTATTATTAGGGATATTTTGATAATTATGCCACTCGTAAAACTTATTAGAATATAAAAAAATAATTTAAATTGAGTGAAATATAAGTATGTGAACATGAATTTATGAAATAATGCACCAAATAGAAACGTGCAGAGAGTAATATTTATAAGGAAATTAATGTTTGAAATATTCAAAATGATTCTTCAACTTATAGAAGTGGTTAATGTCTAACTCAATGAATTTGTGGTACTTTGTAAGATAGATGTTTTATATTTTCAAAATATTTTCAATTTTATCGGCAAATATAACTAAGTGGAATTGTAACACTTGTATATTTGATATTTTAATAATATAAAAAATTATATATTTTATTTGAGATTTTATAATTCTCAAAACAAATTTTGTTAAAAAGTGTCTTATAGTGACCTTAATTTTTTTTAAATTATTATTTATTATTATTACTTTATTTTTTTATTGCTTTATTCATTACGTAGATATTTGAGAATTTAATATGATATTTAATTAATTGGATGTGATACTTAATTATATATAATTAATTTAAATATATATATTTATTTATATAAAAAATTATTTTATATATTGATCTTTATATAACATATTTATAAATGTTGTATTTATATAATAAAATATAATATAATACTAAATTAGGTCATAATAGTGTTGTCCCTAGAAAAAAAAACAAAAAAAGCAAAAGCAGACAATGCTTTGTGTGCCACGTGGAAGAGAGACTGCGGGAGAGAGAGGGGTGAGGTAGAGAGGAAAAAAAAACAAAGTTAGGGTTTATTTTGGTAATTCTTTAAATATTTTTTTGATCTTTAAAAAATAATTGTAAGTTTAAAACCCACTTTTCTTTATTTATATTTATTTCATTATTTTTATTTATTTATTTATATTTATTTGATGTAAGTTTGATATTGAACTTGCATGTAGATGATGGATTGATTTTATTTATTTTGGTTAGATGTGTATGCAAGGTTTACAATTTTTATATATATTTATTTTATGGATGTAATCACACTCAAGAATATATGAAATTAAAATAAATTAGGAATCCATAGATAAATTCTGTATACTCCACCATGACTCCATGAATTGTTATTTTATTTGAGTGCTGGTAAGAAAAAAGTGTATTAAAAAAGTGAGGATTATAAGATTTATTTGAATGCCTTAGGCTCGGCATTGTCATGTTTGTTCTCATGGGAAGATGAAGAGTTGTGTATATATATATATATTGTTGTCTCGTTTTCAAGAGTAGATGAATACTTTGATTTACACGTATACGTATATACTAACCATCCGAGGAGTGTGGGTCAAACTCGGGACGATATCCCCGTGTAAGTTTGGCTTCGGAGCAGTGTTAGGTATACGGGAGGCACATGAGATATATGTGTAGGCCGGAAGTGAAGGATCGAAGTGGTGGAGTTAAGGTACAAAAAATTAAATATGAACTTATTGATACAATTTGAATTATTTTGATTTGTACATCTCGAAAAATAATAAACGACATCGACAAATTATAAAATTCGGGCAGAGGCGTGTAAACGTAATTCTAGACAATTTTTGTATTTTAACATTTTACTAAAAAGATCAATTAAAACTTGTAATCAGATGATTTTGGTTACAATAGTTTTTGTTCATTTTAGCAATCCAGACTTTAGATGCTGTTTTAACCCATGAAACGAGCTAATTTTCATTGATTTCACGTAAATTGAAGTAAAACATTATTCGGAACACTTTTCGTGTTTTGAACTTTTCCAAAAAAAATCATTTTAAGGAAATTTCTTTTCGTTTTTAGTTTCAGGTTTTCGTTCGATTTCTATCTAGGTTCTTCTATCAAGTTTTTCTCTCAACCTGTTCAATTTTTACTATATTATTTCCCGTAGCCTTTTAGGAAATTTGATGTTGTACAACTTTTGTTCTTTGAGTTTTGATCAATTCGAGCGATTTAAGCATGAAATGGTACATTTTATACTTCTTCAGCAATTTACTTATGGTTAAACTGCACTAACTATATTTTTTTTGCAAAATAGTGGGTCTTACTAACTTTTTATGCAAGGCTGACCCACCATATTTTTATTTTTATTTATACTCAATTTATATTTAGTTGTGTACGAGTAAGAAACTAAATGTCACCGTATCTCAGAAAATTATCTCTTCGTTTCGGTACGGGTGAAACTACTTGTCTTGTCCAGTAACAAGAATTAAACACACTTTTGTTTGTATCTAGTGGACACGTGAGTGTCAAATTTTGTACTCATACTAGTATACTTGTATACTGATCTATTTTGTCTCTTGGCATCTCGGGTGTGTTCTATTTGAGCACAGACGAGCTTCCTTTGCAAGATTAGTTGGGACTACGGTATTGATGAGAAATAACTATAGTTATAGAACATGTCTCTTGGACATCTTTTATTTCCTTGAGTTTAAGGTTGATATTAACTTATTTATTTATTTTTCTTTATGACCTTAGTATTTTAATAATTTGGAATTGTAGTTTATTTTTTTAATTTTACATTATTTGAGCTGTTTTGACTATGTGTTGCTACTTTAATGTCGGAGGTATTGGAAAGTTATGTATTTATGATTGATGATTTGGTTGGCTTTTTGTTATTATTTTTTTTTTTCTCTCTTGTAAACTTTTGAGCATTGAAATTTACTTAAATAAAATTGAGACGAAAATATTTAGATTTTATTTCACCCTTAGGATTTAGATGATGGAATATAGGTTGGGATTTAGTCCTAATTTAATATTTAATTGTTTGAATTTTAGGATGTGGTAGTTTGGTATCAGAGCTCTAGGTTACCCTAGACTTGTGAGAGTTTAGGTGATCCTCGAATTGTGAAAATATGGGTTAACTGGTTTAGTTTGGTGGTTGAAATTATTCAAAGTATTTATGAACGATTTTTTTTTTTTTTTTTTTTTTTTTTTTTTTTTTTTTTTTTTGTTGAAGGTAATGGCTGAAAGGCATAATTTGAGAAATGTTGAGCCCAGTGGCACAGGGAAAGAAACAACTGCTAACGTGGCGGCGGTAGCAGCTGCTACTGGGGCAACCAATACTATGTAGGTTAATGTGGTGGAGCTGATGGCGTAGTTATTTTCAAGTTGTGCAGAACAATAATCAAGGCCGACAGAGAGATCCTTTTGCGAAAAGAAACAAAGACTTTGTATAGCACTTTAGGAAATTTTTTCTCATCGCTCGAGCGATGGATTGGTTGCTCGAGTGGTCTTGTGAAGCTCCCAGTACTTTTACAGGCCTGAGATTCTGAAAGTTGTTGATGTTCACTCGAACGTAAGAGTGGTCGCTCGAGCGGTCTACCTTGTTTGGTCAGAACTTTTGAAAGTTCGTATTGTTCACTCGAGCAAAGTGTCCAAATTCAGGACATTTAAAAGTCACTTTTGGTCCACTTTTTCTTCATCCTCCCTTACTCCTTGTCTCTCTTCTTCCTTCCTTCCACCATTATTGTGGATTTCAAGCTTTCAACCTTGATTTTCAACTCCTCCCCTCATTTTCTACCGCTTGTTCCTTATATAAAAATGAAGAGCACGCTGAGGGCTCTCCATCTATCCAAGCGAATCGCGTTTTTCGTTGAAGTCGAGATTTCGTATTTCTTCCTCTACTTGCTAAAGGTAGGGATTTCTTTGCTCTCATCAATATTCTTTCATAGATAGATGGGTGGTAAATTTTTATTGCATAAAAACCTCATTTTGAGGAGATTTTTATAAAAACATGTAAATGAAGTTAGGGTTTTCAATTTATGGAAATTAAATGTGAACTTGAGATGGATGATGATAGTGTTGAATAGTTAGAATATGAATTTGTTCCCTAAGATAAAAAGCCCTAATTTTTGTTAAACCCTAATTATAGCTTCTTGTTAAACCCTAATTACAGCTTCTTGTTACAAAGAGGAAAGATTGTTTAATTGACCCTAAATTCTTGAAATCAAATTAATGTTAGTAATTAAATCAATAAATCTTGGACTATATATATGATAATTATTGTGTTGTGAAATTGAGTATAAAGACCTAATGATAATGTGGAGAAGTAAAGAGAGAAATGGAATACAAGAATTGTGATTGTTTCTAAAGAAAAACCTTAACGCTTATGGTGGATGTGTTGTTAGATTAAGGAGTATTGGAAATGATGAATGGTGTTCTTGGCTTTGTCAGAATTTTAATAATAAATAACATGATGAATTATTGGATGGTGATATTGAAATAAGGCTCCGTTTCCTTTCGGCTTGTGACCAGTAAAGCATGGCGCTTAATAGAGGTTCTGCCTTCCTTCTAGAGTAGCGCCCGGAGAAGCGTGTGGCCTATTGAGATATGTGAGGTTCCGCATTCCTTCCGGCTCATGACTGATAAAGTGTGGAGCTTAACAGAGGTTCAACATTCTTTCCAGAGTAGTACCTGGAAAAGCGTGTGGTGTGATGATGTGGCTTGGTAATGAAGCCGGTTTCGATTTGAAACTTTTGTGAAATAATTCTAATGAGATCAATATGTGTGTGATAGTGATGAATGGAAATTAAAAATTTAATTGTGTAAGGTTGGATGGATGGAATTGAGTTAGATCATTTTATGGGGATTACGATGGAGTGATGGCTTGTTGTGTATAATAGTTGAATGGACTGTTTCTGTATTTTGACCTCTAGTTAATGTTAACAATGAACTCTTGAGAAGAAATTTTTTTTCAAAACTATATTATAATGATACAAAGATAAATTTCTTTAAGAAAGGTTCATAGATTCTTTTATGAGAAAGGTCTTACGTATGTGTATCATATTTTGAGTATAAAAAGTCACATTATTACCTAGGGATCACTTGTTAGTATATATGATCACATGTATCTATACATCTTATTGTGGAGAATCACTGAAGATTCTTACTGGACATATTTGTCCATCCCTCATTGTTTTACCAATTTTAGGGAAAGGATTCAGAAACATCAGTTGAAGATTCAAGAAGTTTACTTCCTTTTGTGTGAATTTGATATTTAGTGTGACATGAAATATATATTATAATTTGGAGTTGATGAGTGTCTCCACATGTAATTATCTATTTTGGATATTTGAATGTAAACCTTGGTATGCATTATTGTTGTAATTATTCGAGAGAGAATAATATTTCTATTACTCCAATGTAATGCTTATTTGTATTTACAAATGTGTTGAATAAATAGACTTGGATTAAAGGTTTTGGTAATATTTCCGAGTAATAAAATTTGGGGCGTGACACTTTGGTTCTTTGGAAGGTCAGAAATTCTCTGGAGATGGAAGACCCACTGTAGCTAATGCTTGGGTTTAGAAATATGAGATGGTGTTTGGTCTTATGCAGCTCACCGAGGTCAAAAAACAGGAGTTGGCTACGTATCAGCTTGAGGGAGCATCTCTATTTTGGTGGAGCTTGTGTAAGGAGGGTCTAGATTTAATGACTTTGACTTGGACAGATTTCAAGACCTGTTTTGACCGAAAATTTGTTCCTACTGCTATTTAGTCTCAGCTAAGTAACGAATTTTTGAAGCTGACTCAAGAGGGTAGAACAGTGATTGAGTATGTCACCAAGTTCAATGAGTTGTCTCATTATGCCCCTCACTTGGTTGACATGCAAGAAGAAGAATGAGAAGTTTATTAAGGGATTAAATCATTACTTGTCTAAGTCCCTTTGTTCCCTTTGATGTTGATCCGTTTGATAAAGTTCTTGACTTGGCACTGAAGTATGAGGAAAAAGAGAAATAGTTTAAGGAAGGAAATGCCAAGGTCGGAGAGACTTCCAAAGGGAATCATTTTCAACAGCGTAATGAGAATAGATACTGATCCTACGATCAAAGGCATAGGAGTCGGATGTTTCAGAGGCCACAACAATAGAGTAGTCAGGGCAATTTCAGACCTGAAGACAATTTCAGATCTGTAGACACCCCATTTTTTACCTAAACACTCGATAATGAAACGTTACACTGTGCAAATTCTTTAAATCTTCAACAAAAGGAATTCACTTTTGAGCTTCAAAACCTAAACCTTACACCCCTTTTTGACCAAAATCATTTTTCTTTTAGCTTGACCACCCAGAGAACTGCAGGCCAGCAGATGGCCAGCAAACCATTTTTGTTGAGCCGATTGTACCTCCTCATGGCCAGCCAATCATGTTTAGCATAGCAGATATTTTGACAGTTGCCAGTTGCTCCCATGCACGAGCTCTAAGACAGCTGTCCTTTTTCAGATATTTCCGACGTAAAACTTCGAAATTCTATAAATACAGGACCTACTTTCAGTATTTGGGGTTAAGAAACTTAGTGAGCAAGCTTTTTTCAAAGATATTCAAGCCTTTTCTACCCTCTTGATATAGATACACTATAGATACACCATTGAAGCTTGAATTTGAGGCTTCTGCTGAAGCTTTAAGACTAATTTCAGATACTTGAGAGTATTTGGATCGAAGTTTGTGAATCAAAAAGCTCTTCCTTTTTCTCTGAAGGTTGATTTTTCAACTCTTTTCATTACTTTTTCTTTTAAACTTCTTGTTCTTCATTTCAATACTAATTTTCAGAATATTTTAGGCTTTAAATTGTGATTTAAACCTTGTTGAAGGTGGAAGGGTTAGCCACCCTTCCATAGGCTTATTCTCTAGTGTTGCTCTCTTGTTATTCTTCATATTCTTGCTTCTTTTCTTTTAATTTCAGCATTATTATAGGTAGTTTTTGATTGAATATGAGCTGTATATATGTGTTTAAAACTTATATAAATAGTTTGATTCTTGTCTGATATCTCTCTTCTAGTTCCTTCTTTGTAGCATGGAAATGGATGTTTCATCCATATTCCATGAGTAGGAAGATGAGCTTGCAACCATTTCTTCTTAGCTTTCATATCTTGCTTTTACTTAGTCTTGTTTTGTTTTTGCTTTGAAACTACATGAGAGCTTTTTCATCAAAATCATTAGAGACTCTCTTCTAGCTCCTTTTGAAGCATAGAAATGGATGTTTCAATCCATCTTCCATGAGTAGGAAAAGGAGTCTCTTTGGTGTCCTCAATGATGAATCTTTTGTGTATAAGCTTTTCCTCCAAAAATGGCTTCCTCTAAACCTATTCTCTCTAAACTTGAGTACTCACTTGCTCTTGTTTTCCATGAGATTTAGTAGGTTTTAGCCATCAGTTTGATTGTTTCTTTCATGATTAGCCACAGTTAGTTTTGTATCCATTGATTTTCATCCCATAGCTTCACTAATCATCATCTAAATACCCTTGGGATGTTTGATGATTTATGAAGCAAACCTACTCTCTCCTTGAGAATTTTCATGATAGGAGAGAGCAGGAAGGATGGACATCCTTTGGCAGCCCCATGTTTTTGCTCTGTTCCAGTTCTGTTGTAGCAGATCCTTCCCCTGAAGTAGTGGCTGGCCGACCAGTCCTCTATATGACCGACCAATTCTCAAGGCCGGCCGACTACCATTTTTGTACAGCTGTGGTGTTTTTCAAGCAAAACAGAGCAAATCCTGAGGTCTAATACAGAGTTGTTTTCAAACTATGAATAGAGTAACTTCTGGTAGTAAGCAGAGGGGGTTTCTGGAGGATGTTCTCACACGTGTGCGCACGATTCACCACCTCTCCTTTAATCCCTTTAATTTAGCCACTTTGATTTATATTTTGTATTAAGTAGTTAGCAAATTCATTTGTGTTTGTGATTAAGTAGTTCATGCAATTAACTAGTTCATTCATTTGTATTGTAATAATTAGTGTCATTTGGGTTTGTAATAATTAGTTAATTAGGACCTTCGGACTCTCTTGTAAAGAAAGCAAATCTGTAACACTTGATATATCTCTTCCAACCCCCATTTCTTTCTCCATTTTATTTAAATGCTTACCATAATTGTATAGCATCGTGTTTTCTTTCATCATTTCCTTGACTTACATCCATTTTTGCATACATTAGGGTTCGGTTCACCATACTTGAATATCATTGTCATTTTCTACTTACTTGAATACGTTTGTCACCGCATGCTTTGATTCAATCCATATGACATATTAATAAGTCGAACCTACACTACAACAAAATTAGGTTTTTACAACTTCACATCAATGACATACAGTAAATGCAAGCCATGGTTTCTCACTTTTACGACTTGCTTTTTTTCGTGTCATAAATAATTTTCTAGCCACGACGTGTCTATTGCGTAGGTCCTGAATGGTAATAACGATGATTTTTTTACGACTTGCAATGTTAGCCGTAAATAATAAAACTTTCTATGACGTGCATATGACATGCCATTAATACATCAACTATACACGACACACGTACACTAGCTATTAAAAATATTGAACATTTCACGGCACATAAAAAGCCAGCCATTAAAAATTGCACTTTTCATGATGCACAAAAAGCCAGTTGTTTAAAATATTACACTTTCTACGACACACAATTGTTGTCGTAAAAGTTACGACTAGAAAAAAAAAAATAGTGCCAAAATGAAAATTTCAAGTGCCAAACACCAAAAAATTAAAAATAAAGAGAGGCTTCCAAGGGAAAGGGTTTCAAATGGTGCTCTCTCTCTCTCTCTCTCTCTCTCTCTCTCTCTCTCTCTTTTCACCTCACTCTCATACTCTCTCTCATATGTCCCACCACACCACCAATTTCTAGGGTTTATACATCTTGTTGTGGCAAATCGACCCAATTGATAGTTCTGAGAAGCCATGGACGAAAAGACACCACTAGTTACTCCATTCGTTGTTCGATTTCTAATGCATCTGAAGTCGAACCCAAATCCCATTTGGATGATTTGAAGGTGAAGAAATTAGGTTCAAACACTTCAGGTTAGTGATGGTGTTTTTGCTTTTAAAACTCTGTTTGGTTGCCGAGAAAATAATGATATGTACAAGTTTAATGCTTCCTATCTCTGGCAAAATTGAAGGATTTGGTGCTTTTGACAGCTAAACATGATTTGTGGGAGACAGCCATGATAGAAATCTGAGAAGGCAACTTTTGTCTTCTAATGAATTGGGTGCTTTGACTAAAAAGGTTTTTATCATAATTTTTCATAACTATTAGATTAATGGGAATTTTCAGTTCAAGTCATTGCTAAGTGAAGTTTGTGTCTTCTGTTGTTTGTTTGCAAGAAATTGGTTTTCCTGCTAAACTTGCATGTACTAGTGTAAATTTTTTTTCTTTCTTTGCAATTTCTTGTTTGAACAACTAGATCATGTATTTGAACCTGGTTCTCTTTGTTCTCATTTTCAATTTTGCCCCTACTTCTTGTCATCTTTCTCCTCTGAGAAAAGCCAACATGGTCCAGTTTTGTATGGAAGTTCTCATTTTTTAGATTAATATTTAGGGGTTTTTTATTTTTATTTTATGGATTTAATCAGATTAAGATGGATTTAATTGATTGAGAAGGAGTTGTGTTGGGTCTCTTAAAAATTTACTTCATGAAAGAACCTGATTAGTTATTTAGGTTCAAATTTGTTATCTTACTTTGCGTGAGACAACTGTTCAACTGAAAGCGATATGCCTATTCGATGTACGAGTCAAATCTGTTTCATTATCTTTTTAAAAATTGTTTAAAATGTTAAATATGTTATAAATCTAATGTTTAAAATGTTAAATACTTTTCAATGTCCATTGAAATTCTTTTGGATCTACTCTAATAAGGCTTTGTGCGACCATGACCTTCTTGTCCAAAGTCATCCTAGGACAGTTCATGCTTCAAATATTTTGATTTATAGACCATATTATTTAGTTTGTAAATTATAAATATAAATCTCAAAAAAGAATGAATAATATAAATTGTTTAAGATACCTACATTGCATGACTATAATTAGTAAACCTTGTTGTACTAGACATTGTATTTATTGGTACAATTACTGCTAGATTTTTTTATTGCACTATTGTTCTATCAGGACAAATTAAACATTCTTAATTGTTCCTTGTCTGATTTTGTTCAAAAATATTCATTTGGTATTATTTGATATTTCAATGTGACGTAGAGACAAGCATTAAACATCATTATTTATTCTTTCCTCAAGAGATTTTGCTCTAAACTATTGATTCTACCAATCTACTTGATATTTGAATGCAACATAGAGACACTCCTAGATAGATTTTTTCTTAAGAATCTTATTGTTTCTTTTCTAACTTTTTCTTTTTGGGGGGACAATGACAGTCTAAATTCTCTAGAAAAAGCAATACGTACTTTCAAACTCAACTATTTTATTAGTGAGAGCTGTTGCATAAATATTGTGCACTATAACTGCAATTTGTAGGTAAAAGGTGGCCATGTCTCTTTTGCCCAACTTGCGGAAGAATGGCTTCTAAGCTCTTGTAAGATTCTTCAAATTCCATATTCTAGGAAAGCTTATATTAAGGCATTAAAGGAAGCCGAGCAATTTCTTTGGGCTGGTTCAGAAATGGATTTGGTGGGGTTCAAGTCTTTCATGTAACTCCTGGGCATGTTCTTAGTAGTTATTGTGCCTGAATAATTTATATTTGTCCACTTGTTGATCTAGGTGTGAGACGTGACAAAGAACTTGGTTGACGCTCAAAATGGGGCTAAAGGTGTTAGAGATTGTCTTTGTAAATTGGAAAAATGGTCATGTCATCGCAGCTGTGATATAGAAAAGTGCAGTGGGAGCATGTTGACAATTTACGTGGCTTGATCCAGTGCCTTGTAATGAGCCTGCACTTCTTAAATTAAAGGTGCAATATGAGATGTGGTTTTTGTTTCTGATGTGCTTGTGTTGAGTTTACAAATCTAACTCTTACAGTTGTTTAATCTTTTGTGTATAGGATTATGAAAATAAAGCTAGAGCTTTGAGCCAGGAAATTAATTCTACCCTTTCAACGTGCTCAAAAGTTTCTGTAAATAATTTCTCACACTTGATGCACTTTTTTTGAACTTGTTTTTTCTAATTACGAGGAACTAGTTTTTTTGCTAATTAGAAAAGATTATTTGGCCACCATTGTATTTATTATTATTATTTTTTCCTTTTTGTTCTGTTTGGTCAATTTTGTTCTAATCTTTGATTATGTTTTCTATAGATTGCTAATTGGGAAATGTTATACACCAAAGTTTGTGACTTGCCAATATATATCAATGAAAGTGAGAAGTTAGGACAGAGGTTATCTTCTGCAAAGGTACATCTTTATAATAGTGTGGCTATACTATCTTTAAAAAGATTTTGTTTTCCCTCAGATCAATTTACATAATCTTTTGCTCGTCTTTGCATATTGGACTTGACATTTTGAATACAACTATAAATCATTTTTCTAGTTAATCTAAACAAAATTTTCTTGAAAATAGTGCAAGTAAATAGCACATTACAATAGATGTTTTATTGTTTAAATTCCTGCAATTCAAGCTTTTGTAATATGTTGTTTTGTCTTGATATATGGCTAGCTTTTAGATAGAATGATATTTCACAAAGTTTTAAAAAAATTAATTAAAACTCACTTAAAACTTGTAGGTGCCAAGCAAAGGTGCAAGGGACAGGAAGCATTCTCATGGAAAAACCCAGGTAAACTTGCACATTTCTCATGCTTGTGCTTTTGGTTCCTTCTTTTTTTTTTTTTACCCCCCTTTTTAAGCTTCTGTCAATTTTACATATGGATCCCATATCCATGCTTATGGTCTAATATGATCTTTCTATTGATGTTGTTTTAAGTTTGGTTGCTCTAAGAAGGGAAGTTTCTGAAGACAAAATCCAAGCTGTTAGGAATTATCTAATATAAAGATATGTATGGCATAAGCCAAGTGTTAATGTAATTGAATCAACCCATGATGGTGCACTCGAAAGAAGATATTTGAGTAAATTTTGTACTGTTTAGAACTTAAAGATAGGTTTTTTTTTTTTTTTTTAGGGGGGGATGATTTAGAACTTTTTGGACGATTTTGAAGTTGAGGACAATTTTTCATGTTTAGAAACATAGTTTTTGGATGGTTTGTAATGTACAGACAATTTTTGGATGTTCGAAACTTATAAATAGTTTTTTAATGCTTGAAATAATATTTTGGTGGTTGATTGATACTCATATATATATATATATTTGTGAAACTTGTTTGTATTGTTTTTTTAGATTGTACAGAACTGGTGAAATAGAACTTGTTGAAAAAAAAAAAATAGTAAACATTTTCTATGATGGCAGAATAGGCCGTTGTGTTAAATATTTAATGACTAACAATGAGTGTCATGGTTTGTCTCTTGAATTAACGGCTTGTAAAAGTAGTCGTAGAAAAATTAAATATGATGTATAAGATACACTATTAAAAGTTTTAACACCATGCTATGGCATATCGTTGAAAGTGAATGACTTTCCATGACCGGTCATAATATGACGTTACCTTACACGTCGTAGAATCATATTCACAGCGTGTATTTGGCGCTGTAAAATTCTTTTTTGTTGTAGTGCTAGTAGTTGCATTTTGTATGTGTTGCATTAGTCATGTACAATGTTAGGGTCATGCATTTTTTTTCTAATTGTTTTCTTTTATTTGGCTTGCCCCGGAGTACTAGGTGAGCATTTTTTGCTTTAGCATATCATGTGTGTGATTGTTTTCATGTTGAGCATACTACCATAAGGCTACGTACTTACTTGAAATAAACTATTTGAATGTCTATGGATGAAAATTATTTCACTGGCATTGGAGATGATTTTTATCAAATATACTTACGAGCTCATTTTTTTTTCCCTTTGAGTCGTGTGCATTCAAAACCCCTTTCAAAAATCACATAAAATCAAAAGCATTTCCAAAATGAGCAAAATAGTCTATACTTGTGTGCCTCATATAGTAATGTTAGCATAATAAATCAGAATAAGCACATATAATGTCTATAAAATTCACATCATGATTAGTAGAAGCCGATCTTTGATCGGGTGAGGAGGGTGTTCAATTCATGACCTTCCCCTCTCATACGTAGGTTCCCGAACACAGACAACTTTGGTTATGATGGACAAGTGGCCTTTGGCACGAGTCACGGGTTTCCTAAATTCTCAAAATTTTAGGTGGCCACTCTGAAATCTGGCAATGCAATTCATTTTTGGCATTTCTTGTGATTAATGCATCTTTCTAAAGATTTGCTGAACTTGGACTTTCATTCTTTCTTTTTCTGATTCACATTGCACTTGCGAAACCAGATTCAGAACCACAGGAGTCTAAACTGTAGGGTGATCATATCCGAGGAGACTAACCTCCTCTGAGGAGCACGAAAAACCAACTCTAGTTTTCGGCAACTCTGCTGGGAATTTAGAGAACTTTACTTGAACTTCATGATGTGAAAATTTTCTCTGCATATATATATTCCTTGTATTGCATTTGAATGGTGCTCTTAAGTCACTGTGTTTACCATCTAATATCTTGGACGGCTTGCTGGAGGCTTGCCAAAAGCTTTCCAAAAGGCTAGCCGGACGTAGGCAATGTCACGTTAGGAACCCAACCCCTGGATCTGGGTTACCGCTGTACCACTTGATCCTCCTTTCACTTTTCAGTGTTAGGTGTGAGAGGTATATTAGGTAACCTTATTGAGGTACCCTTTTGACCAATCGACCTAGTGCATGTAGTAAAGCTCCAGTGACCATTCAAATTAGGACAGGATACTCTCCCACATTCAAGATGTTGTGATACCACTTGTTTGAAGTAATGAAACTCTAGATCATTCCAAAGCTAGAACAAGGTAACCTTACCCCTCATGGGAGTGTTTTTGCTCTCTTTACCTGCTATGTGCTATGCATTGGATTTATGTCGGGGTTCTTAGATTCAGATTAATGGTATAGTTATATCAGTTTGTGGGGCAAAATTCAGTTTCATTAGTAGGGAGTACGATCATTCAGCTATGATCATATTTGTTGAAAATTGGGCTGAGGTGCTGTCTAATTTTGATTATTGTTTTTCTTTTCTTTATTTCTTTTGCTAGGTAGTCTTGAAATCATAGCTTCAGAAAGACCTGATATCCCCTAAGTTTTGTGGATTCGCATCAGTAGGCTTTGCAAAATCCGAGATCTAGTTGAAGGCTAGCCAGTGTTAGTCTCTCTCCTGCCAATTGTTCGAAGAAGAAGAACCAAGCAATTATCACCAGTCCAGAGCACTTATCAGTCACCTGTTTGTTCCCACCCGCTCAATTCACCAACAGTTGACTCTCCCAGATTTGTAATGGCACACAGTGCGAAAGAGGTTACGGCTATGATGACAGCCTTTTAACAGGCCATGGATACACTAAACTAGTGGATAGCTCTGCAAGATCAGATCATTACTGAAATGCAACGCCCATTTGGGGCATCAGTATCTACCACACATCCAGTCCCGGCTACCCAGGCGAACCTTGATCCACCTCCACTAGCTGAAAGTCTCCAGTTCCGGATCCCAAGAGGTGTTAGCTCAACCTCAAGTTTTCAAGCCTTTGGCATAGCCTCAAGGGGGCTTTTTTCATTTCGACATTAATGGCATCGATCCTGGCATGATAAAAATCTCCAAGCTAGAGAAAATGCTTAAGAAAGCTTAAGGCTTCAACTCCATCTCGGACATTGAAGGTTGTTATACTGAGGCTTCTGTAAGATTTCCAGGGAAGTTCAAAATGTTGCACATTGACAGGTTCGACAGAAGTGGAGATCCGATCATCCAGGTTTGTCTCTTGTCAAATTACTTGAAACCAATGGGCTTGACAAGGGCTCAAAAATTGTCATTATTTAGAAAGACTTTATCAGAAGTGGTAACCACCTAGTATGCCAAACTGGAGGATTCAACCAAGCTGAACTAGGAAGAACTATATGAGGGATTTGTTAATCAGTATTCCTGCAATACTCAGATGGAGGTGACAATCAATGAGCTGAAGGCAACCTCTCAAAATCCTAGGGAACCCTTTATTGATTTCTTTTCTAGATGGAGGACAAAGGCAGTTAGAATGAAAAATAGGCCCTCAGAGAGAGAACGGGTCTGATTGGTAGTTCAGAACCTTGAACCAAACATGTTACAGAGGATGATAGTCGCGCCACTATCTACTTTTGCTGCTTTGCATAAATTGGGGGTTCAAATTGAGAGCGTGTTAAAAAAGGGGATCATTCAAAGAACAAGTGAATCAGCAAAGAGGTCGTTTACTAGGGGTACCAATGCTAGCAATAGCACTATTCCTAGGCCTGCCGAAATTAGTATCGTCACCACCACAACCAAAATAGCTTATCCATCAGTTGGTACAACCTCACAAACCACCAGCCTAGCACGAACCCAATTTAGAACCTCCACCCCACTTCCTATAGGTCTAACCCATGCTCTCAAAGTTCTAATAGAAAAAGGACATCTTAAGCCCCTTGACCCTCGATGTCTCCCTGACCCACTTCTAGCCAAACATGACCTTACGTAATACTGTATCTTCCACCAACAGCACGGTCACACCACTAACCGTTGCTTTTATCTTCGCCATGAGATTTAGGATCTCATTGACAATAAGATCATAACTCCACCCCCAAAGCCAAATGTGACCACCAATCTACTCCTCGTTCACAACCAGGTCCCTCCACCTAGAAATATCAACCTCATCCATATACTACCACCCACCTACAACCCCAGCATATATATCACCCCTTCTCATTTGCCTAAACCCGAGGTGGTTATACCAGAAGGCACAGATTTATGTATAATAGATATAACACCTAAAACCCAACCGAAGCCTGTGGTGACGGCAGTTGAAGAGAAGAGAGAATCACTGAAATGAGGGTTGTCTGATACCCAGATTATGGAAAAAGAACCATCACCCATAGAAGAATATGATCTCAGTCAATACATTGTGGCTTCTGATCAACGAAGCCGACAATCATGCTACCTGACTCACTTTGCATCAATTCTATTAGAGAGAATGGGCCAGAACAAGGTCTAGATGACCTGGCGGAGATGGAGGAGGATGTAGAGAACCTCTATTTCTTTAAGGAACAAAATGTGGAAAATGTAAAAATCGGATGGTGGGATCTGAGCAAGCCTGAAACTGGGCATGGGTGGTTAAGCAGTGAAGAGAAATCTAAAACAGAGGAACAGACGAAAGAGAAGACGGTCAAGAGTACAGGAAAGAAGACCGCAGGAAAAGGTTCGAAATAAGGAGAAATTGATGATGGAAACAGTAAGTCTGAGGACATAACCATCGCCAAAAGGGAACAAATGCTGGAACAGTTTCAAAAAGAGATAGTGGAGGAAATACAAAGATCAAAACTATCCCGAGAGAAAATGAAGGGAAAATGAGAAGAAACTCCTTCTGATAACTGACATGTTTCATCTTTCCAATTGGGGAATGATTCTCACAGCATTCGCATGATCCGAGCGGATCCAGACAGTTATCTGACGATGATTGAGGGAGAATGATGGAAGGATAATAATCTAAGCTTCGTTGACACATATGATTAAAGGGAAATGGTGGAAGGGACATGGTACGCAAAAGAGATTAACCACATGACAAGAAGTGGTCACTATTTCAAACCCCCATCTTTAGACCAAAGAGAACCCTTTGGTAAAGATGCCAAGAAGATGAAAGATAATGAGATAGAGAAAGACCTAGTATTAAGATAACTCAAAAAGATCCAGACAGATATTTTAATTTGGGGGTTGCTGATGGCTTCCCGAGAACATAGACAAGCATTGCTAGAGGCACTAAACAAAGCCAAATTGCCTATGGATACCACACCCGACCAACTGGTATCTTTGGTCACATCTAAAGATGTTACCCCACTGTTGTCTTTTACAGACAAAGAGTTGCCACCCTAGGGGACTAATCATAACAAACCTCTGTACATGACCTTGGAAAGCCGAAAGAAGTGGATCCCAGTAGTGTTGGTGGACACAAGCTGGGTAATCAATGTATGTCCGGTGAGGACTGCTTATGCTATAAGCTTGAAGCCAACTGACTTCACACCTACAACTCAAGCCTTCGAAACTTATGAAAACACTAGCTGCAATGTTATAGGAACCTTTAAGAGCCAGATACTGGTTGGTCTATCCGAACATGAGGTTGAATTCCATATTATGGACGTGCCAGCAACCTTCAATCTGATGTTGGGCAGACTTTAGCTGCACCAAATGAAGGCAGTTTCTTCAACGGTACATCAACTGGTGAAGTATCCGTTCAAGAGAGGGATTACAACTATTTATGGCAATTCTTCAATCCACCCTCTCCCGGGAACCACCACACCCTTGTTGGAAATATTGCATGGAGAAGAGGATGTGTTCCTCTCAGGATTCACATTAGCAGAAGCACGGTTAGTATAGACGATCATGGCAGAAGATGGAGGACACTATGTGAGCGCCCAGTCTATATATATGATGAACATAAGGATATCTTCCTAGATCGGGATTGGGTAAAAATGAGAGACAGGGAAATACTATTGTCAAAAAAGTGAGCCATAACCCCCATGCTTTCGGGTTAGGATATGAACTGACTAGAGAAGATTAGAAGAGGAAGGGAGATAAAGTGAATGAGAGAAATAAGGCAAAGAAAGCAGGGAGGCAATTTGAGTTGGTCCACAAATCGATTAGAGGGACCCTAAACAGACGTTTTGTCCATAAGGAGAAGACTTCCCTTTACGTGAATTCCTAGAGCCGTGGATCGAACAAGAAACAAAGAAGAGATACCCTAGGTTTGAGATTTTCTTCGATCACCAGTTGTCAGATAGCGAAGAGGAATGGATTGGTTCGAGTATTGATGTAGGGAAGAAAAAAATTGCAAGCTCGGAGAGCGATGAAGAGGAACTATTAGGGATGACACTGGTGACCTCTTGGCGGATTCCAATGTCGGGGCTGAGCCTACTAACTTGGGGGATAGTGTTACTATATCTATGATTGGGGATGAACTAACAATGGATTGCACCAATCTTATTCTTGACGCAGTCGAGGCTCCATGCTTGGTTTGGCAATTCAAAAGGGGCTCCATTGAAAGTTCTTATTCGGATAGTGAGTCTGAGTCTAATTCCACTAAGTTTGTCGAGTCAGAATCAGATTCAAGTCAATCTAGCAAGTTCGAGTCTAGCACTTCCGAGGGTGGTAACTCGGATGCCAAGGTGTAGCTCGGCCTTTTCGTGCCCTCTTTCAGAAGATTGAAAGAAGCCCTACAGTTCGGACTCCCGTGGTTCTGAATCTAATCTCACAAGTGCAATGTGAAATTGATAAACACCAAAGAGTCCAAATCCGACAAATTGTTTGAAATATTGATTTGGAGATTAAAAATGCCAAAATTGGACTACTTTGCCAGATATAGAGTCGTCGCCTAAATATTTTATTTTCGAAAAATTTAGGAAACCCATGACTCGTGTCAAAGGCCACATGTTCATCATCACCAAAGTTCCCTCAGCTCGAGAACCTGGGTACGAGAGGAAAAGGTCATGAATTGAGCACCCCCACTCGCCCGATCAAAGATCAGCCTCTACTAATCATGATGTGATTTTTTATCAACATTATGCTAGCATTACTATGTGATGTGCACAAGCAAGTATAGACTAGTTTGCCTGAATTGGAACAACTTAATTTTGTGTTTTTTTTGCGAAAAGGGTTTGATTTTGCCACCTCAAGTGGGCTTAAAGTTTGCGAATTTGCCACTCAACAAAGTGGGCTTAAAACGTACACTTATTGAATTATTCTAATTCAAACAACAAGCCTTCATTCACAGGCATTCAAGTAGTTTAGCAAGTAAGCATTTAGCGTTATGGCAAGCATGCTAGTCATGGCAATCACTTACATTCATGCAAGTATGCTAAAACACTAAAAACTCACCTAGTACTTAAGAAAAAGATGTGAGTTAGAAAAATATGCATGATTCCTTACTATGTTAAATGTCTAACGCAACACATGCAATATGCAATTACTAGGCTCGGCCACTTACATGGCATATGATTCAATTTGATAACATGCGGTTAAATGTGTATTCAAAGAAGTATTGAAATGGCAATGCAGTTTGAATGATGCACCAAGCCTCGATGCATGCAATACAAGATGAATGGATGCAAGCATAAGGTATGCTAATTGAAACATGTCCCTAATCTAACCATCAAAAGCGGGTAAACAAAAGGGAGAAAGACATGGGGTTGGAAGACATACACATTATTACATTACGCTCTCACAAAGGAGAGTCTGAATGAATAAAGCTAACTAGCTAACTAAGCTAAACTAGTTAAGCTAATCAAAGCTAAACTAATTAAGCTAAGCTAATTATTATTACAAAACTTGAACAAATAATTAACTAACTATCTAAGCTAATTAATTATTATAACACAAACTAATTTAATTAATCTAAACTAATTAAATGAGTAAACTAATTAGCTACAACTAATTAAGCTAATTTAAATATTACAACATAAACTAATTAGCTACAACTAATTAATTTAAAAGAAATAAATAATTAATTCCTAATTAAACTAATTAACTAGCTAACTAGTCCCAGGAAGCAAGGGAGGCCCATGCATGCTCGGTTTCCACATGAAGAATATCCGCTATCTGCCCCCGAAAGCCTCTGTTTGCATAACCCTTGCACTATTTCCTTCTCCAGATCTATTCTGCCATGCTTCACAAGCACACTGTCCAAAATTCACTGGTGGCCGGTAGGCCAGAAGTGGTGGCTGGCCAGCCACCACTGAGGGGTTGCCGTCCAACACTGATGGCCTGCCGGCCAGTAACAGTGGCCGGCTGACCACTGATGACTCATCCTTTTTTGCTGCAACAGAAAGCAAATAGGGCAAAGAGAGGGTATTCTCACAGGTTGTTTGTACTGTGTATTTCTCCTTATCATCAAACCATCTCAAAGAAGTGATACACTTGGTTCTAAAACCATTAATCAAGCAATTTCATTGCATGATGGCCAAAGAACCAAGGTGTACAAGTTAATAAATGCACAAATAAGACTCAACAACCATCACCCTATCATGCATGATCAAGGGCAATGGAGACCTTGAAAACTTGGCACATTTCATCACTTTAAGTATGAAATGCCCTAATTTTCCTTGTGTTCAATTAACGTTCGATTGAACACATCAAAAAAAACAACCAAAATTTTTATCTTTGCTCACTTTTAGTTTCAAATTTACTCATTTTAAATTATCAACCATTCATCAACCAATTAAGTCCATTGGTGGTAAGTCCTCTAAAGAGACAGAAATGTCAAACAAGAGGTAGTTTAAGGCAAGAGAGAGGTGTCATGCCTTTGGTAATGAACCCCCAAAAAAGGATTAAACCATTAAGCAATGAACCTCCATCTCAAGCTTAAACTATCCGAAGGTTGAAACAACCCTCAACGCAAATGGAGAGTGAAGAAATTAGGGAGGTATAGACACCTCATTTTTGACCGCCCTTAAGACTTGGACGCGACTGATGGTTTACATGGTGGAGAAAGGTGCGCAGGGAAAAAGTTCAGTTTCTTCGGCAAGGGGAGAGTCAAATCTCAACTTCATACCCCATTTTGGACCAAAGCTATTATGAATGGTTTTTAGACCTTAAAACCCTCTCTTTCAAAACATTTTTTTGAATTAAAGTTTTTACAATGTTCTGAGGTTCGCATTCTGTTAAATGTTGCGCTTTTCGGTAAACCGAATCAGGACAGAGTAGAAATGAATGAAAGAGAGATGAAATCTTTGAAAAATATTTCAAAAAACCTTACTTAGGGGTTTGGAGTTGAAGAAAAGAAGAGAAGAGGGAAGAAACCTAGTTGAGGAAGAGGATGGGCATGAATCGCTAAGAGAGAGGCGAGCGGTCCTCGCTAAATCAGGCTTATCGGTCCATACACTTGGATTTAAGCTATGAGGCCACCACCGTTGGAAATAAGACTTCCGGGGCTTCATTTTTCACTCAAGAATCTCCTAAATCCAAGTCCGGACGGGGGAGATATGGTTGGTTGAAGTAGGGCATCAATCCGGTCGGACTGAATCTGCGCGGCTTCACCAAAACAGGAATAACTTTTTGCACAGGAGGAATTTTAATGCAAGGTTTACGCCATTGGAAATCTAACTTTCAGGGCTTCATTTCGGACACCTGACCAACCACTTTTGGACTTCCCAATCACTGGCCGACCACCTTTATTTCCGGAAGACCAATTTTTTGTCCTGAAAAACCAGAAAAAGTGGCAGGCCGACCAGAAAAGGTGGCAGGCCGACCACCTAAACCTTTTGACCTGGTTGGCCAACCAAAGGAGGTGGTCGGCCGACCACCATGACCCTTTTGAACTGGTCGGCCAGTTTTGTCTCTCTGAGTGTGTTCCAGCTGTGCTAGCAGGGAGGCATTTGCTGCATCCTCCATACACGTGTGTGGAGGATCTTTGATCTTGGTTCTAAGCTTCTAAGAGAAGCTTTAGCCTCTCCTCTCTATAAAGGAAGCCCTCATCTTCCATTGCAAGGGTTAGAAGCTTTTGGGCTGGAATTATACATACAACCTCCTATATCTATACTTCAAGCCTCCAAACACCCATTTTTCTTGGCCATTTACCCTACACCTCATAGCCTATCTCCTCCTTCATCCATTACAGCACGTTGGAGGTCACTTGAAGAGCTTGGGGAGTCATATTTTTGGTCTAGAACCTGCTGAGGGTCAGCTCTACAAGGGTGAGTCCCTATTTCCCCTTTTCTTGCTTTATTTTGGATGATATCTTAGCTCCTTTTTCTTACATTTTTGGGCTTCGACCTGAACTGAAAATAGTCTTATTTTGAGCTCATCTTCATGTTTGATCAAGAACTTTTTTCCGTTTGAGGTCTTCTACTCACCCTTTGTGCTTTATCTCTCTTTTAGGGCTTATTTTGCATGATACATTAGCCTTATTTGTGAGCATTTCTGGGCTTCAATCCAAACTGTAAAGTATCTTTTTTTGAGTCCCTCTTCAACTTTGTTGAAGGGATCTTTGATGTTTGAGGTCTTCTAATACCCCTTGCCCTCTATCTCTCTTTTAGGGCGATTTTTGCATCATATTTTAGCCCTACTTGTGAATACTTTTGAGGTTTGATATAAACTGGAAAAAGTCTTGTTTTGACACCCTCTTCAAGTTTGGTTAAGGTCCCATTTCTGTTTGGGGTCATCTCCCCCTATGCATGCTTCATCTCTTCATGATTAGGGCCATGCATTAGAGCACTTGCATCGGCCATGGTTTGGCCTCTTAGCCACTGAAATCCAGTGGATTTTCAGTGGCTTGGGTGTGTTTGTGAGGGCCAAAATTAGAGGGGGTGACCCCCTCTCTCCTTGTCGTGTTTGGTAGTCTTTTGGGCCTTCCAAAGGGACCCTATTTTGCATGCATCGAAGTCACTTTCCAGGCCTCATTCTGTGAGTTTTGAGGTCTGCCTTGGTGCTGTCCAAGGCCCTTTTGGCCATATTTTATGTCCACAATGCATGTGTAGAGGAACCCCATTCAAGGCCTTTCAAAGAGGCCTTCTTTTGCATATTTCTGAGACTGACTCCAGGGCCTATTTGGTGGGTTTTAGGGCTATCATAACCCATTTCCAGAGTTGGTTTAGTCTTGCTAAGTGTCCATCTTGTATGTGCTTAATAATCCCTTGTATGGCCCTCTAAAGGAGCTCATCATTTTTGCATGCATTGGCTGCATTTCAATGGTTATTTGGGTGTATTTTGGCATATTTTATTCACTAATTTTGGCTGGTTTGATGATTTTTCATACGCTTCGTATACATGCCATACAACTCATGCTTACTAGCCAATCTTGCATGTTGCCTTAGCCCTTCATGTGAGCACCTTTTGGCCATGCTTTGAACTGAAAATGTTCATGTTTTAAGACTGCCTCAGCTCTGTCTTTGTGCTTTATAGTCAAATAATGCATGCTTTGCATAGCTATAAGTCAATACATGTGCCTAGCTTTGAGTTTCGGGGCTTATTTCATGCATCGGGTGCCATATTTCCATGCTTCGGGACCATTTAGCATCATGTTTCAGTGCTGGAAATTATGTGTTTGAATGCCATCTTTCATCCTTTGCCATGCCTTGTTAGAGTTGCATGTTGTGCCTTAGGATCGGTCCTCGGTTTGCATGCATGTGTGCACGCATTTCGATTGTCTCATTTTCACCTTATGGCCACTGATGTGAGTGTGGCTGAGGTCCACTCATGTTAGTGTAAGTCCATTGTGCATTGTGTATGCCATTTCATTTCATAGCATTGCATATACTAGGTTGCATGTTAGAGCATTGTGTATGTCATGTTACATCGAGCATTGTGTATGCCATTTCATAGCATTGCGTATGCTAGTCTGTATGTTAGTCGCATTGTGCATGCCATCTCATTCGCATCATGTTTGGGATAGGAGTTAGCCCAAGCACGGGAAACGAGGGACGTTTCGTACTCCGAGTGACGAAACGTGTCAATTCCCTGTCGCCGACACTCCGGATTACCCATGACGGAGTTTAGGCCTTGTTGTGTTTATATGTGCATTCATTTCACATCGAGTTGTGCAATTCGACTCCTCGGCCATTATGCATCGAGATGCATGATTGGTGGTATGAGGATCTAGGATTACACTCCCTGAAGAGTAGTCATGCATACATATGTGAAAATACTTTGCCATGCCCCTTTGTTGTTTTCTGTTGCAGCAAATCAGAAATCAGCAGCCTTTTGGAGCTTTGCACAATATTTCGAGAACAATTGCGAACAGAGGCAAACCGGGGCATCGTAAAGAATTTCCCGACAAAGGCAACCCGAGCATGCATCATTCATCATTTTATCCGCTTTCCTAGTTAATTTGTTAATTAATTAGGATTTTGTACTTATTCGGACTGTATTATTTATTTGGGACTGTATATTATTTATTCGGACCCTCCGAGCGAGGGCAATGTTGTAATAAGTGTGCGCGTGTGTGATGTATGTCTTCCAACCCCACGTCTTTCTCCCTTTTATTTATCAGCTTATGATGGTTAGATTAAGGCATGTTTCAATTAGCATACTTATGCTCGCATGTTTGCATTCATTCATCTGTATTGCATGCACCGGGCTCGACGCATCATACTAACTGCATTTGTATTTCAATTCCAAAATTGAATACGTGTTAGCTGTAGCATCATCATATGCCATGTTTAGAATAGCCGAGCCTATTGTAGTTGCATATTTACATGTGTTGCATTAGGCATTTCTGCATAGTTAGGATTCATGCATGATTTCTAACATAGTTCTGTTTTGGCTTGGAGTACTCGGTAAGTGTTTTCACTTTAGCATCCTTGCAAGTGTGTGAGTGACTGCCATGATAGCATGCTTACCATGAGGCTATTTGCTTATGTAATATATCTGCCTGAATGCCTGTGGGTGAAGGTTGGATTATCTGAATTGGAACAATTCATTAAATGTGAGTTTTAAGCCCACTATATAGTGGCAAAATCATGTTTTCTAAGCCCACCTAAGGGTGGCAAAATCCGCATTTTAAGCCTACTTGAGAGTAGCAAACCACTTTAAAAAATAAACATGAAATGTTTTGTTCCAATTCAGACGATCCAGCCTATACTTGTATGCTGTGCGCATCACATAGTAAATCTAGGCTAATAACCGGAATAAGAACGCATAATGTTTTCAAAACTAGATATCATGGTTAGTAGAGGCCGATCTTTGATCGGGCGAGCGGGGGTGCTCGCGAAGTGACCTTCCCCAATCGTACCCAAGTTCCCGAGCCGAGGCAACTTTGGTGATGACGGACACGTGGCCTTAGGCAACGAGTCAGGGTTTCCTAAATTTCCCAAAATAAAATATTTAGGTGGCGACTCTGTATCTGGCAAAGCAGTCAATGTTTGGCACTTCTTTCAAAAAATCTGTTTTAAAAAACGATTTGTCGGATTTGGACTTTTTGATGATTCATCGGTTTTGCATTACACTCTGAGAGATTAGATACAGGATCGTAACACAAATTGAGTCCGAACTGTAGCATGAGGCCCGAGGGCGCGTCTACAGTTTCTGGCGACTCTGCTGGGGATTTAGAGAACTTGACTCGAACTCATGATATCTGGTTTTGATTACACTTATATGTTTCTTTGCATTGCATTTGCATTGGTACGCCTAGGACACTGTGTTTGCCGTATGCTATACCTGAACGGTTTACCGGAGGCTCGCTTTGCGAAGCGTGCTGTAAGGCTGATCGGTTGCGGGCACTGCCATGACGGGAACACAAACCTCGGTTTTACCGGGGCACCCTTTTGACCATTCGACCTAGTGCATATTCGGAAGCCATAGTGACCATCCCAAACTACGACAGGTTGCTTACCCGATCATAGGTTGTTTGAAACCGCTGCGTGCGTAGTGAAACCCTAGCTCCTGACAAAATAGGGCAGGGAGACCCTACCCCAACATTGGGGTGTTTTGGCTCTCATTTGCCTGCTATGTGTTGTTAGAGTGTGTCTCTGCAGGGCTGTGTATATCAGTTTGCAAGTCTGGGTATAAGGCCTGAGGGCATCAGTATGAGGGGAATCAATTTGACTTGAGGGTATCAGTTTACAGGCAGAATCTTGGATGGAATTCAGTAGAGAGCACAGTTATTCGGCTGCTCATATCTGTTTTGGTGAAATCAGGCTAAGATGCTGCATGTTTTCTCTTTTGCTAGGTAGTCTTGGAACCGTAGCTTCAGAAGGCTCCAATATCCCCCGAGGTTCATCGGACTTGTGCTGATAGACTTTGTCAGGTCAGAGATTCAGTTCAAGGGCAATCAGTGTTCCTTAGCCAGAGGCAGGGTAAAAGGGCTAGTCAGGCACAGATCACCAGTTCAGCAGTTACCAGATCAGTGGCCCTTATCCATCCCACCAGTGAACAGTCAGGCTGAGGCCTCAGTTTTTATCACAGAGATAGATATACCAGTCAGTCAGCCGGAACAACAAAACATGGCAGGGATGGAGGAAATGATGCGTCAACTCCAAGAAAGTATGAAAACCATGCAGCAGGATGCTGTTCGTTAAGCCGAATTTGCTAAACAACAGGCCGAGGTCATGGCTCAACAAGCAGAGTTGATCGCCAGGTTACAACAGCAAACCGGAGCATCTGCTTCGCATCATGCTTCCCCCCCACTGGTAGATCCAATACCCGAGGAGATGCCTAATGTCCAGGAAGGTACGGACATTCCGACAGGGCCGGCTCCGCCCCCAATCTTACCGCAGCTGTCTAAAGCACCAATCAACCTACCGGACTCTCCCTTTGAGTTCGAGATAGACCATACAGCGTTGAAGTTGAGCAAGTTTGAAAAGATGTTCAAGAAATCTCAGGGAGTAAAGTCCATCCCGGACATCGATGATGGGTATACCGATGCAGCTGTGACGCTGCCGGACAGATTTAAAATGCCACATATCGACCGCTTTGACGGCTCTGGAGACCCAAGGGTGCACCTCCACCTGTTTTCTGATATCTTAAGGCCAATGGGTTTGACCACAGCTCAGAAGTTGTCTCTCTTTGGCCGAACCATGTCTGGGATAGCCGCAATCTGGTATGCGAAATTGGAGGACTCCGTGAAATGGAACTAGGAAGAGCTGGCTGAGGCCTTTATTGCTCAATACTCCTACAACACACAGATCGAGGTCACGACTCGTGATCTCGAAGTCACCCGCTAAGAACCAAAGGAGGGTTTGTCAAAATTCGTGACGAGATGGAGAGCAAAGGCCTCAATGATGACTACAAGGCCTTCTGACAAAGATCAGATCATGATGATTGTTCGGAATTTACATGGTATGTTGTTGCAGAAAATGATCGTACTGCCACTGTTTACCTTTCCAGACCTTCATGGAATGGGGGTTCAAATTGAGGATGCCATCCAATAAGGGATCTTTGCAGAAGATAATGAGCTGTTGAAGAGAAATGTTGCTCGCAATTCCAATGCTACTACTGATGGTAGTGCAGCTGTGAAATGCTCAGAAGTAGACTCTATCACAACTTCCCTCAATGGTCAAAAAACCGCCACTTCCAATCGGCCCTAAGCCCGAAAATTCCATTCTCTTTACATGAGTCTCTCTCAAGCTTTGAAAAAGCTGTGAGAAGAAGGGCACCTAGAACCCCAACCCCTTCCAAATCCTCTTCCACCAAGATATGACCTAGCTAAATACTGTGCCTATCATCAACAGCACGGTCACAATACGAACCGTTGCATCCGCCTCCGTCATAAGATTCAGGATCTTATTGATGAAGAGACACTAGCTCCACCCAAAGGACCTCAGGTTAGTACTGACTCGTCACCTCCCCACCTCAACCTCATCCATACACTACCATCCACCTTCGACCCTAGCATATACATCACCCCAGCCCATCTACCCAAGCCTGAGGTGTTCATTCCAGAAAGCATGGACTTATGCTTGATGGATGCACCTGGACCCCAATCATCTCAAACCCGTGAACCCACTACTTCTGAGCTGAAGAGAATGATCGAAGATCTTCAAAGAATTGTGACAGATCTGGCCTCCGGGACATTGGCTCCCTCATTGACCACATCGTATACCGGGATTTCATGACAAAAGGCTCCCAAATCTTGGGACTGGCTGCATTTGAAGAAAGCCAAACCCTTGGCAAGGGGAAGCAGGTGGTAAGAACAAGGTAGGGGCAGGCATTGGTCCCCATGAACACCTTCAACGGGCTGTTGAGGCTTTGAAGGCCGAAGGACTAAACAAACAGCAAGTGCTTGCAGTGGTTGCAAAAACTGTGGCTGATACTTTTGCCACTCAAGTTAGGGGTAGTCTGAATCTAGGGGCAAGCCGAGACAAGAGATGTTGTACCAGAAACACCCCTTTCAGCTCCAATCCTACACTCAGAAGAGATCATCAAAAGTCAGCACCTACCGACCCTTTCGCCGGTACATCCAACACAACCAGCTCACAACTTGCCAAATACCCACCTCGGGGCCAGAGGGTGTTCACCCCATTGGACATGTCTCTGTCAACGGCCCTGAGGGTCCTGATCGAAAAGGGGCATCTGAAGCCCCTGGAGCCGCGGCCATTACTGAATAAACTTCCTCTCTCCCACAACCCGGCGAAGTACTGTGTCTTTCATCAACAAGCCGGCCATGACACTGACATATGTCTTCGTCTTCACCATGAAATACAAGATCTGATTGATAAAAAGGTCATCTTCGCGTCAGGTCCTGCAAAGTCTATCGGCACTAGATCGGTGAACTTGGGGGATAATGTGATGTGATCGGAGGATGAACCAGCTGCGGGTGGCGCTCGATTAACTCCAGACGTGGGAATGGCACGCACTGTTCTGAGCAATATGCAAACACCAATTTTTGTGCTTTCTGACTTGGGTATTGAGTCAGTCTTGTTATTTTGTATAGAGTCAGTCTTTTCTTACTGAGTCAGTTGGGTCTGTCTTGTTGTACCGAGTCAGTCCTGTTTTGTTGGAGTCTGGTGATTTTGGGGGTGTTACCTCGGACATCACTTGCTTGTTTTGTGTTTGTCTTTTCGTTTTCTTTTGAGTCTGTTTCTGCCGAGGAGCCAGTTGTGCCAACAGATCTGAATGAAACAACAGTAATTTTCGCACTCTTGTGTTTGCTTCTGTCGTGTGCTAGTTGTGCTGGGATTTAAATAAAATGACAGTGCATTCCACCTGCTCTCTTGTGCCCTGAAATTATTGCATTGACCTAAGTTTTTCAAAACTTTTTGAACACTGCGGTGAAAACAAAGAGGGAAGAATTCCTCAGGATTTACAAAAATTTGATCAATTGAGAGAAAGAGAGGCCTGCTAAGCCCTTAATGAATCAAATCATGTTTGTTAATGTGAGTACTGAGAAGGATCTTGGCTTGATCCAGATTGGTTCTACATTGTCTTCCGCGCGAGCGATTAGTCGCTTTCTTAAAAGATTTCAAAAAAAAAAAAAAAATATGTTTTGCGCAGTCCTGCGAAGACCTGTGTAGAATCGCTCTTGAGATTGTGCAGCTTAGGATCGCTCTCAGCCTTGAGACTCGACCCCCCTTTGCTTTCCGACCTTGAACCTTAACTCAAAATGTTCAACGGTCAACCGCAATGTAAGGCCCGTGTGGCCAGATTCGAAGCAGCCCTCGACCTAGGGGCAGAAAAATGTCAGATGTGCTCGAAGAGCTGAAGATGGATCATCCTGCAAATCAATGAAGACTGGCAAGAATGCCAAATCCCAGAAGAGAAGAAAGAAGAAAGTATTGTTGAAGAACAACTAAGTTCCTATCCACAACACTAGAGGCAAATTCAGTCCCCATGGGATGGACTCCTGCATCGTCAGCGAACAGCAGTCACTCTCATGGATTTAGACGGATTCGAGATCTTAGAACCATTTGACATGGACAAAGCTACACTTTTACCCTTGAGAGGTTCGCTGGGCCGAAAACCCGAAAGGGTGACCCAGGCAAAAGTTAGAGCGAGAAAAAAGAGAAAAGAAAAGAACAAAAGAGAAAAATGCAAAAAAGAAAATGAAATGAAGAAAATGCAAAAAATGAAAAAAAAAAAAGAAAAGAAGAAAAAGATGAAAAAAAGAAGAAAAGAAATGAAAAAGAATTGAAGAACATAGCTTGCAAGGTTGAAAACCCGTAAAGGGCGGCCTTGGCAAAAGTTAGAGTGCAAAAAGAGAGGTTAATATCCGAGTGTACCTTAACCCCGAACTACGTAAGGCTTGATTCCCATCTTTGGGATACTTAGGCAACTTCATTTCGAAGTCCAGCCGTAAAACACTTCAAATTCGACTGTGTCCATGTGATGGTTCTAGTCATCTTTGTCTTCTCTGTATCCGAGAATTTGGCTGTAATTGTCATTGCGAGGACTGGTTGCCACACGCTGCGGTGCCATTCAAACAAGGGGCAACTTTCCGTTGCCATATAGCGCGCTGCGATGCCATTCAAACAAGGGGCAACTTTCTGTTACCATAGAGCACGCTGCAGTGCCATTCAAACAAGGGGCAACTTTTCGTTGCCATGAAGTGTCGTTTAGACAAGGGGCAATTCTCCTTCGGATCTGAGGTTGTACATCTCGAGAGTAGGTTCTATGCTCGTTGAGCAGTGACCATTTGCAAAAATAGTTTTTGAAAATTTTTAATGAGGTTGACTAATTCTCTCGAAAATTATTCCATTTTTCCAAAACTGGACCATTTCTTGGACCCAAAAAAAAAAAAAAAAAAAAAATTTCAGTGCTCATAGCCTGACTTGCATGATTTTAAATCAGAAAATTGAACAAGCATGTTAATCTAACTCTCATTTTGGTCAAAATTGTTTTAACAGAAAGCCAAAAACAAAAAATGGTCAAAATGATGAACTAGGGGCACAATCGAGTCAGGTGTTCTATCTTTTTCCCATTGTCAAACACACTTGCCAGAAAGGGGCACCACTGAAGCTGACCACAAAAGGGCAGAAAGCTCTCACATCCTCCAAGCAACGAGGTATCAAGCCAAGTGCGAAGCACGAGCTGGAATGGGGCAAGATATTTCACTCCCTCATCTGGACAGATCTGATCACGTCCAAACTCCCCAGCAGAGCATCGTCAACTGATGTCAGCTGCAGATTTGCTACACACTCAGTTGTAGCGCAACTCCTCTGTAGGAGGAACTCACTAGCTGTGTGCAGAAGAAAAAGAATCTAGCAGAATGCTAGGGGCAAGAGCCCGCAATTTCTTGTTTATCCATCAACCACCCAGGGGAGGGATAAAAAAATGAGAGATTGAAGAATAGAGAGATGTGTGCTGAGAGAAAAAGTGAGGAAAAGGGCTTTTTCAGAAAAATAGAGCCTGGGGGCCGAGTGATGTGAGAATCACAAATGAGAAAGGGTGGGAAACAATACCCGAAGAAACTGGCTCCTCGCGAACTGAGAGGTCTCTTGTCTTTGTAACACGTCTGTGTGTCGTGTCTTTTGTTTTGTTTGTCTTGATTCTTGCTTTGAGTCGTTCCGAGTGTATCTCGATGTGTTTAGGTTGTTTACCTTTTGTTTTCCGTTGTTCAGTCTTTTTCGCTGTGTTCAGTCGTAGGCTCAATACCCGGTTAAGAATTCGTTTCTCAATTTCAAAATGATTCGTTTTATGCTCAGGAGTGCCATGCCGTTCTCCACATTTATGCAAAACAAGATTTGTTCTTTCACAAAACCGCAGGGTTCAACCCAGATCGTGTGAAAACAGTAAAACCAGGACCTATCTGAAGCTATGAAAGTTCCGGGCTGCAAAGCAAAAGAAAAGAGGGAAAATGTCAGGCATCTGGGATTGTTTCAACTTCTGCAAGTTCCGTCATTGCATTCTATATGTTCAGAATGAGCAGTGTCTTATATGAGCTGTGTGCCGAATAAACCAAATACTATGTTATGAGCTCCATGTTCAGAATAAGCAGTATGCCGATACGAGCTGTGCGTTCAAAGTGAACAGAATATTGTGTTGACTATTTCACTATTTCAAGCCAGAATGGTGGTCAGAAGTGCTCTCCCTGAGTTCCATTCCTCGTCAGAGTAAAGCGGTTTACCACCACTCACTCCATGAGGAGCTTTCTAGAATGCCGCTTTGTCTGTTTATTGCATTCCCTAAACATTATGCTCTACATTGCTTGTAACATGTACTTTATCATCGCACTTGTTGCGTTTATTTGCATCTTGTGTTATCTTATATCCTTTTGCACTGTGCTGTGTTTAGAATCGTTGTCCTCCAGGACTTTCTCAGGTTGCGTTGTAGACGCGCTGGGCAGATTGTTTGGACCTCCCCTCACGATTTCAGCGTGGTTTGAGTGTCTCGTTCCTTATGCGATTTCAGCATGTTTGGAATTTATCCTAGGTTGCGTTGTAGACGCGCTAGTATAGATGTCCCCGAATGCCCCGGGAGGATGAGGTCCCGTTCTGTTCATATTGGGTTCACTGCAGTTCAGGACTCTCAAATAATCACGGTTCTTGATCTTGAACCAAAGAGTCCAAATCCGGAAAATCGTTTTGAGAAAACAAATTTTTAGAAAAGAAGTGCCAAACATGGACTGCTTTGCCAGATATAGAGTCACCACCTAAATATTTTTTATTGTGGAATTTAGGAAACCTTGACTCGGTGCCAAAGGCCACGTGTCCGTCATCACCAAAGTTGCCTCGGCTCGGGAGCTTGCGTACGATTGGGGAAGGTCAGCTATGAGCATCCCCTCTCGCCCGATCCGAAGATCGGCCTCTACTAACCGTGATATCCATTTTTGAAAACGTTATGTGTTCCTATTCTGGTTATTAGCCTAAAATTACTATGTTATGCGCACAGCAAACAAGTATAGACCAAATCGCCTAAATTGGAACAAAATATTTCATGCTTGTTTTGAAAATGATTTGCTACTCGCAAGTAGGCTAAAATGCAAGTTTTGCCACCCTCAAGTGGGCTTTAGAAAAGATGGTTTTGCCACTATCTAGTGGGCTTAAAACTCACAGTTTTAATGCATTATCCCAATTTAGTTAATTCAACCTCCATCCACAGGCATTCAGGCAGTTTATATCACATAAGCATCTAACCACATGGTAAGCATGCTGTCATGGCAAACACTCACACTCATGCAAGATGCTAAAGCATAAAAGCTTACCTAGTACTCCGTGCCAAAACAAGAACATGTTAGTAATCATGCATGATCCAAGTCCATGTTTAAATGCCTAATGCAACGCATACGAAATGTCACTAGAGTAGGCTCGGCTAGTCTATAAATGATATGTGAAAATACACAAGCAGCATATATGCAAGTTAGATTTGAAATACTTATGCAGTTAGTATGATGCGCCGAGCCTGGTGCATGCAATACTGATGAATGATGCACGCATGCATAGCATAAGGTATGCTAAATTAAACGTGCCCTAGTACTAACCATCAAAAGCAGGTAAGTAAAAGGAAGAAAGAAGTGGGGGGTTGGAAGACATGTACACACGCACCCACACTTATTACAAATTCGCCCTCGCTCGGAGGGACCAAAAGAATATACAAATTAATAAACTAACAAGCTAATTAAATATTACAGACCACCTAATTAATTAAGCAAATTAATTAATCTAATTTAAGCAATAAACAGCCTCGGGAAGAGGGTCCGATGCAATGCGTGCTCGATTCTGCTCGGAAGTCACTGCCATGCACAAGCTGCCTCTGCTTTGACTGTTCTGCTTCTCCGAAGACTGCACAAGTCCCAGGGTTGCTTCTCTGAGTTCTGTGGAGCACCACCGGCCGTGAGGAATAGTCACCGGCCATGGGGAATGGTCATCGACCATAAATTAATCCATCGGCCACTTATGAATGGCCGGTCGGCATGCAGATGGCCGGTCGGCCAAATCTTCCTGCAGAATCTGTTTTTGACAGCAGCAGAGGGCAAAACATAGCATGGCAATGCATTTCAAGCAATGTATGCACCAATCACACCCCTTATCATATTCATGACTCAAAGGGATATGATTCTCGATTCTCGGATTGCCAATTGCGCATTTCCATGCGTGATGGCCCAAGGAACCAAATATGCATTTTGATATGGAATGCAATGCACATAATCAAGCAAAGGGGGCTCAACCTCTATCATACTCAACTCAAGAGGTGAAGCATGCACGCAAATGCAATGCATCCAAGGTATGGAGGCTAGTATGCAACATGGCAATGCAATGTGTAATGTAGGTTAGGCACACAACCTAAGCAAAGAAGCATGTAAGGCATGAAGCAATGCAACCTACAAGTATGCAAGACACAATATGGATGTTCAAGCATGCAAGCAAACATGTGACTTCATTCAATCATGCAACAACACACTAGTATGCAACAACATAGAAGGTGAGCATGCCACAACATGCAAAGGGATGGACTGAAACTAATTTAGGCAGCCCTCAAACATGCCAAAATTAGTGGCCAAAATGATGCAACAAAGGCATGAAAACACACACACAAATATGCATCAACAAGGGCCTAAACATGGAGCATAAGCCATCAACTCTTCAAAGCATGAAAGGGATGGAAAATGCAAGCATATAAGCACATCATGAGGTCTGAAATAACATACCAAGTGATTCCAAACCACTGAAACAAAGCAAGGATGTCATACTAGAGAGGCCAAAACTTAAGGCATTCAAGAGGGATTACATGGTAGCTATACAAAGCAAGACATGAATGACTCAAATGACCTAAAATAGTCCCTTAGCACATCAAAATATGCATGTAAGCTTCACAAAGATTAGCCAAAACACATGAGCATGGTAGTCTAAATGCTATGCATGTATTGAGGCAAATCATGGCATTACAAGGCATGTATGCTAAGAAAGCATGGTGTACTAAAACCAACTAAAAACAGAGCTATATCATGACATAATAAGCATAAATATCAGTCGAGGCATGGCCAACATGAACCTAAACGTGATGCTCACTAAAGAGGCAAAAATGGCCCTTTTCAAGGACAACAAGGAGAGGGGGTGGCCCTCTCCTTCCTAGGACCTCAAGGCACCATCCTCACCTCTGAAATCCCTCAAGATTTCAGTGGTGAGGAGGCCCAAACACAATGGTCCCAGAGCTTAACCAAAATGGCACAAAACAAAGGCCAAACAAGCCTTAAGAGGGGTCAAACAACCCCAAAGCTTAAAACACCCTTAACAAACTATTTACAGCAGACAAAAGCAAGACTTTTATATGTTATATGTTAAGCTCAAAAACAGATGCAAGATAGGCTAAAAATCTTTGCAAAAATGGGGTAAAAAGGGACAAAAGTCTTACCCATGTAGACCCTCTTCACAAACAATGTTCCAGCAGCTCTTTTCATTCCAAACCAGTCCAAAAGCTTCAAGGAGAGACCTCTAGTACCTCAGCAACTAAGAAAAGGTGTGATGGTGGGTGTTTGTGCACAAAAATGAGACTAAAACACACACTAAACACAAGAGAGAGAGAGAGATATAGAGATAGAGGATATATGTAAACCCTAACCCTAAAGCTCAAGCTCTGAAAATGTTGTCTAAATTGTCTAAAACCCTCTTGTCCTTATGTGTGAGAGCTTGATTGATATAGATATATATCAATCTGCAGCTCCTCAGAACACCCACGTCCAGGTATGGGCTGGGGTATGGCCTAGAACGACAGCTGTGCCAGCTGTCTGCAGAGATATCTGTTGAAAACCACACTTGGCCGGCCGGCCATCAAAGTGGCCGACCGGCAGTCAAACTGGCCGGCCGGCCATCACATTTGGCCGATGGCAACAAAACACAGCCGGTGGCCTTGAGCCATGGCCGGTGGAGTGTGGGGATGGCCCAAAAGCCATGCCCTGCCCTCCAAAG
Source organism: Camellia sinensis (assembly GCF_055761805.1). NCBI lineage: Eukaryota > Viridiplantae > Streptophyta > Magnoliopsida > Ericales > Theaceae > Camellia > Camellia sinensis. The sequence goes on from NC_138962.1 coordinate 110,978,419, forward strand.
TAAAAACACAAGTGTTTGGTGCAAAACCTGACACAAAACAGTCGAGCCGAGAGATCCTGAGGCAAGGCGCGTAGCCAAGGCCTCCGAGAACTCAAGATGAACACAAACAAGGATGATCACCGAGTGTTCAAACGGTGACGTCCAAGTCTTGAGGACGGTAAAAAATGGGGTGTCTACAGTTGCCCCTCATTGACAGAACTCGAAAGTCGTAAGAATGACGGGAGTGAATGTCAAAGCCCAAGGACGACCCATTTTTCACAAGGCCGAAGACTTAGACAAGCTTGCAAGACAATAAAGATATGCGCCCGAAGGCAGGGGCAAAATGCAACTGACAATGCAAGGAGCCGAACATAACTTATGATCATGCAAAGAAAGCTGTAACGAAGCATAACATGCAACAGTTTTAAGCCAGCAAACATGAATCCAACTACACTACAATGCAGAAAGGATGTAAGAGAATTATGCAATTCTCGATACGTCTCACTCGGAGAATACAATACCTGCGCGGTTCGTCTTGTTGCACCAACTTCAAATAAACCGTACATACAATATCGTGCCTGAAAGAGAAAGAAAACTTAACAGGTACATATATCGTTAGCAATATGCACAACATGCAAAATGAATGCAAAATGATATGCGATATATACAAAACTATGTATAATAATGCAAATGAAAATGCAATGCAATTGAATCATGATCAAATCATGAGCGGTTCAAAACCACACAAATGTCAAATAGGTTAATGGAGATGCAAAGTCCGTCTACCATAGAAAAGGTGCCGCAACCCTTAAACCAACATACCAGCGTGGAATAGGCGCGTACACATGCAGAACTATGACTGATGTAGACGGACACAAGAACAAGTAATTAGGTGGAATGACATAAGTGGGGAAATGACCCGCTAACGAAAGAACAATGATCCTAATGCTGGACGCAACGAATTACACTACAATGTAAAATATATACAATGGATATGGCACGCGGGCCAAACCGTATCTTGCCTAGGAAAGGCATGTACACGTACAAGCCATGTCTAACACAGAAAAGGTGCCGCAACCCTCAAACCAACATACTAGCGTGGAATAGGCGTGTACACATGCAGAACTATGCTTCGACATGAAAAGTATGGGCACATACGAGACCAAGCTCAACAAGGGAAGGCGCGAGCCGTAGATGGAAGGTGATGCAGTGAATGCATGCAAGCTACAATGCAATATCTACAATATACAGTGGAATGGATACAGTGGATTAGGGCTTACGGCCAAGCCGTATCTTGCCTAGGAAAGGCATGGACACAAACGAACCACGTCTAACATAGAACGGTCATACAGAACTATGAGTGTATAAACGTGACAAGTATGGGCACATACCAGACCAAGCTCAACAAGGAAAGGCGCAAACCCTAGATGGAAGTGATGCAGTTGATGCATTCAAGCTACAATGCACTATGTACAAATATGCAATGGATGGGCGTAAATGCAATATTTACAGTAAGATGCATGACATATGCATTATTTACAGTGGTATGCATGACATATCACTATTTACAATGATGCATGACACATGCACTATTTACAATGATGCATGACATATGCATGTTTTTTTGTTTTGTTTTTTTTGAATGCGTGACAATGCATGATAAAGGGAAAATGCATGATAACGCATGTTTTTTTTGTTTTTGTTTTTGTTTTTGAAATGCAAATGCATGATGATGCATGATTTTGAAATGCGCGACAACGTGCGGCTTTTGAGATGCACGTGAACTTGAATATGCGACGACGCGAGTCGCTTGAAATACATGTATAATGCAACTTATCAAAAGTTGTTCGGGCATGACAAACACCGAAGGACTTGCACCTTCAGAGGATTTAGAGTCTCCTAGACCGGAGAGTGCACAAGAAAGTGCGAGTGAAGAGTGAATGCACAAAACAATGCGATGCAACGTACTAACAAGTACAGGTTAGGTGTGCAAGAAAGCGTGATAGAATGCATGCAAAATGCAAGTAAGGTGCACAAAACAGTGCGACGCAATGCACTGACAAATGCTACAAGCATTTTCTATGCAAGATGAGAGAGAGCATGTAATGAAATGCACAAGATAGTGCGATGCGCAAGAGAGCGCGAGTGTAAACTGCACAAAATAGTGCGACGCGCAAGAGAGCGCGAGTGATAAACTGCACAAAACAGCGCGATGCGCAAGAAAGCGCGAGTGATAAACTGCACAAAATAGTGCGATGCGCAAGAAAGCGCGAGTGATTTGAAATGCACAAGACAGTGCGATACGCTAAACAGCGCGAGTGATTTGAAATGCACAAGAAAATGCGATACGCTAAACAGCGCGATTGATTTGAATTGCACTAAACAGTGCGATACGCTAAACAGCGTGATTGATTTTGAAATGCACAAGAAAGTACGATACGCTAAACAGCGCGATTGATTTGAAATGCACTAAACAGTGCGATACGCTAAACAGAACGATCGATATGCAATGCACAAAATAGTGCGAGTGAGATACAACCACAAGATACACAAGACAGTGCTAGTGAGATACAAAGTGTAAGTGCACAAGACAGTGCGAGTGAATGCATGTTCTATGCAAATGAGGTGCATTTTCTATGCAAGTATGGAAGAGTGCATTTTCTATGCAAAAGATACGAGCATTTTCTATACAAGAAACAGGAGCATCTTCTATGCAATATTGAAAGCATATTCTATGCAGAATCGAAAGCAAGCATATTCTATGCATGAATCATAACGATGCGCGGCACACATGTAACAGAAGTGTATATGAAAGTGCACATTCTATGCAATGGAAGTGCATCAAAGATGTACTCTGGTGCCTCTGATTTATCTCTCGGAGGGCTTTGTAACACACTCAGCTCAAAAAGGGCACACCCTGTTCATATTGGCGAGAGATAACATCTGCTGCTGCTTTAATTGCCATTCTGACTTGAAGCAGGCTTACACTTGGGGTTGAGATACACTCATACTCCAGAGAAATGGCGAGGTCTGAGAAGGTGCACCGGAATGCAGTCTCGGAATTTGCCGAAGTTGAAACAGACTAAGATGCTCCAAATTTTCCCTCTTTTCTTTTGCTTTGCAGTCTGGAACCTATATAGCTTCAGATAGGTCCTTGTTTTACTGTTCTCATATGACCTGGGTTAAACCTTGCGGTTTATGAAAGAAAGAATCTTGTTTTGCATAAATGTGCAGAATGGCACAGCACTCTGAGCACAAAACGATTTTTTGAAAATGAGAAAAGGGTTCTCAACCGGTATTGAGCCTACAACTGAACACAGCATACTATGACTCAATCAAAAGGTACACGACCCAAACACATCGAGTAACACTCGAAAAAGACTCAAAACAAAAGTTGAGGTAAACAAAACAAAAGACACGACACACAGACGTGTTAAAAAGACAAGAGGGCTCTCAGTTCGCAAGGAGCCAGTTTCTCCGGGTAGTGTTTCCCACCCTTTTCTCATTTGTGATTCTCACATCACTCTAGTACTTAATCTCTGTTTTTCTGAAAAACCATTTTCTCACTTTTTCTCTCAGCGCACATCTCTCTATTCTTCAATCTCTCATTTTTTATCCCTCCCCTGGGTGGTTGGTGGATAAACAGAAAGTTACGAGGTCTTGCCCCTAGCATTCCGCTAGATTCTTCTTCTTGTTCACAACAGTGAGTTTCTTCCACAGAGGGGCTGTGCTACAACTGGGCAGGTAGCAAATCTGCAGCTGACATCGGTTGACGATGCTCTGCTGGAGAGTTTGGACGTGATCAGGTCTGCCCAGATAAAGGAGTGGAATATCCTGATCCATTCCAATTCGTGCTTCGCACTTGGTTTGATACCTTGTTGCTCGGAGGGTGTGAGAGCTGTTTGGCCCTTTTGTGATTAGCTTCAGTGGTGCACTCTTCTGGCGAATACGGTGCCCTTTCCGGTAAGTATGGTGCCCTTTCTGGAAAATGCATTGACAACGGGGGAAAGACAGGAAGCCTAACTCAATTGTGCCCCTAGTTAATCATTTTGACCAATTTTTTGTTTTTGGCTTTCCACTAAAATAATTTTGACCAAAATGAGAGTTAGATTAACATGCTTGTTCAATTTTCTGATTTAAAATCATAGAAGTCAGGCTATGAGCACTGAAAATTTTCCTCTTTTGTTTGGTCCAAGAAAATGGTTCGGTTTGGGAAAATGAAATAGTTTTCGAGAAAATAGTCAACCTCAGTAAAAATTTTCAAAAACTATTTTTGCGAACAGTCAATGCTCAATGAGCACGGAACTTACCCTCGAGATGCGCAACCTCGGATCGGAGGCAATGGAAAATTGCCCCTGGCTTGGAAGGGGTGGATGGCAACGGAAAGTTGCCCCTGGTTTAAAAGGTGACTCGTGGCAACTCATGGCAACGGAAAGTTGCCCCTTGTCTGAATGGATAATGCCGCAACATGTTGTAAACAGTCCTCATCAGTGATGATCACGACCGAACTCTCTCGGATACAGAGAAGACGAAGATGGTCAAAACCAATATATGGACACAGTCACTTTGAAAGTGTTGGGTGGCTGGACTTCAGGACGAAGCTGCTTACGTATCCCAAACATGGGAATCACGGATGATTAAAACCATTACATGGACTTAGTCGCTATGAAAGCTTTGGGGGCTGGACTTCAGGATGAAGTTGCCTACGTATCCCAAACATGGGAATCAAGCCTTACGTAGTTCCGGTTAAGGTACACTCGGGTATTTTAACCTTCACCTTTTAGGCTATAACTTTTGCCAAGGCGCCCGATGCGGGTTTTCGACCTTGCGAGCTTTTCTTTCCTTTTTCTTTCTTTCCTTCCTTTGTATATTTTTTCTCTTTTTTTTTTCTTTTTTTTTGTATATATTTTCTTTTGCTCTAACTTTTGCCTGGGTCGCCCTTCTGGGTTTTCAGCCCAGCGACCCGCTCAAAGGGTAAAAGTGTAACAAGTCCATGCCAAATGGTTTTAGGGTTTTGAAGCCATCCGTATCTAGGAGAGTGGCTGTTGCATTGACTTACTGAAGGACCCATCTTCGACTCTTCGAGCAAATCGGACATTTTTGCCTCTAGTTTGGAGGGGTGCTTCTGTTCTAGCTTTACAGACTTCTTTTGATGAGGTCTGATCTTCTTGATCTGACTTTGGTGCCTCTTGTTCGAGGGCTGCTTCCAATCTGGCCACACAGGCCTCTCTTGATGGTCGATCATCGAACACTCCGAATTGTGGTTCAAGGCTTTGAAACAAGGGCTCGAGTCTTGAGGCTGAGAGCGATCCTTGCACAATCTCAAGAGTGATTCCACACAGGTCTTCGCAGGACTGCGCAAAATATTTTGTTTTTGAAAGTTTTTAAAGAAGCGACGAATCGCTCGCGCTGAAGATAGTGTGGAACCAGTCTGGATCAAGCCAGGGTCCTTCTCAGTACTCACGCTGACAAGCATGATTTCAATCATTAAGGGCTTAGCACGCCTCTCTTTCTCTCAATTTGATCAAAGTTTGCAAAACTCGAGGAATTCCTTCCTCTTTGTTTTCACCGCAGTGTTCAAAAAGGTTTTGAAAAACTTAGGTCAATGCAATGATTCTCAGGGCACAAGAGAACAGGTGGAATGTACTGTCGTTCCATTCAAATCCTCTGGCACAACTAGCTCAAAATAGCAATAAGCATGGAAATATGATAGCCGCAGCTGTTTCATTCAAATTCCCTAGTTGTAACTGGCTCCATGACAGAGACAGACTCAAAAGAAAGCAAAAGGGGAATTACAAAACAAAACGGTGTTCGAGGCAACAGCTCCGGAATCACCTAACATTCTATACAAAGGGGACTGACTCCGCTACAACAAGACAGACCCATAAGCAAAAGGGCTGACTCAAGACAATGAGACAGACTCAAAACAAAACAAAAGACTGACTCGACACCCAAGCCAGAATTTACAAAACTAGCATTCGCAGATGCTCCAAAAATACGTGCCAGACGCCACATCCAAAATACGCCGAGCGCTGCCCGCAGGTGGTCCAACCCCTGATCACAAATTTGCAGTATCCTCGAAGTCCAATAACTCAGTGGTAACAGACTTTGTTGAGGTAGGCAGGAGGATGACCTCATTGTCGATCAAATCTTGCACTTCATGACGAAGGCGGAAACAACCATCGGTACTGTGACCGGACTGTTGGTGGTACGCGCAGTACAAGGTAGCATCATGCGAGAGAGGGAGATTCTTTGGGAGGGGCCAAGGCTCGAGGGGTTTAAGATGCCCCTTTTTAGCCAATATTTGAAATGCCCTAGACAAAGGCATGTAGAGGGCATGAAAGACTCTGCGCCCTCGAGGCAGGTACTTTGAAGTCTGAGGGTTCTTGCTAGACGCACTAGCGAAAGGGTCGACAGGCACTGCCTTGGCTTTCTGATCTTTCCCAGGTGCAGGGTTGGGAGTGGAAGGAACTGTTCTGGCATGACGGGGCCTATCCCAATTTTTCGTTTGGCTTGAACTGCCTTCGGTTGGGGTGGGGAAAGCATCATCCATAGCTTTAGTCATGACTGCGAATACTTGTTGCTTATTCATCCCCCCGGCTTTCAAAACCTCAGCTGCCCACAGCAGTTGTTCGACGGGATCAGTATCTGTTCCCACTTTGTTCTTGCCTCTAGTCTCAGCCTGATCGGGGGTTTGGGTTACTACATCAGAGCGATGTCCGGTTGTTGCTGATATGTCGTTACTGTAGCTGGAGGCAACCTCTGGTTGGCTGAGCTCAATCACAATCCGCCCCAGTAGTGGGGGCTCCTGTGGTATGAAATTCCCGACATACGGTGCAGCTGGTGGCAAAGCCGACATTCCATAAGCCAGATCAGCCACGAATCTTTGGAGGTCGCCGATCATTCCCATTAATTCAAACGTGGTGGGTTCACGAGTCTGATATAATTAGGGAGTCCAGATCGGGTGTACAGCAGGCGACCTGGGCGGATGCGGTACATCAACATTGGTCTCATCTTGCGAGATGATCTCTTGGTCTAACGCGGTTGTCATAACCACAATTTCCTCTGAGCTTTGGGTCGTCATAAGTCCGCTGATCTTGAACAGTGACTGATGGATCAAATATCTACCTTGCCTCAGCGAAGGAGAACACTGACTATTCTGTACTAAATCTCCTGAACCCCCCTGGAAAGAGAAAATACGCAGCATTTCGGCCCAGTCAGAACAGACAAAAGTATAGCTGGATAACTGTACTCTACTGCTGATCACTGTTCCACAAAATCACTGCCCCAAAACTGAGTCTGATACCCGCAGATATAACTGATTCCCCAAAACACTGATACTGATGCTCTCAGGCCTGATACTCAAACTTGCAAACTGATATGTACGTTTCCTGTAATAACTCGACCCTCGTACATGTTCTTTGTTGTATTTTCGGATCCTATTTTATGATTTGAATGCTTACTGTGAAATCCTATGGGAAATTTAAATTAAGTAAGTGAACCATATGATTAAGGATGTCTATCTGTTCAACAAGAAAAGTATCTGTTACAGTAGAAGGTTTGAATCGAAATTGGAGGCCTTAAGGGCTTAATTATCTGAAATTGATTTTATATATGTGATCAGCATAATTTCTAGGTAATATTAAGCATTTTTGGGAAATTTCAATTTCGGATGTTTAAACGGTTGACTTTTGTCTTATTAGCTCTTATAGCTCTTATAAATATGTATGTGTTCTTTAAGCTTTGGACTTAGTTCAACATATTTCCTGGACAAGGATGGTAAGAGTAGAGAGAAATGAGAAGGGAGTTTCGATAAGGGCTAGAGATTGAATAACCTAAAGAGACTTTGGGAGATCTCAACTCAAGGTAAGTTTGTCTATCTTTTATAATTCCTCTCTTGAATTTGAGGGTGATACAACCATGATAATTGAACCCAGGGTGTAATTGGATCATGTTTTATCCATTGGATGAGTTTGAACTAAGTTGCTTATGTATGTATGTGGAGAAATTAGCTTTGATTTCTTACTTTCTCATGAAAGATCATGAAGAACTTACCTTATACATATATGTGATGGTATATGTGATGTTGATGCAAAAAGGATATTTGATTATGGTTAAGAATTCAAGAACTAGTGTTTATCTAGTTTAATGTATGTATTTGAAGCCTTTGTTAACATGAATTTTAGGCTCTGTATTAGCAATTAGGAAAGTTATTTTGAGCCTTGTTCATGTTTTCCAAAAGGTGGGATTTTGCAAGAATTTTCGGACAATTTTGGGCAGAATCACCGCACGTGCGGGGGTCATGGCCGCACGTGCGGGAAATGGTGAAAAAACTGGGGCTTGGCCACTGTCTAAAAGGCACATGCGGGACATTTTGACGCACGTGCGGGAGAGCTTGCCGCACGTGCGGGGCTCACAGTTGCACGTGCGGCCCATGCTGAAAAACATGGATCGCTCCGTTTTGCGTGTAGAACCCTCTAATGTTGTCGGAATATGTATTTGATGCCTTTTAATATGTGTAAATTCCTTCGAAGTAAAACGAAACAGAAAGTAATTTGATATGAAAAGGAAACTAAATTGTAAAGGTTGAATGTGTGCAGGGCACACTCCGGGAGGAACAGGCACATCATCACAACACTGTGAGTAGTAGTATCATTATCCGCTTTATATATGACTAATGATTTTCATTAGCATTTCGTTTACGCAACTATGTTAATGTTTCAAGTATGTATGTTAATGTTTCATGTATGTTTCAAGTACGTAAAGAAAGAAATGGGAAAGATAAAATACCTTCCTTCTATAAGACTCTGGGCCTACGACCATTCAATATAAGTTGTTATGATATGAAACAAAGTGCTACACGAAACTAAGTGCTACGACGTGAGCCACCTCTAGAATCCGTGTGAGACACCTCTTGAGTTCGTATAAGTATAGTCAAGGGCTTAATGCCAAATTATCCAAGGGCGTAATGCCATCCTAATTAAGGGCTTTATGCCGCCATGTTTAAGGGCCTTGTGCCACCATGTTTAAGGGCCTTGTGCCACCATGTTCAAGGGCATCATGCCACCATGTTCAAGGGCATCATGCCACCATGTTCAAAGGCTTCAAGCCATTGTGATTTAAGATGTGATATGTTACGCTGTTATGTTCAAGACTGGGCCTAAGGCCGTTATAAGATGAATACAGAATCAGGCTAACTATATGGCCTTTGCACTTCCATATGTATTGATATATGTCATGTTTCAAGTTGAGCATTGTTTCATTAATGTATTACTATTCACTGAGCCCAGCTCACTCTCTGTTATGTCTGTTTCTGTAGGCAACCAACCAGGTGGTCAATCCTAACTCATGACGCCCGGTTTCTTTTGTCAACCCTCGTGTATCCAGGCACTTACGAGGCCACTTATTTTGTGAAGCTTATTAAGATAATTGGCCTACTTCTTGACTATCCTTCCAGGGTTGAATGTACATAACTTCAATAGTTTTATACATGCCCGATTATAGGGCTGGGTCTGTATATGTGTTTGTGTATAAGTACCGCTAAGGAATATTTTTGGACTCTATCGGCCTATTATGGTGCATGTGATGTATGAGATCCTGACATATTAGATATAGCTCAATGGAGTTTGTTTGGTTTAGTATTCTTTTAATATTTTGTGCTTCCGATAAGGCCCCATATGCTATATATATACCGGGTTATATGTCTGTTTCTGATTGGGTCATGCCCGAACTTTTAGGGGCAAGTTTGGGGCGTGACAAGTGGTATCAGAGCACGAGTTGCTATCTCACACACGGATCCATTGAGCTTTAGGGTGTCTAGAAAAGCTTTAGGCATCTTGCATGACATCCTGAAAGTATATGAAAGAGCGATGGCAACGTTAAGTCTACTCTGATAATGCTAACACTTTTGAAATATGTCTATTATGTATAAATGATTATTGTGTAGGCAATGGTGAGAACAAGGACAGAAGATACAGAAGATGCTACTTCTGCACGGTTGGACAGAATGGAGAGAATGATTATGGAAATGGCGGAGACCCTACGGCAACAACAGCAACAGCCACAACAACCACCCCCACCACCGGTAGTACAAGATTTCCATGCTGAAGACCGGACTATCATCCTTACTAAGGAGTTTAAAAAGATGAAACCGCCATCCTTCTAAGGAGGAATAGAACCAATGAAAGCTGAGGCGTGGGTGTTGGGAATAGAGAAGTTATTCGAAGTTTTTCCCTGCACAGAAGCTCAAAAGGTGCAACTGGCTGCCTTTACTCTTGAGGATGAGGTACGCAGATGGTGGATGCTTACAAGAACTGTACACCAAGGATTGACATGGGACAGATTCTTGGAATTGTTTTATGACAAGTACTTCCCTCAAAGCATGCGGGATAAGAAGGTAACAGAATTCGAAACTCTCAGACAAGGGAACAAAACCGTCGCCGAATACAAAGCCCAATTTGCAGAATTAGCTCAGTTTGCACCTCATATGGTGGACACGGATTATAAGAAGGCGCGTAAATTTGAAGGGGGATTGCGGAGTGCTATCCTGGATAAGGTCAACATGTTGAAGTTACCCACATACGTTGATGTGTTGGAGAGGGCTGTTATAGCGGAAGGGAATCTTGCTACTCAGAGTCGAATTTCGGAATGGAAAGGGAAGAGGCAAAATACTCAATGGTCGAAGGGATCACCTACTCCACCAAACAAGAAGCAGACCTTAGGGAGTTCAAATACTTCTACCCCTAGTCAGGATTCAATGCCGACTTGTCCGGAATGTGGGAAGAAGCATCATGGAACGTGCTATCGGAAGTCTGGAGCCTGTTTTCAGTGTGGTAAGACGGGTCATTTGATCAAGGATTGCCCTCAAAGAAATCAACAAAGTAATAATAGAACCGCTACAAGTTCAGCGGGGTCTGCACCAACTTTCAACACCAAGACAACTGTTAAACCTACTAATAATAAAGACACTACGAGACAAGGCAGGGTGTTCGCATTGGTTCCGGGAGATGTGCAAAATGCGGCAACAGTAGTGTCAGGTACATTTATTGTTCACGGTCATTTCACTCATGTATTATTTGATTCTGGCTCCACCCACTCTTTTGTGTCGAGATTATTTGCTCCTAATTTAGATAAAACTAAAGAAAAACTGTCTTATATGTTGTGTGTGTCTTCACCTTTGGGAAGCCCTATGATTTGTACTTCTGTATATGCTGCTTGTGAACTCCAACTTGGGGATATCCGGGTATATGCCAATCTGTTACCTCTTGATATGGCCTATTTTGATATTATTCTGGGAATGGACTGGTTGGGTGAATATGGTGCAACTATAGATTGTTTGACTAAACAAATTAGTTTCCACCCTCCGGGACAATCAGAGTCTACCTTTCAGGGACATGGAGTGACTTCTCCACCTTATTTAATTTCCACAGCAAGGGCTTGTAAATTAATTCAGAAAGGGTGTCAGGGGTATTTATGCAGTGTTCTAGAGGGGCAAGTGGCGAATGGGAATACCGACATGATCCCAGTTGTCTGTGAATTTTCAGACGTCTTTCCAGAAGAATTACCAGGGCAGTTAATAGACCGTGAAATTGAGTTTACAATTGAAGTAGCATCGGGAACTCAACCCATTTCTAAGACTCCGTATAGAATGTCGCCAGTTGAGATGAAAGAATTGAAAATGCAGTTGCAAGATTTACTGGACAAAGGATTTATCCACCCGAGTGTATCTCCGTGGGGTGCGCCAGTTTTGTTTGTAAAGAAGAAGGATGGAACACTCCGGCTTTGTATCGATTACAGAGAACTTAACAAAGTCACAATCAAGAATAAGTATCCATTGCCAAGAATCGATGACCTATTTGATCAGCTTCAAGGGGCACAGGTCTTTTCTAAGATTGATCTACGGTCTGGATACCATCAATTAAAAGTCAAGGCTGATGATGTTGAGAAGACAGCTTTTCGAACCCGGTACGGTCACTATGAATTTTTGGTTATGCCCTTTGGAGTTACTAACGCCCCAGCAGCCTTTATGGATTTGATGAATCGCGTCTTTAAGTCCTATTTGGATGAATTTGTGGTGGTCTTTATTGACGATATCCTCATTTATTCAAAGAATGCGGAAGCTCATGAGACCCATCTTCGTTTAATTCTTCAAACCCTCCGGGAAAAGAAATTGTATGCAAAGCTAAAGAAATGTGAATTCTGGCTGCTCGAGGTGGCATTTCTGGGGCATATTATCACAAAGGAAGGAGTTTCTGTTGATCCACACAAAATTGACGTGATTGTGAAATGGCCGAGTCCTACCAATGTGACCGAAGTGCGTAGTTTTATGGGGTTAGCTGGTTATTACAGGAGATTTGTTCAAGATTTTTCCAAAATTGCTGTGCCACTTACACAATTGACTCGAAGGGGAGTTGCATTTGAATGGTCAAAAGAGCGGGAATCTGCTTTCCAGGAATTGAAAATGAAGTTAACCACAGCTCCAGTTCTGACTTTACCGTCTAGCACCGAAGGGTTTGTAATTTACAGTGATGCGTCCTATAAAGGATTAGGGTGTGTGCTTATGCAAGGTGGAAGGGTTATCGCCTATGCTTCACGACAGCTTAAACCCCATGAAAAGAATTATCCCACACATGATCTTGAGCTCGCGGCGGTAGTCTTTGCTTTAAAGATATGGCAGCACTATTTGTATGGTACTACCGGTGAAGTTTACACCGACCACAAAAGTCTCAAGTACCTTTTTACCCAGAAGGAATTGAATATGCGGCAGCGTCGATGGTTAGAGTTAATTAAAGACTACGATTTACAGATCCATTATCATCCCGGTAAAGCCAACACGGTTGCAGATGCTCTTAGTCGGAAAAATATGGAAGATTTGGCTAACCTGGTTACGGAACAAAAGGAACTGATAAGTGAGTTGGATAAAATGAATGTGGAGCTTGTGATACATGGACAAGAGGTAGTATTAGCAGCAGTAATGGCCCAACCGATTTTACTTGAAGAAATCAAGTTACATCAAATGGAGGATGATACTCTAAAGAGGGTATGTGATGAGTTAGAGGCAAAACCAAAACCGGGGTTCAATTTAGTGGATTCGGTTCTCAAATTCCAAAATTGAGTATGTGTCCCCAATGTGTTGAAGCTTAAACAGAAACTGATGGAAGAAGCACACACTTCAAGATTCGCAATACATCCAGGGAGTACGAAAATGTACCGAGATTTGAAACAAAATTTTTGGTGGCCAAGTATGAAGAAAGAGATCGCGGAGTTCGTCTCTAAATGTTTGCAATGTCAGCAAGTGAAAGCGGAGCATCAGAGGCCAACAGGGTTACTACAGCCCCTTCCAATCCCAGAATGGAAGTGGGAACATTTGACCATGGACATCGTCGTGGGGTTACCACAGACTCCTTGAGGCACGAATTCAATATGGGTCATTGTGGACCGATTAACTAAGTCCGCCCATTTCTTACCTGTGAAGACTCAATATAATGCAGACAAATTGGCAGTAATTTATGTGAATGAAATTGTAAGGCTGCATGGTGTACCGGTCTCAATTGTGTCAGATAGAGATCCGAAGTTTGTTTCCAGATTCTGGCAGAGTTTACAAGAAGCCATGGGTACCGAGTTAAAGTTCAGCACAGCTTTCCATCCTCAGACTGACGGGCAATCTGAAAGAACGATACAGACTCTAGAGGATATGCTCCGAATGTGTGTATTAGATTTTCAAGAAAGTTGGGAAACCCACCTACCATTGATAGAGTTCGCATACAACAATAGTTACCACTCAAGTATTGAAATGGCACCCTATGAAGCTCTGTATGGAAGACCATGTCGTTCTCCCGTATGTTGGGCTGAAGTTGGAGATAAATCCTTACTCGGACCTGAAATTGTTCAGTTGACCACTGAAAAGGTTAAAATTATTCGGGAGAGATTGAAAACTGCTCAAAGTAGATAGAAAAGTTATGCAGACAACCGACGGAGGAACTTAGAATTTAAAGCGGATGATCATGTCTTTCTAAAGGTCACTCCGATGAAAGGCCACCCAAGGTTTGGAAAAAGAGGTAAATTGACACCCCGTTATGTTGGTCCCTTTCAAATTCTGGAAAGAGTAGGTCCAGTAGCTTACCGAGTCACTCTCCCACCAAATATGAGTCAAGTACATAATGTGTTTCATGTCTCTATGCTTCGAGGGTATCTTGCGGATCCGTCTCATGTTATTGAGTATCACCAAATTGAGCTAGATGATAAGTTAACTTATGAGGAAAAACTAATCCGCATTTTGGACCGATAAGTGAAACAATTACGAAACCGAGAAATTCCAATGGTAAAAGTGGAATGGCAAGAGCATTACGGAACCGACGCAACTTGGGAAAGAGAGGAGGAAATGCAACATCAGTATCCGCATTTGTTTCTACCCTAAGGTAAAACAAGTTTGAGGGACCAAACTTATTTAAGGGGGGGAGAGTGTAATAACCCGACCCTCGTACATGTTCTTTGTTGTATTTTCGGATCCTATTTTATGATTTGAATGCTTACTGTGAAATCCTATGGGAGATTTAAATTAAGTAAGTGAACCATATGATTAAGGATGTCTATCTGTTCAACAAGAAAAGTATCTGTTACATTAGAAGGTTTGAATCGAAATTGGAGGCCTTAAGGGCTTAATTATCTGAAATTGATTTTATATATGTGATCAGCATAATTTCTAGGTAATATTAAGCATTTTTGGGAAATTTCAATTTCGGATGTTTAAACGATTGACTTTTGTCTTATTAGCTCTTATAGCTCTTATAAATATGTATGTGTTCTTTAAGCTTTGGACTTAGTTCAACATATTTCCTGGACAAGGATGGTAAGAGTAGAGAGAAATGAGAAGGGAGTTTCAATAAGGGCTAGAGATTGAATAACCTAGAGAGACTTTGGGAGATCTCAACTCAAGGTAAGTTTGTCTATCTTTTATAATTCCTCTCTTGAATTTGAGGGTGATACAACCATGATAATTGAACCCAGGGTGTAATTGGATCATGTTTTATCCATTGGATGAGTTTGAACTAAGTTGCTTATGTATGTATGTGGAGAAATTAGCTTTGATTTCTTACTTTCTCATGAAAGATCATGAAGAACTTACCTTATACATATATGTGATGGTATATGTGATGTTGATGCAAAAAGGAAATTTGATTATGGTTAAGAATTCAAGAACTAGTGTTTATCTAGTTTAATGTATGTATTTGAAGCCTTTGTTAACATGAATTTTAGGCTCTATATTAGCAATTAGGAAAGTTATTTTGAGCCTTGTTCATGTTTTCCAAAAGGTGGGATTTTGCAAGAATTTTCGGACAATTTTGGGCAGAATCACCGCACGTGCGGGGGTCATGGCCGCACGTGCGGGAGGTGCTGCCGCACGTGCGGGAGTCATGGCCGCACGTGCAGGAAATGGTGAAAAAACAGGGGCTTGGCCACTGTCTAAAAGGCACGTGCGGGACATTTTGCCGCACGTGCGGGAGAGCTTGCCACATGTGCGGGGCTCACAGCTGCACGTTCGGCCCATGCTGAAAAACGTGGATCACTCCGTTTTGCATGTAGAACCCTCTAATGTTGTCGGAATATGTATTTGATGCCTTTTAATATGTATAAATTCCTTCGAAGTAAAACGAAACAGAAAGTAATTTGATATGAAAAGGAAACTAAATTGTAAAGGTTGAATGTGTGCAGGGCACACTCCGGGAGGAACAAGCACATCATCACAACACTGTGAGTAGTAGTATCATTATCCGCTTTATATATGACTAATGATTTTCATTAGCATTTCGTTTACGCAACTATGTTAATGTTTCAAGTATGTATGTTAATGTTTCATGTATGCTTCAAGTATATAAAGAAAGAAATGGGAAAGATAAAATACCTTCCTTCTATAAGACTCTGGGCCTACGGCCATTCAATAGAAGTTGTTATGATATGAAACAAAGTGCTACGCGGAACTAAGTGCTACGACGTGAGCCACCTCTAGAATCTGTGTGAGACACCTCTTGAGTTCGTATAAGTATATTCAAGGGCTTAATGCCAAATTATCCAAGGGCGTAATGCCACCCTAATTAAGGGCTTTATGCCGCCATGTTTAAGGGCCTTGTGCCACCATGTTTAAGGACCTTGTGCCACCATGCTTAAGGGCATCATGCCACCATGTTCAAGGGCATCATGCCACCATGTTCAAAGGCTTCAAGCCATTGTGATTTAAGATGTGATATGTTAAGCTGTTATGTTCAAGACTGGGCCTAAGGCCGCTATAAGATGAATGCAGAATCAGGCTAACTATGTGGCCTTTGCACTTCCATATGTATTGATATATGTCATGTTTCAAGTTGAGCATTGTTTCATTTATGTATTACTATTCATTGAGCCCGGCTCACTCTCTGTTATGTTTGTTTCTGTAGGCAACCAACCAGGTGGTCAATCCTAACTCATGACGCCCGGTTTCTTTTGTCAACCCTCGTGTATCCAGGCACTTACGAGGCCACTTATTTTGTGAAGCTTATTAAGATAATTGGCCTACTTCTTGACTATCCTTCCAGGGTTGAATGTACATAACTTCAATAGTTTTATACATGCCCGATTATAGGGTTGGGTCTGTATATGTGTTTGTGTATAAGTACCGCTAAGGAATATTTTTGGACTCTATCGGCCTATTATGGTGCATGTGATGTATGAGATCCAAGCATATTAGATATAGCTCAATGGAGTTTGTTTGCTTTAGTAATCTTTTAATATTTTGTGCTTCCGATAAGGCCCCATATGCTATATATATACCGGGTTATATGTCTGTTTCTGATTGGGTCATGCCCGAACTTTTAGGGGCAAGTTTTGGGCGTGACATTCCCTGTAGAGATGCATTCTAAAAGCACATAGCAAGTAAAGAGAGCCAAAACACCCCTAAGTTGGGGTAGGGTTTCCCTGTCCTATTTTCATCAGGAGCTAGGGTTTTACTATGCACGCAGCAGTTTTCAAACAACCTAACATCGGGTAAGCAACCTGTCCTAGTTTGGAGTAGTCACTATGGATTTCGATATGCACTAGGTCGAATGGTCGAAAAGGGTGCCCCGGTAAAACTGAGGTTTGTGTTCCCATACTGTCAGAGCCCACAATCGGTCAGCCTTATGGCATGCTTTGACAAAGTCAAGCCTCTGGCAAACTGTTCAGGAATGACAGATGGCAAAGACGGTGTCCTAGGCGCACCAATGCACATGCAATGCAAGGAGACACATAAATGAAATCAAAACAGCATATCACGAGTTCGAGTCAAGCTCTCTAAACTCCTCAGCAGAGTCGCCAGAAACTGTAGACGTCCTCGAACGCCCTGGGAGGATGAGGTCCCGTTCTGTTCATATTAGGTTCACTACAGTTCAGGACTCTCAAATAATCACGGTTCTTAATCTTGAACCAAAGAGTCCAAATCCGGCAAATCGTTTTGGGAAAACAGATTTTTAGAAAAGAAGTGCCAAACATGGACTGCTTTGCCAGATACAGAGTCGCCACCTTAATAATTTTTATGGGGGAATTTAGGTAACCCTGACTCGGTGCCAAAGGCCACGTGTCCGTCATCACCAAAGTTGCCTCGGCTCGGGAGCTTGGGTACGATTGCGGAAGGTCAGCTATGAGCACCCCCTCTTGCCCGATCCGAAGATCGGCCTCTACTAACCGTGATATGCATTTTTGAAAACGTTATGTGTTCCTATTCCGATTATTAGCCTAGAATTACTATATTATGCGCACAGCAAACAAGTATAGACCAAATCGCCTAAATTGGAACAAAACATTTCATGCTTGTTTTGAAAATGGTTTGCTACTCGCAAGTAGGCTAAAATACAAGTTTGCCACTCTCAAGTGGGCTTTAGAAAAGATGGTTTTGCCACTATCTAGTGGGCTTAAAACTCACAATTTTAATGCACTATCCCAATTTAGTTAATTCAACCTCCATCCACAGGCATTCAGGCAGTTTATATCACATAAGCATCTAGCCACATGGTAAGCATGCTGTCATGGCAAACACTCACACTCATGCAAGATGCTAAAGCATAAAAGCTTACCTAGTACTCCGTGCCAAAACAAGAACATGTTAGTAATCATGCATGATCCAAGTCCATGTTTAAATGCCTAATGCAACGCATACGGAATGTCACTAGAGTAGGCTCGGCTAGTCTATAAATGATATGTGAAAATGCACAAGCAGCATATATGCAAGTTAGATTTGAAATACTTATGCAGTTAGTATGATGCGTCGAGCCTGGTGCATGCAATATTGATGAATGATGCACGGATGCATAGCATAAGGTATGCTAAATTAAACGTGCCCTAGTACTAACCATCAAAAGCAGGTAAGTAAAAGGGAGAAAGAAGTAGGGGTTGGAAGACATGCACACACGCACCCACACTTATTACAAATTCGCCCTCGCTCGGAGGGACCAAAAGAATATACAAATTAATTAACTAACAAGCTAATTAAATATTACAGACCACCTAATTAATTAAGAAAATTAATTAATCTAATTTAAGTAATAAACAGCCTCGGGAAGAGGGTCCGATGCGATGCGTGCTCGATTCCGCTCGGAAGTCACTACCATGCACAAGCTGCCTCTGCTTTGACTGTTCTGCTTCTCTGAAGATTGCACAAGTCCCAGGGTTGCTTCTCTGAGTTCTGTGGAGCACCACCGGCCGTGAGGAATAGTCACCGGCCATGGGGAATGGTCATCGACAATAAATTAATCCATCGGCCACTTATGAATGGCCGGTCAGCATGCAGATGGCCGATAGGCCAAATCTTTCTACAGAATTTGTTTTTGACAGCAGCAAAGGGCAAAACATAGCATGGCAATGCATTTCAAGCAATGTATGCACCAATCACACCCCTTATCATATTCATGACTCAAAGGGATATGATTCTCGATTCTCGGACCGCCAATCGCGCATTTCCATGCGTGATGGCCCAAGGAACCAAATATGCGTTTTGATATGGAATGCAATGCACATAATCAAGCAAAGGGGGCTCAACCTCTATCATACTCAACTCAAGAGGTGAAGCATGCATGCCAATGCAATGCATCCTAGGTATGGAGGCTACTATGCAACATGGCAATGCAATGTGTAATGTAGGTTAGGCACACAACCTAAGCAAAGAAGCATGTAAGGCATGAAGCAATGCAACCTACAAGTATGCAAGACACAATATGGATGTTCAAGCATGCAAGCAAACATGCGACTTCATTCAATCATGCAACAACACACTAGTATGCAACAACACACAAGGTGAGCATGCCACAACATGCAAAGGGGTTGACTTAAACTAATTTAGGCAGCCTTCAAACATGCCAAAATTAGTGGCCAAAATGATGCAACAAAGGCATGAAAACACACACACAAATATGCATCAACAAGGGCCTAAACATGGAGCATAAGCCATCAACTCTTCAAAGCATGAAAGGGATGGAAAATGCAAGCATATAAGCACATCATGAGGTCTGAAATAACATACCAAGTGATTCCAAACCACTGAAACAAAGCAAGGATGGCATGCTAGAGAGGCCAAAGCTTATGGCATTCAAGAGGGATTGCATGGTAGCTATACAAAGCAAGACATGAATGACTCAAATGACCTAAAACAGTCCCTTAGCACTTCAAAATATGCATGTAAGCTTCACAAAGCTTAGCCAAAAAACATGAGCATGGTAGTCTAAATGCTATGCATGTATTGAGGCAAATCATGGCAATACAAGGCATGTATGCTAAGCAAGCATGGTGTACCAAAACCAACTAAAAACAGAGCTATATCATGACATAATAAGCATAAATATCAGTCGAGGCATGGCCAACATGAACCTAAACATGATGCTCACTAAAGAGGCAAAAATGGCCCTTTCAAGGACAACAAGGAGAGGGGGTGGCCCTCTCCTTCCTAGGACCTCAAGGCACCATCCTCACCTCTGAAATCCCTCAAGATTTCAGTGGTGAGGAGGCCCAAACACAATGGTCCCAGAGCTCAACCAAAATGGCACGAAACAAAGGCTAAACAAGCCTTAAGAGGGGTCAAACAACCCCAAAGCTTAAAATACCCTTAACAAACTATTTAGAGATGACAAAAACAAGACTTTTATATGTTATATGTTAAGCTCAAAAATAGATGCAAGATAGGCTAAAAAGCTTTGCAAAAATGGGGTAAAAAGGGACAAAAGTCTTACCCTTGCAGACCGTCTTCACAAACAATGTTCCAGCAACTCTTTTGGTTCCAAACTAGTCCAAAAGCTTCAAAGAAAGACCTCTGGTACCTCAGCAACTAAGAAAAGGTGTGATGGTGGGTGTTTGTGCACAAAAATGAGACTAAAACACACACTAAACACAAAAGAGAGAGAGAGATATAGAGATAGAGGATATATGTAAACCCTAACCTTAAAGCTCAAGCTCTGAAAATGTTGTCTAAATTGTCTAAAACCCTCTTGTCCTTATGTGTGAGAGCTTGATTGATATAGATATATATCAATCTCCAGCTCCTCAGAACACCCACGTCCAGGTATGGGCTGGGGTATGGCCTAGAACGACAGCTGTGCCAGCTGTCTGCAGAGATATCTGTTGAAAACCACTCTTGGCCGGCCGACCATCAAAGTGGCAGAACGGCAGTCAAACTGGCCGACCGGCCATCACATTTGGCTGATGGCAACAAAACACAGCCGGTGGCCTCAAGCCATGGCCGGTGGAGTGTGGGGATGGCCCAAAAGCCATTCCCTGCCCTCCAAAGCAAAAACACAAGTGTTTGGTGCAAAACCAGACACAAAACAGTCGAGCCGAGAGATCCTGAGGCAAGGCGCGCAGCCGAGGCCTCCAGGAACTCAAGATGAACACAAACAAGAATGATCACCGAGTGTTCAAATGGTGATGTCCAAGTCTTGAGGACGGTCAAAAATGGGGTCTACAGCTGGGCGGGTTGTTTTTAGGTCTCCTCTCACAATTTCAGCGTGGTTTGAGTGTCCCGTTCCTTACGCGATTTCAGCGTGTTTGGAATTTATCTTAGGTTGCGTTGTGTACGCACCTGGGCCTTTGTTTTCAGGCCTCCTCTCACGATTTTAGCGTGGTTTGAGTGCCCATTTCCTCACACGATTTTAGCGTGCTTGAAATTTATCTCAGGTTGCGTTGTGTACGCACCTGGGTGGTTTTTTTCGGACTTCTTCTCACGATTTCAGCGTGGTTTGAGTATCGCGTTCCTTACGCGATTTCAGCATGTTTGGAATTTATCTTAGGTTGCGTTGTGTACGCACCTGGGTGGTTGTTTTCAAGCCTCCTCTCACGATTTCAGTGTGGTTAGAGTGTTTCTTTCCTTACACTATTTCAGTGTGTTTGGAATTTATCTCAGGTTGCATTGTGCGCGCACCTGGGCGGTTGTTTTCGGACCTCTTCTTACGATTTCAGCGTGTTTGGATTTTATCTCAGGTTGCGTTGTGCGCGCACTTGAGCGGTTGTTTTTCGGACCTCTTCTCACGATTTTAGCATGGTTAGAGTGTTCTTTTCCTCAGACGATTTCAGCGTGTTTGGAATTTATCTCAGGTTGCGTTGTAGACGCGCTGGGCGGGTTGTTTTTGGACCTCCTCTCACGATTTCAGCGTGGTTTGAGTGTCCCGTTCCTCACACGATTTCAGCTTGTTTGGATTTTGTTTACCTCTTCTCACGATTTCAGCGTGATTGGAGCCTTCCCTTCCTCACACGATTTCAGCGTGTTTGGAATTTATCTTAGGTTGCGTGGAACGCGCTCCTGATTGTTTTCTTTGTTCTTCCTCCACTCACGAGTCCAGCGTGGTTGGCGCATGTCACCATTTTGCATCTATTGTACTCTCTGTTGCATCGCAGTTATTATCTATTACATAACATCTATTACATCCATCGCATCGTATTTGTTTTATTGTCTGGACTAGGAGACCTTAAATCCTCCAGTCTAAGGAGACCTTAAATCCTGCATCATCATTCGCGCTGTTTTGCGCATCGTACTTGCATTTTACTTGCATTTCATTCGCACCATCTTGTGCACTCTCTGGTCTAGGAGACCTTAAATCCTCTAAAGGTGCAATTCTTTTGGTGTTTATCGTGCCCGAACGACTTTTGATGGTCTGGTATAGCCACCTGCCTGTGTTTGCGGTGAGTTCCTAGGAGACCAACTGAGACGATGGAAACTAGAGTTCGAATGGCTTATGCCTAGAACGCAAAGGTTCGGCATTTTCGAGACTAAAGTCTAGTTTAAATACCCAGGGGTATATCCTCGGCTTGAAATCTATATGGCAGCCCCATAGATTGAGATAGCATATGTATGCGCCTTAATTCTGGATACTGAGCCAACCTAGTCTGTCACCCTATTGGAGAATAGGGAAAACTGCGACCATGGCCAGGGAGAAAAGTAGTACCTGTGGTTCAATTGAGAAGAAGATGAAGATTCCCACATCAGCATGAGGTAGGATATTGCCGAGGTAAGTCATTGCCCAATGCCCCTGTAAGGTACCGCCTTTTTCCTAGCTATCACATTGCATTTTAGTCATTACAGTGCATTGCATAAATCCTGAATCTTCAAATTGGCTTCGCGCAGCGTATAAGTCCAATTTTTAAACTGGCTTCACGTAGCGTATAAGTCCAATTATCAACGCAGCGTATAAGTCCAATTTTCAAAATTTTCCTGCATATCATTTTGCATCCTGCCCCTAAACTACGCTGGTTTGATTCCTTGCAAAGGGATACGTAGGCAGCCTGCGGGCGCAACCATTTATTTGTCTGTACTTTGTTTTGTTTGTCCAAGTCTTCGGCCTTGTCAAAAATGGGTCATCTCTGGGCTTTAACATTCACTCCCGTCACTTCTTGACTTCCAAGTTCTGTGAAAGAGGGGCAACTGTAGACACCCCATTTTTGACCGCCCTTAAAACTTGGACGCGACTGATGGTTTACATGGTGAAGAAAGGTGTGCAGGGCAAAAGTTTAGTTTCTTCGGCAAAGGGAGAGTCAAATCTCAACTTCATACCCCATTTTGGACCAAAGCTATTTTGAATGGTTTTTAGACCTTAAAATCCTCTCTTTCAAAACATTTTTTTGAATTATAGTTTTTACAATGTTCCGAGGCTCACATTTTGTTAAATGTTGCGCTTTTCGGTAAACCGAATCAGGACAGAGTAGAAATGAATGAAAGAGAGATGAAATCTTTGAAAAATATTTCAAAACACCTTACTTAGGGGTTTGGAGTTGAAGAAAAGAAGAGAAGAGGGAAGAAACCTAGTTGAGGAAGAGGATGGGCATGAATCGCTAAGAGAGAGTCGAGCAGTCCTCGCTAAATCAGGCTTATCGGTCCATACACTTGGATTTAAGCTATGAAGCCAACACCGTTGGAAAGAAGACTTCCAGGGCTTCATTTTGCACTCACGAATCTCCTAAAGCCAAGTCCGGACGGGGGAGATATGGTTGGTTGAAGTAGGGCATCAATCCGATTGGACCGAATCTGCGCGGCTTCACCAAAACAGGCATAACTTTTTACACAGGAGGAATTTTAATGCAAGGTTTACGCCATTGGAAACGTAACTTCCGGGGCTTCATTTTGGACACTTGACTGACCACTTTTGGACTTCCCAATCACTGGCCGACCACCTTTCGTTCCGGTAGACCAATTTTTTATCCTGAAAAACCAGAAAAGTGGCAGGAAGTTAGCCCAAGCACAGGAAAGGTCTAAAAATAAGACTATTAGCCTCATAGCCTATCTCTCTTTTTGTCCCTCGGCTCTGTCTTTGTGCTTCATAGTCAAATAATGCATGCTTTGCATAGCTATAAGTCAATACATATGCCTAGTTTTGAGTTTCGGGGCTTATTTCATGCATCGGGTGCCATATTTCCATGCTTTGGGACCATTTAGCATCATGTTTCAGTGCTGGAAATTACGTGTTTGAATGCCATCTTTCATTCTTTGTCATGCCTTGTTAGAGTTGCATGTTGTGCCTTAGGATCGGTCCTCGGTTTGCGTGCATGTGTGCACGCATTTTGATTGTCTCATTTTCACCTTATGGCCACTGATGTGAGTGTGGCTGAGGTCCACTCATGTTAGTGTAAGTCCATTGTGCATTGTGTATGCCATTTCATTTCATAGCATTGCGTATACTAGGTTGCATGTTAGAGCATTGTGTATGCCATGTTACATCGAGAATTGTGTATGCCATTTCATAGCATTGCGTATGCTAGGCTGTATGTTAGTCGCATTGTGCATGCCATCTCATTCGCATCATGTTTGGGATAGGAGTTAGCCCAAGCACAGAAAACGAGGGACGTTTCGTACTCCGAGTGACGAAACGTGTCTCAATTCCCTGTCGTCGACACTCCGGATTACCCATGACGGAGTTTAGGTCTTGTTGTGTTTATATGTGCATTCATTTCACATCGAGTCGTGCAATTCGACTCCTCGGCCATCAGGCATTGAGATGCGTGATTGGTGGCACGAGGATCGAGGATTACACTCCCTGAAGAGTAGTCATGCATACATATGTGAAAATACTTTGTCATGCCCCTTTGTTGCTCTCTGTTGCAGCAAATCAGAAATCAGCAGCCTTCTGGAGCTTTGCACAATATTCCTAGAACAATTGCGAACAGAGGCAAACCGGGGCATCGTAAAGAATTTCTCGACAAAGGCAACCCGAGCATGCATCATTCATCATTCGGAATAGAGCCGAGGCGGTCCATAGCTTGCATGCTAATTTATCCGCTTTCCTAGTTAATTTGTTAATTAATTAGGATTTTGTACTTATTCAGATTGTATTATTTATTTGGGACTGTATATTATTTATTCGGACCCTCCGAGCGAGGGCAATGTTGTAATAAGTGTGCATGTGTGTGATGTATGTCTTCCAACCCCACGTCTTTCTCCCTCTTATTTACTAGCTTATGATGGTTAGATTAGGGCATGTTTCAATTAGCATACTTATGCTCGTATGTTTGCATTCATTCATCTGTATTGCATGCACCGGGCTCGACGCGTCATACTAACTGCATTTGTATTTTAACTCCAAAATTGAATACGTGTTAGCTGTAGCATCATCATATGCCATGTTTAGAATAGCCGAGCCTATTGTAGTTGCATTTTTGCATGTGCTGCATTAGGCATTTCTGTATAGTTAGGATTCATGCATGATTTCTAACATAGCTTCTGTTTTGGCTTGGAGTACTCGGTAAGTGTTTTCGCTTTAGCATCCTTGCATGTGTGTGAGTGACTGCCATGATAGCATGCTTACCATGAGGCTATTTGCTTATGTGATATATCTGCCTGAATGCCTGTGGGTGAAGGTTGGATTATCTGAATTGGAATAATTCATTAAATGTGAGTTTTAAGCCCACTATATAGTGGCAAAATCATGTTTTCTAAGCCCACCCGAGGGTGGCAAAATCCGCATTTTAAGCCTACTTGCGAGTAGCAAACCGCTTTCAAAAATAAACATGAAATGTTTTGTTCCAATTCAGACGATCCAGTCTATACTTGTATGCTGTGCGCATCACATAGTAAATCTAGGCTAATAACTGGAATAAGAACGCATAATGTTTTCAAAACTAGATATCATGGTTAGTAGAGGCCGATCTTTGATCGGTCAAGCGGGGGTGCTCACGAAGTGACCTTCCCCAATCGTACCCAAGTTCTCGAGCCGAGGCAACTTTGGTGATGATGAACACGTGGCCTTAGGCAACGAGTCAGGGTTTCCTAAATTTTCCAAAATAAAATATTTAGGTGGCGACTCTGTATCTGGCAAAGCAGTCCATGTTTGGCACTTCTTTCAAAAAATCTGTTTTCAAAAACGATTTGCCGGATTTGGACTCTTTGATGATTCATCGGTCTTGCATTACACTCTGCGATATTAGATACAGGACCGTGACACAAATTGAGTCCGAACTGTAGCATGAGGCCCGAGGGCGCGTCTACAGGAGGTTGTAGAGATTATAAGTGCTGAAATGAAGTGAGAAAATCACTAAAACATGCAATCAACTCAAACAGGTGGTGCCTAAAAGCCTAAAACACCAAGCTTGTGAGGACTATTATACTAGAGGCATGCAAAACAAGACTCAAATGCAATAAACAAACAAAAACAAAGTTAAAACTGTCTAAAATAGAGCCTAAAACATGCTAAAATTAAGCTACAAAAGGATAGAAAATTAAGCTAACACATGGAGCTACCTAGGCTAGCAAACAAGACAAAAGGACGGGAGGCTAACCCCTCCAATTTTAGACTTCAAAACATGATTTTTCCCACTGAAAATATTCTAAAATTCAGTGCTAAAAATCCCAAGAAAAGATAGTTGAAAGTGGGAAACAAAGGTGAAAAAGCCTTAGAAGCAAGGAATAAAGAAGAGTGAGATACCCCCATTAACCTTAAATGGCCTAGAACACCAATTTCAACCCACAAAAACAAAGTTTTTTATGGCCCAAAAACAGTGGAAATAGATAGAAAAACAAGTATACAAAGCAAGCCTAAAAAACAAGTAGTATACCTCTTGAAGCAAAGAACAATTTTAGGCACTAACTCAGGCTAAAACAACCTTCAAGAGCTCCAAGAAGGCTTCAAGAAACCTCAGCTCAAAGATGATCAACTTTGGTTAAAGAAATATATGCAAAAGTGCAGTGTGACTAGGCAAGTGTGTACAAATTTGCAAAAGCGAGAAAGAGAAATGTAAAGAGAGAGATTTTTGTTCTAAAATTTCTAACCCTAAAAAATGGAGGAGGAGACCCCATATATATAGAAAAACAAGCATTTGGCTGAGAAATATCCATCCATACACGTGTATGGAGATGAGACCAATTGTGCCAACAGCTGGAACTGTTGTCAACAAAATATCTGCAAAAAGACACTGGTGGCCGGCAGGCCACTAGTGATGACCGACAGGCCACTTGGATGGCCGGCAGTCTCAATTGGTGGCCGGCAGCCACCAGGGGTTACAAGCTTGAAAGTTTTGGTTCAAAACAGAGCACATAATGGATGGGGTTTGAAGGCTCAAAGACAGGGCATTTCGCCGAGGACTTCGGGCACTAAAGCGAGCACAAATAGTCACAATCATCGAGTGCACAAGCGATGACGTCCAAGTCTTAGGGACGGTAAAAAATGGGGTGTCTACACAAGGTCATGTCCAGGTCGTCCTTTCATTCTCCTTTGAGTCTATTGTAACCGAGGACCTTGATCTTGTGAATGAAAATGCAGTGGACTTTGCTTATTTCTCTATGCCTTTAGTTTGTTGTACTGAAAGTGATTTTCAAAATTTTGATGAAAACGAAGAAGAAGCAATTCCTCGGGCTTTGAAAAACTTGATTGACCAAGATGAGGAAAGGTGTGCTAAACCTTATTGAACAAGATCATTTCAATTAACATGGGTACTGAGAAGGATCCTCGCGTAGTTCAGATTGGTTCCACATTGTCTTCGGAGGAACGCGAGCATTTGATCGCTTTATTAAAAGATTTCAAAGATGTTTTTGCGTGGTCCTATAAAGACATGCCTGGAATTGATCCTGAGATTGCACAGCAGAGGATCTCTCTCGACCCCGAGGCCCGACCAGTTAAGCAGAAGCTTCGTAGGGTTCGTCCAAACTGGCATTGAATATCAAAGAGGAAGTCACCAAGAAGATCAATGTAGGGTTCTTGATAGTATTTGAATATCTGACTTGGTTGGCCAATATCTTTGCGTCGACTTCAAGGATTTGAACAAGGCTAGTCCCAAGGATGACTTCCCATTGCCAGACATTGATGAGTTAGTGGACTTTACGGAAGGGCATGCCTTGTTATCATTCATGAATGGGTTTTTAGGGTACAATCAGATTATTATGGCACCAGAGGACAGAGAAAGGACTGCGTTCACCACTCCATAGGGTACCTACTGCTATAGAGTGATGTCATTTGGATTGAAGAATGCTAAGGCCACCTAATAGAGAACGGAAACCACAATACTAAACAACATGATCCACAAGGAAGTTGAGGTGTATGTGGATGATATGATTATGAAATCCAAAGAGCGAAAAGACCATTACGCTGCATTGAAAAAGTTCTTCAGGCGTATCAGGGAATATAGGTTGAGGTTGAATCCACAGAAATGCACCTTTGGGGTGACTACAGGGAAGATGTTGGGATTCCTGATTACAAAAGGGGAATTGAAGTCGATCCATCTAAAATCAAGGCCATCTTAGAAATGCCACCACCAAGGACTGAAAATAAGGTGCGTGGCTTTTTAGGAAAAGTGCAATTCATAAGACGGTTTATCTCCAAATTAACCTTGACTTGTAAACCACTATTTGGTCTCTTGAAAAAGAGAAAGAAATTCCAATGGGACGATCGATGTCATTTCGCCTTTGATAAGTTAAGCATATCTTCAGAATCCACCTGTGTTGTCACTGCCAGAACCGGGGAAGCCACTGATCTTGTATTTATTAGTAACAGAGTCAACCATGGGATGTATGCTAGCACAAGATTCAGAAGCAAAGGCGGAAAAGGCCATTTACTATCTAAGTAAAAAGATACTGGATTATGAGACTCGTTACACTCCTTTGGAGAAGGCTTGTTTAGCTTTGGTTTGGGTCACAAGGAAGTTAAGACACTATTTATTAGCGCACTCTGTAATTCTGGTTTCGAGATTGGATTTCATTAAATATTTCTTATAGAAACCAGTATTTACGGGTAGGCTAACTCATTGGTTGCTCCTTCTCTCCAAATTCGACCTCAAGTATGCCACTCGCAAATCAGTCAAAGGAAGGGCTGTAGCAAAATTCCTAGCAGGCCACCCAGTGGAAGGAGGGGAAGACGTGGAGTACCTATTCCCAGATAAAGAGATCTTGCAGGTAGAAAATGAGACGTGGACAATGTACTTTGATGGAGTGACTAACCAATACGGTTATGGAATAGGCGTGTTGCTTATAGCACCCGATGATTCCCATATAACCCTAGCTTTCAAACTCCATTTCAAAGTATCTAACAACGAAGCAGAATATGAGGCGTGTATTGCTAGATTAGAAGCTGCCCTAGAACTAAGAGCAATAAGGTTGGACGTAATCGGAAATTCGAACTTGGTTGTTTCTCATGCCAATGGAGATTAAAAGGTCAAAGAAGAGAAAATGAAAGTTTATCACCAGACCCTGGATATTCTGATTCCAAGGTTCAAAAAATGACATTTACACACTTATTAAGAGAGAACAATCAGTTTGCTGATGCACTGGCAACTTCATCCTCTATTGTAGACATACCGATTGGGGTTAAGATGTGTTCGATCATTATTAAATAGAAGTATGTGCCTACACATGAAACAATAGCTGCAATAGAGGAGGTTTAGGACAAGAACCTTTGGTATCATGACATTTGGAGTTTTCTGGAGAAAGACATGTATCCGTAAAGGACAAACGCATAAACGGGGAATACGGCGTCTAGCTGTCTAGTTCATCATCTATGGAAGCAAGTTGTACAAAAGAGGGCATCTGGGAATGCACAAACTATGTGTAGAAGAGGAAGAGTCGAAGTGTATCATGGAAGCTATTCATGGAAGAGAATGTGAAGCACACATGAATGGTGTAATGCTAGCCAGGAAGATCCTCAGGCAAGATTATTATTGGTTAACCATGGAGAATGATTGTATCAACTTTGTTTGGCGATGTCATAAGTGTCACATTCATGCTAATCGCATGAACATTCTGCCGTCAAAGCTCTACAATATGACTTCGCCATGGTCTTTCTCAATCTAGAAGATTATTATTGGTTAACCATGGAGAACGATTGTATCAACTTTGTTTGGCGATGTCATAAGTGTCACATTCATGCTAATCGCATGAACATTCCACCGTCAAAGCTCTACAGTATGATTTCGCCATGGTCTTTCTCAATCTGGGGCATAGACGTCATCGGAGCAGTCTCACCAAAGATTAAGGATAACATTGGTTTGTATTCTACCAATTCAAAAAAATTATATATGAGAACACAAAATAATCTTTACACACCATCAGCTAGAAATATATAAACACTGTATTTCTCTATCATCTTTCAACACTCAGCATATTCAAGATTATAATTTAACACACTACATTCATGATATCATTTATTATCAATTAACTCACCCTATTCTTGTAGTGGCCTAGGTCAGAAAACTCGACCCTTTTTATTTTTGGTTGGGACATGTAGTCGTCCTAAGTGACTTTGACTAGTCTAGGTGGTTTAGACTATCATAATGGGCACGAAATAATGGTGAAGGAAGATTATTGATTAAATTTATCCCTCACATTAAGGCAAAGAAATACTAACAATAATAATCTTTCATATTCTATATATAATATTTTATGTATACCACAAATAATATATATATAATAATTGATATTCTCTCTCCTGTATATATGATATAATATATATATATATATATATAATAAAAATCTATAAGGGTAAAATAATCCACATAATAATTTTAATATGGGAAAAAGGGCATCTTGGAGTCTAAATATATGGTACTTGATGAAACATTAAAAAAAATTTATGAACTTATTGAGCTATAAGTCTACTAAATTAGATTTATAAATAAATCTCCCAATATATTTAATATTGCCAAATGTTAACAAGTGTTTAAGATCTTATTTAATATCAAATATGAATAAAAAATAATTTAAAATGTGTGAAAAGGTTGAAAAAATTATAAAATCAATGAATTGTGTCTCATGTTAGGAGGATCTTTTATATTTGTTGTAATTGTGAAGTTTTGGATAGATAATTATTCCTGATGAAAAAAATATATATAAAGGTTTAAAATGGAATAGTTTAAGTTGTTGAGAAAAAGTGTGCAAAAAATTATTGTAACTATGCTTAATATAAATAAAATTTTTTTTAAAAAAAAGTGTATCAAATTAAAATTAGATATGCTATTGCAACAACAAAAGCATTTTCAAATATTTTTTTTTTTTTTTTTTTTTTGTGCGGTTAAAATAGCATTAAGGCCTCGTTTGGGAATAAGTTATTTTAATAACTTTTTGACTTTTTTACAAAAAGATATGTAAAAAAGTAGAGAGTGATATGATAATTTATAATGACTTTTTGACTTTTTAGATAAAATATGTAGTTGATAACTGAGGCCTAAGAGACCAAATAAGTTAAAATAATTAATAAGATAAAATGTCATATCAAATTCATAATTATTTTACTTTTTTCACTTAGGCAAAAATAAAAAGAGTCTCCTATAATAGCCAACTTCCCAAATGAGACCATTAATGCACTGCCAAATTTGCTATAAGTTACTTCCATACTTTTCGTCATATTTCTTAATATCTGGAGTAAATCACACTGACACCCTTTAAGATTTATACTTAATACAAATTCTTTTCTCATATTCTGAAAATTACAACTCCCTCCCTGATATTTAAAGCCACATTACAAATTACTCCTACCTTAATTGACTGTTAAGTCAACTAGTGGGTTTTGTTAATGTTAGTTGATATTTTTTTGTAAATACCAATTTTATCCTTTCTTTATTTCCCTCCTCTGTGTAATTTTTTTTTTTTTTTTTTTTTCATAGAAACAACAATCAATCATCATTCTCTCCTCGCTCCACATCACCACCATGCATTACCACATCACCACCTAACAAATCAAAGTAGGCTTTCATGTTCCGAGAAAATTGCTTCTTTGAAACAATTAATCAAAAATGTAATGTGCATAAGATTTTTGGTGAAATAAAATAACTCAGTGCAAAACAACTAATGCAAGATCCCAAAAGAAAATGGTAAAATCAACACCCAGTCAACAAAACGTAGGCACCTCAAGTAACAATAAATAAAAGAGCACTGAAATTTCAATATGAATGAGATGGGTTATGGAGGACGGTCTGAGAGGGAGATGACGGATGAGAAAGAGAAAGAACTGAGAGTCCTATGGAAAGAAAAGTTTGTCATTCGGTGAGATAATTTGGTAATTTTCCCTTTAAGTGTGAGGGTATTAAAGTAAATTTTTGTTTTTTTGTTAACCCAGTTAAATGTACATTAACAAGGGGTTCAATATAATTTTTGAAAGGTGCAGGAGGAATATGTATCAAACTCAAACCTCAAGGGAATATCAGTGTAATTTATCTTAATATTTTTCTTGTGAGTCTCAATTTGAATTCACACATATGATTCAAATTGTCTATCTAGTAAGTCCCCACAATAAATGTCATTCATGCAAAAAATCAATTTTATCGGACAATTATAAACACAAGAACTAATAGCATTCTATTTTATAAAATAAATAATTTAAGTTCATAATCATATTTGCTATAAAATTGAGCTTACTTTTCAAAAAATTAAATTTTTTGTTTTCCGTAATTTTTATTTTTAGTCAAAAATTTTAATATTTTAAGAATTTTTTTATTTTTTAGATCCACCTAACCTAGATATACTTAAAAAGTATAATATTTATGAAAAGAATCTTTAAAACCTCATCAAATACAATATATATATATATATATATAATACAAAAAAAAATAGTAAATTTTCATATTTTTGTGTATTTATGAATTTTTTTAAATATTTTTTCACAAATATTGTAATTTTTAGCTGCATCTAAGTTATGTGCATCTAAAAAGTAAAAAAATTACTTAAAATATTAAAAAAATTCATTAAAAATAAAAAATTTAATTTTCAGAAAATCAATCAAAACCGAACAAGGTAATTGCGATTTTGTTCATGTGTTTATAATTGTTCTATGGAGCTGATTTTTTGCATGAATGTTTTTTATTACAATGCCTACAAGATAGACAGTTTGGATTATTGGTGCAGCTTCAAATTAGAGCCCATAAGAGCATCTCCAACCATTGTTGCAATAATGCCATTGCTATTGCTATAATTTGGCAATGAATAGTGTTATTTTGCCAAATTATAACAATGGTGCTCCAATTGTCATTTGCTATTTTGACAAATCTCAACCAACTTTCCCTCCAAATTTGTAAGTGTTGTTTGTGAATAGTTTTTTTTTTTTTTTTTTTTTTTTTTTTTTTTGTGATTTTATTTTTGGCACAAGCTGGTGATTGTTTTTATTTTTGTTTTTAGCCAAACAGAGCACAATGACTCTCTTTGGTTTCATCACCACCGTCCACCTGTTTGTTGTTATTTTTGTTTTTCTTTTTTTTTTAGCCAAACAGAGCACAACGGCTCTATTTGGTTTCATCACCACCGTCCACGTGTCTCTTCTCTCTCTCTCTCTCTCTCTCTCTCTCTCTCTCTCTCACTCTCAGTCTTTGTCTCTCTCTATTTGGTTTCATCATCACCTCTTCCCTCTCATTCTTCGTCTCTCTCTCTCTCTCTCTCTCACTCTCAGATATCATCTTTTCTCCCTCAATCACCGAAAGTCTCTCTCTCTCTCTGTTCTCCGTCTCTCTCTTCTCTGTCTCTCTCTTCTCTGTCCATCACCAGTCTCTCTCTCTGCTCTCCGTCTTTCTCTTCTCTGTCCATCACCTCCGCCTCTCTCTGCTTTCCGTCTGTCTCTACCCCTCACCCCTATTTTTATCTCACTCTTCTCTCTCTATATCTCTTCTCTATCCATCTGATCGATCGTTTTTTTTTCTCTCTCTCTCTCTCTCACACACACACACACACACACACACACACACACACACTCCTAAAACCCAGATCTGACTTTCTCTTACTCCTACAACCCACCGCCGTCTGCCAATCGTCGCCGCTAGATCTGCCTCCAAAAGTCTCAGTTCTCTCTGAATCGATCATCCATGTCTGCAAATCTCACAAACCCACCTCCAAATCTATCACTCCCCCTTTCCCTCTTACTGCCGTCTACGCCCATCCCTCTGTTTCTCTCACTGTATCATCTGTATCAAAAAACATAAAGAAGATCACGTATCTGTATCATCTGTAGAATCATCTGTATCAAAGAACACAAAGAAGATCATCTGTCTCTCTTCTTCCTCTCACTGCCAGGTATTTTTTTTTACTTCATTGTGTTCATTTTCTAATTATTTTTTTTTTAATTTTGTTTACTTCAAATTGGTGAAACTGAAATTTAGAAAATTGAAAATTTAGTGATTCTGTGTTTGGTATGTTGAAATTTGGTGATTCTATGTTTGGTATGTTGAAATTTGGAAAGTTGGAATATATTGTTCCATCTCTGGTAATAATTTCTCCAAATATCTATTGTAATGGCAAATTTTTTGTTCCACTGTGTTTTATATATATATATATATATATTATTGTTCCATCTCTGGTATATTATTGTTCCACTGTGTTTATTTCTTCCATGAAAATTTTAAAGCCAAATTCTGTTTATTTGGATGATGTGGTAACTTTGTCAATTGCCAAATTTGAGAGATGAAATGGCATTTGGCAAATTTGGCCGGGGTTATAATAGCCCATTGGAGCAACATTTTTTAAAACTCTTGTTAAATTTTGGCAATGGCAGCTGAAATAGTTTGCCATTGGAGATGCTCTAAGAAGAATATTGAGATGTATAAAGAGATGAAAGCATGGAGAAGAGCTAATCCCACGAAAAGTATAGAAGTCTGGAAAAATGGTATATCATATCATCTTATTATGTGTTTTTGTGTTGTATGTTACATATTGTTGTGAAAAATGTTACGTAATTTTTTTTTGATGAAGTTACGATTATTTGTGATTCTAAAATGAAATTACATATTTTGTGATAATATTGTATGTTTTTGTAGTGATGTTACACATTTTTTTAGTTAAACATTTTCTAACATAAAAATGCATAATATTACCACAAAATATATAACATAAAATACATAATTTTATTTCTGAACTTCATTTCTTAACTACAATTTATTGTAACTTTACCAAATAAAATACGTAAAATATACTACAAAAATATATAACATATGCCATAAAAATATGTAGCAATTAGTGCATATGATATGCACATTTTGAGGGGTACCATAGCATTAGTTTACAAGAGTGTTAAGAGACCCATATTCACAAATTTACTCACAATGATATGGCAAGAGAGTTGGACTCTATGCCCAAGACCTAACTTGCAATGCAGAGAAGATGACATGGGAGAAGGAAGATCCACTAGAAATTCTATGTGAATCTTGGGCATCTTGTTTTTAAGAAGATCGTCAACAAGAGACCCAATGTTGTTGGGGTCCTCTTCAGAAGTGGGAGCTTTCTTTGTAGCCATGGCAGCAAGAAAATTAGGGCTTTTGAAATTTTGAATGGAATGGAAAGAAGCTGTAGTAAAGAAAGGAAAGAAGAGAAATTGAAAGAAAATTGCAAAGCGTTGGTGATATAGCTTCTCTAAGAAGTCTTGGTGGCAGGTCTTGGTGGCAAGGATTTAAAATTAAAAAGGGAGTTGTCAACTTCCTAGCAGCGGTTGTGACAGAATGGGCAGCGACCCTATAAGGACGAACGTCAAACGTCCCTCGATGCCTATCTTTTCAAATATACGTATAAAAGAGGTGCAAGGATCAAGGCAAGAAGATGGGGGGAAATCTAATTTTAATTTAAATATGAAAAATGCTTGGGACTCTCTTTTTTGGAGATCTTTACAATGAGTTATGTTAGAGATTTCAAATATTTTATCAAATATTCTACCAAACCTCTCACATAGGTGTGAGACCCACACACATGTGGATTTGTGTGAGTTCCACCCCATGTGAAATATTTGATAAAATATTTGGTAGAATATTTAGGATACATAGCATTTCTCCTTTCACTACTAAAAAAAGGGCATATTGCAACGTTTGTTTTGTGGCGTTTATGGAAACGCCATTATAGATTCATTAAACACAGCGTTTTGAAAACGTTGTCTTTGATCTCCGTTAAACGATGTCGTGTTGGGTCAATTTATTAACACCATCTTGGACTCCGTCTCTCACTTTCTATGCCTCTTCCACAACCCCGATTTGAAGCTCAAACACTCTCTCTCTCTTCCAAAACCCTCAATTTGAAGCTCAAACACACAAACTCTCTATCTTGCTCGCTCGATCGATTGCAGATTTTGCATTGTATGTTCTTTGTCAATGTTGACCGAAGCTTAACAACTCTCGATTTGAAGCTCAAACACACAGAACTTAACCGCTGCCATTTGCTCTAGTTGTTCTCCATCAATCGCAACGATCTCTGTTCTTCATCGATCTCGAGGCTAATCGAGTGAGGACGGGCACCAGATGGTCCAGACTCCGATCTCTTTGTCTATTACTGCAAGCACTGTAGATCTCATGTCCCCATCACTGGTTCGCTTCTCTCTCTCTCTTTGTCTAATTCATCTTAATTCACCTTCACCTACTTCTCTATTTGAATCTATCTATGTTATCTACTTACCTATATATACACACATTTATATGCACTAACTTCATTTCCACACACACACAAAAACTAAACAATATTGGATTGTCATCTTTGATTTTATTATTTAGAGTGTTTGTGTTTGTGGTTTTTTTTTTTTAAAAAAAAATTATTTTGGCTTTTAACTTGTTGAGACTGCTAGTGTCTGTGTTTGTGTTCTTCATCAAAATCGATTTGTTCTTTATCAAATCACAGATCCAAAATCCAAAATCAATCTGTTCTAGCTAATCTCTCTTGCTCTTGTCTCCGGTACATTTTTCATTCTCTACTTTCTCATTGTCAAATATGCTGATTAACTCTGTCATTTTTTCATTCTTTAGTTTAAAAAAAAGAAAAAACAAGTTTATATAATTTGTGATGATCATGCTATTCTATAATGTGATCCCAATGGTGAGACAATCGTCCATTGGTAGGGCCCATATGGATGTTTTCATTTGGATGATCTTGTTGGGTTTGTGTCTTATATTTCTCTGGGATTCATATAGTTATGGGTGTTTTACATGCATTTTAATTAGGTTGTCACTACAGGAAAAAGGGCGTACCATAGTAATGAAGAATACTTTGTACTAGTATAAAGGAATGTGGTGATTGGGCATGTTATTGTGGTTTTATTCAACCGTTGCATTGCTAGCTTTTGGAATCATTTACACCTTCATCTGCAACAGCGTTGGATGTGCTTTGACTTCCCTTGAACAAGTTCGTCATGACCTGTGTGATTATGTTTATTTGCATTTTTTAGGTTGAAGGAACTGACCTCTAGAACAAAGTTATAAATTTGTATTAGTTTTTCGTGTTAGTTTATCTAAAAAATAGTAGTTCATGGTTGGTGATGTCTGTAGGCTCTCCTGTTCCCCTGTATTAGTTTACCTTTTTTTTTTTGCAAGAGTTTTTATACCATTGCTATGCTCTTTTTCCCAGTTGTCTGTTTATTTTCCCAGTGTATCTGTGAACTGACATACTTTCTGGTTTGAGTTTAAATCCAGTTCAAAAACTTTGCTTCTTGAATGACTGACTAGTCATTGGAAATGAATTAATTAATCATCAGTAGAGTTATATATGTGATCTGAAAGAACATAGCAAGATTAGCCATATGATATACTAAAATCAAACCAGCAATGTAACAGCCCACTGAGAGTAGATAGAATCTGTGTGCATTTTCAGTTTTCTGTCATATATTCTTTTTTTATATATTTTTTTATATCTAGTATTTGGATGTTCAGGTGAAAAGCTTGAACCATTGAGTTGGGATTTGAGGATTCAAATAGCTGTAGATGTAGCAAGGGCATTGAAATACCTTCATGATGGGGTAAGCCATAATCTTTGACACAGATTCATTCCTTTTTTCCTGGCCCTTTTAGAGTATATGAATGTTATTTAAAAAAAAAATGGACAAAGAAAAGAAGATGAAGCTATAGTTAGTTGTCATGTATAATTGCTTGGGCTCTTATACAATTGGGTGCATATTATACTTGGTTAAAGCAGGTAGCTGATTTTGGGCTTTGATAAAGGCCATTGAGGCAGTTCCAGATTTGAAGACCTATTTGGCTGCAAGGTTTTCGCTCAAGGCAGGCATGAATTAACCCCTATGGTAAGATTGCACAAGCATCCCGCAAAGGCACTTCTAAGTTCGTTATCAATCACAAGAACCTTAGAGAAGTATATTTAAAAATTTGGAGGGTGCCAAGGAATTCTTTTAGTTTTCTTGTATCCCTTTTCTTTTATAATAGTTTCTTATTGCTCATAAAAAAGGAAAGTTAGGCGTAAATCTACAGTCTATGAAATTGAATTTTGATATGAATTTCTTTGTTGCATATTACAGGTTACTTAAGAGGTTGGATTTTCCAGAAATGAAATTTAGCTTGTATTTTATGGGCTATGAGGTAAAGTGTTATGCATTACTTTTGCAATATATTTTTTTTCTTTCTATCTCTATCTTCTAAAATCATGAGATTCTAATTTTTTTTTTTTTCCTGTTTCTGCCATACGTTCGTTGATGTTCTTTTTAAACCTTGTTGCAAGGAGGAGACAGTTGATTGGTGCTTTACCCTCTACAAAGAGGGATGAACACTTGGATGAAGTGGAAGACAACTGTGTAATTGATCCACAACATTAGGGATATTGTTGATAACTTGGGATATTAGCTCTTTCTAGGATGGTACACCTTTTGTCTTTTTAACTAGTACACGTACATGGGCTCCTCCTTTTGGTGATTTGTAGTGAATTCACTTAAAAACAATTAACTTGACATCACTCTCTCTCTCTCTCTCTCTCTCTCTCTCTTAGGACCTAACATCAGCTCCTAGCAATGCAGTTGATCGTACTGTTTGGACATTCAGTCAGAATGCTACAATTGAGCTCAGACAATATATTTTATTTTGATATCACATTTTTTTTTTTTTTTGGTTGAGAATGTGGGTTCTGATAGTTTTGGGACCCACTTTGTTTGGTATTCTTGATCCTATATCTTCAAGCTTTGTATTGTAAGCTTCACTTTCTTGTTGCATCTGTTAACAGGTGTCTGATCTTTTAAAACTTTCATGAAACAATGCTAATATGAAATTGCTGAATAATCAGTTTAGGCAATTGCTGGCTTGCATAGAAATGGAGATTGGTCTATTCATTAGAAGAACATTGATGGTGGTGTTATTTTGTCTGTGGGTGCCCATGAAAGTCATGGCTAGGACTGGACATGCTGGTGTTTCTTCCTCAAAGCCGAATATAGTAAATATTGGAGCTCTGTAGACCTTCAATTCTGTTATTGGACCATCAGCAAAGCCAACAATTGAAGCTGCGGTTGATGATGTCAATTCCGATTCAACTGTTCTTGTTGGGATGAACACACACAGAGAAGCTCATTCATATATTTAGTTTTGGTATCTTTGTTCTTTCTTGTCTTTTTCTTCCAATTCATTGTTTCTCTCTGATTTCATTAGCCCTAACAGTGTTTTTTTGGATATATTCCATGTCTAATTTAGTCAATGATGGTTGATTGTTTCAAGCATCTGAGCTCTGGGAGAAGTTTGACGCCAACAAACACGTGGATTGAAGAGTATATTTTGTGTGGATTGAAGAGTACATATATTTTGTGTAGTAAAAATCTCATGAAATGTGCAATTAATTTGGTTCATAGATGAGTTGAATACTTTTATGTACTTTTCCCTAACTTTGTATAATGTTTTATGATGGGTTGATTACAATATATTGGATGTATAAAAATTCTGATTAGCTTGATGCATAGTGATATGTGAATTTGAGCCATTTGTGTTCGCAGTTCAATTTTCAAGCCACTTTCTTTAGTTAAATTCTTTGGCTTATGTTATATTATAAAAAAAAAAGGTGGCATTTTTTCAAAAACGTCACTAAATGACGTCATCATGACGTCACACATTAGTTTGTAACGGAAATGGAAGTGGATGTCAAAGATTTAGCAGCGTTTTCAAAAATGTCGTCTTATATTTTTAGCGACGTTTTTCAAACGTCGTAAAACTATTGCGGTGGCCGTATTAGCGGCAAAAATTTTAAACGTTGCTTTAACTTTTTAGGCATTTTTTAGACTTCTAGTGACGTTTTTAAAACGCCGCTAGAACTCAAATTTCCTGCAGTGTTTACAACTATTGATGTATGTATGGGACCCACTCATGTATGTTTGGGGCTCACACCATCAATGGTTGAGATCCAAAACGGGTTATAGAGTCCTAGAAAAATAGTCTCAATCATTGTTGTTCAAATATATGCTTAATATCTATATGAATACCTACACTTGTAAACTACCAATAGGTCCTAATAGTTATATTTAATTTTCAACAAGTCCTATTGAAAATAAGTTTTGATAAAATTGTCGTTAAAAATATTTTTTTTTGTGACAATTTTTTACATACGTCGCTAAAAATTGACAATTCGTAACTTTTTTTTGTCACGATTTTTATAAATTGTCACTAAAACTTACAATTAGTGACATTTTTTTATGACAAATTTTTCCATAAGACCTATTAGATAATAAGTCCACTTATTAGGACCTACACATAAGTACCCCTTATTTGTACCCTTTCTGGCAGAATGCCATGTGGCAAGAAGGATGACAGGGCACTGCTCAACAGGTCGGGTGTCGGGGCAAGAATGGCCTAGAATCTAGGTGGCAGTAGTTGACTTGGTATTTGTTTTTTATTAAATAAATAATATATATGGATAAAGAAAGATCTCAACCATTTTTTACGATGTAGGAAGTGGTTGAGGCCCACCTCCTAGGACGAAAGAAGTGGTTGAAATCATCTCTTATTAAAGTATGGACGGTTAACGCCATGTTTGGGAGAAATAGTGCACACGTTGAAAATCAAAACAACCAAGTGGGCCATGAAAGCTATAAAGTGGAAAGATTCGACTGTTGGTCAAAGTGGTTGCTAGATTTGAGGCTCAAGCCAGAGATCACGGGGACAAGTGACAAAAATTGATGTTGCCACGTACTTGCAATTAGAGCAAAAATGATAGGCCATTAGCATTAAAAAAGGACTCCAAGCACACCTTTTGCAAGGGTCGAGCACCAAAAACTCAATCTAGAGCTCATTTACACACCTTTTTTAGCAATTGTCTTTTACTTAGAGCATCTCCAACAGTTTAGTAAAATTTTCATTAAATTTGAGTAAAAAAAAGTTGATTTTCTTGATCTGATACGCATAGCTCCAATGGTTATGGTTACTGTAGTGTGCATCAAAAAAGGAAAGGGACATCTAGTGGGTCGACCGGTTCAAATTTTTTTTGAACCGTTTGAACCAGTTCGCAGGCCAATTTTTGCATGAGCCGGTCGACTGGTTGCTCAACCGGGTGGTCGACCAGGTGGTCAACCGGGTGGTCGACCCCGTAGTGTAAAATTTTCATAAATTTATGCTTTAACGGCTATGCACAATGAATTAGTGAAAGGAGCAAGCCGTCCTCAGTTTGGTGAAACGTTTGATGTTTTCTCAATTTGATATTGATTTGGTGCAACCGTTGGAGCACAAAAGGCAGTTATTTTTCATCAAATTTGAATTTGATGTTGGATTTGGTGAACGGTTGGAGATGGCCTTAAACAGCTCAATTCTTGCAGTTAGTTGTTTACTTAGGTTAGCTTTAGTTTGCCTATTCAAATTGTACTCCATTCCAGTTAATGAAAGTTCAAAACCATTTTCTTTGCACCTTGTAAATTTGTTACAAGTCCTCTTCATTGGGATAAGATCCAAACTAGTGGTTGTTTCTCTTAGCCATACAAAGTCAAGTCTTGTGGAAGTTAGAAATTCCAAACCATAATTCTAACTTTGGACCAAGTTTTTTTTTTTTTTGATCGGCGAATGTTAGTTGTTAGTTGTTAGATTAGCACCTATGGGAGAAAATCTCTCCACCCTTGGCAAAGCACCTAAGTGTTTGCACTTCCTTAATTCAACCCCTCTAAGGGAAATTAAACCCATGACCTCCTTGGGACTAAGCCCTGAGGAAGGCATGGTGGAACTTTGAACTAAGTTCATTAGTCTTTGACACGCTCGCATTTGCAACATTAGCCTAGATATCCACATTTAGTTTCTGAGACGCAAACAAATCCTACTTTGGTCCCTCTAATTTTGTGCGTAGTATTTTTCCATTTAAAATGTTTACGGCACATGATGAAAAAATCACATTACAACAAAATTGAAAGTGCAAGAATCTAATTATTCAAATTAAAACTATAGAAACTAATTTTTTTTTTTTTTGGTACACTCCGGGCTGAAGCCAAAAATACAGAATAACTCTACGAGAGGAGCCAAGCCCCCATAAATCACTTTCTAAAGCTGTAGCCAAAACAAAGGGTGCAGCTACTAAACATGTCCTGGTATCAGCCATACTAAGGGCCCTTTTTGCAAGCAGATCAGCACAGACATTGGCTTCCCGCCAAATACGTTGGAGGGCACACTCCCAGCTCCTATCCATTAGATCCCAGATTTCTTGTAAAAGATTATACTGAGGGTGCAGTGGGTTGGGTTTGGCCAAAACCGAAATTGCTTCCACCGAGTCCGATTCAATGATGACCCAATGGTGTTCTGCACTCTAAGCCATCTGCAAACCTTGCCAGATACCCCATAATCCAGCAGTCACCACAGATGCATGGCCCACCTGTTGCTTGAATCTACACATCCACCATTCTTGATCATTACAAATTAGTCCACCACATGCAGCCTTACCAGTGCGCCGACATATTGGACCATCAACATTGACCTTTACCCAGCCCAAAGGAGGGTGCTGCCATTTAACGTGGATGGTAGGTGCATCCTTCTCGTGCAACTTCGTTTCAGAATGAAACTGAAATTCCTGAACCTGACCATGAATATGCTCCATGGGTTGAAAGGGCTCCTGAAAAGCACTGTCATGTAGTTGTTGGTTACGCCAAAACCATAAGGATGAGATAGCAACCATGAAAGTTAGGGCCCAATTACTGTTGAAAATAGCAGCCCGAGGAGGATTGCCCAGATTCACGTCAATCCAAATAGATAAAGGAAGGGAAAAGAAATGCAACCAATGTGAAGGAGGAATAAGCT
Source organism: Camellia sinensis (assembly GCF_055761805.1). Taxonomy (NCBI): domain Eukaryota; kingdom Viridiplantae; phylum Streptophyta; class Magnoliopsida; order Ericales; family Theaceae; genus Camellia; species Camellia sinensis. The sequence goes on from NC_138962.1 coordinate 111,021,268, forward strand.
CAGACCAAACTCGTTTCGATTGCGAGCAATCTCGAAGAGCATGAAGTGAGGTCTCAGCATGGTGTAGACAGACAGGACAAGATGAATCAACACTCAAATGTCTTTGATGCTTCATGGCATTGGTTAAGAGACGGTCTCTCTGTGCTAGCCAAGTAAAGTGCTTCCATCGATTAGGTCCCACAGTACACTAGATCTGCTGCCAGCCCCCTGTATGAGCAGCCCTTGGAGGAACTTGCTACTGACAAGAATGGTAGGCTGACTTAGTGGAAAAGATTCCATTGGGGGAGTGCTTCCAACTTAAAAGGTCAGGATTGTCTGCAACCGGTCGAACCATTATTGCACGCAAAGCTTCCAAGTCTTTTCCAGATAACCAACAAGCCAATCTCAGCCAATTCCAACTAGTGTCATCCGTTCAATAGTCGCAAAGTTTGAGAAGCAATTCATGTGTTGGAAGGGGAGAAATGACACGCTGTTGAAGAGGGGAGTTACCCAACCACAAATCCGTCCAAAAATTTATTGTTCGGCCATTCCCAACGCGCCAATGGGAACCATCTTTTAATACAGAAGCACTCTTAGTGATACTAGGCCAGGTGTAGGATGAGTAAGTGGGGCAAGGATCCCACAGTTTTCTTCCAACTGGTAAATATTTGGTGCGGAGAGCACTAGCCCAGGGTGCAGATTCATGTAACACACGCCAACCCAACTTGGCTAACAAGGTATTGTTTACATCTCTCATCTATCGAAGGCCCAAACCCCCATCCCCTTTTGGTTGGCACATATCCTCCCAAGCCACAAGAGATATGCGCTGTTGCGTTTGATCACCACCCCAAAGAAAACGACGGTGATATTTGTCAATAGTTGAGCACACTGAACTAGGAAGATGGGTAGATTGCATAGCATAGGCAGGTATGGAGGAAGTGACTGATTGGATGAGAGTAGCTCGTCCAGCTAAAGATAGTTGACGAGCTTTCCACCCCGCTAATTTGTCCCGAACTCGATCAAGGATGTGGTTATACGTGGTTTTGGAGACCCGATTGTGTAAGATAGGGACACCGAAATATTTATCCAAATTTAAAGCAATAGGTATGCCACCTTCCATACTCAGATGCTGCCCAGTTCGTCTAGGAACACTTGGAGGGAAAAATATTCTAGATTTCTGAAAATTTACTCGCTGGCCTGACGATGCACAAAAGGATTGCATAATGTGCTTAATGACCGACATTTGCCTACTAGAAGCCTCCCCAAACAGACACATGTCATTCACAAAAAAGAGATGTGAAAAGCTAGGCCCTTGTCGAGAAATTTTAACTGGTTTCCATTGCCGCTAGGCGACTACCTCAGAGATGCTCCGCCCTAATTTTTCAAGGCAGAAGAGAAAAAGATAAGGTGAGAGAGGGTCCCCTTGACGTAGGCCTCTAGAGGGTTGGAAATAAGGAGTGACCTCACCATTCCAAAGAATTGCAAGTTGTGTCGTAGACACACATTGTAGAATTAACAAGGTCCATGAAATACGGAACCGCATTTCATTTAGCACTTGTTCTAAGAAACTCCATTCTATTCGGTCGTATGCCTTTTCTAGATCGAATTTAATGGCCATCGTTCCATGGGTCCTCTTAGATCTTTTCATGGAGTGTAACAGCTCTTGAACCAGAACAATATTGTCAGTGGCTTGCCGTCCCGGAATGAAGCTACCCTGTAAGGGGCTAATCAATCTAGTTAATAAGGGCCACACTCTAAGCACTAGAACTTTGGAGAGTATCCTCATAGTAACATTACTGAGAGAAACGGGTCAGACGTGAGGGGTGATCAATCTTGGGGATAAACGTGATCAAGGTTTTATTCAAATCCACAGGAATTTGACCTGATTGGAAAATATCCTGAATCATAGTGGTGAGAGAAGGCCCACAAACATCCCAGAAGCGTTGGTAGAAGAAAGGTTGAATCCCATCTGGCCCAGGGGCCTTAAAAGCGCCCAAAGAAAAAACTACATTTTTTACCTCCATTATGCTGATAGGGCACGCTAAAGCAGTCACCTCTTGTGGTGTTAAGCAGGGCAATGCCCGAGGTAATGTAGGAACAGGATCCACAACTTCAGTCGTAAAAAGCTTCTGAAAGTGTTGAACAGCTCTAGCCTGAAGCTCAATCTGGTTAGTGCACCAAGTGTCATCATCATTTTTTAAAGCCATGATCCGATTGCGTCTACGCCGAATAAGTGTCGAAGTATGAAAGAAACGAGTGTTGGCGTCACCAAACATGAGCCAGTTGGATCTTGATTTCTGGTACCAAAGTACTTCCTCTTGCAACAACAATTTATTATACTCAACGGTGAGGTGAGATTCAAGCTGCTCAAGGAAAGGATTGGACGTCAAACTCAAAGCTTGTTGGATACCATGCAGTCTTGCTAAAACATGCTTTTTATTCCAAAAAATATTCCCAAACACCTCCCTGTTCCAAGTAGTAGCTGCAGCCACGAACCTGTCAATGATAAGAGGCAAGTCTTTCTCAGTAAAGTTCCATGATTGTTGAACAAGGGTTTCAAACATAGGGTGGGTTAACCACGCAGCCTCCATTCGAAATGGATGTCGAAAAGGGTGAGGGACAACCCCAATAAGCGAGATAAGCAGTGGACAGTGGTTAGAATTAATCCTGGGAAGGTGTTGAACCCAAGCTTCAAGAAAGAGGGTGTGCCATGGGTCATTACAGAGAGCTCGATCAAGTCTTTCTTTAATATTTGCTAGTCCATGACAGCCATTGGTCCAAGTGAATTTGGGTCCTGAAAACCCCAAGTCAATCAAATTACATTCATCCATGACTTGAACAAAACGCGAGAGGCGTCGTTGGGTGGAAGGTGCACCTCCTTGTTTCTGAGAATTGGAACTTATTTCATTGAAATCACCCGCAATAAGCCAGGGAAGGGGGAGACCATGAGCAACATCCACAAGATAATTCCATAATTCTGAACGAGAAATAGAGTTCAAACTAGCATACAAAGCTATGAAAAGCCAATCTACTTCATTCTTTCTCTAAATAATGACACTAAGAACTTAGGGATGGGGGGTAGAACATTCACTTCCACTAAATTGTTTCGCCAAAACAGCCAAATACCACCAACAAAACCCGTGGCTTCAACTACTGCCATATCTGAAAAACGAGTTTGGTGAATTATTCGTTGAGCTTTATTGCTTGTAACCCGAGTTTCAAGTAGAACCAAAATAACAGGGTCATGAGACCTAGCAAGTTCGCAGATCGTCCTGAACGTAGCATCATTTTCAGCTCCCCTACAATTCCAAACAAGGATCTTCATGGAGGTGACCAAAAAAGAAAGGCCAAAACCTAGATTAAATGTCCATCTCAGCTGACCTAGGTTGGTCAACCCTTGTTGCCATAGTTGCTGCAACAGACCCATTATCTTCAAGAACCAGGTAAGAAGCATCACGATTTTGTACTATTCCCTCATCGAAATACGATCGACAGCTTTCACCATCCGCTGGGTCGTAGCGACGGGAAAGTAAGGAGTGGTTAGAGTGGGGCAAACTGTCTGGTGGTCGACCAGGAACTGAAGTGACCATCTGATCAAAAGGGAGGGAAGGAGTGGGAGGGATGGGAAGTAGGGAGGCAGGTTGACGAACCAAGGAGTGTCCATCATGACTCTCTCTCTTGGTGCCTGAACCTTCTTCCATGAAGGAGCAAAGGGGGGGAAAATCTTGTAAGGATGTGGATGGATTGAAGGGAGCTGAATTTGGGGTATGGTTTGGGTGGTTGGGGGCTCTATCTGGATGAGAGGCAACCTGCAAATGGGGGTTATGTATTTTACGATGTGGGCTTTGAGGGAGAGGCTTTTTGGAGTGGACTTGAAAGGGTAGAGGGATAGGTCGAGAGGCTTGCCCAATGGAGGGCCCAACATTGGAGTCACAACCAAAAGAAAAAGGGCCCAATCCTATTGTATCCAAAGAGGAAGTTGGCCCAACTTTATCAAGGAAGTCAGTTCCATGGTCATCCACTAGTGTTGAGAAGCGATTACCCATACTACCGTAAGACACTACAGCTTTGTCCTTTTATACGTTTGAATATGCATTAGCTAGACCAGCTGTCCTTCTCCCACCATTACCAGTGACTGGAGGATTATCCATTTTGGCAGAGTTTGTACGACGCGTGCGGCTGACTGTACCTCGAGAACATGATTGTGCTAGCATCCACAGTCTAAATTTATGCCCTAAACCAACACCGATGCGCAAAGAGTATACAGCTGGCGCCCCTGGCGCAGTATCATTCCCAGTTTCCGTCACCATAGTTGGCATTAGCGATGGGCACCCCTCTTGCTTGTGTCCATATTTCCCACATTCAAAGCAGATAAGGTGTAAACCTTCATATTCAACAGCAAATTCCACATTGTTAATACCTACCTTGGAGACCAGAGCATTCTTGAGGTTAAGCTCGACACAGACCCTAGCAAATCTCCCTCGTGATGCACCCGCTGTAAGCTTATCCGTTTTGATAGCTCCACCAACCAAATTACCTAACCTTAGTAAAAGGTTTTCATTAAAGTATTCAATCAGCACACCTGGAAATCGAATCCAAACCATGGTAGACGGTAGTTCATTGGCAACTAGACGAAAGTTTGGGCGCCATTTACTGACTGTTAAAAAATGCCCAAGAATAACCTGTCACACCCCAAATCCGGGCATGACCGGCCGTGGCCCACAGGAACTTAGCCCAAGGCACACGTAAGCCTAAACATGAACCCAAAACCATAAAGAATAAATGTGATAATAGCCCATAAATAAATAAATCAACACTCAATCCAGTGACATACCACAAGTGAAAAACAAGTGATAACCAACTTCCTAAAAATATATATATACTAAATGGGACACAAACCGCCCACAAAATAAAATAATTCTAAATAAAACCCAACCACAATGTATGCACAAAACTCGACAAAACAACCTAAAACAAATTAAATAAATACCCTAGAGGTCCATGTAATTGAGTCCCCGCTACGCCATGAGTCCACTCTAAGTCCTTCTAACACCTGGAAATGATAAACAACTAAGTCAGCTGATAGCTCAGTGAGTAGCAACATGGATAGTAAATACAGTTTTGAAAACAGGGTTCAATTCCAAAATAAGACATATATCACAGAAACTAGATTGACATATAGTTTGGTAAATACAATCTGTTTCAAAAAGAAGGTTCCACAATTCAACACTTAAAATACTCATGTCTCGCAAGAACATGATAAACGAAATTTTCCACTTAAAACAGATTATAACATGAACACCAATAATTTTTTGAGTACCAATAATTTTTTGAGTACCAATAAAAAGACAAATAATATGCCACACAGTTCTCAAGGCTATAAGCCTCGTTGGATCCAATACCGAACTAAGAGTCATCCTCAGGGTGGCACCTGGGCTTTTCTCAAAGACGATCCGATTGAAGGTTTTTTCCTTACAATCGTTGAGCACTAGAGTCATCACGGCCCAACCCGGATCTGTTCCCTAGTGGCCACAGTCACCACACACAGTGGAATAATTTCCCTAGACTAAATACACACATGGTCCCAATAATCAATGCACATCAGTTTCACAAAACATAGTAGTTCATCATTATAAACATGAGGCCAAAACAAATAGTTTACAGTATGCCAAGTTCACACATGTTTCAGAAATAATTTGATTCCATTGATAATATAATAATTTATCAAAACAGTTTAGTTTTAAAACAACAATTTAATTTTCCAACAGTTCAGGGTAGGGGAACATTTATAAAAATACGTAGCATGAAACTACTCACCTGAAAATGATATAATATAATCCTCGAATAAAGTATGAAAGTCCAACTAGTGCCCTGAACTAGTATGAAAACTACACGTCACTACTAATTTAAAAATACTAAAGAATAAGAACTAAGTAATCCCAAACTAAAGCGCACTAACACGGCTCAAACCAACTCACCGTTACTCTTAAATATTATCTAAGTTCATGTTCTTCAAGGTCTAAAATCACCCAACACATAGGTTCCGATCGAAACTTAACTAAAAGTGACTTTAAGATAAAACAGAGTTTTTCCAATCTATTGGCTAACTTTAAAAATTAAAAACACACTCCACGTTGTTCGAAAAATTCTAAAACTCTCCAGATATCAACTAATATATCCTAAGTTCCAAACCCAATTGGTTTCACTTGATTTTCTTATCAAAATAATTATCTACAATTTATTATATCCAAACAGGTTGTTTTCTGCAGCACTTTAAAGAAATTGACGGTTCTCTTAGTATACATGAGCAATCAATGCAAGGCCAAAAATGCAAGAAACTAGACTCGCAACCAGTTCTAATGACGCTGATTTGATAATTTTTGGATTTATATCCAAAGAGAACAACACTCCCGAATTTACTGTTAAAAACCAGTTTTTCTGGACAGATTTGAACGCATCAGTTTATATGGATTTTGACTCCCAAAAATTATGAAAAAATTCAGATATGCAATTCAATATGCAATTAATCTACTGTAAAAATTTTAGATTAAAATTCATCCGTTTGATATGGTTTCTTGATTTTTAAAGTTTGTGATTCTGTGCAGAATTTTTGGACTAAGAATTACACCATTCTTTATGCCACTACAAGAAAAATCACTTTTGGCGACTAAATTTTTAGTCGCCAAAAGTGATATTTTAGTCGCCAAAAGTCGGGTTTTAGGTTTTCCCGACTAAATTTTTTAGTCGCCATGTTGGTCGCTGGAAAAACGTCGCGGAAGGTATTGGCGACTAACCCACTTTTAGTCGCCAAAAACAAACTCTGTAGCGACCACAAATTTCGTCGCCAAAGCTCCTTTATTTTTTTTAAATTATACATTTGGCGACTAAATTTTTAGTCGCCAATAGTAAATTATTATTTTTTAATTTATACATTTCCTGACTTTTTTTTTGTCGCCAATACTGAAGCTTTTGGCGACCACCTCTTGTAGTCGCCAAAAGCATATTTAAAAAAAAAAAAATGTTGAACCTGTTGCTCACAGGTTTCGAACCTGAAACATCCCACCACCACACTTCAAACCTTTTGCAACACACTCCCTCCACTATGCCACAATGACATCACATGAATATATATGCAATATATATTATTTATATAGTATATTAACCGCTATTAATACAAAATAATATATATAAATATAATTTTTTAATTCAATATACTTTATGTAAAAAATAAATTATTTACTAAAAAAAAATTTAGGCCACTTTTGGCGACTAAATTAAATTTTTAGTCGCCAATTCTATCATTTTCGGCTACTAATTATAATTTAGTCGCAAAAAATTAAGTTTCGCCTAAAAATCAGTAGTTTTGGCGACTAAACCTGTTTTTAGTCGCCAAAAACGTCCCCTTTTGGCTACTAAACTGAATTTTAGTCGGCAATGGACTATTTTTAGCTACTAATTTTTTTTTGTAGCCAAAAACCTTCACTTTCAGCGACTAAACTGTTTTTAGTCGGCAAAACACCAACAATCGGCGACTAATCTGTTTTTTAGTCGCCAAAACCATCACTTTTGGCTACTAAATTATTTTAGTCGCCAAAAACTATCACTTTTGGCTACTAAACAACCTTTAGTCGCTAAAAGCCTTGTATTCGGCGACTAAACTCTTTTAGTCGGCAAAAGTGACCAATTTTGGTGACTAAATCCATTTTAGTCGCCATTTGTACTACTTTCCGCGACGAAAAATTTTATTTTAGTCGCGAAATCTGTATTTTCTTGTAGTGTACATAAAGCACTATCCCAATCAGCCAAATATTTCATAGCCATGCCCAACACATGAACCTACTTCACCGATTTGATCCATCAACTACACAGCAACTCACAAGAAGAAGAAAAAGATAGTGAAGGAATAAAAATAATAAGGGATTTACCTTGCCAATGGCCACCACAAAACTCAACAATTTTCACCCAATGACCTAGACGTCTCTCTCCCTCCCTTCACCTCTCACGGCTGCTCAGAAAAGTTGTGGGAAAACAATATCATAATAATTAGGGTTTGTGTTTATTTTATTGATACTAGTGGTGGGTACACATAGGTCAAATAAATAGATAAATATACACAATACATATATAAGTTATATGCAACTCAAATGGTAAATCTTTATTTATTAAGTTTGTGGTCTAGAGTTCAAGCCACACCTCCTCTCTATTTACTTTATTTTATTTTTATTTATTTTTAGATGATAAATCTTGCCTCTAAATTAAAGACTTTCACCATAAATTTATTTTAGGTTTAAAAATTAATTAAAAGATCCTCTAATAATATTTAATTTACACCTTAGAATTCACCACCAAAATATTTGAGATTGTAATATTATTATTTAATTATTTACTTAATTTTTATATTTGGGTTCTCAGATAACTCATGGTTCATCCAACAGAACATGAAGATAATCTGCCTTACATGCAAAACGAACCAAGTAATAGCCCTCACCTACATCAATTATATCAATAAATTGTTGAAGCCGCCAAATCTGTTTCATCCTCTGGGCCAATAGATGGTATCCGACAACACGCCCTAGAACTTTAACAATGAGCGCCTTACGCCATGGAGCTCGAAGGGTTGACAGTTCTTTAGGTGGGATTGTGATTCTGGGGCAACCAGGGACCAGCAGAGTGTTATCAGCCTCGAGGAGGGTAGGTTCCTCATCATCATTGTCACCCTGGTACCAAAGCTTGGTATTGTCGCCGGTGAGGGCCTCCATGAAAGATGAACCAGGCAACCCAGAGTGGGTGTGAGATAGCTCACGAGCTTCCCCAAAGTCCATGCCGAAGGGACCACCTCCATCGTCCTCAATCTCCTCCAGGGACCCATCCTCCCGTCGGCGTTTGATTTTCTTAGTGCTTTACCGGAGCAGATCTGTTTCCTGAGCGGAGATAGTTTCACTCGCTCTTTCTCTCTCTAGCTTCATCTATCCTTTCTTCCGTCAGTACTCCTATAGAAACTAAATTGACATTTCACTCAATTTACAAAAACTTATGACGTGATTTATGTGCTAGTTAAAATACCTAATCAAAATGCACTAGGTATAGAATTAAATATTTCGTCTCAACTCACATTCATTAACTAAATGTAATTAGCTTTCAAAGGCTAGCCAAAACCTATTTGATTCTTATAATTCCTTCCCTTTATTATAATGTGGGTGTTTGAGAAGTGAATTTTTTTGTAAGTTTTTTAGTTGTAGGATATTATTGGAGAAAAAAATTTGTGTTTGAGAAGATAGTTAGGTTTTTTTGTGATTGGATGTGATGTTTGTGAGAGAAAAAATGAAATAATTATGAGGTTTGATGTGATATTTTGTTTGAATTGATTTTTTTTGATTTTGTAAAACATTTGTCTTGTAGTGAAAAAAATCAAAAAAAAAAAAAACGTAAAAACTAAGTTGCCAAACACCGCCAATATTCTTTCTCTTCATCATTGTTGTTGATGTGACAATTCATAAACTAAACAATATTTAGATGAATAACTAAAATAAAAAAGAGAGTTAGTAAAAACATGAAAATAAATAGGCAAAATAATATATATATATATATATACATTAATAGTAATTTTTAGATAAGTAAAGTATCTAATAGCATTAGAGATGCTCTTGTACAACGCTCATCTAAAGTTTTATATGACCAAGAAATTGCGTTTCTACTGCTCACATAATTTACATTTAACAATAAAAATAAAAGAAAAGAGTAAGTGATGGATTTCTAAAAAAAAAAATTAAAAAAAAAAACCATATCCAATTCCAAGTCCGTAGCCCTTTTTGTTGTTTTCCTGAACATTATCAGAATTCCTTTTACATTTACGCTGTGTTCAGTTGGAGAATTTGAGAAGAGATTTGAAAAGGAAAAGAAAAAAGATGTGTGAAACTAGGTAAAATGTAAGTATATTTTATTCATATTTCACTTATATTTTTTATTTCTCATTCTAAATCTCTTCTCAAATCTTTAAACCAAACACAACACTGACGCTCTGTTTAGATAGCCCATGATATGATACCATAAATTTTAGCAGACGAATTCCACGGAATCAACAATAAATATATTATCTCGAATTTGGCTAGAGGGCAATAAAAACTAAAACACATGTTTATTATTTCACATTCAAAGAAATATATCCTCATTTTAGGAACTGAAAAAAAACAATATAGAGTACGACAAAAAACCAGAAATTGACTAAACTGTAGTTAGGCCCCCTTTGAATTCGGAGTAAGGGGGCAATAATTAAAAGCTTCAATCAAAAGGGAAGAGTAGTTATGATGAAAGTTTTAAGCTTCTCAAGGTCGAACTAAGCAAAGAAAGCTTGCCGGGAGCTGTGTGCTTGTAGTCTTTCTCCAATGCTGTCACTTCCAGAGATTGCAACTTTGACTTCTCTTTGTCATCCTTGTTACGTCCTTTTGTCAGCTGTCCGACGCCAAACGTGCACTAAATAACAGGAATAGGACTTTGTTTCAGTCATACAATTTGGCAACCATAAAACAAATATATATACGTACAGAGAGAGAGAGAGAGAGAGTGCTCACCAAGCAAACACCATAAAGTGCTCTGGTGTTCTTGCCACCGGTCAAGTCTATTGCAGATGCATAATATTTCTTAGCTGTCTGAAGGTTTTCCAGTCCACCAAGTGTGTAAAGCACCTGTTCAAGCCAAAGAATGCAAAAGATTCAATTCAATTGATATCATTAAGAGTTCAGCTTTCCTTAAAGTTTAGAACTGGAGAGACCTTGATAACATGCAACAAGCGTGGTTTAAAAAAAAAAGGGCACAACTTGAAAAATCTAGAAATCTCCTAGATGTTGATTTGTGATTATGTATCAATTTTAAGCAGTAAACAACAATCCCAATCAAACAATCAAGAGAAATCGACACAACGATTTTACGTGGAAAAACTACAATTGGACACATCCAATTGTGATAAAAAAACCACGGGCAATAGCCACAAAACAATCCATTAAAAAGATATAAAGGAATTACACAGGTATACTCTCAATTACCTAGCGAATCCACGCCCGAATTGAACCAGCCTCTATGTGTCTCTTCCAACCCCGTTTTCACCTTGGAATTGTCTTGATGATGAGCCACTCAAAGCTTCAGGCTCGAATTCTTCAGAATCCACCGAAGAATAACTCTCTCTTTTGTGTAGAACAAACAAATAATCCTTTGATGTATACTCTTTAAACCATGAGTTGAATACTCAATCAAAACATCAAAAAAAACTAGCAAAATATCCCCAGATATCAACCCTAAAACCCAAGAAAAAGATCTGGAGAAGTAATCCTAGATTTGGAGCAACTTGTGAATTTATAGAATCTGAAATCGCGAGGTCCGCTTGAGCGTGGAAATTGACGCTCGAGCGGGGACTCTATATGACATGTTCCGCACTAGGGTGTACGCTCGAGCGGGGAAATGGACGCTCGAGCGTGAAAACATAGATCACAGTATATTTGCAGACATGCATACTTCTTGAAATCACCATTCTCTGCTCGAGCGGGGAGGCAACTTTGAATGCATTTTTGCATTTTGTTTCGGAGGCGCTGCCCCTTGACCCCGCCGTGGCGCTGCCCCGGACCCGCCAAGGGGCGTTGCCTCTTGGACTCCAGCGAGCTGACCGGGCAGCTCGATCCCCGTCATAATCAGCGAAGTGGCAATCTTGAAAGCATTAACATCACAAAGTTCTCTGCAAGGCACAATTCGAGTTGGATTCGCATCTAAACACTCATAGCCTCATTGAAATAAAAAGTGCGAAAACAAATACAACTTAAAGGAGTTTTGTCAAACAGAGTTGCCAAGAATAAAAACCTAACACAACTAATCCTGGGGAACCTAATTAAACCTTAGTGGATTGTACCATGCAATAGAAACTTTCAATACTCTTATAAACAAGAGAGCTCTATGTGCCAAAAAAAATAAGGAGAGACCTATGTAGATCAAACAAACAATAATAATAATCACCTAGTCACATTTGACAGCACTTTGATGGTTCACCCAAGCAGCAGATTTAGACTATGTAGTGTAAAACCAAAAGAACAGAAAAATAATCAAGAAGAAGAAATCGAGGACCACAATCCCAAAGTATCACTCAATATCAATGTCAATAATCAATATTATTCATCAAAATCTAATTAATGTCACCAAAAATAGAATATACAACTAATTTATTAAATTTTAAAAATAAAATAAAATAAAATAAAACTAAAAAAAACTTTAAAAGGAAACAAAAATAAAATAGAATAAAATCCCTGTTTTCTTTAATTGGTTGTCATCCAATGCCTTTCCGATCTCCATCACTAGTTACTTGCAAATGTAAATCTTCAGTTTGACAGCCCCGTCCAAGCCAACTAGAACCCAAAAACAATTTAATCTTCAGTTTTAATATTGCATCCCAGTTTGGGCAATTTTTGACAGCCCCGTCCAAGCCAACTAGAACCCAAAAACAATTTAATCTTAAGTTTTAATATTCTATCCTAGTTTGGGCAATTTTTGACAGCCCCGTCCAAGCCAACTAAAACCCAAAAACAATTTTTACCAAGTGAAAAATTCATTAGCGAAAAGAAGAACCTTGAAGGGGCGAACTCTGTCCACTCAAAAAGCCAGGTTCAGAAAAGCACATAATTTCAAATGGCCAGTTGCGCTCGATTTGTTTTGGCGGAAAACATTTTTTAACAAAAAACATTTTCTAAAGAACTTTTTCCTATATTTGGTTGCATTCTTGAAACTAATGCAATAATAGTTGCGTTAAAGGTGGTAGTAGTAGCGGCGGCGGGGTGAAGGTGGAGGTGGCGGCGGCTGAGGCAGCAACAGTAGTGATGGTGGTGGTAGTGATGGGGTGGAGGTGGTGGTGGTGATTGTGTGGTGGCGGTAGTGGTGGCGGTGGCGGTGGCGGTGGAGGTGGCAGCAACAGTAGTGGTGTTGTTTTAGCATGCCATGAATCTGTTTTGGGTTGGTTTGATAGCCTCTTGCATGTCCCTTGCACTTGTAGTGTAATTCCATTCATTGGCCTAACCTACATCATGCTTTTGACTATGATTCTAGCATGATTTTGGCTTAACTCTGAGAAGCTTTTGGTCATGTTTTAGCATTCTCTATGTCTCATTTGTGTTGTTTTGGTCATGCATGCATTGCTTTGTATAGCCATGGTTCAATCTTGCTCACTAGCTTTGTGTATTGAGTCTACTAGCATGCATTGCTTGGACTATCTTCATGATTTGGCATCATTTGTTATGTGATTTCAGAGCATATTTCACTGTCATTCACTTACATCTTTCACTTTTTTAATGCATTGGAGAGTTTGTGCTTTGTGCTTTATGCCTTAAATATGAGCCCTATATGTATGCCATCATGCCTAAGCTTTTGGGATGCCATCTCAGTGGGTTTTTGGTCTTATTTTGTCATGGTCTAACTCTGTTTTTGGTCGGTTAGGGCATCCCTCATTTGCTTCTTACACTTGTAGTGTAAGTTCTCTTTGCTAGCCTTGCATGCCTAATGAGTGAGCTTGTTATTCTAGCATGTGTTGACGTGGTATTAGCCCATTTTTGGTGTTATTTTGACATGCCATAACTCTAATTTTTATTGGTAAAGTCATCCCATGCTTCGCTTTGGTGGGTGTAATGCAATCATCCTTATTGGCCTTGTATGTGTCATGTTTTGTGCCTTCCATTCTAGCATGAGTTAGCCTTATTCAAGCATGTTTCTAGCCTTGTTTTGGCCTGCCTTGGGACTGTTTTGAGTCATCTTGGCCCTTTGGGGCTTGCTTGTTATGGCCATGGTGTGAGTCCCTTGGCTAGCTTTAAGCTTTGAGCCCACTAGCATGCTTTATCTGTCATATATGCATGATTTAGCATCCTTTGGAATGTAATTTCAGAGCTTACTTCATTGCTACATTCTCACATTTGTTACCTCTTCATCATGTTTAAGAGTTGTACTATTATGTTTAAATCATAGGCCAATGCATTGAGCATGCATTTCCTTATTTTTCAAGCCATCATTTCAGCATTATGGCCATTGTTTTGGCATGACTGAGGTCCGTCCATATTCGGTTTAAGTCCATTGAGCATGTTTGTTTGCATGTTGTCTACATGCTTGTGTTGCATTGCATGTTTGCATGCTTGACATTGCATTGTGTATGCCGTGTTATTTGTTGCATTGTTGTTTGGATAGGGTGTTAGTCCAAACACGAGAAATGAGGGACGTTTCATACTTCAAGTGATGAAACGTGCCTCAATTCTTGGTCGCCGACGCTCTTGATCATACATGATAGAGATCAAGGCATTTATGTGTTTTTGTGCATTCATTTGACATTGATTTGTGCACACTCGGTTTCTTTGGCCATCATGCATTGAGATGCGTGATTGATGGCTTAAGGGCCGAACACTATACTCCTTTGAGCCTTAGACATGATAAGGAGTGTGGTTGCGCACATATTTTTTTGCAAATACATTGCCATGCCTCTGTTAGTACTCTGTTGCAGCAAAAGAAGAATTTGCAGGAATCAGTGGTCGATCGACCACTTAGTCTGCCGATCGACCATCAAAGTTGGCCAATAGCCTTGAAATTTGGCCGATAGCCATAAATTCTGGCCGATGGCCACTCCCCTTGGCCGACCACCTCTTAGCATGTCGATAAGGTGGATCAGAATCATCTTGGAGGTTGGCACAGTTTTCAGAAGTCTAAAACAGTGCAAACAGAGGCATCACGAGGCATGGCAGTGAATTTCTGAGTGAAGCCGACAGAGCACGCATGCATCCCTTGTCACGAGGCCATTTCAGTGCTTTTGATAACTTAGAATAGTTATTTGTTTCGATTCGGTTGTGTAACAATTAATTAGCTTGTTGGTTATTTTATTTTGGTTTGTAATTAATTAGCTTAGCCTAGCTAGTTAGTTGATTCATTCAGACCCTCCGTCGAGAGGGCGAATTTTGTAATAAGTGTGCGTGAGTGTGTGAATGTCTTCCAACCCCACGTCTTTCTCCCTTTTACTTATCAGCTTTTGATGGTTAGTCTTAGGGCATATTTCAATACATTACTTGAATACGTGTTCAAAAGCATGTTATCATGTTGCATTTCACATGATATCTTAGAATAGCCAAGCCTATTTCTAGTTGCATTTTGCATGTGTTGCATTAGCCATCTTAACATAAACTAGGATCATGTATGATTTCTAACTAGTTCTCTGTTTTGGCTCGGAGTACACTGTAAGTGTTTAAGCTTTAACATCTTGCATGAGTGTGAGTTTTACGATGATAGCATGTTTGCCATGAGGCTAATTGCTTAAGTGATATAATTGCATGAATGCTTGTGGATGAAGGTTGGATTGCTTGTATTGGAACAATTCATCGAAATGCGAGTTTTAAGCCCACTTGAGGTGGCAAAATCATGTTTTCTAAGCCCACTTGAGGGTGGCAAATCCACGTCTTAGCCTACTTGTGAGTAGCACCTTCAAACCATTTTCAAAACAAACATGAGATATTTTGTTCCAACTTAGGTGATCTAGTCTATACTTGTATGCTGTGCGCATCACATAGTAATTCTAGCTAATAAACCGGAATAAGAACACATGTGCTTTCAAAAAGAAAATATCATGCGTAGTGAAGGCCGATCCTTCGATCGGGCGAGCGGGGGTGCTCATTGCATGACCTTCCCCTCTCGTACCCAAGTTCCCGAGCTGAGGCAACTTTGGTGATGACGGACACGTGGCCTTAGGCACGAGTCAGGGTTTTCTAAATTTTCCAAAACAAAATATTTAGGTGGCGACTCTGTATCTGGCAAAGCAGTCCATGTTTGGC
The DNA here is from genome assembly GCF_055761805.1 of Camellia sinensis. Lineage (NCBI taxonomy): Eukaryota > Viridiplantae > Streptophyta > Magnoliopsida > Ericales > Theaceae > Camellia > Camellia sinensis. The sequence continues at coordinate 111,037,074 of NC_138962.1, forward strand.
ACTTCTTTATTAAAATCAATTTTCCAAAACGATTTACCGAATTTGGACTTGTAGACACCCAATTTTTGACCATCCTCAAGACTTGGTTGTGCTTGCAGGTACATCCAGCCACAAGTTCGATTGCCCATCGAGTGCTAGACTTTTGCGGTGGAACGTCACAGGTTTGAGCTTTCCAAACCCTGTATTGTTTTTGCCCCATTTTTGGACCATGTGTTGGTCCTTCCAGCATAATTCTCTTGGTGCACTGTCGGCCATCCTATGCTACTGCCGGCCATGCCTTTGTTACTGCCGGCCATTGATGAAGCCTACCGGCCATCAATGAGCCACTGCCGACCACCACTGATGGCCGGGTGGCCGGCAGTACCCTTGTCTCAGCAGGTTTCACGCCAGATCTTTTGAGCCAGTTGGTTTTCACTCATCTCTCCTCCATACACGTGTATGGAGGGATGAGCCCCTTTCCAAGCTTGTTTAACAAGCTTTGCATTGTTTTTCTTCTATATAAGGAGAGGCTCTCCCTCCCTACCAGGGGGTCAGCCATTTTTTTAGAGAAGTTGTATCTCTCTCTCTCTCTCTATATATATATATATATATATTTCTTATTCTCTTTCTCTATATTGCATGGAATAATGCTCTAAAGCCTATTTTTCTTGCACTTTTGCGCTACAACACATAGAGGTACACCACCGTCTTTGATCTGAGGTTCTTGGGAGTGTCACTTGAGCTCTGAAACTTGGTTTTTAGCCTCAGAGCTTGCAGTTTTCGAAGTTGAACTTCAAGGGTGAGTATATTCCCCTTTTTAGCATTTATTTTTTACCTCACTTTGGCCATCCTCGCATATTGTTTTAGGCCTTGCTTTCAACTGAAAAAAGTTATGTTTTTGCATGCTTTAGACCATTGTTTAGGGTCACTTTTTCATTGGGGGTGGTTTACCCCCTCTTAGGCCTTGTTAGGCTTTGTTTTGAGCCATCCATTTAGGCTCTTGTTGAAGCCTTTACATGACCTTTCTACCACTGAAATCCACAGGATTTTCAGTGGCAAGAAGGTGGTTTTGCTGTCCTAAATAGGAGAGGTCCTTTGTGTCTTGTTTACTTGATTTAAATGCCTCATGTGTGAGCACCTTTGGTAAGTTTATGTTGGCCATATCTTAGCTTATACTTGGGCTTATTTTAGCATGACATGCCATTGTTTTACTCCATGCATGGTTAATACACTTGTAGTGTAAATCTCTTAAACTAGCTTTGTATGCTTCATGAAGTAGCATGTCATTATAGCTGGGTTTGAGTCCATTTCAGCATGTTTTTGATGATGTTTTTCCATGTCATGACTCTGTCTAATGTTAGTCTGGTAGTCTCTTGAGTGGCTCATGTACTTGTAGAACAAATCTTGCTTACTAGCTTTATGTGCATGATGTTTTGACTCATCATTCCAGCATATTTTAGCTATGCTCCAACATGATTTTATTCATATTTTTGGCTGTTCTAGGACTGTTTTGGGCTTCCATGGTCATATCACTCATGTTTTGTATAGCTATAGTGTAAATGCTTTGACTAGTCTTGAGTTTTGAGGCCCCTATCATGCTAGTGATATTTGCATGCTTTGGCATCATTCAAAATGTTATTTAGTGCATATTTCAGGGTGTAGCACGCGTCCCGCGAGGGGCCCTTCGCTACTACAGTTCGGACTCGATTTTGTTACGGTTCTTAATCTGAACCAAAGAGTCCAAATCCGGCAAATCGTTTTGAGAAACAGATTTTTGAAAAGAAGTGTCAAACATGGACTGCTTTGCCAGATACAGAGTCGCCACTTAAATATTTTTTAATGGGGAAATTTAGGAAACCCTGACTCGGTGCCGAAGGCCACATGTCTGTCATTACTGGAGTTGTCTCGGCTCGGGAGTTTGGGTACGATCGGGGAAGGTCAGCTATGAGCACCCCCTTTCGCCCGGTCCGAAGACCGGCCTCTACTAACCGTGATATCCGATTTTGAAAACATTACGTGTTCTTATTCCATTTATTAGCCTAGAATTACTATGTTATGCGCGCAGCGAACAAGTATAGACTAGATTGCCTAATTTGGAAATAAGCATTGTATATCCGTTCTGTTTTGAAAAGCGCTTTGATATTTGCTACTCGCAAGTAGGCTAAAATACGGATTTCAACGAGTTTTTCCAACTCAAACAATCCAACCTCCACCCACGGGCATTCAACAGTTTATCACATAAGCATCTAGCCACATGATAAACATACTGTTATGGCAGCATTCACACGCATGCGATATGCTAAAGAATTAAAATACTTACATAGTACTCCGTGCCAAAACAATAAACTAGTTAGCAAACATGCATGTTCTAGTTCATGTTAAAAATGGCTAATGCATCATATGCAAAAATGCAATCTAGGCAGGCTCGGCTAACCCTAAACATGGCATGTGAAATACGATTAATCGATGCACGTATTCAATTTGGAATTGAAGTACAAATGCAGTTAGCATGATGTACCGAGCCTAATGTATGCAATACAAATGCATGAATGCACGCATGCATAGCATAAGGTATGCTAAATTAAACGTGCCCTAATACTAACCATTAAAGCAGGTAAGTAAAAGGGAAGAAAGAAGTGGGGATTGGAAGACATACACACCACTCACACACACTTATTACAGATTTGCCCTCGCTCAGAGGGACCAAATAAATAATACAAATAACTAACTACGCAAGCTAATTAAATATTACAAATTGCCTAATCAGCTAAGCAAATTGACTTAAGCTAAGAAAATAGTAAATTGCCTCGGGAAATGCACTGTCATGCATAGGCTGCCTCTGTTTTCCTTCCTTCACTCCTCTGGAGGTGGCCAAAACCTCAGGACTGCTTCCTTGGACACTGAGGAGTGCCACCGGCTGAATGAAATTGCCACCGGCAATGTTTTATGGCCATCGGCACAAAATGAAGCTGTCGGCAGAGAAGGGATTGCCGGTCGGCACTTAACACTGCCGGTCGGCAAAGTGTTCCTGCAGAATCTGCAATTGACAGCAACAGAGGGCAAGGCAAAGCATGGCAGCACAATTCAAGGCATGTATGCACTAATCATGCCCCCTATCATGGTTGTGACTCAAAGGGACATGTGTCTCGATTCTCGGACCACCAATCGCGCATTTCCATGCATGATGGCCCAAAGAATCGAGTATGCAACTTTCATGTCAAATGAAATGCAAACCAAACACACAAATCAAGGCCCAATTCCTATCATCAAGTCAAGGAACAAGGCATGCATGCAAGATGCAATGCAACCTAGGCATGCAAGCTAAGGATGCAACATGGCATGGCAAAGCACTTATGCAAGGCATACAAGCAAACATGCAAGATAAGCATGCAAACCAAATAGAGGATGGACTTAAACATGAATTAGGCAGCCCTAAATAGGCCTAAAACAGTGGCCAAAGTGCTATAATGAGGGACCAAATACACATGCACACATGCACATGTTGAAAGGCCAACACTTAGGCACAAATTGGGCCACTCTCAAACACATTTGAAAGGAGGTAATCATGGACTAATGGCATGCAAAGTAAGCATTGAAAATCATGTTAGGATGGTGCCAAACCAAGCAACAAATCATGCTAAACATGCAACAAATGGTCCAAACATTCAAAGCAAACTAATGAAGTATTAAACTACACTTAGCAAGACCAAACATGGCATGAACTAAATGACTAAAAACAGAATTTTAGCGCATAAAATAAAGCCCAAAAGACCACTTAGATGGCATCTAAATGGCTCAAATTCAAAGGCATGCATAATCACCAAAACATGGAGCATACTACACAAGCTTCCAAAGCATTAAAGATGCATCCAAGGTAAACATATAGGCATGCAAATAGGACTGAAATAACATGGTGGATGATTCCAAAACACCAAATCAATGCAAAAATGTCATGCTATACATTCACATACATGAGGCCAACAAGCCGGAATGCAAAGGGGCTATACTAAGCATGCCAAATCCGACCCAAACAACCATGGACAGACCTAAAACATGGCAAAATATGCACAAAACCTTCACAAGACTAAGCCTAAAACATGCTCCAACAAAGGCTAACAACCTAAGGCACATTGAGGCAATAACATGGCATTACATGGTAGGTATGCTAAGCATGCATGGTGTACCAAAACCAATTTAAAATCATGTTATATTATGGGAATATAAGCATGAAAAAAATAGTCTATACATGCTCAACACACACTCAAACATAGGCTCCCTTTAGAGGCCAAAACATGCCCTTTTCAAGGACAACAAGGAGAGGGGGTGGCCCTCTCCTTCTTGGGACTTCAAGGCATCACCTTCACCACTAAAATCCCTCACGGTTTCAATGGTGAAGAGACCCCGACACCAAAATCCCGGAGTTCTCACAAAAGGGCACAAAATGAGGCCTTTCAAGGCCTAAGGGTGTTCAAACTTACCCAAACCACAAAACACTCTTAACAAACAACCAAGAGGGATTAAAAAAAGAACCTTTTTGTATTATACACTAAGCTCAAAAACGATTTTAAGATAGGTAAAAACAAGATGCAAAAATGGGGGAAAAAGGGGTAAGATTCTTACCCTTGAAGACCTCTTCAACAATGGTGACCTTGTTGCTTCCTTAGGCTCCAAACCAGTCAAGAACCTCAAGAACAAGCCTTTAAAACCTTAGTTTCAAGAGGAAGGTGAAACACTAGGTGCTTGTGTGCAATAGTATGGACTAAAACACACACAAGAGTAATATAGAGATAGGATGTGTATGCAACTCAAACCCTAAAACCAGAGCTTGGTCTGTATTTTTCTCTCTCTATAATGTCTAAATCTCCAACCCTCAAGCTAAGAGACAAAGCTCTCTCTTATAGAGCTTATTGTCTTGTAAGGCTTACAAGATAAGCTTCATAAGAGGGAGATCCCTCCATACACGTGTATGGAGGGGAGCAAAAAGCAAGACAGCTGTCTTAAAATATCTGCAAAAGCAGATGCACAGTAGTCGGCCGGCCAAAAATGTCATTTTGGCAAAAAAGAGTGCCGACCGGCACTAAATAGTGCTGTCCGGCAACAAATAGTGCCGCGGTGGCAGCAAAAACCAGCCGGTGGCCTCTAGCCACTGCCGGTGGTGTATGGGGATGCCTCACAAGGCATTCCCAGCCCCTCCAAGGTAAAACACAAGTGTTTGGTGTGAAACCAGACACTAAACGGTTGAGTTCGGAGATCCTGAGGCAAGGCGCGCGAGCCGAGACCTCCGGGAACTCCAAACGAACACAAACATGGATAATCACCGAGTGTTCAAACGGTGACGTCCAAGTCTTGAGGACAGTCAAAAATGGGGTCTCTACACAGGGTCAAACACTTGCCTTTGTCATGCTTTCAATGCCTTGAACAGTTGGTGTTTTATGCCTCACGAATGGATCATTGTGCATGCCTATATGCTTAGGTCTTTGGGATGCCATCTCAGTGGGTTTTTGGGCTTGTTGTATCATTCCATAACTCTAATTTTTGCTGGTTGAGTCATCCCATGCTTGGTCTTAATAGGTGTAGTGTAATCCACCTTATTTGCCTTGTATGCATCATGCCTTATGCCCTCCATGCTAGCATATTTTGGCTTTTTTCCATGCATGTTTCGGACTCATTTTAATATGTTCTAGGACTGTTTTGGGTTGCCTTAACCACGTGCTCCATGTTTTGTATACTTGCAGTATAAATGCTTTTGCTTGCCTCAAGCTTTGAGCACCATTGCATGCCTCATTTGTGTTGCGTACGTGATTTGGCATCACTTAACATGACATTTCAGAGCCTATAGCATTGCCATATTCCCACTTCAATCATGCTTTAAGTGCCTTTGAGTATTGTGCTTTGTTGCCTAGTTTATGGCTTAGCTTGTATGCTTGCATGCCTAGGTCTTTGGGCCCTCATCTTAGCATGTTTAGGTCCTTATTTGGACCTATTTGAGCTCTGTCCATGCTTAGTTCATGCATTTGTGCCATGTATTGCATGTCTCCTTTGTGGTACTCTTTGATAGCTCCATGCTTTAAGGACCTTCACATGCTTTACTTGTGTTGTTTTAATGATTTGGCATCATTTCTCACCCCATTTCAGTGCACTTAGTGTTGTTATACTTCCACACTTTTCGCTCTTTAGGTATTCTTGAGAGTTGCACCTTTATACCTTAATTGGTGAGCCAATTGGCATGCAAGCTTGTATGTGTTTTCGGTGCCTTCATCTTAGCATTTTGGCCACTGATTTGGGCATATATGAGGTCTGTCCGTTTCGGTTTAAGTCCATTGAGCACGGTTGATTACATGTTGTTTACATGCTTGCATTACATCGCATTGTCTATGCCTTATACTTCGCATTGTGTATGCTTAGGTTACATTGCATTGAGCATGCCATCATTGCATTGTGTATACTTAGTTGTTGCATGCCATTAGCCTTGTTAGGTTGTTCATATTGCATTACATGTTTGCATGCTTGAGTCGCATTGTGTATGCCATACTTGTATTGCATTGTTGTTTGGATTAAGTCTTAAATTTGAGCACGAGAAACGAGGGATGTTTCATACTTCAAGTGATGAAACATGTCTCAATTCTCGGTCGCCGATGCTCTTGATTATTCATGATAGAATTCTAGGCATTTATGTATTTTTGTGCATTCATTTTACATTGAATTCGCACAAGTTGGATCTTTGGCCATCACGCATCGGGATACGTGATTGATGGTCTTGGATCCGACTATCCCTCTTCCTTTATGTTTTGAGGTGATATGGAGTGGCATAGTGCATACATACCCTTAGGAGACCTTCCCATTTCTCTATTTTATGCTCTCCAGCATGTTTTTGGTAAGATCCAGTAGCAAATTCTCAAAGACACCCTGCAGACAGAGCCTCTAAAGAGCATTTGGAGAGCTTTCAAGACGGGAATCGAGCATACATCTTCAACTTCTTCAAAGCAGAGCTGAGGCGGCCTAGTCTACATGTTTTAATGCTTTATTTGTTAATTAGCATTCGGTTTTGTAACTTAATTAATTTGTTAATTAGTTAAAGTTTTGTAATAATTAGTTGTAGATAGTTATTCAATTTGGTTGTGTAATAGTTAGTCTAATTAGATTATTAGATTAATTAGAATAGCATAGCATGGCTAACTTAGCGTATTCATTCGGACCCTCCGTCGAGAGGGCATATTGTTGTAATATGTGTGCGTGCGTGTATGCATGTCTTCCAACCCCCATTTCTTTCTCCCTTTTACTTACCTGCTTTCAGTGGTTAGTTTTAGGGCATGTTTTGATTAGCATCCTTATGCTTGCATGTTTGCATCCATTCATCTGCATTGCATGCACCGGGCTTTGTGCATCATACTAACTACATTGTATTTCAATTCCAAGTTGAATACATGTATCAATTATTGCACTTCATATGCCATCTTAGAATAGCCGAGCCTATCTAGTTGCATGTTTGCATGTGTTGCATTAGCCATCTTAACATGAAATAGGATCATGCATTGATTACTAACTAGTTCTTTGTTTTGGCTCGGAGTACACTGTGAATGTTTACGTTTTAGTATACTGCATGTGTGCTATTGATTGCCATGAAAACATGCTTGCCATGAGGCTATTTGCTTATTTGATAAACTGCCTAAATGCCTGTGGGTGAAGGTTGGATTACTTGAATTGGAACAATTTATTGAAATCCGCGATTTAGCCTACTTACGAGTAGCAGACTTCAAACCGTTTTCAAACAAACGGATATGCAATGTTTTGTTCCAACATAGGCGATCTAGTCTATACTTGTTTGCTGTGCGCGTCACATAGTAATTCTAGGTTTAATAACCAGAATAAGAACACATATGTTTTCAAAAACAAGATATCATGTTAGTAGTGGCCGATCTTTGATCGGGCGAGCGAGGGTGCTCATTGCATGACCTTCCCCAATCGTACCCAAGTTCCCGAGCCGAGGCAACTTTGGTGATGACGGACACGTGGCCTTAGGCACGAGTCAGGGTTTCCTAAATTTCTCCAAAATAAAATATTTAGGTGGCGACTCTGTATCTGGCAAAGCAGTCTATGTTTGGCACTTCTTTACAAAACTTAGTTTTTCAAAACGATTTGCCGGATTTGGACTCTTTGGTGATTTATCGGTCTTGCATTGCACTTTGCGAGACCAGATTTAGAATCGTGACATTGAGTCCGAACTGTGCAGTAAGCTCGGAATAAAATGAGATTCGCGGCCCCCTCGCGAGCACGAATGTCGGAGAGTTCCTGGGAGTGCGTCTACAGTTTCTGGCGACTCTGCTGGGGAGTTAGAGAACTTGACTCGAACTTATGATATCTTGTTTTGATTGTACTTATGTGCTTCTTTGCATTGCATTTGCATTGGTGCGCCTAGGACACCGTGTTTGCCGTATGTTATTCCTGAACGGTTTACCGAAGGCTCACTTCGAGAAGCGTGCCATAAGGCTGACCGGTTGCGGGCTCTGCCACGACGGGAACACAAACCTCGGTTTTTACTGAGGCACCCTTTTTGACCATTCGACCTAGTGCATATCCGAATCCATAGTGACTATTCCAAACTAGGACAGGTTGCTTACCCAATTATAGGTTGTTTGAAACTACTGCGTGCGTAGTGAAACCCTACCTCCTGACAAAATAGGACAGGGAAACCCTACCCCAACATAGGGGTGTTTTGGCTCTTACTTGCATGATATTTACTATCAAAGTGTATCTCTACAAGGTTGTATGTATCAGTTTGCAAGACTGGGTATCAGGCCTGAGGGCATCAGTATTTGGGAATCAGTTTTACTGGAGGGTATCAGTTTACTGGCAGAATTTTGGGCAGAATTCAGTGGAGAGCACAGTCATGCAGCTATGCTTACATCTGTCTTGGTGAAATTGGGCTGAGATACTGCTTGTTTTCTTTTTTGCTAGGTTGTCTTGGGAACCGTAGCTTCAGAAGGCTCCAATATCCCCCGAGATTCATTGGACTTTTCCTGATAGACTTTGTCGGGTCAGAGATTCAGTTCAGAACAGCTAGTGTTTTCCTTCGCTGAGGCAAGGCACAGAAAGGCCAGTCAAGGCTCACCGGTTCATTAGATCCGTTGGTCACCAGTCACATCACCTCTGTTCAGTTCAGTAAACTCGTGATGATGTAAAATTTAGAAGAAATTGTGGTAATGGCAACAACACTGAACCAAGGAATCGCCATGCAGGGTCAGACCGATGTTGAAATACAACGCCCGCCCAGGTCACCTACTGCACATCCAGTCTGGGAACCCTAAGTATTTCAAACCCGTGAGCCCACCACTTTTGAGCTGATGGGAATGATTGACGATCTTCAGAGATTTGTGGCAGATCTAGCCTTCGGAATGTCGGCTCCGCCATCGATCATATCACTTCCTAGGAACTTCATGCCAGAAGAGCCCCCGCTATTGAGGCGAATTGTAATTGAGCTCAACCAACATGAACCCATCCTAAGTATAGACAATGGCATGTTAACAACAACCGGTTCTGCTCTGATGTAGCAACCCAAACCTTCGACCAAGCTGAGGCGAGAGGTAAGAACAAGGTAGGGGCAGACACTGATCCTTATGAACAACTTCTGCAAGATGTTGAGGCTTTGAAAGCCGGGGGACTGAACAAACAACAAGTGCTCGCAGTTGCTGCAAAAACTGTGGATGACACTTTCGTCACTTAGAATGAGGGCAGTTCACGCCAAGTAGAAAATCGAGATAAGGGCCATCGTACCAGAACTGTTCCTTCCAACTCTAATTCTACACCTGGGAAAGATCAGCAGACCAAGCCAGCACCTGCTGACCCCTTTGCTAGCGCACCCAGCAAAAATCCCCAAACCTCGAAGTATTTGCCCCGAGGTCGCAGGGTCTTCCACGCCCTCTATATGCCTTTGTCCAAGGCTCTTCAAATCCTTCCTGAAAAAGGGCATCTCAAACCCCTCGAGCCTCGGCCTCTCCCTAGTCCTCTTCCACCTAGTCATGACGCTACCCAGTATTGTGCGTACCATCAACAAACTGGTCATAACACCGACAATTGCTTCCGTTTTCGCCACGAAGTACAGGATTTGTTTGACAACGGGGTCGTCCTCCCACCAAGCTTAGCAAAGTCTATCATCACTGGATCAGTGAACCAAGAGGATAAAGTGATGTGATCAGGGGATGAACCACCTGCGGGCAGCGCTTAGTTTACTTCAGATGTGGCGTATGGCATGCACTATTTTGAGTATTTGCGAATGCTAGTTTTTGTGCTTTCTAACTTGGGTATTCAGTCAGTTTTGTTGTCTTGTATATAATCAGTCTTCTTTGTACTATGTTAGTCGGGTCTGTCTTGTTGTATCGAGTCAGTCCTGTTTTGTTTGAGTCGGGTGATTTCGGGGGTGTTGCCTTGGACATCACTGTTTTGTTTTGTGTTTGTCTTTTTGCTTTCTTTTGAGTCTGTTTCTGCCTTGGAGCCAGTTGTGCCAACAGATTTGAATGAAACAGCAGTGATTTTCATACTCTTGTGTTTGCTTCTGCCTTGTGACAGTTGTGCCAGAAGTTCTGAATAAGATGGCAGTATTTGACTAAAAAACTGTGTATTTTCCGTGCCTTTAAATCATTGCATTGACCTAAGTTTTTCAAAACTTTTTGAACACTGTGGTGAAAACAAAGAGGAAGGAATTCCTCTGGATTTGCAAAAATTTGATCAATTGAGAGAAAGAGAGGCGTGCTATGTCCTTAATGAATGATATCATGTTTGTTAATGTGAGTACTGAGAAGGATCCTAGCTTGATCTAGATTGGTTCTACACTATCTTCACCGTGGGCGACTAGTCGCTTTCTTAAAAGATTTCAAAAAATTTATTTGTGCGATCCTGTGAAGACCTGTGTGGAATCGCTCTTGAGATTATGCAACCTAGGATCACTCTCAGCCTCGAGACCCGACCCCTTTTGCTTTCAAACCTTGAACCTTTATTCAAAATGTTCAACGGTCAACCACAATCTGAGGCTTGTATGGCCAGATTTGAAGAAGCCCTCAAATTAGGGACAAGAAAGTCAGATCAAGAACATCAGATATGATCAAAAGAAATTTTGCAAAGCTAGATCAGAAGCAGCCCTTGAACTAGGGGGAAAAAAATGTCAAATGCGCTCGAAGAGTCAACAATTGGGACATTGCTCAAGCTAATGAAGATCGACAAGAATGCCAAATCCCAGAAGGGAGAGAAGAAAGTATTACTGAAAGACAACTGAGTTCCCATCCACAACACTAGGGGCAAATTCAACCCCCATTAGATGGACTCCAACATCATCAGCGAACAACAACCATTCTCCTAGATTCAGATGGCTTTGAGATCCTCAAACCATTCAACATGGAAAAAGCTACACTTTTACCCTTGGGAGGCCCTCTGGGCTGAAAACCCGGAAGGGCGACCCAGGCAAAAGTTAGAGCAAGAAAAAGCAGAAAAAGAAAAATGAAAAAAATGCAAAGAATGAGAAAGAAAAAAGAAAAAAATGAAAAAAATGAAAAATGAAAAAAGAAAAGATGAAAAATGAAGAAAATGAAAAAAGAAGAAATGAAAAACAAAGCTCGCAAGGTTGAAAACCCAGAAGGACGGCCTTGGCAAAAGTTAGAGCATAAAAGGAGAGGCTAATACACGAGTGTACCTTAACCCGAACTACGTAAGGCTTGATTCCCATGTTTGGGATACGTAGGCAACTTCATTCTGAAATCCAGCCATAAACACTTCCAAATCAATTGTGTCCATGTAATGGTTTTGATCATCTTTTTCTTCTTTGTATCCGAGAGTTCGGTTGTGATCATCACCATGAGAACTGATTACAATGTACTGCAGTGCTATTCAAGCCAAGGGCAACTTTCGATTGCCATTCGGTACGCTGCGGTGCTATTCAAACAAGGGGCAACTTTCCGTTGCCATACAATACTGTTTAGACAAGGGGCAATTTTCCTTTGTTATGGATCTGAGGTTGTGCATCTCAAGAGTAGGTTCCGTGCTCATTGAGCGGTGGCCGTTTGCAAAAATAATTTTTGAGAATTTTTACTGAGGTTGATTGATTTTCTCAAAAATTATTCCATTTTCCCAAAACTGGACCATTTCTTGGACCCAAAAAAGGAAAATTTTCAGTGCTCATGACCTAACTTGCATGATTTTAAATCAGAAAATCGAACAAGCATGTTAATCTAACTCTCATGTTGGTTAAAATTGTTTTAGTAGAAAGCGAAAACAAAAAATGGTCAAAATGATGAACTAGGGGCATAGTCGAGTCAGATGTTCTGTCTTTTCCCCATCGTCAACCAACTTGCCAGAAAAGGGCACGATTGAAGCCAACAACGAAGGGCTGAAAGCTCTCTCATCCTCTAAGCAACGAGGTATCAAGCCAAGTGCAAAGCACGAACTGGAATTGATCAAGATACTCCACTCCCTCATCTGGACGGGTTTGATCACGTCCAAACTCCCTAAAAGTGCATCGTCAACCGATGCCAGCTGCAGATTTGGAACACACCTAGTTGTAGCACAACCCCACTGTGAGAAAGTTCACTGTTGTGAGCAGAAGAAAGTGAATCTAGCAGAATGCTAGGGGCATGAGCTCGCAACTTCCTGTTCCTCCATCAACCACCCAGGGGAAGGATAAAAAGAAGAGATATTGAAGAGTAAAGAGATGTGCACTGAGAGAAAAAGTGAGAAAAGGGCTTTTTTTTTTTTTTTTCCAGAAAAACAGAGCCTGAGGGTCGAGTGATGTGAGAATCACAAATAAGAAAGGGTGGGAAACAATACCCGGAGAAACTGGCTACTCGAGAATAGAGAGGTCTCTCGTCTTTGTAATGCGTCCGAGTGTCGTGTCTTTTGTTTTGTCTCGACTCTTGTTTTGAGTGTTTCTTGATGTGTTTGGGTTGTCTACTTTTTTGTTTTTCTTTGTTGAGTCATGGTGTGCTATGTTCAGTCGTAGGCTCAATACCCGGTCAAGAACTCATCTCTCAATTTCAAAAATAAATCATTTTGTGCTCAAAGTACTGTGCCATTCTCCACACTTGTGCAAAACAGGTTTGTTCTTTCATAAAACTGCAGGGTTTGACCCAGTTTATGTGAGAACAGTAGGACCAAGACCTATCTGAAGCTGCATGGGTTCCGGGCTACGAAGCAAAAGAAAAGAGGGAAAATTTGGAGCATCCGAATTTGTTTCAACTTTTGCATGTCCCGTTATTACATTCCATATGTTCAGATTAAACTGTTTGTTCAGAACGAGCCGTGTTCAAAATAAACTGAGTACTGTGTTGTGAGATGCGTGTTCAGAATGAGCAGTGTGATGTACGAGCTGTGTGTTCAAAGTGAACAGAATATTGTGCCAGCTGTTTCAACGCCAGAATGGCAATCAGATGTGCTCTCCCTGAATACCATTCCCCGTCAGAGTTACCTTGGCTTTGCAATGAGGGAAAGTTGTGAGTATGATCAGGAAGAAAAGCGGTATCTGTGGCTTCCCCAGCAGACGTTGCCCCTTGTCAGCATTTCACGACCTTTGCACTCTGAGTTGAAGGTAAGAGTTCGGAGAACACAAGGGGAGATCCCCGTTAGAGTAGAGCGGTTTTGTCGCCTTTCATCCCGTGAGGTGCTTTCTGAAGCGCCGTTTTGTCTGTTTATTGCATTCCTTTAACGTCATGCATTGTATTGCATTCTACCTATCTAGTTTCTTTCTCGTTTATGCGTGGTATTGTATGTACTGTTCATTCAGGCCAGTTTCGGTTCAGTTCGACTACTTTCTTTCCTCTTTCGCATGTGATACGTTAAGAGATTTTCCCTTTCTTCTTTTGCGTGTGATACACTGTGAAGTTTACCTTTCCTCTTTTGCGTGTGATACGTTGAGAGATTTTTCCTTTCTTCTCTTGCGTGTGATATGCTGAGAAGTTTACCTTCCCTCCATCGCGTGTAATACGTTGAGAGATTTTCCCTTTCTTCTCTTGCGTGTGATATGCTGAGAAGTTTACCTTCCCTCTCTCGCGTGTGATACGTTGAGAGATTTTTCCTTTCTTCTCTTGCGTGTGATACGCTGAGAAGCTTACCTTCCCTCTCTCGCGTGTAATACGTTGAGAGATTTTCCCTTTCTTCTCTTGCGTGTGATATGCTGAGAAGTTTACCTTCCCTCTCTCGCGTGTGATACGTTGAGAGATTTTCCCTTTCTTCTCTTGCGTGTGATACGCTGAGAAGTTTACTTTTCGTCTCTCGCGTGTGATACGCTGAGAGATTTTCCCCTTTCTTCTCTTGTCGTGTGATACGTTGAGAAGTTTTCCTTCCCTCTCTCGCGTGTGATACGTTGAGAGGTTTACCTTTCTTCGCTTGCGTGTGATATGCTGAGAAATTTTCCTTCTCTCTCTCGCGTGTGATACGTTGAGAGGTGTGCCTTTTCTCTTGTTGCATTGTTATGCACACTCTTTCTTTCAGGAAATGCGGGGATATGTCCCTATGTTTCTCTTGCTTTCGGAAAACACGGGGATATGTCCCTATGTTTCTCTTCCTTTCGGGAAACACGGGGATACGTCCATATGTTTCTCTTTCTTTCGAGAAACACGGGGATACGTCCCTACGTTTCTCTTTCCTTTCTGAAACACGGGGATACGTCCCTATGTTTCTTTTTCCTTCGGGAAACACGGGGATATGTCCCTATGTTTCTCCTTTTGTTCCTTCCTCACACGATTTCAGCGTGTTTGGAATTGCTTATCTCTTTTTACGATTTCAGCGTGGTTAGAGTTTGTTCCTTCCTCACATGATTTCAGCGTGTTTGGAATTGTTTTCCTCTTCTCATGATTCCAGCACGGTTGGGATATGTCGCCCCCTTTGTATCTACTATAAGTGCATTGTTTGCGCTATTTTGCGCACCCCACCTACACCTGTCAGTGCATTGTTCATGCTATTTTGCGCACCCCACCTGCACTTGTCAGTGCATTGTTCGCGCTATTTTGCGCACCACACCTGCACCTGTCAATGCATTGTTCGCACTCTTTTGCACACCCCACCTGCACCTGTTAGTGCATTGTTCGTGCTATTTTGCACACCCACCTGCACCTGTTAGTGCATTGTTCACGCTATTTTGCGCACCCCGCCTTCACCTGTTAGTGCATTGTTCGTGCTATTTTGTGCACCCCACCTGCACCTGTTAGTGCATTGTTCGCGCTATTTTGCGCACCTCACTTGCACCTGTTAGTGCATTGTTCGCGCTATTTTACGCATTACGCTATCTCGCTCACCACATCGCACTGTCTTGTGCACTCGCGCTGTTTAGCGCATCGTGCGGTTTAGTGCATCGCACTGTTTTGTGCATTGCATAGCATCATTTGCACTATCCAGTGCACCTTATCTGCACTTGTTAGTGCACTGCATTGTTATGCGTCACACACTTAGGTTGCATTGTCTTGCATCCTTTCCCGCATTGTTATGCACCACACTTAGATTGCATTGTCTTGCACCCTTCCTCCCGCGTTGTCTCGCCCGCTTAGGTTGCATTGTCATGCACCCCTCCACTTGCGTTGTCACGCACTGTTCACCTGCATTGCTATGCATGTTTCTAATGATATTGTACCTGTTGAGTTTCTTTGTTTTATAGGCACGATATTGTATGTACGGTTCATTTAAAGCTGACGCGACCAGATGAACCAGACGGTATTGTATTTACACCGCATGAGACATGGCGAGAATGGTACAAATCTCTTACATCCTCTTTGCATGTAATGTAGTTTGATTTGTATTCGCTTGCTTAAAACTGTTGCATTTATTGTATATAATTGCTTCATTACAGCTGTCTTTGCATAATCATAAGTTATGCTCTTGCATCGTGCATGTCATTTGCATTTTGCCCCCAGCCTACGGGCGCATCTTTGCATGGCTATTTTGAATGTTTGCCTGAGCCTTTAGCCTTGTCAAAAATAGGTCATCTTTGGGCTTTGACATTCACTCCCGTCACTTTGTGACTTTCGAGTTCTGTCAAAGAAGGGCAACTATAGACACCCCATTTTTGACCGTCTTCAAGACTTGGTTGTTCTTGCAGGTACATCCAGCCACAAGTTCGATTGCCCGTCGAGTACTCGACTTTTGCGGTGGAACGTCACAGGTTTGAGCTTTCCAAACCCTGTATCCTTTCTGCCCCATTTTTGGACCATGTGTTAGTCCTTCCAGCATAATTCTCTTGGTGCACTGCCGGCCATCCTATGCTATTGCCGGCCATGCCTTTGTTACTGCCGGCCATTGATGAAGCCTACCGGCCATCAATGAGCCACTGCCGACCACCACTGATGGCTGGTAGAACCCTTGTCTCAGCAGGTTTCACGCCAGATCTTTTGAGCCAGTTGGTTTTCACTCATCTCTCCTCCATGCACGTGTATGGAGGAATGAGCCCCTTTCCAAGCTTGTTTAACAAGCTTTGCATTGTTTTTCTTCTATATAAGGAGAGGCTCTGCCTCCCTACCAGGGGGTCAGCCATTTTTTTAGAGAAGTTGTATCTCTCTCTCTCTCTCTATATATATATATATATATATATATATATATTTCTCATTCTCTCTCTCTATATTGCATAGAATAGTGGTCTAAAGCCCATTTTTCTTGCACTTTTGCACTACAACACATAGAGGTACACCACCATCTTTGAGCTGAGGTTCTTGGGAGTGTTACTTGAGCTCTGAAACTTGGTTTTTAGCCTTAGAGCTTGTTGTTTTCGAAGTTGAACTTCAAGGGTGAGTATATTCCCCGTTTTAGCATTTATTTGTACCTCACTTTGGCCATCCTTGCATATTATTTTAGGCCTTGCTTTTAACTGAAAAAGTTCTATTTTTGCATGCTTTAGACCTTCGTTTAGGGTCACTTTTTCGTTGGGGGTGGTTTACCCTCTCTTAGGCCTTCTTAGGCCTCGTTTTGAGCCATCCCTTTAGGCTTTTGTTGAAGCCTTTACATGACCTTTCTACCATTGAAATCCAGAGGATTTTCAGTGGCAGGAAGGTGGTTTTGGTGTCCTAAATAGGAGAGGGTCATCCCTTCTCCTTTGTGTCTTATTTACTTGCTTTAAATGCCTCATGTGTGAGCACCTTTGGTAAGTTTATGTTTTCCATATCTCAGCTTATACTTGGGCTTATTTTAGCATGACATGCCACTGTTTTTACTTGCTTGTGTCACTCCATGCAAGGTTAATACACTTGTAGTGTAAATCTCTTAAACTAGCTTTGTATGCTTCATGAAGTAGCATGTCATTATAGCTAGGTTTGAGTCCATTTTAGCATGTTTTTGGTGATGTTTTTCCATGTCATGACTCTGTCTGAAGTTGGTTTGGTAGTCTCTTGAGTGGCTCATGTACTTGTAGAACAAATCTTGCTTACTAGCTTTATGTGCATGATGTTTTGACTCATCATTCTAGCGTATTTTGGCTATGCTCCAGCATGATTTTATTCATATTTTGGGCTATTATAGGACTGTTTTGGGATGCCAAGGTCATATCACTCATGTTTTGTATAGCTATAGTGTAAATGATTTGACTAGTCTTGAGCTTTGAGGCCCCTACCATGCTATACTTGTGATGTTTGCATGCTTTGGCATCATTTGAAATGTTATTTCAGTGCATATTTCATGGTCAAACACTTGCTTTTGTCATGCTTTTAATGCCTTGAAGAGTTGGTGTTTTATGTCTCATGAATGGATCATTGTGCATGCCTCTATGCTTAGGTCTTTGGGATGCCATCTCAGTGGGTTTTTGGGCTTGTTTTATCATGCCATAACTCTGATTTTTGTTGGTTGAGTCATCTCATGCTTGGCCTTAATTGGTGTAGTGTAATCCACCTCATTTGCCTTGTATGCATCATGCATTATGCCCTCCATGCTAGCATATTTTGGCTTCTTTCCATGCATGTTTTAGACTCATTTTAATATGTTCTAGGACTATTTTGGATTGCCTTAAACACGAGCTCCATGTTTTGTATACTTGTAGTATAAATGCTCTTGCTTGCCTCAAGCTTTGAGCACCATTGCATGCTTCATTTGTGTTGCGTACGTGATTTGGCATCACTTAACATGACATTTCAGAGCCTGTAGCATTGCCATATTCTCACTTCAATCATGCTTTAAGTGCCTTTGAGTATTGTGCTTTGTTGCCTAGTTTATGGCTTAGCTTGTATGCTTGCATGCCTAGGTCTTTGGGTCCTCATCTCAGCATGTTTAGGTCCTTATTTGGACCTATTTGAGCTCTCTCCATGCTTAGTTCATGCATTTGTGCCAGGTATTGCATGCCTCATTTGTGGTCCTCTTTGATAGCTCCATGCTTTAAGGACCTTCGCATGCTTTACTTGTGTTGTTTAAATGATTTGACATCATTTCTCACCCCATTTCAGTGCACTTAGTGTTGTTACACTTCCACACTTTTCACTCTTTAGGTATTCTTGAGAGTTGCACCTTTATACCTTAATTGGTGAGCCAATTGGCATGCATCCTTGTATGTGTTTTCGGTGCCTTCATCTTAGCATTTTGACCACTGATTTGGGCATATCTGAGGTCTGTCCATTTCGGTTTAAGTCCATTGAGCATGATTGATTACATGTTGTTTGCATGCTTGCATTACATCGCATTGTCTATGCCTTATACTTCGCATTGTGTATGCTTAGGTTACATTGCATTGAGTATGCCATCATTTGCACTGTGTATACTTAGTTGTTGCATGCCATTAGCCTTGTTAGGTTGTCCATATTGCATTACATGTTTGCATGCTTGAGTCGCATTGTCTATGCCATACTTGTATTGCATTGTTGTTTGAATTAAGTCTTAAATCTGAGCTCGAGAAACGAGGGATGTTTCATACTTCAAGTGATGAAACGTGTCTCAATTTTCGGTTGCCGACGCTCTTGATTATCCATGATAGAGTTCTAGGCATTTATGTGTTTTCGTGCATTCATTTTACATTGAATTCGCACAAGTTGGATCTTTGGCTATCATGCATCGGGATGCGTGATTGGTGGTCTCGGATTCGATTATGCCTCCTCCTTGATGTTTTGAGATGATATGGAGTGGCATAGTGCATACATACCCTTGGGAGACCCTCCATTTTCTCTATTTTGTGCTCTGCTGCAGCTTGGTGTCACAGCACACCAGTGGTCGGCAGTGCCTTGTAGATGGTCGGCTGTCTCTCATCCTTGGCCAGCAGAGGCCCATCTTTGGCTGGCAGGTGGTCGGCAGCAACCATCCATGGCCGGCAAGCCACTGATGCACTCTCCAGCATGTTTTTGGTAAGATCCAACATCAAATTCTCAAAGACACCCGGCAGACAGAGCCTCTAAAGAGCATTTGGAGAGCTTTCAAGACGGGAATCGAGCATGCATCTTCAACTTCTTCAAAGCAGAGCTGAGGCGGCCTAGTCTACATGTTTTAATGCTTTATTTGTTAATTAGCATTCGGTTTTGTAACTTAATTAATTTGTTAATTAGTTAAAGTTTTGTAATAATTAGTTGTAGCTAGTTATTCAATTTGGTTGTGTAATAATTAGTCTAATTAGATTATTATATTAATCAAAATAGCATAGCATGGCTAACTTAGCGTATTCATTCGGACCCTCCGTCGAGAGGGCATATTGTTGTAATATGTGTGCGTGCGTGTATGCATGTCTTCCAACCCCCATTTCTTTCTCCCTTTTACTTACCTGCTTTCAGTGGTTAGTTTAGGGCATGTTTTGATTAGCATCCTTATGCTTGCATGTTTGCATCCATTCATCTGCATTGCATGCACCGGGCTTTGCGCATCATACTAATTGCATTGTATTTCAATTCCAAGTTGAATACATGTATCAATTGTTGCCTTTCATATGCCATCTTAGAATAGTCGAGCCTATCTCGTTGTATTTTTGCATGTGTTGCATTAGCCATCTTAACATGAACTTGGATCATGCATTGATTACTAACTAGTTCTTTGTTTTGGCTCAGAGTACACTGTGAGTGTTTACGTTTTAGCATACTGCATGTGTTATTGATTGCCATGAAAGCATGCTTGCCATGAAGCTATTTGCTTATTTGATAAACTGCCTGAATACCTGTGGGTGAAGGTTGGATTACTTGAATTAGAACAATTCATTGAAATCCGCGATTTAGCCTACTTACGAGTAGCAAACTTCAAACCGTTTTCAAACAAATGGATATGCAATGTTTTGTTCCAGCATAGGCGATCTAGTCTATACTTGTTTGCTGTGCGCGTCACATAGTAATTCTAGGTTTAATAACCAGAATAAGAACACATATGTTTTCAAAAACAAGATATCATGTTAGTAGTGGCTGATCTTTGATTGGGCGAACGGGGGTGCTCATTGCATGACTTTCTCCAATCGTACCCAAGTTCCTGAGCCGAGGCAACTTTGGTGATGATGGACACGTGGCCTTAGGCACGAGTCAGGGTTTCTTAAATTTCTCCAAAATAAAATATTTAGGTGGCGACTTTATATCTGGCAAATCAGTCCATGTTTAGCACTTCTTTACAAAAATTAATTTTCCAAAACGATTTGCCAGATTTGGACTCTTTGGTGATTTATCGCTATTGCATTGCACTCTGCGAGACTAGATTCAGAACCGTGACATTGAGTCCGAACTGTAGCAGTAAGCTCGGAACGAAACGATATTCGCAGCCCCCTCACGAGCGCGGATGTCGGAGAGTTCCCGGGAGCGCGTCTACAGGACTCTTTGGTGATTTATCGATCTTCCATTGCACTTTGCGAGACTAGATTCAGAACCATGACATTGAGTTCGAACTGTAGTAGCTAATGAACAAAACGGATTTCGCGCCATTCGCGCGCCGGGCCGGGACGTTCGGGCACGTCTACAATTATGACTTCGAGTTGCATTACCATCCGGGGAAGGCCAATGTTGTGGCCGATGCCCTTAGTAGGAAATCCATTAGTGATGTAGCTTGTATAGCCATTCGGGAGTAGGAAATGTTGGGTGCACTTGGCGAGTTTGATTTGCTTTTGGGCGAATTTTTCAATTCTGCGGTCTTGTTTTCTGTAGTCGCGTAGCCTACACTTGTGAATCGAGTGTTAAAGGCACAAAGGGGTCACTTTGAGGTAGAATCCCTTCGGGAAAAGATCTCTAGTGGGAAGGTTGAGAAGGGTTTGACTGTATATCCCGACCTGAGTGTGAGGTTTGTGCCAGAGTGTTGCCGAGAGGAAGTACTTCGAGAGTTTCACCATTCACGCCTTGTGGTGCATCCGGGAGGCACTAAGATGCATCATGATTTGGGTCGCCAGTTTTGGTGGCGGGGTATGAAGAAAGATGTGGCAGTTTTTGCATCTAAGTGCCTTACTTGTCAGCAAGTGAAAGCCTAGCATCAGAGGCCAGCGGGTTTGTTACAACCCTTGCCTATTGTCGAGTGGAAATGGGAGCATGTCACGACGGACTTCGTTGTAGGTCTTTCGAGGACTCAACGGGGTAGTGATGCTATTTGGGTGGTCGTAGATCGGTTGACTAAGTCGGCGCACTTTATTCCTATGTGCATGAGAGATTCGGTAGATCATCTTCCCGAGTTGTATATTCGGGACATAATGAGGTTACACAGAGTCCCAGTGTCGATCCTCTCAGATAGAGATCCACGTTTTACGGCTAGGTTGTGACAGAGTGTGCAGAGTGCCTTGGGCACTAGGTTGACCTTCAGAACGGCTTATCATCCTCAGATTGACGGACAGTCCGAGCGTACTATTCAGATCCTTGAGGATATGCTTCAAGGCTGTGTCCTTGACTTTAGTGGGTCGTGGGAGAGGCACTTGCCCTTAGTGGAGTTTGCCTACAACAACAGTTTCCAATCGAGTATTGGTATGGCACCATTTGAGGCCTTCTATGGCCAACCGTGTAGGTCTCCAGTGTGTTGGGCCGAGGCGGGTGATGCACCTTTGTTGGGCCCGGAGTTGGTTTGGGAGACGACAGAGAAAGTTGAGCTTATCCGTAAGAGGCTTGTTACAGCCCAGAGTCACCAAAAGAGTTATGCCGACCGTAGGCAGAGGCCTTTGTCATTTGAGGTGGGTGATCACGTCTTTCTGAAAATATCACCTAGGCGGGGTTTGGTGAGGTTTGGGAAGAGTGGGAAGTTGTCCCCTCGATTTATTGGCCCTTTCGAGATCCTTGAGAGGATTGGCGAGGTTGCCCACTGTCTAGCTTTGCCGCCGCAATTGTCCAGAGTGCATGACGTGTTTTATGTTAGTATGCTTCAAAAATATGAGCCGAATCCGTCACATGTATTGGATTGGACTGACTTAGAGGTTGATGAGGATGCCTCGTATGAGGAAAGAACGGTAAGGGTCTTGGATAGGCGGGAACAAGTCTTGCGAGGCAAGACGACACCCTTGGTAAAAGTTTTGTGGAAACATCACGGGATGGAGGAAGCCACTTGGGAACGTGAGTTGGAGGTCCGTGAGAAATATTCGGACTTATTTGTTGATGTTTAACCATGCATTGGAAAACTTTGTTTTGTTGATAAACTCTAAGAACATTGTATATGTTTTGGTTTATGGAAGTATTGTAATGGTTGAGTATGCCTTGAGAATGGAAGTTTAAATTTAACATTGTATGTGTTGAATGTATTGTAGAAATGCAAATATATCATTAACATTTAATATGTTATGGAATTGTGAAGCATGTGTATTGGAACTTGTTGAATTTTGAAGAAATGCGTGTTGATAATGCATGTTGTATCATATTGTAAATTGCCTCTAGAAAAGAGATGGGATGACCGGAAATGGGTCAGGATGTTGAATATTGAATTGTAATATTGTTGAGAATTGAAAAATTACAAATTTGAAACGTATAACTAATTTCGGGGACAAAATTCTTTAAGGGGGGGGAGGTTATAGGGATACCGGTTTTCCCTCCACTGGTTATTGTATTCCGGACTCGGTTCCGTGGATGCCTGTTGTTGTATATGTTGCATTTCCTTCTTTTAATTCTTGGTATTTGAGTTTTAGGATGTGTTGGGCAGGTTTGTTACAGGTTGGGTGTGGTTATAAAACAAATGGTTGCTGTCCAGATTTTGGTGTCTTCACTTGAGCGAGGCTTTTGTTGCTTGAGCGAGCTCTGTGTTTTAGTTCCTTTGCTCGAGCCAGGGTTCCTTCGCTCGAGCCAGCTTTGAGTGGTGTGTATGCTGGCTCAAGCGAGCATTCTTGCACTCGAGCATGCATCTGCGTCTAAGTCTGAGTTTGGACCTGAAGGTTGTGTTTCTTGGCTCGAGTGAGCGAGCCGTATGTTTTGGGTTTCTTCGCTCGAGCGAGATTTTCTTCGCTCGAGCATGCTTCTGGGTTGCAGACCTGAAGCTTCATGTTGTTGGCTCGAGCGAGGCTTTCTGCGCTCGAGCAAGGTTTCTTTGTGTCTGGTCGCTCGAGCGACCACTTCTTCGCTCGAGCGAGGCTTGAATATATCAGTTCACAGCAGCAGCTTCTTCTTCAATTTTTCATCATCTTCTTTACTCAAACCCTAGCCCCAGCTGCTTCTCTCTCTACACACATCTTCTCTCTACAAATCCATCTAGTTCTAGTGGTCTTCGACCCTAGTCTCTTTGTAAGAAGTGTGGAGCTTGGTGTGGGCTTCATTTCAATCCGGAAAAGTTGGTGTTTGGAGCATCTTGGGTTTTCACCTTCATCTCCTTTGAGTCTCTTCTCTTGAGGTAGGGATAACCTACTTCTCTCTATGAGTTTTGACATAAATGTTGGGTATTTTTGATAGATGGTGTTGTTTGGGAATTTTGGGAAAGTTAGGGTTTGCTTAAAAGTTATAAAAAGGGGATTTTCAATTGTTAAACTCCACGTGTATGTGAGGCCTTGGAAAATGGAATTATTGTTGTTAAATTGATGAAATTGAGCCTTAGGGATTGATATTTGAAAATGGAAAAAATGCCCTAATTATGTTTGAATAATTAATTTGAATAATTAATTTGGGGAAATATGAAATTGAGTTGGAAATCATGAAATTGGGAAATTATGAGATTGAATGGTGTAGTTGGATAAATAAATCACTCACCAATGAAAATGTTGATACTTTATCTGTTGATAAATTTATTATCTGCTTAGAAATAACTGCTTTGGGCTATCAGTGGAGGATAAACTTGATTAGGGAAAACTGAAACTAATCAAATGTGTTATGTCATTGAATATGACGGTTGAATTGTCACATTGAATATGTGCCTAGATTGATCATTGTACATGATAGAGCTTTTGAATACATTGCATATGTATCTTGTTTGGGAAGAGATAGGGGATGTACTCCATGGTTTGAGAGGAGATAGGGGACGTACTCTTAAACCCGTTTGGGAGGAGGTAGGGGATGGACTGCATTGATAACTAAGTTGGCCGGAGTGTCCAGGGTGAAAGTCCCAAAATCCCAATTGCGTTTGTATAACGTAGATGAATTGAAGTATTGAATTGTTAATATGAGTTGTAACCTCATTTGAAATTGAAGTGTCAAAATGTTAATAATGTGAATTGTAGTCTCATATTAATTGATCATGATTGAAGCATTGTTAACATGAGTTGTAGTCTCATTTTTAAACTGTCTGGATGAATAGAGAACCATATCTATGAATTGGTTTGGATAAGGAAATGAAAACGGATTGGTTATGAACGAGATGTACGTTTGTTTATATGAGTTAAACATTTATCAAATGCTGATGTTTTAGTTATTGCTCATATTTGGTTTACTATATCTCTATTGGGCTTTGGCTCATCCTATATGGGACATCATTTTCAGGTACAGGTGATATGCCACCTCCAAGGGCGTAGCTTGGGAGGCTTAGAGGCAGATAGATTTTTTATTTTTTTTGGTTATATTTGGTATTACATGTAAATCAAGCCAAGGGCTTATCTTGTACAAAGAGTTAGAGCTCTCCTTTTGTTGTAACCAAGTGCTGACTTGGAAAGTTAGGGCATCTACTTTTGTTGTCAACATGTAATACCTTTTGTAAGAATACTCTGATGTATGGAATATATTATCACTTTCTTGTATCATGAATGTATGATTTATGGGTTTATTTTGAGGGCGTTACAAGTCCATACCCATAATAACATTAAACTCAGACATGTCCATCAACACAAAAGAAAATGGAATCTGACGATTGGCGACCTCTATACCATAGTCTCGACATCCCTGCTTCAAAACCATCTCACCCCCAATAGGTGACACAACACAAATAGGAGATGCTAACTGCGCCAACTCCAACCCCAAAACAGATGCAAATGTGGAAGAAATAAAGGAATGGGATGCACCCGTATATATCAACACATTAGCAATTGAGTTGCAAAACAAAAATGTACGTCTCACAACAGATGGAGCCGGTACAAGATCTGGCACTGTAACAGCATACACGTGCCCTGTAGGTCTCTGATCTACTTGCTCACCTCTCGGAGCATAAGACTGCTGCACTAACTGAGCCGAAGAGGCTCCCTGATTGGCCCTCGAGCCCTAAACTGACTCCGCTGGCTGGTGACTCTGTGTCTACCTCAAACCAAACGCACCAGATGTACCACCCAACTGCGGGCAAAACCTACTCAAGTGCCCCGCCTACCTATACTGATAACCAGTGATCGGCTGGCCTCTTCCCTGACTCTGGCCCTGAGAACGAGCCGAAGATGCTACTGCTCACTGCCCTCCTTCCCTCTATGGTTAAGCTAGAGACTTGTGGCTCAACTGTCCACATTTGTAGCAAGTAATGTTTCCCTGACCGCCTCTCCCGGAACCTGAACTCGGTACTAGAAAGGTAGATCTCGAATGCGCTCCCTGGGACTGCTGAGGGTTAGAGCCCCTCTACCTCTTACCGTCCCCCTGACCATCCTTACTCCTCCTAGTGCCCCTCATCCTCTCCATTTTTGCATGCATAATGGTCTCAAGAAAGGCTGCAGCCTCCATAAGGTGCCCATAGTCTCTAATCATGGATCCGGCAACTCTGAACATGACCCTAGTCCTCAATCTCTTCTCGAACTCCAAACACCTACGCTCCTCGATCGCCACTAACTCTGGTGCAAACCTCGATAAACTAATGAATGTAGCCTCAAACTCGGCCACTGGTGTGTTCAACTGCACCAACTTGGAGAATTGATCTCTTAATTTCTCCCTCACCGTAGCAGGTAAGTACTTGTCCTGGAAAGCTTCAACAAAGGCCTCCCAAGTTCCTCCAATACGCCCCCACGCATACTTCCACCACTGACCCGCGTCTTCCTTCATCTGGAAGGACGCCAAGGTCACCCTCAAACCTCCGTCTTCGATGCCAAGCATCTCAAACGTCTTCGTCATCTGCTCAAGCCACTCATCAGCCTTCAGTGGCTCCTTAGGGTCACCCAAAAACTTGTCCGGATTCGACCAGAAAAATTCCCTCTTCAGAAAAGACGGCCCTATCTCAGCTACTTGGGCCTGGACTTGATTCTCAGCCCTGAGAATGTCCGTAGATTCCCTCAATGCTTCGGCCATTTCACGGGCTAAGGCGCCTATGGCCTATTGACGAACCGGTTCGGCCACATTGGCTTGACCCACTCCTTCCTCCTGCGCCGGAATCTCATCCGGTATAGGCATCTCCTGCCTTCTAGGCCTACCACCACGACCTCGTCCTGACATCCTAATAAAGATAACAAAGATATTAGCACATTTTCAAATGTGTCGAAGCTATTTCACTTGCGTCCTAATACGATGGACAACTGTAATTCACTCCACATAAGCACATAATCACATAAACACATACGAATTTCATTTCCTGGATAATGACCGTCCCGTGGCATTGCTAGAGTTCCAGTTAGAAACGGCAGTGATCAAGTGCCTTTCTAACAGGACTTCCAGGAACCCATGGACCCGATCAACATCATAGAAACCAAATCCCATACCCATATAGTCACATAAACATGTTATCATATAAGCACATAACATCATACATAAGTTTCTAACAAATGAGACAAACCCATTGTGGTACTAATCACTCCCCACGTACCCAAAGTATTCAAACTCGATACGCTCTAATACCAAGTTGTAACGCCTTCAAAATAAGACATAAATCATCCATTCATCATAACTATTGTCATAATAGAAATAATATATTTTCATTTATCAGAGTCTTCTTTACAAAATGTATTACGTACATTACACTTTCATAACTGTTCCTAACTAATAACAACAAAATAACTTTCCAAGTTATCACTTGGTTACAACAAAAGAAGAGTTCTCACTCTTTTACATATAGAGCCCTCGGCTTGAATTTACATTTAATCATCAAAACAAAACAACAAAACAGTAAAATGGAGCTTTCAGCTCAAGACCTCCCAAGCTATACCCTTGGAGTTGGCGTATCACCTGTACCTGAAAATGATGTCCCAAGTAGGGTAAGCCAAAGCCCAGTAGAGATATGCTAAACCAAATATGAGAATTAACTAAAATATGAACATCAGATAAATGAGGGATATTCTTAACAGACATATTCCTTTCAATTTCATTCAATATAGTCAACCAACATTTCAACTCATTTCCATTCTTCCGTTTCGAATAAAATCAATTAACCAAATTCGTTATTATCAAAACAACCAAACTGAGACTACAGCTCAATGGTTCACGAATTCAACACATTAATCAATTCAACACTTTTATTTCTTGCCATTTTACAGAACTACATCCGAGGGAACTGGCACCGAAATATATACAAAGTTTCGGGACTTTCACCCTGGACACTCCGGCCACATTTATTATCAACAGAGTCCATCCTCTATCTCCTGTCAAAGAGTGGAGTACATCCCCTATCTCCTCCTAAACAAAGATACATATACAATGTATTTAAACACGTTGTCATATACAATGGCTCATCAATTCACATTTTCAATAGTTTACTCAAACCGTCATTTTCAATGACATAATTCAATTGATTAGTTTCAATTCACCTAATCATCATGTATTTTCTACAACAATCATGGCTATCCTCCACCGATAGCCCAAACAGATATTCCTAAACAGATAAATAAATCTGTCAATAGATAATTTATCAACTTCACCATAGGTAAGTGATTTATCAATCCAACTACACCATTTAATCACAATTTTTCCCAATTTCATAATTTCCAAACCAATTTCATATTTCCACAATGAATTCACTATTTATACGAAATAGTTATTGAATTCCAAACTAGGGCATTTTCCCCCAAATTCCAAAATATTGACGCAAAGATCCAAATCTCACCATTTCAACAATTATACACCAATAACCCCATTTTTAAGACTCCACATACACATATGGAGTTTAGAATTGAAAACCCCTCTTTCACAAATCAACACCCAAATCCTAACTTCACCCAAACTTCCCAAATCCAACCATTTATACAAAATGACACATATGTAGCTTAAAACTCATAATAAAGAGTAGTTTATCCCTACCTCAAATGTAGAAGCTCAAAGGAGAAGAAGAGAGAAACCCAAAGATGCTCCAAATCCCACTTTTTTTCGGATCAAAGGGAAGCCCACTCAATGCTCAAGCATTTTAACAAAGGGAGTAGGGTAGAGAGACTCTAGATCAAGAGTATTTGTAGAGAGAAGGGGTATTTTAGAGAGAGAGGCAGCCGGATTAGGGTTTTTAGGAAAAAAGAGAGTGAAAAATGATGTAAAATCACGCTGCTGCGAACTGATCTATGTGAGGCTCGCTCGAGCGAAGGAGTTGTCGCTCGAGCAACCAGACATAACAAGTGGCCTTGCTCGAACGAAAGAAGCATCGCTCGAGCGCACAATCCAAAGCTTCAGGTCTGCTACGAATGCAGACGCACGCTCGAGCGCAAGAGTGCTCGCTCGAGCGAAGGAACCAATAACACAGGGCTTGCTCGAGCGCAAGAAGGCTCGCTCGAGCGAAGGCTGCATCTGAACAAGAAACCTAAAGACCCTCAATCCTCGCTTGAGCATAAGAACCCTCGCTCGAGTGAAGAAGCAAATGCCCAAGGCTCACTCGAGCTCAAAATGCCTGGCTCGAGCGAAGAAGCCAAAACCTGGGCAGCAATCATTTGAAGCAACTCACAACCAACCTATTTCAAACTCACCCAAGACGACCTAAAACTCAAATACAAAGAGTAAAAGGAAGGAAACAAGGCATATACAACAGTATACAACCACGGAACCCGAGTCCGAAACACAATAAAGGTCGGGAAAAAACCTGGATTGCTATAGATTTAGTCCTAATTTAATATTTAATTGTTCAAATTTTGGGGCGTGACATGTCTTTTGTTCGAGGTTAAGCTTAATGTAGACTTAGTTGAAAGTTAATAACAATTTTTTATTTTTTTTAAAGTATAATATACATTATGTCACGAAATCAATATTTATTTTTATTAACGTTCAAATAAATCATGAACAATAACTTAGTAGTTTTAAATTGATAGTATGGCTAGATAATATCATAGAAATTTTTAATTTGTACTTTTTTTGATTTGCAAAAGTCAATTTTTAATAGTTAGATTAGCACTTATGAGAGTTAGCATCTCTACTTTTGTAGAATACCAAGTGATTGCACTACAAGAAAAAGGGCATACAGTGACGTTTTTTCTATGACGTTTTCCAAAAACATTGTGAGATCTGTCTAGATTTTTCAAAGTCTAAAAAAATTAAACTAAATCATCTCGTTTTGTGCGCCGGTTATTTCTTTTAAACGGTGGCTCAACTCAAGGCTATGACGTCGTTCTATTCTGATTTAACAGAGGCGTGACTTTAGGAAGAGAGAGAAATCAAGGCGATGGATCTTCGCGGCGTCGGATCTTTGATCTCCATCAATTCTTCAGTTGTTTGATCTGAAAAATCTTGTTCTAC
The DNA here is from genome assembly GCF_055761805.1 of Camellia sinensis. Lineage (NCBI taxonomy): Eukaryota > Viridiplantae > Streptophyta > Magnoliopsida > Ericales > Theaceae > Camellia > Camellia sinensis. The sequence continues at coordinate 111,066,878 of NC_138962.1, forward strand.
TCTTGATTTGATTATATATCTTCCTGATTGTTCGAATTGCTATGATCTAAATTGATCTAGGGCTCAAGGTTAGGGTTTTCTGGAGCATATATCTTCTAGATTGTTTGAATCCGTATGATATAAATTGATCTAGGGCTCAAGGTTAGGGTTTTCAGATATAGATTTGCTACATTCACACAAGATCTATAAAATTTCATGGCTAAAACTAATGATTTGGAATTGTTTTCTCTCGATTTAGTTTATTTCTTGCTTTTTTTTCTTTTGTTTTGTGTTTTCTCCTTTTGTTTTTGTTCCTTTACTCTTTCTAGTCCTTGTGTAGAAAACTCTTCTCTTTCATCTGGCTGAGCAGTAGCAATGGTGAATTGATTTATCTACGGTTTCGAGTGCGGTGTTAGCGTCTCTGATCATATACGGGACAAGAAGGTGGCGTTGGATGTGGATCGTTGGAAACAGTGAGTAAAAGCTCAACGATGAAGAGATGTAGATCTGCTCTCTCTTCAATCAAATCTGTTCTCTCTCTCTCTCTCTCTCTCTGATCTGCTAACATGGTAATATCATATCTGCTTTGTCTCTCTGTAGTCCATTATTTTGCCTCTTTTTGGAATCTCATTTTTTCATTTCTTGCTTTCTAACTCTCCTAATAATCATTTCGGTGTAGTTCACATGTAAATTGATAAACTTGCATCTTGGTATGTTCTCGGAGTTTCCTTTTTTTCAAGCTGCTATACATGGGTGGTCCTGTTATTGACTACTTGTGCAGAGAGCCAAGAAAAGAAAGGTATTTTCTTGATTCATAGATTTGCTGAGGCAACATAGCTTCTATCCACGATTGTTCCCATATCAAATGGCACTATATTTTGAAATTTAAATGCGTTATGTCGCGTACAATAAAAATTCCAAGATATAGGGAAATTCTATGGCTTTGTTGCAATTACATGTTAATTGAATATGAATTGTTGAACTTGTTGGGTATGTTTTTTTTTTCCCCTCGCTATTTCAAAGGGGAAAAAAAAGGGAGAAAAAAGAGTATGTTTTTTTCCTCTTGGTTCAATTTTTGCAGCATTTGACTGGAAATGACAAAACATATATGGGAATGCATGCTAGCTTTCCATTTGTGTAGATGTACAAGTATGTACACCTATGTATGTATGTATACATGCAGATTTAACTGCAAATTCAAGGTACCTTGCTCTGATTGAATACTACTAAGCAAATTATCAGCAACGCTTAAAATTGACATATGATATGGCAGGCAAAGCAGCATAGTTATTATCAGGGTAAAAATACACCAATCTATAGGTCTTGGCTCAGCTAATGAAGGTCTATGCTTCAAATTTTGCTAAGACAAACTTAAGTAGAGAACACAATGACAATAGCTGAAAGAAAACTATATATAAATTTGACTTTGGTTTCTAAGAAAAAGTGAAGGAAATGAAATTTCAAGATTGAGCTGTTCTTGTTTTGGCTTGAAAAGAATAAGAAAACTCATAAGAACTTAGTCAAATAGTTCAATTAGGCTGAGTTGTGATAGGGTGGTGTACTTACCGCATTAATAACATCTGATTTGGGTTCTCTTAAAGACATTGTGAGTGAAAACATATCAAGGAATCATGGATTTAGGGCACTTTCTGAGGCAAGCTACTCTTCACTAAGCAAACGTGAGCTTTATGTTGGACACAATTAAGCATGTATATTAATTCTTTATAACTATAATGAATTTCACTTCAAAAGTGACAACTCATCCAATTTTTATTTTATTTTATTTGCAAACATATTATTTTTTGAGATTGCACTTAGTATGAGACAAGATTTACCAGTTTTTGAAACAGTATTGTGTTTTTTCATTTTTTTGGGTGGAAATTCTGTATGATGGTCATTTTAGCATCTCTAACTTTTGTTTCTCTTGTAGGTGGTTGGAACAATATACATCCTCTTCACTCTATCCCCTGAACTTGCACCACTTCTGGGGCTACTTATACTTATGGTGTCTATTTTAGTTGGTAATTTTTTTTTTTTTGTTTTTTTTTTTTGATTGGCAACAAAAGAAATTTTATTAGAAAGTAATAGTTTGTTCTGTAATTTGTCTTTGAATTTCATGTTGTTTTCCTTCACCATAAACATGCAACACAAAAACTGTCTATGGTTTTGTTTTTTCCTTTTTCGTATTTTACAAATTCTTGGAAATCTTAAGTTGTAGATTATATGCATTAAGATGTTGGGTAATTGTCTAATTGATGATGTTTCTATTGACTGGGTAAACAAGTACAATAAGTTTGAAGCATAAACAAAGCTGTGGGAAGGACAACAACTAAGGAGCCTTTTTTATATGACTTGTGCCCGTATTTATCTTGATTTTAAGTTAGTATGATTTTGGTCACTAATAATTTAGTATCTGTCTGGGGAGGCATTGATTTTCAAAGTGCTGCGTGGAGGACCTGGGGTAATGAGAGATAATTCATGAAGATCCAATTCTGCAGTGTAGGTGAACACTGAGAAACTTTAATATTACATCAGGTATCCAGGTCCACGACCAATGCATTGTGTGCTTTTGCCTTTGTAGGGTACTAATATGCCCACCACAAACGAGGTAAAGTACACCTGATGTGTTTTTTGACCCCAAACTCTTAGTTTCCTATTCCATTTATGAATGTACAAAACTCCATGATTTATGAAAAGGACTACCAATATTCATCCCTAAAAAGCCCTCTTTGTTGCTGGTGCCTGTAAGAGAGTGCTCATCACACTTGTCCAACATCAGTAATCTATTTTTATATGATGAAAATGTCAATTTAACTTTGAACAGCTGTCACTTTGGAAAATTATCTTCACTAGTTCGGATATCGTCAAGGTAGTCATTTACTATCTTCATTACTTTGGAAAATTATTAGTCAACAAATTCATGCTCTGTGCTGAGCATGAATATGTTTAAAATATTTTGTTTTTAGAATTTTGTATTCATATGAATCTGAAATATTTAATCCAACATTATTCTAATGATAAGTTTTTTTTCTTCTATGATTTTAGGAGTTCAATAAGTATTATGACAGAGAACCAGCTAAATACATCTAGCAATATAAAGGAATCAAACCAAGGACAGGGGCACCATACTCTTGTGATATCGGCTATGAACGATTTCTTGGGCCTGAGGTTTGTTCCTATTTTCTTTTCAATTTTTGCTTCTTTTGAACATCACAATGTATGTTTGTGAAATGATGACTCCAACACCTCCGAATTTGATAAACACATTTTGGCTTGCTTTGAAAGTCATGCTTAAAGTACTATATGGTTTAATTCTTGTTTTATTTTTGGAGATGGGGTGTTTTTTTTTTTTAAAAAAAAAAAACTGTAATTTCATTCATTGGTAGCCTAGTTTAACTGAGAAGTGAAAATACATTCCACATGATTCTCATGACTTTGCTTGTTCATTTACCTTATGATTGAATGATCTTGCCATCCTCAGGGGTACTTCAGTTATAGTGGGCAGTCCTTCTTCTTGATTATTTATGAGCAAACAAAGATATGCTGACTATCTTTACAATCGCGAGCATATAGTGGGCAGTTATAGTGGCAATCCCTCTTCACTAGAGTCTCTATATTTCACTATAATTGCGAGGTTGTCTTCTGGGATCTGCTGCCACCCTTTGCAATGTTGTTGTTAATGCCCCCCAGTTTGTACAATGAAAACATTTTAATATTATAATATAAACAAATCAAAATAATGTCATTGTTAATGCCCCCAATTTGGATTCATTTTGGTCTATGTTGCTCTTCTTATTATATCAAAATAATATTATCATGTCACCTATTCCTTATGGAATCAATATGTTAAATATATAAATGAAGTTGGAGCTGGTAAGATTGCAGATTACACCTCTGTGACAGACATTTGTAATAGAAAGCTAATAGGTGGAGAAAATGATTGATATGCATATTGCATCAAAATCTCCCAAAGAAGATAACAAAGTACTATTATGTGACTGCAAACCTTAAGAGATCTCATCTGTGCACACTATTGAGAAAAAAGACGAGATAGTAACAAATTGGACAAGCACCACGACACCTGCATTGAAAACCAAGTGCTCATCATGTGAATCAATAACGTGAAATTTCTGGTGCACTTTGATTTATGATTATTGCTTTTTGTTTGTTGCATGCATACAGTGAATGCATACAATGTACTCCTCTCATATTCTGACATGTTTTCCTCTCTGTCTCCATGTCTGTCTCTCTCTATATATAGGTATACCTATTGAACATTGGATTTGTTGAACAAGATGGTGGAGGTTGTAACAACTAAACTGGTAAAGTGTTTCACCTTTCTAGTGCATCATATGACTTCATACATGAGTACTGGTAGCACAATACAAATGTCAAAATATCACCGTTTTTCTCAGCCTGCTGTTTATGCTCACTCTTTATTCTCTTGGTTTTTATTTATGTACATACATACCTAATTATGTGTGTAAGGTCAGTCATTTGGTGGAACAAATGATTCCTAGAAATTTGAATTTGATTTGGTAGCCTTTGCAGGGGACTTAACTGTTGAAGAGGACACAAATAGGTATGATTCTTCTCTTTGGCAATGCAAGCACAAAATTATGGACTTTTGTCCTTCGGTCACTAAATAAATCATCTGGCGCCAAAAGTATTTGTTTATATATGCATATATAAATTATGTAATGGGGAGGAAGTATGCAGGTTCTTCACAGCCTGAGGATAAATGCTATGTGGATTGTGGACGTAATGTATTGTAGTTGTTTGTTTGTTTGTTGTTAACCACAATGTATATTAATGTTTGTTTGTTGTTATCTAAAGTGTATATTAATTGAAGGTTGAACCATGTGGCGCTGTGATACAATGAAGAATAATCTAGAACTTCACCAATTCGGTACCTTATTAGTTTGTAACAGTCTGGAATCTGATAGAGTATTATGTTTGTTGATTACATTGTCTTAAGTTTGGAAAGATTATCATGCATCATGTATCTTGTATGTTGATTCCATTGTCTGGAATCAGAAATAGTAAACAACTGGTGATGCATATGTGGTGTTTATTTTTTACCCATCTTTTGTGGATTGTGTTCTCTTTGTTGTTTCTACCTCTAATTTACTGAATTTGAGCATTAGCATAAAGCTCTTGTATTCAATCAATCAGTATCCTTATGGTGCATTTTGAAAAACATAAAAATAAGAAGAAAAAAAAGCATATTATTGCTATTTTTCAGCTTTATTGCAGGCATTTTTTTTTTTAGTTAAATCTCACAGAATTAGTACAATTTCAAAAAAGAAAAAAAAAATGAAGCTATAACGGAGTTTTTCAAACGCCACTATGGTATAGTGACGACAGGTATATTTTTAAAATAGAAAAAAGCTATCACGGTGTTTTTAAAACGTCGCAAAATTCTAGCGTGATGTTATTTTATGATTATGTAACACATTTAGCGGTGTTTATACTAATATAACAACGCTTTTAAAGCGCCATAAAGATACAACGATGACCGCGTGTTCGGCGTTTAGTACTAAACGTCCCAAAAAGAATTAGCGGCGTCTTTGATAGCTATAGCAGCTATTTTTAAACGCCTCTAAAAGTCAAATTTCCAGCAGTGTTGCCTCCTAATTCAATTTCCTTTACAGAGAGTTGAATCTATGATCTTCTTTTAAAACCAAACCCTTTGAAAAGTCATGGTGGCCAACAAATTTTTTTTTAATTTGTATTGTAGCATATAAATAAAGGAAAAAAAGAGCTAAACAGTAGATTTTAAAAAATAAGAAATAAAGTTGAATTTGAGATTTTGGAGAGAGCTACAATAGAATAAAGAATTTTTTTTTTTTTAATTTAGTTGTACCACCTTAGATTTTGAAAAGTGAACAAGGATTAAGTATTTTATTTATTTATTTTTTGAATTGTGCAAATTTTGAATGTTTAAAAGACTATAAAGATACGGTTTTTTTAACCAAAAAAATAAATAATTACATATTTGATTAATTCATCAATTTCAAATCTCGCAAATAAATTTACAATGAGTAATGTTAGGAATACCAAATTTTCTACTAAATGAATGACCCATGTGAAACATTTGGTCATTCATTTAGTAAAAAAATTAAGACCTATAACATTTTTCATTTACAATATTTATTCACTATAATGGGCACCCATTTTTGCGCAAGGCGCGCACCATTCTCACTAGTTAATAATACAAGTGGTAATCGAGGCCTAACCATTTTCCCTATATAATATTAACAATACAAGTGTAGTACTTATTCTTGATGGTATTCATAGTGCGTATTCCTTTATTTTTATTGTAAATAATTTTATGGTGTAATGCATATAACAACACTCATAATCCGAAATCATAAACTTCCATGATTTTCACACATAATAACATAAAAGAGAAAATAAATAACATACCCGGATCAGTTATGCGAAACCTTCGGGTGATCCAAAATTTATTGAACACAAACCTAATAACAATATTAGTGGAAAAATGTTTCTCTCTCTTGGCCCTCTTTAGAATACGTTATATTCAGAATAATTAATGGGATCTAAATATAATTTTATAGGTAGAGAGAGGACCAATTTCCTGATATAACTATAACTCCACTTGCCCATCAAAGTAGAAGATTTGGAAACTACTCCATCTATTGACCAATCAGATAAAAGCTTGTGGTTCAAGATATAGAACTATAATCTTATTAAATCTATAATTCATATTGCCATATCGTGCGGGTCACCATAATGACTAAATAATTAAAGGGTTGATTACACTTTGCACCAAATCTCACTTTGGCCCCTACATATGAAATCATGACAATTAAACCCCTACACTTTTGGCCAAATCCCATTTTGGTCCCTACACATGAAATCGTGACAGTCAACTCTCTGTACTTTTACTCAAATCCCACTTTGGTCGTTAGAGAAGTGTCAATATCCTTCTTCTGTTATTTCATTTTTAAATCTTTAACAAAATGTAGTCATGTTACAAAAATGTGACTACGAAACGCGGGTAAGAGAGGAAAATCATCCATGTTTCCCACCAATACTGTCACACCCCTAACCCGCCCCTAGAAGTTTGGGCATGACCTATGCAGAAATGGACACTTAACCTGATATATAACATAGGGGCCTGAACGGAAGCGTTGACATCATGGTAATATATAAGAAAGTATGACATCCATTGAGCCCCTATTACCATGCCAGGATCACAGACACTGCATAAGACGAATGGAGCCAAGGAGATACACATTTGAGCCAGTTATATACATATGCATATACAAATCCAGCCCCAAGGTTGGGCGTATAACAAAAAAATGATGTGCATTTTATCCTAAGCCAATAACTAGAGTACAAGCCATAGTCTAGCAAAACACCACAAAAATATACGGCTTCGACCAAGTGCCTGGCTATGCTTAGGCTAACAAAAGTGTGACAGTGTCAGGACTAGGACCGACCTCCAGGTTGATTACCTACAGAAACAGACATAACATAGAGTGAGCCAGGCTCAGTGAACAATAGCACATAAATGATCCGATGCTCAATTTAAATTATAATACATTTCAAAGCGTAAGTGAATGTAGAAATCATGTGGTCAATCTAATTCTGTACAAATTTTCACAACAACCTTGTCGGTTCACAACTTCACAGAATGGCCCTTGGCCGGATGGGTTCACAGATTCACAAATTGGCCCTTGGCCTCATAGATTCATAATTTCACAAAATGGCCCTTGGCCTCATAGATTCATAACTTCACAAAATGGCCCTTGGCCTCATAGATTCATAACTTCACAAAATGACCCTTGGCCGCATAGATTCATAACTTCACAAAATGGCCCTCGGCCTCATAGGTTCATAACTTCACAAAATGGTCCTCGGCCTCATAGATTTCACAGAACGGCCATAGGCCTCGGTTCACATATGTACGAACTCAAGAGGTGGCTCGTACGGATTCTAGAGGTGACTCGCATAGCAACACTTAGTTCCGTACAGCACTTTGTTCCATACTAGAAATCCTTAGGTCTTAAAGGCCGAACCATCCATATAGTGTCATAGTATAGCATAACATACATGAACCACGGTATTATTACCCCCGGGCAAGGGCCATAAGACCACGGTATTTTTACCCCCGGGTAAGGGCCTTGTGCTAAATCATTCATTAATTCAAAACGTAACATATTAGAAAATAGAGCATTTCTTGCTATATCATCTCATTAGATAAACGAAATGGATAACCAGAACAAAATAATGCCAGACTCAACGAATACCGTTCACAATGGTGCACATAAATTTCCTTTTATGATTCATTACATGTTGCCATAGTCGTCTTACGTATAACCTAGCATTAATAATAATTATTTACAGAAGCCCATGTGTCGTTATAATACTATTCATGGGAATAGAACAATTCACACCATAACGTGAGTCATATAACAATGTTATTGATATTCAATTCTTGACGTATAAGGCAACCCATGGTTCTATCCGATTTTCATTTCGTTAATCCATTCTAGGCAAATGTATATGTCATAAAACATGTGTTGAACCAAATACGACTGTAAGAGCCCCTGATAGGACATTTCAATTATCATGTTCCCGTTCAAATGTCATGTTCCCATTAAGCGGGGTTTATATTCATAATTCCTTCCCGTTAAATAATTGCATAGTATTAATCATTCTTGTGCGGAGTCTTAGGTAATTTACAAGTTATAGCACATTAATGATAACCATCAATCGTAACCAGAATGCAGAGTAGTTCCAGAGTCATATCGAGGTACACATAATCTTTCAATGTTCTCACCGATCTCCAAACAACATAAATGTTAACGTACTTTCTTATAAACAAAAACAGAGCGTTAATAGTAGTAAACGTACGATTACAGTACTACTACTCACAGTGCTATAGGGGAGCGCTTGACCCTCCTGGATTATGACCTACACATGTACACAACTTATACATTAGTTCTTTTTCTTCCTTTCATTATTTCCTGCTTCATTTTACTTCGCATGAATTTACAGGCATCTTAGGGACATCAAACATAGATTTCAAAAATACCAGAGGGTTAAGCATGTGAAATGGAGCAAAAAAAATTTCCAGCTTGGGCTGTACGTGCGGCTGTGAGCCCCGCACGTGCGGCAAGGGTTCCCGCGCGTGCGGCAATGGCCCCCGCACGTGCGGCGATTCTGCCCAACGGCAGTCAAAAATTCCAGCAACACCCAATTTTTGGTAACTTTTTCAAGGCCCAAAATAGGTCCTTTAATTGATGAAATATGATTAAAAAATCATGTATATAAACATTATGTAATCTCAATATAACTTGGATCTTAATCTTTAACGTTTATAAACGTAATCCAATTCCACAATACTTCCAATTCCCTCACACATCCACACACACGCACACCCACATATGCAACCATATATCCATGTAGATGGGTTCAAGTTTAATAATTGAGGAAATAGGATGGACTTCTCACTAGATACCTCACTAGATAATTCCATACACTTCCAAATCAGTTCAATACAAAGATAATGGCTCAATTAATCACTTAGCACAATAACATAGAGGAATTTCCTCTTTATTCAAAGAGTGGGATCACTTAGAAATGAGTAGACATGCCTTGAGTCAAATTCCCTACAACCCTCTAGATTTCCCCAATTCCTTCCTTGAAGAACTTTGCTCCTCCTCTCAACTCTTCTCTTTCCTCACTCTCAGGATATTTTTGTATAAATCTCCCAAGTCAAATACTTAAAAGGACATTGGTATATATATATAAATGGTGAATAGGACAAAACTCAATCAATTTAATCATTCCAAATTAAAATTTCATAGAAAATCCTATTATGACTTAAATATTATGCTGATCTCAAATATAAAGTCAATTTCTGATTATTAAACTTTTACAGCTTTCAATTCTTGATCCAAACATTTTAATTGTGACAGGTATGTTTTCTTATTAAACATATATGGATCTATAATCATAAGGTTCACTTAATTAAACCCAATTTCTCATGAAATTTCACAATAAGTATTTAAATCTGCAGAATAAAGGGACTGAAAGTATATCAGAAAACATGTTCGAGGGTCGGGTTATTACACTCTCCCCCCCCCCCCCCCAAAATAAGTTTGGTCCCTCAAACTTGTTCTACTATTTAGCAAGATTAGAATCCTTGGTCTCATACCACTGTTCAATTCCGTTACAAATATTTAATTCATTCCTCAATTTAAACAGTTCACAAGTCAATCCGATATTTACTTCAGTTATTCAAAAGTCTTCAATATGACAAGCATCGCATAGTTTAATCCAACTAGTCGCTTCGATGTCTATTTCAGGCATGTAGAAATAAAAATAACCACTCCGTACATTTATTTCACAGGATCATGTATTGATTAGATAAGACTACAAGAGTTCATGGCAGGACATTCAAAGCATAAAATTCCCAAATTCAGAACATACAATTCTTCAATACGGAAATATAGTAGGTTTCGTTTCTCTAGACACAAAATTCATACATTCCACAGCATACGTTAATTTCAATCACAATATGTTCTTTACTATGTTCATACCCAAATTGACCCGGTATTCATAGTTCATATGCAAATCTCATTCTTGGTAAATCCCATATTATAAGTCACTTATAGATAAGCTGGTAACCAAAGCGGTATATCATCGTCATAGAAATTAATTATGTAGTTAAATTCAAATCATATAATGCATAATGACATTAGATATCAGAGTCCACTAACAAGGTTTTGCCTATTTAACAAGGGGTGCATCATTCTAACAGGCGTAAATAAGTTGCGTAAACATGTAGTCACTAGCTTCACAATTGTTCTTCGTATTCTCCATTACCAAAAACATAACAAACTCATATCATTATATTGCTTCAAAACCATATATACTAATTCTTGACAAGGCCCGAACAATGGGAAGAAGAATCCCAATCAATATCCTTAATTATTCACAGTTTCACTTCTAATTATAATAACACAAGGAGAACCATATTCCAAATCAAATAATTACGGTACACCAAAGCAAATAACATACAGTTTTGTAAATTCATGCAGACATACCATCGTAGATACTTAGTCACGCCATCATAAGTCCTAATCGGAACAATAAATACAACTATAACAGCCATTATTTTGGGCCAAGGGTGCCCCTCAAAAACAAAACCAGAAATCAAATTCAAAATCATGCTTGACTAATCAGTCCTAGCCATAAGGTGTAACATCTTCCCTTAATGAACATTTCCTCTTGTTACAGCATAAATTAATTTGACCACCTAATATTAGAGTTCGAATTCTTAGCCAAATCGGTCCAGTAAGGTAGTAAATCAATTCGAAATCACGTCGCGCATATTATACAAATCTGTGTCAGCATACGGAGGAGGTAAATGTCCAGTACACATTGTTAACTCATCATCAATATAGAATATTCCCTTCCCATGTCCATTTTTTTTTTTTTTAAAGTTCACAGTGTCGAGCAGAACAGTTTACATTAAACCCTTCAAATATAGGACAAGGATTAATTTAACAATTTGATATATTCTGGCAATAGTCAATAACTGCCTCTCTTTTTACAAGTCTCATGTAAGCAAACACGTAAGGTGGGTAAGGTCCTTCATGTTGTTCAACCATTCCTTATAAGAAATCCTGATTGCGGATTACAATTTATACATAATAGAACAAATTACAGATTACAAATAATATAGTACAAATTTCAGATTACAGGTTTCCATAACCAACTTACACAATTCTTAAAAGGGGTCATTATATGCATAACTTCTTCTTACAACCAAGTGTACAACACAATTTCAGTTAGCATACAAACATATCTTATCAAAATACTCAAATGCAGTAATTTCTCAAAATCACAGATCTAAATATTGTCATGACAAGGAAGAATATGTCATTTTCTTTAGTCTTAGAAATATGCCATACTTAGAATTTAATTACGTCATCTAAACAAATGATACGTAACTTCTAACCCAAAAATAACCACCGATAGCACACATCTTACTTAATCATTGGCATATAGATTGTCTTACCGATCAACTCGAACCCTCACTACGCTTTCACAGTACAACACTATTGATTCAACCCATCAACATGTCTTGCCCAGTTCACCAATCTATGTAAGATAAACAGAGGTAACAATTCCCATAATTATTCATTATTTAAAATTTCACAATTCCTTTTTTTTTTCTTTCTTATGTTTTACAATTTTCCTTTTCTTTTTATCTAACCAGGAGGAGGTAGAATCTTCCAGACCTTCTATCTTTATGCTCACCATGGTCTGCATGGCAATCAATCATAATATATATAAGGAACGTACAACAGACACAAATCGTAACCATTGCGGTTAACGATATCACATGTACCTTTATCGTTGCTATCAATTTCTTTCATATACACTAAGGATGTCATGCATGATGCCTAAGTCTTTTCTAGACATCCTAAAGCTCAATGGATTCATGCGTGAGATAGCAACTCGTGCTCTGATACCACTTGTCACACCCCTAACCCGCTCCTAAAAGTTTGGGCATGACCTATGCAGAAATGGACACTCAACTTGATATATAACATAGGGCCCTGAGCGGAAGCATTGACATCATGGTAATATATAAGTAAGTATGACATCCATTGAGCTCCTATTACAATGCCAGGATCACAGACACTGCATAAGATGAATGGAGCTAAGGAGATGCACATTTGAGCAAGTTATATACATATGCATATACAGATCCAGCCCCAAGGTTGGGCGTATAACAAAAATATTATGTACATTTTATCCTAAGCCAATAACTAGAGTACAAGCCATAGTCTAGCAAAACACCACAAAAATATACGGCTTCGACCAAGTGCTTGGCTATGCTTAGGCTGACAAAAGTGTGACGGTATCAGGACTAGGACCGACCTCCAGGTTGATTACCTACAGAAACAGACATAACATAGAGTGAGCTAGGCTCAGTGAACAACAGTACATAAATGATCCGATGCTCAATTTAAATTATAATACATTTCAAAGCGTAAGTGAATGCAGAAATCATGTGGTTAATCTGATTCTGTATAAATTTTCACAACAGCCTTGTTGGTTCACAACATCACAAATTGGCCCTTGGCCTGATGAGTTCACGGATTCACAAATTGGCCCTTGGCCTCATAGATTCATAACTTCACAAAATGGCCCCCGGCCTTATAGATTCATAACTTCACAAAATGGCCCTCGGCCTCATAGATTTCATAGAACGGCCATAGGCCTCAGTTCACATATGTATGGACTCAAGAGGTGGCTCGTACAAATTCTAGAGGTGACTCGCATAGCAGCACTTAGTTCCGTACAGCACTTTGTTCCATACCAGAAATCCTTAGGTGTTAAAGACTGAACCATCCATATAGTGTCATAGTATAGCATAACATACATGAACCACGGTATTATTACCCCCAGGCAAGGGCCATAAGACCACGGTATTTTTACCCCCGGGTAAGGGCCTTGTGCTAAATCATTCATTAATTCAAAACGTAACATATTAGAAAATAGAGCATTTCTTGCCATATCATGTCATTATATAAACGAAATGGATAACCAGAACAAAATAATGCCAGATTCATACGAATACCGTTCATAATGGTGCACATAAATTTCCCTTTATGATTCATTACATGTTGCCATAGTCGTCTTACGTATAACCAAGCATTAATAATAATTATTTACAGAAGCCCATGTGTCGTTATAATACTATTCATGGGAATAGAACAATTCACACCATAACGTGAGTCATATAACAATGTTATTGATATTCAATTCTTGACGTATAAGGCAACCCATGGTTCTATCCGATTTTCATTTCGTTAATCCATTATAGGCAAATGTCTATGTCATAAAACATGTGTTGAACCAAATAAGACTGTAAGAGCCCCTGATAGGACGTTTCAATTATCATGTTCCCATTCAAATGTCATGTTCCCATTAAGCGGGGTTTATATTCATAATTCCTTCTCGTTAAATAATTGCATAGTATTAATCATTCTTGTGCGGAGTCTTAGGTAATTTACAGGTTATAGCACATTAATGATAACCATTAACCATAACCGGAATGCAGAGTAGTTCCAGAGTCATACTGAGGTACACATAATCTTTCAATGTTCTCACCGATCTCCAAACAACATAAATGTTAACGTACTTGCTTATAAACAAAAACAGAGCATTAATAATAGTAAACATACGATTACAGTACTACTACTCACAGTGCTATAGCGGAGCGCTTGACCCTCCCGGATTATGACCTACACATGTACACAACTTATATATTAGTTCTTTTTCTTCCTTTCATTATTTCCTGCTTCATTTTACTTCGCATGAATTTACAGGCATCTTAGGGACATGAAACATAGATTTCAAAAATACCAGAGGGTTAGGCACGCGAAACGGAGCAAAGCATTTTTTCCAGCTTGGGCCGCACGTGCGGCTGTGAGCCCCGCACGTGCGGCGATTCTGCCCAACAGCAGTCTGAAATTCCAGCAACACCCAATTTTTGGTAACTTTTTCAAGGCCCAAAATAGGTCCTTTAATTGATGAAATATGATTAAAAAATCATGTATATAAACATTATGTAATTTCAATATAACTTGGATCTTAATCTTTAAAGTTTATAAACATAATCCAATTCCACAATACTTCCAATTCCCTCAGACATCCACACACACACACACACACACACACACCCACATATGCAACCATATATCCATGTAGATGGGTTCAAGTTTAATAATTGAGGAAATAGGACGAACTTCTCACTGGATACCTCACTAGATAATTCCATACACTTCCAAATCAATTCAATACAAAGATAATGACTCAATTAATCACTTAGCACAATAACATAGAGGAATTTCTTCTTTATTCAAAGAGAAGGATCACTTAGAAATGAGTAGACATTCCTTGAGTCAAATTCCCTACAACCCTCTAGATTTCCCCAATTCCTTCCTTGAAGAACTTTGCTCCTCCTCTCAACTCTTCTCTTTCCTCACTGTCAGGATATTTTTGTATAAAGCTCCAAAGTCAAATACTTAAAAGGACATAGGTATATATATATAAAAGGTGAATAGGACAAAACTCAATCAATTTAATCATTCCAAATTAAAATTTCACAGAAAATCCTATTATGACTTAAAAATTATGCCGATCTCAAATATAAAGTCAATTTCGGGTTATTAAGCTCTTAAGGCTTTCAATTCTTGATCCAAACATTTTAATTGTGACCGATATGTTTTCTTATTAAACATATATGGATCTATAATCATAAGGTTCACCTAATTAAACCCAATTTCTCATGAAATTTCACAATACGTATTTAAATGCACAGACTAAAGGGACTAAAAGTATGTCAGAAAACATGTACGAGGGTTGGGTTATTACAAATACACTTTGTCCTATGTGATAAGCACATGAGAGTTATATAATAGAATATATATATATATATATATATATATATATATGTGTGTGTGTTTGTATGGTAAAAATTGGGACGAAAAGGAAAGAAAGTAGAGCTTTTGAAATAAAAAAATAAATAAATAAAATGAGACAAAAAAATAAAGAGAAGAAAGATGAATAGACAGAAGACTGTGTTACCATGAAAAATAAAGTTTTGTGAGTCTAATTTATGCAAAACTCTAGTTCACCTTCTTAATTGTTCACAATCTACTTTTTATTTTAGACTAATGCAGTCAAATTTTGATTTAAATTTTGGGATAAAATGTGTATTGGTGGAAAATGTAGATAATTTTTCTTTCTTACCCTCATGTTGTAGTCACATTCTTATCACATAACTAGATTCTGTTAAAGATTTAAACAATTGAGTAATATAAAGGGAACATCAACACTTGTATAGGGACCAAAGTGAGATTTTACCAAAAGTATAGAGGGTTGACTGTCACAATTTTATGTGTAGGGACCAAAATTAGATTTGACCAGAAGTGTAAGGGGTTGACTGTCATGATTTCATGTGTAGGGGCCAAAGTGAGATTTGGTGCAAAGTACAGGGGTGCAAAGTGTAATTTACCCATAATTAAATTTAGTCTTACATTCTCCCACTTAGCCCATATGATAACATGCATCGAGATTTAATAAGGTAAACATTAGGCGCGCAATAAATCATATCCAACCTTACTTTAATTTGGTCATCATCATAATACTATAATTAAATAGTTCACTAATGCGAGTCATGGTGGTTCTACACCAATAGTGCGACATAGTCCCTTCCATGTACCACAACACTAGTAACTAGTTTAATATAGTCCTTAAGCGATCTGTGTATTTAAAATGTCTAATAATGTCTAATAATGTCCTTTTATCAAAGACTATTCATGTTATCATTCATTCATTCTCATATATGTACGTACACCATTCATAACAGGAAATATATCAGAAACACAGTTAATGAGATCTAAATGTGTCAAATAATACAATCAATCAAAAACAACTGTTATGGATTACATTCAGGACCCATTCAATTGACAAGTTTCTTATTGTCTTTAAGAGTAATCCCTTCATCAATAAATCTGCATTTAAAAGTTATGTACTCATGTGTTTTATTGACACTTTCTATTTCCAAAATTTATCTTTAATGACAAAGTATTAAAGTCCTATGTGTTTAGCATCATCAGAATACTTGTCATTATAAGAAAATAAAACAATTGTGAAATTATCACAATAAATTCTCAACGACTTGGGAACAAAAGTCGACAATCCAAAGTCTTGAGATAAAGTTTCGCAATATAACAACTCATGAATTGTTGTGGTTTCAAAGCACACCACAAATTCAACTTTCATAGAGGATACTTATGATAGTTCGTTTTACACTTTTCTTAATATTGCCCTCCACATAATAGAAACAAAGAACCAAAAGTGAATTTTTTACTATCAATATATCATCTCAAGTCTGAATCTAAGTAGCCAATCAATTCAAAATTATCAGACCTCATAAATGTAAGAAAATAATCTTTTATTCCTTATGATTACGTTATCACTTCCTTATTTAAGCATTAAGGTCACGTTTGTTTGGCAAATTTGGTTGGATGGGATTTTTAGTGAAGAGAATGCTAATGTGAGGATTGTTAGTGACGAAATTAAGTAGAAGTGTATTTGTTTGGATGATAGTGTGGGAGATGATTACTGATGGGATTGTTAAATTACTTTTACATAAAATAAATAAATTATTTCTATAATAAAAAAATTAAAACAAATATTAAAACAAACAAGTGCACTTGGTAAAAAAAAAAAAAATTTATATAAAATAGACCAAATCCCCTCACTATTTTCCAAATCCCATCTAAAATTCACCCAAGCTAATCCCCTTAGGGAGGGGGATTACTAAGCCCTCCACACTAGCAATCCCCTCTCCCAAATCAATACCAAACAACTGGGTGGAAACCACAACTATCTTAATCCAGTCCGGCCCCCCACCCCGCCAAACAAACATGACCTAAGCTTCTTACAATAAATGGATAAATAATCATTTATATTCCAATTGATAAAATAGAAATTTTTGCATAAGACTGGATTTATTTCCTCTTGGAATATGGATAACTTTATGTGAATATTCTTTCATATAGAATTTCTATAGAACTTTTAATATATACTTTCTGAGACAATATCAACAATTCATGTGATTCATTCAGAAATATTTCAATTTTTATCACATAGGTTGTCTTGCTAATATATTTCATTTCAAAGTTCTTAAAGAAAAATTTCTGAACTCATGCAATAAATCATGTACATTATTGACAAGTAAAATATTATCAACATAAAAAATCATAAATCTAAACTTGCTCCCACTAATCTTTGGATATGTACACTAATAAAAAAATGTTTTCTTTAAATCCAAAGGAAAAATAGTACCATAAGACTTAAGATACAATTTAGAAAGCTTGTTTAAGTCTATAAATTGATTTCTTAAGTTTGCAAGTCATATTTTCATTTTCCTCAATAGAGAAACCTTTAAGTTGATTTACACAAAATTCTTCATCTAAACTCTCTTTCAGAAAATTAATTTTCACATATATTTAATGCAACTCAATATCAAAATGAGTTACTAATGCCATAATCATTATAAATCAGCCCTTTAAGATACAAGTGAAAAAGGAATATCTCATTGTAATCAATGTCTACTTTCTGAGTAAAATCTTTTGCCATATATCTAACATTATATCATTTTATGTTGCCCTTAGAGCAATAAATATTTTTGTATCATTAGGCAATTCAATGAAATCCCAAATTTTATTCTGGTCCATTGATTTCAACTCATCATTCATGACATCAATTTATTTAATAGAATCAATACTTTCTATGGCTTGTGACAACAAAACCAAGTCTTTACTTCTCCCAATATTATAATAAGATTGTTATAGATATACCACATAATCATTCGAAATGACAAATCTCTTTATCTTATGAGATCTTCTTAATAATATTATTTCTTGTGGTTTTTCTACAACTTTTCATTGGTAATAATTACATTATGGAGTAATCGATTATTTATTTGTTGTTCCAAGACATTAAGTTGTTTAACGACTATAGGAACGACAATTTCCTTCAAAATCATGGGAAGTGATACTTATAACCAAACTTATTGAATAATCACATTTCATGATTTATCACTCCCATTGATTTCACCATTCTTATTAAATTTGATGTTATCAATTTCTACAATTCTTGTACTATGGCCAAGATAGTAAAACTAATACCCTTTGAATTTTCAAGATAATCAACAAAATAATCACTAATTATTCTAAAATCCAATTTCTTTTCATGCGGATCAATAATTCTAATTTTCATAGACAACTCCAAACATGCAGGTGTCTTAAGTTTAGTTTCCTTCCTGTTCACAGTTCAGAATGAGTGTTTGGAATTGCTTTACTAGGAACCCGATTCTATATGAAAACAATAGGTCAACGACATACATCCACAATGTTATGGGTATTTAGAAATTATTTGACACACTCTTAGTCATATTCACTAGACTACAATAATGCTTCTCAACTACATCATTCTGCTAAGGCATTCATAAATAGTATGGCTTTCATAGAGTCTAGCAAATAGACTTATGCTTTGCACTATCTTTATAATTTTCACATTTTTGTTTAATTGCATTTCTTTCTTGATAATGTACACCTCAATGGTATCCATTTACTATAAATCTTTTATGCAATAAATAAACAAAATTATAAAGTGAAAATTCATCCATAAAAATGATAAAATAACTTTATTTGCCAAACATGAAGTGTCGAAAGGGCACATTAATGTCTATTTGGGTAATATGAAGATGCCTCATATATCTTGTGGTAATTTACATAATGTGATTGAATTGATTTTCCTTAATGCAACTCACACTTCCACTAAAAGCAATAAAATCTAAATTCAAAAGAATCTCATCTTCACTAGTTTTTATAACTTTGTTCAAAAAAAAAATAAAAAAATAGTACAATCTTTTATACCACAAGATTGAGGAGTTTTCATTTATCAAGAAATATTTAGGACCAACATAATGATGCAAGAAAAATTAAAATTTTGAGAAATCATTAAATTTTAATTTATGCAAAATATCATAAATAATACCAAAATTAACAAAAGAGGTATTTACAATAAATTAAACTTTTATTCTAAATTTTGAAAATAACCGTCAAGGTTAATTAAGTTTAGACAAATCAATAAATAATTTTCAAAATTAGAATGCGCATAAAATTTTGGAAACAAAATCTACATAATGATCAATGCCCAAAAAATAAATGATAAATCCCAATAATTTCAATTGGAGTTTTAACATAATTTGTTTGAAAATAATCTTGCATCTATAGCGATTCTGGTTTAGACCTAACCCGTTGATGTTTTGAATACGGGTTTCATTGCCTTATATAGTTGTTCATGTCTTCTTTCCCCTTCTTTCTCATTGAGTTTAGCTTTTGGGATGGGTTGGTTGCTTTTGAAACAAGTTGGTGGCTTGTTTTTCAAAAACCTTGTTGCCCAGAATTTGGCTTTTACGCTCGAGCGTAGCTTCTTGTGCTCGAGCGGTCTTTAACAACTCCCAGCACTTTGGCAGGTCTGCAAAACTTCTAAGAGTTTGTATTCTTCGCTCGAGCGTCACTTCCTGCGCTTGAGTGGTAACCCCCTTTTCTTTGTGTCATGACACTTGAGCGTCACTTCTTGCACTCGAGCGGTGATTATTTTTGTGTCGGGACGCTCGAGCATTACTTCTTGTGCTCGAGCAGTTTGTTCGTCTATCAGATCATAGAACCACCTTTTTGGGTCACTTTTTCATTTCATTCTCTCTGTCTCTAAACATTTCAAAAACCCTAAATCTAGATACTTTCTCTCTAAAACTTACCTTCTCTCTACAAAAACACCAAGATCTAGTGATTTCTTCACCCGACTCCCTTTGTTAGAAAGGTAGAACACTCTGTGGGTTCCATTTTCATCTGAACAAAAGTGGGTTTCGGCTTCTTTGAGGTTTATCCACTCTCCTTGGTTTTGTAGCTTCGAGGTAGGGATTCTTCGCAGTCTTGTATGAGTTTTACCTTAGTTATTTGCTATTTCAAAAGATTATAGTGGTTTTGGGGGGGGGGGGGGGTTTGGCAAAAACCTAGGGTTTGAGATCAAAATGTAAAAGAGGGGTTTTCAAATAGTTTCGTGCAAAAGGTTTTGATTATGAATTTGGGGTTGATATATGTTAAAATGAGATACTTCTTGCATGGAAATAGATCTTCAAAGAGAAAGGGGTTTTTCCCTAAAATGTAAATTTTGGGATTGTAAAGAGAAAATGGAATTGATATTGGAAATCGTGAAATTGAAATGATGATAGTGATGAAGGTAGAGTTGGATATGTATTATTACTTCCTTTTTGAGATTTTGAAAAAGTGTATCTTTAATGAAATTTATTTATCCATTTAGAGATATCTGTTTTGGGCTATCGGTAGAGGATAACTATGAGTGTTGTAGAAATTGCATGGGAATTAGGTGAACTAAAACTAATTTCTCATCCATGTGCATTGAACATTGTTGCTTATTTAATACATTGAAAATGTATATGATTTTGAGAAAAATGGGTGAACTTGGGAAAGAGGTGTGTATCACCAAATCAAGTTGGCCTGTGTGTCTAGGGTGAAAGTCCAAAAAAATGCACGTCTACATGGGTTTCGGTTCCCACGGACGAAATATTTGTAAAATGGCAATAGTAATGGTTGTATAGGCTACGTTTACATGGGTGTCGTTTGATGATTTTCCGCGGACAAAATATCCGTGGAAGGTTGTACTTTTTTTAGATGTTCTCTTGTTTTCTATTGTAAAGGGCATGATTTTGAGAATTGTGATATAAACTTGGCAAGGCATGGTTTTGGAAAAAATGATATAAAATGTTTTGGCACTGGCATTGCATATGCATGAAACCTTATATCTTTGTTAAGATTTATACATTGTGTTGGATTATTTCTACTGGACTTTGGCTCACCCTATATAGAAAACCCATTTTCAGGTGTTGATGATATGACCCCGCCAAAGAAATAGCTTGGGAGGACTTGAAGCTAAAGGCATCTTTTGTGTATTATTGTATTTAATCTTGTATAAGCCAAGGGCTTTAACTGTATTGGATTTTAAATCCATTTTGATGTACCAAGTATAATCTTGGAAAATTGTGAAGCCTTTAGGGAACTTATTATTTTCTTAACCTATATTTCATACCTCTTGTAAATGATATATGTTATAAATTCAGAGTTAGAGCTTATGGATGTATCAGTGCATGTGTTATCTTTTGTAAGCATTAGATCAAATGAATGAAAGGACCTTTATTTGAAGATATATTGTTACTTAATGATTATCATGGGAAGGTTTCAGTGCCCACAACCTTCAATTTCATTGATTTCAATACAAAGTTCTCTACCTCTTGATACAAATCAAAGTTTCTTTTTATTATATTCAAAAGGAAAACTTGAAAGTTAGATCAAAGCAATAAACTTGGGGCATCGATGAGTCAGGTGTCCCCGTGTCCCCTCCCAGAGCTTGTGGAAGCTTCAAATGCTAAAGTAAGTCCAGTTTGTGCCTCATCTTATAGCCGAGCTACGCATTCGCCAGAGAGAGTGCAACTGAAATTAGGAGCGGAAGCCAGAAGTTCTCTTGTCCTCCATGCAATGGGATATCGAGCTAGTTATGAACCTCGGATTGACAATGAAGCCGGGTACTCTACCCCCTCTTCTGGGCAGGTCAGGTCGTATCTGAACTTACACCTGAATCGGAAGGGAAAATAGAAAACACAGTGTGTCAAGCTAATCAACTGAATCCCAGGCTGTCGAGACATGCTGTAGCTCATCTCGGGCAGATCAAACCAGGGGCAACGCCAAGTAATGTCAGCAGCAGACCTGTTGCACATCCAATGGCACCACCATCCCTCGTTTAGGAAATCAAGTAGCTGTTGGCAAAAGAAATAGTCTCGTGCTGAGTATGCAGGGCAAGAATCCACTACCCTCAACTTGTCCATGAGCCATATCTAGGGAGGGATGCAAAATAAGAGAGATTAAAGAATAGAGAGATGTGCATTGAGAGGAAAACGTGAGAAAGGATTTTGAGAGAGAAATAGAGCCTGAGGGCCGAGTGATGTGAGAAACACATGTGAGACAGAGTGGGAAACAGTACGTGTAAGAGTAGCGGACTTCCTGCGATCTTGGTTGTTTCCCATCGATGGAAAGCATCCAAGCCCGTCAAAGCCTCGACCAATGCTAAGCCAATGCAGCTCTTGCCCTCTTTCAAGCCTTGGGCTACTTCGATCAAGCGAATGCTGGACCCTCCGAAACCAGGGGCAAGAAGAAAATGAGCCAACATACACAAGCAAAGGGAATGCTATCGAAAACCTTGCCAAAGATGGTTGCCATGGTCGCCGGCATTAGAAAATCGGTGAATAAGATTGGGAATCTCTAGTTCTCCGTTGTGAACTAAGGATCGAGTATTGTGTAAAGTGAGCCCACACATCCGTCCTACAGCCTGGATGTGACTAAAATGGGACTGTGGTAGGATTTCCTTGTCACACTGGGATTCCATCAAAAGTTGGAATTCTTCAATTGTAGGGCATATCTCTTGTCCTCCGAAGTTAAAAATGTGTGTAACCGGGTTCCAACATCTAGCCGCCGCATGAAGGAATGGAAAACACAGCGGGGTATGACTTAGTGGGAATAGTGCATTTATCCCGAAACCCCAAAAATTCATTTTTTTCGAGCCATCTAAAGCTGCAATCCAAATTGAGAGTTTTTCGGTGAAGAATGGCTCAATTTGTGGCAAAAACAGAGTTGGAATGAAGAAACTACGAACTCCCAACTTTTGTAGAAGATAAAGTGCTGAGTGGAAGACAGGTGGCAGCAATCTGGAGGTTCCCTGCACTAGTGGACGACCGGCAACTTTTGTGGCCGACCGGCCAGTGCTAGTGGCCGACAGCCACTTTGGGTGGCCGACAACGTCTGCCTATAGCCGACATAATTCCTATGGCTTTCCTCTGTGTTGGGAGTGTTGAGAACCTGTGTTTTGTTCTACTCTTGGTGCATTTTGCCACCTTTTGTTTTAAGAGTTTTGTGAAGTCACTTTTATGTTGTTTTCCTTTTGTTTATCGAGTTGTTTTGTTGTTGTTGATTGTTTATCAAGTTGTATTGATGTTGTTTTGCTTATCAAATTGTGTTTTGTTTATCAAGTTGTTGCATTAGTTGTTCATTGAGTTGTTTTACTATGTTTGTTACGTGTTGGTCGGTTCATTACTTGATTAAGAAGTTGCCAATACAATGTACAATATTCAATTTCCATCAATCCCGTTTTTGTGTAAAATTGTGCAATGCGATGCTCAGAATGTAAAACATAACACGTTTCATCAAAAAAATTGATTTTTCATTCCAATCATGGTTTCTTTTTACAAAAGAGCACAAGTTTTTAAGAAAATAGAAACTACCTGGAAACTGTACAATGTGCTAACACTACTAAAAAAGAAGGGAGAAAAAGAAAAAAAAAACAAAAAGAGACTCAGCAAAGAACATCTAAATCGGTGTCATCCACCTCAAGATCGAGAGGCCCTCTTCGTCCTCTCTCTGGGCATGGACTCAGAGCTATCACCATCGGCGCCACTGTCAGAGGCCCCTGTGTCTGAGCTAGCTGGTAAACTGGCCTTAGCATCATCTCCGCCCTCAGAATCTGAGCCAGCATTGCCCTTTCCGTCCTCAAATGACTTTGACTGTGGACTCGTTGCCTCCTCGTCCTCACTCGTCTCATCATCATCGTCGTCCGGAACAGGCTCTAAAGGTCCACTCTCGTCATGGGTGCCCCTAGCTGTGCCTTGGCTGCAAGCCAGAACCTCCCATCTCTCTCTTCCTGTTGGCAGAGGAGGTGCTGATGGTCTTGTTGCAGCTCCTGCTGGAATATCCGATGTGGCTGGGATCTGAAAAGGGCTGTTTGTCAAATAAATACATCAGTCGTGGTATATATCAAATGCAGTGTTTGAATGCAGTGCTTGAGTGTAGTGTTTGAGTGCAGTGTGTCAGATCAGTGCCGTGTGGAACAGATTATGTTTAAAAAACTGATGTATACCAGAATCTTGTAAAAGCTGAGCAGGTTCATGCTCCTCTGCACCATCTTCGTCAGGGAAGCCACTAGCTCGAGGGCCTGCCCGGTGTACTCTATGGGTGCCTGCAAGTGTGTTGAGAAGATCAGTGTTCTATAAAGCGTAATTGAAATGAAGTAAATATACAAAATGTAAATTATGGTACATACTGGAGTCGGGCTTCGAACCCCGACAAGCTCATGCCCAGCTGGTACGGGCTCAATAGGGATATGGCAAGCCCCTCCGGTTTGTCGCCAGTAAGTGAGTGTGGTAGGTAGCTCTGGCCACCTAGTCCTCTATCTCGCCCCAGAACCTCTCCTGCCCTGGGTCCTGGTCGCCCCGGCCCCTCTGTCTCTCTCTCCCGTAACTGGAGCCCTCGCTCTCTCACCTCTACGGGTGCCAGTCAGAGGTGGCATGAGGTATGTCTGGATGAAGGCTGTGTAATCACCCTCGACTCAGAAGAAGTCGGCGTCCCAGCCTCTAGTTAAATCAATCATCTCCTGTAAAGAGTATTTTTTTGTGGCTCTCATGTATGTCAGAGGTGGCATGGGAACTACCGACTCATGCAAGCAGATGGTTTGGCGTAAGAATTGCTCCCCTAAGAACCACACCCAACAAACCGGGCCTTCGAGCAGAAGCCGGAAGCGAGAAGCCTCTCAAGCACGAGCGAACTGATCCCTGACTCCCTCAGGCATCGTCGACTACGGCTGCCAACTTATCTGTAAGTAGAGAATATGTAGACTGTTGGCTATCATCAGATATTGCATATGAGCCACAATCAAAGGAAAACGAAAATAAACAGAGAAGCTTGAGTTACCTCAGCCGCGGTCACAGTATCAAAGTATCGACGGAAGAAGGGAAAGGACTCCTGGGACCTCCGCTGGCATCTCCCATCATACCGGTGAGAGTATGGCACAATAGGCGATATCTCCACCTCTGGCTCTAGGGCAAGTCTCAGAAAGTAGGCGTACACCCATAGTTGCAGAAAGCGAAAGGGCAATAGTGAGTATACAATTGATAAGTACAGGTAATGCGGAAAGCAGAACATGTGTGCCATGTCCAAAAAATGTAATGTGTAGTGTGTGCAGTGTACAGAGTGTGCAAAACAGAAAACATATTGTATGTGTACAGTATACAGTCTGTACGGTGTACAGAGAATGCTAAGCAGAAAGCACAACAAGAAATGCAAAACAGAAAGGTAAAGTATACCTCCCAAGCCCTCCAGCAGCCTCCTATCAAGTGTCTGCTCCGACGGAAGGTGGAGCTCATGTACCCGTATAACGTGGCCAACCCAGCACCGCCTCAATCGTATAGTCGTAGACGAGACAGGTCCACCAAGTCGCTCATAAGGTATAGCCCGATGGTGTTCGCCCGGTCGGTGAATAGGGTAGTGCCAAATAGAAACATCAGGAAACCTCGAGCATACTGCTCGGTCTCCTCTCGGGTCGCTGGTGCCGTCCCTCTGTAGTGGTCTGCAAACCAGGAGTATCAAACCATCCCTGATCGGGAGATAGGTGGGCGAGTCCCCAGCAGATAAATCTGAGCGACCTCCCACTTGCCCATATCAGTATCATAATGAATCGAATGACCCCCATCTCTAGGCCGGTGAGCATAGGGAAATCGAAGGGAGTCATCGTCATCTACCTTACGGTAGAGAAGTGAAAGGAATTGGCAGTATCCCACCACCTCTTTACCAAGGCACCCAGTAGAGGTCTGCTCGCAATGAGGCGTGAGAGCCCCATATAGAATGAGCCAAAGCCGACCTTGTCGATGATGTGGCGAATGCCGTCAGGGAGCTCTATGTACCACTCTCTCACCGATATGGTCCCGTATCCTCTAATAGCGCGTGAATCCCCTTGTGATCAAGACAAACAGATGAAATGTAATGTAAGTAATACAGTGCAAAAGTGTGATTGGGCATGCAATGCAAGATACATTGAGAAAATACAAGAATACAGTGTATACCTTAGAGGCGCCATGAGATAAATGTGACTCTGGCTCACATAATAAGAGGTCCTCCGGTGCGCCTCGTGCAAACCCCCTAAACTAACGAATGCTATCAGGCGGTAGCACGTGTATCTCAGGATGATACGTCGCCAGGTCAAAAGGTCTAACGCTAAGTGGCAGTGGCTCAAACTCCGGATCCACCTCCATCTCTGGAGAAGCTCCATCCTGTGGGATGTCGTCCGCCATCTCGAGAAAAGATGAGAAAGTGGTTAGAAATGGGGAAAATGGGTGAAGAATGCCAAGAGTCAACGAAAGTCAACTCCAAGAGGGAAAATGGCAGAGAAAAGGTCAAAGCCTGGGAAAGGGCCCCAAACCCAAGGGTAACTCGAGGGAAACAAGCCTCAAGTGGTGGAAATGAAGAAAGAAGTACCATAATTGGTTTTCAATCAGTTCAAAATGGAGTAAACTACGAGGGTTTAGCGAAGAAAATGTTCGTGGGGCGTTGGAAAACGCGTGTAATGCTCGGATCGAACGAGGAAAATGGTCTAGAGAGCGAGAAGGATGATTTTCGGCAATAGAGAAGTGGGGAAATAGGGTTTGGAACCCTATACTTAAACACCCGAGGTGAAATGGCCATTTTGCCCCTAAACTGCCATCAGTGGTCGATAACCTTTTTTGGTGGCCAATGGGTGGCCGATCACCTTCCCTAGTGGCCGATAGGCCTTCAGTGCTTTCCATGTGTGTTTTACTATTGTTTTGTGCCCTTGGTTCTCAAGAAAGTGCAAGGAAGGCTCACTTTTAAGCTCAAAGTGTCTCTGCGGAAGCCCCGAACTGTGTCTTCGATGCATGGCTCATCACTACTCAATATGGGCGAGGTGTATTCTTTCTTAAACATACTACAACTCTTCCAAGAGGTAAATCAGAAGTTGCGATTGAGTCGTCTTCATCAAACACGCTTTTGTCGTTACGTAGAACGTGCATGTCTTTGTCATTGCATGGAACATGCATTTTGTATTGTTTCATAGAACATGCGTCCTCATGTTTTCATAGAATATGCATGTTGCATTGAATATGCATTGTTGTTATTTTGCATAGAATATGCATGTTGTGTTGTATTGCATTGTACATGCCCTTATTTTTGCATAGAATATGCATGTTGTGTTGTATTGCATTGTACATGCTCTCATGTTTGCATAGGATATGCATGTTGCGTTGTATTGCCTTGTACATGCCCTTACATCCGCATAGAAAATGTTAGTACCTATTGCATCGACCATGCATTTGCTACTATCACATAGAATATGCATTACTCTGTCTATTTCATAGAACATACTCTCGCTCGTGCCGCATAGAAAATGCTTCTGTTTTTTTCCTTGCATGTTGTGCATGAAACATGACTCTAACATTGTATCACGGTTATTCGTCTTGCATAGAACATGCATTCTTATTATATTGTGCCTGTTAAGTTTCTTTCTTATGCATGTATGATATTGTATGTACGGTTTATTCAAAGCTGGTGCAACCAGACGATATTGTATGTACGGTTCATTCAGAGGAACTCCAGGTAAGATCATTATTGTCCCTTGAACACCTTGTTGGTTAGAAACACTCGGTTACGCCCGGTGTTTACACCCCACCTTGCTTTGGTTAGAAGCATTAGGATGTGTTCCCAATGTTTATACCACCCCCCGGTTAGAAGCGTTTGGAACGTGTTCCGATGCTTCTATCACCTTACTTTGGTTAGAAACATTGGGACGTGTTCCCGATGTTTACACCACCCCCCCGGTTAGAAGCATTTGGAACGTGTTCCGATGCTTATACCACCTTGCTTTGGTTAGAAACATTGGGATGTGTTCCCGATGTTTATACCACCCCCCCGGTTAGAAGCGTTTGGAAAGTGTTCTGATGCTTATACCACCTTGCTTTGGTCTGAAACATTGGGACGTGTTCCCGATGTTTATACCACCCCCCGGTTAGAAATGTTTGGAATGTCTTTCGATGCTTATACCACCTTGCTTTGGTTAGAAACATTGGGACGTGTTCCAATGTTTATTCCACCCTCCGGTGTTTACACCACTCCCTTTTCCCTCTCGCGTGTGGCGCATTAGGATATTTTCGGTTATAAACATTCGGGTACACCCGGTGTTTCCTTCATCCTCTTCTCCTCTCACGTGCGGCGTGTTAGGATGCTTTGGTTAAAAGCATTCGGACGGGTTCCGATGATTATACCGCTCTTTTTTTTAGTTACAAATATTTGGACGTGTTTCAATATTTATCATTGTTCTCTTTGGTTCGGAATATTAGGGTGTGTCCCTGGGTTCACACCATTTCTTTCCTCGTGTGTGCCACGCGTTGGAATCTTGTTTGACGCCTCGGGTGCGCCCGAGGGTTGTGTTGTTCTTTGCCTCTCCTGTGTGATGTGTAGTTAATCCTATATAATTTTCTTACATCCTTTCTGCATAAAATGTGGTTTGGTTCATGTTTACTGGCTTATGTACAAGTTTGCTATAGTGTTTCTTTGCATAACATTTGCATCTAGATGTTTCATTACAGTTTCATTGCAAGATCAGAAGTTATGTTCTGCATCGTGCATATCATTTGCATCTTGCCCCAGAACTACACTGGTTTGATTCCTTGCAAAGAGATACGTAGGCAGCCTGTGGGCGCAACCGTTCTTTGTTTTGCATGCTTGTTTGTCCAAGTCTTCGGCCTTGTCAAAAATGTGTCGTCTCTGGGCTTTGACATTCACTCCCGTCACTTCATGACTTCCGAGTTCTATCAAAGAGGGGCAACTGTAGACACCCTATTTTTTACCAACCTCAAGACTTGGATGTCATCATTTGAACACTTGATGGTTTTGTATGCTTGTGTTCATTTTGAGTGCCTAAAGTTCTTGGCCGAGCTTCTTGTCCTTGAGCCTCTAAACTTGTCTGTTTTGTGCTTGGTTGTGGACCAAGAGCTTGTTGTTTCAAGTCTGGAGGAGAGGGTGGCCTGTCAGCTATCCCCATAGTCCATCGGCCATGGCTTGTGCCTGCCGGCCATCAGTGGTGGCCGATCGGCCACTGGTGATGGCCGATGACCATTTTTCTCCTTTTTCAGATATTTGTTTGCTAGTTGTGCTAGTTGTTATTCACTGAGGTGCATCTCCATACACGTGTATGGAGGGATGAATACAAGCTTGAATCTTGATTTTCTATATATAGGGGGTTTCCTTTCCCATTTTGGGGGTTAGACATTTTGGATCAAAATTCTCTCTCCCTCTCTCTCAAGAATTCTCTCTCTCTTCTTGTTTTGTGCTTGGTAGTTAGTTTTCTCTACACCTTTGCACACTAACCCTTAACCAAACTTGAGCACCATGGAGCTGAGCTCCCTTGGAGCCTAGTTTAAGCATTTGGAAGGAGGTTTGAGCCTGAAATTGTGGCTGTTTAGTGCTGTGCTTCAAGAGGTATAAGACTCACCTTGTAAGCTTTGTTTTGACTACTTGTTTTGCCATCTTTTTACACTGTTTTTGAGCTGTTTTCAACTACAAAAAACTCTGCTTTTATGGTTTAAAAATGGTGGTTTGAGGTCATTTTGTGTAAAGGGGTAGTCCACCCTTCTTGTTGCCTAATTGGGAAGCCTTTTGCGCCATCTTTCAAGGCTCTCCAATCAAACTTTTTGAGCCTTTAAACCATTGAAATTCAGAGTTATTTCAATGGTGGAAAACATGTTTTGAAGTCCAGAATTGGAGGATTTAACCTCCCCTCCTTGTGTCTTCCTTACATGCCTAGTTAGTTTCACATGGTAGCATGTTTTTGTAGCTTAACTTAGCTTATCTCCGGTATATTTTTGCCTCTGTTTTGACTGGTTTTAGCTTTGTTTTGAGCTGGTTTGGCCATTTGAGGCTTGTATTGTGTGGTTATAGTGCAATCTCCTCCACTAGCTTAATGTTTTAAGCCTTCAAACATGAATTGCATGAGTTGCTTGCATGTTTTAGTGTCTTTTTGCACTCCATTTCAGCACCGAAATATCTGCAATCTCCCTCTATTCTTCACTCTTTCATTTAATTTGAAAATGATTTTGAACCCTTTGTTGGCTTAAGTGTGAAATTGAGGCACTTGTGGTTAATGATTTTAATCCTCTTTTGAGGGTTTCTACTAACCAACGGCATGAGGTCTCTTTCATGCTCAATGCACTTGTGGTTTAAGCCTACTTTCAATTAGAGGACACTCACTTTTGGACTAATCAATTAAAGAATGGATTGGTAATCTAAAATGAGTAAATAAAATCGGACAAGTAAAAGAGGCAAGATAAGCATCTTTTATGCTGCATTGCATGGGTTCGAATCGGACGTTAATTTGAACATGAGAAAAATGGGACGTTTCATATTCAAAGTGATGAAACGTGCCACTTTTCTTGGTCACCATCACCCTTGATCATACATGATAGGGTTATGGTTTTGTTGACTTTTGTTTTACACTAATTAAGCTTGTACAAGCTTGGTTCTTTGGCCATCATGCATGAAAATGCTTGGTTGATGGCTTGAGAGCCAAGAGCTACACTCCTTTGAGCTTGTGTGATGATAAGAAGGGTAGTAGTACATACACTCCTTGAGAATGCACTGCTTTGCCTCTATTTGCTCTCTGTTACAGCAAAAAAGGGAAGTTCAGGGGGCCACTAGTAGTGGCTGACCTGTGACGCCCCGAATCTACACTATTGGTTGCAGTCAAGGAAGAGTCACTAATGAGTCCTATGGTCAATAACCAAGTAAGATCCCAGATCGCCGAAGGACTCAAATTAGCCTCCCTTCTAAGTCCGACTTTCTTTGGCAGTGCACTACCCTTTTGAAAGATCTTACCAGGTATTGACACAAGGTCTCACAAGCAACGATAAAGTGTATACATATAAATATAGAATAAAAGTACATAACAACCACGAATATCCTTAATTTCAAAAGCTTGTTCCATTACATTACATCCCAAAAGAAAATTTAATCTTCACATGAGCCTTACAAAATATCAAAAGAAATTTCTAACTTTCCTAAGATAGCCAAAAGTCTTGGAAGGTTTCAGGCTCGTCGTCTCCAGCTACAAGCTCCTCTTCGGCACTTGGCATGATACGCCATGAGCTTTGAATGCCCAGTAAACACACACACACCCCGTCCCTTTTTCCCAGTCCAATACACAGTCACAAATATAACATCAAGTAGTAAAGCATGATACTCAACTAAATAAACAAAGGGTTACAAGTTAGATGTTAGTAAACTAGAAATCCCTTAAAGAGATTTCGTCCTCCCAACCACAAGAATCGGACGTGGATTATTCGGTATGCCCCCTCTTTTGCTGCTTTGTTGCAAAACTAACCTCGGATGCCTACCAACGGTTATATACCGCCTAGCGCCAACCGCAGGGCCTCAAAAGAGACGGTAACAATGGGTCTTGCCCAAATCCCTCCTCACACCAAACCACCTAGGGTCCGAATACAACCGCTCCGTTTAAGGGTTCCGAAAATCACTTGCACAATACTTAGCTTCCAAATAGGGAATGCATCCCAACAATTCATACATCACACATTATCATCTTTTCATCACTTAAGTGATCGAAAACCCAATACCATCCCAATTAAGTTTCCCGTTGAGTTAAATGTTTTAATTCAAGGTTAGACCAACTTAACAAGATAATAATATCCACATAAGCATGCATCATTAAGATGAAGGAGACAAAGAACATAACCATAACACATATAATATCATGCCAAGATATGATCATAAGCTAATAAGCATTTTCAAGAACACAAGAGCATAAAACACCCATGCACAACAGAATTTACAGATTCAATATCACATAAGGATTAGAATGAAAGGACTATTTTAGATTTTTCACCGGACTTGGCCTTCCTATGGTTCGTAGAGAATTTAATCTAGTTGCTAGAACATATTTCGGAAATGGGATAGCTTTTCTAGATTTTAAGTTATTCAGAAAACACTCCAGCGCTGTCCAGATTCGTCGACCGCTACAAAAATTTGATTTTCTTGCAAACCACTCACTGTTTTTCAATGAAACCAATTTTAGTTGAAATCTAACTCCTTAAGGAAGATTTTGACATAAAATACAGGTCCAGAATAATTTTTTACATTTTTCTATAATTTTTGAAAGTTAGCTGCGAAAACAGATTTTAAGGCACAATACCCAAAATAAGAAGATTTGTGAGAAAAGGGATCCACTGAGGGAAAATTTTTGTTTCTTTTGTGATGAAAACATGCTAACTAATATATATTAAACTCAGAAAATTTGCTTGAAGGTGTGCCTTTGGAAATTTTGAGACATCGGTATAAAAAAGATGGTTTTGTACCGAAATGAGGGAAAACACAAGAGAGGTAGATTCAAGGCTCAAATCTTATCATTTTTAACACAAGTAACTCATCAATAACACATCTGAAAACATTATTTAGAACCCTTAGGAACATGTATTTGAAAAAGGAAAATGAAAGAGAAGGTTGTGTTGTGGCTTACTTGCTAGGCTTTGAACAAGATGGCTCTCCTCTTTCTTCCTCTCCCTCTCAAGACTTCTCTCTTGTTGTCCTTCCTCCCCTCTAGGCCAAATGTGTGTATGAGTGTGTTGTTTGTGTTTTCCAAGCTAGGGGATGGTGGTATTTATAAGCAAATTTTGGTGTGAAAAGACATAAAGGCCCACTAGTTGGACTTGGATGGAAAAGTTAGGATTTACTTGGAGTCTAATGGAATAGGAATGATTAGGGAGCTTAATTATAGGATTAGACAATATCTAGTTGGTCTCTAGTTGAAATGAAACTAGCATTGGAAACAAAACCCTAGGTTTAGGGTTTCTAGAAGACCATGATTAAAATTCTTGAAAATTGGCTTCTCACTTCTCCCTAGGGTGGCCGGCCATTGGGAAGGGTGATGGGGCTATATTTTTTTTAATCAATTTAGGTACTAGGGGCACATCTCCCAATGTATATATATATATAGATCTCAATTTGATTAATGGTACCTATAAAGTACATGTACTAGTTTTTGGGGTAATTCTCGAATTTAAATAAAGAGTGAGGGCTTGGAATTTAAACTCATGTATTGGAACCTTACTTATGTAGGATTAAATTAAATTAAGCTAAGGAACCTAATTCAGCTAGGATATTCCTGTTTCGATAAAAATAAAATAAAAAAAAAGCTAACCGACAAGATTCGAAATAATTCAAGGAACTGAGGGGCTTTAAGAAAATAATTCAAACATTAAGGTTTTTAAAGAGAATACATTTTTCAGGGGCTTCACATGACCGGCCGCTAGAAGTAGCCGATCGGCCATCAATGGTAGCCGATAGCCACCATTGGTAGCCGATTGGCCATCAATGAAATTTTGCACAAGTGTGTTCCTGAGTTAGAGAAGAGGTATTCTGGAAGTTGGCAACACTGTTGGTGTTCAAGCAAGTGCAAAGAGAGGTGTCCGATGGCAAGGCGGTGGATTTTTGGGAGGAAACCAACCAAGCATGCATGCGTCCCTTGCCCTAGAGGCCATTTGCTTGCTTTGTTTAATTAGTTAGTAGTAGCTAATTCATTCACTCAAATGTTGTAATTATTTAATTAGCTTAGATAGTTAATTAGGTTAATTGCTTTCATTAGCTTAGCATAGCTAGTTATTCAATTTTGGTTTGTAATAATTAGTTAACTAGAATAGTTAATTAGTTTTGTGTTATAACAACTTAGCTTAATTAGCGTAGCTAGTTAGCTTATTTATTCGGACCCTCCGTCGCGAGGTCACATTGTTGTAATAAGTGTGCGTGCGTGTGTGTATGACTTCCAACCCCATGTCTTTCTCCCTTTTAACTACCCACTTTTGGTGGTTAGATTAGGGCCATTTTCAATTAACATACCTTATGCTTGCATGTTTGCATCCATTCGTTTGTCTTGCATGCACCGAGGCTCGACGCATCATTCAAACTGTATTGCAATTTCAATACTTCTTTGAATACGTGTTTAACCACATGTTATCAAATAGAAATCATATGCCATATTAGTAGCCGAGCCTAATAATTTCACGTTGCATGTGTTGCATTAGGTATTTTTAACATAGTTAGGATCATGCATATTTCTAACTAGTTTTTGTTTTGGCTTAGAGTACTCGGTAAGTTTTATGCTTTAGCATACTTGCATGAGTTTGATTGCCATATTGCCATGTTTCGCATGCTTGCCATGAGGCTATGTGCTTAAATGTTAAACTGCATGAATGCTTGTGGATGAGGGCTTGTTGCTTGAATTGGAACAATTCATCAAATGTGTGTTTTAAGCCCACTTTGTGAAGTGGCGAAATCATGTTTTAAGCCCACTTGAGGGTGACAAATTCAAACCATTTTCGGAAGCAAACATGAGTTGAGTTGTTCCAATTCTTGCGATTTTAGTCTATACTTGTTTGTATGCGCCACATAGTAATATTAGCTAATAAACCAGAACAAGAACACATAAGGTTTTTAAAATCTCAGATCATGATTAGTAGAGGCCGATCTTTTGATCGGGCGAGCAGGGCTGCTCATTTCATGACCTTCCCCCCTCGTACCCAAGTTCCCGAGCCAAGGCAACTTTGGTGATGACGGACACGTGGCCTTTGGCACAAGTCAGGGTTTCCTAAATTTTTCCAAAAACAAAATATTCAGGTGGCAACTCTGTAATCTGGAAAACCAGTCCAATTTTGGCATTATTTGACTCAAAATTTGATTTTCCGAAATGATTTGCTGGATTGGACTCTTTGGTGTTCATCAGTCTCACATTGCACTTGTGAGACTAGATTCAGAACCATAGGTAGAGTCCGAACTGTGAGTGCCTTTCTTTTCGAACCCTTTTCCGAAAGGTGTGTCATATATAATGACTACCAAATTCACACATTCAACAATTTAATCAAACCGTCATATTCAATGACATAATTCATATGACTAGTTTCAATTTACCTAGTCCTCATGCAGTTTCTACAACAATCATAGCTATCCTCCACCGATAGCCCAAAACAGATATTTCTAAACAGATAAACAAATCTATCAAACAGATAATTTGCCAAATTTTTCATAGGTGAGTGATTTATCAAATCCAACTACACCATTCATTTACACATCCTTCCAATTTCATATTTCCCTTATCAATTTCATTGTTTATACATAATAATTATTTAACGTAAATTAGGGCAATTTTTTCCTTTTTTTTTCCAAATGCTAAACACAAGTCTAGATTCCATCATTTTAACCCATATAATCCCATCTTCAATACTCTACATGTATTTTCATGACACAAAATAGAGAAACCCTCTTTCAAATCTTAAGCTCAAACCCTAGTTTAACCAAAATCTTCCCAAGACCCACCATTTATGCAAAATGACAAACACCTAGGTTAAAACCCATATCAAAGAGAAGAATATCCCTACCTCAAGTACAGGATCTCAAAGGAGAGAAGGAGAAACTTTGAAGATGTCCAAAACTCAAACTTTCTTGGATCAAATGGAAGCTCACAAGTTGCTCTACCTTTTTCTCAAAGGCAGTAGAGTAGAAATCCTTAGATTCTGGGGGTTTTGTGGAGAGAAGTAGACTTTTAGAGAGAGAAGGAACCGGATTAGGGTTTTGGGATGAAAAGAAATCAAAAAGTGAAGTAAAATGTCTCTGATATGAACTGATATATGCGGTCTTCGCTTAAGCGATGGAGTTGTTGCTCGAGCGACCAGACACAACAAGTGACCTCGCTTGAGCGCAAGAAGTCTCGCTCGAGAGAAGAACTTCAGCTACCCAAATATTCTGCGTTTAGGAAAGAAACCTGAGGACTCCCAATTCTCGATCGAGCGCAAGATGCCTCGCTGGAGCGAAGAAGCCAAAATCTGGGCAACAAACAGTCTAACCCAACTAATAACCAACCTGTTCCAAAGTCGCCCAACATGTTCTAAAACTCAAATACAAAGAGTCAAAGGAGAAAAAAATACATGGATACAATATTAAATCACGAAATCCAAGTTCGAGATACAAAGAAGGTCGGGGCAAAACTGGGATCGCTATAGAGATTTCACTTGCTTTAATTATGGCCAATTGGGCCACAAGTCTCTGGCTTGCCCACAGAGGAAGAAGGCAGGGTTGATGGCTCAATCAATAGTCACACCACCAGGATCATCTAGCCAGCTGGGACTTAAAGTGATCGAGTCCTCACTGGGGAGCAGTCATTGGGATTCGCACCAGTTCAAACCTCAAACCAGTCACATATTCGGGGACCCCTTTTTTGCTAGGTGTGCAATCAACTGGATCATGCTAAAAGTATTTGTACACAATTAGGGACCTCTTTGGGCATTTCGCAACCTAGTCAGGTTCAACCTTATTCTTTCTGGCAGGGGCAATACCGTTATGGGAACCAAGCAAGCTGGATTTTTGAGGGCTTCAGGAGAGCCAAATTCTCAAACCTCTAGTAGGGAATTACGCTTTGTTTCAGGTGTGGCCAGCTAGGACACATCAGCAGTTCTTGTCCTTAGCTTGTAAACTCTTAGGGTATCTTGGGTTTGAGAATAACCGACTTTAGTGGTCCAGTGAGAGATGGTAGTTGTGGTATTACCGGTGGGGTAGTTTTGTTTGGTTATTTTGTTTTGTAACTGGTGGGCTATCATTTTGTAATCATTATGTTATGTTGTGTAACCAATGTGTCTTCGGGATGTTGAGACATCATAACTGTTGGTTTATATATGTACCTTTGCTTGCTTATTTCCATGGATTATTGGAGCATGTAATGAATCCAACGTTTAATTAATATGATAAGTTGTTGTGGAATTGGGAAATTTTTGTATTGATGCATATATACAATTGTGATTTGGTTTGGGAAAGTAATGGCTGGTGAGCCATATTTTGAAATTGAAAAGGGTTGTTGAGTGATGCGTGTTTTGGTTAGGGTTACCATGGGGCGAGAAGAGTTATACTTGCCGAGTGTGTGTAATTTCGTGAGCATCCCTTAATAGGCTTTATGTTCGTGGTAGAGGTTTCTATCTATTGTCGTGAAAATTTCTTGAAGGGATGTGAAGTGTGCGATTGCCAATCGGTTTTGTATAATATAGCGTGTTATTTTCAAGGGTGAATAGCTTGGGGTATTGTTGTGTTTGGTATTGAGTGTGGAGAGCTGCAAGTAGTGTATTTGTGTGGCTTGAATGGTGTTAGAAAGGGAGAAATGGTAGTTGAAACCAGTGCTCTTAAGGAACTTTTAGGAAATACTTATGGGAACATTGGAAGTCGATGGTATTCGTGTTAAAGTATTTCGGCATCGTTAGCATAGTTGCAAGATGTGAATATTTTCGTGGAATTCTATTCTTGACCATTACGAGAAATTAGTGTTGCTCTCTGTAGTTACCTATACCCATGAGGCAACGTTTGGTTTTAAGATTAATGACATTTGGAAGTGTGTTGTTTTGAGCCTCTAAGTGTTTTGTGTGTTGTTGGGGGTTAGGCCAGTTTACTTGTTCGGCAAATGTTGGCAACTGGTCGGTTGGCTAGGAGAATTAGTGTTCAAACTGAACAATGGGATTTCACTTTACGTGGTGTACCAGTGCTGGGCTGGTGGTTGTTAGATGATATGTCGAAGAGGATCAGTCATGGGACTATCCCAGAAGGTTGCCTTGGTGTGGCAATAATGTATTTAATGTATTCATAAGAGTGGTCTAATGCTCGATAGTGCTGAATCACTTGAGTGTGTATGTTGTTGTTTGGTTCGGGAGTGAAACTCTGAGTGATGTAGTACGATGGTGTAGAGTGTTTGATAAACATGTCAGGGTTGTTTTGACCTTATCGGTTTGGGTATGTGTAGTGTGAGGTATTGGTTGCCACAAGTATATGTGTAAGATGATCTAAAGGTGCGGCTTAAGTATTTCGGCCTTCAGGAGTCCAGTTCGGACACGTGTGTTATGAGGATATGTTTGCTATATAGGCATGCGCGTGACAGGTTAATTGAGATTAAACATAATATGGGTTAACTTTGAGGAACACGGTGTGATTCAACAAATATGAGAGCCTGTATGAGAAACTCTATTTCGGAGATAGTGAGTTGGGCCAACGTTGGTATTTGGTGCCAAGTTTGAAATTGTTGTATGTAGTTGATCAGTTGATTGATATTCGGATGGTTGACATATAGTCATCTCGGGAATAGCTTGGAATTGAGCTTGAGGGTTGTGTAGTTGAATGGTGTCATAGTGTGGGTTTATAGTAATCAGGTTGGAGTTACGGGTAGGAATTTTGGTTTTGTGAGTGCTGTTATGCCATCATGTGAGTGGTGGTTGTGAAATTGTTTTTTTGTGTTTATTGTGTTGTTGGCACCTGGAAAATTTCCAAGTATTATTATCATCGTAGAAACTTGTGTTGGTATAGTGGCATCACCATGGATGTGATGAGTGTTGTTGGGTGATTGTGTGATGGTTTGCTAGTGGAATGTCGAGGTAATGATTTTGGGGGGAAAAAAAAGTTTCTTTTGGTGTTATGGCCTTAAATTTTTGGCTTTATTCAAGAAAGTAAGTTTTCAATTTAATACAAGCTAGATCTAACAAATCATGAAAATAAAGGAAATTTTGAATTTTTTTTTAAATTTTTTATTTTACTTATGGTTTTCGAAAAAGAACACTATTTTGAAATCTTTGGGATATTTTGGTTATGGGTGGTGTGAGATTGAACACCTTTTGAGAAATGTGGTATTTTCAAGAAATATGAATAAAATAGAAAATTTTTCTAAAACTCAAATGGAGGTTATTTTATTTAAATGGTGGAGTGTCTTGTGATTTTGCCTGAGTTGCTAGTTACGTGTTAGGTGGTTATTTTGTCAGAAGTTTGGGATTTGTCAGAAATTAATGTGTCGTAATGCCATTTGTTCGATTATGAGCATTTTTTTTTTTTTTGTGTTCTCGTTCTACGAGAGTTGACTGAAAGCCTTGTGTGTGAGTGGTTTCCTTATTGCCTACGTTGGAAGGTTAAGCACTCGGTGGTGATTTGGGTGTTGTAGGTAATCAAGACGTTGGATCGGGAACCCATAATATTTTTATTTTTTTCTTTCTAAAGAGGATTTAGACTTAGGATGGCATTGGAGTTTCTTCAAATTCCTAACTTTTGAGTAGATGAGAATGCCTTATACAAGAGAGATCGGTTAGAGTCCTAGATACTCGGGATCAAGTCTGAAGAGGCAAAACGATTCCATTGGTTAAAGTGTTATGGAGGCATCACGGGGTTAAGGAAGCAACTCGGGACTATGAGTTAAAAGTCCGTGAGAAGTATCTAGACCTATTTGTTGATACTTGAGCATGTATTGAGAATTTTGTTGTGTTAATGTAATGTAAACATTGCGTATGTTTTGGAAATGTGGATTGTATATTTAGTATTGGGAACTTGTTTATCTTGTTGATGAGAATGGATGATCGATAGATGGGTTATGGTGATGAATTTAACTTACTATCATTGTTGCAATTACTTTAAACTTAGTTTTAAAGTTTGATTTTAAATTTTGGGGACGAAATTCCTTAAGGGGGAGAGGTTATAGCGATTCTGGTTTAGACCTGAACCGTTGATGTTTTGAATCCTAGTTTCATTGCCTTATATAGTTGTTCATGTCTTGTTTTCCCTTATTTCTTCTTGAGTTTAGCTATTGGGATGGATTAGTTGCGTTTGAAACAAGTTGGTAGCTTGTTTTTGAAAAACCTTGTTGCCCAGAATTTGGCTTCTACGCTCGAGCGGTCTTTGACAACTCCCAGCACTTTGGCAGGTATGCAAAACTTCTGAGAGTTTGTATTCTCCGCTCAAGTGTCACTTCCTGCGCTCGACCGATGACACCTTTTTCTTTGTGTCCTGACACTCGAGCGTCACTTCCTGCACTCGAGCTGTGATTATTTTTGTGTCGGGACACTCGAGCGTCACTTCTTGCGCTCGAGCAGTCTATGCGTATATCAGAACCCAGAACCACCTTTTCGGGTCACTTTTTCATTTCACTCTGTCTCTCTCTCTCTAAACATTTAAAAACACTAGATCTAGATACTCGCTCTCTAAAAGTTACCTTCTCTCTACAAAAACACTAAGATCTAGTGATTTCTTCACCCTACTCCCTTTGTTAAAAAGGTAGAACACTCTGTGGGCTCCCTTTTCATCCGAACAAAAGTCGGTTTCGGCTTCTTTGAGGTTTATCCACTCTTTCCTTAGTCTTCTAGCTTCGAGGTAGGGATTCTTCACACTATTGTACGAGTTTTACCTTAGTTATTTGCTAGTTCAAAAGATTATAGCGGTTTGGGGGTTTTTGGCAAAAACCTAGGGTTTGAGATCAAAATGTAAAAGAGAGGTTTTCAAATGGTTTCTTGAAAAAGGTTGTGATTATGAATTTGGGGTTGATATCTTTTGAAATGAGATACTTCTTGCATTGAAATGGATTTTTCAGAGAGAAAGAGGTTTTGCCCTAAAATGTAAATGTTGTGTAAAGAGAAAATAGAATTGATATTGGAAATTGTGAAATTGAAATGATAATAATGATGAGGGTGGAGTTGGATATGTATTATCCCTTCCTTTTTGAGATTTTGGAAAAGTGCATCTTTAGTGAAATTTATTTATTTGTTTAGAGATATCTGTTTTGGGCTATCAGTGAAGGATAGCTATGAGTGTTGTAAAAATTGCATGGGAATTAGGTGAACTAAAACTCATTTTTCATCCATGTGCATTGAACATTGTTTCTTATTTAATACATTATAAATGTATATGATTTTGAGAAAAATAGGTGAACGTGGGAAAGAGGTGTGTATCACCAAATCAAGTTGACCTGTGTGCCCAGAGTGAAAGCCCGAAAAATGCGCGTATACATGGGTGCCGGTTCCTACGGACGAAATATCCGTAAAATGACAATAGTAGTGCTTGTATAGGCTACGTATACATAGGTGCCGATTCTCGCAAACGAAATATCCATAAAATGGAAATAGTAGTGCTTCTATAGGCTGCGTTTACATTGGTGTCGTTTGACGGTTTCCCGCGGATGAAATATCCCAGAAAGGTTGTACTTTTTTGAGATTTCCCCATGTTTTCCACTGTAAATGACATGATTTTGAAATTTGTGATACAAACTTGGTATGGCATGGTTTTAGAAAAAGGATATAAAATGTTTTGGCACTAGCATTGCATATTGTAGACACTCTATTTTTTATTGCCCTTAAGACTTGGGCACCTCACGTTGTTCACTTGATGATGAAATGCTATGCTGTGTATACGCTCAATTTTCTAAACAAGAAGCCTTGATTCTAGAGTTTTAAAGCCTAGAACCTTATACCACCTCTGGACCAAAAAACCTATTTCTCCAAGCCTGACCACCCAGAGGCCTGCAGGCCAAACGGTGGCCGGCTGGCCAGAAATTAGTGGTCAGTTGTCCATTTCATGGCCGGCCGGTCATGTTTCTCGACTGCCAGATCTTTTGTTGCTAACTGTCCCCCCAAGTGCATGCACTGCACTAGCTATCTCTATACAACTGTGTTCGACAGAGGCTCATGTTTTTCTATATATACACGACCACCTCTCTTGAAATTAGGGTAAGAAAAATTATCAAAGGCCAAAAACTTGTAGAACACACACACTCTCTCTCTCTCTCTCTGTCACTTTGTCTCTCTTGCAACTACACACACTCTCTC
Organism: Camellia sinensis; assembly: GCF_055761805.1. Taxonomy (NCBI): domain Eukaryota; kingdom Viridiplantae; phylum Streptophyta; class Magnoliopsida; order Ericales; family Theaceae; genus Camellia; species Camellia sinensis. Next base: position 111,109,065 of record NC_138962.1, read on the forward strand.
TCTCTCTACACTTCCTAAACCAAAAATTTAGCTCTTCTTGCTGAGGTTCTTGAGCTCAAATCTCAGCCATTGAGAGTGAGAACTTGTTGGTTTGTCCACAAAAGAGTTACCTGTCTTGAAAAGGTATAATTTTGAGCATCTCAACACTACTTATCCCCTATCTTTTTTTGCTGTTTTTGAACTTTGTTTATATGTTTTTGTGGGCTGAAACTTGTGGCTTAAAGCTATCTAAGATGGAGGGGTTAACCACCCTTCTTTCAACCTTGTTTTCTAAGTTTTTGCCCTCGTGTTTCCCATCTTCCTCAACTTTTTTCCAGCTTTTTACCACTGATTTTCATAGTTTTTTCAGAGGCTAAAAATGTGGTTTTGAAGTCTCAAAAATGGAGGGGTTGGCCACCCCTCCTTATGCTTGTTTACTAGCTTCATTTCTTCATTATTTTAGCTAGCTTTTTCAAGCTTTTCCATGTAAATTCCAACACTTTTTTTACTCATTTTAGGACTTTTTTAAGCTGTTTACTTCATTTATTCTTTATATAGCATGCTTGTAGTGTTACAGTCCTCATAGGTTTGGTGGTATAGGCCTTAGACACCAACCTATTTCAGTTGATAGTGTTTATTTTATGTTTTTCATACTTGTGTTCACCTTTGCATAATCATCTATGCACTCTCCCTCCTTTCTTCGTTTTCTTTCTTTGAGAGTCGTTTCAAATGAGTGTTGTTTATGCTTGAGAAAGAGACCTTTCCATACTTAATGGTTTAATCTTTTCGAAGGTTCATTACCAAGGCATTACATCTCTCTCATGCCCAAAACAACTTCTTGTTTGACACTTTCCTCCTTTTAGAGGACTTAATTCTCATTTTTTTAGACAAAATGACTAAAGAATGGAAAGGTAATTAAAAGAGGCTAATAAAATAGGGCTAACATGGTACAAGATAATAAAATCAAGTTAGGTTCAATCAGACATTAATTGAACCCATTGAGATTCATTACCAAGCAGTGCCATTTTTATGGCAGAACAAAACAGAGGCTTAAGGTGAAAACAAAGTAATTTTCTGACTGTAAACAGAAAAGTTCTGGCAGTAAAACTGAGGCATCCTCGGGTGGAAATTCGCATTCATGCATGAGTGATTCTTCGTTCCTCGTAGCCCGTTAAATAAAGCTTAATAGTATGTTGTTCATTAATTAGCTAAATTATTACCTAGATTAGTTCTCAATTGTAATAAGTAATTAGTTAGTATAGTTAATTTATTTGATGTTATAATAGCTAGGTCAATTTGGACATTTATTCAGACCCTCCTATGCAAGGGAAAATATGTAATAATATGCGTATGTCTTCCAACCCCCGTTTCTTTCTCTCTTTTATTTACTCGCTTATAATGGTAGCATCATGTTTTACTTAGCATTTTCAATGAGTTGCATCCATTCATTTTGCATGCATTAGGGTTCGGCTCATCATACTAACTAATGTCAATTCAAATTCCTATCTGAATACGTGCTTAACTACATGCTATCAAATTGATTCACATGACATGCTAGTAGCCGAGCTTATTATTTGCATTATGCATGTGTTGCATTAGTCATATTGCATTGTTTAGAAGCATGCATTTTGTCTAATTATTTTGCTTTATTTGGCTTGCCTTGGAGTACTAGATGAGCATTCATTACTTTAGCATATTCCATGTATGTTTGTGTTGCCATGTCAAACATGTCTACTATGAGGCTAAGTGTTTAGTTGATATACATGTTTGAATACCTGTGGATGAAGGCTAATTTGCTTAAATTGGGATATTTTGACTAATGTACATACAAGTTCACTTTTACAAGTGACACGTATTCAAAACATTTTTCAGACAAACATGAAATCAAAGAATTCAAATTTTGTGAATTGGTCTATACTTGTGTGCATCACATAGCAAGAATAGTATAATAATCGGAATAAGAGCATAGAATGTACATAAAAATCCTATCATGATTACTAGAGGCCGATCTTTGATTGGGTGAGTGGGGTGCTCAATTCCTGACCTTCCCCTCTCATACCTAAGTTCCCAATCCGAGACACTTTAGTGATGACGGATAAGTGGCCTTTGGCATGAGTCACGAGTTTCCTAAATTTTTCAAAAATATTTAGGTGGCGACTCTGAAATCTGGGAAAACAATCCATTTTTGGCATTTTTGATTCAAAATTGATTTTTCAAAAGATTTTCCATATTTGGACTCATTTGTGTTTATCTATTTCAAATTGCGCATGTGAAAATAGATTCAAAACCACAAGAGTCCGAACTGTAGGGCTAATCGTATCCAAAGGGAGCAGGGAAAGCAAGCTACAATTTCTGGCGACTCTACTGGGGAATTAGAGAATTTGACTTGAACTTCATGATGTGAAATTTTATCTACATATATATGTTCTTTGCATTGCATTTGCATTGTTACTTTAAGTCACTGTGTTTTCCATCTGCTATTCCTGGACAGCTTGCCGAAGGCTTGCCTAAAAAGCTTGCCCAAAGGCTGGCCGGTCATGCGCTCTCCATGTTGGAAACACAACCCTTGGATCTGGATTACCGTTGTACCGGTTGACCCTTCTTTCACTTCTCGGTATTAGGTGTGAGAGGTATATTAGGTAATCTTGCCGAGGTACCCCTTTTTGACCATACAGCCTAGTTGTATATAGTAAAGCTATAGTGACTATTCCAACTTAGGACAGGATGCCACCCGTTTACGGGATGTTTTGAAACTACTTGCTTGAAGTAGTACAGCCTAGATCATGCCAAAAAATCTAGGATAGGATAACCCTACCCCCCCATAGGGGTGTTTTAGTTCTTTTACACGGTATGTGCTTTTGCAGTGAAACTGTACAAGAATGTTCATATCAGGGGTACAAATTGATATCAGTTTAGGAACAAAGTTCAGTGGGAGTTACAATTATTCAGCTGTGTGATTACATTTGTTGCCACTTGGGTCGAAGTGTTGTCCATCATTGATTGCGTCCCTTTTCCTTTCTTTTGCTAGCTAGTTTACAACCATAGCTTTAGATAGACCTGATGTCCCCCAAGTTGTGTGGACTCATTCAGGAAGACATTGCAAAACTCGAGATCTTGTTGGTGGTCAGCCAATGTTAGTCTCTTTTCCCCCGGTTGTTCACCGAAGAAGGGGCAGACAGTTATCAGTACCAGCATAGAGCACTTAGCAAACACCTGTTCGTTCCCACCCATTCAGTTCACTAGTACCTAATTCGCCCAGACCAACAATGGCACAGAATGCAAAAGAAGTTGTTGCCATGATGGCAGGATTCCAGAGAACCATGGATACCGTGAATCAAAGGATGGCCACACAGGATGAAGTTGTCGCTGATCTACGATGCCCATCTGGGGCATCAGCATCTACCATGCACCCAGTCCCAACCAACTCCTGATCCCCCATTATCGGTTAAAAACCTACACGTCCCGAATCCTCATAAGATGTTTGCATCGGCCCCAGCTTACAAGCCTATGGCATAACCCCCTGCGGGACTCCTTCCCTTGGATATCAACGATATTGATCCAACCATGATCAAGATTGCCAGGCTAGAGAAAGCGCTTAAAAAGTCCCAGGGCTTCAATTCTATTTTGGATATTGAAGATGGCTATACTGAAGCCTCGGTTAGATTGCTAGAGAAATTTAAAATGCCCCACATCGACAAATTCTATGGGAGTGAGGATTCGATTGTGCATGTTCACCTGTTTTCGGATGTACTGAGGCCAATGGACCTATCTCAGGCTCAGAAATTATCGTTGTTCGGGAGAACGCTGTCTTATGTGGCACCCATCTGGTATGCCAAACTGGAGGATTCTACTAACCGAAACTGGAAGGAGCTATCTGAGGGGTTTGTCAACCAATATTCATATAACAATCAGATAAAGGTAGCCATCAGTGAGCTAGAAGTAACTACCCAAAACCCGAAAGAACCTTTCATCGACTTTGTCGCAAGATGGAGGGTGGAGGTAGCCAGGATGACAAATAGACCCTCTGAAAGGGAGCAAGTCTGGCTGGTGGTTCAGAATCTTGAGCTAGATACACTGCAGAGAATGATAGCGGCACCACTATCTACGTTTGCTTCTCTACATAAGTTGGGAGTCCAAATCAAAAGTGCATTCAAGAAGGGCATCATTATGGCTCCTTTCGGATACGACTAGCCCCACAGTTCGAACTCTTGTGGTTCTGAATCTGATTTCACAAAGTACAATGTGAAATAGTGAAAACATAAAAGAGTCCAAATTCGGAAATTCTTTTGGAAAATCGTTGTTTAAATCAAATGCCAAAAACGGACTGCTTTGCCAGATTTCAGAGTCACCACCTAAATATTTTTTGAAAGTTTAGGAAACCCGAGACTCATGCCAAAGGCCACTTATTCGTCATCACTAAAGTATCTCGGCTAGGGAACTTAGGTACGAGAGGGGAAAGTCATGAATTGAGCACCCCACTAGCCCAATCAAAGATTGGCCTCTACTAATCATGATGTAATTTTTATTTATGTTATTTGCTCTTATTCCGGCTTTATTAGGCTAACTTACTATGTGATGCACACATAAGTATAGACTATTTTGCCAAAAATTGAAACATTTGATTTCATATTTTTTTTTTTAAAGAGTTTGTGAATATTCCATTTGAAAAAGTGGGCTTAAAATGTACATTTAATCAAACTATCCCAATTCAAGAAACTAGCCTTCATCCATAGGCATTCAAGCAATTATATCATTAAAGCAATTAGTTTCATGAAAGTATGCTTGGCATGGCAACACAAACACTCGATGCAAGATGCTAAAACTCAAAAATTGCTCACCTAGTACTCCGAGCCAAAACAAAGCAAAATAATTAGAAAAATATGCATGCTTCTAATTAATACAATATGACTAAATGCAGCGCACTCATTATGTAATTTATAGGCTCAGCTACGAGCATGGCATATGATTCTATTCAAGACATGCAATAAAGCACATATTTAAGCAATGAATTTGAACATCGATATTGGGTTAGTATGATGAACCGAACCTTGGATGCATGCAAGAAAATGGATGCAAAGCATAAGAATGCTAATTTGAAAAATGTTGTTCTCTACGAACCATCGTAAGCAAGTAAGTAAAAGGGAGAAAGACGTGGGGTTGGAAGACATACAACTTATTACATGTTGGCCCTCACATAAGAGGGTCCAAATCAAAGTCAGAAAGTCCAAATTAAACTAATTATTACAAAACCAAATGAATAAATAAGCAAAGAATTAACTAGCTAGCTACTCTATTACAACAAGGATAATAATGAGAAATAAACTATCTATCTAAGTTAATTAGCTATACAATTACAAATAAACAATACTAATTACAACAAGACTAATTGTAACAATAATAATAAATTAATTACAACAATACTTGGAGCATTAATTTACAACATTGATGCAAGCAAGGATGCACAAGGGTTGCAAACACAGTGTCCAAGAATTGCTCTATCTGCCTAGGTCTGCTCTGTTTCACCTTCAGCCACTACCCTCTATTTTCTGCAAAACACACTGCTGACCAAACATTGATGGCCGGTCGGCCCCCAATGAAGCCCAGCCGGGCCTAAATAAGGCCGGCCATGCCTTAATTTTATGCAAAATCCTATTTTGTGCGCTAAAGTGAAAACAGTGCAGACAGAGTTATTCTGAACTCTGTTTGTCCCTCTCACACTTCTTTGTCATGGGAAAGCTTCAAGAGAAGGTTGGAATCGTTTCCAAAACCATCAATGAGCAATTTGTTTACTTGATAATTTCGACCACAATTTGGACAAAATTCAATGAATGTAATGAATAAAAACTACTCCTCCCTCCTATCATAGAGTAAACTCAAAGAGGGAGGTAGAGACGCTTCAAGGATCGTCAAAACACCATGAATTAATGTGTGACGACTCTTGACACAATAGCCTTGGCATAACGTCTGGCCGAGCCCAAGCAATATAACTCATTTTCTTTATGTGGGTTAGTTCATTTTAAGCCAGATTCATTAGTCTTTGCCATTCTTTAACCCATTTGTCCGAGATGATTGTTATGTCCACTAAAGATTACGTCCACTAAGTGAGAAACGTGTCAAACGGGAAGTTATTCTCAATATGAAAAAGAGACTATGCCATTGACAATGAACCTCCGTAGAGATTAAGCCATTAAGCGTAGATCTCTAGTTCATGTTTTGAATAACAGTCAGCCGATTGAAACAACTCTCAAATGAAAGAAATGAATGATGAGTTGATTATTAAAATGAGGCTCGTAAACAAGGAAATTAGACAAGGAAAGGCCACGAGCAATATGCAACAAGCTATGTATATGGACTTGTGAGACAACAAACAAACTAATCAAAGCATGAATTAATTAAACAACCTAGGGCAGCCCTAAAAATGCCTCCAATATGTGAAAAACAATGGCTCAAAGTGCAAGAAAAGAGCCTAAAAGCTAAACAACAAAGAAAGAAAATAAGGCTAGTAAGCAAGAACAAGGAGGGGTGGCTAACCCCTCCACTTTTGAAACCTCAAAGCATGATTTTAAGCCTCTTTTAAACTATGAAAATCATTTTGGAAAGCAAAGAAAAAGAGTGTAAAAGCAAGGGTTTGAGCTCAAGGTGAAGGTGTAAGAAAGAGTGTTTACTCTCTCTATCCTTTGGTAGCTCTCCAAACCAAAACTTTAACACTTGAAGGACGATCAAAACAATACAAAGATACAAGAACTTGATAGTAAATGATACAAATGTGAGCAAGAGAAGAGATAGCAAGCTTATACCTCTTAAGACATGTAAGCTCTTTGTTGTGAGTCAAACTAAGTCCAAACACACTCTCAAGTTTGAATTGTGATGCTCAGGGCTCAACCAAGGTTCCTAGGCTAAGGTGTGAAGGTGTATATGGTGTATGGATATAGGTTCAAGGTGGTAAGCTTGCTCAAAGGATTGCTTACACAAGAAGAATGAGCTCTCAAGAAGGTGTATAGGCTTTTTAGAATTTCTTCAACCCTCAAAACAGAGATACAAGTTCGTTTTTATAGAATTTAAGCAAGAGGGGCCATAAATATCTTCAAAAATGGACAACTGGTGGGCTCCCACCCAGAACAATGTTTTTTGCTACTAGGCACAGCTGGCCATCAATAGCCACAGCCGGCCCTAAATGAGGCATAGCTAGGCCTCAAAGGGATCCCCTATTTCCCTGCTTCAGACTCAGCACAGGGTGGCATAATGTAGAAAAATGGATTTCTAGGGTATAATCAGTGGGAATATGGAAGGTTTGGGATTGTTTCAAAGCTTAAACATAGCCCCTTCGTTGAGACCTCGAACCACACACAACACCACTTTCATCATCGAGTGTACCGGGTAAAGCACTCGAGCCTTGTGGGCGGTCAAAAATGGGGTGTCTACAATCATCTACGGAACTAGTGAACCTGCAAGAAGGCCATTCACTAGGAATACCAATGCCAGTAGTAGAACTATTCCACAACTTGCAGATATCAGTACTATTGTCACAGCGGCCAAAATGGCCAATCCCTTTGCCGCAACAGCCTCACAGCCCTCACAACCCACTGGCCCAAACCAGAACCAAAGAACCTTTACCCTCCTTCATATGAGCCCAGTACGCGCCCTCAAACTATTAATGGAAAAGGGCATCTCAAGCCCCTCGACCCTCGACCTCTTTCTGACCCACTACCACCTAGATATGACCGTACCAAGTACTAAATTTTTCACCAACAGCACGGTCACCCTACAGACTGTTGCTACCGCTTACGTCATGAGATCTAGGATCTTATTGACAATAAAATCATCGCCTCACCCTCTAAATCAAACGTAACTACCAACCCACTTCCTGCTCATAACCAAGTCCCCCCGCCCAGAAACATTAACCAAATCCATACACTACCACCCACCTTTAACCCCAACGCATATATTATCCCATCCCATATACCTAAGCCACAGGTGGTTACTCCAAAGAGCACAGATATGTGCATGATGGACATGACACCCAAAACCCAACCAGGGTCTGAGAATGCACTAGAGAAGGGGTTATCTGACACCCAAGTTATAGAGAAAGGGGCCTCACTCGCAGAACAGTACGACTCCAGCCAATACATTGTGGCTGTTGATCAGCCAAAGCTTGTAGTCATACTGTTGGACTTCCTCAGCATTAATGCCATTGGGGAAGATGAGCTAGGGCAAAATCAGAATGATTGGCTCAAATAAGGCCTAAATGACTTGGCAGAATTAGAAGAAGACCTGTCCGAACTAGAGGAGGATCTGGAGAACCTTTACTTCTTCGAAAAGGAGGATGTGGGCAGTGTACAAATTGGGTTGTGGGATCCAAGCCAGCCAGAATTAAGCAACGGGTGGTTGAGTGAAGAGGAGTCTGGTACGGAGGAGTAAACAAAGGAGGTTGTAAAAGAAGAGGAAGCGGATCATAATAGCAAGGCTAAGGCCCTACCTTTGACTAAGAAAGAACAAGCATTGGAACAGTTCCAACAGGAGAGAATAAAAGAAATCCAGAGGAAGATAGCCCTGGAGCAGAGAAAACAGAAAGGATAAGCAAGAGCTGAGCCAATAGCAGATGATGTCCAAAGCACAGGAAAGCTCGAATGGGAGCCTAGGGACAGGAAAAGAATGTCGACGAAGCTCAGGCAGTACCAAAATGTAGATATTGGAACTATTGTGGAAGAGGAGTGGTATGATGACGGGAGGCGTGATGTGAACATGCTCCAAATAGAACTTGATAATAGCCCGGCGATGACTGCAGGGGAGTGATAGGAAGACAGTGATCTGAGCCATGCGTACACTGACGAAGGGTGGAAAGCCAATACCCCCAACGATACATGGTACATAGACGAGATTAATCACATGACCCATAGTGGTTGGTATTTCAAACCCCTGACATTAGATCAGCCAAAGAGTTCTGGGAAAGAAGCTGATAAATCAAAAAAAAAAGGACGTTGTGGAAGACTTGGTCTTAAAACAACTCAAGAAGATTCAGACAGACATATCAATGTAGGGGTTGCTGATTGCTTCCCAGGAACATAGACAGGCGCTGCTAGAGGCCATGAACGGAATGAAGCTGCCCATCGACACCACCATTGACCAACTAGTGCCATTTGTCACATCCGGGGACGTTACGCTGGTGATATCCTTCACTGATAAAGAGTTGCCACCAGAGGGTGCGAACCACAACTGACCCCTATACGTGACGTTAGAGAGCCAGAAGAAATGGATCCCGGTGGTACTAGTGGGTACTGGCTCAGCGATTAATGTATGCCCGGTAAGGACTGCCTATGCCATAGGTTTGAAGCTAGCTGACTTCACGCCCACAACCCAAGCTGTTCAAGCCTATGACAACACCAGTCGAGACGTCATGGGGACTTTTAAGAGCCAAGAAGTAATTGGCCCGTCTGAACATGAGGTGGAATTCCATGTTATGGACGTACCGACGACCTTCAACCTATGGGAAGGGCTTGGCTACATCAGATAAGGGTCGAGTTATCAACGGTCCACCAGCTAGTAAAATACCCCTTCAAAGGTGGGATTGCCACTGTATACAGTAATTCTGCAATCCACCTTCCCTAGGGAACTACCACACCCATGTTGGAAATCATACATGGGGAAGAGGACGTGTTCCTCTCCGGCTTCTCCTTGGCTAAGGTCTGGTTGGTCTAATCTATCATGGCAAAAGACAATGTGAATTATGTAAGTGGACAGTCCATCTATATGATGAACAAACAAGGGCATATTCCTAGATCAGGACAGCGCAGGAGTGGTAGGTAAAGAGGTATTATTTCCAGAGAGATGAGTCACAACCTTTATGTTTTTGGGTAGGGCTACAAGCCTACTGCTGAAGACTGGAAATGGAAGGGGGATAAGTTGAGAGGGAGACTTAAAGCAAAGAGGACTAGGAGACAATACGAATTAGTCCACAAGCCAATTCGGGGAACCCTGAATGCAAGGGGAAGATTTCCCATTTTGTAGATTCCCAGAGCCTTGGTTTGATCGGGAAACGAAGACAAGGCACTCGGGGTTCAAGATCTTCTTCGAACACCAGTTACCAGAAGGGGAGGATGAGCAAACTGACCTGAGCACCAATACAAATCAAGGCAAGACCACAAGACCGCAAGCTTGGACATCAACGAAAGAGGAGATGTTAGGGAAAGCATTGTCTAATCTACTAGCGAGTGCCAATGCTGGAGCTAAGCCTGCTATCTTGGGGGATAGTTTTACTATCTCTATAATCAGGGATAATCCAGCAACGGATTTCACTAGTCCCATCATGGATGCGTCTGAGGCTCCACGTCTAGTTTGGCAATTTGAGAAGGGCATCATCAGCAGTTCTGAATCGGATAATGAGTCCGGATCTGATTCCACCGAGTCTGTGGAGTCGGGGTCAGATTCGAGTTCTTTTGAGCCTAGTACTTCTCGGAGTGATAACTCGGATACCAAGGTCCTGTCTAAGTCTTCATTTAGCTTTTGTTTTGAGTCAATTGTAACCGAAGATCCGGACTTTTTGAATAGGAATGCAGTAGATTTCACTTACTTCTCTGTGCTTTTAGTTTGTTGCACTCATTTTAATTTTCAAAATTTTGACATAAATGAAGAGGAAGAAGTTCCTCGGACTTTCAAAATTTTGGTTGATCATAAGGAGGAGAGGTGTGTTAAGCCCTATACAAATGAAATCATTGCCATTAATGTAGGTACTAAGAAGGATCCCCGCTTGGTCTAGATAGGGTCCATGTTGTCTTCGGAGGAATGCGAGCATTTAATCGCTTTATTAAAATATTTCAAAGATGTTTTCGCATGGTCCTACGAAGACATACTTGTAATCGATCTTGAGATTGTACAGCACTGAATCTCTCTTGACCTTGAGGCCCGACCAATCAAACAGAATTGCGCAGAGTCCGTTCAGATTGGGCATTGAAGATCAACGAAGAGGTCACCAAACAGATTGAGGCAGGGTTCTTGATTATATCTAAGTATCCGACGTGGCTGGCTAATATTGTTCCGGTTCCTAAGAAAGATGGCAGAATAAAAGTCTGCGTCGACTTCACGGATTTGGATAAGGCTAGTCCAAAGGATGACTTTTCATTGCTGCATATCGATGAGTTGGTTGATTTCACTACTGGCCACGCCCTACTTTCATTTATGGATGGGTTTTCCAGGTATAACCAGATTCTGATGGCACCTGAGGACAGAGAGAAAACTACATTCACTACACAGTGGGGTACCTACTGTTACCGAGTCATGCCCTTTTTGTTGAAAAAAGCTGGGGCTACCTATTAGAGGGCCGCGACTACCATCCTACATGACATGATTCATAAAGAAGTTGAGGTGTATGTAGATGACATGATTGTCAAATCTAAGGAACGATAAGGCCACTACACCACACTGGAAAAATTCTTTCAACGGATAAGGGAGTATAAACTGTGGTTGAACCCACAGAAATGCGCCTTTGGGATGACTCCAGGAAAAATGCTGGGATTTCTGATCACGCGGAGGGGAATCGAAGTAGATCCTTCTAAGATTAAGGCCATCTTAGAAAGGCCACCACCAAGGATTGAAAATGAGGTGCACGGCTTTTTGGGTAAAGTGCAATTCATAAGATGGCTTATCTCAAAATTAACATTGACTTGTGAACCACTGTTTGGTCTGTTAAAGAAAGGGAAGAAGTTCTAATGGGATTATCACTGTCAGTTTGCCTTTGAGCAGGTCGAGCAATACTTGCAAAATCCACCTGTGTTGTTACCACCCGAACCGGGGAAGCCGTTGATCTTGTACTTGTCAATGACAAATTTGACCATGGTATGCATGCTTGCTCAAGAGTCAGAAACCAAGGTGGAGAAGGCCATCTACTATCTGAGCAAAAAGATGCTAGACTATGAGACCCGCTACACTCCCCTCGAGAAAGCTTGCCTAGCCTTGGTATGGGCTACTAGGAAGTTGAGGCACTACTTGTTAGCTTACTCTGTAATTCTAGTTTCGAGATGAGATCCCATCAAATGTCTCTTTGAGAAACCAGCACTTGCAGGTAGGCTAGCTCGTTGGTTGTTTCTTTTCTCTGAATTTGATCTCAAGTATGTCTCGCGCAAATCAGTTAAAGGGAGAGCTGTAGCGGAATTCCTGGCAGACCACCTAGTAGAAGGGGATGAGGCGGTGGAGTATCTATTCCTAGATAAAGACATTTTGTAGATAGAAGAGGAAACATGGACAATGTACTTTGACGGAGCCTCTAATCAATACGGTTATGGGATAGGTGTGTTACTGATAGCACCCGATGATTCTCACATACCCTTAGCTATCAAACTCCAGTTCAAAGTGTTCAATAATGAAGCAAAATATGAGGCATGTATTGCTAGTTTGGAAGCTGCCCTAGAACTAGGGGCAATAAGGTTGGACGTCATCGAGGACTCGCACCTAGTTGTTTCTCAAGCTAACGGAGACTGGAGGGTCAAGGAAGAGTAAATGAAGGTTTATCATCAAGCCCTGGATGGTTTGGTTCCGAGGTTTGAAAAGCTGACATTTACACATATGTTGAGAAAGAACAACCCGTTCACTGATGCATTGGCAACACTATCTTCTATGGTAGACATCCTGCTATGAGACCATTTCCGTGATAGGTGAGGTGTAAGACGAAAACCCCTGGTATTACGATATTTGGAACTTCCTGGAAAAGGATACATATCCACCAGAGGCAAGTGCCAAGGACAAATGGGGAATACAGCATCTGGCCATCCAATTTATCATCTGCGGAAACAAGCTATACAAGAGAGGCCATCTGGGAATGCATAAGCTCTGCGTTGAGGGAGAAGAGTCGAAATGCCTCATGGAGGCTATCCACGGAGGGGAATGTGGGGCACACATGAATGGTGTGATGCTGGCCCAAAAGATCCTTTGCCAAGGTTATTACTGGTCAACCATGGAGAAGGATTGCATTAGCTTCATGCGGCGATGCCACAAATGTTAAATCCATGCCAATCGCATGAATATTCCGCCGTCAAAGCTCTACAACATGACTTCACCATAGCCATTCTCAGTCTGGGGGATTGACGTTATGAAGGCAATCTTGCCAAAGGGCTCAAATGGACATGAGTTCATTTTGGTGGCAATTAACAATTTCACTAAGTAGGGGGAGGCTCAGTCTTACTCTATGTTGAAAGTATCGAATATGGCTAAGTTCATCAACAACAACATCATCAGCAGATACAGAAAACCAAATGAGATCATCTCCAATAATGGCTTTCATTTCAAGAAAGATGTAGTGGATTTTCTTGAGAAATACAACATGACTTTTCATAAGTCATCAACATACAGACCACAGACCAACGGAGCTATTGAGGCCGCTAACAAGAACGTCAAGAACATCCTGCGAAAAATGGTTGAGACTCACAAGGATTGGCCGGATAAATTGCCTTTTGCACTTTGAGGCTACAAAATGTCAATTCGAACATCCACAGGGGCAACCCCTTATTCTCCCGTCTATGGGATGGAAGTTGTTCTACCAATCGAGATTGAAGTACCGTCGCTACGGATTATAGCTAAGTGTCAAATAGCGGAGGCGGACTAGCAACAGAGCAGATTCGAAGAATTGATGATATTTGACGAAAGGAGGTTGAAGGCATTATATCACATCTAGGGCTACCAGCGTAGAATCACTAGGGCCTTCAACAAGAAAGTCAAATCCTGAAATCTCAAATAAGGAGACATGGTGCTCAAAGACAACCGAGCCCCTATCCATGACCCTAGGGATAAGTTCAGACCTAATTTGACTGGTCCTTACATCATTAAATCTGTTTGGTTAGGAGGAGCGGTCATTCTTATGAATCTAGATGGCATGGAGTTCTCACAGTCGATCATGGACAAGTTAAAGAAGTATTATCCCTAAGAGGCTCACTAGGTCAAAAACTCGAAAGGGCGACCTAGGCAAAAGTTAGAGTGTGAAAAATTAGAAATAAAGAAAAACAGAGCTCGCAAAGTCGAAAACCTAAAAGGGCAGCTTTGGAAAAAGTTAGAGCGCAAAATGAGAGAGTTAATACTCGAGTGAACTCGAACCAAACTATGTAAGGCCTGATTCCCATCTTTGGGATACGTAGGCAACTTCACCCCCATGTTCGGCCATAACCATCTCCAACTCAACTGTCCTGTTCATTTGTTTGATCAGGTCATCTTTCTCAATCATCTATTCTCTGAGTTGTGTTACCTCTATTTGGCAAAAAGGTTAGCTGCAAAGATAGAGCAGTGATTGTGAATGCAGTTGTTGTGGGCAATTATGATCTTTTGATTTGGGGTTGTACATGTTAAGGACTGATTCCGTATGTGTTAGGTAGTGACCATTTTCAAATATTGTTTTGAAAAGTTTTAATGAATTGATTTTCCTCAAAATTTTACCTTTTACAGCATAGACCATTTTAGACCAAAAAGGAAAATTTTCAGTGCTCACAACTTTAATTCTATTGATTTCAACACGAGTGCATTCTCTAACTCTTTGATTAAATCAAAGTTTCTTTTACATCATAAAAAATTGAAAAGAAAGAACAAAGCAATAAACTAGGGGCACAGATAAGTCAAGTGGTCATGTGTCTTCTGCTTGCACTCGTGGAAGACTCTACAGCTAAAGATGGCCCAGCCCGTGTCTCATCATCAAGCCAAACCAAGCACTCATCAGAAAGAGCGTCACTAAAGTCAACAGTAGGGGTCATAAGCTACCTCGTCCTCCAAGCAGCGAGATATCAGGGCAAGTGCAAGGCATGAACCGAAAATGAAGCCTTGTATTCCTCCCTTTCATCTAGGCGAGTCTAATCATGCCTAAACTGGCGTCTGAACCGGAAAGGGAAGTAGAACACGTAGTGTGTGAGGCCAATTAACTCTACACCTGATTGTCGGGACATGCTATAATTGATGTCAGTCAAATTGAGCCAAGGGCAACGCCAAGCTATGTCAACTGTAAATCTGTTGCACATCCAATCACACCACGACCCCTCTGAAGGGAAGTGCACTAGCTGTTGACGGAAGAAATAAGTCCGAGCTGAGTACTCAAGGCAAGGGTCCACCACCTTCAGCTTATCCATAAGCCACACCTAGGAAGGGATGAAGAATAAGAGAGATTAAATAATAGAGAGATGTATGATGAGGGAAAAATAAGAAAAGGGCTTTAAAAAAAAATAGAGAATGAGTGTCGAGTGATGTGAGTATTACAAATAAGAAGGGTGGGAAATACCTGAAGGAGCAGCGAATTCCCTACAAACCGAGTGGTCTCTCACCAGTGAAGAGCATCTAAACCCATCTGGTTCTCAGCCAGTGCCAAACCGATACAACTTTTACCCTCTTTCAGGCGTTGAGTCACTTCGATCAACCCAATGCTAGCTCCGCTACAACTAGGGGCAAGTAGGAAATGTACAAGCAAGTATAAGCAAAGGGCGTGTTGATGGTAACCTAGTCAGAGAAGGTCACTTTTGTCTCCAATGACGGAAAACCGATGAATCAAACTTGGGATGTCTAATTCCCCGTCATGAGCTAAGGATCGAGCCTCAAGTAAAGTAAGTCCACACATCTACCTGAGAGCCTGTGCATGGCCAAAGCGAGGCTAGAGCATAATTTCCTCATCACACCCAGACTCCATCAAAGCCCGAAATTCTTGGAGCGTATGGCACATCCCTTGTGCTCCGAAACGAAATACATGCATAACTGGGTTCCAGCATCAGACCGCGGTGTGAAGGAATGAAAAACAAAGTGAAGGACGGCTCACTGAAAAAAGCGCGTTTATGCCAAAACTCCAGAAATTTACTTTTTCCGTTCCATCCAGGGTGGCTATCCAGTCCTTGAGCTTCTCAGCAAGGAATATCTCCATTTTCAAAGAAAGCAATAGCAAAATGCAGTTCTATCAAAAAAGCAACGAATGAAGACCTTTTATAGAGGATAAGGCTATGTAAGTGGATGCCATCTGTTAGCCACTTTTCCTGGCCGATCGTCCTTTTAGTAGTCGGCCGGCCACCTCTGTTGGCCTCGCAACTGGGTAGTGGTGTTTTATCCTATCTCTCTGCTTTGAAGTATTGTTTTCAATCTTTTTTATTTTACCAAGTGTAAATAGCTATGTTTAGGTTATTTTTACTTATCAAGTTGTATTTTACATTTTTGTCGGTTGTAGGCTCAATATTCGGTTACGAACATCGTCCAAATACAAGCATGTTACACATTTAGTTCAGTTCGTTTTATGCAAGTGTGTGCGCTATGCTCAAGGTGCAAAAACAAAAACTCCTTTTATAAAACTGCAGGGTTTTACCTCAATCATCGTTTTACAAAAAGAGTACAAGTGTTTCCAAAATAAAAGTAAAAGCCTATTTGAAGCTATACAAGTGCAAACTACCGAAGTAAAAGAAAATAACAGACAAGTACGAAATCTGTGTCAAGTGCATTAGTCAAGCTCAAGAGCCCCTTTTCGTCCTCTTCTATTGAGGGGACTCAAGGCTGTTGTCTCCATCAGCACCACTGTCATCTGAAGGATCGGACTCAAAACAAGAATCGTCCTCTCCGCTCCCTGACCTGGAGCTGGCGTCATCATTCTCACTCTCAGATCCAGAGCGCCTGTTCGTCGTATCTTCAATGCCACTGGACGTAGCATCATCCTTACTCGAGGATAGCTCTGGAGATGAGGAGGTATCCTCTATCTGGGACTCGCTGCTCCTACTACGGCCACCTCTACCTCTGCCCCGACCTCTGCTCTTATCCCAGCCGCGTGCTGGGGCCCATCTGCCTCTCCTTCCCACCGCCGGAGGAGATGCTGCTGATGCTACCGGTGCCGCAAGTACCACTGATGCAAGTGGAGGCTGAAAACAAAGAATAGGAAATTAGTACAATACAGAATCAGTGTAGAACAGCACAGAGTATCAGAACAATATAATGCAAAATTTGTATGGACATGAATCCATATAGGCATGAATCAGTGCAAGTAAGAGTATGAGAGAAGGAAATACCTCGATACCATGGAGAGTAAGCAACGTCTCCCTCCGCTGCACCATCTGAACTAGGGAGGCGACCAATCTGAGGAGGCCGCCCATATACTCTAGAGGCACCTACAAATGGGTTTGAACATCAGTGACAGAAAAGGGAATATGAACTATAAATTACGAGGCGAAGTGGCAAAGTACATACCTGCTGTACGGAAGGGTCCCAGACATATTTGTGCTCTCTCTCCGGTGGATCAACTAGAACTTGATAAGCCGTCCCAATCGGCCGCCAGCATGGGGTCATGGTCAGAATCGTTGGCAAACCAACTGCGGGCATAACAGGAGGGGTCCCACCAATATTAGCCTCAGCCGTGTGTGCGGCACCTCCAACTGCGGGGACATCTGCAGCGTCTCTCGTACGAACTCTAGATATAGGTAGCATCATATGAGTCCTGATGAAGGTTGCGTAGTCTTCGCCTCATCGGAAATAATCAACATCCTGCCCTGCCATGTACTAAATAATAGCCTCAACTAGGAGGCTATCGGCTATCCTCATAAATGTTAAAGGAGGAGCAGGAATAATAAGGGCAGGTAGGCCCAGAGTCTGGCGCACAAACCGCTCGCCCAGATACCAAATCTGGTAGAAAGGGCCTTCTAATAAGATCCGAAATCGAGAAGTACCCCAGGACTCGGCGTACTGGTCTCGTATCCCGACAAGCATCATCGCCCAAGGTTGCCATGTGATCTGCAAATGAAGAATTCACAGTTATTAGTAATTATTAGTGATGAAGATTGGATTGAAGCAGTATGGACGGAATGGAATAGGTATGCGATTCAAACTACCTCTCACGCTGTCACCATATTAAAATATTTGCGGTAATAAGCAAAGGTCATGTCATCACGGTGCCTAGAGCGGCATCTACTGTCATACCGTCGGGAGTAGGGTACGACTGGTGCTATCTCATCTATCGGCACTGGGGCAAGGGTCGGGAAATATGTATATACCCAGAGCTATGAATGAGAGATCAGTTGTGTGAGCCAAAAGATATAAACAGTGTAGAGATAGAAAGTGCAAAGCAGAAAGCACAGATATAAACAGTGTAGAGACAAAAAGTACAAAGCAGAAAGCACAGTATATAAACAGTGTAAAGGCAGAAAATGCAAAACAGAATGCATGGTAATAAGAACTAAAATGAAAGGAAAGTGCAGTGTGTACCTCCCAGGCTCTCCAATAGCCTCCGACCTTGTTCCCCTTCATGCAGGAATCGGAGCTCATATATCCATAGAGTGTGGTGAGACCGGCTCCACCCCAGTCATAACACCAGACCCAGGGCAAGGTTACAAGGGCGCTCAACAGGTACAAGACCACGGTATTCCACATGTTTGCGAACAAGCTGGTACCTGTAGCTCAACTTTTTCACGCCCCCTTTCGGAAGGCGAAGAAGTCCTACAGTATCAAACTCCTGCGGTTTTGAGTCTGATTCCACAAGTGCAATGTGAAATAGATAAAAACACCAAAGAGTCCCATTCCGGCAAATCTTTTTGGAAAATTGATTTTGAATCAAATTGCCAAAAATGGACTGCTTTGCCAGATACAGGGTCGCCACCTAAATATTTTGTTTTGGGAAAATTTAAGAAACCCATGACTCGTGCCAAAGGCCACGTCTCAGTCATCACCAAAATTGTCTCGGCTCAGGAACTTAGGTACGAAAGGGGAAGGTCATGAATTAAGCACCCCCGCTCGTTCGATCAAAGATCGGCCTCTACTAATCATGATATGAATCTTATCTACATTATATGCTCTTGTTTCAATTTATTAGGCTAGCACTTACTATGTGATGTGTACACACAAGTATAGACTAACTTTACAAGAATTGGAACACTTAATTCATGTTTGTTTGCAAAATTGTTCCGAAATATGTACCATTTGAAAAAGTGATCGCATATAAACATTTACTCAAATTATTCCATTTTAAGCAACAAGCCTTCATCCATAGGCAGTCAAACAGTTATAGTGCTTAAGTAATTAGCCTCATGGCAAGCATGCTAAACATGGCAACAATCACACTCATGCAATTATGCCAAACCGAGTACAGGCTCACCAAGTAGTCCAATCCAAAAAGACGATAAAATTAGAAAAATGCATGATTCCTAACTATGCAATATGACTAATGCAATGCATACAAAAATGCAACTAATAAGCTCGGCTACTAATATGGCATATGAATCAATTTGATAACATGTGATGTAAGCACATATTCAAAGAAGTATTTAAACTAACAATGCAAGTTAGAATGATGAACCGAGCCACAGTGCATGCAAAACAAGTGGATGCAAACATGAAGCGTGCTAAACAAAACGTGATGTCCCTAAACTGACCATCATAAGTTAGTAAATAAAAGGAAGAAAGATGTGGGATTGGAAGACATACACGTTATTACAACATTGCGTTCTCACGAAGGAGAGTTCAAATAAACTAACTAGCTAACTAGCTAAGCTAAGCTAATTATTACAACACAAGTTAAATTAGCTAAACTACTTAACTAATTATTACAACAAATGAATTAACTATTCTAGTTAACTAAAATAATTACAAGACAAGATCAAACAACTAGTTAACTAACTAATTAATTACAACACTTTACAAAATTAACTAGCTATAACTAATTAATTACAACAAATATCTAAACTAAATATTTAAACTTAAACAGGCTCAATATGCGAGGAATGCTCATGCACGTACTCAGTTTCCACCCGAAAAGGCCACTATTTTGCTTCCAGAAGGTTTCTGTTGCACAGTAGAACACTTACACTTTTGTCCACCTCCAAAATAGCTCTGCTCTGCTCAAAAAACACACTACTAGATTTTGCATTAGTGGCCGGCCGGCTAGGACTGAGGGCCTACCGGCCACTAGTGATGGCCCGCCGGCCATAGAAAGTGGCCTGCCAGCCACTGCTGCACAGTTCATCTTTCTGCAATAGAGAACAAACAAAGCATACAGAGGGTATTCTCAAGGGTTTGTTTCCACAATTCACCCCTCCTTTTCATGAACAAATCAAAAAAGTAATAAGCTTGGTCCACAAACCATCAACTCAAGCAATTTCATTGCATAGTGGCTTATGAACCAAAGTGTGCAATTTCAATAAATGCAACAAAATAAGACTCTAACCCCCTCCCTTTCATGAATTGATCAAGGGAAGTGGTGACCTTGGAAACTTGAATCATTTCATCACTAATGAGTATGAAATGCCTCAAACTTCCATGTGTTCAATTAACGTCCAATTGAACACAAAAACAAATTCTTATCTTGCACCTTTTTAGTCCCATTTTAATTACTTCATTTTAATTACCAACCATCCTTTAATTCATTGAGTCCAAAGGTGAGTTTAAGTCCTCTAATGGAAAAAGGGCTCAAAGCAAGAGTTGCTTTTGGCATGAAAGAGACATTATACCGTTGGTAATGAACCCCCTAAGGGATTAAACCATTAAGCATGACATCTCAATCTCATGCTTAAACACACAAGTAGTTTGAAACCACTTTCAAAGAAAAACAACAGCCAAGAAAGGAGGGAGGTTGTAGAGGTGATTAAGAGTGATCACAAGTATGGAAAACCATAAATAAATGCAATCAACTCAAATAAGATGGTGTCTAAGGACTAAAACACCAAACTTATGAGGACAATTACACTACAAGCATGCAAAACAAAGCTCAAATGCAACCAACACTTGAAAACAATGCTAAAACAGTCTAAAAATAGTCCTAAAATATGCTGGAATTGGGACAAAAATAGCTAGATTAATAAGCTAAAACATAGCACAAACTACGCTAGTAAGCAAGACACAAAGAGGGGAGGCTAACCCCTCCAATTTTGAACTTCAAAATATGATTTTAGCTACTAAAATAACTTAAACATCAGTGTTTAAAAGCTCAAAAAAAGATAGTAAAAGGTTGGGAAACACAAGGGAAAAGACCTTCAAAACAAGGTGCAAAGAAGGGTGAACCACCCCTCAACCTTTAATGGCCTTAAAACCTAAGTTTCAGCCCAAAAATACAGAATTTTTATAGCCCAAAAATAGTTGGAAAATTGCAAGAAAAAGAGTAGTTAATGCAAGTAAAGAGGCAAAGCCTTATACCTCTTGAAGAGGAAATCAATTCCAAGCAATAAAACCAAGCAAACACACCCTCAAGAGCTCCAACAAATCTCAAACACACCTCAGCTCAAAGATGGAGAGGTTTGGTTAAGAGTGTATAGGCAGAAGTTAAGGATATGTAGGTAAGAGTGTAGAAATTTGCAAGAGAAGGAGAGAGAGAATTGTAGAAAGAGAGGAAAAAAGTTTGCTCCAAAATTTTTCTAACCTTAAAACAAGAGAGGAAGCTCTCCTATATATAGAAAACATGAATTCCCCTCAAGAACATCCAACCATACACGTGGGGGCAGATGGAAGCATCTGTGCAAATAGCTGGCACAGTTGTCACAAAATATCTGCAAAAGCCATTGGTGGCCAGCAGGCCACGTCAGTGGTCAGCAACCAAGAGTGATGGCGGACAGCCCAAAAAGGTGGCCGGCAGGCCACCAGGGGTTGCAGGCTTCAAAATCTCTAGTTTTGGTCCAAAAATGACGCAACAGATGTGTAAAGTTTGAAAGGCTCAAAGCTGTGGCATTCTGCTGAGGACTTCGAGCACTTGATAAGCATATAGACTCATCTTTGGGCGTGAAAACGATGACGTCCAAGTCGTAATGGCCGTAAAAAATGGGGTGTCTACAGTACTGAGAACATATATCAAGAAGCCCTAGGTGTACTACTCTACCTCCTCTTGAGTCTCAGGCTGGCTCCTGCAAAAGTGCTCGAGGAACCAGCTGTATCTGATCATAGCTGGCATGTCTAGAGGTGGACATGCTCCAAGTAGGTAGATCCAGGCCACCTCCCACTGGTCTATGTCCATGTCGAAGGGGATCGGATCACCCCCTACTCTCAACCCTATGATCATGGAGAAGTCATAGGGAGTCATCTTCATCTCCTCAGTGTAAGAGAAGTGGAAAGAGTTGGTGGTGTCCCACTACCTCTCCACTAAAACCCCGAGCAAGGCCCGGCTGGCCTGAAGTACTGGGAGTCCGAAGCAGAATAGACCAAAGCCTACTTCGTCAACAAGGTCGCAGACTCGAGCGAGGAGCTCATGGTACCAATCCCTCGTTGTGACCGCCACATATCCTCTCCAGGAGCGAACATCACCTTGTGTCGGCAAAGAAAGAAAGAAAGAAAGCATCAGCTGTGTAATAGAATGAAAAACAGTAATGAAATGCAGTACTTAAATGGCATGAAAGTAAAGTACAAAAACGTAAAGCTCTAACCTCCGTGGCATCATGAGAAAGATGGGAGGCCCGCTCCCTCAACAGAACATCCTCAGGCATGCCCGCTGTAAAATCCTCAAACTACAGCATACTGCTAGAGGCCATCGCGTGCGTTCAGGGGTGGTAAGTTGCCAGGTCGAATGGCCTCAGTCTCAAAGGTAATAGCTCAAGCTCGGGCCCTGGTGGGTAGACCTCCTCTGCCTCAAATTCTGCAGCGATGTCCTCCACTACTCCGTTGGCCTCATCAACTACCAGCTCCCCGACCTCAATAGCAGGTGAGAGTATGGGTACCTCGGGAAGGGCATTGTCGCGCTTGATATCATCTGCCATGTGGAATGTGGGTGAAATGTGGTAGAAAATTGAGAAAATGAGGGAGAATAGCAAAAAAACCAAACAAAAAAAAGTCAACCCTAGGAGAGAGAAAAATAGCGAAAAAGTTAAAACCAGGGAAAATGTGTGGAACCCAAGAAAAACACAAGGGAAACAAGTCCAAAGTAATGAAAAACCTAAAAACTCAACGAAAACCAATTTCAATCGGTTCAAAATATAGAGGGCAAAAGGGGTTTTTGTGAATAAATTTGCGTGGGGCGTTGGGAAACGTGTATAAAGCACCAATCTAAAGAGAGAAAACACCTAGAGAGAGAGAGAGAGAAGGTTTTCTATGGTCAAGTGAGTGAGAAATGAGGCTTGGTGGTGTTTTAAACAAGTTATGGAGGTAAACTGACCAAACTGCCCACCGTCCACCTTTTGGCCGGTTGTCCCCATTTTGTGTCCGACTAGTCCCTTTTGTGGCCCAGACCTGGTTTTTGTTATTCTCCTGCCTAAGCTACGTATGGGAGGCCATGTTTCCATCAGGGAAGTAAAATTGATGGGTGTGAAGATTGTTTCGGATTCTGAGGGTCCCAAGATTGTGTTCCAGTTTCACCGTCCCAAGACGCGTTGTTTCTCCAATAGATGAACATGCCTTGATCACAAGTCAGAGCAAATCGTATCCCTTTTGTAAATAGTTAGGGACCTCCGAGTTGTAAGTTGGAGGGTGAAATGTGAGGTGTTTTCCAAAAACACCACTACTTTACTTTACTGTTTCGTGAAACATTGCTTTTATTCGGTTTATCACATCCATTGCATTCTCTTGCATCATGTGTTACCTCACGTTATTTATCATTTCATGCCGAGGCATGTTTGGGATCATTTTACCTTGTTTCTTTTTCGAGACATGTGAAACATGCACTCGCGTGGTCTACCCTCCTCGTGATACGTGAGACGTAATCTCAAGAGATCCCTTCCTTAGGGTATGTAAGGGCATGCATGTCCCTACTGTGAGGTGCTTTCATTAGTATCGCTCTTGTGCATCTTTTTTGTTATATTGCATGGAACATGCATTGCTTTGTTTTTGTTTTTTTATTTTATTTTATCACTTGTATCACATCATACCTCATTCATATATAGCATACCCTTTGTGGTCACCCTCTCTACGTAAGACGTAGTTAGGCTTGCATCTTTCATCCTTTCTATGTGAGACGTAGTTAGGTTTTCACCCTCCACCCTCTCTGTGTGAGACGCAGTTTGGCATGGGACTTTGACCCTCTCTACGTGAGACGTATTTAGGCTTACATCTTTGACCCTTTCTACGTGAGACGTAGTTAAGTTTTCACTCTCCACCCTCTCTGCGTGAGACGCAGTTTGGCATGAAGCTTTGACCCTCTCTACGTGAGACGTAATTAGGCTTGCATCTTTGACCCTTTCTACCTGAGACGTAGTTAGGTTTGCACCCTCCACCCTCTCTACGTGAGACACAGTTTGGCATAGAGCTTTGACCCTCTCTACGCGAGATGTAGTTAGGCTTACATCTTTGACCCTTTCTACGTGAGACGTAGTTAGGTTTGCATTTTCTTTAACCCTTTCTACGTGAGACGTAGGTAGGCTTGCATTTTCTTACATCCTTTCTATGTGAGACGTAGTTAGGTTTTGCATCTTTGACACTTTCTACATGAGACGTAGTTAGGTTTGCATTTTCTTTGACCCTTTCTACGTGAGACGTAGTTAGGCTTGCATTTTCACACATCCTTTCTACGTGAGACGTAGTTTGGTTTGTATCTCTCATCCTCCTTTTACGTGAGACGTGTTTGGATGCTATTTGCTCACTTCTTTCCGTGTGAGAGGCGGTTTGATTTGTTTTCTTTAAGCTTTCATTCAAATGTTGTTATCCTATTATTGCTTGTTGTATTGCTTCATTGCATTGTTTTGCATGATCCGGAGTTTGCAAAAGTAGCTGGCTTCGCGTGTCATATAAGTCCAGTTTGCAAAATTCTTTCTGCATATCATTTACATATCGCCCCTAAACTACGCTAGTTTGATTCCTTGCAAAGGGATACATAGGCAACTTTCGAGTTCAACCACTACATTTGCATTTTTGATTTTTTGCCTAAGTCTTGCGGCTGTGTCCAAAAGGTCGTCTTTGGGCTTTAACATTCACTCATGTCATTTCATGACTACGAGCTCCGTCAAAAAGAGGCAATTGTAGACACCCCAATTTTGACCGCCCTTAAGACTTTGGCACCTCAGGTTGTTCACTCAATGATGAAATGCTATGTTGTGTATATGCTCAATTTTCTCAGCAAGAAGCCTCGATTCTCGAGTTTTAAAAGCCAGAACCTTGTACCACCTTTGAACCAAAAACCCTATTTTTCCAAGCCTGACCACCTAGAGGCCTGCAAGCCGAAGGTGGCCGGCTGGCCAGAAATTAGTGGTCAGCCAGCCAGCCATGTTTCTTGGCTGGAAGATCTTTTTCTTCTAGGTGTCTCTCCAGGTGCATGCACCGCACCAACTGTCTCTATACAGCTGTGTTCGACAGAGGCTCATGTTTTTCTACACATACAAGACCATCCCTCTTGAAATTAGGGTTAGAAAAATTATAAAAGGCCAAAAACTTGTAGAACACACACACACACACACACACACACACACACTCTCTCTCTCTCTCTCTCTCTCTCTCTCTCTCTCTCTCTCTCTCTTGCAACCTACACACACACTCTCTCTCTCTCTCGACACTTCCTAAACCAAAAATTTTGCTCTTCTTGCTGAGGTCTTTCAGCTCAAATTTCAGCCCTTGAGAGTGAGAACTTGTTGGTTTGTCCACAAAAGAATAACCTCTCTTCAAGAGGTATAATTTTGAGCATCTCTACACTACTTATCCCCTATCTTTTCTTGCTATTTTTGAACTATTTTTATACTATTTTTATGGGCTGAAACTTGTGGCTTAAAGCTATCTAAGGTGGAGGGGTTAACCACCCTTCTTTTAACCTATTTTCCAAGCTTTTGCCCTTGTGCTTCCCACCTCTTCCTCAACTTTTTTCCAGCTTTTTACAACTGATTTTCATAGTTTTTCCAGAGGCTAGGTTTTGAAGTCTTAAAAATGGAGGGGTCACTCCTCCTTATGCTTGTTTACTAGCTTCATTTCTTCATTATTTTGGCTAGATTTTTCAAGCTTTTCCATGTTAATTCCAGCACTGTTTTTACTCATTTTAGGACTTTATAAGGTGTTTACTTCATTTATGCTTTGTATAGCATGCTTGTAGTGTTGTAATCCTCATAGGTTTGGTGGTATAGGCCTTAGACACCAACCTATTTGAGTTGATAGTATTTATTTTATGCTTTTCATACTTGTGTTCACCTTTGCATAATCATCCCTGCACTCTTCCTCCTTTCTTCGTTTTTTTTGTTTGAGAGTCGTTTCAAATGAGTATTGTTTAAGATTGAGAAAGAGACCCTTCTATGCTTAAGGGTTTAATCTCTTCGGAGGTTCATTACCAAGGCATTACATCTCTTTCATGCCCAAAACAACTTCTTGTTTGACACTTTCCTCCTTTTAGAGGACTTAATTCTCATTTTTTGGACAAAATGACTAAAGAATGGAAAGGTAATTAAAAGAGGCTAATAAAAGAGGACTAACATGGTACAAGATAATAAAATCAAGTTGGGTTCAATCGGACGTTAATTGAACCCATTGAGTTTTGAGCCATTTCATACTCTCTTGTGATGATAATGGTTCAAAAATCAATGTCAACCCCTTCCCTTGATCAATTCCATGATAGGGAGGTGTTTTGTTGATCTTTATTTTTCATTTACTGAGCTTTGTCCCTCGATGCATAGATTATCACACAATGAATTTGCGTATTGATGGTTTGTGAATCGAATCTCCCCCTCCTTTGATTTGTTAATGATAAGGATAGGCACAGAGGACAAACAACCCCTAGAAACACTCTGTTTGTGCTCCATTTCTTTTCTGTTGTAGCAGGGCAGACCCCTAAAATAGTGGCCAGCCGGCCACTTGACCATCCGGCCGACCACTTTATCTGGCCAGCCGACCACCTTTTTTTGATCAAGCAGTGCCATTTCATGGCAGAACAGAGCAGAGGCTAAGGGTGAAAACAAAGTAATTTTCTGACTGTAAACAGAAAAGTTCTGGTAGCAAAACAGAGGCATCCTCGGGTGGAAATTCGCATTCATGCATGAGTGATTCTTCGTTCCTCATAGCCCATTAAATTATGCTTAATAGTATGTTATTCATTAATTAGTTAAATTCCTTAATTTGTAAAAGTTTGTAATAATTTTTTCATTACTTAGATTAATTCTCAATTGTAATAAGTAATTAGTTAGTATAGTTAATTTATTTGGTGTTGTAATAGCTAGGTTAATTCAGACATTTATTCGGACCCTCATGTGCGAGGGTAAATATGTAATAATGTGTGTATATCTTCTAATCCCCATTTCTTTCTCCCTGTTATTTACTCACTTATAATGGTAGCATCATGTTTTACTTAGCATTTTCCATGATTTACATCCATTCGTCTTGCATGTGTTAGGGTTCGGCTTATCATACTAACTAATGTCAATTTCAAATTCCTATCTGAATACGTGCTTAATCAAATTGATTCACGTGACATGCTAGTAACCAAACTTATTATTTGTATTATGCACGTGTTACATTAGTCATATTGCATTGTTTAGAAGCATGCATTTTTTCTAATTATTTTGCTTTATTTGGTTTGCCTCGGAGTACTAGATGAGCATTCAATGCTTTAGCATATTGCATGTATGTTAGTGTTGCCATGTCAAGCGTGTCTACCATAAGGCTAAGTGTTTAGTTTTTATACCTGTTTGAATGCATATGGATGAAAGCTAATTTGCTTAAATTGGGATACTTTGGTGATGACGGATAAGTGGCCTTTGGCGCGAGTCACGAGTTTCCTAAATTTCTCAAAAATATTTACGTGGCGACTCTGAAATCTAGCAACGCAGTCCATTTTTGGCTTTTGTTATTCAAAATCAATTTTTCAAAAGATTTGCCGGATTTGGACTCATTTGTGTTTATCTGTTTTACATTGCACTTGTGAAAACAGATTCAGAACCACAGGAGTCCGAATTGTAGGGCTAATCACATCTCTAGACGCACCCGAATGTCCCGGGAAAATCTCGTTTTGTTCATTTGGGCTTACTACTAGAGTTCAGACTCAAATGTCACGGTTCTGAATCTGATCTCGCAAAGTGCAACGCAAGACCGATAAATCACCAAAGAGTCCAAATCCAGCAAATCGTTTTGGAAAATTGATTTTTGTAAAGAAGTGCCAAACATGGACTGCTTTGCCAGATACAAAGTCGCCACCTAAATATTTTATTTTGGGGAAATTTAGGAAACCCTGACTCGTGCCTAAGGTCATGTGTCCGTCATCACCAAAGTTGCCTCGGCTCGGGAACTTGGGTACAAGAGGGGAAGGCCATGCAATAAGCACCCCCACTCGCCCGATCAAAGATCGGCCTGCACTAAGCACGATATCTTGTTTTTGAAAACACATGTGTTCTTATTCCTGTTATTAAGCCTAGAATTACTATGTGATGCGCACAGCAAACAAGTATAGACTAGATCGCCTAAGTTGGAACAAAACATTGCATATCTGTTTGTTTCAAAACGGTTTGAAGTTTGCTACTCGTAAGTAGGCTAAATTGAGGATTTTGATGAATTGTTCCAATTCAAGCAATCCAACCTTCACCCACAAGCATTCAGGCAGTTAATCAAATAAGCAATTAGCCTCATTGCAAGCATGCTTTCATGGCAATCAATAGCACACATGTAGTATGCTAAAACGTAAACACTCATAGTGTACTCCGAGCCAAAACAGAGAACTAGTTAGAAATCAATGCATGACAATAGTTCATGTTAAGATGGCTAATGCAATACATGCAAAAATGCTTTTAAAATAGGCTCGGCTATTCTAAGATGGCATATGAGATATAACAATTCGATACATGTATTCAACTTAGAATTGAAATACAATACAGTTAGTGTGATGCGCCGAGCCTAGTGCATGCAATGCAGATGAATGGATGCAAACATGCAAGCATAAGGATGCTAATCAAAACATGCCCTAAAACTAACCACTAAAAGCAGGTAAGTAAAAGGGAGAAAGAAATGGGGGTGGGAATACATGCACACACGCACGCACCCTTATTACAACATATGCCCTCTCGACGAAGGGTCCGAATGAATAATACAGACCAACTAATTAATTAGCTAGCAAACTAATTAATTATTACATAGCCAAATTGAATAATAAGCTACAACTAATTATTACAAAACTTAATTAATTAACAAATTAACTAATTAAATTACAAAACCAAATGCTAATTAGCAAGTAAGGAAAACAGTAAACAATGCTGTTCCAGCTCTGGTTGGGGGGAGAAGAGGATGCATGCTCGGTTGCCGCCCCGAAAAGCTCTTTGGTTGCTCTTTAGAGGCTCTGTTCATGCGGTGTCTTCAAGAACTTTCTGCTGTATCTTACCAAAAACATGCTGGGGAGTGCACCAGTGGCCTGCCGGCCATGGGGAGCCACTGTCGACCAAGAATGAAGGACTGCCGGCCATCTGCAAGGCACTGCCGGCCACTGGTGTGCTGTGACACCAAGCTGCAGCAGAGCACAAAATAGAGAAAATGGAGGGTCTCCCAAGGGTATGTATGCACTATGCCACTCTATATCACCTCAAAACATCAAGGAGAGGCATAGTCGGATCCAAGACCATCAATCACGCATCTCGATACATGATGGCCAAAGATCCAACTTGTGCAAATTCAATGTAAAATGAATGCACAAAAACACATAAATGCCTAGAACTCTATCATGGATAATCAAGAGCATCGGCGACCGAGAATTGAGACACGTTTCATCACTTGAAGTATGAAACATCCCTCGTTTCTCATGCTCAGATTTAAGACTTAATCCAAACAACAATGCAATACAAGCATGGCATACACAATGCAACTCAAGCATGCAAACATGTAATACAATATGAACAACCTAACAAGGCTAATGGCATGCACAATGCAAATGATGGCATGCTCAATGCAATATAACCTAAGCATACACAATGTGAAGTATAAGTCATAGACAACGCGATGTAATGCAAGCATGTAAACAACATGTAATCAACCACGCTCAATGAACTTCAACCAAAACGAACAGACCTCGAATATGCCCAAATCAGTGGCCAAAAGTGTTGGAATAAAGGCACAAAAGCAAGGTATGCATGCGCAATGCATTAGCCCAAGAATTAAAGCATAAAGACACAACTCTCAAACATGAGCAAAGAGTGATAATCATGATAAGATGGCAATGAGGTAAACTCTGAAATATCATGTAGATGGATGTCAAACCCACTAAACAATGTAAGCATAGCATGCTAGGATGTTCAAAACACGAAACTAGCAAAGGGACTCAAGCCAAGGCCACATGACTCAAACCCCAAAGGGCCAAGGACAACCAAAACAGTCCTAGATCATGCCAAAATGAATTTAAAACATGCATAGACCAAGGCAAAAATAAGTCAAAATGGAAAGCATAAAGCATGGTGTAAGTAAGGCCAACAAAGGGGATTGCACTACACCTGCATCCTAAGGACCTAAGCATAGAGGCATGCACAATGATCCATTCATGAGGCATAAAACACCAACTCTTCAAGGCATTGAAATCATGACAAAGGCAAGTGTTTGACCATGAAACATGCACTGAAATAACATTTCAAATGATGCCAAAGCATGCAAACATCACAAGTGTTGCATGGTAGGTGTCTCAAAGCTCAAGACTAGTCAAAGCATTTACACTATAGCTATACAAAACATGAGTGATATGACCATGGCAGCCCAAAACAGTCCTAGAACAGCCCAAAATATGAATAAAATCATGCTAGAGCATAGCCAAAGTATGCTAGAATGATGAGTCAAAACATCATGCACATAAAGCTAGTAAGCAAGATTTGTTCTACAAGTACATGAGCCACTCAAGAGACTACCAAACCAACTTTAGACAGAGTCATGACATGGCAAAACATCACCAAAAACATGCTGAAATAGACTCAATACATGCTAACAGGACATGCTACTCCATGAAGCATACAAAGCTAGTTTAAGAGATTTACACTACAAGTGTATTAACCATGCATGAAGTGACACAACCAAGTAAAAACAGTGGCATGTCATGCTAAAATAAACCCAAGTACAAGCTACGATATGGCCAACAAAAACTTACCAAAGGTGCTCACACATGAGGCATTCAAAGCAAGTAAACAAGACACAAAGGAGAGGGGATGACCCTCTCCTATTCAGTGGTAGAAAGGTCATGCAAAGGCTTCAATAAGAGCCTAAAGGGATGGCTCAAAACAACGCCTAACAAGGCCTAAGAGGGGGTAAACCACCCCCAATGAAAAAGTGACCTTAAACAAAGGTCTAAAGCATGCAAAAACAAAACTTTTTCAGTTGAAAGAAAGGCCTAAAACAATATGAAAGGACGGCCAAAGTGAGGTACAAATAAATGCTAAAAAGGGAAATATACTCACCCTTGAAGTTCAACTTCGAAACCAGCAACCTCAGAGGCTAGAAACCAAGTTTTAGAGCTCAAGTAACCCTCCCAAGAACCTCAGCTCAAAGATGGTGGTGTATCACTATGTGTTGTAGTGCAAAAGTGCAAGAAAAATGGACTTTTAGAGCATAAACAAACACAATATATAGAGAGAGTGAGAAATATATAGAGAGAGAGAGAGATACAACTTCTCCAAAATTTTATGAACCTCTGATAAAGAGGAAGGGCCTCTCCTTATATAGAAGAATGCAAGAAAAAGCTTGTTAAACAAGCTTGGCAAGGGCTTCATCCCTCCATACACGTGTATAGAGGAAAGATGAGTGAAAACCAGCTGGCTCAAAAGATCTGGCGTGAAACCTGCTGAGACAAGGGGTCTGCCGGCCATCAGTGGTGGCCGGCAATGGCTCATTGATGGCCGGCAGGCTTCATCAATGGCCAGCAGTAACAAAGGCATGGCCGGCAGTAGCATAGGATGGCCGGCAGTGCACCAAGGGAATTATGCTGGAAGGACCAACACATGGTCCAAAAATGGGGCAGAAATGATACAGGGTTTGGAAAGCTCAAACCTGTGACGTTCCGCCGCAAAAGTCGAGCACTCGACGAGCAATCAAACTTGTGGCAGGATATACCTGCAAACACAACCAAGTCTTGAGGACGGTCAAAAATAGGGTGTCTACAGTATCAGAAAGGAGCACGAAAAGCAAGCTACATATATGCATGAAACCTTATATCTTTGTTAAGATTTATACATTATGTTGGATTATTTCTACTCGGCTTTGGCTCACCCTATATGGAAAAACCATTTTTCAGGTGTTAATGATATGCCCCCACTCAGGCAATAACTTGGAAGGATTTGGAGCTGAAGGTTTCTTTTGTGTATTATTGTATTTAATCTTGTACAAGCCAAGGGCTTTAGTTGTATTGGATTTTAAATCCATTTTGATGTACTAAGTATAGTCTTGGAAAATTGTGAAGCTTTTAGAGCACTTATTATTTACTTAACCTTTATTTCATACCTCTTGTAAATGATAAATGTTATAGATTCAGAGTTAGAGCTTATAGATG
Organism: Camellia sinensis; assembly: GCF_055761805.1. Lineage (NCBI taxonomy): Eukaryota > Viridiplantae > Streptophyta > Magnoliopsida > Ericales > Theaceae > Camellia > Camellia sinensis. The sequence goes on from NC_138962.1 coordinate 111,141,337, forward strand.
TATCAGTGCATGTGTTATCTTTTGTAAACATCAGATCAGATGAATGAAAAGACATTTTATTTAAAGATATATTGTTACTTGATGATTATCAAGGGAAGGTTTTATTGTTATTTTTTTGGGGCGTTACAGCATCGAATTAAAAAAATATAAAAATTAATAGCCATTTTCTTTCTTGTGAGACTAAAAATCTTGAACAAACTCATTTTCCTTAGGTGGTGATTTCTTTATGTCCTTTTCTAAGCTTTCTCCCTTTTCTTTTCAACTCCTTGAATTACGAGATCAATAAATGATATCTTAATTACTTAAGTTTTGTCTCTTCTTACATTAACATACTAGTCAATTTATTAAGTTTCTACTTACTATTCATAGAATTATAGTTAATATGAATGACCTATATTGAAGAGACAATTTGTTCAAAATAAATTGCACGAAAATAAATTCATTCATAAAAAATTCTTAAATTTTTTAATTGAGCAGTCAAGTTAAAGAATTCAATGACATACTCATACATCTTATGCATAGCATCAAACTTTATGATAGTAAGTTTAACCATAAGTGTCCCAGCAAAAAACTTATTAGTAGTTCGGAAACGTCTTTTCATATTATTTAGCATTATCAGTTTAAGAAAGTTAAAACTTAATTTTTGTTATAACCATTCGCATAAAACATAGAACTTTATTTGTTTGATCATTTTATACTTTATGAAAGGTGAAAAATCTAAAAATCGCTGAGATGTTTATTTGTGATTATGTACCAATTTCAACTAGTAAATAACAGTCCCAATCAAATAGTCAAAGATGAATCGACACAACGATTTAACATAGAAAAACTACAATTGGAGTGCCTCCAATTGTGATATAAAAAAAAACCACAAGCCAAAGCCACAAAACAATCCACTAAGAAGACATAAAGGAATTACACAAGTGTACTCTCAATTAGCTAGCGAATCCACGTCCGAATCGAACCGACCCCTATGTGCCTCTTCCAGCCCCGTCTTCACCTCAGAATTGTCTTGCCCAACGTTGAATCCAGAATGCCGATGTCGAATCACAACGATGAGCCACTCCGGAATCCACCAAAACTTCTAGCCCAAATTCCATGAAATCCACCGAAGAACAACTCTCTCTTTTGTATATAAAATAAAATAAAATAAAAAAACCCCCTTTGATATAATCTACTCAATTCATGATATAAACTCTCACAGATATCAAAGAAAACAAGCAAAGAAGCTCCAGATGAAAACCCTAATACCCAAGAAGAAAATATGGAAGCTGTAACCCTAAATTTCAATAGAACCACATATTTATAGAAAACAAGGCCGCGATGGTCGCTCGAGCGAAGGAATGCTAGCTCGAGTGAGGAGACTAAAACGCGTGTTTTTCCAAGTGTCTTCGCTAGAGCTACCAAAGTGCCGCTCGAGCAAGAAATGCATCTTCTCAGTATTTTTATAGTCAGTGAAAACTTTTGTAACCAACGATTCTTCGCTCGAGCGCACATTCCTTCGCTTGAGCGAACAAACAGCTCGATCCCCGACATAGTCAGTGAAGTGGCAAACATTAAAGGATTAAGATCACAAACTCCTCTGCATAGGCACAATTCAAGTTGGATTCGCATATAAAAACTCATAGCCTCACTGAAATAAAAGTACGAAAAAATTACAACTGAAATGAGTTTTGTCAAATGAGATTGCCAATAACAAAAACCTAACAAAAAGTATTTTCTTACTTTTATACTGTCAAATAGTAACACTATGTGAAAATTCAAACCATCGAGATGAAACTAAACTTGTTCTATTTATTTTGAGAAATCTTTTTCATTTAAAATCAAAACAAACGAAGAATACAAATATAGCGAAATAAAACTTTAATCAATAATTCATGCTTACTACATTAATGCTAAGAGTAATCAATAATTGACAATTAGTCAAGATAAACACATGTTTAAACAATCACAAATAGTATCACCGTGATCTACCTTTGGGATAATCTAATGGCATACTATTTAACAATTATGGTGCTTCATTTTCACCAATAAGACTAGTTGATAAAATATTTATAATTAAATAGGTCTGCTACCTTTGGATATTTATTCCAATTTCAATTATAAATAACTATCAACTATCCTATTCCAATTCAATAATTACTTAGAAGTGGTGCACCTTTTGGCCAGCCTAATATCTTTGTAATTAAAGAATTGCGATTTGCAAAGTCATTATTTTTTAATACTTGGGAAGGGTATTAAATTTCAATTATTTGATTTGATATCAATGTGTCATTCCGATTGGGTTACTTTGGCAACTACCAATCGTATCATAATTTAGATTTCAAACCAAAATAAAAACTTTGCATGGACATTATTGAATAAATAATAATTTATTCACAATTATTCATCATCATAATCATAATGCATATTACTAAATCATAAGAATAATATTAAGACAACAAACATTAACAAAATTCATATTTTATGTCACCTAATAATATATACATTTGTACCTCATCAAACCACCTATAAAAATCAAGCTTATACATAATGGTGATAATAACATCATACTAAAATAATTTTAGAGGTTACAGTTGGATCCATAAATAGCAATATGCTTAATACTATAAAGATCACAATAACACTTTAATGTGCCTCAAAATAAAATTTGACAAAATAAAATTTAGCAATACATGAATAATAACGATTCATTATGTAATACGAATATCTTTAGGCATTACTAAATCAAAAAATATAGTGATCATTACTGACCAAATTGTTTCTCATAATAAATATAATTAAACGATGCAAAGTATTTATAACGGTTCGGGTTTTGACCGACGCTTTTTACTGTTTCCTTTTCTCTTCCTCCTTTTGTTTTTGTACCATATTCCCTATTTGGTGGGCTCGGGAAGCCCTGGTTTACCCTAGAAACAAACTGCATAGTTTTACCCTAAAGCCCACGACCATGATGGTTGCGCCCACGATTTGCATTTTTGCCATTAGGTCTGTTAGCCAAGGCCAGGGTCGTGTTATGCACAGTCACGGCCGCGACCACCATGTTCACACCCACAAGCAGGCCACCTAGGCAGGTCGCGGCCGCGATCTCCAGGTTTGCGCCTGCTTTGTGTTTTTCTATATAAGGTCCGAAAAAGCAAAAAAAAAATCTTTTTGAATCTCTTTTTCTCCCCTTTCTGTTCCTGTTCGCCATTTTTGAGTTCTTTAGGCTCTTTAGCTTAGTTTCATCTATTTCTACCCATATTCTACCCCTAGTTCCATATACCAAAATGTAAAGCTCGGTGAGGGCTTCCATTTAATCTGAATGGATCGTCTTTTTTCCACCGTCAAATTTTTAACTTTTCTTGGGTGCTTCTTGGGCTTGAGGTAGGGACTTTTCTACACTTTTATATGGTTTTTAACTTGGTTATTTGTATTTTTGAAATGGCACTGTGATTTTAGAGATTTTTTTGGAAAATTTAGGGTTTTGAGATTTAAAATTTAAAATTTAAAAGAGGGATTTCCAAATAAATTATTGAATGTGATTGTGGAATTCGGGAATATGGTTAGAAGGCAATGAAATGATGGAATTGTGTCTTGGAACTGATTTATGAAGAAAATGAAGTTTTTGCCCTAAAATCTCAAGAGTTGGTTTTGTAAAGAAAGGATTGGAATTGATGGTGAAAAATTGTGAAAGCGGGACTAATGATAATGTTGATGAGAATGTGGAGTTGGATAGGTATTATCGTTCACATTGTTGAAATGTTGGAAAGTTATATCTTTATCGAAATTTATTCATTTATTTATCTATTTAGAGATATCTATTTTTGGGCTATCGGTGGAGGATAACCATGATTGTTGCAGAAACTACATGAGAATTAAGCAAATTAAAACTTATTTCTCATTCATTTGCATTGAGCATTGTCACATATTTAACACATTGAAAATGTTTATTGTTTTGAGAAAATGAATGAATACTTGGTGAATCTAGGTAGGAGGTGTGGTTACAGTATTGTGTTGGCCTTTGTGTTCTTGGTGAAAGTCCAGAAACCCGTGCGGTTAGGTGTCGAGCCTTCCGGTTAATACCGGTTATGGGAGCCGAATAATGTTTTTATATAGGAAAGCCGAGTTACTTTAAAGAAAAATCAGGTTATATGCTATACGGCTCTAGCCCGGGGATATATAGGCCGATTAAGCAAATCGGTCGTAGAATCAGCTGTAAAAAGGCTGAGTACGGATAAGCAGGACAGAATGGCCGAGTAAGCAAATATACGTCAGATTAAAGGTGGACCCTACCCCTAATATCAAGGACGAGTATAAATAAGAGGAGCATCAACTAAGGAAAGGTATATAAGAATAGATAAGATTAACTTGTGATAAAAGGAAACAAGAGAGTATACACTGACTTGTCTGTCGGAGTGCTAATTCCGGCACCCCTGACCAAAGTGTTCATTCCTTTTCAGGTGACTAGCTGAGGATCAGGAGCGTCCTATAGGAAACATAGAGTATTTCTAAACCATATTCCCACAATTGGCGCTATCTGTGGAAATACTCAAGCACATCCATGGCGGGCGTGACAAAAGATCCTCCGGTAGTCGCTAACGACCTTACGCCATGAGATGACATCACTCCAAGAAACCTGCTTAGGCAAGAGAACATTGCCACACGACGAGCCTTGAAATTTGACTTAGTAGCCCAGACCTCACCCTTGATATCAGTACATGAGACAATGCAAACGATTATAGATCAAGCAAAGAAAAATGGACAGCGGTTGGAAAACATGATAGCTGAGAACGAGCGCTTTCGACAAGAATTGGCCCTGGAGGTGGCAAAATCCCAATAGGTCGTGTGCCAAGAGTGGGGTCAACCTTCGGGAAGAGATGGTCGACGACATCGAATTCGGAGACACGATAGTGGCAGTGATTCTGACTCGTCATCCCCAGAATCCAAAAAAGAATGGACGGGTCGAAGTCTCCAGTTCTTCTGAAAGAAGCCCATATGCGCAGAATAAGCGAAGAAGAAGAAATGATTCAGACGAAGAGGATGAACATGACCCATTTGTGCGACGGATCGCAAGGGCATTACTTCCTAAAAAGTTCAAGGCGCCATCATTCACCCTGTACGATGGAAAATCGGACCCCACTGATCACATTCGTCATTATAAACAAGCCATGACACTTCATGCAGACGACAAGGCCCTCATGTGTCAAATATTTTCGAGCACTTTGGGACCACTGGCCGTCAGATGGTATTATAAATTGGAACCGGCCTCGATTAAGAGCTTCCATTAACTCTAAAAATCCTTCAGGGCAAGGTTCATCACTAATGAGATCCAGCCGAAGCAAGCCGATTCTCTCTTGGGCAATGCAAATTCAACCAGGAGAAATCCTTCGTGAATATTCGGCGCTACTAGGAATGCTTCAATCTAGTTGATGATGCCTACAATGACACCATGGCCATTACCGCCTTCAAAATGAGATTGCATCCTAACAGTGCCCTCCATAGTTCATTAACCAGACGGCCCCCCAAAACAATGTGGTCGTTAATGAAGAAAGTCGAAGAATAGTGCAAAGTGGAAGATGATGCCCTGCGGGTCAAAGTCGGTCACAAAGTTGACAAGACAGCCCCGTCTGAAATTGTTCAGTCGATAAGCGTCATACCAACACGAAACCCTGAACCACGAAATTGGGCTAAACCAGACAAAAGACAGGATTCACGCCAATCAAATGAACAATGCACACATCGAGCCAATAAGCAACATCACGTGGATAGCAGGCGCACAAGGCCCGCGGACAAGAAATATACGGAGTTATCGGAGCTGATCAATAAGGTTATATCTAAAGTTCAACACCTTCCGTTCTTTAAATGGCCACCCAAGATGATGGGACCTCCCGATACGAGGAGACGTGATAAACGGTGCGAATATCACAAAGACTACGGTCATGACACCGACAGTTGTTATGCATTAAAGGATCACCTTGAGGAGTTGGTGCAAGACGAACGGCTTATGCAACACGTCCAAAAGAACAGTTCAACAAAAACAGTAGCTTTACGGCCGGATATACCTTCACTCGGTGTAATTCATATGATATACAGCTTGCCAACAGCATCTGCGGTACATACAATTCAGTTGCAGTCAAACCCCTAGAAGCCAATCACGCTAGCGAAACGGCCCCACGAAACTGCGAGTATTAGTTTCGATGACTCTGACTTGGTTGGCGTAACTCTCCCCCACACTGATCCCTTAGTCATTGATCTACACGTAAACTGATTCACTGTTGAACGTGTTCTCATTGACCAGGGGAGTACCTCGTAAATAATGTACTACAAAACCTTTGTTAAGCTCGGCTTCAGTAAGTCAGATCTTTCTCCAGTTGATTATCCATTATTCGGCTTCAACGCTAATCCGGAATACCCTCTGGGCAAAATCACATTGCCGGTTCAGGCGGGCTCCAAATTAGTGGATGTGGAATTTTTGGTTGTCAAGCTTCCTTTATCGTACAATCTCATTATGGGACGAACTTGGTTGCATACCATGCTGGCCGTGCCGAGCACCTATCATCAACTACTTCGTTTTCCGACTAAGTGCAATATAGAGCAAATTCGGGGTTCCCAAAAATCAGCGTAGGCATGTTTTCTTCTTGCTGCAAAGACAAGAAGAGAGCTGGAGGTGAATTCAATTGAGGTGCCAGATCGGGAGAGCCTCGACGACATTGGGCGGCTCTTAAGTGAAAAGGCAACCGGAGCCCTAGACCGGATTGAAATTGACGAGAATCCTGACAAGTTCTTCATGATCGGCGCTTCCCTGAATAAAGTCGAGAGGCAAGAGCTAATATCCTTCTTACTTGGCAACCTTGATGTATTTGCATGGTCACCATATAAGATGTCGGGGGTGGATCCATCTGTGTCCCAACACCGCTTAAACGTTGATCCAAAGTGTAAGCCAATTATTCAGAAAAACTGGCGGTCAGCCATAGAGCATACTTCTGCCGTCGTTGAGGAAGTTGATCGGCTACTTGATGTCGGGGCAATTCGCGAAGTGACCTATCCTACATGGCTGTTGAATACTGTAGTTGTAAAGAAGAAGAATGGCACTTGGCGTGTTTGTCTGGATTTCATGAACTTAAACAAAGCCTGCCCCAAGGATTGTTTTCCATTACCCAGAATAGACCAACTCGTAGATGCAACGGCACACCATCAACGTATGAGCTTCCTGGATGCCTACAGAGGCTACCATCAAATTGCCTTGCATTCGAAGGACTAAGAAAAACTGCATCCTCACCCCAAGAGGAACCTATTCCTACAAGGTTATGCCTTTCAGGCTGAAGAATGCGGGGGCAACTTACCAAAGGCTAGTGACCGCCATGTTCAAGGAGCAACTCGGCTGTACCATGGAAGTATACATTGATGATATGGTGGTCAAGTCCAAGGAAAAGCGGACTCATCTAGCCGATCTAAAATAGACATTCAACATTCTTCGAAAATACAAAATGAAGCTGAACGCCTCCAAATGCGCATTCGGCATTGGATCCGACAAATTCCTTAGCTACATTGTTAATCACCGCAGAATCGAAGCCAATCCGAGGTAAATCATAGTAATTCTAGAACTTGGCTCTCCTCGATCAGTCAAAGAGGTTCAGAAGCTGATGGGAATGGCCGCCGCACTCAATAGGTTCATTAGTCGTTCCACAGATCGCTACCGACAATTCTTTCCCACACTTCGGCAAGGTAAAGCATTTGAATGGACTCCCGAGTGCGAGGCTGCTTTGGACGGTTTCAAGACTTACCTCCAATCAGTTCCACTCTTGGCAACACCTTCGGCTAGTGATCCGCTCATTCTTTATCTGGCAGTCTCCGACCGAGCGGTCAGCGCCGTACTGATAAAGGAATAATTGGGAGAGCAGCGGCCGGTTTACTATGTGAGCAAAGCAATGGCTGACGCCGAAACACGCTACCTTCCATTGGAAAAACTCATCCTTGCTCTCGTCATGGCTGTAAGAAAACTAATGCATTACATTTAGGGGCATACCATTGGGATACTAGCGGACTATCCCCTCCGGTCAGTGCTCCGTAACACGGAAGCATCAGGGCGCGTTTCAAAATGGGCTCTGGAACTCGGCCAATATGATATCCAATTTCTACCCAAAACCTCAATCAAGGGGCAAGTGCTCGCTGACTTTGTGGCTGAATTCACTAGGTTAGTCACCGAATTTAAGTCAGATCAAATTCAACCTAAGCCGAACTGGAGAATATACGTTGGAGACATCTGGCAGTTGTACTATGATGGTTCATCCAACCAACGTGGTAGTGGGGCGGGCGTAGTAATCATGACCCCCGACGGGGCAGTAATCGAGTAGGCTGTCAAATTGAGCTTTGATGCATCGAACAATGAGGCCGAATATGAAGCATTGTTAGCTAGCCTACAGAATGCACTTCTCCTTGGTGTGCGGCATCAGCTTGTTTTCTGTGATTCAAAACTAGTTATCAACCAATTGAAGGGAGAATACGCTGCCAAAAATGACCGCATGGCAGCCTACATGAAAGCGGCAAACTCTTTACTGGCGAAATTCGACCATCATGAATTGAATCAAATAACCCGGGATCAAAACACGCACACGGATGCCCTGGCTTGCCTAGCCTCTGCCATCAACTCAAAAATTAAACGAACAATTGAAGTAGGATTCATCCCTGAGCCGAGCATTGCCTCTTCGGAATTAGTTCAGATCAATATCATAGAATCAGGTCCGAGTTGGATGGACCCGATCATTGCATTCCTATCTTCCGAGCAGCTTCCGATAGGCAAGAAAGAAGCACACAAACTGTGAAACAAAGCCTTGCGATACTACTTGGATCCGCAAGGAAAGCTCTACAAAAAATCCCTTTCCAGTCCATACTTGGAAGGTGTTCATCCGGATAAAGTTGAGGAACTCTTGATTGAAATACACAAAAGTAGTTGTGGTGCCCATTCTGGTGAGCGTTCTTTAGCCCATCGAGCCGTTACACAGGGGTACTATAGGTTGACCATGAGAGCTAATGCCAAGTGTTATGTCAAGAAATATGAACAATGCCAAAAGTTCTCTCCTTTAACTCATTTTCCTGCTAAGGAGTTAAGCTCTATCACCAGTCCTTGGACTTTCACTCAATGGGGACTTGATATCGTTGGACCATTGCCACAGGCCCCAGCGAACAAGCGATTCTTGATTGTTACGACAGATTACTTCACCAAATGGGTCGAAGAGGAGGCACTAACACATATTCGAGATACTAATGTTAGGCGTTTCGTATGGAAAAATATCATAACACGATTCGGTAGCCCCAGAGCACTTATTTCAGACAACGACACCCAGTTTGATTGTGGCGTCTATCGAGAATTATGCAGCACATATGGTATTTGGCCCTATTTTTTCTCCCCGGCTTATCCGCAAAGCAATGGTCAAGCTGAATCCTCGAACAAAGCCATTCTGGACGGCATCAAGAAACGGTTGGAGAGCTCTAAAGGCAAATGGGTAGAAGAGCTCCCCAATGTGTTGTGGACTTATCGCACTACACCAAGGCGGTCCACTGGGGAAACGCCGTTCGCCCTATGCTTCGGAACCCAAGCAATTATCCCCCTGGAAATCGGCTTACCCACTCTGAAAACAAAGGTCTTCGACTTAGGCCGTAATGACATGATGTTGGCATTGGATCTGACTCTGATCGAGGAGCGCCGAGACCGTGCCCTTGCATCTATGGCGTGGTACCAACAACAGCTCGCTAAATCATATAATCAACGCGTATAGCTGCGTCATTATATACCTGGAGAGTTAGTCCTCAAGAAAGTTCTTCCAACTACCAGGAATCCCGCTGACGGAAAGTTAGGTCCCAATTGGCACGGCCCCTATCAGGTTGAATCTATTGCCAACACAAGGGCATATCGACTCAAAGACATGTCTGGAAGAAGTCTGCCACGTCCTTGGAATTCCACGCATTTGCTTAAATTTTATCATTAACCCGACTTGTACGGCAATTTAACTTGTTTTGAATTTTCGCTGTGTACAACTTTCATCTTTACAATGCAAGACCTCTCTAGTTGCTAGCTTTGTGAAATTTAGTTTGATAACACAAAAAGCCTCCGAATTTGGAGCCCCATCTGTGAGTGACACGTTTGGACCGAATAAGCCTCCGAATTCGGAGCGCCCTTCGTAGAAATCACGATTGGCCAACACAAAGCCTGTGAATTTAGAGCCCCATCTGTGAACGATGCGTTTGGGCCGAATAAGCCTCCGAATTTGGAGCGCCCTTCGTGGAAATCACGATTAGCCAACACAAAGCCACCGAATTTAGAGCCTTATCCGTGAATGACACATTTGGGCCGAATAAGCCTTCGAATTCGGAGTGTCCTTCGTGGAAATCACAATTGGCCAACATAAAAAGCCTCCGAATTCGGAGCCCCACCCGTGAATGACACGTTTGGGCTGAATAACCTCCGAATTCGGAGCGCCCTTCGTGGAAATCATGATTCGCAAACACAAAAAGCTTCTGAATTCGGAGCCCCATCCCTAAGTGACACGTTTGGGCCGAATAAGCCTCTGAATTCGGAGCGCCCTTCATGGAAATCGCGATTGGCCAACACAAAAAGCCTTCGAATTCGGAGCCCCACCCGTGAATGACACGTTTGGGCCAAATAAGCCTCCGAATTTGAAGCGCCCTTCGTAGAAATCACGATTGGCCAACACAAAAAGCCTCCGAATTCGGAACACCCTTCGTAAATACTGTGATTGACAAGCATTACTGCGATCGACATACAGTAGAAGATGGTCATAACCTAATTTACAAGCGTTAACTGAAAAAACATAGAGACATTCCAAATAACATGTTTTATTAAATAAATTTTGAGTACAATCGTGAGTACACGTTTTTACAAAAAAATAAATAAATAAATAAATAGCGAAACAATGTCCATTAAATTATTCGGCTCCATCCTTGTCATCAGTCTTCTCGGCTTCAAAAGCCTCAAACGGAAAAGTATAACTCTGATACAGAGGTGAAGCTGGATCAACACCTATGGCTTGGAGAGCCTTAGTCCATCCATGCTTAAACCCACGATTTTCGCATCGACAGACTTTCTCGGCTAGTTTCTCCTTCGTCTTCTCTATTCCAATTTTTCAACGGTCATGGAAGCCTTTTTCATAGGATATGGTCTTCGCCGCTTCTATAGCGAACATACTTGCCATGTCACGGTCGGCAATCGCGTGATCCAAAATTCGCCGGTTTAGCCGTTCCGCGACAACTGAATTCACCTTGTTTGCCGACTGAGTCTCTATGGTGTTAGCTTTCTTCAGCTAACTTTCGACCTTTTTCACGCGGGCTTGCAAGCTCCGAATGCGAGTGTCCTTTTGCTCTAACTCTTTTCACGCAGCACGTAGCCGCATGCCGATTTCATAGGAGGTATATAGCCCTTTCACCGCTCCATGGACGCCCTCCTGAAAACTTCGAAATCAGGCCAACCAACCATAGACTGTTGGACTTACGGCGGAAAAATCTGTCGAGCGAATTCCACTACCACGTTTGGATCACGGATAATCAAATTCGCCTCCGTCATCGGTTTGTTCCCAACGAAGACAAAAAAACTCAACGGGCGTGGTGACCCACTGGTCTCACCTCACGGACGAGGGGAGTTCCCCCGCCGTTGCCTCTCCCTTCTAGGTGACCTGCTTCGACGACACAGAGAGTGACATCTCTCGCGCTCCCCTGATGTCCAACTTCCCGTTCACAACGATTTGCCACATCTATTCATCGCTGAATCCAGCTCAGCAAGTGTCCTACCTTCTCCTCTACTGTTAAAGAATAGTCTTCTTGACATCTAGTTTAAACGCACTGCTCTTCTCCCTCTTGTGATCTTCTAAATTTGGACACAAACTTAGACCCTAAGCGCACGCAGCCCTCACCCCTCTTATTAATCGCGGGTACAGCGTTCCCAAAGCACTCTCTTCAATGCTCTGCGCCTAATATGCTTCTCAGTCTTTGCACCGAATATTCTATATGCCCCAGCCAGTTCATGAACTCCCACTATTCGGCAGCCCTGTTCATTATCTGCTGGGGCAAGGACAGGTTTATTGATCTATTCGGCCTAATATCCTTATCAATGCTTTGCACCGAATATTCTATGTGCCCCAGCCAATCCATGAACTCCCAGTGTTCGGTGACCCTGGTCATTAATCTGCTGGGGCAAGGGCAGATTTATTAATCTATTCAACCTAATATCCTTATCAATGCTTTGAGCTGAATAGTTTATGTGCCCTAACCAATTCATGAACTCCCACTGTTCGGCGGCCCTGTTCATTATCTGCTGGGGCAAGGGCAGATTTATTGATCTATTCGACCTAATATCCTTATAAATGCTTTGTGCCAAATATTCTATGTGCCCCAGCCAATCCATGAACTCCCAGTGTTCGGCGGCCCTGTTCACTAATCTGCTGGGGCAAGGACAGATTTATTGATATATTCGGCCTGATATTCTTATCAATGCTTTGTGCCGAAAAGTTTATGTGCCCCAGTAGATTAATAAATCTGCTGGGGCAAGGGTAGATTCACTGAATTAATTTAGCAGTTTGTTCAGTTAATTTTACTTCATGATTTTACATCTTACTTAGCCATTAACAAACACAAGCAGCAGGTAGAAAGGTAAAGGCAATTTTCATTCATAAACTGAGTACAAGCAGAAGTCATTTTACATATGAAAACTACCCTACGTTCAATGTCTAACCAAAATCTAACAAAAGCCTACATACATAAGATATCAAAACAAAATGAAAATTACTGTGCCTAGGTCAATCTTCTGGGTCAGACTCCAGCGGCTCAACGTCTACTCGCTTGTACAGAATCGGCTGTTCCGACACCACGTTAGCGGCAGCTAGGGCTTTGAGCCAGCCGTGTTCGAATCCTTTATTCTCGAACCTAGGCACTTCCTCTACATAGTTCTCTAAGGCTGTATCCTTGCCGGCTTGGAATGCCTTGGAAATCTCGGATTTAGCTTTCTCCATCGCCTTTTTCGATCCCTCCAAATCGGCCTCCAGCTTGGCAATCGTCTCATTGGCCAATTTGAGCGCTTCTTCACTCGCATTCACCCTTTCTTCAGCGACCAATCTCAGTTGGTCAAAATTCTTGGCCTTATCTGCATCGGCATTGGCCCTTAATCTTTCTTCAACAGTTTTGATGGCCTCAGACTCGGCTCTATGAGAGGCCTCTATTGCCTTGCTCTTTTCATTTTCTACTTCGGATGTGAGGAAGCCGATCTGTTTGATAGCGTCATGTTAGCGACGACCAATCTCAGCTATCCTTCCTGCCCACCTACAAAACAAGGAATCAATAAGATAGCCGATATATAAAAAATAAAAAAATAAAAAACAATTTGCTATAGAACTATAAAGGATCATGTACTAATATCACCGATTGAGCGGCTAATGCTATGGACAACAGATTCGACTCTACTCGAAAGGTCGCTCTGTCAACCGGCATAGAAATTGAGGAGGCCAAGCTCAAGGCCACAGCGGGGTCTTTGACAGCCGATGCATCAGAAGCAACCGACACATTCTTTATCCTTGGTTGTATTATAAATGGCATAACTAGGTTTGATTCCTCCATACACGGCCATTTATCAACCAGATTTTTTTGAATAATCGACTTCGTGGTCGGCCGGACGCTTTTTTCCCCCCCCCCATGCTCCGTCACTTGGCTCCCCTGCTCACCAACAACAGGCTTCGTTTCGGCCATATCAACCTGAGATGTCTCCATAACAGTAGCAGGTGAAGAATCAGCCCTAACATCGGGTGGAGGGTGTAGAGGTTCAGATCATTCGGCTTCAGCTTTCTTACGGGTAGCCATCCTCTCAGTAGTTTTTCTCCTGGCCAACTGAGTAAGCGACTCACCAGCCATGTTGTCAGGATATGAGCCGGGTAGGTCTCCTAACTCGGTGAAAATATCTTTAAAGGAGACGTCCGCTTCGCCTGAAGTGGAAGGAGGATTGAGGCCGATTTCTTCAAAAGCCAAATTTAAAATCGCGTCAACCTTCTCCTCTAGTCTATCGGATCTATCCAAGGAGGGCTGATTCAGCTACTCAGCGACTTCTTCGGCTACTTGTTCGTCCACTGGCTCTGAATCTAAAGCTTCAAGACCAATCTGCCTAAGACTCTTGAAGCTCGAAAAAATATGCGTCGTAAGATGCTGTTCAACCCTTGGAATCGAAATGTTATCTACGGCCGAGAATGTAGTGTAAGTCGGCTCGTATCTCACAAGTATGTGGGCCGCCCTCCCTTGCTTCTGGAGATTCGGACGGCCGAAGAACTGGAGCGCGGTTTTGATCTGCGCAAGTATAGCTTCGTCGACCAAGACGAGAACATTTTTCAAATTGTTACCTGCACAAATGAAATGGTAAGTACGCAGAATATAAAATGAGTAAATATTCAACAAATATATGTAGGGGATTATATGGCCACGTGGTTCGCCTCTTCGCCTAAGTACTGGATCTTGGCGATCTTCACCCTCGTCGAATTCCCAGTTGCCGCGGACAACGACCATGACATCATCAACATGCTTGCCAGAGCTGGCAAGCATAGTCACCAAATGATGGTCGGTGTCCTTAGCCCTGAGGAAATAGCGCCCCTGTTGGCGAGAGGATTTGGCTAAGGCATAACAATGCCGAATAGCGAGGACTCCAAGGTCAAGCCAAAGGCGTCGGTTTAGTTCTACAATTCCCATTATTATAGGGTAAACATTTACATTAGGCTGAGAAGGGATTAAACCCCAGTGGTGAAGGACGGCCCTCAAAAATAGATAAAGAAGGAAACGGACTCTGCCCTCAATGATTGACAGAAGAGGAAAGACGATTGTACTCTCATCGGTCCTCTCCATGTCAATCACGCTCTCTGCCAAGAGTGACAGATGGACGTCATCAGGAATGAAAAAATGGCGACAAAAACTAGAGACTCGATCCGCAGAAAGAAAGGCTTTCAAATGTTTCACTATCCTAGCCAATAAAGGGAATACTCTAAACTAAAAACAAACAAGGAAATGGGAGTCAAAATGGAGGAGAGAAAAACTCACAAGAAGTGGAGAGGACAATGAGGAACAGAAAGAAGTTATAGAGGTTGTGAAGCGAGAGAGGTGAACTGACAGGCAGCAAGAAGCTTTCAGTATTCAAAAAAAGGCATACATTTGAAGAGACAACATGGTTTCAAATCGCATTAAATGAATGTAGTGTACAAAGGGGTGAAAAACCATAATAATTCTTAAAAAAGAGTAGGCATTTTGACACTTGCATTGGAATGAGGGCGACCGCCGTATTTTTTTTTTTTTTTTTGACTCTCCAAACTCGAGACCAAACATGCCGATTAACAAACATTAATAGGATGTTTGGGGAGCAATTGTGGGAGCCGAATAATGTTTTTATATAGGAAAGCCGAGTTACTTTAAAGAAAAATCAGGTTATATGCTATACGACTCTAGCCCGGGGATATAGAGGCCGAATAAGCAAATCGACCGTAGAATCAGCTATAAAGAGGCTGAGTACAGATAGGCAGGACAGAATGGTCGAGTAAGCAATTATACGTCGGATTAAAGGTGGGCCCTACCCCCAATATCAAGGACGATTATAAATAAAAGGAGCATCAACTAAGAAAAGGTATGTGAGAATAGATAAGATTAACTTGTGATAGAAGGAAACAAAAGAGTATACACTGACTTGTCCATCGGAATGCTAATTCTGGCACCCCCAACCGGAGTGTTCATTCATTTTTAGGTGACTAGCTGAGGATCAGGAGCGTCCTACAAGAAACATAGAGTATTTCCAAACCACATTCCCACACCGGTAAAAATGACATATTGATAGTACTTGTATAGTCTACTTGCAGACACGTACCTAGAGATTCGCGGACATTGTATTCATTGCCTTGTTTTCTATTATAAAGGAAATGGTTTCATGAATGGTGTTATAACTTGGCATTGCACGGTTTTGGAAAGAGATATAAAATATTTTGTCACAAGCATTGCATATGCATTCACCTCATAACTATGTTAATATTCATATACTGTGCTAGAATATCTCTACTAGGCTTTTGGCTCACCCTACGTAGAAAAACATTTCAGGTGTTGATGATATGCTCCCGCCAAGGGCGTAACTTGGGAGGACTTGGAGCCTTGGCTTCTTTTGTGTATTTTGTCGTTGCTAATTTTGCACAAGCCAAGGGCTTAAACTATGTGGAGCTGGGCTCATTTTTGTGTAACCAAGCATGAACTTGGAAAGATGTCTAGGCTTTTATTTCGGTTCAAATGTATGTGACATGTTGTAAATTTAGGATGTATTATGAATGTATATCACATATATCAACCTTTTGTATGATAAACTCTGACTAATGAAAGCTATTCATCTTATTTACGTTGTCACTTATTAATTATCATGGGATGGTTTAATAATAATAAGAATAATAATAATAATAATAATAATAATAATAATAATAATAATAATAATAATAATAATATTCGAATATATATTTCATATGTTCTCATACATATATATTATTGATATATACTTTTAGACCTAACTCCTTTCGAGTACAATTTATTCACTAGATCATCCAGTCTAACTTGTGAGGTCCATCATTTATTTTATTTACTTTTATATATATTAGTGGAGGTGCATGTTCTTTGCATGTGGCAATTTTTTATTTTTTTTTAAAGGTTTTGTAATAGTTTTACCTTTTGAATCATCTTTGTTTTTTTTTTTTTTTTTTTTTTTTTTTTTTTTTTTTGTTAATGTTTAATTTTTATGTTTAAAAGTCTAAAAACTCAAAGTGTTTGAATCTTTGAATATTTGATCGTTGATTTATTTTTACACTTTTAGGTAGTGTTTAGTTGAATAAAATGATTATAGAATGAAAATACAATTATCAGACAATATATATAATAAATATTTTTTTTATTTAAATTACACACATCGCACATGTGAATGGCTAGTATGAATAACATAAAACACGTAGATTTATGTATGGTAATTTTCACGTAGGCATTGTTTGTGTGGTGGTATTCAAACTATGGATAGAGCTCTATGTCGATTCTATATAGTAGTCCATTGTTTGGTTGAAAATTGGTGTGCCCGATTTGGAGTCGAACCGGACTCCATGTCTTTCATATGTGGAACTTTTTTGTCAATTCAAGAAAATGATGCATCAATTCATACGTATGAGGGGGCATTTATATTTCTATTTAAGCATTATAATTCAGCAAATAGATTGAAACAATAATATAAAATAATTGTAGTCCATATTGTTGGAAAATAATGGCTTTTTGGTGACTTTAATGCAATATTAAAGAAGGTGCAATCCTCTATTGAGGTGGATTAAAGTGGGTTTAGATTCTTTATAATGAGATCTTCACGCCACAAAAAGAATGACCAAAAACCATTAAGATTTGAATGAGAAATTGACTCAATAAGTTGGCGTCGTGAAAGAGGTGTTGGGAAAGGTGTGTAACCTTCTATCCCACATTGATTATAGAGGTGAGCATTGATGGGTATTTAAATCCCATTTTTTGCCTAAGGATGTGAGCCCTTTCAAGTAACCAAATTTTTTGAAAGAAAGGAGTTATGGATGCTTCAAAGATGGACTTAGGCCAAGACTATGAACCAAGTTTGTTATACAAAAAATTGCCACAGGCACGCACACGTGTTGCCCACCCCAACCGGGCCAAGTCTGGGTCTGGGTCCGTGGGTCGTGGATCTTGGGACTTGGGACATGAGATTTGTTGGAATGGGTTAGGTATGGGCTGGGCAAGCCAGACCAGTGGGCTACAGGTTTATACACATTGCACATGTGTTTGTAACTCCTCTATAATTATGATAGAGTAAGCCCACCAGTTTTGCAATTTATTTCTTAGGAGTTTTGCAAAATTAAATCCTGCATTTCTTGTAGGAGCCTTTTTCTCTCTCCCTCCATGTGTATAAAAGGAGACCCCTCTCCTTCATTCTTCCACACCAGAAATTTTGCTCTCTCTTTGTGTTCCAAAGTTCTCTAGTTTTTTATTCTTCCTAGTGAGAGAGTACAACCTTAGTTTTGTTCGCTGAACCTATGCAGTAGGTGCTTTGTTGTAGTTGGTTCAACCGTCGTATCTTGGAAGACAGACGTCCAAGAACCTCTAGCAACCAACCAATGAGGAGGCGAGTCTGCTTTAAGGAGAATGTCTAGTGCAAGTTTCGATTTGATTTCGTTTCTTGTTCCATTTTGTTTTGTATTTCTATTTGATTTTATTTTATTACACAATTTATACAACAAGATTAAAACAGATTTTATGTGTTTTGCATGAAATTGAACAAGTAGATTCATCTGAAATATTAGGATTATACACTGTTATGCTTTTGTAGGTAAATTACCTAAATTGCTTCTAAGTAGCCTACTGTGACTGTATGTAATGCCCCAAAATATATGCCATAAATCCATCCAAGACCATATGTAAATAACAATATAAATCAGAGTATAATGTTCTTTCATTTCATGAGAGCTAATGGTACAAAAGAGTTTAACACACGTGGTTATACATTCATAAACTCTACCCTAAATCTATAGCATGTGGTTACCAATTCAATGACATGGAACAAGAACTCAATAAAAATAAATGTCCAATAGCCTTACATCGTTCTATGACTATGCTTGGTTACAACAAAAACGAATATAAATCCAATACATGTAAAGCCCTTGGCTTGAATCAAAACAATAACATAGTACACAAAAAAGAAGCCTTCAGCTCCGATTCCTCCCAAGTTATTGCCTTGGCGGAGGCATATCACCAACACCTGAAAATGTTTTCCCATACAGGGTGAGCCAAAACGCAGCAGAAATAATCTAACACAATATATGGATCTTAACAAAGATATAAGTGTGATAAGCACATACAATGTCCATGATAAAACCATTCATAACTCTTTTGCAAGATCTTACTATGTCAAATTTATATTTGAATCCATTTTATCTCAATTCATGAGTCATTTCCATTTTATTCAGACAACCAAACTGAGGATACAACTCAGTGGATCTCTAATCAATATAACCATCAAACAAACACTTATATTTTCCATTTTACGGATATTTTCTCCACAAAAATTGGCACCCATATATACGTGCGGTTTTTGAGACTTTCACCTTGGATACACAGGCCAACTTAATTCAATGGAGTACATCCCCTTTTTCTTCCAAACATCATACATTTGCAATGTGCTAAAGACATAGTCATGTTCAATGACAACGGATGAGAGATTAGTTTCAATTCACCTAATCTTCATGTAATTTCTACAACAATCATAGACATCCTCCACCGATAACCCAAAATATATATTTCTTAACAGATATACAATCTCCCAAAATAGATAAACTATCCAAGTTTCCATAGGTGAAAGATAATTCATATCTAACTCCACCATTTATATAAATATCCAACCAATTTCACAATTACAATACCAATTCCAATTATTTATACAAAATAACGAATTGAGACATTTTATGGCAAAACTTCCTTTTTCATCCAAAATCCATCCTAAGTATCAAAATCAACAAATTTATCACACCACAACCTCATATCTACTCCCATTACCATCTCCAATACATTCATTTGAAAATCCCTCTTTTGATTTTAAATCAAAACCCTAAGTTTGTTCGAAATCTTCCAACATCCCCATGCTACTTATACAACAACAAATAGCTAAGTTAAAAACCATAAAAGAGTGTAGAAAATCCTTACCTTACACTTAGAAGACCAAAGGAAGAAATGGAGAGACTTCAAAGGTGCCAAAACTCAACTTTATTCAGATGAAAATGTAGCCCTCAAGATGCTCTACCTTTTTGTTAAAGAGAGTAGGGTAGAGAGATCCTCAGATCTAGGTGTATTTGTAGAGAGAAGTTGGGTTTTAGAGAGAGAGAGAGAGTCGATCTATGGTTTTGAGAGAAAAAGATATGAAAAAGTGATGTAAAAAGGTGTTTCTGCGAATTGATATACACACAGCTCGCTCGAGCACAAAAGTTGTTGCTCAAGCGACCAGACACAATAAGTTGTTCTACTCGAGCACAAGAAGCTTTGCTCGAGCGCAAAATGCACACTCCCAGAAGTGTTACAGATAAAAGACCGTCGCTCGAGCGAAGAACACTACCTCCTCAGTATCTCTACTGGCCTGCAAAAATACTGGGAGTTCACAAAGCTCACTCGAGAGGCCAAAATCTAGATAACAATAGTTTGAACCAACTAGCAACCAACCTGTTTCAATCACAACCAAGACACTCCAATACTCAAGCTCAATGACAAATGAGGGAAATAAGACATGCACAACAATATAAAACCATAAAACCCGAGTCCAGGACACAAAATCGGTCGGGTCTAAACCACAATCGTTATACAGTATGTTGTTGCCTTTGTGAATCTGACATAGTCATTAAATTTTATATATGTCGACATGCTACTGTTTCAAGATCACTTGTAGGAATTCCAGCATATAGAGCATTTGTGTAAATACCTTTACGTGCTGTGGCCACTACTTTGTTTACAATTGTTTTATATTAAAGCCACTGTTTTCTTGTATATCCTAATGCATGATGTTGTTTTTGGGATTTATTTTAGTAAGGAAAATAAACCAACAGCATGTTCTTGCTACTATTTTGTCCACAAAATAAAAAAAATAAAAAATAAAAACGTGGTATTCTTTTTCTGAAAAGATAATTTTTTTTTCCCCCTAACACTAAGGCTTATGTTTTAATTTTGGTTAAAAAGTTAATTATTTGTCTTATGATTGTTGGTCTTTGTAGTGTTTTCCAGTATAGTTTAATTTTTTGAGTATGGGTTTTAATTTCCTACCATTGTATACATGTTTCTTTATTTTAGAATGTTATAATTTAATTTGACATGCTATTTGGTTCTAATATAAGTTTAATTTTATAAACATGATTCCTAGACTACTATCATGATTTGTTTATTTTAGATAATTTGCATGTTTTAAATTTTCTAGATTTTTAGTATAATTTGCGTGCTAATTACTTTCTAATTTCTAGAATTATTTATTTACATGTTTAATGTGTAATAAGTTCATATGTAACTCTTGCCAATTAAAAGTTTTAATTTTTTTGTGGAATTATAAAGGTTTTGTAACGTGTCTATATTTATGTACATGGTTATTGTGTAAATTAAATTGTAATAATTTTATGTAACTCATGGCTACTAAAATATTAACTAATTCTGGAATTATAGGTTTATTTGTGTAACTTATTTAGCATTTTAATTCATTAATTAATTTTGCTGTTAGCTAGGTTGCTACAAGGTTTAAATTGATTTATTGCTTTTACAGTTTTTTTCCCCTAATTATTTGCTTAGTATTTTGTTGTAGTTTTGTGCTATCTTTACCGGAATACCTATGCAAATGGGAATGGAAAAAAAATATAAATCCAAATTAATAGGATTTGGGATTGTAAAACAAAATTTTGGACTACTAACCTCTTTATTGAACAGAAAATACCTAAGCGTGGAAAGGAGGTGTTTGGACTAAATTTGAAGCAACTTTTTCTTGACTTTTGATTGTGGTTATTTACCAATATGTAGAAGCAAGTTTTATTTGCTTGTAATTGTTGTAGCAATTGTTTCTTAAATTACTTGTAATTTGGTTTGCAATTTTAAATTTAAATTGCATGCAAGTTTGGAACTTGGTTTGGTTTTAACCTAATTTATCCCCTGGAAACCTTAATTCTCAAAATTGTTTCCCATGGATTAGGAGTCAACATGCTCTTGAAAGTTTTGTCTAAGGTTAACTGGGTTTTGAGTGGGACCGGTGTGACCCCTCCAGTCTTCCTGGAAACATTTTTGTCTATGTTCGATTCTAGGTTAAGTGGTGAGACGACTTTTGAATTAAAATTCCAATTGTGAGATTTTCTAGTGTTAAGTTTGATTTCTGGAAACACAGAATAATGAAATTCTGTTATATTTTTAAAAAATGGCAACTGTCACGATGCTGCTAGTATTGGTGAGGATCAAAACCCCGAGGCAACTGGCTTGCCAAACCTTCTTGTTGTGACCTCTGTAGTCAACCTTGTTGTTACTCCGGTTGTTCCAGGAGGACCACTCAATCACCCGGAGAAGTTCACGAGAGTGAATTTCAAGAGGTGGTAGCAGAAGATGCTATTATACCTGACTACTCTAAGCCTTGCGAGGTTTTTGAGTGAGGATCCACCAGCCATGGAGGAGAATGAGCAAGACAAGGAGAAGTTCATGGCTTTAGATTCTTGGAAGCAATCAAACTTCCTTTGCCGAAACTATGTTCTAAATGACTTGGCAGACCCACTACTCAACGTGTTTTATGCCAAGAAGTTGGCAAAGGAGCTGTGGGATGCTTTGGACAAGAAGTACAAGACCAAGGATGCAAAGGCAAAGAAATTTGTCATTGGCCGATTTTTGGACTTCAAAATGGTGGACTCAAAAACCATCATTAGTCAAGTCCAAGATTTCCAAATGATTCTGCATGAGATTCATGCAGAGGGAATGTTTTTTAGTGAATCATTTCAGGCAACTGCTTTGATGAAGAAGCTGCCTAACGGCTAGAAAGACTTCATGAACTACTTGAAGCACAAATGGCAGGAGATGACAATCGAAGAGCTCATTGTCAGGCTCCGAATTAAGGAAGACAACAAGAAGAAATGAGGGAGTACCTCCCTTAAGAAAACAAACATGGTTGAGCATGGCCAGTCCTTGGGGCTAAAGAAGAAGCCACCGACAAACAAAAGCTTGAAGTTGGGGGATAGAGGCGGTGTCTCCAAAAAGTCAGTCTACAAGCTGAAGGAACCTACTTTTACGTTCAATGGAAAGTGTTTCAACTATGGAAGCGATGGGCATCGGGTAGCTGATTGTCGGAAGAATAAGAGGTCCTACAAGAAGAACCCTCCACAGAACAAAAGCTGAGCTCATATGGCTGAAATGGAGGATCTGTCACAAGATGTGGATGACATGCATCTATCCGTTGTCGTCTTTGAGGTAAACATGGTGGGGTCAAACCTGAAGGAATTGTGGGTAGACACTGGGGCCACTCGCCGCATCTATGCTGAGAAGAAGATGCTCACAACTTTCGAACCGGTTTCAAATGATGAGAAGTTGTTCATACGGAATTCTACAACCTCAACTATTGAGAGGAAAGGCAAGGTGGTCCTAAAGATGACTTCAGGAAAAAAGCTGACTCTACACGATGTCCTCTATGTGCTGGACATTTGTAAGAACATTGTCTCAGGGTCGCTCTTAAGCAAGCATGGCTTCCTCATGGTGTTGAGTCTGATAAGGTCGTGTTGAGCAAAAGCGGGGTCTATGTTGGGAAGGGGTATATGTCGGGTGATATATTTAAGCTCAATGTAATGGCTATTATCTCTAAAATTAATGAGAAAACTTCTTCTTCTTCTTATATGCTTGAGTCCCCTAATTTATGGCATGGTAGACTAGGTCATGTAAATTTTGACTCTTTGCGTAAATTAATCAAGTTAGATCACATACCATCTTCAAGATTAGTCCAAATCACAAGTGTGAAACTTGTGAAGAAGAAAATTGACAAGGACTTCTTTTAATCACATTGAAAGAAGTATCGAGCCTTTGGATGCACAGTGATGTGTGTGACTTGAAAGTCATACAATCACGTGGTGGCAACAAGTACTTCATCACTTTTATTGATGATTAAACAAAATACTGTTATGTGTATTTGCTTAAAAGCAAAAGATGAAGCGGTTGATAAATTTATTATTTTCAGGAATGAAGTTGAGAATCAACCAAGCTGCAAGATCAAGGCTTTAAGAAATGATTGCGGTGGTGAGTACGAATCCCGAAGTCTCTCCTCCTCGGCCTGAATAGTAATCTCCACATGTGCTGCCACCTCCACAAGATGGTCATAACTCCAAATCATATTTTTGGCAACCGTGAATAAAATCTTAGTTCTCAACCACTTTTCAAATTCTATACAACGGTGCTCTTCCGTTGCCACCAACTCCGGCACAAACCGTGACAAACTAGTAAAGGCCGCCTTAAACTCGATCACGGATAGGTTAAGTTGCTTGAGGTCTTGAAACTATTGCCTCAATCTCTCCCCAGCAGTGGGAGGTAGATACTTGTCTTGGAAAGCAACCACAAAGGCTTTCCATGTCGGTCCCACTCTACCATTGGCATACTTCCACCATTGGCCCGCATCCCCCTTAAGGTAGTAACTCGCTAGAGTCATTCTTAGCTCACTATCTTCGATGTAAAGCATCTCAAATGTCATCACCATTTGTTCGAGCCACTCATCCGCTTTCTTGGGCTTGGGGGCCACCATGGAGCTCATCCAGTTTGGCCCACAAAAACTCTCTAGCGAGAAAACTCACCCTTGTCTCTACAGCGTTCTCTCCAGCTTGGTTCTCGGCTCTCAACAAATTCATTGATTCCCTTAAAGCCCCCGTAATTTCTCAGGCTAGGACCCGCATTGTGGCTTGACCTGCTTACTCCGAAATCCCCACTTGCCCTACTTGCACGGCCACATTAGCTTGGCCGAACCCTTCCTCTTGAACTGGGACCACATGGACTTATACTTCATGTACACCTCAGCGAGGCCTACCACTCCTCTCGCCTCTACCACCATAGGCTTGACCCCTTCCTGACATCCTAATTAAGGATAAAAGTAAACAATTTAACACACGAACTCGAATGTGCTCACAACTTATCTCACGCGTTCAATCACAACAATTCTATACATTTCTTCACCACATAAGCACTTAAATTCACTCCACATAAGCACGTAGTCACATAAAGACATATGGATTATTCCTTTACAGTGAAATTTGTTCCACGAAATACCAAGAATTCTTAGTAGAATGAGTATTAACCAAGTACCCTTCTAATAAGACCTCAAGGAATTTAGTAGGCACAAACCACATCCCAAAAGTTCAATCCCATACCCATCTAGTCATATAAACATGTTATCACATAACCACTAAAATATGGAACATCTCCTAATCAAGCGAAATGAACTCATTGTGGCAGAAAGACCACTCTCATTGTGGCATTCAAACCCAGTAGCTCTGATACCAAGTTATAACGCCCCAACAAAATTACATAATAAAGATGTACCAATTACCCATCCTTACGATAAGCGTAAGTAAATTCCAATACCCACGTCAATCCCGAATCTTCAACATTAGCATTCATAACCATAAGAGATTTAGAAAAGGAGGACCCACATCTGAATATACATTCAACGACCTAAGTACTTGAATCTATAGCATGTGAAATAAGAAATCAAGAGTAAATAAATGCCCTCAAGGGCTACAAAGTTCAAGATTTATGCCCAGTTACAGAAAATGGTTGCTTGAACCCATACACATATAGCCCTTGGCTTGCCAAAATAATTACAACAAAACAAGAGTCTTGTGCTCTCAAAATACGTTCCGCGCCCTTAATTGGGCAGAATCACCACATCTTTTCCCACACAAAATCCTATAGGGTGAGCACAAAGCCCAGTAGGAAATTCTTAACAAATTATATACATTTTATACAATCCTCATGATGTGAGATGTATATGCCATGTTGTGTAAAAGAAAGGTCGCATCTTTATCTTTTTGAAAACCGCCATGCACAGTGGAATCTTGAAAGCTCAACAATTCATTAATTTCAACGAAGTTCAAGGGGCAGCAAATATGACTCAGGTAATCCCTAGGTTGGTGTCTATAAGTAGGCATAACTAGCACCACCAAAACCCCACTTTACCAGTAGCTAACAGGAAGGCACATGGTACCTCATCCGCACGTGTTTTCAGCCTTTCACCATGGACACTTAGGCCAACTTAATCAATACCAACTACACTCCCTATCTGGACTTACCAACATATTCACACCAAAAAAAAATCAATAAGATCTTGTTTCACAAACGTTTCATTTCTCAATGCAAAAGTTTTCAAAATTTGTAATCAATCAAATGAATTGAAATGTCAATGCAACATTTATCAATGCATTATAATATTTTTACCATTTTCAATTTTTTCCAATTTCAATTTTTTCCACACAACCTCCCATTGTGATCATAATTTCCATATCTCTTTCTAATGAAGTTTCACAAAAAATAAATATATACACATTTATATCTATCAAGAAGTGACAACATTTCGACATTTCATACATTCTCACCAACTTAGTCATTTCATGAATATATCCACCTTTTTGAACAATAAACTTCAAAACCAACTATTCCACATATTCCATGGGATTTCTCATTCAAACATTCGTTATAATATTTGCCAAGTATCAATTTCATAACATCATAACATTTTTCTCAAAAATCCCCAAATTTCTAGGGTTTCCACAAACTAGGTTTTCTCCTCATTTTGAAAGAGTTTTTCCAAGATAACACTCCTTTACAATAATATAGCTCAAAATCTCAAGGATTTTTAGAAAACATTGCAAAAACCCACTTTTAAAATCACCTACAACTCATGAGTCAAAAACCAAGCTCAATACAACAAGAATGAGTTCCAACATTAACATAACTTGCAAAAATGTATATATGACTCAGAAAAATCCATACCTCAAGTTCTAAAAGGAAAGAGAGAAGAATGCCCCAAAATCAACAGTGTCGAAACTCGATCTCCACCGCACACAACGTAGCCCTCGAAGAGTTTTCCAACTTTGATAAAGGAGCTATGGTCAAAACTCTAATGGATTTGAAGAAATCAATGGTTTAATCTAATTTGGTGCAGGTTAATGTAGAGAGAAGGAAGAGAAATGGGTTTTTAGAGAGAGACATATACAAAAAGTGAGATACACTCATCCCAAAGTGAAGAAAAGAGAAAAAAAATCTCAAACTCAACGTTCCCGCACATTCTTACCTTTTCCCGCACATGCGGCACACCCTTCACCGCACGTGCGGCCTCCATCTCCGCACGTGCAGTCCACTCCCCCGCACCTACAATTTCATGTGCAAATATTTTAGTATAGCACCTCAGCATCCCCTGCTCATCGCACGTGCAGCCCAAGCCCCCGCACGTGCGGTTCCGTCTCCCAACCATAAATTTTCACCGGCTAGACCAAGACACCCCAGATCCAACCTCACGCCTCCCGAAACAAGAAAAACTCAATACCGAAATAAAAAGACGATGACCTGAAGAAGGTTTCAAGAACGGTAAACCCAAACGGTCAGCAAGGCCTCAAGTTAATCCCCAACACTCTAACACAAGTAAGTTCAACACAAACAAAAGAAAAGCGAGACGAGTTACGTACCCGTTCATCATAACCTCCCCACCTTAGGAAATTTTTTCCCCGAAATTGAATCAAACTACTCAAACAAAAGGACTTTGAGCGACCAAAACCACGCTAAACACAATTTCAATTCAACGATAATAGTAACTCTCATACTAGTACAGAGATCTCAATTCTCAACAAAATTCACCACTATCATCATGGTTTCCAAGTGCCTTAGCTACAATATTATCAACAACAATTCATGATAAACATAAGCACGAAATTTTCCAACCACAATTATGATAATTCACAATAATCACATGCTTGAAATAACAACATACACAATAACGAAAGGTTAACAATTTAACACATTTCCCTCAAACACTAGGGAATATTTCAAATTAAAACAGCTAAGCATTCTCAAACAAATCCGGAAACTTGGAGTGGACCTCCGCCTCCCGCTCCCAAATCGCTTCCTCAACCCCATGGTGTCTCCATAACACCTTTACTAATGGTAGTCTTTTCCCCCAACACTTGTTCACGGGTGTCTAAAATTTGAATCGGTCACTCTTTGTATAAGGCATCCTTATCTATCTCCAAATCAACCCAATCAAGTACATAAGAAGGGTCAGGTTCATACTTCCTAAGCATGGAGACATGAAACACGTTATGAACCTCCAAAAGCTTTGAAGGTAAAGCCAAACGGTACGCTACTTCCTAATTCTCTCCAATATCTCTAAAGGCTACCACTCTTACCAAATCTCGTCAAACCCCGCCTCGATGAGATTTTAAGGAACACATGGTCACCAACCTCGAAAGATAAAGGTCACCTCCTCTTATCAACATAACTCTTCTGTCGGCTTTGAGCCGAAGCTAACCTCTTCCGAATGAGAGCAACTTTCTCAGTTGTCTCTCTAACAAAATCCAGACCCAACAACGATGCATCGCCCACCTCGGCCCAACAAACCGGCGATCTACAAGGTCGGCCATACAAGGCCTCAAACGGTGCCATCTCAATACTAGCCTGATAACTATTGTTATAGGCAAACTCAACCAATGGTAAATGTCTCTTCCAAAACCTTTTGAAATCAAGGACACAAGCTCTAAGCATGTCCTCCTAGATCAGAATAGTATGCTCCAATTGTCCATCAGTTTGAGGATGGTAAGTGGTGCTAAAAGTCAACTTAGTTCCCAACTCCTCTTGAAGGCTTTGCCACAACCGAGTAGTAAAATGAGGATCTCTATTGGAGACAATGGTCATAGAGACCCCATGAAGTCAAACTATCTCTCTGATGTACAACTCTGCCAAATGCTCAACAGAGTCATCGGTGCGCATTGGAATAAAATGCATAGACTTAGTCAACCTATCAACAATCACCCAAATGGCACCATTGCCCCATTGTGTTCTAGAAAGCTCAACTACAAAATTCATGGTAACATGATCCCATTTCCACTCAGCTATTGGTAACGGTTGTAGCAAACCCGCTGGTTTTTAGTGTTCGACCTTTACTTGTTAACCAGTAAGGCATTTCGATACAAATAAAGTGACAACCCGCTTCATATCCCTCCACCAAAACTGGCGACTAAGATCATGATACATTTTGGTGCCTCCCAGATGTTTCGCAAGGCGTGAGTGATGGAACTCTTGAAGTACCTCCTCTCTACAAGAATCTAGTACAAACAAATGGTCTAGATAACGAATACTCAGATCCGGGTAAATATTCAAACCTTTATCTTCTTCCCTGTTAGAGATCCTATCACGAATTGACTCCACCTCACGGTCACCCTATTATGCCTCTATGACCTTACAAATCAAGGTAGGTTGAGCAATCAAAGTAAACAAGGTAGCACCCTCGCTGGACTCACCCAAATGCAATTCAAACTCACCGATATCACCTAGCATACCTGTAGACGTCCCCGAACATCGCGGGAGGGAAATCCCAATTTGTTCATTTGGGCTTACTACAGTTCAGGACTCAAAGTCACGGTCTTGTATCTAATCTCGCAGAGTGCAATGCAAGACCGATGAATCATCAAAGAGTCCAAATGCAGCAAATCATTTTGAAAAATAGATTTTTAGAAAGAAGTGTCGAACATGGACTGATTTTCCAGATACAGAGTCGCCACCTAAATATTTTATTTTGGAGAATTTAGGAAACCCTGACTCGTTTGCCTAAGTCCACGTGTCCGTCATCACCAAAGTTGCCTCGGCTCAGGAACTTGGGTACGATTGGGGAAGGTTAGCTATGAGCACCTCCTCTCGCCCAATCCGAAGATCGGCCTCTACTAACCATGATATCTTGTTTTGAAAACATTATGCGTTCTTATTCCGGTTATTATCCTAGATTTACTATGTGATGCGCACAATATAACAAGTATTGACTGAGTCGCCTGAATTGGGACAAAGCATTTCATGTTTGTTTTGAAAACGGTTTGCTACTCGCAAGTAGGCTACAATGCAGGTTTTGCCACCCCCAAGTGGGCTTAGAAAAGATGGTTTTGCCACTGTCTAGTGGGCTTAAAACTCATAGTCAATGCATTATTCCAATTCAGATAACCCAACCTTCACCCACAGGCATTCAGGCAGATATATCACATAAGCATATAGTCTCATGGTAAGCATGCTAGTATGGCAACACTCACATGTATGCAAGATGCTAAAGCATAAAAGCTTACCTAGCACTCCAAGCCAAAACAGAAACTAGTTAGTAATCAAATGCATGATCCTAGTTCATGTTAAGATGGCTAATGCAACATATACAGAATGCAACTAGAATAGGCTCGGCCAATCTGAAATACGATGATGCTACAGCTATCACGTATTCAACTTGGAATTGAAATACGATGCAGTTAGTATGACGCACCGAGCCCGGTGCATGCAAGACAAATGTATTGATGCACGCATGCATAGCATAAGGTATGCTAATTTAAATATGCCCTAATACTAACCATTGAAAGCAGGTACGTAAAATGAAGAAAGAAGTGGGGTTGGAAGACATACACACACTCACGCACACTTAATACATGATTGTCCTCACTCGGAGGGTCCGAATAAATAATACAGATTTAACTAATTAACTAGCTGACTAACTAATTAATTAATTACAAAACTTCTAATTAACCAACAAATTAATTACAAAAAGAAGGTGGCCACAGCCCGCCTCGGAATGATGGGATGATGCATGCTCGATTTGCCGCGCCCAGAAACCCGGTACCATGCCACTGTTGCCTCTGTTTACACTACCTTGCTCCTCTGAAAGATATGAAAGTTTCCAGAACTACTTTGAACTTCCTCCTGAGTGTTTTGGATTTCCACCGACTAGAACAAAATGCCACCGGCCATTGGAATGGGATTATTGGCCAAATCTTGTGTCATCGGTTAGACAATGATGGCCGGTCGGCACCAAAAGTGGTCGACCGGCCATTTCTTCCTGCAGAGCCCTGTTTTGACAACAGCAGAGGACAGACAGTGCATGGTATGGAATTTTCAAAGCAATGTGTGCATGGCCACTCTCCCAATCATGCTATAGACTCAAGGGAGTATGGCCCTCGGTACTCGGGCCACCAATCACGTACTTCGATGCATGGTGGCCAAAGGCACCAAGTTTGCAACTCAATGTAAGTGCATGCAACAAAACAAATGAGTGCTAACGCCCTATCATGTTGAGATCAAGGGGATCGGCGACTGAGGAGTGAGACGTGTTTCATCACTTTAAGTACGAACACGCCTCATTCCTCATGCCCGGTTTGACACCCCAAACCAAGCAAAAAATGCAATGCATGTGTGAGATATGACTCAAGTATGCGCATGAGGCTAAGGTACCAAAACATGCCAAATGTAATGTGACCTATAATGCAAGTATGCAATGTGCCAAACATGCGATGCAAACATGATGTGCAACTAGCTAAGCAACAATGCAAACATGCAAAGATGATACAATGCAAACATGAGACCAAGGTAATGCAACATGTCAAAACATGCAATGGTGGACTTAAACAAAAATGGGAGGCCTCAGGCATGCCCCAAAACGGTGGCCATAGATGATGCATAAGGACACAAATCATGCATGCAAGCATGCACGTACAAAGGCCTATCACCTAAGCATGGAAGGGGAAACTTTCAAGGACACTTAAAGGTGATAAATATGGACATTAAACACTCATGTTAAACTCTGAAAAGCATGCGAAGGATGATGCCAAAACATGCTAGGAAATGGATGCGAGATGGAAGGCATTCAAGGCCACAAAAGAGGGCATTACTCAACACCTACCCTAAGCAAACATGGCATGGATTTTTCAAGGCAAAACTGAGTTTTATCATGCAAAAACGAGCCCCAAAACCCACTGATATGGCAACCCAAAGCCTCAAACACATAGGCATGCATAATGCTTCATTTCAAGGCACAAAAGGACACCTCCTCAAGGCATGGAAAGAATGATGAATGCAAGCATACAAGCATGGATTATGGACTAAAATATGATCTCCAATGATGCCAAATCGTGAGAATAGGCTAAGCTAAGCATGCTAGTGACCCATACACTCAAGACTTACAAGCCAAAATGCAAAGAGGCTATACCAAACATGGCAAACATGATCAAATCAGTACCCAACTGACCTCAAGCATGATGAAATATGACCAAAAGCTTCATGAAGTCAAGCTAGAACATACAAGCATGGAGGCCTAAATGCATGGCGCCCTTCTAGGTAAAATGGAGGAATGCAAGGTAAGTATATTGTGCATGCAAGGGGCCAT
Source organism: Camellia sinensis (assembly GCF_055761805.1). Lineage (NCBI taxonomy): Eukaryota > Viridiplantae > Streptophyta > Magnoliopsida > Ericales > Theaceae > Camellia > Camellia sinensis. Next base: position 111,173,303 of record NC_138962.1, read on the forward strand.
AAATCCGACCAAAGACAGAGATATAATATGACCATATAACACCCAAAAATCTCTAAAATGGAGCCAAAACAACTAAGCATGCATGCTACCCTTGTGAACCAAAACATGAACAAATGAGACATAAAGGGAGAAGGGTGTCCCTCCCCTATGCAAGACCTCAAAACCTCTTCTTTACCACTAAAAATCCTTTGGATTTCAGTGGTGAGAAGGCCAATGCACAAAGGTATTCAAAGCTTAACAAGGAGAGCACAAAAAGGGCCAAACAAGGCCTAAGAGAGGGAGGTCGACACCCAAAACCAAAATGACCCTAATGAAGTGTCTTAAACACAAAAAAATAGAACTTTTATATGTTATACACAAAGCTCAAAACAGCATGCAAAGGGGGTTAAAAGCTAGTGCAAGATTGGGGAAAATAAAGCAATAGTGTTACCCTTGAAGAACACTTCAAGAACAGCAAGTCCAGCCGCCTTCTTCTGATCAAAACCAACTCAAAACTTCAAGAACAAACCCTTAACACCTCCAAAGTCGAAGTATGGTGTAATGCTAGGTGACTTATTGCCAAACTAAGAACAAAACAAACTTTTTGGCTCTCTAACACACACAAATGAAGAGAGAGAGGGAGATATAGAGAGAGAAGGTGTATATATCAGATATATATGTATTAGGTCTGGTTTTTGCTCAACCTCCTCAAAGGAGAGGGAAGGCTCCCTTATATAGACAAGATAAAGGCTCAAAGCTTCTAAGGGAAGCTAACAAAAGGGGCCCTGGCTTCTTAAAGAAGCCAGGGCAAAGGGGCCAAGGCTTCCTTAGGAAGCTGAGACAGGTGTCTAAGCTTCTTGAGGAAGCTAAGACAAAGGTCCAAGCTTCCCTAAGAAGCTAGACCAAAAGGGTGCAAAGGGTGTAATTCCTCCATACACCCGTATGGAGGACAAATCCGTGCATTCCAGCTGGCACAGCTGGCATGCATAATGCCTGAAAAAGGCAAAAAGGTGGTACCGGCCAAAAAAGGAGTCCACCGGCCAAATAAATCGTCGGCCGACCACACAAAGTGCCGATCGGCCATCACCAATGGCCGTTTACAAGAAGACATGTCCGGTGGCCTCAAGCCATGGCCGGTGAGGCGTGGGGATGGCCAACAAGCCATTCTCTACCTCCCAAAGCAAAAACCAACAAGTGTTTGGTCCAACCAAGCACAAGACAACCGAGTTGAGAGACTGAGGCAAGGCACGTAGCCGAGACCTCCGGGAACTCTAAACAAACACGAACATGGATGATCACCAAGTGTTCAAACGGTGACGTCCAAGTCTTGAGGACGGTTAAAAATGGGGTGTCTACAGTTGCCCATCTTTGACAGAACTCGAAAGTCATAACAATGATGGGAGTGAGTGTCAAAATCTAGAGACGACCTATTTTTGACAAGGCCGAAGACTTGGACAGGGCAAACAAGCTACAAGCAAAGATATGCGCCCGAAGGCAGGGGCAAAATGCACGACAATGCACAAAGCCGAGCATAACATATGATCATGTAAAGAAAATTGTAACGAAGCATATACATACAATAAATGCAACAGTTTTAAGCAATCTAACATAAATCCAATTGTAATGCAGAAAGGATGTAAGAGAATTATGTAATTCTCGCTACATTTCATGCGGAGAATACAATACCTGTGCAGTTCGTCTGGTCGCGCCAGCTTCAAATGAACCGTACATACAATATCGTGCCTGAAAGAGAAAGAAAACTTAACAGGTACGATATCGTTAGCAACATGCATAACAATGCAATTGAAAGTGCATGACAACGCAAGGCAAGTAGGATGCATAACAATGCGTTTTGGGGTAGGCATAATAATGCTATGAAGACATAAACACATGCGAGTGAAGAACACGTGACAACGTGCACAATGTCTGAAGATGTAGACACATGTAAGTAAAGCATACACGACAACGCATACAATGTGTATAAAAGGGAACTTGAACACATGTAAGAAAAGCATTACGTGACAACGCATGCAATGAGTATAAAAGAGAACTTGAACACATGTAAGTAAAGCATAATGCGACAACGCATGCAATGTGTATAAAAGGAAACTTGAACACATGTAAGTAAAGCATAACATGACAACGCATGCAATGTGTATAAAAGGAACTTGAACACATGTAAGTAAAGCATAACGCGACAACACATGCAATGTGTATAAAAGGAACTTGAATACATGTAAGTAAAGCATAACGCGACAACGCATGCAATGTGTATAAAAGGAACTTGAACACATGTAAGTAAAGCATAGCGCGACAACGCATGCAATGTGTATTAAAGGATGCGTAACTTGTGTGATGATTATAGTTAGAACAAAGCAATGCAATACAACATAATTGAAGCGATTTGTGGAATTCGCAAGATAGGAAAATGATACGGGAAAGAATGCCCCTCGCACGCAATGAACATCGTTCATAGAAGACACGGCTCGAGGTCGACACGAAGATCTACTGAGGTTTTAAGAATGCAATTCCCTGCATTGTCTCGAGTAATGAAGGTGCCAAACCACATAATTGACCCGAACAAAGGCGTGGGAAGTGCATCGACCACAAGGGGGGGCTACCAGTGTTAATGCGGACACTTAGCTGCCCTACTCCTCCCTCTTTGCTTTACTTATCTTTTTACCAATAGTTTAGGCACATTGCACTGCCACGGGCAGGTTTTCAAAACTGTATATTTTTGCAAAAGACATGATGGAAATGAAACAGCTATTTCGTTCAAAAAGGTGTTACATTTGTACTTTCCATGCATCGCATCGCATTGCATTACATAACAATGTAAATGAGATTAGAATCTTTTGATTGCATGAAAAGTAAGCGCTTGCCTCGTAATAATCAGGTAGTGAACCGACTTACAACTCGATAAGCAAAACAAAGAAACTCGATAAGCTAACCAAGTGCGAGTACAACTCGATAAGCAAAGCAAAGACTTAAAGAGAGTGAAATACAACTCGATAGACAACAACTTCATAAGCCAATAGGCGTGACTCCGCAAAATCAATCACTAAAGACACTGGAAGTGGAACCAATCACAAGTTTTCATCATTTTCAGCAGATGGACAACTCTGAGGATAGGAGGAAAGGCCACGAGCCAAATGGAGAGGTCACCGGCCACAATAAATGGCCACCGGCCAAACATGGTGGTTGGTCGGCACTATTTATGGTCGGCCGGTCAAAATTGGTAAGAACCACCATAATATTGACACCTGCCCTCCACCCACACCTTATCCTCTACAAAAGGCCTCAGCTTCATAGTTTTTCTCAATTCAACACTGATTTTCCCCAAATGGAAGAGTTTCTTGCACAGAATCTCATGGCTTGGATTGCTAACTTGGATGGCTCGGAGAAGCTGAATTTCCGGGGCTTCGACATAAATGCACTATTCACTCTAAGTCGCACCCCGCTGCACTTTCCGTTCCTTCATGCCGTGGCAAGGTTTTGGAACCCGGTAACACATGTCTTTAGCTTTGGCAGGCAAGAGGTGTGTCCTACATTCGAAGACTTCCAAGTTTTGATGGAATCTGAGCGCAACGAAGAAGTTTTGTCTCAGCTTCGCTTTGGCCACGCCCAAGCCTTAGGGCGAATGTGTGGACTTACTATGCATGACACTCGATCTTTGATTTGGGACGGAATGCTGGATATCCCGAGTTTGATTTGTCGATTTTCTGATGCCGGTGACCGCAGTGACCATCATTAGCAAGGCTTTCGGCGACATGCCCTTTGTTTGTGCATGCTATCTTATTTCTTGTTTGTCTCGGGCTCCGGAGGGTCTAGTGTCCGGTTGATCGAGGTTGCCCAAGGTTTGAAGGAGGGCAAGAGCTGCATTGCCATGATATTGGCTTAAACATTGATGGGCTTGGACGCTTTCCATCGCCGAGAAACGACCAGATTTGCGGGGAGTCCACTACTGCTGCAGGTAATGTTTCCCACCCAATCTCACATATGTATTGCTCACATCACTCAGCCCTCAAGCTCGGTTTTTCTCACAAAACCCTTTTCTCACTTTTCTCTCATCGTACATCTCTCTATTCTTTATTCTCTTATTTTTCATCCCTTCCCAGGTGTGGTTGATGGATATGTTGCAGATTGTGGACTCTTGCCCAGCGTGCTCAGCTCACGGCTACTTCTTCCGGCAACGCCTAGCCGATGCCCTTGATGAGGGATGGTGGTTCGATTGGATGTGCAGCTTGTCTGCGGACCGCATTGCTTGGCGGTGCCCTTGGCTCAACCTGCCGGCAATGAGTTACAGCATGTCCCGACAGACCGGGATTCAATTGATTGGCTTGGCGCACTGCATGTTCTAATTTCCTTTTCGGTTCCAGTGCCAGTTCGGCCATGATTAGATTTGCCTGCTAGAGGGAATAGAGTACCCGGCCGCATTCCCAGTCCTAGGTACGCAACTTGCTCGGTACGCTACAGCATGGAGGACTAGAGAACTCCTGGCCCCCGCTCCCACTTTCAGTTTCACTTTGTCTGATGGGTGCATAGATTAGCTCAACGAAGAGGCACAGATTGGGCCCAGCTTGGCATCAGAGGCTTCGACCAGCTCTGGGAGGGGGCGCAGGAACACCTGACTTATTTATGCCCTGAATTTATTATTTTATTGGTACTTTCAAGTTTTCTTTATGAATGTAATAAAAAAGTAACTTCAATTTGTATGCAAGAGCAGGAGAACTCTGTATTGAAATCAATGAAATTGAAGGTTGTGGGTACTGAAAATTTTCCGCTTTGGTGCAAAAATGGTCTAAGCTGTAAAAAGATTAATTTGAGCAAAATCAACTTTTATTAAAACTTTTCAAAACCATTTTTGATATGGATCAGAACTGGACATACCTGAAATCTATCACTGTGATGTACAACCTCGGGTCCTAGCAACTGGAAAGTTGCCCCTAGTCTGAATAGTACCGCGGCACTGCATAGCAACGGAAAGTTGCCCCTAGTCTGAAAAGCACTCACCGGAGATCACAAACGAACTCTTGAATGCTGAATAGACAAAGATGGCCGAGATGATCAAATGGACAAAATTGATTGGGGAAAAATTTATGGCTGAACTTCAGGATGAAGTTGCCTACGTATCCCAAAGATGGGAATAAAGCCTTACGTAGTTCAGGCTTGGGTTTACTCGAGTATTTTCACTCTCCTTTTATGCTCTAACTTTTGCCAAGGCCGCCCTTTGCGGGTTTTCAACCTTGCGAGCTCAGTTTTTATAATTTCAAATTTTTTTCTGCTCCGACTTTTGCCTAGGTTGCCCTCTCGGGTTTTCGGCCTAGCGAGCCTCTCAGGGGTAATATTTCTTCAACTTGTCCATGTTGATCAGCTATGAGAACTCTAGGCCATCTAGGACCATTAGAACCACAGCTTCACCTAACCAGATAGACTTGATGATGTAAGGGCCAGTCTAATTGGGTCTGAACTTGCCCCTAGGGTCATGGATGGGAGCTCGGTCGTCTTTGCACACCAAATCTCCCTCCTTCAAATTCCAGGACTTAACGTTTTTGTTGAAAGCCCGGACAATTCTGCATTGATAACCTTGAACATGGTACAGTGCTTTCAGTCAGCGCTCGTCAAAGAGCATGAGTTCCTTAAATCTGCTATGCTGCCAATCTGCCTCGGCTATTTGACACTCAGCCAGCACTCTCAAAGACGGAACCTCAATTTCAATAGGTAGAACAGCCTTCATCCCATAAACCAATGAATATGGAGTCGCCCCAGTAGAATCTAATTGAAGTCCAGTAGCCCCACAGAGCAAACGGCAGCTTATCTGGTCAGTCCTGGTAGGTTTTCACCATCTTCTGTAGTATGTGTTTGATATTCTTATTGGCGGCCTCAACCGCTCCATCGGTTTGCGGCCGATATGTGGATGACTTATGAAAAGCCACGTTATATTTTTTCAACAAGTCAATCACTTCCCTCTTGAAGTGGGAACCGTTATCTGAAATGATCTCGTTCGGGACCCCATAGCGACAGATGATGTTGTTCCTAATAAACTTTGCAACGTGCGAAGCCTTCAACACCGCATAAGACTGGGCCTCAACCCACTTCGTGAAGTAGTCTATCGCGACCAGGATGAACTCATGTCCATTCAACCCCTTCGGAGTGACTGCCTCGATCACATCGATTTCCCAAACTGAAAATGGCCATGGCGAAGTCATATTGTACAGCTTCGACGGCGGAATGTTCATGCGGTTTGCATGGATTTGACACTTGTGGCATCACCGAACAAAGCTGATACAATCCTCCTTCATGGTGGACCAATAATAACCTTGTCTGAGGATCTTCCGCGCTAGCATTACTCCGTTCATATGCGCACCGCATTCCCCTCCATGGATGGCCTCCATCAAGCATTTTGATTCTTCAGCTTCAACGCAGAGCTTATGCATTCCCAGATGACCTCTCTTGTACAATTTACCTCCGCAGATGAGGAACTGAACAGCCATTCTTCTGATTGCCCTTTTATCCTTGGCATTTACCCCTGGTGGATAAGTTTCCTTCTCCAAGAAATTCCAAATATCGTAATACCAAGGGTTCTTATCTTAAACCTCATCTACAGTAGCAATTGACTCGTAAGCCGGCACAAATTTCTGGTCGATAATGACTGGACGCATCCGGACTCCATACGGGATGTCTATCATGGAAGATAGAGTTGCTAGTGAATCTGCTAACCTGTTGTTTTCTCTTAGTAGATGAGTGAAGTTTAGCTTCTCAAACCGAGGAGCCAGCAGGTCCAAGGTCTGATGGTACATTATCATCTTTTCTTCTTTGACTTTTCAATCCCCCTTAGCTTGGGATATAACAAGGTTCGAGTCCCCAATGACGTCCAACCGCCTTTCCCCTAGTTCTAGGGCTGCTTCTAGACCGGCAATGCATGCCTCATATTCTGCTTCGTTGTGTAAGACTTTGAATCGAAGTTTAAATGCTAAAGGGACACGGGAATGGTCGGGTGCTATCAGCAACACCCCTATCCCATACCCATACTGGTTTGGCGCTCCGTCGAAGTACATCGTCCAAGATTCGTCTTCGATATGCAAAATGGCCTCATCTGGGAATAAATACTCAACTGCTTCACCTCCTTCCACGGGATGATCGGCTAAGAATTCTGCTACTGCCCTTCCCTTGACTGACTTGCGTGTCACATATTTCAGATCGAATTCGGAAAGCAACAGCAACCAACGAGCTAGCCTACCCATAAGCGCCGGTTTCTCAAAAAGATATTTGATGGGATCTAGTCATGAAACCAACATTACAGGGTGAGCTAGCAGGTAGTGCCGCAGCTTCCTGGTAGCCCATACCAAAGCTAGGCAAGCCTTCTCTAACGGTGTGTAGCGAGTCTCATACTCTAGCATCTTCTTGTTTAGATAGTAGACGGCTCTTTGCACTTTGTCCCCTGATTCTTGCGTGAGCATACAACCCATTGTAGTCTCGGTTACTGAAAGATACAAAATCAACGGCTTCCCTGGTTCAGGTGGTGACAACACGGGCAGATTCTGTAAGTATTCCTTGATCTGTTCAAAAGCAGCTTGGCATCGGCCGTCCCATTGGAACTTCTTTCCTTTCTTCAAGAGGCCAAAAAGTGGTTCACAAGTCAAGGTTAACTTTGAGATAAACCGTCCTATGAATTGCACTTTACCTAGAAAGCCTCACACCTCCTTTTCAGTCCTTGGTGGTGGCATTTCTAGGATGGCCTTGGTTTTGGAAGGGTCGACTTCAATGCCTCTCTGTGTAATCAGAAACCCCAACATTTTCCCTGCTGTGACACCGAACGTACACTTCTGAGGATTCAGCCGCAACCGAAATTCTCTGATCATTTGGAAAAACTTTTGCAAGGCGGTGTAGTGGCCCTCTTTTTCTTTGGACTTGACAATCATGTCATCTACGTACACCTCTACCTCTTTGTGGATCATGTCGTGTAATATCGTGATCACAGCCTGTTGATATGTAGCTCTAGCATTCTTCAACCCAAATGGCATTACTCTGTAGCAGTATGTCTCCCACGGGGTGGTGAAAGCAGTCTTCTCCCGGTCCTCGGGTGCCATTACAATCTGATTATAGCCTGAGAAGCCATCCATGAACAAAAGCAAAACATGCCCTGCTGTGAAGTCTACTAACTCATCGATATGCGGTAGAGGAAAGTCGTCCTTCGGACTAGCTTTATTCAAATCCCTGAAATCTACGCATGCCCTAATCCTGCCATCCTTCCTCGACACCGGAACAATGTTGGCCAACCAAGTCGGGTATTCAGATACCAGCAGGAACCCTGCGTTGATTTGTTTGGTGACCTCTTCCTTATTCTTAAGGGCCCAGTCCGGGTGGATTCTTCTGAGTTTTTGCTTGATGGGTCGGGCCTCGGGGTCAAAATGGATCCAGTGCTGTACAATCTCAGGATCGATTCCAGGCATATCTTCATAGGACCATGTGAAAACATCTTTGAAATCTTTTAATAAAGCGACTAAGCGCTCGCGTTCCTCTTAAGACAACGTGGACCCGATCTGGACCAGCCGCGGGTCCTCCTCAGTACCAATATTCATAGTAGTGATTTCATCCGTTAAGAGTTTAACAAATCTCTCCTGCTCTTGCTCCATTAAGCGTTGCAAAACCGGAGGAATTTCTTCCTCGTCGTTTTCATCAAAATTTTGAAAGTCTGAGTTAATGCAATAAATCTAGGGCACAGAAAAGTACTCAGAAACCACAGCCACATCATTCTCATTAAACACATCCAAATCATCCGATTCTTCGGTTACAACAGACTCAAAAGAGAAAGAAAAAGACGACCTAGACAGGACTGTGGCATCCGGGTTGTCACCCCTAGGAATACCGAACTCAGACTCAGTCGAGCTGGAACTTGATTCCGACTCACAAGACTTGGTGGAATCAGATTCCGGCTCACTACCTGACCCGGTGCTGCTTGACAAAAATCCCTCATCGTACTGCCAAATGAGAGAAGGTGCGATAGATGCATCCAAAATGTTTGCTGGTAGGTCCGTAGCCATTTCATTCCCGATCATGGACACCGAGAAGTTATCCCCCAAGCACTTCTGTTCAATCGGAGGATCTGAAAGTAGACAAGCCAATGCTACCCCCATTTCAATTTCAACGTCCTCAGACTCCACTTTCTTGCTCTGCTCAACCTCAGCTAATGGGTCCGTCTGCTCTTCGGCAATGTTATCCCCGGATAACTGCAAGTCGAAGAAGATCTCAAACCCCGGCACACGCTTTCTCTCCGCATTCAACCATGGCTCTAGGAAGCCGCAGAACGGAAAATCCTCCACCTCCCGGACAAAACGTCCATTTAGGGTACCCTGAATGGGCCGGTTCATCAACTCAAAAGGCCTCCCCGCCTGCTTTGCTCTGGCTCTCCTAGCCATTTCCTTACCTTTTCTCACCCAATCCTCTTTGGTGGGCAGATAACCCAAGCCAACGGTATATGGGTTGTGTGGCACTTCGGCCAATGCTGCAACGCCCTTCCGGCCACTCTTCCCCAATCCCATCCCAGGGATGTGTTGGAGCTTGTTCATGAGGTATACTGATTGAGCACTGACATACACCTCTTCAATAACAGCCAAAATGTTCTGCACGACCCGAGCCTCGGCTAAGGTAAAACCCGACAAGAACACATCCTCCATACCGTGCTCAATTTCCAAAACTGGCATAGACACCTCCGACGGTGGATGGATCGATGAATTCCCAAAAACAATGGCTACTCCCTTCCCATGGGGGTATTTCACCATCTGATGTAAGGTGGACGAAACTGCCTTTACCTGGTGCAACTAGGGCCGCCCCAAAAGTAGATTGAAGGTCGCAGGAACTTCTAAGACGTGAAAATCTACCTCATGCTGTCCCGGGCTAACCTTGGTCTGAATTTTCACTATTCCCATTACTTCTCTGCTCGTGTTGTCATATGCCCGAATCACTTGGGCTGTCGGCACAAAGTCCGCGGTTTTTAAACCGATTGCATATGCAGTTCTTGCCGGGCACACATTGATGGCGGACCCCGTGTCGACAAGCACCACGGGTATCTATTTGTTTCTGCACTCCACAGAGATGTAGAGTGGCTTGTTATGATTCGCACCCTCAGGTGGCAACTCTTTGTCGGAGAAAGTCAACATCGGGGTAGCCCCTCCCGGAAAAACTAAGCCCACCAGCTGTTCGGGCATGGTGTCTATTGAGAGCTTGGCCTTGTCCATGGCCGATAAGACAGCTTGTCGATGCACTCGCGATGCCATAAGCAGTCTCCAGATGGAGATGTCTGCCTGTATCTTTTTCAACTACTTCAATACCGCCTCTTCTTCGAGTTGCTTCTCTTTCTGTTTCTCCGCCTCCTTATCTTTCCTAGAGGCCTCTGGCTGATCTAGATATGGGGGATTGAAATATCGCCCGCTTCTAGTCATATGATCGACTTCGCCGATGTACCAGGTATCGTCGGGCTGGTTGCTCCCCAATCCTCATCCGTGTGGGCAAGACATAGATCATCATCCTCCCACCACATTCCGTCGGCAGCCAACAGACACCTGTCCGGCTCCGGTATAATTATATTCACAGTCCTTTCCGTCCAAATGTTCGCAGCATTCTCTATCTTTGTGCACACAGCACTTTCAGTCCCCTCAGGGGCCTTAGCCTTCCTGATTCTCTTAGAATCCCCGAACCTTTCTTGTTCCAACTGCGTCAGTACAGCTGGCTATTCAACACTTCCCACATTCATAATGCCCAAGTCCTGAGCGAAATTCTTAGCACTGGCGCTCTCCGGCGATGCATCCTGATTTCCGGCCCTTCCGGCCACAAATGATGTTCTTGTCCCTGCCGGGCGCCGTTCCAACTGAGTTTCGTCGACAACATCTGGTAGGTCATCAAGCCACCCGATGACCTCTGCTGATTCCTCAAAATCAGACCAGTTGACTAGCATGCCCTCTGGATCTTGTTCATCGAGAAATTGGAGGTTAGCAAAATCCCCTTCCATGGTTGCCGAGTCCTTTGATCTCTGATCAAATCTATCCCCCTGTATCACACAAAGCTCTGCCCTTTTTGAAAATTCCACACTTGATCTATCCTGGCCTACCGACAAAATGTAGTCACTCGGACTGTACATCTCTCCGGTAAAACTGCCAGATTCCTCAGATTCTGACTCAACAATCCCATTCTCCTTTGAAATCTCCCATGTTCTGTCTTTGACAGTCACCACCATTGGTTCGGGTTGGGTTCTGGAGATGTCCAACATCTACAAGTCAGTGCAGTTAGGAAGGAGCACCTCCGGCTTGGGTAGGTGGGATGAGGTAATATATATGCTAGGATCGTAAGACACGAGCCCAGTCTGGATAAAGTTGATTCGTTTGGGAGGTGGAGCTTGGTTGTGTGGTGGGAAAGGGTTGGTTATGACGTTGGGCTTCTCTGGAGGCACAATCACCCCATTATCAATGAGATCTTGAATCTCATGACATAATCGGAAGCATTGGTCGGTGTCATGACCGTGCTGCTGGTGAAATGCGCAATATTTGGCTAGGTTGTGGGTAGGGGGAAGTTTTTCCGGTAATGGCAGTGGCTCTAGGGACTTCAAGGGCCCTTTTTTGATTAAAACCCCAGAGCTTTGGACAGGGGCATATATAGTGGGGCAAAGGTTCTTTGGTTTTTGGGTTGGTATTTGGTTGTTTGTGTGTTACTTCCGGACGCACGGAGAATGGCGTAGCTGCCAAGGTTCTCGGAGGGGTATTGGTGGTGACCTTGCTCACTTCTCAGGCTCTTGTGGTTGCAGCGCCACTCGGGCCTGTATTGGTGTTACGGTTGAAAGTTCTCCTGGGTTGCTCTCTATCATTGTCAATCAAGCCCTGCTTCAAGGCATCCTCAATCTGTACTCCCATCTCATGCAGATCTGAAAAGGTAGGGAAAGGGAGCACAATCATTTTCCGCATCAGCTTAGGCTGGAGATTACGCACAATCATCCGAATTTGATCTTTATCGGTGGGCCTTAGGGTCATCATGGAGGCCTTGGCCCTCCATCTGGTTACGAACTCCAAAAAGCTCTCCTTAGGCTCCTACCTTGTCGTCTCAAGATCACGGGTCGTAATCTCGATTTGCGTGTTATAAGAGTACTGTGCAATGAATGCCTCGGCCATCTCATCCCAGTTTCTCTTGACATCATCTTCTAATTTCGCGTACCAGATGGCCGCCACACCCGACAGGGTCCGGCCGAACAAAGATAGCTTTTGTAGTCTGGTGAGGCCCATCGGCCTTAAAATATCTGAAAACAACCGTAGATGTACTATGGGATCCCCGGATCCATCAAAACGGTCAATGTGTGGCATCTTGAATCGATCTGGTAGTGTCACAGCCGCGTCGGTATACCCGTCCTCGATATCTGGGATGGACTTCACCCCTTGGGACTTCTTAAACAACTTCTCAAGCTTGCTCAACTTCAATGCTGTAGGGTCTACCTCGAACTCGAAGGGGGAGTTCGGTTGATTGATAGGCGTGGGTGCCTTGGATAGTTGCGGTAAAATCGGAGGCGGAGCCGGCCCCATTGGGATGTCTGTATCTTCTTGGTCATTTTGGACATTTGCCGTCTCCTCAGGTATCGGGACTCTTGTTGGGGGAGGAACTTGGTGTGAAGCGGATGCTCCGGTTTGCCGCTGTAACCGGGTAATTAGCTCTGTCTGTTGGGCCATGACAACGGCTTGTTGTTTGGCGAATTCTGATTGACGAACAGCGTCCTCTTGCATGGCTTTCATGCTTTCCTGGAGCTGGCGCACCATATCTTCCATCCCTGACATACTACCCTGATTTATCTGAACTGCCGGTGTGTCTGCCTCTGTAGTAGGTTCGGAAATCTCAACCCGACTGTTCAAAGACCACTGATCTGGCAGTCTCGGTACCGATACATTGCGTCTTCTCAACCTTCATCTAATAACCGGGGGTAAAGAATAAAACACTGGTTGTCCGTCGACCAGATCCTCAGATCGATTGAGTCAGCGACCTCTAATCCAGAGTGCTTGGGGAATATTTGTTGGGTCGGAAGCAATCGTGCTAAACTACCTAGTAAGAAGATAAATAAAGCAATAAATAACCAGACAAACGGACAGCATAACAACGTAAAATAATCACACAACACTCAGTTGGGCATTACAGCACACAGTTGATAAGCTGAATACACGGTTCCTCAATACTGATTATTGTCCCCGAATCACTGTTCCCAAAAACGGAATCTGATACCCGCAGATAACTGACTCCCAAAATACTAAGCTGGTGCCAGCAGGCCTGATACCCAAACTTGTGAGCTGATACATGCATTCCTGTAGAGGCCAACTCTAAAGCACATAACAGATAAGTGAGAGCCAAGACACCCCTATGTTGGGGTAGGGTTTCCCTGTCCTATTTTGTCAGGTGCTAGGGTTTCACTACGCACGCAGCAGTTTCAAATAACCTAACATCGGGTAAGCAACCTATCCTAGTTTGGAATGGTCACTACGGATTTCGAATAAGCACTACGTCGAATGGTCAAAAGGGTGCCCCGGTAAAACCGAGGTTTGTGTTCCCATACTGGTAGAGCCCGTAACCGGTCAACCTTATGGCACGCAGCCTCAGACTAACTGCTCAGGAATAGCAGACGGCAAACACGGTGTCCTAGGCGCACTAATGCACATGCAATGCAAAGAAACACATAGGTGTAATCAAAACAGGATATCATGCGTTCGAGTCAAGTTGTCTAAATCCCCAGTAGAGTCGCCAGAAACTGTAGACGTCCCCGAACGTCGCGGGAGGGAAATCCCGATTTGTTCATTTGGGCTTACTACAGTTCCGGACTCAAAGTCACGGTCCTGTATCTAATCTCGTAGAGTGCAATGCAAGACCGATGAATCATCAACGAGTCCAAATCTGGCAAATTGTTTTGAAAAACAGATTTTTAGAAAGAAGTGTCGAACATGGACTGCTTTGCCAGATACAGAATTGCCACCTAAATATTTTATTTTGGGGAATTTAGGAGACCCTGACTCGTTTTCCTAAGGCCACGTGTCCGTCATCACCAAAGTTACCTCGGCTCGGGAACTTGGGTATGATTGGGGAAGGTCAGCTATGAGCACCCCCTCTCGCCCGATCCGAAGATCAGCCTCTACTAACCATGATATCTTGTTTTGAAAACATTATGTTTTCTTATTCCGGTTATTATCCTAGATTTACTATGTGATGCGCACAGCATAACAAGTATAGACTGAGTCACCTGAATTAGGACAAAGCATTTCATGTTTGTTTTGAAACCGGTTTGCTACTCGTAAGTAGGCTACAATGCAGGTTTTGCCACCCTCAAGTGGGCTTAGAAAAGATTGTTTTGCCACTGTCTAGTGGGCTTAAAACTCATAGTCAAGGCATTATTCCAATTCAGATAACCCAACCTTCACCCACAGGCATTCTGGCAGATATATCACATAAGCATATAGTCTCATGGTAAGCATGCTAATATAGCAACACTCACACATATGCAAGATGCTAAAGCATAAGAGCTTACCTAGCACTCCAAGCCAAAACAGAAACTAGTTAGTAATCAAATGCATGATCCTAGTTCATGTTAAGATGGCTAATGCAACACATACAGAATACAACTAGAATAGGCTCAGCCAATCTGAGATGACATATGATGATGCTACAGCTATCACGTATTCAACTTGGAATTGAAATATGATGCAGTTAGTATGATGCACCGAGCCCGGTGCATGCAAGACAAATGTATGGATGCACACATGCATAGCATAAGGTATGTTAATTTAAATATGCCTTAATACTAACCATTGAAAGCAGGTAAGTAAAAGGGAGAAAGAAGTGGGGTTGGAAAACATACACACACTCACGCACACTTAATACACGATTGTCCTCACTCGGAGGGTCCGAATAAATAATACAGATTTAACTAATTAACTAGCTGACTAACTAATTAATTAATTACAAAACTTCTAATTAACCAACAAATTAATTACAAAAAAAGGTGGCCGCAGCCTCGCCTTGGAATGATGGGATGATGCATGCTCAATTTGCCGCGCCCAGAAACCCGGTACCATGCCACTGTTGCCTCTATTTACACTGCTTTTCTCCTCTGAAAGATATGAAAGTTTCCAAAACTGCTTTGAACTTCCTCCTGAGTGTTTTGGATTTCCACCGGCCAGAATAAAATGCCACCGGCCATTGGAATGGGATTATCGGCCAAATCTTGTGTCATCGGCTGGACAATGATGGTCGGTCAGCACCAAAAGTGGTCGACCGGCCATTTCTTCCTATAGAGCCCTGTTTTGACAGCAGCCGAGGACAGACAGTGCATGGTATGGAATTTTCAAAGCAATGTGTGCATGGCCACTCTCCCAATCATGCTATAGACTCAAGGGAGTATGGCCCTCGGTACTCGGGCCACCAATCACGTACTTTGATGCATGGTGGCCAAAGGCACCAAGTATACAACTCAATGTAAATGCATGCAACAAAACAAATGAGTGCTAACGCCCTATCATGTTGAGATCAAAGGGATCGGCAATCGAGGAGTGAGACGTGTTTCATCACTTTAAGTACGAACACGCCTCATTCCTAATGCTCGGTTTGGCACCCCAAACCAAGCAAAAAATACAATGCATGTGTGAGATGTGACTCAAGTATGCGCATGAGGCTAAGGTACCAAAACATGCCAAATGTAATGTGACCTATAATGCAAGTATGCAATGTGCCAAACATGCGATGCAAACATGATGTGCAACTAGCTAAGCAACAATGCAAACATGCAAAGATGATACAATGCAAACATGAGACCAAGGTAATGCAACATGTCAAAACATGCAATGGTGGACTTAAACAAAAATGGGAGGCCTCAGGCATGCCCCAAAACGGTGGCCATAGATGATGCATAAGGACACAAATCATGCATGCAAGCATGCACGTACAAAGGCCTATCACCTAAGCATGGAAGGGGAAACTTTCAAGGACACTTAAAGGTGATAAATATGGACATTAAACACTCATGTTAAACTCTGAAAAGCATGCGAAGGATGATGCCAAAATATGCTAGGAAATGGATGCGAGATGGAAGGCATTCAAGGCCACAAAAGAGGGCATTACTCAACACCTACCCTAAGCAAACATGGCATGGATTTTTCAAGGCAAAACAGAGTTTTATCATGCAAAAACGAGCCCCAAAACCCACTGATATGGCAATCCAAAGCCTCAAACACATAGGAATGCACAATGCTTCATTTCAAGGCACAAAAGGACACCTCCTCAAGGCATGGAAAGAATGATGAATGCAAGCATACAAGCATGGATTATGGACTAAAATATGATCTCCAATGATGCCAAATCATGAGAATAAGCTAAGCTAAGCATGCTAGTGACCCATACACTCAAGACTTACAAGCCAAAATGCAAAGAGGCTATACCAAACATGGCAAACATGATCAAATCAGTACCCAACAAACCTCAAGCATGATGAAATATGACCAAAAGCTTCATGAAGTCAAGCTAGAACATACAAGCATGGAGGCCTAAATGCATGGCACCCTTCTAGGTAAAATGGAGGAATGCAAGGCAAGTATATTGTGCATGCAAGGGGCCATAAATCCGACCAAAGACAGAGATATAATATGACCATATAACACCCAAAAACCTCTGAAATTGAGCCAAAATAACTAAGCATGCATGCCACCCTTGTGAGCCAAAACATGAACAAAGGAGACATAAAAGGGGGGGTGTCCCTCCCCTATGGAAGACCTCAAAACCTCTTCTTCCCCACTGAAAATCCTCTGGATTTCAGTGGTGAGAAGGCCAATGCACAAAGGTATTCAAAGCTTAACAAGGAGAGCACAAAAAGGGCCAAACAAGGCCTAAGAGGGGGAGGTTGACCCCCAACACCAAAATGACCTTAATGAAATGTCTTAAACACCAAAAAAAAAAAAAAAATAGAACTTTTATATGTTATACACAAAGCTCAAAACAGCATGCAAAGGGGGTTAAAAGCTATTGCAAGATTGGGGAAAATAAAGCAATAGTGTTACCCTTGAAGAACACTTCAAGAACAGCAAGTTCAGCCGCCTTCTTCTGATCAAAACCAACTCAAAACTTCAAGAACAAACCCTCAGCACCTCCAAAGTCGAAGTATGGTGTAATGCTGGGTGACTTAGTGTAAAACTAAGAACAAAACACACTTTTTGGCTCTCTAACACACACAAATGAAGAGAGAGAGGGAGATATAGAGAGAGAAGGTGTATATATCAGATATATGTGTATTAGGTCTGGTTTTTGCTCAACCTCCTCAAAGGAGAGGGAAGGCTCCCTTACATAGACAAGATAAAGGCTCAAAGCTTCTAAGGGAAGCTAAAAAAAGGGGTCAAGGCTTCTTAAAGAAGCCAAGGCAAAGGGGCCAAGGCTTCCTTAGGAAGCTGAGACAGGTATCTATGCTTCTTGAGGAAACTAAGACAAAGGTCCAAGCTTCCCCAAGAAGCTAGACCAAAAGGGTGCAAAGGGTGCAATTCCTCCATACACCCGTATGGCGGACAAATCCGTGCACTCTAGCTGGCATAGCTGGCATGCATAATGCCTGAAAA
Source organism: Camellia sinensis (assembly GCF_055761805.1). Classification (NCBI taxonomy): domain Eukaryota; kingdom Viridiplantae; phylum Streptophyta; class Magnoliopsida; order Ericales; family Theaceae; genus Camellia; species Camellia sinensis. Next base: position 111,190,894 of record NC_138962.1, read on the forward strand.
AGGCAAAAAGGTGGTACCGGCCAAAAAAGAGTCCACCGGCCAAATAAATGGTCGGTCGACCACACAAAGTGCCGACCGGCCATCATCAATGGCCGGTTACAAGACACGGCCGGTGGCCTCAAGCCATGGCCGGTGAGGCGTGGGGATGGCCAACAATCCATTCTCTACCTCCTAAAGCAAAAATCAACAAGTGTTTGGTCCAAGCAAGCACAAGACAACCGAGTTGTGAGATCTTGAGGCAAGGCGCGTAGCTAAGACCTCCGGGAACTCAAAACGAACACAAACATGGATGATCACCGAGTGTTCAAACGGTGACGTCCAAGTCTTGAGGACGGTCAAAAATGGGGTGTTTACAATACCCCATTCCCGAATGGCCGCACTTGCCAAACCACTCACGAATTTTCGACTCAAGGCATCGGCCACCACATTAGCCTTCCCCAAATGATAGTGTAACTCAAAGTCATAATCCTCCATAAATTCCATCCACCTCCGTTGTCGTAAATTCAAGTCTTTTTGGGAAAACAAATACTTTAGGCTCTTATGGTTGGAGAAAACATCAAACTTCTCACCATAAAAATAATGTCTCCAAATTTTCAAGGCAAAAATTACCACTACTAATTCTAGATCATGGGTGGGGTAGTTTTTCTCTTGAGTTTTCAATTGCCAAGAACCATAGGCCACAACCCTCCCCTCTTGCATCATGACATAACCACCCCCATCTCGAGACGCATCACAATAGACCATATAACCCAAACCTCTTTTTGAAATTATCAAAATCGGTGCGGTGGTCAATCTAGTCTTAAGTTCTTGGAATGAATTTTCACAAATCTCATTCCATACAAATTTGTCACCCTTCCTTGTCAACCTGGTCAATGGTGCGGCTAGTCTAGAGATGTCCCTTACAAAACGATGATAATAACTAGCTAACCCCAAGAAACTCTGGATCTCAAAAAAATTTTTAGGTTGTTCCAATCTCGCACTGCATCTGTCTTAGAAAAGTCTACAATTACTCCTTCTCTCAACACTACATGCCCCAAAAACTTTACCTTGGTCAACAAAAACTCGCATTTCTCAAATTTGGCATACAACTGGTGCTCCCTAAGAAAATCAAGCACTATCCGCAAGTGGTTCTCATGTTCCCCTTCGGTGGCTAAATAAATCAAGATGTCGTCCACAAAGGCGACCACAAAGCAGTCTAAGAATTCTCAAAAAACTCGGTTCATCAAGTCCATAAAGGAAGCAGGTGCATTGGTCAAACCAAAAGGCATTACGAGGAACTCATAGTGGCCATAACGCATGCAAAAGGCCATTTTCTAGATGTCCTCCTCCTGAACTCTTAATTGATGGTACCCCGACCTCAAGTTTATCTTCTAGAAGCAATGAGACACTCTAAGTTGGTCAAATAAATCATCTATTCTGGGTAAAGAATATTTGTTCTTAACGATAACTTGATTCAACTTGCGGTAATCAATGCATAATCGCAACGACCTATCCTTCTTCTACGCAAAGAGTGCTAGCACTCCCCAAGGTGATGTACTAAGGCGAATGAAGCCCTTGTCTAAAAGTTCTTGGAGTTGAATCTTCAATTCATGCAATTCGGAGGGTGCAAATCTATAAGGTGCCATGGAAATCAACGTCATGCCAGGCATTAAGTCAACGGAGAACTCGATCTCCTGGTGGGGTGGCAAACTAGTAAGATCCTCAAAAAAGACATCCAGGTATTCACAAACGGCCCTCGGCAATTCAACACCAACCCCGTCACTCTCACTACCCAAGAGTGTTGCAATGAGACAACTAAGCTCACCCCAATCACTAGGGTCAAAAATTAGAGACAAGACCCTATCAACTCAGTCCCCCATAAAATAAAAACCGTCGCCACTCGAGGTGCACACTATAACTCTCTAACAATAACAATCAATCACAGCACGATATGAAGATAACCAGTCCATGCCTAAAATGACATCAAAACCCAACATGTCTAGCAACACAAAAGCAAATGGAAGTTGGCGCCCGGTAACCTCTATCTCACAACCACGACATCCTCGGTCTAAGTCAACCATAACCCCAACTAGTGTCTCAATCCTGAGCGGAGACGCTAACCGTGTCATCTCTAACACCAATGCAGACTCAAATGTAGTAGGCATAAATGAATGTGACACACCTATATCTATCAACACATTAACCAAAGAATTACACACAATGAAAATACCTCTCATAACTGACGATCCTGGTAACTGCTCTGGCGCAGTAACAGCATACACGCGCCCCTGTGGCCTCTAATTAACCTATTCCTCTCTCGGAGCATAGGCCTGCTGCACTGACTGAGCCGAAGCTGCTCCTTGATTAGCTCGTGAAGTCTGAACCAAATGAGCCTGCTAGTGACTCTGAGTCTACCTCAACCCTAATGCGCCAGATGGGCCTCTCAACTACGGGCAAGCTCTCCTTATGTGCCTCGACTGATCACAATGAAAACAAGTAGGCCATTGCCCCCTATTCTGGGACTGACTCTGAGATCAATTAGGTGGTGGTGGTGGTGGTGGTAATATCTGCTGCCCTCCTCCCTTTTATGGACATCAATTGGCCTTGTGACCCGGTTGGCCACACTTAAAACATGAGAAACTGCCCGATACACTCTTTCCCGGGCCCGCATTAGGCAAGGGAAAAGTAGATCTAGACTTTTGAGACTGGGGTTGGGATGAAAAGGTGCCCATGTTCTTCTTACTAGGTCTAAACCCCATGTGACTCATGGCCTCTACTCTTCAAACCCCGAAGTCTCTCCTCATCGGCCTGTACGGCAATCTCCACATGTGCCACCGCATCCACAAGATGGTCATAACTCCGAATCATATTTCCGACAACCTTGAATAAAATCTTAGTTCTCAACCTCTTTTCAAATTCTATGCAACGGCACTCTTCTATTGCCAGTAACTCCGGTGCAAATTGGGACAAACTAGTAAAGGTCGCCTAAAACTCGGCCACGAATAGGTTAAGTTGCTTGAGGTCTTGAAACTCTTGCCTCAATCACTCCCTAGCAGTAGGAGGTAGATACTTGTCTCGGAAAGCAACCACAAAGGCTTTCCATATCGGTCACACTCTACCCTTGGCGTGCTTCTACCATTGGCCCGCATCCCCTTGAGGTAGTGTAACAAGCCCGCGGGGGGGCCTCGCTACAGCTCGGACTCGCAAAGTGTTGTTGCGGTTCTTAATCTGAACCAAAGAGTCCAAATCTGGCAAATCGTTTTGAGAAAACTGATTTTTGAAAAAGTAGTGCCAAACATGGACTGCTTGGCCAGATACAGAGTCGCCACCTAAATATTTTATTTTGGGAAATTTAGGAAACCCTGACTCGGTGCCAAAAGGCCACGTGTCCGTCATCACCAAAGCTGCTTCGGCTCGGGAACTTGGGTACGATTGGGGAAGGTCACTTCGTGAGCACCCCCGCTCGCCCGGTCATAGACCGGCCTCTACTAACCATGATATCGATTTTTGAAAACATTGTGAGTTCTTATTCCGGTTTATTAGCCTAGGTTACTATGTGATGCACACAGCATATAAGTATAGACCAGGTTGCCTAGATTGGAACAAAACACTTCTTGTTTGTTTTTGAAAAAGGTTTTACTACCCGCAGGTAGGCTTTGAAACATTTTGATGATTTATTCCAATTTAAGTAACCCAACCTTCACCCACAGGCATTCAGGCAGTTATATCAGATAAGCATATAGCCTCATGGTAAGCATGCTATCATGGCATTCACTCACACGCATGCAAGGATGCTAAAGCATAAAACTCACCGAGTACTCCAAGCCAAAATAGAAACCTCATTAGAAATCATGCATGAATCCTAAGTATACAGAAATGCCTAATGCAACACATGCAAAATGCGACTATAGCAGGCTCGGCTATTCTAAGATGATATATGAAATGCTACAATTATCATGTATTCAACTTGGAATTGAAAGTACGATGCAGTTAGTATGGTGCGCCGAGCCCGGTGCATGCAATACAGATGAATGAATGCAAACATGCTGTCATACTGTATGCTAATTTAAAATATGCCCTAATCTAACCATCATAAGCGGATAAATAAAAGGGAGAAAGACGTGGGGTTGGAAGACATACATCACACTCACCCACACTTATTACAGTTGTGGCCCTTGCGCAGAGGGTCCGAATAAATGTACAGTCCAAATATTACAGTCCCGAATAAAAGAATATTACAGTCCGAAATATTACAAAATTCTAATTAATAAATTAACTATGAAAGCAAATAAAACTGGTGTGCAAGCCAGGGACCGCCTTGCTTCTGATGGATGATGCATGTCCGGATTGTCTTGCGCGGAAATCCACCGGAATGCCCCAATTAGCCTCTGTTTACACTTGTTCTTGAAATGCGTGCCAAGTCCCCAAAAGTTGTTGATTCCTGATTTTGCTGCAACAGAGAGCAGGAAAGGGGCATAGCAATGTATTTGCACAAATATATGCATGTCTCGATCCTCGTGCCACCAATCACGCATACCGAGGCATGATGGTCGAGGAGTCGAAATGCACAACTCAATATAGGATGAATGCACATGAAACTACAGCTAAAACCTAACTCCATCATGGATAATCCGGAGTGTCGGTGACTGGGGAATTGAGACATATCCCGTCACTCGGAGTACGAAATGTACCTCGTTTCCCGTGCCCGGGCTAACTCCTATTCCGGACATGATGCAATATGCATGACATGCATGAAATGCAACTAAGATACAATCCTAACATACAGAATGCTATGGAAATGAGATGTCTCGAAATACGTGCACATGGGCGCGCAAACCGAGAAAATGGCAGAATACTATGAAAATGAGGTACCTCGAAGTGCGTGCACACGGGCACGCAAACCGAGGCGATGACAAGATATGATGAAAATGAGGTGCCTCGAAGTACGTGCACACGGGCACGCAAACCGAGGCGATGGCAGAAACAATGAAAATGAGGTGCCTCGAAGTGCGTGCACACGGGCACGCAAACCGAGGCGATGATATGTGTCTCGAAATACGTGCACGCGGGCACGCAAACCGAGGCGATGATATGTGTCTCGAAATACGTGCACGCGGGCACGCAAACCGAGGCAATGTGTCTCGAAATACGTGCACGCGGGGGCACGCAAACCGAGGCGATGATATGTGTCTCGAAATACGTACACGCGGGCACGCAAACCGAGGCAATGATATGTGTCTCGAAATACGTGCACGCGGGCACGCAAATCGAGGTGATGATATGGAAATGACAATTGGACTTATACCAACATGAGTGAGACTCAGCCGCACTCACATGGGATGCCGGCGGATAAAAGTGAAGTGCCTCGAAATGCGTGCACACGGGCACGCAAACCGAGGCAATGACAGAATGCGATAAAATGGCATGGAAACATGATATGGACTTATACCGACATGAGTGAGCCTCAGCCACACTCACATAGGATGCCGATGGCAGAAAATGAGGTGCCTCGAAATGCGTGCACACAGGCACGCAAACTGAGGCAATGCAGAATGCGATGAAATGGCATGGAAACAAGACAAGTGGGCTTATACCAACATGAGTGGGCCTCAGCCACACTCACATAGGATGCCGATTGATGAAAATGAAGTGCCTCGAAATGCGTGCACACGGGCACGCAAACCGAGGCGACACAAAAGCGATGCGAATGACATGGAAAATGCAACATGGACTTATACTAACATGAGAGAGCCTCAGCCACACTCACATAAGATGCCGGCGGATAAAAATGAGGTGCCTCGAAATGCGTGCACACGGGCACGCAAACCGAGGCAATGATAAAATGTAATGAAATGGCATGGAGATGACAAATGGGCTTATACCAACATGAGTGAGCCTCAGCCACACTCACATAGGATGCCGTCGGATAAAAATGAAGTGCCTCGAAATGCGTGCACACGGGCACGCAAACCGAGGCAATGATAAAATGCAATGAAACATGGCAAAAATGATATGCAAGCATGCTAACGAAATTTCAGCACTAAAATATGGGGGAAAACAGTCCCGAAATGAGGCGAAATGACATGAAATGCAAGGAAATGTCCCGAAATGCGAATTTAGGCACCCGAAATGGCCTATAGCCATGCTAAACATGCACAACATGGACATGCAATGCAAAGACAGAAGCTAGACAGCCCCAAAATAAGCATTTTTCCAATTATAAACATGGCCAAGCAGCAAGCATAGGTAAGGGAAAAATAGCATGCAAGAATAGGGGCCAAAAGAGGGGTAATGAAGCAAGTGGTATAAGCAAAACCCAAACTGAAAAATTTCCTTCTACAACACTAAAGATGGACCAAAAATATGAACATTTACAGTATATGGCAGCCTCAAAATCAGTATACAAACATGCTAAAAATATGATGCAAAATGAGGCTCAAAAGGTGCTATAACATGAAGTATATAAAATAATCACCAAACAGAAAAAAAGTGTGAATGAAACATGAAGTATAGGCCAAAACAAGGCTACTTTCAGTTCGGACCAAGGTCCAAAAACAGAAGCAAAGAGGGCTATCAATTTATACAAAAATGGGGCCGAACAAGGGATTGAACTACAAGTGACATATGGAAACACCAAACAATGTTGAGCCCTTCTCCAATGTTGAAGAGGGGCTCAAAATAAGCCTTATATCAGTTTACAACATGCTCGAAAATAAATTGCTCATAGGTCAAAAAAAGCATACAAAATCATGACATACAACATGGTCAATGAAGCAAGTATATTATGGAGGGCTCAAACAAGGTTGAGCCCTTAATGAGAAGTGAAGATGAGCTCAAAATATGGCCCTTTTCAGTTAGGACCGAAGCTTGAAACCAAAAAGAAATGAGGCTTAGAAATAGATCAAAGGAAAGGGTCAAAAGGATCAAAGTGTAACTTACCCTTGAAGATCTAGACTTTGGTTGCTTCTTGGATGGATTTGCTGCTCCTTTGGCCTTCAAAAACCCTTCCTAGCTGCTGGAAATTAGATAGTGGTGGTAGAGCTTGGTGGTATAGAAGGAATGGAGGTTAATGGACTTAGGGTTTTTGAAGAATTGAAGAAGATGAAGATGGAGTTGGCTATGGAGCTTTTAAGATCAAATTTTCTAACCCTCAAGAAGAAGGCCCTCAGCTGGTTATAAGGTCAAGAAAGGGGGTGTAAAAGGGGGGTCAAATGGAGAGGAAAACTCTCTCCCAAAATATCCCCCGGATACAGAAAATATCTGGGGGATATTGCCTCACAGCTGGAAGGGGCACAGTGAGGAGAGCACGGCCGGCCGCTCACTTTTGCTGGAGGTGGCCGGCCGGCCACACCCCCTAGCCGGCCGGCTAGGGGTCAAAAGGGTCAACCATCTTTTCTGGCCGGCCAGGTATTGGGGAGGTAGGCCTATGTGTGTACAATACAACCATGTAATTGAAATTCCAAGAAAGTGGGCCCAAGGGGTTCAACAGTGGCTCGGAAAGAGGGGTTCAAAAGGGTCAAGTGACCTTAATGGCCGGCCATGAACTTTTAGTGGCCTCTCAGGTGTGTACATCACAGATATGTGGTTCAAAGTTCGAGAAAAAGGGTCCAAGGGGTTCAACATTAGCCCGGAAGAAAGGGGTCAAAAGGGTCAGGTGACCTTAATGGCCGGCCATGAACTTTTAGGGGCCTCTCAGATGTGTAGATCACAGATATGTGGTTGAAAGTTGGCAACGCTAGCTCTAAGGTATTCAACATTAGCCCGGAAGTTGGAAAAACGGGCGCCGGGAGGCTCCGGAGGAGAGATAACTGGCTGCTGCAACAATTGCTGGCCTCCCACCCTTCAGTGACCTTCCCTGTGATAAAACAGAGGTACCTGCCAAAAATGAGCGAAAACCGTTGCAAAACGAATGTTCCGGAGCCAAAACACGCAGTTCGGGGTCCCGGAAATGGGCTGTTAAGCACCGAAAATTGCATCTGACCTCGAAGTGGGTTTCTCAGCCCCCAGTGTTCCTCAAAATGGATGAAATAGGATGTATGCCAAAAATCAAAGCAATAGGAGATGGTTAGGTGGTCCCGAACCAAGGCACACGGCCTGACGGCTCCGAAAACCGGGAACCGGACTCCGAAATGGGCAAAATGGCCTACGGCCACAAAATGTAGCCTACGGACATTGAGAGATGGTCTACGGGACCTCTCCCTCCCCTCAGGAAAAGAAACAGAGAAAACCGAGTCTGGTTCGCAAACCGAGACAAGGCACAGAAAAGGGTTCGGAAGCCCGGAGGCAGGGCTCGCAGCCGCGACTGTGAAACTTCTGAACAAGCACATCATGCAACATCACCAAGCGCTCAATCGGTGACGTCTGAGTCTTAAGGTCGGTCAAAAATGGGGTGTCTACAGTTGCCCCTCTTTGACAGAACTCGGAAGTCACAAGTGACGGGAGTGAATGTCAAAGCCCAGAGACGACCCATTTTGACAAGACCGAAGACTTAGACAAACATACAGGATAAACAGAGATGTGCCCGCAGGCATGCCCGCAGGCAGGGGGGGGCAAAATGCAAATGACATGCAAGAAGCCGAAGATAGCCCAATGATCGTGCAAATGCAGCTAGCTGTAATGAGGCAAGTATTCGCAAATAGATGCAACAATTTTAAGCAAGAATGCAAAGCAAAAACTACATTTCATGCAGTTAAGAATGCGGAGGATTATTCAATCCCCGCCACGTCTCACACGGAGAAGATACGATACCTGCGCGATTCGTCTGGTCGCACCAGCCTCAATTGAACCGTACATACAATATCGTGCCTGCAAGAGAGAGAAATTGCAACAAGCACAATATGCTAACAACATATATTCAATGTGATTCCGAAAGTTTGACATACGCAGTGTTGGTGAGTGAATGCATCGCAATGCAAGAATGGAACATGTGTGACAACGCATGCTCAAACACAGAGATACACAAATATCAAGAAATGTACATGACAATGTGAGTATGCCTATGAGAGTGCAAGACGTGTGCATGAAAGTACAAAACGAGCATGAATCGGAGTGTCATTCGTCGTGAAACAACGAGTATGGAAATGCGTGTTTCGGCGAGAGTAACTCGATCACGGCCTCCGATCTGCTTCTTTGAAAGGTTACAGCTCATTCAAAAAGGATACACTTTGATTTCGATGAATGATGATGAGACACATGTCAGCACTCGAAACCGAAGTCCCGACGGAGCAATTTCGCGACCGGAAGTGTACTTTTCTTGAACTTTTTCAGGTCCCGGGAACTCCGATCTTCCTCAAAATTTGCAGAGAGCTAGGTGAGCATGTGGAGAGTATGGCCGGCCGCTTATCTTCCCAAGGGGGGGTGTCCAACCGTTTTCCACAAAAGCTAATGGCTGGCCGGCCATTTCTGCAAAAAGCAGATGGCTGGCCAGCTATTTTTAGAGGCCGGCCGGCCGTGCCCTTTTCCCAGGGGCATTTTCGTCTTTTTGCCTCCTTTTTGCATGCATTTCATCCAAGGCTTGAGGCCTATAAATGGCAGCCGAACCTTGCTTCATTTCTTGCCTCTTTCAACACTTTTCTCTCCAGTTTTGAGTTTTACGCGCGTTTTCCAACGCCCCGCGCAAATTGTTTTCGTAAAAACACTTAGTTTTAAACACTTTGGAGTGATTAAATTCCGGCTTCGGAGCTTCTTTTTGCATTTTCACCACTTGAGGTAAGTTTATCTTAACATTTAGAATATTTTCTCGGGGGTTGACTTTTGTTGACTTTTGATTTCCCGAGAGTTGACTTTTGTTGACCTTTGCCAATTTTTGCTCATTTTTGCTCCCCTTTTGCAGATTCTCGAAAATGGCAGGCAATTCTCCTCACGGTGGAGGTTTTCTGGGCGCTGGGGACGATTTCGATCCTATGACTCTTCCTCCGAGGACTCGACCTTTCATGCCCGAGAGGTACCGTCCAGCAGTGCATGCCCTCCCTCGTGCCGTTTTTCGTCATTTTACCAGTTTCGACGAGAGAGCACCCGCAGATCTGCTTCTTAGAGAGCCAGAGCAGCATCTCTCTCATGAGGCTCGAGAGGTATTTACCTCATTTTCTGTATTTTACATTTTGCGCCCTTGCCATGTTTAAACATTTAGCCTGTGACATAGTACTTCCTTTACATCTTTGAACATGTAGTTTCAACACTTGAAATTTTTGAACACTCGGCTCATTAATTAATTGCGAACACACAACCCACATTGAAACACATGGCTCAAACACTAATTTGTCGAACACATGGCCCGAATTCGAAAGTGAACATACAGCCCACACTTTAAATGGAAGTTGAACACGCAGCCCAAACTTCAAATTCTCTGAACACGCAGCCCAGGTAGATAGTGAACACGCAGCCCACAAATTAACTGAAAGTTGAACACGCAGCCCAAAATTCAAATTCTCTGAACACGCAGCCCAGGTAGATAGTGAACACGCAGCCCACAAATTAACTGAAAGTTGAACATGCAGCCCAAAATTCAAAATTCTCTGAACACGCAGCCCAGGTAGATAGTGAACACGCAGCCCACAAATTAACTGAAAGTTGAACACGCAGCCCAAAATTCAAATTTCTCTGAACACGCAGCCCAGGTAGATAGTGAACACGCAGCCCACAAATTAACTGAAAGTTGAACACGCAGCCCAAAATTCAAATTCTCTGAACACGCAGCCCAGGTGGATAGTGAACACGCAGCCCACAATTAAACTGAAAGTTGAACACGCAGCCCAAAATTCAAATTCTCTGAACACGCAGCCCAGGTAGATTGTGAACACGCAGCCCACAAATTAACTGAAAGTTGAACACGCAGCCCAAAATTCAAATTTCTCTGAACACGCAGCCCAGGTAGATAGTGAACACGCAGCCCACAAATTAACTGAAAGTTGAACATGCAGCCCAAAATTCAAAATTCTCTGAACACGCAGCCCAGGTAGATAGTGAACACGCAGCCCACAAATTAACTGAAAGTTGAACACGCAGCCCAAAATTCAAAATTCTCTGAACACGCAGCCCAGGTAGATAGTGAACACGCAGCCCACAATTAAACTGAAAGTTGAACACGCAGCCCAAAATTCAAATTCTCTGAACACGCAGCCCAGGTAGATAGTGAACACGCAGCCCACAAATTAACTGAAAGTTGAACACGCAGCCCAAAATTCAAAATTCTCTGAACACGCAGCCCAGGTAGATAGTGAACACGCAGCCCACAAATTAACTGAAAGTTGAACACGCAGCCCAAAATTCAAAATTCTCTGAACACGCAGCCCAGGTAGATAGTGAACACGCAGCCCACAATTAAACTGAAAGTTGAACACGCAGCCCAAAATTCAAATTCTCTGAACACGCAGCCCAGGTAGATAGTGAACACGCAGCCCACAAATTAACTGAAAGTTGAACACGCAGCCCAAAATTCAAATTCTCTGAACACGCAGCCCAGGTAGATAGAATTTGCATGTAGCTTACTTTACTTCATCGGCACACAGCCCATTTCATCTTATTGTTAACACATATATTCATTCTGAATGCAGGGTGGTTCTCGCAGTGTGCGAGGATATGGTTCTACCATGGCGCGGGATTGGTATGCTGAGCTCCCGGAAGGCGTCAGGGATTTGGTAGACTTGGCAGGGTTTGGGCCCTTCTGCACCGGGTTGTCACGCTGTCCTGCCCGGAGGACCTTGATGGCAGCTTTGGTAGAGAGATGGTGGGACACCACCAATTCCTTTCATTTCTCTGCCACCGGGGACATGACCATGACCCCTTTTGATTTTGCTGTATTGACCGGCCTTGATGTCGGAGGTTGGGCCATCCCCTATGACGAGGATATGGGCGAGTGGGAGGCCGCCTGGATGTATTTGTTGGGGGCTCGCCCACCTGTTGACAGGGTTTCAGGGAGAGTCAGATACACTTGGTTCTCCTCCCATTTTCGGCGGGCAGAGATGGTGCCCGAGACTCCTGAGGAGACAGAGCAGTATGCTCGTGGCTTCCTGATGTTCCTCTTCGGGACTACCCTGTTCGCCGACAGAGGGAACACCATTGGGCTATATTTGTTGAGCGCTCTGGTTGACCTATCACAGGTCCATAGATATGATTGGGGCGGCGCCGGTCTGGCTACCCTTTATTTTTACATGAGCGCGACCTCCCGCGGGCGGGGCGATTTGCTTGGCGGCTACTGGAGAGCTTGGGAGGTACTTTCTGTCCCCTCGATTTACATTTCTGCTTTTCATTACTTGTACCTTGCACACACAGCGCACCTTTACAGTCTGCATTCTGCTCTCAGCATTTCGTACTTACATTCTGCACTGCTTTTCTCAGCTATGGGCTTATGTATATTTCCCGTCGTTAGCCCCAGTGCTGGAGGTGGTGGGGATTCCTGTGACCCCATATTCATTGATATTTGAGGGCCCGCACCGGGCGAGGCCTCGAGAGACCCTGGTTCGCCTGCGACAGTACTTCGACACTGTGCGACACTCAGAGGTACTTCAGAAGTTTCAATTCTTTTCATTTTCATCTTTGACTTGCTCTGTATATCCTCGTTTTCTGATTGGTTTATACATTTATCATCCGCAGATTACTTGGCAGCCTTGGGCACCCCTGGGTGATGATCTCTTACTTCAGTATACCGGAGCATCAGGCATCTCCCGGTATAGGGTCCTGCTCGAAGGGCCAGTCGGCAGAGTCTGGTTCCTGGGGGAGCGCTTTCTGTGCCAGGTACGGGGGTATCTTTCCCAGGATGTTCCCGCGGTACCTCCGGCTAGTATGCGGACCGCTGACAGGCTCTCTTACTCAGAGGTAGTCGGCGCCATGCTAGGCAGCGATGCTTTGTTATATGTTGCGGAGGGGGACTACGCCACCTATCGTCACATATATTTGATGCCTCCATTGACAGAGGCTCGTATTCCGATGATGAGGCCTGCCGGTATGTCATCCTCGGATCAGGCTCAGGCTCGGGCTACAGACATCCCTTCTTCTAGCAGGGCTGGCGCATCTAGAGGTGGGAGTAGACCGTTTCCTCCGAATCCGTCGATTCATCCTCATCTGGGATGGCCAGATATGCCTACTGAGTTGATGGCGTGGCAGTATGGGACTAGCTCTCCGATTCCAGTTCCACTAGAGCCTCGGATGCCCAGTGATCGATATGCCATTGATCCGGACTCACCGCCGGTACGCTCCACTTTCGTCATTCATCATTTCAGATGTTTAGATACTCATTTGTTCACTGATGATTATGAACTCATTTTTGCAGCCATCGCGAGGGTACATGGAGGAGATGGTTGAGCTGGTGGCCACACTCGAGGGCATGGTCCTACGCAGGGAGGCATAGTTGTCTGTTGCGGGCATTCAGGTACCCTTCAGTTTTTCCTGGCATTTATCATACTTCTGATGACATGCTGATTTCTACTGCATTGATAGACTACTTGTGTAGAGCACATCTGACACACACCTCACTTGTACACTGTATTTACACGCACCCACTTCATGTAGCCTTTGCTTATATCTGTATCCGGTGTACATGTTTGGACTGATGTATTTGATTTGAACCCCTTATTTCCAGATGCCTACATGGTCCGGTCAGCCGCAGGCCAGGCCACCTGGGCCTCATTGGGGAGCTGGGCCATCTGGGCCTTATCAGGGAGCTGGGCCATCCGGGCCCTATCAGGGGGAGGGGTCATCTCGGCCTTCCCGAGGAGCCGGGCCATCCAGGCCTTATCGAGGAGCTCGAGGAGGGCCTGTCCGCAGACGCAGAGCTTATGTTGTGGAGGAGGAGCCTGATGAGGAAGAGGAGGAGGCTACCGACCGTCAATTTGAGACATCTGTTGAGGAGGGAGGCTCCGGTTTTGGCTCGGGGAACAGAGGCGAGGCTGAGGAGGATCCTGAGGATGACAGCTCCGACTCTGATGATGGTGTGGAGGTTGTCCCGCAAAAGAGGACTAGGCGTGCTTCTCGTTCCCGCTCCCGAGGATTTTGATGTTGCTATTTCCATGCTTTATTTTTCTTTTACTTAGTAGTTTGTAGCACTTTGCACATTGTTAGGCAGTTTTATTTTTGTAAAACTTGTACCTTTATTTGTTGTAAAGCATGATGAAATGAAATAGCTTTTGGAAAGGTGTTTGTATTTTGAACTTTTAGCATCATATCGCATCAATTTGTTTTGCACACAAAAAAAAGAAATTGAATGGTAATGCGCATTGTAATCACCAAATCAGGTAGTGAACCGACGCAACAAACTAAACAACCCAACTTACTAAGATATAACAGAATCTTTAGCAAGTTTACAACTCGATAAGCAAAAAGCAACAATGCAATCAAACAAGACTTTAACAAAATTTGCTTAAACAGAGAGCAATGACTCAAAACACAAAACCCGTCCGCTCGACAAACAACTCGATAAGCAAAATGCAACAACTCGATAAGCAAAAAGCTCAATAACAAAAGGTGTACTTCTGACGATCTGGGCATCGGAACGCGTCTGAAATGAAGGCCTTCGGCTTTCCTGTTGTACGACAATGCTTGGAGTTCTCCTTCGAAGAGCAAGACAGGGTCGAGGAGACACACTGCAACATTGCCAGCCATCCCTGGGAGCTGGCCGGCCAGAGACATGCCACGGCATGGAGGACTAGAGAGCTTCTGGTCCTTGCTTCAACCTTCAGTTGCACTTTGTCAGATGAATGTGTGGATTGGCTCAAAGAGGAAGCACAAGTTGGGCCTAGCTTGGCATCAGATGCTCCGTCCAGCTCCGGGAGGGGACACAGAGATACTTGATTCAACTATGCCCCAAATTTATTGCTTATTTAGCATTTTCAAGTTTTCTTTATGAATGTACTAAAATAAGCAACCCCGATTGTAATGCAAGAGCAGGAGAACTTTATTTTGAAATCAATGAAATTGAAAGTTATGGTACTGAAAATTTTCCACTTTTGGTCCAAAAATGGTCTAAGTCGTAAAAAGATTGATTTGAACAAAGTCAACTTTTATTAAAACTTTTCAAAACTATTTTCGATGTGGATCAGAATTGGACACGCCGAAAATCTGTCACTGAAATGCACAACCCCAGATCCCTGCAACTGGAAAGTTGCCCCTAGTTTGAAGAACAATGCGGCACTCCAAAGCAACGGAAAGTTGCCCCTAGTCTGAGTAACTCTGCACCGTCGCGGCAACGGAAAGTTGCCCCTAGTTTGAACGGCACTGTACCGGAGATCACGGTAAATGCTGATAGATAAAGATGACTGAGATGATCGAATTGGACAAAGTTGATCGGGGAAAAGTTTATGACTGAACTTCAAGACGAAGCTGCCTACGTATCCCAAAGATGGGAATCAAGTCTTACGTAGTTCAGGCTTAGGTTCGCTCGAGTATTTTCACTCTCCTTTTGCGCTCTAACTTTTGCCAAGGCCGCCCTTTGCGGGTTTTCAACCTTACGAGCTCAGTTTTTATATTTTCTAATTTTTTTTGTGCTCTGAATCTTGCCTAGGTCGCCCTTTCGGGTTTTCGGCCTAGCGAGCCTCTCAAGGATAGTATTTCTTCAACTTGTCCATATTGATCGGTTGTGAGAACTCCAAGCCATCTAGATCCATCAGAACCACAGCTCCACCTGACCAGATAGCCTTGATGATATAAGGACCAGTCCAATTGGGTTTGAACTTGCCCCTTGGGTCGTGGATGGGAGCTCGGTTGTCTTTGAGCACCAAATCTCCTTCTTTCAGATTCCTGGACTTAACTTTCTTGTTGAAAGCCCGGGCGATTCTGCGTTGATAGCCTTGGATGTGGTACAGTGCTTTCAGTCTTCTTTCATCAAAGAGCATGAGTTCTTCGAATCTGCTTTGCTGCCAATCTGCTTCGGCTATCTGGCATTCAGCCAATACTCGTAACGATGGGACCTCAATCTCAATGGGTAGAACAGCCTCCATTCCATAGACCAATGAATATGGAGTTGCTCCAGTAGAAGTTCTGATTGAAGTCCTGTAGCCCCACAGAGCAAATGGCAGCTTGTCTGGCCAATCCCGATAGGTTTCCACCATCTTCTGTAGTATATGCTTAATATTCTTGTTGGCGGCCTCAACTGCTCCGTTGGTCTGCGGCCTGTATGTAGATGACTTATGAAAAGCCACATTGTATTTCTCCAACAAATCTATCACTTCTTTCTTGAAATGGGAACCATTATCTGAAATTATCTCGTTTGGCACCCCGTAGCGACAGATGATATTGTTCCTGATGAACTTTGCGACGTGCGACGCCTTCAACACCGCGTATGATTGGGCCTCGACCCACTTCGTGAAATAATCTATCGCCACTAGGATAAACTCATGCCCGTTTGACCCCTTCGGGGTAACAGCTCCGATCACATCAATTCCCCAGACCGAAAAAGGCCATGGCGAAGTCATGTTATACAGTTTTGACGGTGGGATGTTCATGCGATTTGCATGAATTTGACACTTGTGGCATCGCCGAACAAAACCAATACAATCCTCCTCCATGGTTGACCAGTAGTAACCCTGTCTGAGGATCTTTCTGGCCAGCATCACCCCATTCATATGTGCACCGCACTCTCCCCCATGGATGGCTTCCATCAGGCGTTTTGACTCTTCAGCTTCTACACAAAGCTTATGCATTCCCAGATGACCCCTTTTGTACAAATTTCCCCCGCAGATAACGAATTGAGCAGCCATTCTTCTGACAGCCCTCTTATCTTTGGCATTTGCCCCTAGTGGGTATGTCTCCTTTTCCAAGAAGTTCCAGATATCGTAATACCAGGGGTTGCCGTCTTGAACCTCATCTATGGCGGAGATCGACTCGTATGCTGGTACGAACTTCTGATCAATAATAACTGGACGCATCCGGACTCCGGACGGGATGTCTATCATAGAAGATAGAGTTGCTAGTGAATCTGCAAACCTGTTGTTCTCTCTTACAAGGTGGGTGAAATTTAGCTTCTCAAACCGAGGAATTAACAGATCCAAGGTTTGGTGGTAGATTATCATCCTTTCCTCTTTGACTTTCCAATCTCCTTTTGCTTGAGACACAACAAGATTCGAGTCCCCAATGACGTCCACTCGTCTTGCCCCTAGTTCCAGGGCGGCTTCCAGGCCAGCAATACATGCCTCATACTCTGCTTCATTGTTGGAAACTTTGAACCGGAGCTTGAATGCTAAAGGAATACGGGAATCATCAGGCGCTATCAGCAACACCCCTATCCCATACCCATACTGGTTTGACGCTCCGTCAAAGTATATTGTCCAAGTTTCATCTTCGACGTGTAGAATGGCTTCATCTGGGAATAGATACTCAACCGCTTCATCCCCCTCAACCGGGTGGTCGGCAAGGAACTCCGCTACCGCTCTGCCTTTTACTGACTTGCGCGTTACATACTTCAAATCAAATTCGGAGAGCAACAGCAGCCATCGAGCCAGCCTACCCGTAAGTGCTGGTTTCTCGAAAAGATATTTGATGGGATCCAAACGCGAAACCAACATTACAGAGTGGGCTAACAGGTAGTGCCGCAGCTTCCTGGTTGCCCATACCAAGGCCAAACAAGCCTTCTCCAGCGGTGTATAGCGGGTCTCGTAATCCAACATCTTTTTGCTCAGATAGTAGATGGCTCTTTCCACTTTGTCTTCTGACTCCTGCGCGAGCATGCAGCCCATGGTGGTCTCAGTTACCGAAAGGTACAGTATCAACGGTCTCCCCGGCTCTGGCGGCGACAACACGGGTGGGTTCTGTAGGTACTCTTTGATCTGCTCAAAAGCTGCTTGACATCGGCCATCCCATTGGAATTTCTTTCCTTTCTTCAGGAGACCAAAAAGTGGTTCACAAGTCAAGGTTAATTTAGAGATAAACCGCCTTATGAATTGCACTTTACCTAGAAAGCCTCGCACCTCCTTTTCAGTCCTCGGTGGTGGCATTTCTAAGATGGCCTTGATTTTGGAAGGGTCGACCTCGATGCCCCTTTGCGTGATCAGAAACCCTAACATCTTCCCTGCTGTAACACCAAACGTACATTTCTGGGGATTCAGTCGCAGCCGAAACTCTTTGATCCTTTGAAAGAATTTTTGTAAGGCGGCGTAGTGGCCTTCTCTATCTTTGGACTTGACGATCATGTCGTCCACATACACTTCGACCTCCTTATGGATCATATCATGCAATATTGTAGTTGCTGCCCGTTGATACGTAGCTCCAGCATTTTTCAACCCGAATGGCATCACTCGATAACAATATGTACCCCACGGGGTAGTGAACGCAGTCTTCTCCCGGTCTTCGGGTGCCATCACTATCTGATTATAGCCTGAGAAACCATCCATAAACGAAAGCAAGGCGTGTCCTGCCGTGAAATCCACCAATTCATCGATGTGCGGCAAGGGGAAGTCGTCCTTCGGACTGGCCTTGTTCAAATCTCTGAAATCTACACAGACCCGAATTCTGCCATCCTTCTTTGGCACCGGAACTATGTTGGCCAACCAAGTTGGATATTCGGATACCAGCAGGAACCCTGCGTCAATTTGTTTGGTGACCTCTTCCTTAATCTTGAGGGCCCAGTCCGGGCGAATCCTTCTGAGTTTCTGTTTGACAGGACGGGCCTCTGGATCAAGAGGGATCCGGTGCTGTACAATCTCAGGATCGATTCCAGGCATGTCTTCATAGGACCACGCGAAAACATCTTTGAAATCTTTTAATAAAGCGACTAAGCGCTCGCGCTCCTCTGAAGACAACGTGGACCCGATCTGGACCAGCCGCGGGTCCTTCTCAGTACCAATATTCACAGAAGTGATTTCATCGATTAAAGGTTTAACAAATCTTTCCTGCTCTTGATCAATTAATCGTTGCAAAACTGGAGGAATTTCTTCCTCACTATTTTCATCAAAATTTTGAAAATCCTGATTTAAGCAATAAATCAAAGGCACAGAAAAATACTCGGAAACCACATCCATATCATTCTCATTAAATACTTCCAAGCCGTCAGATTCCTCTGTTACAACAGACTCAAAAGAAAATGAAAAAGACGACCTAGACAGGACTGTGGTATCCGGGTTATCACTCCCAGGAATACCGGACTCAGACTCAGTCGAGCTGGAATCTGATTCCGACGCAGAAGATTCGGCAGAATCAGATTCCGGCTCACTACCTGACCCGGAACTGCTAGATAAAAAGCCTTCTTCATATTGCCAGATGAGAGAAGGTGCGATAGATGTATCCAAGATCGGCGCTGGAAAGCCTGCAGCTATTTCATCTCCAATCACAGAAACCGAAGAGTTATCCCCCAAGCACTCTTGGCTGATCGGAGGATCTGATAGTAGACTCGCCAGTGCTACCCCCATTTCCAGCTCTGTACTCTCGGGATCCACTGCTCTATACTGCTCAACCTCAGTTGGTGGGTCTGTCTGCGCTTCGGCAGTGTCATCCCCAGATAATTGTATGTCGAAGAATATTTCAAAACCGGGCACGCGCTCCCCCTTCGCGTTTAGCCATGGTTCCGGGAAGCCGCAGAATGGAAAATCTTCCCCCTCCCGGACGAAACGTCCGTTTAGGGTACCCCAGATGGGCCTGTGCATTAAATCAAATGGCTTCCCGGTCTTCTTTGCTCTGGCCCTTCCGGCCATTTCTTTCCCTTTTCTCACCCAATCTTCCTTGGTGGGCAGATAACCCAGTCCAAAGGCGTGGGGGTTGTGTGGCACTTCGGCCAATATTGAGACGCCCTTCCGGCCGCTTCTCCCTAATCCCATCCCAGGGGTATGCTTCAGCTTGTTCATGAGGTATATGGATTGTGCACTAACATACATGCCCTCATTTGCAGCCATGACATTCTGCACTACTTGAGCCTCGGCCAAAGTGAACCCCGACAAAAACACATCCTCCGTGCCGTGTTCGATCTCCAAGACGGGTGTAGACACCTCCGGCGGGGGGTGGATCGATGAATTTCCAAAAACGATTGCTACCCCTTTCCCGTGAGGGTATTTCAGCATTTGATGTAGGGTGGAAGAGACTGCTTTGACCTGGTGCAACCACGGTCGCCCCAAAAGTAAGTTAAAGGTTGCGGGAACGTCCAAGATATGAAATTCGATACTGTGTTGTCCTGGACCAACCTTAGTTTGAATTTTAACAGTCCCCATCACTTCTCTGCTGGTATTGTCATATGCCCTGATCACTTGGGTGGTTGGGATGAAATCTACGGGCTTCAACCCGATTGCATATGCCGTTCTGGTCGGGCAGACATTAATCGCAGACCCGGTATCAACAAGTACCACCGGTATCCACTTATCTCTACATTCCACAGAGATGTAGAGAGGCTTATTATGATTTGCGCCCTCAGGCGGTAGCTCCTTGTCTGAAAAAGTTAATGCCGGGGAACCTCCTCCCGGAAAAACCAGCCCAACCAGCTGTTCAGGCGTGGTGTCTATAGAAAGTTTCGACTTGTCCATGGCAGATAGGACAGCTTCCCTGTGCACTCGTGATGCCATTAGCAATCCCCAGATGGAGATGTCTGCTTGTATTTTCTTTAATTGTTTCAGCACAGCTTCCTCTTCAATCTGCCTCTCCTTCTGTTTCTCTACTTCTCTGTCTTTCCCGGATGCCTCGGGCTGGTCTATTTGTGGGGGCTTGAAGTACCGCCCACTTCTTGTCATATGGTCCACTTCATCTAGATACCAAGTATCATCCGGTTGGTTATTCCCCCAATCCTCATCGGTGTGGGCAAGACACAAATCGTCATCTTCCCACCACATTCCACTGGCAGCCAATAGGCACCTGTCTGGCTCCGGTCCACTCGCATTTTTAGTGCTCTCTGTCCATATGCTTGCAGTATTGCTTGTCTTTGTGCGCACAGAACTTTCGGTCCCCTCCGGGCCTTTTGCCTTTCTGGCTCTCTCAGTTTCCTCAAACTTTCCCTGTTCCAACTGCGTCAGTACAGCTGTTTGCTCAATAGTTCCCACATCCGTAATGCCCATGTCCTGAGCGGAATTCTTAACACCGGCGCTCTCCGGCGATACAACTTGATTTTCGGCCGTTCCGGCCACAACTGATATTTCTGCCCCTGCCGGGCTCTGTTTTGGTTGAGCTTCCCCCACTGCATCCGGTTGATCTTCGAGCCATCCCGTGACCTCCTCTGATCCCTCATAATCATTCCAGTTAATGGACGCATCCTCCAGCTCCTGATCATCGAGAAATTGCAAGTTAGCAAAGTCCTCTTCTACGGTTGTCGGCTCATCTGCCCATAGCCCAGATCCACCCCCTCGGATCATGCACAGTTCTCCTGTCTCGGGAAATTCTACACTTAGCCCATTTCGGCTCGTTGATAGGATGTACTTGCTCGGATCATAAGCTCCCTCAGCAAAATTTTGTCCAGTCCCAGATTCAACAATCCCATTTCCTCTCAAAATCTGCCCTGCCCTGTCTTCGACGGTCACCACCATTGGTTCTGTTTGGGTTTTGGAGATGTCCATCATGCACAAGAAATTAGTGCAACCGGGAAGGAGCACCTCTGGCTTGGGTAGGTGGGTGGGGGTAATGTAGATGCTAGGATCGTAAGATGCGACCCCAGTCTGGATAAAGTTAATTCTTTTGGGAGGAGGGGCTTGGTTATGTGATGGGAGAGGGTTGGTCGTAACATTGGGTTGGTCGGGAGGTGCGATCACCTGTTTGTCAATAAGATCTTGGATCTCATGACGTAGTCTGTAACAACGGTCGGTGTCATGACCGTGTTGTTGGTGGTATGCACAGTATTTTGACGGGTCATATGAGGGGGGAAGTGGATTTGGTAATGGCTTTGGTTCTAGGGGTTTTAAATGATTCTTTCTGATCAGTATTCCTAGAACTTTGGTCAGAGGCATATATAGTGGAGTAAAGGTTCTTTGGCCTCGGGGTTGGAATCGGCTGTTTTGTGAGTTACTTCCGGACGCGCCGGAGAATGGTGTGGCAGTCATGGGTCTCGGAAGGGGAGGGGGAGTGGTGGTGACCATACCAACTTCCGAGGCTCTCATGTTTGCAGCGCCGCTCGGGCCTGCATTGTTGTTGCGATTGAAGGTCCTCCTCGGTTGTTCTCTGTCCTGGTCAAGCAGTCCTTGCCTCATAGCATCTTCTATTTGCACCCCCATATCATGTAGATCTGCGAAAGTAGGGAAGGGGACCACAATCATTTTTTGCATTAGCTTGGGGTGGAGATTGCACACAATCATCCGAATTTGGTCTCTGTCTGTGGGCCTTAAGGTCATCGTCGACGTTTTTGCCCTCCATCGGATCACAAAGTCCGAGAAAGATTCCTTGGGCTCTTGCCTCGTTGTTTCAAGATCACGGGTTGTGATCTCGATCTGTGTGTTGTATGAATATTGTGTGACAAAGGCCTCAGCCATCTCGTCCCAATTCTTTTTCACCTCATCCGATAATCTTGCGTACCAATGGGAGGCCACACCCGACAGGGTTCGGCCGAACAGTGAGAGCTTCTGTTGTCGTGTTAGGCCCATTGGCCGCAAGACATCTGCAAACAGTCGGATATGGACCATGGGGTCACCAGTCCCGTCAAAACGGTCTATTTGTGGCATTTTGAACCTATCGGGGAGTGTCACGGCCTCCTCGGTATATCCATCTCCGATATCCGGCATAGCCTTAGCCCCTTGGGATTTCTTAAAGAGTTTCTCCAATTTGTTCAATTTCAGAGCCGTATGATCAACCTAGTCCTCAGATGGAGAGTCCGGGTGATTGGATGTATGAGCCTTGGACAGTTGTAGTGGAATCGGGGGCGGTGCTGGCCCCGTTGGAAGACTCGTGTCCTCTTGTAAATTTTGGACAGTCGGTACAGTATTTTGGGTGTTCAGAGGAGCGTCCTGAATAGCAGGAGCCTTCTCGGGTAATGGGACCCCTGCTGGAGGAGGGATTTGTGAGGCAGACGCTGTGTTCTGTTGTTGTAACCTGGTAATCAACTCAGCCTGTTGGGCCATAACTGTGGCCTGCTGTTTGGAGAATTCTGCTTGACGGACGGCATCATCGTGCATCTGTTTCATGCTTTCCTGCATCTGGCGCATTAGAGCCTCCATCCCCGATGTATTCGGTTGCTCCATCTGTCTAACTGGTATGTCTATTTCTGCAACAGTAATTGAGACCTCAGTCCTATAGTCCTCTGATGGAGTAGCCCACTGCCCTGACAACCTCTGTTCTGACACACTGCGCCTTTTAGGCTTCCTTCTGATAACAGGGGGTAGAGAATAGAACACTGGCTGTCCGTCTATCAGATCCTCAGATCGGTGGAGTCGACGACCTCGTGTCCAAGGTGCTTGGGGAATGCCTGTTGGGTCGGAAGCAATCGTGCTAAAACTGACCCTAGCAAAAGATAAATAAAGCGAAAAGGAAATAAATAAACAGATAAACGGACAGCACAACAGCTTAAAATAAAATGCATGACACGCAGTCGGGCACAATCAACACACAGTCAATAAGCTGAAATACATACTGTCCTCAAACACTGATTATCATCCCTGTATCACTGTTCCCTAAAACAGAATCTGATATCCGCAGATAACCAATCCTCAAATACTGGCTGGTGCCCGCAGGCCTGATACCCACAATACCGAACTGATGCCCGCAGGCTTGATGCTGACAATTCTGAACTGATGCCCGCAGGCTCGATACTCAAACTCACATACTGATCTGATGCCCGCAGGCCTGATACTGCCAATACTGAACTGATGCCCGCAGGCCTGATGCCCAAACTCATATACTGATACATGCTTTCCTGTAGAGACGCACTCTAAAGCACATAACAGATAAGTGAGAGCCAAAACACCCCTATGTTGGGGTAAGGTTTTCCTGTCCTATTTTGTCAGGAGCTAGGGTTTCACTATGCACACAGCGGTTTCAAATAACCTATAAACGGGTAAGCAACCTGTCCTAATTTGGAATAGTCACTATGGATCCGAATATGCACTAGGCCGAATGGTCAAAGAGGGTGCCCCGGTAAAACCGGGGTTTGTGTTCCCATACTGGCAGAGCCCACAACCGGTCAGCCTTATGGTCATGCCTTGACAAGACAAGCCTCCGGCAAACCGTTCAGGAATAGCAGATGGCAAACACGGTGTCCTAGGCGCACCAATGCAAATGCAATGCAAAGAAACACACAAGTGTAGTAAAAAAAAAAACAGATATCATGAGTTCGAGTCAAGCTCTCTAGATCCCCAGCGGAGTCGCCAGAAACTGTAACAAGCCCGCGGGGGGGCCTCGCTACAGCTCGGACTCGCAAAGTGTTGTTGCGGTTCTTAATCTGAACCAAAGAGTCCAAATCTGGCAAATCGTTTTGAGAAAACTGATTTTTGAAAAAGTAGTGCCAAACATGGACTGCTTGGCCAGATACAGAGTCGCCACCTAAATATTTTATTTTGGGAAATTTAGGAAACCCTGACTCGGTGCCAAAAGGCCACGTGTCCGTCATCACCAAAGCTGCTTCGGCTCGGGAACTTGGGTACGATTGGGGAAGGTCACTTCGTGAGCACCCCCGCTCGCCCGGTCATAGACCGGCCTCTACTAACCATGATATCGATTTTTGAAAACATTGTGAGTTCTTATTCCGGTTTATTAGCCTAAGTTACTATGTGATGCACACAGCATATAAGTATAGACCAGGTTGCCTAGATTGGAACAAAACACTTCTTGTTTGTTTTTGAAAAAGGTTTTACTACCCGCAGGTAGGCTTTGAAACATTTTGATGATTTATTCCAATTTAAGTAACCCAACCTTCACCCACAGGCATTCAGGCAGTTATATCAGATAAGCATATAGCCTCATGGTAAGCATGCTATCATGGCATTCACTCACACGCATGCAAGGATGCTAAAGCATAAAACTCACCGAGTACTCCAAGCCAAAATAGAAACCTCATTAGAAATCATGCATGAATCCTAAGTATACAGAAATGCCTAATGCAACACATGCAAAATGCGACTATAGCAGGCTCGGCTATTCTAAGATGGTATATGAAATGCTACAATTATCATGTATTCAACTTGGAATTGAAAGTACGATGCAGTTAGTACGGTGCGCCGAGCCCGGTGCATGCAATACAGATGAATGAATGCAAACATGCTGTCATACTGTATGCTAATTTAAAATATGCCCTAATCTAACCATCATAAGCGGATAAATAAAAGGGAGAAAGACGTGGGGTTGGAAGACATACATCACACTCACCCACACTTATTACAGTTGTGGCCCTTGCGCAGAGGGTCCAAATAAATGTACAGTCCAAATATTACAGTCCCGAATAAAAGAATATTACAGTCCGAAATATTACAAAATTCTAATTAATAAATTAACTATGAAAGCAAATAAAACTGGTGTGCAAGCCAGGGACCGCCTTGCTTCTGATGGATGATGCATGTCCGGATTGTCTTGCGCGGAAATCCACCGGAATGCCCCAATTAGCCTCTGTTTACACTTGTTCTTGAAATGCGTGCCAAGTCCCCAAAAGTTGTTGATTCCTGATTTTGCTGCAACAGAGAGCAGGAAAGGGGCATAGCAATGTATTTGCACAAATATATGCATGTCTCGATCCTCGTGCCACCAATCACGCATACCGAGGCATGATGGTCGAGGAGTCGAAATGCACAACTCAATATAGGATGAATGCACATGAAACTACAGCTAAAACCTAACTCCATCATGGATAATCCGGAGTGTCGGTGACTGGGGAATTGAGACACATCCCGTCACTCGGAGTACGAAATGTACCTCGTTTCCCGTGCCCGGGCTAACTCCTATTCCGGACATGATGCAATATGCATGACATGCATGAAATGCAACTAAGATACAATCCTAACATACAGAATGCTATGGAAATGAGATGTCTCGAAATACGTGCACATGGGCGCGCAAACCGAGAAAATGGCAGAATACTATGAAAATGAGGTACCTCGAAGTGCGTGCACACGGGCACGCAAACCGAGGCGATGACAAGATATGATGAAAATGAGGTGCCTCGAAGTGCGTGCACACGGGCACGCAAACCGAGGCGATGGCAGAAACAATGAAAATGAGGTGCCTCGAAGTGCGTGCACACGGGCACGCAAACCGAGGCGATGATATCTGTCTCGAAATACGTGCACGCGGGCACGCAAACCGAGGCAATGTGTCTCGAAATACGTGCACGCGGGGGCACGCAAACCGAGGCGATGATATGTGTCTCGAAATACGTGCACGCGGGCACGCAAACCGAGGCAATGATATGTGTCTCGAAATACGTACACGCGGGCACGCAAATCGAGGCGATGATATGGAAATGACAATTGGACTTATACCAACATGAGTGAGCCTCAGCCGCACTCACATGGGATGCCGGCGGATAAAAGTGAAGTGCCTCGAAATGCGTGCACACGGGCACGCAAACCGAGGCAATGACAGAATGCGATAAAATGGCATGGAAACATGATATGGACTTATACCGACATGAGTGAGCCTCAGCCACACTCACATAGGATGCCGATGGCAGAAAATGAGGTGCCTCGAAATGCGTGCACACAGGCACGCAAACTGAGGCAATGCAGAATGCGATGAAATGGCATGGAAACAAGACAAGTGGGCTTATACCAACATGAGTGGGCCTCAGCCACACTCACATAGGATGCCGATTGATGAAAATGAAGTGCCTCGAAATGTGTGCACACGGGCACGCAAACCGAGGCGACACAAAAGCGATGCGAATGACATGGAAAATGCAACATGGACTTATACTAACATGAGAGAGCCTCAGCCACACTCACATAAGATGCCGGCGGATAAAAATGAGGTGCCTCGAAATGCGTGCACACGGGCACGCAAACCGAGGCAATGATAAAATGTAATGAAATGGCATGGAGATGACAAATGGGCTTATACCAACATGAGTGAGCCTCAGCCACACTCAGATAGGATGCCGTCGGATAAAAATGGAGTGCCTCGAAATGCGTGCACACGGGCACGCAAACCGAGGCAATGATAAAATGCAATGAAACATGGCAAAAATGATATGCAAGCATGCTAACGAAATTTCAGCACTAAAATATGGGGGAAAACAGTCCCGAAATGAGGCGAAATGACATGAAATGCAAGGAAATGTCCCGAAATGCGAATTTAGGCACCCGAAATGGCCTATAGCCATGCTAAACATGCACAACATGGACATGCAATGCAAAGACAGAAGCTAGACAGCCCCAAAATAAGCATTTTTCCAATTATAAACATGGCCAAGCAGCAAGCATAGGTAAGGGAAAAATAGCATGCAAGAATAGGGGCCAAAAGAGGGGTAATGAAGCAAGTGGTATAAGCAAAACCCAAACTGAAAAATTTCCTTCTACAACACTAAAGATGGACCAAAAATATGAACATTTACAGTATATGGCAGCCTCAAAATCAGTATACAAACATGCTAAAAATATGATGCAAAATGAGGCTCAAAAGGTGCTATAACATGAAGTATATAAAATAATCACCAAACAGAAAAAAAGTGTGAATGAAACATGAAGTATAGGCCAAAACAAGGCTACTTTCAGTTCGGACCAAGGTCCAAAAACAGAAGCAAAGAGGGCTATCAATTTATACAAAAATGGGGCCGAACAAGGGATTGAACTACAAGTGACATATGGAAACACCAAACAATGTTGAGCCCTTCTCCAATGTTGAAGAGGGGCTCAAAATAAGCCTTATATCAGTTTACAACATGCTCGAAAATAAATTGCTCATAGGTCAAAAAAAGCATACAAAATCATGACATACAACATGGTCAATGAAGCAAGTATATTATGGAGGGCTCAAACAAGGTTGAGCCCTTAATGAGAAGTGAAGATGAGCTCAAAATATGGCCCTTTTCAGTTAGGACCGAAGCTTGAAACCAAAAAGAAATGAGGCTTAGAAATAGATCAAAGGAAAGGGTCAAAAGGATCAAAGTGTAACTTACCCTTGAAGATCTAGACTTTGGTTGCTTCTTGGATGGATTTGCTGCTCCTTTGGCCTTCAAAAACCCTTCCTAGCTGCTGGAAATTAGATAGTGGTGGTAGAGCTTGGTGGTATAGAAGGAATGGAGGTTAATGGACTTAGGGTTTTTGAAGAATTGAAGAAGATGAAGATGGAGTTGGCTATGGAGCTTTTAAGATCAAATTTTCTAACCCTCAAGAAGAAGGCCCTCAGCTGGTTATAAGGTCAAGAAAGGGGGTGTAAAAGGGGGGTCAAATGGAGAGGAAAACTCTCTCCCAAAATATCCCCCGGATACAGAAAATATCTGGGGGATATTGCCTCACAGCTGGAAGGGGCACAGTGAGGAGAGCACGGCCGGCCGCTCACTTTTGCTGGAGGTGGCCGGCCGGCCACACCCCCTAGCCGGCCGGCTAGGGGTCAAAAGGGTCAACCATCTTTTCTGGCCGGCCAGGTATTGGGGAGGTAGGCCTATGTGTGTACAACACAACCATGTAATTGAAATTCCAAGAAAGTGGGCCCAAGGGGTTCAACAGTGGCTCGGAAAGAGGGGTTCAAAAGGGTCAAGTGACCTTAATGGCCGGCCATGAACTTTTAGTGGCCTCTCAGGTGTGTACATCACAGATATGTGGTTCAAAGTTCGAGAAAAAGGGTCCAAGGGGTTCAACATTAGCCCGGAAGAAAGGGGTCAAAAGGGTCAGGTGACCTTAATGGCCGGCCATGAACTTTTAGGGGCCTCTCAGATGTGTAGATCACAGATATGTGGTTGAAAGTTGGCAACGCTAGCTCTAAGGTATTCAACATTAGCCCGGAAGTTGGAAAAACGGGCGCCGGGAGGCTCCGGAGGAGAGATAACTGGCTGCTGCAACAATTGCTGGCCTCCCACCCTTCAGTGACCTTCCCTGTGATAAAACAGAGGTACCTGCCAAAAATGAGCGAAAACCGTTGCAAAACGAATGTTCCGGAGCCAAAACACGCAGTTCGGGGTCCCGGAAATGGGCTGTTAAGCACCGAAAATTGCATCTGACCTCGAAGTGGGTTTCTCAGCCCCCAGTGTTCCTCAAAATGGATGAAATAGGATGTATGCCAAAAATCAAAGCAATAGGAGATGGTTAGGTGGTCCCGAACCAAGGCACACGGCCTGACGGCTCCGAAAACCGGGAACCGGACTCCGAAATGGGCAAAATGGCCTACGGCCACAAAATGTAGCCTACGGACATTGAGAGATGGTCTACGGGACCTCTCCCTCCCCTCAGGAAAAGAAACAGAGAAAACCGAGTCTGGTTCGCAAACCGAGACAAGGCACAGAAAAGGGTTCGGAAGCCCGGAGGCAGGGCTCGCAGCCGCGACTGTGAAACTTCTGAACAAGCACATCATGCAACATCACCAAGCGCTCAATCGGTGACGTCTGAGTCTTAAGGTCGGTCAAAAATGGGGTGTCTACAGGTAGTAACTCGCTAGAGTTACTCTTAGCTCACTATGTTCGATGTGAAGCATCTCAAATGTCTTCACCATTTGTTTCAGCCACTCATCCGCTTTCTTAGGCTCGGGGGCCACCAAGGAACTCATCCGGTTTGGCCCGCAAGAACTCTCTAGTGAGAAAACTCACCCTTGTCTCCACGGCATTCTCTCTGGCTTGGTTCTCCACTCTCCACAAATTCATCGATTCTCTCAAAGCCCCCGCCATTTCTCGGGCTAGGGCCCCTGTTGTGGCTTGACCCGCTAGCTCCGAAATACCCGCTTGCCATACTTGCTCAGCCGCATTAACTTGGCCGTACCCTTCCTCTTACACCGAGACCACATGGACCGATACTTCATGTACACCTAGGTGAGGCCTACTACGCCTCCCGCCTCTACCGCCACGGGCTTGATCCCTTCCTGACATCCTAATTAAGGATAAAAGTAAACAACTTAGCACACGAACTTGAATGTGCTCACAACTTATCTCACACGTTCGATCACAAGAATTCTATAAATTTCTTTACCACATAAGCACTTAATTTTACTCGACATAAGCACGTAGTCACATAAAAACATACAGATTATTCCTTTACGATGACATTTGTCCCACGAAATACCAAGAATTCTTAGTAGAATGAGTATTGATCAAGTACCCTTCTAATAAGATCTCAAGGAAATTAGTAGGCGCAAACCGCATCCCAAAAGTTCAATCACATACCCATCAAGTCATATAAGCATGTTATCACATAACCACTAAAATATGGAACATCTCCTAATCAAGTGAAATGAATCCATTATGGCAAAAAGACCACTCCCCGTGACCCCCAAGCATTCAAACCCGGTAGTTCTTATATAAAGTTGTAATGCCCCAACAAAATTACATAATAAAGATGTACCAATTACCCATCTTACGATAAACATAAGTAAATTCCAATATCCACATCAACCCCGAATCTCTAACATTAGCATTCATAACCATAAGAGATTTACAAAAGGAGGTTATACATTCAACGACCTAAGTACATGAATCTATAGCATGTGAAATAAGTAGTCAAGAGTAAATAAATGCCCCCAAGGGCTACAAAGTCCAAGACTTGAGCCCAGTTAAAAAAAATGGTTGCTCGAACCAACACACATATAGCCCTTGGCTTGCCAAAATAATTACAACAAAACAAGAGTCTTGTGCTCTCAAAATACGTTCCACGCCCTTAATTGGGCAGAATCACCACAATTTTTCATGTACAAAATCCCATAGGGTGAGCACAAAGCCCAGTTGGAAATTCTTAACAAAGTATATACATTTTATACAATCCTCATGGTATGAGATGCATATGCCATGCTGTGTAAAAGAAAGATTTCATCATTATCTTTTTGAAAACCGTCGTACACAATGGAATCTTGAAAGCTCAACAATTCATTAATTTCAATCAAGTTCAAGGGGCGGTAAATACTACTCAGGTAATCTCTAGGTTGGTGTCTGCAAGTAGGCCGGACTAGCACTACCAAAACCCCACTTTACCGGTAGCTAACCGGAAGGCACGTAGTACCTCCTCCGCGCGTGTTTTCGGCCTTTCATCCTAGACACTCAGGTCAACTTAATCAATACCAACTACACCCCTTATTCGAACTTACTAATATATTTAACCCAAAAACAAATCAATAAGATCTTGTTTCACAAACATTTCCTTTCTCCATGCAAAAGTTTTCAAATCTTAATTCAAAATTTGTAATCAATCAAATGAATTGAAATGTCAATGCAACATTTATCAATGCATTATAATATTTTTCCCATTTTCAATTTTTTCCACCCAACCTCCCATTGTGATCATAATTTCCATATCTCTTTCCAATGAAGTTTCACAAAAATAAATATATACACATTTATATCTATCAAGAAGTGACAACATTTCGACATTTCATACATTCTCACCAACTTAGTCATTTCATGAATATATCCACCTTTTTGAACAATAAACTTCAAAACCAACTATTCCTCATATTCCATGGGAATTCTCATTCAAACATTTGTCATAATATTTGCCGAGTATCAATTTCATAACATCACAACATTTTTCTCAAAAATCGCCAAATTTCTATGGTTTCCATAAACTAGGTTTTCTCCTCATTTTGAAAGAGTTTTTCCAAGGTAGCACTCCTCTACAACAATATAGCTCAAAATCTCAAGGATATTTAGAAAACATTGCGAAAACCCACTTTTAAAATCACCTACAACTCTTGAGTCAAAAACCAAGCTCAATACAACAAGAATGAGTTCCAACATTAACATAACTTGCAAAAATGTATATATGACTCAAAGAAAAATCCCCCTACCTCAAGTTCTAGAAGGAAAGAGAAAAGAATGCCCTAAAATCAATGGTGTCGAAGCTTGATCTCCACCACGCACAACGTAGCCCTTGAAGAGTTTTCCAACTTTGATGAAGGAGCTATGGTCAAAACTCTAATGGATTTGAAGAAATCAAAGGTTTGATCAAATTTGGTGTAGGTAAATGTAGAGAGAAGGAAAAGAAATGGGTTTTTAGAGAGAGAGAGATATACAAAACGTGAGATGCACTCATCACAAAGTGAAGAAAAGAGAAAAAAATCTCAAACTCAGCGTTCCCGCACGTGCGTACCTTTTCCTACACGTACAGCATGCCCTTCACCGCACGTACGGCCTCTTTCCCCGATCGTACGGCCCACTCCCCGCACTTGCAATTTCACATGCAATTATTTCAATATAGCACCTCGGCATCCCCTACTCACCGCACATGCGGCTGAAGGCCCCGCACGTGCGGCCGAAAGCCCCGCACGTGCGGTTCTACCTGATTGCCAGAAATTCACCTGCTGGGCCGAGACACCCCGGATCCAACCTCACGCATTCCGAAACAAGCGAAAATCAACACCAAAACAAAAGGACGAGGACCTAAAGAAGGTTTCAACAACAGTAAACCCAAACGGTCGACAAGGCCTCAAGTTAATCCCCGACACTCTAACACGAGTAAGCTGAACACAAACAAAACAAAAACGACGAGTTGCACACCCTGTCATCACAGTCTTGCAAAAGTGGCGGTACCTACACCCAAGCAGGTTTAGATAGGCCCAAAGTCAGTGGATTGTATATTCCTTGGCTATACACATAGTAGTAGTGCATATTGATTTCTTGTGTATAAGTCTATTATTCTAGATATACACAAGAACGCTATCATGGATTCAAGAAATGCATCTTTTTTTGAAGATGTATTTTCTTGTCGTTTTCGAGAAAGGGTTTCGAGTTCCATGAAATAAGTTAATGATGTTGAAGGTGATCACATAGATGATCAAATAGCTAATCAAGTAGATGATCAAGCTAAGGAAGTAAATGAGCCAAGAATGAGTAAAAGGGCTAGGACTTCAAGGTCCTTTGGTCCAAACTTCTTGACTTATATGTTAGAGGGAGAACCTTGAACTTTCCATAAAACTGACTTCACCTGAAAGTCCTTTGTGGAAAGAGGAAATTAAGAGTGAGATTGACTCCATTTACAGAACCATACTTAGGAATTGGTTGATTTACCCCCAAGCAGTAAGGCCTTGGGGAGTAAGTGGATCTTTAGAAGAAAGATGAAGGCTGATGGGTCAATTGATAAGTATAAAGCTTGGCTAGTTATCAAAGGATACAGACAATGAGAAAGTCTGGATTACTTTGATACGTATTCACCTATGACGAGGATTACATCCATTCACATGGTGATTGCAATAGCAGCTTTAAGTGGTTTGGAGATACATCAAATGAATGTAAAGACAGCTTTCTTAAATGGAGATTTGAATAAAGAAATCTATATGGAGCAACCCGAAGGGTTTTTTGTTCTAGGGCAAAGTAAGAAAGTTTGTAAGCTTGTCAAATTATTGTATGGTTTAAAGCAAGCTCCTAAATAATGGCATGAGAAGTTTGACAATGCTATGTTGTCAAATGGGTTCAGAATCAATGAGTGTGACGAATGCGTATATGTGAAAAACACTAACAGAGGTTATGTCATTTTGTGTCTATACGTTAATGACATACTCATTGCTGGTAATAATGATGAGATGATTAGAACTACCAAGAGATTGTTAAACTCTAAGTTTGATATGAAAGATATGGGCCTTGTAGATGTAATTCTAGGCGTTAAGATTACCAGAACATCTGATGGTATTGCACTTTCTCAATCTCACTATATTGTGAAGATACTTGAGAAATTTGGTAAATCAGATGCAAGTGTGCCTGGAACACTAGTAGACTTGAGTCTACAGTTGACCAAGAACAATGGTGAGAGTGTCTCTCAGCTAGAATATTCTCGGGTCATTGGGAGTTTGATGTATCTAATGAGTTGTACAAGGCCATATATAGCCTACTCTATTACCAGGCTTAGTAGATACACGAGCAATCTTGATGCCACTCACTGGGAGGATATCACTCGGGTGTTAAGATATCTTCGTTTCACCCGGGATATGGGTTGCATCACACTAGATATCCAACAATAATAGAAGGCTATAGTGATGCAAATTGGATATTTGATGTTAGGGACTCGAAATCCAATAGTGGTTATGTGTTCACCCTTGGAGGAGCAGTCGTGTCTTGGAAATCATCCAAGCAGATGTGTATCTCACGATCAATGATGGACTCAGAGTTTATCGCGTTGGATAAAGAAACAGAAGAGACAGAATGGCTTCTCCATTTCCTTGAAGATATTCCACGTTGGTCAAAAAATGTACCAACCATCTGTATTCATTGTGACAGCCAATCGACTATTGGACGGGCACAGAGTAATATGTATAATGGAAAGTTTAGATATATCCGACGTAGACATAATTCTATATGAGAACTACTCTCGAACGAAGTTATCACTTTAGACTATGTAAAGTCTAAGAACAAGAATGCGAATCTGCTAACGAAAGGGTTAAATCGAGTGTTAGTAGAGAAGTCATCAGAAGGAATGAGTTTAAGATCTGTAGTGTAAGGTGTTACCGGAATGGAAACCCAACCTAGTTGATTGGACATCCCCAGATCTAGGTTCAATGGGACAAACTAATTGCGTGTAACAGTGGTATGTCACTGAGGAGGTAAAACCTTCAACCATTACTTTTATCAGTGATACCTACAAGTGTAAAGGTTAAACTAAGCTTTTAGTGACTTTGGTGTGTTGAGCTGTTGAGCTGAGTACAGCAGGATACTCAAGTAGAGTCACCTATGTGAGTGTGAAGTGGGGCCGCTTCTATAAGAATTGACAAGGCTAAATTCTTGAAACCACTCACTGAACCAGGCTAGTGTTCCAAGGCCAAACCAAACACAACAATGAGAATAGAACGATGGTTGGAGTGATACATGTGTGAGGTCTATTGTC
Organism: Camellia sinensis; assembly: GCF_055761805.1. Classification (NCBI taxonomy): domain Eukaryota; kingdom Viridiplantae; phylum Streptophyta; class Magnoliopsida; order Ericales; family Theaceae; genus Camellia; species Camellia sinensis. The sequence continues at coordinate 111,225,627 of NC_138962.1, forward strand.
TTGGTTTACACCCATCTATGCTCTTGTACCTCTATGCTTGCACTCAGTATGCTTCTCTACAACTATTGTTTTACTCGTCCTCATCCCATCAGTACCTACTTGTATACAATAGCTCCAACTGCTAGAGCATTCCCTTGAGCATGTACTGGTTGCCAAATCATTTGTCTGTTGATGAAGTGGATTTTTGATTGAACCAGATATTCTGATCAACTTCGAAGATAATCATCTGCAATCCTCTAATCGCCCCTGACCAATTTTGATCTCCCTCGATCCACCACTTGATCAAGCTTGATCTCTACTGGTCTTAAATGATCTATCTCGATCTGTATCTGGTTGTCCAATCTGGTCAGAATCTGCCTATTCTAACCTCCTTAGTGATTTCGTAGTGTTTCACAAATCCGACTATTGAAGATGACAAACTCCTGTGTTTTGAAAATATTCAAAAAACTATTTAGAATCTCATTATTCTGACCTTGCAATTGCATCTGAAACGGTCCATTTACCTAGGACCAACCTTCGTTACACTTCCAGGGGCTCACTGAAAATTTTTCCCAAAAACTGGGCCACACTACAATTTTTTAAAATTTTGAGCCCTCATTACAATTTCCAAAAATCCAAGGAATATTTCATAATCTAACATAATATTTTTTTCTGACGTGTCGTCTGCCACCTGTCAAAGCTGACATCACCACCACTCCACGATAACGTCACTCCCCTAGAACCCTACTGAGTCGAGTTAAACCACCCACTTAGCCCGCTGACGTCATCTGGACCGGATCCCTACCTGGGTCGAATCTGGGTTGGGTTAGACCTGCTTGTCTGCTCCGCTGATGATGTTATCCACTGCGTTAGCACTGCATCATCCTTTATTAAGAAAATTAATTTTTAAGGATACAACTTAGGGGTTTCGAACCCCTGACCATGTACGCACCACAACACCTTATCCACTCTGCTAAAGTCACTCCTTGTGTTTGATATCCATCAAATAATATTTAAACACTTCGGCTTTGGTGAAAGGTGGTCTTCTTCAACCTCTTGTTGCGTGTGTGACACGTGTCCAAGTGTGGTACTCGCATTTTTCAGAGGGCGACAAAACAGTTCAAGACTTCGTGTTCACTAGGCAACCAGCAAATCCGATAGATTTCACTATGAGGGGTTCAAAGACAAAAAAATACCTTTTCCAAGTTACGGTTATTCTGTTGCACTCTCTCCGAGTCTTTGTTGTTAAACGTTGTCCTTTTGTTGGTCAATTTTTATTCATGTGGGGGATTGTTAGAAAATAATGGCTTTTTGGTGACTTTAATGCAATATTAAAGTGAGTGTAAATCCTCTATTGAGATGGATTAAAGTGGGTTTAGATTCTTTGTAATGAGATCTTTACACCACAAAAAGAATGACCAAAAATCATTAAGATTTGAATGAGAAATTGATTCATTAAGTTGGCCTCGTGAAAGAAATGTTGGGAAATGTGTGTAACGTTCTATCCCATATTAATTATATAGGAGAGCATTGATGGGTATTTAAATTCCACTTTTTGCCTAAGGGTGTGATCCCTTTGGGGCATCCAAATTTTTCGAAAGAAGGGAGTTACGGATACTTCAAGGATGGACTTGGGTCAAGACTATGAACCAAGTTGGTTAAGCAAAAATTGCTACACGTGCGCGTGCACGTCGCCCGCCTTATAGCGATCCCGGTTTTGACCCAACCTTTATTATATTACGGACTCGGGTTTCGTGGTTTAATATTGTTATTCATGTCTTGTTTTCCTCCTTTAACTCCTTAATTTGAGTTTGGAACATGTTGGGTGTGTTTGGAACAGGCTGGTTGTTGGTTGGTCTAGATTGTTGTTGCCCAAATTTTGGCTTCTTCGCTCAAGTGAGGCTTCTTGCGCTCAAGTGAGCCTTGTGAAATTTTCTTCTTCACTCGAGTGAGGTTTTTTACGCTCGAGCGAGATTTGAGAGTCCTCAGGTTTCTTTCCCAAACGCAGAATTTCTGGGAAGATGAAGTTCTTCGCTCGAGCGAGCGTGTGCATTTGTATAACTTCTGAACGTATGTATTATGTGCTCGAGCGATGCTTCTTCCGCTTGAGCAAGGTCACTTGTTGTGTCTGGTCGCTCAAGTGACAACTCCTTCACTCGAGCGAAGGTCGCGTATATCAGTTCGCAGCGAAGGAGTTTTATATCACTTTTTGATTTCCTTTTTGCAAGAAACTCCAATTCAGCAGTCTCTCTCTCTCTCTAAAACTCTCTCTCTCTCTCTCTCTCTCTCTCTACAAATACTCTTTAATCCAAGCACCACTACCCTACTTCCTTTGAGAAAAAGGTGGAGCATCTTGTGGGCTTCCATTCCATCCGAACCAAGCTTGATTTTGTGCATTTTTGAAGTTCTTCATCATCTCCTTTGAGCTTCTACATTTGAGGTAGGGACATTCTACACCTTGACATGGTTTTTAACCTAGGTATTTTGTCCTTTTGTATAAGTGGTGGAATTTGGGAGGATTTTGGTGAAGTTAGAGTTTGGATCCAAAATTTAAAAGAGGGATTTTTATATTGGGTTCCATGAATATATATATATATATATATATGCGGTATTGAATATGAGATTATACGAGTTAAAATGATGAAATTTAAACTTGGGATTGATATTTGGAAAGGAAGAAAATTGCCCTAATTTGTGTTAAATAATTATTTTGTATAAATAAAGAAATTGGTGTGGGAAATATGAAATTGGCAGGATGTGTGAATGAATGGTGTAGTTGGATTTGATAAATCACTCACTTATGAAAAATTTGATAAATTATCTGTTTGATAAATTGTACATCTGTTTAGAAATATCTGTTTTGGGCTATCAGTGGAAGATAGCTATGATTGTTATAGAAACTGTATGAGGACTAGGTGAATTGAAATTGGTCATTTGAATTACGTCATTGAATATGACGGTTTGATTAAACCATTGAATATGTGATTTGGATAGTCATTGTATATGACAACGCTTTTAAATACATTGTATATGTATTATTATTTGGGAGGAGATAGGAGATGTACTCCATTGTTTGGGAGGAGATAGGGGATGGACTCCATTTTAAATTAAGTTGGCCGGAGTGTACAGGGTGAAAGACCCGAAACCTTATATGTGTATATTTGGGTGCCAATTCCCTCGGACGAGAATCCGTAAAATGGCAAGAAGATTGAAGTATTTGAGTAATGATTGTTATTGAATTGTGAACGAATGAGTTGTAGTCTCATTTGGAATTGGTTAGATGATCAGGAACTATATTTATGCATTGATTTGAAATGAATGAATGGAAATGAATTGAGATGTGGTTTTCAGTATTGAATGGTAAAGGGGAGAATGTAAGTTGGCCTTGAGTATTGGATTTTTTATTTGACATTTATATCTTAGTTAAATCTCATACTTTGTCTTAGTTTCTCTCTACTGGGCTTTGGCTCACCCTACTTGGGAAACCATTTTCAGGTACAGGTGACATACCTCCTCCAAGGACGTAGCTTGGGAGGACTTAGGGGCTAAAGGCTTTGTTTTATTATTTCCGTGTTAAATGTTTATTTAAGCCAAGGGCTTTACATGTATAGATCTTAGGACTTTTTTTGTTGTAACCAAGTGAGATCTTGGAAAGATGTAAGCCCACAGGGCATTTATTTTGTTCTAACCAACTAGTGTTACATGCTGTAGTTTCAGAATAAACATTTATGAAAGTATAAAGCATGTAATATCTCTTGTAATATAAACTCTGATGAATGAAAGTATAACATTTTCTATTATGTTCATGAATCTCATGGGATGGATTATTCACTTTATTTTGAGGGCGTTACACACCCGCTCAAACCGGGCCGGGTCTGGGTCCGTGGTCCATGGTCTGTGGATATTGGATCTTGGGACTTAGGACTTGGACTTGAGGCTTGCTGGAATGAGTTGGGTATGGGCTGGGTTGAGTTGTTGGCCCACTTAACTTAATTTTTTTTGGGCCAAGCCAGACTAGTGGGCTACATGTTGTACATATTATACATGTGTTCATAACTCCTCTATAATTGTAATGGAATAAGTCCATCAATTTTGCAATTTCTTTCTTGGGAGTGTTGCAAAACTAAATCCTGGATTTGTTACAGGAGCCTTTTCCTCTCTCCTTCCATGAGTATAAAATGAGACCCCTCTTCTTCATTCTTCCACACCAGAAATTTTGCTCTCCCTTTGTGTTCCAAAGTTCTCCAGTTTTTTTTCTTCCTAGTGAGAGAGTGATGCCTTAGTTCTGTTCGCCGAAGCTATGCAGTAGGTGCTTTGTTGTAGCTGGTTCAACCATCGTATCTTGAGAGACAAACGTCGAAGAACCTCCAACACCCAACCGGTGAGACGGTGAATTTGTTTTAAGGAGACTGTCTAGTGCAGGTTTCAGTTTGATTTTGTTTCTTGTTACATTTTGTTTTGTATTTTTGTTCATCTAATTATAATTTCCAACATGAGGTTTTGTTCTATAATTTAAATTATTAATTACAAATCTATTTGGTTTTATTTTATTACACAATTTATACAACACATATCACATGGTTGAACTTATTACTATTAAATATGTAATTCACTAAGTTGTTTCACTTTTATTATGTGTATGTATGTAGAAATCATTTCGTAATTAAAAGATGAACAAATAAAACATTGAACTAACATTGTAATATTATTATTATTTAAGGTGAAGAAATAAAATATCCAACTAATATTGTAGTATTATTATTATTATTATTATTATTATTATTATTTTTATTTTGAAATAAATTAAATAAAGAAAATTGAAAGATGAAAATACTTTTATAAAATTCATTCCTTCTCTAGTTTGATCATCTCTGTAGTTAAACTTTGGAAATTTGTTGTATTTCTATTTTCCGTTTCATATTGATCTTCATTATTTTGTACTTGTTCTGCTACAATCTTTTCAGATGTGCGATCCTTATTATTCATTTTGTCTAGCCTTGTGATAAATATGTACGTATGTGCAGAAGCTAATTTTAGCACCTTGTAATTCTTACATTCCTACAATAACAACAACAATAGTATAGTTTTAAATTAAATTATTTCCTTTGCTATGTATGTATGTTACTAATATGACATTGTTCATGGATTTGGTAAACTTGCCTTGTTTTTGGATGCTATGAATTCAGTTGCTAGACATCCAATAATTTTCTTAGCTGCTTCATATAATGTGACATACAGTTGTCTTTCTCCATCTCCCATTATAAGCTTCATCAAATATCTTATATTTGATGTGATAAATGTAAGTAAATTACGAGATCGTAATTTTGTTATTTGACAAATATAAAACATTAATTTGTGTTATTATGTATGATGCTCTAAAATTGAAGTTTTTGCATTTACTGCATTCTACTTCTTGTTCGGTTTGATAAACTTTCTTATGGCATATTTTGTAAGTAATATACCTAGGTTGGTCTCGATTGCCTATACGAATGATTGTCCTTTTGAAGGAACAATGTGTATTCTATTTGGATATTTATAGTCATGGTGTATTAATATTAATATTAATTTGGTGAAGTAAAAGAAAATCATGATATTTGGAATTATTATAACTATTATTAGGATGATAAATTACATATCTAAAAATTAAGTAATGAACGTTTCATCAAATCTTCTATCTTCACCCATTCGAGACTTTGCTTACTTGTTGCCATAACATTGTACCTGACTTGCTTTCAATTGTTTTTTTTATTGCAACTACATATAATATTTTTTTAATTTTCTTATTGTATAAAAAGTGTAAATAGGCAAATAGTATGTTTTTTAATATACCATTCTCTTTTATTATCATCTTCAATGTTATTGTGTAGTGATCCCAGTTTCGACCCTTCTTTCATGTTTTGCCACTTCAACTGGGCAGGTCGGGGATCGATTTTGACCCGGTCAACTTCGGGGGTCGAGCTGCCCAGTCAGCTTATAGCGATCCCGGTTTTCCCTCCATTTGATTGTCATATGCTGGACTTAGGTTCCACGGTGTTGGTTATTGTATATATCATGTTTTCATCATTTAATTCTTTGTATTCAAGTTTTGGGATGTATTGGGCAGGTTTGTTACAGGTTAGTAGTGAGTTTAAACCAATAGTTGCTGCCCAGAATTTTGTTTCTTCGCTGGAGCAAGGCTTTTGTCGCTCGAGTGAGCTCTGTGTTTTGGCCCCTTCGCTCGAGCCAGGGTTTCTTCGCTCGAGCGTGCGTCTGTGTCTGGTTATGGACCTGAGAGTTGCATTTCTTGGCTCGAGCGAGCGAGGACTATGTTTTGGGTTTCTTCGCTCGAGCGTGCTTTTCTTCGCTCGAGCGTGCTTCTGGGTTACAGACCTGAAGCTTCGATTTGTTGGCTTGAGCGAGACTTTCTACGCTCAAGCGAGGTTTCTTTGTGTCTGGTCGCTCGAGCGACCACTCCTTCGCTCGAGCGAGCCTTGAATATATCAGTTGGCAACAGCGGGATTACACTTCATTTCTTCACCATCTCTTTTACACAAACCCTAGATCTGGATGCTCCCTCTCTCTCTACATACCTTCTCTATAAGATTCCATCTACCTCTACAATGTTTCTACCCTAATCTCTTTGTAAAAAAGATAGAGGGTGGTGTGGGCTTCACTTTAATCTGAAAAATAGTGGATTTGGAGCAATTTGGGTTTTCTTCATCTACTCCTTTGGGCTTCTAACTTCGAGGTAGGGATAACCTACTCCATTCTATGAGTTTTAACATAAATTTTAGTCTTTTTGATTAGATGGTGTTGTTAGGTAATTTCGAAAAAAGTTAGGGTTTTATGTTTAATTTATAAAAGGGGGTTTTCAAATGTTAAACTACATGTGTATGTGAGACCTTGGAAAATGGGATTATTGTTGATAAATTGATGAAATTGAACCTTAGGGTTGATAATGAGAAAAGGGGAAAAATGCCCTAATTATGTTAAATAATTAATTTGAATAATTAATTTGGGAAAAAATTCATGAAATTGGAAAATTGTGGGAGTAAATGGTGTAGTTAGATAATTTAATCAATCACCTATGAAAATGTCGATATTTTATCTGTTGATAAATTTATTATCTGTTTAGAGATAACTGCTTTGGGCTATCAGTTGAGGATAGTCTTGATTGTTGTAGACATTGTATGATGATTAGGGAAAACTGAAACTAATCACATTGAATATGTCATTAAATATGACGGTTGGAATAATACAGCAAATGTGTGTATTGATTGATCATTGTATATCATAAGTGTTTAAATACATTGTATATGGGTATTGTTTAAGAGGAGATAGGGGATGTACTCCATGGTTTGGGAGGAGATAGGGGATGGACTCTCAAACCTGTTTGGGAGGAGATAGGGGATGGACTCCACTGATACAGCAAATCTGTGTATCACTTGAAATATGGAAGTGTTGAAGTATGGAAGTGTTTTAATATGAGTTATATTCTCATGTGAATTGTGAAGTATGGAAGCGTTTTAATATGTGTTATAGTCTCATTTAATTGTTTGGCCAGATTCTGAGCCATAATTATGAATCGAAACTGTATAAGTGAAGGAAACTGAAATGAAAAATGGATGTACTTGATGTTGAATTGAAAAGTGTTGTAAGTTGGTTTATAAGTGTCAACCATATATCAAATGCTATTGTTTTAGTTATTTCTCATACTTAGTTTAATATATCTCTACTGGGCATTGGCTCACCCTATATAGGACATCATTTTCAGGTTCAGGTGATATGCCACCTCCAAGGACATAGCTTGGGAGGCTTAGAGGCTGAGGATCACTTTTTGTTGTTTACCTTTTTGTGTATTACATGTAAATTCAGGCCGAGGACTAAATGTGTATGAGTTAGTACTCTCTTTTTTGCAACCAAGTGTTGGCTTAGAAAGTTGTAAGCCCGTAGGGCATTTACTTTTGTTGTCAACATGTAATACTTTTGTGATGAATACTCTGATAGATAGGTGTACACTTTATTCTCTTGAAAATATTGTCAATTTCTTCTATCATGAATGTATGAATTATGGGTTTATTTTGAGGGCGTGACAACTTGGTATCAAAGCGTACCGGGTTCAAATACATTGGGTACGCGGGAAGTGGTTAGTACCACAATGGGTTTGTCTCGCTTGTTAGAGACTTATGCATGATGTTGTATGTTTATTTGATAACATGTTTATGTGACTATACGGGTATGGGATTTAGTTTCTAGGATGTTGATTGGATTCTTGGGTTTCTAGGAGTCCTATTGGAAAGGCACCTGATCAATGCTGTTTCTAACTGGAACTCTAGCAACGCCTCGAAACCTTCATTATCCGGAAATGAAATTCGTAAGTGCTTATCTGATTATGTACTTACGTGCTTACGTGGAATGAATTACTATTGTCCGATGCATTAGGACGCGAGTGTTGTAGCTTCGGCACATTTATGAATGTGCTAATGATCTTCGTTACCTTTATTAAGATGTCAGGACGAGGACATGGTATTAGGTGGGGTAGGCCTAGGAGGCAGGAGATGCCTATACTGGATGAGATTCTGGCACAGCAGGAGGGTGTTGGTCAGGCCAATGTAGCCGAGCCAGTAGGTCAGCAGGCCATGGGCGCCTTAGCTCGCGAAATGGCAGGAGCATTGAGGGAATCCGTGGACATTCTCATAGCTGAGAATCAAGTCCAGGCCCATGTGGTTGAGGCAGGGCCTTCTTTTCTGAAGAGGGAGTTTTTCCGATCCAATCCGAATGAGTTTGTGAGGGATCCTAAAGAGCCACTGAAGGCTGATGAATGGCTTGAGCAGATGACGACGATGTTTGAGATGCTTGGCATCGAAGACGGGGCATTGAAGGTGACCTTGGCATCTTTCCAGTTGAAGGGAGATGCGGGTCAGTGGTGGAAGTTCGTGTGAGGTCATATTGGAGGGACTTGGGAGGCTTTCGTTGATGCCTTTCAGGAGAAGTTTCTATCTCCCGCTGTCAGGTAGAAGCTGAGGGATCAATTCTGTCAGCTTAAGCAGCCACAGGGTGCTTTTGTGAGATCTACCTTTCCAGTGCCAAGCTCAAGTTCTGGGAGAGGCAGTAAGGGAGACGTTACTTGTTACAAATGTGGTCAGCTGAGCCACAAGTCTCTAGCTTGCCCACAAAAGGGAGGAGGGCAGAGAGCAGCTTCATCTTCGGCTCGTCCTCAGAGCCAGAGTCAGGATAGAGGTCAGCCGATTTTTTGTTACCAGTGTGGTCAGGCGAGGCACCTGAAGAGGTTTTGCCCGCAGTTGAGTGGCACATCTAACGCATCTAGTGCGAGGCAGACTCAGAGCCATCAGCCAGCTCAGTCAGTTCAGGCCTCGAGGGCCAATCAGGGAGCCTCATCGTCTCAGTCTGTACAGCAAACTTGTGCTCCGAGAGGTGAGCAGGTAAATCAGAGACATTTAGGGCGTGTGTATGCTGTTACCCCGCAGGATCTTGTACCGGCTCCATCTTTTGTGAGAGGTACCTTTTTTTTTTGCAACTCAGTTGCTAGTGTGTTGATTGATACGGGTGCATCCCATTCCTTTATATCTGCTGCATTCGCATCTATTTTGGGGTTGGAGTTGGCGCAGTTAGCATCTCCTAATTGTGTTGTATCACCTGTTGGGGGTGAGTTGATTTTGAAGTAGGGGTGTAGAGGTTGTGATATTGAAGTCACTAACCGCCGGCTTCCATTTTCTTTTGTCGTTATGGCTATGTCAGGTTTTGATGTGATTTTGGGTATGGACTGGCTATCGTCATACCGAGCTGTTATTGATTGCTACCGCCAGCGGGTTACTGTGTGTACCTTGAGCAGGGATTGTTTCCACTTCTTGGGAGATCGGGTTGGTAGTGTTTTGCCACCAGTGTATTATCCGCGAGGGCGGAGTGAGCTTATTTGTCTTCTCGCTAGCTATATGAGTAGTGAGTGTAATGAGACCCAGACTGTATTGCCGAGAGTGGTTTGTGAGTACTCGAACGTCTTTCCCAAGGATCTTGTTAGTTTGCCACCCCATCGAGAGGTGGAGTTTTCTATTGATTTAGTGCCCGGCACAGCGCCGATTTCCATGGCACCCTACCGTTTTGCCCCAGCCGAGTTGAGTGGGTTGAAGATTCAACTCCAGGAATTACTAGATAAGGGCTTTATTCACCCTAGTACTTCACCGTGGGGAGCACCGGCCCTCTTTGCTAAGAAGAAAAATAGGGCTTTGAGACTTTGCATTGATTACCAGAAATTGAATCGAGCTACAGTTAAGAACAAGTACCCTATGCCCCATATAAATGATTTGTTTGACCAGTTGAACGGGTCCCGTTGTTTCTCTGTGATAGACTTGAGATCGGGTTACCATCAGTTGAGGGTCAGGGAGAAAGATGATCCGAAGACGGCATTCCGTACGCAGTATGGCCACTACGAGTTTATGGTGATGCCCTTTGGGCTCACCAATGCACCGACAGTGTTTATGGATTTGATGAACCAGATATTCCGAGAATTTTTAGATCGTTTTGTAGTCGTTTTTGTGGACGACATCCTGATATATTCATCTTCTGAGGAGGAGCACAAGGAACACTTGAGAGTGGTGCTTGAGTTGCTTAGAGCCCATAGGCTGTATGCCAAGTTTAGAAAGTGTGAGTTTTGGCTAACAGAGGTCAAGTTCTTAGGCCATGTAGTCTCCGGGGAAGGGGTGTCTGTTGATACATCCAAGATTGAGGCAGTGCAAGATTGGGCACAGCCTAAGAGTGTTTTTGAGATCCGCAGTTTTCTAGGATTAGCTGGGTATTACCGCCGATTTGTGAAAGATTTCTCCAGGCTAGCTTCACCATTGACTAGATTGACGCAGAAAGAGGTCAAGTTTGTATAGAGTGAGACTTGTGAAAAGTCGTTCCAAGAGCTGAAAGTTAGACTTACCACCGCTCCGATTTTGGTTATTCCGGAGAGAGGTTTGGGCTATGCGGTTTATTGTGGTGCCTCACGAGAGGGTCTGGGTTGTGTGTTGATGCAAGAGGGGAAAGTGATAGCCTATGGCTTGTGGCAGTTGAAAATACACGAGAGGAATTATCCTACACATGACCTAGAGTTAGCAGCTGTGATTCTTGCCTTGAAGATTTAGAGGCATTACCTATATGGTGAGAGGTTCGAGGTGTTCTTGGATCATAAGAGTCTGAAGTATCTATTTACACAGAAAGACTTGAACTTGAGGCCGAGGAGGTGGATGGAATTAATTGAGGATTACGACTTCGAGTTGCATCATCATCCGGGGAAGGCCAATGCTGTGGCCGATGCCCTTAGCAGAAAATCCATTAGTGATGTAGCTTGTATAGCCATCCGGGAGTGGGAGATGTTGGGTGCACTTGGCAAGTTTGATTTGCTTCTGGGCGAATCTGTTGAGTCTGCGGCTTTGTTTTCAGTAGTTGCGCAGCCTACACTTCTGAATCGAGTGTTAGAGGCATAGAAGGGTGATCTTGAGGTAGAATCCCTCTGGGAGAAGATCTCTAGTGGGAAGGTTGAGAAGGGTATGACTGTGTATCCTGACCTGAGTGTGAGATACCGAGACCGTTTGTTTTTGCTGGAGTCATGTCGAGAGGAGGTACTCCGAGAGTTTCACCATTCACGCCTTGCGGTGCATCCAGGAGGCACTAAGATGTATCGTGATTTCGGTCGTTAGTTTTGGTGGCGGGGTATGAAGAAAGATGTGGCAGTTTTTGTATCTAAGTGCCTTACTTGTCAGCAAGTGAAGGCCGAGTATCAGAGGCCAGCGGGTTTGTTGCAACCCTTGCCTATAGCCGAGTAGAAGTGGGAGCATGTCACTATGGACTTCGTTGTAGGTCTTCCGAGGACTCAACGGGGTAGTGATGCTGTTTGGGTGGTTGTAGACCGGTTGACTAAGTCAGCGCACTTTATCTCTATACACGTGAGAGATTCGGTATACCATCTTGCCGACTTGTATGTTCGGGACATAGTGAGGTTGCACGGGGTCCCAGTGTCGATCGTCTTAGATAGAGATCCATGTTTTACTGCTAGGTTATGGCAGAGTTTGCAGAGTGCCTTGGGCACTAGGTTGACCTTAGCACGGCTTATCATCCTCAGACTGACGGGCAGTCCGAGCGTACTATACAAATCCTTGAGGATATGCTTCGAGGTTGTGTCCTTGACTTTAGTGGGTCGTGGGAGAGGCACTTGCCCTTGGTGGAGTTTGCCTACAACAACAGTTTCCAATCAAGTATTGGTATGGCACCGTTTGAGGCCTTGTGTGGCCGACCGTGTAGGTCTCTAGTTTGTTGGGCCGAGGTGGGTGATGCACCTTTGTTGGGCCTGGAGTTGGTTTGGGAGACGATGGAGAAAGTTGAGCTTATCCATAAGAAACTTCTTACAACCCAGAGTCATCAAAAGTGTTATGCCGACCGTAGGATGAGGCCTTTGGTATTTGGGGTGGGTGATCACGTTTTCTTGAAAATATCACCTAGGCGGGGATTGATGAGGTTTGGTAAGAGTGGGAAGTTGTCCTCTCGATTTATTGGCCCTTTCGAGATCCTTGAGAGGATTGGCGAGGTTGCCTACCGTTTAGCTTTGCCACCGCAGTTGTCCAGAGTGCATGACGTGTTTCATGTTAGTATGCTTTGGAAATACGAGCCGGATCCATCGCATGTATTGGATTGGACGGACATAGAGGTAGATGAGGATGCCTCATATGAGGAGAGACCGATTCGGGTCTTGGATAGGCGGGATCAAGTCATGCAAGTCAAGATGATACCTTTGGTGAAAGTTTTGTGGAAACATCACGGGGTGGAGGAAGCCACTTGGGAACGTGAGTTGGAGGTCCGAGAGAAGTATCCGGATCTATTTGTGGATGTTTGAGCATATGTTGATTATTTTGTTATATTGATAAACTTTAAGAACATTGAATATGTCTTAAGTTATAAAACTTTGTATATGTTTCGGTTTATGAAAGTATTATTGAATATCCTTTGAGAATGGAAGTTTAATTTGACATTGTATATGTTAAATGTGCTATATGAATGCAAGTATAATTTAACATTGAATATGTTATGGAATTGTGAGGCATGTATATTGAGACTTGTTGAATTTTGAAGAAATGCATGTTGCTAATGCATATTGAATTATATTGTGAATTGCCTCTTGAATAGAGATGGGATGACCGGTAATGGGTCAAGATGTTGGTTATTGAATTGTAATACTGTTGGGAATTGAGAAATCATGTTTTTGAAACTTATAGGGATTGTCGTATGCTGGACTTAGGTTCCACGGTGTTGGTTGTTGTATATATCTTGTTTTCATCCTTTAATTCTTTGTATTCGAGTTTTGGGATGTATTGGGCAGGTTTGTTACAGGTTAGTAGTGAGTTTAAACCAATAGTTGCTGCCCAGAATTTTGTTTCTTCGCTCGAGCGAGGCTTTTGTCGCTCAAGCGAGCTCTGTTTTTTAGCTCCTTCGCTCGAGCCAGGGTTTCTTCGCTCGAGCGTGCGTCTTCGTCTGGTTCTGGACCTGAGAGTTGCATTTCTTAGCTCGAGCGAGCTTTTCTTCGCTCGAGCGTGCTTCTGGGTTGCAGACCTGAAACATCGATTTGTTGGCTCGAGGGAGACTTTCTACGCTCGAGCGAGGTATCTTTGTGTCTAGTCGCTCGAGCGACCACTCATTCGCTCGAGCGAGCCTTGAATATATCAGTTAGCAGCAGCAGGATTACACTTCATTTCTTCACCATCTCTTTTACACAAACCCTAGATCCGGCTGCTGTAGACACCCCATTTTTGTCCGACCTTAAGACTCAGACGTCACCAACTGAGCGCTCGGTGATATTGCATTTTGTGCTCGTTCTGAGGTTTCAGAGTCTCGGCTGCGAGCCTTGCCTCCGAATTTCAGGGCTCTTTCGTGTTTTGCCTCGGTTTGCGAACCAGGTCCCGTTTTCTCCATTTTCTCTTCCCGATGGGAGGGAGAGGTCTCGTAGACCATCTCTCAGTGGCTGTAGGCTACGTTTCATGGTCGTAGGCCATTTTTCCCGTTTGGAGCCCGGTTTCCGATTTTTCGGAGCCGCCGGCCATGTGCCTCAGTTCGGGACCGCCTAACCACCTCCATGTGCTCCGATTTTTGGTATGCACCTTATTTCCTCCCTTTTGAGGGACACTGTGGCCCAAGAAACCAACTTCGTGGTCGAACGCCACCTCCGGTGCTTAACAGCCCATTTTTGGGGCCCCCGGGCTGCGCATTTCGGTCCCCGAACCTTCCGTTTTGCATCCGTTTTGGTTCATTTTTGGTGGAGACCTTATTTTCATTGTTAGGAAGCTTATAGGAGGGTGGGAGGCCAGCAATTGTTATGAAAAGCAAGCTTTATTTCTTCATCGCTCTCCGTCGCCCGTTTTCCTCACTAAAAAGCTAATGTTGACCACCCCAGGGCCACTTTCTTCAACCCTAAACCCCATATTTGTGTTGTACGCACCTGGGAGGCCACCAATATGACATGGCCGGCCAGCAATTCATCCTGACCCTTTTGAACCCCTCTAAAAAGCTAGCTTTTCTCTCTCCTGGGTCACTGTTTCTGATTTTTCTCTACAGGGTTGTGTTATGCTCATCTGGGAGGCCACCTTTCTGGGTAGGCCGACCAGAAATTGTGATTGACCCTTTTGACCCCTGGTCGGCCGACCAGGGGAGGTGGTCGGTCGGCCACCTGAACCCTAAAAAACTGGCCGGTCATGACCCCCTCACCCAGTCCCTTACAGATGCACCCTCTGTTTCCCCCCAGATTCTGTACCCGAAGGGGGGTCTTTTGGGGGGGAAATTTGAATTTCATATTTCCCCCCTTTTTCTCCACTCCTTTTCCTATATAACCAGCCCCTCCAGCTCATTTTTTAGGGTTAACAAAATTGCTTGGAGCCTTGCATACATACATCCCCCATCTCTCTCTTCCAACCTTTCAAACCCTAAAATCCTTGCACCATTTGCACTACACCCCATAGCACCACACCTCCATCCTCCATTCCAACACTTTGAGGCTATTTTCCAGAGGTTAAGAGCTCCCAAACCTGGTCCAAAAGCTGCTGAAGCTTGGTTCTACAAGGGTGAGTCCCATTTTCCCTCTTTCTTGCCTTATTTTGCATACTATTTTAGCTTTTGTTACTTGCATTTTTGGGCTCCGACCCGAACTAAAAATAGTCATATTTTATGCTCATCTCCATGTTTGATTAAGGGTCTTTCCCTGTTTGAGGTCTCCTCCTCACCCTTTGTGTTTAAACTCTCTTTTAGGCCAATTTTTGCATAGTATTTTAGGCTTATTTGTGAGTTGTTTTAGACTTGGTTATAAACTGTAAAATAACTTGTTTTGAGCCCCTCTTCAACATTGTTGAAGGGCTCTCCTCTGTTTGAGGTCTCTTACCATCACTTGCCTCTTAACCTCTCTTTTAGGGCCATTTTTGCATGATAGATTAGCCCTATTTGTGTTCATTTTTGAGACTTGTTATAAACTGGAAATATGCATTTTTTGGGACTGTCTTGCTTCTGTCTTCATACTTCATGATCAAATAATGCATGTTTTGTATAGCTATAGGCCAATGCATATGCCTAGTTTTGTGTTTCGGGGCCATTCCATGCATCGGGTGCCATGTTTCCATGTTTCGGGGTTGTTTTGCATCATGTTTCAGCACTGAAACTTGCATGCTTGTATGCCATATTTTGTGCCTTGCCATGCTTTGTTAGAGTGGCACTTGTTGCCTTAGGTTCGGTCCTCGATTTGCGTGCATGCGTGCACGTACTTCGAGAGTCTCATTTTCACCTAATGGCTACTAATGTGAGTGTGGCTGAGGTCCACTCATGTTGGTGTAAGTCCATTGTGCATTGTGTATGCCATTTTATTTCATAGCATTGTGCATGCTAGGTTGTATGTTAGAGCATTGTGTATGCTTCGTTACATCGTGCATTGTGTATGCCATTTCATAGCATTGTGTATGCTAGGTTGCATGTTAGGATTGCATTCATGCATGTCATGCATATTGCATAGTGCTTGGGATAGGAGTTAGCCCAAGCACAAAAAACGAGGTACGTTTCGTACTCCGAGTGACGGAACGTCTCAATTCCCAGTCACCGACACTCCGGATTATCCATGATGGAGTCTCGGTCTTCTTGTGTTTATGTGTTCATTCATTTCATATTGAGTCATGCAATTCGATTCCTCGGCCATCATGCATTGAGATGCGTGATTGATGGCACGAGGATCGAAGACTACACTCCCTGAAGAGTAGTCATGCATACATATGTGAAAATACTTTGCCATGCCCCTTTGTTGCTCTCTGTTGCAGCAAATCAGAAATCAGCAGCCTTTCGGAGCTTGGCACGCATTCCAAGAACAATTGCAAACAGAGGCAAACCGAGGCATCACAAAGGATTTTCCGACAAAGGCAACCCGAGCATGCATCATTCATCATTCGGAACAAAGCCGAGGCGATCCACGGATTTGCGTGCCGATTTATTGCTTTCCTAGATTAATTTGTTAATTAATTAAGGTTTTGTAACTATTTGGATTGTAATTATTGTTTTGGGACTGTATTATTTATTCGGACCCTCTGCGCGAGGGCACAACTGTAATAAGTGTGCGTGTGTGTGATGTATGTCTTCCAACCCCACGTCTTTCTCCCTTTTATTTATCCGCTTATGATGGTTAGATTAGGGCATGTTTCAATTAGCATACAGTATGATAGCATATTTGCATTCATTCATCTGTTTTGCATGCACCGGGCTCGGCGCATCATACTAACTGCATTGTATTTTCAATTCCAAGTTGAATACACGTTAGTTGTAGCATTTCATATGCCATGTTTAGAATAGCCGAGCCTGCTATAGTTGTATTTTTGCATGTGTTGCATTAGGCATTTCTGTATAGTTAGGATCATGCCTGGATTTCTAATTAGCTTATGTTTTGGCTTGGAGTACTCGGTAAGTTTTATGCTTTAGCAGCCTTGCATGTGTGTCAGTGACTGCCATGATAGCATGCTTACCATGAGGCTATATGCTTATATGATGTAACTGCCTGAATGCCTATGGGTGAAGGTTGGGTTATTTGGACTGGAACAATTCATTAAATGCAAGATTTAAGCCCACTAGACAGTGGCAAAATCATGTTTTCTAAGCCCACCTAAGGGTGACAAATCCACGTCTTAGCCTACTTGCGGGTAGCACCATCAAACCATTTTCAAAATAAACAAACATAAAATGTTTTGTTCCAATTCAGGGGATCCAGCCTATACTTGTATGATGTGCGCATCACATAGTAAATCTAGGCTAATAACTGGAATAAGAACGCATAATGTTTTCAAAAATAGATATCATGGTTAGTAGAGGTCGATCTTTGATCGAGTGAGTGGGGGTGCTCACGAAGTGACCTTCCCCAATCGTACCCAAGTTCCCGAGCCGAGGCAACTTTGGTGATGACGGACACGTGGCCTTAGGCAAACGAGTCAGGGTTTCCTAAATTTCCCCAAAATAAAACATTTAGGTGGCGACTCTGTATCTGGCAAAGCAGTCCATGTTTGGCACTTCTTTCAAAAAAATCTATTTTCTCAAAATCATTTGCCGAATTTGGACTCTTTGGTTCAGATTTAGAACCGTGACAATTTGAGAGTCCGAACTGTAGTGAGCCCAAAACGAACGGAACGGGAGTCATCCCTCCCGGGGCGTTCGGGGACGTCTACAGTTTCTGGCGACTCCGCTGGGGATTTGGAGAACTTGACTCAAACTCATGATATCTGTTTTTGACTACACTTGTGTGTTTCTTTGCATTGCATTTGCATTGGTGCGCCTAGGACACCGTGTTTGCCATCTGCTATTCCTGAATGGTTTGCCGGAGGCTTGTCTTGTCAAGGCATGACCATAAGGCTGACTAGTTATGGTCTCTGCCAGTATGGGAACACAAACCCCGGTTTTATCGGGGCACCCTTTTTGACCATTCGACCTAGTGCATATTCGGATCCATAGTGACCATTCCAAACTAGGACAGGTTGCTTACCCGATAGGTTGTTTGAAACCGCTGGGTGCGTAGTGAAACCCTAGCTCCTGACAAAATAGAACAGGGAAGCCCTACCCTAATATAGGGGTGTTTTGGCTCTCACTTGTTTGTTATGTGCCTTTAGAGTGCGTCTCTATATGAATGCATGTATCAGTTTACAAGTTTGGGCATCAGGCCTGCGGGCGCCAGTTCAGCATTTTGGGTATCAGGCCTGCGGGCTTCAGTCAGTGTTTCAGAATCAGTTATCCGTGGGTACCAGATTCAGTCTTTAGGGACAATGATTCAGGGATAATGATTAGTGTTTGAGGACAGTGTGTACTCAGCTTATCGACCGTGTGTTGTTATGCCCGGCTGTGTGTTGTACATTTACTTTAAGCCGTTATGCTGTCCGTTTATCTGTTTATTTATTTCCTTATCGCTTTATTTATCTTTTTACTAGGGGCAGTTTCAGCACAATTGCTTCCGATCAAGTAGATATTCCCCAATCACCCTGGACTAGAGGTCGCCGACTCAATCGATCTGAGGATCTGATTGACGGACAACCGGTGTTCCACTCTCTACCCCCCATTATCAGGCAAAAGCCAAGGAAACGCAGTGTATCTGAGCAAAGGTTGACAGAGCAGTGGATCACCCCACTAGCGGACAGTCAGATTGAGATCCCAATTGTTGCTATAGAAATAGACCTGCCAATAGTTCAGACAAATTAGGGCAGTATGGCGGCACCAACAGGAGTTGAGGAAATGATGCGTCAGATGCAAGAGACCATGAGAGCCATGTAGCAGGACGCTGTTTGCCGAGATGAGTTTGCCAAACAACAGGCCGAGGTCATGGCCCAACAAGCAGAATTAATTGCCAGGCTGCAACAACAAACCGGAGCATCTGCTTCACACCCGGTTCCTCCCCCACCGGGAATCCCAGCACCCGAGGAGGCACCAAATGTCCAGGCAGATACGGACATACCAACAGGGCCAGCTCCACCCCCAATTCTGTCCCAGCTATCTAAGGCACCTACGCTTGTCAATCAACCGGACTCTCCTTTTGAGTTCGAGGTAGATCATACAGCACTGAAACTGAGCAAGCTCGAGAAGCTATTCAAAAAATCCCAGGGGGAAAAGGCTATCCCGAATATCGAAGACGGATATACCGATGTGGCTGTAACGTTGCCAGATAGATTCAAAATGTCGCAAATCGATCGCTTCGATGGGTCTAGGGATCCTATGGTCCACCTCCGTTTATTCTCAGATATATTGCGGCCAATGGGCCTCACCAGACCCCAGAAGCTTTCGCTATTCGGCCGGACCCTGTCGGGTGTGGCCGCTATTTGGTATGCGAAGTTGGAAGATGATGTCAAGCGGAGTTGGGATGAAATGGCCGAGGCCTTTGTTGCGCAATACTCTTACAACACCCAAATTGAGATTACAACTCGTGATCTCGAAACAACAAGGCAGGAGCACAAAGAGAGTTTCTCGGATTTCGTGACCCGGTGGAGGGCGAAGGCCTCGATGATGACTTTAAGGCCCACCGATAAGGATCAGATCAGGATGATTGTGCGCAATCTCCAGCCAAAATTGATGCAAAAAATGATTGTACTCCCCTTCCCCACCTTTTCTGATCTACATGAGATAGGGGTACAAATCGAAGATGCAATGAAACAGGGTCTGATTGACCAGGACAGAGAACAACCCCGAAGGACTTTTAACCGCAACAACAACAATGCAGGCCCGAGTGGCGCTGCAACTGCAAGAACTTCAGAGGTAAACATGGTCGCCGCCATTCCCTCTCCCCTTCCAAGGCCCATGGCAGCCACACCCTTTTCCGGTGCATCCGGAAGTAGTACACAGACCACCAAATACCAACCCCGTGGCCAAAGAACCTTTACCCCATTGTACATGCCCCTGTCCAAGGCTCTAGGGGTATTAATCAGAAAAAGGGCATCTAAAACCCCTGGAGCCGAGGCCATTGCCGAATCCGCCCCCTCCCTCTCACAACCCAGCCAACTACTGTGCGTATCACCAACAACACGGTCATGACACTGACCAATGCTTCAGATTGCGTCATGAGATTCAGGATCTCATTGACAAAAACGTGATTTTGCCGCCAAAAAATCCCAACGTCACAACCAACCCCCTCCCTACACACAACCAAGCTCCACCTCCCAAAAGAGTCAATTTTATCCAAACTGGGGTCGTGTCTTACGATCCTAGTATCTATATCACCCCTTTCCACCTACCTAAGTCGGAGGTGCTCCTTCCTGATTGCACCGACTCTTTGTGTATGTTGGACCTCTCCACAAACCAACCTGAGCTAATGGTGGGGGCTGTTGAGGACGATACGGGAAAGATTGCAGAGGAGAACGGAACTATTGAATCAAGGTTTGAGCAGTCTGGGAATTTTGCTGGGGAAGCCTATGATCCGAGTGATTACATCCTGTCGGCAGGCCAGTTTGAGCCAAGTGTAGAATTGCCAAAGAGAGCAAAGCGTGTGCGATCCGAGGAGACGAGTTTGAGCAGGGGGCAGATGATTTGACGGCAATGGGGGAGGACTTTTCCAACCTCCAGCTTTTCAATGACCAAGAATCAAGGGACGCAGCAGTCAACTGGTTTGATTATGAGGAATCGACAGAGGCTACTGGGTGGCTTGATGACCTACCGGACGTCGTCAAGGAATCTCAGTTGGGACAGGGCCCGGCGGGGGTGAGAGTATCAATTGTGGCCGGAAGGGCCGGAAATCATAATGCATTGCCGGAGAGCGCCGG
This sequence comes from Camellia sinensis, assembly GCF_055761805.1. Taxonomy (NCBI): domain Eukaryota; kingdom Viridiplantae; phylum Streptophyta; class Magnoliopsida; order Ericales; family Theaceae; genus Camellia; species Camellia sinensis. The sequence goes on from NC_138962.1 coordinate 111,246,380, forward strand.
TACGAAGAATTTCGCTCGAGACTTGAGCATTGTGGATGCAGAGAAAGTTGAACAACAAGCTGCACTGATGCAGTCAAAACAAGAAAAGTTTTGGGATTCTGAGAGGATCAGGAAGGCAAAAGCCCGTGAAGGGGCCGAAAGTGCTGTCGGCTCAGGAACAGAAGATGCTGCGGGCATGTGGACTGAAGGTACTGCAAGTACGATCATACCGGGGCTGGACAGGTGTCTGTCGGCCGTCGACGAAATGTGGTGGGAAGACGATGATTTATGTCTCGCCCACACAGATGAAGATTGGGGGAGCGATCAACCAAACGACACCTGGTATCTCAATGAGGTTGATCATATGACAAGAAGTGGCCGGTATTTCAAGCCCCCGCACCTAGACCAGCCAGAAGCATCAGGGAAGGATAAGGAAGCTGAGAGACAGAAAGAAAAGCAAATCGAAGAAGAGGCTATACTGAAGCAGTTAAAGAAGATACAAGCAGACATCTCCATCTGGAGACTGCTTATGGCATCACAAGTACACAGGCAGGCTGTCCTTTCAGCCATGGACAAGGCCAAGCTTTCCATAGACACCACACTAGAGCAACTAGTTGGATTGGTTTTTCCGGGAGGAGGTTCCCCGATGTTGACCTTTTCTGACAAAGAACTACCGCCTGAGGGCACAAATCACAATAAACCTCTCTACATCTCGGTGGAATGTAGAGGCAAATGGGTGCCGGTGGTTCTTGTTGATACGTGATCCGCTATTAATGTGTGCCCGTCAAGAACGGCATACGCAATTGGGTTGAAGCCCGCGGACTTCATACCAACTACTCAAGTAATCAGAGCCTACGATAACACAAGTAGGGAGGTGATGGGCACTGTCAAAATTCAGACCCAGGTTGGTCCAGGACAGCACGAGATTGATTTCCATGTCTTTGATGTTCCTGCAACCTTTAACCTACTTTTGGGGCGACCGTGGTTACACCAGGTTAAGGCGGTCTCTTCCACCTTGCACCAGATGTTGAAGTATCCTCACGGGAAAGGGGTAGCTATTGTTTTTGGGAACTCGTCAATCCATCCGCCGCCGGAAGTATCTACGCCAGTCTTGGAAATCGAACATGGCACGGAGGATTTGTTCTTATCAGGGTTTACGTTGGCTAAGGCCCGAATTGTGCAGAATATCATGGCTGTTAATAAGGGAGTGTATGTCAGTGCTCAATCTATATACCTCATGAACAAGCTTCAACACGTCCCCGGGATGGGATTAGGAAAGAGCGGCCGGAAAGGCGTCGCAGCATTGGCCGAAGTGTCACACAATCCGCATACATTTGGCTTGGGTTATCTGCCCACCAAAGAGGACTGGGTAGGGAAGCCTGTTGAGTTAATGCATCAACCCATTCAGGGTACCCTGAACGGACGCTTTGTCCGGGAGGGGGAGGACTTTCCATTTTGTGGCTTCCCAGAACCATGGCTGAATGTGGAGAGGAAGCGCGTGCCTGGTTTTGAGATCTTCTTCGACCTGCAACTATCCGGGGATGACGTTGCCGAAGAGCAGACAGACCCATTGGCTGAGGCTGAGCAGAGCAAGAAAGTGCAGTCTGAGGACACCGAACTTGAAATGGGGGTAGCACTGGCGTGTCTACTTTCAGATCCTCCGATCGACCAGGAGTGCTTGGGGGATAACTTCTCAGTATGCGTGATCGGGAATGGAACGGCTGCGAGCCCGCCAACAACTATTTTGGATGCATCTATCGCACCCTCTCTCATTTGGCAGTATGAAGAGGGATTTTTATCCAGTAGCACCGAGTCAGGTAGTGAGCCGGAATCTGATTCCACCGAGTCTTGTGAGTCGGAATCAGGTTCCAGCTCGACTGAGTCTGAGTCTGGTAATCTTGGGGATGATAACCCGGATACCACAGTCCTGTTCAGGTCGTCTTTTTCTTTCTCTTTTGAGTCTGTTGTAACCGAAGAATCGGACGATTTGGATGTGCTTAATGAGAATCAAGTAGCTGTGGTTTCTGAGTACTTTTCTGTGCCTTTGATTTATTGCATTAACTCAGACTTTCAAAATTTTGATGAAAACGACGAGAAAGAAATTCCTCCGGTTTTGCAACGCTTAATTGAACAAGAGCAGGAGAGGTTTGTTAAACCCTTAATGGATGAAATCACTACTGTGAATATTAGTACTGAGGAGGACTCGTGGCTGGTCCAGATCGGGTCCACGTTGTCTTCGGAGGAACGCGAGCGCCTAGTCGCTTTATTAAAAGATTTCAAAGATGTTTTCGCGTGGTCCTACGAAGACATGCCTGGAATTGATCCTGAGATTGTACAGCACCGGATCCCTCTTGACCCCGAGGCCCGACCTGTTAAGTAGAAACTCAGGAGGATCCGCCCCGACTGGGCTTTCAAGATTAAGGAAGAGGTCACCAAGCAAATTGACGGAGGGTTCCTGCTCGTATCCGAATACCCGACCTGGTTGGCCAACATTGTTCCAGTACCGAAGAAGGATGGTAGGATCAGGGTATGCGTGGATTTCAGGGATTTGAACAGAGCTAGTCTGAAGGATGACTTTCCCTTGCCGCATATTGATGAGTTAGTGGACTTCACAGCGGGGCATGCTTTGCTCTCATTCATGGATCGCTTCTCAAGCTATAATCAGATAGTGATGGCACCCGAAGATTGGGAGAAAACTGCTTTCACCACCCCGTGGGGGACTTACTGCTACAGAGTGATGCCGTTTGGGTTGAAGAATGCTGGAGCTACATATCAACGGGCCGCGACCACGATATTGCATGACATGATCCACAAAAAGGTTGAGGTGTATGTGGACGACATGATTGTCAAGTCCAAAGAAAGAGAGAGCCACTACACCGCCTTGCAAAAGTTCTTTCAAAGGATCAGAGAATTTCGGTTGCGTTTGAATCCTCAGAAGTGTACGTTTGGTGTTACAGTAGGGAAAATGCTGGGGTTTCTGATTACACAAAGAGGTATCGAGGTCGACCCTTCCAAAATCAAGGCCATCCTAGAAATGCCACCACCAAGGACTGAAAAGGAGGTGCGAGGCTTTCTGGGTAAAGTGCAATTCATAAGGCGGTTTATCTCAAAATTAACCTTGACTTGTGAACCACTTTTTGGTCTCCTGAAGAAAGGAAAGAAATTCTGATGGGACGGCCAATGCCAAGCTGCTTTTGAACAGATCAAAGAATACCTGCAGAACCCACTCGTGTTGTCACCGCCAGAGCCGGGGAGACCATTGATATTGTACCTTTCAGTGACCGAGACCACAATGGGCTGCATGCTCGCGCAAGAATCAGAGGACAAAGTGGAGAGAGCCATCTACTATCTGAGCAAGAAGATGCTAGAGTACAAGACTCGCTACACACCGTTGGAGAAGGCTTGCTTGGCTTTGGTATAGGCTACCAGGAAGCTGCGGCACTACCTGTTAGCTCACTCCGTAATGTTGGTTTCACGACCCGATCCCATCAAATATCTTTTCGAGAAACCAGCACTTACGGGTAGGCTAGCTCGTTGGTTGCTACTGCTTTCCGAATTCGATCTAAAATATGTGACTCGCAAGTCAGTCAAGGGAAGAGCAGTAGCAGAATTCTTAGCCGACCATCTAGTGGAAGGGGGCGAAGCAGTCGAGTACTTGTTCCCAGATGAGGCCATTTTGCACATCGACGATGAAACTTGGATAATGTACTTTGACAGAGCGTCAAATCAGTATGGGTATGGGATAGGAGTGCTGCTGATAGCACCTGACAAGTCTCGTATCCCTCTAGCCTTCAAACTCCGATTCAAAGTTTCGAACAACAAAGCAGAATATGAGGCATGCATTGCTGGTCTAGAAGCGGCTTTGGAATTAAGGGCAAGACGGTTAGACGTCATCGGGGACTCGAACCTTGTTGTGTCTCAAGCAAAAGGGGACTGGAAAGTCAAAGAAGAAAAGATAATGATGTACCACCAGACCTTGGACTTGTTAATCCCTCGGTTCGAGAAGCTAAACTTTGCTCATCTACTAAGAGAGAACAATAGGTTCGCAGATTCTTAGCAACTCTATCTTCCATGATAGACATCCCGTTCGGAGTTCGGATGCGTCCCGTCATCATTGACTAGAAATTTATGCCAACCTACGAGTCAATTGCTACTATAGATGAGGTTCAAGATGAAAACCCCTGGTATTATGACATTTGGAACTTCTTGGAGAAGGAAGCATACCCACCAGGGCTAAACGCCAAGGATAAAAGGGCAATCAGAAGAATGGTCATTCAGTTCATCATCTATGGGGGTAAGTTGTATAAGAGAGGTCATCTGGGAATGCATAAGCTGTGTGTTGAAGCCGAGGAATCAAAGCGCCTGATGGAGGCCATCCATGGAGGGGAATGTGGTGCACATATGAACGGAGTAATGCTAGCACGGAAGATCCTCAGACAGGGTTACTACTGGTCCACCATGGAGGAGGATTGTATCGGTTTTGTTCGGCGATGCCACAAGTGTCAAATCCATGCGAACCGCGTGAACATTCCGCCGTCGAAGCTATACAATATGACTTCGCCATGGCCATTTTCAGTTTGGGGAATTGAGGTGATCGGGGCTGTCACTCCGAAGGGGTTGAATGGGCATGAGTTCATCCTGGTCGCGATAGATTATTTCACGAAGTGGGTTGAGGCCCAATCCTATGCGGTGTTGAAGGTGTCACATGTTGCGAAGTTTATCAGGAACAACATCATCTGTCGTTATGGGGTCCCAAACGAGGTTATTTCGGATAATGGTTCCCACTTCAAGAAGGAAGTGATTGACTTGTTGGAAAAATACAACGTGGCTTTTCACAAGTCATCTACCTACCGGCCGCAAACAAACGGAGCAGTCGAGGCCGCCAACAAGAATATCAAACACATATTGCAGAAGATGGTGGAAACCTACCGGGACTGGCCAGATAAACTGCCGTTTGCTCTGTGGGGCTACAGGACTTCAATTAGAACTTCTACCGGAGCGACTCCGTATTCATTGGTTTATGGGATAGAGGCTGTTCTACCTATCGAAATTGAGGTTCCGTCTTTGCGAATATTGGCTGAGTGTCAAAAAGCCGAAGCAGATTGGCAGCAGAGCAGGTTTGAGGAACTCATGCTCTTTGATGAGAGAAGACTGAAAGTACTGTACCATGTTCAAGGTTATCAGCGCAGAATTGCCCGGGCTTTTAACAAGAAAGTTAAGTCCAGGAATCTAAAGGAAGGAGATTTGGTGCTCAAGGACAACTGAGCTCCCATCTACGACCCAAGGGGCAAGTTCAAACCCAATTGGACTGGTCCCTACATCATTAAGTCTATCTGGTCAGGTGGAGCTGTGGTTCTAATGGATCTAGATGGCTTGGACTTCTCACAACCGATCAATATGGACAAGTTGAAGAAATATTACCCTTGAGAGGCTCGCTAGGCCAAAAACCCGAGAGGGCAACCTAGGCAAAACTTAGAGCACGAAAAATTTGAAATTACAAAAACTGAGCTCGCAAGGTTGAAAACCCGCAAAGGGCGGCCTTGGCAAAAGTTGGAGCGCAAAAGGAGAGTGAAAATACCCGAGTGAACCTAAGCCTGAACTACGTAAGGCTTGATTCCCATCATCGGGATACGTAGGCAACTTCATCCTGAAGTTCAGCCATAAACTTTTCCCCGATCAATCTTGTCCATTTGATCATCTCAGTCATCTTTGTCTATCAGCATCCATTGGAATCTCCGGTACAGTGTTTCCCAAACTAGGGGCAACTTTCCGTTGCAGTGCAGTGCCGGGGTACTATGCAGACTAGGGGAAACTTTCCAGTTACAGGGGTCTGGGGTTGTGCATCTCAGTGACAAATCTCAGGTGTGTCTAGTTCTGATCCATGTCGAAAATGGTTTTGAAAAGTTTTAATAAAACTTGACTTTGTTCAAATTAATCTTTCTACAACTAAAGCCATTTTTGGACCAAGGCGGAAAATTTTTAGTACCACAACCTCCAATTTCGTTGATTTCAAAACAGAGTTCTCCTGCACTTGCATACAATCGAAGTTGCTTTTTATTACATTCATAAGGAAAATTTGAAAGTACTAATAAAGCAATAAGTCCGGGGCATAGTCAAGTCAGGTATCCCTGCGCCCCCTCCCAGAGCTGGTCGAAGCCTCTGATGACAAGCTAGGCCCAATCTGTGCCTCTTCATTGAGCCAATCCAAGCACTCGTCAGACAAAGTGCAACTGAAAGTGGGAGTGGGGGCCAGGAGCTCTCTAGTCCTCCACGCTGTGGCATATCGGGCAAGCTGTGCGCCTCGGACCGAGAATAAAGCCAGATATTCTATCCCCTCTGGTGGACAACTCTGATCATGACCGAACTGGCGCTGGAATCGGAACAGAAAATAGAATACACAGTGAGTCAGACCAATCAATTGAATCCCAGTTTGCCGAAACATGCTATAGCTCATTGCCGGGAGATTAAGCCAAGGGCAACGCCAAGCAATGCGATCTGCAGACAAATTGCACATCCAGCTGTACCACCACCCCCCATTGAGGGCGTCGACTAGGCGTTGTCGAAAGAAGTAGCCGCGAGCTGAGTAGGCTGGGCAAGAGTCCACAACCTGCAATTTATCCATCAACCATACCTGGGGAGGGATGGAAAATGAGAGAATAAAGAATAGAGAGATGTATGATGAGAGAAAAGTGAGCAAAGGGTTTTGTGAGAAAAACCGAGCCGGAGGGCCGAGTGATGTGAGCAATACATATGCGAGATTGGGTGGGAAACATTACCTGCAGCAGTAGCGGACTCCCCGCAAATCTGGTCGTCTCCTGGCGATGGAAAGCATCTAGACCCATCAGCGTCTCGGCCAATGTCATGGCGATGCAGCTCTTCCCTTCCTTCAAGCCTTGAGCAACTTCAATCAAACGAATGCTAGATCCGCCAAAGCCCGGCGAAAGCAGAAAGTGAGATAGCATACACAAGCAAAGGGCATGTTGTCGGAAACCTTGCCAATGATGGTCGCCACGGTCACCAGCGTTAGAAAAGCGATAGATCAATCCGAGGATCTCCAGTTCCCCGTCACAGATCAGAGACCGAGCGTCATGCGCGGTGAGTCCACACATCCGCCCTAAAGCTTGGGCGTGACCAAAGCGAAGCTGAGGCAAAATTTCTTCATAACATTCAGATTCCATTAAAACTTGAAAATCTTCGAAGGTCAGACATACCTCTTGCTGCCGAAGCTAAAGACGTGTGTTACCGAGTTCTAAAACCTTGCCGCGGCATGGAGGAAAGGAAGATGTAGCAGAGTACGACCCACCGTGAATAGTGCATTCAAGCCAAAACCTCAGAAGTTCAGCTTTTCCGAGCCATCTAGAGAAGCGATCCAAGCTGTGAGATTTTCGACGAGAAACGCCTCCATTTTGGTGCAAAACTGAGACGAAATGAATGAGGCACGAAGCTAGGACTTTTAAAGGGAATAAGGCACTGTTCGGGGGGACACGTGTCGAAAAACTGCTGGTTGCTGAGCTAAGTGGCCGGCCAGCCACCTTTTCTGGTAGGCCGGCCACCCCTCTCCCCTCAAACGCAAAAAGCTGGTCGACCGGCTCCTTTAGGTGGTCGGCCATGGAAAGGAAGGTGGCTTTGGTCTTGTTCTAACTTCTGGAGGAGAGTTCTTAGCATTTCCATGCATTGGAAATGTCGAAAGTGCGAATTTTCTTCAAGTTCAGATGCGTTCCGTCACCCAGATCGTCCGAAATGCATTTTGTTTATCGAGTTGTTGTTAAGTTTTATTTATCGAGTTGTTGCTTTGTTTATCGGGTTGTTGTTTTATTTTTTGAGTTGTTGTTGTTGTTGTTTATCGAGTTGTTGTTTTGCTTATCGAGTTGTCGTTTTGTTTGTCGAGTTGTTAAGTTCAACCGAGTTGTTAATTTGTGTCAAGCCATTAAGTTCTGAGTTGTTACTTTTTCAACGTTGTTGTGTCTTGCTTATCGAGTTGTAAACTTGCTAGGATTTTGTTATTTCTTAGTAAGTTAGGTTGTTTAGTTTGTTGCATCCGTTCACTACCTGACTTGGCAATTTTCAAATGCACGATTTCGTTCAATCTTGTTCTGTGCAAAATAATGCGATGCTGAGAACTTAAAGTACAACACTTTTTCAAAAAGCTGCTTCATTCCATCATGCTTCCTTTGTTACATTATTTCACAACAAAGGTACAAGTTTTACAAAAAATAAAACTGCATAACGTGCAATGTGCTACAACTACTAGTAAAAAGGTAAATAAAGCAGGAAACAGCTGCAACCAATGCTCTCAAGAGCAGGAATAAGAGGCCCTCTTCGTCCTCTTCTGCGGAACTGGCTCTGCACCACCGGCACCATCCGAGTCGAAACTGTCAGCCTCGAAATCCTCCTCAGCCTCCTCTCCACTCCCAGAACCAGGGTCGGAACCCTCCTCTCTGTCAGCAGATGTCTCTGACTGACGATCTGCAGCCTCCTCCTCCTCGTCGTCCTCACCGGGCTCCTCCTCTACAATAGGTGCTCCGTGCCTGCGGGACGACTCCCGTCTCCCGGCCCCTCGAGAAGGCCTAGATGGCCCGGCTCCTCGGGAAAGCCTGGATGGCCCAGCCTGTGGCCCGGTATACACTGGAGGCATCTGAAAAGAAAGAGTGCAATACATCAGCCAAAGTATGTATATCGGATGCAGGTGCAAGAAAACTACATGAAGTGGGCGCATGCAGGTACAGTACATGAATGGGGCATGTGTCAGATGTGCTCTACACATACAATTAATCAAAGCAGTAAAATGTTCAAGATCAACATGTCGTCAAAAGTACGATAAATGTGAGAAAACTAAGGACTACCTGGAAACCCATGACGGACAGCTACGCCTCTCTCCGCAAGACCATGCCCTCGAGTGAGGCCACCAATCCGATCACCCCCTCCATGTACTCTCTGGGTGGCTGCAGATACAAGCTCAAATCATCAATGAATAAAGGAATGTCTAAGTATTTGAATGATAGATGAAAAGCAGCGGAGCATACCGGCGATGAGTCGGGATCAATGGCATATCGATGATCGGGCATACGAGGCTCTATCGGAATCGAGTAGGAGGTCCCGTATCGCCATCCTGTCAACTCGGTCGGCATGTCTGGCCATCCGGCATGATGATGAGTCGGAGGAATCGAGGAGACCAGTCCAACCCCTCATCTCGATGTGCCAGCCCTGCTAGTAGAAGAGGCGCCTGCAGCCCGAGCTCGACTCGAAGACGGCATGTCAGTAGACCTCCTCGAGGGAGTACGGACACCTGTCAGCGGAGGCATCAAGTAGGTGTGACGGTAGGTCGCGTACTCCCCATCCTCTATATGCAGCAGTGCATCAGTGCCCAGCCTAGCGTCAATGACACCCTGGGGAGTAAGTCTATCAGCAAACCGCATACCGTCCGGAGGTGCTGAGGGAACACTTGGCTCAGGGAAGCCCATAGTCTGACAAAGGAAGCGTTCCCCCAGGAACCAGGCCCTACCAACTGGCCCCTCGAACAAGATCCTATACTGGGAAAAGCCCTATCCTCCGGCGAGCTGAAATCGAAGGCCCCCATCCAAAGGCAACCAGGGCTGCCAGGTGATCTGCGGATAACCAATGCATAGGTTGATCAGGAATCGTAGATATACGGAATAAACCAAAGATGAAAACATTGGGAACTGGGAGTTTTGAATTACCTCTGACGGTCGCACTGTGTCGAAGTACTGCCGTAGATAGGGAAGAGTCTCCCGAGGTCGCGGCCGATACTGGCCCTCGAAAACAAGCGAATAAGGGGTCACAAGGGGCGTCTCCAGCTCTGGCGCTAGTATGGGAAAATATGCGAAAACCCATAACTGCAGAAAACAGGGCAAAAGCCATCAGAATACAGAATGCTGAGTGCAGGATGTCAGGACAGAGTATAAAGTGTGCCATGTGTGCAATATACATACGTTGAAAAGCAGAAATATAAATCAAGAGGGCAGAAGGTACCTCCCAGGCTCTCCAGTAGCCGCCAACTATGTTCCCCCGTTCGCGGGAGGTTGCGCTCATATAGCAGTAGAGGGTAGCCAAGCTGGCGCCACCCCAATCGTACCAACTAACCTGTGTGAGGTCTGCCAGGGCACCCAGCAGATGTAGCCCAACGGTGTTCCCCCTGTCGAAGAGCAGAGTAGTCCCGAAGAGGAACATCAGAAACCCGCGGGCGTACTGTGCAATCTCTTCCAGAGTCTCGGGCTGAGTATGCCTAAAATGAGAAGAAAACCAAGTGTACCAGACTCGGCCCGAGGACCGGTCGACCGGTGGGTGAGCTCCCAATAAGTAAACCCAGGCAGCCTCCCACTGGCCCATGTCCTCGTCGTATGGGATCGCCCAGCCTCCCACGTCAAGGCCGGTCAATACGGCAAAGTCAAAAGGGGTCATGGTCATATCCCCGGCAGATGAAAAATGAAAGGAGTTGGTGGTGTCCCACCACCTCTCCACCAGGGCGCCCATCAACGTCCTGCTGGTTGGATAACGAGATATCTCGGTACAAAAGGGCCTGAATCCTGCTAGATCAACCCAATCGCGGACGGCCTCTGGCAGCTCCGCGTACCAATCTCTCGCAGCAATGGAGCCGTATCCCCGTGTAACACGGGAGGACACCTGCATTCACGGTGAATACATATATTCAGTTTCAGAATGAAATAAATAAGCTGCGTGCAAATGAAATATATGAGCTATGTGCGAACCAAATCAGATACGATGCTTTGGGCCGTGTGTTCAACATCAAGTGTTTGGGCGGTGTGTTCAACATCAAGTATTTGGGCTGTGTGTTCATATTTCAAGATCAGTGGGCTGTGTGTTAACCTCAAAGTTTGGGTCGTGTGTTCAACATCAAGTATTTGGGCTGTGTGTTCAGATTTCAAGATCAGTGGGCTGTGTGTTCACCTCAAAGTTTGGGCCGTGTGTTCAACATAAAGTATTTGGGATGTGTGTTCAGATTTCAAGATCAGTGGGCTGTGTGTTCACCTCAAAGTTTGGGCCGTGTGTTCAACATCAAGTATTTGGGCTGTGTGTTCTGATTTCAAGATCAGTGGGCTATGTGTTCACCTCAAAGTTTGGGTCGTGTGTTCAACATCAAGTATTTGGGCTGTGCGTTCAGATTTCAAGATCAGTGGGCTGTGTGTTCACCTCAAAGTTTGGGCCGTGTGTTCAACATTAAGTATTTGGGCTGTGTGTTCAGATTTCAAGATCAGTGGGCTATGTGTTCACCTCAAAGTTTGGGCCGTGTGTTCAACATCAAGTATTTGGACTGTGTGTTTAGATTTCAAGATCAGTGGGCTATGTGTTCACCTCAAAGTTTGGGTCGTGTGTTCAACATCAAGTATTTGGGCTGTGTGTTCAGATTTCAAGATTAGTGGGCTGTGTGTTCACCTCAAAATTTGGGCCGTGTGTTCAATATCAAGTATTTGGGTTGTGTGTTCAGATTAAAAGATTAGTGGGCTGTGTGTTCACCTCAAAGTTTGGGCCGTGTGTTCAACATCAAGTATTTGGGCTGTGTGTTCAGATTTCAAGATCAGTGGGCAGTGTGTTCACCTCAAAATTTGGGCCGTGTGTTCAACATCAAGTATTTGGACTGTGTGTTCAGATTTCAAGATCAGTGGGCTGTGCGTTCACCTCAAAATTCGAGCCGTGTGTTCAACGTCAAGTATTTGGGCTATGTGTTCAGATTTCAAGATCAGTGGGCTGTGCGTTCACCTCAAAATTTGGGCCGTGTGTTCAACGTCAAGTATTTGGGCTGTGTGTTCAGATTTCAAGATCAGTGGGCTGTGCGTTCACCTCAAAATTCGAGCCGTGTGTTCAACGTCAAGTATTTGGGCTGTGTGTTCAGATTTCAAGATCAGTGGGTGGTGTGTTCACCTCAAAATTCGAGCCGTGTGTTCAACATCAAGTATTTGGGCTGTGTGTTCAAACTTCAAAATCAGTGGGCTGTGTGTTCTTAGAGATAGTATGTGTTGTGCGTTCACAATCAATTTATGGGTTGTGTGTTTAGAAATTCAAGTGTTTAAGCTGTGTGTTCAAAAATGCAAACAAAACGTTGTGTCATAAGCTAAAAGTGTTCAGGACAAGCTACGTGCTAGGATGAGCTGAAGTATGATGCGCAAATGTGTTCGGAACAAGCAGATAAGCAAGCATAGTGAAAGCATGAAATGCACGAAAAATACAAAACATATTGCAGAAAACGTAAAAGCAAAGTAAATACCTCTCGTGCCTCATGGGAGAGGTGAGACTCCGGCTCTCGCAAAAGCAGATCCCCGGGCGCTCGATCATCAAAGTCAGTAAAGTGATAGAAAACAGCCCGCAGAAAGACATGTGCCGGAGGGTCGAACCTCTCGGGTATGAATGGTCGAACCCGCGCAGGCAGAGCCATAACATTTGGATCACCTCCGGCGCCTGGAGGACCTCCACCGTGAGGAAATTGACCCGCCATTTCAGAAAATCTGCAAAATGGAGCAAAAATGAGCAAAAATGAGCAAAATGAGCCAAAATCGAAAAAAAAGTCAACAAAAGTCAACTCTCAGGAAATGAAAAAGTCAGCAAAAGTCAACCCCCGAGAAAATCTTCCAAATATTGAGACAAACTTACCTTAAGTGGTGAAAATGAGAAAAGAAGCACCGAAATCAAAATTTAATCGGTCCAAAGTGATGAAAACTGAAAGATTTTGCGAAAACAACTTGTGTGGGGGGTTGGAAAACGCGTATAGAGCGCAGATCTGAGAGGGAGAATGCTCCAGGAAGGGAGAGGGACTGATTTCGGAGCTGAAGTTGTGAGGAAAAAGTCTTTGGCCAAGTATATTTAAAGAAATGGGAGCAAAAGGACCGAACTGCCCCGGATTTGGGCCAGGGGGTCGGCCGACCACCTTTTGTGGCAAGCCGACCACCCCCTTTGCAAAAGGCTGGTCGGTGGCCTCTCCCTGGGACGAGACCTGGTCGGTGGTGTTCCCCAGGTTCCTACCAAGCTCTCTGCAAATTTTGGGAAGGGTTGGAGTCCCCGGGACCCGAAAAGTACAAGAGAAGTGCACTTTCCGTCGCGAAATCGCTCTACCGGAATTTCAACTCCAACTTTCGATGCGTTTCTCATCGTTACTCGTCAAAAGTGAGATGTATCCTTTTTGAACATGTTGCGACCCCTCCGAGAGGTAAACCGGAGGTTACGATTAAGTCGCCTTCATCGAAAACTTGCATTTCTTTGCTCGTCGTTTTACGACAAATTCGCATTCGAGTTCACATTTATTCTGCACTGTTATGCACGCCACTTGCATTCTCATGCACGCCACTTGCATTGTTGTGCACGTTTCATTGGTATTGTCGTATCCTCATACTTAATCCGCGTTGTTACGCGTGTTACTCCTCGCATTGCGATGCACTTTTCTATCGACGCCACGATTGTCTGCATTCAATATCGCTTTGAAAATATGTTGTTAACAATGTTGTGCTTGTTGAGTTTCTCTCTTTTCAGGGCACGATATTGTATGTACAGTTCATTTGGGGCTGGTGCAACCAGACGAACCACGCAGGTATTGTACCTTCTCCGTGTGAGACGTGGTGAGAATTGGATGATTCTCCGCATTCTTAACTGCATGAAATGTAGTTGTTGCTTTGCATTCTTGCTTGAAACTGTTGCATCTATCGTGAATATGTGCTTCATTACAGCTTGCTGTATTTGCATGACCATTGAGGTACCTTCAGCTTCTTGCATTATCGGTTGCATTTTGCCCCTGCCTGCGGGCACATTTCTGTGTTACCTAGTATGTTTGTCTAAGTCTTCGGCCTTGTCAAAAATGGGTCGTCTCTGGGCTTTGACATTCACGCCCGCTACTTATGACTTCCGAGTTCTGTCAAAGAGGGGCAACTGTAGACACCCCATTTTTGACCGACCTTAAGACTCAAACGTCACCAACTGAGTGCTCGGTGATATTGCATTTTGTGCTCGTTCTGAGGTTTTAGAGTCTCGGCTGCGAGCCTTGCCTCCGGATTTCGGGGCTCTTTCGTGTTTTGCCTCGGTTTGCGAACCAGGTCGCGTTTTCTCCTTTTTCTCTTCCCGACGGGAGGGAGATGTCTCGTAGACCATCTCTCAGTGGCCGTAGGCTACGTTTCATGGTCGTAGGCCATTTTTCCCGTTTGGAGCCCGGTTTCCGATTTTTCGGAGCCGTCGGCCGTGTGCCTCGGTTCGGGACCGCCTAACCACCTCCGTTTGCTCCGATTTTCGGTATGCAACTTATTTCCTCCCTTTTGAGGGACACTATGGCCCAAGAAACCAACTTCGTGGTTGAACGCCACCTCCGGTGCTTAACAGCCCATTTTCGGGGCCCTCGGGCCGCGCGTTTCGGTCCCCGAACCTCCGTTTTGCATCCGTTTTGGTTCATTTTCGGTGGAGACCTTATTTTCATTGTTAGGAAGCTTATAGGAGGGTGGGAGGCCAGCAATTGTTCTGAAAAGCCAGCTTTATTTCTTCATCGCTCTCCGTCGCCCATTTTCCTCACTAAAAAGCTAATGTTGACCACCCCAGGGCCACTTTCTTCAACCCTAAACCCCATATTTGTGTTGTACACACCTGGGAGGCCACCAATACGACATGGCCGGCCAACAATTCATCCTGACCCTTTTGAACCCCTCTAAAAAGCTAGCTTTTCTCTCTCCTGGGTCACTGTTTCTAATTTTTCTCTACAGGGTTGTGTTGTGCTCATCTGGGAGGCCCCCTTTCTGGGTAGGCCGACCAGAAATTGTGATTGACCGTTTTGACCCCAGGTCGGCCGACCAGGGGAGGTGGTCGGTCGGCCACCTGAACCCTAAAAAACTGGCCGGTCATGACCCCCTCACCCTGTTCCTTACAGATGCACACTCTGTTTCCCCCCAGATTCTGTACCCGATGGGGGGTCTTTTGGGGGGGAAATTTGAATTTCATATTTCCCCCCTTTTTCTCCACTCCTTTGCCTATATAACCAGCCCCTCCAGCTCATTTTTTAGGGTTAACAAAATTGCTTGGAGCCTTGCATACATACATCCCCCATCTCTCTCTTCCAACCCTTCAAACCCTAAAATCCTTGCACCATTTGCACTACACCCCATAGCACCACACCTCCATCCTCCATTCCAACACTTTGAGGCTGTTTTCCAGAGGTTAAGAGCTCCCAAACCTGGTCCAAAAGCTGCTGAAGCTTGGTTCTACAAGGGTGAGTCCCATTTTCCCTCTTTCTTGCCTTATTTTGCATGCTATTTTAGCTTTTGTTACTTGCATTTTTGGGCTCCGACCCGAACTAAAAATAGTCATATTTTATGCTCATCTCCATGTTTGATTAAGGGTCTTTCCCTGTTTGAGGTCTCCTCCTCACCCTTTGTGTTTGAACTCTCTTTTAGGCCAATTTTTCAATAGTATTTTAGGCTTATTTTTGAGTTGTTTTGGACTTGGTCATAAACTGTAAAACAACTTGTTTTGAGTCCCTCTTCAACATTGTTGAAGGGCTCTCCTCTGTTTGAGGTCTCTTACTATCACTTGCCTCTTAACCTCTCTTTTAGGGCCATTTTTGCATGATAGATTAGGCCTATTTGTGTTCATTTTTGAGACTTGTTATAAACTGGAAATATGCATTTTTTGGGACTTTCTTGCTTCTGTCTTCATACTTCATGATCAAATAATGCATGTTTTGTATAGCTATAGGCCAATGCATATGCCTAGTTTTGTGTTTCGGGGCCATTCCATGCATCGGGTGCCATGTTTCCATGTTTCGGGGTTGTTTTGCATCATGTTTCAGCACTGAAACTTGCATGCTTGTATGCCATATTTTGTGCCTTGCCATGCTTTGTTAGAGTGGCACTTGTTGCCTTAGGTTCGGTCCTCGATTTGCGTGCATGCGTGCACGTACTTCGAGAGTCTCATTTTCACCTAATGGCTACTGATGTGAGTGTGGCTGAGGTCCACTCATGGTGTAAGTCCATTGTGCATTGTGTATGCCATTTTATTTCACAGCATTGTGCATGCTAGGTTGTATGTTAGAGCATTGTGTATGCTTCGTTACATCGTGCATTGTGTATGCCATTTCATAGCATTGTGTATGCTAGGTTGCATGTTAGGATTGCATTCATGCATGTCATGCATATTGCATAGTGCTTGGGATAGGAGTTAGCCCAAGCACGAAAAACGAGGTACGTTTCGTACTCCGAGTGACGGAACGTGTCTCAATTCCTGGTCACCGACACTCCAGATTATCCATGATGGAGTCTCAGTCTTGTTGTGTTTATGTGTGCATTCATTTCATATTGAGTCATGCAATTCGATTCCTCGGTCATCATGCATTGAGATGCGTGATTGATAGCACGAGGATCGAGGACTACACTCCCTGAAGAGTAGTCATGCATACATATGTGAAAATACTTTGCCATGCCCCTTTGTTGCTCTCTGTTGCAGCAAATGAAAAATCAGCAGCCTTTCGGAGCTTGGCACGCATTCCAAGAACAATTACAAACAGAGACAAACTGGGACATCACAAAGGATTTTCCGACAAAGGCAACCCGAGCATGCATCATTCATCATTCGGAACAAAGCCGAGGCGATCCACGGATTTGCGTGCCGATTTATTGCTTTCCTAGATTAATTTGTTAATTAATTAAGGTTTTGTAACTATTTGGATTGTAATTATTTATTTGGGACTGTATTATTTATTCGGACCCTCTACGCGAGGGCACAACTGTAATAAGTGTGCGTGTGTGTGATGTATGTCTTCCAACCCCACATCTTTCTCTCTTTTATTTACCCGCTTATGATGGTTAGATTAGGGCATGTTTCAATTAGCATACAGTATGATAGCATGTTTGCATTCATTCATCTGTTTTGCATGCACCGAGCTCGGCGCATCATACTAACTGCATTGTATTTTCAATTCCAAGTTGAATACATGTTAGTTGTAGCATTTCATATGCCATGTTTAGAATAGCCGAGCCTGCTATAGTTGCATTTTTGCATGTGTTGCATTAGGCATTTCTGTATAGTTAGGATCATGCATGGATTTCTAATTGGCTTTTGTTTTGGCTTGGAGTACTCGGTAAGTTTTATGCCTTAGCATCCTTGCATGTGTGTGAGTGACTGCCATGATAGCATGCTTACCATGAGGCTATATGCTTATATGATATAACTGCCTGAATGCCTGTGGGTGAAGGTTGGGTTATTTGGACTGGAACAATTCATTAAATGCGAGTTTTAAGCCCACTAGATAGTGGCAAAATCATGTTTTCTAAGCCCACCCGAGGGTGGCAAATCCACGTCTTAGCCTACTTGCGGGTAGCACCATTAAACCATTTTCAAAATAAACAAACATGAAATGTTTTGTTCCAATTCAGGTGATCCAGTCTATACTTGTATGCTGTGCGCATCGAATAGTAAATCTAGGCTAATAACCGGAATAAGAACACATAATGTTTTCAAAAATAGATATCATGGTTAGTAGAGGTCGATCTTTGATCGGGCGAGCAGGGGTGCTCACGAAGTGACCTTCCCCAATCGTACCCAAGTTCCCGAGCCGAGGCAACTTTGGTGATGACGGACACGTGGCCTTAGGCAAACGAGTCAGGGTTTCCTAAACTTCCCCAAAATAAAACATTTAGGTGGCGACTATGTATCTGGCAAAGCAATTCATGTTTGGCACTTCTTTCAAAAAAAACTGTTTTCTCAAAACGATTTGCCAGATTTGGACTCTTTGGTTCAGATTTAGAACCGTGACAATTTGAGAGTCCGAACTGTAGTGAGCCCAAAACAAACGGAATGGGAGTCATCCCTCCCGGGGCATTCGGGGACGTCTACAGCTGCTCCCTCTCTCTCTCTACATACCTTCTCTCTAAGATTCCATCTACTTCTACAGCGTTTCTATCCTAATCTCTTTGTAAAAAAGATAGAGGGTGGTGTGGGCTTCATTTTAATCTGAAAAATAGTGGATTTGGAGCAATTTGGATTTTCTTCATTTACTCCTTTGGGCTTCTAACTTCGAGGTAGGGATAACCTACTCCTTTCTATGAGTTTTAACATAAATTTTAGTCTTTTTGAGTAGATGGTGTCGTTGGGTAATTTCGGAAAAAGTTAGGGTTTTATGTTTAATTTATAAAAGAGGGTTTTCAAATGTTAAACTCCATGTATATGTGAGACCTTGGAAAATGGAATTATTGTTGATAAATTGATGAAATTGAACCTTAGGGTTGATAATGAGAAAAGGGGAAAAATGCCCTAATTATGTTGAATAATTAATTTGAATAATTAATTTGGGGAAAAATTCGTGAAATTAGAAAATTGTGGGAGTAAATGGTGTAGTTGGATAATTTAATCACTCACATATGAAAATGTCGATATTTTATCTGTTGATAAATTTATTTTCTGTTTAGAAATAACTGCTATGGCTATCAGTGGAGGGTAGTCTTGATTGTTGTAGACATTGTATGATGATTAGGGAAAACTGAAACTAATCACATTGAATATGTCATTGAATATGACGGTTGGAATAATACAGCAAATGTGTGCATTGATTGATCATTGTATATGATAAGTGTTTAAATACATTGTATATGGGTATTGTTTGAGAGGAGATAGGGGATGTACTCCATGGTTTGGGAGGAGATAGGGGATGGACTCTTAAACCTGTTTGGGAGGAGATAGGGGATGGACTCCACTGATATAGCAAATCTGTGTATCACTTGAAATATGGAAGTGTTGAAGTATGATAGTGTTTTAATATGAGTTATATTCTCATGCGAATTGTGAAATATGGAAGCGTTTTAATATGTGTTATAGTCTCATTGAATTGTTTGGCCAGGTTCTGAGCCATAATTATTAATCGAAACTGTATAAGTGAAGGAAACTGAAATGAAAAATGGATGTACTTGATGTTGAATTGAAAAGTGTTGTAAGTTGGTTTATAAGTGTCAACCATATATCAAATGCTATTGTTTTAGTTATTTCTCATACTTGGTTTAGTATATCTCTACTGGGCATTGGCTCACCCTATATGGGACATCATTTTTAGGTTCAGGTGATATGCTACCTCCGAGGACATAGCTTGGGAGGCTTAGAGGCAGAGGATCACTTTTTGTTGTTTACCTTTTTGTGTATTACATGTAAATTCAGGTCGAGGGCTAAATGTGTATGAGTTAGTACTCTCTTTTTTGCAACCAAGTGTTGGCTTGGAAAGTTGTAAGCCCATAGGGCATTTACTTTTGTTGTCAACATGTAATACTTTTGTGATGAATACTCTGATAGATAGTTGTACACTTTATTCTCTTGAAAATATTATCAATTTCTTGTATCATGAATGTATGAATTATGGGTTTATTTTGAGGGCGTGACACAGCTCGTCGAAAGCAAAAATGCGAAATGCATTCGAAATTGCTTACGGGAAAGTGTATTTGACGCTCGAGCAGGGCTTTCCACGCGCGAGCGGACCTTGTCATATCAATCTGTAAAATTAGGGTTTCATATCATTTCTTGCAGCCCCCTCTCTCTCTAAAACTCTCCAAAATCCTGATCTAGAGCTTCTCTCTCTAGAAGTCACCTTCTCTCTTTGATTTCTCCAAATCCATTGGGACTTAAGCTTAAGTTCTTCACCAAAGTTAGTCATCACCTCGAGGGCTTCATTCTGTGCGATGAAGATCGAGTTTCGACACCGTTGATTTTGGGGGTTTCATCTCATTTCTTTTTCAAAACTTGAGGTAGGGATTTTCTTTGAGTTATATATATATATATATATATTTGCAAGATCTAGATGGTTTTCGAAATCATCCTTTGATAGCTTTTGAAAAATTATTTTGATTTAAGAAGTTGAGCGATTTTGAAAGTGGGTTTGTCTCTTGTTCTTTTAAAATAATCTTATGGGTTTTGATCTTTGTTGATTAAAGAAAAGATGATTTTCGAAAGTTTTCTTTCAAAAGATTTGAGCAGTGTAGTTTGGTGAGAAAACCTAGAAATTGGGGATTTTAAAAAGAGATTGAAAATCCATTGGTAATATTGTTATATTTATTTTTGTGTGCCAAAATAAATGATGTTTAGAAAATTTCTTATTTATATTTGTATAAATGATTAATTTTGTGGACTATGAGAATTGTTGTCATTTTAGAAATGGTTATTCAGAATGTTGATATAGTCTTAAAATGACTAAGTTGTTGAGAATACTTGAGAAGATGAAATTGTGTTGTCCCTTGGATGAATTGAAATAAAAGTATTTATTCATCTTGTGAAATTACATTGTGATGATGCAGTTCGTCCTGGGTGGATGGGTCGGGCTGGTCCAAGCTCTTCAAGTTCCGATCCAAGCGGATGATTCCACCAGATGACCTACAAGCAAGTCCAAAAGGGAACGGGGTAGTCCCCCAGTGAACCCTCCGGTGAGCAAATCAGTAAAGGAAGAAGGAAATATATATAGAGAGAGAGATAGAAAAGCTTAACCTTCCTCTTGTCTTCGATTCTTACTTATATCCTTTGGTAATCATTTCACTGTCCCTTGCGACGTGCCCCATTCCGCCGAAAGCCTGTGCCGTAGCTTACCTTGTTCAGGGTGAGGGGGCTCTGTTCCGACGGGGAGGTGTTGTCGTAATAAATGCTGTGATGGGTTGCATTAATGATGATATGTTGTGGCAATAACTCTGCAGATCTTTGTCTGCTGATGTGGCTTGTGTTTCACCTGCCATGTGCCCGAATGTCATTGGCCCTCCATGCCCAGATGGCCTCCAGCTGTCCTGGGCTTTGCCAGTCGGGTTATGCTATGGGTCCCAAGCGATGGGTTTGGGGTTGTTTACTGTTGGCTGTAAGCCTTATGGGCCTATCCATGTCACATTGAAAGAAGAAATGGAAATTTTGATCACAATGGTGGTATTGTGCGGAAGAATTGGATATAGAAGAGTTGTTGTAATGTATTAATTATTGTTGCATTGGCATATCAATTCATTTGATTTCATTGAAGTTTGAAAGTTGATTTTGAAAACTTGCATTGAGAAAAGAATGTTGAGAAATGAGTTTTCATGAAATGGTTTTGTAGTAAATACGATGGTAAGTCTTAACAGGTGGTGTAGATGATAGGTGTCGAGCCTTCCAGTTGTTACTGGTAAAAATGACAGAGTATGGGTGTCGAGCTCTCCAGATGATACTGGTAAAAATGGCAATTTGGTAGTACTTGTATAGTCTACTTGCAGACACTAACCTAGGGATTACCAGAGTTGTATTTACCGCCCCTTGAATAAAATGTGATAAATGTTGAGCAGTTGAAATGGCATGACATCATTGAGCATGTTGGTTTTCAAAAGATGAAAGTGTGTTTTATTTTCAAAAAGGCATGGCATGGCATAAGCATTCCATTTCTTGAGACTTGTATAGAATGTATATACTTTGTTAAGAATTCTCTACTGGGCTTTATGCTCACCCTATAGGATTTTTGTGCAGGAAAGGATGTGGTCATTCCGCCTTGAAGGCATGGAAGTGTGTGTTGAGAGCATAATGTGCTCATAAGCTGTGATTCTAATTGTAAGCCAAGGGCTTGTATGTGTGGGTTTGAATAACCGTTTTGTGTAACCAAGCTCAAGCCTTGGAACTTATAAACCCTTGGGCCCCATTTGTTTTCAGAAGTAGAATTGAGGGGATTCATAGTGAGGGGATTAAGTAAAATTGTGTTTGTTTTTACGATAGTTGTTAGCGTAGGAATTGTTAAATTATTTTTATATAAAATAATAAAACAAATAAAAAAAATA
Organism: Camellia sinensis; assembly: GCF_055761805.1. Taxonomy (NCBI): domain Eukaryota; kingdom Viridiplantae; phylum Streptophyta; class Magnoliopsida; order Ericales; family Theaceae; genus Camellia; species Camellia sinensis. The sequence goes on from NC_138962.1 coordinate 111,268,111, forward strand.
TAAAAAGTTAAACATTAATATTTTTAAAAAAATTCCCAATATATAAAAAATAAAAAAAATTCTAATTCCCTCACTATTTTTCTAATACCATCTCTACCTCCTCTTTCTCAATCCCCCTTCCAAGGCCTTTACTAATACCAATGGATTAGGAGTCTCCTCCCCATCTCTCAAAACAAACACCTCATATAGTAGTCCCACCTCACTATCAATCTCAATCCCCTCCCTATAACCCCAAACAAATGGGGCCTTGGGGGTATTTGTTGTTTAATTAATGGTTGTTGGATTAATTGTAATATCGTATAAAGACTATGTACATCATGTAATGCAAGTATGAGGATTGGTTATCAGTTTTACTTTAAAGAGCCATGACTATTGTATTACCATTTAGGCATGAAAATGAGGGCGTTACATATTAGGTTTATTTGAATTATAGTTGTTGAGATTGTGGATATAGATATCACACCCGATCGAAATGAAAATAGTGAGTATATATATATATATATTAAACAATGTAAAATTGTAAATATATATAATTATTAATTTATATATTTTTATCATGAGGCAATAATAATAAGAATGTTATATATAATATTATTTTAAGTGTTTAAATGTACCTGCATATGTTGACACTTTTACTTTGGATATTGCAACTATAAGTCTTTCTTTTACCATATCTTCTAGAATTGCTCATTTATTTTGGGCTACATCCCCTCATAATGTAAGAAGAATAGTTTGAGAGTTGTGGCAATGGAAAATATAAAATTTCAATACTTTAAGTTTCTTTTCTTTTTTTTTAATTTTTGATTTTGTAACTTAAGAGTTATTATAATTCATACCTTGAATCTATCAGATAGATATTCCTCTTTATTAATTTACCAATTACTCCTATTTTGGTAACTGATGAAAAAGGCTCAACATTGTGTATTAAGCCAAATACATCTGACATAATAATAAAAAATAATTTAAGATTTATTATTATTTCTTAGTAAGTTATATATAATAATTGTGTAAGAGTTTTTTTTTTTTTTTTTTCATGTACATAAGAAAATGTTGAAGACATACCAATAATATTGTTGTTTTGTACATGTTGTTTGATCTGAAAGAATGGGGCAAAGTTATATGTGAGCATATCTAGCTTGATAGTCATTTTGGCTTCTTGTACTTATGTTTGAATAGAAAGTGATATTTCAATTTCTTCGTAGACACTTGCAAACTTTTGGTTCACAAGTTTAACAAGTTCATTGGAAATAAAATATGTACTGTCCTTTTGAAATGACTGTCCAAGCATATCAATGACTTCATTGAATTCCACTACTTGTATTTTTGTGCCCTTATTATAAAATGATGAAATGGAATAGGTGCATTAAATTAGAATTGGTATTAGAAATTAGAAATATTAAATGAAGGAGAAAAAAATTCTATTTGTATAAATCATTAAATGATATACCCGTTCATCCATTAATATAATTTTCCACATTGTTCCGAATCCTTTTGAAGTGCTATAATGTTCAATGATCCCTCTTCTGATTAATATAATTTTTTTTTGGATCAACGAGAATGTACATCTTAAATAACTATAAAAAATATATATAACTGTTCAACCAAACACAAGATTGGCCATGCCTTGCTATTCCATTACTCAGTTAGTGCCTCAGCGTCCTACTCATAAAAATCCAAAAAAAAAAAAAATGAAAAACAAAAAACGATAAAATATAAAATAATAAAAATAAAAAAATAATTTCATTAGAAAAGAGTAAGTACCTTCTTGTTCTTGTATAAAAATGTTTTCAACTGATGTAAATGAAATATATATTTGGATTTTGTTGCATTTTAACAACATCATTGTCTACTCCAGCTCCATTTCTTTTAAGGATGTTTTGATGCCATCCAACCTCTCCTATAGGAAATAATAATGGGCATTGCAATGGATCATAGTAACCATGATAGTGTCTTACTCTATGCTTATGCCCCGAATTTGAGTGAACTATAATATCACATTCATGGGGTACATTTGGGTTATTTTCTTCGATCCAAATTGTAGCCACTTGATCAACTGATAGTGAGTTGTAAATCCTTCGATCTAATTTGACATCTATATTTATATGGATTTGAAAAGTATCTAATAGAACATGTTCTAGTGTACGCAGAAACTGAGCATAAGGATTTTTTGAAAGCATCTCAATTGGTTTATCAACAATAATCTTGTAAAGTAGTGCATTGTTTAGTTTACTCAACCTATTTTGAAGTTCATTGTCTATATCATAGAAGAACAAGTGGATGTAATAAGGACCCTTATCAGATGGAATCAAAGATGGCAAATTATGGTATGTTTTCCCTTATGCACGAAATGTATAAACACCTCGTCTTGAATTTGTCAATTCCTTGTCTAACTTCACACCAAATGATGTGATACAAAAATGCTATTATATGCTCGAATATGTCTACGAAATTCAATAGCCTCTACAATTTGAGAGAGGTTCTTAGACATTCTGAAATTTCAGGACTTGCAAGAACTACTTCTCTTTATAGAAACTAAAACTCAGAGGTTCATTTTGAAACCTTTTAGACTTACAAAAGCTATAAGGTGTCATTTTACATAATTCATGCAATTCATGTGTCAGAGAGAAAACAATTTGCAATGATGTATCACATATTTTTCATATATATTAAACAAACTACAAGCATTAGAATCAAGTCTATATAGTAAAAGATGTCGAAAATAATAATTAATTTTGTATGTTTACCATTTGTTTAAGTTGTCTCATCATGCCCTTCTAAAGAGTAAGTTAATTGTGTTGTCAAATGTGTTTGGGCCTTTGCATTTTCTTTTCCTATTATTTGAAATATTTTCAATATATTGTTTTTGTTGTTCAAGTGTAAATTTGGCATATCAATTGCTTTGTCAAGCACAACGTTCTAAAATTGCATATGTGATAAATCTTTTCATTAGTAACTGTAACAAATCATGAACATTTTTTTTTTTATTCATCAAAATTGACATACAAGTTCATACCATTTGTATTGTCCATCTCTTTTTATTAGTGGAGGAGTATTTTCTTTTCATGTTCTAACCAATAATCTGGAAAAAAAAATATAGAGGAAAAAAAATTAATTTGAGCTATACATGAGAAGGGTAGTGCCTATATTCAACTATTTAGTAAAAAATAAGAATGAACAAACATTCAACCAATAAAAGGACTAAACTTAGATCAAAACAGAAATTAGTTATAGGAAAATCCAATCAGTTCGTATGTATTAATATGTGAGTTTGAAAATCATAAAGTAGAAGAAAAATTACTCTTATATATATATATATATATATGTATATGTTCAGACGTTTAAACATTAATTAAGTGTTACTGTCGTCTTTACTTTGAATCAAATCTTTCTTCTTCTTCTTTTTTGTATAAGGCTTAAAATTGTACTCGAGTCAAGTGTTCAATTCATTCTCTTCCAAACTACAATTGATAATGTATTAGGAAAAAAAAAATTGCAGTTGGCACCTCTTATCTATGCAACAAATACGACATTCAATAAAGTTGTTGAATTGTATATGTTTTTTTTAAGTTTTGTTGCATGGTTAAAGGAATGAACACAACTCATCCACATTAGCTGATGTTTAAATATTTTGGATTTAAATTACAAATTTGGATAAGAATTTGAAAAAGAGAAGGAAAAATGTAAAAATAATGCGAATAAAATTTACTATTTTTTTTTCCATAATATTGTATCTAATTCTATACCTAATTCCATACACCTAAAAGTTTTCATTTTTATTTGAATAAGTTGAACAAAAAGCAATGTTGAATTATAAGTCATTAATTATGTGGATTAGTTGGACCAGAAATTTCATAGAATCACTATGTGAAACTTCTTGCCCTTCAGCATGGCAATAACTTGACTAATTATTAAAGATGATAGACTCAACTCAAAATTGTAAATTCAACTAATTAAATTCATTTAAATTCACTTAAAATAATAATTTAATCTAATAAATTGTATCTTATAAATCTATAAAAATTTAATTAATCTTATAAATTATGTCCTCTTCATTAAAACTATAAATAAAAAATATAAATCTTTCAATTTTTTTAGATTGATTTATACGCAACTTCCACTACATCATAGTGATGTGATCATTTGCTAGCTCCAAAAATTTACTTTCGTGTGGTTCCAAAATTAGAATATGAAACTTATTTTAAATTATTATTTTCATAGAAATCTCAAAATTTTATTTCGCATGGTTCCAAAATTGTAATACGAAACTTCTTTCAAACTATCACTTTATACATCTTAATATTTAAATGAAGCATTTTTATATATTTTATACATCTTATTATTTTAATTTAAAAATTATTTTTTGATTTGTATGCAATATTAATAATTAAATTTTTTGTAAATAAATTATTAAGTGAATTAACGATTTTTAATGATATGAGAAATATTTTTTAATGAATAATTTTGATAATTTTATTGTTGCATAGGAAAGTAGTTAGAATTTTATTTTTTTTTCTATTTGTTTAGTTCAATTTAAAAATTAAACAAAGAGTAGTAATAATGGGAATTGTAAAAATTCTTACAGATGAGCAGATCAATTGAAAAAATATTCAACTTGTTTGGTTTTAGTTTTTTGAAAACACTTTTCGAAAAATTCCAATTTCTTATTTTCTGTATTTTTTTATTTTTACTAAATTTTTTTAATATTTTAAGCGAATTTTTTAATTTTTACACATCTAACATAAATACACTTAAAAAGTATAATTTTTGTGGAAAAAAAAAAATCTTCAAAAAATTCACTAAATACCAAAAATAAAAAAAAAAAATACAAAAAATTTAGTATATTTTTCCTATTTTTTTGTATTTATTAATTTTTTAAAATATTTTTTTGCAAAATATTTTACTTTTTGGATACATCTAAGTAAGGTGCTTCTAAAAAAGTTTTAAAAAAATGCTTAAAATTTTAAAAATATTCACTAAAAACAAAAAATAAAAAACTCAATTTTCAAAAAATTGAATTTAGAAAACTGAAACCAAATATATTGATTTATTTTATTTATATATTTTTATATTTTTCTTGATTTGAATCTAACAAAATTTCTCCCACCAGCCGTTCATAAGAAAGTAGTGGATGAGACAAATATTGAACAAGTCTTGGTAGTGGAATTATTTTAAAAAATAATCATACTATAATGTTTTAAGATGTTTGATATTTGAATGTTCACTGTTCATGAGAAGGTAGTGGATGGGATAAAAAAATAAAATTAACATCTACTAAACTATTTTCAAATTCAACATCTTCCTCATTAATCAAATCATCCAAAGGTTTAGACCTACAATTGCAAACTCGTTGTGTTTGCACCCACCGTTAGTAATAATGTAAATTCTACTTTCATTATTTTGATAAATCAGATAAAATCAATTATTTTTTAAGAATATATATATATATATATATAGTATGATCAAAATCAAACGATGTATAAATGATAAAAAAAGAGAAAACAGAAAGAGGAGAGTTTGAGGAAGAGATGAGAAAGAACAATACAGCAATACATACCCGACTTTAAAACCTTACAATAGACCGCTCAGCTTTCAAAATTGTTTCATTGTCACCCTCTTTAGTATGGTTTTTGGTGGTTGAGGGGTTTAAATAGATGGTTTTAAAGTTGAGGGAGTTAAGATATTATTATTCCGTTATAGTTGAGAGGACTAAATTATAATTAACCCCTAATTTTTTAATGAGATTCTATTCATTTTATCATGACAATTTACAGAAACATATTGAAAGGGAAATAAGTGCAAATGGTTTCAGCAGAAGCCCAAAGTTTTTGAGGCCTTGGGCCGAACATCAAAACAATGACCTAGGCCTTTGAATGATTGGGACCTTTGGCAAACAGGAATTTTTTGACGGGCTCTAGGCAAGGTGCTAACTTGCCTATAGGTTGAGCCACTTATGAATGGCTTGCATTAATGATGTGTCCAAATGAAAGATTAAGAAACTCAATCTTTAAATTTATTTTCACCTTTATTTTGTGGTGAGTTATACTTTCCTATCATGTAAGTGCTTAGTTTTGTCTTAATTTTTAATCTATGACTTTTCTCATTCAGACTGAAAGAGGTGTTCCACTTGGGTGTAACTGCTAGTGCTTATATTCTTACACTCTTTGCTGTGAGTTTGCAAAAATCAGCTGCTCTTTTCCTTATTATTATATTTTGTGTTTTTATTGTCACACCCAAGGTTCTAAAAAGCGGTTGCGGTCGTCGTAACGATGGCGGTGGCGCGGTTGCGGTTGCGGGATGTAAAGGCCGTAGCATAACGGTTGCAGTAACCGGAACCGTGAATTTTTTTATTTTTTGCACAATTTGAAAAAAACTTACCGATATGCACATTTTTTTTCCATGATCATATTTATTGGATTTTAAAATAAATATTGATCAATTTTTATAAATTTTTAAGTTTGATCCAATATATTTCATATTTTTAAATCACTATAAACTGAGTTTTTTACATTTTGTTTTAATAATTAATGACTTTATATTTTACAAAAAATAATCACTAACTATTATATATAAGATAAACAATGACAAAAGTAAGAGAATAAATAAAAGTCTAATATATATATATATATATATTAATCAAGCCAAATAGATAATGACCATACTTATTATTATTATTATTTTCAAACAATATATAAATAGACACACACAAACAAAATGGTTGAGTGATAATAACTTAATAGAATAGTACAGGTCTTACAACTTCAACAAATCAATAACATATTCTTTATCTTCCCTATTCTCTCTCTCTCTCTATCTCTTGATCCTCCATCTTCCCTCTTCTCTCTCTATCTCTCTTCCCCTATTTTCAACTTTTTTGTGTTTTTTTGAAAGAAACAATTCGGAACCGTTACGTAACGGTACGTAACAGGCCGTTACGGCACCGTTACGACCGCTATAGCAGCCGCTACGGCCGATACAGCTGTGAATCTCAATCACACTGCAAAAGCGGCCGTAACGGGTGGCGGTAACTACCACAACCGTTACATAACGGTGTTACGTAACGGTTGCGGCCAGCCGTGGCCCATAGGGACTTAGCCCAAGGCACACGTAAACTTAAACATGAACCCAAAACCATAAAGAATAAATGTGATGATAGCCCAGAAATAAATAAATCAACACCCAATCCAGTGACATACCACAAGTGAAAAACAAGTCATAACCAACTTCCTAAAAATATATATATACTAAATGGGATACAAACCGCCCACAAAATAAAATAATTCTAAATAAAACACAACCACAATGTATGCACAAAACTCGATAAAGCAACCTAAAACAAACTAAATAAATTCCCTAGAGGTCCATGCAATTGAGTCCCCGCTACGCCATGAGTCCACTCTAAGTCCTTCTAACACCTGGAAATGGTAAACAACTAAGCCAGCTGATAGCTCAATGAGTAGCAACATGGATCGTAAATACAGTTTTGAAAACAAGGTTCAATTCCAAAATAAGATATATATCACAGAAACTAGATTGGCATACAGTTTGGTAAATACAATCTATTTCAAAAAGAAGATTCCACAGTTCAACACTTAAAACGCTCATGTCTCGCAACAACATGATAAATGACATTTTCCACTTAAACAAATTATAACATGAACACCAATAATTTTCTGGGTACCAATAAAAACAAATAATATGCCACACAGTTCTCAAGGCTACAAGCCCCGTTGGATCCAACACCGAACTAAGAGTCATCCTCAGGGTGGCACCTGGCCTTTCTCAAAGACGATCTGATTGAAAGTCACCTAGCTTTTTTTTAAGGTCTTTTCCTTACAATCGTTGAGCACTAGAGTCATCATGGCTTAACCCAGATCTGTTCCCTAGTGGCCAGAGTCACCACACACAGTGGAATAATTTCCATGGACTAAATACATATGGTCCCAATAACCAATACACATCAGTTTCGCAAAACATGGTAGTTCATCATTATAAACATGAAACCAAAACAAATAGTTTACAGTATGCCAAGTTCACACATGTTTCAGAAATAATTTGATTCAATTGATAATATAATAATTTATCAAAACAGTTTAGTCATGAAACAACAATTTAATTTTCCAACAGTTCAAGGTAGGGGAACATTTATAAAAATATGTAGCATGAAACTACTCACCTGAAACCGAAATAATATAATCCTCGAATAGAGTATAAAAGTCCAACTAGTGCCCTGAACCAAGTATAAAAACTACATGTCCCTACTAATTTAAAAATACTAAAGAATAAGAACTAAATAACCCCAAGTAAAGCGCACTAACACGGCTCAACCCAACTCACCGTTACTCTTAAATATTACCTAAGTTCATGTTATTCAAGGTCTAAAATCACCCAAGACATGGCTTCCGATCGAAACTTAAATAAAAATAACTTTAAGATAAAACAGAGTTTTAAATAAGTTTTCACAATCTATTCGCTAACTTTGAAATTTACAAAACCCACTCCACGCTATTCGAAAATTTCCAAAAACCTCCAGATGTCAACTAATATATCCTAAGTTTCAAACCCAATTGGTTTCACTTGATTTGCATATCAAAATAATTATCTACAATTAATTATATCTAAAAAGGTTATTTTCTGCAGCACTTTAAAGAAATTGACGGTTCTCTTAGTATACATGAGCAATCAACACAAGGTCAAAAATTCAAGAAACTAGACTCGTAACCGGTTCTAATGACGCTGATTTGATAATTTTTGGATTTATATCCAAAGAGAACAACACTCCCGAATTTACTGTTTAAAACCAGTTTTTTGGACAGATTTGAACGCATCAGTTTATATGGATTTTGACTCCCAAAAATTATGAAAAAATTCAGATATGCAATTCAATATGTAATTAGTCTACTGCAAAAATTTCAGATTAAAATTCATCCGTTTGATATGATTTCTTGATTTTTAAAGTTTGTGATTCTGTACAGAATTTTTGGACTAAGAATTACACCATTCTTTATACATAAAGCACTATCCCAATCAGCCAAATATTTCATAGCCATGCCCAACACATGAACCTACTTCACCGATTTGATCCATCAACTACACAGCAACTCACAAGAAGAAGAAAAAGATAGTGAAGGAATAAAAATAATAAGGGATTTACCTTGCCAATGGCCACCACAAAACTCAACAATTTTCACCCAATGACCTAGACGTCTCTCTCTCTCCCTTTACCTCTCACGACTGCTCAGAAAAGTTGTGGGAAAACAATATCATAATAATTAGGGTTTGTGTTTATTTTATTTATACTAGTGGTGGGCACACATTGGTCAAATAAATAGATAAATATACAAAAAACATATATAAGTTATATGCAACTCAAATGGTAAAGCCTTATTTATTAAGTTTGTGGTCTAGAGTTCAAGTCACACTCTCTTCTCTATTTACTTTACTTTATTTTATTATTTATTTTTTTTTAGATAATAAATATTGCCTCTAAATTAAAGACTTTCACCAAAAATTTATTTTAGGTTTAACAATTAATTGAAAGACCCTCCAAATATTTAATTTACACTTTAGGATTCACCACCAAAATATTCGAGATTGTAATATTATTATTATTTAAATATTTACTTGATTTGTATATTCAGGTTCTCACATTTATTCTTCATTACATTTATTTGTTTTCTGGCCCTATATTTGCAGATGAAATATAGAGAACGTGTACGTGGGTTGATCCTTGTTTCCCATGTATGCAAAGCACCTTTGTGGGCTAAATGGCTTTATAGCAAGGTTATAATTCCTATCATCAATGAACACTTGTAAAATGTTCAATTTTCTGTTATACATAATGTTAACTAGGCTATTTTGTGCATCTCTCAATGCAAGCATTAATTACAAACAAATCTTACAAATGTCACAATCCAAGTGCATGGCGAATGGATTTCCACTCCCAGGCATTTTGGATTTGGAGAATCCTTACATTTCCACGGCCATCCGAGAAGTGGGCATAAGATAACTATTGAGAATCTTGAAAACTGATTTTCATTAAAGGAAAACTGTACCTTACACCTTGTTATATACTGGTAATCAAAATATCTAAACTAACTCTTAACAAACTTAACAAATTAACAAACTAACTTGATAACAAACTATCTAACCGCCACAACTAATGCCCTGATAGCATGGCAGTGGAACACTAGCTTTACAGAGCTGTGATGGAGAATCTAGAACAGACACAAATGCTGAAGGCTATGATGTAAATGATATCTGAAGAGGCTGTGATGTAGATGATATCTGAAGAGGCTGTGATGTAGATTGTGGAGAAATGGTTTTGGAAATACTCTTCAGATCCTAGGAGACGCTAGTGATCCTCAGCTAGTCACCTGAAAAGACACAAACACTCCGGTCGGGGGTGCCGGAATTAGCACTCCGATGGACAAGTTAGTTCAGACACTCAGAATAACTTGTCTACTAAGTTTCGTGAAGTGATTCTTACATACATTTCTATAACCGTTGTTCCTGTATTTATACCTATTCTTTTTTATCCTCGGGGCCAGGGCCTACTTTTTAATCATTGTCCTTTCTTTTATTCGACCCTAAGGACTTACACTTATTCGGCACATATATTGTATTCGACTCCCCACTCTCGTAGGATATAGCCGATTAATATCAGTCTTCCAATGGTACGCACCATCTGATTTTTCCATGTATTCGACCCTCGCAATTGCCCCCCTAACTCCTCGTTGATGGAAGTTAATCGGCGTTTTTGGTCTTCAATTGGAAAGGTTAAAATAAGTCAGGCGGCTTCGCGTACCCCAATATAGATGTCGGGATGCGCACACATTTTCGTTCATCATTACGCTTTCCCGCCTCAATCATGCGTCTCGCATTTATTGTGATTTGAAATTTCAGTCCTTTCGAATGCACAGTTCGTCGAGTATTCGAGACTCTTGGACCGTCAGCAGATATCCCTTCTCTGACTCGCATTCTCTGCAACTCTTCTCCATCTACCCTCGTCTCCCTTGCTCCTCGTAAGTCTTCTTCTCTTTTCTTTGCAATCTTACTTTTTGTTTATTATTTTCATTTTGGTGAACCCTTTATTCCCCGTGAAAATGGCCAAACACTTGAAAGACCTCCTTCCTGAGGGTCGTGTCTCCGGATTCCGGTGACACTTTTCCATCCCCGACGATGTTCAACTATCTCTAGTGACGGACAACACTCTGGATATGGAGAAAGAGGATCAAAATTCAATCGTCTTTCGTCTCCTATCCATTGCAGAGGGCTGGGTCCGTTTTCCCCTACATCCATTTCTTAGGGTCCGTTTTCCCCTACATCTATTTCTTAGGGTCGTCCTCCGTTATTGGGGTCTGATTCCTTCTCAGTCCAACGTGAAATTTTTTCGAATCATAATGGGGATCGTAGAGTTGAACCGGCGCCTCAGGATCGATCTTGGGATTCCGGCCATTCGGCACTGCTATGCTTTAGCCAAATCTTCTGGTCAGCTTGGGCGGTACTTTCTTAGGGCCAAGGATACTGACCATCATTTGGTAACCATGCTCGCCAGTTCTGGCAAGCGTGTGGATGACGTAATGGTCAATATCCGAGGGAACTGGGAATTTGGCGAAGGCGAGGATCGCCTAGACCCTATTCCCAGACGGAGGGGTGAACCAGGTTGCCGTGTGTCTCCTTGTGTTTACTGAACTTTTCTTTTACTCGGCTTTCCCCCTGTGTCTAACCCTTTGCCTTTGCAGGCAGTAATTTGAAGAAGATTCTGGTTTCTACCGACGACGCGGTCCTTGCACAGGTTGCGACTGCACTTGGATACTTCGGCCGTCCAAACTTACAGAAGCAAGGGAGAGCGGCCCACATATTCTTCGATACGAGCCTACTTACACTACTTTTTCGGCTGCTGACAATATTCCAATTCCATCCGGCGATCGACAGTTTGCAGCTCTTATCTTCCCTAGCTTCAAGAGTCTCAAACAAGTTGGTCTCGAAGCCTCTGACTCGGGGCAAGACGTCGAGCCGGTGGTAGAGGTAGTCGCCGAACCAAACAAAGAGTTCGCTGAGGAGGCCGAAGAGGTTGACGAGGCCCTAAACTCGGCGTTTGAGGCAGCCAGACGTAGTCAGCCTACCTCACCGTCCACTTCAGGTCGGGCGTAGTTTTCTTTTGGAGATATTTTTGGAGGTTTTGGAGACTTACCCAGCGATTTTTTTGAAAGTATGGCTGGGGAAAGCCTCACGCAAATGGCTTGAAGGAAAAATGCCGAGCGTATGGCCGCCCGGAGAAAGGCCGAGGCCGCCTATTCTGGACCTGCCTTGGTTGAGTCTTCTGAACCCATTATTGAAGAACCGGCTAAGATTGTTACGGCCGAAACGGCGAAAGAGGTTGAACAACCGATCATTGATGAACGGTTGATTCCGGAAGAGCGGGGCAAGAAGCGTAGCGCCGAGGGAGAGGCCGGTTCAGAAGATAGTCTTGCCGACAAAAGGCCTCACTTAGAAGAATCGGACGTGGTTGTTTCTTTTATTGTTCAGCCAAAGATCAGAGACACGCCGATTCCTTCTGACGCATCCATCATTGTCGACCCGGTGGTAGCCTTGAGCCTGGCGGCGTCAGTCTCCCTACCAGCTAATAAGGCATCCTTTCATACCGTGCCGGATTTGGTGGCCATAGCCCTATCTGCGCAGTCAGCCCTTTTGGTAGGTGAACTTTGACTTGTTTTGATTTTGGTCGCCTATGGCATCTAACGATCCCAACTCATTTTGCAGACGGTGGGCAAGATCACCGACTTGGGCCGCCGCCTACACGATGCCCTTGAGAGGATTGACCGTTTGCAGTCAGAAGTGGTCGATCAAAATAGCAGGGTCGAGTTTGAGATGATGAGGGCCGCTATGGAGACTGCACGAGCCGAAGCCGAAGTGGAAAGGGCTCGGGCTGCCGATCAGCACCGTTCTGATGCCGAAGATAAGGCGAACGCGAGCAAAGAATCGCTTAGGCTAGCCGTGGAGGCGCTTAACAGGATGGAGACTGAGTTAGCAGAGTTGAAGGCGGCCAAGGAAAAGGAAGAAACTGAGGGTTCTGCCACATTCGAAGCAGGAAAAGGCGCCGCCTTCAATGAATACGTAGATGAAGTCCCCAAGTTGAAAATCGGGGGTTCAAGCACAGGTTGCTCAAGGCCCTTGATGTCGCTGGGGTTACATTGGCCTTACCAATTCCTTATGAGCAGGTGGACGTTGATCCACTTGAGTCTGACCCCGAGGATTGATCTAGGAGTCATTCGAATTTTATGAAATACTTTCCTTTTTAATGTATGTTGTTGTTTTTAGGACTTTTGTTGGTTCCAAGTAGTTTTCATGTATAAATTGGCTATTGTCTACACTCAATTTATTAGTGAAAATTATCTTCTTGTTTCACTACTAATGCGCAGTTTGTGATGTTATGTTGGTGTAGAATGTTTGCCTTTCACTACTTTAGTTAGAATGACTACTCTGTTGACCTTTCTATGATTGAATATCATGGTAATCTTATCATTCGTATGCCGAATGTTCGTTGGTATTATGCTGAAACGATTTATGGGCCGGCTGGGGCATTTAATCCGAATAGATTGATTAATCTACCCTTGCCCCAGGCGGTGCATGATCATTCGGGCGCCGAAGGAGGCGAACTTAGTTTTGTTGTCGATTCGTGGGCCGGCTGGGGCACTTAAGCCGAATGTATTGATAAATCTATCATGCCCTTGCCTCAGGCGGCGCATGATAATTTTGAAGTTGATTCATGAGCTGGCTAGGGCACCTAAGTCAAATAGATTGATTAATCTATCACGCCCTTGCCCTAGGCGGCGCATGATCATTCTGAAGTCGATTCATGAGCCAACTGGGGCACTTAAGCCGAATATATTGATAAATCTATCACGCCCTTGCCCCAGGCGGCACGTGATAATTCTAAAGTCGATTCATGAGCCGACTGGGGCACTTAAGCCGAATAGATTGATTAATCTGCCCTTGCCCCAGGCGGTGCATGATCAGTCGAGCGCCGGAGGAGGCGAACTTAGTTTTGTTGTCGATTCATGAGCCGGCTGGGGCACCTAAACCGAATAGATTGATTAATCTATCACACCCTTGCCCCAGGCGGTACATGATCATTCTGAAGTCGATTCATGAGTCGACTGGGGCACCTAAGCCGAATACATTGATTAATCTGCCCTTGCCCCAGGTGGTGCATGATTATTCGGGCGCCGAAGGAGGCGAACTTAGTTTTGTTGTCGATTCATGAGCCCGCTGGGGCACCTAAGCCAAATAAATTGATTAATCTATGATGCCCTTGCCCCAGGCGGTGTATGATCATTCAGGCGCCGGCGGGTCTATCCAGTCGGAGCTGGGCGATTGAGATTTTCACAATTAATTAAATTGCCTCAAGGGTGCTGCCTCTGTAAAGGATAAATGATTAAGAATACAACTTTTATGAATACAGTACACAACTGACTCCAGCTTTTGAAGGTATCGTGTGAATGTCGAACAGACTTTTCTTTAACTATAGAGAGGAAGCGAGGACGCTAGCTGAGCTGGGTGGAGACATGCATCGTGGTGGTGACCCTTCGTCTACAGGGGGTAGGAGTTCCAGGGATCGAGAGAGGCGTCAGTCTCCTCGACGTCAAAGCAGGTCGCCCAGGCGGGACAAGCAGTCGCAGGGCAGATCTTCTCAACCTCGAGTCGAGAAGGGATCTGACTCGAATCCATGCCCATTAAGCTTTGCGGTATTTGTCGGGAATAGACCCATGACAGAGGCGGACTCGATCGTTCGGGACCCAAATGTAGCGGTCGAGTTTGCTCGACAAATTTTTCCTCCTGAGGTTCAGCAATCGATGGTAGGTCATCAGGACTACGAAGTATTTCACGAAGGCATTCACGGGGCGGTGAAGGGGCTTTACACTGCCTATGAAATCGACATGCGGTTGCGCTTTGCCCGCCGAGAAATGGAGAAGAAAGAGGAACGTATTCGAAGTTTGGAGGCTTGTGCAGAGGCGGCTGAGCGCGGGTTAAGGAAGACCAAGGGGGCCCAGGCATAACCCGCCGGGCACGAAAACCCAATCGTGGAAGAAAGAGTTACTAGTCGGCTCATCAGTTCCGCGCTTGCCGATCGTGAGACGGCGAGTATGTTCGCAATGGAGAACGCGAAGGGGAGGGCCTATGAGAAAGGTTTTCATGACGGCCGAAGAGTTGGAATCGAAAAGACCAAGGAAAAACTTGCCGAAGAAGTTTGCCGATGTGAAAATCATGGATTTAGGAACGGTTGGATCAAGGCATCTCAAGCCGCGAAAGCTCTTCAAGCGTCGGGCATTGATTCGGCATCACCACTCTACCACAGTAAACATTTTCCGTTTTCTGCTTTTCAAGTCGAGAAGAGTGAGGATGAGGGTGATGCCGTATAAGTACACTTATTGTAAGGTTGAAACGCAGATCGCGTTCAAAACTATGTAATATATTGCTTGTTTTATCGAATAAAAAACGTTCTATGATAAATATTTTGTTGTAGTTCGTATTTGGTATGCGTTTCGTTTTACTGTATATGTTTGAATGAATGTATAAACGTTGATCGGCAGGGTTGACCCATACGTGATAGCCGTTTATCCCTGAATAAGGCTATTGTAACTTGAGGAAGCCGAAAGCCAGTGGGTAGAGTGGCTGCGGCAAATTCAACTCGGCTCGGGGCCTAGATTTTCGGCCAGTGCACGTACTTCAAAAAATCGTTTGGATAACTATGCCGTGGCGAATGTCAACCGACGTTTTTCTCATGGAGTTTAGTGTTAGTGAAATCGCCTCGGGATTAGGGCCTCGAGATCGCTGCCAGTATTGAAAATAAAAGGAGTGGGCGCGTCACGCAGATAAACAATCACTCATGTGTGGTGGGATAAGTGGGGATGTTAGTTAGAGAGATTGGAGTTCAGCCGATCTTGGTGTTGCCATGGAGCGCGGCAGAGGACCCATCCGTATGGGAAGTAGGGCGTCCAAAAGTTGGCATGAATCTTCAAGTTGTCGAGGCAGATCACCCCGAAAGGAAAGGCAACGACCGTTGGGTTCTTATCCTTCCTTGTCCTGGATCTTTGCCTTGACATTGTCAATGGTATCAGGGAAAGACTTGGGCACAGTTGGCTCAAGGCATTGCAAACCGTGGAGGACTTCCAGGTAACGGGAGTTGATTCAGCACTGCCGCTTTACCAATGCGTCTTCTCCCTTTTTTAGCTTTTGAGTTTGGAAATGAGTATTGTAATGCTCAAATGCAAGTTGCGTTTATGTAACAACTGTGTGATTAAATAAAAAGCTTTATTTCGAACATTTGCGTCTTATTCTGAATTTTCTATATGCTCAGTTAAGCACCTTATTTCTGATGTTGGCGAGTTTTGTTTTGTTCATGCCAAAGGGTACTCCAAATCCGGAGGCTAAATCGACACTAAGGTGTCATGCACCAAAGGGGGCTCCAAATTCGGAGACTTAGTTTGGCCAATCGTGATATCCACGAAGGGCGCTCCGAATCCGGAGTCTTAGTCGGCCCTAAAGTGTCATGCACTAAAGGGGGCTCCGAATCCGGAGACGTAGTTTGGCCAATCGTGATATCCACGAAGGGCGCTCCGAATCCGGAGTCTTAGTCGGCCCTAAGGTGTCAAGCACCAAAGGGGGCTCCGAATTCAGAGACTTTAATCGGCCCTAAGGTGTCATGCACCAAAGGGGGCTCCGAATTCGAAGACTTAGTTTGGCCAATCATGATATCCACGAAGGGCGCTCCGAATCCGGAGTCTTAGTCAGCCCTAAGGTGTCAAGCACCAAAGAGGGCTCCGAATTCGGAGACTTTAATCGGCCCTAAGGTGTCATGCACCAAAGCGGGCTCTGAATCCGGAGACTTAGTTTGGCCAATCGTGATATCCACGAAGGGCACTCCGAATCCGGAGTCTTAGTCGGGTGTCATGTACCAAACGGGGCTCCGAATCCAGAGACTTAATTTGGACAATCGTGATATCCACGAAGGCGCTCCGAATCCGGAGACTTAGTCGGCCCTAAGGTGTCATGTACCAAAGGAGGCTCCGAATCCGGAGACTTAGTTTGGCCAATCGTGATATCCACGAAGGGCGCTCCGAATCCGGAGTCTTAGTCGGCCCTAAGGTGTCAAGTACCAAAGGGGGCTCCAAATTCGGAGACTTTAATTGGCCCTAAGGTGTCATGCACCAAAGCAGGCTCCGAATCCGGAGACTTAGTTTGGCCAATCATGATATCCACGAAGGGCGCTCCGAATCCGGAGTCTTAGTCGGCCCTAAGGTGTCATGCACTAAAGGGGGCTCCGAATCCAAACACTTAATTTGGCCAATCGTGATATCCACGAAGGGCGCTCCGAATCCGAAGACTTAGTTTGGCCAATCGTGATATCCACGAAGGGCGCTCCGAATCCGGAGTCTTAGTCGACCCTAAGGTGTCAAGCACCAAAGGGGGCTCCGAATTCAGAGACTTTAATCAGCCCCAAGGTGTCATGCACCAAAGGGGGCTCCGAATTCGGAGACTTTAATCGGCCTTAAGGTGTCATGCACCAAAGGGGGCTCCGAATCCGGAGACTTAGTCGGCCCTAAGGTGTCATGCACCAAAGCGGGCTCCGAATTCGGAGACTTTAATCGGCCCTAAGGTGTCATGCACCCAAGGGGACTTTGAGAAATGAATGGAGCCACGAAGAAAAATGGTTTGTATTGCAGAAGTGATATATATACAAGTATCAAAGCCCACAGGTCGGGTCAGTGATAGAGTTTTCATTAAATCTCTACTTGTGCCGATTGGGGGGAGCCACGGATCTCTTCAATGCCATGGGCTATCAGGAAGCGCACAAGCTGATGATAAGTTCTTGAAACAACCTTCATAATATGTATCCAGGTTCGCCCCATGATGACATTATACGGCGAAGGGAGCTTTACGACCAGGAATTCTACTTCGACCGTTCTGGAGCCCGCTTGAACAGGTAGTATGATCTTCCCTAACGGGTATTCAGGATTCACATTAAAGTCGAACAATGGGTGAGGCGTCGGAGACAGTTCTAACTCGTTGAGGCCGAGTTTGATGAAAGTTTGGTAATACATAACCTCTCAAGTACTCCCCGGGTCTATAAGAATGCGTTCAATGGTGAACTGATTTATGCATAATTTAATAACCAACGGATCGATGTGGGAAGCTGTTATGCCGCTAAGATCGGAGTCATTGAAAGTAATTATCGGAGCTTCTTTGGGCCATTCAGTCGGAATACGTTGCTTTTGGGAGATTGGATGCGATTGAATTGTATGCACGGTTGGTGGTGCAGACAGGCTGTAGATCATATGGATCACGCCAAGTGGAGGTGAGTCTTGCCTCAAGGCCAGTGCCTTGGTTGGCTTTTCCTTTCTCACATACTGTTGCAGTCGGCCGTCTTGCACTAGTTCTTCCAGGTGATCTTTTAATGCGTAACAACTCTCCGTTTCGTGGCTGTGATCTTTGTGATATTCGCACCGCCTATCCCTTCTTCGCATGTCGAGCGGTCCCACCATCTTTGACGGCCATTTGAAGAATGGAAGGTGTTGGACTTTGGTCATTATTGCAACAATTGATTCTAACAACTCTGTGTACTTCTTGTCGACACGCCTCGAACACTTGCTGTCGACTTGCAGTTGTTCATTTGCCCAGTGGGAGCATTGATCGCTTGATCGGCGAGTATCCTGCCTTTTGTCTCGTTTAGCGCGTTGCCGAGGCTCTGGGCTTGGAGGTGGTACGGAACTTATTGGTTGAGCAATTTCAGGGGGGCCGTTCTGTTGGAGATTTGGCCGGCTTTTATTCTCAAGGCATCATCTTCCACTTTGCAATACTCTTCAACTTTCTTCATCAATGCCCAGACTGTTTTGGGGGGTCTTCTGGTCAGGGAACTACGAAGAGGACTGTCAGGAAGCAGTCCCATTTTGAAGGCGGTGATGGCCATGGAGTCGTCGCAAGCGTCATCGACAAGGTTGAAGCACTCCCAACAACGCGCCGAATACGCTCTGAGCGTCTCTCTTGACTGAATCTACATAGCCCAGAGAGAGTCGGCCTGTTTTGGCTGCACCTCATTGGTGATGAACCTGGCCCTGAAGGATTTCTGTAATTGGTGGAAGCTTTTGATCGAGGCCGGCTCCAACTTGTAATACCACCTGACAGCTAATGGCCCCAGGTTGTTGGGGAATATTCGGCACATGAGGGCTTCGTTGTCTGCATGCAATGTTATGGCCTGCTTGTAGTGACGGATATGATCAGTGGGGTCTGATTTTCCATCGTAGAGAGTGAATGACGGAGCTTTGAACTTCTTGGGCAAAGTTGCCCTTGCAATCCGTCGGACAAAAGGATCGTGCTAGTCCTCTTCGTCTGAACTGCTCCTCCTGCGCTTGTTCCTTGTATGTAGACTCTTTTCGGAGGAGCTGGAAGTTTCGGATCGTCCCGTCTTGTTGAGCTCCGTGGTTAATGAGTTGGAGTCGCTATCGGTATTCTTTGGTCGGGCTCGAGGTTGTTGTCCATCGGCCCTCGGCGGTCGTTCGGGATCTTGGCGCATGGTTTCTCTCGATTTTACGACTTCGAGAGCCAAATCTTGATGGAGACGTTCATTTTCAGCGATCATGTTCTCCAGCCTTCGTTCATTCTGCTTTGCTTGTTCGATGATCGCCTGCATTGTCTCTTGCGCTGAGATCGTTGGTGAGTCAAAGTTCAAGACGCGTCTTGCAGCGATGGTTTCTTTTCCGAGCATATTTGCTGGAGTGAGGTCATCTCCCTGTGCGGTCTCGTCAATGGCTACCGGAGGATCTTTAGTCACACCTGCCATGGATGTATTTGAGTATTCCCACAGACGGCACCAATTGTGAAGAAGTGGTTTTGGAAATACTCTTCAGATCCTGGGAGACGC
Organism: Camellia sinensis; assembly: GCF_055761805.1. Taxonomy (NCBI): domain Eukaryota; kingdom Viridiplantae; phylum Streptophyta; class Magnoliopsida; order Ericales; family Theaceae; genus Camellia; species Camellia sinensis. The sequence continues at coordinate 111,288,032 of NC_138962.1, forward strand.
TAGTGATCCTCAGCTAGTCACCTGAAAAGACACAAACACTCCGGTTGGGGGTGTCAGAATTAGCACTCCGACGGACAAGTTAGTTCAGACACTCAGAATAGCTTGTCTACTAAGTTTTGTGAAGTGATTCTTACATACCTTTCTATAACCGTTGTTCCTGTATTTATACTTGTTCTTTTTGATCCTCGGGTCCAGGGCCTACTTTTTTAATCATTGTCCTTTCTTTTATTCGGCACATATATTATATTCGGCTCCCCACTCTCGTAGGATATAGCCGATTAATATCAGTCTTCCAATGGTACGCACCATCTAATATTTCCATGTACTCGGCCCCCACATAGATGATATAAGAACTTCTTCAGCCCCCCTCAAGCTGATAGGGCAAGCATACACTAACAGCTTGTCACGCAGATAATGAAACCTGGAAGGAGACAGAGGCTTAGTGAAAATATCAGCCACTTGATCCATAGTAGGAATATACTTAAGTTCAATTTGCTTGCCAACCACTTTTTCTCGAATAAAATGACAATCAATTTCTATATGTTTGGACCTAGAATGGAAAACAGGATTGGATGCTAAGGCCATGGCAGATAAACTGTCACACCAGATGACAAGAATATGAGATGAAAAAACACAGAAATCCTTAAGTAATTGCTGAATCCAAGTGAGCTCAGCTGTGGCATGAGTTAAGGCCCTATACTCAGCTTCAGTGGATGATCTCGCAACAGTTGCTTGCTTCTTAGCTGACCATGAAATCAAGTTTGAACCAAGATATACACAATAGCCAGAGGCTGATTTGCGATCAAGACTATCACTGGCCCAGTTAGAGTCTGAGAAGGCAGAAAGATCACAAGGACTTGGTGTGAAAGAGAGACCATGATGCAAAGTTCCTTTGACATATCGAAGGAGTCTTTTAACAGCCTGAAAATGAGCATTGGTGGGACAATGCATAAACTGACAAGCTTGATTAACAGCATAGGAGATATCTGGTCGGGTGATAGTCAAATATTGCAGTCCACCAACTAAACTGCGATATAGTGAGGGCTGAGCAAATGGCAGGGAATCAGTGGCAGAACACACAGTTTTAACAACCATAGGAGATGAACAGGGCTTGCAGTCTACCAATCCAGCTTTATGCAATAAGGCAGCAACATATTTGGCTTGGGATAAGAAGTAACCATGCTCATCAGACTGTACAGAAATTCCCAGAAAATAAGATAAAGAACCAAGTTCTTTCATGGAAAATGCCTTGTGCATGTGCTAAAGAAGCAGGGCAATAAAAGCAACATCATTTCCAGTTAGTAAGATGTCATCAACATACACCAATAACAGAGTGAGACTAGTAGCAGTTTTTCTGATAAAAAGAGAGGCATCAGACAGGCTGTTTGTGAATCCTTGAAAAAGCAAGAAAACAGAAAAGGTGGAGTACCAAGCCCTAGGGGCTTGCTTGAGACCATACAAGGCCTTCTTGAGTTTGCAAACATGAGAAGAAGATTGTTCAAATCCTAGAGGCTGCAACATATATACTTCTTCTTGAAGAGTACCATGAAGAAATGCATTGGAAATATCAAGTTGTTTTATAGACCATTGAGATTGAAGAGCAACACTTAAGAAAATTCTAATGGTAGGTTGTTTTGCCACTGGACTAAAGGTCTCATGGAAATCAATGCCTTCTTGTTGCAAAAACCCCTTGGCCACCAATCTAGCTTTATAACGGGCAATGGTACCATTGGAATCCCTTTTGATGCGAAAAACCCATTTGCACCCAATGGCAAGCTTATGAGGAGGAAGGGCAACAAGATCCCAAGTGCCCTGTTGTTGAAAAGCTTGATATTCCTCCTTCATAGCTTGAAGCCACACTGGAGATTAAAGAGCAGTTTGAACAGTGGTAGGCTCAGTATCAAAAAGAGAAACAGTAGTAGAAAAACACTGAGGAAGTTTATGTTTGGACCTAGTAATCATGGGATGTGTGTTACCAAGAGAAGAAGAAGGAAGAGAATGAGGAGGTAAATCAATAGTAATAGAAGAGATAGTAATAGGCTGAGCACTGGATGGAGGAGTAGGAATAGGAAAAGAAGAAGAAGGCTCAGAAGAAGGAGTTGATGGAACAGATAGAGAAGAAGCTGAAGGCACAGATGTGTTCATAGAGGCAGTGCCAAAAGAAGAAGGCCAGAAAAATGAAGTAAGAGTAGACAAATCTGAAGATGAAGGAGCAGAAACAGAGGCATGCTTTTGAGAAAAAGGAAAACAGGTTTCATTAAAAAGGACATTCCTAGAAATGTAGATTTTTCCAGAAATAGGCTCAAGACATCTATAACCTTTAATGGTAGGATGATAGCCTAGAAAAACACAAGAGATAGATTTTTGTGCTAGCTTGTGAGGAGCATAAGGCTTTAACCAAGGGAAGCATTGACAACCAAACACTTTAAAAAGAGAATAATCAGGTATGAGATGAAACAACATTTTAAAAGGAGTCTTGTGATGTAAAATGCTAGAAGACATTCTATTAATTAGAAATGTAGCTGTAGCAATGGCATCAAACCAAAAAGTGATTGGAACTGAGGAGTGATGAAGCAAGGTGATAGCAGTTTCAATAATATGTCTGTGTTTACGTTCAGCTATGCCATTTTGAGCTTGAGTATATGGACAACTACTTTGATGAACAATGCCATGAGAAGACAACAAAGTATCAACTTTTTTATTTACAAATTCAGTTCCACAATCAGTCCTAAGAATTTTAAGAGAAGTCTGAAATTGAGTATCAACATAGGCTTTGAAGACAAGCAATTTATCATACACCTCACTCTTGTAAGCCAAAGGATACACCCAGGTAAATCTACTGTAATCATCTATAAACAAAACATAGAACCGAAATGGGGCATTATCTACTGTAAAAGGACCCCGTACATCACTATGAACTAAGGCAAAAGGACAATTGACAGAAGCATTAGACAAAGTAAAAGGAAGTCTATGAGATTTAGACACATTACAATCAAGGCAAGACAAGGCCTTATTCAAAAACATTTTATTTTGATCTGGTAAGAAGCCAGCCATATATCGAAGCTTTAAAGAAGATGGATGGCCTAGTCTTTGATGCCAAGGCATTTCAGACACAGAAGCTGGACTGCTAGTAGACACAGGAGCAGTAGTACTAGACTGAAAAACTTGAGGAGAAAAGAATGGCTGAGATGATGGAATGAACTGGTAGAGACCATTGATATTAACGCCTCTATGCAGAATCTTGTTCGTGCATTTGTCCTGAATGACAAAAGTGTTAGCATCAAAAATAACCAAACAATTGTGGTCTTTGGTAAGTTGATGGACAGATAAAAGATTTGAAGAAATGGCAGGAACATGGAGAAGATTTGAGAGCTGAAAAGAATGATGTGGTGTATGCAAGATACCTTTACCGATATGACTGATTTGCAAGGCAGAACCATTACCAATTTGAACCTGCTCCTGACCTTGATAAGGCTGAAATTGTTGAAAATTAGCCAAGTCATTTGTCAGATGATTGGTAGCAGCAGAGTCAACATACCAAGGAGATATGGGAGGATCAACAGAAGGCTGTGGTAGAAAAGGTGCTGCTAGTGAAAGGTTGAAAAGTAGGATCCAGTCGATGCCAACATTCAAAAGCATTATGACTTAGACCTCCACAAATCTGACAGCCAGAGGTAGAAGAAAAGGATTTGAACAGTCTTCTTCTCATGTTTGCAAACTCAAGAAGGCCTTGTATGGTCTCAAGCAAGCCCCTAGGGCTTGGTACTCCACCTTTTCTGCTTTCTTGCTTTCTCAAGGATTCACAAACAGCCTGTCTGATGCCTCTCTTTTTATCATAAAAATTGCTACTAGTCTCACTCTGCTATTGGTGTATGTTGATGACATCTTACTAACTGGAAATGATGCTGCTTTTATTGCCCTGCTTCTTCAGCACATGCACAAGGCATTTTCCATGAAAGAACTTGGTTCTTTATCTTATTTTCTGGGAATTTCTGTACAGTCTGATGAGCATGGTTACTTCTTATCCCAAGCCAAATATGCTGCTGCCTTATTGCATAAAGCTGGATTGGCAGACTGCAAGCCCTGTTCATCTCCTATGGTTGTTAAAACTGTGTGTTCTGCCACTGATTCCCTGCCATTTTGCATAACTTGGATTTGGAACAGTTTTTCCAGAATCATCAATGATTTCTGAAGATGGACATGGATGAGATCCATTTACATGATCAAGAAATCCAGATGCTCGAAGCACGTTTGTTATCTGTGATTTCCATATGATGAAATTGTTTGACTCAAGCTTCACTGTGATGAGAGAATTGAAATTTGAAATTAGTAAACTGAGATTTGGAGGTGACGAAGCATCTGCCATTGAAAGACTAAGGATCTTGCTCACGAGAGCTTACAGCTCTAATACCATATTGGGAATCTTGAAAACTGATTTTCATTAAAGGAAAACTGTACCTTACACCTTGTTATATACTGGTAATCAAAATATCTAAACTAACTCTTAACAAACTTAACAAACTAACAAACTAACTTGATAACAAACTATCTAACCGCCACAACTAATGCCCTGATAGCATGGCAGTGGAACACTAGCTTTACAGAGCTGTGATGGAGAATCTAGAACAGACACAAATACTGAAGGCTGTGATGTAGATGATATCTGAAGAGGCTGTGATGTAGATGATATCTGAAGAGGCTGTGATGTAGATGATATAAGAACTTCTTCAATAACTTTGTTTTTGCAGGTATTACTTGTTATATTTCTGTGGAATGTGTGGTTTATTAAAGGAATGCCTTCTCCATCGCCACTTCAGTAAGGTAATTCATATCACCTTAATTTGTGGCTTACTTTCTGATTTGGTGAACTTAATAATAATCCTAGAATTCCTATCAGGAGCTTAGGTCTAGCATGAATGGTGCAGAATCAAATGTAATGCAAGCTTGTCGAAGGGTAAGCTAAAATCAGCTTTAACATAATATGATTTCTTATTGTTTTCTATCTGAAAGAGCATCTAATGGCTTTAGTTTCTAGGTCGTAAAAATGACTAAGTGAAATCATATTTTCAGCAGTTGCACAGAAGGGGTATTTTCTTCTTACCATTTTTCTTCTTCCATTTGTTTGAGGGAGGGATGACAGTCCATTTGATTGATGTGACCATTCAATTTGTAATATTTTTCCACTCTAAAGGTGGGTTTTTCAATTATCTTGATCTATATTTGGTGCATGAACTAGTTGGATTTGCTTGCCGCAGCAATAAGGTTGCTCCACATGTGACTTGGGTGTCACGGGTTTCAAACAAGGAAACAACCTCTCTATGCGCAGACTAAGGCAGCGTACATCAGACTCTTCCCCAAGCCTTGTAATGACAGGAGCCTTGTGCACTGGGCTTCCCTCCTTATGTATTTATTTATTTATAACCCAGCTGAATTTGTTGAAGGATGATACCTGATTGGTTTGGTATTCATAACACATTCAAATGTTATATATATTTGCATGATCCATCTTTTATTTTACATCTAAAAACAGGCAACCTTTTAATTCTTATCTATTGCATCCTTGTCGCTTTTGAGGTGCTTACAAACTGATATAGACCTTCATCATTTTTTCCCGTGTACAGTTACTAGACGAAAGGCAAAGTTTAAATGTCATGCGTTTTCTTCAAGCAATGAATGAGTAACTTTTTGCACCTATACTATATTTGCATTTCTTCAGTTTTCATATTGTTCTTTGCAATGTTTGTGCATAAAACAATCTGTCCTAGTTTTTTCCTTTCTTTTGGAACATATTTTGTTCTCCTACTTAGAAAGAATTGACTGTCTCGTACGACTACTCATTTTTCTTATATATTATTTAGTAACATGTTTTTTTGACATAATATGCTTATAGTCTGATCAATTTGTTGAGGAACCCATCCATGGTGAGTGATTGATCAAGTCTAAAAATTATACACAAATATTCTAATATAATCTTTTTCTTAGTGGTTTGATCAAGTCTAACAACTATACACCAATATTCAGATACAATCTTTTGTTTGTAATATTTATACTATATTATATGAATTTAGCAGAAAGAGCTGATAGCGAAAGTTTTATGAGTTTTCTATTGGCTAGTAATTACTATTTTCCTTTCTTTTTTAAAAAATCTAAAAACCTGAAGATATTGATTTGTGATTATGTATCAATTTTAACAATAAATAGCAATCACAATCAAACAATCAAAGACAAATCAATACAACAATTTAACGTGGAAAAACGGCAATTGGAGCGCCTCCAATTGTCACAAAAAAACTATGGGCAAAAACCACAAAACAATCCACCAAGAAGACAAAAAGGAATTACACAAGTGTACCCTCAATTACTTAGCGAATCCACACCCGAATTGAACCAACCCGTATATGCATCTTCCACCACCGTCTTCACCTCAGAATTTTCATGCCAAACTTTGAATCCACAATGACGATGTCGAATCCACAACAATGGGCTACTCCAAAATCCACCAAAACTTCATACCTAAATTCTTTGGAATCTACCAAAGAACAACTCTCTCTTTTGTGAATAAAAACAAAACAAACAAACAAATCCTTTGATATGATCCATTCAATTCATGATATAAACTCTAACAGATATCGAAGGAAACAAGAAAAGAAGCTCCAGATGAAAACCCTAATACTCAAGAAGAAGATCTAGAAGCCATACCCTAAAACCTAACTGAACCGCGACTTTTATAGCAAACAGATCCGTGATCTCCACTAGAGCGCATGAATGGACGCTCGAGCAGATTGACTAAAACATGTGTGACTAAACAAGGTCTATGCTCGAGCATAGAAATTGTCGCTAGAGTGGACAAAAACAACTCCTAGTACTTTTAAAGGCAAGTGAAACTTCTGAAAGGTCGCGATCTCCGCTTGAGCGCAGAATCGGCCGCTCGATCCTTGACATAGTCAGCAAAGTGGCAAACATGAAAAAATTAACTTCAGAAACTTCTCTGCAAGACACGATTCAAGTTGGATTAGCATCTAAAAACTCATAGTCTCACTGAAATAAAAGTTGAACAAAATTACAACTGAAAGGAGTTTTGTCAAATGGGATTACCAATAACAAAAACCTAACATTTTGCACACATTATTTACCCCTTCTTTTGTTTTTGTTTTACCAATACACCCCTGTGAGTTGATTACAAAGTTTATACGCAGGAGGCATGACCTTACAGAGGGCTTAAATAAGCTACCATGCAAAACACTCATTTTTGTGGGCGATTGCAGTCCATTCCATACTGAATCAGTGTATATGAATGCTACGATGGAAAAAAGGATACGCGCTCTTGTTGAGGTTGGTCTTTCTCCTCACTTTTGATTTTCTCTTAATTAGTGCGTTACATTTTTTTGTGTGAATTTCACCTCGCTCATGCTCATCACAGTAGCAACTAAACTTACCTAACAAGCTCATGTTTTTTTTATCCTCATTAAGTACCCAAATACCACATGAAATATATATTGTCAACTATCTAAATGGTACAGGATTCTAAGACCAAATGTTCAAATTCTTGGGCAAGAAACATTCCCCATCAGATATGTTTGGACTAATGTTCAAAATCTGCCTACAAAGTTGAAACTCCAAGTGAATGTAATTCAAGAAATGGTTGGCAACTTCAGTACAACATTACTAGTTACCTATTTTGCCTTGGATCATTAGGAATAAGTTTGTAGCTTTCAACTTGTTAGTTTCTTATTATGAATAATGATAATACATTGTGGGATGATTTTATTCATTTATTATTTTTTGTCTATAACAGGTTCAGTCGTGTGGCTCGGTAATGGGGTTTGGCTTATACAGGCAACAACCACCTTTATCTGCAGCGTCAAGTAATAGATCAAAGCCGCCAACCTCCTAGTCTGGCATATTAATGTCACTGTTACAAAATCATATATAGATCACATTTTTTATGTATGATGTACGTTATTTAATCATACATTTTAAGTTTTGTCAAAGTGTGATCTTTGGGATTTTTAATCACACATTTTGACTGTCATTAAAAGATAATTCCATCACACGTTATGCGTGTGATAATAAATATTTAGATTACACTTTTTACATGTGATGATAAACATTTAGATCACACTTTTTATGTGTGATGTATAACTAATAAAACATGTGATAATACACATTTAGACCACATATTTTAAGCGTGATTAATATCTAATAAAATATGTGATTAATAATAAAATAAGATCACACGTTATGTGCATTTCTCATCATAATTAATGCGTGTGATAAAAAAAGGGTTTGACATATTTGAAGAATAATTAATATTATTTTTGTACGCATTTGAAGAATGTAATACACACTATATACTATTATTTGAATCACAATTACATATTGAATGGAATAATGTCATATATTTCATAAATGAAAGTTGAATGTTCAAAAGTATATACAAAGGAATTAATAAAATAAAATAAAATTAACTGTGATTACATATATTAAAAAAATGAAAAAACTTGAAGTTAAAAGCCCTTGAATTCTTTGACCATATTTTGCATCTCTCCAAGTAATTTATGACTTGAAAAATGAAAACACAAATTAATTCAAAGGCAAAAGTTGCCTCTTCTTCAGAAATAATTTTAGGCTAAAGGCAAAATAAAGGCAAGAAATTCACAAAGATGTGTATTGGATCAAAATAATTGAGATAATGTGATTATTATGTTTTATGCACTTTGACTACAAAATAATTTATGGGTAGTGGCGCATGTGAAAGAAGAATAAAAATTGGATAGTCAGCGTATTTTTTTCCTACTTTTTTTTTTATCAATAAAAGAGAATTTATTGATGAAAAAAAGATATACAAGATAAAATTTGGATTTAAATTGTATCATTATCAAAGCCACACATCCCAACTATGTTGGCACCCATGGCAAGATCAATCATGTGCATAATCCAAAACAACAGCAGAAAATTGGTGAGGTTCCAATTCAATAACAGACGCCTCAAGCCAAACAAGCTATAAACTAGCACACAAAAAATAGAGGCTACCCAAGCCTCAAGCCAAACAAGCTATAAAATTCATTAATTTAAGTGTATAAACCAAAAATCTTAAAAATTACCTACTTGAGAAAAGAGAATGACCACCCATCTACAATATAGTCATAGAGCTTGATCTTTCATTGAGTGCTTTCAACCTCAAGGTGCACCTACTTCAAACTGAAAAATTAATAAATTGATGTCTCTATCCCCATTTACACATAAAATAAACTAATTTCTTGATGAATATTAAATAGCAATTCATTAACACAAACTACTAATATGTTTTTAGTTGGTTTAACCTAATAGGACATGCAAACCTTAACCCAACTAGTGACATCTACAAATATGAAAATTCACATGTATACAATCTCAGAGAGGGAGAGAACAATCTATGAAGAAGCCATAGATTTTCAATTAATCTCTCTAACTTTACTCTAATTTTCAATGTAACTCTCAAATTTTCTAAGAAAACCAATAAATATTGCCTCAAAGCTGAGGGCAACCCAAGACTCCATAAGGCATCCATCTTTCTTCCGGCTTGTGAGCAAATGCAAAGAAAACTAATGACTAACAATTGGTAGACAAGACCAAAAGATCCAGGATTAATCCAAGGAGTATAAAAAGGTCTGAAATTCAAACACTATCAAAGTAAAAGATGTTAGCTGCTAAATGAAGCAAGATAGTTGATGCACTAAAAGAAATGTTTTTCTTATAAGGTCTAAACCATGCCTCAAGCCACTTTAAAGGCTTGAGAAACCTCAGCCAACCAATTGCACTTCATGAAATTGGACATATAGCTCCTCATTTTACTAAGAACCATCATATTACCACAGCACTCGGCCCCAACAACAATTCCGAACACCACACAGGTAGAACCAAGTCATATTTCTAAATCCATAATGATCCAGATGCCAAGACTCATCAGTTAAAAAGTAACAATTTAATTTCCAATTATGTTTGAACCTTTGGAGAAAGAAAAAAACAGAGACCAAAAATTAATGATAATAATAAATGAATATATCTCAACCTCAAATCCCAAATTCATATATGGAGCCAAAAAAAGTTCAAAAAAAAAAGATTCTTTTTTATGCATTCCAAGTGTCTACTGAGTGATCATACAAACAAAACATTAGAGCCTAAATCAATGAACATAATGTTAATCAATGAGCATAAGTCATAGGGAAACACAAAGAGGTATATATATAAAGAGAGAAACACATGTTAATGTTAATCTTAGAAATGGAGACAAAATTTATAAGGCTAAGGCTGAGACTGAGAGAAACTTTATTTGGTTCCATACCATCTAAGTATTAAGCACCAGGTCCATTACTCTCATCCTGGCTCTTATTAGTTCCTCAGATGTTCAAAATCCAACCAAGCCACCTTAGTATATAGCAATAGAAGGGTGAGATGAAATGTGGGATAAAATGTACAAACCTTGAACTCTTTTTTCTATTCTTTGGTTCATGGAAGGCTTCCACCATGAGTTTTGGCCCCATTCATCTGTCACCTTCAAAAGAATGACAACAGATGTAAGTTGTTTAGGTAAACTAAATAAAAATAAATAAAATTCATCAAAGATGAAAGTTTCAATAAAAATTAATATTCCTATGTTTATGGATACAAATGTGAGCTGCCTCATAAATTTTTAAATTTCTTAGCTCGTTAACCAGTATAAATGCCATTAGAGAACCAAAACAAAAACAAAAAATTACTAAACAGATGAACAAAGTCCAGCAAAAAAATTCTAACCAGTAGAATGGAACACTCTGTCATTACAATCTGTTCAGCAGCCATGGCAGCCAACCTATTCCAATTCGTAGAGTGTATTTTCTGGTCCATGGATGGTTTTAAACAACAAAGTGGGACAAAGATTAGCTGTAAGGCCCATTACTTATAAAAATTAAAGAGCTACATTTTGAATATTGCTTCTAATGAGATGAGAATATCAACAAAAATCTTCTCTTATAATGCTTATGCAAAGGCTTTAGAGGCATCACCACTAGCAATAGCCACAAAGTTTTACCACGATTTTCTCAAACCAACTAATCTACCAATAAACATGAAAAAAAAAAAGAACAAAAAATTAGAAAACAAAAATCAAAATTATCACATAAAATACTTCACCAATTTATTTATTCTATAATGTATATTACCTTTTAACAGAGGATCTCAACCGATTTTTAGACATCCAGTTTAAAGATTGTGTTTATTCATGGTGAAAGGCATACATCTTATTCAATGCCTTAATTTTTGGTTATGTGTCACCTCTACAAAAAATTAAATAATAATATTAAAATAATTATCTAATATGCCATCATTGAATTGGTATCTGATATGAGTTAGTGGGAACATTAAACTAATACAATTTTAACATATGAGATAGTAAATAAAAAATGGTAGATAAATGTGATCATTTCAATAATAATTTATTTATGTATCCTAGTGATGGTTGTGTAAGATCACAATAATGAAAAGGAAAAGAAATTTAAAAAATAATAATAATTCATCCAATAGACTTGTAACATTAAATAATTAAATCATACTTGAAAAATTATTGAATATTCTTGGAATACCATAAAAGTATATACACATGGTACTTTTGATCAATGAGATTGAAAAAATAAAAAATGAATGGGAATGACTTTATCTCTATCCAATTGACCAAAGTAGGTCAAGTCAATTTTGATGTCCTATTTTGGATAAGATCAAAGTACGGCTTGCAGGATGGAAGAGGAGAGTGATGTCATATGCTGGTAGAGTTACCATGATCAAGTCAGTTCTGTCTAGTCTTCCAGTTTATTACCTCTCTTTGTTTAAGATGCCTAAGTGTGTTGCTAAGATAGTGGACAGGTTGTAAGCATCTTTTTTATGGGGAGGGTCAGATAATCAAAGAAAGGTTCATTTGGTTCGATGGGGAGAGGTTACAAAGGATTTATACCATGGAGGGTTAGGGATCAGAAATATTAGAAAGGTGAATCTTTGTTTGTTAGTAAAGTGGTGGTGGAGATTTGGGGCTGAGAAGAAGGCTTTGTGGAGGCAGCTGATTAGCAGTCATTATAGTCACATTAATGGATCCTTCTTACCTCTATCTGGTGTATGTAATTTTGAATCTAGAATTTGGAGAGATGTCATGTCAGTGGCTGCTACACAGCCACTAGTGGTTACTTATTTTTTGGACAATGTCAAGATTGTGGTTGGGGATGGTAGTTCGATTCTTTTCTGGTCTGATAAGTGGATCGGGCATTCAAGCTTGGAGAATCAATTTCCCAGACTTTTTGGCTTATCTACTGAGCCTCTTGGATCTTTGAAGTGGTTCGTTAATCAAAAGAATGCAAATGTAGGTGGATTTTGACTTTTAAAAGACCTCTTTGTGCTTGGGAGGAGGAGGAATTGCTTCGTTTGCTCCAGATTTTGGGTGAAGGTCCTGAACTGAGGGTTAATAGTGAGGATCATATCATATGGCTGCCGTCTCCTTCTGGGATTTTTCAAGTTAAATCATTGTTTCGGTGGCTTCAAGCTGATGAGGGTCATGCTCTGGAGTTGTCAAAATTTATCTGGAATAATATAGCTCCCCCAAAAGCCAAATTTTTGCTCTGGTTGGTGTGGAAAGGTAGATTGAAGACTGCTGACTTCCTTCATCGAATCGGTGTCCTAAGGGGTAATTCTGTTTCTTTATGTGTGTTCTGTAAGTCTGTACCTGAAACTCTTCATCATATTTTGTTGTTTTGTCCCTTTGCTTGGAAGTTATGGTCTAGTGTAATTGATTGGTAGGGATCTAAATGGGTTTCCCCTGGTTCTGTTATTGAGCTGCTTCACTGGTGGTTTGGATTCAAGTTCAAAAAAAAGGAGCTCATGATCTGGAATGTTATTCCTATTGCAGTAGTATGGTCATTATGAAGGCTCAGAAATGAGTGTATTTTTAGGGGAGCTCAACCAAATTTGGAGACTTTGATTGAACTAGTTAAAGCTAGAGTGGTTTACTGGGCTAAGGATCATCACATTGGTAGCATTTATTCATTTCATGATTTCATCTCTAATTTGTCTGATTAGGAGTTGCTTCTGAGGTGGTGGTGTTGTGTTCTGATGTTGGCAGATTGTTCCATTTGCTCTGATTTTAAGGTGGTGATTGTTCCATTTGCTCTGATTTCAGTGTTGCGGCTCGTAGGTAGTTGGCTTCATTTCTCAGGGGAGCTGCTGCTGTTGTTCTTGGTTGCAGTTGCTGCTGGAGTCTGGTCTGGTTGGTTGGCTTGCTGCTGTAGGAGTTTGTGCAGATAGTTGGAGGGGAGTTGCAATGCTATTGTTGCTAGTCTCTTGGTTGAAACTGCTGTTATATGGTGTTAATTGCTGGTTTGGTAGATGGCTGCTGTATGGTGTTGTGCAAATAGTAGGAGGGGAGTTGTATTGCTATGGCTGGTAGTGTCTTGGTTGGGGTAGTATACTGCTCGTTTGGTAGATTGATGATGATGCTGCATTGGTGGCTTGAATGTAGTTGATTGCTGCTGCTGTTTTGGTTGATTGGTTGCAGTTGAATTGGGTGTTGATGCTATGTTGGATGTTTTGTTTGTTATTTCCTTCCTTCATCTTGTTTGTTTGTTTCTGATTGGTTTCTCACCAATCTTGGGCTAGTGCTAGCAAATGAATGTGCTTCCTTTGCGGTGCCAACCTAGTTAGGATTGTTAAGGTTAGCTATGATGCTTGGTGCACTCCCCCGCTTTGTTGATGTAATTTATGCATGTTTTGTATTTTTATATCAATAAAGTTTTTTTGCTGATCAAAAAAAAGTCAATTTTGACAATTGCTTTTCTTTTACAAAAAGCCTAAGTTCAGGTTTGATTTGTTTTTGTATAATTTATTTTTTTAATTTTGACCCATAATTTATTTTTTTTTAAGGTTTCAATCTTGTTCTTTGAATATATATATATATATATATATATATATATATTTTAATGCATTCTCTTGGCTAAATATTGATTTCTCATGTATTGTTATATATATATATATATATTAGGGAAAATTAATAATATCCACTCTTAAAAGGATGCACATCATAAGACAGTTTACGAATTTTTATGGTGAAAATTGCCAATGTTTGTGGTATGTGTTAAAGTCAATTTGTGGTGAATTATAAATTGCAAATTTATTGTGTGTGCACTAGTAAAAAAAAAAATTATGTTATTTTATAGTCTATGTTAAAAAAAAAGACATACTATATGCACCCTTTTAGGGATAAACACATTGTAGCAACTTCCATTATATTATATTTATGTATAAGTATGTTTTAGATGATGTTTAATCTTGATTTTTTTCTGTTTTTTGTGTGTATGTAAATTCCATTGAAATATTTTATCAAACACTTAGTAAGTAAAGAAGATAGAATGGTTATCGAACATTTTAGTAACAACCAAACGATAGTAATGGCACAACAACCATTCAATAGAGTAATTTAATACAATAGTCACTCAGATTCCTACTAAATCAAAGTAAATGAGTTTCGTGGAACCCAACCAACTCTTCATATATGTGTGCATATATACATAGATAATATATATATATATAATAAAAATCAACAAAACCCATAAAAGTATACCCAAAGTCTTACATGCATCTAAAAAATTAAAGAAAAACAATACTCACAGTTTGATTTTAGGAATCGTTCCTTCTCTATTCCACTAATGATCAATTGATGATCTCTGTGGCTTCAAAGAAAAAAAAAACACAAAAAAAAAAAAAAAAAAAAAAATGTAATCAATATATATACACACAATAATCTATTAAGAAAGAAATGAGAGTATTACCTTTACTTTGCAAAGAAAAACCTACTAATCTGGCTGCTAATCTGTGACATCTGGATTTCCCCCTCCCCCTCCCCCTCCCCCTACCCCTCCGCTCGAGTTAAGCTTTTCTCGCTCAAGCATAGATCTTCAACTCCCAAAAGTTGATAGTTTTGCAGGCAGGTCGCTAGAGTGAAGCATTTGACGCTTGAACGAAAGAGTTGTCGCTCGAGCGTATTTTTCATGCTCCTAGTATTTTCACTGTAGCTCTTTAAAACTTCTGGGACACTTCATTTCTCACTCAAGCGAAGAAAGTCACGCTCGAGCGAGACCTCAAAGTTGCGTCTCTCACTCGAGCGACAGAAGTCAAGCTCGAGCGAGGTGTCGAGCAGCTGATATTTTAAAAATTGACTCTAGAATATTCTCTACCACTTTTTTCATTTATTTTCTAGAATATTCGGATATCGAGTCAGTCTGTTGTTTTGAGTCTGTCTCTTTGTCTTGAGTCAGTCTTTTTTGCTTAAGGGTCTGTCTTGTTGTATCGAGTCAGTCCCCGTTGTATATAATACCTGGTGATTCTGGGGTTGTTGTCCCGAACACCATTTTGTTCTGTAATTATTATCTGTTTTTGTTTTGAGTCTGTTTCTGCCGAGGGGCCAGTTGCACCAACAAAGCCGATCAAAACAGCTGTTGCTATCTCAACTTCATGCTTGCTTTTAGCATAAGTGCCAGAGAATTCGAATGGGCTGACAGTACATCTCGCCTGCTCTCCTGTGCGCCAAACTCATTGCATTAACCTAAGTTTTTCAAAAAAACAAACTTTTGAACACTGCGGTGATGAAAACGAAGAGGAAGGAATTCCTCGGGTTTTGTAAAATTTTGATCATTTCGAGAGAAAGAGAGGCGTGCTAAACCTTTTTATGAATGAAATCATGCTTGTCAGCGTGAGTACTGAGAAGGACCCTGGCCTGATCCAGATTGGTTCCACACTGTCTTCGGCGCGAGCGATTCGTCGCCTTCTTAAAAACTTTCAAAAGCAAATGTTTTACGCGGCCCTGCGAAGACCTGTGTGGAATCGCTCTTGAGATTGCGCAGCCTAGGATCGCTCTCAGTCTCAAGATTCAACCTATTTGTTTTCCGAGTTTGAACCCGTTCAGAATATTCAGAAAGTTCAACGGACAAACGCCATGGAGGCCCGTGTGGCCAGTTTCGAAACAGCCCTCGAGCAAGAGGCACCAAAGCCGAATCAGAAGGAGTAGATCCCGTCGGAAGAAGCTCGTGGAGCAACCGTGATGGATTCTTCCGCAAATCAGTGCAACAGCCGTTCTCCTAGACACAGAGAGGCTTCAATACAGAATAACCATTTGGCATGGACTTGTTACACTTTTACCCTTGAGAGGCTCGCTGGGCCGAAAACCCGGAAGGGCGACCCAGGCAGAAGTTAGAGCAAGAGAAAAATACAAAAAAAAAGAAGAAAAGAAAAGAAAAAGACAAAAAATGCAAAAGAAAAAAAAAGAAAGAAAGAAAAGAAAAAGACAAAAAATGCAAAAGAAAAAAAAAGGAAAGAAAGAAGAAAAAGAAATAGAAAATGAAAAGAAGCTCGCAAGGTCGAAAACCCGCATTGGGCGCCTTGGCAAAAGTGAGAGCCAAACAAAGTGAAGGTTAAAATACCCGAGTGGACCTTAACCGGAACTACGTAAGGCTTGATTCCCATGTTTGGGATACGTAGGCAACTTCATCACGAAGTCCAGCCCCCAACGCTTTCATAAGCGTCTCAGTCCATGCAATGGTTTCGATTTCATCCTAAAGTTCAGTGGCCAACACCCTTCAAGGTGATTGTGTCCATATATGTGTTGTGACCGTCTTCGTCACCTCGGTGTCTGAGAGCTCGACCACCGCCAATGAAGACTGTTTACAGATTGCTGCGGCACCACCCAAACAAGGGGCAACTTTCCGTTGCCACAAGCCGCCGTGAGCCGTCATTCAAACTAGGGGCAACTTTCCGTTGCCCCCCACCCCCCCTTCAAACCAGGGGCAATTTTCCATTGCCTCCGATCCGAGGTTGCGTGTCTCGAAAAGTAAGCTCCATGCTTGTTGAGCTTCAGCTGTTTGAAAAATAGTTTTTGAAAATTTTTACTGAGGTTGACTATTCTCTCGAAAACTATTCCATTTTCCAAAATCGGACCATTGTCTTGGACCCAAAAAGGAAAATTTTCAGTGCTTGCGGCCTGACTCGCACGCTTTTCAAATCAAAAATTGAACAAGTACGTTAATCCGACTCTCGTTTTGATCAAAACCGTTTTAGTAGAAAGCAAAAACGAAAAAAATGGTTAAAATGATGAACTAGGGGCACAGTTGAGTCAGGCGTTCTGTCTTTCCCCCGTCATCAACGTACTTGCCAGAAGAGTACTCTGCCCGCCAGAAGAAATAGCTGTGAGCTAACGGCATCGGGCATGAACCCGCAACTTCCTGTTCATTCATCAGTCACCCCGGGGAGGGATGAAAAATGAGAGATTGAAGAATAGAGAGGTGTAAGCTGAGAGAAAAGTGAGGAAAAGGGTTTTGAGAGAAAATCCGAGCCTGAGGGCCGAGCGATGTGAGAATCACAAATGAGAAAGGGTGGGAAACAATACCCAGATTGAACTGGCTCCTCGTGGTCCGAGGTCTCCCATCTTCGTTTACACGTCTGTGTGTCGTGTCTCTTTCATCTGACGGTCTCGTCTTTTGTTTTGAGTCTCTCCCGAGCGTGTCTCGTTGTGTTTAGGTCGTGTACCTCTTTGTTTGAGTCCTCCCCGCTGTGTTCAGTGGTAGGCTCGACATCCCGGTTTGAAAAACCCTCATTCGATTTCAAAAAATCGCTTACGCTCAGAATGCTGTGCCATTCTCTACATTTGAATGCATTTCGGCTCCAACCGGTTCCATCTTTGAGGTCCGTCCTGTCAGATTGGGCTGCTTGTTTGAGAATTTGCCGTGTGCAGAATGAATCGAATGCTGTGTTATGGGCTGTATGCAGGTTAATCCCCAACAGAGCAAGGGCTGTGTGTCCAGAATCAGGCAGTGGGTTGCTTGGGTTATTTTGCTGTCGGCTGTTTAAGTTATCTGATCATTACAGTGCAAGTGTTCAATTTTCAGATAACCAATCATTCCATTTACATTGAGGTGTAACATGATGAGATGCGATGCAATGCATGAAATGTGTAAATGTAAACACTTTTTCAGATAAAAAGTCCGTTTCATTTCATTATCTTTTCAAATGTACAAGTTTTGGAAACAAAAATCTGCCTGCGGCAGTACAAGGTAATCTATCTACCAACAAAAAACAAAAGTACAAGAAAGAAGAAAAAGATAGCAAAAATCTGCGTCTATGTCCAGCGACTCCAAGGGCTGTCAGTCCGTCCTGGTCCTCTTCCTGGACGAGGGTCCAGGAGCATCATCAGCATCGTCGTCAGAGCCCGAGCTAGAACCGTCTCCGGTCTTCTCCTCCGATGACCCTGCCTCCGCCTCTGACTCCTCGTCGTCGTCGTCGTCCGGGACTGGAGCTCGCGAACTACTCCCGACGTGAGTACGCCCTCCCCTGGTACGGGGAAATATCCTGCCCTCCTCATCTCTCCCCCGAGCAGGGACAGCAGGTCTAGCTGGAACACCTCCCGCCATGGGAATCTGGTAAGGAGGCTGAAAAATACACGAAAGGGAAATGCATCAGTATACTGTAGACAGTTTAAAGGTGCAGAATACAGTGTGTGAGTACAGTGTATGTATGCCGTGAGCAGTTTATCAGTGCAGAATGCAGTGTGTGAGTACAGTATATGAATGCCGTGAGCAGTTTATCAGTACAGAGTACAGTGCAGAATGCAGTGTATGCAGTGTGTCAGATGCTGTGAGATCAGTGTATCAGGTGTTGTACCGTGCATCCGATTATGCAAAGCAGTGTGTGAATGGTTTGAGGCCAGTGTCAGAAGAACATACCGGTATGCTGTAGACGGCTAGGAGGTCAACTGTCCGCTGGAGCATCCCCATCATCGAGGCATTCATCGCCAACGACTGACGGGTGTACTCAGAAGAAGCCTGCAAAAGTGTCAGACGCATCAGTATTCTGTGGAATATCGAATAAACTGAAATGACATGACTGTAAGAAGTGCAGTGATACATACCGGCGGTAAGTCGGAGACGTCAACGAACTCGTGCCCAGCCGGTGGAGGGGCGAAGGGGACCTGATAGGTCGACCCACCCTGCCCCTGGAGAGTCAGTACAGCAGGCAGGGCAGGCCAGCCAGCTCCTCGTCCTCCCCGCACTCCACCCCTGCCACGGACCCGGGCCCTCCTCGAAGATCCAGCCCCTGCTCCCGCTCCGGCCCCAGCCGCCGATGCCACAGGCCTGGCCCCCTCTGCTCGACGACCGCTCAAGGGACGCATCAGGTACGTCCGCACATACTCCTGATAGTCGCCGGTGCCTCGGAAGCCGGCCTCCTCCCAGCCGATGGAGTAATCATCCAGCTGCTCAGGGGTCAGCCCCTCGGTCTCCCTCATCTCTGCAGGAGGGTGAACCGGGACTATCTGCTCAGGTAACCCGCGGGTCTGGCGTAGAAAACGCTCCCCCAGGTACCAAGCCCGACAGACCGGGCCCTCTAGCAAGATCCGGAAACGCGAGGTCTCCTCAGCACCAGGGAACCGACCCCGCATCGCCGACGGCAAGGAGGCCCATGGCCGCCATGTGATCTGAAAGTGACAGACAGTTTGTTATCTACTGTTATTGAAACATGCAGTGGGAAAGCGAAGCTAAATGAACTGAAAGTAAAGCATACCTCTGTGGGGGTGATGGTGTCGAAATATCGACGGAAGAAACCGAATGTCTCCCGTGGTCGCCGGGTGCATCTCCCGTCAAAGCGACTCGAAAACGGGACAGCCGGAGGAGGCTCCGCGACTGGTACGGGGGCAAGCCTAGGAAAGTAGGCGTAAACCCACAACTGCAAAACAGATGTCAGTATGACCATCAGATAAAGCAGGATATACAGAATAAAGCAGAAATGGCAGAGCCGTGTGTTGAGCCGTGTATTGTGTACAGTGTACAGTGTGAACAGTGTACAGTCAGTGTAAAGCAGAATGTATGTGTGTGCCGTGTGTACAGTATACAGTGAGTGTAAAGCAGACCGCAGTGTGTGCAGTGTACAGAGTACAGAAAGTACGAGACAGGAATGAAAAAGTGGAGAAGAAATGTACCTCCCAAGCCCGCCAGTAACCTCCAAGCAGCTGGCCGCTGCCGCGAGAAGCCGAGCTCATGTAGCCGTACAGGGTGGCCAGAGCGGCGCGCCCCAGTCATAGTGCAAGATGTCCCGGACGTCCACCAGTGCGCTGAGAAGGCAGAGAGGCACGGTGTTCGCCCGGTCGGCGAAGATAGTAGTCCCGAACAGGAACATGAGGAAGCCGCGGGCATACCTCTCCACGTCCTCCTCGGTCATCTGACTCTCCTCCCCCAATGCGTGCTGGACCCGGAACTGTGTCTCGAACCAGGAGTATCGGACGAAGCCTGGACGAGCTAGTGGTGGCGCCGCACCCAACAGATAAACCTGAGCAGCGGTCCACTCATCCATCGCAATGTCAAAAGGGATCGGATCACCCCCTACCCCGATGCTAGTGAGCATCGAGAAGTCATAAGGGGTCATCGTCATATCCCCCGCAGCAGAAAAATGGAAAGAATCGGTGGTGTCCCACCACCTCTCCGCCAAAGCGGCGAGAAGAGGCCTGCATGTGGAGAGCCTAGAGAGCCCTCGGCAGAAGGTGCCGAAGCCCGCTCGGTCCACGATGCGCTGGACCGCATCAGGGAGCTCATCATACCACTCCCGTGCACCAGTATTCCCATACCCGCGAATGGTATGGGAACCCTCCTGCAAACAGAAAACAACAATTGCAAGACAACATTCAACATGCAGTTTTGAAAGAACAGATATGGCATGTATGCAAGTTTGTCAGATTCAGGCAAATACCGGGTGCCGGTGTGCTTACAGTAAAATACGCGTGCTGTGTCAGCGTGTTTGGGTGTTTCAGAACAGATGTAGCATATGTGCAAGTTTGACAGATTCAGACAAATACTGGGTACCAGTGTGTGTGCAGTAGAATGCAGTATGTGCCGTGTGTTTGAGTGATTCAGGGCTAGTGCAGTGTGTGTGCATTGTGTCAGTCTCAAGCAGATATCAGTTGTATGTATGTTTACAGTCAACTACGGTCTACGGCATATCAGATTTCAGCAATTAAAGAATACAGCTAACTATGGCAGTTTTGTATCCTACATTGCAGAAAGTAAAGCAGAAGATGAAGAGTTACCTCGGGAGTGCCGAATGAAAGGTGGGAGGTAGGCTCGCGTAGTAGTAGCTCAGGCGCCGCGTACCTCTCAAAGCTCCGGAACTGACGCAGGCCGTCTAGGGGCAGAACGTGGATCGCCGGCCGGTAGGTCACCGGATCGAACGGGCGCTCGCTCAGTGGTAAGAGCTCGACCCCGGGATCCATCTCGTGGTCCGGGGGAGTCCCGACACGTGGAATGTCGTCCGCCATGAAGAGAGTGGTGGGAAAATGGCCGGAAAAGGGAAAACCGAGCCGGAATGCGAAGAGTCAACTGAGAAGCCAACTCCCGAGAGGGTCGGAAATGGCCGAGAAGGCCGGAATGTGAAGAGGCACGGAAATGAAGAGGAAAGTGAGGGGAACGAACCCCGAAAAGGCTAGAACGCCAAACGAGGCACCGAAACGAGAATGTGATCGGTGGAAAATGTCCGAAACGCGAAGAGGATCGCGAATCCGACGATGAAACGAGCGTAGAACGCGGAGAAACGGGCGAAAAATGAGAGAGAAGCACTCTAGAGAGAGAAAGGAAGGGATTTCGGCGGTGGAGAAATGAAGGAATAGGGCTTGAAGCCCTATTTTATAACACCCAAGGTGAAAAGACAAAACTGCCCCGCACCAGCAACTGTTTGCCGGTCGGCAATGTTTTGTGCCGGCCGGCACTTTTTTGTGCCGATAGAATTGTTTTTGTGCCGGTGGCCAGCCGGTGGCCTCATATTTCTGCCGGTGGGGTTCCCACAGCCTTGTTTAGGCCATTTGAGTTGTTTTTGGTCTTCATAGCCCAAGAAAGTGCAAGAAAGTGCATCTCCGACGTTCAACCGGCCTCCGTTCTGACCGCGGGCCGTGTCTCTAGTGCGTGGCACTCGAATTCGTACAAGGTGTATCCTTTTTGTATCCTTTTGAATTCAAAAGTTGCCCCATGTGTGTTGCACAAGTTCATCACACTACTTCGGTGCATTACATCGCGCTGTCGTGCGCCGCACATTTGCATTGTTACGCGCGTGTTACATGCGTTGCAACACGCACCCCTTTGCATTGTCGTGCACATCTCCCATGCATCATCATTGCATTTCCATTCCATGCATTGTCATGCATTCCGGAATACGTGCGTTGTTGCGCATTTAAGCCCATTTACACCCCGTGTGGCATGCGTGTCACACTTGACATCGCACTGTTTTGTGCATTGTATTGTTCGCGCTGTTCTGCGCATTGCACTGTTTTGTGCATTTCAAAATTGCTCACGCTGTTCTGCGCATCACACTGTTTTGTGCATTTCAAACCTCGCGCTGTTCTGCGCGTCGCACTGTTTTGTGCACTTCAGAATTGTTCGCGCTGTTCTGCGCATCGCACTGTTTTGTGCATTTCAATTTCGCGCTGTTTTGCGCATCTCATTGCATTTTGCATGCATTCCATCGCACTGTCCTGTGCACTCGCGTTGCCTAACGCATTGCGCTATTTTGCGCATCATACCGTCGTACACGCACGGTCTGGCGAGACCTTAAACACGCACGGTCTGGCGAGACCTTAAACACTCATGGTCTGGCGAGACCTTAAACACGTACGGTCTAGGAGACCTTAAATCCTTGGAAGGTGCAAGACCTTTAATGCATTGGTGTGCACACTATTGCTCTGTACATATCTTAAGCCGCGTGTTGTCGCGCATTCCATGCAACATGCATCATTTGCATCATTTGCATTTCAAAAAACAAAAAAAAAACATGCATTGTCATGCATACATTTTGCATTCTGGTCTAGGAGACCTTAAATCCTCTGAAGGTGCAATTCCTTCGGTGTTTGTCGTGCCCGAACAACTTTCGGTGGTCTGGTAAAGCCACCTGTCTGTGTTTGCGATGAGTTCCTAGAAGACCAACTGGGACGGTGGAAACTAGAGTTCGAACGGCTTATGCCTAGAACGCAAAGGTTCGGGAGTTCCGAGACTAAAGTCTGGTTTAAATACCCAGGGGTTTACCCTCGGCTTGAAATCTGTATGGAAGCCCCATAGGTTGAGGCGGCATGTCTACGCCTCAGTTCTGGATACTGAACCAACCTAGTATATCACCCTGTTGGTAAGATAGGGAAAGTTGCGATCATAGTCATTGCATCATAGTGCATTGTCATGCATTTCCATTGTAGCTTGCATCCATTGCATTTTCCCCAGTAGGTCGCATTGCATTGCATTGTCATGCATATTTGTAAATATCCATTCCATTGCGTATTTGTAGATATTGCATTGTAGATTGCATGCATTCATTGCATCACCTTCCGCCTATGGCTTGCGCCTTTCCAAGTTGAGCTTGGTCCGGTATGTGCCCTTACTTTTCATGTTAAAACACAGTTCTGTATGTGTATCGCGCCGATTCCACGTTGATATGTTGGTTGAGGGTTGCGGCACCTTTTCTGTGTTACACATGGCTCGTATGTATGCATGCCTTTCCTAGGCAAGATTTGGTTTGGCTTGCGTGCCATATCCATTGTATCCATATCCATTCCATTGCGTATTTGTAGATATTGCATTGTAGATTGCATGCATTCATTGCATCGCCTTCCATCTATGGCTTGCGCCTTTCCAGGTTGAGCTTGGTCCGGTATGTGCCCTTACTTTTCATGTTAAAACACAGTTCTGTATGTGTATCGCGCCGATTCCACGTTGATATGTTGGTTGAGGGTTGCGGCACCTTTCCTGTGTTACACATGGCTTGTATGTATGCATGCCTTTCCTAGGCAAGATTTGGTTTGGCCTGCGTGCCATATCCATCCATTACATTGTAGTGTAATTTTTGCATCCGGCATTAGGATCGTAGTCCTTTCTCCAGCGGGTTGTTTCCCCACTTGTGTCATTCCACCCAATACTTGTTCTTGCGTCTGTCTACAATACTCATAGTTCAGTTGACCGTTCTATGGTAGACAGACTTGTTACCTCCATCAATCTATTTGACATAGGTGTGGTTTCGAACCGCTCGTGATTGGATCACGATTCAAATGCTTTGCATGTAGCTTGCATTGTTTCAATTACATTGCATCTTCATTTGCATTGTTTATACATTGTTTTGTATATACTGCATATCGTTTTGCATCCATTTTGCATTGTCATGCATGTCGCTAACAATATTGTACCTGTTAAGTTTGTTTTCTTTTTAGGCACGATATTGTATGTACGGTTCATTTGAAGCTGGTGCAACCAGACGAGCCGCACAGGTATTGTATCTCCCGAGTGAGACGTATTGAGAATTCCATAATTCTCTTACATCCTTTCTGCATTGTAGTGTAGTTTGGTATGCTAGCTTAAAATTGTCGCATGTTTGCTTCATTACAGCTTTCTTTGCATGATCATAAGTTATGCTCGGCTTCGTGCATTGTCTTGCATTTTGCCCCTGCCTCCGGGCGCATACCTTATTTGTCTTGTATGTTTGTCTAAGTCTTCGGCCTTGTCAAAAATGGGTCGTCTTTGGGCTTTGACATTCACTCCCGTCATTGTTATGACTTTCGAGTTCTGTCAAAGAGGGGCAACTGTAGACACCCCATTTTTGACCGTCCTCAAGACTTGGACGTCACCGTTTGGACACTCGGTGATTATCCATGTTTGTGTTCGTTTGGAGTTCCCGGAGGTCTCGGCTCGCGCGCCTTGCCTCAGGATCCCCGAACTCGACCGTTTAGTGTCTGGTTTTGCACCAAACAATTGCATCTTGCCTTTGAGAGGCAGGGTAGGGCTTGTAGACCATCCCTACCCACCACCGGCAGTGGCTAGATGCCACCGGCTGGTTTTTGCTGCCACCGGCAATATAGTTTGCCGGCCGGCACTATTTGTTGCCGGTCGGCACTATTTTGTGCCGGTCGGCACTTTGTTTGGCCAAGATGGCATTTTTTGCCGGCCGATTGCTGTTCATCTGCTTTTGCAGATATTTTTGGACAGCTGTATAACTTTTGCTCCCCTCCATACACGTGTATGGAGGGATCTCCCTCTTGCAAAGCTTGTCTTGTAAGCTTTACAAGAGGGATATAGAGAGAAGCTCTCTCTAAGGCAAAAGGAGGAGAGGCTTAGACATTTTTAGAGAGAGAAGACAGAGGAGAGTTCTGGTTTTCTAGGGTTAGGGTTAGAGATACACAACCTATCTCTCTTTTCCTCTCATTTTGTTCACTAGGTGTTTTGTGCCTTACTATTGCACACAAACACCTAGTGTTTCACCTTCCTCTTGGAGCTGAGGTTCTAAAGAGTGTGTTTTGAAGTTTTGGTCTTGGATTCAAGCTCAAGGAGGCCATTGGAGCATCTTTGTTGAAGAAGGCATCAAGGGTGAGAAACTAGTCCATTTTTCCCCCTTTTTTGCATCAATTTTCTACTAGTCTTAGAGCTATTTTTGTGATTATTGTATAACATAAAAAAGTTCTGTTTTTAAGCCCTCTTTATTGTTTATTAAGAGTGTTTTGTTGTTTGAGGGTTGTTGACCACCCTTAGGCCTCAAAAGGCCTCATTTTGAGCCATTTCGTGCTAGCTCCGGGATTTTGGTGTCGAGGTCTCTTCACCACTGAAATCTTGAGGGATTTCAGTGGTGAAGATGATGCTTTGAAGTCCCAAGAAGGAGAGGGCCACCCCCTCTCCTTGTTGTCCTTGAAAAGGACACATTTTGGCCTCTTAAGGAAGCCTATGTTTGAGTGTGTGTTGAGCATATTTGGTTTGTTTTTCATGCTTATATATCCATGATATAACATGATTTCAAGTTGGTTTTGGAACTCCATGCATGTTTAGCATAGTTGCCATGTAATACCTTATTTGTGCCTTAACATGTTCTAGGTTGTTAGCCTTTGTTGGAGCATGTTTTAGGCTTGTATTTGTGAAGATTATGTGCTTATTTTGCCATGTTTTAGCTCTGTCCATAGTCGTTTGGGTTGATCTTTGCATGCATTATATAGCTCCTTTGTATTTGGGCTTGTTGGCCTTGAGTATGTGCATGTGTAGCATGCCATCTTTGCATTGCTTTGGTGATTTGGGATCATTCTACATGTCATTTCAGTCCCATTTCCGTGCTTGTTGGATTGCCTTGCATGCCTCTTTAATGCTTTGAAAGCATGTGTTGCAATGCTCCATGTTTTGGCCATGATGCATGCCTTTGTATTTGGGCCGCTTAGATGCCATCTAAGGAGTCCTTTGGCCTTGTTTTAACATGCTAAAAATCTGTTTTTTTTTAGTTGTTTAATGCATGCCATGTTTGATCATGATAAGTGTAGTTCAATGCATTATTGATTTGCCTTGAACACTTGGACTACTCTTTGCATGTTTTGGCTTAATTTATAACTTGATTTGGCATCATTTTATAACATAATTTTAGGGCTCATGTTGCATGCTAATTAGTCCATGACTCCTCCTTTCAAGTGTGCTTGAATGTTGTTTGATTCATGCTTAAGTGTTGGTCCTTATGTGCATGTGTGTGTGCATGCCATTTAGCTCTCACTCTTTAGCACTTTTGGCCACTGTTTTAGGCCTTATTAGAGCTGCCTAATTCATGTATAAGTCCATCTCGCCATCCATTTGCATTGCCATATGTATGCTTGCATGATTGCATAAGTGTTTTGCCATGCCATGTTGCATCCTTAGCTTGTATGCCTAGGTTGCATTGCATCTTGCATGCATGCCTCGTTCCTTGAATTGGTGATAGGAATGGGGCCTAATTTGTTTGATTGGTTTGCATTGCATTTGAAACCAAAGTTGCATACTTGGTTCCTTGGGCCATCATGCATGGAAATGCGTGATTGGTGGTCCGAGGACCGAGGCACATGTCCCTTTGAGTCATTACAATGATAAGAGACATGGTTGATGCATACATGCCTTGAAATATGCTGCCATGCCTTGTTTTGCCCTCTGTTGCTGTGAGTTGCAGGTTCTGCAGGAATACTCTGCCGACCGGCAGTGTAATGTGCCGACCGGCACTATTTTCTCTGCCGACAGCTTCAACTTTGTGCCGATGGCCATACAGCACTGCCGGTGGAAATTTCATCTAGCCGATGACGATCCCCTCTGTCCAAGGATGTAGTCCTGAGGTTTTGACAACCTCCAGAGGAGGAAAGGGAGGAAAACAGAGGCAGCTTGCGCATGGCGGCGTATTTCCCGAGGCGTTTATTGCTTTTCTTAGTCTATTTTAATTTGTTAATTAAATTAGGCAATTTGTAATATTTAATTAGCTTGCGTAGTTAATTAATTTGTAATATTTATTCGGTCCCTCCGAGCGAGGGCAAATCTGTAATAAGTGTGCGTGGGTGGTGTGTATGTCTTCCAACCTCCCTTCTTTCTTCCCTTTTATTTACCTGCTTATGATGGTAGATTAGGGCACATTTATTTTAGCATACCTTATGCTATGCATGTGTGCATCCATGCATTTGTATTGCATGCATTAGGCTCGGTACATCACGCTAACTGCATCAGTATTTCAATTCAAAAAATTGAATATGTGTTAATTGTGCATTTTCACATGACATGTCTAGGATTAGCCGAGCCTATTTTAGCAACATTTTGTATGCGATGCATTAGGCACTTAACATGGACTTGGATCATGCATGTTTGCTAACAAGTTCTTTGTTTTGGCATGGAGTACTATGTAAGTATTTTAATGCTTCAGCATATCGCATGAGTGTGAATGTTCCCATGATAGCATGCTTAACATGTGGCTAGATGCTTATGTGTTAAACTGTTTTGAATGCCTGTGGGTGAAGGCTGGATTGTTTGAGTTGGAAAAACTCGTTGAAATCCGTATTTTAGCCTACTTGCGAGTAGCAAATTCCAAAGCATTTTCAAACCGAACGGATATGCAATGTTTATTTCCAAATTAGGCAATCTAGTCTATACTTGTTTGCTGTGTGCATAACATAGTAATTCTAGGCTAATAATCAAAATAAGAACACATAGAGTTTTCAAAAACGGATATCGTGGTTAGTAGAGGCCGGTCTTCGGACCGGGCGAAAGGGGGTGCTCATAGCTGACCTTCCCCGATCGTACCCAAGCTCCCGAGCCGAGACAACTCCGGTGATGACGGACATGTGGCCTTCGGCACCGAGTTAGGGTTTCCTAAATTCTCCCATTTTAAAACATTTAGGTGGCGACTCTGTATCTGGCAAAGCAGTCCATGTTTGGCACTACTTTTTCAAAAATCTGTTTCTCAAAACGATTTGCCAGATTTGGACTCTTTGGTTCAGATTAAGAACCGTGACACAAAATCGAGTCCGAACTGTAGCACGAGGTCCCCCCTCCGCGGGCACTGCTACAGTTTCTGGCGACTCTGCTGGGGATTTTTAGAGAGCTTGACTCAAACTCATGATATCCTGTTTTGATCTCATTTATGTGTTTCTTTGCATTGCATGTGCATTGGTGCGCCTAGGAACACAGTGTTTGCCATCTGCCATTCCTGAACGGTTTGCCGGAGGCTTGTCTTGTCAAGGCATGTCCATAAGGCTGACCGGCTATGGGCTCTGACAGTATGGGAACACAAACCCCGGTTTTACCGGGGCACCCTTTTTTGACCATTCGACCTAGTGCATATTCGGAACCATAGTGACCATTCCAAGCTAGGACAGGTTGCTTACCCGATGCTAAGTTGTTTGAAACCGCTGCGTGCGTAGTGAAACCCTAGCTCCTGACAAAATAGGACAGGGAAACCCTACCCCAACATAGGGGTGTTTTGGCTCCCTTTACTTGCTATGTGCTGTTAGAATGTATTTCTGCAGGGAAATGAACACATCAGTTTGTAAGTTTGAGTATCGGGCCCAAGGGCACCGGGATCAGTATTGTTGAGAATCAGTTGTGAGAATCAGTTATCCGCGGGTATCGGTTCAGTTTTCGGGAACAGTGACTTCTGGGAACAGTGATCAGCAGTAGGGTACAGTTGTTTGGCTACACCCGTGTTTGATCAGTTTGGGCTGAAATGCTGTCTGTTTTTCTTTCAGTTCGGAGAGTTGCAGAGTTGGTACAGAATAGCCAGTGTCTCCCCTTGCTGAGGCAGGATTTATGGCGGCACAAAGTTCAGAAGAAATTGTGGTTATGACGGCTGTATCGGAGCAGGGAACCACTCCGCAGAATGAGGCCAGCATCGGTATGTCACACCCGCCCAGGATGCCCGTTGTGCACCCAGTCTGGGCTCCCCAGTTATACCAGGCTCGTGAGCCCACCACCTTCGAATTGATGGGGATGATAGGCGATCTCCAAAGGTCTGTGGCAGACCTCGCCTATGGAATGTCGGCTTCACCGCCAGCGGCACCGTATGCCGGGAATTTTGTACCACAGGAGCCCCCGCTACTGGGGCGGATTGTGATAGAGCTCAGCCAGCCAGAGGTGGCTTCCGGCTATAGCCACGACATGCCAGCACCAACCCAGACCCTTGATCAGGCTGAGGCCAGAGGAAAAGACAAGGCAAAGATAGATGCCGACCCCATTGAGCAACTACTGTGGGCAGTCGAGGCTTTGAAGCTCAGAGGGATGAACAAGCAACAAACATCTGCAATAGCGACCAAAGCTGTGGATGATGCTTTCCCCGCTCCAACCAAGGGCAGTTCAAGCCAGGCAGAAAATCGGGATGGGCCCCGTCATACCCAGACAATTCCAGTAGCTCCTACCCCTACACCGGGGAAGGTTCAAAAAGCCAAGGCAGCGCCAGCCGATCCTTTCGCCAGCGCATCTGGCAAGAATCCCCAAACTACAAAGTACCTGCCCCGAGGGCGCAGGGTCTTTCACGACCTCCACATGCCTTTGTCTAGGGCATTGCTGATATTGGCAAAGAATGGGCATCTTAAGCCTTTGGAGCCCCGGCCACTCCCGAAGAATCTCCCCGCCACTCATGATGCTACCTTGTACTGCGCGTACCATCAACAGTCCGGTCACAGTACCGATGGATGTTCCCGCCTTCGTCATGAAGTGCAGGATTTGATTGATAACAAGGTTATCCTACCACCCACCTCAGGCAAGCCCGTCACCACTCAGTTGTTGGATTTCGAGGGCTCAGATACTGCGAGTATGTAAAGTGAACCGCCTGCGGGCAACATTTGGTACATTTTTTGGAGCGTCTGGCACGCATTCTTGAGCATCGGAGAGAC
The DNA here is from genome assembly GCF_055761805.1 of Camellia sinensis. Classification (NCBI taxonomy): domain Eukaryota; kingdom Viridiplantae; phylum Streptophyta; class Magnoliopsida; order Ericales; family Theaceae; genus Camellia; species Camellia sinensis. Next base: position 111,318,228 of record NC_138962.1, read on the forward strand.
CGAGTTTTTGTAAATCCTAGCTCGGATATCGAGTCAGTCTGTTGTTTTGAGTCTGTCTCTTTGTCTTGAGTCAGTCTTTTTTGCTTAAGGGTCTGTCTTGTTGTATCGAGTCAGTCCCCGTTGTATATAATACCTGGTGATTCTGGGGTTGTTGTCCCGAACACCATTTTGTTCTGTAATTATTATCTGTTTTTGTTTTGAGTCTGTTTCTGCCGAGGGGCCAGTTGCACCAACAAAGCCGATCAAAACAGCTGTTGCTATCTCAACTTCATGCTTGCTTTTAGCATAAGTGCCAGAGAATTCGAATGGGCTGACAGTACATCTCGCCTGCTCTCCTGTGCGCCAAACTCATTGCATTAACCTAAGTTTTTCAAAAAAACAAACTTTTGAACACTGCGGTGATGAAAACGAAGAGGAAGGAATTCCTCGGGTTTTGCAAAATTTTGATCATTTCGAGAGAAAGAGAGGCGTGCTAAACCTTTTTATGAATGAAATCATGCTTGTCAGCGTGAGTACTGAGAAGGACCCTGGCCTGATCCAGATTGGTTCCACACTGTCTTCGGCGCGAGCGATTCGTCGCCTTCTTAAAAACTTTCAAAAGCAAATGTTTTACGCGGCCCTGCGAAGACCTGTGTGGAATCGCTCTTGAGATTGCGCAGCCTAGGATCGCTCTCAGTCTCAAGATTCAACCTATTTGTTTTCCGAGTTTGAACCCGTTCAGAATATTCAGAAAGTTCAACGGACAAACGCCATGGAGGCCCGTGTGGCCAGTTTCGAAACAGCCCTCGAGCAAGAGGCACCAAAGCCGAATCAGAAGGAGTAGATCCCGTCGGAAGAAGCTCGTGGAGCAACCGTGATGGATTCTTCCGCAAATCAGTGCAACAGCCGTTCTCCTAGACACAGAGAGGCTTCAATACAGAATAACCATTTGGCATGGACTTGTTACACTTTTACCCTTGAGAGGCTCGCTGGGCCGAAAACCCGGAAGGGCGACCCAGGCAGAAGTTAGAGCAAGAGAAAAATACAAAAAAAAAGAAGAAAAGAAAAGAAAAAGACAAAAAATGCAAAAGAAAAAAAAAGAAAGAAAGAAAAGAAAAAGACAAAAAATGCAAAAGAAAAAAAAAGGAAAGAAAGAAGAAAAAGAAATAGAAAATGAAAAGAAGCTCGCAAGGTCGAAAACCCGCATTGGGCGCCTTGGCAAAAGTGAGAGCCAAACAAAGTGAAGGTTAAAATACCCGAGTGGACCTTAACCGGAACTACGTAAGGCTTGATTCCCATGTTTGGGATACGTAGGCAACTTCATCACGAAGTCCAGCCCCCAACGCTTTCATAAGCGTCTCAGTCCATGCAATGGTTTCGATTTCATCCTAAAGTTCAGTGGCCAACACCCTTCAAGGTGATTGTGTCCATATATGTGTTGTGACCGTCTTCGTCACCTCGGTGTCTGAGAGCTCGACCACCGCCAATGAAGACTGTTTACAGATTGCTGCGGCACCACCCAAACAAGGGGCAACTTTCCGTTGCCACAAGCCGCCGTGAGCCGTCATTCAAACTAGGGGCAACTTTCCGTTGCCCCCCACCCCCCCTTCAAACCAGGGGCAATTTTCCATTGCCTCCGATCCGAGGTTGCGTGTCTCGAAAAGTAAGCTCCATGCTTGTTGAGCTTCAGCTGTTTGAAAAATAGTTTTTGAAAATTTTTACTGAGGTTGACTATTCTCTCGAAAACTATTCCATTTTCCAAAATCGGACCATTGTCTTGGACCCAAAAAGGAAAATTTTCAGTGCTTGCGGCCTGACTCGCACGCTTTTCAAATCAAAAATTGAACAAGTACGTTAATCCGACTCTCGTTTTGATCAAAACCGTTTTAGTAGAAAGCAAAAACGAAAAAAATGGTTAAAATGATGAACTAGGGGCACAGTTGAGTCAGGCGTTCTGTCTTTCCCCCGTCATCAACGTACTTGCCAGAAGAGTACTCTGCCCGCCAGAAGAAATAGCTGTGAGCTAACGGCATCGGGCATGAACCCGCAACTTCCTGTTCATTCATCAGTCACCCCGGGGAGGGATGAAAAATGAGAGATTGAAGAATAGAGAGGTGTAAGCTGAGAGAAAAGTGAGGAAAAGGGTTTTGAGAGAAAATCCGAGCCTGAGGGCCGAGCGATGTGAGAATCACAAATGAGAAAGGGTGGGAAACAATACCCAGATTGAACTGGCTCCTCGTGGTTCGAGGTCTCCCATCTTCGTTTACACGTCTGTGTGTCGTGTCTCTTTCATCTGACGGTCTCGTCTTTTGTTTTGAGTCTCTCCCGAGCGTGTCTCGTTGTGTTTAGGTCGTGTACCTCTTTGTTTGAGTCCTCCCCGCTATGTTCAGTGGTAGGCTCGACATCCCGGTTTGAAAAACCCTCATTCGATTTCAAAAAATCGCTTATGCTCAGAATGCTGTGCCATTCTCTACATTTGAATGCATTTCGGCTCCAACCGGTTCCATCTTTGAGGTCCGTCCTGTCAGATTGGGCTGCTTGTTTGAGAATTTGCCGTGTGCAGAATGAATCGAATGCTGTGTTATGGGCTGTATGCAGGTTAATCCCCAACAGAGCAAGGGCTGTGTGTCCAGAATCAGGCAGTGGGTTGCTTGGGTTATTTTGCTGTCGGCTGTTTAAGTTATCTGATCATTACAGTGCAAGTGTTCAATTTTCAGATAACCAATCATTCCATTTACATTGAGGTGTAACATGATGAGATGCGATGCAATGCATGAAATGTGTAAATGTAAACACTTTTTCAGATAAAAAGTCCGTTTCATTTCATTATCTTTTCAAATGTACAAGTTTTGGAAACAAAAATCTGCCTGCGGCAGTACAAGGTAATCTATCTACCAACAAAAAACAAAAGTACAAGAAAGAAGAAAAAGATAGCAAAAATCTGCGTCTATGTCCAGCGACTCCAAGGGCTGTCAGTCCGTCCTGGTCCTCTTCCTGGACGAGGGTCCAGGAGCATCATCAGCATCGTCGTCAGAGCCCGAGCTAGAACCGTCTCCGGTCTCCTCCTCCGATGACCCTGCCTCCGCCTCTGACTCCTCGTCGTCGTCGTCGTCCGGGACTGGAGCTCGCGAACTACTCCCGACGTGAGTACGCCCTCCCCTGGTACGGGGAAATATCCTGCCCTCCTCATCTCTCCCCCGAGCAGGGACAGCAGGTCTAGCTGGAACACCTCCCGCCATGGGAATCTGGAAAGGAGGCTGAAAAGTACACGAAAGGGAAATGCATCAGTATACTGTAGACAGTTTAAAGGTGCAGAATACAGTGTGTGAGTACAGTGTATGTATGCCGTGAGCAGTTTATCAATGCAGAATGCAGTGTGTGAGTACAGTATATGAATGCCGTGAGCAGTTTATCAGTACAGAGTACAGTGCAGAATGCAGTGTATGCAGTGTGTCAGATGCTGTGAGATCAGTGTATCAGGTGTTGTACCGTGCATCCGATTATGCAAAGCAGTGTGTGAATGGTTTGAGGCCAGTGTCAGAAGAACATACCGGTATGCTGTAGACGGCTAGGAGGTCAACTGTCCGCTGGAGCATCCCCATCATCGAGGCATTCATCGCCAACGACTGACGGGTGTACTCAGAAGAAGCCTGCAAAAGTGTCAGACGCATCAGTATTCTGTGGAATATCGAATAAACTGAAATGACATGACTGTAAGAAGTGCAGTGATACATACCGGCGGTAAGTCGGAGACGTCAACGAACTCGTGCCCAGCCGGTGGAGGGGCGAAGGGGACCTGATAGGTCGACCCACCCTGCCCCTGGAGAGTCAGTACAGCAGGCAGGGCAGGCCAGCCAGCTCCTCGTCCTCCCCGCACTCCACCCCTGCCACGGACCCGGGCCCTCCTCGAAGATCCAGCCCCTGCTCCCGCTCCGGCCCCAGCCGCCGATGCCACAGGCCTGGCCCCCTCTGCTCGACGACCGCTCAAGGGACGCATCAGGTACGTCCGCACATACTCCTGATAGTCGCCGGTGCCTCGGAAGCCGGCCTCCTCCCAGCCGATGGAGTAATCATCCAGCTGCTCAGGGGTCAGCCCCTCGGTCTCCCTCATCTCTGCAGGAGGGTGAACCGGGACTATCTGCTCAGGTAACCCGCGGGTCTGGCGTAGAAAACGCTCCCCCAGGTACCAAGCCCGACAGACCGGGCCCTCTAGCAAGATCCGGAAACGTGAGGTCTCCTCAGCACCAGGGAACCGACCCCGCATCGCCGACGGCAAGGAGGCCCATGGCCGCCATGTGATCTGAAAGTGACAGACAGTTTGTTATCTACTGTTATTGAAACATGCAGTGGGAAAGCGAAGCTAAATGAACTGAAAGTAAAGCATACCTCTGTGGGGGTGATGGTGTCGAAATATCGACGGAAGAAACCGAATGTCTCCCGTGGTCGCCGGGTGCATCTCCCGTCAAAGCGACTCGAAAACGGGACAGCCGGAGGAGGCTCCGCGACTGGTACGGGGGCAAGCCTAGGAAAGTAGGCGTAAACCCACAACTGCAAAACAGATGTCAGTATGACCATCAGATAAAGCAGGATATACAGAATAAAGCAGAAATGGCAGAGCCGTGTGTTGAGCCGTGTATTGTGTACAGTGTACAGTGTGAACAGTGTACAGTCAGTGTAAAGCAGAATGTATGTGTGTGCCGTGTGTACAGTATACAGTGAGTGTAAAGCAGACCGCAGTGTGTGCAGTGTACAGAGTACAGAAAGTACGAGACAGGAATGAAAAAGTGGAGAAGAAATGTACCTCCCAAGCCCGCCAGTAACCTCCAAGCAGCTGGCCGCTGCCGCGAGAAGCCGAGCTCATGTAGCCGTACAGGGTGGCCAGAGCGGCGCGCCCCAGTCATAGTGCAAGATGTCCCGGACGTCCACCAGTGCGCTGAGAAGGCAGAGAGGCACGGTGTTCGCCCGGTCGGCGAAGATAGTAGTCCCGAACAGGAACATGAGGAAGCCGCGGGCATACCTCTCCACGTCCTCCTCGGTCATCTGACTCTCCTCCCCCAATGCGTGCTGGACCCGGAACTGTGTCTCGAACCAGGAGTATCGGACGAAGCCTGGACGAGCTAGTGGTGGCGCCGCACCCAACAGATAAACCTGAGCAGCGGTCCACTCATCCATCGCAATGTCAAAAGGGATCGGATCACCCCCTACCCCGATGCTAGTGAGCATCGAGAAGTCATAAGGGGTCATCGTCATATCCCCCGCAGCAGAAAAATGGAAAGAATCGGTGGTGTCCCACCACCTCTCCGCCAAAGCGGCGAGAAGAGGCCTGCATGTGGAGAGCCTAGAGAGCCCTCGGCAGAAGGTGCCGAAGCCCGCTCGGTCCACGATGCGCTGGACCGCATCAGGGAGCTCATCATACCACTCCCGTGCACCAGTATTCCCATACCCGCGAATGGTATGGGAACCCTCCTGCAAACAGAAAACAACAATTGCAAGACAACATTCAACATGCAGTTTTGAAAGAACAGATATGGCGTGTATGCAAGTTTGTCAGATTCAGGCAAATACCGGGTGCCGGTGTGCTTACAGTAAAATACGCGTGCTGTGTCAGCGTGTTTGGGTGTTTCAGAACAGATGTAGCATATGTGCAAGTTTGACAGATTCAGACAAATACTGGGTACCAGTGTGTGTGCAGTAGAATGCAGTATGTGCCGTGTGTTTGAGTGATTCAGGGCTAGTGCAGTGTGTGTGCATTGTGTCAGTCTCAAGCAGATATCAGTTGTATGTATGTTTACAGTCAACTACGGTCTACGGCATATCAGATTTCAGCAATTAAAGAATACAGCTAACTATGGCAGTTTTGTATCCTACATTGTAGAAAGTAAAGCAGAAGATGAAGAGTTACCTCGGGAGTGCCGAATGAAAGGTGGGAGGTAGGCTCGCGTAGTAGTAGCTCAGGCGCCGCGTACCTCTCAAAGCTCCGGAACTGACGCAGGCCGTCTGGGGGCAGAACGTGGATCGCCGGCCGGTAGGTCACCGGATCGAACGGGCGCTCGCTCAGTGGTAAGAGCTCGACCCCGGGATCCATCTCGTGGTCCGGGGGAGTCCCGACACGTGGAATGTCGTCCGCCATGAAGAGAGTGGTGTGAAAATGGCCGGAAAAGGGAAAACCGAGCCGGAATGCGAAGAGTCAACTGAGAAGCCAACTCCCGAGAGGGTCGGAAATGGCCGAGAAGGCCGGAATGTGAAGAGGCACGGAAATGAAGAGGAAAGTGAGGGGAACGAACCCCGAAAAGGCTAGAACGCCAAACGAGGCACCGAAACGAGAATGTGATCGGTGGAAAATGTCCGAAACGCGAAGAGGATCGCGAATCCGACGATGAAACGAGCGTAGAACGCGGAGAAACGGGCGAAAAATGAGAGAGAAGCACTCTAGAGAGAGAAAGGAAGGGATTTCGGCGGTGGAGAAATGAAGGAATAGGGCTTGAAGCCCTATTTTATAACACCCAAGGTGAAAAGACAAAACTGCCCCGCACCAGCAACTGTTTGCCGGTCGGCAATGTTTTGTGCCGGCCGGCACTTTTTTGTGCCGATAGAATTGTTTTTGTGCCGGTGGCCAGCCGGTGGCCTCATATTTCTGCCGGTGGGGTTCCCACAGCCTTGTTTAGGCCATTTGAGTTGTTTTTGGTCTTCATAGCCCAAGAAAGTGCAAGAAAGTGCATCTCCGACGTTCAACCGGCCTCCGTTCTGACCGCGGGCCGTGTCTCTAGTGCGTGGCACTCGAATTCGTACAAGGTGTATCCTTTTTGTATCCTTTTGAATTCAAAAGTTGCCCCATGTGTGTTGCACAAGTTCATCACACTACTTCGGTGCATTACATCGCGCTGTCGTGCGCCGCACATTTGCATTGTTACGCGCGTGTTACATGCGTTGCAACACGCACCCCTTTGCATTGTCGTGCACATCTCCCATGCATCATCATTGCATTTCCATTCCATGCATTGTCATGCATTCCGGAATACGTGCGTTGTTGCGCATTTAAGCCCATTTACACCCCGTGTGGCATGCGTGTCACACTTGACATCGCACTGTTTTGTGCATTGTATTGTTCGCGCTGTTCTGCGCATTGCACTGTTTTGTGCATTTCAAAATTGCTCGCGCTGTTCTGCGCATCGCACTGTTTTGTGCATTTCAAACCTCGCGCTGTTCTGCGCGTCGCACTGTTTTGTGCACTTCAGAATTGTTCGCGTTGTTCTGCGCATCGCACTGTTTTGTGCATTTCAATTTCGCGCTGTTTTGCGCATCTCATTGCATTTTGCATGCATTCCATCGCACTGTCCTGTGCACTCGCGTTGCCTAACGCATTGCGCTATTTTGCGCATCATACCGTCGTACACGCACGGTCTGGCGAGACCTTAAACACGCACGGTCTGGCGAGACCTTAAACACGCATGGTCTGGCGAGACCTTAAACACGTACGGTCTAGGAGACCTTAAATCCTTGGAAGGTGCAAGACCTTTAATGCATTGGTGTGCACACTATTGCTCTGTACATATCTTAAGCCGCGTGTTGTCGCGCATTCCATGCAACATGCATCATTTGCATCATTTGCATTTCAAAAAACAAAAAAAAAACATGCATTGTCATGCATACATTTTGCATTCTGGTCTAGGAGACCTTAAATCCTCTGAAGGTGCAATTCCTTCGGTGTTTGTCGTGCCCGAACGACTTTCGGTGGTCTGGTAAAGCCACCTGTCTGTGTTTGCGATGAGTTCCTAGAAGACCAACTGGGACGGTGGAAACTAGAGTTCGAACGGCTTATGCCTAGAACGCAAAGGTTCGGGAGTTCCGAGACTAAAGTCTGGTTTAAATACCCAGGGGTTTACCCTCGGCTTGAAATCTGTATGGAAGCCCCATAGGTTGAGGCGGCATGTCTACGCCTCAGTTCTGGATACTGAACCAACCTAGTATATCACCCTGTTGGTAAGATAGGGAAAGTTGCGATCATAGTCATTGCATCATAGTGCATTGTCATGCATTTCCATTGTAGCTTGCATCAATTGCATTTTCCCCAGTAGGTCGCATTACATTGCATTGTCATGCATATTTGTAAATATCCATTCCATTGCGTATTTGTAGATATTGCATTGTAGATTGCATGCATTCATTGCATCACCTTCCGCCTATGGCTTGCGCCTTTCCAGGTTGAGCTTGGTCTGGTATGTGCCCTTACTTTTCATGTTAAAACACAGTTCTGTATGTGTATCGCGCCGATTCCACGTTGATATGTTGGTTGAGGGTTGCGGCACCTTTTCTGTGTTACACATGGCTCGTATGTATGCATGCCTTTCCTAGGCAAGATTTGGTTTGGCTTGCGTGCCATATCCATTGTATCCATATCCATTCCATTGCGTATTTGTAGATATTGCATTGTAGATTGCATGCATTCATTGCATCGCCTTCCATCTATGGCTTGCGCCTTTCCAGGTTGAGCTTGGTCCGGTATGTGCCCTTACTTTTCATGTTAAAACACAGTTCTGTATGTGTATCGCGCCGATTCCACGTTGATATGTTGGTTAAGGGTTGCGGCACCTTTCCTGTGTTACACATGGCTTGTATGTATGCATGCCTTTCCTAGGCAAGATTTGGTTTGGCCTGCGTGCCATATCCATCCATTACATTGTAGTGTAATTTTTGCATCCGGCATTAGGATCGTAGTCCTTTCTCCAGCGGGTTGTTTCCCCACTTGTGTCATTCCACCCAATACTTGTTCTTGCGTCTGTCTACAATACTCATAGTTCAGTTGACCGTTCTATGGTAGACAGACTTGTTACCTCCATCAATCTATTTGACATAGGTGTGGTTTCGAACCGCTCGTGATTGGATCACGATTCAAATGCTTTGCATGTAGCTTGCATTGTTTCAATTACATTGCATCTTCATTTGCATTGTTTATACATTGTTTTGTATATACTGCATATCGTTTTGCATCCATTTTGCATTGTCATGCATGTCGCTAACAATATTGTACCTGTTAAGTTTGTTTTCTTTTTAGGCACGATATTGTATGTACGGTTCATTTGAAGCTGGTGCAACCAGACGAGCCGCACAGGTATTGTATCTCCCGAGTGAGACGTATTGAGAATTCCATAATTCTCTTACATCCTTTCTGCATTGTAGTGTAGTTTGGTATGCTAGCTTAAAATTGTCGCATGTTTGCTTCATTACAGCTTTCTTTGCATGATCATAAGTTATGCTCGGCTTCGTGCATTGTCTTGCATTTTGCCCCTGCCTCCGGGCGCATACCTTATTTGTCTTGTATGTTTGTCTAAGTCTTCGGCCTTGTCAAAAATGGGTCGTCTTTGGGCTTTGACATTCACTCCCGTCATTGTTATGACTTTCGAGTTCTGTCAAAGAGGGGCAACTGTAGACACCCCATTTTTGACCGTCCTCAAGACTTGGACGTCACCGTTTGGACACTCGGTGATTATCCATGTTTGTGTTCGTTTGGAGTTCCCGGAGGTCTCGGCTCGCGCGCCTTGCCTCAGGATCCCCGAACTCGACCGTTTAGTGTCTAGTTTTGCACCAAACAATTGCATCTTGCCTTTGAGAGGCAGGGTAGGGCTTGTAGACCATCCCTACCCACCACCGGCAGTGGCTAGATGCCACCGGCTGGTTTTTGCTGCCACCGGCAATATAGTTTGCCGGCCGGCACTATTTGTTGCCGGTCGGCACTATTTTGTGCCGGTCGGCACTTTGTTTGGCCAAGATGGCATTTTTTGCCGGCCGATTGCTGTTCATCTGCTTTTGCAGATATTTTTGGACAGCTGTATAACTTTTGCTCCCCTCCATACACGTGTATGGAGGGATCTCCCTCTTGCAAAGCTTGTCTTGTAAGCTTTACAAGAGGGATATAGAGAGAAGCTCTCTCTAAGGCAAAAGGAGGAGAGGCTTAGACATTTTTAGAGAGAGAAGACAGAGGAGAGTTCTGGTTTTCTAGGGTTAGGGTTAGAGATACACAACCTATCTCTCTTTTCCTCTCATTTTGTTCACTAGGTGTTTTGTGCCTTACTATTGCACACAAACACCTAGTGTTTCACCTTCCTCTTGGAGCTGAGGTTCTAAAGAGTGTGTTTTGAAGTTTTGGTCTTGGATTCAAGCTCAAGGAGGCCATTGGAGCATCTTTGTTGAAGAAGGCATCAAGGGTGAGAAACTAGTCCATTTTTCCCCCTTTTTTGCATCAATTTTCTACTAGTCTTAGAGCTATTTTTGTGATTATTGTATAACATAAAAAAGTTCTGTTTTTAAGCCCTCTTTATTGTTTATTAAGAGTGTTTTGTTGTTTGAGGGTTGTTGACCACCCTTAGGCCTCAAAAGGCCTCATTTTGAGCCATTTCGTGCTAGCTCCGGGATTTTGGTGTCGAGGTCTCTTCACCACTGAAATCTTGAGGGATTTCAGTGGTGAAGATGATGCTTTGAAGTCCCAAGAAGGAGAGGGCCACCCCCTCTCCTTGTTGTCCTTGAAAAGGACACATTTTGGCCTCTTAAGGAAGCCTATGTTTGAGTGTGTGTTGAGCATATTTGGTTTGTTTTTCATGCTTATATATCCATGATATAACATGATTTCAAGTTGGTTTTGGAACTCCATGCATGTTTAGCATAGTTGCCATGTAATACCTTATTTGTGCCTTAACATGTTCTAGGTTGTTAGCCTTTGTTGGAGCATGTTTTAGGCTTGTATTTGTGAAGATTATGTGCTTATTTTGCCATGTTTTAGCTCTGTCCATAGTCGTTTGGGTTGATCTTTGCATGCATTATATAGCTCCTTTGTATTTGGGCTTGTTGGCCTTGAGTATGTGCATGTGTAGCATGCCATCTTTGCATTGCTTTGGTGATTTGGGATCATTCTACATGTCATTTCAGTCCCATTTCCATGCTTGTTGGATTGCCTTGCATGCCTCTTTAATGCTTTGAAAGCATGTGTTGCAATGCTCCATGTTTTGGCCATGATGCATGCCTTTGTATTTGGGCCGCTTAGATGCCATCTAAGGAGTCCTTTGGCCTTGTTTTAACATGCTAAAAATCTGTTTTTTTTTTAGTTGTTTAATGCATGCCATGTTTGATCATGATAAGTGTAGTTCAATGCATTATTGATTTGCCTTGAACACTTGGACTACTCTTTGCATGTTTTGGCTTAATTTATAACTTGATTTGGCATCATTTTATAACATAATTTTAGGGCTCATGTTGCATGCTAATTAGTCCATGACTCCTCCTTTCAAGTGTGCTTGAATGTTGTTTGATTCATGCTTAAGTGTTGGTCCTTATGTGCATGTGTGTGTGCATGCCATTTAGCTCTCACTCTTTAGCACTTTTGGCCACTGTTTTAGGCCTTATTAGAGCTACCTAATTCATGTATAAGTCCATCTCGCCATCCATTTGCATTGCCATATGTATGCTTGCATGATTGCATAAGTGTTTTGCCATGCCATGTTGCATCCTTAGCTTGTATGCCTAGGTTGCATTGCATCTTGCATGCATGCCTCGTTCCTTGAATTGGTGATAGGAATGGGGCCTAATTTGTTTGATTGGTTTGCATTGCATTTGAAACCAAAGTTGCATACTTGGTTCCTTGGGCCATCATGCATGGAAATGCGTGATTGGTGGTCCGAGGACCGAGGCACATGTCCCTTTGAGTCATTACAATGATAAGAGACATGGTTGATGCATACATGCCTTGAAATATGCTGCCATGCCTTGTTTTGCCCTCTGTTGCTGTGAGTTGCAGGTTCTGCAGGAATACTCTGCCGACCGGCAGTGTAATGTGCCGACCGGCACTATTTTCTCTGCCGATAGCTTCAACTTTGTGCCGATGGCCATACAGCACTGCCGGTGGAAATTTCATCTAGCCGGTGATGATCCCCTCTGTCCAAGGATGTAGTCCTGAGGTTTTGACAACCTCCAGAGGAGGAAAGGGAGGAAAACAGAGGCAGCTTGCGCATGGCGGCGCATTTCCCGAGGCGTTTATTGCTTTTCTTAGTCTATTTTAATTTGTTAATTAAATTAGGCAATTTGTAATATTTAATTAGCTTGCGTAGTTAATTAATTTGTAATATTTATTCGGTCCCTCCGAGCGAGGGCAAATCTGTAATAAGTGTGCGTGGGTGGTGTGTATGTCTTCCAACCTCCCTTCTTTCTTCCCTTTTATTTACCTGCTTATGATGGTAGATTAGGGCACATTTATTTTAGCATACCTTATGCTATGCATGTGTGCATCCATGCATTTGTATTGCATGCATTAGGCTCGGTACATCACGCTAACTGCATCAGTATTTCAATTCAAAAAATTGAATATGTGTTAATTGTGCATTTTCACATGACATGTCTAGGATTAGCCGAGCCTATTTTAGCAACATTTTGTATGCGATGCATTAGGCACTTAACATGGACTTGGATCATGCATGTTTGCTAACAAGTTCTTTGTTTTGGCATGGAGTACTATGTAAGTATTTTAATGCTTCAGCATATCGCATGAGTGTGAATGTTCCCATGATAGCATGCTTAACATGTGGCTAGATGCTTATGTGTTAAACTGTTTTGAATGCCTGTGGGTGAAGGCTGGATTGTTTGAGTTGGAAAAACTCGTTGAAATCCGTATTTTAGCCTACTTGCGAGTAGCAAATTCCAAAGCATTTTCAAACCGAACGGATATGCAATGTTTATTTCCAAATTAGGCAATCTAGTCTATACTTGTTTGCTGTGCGCATAACATAGTAATTCTAGGCTAATAATCGGAATAAGAACACATAGAGTTTTCAAAAACGGATATCGTGGTTAGTAGAGGCCGGTCTTCAGACCGGGCGAAAGGGGGTGCTCATAGCTGATCTTCCCCGATCGTACCCAAGCTCCCGAGCCGAGACAACTCCGGTGATGACGGACATGTGGCCTTCGGCACCGAGTCAGGGTTTCCTAAATTCTCCCATTTTAAAACATTTAGGTGGCGACTCTGTATCTGGCAAAGCAGTCCATGTTTGGCACTACTTTTTCAAAAATCTGTTTCTCAAAACGATTTGCCAGATTTGGACTCTTTGGTTCAGATTAAGAACCGTGACACAAAATCGAGTCCGAACTGTAGCACGAGGTCCCCCCTCCGCGGGCACTGCTACAGTAGGGGTGCCTTTAACTCTTTATATCTTCAATTTGAGTAGCTTATGTGGTAATTTCATTAGCTATTCATGTGTGTGTGTGTATATATATGTATATACGTATGTATTGATTTGAGCTTGTTGACCAAAGATTGAGAACAATGAGGGTGAAATTTTGTGGTTGTTGAAGGAATTACACTTATTGTGACGGAATATCATTGTTTATGATTGATGATTGCCTCAATTTCATAAAGGAGAGAAAAACACCAATTTCTCTCATTTTCCTCAAACCCTAATTTTCAAACTTAATTTATAAAAATGGGTTTTACTCAATTAATTTCTAAAATAAGAAATTGAGTTAATTACTTGGGATAGGTTTGAAATGCAAGTTTGGAGGTTTCCTTTTGATGTTGAACTTGAGATGAGATGATGGATGATGATGGGAATGCCTTAATTTATGAAATGGGAAGAGTTATACTATTGTGAATTGATATCATCTTAGGAAAATTATGCGTTATTTAATAACTCATGCATCATTTTCATTCATTTGTTTCTTTAAATTCTACTTTGGTGTAAAAGATTAAAAGATGAAAAAGAGGAATAATTCATCTATGAGTCCGGGTAGTGAGTCGGGCTGATTTTAAGTTGTCTATTGTATTTGGTACCCGCGCGGGGAGTCAAGGTGCCAAATTGCCCTATCTAAGCATATCGCCGGACGAATGTGGGAGAATGTTTTTGGGTGTCCACATCCTGTCATTTCTGGAGCCGACAAATGTGGAAAAATGGATGATTTTGGGTTATCCACTCCCTGCCGTTTATGGAGCCAGAAAATGTGGAACGTCAAAATGTTTTTGGGTGCCCATTGCCCCTCCTCCCCATTTTTGGAGCTGGCAAATGTGAAATGTCAAAATGTTTTTGGGTGCCCATCGTCCCGCTGTTTTTGAAGCCAGCAAATGTGGGACTATTTTCATTATACAAAACTATATTACTTATGTATTTTGTCTTTCGAATCTTACTTAGGATGTCATAGCTGATTTAACACCCTCAATGGTAATGGAAAGGATAAAGTTGCATCCATGCATCATATTTACACTTTTCATTTATGCACATTGCTTTATACTCTCTTTATATATACTCTCACACGGCATCGCATTACCATAAGTTCCTCAAAGATTATATAAATTGTTAAATGCATCACCTACTGAGCTCAGGCTCACCCCAAAGTTGACAATTTCAAGGAATGAAGAAGAAATAGCAGCCAAGAAATGAAGTTGGGGATGAGAAGAATACCTTTTGGGGAATTTGGTGGCTTGTTCTAGATCTTTTGTGAACTTGATAATGTGATTGTATTTAATTAAGAACTCATAAGTGTTGTGTAGATAAAAAGTAATGCATTTTGGAAGGAAGTCCCCACGGATTAAATTGTTGTATGTGTCTCTTTTCTTTGTAACTATTTGTGTAATTTGAAATGTAAAATGGATTATGTTGTAAAACTCTAGGAAGTAGTTCAATGGAAAAAAGATGTATAATTGTGGTTACATTGTTTGTCATGATCATTATGTTGGGTTACTTGTTATCAATGCCCAGGTGAATAGGATCAAGAGGGCCTTTTCTCGGGCATTACAAATTGGTATCAGAGCTAACCGGGTTAAATACCTGGAGCTCGTGGGAAGCGACTTTGCTACATAGGGCTATTCTATTGGAAGGGGAAATGTTAGGGTGCTTTGTATGTCTTTATTGTTTATGTGGTTATGTGGGTATGCAGTTAAGCTCTTAGGATATGACTTGTGCTTGTTGCAATCATTGAAATCCTTTAGGAAAGGCACTTGATTAATGCTTTTTCCACTAGGAAATCTTTGGGTGCCTTGAGACTAGTTAGCGTCCTGGAAGAGTAACTCGTGTGTGCCTTATGTGCTTATGTGAATACGTAGTGTGTTTTAAGTGAATAAATGTTATGTAAAAGTGCGTTTAACCAGTGTATTATATGAGGGTTGTTCTATAAACATTGTGTGAAGGGTTACGAGTTAAATCTTTCTTCTTATTTTCATATTGGATGTCGGGACGAGAAAGAGGAGGACGAGGTAGGCCCGTAGAGGTCGCCAGGATGTACCAGCACAGCAAGATCTCCCTTCCCAAGAAAAAGGGGTAGGGAAAAGTGATGCGGCTGTTCCTCTGGCCCAAGATGCGATGGGGGCATTGGCCCAAGAGATGGTGGGAGCCCTCCGTGAATCTATGGAAATACTCTTCGCCGAGCAAGCAACGAGGACGATCGAAGGGGAAACTTGAGTCTCCTTCTTGAAAAAAGAATTCTTCCACTTCAACCCCGCGAAGTACAATGGTGAGCCAGACCCAGTAAAGGAAGATGAATGGTTGGAGCAAATTTTTAAGTCCATTGAGATTCTAGATATTAATGACGGGGAGCTTAGGGTGGCTTTGGTAGCATATCAATTGAAAGGAAAGGTCGGTCAGTGGTAGAAGTCGGTTAAGCACAGGGTGGAACATACATGGGAGGCCTTGACCCACGCCTTCCAAGAGAAGTTCCTACCTCTTATAGCTAGGGAGAGGTTAAGGAAACAATTTGAAGACCTAAGTCAGTTACATACACCGGTGGCAGAATTTGAGGCCATATTTATTAGCTTCGCACACTTTGCTCCCGAGTTTGTAGCTATAGAAGAACGTCAGTGTTTTGAGTTTGAAAAGAGGCTAAGGCCTAAGATATTGATAAATGTGATGGGCCA
Source organism: Camellia sinensis (assembly GCF_055761805.1). Lineage (NCBI taxonomy): Eukaryota > Viridiplantae > Streptophyta > Magnoliopsida > Ericales > Theaceae > Camellia > Camellia sinensis. The sequence goes on from NC_138962.1 coordinate 111,334,087, forward strand.
CATATATCGATAGTATGATGAGTCGATAGAGGCCACAGCGCATGTTAAGATAATGTTCGAAGCTGAATAAGCAAGGCAAAAACACAAGAGGTCAACTTATGCGGAATCCATGGGTGATACAGGATCTTCCAAGAGATCTAAGGGCTCTTACTCATCATCTTTTCAGTCCACACCCCAACAAGCTAAGACTTCGGGGTCTATTTCTATGAGAAGTTCGGGAAGTACGGGTCCCTATCGTATTACTTGTTATATATGCGGCCAACAAGGCCACAGAGCATCGAATTGCAATCAAAATCCTAGTCGGCAACATCCAGCCTGTTCACAAGGCTCTATTCAAGGGAAAGGCCAATTGCCAGTGTGTTATCTTTCCAGGTAATTTGGTCATGTGAAAAGATCTTGTCCACAATTAGTCGGCACGGGGAGTACTTCGGGGTCTTGGAATGTCGAGGGTTACCAAGCAAGTCAAGGTCAAAGGCAAGGTTTTCAGTCAGTTCAGTCTAGTCAAACATCGAGGGCAGTACAAAGGAATACCTCAGCGCAATCAACACAACCAGCCAGTGCTGTGAGGGGTGATCGGGGTGACCGGGGTGACCAAAGACCTCAAGGGAGAGTGTATGTCGTGACTGCATCCGAACAATTATCTGGACCATCGGTGATGAAAGGTACCTATCTTGTTTATAATACATAGGCCAACGTATTGATAGATACCAGGGCATCACATTCATTTATTACATCTGCATTTGCATCCACGTTGGGTTTAAAGGCAAAACGATTAGCATCGCCACTTAAGATTGAGTCAGTACTTGGGGGTCAAGTTGTTTTGGATCGGGGGTGTCGAGGGTGTATAATTGACGTAGCTAAACGTCAACCTCTTTTTAATCTCGTGTTGATAGAAATGACTGGGTTTTATGTTATTCTTGGTATGGACTAGTTGTCCTCCTACCATGCTATTATAGATTGCTACCGTGAAAGGGTGACGGTTTGTACAGCTCGAGGGGATTGTTTCTATTTTCTGGGGGACAGAGTTAGTGGAGGCTTGTTACCGTTGTATGACTCACGAACTCCAGGAAAACTTAGTTTTCTTCTAACAACAATCATAGATGATGAAAATAATGGTGTTCGAAGAATATTCCCTAAGGTAGTCTGTGAGTATCCAGACGTATTTTTTGAGGACCTCGCTGAGTTACCGCTTCATTGTGAGGTAGAGTTTTCCATAGATTTAATGCCAGAACAACGCCCATTTCTGTGTCTCCCTATAGATTTGCCCCAGCGGAACTACTAGTCTTGAAGAAACAACTACAAGAATTGTTAGACAAGGGTTTCATACGCCCAAATACCTCGCCATGGGGGCATCGGCCCTCTTTGCGAAGAAAAAGGATGGTTCGTTACGATTATGCATCGACTATCACAAACTCAATAGGGTCACAATTAAAAACAAATACCCATTACCCCGGATAGATGACCTCTTTGACCAACTCAAAGGGTCTCGATGTTTTTCAAATATATATTTAAGATCGGGGTACCATCAGTTGCGGGTGAAGGAGAAGGACATTCCTAAAACGGCCTTTCGTACCCGATATGGCCACTACAAATTTCTTGTGATGTCGTTTGGCTTAACCAATGCTCTAGCTGCTTTCATGGACTTAATGAATCGAGTCTTTCAGGATTACCTTGATAGGTAGTGTTTGTGGATGATATTCTCATTTATTCTCCGTTTGAAGAAGAACATGAGAAGCATCTTCCCATTGTTTTACAAATCCTTAGAGAACATCGATTATATGCCAAATATGAGAAGTGTGAGTTTTGGCTCTTGGAGGTGAAATTTTTGGGTCATGTTGTCTTGAAGGAGGGAATTATGGTAGATTCTTCAACGGTTGAAGCGGTGCAGAAATGGGAACGACCTAGAAACGTGTTTGAAATCTGTAGTTTCTTGGATCTTGCTGGATACTATAGACATTTTGTGAAGGATTTTTCCACTCTAGTGGCGCCACTAACCAGGTTAACTAGAAAAGGTGTCATGTTTGAATGAAGTGATACTTGTGAGAATTATTTCCTAGAATTGAAAGCTAGATTAACTACCGCACCCATTCTAGTCATTCTAGAGAGAGGAAAAGGTTACACAGTTTATTGTGATGCATCTAGAGAATGGTTAGGGTGCATCCTAATGCAAGAACGCAAAGTAGTGGCTTATGGTTCTCACCAACTGAAAACACGCGAGAAGAATTATCCCACTCATGATCTGGAATTAGCCGCGGTTATTTTTGCTTTGAAGCTTTGGAGACATTACCTCTGTAAGGAGAGATTTGATGTATTTTCCGATCGTAAGAGTCTCAAATATTTGTTTTCCCAAAAAAACTTGAATTTATGTCAGAGGAGATGGATGGAATATATGGAAGACTATGAGTTTGAATTGCATTACCACCCGAGAAAAGCGAACATAGTTGCCGATGCTCTAAGTGGGAAGTCTATAAGTACACTTGCTAACCTTGCCATGAGGGAGTGAAAAATGTTGGGTGAACTAAGTGAACTTGATGTACAATTTAATGGGCAATATAGTCAAGCTACCTTGTTCTCGATTGTAGCACAACCATCATTAGTCACACAGGTTTTAGAGGCACAACAAAACAACCCAGAAGTAGAGACTATTAGAGGGAGGATCCAACAAGGGAATGAGGAAAAAGGGTTGAGGGTGCATTTCGACTCAAGTGTCCGATATGTAGATCGCCTATTCGTTCCTCAATCATGTAGAGATGAAATATTGCAAGAATTCCATCACTTCCGCCTCGCCATTCATCCTGCAGGTACAAAAATGTATCATGACTTATGCTGTCAATTTTGGTGGAAGGGTATGAAGAAAGATGTAGCTTTATTTGTGTCTAGGTGCCTAACTTGTCAACAAATCAAAGCAAAACATCAAAGGCCAACCGGTTTATTACAACCTTTACCTGTGGCCGAATGGAAGTGAGAGCACGTCACAATGGACTTTGTTTTGGGTCTCCCTCGATCACCGAAGAGTAATGACGCAAATTGGGTTGTAGTGGACCGACTAACCAACACTACAAGAAATTGCACTTTTGGCAACTACTTTTGGTGACGATGCCAATTTTTCATAGCCAAAAATATATTTTTGGCGACACTGTGATTAATTTCGTTGATAAAAGTAGATCTTTAACGACGCAATTTACTATTGTTGCTGAAAAAAAAAAAACATTCACCAGGCGCCAAAATTATTGGCTGGCACCAAAATTTCAAAAAATTTAGCAACGAGGGTTTTTTTTTTTTTTTTGCAACACAATAAGCGTTACTATTAGTTTGTTTACTTTTGGCGACAATATGTTGGCATGGGCGAAGAGTTAAATATTTAGGGATGACAAAATTATACGTTGGCAAAAGTTTTGTTAGTGAAATAAGATGGTTTCATGATTTGTGTTTTTATTAGAACTTTTTAAAGGAGTTTGGATTCTCTCAAGTTGTCTATATAAATTTGTTTCAAACATATGGTTACCAATATCCAATTTTCTTGATTTTTTTTCATGAATATTTTAGTCAATAAATAGTAAAAAGTGCATGGTTTCAGATTTCTAAGATCGGTTTCAAAATAAGCCCACAAAACCCAAACACTATCTCAAGTTGAGATAACCAAATTAAAATAATCAAAACTCTTTGCAAAGTTGAAATGATGGTCATATTTTTTTTGATTTTATGAAACTTGATTCAAATTTATTTTTAAAGACTAAAAATTAGTTTCATGAAAAAATTTAAAAAATCAAAAGTACAATACTTATCAATTTTATATAATTTTACAAAAGATATAAATGCTTTTTAAAAATTCAAAAATACATTTTTTAAAAGAAAATCAACCAAACATGACCTCAGTTTCTTACCTCCCTCCCAAAAGTCCCCCCTCTTTTTTATTGTTTTGTTTGTAGGTAAAACCCTTCTCTCCACAATTTTCACCCTGGAAAATGCCTGGTAGCTCGAAGCTACCAGGCTCGAAAATGGCTCGAGAGGAAGAGAGGGAGAGGGAGAGGGAGAGGAGAAAGAGAAGGGAGGGAGAGGAAGAGGATCGGCGTCGCAGCTCCCCGCCCCGCCGTCGTCGCAGCTCCCGCCGTCGTCGTAGCTCCCGCTGCCACCTCTGCTTCCTCCTCCGTCCCAGCCCCGTTGATGTCGCAGCACCACCGTCGTCTGCCCAGCCTCCCCTCCTCCTCAAACCGGTTTTTATGGCCCCCTCCCCTCCCTCCTCCTCCTCCTCCTCCTCCTCTTCTCCCTTCTTTTTCTTCTTCTTCTTCTTCTTCTTCTTCTTCGTTCTGCAAAACCAGGGAAGAAAGAAAAAAAAAAAAAAAAAAACAAAAAAAAACAAAATCGACACCAAAACGACGTCGTTTTGGTATCGAGCCGCGTTTCGAGCCGCGACATTCGAGCTACGTAGCATGATCGTTTCACCCTTGCACAACCGTTCTCTCACGATTCATAGTTTTCTCCCTCTCGTACGCTTGCACAAACATTTGTCGATCGTCAGGGGTTTCCGCCATTTGTCATTGCTGTGATAGACCATCGCCGCTTCATTTTGGCTCTGTAGGTTTGTCCCCTCTTTGCTCTGTATCTTAGTCCTCCTCTTTTTCTCGGTTTCTCTATCTGCTTTGTATCTCCATAGCCAATGGATTTCTGATTTCTAGATTCTTCTTCTGTATCCGAGAATGAGCCTAATTACCTCATGCTCACTCAGGTTCAACTTCCACTCGAAGATGCAGAGAATGATGCGAGGCATTACAATGATGATCAGTCTGATTTCGGCAGATTTGGTTACACCAATGACAAGGTATAGTATGTATTTAGATGTTTATATGGAAATTGCTTTGATTTTCTTATTGGTTCACTGTTTGTTCGACTTCTGAATTGGTTTAAGGAATGATTGGATTGAGAAATCGAGAAGCTTTATTTGGTCATTGTGAAAATTTTGCCAATTTTACGACTTGGGTTTAGGGTTTTATTGGAAATTAAATTAGTAAGATTGGTTGCTTGGGTAGTTAACTTGATGTATGTATTCTCTTGTTATAAGATCGTATATCATGTATTGTCCATTTAGTATTTAAGTTAATGTAAAATCTTTTGTTATTTATTTATTTTTATTATTATTAATTTTGGCTCCATTTGTGGTGCTTTCCAGGTTTCTTTTCTTCGTTACACTCAGCAGTGGAAGAAAAAAAGTTGTGTTTGTTTTGAATAAATCTAATCTCTATCAGAATTCTAATGAGGTTTAGTTATGCATTCTCTAGTTTGATTGCTAATGTTATTCAAAGGGATTTCTTGTAAGGGGGACTATAAAGAATGGACAAATTTCCCCTCTTTTAGGTTTGCTAATGAAGTAATTCTAATCTTCAATTCTTTTATGTGATCTGATGCAACTCGAGGAAGCTCTTGCTTTTGTCAAGGAAAATACTTAGAAGTTGCTTAATTTAGAACATGTGACATTATATCTTGTATCTATACATGATCTACCCTTGAAGCAAAACTTTCAATTTCCTACTGTGGACACCCCATTTTGGACCGTCCGCAAGGCTCGAGTGCTTTGTCTGGTACACTCGATAATGAAAGTGGTGTTGTGTGTGGTTCGATGTCTCAACGAAGGGGCCATTTTTAAAGCTCTGAAACAATACCAAACCTTCCATATTCCCAGTGATTATACCTAAGAAATCCATTTTTACACCTTGTGCCACCCTATGTTGAGGTTGAAACAGAAAAACAGAGAAATACATTGAGGCCCGACCGTGCCTCAGTGAGGGCCGACCATGGCCATTGAGGGTCGGCCGGGCCTTGGTAGCGAGAAAAACTGTTCTGGGCGGAAGGCCGCTAGCTGTCCATTTTTTAAGATATTTATGATATTTTTGGCTCAAATTGTATAAAAACGACCATATATCTCTGTTTTGAGGGTTAAAGAATTTCAAGAAAGCCTCTATACCACCTTGAGAGCTCCTTCTTCTTGTGCAAGCAACACTTTGAGCTAACCTACCACCTTGAACCTATATCCATATATCATATACACCTTCACACCTTAGCTTAGGAACCTTCGTTGAGCCTTGAACACCATAATTCAAGCTTGAGGATGTGTTGAGACTAAGTTTGAATCACAAACAAGAGCTAACTTCGTTGAGAGGTATAAGCTTGCTATCTTCCCTCTTGCTTCCATTTCTTTCATTTGCTATATAATTCTTATAGTTTCATGTTGCTTTGATTCTATTCTAAGTGTTTAAGTTTGGGTTTGGAGAGCTACCAAACGGATAGAGAAAGTTTACACTCTTTCTCCACTTTTACCTATAGCTCAAACCCTTACTTTTACACTCTTTTTCTTTGTTCTCTACACTGATTTTCAGAGTTTAAAAAGGGCTAAAAATCATGCTTTGAGGTTTCAAAAGTGGAGGGGTTAGCCACTCCTCCTTGTTCTTGCTTACTACATTGTTTCCTTTCTTTGTTGTTTAGCTTTTTTTAGTCACTTTTTCATGCTTTTTAACCATTGTTTTTCATCTGTTTAGGGCTGTCTTAAGTTATTTAAATAGTTCATGTTTTGATTAGTTTAGTTGTTGTCTCATAAGTTTGCCTCCTTGGCTTGTTGTCCATTGTTCTAAGCTTTTCTTCAACTCATTTCCATGTTTAAGAACCTTATTTTAATAATCAACTTTCCATTCATCTCTTTCATCTGAGAGTTATGTCAATCGGTTGACAGTTATTCAAAACGTAAACTAGCGATTTACGCTTAATGGCTTAATCTCTACGAAGGTTTATTGCCAATGGTGTAGTCTCTTTTTCATGTTGAGAGTCACCTCCCATTTGACATATTTCTCACTTAGTGGACGTAACGATTATCTTGGACTTAATGGATTAAACGATGGTAAAGGCTAATGAATTTGACTTAAAATAAACCAATTCACATAAAGAAAATGAGTTATATTGCTTGGGATTCGGCCGAACATTATGCCGAATCCATTGTGTCAAGAGTTGTCTTACATCAATTCATGATGTTTTGATAGATCTTGAAGCGTCTCAACCTCCCTCTTTGAGTTCACTCCATGATAGGAGGAAGGGGTGATTGTTGTTCATTTCATTACTTGATTTTTGTCTAAAATTGTACATTGAAATTATCAAGCAATCAATTTTCTCATTGATGGTTTTGAAAACAATTCTAACCTTCTTTCGAGGCTTTCCCATGACAGAGAAGTGTAGGAGGGACAAACAGAGTCCAGAACACTCTATCTACACTGTTTTCACTTTAGAGCACAAAATATCATTTTACATGAAATTAAGGCCCGGCCGAGCCTCATTAAGGGCCGGCCGGTCCTCAATATTTGGTCAGCAGTGTATTTTTGCAGAAAATATAAGGCAATGGCTGAAGGTGCAACACAGCAAGCCAAGGCAGACAGTGCTGTTCTGGGACCTTGTGTATTAATGCTCCATGCATTGTTGTAATTAATTTAATTATTAGTGTTGTAATTAATTAATTTATTATTATTGTTTATTTGTAATTGTTATAGCTAGTTAGCTTAAATAGCTAGTTTACTTATCATGGTTATCCTTGTTGTAATAGAATGTGTAATAGAATGGTTAGCTAGTTAATGCTTTAATTTATTTATTCAGTTTTGTAATAATTAGTTTAATTCGGACTTTCGAACTTTGATTTGCACCCTCTTGCACGGGGACAATGTTGTAATAAGTTGTATGTCTTCCAAACCCACGTCTTTCTTCTTTTTACTTACTTGCTTATGATGGTTAGTATAGGATATCATTTTTCAAATTAGCATACTCCATGTTTTGCATCCATTGTCTTGCATGCATCCAAAGCTTAGCTCATCATGCTAACCCAATATCAATGTTCAAATTCATTACTTGAACTTTACTAACATAGTTTAAATGCTCGTAGTTTAAATTGTGAATGGTTTGTAGGTTTGTAGGTTTTGGATATAGGAGAATGATCTGCTACATTGAGTTGGATGATGAATAAAACGATTTGCACACTTAAAATTTAAAAAGGTAAAAAAAGAATATTTAAATAGAATAGAAAAAAAATAAAGTATTTTAGAGAAACTAGTTGAAAAAGAGACTCCATAAAATAGAAAAATATCTTTTTAACCCCACTTTAAGGTAAAAATCAGAAATGTTGGAGTTGCTCTAAAACAATTTATATAGAAATGATCTACTCATATATACAGAAAAATAACGTCCACATCAACTATTATTATTACTATAAATATATTATTTTATCATGAATCTTTTCTGTTATTTTTTAAGCTTACATATTTAATGGTGGCCCAAATGTCACAAAGGAATTGTTGCCACCATTCATTCATTTATTTTTGTTTAACTGTTATATATGCAATGCGAAATGTAAAATTATTAGGTAGTTGACCAGCGACAACTGTTAGTTGACTAGGCTTGAAGCATCAGCGCAATGCTAGGTGTTATGCAGATGTTGGCTACAAAAAAGGGGATAGATCTAGCTAGCATTCTGGGGTTAGTTCCAAGCCACAGTATGGGGTAGGACGCATCAGGTGCAAGGGAGGATGAAACTTCTTTTAGTTGAAATAGAGGTAAATTTAATACCTAATTAACCTAATGTATTTTATTTAACTTGAATAACATGTGTCAACAACCTACAATTAAATGAGTTGGTTTGGTTGTTGTCTTTGGATGCTAATTTGGGGTGCTTATATAGCAGGTTTGATGTTGTTGGTTTAGGTCTCAAGTATTGTTTGGTGCCTTTAGCTTGACACTGAAACAGAGGCAGTAGGTTTTAAGGTCTTAAGCACCTTAAGCTTGAAAATAGGCGTTTTCAGGGCATAATTGTGAAAAATATAATAAGCAAAAAGAAAGGAAGCTTCTTTTTTTTTTTCTTTTTTTTTTTCTCTAGAATTTCCTACAAGTGGAAAGAGAGATGGCGGTGGTCTCCCCTCCCTCTCGTATGTCCCTCTCCTCTCCCTTTCTCTAATCATTCTCCAAATTAACTTAGTTTGATATTAGTCTCAATAGTTCGATCATCACTGTATTATCTTTTTTACTCTCGAATCCAAAGTTGGCTTTAGATCTTTTCACAGTTCAAAAGTTGATACTGAATAACGTGTTTGTTTTATATTAGGTGACCACCTCACCTTCAGTGTTTTATCTTGACTAGCAAATGTGAGATCTTTAAATTCCAAGTTAAAGGTTGCAGAACAATGGAATTTTGAATAAATTTGGTGGTGACTCGGATCTAGTATTTTTTTCTGTTTAATTTTCTTAATTTTTAGTATGTTGGTGTAATAATTCTTCATATGTGGAGGTTTGTTTTCCTTTCTTCTGAGGACCTTTTCTCCTCCTCTGTGGAGGTTTGAATCATTCATTCTATAAAGATTGTTTACTTTTTTTGAGATCTTGTAATACTCCGGTACTGGATTGATCCAAACTTTTATGGATTTTGTAATAAAAATTTTCCTCCCTATAAAAAAAATTTTAAAAAAAAATTGTTTACAAATATGCAAAATTATTATTATTTTTTAAAAAATTCGGAGATACTTTTCTCCCTATCAAATTGGAATTGGGTGTGAATTAGATGGTATCATGTCAACATTTTTTTTTTTTGTCAAGTTGAAAGCGCAATGTACCATTTGATTTTGTTTTTAAATTAATATTTGGATCAAAAATTAAAAAATATGTTTGATTTATCAATTTTTAAAATTCTATTTAAAATTATTTTCTCTCTCTATTCTCTCATTCTCTTTTTCTTTTATTAATCATTCTAAAATTATTTTTAAAAGAATCTAAATATCATGAAGGATAATGTACATATCGGGAACTCAGTTTCAAGAACCTGATGCATCATCAAAGAAAATGAAGTGTCCCCATCTGCACAAGTAGATAGCGTTGGAATCAAATTTGGGAATGTTGCTGTGTAGCCTGCGCAGAAGCAACTATTATGCAGCGAAATGGGCTCATTTTAGGATTTATTTTGATAATCCGAATCGTTTACATTTTAGAGTACTTCAAGTAGAATATGTCTGTAAAAATCAAATTAATCGAATATCGTTTACATATTCATCCACTCACATTTGTATTTATTTTAATACTTCAAATCAGAATTATTATTTATTCTTGTAGATACAAATGTGAATGGATGTATAAGTAAACGATATCCGATTAAGTTAATTTTTTGCAGACATGTTCTATTTGATATGTTTTAAAATGTGAATGATTCGAATTATCAAAATAAATTTTGAAATAAATTTATTACACTGCACAACAGTTGTTGCTGCGCAGGCTGCACAGTAACATCTGCAATTCCTTTGAAATCCAAACATTCCAGAATTTGCTCCGACCATCCATAGCACCGAATCTTTTTGTGGGGTGGTGGGTCTGGGGATGGCGCTAAAATTTTGGCCCTGTTGCAATTACGAAATTAGGCCTTGTTACTTTTGTTTGAATGCCGTGTGTCTTAGCCATTGAGAGTGAAATGATAATTTAACTTATATGTCGACAACGGGACACGTGGATTTGAGATTCTCTTATTACAGGGGTAAATTTGTAGAGAATACTGTGTTAGCATCCCTTAAATTATGTTAGATTCTTTAATTTTTAGTTTTTTTTATTACAATAATACCTTCAAATAAAATTATTACAAAGGATATCATTAATTTTAAGATTCCTCATCTCACCATTAAATTTACACATCCATTGCATCATGAATTAGGATTTATGAGAACGCCTACCTCCATCACTACCCATCTATTTTTTCTAAATCCCACCTTCAAAACCTACACACCTTCAAAACCTTGGAAACCCTTTAACGTTAATATTCCGACAGTAACGGTGACAACAATTTGATTACCTACACTTCTCCGATAATGGCAATGAGTAGAAGTTTTTCTGACAATCACAACTCCATAAAACGAGAGAAGTACAATAATAAAAATTTAGAGGAGGTTCATAACTTTGATGTTGTTCTTAGCTCAGAGGAGATTGGCCTTGTAAGGGTAAATTTCTTTAAAAAAAAATGACAAAAATAATAAAATCTGTTTGTCATTTTTTCGGAACTGAACTCCAAACAAATGACCGAAATTTGGGAACACAGGCCCAAACATTGTTTATTTGCTCGGGAACCGATGACTGCACATTTATTATTTGTTTTGAAATAGGTAACCAAATATTATTCATAGGTTCGGACTTGTTTTACTGAAAAAACTAAACCAATTATTATAGTTTTTTTCTGCAAGAGAAAAAATTATTATGAGAAAACTAAGAAATTATGTATATATATATATATAGAGAGAGAGAGAGCGCATACCAACTGTGACAATGATAGATGAGGCAGTAGAGACAGTAATCACATTGCCTCTTCTTCTTTTTCGTGGGCATTGTTAGGGTTTTTTTAGAAATGTGGTGTGTATTCAATGGATGAAATGTTTTCACAACGATAATTTTGATATTATTTGGGAGGGGGAAAGAAATTTTAAGGATTTCAAAATTTATAAGTGTAGATCCAAAATAATTTATGGGGTGCTAATAGCACCACTCTTTATAGATTATCTTCTCATTATACATATACACATGGCTATATATATATTATATAATATAGATATTTTGATAATTCACAGCCAAAACAAAAAGTGTGTATTATATATTTAAATATAATTTTTGTGATTTTTAATTATAATTTATTATGGAGTTAGTTATGATTTGGTTATGATTTATCGTGGTATTGGTTATAATTTCGTATCATATGCCCAAATTACAATCTTTGTAATATTTGGTTATTACCTATTATGATTTTGATTATGACTCATTATGTTGTGGGTTATAATTTCATTATGATAATTGTTATTTTGATTATAATTGAAGATAACTTTGTTATGTCTTTGGTTATGATCCTTAATTATAACTCATTATGATATTAGTTATGATTTACTATGATTGTTATTTTAATGATGACCATAAAAGTCATTAGTTATACCTCAAATGATATTTAGTTATGATCTAAAGTGATTTAATTATAATACTTTGTTAACGCCACAAAATGTCATAACTAGAGAAAATGCTTGAGTGTACAATGTACACTGTATAGAATCTTATCGGAAAATTGTATAAATTTTTACACATTTATATAAATGATCGTACAAAAATATATAAATTTAATACAAATTCATGGAGGTGAGTTAACTTAAATATTTCTTTTGTGTGGTATATATAATGTGAACGTCAAGAATTACAAGATTATAGATATTTGATTGGAGTGAGAGAAAGTTGATTAAATTAAAGTCAAATTTTAAAACAAAACTAGCTAATTGGGGTTTTCTACAAGTGGATATTTACAAAGAAAAAAATATTAGAATAAATTTTTGTTGAATGTTTTAAATATGTAGTCAATGAATTCTGAGGCAACACATAGCCGGGGAATTTATTATAAAATTCTTTTTTCTATCTCAATTAATTTATAAGATATTCTTATATTTTGCTAAATCATATTATTTTAGATTTTTGATTTATAAAATCTTAATTATCATATTTAAGATATTTTAAGAATAATTTTACCCTTATAAATATATTTTGAGCCCTTAGTAACTTAGTGATGTGAACATTCACATTAAATAAATTTGACAATGTGAATGTTCACATCATGAAATATTTACACTGTTAATGTGAACATTGATATGCACTTCACCATATTATTATTAGGGATATTTTGATAATTATGCTACTCGTAAAACTTATTGAAATATAAAAAAACTAATTTAAATTGAGTGAAATATAAGTATGCGAACATGAATTTATGAAATAATGCACCGAATGGATACGTGCAAAGAGTAATATTTATAAGGAAATTAATGTTTGAAATATTCAAAATGATTCTTCAACTTATAGAAGTGGTTAATGTCTAACTCAATGAATTTGTGGTACTTTGTAAGATAGATGTTTTATATTTTCAAAATCTTTTCAATTTTATCGGCAAATATAACTAAGTGGAATTGTAACACTTGTATATTTGATATTTTAATAATATAAAAAATTATAAATTTTATTTGAGATTTTATAATTCTCAAAACAAATTTTGTTAAAAAGTGTCTTATAGCGACCTTAATTTTTCTTAAATCATTATTTATTATTATTACTTTTTTTTTATTGCTTTATTCATTGCGTAGATACATGAGAATTTAATATGATATTTAATTAATTGGATGTAATACTTAATTATATATAATTAATTTAAATATATATATATATATATATTTTTTATATAAAAAAGTATTATATATATTGATCTTTATATAACATATTTATAAATGTTGTATTTATATAATAAAATATAATATAATAGTAAATTAGGTTATGATAGTGTTGTCACCAGAAAAAAAAACAAAAAAAAAAACAAAAGCAGAGAATCCTTTGTGTGCCACGTGGAAGAGAGGTGTGAGGTAGAGAGAAAAAAAAAAAAAAAACAAAGTTAGGGTTTATTTTGGTAATTCTTTAAGTATTTTTTTTATCTTCAAAAAATAATTATAAGTTCAAAACCCACTTTCCTTTATTTATATTTATTTCGTTATTTTTATTTATTTATTTGATGTAAGTTTGATATTGAACTTGCATGTAAATGATGGATTGGTTTTATTTATTTTGGTTAGATGTGTATGCAAGGTTTAGAATTTTTATATATATTTATTTTATGGATGTAATCACACTCATGAATAAATGAAATTAAAATAAACTAGGAACCCATAGATAAATTCTGTATACTCCACCATGACTCCATGAATTGTTGTTTTATTTGAGTGTTGGTAAGAAAAAAGTATATTAAAAAAGTGAGGATTATAAGATTTATTTGAATACCTTAGGCTCGGCATTGTCATGTTTGTTCTCATGAGTAAATGAGGAGTTGTGTATATATATATTGTTGCCTCGTTCTCAAGAGTAGACGAATACTTTGATTTACGCGCGTACGTATATACTAACCATCTAGGGATTGTGGGTCAAACTCGGGATGATATTCCCGTGCAAGTTTGGCTTCGGAGCAGTGTTAGGTATACGGGAGGCAAATGGGATATATGTGTAGGTCAGAAGTGAAGAGCCAAAGTGGTGGAGTTAAGATACAAAAAATTAAATATGAACTTATTAGTATAATTTGAATTATTTTGATTTGTACATCTCGAAAAATAATAAACGACATCGATAAATTATAAAATTCGGGCAAAGGCGTGTAAACGTAATTCTAGACAATTTTTTGTACTTTAACATTTTACTAAAAAGATCAATTAAAACTTGTAATCAGATGATCTTGGTTACAATAGTTTTTGTTCATTTTAGCAATCCAGACTTTAGATGCTGTTTTAACCTATGAAACGAGCTAATTTTCATTGATTTCACGTAAATTGATGTAAAACATTATTCGGAACACTTTTTGTGTTTTGAACTTTTTCGAAAAAAATCATTTTAAGGAAATTTCTTTTCGTTTTTAGTTTCAGGTTTTCGTTCGATTTCCGTCTAGGTTCTTCTATCAAGTTTTTCTCTCAACTTGTTCAATTTTTACTATATTATTTTGCGATGCCTTTTAGGAAATTTGATGCTGTACAACTTTTGTTCTTTGAGTTTTGATCAATTCGAGCGATATAAGCATGAAATGGTACATTTTATACTTCTTCAGCAATTTACTAATGATTAAACTATACTAACTTTATTTTTTTGCAAAATAGTGGATCTTACTAACTTTTTATGCAGGGCTGACCCACCATATTTTTATTTTTATTTATACTCAATTTATATTTAGTTGTGTACGGGAAAGAAACTAAATGTCACCGTATCTCAGGAAACTACCTCTTCGTCTCAGTGCGAGTGGAACTACTTGTCTTGTTCAGTAACAAGAATTAAACATACTTTTGTTTGTGTCTGGTGGACACGTGAGTGTCAAATTTTGTACTCATACTAGTATACTTGTATACTGATCTATTTTGTCTCTTGGCATCTCGAGTGCATTTTGTTTGAGTACAAACAAGCTTCCTTTGCAAGATTAGTTGGGACTACGGTATTGATGAGAAATAACTATAGTTATAGAACATGTCTCTTGGACATCTTTTGTTTCCTTGAATTTATGGTTGATATTAATTAATTTATTTATTTTTCTTTATGACCTTAGTATTTTAACAATTTGGAATTGTAGTTTATTTTTTTAATTTTACATTATTTGAGTTGTTTTGACTATATGTTGCTACTTTAATGTCGGAGGTATTGGAAAGTTAAGAATTTATGATTGATGGTTTGGTTGGCTTTTTGTTATTTTTTTTTCTCTCTTGTAAACTTTTGAGCATTGAAATTTACTTAAATAAAATTAAGACGAAAATATTTAGATTTTATTTCACCCTTAGGATTTGGATGATGGAATATTGGTTGGGATTTAGTCCTAATTTAATATTTAATTGTTCGAATTTTAGGGTGTGGTAGTTGTAGACACCCCATTTTTGACCGACCTTAAGACTCAGACGTCACCGATTGAGCGCTCGGTGATGTTGCATATTGTGCTCATTCAGAAGTTTCAGAGTCTCGGTTGCGAGCCTTGCCTCTAGACTTCCAGACTCTTTTATATCTTGCCTCGGTTTGCGAACCAGGCTCGGTTTTCTCTGTTTCTCTTCTCGAAGGAAGGGAGAGGTCTCGTAGATCATCTCTCAGTGGCCGTAGGCTACGTTTCGTGGTCATAGGCCATTTTGCCCGTTTGGAGTACGGTTTCTGGTTTTTCGGAGCCGTTGGCCGTGTGCCTCGGTTCGAGACCGCTTAACCACCTCCATTTGCTCCAGTTTTTGGCATGTATCTCATTTACTCCCTTTCGAGGGACACTATGGTCCGAGAGACCAACTTCGTGGTTGAACACCACTTCTGGTGCCTAACAGTCAATTTTCGGGGCCCCAGGCTGCGCGTTTCGGCCCCCGAACCTTCATTTTGCATCGGTTTGAGTTCATTTTTGGCAAGGACCTTATTTTCATCACTAGGAAGGCCGTAGAAGTGTGGGAGGCCAGTAATTGTTCCGGCAACCAGTTATATTTCCTCATCGCCCTCCGTCGCCCATTTTTCTCACTTGAAAGCCAATGTTGGCCACCCTAAGGCCACTTTTTCCAGCTCTAAACCACATATTTGTGTTGTACACACCTGGGAGGCCACCAATATCATATGGTCGGCTAGTAATTGTGTTTGACCCTTTTGAACCCCTCCTAAAAATGGCCATTTCTCTCTCCTGGTTCACTTTCTCCAGTTTTTGACCACATAGTTGTGTTGTGCATACATGGGAGGCCACTAATATGGCATGGCCGGCCACTAATCTTTATTGACCTTTTTGACCCTTGGCCGGCCGGCCATAGGGGGTGGCTGACCGGCCACCTAAGCCTAAGAAAACTGGCTGGCCATGATCCTCAGGGTTGGTACATTACAAATCTGTATTCCTTTTCCCCAGATTTTGTATCCGGGAGGGGGTTGCCATTTTGGGGGGAAACTTGAATGGTTTTCCCCCCCATTTTTCCCCCTCTTTTTTCCTATATAAACCAGCCTCCAGATCTAGTTTTAAGGGTTAGAAAAATCACCTTTGATCTCCCATATTATATCTCTCTCCCTCTATACTTCCAAGCTTCAAACCTCTCAAGTCCTACACCCATTTCTTCACCAACCCATAGCCCCACCCTTCCATCCTCCATTCCAGTAGCTTGAGGTTGTTCTTCAGAGCCTAGGAGTGCTGCATTTTGGTCCAAAAGGCTGTCAAAGAGTAGTCTTCAAGGGTAAGTCATCTTCTCCCCTTTTTGACCTTTTTCTTGGTTCATATTCTAACTCCTTGTGCTTACGTCTTTGAGCTCCGACCCTAACTGAAAATAGCATTTTTTTAAGCTCTATTTCATGTTTGTTTAAGGGCCTCTCACTGTTTGAGGCCTTCTTGTGGCACTTGCTTCTTTACCTTTCTTTTATGCTATTTCCTTGCATAGTATTTTAGGCCTGTGAATAAACTGTTTTGAGCCCTGTCGTAAAATGTAAAGTGGCTTATTTTGAGCCCTTCTTCAACATTGTTGAAGGGCTTATCACTGTTTGAGGTCTCCATTTTCCACATGCCTTTATATCTCTCTTTTGGCTCCATTTTTGCATGATTTGTTAGCCTCTTATGCTTCTGTTTTTGGGCTCTGGTCCGAGCTACAAATGACCTTATTTTGACCCCCTCTTCATGTTTCATTAAAGTTCTTTTACTTTTTGAGGCATCCTTTTTATACTTTGTGTTATAGCTCTCTTTTTGGTCTTATTTTGCATAGCATTTTGAGCATGCTTGTACACTGTTTTTGGTCTGGCCACCAACTGAAAAATATCATGTTTTGGGCCTCTCTTCAACTTTTTTGAAGGGCCCGCCCGTGTTTGAGGCCAGAAACCCTCACTTGCTTCTTTATTCCCTTTATGGCCCATTTCTTGTACAATAGTTTAACCATATTTGTGTTTGTTTTCGTGGCCTGTTGTAAACTGTAAAGTGCTTCATTTTGAGCCCCTATTCAACTTTGTTGAAGGGCTCTTGGCCATTTAGGGCCTTCAGCCATGACTTGCTTCTTTATCTCACATTTAGGGCCATTTTTGCATATTGGTTTAGCCCTATTTTTTTTCATTGTTTGGTCTTGCTTAAAACTGTAAACATGCTTATTTTGGGACTGCCTTGAATCTCTCTTCATTCTTCATGATCAAAAAATGCATGCTTTGTATAGCTATAGGTCATTGCGTATGCCTAATTTTGCATTTCGGGTACCATTTCATGCATCGGGTGCCATGTTTCCATGATTCGGGGCTGTTTTGCATCACTTTTTGCACTGAAATTTGCATGTTAGCATGTCATATCGCATGCCTTGCCATGTCTGGTTAGAGTGGCATTTGGTGCCCTAGGGTCGGTCCTCGGTTTGCGTACATGCGTGCGCGCATCTCGAGTTGTCTCATTTTCATCTCATGGCCTCTTGTGTGAGTGTGGCTGAGGTCCACTCATGTTGGTATAATTCCATTATGCATTGTGTATGCCATTTCATTTCATAGCATTGCGTATGCTAGGTTGTACGAACGTGTTTCGTACTCCGAGTGACGGAACGTGTCTCAATTCCCCAATCACCGACACTCCGGATTATCCATGATGGAGTTAGGTTTTAATTGAGTTTTCATGTGCATTCATTCTATATTGAGTAATGCAAATCGACTCGTCGGCCATCATGCATCGATATGCGTTATTAGTGGCACGAGGATCGAGGCATGCATACATCTGTGAAAATACATTGCTATGCCCCTCTCCTGCTCTCTGTTGCAGCAAATCAAGAATCAGCAGTCTTCCGGGGCTTGGCGCGCTTTCCAAGAACCATTGCAAAATAGAGGCTAATTGGGACATCACAGTGGATTTCCGCGCAAAGGCGACCCGGACATGCATCATTCATCATCTGGAGAAGAGTCAAGACAGTCCCTGGCTTGCATGCCAGTTTATTATGTTTCTTAGTTAATTTGTAAATTAATTAGGGATTTGTACATATTTGGGCTGTATTATTCGGACTGTATTGTTTGGACTGTACTATTTATTTGGACCTTCTGTGCGAGGGCAATGTTGTAATAAGTGTGCGTGTGTGTGATGTATGTCTTCCAACCCCATATATTTCTCCCTTTTATTTACCAGCTTATAATGGTTAGATTAGGGTATGTTTCAATTAGCATACAGTATGACAGCATGTTTGCATCATTCATGTGTTTTGCATGCACCGGGCTCGGCGCATCATACTAACTGCATTTGTATTTCAATTTCAAAGTTGAATACTTGTTAGCTGTTGCATCTCATATGCCATGTTTAGAATAGCCGAGCCTACTATAGTTGCATTCTTGCATGTGTTGCATTAGGCATTTCAGCATATTTAGGATCATGCATGGATTTCTAATTAGCTTCTGTTTTGGCTTAGAGTACTCGGTGAGTTTTATGCTTTAGCATCCTTGCATGTGTGTGAGTGAATGCCATGATAGCATGCTTACCATGAGGCTATATGCTTATGTGATATAACTGCCTGAATGCCTGTGGGTGAAGGTTGGGTTATTTGGATTGGAACAATTCATCAAATGTGTGTTTTAAGCCCACTAGATAGTGGCGAAATCATGTTTTTCTAAGCCCACCCGAGGGTGGCAAATCCACGTCTCAGCCTACTTGCGGGTAGCACCATCAAACCATTTTCAAATAAACAAACATGAAATGTTTTGTTCCAATTCAGGCGATCCAGTCTATACTTGTATGCTGTGCGCATCACATAGTAATCTAGGCTAATAACCGGAATAAGAACACACAATGTTTTCAAAACTTGATATCATGGTTAGTAGAGGCCGATCTTTGATCGGGCGAGCGGGGGTGCTCACAAAGTGACCTTCCCCAATCGTACCCAAGCTCCCGAGCCGAGACAACTTTGGTGATGACGGACACGTGGCCTTAGGCAAACGAGTCAGGGTTTCCTAAATTTTTCCAAAATAAAACATTTAGGTGGCGACTCTGTATCTGGCAAAGCAGTCCATGTTTGGCACTTCTTTTCTAAAAATCTGTTTTCTCAAAACGATTTGCCGGATTTGGACTCTTTGGTTTAGATTAAGAACCGTAACAATTTGAGAGTCCTGAGCTATAGTGAGCCCAATATCGAACGGAACTGGGGGGACTCGTTCCTCCCCAGGGCGTTCGGGGACGTCTACAGTTTCTGGCGACTCTGCTGGGGATTTAGAGAACTTGACTCGAACTCATGATATCTGTTTTTTACTACACTTATGTGTTTCTTTGCATTGCATGTGCATTGGTGCGCCTAGGACACCGTGTTTTCCATCTGCTATTCCTGAACGGTTTGCCGGAGGCTTGTCTTGTCAAGGCATGTCCATAAGGCTGACCGGTTGTGGGCTCTGCCAGTATGGGAACACAAACCCCGGTTTTACCGGGGCACCCTTTTGACCATTCGACCTAGTGCATATTCGGAATCCGTAGTGACCATTCCAAACTAGGACAGGTTGCTTACCCAATAGGTTGTTTGAAACCGCTGCGTGCGTAGTGAAACTCTAGCTCCTGACAAAATAGGACAGGGAAACCCTACCCCACCATAGGGATGTTTTGGCTCTCATTTTCTTGTTATGTGCTTTTAGAGTGCGTCTCTACAGGAATGCATGTATCAGTTTGCAAGTTTGGGCATCAGGCCTGCGGGCACCAGTTCAGTATTTTGGGATTCAGTTTACCTGAGGGCATCAGTTTACGGGCAGAATTCTGTAGAGCACACTCATTCAACTATGCTCATATCTGTTCAGGTGAAATCAGGCTGAGATGCTGTCTGTTTTCTTTTTTGCTAGGCCGTCTTGGAACCATAGCTTCAGAAGGCCCCAATATTTCCCAGATACACCGAACTTGTGTTGATAGACTTTGTTGGGTCAAAGATTCAGTTCAAGGGCAATTAGTGTTCCTTTACCAGAGGCAGGGTGAAAAGGCCGGTCAGGCACAAACCACCAGTACAGCAGCTACCAGCTTAGTGGTCTTTGAACAGCCAGGTTGAGATTTCCGAGCATACTGCAGACACAGGTATACCAGTTGCTCAGTTAGATCAGGGCAATATGTCGGGTCTGGAAGAGATGGTGCGCCAACTCCAGGATAGTATAAAAGCCATGCAGCAAGATGCTGTCCGTCAAGCGGAATTCACCAAGCAACAGGCTGTGGTCATAGCCCAACAGGCAGAGACAATTGCCAGGTTAGAGCAGCAAACTGGAGTATCTACTTCACACCAGGCTCCTCCCCCACCAAGAGTTCCCATACTCGGGGAGGTAACCCACGTCCAGGATGATACGGACATTCCAGGCGGGCCAGCTCCACCCCCGGTGCTACCCCAACTGTCTAAAACACACACCAACCTACCAGACTCCCCCTTTGAGTTTGAGACGGACCCCACAGCATTGAAAGTGAGCAAGCTTGAGAAATTGTTCAAAAAGTCTCAAGGGGCCCACTCTATTCCTGATATAGAGGATGGTTATACCGACTCAGTGGTGACCTTGCCGGAGCGGTTTAAAATGCCGCATATCGATCGATTTGATGGCTCTGAAGACCCAATGGTGCACCTCCAACTGTTTCTGATATCTTGAGGCCAATGGGTTTGACCACAGCCCAGAAATTGTCACTATTCGGCCGAACCCTGTCTGGGATAGCCGCAATCTGGTATGCAAAATTGGAGAACTCTGTGAAACAGAACTGGGAAGGGCTGGCTGAGGCCTTTATTGCTCAATACTCCTATAACACACAGATTGAGGTCACGACTCGTGATCTCGAAGTCACCCGCCAAGAGCCAAAGGAGGGTTTCTCAGAGTTCCTGACAAGATGGAGAGCAAAGGCCTCAATGATGGCTACAAGGCCTTCCGACAAAGATCAAATCAGGATGATTGTTCAGAATCTGCATGGCAAGCTGCTGCAAAAGATGGTCGTTCTACCTCTGTTTACCTTTCCAGCCCTTCATGAAATCGGGGTTCAAATCGAGGATGCCATCAGACAAGGGATCTTTGCAGAAGATAATGAGCCTTCGAAGAGAAATGTTGCTCGCAGTTCCAATGCTACTACTGATGGTAGCACAGCTGCGAAATGCTCAGAAGTAGACACTATCATCACTTCCCTCAATGACCAAGAACCAACCACTTTAACTCGGCCCCAAGCCCGAAAATTCCATCCTCTTTACATGAGTCTCTCCCAAGCTTTGAAAAAGCTGCAAGAAGAAGGGCACCTAGAACTCCTAGAACCCCAACCCCTTCCAAATCCTTTTCCACCAATATATGACCCAGCTAAATACTGTGCCTATAATCAACAACACGGTCATGATACGAACCGTTGCATCCGCCTCCGTCATAAGATTCAAGATCTTATTGACAAAGAGACCCTAACTCCACCAAAAGGACCTCAGGTTAGTACTGATTCATCACCTCTCCATCTCAACCTCATCCATACACTACCATCCACTTTCGACCCCAGCATATACATCACCCCGGCCCATCTACCCAAGCCTGAGGTGTTCATTCCAGAAAGCATGGACTTATGCATGATGGATGCACCTGGACCCCAATCATCTCAAACCCGTGAACCCACTACTTCTGAGCTGAAGAGAATGATCGAAGATCTTCAGAGAACTGTGACAGATTTGGCCTCCGGGACATCGGCTCCGTCATCAACCACATCACATACCAGGGAGTTCATGTCAAAAGGCTCCCCGATCTTGGAACGGGCTGTATTTGAGGAATGCCAATCCCTTGGCAAAACGGAGGCAGACGGCAAGAACAAGGTAGGGACAAGCATTGGTCCCCATGAACATCTTCTGTTGGCTGTTGAGGCTTTGAAAGCCGAAGGACTAAACAAACAGCAAGTGCTTGCAATGGTTACAAAAACTGTGGATGATATTTTTGCCACTCAAGTTGGGGGCAGTTTGAATCAAGGGCCAAGCCGGGAGAAGGGTCGTTGTATCAGAAACGTTCCTTTCAGCTATAATCCTGCACTCAGAAGAGATCAACAAACCAGGCCAGCACCTGCCACGCACTTTGCTGGTGCGTTCAGCAAAAATCCACAAACTTTGAAGTACCAACCCTGAGGTCAACGAGTCTTCCATGCCCTCCACATGCCTTTGTCCAAAGCTTTCCAAATCCTTATAAGACAAGGCCATCTCAAACCCCTTGAGCCTCAGCCTCTCCCAAATCCTCTTTCGGCTACGCATGATGCTGCCCAA
Organism: Camellia sinensis; assembly: GCF_055761805.1. Lineage (NCBI taxonomy): Eukaryota > Viridiplantae > Streptophyta > Magnoliopsida > Ericales > Theaceae > Camellia > Camellia sinensis. The sequence goes on from NC_138962.1 coordinate 111,356,835, forward strand.
TACTGTGCCTTCCATCAACAAACCGGTCATGGTACTGACAATTGCTCTCGTCATCACCACGAAGTGCAAGATCTGATTGACAACGGCGTCATTGCCGCGCCAAGCTCTGCAAAGTCTATCGGCACTGAATCGGTGAACTTGGGGGATAATATGACCATGTGATCGGGGGATGAACCACCTGCGGGCGGCGCTCGATTAACTCCAGACGTGGGAATGGCACGCACTGTTCTGAGCAATGTGCAAATACCAGTTTTTGTGCTTTCTGACTTGGGTATTGGGTCAGTTTTGTTGTTTTGTTTAGAGTCTATCTTTTTGTTTTGAGTCAGTCTCTTTTGTTTTGGGTCTGTCTTGTTGTATCGAGTCAGTCCTGTTGTATAGGAGTCGGGTGATTCCGGAGGGTATTACCTCGGGCGTCACCATTTTGTTTTATGTTTGTCTTTTCGTTTTGTTTTGAATCTGTTTCTGCCAGGGAGCCAGTTGTGCCAACAGTTTTTTTTTTTTTTTGAATAAAACAGCGGTGATCTTCACGCTCTCGCATTTGCTTCTGCCTTGTGCCAATTATACCGGAAGTTCTGAATGAGACGGCAGTATTTGACTAAAGAACTCTGTCTTTTCTGTGCCTTGAAATCATTGTATCGACCTAAGTTTTTCAAAACTTTTTTGAGCACTGCGGTGAAAACGAAGAGGAAGGAATTCCTTGGGATTTGCAAAACTTTGATCATTTGAGAGAAAGAGAGGCGTGCTAAGCCCTTAATGAATGAAATCATGCTTGTTAGCACGAGTACTGAGAAGGACCCTGGCTTGATCCAGACTGGTTTCACACTATCTTTAGCGCGAGCGATTTGTCGCTTTCTTAAAAACTTTCAAAAACAAAATGTTTTGCGCGGTCCTACGAAGACCTGTGTGGAATCGCTCTTGAGATTGTGCAGCCTATGATCGCTCTCAGCCTCGAGACTCAACCCCTTCGCTTCCAAACCTTGAACTTGAATTCAGAAGGTTCAACGGTCAACTACGATGTGAGGCCTGTGTGGCCGGATTTGAAGTAGCCCTTGAACAAGAGGCCAGGAAAGTCAGATCAAAAAGATTAGAAGATCAGAAGAAGCTTGCAAAGCTAGAACAGAAGTACCCCTCGAACTAGGGGCAAAGATATCAGACATGCTCGAAGAGCTAAAAATGAGTCCTCTTGCAAATCAACAGCCACTCTCCTGGATACGGATGGCTTCGAAACCCTATAACCATTTGGCATGGACCAAGCTACACTTTTACCCTTGAGAGGCTCGCTAGGCCGAAAACCCGGAAGGGCGACCCAGGCAAAAGTTAGAGCAAGAAAAAAAAAGAAAAATGAAGAAAAATGCAAAGAAAAGAACAAAAAAAAAAAAGAAAATCAAAAAAGAAAAGAATTGAAAAGAAAAGAAAAACAAAGTTCGCAAGGTCGAAAACCCGCAACAGGCGCCTTGGCAAAAGTTAGAGCATAAAAAGGAGAGGTTAAATACCCGAGTGTACCTTAACCCCGAACTACGTAAGGTTTGATTCCCATGTTTGGGATACGTAGGCAACTTCATTCTGAAGTCCAGCCGTAAAACACTTCAAATTCGATTGTGTCCATGCGATGGTTTTGGTCATCTTTGTCTTCTCTGTATCTGAGAGTCTGGTTGTGTTCGTCACTCTGAGGACTAACTACAATGCGCTGCGGTACTATCCAAACAAGGGGCAACTTTCCATTGCCATTCAAAACGCCGCAGTGTCATTTCAAACAAGGGGCAACTTTCCGTTGCCATGCAGTGTTCTTCAGACAAGGGGCAATTTTCCATTGCTATGGATCCGAGGTTGTGCATCTCAAGAGTAAGTTCCGTGCTCGTTGAGCAGTGGTCGTTTGCAAAAATATTTTTTGAGAATTTTTACTGAGGTTGACTAATCTTCTCGAAAAGTACTCCATTTTTCAAAACTGGACCATTTCTTGGACCCAAAAAAGGAAAACTCTCAGTGCTCATAGCCTAACTTGCATGATTTTAAATCAGAAAATCGAACAAGTGCGTTAATCTAACTCTCATGCTGGTCAAAACTGTTTTAGTAGAAAGCAAAAACAAAAAATGGTCAAAATGATGAACTAGGGGCACAGTTGAGTCAGGTGTTCTGTCTTTTCCCCTTTGTCAAAATACTTGCCAGAAAGGGCACTCTACTTGTCGGAAAGGGTACCATATTCGCCAGAAAAGGGCAAAACAAAGGGCAGAAAGCTCTCACATTCTCCAAGCAACGAGGTATCAAGCAAAGTACGAAGCACGAACTAGAATGGGGCAAGATATTCCACTCCATCATCTGGACAGATCTTATCATGTCCAAACTCCCCAACAAAGCATCATTAACTGATGTTAGCTACAGATTTGCTACACACCCAGTTGTAGCACAACCCTTCCGTGGGAGGAATTCACTAGCTGTGAGCGGAAGAAAGAGAATCTAGCAGAATGCTAGGGGCACGAGCCCACAATTTGCTGTTTATCCATCAACCACCCAAGGGATGGATGAAAAATGAGAGATCGAAGAATAGAGAGATGTGCGATGAGAGGAAAAGTGAGAAAAGGGTTTTTTTCAGAAAAAACAGAGCTTGAGAGCTGAGTGATGTGAGAACCACAAATGAGAAAGGGTGGGAAACACTACCCGGTGAAACAGGCTCCCTGTGCACGTTTGAGTGTCGTGTCTTTTGTTTTATCTCGATTCTTGTTTTGAGTCATTTCGAGTGTTACACGATGTGTTTAGGTTGTGTGCCTTTTATTTCCTTGTTGAGTCGTTTTGCTATGTTCAGTCGTAGGCTCAATACCTGGTCGAAAACTCATCTCTCAATTTCAAAAATAAAATCGTTTTGTGCTCCGAGTGCCGTCCCGTTCTCCACATTTGTGCAAAACAGAATTGGTTCTTTCATAAAGTCACGGGGTTCAACCTAGGTCACGTGAGAACAGTAAAACCAGGACCTATCTGAAGCTACATGGGTTCCGGACTGTAAAGCAAAAGAAAAGAGGGAAAATGGAAGCATCTGAGTGTGTTTCACCTTCAGCAAATTTCGTGATTGTATTCGGAATATACCTTTTCAAAGCCTTGTCAATGCTCCGAAGTATGAGTGTGCCTCTACCTCAAGCGCAAGATCAAGCCTGCTTCAAAGTTATGCACCCTTCCACCTGCATTGTTATGCACTTTTCCACTTGTATTGTCATACACACCATACTTCCATTTATTTGCATCTTGTGTTATCTTCTACCTTTTATCCTTTTACGCTGAGCAGCGTTTGGGATCGTTGTCCTCCGGGACTTTCTTGGGTTGCGTTGTGCGCGCACTTGAGTGGTTGTTTTAGGACCTCTTCTCACGATTTCAGCGTGGTTAGAGTGTTCTTTTCCTCACACGATTTCAGCGTGTTTGGAATTTATCCTAGGTTGTGTTGTGTACGCACCTGGGCGGTTGTTTTTGGACGTCCTCTCACGATTTCAGCGTGGTTTGAGTGTCCCGTTCCTTACGCGATTTCAGCGTGTTTGGAATTTTTTCTCAGGTTGCGTTGTGTACGCACCTGAGCGGTTGTTTTCAGACCTCTTCTCACGATTTCAGCGTGGTTAAAGTGTTCTTTTCCCCTTCCTCACACGATTTCAGCGTGTTTGGAATTTATCTCAGGCTGCGTTGTGTGCACACTTGAGCGGTTGTTTTCGGACCTCTTCTCACGATTTCAACATGGTTAGAGTTTTCTTTTCCTCACACGATTTCAGCGTGATTGGAATTTATCTCAGGTTGCGTTATGTATGCACCTGGGCGGTTGTTTTCAGACCTCTTCTCACGATTTCAGCGTGGTTAGAGTATTCTTTTCCTCACACGATTTCAGCGTGTTTGGATTTTATCCCAAGTTGCGTTGTAGACGCGCTGGGCGGGTTGTTCTTGGACCTCTTCTCACGATTTCAGCGTGGTTTGAGTGTCCCCTTCCTCACACGATTTCAGCGTGTTTGGAATTTATCTCAGGCTGCGTTGTGTGCGCACTTGAGCGGTTGTTTTCGGACCTCTTCTTACGATTTCAGCGTGGTTAGAGTGTTCTTTTCCCCTTCCTCACACGATTTCAGCGTGTTTGGAATTTATCTCAGGCTGCGTTGTGTGCGCACTTGAGCGGTTGTTTTCAGACCTCTTCTCACGATTTCAGCGTGATTAGAGTGTGCTTTTCCTCACACGATTTCAGCGTGTTTGGAATTTATCTCAGGTTGCGTTATGTACGCACCTGGGCGGTTGTTTTCAGACCTTTTCTCACGATTTCAGCGTGGTTAGAGTATTCTTTTCCTCACACGATTTCAGCGTGTTTGGATTTTATCCCAGGTTGCGTTGTAGACGCACTGGGCGGGTTATTTTTGGACCTCCTCTCACGATTTCAACGTGATTGGAGCCTTCCCTTCCTCACACGATTTCAGCGTGTTTGGAATTTATCTTAGGTTGCGTGGAACGCGCTCCTGATTGATTTTCTTTGTTCTGCTTCCACTCACGAGTCCAGCGTGGTTGGAGTATGTCACCATTTTGCATCTATTGTACTCTCTATTGCATCACATCTATTATCTATTGCATCACATCTATTACATCCATTGCATCGTATCTGTTTTATTGTCCAGTCTAAGGAGACCTTAAATCCTGCATCATCATTCACGCTGTTTTGCGCATCGCACTTGCATTTATTCGCGCCGCCTCGTGCATTTTCCGGTCTAGGAGACCTTAAATCCTCTAAAGGTACAATTCCTTTGGTGTTTGTCGTGCCCGAACGACTTCTGGTGGTCTGGTATAGCCACCTGCCTGTGTTTGCGGTGAGTTCCTAGGAGACCAACTGAGACGGCGGAAACTAGAGTTCGAATGGCTTATGCCTAGAACGCAAAGGTTCGGGATTTTCGAGACTAAAGTCTGGTTTAAATACCCAGGGGTGTATCCTCGACTTGAAATCTGTATGGCAGCCCCATAGATTGAGATAGCATCTGTATGCACCTCAATTCTGGATACTGATCCAACCAAGTCTGTCACCCTGTTGGAGAATGGGGAAAGCTGCGACCATAGTCAGGGAGAAAAGTAGTACCTGTGGTTCAACCACGAAGAAGCGAGAGATCCCCAGCACCATGAGGCACGATATTGTATGTACGGTTCATTTGAGGCTGGTGCGACCAGACGAACCGCGCAAGTATTGTATCTTCTCCGTGTGAGACGTGGCGAAAATTCAATGATTCTCCGCACTCTTCAACTACATGAAATGTAGTTTCGCTTCGCATTCTTGCTTAAAACTGTTGCATCTATTGTGAATATGTGCTTCATTACAGCTTGTTGTATTTGCATTAATCATGGGCTACGTTCGGCTTTGTGCATATCATTTTTCATTTTGCCCCGGCCTGCGGGCATGCCTGTGGGCATGCCTGTGGGCACATCTTTGTTATTTTGTATGTTTGTCTAAGTCTTCGGCCTTGTCAAAAATGGGTCGTCTCTAGGTTTTGACATTCACTCCCGTCACGTGTGACTTTCGAGTTCTGTCAAAGAGGGGCAACTGTAGACACCCCATTTTTGACCGACCTTAAGACTCAGACATCACCGATTGAGCGCTCGGTGATGTTGCATATTGTGCTCGTTCAGAAGTTTCAGAGCCTCAGCTGCGAGCCTTGCCTCCGGACTTCCGGACTCTTTTATACCCTGCCTCGGTTTGCGAACCAAGCTCGGTTTTCTCTATTTCTCTTCCTGAAAGGAGGGAGAGGTCTCGTAGATCATCTCTCAGTGGCAGTAGGCTACGTTTCGTGGTCATAGGCCATTTTGCCCGTTTGGAGTCCGGTTTCTGATTTTTCGGAGTCGTTGGCCGTGTGCCTCGGTTCGGGACCGCTTAACCACCTCCGTTTGCTCCAGTTTTTGTCATGCATCTCATTTACTCCCTTTCGAGGAACACTGTGGTCCGAGAGACCAACTTCGTGGTTGAACACCACTTCTGGTGCCTAACAGTCAATTTTCGGGGCCCCAGGTTGCGCGTTTCGGCCCCCGAACCTTCATTTTGCATCGGTTTGAGTTCATTTTTGGCAAGGACCTTATTTTCATCACTAGGAAGGCCGTAGAAGGGTGGGAGGCCAGTAATTGTTCCGGCAAACAGTTATATTTCCTCATCGCCCTCCGTCGCCCGTTTTTCTCACTTGAAAGCCAATGTTGACCACCCTAAGGCCACTTTTTCCAGCTCTAAACCACATATTTGTGTTGTACACACCTGGGAGGCCACCAATATCATATGGTCGGCTAGTAATTGTGTTTGACCCTTTTGAACCCCTCCTAAAAATGGCCATTTCTCTCTCCTGGTTCACTTTCTCCAGTTTTTGACCACATAGTTGTGTTGTGCACACATGGGAGGCCACTAATATGGCATGGCCGGCCACTAATCTTTATTGACCATTTTGACCCTTGGCCGGCCGGCCATAAGGGGTGGCCGACCGGCCACCTAAGCCCAAGAAAACTGGCTGGCCATGATCCTCAGGGTTGGTACATTACAAATCTGTATTCCTTTTCCCCAGATTTTGTATCCGGGAGGGGGTTGCCATTTTTGGGGGAAACTTGAATGGTTTTCCTCCCCATTTTCCCCCCTCTTTTTGCCTATATAAACCAGCCTCCAGCTCTGGTTTTAAGGGTTAGAAAAATCACCTTTGAGCTCCCATATTATATCTCTCTCCCTCTACACTTCCAAGCTTCAAACCTCTCAAGTCCTACACCCATTTCTTCACCAACCCATAGCCCCACCCTTCCATCCTCCATTCCAGCAGCTTGAGGTTGTTCTTCAGAGCCTAGGAGTGCTGCATTTTGGTCCAAAAGGCTGTCAAAGAGTAGTCTTCAAGGGTAAGTCCTCTTCTCCCCTTTTTGACCCTTTTCTTGGTTCATATTCTAACTCCTTGTGCTTACTTCTTTGAGCTCTGACCCTAACTAAAAATAGCATTTTTTTGAGCTCTATTTCATGTTTGTTTAAGGGCCTCTCACTGTTTGAGGCCTGCTTGTGGCACTTGCTTCTTTACCTTTCTTTTATGCTATTTCCTTGCATAGTATTTTAGGCCTGCGAATAAACTGTTTTGAGCCCTGTTATAAACTGTAAAGTGGTTTATTTTGAGCCTTTCTTCAACATTGTTGAAGGACTCATCACTGTTTGAGGTCTCCATTTTCCACTTGCCTTTATATCTCTCTTTTGGCTCCATTTTTGCATGATTTGTTAGCCTCTTATGCTTCTGTTTTTGGGCTCTGGTCCGAGCTACAAATGACCTTATTTTGACCCCCTCATCATGTTTCATTAAAGGTATTTTACTGTTTGAGGCATCTTTTTTATACTTTGTGTTATAGCTCTCTTTTTGGTCTTATTTTGCATAGCATTTTGAGCATGCTTGTACACTGTTTTGGGTCTGGCCACCAACTGGAAAATATCATGTTTTTGGCCCCTATTCAACTTTGTTGAAGGGCCCTCCCATGTTTGAGGCCAGAAACCCTCACTTGCTTCTTTATCCCCTTTTTGGCCCATTTCTTGTACAATAGTTTAACCATACTTGTGTTTGTTTTCGTGGCCTGTTGTAAACTGTAAAGTGCTTCATTTTGAGCCCCTATTCAACTTTGTTGAAGGGCTCTTGGCCATTTAGGGCCTTCAGCCGTGACTTGCTTCTTTATCTCACATTTAGGGCCATTTTTGCATATTGGTTTAGCCCTATTTGTTTTCATTGTTTGGTCTTGCTTAAAACTGTAAACATGCTTATTTTGGGACTGCCTTGAATCTGTCTTCATGCTTCATGATCAAAAAATGCATGCTTTGTATAGCTATAGGTCATTGCGTATGCCTAATTTTGCATTTCGGGTACCATTTCATGCATCGGGTGCCATGTTTCCATGATTCGGAGCTGTTTTGCATCACTTTTTGCTACTGAAATTTGCATGTTAGCATGTCATATCGCATGCCTTTCCATGTCTGGTTAGAGTGGCATTTGGTGCCCTAGGGTCGGTCCTCGATTTGCGTACATGCGTGCGCGCATCTCGAGTTGTCTCATTTTCATCTCATGGCCTCTTGTGTGAGTGTGGCTGAGGTCCACTCATGTTGGTATAAGTCCATTATGCGTTGTGTATGCCATTTCATTTCATAGCATTGCGTATGCTAGGTTGTATGTTAGCGCATTGTGTATGCCATGTTATCTCGTGCATCGTGTATGCCATTTCATAGCATTGTGCATGCTAGGTTGTATATTAGTTACATTCATGCATGTCATGCATAGTGCATTGTGTTTGGGATAGGAGTTAGCCCGAGCACGGGAAACGAGGTGCGTTTCGTACTCCGAGTGACGGAACGTGTCTCAATTCCCCAGTCACCGACACTCCGGATTATCCATGATGGAGTTAGGTTTTAATTGAGTTTTCATGTGCATTTATTCTATATTGAGTAATGCAAATCGACTCGTCGGCCATCATGCATCGATATGCGTGATTGGTGGCACGAGGATCGAGACATGCATACATCGGTGAAAATACATTGCTATGCCCCTCTCCTGCTCTCTGTTGCAGCAAATCAAGAATCAGCAGTCTTCCGGGGCTTGGCGCGCTTTCCAAGAACCATTGCAAAACAGAGGCTAATTGGGGCATCACAGTGGATTTCTACGCAAAGGAGACCCGGACATGCATCATTCATCATCTGGAGAAGAGTCAAGACAGTCCCTGGCTTGCATGCCAGTTTATTATTTTTCTTAGTTAATTTGTAAATTAATTAGGGATTTGTACATATTTGGGCTGTATTATTCGGACTGTATTGTTTGGAGTGTACTATTTATTTGGACCCTCTGTGCGAGGGCAATGTTGTAATAAGTGTGCGTGTGTGTGATGTATGTTTTCCAACCCCACGTCTTTCTCCCTTTTATTTACTAGCTTATAATGGTTAGATTAGGGTATGTTTCAATTAGCATACAGTATGACAGCATGTTTGCATCATTCATCTGTTTTGCATGCACCGGGCTCGGCGCATCATACTAACTGCATTTGTATTTCAATTTCAAAATTGAATACTTGTTAGCTATTGCATCTCATATGCCATGTTTAGAATAGCCGAACCTGCTATAGTTGCATTCTTGCATGTGTTGCATTAGGCATTTCAGCATATTTAGGATCATGCATAGATTTCTAATTAGCTTCTATTTTGGCTTGGAGTACTCGGTGAGTTTTATACTTTAGCATCCTTGCATGCGTGTGAGTGAATGCCATGATAGCATGCTTACCATGAGGCTATATGCTTATGTGATATAACTGCCTGAATGCCTGTGGGTGAAGGTTGGGTTATTTGGATTGGAACAATTCATCAAATGTGTGTTTTAAGCCCACTAGATAGTGGCGAAATCATGTTTTTCTAAGCCCACCCGAGGGTGGCAAATCCACGTCTCAGCCTACTTGCGGGTAGCACCATCAAACCATTTTCAAATAAACAAACATGAAATGTTTTGTTCCAATTCAGGCAATCCAGTCTATACTTGTATGCTGTGCGCATCACATAGTAATCTAGGCTAATAACCGAAATAAGAACACACAATGTTTTCAAAACTTGATATCATGGTTAGTAGAGGCCGATCTTTGATCGGGCGAGCGGGGGTGCTCACGAAGTGACCTTCCCCAATCATACCCAATTTCCCGAGCCAAGGCAACTTTGGTGATGACGGACACGTGGCCTTAGGCAAACGAGTCAGGGTTTCCTAAATTTTCCCAAAATAAAATATTTAGGTGGCGACTCTGTATCTAGCAAAGCAGTCCATGTTTGGCACTTCTTTTCTAAAAATCTGTTTTCTCAAAACGATTTGCCAGATTTGGACTCTTTGGTTCAGATTAAGAACCGTAACAATTTGAGAGTCCTGAGCTGTAGTGTGCCCAATATCGAACGGAACTGGGGGGACTCGTTCCTCTCTAGGGCATTCGGGGACGTCTACAGTAGTTTGGTGTCAGAGCTCCAGGTTACCCTAAACTTGTGAGAGTTTAGGTGATTCTCGAATTGTGGAAATATGGGTTAGCTAGTTTAGCTTGGTGGTTGAAATTATTCAAACTATTTATGAACGATTTTTTTTTTTTTTTTAGTGTGTTTAACTGGAAGGTAATGGCTAGAAGGTATAATTTGAGAAATGTTGAGCCCAGTGGCACAAGGAAAGAAACAACTGCTAACGTGGCGGCGATAGCGGCTGCTACTGGGGCAACCAATACTATGCAGGTTAATGTGGGGGAGATGATGGCGTAGTTATTTCAGGTTGTGCAGAACAATAATCAAGGCCGGCAGAGAGATCCTTTTGCGAAAAGAAACAAAGACTTTGTATAGCACTCTAGGAAATTTTTTCTCATCGCTCGAGCGATGGATTGGTTTCTCGAGTGGTCTTGTGAAGCTCCCAGTACTTTTACAGGCTTGAGATTCTGAAAGTTGTTGATGTTCACTCGAACGTAGGAGTGGTCACTCAAGCGGTCTACCTTGTTTGGTCTGAACTTTTGGAAGTTCGTATTGTTCACTCGAGCGAAGTGTCCAAATTCAGCACATTTAAAAGTCAGTTTTGATCCACTTTTTCTTCATTCTCTTGTACTCCTTCTCTCTCTTCTTCCTCCCTTCCACCATTATTGTGGATTTCAAGCTTTCAACCTTGATTTTCATCTCCTCCCCCTCATTTTCTACCACTTGTTCCTTATATAAAAATGAAGAGCACGCTGAGGGCTTTCCATCTATCCAAGCAGATCGCGTTTTTCGTTGAAGTCGAGATTTCGGATTTCTTTCTCTGCTTGCTAAAGGTAGGGATTTCTTTGCTCTCATCAATATTCTCTCATAAATAGATGGGTGGTAAATTTTTATTGCATAAAAACCTCATTTTGAGGAGATTTTTATAAAAACATGTAAATGAAGTTAGGGTTTTCAATTTATGGAAATTAAATGTGAACTTGAGATAGATGATAATAGTGTTGAATAGTTAGAATATGAATTTGTGCCCTAAGATAAAAAGCCGTAATTTTTGTTAAACCCTAATTATAGCTTCTTGTTACAAAGAGGAAAGGTTGTTTAATTGATCCTAAATTCTTGAAATCAAATTAATGTTAGTAATTAAATCAATAAATCTTGGACTATATATATATGATAATTACTGTGTTGTGAAATTGAGTATAAAGACCTAATGATAACGTGGAGAAGTAAAGAGAGAAATGGAATACAAGAATTGTGATTGTTTCTAAAGAAAAAACCATAACGCTTATGGTGGATGTGTTGTTAGATTAAGGAGTATTGGAAATGATGAATAGTGTTCTTGGCTTTGTTAGATTTGTAATAATAAATAACATAACGAATTATTGGATGGTGATATTGGAATAAGGGTCCGTTTCCTTCCGACTTGTGACCAGTAAAGCGTGGCGCTTAATAGAGGTTCCGCCTTCCTTCTAGAGTAGCGCCCGGAGAAGCGTGTGGCCTATTGAGATATGTGAGGTTCCGCATTCCTTCCGGCTCATGACCAATAAAGCATGGAGCTTAACAGAGGTTCAACATTCCTTCCAGAGTAGTACCTGGAAAAGCGTGTGGTGTGATGATGTGGCTTGGTAATGAAGCCGGTTTTGATTTGAAACTTTTGTGAAATAATTCTAATGAGATCAATATGTGTGTGATAGTGATGAATGGAAATTAAAAATTTAATTGTGTAAGGTTAAATGGATGGAATTGAGTTAGATAATTTTATGGGGATTACGATGGAGTGATGGCTTGTTGTGTATAATAGTTGAATGGACTGTTTCTGTATTTTGACCTCTAGTTAATGTTAACAATGAACTCTTGAGAAGAAATTTTTTTTGAAAACTATATTATAATGATACGAAGATAAATTTCTATAAGAAAGGTTCATAGATTCTTTAATGAGAAAGGTCTTACGTATGTATATCATATTTTGAGTATAAAACGTCACATTATTACCTAGGGATCACTTGTTAGTATATATGATCACATGTATCTATAGATCTTATTGTGGAGAATCACTGAAGATTCTTACTGGACATATTTGTCCATACCTCGTTGTTTTACCAATTTCAGGGAAAGGATTCAGAAACATCGGTTGAAGATTCAAGAAGTTTACTTCCTTTTGTGTGAATTTGATATTTAGTGTGACATGAAACGTATTTTATAATTTGGAGTTGATGAGTGTCTCCACATGTAATTATCTATTTTGGATATTTGAATGTAAACCTTGGTATGCATTTTTGTTGTAATTATTCGATAGAGAATAATATTTCTATTACTTCAATGTAATGCTTATTTGTATTTACAAATGTGTTGAATAAATAGACTTGGATTAAAGGTTTTGGTAATATTTCCGAGTAATAAAATTTGGGGCGTGACACTTTGGTTCTTTGGAAGGTCAGAAATTCTCTGGAGATGGAAGACCCACTGTAGCTAATGCTTGGGTCCAGAAATATGAGATGGTGTTTGGTCGTATGCAGCTCACCGAGGTCCAAAAACAGGAGTTGGCTACGCATCAGCTTGAGGGAGCATCTCTATTTTGGTGGAGCTCGTGTAAGGAGGGTCTAGATTTAATGACTTTGACTTGGACAGATTTCAAGACCTGTTTTGACCGAAAGTTTGTTCCTACTGCTATTCGGTCTCAGCTAAGTAACGAATTTTTGAAACTAACTCAAGAGGGTAGAACAGTGATCGAGTATGTCACCAAGTTCAATGAGTTGTCTCGCTATACCCCTCACTTGGTTGACATGCAAGAGAAGAAGAATGAGAAGTTTATTAAGGGATTAAATCATTACTTATCTAAGTCCCTTGTTCCCTTTGATGTTGATCCGTTTGATAGAGTTCTTGACTTGGCACTGAAGTATGAGGAAAAAAAGAAACAGTTTAAGGAAGGAAAGGCCAAGGTCGGAGAGACTTCTAGAGGGAGTCACTTTCAACAGCGTGATAAGAATAGATACTGACCCTACAATCAAAGGCATAGGAGTTGGAAGTTTCAGAGGCCACAACAATAGAGTAGTCAGGGCAATTTCAGACCTGAAGACAATTTCAGGTCTGCAGACACCCCATTTTTTACCTAAACACTCGATGATGAAACATTACACTGTGCAAATTCTTCAAATCTTCAACAAAGGGAATTCACTTTTGAGCTTCAAAATCGAAACCTTACACCCCTTTTTGACCAAAATCATTTTTCTTTTAGCCCGACCACCCAGAGAACTGCAGGCCAACACTAGAGAATAATCATTTTTCTTTTTTCTCTAAAGGTTGATTCTTCAACTCTTTTCATTACCTTTTCTTTTAAACTTCTTGTTCTTCATTTCAATACTAATTTTTAGAATATTTTAGGCTTTAAAAAGTGATTTAAACCTTGTTGAAGGTGGAAGGGTTAGCCACCCTTCCATAGGCTTATTCTCTAGTGTTGCTCTCTTGTTGTTCTTCATATTCTTGCTTCTTTTCTTTCAATTTCAGCACTGTTATAGGTAGTTTTTGATTGAATATGAACTGTATATATGTGTTTAAAACTTATATAGATAATTTGATTCTTGTCTTATAGCTCTCTTCTTTGAAGATTTTGTAAAGCTCTCTTCTAGTTCCTTCTTTGTAGCATGGAAATGGATGTTTCATCTATATTCCATGAGTAAGAAGATGAGCTTGCAACCATTTCGTCTTAGCTTTCATTTCTTGCTTTTACTTAGTCTTGTTTTGTTTTTGCTTTGAAACTACATGAGAGCTCTTTCATCAAAATCATTAGAGACTCTCTTCTAGTTCCTTTTGAAGCATAGAAATGGATGTTTCAATCTATCTTCCATAAGTAGGAAAAAAAGTCTCTTTGGTTTCCTCAATGATGAATCTTTTGTGTATAAGCTTTTCCTCCAAAAACGGCTTCCTCTAAACCTATTCTCTCTAAACTTGAGTACTCACTTACTCTTGTTTTCCATGAGATTCAGTAGGTTTTAGCCATCACTTTGATTGTTTCTTTCATGATTAGCCTTAGTTAGTTTTGTATCCATTGATTTTCATCCCATAGCTTCACTAATCATCATCTAAATACCCTTGGGATGTTTGATGATTTATGAAGCAAACATACTCTCTCCTTGAGAATTTTCATGATAGAGAGGGCAGAAAGGATGAACATCCTTTGGAAGCCCCCTGTTTTTGATCTGTTCCAGTTCTGTTGTAGCAGATCCTACTCCAGAAGCAGTAGCTGGCCGACCAGTCCTCTATACGACCGACCAATTCTGAAGGCCGGCCGACCACCATTTTTGTACACCTGTGGTGTTTTTCAAGCAAAACAGAGCAAATCCTGAGGTCTAAAACAAAGTTGTTTTCAGACTATGAATAGAGTAACTTCTGGCAGTAAGTAGAGGGGGTTTCCGGAGAATGTTCTCACACGTGTGCGCACGATTCACCACCTCTCCTTTAATCTCTTTAATTTAGCCGCTTTGATTTGTATTTTGTATTAAGTAGTTAGCCAATTCATTTGTGTCTGTAATTAAGTAGTTCATGCAATTAACTAGTTCATAAATTTGAATTGTAATAATTAGTTAGTTCATTTGGGTTTGTAATAATTAGTTAATTAGGACCTTCGGACTCTCTTTTAAAGAAAGCAAACCTGTAACACTTGATATATCTCTTCCAAACCCCATTTCTTTCTCCATTTTATTTAAATGCTTACCGTAATTGTATAGCATCGTGTTTTCTTTCATCATTTCCTCGACTTACATCCATTTTTGCATACATTACGGTTCGGTTCACCATACTTGAATATCATTGTCATTTTCTACTTACTTGAATACATGCGTTACCACATGCTTTGATTCAATCCATATGACATATTAATAAGTCAAACCTACACTACAACAAAATTAGGTTTTCACAGCTTCACATCAACGACATACAGAAATTAGGTTCAAAAACTTCAGGTTAGTGATGGTGTTTTTGCTTTTAAAACTCTGTTTGGTTGTCGAGAAAATAATGATATGTACAAGTTTAATGCTTCCTGTCTCTGGCAAAAGTTACCTTCTCAAATTTCTATCATGGCTTGTCTCCCACAAATTGATAGTTCTGAGAAGCCATGGACGAAAAGACACCACTAGTTACTCCATTCGTTGCTCGATTTCTAATGTATCTGAGGTCGAACCCAAATCCCATTTGGATGATTCGAAGGTGAAGAAATTAGGTTCAAAAACTTCAGGTTAGTGATGGTGTTTTTGCTTTGAAAACTCTGTTTGGTTGCCGAGAAAATAATGATATGTTCAAGTTTAATGCTTCCTATCTCTGGCAAAAGTTGCCTTCTCAAATTTCTATCATGGCTTGTCTCCCACAAATTGATAGTTCTGAGAAGCCATGGACCAAAAGACACCACTAGTTACTCCATTCGTTGCTCGATTTCTAATGCATCTGAGGTCGAACCCAAATCCCATTTGGATGATTCGAAGGTAAAGAAATTAGGTTCAAAAACTTCAGGTTAGTGATGGTGTTTTTGCTTTGAAAACTCTGTTTGGTTGCCGAGAAAATAATGATATGTTCAAGTTTAATGCTTCCTGTCTCTAGAAAAATTGAAGGATTTGGTGCTTTTGACAGATAAACATGATTTGTGGGAGACAGGGCATGATAGAAATTTGAGAAGGCAACTTTTGTCTTCTAATGAATTGGGTGCTTTGACTAAAAAGGTTTTTATCATAATTTTTCATAACTATTAGATAATGGGAATTTTTAGTTCAAGTCATTACTAAGTGAAGTTTGTGTCTTCTATTGTTTGTTTGTAAGAAATTGGTTTTCCTGCTTAACTTGCATGTACTAGTGTAATTTTTTTTTCTTTCTTTGCAATTTCTTGTTTGAACAACTAGATCATGTTTTTGAACCTGGTTCTCTTTGTTCTCATTTTCAATTTTGTCCCTACTTCTTGTCATCTTTCTCCTCTGAGAAAAGCCAACATGGTCCGGTTTTGTATGGAAGTTCTCATTTTTTAGCTTAATATTTAGGGGGTTTTTATTTTTATTTTATGGATTTAATCAGATTAAGATGGATTTAATTGATTAAGAAGGAGTTGTGTTGGGTCTCCTAAAAATTTACTTGATGAAAGAACTTGATTAGTTATTTAGGTCCAAATTTGTTATCTTTCTTTGTGTGAGCCAACTGTTCAACTGAAAACGATATGCCTATTCGATGTTAGAGTCAAATCTGTTTCATTATCTTTTTAAAAATTGTTTAAAATGTTAAATACGTTATAAATCTAATGTTTAAAATGTTAAATACTTTTAAATGTCCATTGAAATTCTTTTGGATCTACTCTAATAAGGCTTTGTGCGACCATGACCTTCTTGTCCAAAGTCATCCTAGGATAGTTCATGCTTCAAATATTTTGATTTATAGGCCATATTATTTAGTTTGTAAATTATAAATATAAATCTCAAAAAAGAATGAATAATATAAATTGTTTAAGATACCTACATTGCATGACTATAATTAGTAAACCTTATTGCACTAGACTTTGTATTTATTGGTACAATTACTGATAGATTTTCGTATTGCACTATTGTTCTATCAGGACAAATTAAACTTTCTTAATTGTTCCTTGTCTGATTTTGTTCTAAAATATTCATTTGGTATTATTTGATATTTCAATGTGACGTAGAGACAAGCATTAAACATCATTATTTATTCTTTCCTCAAGAGATTTTGCTCTAAACTATTGATTCTACCAATCTACTTGATATTTGAATGCGACATAGAGACACTCCTAGATAGATTTTTTCTTAAGAATCTTATTGTTTCTTTTCTAACTTTTTCTTTTTGGGGAGAGAATGACAGTCTAAATTCTCTAGAAAAAGCAATACGTACTTTCAAACTCAACTATTTTATTAGTGAGAGTTGTTGCATAAATATTGTGCATTGTTGTAATTAATTTAATTATTAGTGTTGTAATTAATTAATTTATTATTATTATTTATTTGTAATTGTTATAGCTAGTTAGCTTAAATAGCTAGTTTACTTATCATGGTTATCCTTGTTGTAATAGAATGGTTAGCTAGTTAATACTTTAATTTATTTATTCAATTTTGTAATAATTAGTTTGATTCGGACTTTCGAACTTTGATTCGCACCCTCTTGCACGAGGACAATGTTGTAATAAGCTGTATGTCTTCCAAACCCACGTCTTTCTTCTTTTTACTTACTTGCTTATGATGGTTAGTATAGGATATCATTTTTCAAATTAGCATACTCCATGTTTTGCATCCATTGTCTTGCATGCATCCAAGGCTCAGCTCATCATGCTAACCCAATATCAATGTTCAAATTCATTACTTGAATATGTGCTCTCTCACATGTCTTGAATGGAATCATATGTCATGCTTATAGCCGAGCCTCTAAAATACATAATGTATGCGTTGCATTAGTCATATTGCATTAATTAGGATCATGTATTTTTCTAACTCTTTCACCTTTTTTGGCTAGAAGTACTAGGTGAGCATTTACTTGCTTTAGCATATTGCATGAATGTGGTTGTTTCCATGTCAAAGCATACTCCCATGAGGCTAATTGCTTAAATGATATAACTATTTGAATGCATGTGGTTGAAGACTAGTTGCTTGAATTGGGATGGTTTGATTAAATGTCCGTTTTATCCCACTTTTTCAAATGGCAAAATTTACAAAACAATTTCGAAACAAAACATGAAATCAAATGTTCCAATTCTTGCAAATATTAGTCTATACCTTGTGTGCACATCACATAGTAATATAGTTAATAAATCGGAATAAGAATATATAATGTAAATAAAAATCACATCATGATTAGTAGAGGCTGATCTTTAATTGGGCGAGTGGGGTGCTCAATTCATGACCTTCCCCTCTCATACCTAAGTTCCCGAGCCAAAACAACTTTGGTGATGACGGACTAATGGCCTTTAACACGAGTCTCGGGTTTCCTAAATTTCTCAAAAATATTTAGGTGGCGACTCTGCAATCTGGAAAAGCAGTCCATTTTTGGTATTTGATTCAAACAATCGATTTTCCAAAAAGAATTGTCAGATTTGGACTCTTTAATGTTTATCTATTTCACATTGCACTTGTGAGATCAGATTCAAAACCGCAAGAGTCCGAACTGTAGGGCTATTAGCCTTTCGAAAGGAGCGCGGAAAGTCGAGTTACACCTACCATGTTCAGAAAGAGATTGAAGAACTATCTATGACTAATCCTCATTGGAGAACCCGTAGTTTCAATGAATTTGAAATATTTTTGTATAGATTTTTAGATGGGTCAACAAGTACATGAATTGAAAGAATGAAGCTTAAGCTTGAAACACCTATTGCAATTACAGAGCAACTGTTTTCTGCTTGTTAGGAGCTTGTGAAAAAAAGTGCCAACGTGCGAAGTAGGACTTGATGTCAGTATATGAACAAGTTGATAGTGTGAAAGAGTATGCAATGAAGATGGAAAGTGTTAGCGTTTCATGGAAGAGACAGACTTTATAACTGATTCACTGGTATGTTTCTTAGACTCCAAAATATTATGAGCTAGATGAAAACTTTTGGTGTCAAATCGATGTAACCAATCAATGTCTCTGACAATATTTATCAATCTTTTTTGTTCTTCTGTCCTAAATTTTATTTATGAAAGCTATACAAATGCAGATTGATAATACACTTGCATGTATTGTGAAGATTATAGAATCAACTCTACAATTATCAAATCTTGATCTTGTTGCTTCATATGCTTTCAAAGAGCAATCTGTTCCAATGCCTGCCACCTCAATTACTCGAAATGACATTATTGGTCCTGCACTTTCTGATGCACAAGTAAGTAAATGGTTCTAACCTGTTTGGGATTTGAGTTGAGCTACAAAATTAACGTTATTTGTATGTGCTTATAAATTTTACATGTCTGTAATTGTCTTGTACATATATATGTATATATGATACTTATGAAAATATAATTTAGGAGAATGTAAAGCTTAAACCTTGAGCTTTAGTCTAGAGTACATATTTATATACTTTCAAGAAGAGTAACTTCTAATGGTCAATAATGTAGAACCCCCGAAAATATAAAACTAGTTTTATTCAACTACTCTTATTGGCCTCTTCACCAAACAACTCCAAATGATGAAGGCAACAAACAACTCAAGATTTTTTAACAGCTCTTTTTTCTTTTTTCTATTTCCATATTTTATGAAATGTGTTCTTTCATATATTTGTTGCTTCAAACCCAATTTATATAGTGCATTTTTAGAGGTGGCACTAGACTGCACAATGTTTTAGACTATTTTTGGAATATCAGTTGAAATAGTTGTAGTGAACTTTACTAACGTAGTTTAAATGCTCATAGTTTAAATTGCGAATGGTTTGTAGGTTTTGGATATAGAAAAATGATCTGCTACATTGAGTTGGATGATGAATAAAACAATTTGCACACTTAAAATTTAAAAAGGTAAAAAAAGAATATTTAAATAGAATAGAAAAAAAAAATAGAGTATTTGGGAGAAACTAGTTGAAAAAGAGACTCTGTAAAATAGAAAAATATCTTTTTAGCCCCACTTTAAGGTAAAATTCAGGAATGTTGGAGTTGCTCTAAAACAATTTATATAGAAACGATCTACTCATATATACAGGAAAATAACGTCCACATCAACTATTATTATTACTATAAATATATTATTTTATCATGAATCTTTTCTGTTATTTTTTAAGCTTACATATTTAATCGTGGTCCAAATGTCACAAAGGAATTGATGCCACCATTCATTAATTTATTTTTGTTTAACTGTTATATATGCAATGCGAAATGTAAAATTATTAGGTAGTTGACCAGCAACAACTATTAGTTGACTAGGCTTGAAGCATCAGCGCAATGCTAGGTGTTATGCAGATGTTGGCTACAAAAAAGAGGGATAGATCTAGCCAGCATTCTGGGGTTAGTTCCAAGCCACAGTATTGGGTAGGACGCATCAGGTGCAAGGGAGGATGAAACTTCTTTTAGTTGAAATAGAGGTAAATTTAATACCTAATTAACCTAATGTATTTTATTTAACTTGAATAACATGTGTCAACAACCTACAATTAAATGAGTTGGTTTGGTTGTTGTCTTTGGGTGCTAATTTGGGGTGCTTATATAGCAAGTTTGATGTTGTTGGTTTAGGTCTCAAGTATTGTTTGGTGCTTTTAACTTGACACTGAAACAGAGGCAGTAGGGTTTAAGGTCTTAAGCACCTTAAGCTTGAAAATAGGCGTTTTCAGGGCATAATTGTGAAATAGCCATGGAAATACTTGGGAATCAATATGAACATCTTAGTAAGGATGAAAGTAACTTTTAGAAACTCATGAAGTAAGAACATGGCTCTTGGTTTTAAAATGAAGCTCAAACTTGCATTTTTTGAACACTTGGTCTTGAAAGTAAGCATTTGGAGGGGAAAATGATGCAACAGCCAGAATAATACAAAAACTTTAGTGAAGATAAAACTAACTTGTACAAACTTCGAACAATACAAGATTCCCCATTTTAAAATTAAGCTCAAACTTACATTTGTTAAACACTTAAACTTAGAAATTGGCATTTAGAGGGAAAAATCATGAAATCGCCACAAAATGCCTAGAAATCAGTACAAACACCTTAGCAAGCATAAAAGTAACCTATTGTAACTCACAGAACAAGCATGGGACTCTTAGCTTTCAAATTGAGCTGAAACATCTTTTTGAGCATTTATGCTTGAAAATAGGCATTTGAAGGGAAAAATCATAAAATAGCCACAAAAATAACCAGGAATCAATACGAACAACATAGTAAGGATTAAAATGTTGCAACTCGTGGAACAATCATAGGATTCCCCATTAGAAAATTAAACTCAAATTTGTATATTTTTTAACACTTAGTCTTCAAAATTAGCATCCAGAGGGCAAAATTGTAAATTAGCTATAGAAATACCCAAGAATTGGTTCAAACACCTTAGTAAGGACATAAGTAACTTATAGAAACTCACAGAACAAGCATGAGAATCCTAGTTTCAAAATTAAGCTCAACCTTGTATTTTTTGAACATTTGGACATTTGAAGGAAAATTTTGTGTAATAGCTATGAAAATGCCCAGGAATTGGTTATTAGGGAAAAAATGACTTGTAAAAACTCATGGAATAAGCACAAGACTCGTAGTTTCAAAATTAATCTCAAATTTGCGCGTATGAACTTGACACTTAAAAATGAATAAGTTTAGCTAATTCAATTAATTTTAACTATATTTCTATATTATTTATGAAGTTAAGGCATTGATAAAGTACTCATGTTTTTGTCTTTTTATTGGCAGGTTGGTGATGTCGTGGTTTGGGTGATGACATGGTCATTAAAGATACAAGAGTTTGTCGTTCGACATTGTAGTCGTATATTTTATTTTTCTTTGTTTCGTTTTATAGGTTATTTTGTTAAATATTGAATATATTTTGGAATTATTATGTTTGGATTCTTATGTTTAGTATTGTTGGATATTTGAATGCAATTTGGGATTGTTAGATATTGGAATGTGTAGGCGTCCCCGAACGCCCCGGGAGGGTGAGTCCCGTTCTGTTCATTAAAGGGGTCACTACAGCTCGCACTCGATTTGTGTCACGGTTCTTAATCTGAACCAAAGAGTCCAAATCCGGCAAATCGTTTTGAGAAACGGATTTTTGAAAAGAAGTGTCAAACATGGACTGCTGTGCCAAACATGGACTGCTTTGCCAGATACAGAGTCGCCACCTAAATATTTTTTATGGGGGAATTTAGGAAACCCTTACTCGGTGCCGAAGGCCACATGTCCGTCATCACCGGAGTTGTCTCGGCTCGGGAGCTAGGGTACGATTGGGAAAGGTCAGCTATGAGCACCCCCTCTCGCCTGATCCGAAGATCGGCCTCTACTAATCGTGATATCCGTTTTTGAAAACATTATGTGTTCTTAAACCAATTATTAGCCTAGCGTTACTATGTTATGCGCACAACAAACAAGTATAGACTAGATTGCTTAATTTGGAAATAAACATTGCATATCCGTTTGTCTCGGAAAAATGTTTTGGAATTTGCTACTCGCAAGTAGGCTAAAACTCGGATTTCAACGAATGTTTCCAACTCAAGCAACCCAACCTTCACCCACAGGCATTCAAACAGTTTATCACATAAGCATCTAGCCACATGGTAAACATGCTGTCATAATAGCATTCACACGCATGCGGTATGCTAAAGCATAAATACTTACATCGTACTCCGTGCCAAAACAATAAACCAGTTAGCAAACATGCGTGATCCTAGTTCATGTTAAGTTGACTAATGCAACACATGCAAGATGCAATTAGAGTAGGCTCGGCTAACCTAAACATGGCATGTGAAATGCAACCAATTAATGCACGTATTCAATTTGGAATTGAAATACAAATGCAGTTAGCGTGATGTACCGAGCCTGGTGCATGCGGGACAAATGTATGAATGCACGCATGCATAGCATAAGGTATGCTAATTTAAACATGCCCTAATCTACCATCATAAGCAGGTAAATAAAGGGAAGAAAGAAGTGGGGGTTGGAAGACATTCACACACTCACCCACACTTATTACAGATTCGTCCTCGCTCGGAGGGACCAAAAGAATAATACAGATAATTAACCTACAAGCTAATTAAATATTACAAATTACCTAATTAGTTAACAAACTAACTAAGCTAGGAAAAACAGTAAACCGCCTCGGGAAGAGAGCCCAATGCAATGTGTGCTCGGGTCTTGCTCGGAAGTGCACCGCCATGCATAGGCTGCCTCTGTTTTCCTGTCTTTACTCCTCTGGAGGCTGCCAAAACCTCAAGATTGCTTCTCTAGACACTAGGGAATGCCATCGGCTGGGTAGAATGCTCACCGGCAGTGGTATGTGATCACCGGCCATTGGTGAAGCTATCGGCAGAGAGAGGATTGCCGGTCAGCACTTAGCACTGCCGGTCGACAGAAAGCTCTTGCAGAATCTGCAATTGACAGCAACAGAGAGCAAGGTAGAGCATGGCAATGCAATTCAAGGCATATATGCACCAATCATGTCCCTTATCATGTTAGTGACTCAAAGGGACATGCTCCTTGATTCTCGGACCATCAATCGCGCATTTCCATGCGTGATGGCCCCAAAAGACCAAGTGTGCACACTTTGATGTCAAATGCAATGCAAACCAACAAACCAATGGGACTCGACCTCCATCATGACTTGGTCAAGAGGTAGAGCATGCATGCCAATGCAATGCAATCCTAATCATGCGAGCTAGCATGCAACATAGCAATGCAATGCGAGTGATGTAAACTAGGCATACAAACTATGCAAACAAGCAAACAAGCATACAAGGCATGAGATAATGCCACCAACAAATACGCAAGGCATAACGTGGGTGTTTAAGCATGTAAACAAACATGTGATTTCATTCAATCATGCAAGTTCAATTATTCAACGACTCACCAATATGCTACAACATACAAGGAGTACATGCAACAAACCAAGAGATGGACTTAAACATGGTTTGGGCAGCTCTAATAAGGCCCAAAACAGTGGCCAAAGTGACCAAAATAAAGGACTAAACACATACACGCATGCACATGTTAAAGGGGCCAACACTTAGGCACAAATGGGACAACTCTCAAACACATTTGAAAGAGGGTAATCATGGACATATGACATGTACTATAAGCCTTTAAAACACGTAGGAAATGATGCCAAATTAACCTACCAATGCAAGCTATACATGTAACCAAACCCAAGTACCTAAAACATGGCCATATGACTCATGAAGCAAATGACCAAATTGAATCAAAACAGTCCCGAATCATGCAAAAGTAAGCCTCAAGAACCACTTAGATGGCATCTAAATAACCTAATCCTAGAAGCATACACAATGGCATAAACATGGAGCATGAAACATCAACTCTTGAAGCATCAAAAGGGCCATGAAATGCAAGCATATAAGCATGCTAAGTGGACTGAAATGATGCCATAAATGATGCCAAACCATTAAATCAAAGCAAGTAATGCATACTATACCCTCACATACTTAAGGCCAACAAGCCAAAAATGCAAAGGGGCTATACAATGCATGCCATGGCCGACCCAAACAACTATGGACAGACCTCTAGCATGATAAAATAAGCATAGAAGCTTCACAAGGCTAAGCCTAAAACATGTTAGAACAAGGGTTTACAACCTAAGACATGTTAAGGCCTAAACATGGCATTACAAGGTAGATATGCTAAGCATGCATGGTGTACCAAAACCAACAATAAACAGAGGCATATTATGATATAATAGGCACAAAAAACAGCCAAGGCATGGTCAACATGAAGCTTAGCTAGATGCTCCCTCAAGAGGCCAAAAAAGGTCCATTTCAAGGACAACAAGGAGAAGGGGTGGCCCTCTCCTTCTTGGGACCTCAAGGCACCATCCTCACCTCTGAAATCCCTCAAGATTTCAGTGGTGAGGAGGCCCAAACATCAAGGTCTCGGAGCTCACTCAAAATAGCACAAAATGGGACCTTTCAAGGCTTAAGAGGGGTCAAACACCTCCAAACCACAAAACACTCTAAACAAACTATTTAGAGGGCCTAAAAACAGAACTTTTTTGTATTATACACCAAGCTCAAAAACAATTTTAAGATAGGTAAAAATACAATGCAAAAATGGAAAATAAATAGACTAGTTTCTTACCCTTGAAGACCCCTTCAACAATGGTGGACCAGCAGCCCCTTTTAGGTTGAAACCAGCTCCAAAACTTCAAAAAACCTCTTAGAACCTCAGTAGCTAAGGGAAGGTGAAACACTATGTGTTTGTGTGCAATAGTAAGACACAAACACACTTAAACACACACAAGGGGGAGATATAGAGATAGGAAATGTATCAATCCTAACCCTAGAACTCAAAACCCTAATATGGCTGTCTAAAATCTCTAAAGTGTCTAACCTAAGCAAGGGAGAGAAGGGCTCCTCTTATAGAGCTTCTTGTCTTGTAAAGCTTACAAGACAAGCTTCTCAAGAGAGAGATCCCACGTGTATGGAGGGGAGCCAAATGCAAGACAGCTGTAATAAAATATCTGCAAAAGCAGATGAACAGTAGTCGGCTGCCCAAAAATGCCATTTTGGCAAAAGGGAGTGCCGACCGGCAACAAAGAATGCTGATTGGCAATATAGATTGCCGATGGCATCAAAACACTAGCCGGTGGCCTCTGGCCATGGCCGGTGATGTGTGGGGATGCCTCACAAGGCATTCCCTGCCCCTCCAAGGCAAAACACAAGTGTTTGGTGCAAAACCAGACATTAAACAGTCAGGTTCGGAGATCCTGAGGCAAGGCGCGTAGCCAAGACCTCCGGGAACTCCAAACGAACACAAATAAAGGTAATCACCAAGTGTTCCAATGGTGACGTCCAAGTCTTGAGGACTGTCAAAAATGGGGTGTCTATAGTTGCCCCTCTTTGACAGAACTCGAAAGTCATAACAATGACGGGAGTGAATGTCAAAGCCCAGAGACGACCCATTTTTGACAAGGCCGAAGACTTAGACAAACATGCAAGACAAACAAGATATGCGCCCGAAGGCAGGGGCAAAATGCAAGACAATGCACGAAGCCGAGCATAACTTATGATCATGCAAAGAAAGCTGTAACGAAGCATAACATGCGACAGTTTTAAGCTAGCATACACCAATCTACACTAAAATGCAGAAAGGATGTAAGAGAATTATGTAATTCTCAATACGTCTCACTCGGAGGATACAATACCTGCGCGGTTCGTCTGGTTGCACCAGCCTCAAATGAACCGTACATACAATATCGTGCCTGTAAAGAAAACAACTCAACAAGTACGATGTTGTTAGCAACATGCATGACAATGCAAAAAATGGGTGCAAAATGATATGCAATATATACAAAACAATGCATAAACAATGCAAATGAAGATGCAATGTAATTGAAACAATGCAAACTAAATGCAAAGCAATTGAAACATGATCCAATCGCGAGCGGTTCGAAACCACGCCTATGTCAAAAAGATTGATGGAGGTAACAAGTCTGTCTACCATAGAACGGTCTACTAAACTATGAGTAATGTAGACGGACACGAGAACAAGTATTGGGGGGGATGACACAAGTGGGGGAACGACCCACTGGAGAAAGGACAACGATCCTAATGCTGGATGCAAAAAATTACACTACAATGCAATATATATATATATATGGATATACTGGGGAGGTGGCACTGGATATGGCACGCGGGCCAAACCAAATCTTGCCTAAGAAAGGCATGTACACATACAAGCCACGTCTAACATAGAACGGTCCACTGAACTATGCTTCGACACGAGAAGTATGGGCACATACCAGACCAAGCTCAACATGGAAAGGCGCAAGCCATAGGTGGAAGTGATGCAATGAATGCATGCAATCTACAATGCAATGGAAACTAAATTCTAACGATGCGATGGATATGGCACATAGGCCAAACCAAATCTTGCCTAGGAAGGGCATGTACACGTATAAGCCGCGTCTAACATAGAACGGTCCGCTGAACTATGCTTTGACACGAGAAGTATGGGCACATACCAGACCAAGCTCAACATGGAAAGGCGCAAGCCATAAAGCCACAATGCAATATACATTATATGCAATGGAATGGATATTTACAAACATGCATGACAATGCAGTATGCACTATGTTCTAATGATGCATGACAATGCAACTATTTACGATGATGCGCGACAACGCATGTGTTTTTTGTTTTTTTTTGAAATGCAAGTGATGTATTAAATGCATGTTGCTTGGAATGCGCGACAACACGCGGCTATAAGATACACGACAATGCAACTTATCGAAAGTCGTTCGGGCACGACAAACACCGAAGGACTCGCACCTTCAGAGGATTTAGGGTCTCCTAGACCGTGGTAGATATACCTGTGCGGTTCGTCTGGTTGCACCAGCATCAAATGAACCGTACATACAATATCGTGCCTGCAAAGAAAACAACTCAACAGGTACGATGCATATTAATGTATTTGAAAATGCGTGACAACGCAAAGCAAGTGGGAAGCACAACAATGCTGTGAAAGCACAGACATGTAAGTGGAGCACGCGGTCTACGCAGGCAACGAAATTGATCATGAGCATGCAGTCTACGCAATTAGTGAAATTGATCATGAGCATGCGGTCTACGCAAGCTAAAACATGCGGTCTACGCAGGTAGTGAAATTGAACAAATATGCGGTCTACGCAAGCAAAACATGCGGTCTACGCAAGTAATGAAATTAAACAATCATGCGGTCTACGCAAGTAATGTAATTAACATGCGGTCTACGCCAAAACATGCGGTCTACGCAAGTAATGAAATTGAACAATTATGCGGTCTACGCAAGCAATACATGCGGTCTACGCAAGTAATGGAATTGAACAATTATGCGGTCTACGCAAGTAATACATGCGGTCTACGCAAGTAATGAAATTGAACAAATATGCGGTCTACGCAAGCAAAACATGCGGTCTACGCAAGTAATGAAATTGAACAATTATGCGGTCTACGCAAGCAAAACATGCGGTCTACGCAAGAAATGTAATTAACATGCGGTCTACGCAAGCAAAACATGCGGTCTACGCAAGTAATGAAATTGAACAAATATGCGGTCTACGCAAGCAAAACATGCGGTCTACGCGAGAAAAACATGCGGTCTACGCAAGTAATACACGCGGTCTATGCAAGTAATGTAATTTTGAACAATCATGCGGTCTACGCAAGCAAAACATGCGGTCTACGCAGGTAACGAAATTGAACAATTATGCGGTCTACGCAAGCAAAACATGCGGTCTACGCAGGTAATGAAATTGAACAATTATGCGGTCTACGCAAGCAATACATGCGGTCTACGCAGGTAATGAAATCGAACAAACATGCGGTCTACGCAAGCAAAACATGTGGTCTACGCAGGTAATGGAATTGAGCAATTATGTGGTCTACGCAAGCAAAACATGCGGTCTAGGCAAGCAAAACATGCGGTCTAGGCAGGTAATGGAATTGAACAAACATGCAAAATGCAATGAGATGCGCAAAACCGCGCGAGGGAATGCAATGCACAAAACAGCGCGACGCATTTTGAAATGCGAGTGCACAAGATAGTGCAATTGATTTGAAATGCACAAGACAGTGCGATTGATTTGAAATGCACAAGACAGTGCGATTGTTTTGAAATGCATAAGACAGTGCGATTGATATGCGATGCACGTGGGGCAACTTTTGAATTTCGTAAAAGCCAAAAGGATACAAAAAGGATACACCTTGCATGAATTCGAGCGCCACGCACAGAAGACACGGCTCGAGGTCAAAACGGAGGCCGGCTGAGCGTTGGAAATGCACTGTTTTGCACTGTTTTGAGCACTAAAGGCCCTGGACCCCATAAATAACTCAAACAAGGGTGTAGGAGGCTCCAAAATCACTGTAGGAGGTCAACGGATGCCCACCGGCCATCAGAATACATCACCAGCCGTCCACCGGCCATCATTCAATTCTATCGGCACAATATTTTACCGACCGGCAAAGAGTGTGGCCGACCGGCAAAAAATTGCTGAATCGGGGCAGTTCTGTCATTTCGGCACGGGTCTTTTAAAATAGGGTTTCTAACCTTATTTTCCTACTTCCCCTTGGTCGAAAAACGCCTCTCTCTCTCTCTCTAGAGTGTTTTCCCCACTTGATTCTCTCTTTTTCTTGCGTTCTAGCTCCCGTTTCGTTGTTTGATTCGCAATCTCCTTCACATTTCGGACATTTTTAACCGAACGAAACTTCGTTTCGGTGTTTGTTTCTTGATTTTCGCCACTCGGGGTTTGTTTCCATCGAGTTTTTCTCGATACCCATGCCTTTTCCGTATTCCGACTTTTTCGGCCTTTTCCGACCCTCTCGGGGTTTGACTTTTCGGTTGACTTTCCACATTTTCGCCCGGTTTTCCTTTTTCAGCTATTTTCTCACCATTTTTGACATGGCCGACGATATTCCACAGGGCGGGACTCCTCTGGATCACGAGATGGATCCCGGGGTTGAGCTTCTCCCGCTGAGCGTCCGCCCGTTCGACCCGGCGACCTACCGGCCGGCGATTCATATGCTACCTCCTGATGGACTTCGCCAGTTTCGGAGCTTCGAGAGGCACGTGCCACCCGAGCTATTACTGCGTGAGCCTACCTCCCATCTGTCCTTCGGCGCTTCCGAGGTAACTTTCTTTTCTCTGCTTTACTTTCTGCAATGTAGGATACAAAACTGTCGTAGCTGGTTGTACTCTTTAATTGCTTTAGCTCAGATACCCTGTATACTGTAATTGATTGTAAACATACGTGCAACTGATATCTGCTTGAGACTGACACATGCACACACACTGCACTAGCCCTGAATCATCCGAACACACGGCGCTCACTGTATTTCACTGCATACACACTGGTACCCAGTATTTGCTTGAGTCTGAAAATATGCACCCATGCTACATCTACTCTGAACCACCCGAACACGCTGACGCATCACACGTTGTAGTTCGCTGTAAGCACACCGGCACCTGGTATTTGTTTAAATCTGTCAAACTTGCACACATGCTACATCTGCTCTGAACCACCCGAACACACTGACGCATCACACGCTGTAGTTCACTGTAAGCTTCTTAGAACTGCATTTTGAATGTTGCCTTGCAATTGTTGTTTTCTGTTTACAGGGGGATTCCCATACCATCCGTGGGTACGGGAACACCGACGCTCGGGACTGGTATGTCGAGCTTCCCGATGCGGTTCGCCACATCGTGGACTAGGCGGGCTTCAACGCTTTCTGCAGGGGACTATCTAGACTCACGACCTGCAGGCCCTTGTTCGCCGCTCTAGTGGAGAGATGGTGGGACACCACCGACTCGTTCCATTTGTCTGCGACGGGAGACATGACGATGACTCCCTATGATTTCTCGATGCTCACAGGCATCGGGGTAGGGGGTGATCCGATCCCCTTTGATACTGACATGGACGAGTGGACTGCCGATCAGATCTATCTGCTTGGTGAGGTGCCACCTCTCGCTCGTCCAGGCTTTGTTCGTTACTCCTGGTTCGAGGTGCAGTTCAGAGTCCAGCCCGCGTTGGTGGAGGAGGCGCAGATGACTCAAGAGGCCGTGGAGAGGTATGCGCGCGGCTTTCTCATGTTTCTTCTGGGGACGACTATTTTCGCCAACCGGGCGAACACCGTGCCCCTCTGCTTGCTTAGTGCTTTGGTGGACGTCAGGCGGATCCCGCACTATGATTGGGGTGGCGCCGCCCTGGCTACACTCTACAGGTATATGAGCTCGGCTTCCCGTGGCAGCGGACAGTTGCTCGGAGGCTACTGGCGTGCTTGGGAGGTACGTTTCTTTCCCGTTTTTCATTTCTGCTTTTCTATCTTCTGTACTTTGTACTGTATTCTGTATTGCACATACTGTAGTCTGTTTTTCACTAACTGTATACTGCACACGCGGCACACACATACACTCTGCTTTACACTGACTGTACACTGCTCACACTGTACACAATATACTGTACACTGCACAACACACGGCCCTGCCATTTCTGCTTTATTCTGTATTTTGCTCTTATCTGATAATCATATTGATGTTTTCTCTGCAGTTGTGGGTTTACGCCTACTTTCCCAGGCTTGCACCCGTGCCAGTCACGGGGACCCCCCTCGTCGTCCCATTCTCGCGACGCTTCGACGGGAGATGCGTACGGAGGCCACGAGAGACATTTAGCTTCTTTCGCCGCTACTTCGACACTATCACCCCTGCTGAGGTATGTTTTATTTCAAAATTTATCTAAGTTTTTCTTTTCGCTGCATACTTCAATAACGATAGATAACAAACTGTATGTCACTTTCAGATCACTTGGCAGCCTTGGGCTCCGTTGTCGGTGACGATTCGGGACCGATTTGCCGGTGCTGAGGAGACCTCGCGTTTCCAGATCTTACTGGAGGGCCCGGTCTGTCAGGCTTGGTACCTGGGTGAGCGTTTCCTACGCCAGACCCTAGGGTTACCAGAGCAGATAGTCCCGGCTCACCCTCCTGAGGACATGAGGGAGACCGAGAGACTCACTACTGAGCAGATGGCCGATTATACTATCGGCTGGGAGGCGACCCGCTTCAGAGGCATCGGTGACTACCGAGAGTACGTGCAGACGTACATTATGCAGTCTCTAAGCGGCGGCCGTCGAGCTGAGGGAGCTAGGCCCATGGCAGCAGCAGCTAGGACAGGAGCGGGAGCTGGAGCAGGAGCTTCGAGGAGGGCTCGAGTCCGTGGCAGGGGCGGAGTTCAGGGAGGACAGGGGACCAGTTGGCCTGCTCTACCCACTTTACTGACATACAGAGGGCAAGATGGGGCGACCTACCAGTTCCCCTTTGCTCCTCCCCCGGCTGGTCATGAGTTAGCCGGCATCCCCGACTTGCCTCCGGTATGTATTACTTCATTTTGCATCTTGCATTGGCATTTCATTTCAGTTTATTTGACATTCTGCGGAATACTGATGTATCTTGTACTTTTGCAGGCGTCTTCCGAGTACACCCGGCAGTCCGTGGAGTTGAATGCCTCCATGATAGGGATGCTACAACGGACCTTTGACCTCCTGGCCCTCTACAGCATTCTGGTATGTTCTTCTGATCACGGCCTCAAATCACTCACAAGCTGATTCACGTAATCTGATGCACGACACAACACCTGACACACTGATCTCACAGCGTCTGATACCCTGCATACACTGCATTCTGTACTATACTCTGCACTGATAAACTGCTCACGGCATTCATACATTGTACTCATACACCGCATTCTGCACTAATAAACTGTCCACAGTATTCACACACTGTACTCATACACTGCATTCTGCACTGATAAATTGTCCACAGCATTCACACACTGTACTCATATGCTGCATTCTGCACTGATAGATTGTCCACAGCATTCACACACTGTACTCATACACTGCATTCTGCACTGATAGATTGTCCACAGTATACTGATGCATTTTCCTTTTATGTACTTTTTCAGCCTCCCTTCGAGATTCCCGTGGTAGGAGGTGCTCCAGCCGGACCTTCCATCCCCGCCCGGGGGAGAGATGAGGAGGGCAGAGTATTCCCCCGCACCAAGGCGGGGCGCACTCATGTTGGGAGTAGTTCGCGGGCTCCCGTCCCTGATGATGACGATGATGATGATGATGATGATGATGATGATGATGATGACGAGTCGGAGGCGGAGGCAGAGTCGGAGGCGAAGTCATCGGAGGAGGAGACCGGAGGCGGCACTAGCTCGGGCTCTGACGACGATGCTGATGATGCTCCTGGACCTTCATCCAGGAAGAGGACTAGGACAGACCGATAGCCCCCGGAGTCGCTTGACATGGATATAGATTTTTGTTGTTTTTCTTCTTTTTTGTACTTTTCCCTTTTGTTGGTAGTCAGGATACTTTGTACTGCCGCAGGCAGATTTTTGTTTTCCTCAAAACTTTGTACTTAAAAAAAAAAAGATTATGAAATGAACAAAAATTTTTTGCTTAAAAAGTGTTACATTTACATATCTCATGTACTGCATCGCATCATGTTACACCTCAATGTAAATGGAATTGATCTGTGGTCTGAAAATTGAACACTTGCACTGTGGTAATCAGATAACTAAACAGCCAACAGCAAAATAGCCCAAGCAGCCCACTGCCTGATTCTGGATACACAGCCCTTACTCTACTGGAGATTAATCTGCATACAGCCCATAACACAGCATTTGGTTTATTCTGCATACGGCAAACTCTAAACAAAACAGCCCAATCTGACAAGACGGCCTTCAAAGGTGAAACCGGCTAGGGTTGAAACATGCTCGGATGTAGAGAATGGCACAGCACTTCGAGCATAAATGATTAACTTTCGGAAAAGGGGTATTCTTAACCGGGGTATCGAGCCTACAACTGGATACAGCGGAAAAGGACTCAACAAAAGGGTACACGACCTAAACATAACGAGACACGCTCGGAAAAGACCTAAAAACAAAAGACGAGACCGACAAATCGAAAAGACACAACACACAGACGCGCCAACGAAGACAAGGGACCTCTGATCATGAGGAGCCAGTTTCTCTGGGTATCATTTCCCACACTTTCTGATTTGTGATCCTCCCATCACTCGACCCTCAAGCTCGGTTTCTCCTCTCAAAACCCTTTTTCTTACTTTTCTCTCAACTTACACTTCTCTATTCTTTATTCTCTCATTTTTTTGTCCCTCCCCAGGGTGATTAATGAATGAATAGGAAGGTGTGGGTTCATGCTCAACACCGTTAGCTCATGGCTATTTCTTCTGGTGGGTAGAGTGCCCTTCTGGCAAGTATGTTGACGACGGGGAGGAGACAGGACTCCCGGCTCAACTGTACCCTTAGTTCATCACTTTGACCATTTTTCGTTTTGGTTTTCTACTAAAACAGTTTTGATCAAAATGAGAGTCGGATTAACGTACTTGTTCGATTTTTGATTTGAAAACCATGCAAGTCAGGCTGTAAGCACTGAAAATTTTCCTTTTTGGGTCCAAGAAAATGGTCCAGTTTTGGAAAATGGAATAGTTTTCGAGAAGATAGTCAACTTTAGTAAAAATTTTCAAAAACTATTTTACAAACAGTCAATGCTCAACGAGCATGGAACTTACTCTTTGAGATGCGCAACCTCGGATCAGAGGCAATGGAAAATTGCCCCTAGTTTGAAGGGGGTGGATGGCAACGGAAAGTTGCCCCTGGTTTGAATGGCGTCTCGCGACGGCTCGTGGCAACGGAAAGTTGCCCCTTGTTTGGATGGTGCCGCAGCAGTCCGCAAACAGTCTTCATTGGTGGTGGTCGAACTCTTGGACACAAAGATGACGAAGACGGTTATAACAAATATATGGGCACAGTCGCCTTGGAGGGTGTTGGCGACTGGAGTTTGGGATGAAATTGAAACCTTTGCATGGACTGAGACGCTATGAAAGCGTTGGGGGCTGGACTTCATGATGAAGTTGCCTACGTATCTCAAACATGGGAATCAAGCCTTACGTAGTTCCGGTTAAGGTACACTCGGGTATTTTAACCTTCACTTTTCAGGCTCTAACTTTTGCCAAGGAGCCCGATGCAGGTTTTCGACCTTGCGAGCTTTTTTTTTTCATTTTCTTTTGTTCATTTCTTTTTCTTTTCCTTTTTCACATTTTTTTTGTCTTTTCTTTTCTTTTTTGTATATATTTTTTTTGCTTTCCTTTTGTATTTTTCTCTTGCTCTAACTTTTGCCTGGGTCGCCCTTCCGGGTTTTCGGCCCAGCGAGCCTCTCAAAGGGTAAAAGTGTAACAAGTCCATGCCAAATGGTTTTTGAAGTTGAAGCCTCTCTGTGTCTAGGAGAACGGCTGTTGCACTAATTTGCAGAAGAATCCATCATGGTTGCTCCACGAGCTTCTTTTAGTGAGATCTAATCTTTTGATTCGACTTCGGCGCCTCTTGGTCAAGGGCTGCTTCAAAACTGGCCACACGGGCCTCCTCTGACAGTCGACTGTTGAATGTTCCGAATGAGTTCGAGGTTCAAGACAACAGGTCGAATCTTGAGGCTGAGAGCAATCCTAGGCTACACGATCTCAAGAGCGATTCCACACAGGTCTTCACAGGGCCGTGTAAAACATTTGTTTTTGAAAGTTTTTAAGAAGGCGATAAATTGCTCGTGCCGAAGATAGTGTGGAACCAATCCAGATCAAGCCAGGATCCTTCTCAGTACTCACACCGACAAGCATGATTTCATTCATTAAGAGCTTAGCACGTCTCTCTTTCTTTTAAGATAATCAAAATTTTGCAAAACCCGAGGAATTCCTTCCTCTTCGTTTTTATCACCGCAGTGTTCAAAAGGGGTTTTTTGAAAAACTTAGGTTAATGTAATGAGTTTGGCGCGCAGGAGAGCAGACGAGATGTACTGTCAGCCCAATCAAATTCTCTGACACTTATACTGAAAGCAAGCATGAAAGTGAGATAGCAACAGCTGTTTCATTCAGATTTGTTGGTATAACTGGCCCCTCGGCAGAAACAAACTCAAAAAACAAAAACAGGTAATTACAAGACAAAACGGTGTTCGGGACAACAACCCCAGAATCACCTGGTATTCTATACAAAGGGGACTGACTCGTTACAACAAGACGGACCCTTAAGCAAAAAGACTGACTCAAGACAAAGAGACAGACTCAAAACAAAAGATTGACTCGATACCCGAACCAGAATTTACAAAGATAGCGTTCACAGATGCTCAAAATGCGTGCCAGACGCCACATTCAAAATAAACCAGATGCCGCCCGCAGGTGGTTTACCTTCTGATTACATACTTGTAGTATCTGTGTCCTCAAAATCCAATAGCTGGGTGGTAACGGACTTGGCTAAGGTGGGCGGGAGGATAACCCCGTTGTCAATCAAATCTTGCACCTCATGACGGAGGCGGAAACAATTGTCGGTTGCATGGCCTGTCTGCTAGTGGTACGCGCAGTACTGAGCAGCATCATGCGTAGCAGGGAGATTCTTCGGGAGAGGCCGAGGCTCCAAGGGTTTAAGGTGTCCCCTCTCGGCAAGGATCTGAAGTGCCTTAGACAAAGGCATGTAGAGAGCTTAAAAGGTCCTGCGCCCCCGGGGCAGGTACTTTGGAGTCTGAGCGCTCTTACTAGTCGCACAAGCGAAAGGGTCGGCAGGCGCCACCTTAGCTTTCTGATCTTTCCCAGGTGCACGGGCGGGAATAGGAGGAACTGTTCTGGCATGACGGGACCTATCCCGATTTTCTGACTGGCTTGAACTACCCTCAGGTGGAGTGGGGAAAGCATCCTCCACAGTTTTTGCCACAACTGCGGATATCTGTTGCTTGTTCATCCCTGCGGCTTTCAAAGCCTCGACTGCCCACAGCAGTTGTTCAATGGGATCGACATCTGCCTTCATTTTGTCTTTTCCTCTGGCCTCAGCCTGATCGAGGGTTTGAGTTGATGTTGATATATCATTACCATAGCTGGAGGCCATCTCCGATTGGCTAAGTTCGATCACAATTCGCCCCAACAACGGGGGTTCCTGGGGTACAAAACTCCCGGCATACGGTGCGGCTGGAGGTGAAGCTGACATTCCGTAGGCGAGATCCGCCACAGACCTCTGGAGATCACCTATCATCCCCATTAGTTCGAATGTAGTAGGCTCGCGAGCCTGGTATAGTTGAGGGGCCCAAACCGGGTGCGCAACAGGCGACCTGGGTGGATGTGACACATCAATGTTGGCCTCACTTTGCAGAGTGATCCCTTGCTCTAACGCAGCCGTCATAACCACGATCTCTTCCGAATTCTGCGTCATCATAAGCCCTGCCTCAGTAAGGGGAAGCACTAGCTATTCTGTACCAGCTGTCCGAACTGAAAGAGACAACAAACAGCATTTCAGCCCAAACAGAGCAAACACGGGTGTAGCTGAACGACTATACTCTACTGCTGATCACTGTTCCCAGAAATCACTGTCCCCAAAAACTGAACCTGATACCTGCAGATAACTGATTCTTATAACTGACACTGATGTCCTCAGGTCTAATACTCAATCTTGCAAACTGATATGCACGTTCCTGTAGAGCAACACTCTAAAAGCACATAGCAAGTAAAGAGAGCCAAAACACCCCTATGTTGGGGTAGGGTTTCCCTATCCTATTTTGTCAGGAGCTAGGGTTCCACTATGCACGCAGCGGTTTCAAACAACCTAACATCGGGTAAGCAACCTGTCCTAACTTGGAATGGTCACTATGGATTTCGATATGCACCAGATCGAATGGTCGAAAAGGGTGCCCCGGTAAAATCGGGGTTTGTGTTCCCATACTGTCAGAGCCCATAACCGGTCAGCCTTATGGTCGTGCCTTGACAAGACAAGCCTCTGGCAAACCGTTCAGGAATGGCAGATGGCAATCACGGTGTCCTAGGCGCACCAATGCAAATGCAATGCAAAGAAACACATAAATGAGATCAAAACAGGATATCACGAGTTCGAGTCAAGCTCTCTAAGTCCCCAGCAGAGTCGCCAGAAACTGTAGACATCCCCGAACGCCCCGGGAGGGTGAGTCCCGTTCTGTTCATTAAAGGGGTCACTACAGCTCGGACTCGATTTGTGTCACGATTCTTAATCTGAACCAAAGAGTCCAAATCCGGCAAATCGTTTTGAGAAACGGATTTTTGAAAAGAAGTGCCAAACATAGACTGCTTTGCCAGATACAGAGTCGCCACCTAAATATTTTTTATGGGGGAATTTAGGAAACCCTGACTCAGTGCCGAAGGCCACATGTCCGTCATCACCGGAGTTGTCTCGGCTCGGGAGCTAGGGTACGATTGGGGAAGGTCAGCTATGAGCACCCCCTCTCGCCCGATCCGAAGATCGGCCTCTACTAACCGTGATATCCGTTTTTGAAAACATTATGTGTTCTTAAACCAATTATTAGCCTAGCGTTACTATGTTATGCGCACAACAAACAAGTATAGACTAGATTGCCTAATTTGGAAATAAGCATTGCATATCCGTTTGTCTCGGAAAAATGTTTTGGAATTTGCTACTCGCAAGTAGGCTAAAACTCGGATTTCAACGAGTGTTTCCAACTCAAGCAACCCAACCTTCACCCACAGGCATTCAAACAGTTTATCACATAAGCATCTAGCCACATGGTAAACATGTTGTCATAATAGCATTCACACGCATGCGGTATGCTAAAGCATAAATACTTACATCGTACTCCGTGCCAAAACAATAAACCAGTTAGCAAACATGCGTGATCCTAGTTCATGTTAAGTTGACTAATGCAACACATGCAAGATGCAATTAGAGTAGGCTCGGCTAACCTAAACATGGCATGTGAAATGCAACCAATTAATGCACGTATTCAATTTGGAATTGAAATACAAATGCAGTTAGCGTGATGTACCGAGCCTGGTGCATGCGGGACAAATGTATGAATGCACGCATGCATAGCATAAGGTATGCTAATTTAAACATGCCCTAATCTACCATCATAAGCAGGTAAATAAAAGGGAAGAAAGAAGTGGGGGTTGGAAGACATTCACACACTCACCCACACTTATTACAGATTCGTCCTCGCTTGGAGGGACCAAAAGAATAATACAGATAATTAACCTACAAGCTAATTAAATATTACAAATTACCCAATTAGTTAACAAACTAACTAAGCTAGGAAAAACAGTAAACCGCCTCGGGAAGAGAGCCCAATGCAATGTGTGCTCGGGTCTTGCTCGGAAGTGCACCGCCATGCATAGGCTGCCTCTGTTTTCCTTTCTTTACTCCTCTAAAGGCTGCCAAAACCTCAAGATTGCTTCTCTGGACACTAGGGAATGCCATCGGCTGGGTAGAATGCTCACCGGCAGTGGTATGTGATCACCGGCCATTGGTGAAGCTATCGGCAGAGAGAGGATTGCCGGTCGGCACTTAGCACTGCCGGTCGGCAGAAAGCTCTTGCAGAATCTGCAATTGACAGCAACAGAGGGCAAGGCAGAGCATGGCAATGCAATTCAAGGCATATATGCACCAATCATGTCCCTTATCATGTTAGTGACTCAAAGGGACATGCTCCTTGATTCTCGGACCACTAATCACGCATTTCCATGCGTAATGGCCCCAAAAGACCAAGTGTGCACGTTTTGATGTCAAATGCAATGCAAACCAACAAACCAATGGGACTCGACCTCCATCATGACTTGGTCAAGAGGTAGAGCATGCATGCCAATGCAATGCAATCCTAATCATGCGAGCTAGCATGCAACATAGCAATGCAATGCGAGTGATGTAAACTAGGCATACAAACTATGCAAACAAGCAAACAAGCATACAAGGCATGAGATAATGCCACCAACAAATACGCAAGGCATAATGTGGGTGTTTAAGCATGTAAACAAACATGTGTCTTCATTCAATCATGCAAGTTCAATTATTCAACGACTCACCAATATGCTACAACATACAAGGAGTACATGCAACAAACCAAGAGATGGACTTAAACATGGTTTGGGCAACTCTAATAAGGCCCAAAACAGTGGCCAAAGTGACCAAAATAAAGGACTAAACACATACACGCATGCACATGTTAAAGGGGCCAACACTTAGGCACAAATGGGACAACTCTCAAACACATTTGAAAGAGGGTAATCATGGACATATGACATGTACTATAAGCCTTGAAAACATGTAGGAAATGATGCCAAATTAACCTACCAATGCAAGCTATACATGTAACCAAACCCAAGTACCTAAAACATGGCCATATGACTCATGAAGCAAATGACCAAATTGAATCAAAATAGTCCCGAATCATGCAAAAGTAAGCCTCAAGAACCACTTAGATGGCATCTAAATGACCTAATCCTAGAAGCATACACAATGGCATAAACATGGAGCATGAAACATCAATTCTTGAAGCATCAAAAGGGCCATGAAATGCAAGCATATAAGCATGCTAAGTGGACTGAAATGATGCCATAAATGATGCCAAACCATTAAATCAAAGCAAGTAATGCATACTATACCCTCACATACTTAAGGCCAACAAGTCAAAAATGCAAAGGGGCTATACAATGCATGCCATGGCCGACCCAAACAACTATGGACAGACCTCTAGCATGATAAAATAAGCATAGAAGCTTCACAAGGCTAAGCCTAAAACATGTTAGAACAAGGGTTTACAACCTAAGACATGTTAAGGCCTAAACATGGCATTACAAGGTAGATATGCTAAGCATGCATGGTGTACCAAAACCAACAATAAACAGAGGCATATTATGATATAATAGGCACAAAAAACAGCCAAGGCATGGTCAACATGAAGCTTAGCTAGATGCTCCCTCAAGAGGCCAAAAAAGGTCCATTTCAAGGACAACAAGGAGAGGGGGTGGCCCTCTCCTTCTTGGGACCTCAAGGCACCATCCTCACCTCTGAAATCCCTCAAGATTTCAGTGGTGAGGAGGCCCAAACATCAAGGTCTCGGAGCTCACTCAAAATAGCACAAAATGGGACCTTTCAAGGCCTAAGAGGGGTCAAACACCTCCAAACCATAAAACACTCTAAACAAACTATTTAGAGGGCCTAAAAAAATAACTTTTTTGTATTATACACCAAGCTCAAAAACAATTTTAAGATAGGTAAAAATACAATGCAAAAATAGGGAATAAATGGACTAGTTTCTTACCCTTGAAGACCCCTTCAACAATGGTGGACCAGCAGCCCCTTTTAGGTTGAAACCAGCTCCAAAACTTCAAAAACAACCTCTTAGAACCTTAGTAGCTAAGGGAGGTGAAACACTATGTGTTTGTGTGCAAT
Source organism: Camellia sinensis (assembly GCF_055761805.1). Classification (NCBI taxonomy): domain Eukaryota; kingdom Viridiplantae; phylum Streptophyta; class Magnoliopsida; order Ericales; family Theaceae; genus Camellia; species Camellia sinensis. Next base: position 111,397,167 of record NC_138962.1, read on the forward strand.
AGTAAGACACAAACACACTTAAACACACACAAGAGGGAGATATAGAGATAGGATATGTATCAATCCTAACCCTAGAACTCAAAACCCTAATATGGCTGTCTAAAATCTCTAAAGTGTCTAACCTAAGCAAGGGAGAGAAGGGCTCCTCTTATAGAGCTTCTTGTCTTGTAAAGCTTACAAGACAAGCTTCTCAAGAGAGAGATCCCTCCATACACTATGGAGGGGAGCCAAATGCAAGACAGCTGTAATAAAATATCTGCAAAAGCAAATGAACAGTAGTCGGCTGCCCAAAAATGCCATTTTGGCAAAAGAGAGTGCCGACCGGCAACAAAGAATGCCGATTGGCAATATAGATTGCCGATGGCATCAAAACACTAGCCGGTGGCCTCTGGCCATGGCCGGTGATGTGTGGGGATGCCTCACAAGGCATTCCCTGCCCCTCCAAGGCAAAACACAAGTGTTTGGTGCAAAACCAGACATTAAACAGTCAAGTTCGGAGATCCTGAGGCAAGGCGCGTAGCCGAGACCTCCGGGAACTCCAAACGAACACAAACAAGGGTAATCACCAAGTGTTCCAATGGTGACGTCCAAGTCTTGAGGACGGTCAAAAATGGGGTGTCTACAGAATGCATTTGACATTAATTGGGTTGCATTAGTAGTTGTTACGATGTATAGCATTAAGTTTAGTTTGTATAGTTTGTTATATACAGATTTGTTTGTATGCATATACAGGTTACAAGGAAAACAAATCACATAGAACATTTTATAATAAAAAAAAAATATTATGATATATACAGTTTATACATGCCAGTGATTTATATATTTTTAGCGACATAATCAATTGTTGATAAAAGAAATTCTATAGAAAATATAAATAATTTTTAATTCATTTTGCCAATGCAAATTTGTCGTTGCCAAAAGTGAAGTTTTCTTGACAAATAAATCGTTGGCAAATGGAAACATTTACCGACATAAATGTGTCACCAAAAGTTTACTTTTGTCGACTCATATTGTGTTGTTAAAAGTGTATTTTTTTTACCGATGCAAATTTGTGTCGAGAAAAGTGCCACACAATCATCATATTTGAACTACTTTTATCGACGCAAAGTAAATTGCCGACGATGGATGAAGGCTTTTACCGACGACTATATTTGTTGCTAAAGGCATTACTTTTACCGATGCAATGATAATTTCGTCGACAAAAAGTTTTGCTGACTCACTTTTACCTACAGGTTACCGATGTAGCTCCATGTGTTGACAAAACTTTTTGCCAATGAGTTTTCCTTTTAGCAACATATTTTGTTGCGTTACGAAAAATGCAATTTCTTGTAATGCAAATCGGCACATTTTCTTGCTATAAACCTGAGTGATTCAGTGGATTACCTAGCTGAATTATATGTTTAGAAGATTGTTCGGCTTCATGGGATTCCAGTGAGTATTGTCTCGGATAGGGATCCTCGTTTCACTGCACGGTTGTAGCAGAGTTTGCAAACTGTCATGGGAACTCAATTGACATTCAACACTGCCTACCATCCTCAAACCGACGGTCAATCCAAGCGTACAATCCAAATCTTAGAAGACATGTTGAGCGCTTGTGTACTTGATTTCAAGGGATCGTGAGAGAAATATTTGCCATTAGCTGAATTCGCCTATAACAATAGCTTTCAAGCTAGCATTGGAATGGCGAATTTTGAAGCTTTGCATGGGCGTCCCTGTAGATCACCTCTGTGCTGGACTGAGGTGGGAGATTCACCTATGCTTGGCCCCGATTTGGTTCATGCAACTACAGAAAAAGAGGCTCTCATTCGCAAGAGGTTAATCACGACACAAAGTCGGCAAAAGAGTTATGCAGACAAGAGGAGGAGGCCTTTATCTTTTGAAGTGGGTGACCATGTGTTTTTAAAGATATCCCCTAAGAAAGGGCTAATGAGGTTTGGCCAAAGTGGGAAGTTATCACCTCGATTCATTGGCTCCTTTGATGTCACTGAACGGGTGGAAGAAGTTGCTTACCGCCTCACCTTATCCCCACAATTGTTCGAAATACATGATGTGTTTCACATTTCTACGTTGTGTAAATATGAACCCGACCCTTCACATGTCTTAGATTGGACCAACTTGGAAATAGATGAAAATGTTTCTTACGATGAGAGGCCGGCAAAGATTCCTAGATTCCCGAGAACAAGTGTTGAGAGGCAAAATTATCCCCTTAGTTAAAATACTTTGGCATCACCACGGGATAGAAGAAGCTACATAGGAAAGAGAAGCTGAAGTCCGAGAAAAATACCCTGAATTGTTTGGGGAGTTGTAATTTTATTAATTTTCAATATGTTAGCGCTTGTATTATGATCCTTAGAATGTAGATATGTTTTTATGGATGTTATGTATGGTGATTATATACGAAGTATTCAATTGTTGATTGTTGAGAAAATGTTTGGTTGTTGAGGAATGAAAATTTTTGGTATTATAATGATTATATGATGATTTGGCATATTGCAAGACTAGCTTTTACCTTCTTGGGATTTGTTAGAATTGTTTTTCGCAGGAATTATTGAAATTTCAGGGATGAAATTCTTTAAGGAGGATGAGCTGTGACATTTGGATTCCCCCCTCCCTCTGCTTGAGCGAAGCTTTTCTCGCTCGAGCGTAGATCTTCAACTTCCAAAAGTTGATAGTTTCACAAACGAGTCGCTCGAGCGAAGCATTTGACGCTCAAGCGAAAGAGTTGTCGCTTGAGCGTATTTTTCATGCACCTAGTTTTTTTACTGTAGCTCTGCAAAACTTCTAGGACACTTCATTTCTCGCTCAAGCGAAGGATGTCACGCTCGAGTGAGACCTTTGAAGTTGTGTCGCTCGTTCGAGCGCTCGAGCGAGGCGTCAAGCAGCAGAAATTTTTAAAATCGATTCTAGACTATTCTCTACCACTTTTTCATTTATTTTCTCTCACAACGCATCTCCTCCTTAAAACCTAGCCTTCATAACCCTAGATTACCCAAATTTCACAAAAGATTTCCTCAAGATCGTCCAAGAGAAGGTGAAAGGGAGAGTAGATCAACAAGTCCACCGATTGTTTCCCAAGTTTTTTGACTTTTCGTGTGTGGTTTGCTACCCTAGATACTAATTTGAGGTAGGGGTGTCTTTAACTCTTCATATCTTCAATTTGAGTAGCTTATGTGGTAATTTCATTAGCTATCCATGTATATATATATATATATATATGTATATATGTATGTATTAATTTGAGCTTGTTGACCAAAGATTGAGAACAATGAGGGTGAAATTTCGTGATTGTTGAAGGAATTACACTTATTGTGATGGAATATCAATGCTTATGATTGATGATTGCCTCAATTTCATAAAGGAGAGAAAAACCCTAATTTCTCTCATTTTCCTCAGACCCTAATTTTCAAACTTAATTTATAAAAATGGGTTTTACTCAATTAATTTCTAAAATATGAAATTGAGTGTAAATACTTGGGTTTGGGTTTGAAATGCAAGTTTGAAGGTTCTCTTTTGATGTTGAACTTGAGATAAGATAATGGATGATATTGGGAATGATTTATGAAATGGGAAGAGTTACACTATTGTGAATTGATATCATCTTAGGAAAATTATGCATTATTTACAAACTCGTGCATCATTTGCATTCATTTGTTTCTTTAAATTCTACTTTGGTATAAAAGATTAAAAGATGAAAAATTGGGGTAATTGGTCTATAAGTCCGGGTAGTGAGTCGGGCTGGTTAAAAGTTATGTATTGTATTTGGTACTCGTGCGAGGAGTCAAGGTGCCCAATTGCCCTGTCTACGCAAATCGCCAAACAAATGTGGGAAAATGGTTTTGGGTGTCCATATCCTGCCGCTTCTGGAACCGATAAATGTGGAAAAAAAGGATGATTTTTGGTGTCTACTCCATGCCGTTTATAGAGCTGACAAATGTGGAAGATCAAAATGTTTTTGGGTGTCCATCGCCCTACCGTTTTTTGGAGCCGACAAGTGTGAGACTACTTTCACTATACAAAACTATATTACTTATGTTTGTTTTGACTTTCGGCTCTTACTTAGGATGTCATAGCCGATTTACCATCTTCAATGGTAATGGAAAGGATAAATTGCATCCATGCATCATATTTACACATTTCATTTTTGCACATTGTTTTATACTCTCTTTATATATACTCTCACATGACATTGCATTACCATAAGTTCCTCAAAGATTATATAAATTGTTAAATGCATCACCTACTGAGCTCAGGCTCACACCAAAGTTGACAATTTCAGGGAATAAAGAAGAAGTAACAGGCAAGAGATGAAGGTGGGGATGGGAAGAAAACCTTTTGGGGAATTTGGTGGCTTGCTCTAGATCTTTTGTGAACTTGATAATGTGATTGTATTTAATTAAGAACTCGTAAGTTTTGAGTAGTTAAAAAGTAATGTATTTTGGAAGGAAGTCCCCACAGATTAAATTGTTGTATGTATCTCTTTTCTTTGGAACTATTTGTGTAATTTGAAATGTAAAACGGATTATGTTGTAAAACTCTAGGACGTAGTTCATTGGAAAAGAGATGTATAATTGTTGTTACATTGTTTGTCATGATCATTATGTTGGGTTGCTTGTTATCAATGCCCAAGTGAATAGGATCAAGAGGACCTTTTCTCAGGGCATTACATAATCACCCATAATGAGAGAGAAAATAGGAAATTGACTTATGGTGGGTTTCATTGAAAACAGAGGACGGTTATGTTAAGCGCCAAAAAATTTTGGCTTTCAATTTTGATGTGTATGGTAATATTTTCATTTATAGAATTCAAAAAACGCTATTAAACTCAAAATCAGGTTAATCTTTTATTGCATTTGTAAAATGTTATTAAAATTAAAATAAATGTTATGAAAAATGATTGTAGCTATCTAATAACATTTTATTACATAATGGTATGAATGCACTATATTTAATAATGTTTTAAAAAAATTGCTATAAAATAGTGTCATTAAAAGTACTTTTTGTTGTAGTGTTCTCTGCGACAAACCACACAAATTGGAGAGAGAGAGAGAGAGAGAGAAGAGTCAATGTGTACGCAAATACAGAGAGAGTGAGATTATGCGAGAGAGAGATTGAGAGATCGAGAGAGGGACAAAGATTGAGAGATCGAGACAGAGAAATAGAGAGATCAATCGATTGAGATCAACAAGAAGACAGAGATTCATACCGGTGAGCGAGAGAGAGAGAGAGAGAGAGGTTAAGCGAGCCAAGCTAAGGCAAAACTAAGGAAATGGAGCAAATAAATAAAAGAAAATAGAAGAAATAAATGTTAAATATAAACTGAAACTTTTTCTTTTCTTTTTTATTTTTTGCATGGCCAAACAGGCAGTTGCAAAAATAATAGTCGCAAAAAGTCAATTTTTTAGTAGTGTAAGGATGTGGGAATATTAGAATATTAATTTATATAAAAGGAAAATTTTAAAAATATATATACAATCACACGTTAATTAGAAGGCGTGATTAAAAAAAAAAAGATATATAATGACTCCAAATTGAAAAGTAACAAAAAAAATAAATATAATCACATGTTAATTAGAAGGTATAATTAATATATACAGATATATAATCATATTTAATTGAAAAGTGATGTGGGGACATATTTTTTGGGTAGTCCACGTGGCCGAGGTTGTTAGCCGAGGTGCTACGTGGGCAGATCATGTTTGTCGAGATATTTGGGGCACTGCCGAGGTATTCTGCGGCAATACCGGAATCTGAGATAAGTGGATAAGGGACAAGAGTTCTACAATGGGAGAAGATTTCAATTTGGGTAAAGATAAGACTCTTAGAGAGTTTATCTTAATCCTACTGGGAGTCCAAGATTAGTAGTAATCTTAAGTCTATTAGCGCTAGGCTTCTATTGGGACTAGGATTGTGTTGGCTATAAAAGGGAGGCACCCCCATGGGTCTAAGGTATACAATTTATATTCTGAATAGTGAGTACAACACTTCTGATATCTTTGAAAGATAACTGACTTGATTGTCGGAGTGCCCCCGGGTGGACGAGCCACCGTCGGGATCTCTTCTTTCTGTTGTAGGTCGCTCGGGCTTAGTTTATTCTGCCAGTGTTCTCCAGCTGAGTGCTTGGTTGGTAGTGTGGTCGGAAATTGACCCACATAATTTGGCACGGTCTGTGGGAAAGAAAGAAGAATAGATGGCCAGCGACGGACAGAAGGATAAGGTTGGGGACAAAATCCCTGTTGGGAACGGTAATCACGTTGCCCCTAACATGGAGAAAAATGGTTGCAACGAGGAGACTTGAGACCAGAATCACGGAAAAAAAGACGTCAGCCAGAAGGGCGACATACCAAAGAAATCGGATCGAAGCGGGTATTACAATGAGGACGACCTCCAGGTTTGGAAAGATAGATACCTGCGAAGGGACAAAGAGGTGAAAGAGATGACGAATAAATTGGCAGACCTGCAATCAGTCATCAATTTTATGATGCAAAATAATGTCGTGCAGCCACCGTTCCCGCTGCAGGACACGCCGATTCCAGCGGCCAATGCCCAGAAGGGAGGGTAGAAAACAATCCCTGCAGTCCCCCAACACACCAAGAGCGAAGAACACTCTCACCGGCCTTCAAGGGAGGTCAGGCGAGGAGGGTCGAGAAGGGAATAATCTCAAAGGAGACACCGCACCAAGGAAGAAGACCCCAAAGAATATCGGCATGTTCAACGGCAGGAGCTGTGCTTTAACACAACTAATGGAGAAAGGTCAAAAAGGGCTCACAACGAAGCTGAGAACAGTGCACCGAAGAGATTAAAGTCAGGAAATAGCCGAGCTCCTGGGCGGACCAAGGAGGACTTGAGAGATTACCTCAAGAGGAAGCAACAAAATGCCAAAGTAGATTCCCCTGTCAAGCCGAGAACACCATTCTCGGTGGAGTTGGACAAACTTGAGGCCCCAAAAAGATTCAGTATGCCGAGGTTACAGATATATGACGGCAAGACGGACCCAAACTTACACATCGGCTTATACCTAAACTCGATGGCATTATACACCGAGAACGAGCCGTTGCTCTGCAAGGTGTTCCCCTCGTCCTTTGGGGAAATTGCATCGGACTGGTTTCACAAGTTGTCGAAAGGAACAGTGAAAACCTGGGAGGGCTTGGCCGAGATGTTCGTGGCCAAGTTTATGACGAACAAACTACAATCGTTGAGGGTGGATTCCCTGCTGGCTCTGAGAATCAGTGAGGATGAAGGCCTTAGGGCCTATGCCAAAAGGTATTATGAAGTGTTCAACCAAATAGCCAAGTGCAACCAAGAGGTGGCGTTGGTATCTTTCAAGAATGGCCTGAAAGATGATTGTCCACTTCAAAAGCCATTGGCAAAGACATTACCAAAAAGTATGGAGGAGCTCATGGCCAGAATTGAGAAATATGCCAGAGCCAAGGAAGAGGGACCAGGGACAAAGGTGTCCAAGCAAGAGGAGAGAAATGGTTCACTGAAGCGAAGCCGATATAACACTGGATACAACAAACAAGAGCGCAGATCCCTAATTTCAGATCCCGGATCCCAGATCCTAGAAGACATGATCTCGGCCTAGATGATTAGGTCCGAGAAGAGAAAAGCTCAGCCCAAGTGAGCAGATCCCGGATTCTAGATCTCGGATCCCAGATCCTAGAAGACAAGATCTCGGCCTAGATGATTAAATCCGAGAAGAGAAAAGCTCAGCCTAATTTAAAGAAGTTTTATAAGGTCCACAAAGGAGTATGTGGAAGCCATGCAGGGGGCAGATCCCTTGTCCATAGAGCAATATCGTAAGGATTCTTTTGGCCTTACATGAAAAAGGAAGCTGAAACCTATGTAAAAAAGCGTGAAAATGTTGTTGAAATCCACCTGCAACGTGCGATAGAACAGCAAATCGGCTGGGGGCATAACAGCAATAACTTGCTAGGGCATACGAACAAGAGGATCAGCCCAAGAGAGTTCAAGCATAGGGAACTCATCATGAGAAAGATTGTCGGAAATGGGGCATATCAGCTGAAACAAAGATTGGAACCAAGTGCATGCTAGTCAAGATTAACAAAGAGACCGAGGTTGGTGACCTCGGCCAGTCTTTGTTTGAATCTGACCTTGGCGACAAGGTCAAAAACCCCATGCTTGATGAGAACTCAAGTGGAACTTAGGTTCACATTAGGGGCAGAAAGTTGGAAAATGGTTCTTGGCAAGGTAGAATATACATGCTAAAATCCGTTTAACGCTTGTTGAAATCCTGAGAGAATTTACAAGTTGTAGTTAAACCGATATCATGTTTAACACTTGTTGAAATTCTGAGAGAATTTACAAGTTGAAGTTAAACCAAGATCATGTTTAACACTTGTTGAAATTCTGAGAGAATTTACAAGTTGAAGTTAAGCCGAGATCATGTCTAACACTTGTTGAAATTCTGAGAGAATTTACAAGTTGAAGTTTGTTGAAATTCTGAGAGAATTTACAAGTTGAAGTTAAACCGAGATCATGTCTAACACTTGTTGAAATTCTGAGAGAATTTACAAGTTGAAGTTAAACCGAGAAAGAAGATTGATTTAACACTTGTTGAAATTTTGAGAAAATTTACAAGTTGAAGTTAAATCCAAGGTTATGAGTGAAAGAAGTATCTATACACATGCCGAGATGACTATGTTATGAAAACTTGGAAGATAATGGAAGACAGAAGTCTTAAGAAGTAAAAGCAACGCTTGTGAAAATATTTGTTACAATGTTTTCAAGTGTTAAACCGAGACCGAGATAAGTAAGGTTGGAAGTTTTGTCCGAGGTATGTTAACCTAGGGAGATTGCACAGTTAAGGTGTATGTTGAAGACATGCAAATTGTATTCTAAGTATGGAATCATACAAGGCATTAAGAAGAGGGCAAACATTCAAAACACTTGAAAGAAGAAATAAAAAATGCATTCAGATAAGGAAAAAAAGCACTTTTGCCTGACATTGAAGAATAAATTGTTTAGATAACAAAAGGGCACATCGGCCATATAAAGTGCTAAACATTGAGACTACATTGTTTCAAAAGTAACAAAAAAGTACAAGGTACAAAAAAAAAACATCAAAAACAGTCTATTCGGCGTCAGTGGCGGATTGTGTCTCAGCCCCAGAAGACAGTTGGGAAGATTTCTCGGCAGCTCAACCTCGAGCTTAGCATCGATTTTCCAAAGAGTTTGATCGAGGCTCTTCTTGGCGATTGGCACCACGGAGTTTGAAGACAAGCATTGAAGGCAAGAATCTACAGAAAACAGAAACAAGAATGTGATTCAGAATCAAGAAAAGTGATGCATTATCAAAAAACACTGTGACAAAGTTTATACAGATGTATAAGGCCAAGAACAGTGGCAGAAAATCAACAAATTTGTGAGCAAGTGTGTGTATATTCAAGAATGGATTGGGCAAAAATAGAATAATGAATTAAACATGTTCAATGCATAGTGAAATTCAAGGTACAGGTTAAATGATCAAAAGACATAAACGAGTAAAGCAATGAAGCCGAAGTAAAGTTCGCCGGGATCAGACGGTGGCCATAAGTAAGGAAGTGCAACAGAAGCCTCGCCAGAGGGGAGAGTGAAACTGGTTGCAGAAAGCTTCGCAAAAGCAGCAATGGAGGATTTGAAAGAGAAAGTTTAAACGAGAACGAAGATGTAGAAGTGAAAAGACGGAGAGAGTGAAGAGATTTTGATCAAATATGCAGATGCAAGGTGACTTAATGATGCGTATCAGACACGGCTCAGTAGAGGAAAGATGCGTGGCAGAAACGGTTGAAATATTGTATATGCCAGCTCATACGCATGATGAAAACTCTTGGGGTTCTTGATTTAATGAAACAAATACCTCGGCTAGAAGGATAGTTTCGACTGAGAAACTTGAACGAATTTGGTTGTTGGTTCCAAAGCCTTGATGAAAGCAGACTATAGATCTGGGTCATATTGAGCCGACGAGTTCTGACTTCGGCAATAAATGATGAAGCACGCTTAGCCGACGTGCTAGACAAAAGAGATAATATAGGTTCCATCACCTCAGATTGCCGAGGTAATAGAACCTAGAGGGAAGTTGTGGCGACATATTTTTTGGGTAGTCCACGTGGCCGAGGTTGTTAGCCGAGGTGCTACGTGGGCAGATCATGTTTGTCGAGATATTTGGGGCACTGCCGAGGTATTCTGCGGCAATACCGGAATCCGAGATAAGCGGATAAGGGACAAGAGTCCTACAATGGGAGAAGGCTTTAGTTTGGGTAAAAATAAGACTCTTAGAGAGTTTATCCTAATCCTACTAGGAGTCCAAGATTAGTAGTAATCCTAAGTCCATTAGAGCTAGGCTTCTATTGGGACTAAGATTGTGTTGGCTATAAAAGGGAGGCACCCCCATGGGTCTAAGGTATGCAATTTATATTCTGAATAGTGAGTAAAGCACTTCTGATATCTTTGAGAGATAACTGACTTGATCGTCGGAGTGCCCACAGGTGGACGAGCCACCGCCGGGATCTCTTCTTTCTGTTGCAGGTCGCTCGGGCTTAGTCTATTCTGCCAGTGTTCTCCAACTGAGTGCTTGGTTGGCCGTGTGGTCGGAAATTAACCCACACAAGTGACATAAAAAATAAATATTATCACACTCAATTGTGATTAAAATATCAATCTAATTTTTTTTGTCACACTTCTAATAAAAGTGAGATATTTTCATTTGTCAAAGTGTAATCTTTAATTATTTTTGTAGTAGTGTGCATAGCACCAGAGCTGCTCTCCCTTGAGAGCTTAGGGATCAAGCTTAAACCTATTAAAACCCACGCAACCATTGAAATTTGATAGAGTAGAAATGAGTCTCTCCCTGCTTCACCTCATTTAATCAGTATCACATATTTTGGCAAGCCACAGAAGCAGAACCACAACTTTGCACGTTAACATACAACCATGTTAAGTATATAATGTCTTCATGGTAGCACATTCTTTGACTGGTTTTTGTGTTCATAGGGAGGGGATTAGGTTTCAGTGAATGAATTCTTTCTAATCAAGTGTAGATAAAGCAGATGAGAGATATTGTAGTTTGAGGGTAGAGGTATTCTTTTTGAGCATGGCTTAAATGTTTGCACTTGATGATGACTACTTTGTAAGTTTAACTGTTCTTTTATAGTAAATTCTTTTTATAGAAATGAGGGGAATTCTTATATTTAGATGTGGTATGGTAACATCCCCTCCACTCCACAGCTAAAAGCTGAAATAACAAATCAACGCAATAATAATAATAATAAGGTGGTGCTATAAAGTTAGCAGAAATGTTTATTTATTTATTTATTTATTTATTACAACTAGAAAAAAATTGTCCAAAATGTCATGTTCCGAAATTTAAGTAATTAAATAAGCGAAAACTGATCAACCTATTACTTAATAAAAGTCCTCTTTTTATCCCTTACTCATTTCTAAAATAGCACCTTCAGCATTTACTTCAATTCCCTAATAATTGATTTATCTCATACGATGACATTTAATTTCCAAGATAATAGTTCATTCGGTTACAATTGGAGTTCGTTTGGAAAGTCACTATTTTAGTTAACTTTTTAATTTTTATGAAAAAATATGTAAAAAAATAGAGAGAGGTGTAATTAAGTATTTTAGCTTTTTAACTATTTTAACTAAAAAGCTAACACCCAAAATAGGGACTCTCATATCCATTCTCACAAAGTTGAGTCAGTGATTTTGGTTATGAAATATGTGGTGTTAGTTATGATATAGTTATGAGATGCGTGGTAGTTGTTAAGAAATATGTAGTGCCAGTTCATTTTTTTTTCAACATTTTATTATAGGCAAATTACACTGTATCTCTCCTTAACTATCACCGTTTTTCACTTTATCCCTCTCAAATTAAAATTGATACAATGTACTCCTTTCATTTTCTAAAAATTTTCAATATAATCCTTATGTCTCCATTTTGTTAACAAAACAAACAGAAAATGCACATGTAAAGTGCACATATCATATTTATGACGAAAAATACCTTTTAAAGATTGAATGCATATATGAAAAAAAATATATATATATATATGAAGAAATTGTATAGTAGTTAATCAGTGACATATTACTCTCCCAATAATAAAGAAATCGCATTCTTATTTAACAAACACCCACTAGTTTGATTTAATCTCAAATATATCCATTATAAATAATTTACAGAACTAGGGAAGACAGTATTCAAAAGATAAGAACTAACGTGAAGGATGGAGGATGGAGGATGGAATCCGGTGATAAGAAGAAGACGAGTTGCAAACCAATACAGTAGATCGGTGGATTATGGAGTGTATACTCTCTTTGTGGATGACATCCCAAGCTCAATGACTCCGAAGGGTTTGTACACGTTGTTTAATAACTTTGGTGTTGTAAAGGACGCTTTTATCCCGTCCAAAAGACGGAAATCGACGGGGTCGAGGTTTGGTTTTGTGAGATATGACTGTAAGGTGGCTGCCGAAATGGCGGTGATGAAGGTTGATGGCCTATGGTGCGACAATAAGGCCCTGAAAGTAAAGAAAGCAGAGTTCAAAAAAGGGGAGTTCAAGCAGCATACAATGACCAACAGAGGAGATGGTCCGATGACGCAGCGTCCACAGAGGAGTTTTGGGCATAGAAGGATGGATGTTTCAGGTCGAAGATCATTTGCAGAAGTCATTCAGAGTGGTGGCAGAAATGAAAAGATGAAGGTGGTTGTACAGGCATTTGAAGTCGGAAATGGATGGCTTTATGACAGTGTAATTGTAAAGTTGAAATCATTTTTTTCCTTCGATGAATTTAAAAAGGAGGTTGGTAAAAGAGGTATGGAGGAAGTAAGAGTCAGAGAAGGAGGAGGAAGGGTAGCACTGCTAACTTTTAAGTCCCAGCAACATAAAAAGGAGGCTACAACCAAGCTACAAGAGTGGATGCTAGAATGGTGTGATTCTACTACAGATTGGGACAAAGGCAAGTATATAGAACAGGATAGGTGTGTGTGGCTAACATGTACAGGTGTACCACCAAATTTGTGGAGCGTCAGTACATTTACAGACATTGGCAAGCTGTGGGGTGAAGTTGTTCAATTTGATGATGCCATTACTACGCAAAGTTCTTTTAAGTGGGGTAAGGTGCGTGTGATTACTTCCACAATGGAGTTCATCAATATGGTGATCCATGTTGAATGTAATGGAAACATATTCCCAGTTAGAGTGTGTGAGGAGATCCCAACAGCAGGTGAGCCGTGTCATTGCAGTAGTTCTTACTTGGAAAATGAGGTCACTGGTCCTATGGCTCAAGATGAAGTGGATCAATTGTCGAAAAATGGTGAGGCAGACAAGGAAGAACATGAAGATGAACACAAAAGGAAGGAGGAACAGGTTATGGTGGACTGCGATGCAGGGGAAAAAGTTGAAGGTAATGAGTGCCTATCTGTCTCAGCCGTAAAGGAAACAAAGGACGGCATGGGAAATCAAAAAGTCAGAGGAGGTAGTCTGGAGGATAGGTTGGTGAGCACGGCAACTCCAAGAAATGAAATTCAAATTATGGAAGGCCATGTTTGTACCCCTAGGTTTATCAGAAGCCTCAGTGGCCCAGAGGGCTTAAGGCCTAAACTAAATATAGAGGTGGTGCTGGATGGGCTGCAGGATGGGGTCCAGAAGAATAGGCCCACCACGGATTATTCAAATCTCAGTGATTGTGTAGCCCAAACTCAGCTTAGATCCAGTGCTCAACAAGAAGATAAGCTAAGAGCATCAGTCAAAGCTAACCCACCAAGGAAAGGTAAGCCCACCCAAGCAATGGTAGATAGATGTAATCTGGATGGTGCTAATCTGCGTAATAGGTCAAAACCGAACAAAAAATAGATCAAGCACAAAGAAGCGATGCAGGTCCAACTGAGTTGAAAATTACGCATTTGCAGTTTGCCGATGACACCATCATTTTTTGTGAAGCTGAGTGGGAGGAAGTTGTAGCCGTGAAAAGAATTCTAAGGTGCTTTGAGGTGATGTCTGGGCTCAAAATAAATTTCCACAAAAGCAAGGTGTGTGGGGTAGGCGTTCAGGATGATACTGTACAGGTCTTCGCAAAGAAACTAAATTGCCTAAGTCAAAAGTTGCCAATGAGTTATCTGGGGTTACCGTTAGGAACAAATCCAAGGAGAAAGGCTGCTTGGAAACCTGTAATAGACAAGTTTAAGAGCAAGTTAGCTTTTTGGAACAGGAGGTATCTATCGTTCGCTGGGAGATTAACGTTGATCAAGTCCGTTTTGACAAGCTTGCCAGTTTATTTCTTATCCATCTTCAAGTTGCCAGTGGGCATTGCAAAAGTACTCCACAAAATTCAAGCTAACTTTCTTTGGGGAGGGTCGGAAACTAGGAGGAAACTGCACCTAATTAGCTGGAAGGAGATATACGTAAGTAAAAACAAGGGTAGGCTAGGGGTAAGAAACCTAAGCCAGGTTAATGAGTGTCTACTAGTTAAATGGTGGTGGAGGTATGGAAATGAGGAGGCAGCCTTGTGGAAAAAAGTGATTTGTAGTAAGTATGGCGGTGTAGGTGGCAGGTGGTGCCCCTTATTCATTAGTTCAGTGGGACTGTCGTATACGTGGAGAGGCATAACATCAGTGGCTGAAGTTAACACTGCTCTGCGAGAATTTTTCTGGCAAAATTTCAGGCTAGTTGTTGGAAACGGCAGAAGGTTACATTTTTGGTCTGATAAGTGGTGCCACAATCAAAATCTGAGTGTGTCTTTTCCCAGATTATTCTCATTATCAGTTGAAAAAGATGGAAAGCTGGTTGATTTTGTACATAGAAGAGTGTCAGATTCAGATTGGAACCTGGTCTTCAGACGTCCCCTCCTAGCATGGGAAGAGGAGGAAGTGCAGAAACTAAATGACTTCCTGCAAAATGCGCCTAGGATCAATGAAGGGATGGTAGATTCTTGTTCTTGGGTAGCTCACCCGTCTGAAGAGTTCACTGTGGCATCAGTGTGGAAGTGGATGGAAGCAAGTCAAGGGGTAGATATTACAGTAACTAGGTGTATTTGGATCAATTTAGCCCCTCCCAAAGCTCAATTCTTGAGTTGGCTAGCGTGGAGAGGAAGGGTAAAGTGTTATGAATTTTTGCAAAAAGTTGGAGTGTTGAGCCCAAATGTTTCTTCTCTCTGTGTGTTTTGCAAATCTGAGTTGGAGACTGTTAATCATGTGTTTATTCACTGCCATTTCACTTGGAAATTGTGGGCCAACTTGGTGAACTGGTGGAATTACAAATAGGTTAGCCCTGGATCAGTGGAGGGTTTATTGCTGTCATGGCCAGATATAAAAATGAAGAAGAAGATGCTAACAGTCTGGAAAACACTGCTGGTAGCAGTAATGTGGTCAGTGTGGAGAAGCAGAAATGACTGTGTATTTAACAAGGTGCAACCGGATTGGATTGCTTTGGCAGAGCTAATAAAGGTGAGAGTAGCGTTGTGGGCTTCCTCATCTTTAAAGGGGATTAATTATTCGGTGCATGACATTATATACAATCTGAGTCAAGTCTGTTATGTGTAGTTAAGTGATGGCATAGTAAAGCTCTGTGGGTTGTTTTGTTTGCTCTACTGAAAAAAGGATTTGCATAAGTGCTGGTATATGCTGCCTTCTGATATTCTGTGAATGAGTCCTGGTATGCTATGTGCTAATTCTGATCTGTTGGGAGATGGCTATGTGTTCATTAGGTTACTGATCTGTTTGATTAAGCTGGTGTATTATGAGTTAAATTGGGCTGATGTAAGTTGTTTGTTCCTGAAGCAGTGTTGTGATGAATTTGATGTGCTGGGATGCATCTGTCTTGGGATGGCCTTGGTTCTGCTCAGTTTAGCGTAGTCTGCTGGTGGCAAGAGGTGTAGTCTGAATTTATCTGGTTCATGGGTATGAAATGATGATCTGCTAGTGCTGAAGTCTGGTGTCAAAGGCCTCCATGTTTTGCCTTTCGCTGGGCCTTTGGTCTGAACTCTGTCTTCATTCAGTGAGGTATTCAGCTTGTTGCAGCCCATGGTATGCTCTCAGAATTAGCAGGGGTGGATGATTTAGAGGAGATTCATTCAGAATGTACAGAGGACTGCTTTCTTGGTCTGTACAGAGGAGGGTGGTTCAGAATGCAGTGTGCTCTTGGTCTGTGCAGAGGAGTGTGTTCTTGGTCTGTGCAGTGGAGTGTGTTCCTGGGGGCTAATTCACCTGAGGGTTGTGCTGTGTGGTGTAATTAGGTAATTTAATTAGGTGTCTGTTACCAGTTTTTTCTGTTTTTCTGCTGTTTGTTTCCCTTCTCTTTCTCCTCTTGCTCTTTTTTGGTTGGTTCCTCACCAACTGGCGCTTCGAGCTTTGTCTTAGCTCCAAGCTCCTCTTTATTGATGTACTTTTTCATACCTTGTATGTTGTCATCAATAAAGATTTTTTTGCCGATCAAAAAATAAATAAATAATTTACAAACATCTTTCGAAAATTTGCATTATTGGCACACAACTGAGAAGGGGAAACCTTCTCTTCTTTATTGAATTCATATGATAAAAGCATTACATTCAGTTACCAGTCATTTCAACGCATGATAATAGCATTACTTATAATTACAACGTGCTTACTAATTTAAAAGGGGAAGCTTTCCCATAGGGAAAATTATTTATTACATACTGCCATATGAAAGACATTAATACTTCACACACTACTCCAAAAGATATCATCATGTATGACTGGGTCGCAGGTCGCAACTTCTTAGGCTTTGGGTGTGGGCATGTCTAGCGAGGCTGTTACAGCCACAACTACGCGGTTTTCCTCATCACTACGAGTAGTTGCCATAAATGAGTGGCAACCTTCCCATTCACATGTACTGGTGGGGCCGGAGTTGATCAAATCTTCATGGACATGATCCCAAATAGGGTCGCCGGGGGTTGCCTTATAGTGACCATGTTCAGCAATCTCAGTAAAGACCTACACATATAATTAAGATTTTTTATTAAAAAAAAAATTATATTCAAACATATATAACATGTAATATGCGCATACATTTTTTAAAATTTATAATGATCATATTTTTCTTATCTTATTTTGTTTACTGTCTCATATGTCGCATTGGGAACAAACATAAGTGGTGAGTGAGACTTATGAAATCAATATAATATTTTTAATAAATAAATAATAATAAGAAAATATGTTTATCCTATCGTTATTGATTTTGGATTACACTAGCAGTAATACAAGAAGTACGAATTCAAAATACCTAGGTAAGGTATGTACCTTATCGTCCTCATTGGTTGGGTGGGACCAAGAAAACATCCAATCACAGGCTTTCCCATTCTTGTTGGTGCCCCAATACACAACAGCTCCACACGACCCATCCTTTCCAGTTTGCTTAAACACAGCGAACTGGCCATTTTCTATTTTGACTGGATATGTGCCTAATTTCCCAGAAAAATCATGTTTGACAGAATATTTCATAGTGCCTCCAGTAGCATTGTAAATCTTTCCAATCGTGATGACTTTGCCACGATCACAGTGTTCCTTTTTAAGGTTCTCCACACACTTGAGAGCTTGAGCTTCGGCTACATCTTTCATAATGAGAGCCATGCGTGCTTTATCTGTGCGTGTTATTGTTGTCTTATTCCGATACTCCGGCATTCCCTTCATGGTTTCCTCAGTAATGGGATTTCCGAGCACCATGAGCTCCATTGTATAATTTCCTACAAATACATGTGTGTTATTCATTCGTTGGTTGTATAATTTTAGTATTACTATTAATTGATTAGTTCATGAACTGGTATATATATATATATCATATTATATCATATTTTATAGAGAAAAGTTAGGAATTATAAAAAAAAATTCATAAAAATTATCATGAAAGATTTATGATCTTGGATTACCTTGATTAGTATGTGGTGTTTTATTCTAAGTGTAATCCAAGGGTCACAAAACTTTTATAATTATTTTCATGAAAGATTTTTTATGATACTTAACATTGTTGGATTTTATATGCACGCATTTGATACTTTGTAGGACTAATTTAATGCAACAACACTTCAAATGGAAAAAAGAGATTATTTCACAATGCCATGGAGTTGGATCTACCAAATGATGAGAATGTTTATGAGATTCAAGGTGGAACAGACTGATTGAATGGATAGATAGAAGCAAGGAAATTTATATTGGGAAAAATTCATTTTATCCCCATATAATTTAAGGCTGAAGCTCTTTATCCCTAACTCTATTAATAGAAAGATGTGAAATTACCTTAATACCCCATCTCATCTTCTATCTCTATTTTGTTTCACTTATTTTATTTTTCTCTTATCTCTCCTACACATAATTTCTAATTTAAACAACAATGATTTGTCATAAAAATAATTAATTCAATTAAATTAGATATTATCCAACAAAAAAAACTTTAAATTTCTAATTGTGTATTTTAATTTCTAACTTTTTAAACCAATTTTCATTTAATTATGTTTTACACAAAACATATATATGTATACTATGCATAATATTAATTGCTCAACCTCTTCAAAGAACTCTACAAATTGTAAGCATATATCTACATTTCTACATAGCAAAAACATAAAATTACCAAATGGTTCATTGATTTAGGTGTTGCCTTCATCCAAAAATACCAAAACATGAGTATTCAATTGAGCCGGTGGTAACCATGACACAGTGAGGGACTTCAGGTATTAAGCCAGTCTTATATATATATATATATAATTTGTGGGGACATATTTTTTGGGTAGTCCACGTAGCCGAGATTGTTAGTCGAGGTGTCACGTGGGCGGACCATGGTACCGAGATGTGATGTTACAAAATCGAAATCCAAGATATTTGAATAGAGGATTAGAGTCTTAAATGATATCAAGCTACCTAAGGTTAAGCCTTAAGTGTTTAGTTTGGACGAGCCAAACGTGATGATCTCGGTTGAGATGATGATCTCACTTGAGATGTTTATCTCGGTATAGATGATGATCTTGGTTGATATGTTAATCTTGGTTGACATGATGATCTCGGTTAGAAGTGCGATCTCAATTGAGATGGTGATCTCGGTTAAAATGGTGATCTCAGTTGAGATGTTGATCTTGGTCGACATAATGATCTTGGTTGAGATGTTGATCTGGGTTGAGATGTTGATCTCAATTGAGATGTTGAATTTTGATGGGACAGAACTTGTTTGTTCTTAGTTCCTGATGAGTTAATACTAGGATCTTGATGTTCTCGAACTAGCGAGTCATGATCTCTACTAGTAATGAGATATCTGTTAGGATGTTGGACCTAGATAAGATAGAATATGATGGTTCTTGATTCTTGATTCTTAATTCTTACTTCTGGACGAGTAGACATTTGAGTCCTTGATTCATGAAGCTGACGAGTCATGATCTCGATCGAAAGAGTATCTCTAGCATGTTGTTTAGTCAACATGTTAGAAGATGAAATGATGTAGGTTCCATCACCTTAAGTTACTGAGGTAATAGAACTTAGGGGCAGTTGTGGGGACATTTTTTTTAAGTAATCCATGTGGCCGAGATTGTTAGCCAAGGTGCCATATGGGCAAACCTTTGTGCCGAGATGCGATGCTACAAAATTGAAGTCCAAGATATTTGGATAGAGGACTGGGGTCCTTGATAACATCAAGCTACCTATTTGGATAAAGATGAGACTCTCAAGGAAATTCGTCTTAATCTGAATAATATGAGTTATGATAGATGTTATCCTTGTCAAGGATAGAGTCCCATGAAATAAGACTTCTAAGAGAAGTTGGACACTGATCATTATAAAAGTAAGGCACCCTTGTAGGTCTAAGGTATGTAATTTATTTTGTGAGCTCTTGATTTGAGTTGATAATATCTTGTGAGATAAGTTACTGACTTGATCATTGGAGTGCTCCCAGGTGGACGAGCCACCACTGTATTTCTTGTCTTCTTGTCTTCTTGTATGCAGGTATTGGCTTAATCTATTCTACCACGTGCTCTCTAGCTAAGTTTCTTGTTTGGTTGTGAGATCAAAAATCAACACCCACATAACTTATATACACATTGTATATGCATTGTAAACATAATGGAATCAAATAACTATTTTGGATTCATCAAACATTATGTAAAATCAAATGGAATCATGGAATAAATTTACAGAAAGAATTTGATTTTTGAGATCATTCGCCTTGATGGTCAAGTTGAAGAGACACGATGGTGGCGAGACAGTCTAGGAGGGGAGAGCAGTCGACTAGAGTGGTTGGACAAAAGAGATGAGGCAACGACGATGGTTTAAGAAAGAAAATAGATGACAACTATGGTCAGGAGGGAAGAGGAATGCCTGGTTAGGGTTTGTAACATTATTAGGGTTTTCAAGATTTGAAAAGAGACGATGAAGAAGCGGGTATAAATGTCTTCTAAAATTTTATTTCACATTACTTTTTTTTTTTTTGTTTTGAAAAGGAGAACCACTTGCAAAATTGGTGAATGCGTTACACTTTTCGTTAGTTTAGATGAAAAGTGTAACAATAGCATTTTAGTCTAAAATCATAAGGTTTGTCTACCTATTTCTGAACCATAAGGAGGTAAAATGCTCCGACCTTAAATCACAATAGAATAAAGTGAATTTTACGGTTTATTGTATCTAGGGAGAACTAAAACTAATAGTAAATGAATAATTCTAGGTGTTATGGAGATTTAAAGTATTGTGTTGGGTTTAGATTTAAATTGATGTATTGTAGTTATATACAGAATGAATCTTATTCTCATATTGCAATTCTAAGTAAAATTATGAGTAAATTGTCCGAGTATATATATATATGCAGCACCACAAGTAATAAATTTATAGAAATAAACATTGCTACAGCACATACATTCTTAATATCGTTAATTTTTTGTGCTAAGTTTGACACAATGTTTAATTATAGCTATTATTTGACAACTCTCTTTGCTTCTATACATGTAGCATTTCTATTTTTCATTTTGTGAGAAAAATAGAATAAATAATATTTGCACTATTAGAGGAACATTGCTAAAATATAATATTTTAATAATACTCATTGTTAAAGATAACAATAATTAATCATTTAATTGTTGAATCATTAGAGATGCTCTAATGCACATTAACTTCGAAAAAAATTAATGGGGAATTTAAAATCTTACAATAAAATTTAATATAAATTTTATATTAATGATAAAGAAAAAAAAAATAATTAATCTTATCAAAATGATGTAACAATAATATTTTTAAATTCATAAACTATTTTAACGAATCATTTGATTTGAAATGGATATATATAAATTTATCATGTTATTTTGATTAAATTTTTTATATGTATATATCACTAAGGAACTTACAATTGTTTGTTATGAAAGAAATGATGTGTAAGCACTAAACAAACAAGAAAATAATAATGACACAAAATATTATAACAAAATTAAAGATCACACATAGACATAAGGTAAATTTTAATACATAATTTATACACACAAAATATTTTAGAGGAAAATACTTAAAAGAGAGAATCTTTGAAGGAGACTACTCGCTTGTTAACACAAAACACACACTATAGACCCTACTACAAGGGTCTATATATAGACTTTACTACACGGATTCGAAACAGTGTTAAATCCGTGGATTTTATTTGAAATTAGATAAATTACATTCACACCTCCTAAAGTTTAGTCTAATTACATCTCAGTCCTGACATTTTAGAAATTATATTTTTACCCCTGTGGTTAATAATCTCATTTCACAAATCTCCTACTTATATGAAAGGCAACACCTCTTAGTAGAAAAATAGAAAAAATCACATTAAAAAAAAAAAGTAAAGCAAAGGAAAAGAGAAAAAAATAGAAAAAGTAAAACAATGCAAGAAAAGAGAGTGCATGAGTTCAATGTTTTCGTTCCGTCA
Source organism: Camellia sinensis (assembly GCF_055761805.1). NCBI lineage: Eukaryota > Viridiplantae > Streptophyta > Magnoliopsida > Ericales > Theaceae > Camellia > Camellia sinensis. The sequence continues at coordinate 111,419,057 of NC_138962.1, forward strand.
AAATAATTACAATGATAGGGAGTTAATGTAATTTTGCAAATGTCAGGGTATGATATGTATTACAGTCAAATTTCAAGTGGAGTAAGTGTAATTTACCCTTTGAAATTTAATATAATAAATTTTATTATAAATAAACTCTCTGAAAAATATCATAAATAAAAAGAAAGAAATGATGATAAAATATGATAAATTAATGGGGAATTTAAAATCTTACAATAAAATTTAATATAATATTTATATTAACGATAAAGAAAAACAATTAATCTTATCAAAATAATGTAGCAATAATATTTTTAAATTCATAAACTATTTTAACGAATCGTTTGATTTAAAATGGATATATATAAATTTATCATGTTATTTTGGTAAAAATATTTATATTTATATATTACTAAGGTACTTACAATTGTTTGTTAGGAAACAAATATTGTGTAAGCACTGAACAAACAAGTACATAATAATGACGCAAAATATGATAACAAAATTAAAGATCACACATAGAAATAAAGTAAATTTTAATACATAATTTATACACAAAAAATATTTTAGAGAAAAATACTTACAGAGAGCGTGTTTGAAGGAGACTACTCGCTTGTTAACACAAAACACACACACACTATAGACCCTACTACAAGGGTCTATATATAGACCCTACTACACGGATTCGAAATAGTGTTGAGTCCGTGGATTTTATTTGAAATTGGATAAATTACATTCATACCTCCTAAAGTTTTGTCTAATTACATTTCATCCGTGATATTTTAGAAATTACATTTTCATCCCTGTGATTAATAGTTTCATTTCATAAATCCCTCTGCTTATATGAAAGGTAACAACTCCTAGTAGAAAAATAAATAAAATTATATTAAAAAAAATAAAGCAAAGGAAAAAAAAAAGATGGAAGAAGTAAGTAAGTAAGAAAAGAAAGTGCATGAGTTTAATGTTTTGATTTCGTCTAAATAATTATAATGATAGGGGGTTAGTGTAATTTCCTAAACATCAAGGTATGATATGTATTACAGTCAAATTTCAGGAGGTGTCAGTGTAAATTACCCTTTCAAATTTAATGTAATAAATTTTATTATAAATAAATTCTCAAAAAAATATAATAAACAAAAAGAAAGGAAGCTTCTTCTTTTTTTCTTCTTTTTTCTCTAGAATTTCCTACAAGTGGAAAGAGAGATGGCGGTGGTCTCCCATCCCTCTCTTATGTCCCTCTCCTCTCTCTTTCTCTAATCATTCTCCAAATTATCTTAGTTTGATATTAGTCTCAATAGTTCGATCATCATTGTATTATCTTTTTTACTCTCGAGTTCAAAGCTGGCTTTAGATCTTTTCACAGTTCAAAAGTTGATACTGAATAACGTGTTTATTTTATATTAGGTGACCACCTCACCTTCAGTGTTTTATCTTGACTAGCAAATGTGAGATCTTTAAATTCCAAGTTAAAGGTTGTAGAACAATGGAATTTTGAATAAATTTGGTGGCGACTTGGATCTAGTATTTTTTTCTATTTAATTTTCTTAATTTTTAGTATGTTGGTGTAATAATTCTTCATACGTTGAGGTTTGTTTTCCTTTCTTGTGAGGACCTTTTCTCCTCTTCTATAGAGGTTTGAATCATTCATTCTATAAAGATTGTTTACTTTTTTTGAGATCTTGTAATACTACGGTACCGGATTGATCCAAACTTTTATCGATTTTGTAATAAAAATTTTCTTCCCTATAAAAAAAAATTTTAAAAAAAATTGTTTACAAATATGCAAAATTATTATTATTTTTAAAAAAATTCGGAGAAATACTTTTCTCCCTGTCAAATTGGAATTGGGTGTGAATTAGATGGTATCATGTCAACATTTTTTTTTTTGTCAAGTTGAAAGCTCAAGGTACCATTTGATTTTGTTTTTAAATTAATGTTTGGATCAAAAATTAAAAAATATGTTTGATTTATCAATTTTTAAAATTCTCTTTAAAATTATTTTTTCTCTCTATTCTCTCCTTCTCTTTTTCTTTTATTAATCATTCTAAAATTATTTTTAAAATTTATAACTAATTAAACTTTTAATTTTTAAAAGAATCTAAATGTCATGAAGGATAATGTACATATCGGGAAGTCAGTTTCAAGAACCCGATGCATCATTAAAGAAAATGAAGTGTCCCCATCTGCACAAGTAGATAGTGTTGGAATCAAATTTTGGAATGTTGCTGTGTAGCCTGCGCAGCAGTAACTACTATGCAGCGAAATGGGCTCATTTTAAGATTCATTTTGATAATCCGAATCGTTTACATTTTAGAATACTTCAAGTAGAATATGTCTGTAAAATCAAATTAATCAAATATCGTTTACATATTCATCCACTCACATTTGTATTTATTTTAATACTTTAAATCAGAATTATTATTTATTTTTGTAGATACAAATGTGAATGGATGTATAAGTAAACGATGTCCGATTAAGTTGATTTTTTGCAGACATATTTTATTTGATATATTTTTAAATGTGAACAATTCGAATTATCAAAATAAATTTCAAAATAAATTTATTTCACTGCACAATAATTATTGCTGCGCAGGCTACACAGTAACATCTCCAATTCCGTTGGAATCCAAACATTCCAGAATATGCTCCGACCATCCATAGCACCGAATCTTTTTGTGGGGTGGTGGGTCTGGGGATGGCGCTAAAATTTTGGCCCTGTTGCAATTACGAAATTAGCCCTTGTTGCTTTTGTTTGAATGCCGTGTGTCTTAGCCATTGAGAGTGAAATGATAATATAACTTATATGTCGACAACGGGACACGTGGATTTGAGATTCTCTTATTACAGGGGTAAATTTGTAGAGAATACTGTGTTAGCATCCCTTAAATTATGTTAGATTCTTTAATTTTTAGTTTTTTTTTATTACAATAATAACTTTAAATAAAATTACTATAAAAAATATCATTAATTTTAAGATACCTCATCTCACCATTAAACTTATACATCCATTGCATCATGAATTAGGATTTATGAGAGCACCCACCTCCATCACCACCCATCTATTTTTTCCAAATCCCACCTTCAAAACCCTTTGACGTTAATATTCCGACGGTAACGGTGACAACAATTCGATTACCTACACTTCTCCGATAATAACAATGAGTAAAAGTTTTTCTGACAATCACAACTCCATAAAACGAGAGGAGTACAATAATAAAAGTTTAGAGGAGGTTCATAACTTTGATGTTATTCTTAGCTCAGAGGAGATTGGCCTTATAAGCATAAATTTCTTTTAAAAAAATGACAAAAAAAATAAAATCTGTTTGTCATTTTTTCGGAACTGAACTCCGAACAAATGACCGAAATTCGGGAACACAGGCCCGAACATTGTTTATTTGCTCAGGAACCGATGACTGCACATTTATTATTTGTTTAGAAATAGGTAACCAAATATTATTCATAGGTTCGGACCTGTTTTACTGAAAAACTAAACCAATTATTATAATTTTTTTCTGCAAGAGAAAAAATTATTATGAAAAAACTAAGAAATTGTGTATATATGTATATATAAAGAGAGAGAGAGAGAGAGAGAGAGAGAGAGAAGAGACAGAGAACGCATACCAACTGTGACAATGATGGATGAAGCAGTAGAGACAGTAATCACATTACTTCTTCTTCTTTTTCGTGGGCATTGTTAGGGTTTTTTTAGAAATGTGGTGTGCATTCAATGGATAAAATGTTTTCACAACGATAATTTTGGTATTATTTGGGGGGGGAAAGAAATTTTAAGGATTTCAAAATTTATAAGTGTAGATCCAAAATAATTTATGGGGTGCTAATAGCACCACTCTTTATAGATTATCTTCTCATTATATATATACACATGGCAATATATATATTATATAATATAGATATTTTGATAATTCACAGCCAAAACAAAAAGTGTGTATTATATATTTAAATATAATTTTTGTGATTTTTATTTATAATTTATTATGATGTTAGTTATGATTTGGTTATGATTTATCGTGGTATTGGTTATAATTTCGTATCATATCCCCAAATTACAATCTTTGTAATATTTGGTTATTACCTATTATGATTTTGATTATGACTCATTATGTTGTTGGTTATAATTTCATTCTGATAATTGTTATTTTGATTATAATTGAAGATATATTTGTTATGTCTTTGGTTATGACCCTTAATTATAACTCATTATGATATTAGTTATGATTTAGTATGATTGTTATTTTAATGATGACCATAAAAGTCATTAGTTATACCTCAAATGATATTTAGTTATGATCTAAAGTAATTTAATTATAATACTTTGTTAACGCCACAAAATGTCATAACTAGAGAAAATGCTTGAGTGTACAATGCCCACCGTATAAAATCTTATCAAAAAATTGTATAAATTTTTACAAATTTATATAAATAATCTTACAAAAATATATAAATTTAATACAAATTCATGGAGGTGAGTTAACTTAAATATTTCTTTCGTGTGGTATATATAATGTGAACTTCAAGAATTACAAGATTATAGAGATTTGATTGAAGTGAGAGAAAGCTGATTTAATTAAAGTCAAATTTTAAAAACAAAACTAGCTAATTGGGGAATTTATTATAATCAATTAATTTATAAGATATTCTTTTCTTTTGCTAAATCATATTATTTTTGATTTTTGATTTATAAAATCTTAATTATCATATTTAAGATATTTTAAGAATAATTTTACCCTTATAAATATTTTTTGAGCCCTTAGTAACTTAGTGATGTGAACATTCGTATTAAATAAATTTGACAATGTGAATGTTCACATTATGAAATATTTACACTGTTAATGTGAACATTGATACGCACTTCACCATATTATTATTAGAGATATTTTGGTAATTATGTCATTCGTAAAACTTATTGAAATATAAAAAAATAATTTAAATTGAATGAAATATAAGTATGCGAACATGAATTTATGAAATAATGCACCAAATAGATACGTGCAAAGAGTAATATTTATAAGGAAATTAATGTTTGAAATATTCAAAATCATTCTTCAACCTATAGAAGTGGTTAATGTCTTACTCAATGAATTTGTGGTACTTTGTAAGATAGATGTTTTCTATTTTCAAAATCTTTTCAATTTTATCGGCAAATATAACTAAGTGGAATTGTAACACTTGTATATTTGATATTTTAATAATATAAAAAATTATAAATTTTATTTGAGATTTTGTAATTCTCAAAACAAATTTTGTTAAAAAGTGTCTTATAGCGACCTTAATTTTTCTTAAATCATTATTTATTATTATTACTTTTTTTTATTGCTTTATTCATTGCGTAGATACATGAGAATTTAATATGATATTTAATTGGATGTGATACTTAATTATATATAATTAATTTAAATATATATATATATATATTTATTTATTTATATAAAAAAATATTATATATATTGATCTTTATATAACATAGTTATAAATGTTGTATTTATATAATAAAATATAATATAATAGTAAATTAGGTTATAATAGTGTTGTCACTAGAAAAAAAAACTAAAAAAACAAAAGCAGAGAATGCTTTGTGTGCCACGTGGAAGAGAGAGGTGCGGTAGAGAAAAAAAAAAACTTAGTTAGGGTTTTATTTTGGCGAAAATGCATTATACCCCCACTGAGGGTCGACCCCCAGTGAGGTGGCAGCCCGTGATTGGGGCGGAAAAAACTGTTTTTTTTTTTTTTTTTTTTTGGACTGTCAGCCAGTGGGGGTGCGCCACCTCACTGGGGGTGCGACCCCCACTGGGGGTATAAATCAGTGTTATTTTGGTAATTCTTTAAGTATTTTTTTAATTTTCAAAAAATAGTTGTAAGTTCAAAACCCACTTTCCTTTATTTATATTTATTTCGCTATTTTTATTTATTTATTTATATTTATTTGATGTAAGTTTGATATTGAACCTGCATGTAGATGATGGATTTGTTTTATTTATTTTGGTTAGATGTGTATACAAGGTTTAGAATTTTTATATATATTTATTTTATGGATGTAATCACACTCATGAATATATGAAATTAAAATCAACTAGGAACCCATAGATAAATTCTGTATGCTCCACCATGACTCCATGAATTGTTGTTTTATTTGAGTGTTGGTGAGAAAAAAGTTTATTAAAAAAGTGAGGATTATAAGATTTATTTGAATACCTTAGGCTCGGCATTATCATGTTTGTTCTCATGAGTAGATGAGAAGTTGTGTATATATATATATTGTTGTCTCGTTCTCAAGAGTAGATGAATATTTTGATTTACGCGCGTACGTATATACTAACCATCGGGGGAGTGTGGGTCAAACTCAGGACGATATCCCTGTGCAAGTTTGGCTTCGGAGCAGTGTTAGGTATACGGGAGGCAAATGGGATATATGTGTAGGCCGGAAGTGAAGAGCCAAAGTGGTGGAGTTAAGATACAAAAAATTAAATTTGAACTTATTGGTACAATTTGAATTATTTTGATTTGTACATCTCGAAAAATAATAAACGACATCGATAAATTATAAAATTCGGGCAAAGGCGTGTAAACGTAATTCTAGACAATTTTTGTATTTTAACATTTTACTAAAAATATCAATTAAAACTTGTAATCAGATGATCTTGGTTACAATAATTTTTGTTTATTTTAGCAATCCAGACTTTAGATGTTGTTTTAACCCATGAAACGAGCTATTTTCATTGATTTCACGTAAATTGAAGTAAAACATTATTCGGAACACTTTTCGTGTTTTGAACTTTTCCGAAAAAAATCATTTTAAGGAAATTTCTTTTCGTTTTTAGTTTTAGGTTTTCGTTCGATTTCCGTCTAGGTTCTTCTATCAAGTTTTTCTTTCAACCTGCTCAATTTTTGCTATATTATTTTGCGATGCCTTTTAGGAAATTTGATGCTATACAACTTTTGTTCTTTGAGTTTTGATCAATTCGAGCGATTTAAGCATGAAATGGTACATTTTATACTTCTTCAGCAATTTACTAATGATTAAACTATACTAACTTTATTTTTTTGCAAAATAGTGGGTCTTACTAACTTTTTATGCAGGGCTGACCCACCATATTTTTATTTTTATTTATACTCAATTTATATGTAGTTGTGTACGGGCAAGAAACTAAATGCCACCGTATCTCAGGAAACTACCTCTTCGTCTCGGTGCGGGTGGAATTACTTGTTTTGTTCAGTAACAAGAATTAAACATACTTTTGTTTGTGTCTGGTGGACACGTGAGTGTCAAATTTTGTACTCATACTAGTATACTTGTATACTGATCTATTTTGTCTATTGGCATCTCGGGTGCGTTCTGTTTGAGCACAGACGAGCTTCCTTTGCAAGATTAGTTGGGACTACGGTATTGATGAGAAATAACTATAGTTATAGAACATGTCTCTTGGACATCTTTTGTTTCCTTGAGTTTAGGTTTGATATTAATTATTTATTTATTTTTCTTTATGACCTTAGTATTTTAATAATTTGGAATTGTAGTTTATTTTTTTAATTTTAAATTATTTGAGTTGTTTTGACTATATGTTGCTACTTTAATGTCGGAGGTATTGGAAAGTTATGAATTTATGATTGATGGTTTGGTTGGCTTTTTGTTATTTTTTTTTTCTCTCTTGTAAACTTTTGAGCATTGAAATTTACTTAAATAAAATTGAGACAAAAATATTTAGATTTTATTTCACCCTTAGGATCTGGATGATGGAATATTGGTTGGGATTTAGTCCTAATTTAATATTTAATTGTTCGAACTTTAGGGTGTGGTAGTTTGGTATTAGAGCTCTAGGTTACCCTAGACTTGTAAGAGTTTAGGTGATCCTCGAATTGTGGAAATATGGGTTAGCTGGTTTAGTTTGGTGGTTGAAATTATTCAAACTATTTATGAACGATTTTTTTTTTTTTTTTTAGTGTGTTTAACTGGAAGGTAATGCCTGGAAGGTATAATTTGAGAAATGTTGAGCCCAGTGGCATAGGGAAAGAAACAACTACTAACGTGGCGGCGGTAGCGGCTGCTACTGGGGCAACCAATACTATACAGGTTAATGTGGAGGAGATGATGGCGTAGTTATTTCAGATTGTGCAGAACAATAATCAAGGCCAACAGAGAGATCCTTTTCCGAAAAGAAACAAAGACTTTGTATAGCACTCTAGGAAATTTTTTCTCATCGCTCGAGCGATGGATTGGTTGCTCGAGTGGTCTTGTGAAGCTCCCAATACTTTTACAGGCTTGAAATTCTGAAAGTTGTTGATGTTCACTCGAACCTAGGAGTGGTCAGTCGAGCGGTCTACCTTGTTTGGTCTGAACTTTTGGAAGTTCGTATTGTTCACTCGAGCGAAGTGTCCAAATTCAGCACATTTAAAAGTCACTTTTGGTCCTCTTTTTCTTCATTCTCCCTTACTCCTTCTCTCTCTTCTTCCTCCCTTCCACCATTATTGTGGATTTCAAGCTTTCAACCTTGATTTTCATCTTCTCCCCCCCATTTTCTACCACTTGTTCCTTATATAAAAATAAAGAGCACGCTGAGGGCTTTCCATCTATCCAAGCGGATCGCGTTTTTCGTTGAAGTCGAGATTTCGGATTTCTTCCTCTGCTTGCTAAAGGTAGGGATTTCTTTGCTCTCATCAATATTCTCTCATAGATAGATGGGTGGTAAATTTTTATTGCATAAAAACCTCATTTTGAGGAGATTTTTATAAAAACATGTAAATGAAGCTAGGGTTTTCAATTTATGGAAATTAAATGTGAACTTGAGATGGATGATGATAGTGTTGAATAGTTAGAATATGAATTTGTGCCCTAAGATAAAAAGCCCTAATTTTTGTTAAACCCTAATTATAGCTTCTTGTTACAAAGAGGAAAAATTGTTTAATTGACCCTAAATTCTTGAAATCAAATTAATGTTAGTGATTAAATCAATAAATCTTGGACTATATATATGATAATTATTGTGTTGTGAAATTGAGTATAAAGACCTAATGATAACGTGGAGAAGTAAAGAGAGAAATGGAATACAAGAATTGTGATTGTTTTTAAAGAAAAACCTTAACGCTTATGGTGGATGTGTTGTTTGATTAAGGAGTATTGGAAATGATGAATAGTGTTCTTGGCTTTGTTAGAATTGTAATAATAAATAACATGATGAATTATTGGATGGTGATATTGGAATAAGGGTCCGTTTCCTTCAGACTTGTGACCAGTAAAGCGTGGCCCTTAATAGAGGTTCCGCCTTCCTTCTAGAGTAGCGCCCGGAGAAGCGTGTGGCCTATTGAGATATGTGAGGTTCCGCATTCCTTCCGGGTCATAACCGATAAAGCGTGGAGCTTAACAGAGGTTCAACATTCCTTCCAGAGTAGTACCTGGAAAAGCGTGTGGTGTGATGATATGGCTTGGTAATGAAGCCGGTTTCAATTTGAAACTTTTGTGAAATAATTCTAGTGAGATCAATATGTGTGTGATAGTGATGAATGGAAATTAAAAATTTAATTGTGTAAGGTTGGATGGATGGAATTGAGTTAGATCATTTTATGGGGATTGCGATGGAGCGATGGCTTGTTGCGTATAATAGTTGAATGGACTGTTTCTGTATTTTGACCTCTAGTTAATGTTAACAATGAACTCTTGAGAAGAAATTTTTTTTGAAAACTATATTATAATGATACGAAGATAAATTTCTTTAAGAAAGGTTCATAGATTCTTTAATAAGAAATGTCTTACGAATGTGTATCATATTTTGAGTATAAAAAGTCACATTATTACCTAGGGATCACTTGTTAGTATATATGATCACATGTATCTATAGATCTTATTGTGGAGAATCACTGAAGATTCTTTCTGGACATATTTGTCCATCCCTCGTTGTTTTACCAATTTCAGGGAAAGGATTCAAAAACATCGGTTGAAGATTCAAGAAGTTTACTTCCTTTTGTGTGAATTTGATATTTAGTGTGACATGAAATGTATATTATAATTTGGAGTTGATGAGTGTCTCCACATGTAATTATCTATTTTGGATATTTGAATGTAAACCTTGGTATGCATTATTGTTGTAATTATTCGAGAGAGAATAATATTTCTATTACTCCAATGTAATGCTTATTTGTATTTACAAATGTGTTGAATAAATAGACTTGGATTAAAGGTTTCGGTAATATTTCCGAGTAATAAAATTTGGGGCATGACACTTTGGTCTTTGGAAGGTCAGAAATTCTCTGGAGATGGAAGACCCACTATAGCTAATGCTTGGGTCTAGAAATATGAGATGGTGTTTGGTCGTATGTAGCTCACCAAGGTCCAAAAACAGGAGTTGGCTACGCATCAGCTTGAGGGAGCATCTCTATTTTGGTGGAGCTCGTGTAAGGAGGGTCTAGATTTAATGACTTTGACTTGGACAGATTTCAAGACATGTTTTGACCGAAAGTTTGTTCCTACTGCTATTTGGTCTCAGCTAAGTAACGAATTTTCGAAACTGACTCAAGAGGGTAGAACAGTGATCGAGTATGTCACCAAGTTCAATGAGTTGTCTCGCTATGCCCCTCACTTGGTTGACATGCAAGAGAAGAAGAATGAGAAGTTTATTAAGGGATTAAATCATTACTTGTCTAAGTCCCTTGTTCCCTTTGATGTTGATCCGTTTGATAGAGTTCTTGACTTGGCACTGAAGTATGAGGAAAAAGAGAAACAGTTTAAGGAAGGAAAGGCCAAGGTCGGAGAGACTTCCAGAGAGTCATTTTCAATAGCATGATGAGAATAGATACTGACCCTACAATCAAAGGCATCGGAGTTGGAAGTTTCAGAGGCCACAACAATAGAGTAGTCAGGGCAATTTCAAACCTGAAGACAATTTCAAGTCTGTAGACACTCCATTTTTTACCTAAACACTCGATGATGAAACATTACACTGTGCAAATTCTTCAAATCTTCAACAAAGGGAATTCACTTTTGAGCTTCAAAACCTAAACCTTACACCCCTTTTTGACCAAAATCATTTTTCTTTTAGCCTGACCACCCAGAGAACTACAGGCCCGCAGATGGCCCGCAGGCCATTTTTGTTGAGCCGGTTGTACCTCATCATGGCTAGCCAGCCATGTTCAGCATAACAAATATTTTGACAGTTGCCAGTTGCTCCCATGCACGAGCTCTAAGACAGCAGTCCTTTTTCAGATATTTCCGACGTAAAACTTCAAAATTCTATAAATACAAGACCTACCTTCAGTATTTGGGGTTAAGAAACTTAGTGAGCAAGCCTTTTTCAAAGATATTCAAGCCTTCTCTACCCTCTTGATATAGATACACCATTGAAACTTGAATTTGAAGCTTTAAGACTAATTTCAGATACTTGAGAGTATTTGAATTGAAGTTTGTGAATCAAAAAGCTCTTCCTTTTTCTCTAAAGGTTGATTCTTCAACTCTTTTCATTACCTTTTCTTTTAAACTTCTTGTTCTTCATTTCAATACTGATTTTTAAAATATTTTAGGCTTTAAAATGAGATTTAAACCTTGTTGAAGGTGGAAGGGTCACCCTTCCATAGGCTTATTCTCTAGTGTTGCTCTCTTGTTGTTTCTCATATTCTTGCTTCTTTTCTTTCAATTTCAACACTGTTATAGGTAGTTTTTGATTGACTATGAACTGTATATATGTGTTTAAAACTTATATAGATAATTTGATTCTTGTCTTATATCTATTTTCTTTGAAGATGTTGTAAAGCTCTCTTCTAGTTCCTTCTTTGTAGCATGGAAATGGATGTTTCATCTATATTCCATGAGTAGGAAGATGAGCTTGCAACCATTTCGTCTTAGCTTTCATTTCTTGCTTTTACTTAGTCTTGTTTTGTTTTTGCTTTGAAACTACATGAGAGCTCTTTCATCAAAATCATTAGAGACTCTCTTCTAGTTCCTTTTGAAGCATAGAAATGGATGTTTCAATCCATCTTCCATGACTAGGAAAAAGAGTCTCTTTGGTTTCCTCAATGATGAATCTTTTGTGTATAAGCTTTTCCTCCAAAAATGGCTTCCTCTAAACCTATTCTCTCTAAACTTGAGTACTCACTTACTCTTGTTTTCCATGAGATTCAGTAGGTTTTAGCCATCACTTTGATTGTTTCTTTCATGATTAGCCTTAGTTAGTTTTGTATCCATTGATTTTCATCCCATAGCTTCACTAATCATCATCTAAATACCCTTGGGATGTTTGATGATTTATGAAGCAAACCTACTTGATAGGAGAGAGCAGGAAGGATGAACATCCTTTGGAAGCCCCATGTTTTTGCTCTGTTCCAGTTCTGTTGTAGCAGATCCTTTCCCAGAAGCAATGGCTGGCCAACCAGTCCTCTATACGACCGACCAATTGTCAAAGCCGGCCGACCACCATTTTTGTACAGCTGTGGTGTTTTTCAAGAAAAACAGACCAAATCCTGAGGTCTAAAACAGAGTTGTTGTCAAACTATGAATAGAGTAACTTCTGGCAGTAAGCAGAGGGGGTTTCCGGAGGATGTTCTCACACGGGTGCGCATGATTCACCACCTCTCCTTTAATCTCTTTAATTTAGCCGCTTTGATTTGTATTTTGTATTAAGTAGTTAGCCAATTCATTTGTGTTTGTAATTAAGTAGTTCATGCAATTAACTAGTTCATTCATTTGTATTGTAATAATTAGTTAGTTCATTTGGGTTTGTAATAATTAGTTAATTAGCACCTTCGGACTCTCTTGTAAAGAAAGCAAATCTGTAACACTTGATATATCTCTTCCAACCCCCATTTCTTTCTCCATTTTATTTAAACGCTTACCATAATTGTATAGCATCATGTTTTCTTTCATCATTTCCTTGACTTACATCCATTTTTGCATACATTAGGGTTCGGTTCACCATACTTGAATATCATTGTCATTTTTTACTTACTTGAATACATGCGTTACCACATGCTTTGATTCAATCCATATGACATATTAATAAGTCGAACTTACACTACAACAAAATTAGGTTTTTACAGCTTCACATCAATGACATACAGTAAATGCAAGTCGTGGTTTCTCACTTTTACGACTTGCTTTTTTTTGTGTCGGAAATAATTTCTCAGCCACGACGTGTCTATTGCATAGGTCCTAAATGGAAATAACAATGATTTTTTTACGACTTGCAATGTTAGCCGTAAATAATAAAACTTTCTATGACGTGCATATGACATGCCATTAATACATCAACTATACACGACACGCGTACACTAGGTGTTAAAAATATTGAACATTTCACGACACACAAAAAGCCAGCCCTTAAAAATTGCACTTTTCATTACGCACAAAAAGCCAGCTGTTTAAAATATTACACTTTCCACGATACGCTATTGTTGTCGTAAAAGGTACGACTAGAAAAAAAAATAGTGCCAAAATGAAAATTTCGAGCGCCATACACCGAAAAATTAAAAATAAAGAGAGGTTTCCAAGGGAAAGGATTTCAAGCGGTGCTCTCTTCTCTCTCTCTCTCTCTCTCTCTCTCTCTCTCTCTCTCTCTCTTCACCTCACTCTCATACTCTCTCTCATATGTCCCACCACACCACTAATTTCTAGGGTTTATACATCTTGTTGTGGCAAATCGACCCAATTGATAGTTCTGAGAAGCCATGGACGAAAAGACACCACTAGTTACTCCAATCGTCGCTCGATTTCTAATGCATCTGAGGTCGAACCCAAATCCCATTTGGATGATTCGAAGGTGAAGAAATTAGGTTCAAAAACTTCAGGTTAGTGATGGTGTTTTTGCTTTTAAAACTCTGTTTGGTTGCCGAGAAAATAATGATATGTACAAGTTTAATGGTTCTTATCTCTGGCAAAAGTTGCCTTCTCAAATTTCTGTCATGGGCTGTCTCCCACAAATTGATAGTTCTGAGAAGCCATGGACGAAAAGACACCCCTAGTTACTCCATTCGTTGCTCGATTTCTAATGCATCTGAGGTCGAACCCAAATCCCATTTGGATGATTCGCAGGTGAAGAAATTAGGTTCAAAAACTTCAGGTTAGTGATGGTGTTTTTGCTTTTAAAACTCTGTTTGGTTGCCGAGAAAATAATGATATGTACAAGTTTAATGCTTCTTGTCTCTAGCAAAAGTTGCCTTCTCAAATTTCTATCATGGACTGTCTCCCACAAATTGATAGTTCTGAGAAGCCATGGACAAAAAGACACCACTAGTTACTCCATTCGTTGCTCGATTTCTAATGCATCTGAGGTCGAACCCAAATCCCATTTGGATTATTCGAAGGTGAAGAAATTAGGTTCAAAAACTTCAGGTTAGTGATGGTGTTTTTGCTTTTAAAACTCTGTTTGGTTGCTGAGAAAATAATGATATGTATGTAGACACCCCATTTTTGACCGTCCTCAAGACTTGGACGTCACCATTGGAACACATGGTGATTATCCATGTTTGTGTTCGTTTGGAGTTCCCGGAGGTCTCGACTACGCGCCTTGCCTCAGGATCTCCAAACTTGACTGTTTAGTGTCTGGTTTTGCACCAAACACTTGTGTTTTACCTTGGAAGGGCAGGGAATACCTTGTGAGGCATCCCCACACACCACCGGCAGTGGCTAGAGGTCACCGGCTGGTTTTTGTTGCCATCGGCACTCTTTGTTGCCGGTCGGCACTCTTTTTTGCCAAAATGGCATCTTTGGCCGGCCGACTACTGTGCATCTACTTTTGCAGATATTTTATCACAGCTGTCTTGCTTTTGGCTCCCCTCCATACACGTGTATGGAGGGATCTCTCTCTTGGAAGCTTGTCTTGTAAGCTTTACAAGACAAAAGGCTCTATAAGAGAGAGCCTTGTCTCTTGGCTTTAGGGTTAGAGACTTGAGAGACCTTAGATATTTTTGACAGCCATTTTTAGGGTTTTGAGTTCTAGGGTTAGAAACCATACACTTTCTATCTCTATATCTTCCTCTTGTGTGTGTTTAAGTGCACTTGTGTCTTACTATTGCACACAAACACATAGTGTTTCACCTTCCCTTAGTTTCTGAGGTTCCAAGAGGTTGTTCTTGAGGTTCTTGAGTGGTTTCAAGCTTGGAGGAGCTGTTGGAGCTTCATCTTTGAAGAAAGTCAACAAGGGTAACAATCTTACCTTTATATTCTCCATTTTTGCATTGTATTTTTACCTATCTTAAAATCATTTTTGAGCTTGGTGTATAATACAAAAAAGTTCTTTTTTTTAGCCCTCTTGATTGTTTATTAAGAGTGCTTTTTGGTTTGGAGGTGTTTGACCCCTCTTAGGCCTTGAAAGGCCCCATTTTGTGCCATTTTGAGTGAGTTTCGAGACTTTGGTGTTTGGGCCTCTTTACCACTGAAATCTTGAGGGATTTCAGTGGTGGAGATGGTGCCTTGAAGTCTCCAAAAGGGGAGGGTCACCCCATCTCCTTGTTGTCCTTGAAATGGACCCCTTTTGGCCTCTTGAGAGAGCATCATGTTAGAGTGTGTATTGATCATATCTTGGTTGTTTTCCATGCTTATTATGCCATGATATAACCTTGTTGTGTGTTGGTTTTGGTACACCATGCATGCTTAGCATACCTACCATGTAATGCCATGTTATTGCCTTAATATGCCTTAGGTTGTTAGCCTTTGTTCTAGCATGTTTTAGGCTTAGTCTTGTGAAGGATTTGTGCTCATTTTGCCATGTTTTAGGTCTGTCCTAGGTTGTTTGGGTCGGATTTGGCATGTTTAATATAGCCCCTTTGCATTTTGGCTTGTTGGCCTCAAGTGTGTGAGTATATAGCATGCATTACTTGCTTCATTCTAATGACTTGGCATCATTCATAGCATAATTTCAGACCTTATAGCATGCTTGCATGCTTACTTTGGATACCTCTTTGAAGCTTTGAAAGCTTGTGTAGCATGTTCCATGTTTTGGCCATTGTACATGCCTTTGATTTTGAGCTGCTTAGATGCCATCTAGGGGTCCCTTTTGCAGGGTCTAGGTCTGCCTTGAGCCTATTTTAAGCCCTCTTAGCCTTGTGAGGCCTGGTTGGCTTAGCCATGGTTCAAGTCTCTTTGACTTGCTTCAAGTACTTGGGCCATCCATTGCATGCTTGGTCTATTTTGTTTGCTTGGTTTGACACCATTCTAACATGAGTTTCAATGCTTACCTTGCATGCCATATGCCCATGATTGCCTCATTCAAATGTGCTTAGAAGTAGCCCTTTGAGGCTTGAGCATTTGTGCCTAAGTGTTGGTCCAACTTACTTGCATGTGTGTATGTACGTTTGATTCCAATTCCTTGACTTTTGGCCATTGTTTTAGGCCTATTTAGAGTTGCCTAAATCATGTGTAAGTCCACCTTTCCATCGATTTGCATTGCCCCATGTTTGCTTGTATGCTTGCATAAGTGTCTTGCCATGCCATGTTGCATCCTTAGCTTGTATGCCTAGGTTGCATTGCATCTTGCATGCATGCTTTATTCCTTGACTTGGTGATAGGAATTGGGCCTTGGTTTGTTTGTTTGATTTGCATTTCATTTGACATGAAAGTTGTACACTTGATCCTTTGGGCCATCATGCATGGAAATGCGTGATTGGTGGTCCGAGAATCGAGACGCATGCCCCTTTGAGTTACAAACATGATAGGGAGCATGATTAGTGCATACATTTGCTTGAATTGTATTGCCACGCAAGTTCTGCCCTCTGCTGTTGTGAGTTGCAGGTTCTGCAGGCATTCTTTGCCGACCGGTAGTGTACATTGCCGACCGGCAATTATTCTTCTGCCGATAGCTTCATTTTGTGCCGGTGACCACATACCACTGCCGGTGGAAATTTGATTCAGCCGGTGGTGAACCCCAGTTTACAGAGAGGCATATTTGAGATTTTGGCAGTCTTCAGAGGGGCAGAGCAGGGAAAACAGAGGCAGACTATGCATGGCGGTGCGATTCCGAGCAAGACCCGAGCATGCGCTGCATTTGGCCCTCCCCCCGAGGCGGTTTACTGTTTTTCTTAGCTTAGTTAATTTGTTAATTAATTAGGCAATTTGTAATATTTAATTAGCTTGCATAGTTAATTAATTTGTATTATTTATTTGGTCCCTCCGGGTGAGGGCAAATCTGTAATAAGTGTGGGTGAGTGTGTATATGTCTTCCAATCCCCACTTCTTTCTTCCCTTTTATTTACCTGCTTTGATGGTAGATTAGGGCACGTTTAAATTAGCATGCCTTATGCTATGCATGCGTGCATTCATCCATTTGTTTTACATGCACCGGGCTCGGTACATCATTCTAACTGCATTTGTATGTCAATCCCAAATTGAATACATGCATCAATTAATCGCATTTCACATGCCATGTGTAGGTTAGCCGAGCCTATTCTAGTAACATGTTGTATGCGATGCATTAGGCACTTAACATGGACTAGGACATGCATGTTTGCTAACAAGTTCTTTGTTTTGGCGTGGAGTACGATGTAAGTATTTTCGCCTTAGCATATTGCATGCGTGTGAATGCTACCATGACGGCATGCTTATCATGTGGCTAAGTGCTTATATGAGATAAACTGTTTGAATGCCCGTGGGTGGAGGTTGGATTGTTTGAGTTGGAAAAACTCGTTGAAATCCGTATTTTAGCCTACTTATGAGTAGCAAATTCCAAAGCGCTTTTCAAAACAAACGGATATGCAATGCTTATTTCCAAATTAGACAGTCTAGTCTATACTTGTTTGCTACGTGCATAACATAGTAATTCTAGGCTAATAATTGGAATAAGAATACATAACGTTTTCAAAATCAAATATCATGGTTAGTAGAGGCCGGTCTTCGGACCGGGCGAAAGGGGGTGCTCATAGCTGACCTTCCCCGATCGTACCCAAGCTCCTGAGCCGAGACAACTCCGGTGATGACGGACATGTGGCCTTCGGCACCGAGTCAGGGTTTCCTAAATTCCCCCATAAAAAATATTTAGGTGGCGACTCTGTATCTGGCAAAGCAGTCCATGTTTGGCACTTCTTTTCAAAAATCTGTTTCTCAAAACGATTTGCCGGATTTGGACTCTTTGGTTCAAGATTAAGAACCGCGACACAAATCGAGTCCGAACTGTAGCGAAGGCCCCACGCGGGCGTGCTACAATGTACAAGTTTAATGCTCCCTGTCTCCGGCAAAATTGAAGGATTTGGTGCTTTTGACAGATAAACATGATTTGTGGGAGACAGCCCATGATAGAAATTTGAGAAGGCAACTTTTGTCTTCTAATGAATTGGGTGCTTTGACTAAAAAGGTTTTTATCATAGTTTTTCATAACCATTAGATTAATGGGAATTTTCAGTTCAAGTCATTGCTAAGTGAAGTTTGTGTCTTCTATTGTTTGTTTGCAAGAAATTGGTTTTCCTGCTAAACTTGCATGTACTATTGTAAATTTTTTTTCTTTCTTTGCAATTTCTTGTTTGAACAACTAGATCATGTTTTTGAACCTGGTTCTCTTTGTTCTCATTTTCAATTTTGTCCCTACTTCTTGTCATCTTTCTCCTCTGAGAAAAGCCAACATGGTCCAGTTTTGTATGGAAGTTCTCATTTTTTAGCTTAATATTTAGGGGTTTTTTATTTTTATTTTATGGATTTAATCAGATTAAGATGGATTTAATTGATTGAGAAGGAGTTGTGTTGGGTCTCCTAAAAATTTACTTGATGAAAGAACCTGATTAGTTATTTAGGTCCAAATTTGTTATCTTTCTTTGCGCGAGCCAACTGTTCAACTGAAAGCGATATGCCTATTCGATGTTAGAGTCAAATCTGTTTCATTATCTTTTTAAAAATTGTTTAAAATGTTAAATACGTTATAAATCTAATGTTTAAATGTTAAATATTTTTCAATGTCCATTGAAATTCTTTTGGATCTACTCTAATAAGGCTTTGTGCGACCATGACCTTCTTGTCCAAAGTCATCCTAGGACAGTTCATGCTTCAAATATTTTGATTTATAGGCCATATTATTTAGTTTGTAAATTATAAATATAAATCTCAAAAAAGAATGAATAATATAAATTGTTTAAGATACCTACATTGCATGACTATAAGTAGTAAACCTTATTGCACTAGACATTGTATTTATTGGTACAATTACTACTAGATTTTCATATTGCACTATTGTTCTATCAGGACAAATTAAACATTCTTAATTGTTCCTTGTCTGATTTTGTTCTAAATATTCATTTGGTATTATTTGATATTTCAATGTGACGTAGAGACAAGCATTAAACATCATTATTTATTCTTTCCTCAAGAGATTTTGCTCTAAAATATTGATTCTACCAATCTACTTGATATTTGAATGCAACATAGAGACACTCCTAGATAGATTTTTTCTTAAGAATCTTATTGTTTCTATTCTAACTTTTTCTTTTTGGGGGGAGAATGACAGTCTAAATTCTCTAGAAAAAGCAATACGTACTTTCAAACTCAACTATTTTATTAGTGAGAGTTGATGCATAAATATTGTGCACCACGACTGCAATTTGTAGGTAAAAGGTGGCCATGTCTCTTTTGCCCAACTTGCGGAAGAATGGCTTCTAAGCTCTTGTAAGATTCTTCAAATTCCATATTCTAGGAAAGGTTATATTAAGGAATTAAAGGAAGCCAAGCAATTTCTTTGGGCTGGTTCAGAAATGGATCTGGTAGGGTTCAAGTCTTTCATGTAACTCCTGGGCATGTTCTTAGTAGTTATTGTGCCTGAATAATTTATATTTGTCTACTTGTTGATCTAGGTGTGAGATGTGACAAAGAACTTGGTTGACGCTCAGAATGGGGCTAAAGGTGTTAGAGATTGTCTTTCTAAATTGGAAAAGTGGTCATGTCATCACAGCTGTGATACGGAAAAGTGCAGTGGGAGCATATTGACAATTTACTTGGCTTGATCCAGTGCCTTGTAATGAGCTTGCACTTCTTAAATTAAAGGTGCAATATGAGATGTGGTTTTTGTTTGTAATATGCTTGTGTTGAGTTTACAAATCTAACTCTTACAGCTGTTTGATCTTTTGTGTATAGGATTATGAAAATAAAGCTGGAGCTTTGAGCCAGGAAATTAATTCTACCCTTTCAACGTGCTCAAAAGTTTTTGTAAATAATTTCTCACACTTGATACACTTTTTTTGAACTTGTTTTTTCTAATTACGAGGAACTAGTTTTTTTGCTAATTAGAAAAGATTATTTGGCCACCATTGTATTTATTATTATTATTTTTTCATTTTTGTTATGTTTGGTCCATTTTGTTCTAATCTTTGATTATGTTTTCTATAGATTGTTGACTATGAAATGTTATACACCAAAGTTTGTGACTTGCCAATATATATCAATGAAAGTGAGAAGTTAGGACAGAGGTTATCTTTTGCAAAGGTACATTTTATAATAGTGTGGCTATACTATCTTTAAAAAGATTTTGTTTTCCCTCAGATCAATTTACATAATCTTTTGCTCGTCTTTGCATATTGGACTTGACATTTTGAATGCAACTATAAATCATTTTTCTAGTCAATCTAAACAAAATTTTCTTGAAAATAGTTCAAGTAAATAAAACATTAAAATAGATGTTTTATTGTTTAAATTCCTGCAATTCAAGCTTTTGTAATATGTTGTTTTGTCTTGATATATGGCTAGCTTTTAGATAGAATGATATTTCACAAAGTTTTAAAAAAATTAATTAAAACTCACTTAAAACTTGTAGGTGCCAAGCAAAGGTGCAAGGGGCAGGAAGCATTCTCATGGAAAAACCCAGGTAAACTTGCACATTTCTCATACTTGTGCTTTTGGTTCCTTCTTTCCCCTCCCCTCCCCCCCCCCCCCCCTCCCCCCTTTTAAGCTTCTGTCAATTTTACATATGGATCCCATATCCATGCTTATGGTCTAATATGATCTTACTGTTGATGTTGTTTCAAGTTTGGTTGCTCTAAGAAGGGAAGTTTCTGAAGACGAAATCCAAGGTGCTAGGAATTATCTAATATAAAGATATGTATGGCATAAGCCGAGTGTTAATGTAATTGAATCAACCCATGATGGTGCACTCGCAAGAAGATATTTGAGTAAATTTTGTACTGCTCAGAACTTAAAGATAGGTTTTTTTTTTGGGGGGGGGATGATTTAGAACCTTTTGGACGGTTTTGAAGTTGAAGACAATTTTTGATGTTTAAAAACATAGTTTTTGGATGGTTTGTAATGTACAGACAATTTTTAGATGTTCGAAACTTATAAATAGTTTTTTTAATGCTTGAAATAATATTTTGGCGGTTGATTGATACTTATATATATATATATATATTTGTGAAATTTGTTTGTAATGTTTTTTTAGATTGTACAAAACTGGTGAAATAGAACCCGTTGAATTTTAAAAAAAAAAAAAAGTCAACATTTTCTATGACGGGAAGAATAGGCCGTTGTGTTAAATATTTAATGACTAGCAATGAGTGTCGTGGTTTGTCTCTTGAATTAACGGCGTGTAAAAGTAGTCGTAGAAAAATTAAATATGATGTATAAGATACACTATTAAAAGTTTTAACGCCATGCTATGGCATATCATTGAAAGTGAATGACTTTCCATGACTAGTCATAATATGATGTTACCTTACGCGTTGTAGAATCATATTCACAGTGTGCATTTGAAGTCGTAAAAATCCTTTTTGTTGTAGTGCTAGTAGTTGCATTTTGTATGTGTTGCATTAGTCATGTACATTGTTAGGGTCATGCATTTTTTTTCTAATTGTTTTCGTTTATTTGCTTTGCCCTGGAGTACTAGGTGAGCATTTTTTGCTTTAGCATATCATGTGTGTGATTGTTTTCATGTTAAGCATACTACCATAAGGCTACGTGCTTACTTGAAATAAACTATTTGAATGTCTATGGATGAAAATTATTTTACTTGCATTAGAGATGATTTTGATCAAATGAAAATTTTCCTTTGAGTCGTGTGCATTCAAAACCCCTTTCAAAAATCACATAAAATCAAAAGCATTTCCAAAATGAGCAAAATAGTCTATACTTCTATGCCTCATATAGTAATGTTAGCATAATAAATCAGAATAAGAACATGTAATGTCTATAAAATTCGCATCATGATTAGTAGAAGCCGATCTTTGATTGGATGAGGGGGGTGCTCAATTCATGACCTTCCCCTCTCATACGTAGGTTCGAACAAAGACAATTTTGGTTACAACAGACAAGTGGCCTTTGGCACGAGTCACAGGTTTCCTAAATTTCCAAAATTTTAGGTGGCCACTCTGAAATCTGGCAATGCAATTCATTTTTGGCATTTCTTGTGATTAATGCATCTTTCTAAAGATTTGCCGAACTTTGACTTTCATTCTTTCTTTTTCTGATTCACATTGCACTTGTGAAACCAGATTCAGAACCACAGGAGTCCGAACTGTAGGGTGATCATATCCGAGGAGACTAACCTCCTCTGAGGAGCACGAAAAACCAACTCTAGTTTCTGGCAACTCTGCTGGGAATTTAGAGAACTTGACTTGAACTTCATGATGTGAAAATTTTCTCTGCATATACATATTCTTTGCATTGCATTTGCATGGTACTCTTAAGTCACTGTGTTTACCATCTGATATCTTGGACGGCTTGCCGAAGGCTTGCCAAAAGCTTTCCAAAAGGCTAGTCGGACGTAGGCAATGTCACGTTAGGAACACAACCCCTGGATCTGGGTTACTGCTGTACCACTTGATCCTCCTTTCACTTTTTGGTATTAGGTGTAAGAGGTATATTAGGTAACCTTATTGAGGTACCTTTTTGACCAATCAGCCTAGTGCATGTAGTAAAGCTCCAGTGACCATTCAAAATAGGACAGGATACTCTCCCACGTTCAGGATGTTGTGATACCACTTGTTTGAAGTAGTGAAACTCTAGATCATTTCAAAGCTAGGACAAGGTACCTTACCCCTCATGGGAGTGTTTTTGCTCTCTTTACCTGCTATGTGCTATGCATTGGATTTATGCCGAGGTTCTTAGATTCAGATTAACGGTACAGTTATATCAGTTTGTGGGGTAGAATTCAGTTTCATTAGTAGGGAGTACGATCATTCAGCTATGATTATATTTGTTGAAATTTGGGCTGAGGTGCCGTCTGATTTTGATTATTGCTTTTCTTTTCTTTATTTCTTTTGCTAGGTAGTCTTGAAATCATAGCTTCAGAAAGACCTGATATCCCCTAAGTTTTGTGGACTCGCATCAGTAGGCTTTGCAAAATCCGAGATCTAGTTGAAGGCCAGCCAGTGTTAGTCTCTATCCCGCCAGTTGTTCGAAGAAGAAGAACCAGGCAATTATCACCAGTACAAAGCACTTATCAGTCACCTGTTTGTTCCCACCCGTTCAATTCACCAACAGTTAACTCTTCCAGATTTGTAATGGCACAAAGTGCGAAAGAGGTTACGGCTATGATGACAGCCTTTCAACAGGCCATGGATACACTAAACTAGAGGATAGCTCTCCAAGATCAGACCATTGCTGAAATACAATGCCCATTTGGGGCATCGGCATCTACCACACATCCAGTCCCGGCTACCTAGGCGAACCTTGATCCACCTCCACTAGTTGAAAGTCTCCAGTTCCGGATCCCAAGAAGTGTTAGCTCAAGCTCAAGTTTTCAAGCCTTTGGCGTAGCCTCAGGGGGGACTTCTTCATTTCGACATTAATGGCATCGATCCTGGCATGATAAAAATCTCTAAGCTGGAGAAAATGCTTAAGAAAGCTTAAGGCTTCAACTCCATCCCAGACATTGAAGGCTGTTATACTGAGGCTTCTGTAAGATTGCCAGGGAAGTTCAAAATGCTGCACATCGATAGGTTTGATAGAAGTGGAGATCCGATCATCCAGGTTTGTCTCTTCTCAAATTGCTTGAAACCAATGGGCTTGACAAGGGCTCAGAAATTGTCATTATTCATAAGGACTTTATCAGAAGTGGCAGCCACCTAGTATGCCAAACTGGAGGATTCAACCAAGCAGAACTAGGAAGAACTATCTGAGGGATTTGTTAATCAGTATTCCTACAATACTCAGATGGAGGTGAATCAGTGAGCTGAAGGCAACCTCTCAAAATCCTAGGGAACCCTTTATCGATTTCTTTTCTAGATGGAGGACAAAGGCAGCTAGAATGAAAAATAGGCCCTCAGAGAGAGAACGGGTCTGATTGGTAGTTCAGAACCTTGAACCAAACATGTTACAGAGGATGATAGTCGCGCCACTATCTACTTTCGCTGCTTTGCATAAATTGGGGGTTCAAATAGAGAGCGCGTTCAAAAAGGGGATCATTCAAAGAACAAGTGAATTGGCAAAGAGGTCGTTTACTAGTGGTACCAATGCTAGCAATAACACTATTCCTAGGCCTACCAAAATTAGTATCGTCACCACCACAACCAAAATAGCTTATTCATTTGTTGGTACAACCTCACAAACCACCAGCCTAGCATGAACCCAATTTAGAACCTCCACCCCACTTCCTATGGGTCTAACCCATGCTCTCAAAGTTCTAATAGAAAAAGGACATCTTAAGCCCCTTGACCCTCGATGTCTCCCTAATCCACTTCTAGCCAAACATGACCTTACTCAATATTGTATCTTGCACCAACAGCACAGTCACACCACTGACCGTTGCTTTTATCTTCGCCATGAGATTTAGGATCTCATTGACAATAAGATCATAACTCCACCCCCAAAGCCAAATGTGACCACCAATCTACTCCCCGTCCACAATCAGGTCCCTCCACCTAGAAATATCAACCTCATCCATATATTACCACCCACCTACAACCCCAGCATATATATCACCCCTTCTCATTTGCATAAACCCGAGGTGGTTATACCAGAAAGCACAGATTTAGGTATGATAGATATAACACCCAAAACCCAACCGAAGCCTGTGGTTACGACAGTTGAAGAGAAGAGAGAATCACTGAAAGGAGGGTTGTCTAATACCTAGATTATGGAAAAAGAACCATCACCCATAGAAGAATATGATCTCAGTCAATACATTGTGGCTTCTGATTAACCGAAGCCGACAATCACGCTACCTGACTCACTCTGCATCAATTCTATTAAAGAGAATGGGCTAGAATAAGGGCTAGATGACCTGACGAAGATGGAGGAGGATGTAGAGAACCTCTATTTCTTTAAGGAACAAAATGTGGGAAATGTACAAATCGGATGGTGGGATCTGAGCAAGCCTGAAACTAGCCATGGGTGGTTAAGTAGTGAGGAGAAATCTAAAACAGAGGAATAGACGAAAGAGAAGACGATCAAGAGTGAAGGAAAGAAGACCGAAGGAAAGTGTAACAACCCGACTCTCGTACATGTTTTCTGATGTATTTTCAGTCCCTGTTTTGTGCTTTCGGATGCTTATTGTGAAATCCTATGAGAAGTTACGGTTAAGAAAGTGAACTTCATGTTTAAAGATGCCTATCTGTTTGATAAGAAATGTATCTGTTGCAACTAGAAAGTTTGAATTAGAAATTGGAAGCCTTAGGGGCCTGCTTATCTGAAATTGATTTTATATATGTGATCATCATAATTTTTAGGTAATATTAAGCGTTTCTGTGGAATTTCAATTTCAGATGTTAAACGATTGATTTTCGTCTTTATTCACCCTTTATATATGTATGTCTATAAGAGCCTCTATGAACTCAAGACTTAGGAACTTCCATATAGCATATTTCTTGGAGAAGAGTGAAGAGAGGAGAAGATCAAGGGAGAGTTAAGAGAAATTGAAGCTAAGGTAAGGTTAAATTCCCTAATCCAATCTCCTTCCTCATCCAATTGGTATTCATTCTTATAATTATGATTTTGATTATGATAGATACAAGTAAAGTTAAGAATTTCAAGAAAGGGAATTATGTTTATGAGTTTCAATTCTTGGTTGATTAAATTGAGTTGTGTTCATGATTAATGCAAGTTAGATTGTGTATGTGATGCTTTGAATTACATGTTTTGAACCATGATTTAGCATTGAAAAGATCCATCCTTGAGCCTTGGAAACATTCCCCAAAAGATGAGATTTTGATGCAAATTTCGGACCAAAATAGGGGAATCGCCGCACGTGGGGAGTCACTGTCGCACGTGCGGCAAATGCTGAAAATTTTGGGTTTGGTTCTGCCTAAAAGGCACGTGCGGGGGCATTCTGCCGCACGTGCAGGGGGAGTTTGCCGCACGTGCGGGGCTCACAGCCGCACGTACGGCCCATGCTGAAAAATGTGGATCGCTTCGTTTTGCGTGTAGAATCCTCTAATGTTGTCGAAATATGTATTTGATGCCTTTTTAATATGTATAAATTCCTTCGAAGTAAAACGAAACAGGAAGTAATTTGATATGAAAAGGGGAACTAAATTGTAAGGTTTGAGTATGTGCAGGGCACACTCCGGGAGAAACGAGCACGTCATCGCAACACTGTGAGTAGTAGTTCTGCAATCGTACGTTTACTTGCCGTAAATAATTCTTATTGTTAACGCACTGTTCTTTGTAAGCATTTATGTTGTTTAGGGATCGGTGAGAACATTGAAAGATTATGTGCACTTCGGTATGACGCTGAAACTACTCTACATTCTGGTTATGGTTAATGGTTATCCTTAATGTATAATAACCTGTAAATTACCTATAACTCCGCACAAGAATTATTAATATTATGTAACTGGTTGGCAAGAAGGGATTATGAATATAAACCCCGCTTAATGGGAACATGATATTTTGAACGTCCTATCCTGGACTCCTACAGCCTTATTTAGTTCGATACATGTTTTATGACATAGACATCTGCCTAAAATGGATTAACGAAATGAAAATCAAACAGAACCATGGGTTTCCTTATACGTCAAAGAATTGAATATCAATAACATTGTTATATGACTCACGTTATGGTGCGAATTATTCTATTCCCATGAATAGTACTGTAACGACACATGTGTTTCTGTAAATAATTATTATTAATACTTTGTTATATGTAAGATGACTATGGCTATATGTAATGAATCGTAAAGGGAAATTTATGTGCACCATTGTGAACGGTATTTGTATGAACCTGGCATTATTATGTTATGTTTATTCACTTCGTTTATGCTATGACATAATATGAATTGTTCAGTCTTCAAGAACTATTGATTCCTAGTACGAAACTAAGTGCTGCAATGCGAACCACCTCTTGAGTCCATACATACAAGAACTGGGCTTAAAGCCAATTTGGTCCCTTTATGGGTCACCTGGTTATGTGAAATTATGAAAGATATAATTTGTGATGATATGAAAGGAATAACTTGTGAACTTATGAAAGATATAATTTGTGAAGATATGAAAGGTATAATTTGTGAACTTACGAGGCCGAGGGCCACTTTTTGAATTTGTGAACTTACGAGGCCGAGGGCCATTTTGTGAATTTGTGAACTTACGAGGCCGAGGGCCACTTTGTGAATTTGTGAACTTATGAGGCCGAGGGCCACTTTGTGCATTTGTGAACTTACGAGGCCGAGGGCCACTTTGTGAATTTGTGAACTTATGAGGCCGAGGGCCACTTTGTGAATTTGTAAACTTATGAGACCGAGGGCCAACTTGTGAATTCTGAAATTATGAGGCCGAGGGCCAACTTGTGAAGTATGAATCTGTAACCTGTGAAACTATGAATCTCAAAGGCTGAGGGCCAATTTGTGAAGTTAGGCATCTAAGTTAAGCCAAGGGCTAATTTGTGAATGTGTGAACCCATCAGGCCAAGGGCCAACCTATGAAGTTATGAACCGACAAGACTGTTCTGAAACGTGTACAGAATCAGACTAACCACAGGATTTTTGCATTTACTTATCTAATTAGAGAAATGTGTACACTGTAGGTAAATTAAGTTAATCTTTAAATTGTTTATGTACTACTGTTCACTGAGCTTGACTCACTTTGTCTTACGTCTGTTTCTGTAGGCACTCCACCTGGAGGTCAGTTTTAACCCATGGCATCCGTGCCTCTTTTGTCAACCTCAGAGTATCCAGGCACTTAAGTGAAGGCAACCCTTTTTGCTAAACTTTTGATTTTACACTCTGATTGTTTGCTTAAGGTTGATGTATATATAATTCCTTTGCCTGTCCATGTTGTTTTACGCCCAATTCTGAGGGCTGGGTCTGTATATCTATATGTACATAACTAACTCTCTGGTGCACGTCACTGTATGTTTATTTGCCTTATGTTCTGTCTGTGATCCTGGCATGATAGTGGTCGCTCAATGGATGCAGTTCTTTTATTTATGTTAATTTATATTGGTAAATGCTTCCGTTCAGGCCCCATATGATATGTATACCAGGTTATGCGTCCGTTTCTGTGTAGGTCATGCCCAAACTTTTAGGGGCAAGTTTGGGGCGTGACAGAAAGGGTCCGAAATAAGGAGAAATTAATGATGGAAACAGTAAGTCTGAGGACATGACCATCGCCGAAAGGAAACAAATGCTGGAACAGTTTCAAAAAGAGATAGTGGAGGAAATACAGAGATCAAAACTAGCCCGGGAGAAAATGAAGGGAAAAGGAGAAGAAACTCCTTCTAATAACTGACATGTTTCGTCTTTCCAACCGGGGAATGATTCTCACAGCATTCGCATAATTCGAGCGGAACCAGACAGTTATTTGACGATGATTAAGGGAGAATGATGGAAGGATAATAATCTAAGCTTTGTTGACACTAATGATTAAGGGGAAATAGTGGAAGGGACATGGTAAGCAAAAGAGATTAACCACATGACAAGAAGTGGTCGCTATTTCAAACCCCCATCTCTAGACCAAAGAGAACCCTCTTGTAAAGATGCCGAGAAGATGAAAGATAATGAGATAGAAAAAGACCTAGTATCAAGACAACTCAAAAAGATCCAGACAGATATTTTAATTTGGGGGTTGCTGATGGCTTCCCGAGAACATAGACAAGCATTGCTAGAGGCACTGAACAAAGCCAAACTGCCTATGGATACCACGCCCGACCAACTGGTATCTTTGGTCACATCTGAAGATGTTACCCTACTGTTGTCTTTTATAGACAAAGAGTTGCCACCCTTGGGGACCAATCATAACAAACCTCTGTACGTGACCTTGGAAAGTCGAAAGAAGTGGATCCCAGTAGTGTTGGTGGACACCGGCTTGGTAATCAATGTATGTCCGGTGAGGACTGCTTATGCTATAAGCTTGAAGCCAACTGATTTCACACCTATAACTCAAGCCTTCCAAGCTTACGACAACACCAGTCGTAATGTTATAAGAACCTTTAAAAGCCAGATACTGGTTGGTCCATCCGAACATGAGGTTGAATTCCATATTATAGACTTGCTAGTACCCTTCAATCTGATGTTGGGCAGACTTTAGCTACACCAAATGAAGGCGGTTTCTTCAACAATACATCAACTGGTGAAGTATCCGTTCAAGAGAGCGATTACAACTATTTATGGCAATTCTTCAATCCACCCTGCCCCGGGAACCACCACACCCTTGTTGGAAATATTGCATGGAGAAGAGGATGTGTTCCTCTCAGGATTCACATTAGCAGAAGCACGGTTAGTATAGACGATCATGGCAGAAAATGGGGGACACTATGTGAGCGCCCAATCCATATATATGATGAACATAAGGACATCTTCCTAGATCGGGATAGGGTAAAAATAGGAGGTAGGGAAATACTGTTGTCAAATAAGTAAGCCATAACCCCTATGCTTTTGGGTTAGGATATGAACCGACTAGAGAAGATTAGAAGAGGAAGGGAGATAAAGTGAATGAGAGAATTAAGGCAAAGAAAACATGGAGGCAATTTGAGTTGGTCCACAAATCGATTAGAGGGACCGTAAACAGACGCTTTGTCCATCAAGGAGAAGACTTCCCTTTATGTGAATTCCTAGAGCCGTGGATCGAACAAGAAACAAAGAAACGATACCCTAGGTTTGAGATTTTCTTCAATCACCAGTTGTCAGATAGCGAAGAGGAATGGATTGGTTCAAGTATTGATGTAGGAAAGAAAAGAAGTGCAAGCTCGGAGAGCGATGAAAAGGAACTATTAGGGATGACACTGACTGACCTCTTAGCGGATTCCAATGTCGGGGCTGAGCCTACTAACTTGGGGGATAGTGTTACTATATCTATGATCGGGGATGAACTAACAATTGATTGCACCGATCTTATTCTTGACGCAGTCGAGGCTCCATGCTTGGTTTGGCAATTCAAAAGGGGCTCCATTGAAAGCTCTTATTTGGATAGTGAGTCTGAGTCTGATTCCACTAAGTCTATCGAGTCAGAATCAGATTCAAGTCAGTCTAGTAAGTTCAAGTCTAGCACTTCTGGGGGTGATAACTCGGATGCCAAGGTGTAGCTCGATTTTTTCGTGCCCTCTTTCGGAAGCTTGAAAGAAGCCCTACAGTTCGGACTCCTGCGGTTCTGAATCTAATCTCACAAGTACAATGTGAAATTGATAAACACTAAAGAGTCCAAATCCGGCAAATCGTTTGGAAAATTGATTTTGAGATCAAAAATGCCAAAATTGGACTACTTTGCTAGATATAAAGTCGCCACCTAAATATTTTATTTTGGGAAAATTTAGGAAACCCATGACTCGTGTCAAAGGCCACGTGTTCGTCATCACCAAAGTTCCCTCAGCTCAAGAACTTGGGTACGAGAGGGAAAGGTCATGAATTGAGCACCCCCACTCACCCGATCAAAGATTGGCCTCTACTAATCATAATATGATTTTTTATCAACATTATGTGCTCTTGTTCCGGTATTAGGCTAGCATTACTATGTGATGTGCACAAGCAAGTATAGATTAGTTTGCCCGAATTGAAAGAAACTCAATTTTGTATTTGTTTTGCGAAAAGGGTTTGATTTTGCCACCTCAAGTGGGCTTAAAGTTTGCGAATTTGCCAGTCAACAAAGTGGGCTTAAAACGTACATTTATTGAATTATTTCAATTCAAACAACAAGCCTTCATCCACAGGCATTCAAGCAGTTTAGCAAGTAAGCATTTAGCCTCATGGCAAGCATGCTAGTCATGGCAATCACTCACATTCATGCAAGTATGTTAAAGCACTAAAAACTCACCTAGTACTTATGAAAAAGATGTGAGTTAGAAAAATATACATGATTCCTTACTATGTTAAATGTCTAACGCAACACATGCAATATGCAATTACTAGGCTCGGCCACTAACATGGCATATGATTCAATTTGATAACATGCGGTTAAACGCATATTCAAAGAAGTATTGAAATAATAATGCAGTTTGAATGATGCGCCAAGCCTCGATGCATGCAATACAAGATGAATGGATGCAAGCATAAGGTATGCTAATTGAAACATGTCCCTAATCTAACCATCAAAAGTGGGTAAATAAAAGGGAGAAAGACGTGGGGTTGGAAGACATACACATTATTACATTACGCTCTCACAAAGGAGAGTCCGAATGAATAAAGCTAACTAGCTAACTAAGCTAAACTAATTAAGCTAATCAAAGCTAAAATAATTAAGCTAAGCTAATTATTATTACAAAACTTGAACGAACAATTAACTAACTATCTAAGCTAATTAATTATTACAACACAAACTAATTTAATTAATCTAAACTAATTAAATGAGTAAACTAATTAGCTACAACTAATTCAACTAATTTAAATATTACAACACAAACTAATTAGTTACAACTAATTAATTAAAAACAAATAAATAATTAATTCCTAATTAAACTAATTAACTAGCTAACTAGTCCCAGGAAGCGAGGGAGGCCCATGCATGCTCGGTTTCCACCTGAAGAATATCCGTTACCTGCCCTCGAAAGCCTCTGTTTGCATAACCCTTGCACTATTTCCTTCTCTAGATCAATTCTGCCATGCTTCACAAGCACACTGCCCAAAATTCACTGGTGGCCGGCAGGCCAAAAGTGGTGGCCGGCCGGCCACCACTGAGGGGTTGCCGTCCAACACTGATGGCCTGCCAGCCAGTAACAGTGGTCGGCCGACCACTGATGACTCATCCTTTTTTGTTGCAACAGAAAGCAAACAGGGCAAAGAGAGGGTATTCTCACAGGTTGTTTGTACTGTGTATCTCTTCTTATCATCAAAACATCTCAAAGAAATGATACACTTGGTTCCAAAACCATCAATCAAGCAATTTCATTGCATGATGGCCAAAGAACCAAGGTGTACAAGTTAATAAATGCACAAATAAGACTCAACAACCATCACCCCTATCATGCATGATCAAGGGCAGTGGAGACCTTGGAAACTTGGCACATTTCATCACTTAGAGTATAAAATGTCCCAATTTTCCTTGTGTTCAATTAACGTCCGATTGAACACATTAAAAAAAACAACCAAAATTCTTATCTTTGCTCACTTTTAGTTTCAACTTTACTCATTTTAAATTATTAACATTTATCAACCAATTAAGTCCATTGGTGGCAAGTCCTCTGAAGAGACGGGAATGTCAAACAAGAGGTAGTTTAAGGCAAGAGAGAGGTGTCATGCCGTTGGTAATGAACCCCCAAAAGAGGATTAAACCATTAAGCAATGAACCTCAATCTCAAGCTTAAACTATCCTAAGGTTGAATCAACCCTCAAAGCAAATGAAGAGTGAAGAAATTAGGGAGGTTGCTGTCATGACCCGAACCCGCCCCCGTGGGTTGAGGACACAACCGGCCAGTAATCATGAGACTACCTACGGCCTCAAACCGAACCAAACGTATATTAACAGAGTTAATGGGGGCCAAACGGAAGCAATTTGAAACTTTGTCCATAGAGTTGTGCTTAAGTGCACACCATAACATTCCGAACATTTATATGTTAATAACTCACATCATAATATGTACTAGCACAAAACACTGTACATACAGGATCATACAGATTTAAGTCAGTCAAACCCAAGACTTATATACAAAAATGGTCCGATGTTTTCGCCGACAAAGCAAAACTATAAACAGAGGACAAAAGGGCGAAGACAGTCTCGTGTGTGGGACGTTTGGGCTGACTCCTCAAAACTCTGACTATTTCTCACAATTTCACCGGGGCTGGTTTTGGACGTCCCTTGGCTCACCTACATGTACATGAATGAGCGTGAGCGAATGCCCAGTGAATAATATCAATTAAAGAAAATACATAAGCAATCATTGAAACAGTTACAGTAAACGGACTTTGGCCCAATCATTTATATCTATCGGCCTTTGGCCCAATCATTTATATCTATCGGCCTTTGGCCCAATCGTTTATGTCAGTCGGCCTTCGGCCCAGTCATTCATGTCAATCAGCCTTCAGCCCAATTATTCATGTCAATCGGCCTTCGGCCCAATCATTCATGTCAATCGGCCTTTGGCCCAATTATTCATGTCAACCGGCCTTCGGCCCAACCATTCATATCAATCGGCCTTCAGCCCAATCATTCATATCAATCGGCCTTCGGCCCAATCATTCATATCTATCGTTGTCCACCATTCAGATTAGAACTTACAAAACTTACATATAAGTAAACAATTAGACAACAGTATATTTCAAATATCTTGTTAAGATATTACTCACAGTGATCGGTTTGTGGATTTGCCCTGGAGCTCGACCCTACACATTCCATGAACACAAAAGGATCACTAACAATTCAATCCGTTCTAAATTCACATTTTCCTCTTTAGGCTTTACTTTTATCTCTTTAACTCATTTACAATATTTAACACATGCCTATGAGTGCTTACAAGTGAAAGAGAAAGGAAAACGAAACACAGAATACGAAAACAAAATTTCAGAAAATAAGGTCCCCACTCGAGCGTGGACTTCCCCGCTTGAGCGGACCCAAAAGGCCTGCAAAAGTATTGGTTGCATTAAAAATACGCTCGAGCGTGAATTAGGGCGCTCGAGCGGAAGACCTGTCTACAAAAGCTCCCCGCTCGAGCGTGAAATATCCCGCTCGAGCGGACACCAAGTCTGCAAAAAGTACTGGGAGCACGTATTCCCCGTTCGAGCGGACATCAAAAATTCTGGGTTTTCCAAAACACTCTCTTGAGTTCAAACTTGACATTTCAACCACTTTTCTTGCACATTATGGCTCCAATTTCACATATACTTGTACTAACATGGTACCAATACTAAAATACATTAACATGGAGCTCAATTTCATGAATCAAACACATGCATGGCTCATTTTCCACCAAACTCATTATCAATATAACAATTTCATGCATTCAAAGCTTCTGCTCCCATGGATTGTACATGCATGTGACACATAACCTCCATTCTCATCCCATATGATAGAAAGGTGGACAAATACATGGATTTCAACCAAATTGCATCATGAGTCATGTAGTTCAAGCTCAAATATGCAAATTCTAAACAATTACATACATGCATGCATATATAGTCTTCCAATTCAACAAAACCAACTCAAAACATGCTCTTGACCATTAATTAACTTTGAACACACAAGATTACACATTAAGCTCATGAATTCAAGAATCAATGCTTACCTAGAGGTTCAATTCCTCCAATCTATGGTTAATTCTAGAGTTGGCCTCCAAAATCAAGCTTCAATTATCAAACTCTCAATTTCTTTCTCTCTCTCTCTCTCTCTTAGCCGACCCTTTCTCCTTCTTTGAGTCCAAAAATCACCCAAAATGCACTAAATGAAGGAATTTGAGGGTGTAATGCCCTTACAACATAACCCTAATGCCAATATAATAATAATAAAGTAATTAGGCACTAATTCATCAAATTAATCAATTTAATCTAGTCCGGATCAATTTTTCAATTAAATTTCACCGTAGGCTCTAAAAATTATGTCAATCACAATGGCGTATTCAATTCCGGGTTTTGTGGCCGCTAAGGCCTTCAATTTAATTTCCAAAGCAGATAATCAAACAGATATTCCTACGGTGAACAGATAGAAATTCAAAACCACATATTTTCACATAATAGCACACAAAATCGTACTAAACACATAATCATACTCATATTAAGGACCAATTAGCATACTACAGAACAGGGGTGTCACAGTCTTCCCCCTTTAGGAAGTTTGGTCCTCCAAACTGAATTTGCCTTTATCGGGAAACAAATGTGGATAGCGTAATCGCATTTCCTCCTCTTTTTCCCATGTAGCATCCGTTTCATAGTGTTCTTTCCATTCCATTTTCACCATTTGGATGGATTTTCTTCTCAGTTGTTTCACTTGTCGATCAACAATTCGTTCCGGCCATTCGGCATATTCCATATTTTCATCAATAGCTACCCGGTGATAATCAATCACATGAAACGGGTCTCGGAGATAACCTCTCAACATCGACACATGAAACACGTTATGGATTTGTTCGAATCCCGGTGGCAAAGCAACTCTATAAGCAATTGGACCAAGCCTTTCCAAAATCTGAAACGGCCCAATAAAACGGGGCGACAACTTGCCCTTCTTTCCAAACCTGACTTGGCCTTTCATCGAAGATACACGGATGAACACATGTTCACCAACCTCATACTCAAGAGGTCTTCTTCGAACATCTGCATAATTCTTCTGTCGGTCCTGAGCTGTTTTGAGCCTTTACCGAATAATCTTGATTTTCTCAGAAGTGTCTTGCACAATTTCAGGCCCAAGTAAAGCCCTATCCGGGACCTCTGTCCAACAAATAGGTGATCTACACCTCCTACCATACAAAGCCTCGTATGGTGCCATACCGATGCTGGAGTGGAAGCTGTTATTGTATGCAAATTCTATAAGTGGCAAATAATCTTCCCAACTCTCCTGAAAATCCAAAGCACACATCCGAAGCATATCTTCCAAAGTCTGTATTGTTCGTTCTGATTGCCCGTCTGTCTGTGGATGGAATGCAGTACTGAACCTTAGTTCTGTTCCCATAGCTTCCTGCATACTCTTCCACAATCTAGATACAAATTTCGGATCTCTATCCGACACAATAGATACCGGAACCCCGTGTAAACAGACAATCTCATCAACATAAATGGTGGCCAATCTGTAGGCAGTAAATGTAGTTTTGACAGGCAGAAATGTGCAGATTTAGTCAGTCTATTAAATATAACCCAAATAGAATCCATACCTCGAGAAGTCCGAGGTAGGCCAACAACGAAATCCATAGTCACATGTTCCCACTTCCATTCAGGAATAGGGAGAGGTTGAAGCAGACCGCCTGGTTTCTGATGTTCAGCCTTAACTTGCTGACACTGAAGACACTTGGACACATATTCTGCAATCTCTTTCTTCATCTTAGGCCACCAATAGGTTTGTTTCAAATCTCGATACATTTTATTGTTACCCAGATGCATAGCAAATACGGATCTGTGGGCTTCATCTAAAACCTTCTTCTTTAGTTCTAGGATATCTGGAACACACATTCGGTATCGAAACCTCAACACTTCATTCTCAATGCTAAACTCTGCCTTCAGATTTGTCTCAAATTCATCAATCACTTTCTTGAGGAATTCATCCTCCTTCTATTTCTGCTTGATTTCATCAATAATTGCCGACTCGGCTAGAATAACAGCTATTGTAGACACCCCATTTTTGACCGACCTTAAGACTCAGACGTCACCGATTAAGCGCTCAGTGATATTGTATATTGTGCTCATTCAGAAGTTGCGGAGTCACGGCTGCGACCCTTGCCTCCGGACTTCCGGACTCTTTTGTGCTTTGCCTCGATTTGCAAATCGGGCCTCATTTTCTCTGTTTTCTCTTCCTGAGGGGAGGGAGAGGTCTCGTAGACCATCTCTCCGTGGCCGCGGGCTACGTTTCATGGTCGTAGGCCATTTTTTCCGTTTGGAGCCCAGTTCCCGATTTTTAAAGCCGTCAGGCCGTGTGCCTCGATTCGGGACCGCTTAACCACCTCCGTTTGCTCCAGTTTTTGGCGTGCATCTTATTTCCTCCCTTTTGAGGAACACTGTGGCCCGAGAGACCAACTTCGTGGTCGAATGCCACCTCCGATGCTTAACAGCCCATTTTCGAGGCCCCGGGCCGCGCGTTTCGGTCCCCGAACCTCCGTTTTACATCCGTTTTGGTTCATTTTTGGTGGAGACCTTATTTTCATTGTTAGAAAGCTTATAGAAGGGTGGGAGGCCAGCAATTGTTCTGAAAAGCCAGTTTTATTTCTTCGTCGCTCTCAGTCGCCCGTTTTCCTCACTTGAAAGCTAATGTTGACCACCCCGGGGCCACTTTCTTTAGCACTAAACCTCATATTTGTGTTGTACACACCTGGGAGGCCACCAATATGGGTTGGCCGGCCATCAATCATTCCTGACCCTTTTGAACCCCTCTAAAAAGCTAGCTTTTCTCTCTCCTGGTTCACTTTTTCTAATTTTTCTCCACATAGCTGTGTTGTACACACATGGGAGGCCTCCTTTTTGAGGTGGCCGGCCCGCAATCTTTATTAACCCTTTTGACCCCTGGTCGGCCGGCCAGGGGAGGTGGCCGGCCAGCCACCTGAACCTTCTGAACCTGGCCAGCCATGACCCTCTCACCTGGTTCCTTACAACTGTACCCTTTGTTTCCCCCAGATCCTGTATCCGATGGGGGGTCTTTTGGGGGGGAAATTTGAATTTGATTTCCCCCCCCCCCTTTTCTCCACTCCTCTCCTCTATAAAACCAACCCCCCAGCTCCATTTCAAGGCGGTGACAAATTTTTGTTTAGAGCTCTTGCATTAAATCTCCCTCCCTCTGTATTCCAACCCTCAAAACACCCTTGGTTCTTGGCCATTTCTACACTAATCCATAGCACCACACCTCCATCTCCATTGCAGCAACTTGAAGGCTATTTCTAGAGGCTAGGAGCATCATTTCTTGGACCAAAAGCTGTTGAAGACTTAGGCTACAAGGGTAAGTCTCTTTTCCCTCTCTTTTGGCTCTATTTTGCATGCTTTCTTAGCCTTTGTTTCTTGCATTTTTGGGCTCCAACCTGAACTGTAAATAGTCATATTTTGAGCTCATCTCCATGTTTGATCAAGGGTCTTTCTCTGTTTGAGGTCTCCTCCTCACCCTTTGTGTTTAAACTCTCTTTTAGGCCTATTTTTGCATGATATTTTAGGCTTATTTTTGAGCTGTTTTGGACTTGATCATAAACTGTGAAATATCTTGTTTTGAGCCCCTCTTAAACTTTGTTGAAGGGCTCTCCTCTGTTTGAGGCCAGCAGCTACCACTTGCCTCTTTATCCCTCTTTTAGGCCTTTTTCTTTCATGCTGATTTAGCCTCATTTCTGTTCATTTTAGAGACTTGATGTAAACTGTAAAGTGTCTTTTTTTGAGCCCCTCTTCAACCTTGTTGAAGGGATCTTTTCCATTTGGGGCCAGCTGCTGTCCCTTGTCTCTATTTCCCCTTTTAGGGCCATTTTTGCATGATAGATTAGCCCTATTTATGTTCATTTTTTAGACTTATTATAAGCTGTAAAAAGGGTTTTTTTGAAATCATCTACATGTTTTATTAAGGGTATTTTCTTGTTTGAGGTCATCTCCTTCCTTGTATGCCTTATTTCTTCATGTTTTGAGCCATACATGTGAGCATTTGCATTGGCCTTGTTTTGGCCTTCTAGCCACTGAAAATCAGTGGCTAAGATCCTGTTTTTAGAGCCAAAATTAGAGGGGGGTGACCCCCTCTCTCCCTCTCTTGTTTGGTGGCCTTTTCGGCCTTCCAAAGAGACCCCATCTTGCATGCTTTGAAGTCACTTTCCAGGGTCAATTTGGTGAGTTTTAGGACTACCATATTTGATTTTCATAGTTTTTTATGCCATGCTAAATGTCTACCTTGCATGTGCTTAATAACTCCTTGCATGGCCCTCCAAACTAACTCGTTATTTTTGCATACCATGGTTGCATATCAGTGGTTATTTGGGCCTATTTTCACTTGATTTATTCATTGATTTTTGGTGGTTTGGTGAGATTCCATGTGCATCCTATACTTTCCATGTAAACCATGTTTGCTAGTCAAAATTGCATGCTATTTTAGTCCATCTTGCTACCATCTTTTGGCCATGCTTTGAACTAGTAATGCTCATGTTTTGGGACTGCCTTAGCTCTGTCTTCATGCTTCATGATCAAATAATTCATTCTTTGTATAGCTATAAGTCATTCCATGTGCCTAGTTTTGAGTTTCGGGGCTCATCTCATGCATCGGGTGCTATATTTCCATGATTCGGGACCATTTTGTATCATGCTCCAATGCTGAAATTTGCATGTTCGCATACCATCTTGCATCCCTTGCCGTGCCTTGTTAGAGTTGCATACTATGCCTTAGGTTTGGTCCTCAGTTTGCGTACATGTGTGCACGCATTTCGATAGTCTCATTTTCATCTAATGGCTACTGATGTGAGTGTGGCTGAGGTCCACTCATGTTGGTGTAAGTCCATCGTGCATTGTGTATGCCATTTCATTTCATAGCATTGTGTATGCTAGGTTGTATGTTAGAGTACTGTGTATGCCTCGTTACATCGTGCATTGTGTATGCCATTTCATAGCATTGCGTATGCTAGGTTGCATGTTAGGATTGCATTCATGCATGTCATGCATATTGCATAGTGCTTAGGATAGGAGTTAGCCCAAGCACGGGAAACGAGGGACGTTTCATACTCCGAGTGACGGAACGTGTCTCAATTCCCTGTCGCCGACACTCCAGATTGCCCATGATGGAGTTTAGGCCTTGTTGTGTCCATATGTGCATTCATTTCATATTGAGTCGTGCAAATCAACTCCTCGGCCATCTTGCATCGAGATGCGTGATTGGTGGCACGAGGATCGAGGACTACACTCCCTGAAGAGTAGTCATGCATACATATGTGAAAATACTTTGCCATGCCCCTTTGTTGCTCTCTGTTGCAGCAAATCAAAAATCGGCAGCCTTCCAGAGCTTGGCACGCATCCCGAGAACAATTGCAAACAGAGGCAAACCGGGGCATCGTAGTGGATTTTCGTGCAAGGCAACTCAAGCATGCATCATCCATCATTCGGAACAGAGCTGAGGCAGCCCATGGATTTGCGTGCCAATTTACTGCTTTCCTAGATTAATTTGGTAATTAATTAGGGTTTTGTATTTATTTGGACTGTAATTATTTATTTGGGACTGTATTATTTCTTCGGACCCTCCGAGCGAGGGCACAACTGTAATAAGTGTGCGTGTGTGTGATGTATGTCTTCCAACCCCACGTCTTTCTCCCTTTTATTTACCAGTTTATGATGGTTAGTTTAGGGCATGTTTCAATTAGCATACAGTATGATAGCATGTTTGCATTCACTCATCTGTTTTGCATGCACCGGGCTCGGCGCATCATACTAACTGTATTGTATTTTCAATTCCAAGTTGAATACATGTTAGCTGTAGCATTTCATATGCCATGTTTAGAATAATCGAGCCTGCTATAGTTGCATTTTTGCTTGTGTTGCATTAGGCATTTCTGTATAGTTAGGATCATGCATGGATTTCTAACCTAGCTTCTGTTTTGGCTTGGAGTACTCGGTAAGTTTTATGCTTTAGCATCCTTGCATGCGTGTGAGTGAATGCCATGACAGCATGTTTACCATGAGGCTAAGTGCTTATGTGATATATCTGCCTGAATGCCTGTGGGTGAAGGTTGGGTTATTTGAATTGGAACAATTCATTAATTGTGAGTTTTTAAAGCCCACTAGATAATGGCAAAATCATGTTTTCTAAGCCCACCCGAGGGTGGCAAATCCACGTCTTAGCCTACTTGTGGGTAGCACCATCAAACCATCTTTCAAACAAGCAAATATGAAATGTTTTGTTCCAATTCAGGCGACCCAGTCTATACTTGTATGCTGTGCGCATCACATAGTAAATCTAGGCTAATAACCGGAATAAGAATGCATAATATTTTCAAAACTAGATATCATGGTTAGTAGAGGCTGATCTTTGATTGGGCGAGCGGGGGTGCTCACGAAGTGACCTTCCCCAATCGTACCCAAGTTCCCGAGCCGAGGCAACTTTGGTGATGACGGACACGTGGCCTTAGGCAACGAGTCAGGGTTTCCTAAATTTCCCCAAAATAAAACATTTAGGTGGCGACTCTGTATCTGGCAAAGTAGTCCATGTTTGGCACTTCTTTACAAAAATCTGTTTTCTCAAAATGATTTGCCGGATTTGGACTCTTTGGTTCAGATTGAGAATCGTGACAATTTGAGAGTCCGAACTGTAGTGAACCCAAAACGAACAGAACGGGGGGGACTCGTCCTCCCTGGGCATTCGGGGACGTCTACAGTTTCTGGCGACTCCGCTGGGGAGTTAGAGAACTTGACTCGAACTCATGATATCTTGTTTTGATTACACTTATGTGTTTCTTTGCATTGCATGTGCATTGGTGCGCCTAGGACACCGTGTTTGCCATCTGCTATTCCTGAGCGGTTTGCCAGAGGCTGCGTGCCATAAGGCTTACCGGTTACGGACTCTGCCAGTATGGGAACACAAACCCCGATTTTACCGGGGCACCCTTTTGACCATTCGACCTAGTGCATATTCGGAATCCATAGTGACCATTCCAAGCTACAACAGGTTGCTTACCCGATTTAGGTTGTTTGAAACCGCTGCGTACGTAGTGAAACCCTAGCTCCTTACAAAATAGGACAGGGAAACCCTACCCCACCATAGGGGTGTTTTGGCTCTCACTTGTCTGCTATGTGCTTTTAGAGTGCGTCTCTATAGGAATGCATGTATCAGTCTACAAGTTTGGGCATCAAACCTGCGGGCACCAGTTTAGTAGTTTGGGCATCAGGCCTGCGGGCACCAGTTCAGTACTTTGGGATTCAGTTCACCTGAGGGTATCAGTTTACGGTCAGAATTTTGGGCAGAATTCTGTAGGAGGCACAGTCATTCAGCTCTGCTCATATGGGTTATCGTGAAATCGGGCTGAGATGCTGCATGTTTTCTCTTTTACTAGGTAGTCTGGGAACCATAGCTTCAGAGGGCTCCAATATCCCCCGGGTACACCGAACTTGTGTTGATAAACTTTGTCGGGTCAGAGATTCAGTTCAAAAGCAATCAGTGTTCCTTTACCAGAGGCAGGGTGAAAAGGTCGGTCAGGCACAGACCACCAGTACAGCAGCTACTAGCTCAGTGGTCTTTGAACAGTCAGGTTGAGATTTCTGAGCCTACTGCAGACACAGGTATACCAGTTGCTCAGTTAGATCAGGACAATATGTCGGGTCTGGAAGAGATGGTGTGCCAACTCCAAGATAGTATGAAAGCCATGCAGCAAGATGCTGTCCATCAAGTGAAATTCACCAAGCAACAGGCCGTGGTCATAGCCCAACAGGCAGAGACAATTGCCAGGTTAGAGCAGCAAACTGGAGTATCTACTTCACACCAGGCTCCTCCCCCACCAAGAGTTTCCATACTCGGGGAGGCAACCCACATCCAGGATGATACGGACATTCCAGGCGGGCCAGCTCCACCCCCGGTGCTACCCCAACTGTCTAAAACACCCACCAACCTGCCAGACTCCCCCTTTGAGTTCGAGACGGACCCCACAGCATTGAAAGTGAGCAAGCTTGAGAAATTGTTCAAAAAGTCTCAGGGGGCCCACTCTATTCCTGATATAGAGGATGGTTATACCGACTCAGTGGTGACGCTGCCGGACAGGTTCAAAATGCCGCATATCGATCACTTTAACGGCTCTGGAGACCCAAGGGTGCACCTCCACCTGTTTTCTGATATCTTGAGGCCAATGGGTTTGACTACAGCTTAGAAGTTGTCTCTCTTTGGCCGAACTATGTCTGGGATAGCCGCAATCTGGTATGCGAAATTGGAGGACTCTGTGAAACGGAACTGGGAAGAGCTGGCTGAGGCCATTATTGCTCAATACTCCTACAACACACAGATCGAGGTCACAACTCGTGATCTCGAAGTCACCCGCCAAGAACCAAAGGAGGGTTTCTCAGAGTTTGTGACGAGATGGAGAGCAAAGGCCTCAATGATGACTACAAGGCCTTCCAACAAAGATTAGATCAGGATGATTGTTCGGAATTTACATGGCATGTTGTTGTAGAAAATGATCGTACTACCACTGTTTACCTTTCCAGACCTTCATGGAATGGGGGTTCAAATCGAGGATGCCATCCGACAAGGGATCTTTGCAGAAGATAATGAGCTGTTGAAGAGAAATGTTGCTCGCAGTTCCAATGCTACTACTGATGGTAGTGCAGCTGCGAAATGCTCAGAAGTAGACACTATCACCACTTTCCTCAATGACCAAAAACCAACCACTTCAACTCGGCCCCAAGCCCGAAAATTCCATCCTCTTTACATGAGTCTCTCCCAAGCTTTGAAAAAGCTGCAAGAAGAAGGGCACCTAGAACTCCTAGAACCCCAACCCCTTCCAAATCCTCTTCCACCAAGATATGACCCAGCTAAATACTGTGCCTATCATTAACAACACGGTCATGATACGAACCGTTGCATCCGCCTCCGTCATAAGATTCAGGATCTTATTGATGAAGAGACCCTAGCTCCACCAAAAGGACCTCAGGTTAGTACTGATTCGTCACCTCCCCATCTCAACCTCATCCATACACTATCATCCACCTTCGACCCCAGCATATACATCACCCCAGCCCATCTACCCAAGCCTGAGGTGTTCATTCCAGAAAGCATGGCCTTATGCATGATGGATGCACCTGGACCCCAATCATCTCAAACCCGTAAGCCCACTACTTCTGAGCTGAAGAGAATGATCAAAGATCTTCAGAGAACTGTGACAAATTTGGCCTCCGGGTCATCGGCTCCATCATCAACCACATCACATACCAGGGAGTTCATGTCAAAAAGCTCTCCAGTCTTGGAACGGGCTGTATTTGAGGAATGCCAATCCCTTGGCAAAGTGGAGGCGAGTGGAAAGAACAAGATAGGGGCGGACATGGATCCCCATGAACATC
Organism: Camellia sinensis; assembly: GCF_055761805.1. Classification (NCBI taxonomy): domain Eukaryota; kingdom Viridiplantae; phylum Streptophyta; class Magnoliopsida; order Ericales; family Theaceae; genus Camellia; species Camellia sinensis. The sequence goes on from NC_138962.1 coordinate 111,462,908, forward strand.
TTCTGTTGGCTGTTGAGGCTTTGAAAGCCGAGGGACTGAACAAAGAGCAAGTGCTCACAGTTGTTACAAAAACTGTGGACGACATTTTCGCTACTCAAGTTGGGGGCAGTTTGAATCAAGGGGCAAGCCGGGAGAAGGGCCGTTGTACCAAGAATGTTCCTTTCAGCTGTAATCCCGTGCTCGGAAGAAATCAGCAAATCCAGTCAGCGCCTACCAATCCCTTTACTGGTGCGTCCAGCAAAAATTCATAAACCTCGAAGTATCTACCCCGAGGATAGAGGGTCTTCCATGCCCTCTATATGCCTTTGTCCAAAGCTCTCCAAATCCTTGTTGGACAAGGCCATCTCAAACCCCTCGAGCCTCGGCCTCTCCCGAATCCTCTTCTAGCTACGTATGATGCTACCCAGTACTGCGCGTACCATCAGCAAACTGGCCATACCACCGACAACTGCTTCTGCCCTCGCCATGAAGTACAAGATCTATTTGACAACAGGGTCATCCTCCCGCCGAGCTTAGCAAAGTCTACCCGCACTGGATCGGTGAACTTGGGGGGATAATGTGATGTGATCGGGGGATGAACCAGCTGCGGATGGCACTCGATTAAACTCCAGACGTGGGAATGGCACGTACTGTTCTGAGCAATACGCAAACACCAGTTTTTGTGCTTTCTAACTTGGGCATTGAGTCAGTCTTGTTGTTTTATATAGAGTCAGTCTTTTCTTACTAAGTCAGTTGGGTCTGTCTTGTTGTACCGAGTCAGTCCTATTTTGTTGGAGTCGGGTGATTTCGGGGGTGTTACCTCGGACATCACTTGCTAGTTTGGTGTTTGTCTTTTCGTTTTCTTTTGAGTCTGTTTTTGCCTTGGAGCCAGTAATGCCAACAGATTTGAATGAACAGCGGTGATTTTCACATTCTTGTGTTCGCTTCTGCCTTGTGCCAGTTGTGCCAGAAGTTCTGAATGAAATGGCAGTGCTTTTCGCCTACTTTTCTGTGCCTCGAACTCATTACATTGACCTAAGTTTTTCAAAACCTTTTGAACACTGTGATGAAAACGAAAAGGAAAGAATTCCTTGGGATTTGCAAAAATTTGATCAATTGAGAGAAAGAGAGGCATGCTAAGCCCTTACTGAATGAAATCATGCTTATTAGCGTGAGTACTGGGAAGAATCCTGGCTTGATCTAGATTGGTTCTACACTGTCTTCAGTGCGAGCGACTAGTCGCTTTCTTAAAAGATTTCAAAAAAATGTTTTCCGCGGTCCTGCGAAGACTTGTGTGGAATCGCTCTTGAAATTATGCAGCCTAGGATCGCTCTCAGCCTCGAGACTCCACCCCTCTTGATTTCAAAACTTGAACTTGGATTCAGAATGTTCAACGGTCAACTACAATGTAAGGCCTGTGTGGCCGGATCAAAAGCAGCCCGTGAATTAGCGGCGACAAAGTCAGATCAAGAAGCTTGCGAAGCTAGATCAGGAGCACCCCTCGAACTAGGGGCAAAAGAATTTCAAATGTGCTCGAAGAGTCAAAGATGAGGATCAGCGAGAATGCCAAATCCCAAAAGGGAGAAAAGAAGAAAGTATTGGTGAAAGACAACCAAGTTCCTATCCACAACACTAGGGGAAAATTCAGCCCCCCATTGGATGGACTCCTACATCATCAGTGAACAATAGCCATTCTCCTGGATTCAGATGGCTTCGAGATCTCAAACCATTCCACATGGACCAAGCTACACTTTTACCCTTGAGAGGCTCGCTGGGCCGAAAACCCGAAAGGGCGACCCAGGAAAAAGTTAGAGCGAGAAAAAAGAGAAGAAAAGAACAAAAGAGAAAAATACAAAATAAAAAAAAATAATGAAGAAAATGCAAAAAAATGAAAACAAAAAAAAAAAGAAGAAAAGAAGAAAAAGATGAAAAAAAAAAAGAAGAAGAAAAGAAATGAAAAAGAATTAAAGAATATAGCACGCAAGGTTGAAAACCCGCAAAGGACGGCCTTGGCAAAAGTTAGAGCATAAAAAGGAGAGGTTAAATACCCGAGTGTACCTTACCCCCGAACTACGTAAGGCTTGATTCCTATCTTCGGGATACGTAGGCAACTTCATTCTGAAGTCCAGCCGTAAAACACTTCAAATTGATTGTGCCCATGTAATGGTTTTGATCATCTTTGCTTTCTCTGTATCCGAGAATTTGGTTGTGTTCGTCACTCTGAGGACTGACTACAATGCACTGCGGGGCCATTCAGACAAGGGGCAACTTTCCATTGCCATTCAATGCGCTGTGGTGCCGTTCAAACAAGGGGCAACTTTCCGTTGCCATTCAATGCACTGCAGTGCCGTTCAAACGAGGGGCGACTGTCCGTTGCCATGCAGCTCCCCTCAAGCAAAGGGCAATTTTCCTCCGAATCTGAGGCTGTGCATCTCAAGAGTGGGTTCTATGCTTGTTGAGCAATGGTCGTTTGAAAAAATAATTTTTGAGAATTTTTACTAAGGTTGACTGATCTTCTCTCGAAAACTATTCCATTTTTCCAAAATTGGACCTTTTTCTTAGACCCAAAAAAGGAAAATTTTCAGTGCTCATAGCCTAACTTGCATGATTTTGAATCAGAAAATCGAACAAACGTGTTAATCTAACTCTCATTTTGCTTAAAATTGTTTTAGTAGAAAGCCAAAACTAAAAAATGGTCAAAATGATGAACTAGGGGCACAGTTGAGTCAGGTGTTCTGTCTTTTCCCCATTGTCAACATACATGCCAGAAAAGGCACCATACTTGCCAAGAAGGGCACTCTACCTACCAGAAAAGGCACAACTGAAGGCGACAACAAAAGGGCTGAAAGCTCTCTCATCCTCCAAGCAGCGAGATATCAAGCCAAGTGCGAAGCACAAGATTGGAATGGATCAAGATACTCCATTCCCTCATCCGGCGCATCGACAAATGTCACCGGAGGAGATAGCCGCAAACTGATTATGTTGGGCAAGAGCCCGCCACTTTCTGTTTATCCATCAACCACCCAGGGGAGGGATAAAAAATGAGAGATTGAAGAATAGAGAGATGTGCGCTGAGAGAAAAAGTGAGGAAAAGGATTTTTTAGAAAAAACAGAGCCTAAGGGCCAAGTGATGTGAGAATCACAAATAAAAAAAGGATGGGAAATAATCCCCGAAGAAACTGGCTCCTCATGCACCAAGAGGTCTCTTGTCTTTGTAACACAGTTGAGTGTTGTGTTTGTGTGTTTTGTTTGTCTCGATTCTTGTTTTGGAGTCATTTAAGTATCAATAGATGTGTTTAGGTTGTTCTACCTTTGTTTTCCATTGATTGAGTCATTTTGGCTGTGGTCAGTTGTAGGCTCAATGCCCGGTTGAGAACCCTTTTCTCATTTCAATTTCAAAAATCGTTTTGTGCTCAGAGTGCCGTGTCGTTCTCCACATTTGTGCAAATCAGGATTGGTTCTTTCATAAAGCCGCGAGATTCAACCCAAGTCATGTGAAAACAGTAAAATCGGGACCCATCTGAAGCTATGAAAGTTTCGGGCTACAAAGCGAAAGAAAAGAGGGAAAATGTCAGGCATCCGAGATTGTTTCAACTTCTGCAAGTTTCGTCATTGCATCTTGTATGTTCAGAATGAGCAGTGTCTTGTATGAGCAGTGTGCCGAATAAACAAAATATTGTGTTATGGGCTGTGAGTTCAGAATGAGTTGTGTTCAGAACAGACCGTGTGTTCAGAATCAGCGGTGTCCTGCGTGAGCCGTATGTTCCAAAATAAGTAGAATATTGTGTTATGAGCTGCGTGTTTAGAATAAGCAGTATGCCGATACGAGCTGTGTGTTCAAAGTGAACAGAATACTGTGTTGACTGTTTCACGGTTTCAAGCCAGAATGGCGATCAGAAGTGCTCTCCCTGAGTACCATTCCCCGTCAGAGTAAAGCGGTTTACCGCCACTCACTCCATGAGGTGCTTTCTAGAGTGCCGCTTTGTCTGTTTATTGCATTCCCTAAACATCATGCTCCGCATTGCTTACAACATGTATCGTATCATCACACTTATTGCATTTATTTGCATCTTGTGTTATCTCTTATTGTTTATCCTTTTACGCTGAGCAGCGTTTAGGATCGTTGTCCCCCGGGACTCAACTTAGGTTGCGTGGAACACGCTCCCGAGTTGTTTACCTCTTCTCACGGTTTCAGCGTGGTTAGAGTGTTCTTTTCCTCACACGATTTCAGCGTGTTTGGATTTTATCTCAAGTTGCGTTGTGCGCGCACTTGAGCGGTTGTTTTCGGACCACTTCTCACAATTTCAGCGTGGTTAGAGTGTTCTTTTCCTCACACGATTTCAACGTGTTTGGATTTTATCCCAGGTTGCGTTGTAGACGCGCTGGGCGGTTGTTTTCGTACCTCTTCTCACGATTTCAGCGTGGTTAGAGTGTTCTTTTCCTCACACGATTTCAGCGTGTTTGGATTTTATCTCAGGTTGCGTTGTGCGCGCACTTGAGCGGTTGTTTTCGGACCTCTTCTCACGATTTCAATGTGGTTAGAGTATTCTTTTCCTCACACGATTTCAGCGTGTTTGGATTTTATCTCAGGTTGCGTTGTGCACGCACTTGAGCGGTTGTTTTCGAACCTCTTCTCACTATTTCAGCGTGGTTAGAGTGTTCTTTTCCTCACACGATTTCAGCATGTTTGGATTTTATCCTAGATTACGTTGTAGACGCGCTGGGCGGTTGTTTTCGGACCTCTTCTCACGATTTCAGCGTGGTTAGAGTGTTCTTTTCCTCACACGATTTCAGCGTGTTTGGATTTTATCTCAGGTTGCGTTGTGCGCACACTTGAGCGGTTGTTTTCGGACCTCTTCTCACGATTTCAGCGTGTTTGGATTTTATCTCAGGTTGCGTTGTGCGCGCACTTGAGCGGTTGTTTTCGGACCTCTTCTCACGTTTTCAGCATGGTTAGAGTGTTCTCTTCCTCATACGATTTTCTGCGTGTTTGAAATTTATCCCAGGTTGCGTTGTAGACGTGCTGGGCGAGTTGTTTTTTAACCTCCTCTCATGATTTCAGCGTGGTTTGAGTGTCCCATTCCTCACACGATTTCAGCGTGTTTGGATTTTATCTCTGGTTGCGTTGTGTGCGCACTTGAGCAATTGTTTTCGGACCTCTTCTCATGATTTCAGCGTGGTTAGAGTGTTCTTTTCCTCACACGATTTCAGCGTGTTTAGAATTTATCCCAGGTTGCATTGTAGACTCGCTGGGCGGGTTGTTTTTAGAGCCTCCCCTTCCTCACACGATTTCAGCATGTTTGGAATTTATCTTAGGTTGCATGGAACGCGCTCCTGATTGATTTTCTTTGTTCTTCCTCCACTCACGAGTCCAGCGTGGTTGGCGTGTGTTCACCCTTTGCATCTATTGTACTCTCTGTTACATCGCATCTATTATCTATTACATCACATCTATTACATCCATTGCATCGTATCTATTTTACTGTCTGGTCTAGGAGACCTTAAATCCTCTGGTCTGGGAGACCTTAAATCCTGCATCTTCATTCGCACTATCTTGTGCACTCTCCGGTCTAGGAGACCTTAAATCCTCTAAAGGTGCAATTCCTTTGGTGTTTGTTGTGTCCGAACGACTTCCGATGGTCTAGTATAGCCACCTGCCTGTGTTTGCGGTGAGTTCCTAGGAGACCAACTGAGACGGTGGAAACTAGAGTTCGAATGGCTTATGCCTAGAACGCAAAGGTTCGGGATTTTCGAGACTAAAGTCTAGTTTAAATACCCAAGGGTATATCCTCGGCTTGAAATCTGTATGGTAGCCCCATAGATTAAGATAGCATATGTATGTGCCTCAATTCTGGATACTAAACCAACCTAGTCTGTCACCCTGTTAGAGAATAGGGAAAGCTGCGACCAAAGTAGTACCTGTGGTTCAATTGAGAAGAAGATGAAGATTCCCACATCAGCATGAGGTAGGACATTGCCAAGGTAGGTCATTGCCCATTACCCCTGTAAAATACCTTCACCTCTTAGCTATTACATTGCATTTTAGCCACTACATTACAGTGCATCGCATAAATCCTCAATTTTTTTAAACCGGCTTCGCGTAGCGTATAAGTCCAATCATCAAAATCTTCCCGCATATCATTTTATCCTGCCCCGGAACTACACTGGTTTGATTCCTTGCAAAGGGATACGTAGGCAGCCTGCGGGCACAACCATTTATTTGTCTGTACTTTGTATGTTTGTCTAAGTCTTCGGCCTTGTCAAAAATGGGTCGTCTCTGGGCTTTGACATTCACTCCCGTCACGTGTGACTTTCGAGTTCTGTCAAAGAGGGGCAACTGTAGATACCCCATTTTTGACTGACCTTAAGACTCAGACGTCACCAATTGAGCGCTCGGTGATATTTTATATTGTGCTCGTTCAGAAGTTGCAGAGTCACGACTGCGACCCTTGCCTCCGGACTTCCGGACTCTTTTGTGCTTTGCCTCGGTTTGCGAATCGGGCCCCATTTTGTCCATTTTCTCTTCCCGAGGGGAGGGAGAGGTCTCGTAGACCATCTCTCCGTGGCCGCGGGCTACATTTCATGGTCGTAGGCCATTTTTCCCGTTTGGAGCCCGGTTCCCGATTTTTGGAGCCGTCAGGCCGTGTGCCTCGGTTCGGGACCGCTTAACCACCTCCGTTTGCCCCGGTTTTTCGCGCGCATCTTATTTCCTCCCTTTTGAGGAACACTGTGGCCCGAGAGACCAACTTCGTGGTCGAATGCCACCTCCGATGCTTAACAGCCTATTTTCGGGGCCTCGGGCCGTGCGTTTCGGTCACCGAACCTCCGTTTTACATCCGTTTTGGTTCATTTTTGGTGGAGACCTTATTTTCATTGTTAGAAAGCTTATAGGACGGTGGGAGTCCAGTAATTGTTCTGAAAAGCCAGTTTCATTTCTTCGTCGCTCTCCGTCGCCCATTTTCCTCACTTGAAAGCTAATATGTTGACCACCCCGGGGCCACTTTCTTTAGCCCTAAACCTCATATTTGTGTTGTACACACCTGGGAGGCCACCAATATGGGTTGGCTGGCCATCAATCATTCCTGACCCTTTTGAACCCCTCTAAAAAGCTAGCTTTTCTCTCTCCTGGTTCACTTTTTCTAATTTTTCTCCACATAGCTGTGTTGTACACACATGGGAGGCCACCTTTTTTAGGTGGCCGGCTATCAATCTTTATTGACCCTTTTGACCCCTGGTCGACCGGCCAGGGGAGGTGGCTGGCCGACCACCTGAACTTTCTGAACCTGGCCGGCCATGACCCTCTCACCTAGTTCCTTACAATTGTACCCTCTGTTTCCCCCAGATCCTGTATCCGAAGGGGGGTCTTTTGGGGGGGAAATTTGAATTTGATTTTTCCCCCCCCCCCCCTTTTCTCCACTCCTCTCCTCTATAAAACTGGCCCCCCAGCTCCATTTCAAGGGGGTGATAAATTTTTGTTTGGAGCTCTTGCATTAAATCTCCCTCCCTCTGTATTCCAACCCTCAAAACACCCTTGGTTCTTGGCCATTTCTACACTAATCCATAGCACCACACCTCCATCTCCATTGCAGCAACTTGAAGGCTATTTCTAGAGGCTAGGAGCATCATTTCTTGGACCAAAAGCTGTTGAAGACTTAGGCTACAAGGGTAAGTCTCTTTTCCCTCTCTTTTGGCTCTATTTTGCATGCTTTCTTAGCCTTTGTTTCTTGCATTTTTGGGCTCCAACCTGAACTGTAAATAGTCATATTTTGAGCTCATCTCCATGTTTGATCAAGGGTCTTTCTCTGTTTGAGGTCTCCTCCTCACCCTTTGTGTTTAAACTCTCTTTTAGGCCTATTTTTGCATGATATTTTAGGCTTATTTTTGAGCTGTTTTGGACTTGATCATAAACTGTGAAATATCTTGTTTTGAGCCCCTCTTAAACTTTGTTGAAGGGCTCTCCTCTGTTTGAGGCCAGCAGCTACCACTTGCCTCTTTATCCCTCTTTTAGGCCTTTTTCTTTCATGCTGATTTAGCCTCATTTCTGTTCATTTTAGAGACTTGATGTAAACTGTAAAGTGTCTTTTTTTGAGCCCCTCTTCAACCTTGTTGAAGGGATCTTTTCCATTTGGGGCCAGCTGCTGTCCCTTGTCTCTATTTCCCCTTTTAGGGCCATTTTTGCATGATAGATTAGCCCTATTTATGTTCATTTTTGAGACTTGTTATAAGCTGTAAAAAGGGTTTTTTTGAAATCATCTACATGTTTTATTAAGGGTATTTTCTTGTTTGAGGTCATCTCCTTCCTTGCATGCCTTATTTCTTCATGTTTTGAGCCATACATGTGAGCATTTGCATTGGCCTTGTTTTGGCCTTCTAGCCACTGAAATCCAATGGATTTTCAGTGGCTAAGACGCTGTTTTTAGAGCCAAAATTAGAGGGGGGTGACCCCCTCTCTCCCTCTCTTGTTTGGTGGCCTTTTCGGCCTTCCAAAGAGACCCCATCTTGTATGCTTTGAAGTCACTTTCCAGGGTTAATTTGGTGAGTTTTAGGACTACCATATTTGATTTTCATAGTTGTTTATGCCATGCTAAATGTCTACCTTGCATGTGCTTAATAACTCCTTGCATGGCCCTCCAAACTAACTCGTTATTTTTGCATACCATGGTTGCATATCAGTGGTTATTTGGGCCTATTTTCACTTGATTTATTCACTAATTTTTGGTGCTTTGGTGAGATTCCATGTGCATCCTATACTTGCCATGTAAACCATGTTTGCTAGTCAAAATTGCATGCTATTTTAGTCCATCTTGCTACCATCTTTTGGCCATGCTTTGAACTAGTAATGCTCATGTTTTGGGACTGCCTTGGCTTTGTCTTCATGCTTCATGGTCAAATAATGCATGCTTTGTATAGCTATAAGTCATTCCATGTGCCTAGTTTTGAGTTTCGGGGCTCATCTCATGCATCGGGTGCCATATTTCCATGATTCGGGACCATTTTGTATCATATTCCAGTGCTGAAATTTGCATGTTCGCATACCATCTTGCATCCCTTGCCGTGCCTTGTTAGAGTTGCATACTATGCCTTAGGTTCGGTCCTCGGTTTGCGTGCATGTGTGCACGCATTTCGATAGTCTCATTTTCATCTAATGGCTACTGATGTGAGTGTGACTGAGGTCCACTCATGTTGGTGTAAGTCCATCGTGCATTGTGTATGCCATTTCATTTCATAGCATTGTGTATGCTAGGTTGTATGTTAGAGTACTGTGTATGCCTCGTTACATCGTGCATTGTGTATGCCATTTCATAGCATTACGTATGCTAGGTTGCATGTTAGGATTGCATTCATGCATGTCATGCATATTGCATAGTGCTTAGGATAGGAGTTAGCCCAAGCACGGGAAACGAGGGACGTTTCATACTCCGAGTGACGGGACGTTTCATACTCCGAGTGACGGAACGTGTCTCAATTCCCTGTCGCCGACACTCCGGATTGCCCATGATGGAGTTTAGGCCTTGTTGTGTCCATATGTGCATTCATTTCATATTGAGTCGTGCAAATCGACTCCTCGGCCATCATGCATCGAGATGCGTGATTGGTGGCACAAGGATCGAGGACTACACTCCCTGAAGAGTAGTCATGCATACATATGTGAAAATACTTTGCCATGCCCTTTTGTTGCTCTCTGTTGCAGCAAATCAGAAATCGACACCCTTCCGGAGCTTGGCACGCATCCCGAGAACAATTGCAAACAAAGGCAAACCGGGGCATCGTAGTGGATTTTCGTGCAAGGCAACTCAAGCATGCATCATCCATCATTCGGAACAGAGCTGAGGCAGCCCATGGATTTGCGTGCCAATTTACTGCTTTCCTAGATTAATTTGTTAATTAATTAGGGTTTTGTATTTATTTGGCCTGTAATTATTTATTTGGGACTGTATTATTCATTCGGACTGTCCGAGCGAGGGCACAACTGTAATAAGTGTGCGTGTGTGTGATGTATGTCTTCCAACCCCACGTCTTTCTCCCTTTTATTTACCAGTTTATGATGGTTAGTTTAGGGCATGTTTCAATTAGCATACAGCATGATAGCATGTTTGCATTCACTCATCTGTTTTGCATGCACCGGGCTCGGCGCATCATACTAACTGCATTGTATTTTCAATTCCAAGTTGAATACATGTTAGTTGTAGCATTTCATATGCCATGTTTAGAATAGCCGAGCCTGCTATAGTTGCATTTTTGCTTGTGTTGCATTAGGCATTTCTGTATAGTTATGATCATGCATGGATTTCTAACATAGCTTCTGTTTTGGCTTGGAGTACTCGGTAAGTTTTATGCTTTAGCATCCTTGCATGCGTGTGAGTGAATGCCATGACAGCATGTTTACCATGAGGCTAAGTACTTATGTGATATATCTGCCTGAATGCCTGTGGGTGAAGGTTGGGTTATTTGAATTGGAACAATTCATTAATTGTGAGTTTTTAAAGCCCACTAGATAGTGGCAAAATCATATTTTCTAAGCCCACCCGAAGGTGGCAAATCCACGTCTTAGCCTACTTGTGGGTAGCACCATCAAACCATCTTTCAAACAAGCAAACATGAAATGTTTTGTTCCAATTCAGGCGACCCAGTCTATACTTGTATGATGTGCGCATCACATAGTAAATCTAGGCTAATAACCAGAATAAGAATGCATAATGTTTTCAAAACTAGATATCATGGTTAGTAGAGGCTGATCTTTGATCGGGCGAGCGGGAGTGCTCACGAAGTGACCTTCCCCAATCGTACCCAAGTTCCCGAGCCGAGGCAACTTTGGTGATGACAGACACGTGGCCTTAGGCAACGAGTCAGGGTTTCCTAAATTTTCCCAAAATAAAACATTTAGGTGGCGACTCTGTATCTGGCAAAGCAGTCCATGTTTGGCACTTCTTTACAAAAATCTGTTTTCTCAAAACGATTTGCCGGATTTGGACTCTTTGGTTCAGATTGAGAACCGTGACAATTTGAGAGTCCGAACTGTAGTGAACCCAAAACGAACAGAACGGGGGGGACTCATCCTCCCGGGGCGTTCGGGGACGTCTACAGCTATTAATCCGCCCTGTTCACACATTACCACTTCGATTTCAAACTTCTCAAAGTCTTGCAAGATCTCTTTCTGTTCAGTAAGCAAACAAGCCATACTCCCCGTTGATTTTCTACTCAAGGCATCAGCAACTGTATTGGCTTTCCCGGGGTGATACTAAATCTCTAGATCATAGTCCTTTATCATTTCCAGCCATCTCCTCTGTCGCATATTCAACTCTTTCTGTGTGAAAAAGTATTTCAAACTTTTGTGATCCGTGAAGACTTCACACTTTGCTCCATACAAATAATGCCGCCAGATTTTCAAAACAAAAACGACTGCGGCCAATTCTAGGTCATGTGTTCTTCTCGTGTGGCCTCAACTGTGGGGAGGCATAAGCAATAACCTTTCCGTTCTGCATTAACACACAACCCAAACCTTTATAAGGCGCATCACTGAAAATTACAAAATTCTCCGTACCTGAAGGTATTGTCAAAATTGGTGCAGTGGTCAGTCTTGTCTTCAATTCATGAAAGGCTGATTCTCTTTCATCGTTCCACTCAAAAGGTTGCCCCTTACGGGTCAGTTAGGTAAGAGGTACAACTATTTTTGAAAAATCTTTCACAAACCTCCTGTAATACCCTGCTAGGCCCATGAAGCTGCGGACTTCTGTCACGTTTGTCGGTGTAGGCCAATTCACAATTGCCTCTATTTTTGGGGGGTCCACCGAAATTCCTTCCTTGTTGATTACATGCCCTAAGAAAACAACTTCATCCAACCAAAACTCACATTTTTTTAGTTTAGCAAATAATTTCCTTTCCCGAGGTATTTGTAGGACGGTTCTCAAATGATGTTCATGTTCAAGTCTATCTTTGGAATATATCAAAATATCATCGATGAAAACTACAACAAACTCATCAAGGTAGGTTTTAAAAATTCGGTTCATTAGATCCATAAATGCTGTCGGAGCATTAGTCACTCCAAATGGCATAACAAGAAACTCAAAATGACCATACCTTGTTATAAACGTTGTTTTCTCAACATCCTCTGCCGTAACTTTCAGCTGATGATACCCGGATCTCAAATCAATCTTAGAAAACACCTGTGATCCCTGCAACTGGTAAAATAAATCATCAATACGGGGCAGAGAATATTTGTTCTTTATTGTTACCTTATTCAATTTCCGGTAATCGATGCACAAACGCAAAAGTTCCATCCTTCTTTTTCACAAACACTGGTGCACCGCAAGGTGAAGTGCTAGGTCGGATAAACCCCTTATCAAACAGGTCTTGCAACTGTTCTTTCAATTCTTTCATTTCGGCGGTAGCCATTCTGTAAGGAGTTTTAGAAATGGGCTGGGTGCCTGGCACAGTTTCAATAGTAAACTCTATCTCTCTATCTACCAATTCCCCTGTAATTCATTTGGAAACACATCTGAAAATTCTCTAACAATAGGGATATCATTCAATTCAGGATTCACAGATTGTTCAGACAGCACATAGCACAAATAACCCTGGCACCCTTTCCTGATCAGTCTACATGCTTTCATTGCAGATATCAAATAAGGTGGAGGCACTACCCCATTACCCACAAACACAATCTCTTTCCGTTCTGGTGGTTTAAACACAACCCGTTTTGTCACACAGTCAATGGTGGCACAATACTTGGTCAACCAATCCATGCCCAAAATTACATCAAAATGCCTAAAGTTCAAGGGCAACAAATCTACATATAGGATAGCATCCTCAACACGCATTTCACAAAATCGATATATAGATTCACACAATACAGATTCCCCAGATGGAGCAGACACACATAGCAGATATGGCAATAATTCTAAGGGTCTATTCAATCTAGATGCGAATGCATATGTCACAAAAGAGTGTGTGGATCCGGAATCAATTAACACAAAAGCATCCTGGTTACATATAGAAATAGTACCTGAGACAACTGCGTTGGCATTTCGGGTATCACCTGGAACAAGCGCAAAAACTCTTCCTTGTCTCACGGTATCTCCGGTGGGAGTAGATCCCGTAGCATTTCCTGGCTTTGGGACTGATGCTGTTGAACTAGCAACAAATTTTCCACGGTTCTGTTTGCAATCTCTGGCCATATGCCCCTGTTTACCACAATTAAAACAAGCTCCTGTCACACGGTAACAAACCCCACGATGCCAATTACCACAAGTGGTACACAACAGGGTTGTATCTCGGGAAGAATTAGAAGTATTCGAGGAGCCCGTGTTTTGCTTCTTTGAAAACTTCTTCTTTGAAAAGAAGCCCTGCCTTTTACTACCCTTCCAGTCAGTTGTCGGTTTAGTTTGTCTAGCTATATTAGCTTCTGATATTATGGCCCTGTCTAGTACCCCAATGTAGGTTTCCAGCTTCAAGACATTCACCCTCTCTAGAATGTCGCTTCGAAGCCCGCCTTCAAAATGTCTCACCTTCTTATAGTCTGTATCAATCACGTGTGGTGCAAACCTGGCCAATTCAATAAATTTGGCCTCATACTCAGCTACAGTCATACTGTCTTGCTTAAGTTCCGCGAACTCTGCTACTTTCCTATCCCGGACACACTGCGGGAAGTACTTGTCATAGAAAATTTTCAAAAATTTTTCCCAATCAGCATCTTTGTAATTCTCACGCATTAACATCCACCATTTTCTTGCTTCGTCTTCTAGCATAAAGGTGGCTAGAAGCACTTTCTGTGTATCCGAACACGGAAACACTTCAAACAGTTTTTCAATGCCGAGGACCCAAGCTTTAGCTTTCAAAGGATCTAATCCACCATGGAACTGCGGTGGTTTCATTTTCTTGAACTCTTTGGTGAGAGCTATGATTCGGTCATCATTCTGATTATCTGGCATAGGTGGTGCCGGAGGTGAAGGTGGTGAATGTGGTTGCTGCCACTGTTGTTGCCACTCCTGTTGTTGCCTCAATGCCTCTGCCATTTCGTAAATCAATCTTTCCATTCTATCCAGTCTGGCAGTAGAAGATTCCGCTATCTCATCACCTCTTGTTCTCACCATCTGATTAAACTTACATTATACTTTGTACAAAAGATTCACAGGTATGCATCTATTACAGGGCATACTTACTCAAATAATTTGCAATACAGCAATTCACAAATTTATAACACATAGTCGTTCACATTGAAACATTCAGATGCATTCTCGATGCTATCAAAGTCATACTTATCACATGAATGCATCCTAGGTCTTTTCTAGACGCTTATTGCTCTTTTTGGACAAGTGTGTGAGTTATTAACTCGTGCTCTGATACCACTCTGTCATGACCCGAACCCGCCCCCATGGGTTAAGGACACAACCGGCCAGTAATCATGAGACTACCTACGGTCTCAAACTGAACCAAACGTATATTAACAGAGTTAATGGGGGCCAAACGGAAGCAATTTGAAACTTTGTCCATAGAGCTGTGCTTAAGTGCACACTATAACATTCCAAACATTTATATGATAATAACTCACATCAGAATATGTACTAGCACAAAACACTGTACATACAGGATCATACAGATTTAAGTCAATCAAACCCAAGACTTATATACAAAAATGGTCCGGTGTTTTCGCCGACAAAGCAAAACTATAAATAGAGGACAAAAGGGCGAAGACAGTCTCGTCCGTGAGACGTTTGGGCTGACTCCTCAAAACTCTGACTGTTTCTCACAATTTCATCAGGACTGGTTTTGGACGTCCCTTGGCTCACCTACATGTACATGAATGAGCGTGAGCGAATGCCCAGTGAATAATATCAATTAAAGAAAATACATAAGCAATCATTGAAACAGTTACAGCAAACGGCCTTTGGCCCAATCATTTATATCTATCGGCCTTTGGCCTAATCGTTTATGTCAGTTGACCTTCGGCCCAGTCATTCATGTCAATCGGCCTTCGGCCCAATTATTCATGTCAATCGGCCTTCGGCCCAACCATTCATGTTAATCGGCCTTCGGCCCAATTATTCATGTCAATCGGCCTTCGGCCCAACCATTCATATCAATCGACCTTCGGCTCAATCATTCGTATCTATCGTTGTCCACCATTCAGATTAGAACTTACAAAACTTACATACAAGTAAACAATTAGACAACAGTATATTTCAAATATCTTGTTAAGATATTACTCACAATGATCGGTTTGTGGATTTGCCCTGGAGCTCGACCCTACACATTCCATGAACACAAAAGGATCACTAACAATTCAATTCGTTCTAAATTCACATTTTCCTGTTTAGGCTTTATTCTTATCTCTTTAACTCATTTACAATGTTTAACACATGCCTAAGAGTGCTTGCAAGTGAAAGAGAATGGAAAACGAAACACAAAATGCGAAAACAAAATTTCAGAAAACAGGGTCCCCGCTCGAGTGTGGACTTCCCCGCTCGAGCGGACCCAAGAGGCCTGCAAAAGTACTGGTTACATTAAAAATACGCTCGAGCGTAAATTAGGGCGCTCGAGCAAAAGGCCTGTCTACAAAAGCTCCCCGCTCGAGCGTGAAATATCCCACTCGAGTGGACACCAATTCTGTAAAAAGTACTGAGAGCACGTATTCCCCGCTCGAGCGGCACTTCCCCCGCTCGAGCGGACGTCAAAAATTATGGGTTTTCCAGAACACTCTCTTGAGTTCAAACTTGACATTTCAACCACTTTTCTTGCACATTATGGCTCCAATGTCACATATACTTGTACTAACATGGTACTAATACTAAAATACATTAACATGGAGCTTAATTTCATGAATCAAACGCATGCATGGCTCATTTTCCACCAAACTCATTATCAATATAACAATTTCATGCATTCAAAGCTTCTACTCCCATGGATTGTACATGCATGTGACACATAACCTCCATTCTCATCCCATATGATGGAAAGGTGGACAAATACATGGATTTCAACCAAATTGCATCATGAGTCATGTAGTTCAAGCTCAAATATGCAAATTCCAAACAATTACATACATGCATGCATATATAGTCTTCCAATTCAACAAAACCAACTCAAAACATGCTCTTGACCATTAATTAACTTTGAACACACAAGATTACACATTAAACTCATGAATTCAAGAATCAATGCTTACCTAGAGGTTCAATTCCTCCAATCTATGGTTAATTCTAGAGTTGGCCTCCAAAATCAAGCTTCAATGATCAAACTCTCAATTTCTTTCACTCTCTCTCTCTTCGCCAACCCTCTCTCCTTCTTTGAGTCTAAAAATCACCCAAAATGCACTAAAAGAAGGAATTTTAGGGTGTAATGCCCTTACAACATAACCCACTAATGCCAATATAATAATAATAAAGTAATTGGGCACTAATTCATCAAATTAATCGATTTAATCTGGTCCGGATCAATTTTTCAATTAAAATTCACCGTAGGCTCTAAAAATTATGCCAATCACAATGGCGTAATCAATTCCGGGTTCTGTGGCTGCTAAAGCCTTCAATTTAATTTTCAAAGTAGATAATCAAACAGATATTCCTATAGTGAGCAGATAAAAATTCAAAACCACATATTTTCACATAATAGCACACAAAATCGTACTAAACACATAATCATACTCATATTAAGGACCAATTAGCATACTACAGAACAGGGGTATCACAGTTGCAGAGATTATAAGTGCTGAAATGAAATGAGAAAAGCACTAAAACATGCAATCAACTCAAAAAAATGTTGCCTAAAAGCCTAAAACACCAAACTTATGAGGACTATTACACTAGAGGCATGCAAAACAAGACTCAAATGCAATAAACAACCAAAAACAAAGTTAAAATAGTCTAAAATAGAGCCAAAAACATGCTGGAATTAAGTTACAAAAGGCTAGAAAATTAAGCTAACTAGGCTAGCAAACAAGACATGAGGAAGGGAGGCTAACCCCTCCAATTTTGGACTTCAAAACATGATTTTTCCCACTGAAAATATTCTGAAATTCAGTGCTAAAAATCCCAAGAAAAGATAGTTGAAAGTGGGAAACAAAGGTGAAAAAGCCTTAGAAGCAAGGAATAAAGAAGGATGAGATACCTCCCTAACCTTAAATGGCCTAAAACACCACTTTCAACCCACAAAAACAGAGTTTTTTATGGCCCAAAAATAGTGGAAATAGATAGAAAAACAAGTATACAAACAAGCCTAAAAGACAAGTAGTATACCTCTTGAAGCAAAGAACAATTTTAGGCACTAATTCAAGCTAAAACAACCTTCAAGAGCTCCAAGAAGGCTTCAAGAAACCTCAGCTCAAAGATGATCAACTTTGGTTAAAGAAATATATGCAAAAGTGTAGTGTAACTAGGCAAGTGTGTACAAATTTGCAAGAGAGAGAGAGAGAGAGATTTTTGTTCCAAAATTTCTAACCCTCAAAAATGGAGGAGGAGACCCCATATATATAGAAAAACAAGCATTTGGTTGAGAAATATCCATCCATACACGTGTATGGAGATGAGACCAATTGTGCCAACAGTTGGAATAGCTGTCAACAAAATATTTGCAAAAAGACACTGGTGGCCGGCAGGCCACAAGTGATGACCGGCAAGCCACTTGGATGGCCCGTAGCCTCAATTGGTGGCCGGCAGCCTCATTTGGTGGTCAGCAGCCACCAGGGGTTACAGGCTTGAAAGTTTTGGTCCAAAACAGGGCACAGAATGGATGGGGTTTGAAGGCTCAAAGACAGCGCATTCCGCCGAGGACTTCGGGCACTAAAGCGAGCACATATAGTCACAATCATCGAGTGCACAAGCGATGACGTCCAAGTCTTGGGGACGGTCAAAAATGGAGTGTCTACACAAGGTCCTGTCCAGGTCGTCTTTTCATTCTCCTTTGAGTCTATTGTAACCGAGGACCTTGATCTTGTGAATGAAAATGCAGTGGACTTTACTTACTTCTCTGTGCCTTTAGTTTGTGGTACTGAAAGTGATTTTCAAAATTTTGATGAAAACGAAGAAGAAGCAATTCCTCGGGCTTTGAAAAACTTGATTGACCAAGAGGAGGAAAGGTGTGCTAAAAACTTATTGAACAAGATCATTTCAATTAACATGGGTACTGAGAAGGATCCTCGCTTAGTTCAGATTGGTTCTGCGTTGTCTTCGGAGGAACGCGAGCGTTTGATCGCTTTATTAAAAGATTTTAAAGATGTTTTTGCATGGTCCTATAAAGACATGCCTGGAATTGATCCTGAGATTGTACAACACAAGATCTCTCTCAACCTCGAGGCCCGACCAGTTAAGCAGAAGCTTCGCAGGGTTCGTCCAAACTGGCATTGAATATCAAAGAGGAAGTCACCAAGCAGATCAATGTAGGGTTCTTGATAGTATTTGAATATCTGACTTGGTTGGCCAATATCTTTGCGTCGACTTCAGGGATTTGAACAAGGCTAGTCCCAAGGATGACTTCCCATTGCCACACATTGATGAGTTAGTGGACTTTACTGCAGGGCATGCCTTGTTATCATTCATAAATGGGTTTTTAGGGTACAATCAGATTATTATGGCACCAGAGGACAGAGAAAAGACTGCGTTCACCACTCCATAGGGTACCTACTGCTATAGAGTGATGCCATTTGGATTGAAGAATGCTGAGGCGACCTACCAGAGAACAGCAACCACAATACTAAATGACACGATCCACAAGAAAGTTGAGGTGTTTGTGGATGATATGATTGTGAAATCCAAAGAGCGAAAAGACCATTACGCCGCATTGGAAAAGTTCTTTAGGCGTATCAGGGAGTATAGGTTGAGGCTGAATCCACAGAAATAAACCTTTGGGGTGACTGCAGGGAAAATGTTGGGATTCCTAATTACAAAAGGGGAATTGAAGTCGATCCATCTAAAATCAAGGCCATCTTAGAAATGCCACCACCAAGGACTGAAAATGAGGTGCGTGGCTTTTTAGGAAAAGTGCAATTCATAAGACGGTTTATCTCCAAATTAACCTTGACTTGTAAACCACTATTTGGTCTCTTGAAAAAGAGAAAGAAATTCCAATGGGACGATCGATGTCATTTCGCCTTTGATAAGTTAAGCATATCTTCATAATCCACCTGTGTTGTCACCGCCAGAACCGAGGAAGCCACTGACCTTGTATTTATTAGTAACAAAGTCAACCATGGGATGTATGCTAGCACAAGAATCGGAAGCAAAGGCGGAAAAGGCCATTTACTATCTAAGTAAAAAGATACTGGATTATGAGACTCGTTACGCTCCTTTGGAGAAGGCTTGTTTAGCTTTGGTTTGGGTCACAAGGAAGTTAAGACACTATTTATTAGCCCACTCTGTAATTTTGGTTTCGAGATTGGATTTCATTAAATATCTCTTATAGAAACCAGCATTTACGGGTAGACTAACTCGTTGGTTGCTCCTTCCCTCCGAATTCGACCTCAAGTATGCCACTCGCAAATCAGTCAAAGTAAGGGTTGTAGCAGAATTCCTAGCGGGCCATCCAGTGAAAGGAGGGGAAGACGTGGAGTACCTATTCCCGGATAAAGAGATCCTACAGGTAGAAAATGAGACATGTGCAATGTACTTTGATGGAGTAACTAACCAATACGGTTATGGAATAGACGTGTTGCTTATAGCACCCGATGATTCCCATATACCCCTAGCTTTCAAACTCCATTTCAAAGTATCTAACAACGAAGCAGAATGTGAGGCATGTATTGCTGGATTAGAAGCTGCCCTAGAACTAGGAGCAACAATGTTGGACATAATCGGAAATTCGAACTTGATTGTTTCTCATGCCAATGGAGATTAAAAGGTCAAAGAAAAGAAAATGAAAGTTTATCACCAAACCCTGGACATTCTGATTCCAAGGTTCAAAAAGCTGACATTTACACACTTATTAAGAGAGAACAATCAGTTTGCTGATGCACTGGCAACTTTATCCTCTATAGTAGACATACTGATTCGGGTTAAGATGTGTTCGATCATTATTGAATAGAAGTATGTGCCTGCACATGAAACAATAGCTGCAATAGAGGAGGTTCAGGACAAGAACCTTTGGTATCATGACATTTGGAGTTTTCTGGAGAAAGACATGTATCCATAAAGGGCAAACGCATAAACGGGGAATACGGCATCTAGCCGTCCAGTTCATCATCTGTGGAAGCAAGTTATACAAAAGAGGGCATCTAGGAATGCACAAACTATGTGTTGAAGAAGAAGAGTCGAAGTGTATCATGGAAGCCACTCACGGAAGAGAATGTGAAGCACACATGAATGGTGTAATTCTAGCCGGGAAGATCCTCAGGCAAGATTATTATTGGTTAACCATGGAGAACGATTGTATCAACTTTGTTAAGCGATGTCATAAGTGTCACATTCATGCTAATCGCATGAACATTCCGCTGTCAAAGCTCTACAATATGACTTCGCCATGGTCTTTCTCAATCTGGAAGATTATTATTGGTTAACCATGGAGAACGATTGTATCAACTTTGTTTGGCGATGTCATAAGTGTCACATTCATGCTAATCGCATGAACATTTCGCCGTCAAAGCTCTACAATATGACTTCGCCATGGTCTTTCTCAATCTGGGGCATAGATGTCATCGGAGCAGTCTCACCAAAGATTAAGGATAACATTGGTTTGTATTCTACCAATTCAAAAAAATTACATATGAGAACACAAAATAATCTTTACACACCATCAGCTAGAAATATATAAACACTGTATTTCTCTATCATCTTTCAACACTCAGCATATTCAAGATTATAATCTAACAGACTACACTCATGATATCATTTATTATCAATTAACTCACCTTATTCTTGTAGTGGCCTGGGTCAGAAAACTCGACCCATTTTATTTTTCGTTGGGACGTGTAGTCGTCCTGAGTGACTTTGACTAGTCTAGGTGGTTTAGACTATCATAATGGGCTCAAAATAATGGTGAAGGAAGATTCTTGATTAAATGAATCCCTCACATTGAGGCAAAGAAAATACTAACAATAATAATCTTTCATATTCTATATATAATGTTTTATATATACCACAAATAATATATATCTAATAATTGATATTCTCTCTCCTAGATATATAATATAATATATATATATATATAATAAAAATCTATAAGGGTAAAATAATCCACATAATAATTTTAATATGGGAATAAGGGCATATTGGAGTCTAAATATATGGTACTTGATGAAACATTAAAAAAAAATTATGAACTTATTGAGCTATAAGTCTACTAAATTAGATTTATAAATAAATCTCCCAATATATTTGATATTGCCAAATGTTAACAAGTGTTTAAGATATTATTTAATATCAAATATGAATAAAAATTAATTTAAAATGTGTGAAAAGGTTGAAAAAATTATAAAATCAATGAATTGTGTCTCATGTTAGGAGGATCTTTTATATTTGTTGTAATTGTGAAGTTTTGGATAGATAATTATTCCTGATGAAAAAAATATATATAAAGGTTTAAAATGTAATAGTTTAAGTTGTTGAGAAAAAGTGTACAAAAAATTATTGTAACTATGCTTAATATAAATAAAAAATTTTAAAAAAAAAGTGTATTTAATTAAAATTAGATATGCTATTGCAACAACAAAAGCATTTTCAATTAAATTTTTCTTTTTCTTTTTTGTGGTTAAAATAGCATTAAGGCATCGTTTGGAAATAGGTTATTTTAATAATTTTTTGACTTTTTTGCGAAAAGATATGTAGAAAAGTAGAGAGATATGATAATTTATAGTGACTTTTTGACTTTTTTAATAAAATATGTAGTTGATAAACGAGGCCTAAGAGATCAAATAAGTTAAAATAATTAATAAGACAAAATATCATATTAAATTCATAATTATTTTACTTTTTTAACTTACTAAAATAGGCAAAAATAAAAAGAGTCTTCTATAGAGCCATGATAGAGACCCACTACATTCACCACCCCCACAACCCCCCACAGACATGTGGCGGGTGGTGATTGGAGGAGAAGGAAAAAAAGAAAAAAAAAAAAATGTAACCAATGAGAGAGAGAGAGGATCAAAGAGGGTGGGGGAAAAAAGGGGCATGAAACATTTTTGGTCTTCTATAATAGCCAACTTCCCAAATGAGACCATTAATGCACTCCCAAATTTGCCATAAGTTACGAGCAAGGATCCTCTAGAGTGATTTTTTCCTAAAGTTTTCTAAAGTGCTACAGTGTGTGGTTGAGATTTACTGGCAAGTCACATCAATTTTTCTGATGTGACTTGCCAGTAAATCTCAACCACACAATGTAGCACTCTAGGAAACTTTAGAGAAATTTCACTCTAGAGGATCCTTGGTGTAAGTTACTTCCATATATACTTCTTGTCATGTTTCTTAATATATGGGGGTAAATCACACTGACACCTTTAGGATCTATACTTAATACAAATTCTTTTTTCATATTCTGAAAATTACAACTTGCTCCCTGATATTTAAAGCCACGTTACAAATTACCCCTACCTTAATTGACTGTTAAGTCAACTAGTGGGTTTTGTTAATGTCAGTTGATATTTTTTTGTAAATACCAATTTTATCCTTTCTTTATTTCCCTCCTCTGTGTAATTTTTTTTTTTTTTTTTTTTTTCATAGAAACAACAATCAATCATCATTCTTTCCTTGCTCCACATCACCACCATGCATTACCACATCACCACCTAACAAATCAAAGTAGGCTTTCATGTTCAGAGAAAATTGCTTCTTTGAAACAATTAATCAAAAATGTAATGTGCATAAGATTTTTGGTGAAATAAAATAACTCAGTGCAAAACAACTAATGCAAGATCCCAAAAGAAAATGGTAAAATCAACACCCAGTCAACAAAACGTAGGCACCTCAAGTAACAACAAATAAAAGAGCACTAAAATTTCAATATGAATGAGATGCGTTATGGAGGACGGTCTGAGAGGGAGATGACGAATGAGAAAGAGAAAGAAGGGAGAGTCCTATGGAAAGAAAAGTTTGTCATTAGGTGAGATAATTTGGTAATTTTCCCTTTAAGTGCGAGGGTATTAAAGTAAATTTTGTTTTTTTTGTTAACCCAGTTAAATTTACATTAACAAGGGGTTCAATATAATTTTTGAAAGGTGGAGGAGGAATATGTATCAAACTCAAACTTCAAGGGACTATCAATATAATTTATCCTAATATTTTTCTTGTGAGTCTCAATTTGAATTCACACATATGATTTAAATTGTCTATCTCGTAAGTCTCCACAATAAATGTCATTCATACAATAAAACAATTTCATCGGATAATTATAAACATAAGAACTAATAGCATTTTATTTTATAAAATAAATAATTTAAGTTCATAATCATATTTGCTATAAAATTGAGTTTACTTTTCAAAAAATTAAATTTTTTGTTTTCTGTAATTTTTATTTTTAGTCAAAAATTTTAATATTTTAAGAATTTTTTATTTTTTAGATCTACCTAACTTAGATATACTTAAAAAGTAAAATATTTACGAAAAGAATCTTTAAAAACTCATCAAATACAATATATATATATATATATATACAATACAAAAAAATAGTACATTTTCGTGTTCTTGTGTATTTATGAATTTTTTTAAATACTTTTTCACAAATATTGTAATTTTTAGCTGCATCTAAGTTATGTGAATCTAAAAAGTAAAAAAATTACTTAAAATATTAAAAAAACTCATTAAAAATAAAAAATTTAATTTTTAGAAAATCAATCAAAACCAAACAAGGTAATTGCGATTTTGTTCATGTGTTTATAATTGTTCTATGGAGCTAATTTTTTGCATCAATGTTTTTTATTACAATGCCTACAAGATAGACAGTTTGGATTATTGGTGCAGCTTTAAATTAGAGCCCATAAGAGCATCTCCAACCATTGTTGCTATAATGCCATTGCTATTGCTATAATTTGGCAATGAATAGTGCTCTTTTGCCAAATTATAACAATAGTGCTCCAATGGTCATTTGCTATTTTGATAAATCTCAACCAACTTTCCCTTCAAATTTATAATTGTTGTTTGTAAATAGCTTTTTTTTTTGTGATTTTATTTTTGACACAAGCTGGTGTTTGTTTTTATTTTCGTTTTTATTTTTTTTTTTAGCCAAACAGAGCACAACGACTCTCTTTGGTTTCATCACCACCGTCCACCTGTTTGTTGTTATTTTTGTTTTTCTTTTTTTTTAGCCAAACAGAGCACAACGGCTCTATTTGGTTTCATTACCACCGTCCACGTGTCTCCTCTCTCTCTCTCTCACTCTCAGTCTTCGTCTCTCTCTATTTGGTTTCATCATCACCTCCTCCCTCTCAGTCTCCGTCTCTCTTTCTCTCTCACTCTCAGATATCATCTATTCTCCCTCTATCACCGAAAGTCTCTCTCTCTCTCTCTCTACTCTACGTCTCTCTCTTTTCTGTCCATCACCAGTCTCTCTCTCTGCTCTCCATCTTTCTCTTCTCCGTCTATCACCTCCGCCTCTCTCTGCTCTCCGTCTGTCTCTACCCCCCACCCTTGTCTTTATCTCACTCTTCTCGCTCTATATCTCTTCTCTATCCATCTGATCGGTCGTTCTCTCTCTCTCTCTCTCTCTCTCTCTCTCTCTCTCTCCTAAAACCCAGTTCTGACTCTCTCTTACTCCTACAACCCGCCGTCGTTTGCCAATCATCGTCGCTAGATCTGCCTCCAAAAGCCTCAGTTCCCTCTGAATCGATCATCCATGTCTCCAAATCTCACAAACCCACCTCCAAATCTATCCCTCTCCCTCTTCCTCTCCCTCTCACTGTCGTCTACCCCCATCCCTCTGTTTCTCTCACTGTATCATCTGTATCAAAAAACACAAAGATCACGTATCTGTATCATCTATAGAATCATCTGTATCAAAGAACACAAAGAAGATCATCTGTCTCTCTTCTTCCTCTCACTGTCAGGTTTTTTTTTTTTACTTCATTGTGTTCATTTTCTATTTTTTTTTTTTTTTTTTTAATTTTGTTTGCTTCAAATTGGTGAAACTGAAATTTGGAAAATTGAAAATTTGGTGATTCTGTGTTTAGTATGTTGAAATTTGGAAAGTTGGAATATATTGTTCCATCTCTGGTAATAATTTCTCCAACTATCTATTGTAATGGCAAATTTTTTGTTCCACTATGTTTTATATATATATATATATATATATATATTATTGTTTCATCACTGGTATATTATTGTTCCACTGTGTTTATTTCTTCCATGAAAATTTTGAAGCCAAATTCTATATTTGGATGATGTGGCAAGTTTGGCAATTACCAAATTTGAGAGATAAAATGGCTTTTGCCAAATTTGGCAGGGGTTATAGCGGCCCATTGGAGCAACATTTTTTAAAACTCTTGTTAAATTTTGGCAATGGCAGCTGAAATAGTTTGCTATTGAAGATGCTCTAAAAATATTGAGATGTATAAAGAGATGAAAGCATGGAGAAGAGTTAATCCCACCAAAAGTATAGAAGTTTGGAAAAATGGTATATCATATCATCTTATTATGTGTTTTTGTGTTGTATGTTACATATTATTGTGAAAAATGTTACGTAATTTTTTTTGATGAAGTTACAATCATTTGTTATTCTAAAATGAAATTACATATTTTGTGATAATATTGTATGTTTTTGTAGTGATGTTACACATTTTTTTAGTCAAACATTTTCTAACATAAAAATGCATAATATTACCACAAAATATATAACATAAAATACATAATTTTATTTCTGAACTTCATTTCTTAACTACAATTTATCGTAACTTTACCAAATAAAATACATAACATATACTACAAAAATATATAACATATACCATGAAAATATGTAGCAATAAGTGCATATGATATACACATTTTGAGGGGTACCATAGCATTAGTTTACAAGAAGTGTTAAGAGACCCATATTCACAAATTTACTCACAATAATATGGCAAGAGAGTTGGACTGTATGCCCAAGCCCTAACTTGCAATGCAGAGAAGATGACATGGGAGAAGGAAGATCCACTAGAAATTCTATGTGAATCTTGGGCTTCTTGTTTTTAAGAAGATCGTCAACAAGAGACCCAATGTTGTTGGGGTCCTTTTCAGAAGTGGGAGCTTTCTTTGTAGCCATGGAAACAAGAAAATTAGGGCTTTTGAAATTTTGAATGGAATGCAAAGAAGCTGTAGTAAAGAAAGGAAAGAAGAGAAATTGAAAGAAAATTGCAAAGCGTTGGAGATATAGCTTCTCTAAGAAGTCTTGGCGACAGGTCTTGGTGGCAAGGATTTAAAATTCAAAAAGGGAGTTGTCAACTTCCTAGCAGCGATTGTGACAGAATGGGCAGCGACGCTATAAGGACGAACGTCAAACGTCCCTTGATGCCTATCGTTTCAAATATACGTATAAAAGAGGTGCAAGGATCAAGGCAAGAAGAGGGGGGGAAATCTAATTTTAATTTAAATATGAAAAATGCTTGGGACTCTCTTTTTTGAGATCTTTACAATAAGTTATGTTAGAGATTTCAAATATTTTATCAAATATTCTACCAAACCTCTCACATATAGGTGTGAGACCCACACACATGTGGATTTGTGTGAATTCCACCCCATGTGAGATATTTGATAAAATATTTGGTAGAATATTTAGGATACATAGCATTTCTCCTTTACAACTATTGATGTATGTATAGAACCCACTCATGTATGTTTGGGGCTCACACCATCAATGGTTGAGATCCAAAACGGGTTATAGAGTCATAAAAAAATGGTCTCAATCATTGTTGTTCAAATATATGCTTAATATCTATATGAATACCTACACTTGTAAACTATGAATACCTACACTTGTAAACTATCAATAGGTCCTAATAGTTATATTTAATTTTCAACAAGACCTACTGAAAATAAGTTTTGATAAAATTATCGTTAAAAATATTTTTTTCGTGACAATTTTTTACATACGTCGCTAAAAATTGACAATTCGTAACTTTTTTTTGTCATGATTTTTATAAATTGTCACTAAAACTTACAATTAGTGACATTTTTTTATGACAAATTTTCCCATAAGACCTATTAGATAATAAGTCCACTTATTAGGACCTACACGTAAGTACCCCTTATTTGTACCCTTTCTGACAGAATGCCATGTGGCAAGAAGGATGACAGGACACTGCTCAACAGGTCGGGGGTCGGGGCAAGAATGGCCTAGAATCTAGGTGGCAGTAGTTGACTTAGTATTCGTTTTTTATTAAATAAATAATATATATGGATAAAGAAAGATCTCAACCATTTTTTACGATGTAGGAAGTGGTTGAGGCCCACCTCCTAGGAAGAAAGAAGTGATTGAAATCATCTCTTACTGAAGTATGGACGGTTAACGCCATGTTTGGGAGAAATAGTGCACACATTGAAAATCAAAACAACCAAGTGGGCCATGAAAGCTATAAAATGGAAAGATTCAACCGTTGGTCAAAGTGGTTGCTAGATTTGAGGCTCAAACCAGAGATCACGAGGACAGGTGACAAAAATTGATGTTGCCACGTACTTGCAATTAGAGCAAAAATGATAGGCCATTAGCATTAAAAAAGGACTCCAAGCACACCTTTTGCAAGGGTCGAGCACCAAAAACTCAATCTAGAGCTCATTTACACACCTTTTTTAGCAATTGTCTTTTACTTAGAGCATCTCCAACAGTTTAGTAAAATTTTCATTAAATTTGAGTAAAAAAAAGTTAATTTTCTTGATCTGATATGCATAGCTCCAATGGTTATGGTTACTGTAGTGTGCATCAAAAAAGAAAAGGGACATCTAGTGGGTCGATCGATTCAAATTTTTTTTGAACCGTTTGAACCAGTTCGCAGGCCAATTTTTGCATAAGCTGGTCAACCGGGTGGTCGACCCCGTAGTGTAAAATTTTCACAAATTTCTGCTTTAACGGCTATGCACAATGAATTAGTGAAAGGAGCAAGCCGTTCTCAGTTTGGTGAAACGTTTGATGTTTTCTCAATTTGATACTAATTTGGTGCAACCGTTGGAGCACAAAAAGCAGCTTTTTTTCATCAAATTTGAATTTGATGTTGGATTTGGTGAATGGTTGGAGATGGCCTTAAACAACTCAATTCTTGCAGTTAGTTGTTTACTCAGGTTAGCCTTAGTTTGCCTATTCAAATTGTACTCCATTCCAGTTAATAAAAGTTCAAAACCATTTTCTTTGCACCTAGTAAATTTGTTACAAGTCCTCTTCATTGGGATACGATCCAAACTAGTGGTTGTTTCTCTTAGCCATACACAGTCAAGTCTTATGGAAGTTAGAAATTCCAAACCATAATTCTAACTTTGGACCAAGTTTTTTTTTTTTTTGATCAGCGAATGTTAGTTGTTAGTTATTAGATTAGCACCTATGAGAGAAAATCTCTCCACCCTTGGCAAAGCACCTAAATGTTTGCACTTCCTTAATTCAACCCCCTAAGGGAAATTCAACCCATGACCTCCTTGGGACTAAGCCCTGAGGAAGGCATGGTGGAACTTTGAACCAAGTTCATTAGTCTTTGACACGCTCGCATTTACAACATTAGCCTAGATATTCACCCTTAGTTTCTGAGACGCAAACAAATTCTTACAATTTTTTTAAAATTTTACTTTGGTCCCTCTAATTTTATGCGTAGTATTTTTCCATTTAAAATGTTTACGACACATAATGAAAAAATCACATTACAACAAAATTGAAAGTGCAAGAATCCAATTATTCAAATTAAAACTATAGAAACTAAATTTTTTTTTTTTTTTTGGGTACACTCCGGGCCGAAGCCAAAAATACAGAATAACTCTACGAGAGGAGCCAAGCCCCCATAAATCACTTTCTAAAGCTGTAGCCAAAACAAAGGGTGCAGCTACTAAACATGTCCTGGTATCAGCCATACTAAGGGCCCCTTTTGCAAGCAGATCAGCACAGACATTGGCTTCCCGCCAAATACGTTGGAGGGTACACTCCCAGCTCCTATCCATTAGATCCCAGATTTCTTGTAAAAGATTATACTGAGGGTGCAGTGGGTTGGGTTTGGCCAAAACCGAAATTGCTTCCACCGTGTCCGATTCAATGATGACCCGATGGTGTCCTGCACTCCAAGCCATCTGCAAACCTTGCCAGATACCTCATAATTCAGCAGTCACCACAAATGCATGGCCCACCTATTGCTTGAATCCACACATCCACCGTCCTTGATCATTACGAATTAGTCCACCACATGCAGCCTTACCAGTGCGCCGACATATTGCACCATCAACATTGACCTTTACCTAGCCCAAATGAAGGTGCTGCCATTTAACGTGGATGGTAGGTACATCCTTCCCATGCAACTTCATTTTAGAATGAAACTGAAATTCCTGAACCCGAACATGAATATGCTCCACGGGTTGAAAGGGCTCCTGAAAAGCACTGTCATGTAGTTGTTGGTTACGCCAAAACCATAAGGATGAGATAGCAGCCATGAAAGTTAGGGCCCAATTACTATTGAAAACAGCAGCCCAAGGAGGATTGCCCAGATTCACGTCAATCCAAACAGATAAAGGAAGGGAAAAGAAATGCATCCAATGTGAAGGAAGAATAAGCTCAGATCAAACTCGTTTCGATTACGGGCAATCTCGAAGAGCATGAAGTGAGGTCTCAGCATGGTGTAGACAAACAGGACAAGATGAATCAACACTCAAATGTCTTTGATGTTTCATGGCATTGGTTAAGAGACGGTCTCTCCGTGCTAGCCAAGTAAAGTGCTTCCATCGATTAGGCCCCACAGTACGCCAGATCTGCTGCCAGCCCCCTGTATGAGCAGCCCTTGGGGGAACTTGCTGCTGACAAGAATGGTAGGTTGGCTTAGTGGAAAAGATTCCATTGGGGGAGTGCTTCCAACTTAAAAGGTCAGGATTGTCTGCAGCCGGTCGAACCATTATCGCACGCAAAGAATCCAAGTCTTCTCTAGATAACCAACAAGCCAATCTTAGCCAATCCCAACCAGTGCCATCCGTTCAATAGTCGCAAATTTTGAGAAGCAATTCATGTGTTGGGAGGGGAGAGAGGACACGCTGTTGAAGAGGGGAGTTACCTAACCACAAATCCGTCTAGAAATTTATTGTTCGGCCATTCCCAACGCGCCAATGGGAACCATCTTTTAATACAGAAGCACTCTTAGTGATACTAGGCCAGGTGTAGGATGAGTAAGTGGGGCAAGGATCCCACAGTTTTCTTCCAACTGGTAAATATTTGGTACGGAGAGCACTAGCCCAAGGTGCAGATTCATGTAACACACGCCAACCCAACTTGGCTAACAAGGTATTGTTTACATCTCTCATTTGTCGAAGGCCCAAACCCCCATCCCCTTTTGGTTGGCACATATCCTCCCAAGCCACAAGAGACATGCGCTGTTGCGTTTGATCACCACCCCAAAGAAAACGACGGTGATATTTGTCAATAGTTGAGCACACTGAACTAGGAAGATGGGTAGATTGCATAGCATAGGCAAGTATGGAGGAAGTGACTGATTGGATGAGAGTAGCTCATCCAGCTAAAGATAGTTAACGAGCTTTCCACCCCGCTAATCTGTCCCGAACTCGATCAAGGATGTGGTTATACGTGGTTTTGGAGACCCAATTGTGTAAGATATGGACACCCAAATATTTACCCAAATTTAAAGCAATAGGTATACCACCTTCCATACTCAGATGCTGCCCAGTTCGTCTAGGAACACTTGGAGGGAAAAATATTCTAGATTTCTGAAAATTTACTCGCTGGCCTGACGATGCACAAAAGGATTGTATAATGTGCTTAATGACCGACATTTGCCTACTAGAAGCCTCCCCAAACAGAAACATGGCATCCGCAAAAAAGAGATGTGAAAAGCTTGGCCCTTGTCGAGAGATTTTAACTGGTTTCCATTGCCGCTGGACGACTGCCTCAGAGATGCTCCGCCCCAATTTTTCAAGGCAGAAGAGAAAAAGATAAGGTGAGAGAGGGTCCCCTTGACATAGGCCTCTAGAGGGTTGGAAATAAGGAGTGACCTCACCATTCCAAAGAATTGCAAGTTGTGTCGTAGACACACATTGTAGAATTAGCGAGGTCCATGAAATAGGGAACCGCATTTCATTTAGCACATGTTCTAAGAAACTCCATTCTATTCGGTCGTATGCCTTTTCCAGATCGATTTTAATGGCCATGGTTCCATGGGTCCTCTTAGACCTTTTCATGGAGTGTAACAACTCTTGAACCAGAACAATATTGTCAGTGGCTTGCCGTCCCGAAATGAAGCTACCATGTAAGGGGCTAATCAATCTAGTTAATAAGGGCCACACTCTAAGCACCAGAACTTTGGAGAGTATCCGCATAGTAACATTACTGAGAGAAATGGGTCAAACGTGAGAGGTGATCAATCTTGGGGATAAGCGTGATCAAGGTTTTATTCAAATCCACAGGAATTTGACCTGACTGGAAAATATCCTGAATCACAGTGGTGAGAGAAGGCCTACAAACATCCCAGAAGCGTTGGTAGAAGAAAGGTTGAATCCCATCCGGCCCAGGGGCCTTAAAAGGGCCCAAAGAAAAAACTACATTTTTTACCTCCATTATGCTGATAGGGCACGCTAAAGCAGTCACCTCTTGCGGTGTTAAGCAGGGCAATGACAGAGGTAATGTAGGAACAGGATCCACAACTTCAGTCGTAAACAGCTTCTGAAAGTGTTGAACAGCTCTAGCCTGAAGCTCAATCTGGTTAGTGCACCAAGTATCATCATCATTTTTTAAAGCCATGATCCTATTGCGTCTGCGCCGAATAAGTGTCGAAGTATGAAAGAAACGAGTGTTGGCGTCACCAAACATGAGCCAGTTGGATCTTGATTTCTGGTACCAAAGCACTTCCTCTTGCAACAACAATTTATTATACTCAACGGTGAGGTGAGATTCAAGCTGCTCAAGGAAAGGATTGGACATCAAACTCAAAGCTTGTTGGATACCATGCAGTCTTGCTAAAACACGCTTTTTATTCCAAAAAATATTCCCAAACACCTCCCTGTTCCAAGTAGTAGCTGCAACCACGAACCTGTCAATTGTAAGAGGCAAGTCTTTCTCAGTAAAGTTCCATGATTGTTGAACAAGGGTTTCAAACGTAGGGTGGGTTAACCACGCAGCCTCCATTCGAAGTGGACGTCGCAAAGGGTGAGGGACAACCCCAATAAGCGAGAGATAAGCAGTGGACAGTGGTCAGAATTAATCCTGGGAAGGTGTTGAACCCAAGCTTCAGGAAAGACGGTGTGCCATGGGTCATTACAGAGAGCTCGATCAAGTCTTTCTTTAATATTCGCTAGTCCATGACGGCCATTGGTCCAAGTGAATTTGGGTCCTGAAAACCCCAAGTCAATCAAATTACATTCATCCATGACTTGAACAAAACGCGAGAGGCGCCGTTGGGTGGAAGGTGCACCTCCTTGTTTCTCAGAATTGGAACTTATTTCATTGAAATCACCCGCAATAAGCCAGGGAAGGGGGAGACCATAAGCAACATCCACAAGATAATTCCATAATTTTGAACAAGAAATAGAGTTCGGACTAGCATACAAAGCTGTGAAAAGCCAATCTACTTCATTCTTTCTTTGAATAATGACACTAAGAGCTTGGGGATGGGGGGGTAGAACATCCACTTCCACTAAATCGTTTTACCAAAACAGCCAAATACCACCAACAAAACCCGTGGCTTCAACTACTGCCATATCTGAAAAACGAGTTCAGCGAATTATCCGTTGAGCTTTATTGCCTGTAGCCCGAGTTTCAAGTTGAACCAAAATAACAGGGTCATGAGACCTAGCAAGTTCGCAGATCGTCCTGAACGTAGCATCATTGCCAGTTCCCCTACAATTCCAAACAAGGATCTTTATGGAGGTGACCAAAAAAGAAAGGCCAAAACCCAGATTAAATGTCCATCTCAGCTGACCTCGGTTGGTCAACCCGTGTTGCCATAGTTGCTGCAACAAACCCATTATCTTCAAGAACCAGGTAAGAAGCAACACGATTTTGCACTATTCCCTCATCGGAATACGGTCGACAGCTTTCACCATCCGCTGGGTCGCAGCGATGGGAAAGTAATGAGTGGTTAGAGTGGGGCAAACCGTCCGGTGGTCGACCAGGAACTGAAGTGACCATCTGATCAAAAGAGAGGGAAGGAGTGGGAGGGATGGGAGGTAGGAAGGCAGGTTGACAAGCCAAGGAGTGTCCATCCTGACTCTCTCTCTTGGTGCCTGAACCTCCTGCCATGAAGGAGCGAAGGGGGGGAAAATCTTGTAAGGATGTGGATGGATTGAAGGGAGCTGAATTTGGGGTATGGGTTGGGCGGTTGGGGGCTCTATCTGGATGAGAGGCAACCTGCAAATGGGGGTTATGTATTTTACGATGTGGGCTTTGAGGGAGAGGCTTTTTGGAGTGGACTTGAAAGGGTAGAGGGATGGGTCGAGAGGCTTGCCTAGTGGAGGGCCCAACATTGGAGTCACAGCCCAAAGAAAAAGGGCCCAATCCTATTGTATCTAAAGAAGAAGTTGGCCCAACTTTATCAAGGAAGACAGTTCCATGGTCATCCACTAGTGCTGAGAAACGATTACCCATACTACCATGTGACACTACAGCTTTACCCTTTTGTACGTTTGAATATGCATTAGTTGGACCAACTGTCCTTCTCCCACCATTACCAGTGACTGGGGGATTATCCATTTTGGCAGAGTTTGTACGACGCGTGCGGCTGACTGTACCTCGAGAACGTGATTGTGCTAGCATCCACGGTCCAAATTTATGCCCTGAACCAACACCGATGCACAAAGAGTCAACAGCCGGCGCCCCTGGCACAGTATCATTCCCAGTTTCCATCACCATAGTTGGCATTAGCGATGGGCACCCCTCTTGCTTGTGTCCATATTTCCCACATTCAAAGCAGATAAGGTGTAAACCTTCATATTCAACAGCAAATTCCACATTGTTAATACCTACCTTGGAGACCAGAGCATTCTTGAGGTTAAGCTCGACACAGACCCTAGCAAATCTCCCTCATGATGCATCCGCTGTAAGCTTATCCGTTTTGATAGCTCGACCAACCAAATTACCTAACCTTAGTAAAAGGTTTTCATTAAAATATTCAATCAGCACACCTGGAAATCGAATCCAAACCATGGTAGATGGTAGTTCATTGGCAACTAGACGAAAGTCTGGGCGCCATTTACTGACTGTTAAATAATGCCCAAGAATAACCCATGGTCCATCCAACAGAACATGAAGATAATCTGCCTTACATGCAAAACGAACCAAGTAATAGCCCTCACCTACATCAATTATATCAATAAATTGTTGAAGCCGCCAAATCTGTTTCATCCTCTAGGCCAATAGACGGTATTCGACAACACGCCCTAGAACTTTAACAATGAGCACCTTACGCCATGGAGCTCGAAGGGTTGACAGTTCTTTAGGTGGGATTGTGATTCTGGGGCAATCAGGGACCAGCAGAGTGTTATCAGCCTCGAGGAGGGTAGGTTCCTCATCATCACTGTCGCCCTGGTACCAAAGCTTGGTATTGTCGCCGGTAAGGACCTCTATGAAAGACGAACCAGGCAACCCGGAGTGAGTGTGAGATAGCTCACGAGCTTCCCCAAAGTCCATGCCGAAGGGACCACCTCCATCGTCCTCAATCTCCTCCAGGGACCCATCCTCCTGCCGGCGTTTGATTTTCTTAGTGCTCTGCCGGAGCAGATCTATTTCCTGAGCGGAGATAGTTTCACTGGCTCTTTCTCTCTCTCTAGCTCCATCTATCATTTCTTCTGTCAGTACTCCTATAGAAACCAAATTGACAATTCACTATCTACAAAATCTTATGACGTGATTTATGTGCTAGTTAAAATACCTAATCAAAATGCATTAGGTATAGGATTAAATATTTCGCGTCAACTCATATTCACTAGTTAAATGTAATTAACTTTCAAAGGTTAGCCAAAACCTATTTGACCCTTATAATTCCTTCCCTTTATTATAATGTGGGTGTTTGGGAAGTAAATTTTTTTGTAAATTTTTTTAGTTGTAAGATATTATTAGAGAAAAAAAATTATGTTTGAGAAGATAATTAGATTTTTTTGTAATTAGATGTGATATTTGTGAGAAAAAAAAAATAATTATGAAATTTGATGTGATATTTTGTTTGAATTGATTTTTTTTAATTTTGTAAAACATTTGTCTTGTAGTGAAAAAAATCAAAAAAAAAAAAATCTAAAAACTAAGTTGCCAAACACCACCAATATTCTTTCTCTTCATCATTGTTGTTGATATGACAATTCATAAACTAAGCAATATTTAGATGAAGAACTAAAATAAAAAAGAGAGTTAGTAAAAACATGAAAATAAATAGGCAAAATAAAATATATATATACATTAATAGTAATTTTTAGAAAAGTATCTAATTGCATTAGAGATGCTCTTGTACAACGCTCATCTAAAGTTTTATATGACCAATAAATTGCGTTTCTACTGCTCACATAATTTACATTTAACAATAAAAAGTAAAAGAAAAGAGTAAGTGATGGATTTCTAAAAATTAAAAATTTAAAAAAAAAAAAAACCATATCCAATTCCAAGTTCGTAGCCCTTTTTGTTGTTTTCCTAAACATGATCAGAATTCCTTTTACATTTACACTGTACTCGGTTGGGAAATTTGGAAAAAAATTTGAAAAGAAAAAGAGAAAAGATGTGTGAAACTAGATAAAATGTAAATATATTTTATTCACCTTTCACTTATATTTTTTATTTCTCTTTTTAAATCCTTCCTCAAATCTCCAAACCAAACACAGCACTAACGCTCTGTTTAGATAGCACATGATATGATACCATAAATTTTAGCAGAGGAATTCCACGGAATCAACAAAAAATATATTATCTCGAATTTGGCTAGAGGGCAATAAAAACTAAAACACATGTTTATTATTTCGCATTCAAAGAAATACATCCTCATTTTAGGAACTGAAAAAAAAAAAACAATATAGAGTACGACAAAAAACCAGAAATTGACTAAACTGTAGTTAGGCCCCCTTTGAATTCGGAGTAAGGGGGCAATAATTAAAAGCTCCAATCAAAAGGGAAGAGTAGTTATGATGACAGTTTTAAGCTTCTCAAGGTCGAACTAAGCAAAGAAAGCTTGCCGGGAGCTGTGTGCTTGTAGTCTTTCTCCAATGCTGTCACTGCCAGAGATTGCAACTCTGACTTCTCTTTGTCATCCTTGTTACGTCCTTTTGTCAGCTGTCCGATGCCAAACGTACACTAAATAACAGGAATAGGACTTTGTTTCAGTCATACAACTTGGCAACCATAAAACAAATATATATATATATATATATATATACACAGAGAGAGAGAGAGAGAGAGAGAGAGAGAGAGAGAGAGTGAGTGCTCACCAAGCAAACACCATAAAGTGCTCTGGTGTTCTTGCCACCGGTCAAGTCTATTGCAGATGCATAATATTTCTTAGCTGTCTGAAGGTTTTCCAGTCCACTAAGTGTGTAAAGCACCTGTTCAAGCCAAAGAATGCAAAAGATTCAATTCAATTGATATCATTAAGAGTTCGGCTTTCCTTAAAGTTTAGAACTTGAGAGAACTTGATAACATGCAACAAGCGTGGTTTAAAAAAAAAAAGGGCACAACTAATCCTGGGGAACCTGATTAAACCTTAGTGGATTGTACCATGCAACAGAAACTTCAATACTCTCATAAACAGGAGAGCTCTATGTGCCAAAAAATAAGAAGAGACCTATGTAGATCAAAAATACAATAATAATAATCACCTAGTCACATCTGACAGCACTTTGATGGTTCACCCAAGCAGCAGATTTAGACTATGTAGTGTAAAACCAGAAGAAGAGAAAAATAATCAAGAAGAAGAAATCGAGGACCACAATCCCAAAGTATCACTCAATATCAATGTCAATAATCAATATTATTCATCAAAATCTAATTAATGTCACCAAAAATAGAATATACAAATAATTTATTAAATTTTAAAAATTAAATTAAATTAAATTAAAAAAAAAAAAACTTTAAAAGGAAACATAAATAAAATCCCTATTTTCTTTAATTGGTTGTCATCTAATGCCTTTCTGATCCCCATCACTAGTTACTTGCAAATGTAAATCTTCAGTTTGACAGCCCCGTCCAAGCCAACTAGAACCCAAAAACAATTTAATCTTCAGTTTCAATATTGCATACCAGTTTGGGCAATTTTTGACAGCCCCGTCCAAGCCAACTAGAACCCAAAAACAATTTTTATCAAGTGAAAAATTCATTAGCGAAAAGAACCTTGAAGGGGCGAACTCTGTCCACTCAAAAAGCCAGGTTCAGAAAAGCACATAATTTCAAATGGCCAGTTGCGCTCCATTTGTTTTGGCGGAAAACATTTTTTAACGAAAAACATTTTCTGAAGAACTTTTTCCTATATTTGGTTGCATTCTTGAAACTAATGCACTAATAGTTGCGTTAATGGTGGTAGTAGTAGCGGCGGCGGGGTGAAGGTAGAGGTGGCGGCGGCAGCGGCGGCAGTAGTGGTGTGGCGGCAGCAGTAGTGGTGGTGGTGGTGATGGTGTGGTGGCGGTGGCGATGGCAGTGGCGGTGGTAGGAGCAATAGCGGTGATGGTGGTGGCGGCGGCGGTGGCGGCAATGGTAAAACCTTAGTTCAGAAAATGTTTTCCACCTTTTAAAAGTGAAAAACATTTTCCGCCCAAATAGATTTATTTTCTATTTATCATGGAAAATGTTTTCAGTTGACTTTTGTTTTTCGTTGCACTAAACACCAGAAAATGTAAAAAAACATTTTCTGAAAAATATTTTCCGCCAAAACAAACGGAGGCTATGAATCACTGACACGTTCCTAGGGCCTGCGCACGAGTTTCGGACACGCGGTGGACATGTGTCCGACACTCTCTCTAATGTGTCCTTTTTTTTTTGAATTTTTGCAGTCGGAGACACCATGGACACGCTGTGACACTTTCCGGACACGCCTGAGGTGGATCGAAGCCCTAACTGTTGGAGAGAAAGAGAGAGAGATCGAGGGAGGAGAGGAGACAGAGAAAGAGAAATAGGGACAAAGAAAGAGATCGAGGGAGGAGAGAAGACAGAGATCAAGGGAGGAGAGGAGAGAAGACAGAGAAAGAGATAGAGACAGAGATCGAGGGAGGAGAGGAAAGGAGAGGAGCCCTAACCTGTTCAGATCAATTGAAGAAGCTGAGGTATTCGTCTGCTCTCTTCCTCTTCGCCTCGTCCTCTTCGTCTTATGTCTCCTTCTTTTTCTCCTCCCTTTTCTTCGACTTCTCCTGTTCTCTCTCTCTCTCTCTGATTTCACTTTCCCTCCTTTTGCCGATTCACTTTCCCCTCTTTTTTATTTCACGCGTTTCTCTCTCTCTCTCTCTCCTTTATTTTCTTCCCTTTCTTTTTTTTCTTTTTTCTTTTTTTTTTATCCTTGTTTTTGTTAAACCTAAAATTTATAAAATAAATTATTTTT
The DNA here is from genome assembly GCF_055761805.1 of Camellia sinensis. Classification (NCBI taxonomy): domain Eukaryota; kingdom Viridiplantae; phylum Streptophyta; class Magnoliopsida; order Ericales; family Theaceae; genus Camellia; species Camellia sinensis. The sequence goes on from NC_138962.1 coordinate 111,501,456, forward strand.
ATTTAAAAAAACTCATTTTTATTAAAAAAAAATTTAAAATATGTTTATTAATTTTATTATTATTGTAATTGTATAAAAATTAATGATTTTCTTTTTATTTTAGACATAATAAATAAATAAAACTATATATATTAAACGTGTCCCCAGCGTGTCGTGTCCTCTATTTTTTCAAAATTTGCGTGTCCCGTGTCCGTGCTTCATAGAACGGAAGTGGAAACATTGGATTCCAACATCTCAATCTACGTCCAATTAATAATTAATTTTACAAGCCCGTCACTTGAAACTCCATTGAAAACCTTTCCGATGTCTAATTCCAAAACCAGTCGGTAAGAGGTTCCAAACTCTAAAAGAACTTTTTATTTCTATTTTATCACCCTTGATAGCAACAGCTATCAACATAGGTAAATTGGAAAGCCCTTTAACCAGTCAGGGAAGATGAGCTAGTTATACGGGTAATGTACAGTGAGGTTTACACACAGGTTTCCAGTCAAAAACTCGATCAGTCTTAGAACCATCAAACAACAAAGTCCAAGGAATGAAGAAACACAAGAGGCCAGGCCAAATGCAGATTCATTGTCGATTTCTAGACAAGAATGATCACCAAGAAAATCTGACAGGGCCGATCTTTTCACAACTCTTTGAGGAATGTATTGAAAGGAAAATTCGATTAATGCCAAAGCCCATTTGCCAATTCGGCCTCTCATATAGGCCGAGAAAGCAAATCATTAATGAGACCAGTTTTGCAAACCAAGTAAACTAAAACAAGAAGCATATAATGCCTCACTTTTATTGTAGAAAAATACACGACATAATTTCTCAATTGGATTGTGTCTACATTCAACAAGAGTTAGAAGCCGGCTGAGATAATAAACTGCCTGGTCCTTTTCACTGTCATTATCCTGAGCTAATAGACTCCCAATAGAATTCTCATATGCAAAAATGTAAAGCTTCAAAGTTTTATTCTTAATAGGAGGAGCTTCAAAGCTTTATTCCTAGTAGAATTCTTCTTGAACCATCATAGTTTGGTCTTTTGAGCCCAAAAGATTTGTTCCGTAAAAAATCTTTCTTCAAACTTAGCTTTTAATTCAATCCTTTCATTCCTCAAGTTTCCATCCAAACCATCCCTCACCTCAATAATATCCAGCTCTTCTATTCTTTGGGTAAGCTCCTTTTTCCTCTTGCTCAGGCCACCAAAAACCTCTCTATTCCACTCCTTCAATCTCTCCATCATTTTCAATTTCCTCATGAATTTGAAACCCTCCATCCTTGACATCTACAACCTGTCCACCAATCCTCAAAATTGTCTTTAAAAGAATGATGCCTCTAACCACATTTTATAAACCTGAAAGATGATGGTCCCCATTTAAACAAACTCTCAATCACAACAGGACAATGATCAGAAATGATTCATAGAAGTACACCCCCTGCCTTGTGTTTGGGAAAATCTCATCCCATCCTACTGAAAACAAGAAACAATCCAACATACAACAGACCACCCTCTCGAAAAGATTAAACAAGTGAATCCAACATTAAGAACACAAGGATCAATCAAACCACAATCTCTAATAAAGAAGTCAAAATCCCTCTCCTCTGTTAACTGAGGTCCCATTGAGCTTTTATGATAGAAACATAACCACATTAAAATCTCCCCCCACACACCAATTGGAATAACACAACCCATATAGACCTACAGGCTGCTCCCACCACTCCTGCCTTCTCCCAAAACTATTAGGACCATATACCCCAAATAACCACCACTCATTATCAATATTCCTACACCTAACTGACCATTGTTTGGTGGTGTCGATGGTCTTTCTATTCACATTTTCCAATTCTTTATTGATCTTGTCATTTGGCTTGGTCCCTTTATCGTCAATTGGATCATACAATTCCTTGTAGTAAAGAATGTCCTCCATTTTAGGTTTCCAAACCAAATAATTCGGACATGTGAATTTAACCATGGTGTTGGGACTTCTATCCATCTTAAACACAATAGAATCAAGATATCTGATATTGTGTGGGTGCAGCCTATAATAGCATTTATTGCATGCATAAGGAAGTGCAAGAGATGGCCGACGCTCATTCTTTATTATCTGAATAAATTATTGAAAAGATGCATGCATGACTGGATATTTCAAAGCAAGTAATTGCAAGAGCAAGGTCAATGGACTCATTTAAATGCATCATGAGCTTAGAACTCCAAATAAGAGTAGTTACCTTGCTTGGTAATTCGAATGGTCGTACATGCATAGAAGCATTTAGATGTTTCATTCAGCACCTACAAAAAGGTGGTACTCATAGTGTTTTGGGTAGAGAGAAAATATAGTAAAAGACTTTGAACCATGGTTTTTTTAGAGGCTTCAAATGAAACATTACTCTTTAAATGCTAGTCACAGAGAACTATAGCCTTCATTTTTAGTGTTCCACTGTGGGTTCAACCACACCAAAGGAGACTTTGTGCGAGTTGTGCTGTTGAAAGTGAAGTTATTGTATTCAGTCAAGTGAGGTAATTTACCGTCTCCCTTGTATTCTGTGTTTGATTATAGTGGATTCATAGGAGCCTAGGCCGTGAATGTAGGCAATTGCCGAATCACATAAATTCTTGGCGTTTCTTTTGTGGTTGCTCTCTCTCTCTCTCTCTCTCTCATTTAGTCTTGTCTATGTATTCTTCTTATTATTCATTTGGCTTTGGCATTATATTATTGGTTATTTTTCGCAAACTTCTCTTTGGCCCAACAATAAGAATTTCCTAGAATAGGATGGTGTTTGTTGGCAATCTATAAGGTCATCTAACATGTTATGTAAAATAAAAACAATCACCCAACAAGATAACCATGAGCCACAACTTTATATCCCATACTCTCACACACCAATTTACTCAAACATGTTGCTGACTTCTTCGAGCCAGATACCCAATCAGATATTCAGCTTTTGAAAAAGATACTACATTACTACAGGGGGAGCCACATGAAAAACACTAGTCCCACTCCTTGGATCCAGCCCAATCAGGACAGTCTTATTTGCTTCAACAAGAGCTCGGTTAAAGCTTACAACATCATCATCTTATGATATGTTTTAGAATGTTAATGACTTCTATAATCCTCAGTCAATCGAGAAAGAAAGAAAGAAAAAAGAAAAAAAAATCAGAGTTGATTCTGAAGGAAATGAAGCAATTTTCCTTGGATAGGTAAAACCAACCACTTGTCTAGACAAATTTCAGAGAAATAGGAAACAAGCCAGCTGTGTAGATTTGAGCATGTTTAGTCATACACCGTCTACATCCTTCAAGAATGCTCTTTGGCCTAATAAATTTAAAATTGTGGCAGTGATCACCAAGATTTTGATTCCAATAACAATCCAGAATTTACCACTTTCTTGTCAATAGCATTCTGTGAGACAAGCTAAATCATACCTAATGCAACTTATGTAAAATGATGTCCCACGAAAAGTTCTCACTAGGGCTTGTACTGGGTAGTGTTTTGTGCTTTAACCCTAAGAGGAAAACAAGAAGGAAACTCCTTATCCATGACATATGTCTCTACAACTATTACTTTTCCCGGGAAACAGATGGATTTCCAAAAAAAATATAAAGCCCTAAAATAAATTCCACTTACATCGGCATAGGCTAGGTGATACAGTGGATTTGTTGGTTGAGATAAGATCAGCTCTTCATAGCAGAAAGCCGCTTGCTTGTACCTAGTTAAACCATAAAAGGAAAAGAAAAAAGAGAACACATAGCACAAGCTAAGGTAACCTATAAATTCTCCAAACAGTAGAGAAATACTCAATATTTAATTACTTGTTTTCCTGTAAAATACAAACTACAAGTATCTCACATTTGTAGAGAGACATATATTTCAGCGAGTTCCCTCCAGGCATCATGATCTGCCATAAATCTGGAAATAAAAAATAAAAAAAATCAAACCATGCAACCACACAAGTTAGAACATTGATAAAATTGAAAACGTATGCTTTTGAGATCTTCCTCACATTTCCAGATATTTATTTAGCCATTCAATGGCCCCTGAAAGATTGCCTTGGGCCTTTGCCATAGCTGCCCTCCTCTTGTGAATTACCTGAATTAGAATAATGAAAAAGAGTTGACGTGTAAGACATAGGGTTAGTTTTTCTATCTCCACTAGAAAGGACAGCATCCCTTTTCTTGCAAAGGAAGAAGTTGAACCATTCGATTAAAAATGAATGTCAGCTCGTGAAGAACCTGTATAGGAACTTACTTGATCCAGTGGATTATCCTCCAAAAGGCTTGAGTAAGCTTTTTCTGCCTCCGCCCACAATCCCTTAGCTTCAAGCAGCATTGCTTCTAACCGACCTGTAATTATGCCAAACTAGTACTATAAACCATGGCAATTCAAAAAAAAAAATAGGCATTTTCTAATCCAGGCTGCCACACCCTTTTGTCACTAAGAACTATTACGTCAACTGCATTCACAATATTAGAGGAGGATCTTTTAAGAGTCTTGAACAAGTATTTCAATAATATATCCAGCAATTCTATAAACAAATATATCAATTGATGTAGGACAGCGCTGAATTTTGAAAGCAGAGAGTAATTTAGGGTTTAAAGGGTTAAATTGAAGGCTAATAGGTAGGGGAAGGGATTAGGGTTGATTTGGGAGTGATTGAAAGGAGTTTTGAGGTTGAAAAGTGCACTTTGAGAGGGCTGTGAATAGTAATCCGAGAATAGTAAATTGAAACAAAAAGAAGAAGAAAGAAGAGAAGAAGATAGGTCTAGGTATCGCACCTAGATTTCGTAGGCATCACACCTAGGGTTAGGGTTGCATCAAACAAACCAAAAGAGGCTTCAAAGCTCTCAAAATTCTCTAAAATATCAACTCTATTAAAATATAAGCATTACATGGCTTTATATAGAACTAGGAGATTTCTTAAACCAATTGTGAAAAAAATAAATAAATAAAAGAACCATGATTGGTGGCTAGAATTTCATCTTGCCCCGAATGGCTTGAATTTTGGCTTGCCGATCGACTAGCCGGTCATCTGGCCAGTCATCCGGCAAGAAGGTTGATAGCCGCAATCGACAATGTGACAACCGCAATAAACAAGTGTTGCACTGTTCATCTGGACGGTCGCTCAGCCAGTCGTCCGGCAAGCACAAATTCGGGCCATTCAGGCAAGCTCAATTCAAGCTACCAAGAATTATTCAAAAAAGAAACTACTAAAATATCTTTGACTTCTAAAATTAATTTAAGACTAAGCAAGAAACAAATACAAAAACTAATTAAATAACTTGACCCACAAGACGACCCTCGCTTTGGACTCTAGCCTTTACTTGAGTAATAACTAGATCTTCTTGAGGCTCTTTTGCATCATCAATAAGTGCCTCATTATCCTTCAAAATTTAGTCATCCTTCATCTTAGGAAAATTCTGAACATATTCATTGGCATGCAATTTCAATTGTGTACGGTTTTCATCCCTAAGAACAATATTTGGTTTTGGTGCATCTTCTTGTGGCTTTTCATCATCTTCTTGTGGCACCTTAGCCCTTTGTTTAGGAGTTTTTGTTGGTTTCTCTTGTTAGACAGTCTTTCCATTTTGCACAAGCTTCAAAACTATAGATTTGTCCTTAAATTTTACAAAAAACTCAAATTGCATAACTATTTCAATAGCATCTTCGAGATCTTCCAAATATGCATGAGACATCTCTGTTTTAATTCCAAATCTCAATCCACTTTTGAAACGAGTAATAGTCATCCGTTCACTTTCGACAACTCTAGACTTGATAAATAACTCCTTATATTTTCTTGCATAATCAATCACATGCATATTACCTTACTCAAGAGCATACAATTGATCAAGAAAATCATCTTGAAGATCCCTTAGACGAATATTTTCTCTAAGAAGCACTTTACCTTCTTCCCAAGTCAATCCACTTGTATTGGATCTCCCACAATGTGAAAATATCATGGCGAAACCTTAAGCTCTGATACCAAACTGATGCAGAACAATGCTGAATTTTGAAAACAGAGCGAGTAATTTAGGGTTTAAAGGGTTAAATTGAAGGCTAATAGGTAGGGGAAGGGATTAGGGTTGATTTGGGAGTGATTGGAAGGAGTTTTGAGGTTGAAAAGTGCACTTTTAAAGGGCTGTGAATAGTAATCCGAGAATAGTAAATTGAAACATAAAAGAAAAAGGAAGAAGAAAAGAAGATAGGTCTATGTATCACACCTAGAGTTAGGGTTGCATCACACAAACCTAAAGAGGTTTCAAAGCTCTCAAAATTCTCTAAAATATAACTCTATTAAAATATAAGCATTACATGCCTTTATATAGAACTAGGAGACTTTCTAACCAACTATAACCAAAAAAGGAAACTACTAAAATATCTTTGATTTCTAAAACTAATTTAAGACTAAACAAGAAACAAAAACAAAGACTAATTAACTAATTTGACCCACAAGACGACTCATGGGCATATTCGGAAATTCTGCAAATTACCAAAATACCCCTAAGCTTAAAATCCTAGAAAACATAAATATAATTACAAAATAAGACTAATAATACTAGAAACATAATTATAGAAGATTTCTATCAGTTTCTCTATGAAATCATGCCAATGTCTAAATATTATCACTTCTTTAAATTTAACCTTCCTTGAGCTTCTTATATTCTGCATCATCAATCTAACTAGTAGTTGATGTATAGTTCAAATAGAAACTACCCTTACTGATCCAATAGGCAACAATACGTCCTTATCAGCGGGATCAGTCCACTATCAACTGATACATCCTGCGATTGTGTGACAAACTTCACCACAACAAGAAGTCACATAGAGCTCTAAAGGATTTTGAAAACCATCTCTCTCTCTCTCTATATATATATATATATTTACCCCAAAAAAAGTGGGCACAGTACTATAGGACTTAACTGAGAAAGTACTATGTCCTGAATTACTGACCACGAACCTAGTACTTTCTCAGTTAAGTCCTGTAAGCTATCTTCCAATTCATACAATTGATGCAATGACCACCTATAATGTCTTAACTGATGAGGTAGAAACAACCAACAGGATGCAAGGTTGTACCACAAAAAGAACAAAATCAACAAACTTTTGTTAAGATGGATACAATCGTCACAAGGATAAGATATTCTATCCAAATTTCCAAAGGAGAGAACTGGTTGTGCTGTGGATTTAAATGGTTCCACTCTGTCTTGCAGAAAATCCGGAGTAACGTAATTGAAGGAATTAAGTAAATGAGTCATAGCCTCATAGGCTACACAAGGAAAAAACTGCAACATATCTTTTATATTTCATTGTAGACAACTTGGTGATTGTGGATTACCCCATTTTAGATCATTATTATAGGTACATGCATTCCTAATCCATGCAGCCTATCCGCATCATTACGATGCTAGACCTCACCAACACAAGGCAACTGAATAGAACACCACGTGGAGCAATAAGGTGTCGCCACATGTCCAACTAAAAAGCCCAAACACACCCATTCTTTGGCCAAGCATGCCCCACCCTATGCTGTGACCTAATTAGGGTTTCCTTGGACTCAGAAAAGTGGCTCTCTAGTCAAGTAACTTATCCTCCTCAACTTATAAGACCTCATAAAGCACCTACAAAAACCTATGAAGCACGGACATAGACACAAGACACAGGACACGACACGAACACATGGACACGCAAATTTTAAAAAAATGGGGGACACGACACATTGGAGACACGCTCAATATATATAATTTTTTTATTTATTATGTAAAATTAAAAAAAAAATTATTCTATTTATTTATTTTACTTTAATATCAAATATCATTCCCAAATTAATTTTTTTTGTACAAATAAAAATAATTTATTCTATATGTTAATGCTTAGCAAACAAGAATATTAAAAAATATAGAAAAAAGTAAAAGAGGGGAAAAAAAGATTTTTTTATTACTAATAACAAAAAAGGTACACACACACACACACAAAAAAAAAAAAAAAAGAAGAAGAAGAAGAAGAAATAAAGAATAAAAGAGGGAGAGAGATAGTAACACGAAGAAGGGAGAGAGAGTCTAACAAAAAAGGAGAGAGAGCGTCGAACAAGGGAGACGAACAGAGAGAGAGAGACGAAAGAAGCGATACATAGAGAGCACCGAACAGAGGAAGAGAGAGAGTCAAAGAAGATGAACAAGTTTGCCAATGAATAAAGAGCACCGAACAGACGGAGAGAGAGAGAGTAAAAAACACACAGATTGGAAGAACATACATCGATCTAGCCTCGATCTAGGGCTTCAACAAGTTCTTCACCCTTTCTCTTTCTCTTTCTCTTTCTCTTGCTCTCTCTCTATCTTCAATGGGTTAGGGTTTCTTTCTCTGTCTCCTGGGTTAGGGTTTCTCTCTGTCTTCAACATGTCCAAAAGTGTCCAAAAGAATGTCTGGCTACAAAAATTCCAAAAAATAAAAAGAGGGCACGTTAGGTAGAGTGTCCGACACCCATACGTTGCCTCCGGAGAAGTGTCCGTGCTTCATAGAACAAGACTCTCATAGTAACTTGTGCTCAAAGAAAGACCTAGGGTTAGTACCTTGGTCATGGTTCGTGGGGTGAACCTAAGCACACACAGGAGCCACAACCTTAAAACGCTCCCAATCTTATTAATCAATTCCAAATAATACCATGCCAAACACTCTTACTTATAAGCTAATAACCCTAACAGAAAAAAGTAAACTAAAATCCCTAATAAAATAAAAAAACCAAATATTAATAAGACTCATAATTAAAAAATAAATATAAATACTAAAGACATCAAATTATAAAATTGTAAATAAAGCCTCCATGCCAAACTTGTTGCACGCATGCATGAATATTGAACTCCATGTTCCACATCATCCTCCCCGACTGAGGAAAAAACTCAACCTCGAGTTCCCTTTTAAATATTGAATTCATCCATGCAAGTGAGTCAAATACTTCGATTATGCTAACTTCTTTATTTTCTTCAAAATCCAATTAATCTTGGTTTTCAAGTTGTTGACGACATCCACCAGACATGGATTGAACACGCAAAGAAAATCCTCAACACCAATCAAATCAACTTTGTCTAACTTGATTAAAGCATTGGTTGCTTCATAGGTCAATAGGAAGCTCTTCTTTTGGTAAAACCCTTTTTGGTGTAGGATGTGATTGCCCTTCAATTATGACTGCTTGGTCTTCAATACCTTCTGAATTTTCTGTCAAATACACATCACATTTCTCATGCTTGGGAACTTCTTGATCAGGATTTTTCATTTGATCCTCACAATCCCTCTGCAGAATTCCTAAAATATCCCCTAAAAAGTGAGCCAATAATTTGTCCAAAGTCACTAGTATGTGACTCATCTACACTTCCTATCCTCTCTCAAGGGACCTACTCCTCGACCAATCTTGGAGAGAGGATTCCTTTGAAGACATCTCTAAGCCATAATAAGCAATAGATGCAGAGTCATACATCAGTTAGCCGTTGCAGCATCTATGAGCACTCCAGCACCTAATACAAATGACCTCTGCATCTCATTGTAGGCCAAAAGTTGGCAGCCACCTATCCCCAAGTCTAATAGAGCACACAAATAGGCTCCATTTGACTGCCCCTCTGGACTGACTCTTCTATAGAGAAAAGACCTCCACTGGTCCTTGTGCAATATAAAAAGAAAGATCACTTCACCCATGCACTAACTATTGTCCAACGTTCGCTAGAACCAATATTGACCATCCAAAGCCTCCAAGTATATCTAAAAAAAATTACCAATGCATGCTGTCATGACCAACCCTTCTTTAAATAGAAGGCCTCCTCCCCTATTTAATAAGAAGAGAGATCATTCTGCCCAGGTACTAACTATTGTTCACTAGACCTAAGTCCTCTACTGCCCTTCTGATCTCACCCAGCCCTTCTCCAGTGATCTTGAGCCACATTGGAAACCACCATGACTTCCCAAAACGATTCACAACTTGCTGATCCTCCACTTTGACCATAGTTATTAAAGTGTGTAAAAAATATAAGACACAATGACTTGACTTATTTTCCAACGCAAAACCAAAGCTTTCAAGTACATCTGAAAAAACTTATCATGGAACTTTTTTGCATTATGTATTTGAACTCAAAAAACCGAAATTACACATAAATTACAAGAAGGTGAAGAGTGTTACTCTGTTCTGCGCAATGCACATTTCTAGGGAGAGAACTTGACACTTAATTGAAGGAGTAGCTAACATTGTTCACAAAATCAAAGGCCTATAAATCTCTCCCTTGATGATGCTTTGAGTTTTCTAGTTGTTCCTTCTTAGAGACGGACAGGCTTCATGGTATGTGCCACATGTACATGGGATGCACCTCAATTGGTGACTTTTTAACTTTTTAATTAATCCTTACATATACTACTTATGAAAAGAATAGAGGGGGGGAAAAAACAAAATAAATTAAGTCTAAAGTTCGAAAGGGCCCTAATAAATATCTTATATGAATCACTAAAATATCATTTTATAACATAACCATTAACCACTTTAATTCTCATCCCATTTATTTCTATAGCCTCAAATTTCAAGATCTCAAATCATATATATAGGCCTCATCCACCCATGGCATGGTGTTTGTGCATGTGACTACATATTGACACAACTTATGTCAGTTGGCCACCTTTTGGGGCAATGTGGTCTCATTCCAGGCATTTGTTTAGAAAATACCACCATTTTGCAGCAATGCCACTGTCGCTAGAGTGACTGCAGGCAGAAGAGGTACCCAGAATAATGAAAATGATGTCAGTATTGAGCATATTGTTTTTCTGAGATATTTCACTGGCCAGGATATTTTGACATAAAATATGGGCTATGAATTTAAGTCATGTCACTCAAAAACGACCAACTTATTTTTGACATAAAATATGGGCCATGAATTTAAGTCATGTCACTCAAAAACGACCAACATAAGTAAGCGTGCAAAGGCTACCTATTCCAATAATAATAATAATAATAATAAACAAATAAATGAATTTCAATGCCATTATATAGCAATAAGTTAGTTGAACTCACCAACCCTCTTGCTCTCAGGGAATTTCTTTTGTAAAACCTTTATGCAGTCCTGCATACGAATTCATGGTATAAATTGCATCAACTTCATGTTCAACTGATTGAATACCAAATATAACTGCCAGTCCAAATATGCATACGTAGATGCAATGCCAGATACATAGTTCAAGGAATGATGAGAGAAGCTACATGCATTTGCTTTTATTTGACAGGTAATTATTTGACAAATAAGAAAAATCACCAGGACTTCCAAGGGGCCACAACATATGTATACACATTGTGTCAAAGTGAGCAAGAAGACCATACATCCACTCGGTCTCATTACATGAAAACGTAACAAAACTAAAATAAATAATCCACAAAGATAAAGCATCACCCTTACAGCCCAAAAACAATTACAAGAAGAACATCCAAATGCTTCAACTTCCCCATTGTGTATACTCCCCCTCTAATGAGACCTCCCACACTGATCTACCTATAACTCCATACCCTCTTCTCCAACTATTCAAATTTCAACCACCCATCTAACCAAAACCCAGTGAGACCTGAATAGTGAAAAGAGAAGGGACTACTTCCTCACTCCCCAGCAGTAGAATAAAAGAAACTAACCAACATGTCATGTTCACAAGATAATACCAATACAAAGACAATTATATCCAGAACAGAGTCCAGCAATTGATAGCGTCTACTGCAACATGTGAAAAAGCAATGGATACTGTTCTAAATTGGAGTAATGTACCCCCATACCTTACAAGTTTTAGCCCAATAAATATGAACTCCTCCCCAATCTGACATGATCTGATGCATATTAGGCGGTTAATCTATAAGCATGTGTTAATGAAATGGTTTTGGGAGTGAAAAAAAGTATTTATCAAAAGAACTATTTTAACTACATGTAAATAGCATGTCTATTGTGATATCTCAATTAAAAGTTAATAGGACAGATGAAGAAGCTATAACTTGCGGAAAAGGATGCAGGATGGACAACTGAATTTCTGTTAAGTAAAAAGGTTCCACCATTTACGTATAGGAGAAAGCAACATGGCCTACTCTGTTCACTGACAACATAAATTTCAATGTAAAAACCAAGTAGAGGAAAACAGTAAGCAATCATGAGCATTGCATACAAACTATGCAGAATCCTGTATCAGATTTTCATTTGGCTCAGTAAAAAGAGAAAGGAAAGAATAAAAAACACAAAAAGGAAGGAGAATTTCCAAGCTCAAGCCAAGCCCCAAAATTCTTGCTCAGGCTAATTTATTGTACTCAAGAGGCACACGAGCTCAGGGTTGCTTTGGGTACATGCCCTACAGTTCGAAAACTTATATCTTACTAATTGTTAAATACTCAATTCTTAAGTTAAAAATTTGGAAACTTATAGTGATAAAAGAATAATTCATTCTGGCAAATCAAAATGTGGCATCACCTCGAATTTTAAGTCAGATTTCCAAATAATTCTTAAGATTCATTTAAATTTTACTGGAAAGAAAATGAAAACTGAGTATTGCCCTCAAGTTCCTCCCCCGTGAAGTGGCAAACAACCTTGTCTCATCTCTTTTTTGTTCACATGCATTTTCCTCCATTCTCACTGCAGCACGTGAGACCCACTACTAAAATTTTCAAGGGATTCCATTTCCAAGCTCGGCCAAGCTTCAGCGTCAATCAACACTCTACTTGGCATATTCCAAACATTACCTATCTTGAGTTCTAAACTCCTCTTCATCATGATGTGCCTCTGCTGCGATTTGCATCCCAATCCCTCCAAGATGGTGGCCCCACACATTCAAGGGTTCCAAAGTTAACCACAAGAACAATCACCTTCGCAATCTCATAGATCCTCTTTGTCAATAGAGGGATTGTTAACAACCACCAAAACACCTAGCTCCATTGTCAGACCTCAGCATTTGAGTCTCTTCTCTTGACTCGTCCAGTTTAGAATGAAAGTAGCTATAAAGCCCCTACTACCTAGTTTGTTTGATTCGAAAGGCAAACATTGTTGGCAAATTCAACGATTTCTTACAGTTGAATTTCATTCAATCCTCAATGCAAGCTAGCTCTTGCTTGTGTTTAGTGAGAAGGCTACCTAAAATAGATATGAATATACCCCTAGTTGTGATTTCTTCCTTGGGATATGTGAACCAAGTCTCCGGTAAACAATGTTAATCATGATTCTCGGAGGTGAGCGGATCAACGAAAGGCTATTTCTAGCCCATCCTCAGTAGCCACCTTAGTTAATTTGCTTTTCTTCTTGGAAGATCTGTTGATCATGGTTCATGGAAGATGATCATCTATGTGTCTCTCCAAATGGGTTTCCTCTCTTAGTATACCCACAATCTTCCTTCCATGCATCAACCAATGAAAATTGCTTATTTGTAAGTTGGATATTGAGAAAGCCTACAACCATGTAATTGGAAACTCCTAATGTAATGTTTAGGAGAGAATGGGATTCAAGCGAAAATTGAAGGGTTGAATCCAATTATGTATTTCTTTTGTCAGGCTCTCAATATTAGCTAGTGGATCCCCGCTTCGCTTTTTCTAGACATCAAGAGGCTCGCATTAGGGAACCCTAGTATCCTTTGTTGTTCATCTTGATTATGGAGGTGTTTAACAGTACAATTGAGAAGGCAATTTATTGGGCATTGGAACAAAAGTAGGTGAATTGATGGATTTTTATTATTGATATCCCATTTACTTCATATTGATGATACTAATATATTTTTGGAGGCTGAGGAGCAACAATTGAATATCTTTGTTGTGTGCTTTTGTGTTTTGAGGTTGTTTCGAAGCTGGAAGCATGAAGTAAATTTGGAGAAATCGGACCTTATTCCTATTTGTGATGTGCCAAACGTGGGAGATTAAGTTGATATCCTTGGATGCAAAGTGGAGTCTTTGCCTTTTTCATACTGGGTTCTTCTCAAGAGGAAGGGTATTTGGGATTTGATTATTGAGAGATTTCATAGGCAATTTGGGAAATGAAAGAAACATTATTTGTCCAAAGGTGGGACATTAACCTTGATTAAAAGCACCTTGTCCGACTTCCCTACCTAGCTCATGTTGCTCACTATCACAGCCTCGGCAAATCAACATGATTTCCTTTAGGGTGGGGTAAGGGATGAGTTCAAATGCCATCAAGTGGATTCGGATATTGTGTGTTCTCCATTGAGAGGAGGGCTGGATTCAAAGGTTAACAATCTTCAACCAAGCTTTGTTGGGAAAGTGGTTGTGGATGTTTGCTTGCAAGAGGAAGAGATAAGAGTGGAGTACGAACATGCGTGCATGTAGGAGGCAGGCATCAGAGAAGCTAACTATGTTTTGTGGTCTAGGGTTGTGGAAAGGCATCCATAACAGGTGGGGAATAGTAAACAAGCAAGGTTCTAAAATCATTTACGGCATGGCAAAAAATATGTTGGAAGTGACTTATTGGGTATTTCTACAGCATTCCTCATATTGTTCACATTGTGACAAATAGAAAGGCAGGTATCGTGAATATATCAAGGTATATGGCAGCCATGTATTTTGGGATATTGACCTTAGCAGGGAGAGACCTAAATAATTGAGAGATTGGGGGAGGTATTGGATCTTCTTGGGCATCTTTATGCTATTCCTTACTTTGGTGATGTCAGGGACAAAATCAGATGGATGAGGTCAAATTACAAACATTTTGAGGTTAATCAGGGACCAAGGTGGGCAAGGTGGGTATGTTTTCCTTGGAAAGGGAGAATGAGGGACCAAGGCTCCTTCTAAAGTTGAATTTTTTTTTGTGTGGGCAGCAGTGTATAGAAAGATTTTGACCATTTGACAACTTGATTAGGAGTAAGTAGATCCACGTTAGCTGGTGTTGTGTTTGCACACGATGGGAAGTCTCATGTTATTCACTGTGAGGTAGCACAAGATTTGTGGTCTTTTAATCCTTCATTATGTTTGGTTTGGAGTGGGCTTTCCCTTGGAAGGTGGGGGGGCTTTTTCATTCTTGGAGAGGAGGGCAAGTAGAAAAAATGAGGAAAGGCTTGGTGTTTGGTGCCTTTGGAATTGGTGTGGATCGTGTGGGGAGAACATGATAAAACTTTTGATGGGAGAGAGGAGTGGTTACAACTTCCATTGCATCCTCATCCCCTCCTTATAGTTGTTTTCGTTCCCTTCGCCTCTAAATTTTTAAGGTCTCTTTCAAACTCTCAAGACTTTAAAAACCATCAATGAATCAAAACAATTTAGAAGAAACCATTACTACATTGTTGCGCCAAAGGGCTTATCCCTTCAACTAGACAAATGTGAGGAAATTTTATGCTCAAAGAGGGGCTTCTTGAGCCGCACTTCAGAACAAATGATGCACCAAATTCTATAAGTTAGTATATTTAGAAGTTGAATAGGTAGTTCACAGAGAAAGCTTAAGCTCCTTTAAGCAGATGATGGAAATCCAATGATTTACAGATCTCAGATTTTATTCCCTCTTTAGATAAAGACTGCTCTGAAATAGACTTAAAGACTGCTTAAAGCTACTGATATATCACATAGCAAGTAACAGTTCAGCATGGAACTCGCTATCGAAAAAATTATTCAGCCTTTAGAAAGGCCAATTAAGCTGTCTATGAAGATCTCCATATTCTAACATTATATTAGAACTTAAAGATAAATGAATGTGTGCAGGTTCCAGAGTAATCAAATGTTCAATAGAGACAAATGAGTTGGAAAGCAATTCCAGAACTAAATAAAAGAAAGAAAAATCTCTACCCTTGCAACATCAAGGCATTGGCTATCCATAGCTGCAATAGCAACCTGCTCATACAAAGTCCATTCTACATAACAAAAAAAGGAAAGAAAAACACCCATTAATATGAGGTTCAAGCTAAAAAACGGAGGGCATCCTAAGATGTCCATTTCAGTAAAAATTTATCATTAGAAAGTACAGTTGACCATGATACTAATTACTGATAAAATTTTTACTGATACTACTTCATCATGATACTAATTCAATGATACTAATTCGTGATACTTATGATACTAAAATTCATCATGATACTAATTACTGATAAAATAATGCAAGTACAGTTGACCATTCAATGCTGACTTTAATACTCTTAGCCTCATAATTTAGCTTGTGTTTGGTTGTGGCTATCTCATTTTGCGACGATTGGATAGATGAAATTCCAAGCAATACATGATCAACATCTGCACAAAGTACAATTGGTCCCCTACCAATAATTTGAAACATGAGGCACCTTCACAGCCTGATAATAATTGTGCACAACAGAGAAACTTTCTTTGAACTGGTGAATTTTTTACATTCGCATGTTTCACTTTGGAGAAAATCACATTGCCAACTTCAACATGAGTCGGATGCTTGGATCTCCACAATTCTCTTTTAATTGGGTTATTGTTTCAACCATATACAAATGAATTATCTTTTACCTTCCAAGGGAAAGGGAAAGAATTTAACCGTGGTGCACTTGCAGGAAACTCTTTGTCGAGGACTTGTGGACCCCTAGGGATTAGTCGGGGTTTGATCCGGACACCCCAGTGCCAATCAAGAAAAAAAGGGAAAGAATTTATTTCCATACATTTTGTTACCTGTAGTGAACAGCTTCTAAGATAGAATAAATAAAAATGCTGTAACAAGAAGAACAGAAGAGAAAGTTGGAAGCTTGGGGGGGATCTTAACCAGGAAAGTTAAATTAAAAGAATTAACAGGTTGGGGGAAACAGCATTGCAGTGACACATCTTCAATTTGCAGATGATACCATTTTCTTTTCTTGCTTCATGGCAGAGCAGAGAAGTCTACATCATGTCTACAATTAGAATAAAAAGGAAAAACAGAGTCCATACTTGCCAAAGTGTGCAAGTACAGGGTCAAATAAAAGGAGTTGAAGAATCAAGAGGAGAAGCCTACCAAGAGAAGCCATGTGTCTAACGGTATACCAAAATTAAAGTATAAGCTCAAAATTGTGGTTAAATACAAAAATAACTAAAGGCTCAAGAGGGACCCCCTAGGATGGGAACAAAATTTTCCAACTTGCACATAGTAAATTTTGATAAGAATCTAAATGGATGATCCATCGGAACTTAACCTTCAAGAGACAGCTTCTGGACCATGAAATTTGTTCCAAAATTTATTGGATAATCATACTTGGAAATTGGAAATATCTAAGTCAGTTGTGGCTTATAAACAAGAAGATGAGATAACAAGCAAAGGACAATCATGATAGAAGGTTAGACTTATATTCATTCCCTCTGCTCCCAGTGCATAAATTAGTAGTTGACCCTCCCTAAACCTCACAGTGCGGGGAACCTCATGCACTAAGACTTCCCTTTGAGGGGATAATAAAGCAAATAAAAGAATTGTTAATTGCCAATGCCTCAATTGATTTGTGATTATATTATTTGAACCTATGTAACATAGGCTCTTCTACATTAGAGAAGTATTATGTTGGACAAGTGACACTTGAGTAAGGGTATGAGATAATATGTGTCTAACATGCTTAGTTGGATATGGACCCAATAGTATGCCTAAATAGTCAAATTTACCATGGAACTATACAAAAGGCTCAGATTTTAATAATAATAATAATTAAAAAAGTAATTAGGAAATATGAAATCTAGTCGGGTCCTAATGTCCTTAGACATGAGAATTAAATGAATCGGGCATTAAGACGCATAACCTCACATAACACCCCACCCAAGTCCAAGTAATATAGATTTGAACTAAGAAGCACGGACACTTATAAGAAGGTGACATATCTATGTCGTGACGTGTTCGTGTCAGACACTGACACTCTTTGGACAATTCTCCGACGCGTGTCCGACACTCTTTAAAATGTGTCCTATTTTTTAATTTTTTTTAAAGACCCGGACACTCTTTGAACACTTGCGTGTCTATCACTTAAACACATGTCTATCGATTAGACACGGGTGAAACTATTTATAAGTTTCAACAAAACAACTTAAGATACAATAATAAAACAAGAACCATATGAATTTATAGGAATTAGTGTCATATTGCCTTTTTTTTTTTTAATCTTTGAATGATATATTCATATATATAACATATAATAAATATATAAAATTTATATTTTATGCGTGTCCCTTACGTGTCGTGTCCTGCATTTTTTGAAAATTGGCGTACCGGCGTGTCCGTGTCATATTCGTTTCATGTCGCATGTCCGTGTCCATGCTTTTTAGGATTTGAACAAAGCAAATCAAGCATAAGATCTACCATTGCAAGCCCCTATATATGAGTAGAGGGTTGTTAAGATCCCTTTAGTCCTCCAAAAAATGTCTTTTTTCTCAAAATTAAACGAGGAAACTAAATAGAAACATAATGCTTCTCATCCTCAAGCATCATATATGTTGGTACTTAAGTTCAAATTAAAGTAATTTTTGGGACAACCCAAATTATGGAAGATGAAAAATTTAGTAATTATGTATAGAGTGCAAAACAAGTTATGGAAGATGAATTATGCGAGTAATTATGGGGCATTTTAAATTCAATGAAACTATTAGGATCCATGGACTTGGGTACGGGTGTCCGGTGTAGTGCGTATCTAAAGGTTGGACTCATTAGATCTTAAATTTAAGGATACGCGAACTCAACAAAAAAGTCATATTTTTATATTTTTAATCTATTATGTGAGATAAAATGGTACTATATGTAACATACAACGTCAAAAAGATGTTTTATAGCAATTACACAACAAATGATACATATAAGATAGTTTTAAATACAAATATATGAGAAGTGTCCAATGGAAAGTATCAGACGCATATCCCACACCTTTGTCCGAGGGTCGGGTGTCCAACACGAGTATTTGATTTATTTTGTAGAGTTCATGTAACATAGGGATCCAATATGTATTTGCATAGCTATTATTAGGGGTGGCCATCGGCCCGATGGCCTGCCCAGCCCGCCCAGCCTAGCCCAATATTTTTAGAGCTTAGGAAAAATATTTAGCCAATAGGGCCGAGTTGGGCAAATTCTTTAAGCCCATTTAATTTTCAAGCTATGTTTGGAATAAAGAGTTTTAGCCCAGCCTGGCCCGCCCATTTAAAAATTATCAATTTTAAATTTTATATTATTTAGTTATAAAATAAATAAATAAAAATTAAAAGATAAAGAAAAATACATACACATATATATGCTTTCTATAATTTAAATTAAAGCACTTTTTAAAAGATTATATTTATTTTATAATTAAATTTTATTAATACCATAAATTCAAATAGTTATTAAAAGAGTTTAAATAATTTAATAGTCGTTCAAGAGAGGGAAAAAAAAATTAATAGTTCATATTTATTGGGTTAAGTGGGCAGGCTTAGGATTTAGACATTCTTTTAGGGCAGGGCTTGGGATGACTAGGTTAGGCTCAATGTCGGGCTAGGCCGCGTTTGGGATGACACATATACTTTTAATATATAATGTCAGCCTGGCCCAACCCGGTGTTTGTCCATCCCTAGTTATTATGGTTAAAGATAAATAAAATGTTTCTCATGGAAGACAGGTTGGTAGGATAGGAGTTTTTCGGATTTTTGGTAGAGATTAGAATTTGAATAAAAAATTATCTTTTAGGCTTTTCCTATTTATTGTAATCATGTAGATGTCGTATGGCTTAATTTGGGAGGAAATTATTTCAGTAAACAGTCTGTGCAAACACGAGAGAATTATTTATACCTTTCTAATGGTGGACTAGAGATCTTGGCTGCCTCCAAACAACCATTTTATCCCTCCAATCTACTTTTATTCTATTTTTGGTAATCTTGAATTTGATTCGTAATAACTGGAATTAGAACCTCCAGCCTAGTTCATGCAGTGGAACCAATCAAGATTCAAAATGCCATAAAAAGACCTTCGAAGAATGGAATCCATTGAATGAATCATAAAAAAACTTGATTGAATTCAAGCCCCGTTTGGCAAGAAGGCTTTTTGGCTAGCCAAAAAGCCAACAAATTCAATCCCATTAGTAAAATGTCACATTATACGCATCAATCAATCACTTTTTCCCTCACAACTATCTATTCAGTTAAAATATCATTCCAAACAAATTAATTTTTTTCACCTCATAAAAAAGTCAAAAAGCCACTCAGAAAGCTAAGTTTCCAAACGGGCACTCAATATATTACTAAAAGAAGCAAGAGTTGAAAATATTGCTCAAACTCGAAGAATGAAGCAACTAACGAGCCACTGAATTTTCAAAAAAAAAAAAATCTTGCAATGATGACAGGTTGCTCAAACGCTCTAAAGGGCTTCATGACTTGAATTCTAGTTCATCAATCCAATATTCAAGGGAACAGTCGATGCATTCATTTACAATAAATACATAAGTGGATGCAAATTTTATTGTGGAATGCAAATGGTCACTACTATGGTCAATTTTTTTGACTCATGCAGATTTTATGAAGTCAAAGTCAGTCATCAAAGTCCTACGTTATTTTTCTTGAATTTAAAATTTCATGATAATTCTGTTGGCCACCTCCACCGCTGGTTTGGAATGAAGACCCAACATTGAGGACAAGGTTAACCACAATGGGGGTATTTTTTTTAATAAGCAAATGGGGGGTAGGATATTTATAGATTTAGTGCACGTCTCTCTCATATATTTTGGTTGTTGATGATAATTTGATAGGATAGGAGTCGTTGGTGATGGTTTGGTAGACATTAGATTTTGAATAAACAATTATCCTTTGTTATTAGAATCTTAGGATTTGCGATTCGATTCACAATTCATGCATAGATCAATACGAATCTATGAGTGAATGTGAATCTATTTTAGGATAAAATCTATAGTGCATCGCACAATTCACAATCTATTCAATATTCGATTCACCTTTTATGATTCAAGCAATAATTGAAACTATCGTGCCGGATAGATTCCAACCTTTTTTAGCTCCCATTTTTTTTAGTAAAAATGACGTAATACAACTTCTAAGGATATTTAGTGTGAAAATAACCAATATCCATACATGATTTGTTATTTTTTTTGGTAATTATAAAGTTTTAAATAAGATCAAATAAGACCCAACATGTCCTCAAATTTTTTTTTTCCCTCAAAAAAATGTCAAATACATCGTCTACGGATGTTTAAGGTTAAAGTAATTTGCACTAATGAATTATCTATTATTATTTTAGTGACATAAATATGGTTCAATATTACATGGGCCAAGTTAATGGTTTCACACTACTTTTCTTTTTCTTTTAGAACAATAAACATTCATATCTTTTAAAGTGTGTTAAATTTTAAAAGAAAGAATTTTACTTAAATTTTTCTTCTTAATATACTCCACAGGGTTCCTAGGTCCATTTTTAAATTGTCACAAGAGATTACATTACGATTTTTGAATAATTTTACAGTGCTGCGATTTAGACTCACAGCTCTTATTATGAAGGCAATACCTTCCCAATTAGACAGTGTAATCATATCCTCATATAATAACTACAGTATAATACATGTCAAAATCAATTTATTTCATATATACAATTGTTTAACATCATTTTTTATAGTTTGTACTGAATCTTAATGATTCTCGATTCTATTCACGATTAACAAAATTATAATTTTGATTCATGTATGAATCTCAATTTGACAACTATGCAATTATCTATACATGTATTTATCATTTTAGGCTTTTCCAATTTATGTACATGTTGTGCGGCTTACTTGAGGAAATTATTTCAATCAAACACTGGGGATTAGCCATATCGTATCCCTCTCTGATGGTGAACTAGAGGTCCTGGCTGCCTCCAAACAGCCATTTTCTCACCATGCAAGTAAAGTGCAAGTTGCATAGTATTAAATTCATCGACAACTTCACAAGAAACCCAGATAATTGCCCAAACAATATCAGAAATAAATATATGACAATAACATAGTATTAATATTAAGACTACAGTGATCAGAAGCCATAAAAAGGCCCAGTTTTGCATCAAATTCGAACACAATCAAGCAAAGTTGATTCCAAAAACCTCACAACAGTTTAACCAAAGATCTAAAGTACCCAATTACAGAATTTAAAGCTGCGTACTTTTGGGACCCCAATTCAAATCTAGCAATTAGGTATTACGAATTACGCGTTACATGGATTGAAAAAACAAGTTTTTTTTTTGTGTGTGTACCTTCAGGGCCGAGACTAGATCGCTTACTAGGGTCGTTCAAGATCGACAAGCCGTGCTTCAAGACCTTGTCGGAGCGTCGAAGCTTGAGCTTCCGAACGAGACAAAGGTACTCCCAAGCACCTCCTCCTCCATTGTCCACCTGATTCTCCAACCTGTTCACTTGTGCTTCCTCTGTTTTGCTCACCATCTTCACCAATTCCTTCAAAGATATATCACTCTCTCTCTCTCTCTCTCTCTCTCAATTTGCCTAGCCTAGTATACCTGTACTTTGTTGTGTTGTCGTTTATCTCCCACTTGGGATGTATTTGGAGTCGTAATCATGAAGCGGAGACCACAATACAAATCATTCGCCGTCGCAATGTGGTGGGCCTATTAACTCCCACAAATCAACCCGGACCCGACAGCCCGCCCAAGTACAAATGCCATTGATACGAGTCCGCATGGTATGGTTTGGTTTTGTTTGAAGTTTTTGTTTGGTTTTGTTTGAAGTGAGAGCTCTCTTTTGACAACATGACCAGAAAAAGTCAGCAATTATTTAAGGCTATTTTGGAAAGTTGGCTTTTAGTCACTTTTTTAGATTTGTAGTAAAAGTTAAAAGTTGACTTTTTTGTCTTTTTTTTCATTTGGGAAGTTGGTTTTTAGTCAACGGTGAAATTACAATTTTACCCTCATGGGTCAAAATGTGTTACATAGGTGAAGTTGTAAATATTTTCAATAAATGGGAGTAGTTTGGTCATTTTATTATGATTTGACATCATAAAAAAACATTAATCAAAAAAGTCAAAAGTCACTTGTTACCAACTTTCCAAATCATTTGTCTAAAAAAGTCAAAAGTTTGGTTAAAAGTCAAAAAGTCACTTTTTACCATCTTCCCAAAATAAGCCTTAGGTCGAATTATGTTTCTATTTATTTTAATTTTTTTTTTAAATTAAAAAAATTAATAATTACTTCTCAAAACAAGTGAGTCCAAATTTATTAAAGTTGAAGATCTTAACTTCATGATCAAGTTAATTTATATTTGGACTCATTTTGGTAATGATCTAAATTGTTCATCTTATATAACTAAATTAGTTTATTTTTAAAATAAAATTTTGATTTTGAGTCTTGATACTTTATTTGTACAATATTTTAACAATTAAAAATTAAATACAAACAGATTTGCTAATGGTTGATGAAAATTTTTGTAGCTGTGTGTGATTTTATGTAAAAAAATAAAATAAAAATAAAAAAAAACTCATAAGAATAATTTCTTTCAAAGTTATAAAAAAATAAAAATAAAAGGGTGCATTCTGAAGCTGAAATCAAATTCTTATTTGTGTTAATTAAATTTATCAAAAATCATGCATTCCACTTGTATCAAAATATTGTTTTCTAAAAAAAAATAAAAACAGATTATAACTCATGGTGTATTACATTATAATATGTCTTACAAAAGAATAATATTAATTTAAATTTAAATTATTTATTTTAATTATCTTAGCCTTATTATTCTATAAAATTGTTACTTGAATACTTATATGTAATAAATTTAGTTAAATTATTTGTTTATTTTGACAATTTTAGTTTTATAAAAGAGTAATTATCATATAATAATTTTATATGATATATGTTAAATTATAAGATAGTAAAATAAACACTCAGTTTGATATTAAAAATAATAATTAAATTAGAAAGAAAATTAATAATATGAAACTAAAATTGATTTTAATTATTTATTTTTATTCTTATTTTTTTATTTATTTGAAAAATAAAAATATATAGAAATAGAACTATATAAAATTTATTTAAAAGATTATATATAAATATGTTGTGAAAGAAAATACATAAGTTAACTATGTAGAGTATTAATTATTTCTTTAATATTCTTTTTAAATTATTCAAACATATTGTATATAGGTATATAAAATTTAAATAAAATATACATGTTTTATAATAAATAATTTAAGACATCAATAAGATAGGTAAAAAATAAAAAATATATAAAATAAAATTAATTTGATCAGTGCGATGCACATAATTAAACACATTCTGTGTTATTTTATTTATTTATTTGTATATCGAAATAATTTTCTTTTCAAATATCAAAATAATTAAATTAAAATATCAACTATATAAAAGAAATTTGACAACGACAAGACTAAATACAAGATGAAAAATAATCTGTGCAATGCACGGGAATTTATTTTTTAAATGAAAATTTGATTTTCAATCTTAATACTTTGTGTAAAAAAATTTAACAATTGAAAGTCAAATACAAACAGATTTGCTAATGGCTGATGAAAATTTTTCTCACTATGTGTGGTCTTATGTAAAAGCTCAAAAAAAACATTGTTTTTTTTTTTGAAAGTTTTTTATTAAAAAAAAATTGTAATTTCAATGTGAAATCAAATCATCATTTGTGTTAATCAAATTTATCAAAAATCATGAATTCCACTTGTATCAAAATATTTTTTCATGAAAAAAAATAAAAATAATAAAAAAATTCTATAATATACAAATTATGACTTGGTTATAACTCATGGTATATTATTTTGATTATTAATCGAAAAAGACTTTGCTAATTTCTTATATTTTTTGTAATGTATGAAGTAGTGTATTGGGTCTTCAATTATGTTTCAAGTGATGTTTCATTATGATCTATTACAATACTTTTTTATGACAATATTTAAATATTTTATTACACAAAAAATGTTTAAGGTGAGTTGACTCAAAAGTAGGATTTATGCTTATATCAGTAAAATCGTAAAAGTTATTCACATCAATGCATAAAAAATTACAAATCCAAATCATAAACAATGTCCTAAAAGAAAATCAGGCACGAAACATCTATAACCTTAATAATTTTAGTTTTTAATAGGGTTTTGATTAATTATGTGACACATCGTAATAATCACAAATTTTTTATTCCATCCTAATTATTTTTGCATATCGTTTATGGAAAAACTCATGAAGATGCATTACTAGTAATATTATAAATTCAAAATTTTTAATTAAAAATTATTGAAGAAACTTCAAAAGGTGCCTTAAATATATACAATCGTTTTCGATAAATCATTATTCTTTAAAATAATACTCCACACTATTTAGCATTTAGCATTTGTCAATTTATATTCTAAAAAGTTAACGAAAAAGTATTGAGTTTCATTATTTTAATCAATTAATATCAAATTGGACGCTACACATGTATGTAAATCACTTATAGAAATATGATGTCTGACATAAAATCACAATAGAATTAATTTTAATTAATGTAATAATATTTTATACCCTGATATGTGTTACAAAAAATAATATTAATTTAAATTTAAATTATTTATTTTAATAATTTTAGCTTTGTTATTCTATAAAAGTGTTACTTGAATACTTATATATAATAAATTTAGTTAAATTATTTATTTTGATAATTTTAGTTCTATTGTGCTATAAAAGTGTAATTATCGTATAATGATTTTATATGATATATATATATATATATATATTAAATTTTAAGATAGTAAATAAACACTTATTTTAATATGAAAAATAATAGTAAAATTAGAAAGATAATTAGAAATATAAAACTAAAATTGATTCTAATTATTTGATTTTATTTTTATTTGAAAAATAAAAATATGTAGAAATAGAATTATACAAAATTTATTTAAAAAATTAAATATAAATATGTTGTGATTGAATTAAGAAGAAAATATATAATTAAATACGTAGAGTATTATTTATTTTTATTTTTTTATTTAATATTCTTTTTGAATTATTTATACATATTGTATATAGGTATATAAAATTTAAATTAAATATAAATATTTTGTAATAAATCATATTAAATAAAAAATTAAATATAAATTAATATTAAGACATCAATAAGATAGATAAAAAATATAAAAGAAAATTAATTTGATATGTGCGATGTACATAATTAAGCACATTTTGTCTTATTTATTTATTTATTTATTTATTTGTGTGTCGAGATAATTTTTTTTTCAAATATCATAATAATTAAATTAAAATATCAACTAAAATAAATCTAACAATGACAAAACTAAATACACAATACATGTGATTATTTATGTCTAATCAATTTAATTTTTTGTAAATGTGTTCTTTTCAGTTTGTCATATGAGATTAATGGTACAAATCATTGTCATATGTACAGATTAGTCCCAATTTCAGATATTCAACTTTAGTATATTCGAACTCAACGCTAAATCACAATAGATGCATTGTTTAGGCCCGTGGAACTTACTATAAACTCAGTTTTGTAATTCAAATCATTCATTTTTGTAAGATTTTTTTTCTATATATCACTCATAAAAAACTAGATCGGTCTAATAATTGTTACTTATTCAATTTATCGCATTTATTATAAAAAAAAATTATAATATATTTTCAATAATAAACTTGTCGTCTATTTTTTTGGAGACAACTCTTATAAATTGAATAGGTTACAATTACTAATTTGACCTAATTTTTTGTGTGGATAATATATATAAAGGCCTTACAAAATGAATAATTCGGATCATCAAAACGAGACTTATAGCGGGTTTCACAAGTCTGGACAACATCCTCTAATCCAAATCTTGAACAGAAAAAAAGTTTAGGCCAACCATTATCTACAGTTTCATGAAATTACATAACCAAATTATGAAATACATTTCTGTTCAATTTTTTTTTTTTTTTTGATCAGCAAAAGAAAGCTTTATTGATGGAAAAGCAAAACATATGCAAGAATACATCAACAAAGCAGGGAAGTGCACTGAGCATCATAGCTATCCTCTACAATCTCAACTAAGTTGGCACCGCAAAAGAAGCAAAATCATTTGCTAGCACTTGACCCAAGATTGGTGAGAAACCAATCAAGCAAACAACAAAAGAGAAAGAACAAAAAGAACAGAAAAAAAAACACCCTCTTCAAACAATAGCCATTATAGACCGGGGCATTAGATGGCATGAGTAGCAGGATAGCATTTCAATAGCAGAAACCAACACCAGCCATCAATCAAGCAGACCATCAAAGCATCACAGAATCACTCTTTGATCATCCTAACCACTTCATGCCCTTACTTCCAATTGTTGGCTGCTCACTCGCGGTATCACAGCAGACTACCCCAACCAAGAATACCAGCAAATTTACAGCAACAATGCAGAAGCAAAACACAGAAGCAGAACACACAGAAGGGAAGCCACACACACACAGAAGCAGAACACACACACAGAGCACTCAACAGAAGCAGAATTCATCAAATGCACCTCCTGGTCTGGTTCAATTTAGCACCAAAATTTTTATGAACAAGCGCCAAAAGGCTTGCCTTTGTCTTCTTCTTCTAAGTTTTGCATTCATAGTCTGTAAGTTTATTATTTTATTTAATATTTTATTTACTGCATTTGTTCATAATTACTTTCTATTTTTATATTAAATGTATACACTAAATCAAACAAGTACACAATGTTTTCCAACAATCTTAAAATTGATTACGAATCTATTTAGAGTTTTTTTTTAAAATTTTATTAAATCATAACTGTTGGAAATGAAATTCATTTATGCTTTGTGAGTAAAATATAATTGGTTTTATTTTTTACGATTTCAATTTTTTTGAAACCATTTGTTTTAAACCAAAAAAAAAAAAAAATTTATCTTTTTATTATATTGTTTATTATCTATTTTTATTATATTGTTTATATATCTTGTTTGTTTTTCCATATTACTGGTTTGGTTTTCTATACATAGAACTCCAAGATTCGTTTTCATCAGATTTCGAGTTATAGTGTTTTTGGGAAAAAGAAATATGGTTTGATCTTAGGAACCTCTCTTCATTTGAATTGTTATTTATAGATGTAGCAGTTTCTCTAATCTTTTGGTAACTGTTGAAGGAGCAACAATTATCGTCTCATGTGCTCCATCATCCTCACCCATTTTTGTTAAGCCTCGTTTGGAAACTCTCTTTCTTAGTCAAAAAGTCAAAAAGTCAAAAAGTTATTAAATTAGTCAAAAAGTCAACAACTCATACCAAAAAATCAAAGATTCTATTTTCTCTCTACTTTTTGCACATCTTTTCGTAAAAAGCTAAAAAGTCATCCCAAACATACTAATTTTTTTAGCTCGTATTTTAGTTAAATAACCAAAAAATTATTAAATTAACCTGTTCCCAAACGAGATCTGTTGAATTGCCACGCATCTAGCTTTAATTGAACAATTTGATTTTAGGCTCCAACATACCCCCCACACTAGTATAATCAAGAATTGGCTATGCTGGTGGAATAACTGCAACCCTCCATCTTCGCAAGAATTTAGCTAAATTTCTTGAAACATGGGTCACTTTAAATTCATTCATTATTTCTTCAACCGTCTTGATCCATTCATTTTCTTATTTAATGGACCTTCAGTGGGTGATAAATACATACATCATTGGACATTTCATTTTTTTCATTCTCCTTCCCTTAGTTCTCCTTGCCTTTTTCTTTAGTGGCTGAATACTTATTGGCAATATATGATACATATGATTTTCTTGAAAGTAGTGCACAAGGTACTCAAAAGGATAAGACTTCCGAGTTAGAGCGGAAGACAATTCCACATCTTGACCAAGTACTTAATATCAACCCCTGGGAAAACTATTCATGATCCTATTCCTTAAGATGATCATGTTTCCTTTGTCTACTTCTTCGACAAGTTAGGGTAAGTTGGAAAAAATTGACAAGTTTACTTACTCATACCCTCAACTCAACAAATCATTTAGCGTTAATCAAAATTTGATTTATGTTTGGCTAGTTCTCCTACTGGTGTTCAGAATTTAATGGATATTTGTTTTCCAAGATAAAACGATCGACGTCTTGTAGAAATAATATTAGCATGTAAACCTAGTGAATGTTGTTCTGCATGCTCTCTCTTTGTTGAAAAATCAGACTCAGGAAATATGAAGAGTAAATACAGAGAGGGAGGAAGCAGATGGTCGAAACAAATGGTCGAATTTGATGCCAAAATTGAAGTGATGGGATCTTTAAAAACAGTTACAATCATCCCCTAAGAATTATAAACCTCCAAAATGGCATACCCTTCTAACTCAGGAGACAATTTCTAGAGTTAATTTTCATTCAAATTTGCTAACAAATCTAACTATGAAAGTAAATATAATAAATTTCATTGTGGTTAAATCACAACAACTAAATGCCAAAGATGTTGGAAGGAGAAAAGAGTGAACCGATTATATCATACTTAGATTCTAATGTATTGTCATCATAGATAAGTGGCCTTTCAAAGTTCAGAGAAGAATATAGAGTACTTTAATGGAGGTCACATCAATACACCAATTATATTTTCTCTTGGGAGAAAACTTCTACTTAACGGGTACAAGGTTTATTTCCTGAGCACAAAATTGGTACATAAGAGCATCTCCCATTATTCACTATATTTTTCATCAAATTTTTAGCTTTGAAAACTTTGGTAAAATTGAAATCCAATTCATCATCAAAAATTTCGTCTAATAAAGGATGAATCAAAATTTTCATCAAATTTCCAACAATCATTTTTACTTAAATTTGAAGAAATTGTTAAAAGATAAAGGATTAAGATCATTTGGTTAAATGAGATTTTTGGGATAGGTAAGGCATTTGCAAAAAGATTTGATCCAAAATTGAGTTATGCTATTTGTTCTTACCTTTTTTCTTGAGTGCTGCTATTAGCACCTGTCAAAATTCTTTGGACCTCCCATTTTATAATTTTTTTTTATTACAATTATACCCTAAAATAAAATTACATTAAAAGACATTATGAAATGGAACACCCACCTATCAATAATAACTAATACTCTATAATATTGGACACCCACCCACACCCCCACCCCTACCCCCACCTCCACCTCTAACTATACGTATTCCATGTTTGTAAACCTTAAACCTATTACTTTTCATAACCAATTAACATAAACCATAAATCTATTATTTTTCATAATCATCTTAAATCCTGAATGTGTCATCTTCATCACCATCATCAACGCTATTGAACTTGAAAGTTTTACTTCAAGTATAACGTATACTTCATCACTTATTTCACTGTGTAGAGCAATGGAGGACAAGGACAACATTCTCGGTCGTTTATCTGTCTTGTATTAACATTCTCGGTTGTTTTCGGTCGTTCTTGTTGCGTTCGAGCTGTTCGGTACTGGTTTGCTGACTGTTACAATTATGTTCGGTAACACAGTACTGAACATAATCCTTTCGTTCAATACATAGGGTTCCGAACATTAATGCAGATAGTTAGTTATGTAATTTTCTTTGTTAAACTAACTTAGAATGGAAAAGAGTGAATTTGAATGGATTTAAGTTACGTAATTCATGTTATTTTAAGTTGTGAATTAGAATGAATTCAAGTTACACAGTGATGAACAAATTTTGTTCGGACATATAGTGCTGACAGGATCATTATTATTCGACAAAACAATTCTGAACAAAATACATTTTTTCGGCTACACAGTGGTGAACAAATTGGGTGGGTGTGCATTTCATTGTGAAAATATGGAGATTAGTTTTCTATTCTGAAAATATTATGGAAATATTATGGAGATTAGTTTTCCATATATATACATTGTTTTCTATTCCTACAATTCGCATCAATCTTCACTTTCTCATCTGAATTTCTCAATCAATGGCAAATTCCAAAGAGACCCATGTCGTCGAAATCCTAATCGACGAAGAACACCAACCCCACAAGTAAATGCATTGTTTTCAGGAATCACTTTTTAGATGTGGTTAATGTTGGAGAGAGAAGAGAGAGAAAAAGCTAGGGTTTTGAAGGGGTTTTGAGAAAGAGAGAGAGAAAAAAAAAAGAGAGAAGAGAGAGAAAAATCTTCACTTTCTCATATGAACAAGAGGGGTTTTGAGAGAGTGAGAGAAAAGAGAGAGGAGACATCACTGATGAGGAGAGAAAGAGAGAGAGAAGAGAGGAAGGCAGAGAGTGGGTGTGGTTGGGGGTGTGAATTGCGTGCATATGTTGGAATGGATTCAGGTGGGTGTGCATTTCATTGTGAATATGGGTAGATTTGGTAATAAGTATGGTGTCCAAAAAAATATTATTAAAATTTAGGGTTTAGGGTTGGGGTCCAAAGAATTTTGGTAGGTGCTAATAGTAGCACTCTTTTTCTTAGGGCCCTCACCTTTTTCATTTTTCTTTTATTCCAATTTTGTCCAAATATAAAATTCTATATTTACTCTCATCTCTAACCTTCCTAACCCTAATTTCCCAAACCCTAACCTAAATCCCATCTCCCACCTCCAGTCGTGTAACATTTTGGATCCTTAACCCTACTTGTTGCGTGAATTGATAACGGTTACCTTGTACTTGTGTTATTTTCCAACCCTTGGAAATGGTAGATTTACATTTAACCTTTAATTATTAAAATCGAGGCTTTCTCCTAGGCATCTAGAGCCTTAGTTGATATGTTAACATGTTGGTTGGGTAAGATTGAGCAAAAAACGTCAAATTTGGATATTTGCTTTTGAGTAGTCTCCACTCTTTTGCACTTTTTTCTCTCCACATTTTGAATCTTAATGTGAGGCTAAAACCATTGGAAAGTTTACTTTCGGGACTTCGATTAGACACAATAACAACCCAAAACAAAGACTCTACAAAAGAGATGTCTATTCGAAGTTCGGGCTCAAACGCTATCAACATAGTTCGATCGAGTGCACATTTGACTGCTCGAGCAGTTCGTAGATCCAAATTGCTTTGTTTTTCAAAAATAGAGATCATGCAAGCACCCTCAATCATTGCTCGAGCGTACTTTTGATTGCTCAAGTGATCTATTCGACTTTAGTGCGTGAAAAGGCATGTTTTGCTCAGATTTTTGTGCCTATACTATATATAGGAGTTCTAAACAATTGCACATCACTTTTCTCTCTCTATTATTGAAATCTTTTATCCTATCTACTTTCTCTCTCTATGAAACACATTCCACTCTTGATTTCATCTACTTAAAGGGAGATTTTCACCTTAATCCTTTGGGCAAGATTGTTAACCTAGTCAAGGGCTCCGCATTTATCCAAGAAAATATGGGTTTGGGTGACGTTGAATTCTAGGGCATTCTCCTTTTCTTCATTAAGGTAGGGATTTCTTGCTTTTGTTGAATATGCGCTTAAATGTGAATATGTGGTATTCTATTTATGAAAAACATGAAAGGATTTTGCATGCATCTCTTAAGGACTAGGGTTTGGGTATGAAATTGGGATTTTATGATGAAAGGTTGGTTTTTCTTCAATTATCTTATTTAAATCCATGCTTGGGATTGAGGATACCATAATGTATGTAATAAATGGAAAGAATCCCCAAATTTCTAGAGATAAACCCAAATTTTCTTAAGTTTGTATAAGGTGGGAAAAAATGGAAAATGAATGAACATTTTAGAAATTGAACTTATATATTGGTAATTGGAGTTATGTTGAACATTGCAAACATGTGAATTGAGGAAATTGATTTAGAATGTGGAATTTGAACCACTTATGTATTTTTATTGAATTGATTGAGAAGTTATATCATATTGTTATTGTTGGCAATCGATTGAGGATTGTATATTGTGTTGTTGAATTAATTATTAAGCTTTACTAATAATTGTTGAGTAATGAATCCGGGTAGTATAGCTTGGTGAATTAAGCTAGCGAGAGTGTCCTAAGTGAAAGATGGAAACCCATGCGAGAGTAGGTACCATATTTCTTCTGGTTAATACCCAGTAAAGTGGGGGTGTTATTTGGTAGCCCACGTTTTAGGGCCATTAGCAGATACTAACTTGGGGATTCATTACTGTTGCTCTTATATTAAATTATATAATTGTGGGAAATGACATGGAGCGCACACACGCGCGCGCACACATACACACACACACACACACATATATATATATATTCTCGACTAACTGTCTTAACTTTATGACATCTCAAAGGAACTATATTATGTATCACTTGCGTCATGATCATGCTTCATTGCTGCACATATTCCTTAAGCATAGTTGTGGATTTGATGAGCCAAGATGCTCTTTTTGTTGTTTTGTGAAAGGGCCTAGGGCCATTGATGTAATTAAATAGTAATTATTTGAGCAACCCATTTGACAGAGGGAATGCCCTCTTTATTTTGTATAATGCCTTAAGGCAATTATTTTATTTTGTGAATCTAATGAACTCGTGCACATGCCTTATTTTCATGTTGATGTCGAGATGTGATTATAGGTCACATGTATATGTGTTTTGTTGAACCATTCATTTATTGAAATGAATATGTATACATATTCCTTTAATGTATTCTTATTTCCTTAATGCATTCTTCTTAAGCACATATTTCTTCATTTCACCCTAAACCATATCCTCATTCTACCCTCGTTAACTTGAATCTTGTGTAATTATTTGGGACGTTACAAGTCTTCACTACCCCCTTTTTCCCACTTCTAATCGCCCATCTCTGACTCTTCCTTACCACCACTAGCCTCGCATCTCTGCCACCATTCACCTTTTTCTGTCACCACCCAAAGTTGATTGACAACTTCTCTCTCATAGCCCTTTCACCCTCCGCACAATGCCCCAGCTCTCGACGTGCTTTATTAAGAGAGAGAAAGAGAGAGTAAGATGTTTTGCAATTTAGGGCTAGGGATTTTGCAGCAGCAACAACAATAGAACAAGAACAAGAACAAGAAAAAAAAAAAGAGAAAAAGAAAAAGAAATGTGAATTGCAATGGCAGGGATTGTGGTAGTGGGTGTCACGAGGCAACGGGAGTGGAAGAGGGTGGCACAAGTTTTGCAATAGGCAATGAGGTCGCTGGTGGAGATTAGGGCAAGGTTTTCAATGGGGAAGTCGGGGAGGGTAAGGTAGGAGGGGGTTGTCGTGAGAGGGGTTTAAGAGGTGGTGCTAGAAAACATGATGGGCGGAGAAAATGGGACTCCGGCGATAAAGGGCTACTAACAGTAAGAGAGCTAGGAAATGAAGAGTTGGGGGCTCCAAATAAGTGAGATATAGTTCGAATTATGATTGGGGGTTCAAAGAAAAAATGAAAGAGACTTATTTAGGTGGGTGAGGGTTCAATGAAGTGGGGGGGTTCATAGTAAAGAGGTAGGGGTATTTAGTAGCACTTAGAAAATTTTGATTCTCGCCATTAGAGTAACCTATATCAAATTAAGCTTTTTGATTTAAATTATTGAATAAATTTAATGAGAAAAATGTGAAGAATTGGAGATAGGGACCAAAAGGGTGCATGGTAAGCATTACTTCATAATTATACCATAAAATTTTATAATATAAATCATAAAATCATATAATTTCTCTTACCACAAAAAGTGTAACTTTTTACTTACTACAAAAAATATATATACTTTTATTTTAGGGTGCAAAACATAAATTGTTCATTTGTAACATTTACCACAAATTAACATAATGCACCACAAACATTCAACATTTTCACTACAAAAATTAGTAACTTTCTCACAATGTCCCTTTTTTTTATTAATTAGCACCAAAAATTTCCCATCAAAAAGCTCTTAGATCAAATGAAAGGACCTTGTTTAGAAAAACACTTATTATCAAGCGAAACTCATTCCTGTAGATGGTAGAGTTTATAATTCATATCTACTTGGTGGTTTGGTAATCCCATTCTTAATCTCTATGAGAATCAAAATGCACAAATGCAAGGATATCTAATGGTCACAGATTAAACTAAAAAAATGATATATTAGCAGGGTCAGCCCAGCCCTAGGCCATTGAAGCAGTTGTCTAATGTTTTCACTTTTATCAAAGGATTTCAAATTTATAATTAGTTACTTGTCTAAACTCTGAAAAGTAAATAAAAAAAATAATCTTAAGTGTAATAAAGAAACTCCTTTATCAAAGGGCAAGGTAAAAAGAAACCACTCCTAGTCTAAAGCCCTTGATAATATCCAAAGTCTTCAATAGCAAAACTTGATAAACCACCTTGTCCAAAACCCTTAGTAATAGAGACCCTTGGTAAAATACTTGTCCAAATGTCTGGCATACACATAAATCTTTATCCAAAGACCCTAATGAAAACATGTGGTTTTATCTTTCCCATTCAAAAGACTAAAATAAAAGTTTTTTTTTTTTTTTTGTCATTTTTTCCTTTCAAAATTTTTCCTCTGCAAATCTCTTCATAAATTCAAGATTCTTATATTTGGTAGAGGCAAAAGAAGGAGAGTGAAGAAATATTGTCTTCCACTCTCAAAAAATCTTCAAGCATATATACATGAAATTAGAAAGCAAAATTCCGATTTAAATTTAGGTACATAAAATGCAAATTTTTTAACTCACCTTCGTTGGGATCATTCTACAATGCGCACCCCTTTTTGAGGTATGTACTATGCAAATTATGATAGCTATGATAAAATTTGTGGTGTTGATACATAAATGTCATAACTAAATCACTTTTAAATCATAATTACTGATCTAAAAAAAAAAAAAAAAAGTCATAACCAAATACCACTTGAGGCATGATTAAAAACTTTTTTAATCGTAACTAAAATAATAATCATAACAGGTCATAATTAGGCCTCGTTTGGGAACATGTTATTTTAGTAATTTTTTGACATTTTTTTGGCTAAAAAAAAACTAGTATACTTGAAATGACTTTTTAATTTTTTACGAAATGATGTGCAAAAAGTAGAGAGAAAATGAAAATTTTGACTTTTTGATATAGGTTATAGGCTTTTTAGATTTTTTAGTAACTTTTTGACTTTTAGGATAAAAGTGTTGCATGCTTAAGTCATAACTAAATACCACGTAAGACATAATTAAAAACTTTTCAATTATAATCAGATAAAAATGATAAGAAGTCATAATAAAAAATCACAAAAATCATAACTCAGCACATCGTACATACCCTAAAAAAAAAAGGTGTGTATTATAGAATGTTGCCTTTCACGGTTTATCCTTTATCTCAACTAAACAAAGAAAAATAAATTGTTTATTTCCTCCCCTCTTTTTATTATCTTTTCTTTATCCTTCTATTTTCCCCACCAAACCTGGGATAATTTAAAAATAAATATATAAATAAATCAAGAGTGGAAGTAGTAGGTGAAAATACAAAGAAAGAAAAAAAGCAAAGGATGCATTCAATTATTTTTCTGTTGGGATTTTAAAGGACAATAGAAGATGGCTTTGGTCATAATTAAAATCATAGTAATAGAGTTATAATCTTAAAATACAACCAAATATCATATGTATTCTAATCAGTTTTAATTTGATAATTTATTGACTCTACTACCATAAAGAACCATAACCAAAAATAACAAATTCATATTTAACACTAAGTAAGACTATAACTTGAATATAATATGTACCTTTAAAAACAAGATGACTCTTAACAAATGATTAATGTCCAATCTATAAAATAAAAAAAATGAAGAGTGTTTTTCTTTGGTCTTTTTGTTTTGTCTTCTCTTCTTTTATTATTATCCTTTAGTGGGGGAGTAAACCTTAGCTTATGACTATAATATAGCAATGGGTTTCAATAACCTAACCATAATGCTCATGGCCATTCATATCGTGGGCTTTGGTTTCATAAAAGGTATCATATATTTTGCTATAAAAATAAGGGGGCATTCGGGCAATAAATTCAAATTTGAATTTTTTTTTGTCCAAAAGTTCATGCACTAAAATATTTAGTTTATAAGGATAAGGTTCTACGAAATGACCAAATATCCATTCCTACGCATATACGCTTCTTATGCATAGATGCATAGAACAAGGATTGTATCTATCTGTTTAACCTATTTAAATTTTTATTCTCTTTTTCTCTTTTCATCTATCCCTCTGTCTCTCTCACTCCTCCTTATGTCTTTCTCTCTCCACCATTGCCCACAAACCTCCTATCTCTTCTCTTGCGATCCCATTACCACCACCGCAATGCGTTGCTTCAACGCCGTTGACTCCACCATCGATCGTCACCTCATCTAAATCGGTGTCTCCGACGTCTTCTCTATCCCTAGCGACTTCAATCTCACTCTTCTTGACCACCTCATCTTCTTTTTTGCCTCGTCCAGATCGGCCTTCGAGTATTTCTCTCTCATCATTGGAGCTTATAGTGAAAATCTCCCAGTTCCAGTACAACGGAGATCTATTCGTGGCGGTCTAGCACAACGAAGATTTGGTCGAAGTGACCACATCTGTAGCATAATCGAGGAATGACATCGCCGACCTTGCGAGCTTGTAAAATAGTCATACCATTAGGGTTTTGAGTGTGAATATATATACATTGTGTATATCTGTAAGTAGGAGACAGAGATGACTTC
Organism: Camellia sinensis; assembly: GCF_055761805.1. Classification (NCBI taxonomy): domain Eukaryota; kingdom Viridiplantae; phylum Streptophyta; class Magnoliopsida; order Ericales; family Theaceae; genus Camellia; species Camellia sinensis. The sequence goes on from NC_138962.1 coordinate 111,538,840, forward strand.
ATTAGAGAAAATATCAGCAACCGCAGGAGACAAAGATGAAGGTCAGGGCTTCGGCGGTAGCGGGGGCCAAATAGCCGTCGGTGAAGAAGAAAGAGAAATGATAAAAAGAAAGAGAAGTGAAAGAGAGAGTAAAGAGATAAAAAGATAAAAAGAGAAAAGAGAATGAGTTTATGGAGAGAGAAAAAGAAAAGAGGAAGAGAGAGAGACAGATATAGAGAGAAAAGAGAAATCAGTTTGTGGAGAAAACGACCGATAAAGAGAGAGAAAGATAGATAGATAGATAGATAGATAGCGTGGCTATTATTTTAACAGATAAAAAGATCAACAGATAGGAAATAATAATCTTTGTAAATTTGAATAAATAGGAACAAATAAGCTTGGTGGCTTCAACATATAGATTTTTGAACAGATAATTTTAGCAAATCGATTTTTTGAACTGATAACTTCAATAGATAAGAATTTCAACAGATATTTGAACTTATAATTTCAACAAATAATTTTTTTTTGAACAAATTGAACAGAAAGGTTAAAAAAAAATTCAACATAGAAGGGCAAAACTAAAAATTAAATGTTTTTCAAAACAACAAAAGGTACTTCTCGCCATAATATTCGAGAAAGCGTGTACTTCTTAGCCAAAAAATTATCCAGTGGACCCATTGCCTCAAGCAACCTTTAGATTGGACTTATCACCAATTTTCTCAAAAATATATATGATATTATATAAGCATGGATCATGCCAAAATACAAATTTTTTTTTGTTGGGTTTCTTTTTTTGGTTGCCAACCAGAAAAAAAAAAAAAACCGTTTATTTATTTATTTATTTATTTATTTTATGAAGAGCATATATATATATTACAATTAAGAACTAGCTTGGTTTCATTTTTCTGAAAACACTTTTCAGAAAATTCTACTTTCTTATTTTTCGTGTTTTTTTGTTTTTACTAAATTTTTTTAATATTTTAAGCAATTTTTTTTACTTTTTAGACACACCTAACATAAATACACCTAAAAAGTAATAAAAAAATTGTAAAAAAAAATATTTTAAAAATTCACTAAATACCAAAAATATAAAAAAATACAAGAATTCAGTATATTTTTTTTATTTTATGTATTTATTAATTTTTTAATATTTTTTCATAATTTTTTTACTTTTTAGATACATCTAAGTAAGGTGCATCTAAAAAAATAAAAAAAAATGTTTAAAATTTTAAAAATATTCACTAAAAACAAAAAAAAATACGAAAATCAAAAAAGTCAATTTTTTAAAAACTTAATACAGAAAATTCAAACCAAACAATAATTTTCTTAGTCAAGACTATATAAGACTTGGTCCCATATTTGCTAAAGTGTTTAACTGCTAGAGAATTCAAAAATTACTATAAAAAATTATATTCTATACTCACTTGATTGTTAATATCACACTTATATAAATATTATGTAATTTTTTTGAAATTTTAAACATTGCTCGTAATTTAAAAGCCAAGGTATGAGATTTTTTTTTTTTTGTGAACAAAGCTAAGGTATGAGATGATAAGCCATCCATCTCCGTCGCCTCCCCTCCTCATCCTTTGACCAAATAAAATGAAGTTCTCTTCTTATCACCCGTTGGCAAGCTGTTGGTTTTTTTAACTTCATTTGACATTTTTATAAAATTTTAAAAAAAATGAAAAAATTATGAAGAAAATTCTAAAATATGACTATTGTAACAAAATCAATCATGAGTTTTTAATTTTATCAATTTAAATCTTAAACTTTTGATTAATTTTCAATATAGATCATTTACTTAGTTAAGTAAAGTTGAGGAAAAGATAGTATTTTAGTCTAAGGTGGTGTTTGGCAAGTGGTTTTGGGTCTAAAATAGTCACAAAAAATAAAATAGGTCATTTTAGCCACAACAGACAAAATATCACACTCAATCCATAATCATTACACTATTCTCTCACAAAAAAAGTCAAAAAAACCAAAAAGTCATTCCCAAACCAAGCTTTTTAGCCCAAGCTAAAATAATCAAAAAAATCAAAAAGCCAAAAAACCAACCCACTTCCCAAACGGAGGCTCAATAAATTTGATGTGAGCATATATAAAATGTTTAAAATACTATTTTTTGTTAAATTTAATGACTAAACTTTTTTTTTTTAATTTTACTAAATGAAAATAGGTAGATGATTTAGATTAAAAACAAATCAATAAAATTTAAATTGAAAAAAAATTAAAAACTAAAAAAAAAAATTGTTATAAAAATCAAATTGTGAGATTTTTTTTTTACTATTTCTTATACAAAAATTGATGTGTTTAGAAACTTTAGTAGCTTTTTAATTTTTTTTATGAGTGACAATGTTGAGTATTTTTGACTTTTTTTAATTGAAGATAAATAATTCTTTAAACTTTTTAATTTACTAAGGACCTTTTTAAAATATCAATCTTATCTTCAGAGTACGGCCGAACCGCTTCCCCTTTCCATTTAATCACGGACGAAACTGACCTTTCAACCCGACTAAAGCAAACGACTTTACTTTTTAGAACCAGAGAGGTTTCAAAAATTTTATTAAAAATTTTATCAAATATTTTATATGTGTATAAGATTCATATTATGTGGGTCCATATGAGATCTTTGGTAGATATTTTGATAGAATTTTTACGTTGTATTTAATTGATGATTTGAGAAGGTATTTAAAAAGAAAAATATAAAAGATATGTAAAATATGAATTAAACATATTTATATTTCACTTAATTTCAAATACTTTTTCTTATTCTCTTTTCAAATCATTTTATAAATCTCCTAACTAAACACAGTATTACCATCTCTAACATTTTTGTTGCAACAATCAATCCAACGTGTAAGGCCTGTTCATATTCCATATTCAAATTGCTTGGTCAACTTTTTAACTTTTAGGATTCCTAGCTCTAATCAGCAATGGGCAAAATGGGATTAGAGCCTTACTCCTTCAATTTCCCAAACAACCTCTGACTCATCAATTAAGCTCAATAATAATAATAATAATAATAATAATCAAGTAAAAAACTATTTAACAAAGTGTCGCGTCCCAATTTCAACTCGAGAAGGTTTTTTTTATTAATCAATAGGGCAGTAATTACAATTATAAAATATATTAAATTGAGCAATTGAAATTTTTTTTTTTTTTTTTGAACGGAAGATAATTGAAATCTATCAAGGCCTCTTTTAACAAAGAGGTTAAAAGTAGTTTTTTTGACTTTTAACCTTTTTAAAGTTATATCATCTTTCTATTTTTTTATATATTTTTTCAAAAAAAAAAAAACAAAAGAATTAACTTTTAACTAGGGGTGTAAATTTGTCCTGGTCAAGCCCATGTCGGGCCTCGTGGACTCCCGCCAAAATTCAGACCAGGTCGGGCTAGCTCATAGGCCAGAAAATTAGGCTTAAACCCAAGCTTAGGGGTATTCAGACCTTAGGCGGGCTGGCGGACTGAGCCTCGGGACGGAACGGTGGGCCTAGGCTCAGGCTTGGACAGGGCTTGAATAAATTTTTTATATTTTTTTTCACCAAAATTTTATTTTTTTCCTATAAAAAAAGACACTAAGGCCTCGTTTGGCAACTTACATTTTTAGCCAAAAAGCCAAAAAGTTACTAAAAAAACCAAAAAGTCTATAAATTTCACCCTACACGCCTATGTACAGTAGCTTCACGTGATGGGTGGCAGATGCGGTGTAAAAAGACCGTTTTGCCCCTCATTGATTTTCGTTATTCCGTTTTCACCCTCCCTTTATGTCAAACATTGATGGGAATCATTTCAGAGCTACGAATCGTTTCAGAGCTATTATCAGAGAGGGTGTACTACCTTCAGCTATTCAGCGACATCAACATGAAGAGGGTTCTTCGTTCAACACCAGAAGATAGTAGAAGCTCTGATCTGAAGAGAAAGAAAATCGAAGCGACGACGACAGTCCGCGAAGGTCCTCGGAGAAGCAGACCATCCCCTGACGATTCCTCCAGCCGCAGGTATGCTCTTCTTCTCTCTCTCTCTCTCTCTCTCTCTCGCTCTCTCTTCAGCATCTCTTGTTTCTGTTTCGGAATGTAACCATGACTCGTATGGTCTGTTTGTGATATATGTATGAACTCTGTCTCTCTCTCTCTCTGTCGCACTGTGTCTGTGTGTATGTGTCTCGCGCTTTGTCTGACCACTTCCATATTTCAATCTGTCGGTGGAATTCAGATTTGGGCAATTTTTTCAGGAACTACCCTACACACTGCCATGTTTGGGGTTTTAGGGCTTCCTTTGAACTACTGACACCACTTTACAAATTACCGGGTTTTTGGTGGGGGGGAGGTGTGGATCTGATAACCATGACTTGTATGCTCTGCTTTTTTGTATATGGATGAACTCTGTCTCTCTGTGTGTCTCTGTGTGTGTGTCTGTGTGTGTTTGTGTGTGTCTCTGTGTCTGTCTGTGTGTGTATGTCTCACCACTTGCCAATTTCAATTTGTCTTCTAAAAAAAATTTCCTTTTCGTTTGCTCTTTGTTTGTCTCCCCTAAGAAAAAATGTCTCACCACTTTCTTTTTCCGTTTTCAATTTGTCTCACCACTTGCACCTGTAAACTTTCTTTTTGTATCTATGCCATAGTTGATTTTCATGATTGAACAAACCAGTTACTTTTAAATTTATTTTTTAATTTGCTCTTTGTTAAGTGTTGGGTCTTCTGCTAAGGTTGCATGGCTTTACTCTTTTCTATTTGAGAAAGAAAGTATGGGGCCTCTTTCAAATCGGGACTGCCACTGCTTCAGTGGCTTAGGCCTCGAGGCCTAAAGTTTTTTAGCATTGTGATTCATGATGAGAGCGTGTAATGAAGTAAATCTGATAGTTCTTAAATCACCAACCATAGTTTCATTGCTTCCAATGGATTAATAGTTTCTATACTTGATCTTCAAGCAAGAATTGACTCATGTGCACAGTATAGGATTATGGAATGGGATTGGAATGGTATAATTTTGTGTGATGGATCACACCATGACAACCAATCAGAAACCATGGATATCAGATCCATGTGCTCTCATATGCACAAACTTTATTTTAAAATTTTTGTGGTCTTTACGATTTCCTGAAAAATAGGGATACATTATTTATATATGGTAAGGATTAAAATGTTTTTTGTGATGTCGGAATCCTAAAATTAATAAATTTTTAATGAATCTTTTGATTAAGGTAAATTATGAGATAGTGAGTTCAAAATTTTAGATGTAGTAGCCAAACATATTTTCTGAGAAATTGTAGCACTATTTTACTTTAGATGTACTAGCCAAACACATTGCGTTTTAGCCTTCCCTTGACTGCATAACATGGATTTATTGCCTTGCATGATGTTTGAGTGATCAACCACTTTTGGTAATATCCTGGAGAGTTTGGTATATTGTCCTTTTCAAGTTGATTTTTTTATTTATTAATATATACATATTTGATTAAAAGAAGGGGTGACCATTGGTATTCCGGGATTTAAATGTGATGTGGGGGGGGGGGGGTTGGTCCATTTTGTTACCCATTTTCGTATAACAAATTTATGTCCTTAACAAAAGTGTCACACCCATTGACCTACTCTTGTTGTGCTTGTCATGTCCCGAAAAAAGTCACGAAAGAAACCATGGCCTCATTTATGTCAACTGCCACATCAGCAGAACTAGCCCGTATGTGTGCATGTGGGTACGGGCACTGTGTTGTAAAGATTTCCCGTTCTGCAAGAAACCCTGGTCGTGCGTACTACCAATGCCCTCGTGGAGTGGTGAGTACAAGCACGTTTCCTTTTACATTTCCTTCTTAAACCGTTACTAATTTTTTTTTTTTAACCTCAGCCATGTGTCAGTTGGATTGGGTGGTGTGACGAATTTGGGCGCCAAAGGGCAGCTGAGAATGAGACACAGAATGTCACTCGTTTTGAGGGTCGTTTCCGTGACATTGAACAAACTTTGCGTGTACTTACAGTAGTGACATGTGTCCTTTGCATCGTCGTCATTATTTTGCTGTTTCGGATGTGAGATATGTAACCATGGTAGCAACCGTACCTTAATTTTGTTAAGCGCATTATGGTTTGTGGCTGAAAAAAAATTATGAATGTCTGTTTTGTTCGTAAACATGTATTTTCCATCTAATTCCGCTACTGTTTGTTTTTGTTTCAAGTAGTAATGTCTTTAAATGAATCTATTGGGCTATATTTTCTGTCTAATACCACATTTCTGACATAAAATTGTGTTCCTCATATTGGTAATACGCACAATTGTTAGTGTATACATATTTTTATGTTGGTTCCCGTGTCACGCTATTGTTAGTCGCATGGCGTCACATCGATCTACGCCTCGTACCCCTTCCGGAAAAGGGAAACGCCAACAACCCTATCATAAAGCAACTTGGGATGGGGAGTCGACACGGATTTTCTTGGAACTGGTTGTGAAGGAAATTGAAGCAGGAAACCGGCCACACATGTCAATCACTCCAAACGGGTACCGTTCGTTGTCTAAGACATTTGAGGCAGCAACTGGGCGGCTGCATTCCCTCAAACAACTTAAAAATAGGTACAATCTGTTGAAGACCGAGTGGCGTGCGTGGTGTAAGCTAATGGATTGCCGGAAAGGCCCAACTGGAATTGGCTTTGACCAAGTAACTGGGCTGTTCAATGCTTCGGCTGATTGGTGGGCTAAAATGGAAAAGGTAACAGTTTATATTTTCTTTTTCGTGTCCGTTATTGCATAACTAATATCTCAATTTTTGTATGTGTATCATGCTGTCCAGTGTAGTTTAAAACATTCAATTTTCTAACTTTACCTAATATTATGATAACTATAACATAAAATATGATAGCAACTAGAATTTAAATTAGAGTTGTGTTGTCTGTAAAATTGATTTTCTTCAGCATTGTGAAAGTGTTAACGGAGTGAAGCAAATTCAAGATAAAACTCAATGTGCAGTGTCTCTCGTCCAACCACTAGAAGACTTGAACCAAGTCATGAATCAGAGTTGCCCAAAAAAAATGAAAGTATTATTTAACATTATTAAGATGATAGAACAATAGAGGGACAAGAATAGTAATTAAAGGCGACTTTTGTTTCTATATGAATCAATATTATTACATTCCAATTCCGTCCCAATAACTCCTAAGAAAAATCTCGAATTGGATCCCAAATTGACAGGTCAGTAAGAGGACTATCATATATATATATATATATAGTAAAATAGTAACCACCTAACAAAGTCTTATGAATACAAATAAATAGAAACGATCTGCAATAAAGCTCATAATGGATGGTTTCATATTGGTATTGATTATTGAAATAAATTTTGTAACTGATTTATTAAATATATGAAACGTATTTTATTTGTATTTAAATATTCTAACAATTATAAGGTGCTAGTGGAAATCATTTGCAGGTGACAAAAAAAGGAAAATATTTTAGAATTCTGTTTCACAGATACTGAATGATACAGCCACATTTTGCTGTGTATGCAGAGCACTTTAAAAATGTTTGAAGTACAACATAGCAACATTCAAAATCAGAAGATAATCACATGATAATTGAAGTTAGCATAAAAAACTTATTAAAATCACATGATAATTATGTTTCTTTTAATGTTAATGAAATTCTGAAATCAGATGAAGAAATTCAGAATTGAAATGAATTATGAAATGAAATGAATTCTTATATTCTTCAATTGTGGCATGAAAGCGTTGCACTGAAATGATTTCTTGTTTCTGAAAAAGAATTCTGCAATCGAATGAAATCTAAAATTCTGGACTGAAAGGAAGATTGATCCTTCAAGTAGTTGATCAGTTAGTCCCATGTACCAATACAAAATCTTGGTGGAAGATAACATTTTGCCTTGTAAAATGCACATTGTTATAAGACAAATAATGAGTTTAGAATTGACTGAACTTCCGGAAAAAAAACAAATAAAAAATTCAGTAAATACTTGTATTGATTGTTTGGTTCAAGTTGGTTTTCTTTTATCCTTTAAGTAAATAAAATATGTTGGACTATAGAAGAGAGTAATGAAGAAAGTGGAAATAGTAGATAATAATAAAACAGTTTGAGAGACTCACAAAAGCATATGAGATTTAACTAATGTGGAGGAAGGGTAAAAACACATCCTTGGCACTATGATGCTCCTTCTACCAATCTGTGTCATAACTTTCAGCTTGGGACACCATTCTACATGAATTCCAATGGAATTGAAACCATATTTCCTTGATAGATGCTCTTCAATTGTGATAGACAACACACAAGCCATAACTTTTGTGTATATATATGCAACATATTTAACTACTACTTTTGAACTGCGAAACACTCTAATTCATTAAAATTCCAGGCATCTTACAACTTATACAAACACATCTAAGATGGTGACCACACAGATTACTCTTTTAGATCAGTTGACCAACATATCTAGTCTTTTATTTATCTCTCTTGGGTTGAGATTGATTAGGATGAAAGTGGTGGAAAGTGTGAGGCAGAAAATAAAAAAAAAAACAAAAAAAAACTGAAACTTCACTTGCATTTATTCAATATGAGAGTAGTGAAAAATGCAAGAAAATAAATTCCTTGTATAACCCATTTGAACATAACAACTTTTTGAGCAATATATGTATATCATGAAGTAGTCAACTATTATAAGTTTCGCACAAAAATTTCCTCCTACCCAAATGCATAGTAGAAAATAAATTAATATATGTTGTTCTTCACTTTTATTTGATTGGCAGCAATCATCATACTTGACAACATTCTTGTTTTTTTTTGTCAATATGTTCATTGCAACATACTTCACATTACTGTCAACCATTGTTATAACATTAACAAACTTTACTGATTTATGCACCATGTTGCATTGCATTTTACTCAATGACAGTAGGCTAATGCTAGTTACATTGTGTTGATTTACAGATTGACAATGTATGTTGCAAGTTCAGAACCAAAACCTTGGACCATCCGGACTTGATGGAGCGCGTCTTCACTGGCGCTGCGGCTACGGGAAAAAATGCATGGACACCCGGCGAGACTCGTAGCGCAATGGAGTTGGACGGAGAGTCGGACAGTCCAGATTTTTCAAGTGACAGCAATGACCTACGCGCATCGGAAATGGCAGCCATGATGAACTCTGCGCACATCAATGCCACGGGTAGTGGAAGTAAGCGGAAGCATTCCTCGGGGAAAACATTGCAAAACAAGCGCATTACGGGGGCTGAAGCGTTGGCAAGCAGCATGGACGACTTGCTAAATTCTGTGAAGACTCAGAGCAAGGAATTAACTGTCAACCACGTCGTCGGGGGCCATAGTATTACTATGGGACAGGCTGTTGGACGGCTGTACGAAATACAGGGACTAGAGCCTGAAGATGAACTTCTCCATTTTGGAGTCATGCTTATGGAGGTTCCGAACAATCGGGAAATGGTAATGAGTATTCCCACGGACCAAGGCATAATCGGGTGGCTACGAGCGAAGAAAGAAGACAAAGATAGGAGTGGGGGTGTCACTCTTGCGCGTTTGCTGCGGAATCAAGGAGTTCGATTTTAAATCTGCTAAATGAAGGACTTTGATTTATAATTTCAGTTGAATTCTGAACTATTTTTTTTTCGTTTGTTGTGTTTAATTTTAGTTGAATTGTGGTTTGAAGATGGTTTGGGTATGGGTCGTGCCTCTGGCTTACGGAACCTTAAGAATTAAAATGGGGATATGTTTGTGGTATTTTATGTTTTGTTATGCTATAATGGCTGCAGGGTTGGGTTAAACCTTGGACCTTCTATTTTATATTTTATATTTTGTTTTGTTATGCTATAATGGCTGCAGGGAAGTGTTTAATTTTCTGAATTGTTTATGTATTGCCCAGGTGCCATTGGTTTTCCACGAATTGTTTATATAGGTTGGAACATGTGTGTTGCCCGAATTATTTATATAAACTGACCGAATTGTTTGTATAGGTTGGAACATGTGTGTTGCAACACTGAAAAATAATAATTTTTATTACAAATGATGAACCACTCACATGATGTGAATTATGAAAATCTCATGTTCCTTTCAATTTTAAATTACAAAGTATTGCATATGCCTTTAATTTTAGAAAAGTTAACTGAAATATATACTTTTTTCAGCTTGTTCTTCATGCCATGCATTGTAGGGGTTTGAACATAGATATACACTAGTTACTTCCTTTTGCTATAAAACATTTTTCTTTATAAAACTTTCATGGTCAAACACATGTGCTTGATACTTCTTCATTTAGGCAGTTGTTGATAATGTTTTATGCTTGTACGTTGTAGGTATGAACAATGACGATGACGACTCCACACGGATGGATGAAATGTTAGAAGGGGTCGCAGCTCTCGCGAGACAGTGGCATGAGCAGATGAATTTAAATTACGTTGAAGCCTACAGAATTGCAACTGATTACTACAAGGCGTACGTTCTTAAAGTTCCATGCCGTACTTCCATATTGTCGGGGAGGGCCTGGATTACGGAATTATACGAGGGTCACAGTGGCCGCTTCCGGTACGAATTGTGCATGCCCAAACAGGTGTTCCTTCGGTTATGTACGACATTGGTAAATGACTTTGGGTTGCGTGTACCCGAGCGGCCGCACGGCTTGGAAGTGGAGGAGAGTGTTGCAATATTTATTCATGTGCTAAAAAACTTGCCAAACCGGGAGTTACAAGAACGCTTCCAACATTCCGGTGAAACAATTTCACGGCATTTTCATACCGTCTTGAAAGCAATGAAAAAATTCACGGTCGTTCACTGCAGGCCCCCTGCTAATTTCCAGACGCACAGGGATCCTATTTTGCAATCTCAACGACAATATTTGCCATTCAAGGTGTGGGAAAAGATTTGTGACGTTATTCAAAATTATTTGAAAAAACATGGTTGGTAATTTTTTTGGTAATTGCAATTTTTTCGGTTCATATATAGGATTGCTTAGGTGCATTGGATGGGACACATGTACCGGCATGCATAAAGGAGTCAGAAGCAGCCTCATATTTTAGCCGAAAGGGTTGTCACACCCAGAATATTTTGGCGGTATGTGATTTCAATATGTGCTTTGTGTTTGTGTCGTGCGGGTGGGAGGGCAGCATGCACGACAGCCGGGTTTTAAGCAACGTAACGGAGGATCCACAATAGAATTTTCCAACTGCAACTGATGGTGCGTACATCTGAATCCACAATACAATTGTTGTAGCATAGTTCTTGTTTGGTAAACATCTGTATGTAAATAACGATGCATGACCGGGAATTTTTTTTGCAAAACAAAAAAATATGTATCGAACAAGCTCAACATAAAGGTAATATCTATCATTAAATGCAAATATAATTAACCTCAGTAATATATATGTCAAAATGTATCAATTTATTTTCTATCACTGTATTCCCATTATAAATTTGATTTATGTTACCATTGTAATGAAAAACAAAATTTGATGAACCACTGACCATGTGGTAATTTATATATGACAGTTTTTACAATGTCCATGATAAACTCGTATTGTTATGTTCTTATTATTGGTTATGGGGAAATAAAAGAAAAATGTACGGAAGAAGTGCCCTTTCATGTGAACATTGATGACGAGTATTATCTCATTTACATGTGCACTTTCACAGGTCGCTATTACCTTGTGGATAGTGGATACAGCAATAAGAAGGGCTTTCTGGCACCATACAAAGGCAACAGATACCACCAACCGGAATTTCAAAGGCACAATCCACGGAACCGTGATGAATTGTTCAACCGCGCTCACTCATCTTTGCGAAGCGTGATTGAGCGTACATTTGGCGCATGGAAGATGAGGTGGAGATTTCTAAAAGACATGCCTCGATTTGATTTTCGTAAAGTGCAGGTGCCATTGGTTGCAGCGTCCATGGCTTTGCATAATTTCATACGAAGAAATAGTGTGGACGATAAGATTATTGTTGCTGTTACCAATGCGGCCGAGTATCGATATCCGGACATGCGTGACCGCGACGATTTGGCTGCCCTTGACGATGCGATGATGCCTGGAGATGATGATGTTGAGATGGCGCAGTTGCGGGCGCGTATCAGGGCAGAGTTGGTTGCAATTTGGCGAAATGCTAGTTAGGTGGACATGTTATGTGATGCATGTCATCACTATGTTGTGTTGAAATTAATTGGAGACATTTATTTACGTACATAATTGGTTAGCAATTATGTATGACCATGTATGTCACTGTTTTTGTACAACTATCGAGTACTGACTTCGTTATGATTTTAGGTTGCTTATGATTTCAGGATGCTTACCAATTACGATTTGATTATTACTTAATTTTTTTTGGTTTATTGGGTCATGTTTATCATTTTATATTTTTGGTAACGTTTACGATTAGGTTGGTTATATTTTTATATTTTCATAGCAATCAATTATAATTGGTTAGCAATTAGGTTGCTTAATTTTTTTCAAATAATTTTTATATTTATTTTCGTTATTTATGACAATGGGATCACACACATTATAATTGACCAAAATTTAATTACAAAAATAATTGAATGAAAAATTTAATTGGACAAAAATAATTGGGTAAAAACCTAATTCGGAAAACTTTGAAAAAGAAATGGAAAGTATTAAAAAAATAATTTAAAAATACTAGTTGGCAAAAAAATTATTTGATCGAAAAAAAATTGAAAAAAAATTTATTTGAGAAAAACATTACTTGAAAACAAATTTGTAAAATAAATTATATTTGATAAAAAAATTAATTGAAAAATGAAAACGTTTCCTCATTTTTTTGATTTAGGTTTTTTGTCAAAATTTTAAACTCATTTTCAACCAAAAAAATTATCAAACAAATTTTTATTACAGTTTGTTAATTTTTTTTAAATATAAACTGAAAACGGAATGGATGTCTGTTTACGGTGGGTGGTGGGTAACAGGTGGTGGTGGGTGCTGGTGGTGGGTGGTTGGGTGACGGTGGCTGGTTGTGGGTGGTAGCGAGTGGGTGGTGGTGGTGGTGGTGGTTGTAGTGGCGGTGGCGGGTACATTGTGGGTGGTGGCGGGTGGTGCTGGTGGTGGGCGAGTGGGTGACGGTAGTGGGTGGTAGCGAGTGGGTGGTGCTGGCGGTAGGTGGTGGTGGTGGTGGTGGTGGTGGTGGTTGTACTTCAGCAAAAGATTTTTAATCTGTTCAAGGTAATGTTGATTTTTATGTGTTTACAATTTCAATTATGCTGGGTGGGTTGGTGACGGTGACAGGTGGTGGCGAGTGGTGGCGAGTGGGTGGGTAGGTGGGTGACGATGGCGGGTGGTGGGTGGTAGCGAGTGGGTGGTGGTGGTGGGTACTGGTGCCAGATGGGTGGTACGTGGGTAGTGGGCGATGGTGGTGGTAGTGGGTACTGGTGGCAGATGGGTGGTACGTGGGTAGTGGGTGATGGTGGTGGTGGTGGGTGGTGGTGGAAGGTGGTGGGTGGTAGTAAGTGGGTGGTGGTGGGTGGTGGTGGTGACGGGCGGTAGACGGTAGTGACGTTGGCGGGCGGTGGACGATAGTGGCACATGGTGGCGGGTGGGTGGCAGGTGGCGGCGAGTGGTGGCGGGTGTGGGTGACGATGGCGGGTGGTGGGTGGTAGCGAGTGGGTAGTGGTGGTGGGTACTGGTGGCAGATGGGTGGTACGTGGGTAGTGGGTGATGGTGGTGGTGGTGGGTGGTGGTGGAAGGTGGTGGGTGGTAGCAAGTGGGTGGTGGTGGGTGGTGGTGGTGGTGGTGGTGGTGGTGGCGGCGGGCGGTAGATGGTAGTGACGTTGGCGGGCGGTGGACGGTAGTGGCAGATGGTGGCGGGTGGGTGGCAGGTGGGTGGCAGGTGGTGGCGAAGGGTGGGTGGTGGTGGCCAGGGGGTGGCAGGTGGGTGGTGTTGGCGGGTGGTGGGCGGTGGTAGCAGGTGGGTGACGGGTGGTGGGTGGTGGTGGCGGCTGGGAGGGTGGTGAGTGGTGGTGGCGGGTGGGTGGTGAGTGGTGGTGGCAGAAGACGGTGGTGGGGGTTGGGTGGTGGTGGCAGAAGACGGTGATGGAAAATGGTGGCGGGTGGTGGCTAGTGTTGGGTGGTAAAAAAAAGAAAAATTCAAAACTCAATACGGATACGCGATTTTGTGAAGTTTACATTTTGTGGCCAAATTTATAAACAGAGACCACTAATTTATGTAATTGAAATTTACCAAACAAGTTTATATTTGAGTTGTTTAAATTTTGTAAATATAATTACAAAATTGAAAACGTATGTGTTACAAAACGGCACACGAAACAGACCCTTTGTGTTTGGGAATATAGTTGAATTTTTTTTGTGATTGGATGTGGTATTTGTGACCAAAAAAATTGAAATAGTATGGGATTTGATATGATATTTTGTGAGGGATTTGTTTTTTGGGGTTTTGAAAGACATTTTTGTTGTACTGGAAAAATAAAAAAACAAAAAAAATAGAAAATAAATTTTCCCAAACACTCCCATAATTTGTTGGATTTTTTTTTAAAAAATTAAACAATTTTTTATTTTTAACGTAAAATGTAATGTTTCATAACAAATTATTATAATACACAAAGGACAATCCATATCCCATAGACATGAAATGGTTATGTATGTGAACGTAAATATTATTTACATAATATTAGGTGACACGTGTACAACTCAGGCAAATAACTAAAGTTTGACCGTTCCTCTTTGGCGAAATGCATTGTATTTTACTAACATTACAGGCTTACAGCACACATGGTCAACATATGCGTTGTCCAATGAAAGGAAATTCACATCCAACACTTTGCAGAGGTCACTGACACATCCACAGGTACGCTGACATGCTATAAGGCCATTTCGGTCATTTTACCCCCTTCTCATTATTAATCTTATTTTATTTCACATATTTTCGTAAAAAGCCAAAAAGTTTATCCCAAACAACTAAGTTTTTTTTTCTTTACATTTTAGCCAAAAAGCTAAAAAGTTACTAAAATAGCCTGTTCCCAAACGAGGCCTAAGCCTCAGGCGAGTTGGGTTTTGAGTGAGTCTTGAGCAAGTCAATGGATCAACCCAGCCGGGCCAGGACGGGCTTCAAAATGATGGCCCAGGCCTAAGGTCCAGGGCTGGGCTTAGGCCTGAGTCTAATCGGGCCGAGCTCACTCCGGACCACCCATGGGTTATGAGTCATTTTTACACTCCTAGTTTTAACTTACTTCTCAAAACAACCCAAAGTCAAAAACTCACAATTACCAAGCCCAACAAGTCTAACAACCAGTACAATATATAGTCCAAATTACATATAATCTTCATAATGGTCAAAAGAAATAACTATCAAAAAGTGTCGAATCCCAATTTTGACTCGGGATTTTTTTTTTAATATATATTAAAATTATAAGATATATTAAACTAGACAATTAAAATCTAACAAAGTCAGAAAGCCATAGGAGTTGAACTCGCAACTTCACACCACAAAATAATGTTATACAACCACTAAACTGAAATAACTGATTATACAATCCTTTTTTGGTACTCCACCATCTTAACAAATACAAGCCATGTGTTAAAACCTTAAGGTTATGTATGTTTGTGAGAGAGGTTGATTTCGCACTGTAGTAACAGATGGAGCTTCATGGTTAAGCTAGACAATCTAAAAACGGAAGTCTGCACAAGTAACAAATGGTGAGGGTTCCCTGACTGGGGTTCGGTCGGAAAACTCCTCCAATGCTATAGTTAGGAACTAGAGATAAGGTAGAGAGGATGAATTGCCCAGAGAATGTAGAATCTCCCTAAAGAAATATTGAGGTTTCGTCCGTCATGCTCAATCAACTCGGGTGGCCGTTTGGTCTTGGGCCAACCTACATGCTCGGCTCACTTCAAAGTGCTAGTTTTGGCCTTAACCAATTTGGCTCTCTTCAGTTTTAAATAAAAAAACATTTGTAACAGCTTGCTTGTTTTCATTTTTTAGAAAATACTTTTTAAAAAATTCTACTTTCTTATTTTTCGTATTTTTTTGTTTTTACTGAATTTTTTTAATATTTTAAGCAATTTTTTTACTTTTTAGACACACCTAACATAAATACACCTAAAAAGTAAAAAAAAAATTGTAAAAAAAATCTTTTAAAAATTCACTAAATACCAAAAATACAAAAAAAAAATACAAGAATTCAGTACATTTTTATATTTTTATATATTTATTAATTTTTTAAAATATTTTTTCACAAAATTTTTACTTTTTAGATACATCTAACTAAGGTACATCTAAAAAAGTAAAAAAAAATGTTTAAAATTTAAAAAATATTCACTAAAAACAAAAGAATACGAAAATAAAAAAAAACTCAGTTTTCAAAAAAACTTAATGCAGAAAACTCAAACCAAACACACTAAATGGTATTATTTTTTATTTTCCTATTGGTGGTTGACAATGTTGGGAACTCTTTTCGTATACATTCCTCCACGATTGTGTATCATATGAACTCTATTACGTATTTTTTATATGTTATGCATTTTTACAGTAAATGTTACATAATTTTTTTTTTAATTTTATTTTATAGAATTATAACAATTTGTAATTCAGAAATGAGATTATGGCTTGTAATAATGTTACATATTACTAAAAAAATGTGTAATTTTATTTATGAATCTCAAATTGATATTTACATAACACCCCTCTTTTACAGTAAATTAATATTTACAAAGGAATTTCCTTGAAGAATATACTCCAGATTTCAACCTAGCTCTTCTTTATTTTTTCATCCACTACCACCTAACCAAATTTCACCACATATCTCTACCATTGTACAACCACCAACCAAAATCAAAACCCATAATCTGTACCATTCTACAACCAACAACCGAAATCAAAACCCTCTGTAACATAATTTTACTTTCCAAAATAATCATAATGATACTGTGCGTGTGAATTTCTGACCACACTGCCAACTCAGTATTCAGCTAGAGAGAATTTCTGACCACACTGCCAACTCAGTATTCAGCTAGAGAACACTGGCAGAATAGGATTAGCCTGAACAACCTACAACAGAAAGAAGAGACTCCGGCGGTGGTTCGTCCACCCGGAGGTACTCCGATAATTAAATCAGTAATCAAATATCTCTAAAAGATAATCAATAGTTCTTAACTCACTGTTCTGAATACAAATTGCGTACCTTAGACCCATGGGGTGCCTCTCTTTTATAGTTAACTCCATCCTAGTCTCAATAGAAGCCTTACTTCAATGGACTTTAGCTCAGTGCTTTTCGTGGACTCCTTAATAGATAAAGACAAACTCCCTAAGAGTTTTATCCTTATCCAAGCTGAGTCCCTTTCTCATTCTAGGACTCTTGTCCTTATCCGCTTATCCCGGATTCCAATATCTTCGAAGATAACCTTGGCCCAGCCGAGATCACCTCAACGTCATGACCAGGACACGTGGCACCTCGACTGACACGTCGGCGTCACCTTGACCACGTGTTGGTACTCAGAAAATATATCCCCACATATACTAAATTTTCTTCAAATATTTAATTTTGCTTAACAACTACTTTAAAATTTTAAAAAGTAAAATCAACCAACAAAAAATATTGTCAAGTTCTCCGCTACTCTTTCTTCACTCAGCCATGATTTTCAAAAATAATTTCAATTACATTCGTTAGCATGCATAAGTCTTCTAGTACAAATATATATGTACAAGATCAGAATATTATTCCTAGCAAAAAGCATGACTACTCTAATGAAGATCTATTTGTAAAACGTAACAAAGGCTAATACAAGTTCTCTCACTCAACACAGCAACTCGATAACATAGATCGACAATATAAAACTCAAAAGCCGAGACTTTACAAATCAATCTCTTATTAACTCTATCGATATTCAACTCGAATTAGGGTGGGGTTACCATTATCCTTTTTATAGTGCCGCATCTTAAAGATAAGCAATTAAGAAGCAGTGAAGCCCAAATGAGCCAAATTGTCACTTCCAGAATGAAGAAAATTCTATAGTCCCCAACATTAGAGTCAAACAAATTTGAAAAAACAATTTACAGACTTCTAAAATGTAAATATTTTTGCGCTTTTGATGAAAATTATTTTCCTTTCACTTACTTTTCACACAACCAAATAGTTAAAAATGACATAAAAACAAATGTAGCTAGTATTGATTAAAATGGTAACGACTTGTAACTTTATTAAGAAAAATACACTTGTACAATCATTAGGCCAAATGCCTTCTAATGACAAGTCATTACTATTTTAATAAATTCCTCTACATAGAAATAAACCATCACCACGAAGGGTATCAACTTCCTCTTCATAGGAGTTGACCATGAGAATTTATACCACAAATGGTGTTACACAACGAATAGGCCAAATGCCTTTTTCTCCTTTTTTTTTTTTTTTTTTTTTTGACGTCACTCACATTTGGTTCTAGATTTTTTTAGGAAAAATTGCAAATCATTGGTCTTGTCACAAAATATTTAAAACTTCATGAAAAGATTTGTAACTTTAATTATTAAAGTTGATAAAATTTACCATTGATTTGCAAAATATATATATATTTTTTTTTGGAAACATGCAATTTTCCCCTTTTCTTAGCTGATGCGTTGACCCATCTTCGGTTAGTTGAATTTTTTCACTTAGGAGTTGTTTGGCAATATGCTGACTTGGTTAAAAAAATAATATGTTGTTAAAAAAATTAAAATTTCAAAAAGTCATATAAAAAATTAGGGCAAATTATGATAGTAATCCATGTATTTTATCTTTTGTGTCATTTTAATTCTTGTACTTTCAATTAACTCAATTTTAATAATGAATTTATGATTTTGTCTTAATTTGGTGTAATTGATTACAACTCTTAGCATTTTTTTTTATAAAAAAATACGCACATAAGTATCATGTGCCATATTTTTAAGGGCAAGATTATAAATTTACTCAGTTAATTAATCTTAACCAATTTTTTGATAATTTTGCTTAAAAAACACTAACGATATTATTAATTTAACCAAATTAAAACAAAATCTAAAATTAAGAGTCAAAATTGAGACAACTGAAAGTGTAGGGACCAAAATGACATAAGAGATAAAATATAGGGACCATCGGTGTAATTTGTCCAAAAAATTAAAAATTCATTCACATTTTCTTTATTTTTTACATGTTTCTTTTTAAAAAAAAAAATTGTAAAAAGTTAAAAATCCATTCCCACCTCAAGTCAATGCAATTTTGTTTTTGATCTATATATATATATATATATATTTGTTATAATCAATAAGAGGGAAATAGGAGAAGAAAAATTATACCGTGAAATGATAAAATTCAAAACATCACACCACTTCCTTTGGTATTCAACTTATAAGTTAGTATATTAACTTAAAATTAGGTCTACAAAAAAATTAGTGCTTACAAAATTAGTTCATTTGACGTATTTTTTTATTTTTTTGATTGTCTTTAGTTGATTTTTTTTTTTTTTTGCATAAATAAATATGACATATGACTTATTGTTTTATTAAGAAAAATAAATTTATAAAACGATGAATAATTGACAACAATTTTTTTATTTAGCTGCGAGGGTATTCAAGTTAATTTATTCATACCTCAACTAATTTTATTCTAGGTCTAGTCAAAGATTGATGAAAATTGATGCAGTGATGAAAATTTCTGAAACTAAAAAATTGATGAAAATTGATAAAAAATTAATTTATTTACATCTGAACTAAAAAATTGATGAAAATTTCTTATCTCGCATCCTCACTCCAAAAATTGAAATTGAGATAGGATTTGTAAGCATTTTTTTGGGTAGTAAACAAAGCTGCAGCCAATTATATTTTATTTAATTTTTATTTTTATTTTGGATGTAGTGACAACCAAATAATAACCTCTCAAAAAGTTAATGGACATATGGTTGGATGTAGGGCCTAGTACATGTAGTCACAGGCGACACACCACATTCATACAAGTTGCCCAAAAATTGTCTTTTAGTTGGTAATTCAAGAATAGTTTAAGGGCATTTTGGTCCCTTTATAGATAAAACTTGAAATAGGTTAGGGTGGCTTTATATGCATCCCAAAATATTAGTCGGACATCTTAATACTTTGAACACATCACTTTAAAATTTAATATATATTCATTATTTTGAACATCTCAAACAATACTTATTATATCCTAAAAAATCTTAGAAAGATACTTGGCATACCCCACAAAACCAAATTAGTCTCAATTCTCTCCAACTCAACTTTGAGAAACACAACAAATCAAACCTCTTCCATCATCGTCCACCCCCATCGGAGCCCACAAATAATGTCAAACATCACCTACGAGGGAGATTTCTACTAGACAATTGGGTCGGGCAAGGCACACCATGTTAATCCTTATGAACCTAGCAAGAGTGCCATTTTGCCCACTTGGAATGAAGCACAAGTTGAACTAGGCATGATGGTCAAGGACTTAGGGCCGCACAGAGATTGGGCCGAACTAAGCCCAAGGTAATTGGGCGGAACTGCTTGACCGAGCAGGGTATGCTAGATCTATGGACTTCGTTGAATATAGACGTATCGTGCAAAAACTTAGTCTTAACTCAATAGCTCTCAGGCCAAAATGAGTTAGGAATGACTAAGTAATTACTCAACTGGAAGATAACCGAGCAAACAGTTGTCAGCTTATAACTTGATAGGCTTCACGAAGACCTAAATGGTTAGGATACTTAAGGATCCTTAAAAGATTGACTCTTAATAGGAAGTTGTTGAAAGGAATTACAGTTCCACTAGGACTTTACTATGCCGAAACATACAAAAGTCTCAAAGTTCAACCTAAGAAAAGTAATGCAATTTTATTCATAGAACTCCTAGATCATATTGGGGTTTTTTGATCATATTGATCATATTGTTCTAATTTAGGCATCAGAAGGGTTTTTTGGCACACACTCGCTAGTAAGCTCATCTTTCTTGTGAGTTTCAGATCATACAATGTCGTTTGCACAGTTTCAAACTTAACCACGAGGTACTAGCGTGCGGGGTAAATTTTGTGTCTACACATCACTCCAAAACATAGTAGGAGAAGTTTGAAAGTTTACAAAGCCAAATGCTTGTATTTTTTTTTTTGGATACTCAATATCTAACAAAATTGAATTTATTTGGAAACAAATTTCTGAATATATGTAATTTGCTTTGTAACACTTTGTACTTTTGGGTTTAAAATTGATATGAGGTGTAATTGAATGATGTTAAGGATTGATAGGTATATATATATTGTTACTGTTATGCCTTGTTATTAGATTGGGGTTTGTTGCTGTATTTTGTTATGGTTTTGAGAACGGATGCAATTTCGAGGACGAAATTTCTTAAGGAGGGAAGATTGTAGCAATCTAGAATTTTTCCTTCCGCTCGAGCGGGGGAGTTGACGCTCGAGCGGACTTGTGAGGTTTCCAGTATTTTTGCAGTCTGTCCGAAATTCTAAGAGTTGTGAATTCCCGCTCGAGCGTAGGAGTGGTCGCTCGAGCGGCCGGTTTCGTTGGTCTATGCGCTTGAGCGCGAGATTGGGCGCTCAAGCGGTCTACTTGGTTGAGTTTGAATTTCTGAGGCTAGTGGGATTGTTTTTTACCCTTTTATTATTGTCTTTGGAGCCTTCTAGTTTTATTTTGGGTCATTGATCGAAGTGGTAACATGATGGTAAAGTAGGATTGGACCAAAAACTTTAATTCGGATAATCTTCCTACGAACAGCTGTCACTCTTTTGCCCTTTTCTTTTTCCATACTTTGAATTTGGATGTGAGGCTAGAACCATTGGAAATTTTATTTTCGGGGCTTCAATTTGGACACAAGAACGACCTAAGACGGAGTCCGAATGGGAAAGTTATACCTGTTTGAAGTTTCAGAATCTGTGCTGGAAGCAGGTACACTCGAGCAGGAAAAGGGACGCTCGAGCGGACTGCGCGAGTTCAACAACTTAAAAACGTGATTTTTAGATCATTTCTTACATTTTCTTTTCCCCTCTTCTTTGCTCTCATTCTAGGTCCGAAAACCTAGCCCTAAAAACCTTGGTTTCCTCAACTTTTATCAACAAATCCACCATGGATCTTGCATTAAGGATGGAGAACAAGAGAAGATCAACATTTTCAACCGATTGAAGCTAGGATTTGTGACGGATTCTCATCAAAGCTTCGCTCCTTTGCTTGATTCTTGAGGTAGGGGTTCTTGTTCTTCCTCAATACTTCCATAAATAGATAGATTTGTGGTATTTTGATTATATACATACAAAACCTACATTTTTGGGCATCTAGAGTATATTATGAGAATTGGGGATTTAGGGTTTGAGATGTTAGGAGTTCAATTGATGGGTTAAAATGGTGGATTGTGAACCCTAGGTGTATAATCAATGGGAAAGTTGTAATAAAAAGTAATGGGTTAAGAAATTTGATTTTTTTTCTTGAAATTTCTAGGTTTTCTAGAAACCCTAGGTTGATTCATGATGATAATCAATGATTTGGCCCAAATTGAAAGTAGAATCACGAAATTGATCGGTTGAATTATATACGTACAAGTTTAATTGGAATTTGGTTATATTTGAAAATTATATTTAAAATTTGCGAATGAACTTTGTTATGAGCATTGTAAATCATGCTATAATGAGAAAGGAAATCGGGGGAAATGATTTATTAATGATATAGATGACATAAACTCGGTTATGGAATGATGAGATGGGATTTAAAAATTTAACTTGAATTATGTTGAATTATATCTAGTGGTGTTGAATTGAATCATGTTGAATAGTGTTGATTATGTTGAATTGTGTTGACTATGTTGAGTTGTGTTGAATTAAGTTGAGTTGCGTTGGGTTGTATTGATTTTGGGTTGATATAAATAAAGGAAATTTTGCCTTAATTGGATCAAATTGTTATTTTGTATAAGCAATTAAAATTGTCAGTGTAAATGTGAAATCGAAGGATTATTAATGATGATAATGGAGTTTGATATGCATTATCGCTCCTATATGAGATTTTGGAAAAAAGCATATCTTCAAAGGAATTTATATATCGGTTTAGATGTATTTGTTTTGAGCTATTGGTGGAGGATAGCTGTGATTGGTGTAGAAATTGCATGTTAACTAGGCAAACCGGACTATTTATAAATCATGCATATCATGGAGAATGTAATGGATTTTGAGGATTTAAACTGTATGTTTTGGAAAACAAATTTGGAAATTCTTGTGCTATATTTAAGAGCACTTGTTTCATTTGAAAATCATATTTTGGATCACATGTATTGTGCTAGTTGAAAAGAGTAAATAATATGATAAGTCTGAGAAATGGTTGTCATTGAATATGACTGTGTGTTTTAATACATTGTATATGTATGATTGTTTGAGAGGAGAAAGGGGATGTACTTCATGTGTGATTGTGTGATTAAATACATTGTATATGTATGTTTGTTTGGGAGGAGAAAGGGGATGGACTCCATTGTTTGGGAGGAGAAAGGGGATGGACTCCACTATTTGGGAGAAGAAATGAGATGTACTCCATTGTTTGGGAGGAGAAAGGGGATGGACTCCACTGTTTGGGAGGAGAAAGGGGATGGACTCCATTATAACTAAGTTGACCGAAATATCTTGGGTGAAAGTCCTGAAATTTATACATAGGTGCCGATCCAACGGACGAAATTTCCGTAAAATGGCAGTTTGAAGTGTTTATGTATATTTTGTATGATTAGGAAAACCACTGAGTTGTAGTCTCAGTTTGGTTGTTGTGAAATAATGAAATTTACTCATGAATTGAGAATAATAAATGAATTGAAAATGAACTGAAAGGAAATGGATTAAGGATTGAAATTGGCATTATGTGAGTAATTGGATTAAGGGCTAGTGATGATGAACTCAATGGATTGCTTGTGATAAAAGGGAAGACTATGAGCTTTGTTTTGTAAGTAATTGGGAAATTGAATTAAAAAGGGTTTGTGATTCTTGTGTTATGTTTGAACTCTAATCCTTTGGATTTTGATGTTATGGAGTATGGCAATTAGAAATGGAAATGAAATGTGTAATGTTAGAATGGAAACGAAATGTGGAATATTAAAATGGAAACAAATGAGAAATAATTTGGAATCGGGTTAATGAATTTAAGATGATGTTCTTCCTTAAGTATACTTGTTTTCAAAGAAAATTTATGGCTTCTTAATGATGAGAGATTACATTTATGGCAAGGAGTTTTCTTAAAAGGTTCAAGTGAAATTTTAAGAAAAGATACTTTTTGGTATAATATTTTGAGTTTACAAAATGCCATCTTACTAAATGATATCACTCTGCATGCATGATCATTTCTATCTATGTGGTTGCTATTGTTGTAGGCCTATGAGATTCCTATTGGGCATTAGTACTCACCCCTCGTTGTTTTATTCTTTTTCAAGAAGAGAATTTCGGATTCATTAGTTGAAGAGTATGGATTCTATGTATCTTACGTGTAAAATTTATCATAGTTGTTAAGGGAATGAAAAATGTATCTTGTGGTTTGTAATTATTTATTTGTAGCTCCGTAGCAGAAGCTTGGCATGTATTATTGTTGTCATTGTAATATTCATGGAGAGAGAGAACATGTATCATTGTGTTTCTATCACCCAAGGGTAATAGACCTTTAAAAAAAAAATGGATCTAATTTAAAGGCTTTGGTAATGTTTCAGAGTAATTGAAAAATGGGGCGTGACATGCTTGGAAATATAATGCCGGATAATTCTATTTGTTCGGAATTGGAATATGAACAAGTTAGAAAATTAAATGTTCAAAAACACAAAGCCAAGCATAGACAATTTATTCGGATATTAACTATTGAACAATATCAAATAATTTGGAAACACAGTGTTGAATGTATGAAATTTTTGTAGAACCAAGTTTCCAAATAAATAAAATTCCTTTTGTACTAAATTTCTGAACAAATTTCAAAAACCTACTAACCAAAAACGATGAAGATAAACAAAAAAAATATCATTTCTATAAAAAAAAAAAAGCTTGGAAATGCCTTTTTCGTTGTTCATCATGAATTTCAATATGAAATAGAATGTAAGAATGATGGATTCAAGGGAAATTGGGTTGAGTATGGAGATGCAAAGTGAAGAGACTAAGAATAGAAGAAAAAAGATAAGGAAAGATTGAGACTAATTATTATATGGGATGTCTAAAATACTATGATTTGCACTTTTTTCAATATCAAATACTTTTTGGTTATTTTAAATAGGGGCATAATAGTAATAAAAAAATTTCATTACGTTGGAGTGTTCAACTAATCAAATAGAGCCACCCAATAGGTGAGAGAGGCTCTAAATGCATTCCAAAATTTTAGTTGGGCACCCCAAGACTTTGGACATTTGATTCTGAAATATAAAATTTACTCTATTATTTTGAACATCTCAAATAATATCAATTTTAACTTGAAAAACTCTAAATACATTCAACATAGCAAATAGCCCCCAATCTATCATTGGACAAAAACAAAAACAAAATCACAAGAACTTCTCACAACATACTGTCGTTCAAACTCTCAAAGCAAAGGTTCCACGCAGACAACAACAACACCGTCGGTCACAACCGTTACTGTGACGCCCCAAAATAAATAACATTATCCCATCATATAACATTTCTTACCAATGATGAATAACATTATATCTTCTCTTCCATTTATAACTCTGATCAATACAAAAGATAACATATACAGTATACACTTATAAATCCTAGATTCTGAATCTATAGCATATGGTAGGGATACATGAATTAAAATAAAAATAAAACCAAATAATTAGATGCCCTAATGGCTACATCTTTCCAAGTTAATGTTTGGGTACAACAAAATGAATTTAACTTAATACGATTAAAGTACGAGACTTAAACAAAAATAATGACATCAAATAAACAAAATGAAGCTTTCGGCTCCAAGTCCTCACAAGCTACATCTTTAGTGGAGACATATCATCAGCACCTGAAATTTGTTTTCTACATAGGTGAGCCAAAACCCAGTAGAGATACTTTAACACAAAATATGAATCTTAATAAAGTCATAACATAAATGCACATGCATGCCATTTGTCAAACATTCCTCATTTTCCATCTCAAAACTATGCAATGCCCGATTATGAATCAATTCATAAAAATAATTCTTTTAAAATAGAACACAGAGTAGTGGATACAAAACACTGACATGGCAGTGGATACAAAACACTGACAGGGCAGTGGATACAAAACACTGAGAATCTTTAGGTACAGGTCTGCCAGTAGGCTATACAAGCATTACCAAAACTATTTTACTGGTACTAACCGGAAGGATTGACACCTAATCGCGTGGGTTTTTGGACTTTTACCAAGGACACACAGGCTAATAATATAAACCACAACCACACCCTTTAACTAGATTCACCAAGGTATACACTCATTTTTCTCAAAAACAAATGCATTTTCAATGTTCAAGTCTAAAATGATACTTGATGCTCAATATATGAGAAGTTGGTTTCAATTTAACCTAATCTTCATGCAATTTCTACAACAATTAAGACTATTCTCCACCAATAGCCCAAAATAGATATTTCTACTCAATAGATAAATTTTCAACAATAAATAAAATCTCATAAATTTCAAAATGAAAGCGATAATAATATCTGACTCCACTCTCATCATCAACAGATACATTCTCCATATCTTTTCAAAGCCCAACAACTTTTCCTTTACTTCTATAAACCCAATATCAATGATTTTCCAACAAAATCTCCTTTATTCTTTAAAATCTCATTTAAAGAATAAGTTTCCAAAATTTCAACACAACCTAACAATTTACACCCTTCCCCAACATTCTCAAGTATTTATTTGAAAAACTCTTCTTTTACTTTCCAAAACCAAACCCTGGGTTCAACCAAAAACCCCTAAATCACTAATTCTTTTCAAAGAGCAAATAACTAAGCTAAGAACTATATTAGAGGTTGAAGAAATCCCTACCTCAAGTAGAAAAAAAGAGAGAGAAAAAGGTAAAAGCTTGGCGGAGCTGAAAACAACAACCCCTCGGGGCGCTCAACCTTTTTCTCCAAAGAGCTACGGTAAGAAAACCAATGGATTGTGAGTATTTGGAGCTAAAGTTGAAGAACTATAGAGAGAGAGAGAGTGAAAATTTCGGGTTTTGAAATGTTTAGAGAGAAAAAGAGATGAAAAAGTGACTCAAAATGGCCTTCTCTCAAACTGATATATGCGCAAATCGCTTGAGCGACCAAAACATCGCTTGAGCGTCAGACACAATAAGTGACATTGCTCGAGCGACCAAAAACACCGTTCGAGTGCACAATAACCCCCTCCTAGAAGTTCAAACCTGTAAAAGACCGCTCGAACACAAGAAATACCGCTTGAGCAAAGATACCATATTCTCAATAGTTTTGTAGACTGTAAAAGACCGCTCAAGAACAAAAAAAAACTGCTCAAGTGAACATGCAAAAAATTTGGGCAACAACTCTTTGAAAAACTAACTATCAAACCTGTTTCAACGCAATCACAACTCCCAAATAACCAAACTCAACTAGTAACAAGATGAAAATGAGATGAACAACAGTTAAGAATATGGATTCTCGAATTCAAAAGCAAGAGATGAGTCAGGTCTAAACCGAAACCGTTATAGTTACACATTGTTGCCTACTATCGTAGCCCATGACTGTCGGACCTCGTTGGCCACTACCGTCGTACATATGTAATTTGCTAAAAGTTATAATATTGGAGAATTTCATTATTTGGCACTGGAACCTAAGAAAATAAATGTAATTTGTTCGGTACTAGATTTTTGAACAAAGTTCATAAAACCAATTCTTAGAAACGATAGCTGAACAAAAAATGTATACTCTTTATCAAAAACAGTTTCGAAACATCTTATTCATTATCCATTGTTGACTTCAAACCCTACCCCTTTTACTAGAACTCCCGCTCTAGTGTCCCTTCCTAAACGTCCCCTTTTCAACAATCGCCATTTAAAATCCAAAACCTTAGAGATGGTAGAAGTAGCAATATCGAAGGATTTGAAATTGGCAACAAAATTGACAATCTCCTTCCTCACTTTTGTATTGTGTTGTGTTGTGTTGTGTTTTTTGGATTTTTATTTTGATTTGGAAGTAGTAGAATGGTGGTGAGAGATTTACATGTGGTGGGGAAATAAAAGTTGGGGGTGGCAAAATGGTGTTAGAAGTGGTGGAATGATGAATGATAAGGGAAAGGAAATTGGGGTTAGGGTGGAGCGTGGCGGGATGATGCTGGAAATGAGGCTATGGTATGGTATGGTATGGTGGGGTGGGGTGGGGTGGGGTGGTGGTGGTGGTGCAAGTGAATAAACGGTAGTGATGGTGGAGAATATGGTAGTTACGAAATATGTATATACACATAATATGTGTCTATATGTAGTGTGTAGATGGTAGAAGTGTATTAAATTGACAAAATTAGTTTTTTTTCTTCTTCTTTTTCTTGTTAGTCTAATTAATAGAATTGAATGAGTGATTGTAACGCGACCAATTTAGAAGATTAGAGTTTCAATTAATAAAATAAAAAATTCATAATTTAATTATTATAAAAATCCAAAATTTTTATTATTGTAATTTTTTTCTTTATTTTGTTGGCCGTGAAAATTGAGGGTTAACATGATTCGATTTTGAAATAAATCAAGACCAAATTACTAGTTACGGTTCTATGAAATTAGGAATCAAATTGAATCATAAAAATATTGGAACCAAATCAAATTGTACCAAGAAAATGAGGTTCAATTTGGTTTGAATTCACCGTTTTTTTATAAATCCTGTCATCTTTTATAATATAATCAAAATATACTCAAATATCAAATAATGTCATCATTTTACAAATAATAATTATTTAAAACTAGTTCTATCATTATACAATAGCACACTAACAAGAGAAAAAGGTAAAAAATTTATAAATATATATAAGATACTAAAGATACTTGAATATACGATAAATAACAAACTAGATATATACGGTCTATAACTATAAAATTATAGGCCGAATTTTAAAATACAATTCACTTATTTTAAATAATATCTGAAAGCTAATAAAAACATACAATTTAGGAGGTGTTTGAAAGTCATAAAAAGTCACATATTTTTCTAATTTTTTTGTCTTTAGTGATTTTTTTTCTTCTAAATCATGTCAAATTTTTTTTTTGATCCGCCTTATGTAAACGAATCTAAAAAATAATTATTGAAAGAGAAATGCTAGAAGTTAGACCCCTAAATTTATTCACAATGACGTGACAAGGGAGATATGTCCTACACAATTGAGTGTGTGACAAATCAAATATTAACATTTATCATGCCACATCATTGCGGTCAAATTGTGGAAGGTTTTTTCGGTGGGTTTTAAACATTTTTATTTTTTAAAAAAAGCCAGAAGAAGCAAAAAAACAAAGTTCACTATTTTTTGCTTTTTGTTTATTTTTGACTTGTTTTTGATTATTTTTAAAATTTTATGTTCGCCTCGTTGAGTTGAATCTATAACTCTAATTTTTTTTTTAATTAAAGACAAAACAAAATATCAAATAAGTAAATTCCAAACATTAATTTAATCTGTTGGAACTAATTTATAATTATTTTTAGGAGAATTACGACGGTAGTTCCTATATTTTAATTCTTATGTTATTTTAGTCTTTATAATTTCAATTGACTTGATTTTGATCATAAATTTATTCTTTTGTCGTAATTTGGTCAAATTGATTCCGTCTCTTAATTTTTTGTTATAGCAAATAAGTACATAAGAGTTATGTGTCATATTTTTAAAGATAAAATTATAAAACTTAGTAAGTTAATCTTAACTAATTTAGTGATAATTTTTTTAAAAAATACTAATAATATTATCAATTAAATCAAATTAACACACTATTAAATCAAATAAAAATATAAAAACTAAAAGAACACAAAAAAATAAAATATAGAACCTTCAGATATAACTCGTCCAAATTGTTTTCCAGCCATTGCGAAAATGACTAATATATCTCTTTCGTTAAAACGGCAAACACACGTCATGGAAAAGTAAAGGACCGGGTGAATAGCCTCGTGATTAAACAGTTGAGGGGTGTGGGGTTGAGGCCCACCCTGTCTTCCTTTTGGTCGGTTTTGACCCAAATCCTCCCCTCCCCCCGTTACATTACATTTCTATTTTTATTAGAAAAATACTTGCTATGTTTGGTTAAGAGATTTGAAAAAAATTTAAAAAAAAAATAAAAAAATAAGTGAAATTTGAATAAAACATATTTATATTTCAAATAATTTCACATAATTTTTCATTTTTCCTTTCTAAATCCCTCCATAAATTTCCTAACCAAACACAACATAAAATTTTAATTTTTAGATTTTAAAATCAATTCTAATAAGCTTATAGTAAACCTTATTTATTGTGATGTGATATGATGTTTTGATTCTAATTTATTTTTTCTTATTATGTTATTAATATGAGAAATGCATCATAACCTCACTGGGGTGACCCCCCGGATACATCCGAGTGATCAAATATATATATATATATAAATATTTTTTTTAAACCTTGCAAGCACAGCTCACATGGAGTTGGGGTGCTGCGGTCACCCCACTGGAATCCTCAATACGGTTGTATTAATATTTTATTAAAACACTAAAATTAGAAATTGTTTGGAATGACTTAAATAAATGTATTTTTTATTTTTTTACAAAAAAATATATAAAAAAATAAAAAAATATATAATAAAAGAAAATAAAAAAATAAAAAGATAAATTATTTAAGGCTCTCAAACTTAACCTTAATATTCTGGATCATTGCAGTTTTCATTATTCAAATATAACTTAACAAGAAAGCTGCCAAATTTTGCTCTGACACTAGCCCACTTGCATAAAGATCCACAACAACATTAGAATAAAATTAAAAACCTCATTGTTTAGGATCTTAATGACAAGTTTTTTAACTCTTCTAACCTCATCTTATATTCTAATCTCCCTCTAAATTTGTCTGCTTCTGTATAGCTATATGGATATAAATATATAATAATATATTATTGTTTCTCTCTCTCCCTCTCTCTAAAATACAACAATGGTGGAGGAGATGGTTCGTCTTGTACCTCTGGAACCGAACAGTGAGGTTGCTTCTGCGCAAATGTCAAACTCGGGCTTTAGCTTTCTCTCTCTTCAACGCATCTCGTGATCTTATCTTCTTCGACACTGTTCCACATTCCAGGTTGATTTTTCTCTTCGCTTTCTTTTCTCTACCTTTTCTTTTCATTTCAACTTTCTCTTCTTTTCTTTCTACGAATCTGTTGAATGTGAGTGAACCTTCCTCTTCCCTCCACTCTCTTTTCAGATGCTACTCTCTCTGTTAACTACTACTCAAGTTTTTGGGAATCGTAGTGCAGTTTGGATTTCGTCATTTGCTACTTTCAGATTTTCTTTCAGTCAAGTGATTCGAGCTTAGTTTCTTGATTTTTCAAATACTAAGTAACATTTATAATACATTCTCTCTCTCTCTCTCTCTCTCTCTCTCTCTCTCTCTGATCCTTTTGATTTTTTTGATCTGAAATTTGTGGCCAGTAACCGCTTCTTTGATAAATTTTTGCTTCTACACTTGCTTCTTGAATTTTTACTGTAATTACTTTTTAACATTTAGGCATTATTTGAAAAAAAAATAAAAAATCGTACTTTATTTGAAATCTAGGGTTGTTAGTGCCCTCTGATCTTTGCATTCTTGTATTCAGATTGAGTAAGCTTCGTCTAATTTTTTTGTTTGGTTGTACCAAAATGCTTATATTTAAGCAATGTGACATGTATACAAATATTTAAAAGCCTAAATTTTGAGAAGCATTTGCTTAGATAGTCAGAAACTTTTGCTGTTTGTTACAAACTTTTGGGTTGTCTTTGGCTATGTCTTGGCTTTCAAGGGTCTGTACTAGTTATATCATGTTCTCTGTTAAGTAGCACACTTTTATCTTCTTGCACTTCCTTTAGTTTGTCTATAAATTATGTTGCTTTCCTTTGTTGCCATTGTCAAATTCTTCTTATGTATGGATAAGTTTGCTGGTTTTTGTTATAACTTATGGTTGTTGAAAATATGTGATAGGACTGAAGAATTTTGGGTCTTGCCTGTTAAAGGAGACCAATCAGTAGCTAAATGGAGCAGTATGAAATTTTAGAGCAAATTGGGAAGGGGTCTTTTGGCTCTGCCCTTCTCGTGAGGCATAAGCTTGAAAAGAAGAAGTGAGCATCATAACTACATACTCTTCATTACCTTTTCTCTACCCTTTTCATTTCCTTTTCTTGTTTACATGGCATATATATGTATGCATTAATCAATGATGAGAAAGATTATTAATGTTTGATGTTTAAGATTATTAATGTTTGATGTTTCTTTCCTTTTTTTTTTTTTTTTTTTTTTTTTTTTTTTTTTTTAAAAAAAATTTCATTGGGTAATTAATTGGTTTCACCATTTCCACTTTTTCCAAATATTAAGGTATGTGTTAAAAAAGATTCGGCTTGCCCGCCAAACTGATAGGAGCCGTAGATCTGCACACCAAGAGGTTGGTATTCTTTGTACTATTTCCATTTTTGTAAAATTAAATTGTTCTAGCAAATGATTTGTCAAAAAAAGATACAAAAAATAAAGTGAAATGAAAGCTTTGCTATTAATATCTTCTTCTTCTGATTTTGTTTAGATTAAGGCAAGTTTTGTTTATGGCTCTTTCAAAGAACACTTGCCAAATTCATTAGGTTCAATTTATCAAAAATTAAAATGCACTCTGATAAAATGTGTGCTATAAAATTTTTAATGGTAAGTTGAATATACTGTAAAACAGGGAGCTGAAACCACCAACCTATAAACATTGGAAATACTTTTAGTGTTCCTACAGAAATATATAGAAACGTGAAATATGGTTGGAGACCTAATTAAATATCGAATGAAGTGCATTTTAATAATGCACACACATCTGTGCATGCTTGGCACGTTAGCATGTGTACATTTATACTTTTTAGCTGATTTTGCTATGTACTAAACCCTTGCTGTAGTATTTATCTTGGACAGATAACATTGCCAGATTACTATACAATGATATGTTTTGTTCCTGCATTATGCAGATGGAGCTTATTTCCAAAATGAGGAATCCGTTTATTGTGGATTATAAAGATTCTTGGGTAGAGAAGGTCAGTAAATATTATCTCTTTTATTATTGATGTTGTTCAATTAACAATGCTATCTTCTTCAATCCTTTGTTTTTGATAGTCTAAAAGGATACATGAACATCTATTTTTGGCTGTTTTTGGTGTTCAATTGACAATGCAATCATTCCTGTATTGCTGATTGTACTTTAATACGCTTCCCAGTTTACCTCAGTTTATAGTTGGTCTTAAGTCTTCACATTATGAAACTTAATACT
The DNA here is from genome assembly GCF_055761805.1 of Camellia sinensis. Taxonomy (NCBI): domain Eukaryota; kingdom Viridiplantae; phylum Streptophyta; class Magnoliopsida; order Ericales; family Theaceae; genus Camellia; species Camellia sinensis. Next base: position 111,572,172 of record NC_138962.1, read on the forward strand.
GAGGATAAGGGTTAGGCATTTACTATGGCCCTTCTTGTACCGTGTTTGGATAAGGTAAGATATAGCATGGGATAAGAGGAAAGTCATCGTTTTTTAGTGTTGGATGGAGGATAGTTCTATATCCTATGGTAGGGGATATGTAATACTATGGGAGGTGGTATTACATTTTCTGCTCTTTTAGAGGATATAAATAAGTGTACCCTTTATATTGAGAGCAAATTGTGCGAGCAAAAGGGAATAGGGGCCATGAAAAAACATGTGGGCTCCACCGTATATAAAATCCTGTCAACCCGCTTTCCCCCCTTGTATCTTGCAAATAAACAAGGCCATGCACAGGTTTTATACTCTTGTAGAAACGTGCTACCTATTGATTGCGGACATGAGGGTATTGGTTGAATATGCAACACCAGTCGGTGACGTACTAGCAACATCAGTGCATTCAATGCAAAGTTATAGTGACATGACATTGATTGGTCTTTTTTCATCTAAGAAGCACAGATGTGGAGACAAGACACAAATGCAACATGATATGGACATGTCAACATAGCAATTTTCAAAAGATCAAGACATAGACACAGCAAGAAGTAAATGTATATGTATTATAGACATGAAAATAATAACTTAGGCCTCGTTTGGGAAGCGACCGGTTTAGCCAAAAAAGCAAAAAAGTTACTAAAAAAACCAAAAAGCCAACAACCTATACCAAAAAGTCAAAAATTTCCTTTTCTCTCTACTTTTTACACATCTTTTCGTTATAAGCCAAAAAGTCATCTCAAACATACTAGTTTTTTTTACATCACATTTTAGCCAAAAGCCAGAAAGTTACTAAAAAAGCCTGTTCCCAAACGAGGCCTAATCTTTTTTTAATTCTTATTTTTTTACACTACATATATATTAATATTTTATTATATCAATATAGTAAGAAGTTATTTTTCACATTCTATCTATTAAAAGAGAATTGTGAACAAAATAACATCTATTTTAAAAAGCTCTATTCCGAAAACAAATTGGAAGTTTTATGATTCCTAAAATTAAAAATCCTAATAAATCGATGTTATTTTGATTTTTATCATTGGACCCATAGTTATTTTCTTCAAACTTGCGATCCGTTTCATGTATTATTGATGGACAGAGGTGTTGTGCTAATGCCTGAAGTGTGTTCTGGAAGAATTAAAAATACAATATGATACATTTGGAGTCTTTGACAAATGTTGTGGTGTGTCCAATGAGTGTTGGTGTCCAACATGCTTCTGACAAGGACACTACACTTTCTTGAAATTGTGCTACTTAGTTTTCCAGAGTTGCTTGAATTTTCCATACAATGATTACGTATGGTTGGGTTTTTTCTATGATCTTTTGAAATGATCAAAGGATTAACACCTTCATTGTGGACATTAATATAGCAAAGTTGTTTGGTTGGGTAAAACATAGTTAGAGTTCAAGTGAAGCAGGTTAATTGCAGGGTTATCACATTAGATATGCATGATGCATGGAATGCATGTTTACCTTTTATTGTCTCAAGTATAGGGTACATATATTTGGATTAGGTCATTAACATACCCTTAGCTGGCATACATTTATATCATATCAATCTGTAAGTTTACGGTATATATATTTGGATTAGGTTCTTAACATACCCTCAGCTGGCATATACATTTATAACATATCAATCTGTAAGTTGCTAAAATTAAAATGTTGCGTGATATGAGCATCCTGAACCTAAAATTATGAGTTTACCTTACCTGATGAGCTTCTTGAATTATTTTCTGAATTAGGTCATTAACATACCCTTAGCTGGCATACATTTATATCATATCAATCTGTAAGTGTACGGTACATATATTTGGATTAGGTTCTTAACATACCCTCAGCTGGCATATACATTTATAACATATAAATCTGTAAGTTGCTAAAATTAAAATGTTGCGTGATATGAGCATCCTGAACCTGAAATTATGAGTTTACCTTACCTGATGAGCTTCTTGAATTATTTCTGAATTGCCATTGTATAGCTGGCTTTTACATCTAGCATTTATAATCTGTGGTGGACACATTTAATTCAAATTCACATGTACAGTTGAATGCCAATTTACCTTTTCCAAGATTAAAAGTTATACTTTATTTTACTTGTTCGTTTGTTTTAAAAGTTTCATGCTTTGTTAGTAATCTTTCATGTATTTCAGAATAGCTGCACATGCTATGTCGTTTTTGTTGTTTGCAATTGACAATTTTATTGCCTTGGATCTCAGGGCTGCTATGTGTGCATTGTCATAGGTTATTGTGAAGGAGGAGACATGTAAGTCACTTTTCATGTTACAGTTACAACACGGGGCTAAATCCATCTGTATAAAATCATCCTTTTCACTATCGTTTTTTACAGGGCTGAAGCTATAAAGAAAGCCAATTGTGCTCTTTTTTCTGAAGAGGTTAATTTATTTTATTTTATTTTTCTAGTTTTTGTTATTTTGCTTTATTTATTTTTTTCCTCCTTTTGTGCTCTTGCAATATGGTGCATTCTACTTCCTATCTCTGTGCAAATTTTAACCGTGTCAGTCCGCATTTTTTTTTTTTAAATATATATAGAAGCTGTGTAAATGGCTTGTTCAACTGCTAATGGCACTTAACTACTTGCACGTGAATCATATTCTTCATCGTGATGTTAAGGTTAGTTGCATCTACCTGTACACTTGTGGAGTTACGAGCCATCTTTTCTGAAAATCCTGAAACTGTATTTTCCTGAAAGTTGTGTTCAATTTCTTGCAGTGTTCAAATATATTCTTGACAAAAGATCAAGACATACGACTTGGTAAGTGATATGTTTTCTTTCTTTCATTTTTTTGAGAGGGATTATTATTTTACTGAATCACCACTAATCAATAGTGTTGCAGGTGATTTTGGACTCGCTAAGATGTTGACTTCGGACGATCTTGCCTCATCTGTAAGTCATGTGGTTAATACAACTGGTTTGTCTTTCAAATTTATACTTTGCATTATTGTTTTATCAGTCAATGTTGGTATTTCATAACTCAGGTTGTAGGAACTCCAAGCTATATGTGCCCTGAGCTTCTTTCTGACATTCCATATGGTTCTAAGTCTGACATTTGGTCCTTGGGTAAGTATTTTTACGAATATGCACACAATTACATACATAAGTATATACAAACATGGATGGAAGTTAAAACTTGGCCTATTTTGTAGTTTCTCTAGCTGAATATGCACTTATTGGATCTTATGATTGTGTCATCAGGATGCTGTATATATGAAATGACAGCTCATAAGCCTGCTTTTAAAGCATTTGTAAGTTGGAATAGCTGTCTTCTTATTTATCTGTTAGCATTATGTGCTAAATATCTCTTTTCTCTGTGAACGACACATGGTAATTATGTTCCTTTACTTATTACTGTGTATGGTCAAACCCTCTTATTGACATGGATACTTAACTACGTCACATCTGTGAACAATACATCTGCTTTCATAATTTTCAAATGCAGTATCTATTAAAATTTACAAAATGGAGGCACTAGTATTTTTGCTATTTTGTGACATTATAAGGCTCATTTGTGTGTAGTGTAGATATGACTAACTGTCTCTTTTGTTGTAACTAAGTTTGATTTGGTCCTTGCAATTCTAATTTCAAGTTGTAAAACCCTACAGTTTTAGGGTAGTTTCAATGTGGTCTTTCTGTTTGGTTCCGTTGAGAATATTGATGGAAAACAACTAGTTGAGCGTCACATGTACTTTTTAGAGGCAATTCGGTAATTTCATCCATTATAAACCTCTCTATAAGAGTTATTTATTATATATATCTAAGAAGTATGGACATGGACACGGACAAGACACGAACACCCAGACACAAATTTTTAAAAAATAGAGGACACGACACGCGGGGGACATATTCAAAATATATAATTTTATTTATTTATTATATGTTATAAAATTAAAAAAAATTGAGAAGTAATACAAAATACAAGATAACATTAAAACATATTTTAAATATATATACAGCTAGCCATCATCTATTAATCAATTTCAGCACTTTTCCCAATAAAATAAATTTAGCAATTTCAAGAAATTTATTTTTTTCAAATAAAATTAATTTGCTCTAAATGAGGGCCAAAGATGAATATTAAAAAATAGAGGGTTTGCAACTTTTTATTCACTTATCCAATAGCTAACCTCATAAAAGAGGAAAAAAAATAAAGAGAGAAAGAAACGGAGAGACGAAACAGAGAGAGAAAGAGAGAAAGGAAAAAAAAGGGTAGAAGAAGAAGAAGAACTCGAATAAAAGAACAAAGAGGATGAGAAAAAGAGAGAAGAGAGACGAAGAAAAAAAGAGAGATAGAGAGAAATCTACTTGCGATTGCTTCAATAAGGGCCTTCAAAAGCTTCACTAGCTTCGCCTAGGGTTTATAGGCGAGTGACTTCTTCTCCTTCTCTCTCTCTCTCCCCGCAATGTCCCTTACGTGTTCGAGCGTGTCCACATAGTGTCCGAAACACGTTAGACGGTGTCAGACACGTGTCCATCGCGTGTTTGTGTCCGTGTCCGTATCCGACACGTGTCGGACACCCATGCGATGTCTCCAGAGAAGTGTTCGTGTTTCATAGATATATATATAGACACACAAGCACGTATGTATTTCAGAAGAGAGAATAGATGTTGAGGGCAATGCGAAGATTGAAAGGAGAGGGAAGTGAAGGAAAAAAGGGGGAAAAGAGAGGGAGAGAGAGAGTCATGGGGAGTTGGTAGTTCTTGGAGAAGGTGAGATCTCCTCTGTGGGTGCTCCAATTGGATTGCTAGTCAAGACGGAAGAGAAAGTTGCCGAATCCAATGCCAAAGCCACCAGTTCCTCTTCTCAATTTGCTTTTCCTCTGCCTAATACGACGTCTTCTATGAATGCGTGGGGGAGGGGTGGATGGCAGCGGGGAGGGTGGAGAAGTGGTTGGGGTGGTGGGGATAATGAGGAAGGGGTGGTTGGTGGAGGGTCGTGGTTGCCAGAGTTGTAGAGGAAAGGAAGAGGAAAAAAGAGGATGGAGAAGGAAGAGAGAGAAAAAAAGGGCATTTTGGTAAATTCAAGTGGTGGATTCCACCCCCTTATATTTTTCCCGAGTGCTGCTATTAGCACCGCATCAATTATTTTGGACCCCCACTTATAAATTCTAAAACCCTTAAAATTTCTTTTCTCCCCCTAAATAATACCAAAATTATCCTTGTAAAAACATTTCACCCATTCAAATGCACACCCCGACACCCCAAAAAGCCTCTCTCCCAAAACCCTAACAAAACCCATGCCGATAGAACCTCCCAAAACCAATGGAAAAAATTTGTAGTGATTAAGAAGTTTTTCTTTGCTTCACTATGAGGTTTGTCAATCTGTTTGATTTTTTTTCCTATTGCCTCTTTTCACACAATATAATCCACTTTCATGCTTCTCTGGTTGGTGTTTTATGATTTATCCATGGCTTCATTGTACTTGTATGCTCTCTGTGTGAGCAAAATTGGGCAAGATTTCACCCTCGAGGGTGGTCCGACCTCCTTTATTTGCTTATTTTTGTTGTTTCTTCAGTTATCTGCTTTTGAACAAATAAGAAATGTTCGGTTATTTGTTTTTAAACAAATAAACAATGCTCGAATCTGTGTTTCCCAATTTCGGTCATATATTCGGGAGTTCAGTTCCGAAAAAATGACGAACAATTTTTATTATTTTTGTCATTTTTTTTAAGAAATTTACTCTTACAAGGTCAATCTCCTTTGAACTAAGAACATTATCAAATTTATGAATCTCTTCTGAGCTTTTATTGATGTACTTCTCTTGTCTCATGAGTTGTGATTGTTGAAAAAACTTCTATTCATTGTCATTGCCTGAGAATTGTATGTAATCAAATGATTGTTATTGTTATTGCCGGAATATTGCCGCCAAAGGGTTTTCAAGGTTTTGAGGGTGGGTAGGTTTTGAAGGTGGGATTTGGGAAAGATGGATGGGTGGTGATGGAGGTGGGTGGTTTCATAAACCTTAACGCATGATGTAGTGAGTGTGTGAGTTTAATTGTGAGATGGGGTGTTTTAAAATTTTTGATGTCCTCTTTAGTAATTTCATTTGAGGTTATTATTGTAATAAAAAAAGTTAAAAAATAAGGGGTCCAAAATAATTGATGGGGTGCTAATAGCAGCACTCATTGCCCCCCACTCTTTCCACCCTTATTGTAATTAAAATTTATTCCCCACCTATTTTGTTTTTTTCCCTAAATGCCATTTTTTTTTTTGTAATTTCTCCAATGATTATTTATAATATTAGTAATGTTATATTAATTTTTAGTTATAATGATTATATAAATAAAAATTAAAAATAAGAACTTTTGCATCTGTACAATAAAATTTAGGGTTAAGTTGAATCCTTGCTAAAACTTCTTCAAAAAAATATCTATCCATCTATATAGAAGAAAAATAGTGTAGATTAATATGTATTGACTGAACCACTGATTATTCATTAAAAATCAATGGTAGACCTAGAAATTGTGCAAAGGAGAGGTCAATGTAAAATTATTAGATTTTTGAGGGCCACAATGCTAATTTCTTGTAAAAATTTCAAAATTGCATTGGCAATTGAGGTTTTGTGGAGTTTTGAAGGGCTGAAGTAAAATTATATAGCTCTTTTTTTTTTTTTTTTTTCCCTCCTAGAATTGTATGGGGGGTCTAAAGAGAATTTTGTGAAATTTTGGGGCTCATGGCTCGGAGGCTCCTACTCGGCCTTACCCTGGGTTTGCCACTGTTGAAAATAAAATATTATTTATATATTTTTTTGCAATTGTTTCGATTTTGATTTTGAATTTTTTTTTTTTTTGGCGATCAGCTAAAGTTGGTAGTTAGTTGTTAGATTATCACTAAAGGGGTGTTGAACTCACCCCCCTTTCCTTGCAAGCACATAAGTCTTGCCTCCCATTCCACTCCTAAGAAAGTGGAACCCAATATCTCCCATTGGGAAAGACTTGATGGCCAACGGGCTAGCCGCACAGGTGGAATCACTCTGTTTGGTTTTGAGTTTTAAAATATTGTTTTGAGTTTTGAGTTTTGAGTTTTTTGTTTTTTGTATTTTTGTGTCTTTAGTGAACTTTTATAATATTTTAATCAATTCTATATATATACTTTTTAGATGCACCTAGATAGTAAAATATTTGTGAAAAAATCTTTTTAAAAAAGAGAGAGTACATTTTTGTATTATTCTTATATATATATTTCTCCACAAATATTTTACTTTTTAAGCTCATCTAGGTTAGGTGCATCTAAAAAATATAAAACATTTGACTTAAATATAGAAAAAAGTTCACTAAAGACAAGAAAACACAAAAAACTCAAAAGCTGTATTTGAAAACTCAAAACCAAACAGATTAATCATAATAGGCTTACCTCAGTTGTGCATGTATTTATTATTTGGATAAGTTAATTTGGATGGAGGGGTATTTTTTTTTTATTGTTCATTATTATTATTATTATTATTTTTAAATTCTATGGTTCATTTTATCCTTGTTAGTCTTTCTTTCTAAAAATTTCTTGGTTTAACATATATCTTGGTGTATTGCCAAATACAAACTATTATGCTGTGATCAAGTAGACTCATTGGTCCAACTCAGTGTTTTAAAAGGCTCTAGGCGTACCGAGGCGATAAGGTCTCCTATAGCCTAAGCGCGAGGCGTGAGGCGAAGCGTGTGCCTCACCAAAGTGAAGCTCAAATAGAAGAAGAAAAGCAAAATTATAAAATAGGCAAAATTTTTAACATAAAAAAAAAAAAAATATATATATAATTTAAAAAATCATAACAATTTTCGATAATCTCTAAACATAACATTTAATCTTCTAAAAATTAGAAATATAATATCCAACAAGAGATATAAAGCATAGCATTCAATCTTTTATCATTTTCTGCTCTCTTTTGACCACATTTGGTCATTTTATATTGAAGAGTTTTGAATCCCTATAGGTATGTCCACAAAAAAAGCACTTAATCGACAATTGGAGTAGAAAAATAGGTAAAGCCCATGAAGCCCGCGCCTTGCGCCTCGAAAAAAAGCCCTCGTCTCACGTATTGCGCCTCGCCTCGACCTGTTTGAAGCACAAGGCTGCGCCACATTGCGCCTCGCGCTTAGGCACGCGCCTAAGCGCGCCTTTTAAAACACTGACAGATATCACTTTGAACTTTGTGTATCATGTTCCCTGGAAAGATTGAGTTGTCTTACTTAGATGGCCTAGCATTTATCTGCTTTGGTGTTTCTGCTCTGATACTTTTAAGGCATTACTTGTGTTCTTCGCAATCTCTGCGTGAATGCTTGATTAAGTATGATCTAGTAAGTGATTTATCAAAAAGTATGATCTAGTAAGTGTGATTGCATCTCATGTAGAGAATGCATTGCTGGTTCTTGCTTTATGTGATCTGACTCAGATCTGTTTGTTTGGTGCAACACTTGAGTAACCATTTGATCTGTATGCCGGTGTATGCTATGCTAAACTCATCAGTATTGACACTACGAATCATTGCTAAAATTAACCGACTTTGATAAACGTATTTAAGGTAGAAATGGATGCCTCCAATCAGACTTTTAGGGCTTTTTGGTGGGCTTGGCAAGCTGGTGATGTAATAGGATGGAAAAACATCTTATCTTAGTGTTTATGACAAGGAGATGACTACGTCAGTATGGTGCTTGTGACTTTGGTGACATTATCTTTTTGAGTTGCACAAACTTTTATGGCGACTTGGATATATCATTACTTGAATTTCTACTTCAAGAATTCTCTTTTGTACTTGTATTTTGCTCTATTTCATTTTTGCTACATGTTCGGTTTGGTTTCAAGCAAGTTAAGAGTGCTATGCTTATGCTATTGGGTTTTGGAGCAGGACATGCAAGCGCTGATCAACAAAATAAATAAGTCTATTGTGTCACCACTGCCAACCAAATACTCTGGTGCATTGTGAGTTGGTTTCCTTATTTTACATAATTGTTGTGGCTGTTCATGCAATAGATTTCTTGTTATCTTGGTTTTTTCTAATGTCTTTTATTTGAGGACTTAATCACTTAATCTCGTCCCTTCTTTTTATCAGCACTTAATCTTCTGTCTTACATCATTAAGCTACTAGCAAAGAGGCCCAACAAACAACAATACATATCAAGCTCTTTAACATCCTCAATACATATTAAGCTCCCAAACACTCTCCCTTATGTGCAACCCCGCCTTGCGCGTGTAGATGCAATCATTCAAACATTGAGTAACAAAATGCAAACAGGGAACAAATGTAGACAAAGTGACTTGAACCCAAGATTTTCTCGACTTTAGCTCTAATACCATGGTAGATCATCAATCGTCTCAAAAGCTTAAGCTATTAGGAAAGATGCCCAACAATACATATTAAGCTTTCCAACAATTGTTTGTTAAGATAATGTAAGAGAATAACAAAAAGATAATGAATATCCTAATTTTTTATGCCTACAAAATTTTAGCTTTTTTAGTTGTAAGAAATTGTGTTCTTTATATATTGTGGCCTTTAATTAGTGAAATCTAATAGTTTGACCTATTTCTTTTTTCCAGTCGGGGTCTCGTCAAAAGCATGCTGCGGAAAAACCCAGAACTTCGGCCAAGTGTATTTTCCATACTTTAATCTACATTTTGCATAGTAGAAATATCAGTACAAGTATAGGGTGATTTGCCAATGCCTTCAGATAATCTAAACAACCAATCAAGTAGGACTCAGCTCCTCTGCATTATTTTTTCCCCCCTGGCAGTGGTTGGAATAGCTAATATACTGCTATTCATAATAATTGGCATAAACCTTCCTTGGCAAGATCCCCTCATTAGTTTTAACTTCACTTGAATGATTTTAATCTTCTTGTTTTATTTATAAATTGTGACAGTCATTGGTACATAGCCAATCAGATTGCCCATTTTGCAATGGAAAAGGTTCTGCCATTGTTCTACTGAAAGAAAATTACCGAGGCATTTCTTGTTTTATATTTGTAAAAGCATGCAAGGGTTTTCTATTTTTCTACCTAGCATTTTGCAAGAAAGCATATAAAACAGGATTTCTTGATTTATGAAAAACTAACATCTACTCTAAATATCTTTGTGAGTATATGATGCAGATGGGATTTTTGGAAATCTATACTTCTATTTTTATTCATTTGAAATTTGTATTTGATTAGGACTCTTTTGATTTAGAATAGAATAGCCTAAAATTTCTAGGTTTTCTAATTTGTGTTGATTTAATTTTTCTAATTTATTGGTTTCTTATTCTTCAAGAATCAGGTTTAGTATATTATAAATAAAATTATAGGCTTTATAGCTATTCAGAGTGTTTTGTATTCTTAATAAAATTTGGAGAGGTTTTTCTACCTATTATAATTTCTTTGGTATTTTGCGGAATCAATAAAGATTTTGACGCCTTTATGCCTGGTATTCCTGGGTGAATCAACAAGTTCGACGAGTCTATATTCTGTGTATTCTTAGACTAAACAGATTATTAGACTCTGTTTGTGTTGATCTTGCCGCGCAATTTCTACTTCTAATGCTTCTCTGCATTAGTGGGTATTAGAGTTTGCACTTGACCCCTGATCATGGTGCCAATAGGAGCACCAAGTGGTTAGAAACCATTGTTGAAGACGTGTACAAACGCAATGAAGCTGCACAGGTTGCATGACTTGAGGTTATAGATGAGGATCTTGAGTTGTTCTTCACATAAGAAATTACTCTGGAATCTGGATCCAATTGGGGATTGGAGTAAACAGCCAATTTTGATGAATAATCTATTGTAGAAACTACAAAAGGTGATCATGAAATTGCAAAGTTCACAACACTTAAAAAGTCGTTTTTAAAGTTAACCATATTGGTTACCAGGATGTGGTGTGTGTTCCAAGCCACAAATGGTGGCATTAACACAAGCTTTGTCATTGTGACTAAATTAACAACATAGAAATCTTTTGTGCAAGACTTTGAGGTGTGGCCTTTCAAGGTCTTAGTGGCACATGGTTAAAAACCAATGATTGTTGTCACATACAAAGATGACAAAGAGCAGTTTGTCGTTATTGTTGACTATCCATATGAACAAGGAAGATGGATGTATATATTAAATGTAACAAGGAAGATGGATGTACATAATGAATATATATGAAGATGTAATGAATGAATGTGCCATCAGTCTACCATCGCATGAAGCAGATTGCGATTTTGTCAGAAAACCCTATGTAGATCTGTGGTTTTCTTCATGAGGAGGAGCTTTTTGAGGGTTGAGAATGACATACTGAGACTGAGAGAGAGAAAGGGGTTGAGAAGTACAGAACACATAAGAGAGAAGAAATGTCTAAGTGAAACTGAAAAGGCTTTATTATAATAATATTCGGTCCATACACTGGTTGGTTGAGTCTGGTTCAGTTATTTGTGCAGCCCTACTCCATCCAGAGAATCTTCTTCATATATATATATATATTTATTTATTTTATGATTGCATCTTCATATATATATGATATATATCTATTCTATTGTTTATTCTGTTACATAAAAGCACACAACCCAGAAGCTTTGTCATGCTTTCTGGTAATTGGTAAAACTCCACATCCAGTAAATGCTAAACAGTTTTTTAATTCAATCTTCATTCATTAAACCGCCAGAAGTTTAGATGTGTATTACATGCATCCATTTTTGTTCCTGAGTTTAACATATGCATTCAAATTCATATGGATATACACAACTTATATATACATATAGATAGTCAACATTGATTATGATTCATCTCGTGTTGTTTCCATTTGTGCTTCTTTTTCTTATCTTGCTCAAGGAAATAGTGTATCTTCCAAAATGCTAAGCAAAGAGTTGTTTAAGATGCGTCTTGGTCAGATGTCAATTGGATTAACCTTTGGAAGATACTAATTTGAATCAAGAAAGAAACTTATATTTTCTATTTAATTGTTTGACAGAAAAGATACTTGATAGATTGCTATAAAAAATTAATGTTGTACCACCCATGAAAAAGCATGTGTTTATTTGGTAGTTATGGTGACTGTTAATGGTATTGGCGGTAGGGAGCTTGATAGTGGTGGTGGCACAGTTCTAGTGATGACGATAGTGTCATGGTAAAATGGCTCTGATAGTATGGGGTAGAGTGGTGATGCCGATGTGATATGCTCTGTTGCAAAAGGCACCCATAGGGTTGTCAAAGGTGATCCTGGTAATGGTGATCTTGGTATAGGTTTGGCATGCATGGCTGTATGGTAAGCTCTACAGTGGATCAGGTGATTGATTAGTAGGTGCTGGAGTAGCATTAGTTCATTGATGGTTGCGACTGGAGTATTGTAAGGAATAAACAATAGTTTTGCTTGACAAAATAGTAACAATTTGTTTCAGCTAAAATTTAAATTTTTATACTTTAGCTTTCAAAGGTGTACATCTTAATTCCATTGTAAGAAAATGCTTTTTTTCTTGTCTCTGTATTTTTAACCCCAAACGCTTATGAATATCTTTGAAATGCAAACTTGTTGGTTTTTCAAGCACCAACTTCTGTTTAGCAGTGGCTTTGCTGTCTTAAAAGTGTACTTCTTTTTTACTTTAGCTCTTTGGTAAGAAAGCAATTTCAAAATCACATGGCACCATTTGGATAGCGTATTGAAAGTGTCCACATGAGCCAAAAATAGAAAGGTAAATAAAGGGAAATAGGAAATGTAGTGTTTCTGGATGTAGAAGTAACATTAGAATTTTTTTCAGTATCATGGCTCATGAGTGCAAATTTTTTTCCTTTTTCTTATTCAATTAACAAGCTCCATTGGAAGCTTGGGGTGCAAGGTCAGGTTGAGGGGTTGCCCTGGCTCAATCCGAGTTGTGTTGAGAGTTGCCCAAGTTCACCCAAGCCCAATGTCCAACCTGAATTTGTCTGTTCAAAACCCAGCCTGAGCTCAATAAATTGAACTCCATCCAGGCCTGAATTATCAAATTTTTGAGTTAATTTTTTTTTTTAATTTATATTTACAGCTGGTATTTATTTATTTTGAGTTGGGCCCTAATAACATTTTTTTGACAATATCATAAGAAATAAACTTCTTACCCAAAATCTTGTTACGTAATGACTGATACGATACATAATAGCCAATATTTAAAACTCTACTTATGAGTAATTTAATGGCCAATATTTTACATGTATATTTAATATTTATGTTTATATATACAATCCTGTTTTCAGGTTGCTTGGGTTGCCCTGAGCATCCATCTAGGCCCGGCTCAAATTTAACCTTGGCTTCTTGATTGTTGCCCAATGCCACAGCAAGTTCAAAAATATGTTGTCCAAGCCCTAAAAAAATTGCATTGGGCTCGGGTTGGGTTTGCCCCGAGTTGTTCCCCTACCCATAGCCATTGTGGCATATTGGTAAAAAGGCTGGTGTTACGTATAATAGGGAGAATTGAGGGTAGGTTAACTATTGATGTGGTCAAGCAAATGAGAGTGGGTAAAAACAAAAAGAAAAACACTGGAACGACATCAACCTCTTATTTTGTTGAGAATGTCACCAGCACCAAGTGTTTTTCTTTTTATTTTATGGGTAAGGTTTCTGTTTAATACAAATCCTCCCGTTACATTTGAAAAATTACGTTTCTCTCCTTGAGATTTGTAATTTCATTACAAATTGCCTCGTGAATTGTTGATTTCATGCCTTAAAATTTTCTAAATGACTGTCTTGTCTTTTTTTTTACCATTTCTTCTTCTTATCATCATGACTACCTTCTACAACTTTCCATCATTAAATTTTACTTGAATATATTCTTATTGAGTGATGATATACAAACATAAATTTTGTATAGAATTTTCAAACACAATGATATAACTTAATGGTGACCTTTCATTTTAAAACAAAACACCCATAAACATTATTTATATTTACAACAATATCACTATCACAACATTTTTATAATATTTTTTTGTATAAATTTTTATATATGAATATAATTTTTCATTTTTATTTCCACCATTATACCTAGATTAGATCAATTTAATCTACATATATTTAAAATGTATAAAATTTGTACAAAAAACTTAAAAAAAATCCATCGAATACAACAAAATAAGATGATGTATTGAATTTTTGTATTTTTGTATTTTTTTTTGTCTTTGTGAATTTAAAAAAAAAAATCACAAAATATTATACTTTTTAAGTATATCTAGATTAGGTATATCTAAAAAAAAAAAAAAAAAATTGCTTAAAATATTAAAAACAATTCAATAAAAATAAAAAAACTCAATATTTTGTGTGACTTAAACCAAAGAAGATGATTGTTATTTCTCTTAAATGACATGAACAAAATATTTGCATTATTTTATTATTTTATATGTATAAAGGCTAAAGGGCAAATATGTCATTTTAATTTGATAGAGGGATAAGTGTAATTTTTTCAATGTGAGGGGGGATCTGTATTAAACAGAAACCTCAGGGGTGTCATTGTAATTTACCCTTATTTTATTTTTTCTGTTTTGGTATAATTTTTTATTCTTTCTTGCTAGGCAACCACCAATCACCTATAAATGTAACTGCACTACTATAACTGCAGTCTGTCAACATGATGCCTTAACTATTTTTTGCATCACTATTGCAACTTGCGTGGCTAGGACTGCTGCCTCATCTCCTTTGTTATTGTTGCCAGCCCTCTTCTCGTATTGCTCATCTTTTCACCACTGACATTGCAGTTACCCACTTCATCAAGTTAGCTGAAGACATTGGTATTGCTTTCCCACCAGCTACTATCGATACATCCGCCACTAGTGCTTTTGCTACCATTGCCAACCCCCATGTGCACGGCTTTTCGTATTTACGATAAAATTTTACATTTTTCCTAGCAATATGCCAGTTGATTGACTTTCTGGAAAGAAGCACAATGAAAGGAGTAAATTGCTATTATGGTTTCTCAAAAGTGCTTCTACTAGGCATAACCAAACAGTGGCTTTACAAAATAAATACAACCCTTTTGGGGCCTGTATGTATATTGTTGAAATTTATGCACTCTAACTTTGTGAATTTATCTGTATGTTTCGGCAGGCAGCAGAGCTTCTAAGGCACTCGCATCTCCAGCCTTACGTTCTTAAGGTTCAACTGAAACTCAATAGCCCCAGGCGTAATAGTTTATCGACACACTGGCATGAAACTGAGTACATGAAGAAAACTAAATTTATAGAGCCAGAAGATGTTCCTGTTTCCATGTACAAAGAGAAACGGCATTCATATGGCAATGACAGGACTCTAAACCCAAGTATTTCTGGAGCTGCGGAAGATTCATCTTTTTCTCAAAGAAATCAACGAATTCCAAGGTATGTGAATCAAAGGATAGAAGAAATGTCTGTTGGAAGCACTCATGAAGTCACAACCTTTGGTAGAAAATTTATTCCAAAAGCTTCCAATACTGGCAAAACTACAAGATTGACTCCAGAAAAGGCTTCTGCCCCCCCTAAGAAGCAAGCTGAGCTTTCAAAGAACCGTGAATCAGTAAGTTAAAGGAAGCTAATATATATTACATTCATATATGTGTGCTTGTGCGTGCGTGCATGCTTGTGTCTGTGTTGACATGCAACTACAGGCCATTTCTACTTCATGTGAAACTAATATATATTTCAGTCATACACCTGTGCTTGCATGTGTCTGGACATTTGTCTGTCTCTACATTTAACTACATTTCCATATCTAGTTCTTGTGAATGCCAAAACTGACATGTTTATCAACATACATTATTTTTAATGTTACTCATTTTCCCATTTTGTTGGAAGTGGGTGAAACTCATGCACAATTACTGCCAGTTATTTGAAATCCTATATATCTAGAAAGCAAGTTCCAAAAGCAAAAGCAAAAGCAAAGAAAAAAAAGGCAAAAAGGCAAAAAAGAAACCCCCCCCCCCCCCCCCCCCCCCCCCAAAAAAAAAAAAAAAAAAAAAAAAAAAAAAAAAAACGAAGTGAATTTTAAATGCTTGTTTGTTTTTTATAGAGTTTACATTAGAATATGATATGAATGATGTAAGAAAGAAATTGTTCAATTGAATATGGCTTTTGTTTTAGATTGGTAATTATTAATGATGGAAACTTGATCAGACCACCATAGTAAATCTTTTGTAATTTATAAAATCAGCGCTAAGAAATCAAAATAATTTTAGCTTTACATAAACTGCGACATATTATGGTTACATCTCTCCTTGAAACTTAATAAAGTTCCTAGTCCAAAATTTAAAACCATGCAATCTTCTTTTAGGCTTGACTAATTTTCACTCAAACATTCTTCTTCGAGGAATGAGGCTTAGAATCAGTTGATATTCCTGGTATGAATGTAGGCTGGTCCCAACAATAACTGATAAACTTTAAAAATTATATTATTAAAAATGTGTGCATAAATTGGTGTGTATGTCTAGTTATCTGTTTGTGTATTTGTTTTCATCAATTATTAATTTCCATATCAGCTCGGTACCAGCTTGTGCTTTGCATAGTCCTGACATTAGATTGAACTTCACATTTTACGATTTTGGAGCCTTGAAACTACAATTTCTCTATTTTTGAGGTGGAGTTCTTAGATGTTATATGGTTTTATTGGCAGTTTTCAGATTCACGAATGCCAACAAAAAAAATTGGTAATTCAAATCGTAGAGCATCTTTTCCATTGCCTATGAGAACTATTGCACAAGGATCTCCTTGCAAGCCCTATGTTGGTATCCTTGACTGCATTAAATCTCCAGATGTTTCTGTAAATGAACCTCGAATTGACAGGATGGCTGAATTTCCATTAGCCTCATATGACGACCCCTTCACCCCCATCCGTAGAACTTCATCAAACTCTGCACAAGGCTCCTCTACCTCGCCACAAGTTGATCGTTCGATCATGAAAGACAAATGTATGGTCCAGGTATGTGATCGAAACTTTCGCCGGCTAAGTTTTGCAGATTCTTGGCAGAGAGTTGAAGGCACAATGAAG
The DNA here is from genome assembly GCF_055761805.1 of Camellia sinensis. Taxonomy (NCBI): domain Eukaryota; kingdom Viridiplantae; phylum Streptophyta; class Magnoliopsida; order Ericales; family Theaceae; genus Camellia; species Camellia sinensis. The sequence goes on from NC_138962.1 coordinate 111,589,134, forward strand.
TTGGATGGAGAGGATGGAAGTGAGTGCTCTGGCCAAAATGCGACAGCTGGGGCATCAAGCCAAACCTCATCAGATTTGCGGCGCCGTCGGTTTGACCCATCCTCTTATCAGCAACGTGCTGACGCTTTGGAAGGGTTGCTTGAATTTAGTGCGAGACTGTTGCACGAGGAAAGGTATGATGAACTTGGGGTGTTGTTGAAGCCATTTGGACCAGGAAAGGTTTCTCCGAGAGAAACTGCTATCTGGTTGACTAAGAGCTTCAAGGAAAACACACTCAAGCAGGAAGATCAACACCAATGAATGGCTTACACGTGTGCTATAATTGTTCAACACCAATGTCATAGTGAGGTTTTCTTGCCTTGTTATATTTTTCCACGTTCGCAGTTCTATTATTTGCATTCAGATAGGCGTTTTAGGATATGAATTTTGAAGTTTGCAGAATAGGAGATGAAGGATAGGAATTTTATGGACCTTTAGTGTACCATATCTGATATCTGCATGTAAGATTAGTTAGCTTGATGGGTGAAAAGCCTGTCAAACATATTTCCTGTTCTCCTGTTTACTTTATTGACAATTAGCCTGAAAGATTATTATAAGTATCTGTGAATTATTTAATTTTCGGAGGACTACTACTAATAGCAAATGAAGGTTTGCAGCTTTTAGAACTTGCAAAAAAGCTTCTTCACTGAAATTGTTTTTCTCTTTCTTTTCAGTATTGTGGGTTGTATATGAGTACTTCGCTACAGCATAATTTGGCCAAATACTCAAAATAATAATGATAATGAGGCTTGTCTGCACGAAATTTACATAATGTGTGATCCGTGAATTGATTTGAGACATTGTATATAGCCAAATCGACCCCTTGATCTATCTCTACATGACATGTTGTTTATGGCATTGAGAACCAGCACTCCATTGCACTATTTTTAGATAAACTTAGTATGATGGTATAGTTTCACAACCAATGAGTGTTTGAAATGCAATCTCAGTTGACATGGATTGAGAATAAACCCCTGAGATGCCTTGGAGAGATGTTTGATGCCTTCAACTGGTTGAACAGTTAGTATAGGTTCAAAGGAGGCTGCATCAAAGAAATTTCAGGTATTAGCCAAAAGGTGAACTTTGAACTTCGAAGAAGATTAGAACTGAGGAATAAAGCATTCCTATATTAGTTACCTCATATGCAGTCAAAGATTTGCAGTTGTTGGAAGTATTATCACTGATTGTGCTGATGGAGTGTGGTGAATCATCACACTCCCTATCCTTAATGGCTTTTTTTGTTGATCGGTAAAGCTTGATCAACCATGGGTGTTGGTTCTTCTCGGCATTGGCCGGTTTCACATGTGATGATGAAATGTCCTGTTCCTTTGTAATATCTATCAGTTCTAGTTGTAGTTCACTTGATTTTGATGTTGATCTCCGGCCCCTCTGCTTCACCGTACTACTGCATTCGGTTACTGGTCGTTGCTTGGGTTCACTGTGTGACCTAACTTTTGCCCTCGAAGATTCTGTATTTGCCATGTAATTAGGCAACGCCCATGGGTAGTGATCATTTTCTGGGAGAGGATTGGCAAAAGGGGCTCTCATTTGTTGGTTTGTTTTAGCCATGGGAGAATTGAATTGACTACTATTCTGTGATCCAGTTAAGGAATGATACTCCCCATATTGACTGTTGTGGTTTCTGGACAAGTTCATATCAGTCAATTCTGAAGGATTAGGACATAGTTGATGTTCTCGTTTTGAGATTGAAAGTCTTCCAGAACAATGTTTGCTGCTGAATTGGTTATCTACATGTCCACTTCTACTCTTCGAACCTGCCTGTGGATATGCCTGTGTTTCACTGATTTCCCTAATTGTTCCCTATATATATGTGTATGCACACAATTATGTGAATATATGTGAAATGGAAATTAATTAGAAGCTGCAGAAATAAAATTATTGGACTTACAGTACTAGTGGTGTATGCTTTTCTGTGCCGCTGATTGTCCTGAACTAGTAGCCTCTGAGACTGAGTTGTTGTTGGCCTTTTATTGTGAAGCTGTGGTTCATGCTCAGCCGTTTGGATCCTCTGAACTCGTGCTCTTACTTGAATTGCTATCAAGGCATGCATGCAACGCAGGGTGGCCGTTGTTTGTTTTCTTACCAGGTGACCCCTCACAAGTGCTTGTAACTTCACCAGTCCTCTTAAAGCAAACAATGCTCTCCTTGCCTGTAAATTAACACATCACTTGATATCCATCCTGTATTTATATATACAATACCCCGGTGATTTTGTGTGGTTTAAGAAATGAAGAAGATGGGTTGAATTTGAAAACGGTTTAGAGCAGTTTGAAAATGGTTTTGAACGGTCGCTGGATGTTAGATTTACAGTTAACAATTTGCGGGGCATTCCTGGAAAATGAAAAAAATGGTGACAAAACTTCATCTTCTTTGCCGTGTGCATTTAATAATAGAATAGGTAGATTTCCTATCCCAATTTGGGAGGAACATTTTCAGATTTTAATTATGATTAAAAAGATAAATATAAAATGAAACATACCAGATAGGAACGAAAAATGGCTTGGATTTTGGTGGCAGCTGCATTTTCAACTGGTCCTGGTAGTGCTAGTGTTGGTTTGGCTGCTCTGACTGCTTTATTGGCTTCATGGGTTGCCATGGCCACAGCCACAGCGACAGCCACAGATGTGGCATGGTGCTGGTCATTGTGATATTCAAGTACGGCCTTTGTTGCTAGATGGCTGGTAAGAATTGAATCAGTGGTGCTTGATGATTTTCCAAAACTTACAATTGAATCAGTGCTTGTTGACCTTCCAAAACTCACAATCGAATCAGTGTTTGATGATCTTCCGAAACTCCACCTTCGCTTCTCTTTTGGAGTTGCCGGTAAAATTGCCAAACATTCTGCAGAAAAAGTACTATCTTTCTTCTTCTCCTTCTCTTTTTTCCCTAACAAGAAGTTTCTAATCCATTTGCTTGCCTTCCCCATCTTTTGCACACCTATTCCACTATTCTAAACCACTTCCATTTTAGGAGAAATGAATGAAAAAACATGTAAATCTCTCTCTCTCTCTCTCTCTCTCTCTCTCTCTCTCTCTCGTGTTTTGTATATGTAGGACTTTAGTAGTGCTCTTGGTACTTCATTTGGCTTGAGAGTATTTTAAAATGGTCCTTAGTCTTAGTACAAAACTCATCTTTCAAGTGGTATCGGTCTTTGTCATATATATAGTTTTATGAGCCAAGGCCTGCACTGCCTCCTTCCATTCATGCCATTTGCCACTTTCCCAAAGATTGAAAAGCACAGATAGAATCCTTCTTTTTGGTTGTAGCTATCTCAAACCACCCATTTCTTTTTGTTTGTTTTAAAGTGGTCTCTCATTCCACAACCAACAAAGTTGTCACCAGATGCTGTGGGCTGTATTGTATATAGCCTTTGAACTCTTCATATTTGTGCAAATTGTCTCTACTGCAAACCCTAGTCTTCTTGTGACAAAATTTTGGATTCATCTTCCAGTGTTTTTATGGGCTGTCCCTGAGTGTCTGAACTGGCTTGGACTGGTTGGGAATTTCACCTATTACAATAATATTTACTTGGGAATTTCAATTCTATTACAAAAGTATTTAGGGTGTATTTGATTTGTGTTTTGAGATAAATTTTCAAAAAATTTTTTGGGGAGAGTTTCAAATTTTTTTTGGTTTGTGTTGTTGTATATTTTGAAAATAGTTTTGGAGTTTGGGAGTTTGGAATGATATGATATTTTATTATAGTTGAGTAGATGTGTATGAAAAAAAAAATGATTGAGAATGAGAGATGAGAGAGAAAATGTGATTGATTGATGTGTAGGAGAGATAAAGTGATGTTGGAAATTCTTTTAAAAAATTTGAGCCAAACAAAATTTTAAAAATTTTTCTCAAAAATTATATTTTGAAATACAAACCAAACAAGTCCTTACTTTCTCAAAAACAATATTTCAGTGTAAGCCAGCCCGGCCCAATTTTTGTGGGCTAATAGACGTTCAGACTAATGTGGCTTGTGAGGTGGCAAGTGGTGTGCTAACCCCACTCGTCCCTCACTAAAAACTACATAGAATGTTCAGTTGAGTTGATTAGAAAGAGAAGTTCATCATTTTATTCACCAAGAAAATCTCATACTTTTTACCTAGGTTGCAAATTATTATTAATTTTATGATTTAAACATGTGACTAACTATTTTTGATTAATTTATTTTTTTTGCATGATTAACCTTTTCAATAAATTTTACTGAACGAACAATTTAAATTATTGAGATGGGCCTAATGTGAGTCTACAACCAAAAAGCTATACCGTTTAGTCCATATAAAATCTTACTTGAAAAAACTTTCAAGTAACCTAATGGTGCAAGGTTGTCATCAGTATAAACCTTGAACTCGGAAATACTATGTTCGATTCTCATTGATAATATCTTATCTCGCTATGGGGCAGGTCCTATGGGTAGGTTCGCTCGCATGCATGCCCAGAGTTTATCAAGACTCCGAATCTAGGGGTTTTTGAGTTAAAAAAATAAATAAAATTAAAGAAAACTTTTAAAGTGAGCAAAAGAATTTAATGAAAGCCAACTAAATTATTATGTAAATTGATGTTACTATATCTAATGCTTGTCTAGTCAAGAAAATAAAAATTTGAAATCCAAACATATTTACTTCTGAATGTTAAACTCTTATTTAGAAATCTATTATATAAAATTTAAAATTTAACATGTGACATTGGTTTCAAAATTGCAAAAAATGTTCATTCACATTTGGTCCTAGAGGTTGTAATAGGGTGGCTCATTGGCTGTTATGGCTTTTCCTGAACTGTTTACTAAGGAAGCTGCTTGGGATTGTAGTTAGGGTGCTAAAAAAAATGGTGAATCTGATAAATCGATTAAATTCTGTTCAAATCATAAGTTTGATTTGATTTTTTATTAATTTCAATTTTGATTTTGTTCTTAAAAATGGTAGAACTATTCAAATCTATGTAGTTTTCTGGTTCTAAGATTTTGGTTATAGTTTTGAACCGAACCATGACATGTTTGTTTATTATATAAAAGTTTCTCATAAGATTTGAATACCAATTAGGAAAACACTATGAGACACAACGTTTTAAGGGTGTGTACCATATGCACCTTATTAATGTTTTTGTGATGTGTTACGTATTTTTATGATAAATGTTAATATTTTTATAGTAGGAGTTGCAAGAATTTGTAGTTGAGAAATAAAGTTACATATTTTTGTGATATTGCTACGTATTTTGTGGTGTTATTACACATTTTATGATTAGAAAATGTTTCGATAAAAAGATGTATCACTTTGCTCTAAATACTAAAATGTATCATTTTGTAGTATTGTTACACATTTTCAGCATTTAATTTTTACTACTTAATTTTTAATTTTTAATTTTCAATTTTATCAAATACAACCTGAGAAACTAATAATATCATATCTATAATGAAATAGTGGCTATATTTCCATGAGATTAAAAATGTATACAATTTAATGACATAATTGACGTAATTTCGTATTTCAATAAATAAAGTTTACTTTTTATTTTTTATTGTTCAATATAAAATTATTGTGGTGCACTTTCCAATGAATTATGAGTTTAATAAAAAATTCTTTACGTCCAATTGGGCCAAGCCGAGCCCAAAGCCCAAATTTTATGCTTATGAGTAGGACTTGGGCTTCAAGAATTTTACGAGAGGCCGGTTTGAGCTCGATCCATTGAGCAGTCAAAATTTATTAGTTTGATCCTCTACCCTAAATTTTAGGTTGAAGCCAGATTGACCAGTTGCCAAGGCTGAAGACAAAAATATCATATGTTTTCTACAAAAACAAATTGAACCACTTACAATTTGATGGAGTCGACGTTTCATCGATTTTTTTTTTCTTGTTTGCGAATTACTACATATTTTTTTTCTTCTCATGTTTTAATCAAATTTTTCGATCTATTCAAACAAGATAAAAGAATTTAATGTGTTTCAAATCTCTCACATAGTTTTGGATTGATGACCATGGCTTTGATACCATTTGTAAAGATTATTACATTCCACAAACAATGAAGTATGTTCACACACAAAATACAAAGAAAAATACATAGAGATTTATATAAGGATTTATTATATTTTCTATTCTTAAATTATCGTCAAATTATTTATTTAATTCTTGAACTATGGATTGAGTATACTTAATCTCTAAAGTGTATAAAATAAGTCTAGGAGGACTTACGTATAGGTTCTAATAGGTAGATTTATTATCCAATGGGCCATGTGAGAATTAATGACGTTTTTTATCAAACATTATTAAAAAAGTCACTAATTGTTAATTTTTAGCGACAATTTGAAAATTGTCACTAATTATAAGTTTTAGCGATAGTTTAAAAAAATCGTCACAAAAAGTTACTAATTTTGAACTTTCAGTGACAGTTTGAAAAATTTGTTACAAAAAAAGTCACTAATTATAAATTTTAGCGACAATTTATAAAAATCATGACTAAAAAAGGTTACTAATCGTCAATTTTTAGAGACATATACAGAAAATTGTCACAAAAAAATTATTTTTAATGACAATTTTACTAGAACTTATTTCAATAGGATATGATGAGAATTAAGTCCAACTATTATGACCTATTGATAATTTAACCTTAAGTTTTTCTATTTACTCCCTAAACTATCGATTGAATCTATTGAGTTCTTAAAATATTTTATTCAAACATATTTTAGTCTCTGAAAAGATTATAAAATAAAATAAAATATAAGTTTATAAATATTATAAATTACTAAAAAATCCTATATAGTTAAAATTTTATTTTAAAAAAATCTTAAATTTTTATTCTGTCTTTGAAAAATGGGTGTCAATTGAATTTTCTTTATAAGGTTAGGGTAATTGTTTATAGTTTTTATTTATTTTTTTAAATTTTTAAATTTTTTTAAATTTTTATTTTTCACGTTTGCTACTTGTTTGCCTTTATCTAATATTTTATATTGGATTTCGTTTATAATTTTTTTTTTTAGTTTTTCACTAAATTCTTTTTATAACTTAATTAATATATTATTTTGTTATGTTATAATTTCTAGAAAAGCGTTATTATTTAAATTATTTAATTATACTTCTTCAGTATGTTTAATACCTGTATAATTTTATTGTCTGGACTAAAAATCAGATTCTGATATTAATTTAAATACATAGCGAATTAAAACGCTTTTTAAAGACAAAATAGAAATTTAAAAATTTTCTGGAATAAAATCTTAACATGATAAGGTCTTTTACTAATTTATATAATACTTATGAGCTTATATTTTATTTTTGTAATACTTTCAAAGACTAAATAGCTTTGAATTAAATAATTTAGGAACTTAATAGATTTAATTAATAGTTTCGGAACTAAGGGGGTGTTTGATACTTTGATTCAATACTTTAATTTATATAATTTAGAGACTAAGGGGGTGTTTGATACTTTGATTCAATACTTAAAACTGAATACATTACGTCAAATGAAACTTACTTAATTTTAATTGAATTTATAAATACTAAACATAAGTATTGATATACATTATTATAAACTTATCATCACCATCATCGCCACTATCGCCGCAATCACTACCACTACCATAACTAAAATCACCAGCATCACATCACCACCATCACCATACCACCACTGCCGTCACCATTGATTAGAGTTTAAATGTTACACATTTAATCTGTTAACATACACTTTATTAGTTCATTTATATTATTTTATAATTTTATATAATATTATATGTTTTCATACATTTTAAGTATTTGTATATAAATTGTTATATACATTATATTTTAATATAATTTATTTTGTATTATATTATTTTAATAATATTATATAAATAATAAATATAATAAAATAAATAAATAAGTAAAACTTGTCAGCGGTCAAATCCGACCGGCAATACATGTATATATATTATATTATATGATTATATATATTATAATAATAAAAAAAGAAAAACATAATAAAATAAACAAAAAAATAAAAATAAACAGAGCAATAGATGGAGTTGAAAAATCTTACCACCCCCGTCAATCTTGACATGTATATATATATTATTATATTATGTTTTATTTATTTATTTACCTTCTTTTGCATGTTTTTCTCTATGAAACTTATTTTGAGACGCAGATTAAAAGTCACTTTTAATCTATTTTTTTTTTTAATAAAAAAATTAAAAATAATTAAAAAATAATTTTTAATCATCTTTCTAAAATATTCCTAAAAGGAGCTAAGCTGGGGAGAGAAAGAGGGAGGAAACTCCGAAAAAGGAAAGAAAGGAAAGAGAGGGAGAGTAAGTAAGGAAGAGTAAGAGAGTTTAACATGTGTATTTTTTAGAGTGGTAGTTCCAAAAGTATATGGGACTTTCATGTCTTAAGGTTGAGATGCAACCTTGATTAAGTAATTGAGCTCAGTAGTATTTAATTATGTAGTTTTGATTTAATTTGAATACTTTGTATAACCTTAGAAGATTTGTTTATACAAGAAATATTTATATGTAATATTCGTTATATAAATAGTTTTCAGTGTTTGTGTAGTAAAATTATTAGACAAGTCATACCAAGTACGACGGGTCCTACGTCAAAATAATTTAGTATAATTTAAGGAGACAGTTCGCACTAAGTAAAGATATTCATGCTTTTGGATTTTATTATGCAAAAATTATTTTTACAAAGTATCTAGGTCAAGATACATCATAGTATCCAAATTAAAGATTTTCTACAAATTAATACAACTCCTCCCAATTATATAGTCAGTGGCGGATTCAAAATTCTAAAATATTTTTCTCATCTCATTTCACTTAATTAATAGTTTAATTTTCACTCCAAAAAATTCACAACAACTTCATTAAAATCTTAAATTTCTAAATTAAATTTATTTCTTATCTTTAGTCCATGTGGATTGACACCTGGTTTTGATTGCTATTTTACGAAGTAATAGTTACTATCTGGTTTTTAAATAATTTTTTTTGGTGTGTAAACGACCACATCAATTTTTGGCGCCATTGCCGAGGATTAAGAATAAACTTATTTAATTTAGAGATTTAAATTATTTTTTTTTAAAAAAAGAAAAAAATTTGATATTGTGACACATAAAGGAAATACCCATTATGGACATATAATTTTGCACATTTGTGGATTAATTACCTCTCCTAGACAAATAATATTTGGAGTACTACAAAGGACTACTATTTTATTGTCTTTTTCTTTTTGGGAGATCCTATACCCCTTTTTAATTAGAGAGGTCTTGCACCCCCTTTTAATTAGAGAGGTTTTATACCCTCTTGTATTTTATTGCACTTTAATTTATCGCAATTTTTTTAGGGACAATTGAATCGCCTGATCTATTGTGCTAGTTGTTTTTCTTTTGCAGGTTTTAGTTTTTGTTGCAAGTTTCAACAACAAAAAAAAAAAAAAAAAGAAGAAAAAGAAGAAAAAAAAGAAAAAAGAAGTGAATGAGTGTCTTGTATGCATAGTCATTGTTTTTGTTTTCCTATATTGGTGTTATACGATCTGAGTTAGAGCGGACCCTTAGGAATCTTTGCAAACCTAAGCTGACTTTAGTAATGGATGAAGCAGTTAAAGACCAACCATATCACTGAACGCGCATTTTATGCCTACTGCATACACTTCACCATCTTGTATCCAACTCCCAACAACCACAACCACTCTTTATGAGATTAAGCCTAGTACCATTAAAATGCTTCCATCTTTTAATGGGCTTAGTAATGAGGATCCCTGCAAACACCTGAATGAATTTTTGGAGATATGCTCTACAGTAAAACTCCAAAACTTCACTGATGATTTTCTTAGGTTGAGACTTTTTCCATTTTCACTCAAGGACAAGGCTAAGCACTAGCTAAATTCCTTGTTCGAAAATGCCATCACAACCTAGGAACAAATTCAGAAAAAATTTCTAGAAAAATACTTTCCCGTTGGCAAGACCAATCAAATAAGGTGAGCCATCACCAATTTCTCTCAAATTGATGGTAAGCAATTCTATGAGATTTGAGAAAGATTTTAGGATTACTAGTGTCCCTATCATCAAGTGCCTAAATGGCAACTTGTTCACATTTTTTGCTCTAGTTTGACCAAGCCACATCAGCAAATGGTCGATGTGTCCTGTGAAGGGACTTTTATGACCAAAAGTGACACGGTAGCTTAGGAATTGTTCGAAACTCTAGATGAAAATTCCTACACCATGCCTCTGCTTTTCATCGTGAGAAACAACCAATCTTTGGTAGTGCAAAACAAGGAGGCTTGTACGAGGTTGCTCATAATGTTGATGTTGCTCAGCAAGTTGAGAAACTATCTCAAAAAATTGACCAACTGTTAGCAGTAGAACACATTTCATTACAGCCAACACAACTTTCATATCAAGAGGCTTGTTCAATTTGTTTCAGTCTTGTCCATGGTGTAAGTGAATGTCTGTCAGTACCTCAATGTTTGAATCAGTCCAAGAGCATGTTAATGCAGTTGAGGGATTTTCTAAACCGGGTAATAATCCATTTTCCAACACTTGTAACCCTGGATGGAGAAATCACCCAAATTTCTCTTGGCACCACAAGGAAATTCCCACATTCCAGCTCCATTAAGGCAAAAAACTTTGCCAATCCACCACCCTTTCGGCCTATGCAACAACAGCTATACCAATACCCTCTTCTTTCGAGAAATTAAAGTTTTGAGGAAAAAGTGTTGCAAATCTTGTAAGGGGTTGAGGCCACGACTCAACTTGTCCATTCTCATTCCCAATCCATAGCAAAGCTTGAGACCTAACTTAGGCAAATAGCTAACACTCTTAATAAAAGGGAAGAAAGAAAACTGCCCAGTTAGTCCGTTAATAATCCAAAAGGACAATATGGAGTTGAAACAACAAATGCAAACGGTCAATACCATTAGCAAGTCCAAACTATCTGTAGATTGCCCGAACTTCGCTCCGCGCGCAAGGGCGCGAATCTTTGTTCTTAGCTACTATAGTTTGGACTCTTGTCACGGTTCTGAATCTAATCTCACAAAGTGCAATGTAAGACTGATAAATCACCAAAGAGTCCAAATTCGGCAAATCGTTTTGAAAAACTGATTTTAATCAAAAAGTGCCAAACATGGACTGCTTTGCCAGATTTCAGAGTCGCCACCTAAATATTTTGTTTTTGAGAAATTTAGGAAACCCTGACTCGTGCCTAAGGCCACGTGTCCGTCATCACCAAAGTTGTCTCGGCTCGGGAACTTGGATACGAGTGGGGAAGGCCCTGAAATGAGCACCCCCGCTCGCCCGATCAAAGGATCGGCCTTTACTAACATGATATGTTGTTTTTGAAAACACATGTGTTCTTATTTCGGTTATTAATCTAGAATTACTATGTGATGCACATAGCTTACAAGTATAGACTGAATCACTCAATTTGGAACAAAACATCTCATGTTTGTTTGTTTGAAAATGGTTTGAAGGTGCTACTCGCAAGTAGGCTAAGACGTGGATTTGCCACCCTCAAGTGGGCTTAGAAAAACATGATTTTGCCACTTCAAGTGGGCTTAAAACTCGCATTTCGATGAATCGTTCTGATTCAAGCAATGAAGCCTTCATCCACAGGCATTCATGCAGTTATAGCAGTTAAGCAAATAGCCTTATGGCAAGCATGCTAAACATGGCAACATACACATCTCATGCAGTATGCTAAAGCGTAAAAGCTTACCTAGTACTCCGAGCCAAAAAAAGAAACTAGTTAGTAATCAATGCATGATCCTAGCTATGTCAAGAATGCCTAATGCAACACATGCAAAATGCAACTAAGATAGGCTCGGCTATTCTAAGATGTCATATGAATACAACGAGTTGATACATGTATTTAAATAGGAATTGAAATGCAATGCAGTTTGTATGATGCGCCGAGCCCGGTGCATGCAAAATAGATGAATGAATGCAAACATGCAAAGCATAAGTATGCTAATTGAAACATGTCCTAAAACTAACCATCAAAAGCTGGTAAATAAAAGGGAGAAAGAAATGGGGGTTAGAAGACATGCATCACACACATGCACGCTTATTACAACAGTTGTGCCCTCTCAACGGAGGGTCCAAATAATAAGCTAACTAGCTAATCTAAGCTAATTAAACTAATTATTACAAAACAGAACTAATTAACTAACAAGTTAACTAATTATTACAAAACAAGCTAATTAGCTAACTACACTAGCTAATTAAATACAAATGAATAGCTAAACACATTAACTACTTAAGCACAGAACCAAAGTGTAAGCTAGCTAAACAAAGCAGCTAAGTAAAGTAGTAAAGAGATGTCCTTAGGGTGAGAAGTGCATGCATGCTCGGTCGCCTCGTTCGGAAATCCATCGCTATGCCCTAACTTGCCTCTGTTTGCATTTGTTTTCAAAGCATTGTACAAACCTCCATATAGCTTCTGCTTCATCATGGAGACCTCTAGGAGCATTGCCAACCACTTATTGGTGTTGCCAACCACTTGCCGACCACTTACCTTTGCTGCAGACCAGAAAAAGTGGTCGGCCAGCCACTTTTACTGGTCTGCTGACCAGAAAATTCTGCATTTCTCCAGTTTGCTGCAAGAGAGAACAAGAAGGGGTACGACAGTGTATTTGCAAGATATGTGTGCACAACCACTCTCCCTATCATTTCTTAAGCTCAAGAGAGTGTAGTTCTCGACTCTTGGGCCACCAACCGAGTATTGCAATGCACGATGGCCGAGAAGCCAAGATTGCACAATTCAATGTAAATGAATGCACAAATAACACATAAGGGGCCTTAACCTCTATCATGCATGATCAAGAGGGTCGTCGACCGAGAATTGAGGCATGTTTCATCACTTCAAGTATGAAACGTCCCTCATTTCTCATGTTTGGATTAACTTTCATTCCAAACACCATGCAAGGCAACAACATAGAAATACAATGCAATGCAACATGAACATGCCAAAACAAAGTCTTTAAGCATTGAGGTACACAACACTAAGGCTATACAATGCAATGCACAATGGACTAAACCAACCCTAAATAGATTTCATGCATGCCAAGACAATGGCCAAAACACTCTTAAAAGATGGCATGAAAGGCTAGAAAATGCATGCTCATGCAATGGCCTATCAATTAAGCACAAGAGCACAACTCTCAAAAGTGCTCAAGGAGTGACAAATATAAGAGTGTAGCCACACTATAAGCATTGAAATTAGGTATGAAATGATGCCAAATCACTCAAACAAAGCAAGCATAGCATGCTAGGGTCCTTAAGCATTACAGCTAGTGAAGGGGACTACACAAGAGGCATGCAGTACATGTCACAAATGGATGAACCAGCCATGGTCAGAGCTCAAATAGGTCAAAACAAGGACCAAAACATGCTGAGATGGGAGCTCAAAGGTCTAGGCATTCATGCATACAAGTTAGGCCACAAACAAGGCAACAATGCATGACCCTTAGAGGCACTCAAAGGGTGAAAGAAATGGGAACATGGAAATGCTATATGCTCTGAAATAACATGTGAAATGATGCCAAATCATGTACATATCACAAATGAAGCATGCTAGGAGACTCAAAGCTTGAAACTAGCATAGGCACTTGCACTATAACTATGCAATACATGAAGCATATGACCAATGCAACCCAAAACAGTCCTATAGCATGTCAAATCAAGGCTAAAACATGCACGGAGTGTAGCCAAAACAAGCTAGCATGAAGAGCCAAAACAACAAGCATGCAAGACCAACAAGGAGGATTACACTATACCTACCAAAACCAAGCATGAGATACTTAACCAACAAAAATCAGAGTTGTATCATGGCAAAATAGGACCAAATGCACACTGAAATGGTGGTCCAAAAGCCTAGGCAAGATGGCATACATATGGGCTCATATTTAAGGTATAAAGCACAAACCCTCCAAAGCATTGAATGAATGACACATGTGAGTGTATGGCCATGAAACATGCTCTAAAATTACATGCAAAGTGAAGCCATATCAAGCAAATAGCTCAAATAAAGCATGCCAAGAGACTTGAAATACAAAGCTAGTCAAGGGCTTTACACTACAACCATACCAAGCAATGCTCAAATGACCTAAAGCACTCAAAATAGACCTAAGGTAGGTCAAAATGGTAGCAAAAACATGCTAGACTCGCAACAAAGATGGCAAGAAAGATAGGCTCCTGAATTAGCTCACAAACAAGACATAAGGGCATAACTCTTAAACACAATGAAAGAGTGATAAACATGAGAGTATGTCAGAAGTTTATGGTATGAAATTATCTACCAAATGATGCCATGCCATGCAAAAGGCTCAAATCTGACATGTTAGGGGTCCCACAGTGCAAGGCTAGCAAAGCCAAATGCACTATAGCTATGCAAAACCAAACATGCATGACCAAAACCAATTAAATCAGACCTCAAGAATGTTAAATCAAAGCCAAAAATGTGCTAGAGTAGAGCATACGCATGCTAGATCAAAAGGCTAAAACAACAGGCTAGTGAACCAAAATTGCATTACAAGTGCAAGGAGCATGCAAGAGGAAACCAAACCAACCCAAATCAGAGTTATGACATGTCAAATGGTGGCCAAAAATCTACTGAAATGAAGCCAATACATGCTAGAAAGACATGCTACTTTGCAAGGCTACAAGTAGGTTTACACTACAAGTATAAGAAGCATGCAAGAGGTGACCAAGATAGCCCAAAAAAGAGTCATGGCAGGTCTAAAAAGTCACAAAAAAGTGCCTAAACAAAGCCACAAAGAAGTAAAAACACATGCTCATTTGGTTGGCCATCAACACAAGTAAACAAAAGAAGAGGAGGGGGGACAACCCCCACCCATTTGGGACCTCAAAACCCCCTTTTCACCACTGAAATTCCTTTGGAATTCAGTGGTTTAAAGGCCAAAAAAAAATTGGTTTGAAAGGTGGTGAAAGATGGCTCAAGAGGCTTTACAACCAAGGAGCAAAAGGGAGGAAAACTCCCTAGCCAAACAAGGCACAAACCAACACTATTAGGACTGAAAAATAGAGGAAAAACAAAGGTTTTTGTAGTTCAACACCACCCCAAAAACAGTTTACAAAGGTGGTAAAACAAGCATGCAAAGCAAAGGTTTAAAGGGACAAGTGCTTACTCTTGAAGCACCTTGAAGGACAGCAGCAAAACAAGCACAAATCTGAGCTCAAATCACCTTTTGGAGCTCAAACAAAGTCCCAAAGAATCTCAGCCCAATGGTGGTCAAGTTTGGTTAAGGAAGTGTATGCAAAGGAGAGGTATATCTCCAAGTATATCTCTTGCATGCACACAAGGGCAAGAGGGAGAGCAAGCTAGAGAGAAAAGCTGAACTTTAGCTCTGAAATTTGTAGAGAGAGAAAGAGAGATATTTTAGTGTGAGAAGCTCCCACAATTCCTCAAAATGTTCTTCTTCTTCAATATGTGTGATATGGCTCTATATATAGCAAGAATAGAGCTTTGGTCGAAATATCCAAGTTTGGAAATATCTAGAGCAATGCACAACAGTTGGAAGGAAAAGAACTTCAAAAAATCTGAGTTTGGGACCTGTAGACCACTTTTCTGGTCGGCCGACCACTTTTTTGGGTCGACTGGATAATTTTCTGGTCGGCAGGCCATTTTTCTGGTCGGCAGGCAAAATTCTGCTTTCCAAGTCCAACTTCAAATGGTCATAACTCCTTCATCTGGACTCCTTTTCAGGTCATTCTTATGTCCAAATTGAAGCCCCGGAAGTAAGATTTTCAATGGTGGCAGCCTTGCATCAAAATTTCAACTTTGCAAAAGGTTATGCCTGTTTTGGTGAAGTCACTCAGTTTCGATCTTACCCGGATTTATGCCGAACTTCTCCCAAACTAGTTTTCTTCTGTCCTTTCTCATTTTCTTCAACTCCAAATCCCTAAACAAGGTATTTTAAAAGATTTTTCAAAGATTCCATCTCTCCTTCATTCATTTCCACTTTGTTCTTGCTTGGTTTACCAAAAAGCGCAACATTTAATAAAATGCGAGCGTCGGAACATCGTAGGAACCTATTTTCAAAAAAAAGTTTTGAAAGAGAGGGTCTTAAGGTCTAAAAACCATTCAAAATAACTTTGGTCCAAAAAATGGACGTGAGGTTAGGATTTGACTCTCCTCTTGCCGAAGAAATCGAACCTTTGCCCTGCACATCTTTCATCACCAAGTAAACCATCAGTAACGCCCAAGTCTTAAGGGCGGTCAAAAATGGGGTGTCTACACTATCATGACCCTTACGAGTGGTCTAGAAATTCCAAACTGAACTGAAGGAACCACAGAAAAATAGGGTAGTCAATCCCAAAATCCAAAAGAGAAAAATGATGAGCCTAGAGAAAAGAATCTTTCAAGTCCTTTATGTGAGCTTACGACACCTTTTGTGCCAATGGCTCCATATCCCCAATGTGTAGATAGACCTTTCTCTTTTAATATAGAGGCAATGATGAATCTCTTTAAACAAGTGAAAATTAACCTCCCCTTGTTGGAGGCGATTCAATAAGTACCCTTCTATGCTAAATTTCTCAAGATTTGTGTACGCAAAAGAATAAATCCAAGACCTATGTAACAAAAAAGATCTTTTTCTCGAAACATGTGAGTTTTTTGACCAATAACACGCCCCTAAGCTTAGGGATCCAGGTGCACCTACCATCTCTTGTATCATTGGTGAACACCTTATTGATAGGGCACTCTTTGACCTAGGTGCAAGTGTTAATCTTCTCCCTTATTCAATGTATGAGGAATTTAGGCTTGGTGAGTTGAAGCCCACATTAGTGACTTTGCAGTTAGTTGATCGTTCTTCAAAGTCCCTCGTGACATGCTTGAGGATGTCCTAGTTAAAGTCGATAGGTTCTACTTTCCAGTTGACTTCCTTGTTCTTGACATGGAACCGGTCGCAGCTTTTATAGAAAACATATCCCAGTCATCTTAGGGCGACCTTTCTTGGTCACAACCAATGCATGCATTAACTATAAGATGGGAGTGATGGAAGTATCATTTAGAAATATGCATCCCAACACCCTTCCAATGATGGTGAATGTTATACAATTGATGTGATTGATGAGTTGGTAGAGGACATTCTTCCATCTATCCTCTTAATAGACCCTTTAAAGGCATGTCTTACTTATTTCGGGATTGAGAATTTTGACATTGAAGGATCCATTGAGGAGGTCAACGCTTTCCTTGGCTCTTACATGAAATTTCAACCATGGAAGCCCCGATTTGTGCCCCTTCCTACCTTCTCTAGTGAATCTGTAGTACCTTCCATAGTCACCCCCACCACAACTTGAGTTGAAACCTCTTCCAACTTCACTGAAATACTCATTTTTAGGGTCGAACAACACTCTTCATTTGATTATTGCATTCAACCTATCTAATGAACAAGAGTGTTGCCTTCTAAAAGTTCTCAAGGAACATAAGAGTGCTATAGGTTGGTCAGTGGCTGATTTGAAAGATATTGATCCTTTTGTTTGCATGCATCGCACTTATCTTGAAGAGAATGCCAAACTTTCATGGGAAATGCAACAGAGATTAAATCCCAATATAAAAGCGGTAGTAAAAAATGAATTGGTGAAAATGCTAAATGCATGTATCATTTACCCCATCTCTGATAGCAAGTGGGTGAGTCCCACACAGGTTATACCCAAGAAATCAAGAATTACAGTTAATGAGAGTTGTGATCTAATTCCTACACGTACCATTATTGGGTGGCGCGTTTGTATTGATTATAGAAAACTCAACTCCATGACTAGGAATGATCACTTTTCATTGCCCTTTATTGATCAAATCCTAGAATGGTTAGCGGGTCAAAGTTTTTATTGTTTCCTAGATGGCTATTCAGGATACAATCAAGTGTCAGTCTTTCCAGATGATCAAAAGAAAACAACTTTCACTCTTTTCAGTACATTTGCCTATCGGCGTATGCCATTTGGGTTGTGTAATGTACCAGCGACCTCTCAAAGGTGCATGATGGCTATTTTTTCTATCATGGTAGAAAATTTTCTTGAGGTCTTCATGGATGACTTCTCATTTTTTGGCCCATCTTAAGCGTTGCAAAGAGACCAATCTTGTTCTAAATTAGGAAAAGAGTCATTTTATGGTTCAAGAAGGCATTGTGTTAGGTCACATCGTGTCTAAGCATGGAATAGATGTTGATAAAGCAAAAGTTAACCTAATTTCTAGCATTCACTCACCTACTTCTGTGTGCCAAGTATGTTCCTTTCTAGGACATGTGGGTTTTTGCTGCAGATTCATTAAAGATTTCATGTCCTTTGTGCAATCTTCAGTCTAAGGACCCTCCCTTTATCTTTGATAAAATATGTCTAGCGGCATTTGAAAAATTAAAAGCTTCATTTTCTATAGCCCCGATTCATGCAGTCATCTGACTAGTCCTTACCATTTGAGGTCATGTGCGTTACATCTGATTATGCAGTTGGTGCGGTTTTAGGTCAAAGGGTGAACAAAAAGTCTCATGTGATTTACTATGCTAGCAGGACTTTTAATGATGCCCAATTGAACTATACCAGCATTGAGAAAAGAGATGTTGGCTGTAGTCTTTGCCTTAGACAAATTCCAGTCATATCTGCTTAGTTCTAAAGTCACAGTGTTCACTAATCACGCTGCTTTGCGGTACTTAGTTTCCAAGAAAGAGACTAAACCAAGGTTGATTCAGGAAAAGACGGGCTTCGACAATGTCGTAACAGACCACCTTTCTCGCATTCTAGTTGAGCATACTAATGACCCACTAGCTTTGTAGGACTCGTTCCCTGACGAGCAACTTTTAGCAATGTCACGAGTAAAACTTCCGTGGTTTGCTCACATAGTGAATTACTTGGCCATTAATCAAATTCCTTCCCATTGGTCCAAGCAAGATATGAACCGTTTCTTTGCCCAGGTTAGGTTTTATGCCCAGGTTAGGTTTAATCTTTGGGAGGATCTGGAATTGTTCAAATATTGCCCGGATCAAGTGATGCAACGATGTGTGCCCGAGAGTGAAAACCATAACATTCTTACCTTTTGTCACTTTCAAGCATATAGTGGCTATTTTAGTGGGCAAAAGACAATTGCCAAGGTTTTACAAAGCGGGTTTTATTGGCTAACTATTTTTAAAAATGCCAATTTTCTTTTTGAGCTTGTTTGCAATGTCAGCAAATGGGTTCCATTTCCCGTCGAGATATGATGCCACTGTCTCCTATTCTTGTTATTGAGATATTTGATGTTTAGGGCATCGATTTCATGGGCCCATTTTCGCCTTCGTTTGGGTATGAGTACATTCTTACAGTAATGGATTATGTATCGAAGTGGGTTAACCTGGTAGCTACTAGAACAAATGATCACAAAGTTGTGGTTAAGTTCCTTCATGATATCGATTTGGCTTTCTGCGAGCAATTATTAGTGACGGTGGGAAACATTTTTGTAATCGGTTTTTTGAAGCTTTGGTTCGAAAATATTCCATCACTCACAAAGCTGGTACTTCATATCATCCCCAAACTAGTGGTTAGGTAGAAGTGTCTAATAGGAAGATCAAACACATCATTGGGAAGATTGAGACAGATAGGAAAGATTGGTCAATTTGTTTAACTGATACTCTTTGGGCCTACTGCCCCGTACAAGATAGTGTTTGGCAAGGCATATCACTTGCTAGTTGAAATAGAGCACCAGGCATTATGGGCTATAAAACATTTTAACTTTGATATGGCCACTGCAGGACTAAATTGGAAACTTCAACTTAATGAGTTAGAAGAGATATGCAATGATGCCTACGAAAATGTTAGGATATACAAAGCCAAAACCAAAGCATTTCATGATAAACACATCATCGTAAGACCTTTGAGCCTAACCAAAAGGTGTAGCCTTTTAATTCTGAATTGCGTCTCTTTTCTAGTAAGCTTTGGTCTCATTGGGAGGGTCCTTTTGTGGTCATTGAAGTATTCTTGAATGGTGCGATAGAAATTCAAAACCCCCATGATGGTCAGTTATTCAAAGTTAATGGTTAGTGTCTAAAACCATACATAAAGGGTATTCATGATAGAGAGTCAATTGAGTCCATTGCATTGGTGGAGCTTGTTTATCAAACCAACTGTACCTCGATCCATAATTACCTACTAATTCGTAATTAAGAATGTTAATTAAGTGGTTAAATGAAATGATGTGTTAATTGTGTGTTTTGCATGCTATTTGTGCATCTATCTGTCTGTTGTAGGAATATTTGTTTGAAATTCTGTTTCGATATGAAAATTGAGGACCTTATCGACATCTGAACATGAAATTGACTAAGTCAACATGTTGTTTGAGATTTTTAGAATTTTTAGAAATTCGGAATTAAATAATTAGAATAAATTAATTAAACTAAGCTAAGGCTAATCAAAATTAATTAGTTTAAGCTAAGTAGGCCTATATAAGGCCAACGTTGATCAAGAACTTTCTCATATATACTTATGGGAGCCGAATAATGGCAAAGTCAGAAGGTGCGCACTATAGAAGGCTGATATTAATCGGCTGTATCCTGCAAGAATGGGGGGCCGAATAAGAGAAAGGACAATGATTAAAAAGTAGGCCCTGGCCCCAAGGCCCAAAAGAAACAGGCATAAATACAGGAATAACAGATTTAGTAGGCATGTAACAATCACTTTTTGCTTAACTTAGAAGACAAGCTATTTTGAGTACAAGAACTGACTTGTTCGTCGGAGTGCTAATCCCGGCACCCCCGACCGGAGCGTTTGTGTCTTTTCAGGTGACTAGCTGAGGATCACCAGCGTCTCCCAAGATCTGAAGAGTATTTCCAAAACCACTTCTCCACAATTGGCGCCGTCTGTGGGAATACTCAAATACATCCATGGCAGGCGTGACTGAAGATCCTCCGATAGCCACCGACAAGACCACACAGAGAGATGACCTCACTCCAGCAAATATGCTCGGAAAGGAAATCATCGCTGCAAGACGCGCCTTGAACTTCGATTCACCAACGACTTCAGCGCAAGAGACAATGCAAGCGATCATGGAACAAGCAAAGCAGAATGAACAAAGGTTGGAGAACATGATCGCTGAAAATGAACGTCTCCGTCAAGACTTGGCCCTGGAAGTGGCAAAATCCAGAGAAGCTGTATGCCAAGATCCCAAACATCCTCCGAAGGCAGGTGGACAATGACCTCGAGCCCGACCAAAGGATACCGATAGCGACTCCAACTCACTGTCCACGGAGCTCAACAAGAGGGGACGATCCAAAATTTCCAGCTCCTCCGAAAAGAGTCTTCGTACAAGGAACAAGCGTAGAAGAAGCAGTTCAGACGAAGACGACCAGTATGATCCCTTTGTCCGACGGATTGCAAGGGCGGCCCTGCCCAAGAAGTTCAAAACTCCGTCATTCACTCTCTACGACGGAAAATCAGACCCCACTGATCATATCCGCCACTACAAGTAGGCCATGACATTGCATGCAGACAACGAGGCCCTCATGTGAGGAATATTCCCCAGCAGCCTGGGGCCATTAGCTGTCAAGTGGTATTTCAAGCTGGAGCCGGTTTCGATCAAAAGCTTCCATCAATTACAGAAATCCTTCAGGGCCAGGTTCATCACCAACGAGGTACAACCGAAACAGGCCGACTCTCTCTGGGCTATGCAGATCCAGTCAGGAGAAACATTCAGAGCATACTTGACGCGCTATTGGGAGTGCTTCAATCTCGTTGACGATGCTTGCAATGACTCCATCGCCATCACCGCCTTCAAAATGAGACTATACCCTAACAGTGCTCTCCGCAGTTCCCTGACCAGAAGACCCCCCAAAACAGTCTGGGCGTTGATGAAGAAAGTTGAGGAGTATTGCAAAGTCGAAGACGATGCCTTGAGAATTAAAGCCGAACAAACGTCCAACAAAACAGCACTCCTTGAAATTGCTCAACCAATAAGTTCCGTGCCACCTCCGAGCCCAAAGCCATGGCAACGCGCTAAAAGAGACAAAAGGCGGAACTCTCGCTGATCAAGCGATCAATGCTCCCACCGGACGAATGAACAACTGCAAGTCGACAGCAGGCGCTTGAGGCGTGCCGACAAGAAGTACACAGAATTGTCCGAACCAATCACTGCGATAAGGACCAAGGTCCAACACCTTTCATTCTTCAATTGGCCGTTGAAGATGGTGGGACTTCCCGACACGCGAAGAAGGGATAGGCGCTGCGAGTATCACAAAGATCACGGCCACGAGACTGAGAATTGTTACGCATTAATGGATCACCTGGAAGAACTAGTGCAAGACGACCGACTGTAGCAGTACGTGAGAAACGACAAGCCAATCAAGGCACTAGCCTTGAGGCAGGACTCACCCCCACTTGGCGTGATCCATATAATCTACAGCCTGCCAGCACCCCCAACCGTGCATGCAATCCAATCGCATCCAATCTCCCAAAAGCAACATATTCCGACCGAATGGCCCAGAGAAGCTCCGAAAATCACTTTCAATGACTCCGATCTTAGCGGCGCAACAGTCTCCCATGTCGATCCGTTGGTCATCAGATTACGCGTAAATCGGTTCACTATTGAACGCATTCTCATCGACCAAGGGAGTACTTCAGAGGTTATGTATCACAAGACTTTCATCAAACTCGGTTTCAACAAGTCAGATCTATCTCCGGCTCCTCACCCATTGTTCGGCTTTAACACGAACCCTGAGTACCCATTAGGAAAGATCACACTACCTGTTCGAGCGGGCTCCAGAACGGTCGAAGTAGAATTCCTGGTCGTAAAGCTCCCTTCACCGTATAACGTCATCATGGGGCGAACCTGGTTACATATTATGAAGGCCGTTCCAAGCACTTATCATCAGCTTGTACACTTTCCGACAGCCCACGGCATTGAAGAAATCCGTGGCTCCTCGCAATCGGCACAAGCAGAGATTTTATGAAAACCTTATCATTGACCCAACCTGTGGGCTTTGATACTTGTATACATTTCACTTCTGCAATGCAAACCATTTTTCTTCGTCGCTCAAATTCATTACCCAACTCCCATTGTAGCGCTCGTCATATCGCCAATTTAAGCCCCCCTTTGGTGCATGACACCTTAGGGCCGACTAAGACTCTGGATTCGGAGCGCCCTTCGTGGATATCACGATTGGCCAAACTAAGTCTCCGGTTTCGGAGCCCCCTTTGGTACATGACACCTTAGGGCCGACTAAGACTCCGGATTCGGAGCGCCCTTCGTGGATATCACGATTGGCCAAACTAAGTCTCCGGATTCGGAGCCCCCTTTTGGTGCATGACACCTTAGGGCCGATTAAAGTCTCTGGTTTCGGAGCCCCCTTTGGTGCATGACACCTTAGGGCCGACTAAGACTCCGGATTCGGAGCGCCCTTCGTGGATATCACGATTGGCCAAACTAAGTCTCCGGTTTCGGAGCCCCCTTTGGTGCATGACACCTTAGGGCCGACTAAGACTCCGGATTTGGAACGCCCTTCGTGGATATCACGATTGGCCAAACTAAGTCTTCGGATTCGGAGCCCCCTTTTGGTGCATGACACCTTAGGGCTAATTAAAGTCTCCGGATTCGGAGCCCCTTTTGGTGCATGATACCTTAGGGCCGACTAAGACTCCAGATTCGGAGCGCCCTTCGTGGATATCACGATTGGCCAAACTAAGTCCCCAGATTCGGAGCCCCCTTTTGGTGCACGACACCTTAGGGCCGATTAAAGTCTCCGCATCGAAATGCCTGTTACGGAGCCCTATCGGCGCAAGATGTCTTTGGGCTGATTAAGACTCTGAATTCGCAGCGCCTCTGATGCGTAACACCCTAGGGCAGATCATACCTCCGAATTCAGAGCACCCTTCGGTACGAACAAAACGAAACAAAACATGCTAACATTCGAAATAAGGTGCTTTGCTAAGCATATAAAAAATCCAGAGTAAGACGCAAATGTTTGAAATAAAACTTTTTATTTGATCAAACAGTTGTTACATAGACGCAATCCGCGTTCGAACATTACAATATCTATTTTTAACTTCTAAGGCGAAAAGGGGAATTAATCACGTTGATACAGCGGAGGCCCCGAACCAATGCACGTCGTTTGGGAAGCCTCCGCGGCTCAAAATGCCTTGATCCAACCGTGCCCAAATTAGCGTATCTCTGGACCTCCCTCCGACACCATCGACAATGTCAAGGCCAAGATCCAAGACAAGGAAGGTTAAGGGCAATGGTCGTTGTGTCTCCTTTCGGGGCGATCTGCTTCGACGACTTGGAGGCTGACGTACCTCCCGTTCCTTTTTTAACGACCTACCTCCCACACCGGAGAACTCTCCGCTACGATCCATTGCGGCATCAAGCTCGGCCAAAGTTCGAGTTTGGCTGATTAAAGAAACTCTATTTTACATCCACACTATTATATAACCCCACACAACAAATGACGTTATATTAATGAGGTCATTGGCACGAAGAGTCCATTCTATTTATTTTTAAATACTGGCAGTGACCCCGAGGCAATTTCATTAACGCCAAAACCCCAAGAGACGAACGTCGATCGACATTCACCATGGCCTAGGTACCCAAACGGCTTTTTGGAACACATGCACTGACTGGGACAGGGGCAGCGTTATCAATCCAACCGGCCAAGCATTTAGACCCCGCGCCGACTGGAATTTGCCACAGCCACTCCACGTACTGGCTTTTGGCCTCTTGAAATTGCAGTGGCCACATTTAAGAATAAACTGCTATCACGATTGGGCCGACCCCGCCTATAAGCCGGCGTATCACTATACGATCAATGTTTGTACATTCATTCAAACATCCATGTAATAAAACGAAACACGTATATGCCGAATACGAACTACGACGAAATATTTATAATAGAACGTTTTTATTCAATCCAACAATAAATTACATAGTTTTTATTGCGTTTCAACCTTACAATGCTTATTCTTATACGGCGTCACCCTCATCCTCACTTTTCTCGACTTCAAAAGCGGAAAACGGAAAATGTTTACTGTGGTAGAGTGGCGATGCCGAATCAATGCCCGACGCTCGAAGAGCTTCCGCGGCTTGAGATGCCTTGATCCAACCATGCCTAAATCCACGATTCTCACATCGGCAAACCTCTTTGGCAAGCCTTTTTCATAGGCTCTCCCCTTCGCAGACTCCATTGCAAACATACTCGTTGTCTTACGATCGGCGAGCGCGGTACTAATGAGCCGACTGGTAACCCTTTCCTCCACAATTGGGTTTCCCTGCCCGGCAGGTTGTGCCTGAGCCGTCCTGGTCTTCCTTAACTCACGCTCAGCCGCCTCCGCGCGAGCCTCCAAATTTTGAATACGTTCCTCCTTCTTCTTAAATTCTCGACGGGCAGCGCGCAGCCGCATGCCAATTTTATAGGCAGTGTAAAGCCCCTTCACCGCCCCGTGAATGCCTTCGCGAAATACGTCATAGTCCTGTCGACCTACCATTGACTGCTGAACCTCAGGAGGAAAAATTTGTCGAGCAAACTCGACCATTACATTTGGGTCTCGAACGATCGAGTCCGCCTCTGTCATGGGTCTATTCCCCACAAATACCGCAAAGCTTAATGGGTACGGATTCGCGTCAGATCCCCTCTCGACTCGGGGTTGCGAAGATTTGCCCTGCGACTGCTTGTCTCGCCTGGGTGACTTGCTTCGACGTCTAGGAGACTGACTCCTCTCTCGATCCCTAGAACTCCTACTTCCTGTGCGCGAAGGTTCACCACCTCGATTCATGTCTTCGCCCAGCTCAGCTAGTGTCCTCGCTTCCCCTCTGCTGTTAAAGAAGAGTCTGTTCGACATTCACACGATAAATCTTCCTCCAAGAGCTGGAGTCAACTGTTTACTAAGCTCATAAAGGTTGTACCTTTGTTCATTTATCCTTTACAGGGGCAGCGCCCTCGAGGCAATCTCATTAATTGAGAAAACCTCAATCGTCTGGCGCCCGAATGATCATGCACCACCTGGGGCAAGCGCAGATTCATCAATCTATTCAGCTCAACTGCCCCAGCCGGCTCATGAATCGATTCAAAATTCTTAAGATTCATCAATATATTCGGCTCAAGTGCCCCAGACGGCTCAGGAATCGATTCTTCAAAATTCTTAAGGTTGTCTCATCCGGCGCCCAAAAGATCATGCACCGCCTGGGCAAGGGCAGATTCATCAATCTATTCGGCTCAACTGCCCCAGCCGGCTCATGAATCGATTCTTCAAAATTCTTAAGGTCGTCTCATCCGGCGCCCGAAAGATCATGCATCGCCTGGGCAAGGGCAGATTCATCAATCTATTCAGCTCAACTGCCCCAGCCGACTCATGAATCAATTCTTCAAAATTCTTAAGGACGTCTCATCTCAATCTCTGAAAGCTCAAACACAACAATGATTTTATCCAAAGTAGTGAAAGGCAAAACATTCTTCATTAACATAACTTCACAAACTGTGTACAAGTGGTGGTGAAATAACAAGGAAATTTTCATTAATAAATTGAGCGCAAATAGTAACCAATTTATACATGAAAACTACCTTGAACCAACAAAAATCTACCGAACAAAAACTTACATCGGAATTAAACATACATAATAAAATTGAAATGTCTCCCAGATCAATCCTCGGGGTCAGATTCAAGTGGCTCAACGTCCACTTGCTCGCAGGGAATTGGCAAGGCCAATGTAACTCCAGCGGCGGCAAGGGCTTTGAGCCACCCATGTTTGAACCCCCGATTCTCGAATTTGGGGACTTCATCTACATATTCTATGAAGGCGGCGCTTTTTCCCGCCTCAAATGCCGCAGAAGCCTCAGAATCGGCTTTTTCCTTGGCCGCCTTGAGCTCCTCTAACTGAATCTCCACCTCAGCAAGCGCCTTTTTGGCTAACTTGAGCGATTCTTCACTCGTATTTGCCTTACTCTCAGTGTCAGAGCGGAGCTGTTCAGCTGAGCGAGCCCTCTCCTCCTCTGCTTCAGCTCGCGCAGTCTCCATTGCGGCTCTCATCACTTCAAACTCGGCCCTACTCTTTTGACCGTCCGCCTCCGTTTGCAAACGATCAATCCTGCCAAGGGCATCATGCAGGCGGAGGCCTAGGTCCGCGATCCTGCCAACCGTCTGCAAAACAAGTTGGGATCGTCAAATACCTTAATGAAAACAAATTCAAGAGAATTTGAGATGGTCGCTTACCAGGAGCACCGACTGCGCAGATAGGGCTACGGCCATGACATCTGGCACGGCGCGAAAGGCTGCGTTGTCAACCGGCAAGGAAAGTGAAACCGCGAGGCTCAATGCCACAGCTGGATCCTCAATGGCTGAAATGTCAGAAGAGATCAACGTATCTTTGATCTTCGGCCGAACAATAAAAGGAACAACCACATCCGACTCTTCTAAACGAGGCCGTTTGGAAGCATGGCTAATCTCCGACCCAGCATCTCCCTCGGAACTACGCTTTTTGCCCCGCTCCTCCAGAATTAGCCGTTCGTCAATGACCTGTTGTTCAACCTCTTTCTCCGCTTCGGCCGCAGCAACCTGAGCCGTCTCTTCAATAACGGGTACGAAAGTTTTAATCAAGGTAGGCTCAGAATGGGCGGCCTCGGCCTCGGCCTTTTTTCGAGCAGCCATTCGCTCGGCATGTTTCTTTCGCGCCATCTACGTAAGGCTTTCCCTAGCCATACCTTCGAAAAAATCGCCGGGTAGGTCTCCCAAATTTGCAAAAATATCTCCAGAAGAAAATTTTGCCTGACCCGAAGTGGACGGCGAAGGCTGGTTAAGTCCGACAGCCTCGAACGCCGAACGTATCGCCTCGTCGACCTCTTCGGCCTCCTCAGTGACCTCTCTGGTTGGTTCGGCAACTACCTCTACCACCGGTTCCGCGTCTTCCCTCGAATTTGAATCTTTGAGGCCAATTTGCCTAAGGCTCTTGAAGTTGGTAAAGAGAAGAGCCGAAAGGTGTTCATTGCCGGATGGAATTGGAATGCCGACCGCGGCTGAGAATGTAGTATAAGTAGGTTCGTATCGAAGGAGTATGTGAGCAGCTCTCCCTTGCTTTTGTACGTTTAGACGGCCGAAGTATCTGAGTGCAGACTTAATTTCCTCAAGGACTGCGTCGTCGGTTGAGGGAAGAATCTTCTTCAATTTGTTACCTGCAAAGAACAAGGGGTGATTAAAGGAAAAAAAAAAAAGCCGAATAAAAGGCAGATCAACAAACACGAGGCGTTACATGGCAACTGGATCACCCTTCCGTTTGGGAATAGGGTCTAGGCGGTCTTCGCCTTCACCGAACTCCCAATTGCCTCGGACATTGACCATTACGTCGTCAACTCTCTTACCAGAACTGGCAAGCATGGTTATCAAGTGATGGTCAATGTCCTTGGCCCTGAAAAAGTATCGCCCCAGCCGAACGGAAGATTTGGCCAAAGCGTAGCAGTGCTGAATCGCCGGAATGCCAAGGTTGATCCTAAGGCGTCGGTTCAACTTTATCACCCCTATGATGATTTGAAAGAAATTTACGTTGGGTTGAGAAGGAATCAGACTCCAATAGCGAAGGACGGCCCTAAGCAATGGATGTAGGGGAAAACGGACTCCGCCCTCTGCTATGGATAAGAGAGGGAAGACGATCGTATTTTGATCCTCTCTCTCCATATCAAGAGTACTGTCCGTTACAAGAGATAAGTGGACATCGTCGGGAATGGAAAAGTGTCGCCGGAATCCAGAAATACGACCCTCAGAAAGGAGGTCTTTCAAGTGTTTAGCCATTTGAGTGGGGATTCAAGGTTCCGCTGAAATCAAAATGACAAACAGAAAATAGAATTGCAAAAAAGAGAGAAGAAGACTTACGAGGAGTAAACGGGGCAAGGATAGACGGAGAAGAATTGCAGAAAATGCGAGTTAGAGAAGGGATACCTGCTGGCGGTCGAAGAGTCTCGAATACTTGACAAATTATGCACTTGAAAAGACTGAAGTTTCAAATTGTAATAAATGCGAGGGATGCACGAACGAGGCGGGAAAGTATAATGATGACCGAAAAGGTGTGTGTATTCTGACATCTATATTGGGGTATGCGAAGTCGTCTGACCTATTTTGACTTTTCAAATTCAAAACCAAACATGCCGATTAACTACCGTCAATGGGGAGTTTGGGGGGCAATTGTGGGAGCCAAAAAATGGCAAAGTCAGAAGGCGCGCACTATAGAAGGCTGCTATTAATCGGCTGTATCCTACGAGAATGGGGGGCCGAATAAGAGAAAGGACAATGATTAAAAAGTAGGCCCTGGCCCCGAGACCCAAAAGAAACATGTATAAATACAAGAATAACAGATTTAGTAGGTATGTAACAATCACTTTTTGCTTAACTTAGAAGACAAGTTATTTTGAGTACAAGAACTGACTTGTCTGTCAGAGTGCTAATTCCGGCACCCCCGACCGGAGCGTTTGTGTCTTTTCAGGTGACTAGCTGAGGATCACTAGCGTCTCCCAGGATCTGAAGAGTATTTCCAAAACCACTTCTCCACAATACTCCATCCTCATTTCTTGGCCTAAAAAATGTGGAGAGAGAAAGAGAATGAGAGAATTGAAGACAACTTAGAAGGAGAGCTTTAATTGAGAAGGAGAAAAGGGATATTAGAGAATATTTGAGTAATTGAGCTTCCACACTCCACATTCAAGACTTTAGGTGAGTAATTAACTCTTAAGTTTTGTGTTTAACTTATCAAGTATGTAAATTGAAGAAGTCTAAGTGATTAAACAAGAGAATTGAGCTAGGGAAGGAGAAGAGAAGAACACTCCTTGCATGCATGCATAATTCATGGATTTTGAGTTTTAATTCCAACAAATTCTTACATGCAAGAGCTTATTTTTGTTATATCATGAGAGCTCACTATAGTTTTGTACTTAAACACTTCATTTGTACATTTTATGGAAGTTTTGAATTCGCATTTCATGTATGTATTGTACATCAAGTTTCAAGTTTGATTTTGGAAGAATTGACATGCTTTTGGGCCTTGATCTTGCGAAATGATCTTTAATTCATGATATCCCACAAGCTTTTAAATGTTTTCTTGGGTTTTGGCCCAAAAAGATGAGTTGTGATGTGTTAAAATTGTGTTTTGAACTTGAAGATGAAATTTGGAAATTCCAGAATTGGTTGCATTGCTCACGCAACCAAACTGTCGTTTGAGCATAAATTTTGAGCGCTTAGAAGTTTTGTAGAGATTGATGGTTGGCTCGAGTGACTAAAAGACCGCTTGAGCGACCACTCTTTGTTTTGAACCTTGGCTCAAGCGACCAAAAAGTTGGCTCAAGCGTAAAATGAGAGCATTTAGTACTTTTGCAGACCAAAGGGTCCGCTCAAGTAACCAAAACTTCGCTCGAGCAAATTGCCATGTTTTTTGAAATTTTGCAAAGTGTTTCAAAGTGCATAATTGCATCCTCATTCCATCTGAGGCATTCTTAAGCCATGATTTAGGTTATAATAATGAGGATAAGGGTTAGAAACACACCTAGAAAGAAATGAAATAAGACAAGTGTTTACAAAGCGCGTGTTTCAATGTGTATCTGTCATGTGTTTGTGTAGGTCACGTGCTATCGTTTGTCTAATTCATTTGTTTTGCTTCTAGAGCTATCTGTGAGTAACAACCTTGTAAAGATATGTTTAATTATAAGTATTTTCTGATGGATATGACAAGCTCTACTTTCTGAAATGATATTTTCTGTATAGATGAATGATTGTCCAATTTCTGAAATGTATTGTGACATCCTTAGCATCATGTGAATCTGTTATTTGTTATCTGTTACCTGGTATCAGGGATCTCTGTGGGTTCTATTCATGGAACTACCTGTGAAACCTATATGGTTATCTGTTACGATTGTGCACAGTCATCTATTTGATATGAATATGGGTCTTAATGACCATCTGCTCTGTATATGGGTCTTTATGACCAATCTGATTTGCTAGTGCTAATGGATGTACCACATATGACTATTTACAAATCTGATTATGTTTATGAATTTGTTTCTGATCTGAATTCTGATTTATGAATCTATTATGGACATCATGCATAAAATCTTTACTTTATTGTTGTTCACTGGGCTCTAACTCATTGTTTATATTATGTATGTAGGTGATCAAGTACGTAACTAGGCTTGAGACTTCTAGTCTGGATCTGTTTGTGTCAGCCAACTAGTGCGCATCTCGAGGAGGTTCCCAGAAGTCTTTTGTTTATTTTGTATGTAGGGCTAAGTCTTTTTTTTGTTTATTTGTACTTGAGGTGACGTATGTATGACATCATAATATATGTAAATATAAAGTTTAAATTTTTAAAATTTTCTATCTCATACAAGTCTGCACAGCCCTATGGATGATGTATATTTGCTATTTGCTTTCGTTGGCTCCTTAATCTGCTAATCTATTTTAGAGGCCTCAATAATCCTAGGATTATTGGCTGGTTACAATGCTAAATCTATAGGGACGGGTTTGGGTCGTGACACTAATTGATCTGTCTCTTAGTCTAGCTGAAGACGTTAAACTTAGCACTACATTAGAGGCAACTAATGGTCCAATCTTGTGTTCAAGCGATTTGGTGTGTGAGAAATCTTGACTTACCTCTTGATGTCAAGGTTATCATGTTGATGAAAGTTAAAGAGGCCTTCGAGCAGGAATGAAGGATAAACAATCACTGTCGTTTAGTGGTAATAGCCTTTGTGCTACTAAACGTAGAGCTAAAAGGATTGGTTGTTGTTATAAATGTGAAAGGTTCACTTATAATTCGATTAGAAGGGAAAATGAAAAATCTTGTAAGGGTCTACAACTACCATCACCAGGACAAATGAAAAGGGTTAACCTTATTAGGGAACAACTGAGTAGGACAAAAGAAATTTAGTTCGAGATGGGTTAGTTAAGAGATGACTAGTTTGATGCCCTAAACCATCTTGGTCTCTGACATTAAAAGACCATTTTCAAACACACTAACATATGTTTCACCGTGTAGATATTTTGGATTAAAAAGATATACTTCAGCTTCCACTTCAAATAGGCTTGGTTCTTGTTCCATTGGGAAGTGCCTTTCTTAGCTTATTGGTGTTGTAGGACTTGTCAGCGACATTGCGGAATAGGTATATCGGAGAGATGAGATGTCAGGCATTGTAAGACTAACCTGGCATAGTTCATGCACCTAGGGAATGTCATAAGGGTGCTGTTTTGCCGACTGGAAACCTTTAGAGTGCATACCTCCCTATGACCAAGTAGGATAAGAGTAGATTCTTTTACTAATTGTTTTCTTTGTATACTTATATTTCTTCCCTTTAACTAATTTTGTTGTTCCTTGTTGGCGTATGCCATTGAGGATAATGTCATTTAAGTTAGGGGGTTGTTTTTATTTATTTATTTTTATATACAAAAAAACAAGAAAACAAAAAAAAAATATTTTTTATTTTGTTACACGTAATTTGCTTTCTTTCTCCCATTTAATAATGGCACATTTGTATCACTACGGATTGCTGCCTGCAGTCTTTCACCCTGATCATGGACTTCGTCCATTTCCTCTTCAAACTCAAGGAAGCGTGTGTGTTGGAAATCTCGATAAAATTTAATCGAGTTTTTACCTTTGTTCCCTGTCATCTTAAAGTGCGCACCTCAGTCTTTAGTTCTCTGTTCTTTCATCTCAATGTGTTCACTTGATGATGGTAGGTAGGCAGTTGATTGTTTAGAGTTCGCACTTCCAAATCTGCGATTGCAATTGTCATGCCACATTTAACAGAGATGTAGTGGTTCTCAGACTAAAAATCAATGCTTCATCGGCTTCCTCTGCATCCATCGTTGCTGTAAACATTTGTTGATCTTGTGGAGTGATGATGTTTCTGGCCACGGCCAGCGCAACTACATCATTTTGTATGACAGAAGCCTATATGGAAAGGGGATGGCCATGAACCTCTAATTGTGGTTGCTATGGTTCTGGTTGAACCTGTGGTGGAGCATTCAAGTTTAAAGGACCTTGAACTGATGACGGAAATGACATTGTGTGAAACGTTAGAAGAGATTGCAAATTTGATACTCTTGTAATTTTCTGAATGCAAACATCTATGAAATACATGAGTATATATCGTAATCAAGGATGCAATAAGACAAAACACACAAATTGGAGCAATCTCAATTTTGACAAATGCATTTCTTTCAGAGAACGCTTTGATCGGAGCACACATTGTTTGACATTTTACCCCGACCAAACACTGCCATATCTCCGCCACAATCTTCCTACTTAATATATGTGCTTTTACGTTGTTATTATTAATAAGAAAAAAAATGTATATTTGTGTTTATTGTCTAACCCTTTTGCAGGTAAAGTTTCCTTTAAGTTGGGGGCATCTCTTTCCTACATCTCGGTGATGTACATTTTATCGTGTTTTAATTTTCTTCTCTTTACAATTTTTGATAGATCTTTGTGGTATGTGCCATTAAGGATAATGTCATTTAAATTGGAGGGAAAGGATTTTGTTTTTCTAGTTGTTTTTGTTTTTGTATTTTTCTTATTGTTTTTGTGATGTTGTGTTAAAAAAAAAATTATTATTGTAGACACCCCATTTTTGACCGTCCTCAAGACTTGGACGTTACTCTTTGAACACTCGGTGATCATCCATCTTTGTGTTCGTCCTGAGTTCTCGGAGGTCTCGGCCACGCGCCTTGCCTCAAGACCTCTTGACTTGCCTGTTTTGTGCTTGGTTTTGCACCAAACACTTGTTGTTTTGCTTCTGAGGGCAGGGGATGGCTTGTTGGCCATCCCCACACCTCACCGGCCATGGCTTGAGGCCACCGGCCATGTTTTGTTTCCACCGGCCATTGGTAATGGCCGGCCGGCACTCTTTATGGTCGGCCGACCATTGTTTTGGCCAATTTGTCATTTTTGGCTGGCCGATCACTGTTCATCTGCTTTTGGCAGATATTTTATGCCAGCTGTGATAGCTGGCATCCACAATGCACCCCCTTCACATGTATGGAGGGATTTTCCTCTTGCTTAGCTTATTTTGTAAGCTTTGCAAGAGTGAATCTTTATAAAGGGAGGGCTTCTCCTCCCTCCTAAAAGGTTCCAAAAAGTTCCAGAGAGGGTCTGAGATTAGGGTTTAGGATTTGCATCTCTCTATCTTTATATCTCCCCCTATTTCACTCTTGTGTGTGTATAAGGTGTATTTGTTCTTAGTTTTGCACTAGAACACCTAGTATCACACCTTACCTTGGTTGCTGAGGTGCTAAAGGGTTGTTCTTGAAGTTTTTGAGTAGATTTACTTGGAAAGGCTGCTGGAGCTCCATTCTTGAAGGTGGTCTACACGGGTAGATTCTTACTCTTTATTCTCCATTTTTGCATAGGCTTTTAGTCATCCTTGCATCTGTTTTTGAGCTTAGTATATAACTGATAAAAGTTCTGATTTTAAGTGCTTAAAATAGTTGTTTAAGGTCTCTTTGAGGTTTGGGGTTGTTTACCCCCTCTTAGGCGTTGTTTGGCCTCATTTTTGTGCTATTTTTGGTGAGCTCCGGGACCACCTTGTATTGGCCTTCTCACCACTGAAATCCCTTTGGATTTCAGTGGTGAGGATGGTGTTTTGAGGTCCTAAGAAGGAGAGGGCCATCCCCTCTCCTTATTGTCTTCAAAACTTATCATTTTAGCCTCATGTGTGAGCACTTTTTTAAGTTCATGTTGGCCATGTCTTAGTTGGTATTTGTGCTTATTTTGTCATGATATAGCACTGTTTTGAGTTGGTTTAGATACGCCATGCATGCTTTGCATACTTGTATTGTAATGCCATGAAATTGCCTTAACATGCTTTGTGCTTTGAGCCTTGTTTCTAGCATGATTTTGGCTTAGCTTTGTGAAGCTTTTATGCATGTTTGGATGTGCTTGAAGTCTGATTTTGGTTATTTGGGTCGTCCATGACTTGCTTTTAATAGCTACCATGTAACCTAGCTTGTAGGCTTTGAGTATTGGATCCTCTAGCATGCTTTACTTGCACTATTTCAGTGGTTTGGCACCACTTATCATGTCATTTCAGTCCATGTGGTATGCTTGTATTCTTGCATTTGATACTCCTTTGATGCTTTAAAAGGTTGTTGTCTTATGCTCCATGTTTGGACCATTATGTGTGCTTCCATGTGTAGGCCATTTAGATGCCATCTAAGTGTGTTTTGGGCCTTGTCTCAACCTACATTGGGGTTGTTTTGAGTCCCCTCGCCCCTTTGGGACCCGCCTTGCATAGCCATGGTTTGATCCCTTAGGTTAGCTTTAGGCCTTGGGCTTGGTTGCATGCTACGCTTGCCTTGTTTAATTGGTTTGGCCCCTTTTCTAACATGATTTCAGAGATTGCTATGCTTGCCATGTGTCCATGATCATCTCCTTTTAAGTGTGCTTAAAAGTCCCCTCTTTATGCTTAAGTGTTAGACCATGTTCGCATGCATGTTTGTATGTAAATTTGCCTTCATTTCCATAGCATCTTGGCTACTTATTTAGACATGGCTGAGGCTTGTCCATATTAGTTTAAGTCCACCGTTTGCATGTTGTTCAAATGTTGTTACATTGCTTCATGCTTGCATGTTTTGGTTGCATAGTGTTTTGCATGCTCATTGCTTGCATTATTGATACATGCTTAGCTATATTGCATTTTGTTGCATTGCTTGAGCTATATGGTATGTTGTTGCATACTTAGGTTGTAATGTATTTGGCATGCATTCTCTCTTTTAATTGCCTAACATGTTGTTGCATGTTTTGCCATTGATATGTTATTACATGCTTGCATGTGTGCATGTTTGCCCTCATGTTCATATTGCACACTTAGCTTGCATGCTTAGGTTGCATTTGGCATGCATGCCTTGCCTCTTGAATCGCCATGATAGAGGTTGGGCCCCCTTAGGTGTTTGTGTGCATTTCATTTGACATCGAAATGCTCAACTTGACACCTCGGACCATCATGCATTGAAATGCGCGATTGGTGATCCGAGAGTCGAGGACCAAACTCCCTTGAGTTCATAACATGATAGGGGTGGTGGTGCAAACATTTGCTTGAAAATGCATTGCCATGTCTAGTTTGTCCTCTGCTGTTGTCAAAACAAGATTCTGCAGGAAGATATGGTCGACCGACCATATTGAGTGCCGGCCGACTAAATATATTTGGCCGAGAGCCATACCAATGGTCGATGACTAGTTTCTCCTAGCCGGTGGTGTTTCCTCTTGGTTGGTGACCTTCCATAGTGATCAGGAAGTGATTCTGGAGCATCATTGAGACTTACACAATTTTCAGAGGAGCAGAGCAGGGTAAACAGAGGTAGCTTGTGCATGGTGGTGGATTTCTGAGCGAAGCCGAGCACGCATGCATTGGATCCTCTTCCCGAGGCTATTTTACCGCTTTATTAGCTTAGTTAATTTGTTTAGCTAGTTAAGTGGTCTGTAACTATTTAATTAGCTTGATAGTTAATTAAATTTGTATTATTCTTTTGGTCCCTCCGAGAGAGGGCGAATTGTGTAATAAGCGTGCGTGTGTGTGATGCATGTCTTCCAACCCCCACTTCTTTCTCCCTCTTGCTTACCTGCTTTTGATGGTTAGTATTAGGACATGTTTTGATTAGCATACTTATGATAGCATGTTTGCATCCATTCATTTATATTGCATGCACCGGGCTCGGCGTATCATACTAATTGCATAGTATTTCAAATCTAACTTGAATACATGTTATCTGTTGCATTTCGCATGCCATCCATAGATTAACCGAGCCTATTCTAGCTGCATTTTGCCTGCGATGCATTAGCCATCTTAACATGGACTTGGATCATACATTTGATTACTAACATGTTCCTTGTTTTGGCTTGTGTAGACGCGCCCGTGGGCCTCATGCTACAGTTCGGACTCAATTTGTGTCACGGTCCTTAATCTAAACCAAAGAGTCCAAATCCGGCAAATCGTTTTGAGAAACAGATTTTTGAAAAGAAATGCCAAACATGGACTGCTTTGCCAGATACAGAGTCGCCACCTAAATATTTTTTATGGGGGAATTTAGGAAACCCTGACTCGGTGCCAAAGGCCACGTGTCCGTCATCACCAAAGTTGCCTCGGCTCGGGAGCTTGGGTACGATTGGGGAAGGTCAGCTATGAGCACCCCCTCTCGCCCGATCCGAAGATCGGCCTCTACTAACCATGATATCCATTTTTGAAAGCATTATGTGTTCTTAATCCATTTATTAGCCTAGAATTACTATGTTATGTGCGTAGCAAACAAGTATAGACCAAATCGCCTAAATTCGAACAAAACATTGCGTGTTCGTTTTGAAAATGGTTTGCTACTCGCAAGTAGGCTAAAATGCAGGTTTTGCCACCCTCGAGTGTGCTTTTAGAAAAGATGGTTTTGCCACTATCTAGTGGGCTTTAAAACTCACAGTTTTAGTGCATTATTCCAATTTAGGTAATTCAACCTCCACCCACAGGCATTCAAGCAGTTATATCACATAAGCAAGTAGCCTCATGGTAAACATGCTGTCATGGCCACACTCACACGCATGCGGTATGCTAAAGCATAAATACTTACAATGTACTCCGTGCCAAAACAATAAACTAGTTAGCAAACATGCGTGATCCTAGTTCATGTTAAAGTGGCTAATGCAACATATGCAAGATGCAACTAAGATAGGCTCGGCTAATCTACAATGACATGTGAAATGCTACAACTAACACGTATTCAATTTGGAATTGAAGTACAAATGCAGTTAGAATGATGCGCTGAGCCCGGTGCATGCAAGGCAAATGTATGAATGCACGCATGCATAGCATAAGGTATGCTAATTTAAATATGCCCTAGTCTACCATCATAAGCGGGTAAATAAAAGGGAAGAAAGACGTGGGGTAGGAAGACATACACACACTCACCCACACTTATTACAACATTGCCCTCGCGCAGAGGGTCCGAATAAATATTACAATCTGAATAATAAACACATTAATTATTACAGAATTTCTAATTAACTAACAGAATGAATGCAAAAAAGAAAGGTGGCCACAGCCCCCGCCTCGGGATGCGCGAATGATGCATGCTCGAACCCGTCTCGCCCGGAAAGTCCGTACCATACCACTGCTGCCTCTGTTTACACTGCCCTGCTTCTCTAAAAATTGCCAAAGTTCTGGGATAGGTCCCCTGAACACTGTGGAACACCATCGGCTGAAGGAAATGTCCACCGGCCATTGAAAATATCCATCGGCTGCTGATGAAGCTACCGGCCCGGGAAGGATTGCCGATCGGCACTGAACACTGCCGGTCGGCAGAAAGTTCCTGCAGAATCTAGTTTTTTGACAGCAACAAGAACAGACAGTGTATGGCATGGAATTTCAAGCAAGTGTATGCATGGCCACTCTCCCAATCATGTAATGGACTCAAGGGAGCATGGCCCTCGACCCTCGGGCCACCAATCACGCATTTCGATGCATGATGGCCAAAGAGTCAAGTATGCATTTCAATGTCAAATGCGATGCACACAAAACATACGAAAGACCCAATCTCAATCATGGTTGGTCAAGAGGCGAGGCAATGCACACCAATGCACATGCGACCTAAGCATGCAAGCAAACATACAAACATGCAATATAAATACATGGCACACACAATGCTAACAATATAACATGCACAACGCATTGAAACATGGCATACGCAATGCAAAATGGACTTACAACAATGTGAGTGGACCTCAGCCACACCCACATCAGTGGCCATTAGATGAAATGAGACTCTCGAAGTACGTGCACGCATGCACGCAAACCGAGGACCGACCCTAAGGCACCGAATGCCACTCTAACAAAACATGGCAAGATGATATGCTAGCATACAAATTTCAGCGCTAAAATATGACCCAAAACAGCCCCGAATCATGAGAATATAGCACCCGATGCATGAAATGGTCCCGAAAATGCAAGATTAAGCACATGAAATGACTTGTAGCTACATCAAGCGTGCATTATTTGATCATGGAATGTGAAGACAGATTCAAGGCAGCCCAAAAACAAGCATGTTTCCAGTTTATAACAGAGCCAAACAGCAAACACAAATGGGGCTAAACTAGCATGCAAAAATGGCCCCGAAAGCAAGCTAACGAAGCAAGTCACACCTGCAGGCCTCAAACAGCCGAGGGTCCTTCAACAATGTTGAAGAGGGGCCCAAAACATGTCATTTTACAGTTTATGGCCGAGCCAAAAATAGTATATATACAAGAAAAAAATACTATGCAAAATATGGCCAAAAAGAGAGGTATAACACAAAGTATAGAAAGGATGCCTCAAACAGCATTGAGCACTTCAACAATGTTGAAGAAGGGCTCAAAAAAAGCCCCTTCTCAGTTCAAGATAGAGCTCAAAACAGATTATACACAGGCCAAAAATACTACACAAGATAATGGCATACAAGAGGGATAATGAAGCAAGTGCTACAAGGAGGCCTCAACCAGTGAGAGGCCCTTAAACAAAAGTGAAAAGGAGCTCAAAAAAATGCCACTTTTAGTTAGGGCCGAAGCTCAAAACATCAAGCAAATATGGCTAAGAAATAATGCAAAATATGGACAAAAAAGGGGGAAAATGTAGCTTACCCTTGTAGACCAATCTTTAGCAACTCTTGGCTTGAGAAAAGGTGCCTCTAAAGCTTTGAGAAGGCCCTCCAAGCTGCTGGAATGGAGTGGTGGTGTGGTGCTATAGGGTGTAGTGCAAATGGAGCAAGGATTCTTGGGTTTGGAGGCTTGGATGAGATAGATATATGGAGGATTGTATGTATTGCTCCAGCTGGTTTTCTCACCTGGTATAAGGAAGAGGAGAGCTGCCTTTATAGAGCCAAGAGACTAAAGCTTCTCTTAGAAACTTCAAACTAAGAGCAAAGATCCTCCATACACGTGTATGGAGGATCCAGTCTGTGCCCTCCAGCTGGCACAGCTGGCATCCACTCAATCTGTAGAATACTCCGGAAGGTCGTCGGCCAGCAAAAATGGCCGGTCAGCACAATAAATTGCCGGTCGGCACAATAAATTGTCGGTCGGATAAATAGATTGCTGACATATGCTGCCAAGGTCAAAAAATGGCCGGTGGGTGTCCAAATTGAAGCCCGGAAGTTAGCTTTCCAATGGCGCAAACCTTGCATTAAAATTCCTCCTGTGGAAAAAGTTATGCCCATTTTGGTGAAGCCGCGCAGATTCGATCCAACCGGGATGATACCCAACTTCAACCAATCATATCTCCCCCACCCGGACTTGGCTCTAGGAGATTCTTGAGTGCAAAATGAAGCCCTGAAAGTAAGCTTTCCAACGGTGGTGGCCTCATAGCTAAAATCCAAGTATGCAAATGAATAAGCCCGATTCAGCGAGGGCTGCTCAACTCTCTCTTATCCGGATTCATGCCGAACTTCTCCCAAACTAGTTTTCTCCTCTCCTTTCCTCTTTTCTTCAACTCCAAACCCCTAAACAAAGTGTTTTGAAAGATTTTTCAAAGATTTCATCTCTCTTTCATTCATTTCCACTTCGTCCCTGCTCGGTTTACCGAAAAGCGCAACGTTTGACAAAATGCGAGCCTCGGAACATCGCAGAAACTTTATTTCAAAAATGTTTTGAAAGAGAGGATTTTAAGGTCTAAAAACCATTCAAAATAGTTTTGATCCAAAAGGGGTATGAAGTTGGGATTTGGCTCTCTCCTTGCTGAAGAGATTGAACCTTTGCCCTGCACATCTTTTACCACCAAGTAAACCATCAGTAACGCCCAAGTCTTAAGGGCGGTCAAAAATGGGGTGTCTACAGCTTGGAGTACTAGGTGAGTGTTTATGCTTTAGCATCTCGCATGAGTGTGAATGTTAACATAAAAGCATGCTTGCCATGAGGCTAATCGCTTAGTTGATTTACTACCCGAATGCCTGTGGGTGAAGGTTGGATTGTTTGAATTGGAATAATTCATTGAAATCCGTATTTTAGCCTACTTGCGAGTAGCAAACCTCAAATCATTTCCAAAACAAACAGATATGTAATGCTTTGTTCCAAATTAGGCGATCTAGTCTATACTTGTTTTGCTGTGCACATCACATAGTAATTCTAGCTAAATAACCGGAATAAGAACGCATGTGTTTTCAAAAACTAGATATCATGTTTAGTAGTGGCCGATCTTTGATTGGGCGAGCGGGGGTGCTCATAGCTGACCTTCCCCAATCGTACCCAAGTTCCCGAGCCGAGGGAACTTTGGTGATGACGGACACGTGGCCTTAGGCAAATGAGTCAGGATTCCCTAAATTCCCCCTTAAAAAATATTTAGGTGGCGACTCTGTATCTGGCAAAGCAGTCCATGTTTGGCACTTCTTCTTAAAAAAAATCAGTTTTCCAAAACGATTTGCCAGATTTGGACTCTTTGGTGATTTATCAGTCTTGCATTGCACTTCGCAAGATCAGATTAAGAACCATGACTATTTTGAGTCTGAACTGTAGAAGCATAATGCCCGAGGGCGCGTCTACAATTATTATAGTTTTTTTTTCTTGCTTTTCAAAAAAAATAAAAAAATTGGCAATGATTGTACTATATCTCTTTCATTCTATGCTTGACGTGATTAAGTTTATTTGTAATTTTGTTACCTTAGAATTCTAATTTTGTCCTTGATCGTTCCACTATTTTTCATTATAATACTCATTTGTTTCATACTCGATCTGATCACATGCATGTAACTGCACAAATATTACTTCATTATTTGGAGACGTAGCCTTTGAAAATCTTGATCTTTAATGTGGAGACTATAACTCGTGTGAGATTTTGAGCCTATCATTCTTTGTGGAGGGTTATTTAACATTTACTCTTAATTTTTCTTTGGCAGCTTGTTATGTCGTTGATAAGTCTCATT
Source organism: Camellia sinensis (assembly GCF_055761805.1). NCBI lineage: Eukaryota > Viridiplantae > Streptophyta > Magnoliopsida > Ericales > Theaceae > Camellia > Camellia sinensis. The sequence continues at coordinate 111,630,999 of NC_138962.1, forward strand.
ATTCCTTCAAGTTGGTCAGAAACTTTGAAATCATCATTTACAAGCCATTTTGTCCTAACAACATATCGATCTTGCTTAATTTTGATAAATAATTTTAGTCCATCTTTTTTTGTTTGAGTCTTTAATATATATATATTCTTTCTTCAATTATCACTAGCTAGCTCGTTGAGCCTACACATAATTTTTTATTTTATTTTATATTTCCTTTAGCCATATCCTCTAATGTCTCAAGAATGGATTTCATTTGTTATTTCAAGAGGAAGTTATCCTGTGAATAGTTTAAGGAGATTTTTAGTTGAAAAGATGTATTTATTCCCATGTACAAAATAATAATAATAATAATAGTAATAATAACATAGAGAGTATTTAATGAGGTTGCAAATCACATGTAAGAAAGGGGTTAAAAGGGTAGGATGGGTGAAGTAGTGTTTCATATACACTGCATTTGTTTAATTTATTTCTTGGACACCTATTTTTCACCTTACACCCAATTTTGCAAATAATTCTCTTTGACCCAACATTACAACCGCAAATAAAGTTCTATTTGATATCAGGATTAGCATGATTTTTCAGATGACAAGGCGGGATAATTTTCATTATTTTTGGCATTCCTATCATAAGACTACACATATTTTTTTTTGTTACAGCATTTTTCATTTCTATATGATAAATATAAGTTCTCTCTTACATACATAAACTAGTAACCTAAGCCATTTAAGAGTGTTTCATTTGTTGAGAGTATACTGGAGAGATTTGAGTCAAAACATGCTTCTAATAGAAATTTTGGGGTTGTGTTTCATTTTGAAGTTGAGGACGTATCTGTGTAAATTAAAAAAAAAAACAAAACACACACACACACACACACACACACCGAGTTTAGAAATGAATGTAGTAATACTAATGATTGCTAGTACTTTGTACTTTGGCTAATTATTTTTCCAATGGAGGGAAGTTATGATTTTCTTTTCGAAGCTTCTAGCATTTGGATTATAAAGATTTTCTAAACTCTAAATATATATATATATATATATATAATTTTTTTTTGGGTATATTCACTACCCTCATGAGACTATAACTTGTCCACTAGGGGTAACTTAGGGGTTCAAAGGCTAGTTGTATACGCTAAATGCAATCGTGTTTTCTATGAAAATGGTATAGATAGATTTCGTTTTGTTTTATTTTTAGTTTGTTTTGCTCGAGGACTAGCAAAATATAAGTTAAGGAGTGTGATCGAAACCTAAATATTATACATTTAGCCCGTTAGTATACACTTTATTTGTATTATTTTATAATTTTGTATAATATTATGTGTTTCATACATTTAAAGTATTCATGTATAAATTATTGTATACATTATATTTTAATATGATTTTTTTTGTATTATATTATTTCAACAATATTATATAACAAAATAAATAAACAAGTAAAACCTGTTACATATATATATATACATATATTACATGTTATAAAATTGTATATATTATAATAATAAAAAATGAAAACATAAAAAAGAATACAAACAAAAAAACAAACAAAGCAATAAATGGGGTTGAAAAATCTTACCACACTTTGTCAATCTTTACATATATATTAGAGCTGGGTATAGGGTTATCTGAACCGCACAACTCGCATAATCCGAACCGATCTGCATACAAATGGACAGTTTTGCAGATACAATACAGACAGATGTGGTTTGGAATATGGCATAATTGCGGGTTGCGAGTTTGACTCGCATCCGCAATAACCCGCCCGCACTTAGATTTATTTAGTTTATTTTTTTATATTTATAAAAAAAATCTGAATCGTTGATTTTATTCATCCAATCCTAGATATTTTTAGCCAACACACCACACCCTAATTTCATGATACAAAAAGAAAATTTTTAGAGAATATTATTTGAGAACATTGTTTTTAAATATTTTTGTTTTTGTTTGTTCTTGTTTGCTCTATGAACATTGTAGAAAATTGAATCTACTTCTTCATGGAGGGGAAATTGAATCTGCTAATTACTTTTGAAATTGAAGTCAATCTTATATTATATTGAATATGGAAATTGAAAAAAGTCCAATCCGTAAATTGCCCGTAACTACCCGTACATCCACAAACCCTATCCGCACAAGCCGCAACCTGCACTGCCTGCGGTTGTTGGTTGAATTTTCCTCAAATCGTATACATGCAGGTAGGTCCAAACCGATTTGTAAACGATCAAAAACCAAACCGGGAACACCCCTATATATTATAATATTATTTATTTATTTATTTACCTTCTTTTGCAGGTCTTTCTCTATACAAAGGAGATAAGTTGGGAAGAGAAGGGGGAATGAAGCTTAGAGAAGAAAGGAAATAAAGCAAAGAGAGAAAGAAAGAAAGGGAGAGTGAGAGAGTTCAGAATATGTATTTTTTAGAGTGGTAGTTCCATGAGTATATGGAACTAACTTTTTTATCTTAGGGTTAAGATGAAACCCTGATCAAGTAATTGGGGTGAGTTATATTTAATTATGTAGTTTTGATTTAATTTACATAATTTGTATAACGTTAGAAGATATGTTTGTACAAGAAATTTTTTTCTGTAGTATTCGCTATACAAATGATTTTCAGTGTTTGTGTAGTAAATTTGTTAGATGAGTCATGTCAAGTAAGACAGATCATGCTTCAAAATAGTTTAGTGTAATTTAGGAAGATAGTCCGTGTAAAGCAAAGGTGGTCTGTGCTTTCGGATTTTATTATGTAAAAATATTTTTACAAAGTATCTAGACCACGATACATCGTAGTATCCAAATTAAAGATGCTTTACAAATTAACACAACAACTCCCAATTATGTGGTCAGTGGTAGATTCGAAATCCTAAAATATTTTTCTCTTATCATTTCACTTAATTAATAGCTTAATTTAATAGTTTATTATTCACTCTAAAAATTTACAACAACTCCGTTAGATGTATAATTTGGCAATAATTTAAATGTAGAATGTGTAATAAGCCCTTTATAAAATTTGGTACAAATATGCTTACGGATGAAAGCATAGAGAATACAAATATGTCGTACTAAAAAAAAAGAAGGGTTAATTGGTGAAATGTCTAATTTAAAGAGGGTGTAAGGTATTAAGTCTGCTAAGTATTTTTCTTTTTTGTTGAGAAGTATAGTCTTTGTAAAATATTGTAGTGAGAAGTACGTTTTATTATTTTGGAGGACATTTTGTTTCAATTTTGCCATTTTAATTTTTATTAACACCTATCTGTTGAAATTTTTATTCTATTTGTTAAATTTCTATCTGTGTGAAATTTTTATCTATTGAAATTCTATTTGTGTGAAATTTCTATCTGTTGAAAAATTGTGTGAAATTCTATCTATTAAAATTTTATTTGTTGAAATTCTTGTCCTAATTTTTATCTGTACAAATTTATCTGTCTAATTTTTTTATTTGTCCAAATTTTATTTTTCTATCTGCTGAAATCTTATTTTATCTGTTCAATTTTTTGAACCTATCCCAACCTATCTATTCAATTTTTTGAATAGATCAGCCTTTTATTTATTTAATTTTTTTTACTCTATCTGTTGAAATTCACCAAACTTATTTCTCTTATTTATTGAAATTTACCAAATTTATATCTATTTGTTAAAATTAAGAGCCTTCATCAAGAGCAATCCAGCTATAAAAATATGGATCCGATGAACTGATCGTTTATTTTTAAAACAAACAGAGATCCAAAACCTTATAAATCTGAAATAAGAAAGATAAATGAGGAAGAAGATTGAAGGAAGCTGAGTGAGGCCACGGGAGAGATAATCCTTGAGTCCACCATTGTTGAGGTTGTAGAGCTCGGTTCAAACATTCATGTTGACTTGGCTTTCGATGGTGGCTTCTCCTACAATTCCAAGAAGTTCTACTAGATCACCGGTTGCACTTTTTAACAAGTTATTTCTCGAGCTTCAGAGCCCATATCGAAAGCTTTTTTGAACATAGCGAGTGCAATTCAGAGCTGATGTGTCTGGCAGTTGTTTCCCAACATGTAGATTGCGGTGGCATCTAACAGTGACGGCGAAAGAGAAACGTGCACAGCCTCGACGAATCCATTGTCACAATCTGGACAAACTACGGTGTAAAACCCTAACAAAGTGAGTGTAGTTGTAACACCAATAAGACAATGCTGACTTCATTTTCAATCTGAAAGTATGAGAGGTGATCACACCATAATATGGTAGACTCTCTCACACCGAATCAAAGTTTTATATGGTGATTCATACTTTCTCGCAGAAAGAAGCAACTGGAAGTTTGAGTTTGAAAGGAAAAGTCACAATGTTTGGAAACATGTTGACCATTGAGTTTGATGATTCAATTTCAATGGTTGCAACCACTGACCAAAAGCCACCATGTATGCTATAAACATATGGACAAAACATAGGTTCAACGTAGCGATCCCAGTTTTGCCACTTCGCTGAATATGTAGGGGATCGAGCTGCCCGGTCAGCTTGCAGGGGTCCAAGGGGCAGCACCCCTTGGCGAGTCCAAGGGCAGCGCCTTGGCGGGGATCGAGCTGCTCAGTCAGCTTGTGGGGGTCCAGGGGGCAGCGACCCTTGGCGGGTCCTAGGGAATCGCCCTAGCAGGGTTGAGGGGCAACACCCCTGAAGCAAAAATGCAAAATGCATTAGAAGTTGCTTGTCTACTCGAGCGGCTGTTTATGCGCTCGAGCGGAGAATGTCTGGTTCCAGAAGCTTGACCTATCTGCAAAAGTACAGGAAAAGTGTATTTGATGCTCGAGCGGGGCTTTCCACGTTCGAGCGGATCATGTTATATCAGTTCGTGAATTTGATATTTCAGATCACTTTTGCATATATCTCTCTCTCTCTAAAAAACCTTTTCCTGTCCCTTCTCTCTACATTTCCCTACGCCAAATTGGATCAAAACCTTGATTTTTCAAGATCCATTATAGTTCTGCCATAAGTTCTTCATCAAAATTGGTTAACTTCTTAAGGGCTTCATTGTGTACGGTGAAGATCGAGTTTCGACACCGTTGATTTTGGGGTTTCATTTCATTTCTTCTTCAAAACTTGAGGTAGGGATTTTCTTAGAGTTATATATATATTTTTGCAAGATCTATATGATTTTTGAAATCAACTTTCGATAGCTTTGAAAATTGATTATTGATTCAAGAAGTTGAGCGATTTTGAAAGTGGGTTTGTCTCTAATTCTTTTAAAATGATCTTATGGGTTTTGATCTTCGTTGATTGAAGAAAAGATGATTTTGGAAAGTTTTCTTTCAAAAGATTTGAGTTGTATAGTTATGGTGAGAAAACCTAGAATTTGGGGATTTTTTTTAAAAGAGACTGAAAATCCATGAATGATATTGTTATATTTATTTTGTGTGTCAAAATAAATGGATGTTTGGAAAATTTCTTATTTATATTTATATAGATGATGAATTTCAGAGAATACGAGAATTGTTATTCATTTTGGAAATTATTGTTCAAAACGTTGAAATGGTTTTGAAATAACTAATTGTCGAGGATACTTGAGAAGAGGGAATTGTGTTATTCCTTGGATGATGAATTGAAATAAAAGTATTTATATTTATCTTGTGAAATTGGCATATCAATTCATTTGATTACATTAAATTTTGAAAGTTAATTTGAAAACTTGCATTGAGAAATAAGTTTTCATGGAATGGTTTTAGGGTAAATACGTTGGTAAGTCTTGATAGGTGGTGTAGATGATATTGAATAAGTTGGCCTGAGAGCCCGATGTGAAAGACCGAAAACCTGCGCGGATAGGTGTTGAGCCTTCCAATTAATACCGGTAAAAATAACAATTTGGTAGTACTTGTATAGTCTACTTGTAGATACCGACCTAGGGATTACCAGAGCCGTATTTACCACCCTTGAAATAAATTGTTAAGTTTTGAGTAATTGAAATTGCATGATATCATTGAGCATGATGGTTTTCAAAAGATGAAAATGTGATTTATCTTCAAAAAGGGCATAGCATGGCATGTGCATTTCATCTCTTGAGACTTGTATAAAATGTATATACTTTTTAAGAATTTCCTATTGGGCTTTATGCTCACCCTACGGGATTTTTGTGCAGGAAAAGATGTGGTGATCCCACCCAACTAGGGGGTGGAAGTATGTGTGTTGGGAGTACAATGCTCTCATTTTGCTGTGACTCTGTGTGTAAGCCAAGGGCTGTGTTTGTGTGGGTTTGAATAACCATTTTGTGTAACCAGACCTAAGCCTTGGAAACTTGTAAACCCTTAGGGGTATTTATTTGTTTATTTACTTCTTGTTGGATTAATGTATTGTTGCATCGAGAACTATTGTATCATGTAATGTAAGTTTGGAGATTTATATTCGGTTTTCCTTAAAAGAGCCATGATTGTTGTCTTACCGTTTGGGCTAGAAATTTGGGGCGTTACAACTTGGTATCAGAGCTACTGGGTTTGAATACTTGGAGCTCGTGGGAAGTGGTTGTTTAACCACAATGGGTTCATTTAGCATGCTTAGGAAGTGTTATGCATTTTGTGACTATGTGATAACATGTTTATGTGACTAAATGGGTATGAGATTGGACTTTTGGGATGTTGTTTGCGCCTGTTAAATTCCTTGAAGTCTTATTAGAAGGGTACTTGATCAATACTCATTCTACTAAGAATTCTTGATTTTTTGTGGGACGAATCTCATCATAAGAGTATAATCCGTATGTGTTTACATGACTAAGTGCTTATGTGGGGTGGAATTTAATTGTTATGTGGGAGAGGAATATATAGCATTATTGTGATCAAACGTGTAAGACAAGTTGCGGGCACGTGTGGCTTAGTGTGCTAAATTAATTCTATTGTCATTTATAAGATGTCAAGAAGAGGTCAAACCTGTGGTGGTAGAGGCGGGAGGCGTGGTAGGGCTCGCCGAGGTGTGCATGAGGTACCGGTCCATGAGGTTCCGGTGCAGGGGGAAGAGTCTGGCCAAGCTAATGTGGCCGAAGAAGTGGGGCAAGCGAAAATCCCGGGACAAGCAGGTCAAACTACAATGGGGGCCCTAGCTCGAGAAATGGCAGGGGCTTTAAGAGAGTCCATGAACTTGTTGAGGGTAGAGAATCAAGCCCGAGAGAACACTGTGGAGTCAAGGGTGAGTTTCCTTACTAGAGAGTTCTTGTAGGCCAAACTGGATGAGTTCTATGGTGGTCCCGAGCCCAAGAAAGCAGATGAGTGGCTCGAACAAACTATGAAGACATTTGAGATGCTTCACATCGAAGATAGTGAACTAAGAGTGACTCTAGCGAGTTACTACCTTAAGGGAGACATGGGTCAATGGTGGAAATATGCTAAGGGTAGAGTGAAGCCAATATGGGAAGCCTTTGCGGTTTCTTTCCAAGATAAGTACATACATTCCCTTACTAGGGAGAGATTGAGGCAAGAGTGTAAAGACCTCAAACAACTCGACATGCCCGTGGTCGAGTTTGAGGCGGTTTTCTCTAGTTTGTCCAGATTTACACCAGAGTTGGTGGCAACGGAAGAGCGCCGTTGCATTGAATTTGAAAACAAAAATTATGTTCAAGCTTGTCGGGAATATGATTCGAGAATATGACTGTCTTGTGGAGATGGCGACATATGTAGAAATTTCCATACAAGCCAAGGAAGAGAGGCTTCGGAGTTCGAGGTTTAGGGTCCAAGAGTCTCAAGGTGACTATAGGCAAAACAAGAAGAGCAGGAACACCTATCCATCCCAGTCCCAACCACAGCAGTCTAGATCCACTTTTCCTTTGCCTAGTGCGGGTCCGGGAAAAAGTGCATTGAGTAGCTTCTCGTGTTTTAAGTGTGGCCAATCGGGTCACAAAGCCTTCTCATGCCCACAGAAGGGAGGAGGGCAGTTAATAGTACCACCACCTAACCGATCTCAAAGTCAGTCTCAGTCTCAGAATAAAGGTCAAGGGTTTAATTGTTATCAGCCGGGGCATATGAAGAGAGCTTGCCCATAGTTGGGAGGCGCATCTGGTGTATCAGGGTCGAGGCAGACTCAGAGCCACCAGCAGGCTCAATCAGTCCGAGCTTCGTGAGTTAATCAGGGAGCTACTTCAGCTTAGTCAGTACAACATGCCTATGCTCCGAGAGGGGAGCAAGTCAATCAGGGGCCACAGGGGCGCGTGTATGCTGTTACCGTGCTAGAGCAGTTGCTAGAATCCTCAGTTGTGAGAGGTATTTTTGTTGTGTGTAATTCTTTGGCTAATGTATTGATAGACACGGGTGCGTCTCATTCATTTATATCTACTGTATTTGCTTTTGCATTGGGGTTAGAGGTAGCACGATTAGTGCCTCCACTCAGAGTAGAGTCACCTGTTGGGGGTACAATTGATTTAGACCGGGGTTGTCGTGATTGTGAAATAGAAGTTGCTGGGCGTCGACTTCCGTTTGCTTTTGTGTTGCTAGATGTGTCGAGTTTTGATGCCATTTTAGGCATGGACTGGTTGTGTTCTTATCAAGCTGTGTTTGATTGTTACCGTCAGAGAGTTATAGTGTGCACTTCTGGTGGTGATCATTTCTATTTTCTGGGGAATCGAGTTGATAGAGCCTTGTCTCAAGTTGTTGACCCTTGTAGTAGGAGCAAGCTTATGGCCTTCTTGCAACTCTCTTGGATAGTGAGAGTGACGGGGCTCGTGTTGAGTTACGAAGGATAGTTTGTGAATACCCGGATGTCTTTCCAGAAGATCTTACTTACTAGTTTACCACTTCACTGGGAGATCGAGTTCTTCATTGAATTAGTGCTTGGCACGACACTAATTTCCATGTCACCATATAGATTTGCACCCGCCGAATTGCATGAGTTGAAGATTGAACTCCAAGAACTTTTAGACAAGGGCTTCATTCATCCTAGTACGTCGCCTTGGGGAGCGCCGGCTCTCTTTGCGAAGAAGAATGATGGGTCATTGCGGTTGTGTATTGATTATCGCAAGTTGAATAGAGTTAAATTTAAGAACAAGTATCCTCTACCCAGAATAGATAATTTGTTTGACCGACTTAGAGGGTCTCGTTGCTTCTCAAAAATAGATTTGAGGTCGGGGTACCACCAGTTGAGAGTCCGGGGGGAGGACATTCAGAAGACGGCCTTTCGTATTCGTTATGGAAATACGAATTCCTTGTAATGCCTTTTGGGTTGACCAATGCACTGGCTTCCTTTATAGATTTGATGAACAAAATTTTTCAGGAATACTTTGTGGATGTCTTTGTGGACAACATCTTGATTTATTCAACATCTGAAGAGAAACACGAGACTCACTTGCGGGTAGTGTTGGGTTTACTTAGTGAGCACCAATTGTATGCCAAATTTGAAAAATGCGAGTTTTGGTTAATAGAGGTGAAGTTTTTGGGGCATGTAGTGTCTAGAGAGGGAGTGACTGTGGACTCCTCAAAGATAGATGCCGTACAGGATTGGAAACAACCCAAGAATGTTTTTGAAATCCGGAGTTTATTGGGATTAGCGGGGTATTATCGACGTTTTGTAAGGGATTTCTCTAGATTAGCTGCACCTTTGACTAGGTTGACTAGAAAGGGTATCAAATTTATGTGGAGTGAGGCTTGTGAAAAGTCATTCCAAGAGCTTAAGACTAGATTAACTATTGCATCGGTTTTGATAATTCCGGAAAGGGGTTTGAATTACACTGTCTATTGTGATGCGTCTGGAAATAGACTTGGTTGTGTCTTGATGCAAAAGGAAAAAGTTGTGGCCTATGGTTCACGACAATTGAAAACTCATGAGAAAAATTACCTCACCCATGATCTAGAATTAGCATCGGTGATTTTTGCTTTGAAAATTTGGAGGTATTACTTGTACGGTGAGAAGTTTGAAGTTTTCTCCGATCATAAGAGTCTAAAGTATTTGTTTTCTCAAAAAGACTTGAATTTACGACAACGGAGGTGGATGAAATTTATGGAGGATTATGACTTTATGTTACACTATCATCCAGGGAAGGCTAATGTGGTGGCCGATGCTTTGAGTCGAAAATCTGTGAGTAGTTTGGCAAGTGTGGCCATTCGGGAATGGGATATGCTAGATGTTATTGGCAAGTTTGATTTGCACTTGGGTGAGTCCGGAGAGAATGCTACCTTGTTTACTTTGAATGCTCAACCTATCTTGGTTAGTAAGGTCATAGAGGCACAACAAGGAGACCGTGATGTGGAATCAATACGTGTTAAGATTTCCAATGGAAAGGAAGAGAAAGGTTTGAACGTTCACTCGGATCTAAGTGTACGTTACCTAGACCGTTTGTTTGTACCAGAATCTTTTAGAGAGGAAGTACTTCGGGAGTTCCATCACTTACGCCTTGCGGTACACCCGGGAGGCACTAAAATGTATCATGATCTTAGTTGTCAGTTTTGGTGGAGGGGTATGAAACGAGATGTCGCTTTATCTGTATCGAAGTGCCTTACTTGTCAACAAGTAAAGGCCGAACACCAAAGACCAGCCGGTTTGTTACAACCCTTACCGATAACCGAGTGGAAATGAGAGCGCGTTACCATGGATTTTGTAGTTGGGCTTCGTAGAACACAATGAGCCAATGACGTCGTTTGGGTGATTGTTGATAGGTTGACTAAGTTTACTATTTCATTCTGATGTGCACCAGCGACTCAGTTGAACGCTTGGCAGAGTTGTACATTAGAGAGACAGTTCGACTTCATGGAGTCCCTGTGACTATTGTGTTGGATAGGGATCCTCGTTTTACTGCCCGGTTATGGAAAAGCCTTCAAGAAGCGTTGGGAACTAAGTTGACTCTTAGCACTGCTTATCATCCTTAAATAGATGGACAGACAGAACGTACCATTCAGATTTTGGAGGACATGCTTAGAGCTTGTGTCCTTGATTTTAAGGGGCCTTGAGAAAGGCACTTACCATTGATTGAGTTTGCTTCCAACAATAGTTACCAAGCTAGTATTGGGATGGCATCATTTGAGGCCTTGTATGGCCGACCTTATAGATCATCGGTTTGTTGGGCCGAAGTGGGTGATGCACCGTTACTGGGTTCGAAAATTGTTAGAGAGACAACCGAGAAGGTTGTTCTCATTCGGAAGAGGTTAGCTACGGCCCAAAGCCGACAAAAGAGTTATGCCGATAAGAGGAGACGACCTTTATCTTTTGAAGTTGGTGACCATGTGTTTCTAAAAATCTCACCAAGGCGGGGTTTGATGAGATTTGGTAAGAGTGATAAATTATCTCCAAGGTTCATTAGGCCTTTTGAGATCTTAGAGCGAATTGGGGAAGTGGCATATCGCTTAGCTTTACTGCCACAACTTTCAGAAGTTCACAACGTATTTCATGTAGCTATGCTTAGGAAGTATGAACTCGACCCTTCTTATGTGCTTGATTGGGCTGACTTAGAGGTAGATGAGGATGTGTCTTGCGAAGAACGACCGGTTCAAATATTAGATACTCGGGAGTAAGTGCTACGGGGCAAAACTAGACCGTTGGTAAAGGTGTTGTGGAGACACCATGGGGTTGAAGAAGCGACGTGGGAACGGGAGGCAGAAGTCCACTCCAAATATCCGTATTTATTTGAAAATACTTAAATTGCTTTTCTTTGTAATATTCCCTAGTGTTGAGGGAAACGTATTTAAAGTTGTTAACCACATGTTGATATGTGCGTTGTTGTTTTAAGCATAAGGTTGTCTAGAGTTGTCATTATTTTTTGGAAAATTTCATGTTTATGCGTATTTGGGAGGTTGTTGTTAATAAGATAACCATGGTGGAAATGGTGAAATTTGGTTGAGAGTTAATGTTGTGATTTGAAAATGAAATAGCGTGGTTTTGATCGCTAGAAACCCTTTGTTTGGGTAGTTTGATTTGAAATTTCGGGGACAAAATTATTTAAAGGGGAAAGGTTGTAGCGATCCCAGTTTTGCGACTTCACTGAGTATGTCGGGGATCGAGCTGCTCGGTCAGCTCGCGGGGGTCTAGGGGGCAGCGCCCCTTGGCAGGTCCAAGGGCAGCGCCCTGGTAGGGATCGAGTTGCCTGGTCAGCTTGCGGGAGTCCACAGGGCAGCGCTCCTTGGCGAGTCCTAGGGCAGCGCCCTAGCGGGGTTGAGGGGCAGCGCTCCCGAAGCAAAAATGCAAAATGCATTAGAAGTTGCTTGTCCGCTCGAGCGGAGAATGTTTGGTTTCAGAAGTTTGACTTGTCTGCAAAAATACTGGGAAAGTGTATTTGACGCTCGAGCAGGGCTTTCCACGCTCGAGCGGACCATGCTTTATCAATTTGTGAATCTGATATTTCGGATCACTTTTGTATATATCTCTCTCTCTTTAAAAACTCTTTCCTCTCCATTCTCTTTACATTTTCCTACACCAAATTGCATCAAAACCTTGATTTCTCAAGATCCATTAGAGTTCTGCCATGAGTTCTTCATCAAAGTTGGTTAACTTCTCGAGGGTTTCATTGTGTGCGGTGAAGATCGAGTTTCGACATCGTAAATTTTGGGATTTCATCTCAATTTTTCTTCAAAACTTGAGGTAGAGATTTTCTTAGAGTTACATATATATTTTTGCAAGAACTATATGATTTTCGAAATCATCTTTCGATAGCTTTGAAAATTGATTGTTGATTCAATAAGTTGAGGGATTTTGAAAGTGGGTTTGTTTCTTGTTCTTTTAAAATGATCTTATGGGTTTTGATTTTCGTTGATTGAAGAAAAGATGATTTTGTAAAGTTTTCTTTCAAAAGATTTGAGTTGTATAGTTTTGGTGAGAAAACCTAGAATTTGGGGATTTTTTTTAAAGGAGAATTAAAATCTATGAATGATATTGTTATATTTATTTTGTGTGTCAAAATAAATAGATATTTGGAAAATTTCTTATTTATATTTATATAAATAATGAATTTCAGGGAATATGAGAATTATTGTTTATTTTGAAAATTATTGTTCAAAACGTTGAAATAGTCTTGAAATAACTAATTGTCGAGGACACATGAGAAGAGGGAATTGTGTTATTCCTTAGGTGATGAATTGGAATAAGAGTATTTATATTCATCTTGTGAAATTGGTATATCAATTCATTTGATTACATTAAATTTTGAAAGTTGATTTGAAAACTTGCATTGAGAAAAGAATGTTGAGAAACGAGTTTTCATGGAATGATTTTGAGGTAAATACGCTGGTAAGTCTTGATAGGTGGTGTAGATGATATTGAATAAGTTGGCCTGAGAGTCCGGGATGAAAGACTGAAAACCCGCGCGGATAGGTGTCGAGCCTTCCAGTTAATACCGGTAAAAATGATAATTTGGTAGTACTTGTATAGTCTACTTGCAGACACCGACCTAGGGATTACCAGAGTCGTAAATTGCATGATATCATTGAGTATGATGGTTTTCAAAAGAACAAAATGTGATTTATTTTCAAAAAGGGCATAGCATGGCATGTGCATTTCATTTCTTGAGACTTGTATAAAATGTATATACTTTGTTAAGAATTTCCTATTGGGCTTTATGCTCACCCTACGGGATTTTTGTGCAGGAAAAGATGTGGTGATCCCACCAAACTAGGGGGTGGAAGTATGTGTGTTGGGAGTACAATACTCTCATTTTGCTGTGACTCTGTGTGAAAGCCAAAGGCTGTGTTTGTGTGGGTTTGAATAACCGTTTTGTGTAACCAGGCTCAAGCCTTGGAAACTTGTAAACCTTTGAGGGTATTTATTTATTTATTTACTTGTTGTTGGATTAATGTATTGTTGCATGAAGAACTATTGTATCATGTAATGTAAGTTTGGAGATTTATATTCGGTTTTCCTTGAAAGAGTCATGATTGTTGTTTTATCATTTGGGTTAGAAATTTGGGGCGTTACAGATTTGTTGGACCAAAAGAAAATATGAAGATTGGTGGGTTTGTGTAGAGAGAGATGAGAGAAAAGGAGAGAAAAGATTGTAGAGAGAGAGAGAGAGAGAGAGAGAGATGAGAGAAATGAGAGATGAGGGGAAAGAATTAAGCGAAAAAAAGAGGCTAAAATGTATGAATTTCGAGATCAAAAATGCGTCTGTCGCATGTGTGGAAGTCCTTGTCGCACGTGTATGACTCCCCTGTCGCATATGTGGATTCACCTGGTGGAAAATTCAAATTTGGCTTGTCTTGCCGCATATGCGGAAGCCACTCCTCACATGCATTCTGGGGCTTCCTCAATCTCTACATGAGGGCTTACCCGCCGCACATGCAGGCCCATTGTTTCTAGCTTGATCTTCGATCTTCTCAAGGTGATTTCGCTCTTCTCTGTTTCTTCCTTACGCTTGAAATTTGAAATTTTAAAACTCATGAACATTAAAGAAGTGATATGCCAAGTTAATTCCCAAGTCTGACACGCCACAAGACACTCGAGACTCCAAAAGCAAAACAAATAAATCTGAAATTAAGTTCAAGTCGGATTCGAGACCTGAAACGTCACATTAAACATGTGTGGATACTTAGGTCCGAACAATAAAAAAATTGGAACATATGTAACATCGGATAGTTTTTTTTTTTTGGTTTGGAATTGGAATATAAAGAAGTTAAAATATTAAATGTTTAAAAACACAAAGCCGAACCTACACAATTCGGATATTAAATACTAAACAATTACCATTATTTCAGAAACACATTGTCGAATATATGAATTTTGTTTAGAAACAAGTTTTTGAATAACAGTAATTTGTTTGGTACTGAATTTTCAAACAAATGTTGTAAATCCAACAACCAACGATGAACATGAATAGAAAACTCAACTTCTTTATAAAAAAATGGTTAAAAACATCTTCTTCATTATTCATTGTTAACTTCAATATGAAACATATTGGGAGAATGATGGATTCAAGCATAATAAGATTGAGTATAAATACCCCTAAACAATTGAAAAGTATAATTTTAACCCCTTAAATTATGAAAGCATACAAATGGAGTTCCTAATCTGTTGAAGAATATCACTTTGCCTCCTAAGCTATAAAATTTTACAAATGAATTCCTAAACTATAAAAGTGTACCAATTGGACCTCTTAAACTATTAAAAAATACAACTTTTCCCTCTATGCTATAAAAACCTACAAATGAACCCCCTAAACTGTAAAAATGTACCAATTGAAACCCTTAATGGAAAGAGTCAAAGTGAAACACGCCAATAGTTTAGGGGGTTTATTTGTACGTTTTTATAGTTTGGGGGCAAAGCGATATTTCTCAATAGTTTAGGAGATCTATGTACACTTTTATATTTTGAGGGGTCAAAGTGGTATTTTTCAGTATGTAAATATCTCTTAAACTTATACATAAATGATTCTTTAAATAGGAAATTCTATAATGTAAACTCTTTGGGGGTGTATACCATATATTCGAGCTATGACATTTATGATTTTTTGTTATGATATATTGTGGTATTAGTTTTGACTCATTATGATATTAATTATAACTTATTATGATTATTATTTTGATTATAATCTAAATTTTTTTTAATTATATGATATTTAATTATAATTTATTATTTTACTTTTAATTATAATTAAAAATAATTTAATTAAAACTTATATATAATCCGCAGTATAATCTAGTAAGTATAAGACAATAAACAAATATGCACGCCAAAGACAAACACACATGAAATGGATCACAACGTTTGACAATGGAGATAGACCGCCCATTGTCAATGATGACACGTGGCTCCTTCCAGAAATAAAAGCGTTGTTCCATTTCATTTTTCACATTCATTGCATTTTGATGTTTGATAAACACTCAACCCCAGCTCAAAAGGCATCCTTCCACTCCTTTGTAAAGAAAAGACTTTAGACAGAATTTTGAATATTAAATTATTTAAATTTAATTTAAAAGTTTAATAAATCTTAAAATATATTCAAATTTAGTTTCTTAAATAAATTTTTAACAAATTAAATACAAGTTGAGTTTGAGTACTTTGATTTCTTATAATATATATAAGTTTATTGAGTCGAATAAGAAATTGTTCAAACTTAATTTGAAAATTTAACGAAATTAAAATTGTCTTCAATTTTAACTTTTTATATACGAGTGGATATCCAATAAATTTTTAATAAATTGAACAAAAGTTTGATTCATTTATGGTGTGTTTGGTTGGGGGATTTGGGGAGGGATTTGAAAAGGGAAAGGGAAAAGGTGTGTGAAACTATGTGAAATATAAGCATGATTTATTCACATTTCACCTACTTTTTTCATTTTCCTTTCCAAATCCCTCTCCAAATCTCACAACCAAACACAACATTAATAATCCTACTTATAGACCAAAGATAAGAAAAAGACAACACAAAGGTATCATTTGCTCAAGTTATGCCATGTGTTTGGATATTAAAAGTTACTTGTACTCTAATCCAACGTCACAAGTTTTGAAAAAATCTCTCTCTCTCTCTCTCTCTCTCTCTCTCTCTCTCTCTCTCTCTCTATATATATATATATATATATATAATAGTTTTTGTTGCTGCAATAATTCAAATATCTTAAGTTAATTTAACAATGAAGATACTTTCCAAATCAAATTTTCATATAGATGGTAGATCACATGCTACTCCCAAACACTCCCAAATATCTTAAAAATTATAATTACGTTCTTATTAAAATTTCTATAAAAATAAAAAAATAAAATTATTAACTACTTTTTATATTACAATAAAATTAATTAAATTATTAATTGAAATATATTTTTGATAACATTAAAATTGTTAATCAACTTGATAATTTAACATTAAAAAGAACCATTCGTTATGCGATTAGAAGCTTGTAGGGGCCGGATATAATTTTTAGAATCACATGAGATAATTTATATTTTAAACAAATCTCAGAGATGTATTTTTAATTTATCCTAATGGTTTAGAAATGAACTTCAAGATTAAATTTGAGAATTTTACTTTGATTCATTTAAATAACAATGTAAAAGTAGTGTAAATTCATTAATACTGAGAATTATATTTGTACAAACCCTACTTTTTTTTCCCATTTGTTTATCGATCTATCTATAATAGGCAACTCTTCTAGTTTTTTTTTTTTTTTTCGTGGTAAAGTTTAATAGCAAACACTTTTCTTTTGAAATCTATCAATCTAAATGAAACCTTAAGTTATTTGTCCAGAAATAAATAAATACAAGAAGATATGGATAAAATTAACAATATATATTATACGGACCCCCCCGACAGTTGATATAAAATTAGGGAGAATTCAAATATAGTAAAACAGACAAAAAAAAAAAAAAGAAAAAAGAAAAAAAAAGGTTATAAAAATATGTAGAGTGTAATAGTTTTGAAGTGAAAGGTTGTGAAGTGTAAGGGTGATTTATACTCCTTTATATTTGTGTAAAAATTTTTTGCGCAAATTATATTGGTAGTTCTTATATTTTGTCATTTGTGTCATTTTAGTCCCCCATACTTTTAGTTGACATAATTTTGATCTTTAATTTTAAATTTTGTCTTAATTTGGTTAAATTGATAATGTTGTTAATATTTTTGAATAAAATAATCACTGAATTGATTGAGGTTAACTTATTAAGATTAATAAATTTATAATTTTATTCTAAAAAATATGGCACATACCATTTATATGTATATTTTTTATAAAAAAATATTAAGAGTTGTAATTAATTGGATCAAATTAAAATAAAATCACAAATTCATGATCAAAATTGAATAAATTAAAATTATAAAGACCAAATTAATACAAGAATCAAAATATATGGACTACTATCATAATTTACTCTTTTCTTTTTTTTTCTTTTTTTTCACTAAGATATATGTAATTCCCCATATAATTACCTCTAACCCCATTAGTATGGGATAATTTTTCCGACCTACCAACGTACCTTTATGTTTTTAGATCTAGTTTGAGAAGACTAAATAAGTGTATTTTTTTAACTTTTTATGAAATATGGGTTAGATTTGGGTTGGGTTTGAATTGATGTATTAGAGAAGTGATGTGACTTAAATAAGATGATGTGATTTAAATAAGATAGTGACTTTTTAACTTTTTATCTTTTTTCAATCATGTCAAACTTGGCGTTAATCACATAACATTACCTCCTTCCCTATTTGTCCATTTACCAACTGATGGCGAATAATGACAGCGGGGGATTCTATCCACACTCTAAAATGTCGGCTGGACATCCTATCACTTTGAACACCTTCCTAATCAAATTAAAATTTTATTCACGGCAAATTATATATATTCCATCGAGATTTATCTAAATTATAGATATTTTTAAAAATTACATTTTCTTTTGAGATTTGTATTTTTATAATAATTTGTCTCCGGAAGTTTATATTTCATAACAAATTACACCATAATTTGTTATGCAAATAAAACCTTCAGGAGAGAATTTGTAATTTCTCAAACCTCAGGGGTATCTGTAATTAAGCCAAACCTCGAGGGGGTATATGTAATTTGCCCTTTTATTTATTTGTTTAGGTACTTCAAATAATATTTATTATAACCCTAAAAATCTTAAAACCCTATACAAATTTTACTTTGTATATCACATTACCAATAAATAGAGGAACAAAAATCACATTTGGGACTTTTGAAATTTTAAGAGACGAAGAGGGATTCTGACTTCATTTGTGTCACGACCCAAACCCGTCCCTATGGGTTTAGCACCGTAACCGGCCAGTAATCCGTGATTACCGAAGGCCTGCTTAACAGTAATGACAGTATTACAGAGTAAAGGGGCAGGCAGAAGCCAAAACAGTAAATAAAAGATGTCCAATGAGCTGTGACATTTTGGATGCAAAAAGACTTTTTATAAACATGTCACATTGATAACCAAAACATATGTACATGCGACATATATACAAACATCCATGTTAGGGACCAAACCCCTAACTATAACTGTACAGTCAAGTCTAAACAGTTAATATAAAATAGAGACAAAAAGGGGTGGATCTAAACACCCCAACACAGCCTTGGCTCGGCAGCACTTGGAACCTTGAGGTGAGGCACGATGGTTGGCTTGACAAAACAAGAGCTTAGCCTGACGCTCTTAGCTGCGGTCCGGTGCTTGGACACCTACATATAAATATAAACAGTGAGCTAAAACCCAGTGAATAACAGCTGCGTAAAGAAGTTAAGAACGAATGTCCTTTCAGTAATTAAACAGTCATATCAGTCATTTAGAAACCAAAGCAGTCATATGTGGTACATCCAATAGCAAAACAGTACAGTAAGTCTTAACAGACCGAACGGTCAGTTGATGGCCATCATAACGGTAAACAGTAGTAGTTCCAACAGGGGAACTGACAGAGATCTCTGTAACAATAGCAGTAACTATAACGACCCTCACTCTACTCTAGTCATGCTTGCATATATTACATGATCTTGTCTTGATATGTTGCATTTTGCAAACCTTGATTTGATTTGCTTAAGAGTTTCTTGCATGTTTTGTACCCTGCTTGGTGTGAGTTTGGCCGAGGTCATCTTTAGTCTAGAACTTCCTTGGAACCACTTTGTTTGACCTCCACCTTCGCCCTGACATATTGGCCGAGATGACATTATCTAGGCCGAGGTGTTCATCACCAAGGCCGAGATGTGTATTATCTGGGCCGAGATGTCACCTTTGCACCTAGGTGATCTTGTCCTGGAGTGGTGTGACTTAGACCAAGGTGTGGCACATCTAGGCCAAGGTGTGGCACAACTTAGTCAAGTGTTGTCCTTCCTAGCCGAGATCATTGTCCCCCTACTTGCCGAAGTCTTGTTCTTAGCCGAAATCATTACCCGCCAGAGTGCCCATGCCATCTTGCTTGTTGAACACACTTTGTCATAGTCTTGTCTTTTCACTCAGCCACCTTTTGAGGAGAACCAACCCGGTAGTGCCACGTGTCCCAGCTGAGTGTTAAGTCAGCCGACAGACCCAAAAAATATACATTTTTGTATTACATCTTTGCTTTGTAAAGAGAGAGGCTCTAGGAAGAAGAAGAAGAAGTCTTAGAGTGAGAGAGTAGACTTTCGAGCTTGATTTCTAGAGATCAAGCCGTTAGATTCGTGTATTGAGGTTAGATTCTTGATTCACTCTTGTCGTTCTTATTGATCATCCAGTTGCATTGCACGATCGAACCTGTTCTGCATGTTATGCATTGGTTTAAAGTTGGTTTTAGAAAGAGAAGATAGTGTTAATGTGTTTTTGAAGAAAAAGTCTTGTTTGATCTGAAAGTTTTCCTTAAGATTCATGTCTTGTGTTTGTTCTCGCAAGATCCTTGAATATGGGTACCCAGGTCCATGTATTTGAATTCATAGCATGAAATCTCAGATTTTGTAATAGCAAATTATGATCTTGCATTCATCTTCTTCATGTTCATGTTCTTCAAGACAGGGAAACCCAGATTTTCCCGACCTCATTTCCTTGAATGTGGCCATCAAGGCAACACCTCGGCAAGGAGGTGTGGGACCTCGGCCTAGACCTGGTAGTCTCCCAGCATGTTTTCCCGAGATTAGAAACAGTGTCTTGTTTTGACTTAGCTTGGTTTTGAAAGATGCCGAGATCATCTGTATGCATGAGAATTTGTTTGAAAGTGCATTCAACAGACTTTGCCATGTGTTTGTAGGACTTGGACTTGCCTTGACCCCGACGTCTGAAGAGCTATGTGAGTGGTATTTTTAATAAAGTTATGTTATTAAGTCTTGACAAAGTTTTTCCTTGTTTGTTTGGGAAAAGTATTTTTGTGAAGCATGAATGATGATCCCTATTTTGTATACCAAGTATTAGTCTTGTTTTGAATCACAATATTGAAAGTCCGTACGTGCTAGGGAACTATAAACATTTGTAGCACAATCTTGAAAGTCTGTACGTGTTAGGGGATTATAAGCATTTGTAGCACAATCTTGAAAAGTCCGTACGTGCTAGGGGACTATAAGCATTTGTAGCACAATCTTGAAAGTCCGTACGTGCTAGGGGACTATAAGAATTTGTAGCACAATCTTGAAAAGTCCGTACGTGTTAGGTGACTATAAGCATTTGTAGCACAATCTTGAAAGTCCGTACGTGCTAGGGGACTATAAGCATTTGTAGCACAATCTTGAAAAGTCCGTACGTGCTAGGGGACTATAAGCATTTGTAGCACAATCTTGAAAAGTCCGTGCGTGCTAGGGGACTATAAGCATTTGTAGCACAACCTTTGTTAATGTCATCCCTTGGAACTTGAAAGCCTTGAAAGACTTTAATTGTCGAGACTTGAAAGATTTGTTAGATAAACTTGATTTGCCCTTGGATTTTGTACAAGATGTGTTATGCTTTGATTTGATAAAGATTTCGGATATCATTCATGTAGACCCCTTTATTATTTGTACCATTCACTGAGTATCCAAGCTCACCCCTCTCTATATATATGTAGGTGACGAGCAGGACGGCGGTGACGCCTAGATGTACTTGCCACTTGTTTTGGACTTTGCACTTTTACTGCATCTTGAAGATTATGCTTCTTAGTTGTATTTCATTGTATTTTGTATTTGATAGCTGAGAAGCCTTTTGGTCAAGATGCATTTTTGTACTTCATTTTGTTGTATTAAAGCTATGTAAAGATGTATGCCATTCCATTTAAACTTATGCACTGCTCTTATGGACTACTTAGCTTGAAATTTATTGCTTCCGCATTTGTAAGCCTCATATGTATACTCTGATTGTGTGTGAATTTTCAGAGTTGGCCTTCGGTAATCACGAATTACTGGCCATCATGGCACCATTCTACTAGGGGCGGAATGAGGTCGTGACAGTAACAGTAAGTTGCTATGGGTGCCACGAGTACAGTTTACAAATAGGACAGACGTTCATTCATTGAACAATAGCATTTCAGTAAGCAGTACAGTTGATCATTCAGAAAATAATCATAATTGAACATATCTTTATGACATTGTTACTTACAGAGCACTGGGCAATAGATAGGCTAATGAGCGTCCTCGGATGCCAACCCTACACAGTTACAGAACGAACATACACTAAGTTACGCACTAGGGAATCAATAACTTAGCCCCATATCTAGGCTTGGTGTGGTTCTATAATATTATCCTCATTAAGATGTCTTAAACTAGGCCTAGGAATACCTAGGATGGAATGAGGATGCAAAAATGCACTTTAAAACACTTTTCAAATTTTTGCTGAAAAAAGGGTCCACGCTCGAGCGTGGCTTTCTACGCTCGAGCGGACATGCAGACAATGGAGCTCCGCTCGAGCGTGACTTCCTTGGCTCGAGCAGATTGTAAACTCTTGAAAAAGTGCTGGATGTATGATTTTCACGCTTGACGGACGCTCGACCTCCGCTCGAGCGTGAGACTCAGACCCTCGCTCGAGCGTGAATTCTCTCGCTCGAGCGGACTGCAAAATATATGAACTTCTGGGCATATGCATTTCACGCTTGAGCGTGACTTTCTACGCTCGAGTGGAAGTGCATGTACTCAGAGTGTACGCTCGAGCGTGAAGTCCTCCGCTCGAGCGTGGATCCAAAATTTGGAATTTCCAGATTGATCATCAAGCACAAAATTCAACTTCTAAAGCTTCAAACTCGATTCTTTTGGGCTAATTTTCTGGAAAACACTTGAAGACTCATAGTACAAACATGTTTCAAAGATCAATTTATGAAATCAAGCCCAAAAGCAAGCCAATTGAACATAAAATTAAGTGTAAATACGAAGAATAATGAAAAATCATACATGCATGAGTTTCCAAGAGCTCTAGTGTTCCAAAACAAGATCAAATGCAATGTTGAGCTCAAAACCATGGTGAATTCATGGACCTTTACCAAAATATGGACTTGCATGTAAGAATTTCATGAAGAACAACTTCAAAATGCTATGGTATGAACATGCATGCATGAAATCACTCTCAATTTAACACATTAAGCTAATCTTTGACTCAAATCACTAACCTTTCCATCAACCATGCAAGAAACAACTTCATTTCATAATTAAAAAGGTGAATTCCTACCTTAGGTCTTGAATTCTAGATATGAAAGCTCAATTTTGCAATCACTCTTCAAGTCTTCAAATTTCCAAGCTAATTCTTGTTGAAACCAAACTTCTCCTACTCTCCCTCTCTTGTTCACAGTTTTGGGGTCAAGAAGATGAATAAAAGTGGTGCATCAACAAATGTAAGGTGTAAGGAGTGTTGGTGAATTAGGCCACTAAGTAGCAAAAGTGTAATTTACTCAAACCAATACGATTTAGCATCATTTAATCTAATTTAATTATTCCAAATCAAATTTAAATTAAATTTATCATAAAATCACATAAATCCTAATTAGCATATAACACTAATCGATTTCTAGTTCGGTCGCCGATAAGACCTTCAATTCGCAGTTCAAAATTAAAACATGAACAGATTCATTCAGAAATCAAACAGATGGAAATGCATTCAAAACAATACACTCATACAATCGATTCAGAATATCATTCTTATCAGTTACTTATCATGCTCAGTCACAGTTTAACATTAATCAGAGGTGAGGGTTGTCACGGTCTTCACTCCTTAAAAAGAGTTTGGTCCTCTAAACTCGGATTACCTTCATTTTGGAAGAATACTGGGTCCAGGGGGAACAGTTCAGGATATCGTTTCATCATATCGTCTTCCCTTTCCCAAGTGGTATAAACGCCACCATGATTTTGCCAATCCACTTTCACTAACGGAATTTCTTTGTTCCTCAACTTCTTGATTCGCCGGTTTATAATTTGAATAGGCCGTTTTTCATAAGTGTAGTTATCACTTAGCACTATATGAGTAGGCTCAATAACATGGAAGGGATCCCGAAGATAATCCCTCAACATTGAAATATGGAAGACATTATGCATATGCTCTATTTCAGGAGGAAGCGCTACTTGATACGCAACCGGATTAATCTTTTCAATGATCTCATATGGTCCGACATATCTTGGTGCTAGCTTACCCTTGACTCCGTAACGAGTCTGCCCTTTCTTGGTGTCACTTTAACAAAGACATGATCACCCACTTCATATTCCCTGTCTTGCCTTCGGACATTCGTATAACTTTTCTGTCGGCTCTGTGCGGTTTTTAATCTTTGCTGAATCAGTTCACCTTTTCTGTAGTTTTCTGTACAATCTTGGGCCCAAGCAAAGGCCCATCTCCAACTTCTGCCCAACAGACAGGAGATTGACATTTTCTGCCATATAAAGCCTCGAAAGGCGCTATACCAATGCTCGAGTGAAAGCTGTCGTTATAGGCGAATTCAGCTAAAGGTAAATGGCTTTCCCAATTTCCTTGGAAATCAAAAACATACATACGTAGTAGATCCTCCAGAGTCTGGATGGTCCTGTCTGATTGGCCATCTGTCTGAGGATGGTATGCACTACTCAGTCTTAGTTCAGTACCCAATGCAGTTTGCAAACTTTGCCAAAATCTCGATGTGAACTTCAAATCCCTGTCAGAAACAATAGATACAGGCACTCCATGCAATCTAACAATCTCGTCAATATAAATTGTAGCCAATTTTTCCGCATTATAGATTGTTTTAACAGGTAAGAAATGAGCAGATTTAGTCAATCTATCAATAATAACCCAAATTGAGTCCATACCTTTACTGGAGCGAGGTAAATCGACAATGAAATCCATAGTAATATGTTCCCATTTTCACTCCGGTATTGGTAAGAGCTGAAGTAAGCCTACGGGTCGTTGATGTTCGGCTTTGACTTGTTGGCAATGTAGACATTTCGATACAAACTCGACAATTTCTTTCTTCATTCTCGACCACCAGAAATTCAGTTTCAAGTCTTGATACATTTTTGTATTTCTTGGATGGATGGAAAGTTTTGAGTTGTGGCCTTCTTGCAAAATTCGTCTTTTCAGTTCAGAATCATTTGGTACACACAACCTTCCCTGAAACTTCAACACATTGTTTTCAAATTTGAAGTTCGGCATTGGTTTGGATTCCCGTTCATCAATGATCTTTTTCAGATAGTCATCTAGGTGTTGTTTCTCTTTAATCTCCTCAATAAGTACCGGTTGAGCAGAAATAACAGCTAATGTTCCACCTTGTTCACACAAAATAATCTTAACTCCAAAATTTTCAAGGTCACATAGCAATTCTTTTTGTCCGGTGAGTAAACAGGCTAAATTCCCAATTGATTTCTGACTCAATGCATCAGTAACGGTGTTGGCTTTCCCCGGATGGTACAAAATTTGCAAGTCATAGTCTTTTATCAGTTCTAACCATCTCCGCTGCCTCATGTTCAACTCTTTTTGTGTAAAGAAATATTTTAAGCTCTTGTGATCGGTGTACACCTCACATGTTGCCCCATATAGGTAGTGGCGCCAAATTTTCAATGCAAAAACCACTGCGGCAAGTTCTAAATCATGAGTAGGGTAATTCTTTTCATGCGGTCTCAGTTGTCAGGAAGCATACGCAATAACTTTACCATTCTACATTAAAACACATCCCAAACCCTTATAGGAAGCATCACTGAAAATAGTAAATCCATTCGTACCTGAGGGTAGGGTAAGAATCGGTGCAGTCACAAGTCGAGTCTTTAATTCTTGAAAAGCTGATTCTCTTTGTTCGGTCTAGTCAAATTATATACCCTTTTGAGTCAACTGAGTCAATGGTAGAGCTATTTTGGAGAAGTCTTTCACAAATCTTCTGTAATACCCGGCTAAGCCTAAGAAACTTCGGACTTCAGTAACATTAGTCGGTCTATGCCAGTTCACTACTGCTTCAATCTTCTGTGGGTTAACTGAGATGCCATCCTTACTAATTACATGTCCCAAAAACATAACATTATCAAGCAAAAATTCACACTTTCTCAGTTTAGCATACAGTTTCTGTTCTCTTAAGGTCTACAAGGCAATTCTCAAATGACGTTCATGTTCTTCCCTATTCTTGGAATAAATCAAAATGTCATCTATGAAAACAACTACGAATTCATCGAGGAACGATTTAAAAATCCGGTTCATAAGGTCCATAAATATAGCAGGCGCATTAGTAACTCCGAAAGGAATAACAAGAAATTCATAATGTCCATACCTCGTTCGAAAGGCAGTCTTTTCAATGTCCCCTGGTTTGACTTTCAACTGGTGGTATCCAGATCTAAGGTCAATTTTGGAGAAAACCTGGGCACCCTGTAACTGGTCGAACAAATCATCAATACGAGGCAATGGATATTTGTTTTTCACTGTTACCTTGTTCAGTTCACGGTAGTCAATGCAAAGTCTTAGTGAGCCGTCTTTCTTTTTCATAAATAAAATTGGTGCGCCCCACGGCGAAGTACTGGGCCTGATGAACTTCTTATCTAACAATTCCTGTAGCTGAACTTTCAGTTCTTTCAATTCAGTAGGTGCCATCCTGTAAGGAGCTTTGGAAATTGGCTGTGTACCCGGTAACACTTCAATGGTGAACTCAATCTCCCTATTAATCAAATCCCCTGGAAAATCATCTGGAAAAACATCTGAGAATTCTCTGACTATAGGAATACTATCCACGTTAGCTTCAGTATCAATAGGTACAGTCAACATGCAACATAGATACCCGTTACATCTCTTTTTAATCAATTTAAAAGCTTTCATAGATGAAATCAGGTATGGGGGAGGCACTACTCCAACTTCGTTAAACACAAATTCAGGTAAACCAGGTGGACGAAAAACAACTTGTTTCGTCACACAGTCTATGGTAGTATGATATTTCGTTAACTAGTCCATTCCCAATATTACGTCGAAATGGTCAATGTTCAAAGACAGTAAATCAATATATAAATGCACATCTCCAATAACAATTTCACATGCAGGATACACATAAGCACAAGTCATGGATCTCCCAACGGGTGAGGATATAGCTAACAAATAGTTCATGGGTTCCAGTGGTCTATTCAATTTTCGTGAAAAAGCATGCGAAACAAACGAATGCGTAGACCCCGAATCTATCAGAATGTATGCATTTTGAGCACAAATTGAGAGTGTACCTGACACAACTGTCTCTGTATTCTGCACATCTCCCGGTACAAGTGCGAATACTCGGCCTTGCCTTAAAGGCTCCTTTCCAGTAGCTTTGGGGTTGGGTTTTTGTGGGGTAGTTGATGCTGCGTCACTAGCTGTAGCTTTACTATTGCCTTGAGACGTGGAAGGGCAATATTTAACCATGTAGCCTACCTTGCCACACCTGTAACAAGCACCAGAAATTTTATAACAAACCCCTTTATGCCTTTTTCCACATTCAGAACAGGGTGGTATGGAACCGCTTCCCTGACTAGAGCTGGTCGTTGACCCTATATTCTGCTTCTTATTCGATGAGTTATTTCGGCCTTTCTTAAACTTAAAGCCCTGTCTCTTACCGCGCCACTCGGTCGCGGGTGTTTCAGTCTGTTTCAATGCTTCGATATTCGACTCAGCTATTATTGCTCGGTCAAGAACATTCACATATTTAAGTAACTTCAGAACATTAATTCGATCAAGTATCTCGACATTAAGGCCGCCTTCAAACTTCCTGGCCTTTTTATAATCAGTGTCCACCATGTGTGGTGCATATCTGGCGAGTTCGGTGAATTTAGATTCATACTCTGCTACTGACATAGTACCTTGTTTCAACTGTTCAAACTCAGTCACTTTGCGGTCTCGGACACACTGGGGAAAGTATTTTTCAAAGAAGGACTCCTTAAACTGAGCCCAAGTCATAGCATTGTTGGTGTCACGGATGAGCATCCACCACCGTCTAGCCTCTTCTTGTCGAGTGAAGGTAGCCAGTAACACCTTATGTGCTTCAGAACACGGAAACACTTTAAACAATTTTTCGATTTTAAGAACCCATGCTTCGGCCTTTAATGGTTCAAGGCCTCCTTGGAATGATGGTGGTTTCATTTTGCTGAACTTCTGTGTCAGAGAAATTATATCATCATTAACATTTGGTTCGGGCCGTACTGCAGGAGGTAGGGGCTGTTGGTTCTGTTGTTGCCTTAGGGCTTCAGTCAACAATTCAACTGTTCTTTCTAACCTTGCCATTCTTGCCTCAGATGATTCAGATTCATCGGCATTTCTTGCGTTGTGCATTTCACTATAGGCAATATGGTAATAATAAACATAGGAAGTTGCTGACTTAAGTATATTAGCACATTAGCACATATATTCATATCATGGCCACACACACTTTCTCATACTCATGCAATGCCTTAATCACTTTTCTAGGACATCCTACAGCTCATTTGGACACATGTGTGCGGCATAACTCGTGTTTGGGATCGCTCTGATACCACTCTGTCACGACCTAAACCCGCCCCTATGGGTTTAGCACCGTAATCGGCCAGTAATCCGTGATTACCGAAGGCCTGCTTAACAGTAATGACAGTATTATAGAGTAAAGGGGCTGGCGGAAGCCAAAACAGTAAATAAAAGATGTCCAATGAGCTGTGACATTCTGGATGCAAAAAGACTTTTTATAAACATGTCACATTGATAACCAAAACATATGTACATGCGACATATATACAAACATCCATGTTAGGGACCAAACCCCTAACTATAACTGTACAGTCAAGTCTAAACAGTTAATATAAAACAGAGACAAAAAGGGGTGGATCTAAACACCCCAACACAGCCTTGGCTCGGCAGCACTTGGAACCTCGAGGTGAGGCACGATGGTTGGCTTGACAAAACAAGAGCTTAGCTTGACGTTCCTAGCTGCGGTCCGGTGCCTGGACACATACATATAAATATAAACAATGAGCTAAAGCCCAATGAATAACAGCTGCGTAAAGAGGTTAAGAATGAATGTCTTTTCAGTAATTAAACAGTCATATCAGTCATTTAGAAACCAAAGCAGTCATATGTGGTACATCTAATAGCAAAACAGTACAGTAGGTCTTAACAGACCAAACAGTCAGTTGATGGCCATCATAACGTAAACAGTAGTAATTCCAACAGGGGAACTGACATAGATCTCTGTAACAGTAGCAGTAATAGTAAGTTGCTATGGATGCCACGAGTACAGTTTACAAATAGGACAGACATTCATTCATTGAACAATAGCATTTCAGTAAGCAGTACAGTTGATCATTCAGAAAAAAATCATAATTGAACATATCTTTACAACATTGTTACTCACAGAGCACTGGGCTACAGATAGGGTAATGAGCGTCCTCGGATGCCAACCCTACACAGTTACAGAACGAACACACACTAAGTTACGCACTAGGGAATCAATAACTTAGCCCCTTATCTAGACTTGGTGTGGTTCTATAACATTATCCTCATTAAGATGTCTTAAACTAGGCCTAGGAATGCCTAGGATGGAATGAGGATGCAAAAATGCACTTTAAAACACTTTTCAAATTTTTGCTGAAACAGGGGTCCACCCTCAAGCGGACATGCAGACAATGGAGCTCCGCTCGAGCGTGACTTCCTTTGCTCGAGCAGGCAGTAAACTCATGAAAAAGTGCTGGATGTACAATTTTCACGCTCGACGGACGCTCGACCTCCGCTCGAGCGTGAGACTCAAACCCTCGCTCGAGCGTGAATTCTCTCGCTCGAGCGGACTGCAAAATATATGCACTTCTGGGCATATGCATTTCACGCTTGAGCGTGACTTCCTACGCTCGAGTGGAAGTGCATGTACTCAGAGTGTACGCTCGAGCGTGAAGTCCTCCGCTCGAGCGTGGATCCAAAATTTGGAATTTCCAGATTGATCATCAAGCACAAAATTCAACTTCTAAAGCTTCAAACTCGATTCTTTTGGGCTAATTTTCTGGAAAACACTTGAAGACTCATAGTACAAACATGTTTCAAAGATCAATTTATGAAATCAAGCCCAAAAGCAAGCCAATTGAACATAAAATTAAGTGTACATACGAAAAATAATGAAAAATCATACATGCATGAGTTTCCAAGAGCTCTAGTGTTCCAAAACAAGATCAAATGCAATGTTGAGCTCAAAATCATGGTGAATTCATGGACCTCTACCAAAATATGGACTTGCATGTAAGAATTTCATGAAGAACAACTTTAAAATGCTATGATATGAACATGCATGCATGAAATCACTCTCAATTTAACACATTAAGCTAATCCTTGACTCAAATCACTAACCTTTCCATCAACTATGCAAGAAACAACTTCATTTCATAATTAAAAAGGTGAATTCCTACCTTAGGTCTTGAATTCTAGATATGGAAGCTCAATTTTGCAATCACTCTTCTAGTCTTCAAATTTCCAAGCTAATTCTTGTTGAAACCAAACTTCTCCTACTCTCCCTCTCTTGCTCACAGTTTTGGGGTCAAGAAGATGAATAAAAGTGGTGCATCAACAAATGTAAGGTGCAAGGAGTGTTGGTGAATTAGGCCACTAAGTGGCAAAAGTGTAATTTACTCAAACCAATGCGATTTAGCATCATTTAATCTAATTTAATTATTCCAAATCAAATTTAAATTAAATCTACCATAAAATCACATAAATCCTAATTAGCATATAACACTAATCGATTTTTAGTTCGGTCGCCGATAAGACCTTCAATTCGCAGTTCAAAGTTAAAACATGAATAGATTTATTCAGAAATCAAACAGATAGAAATGCATTCAAAACAATACACTCATACAATCGATTCAGAATATCATTCTTATCAGTTACTTATCATGCTCAGTCACAGTTTAATATTAATCAGAGGTGAGGGTTGTCACAATTTGAAATGAAAAGGGATTCCGAAACGAAGAGGGTCTTTGCTCCTCTACACATCTATCAAAACAAACAACTACTCCTACATTCACCTGCGGCTACCTGGTTTTAGTTGTTTCATATGGATACTCATTGCTGAACAAAATATATTTGTCTAGATATTTACTTCCAAACATGTGAAATTTATTCAAACACTCAGGTTCAAACCATAGAAAATTGGTTTTAGTTATTTCATATAGACACTTAGTGCCGAATAAAATATATTTATCTAGATAATTAATTCCAAACATGTGAAATTTGTTTTGATACTCAATGTCAGGAACACAAGAAAATATTAGTTCTTGTTGTTTGGTATGGATACTCTGTGTCGAACAAAAAATATTTTTTCGGATACTTAATTCCAAACCCGTGAAATTTGTTCGGGGTGCCAAATCAATTCGAAAAATCAGCCTACGTAAAATGATGAACAATAATTAAAAACTTATTTTATCTATAGAAAATTGCTTGGAAACATCTTCTTTATTGTCCATTATTGATTTTAATATGAAATAGAATGCAATAATGATGGATTAAAGAAAATAGAGTTGGGTATGAAGATGCGAAGTAACGAAAGTAGGAAGAGAAGAGAGGAAAGGAATATTAAGACCGATGATGAATAGGGTGTCCAAAATACTTTTATTTACACTTTTTCCAAATTCAAGTACTATTTGATAATTTTAAATAGAGACTTAATAATAATAAAAAATGGGTAAATTATAAAAAATAGTCTCTGTAATTTATACGATGTGTCAATTGGTCCTTGTTGTTTTAATTTGCTTGATTTTGTCCTTAATTTAACGGATTGTGTCACTTTAGTCCAACAAATAACTGTTGTTAAGTTTGAAGGATGGAAAGTCAAACTATTTGTCAATTTTGTCCTTGGAGTTTACCTAATGTGTCGATTTGATATCTGTACAGCGACCAAATTGACATATTGTGTAGACTTTCCATCCACTAAACTTAACAACCGTTATTTATTGGACTAAAATGACACAATTTGTTAAATTAATGGGCAAAATCGAACAAATTAAAACAATAAGAACCAAATTGACACATCTTGTAAACTACAGTGACTATTTACATAATTTTACCCTAAAAAAAATCATTAAATTAGAGTGCCCAACCAATTTTTTGGAATAAATAGAAGCTTCCAATGACATCATTCATTTCAAAATGAAAATAACAAGATTATCCCTCATGTTCTTTCTTGAAACCACTTAACTCCATTTCTATAGTAATTCATAGCAATAAAATCAGCTCAACAACAAATCTCCCATCCCATTCCTCGTAAAAATAAAATTTTCCGAACAACAAATCCTCCATCCCGGTCCTTTTTCATTGCCATCCTCAGTCTCAGTTCCTCTATCCCAAATCCTCCATCCCCAACCCTTCTCACCACTATTTTCAGTCTCAATCCCCTATCCCCAGCCATCTCATTGCCATCCTTAATATCAATTCCCAATCTCAAGCTCTTTTCACTACAATCTCTACATTTCTCTTCTCCACCAATTTAGAAAAGAGAAATGAAGAAGGTGCTGGTAGTGTTGTTAGAAGATGCGGTGGTCATATCTTTGCAGTGATGGTCAGATTTCGCTTAAGAGGCGACATAGATGGTGGTTGATGGTGGTCGCAACGCAAGATTATGATGGTGATGGTAGTTGTGATGGTTAATTGTGGACTACGGTCACGATGGTGGTTGTAATGTGGCTACAAATGGGAGGAGTGGTAGATGGTTTAGAAGATACGGTTATAGGGCTTAAGCAATGTGGCAATAGGCTTGGCAGTAGTGCCGATTGGAGTGTAAGAACGTGGTGAGGAGAGTAGGAGGAGGTGGATGGTGATTGGGGTTGGTTTTGAATGTGCTATTACGGTTATTAATGAGAAAGGGATTGGGTTGGTTGGATGAGTTGAGGATAAGGTGTGGGGTCATGGAAATTATTTGTGGTGGTCCTTGCAATGAGAGAGAGAGAGAGGGGATAAGGTGTGGGGGTGACTGGGCAAAAAGAACGATTAGAAAAGAATTGGAGGGTAATCATGTGATTTTACACTTTCCATTTCTTGGGGAGGCCGGTGTTATTATCCCATATTACTAGAGTTAGATGTAAATTATACTAATTGCTGAGGATGTCTGTGTAATTTACCTAATCAACAGAAAATGTTATAGAAATTAAAAGAGTTCAAATTAATGGTGTTGTAGACTATAGTTATTTCAATAGTTTCAAAGACCTTTCCAATGGTATTTCTTTTTTGAATAAAGCTTTCCTCTAATCCTTTTAGCGATAGAAAGGTCTACTTGGGGCTTGTGAGTTCATTACACACTACAACAAGAGTCCAAGCCACTAGGAACAAGCTTGCAAATGTAGAAAGAGACACTTACTCTTTATGGTTATTTACCAATTTTTTCTTATTAACAAACAAACATAGCCATGTCCACTTACCCTTTTGCCTACTAATGATACAAGAAGGCTTACCTCTGATACGAGGGTTCATTGGAATCACTGGGGCGAGTGAGCCCAAAGAAGATCCTGAGGTCAATTCTATCTTGATAATTCAATCTTTTAATTTTGAGTAAAGTATATTAACTTTTTTCAAAATTTTGAAAAAATATAATAAGTTTTACAAATTTAACATAGTTACATTAAGCTTTCTTAAGATTTTATTTCATATAATTCCCTTTTTTATTAGAAATTTGTTAGTCGTATGAATAAAAAAATGATACTCTCATTTCATTCACATTGAAATATATATTTAATTTTCTTTTTTTGTTTTTGTTTTTTTTTTGGTTTTACTTTTTTTTTTTTTGTATCTTTATACTATCTACGTTAGTTTTGATCTCTTTAACCTTACTAAAAAGGAGGTTAGTTATCTCAAAACTATGAGACTTATTGTATTTTTTCTAAATCTCAAGAGAGGTTAATGTAATTTGCCGTTTTAGTTTTTTAGGTCTCGTGTGTATGTTATTTATAAAAAAAATAATAATAAAATAAATTAATCAGTTGATTTGATAATTGTAACCATATGATCTACTCATTTTTTTTTTCAAAAAAAAAATGGACAGTTTGTTTCCAAATTATATTTGTCTTATTTATCTTTATTTTATTTTTTAAAGACAAAAGTGATGACATAATATAGTTATAATTATTATATTAATCTTACTTTTTTTGTATAGATAATCTACGCATGAAATCCTAAAAGATCAATGTACATCAAAATAGAATAGAGTAAAGGGAGACTGACGTGTAAGTTAGCAACTAGTCCTATAATATTAAGTGAATTTAAATATCATTAATTATCATAAAACTTATGACATATTTTAATAGCGTTTGATGAAAAATTGGGAATATTTTGATGAATATTTGGCGACCACAACATGATTAGTCGTTGTATAATAAACATTGCCGATGAAAATTTCAATTTAGTAGCCAAAATATGGTCTTTTTAGCGACCAAATTTTAGTCGCTGTTCACGACATTTGGCAACAAAAAAATGGTTTAGTCACTAAAGCTTCGAATTTTTTTTAGAGGGAAACTCATTAATATATTGGCGCCTTATTTTTCTTCTGTTTCACACACACACCAACATACAGAGCACTCGATGCCAAACCTCAGCACCACTGACCACCGCCGATCATCACCATCGCTGGACACAGACGCTCGCCACCACGACCACTGATTACAGGTATTTCTCTCCCATCTCTCTCCCTCTCTGTCGATCTGTGTCTGTCTGTTTGTATCTCCTTCTCACTGTCTCTCCCGTCCCTGTGTCTCACGATTTGTGTAGGGTTTTAAATGTTTGTTTTCTTTCATTTTCTGTTCAATTCGTAGCTAAAACCAAAAATATTTTTGGCGACTAAACTGTATAGTAGCTAAAACTAGAATAACCTTTCCGTGACAAAATGTTTAGTAGCTAAAAATGACAGTATTGGCGACTACTAAATTGGTCGCCATTTATAATTGAATTTTTGGCGACAAAAGATTAGTAGCTGAAGATGTATTGATGTTCCCTTTGGGCGACTAACATCTTAGTCGCCAATGCTTCATCATCAGCGACTAACAGTGGTTTAGTCGCTAATTGCGGCCTTTTTTTGCCTACTAACAGATTAGTCGCCATTCTGTTGGATTTTTAGCGACTAAAACAATTTTAGTCGCCAATACCTTCGCCGACGATGTATCCGCGACAAAGCTGGCGACGAAAATTTTTGGTCGACAAATCGTTTCGGCGACTAAAATTGATGCTTTTGGCGACTAAAACATTAGTCGCCAAAAGTGTATTTTTTGTAGCGAAAGTATATTAACTTTTTTCAAAATTTTGAAAAAATATAATAAGTTTTACAAATTTAACATAGTTACATTAAGCTTTCTTAAGATTTTATTTCATATAATTCCCTTTTTTATTAAAAATTTGTTAGTCGTATGAATACAAAATTGATACTCTCATTTCATTTACATTGAAATATATATTTAATTTTCTTTTTTTGTTTTTGTTTTTTTTTTGGTTTTGGTTTTGATTTTTTTTTTTTTAATCTTTATACTATCTACGTTAGTTTTGGTTTCTTTAACCTTACTAAAAAGGAGGTTAGTTATCTCAAAACTATGGGACTTGTTGTATTTTTTCCAAATCTCAAGAGAGGTTAATGTAATTTGCCGTTTTAGTTTTTTAGGTCTCGTGTGTATGTTATTTATAAAAAAAATAATAATAAAATAAATTAATCAATTGATTTGATCATTGTAACCATATGATCTACTCATTTTTTTTTAAAAAAAAGTGGACAGTTTGTTTCCAAGTTATATTTGTCTTATTTATTTTTATTTTATTTTTTTAAAGACAAAAGTGATGAAATAATATAGCTATAATTATTATTTTAATCTTATTTTTTTTGTATAGATAATCTACGCATGAAGTCCTAAAAGATCAATGTACATCAAAATAGAATAGAATCAAGGGAGACTGACGTGTAAGTTAGCAACTAGTCCTATAATATTAAGTGAATTTAAATATCTATACGTGTTATTGACGTTTTGAATGCACTATATAATGGCGTCAGGATCCTCTGAAGTTTCAATCCTGGAGTCATCTCCTAAAGTGATCCATCCAGCGGCTGAAATTAAATCTCACCAAAACGACGTCGTTTTGGTGAGTAATTTAAAAAAAAAAAAAAAAAAAAAAATCAGATCTACTTCTTCGTTCCTGTGATTGTGAAGCAGAGCATTAGAGAGACAGAAAGAGGGAAAGAGAAGGGTTGAGAGAAGAGGAGGATCCAAATAGGTATTGGTTTGTATGCATTGATTGAATACCTTCCTGGAAAAACTTGGTTTTCGATTCCATTGAGGGAATGCTTTTGTGTATACAAATATATATATATATATATATATACACTACCCATACAAACCTCCATAGCCCAACAACAAAGTGAATATTTTTGTGTATACATATATATATATATATATATATATATATATATATATATATCAGAATATGTATCTATAGAATTAGTCAAACCTCATAACCCACAAAGACAACAATAATGTTTCAGGAATTGAACTTGGGTAGATGGGTTTGAGATTGAGAGATCTCTCAAAGTCCCAAAGAAAAGAGAGAGAGAGAGAGAGAGAGAGAGACTCTGTAACTCAAACCTTACAACCCACACACAAGTGAGATAGAAAGGAATAATAAACCTTAAATAAAGTCAGGTACTTCACCTTCTTGCCCCGCTGTCTGGTTAGTCTATTCCGGTGCGAAATCGGATGGTTCGATCGAAAAAGAGAGAGAACAACGATGATTTCCGGCGAAGAAATATTTTTTCTTTCTGTCTCTCTAATGCTCTGCTTCACAATCACAGGAACAAGAAATAGATCTGATTTTTTTTTTCCCAAATTACTCACCAAAACGACGTCGTTTTGGTGAGGTTTAATTTCGACCGTAGGATGAATCACTTTAGGAGATTACTTCAGGATTTAAACTTCAGACGATCCTGACGCTATATAATGAGGACAAAGTTGAGGCCTTGAATGTGACTCGGATTGGTTTTATTTTTATTTTTATTTTTATTTTGAAACTGTGTTATTTTGGTTGTTTTTATTATTATTATTATTTGTTGGGTTATGTTAGTTTGATTGTTTTTATTTATTTATTTATTTGTTGGGCTGTTGTAATTTTTTTTTATATTTTTTTTTAGAATGGTTATGTGTAGGGGTGGGTTTAGAGTTTAGGATTTAAGATTTAGGTTTTTATTTTTTTCGAGTCTTTCTGATTTGAAATAAAAATATAGTAAAGATTTGTACAAAACTATATGTAATTAATAAATTTTGACCAGCAGTCTAACTGATCAGTTAATTTTATCACTCAATCAGTCTAATCCTAACTTTTTTTTTTTTTTGGGCTATGTTGGTTTGTTTATTTTATTTTATTTTATTTGTTGGGCTGTGTTGGTTTGATTTTATTTTATTTATTTTTTTATTTTTTTAAGGGCTTACGTTTTAGGGTACACATAAAAACCCTTCAAAAAAAAAAAAAAAAAAACAAAACCAAACCAACATAGAAAGAACAAAAAAAAAAAAAAAAAAAAACTTTTTGAGGCAAATTCGTGACTCTCTTTTCGAGGCCTTTAGCACGGTTGATAAAATAATTCTACAATACTTATGTTGACCTCATTAAATTTAGGATAAATTATCAATAGGTCAAAATAGTTGGACTAATTTTTATAAAGTCCTATTAAAAATAAGTCCTTATAAAATTATCGCTAAAAATAATTTTTTGTGACATTTTTTTTGCACATGTCATCAAAAATTGATAATTAATGACTTTTTTTTGTTATGATTTTTATAAATTATCGCTAAAACTTACAATTAGTGACGTTTTTCTGTGACAAAATTTCCAAATTGTCCTTGAACGTTGAATATTCGTGACGATTTTTTTAAACTGTCACTAAAACTTATAAATAGTGACATTTTTTATGACAATTTTCAAGCTGTCGTTGAAAATTAACAATTAGTGACATTTTTTAATAGCGTTTGATGAAAAATATCATTAATTATCATAAAACTTATTAGATAATACACCCAGCTATCTATATCTATATCTATATATATATATATGGATAATACTTGGTAGCTCGAGAAATGCGGCTCGAATATTGGCTCGAATCGACAAAACGACGTCGTTTTGTCGATTTTTTTTTTCTTTCTTTTTCTTTTTCTTGCTTCAGTTTTTTTGGATGGATAATTTTATTGCTTCAGTTGCTTTACAGAGGAGAGAAGAGGCGACTCAGGTGAGAGAGCAAAGAGAAGAGAGGAGGAAGAGAAGGAAGAGAGGAGGATGATCTGGATCTGTATTTTTTTGTTGCTTCAGTTTAATTTTTTTGTTCAATTTTTCTTGTTGATGATCTGGATCTGTTTGCTCTGCATTTTTTTTTTCTTCTTCTTCTTCTTCTTCTTCATCAGAAAAATCTGCAGAAAAAAAAAACATCAAAACGAAAAAATCCAGATCAACTAAAAAAAATGATGAAGATGAAGATCGGTTGATATATGAAAAATATTATATGAAGATCTTGAAAAATAGTTGATGAAGATCAGATGAAATATTTTTGATGAAGAAATATTTTTTGTTTTTTCAGATGAACAAAAAAAAAATTTAGATGAACAAATTTTTTTTTTTTTAGATGAAATTTTTTTTTCAAAATTATTATTATTTAGGTAACTATTTTTCAGATAAACAAAAAAATTTTAAGATGAACAAAAAAAATATTATATGAAGATCAGATGAAATATTTCAGATGAACAAAAAATGTTTTTCTAAAATATTGATGAAGAAATGATGAAGATCAACTAAAAAAATCCAGATCAACAGTTTATCTTCTGGATCTGAACAAGATCTGCAGAAAAACAACGATGCAGAGCAAACAGATCAAGAAGAAAAAGGAAGAAGAAGAGGAAGATGGAGCAACCAGATTTTTCTGATGAAGAAGAAGAAAAGGATTTGTCAGCAAATAACATTAATCAACAAATCTTCATGGATCTGTCATCTACTTCAGAGGGAAGATTTAGATCAACAAATCTGAGGATCAATTTTTTTTTGGGTTTGATTTGGTTGATCTCTTTCTCTCTCTGCTGGGTTTTCAATGTTGATTTGAGCACTTTCAAGATGAACAAATTATTCCCTTCCTTCTCCTCTCTGAACAAATTATTTGGTTGAAAGTGCTCAAATGAACAAATGAACAAATGAACAAATCTGGGTTGATCTCTCTGAACAAATGAACAAATGAACAAATTTGGTTGAAAGGGAATAAACACGGAAAAAATCTGGGTGCAGCCATCATATATTTTCTGGGTTGATGTTCATCCTTCATTTCAGAAAAAACACGGGAAAAAAAAAAAGAAGCAAAACGCATCGAAACGTCGCCGTTTCACTCTCGAGCCATTTTCGAGCCACGTTTTTCGAGCTACGAATCGGAACCGTATATATACATATATATTAAGGAATCTAACCCCAAGCCTTGTGGGAGTTTTAATATCCCAATCTAATCTTTTTGATTTTTTGATTTAAAAAAAAAAAACCTTAGCATTTATTAATTTCTCCCAACCCCCAAGCCTTAGCCTTATAATAACATTTTAATGCATTAAGAACAAGTATAAAAAAAATTTCTTAAAAAGTTCAATATATATGAATCCCTTGAAAAATCCAACACATGATTATTATCAAACTATTAAACTTTAATATAATATAAAAAAAAAGACATTAAAAAAAAAAAAAAAACAGAGTGGTGAAACATAACCGATACATAGCACATGTGATATGTTTAGTTAAGATATACACGTAAATCTCTCTTAAATTTATTACCCGTCTTTATTATCATCATTTCTTTAGAAAACTTTTCGTCTTCTTCATTTTCTTCTCCTCTTTATAAGAGTAAGATTTACAAATAAATAAGTTGGAGAAAAATGCTTGGGAGCTCTAGCTAGAGCCACTTCTAATGATGTGGTTGTGGGTGCCACAGTGTAACCCACTGCCTCTGCCAGAGTATATTACTGTGGCACCCACAGTATATGTTGTGCATATATATATATATATATATATTTTTTTTCAATTTCTGCGTCACTAGTGGTGAATTTAAAACACCTTATTTAGTGCTCTAAATCATTACAGTAAGTTGGATCAATATGACCAATCAGTAGTTGCCTCAATAAAGAATGTCTAGGTCCACAGACCCGAATTAGGCCAGTCCGTTCTAGTGCACACGAGACAAACCCCAACTTTTAGGCTTTGCTGGGAAAATAAAATCAAGTATCTAATTCATGTAACTGAAATATATGCATGGCTTCAAATTTAATTTGTTCTCCAATCTGAAGTTTGTATGATCAAGTTACATGATATGTATGTATTTGTTTGTTTGTTTCTTCCTGACCATCAAGAAAAAATAAAGACAAATTAAAAGGACAACAAGAAATTTCTTTAAATTTTTTATTTTCTTTAGATCATGTTTGTTTAGCCGTATGAGGGAGAGGAGTGGACTAAGATGGATGTTGGGTCCATGATCCCATGTTTGGTTCACTTTTGGAGCTCCTGGACTGGCACTTCAATGATATTCACAATCCGCATCAGTGACCGGATTAGTATAGCTATGGAAGATGTGGGATTGAAAAAATAATTCAGGGATTAGAGTATATTCGGTCGTTCGGCCGGTTAATCAGAACAGTGTTATTATTATTATTTTTAATCCAAATGCAACCTGTTATTTGTAAAAGAAAAATAAATTATATTTGTGTTTAGAATTTCTTTAAATATAGAAATATTTTTTTATTTTATATAAAAATAATTTAATAATTTTATCATTAATCATCTCTCTCACTATCATCAAAATAAATACACTTCTACTTAATCTCC
The DNA here is from genome assembly GCF_055761805.1 of Camellia sinensis. Lineage (NCBI taxonomy): Eukaryota > Viridiplantae > Streptophyta > Magnoliopsida > Ericales > Theaceae > Camellia > Camellia sinensis. Next base: position 111,671,492 of record NC_138962.1, read on the forward strand.
TCACTAACTATCTCCACATTAATAATTTATTCACTAACCATTTCCTCACTAATAATCCTATCCAACCTAATCTGACAAACAAATGTAGCCTTAGGTTTGATTACATACTCATTCCACTTCCATGAGCTCTTTCGTACTCAACAAGAGAGAAAGAGGAAAATAAAATAAAATAAAATATGAGGAAAATGAAGTTGTTTTGATGAATTAATGGTGTATGAACGATTCAAAAAACAAATTAATAAACAATAATGGATAAAATAAAATAAATCCACTGAATCATACGATATTAGGCAAAAGAAATCTCCCTTTTACATTTGGTCTAACTTAAGTAGGTTCTCAAACTTTTGAAATATATTTAGTAGAATATTACTACAAAATGTATAACAGAAATCTCCCTAATACATAAATTTTTAGTAGAATTATGAAAATTTGTAATTCAGAAATATAATAGATTTTTTGTAGCAATGTCACATTTTTTTTTTTATCATGTTTAACATTACCCACAAAAATGTATAATATTACTACAAAATGTATAACTCTATTTCTAAATTACAAATTATTATATTTGTACTTAAAAATTGAAAATTTCGTAATATATATAAAAAATATATATAATATATACCAAAAATACATATAATACACACGTTTTTAAGGAATAATGGATTTGCTATCTTCTTTTTCTTGGGTAGGTAAGGGATTTGCAATCAAATAGTATAAAGAAATGAATTGATAGTTATAGAATTATTATATATTGTATTTATTTTTTGACCTTCGCTCTATGAGCATAGTTTTCGTACAAAACAACAGATTTGCTATCTCTTTTTTTTTTTTTTTTTGGTAGGTAAAGGATTTGCTATCAAATATTATAAAGAAATGAATTGATAGTTATAGAATTATTATATATTGTATTATTTTTTGACCTTCGCTCAATGAGCATAGTTTTCGTACAAAACTGTTGTTGAATTTTGATTTTTGGACAATCTATTTCGGTAATTATTCAGTAATTTCGAAATATGAATACATGGTATTCCATAATATTATAATTAATGGAAAAGGTAGGTAGGTGAAGTATTGTATTGAGTGATTGGAGAATATAAAGAGACATATTAAATAATGATTGATTAACAAGTACAAACACGTGGTACTCCGAAAAATATTTAATAATTTCCACATTCTCTAGCCCTTGGTTCGTGTCATCTAATCATGTACATAATTTTTTTAAATACTAAAATTAATTTGATAAAATATAAAAAGTACTTATTATTTTTATTTTATTTTATCTTTTTGAAAGCTAAAGTAATTTTTAAAATATTTTTTTAATATTTAATTTATCAAATTAGTTTCCATTTTTAAAAATAACCTAATTTTCTTTTTCTTTTTTTTTTCCCTGAAAAATAAACTAAACAAGGCCAATGCCTATTTTAATACATTAATATATTTTTTACGGCACACATATTTATAAATATATATAATATTCATTTCAAACTTATAACAAATGATTTTACAACATAAAAAATAAATAAATTAAAGGAAATTTTTTAAGATCCCTAATATTAAGATTTTATAAGATAAATGACGTATAATATTTTCATAATAATTAAGGTCTTTCAACATTTCTACAAAGAAAATTCGACTTAGAAAAATTTTACTCAACTCAGAGAAATTTTGTCTCAACTCAAAGAAATTTTAATTTTCACAGAGAAATTTCGAGATTGAAATTTTTTTGAGTCGAATTTTCTCTGTGAAAATGTTGAGAGATCATAACTAATAATAATAAAAAAAAACTTGAACCTCTCCTACTAGGGCCGAGCCCAGCCTGAGACCCTAGGCCTGGGCTTGGGTCGTCATTTTGAAGTCCGGCCCGGCCCGGCTCGAAGGCCCTGCCTATTAGCCTGCTCAAGGCCTACTCAAAACTTGGCCTGAGGCCCAATGTTATTTTTAGTGGAAAATAATAAAATTTTGATAAAAAAAATAAAAAGAATAAAAAAATATTTAGGCCCACCCAAGCCTGATCCCAGGCCTAGGCCCACCGGCCCAGCTTGAGGACCGAATACTCTCTGAGCCTGAGTTTAATTTTTTGGCCCGTGACCCGGCTCGGCCTGAATTTTGAAAAGAGTTTGTGAGGCCCAACATGGGTTGGCTCAAGCCCGAGCCTAGATAGATCGGACTAAGCCGAGCCAAATTTACACCCCTAAATGATTCACTAAGGCCAAGTTTGGCAACTCAAGAATAATCCATCTTTTTATCTTTTTTCCATCACATCACCTCTCTATTTTTCTACACATCTTTTCGTAAAAAGACAAAAAATACACTTATTTAGATCATTCTAAACAATACTTAATTTTCCCTAAATTAAAACGCTCATTAACAAAATTAATTTTTAAGATAATACAAACACGTTGCCTGAACTAAATCATAAATAAATAGACCAATAAATGAATTAAATATAAAAACCATATTTGACCAACCAGATGGCGGTCTCCATTGGTTGCAAAATATTATTAGAATAAATTATAAATATACCATTTGAGATTAGTTTATAATACAGATTATTCTTATAATTTTAAAAATTATAAATACTTGCTTATTAAAAAAAATTTATTTTACAGAATTAAAAAGAAATATAAAAATCTTGATTACTTTCCTATATAATAATAAAATTACTTCAATTGTTAATTAGAATATATTTCTGAAAAAAAATTTTGCTAATTGATTTGATAACTTATTAATAAAATGGGTTGTTATTATGCAATTAGAAATTTGAAGGGGTGAGTTATAATTTTCATATGTATAAGAACAATTTATATTTTAAGCAAATATCAGATGATTTACTTGTAATTTATCCTTATTGTTATTATTTTTTGGGTAAATTATACTCTTAATCCTATAGTTTGCACTAAATTTCATTTTGATTTCAAATTGAATAAGTTGGTCTCTAAGTCTAGTTTTCAATTTGGTCATTCCTTTCAACTTGGAGTTTAAAATTAATCACCTTGCTTATTTTCACTTTTCAAAAAATACTTTTTAGAAAATTTCATCTTCTTATTTTTTGTATTTTTTGTTTTTACTGAATGTTTTTAATATTTTAAGCATTTTTTTTTATTTTTTAGACACACCTAACATAAATACACCTAAAAAGTAAAAAAATTATAAAAAAAATCTTTTAAAAATTCACTAAATACCCAAAAAAAAAAAAAAAACCCAGAATTCAGTACATTTTTTATATTTTTATGTATTTATTAAAATTTTAAAATATTTTTTCACAAATTTTTTACTTTTTAGATACATCTAAGTAAGGTGCATCTAAAAAAGTAAAAAAAATGTTTAAAATTTAAAAAATATTCACTAAAAACAGAAAAACACGAAAACTAAAAAAATCAGTTTTCAAAAAACTTAATTCAGAAAACTCAAACCAGACACACTGAATAGTTTTGGGGCATATGCATAGAAAAATTAACAAAAATTTAAACAAAATAATCAAATTAAAACTAAACTTAAAATGTACGGACCAAATTGTTCAAATTGAAATAATTTGAAGTAAAGTGAAATTTGAATCAGACTATAGAGAAAGAAAATTTAATTTATTTTTATTTTATTTTTGAATTAATTACAAATACACCTTATGAGATTTGTTTAAAATACTAATTGTTTATATAGTTTTAGAAATTACAATATCTTTTATCAAAAGTTTTTGATTAACAGAAACTAAAAATATAAAATAAAATTTATAACTATTCTTTTATACAATAATAAATTACTTAAATTGTTAATTGAAATATATTTTTAATATTATTAAAAATTATTAATTAATTTAATAATTTATTAATAAAAGTAATTATTTGTGATGTGAATAGAAACTTAAAGAGGCAAAATATAATTTTCAAAACTATAAAGATAATTTGCATTTTAAATAAATATTATATGGCCAAGTTTGGGAACTTGTAAAAAAGTCAAAAAGTCAAAAAGTTACTCAAAAAGTTAAAAAGTTAATACTATTCACCAAAGTCAACAATTACAGCTGCACAACTCTCAATTCGAATTTTTCCCTATAAATCAATTTTTATAATTTTTTATTACATATTTTTTCATAAAAAGTCAAAAAGTTAACCTAAACATCCATATTTTCAACCTCAATTTTTTAGTCCAAAAAGATAAAAAGTACACTTATTTAGGACAACCAAAGAACCCCTAAATGTATTTATACTTTACATTATATATATATATATATATATATATATATATTATTATTATTAAGTGAAAGCCTAAATTAGTTTAATGAAACATTCTGCTCATGTCACATGGCAACTTTATATATGTTAAAATAAAAAAAATTATTATACACAGCGTACGCAAGTTTTAAACCCAATATCTTGGGTTTCATTAAGAACATTCTTCTCCTCATGCTACGTGGCATCTTTATATATGCTAAAATAAAAATAAAAAATTTATATACAATGTAAGCAAGTTTTGAACTCAAAATTTTGGATTTCTTTATAAACATACATATTAATAAATTATTAAGTCATACATATTAATATTTTGGGTTATTTATCACTGAAGCAATATACACATTATGTGGATGGCAAGAAGATTATTCTTTAACAACAGATTGACCTCTATATATATATAGTAATGACATAGACTCTTACAAAACATAACTTCTATAATCTTCAAAATGATCTAGATCATTTATATCACTGTCAAAAATAAAAAAAAAATTTAAAAATATCAATAATCAGTAGAGGGTTGTAGAGGTCCTACTTTATGAGCTTCCAAACATTTTCCATATTTGTAAGGATGAGTTTTCGTATGTTGCAGATAACAGTCTCCATCAGTCCATTTCCACATTTTGATAATCGCAAATTCATCAAAATGGACAAACTGTTTTGTCAAAATTTCAAACTTTCGCTCAAAATCAAGGAAAAATATGTGGAAAAAAAGGCTCAAGACCTCACCCGATTGGCCATGTTCCTGTTTTCTAGAAGAACTGAAAAACTCAACTGGAAAGACTACAGACTCCGATATTTTTGCCTGAAACTGAGAATTATTATTTAATAATCTAGATTTCTTTCATACAGAATACCAGTTCAATCTCTTTAATACAATTACAATCGAAGTGGCTTTCTAGTAGTTTTATTTGAGTGGCGCTCGTCTTTAGTCAGGACGTTTTGACAATATATATATATATATATATATATATTTTCACTGAGTAGAACAAAATTTTATTTAATCAAAAGCAAATTAGACAGGACTTTCATCCCCTACAAGTAGATCATGAAGCCAAGTAGAGGGGTTATGAAAAACCTTCCCCAAGAACACTTTAATAAATTCAAATGAATAACCATGGCAACATCTTGACTTACCATACAAGTTTCATTTTAATAATATGAATCACTCATTTTATTGAGTTTATTAGCTTCCGTTTGGAAAGTGTGTTGACTTTTTAGTTTTTTGACTTTTTGGCTATTTTAGCCTGGGGCTAAAAAGTCTAGTTTGGGAAGAGTTTTTTGGCTTTTTGACTTTTTTGACTTTTTTTTTTATGAGAGAGGAGTGTAATGATTATGGGTTGGATTTGATGTTTTATTTTTTGTAACTAAAATAGCCTGTTTTGTTTTTTGTAGCTATTTTAGCCCCTAACCCACCAAAACCAACTTCCCAAACTATGCCTTAGATTGTTCGTAAAAGAATTAGATTGATTTGATAATAATAACTATATAATTTTATTATATTTATTTTTTTTAAAATTTTTAAAAAAGTATGATAACATGCATAACTAAAATTTTGAAAATAGATTATTCATTTTAAAATATAATATAATAAAATTATAAGGTAGGATTATCAGATTAATTTTTTTTAAAAAATAATTTACTCATAAAATCTAACAAAATAAATAATTCAAATCAAAACAACTTGATAGGCTCCTTGGTGGTCCATAAGGCTCAACCGTGGACTTGGGAGATAAGCCAAAAAAAAGTAGACTTAACAGGAACTCGAAAAGAAACATGGTAAGCCATTACGACAATTTAGAAAAGAGTAAAAAGAAAAAAAATTGTAATTATCTTTGTTATTCACATTTTGTAACTGGTATGTTATGGTACACACTCTAAAATAAATGTATCATATGCAAATTAAAATATTTGTAAAAGTTGATTATAACAAATATCATAATCGAATCACGTCCACGTCATAATTAAAATAAAAAAAAGTATTCATTATCATAGGATATAACCAAAGATCTTTTTGAATTATAACTAAAAAAATCTCATAGCTAACATCACAATAAGTCATAACTGACATCACAATATGTGAAATTAAATCATAATCAAGTCATAATAACTAATACCACAATAAGTCATAATGAAATATCACAAATGTTATAACTGAGTGAGGAAATCCCATGAGGTGTGTATCATATGTACATTGTTACATGTTTTTATAGTATGTGTTAGGTATTTTTATGGTAAATGTTACATATTTTTTTGATAGAAGTTATGATAATTTGTGGTTGAAAAATGAAATTACTTTTTGACATAAGGTTACGCATTTTGTAATAGTGTTATATATTTTGTGGTTAGAAAAAGTTGAATAAAATAATGTGTAATATTTTCATGTGAAATAAAAGGAAAATGAGTGGGAGCACTAATTAGTGCTACCACTAATGATGTGGCAGTAGGCCCCACCATGAATGATTTGATATTTTGGCCTTGATGTTGTATTTTTTTTATTTTTTATTGAGTGACATGTCATTAGTGGTCTTTTTAGAGTTCCAAAATTAGTGGTCTCTATCATTGCTGGAAATAAAATGATGTGAAATCCCATGTGCAATATTATATTAAAAATATAATTGAAGGTGAAGAAATAAAATAGAAGGTCATAGGCAAACTCAAAATAAAATATGATTAATTTCTTCCCTAACACTTGACGACTCCATTATAAATCGCTCTGACGTTTCACGCAAGGAAGCTTCGACTACTCAAGGACCGCGCTGTCGACTTTTACTTTTACGCAATTTCATTTGATTTGATATCCAAGAAATCATTACGAAAATAGAGAGTGAATGCTCGGGGAGGTTAAGTCGGTTGTTTTTGTCAACATTAAACTGCTTATAAAAATCTCTATCTCTTTTGACATTTTCAAACTAACCTACCAATACAAGGAATTGAAAGCTTTAATTTCAAACCATACATTTAATTCATTATGACAACATTATTATACTGATTTTTCATCCCAAGTCACCCCTCTTCACAAGGTTATATATATATATACATATATATAAATATGTGTGGAAGCTTCTATTAAGAAAATTTCAATGCACAAGTCCATATAAATAAACAATCCCCCACTGAATACAACACCACCGTATCCCAGCTTCACTCTGTTTCTTTCTTTGTTTCTCTCTCTGAAAGTTGAAACAGATGGCAGCTTCCCATTGTTTCATGGCTTTTGTAGCTATTATCCTTGCTGCGGTTGTGCTTCCTATGAGTGCTAAAGCATCTGATGGCATCGCACCTATTCTCGCTCCTTACGCTGGTAAGTAATCTCTCTCGTGCTAATCTAATAACTAACAATTGACTTTCACATAAAAAAATAATAGAGTAACGCTAGCGACTCTAAATATTTTATCAAATGTTCTACCAAATGTCTAACATAGGAGTGAGACTTACATACAGTGTGGATCCCATACATTTAGTAGAACATTTAATAAAATATTTAAATACTTAACATTTTTCAAAATAATAATATAATCTCTCTGTCTTGAATGTGAATGCATGTGTGTACACAGACACTATATGCAAAGAAGTGGAATGTGGAAAAGGAAATTGCAGTGTAGCACTTGACAGACCATTCGGCTTCACATGCGAATGTGAAAATGGTTGGAAGCGTACCCGTCTTGACAGCGAACAGGATCTTCTGTATCTTCCCTGCGTTATTCCTAATTGTAATTTACCCTCTCTTCTCTTCTCTTCTCTTTCTTCATTTTTCCTACTTCGCTTTTCTTTCTCTCTCATAATTCTCTTACAAACAAATACAATATCTATCTAAAAAGTTTTCAAACTCTCAACTATCAAGTTACTTTAGGTTGTATTCGAATTTTGACAAAAAAAATAAAAATAAAAATAATGAATGAAGGGAAAAAAAATTAAGCAGAAATTGAATTTTTTTTTGTCAATTTCTATTTCCTTTTTCGTCTCTGTAAATCTTTTACAAAATCAAAACTCAAACATAATATTACTATTGACTTGGCTTAAACAAAATATAAAAATAGTAGAAAATGCATAACAGTCACAACAACAATAACAACAACACAACTTTTCAGCAATCTGCCAAAACATATTATAAATTCATCTTATAAATTAATTTTAATCAAACAGTAGTTGGTGTGTTTATATACATACAAATATTATTTGTGCAGTTTAGTGATGGAATTAATAATGGTTTGATTTTGGTTCGTGGTTGCAGGTTCTCTTGACTACTCGTGCATGCCAGCAGCTCCTCCAGCTCCATCCGTTATTCCATTAAATTCATCTTTATTTGATCGTAATCATCCTTACTCACACTATACCCTCTCTACTCTTACCATCAATATCATTTAATTTTTCTTTTATTTCTGGATATAATCTGGTTACCTTAATTAATATTAATAATTTGATTATGGGTTTTCTAGCTTGTTATTGGATCTATTGTGGCGGAGGAACATGCACGAAGAACAGAACAATGACGCATACTTGCCAATGCAACCCTGGTTACTCTAATCTTCTCAACATCACTGCCTTCCCCTGCTACAGTGACTGTAAGGATTAATCCATTCCCTCAAAACTCTCTTCTATTTTGATTCTACATGTACATACATGTTGATATAATTGAAAATGTCTACGAATACAAAAGTCGATTAATGAACTGATACACCCATGAGAAAGGATTGTGTCTAATTTGGTGATTGATTTTTGCCCAAATAGAATAGCTGGATTATATTTCTACATATGCAAAATTTAACTAACCACCACCGACCTTCTGTTCTTTTTTATGGTGAAAGTGGCTCCTAATATTTGTTTTTGTATCTTGTTTTTTGATTTAGGTGCCCTTGGTTCTGACTGTGCAAAGCTTGGAATTAAGGTTTCAAACTCAACGTCTACGTCTTCAAGCAGTAGCAATCACGGTGAGATGACCGTTCAGATCACTCCTAACTTCTGAAGGCCTTCTTTCCAGTTTTTTTTTTTTGTTTTTGTTTTTTGGTCTGCAACCAATTGGCTACATGACTCTCTTACACTGTATTTGGTTAGGAGATTTTGAAAACGAATTTAGAATGAAAAAAAAAATATAAGTGAAAATATATATATTTACATTTATCTAATTTTATACACATTTTTTCCTTTTCCTTTTCTTTTTCTAAATCTCTTTTCAAATTTTCCAATCAAATATAAGGTTAAGGGCTTAGTCCAAAAAAAAAAGTCATGGATTCAACTATGATAAAGTAAATAGTTTAATGGATTTTGATCCATTCTATTACATAGATTAAATAGAAATTTTCATTTTATTTGACAAGGTTACCTAATACATCATCAATTTAAAATAAAAAAGTGAACATTATAATAATATATATATATATATATATTTTTTTTTTCATATGAATTTATCAATATGAATTTTTCACAAATTGTTAATTATAAAATAAAGATATGGATTGCATCTATGAAACGCGTTTATGGCATACTTGATAGCCCCAGGTTTTTGAATCCTTAGGCTGGACTAAGAAAGTCATTCATATATCTAATATTAAAATATATTTTAGTAAGCTGTTAGGTGTCTCTTTATAGTTGATGAAATTCACAAAATTCACATTTTAAATATGAAAAATGATACATAAATCTATTTTTTAAATTTACTTTCTAAATTCAATAATGTGTAAATAAGATAATTGATTATGAGAGATAATTGTTTTAAATATTTTAATAGATTGTCAGTTAAAAAAGTTAGTCTAATTTTTAGACTTAAAATAACATCACCCTTGTATTATATGGGAATTAAAATGTCTACTTTCATATAGAAGATATCTAACATGAGATTTACATGGACCAATTATTTCATGCCAAGATTTTTGCTTATTTTTTAATTTATCTTTTTTTTTTATAATACTTGAAAGGCAAGAAATAGGAATCTCATTTCAACATACTACTTTAAATCTTTAAGGACATGTTTGATAATCAAATAAGGGGGTATGTTTAATTATTCATCCATCGATCTGTTACTTGAATTTTGTATCTCATCATCCATGTTTGAATATTCATCCATCGATCTATTACTTGTGTTTGTCTCTCATCATCAATATTTGAATATTCATGGACTGATCTATTAATTAATTAATTGTATTTGTCTCTCATCATCAATATTTGAATATTCATGGACTGATCTATTAATTAATTAATTGTATTTGTCTCTCATCATCAATATTTGAATATTCATGGACTGATCTATTAATTAATTAATTGTATTTGTCTCTCATCATCAATATTTGAATATTCATGGATTGATCTATTAATTAATTAATTGTATTTGTCTCTCATCATTCTTTGTTTTGTTGTGGGTGTAGGTTCCTCATTTCTGCCAGGAACATTCCATTGGATAGCTGTCTCTCTCATGTCCATCGCGATGGTTATGTGGAAGTAGATCATTGGCTTTTAGTTCACCGCTCCTCTCACTCCACTTAGGATTTCATTGTTCTCTGTAATATATATCATTGTTATACTTTCATTTTTCTGTCAAATTTGTCTGTAAAAATTAATTTTAAAAAAAATCAGTTTGTAATTTTATATGAATAATAAGTAATCGCAGATGTAGGGAGAGGGTAAGAGTATTGTTTGTCACATAGACTTTGAATAATAAATACGGTGATTATATCACCACTTTTTTTTTTTTAATTTTATGTATACATTGCTTTTTAGTGGGTTCTAATCAAGTACTAATTTACAAATTACAACTTCAAACTTGGTGTGGCAGTCAATGAAGGACTCAGCGAACAACTAGTTCTTTAATTCAGACACCCCTTTATACAAGATGCAAGTGTAACAATCAATAACATAACTCATTTTTATATTTTATTAGTAGGACTCCACGCGCGCATCATAATTTGTCAAAACTAAATTACTCTATTTTTCTTAATTTTCCAAATAAATGAAACATATCCACACCAAGAAGAACTATGCTTGTCGGCTGTGTGTAGACAAAGATAAAAATATAATTAATGGTTGATAAAATACAAGAAAATGTTTAGTGTACTTGGATCAAGGATTTGTTTGCTAAGAAATATTCATTCACATATTGCATTAAATTAACGGACTAACCAAGCTAATAAAGAAAGGCTACTTGGAAAATATCGTGCATAATGCATTGACATAACCACCCTATGTCTGTCAATGATTTGCAGTTAGTCAACAAGATGCGGTTACATGTGTTGAATATTGGCTACAGATTCTGGCCATGTGATGGAAAGTGGCAGCCAGCTACATGGTGGGGAAGCCATGAGGCCATGTGAGTTGGCCATGAGGCCATGAGAAGCCATGTGAAGCATCAATCTGGAAAGCCACCGAAAGCACAACAATGGGCTGGCAGCCAGCTCATTTCAAAGACTTTCTCTTGCATTTGTAATCTCTATATATAGAGAAGCTAAGGAGAGTTGAGATGTACAGCTGAGATAACAGAGAGGTGTGAGCTTAGAGAGCAAAGAGAGAGAGAGAATTATAGAGAGTGTTGTAATTCTTACCATTTTGTTCAATATAGTGAATCCGCTGCCCGTGGACGTAGGCGACTTGCCGAACCACGTTAAATCTTGTGTGTTATTGCTTGTTTGAGTTCCCTGGTGTGCCCCCGATCCGCAACAATTGGTATCAGAGCTCGGGTTGCGAAAAATCGAATTTTTTCCGAAAGTGCCCAGATTTCGAAGTGCTCAAAATCTACTTTTGACCATACCAGGAGGAAGAACTCCCTGAGAGGAGTCCAGAACAGCAAAAACAGAGCCCAGAGGAGCTTCGACGCGCCGTCACGCGCCAGGAGAAGATTGCGCTTGAAACCCACGCGCCCCACGCGCCGCTCAGTGAAGAAGACGACCTAGTCAGCCGACACGTCAGCCACGTGTCAGCCACGTGCCCTGCCCAGTCAGCCTGAGCCGCTGACCAAGCCGCGTTGACCAGCTGTCAAGCTGAGTTGACTGCGCCGTCAAGCCGAGTTAACCAGCCGTCAAGCCGCGTTGACCGCGCCGCCAATCCTCCGTTGACCGCGCCGCCTGCGCCGTTGACCGAGCCGTTGACCAGCCGTTGACCGGAGAAATTATCCGGTGCATCTCAGCGCACCAGATTCTGCAGATCTGACCCGTCCAAAGTGTTTTTGCCAGAACGGAGCCATTCGGAGTCCGTTTTTGACGATCCAATAGTGCTTCCCAACTATTTGGAGTATTCCGGACACATCTGTACGGTCAGTTTTTTGAATTAAAGTTTCTAAAAAATGGCAGAATCTAGATCAACCGAGTCCGTAAGTAATTCAGCCAGTACAAGCACTTCTAGGCATTGGACCCCGGTGTCCAATGCCAAGTTCGAGGTAGAGAAGTTCGATGGAAGCAAAAACTTCGGCATGTGGAGATGCGAAGTTAAGGATATGCTTGTCCAAATGAACCTGCACTTCACTCTGGGAGACAAACCAGATGACCTGGACGAGATAGAATGGGAGAGGGTGAATCTCCTGGCCTGCAGTTCCATCCGACTTTGCCTTGCAAAAGAGGAGAAGTATGCCTTTACAGAATATGATATTGCGAAGAAGCTTTGGAAGGCGCTGGAAGATAAGTTCATGACAAAGAGCATTGAGAATCGGCTCTATTTGAGGAAGAGGTTGTTTCGTTTCGACTACATTAAAGGTATTTCGATGAACGAACACCTAAATAACTTCAACAAAATTATTACGGATTTGAAGAATTTGGATGATCAAGTTGGTGATGAAGACAAAGCACTGTTATTGTTAAATTCCTTGCTTGACTCGTATGATCATCTCACTACTACTTTACTGTACGGTAAAGAGAAGATCAAGTATATTGATGTTGCAAACGCCTTGGTGAACAATGAGTTCAGAAGGAAAGATAAGTCTGCAAACAGGGACTCAACATCCGAGGCATTAACAGTCAGAGGCAGAACAAAAACAGAAGAAATACAGGGCGAGGAAAGTCTCGCTCAAAATCCAGGGGGAAACCTTCAGACAAAAGACGTCTTGCAAAAGACGAGTGTGCAGCTTGTCGCCAGAAGGGGCATTGGGCAAAAGATTGTCCAAATAAAGACAAGACAGAAGAGAAGGTGAATATTGCATGAGATGGAGATAATGATGAAGGAGGAGCCTTCACAGTTTCATCATATGGCCAGTCTAATGAATGGATAATAGATTCCGGATGTTCATTCCATATGTGTCCTAACAAGCAGTGGTTCTCGAGCTTACGAGAGTTCGATGGAAGAGTTGTGCTGATGGGCAACGACCAAGCTTGCCAGACAAAGGGGATTGGAACAATTAAACTGAAGATCCATGATGGAACAATCAGAATTCTTGAAGATGTACGGTATGTACCAGATCTAACCAAGAATCTCATCTCAGTGGGAGTTTTAGACTCCAAAGATTACAGAGTAACCATGGAAGGTGGAGTCCTTAAAGTTGTTCGAAGAGCATTGGTTGCAATGAAGGGTACTCGACAGGGAAATTTATATTTCCTAGATGGCTCTACAGTCACAGGGAGAGTGGCTGTCTCCAACAGTTCCAGCTCAGAAGATGATGCATCAGACACTTCCAAACTTTGGCACATGCGCCTAGGGCATGTCGGTGAGAAGGCTTTACAAGGGTTGGTAAAGCAAGGCCTGTTGAAAGGCGCCAAGACGGGGAAGCTTGAGTTCTGCGAGCATTGTTGTAGACACCCCATTTTTGACCGCCCTTAAGACTTGGGCACTACTGATGGTTTGCTCGGTGTTGAGAGATGTACAGGGAAAAGAATCAGTTTCTTCGGCTAGAAGAGAGGCAAATCTTTCAAAACACTTTGTTAGGGTTTTGGAGTCAAAGAAAAGAGGAAAGGAGAGGAGAAAACTAGCTTGGGAGAAGTTCAGCATGAATCCGGATAGAAGCGAGTCGAGCAGCCCTCGCTGAATCGGGCTTATCTGTCTGTACACTTGGAGTTTAGCTATGGGGCCACCACCGTCGGAAAGCTTACTTCCGGGGCTTCATTTTGCACTCAAGAATCTCCTAGAGCCAAGTCCGGGTGGGGGAGATATGAACAGTTGAAGTCGGGCATCATCCCGGTTGGATCGAATCTGCGCGGCTTCACGAAAAAGGGCATAACTTTTTGCACAGGAGGAATTTTGATGCAAGGTTTGCGCCATTGGAAAGCTAACTTCCGGGGCTTCAATTTGGACATCAACCGGCACTTTTTTGACCTCACCGGCCACCCACCGGCACTATATTTGTGCCGACCGGCAATTTATTGTGCCGACCGGCACTTTATTTTGCTGACCGGCAGTTTTTGCTAGCCGACGACCTTCCGGAGCATTCTGCAGATTGAGTGAATTCCAGCTGTGCCAGCTGGAATGCACAGAATTGATCCCCCACGTGCATGTGTGTTTGTTTTGCACCTTGTGAGCCTTTGAACCCCTTAACCTTCTAGAAGCTTGAACCTTTTGGCCAAGCTTCTTGAAGAAGCTTGGCCAGCTGTTTTAGCTTCCTCTAGAAGCCTTGCACCCCCCTTTAAACCCCTTTGACCCTTTGAAGCTTGTCTTGGAAGCTTAGTATTGCCTATATAAGGAAGCCATCCTCCTCCTTTGTTTTGGTTCAGCAAAACCAGACCTAATACATACATATAACATATATATCACCCTCTCTCTCTATACCTCCCTCTCTCTCTACATTTGGGAGTGTTATAGTGATCAAACACCCTTGTTCTTGGGCCATTTCTTCATCAACTCATAGCACAAGGCATCCAACGCCCATTCCAGCAGCTTGAGGCTGTCCTCCAGAGGTTAAAGGCTCCCAAACTCAGTCCAAAGGTTGCTAAAGTTTGGTTCTACAAGGGTGAGTCTCATTTTCCCTCTTTTGCGCATTTTTTTGGCCTATATCTAAGCCATAGTTGCTTGCACTTTTGGGCTCCGACCTAAACTTCAAATCATCATATTTTGAGGTCCTCTTCATGTTTGATTGAGGACCTCTTACTGTTTGAGGACAGTAGCTTGCACTTGCTTCAATATCCTCCTTGAATGCCATAATCTTGCATAGAATTTTTGGCTTGTGTGTGATCTGTTTTAGAGCCTGATGTAAACTGAAAATAGGCTTATTTTGAGCCCCTCTTCAACATTGAAGAAGGGCTCAATACTGTTTGGGACTTCCATGTTATACTTGCCTTTATATTCTCTTTTTGGTCCCATTTTTGCATGCCTTGGCAGCCCCTGATTTTGCTGTTTTTGGACCTTGGTCCGAACTAAAAGTGGCTTTATTTTGACCTCCTGAACATGTTTTATTAAGGGCATTTTCTTGTTTGGTGAATGTTTTGTATACCTCATGTTATAGCCACTTTTGAGCCTCATTTTTGCATTGCATTTCTAATATATTTGTATACTGTTTTTGGGGCTGCCATAAACTGTAAATAGTCTTATTTTGGGCCCCTCTTCAATGTTGTTGAAGGGCCCTAACCTGTTTGGAGTTAGAAGCCGTGAGTTGCTTCATAACCTCATGTTTAGGGCCATTTTTGCATGTCATTGTTGCCCTATCTTTTCTTGTTGTTTGGCCATGACTTGTACTAGAAAAATGCTTATTTTGAAGCTGTTTTGCTTCTGTCTTCATGCTCCATTTCCATGTTGTGCATGTTTGATATAGCTATAGGCCATTTCGGGTGCCAAAGTCCATGTTTCGGGACTATTCCATGCATCGGGTGTGTTTTCGCCTCATTCCGGGGGCTGTTTTCCCCCATATTTCAGTGCTGAAATCCCATTAGCATATTTGCATGTCATTTTCCATGCCATTGCATTGCATATGCCATTGCCTCGGTTTGCGTGCCCGTGCGCACGCATTTCGAGGCACTTCATTTTCATTCATCGGCCTCTCATGTGAGTGTGGCTGAGGCTCTCTCATGTTAGTATAAGTCCATGTTGCATTCTACATGCCGTTTTAGCCATTGCATTGCATATGCCATTGCCTCGGTTTGCGTGCCCGTGTGCACGCATTTCGAGGCACTTCATTTTCATATTATGGCCACTGTTTTAGGCCTATTTGGGGCTGCCTAATTCATGTTTAAGTCCATCTTCTATTTGGTTTGCATGCTTACCTTGCATGTTTGCTTGTAAGCTTTGCATGATTACATTGCATTGTTCATGTTGCATGATAGCTAACATGCTTAGGTTGCATTGCATCAACATGCATTCCTTGTCCCTTGATTTGGGTGATAGGGATTGGGAGTTTGTTTGATTGATTTGCATTGCATTTGAAATCAAAGTTGCATACTTGATTCCTTGGGCCATCATGCATGGAAATGCGTGATTGGTGGTCCGAGAATTGAGGCACATGCCCCTTTGAGTCATTACCATGATAAGGGACATGAATGGTGCATATATGCCTTGAATTGTGCTGCCATGCTTTGCTTTGCACTCTGTTGCTGTCAATTGCAGGTTCTGCAGACATTCCTTGCCGACCGGCAGTATATATTGCCGACCGGCAGTAAACAAGCAGCCGATGGATTCATCTTGTGCCGGTGACTACACCGCACTGCCGGTGGCAATTCTACTCAGCCGGTGGCACTCCCCAGTGTCCAGGGATGCAACCCTGAGGTTTTGACAGCCTCCAGAGGAGCAGAGGAAAGAAAACAGAGACAGCTTGCGCATGGCGGCGCATCTCCCGAGGCGTTTACTGCTTTTCTTAGTCTATTTTAATTTGTTAATTAAATTAGGCAATTTATAATATTTAATTAGCTTGCGTAGTTAATTAATTTGTAATATTTATTCGGTTCCTCCGAGTGAGGGTAAATCTGTAATAAGTGTGTGTGGGTGGTGTGTATGTCTTCCAACCTCACTTCTTTCTTCCCTTTTATTTACCTGCTTATGATGGTAGATTAGGGCACATTTAATTTAGCATACCTTATGCTATGCATGCGTGCATTCATGCATTTGTTGACATGCATCAGGCTCGGTACATCACGCTAACTGCATTTGTACTTCAATTTACAAATCGAATATGTGATAATTGATCGCATTACATATGCCATTTTAGGGTTAGACGAGCCTACTCTAAATTGCATCCTTGCCTGTGTTGCATTAGCCACTTAACATGAACTAAGGACATGCATGTTTGCTAACTAGTTTATTGTTTTGGCACGGAGTACAATGTAAGTATTTATGCTTTAGCATCTCGCATGCGTGTGAATGTTGCCATGATAGCATGATTACCATGAGGCTAGCTGCTTATGTGATATAACTGCTTGAATGCCTGTGGATGGAGGTTGAATCACCTAAATTGGAATAATGCATTAAAATTGTGAGTTTTAAGCCCACTAGATAGTGGCAAAATCATCTTTTCTAAAAGCCCACTTGAGGGTGGCAAAATCTGCATTTTAGCCTACTTGCGAGTAGCAAACCATTTTCAAAACAAACATGAAATGTTTTGTTCCAATTTGGGCGATTTGGTCTATACTTGTTTGCTGTGCGCATAACATAGTAATTCTAGGCTAACAATTGGTTTAAGAACACATAAAGTTTTCAAAAACGGATATCACGGTTAGTAGAGGCCGGTCTTCGGACCGGGCGAAAGGGGGTGCTCATAGCTGACCTTCCCCGATCGTACCCAAGCTCCCGAGCCGAGACAACTCCGGTGATGACGGACATGTGGCCTTCAGCACCGAGTCAGGGTTTCCTAAATTCTCCCATAAAAAATATTTAGGTGGCGACTCTGTATCTGGCAAAGCAGTCCATGTTTGGCACTACTTTTTCAAAAATCTGTTTCTCAAAACGATTTGCCAGATTTGGACTCTTTGGTTCAGATTAAGAACCGTGACACAAATCGAGTCCGAACTGTAGCATGAGGCCCACGCGGGCGCGTCTACAATTGTGTATTGGGCAAGCAAACAAGAATCAAGTTTGGTACTGCAATTCACCGTACCAAAGGGATTCTAGCCTACGTCCACACCGACGTATGGGGTCCTTCTAAGAATGCTTCATTGGGAGGTAAACACTACTTTGTGTCGTTCATTGATGATTTCTCTAGAAGAGTTTGGATTTATACAATGAAACACAAAGATGAAGTCTTAGACATCTTTCTTACGTGGAAGAAGATGATTGAGACCCAGACAGGCAGACGGATCAAGAAGCTCAGATCTGACAATGGTGGAGAATATACATCAGATCCCTTTTTTGAGGTTTGCTAGAATGCAGGGATAGTGAGACATTTCACAGTTCCTGGAACACCGCAGCAGAATGGAGTTGCAGAACGCATGAACCGCACTTTGGTGGAGAAAGTTTGGTGTATGCTGTCACAGTCTGGATTGAGCAAGGCATTTTGGGGCGAGGCATTGAACTATGCTCGTCATCTTGTCAACAGACTACCTACTGCAGCATTAGATGGGAAGACTCCCATGGAGGTATGGTTAGGAGTCCCAGTTACTGATTATGATCAATTACGTATCTTTGGATGTCCAGCATATTTTCATGTTACAGAATCTAAGTTGGATCCAAGAGCCAAGAAAGCCATCTTCTTGGGCTTCGGTGACGGTGTCAAGGGATACAGACTGTGGTGCCCTGAATCAAAGAAAGTTCTCATCAGAAGAGACGTTACCTTTGATAAGTCTGCAATGCTGAAGCAACCAGATCCTCAACAGAATGAGGAAGCATTGAAGAAGTCAGTGCAGGTGGAGTTTGAGACTCCAGCAAAGACTAGTCAGCCAATCAACCATCCTGAAGAAGTCTCAGAGGATAGCTCTGAAGAGAGTTCGGATGAAAATGAAGATCCAGAGGCTCCGCAACAATTAGAACCCATTGCAATCAGGAAAGGAAAAAGGGTTACTAAGCAACCCAGTTGGATGACCGATATGGTAGCCTATGCACTTCCAATCATTGAAGACAATGTTCCTTGCACTTTCAAAGAAGCCGTGCATAATGCAGAAAGTGTTAAATGGAAGGAGGCTATGGATGAAGAGATCGGGTCACTTCACAAGAACCAGGCTTGGGAGTTGGTGCAACTTCCAAAAGGCAAGAAAGCAATTGGGTGTAAGTGGGTTTACACCAAGAAGGAAGGCATTCCAGGTAGAGACAACATCAGATTCAAAGCTAGATTGGTAGCTAAAGGCTATGCTCAGAAGGAAGGAATAGACTACAATGAGGTATTCTCACCTGTTGTGAAGCACACGTCTATTCGCATCTTGTTAGCTTTGGTTGCACAGTTTGATCTCGAGCTCGCCCAACTCGACGTCAAAACTGCCTTCTTACATGGAGATCTTGAAGAGGAGATATACATGTCCCAGCCAGATGGTTTCAAAATTGCTGGAAAAGAGAATTGGGCCTGTAAGCTGAACAAATTGTTGTACGGATTGAAGCAATCCCCGAGACAGTGGTACAAGCGATTTGATCGGTTCATGATGGAGACAGAATACACAAGAAGTCAATTTGATCATTGTGTATATTTCCGTAAGCTTCCTGACGCTTCCTTCATCTATTTGCTCTTATATGTAGATGATATGCTGATTGCATCTACGAGCAAGGTGGAGATTAACAAACTCAAGGCACAGTTAGCAAGGGAGTTTGAAATGAAGGATTTGGGAGAAGCAAAGAAAGTTCTTGGCATGGAGATCAAGAGAGACAGGAAGAAGGGCACGGTTTGTTTGACACAAACCCAGTATCTGAAAAAGGTGTTAGACAGATTTGGCATCAATGAGAAAACCAAAGTTGTAAGTACACCATTGGCCCCTCATTTCAAGCTTAGTGCTTCGTTGTCTCCACGCACAGAAGAAGAACGGAAGCATATGGCACAGGTTCCATATGCAAATGCAGTTGGTGCATTAATGTATGCTATGGTTTGTACACGGCCTGGCATCTCGCATGCTGTGAGTATGGTAAGCAGGTATATGCATGATCCAGGAAAAGATCACTGGCAGACAGTGAAATGGATCCTAAGGTACATACATGGCACGGTCAATCTGGGATTGAAGTTTGAGAGAGATAACCGACTCGGGCAGAATTTGGAAGGATATGTGGACTCAGATTATGCTGGTGACTTAGACAAACGCCGGTCAACAACAGGGTATTTATTTACGCTTGCTAAAGGGCCGATAAGTTGGAGGTCAACGCTTCAGTCAACGGTGGCTTTGTCTACTACAGAGGCAGAGTACATGGTAGTGACGGAAGCCTTTAAGGAAGCTATTTGGCTACATGGGTTTATTGAAGACTTGGGAATTGTTCAGAAGCACGTTGAGGTGTTTTGTGACAGTCAGAGTGCCATTTGTTTGGCAAAGAACCAGGTTCATCATGCCCGCACCAAGCACATTGATGTCCGTTTCCATTTCATCCGAGAAATTGTGAATGAAGGGGATATTCTGCTTCAAAAGATTGGTACTGTAGATAATCCGGCCGATATGCTCACAAAGGTAGTTTCTGGGATCAAGTTCCAACATTGTTTGGACTTGGTCAACATCTCTCGGAACTGAGCACCTTCGGGTGCATGGCAGTGTTGATCGATCACTATGTTGGATAAGAGAATCCTCGCCAAGGTGGAGATTTGTTGAATATTGGCTACAGATTCTGGCCATGTGATGGAAAGTGGCAGCCAGCTACATGGTGGGGAAGCCATGAGGCCATGTGAGTTGGCCATGAGGCCATGGGAAGCCATGTGAAGCATCAATCTGGAAAGCCAACGAAAGCACAACAATGGGCTGGCAGCCAGCTCATTTCAAAGACTTTCTCTTGCATTTGTAATCTCTATATATAGAGAAGCTAAGGAGAGTTGAGATGTACAGCTGAGATAACAGAGAGGTGTGAGCTTAGAGAGCAAAGAGAGAGAGAGAATTACAGAGAGTGTTGTAATTCTTACCATTTTGTTCAATATAGTGAATCTGCTGCCCGCGGACGTAGGCGACTTGCCGAACCACGTTAAATCTTGTGTGTTATTGCTTGTTTGAGTTCCCTGTTGTGCCCCCGATCCGCAACAACATGGACAGTTTCTCTCTATTTCTTCTGAAAATAGTTTTAGAACACAAGATAATAACATGCACCCTCATTTGTCTATTGTTTTCATGCTCATTACCTCCATGAAGCCTCTGCCTCAGTCTCCTAGCAATACTATCTGGGGTTGGTTTGGAGTACTAGTGCAATCAGACTGAAAAATACTATGACATTTAATGTTCATTTGATGAGTGCAATCGAAGCCAAAGTTGACTAACAAAGAAATTGCAAAGATTGACACCTTCTCTTCACATAACGCCTCATCGGTCAGTTTTTGTAGTCATATAATTCAATTGAAAGTAACACCTACTACAAGAAAATTGGGATTTAACGGCGTTTATTTAACGGCGTTTAAAAAAATGCCTCTGTTTCTAACATTTAACGGCGTTTTTATAAACGTCGCATTTTTTTGTTTAACAATACGACACCGTTTTAATTTCAAGTCATTTTAAAAACGCCTTCGAATGTGTTTTTTTATTTTTTATTTTTTTAACATATGAACATAAAGTAGTGTATTCTCTCTCAGTCTCCCTCTTTCTGAAACATTGATTTCACTCTCTCTCTTCTCTTCAAACTTCGTATTTGTAGAACCGCAGCTGAACCCCTTTGTATTTGCAGATCGATTCATCTACTCGTAGATCGATTCAAGTATTATTCACTCTCAGTCTTGCTCTCTCTTTCTCTAAACCCTTGATTTTACTCTCTCTAGCTTCAAACACCTTCGTTTCAGAGACAACCCTTCATATTTGTAGAACCATAGCTGAACCCCTTCGTATTTGCAGATTGATTCAAGCATTCATAGATCGATTCAAGCCTCTTCTCTAGTTCGTGTTTGCGTTCGCGTTCGCAGCTCTTTCTTCATATTAAGTGTTGATCAGTCTCATCTCGATCTTCTTACTGACGGAATCTTTCGATTCAAGTATGCTAGGTTTCATCTACTTTATCATTCTTAGATCAGATTGAAGATCTATTGATTCGATTCAAGTATGGCAGGTTTCGATTGAAGATCTATTGATCGATTGAAGATCTATTGATCGATTGAAGATCATAATGTGCATTGTAGATGTTAAAATTGAACACAAAATACATACATATATATGAATAGATTGACAAATTTTGTTTTACAGTCAAGGTCTCTCTCTCATTCTTTATTTGTTTTACATACATGTTTATATGCGTTTGTTCAAATTGTTTTGTTTGGATTTTGAGAAAGGGACTGAAGTTTACAACAAATACAAAAAAAAAGGTATGGAATCTTTCAATCACTCCATTTTTTGGGGGGCTTTTGCTTTTTGTCTCTAAAAGTATATAATAACCGAAATAATCTCTTTATATTTGTGTAAACTTTTCAGTTAACTATGAAATACACTCATAAAGTTTTAAGTTTTTACTTCAATTTTACATTTTCACTCATCTTTTATGTTTTCATCTGTGTTGGGTGGGTTCTGTCACAGAGTTGAACTTTGTGTGTCTATATTTTATTCTCATTGAGAAAGTTACCTGCATAATCTGCATCAATGCATTGGGATCAACTTCACAATGTATGCTTAATGCCTTAACCTGAACAACAAATTATTTAAATGGTCTCAAAAGTGGAAATCTGCGTCTTGCCTATTGCTGCTATTTTATAAAAGGATCCTAATATTGCTATTCAATTTTCTGTGGCATAATTTATTACAGATTTTTTACCATACTAAGCTGCCTTAACAGCTGATTGTAAAAATATTTGACTAGTACAAGTCGAAAATTTTCTTGTGAAGTTTATTTGTTGCTTGACTGCCACAATAAGCACTCAGTTGATGAAGATATTTGTGAATCTTTTAATATATTGGTCTCAGCCTCAAGCTTAAAGGTTACAAAGGAGCTAGATCTGAATTTCTAATTTTGTGTTTGGTTCTACTTTCAAGTACTAAAGCAGCTACTTAGGCCAAGCTATTCTAACCTAGCTTCTAAATTTCTGCATCATTAGATGTCATATAGTTATTGGTTTTTCTTACTTTCCTGTTTCTTTTCATTGTATTTTGGTTCCTATCCTTTTGCTGACTTAATTTTTTGATTTACTCAGATTAAAATGACTGTTGTGCTTGGAGAAGTGTTGGCCGAGATGAGTATTCCCTAGTGGAAGCCCTGAAACAGGGGAAAATCAGTAAACCTGTGGTTGCTTGGGTCAGTGGAACTTGTGCACGTCTCTTCAAGTCAGAAGTACAATTTGGTCATGCGGTGAGCTACTGCTAAATTTCCTTGGATATAATTTTTGTTTATTTATTTTATTTTATTTTTGGTGTTATTTTCTAATTTTGCTCAACGTTGCTTAAATTAGGGAGCCAAAAGTGGTGGTGAGATGGAGTCTGCACAAGCCAAGAATCAAGCACTTCACGATGCTGGAGCTGTTGTCCCAACTTCATTTGAAGCATTTGAAACTGTGATAAAAGAAACATTTGAGAAGCTGGTAAGCTGTTGCACATCTCATACCCATTACTGCCATTATGTAGGCATTCCTCACTACCACCAGTTTTAGTAAATCATTTGCTTACAATTTGCTTAGGTTGAGGGGGGCAATGTTACTCTTACAAAGGAAGTTTAAGCCTTCACAAATCCCTGAGGATCTTAATACTGCTATTAAGAGTGGAAAAGTCCGAGCTCCAACTCATATTATATCCACCATATCTGATGACCGAGGTATGATATATGCTATATATGTTGTGTATGGGTTTAGGGTTTTCTTTCTCTTATAGATTTAGGTGCCATAACTGCTGTAACAATATAGAGAATTAATGCAATATTAATCTTTTGTTGTTAAACTCACACCATCTAGGATACCGGGAGGACAGCAGTCCTGAATTTCTGCTTCAAACTGGAAATAAACTCTGCTAAATCTGTCTTTTTATCTCTGTTTGCAGGAGAAGAGCCATGATCTGCTGGTATCCCAATGTCTTCCATTGTTGAACAGGGTTATGTTGTGGGTGATGTCATTTCCCTGTTGTGGTTCAAACGCAGCCTTCCCCCTTACTGCACAAGGTTCATTGAGGTCTGAATCACTTATTAATGGCTATAACCCTTCTATTGGATGTGTGTAGCTTCAGGACAATTCAATCTGTATAGGACACTCGAGGATGATTAGTGCTCTTGGTTCATGGGATATACATTTTTGAGTTGTGGCTCTAATTTTGTAATGTTGAATATTTCAGGTCCTAGTAGCTTTGACATCTTTTGAAGGCCATTCAAAAGCTACCATGCTTCTAATATTTAACAATGCAGCACAAGGAATCCTATCCTCATTTGTCTTCAAATATGCAGGTTTGATTACTTTCCTTAGTAGTTTGAGGTCTTCTTTCTATGCATCAACATTCAGATGCTGTTCTGCTCATTTGAGACTTTAAGAATTATATTTGTTATTGTTCAATATGCACCATTACACGAGTTATTGCATGGGGAATTTTCTTAGTTGCAATCTGACATTTTGTTTGATGTGACCAGATACAATCTTGAAGAAGTATTTATCAACTGTTGCCACAATATTCATAGGCATAGCATCCGCTGCATTATTTGGCCACTCTGACTATAAACTTTATGTTAGGAATTACAGTTGTTTTCATCTCAATACACCAGGTACTACAAGAAAGAGAAATATATTTTAATGATTACCATGTTATTTTCAGGCTTACCTTGTGTTTCATTTTCCCCCCCTTTGCAGTTCTTTTCTCCTCTTTCAAAGGTCAAAGATGAACAGCAAAATGGTGTAGTGGAACTAAAGGATGGTGTGGTGGAACTAAAGGATGTTCAGGATGGTATTTGTTTCTCCTCTTTAAAAACCTACCCTTAAATCCCCTCTACTCCTGTTTAAAGTGAATACACAGATGGCCTCTACAAGAAATGATTCTCACTCAAATTTAATGCCTTTGTTCTTATCTTTTATCTCACCCTCCCATTTTCTCCCTCGCTGTACCTGGACTATGGATTTTGTGGTGTGCCTTTCACCTGATTCAATGAGGCCTCCTGAATCTGATGAGTAGTTCATGGATAACGTCTATATAAGTAGTTCCCCATGCTCATTTTTGTGGTAAATTAAGAATTTTAGAGGGACATATTTACTCAGCAATTATGCTGGTATGACTTTGATGTTGAAGTGCAAAATCCTCAAGAGCTGTGTTCTTCAGATAGCAGAGGGGCTGCAGAGTGGGACTGGTAAGGTGTGGTGGGGGTTAACCTGAGACAGTGAACTCGGCTGTGGCGTTGGCATCCTTCCCTTGTGATTATCCTTGTCGAGAGCGAGTTCAAGCATTACCTTCTCAAACAAATCATGGTTTTTATTGAATTTAGGTAGAGTAATTACAGTCTTGCAAATTTGCAGGGCACCATCAAATATATTTCAATCACTTTTAAGGGTATAAAAGCAAATTTGTTGATGAATATGGGAGGTCTGATGCTTCTTATTTGAATAATTTTTTCTTTTACTTTTTTTTAGTACTTAAATATGATGTTTTGTCACGATGGGAACTGTTAAACATAGTCATTGGTTGTCTATCTATTGTTTCTGCTGGATATCAAGAAAATGTATTCAACAATTCAGTGTATAAAAACTTTAGAAGAAAGTTCCTATGTCCATTCACATAACTGGAATGGCTGAATGGAAGCAATTGTACCTTTCTAATGATTGAGACCAAGTTGTCAAATAATGTGTCGTGTTGCGTGCCCTTTCTTATTTTATTTTTTATTTTTTTTGTATTGCATATCATAATTCTTTTACATCTTGAAAATTGGTAAACATGGATAGGCAACCTTACATTTATCATGCCTTGTAAACTGCTATATGCCTATGACATAGTTTTTCAATTTCGAACCTGGCTCTGATTTTCTTTGCAGGATGTGGATGAGAAACTTTTGTATGATACTTTCAGTGCATTTGGAGTCATTGTTACAAATCCCAAGGTCAAACTTCTTTTCTCTTGCTCCCGTATAGTTGTGTTGTTTGTTTCTTATTGATATATATAATAGAACTGAGGACATGCACAGCTCTTCCATCCTTAAAATCTTATCGCTATGTTTTCATTCGTGCATATTATTATTTTTAGTCCTTTGGTTATGAAACTCAGTTTACATTATAGAGATTGTTCTTTGTTTTGCCTGTGTGCGCTTTCTTGTCATAGGTTCTTTGACTAGGGCATGAACAAATTGACAATGTTTTAATTTTTTTGGTATGGACTGACACAGTAGTTTGAGATAATATGTGGATTAAGAGGATTAGCCTTTACCATTTTCTGTTGGATTGGGGGAACGGGTAACGTAGGTATATTAGACAGTTGAGAACTTGAACGTTAAGAGAAACAAGAAGACAATAGGAGGAAAATTCTTGTCAGTTGCATCCAAATTCGTAGGCGCGCGCGCACACACACACTAAAGAAAGTACGTGCAGATTTTCAGTCACGAATTGAGATTTTGGAATCTCAATTGCAAGCTGTGGGCGTTCCCGTTGCACCAGCTATTGCACCCTCGAACCCAGTACATAGGCAGTAGGTATTTTCATTATTTTTACTAGTTATTACTTTAAATTGTCCAGGGCTACTATACAATTTTAGCCTCTTATTCAATGATAGGTTGTTGATTCACTTAGTAGTTGTCCCACTATTTGGCCAATGTCACATCAACAACAATCTCATGCATTTTCATCCCAAGAGGTGAGCAATCATTTAATCAAAGTTTTTTTGACAATACAATATCTTATTAATTACAATACTTGTCCTTATTAAATATAGGTTCACCTTTCAAAGAAAGGGTAGAAGAAGAAGAAGAAGAACTAACAAGGTAAAAGTACTAAACATCACTAGTTTTTCATTTCTCACTTTTCTAATTCTATTAAGACATGATGTGATTTGGTGTTGGAAATTAGTATTTTGTCATGGACCTGACTAGCCATTGTGTAGTTGGTTAGAACATTACGAGTCTAGTATGTAGACCTGACGAGTCTTCACATGAATTCTGTAAGTGGGTTAATTTATAATGTCCTATTACATCATGGTTCTGTCTGCTTGACCCTTCCATATTGAATGGAGACCCTTACCTCATGGTTAAGTTACAATTCTTTTTTGTTGGCAATCAAAAAAAAAAAAAAAAAAGAAAACAAAACAAAAAAAGAAAAAGAAAAAAGAATAGGCCTTATTGATTCTACATGTTCAATTTGAAAGTTGAGGATCTTGTTTAATATGTGTTTTGCAGGTTGTTTTTGACTTTGTTTTACTGCTGGGACATTTGTTGCTATTTTGGGAACAGTCGGAGCTGATTTTTTTGTTGAATTAATGGGTTCTTTTTAGGGTTTTTTGTATTTTTTTCTGCTGCCCTATTCTAGAACTTATATTCTACAGGAGAGAGAGAGAGAGAGAGAGAGAGAGAGAGAGAGAGAGTCAATTTGTATTTTTTTTTTCAGCACTCAATTAAGAATTTGTATGTGTGGAGATCATATGATATGCTTGTTTTAATTCCTCTGGTTTTCGGCATTTCTTGTGGATATGTATGTTGGGTGAATGTCAATGTTAAGTTGGGAGTTGCACCACTCACTTTTATGTACATTAATGTAATAGGAAGGCTTTTAAACATAGCAACTTTATATTAGTGTTATTTTTCAGTTTTATTACAGGGATTTTTTAGTTCAATTACATAAAATTTAGAAAAAAAAAAACAAGGCTATCGTGGCGTTTCTAAAAACGTTGCTAAATGTCACACCAGGGGCTGCATTTCTTTTAAAAAGAGATACGACGGCGTTTTAAAACGTCGCTAAATAGTATGGTGACGTCATGTTGACGTTAGTAGAACTTTTAGCGGCGTTTTTAGAAACGCCGCCTATAGTCATATAGCGACGTTTTTAAAGCGTCATAAAGTTATAGCGACGGCCGCGTCTTCGACGTTTAGTGCCAAACGTCACAAAAGGTTTTAACGGCGTTTTAGGACCTATCGCGGCGTTTTTTAAACGCCGCTAAATCCTTGATTTCCAGCAGTGACCGTTTGGTTGACAACCTTAATCGCGAACTTACCCCTTTTTCCACAACAGTCTTACATCACAATTCATCAATCATAGTTTTTTATAGATACAATGGAGTCACAGAACTAAAAAATAATGCAAATGACATAATCTTATTTCTAATAATTCTGAATTGAGATTATTATCATTTAACAAGTTGCTGTGGTATTTATCTTCCCAATACTTCCATCAACAAGATCATAATGTTCTAACTTGCCACAACAATATTGGAGTATATTAACTATTTTTGCATCTTTGATCCTTGTGAATTATCCACATCCAAAAACATGGATTATTTTTCACAAAATTCTGAATTGTCTAGCCATTCCATGCAATGGTGAAGAGTTAAAACTATTTGAGCAAGGCTATTTTTTAGCATTTAACATCATTGAATCTATCATATTTGGAATTTCATTTTCAGCAGACATATCCAAATAATTCATGTCAACAGAAGAAGAACCCAGTCTGCTCTTAGTTTCAATCCGGCTTTTCCCATCCCAGGCTCTCTATCTTACATTAGTCTAATCTCAGCTCTCTAGTAAAGTTAGAACCCTGATTCTATAATATAATATCAATATCAACTTGATTCTAGTAAAGTTAGGCTTCTTCTTATTTTTATTTAAGTTGCTGCACTGATCCCTGGAGTTCTATAAGTTGATATTAGGAGTCAACCTTGCACATATCAACTGTTTTTTCTTTTGTTTGCTACTGGTCTAATATGTTGGCTTATGTGGATTCATCTATGAGCTCAGATGGCTGCCAAAGCGGCTTCCACTCTGTCTTGGTTTGTTTCTTGGGCTGCGAGAAGCTTTCCTGCCTGCTATTTTGGTGTTGTTGTCCTCAGGTTGGCTATTAACAGACTTGGTGAAGGGCTATCAAATGATTATGCTTGTTTTGTGATGTAAAGATTTATAATTCAAATCTTGCATGGACCAAAGAGTTCGATGTTTTGATGACATATTTCTTGACCCTTTCACTTAGGATTAGTCCATACCCCCCCCCCCCCAAAAAAAAAAAGCACATAAAATTATAGGCCAGAACAATTTGGCAACCAACATATCTTTCTAGATAGTACTATATTGATTACAAGACATGAGAAATTATCAATTCAATCTTAACCACAGTTGAATATATATATATATATATATATTTAAAGGAAAATGAAGAGTTACAAAATTTCACAATACCCTCAACAGAACATATAAATCATGGTATATAATCTTAATGGTATATAAAAAAATATCCCTGGTCTCGTCCTATCAAATATATATATATATATTATATTTATAAGGTTTAATGGTATAATCTTATCCTCATTGATGACCAATTGTAATGGTTTTACAGTTTTAGAATGTAGAATTATGCAGATGGAAATCTAATTGTAAATGCATGAGAACTAAACATGGTACCATTATCTAGTACATGAATGTTTACCACCAACAAGGTAAGATGGTGACCAACACTCATCTTATGATTTTTATTTTTATTTTATTTTTATAAATAAGTATTTTCGAGAAATTCCAAAGTCGTAAAAGCACCTACTGTTCCCAAAACAAAAAAAGAGATGAAGCACTCTGTGTGTGTGTGTGTGTGTATGTGTTTCACTTTGGCATATGATTGGGCACATGGTGGACACACAATTAAACAGTTGTGAGGATCAAGAATAGAGCCCTACATAGACAAATTAGGAATAATTTCATAATAGACATAAGGAAGAAGACACACCTCAATTTTTGCAGATTATTCCAACTCATAGAACATACACCAATCCAGTATGTATGGCCATAAATATACTAAAGGTTTTGTTTCAGTGATGAGTTTGAAAACCCAAAACTTAATAAACATCAACAAATCTCTCTCTTTATGTGTGTGTGTGTATAATAAGACTTAAAATGACTCTAAACAAGTTAATCAAACATCTAAATTGTTCTCAATGAAAAATTTCATCTTTGTCCCTGTAGACACCCCATTTTTAACGGCCTTTACAACTTGGATGCTATCACTTGCACACCCGATGATGAGTTTATATGCTCGTCAAGTGCTCGAAGTCCTCGGCTGGATGCCACAGGTTTGAGCCTTTCAAACACTACACTCTTGTTGCCTTATTCTTGGACCAAGCCTTGGTTTTTCAAGCTTTCAGCTTCTGGTGGCCTGCTGGCCACCTTATTGGGTTGCCGGCCACTAGTGATGGCCGGCCGGCCACCAGTTTCTTTTGTAGATATTTTGTGACAGCTGTGCCAGTTGTTTACACAGATGCATGCATCTTCACCCACGTGTAGGGCTGGATATTCTTGAGGAGAATTCATGTTTTCTATATATAAGAGACCTCCCTCTCATGTTTTAAGGTTGGAAACATTTTAGATAAAAAATTTTCCTCTCTCTAGCAAATTCCTACACTTTTGCCTGTAAATCCTTAACGTTTTCCTATACACCCTTAACCAAACCTTCTCATCTTTGAGCTGAGGCACTTTTGAGCTTGGTTTGAGCTCTTGAAAGGTGTGTTGTCTTGGTTTTGTTGCTTGAATTGCTTCTTCTTTTCAAGAGGTATAAGGCTTTGCCTATTTGCTTGCTTTCTCTACTATTATTCTTGTTGTTTTCCAACTACTTTTGGGCTATAAAAACTCTGTGTTTTTGGGCTAAAGCTTAGGTTTTAAGGCCATTAAAGGTTGAGGGGTGATCTACCCTTCTTTATACCTTGTTTTGGAGACCTTTGCCCTTGTGTTTCCCACCATTGCATCATCTTTTTCAGAGCTTTTAAACACTATTTTTCAGAGTTATTTCAGTGGCCAAAATCATGTTTTGAAGTCCAAATTTGGAGGGGTTAGCCTCCCCTCCTTGTGTTTTGCTTACTAGCCTAGCTTGTGCTATGTTTTAGCATATTAATCTAGCTATTTTTAGCTCACTTCTAGCATGTTTTAGGACTATATTAGACATGTTTTAGCACTATTTTTGGTTGATGGTTGCATTTGAGCTTTGTTTTGCATGCTTATAGTGTAATTATCCTCATGAGTTTGGTGTTCTAGGCCTTAGACACCATCTCCTTTGAGTTGATAGCATTTATTTACGTTTCTCACTCATTTTCAGCACTAATAATCTCTGCAACCTCCTTCTTTTCTTGGCTTTTTGTTTTGCTTTGAAACTGGTTCAAACTACTTGTTTGTTTAAAGCATGAGATTGAGGTGTCATGCTTAATGGTTTAATCCCTTAGAGGGTTTATTACCAATGGTATGATGTCTTTTTCATGCTTAAAACAACTCTTGATTTGAGCCCTCTTTCCATTAGAGGACTTAAACTCACCCTTTGGACTCAATTGATTAAAGAATGGTTGGTAATTTAAAATGGAGTAATTAAAATTGAGGCTAAAATGGTGGAAGATAATAATTGGTTTTGTGTTCAATCGAACGTTAATTGAACACATGGAAGCTTGAGACATCTCATACTTATTAGTGATGAAATGGTTCAAGTTGTCACTACTTCCCTTGATCTTTCATGATTGGGATGTGGTTTTTGTGTCATGTTTTGTTACATTTATTGAACTTGCACACTTGGTTTCATAAGCCATCATGCAATGAAATGGCATCCATTGATGGTTTGTGAACCAAACTTCCTACTCCTTTGATTTATTCATGAAAAAAAGGGGTGAGTTGTGCAAACAAACCCTTGAAAATACCCTGTGCATGCTCTATTTGTTCTCTGTTGCAGCAAGGTTAACTGGGCAGCAGTGGCCGGCAAGCCACTTTCCATGGCCGATAGGCCACATTTGGTGGCCGGCCGGCTATAACTGGTGGCCGGCAGGCCTCATCATTGGCCGGCCGGCCACTGATGCAAAATTCAGCAGTGTGTTTGTAAGGTAAAACAGAGTTATTCTGGAAGTGGGCAACAGTGTATGTGTTCTATTGTGCAACAAAGGCTATCTGGAAGCAAAACAGTGACTTTTCGGGTGGAAACCGAGCATGTGCATGAGCATTCCTAGCGTATCGAGCATGTTTAAGTTTAAATTGTTGTAATTAATTAGTTGTAGCTAGTTAATTTTGTAAAGTGTTGTAACTAATTAGTTAGTTAATTAGTTATTCAATTTCGTTTTGTAATTAGTTAGTTAACTAGAATAGTTAGTTGATTCATTTGTTGTAATAATTAGTTAAGTAGTTTAGCTAATTTCATTTATTTTGTAATAATTAGCTTAACTTTAATTAGTTAGTTAATTAAGTTAGGTTATTCGGACTTTCCTTCGTGAGAGCGCAATGTAATAATGTGTATGTCTTCCAACCCCACGTCTTTCTCCCTTTTATTTACTAGCTTATGATGGTTAGTTTATGGACATCATGTTTTGTTTAGCATACTTCATGTTTGCATCCACTTGTATTGCATACGCCGATGCTTGGTTCATCATTCTAACTGCATTATAATTGCTTATACTTCATTGAATACATGTTTAGACCGCACGCTACTTAATTGATTCATATGTTATGTTAGTAGCCGAGCCTATTAATTGCATATTGCATGTGTTGCATTAGTCATCTTGCATAAGTTAGGATCATGCATTTTTCTAACTCATTTCTTTTTTGGCTTGGAGTACTAGGTAAGCCTTTACTCGCTTTAGCATCTTGTATGAATGTTGATGTTGCCATGTTTAGCATGCTTGCCATGAGGCTAATTGTTTAAAGTGATAAACTGCTTGAATGCTTGTAGATGAAGGCTTATTACTTGAATTGGACTAATTTGACTAATGTTTTTATGCGATCACTTTTTCAAGTGGTACATATTCGAAACAAATTTCAAAACAAACATGAATCAAATGTTCCAATTCTTACAAGTTAGTCTATACTTGTGTGTGCCCATCACATAGTAATGCTAGCCTAATAAATGGAACAAGAGCATATAATGTACATAAGATTCATATCATGATTAGTAGATGCTGATCTTTGATCGGGCGAGCGGGGTTGCTCAAATTCATTCATGACCTTTCCTTTTCGTACCTAAGTTCCCGAGCCGAGACAATCTTGGTGATGACGGACACGTGGCCTTTGGCATGAGTCATGGGTTTTCTAAATTTCTCCAAAATAAAATATTTAGGTGGCGACTTTGTATCTGAAAAAGCAGTCTATTTTTGGCAATTTGATTCAAAATCGATTTTCCAAAAGATTTGCTGGATTTGGACTCTTTGGTGTTTATCAATTTCACATTGCACTTGTGAGATTAGATTCAGAACCGTGTGAGTCCGATACTGGAGGGCTTATTTTGAACTTCCAAAAGGGGGCATGAAAAAGTCGAGCTATAGTTTCTGGTGCCTCTGCTGGGGAAATTAGAGAACTTGACTTGAAATTCATGATATGAAATTTTATCTACACTTATATGTTCTTTGCATTGCATTTGCATTGGTGCGTTTAAGTCATTGTGTTTTCCGTCTGCTATTCCTAGACGGCTCGTCGGAGGCTTGCCTGAAAAGCTTATCGAAAGGCTAATCGGTCACATGCTCTACCATGATGGGAACACAACCCTTGGATCTGGACTATCGCTGTACCGTTTGATCCTCCTTTCACTTCTCAGTGTTAGGTGTGATAGGTATATTAGGTAGTCTTGCTGAGGTACCCTTTTTGACCATTTGGCCTAGTTACATATTGAAAGCCGTAGAGACTGTTCCAAACTAGGACAAGATGTTTACCCAAATACAGGATTGCGTGGAACCGCTTTGTTTGAATAGTGAACCCTAGTTCCTGACAAAACTAGGACATGGTAACTGTCACGACCCAAACCCGCCCCCGTGGGTTAAGGACGTAACCGGCCAGTAATCATGATATTATCTACGGCCTCAAACCAAACCAAACGTATTTTAACAGAGTTAATGGGGGCTAAACGGAAGCAATTTAAAACTTTGTCCATAGAGCTGTGCTTATATGCACGTCATAACATTCCAGACATATGTACGTTAATAACTCACGACAGAAACACAGTGACATAAGTTCTGTACAAACAGGATCATTCAAAACTAAGTCAACCCATCACAGCTATGTATAGATATACACAAAGTCCTTGCCAACATGACAAAATATAAATACATAACAAAAGGGCGAAGACGGGTCTCGTACGTGAGACACAAGGGCTGACTCTCCAAAACCTTTGTTGCTCCTCACAGACTTCACTAGGGCTGGGTTTGGACTTCTCTTGGCTCACCTACAAATACATGAATGAGCGTGAGCGAAAGCCCAGTGAATAATATCAAATCAAATACAGAAATTACATAACAATGTAGAACAACATGTTCCAAACGGCCTTGGGCCCAATTCATATTTCTATTTAACAGATATGTAACTATACGAAATTCAAATCAAGTGATTGTAGTTCCAAACATTCTGGCCTTTGGCCCATTCAGATTTCCATTCATGTCAAAACAGCCTTCGGCCCATTCATTTCTATCAAAACGGCCTTCGGCCTATTCATTTCTGTCCAAACGGCCTTCGGCCCATACATTCGTGTCAAAATGGCCTTCGGCCCACTCATTCATGTCAAAACGACCTTAGTCCATTCATATATGTCAAAACGACCTTTGGTCCACTCATTTCTATCAAAACGACCTTTGGTCCATTCATTTCTGTCAAAACGACCTTCGGTCCATTCGTTTATGTCAAAACGACCTTCGGTTCATTCATATATGTCAAAACGACCTTCGGTCCATTCATATAGGTCAAAACGACCCTCGGTCCGTTCATTTTTATCAAAACGACCTTTGGTCCATTTATGTTTATCGAAACGACCTTTGGTCCATTTATGTTTATCGAAACGATCTTTGGTCCATTTATGTTTATCGAAACGACCTTTGGTCCATTTATGTTTATTCCTGTCAGACTTTTGTCCACAATCCCAATTAGCAACTCATAAAGCTTATATGGGAATAATAATTGGACATTCACAATCATTCAAATATCGATATTACTCACAGTGATCGGCTTGTAGATTTGCCCTGGAGCTTGACCCTACATATTTCATGAACACAAAAGGGTCACTAACAGTTCAATCCGTTCTTTAATTTACATGTTCCTCTTTAGGCTTTATTCTTATCTCATTAACTCATTTACAATGCTTAACATATGCCTAAGAGTGCTTTCAAGTGAAAGAGAACGGAAAAAAAAATATAATACAGAATGCATTTTCAGAATTTCAGAAAACAGGGTCCCCGCTCGAGCGTGGACTTCCCTGCTCGAGCGGACCCTTAAGCCTGCAAAAGTGCTGGTTACCTCAAATTCTCGCTCGAGCGTGAACTTGACCGCTCGAGCGGACTTCCTGTCTACATAGCTCCCCGCTCGAGCGTCAATTCCCCCGCTCGAGCGGGCACTATGTCTGCCAAAAGTGCTGGGAGTATGATTTTCCCACTCGAGCAGCACTTCCCCCGCTCGAGCGGACGTAAAAAATCTAGGATTTTCAGATTAAGTTCTTGAGCTCCAACACGATTTTCCAGCCAATTTTTCATGCACTCTAAGGCTCAAAGTTCACATATAATCATACTAACATGGCACCAATGCAAGATTATAACACTATGAAGCTCAATTTCTTGATTCATCTACATGCATGCCCCAAAATGTGTCAAACTCAACACTAACATAACAAATTCATGCATTCAAGCTCATATCTTCTCAAATTGTACATGCATGAGATGAATTAGCCACATTCTCAACTTAGATAGCACAAATGATGATTATAACATGAGCTTCAATTAAAATTGTACATGGATTATACATTTTCATGCTCAAACATGCAAATTCAAGGTACTTTCTTACATGCATGCACATAATGGCCTTCAATTCAACAAAACCAATTCAATTTTCTTATAATCAGCTAACTCATGTTCTTGGCCATTAATAAATCTTGAATTTATAATTTACAAACTAAAATCCATGAGTTTACTTACCCAAGAGTTCAATCTCCCAAACTATAACAAAATCTTGGGCTTAATCTTGAAGTTCCCCAAATCTTGAGCCAAAATCACCCAAATTCTTTCCCTCTCTCTCTAACAGCCGGCCCTCTCTTTTCCTTTCTTAGAGTTTGATCAGCCTAAATCATCTAAGGGAGAGAAATGAGGTGTAATGCTAAAACACAACAAATCCCACTAAGTCAATATAATAAGAATAAAATAATTGGGCACCAATTCATCACTTAACTCAGCTTAATCTGGTTCGAATCAATTTTTCAATTAAATTTCACCGTAGGCTCTAAAAATTATGCCAATCACAATGGTGAAATCAATTTCGGGTTCTGCGGCCGATAAGGCCCTCAATTTAATTTCCAAAAAAGATTATTGAAACAGATATTCCTACGGTGAACAGATAGAACTTCAAAATCACATATATTCACATAATTGGCACACAAAATTATATCAAACACATAATCATATTTAAATTAAGGACCGATTAGCATATTACAGAACAGGGGTATCACAGTAACCCTACCCCCTGATAGGGGTGTTTTGGCTCTTACTTAACTGGTATGTGCTTTATAGTGAAACTGTACAGGAATATGTGTATCAGTTGCAAATTGGGTATCAGTTTTGGGGATAGAATTCTTTATTGAGTGCAGTCCTACAGCTTTGATTACATCTGTGTGTTGTTAACATATGAGCTGAGGTACTGTGCGGTTTCTGATTACTGCTTTCTTTTTACTTTATTTCTTTTTGCTAGGTAGTATAACACCATAGCTTCGGATAGTTCGGATATCCCCCAAGCGCTCTGGACCCATGTCAAAAGGCTTTATAGAGCCGAAGATCTTGTTAGGGGACAACCAGTGTTTACTTCGCTCCCGCCGGTTACTAGACGAAGGAGGGTAAGGCAGAGTTCACCGGTTTGATTTCTACAACAGTCACCCCTCATTTCACCTGCATTTAGTCAAGCTCAGTCTTCTACATCTAGTCCAGTATGAGATCACTCGCCCATTCCAATGGCACAGTATCTCCCAGTCAGCATGGAGGACTTGATTCACTACCTTCAACAAACAGTTAAAACCATGCAGCAAGACGCTGCTCGTCAAGCCGAGGTCACAATACGTCAGGCTAAGGTAATAAACAGGCTATAATAACAATAGCCATAGCCGGCAGCAACATCTGCATCTCCTGTACCTCATGCACCTCCTACAGGTATCCTAACACCCGAAGCCACTGCCCATGTTGAGAATCAGGGCAATCTGACAAAGCCAATCCCACCACAAGCCTCCAAAGCACCTGTGTATCAAACTGAGGCTCCATTTGAGTGTGAGGTTGACCTAACTGTGCTAAAGGTCAACAAGTTAGAGAACCTCTTCAAGTGAGTGCAAGGTGTTAACTATATCCCTGACATAGAAGATGGGTACACCGATTCTGCAGTGACGTTGCCAGACTGGTTGAAATCGGTTTGATGGCTCTTGAGACCCCATGGTTCATTCGGCTGTTTTTAGACATTCTACGGCCGATGGGCCTGACCAGATTGCAGAAGGTCTCACTCTTTGGCTGGACCATGTCAGGAATAACGGCTATATGCTATAAAAAGCCAAAGGATTCTGTGAAGCAGAGTTGGAAATAAATGGCCGAGGCCTTCGTTGTATAATACTCATACAACACACAAATCGAAGTCACAACCTGTGATCTTGAGGCAACGCGCCAGGAGCCAAAGGAGGGCTTTTCAGAATTTGTGACAAGCTAGAGGGCCAAGGCTTCAATGATGACCACATGACCTTTAGAGAAAGATCAAATAAGGATGGCAGTCCGCAATCTGTACGGGAAATTGTTGCAGAAGATGATCGTCCTACCTTTGTTCACATTTACCGAGCTCCACGAGATGGGGGTTTAGATTGAAGACGCCATGAAACAAGGGCTAATTACTGATGAGAAAGAGCAGGCCAAGAGGCCTTTTGTGCACAGTTCCAATACAACCACCAGTGGCAGCATAACTGCACGACCGTCGAATGTGAGCGTTGCCACTACCTTCACCAAGACCGCTAATCCCTTTGCCAATACAGCACAACAAACTTCAAACAACCCTGCCCGATCCCAGAAGACCTTTACCCCACTCTACATGCCTTTATCTCAGGCCATAAAGGTGTTGATCAAAAAAGGGCATCTCAAACCATTAGAGGCATGCCTACTACCTGATCCTCTTTTACCGAAACACAACCTAGCCAAGTACTATGCTTTTCACCAGTAGCATGGTCACGACACGGACCAATGCTTCAGGCTGCGTCATGAGATTCAAGACCTCATTGACAATAAGGTGATTGCACCACCCCAAAATGCAAATGTCACTACCAACCCTCTCCCAACCCACAATCAAGTTCTCTCACCTCATAATCTAAACCTAATCCATACATTAGCCATCCCCTACGATCCCAGCATATATATTACCCCTTCCCACCTACCCAAACCGATGGTGTTCATTCTTAAAAGTACAAATTTGTGCATGATGGACACCTCTCCATTGCAACCTAAACCTGTGGTGGTGACAATTGGCGTAGAAGGGAGGTTGGCCTTAGAGGAGAGTACGAGTCTATTGCCTGAGTGCTCTGAGGACTTGTTTAAGGGAGAGTATGATCCAAGCTGCTACATTGTGCCGATTGATCAAGTCAAGCCAAAAGTGGTATTGCCGACAGTAATGGAGGTTAATGTGGTTAGGGAGGATGGCCCAAGCCAAGGTTTGATGATCTGGCGGAGCTAGAGGAGGACTTAGACAACCTGCAGTTCTTCGACGAACAAGATCAAGGGGATGTGCAGATTGACTGGTTCAATTTGAATGGATCAGCGAACAACTTTGGGTGGTTGAGTGATGAACCCGACAGGGAAGAAAGAACTGAAACAAAACCGGAAGAAAAGGTAGCAAGAATTGTTGTAGTGGCCGGAATGGCCAATGAAAAGGGAAAATTGCTGGAGAACATCGGCGTAAAAATTTCAGCTCAGGAACTGGGCACTGTGAGTACTGTGGACATAGAACAGGAAGCTGGGCTGAAACAGTTTGCACAAGAGAGGGTTGAAGACAACTAGAAAGCTGTAATTGCCCAACATCCTGCAGGGGATGCTTGTGATATGAAAGTAATCCAAACGGAGCCAGACAACTGTTTGTCGGCTACCGGAGGGGTATGGTGGGAGGATGACGATCTACTTCTGGCTTACACCTACGAGGACTAGGGTGAGTGCCTTCCAGATAACACGTGGTACACGAAAGAGATAGATCACATGACAAGAAGTGGGCGGTATTTCAAGCCACCGTACTTAGACCAAGTTGAGGCCTCTGGGAAAGATAGAGAGGTTGAGAAACAAAAAGAGAAACAATTGGAAGAATAAGCAGTATTGAAACAACTAAAGAAAAGCCAAGCCAACCTCTCAATCTGGGTCTTCTTATGGCCTCTCGGGTGCATCGACAGGTTGCACTATTAGCATTGGACAAAGCCAAACTATCTATTGACACTACCCCTAAACCGCTTGTGGGATTGGTCTTCCCAAGTGGTGTCGGGCCAACCCTAACCTTTTCTGATAAAGAACTACCGCCGGAACGCTCAGCTCACAACAAGCTCCTGTACATATCTGTTGAGTGCAGAGAAAAATGGGTATCGATGGTGTTGGTCGACACCAGTTCAGCTATCAACATCTGTTCTTCCCGCACAGGTTATGCTATTGGCCTTAGACCGACATATTTCATGCCCACAGCCCAAGTAATTTAGGCATATGATAATACAAGCAAAGAGGTTATGGGCACGGTGCAAATCAGAGTCCAGGTAGGCCTAGCTCAGCAGGATGTCGAGTTCCATGTCTTGGATGTCCCGACCACCTTCAACTTACTACTAGGGAGACCCTGGTTGTATTTGGTGAAAGTAGTCTTCTCTATCCTCCACCAAATGTCGAAATACCCTCATGGGAAGGGAGTGGCGATTGTTTTCGGGAATTCATCTATCTATCCTCTGCCAGAGATAACTACACTAGTGCTGGAGATCGTTCATGGCGAGAAGGATGTTTTCCTCTTAGGGTTTACGCTGGTTGAGGCCCGAGTAGTGCAGACCATCTTGGCAGTAGATGAGGGCATGTATGTTAGCGCCCAGTCTGTTTATTTCATGAATAAACTGCAGCATGTGCCAGGAATAGGACTTGGAAGAAGTGGCCAGAAAGGCGTCGCAGCATTGGCCGATGTGCCACATAAGCCACACACCTTTAGGCTGGGATATATACCCACCAAAGAGGATTAGGTCAGGAAAAGAAAAGAGATAGCAGGTAGAGCCGGAACCAAGCAGGCTGGGAAACACTATGAGCTCATTCACAGGCCAATCCGGGGAACGCTGAATGGCCACTTTATTCGAGATGGTGAAGACTTCCCCTTTTGTGGCCTTCCTAAGCCCTGGATGAATTCTGTGAAGCAACGTGTTCCTTGCTTCGAAATCTTCTTCGATCTACAGTTGCATGAAAGTGATGCTGAAGAAAAGGTTGAACCAACTGTTGAAGCTGAAAAGAGCATGGAAAATGACTCGGACAACAGTGAGCTTGGAGTAGGGACAGCACTGGCATGTCTCCTTACAGATCCTCCGGTTGACTCAGAGAGCTTGGGGGATAAGCTTACCATTTCCATGATCGGGGACCAACCGAGTGTGAACCTGTCCAGCAGCATTTTGGATGCATCAGAAGCACCATTTCTTGTCTGGCAGCTGGAGAAGGGCTACCTATCTAGTTCCAATTGGGGTGATGAGCCAGAATCTGATTCCACAGAGTCTGTGAAGTTGGAATCAGATTCTGATTTTTCTGAGCCTGAGTCTGGTATTCCTGGTGGTGATAACCTGGATGCCAAGGTCTTGTCCAGGTCCTCTTTTTCTTTTGCTTTTGAGTCGGTTATAACCGAAGAGCTAGACCTTATGAATAAGAACGCTGCTAATTCTGAGTATTTCTCTATGTCGCTTGTTTATTACATTGACCAAGATT
Organism: Camellia sinensis; assembly: GCF_055761805.1. Taxonomy (NCBI): domain Eukaryota; kingdom Viridiplantae; phylum Streptophyta; class Magnoliopsida; order Ericales; family Theaceae; genus Camellia; species Camellia sinensis. Next base: position 111,712,617 of record NC_138962.1, read on the forward strand.
TTCAAAATTTTAATGAAAATGAAGAGGAAGGAATTCCTCTGGTTTTGAAAAAATTGATTAATCGAGAAGAGGAGAGGTTTGCAAAACCTTGCGTTGATGAAATCATTGCTATTAATGTGGGTACTGAGAAGGATCCTCGTCTGGTCCAGATCAGATCCACGTTGCTTTCGGAGGAGTGCGAGCACTTGGTCGCTTTATTAAAAGATTTTAAAGATGTTTTTGCGTGGTCTTATGAAGACATGCCTGGAATCGATCCTGAGATTGTACAGCATCGGATCCCTTTTGACCCTGAGGCCCAACCCGTCAAGCAGAAGTTACGAAGAATCTACCCGAATTGGGCGTTGAAAATCAAAGAAGAGGTCACCAAGCAGATCGAGGTAGGTTTCTTGTTAGTATCTGAATATTCGATTTGGTTGGCCAACATTATCCCAGTGCCGAAAAAGGATGGTAGAATCCGGGTGTGTGTGGACTTCTGGGATTTAAACGGAGCCAGTCCGAAGGACGGCTTCCCTTTGTCGCACATTGATGAGTTAGTGGACCTCACTTTGGGTTATGCATTGTTATCCTTCATGGATGGATTTTCTAGGTATAACCAGATTCTGATGGTGCCCGAGGACAGAGAGAAAACTGTATTTACTACGCCGTGGGGTACCTACTGCTATTGAGTTATGTCGTTTGGGATGAAGAATGCTGGGGCTACCTATCAAAGGGCTGCAACTACCATTCTACATGACATGATCCACAAAGAGGTCGAGGTGTACGTGGACGACATGATTGTCAAGTCCAAAGAAAGAGAGGGCCACTACATCGCCTTGAAGAAATTATTTCAACAGATCAGAGAATACAGATTGAGGTTGAATCTGCAGAAATGTACTTTCGGCGTAACAACAGGGAAAATGCTAGGCTTCTTGATCACACAGAGGGACATCAAAGTAGATCCTTCCAAAATCAAAGCCATCCTAGAAAGGCCACCACCAAGGACTGAAAATGAGGTGCGAGGCTTTCTGGGTAAAGTGCAATTGATAAGACGGTATTTCCAAATTAACCTTGACTTGAGAACCACTATTTGGTCTCCTGAAGAAAGGAAAGAAATTCTGATGGGGTGATCGATGTCAATTCGCTTTTGAGCAAATTAAGTAGTATCTTCAGAATCTGCCTGTGTTGTGGCTGCCAAAGCCGGGGAAGCCTTTGATTCTGTATTTATCAATCACAAACACAACTATGGGGTGCATGCTTGCTTAGGAATCTAAGGATAGGGTGGAGAAAGCCATTTACTACTTGAGCAAGAAAATATTGGATTATGAGACTTGATATACTCAGTTGGAGAAAGCTTGCCTAGCCTTGGTATGGGCAACCAGGAAGTTGCGACACTACTTGTTAGCTCATTCTGTAATCCTGGTTTCGAGATTAGATCCCATCAAATATCTCTTTGAGAAACCAGCGCTTATGGGTAGGCTAGCCCGTTGGTTGCTTCTTCTCTCCGAATTTGATCTCAAGTATGTTACTCACAAGTCGGTCAAGGGGAGAGCTGTAGCAGAGTTTCTAGCAGATCACCTAGCAGAAAGGGATGAAGCGGTGGAATATCTGTTCCTAGATAAAGCTATTCTGCAAGTTGTGGAGGAGACTTGGACAATGTACTTTGACAGAGCGTCCAATCAATACGGTTATGGGATAGGTGTGTTGCTGATAGCACCCGATGACTCCCATATACCTTTAGCCTTCAAACTCTGGTTCAAGGTGTCCAATAACGAAGCAAAATATAAGGCATGTATTGCTGGTTTAGAAGCTGCCCTAGAACTAGGGGCAAAAAGGTTGGACGTCATCGGGGACTTGAACCTAGTTATTTCTCAAGCAAATGGAGATTGGAAGATCAAAGAAGAAAAGATGAAGGTTTATCACCAGACCCTGGACGTTCTGATTCCTAGGTTTGAAAAATTGACTTTTGTGCATCTACTGAGAGAACAACAGGTTCGCTAATGCTTTAGCAACTCTGTCATCCATGGTAGACATCTCGCTTGGAGTCTGGATGCCTCTGATCATTATTGAGCAGAGATACACGCTAGCCTATGAAACTATCGCTGCAATCGATGAGGCGCAAGACAAGAACCCTTGGTACTACGATATTTAAAACTTTTTAGAAAAGGAGATTTATCCACCAGGGGAAAATGCTAAGGACAAAAGGGGAATACAGTGAATAGCCATCCAATTTATCATCTGTGGAGGTAAATTGTATAAAAGAGGTCATCTGGGAATGTACAAGTTGTGTGTCGAAGAAGAGAAATCAAAGCGATTGATGGAGGCTATCTATGGAGGAGAGTGCGGAGCGCACATGAACGGAGTGATGTTAGCCCGGAAGATTCTTAGGCAAGGTTATTACTGGTCTACTATGGAGGAGGATTGCACTGGTTTTGTTCGACGATGCCACAAATGCCAAATTCATGCAAATCGCATGAATATTCCATCGTCAAAACTATACAATATGACTTCACTATGGTCTTTCTCGTTATGGGGAATCGACGTTATCAGTGCAGTCACACCAAAAAGGTCAAATAGGCATGAATACATCTTGGTGGCAATTAATTACTTTACAAAGTGGGTGAAAGCTCAGTCCTATGCAGTGCTGAAAGCATTGCATGTGGCTAAGTTCATTTAGAACAATATCATTTGTCGATATGGAGTCCCAAATGAGATCATATCAGATAATGGTTCCCACTTCAAGAAAAAGGTGATAGACTTGTTGGAGAAATACAATGTGACTTTTCATAAGTTATCTACATACCAGCCGCAAACCAATGGAGCTGTTGAGGCTGCTAACAAGAACATCAAGAATATCTTGCAGAAGATGGCTGAGACCTACAGGGATTGGCCAGATAAATTGCCATTCACACTCTGGGGCTATAGAACTTCAATCCGGATGTTTACGGGGGCAATTCCTTATTTTCTCGTCTATGGGATGGTAGCTATTATGCCAATTGAAATAGAAGTCCTGTCACTGTGAGTTATGGCTGAGTATCAGATAGTAGAGGCGGACTGGCAACAAAACAGATTCGAAGAGCTGATGTTGTTCGACGAGAGAAGGCTGAAAGCATTGTATCATGTTCAGGACTATCAACGCAGAATTGCTAGTGCTTTTAACAAGAAGGTTAAGTCCCAGAATCTCAAAGAGGGAGATATGGTGCTGAAAGACAACCGAGCTCCTATCTATGACCCTAGGGGGCAAGTTCAGACCCAATTGGACTGGTCCTTACATCATCAAAACTATCTGGTCTAGTGGAGCTGTCATTCTCATGGACTTAGATGGCCTGAAATTTTCCCAACCAATCAACATGGACAAGTTGAAAAAGTACTATCCCTGAGAGGCTTGCTAGGCCGAAAATCCGAAAGGGCAACCTAGGCAAAAGTTAGAGCATGAGAAATTAGAAATAAAGAAAAAACTGAGCTCGCAAGGTTGAAAACCCTAAAGAGCGGCCTTGACAAAAATTAGAGCGCAAAAGGAGAGAGTTAATACTAGAGTGAACCTGAATTGAACTACGTAAGGCCTGATTCCCATCTTCAGGATACATAGGTAACTTCATCTTGAAGTTCGGTTGTAAACACCTCTAATTCCACTGTCTTGTCCATGTCTCTGATCAGGTCATCTTTGTCTATTATTTACCTAAGAGTTCGGTTGTGATCTTTACTCTGAGAGAAGAGCTGGGTACGATGCTGAGTAGTGGTGTTCAATCAAAGGGCAATTGTGATATTTTGATTCGGGGTTGTACATCTTGAGGATTGATTCCGTGCATTTCAAGTGGTGATCTTTTTCGGAAATAGTTTTGGAAAGTTTTAATAAAAGTTGATTTTTGTTCAAATTTTACCTTTTACAATTTAGACCATTTTTGGACAAAAGGAAAGTTTTCAGTGCTCACAACTTTAATTTCATTGATTTCAACATAAAGTTCTCCAACTCTCAGATACAAATCAAAGTTGCTTTTACTACATCGAAAAAACTTGAAAAGAAAGGTCAAAGCAATAAACTAGGGGTATAGATGAGTCAGGTGCCTCTGCGTCCCCGCTCGTGCTTGTGGAAGCTTTTGAAGCCTAAGTGGGCTCGGTTTGTGCCTCATCCTCGAGCCAAGCCAAGCATTCACCAGAAAGGGCGCAATTGAAGCTAGGGATAGGGGCTAGAAGCTCTCTCATCCTCCAAGCAATGAGGTACATAGCCAAGTGTGAACCACGGATGGGGAATGAAACCGGGTATTCTACCCCCTTCTCTGGGCGGGTCTAATCTTGCCCAAACTGATGTCTGAACTGGAAAGGAAAATAGAACACACAATGCGTGAGGCCGATCAACTATATGCCAGGTTGCCAAGCCATGCTGTAACTCATCTCGGTCAAATTAAGCTAGGGGCAACGCAAGCTATGTCAGCAGCAGGCCTGTTGTACATCCAGTCGCACCACCACCCCTCGTTAGGGAAATCCACTAGTCGGTGGTGGAAGAAATAGCCTTAAGCTGAGTACTCAGGGCAAGAGTCCACTACCTTCAGCTTATCCATGAGCCACACCTGGGAAGGGATGAAAGAAAAGAGAGATTAAAGAATAGAGAGATGTATGTTAAGAAAAAAGTAAGAAAAAGGCTTTGAGGGAAAAAATAGAGCATGAGTGTCGAGCGAGATGAGAAACACAAATGAGAAAGGGTGGGAAACAATACCTGAAGAAGTAGTGGACTCCCCGCGAATCTGGTAGTCTCCCATCGATGAAAGGTGTCCAAGCCCATCAAAATCTCGGCCAACACCAAGCCAATGCAACTCTTGTCTTCTTTCAAACCGTGGGCCACTTCGACCAATCGAATGTTGGACCCGCCGAAACTAGGGGCAAGAAGGAAATGAGCAAGCATACATAAATAGAGAGCATGTTGCCGAAATCCTCACCAGAGAAGGCCGTCTCAACCACTGACGTCGGAAAATCGATGAATCAAACTGGGAATGTCTAGTTCTTCGTTGTGGGCCAGAGATCGAGTCTCATGCAAAGTGAGCCCACATGTAGACCGCCTCGAGAACTCTCCGAGCTCCGTGCACGAGGGTGCGAAATTCGTTTTGTTCTTTAGCTACTACTGTTCGGACTCAATGTCACGGTTCTGAATCTAATCTCACAAAGTGCAATGTGAGACCGATAAATCACCAAAGAGTCCAAATCCCATAAATTGTTTTGGAAAACTGATTTTTATAAAGAAGTGCCAAACATGGATTGCTTTGGTAGATATAGAGTCGCCACCTAAATATTTTATTTTGGGGAAATTTAGGAAACCCTGACTCGTGCTTAAGGCCACGTGTCCGTCATCACCAAAGTTGCCTCGGCTCGGGAACTTGGGTACGAGAGGGGAAGGTCATGCAATGAGCACCCCCGCTCGCCCGATCAAAGATCGGCCTTTACTAACATGATATTTTGTTTTTGAAAACACATGTGTTCTTATTCCGGTTATTAAGCTAGAGTTACTATGTGATGCGCACAGCATACAAGTATAGACTAGATTGCCTAAGTTGGAACAAAACATTGCATATTCGTTTGTGAAAATGATTTAAAATTTGCTACTCGCAAGTAGGCTAAAACACGGATTTTGATGAATTGTTTCAATTCAAGTAATCCAACCTTCACCCACAGGCATTCAGGCGGTTATATCAAATAAACAGTTAGCCTCATGGCAAGCATGCTAACATGGCAACATTAACACACATGCAGTATGCTAAAGTATCAACACTCACAGTGTACTCCAAGCCAAAGCAGAGAACTAGTTAGAAATCATGCATGATCCTAGTTCATTTTAAGATGGCTAATGCAACACATGCAAAAATGCAACTCAGATAGGCTTGGCTATCTTAAGATGTCATGTGAAATGTAACTTGGTATATGTATTCAAATTAGAATTGAAATACAATGCAGTTAGTATGATGCGCCGAGCTCGGTGCATGCAAAACAGATGAATGCATGCACACATGCAAGCATAAGGATGCTAAACAAAATATGTCCTAAAACTAACCATCGTAAGCAGTTAAGTAAAAGGGAGAAAGAAATATGGATTGGAAGACATGCATCACACACACGCACGCTTATTACAACAGTTGGCCCTCTCGACGGAGGGTCCGAATAAGAAGCTAACTAGCTAATCTAAGCTAATTACACTAATTATTACATCACAAAACTAATTAACTAATCCTAGTTAACTAATTAAGCTATTACAAAACAAATAAACAGCTAAACGCATTAACTACTTAATTACAGAACCAAAGCATGAACTAGCTAAGCAAATTAGCTAAGTAAAGCAGTGAAGTAGGTGCTTTAGAGGGAGAAGAGTGCATGTATGCCCAGTCGTTTTCGTTCAGAACTCCGTCGCGATGCCCCAATTTGCCTCTGTTTGCAATTGTTCTCAGAACATTGTATAAAGCTCCACAAAGCTTTAACTCTACCATTGGAACCTGTGGGAGGGCTGCTGACTAGTTGTTGAGGAGGGGGACCACTTGCCGACCACTTTTCTTTGCTAAAAACCAGAAAAAGTGGTCGGCCAGCTAGTATTACTGGTCGGCCGACCAGTTTTTGCTGCCAAACTCCACTTTGCTGCAATAGAGAGCAAGAAAGGGCATGGCAATGTATTTGCAAGATATGTGTGCACAACCACCCTCCCTATCATTTCATAAGCTCAAGGGAGTTTGGTTCTCGACCCTCGGGCCACCAATCATGCATCTCGATGCATGATGGCCAAGAAGCCAAATTGCACAATTCAATATAAAATGAATGCACACATAAACACATAAGGCCTAAAACTGTATCATGTACGATCAAGAGTGTCGGCGACCGAGAATTGAGGCACGTTTCATCACTTCAAGTATGAAACGTCTATCATTTCTCGTGCTCGGATTAATACCTAATCCAAGCAACAATGCAACACAAGTATGCCAAATACAATGTAATGCATGCAAGTCAATGTAATGTAACATTAACATGCAAATAATCATGCAAGGGACAAGCATGCAACAACATGCAATGCAGCATGAGCATGCAAACAAACATGCTAAATGGACTTAAACCGAATGTTGACAGACTTCAGCCATGCCCAAATCAGCGGCCACAACACCTAAACAAAGGCACAAAATGCAAGGCAAAGCATGCACATGCATTGGCCTATCAACTAGGCCCAAGAGCACAACTCTCAAGAGTGCTCAAGAAGTGATAAACATGGAAGTGTAACAACACTAAGTGCACTGAAATGAGGTATGAAATGATGCCAAATCATTCAATCAACATAAGCATGGCATGTTAGGGTCCTTAAAGCATGAAGCTAGTAAAGAGGATACAAAGGGGGCATGCAATACATGGCACAAATGCATGAACCAAACACAAATAGAGCTCAAGTAGGTCAAAACAATGACCAAAACATGCCGAGATGGGAGCTCAAAGGCCTAGGCATGCATGCATGCACACTTGGCCACAAACAAGGCAACAATGCTCAACACTCAAAGGCACTTAAAGAGTGGATGAAGTGAGAATATGGCAATCCTATATGCTCTGAAATGTCATGTTAAATGATTCCAAATCATGTACACAACACAAATGAAGCATGCTATGGTACTCAAAACTCAAGGCTAGTATAGGCACTTGTACTACAACTATGCAAAACATGAAGCATATGGCAAATACAACCCAAAAAATTCCTAGAACATGTCAAAATGAGTCTAAAACATGCATGGAAGGAAGCCAAAATAAGCTAGCATGGATGCATGAAACATGGAATAGGCAAGGCCAAAAGGGAGAATTGCACTACACCTATTAAGACCAAGCATGAGATGGCTTCACCAACAAAAATTAGAGTTATATCATGGAAAAAAAATCCCAAATAAACACTGAAATGATAGCTCGCAAGCTTAGGCATGAATGCATACACAATGACCCATGTTTAAGGCATAAAGGGCAAACCCTCCAACACATTGAAATAAGTGAAAGATATGAGTGTATGACCATGAAACATGCACTGAAATCTCATAACAATTGATGCCAAATCATTCAAATAGGCCAAGCAATGCATGCTAGTGGACTTGATATACAAAGCTAACAAGCTAGAATGCACTATAGCTATACAAAGCATGGCATGCATGACCAAAACAACACCAATCAGAGCTTAAGCATGCTAAAACATGGACAAAATCTTTTTGAAGTTAAGCCAAAAGCATGCTAGAATGACATGTCAAAGCATGATACACATTAGGCTAATTCATGGAAATGCACTACAAGTGCATGGAGCATGCAAGGGCCAACCAAACCAAACCTCAACAGAGGTATGACATGGAAAAACATCACCAAAAACATGCTGAGATGGACTCAAAACAAGCTAGAATGACATGCTACTTCATGAAGCATACAAGACTAGTTTGTGAGAAATACACTACAAGTGTATAAGGCATGCAAAGGATGACAAAACCAAGTTAAAACAGTGGCATGCCATATTGAAATAAGGCCTAAAGTAGGCTGAGATGTGGCCAACACAAGCTTAACAAACATGCTCAAACATGAGGCAAATGAAGCAAGCATTCAAGACACAAGGAGAGGGGATGACCCTCTCTTATTTGGGACCCCAAAACCACCTTTCCACCACTCAAAATCCTTTTGGATTTCAGTGGTATAAAGGTCATGCAAAGGCTAGAACAAGAGCCAAAAGGGATGGCTCAAAACAAGGCCTAACAAGGCCTAAGAGGGGGTAGACCACCCCCAACAAAAAAGTGACCTTAAACAAACATTTTAAGCATGCAAAAAAAGAACTTTTTGTAGTTAAGAGTAAAGCTTAAATCAGCATGCAAATAGGGCTAAAAGCTTAAGCAAAAGCAAGGTTCAAGAGGGTAGAAACTCACCCTTGATGAACACCTTCAAGGCTGCAACTCCAACACTCTTTTTGAACCAAAACCAATCCAAAAACTTCAAAAACAACTTCAAGGGACCTCAGCTCCAAGAGTATGTTGTTTGAGTGTGTGTTTGTGTGTTAAAGTATGATGAATATACACTTTAAGGCACAAAACAAGAGCAAACAAGGAAATATAGAGACAAGTGTGTATCTATAACTCCAGCCACAAAATTCTGAACCTAGAGGAGGAGGGGGGAGGTTCTCTCTTATAGAGAACCAAAAGCTAAGCTTGTTGGACAAGCTTAGGGTCCAAGGCCATCCCTCCATACACGTGTATGGAGGATGGTTCTACTGCGTTCCAACTGTGCCAACTAGATGAAAATATCTCCAAAAAGATGATGAAAGCAGCCGACCACTTTCCAGCTACTTGAAGTGGTCGGCCGACCACCACAAGTGGTCTCCCAAGAACAAAACTGGTCGGCCATGGTGGGAGGAGGTCTACACACTGAAAACAAGCTAGTGGTGTGGTGGCCGACCGGAAAAGGTGGCCCAAAGGCCAAGGAGACCAGTTGGCCGACCAGAAAATTGGCTGGCGGGAAGAAAAGTGGTCTCCAAGGGGAAGAACTGGTCTCCCACCCTTGTACCACCTTCCAAACAAGGAAAACAAGGTTTGTACCAAAAATAAACCAAAAAGGATGCAAGATGAAAGTTCGGGAGTCAAGGCGCGTGGCCGGGAGACTCGAAAACTAGTCTACGGGCACCAAAAGTGGTCTCCCGGACCACAGTGTCCTTCTAGGCAGAGGCAAAAAGGTGTGGTTCAAAAAACCAAGCCAAGCGAAGAATGTTAAGCGGTCCCGTGACAAGGCGCGCGACCGAAGACTCTGAAAACCGGAAACTAGTCTCCAAGCGAGAAAAGTGGTCTACGACCACAAAGAGGTGGTCTACAGACCACTCCCTTCCTCCAGGGAAGAGAAACAAGGCTTGGTCCACAAACCGAGCCAAAGCACAAAGAGTTCAGAGGCTCGGAGGCAAGGCTCTCAGCCAAAAAGCTCCGGAAACTTGAAACGAGCTCAAACATGCATAATCACTGAGTGCTCAATCGATGACGTCTGAGTCTTAAGGTCGGTCAAAAATGGGGTGTCTACACCACATATCCGTCCCAAAGCTTGGGCGTGGCCAAAACGGAACTGAGACATGATTTTCTCATCACGCTAGGATTCCGTTAGTGCCTAAAATTCTTCAATTATCGAGCATATTTCTTGCCCCCGAAGCTAAAGACGTGTGTAATCGGGTCCCAACATCATGCCATGGCATGAAGGAATGGAATACAAAGTGGAGAACGGCTCAACGAAAAAAGTGCATTTATGCCAAAACCCCAGAAATTTACCTTTTCCGTGCCCTCTAAAGTCATAATCCAATCCGAGAGCTTTTCGGCAAAAAAATGGCTTAATTTGTGAAGAATTTGCAGCTGAAATGAAGTTCTAGAGAGGAATTCATGAAGCTGAACCTTTTGTAGAAGATAAGGCTGTGAGTGGAAGCTAGCTGTCAGTAATTCGGTGGTTCTGACGTTTTGGTAGCCGGCCACCTTTTGTGGCCGACATATGGATGGCAGGCTTTATCTCTGGCTGGCAACCTCCTTTTCCGGCCTGCTGTCCACCTGTCTGTTGGGCAGTGTTGAAGGCATGAGTTTTGTTTTGATTTGTTGAGTATTTTAAGGTCTTGTTTTGAGTCTTTTTGGTTTTAGCATGTTTGTTTATTTGTATTTGAGTTGTTTTTTCTTTGTTTATCGAGTTGTTTTTGCTTATCAAGTTGTGTTTTACATTTTGTATTTTGTTTGTTGGTTGGCTTATTACCCGATTAAAAGCATTGTTTCAATCAAGCGCCCTTGGCTAATTCAATTCCATGTCCATTTTCATGCAAATATGGTGCTCATAATGCAAAAATAACAACACTCTTTTATAAAAATTGCGAGGTTTTATTTCGATCATGGTTTTTTTACAAAAGAGGAGTACAAGTTTTAAAGCAAATAAAACCTGTCTGAAGCTATATAATGTGCTAGTGCTACCAAACAAAAAGAAACTAAGCAAAAATACAAAAAAATCAGCGCCAGTCACCTTAGGCCCGAGAGGCCCTCTTCGTCCTTTTCTTCGGAGGAGAGGACGCTGGGGCATTATCTCCGTCGGCTTCGCAGTTTGAATCTGTCTCTGATCCAGAGCCGGCATCGTTCCTGCTCTCTGCCCCAGAACCAGCCTCGGCATCACCACCTCCACTCTCGGAACCCGAGCCGGCACCATCATCTCCACTCTCAGATGACTCGAAATACCGACTCACTGCCTCCTCGGAGTAACTAGTCTCAGCATCATCATCGCTCAAGATGGGCTATTGAGGACTGCTCTGGCCTTGGGTACCCCTATCTCTATATCTCCCCCTGCTGCTGGAGGAGGTACTGCCAGTGCTGGTGCTGCCGTCGGTGTACTCGGTATAGTTGTGATCTGAAAAGACAGTTGTCATATATCAGTTTCAGTGTGTGTATCAGATACAAGCATAGTATGTAGAATAAGTGTATGCAGAAGTCATATACAGTGTGTGAGTGCAGTGTGCTGATACAGTGTATCAGTGCAGTTTGGAGAAGACTACAGTTGAAATGCCAGTGTATCAGTAAAAATTTAATAGCATGAAGTGTAAACTGAAGAAATTACTAGGATGCCGTGAAGGCTGAGCAGCATCTCCCTCTTCTGTACCATGCCCATTAAGGAGGTTATCAGCTCAAGAGTGCTCCCTGTATACTCTATGGATGCCTGCAAATGCATTTGGATTATTAGTGTCTGCAATAAACATATCTGAAATGAAATGTGGGGTGCAAATCGTAAAGTATTGACAAGCTCTTGACCAGCCGTTGTAGGCTCAATCGGGATCTGGTAAGCCACCCTAGTATGCCGCTAGCATGTAAGCGTAGTGGGAAGCTCTAGCCAACGGGTTCTCTACCCCTCACGAGGAGCCCCTCTGGCACGAGCCCAGGTTGCCTTACGTGCCTCTTTCGCTGCAGGAGCCTTCGCTCCCTCAACTCTGCGAGCACCTATCAGAAGTGGCATGAGATGGGTCTGAATGAAGGTCTCATAGTCACCCGTTGTTCTGACGTAATCAGCATCCAAACCCACCATGAACTGAGTAATCGCATCAACGGATAGGCTGTCTGCGGATCTTATAGACTCTGGTGGTGCCATCAGAACGATTGGGTCCGGCAAGCCCACTGTTTGTCGGACGAATTGCTCACTCAGAAACCAAGCCTTGTAAACTGGGCCCTCAAGTAGGATTCGGAAACCAGAAGTGGCCCAGGCCCCTGCATACTGGTCCCATATCCTAGCCGTCATTATGGCCCAAGGCTGCCATATGATCTGCAAACAGAGAGTGTACAGATTGTTAGTTGTTGTTAGTTGCTAAAGTGTAAATCAGAACAGTTGTAAATAAAAAATGACTGTGGTTTTGGGTTACCTCGTGGGCAACCACTATGTTGAAATAATGCCTAAAGAATGCGAATGACTCGTAGCTCCTGTACTGGCACCTACCATCATATCGCCTCAAATATGGAACTGCTAGTGGGAGCTTCTTCATGGGCTCTAGGGCAAGAGCTGGGAAATAAGCATAAACCCACAGCTACAAGGAAAATGTAGTGATATGTGATCAACACATCATGAACAGATATAGAAAGTGCAAAGCAGACAACATGAACAGATATAGAAAGCAAAAGTGTTGAACAAACATAAAGCAGAAAATGTGAAGTGCAAAGAGGGAACTGAAATGTATACCTCCCAGGTTCGCTAGTAGCCTCCGATCAGCTCTTCCCTTAGGTGGGAGGTAGAGCTCATATAGCCATACAGGGTGGCGAAGCCAGCTCCGCCCCAGTCATAGAAACAAACCTAGTGAAGGGTCGCTAGGGCGCTTAACAAATATAAGCCTATGGTGTTCCACCTGTTCAAAAACAAGGTGGTACCGAGGACAAACATCAGAAAGCCTCTGGCGTATAGCTCTATCTCCTCTAATGTCTCTGGCTTACTCCCACTGAAATGCTCAGCAAACCAGCTATACCTGACCACAGCTGTCCGATACAAAGGTGGGCGCGCTCTAAGCAGCTCTATCCAGGCGGCCTCTAACTCCCCCATGTCGGTGTCGAAAGGGATCGAATCACCCCGTACTCCTAAGCCTGTGATTATGGCAAAGTCATAGGGAGTTATCGTCATCTCCCAGATAGTGGAGATATGGAAAAAGTTAGTGGTGTCCCACCACCTCTCTACAAGTGCTCCTAGAAGAGAACGGTTAGCGTTGACTCGTGTCAGGTTGGAGCAGAAGAGGCCAAAGCCAGTCTCGTCCACAATGTCGCGAACTCCAGCATCGAGCTCGTCGTACCAATCTTGTGCAGTCGTGGCTTCGTACCCTTTGAAGGCACAAGACTCGCTCTGTGGCAAAGAATAGATGAATCAGATAAGTTAGTGATGAAAGTATAGTTAGATAAAAGGCAGTGCAAGAAATGCAAGTAAAGAAAGGCAGGAATGCGTAAAAACAGAGCTCATACCTCAACGACAATGGATGAAAGGTGAGAAGCTGGCTTTTCCAGCAGGAGGTCCTCTGGTACACCGAGAACAAAGTTGCTAAAGTGCCTAATGCTACCGGCTGGCAAGATATGTGTCTGAGGATGGTACCTCGTTGGATCAAAAGGGCGTACCCTTAACGGTAGTGGCTCCAGCTCGAGCTCAAGCTCAAACTCCGCCTCGAGGTTCGCCCCAATACCCTAAGCCACCTCACTAGCCTCGGCAGCGACCGGCTCCTCTACCACAGCAACAGGTGGAAATATGAGGGGAATCTCTAGAGGAGCCCCGTCATGTGGTATATCATTTGCCATCTGGAAAATGGTTGAAAAGTGGGTGAAAAATGAAGAAAAATGGAGAAAAGAGGATAAATTTGAAAAAAGTCAGCCCTAGGAGAGAGAAAATAGAAGAAAAAGTCAAAGCCCGGAAAAGTTCACGAAACCTGAGAGAAACTAGAAGGGAACAAGCCTAGAAGGGTGAAAATGAGGAAAAAAGTGTCGAAACCAAAATCCAATCGGTTCAAAGTGAAGAAAATCAAGAGGGTTTAGTGAATAAAGTTTGCGTGGGGTGTTAAAAAACGCGTAAAAAGTTCAGATCTAGAGAGAAGAAGTGTCGAGAGAGAGAGAGGGAAGAATTTCAACCTTGGAGAAGTGAGGAAATGAGCCTTTGTCATCTATACTTAAAGACCCGAGAGTGAAATCCCCAAATTGCCCCGAACTACGATCGGTGGCCGGCAAGGCATTTTCATGGCCGGTAGCCTCCCATTGTGGTCGGCAAGTGGCCGGTGGCCTTCGGCCTTCCTCTGAGTCCTGATGTTGTTTTGTGTCCTTGTTTCCAAGAAGTGCAAGGATGGTCCACTGTTGCGTCTAGATTGTCTCTACGGTAGCTCAAAACTATGTTTTGGTGCACGGTGTTCATCACTTGTCAACATGAATGAGGTGTATCCTTTTTAAACATATTGCAATCCTTCCGAGAGGTAACTCGGAGGTGCTACCAAGTTTACTCGATTTAGGCTTTTATTCTTTTTCGTTGCATAGATTGTGCATCACATATTGCATGCGTGTCTCGTATCATTTATATTTCGCATAGAATATGCTTTGGTTGATCATTTTGCATGGAACATGCGTTCTCACTATTTAAATTTATAATCTTGTTCACTTTGTGCATCTATCGCACACATTCACTTTGTGCATCCATCACACTTATTCATTTTGTACATCTATTGCACTTGTTCACTTTGTGCATCTATCGTATTTATTCATTTTAGCTATGACCACTAAGTAAAGCTTTCACTAACAGGTAAACGATATTGTATGTACCGTTCATTCAGAGGAATTCTAGGCATTCGTTTCTCAGTATGAGAACCTGCATGGCTTTGTAGGTGAGATTGTTTGTGCATCTATCGCACACCTCTCTTGTTTCTCAGGGACACGTGAAACATGAGCCCGAGCAGTTTTCTTTTATCTCAGGACGCGTGATATACGGTCCTGAACGTGTTGTTTCTCGAGACGTGCGATGCGAGAGCTTGAGCGCTTTTATCTCAGGACGCGTGAAGTGCGGCCCTGGGCGGGTTTCATCTCGGGACGTGTAAAACGAGTGCCCGAGTGATTTTATTTTATCTCAGGACGCGCGGCCCTAGGCGGCTTTCATCTCTGGACGTGCGAAGCGCGAGCCCAAGCGGGTTCTTTTTCATCTCAGGACGCGTGAAACACGAGCTCAAGGGTTCTCTTTCATCTCAGGACGCGTGAAATGCGAGCCCAAAAGGTTCTTTTTCATCTTGGGACGCGTGAAATGCGAGCCCGAGCGGGTTCTCTTGTTACTCAGAACGCGTGATGCGTGAACCCGAGTGGTCTTTCTGTTTCTCAAGATGTGTGAAACATGATCCTGAGCGGTTTTCGTTCTTCAGTTTCTCGGGACGTGTGAAGCACGACCCTGAGCGATTTTCTCAGTTTCTTAGGATGCATGAAACGCAACCCTGAGCGGTGTTTTCTTTCCTCGTCCCTTGTTTTGGCGTAGTTAAAGTGTGGTTTTATCTTTTGCATAGAGCTTGTTTTGGTTTTAAAGTTGAAGCTACTCATTCATGTGTTGGTATTTCATTTTTGCTCATTGCATCTATTATTACTTATTGCATTATCTCGCATGATCATAAGTTTTCAAAATAGTCGGCTTCGCAAAGCTTGTGAGTCCATCTTTCAAAGTTCTTTGTGCATATCATTTGCATCTTGCCCCAGAACTATGCTGGTTTGATTCCTTGCAAAGGGATACGTGGGCAGCCTACGGGCGCAACCATTTGTTTCTGTCTTGATTGTTTGTCTAAGTCTTACGGCCTTGTCAAAATAGGTCGTCTTCGGGCTTTGACATTCACTCACTGCATTTCATGACTTCGAGTTTTGTCAAAGAGGGGCAACTATAGACATCCCATTTTTTACGGCCTTTACGACTTGGACGCCATTGCTTGCACACTCGATGATGAGTTTATATGCTCGTCAAGTGCTCAAACTCCTCGGCTAGATGCCACAGCTTTGAGCCTTTCAAACTCTATACTCTTGTTGCCTCATTCTTGGACCAAGCCTTGGTTCTTCAAGCTTGCACTTCTGGTGGCCGGATGTGGCTTGCTGGCCGCCAGTGATGGCCGGCCCGCCACCAGTTTCTTTTGCAGATATTTTGTGATAACTGTGCCAGCTGTTTGTATAGATGTATGCATCTTCACCCACGTATAGGGTTGGATATTCTTGAGGGAATTCATGTTTTCTATATATAGGAGACGTCCCTCTCATATTTTAAGGTTGGAAACATTTTAGATCAAAATTTTTCCTCTCTATAATTCTCTCTCTCTCTAGCAAATTCCTACACTTTTGCCTACAAATCCTTAACGTTTGCCTATGCACCCATAACCAAACCTTCTCATCTTTGAGCTGAGGCACTTTTGAGCTTGGTTTGAGCTTGGTTTGAGCTCTTGAAGGGTGTGTTGTCTTGGTTTTGTTGCTTGAATTGCTTTTTCTCTTTAAGAGGTATAAGGCTTTGACCATTTGCTTGCTTTCTCTACTATTATTTTTTCTGTTTTCCAACTGCTTTTGGGCTATAAAAACTCTGTGTTTTTGGGCTGAAGCTTGGGTTTTAAGGCCATTAAAGGTTGAGGGGTGATCCACCATTCTTTATACCTTGTTTTGGAGGCCTTTGCCCTTGTGTTTCCCACCCTTGCATCATCTTTTTCAGAGCTTTAAACACTGTTTTTCAGAGTTATTTCAGTGGCCAAAATCATGTTTTGAAGTCCAAATATGGAGGGGTTAGCCTTCTCTCCTTGTGTCTTGCTTACTAGCCTAGCTTGTGCCATGTTTTAGCATATTAATCTAGCTATTTTCAGCTCAATTCCAGCATGTTTTAGGACTGTATTAGACTTGTTTTAGCACTATTTTTGGTTGATGGTTGCATTTGAGCTTTGTTTTGCATGCTTATAGTGTAATTGTCCTCATGAGTTTGGTGTTCTAGGCCTTAGACACCATCTCCTTTGAGTTGATAGCATTTATTTATGTTTTTCTCACTCATTTTCAGCACTAATAATCTCTGCAACCTCCCTCTATTCTTGGCTTTTTGTTTTGCTTTGAAAGTGGTTCAAACTACTTGTTTGTTTAAAGCATGAGATTGAGGTGTCATGCTTAATGGTTTAATCCCTAAGGGGGTTCATTACCAACGGTATGATGTCTTTTTCATGCCTAAAATAACTCTTGGTTTGAGCCCTCTTTCTATTAGTGGACTTAAACTCACCCTTTGGACTTAATTGATTAAAGAATGGTTGGTAATTTAAAATGGAGTAATTAAAATTGAGGCTAAAATGGTGCAAGATAATAATTGGTTTTGTGTTCAATCGGACGTTAATTGAATACATGGAAGCTTGAGACATCTCATACTTATTAGTGATGAAATGGTTCAAGTTGTCACTACTTCCCTTGATCTTTCATGATAGGGAGTTGGTTTTTGTGTCATGTTTTGTTATATTTATTGAACTTGCACACTTGGTTTTATAAGCCATCATGCATTGAAATGGCATCCATTGATGGTTTGTGAACCAAACTTGCTACTCCTTTGATTTGTTCATGAAAAAAAGGGGTGAGTTGTGCAAACAAACCCTTGAAAATACCCTGTGCATGCTCTGTTTGTTCTCTGTTGCAGACTGGGCAATAGTGGCTGGCAAGCCACTTTCTGTGGCCGGCCGGCAGGCCTCATTACTAGCTAGTCGGCCACTGATGCAAAATTCAGCAGTGTGTTTGTAAGGCAGAGCATAGTTATTCTGGAAGTAGGCAACAATGTATGTGTTCTATTGTGCAACAGAGGCTCTCCGGAAGCAAAACATTGACTTTTCGGTTGGAAACTGAGCATGTGCATGAGCATTCCTTGCGTACCGAGCATGTTTAAGTTTAAATTGTTGTAATTAATTAGTTGTAGCTAGTTAATTTGGTAAAGTGTTGTAACTAATTAGTTAGTTAATTAGTTATTCAATTTCGTTTTGTAATTAGTTAGTTAACTAGAATAGTTAGTTGATTCATTTGTTGTAATAATTGGTTAAGTAGTTTAGCTAACTTCATTTGTTTTGTAATAATTAGCTTATCTTTAATTAGTTAGTTAATTAGCTTAGTTTATTCAGACTTTTTGCTTTAGCATCTTGCATGAATGTTGATGTTGCCATGTTTAGGATACTTGCCATAAGGCTAATTGCTTAAAGGGATAAATTGCTTGAATGCCTGTGGATGAAGGCTTATTATTTGAATTGGAATAATTTGAGTAATGTTTTTATGCGAGCACTTTTTCAAGTGGTACATATTCGAAACAAATTAAAAAAAAAACATGAATCAAATGTTCCAATTCTTTCAAGTTAGTCTATACTTGTGTGTGCGCATTACTTAGTAATGCTAGCCTAATAAACAGAACAAGAGTATATAATGTACATAAGATTCATATCATGATTAGTAGAGACCGATCTTTGATCGGGCGAGCAGGGGTGCTTAAATTCATTCATGACCTTCCTTTCTCGTACCTAAGTTCCCAAGCCGAGACAATCTTGGTGATGACAGACACGTGGCCTTTGGCACGAGTCATGGGTTTTCTAAATCTTTCCAAAATAAAATATTTAGGTGGTGACTCTGTATCTGGCAAAGAGTCAATTTTCGGCAATTTGATTCAAAATCGATTTTTCAAAAGAATTGCCGGGTTTGGACTCTTTGGTGTTTATCAATTTCACATTGCACTTGTGAGATTAGATTCAGAATCACGAGAGTCCGATACTGTAAGGCTTATTTTGAACTTCCGAAAGAGGGCGCAAAAAAGTCGAGCTACAGTCCCTCTTTTTTCCCCCAAGCTCTATAGAAAGAGATTACAAAATACAAGAGGTCAACAATCTTTTCTTAATAATATATAAATCATATTTTAACATGAAATTGGCATCACATAAGCAAAAACGCATATTAACAAAATAACTTCTCTCTTATGGGCATATTGTCCAGCACATTGTGTGTAGGTTATATGCTAACAAACTCCAAGAGAATACACGAGAATATAAAATCAATGCAAACATCTACAAAAAGAACACGAAGGTTATGGAAATGGTATACCTAATTATGCGGTTTGGGAGTTAATCTCTAGACACAGTGAATTCCAAATCGCAGGTGTATGTATGATTTAATACAATTAGTTTACCGCCACAGAAGCACTCTGGACAATCAGTTCACTGCCACTCGAACGCTCTGGACAGCTTACATGGAAATCTCGCATTGAGTCCTTATTCAGTCACCTCACATGGACTTTGTTAGAAGCCTCTGTTATAGATTGTTGGTATGTATGTTTTTGCGCACCAATTGACTTCCTCTTTTTGCAAAATATGATAAATCCAGTTGAAGAAGCAAAAAAAAGCACTGCTTTCTTCCCACCACATGGCACACATTCATGGACGTTAGGCTCAGGGCTCTACTGCTTTGAAGCATCGACTTTAGTAATTTCTAGAAGGACCGAGAAGCAGGTTGTGGGGTCGACCTCGGTTGATGCTTGAACACAACGGGAACCAGGTTCTAGGTCGAGATGATAAAGAGTAAGGAATTAGGAGCATTAGACCGCGTTATAGCATTCTTACATTGTTTTTACATAGGTTACAGATTTGGATAAAATTTGAAAAGGAAAAATAAAATTGAAAAAACAAAAAATAGTTTGAAAGGTTTTGAAAATCAGACTGGCTGGTTGAATCGAAAACCGAACTTAGTTCCAATTCAAACCACCCCACTTAACCATTTCAATTTAAAACCCACTAATGCGACAAATGTTATTTTATTTTATTTCATTTTTTAGCAAAAGAAAATTTTATTGATAAGATCAAACATATAAGCATGTGAACATCAATAAAAAGGAAGAGCCAAAAATATCAAAGCTAAACTAAACAATCCGAACTAAGTTGACACTAACAAGCAAACCCAATCATTTACTAACACTACACCAAAAACTAGTGAGGCACCAACTACAGAACAACCAAAAAAACAAAGCTACAAAATAAGCACTAATAAAACCAAACACAATTTTCACCACACAACAATAGCCTCATATACAAATCCCACACAATTCAACACCTCATTAGACACCATTCACCACAATAGCAAATAATAAACCACACCAAGCTCACCTTGGCAATAGTAATAGCAGAAGCACATCAAAAGCATAGCAGCCCCAACTTAAATCTTCAACAACACCAAACAGTCAATCGAACCATTTATGCAATACTGAATCGAGCCATATCCTTCTGGACGACCTTACTGCACAACCCAACCTTAGTGCACAGCCCAACAGCAGCACCTGTCTTCAGCCCCTTTAGATACGCAATGAAAGATCTTGCCGACAGTAAAGGATGCTATTGCTGGATACCCCCTCAGTTCAGATTTCACACTAACTCAAAATACGACACGGTGCTTGATTAAATCAACCAACTCTCCCCAATCTGGTTGCAAATTATTAAACATGCATTTGTTCCTTAAGCCTAGATTGACCATATAACTGCAAATGAGATTACTTCCCATATCACATTCTTTGCTTTTTTGTACTTCCACCTTTGCCACTATTCCAATAGAGTGCTGACTGACTCCGGAACCACCCAAATCATTCCCTGTCATTTTAACATTTCAATGCATACTTTCCAAACCTTACCACACCAGATCAGAACATGCTCAATTGATTCAATAGCAATGCCATAGAACTTACACATCCTATTCTCCTGATTAGAAATAATCCCAATCCTCATGAGTCGATTTTCCGATTTGATCCTCCCACACCTGTTGTAGACGCGCCAGTGGGCCTCATGCTACAGTTCGGACTCAATTTGTGTCACGGTTCTTAATCTGAACCAAAGAGTCCAAATCCGGCAAATCGTTTTGAGAAATAGATTTTTTTGAAAAGAAGTGCCAAACATGGACTGCTTTGCCAGATACAGAGTCGCCACCTAAATATTTTAAAATGGGGGAATTTAGGAAACCCTGACTCGGTGCCGAAGGCCACGTGTCCGTCATCACCAAAGTTGCCTCGGCTCGGGAACTTGGGTACGATCGGGGAAGGTCAGCTATGAGCACCCCCTCTCGCCCGGTCTGAAGACCGGCCTCTACTAACCGTGATATCCAATTTTGAAGACGTTATATGTTCTTATTCCATTTATTAGCCTAGAATTACTATGTTATGCGCATAGCACACAAGTATAGACTAGATCGCCTAATTTGAAAATAAGCATTGCATATCCGTTTGTCTTGAAAAACATTTTGGAATTTGCTACTCGCAAGTAGGCTAAAATACGGATTTCAACGAGTTTTTCCAACTCAGACAATCCAACCTTCACCCACAGGCATTCAAACAGTTTATCACATAAGTATCTAGCCACATGGTAAGCATGCTGTCATGATGGCATTCATACGCATGCGATATGCTAAAGCAGGAAAATACTTACATAGTACTCCGTGCCAAAACAATAAACTAGTTAGCCAACATGCATGGTCCTAGTTCATGTCAAATTTGACTAATGTAACACATACAAAATGCAATTAGAATAGGCCCGGCTAACCTAAGCATGGCATGTGAAATGCAGTTAATTGATGCACGTATTCAATTTGGAATTGAAGTACAAATGCAGTTAGCATGATGTACCGAGCCCGGTGCATGCAAGACAAATGCATGAATGCACGCATGCATAGCATAAGGTATGCTAATTTAAACATGACCTATTACTAACCATCAAAGCAGGTAAGTAAAAGGGAGAAAGAAGTGGGGGTCGGAAGACATGCACACACTCACCCACACTTATTACAAATTTGCCCTCGCCCGGAGGGACCGAAAGAATAATACAAATCGAATAATGAATTAACTATCTTAGCTAATTAATTATTACAAATTACCTAATTAGTTAACAAACTAACTAAGCTAGGAAAAATAGTAAACCGCCTCGGGAAGAGAGCTCGATGCAATGCATGCTCGGTCCTGCTCGGAAATACACTGCCATGCATAGGTTTCCTCTGTTTTCCCTGCTCTACTCCTTTGAAGACTACCAAAATCTCAGGATTGCTTCCCTGGACATTGGGAGACACCACCGGCTGAGTAGAATGACCACCGGCAGTGGTGTGTGATCACCGGCTGTTGGTGGAGCTATCGGCCTAGGAAGGATTGCCGGTCGGCACTGGACACTGCCGATCGGCAGAAAGTTCCTGCAGAATCTACAATTGACAGCAACAGAGGGCAAGGCAGAGCATGGCAATGCAATTCAAGCAATGTATGCACCAATCATGACCCTTATCATGCTAGTGACTCAAAGGGACACGCTTCTTGGTTCTCGGACCATCAATCGCGCATTTCCATGCGTGATGGCCCAAGAGACCAAGTGTGCGCATTTGATGTCAAGTGTAATGCAAACCAACAGACCAAAGAGACTCAACCTCTATCACAAACATTTCAAGAGGCCAATCATGCATGCAAGTGGAATGCAATCCTAGGCATGTGAGCTAAGGATGCGACATGGCAATGCAACGCATTCATGCAATTATGCAAGCAAATATGCGAGGCAAACATGAAAACAAACAAAGGGTAGACTTGAGCATGATATAGGCAGCTCTAATTAGGCCAAAAAGCAGTGGCCAAAGTGCACAAAATGAAGGACTAAACACCCATACACACGTGCACATGTTAAAGGGCTAACACTCAAGCATAAAAGGGCGACTCTCAAGCACACTTGAAAGAGGCATAACATGGACAAATGACGCGCATTAAGCTCTGAAAATCATGCGAGAACATGGTGCCAAACCAAGCAAACAAGATAGGCTAAGCATTAGCATGCAAATGGCCCAAGTACTTGAAGCAAGTCAAGGGGGTTTAAACCATGATTAAGCCAACCAAGCCTCACAAGGCCAAGAGGGCTTAAAACAGGTCCAAGGCAGACCTAGACCATGCAAAGGGGCCCCCTAGATGGCATCTAAGTGGCTCAAATTCAAAAGCATGCACAATGGCCAAAACATGGAGCATGCAAGACAAGCTTTCAAAGCTTCAAAGAGGCATCCAAGGCAAGCATGCAAGCATGTTAAAGGGACTGAAATAACATGGCAAATGGTCCCAAATCACTAAATTAAGGCAAGGATGCATGCTACACATTCACACACTTAAGGCCAACAAGCCAAAAATGCAAAGGGGCTATACAATGCATGCCATGGCCGACCAAAATGACTAAGGACAGACCTCAAACATGGCAAAATAAGCACAAAAGCTTCACAAAGCTAGACCTAAAACATGCTTGAACAATGGTTTACAACCTAAGGCATGTTAAGGCCTAAACATGGCATTACAAGGTAGGTATGCTAAGCATGCATGGTGTACCAAAACCAATTAAAAACAGAGGCATATTATGACATAATAAGCATAAAAATCAGCTAAGGCATGGTCAACATGAAGCTTAGCTAGGTGCTCCCTCAAGAGGCCAAAAATGGTCCTTTTCAAGGACAACAAGGAGAGGGGGTGGCCCTCTCCTCCCTAGGACCTCAAGGCACCATCCTCACCTCTGAAATCCCTCAAGATTTCAGTGGTGAGGAGGCCCAAACACCAAGGTCCCAGAGCTCACTCAAAATAGCACAAAATGGGGCCTCTCAAGGCCTAAGAGGGGTCAAACACCTCCAAACCACAAAACACTCTAAACAAACTATTTAGAGGGCCTAAAAAAAGAACTTTTTTATGTTATATACTAAGCTCAAAAACAGTTCGAAGATAGGCAAAAATACAATGCAAGAAAGGGGTAAAAAGGGGTAAGATTGTTACCCTTGAAGACCTCTTCAACAATGGTGGACCAGCTGCTCCTCCAAGCTCAAAACCACCCAAGAACCTCAAGAACAACCTCTTAGAACCTCAGTAGCTAAGGGCAGGTGTAACACTATGTGTTTGTGTGCAATAGTAAGACACAAATACACTTATACACACACAAAGGTAAAAAGAGGGAGAGAAATAGAGATAGGTGTGACACAAACCCTAACCCTAATCCAGAGCTCTCCTCTGTATATTTTCTAACCTTTTTGTCCAACCTTAAAGCCAAGAGGGGAGGGCTCCTCTTATAGAGGAGCCAATCTTGTAAAGCTTACAAGGTAAGCTAACAAGGAAGCCATCCCTCCATACACGTGTATAGAGGGGAACAAAATGCCATACAGCTGTATTAAAATATCTGCAAAAGCAGATGAACAGTAGTCGGCTGCTAAAAAATGCCATTTTGACAAAATGGACTGCCGACCGGCAACAAATAGTGCTGACCAGCAGTACACATTGCCGATGGCAACAAAACACCAGCCAGTGGCTTCTAGCCATGGCCGGTGATGTGTGGGGATGCCTCACAAGGCATTCCCTGCCCCTCCAAGGCAAAACACAAGTGTTTGGTGCAAAACCAGATACTAAACAGTCGAGTCGAGAGATCCTGAGGCAAGGCGCGCGAGCCGAGACCTCCGGGAACTCAAGACGAACACAAACATGGATGATCACCGAGTGTTCAAACGGCGACGTCCAAGTCTTGAGGACGGTCAAAAATGGGGTGTCTACACCTGTTATTCTATAATTTTAAAATTGTATTTAATTTAATTTATTTTATTTGATATTTGCATCTTTTTAGAAATAAGCTTATAACGTTATATTAGTTTTCTAGTCCTAGGGTTATCCTACAATATCTCTCAAATATCTAAATTATAATTATTTAATTGTGTATATAATAAGACTTCAACGTTGTTTGCTAAATAGACGAAAAAAAAAGAAAAAAAAGAAAAAAGAAGAAGAAGTCTTTCTTCTCTTCTTCTTCTGCTCTGTTATTTATTTTGTGAGTTTACTGTATTGAGTTTACAAGTGAGTGTTGGGCAATGTAAGATTCGTGAATTCACTTTGCTGCGCACATGTGATTTTGAAGGTCGTTGTATCTTGGAGGAGGAACACCATTCAATTCGGTGCAAAAAAGGGTGTATCGTTCCTAAGGAGAGCGCAATCTGCGTGCCTTGACAAACATTCAGGCTTCTCTAAACTCTCTCTCTAATAATAATATTTATTTGTTGTTTTTGGTTTATTATTAGTTTGGTAATTTTATTCTAATAGTAAATCTTGTTTAATTTTTTAACAATCCTAGGAGTGATAATTAGGATTTTCTATTGGAATTTGTTGCATTGATTATAATTTTATTTTTATTTTTTTTTAAAAAAATATGGGATTTAATGAAACCGATTCCTGCAAGCTTGAGAAGTTTAATGGTCAAAATTTTAGATGTTGGCAACAACAAATGAAATTTTGGTTACTACTTTGGGTCTTTATTTAGTGATTCATAAAGCTATTTGTTTCAAAAGGAAAAGAAAAGGTTTTTGAAAAAGAAAAGGATTCTGAAAAAAGTGAAACTTCTAAGGGTGTAGAAAGTGTTGAGGCAGGTATGGATTCAACTTCATCCAAAAAATCTGATGATGATGATGATTTTGATGAAAAAAAATTATCTTTGTTATGGTAGGATTTTAAGTGATTTATTTCTTTCTATCGATAATATTTTTTGCAGTACAAAAACTTCTATTGAATTATAGGAAGCACTTGATTTTAAATATGGGTCTGAAGATGCTGGTCTTAAACGTTACTATGCTGAATTTTTTTTAAACTTTCATATGATTGATGGTAAATCAATTATGGAACAAGTGCATGAATTTCAAAATATTTTGTATGATCTGAAAAGAAATGGAATGGATTTATTTGATATTTTTTTGGTTTCTTCACTGATTTAAAAATTACCTCCATCTTGGTTAGAATTTCGTAGAATGTTAAAACAAAAACATAATGATTATACCTTTGATGAATTGCTAGTATCGCTAAATATTGAGGAAAAACATCGTGGAAAACAAGCTGAGTTTTTGAATTCTGATTTTCGAGCCAAGGCATATTTTGTAGAAAATCTTAAACCCAAACCTTTTCATTTCAAGAAAAATGGTTCACACAAGAATGGGAATAACAATCTTAATAATAAATCAAAATGAACAAAATATTATTCAGAGAAAAATAGTGCCTTGTTGGGTGTGTGGGAAGACTAGTCACACTGTTAGAGATTGTTATCATTAGAAAGGTCAACCCCATAAAGCCCGTCGTCCTCCAGTAACCTCTAAACCACAAGCTAATGTCGTGACTGTGGGGGTCAGCTCCTCTAACCTTGCTCGTAGATGTTTTGTTAGTGATCCCGAGTTAAATATTGTTTTTAACTCAAATGATTGGTTTATAGACTGGGTGCTAATGTTCATGTGTGTGTTGATAAAAATATTTTTTCACCTTATTATCAGGAATCGAGCACAAGAATTGTGAGCATGGGAAATGGGAGCTTGGCCAGGGTAATAGGTGAAGGACAAGTTAGGTTGGAATTGACATCTAGCAATATAATCACCTTAGATGGAGTTTTGCATGTTCTTGATGTTAGAAAAAATTTAATTAGTGCATCTTTGTTAGTTCATCATGGTTTTAAAGTTGTTTTTGAATCAAATAAATTTGTAATAGCTAAGAATGATAACTTTATTGGTAAACGTTATCTTTATGATGGTTTGTTTAGCCTTAATGTTATGGATTCTGATTTAAATAAAATAGCATGTTATTCTTTCTTTACTTCTTCTATTGCTAATCTAGAATGTTCTAATACTTGGCATGGTAGGCTTGAGCATGTAAATTTGAACACTATTAATAGAATGATGAGTTTAGAATTAATTCCAAAATTTGTAATTAATTTAAAGGAAAGATGTCAAGTATGTGTACAAGCTAAACAAACTAAAAAACCTTTTAAATCCATTGAAAACGATACATCTTTGTTACAACTTATACATAGTGATACATGTGACCTTAAAAATGTGTTGACTCATGGTGGAAAAAGATATTTTATTATGTTTATTAATGATTTTTCTAAATATTGCTCTGTATATTTAATAAGTCACAAAAGTGAATTATTTGATAAATTTAAAATATATAAAGCTCGTGTAGAAAATCAATTAGAAAAGAAAATTAAAATCTTAAGGTCTGATAGAGGAGGTGAGTATGCACCAATAGAAATGGAAGAGTTTTGTGAACAATATAGAATTATTCACCAACGGTCTCCACCTTATTCACCACAATCTAATGGAGTAGCAGAACATAAAAATCGAACATTGCTAGATATGACAAATGTTATGTT
This sequence comes from Camellia sinensis, assembly GCF_055761805.1. NCBI lineage: Eukaryota > Viridiplantae > Streptophyta > Magnoliopsida > Ericales > Theaceae > Camellia > Camellia sinensis. The sequence goes on from NC_138962.1 coordinate 111,739,768, forward strand.
AGCCAGTTCCAGTTTACCTAATAATTTGTGGGGCAAAACTTTATATTCTGCTTGTCATATATTAAATATAGTGCCTTACAAAAATTCAGAAAAAACACCCTATGAAGTTTGGAAAAATCAAAAGCTTAGATTAAAATATTTCAAAGTGTGGGGGTGCTTGGCTAAAGTTTTAATACCAATTACTAAGAAAGAAAATTAGGACTGAAAACTATTGATTGTATATTTATTGGCTATGCCTTAGATGGTGTTGGTTATAGATTCTTAGTAATTAATTCTGAAAATTTTGAAATTTCTAATAATACTATAATGGAGTCAAGTGTAATGACTCCAAAATGTGTATTTCGTTTATCTATTTTTTTTAAAATTAATTATGTGTTAATGATTAATTATGCAAAGTGCCTAGTTTAATTTGTGCATTTCTATCAAAATTGGAGAATTATTTGTTGGGGTACAACTTTGAAACCGAAATTAATAGCCTTGGTGGGTTCAGAAATTGAAATTGGGAATATGAATAGTCTAATTGACATTTTTACACCCAATTGGGAAGGTTAATTGAAAATTTATCTTGTCTGATTCGTTAAGGTGTATTTGGGTGGTTTAATTGCAACTTTACACTGCAAATGGAAGGCCTTAGAGGGTTCAGAAACCAGAACGGACTACATAATTATAATCAACATGATTTTTAGGACTTAATATGAAGTTTTATAAAAATCTGATTCAGAACAAATTAATTTGATTTAATTAAATATTAAATACATATATATATATATATATATATATATATATGAATATGAGCCTCTTGGACTTAACAAGAAGAAAGAGAAGGAAAGAAAAGAAAATTTGGAGAGGAAAAGAGAGTGTTTGAGAAAGAGAGGAAGAAAGAGAGGGAGAAGAAGAATCAAAGAAAATTGAAGGAAGGAAAATCAAGCAAATCTTCTCCAAACTAACCATCTAAGGCAAGAATCTTCTTCTAATTTCTTGAAATAGGGTTGATACACCCATGATCTCATGGAATTGAAGTTGAATGAGGATGTGTTGTTTTGTATGTGACCCTAGAAAGCATATATTGTAGGACAATCTTCACTGTATTTAAAAGATTTAATTCTATTGTGTACACAACAACAATTAGAATTTAAAGAAATAAAGAAAAGGAGAGAATTTGTTTGATTACAAAAATCAAACTCGAAATAAAAAAAAATAAATAAAAACAGATTTTATTTTGTTACAAAAACAAAATTAAAATCTGATTTAAATAAATAAAAAACAACACTAAAAATAAATTAAATAACTTACTTGATTTAATTTCTTCGAATTATTTACTGATCAAGTCCAGTGTTTGACACTGTGTCCTTAAGACAGATTCGTCCTCTCCACGGTGCTTTCAGAATTTGGACGTCTATCTCCCAGGATGAAATGATCTTACTACAAACAATAGCAGCACTACAAATTGTTTGCCTTACGAACACACTAAGTGTTTACACTCTTTCTTTCGGAAATAAAATGCAGCAAGATGAAGAATATGAATAACAGAAGTGAAATACGAAATTTCTGAATATAAAACATCAAATGAGGGTGGTCCTATTTATAGATGTGAAGGTGGCTCTTGGATTTGAATTGAACAGGTATGTGACTCTTGGTTTTGAATTGAACAGGTATGATACCTGTTGGGTTTTGAATTCAAACAGATTCAACAATTCAAACAGATAGCAATTACGGGAAGGGCCCTGTTTGGGTGTGCATTAATTCCAAAACAGTTTATTCTGTTTGAAATCGGGAAGGGCCCTGTTTGGATGAACAAAAAATCCAAACTAATTTAATTTGAATTCTGGATTTTATTTTAATAAAAAATAAAATTAAATTCAAATGTTTTTGGCCCAAAAAGATTAGAAGCCCAACCCAACCACACACCACGCACCCGCGCCCAAGCCCAGGCCCAGCCCAGCCCGTCCGCCCGCGTGTGGTGGTTTTTTGAGTCCAATGGGTCTAGCTCATTTTGCCCATAACCTCTCCCTCTGAAACACTTGGGTACCCCTTGGGGCACACCCCAAGTATCTCACCCTAAGCCTTATAAACCCTTTCAAAACTTCCCACCAAATCAATGTGGGACAAGCCAATTTACAACCTTAAGGAATTTCCACCAAAAACTCCATTTCCATGGAGCACACTTTGGCTTCAATTTCCCATTCACTCGGTAATGGTTTTGAGCAACCAAATATACCACGTGAATCACAACGCGGCATAGAACGCGTTACCACTTTGACCCGAGTAAATCGACACTCGGGGCCCACCTAAAAAATAGACCAAACTTGAGGAAAAATTAACCATTTCCAACAATCCCCCACATGAATGGAATTTGATGACAACGGAAATGCAACAATATGAAGACTTAACGAAAGAGTATAAGTCGAAAATATCTTGCATCAGGATAGGTAGTTTTCGGCCTTGAACCTTCCCTAGTGATAACCTATCGGACTTACTGGCTAACCAATGGACGCGATGCCTTGAATTGTTCAGCCGTTTGTGTAAGCCAAGACAACAGATTTCACACAAAATATCTTCTAACACATCGTGGTTCTCACTGTTGTGTTCATTTTGGCCTTGAACGCACCTGGTTTTCATAAGTGTTTCTAGAGAATTTAGCCTCTTCATTCTCATAGAACCGGCCCCAGTTCAACACTCATATAGGTGATTCTTATTGTGAGTATCTTCTTATACTCATCTTGATTTTATGTCTTAATCAAGATATAAGTAATCATTAAAAGCAAAGCTTATCCTTATACCCCTGCAGACAACATATGTTGCAGATATCACTCTCACCATAGGAATGGGTAGGAATTTTAATCCCTTGGTGATTTCTGGCGAGCCATACATAACTTAGTTGTCCCTTTGAACTTAGTTCTTGGGATCTCCAGTCATATAAGTAGGGTTACCATTATGACGACTCTTATGTAATAGGCTTTAATCCCATCCCCTTCGATGAACTATACACTAGCTCTTTTGTCAAACCTTTTGTTAACGGATCCGCAATATTCTCTTTAGATTTTATATAATCTATTGAGATTATTTCGTTTGACAACAATTGCCTTACGGTATTATGTCGACGACGTATATGTCGTGACTTACCGTTATACATGTGATTCTGTGCCCTGCCTATTGCAGATTGACTATCACAATGAATGCAAATAGCTGGCACAGGTTTTGGCCACATTGGAATGTCTTCTAAGAAGTGACGAAGCCATTCTGCTTCTTCACCTGCTTTGTCTAAAGCAATGAACTCGGATTCCATTGTGGATCGTGCGATGCACGTTTGTTTCGTGGACTTCCAAGAAACAGCAGCGCCTCCTAGAGTAAAGACATATCCACTAGTGGATTTTGAATCTTTAGTATCCGATATCCAATTGGCATCACAATAACCTTCGAGTACTGCTGGATATCGAGTAAAGTTCAAACCATGATCACGAGTAAATCTTAGATATCTAAGAACTCGAATGATCGCTTTCCAATGGTCTTCTCCAGGGTTACTAGTGTACCTACTCAATTTACTTATAGCATAAGCTATATCAGGACGAGTACAATTCATTAGGTACATTAGGCTTCCAATGATTTGGGAGTATTTTAACTGAGACACTGCATTACCTTTATTTTTCGATAAATAAAGACTGATGTCTACAGGTGTTCTAGCTAAATTCAAATCATCCTTGATAAATTTATCAAGAATTTTCTCAATATAATGAGATTGACATAATGCATATCCGTCAGATGTTTTAGTAATTTTCATTCCTAATATAACATCTGCGACCCCCATATCTTTCATATCAAATCTTTTGTTAAGCATCTGCTTAGTTGATTTGATCATGTTTTGACTGCTTCCAATGATAAGCATGTCATCCACATAAAGACAAACTATGACATATCCTTGGTCAGTGTTTTTAACATAGACGCATTTGTTACATTCGTTTATCTTAAACCCATTAGTAAGCATTGCATGATCAAATTTTTCATGCCATTGCTAGGTGCTTGTTTTAATCCATAAAGGGATTTTACAAGTCGACAAACTTTCTTTTCTTGCCCTGATACTACAAACCCTTCCGGTTGTTCCATATAGATCTCTTCATTTAGATCACCGTTTAAGAAAGCTGTCTTAACATCCATTTGATGTATTTCTAAATTAAACAATGCTGCTATAGAAATAAGCATGCGAATGGATGTTATTCTTGTCACAGGGGAATATGTGTCAAAATAGTCCAGACCTTCCTTTTGTCTGTAACCTTTAACAACAAGTCTTGCTTTATACTTATCAATTGAACCATCTGCTTTCATTTTTCTCTTGAATATCCATTTATATCCAAGAGGTTTAGAACCTGGTGGAAGATCCACCAATTCCCAAGTATGATTTTGCATAATTGATTCAATTTCATTATTAACAGCCTCTTTCCACAAAGGTGCTTCAGGACCTGTCATTGCTGCCTTAAAGCTTTGAGGTTCATTTTCTAACAAGTATGTCAGAAAATCTGGACCAAAGGATTTTGATGTTCTTGCTCTCTTACTTCGTCTAGGTTCATCATTAGTTAAATCCTGTTGGTCAAGACTATTACTAGTCTCTTGTGTTTGATTGTCATTAGTCTCTTGACTTTGTGTACAATCATAAGTTCTTTTCTGTGAACTTAATTCCTGTCCTTTCTTGTAAGGAAAGACATGTTCAAAAAACACAGCATTCCTTGACTCTATAATAGTGTTCACATTTATATCAGGTATATCTGATTCATAAGTCAGAAACCGATATGCACTACTATTCAGAGCATAACCAATAAACACACAATCTACTGTTTTTGGTCCAATCTTAGTCTTTTTAGGAACAGGTACTTCAACTTTTGCCAAACACCCCCACACTTTTAAGTATTTGTAGGAAGGTGGTCGACCTTTCCACAATTCATAAGGAATGCTTTTGGTTTTCTTGTGAGGTATTCTATTAAGAACATAATTAGCAGACAATATTGCTTCCCCCCACAAGTTCTGTGGTAAGCCTGAACTTAGTAACATGGCATTCATCATTTCTTTTAGAGTTCTATTCTTCCTTTCAGCAATTCCATTTTGCTGTGGAGAATAAGGGGCTGTAGTTTAGTGAATAATGCCATGTTGTGCACAAAATTCATTTAATGGTGTATCATATTCACCACCCCTATCACTTTTAATATAAATCAATGAATTTTAAAACAAATTCAAGAAAAAACCAAAATAATTATGACTACTCAAGTCAGAATTAATGTTTTGACAAAATCATATCCTCATAAAAATTTTTGCCTAAGAATCAAACAATTCAAAAACCCATTTGATTGTATACATTCTTGCAACTAAATAACAAATAAATGTCACTATCATAAAAATATTTGTGACAGAAGAAAATTAAATTATCTCAACTAATGCAAGAGATACACCCCCATATTAATAAAATGGTTCATGGTTTAACAAATTCTACTACGCAAGTAAAATAATTATTAATGACATCTCATGTCACATAATTCAATAATCAACATAAAAATTTCTTAAATTACTTCCCAATTAAACAGACCGATATAATTACATACATCTTCATGTTTAAATTTCTTTGGTGTTTAAACACTCATTCAAAATTGATTAGAAATATTCAAATTAACTTGCTTATGTCCAAAGTCGACATAACAATTTATCATTCCAAATCACTTGAAATTATTGTTAAGAAATAACTTGAGTTGATATCATACATGCATATCAAACGCATCAACTAAAAATAATGAATTAACAAAATAAATTAATCATGCACGATCCTATCACTTGCATCATGAAATAAAAGAATTCTCAACTCATAAATAAAATCCAACGCATTTAAACATTAAACTTTAAAATGACAAAACATACCTTCATTTAAAAAGTTTGATTTGTACATAAATAAACAAATTAAATATGCATTAAAATGTTCTTGTGAATATATATATATATATATATATTCCGACTCAAGTGCAGAAACAATTCAAGACTATGAATCCACATTGTAATAAAAATAAAATTAGTTTGTAAAACTAAAATTTTACTCTAGAAACAAATTCTTCCAAGTATACTCATGATGAACTATGATAAAGTCAAAATAATTAATACCTTTTCACAAAGGATTCAAAAATAAGTGGTCTACCAAACGAAATCATAAGTTACTTACAAAATTAACAGATTGTGACCGAGTCACAAAGGTTACATGATAGATTAACAAAATTAATTTTCTAGTTACTAAAACTAGAAAATAAATTACAATACAAAATAATTTTATTTTCCTTGTTACTAAAACTAGTAAAATAAAATACCGAAATAATATCTGATTACAAAAATCAGAAAACCAAACCATAAATTAATTTTCTAGTTACTTAAACCAGAAAATAAATTATAACACAAAATCATTTTATTTTTCTTGTTACTAAAACTAGAAAATAAAATACCACAAAACTATCTGATTACAAAAATCAGAACAAATTAAAACACAAATTAATTTTCTAGTTACTAAAACCAGAAAATAAATTATAACAACAAAATAATTTTATTTTCCTTGTTACTAAAACTAGAAAAATAAAATATCACAAGAATTTTCTGTAATACCAAATAATATTCTGAATTGTTAATGATACCAGTATCGTACTACTAGTTGTTGTCAAAGAAAAGAGACAGTATATTACTACTATCTGTCAAATAGCATAAATCACTATTTGTTTTTCCAACCAGAATATTAATTTGAAAACACAGAAAATTAAATACAATGAAGATACCCAAAAAGGAATCTGTCTTAAGATTGTAGGACAATCTTCACTGTATTTAAAAGATTTAATTCTATTGTGTACACAACAACAATTAGAATTTAAAGAAATAAAGAAAAGGAGAGAATTTGTTTGATTACAAAAATCAAACTCGAAATAAAAAAATAAAAATAAAAACAGATTTTATTTTGTTACAAAAACAAAATTAAAATCTGATTTAAATAAATAAAAAACAACACTAAAAATAAATTAAATAACTTACTTGATTTAATTTCTTCGAATTATTTACTGATCAAGTCCAGTGTTTGACACTGTGTCCTTAAGACAGATTCGTCCTCTCCACGGTGCTTTCAGAATTTGGACGTCTATCTCCCAGGATGAAATGATCTTACTACAAACAATAGCAGCACTACAAATTGTTTGCCTTACGAACACACTAAGTGTTTACACTCTTTCTTTCGGAAATAAAATGCAGCAAGATGAAGAATATGAATAACAGAAGTGAAATACGAAATTTCTGAATATAAAACATCAAATGAGGGTGGTCCTATTTATAGATGTGAAGGTGGCTCTTGGATTTGAATTGAACAGGTATGTGACTCTTGGTTTTGAATTGAACAGGTATGATACCTGTTGGGTTTTGAATTCAAACAGATTCAACAATTCAAACAGATAGCAATTACGGGAAGGGCCCTGTTTGGGTGTGCATTAATTCCAAAACAGTTTATTCTGTTTGAAATCGGGAAGGGCCCTGTTTGGATGAACAAAAAATCCAAACTAATTTAATTTGAATTCTGGATTTTATTTTAATAAAAAATAAAATTAAATTCAAATGTTTTTGGCCCAAAAAGATTAGAAGCCCAACCCAACCACACACCACGCACCCGCGCCCAAGCCCAGGCCCAGCCCAGCCCGTCCGCCCGCGTGTGGTGGTTTTTTGAGTCCAATGGGTCTAGCTCATTTTGCCCATAACCTCTCCCTCTGAAACACTTGGGTACCCCTTGGGGCACACCCCAAGTATCTCACCCTAAGCCTTATAAACCCTTTCAAAACTTCCCACCAAATCAATGTGGGACAAGCCAATTTACAACCTTAAGGAATTTCCACCAAAAACTCCATTTCCATGGAGCACACTTTGGCTTCAATTTCCCATTCACTCGGTAATGGTTTTGAGCAACCAAATATACCACGTGAATCACAACGCGGCATAGAACGCGTTACCACTTTGACCCGAGTAAATCGACACTCGGGGCCCACCTAAAAAATAGACCAAACTTGAGGAAAAATTAACCATTTCCAACATATATAAACACACATGGCAAGAATTGAAGGAAATTAACTCTCAAATTCACCATGCATATAGCATGTTTTCTTGAATTTCATGATCATACATTTATTTTCTTGCATGGTTTTCAAAATTGAAGGGAAATTCATGAGTAATTAAGAATTCATGGAGAGAAATTGGAGTTGAGAATACATAATCATAAAAAGAAAAAAAAGAAGAAATTAGATGATTTAATAATCAAAACTCAACATACATGGTTTGATCTTGTTTATATACATGATATTATTGTTTTATACATAATTTATTGCATGAGTCTCATGAATTTCTAAAGTTGCCAAATGATTACTTCATGGGTTTTACAATTGAAGCTTCACAACACATGATTTATGTTTTGTAATTTCATTGAAGTTTTAATCTTTCTTCAAATTGGAAGAGTTGGGAGTTGATTTCAAGTTTGATTCCTATTTGATGTTGAAGGCTTGAATTCTAGCATGTTTATATGAGTTTTTGGGAGTGAAATGCATGAAAATGAGATTGAAATTGCAAACTTTGAGTTCCACACATGAAATAGAATTTCGGAAAATAGGGTACAGAATCTGTTGTGATTTGCACGTGCAAATTGGGCATCCCCCACGTGCGGTTTTGGTTAGGCTCGGGTTTTGTTTTTGCATCATTTTTTCTATCTTCCAGGCCATTGTTTGCATAGTTTTAAAGTGTTTTTCTTGCGCATTTGCATCTCATGATTGCACTGGAATGAACGAATGAATAGAATCGAACGAGTGAAGATGAATGGAAATTGAATAAGTAAACAAGTGAATCATAGAATTGGATAAAGATATGAATGTAATTGAATTGTTGTGCTTGAATTTATTTGTTTAGGTCGGACGCCGCATCGTAGTGCAACTTTAGCATGTGTTTCAAGGAGCCCACTGCGAGTAACAATGTTGTAAAATTATGTTCGATAGTAATTATTTTTTGATCGATTAAATGTACTGTTTTCTGAAATAATATTGTTTATTGAATGAATGATTGCCTTATTTTGTAAACTGCACTCGTGGCATCCATAGCAACTGTTACTGCTATTGTTACTATTATTGCTATTGTTATAGAGATCTCTGTCAGTTCTAATCTTTGGAACTACTGTTACTGCATTGATGGCCATCAATTGACTATTCGGTCTTTACGACCTACTGGTGGTGTTTGGTGTAGCTGTTAAAACAGATTATAGATTATAGCTTAACAGATTATAGATTATGACTTTAATCAGAAGCGGTTAATCTGTTTGGTATAGCTGTTGGATTATAGATTTAAGTTGCTAAGTAGTGTTTGTTAAATAAGCTGTGAAGTAGCTTTTTCAATTAATTTTTATTTTTTATTATTCACTATTTGTCTACATTTTTCATAAAAAAATAATAATAATATTTAATAGTCCATTTGAGTCTTTTTCTATTTTTTAAAAAATAAAAAATAAAAAAATCTAAGAGTATAACTGTGAATTAACATGTCCACAGTAGAAGCTGATAATCAGAAGCAAGGGGTGAGCAGCTTCTCAGAATCAGTTTTTTTGACTTAAAATAAGTTGTTAGAATCAGAAGCTGTTTGAAATAAGTTTAACCAAACAGTCCAAAATAACTTTTTAAAAGCCAGAAGCCATAAGTTGGCTTAAAAAAGCTGCACCAAACACCCCCACTGTACTGTTCTGTTATTGGATGTACGACGTATGACTGTTATGATTCCATATGACTATGAAATGTTTGAAATTTGCTTTGTGAATTTATTCACTACTGAACTTGACTATTTTGAATTATTATAAGGACATCATCTATAACCCTTTTACACAATTGTTATTCATTGGGCTCTAGGTCATTGTTTATTATATGTATGTAGGTGATCGAGCACCGGATCAGAGTTAGTGGCGTCGACTTGAAACCTATTTTTGTCAAGCCAACTATTGTGCCTCATTGCAAGGTTTCGAACGTTTCCATGTCAGGGCTTATTAGGTGATTCAGATTCACCATTTTGACATTGTATTTAAGAGATAAGAATGTTTATTGAGCTTTGTTAACTATTTTTGACAATGATATTTAATTCCCTAGCTTATGTTTTGTTTTGTACACATGTGTTATGGACTTAAGTTTTTGTATAATCACAAATATGTGAAATTTGTTTTATTCATTTAAGTCCTCATAGCTCATTAGACGTTATTTTCTATTATTGTTTGGCTTCTGCCAACCCTATTATTATGTTATTGTCATTATTGTTAAGCATGCTTTTGGTAATCACGAATTACTGGCCGGTTACGGTGCTAAACCTATAGGGGTGGATTTGGGTTGTGACATCAAGAGAAGCTGTATGTTTTGAAAATGTATTTCCTATGAAAGATAAGTTATCTAAATCAATTGATGAAAATTCTATGTCTAATAGTAGTATAGAAAATCAAGTAGGAACTGAACTAAGAAGAAGTAAAAGAGGAAGAATAGAAAAGAATATTGATAATGACTTTCTTACTTATTTAGTTAAATGATCATAGAACATAGAATGAAGCTATAACATCGGTAGATGCTACTTTTTGGAAAGATGCTATAAATAGTGAAATGGATTCTATTATGACTAATAATACTTGGTACTTAACTGATATTCACAAGGTTGTAACACAATAGGCTGTAAATGCATATTTAGGAAAAAATTAAGAACGGATGGAACTATAAAAAAAAATTAAAGCTAGACTTGTAGCTAAAGGGTTTAAACAAACAGAAGAAATGGATTTCTTCGATACATATTCTCCGATAACTCGTATAACCACTATAAGCTTCTTAGTAGCTATTGCATCAATTTATAAATTAGATATATACCAAATGGATGTCAAAACGACATTTTTAAATGGAGAATTAAATGAAGAAATTTATATGGATCAACTCGAAGGTTTTGTAGCTCCTAGACAAGAAAGAAGGGTATATAAACTTGTAAAATCTCTTTATGGATTAAAACAAGCTCCAAAACAATGGCATGAAAAGTTTGATAAAGTAATTATTTCTAATGTGTTTAATATCAATGATTCTGATAAATTTGTGTATATCAAAAATTTGATGGTGCTTGTGTTATTCTTTGTTTATATGTTGATGATATACTTCTTTTCGGTAGTAATATGGTTGTTATTAATGATACTAAGAATTTCTTATCTAGCAATTTAATATGAAGGACTTAGGCCCAACTAATGTTATATTGGGTATTAAAATAATTAAAAGTGATAAAGGAATTGTTTTGCCACAAGAACATATGTTGACTAATTACTAAAGAAATTTAATTATTGTGATGCGAATGTTGTATCTACTCCATTTGATCCTAATATTCGCTTAAAGAAAAATGTGGGTGAAAGTATTTCTCAACATAAATATACTCAAATAATAAGATCTTTGATGTATTTTTCTAATTGCACAAGACATGATATTTCTTTTACTGTTTGAAAACTGAGTTGTTACACTGTTAATCCTCGTTTAGAACATTGGAATGTAATTGGAACAATTTTTAAATACCTTAAAGGTACAATAAATTATCGAATTCATTTTTGTGGATTTTCTGCTGTGCTAGAAGGATTTAGTGATGCTAATTGGATAACTGAATCTGATGAAACTAAAGCAACTAGTGGTTATGTGTTTACTTTAGGTGGTGGTGCAATTGCTTGGAAATCTTCTAAACAAACTGTTATATCTAGATTTACCATGGAAGCATAACTCATTGCCTTAGATTTGACTTGTACCAAGGCCGAAAGAAATTTATTATATGATTTACCATTATCTGATAGTCTTATACATGCTGTCTCTATTCATTGTGATATTCAAGCTACAATTGCTAATGTGAAAAATACAAATTTAAATGAGAAAAAGAGACATATTAGAATAAGACATAATTCTATTAAATAGTTATTATCTCAAGGTGTTGTAGCACTTGAATTTGTGAGGTCTGAAAGGAATATAACAGACCTTTTTATTAAAGGATTAGCGCACAGGTTAACTGTTGAATCATCGAGGGAAATGGGACTGAAACCCATAAATTAGTCATCATAATGGATACCTAACCTTTGTGATTGGAGAACCCATGAATAAGGTTCAATATGTAATAATGAAGTTGATTAGTGACTTAGAATAGCACTAAAAATATTAGAGGGAAATTCCCTGGTCCCATTCCTATTGTGATAGTGCTCACTATTGTGACGGGTTCTAGGAAGAGCTTAGCTCTAAATGTATCCAAGGTAGGATATCTACAGGGTGTTGGTCACAAATCACTCTTGGAGGATACACTTGTATAAGTGTGGCAATGGGGTTGTGTAGCTCGATTTTTTTCGCGCCCCCTTTCGGAAGTTCGAAATATAAGCCCTATAGTTTGGACTACCGCAGTTTTGAATCTAATCGCACAAGTGCAATGTGAAATTGATAAACATCAAAGAGTCAAAATCTGGCAAATCTTTTAGAAAATGAATTTTGAATCAAATTGCCAAAAAGTGGACTACTTTGCCAGATACAGAGTCACTACCTAAATATTTTATTTTGAAAAAAATTTAAGAAACCCATGACTCATGCCAAAGGCCGCGTGTCTGTTATCACCAAGACTGTCTCGACTCGGGAACTTAGGTATGAGAGGGGAAGGTCATGAATACATTTGGGCACCTCCACTCGCTCGATCAAAGATCGACCTCTACTAATAATGATATGAATCTTATGTACATTTTATGCTCTTGTTCCGGTTTATTAGGCTAGCATTACTATGTAATGCACACACACATAAGTATAGACTAACTTGCAAGAATTAGAACACTTCGATTCATGTTTGTTTTGATTTTTTTTTTCGAAATATGTACCACTTGAAAAAGTGATCTCATATGAACATTTACTCAAATTATTCCAATTCAAGTAATTAGCCTTCATCCACAGGCATTCATAGCAAGCATGTTAGATATGGCAACATCAACACTCATGCAATTATGCTAAAGCGAGTAAAGGCTCACCTAGTACTCTAAGCCAAAAAAGAGAAACAAGTTAGAAAAAATGCATGATTCCTAACTTATGCAAGATGACTAATGCAACGCATGTAATATATAACTTACTGGGCTTGGCTACTAGCATAACATATGAATCAATTAAATAGCATGCGGTCTAAGCACGTATTCAAAGAAGTATAAGCAATAACAATGCAATTAGAATGATGAACTGAGCCTCGATGCATGTAATACAAATGCATGCAAACATGAAGTATGCTAAACAAAACATGATGCTTTAATCTAACCATCGTAAGAGAGTAAATAAAAGGGAGAAAGACGTGGGGTTGGAAGACATAAACATTATTACATTGCACTCTCACGAAGGAGAGTCTGAATGAATAAACTAGCTAAGCTAATTAACTATCTAATTAAAGCTAAGCTAATTATTACAAAACAAATTAAATTAGCTAAACTACTTAACTAATTATTACAAAATCATATGAATTAACTAACTATTTTAGTTAATTAACTAATTACAAAACGAAATTGAATAGCTAATTAACTAACTAATTAGTTACAACACTTGACAAAATTAACTAGCTACAACTAATTAATTACAAAAAATACTTAATCTAAATATTTAAACTTTAAACAAGCTCAGAATGCGAGGGATGCTCATGCACGTGCTCGGTTTCCACCTGAAAAGCCACTGTCTTACTTTCGGAGAGCCTTTGTTGTACAATAGAACACACACACACACACACTTTTGCCCACTTCCAGAATAACTCTGCTCTGCCTGAAGAACACACTGCTAAATTTTGCATTAGGGGCCGGCCGGCCAGTGATGAGGGTTGCCTGTCATGACCCGATCCCGCCCTAAGGATTAAGGTCATAACCGGCCAATAATCGTGAGGTTATCTACGGCCTCAAACAATTTTAGAAATATTAAAGGGGCCAAAACAGAAGTAGATTTAAAGACTCTGTCTAATGAGCTGTGCTTACATGGTATAGCAAATTCATTCCAAAAGTATTTCATAATAACTCACACATATAAATAGAGTTAACATCTTATATACATTCAGGAACTTTCAGATATGCAGTCAGCCAAACAAAAACTCATATACATAGGTGATCCAACGTGTTCACCAAAATAGCAAAAGAGTAACAAAAGAACAAAAGGGACAAAAACAAAGTCTCGTGTGTGAGACATTCGGGCAGACTCCTAAAAAACTTGACTTCCTCTCATAGTCTTCACCGAGGCTGGGTTTGGACGTTTCTTTGCTCACCTACATACACATGAATGAGAATGAGCGAAAGCCCAATGAATAATATCAAATAAGGAAGTTACATGAATGAAAATTTGTTAACAGACATATCAAACGGCCTTAGGCCCATTCATGTTTCTATCTAATACATCAAATGGCCTTAGGCCCAAACGTATCAAACGGCCTTGGGCCCAATTCATTCTTATCAAATGGCCTTAGGCCCAATTCGCTTGTGTCAAATGGCCTTTGGCCCAATCATTTCTAGCAAACGGCTTTTGGCCTAATCATTCATATGACGAATATCCAATTCAATTTAATAACTCTGTAGAACTCATAGATAAGTGAGCATTTGGAAGTAGCATACTTCAATATATTCCTATTAAGATATTACTCACAGTGTTCTGCCGGTGGATTTGCCCTTACGCTTGACCCTACACATTTCATAACATATCGAGTTACAAGCAATTCAATCTGTTCTTAATTTATTTATTTCTCTTAGGCCTCTTTCTTATCCTTTTAACTCATTTACAATGTTCAATGCATGCCTAAGAGTGCTTAGAAGTGAAAGAGAACGGAAAACAAAACATAGGGCAACTTTTCAAATTTTCTGAAACAAGGCCCTCCGCTCGAGCGGACCCCTTTGGTCTGTAAAAGTTCTGGTTGCTTGTAATTTATGCTCGAGCGAGACTATTGAGGCTCGAACGAGGAGTCCTGCAAAGCAGGGTACGCTCGAGCGCAGATTCAGCCGCTCGAGCCACTATGCAATCTCTGCAAAACTTCTGGGAGCTAAAAATTCACGCTCGATCGAGGCTTTCCTCGCTCGAGTAGACAAATCGAATTCTTGGTTTTTCCAGAACTCTGTTTGCAGCTCAAACTCAACCCCAAAGGCTCCAAAACTTGCAATTTGATACCAAAGCATGGGAAAACATTGCTTAGCATGAAAACGTGGGTAATTCGAATTCGACTGACCAAAAATCATGGTTCATTTCCCAAATTTCCAAAACCATTTCAAATTCTTCAAAGCTTATGAAATCAATCTCATGAAATCAAGCCACATATCTTCTTGATTTATGCATGCATGTAACATATTGACTAAATTTCCAATTCAAATGGTACAAATGATGTTCATACTCATGAAGCTTAACAAAACCATGCTTACATGTATGATTTAGCACTCAATTTCTCATATTTAACTTGTTACATGCTTGATTATGCAATTTCATGGCAATATTCTATATGCATGGTCATATTGACTCCAAATTCATCATAATCAACTCAATTCTTGCTCTTAATTACATATTTTGCTTGAATTCATTGAATTATGAATTTAAATTCATGAAGTTGAGTTCAATTACTCACCTAGAGACTCCAATCCTCACAAATGTAGTTAAATCTTATACTAATTCCCTTAGTCTTCCAATTTCTTAGCAAAGTCTTTAATTTTGGCCTCTTTCTCTCTCTAAACTGTGCACTCTCTCTCTTTTTAGTGTATTCTCAGCCAAAATCAGTTCAAAGAAAGGAACTTGAGTGTATATAAGCCTATTTATAGGCTTGCCTAACACAATTGATTAAGGCTAAGTAATGGTGCTCTAATTCAATCATGTTAAATCTAATTATTTTGATCAGAATCAATTTTTAATTAAATTTCACCGTAGGTTCTAAAAATCATGCTAAGCACAAAAATGTAGTCAATTTCACTTTCTGACGCCTCTACGACCTTCAATTTAAATTTTATACTAGAAAATCAAACAGATTTTTCCTACGGTGAACATATAGGAATTCAAGCACACACATAATCATATAAGTAGCACTCAAAATCACATTAAGCACATAACCACAATCATAATTAAGATTAATTAACATAACACGGGACAGGGTTATCACATTGTCGGCCACCATTGATGGCCGGCCGACCACCTATCGGCCATGGAACGTGGCCTGCCGGCCATTGCTGCCCAGTTCTCCTTGCTGCAATAGAGGATAAACAGAGCATATACAGGGTATTTCAAGGGTTTGTTTGCACAACTCATCCCTCATTTTCATGAACAAATCAAAGGAGTAGCAAGTTTGGTTCGCAAACCATCAATGGATGCAATTTCATTGCATGATGGCTTGTGAAACCAAGTGTACAAGTTCAATAAATGCAACAAAATGAGACTCTCAAAACCACCTTCTATCATGAAAGATCAAGGGAAGTGATGACCTTGGAGACTTGAATCATTTTATCACTAGTAAGTATGAAATGGCCCAAGTTCCATGTATTCAATTAACGTCCGATTGAACATAACCATATCATTATCTTTCACCATTTTAGTTTCAATTTTAATTACTCCATTTTAACTTACCAACCATTCTTTAATCAATTGAGTCCAAAGGGTGAGTTTAAGTCCTCTAATAGAAAAAGGGCTCAAACCAAGAGTTGTCTTAGGCATGAAAGAGACATCATACCGTTGGTAATGAACCCGCTAAGGGATTAAATCATTAAGCATGACATCTCAATCTCATGCTTTTAACAAACAAGTTGCTTGAACCACTTTCAAAGCAAAACAAAAAGCTAAGAAAGGAGGGGGGTTGCAGAGATTATTAGTGCTGAAAATGAGTGAGAAAAGCATAAATAAATGCTATCAACTCAAAGGAGATAGTGTCTAAGGCCTAGAACACCAAACTCATGAGGACTATTACACTATAAGCATGCAAAACAAAGCTTAAATGCAACTAACAGTGCTAAAACAGGTCTACTATAGTCCTAAAACAACCTGGAAATGAGCTAAAAAAGTCTAGATTAACATGCTAAAACATGGCACAAACTGGGCTAGTAAGCAAGACACAAGGAGGGGTGGCTAACCCCTCCAAATTTAGACTTCAAAACATGATTTTGGCCACTGAAAAAGTTCTAAAAACCAGTGTTTAAAAGCTCAGAAAAATATGATGCAATGGTGGGAAACACAAGGGCAAAGGCCTCCAAAACAAGGTACAAAGAAGGGTGGAACAACCTTTAATGGCCTTAGAATCCATGTTTCAGCCCAAAAATACAGATGTTTTACAGCCCAAAATCAGTTAGAAAATAGCAAGTACAATAGTAGAAAAAATAAGTAAAGGGACAAAGCCTCATACCTCTTGAAGAGAAGAAGCAATTCAAGCAACAAAACCAAGAAAACAACACGCATAAGAGCTCAAACCAAGCTCAAAAACACCTTAGCTCAAAGATGAGAAGATTTGGTTACGGGTGTATAGGCAAAGGATGAGAGTGTATAGGCTAAAGTGTAGAAATTTGCTAGAGAGAGAGAGAATTGTAGAGAGAGGAAAAATTTTGATCTCGAAATTTTGTAACCTTAAAACATGAGAGAGGGGTCTCTTATATATAGAAAACATGAATTCCCTACAAGGATATCCAGCCCTATATGTGGGTGCAGATGGATGTATTTGTGCAAACAGTTGGCATAGTTGTCACAAAATATCTGCAAAAGAAACTGGTGGCCTGCCGGCCATCATTGGTGGCCAGCAAGCTACATTAATGGCCGACAACCAAAAAGTGATGGCCAGCAGCCCAATAAGGTGGCCGGTAGGCCACCAGAAGCCGCAAGCTTGAAGGACCAAGGCTTGGTCCAAGAATAAGACAACAAGGGTGTAGGGTTTGAAAGGGTCAAAGCTACGACTTTCCGCTGAGGACTTCGAGCACTTGACAAGCATATAAACTCATCATTGGGTGTGCATGCAATGGTGTCCAAGTCGTCAGGGCCGTAAAAAATGAGGTGTCTACAGGTTGCTATTGTGGAAAATTGGATTGCTCGCTAAAGACACTTGTAGAAACAAGATATGTGCACATGACTGTTTAACGCGCAAAAGTGTTCCAGAACCATGATAATTACCCGTATTGTGCGTGTGGTAAGTCTATGTTTGATCACAAGGACCTAGTTCAAAACTTTGTTTACTACGGTTTCTTCAACCTGAAACTTATTAACACTAAGTGGAGGTTCAAGTTTGAAAGACGCTTACACCCACTGTGCAGTAAAAACACTCTTTTCAATTTTAAATTATGTGGGGGATTGTTATTTTATAATTTTAAAATTGTATTTGATTTAATTTATTTAATTTGATATTTGTATCTTTTTAGGAATAAGTTTATAATGTTATATTAGTTTACTAGTCTTTAGGATTATCCTACAATATCTAAATTATGGTCATTTAATTGTGTATATAACAAGACTTCAACATTGTTTTCTAAAAAAAAAAAAAAAAGTCTTTCTTCTCCTCTTCTTTTGCTCTGTTATTTATTTTGTGAGTTTATTGTATTGAGTTTACAAGTGAGTGTTGGGCAATCTAAGGTTCGTGAATTCAGTTTGCTTCACATAAGTGATTTCGAAGGTCGTTGTATCTTGGGAAAGGAACACCATTCAACTTGGTGCAGAAGAGGGTGTATCGTTCATAAAGAGAGTGCAATCAGCGTACCTTGACCATCATTCAGACTTCTCTAAACTTTCTCTCTAATAATAATATTTATTTGTTGTTTTTGGTTAATTATTAATTTGGTATTTTTATTCTAATAGTAAATCCTGTTTAATTTTCTAACGACACCAAGCTAACCTCCACAGTCTTGAAGTGTATCTCATTAATGGGAAATTGGGGTAACTAACACATTTCATGAAGGCCATATAAATCACATACTAATTTTCTTCATAATCTCTCATTCACTCCAATCCTCCACCACGACTTTAACAGTAGAGAGTCATTCATCTCCCTTAATGTCTCAAGACTAAACCTCCCAATCCCTTATCCATAGTTATTGTCTCCCATTTAACCATGTGAAGCCTTTTTCTCATTTGACTATCGCTCCATAAAAACCCGCATTGGATCTTGTCGATTTCCTTATCCACTAAGACGAGCACGCAGAATAAAGATAGCTAATAGTAAGCCATTCATAATTGACTTGATCAGGGTTAGTCTTGCCTAAATGATAAGAACCTCCTCTTCAATGGCACAAGTTTCCTCTTAAACTTATGGAGCATTGATTTCCAAGTTGATTTCAGCCTTGGGTCCGCACCAAAAGGCAACCCAAGATAATTCATCGAAACAATACTGCTACGTCCACCAAATAATCCCCCGCCCGAATTGCCCAAATGAGGTGTCAAAGTTTGCTGCCAATTGAGCCCCAGTTTCTAGATGTATGCATGAAACACATGCACAACAAAACCATCCTCTTCTTTCTTCTTCTCCTTCTTCCTTCTCTCAAACAGTTCTCTTCAAAACGACGATCACCACAAACCAAAGCAGATTGGACCAATCCTCTCGCCTTTTCTCCGACATTTCTCTCTTTTCAACGGTGACTCTCTCTCCCTTGCAAGTCTTAGATATCTTGATTCACACTAATAAACGATTGACAGACGATGAATAACGAAGGAAGTGAAATTATCATAACACAGATATGTCTTCAGATCTATTGCCATTTGCTCCGTTGTGTTCATTGTCTTCAAATCTAGGTTCGTTGTCTTCATCTTTCCACTATATGTTTTGAGTTGAAACAAATTGCCCATCTTCTACTGTGACACCCAAAATCTACACTAACGGTTGCAGTCAAGGGAAAGTTACTAATGAGTCCTATGGCCAACAACCAAGTAAGATCCCAGATCGCTGGAGGAGTCAAATTAGCATCCCTTCTAAGTCCAACTTTCTTGGGTAGCGCATTACCCTTTTGACAGATCTTAAGTGGCATTGACATGAGGTCTCATAAGCAACGTACGGAATTATATTGGTGTTGGAATATAAATACATAATAATAGAATAATTACAAATATCCTTAATTACAAAAGCTCGTTCCATCAACATTACATCCAAAAGAAAATTTAAAATTTGATATGGACTTTACAAAACAACAAAAAAAGATCCTAACTTTCTAGGATATCCAAATGTCCTTGAAGGTTTCCAGTTTGTTGTCTTCTGCTGCGCGCTCCTCTTTGACACCTAGCATGATACGCCCTGAGCTTTGAATACCCAGTAAACACACATACACACCCCATCTCTTTTTCCTAGTTCAATGCACAACAACATTTATAAAAAAATAGAGGAAATGATCATGGCATTTAAGTCATAACACAGATTTTATGGTTAGTCGTTAGTAGTCTAGAAATCTTCCAAAGAGATTTCGTCCTCCCAACTCCAAGAATTGGATGTGGATTATTTGGTATGCCCCCTCTTTTGCTGCTTTGTTGCAGACCTTACCTCGGATGCCTACCAACGGTTATATACCGCGTAGCGACAACCGTAGGGCCTCAAAAGAGACAGTAATTATGATCCTTGCCCAAATCCCTCCTTATACTGAACTACCTAGGGTTCAAATAAAACCACTTCATTCAAGGATTTCGAAACAACCGCTTGTGCAAGATTTAATAACCAATAACTTCTTCTCGTAATAATAATCGGGTGATTGAAACCCTATTAGCCACCTCATTATGTTTTTCGTTAGATTAATCGTTGTAATTAGTTAGTACAAGCGAGAAGGAAAATAAATTTGCATAAGTGTAAGCATCATCAAAGGACAAAAATACATAACCACGACGTGTATCATATCATACCAAGGTGAAAAATCTAGAAACCCCCTAGATGTTGATTTGTGATTATGTATCAATTTTAAGCAGTAAACAACAATCCCAATCAAACAATCAAGACAAATCGACACAACGATTTTATGTGGAAAAACCACAATTGGATACCTCCAATTGTGATAAAAAAATCACGGGCAACAGGCACAAAAACAATCCACTAAGAAGATATAAAAGAATTACACAGGTATGCTCTCAATTACCTAGCGAATCCACGCCCGAATTGAACCAACCCCTACATGCCTCTTCCAACCCTATCTTCACCTCGAAATTGTCTTGACGATGAGCCACTCCAGAATCCACCAAAGCTTCAGGCTCAAATTCTTCAGAATCCACCGAAGAACAACTCTCTCTATTGTGTAGAATAAACAGACAAACCTTTGATGTATACTTCTTAAACCATGAGTTGAATACTCAATCAAAACATGAAAGAAAACTAGCAAAATAGCCCCAGATATAAACCCTAGAACCCAAGAAGAAGATCTGGAGACGTAATCCTAGATTTAGAGCAACTCGGACTTTTATAGAATCTGGAATCGCGAGGTCCGCTCGAGCGTAGGAATGGACGCTCGAGCGGGGACACTATATGAAGTGTTCCGCACTAGGGTGTACGCTTGAGCGGGGACACTATATGACGTGTTCCAAACCAGGATGTACGCTCGAGCGGGGATTTCGACGCTCGAGCGTGAAAACACGGATCATAGTATTTTTGCAGACTCACCAAACTTCTGGAACTCAGCATTTTCCGCTCGAGCGGGGAAATGGACGCTCAAGCGGACATGCAACTTTGAATGTATTTTTTCATTTTGCTTCGGCCGCGAGCTCGACCCCCGTCATAATCAGCGAAGTGGTAATCTTGAAAGCATTAACATTACAAAACTTCTCTGCAAGGCACAATTCGAGTTGGATTCGCATCTAATAAACTCATAGTCTCACTGAAATAAACGTGCGAAAACAAATACAACTGAAAGGAGTTTTATCAAACGGGATTGCGAAGAATAAAAACCTAACACAAGGCATGATTATATATAAGTAAGCACATTCATAAAGCCACGAGCACAAAACATTAATGTAAACAAAATTTCTAGATTCAGAGTCATTTAAAGATCAAGATTAAAAGAACTACTTTAGATTTTTCCCAAATCCGTACTTCCTATGGTTTGTAGAGAATTTTATCTAGTTTTCAGAACATTTTTCTGAAATGAAATAGCTTTTCTGGATTTTTAGTTATTTCAAAAATACTCCAGCTCTGTCCAGATTCATCGACCGTTACGAAAATCAGATTTTCTCACAAACCACTCACTCTTTTTCAATGAAACCAATTTTCCTTGAAATCTAACTCCTTAAGGAAGATTTTCACATAAAATGTAAGTCCAGAAAATTTGTCTACATTTTTCTAGAATTTCTTAAAGCTCACTGATTTAACTGGTTTTTTGCAACAAGTATTAGAAAAATGAAATGAGCCATAAAAACACACCCATGACCCTTAAAAAAATTCTCACACTCTCAATATCTCAAATAATAGCCCTTTGAAACATATCTTGAGTTCATGAAGGTTTGCTATGGAAACAAAATCATAAACTTGAGAAAAAACATGGTGAAAATTTTAAAGGAGAAGATGAACACCACGTTTTCAAACCATGCATCATCCAACAAGTGTAGTAACTCCAAGTAATATATAAAATACGTTTCTAACATGCATTATGAAAGGGAAAAACATGATGGTATTCATGGAGAGAAGAGGTGAATGAGGTTTACCTTAGCTTGCTAGATTTTTTTCCTACTTGTTTCTCTCTTTTTCTTCTCTTTTTCTCAAACTCACTTGCTCCCCCTTTCCTTCTCTCTTCAGCTGTGTGTTGTGTGTGTATGGAGTGGCAAAAATGAGCTAGCAAGGCTTGTATTTATAGGCTAAGGAGGAGAGAGAAAATGGTTGAATGGTTTGGTTGAATCTCAATGGAATTGATCTAGTTTGGTTGGTTTGTAATTGGATTCTATTAGGATTAGTGTTAATTAATTTTGATTAAGAAAACGTAATCCTATTTATTAGTTTATTGGGAGACAAAAGTAAATTAGATTTATTGCTCCCCATTTCTTCATGTTTTCAAAGATTTTTTTGAATATTTTATTCAAGATTTGCTATATAAAAAATTAATTTCTTGGTCCTTCTCCCCTATTCACAATCAGCCACCATTTACCGCATGTGAGAATTTGATTTTTTTTTTTGAATAAAATATAGTAGATATTATGTATAAATCAATAAAATATTAGTTGTACTCTTATTGAATAAAATATTAGGATTTTTAGGGCCAAAATGCAATAATAAGGAAAGAAGAGGGTACAACTATGAAATTTTGAAATAAAACATATATTTAAATCATATATTTAATAACATAATGATAGGAAAAGTAATTCAAGTCACATGATGCCGATTCGCAACAAAAGGTGAGATATCGAGCTAAAACGGAGATTACTGGAAGCTAGGGTTAAAATTGAAATTAAGTAAGAGATTGAGGGACTTCAATGAAACAATTTAAAAGTAAGAGACTTTGAAGAAACTAAAATTTTCAGGGGGCTTCACATCCACTCTCATCAGACAGTACCCCAATTGAAAATCCAAGGAAAGCAAAATAATACAATGTTGCAAACCCAATAAGTCCCTTCCTAATTGGAAACCCACTCATGAGGGTATTAATTTGATATCCAGACCCTTAATTTTTTAAGAAAATAAACTCAAATTCCAAATTCTCTCTTATTTTATTTTTCCAAATGATTGGAGTTTTTTAAGTTGTTGAGTTATAGAGATGAGTATGTGATTTTGCAGTATACAATCGGAAAAAATGATGATCGGTGAGAGATGATCAGGGAGAGGTTGCCGTTGGATGAAGGAGGTTGGGAAGGGAAATTGCCAGTGGGGTTGGCACCGGATGTGATAGAATTATCTTACTGGGCTGAAAAAAGAGTCGCCAGCCAATTGTTATAGTGATGGTGACTGCCGCCCGGAGAGATTGTGGGTAGAGAGAGATGAGAGTTTGATTTGAAAAAAGTTTTCTACTTCTTTTACTCGCATGAGTTTCACGTGGGCCCTACCATCTCATTCAGACAGAGCTCGAGCTCTCATATTCGATGGACGAACCATTATTCTTATCGATTCAACACAGAAGTAAAATCCCACAGCATACTAATATCCCACCACTACCCCACAAATTTTTCTCTTATAGAAAATAATTTTGAACCCTGACATATACTTTCTTGAAATCCCGCAGCATCCACCCCTGCCTCACTAACTTTACTCTTATGTAAATGCTTATTATTTATTAATTTTTAATTTTAATACTTATATTTTTACATCTATGTATACTTCATATACATATATATATATATATATATATATATTTATGATGGAATAATTATATCACAGTTTAATTCGGTTCGACCCAATAGTTGAACCAATGATCCATCAACCCAATTTTTTTGTGGTTTGCTCACCGATTCGATTTTTAAAACATTGATTTGAACAATGTTATACATAATCTCATTTCTTATTTTATTTTATCACTCCTAAACAAAAAGAAATAGGGTCTAAATTAATAAATGTACATCAGACTCATTCAGTTATGTCTAAGGGTGAGAAAAAGAGGTAAGAAATGAGATTATATATAGTATTTTCTCATTTAATTTATATTTCATTCATATTTTCCTCATTTTTCTTTTTTCTTTTTTTCACATTCTCAATCTAAATTTATGATCCAAACACCTCATGAATTTGAATAGGGATTCGGGAAAAAAAAAATGAGAAAAATGCAAATCGAATATAAACTAAATTTGAATTTGGATAGAAATATTGAAAAGGAAACGGAAAATGAAGAAAAACATTAACTTATATTTCATTCATAGTTTCTTCATATTTTTCTTTTTTCTTTCATGATTCCTATCTAAATTTATGTTTTAAAAAAGAAAAGGAAATGGAAAGAGAAATATAAATTTAAAAAAAAATTACTTTATATTTCATTCATATTTTCTTTACATTTTTTTTTCTTTCCTTTCTAAATTCCCTTTTAAATTTACTATCCAAACACAGCCCTTACCATTTTAGAATATTGACTATTTTAAATCTTTTGTTTTCCAAGATTGGCCTACAATTCACAGAAGTGTCAAAGCATAGCCTTGTAAATATAATTAGGAAGACATAGTGAATGGGATGAATATATGCATGTAGCATAAAGACTAACAAGTCATGGGCCAGTAGTATATCCAGACGGTTCATCAATCCTCTTTTACAAGTGAAATAAGTTTTTATCAGTAAAAATAAATTTTATTAATGAAATCAAGGTATAAGATATAAAGATAGACATCAATAAAGAAAGGGGAGTGCAAAAAGTATTAAAGTAAACAAAATCATCTCAACTAGATTGACATTGTGACACAAGTTCAATCATTTATTTGCACAAATTGATGAGAAACCGACCAAAGACATGCCCACATTGAAAAGACAAGACATAGACAACAACCCAAAATACATAACAAGACAAAGCAACCCCTTGCTCAACATCACCATCACCAACAGCACCCAAAAATAGATAAAGTAGAGTGCATACTCATCAAGTAAGAAAAAAGCATTCCATCAGCAACCAATCTTCCTTAGGGTCAAACAATGCCAGAGTCATCTGTTAGAGCTTTTACCCTTTAGATAATCGTTAGATCCCATGTCACGATCCCAACCTGCCTTAAATAGGATGGTATAGTGATCGGCCAGTAGTCCTTGACTACCAAAGGCCTAACTTTCAAAATAGGTTGGACTCCTATGATAATTGGGACAAAATTTTCTTTTTAAAGTTCGGAAGCCATTATTCTTTTATATTGAGTTCATTTAAAATATCTATTCAGAGCAATGCATAACTATATGAAATGAAAGCAGACGTACCTCTTGGGTTATTATTTTTATTATTACATGACTTACACAATAAAATAAAATACAACACTTATAACAAAACATTACAAAGTCAATACAAGCATGCAAGTCCATCTTCTAAACTAACTTCTCTTCACTCTCGCACTCTTCATCACATACATACATACATATATATATATATATATAAGGGAGATAGGTGAACCATTGCCTAGTGAATAGTAATACAGTAAAACGGTAAATGAATGAACATCGACAAGCTTTTAAACATATCATTGAAACATAGCTTGAGCATATCTTTAACTTGAATAGAGCAAAACATACTTGACTTGCAAACATTATATAGTGATGGCCATCTCAAGGATTACAAGGTGCTTAACCAGCCCGAGTACCGGCAAAATAGAACAAGATGAGCTCGGCCATAATACATGATTGGATATTCCCCTAATTGTGTGACATGATCCAAGAATGCCATCTAAGTACATGATAAAAAGTATATGATGTTCAATCATAATAAACCATAGCAGAACTTTCATAACCATAACATAGCTTTGCATTTCAAATTATAAATTTAATAAACATAACTTTATTATACTACTACTCACAAATGCTCGCGAACAATGAGATTTTCCCTTTCTCTAAAGATTAACCTACACAAGGCATAAATAATACATTGAAAACATATAGACTAGCAAGCTTATAAATTCATTTCAAGTGTTCTAACTTAGCGTAGTGTTTCTTAATCTTTCTTTAGATTATGTAAGACCTTTCTAAGTCTAATTTGAGTCCAAATAAAATGTCAAACATGCATCCAATGCATGCCTAGAAGTATCCTAAGTGATTATGGCTTGAAGAATGACGAAGTGTGTCAAAAACATACGTTGAAGAGCCCTAAGTATTCTACAACAATTTCATATGCTATGCATTGAAAAATGTTATGTTTAGATATTTAAGGTTTAAGAAGATAGGAAGAAATGAAAGAAAACTAAGTTAAGAACAAAATTAGCATGAAATGGTTAAGAAGTAAGTGATAGGCCTTCACTAATTTAGACATATCTCTTTGTATACTTAGAATTTGAATGTGATACCACCACCATTGAAAACTAGACTTCTGGGGCTTGAATTTAGATTCAAAATCACTTAAAACCAAGTTCGAATGAGAGATATACCTATTTGAAGTTGGGCTGAAACATGGGTTCCACACAAGTGGGAAATTTGAGGGCATGTGTGGTTATTTTAGTAGCAAAAATTGGTTTTTGGAGGGGTTGGCCGCACGTGCAGGAAATCCAGGGCACGTGCTGTAATGGTTGTTCTTGTGCTGTATGGAATTCTTTCTTTGTTCTTCCTTTTCTCTTCTCATTTTTTTATGACTTGGGACTTTGAAAACTTATTAAATAACATTCTAAACTTGAGGGAAAACATGAAAAGAAGGTTATTTTCAATGCTACAAAATCAATACATGATTTATTTCCAAGATTCAAGAATCAAATCATAGTTTTACTAAGAAAATCATCATTTCTTTCCTCTATTGAAACCTTCCATTTCATTCTCTCAAAACATAATTTCAACTTGAAAAATCATTGTAATCCAAGGGAAAACATGAAGACATAACTTCCTATGAACCAAAGATATCAAAAACAAGATCAAAACACCAAGAATTATAACCTCCTAACTTCTTTTCTACTCTTTTCAAACGTTCCTCTTTTTCTTTCCTTTAAACTTTCATGGTAATCCTTTATAACTCTAATTCTTTCTCAATCTTAGGTGATAGATAGATCAATTACAAGATCTGGGATAAAATGTTACCTTAAAACACTTTGTTGAATGGATTTAAGCTAAATCTTTCTAGGTTTTCCTTTTTTTCCCCTTCTTTCTTTCTTCCTTCTCTCTTTTCTCTTGTTCTTTCTCTTTTCTTCTAGCCTTTTCTTGTTTTCTCCAGCAGAATTTCCTCTCTTTTTGACTTGATTTGGCTTATATAAGGTAAGGTAAGAAAAGAGTTATAAGGGAAAAAAGTTTAGGTGTATGTGTGCTTTATGAAATTGTCTTATTTTATTTTGCTTAGCTTAACTAATCTTGCTTATTTATCTTAGTTAACCAAGGTTTGTACTAATTCATCTAGGTTTAACTTAATCATACTTAACGTAATTAATCCTAATTAAGGCTAACTAATCATACTTAATCCCTATTTGCAAAATAATAGTTAGCATGAAATGGGCAAGTACATTAGTCTAAGATCTTTAAGCTCATTAATTAGTGAATAGGGCAACTCAAAACTTACTAAATTCAATCCAAAAGTCATCCCCTAACTCTTAATACAAGGCATGAGGATTTCCATGTCCAAAGCTCTATATTAACACACACTTTCAAACTCATCTTTGAACATTTACATTCTTTGGTTTGTCTTATCAAGGCATGTTTCATACATCTAATTGTTAATGAGTCCCAGTTCAAGTAGGCACATAACATAAGGCAAGGCTTAGGGTTTCAAGGATGGATAATTATATAGTTATAGTGTATGGTGTTCTTTGGGGTGTCACACCTTTTGCCCAAAAAAACATCTCAGTCAAGCAGCTTACCCTCCAAACTAGCAATTGCATACACCCAAAAAAAAATAAAAAATAGACAAACTCTGCCCCTCCACCACAGCAGCTACCGTTTCTCCCCAATCTACACTACAAGGCAGAATACTATAGCAATCACATTCCATACAAGTGATAGAGCACCCTTACCAAGACCTTAGTTCTATGGAGTAAACCTGATTTGCTACAAGTTGGAAATAATCTCCTGTACTGAATACAAACATTCGTTTGAATGGGATTTTACCCACAATGCAGTTGTTATTTTCATCAATTCACAGAGCTCATCCAGCTGAGGCTATTTCCTATTAAAAATAAATTCATTTCTGCTTTTTCTAAATGGACCACAGTGCAACCAATGGCAATGCCTTCTAGATCTTATTCTCGAATTTCTTCCATTTAAAACCCCTCCACCATTGAAATAACCCCTCTACATTTTTCATGCAACACCCATTGTAATCCCCACCATCTCATCAGGTTCAACCAAACCTTCCAAACAAAGGGGCACCATAGTAACACATGAATCACTGATTCCAACTCAGTCTTGCAAAAGACAGAAACAACACTAGCATTTTGTCCGATCACCCCTATTCTTTGGAGATAAGCAGAAGTCTTGATTCTCCCTTTCCAAGCCAACCAACCAAAGAATTGCACTTTTGGTGACGTAATATTATTCCACAGAAGTTTGGTGACCTCAAAACTAACGCTGTACAAAAACTTGTTATGTATAGAAGACACACTAAATTGACCTGATGGAGAAACCTTCCACTTTAAGCAATCCTTTATGCTTGAAACAGATGTCAGAGTGCAATTCAGCGTAGTGCTAAGTCTACCCGTTTCATCTTCTTCTCAAACAAATAATGCTCTTCTGAATTTCAAAAGTTTCCTTTCCTTTCCAACATTATTCTCAAAGATGTCTCTTTCTCTATTGATAAGCTATAAAGTGTGGGGAATTCATTTTTATCACAGAAATACCCTCCACTCAGTGGTTATCCCGTAAATAGATTTTGTTTCAATTCCCAACAACTATTTCAGAATTCTCTAGAAAAAAGCTCAACAACTGAGGATTAGATTGGGCTATGTTTAAGATGTCACTCCATACTTTTGAACAACAACCCTTATCCCCTGAGAAAGGAAGCCATCTCCCACCACGAGAAGGATACTTACTACACAAAATGTTTTTCCACTGAGCATTATTTTCACCTCCATATCTTCACCACCATTTGGCTAATAAAAAGTCATTAACTTGCTTGATTCTTCTAATTCCCAAGCCCCTTAACACATGCTTTTAGTGATTTCATCCCACTTCACCAGATGAACCTTATTCTTTAAAATAGAAAGATAATACACTGGAAGGCTTGACAAGACAAACTTAATTAATGTAAACTTACCCCCAAAATAAAATGCTTCCTTTTCCAAGAGGCTAGCTTAGATTTAAACTTGTTAATGTCTGGTTTCTAGGTACTTTGAATCTAGGACTAGCTCCCAGTGGTAGACTAAGGTAGGATAATTGTAATTTTTTGCTCTTACTGTCACACCCCAAACCTGGGTGTGACCGGCAGTGGCCCACAGGGCCTTAGCCTAAGGCACATGTAAGCCTAAAGACGAATCCAATCACATAGAATAACTGTAACAATAATCCAGTAACAATAAATCAAAACCTTGTCCAATGACATGTCACATGGTGCATGAAAAAACAAGCCATAACCAACTTCCAAAAATATATACTAAATAGGACACAACCCGCCTACAAAATAAAATAATTTTAAATAAAATTCAATCCCAATGTATGCACAAAACCAACATAAAAAGCTAAAACAGAATAAATGAATGTCCAAGAGGTCCATGCAAATTGAGTCCCCATTATGCCATGAGTCCACTCTAGAAATGATAAACAACTAAGTCAGCTGATAGCTCAGTGAGTAACAACACGAATAGTACATGCAGTTTTGAAAACGGGGTTCAATTCCAAAATATGATATATATCACAGAAACTAGATTGGCATATAGTTTTGACAAAGATAATTTGTTTCAAAAAGAAGGTTCCACAGGTTAACAATTGAAATATTCATGTCTCTCAAGAAGATAATAAATGACATTTTCCACTTAAAACAGATTACAACATGAACACCAATAATTTTTTGGGTACCAAGAATAACAAGTAACATGCCACATCGTTATCAAGGCAATAAGCCCGTTGGATCTAATATCGAACCAAGAGTCATCCTCGGGGTGGCAACCCGAGCCTTTTCTCTAAGACGATCCGATTGAAGGTCACCTAGCCTAGCCTAGGTCTTTTCCTTACAATCATTGAGCACTAGAGTCATCACGGCCCAACCCTGATCTGTTTCATAGTGGCCAGAGTCACCACACAACAGTGGAATAATTTCCCTAAACTAAAATAGACAAATGGTCCCAATAATCAATACAATTCAGTTTTGCAAAACATGGTAGTTCACCATTATAAACATGAGACCCTAACAAATAGTTTACAGTATGCCAAGTTCACACATGCTTCAGAAATAATTTAATTCCATTGATAATTTAATAATTTATCAAAACAATTTAGTCCTGAAACAACAATTTAATTTTCCAACAGTTCAGGGTAGGGGAACATTTATAAAAATATGTAGTATGAAACTGCTCACCCGAAAACAAAATAATATAATCCTTGAATAGAGTATGAAAGTCCAACTAGTGCCCTGAACCAAGTATGAAAACTACATGTCAATACTAATTTAAAAATACTAAAGAATAAGAACTAAGTAACCCCAAACTAAAGCGCACTAACACAGCTCAACCCAACTCACCGTTACTCTTAAATATTACCTAAGCTCATGTTCTTCAAGGTCTAAAATCACCCAAGGCATGGGTTCAAATCGAAACTTAATTAAAAGTAACTTTAAAATAAAGCAGAATTTTAAACAAGCTTTCCCAATCTATTCGCTAACTTTGAAAATCACAAAACCCACTCCAGTCTGTTCAAAAAATCCAAAACCCTCCAGATATCAACTAATATATCCTAAGTTTTAAACCCAATTGGTTTTACTTGATTTTCTTATCAAAATAATTATCTACAATTAATTATATCTAAACATGTTGTTTTCTGTAGCACTTTAAAGAAATTAATGGCTCTCTTAGTATACATGAACAATCAACGCAAGGCCAAAAATGTAAGAAACTAGACTCGTAACCAGTTCTAATAACGCTGATTTGAAAATTTTCAAATTTATACCCAAAGAGAACGACACTTCCAAAGTTACTATTTTACACCAGTTTCTAGACAGATTTGAATGCACCAGTTAATATAGATTTTGACTCCCAAAAATTATGAGAAAATTCTGATATGCAATTCAATATTTAGTTAATCTATTGTAAAATTTTCAATTCAAAATTCATTCTCTTACTATGTTTTCTTGATTGTTAAAGTTTATAGCTATGTGCAGAATTTCATGCTTATAAATTGCACCCTCGACTTTATGTACCCGTTTAACTCTTTAACTACATAAAAAAAAAATGATATTCAACACAGTGGCGGCCAAGTACTCCTATCTATCCCATGCTTCACTCACAAAGTCCACCATTACAAGCAAAAACACTCATTGAATATAACCCATGCCATATACTTCTTTTTCATACATCCACAATACCCATTACACTATTCTACACCAACTATTAACATGATTAATCCTCCAGACACCTAATCAGTGAACCCATTACCCCCCATTTTTTTTTTTTCCAATCAATACACTGAAACATCTATACACAATAATCAAAGATATAATATATTATAGAAGAATAATACCTTAAAGTTGTAGAACCACAAGATACTGGACATTTCTCTCTCTCTCTCTCTCTCTCTTTCACAATCACTCACGACTGCTAAAAAACCTAAAGTGGCTATTGTTGTGTTGTGAAATAATAAGAGAGTTAGGGTTTTTGGTTATCAATATATACATAACCAACAATCCACTTATTATTATTAGTTAACATTATTACTATTATTTATTTTAATAGTAAATCTTGCCTCTAAATTAAAGATTTCCACCATAAAGTTATTGTAGGTTTAAAACTAACTAAAAGGCCCTCCAAATATTTAATTTTCACTTTAGGATTCACCATCAAAATATTTGAGATTGTAAAATTATTATTATTTAATTATTTACTTGATTTGTATATTCAGGTTCTCACATTCTCCCCCGTAAAAGAAAAGTTTTGTCCTCGAAATTAACCTGAGTAAATTATGAGAATAGATGTGGGTACTTCTCACGCATCTCGTTCTCACGTTCCCAAGTCGCTTTTTCAACTAGATGATTTCGCCACAGTACCTTAACCAATTTAATGGCTTTTGTATGCAACATTTTCTTTTTCGAATCCAAAATCTGAATAGGCATCTCCTCATACGAAAAATCCTCTCTAATCTGAATCGGCTCATAATCTATCACATGCAGCAGACTGTGCATATATTTGCTCAGCATAGACACGTGAAACACATTATGCACTCCTGCCAACCTAGGGGGTAGATGATGGGTCAATCAAGAACAAGAGAGAGAGAGAGAGAGGAACCTAGAGAGAGATATTAAAGAGAGAAATTCTCAATTCAGTTCAAATTCAATATATTCAAGTTAGTTACAAATGATGTGGTACTCATCTATTTATAGGATACACTATCTAACACATGCTATGCACATGACATTACTTCATACTCCCCCTCTTAAGAAAAGACTTGTCCTCAAGTGAAGACAACAAAATACAACCAATACTAGAAATGAAGGACACAAAAACCAAAGTATAAGATGACAACTTTTCAAGGAACTAGTCTACAAAGGTAGAGGTATCATCAATAGAAGAGGCATCCGGAAAGTAGGGTACAAGGTATCGGACGTTGAAGGTATTGAAGATGCGTAAATGAGGTGGTAGCTTGACTTTATAAGCATTGTCGTTAATCTTGCTCAACACCTCACAAGATCCCACCTTCTTGTCACTCAACTTAGTGTAGGTGCAATGGGGATATCTTTCTTTGCTCAATACCACCCACACAAGATCCCCTACTTCAAACACCACTCTTCGCCTAGACATATCACCGGCCGCCTTATGCTTCGTATTAGACCGTTCAATTGGGTCCCTCACTTGAGAATGAATGTTTTTCATAAACGTGGCCATTTCCTCTGCCTTAACGCTTTCTTTCCTTGAGAATGGCAGAGGCACCAAATCCACCACACTTGAAGGCCTTGTCCTATAAACCACTTCAAAGGGAGAAGTATTTATGGTGTAGTTGATAGATGAATTGTAATCAAATTCAGCCAAAGGAAGGATGCCATCCCAACTCTTGGGGTGATCCCCCACAAGGCACCGCAACAAGTTGCCAAGGCTACGGTTCACAACCTCCATTTGACCATCAGTTTGCGGATGGAATATAGTACTAAAACTCAAGTCCGTGCCAATTTTCCTCCACAAAGTTCTCCAAAAGTGGGCAAGGAACTTAGCATCTCTATCGGACATAATAGAAGTAGGCAGCCCATGCAACTTGTAGACGTCCTTGAAGAAGAGATTAGCAATGTTTGTAACATCCATGGTCTTCTTGCAAGGTATGAAATGTGCCATCTTAGAGAAATGGTCCACCACTACCATGATAGAATCACTCCGTCTTTGAGTAGGAGGGAGGCCCAACACAAAGTCCATACTAATGCACCGCCAAGGAGCATCCGACACCGGTAAAGGTAGATATAGCACCTCATTAGTGGCAGTCCTCTTGCTCCTTTGACAAATTTGACAACGCTCCACATGACTTTGCACATCTTTGGTCATGTCCGACCGATAACAAGCATCTTGAAGCAACCCAACGGTCTTGTCCTTACCAAAATGCCCCATCTTATGATGCTCAACCAACAAATGTGCCCTCAAGGAACAACTAGGAACATACAACTTAAGGCCATGTAAGAGGAATTCATCCCTTATCATGTAACTTGGATTAGCCGTCCATCCCCTCTTTGCAAAGCATCAAAGATCTTGGAAAAGTAAGGATCACTTGCATAAAATGTGAGAAATTCATCAAAATCCACAATTTCATTTTTCATTTCAATCAAGAGAGCCATTCGCCTACTCAACCCATCGGCCACCTTATTCAGAACCGCCGATTTGTGGTGCAAAGAGAATGTGAATTGTTGCAAGTAAGCCACCTATTTGGCATGGCGCTTGTTAAGATTAGATTGACTGTTGATGTACTTGAGAGCTTTATGATCGATGCTGACCCCAAACTCTTTGTATGCAAGACAGTAGCTCCAATGCTTGATGGCTTGGATAATGGCATAAAATTCCAAGTCATAAGTGAAATACTTAAGCTTAGCCCCATTTAACTTTTTCACTAAAAAAAGCAATGGGCCTCCTTCTTGGCTAAGAATACCTCCAATACCCAATCCCGATGCATCACAATCAAGTTCAAAGGTCTTGTCAAAATCCGGTAATGCCAAAAGTGAAGCCTCAGTAAGCAACTTCTTCAAAAGATGGAAGCTATCAGCGGCTTCCTTGTTCCACTCAAAAGCTTGAAGCTTGAGAATGTTGGTCAAAGTGGCAGTGATGCTACTAAAGTTGCGGATAAATCGCCTATAGAAAGTAGCCAAACCATGAAAACTCTGTACTTCTTGGATACTAGAAGGAGTGGGCCATTCCATAATTGCTTTGACCTTCTCTACATCCATAAGCACTCCACGAGAAGACACAACATATCCCAAGAAGATGACTTGGTCCATGGCAAAGGTGCACTTCTTAGTGTTGCCATAGAACTTGTCTCGCCTTAAAAGCTCAAAGACTTGCCGAAGGTGCACAAATGCTCTTCCAAACTTTGACTATAGATCAAGATATCATCAAAGTAGACCATGACACACACTCCCAAAAGTGGTTGCAACATTTGTGTAATCACTCTCATAAAAGTACTGGGAGCATTAGTAAGCCCAAATGGCATCACAAGCCACTCAAATGGGCCATGAGGCGTTTTAAAGGCCGTTTTCCACTCATCATCGAGCTTGATGCGAATTTGATGATATCCGCTTCTAAGATCAATCTTAGAAAACCCCTTTGATCTGCCAAGGCAATCCAGCATATCATCCAATCTTGGAATTGGAAAGCGGTTCTTGACTGTTAGCTTGTTGATTGAACGGCTATCTACACACATACGCCAAGAGCCATCCTTCTTAGGTGTCAAAAGCACCGAAACACCGCAAGGGCTAAGGCTAGGCTGAATATCCCCTTTAGCCAAAAGCTCTTCTACTTGCCATTGCAACTCCTCTTTCTCCTTTAGAGACATACGATAGGCCAGTTTGTTTGGAAACGCCAACCTGAGGACCAAATCAGTACGATGTTGAATGTCACGCATAGAAGGCAAATCGGGAGGAAGCTCTTGGGGAAAGACATCGGAATACTCTTCCAAAAGAGTGGCCACCTCAACCTTTTCTTTAGAAGAACCCATGTGTACAACCGGAACCAACACCAATACAATCCCAAAATCTCAGCTTTCTTCCACAAACTCCTTTGAAGCAAGCACCGTAGTGGCACTAGGAGATGACCTGGAAACATCCTTGGAAGTAACCTTTTCCTTCATTGGAAGCAATGTGAACCGGATATCATTCTTGACAACGGTGTAGATGTTTCGTTTGCCATCATGCAAAGATTGCTGGTCATATTGCCAAGGTCGCCCAAGTAGAATGCGACAAGCATCCATAGGCACTATATCACACCATGCCTCATCAAAGTATTTTTGTTGGATAGAAAATAAAACTAAGCACCGTTTGGTAACCTTGATCTCATTGCCTTTCTTGAACCAAGATAGAGAATAAGGATGGGGATGTTCCTCCACCAGAAGATTGAGTTTGTCCACCACTTCTTGAGAAACTACGTTCTCATAACTTCCACTATCAATGATCATGTTACAAACACGACCACCAATGTTACAAGTGGAATAAAAGATATTGGTACGCAACCAATCTTCTTGGCTCTCTAGTTTTGGTGTGAGAAGAGTCTTCTTCAACATAAGAGCAAAACCCTCTTCTTCATCACTATCTCCACCAATTGCCACATTACCTGAAGGATCAAAGATTGGAGCATCTTCAAAGTCACCATGCTCCTCAACTTCTTCAATGAGAAGTGCCTTGTTTTGGTTATTACCCATGTTCTTGCGGTAATCGAAAGATCTATGCCCCGGTTCACCACACCTAAAGCATTTGAAGGTTCCACCTTGTGGTGGATTTTGGTTTCTGAAAACACCATTAGGACGGGGAGCTTGTGAGAAGGAAGCACCCTTATCCACAAACTTGGAAGGAGGAGTAGCTTTGGTAAAGCTAGGAGTGGAAGGACCCGGCCTAAAACCACCTAGAAACCCTCCTTGGAAATATTGTCCCATTGGGAAAGCACGGCGGCTTTGTTGCTTCTCTACGGCTAAGGCCCGATTATAAGCTTCAGAAACATTATATAATGTGTGAAAGGCAAGAACATCTTGGATGGAAGATTTCAAGCCGCTCACATAACGGGCCACCCGTTGCTCCTCACTTTTACTTTAAGTCAACCTGTGCAATGAGGTGATAAAAGGTTTCTGTGTATCCATTCACACTACCATCTTGCTTGAGAACATGAAGGCGTTGATAAACAATTTGGAGGTACTTGAATGGTAGGAAATGGCCCTTTAACTTCTTTTTCATTTTCTCCCAATCATGGATTTTCTCCTTTCCACATCGGCGATGGTTGAGTTGAAGTTGTTCCCACCAAGCAAAAGCTCTCCCCTTCAACCGAATAGTCATAAGCTTAACTTTTTTTTCAATGGAGACCTCTTCATAGTCAAAGATTCGCTTAATGGTGTTGAGCCAATCGATGAACTCATCGGGATAGAGGTTTCCATGAAATTTGGGAAGTTCAATCTTGATATTGTTCTCCTATTTGTGTTCCATCCTACGCACATCCGTTCGACACCGTCATGGGGCCTAAAAGATATTATCCAAAGAATGATGAGTACCACCTTCGGTTTCATCGGAACCATCACTACCCTCGGTAGGAGATAGGAGACGTTGCACCATCTCGGTTAACGTGGCAATTTGCCATCTCATCTCAGTCGTCTCATCTTGGCCATCTCATCTCTTGGATATGGAATCCCATTACCCCCATCATGATCACCCAAATCTGGGACATAAGCCCTACCACGACCACCCCTACAACCTTGACCCCGATTAGCCATAACAACAACCCAATAAAAATAGTCCAGATATACAGATTTCAGATAGCTCAATGCCAGACCCAATTCACAGATTAGGATAGCTCAGTGTAACTATCAACGCACAGTAATGTGAAGCCTCAAATATTCAAGAATCAACAAGACTATAATATCAAGAATTGATTCAAACAGTAACCCATTCTGTATACGGAATTTGAACAGTTCAAGAATTGAAACAAAGATTAAAAATACCTGTGTAGAACCAGAGTATAGAATTACAGATTAAGAATCGAGGTCCCAAACTCAAAAGCATCCCAGTCGCAAGTCATAATGAGCCTTGAAGCCTTGAATCCAAGAAGTCACACTATGGCACTAGATCGAATCACGAAATAGACGGTATGGATGTCAAATCGAAATCGATCTGCCCACCAAGGTTCTTGAGACAACTCCCAATGAAGAACCCAGGTGAAGATTTAATCAGCAAACTTGAATCGAAAGTTCCAGCGCTTGATCGACAATGAATCAGCGAAGCCAAATTCAGAGTCGAACCCACAACTCGAATCACAATGGTGAATTGTGATGATGGATTGAAATCTGGATTGGATATCGATCTCAGTTTGTAAATGAACTCAGGTTCTGCGACATTTGTTTCCGAGAGCTAACTCCAATTGCAATTCCATTCGAAGCAAAAATGAACCAGTTTCAAAATTGCCAATCAAATTAGGGCTTCAATTCGATCTATAATGATGATTCCAGAGATCAATTCATGAATCTGACTCAGATTGAGGTTTCGAAGATCATGCTAATTTTGAGGTGATGGTCTGTGATAATCAGTAGGTTAGGATCTAAATGTTGATGCTTTGATACCAAAATATGATGGGTCAATCAAGAACGAGAGAGAGAGAGAGAGAGAGAGAGAGAGAGAGAGAGAGAGAGGAACGTAGAGAGAGATATTAAAGAGAGAAATTCTCAATTCAATTCAAATTCAATATATTCAAGTTAGTTACAAATGATGTGGTACTTATCTATTTATAGGATACACTGTCTAACACATGCTATGCATATGACACTACATCAGTAGAGCAACATCGTACACAACCTCACCAACCTTCTCCAATACCTCAAATGGGCCAATGTATCTTGGACTCAACTTTCCTTTCTTTCCAAACCTGATGACTCCTTTCCATGGTGATACTTTGAAGAATACCAGATCCCCCACATGAAACTATAAATCTCTTCTCCGATGATCAACATAACTTTTTTGTCTACTTTGAGTAGTCAATAATCTCTCTCTGATGGTGATAATTTTCAATGTAACATCCTTCACCAAATCAGGTCCCAACACTTGCCTCTCATCAAGCTCATACCAACACAAAGGAGGCCTACACTTCCTTCCATACAAAGCCTCATAAGAAGCTACTCCCAAACTAGAATGATAACTATTATTATACACAAACTCCATGAGCGGAAAATTATCATCCCAATTACCTCTCCACTCTAAAACAAAAGCCCTCAACATATCCTCAAGGGTCTGAATAGTCCTCTCTGATTGACCATTTGTCTGAGGGAGATAAATTGAACTAAAATTTAATCGAGTACCTATAGCTGACTGTAATGCACCCCAAAACTTAGACCCAAAATGAGGGTCCCGATCTGACACTATTGACACAGGTGCACCATGCAATCTAACAATATCCTTTAGATACAGCTGTGCAAATCGAGCTAGAGAATAGTTCATCCGTACTGCAATAAAATGTGCTGACTTGGTTAATCTATCAACAACTACCCAAACTGTATTGTGATTACTACTAGTACAAGGTAATCCGCACACGAAGTCCATGGTAACATGATCCCACTTCCACTCTGGTATAGGTAAGGGTTGTAGCTTCGCCATAGGTTTCTGATGTTCTACTTTAACCTGTTGACACACCAAATACTAAGCCACAAATTCTGCAATATCTCCCTTCATACCATTCCACCAAAAATGTTCATGAAGATCCTGATACATCTTAGTGCTTCTAAGATGAATGCTGTAACTAGAACTATGTGCCTCTGTCATAATCTCCTTTCTCAAATCACCATCAGCAGGAACACAAATTCGGCTGCGAAATCTAAACAAACCATCATCACTAACCACAAAGTCTACATGCTTACCCTCTACCATCTCTCCTTTAATACGTTCACACTGGGGGTCAATCTCCTGAGCTAAACGAATTCGTTCTCTCAAGGTCGGCTGAACTGTCAATTGACTACAATAAGCCCTATCACCAGGCGTAACAACCTCAAGCCTTAAATGTCTCATGTCTTCTACCAAACAACTCTCAATAGACAAAGCAACTACATCTCCAACTGCAACCTTTCTACTCAAGGCATCTGCCATCACATTTGCCTTCCCCGGATGATACAAAATATTCACATCGTAATCCTTTAGCAACTCAAGCCATCTTCTTTGCCTCAAATTTAGTTCCTTCTGTGTGAAAATATACTTCAAACTCTTATGATCAATGTAAATCTCACAAGACCCTTCATACAAATAATGTCGCCAGATCATAAGAGCGAAAATCACTGCTGCTAACTCCAAGTCGTGCGTAGGATAATTTCTCTCATGCAATTTCAACTGTCGTGACACGTAACCAATCACCTTCCCATGCTGCATGAGCACACATCCTAAACCCTATCGTGAAGCATCACTATAAATCACAAAATCACCCCTATTTGCCGGTAAGGCAAGGATTGGAGCTGATGTCAATCTACGTTTAAACTCTTGGAAGCTATGCTCAGAATCATCATTCCACTCAAACTTTACTCTTTTCCTAGTGAGATTGGTAAGTGGCAAAGTAATACAGGAGAATCTTTCCACAAATCGTCTGTAATATCCAGCAAGCCCTAGAAAGCTACGTACCTCTATCATAGAAGTAGATCGTAGCTAATCAACAATTGTTGCCACCTTCATGCTATCCACAGATGCCCCATCTTTACTCACCACATAACCCAAAAAGGATACACTGCTCAACTAGAACTCACACATCTTAAATTTTGCATACAATCTCTTCTCCTTAAGGGTCTGTAGTACTACCCTCAAATGCTGCTCATGCTCATCCGTACTCCTCGAATAAATTAGGATGTCATCAATAAACACTACCACAAATTTATCTAGCTGGGGTTTAAATACTCTGTTTATCAAATCCATGAATGCGGCTGGTACATTTATGAGACCAAAAGGCATCACCAATAACTCATAATGCCCATAACGAGTTGTAAAAGCGGTTTAGGAACATCCTCATCCCTTTCCTTCAACTGGTGATTGCTTGACCTCAAGTCAATCTTAGAGAATACTTGAGTTCCCTGCAACTGGTCAATAGGTCATCATGCATGGCAAAGGACACATATTCTTTATTGTGACTTTGTTTAGTTCCCTATAATCAATACACAAGCACATAGACCCATTCTTCTTCTTCACAAACAACACAGGTGCTCTCCAAGGTGAGACGTTAGGCCTAATAAAACCTTTGTCTAGTAACTCTTATAACTGAGTTTGTAACTCCCTCAACTCCAACGGTGCCATTCTATAGGGCACTTTAGAGATAGGTGCTGTATTGGGGACCAAGTCAATGGAAAATTTGACCTTATGGTCTGGAGGAAGACCAGGTAGATCCTTTGAAAAAACATCAACAAATTCCTTCACTATAGGAAACTCCTCTAACCTTTGCTTTGGCTGTTTGGTACTCCCCACACAAGATAAATAACCATGATATCCTTTTC
Source organism: Camellia sinensis (assembly GCF_055761805.1). Classification (NCBI taxonomy): domain Eukaryota; kingdom Viridiplantae; phylum Streptophyta; class Magnoliopsida; order Ericales; family Theaceae; genus Camellia; species Camellia sinensis. The sequence continues at coordinate 111,781,105 of NC_138962.1, forward strand.
TGAACATTCGGTTAGCCTGAAGGGAAGAAATAAAACAAATAGAAGACCCTTTCCCATCTCCCTAAAAGAAAAACACATGTTGCCCCGCATAGCAAAAACTGCCCTCCTTGTAAAACAATCAATAGAGGCATGATGCTTCGCCAACCAATCCATCCCCAAAATCACATCAAAATCCTTCATCTCTAAAGAAATCAAATCCACTATCTACAAACATCCCCTAACACTAATATTTCTCCTAATGGAGTAGACACATCAATACATGCATCCAAAGGCTCACAAGGAATAGACAAACAACGTAGAAACTTAGGTGTAGCAAAATAATGTGTAGATCCTAAATCAATTAAAACTCTAGCAGGTACAAATGATATAAGGAGTGTACCTTGCAACATAGATGGAGCAACCTCAGCCTTCTCTTTAGTGAGAGCATAAACACGTCCTTGGGTAGTCGCCGACTTCTTCTCCTGAGTCCTATTCCCAGATGTCAGACCTTGGGTAGTCCCACTTTTGCTATTATTCTGCTTTTGGTTAAACCCACGGCTATAAAAAGGTCGTCTTTGCCCTTGCCCTTGAAATGACTGTGCTACTGACTGACCTCCCAGTCCCTTGGACCTACATTATCCAGAGAGATGCCCAGGCTTGCCACACTTGAAGCATATTCGAGTTATGCCATCACTATTATACCCAATAGAATGTGACCTACCACATCTATCACAAATCCTCCGATTCTGTTGCCTCATGCCATTGCTAGCCTGACCTTTGGTGTAAGGTTTCTTGCTAGGATTGCTACCACCACCACGCTGCTTTACTTGTCTCTCCTCCCCAAGCCTCTTGTTTTGTGGTTCCTTGGCCTTTTGTTCCTCAGCTTTCTTTTCCTTTTCTGCTCCCTTTTCAGCTAGTAATGCCTTGCCTACCAATGCAGAATATGTCTTAATCTCCAAAATAGCTACTTTTGCATTGATCTCTAACCACAAGCCATTCTCAAACAACATCACTCTATTTTCCTCTGTGGCCATCTGATGTGGGGCATACCTCGACAACTCCGCAAACTTGGCTTCATACTGAGCCATTGTCATGTCGTTTTGGTTCAGATTGAGAAAATCTACTTGTTTCTGCCTTTGCACCGCTTCAGGGAAGTATTTCTCATTAAACGGTTCCAGAAACTTACTTCACACCAGCTCTGTTTCTCTACCCTCATATTGATGCTTCACCATGCGCAACCAATGCTCTGCTTGACCCGTGAACCTAAAAGCTGCAAAGGCCACCTTTTGGTTTGCTGAACAACCTAGAACATCAAATATTTTCTCCATCTGCAGTACCCATGCCTCTGTCTCCGTAGGGTCCACTATTCCGTGAAATTCTGGAGGTTTTGCCTTCATAAACCTCTCAAATAAGGAACCTCCATCCAAACTTAAAGTTGGTGGAACTACTAGTTGTGGGGCTACATGATTGTTCAGTAGTCCCAACAATGAATGCAAAACTTGTGCGGCTAGTGCAGCAGGAACAACTCTTGGTCTTTAGCGACCACTGGAGCAATAGATGGTGCATTAGGGGGAATAATGCCCATAGCTGGAGCAGTAATTAGAGCTACTGAAAGAGGAATAAAAACAAGGGGAACTCTACAATTAGCGACTGGCTGATCAGTTCCAAGAGCATTGACACTTTTTCTCCTAGGTGCTATCTTTTAACCTTCAAAAGGAAATCAAGAAAAGATCAACACAGGCTTAAACAAAAGTAACTTAACCAAACACTACTAAGAACTATAAGGACTCGGACCTCGTCTAAATGATGAAATGCAAGATATGTAGCTCAATAAATTACAGCTATGATACCACAATTGTAACACCCCAAACCCGGGTGTGACCGGTCATAGCCCACAGGGCCTTAGCCCAAGGCACCCGTAAGCCTAAACACAAATCCAATCACATAGAATAATTGTAATAATAATCCAGTAAAAATAAATCAAAACTTTATCCAATGACATGTCATAGGTGTGCATGGCAAAAAAAACCATAACCAACTTCCAAAAATATATACTAAATGGGACACAACCCGTCTACAAAATAAAATAATTTTAAATAAAATTCAACCCCAATGTATGCACAAAATCAACATAACAAGCGAAAAAAAAAAAATGAATGTCCAAGAGGTCCATGCAAATTGAGTCCCTGCTACGCCATAAGTCCACTCTAAGTCCTTCTAACACCTAGAAATGTTAAACAACTAAGTCCGCTGATAGCTCAGTAAGTAGCAACATGAATAGTATATACAGTTTTGAAAACAGGGTTCAATTCCAAAATAAGATATATATCACAGAAACTAAATTGACATACAGTTTTGATAAAGATAATCGGTTTCAAAAAGAAGGTTCCACAGGTCAACAATTAAAATACCCATATCTCTCAAAAACATGATAAATAACATTTTCCACTTAAAACAAATTACAACATGAACACCAATAATTTTCTGGGTACCAAGAATAACAAGTAATATGTCACACAGTTCTCAAGGCAATAAGCCCGTTGGATCTAATATCGAACCAAGAGTCATCCTCGGGGTGGCAACCCGGGCCTTTTCTCTAATACGATCCGATTGAAGGTCACCTAGCCTAGCCTAGGTCTTTTCCTTACAATCGTTGAGCACTAGAGTCATCACGACCCAACCCAGATCTGTTCCCTAGTGGCCAGAGTCACCACACATAGTGGAATAATCTCCCTAAACTAAAATACACAAATGGTCCCGATAATCAATGCAATTCAGTTTTGCAAAACATGGTAGTTCACCATTATAAACATGAGACAATAACAAATAGTTTACAGTATACGAAGTTCACACATGTTTCATAAATAATTTAATTCCATTGATAATTTAATAATTTATCAAAACAATTTATTCCTGAAACAACAATTTAATTTTCCAACAATTCAGGGTAAGGGAACATGTATAAAAATATGTAGCATGAAACTACTCACCTGAAAATGAAATAATATAATCCTTGAATAGAGTATGAAAGTCCAACTAGTGCCTTGAACCAAGTATGAAATTACATGTCACTACTAATTTAAAAATACTAAAGAATAAGAACTAACCCCAAACTAAAGCGCACTAACACGGCTCAACCTAACTCATCGTTACTCTTAAATATTATCTAAGCTTATGTTCTTCAAGGTCTAAAATCACCAAGACATGGGTTCAAATCGAAACTTAATTAAAAGTAACTTTAAAATAAAATAGAATTTTAAACAAGTTTTCCCAATCTATTTGCTAACTTTGAAAATCACAAAACCCACTCCACGCTGTTCGAAAAATTCCAAAACCCTCCAGATATCAACTAATATATCTTAAGTTTTAAACCCAATTGGTTTTACTTGATTTTCTTATCAAAATAATTTTCTAGAATTAATTATATCTAAATAGGTTGTTTTCTGTAGCACTTTAAAGAAATTAATGGTTCTCTTAGTATCCATGAGAAATCAACGCAAGGCCAAAAATGTAAGAAACTAGACTCGTAGCTGGTCTAATGACGCTGATTTGAAATTTTTTGAATTTATTCCCAAAGAGAACGACACCTCAATCACCTGACTATGTTATTCAGCTTTGAACAACATTATCCCTTTGAGCAACTCTCTTTGCATCATTTTTCTTGAGCTCCATGATTCTTCAAATGGCTTTATCATCTTTGCCTTCAAAAAATATTCCCAGTGCTTTACCCATTTGCATCATTGTTTATGCCTCATTGAGGATCAAATTATCTTTACCCAACTGCTGCTCTGAATATTGCTCCTCTATGCTAACTCCTCATAGTCATTGATCCTTTTTTTCTTATCCATTTCCCTTATTTGTATGGTCTTTTATGAATCCTTGATCCCTTTCTTGGTAATGAAGCTCCATTCTTCTTGATTGACTTTGTTTTTTGAGATATGGCAATTCTAGCTCCCCCACCCAAATCCATTGAAGTAGATATGGGCTGAGCTGGGGGCAGTGAAGACGGTGCCTCCAAATGGGTATGGGCCACCTCTTTGCCTTTACCTAAATCAATACTGCATGAATTGGGCTTGGGCAAACCCCCAACCATTTGGACCTCCTCCAAAACTACCTCAATGTTTACCCTAGGCCTACTGACCCCAAATCCACTTACGCTCTTCATAAACCTAGGCATGATGATTCTTTCCTCTCCCTCTTTTCTCTCTTCATTAAAACTTTGGTTGGTATTTAAATCAACACATGTAATGAATTTGTTGCATGCTTTAGCCTCATTTGGATTTCCAGTAAGTCCACTCTCTGTTTCTTCCACTACCGAAGGAGAAAAATTGTCACTCCTATTTTCTCCTACATTAATCACATTGTTTGCCATCTGATCCCTTTGAAAGAATACTACCTCACCCTACTTTGCCACCTCATTTTGCATAGTGCCTTCCACCATCTTCCTCCTTCAAATAGACACCATTGTCATCGAGTTGCTTCTCTATTTTGTTTGAACTGCAGCAGCTGTGCATAGCACACTTGGATGATTCATAGACAACTTTGGATACAATGAGCTTATATTTCTACATTTCATACACATAACTTTATTGATGAAGTTCATGATTTTTGTAGCAATTTTATCCCTTCCACATCTAAAGGAAAGGGAATGAGATGTTTCCTCATCCAATCATATCACTTCCCCTCATAACCTTCTAATCTTATTAAACATATCGGCACTCCAAGGTTCAATGGTACACCATAACAACTCATTGAACGTATCGGCACTGCAAAGGTTCAATGGTACACCATAGCAACTTAGCCACACCAATCTCTCCTGTTCAATATAGTCCCATTTCTTCCATTCTGTTACAGACTCACACCATTCCTTCATGCACTCCCAATGCCTTTTGTATCGTTTCACGTGTATCATTGCTTATTGACAGAATTTTGAAAAAGATTTGAATTCTTTTAAGTTGGTCATTTAATTTGAGAGATAGTTTGAATTTGGTGAGCCCATTTTAGGATTTATTTTGGTAATCCAAATTGTTTCACTTTTTAAGATTTTTGAGTTAAATATTCATGTAAAAAATTAAGATAATTAGATAATTATATGTTTAAATCACATTTATATTACAAAAAATGAGTGACTATTATTAAAATTATATTTGTCATTCATTTTTAAAATTATATATATATACATATGTATTATTTAAGTATATAGCTACTAATATCTGATTATCTTAATTTTTCACATTAATATTCTACTCAACGTATCTTAAAAAAATTAATGGTTTGAATCACTTTGGCAAATAGACCCACCAAGCCCAAATGTTCTCTCAAGGTGGATGGCCAACTTGAAAAAATCCAAATCCTTCCAAATGTAAAGCTTGTGTCAACAAGGGCTTAGGTTTTCTTCACCAAAAAAATCCAAAAAGAACAAATAGTTCAAAAAAATAAGCAAGCTTTTTAGTTTGAGCCAAAGTTGCCTAAACACAAGATTATCCCAACTTATACATAAAACTAGTGAAGTGGTTTTTCACATTTAGATTCTACATGTTAACTTACCTACGTAAAAGCCATTCACAGTGCAAACAAATGATTGTCCATGAAGAATTTTCATCTTTCTTTTTCCATGTCATCATGTGCATTATTTCCCAGTTCGATCATTTTGATATATTTTCCTGGAAACATAGATGCCAACCCCAATGTTGCAGATTCTTTCAATGATTTGAACTTTTACAAGACACGTCAAACACTAATTAACTTAATAAGACCTGAATGCAAGAAACTTGACTTCCCAAAAATGCTCAATGAAAAATTGTTAGAACAATCTTCTGTGTACAATAAATAAATTGAAACAAAATCAAATAAATAAAATAAATAACTTATAGAATTTATTTTATCAAACTGAACGAAAAATAAAAAGACCAAGTCGAGTGTGTGACACTCTGTCCTTAAGACAAATTTGCCCCGCTATGGTGCTGACGGTTATGTGGGGTCTATCTTCTCGGATACAATGATCTTCACAAATTTGTAGTAGTACTCCAAAAAAATTTGTCCGGCGAACTAGAACCTTGTGTTCGATAACTCTCTAAAATTTTTCCTAAAATAATATGAAGAATAAAGGATGCAAGAGAGCAAAATGAAGGCAAGTAAAATGAATTTTCGGAATCAATCAAAATTGGAATGGGGCTGCCTTTATATAGGCTTTGTTGGCACCTATTCAATTTGAATAGAAAAGGCATGAAGAAGGGACATAACCCTTCCTTTAAAATAAAGAGACACCATGAAAGGGTTGCACCCTTTCATTCAAATGGAGGTTTGACCCTTCCTTTAAAACAAAAAGACACCATGAAAGGTTATACCCTTTCATTCAAAATGGAGTCTATTTCAATTCACAACTACCTCTTTATAAATTTTCCAACAAAAATATGAACTTAAAGGATAGCCAACAATCACAACAAAAATGTTTTAGCGTGATGCAAGGTATCAGGACCATTATTCCTCTGGTATTTGCTTATAATCCCCATGGCATGAAACATAAATCAATGCACAACAATTTCACTGATGTAGATAACCAATTAATTACTCCAGTATCTACTTAATAGTGCCCAATTCAAAGCGCGTGTTGCGATCAAAGGGATGCAAAGTTTGTTGTTATTTATCAAAAAAAAAAAAAATCAAAATAAAAAAAAGGGATGTCAAGTTTGTTAGGGAATTAAGGAGCGCACAAGTGCACAACACCACATCGGCCCAATTCATCGGGAATAAACACATGCTTAATATCAAGGCCCAATATACATTATTTGAAACTCATACCCACTTAAAAGTTTAAACCTAAGTGGAGAGTCCATCTAATGTATATTAAGGCTCTTTTACTCTTTATCTGATGTGAGACTCCACCTTCAAACATACTCCAACAATCTCCTCTTTATATGTGAACTAAACATCAGGTCTTGTCTTGCTCCCCTTTTAATTTGATCTATCATCAACAGATTCATCATAGATCATACACACTCCCCTTTAATATATTGATCTATAACTCTCCGATATCAAGTCTAGCTTGGGCTACCAGCACACAATCCATCGTCAGCCAGCATACTCCATTAAGAGCCACCTTGCCATGGTCCAATCTCGCCACGTGCACTAGGAATTTTCTTTGCTCCATCAAGAGTTGTCATGGATCTATCTTGCTCCATTGAGAGTGTGCGTGCAAACCCAAAACTAGCAACAACAATGCTCCACGAGAGCCTACCCATAGATCGTCTACCATCAGCCCTAATACTAGTTGTTATAGTTAATTAAGGAGCCCACAAGCGCACAATAACACATCAACCCAATTCATCAAGGATAAACTCCAGAGCCAACATGCTTAACATCAGGGCCCAACAAAGTCATACAAACAACTCCCAGCAAATAATGCATAAGACATTCCTTTGACCTTGTCTATCTCCTACTCAGTCCCGTGACTTTCCACTTCAATAACATAACAAAAATGCATACCTTAAAAAGTTGCTCTGAAATTTTTCAACATATATAGCTTACATACATAAGCACAAGCCAAGATATCAACCTTCTATCCCTTAACTAGATCAAATCCATAGCCCAACCATGCCCTCCATATAAAATAAACATCTTTATTTTCATTCATCTTATTGCAAACACGTGCCTCCTCTCATAACTATATAATAGGTTATGTTGGATTTGACAAAATTACTACTTCAATACACAGTACATGACCCAAAACACAATATATACATGGTGTAAGCTTTTTAAGTTGTCTCTTCTGCAAGTAACCAAAGGTACACTCAAATAGACTATATCTAGAAATAGTTATTTACTGAAACTGATCTGAGCTTTAAAATGCCTACGAGTTGAGCCTTTCGAGCTGATAAATTTCAAGGCTTCAAGTGTACTAAGAATCAAAAGTTGATTGGACAAAAGTGTTGGGAATATGGATATGTAAGATTTTGTAACTTCCCCACAAAGCCTGCATCTTTGGAAGGAGTAGCATGCTTTGGCATTCAAGATGATCAAATTGAATTATTAGAGCAAAAGCATTCCACTAGACAAGTAATGCTGAAAGGTAATGATCAAATTAAATCATCATCAGCATAACTTCCATGTTAGATATAGGAAGTGGTATTAGTTCGAGGATAGGCATGCATCATATGACAAAGGGTTTAATTGCAATCTATCTATGAGCTTGTCTAAATAGAAATTTGAGAATCTAAAGCGAAATAAGCCTACAAATATTTTGGTGATCCACTATGACATTGTACTGATTTTCATATGAAGTTAGTGCTTACAAATCTGCATAAATATGCAAAGAAAGAACACGAGACTTGACCGAAGTTTGATCACTCCTCCAGGTTTGCCAAAGGGTGTGAATGAGAATTCTACACATTCCTACTACCTATGCCTCTGAATTTGAGGAAAGAATATACATGTTCGTGTGTGTGTGTGTGCTTGTGCACACGGATACCGATATGTGCGTATATCTGTTAAACAGAGTGGATTAATGCAAGATTAACTATACAAAACAAAAAGACAACCATCTTCCATCAAAATAACCGACCATAACAACTTGAATTTGATGCCACTATTTAAGTATAATTTATATTTTAAAATCTTCTTTTCCTATCCATCCTTCTTGCCTTATTCTATCCTTTAATCAGAAACAAATTAGACAGGACTTTCATCCCCTACAAATTAAATCATGAAGCCAAGTAGAGGGGTTATGAAAAAACCTTCCCCAAGAACACTAATAAATTCAAATGAATAACCATGGAAACATCTTGACTTACGATACAAGCTTCATTTTGATAATATGAATCACTTATTTTATCCAGTTTTATGTGTAGATCGTCCATAAAAAAAAAAAATAATCAGATTGATTTGATAATCATAACTATATAATTTTATATTATATATATATATATTTAAATTTTTTTTAAAAAAAAATATGATAACATAACTAAAATTTGAAAACAAATTATTCATTTTAAAATACAATATAATAAAATTATAAGGTAGGATTATCGGATTAATTTTTTTGAAAAAATAATTTACACAAAATCTAACAAAATATACAATTCAAATCGAAACAAACCACTTGATGGGCTCCTTGGTGGTCCATAAGGCTCAACAATACTGTGGACTTCGGAGATAAACCTAAATAATGCTTTTTTTTTTTTTTTTTTTTGTGAAACAGTAGACTTACAGGAACTCAAAAAGAAACATGATAAGCCATTATGACAATGAAGAGAAGATTACTAGTACAGTTCAAGAGATTTATTAAAGATATAGCAACTAATAGCCTGCGATACATCGCCTTTAGCCCACACCATAGTTGTAGAGGGGTAAGAAAATAGGCATGTTTATGAGGAGCTTGACGAAGCCAGACTGACCTTCTTGTCTTCTTGATCAATTAGTTAACCTCTATGTTCCCTGGGTTGGATACCAAAAAAATGTGGAGATCTGGTCATGAGATTGTAAGGCCAGCTGGTAAGCAGGGGAACGGAGGATGGCAACCGGTGGTTCGTAGACATGGGGATCGAGGAGTTGGGGTTCAAAGGGGGAATACCATATACTCTGTTTTTGTGGATAACATACCAGCATCTATGGGGGCGAAAGGGATGTCTAAACTCTTCTCCAACTTTGGAGCTGTATTGGATGCGTATATTCCACACAAGAGAAGAAGATCTACCGGTTCCAGGTTTGGATTCATAAGGTATGGTTGTCCGGTAGCAGCGAATATGGCTCTGCAAAAAGCAAATGGCCTTTGGTGTGATGACAAAGCGCTAAAGGTTAAAATGGCTGAGTTCAGAAAGGAGTATGAAACCAAACAAAGCAAGTCACAACAAGTACAGAAGAGGTGGGTTAAGGAAGGCATACACTCTGTACATGATACCCATCAGGGGAGAAAGTCATATGCTGATGTGGTCAGAGGCAGGGACCTTCAATCTAATTCAGGTCGCATTATTAAGGTACAGAAAGTCGGTAATGGTTGGCTGCATGAAAGTGTAGTGGTAAGATTAAAGCCAACTCTTTCAGTAGAAGATTTTAAGGAGGAGTTATAGGGACGAGGACATGGAGATATCACAGTTAGAGTCGGTGGTGGAAGACAATTAGTTCTCTCATTTCGATCAGTGGAAGCTATGAAGGAAAAGTTACCGTTCATGAAGGACTAGCTTACAGTTTGGTGTGAATTGGTTGAGGAAAGGGAAGACAGCATGGTCTTGGAACAGGTGAGGCAGGTGTGGTTAAGCTGTTATGGTGTGCCACTGGTCCTGTGGAACAATAACACATTTTGTAGCATAGGTAAAGACTGGGGTGAGGTTCTGAAATTGGACGAAGATACAGCTAATTTGAAAGCCTTCCATTGAGGGAAGGTAAAGGTAGCAACAAGGCACATGGGCGCCATTAATCATACCTTAAATCTAGAATACAAAGGTATCCTATACCCAGTCCGAATCTGTGAGGAACAAATTATAGTATCACAAATAGTGAAAGAATATTGTATCTGCCAATCTTTCATGAGGAACAACGCTGATAGTTACAGTTCAGAGGAAGAAGTTGAGAATATTGCAGATCGAGATAGCAGACAAGAGGTAGAAGAGGATGATGTGGAAGTCCATATGGGCGATGAGGTGGCTAAAGACTGTGACGTGGAAGAAGGGGTTAGGGTGGATGCACAAGTTAACACGAATGACTTGGAGGAGGATGCCAGCTTGAGGGTGGTTTCGGTGGTGGAGGAGACAGACATGATGGAGGGAGTGTCAGGGGTAGGCACCTCACGTAAGGAGGGCGCGGAAAAGAAGCTCTATAAAGGAGTGTTAGAGAAGGGTGGCACACGTTAGGAGGGTAGTTGTAGAGTTGATGATGAAGCGGTCACATCTGGGTTCATAAGAAGCACGAGTGGGTCTGCTGGTAAGCAACCCGGAATTAACTTGGAAGTGAATTTAAACAGGGCCCATTTTGAAACATGTAGGATTGGGTCGGCCCAAAGGCTGAAGGTCCACTTATTTGGCCTGATAATAGTAGCAACTCTATCACTGAATCTGCTAATGGAGTGGGGCAATCCAATTTTGAGTTTAGGAGGGTGTCCAACAACCAATCACCTCCTGAACCTGTTATTGGTGAGGAGCAGCCCAACTCAGTGAGTAGAAGGGTGAATACAACTTATATACGAAGGAAATATATGGAGTCAAGAGTATAAACTAGAAGCCAGCAATTTTCTCAGAAGGGGAAGAAAGCAGTGGGAAAGAAATCTGTGAAGCCACCAATGAATCTAGGGAAAGGGGCAGTTTTCAGGTCAGCAGTAGCTGCTATTTCTCTATCCATGGCAAGTAAGTCTAGTAGAGGATGCTTGAGATTATCAGAGGCAGAAGCATCACTTCAGATTGGTAAAGTGTTGGGGGTAACCTGTGATGGTAAGGAAGAGGATATGATTAGCAAGCTAGAGGAACTAGAGGCCAACGATAGAAGGAAAGTGGGGTGTAAGGGAGGTGAAGCTAAATGAGTTTTCAGTTCTGGGAGTTTGGGTGCTAAACAATTCTTGTAATGAAGATACAATCTTGGAATGTTAGAAGCCTTAGTCGGCCTGAGAAAAGGAGAAAAATTAAAAAAAGTCTGGCTGGAAGGAAAATCAGTTTAGTATTGGTCGAAGAGACAAAGAGCTCAACAATAACTCCTGAAGTAGTAAAGTCCATCTGGTACGAAGATAATTTTGAGTTTATGGTAGTGGATGCAGAAGGTAGAGCAGGTGGGCTGTTATGCATTTGGAATCCAGGGGTGTTCCAATTAAATTCCTGCTGTGGCAACCGTAATTTCATCCTGTTGTCAGGTACTCCCTTTTCCTCCTTTAACTGTGTGATTGTTAATGTATATGGTCCATCGGAGGTGGCTAAGAGGAAAGAATTATGGGATGATTTTGCTCGGTTAAAGAATACTTTTTTGGGCCCATGGTGTATGGGGGGCGATTTCAACGAAATAAGGACCAACTCAGAAAGAATTGGGTGTTCTCGAAGAGACAGAGGAATGAGGGAGTTTAATACCATGATTGACCAACTAGAAATGATTGATTTACCAATGCTTGGTAGGAAATTTACCTGGTGTAACTCACAAATTAGAGAGAAATGGAGCAGAATCGACAGATTTTTACATAATCATGAGTGGCTACAAAATTTCAATTTCAAGTTATGGGGACTTCCTAGGATACTATCTGACCACTGTCCTATAATTTTGATGGAGGACGAACGAGATTGGGGACCTAGACCTTTAAGGTTTCTAAATGCTTGGGCTCTCCATCCCAAGTTTATTCCCTTAGTGGAGGAATCTTGGTCAGAATCTCAGGTGTTAGGTTGGGCTGGGTACAGATGTCTTAAGAAGCTTAAAGCCTTGAAACAAAAATTAAAAGTGTGGAATATTGAAGTGTTTGGGAAGATTGAATTTAAAATCAAAGCTGCTGAAGAGGAAGCCCATGCTATTGAACTAATTGCTGAAGAAAGAGCACTCATGGGGAACGAACAAGCTCGAAGAAGGGAACTAATGGGAGAAGTCTGGAGATTGAATAAAATGCTAGAATGGTCATGGTTACAAAAATCAAGAATGGACTGGGCCTTAAAAGGAGATAGGAACACAAGGTATTTTCACATAATGGCTTGTAATAGAAATAGCAGGAACTCTCTGTGTTCAGTGATGGTAAATGGTGTAATGGCTGAGGAACCTATGGAGGTCAGACATGTGGTGATGACTCACTTTAGGAATCTTTTCTCTGAAACGTGGGTTGTTAGGCCTCACTTAGCTGGGCAGTTCAAGAATATTGGTGGAAGCCAAGCAGTGGATATGTTAGAAGCAGAGTTTACCGAGGAGGAAGTTAGGAATGCTATCAAGAGTTGTGAAGGCAATAAAGCTCCTGGGCCTGATGGCTTTAATTTGGTTTTCTTTAAGAAATGTTGGGGAATAGTTAAATCTGAGGTAATGCTCTTCTTTAGAGAGTTCCATCAGAATGCCACATTGGTTTCTGGTTTAAATAGCTCTTTTATTGTTCTAATCCCAAAAGTGGACAGCCCAACACACTTGAGTGAATATAGGCTCATAAGTCTTATTGGCTCCTTGTATAAAATCCTAGCCAAAGTTTTGTCACATAGGATGAAACAAGTGATGCCACAGGTAATTAGTGAGGCCCAATCTGCTTTCCCGGGGGGAAGGAATATTCTTGATGGGGTCCTTATTGCAAACGAGATAGTGGATGGGTGGAGAAAAATTAATAGGAAAGGTTTGGTTTTGAAACTAGACTTTGAGAAGGCATATGATTCGGTAAATTGGGAATTCTTATTCAGTATGTTATCCAACTTTGGATTTGGAAATAGATGGGTGAAATGGTTGAAAACCTGTGTTACCTCCACAAAGGTGTCGGTCCTGGTGTGGACACCCCATTTTGACCGTCCTCAAGACTTGGACGTCACCGTTTGAACACTCGGTGATCATCCATGTTTGTGTTCGTTTGGAGTTCCCGGAGGTCTCGGCTACGCGCCTTGCCTCAGGATCTCCGAACTTGACTGTTTTGTGCTTGGTTCGACACCAAACACTTGTGTTTTGCCTTTGAGAGGCAGGGTAGGGCTTGTAGACCACCCCCACCCATCACCGGCCGTGGCTTGAGGCCACCGGCTGTGTTTTGTGGCCACCGGCCAATTATTTGGCCGGCCGGCACTATAGATAGCCGGTCGGCTATCTTTTTTTGGTCAATGGCAATTTTGGGCAGCCGACTACTGTTCATCTACTTTATGTAGATATTTTGTGCCAGCTGTGATAGCTGGCACCCACTCTGTTTCCCTCCATACACGTGTATGGAGGGATTTCCCTCTAAGCAAGCTTGTTGTATAAGCCTTGCAAGAGGGACTTCTATAAGAGGAGAGGTCTTCTCCTTGTTCTAGGTTAGAAAGTTTGAAGGCAAAACCAGAGCTTATACATATAGATACACCCCCTCTCTATATTTCCCTCTCCCTCCTCCCTTGTGTGTGTTTCATGGCCTAAAAGTGTACTTTTACCTTACTTTTGCACTAATACACACACTATTACACCTTGCTCCGAGATTGAGGGGCTTTGAGGGTTGATTCTTGAGTTTTTGGACTGTTTTTGATCAAAAGAAGAGGGTTGAATTGGCTGTTCTTGAGGTGTGCTTCAAGGGTAAGCACTTTGCTTTAGTTTCCCCAAAATTGCACTAGTTTTTTACCTATCTTACTTGCTGATTTAGTTTTTGTGCATAACGTAAAAAAGGCTTATATTTTCATGCTTAAGAACTTTCATTAAGGGTCTTTTGTGGTTTGAGTTCAAACTCACCCTCTTAGGCCTTATTTGGCCTTTTGGTGCTCCCTTTGCGAGGCTTTGTTTGCTTGAGTATTTTGGTCTTCTCACCACTGAAAACCAGTGGATTTTCAGTGGTGAGGAAGGTGGTTTGAAGTCTTATATAGGGGAGGGACACCCCTCTCCCTTCATTGCCTCATTTCCTTGCCTTTTGGCTTAAAGGGGAACATGCATGCTTGATTGATTTTGGCCCTATTTCAGAGTTTTTGTGGGTGTTTCTAAGTCACATGTCATCTCTGTTTTTGGTCGGATTTGTGCCCTTTTGCATGCTTAACATACTTGCTTTACATTCCTCTATTTGGCCTAGAAATGCATCTTGTGTTTAGGCCATGATTCTTGCATGTGTTAGCCTAATTTCATGAAGGTATTGGCATTATTTTACCATGTTTAAGACCTGTTGGCCATCTGTTTCAGTCACGCTTGCCTTGTTTGGTGTCCTCTCTTTGTGCTTTGGCTTGTAAGCCTTGAGTATATTAGCCTCTAGAATGCATAGCTTGGACCATCCTCATGATTTGGCATCATTTAGGATCATATTTCAGTCCATAAATCATGTTTATATGTGTGTATGTGTGACCTCTTTCATGCTTTGAGGGTGTGCCCTTTTATGCCTAGAATTGAGCTTTGGTGCATGCATCTCATTGGAGCCACTTTAGCTGCCATGTTAGTAGGTTTTGGGGTCTATTTTTGCATGCTAAAACCCTGTTTTGACTTGTCCAATTCATGCCACGAGTGGTCACGTTGGTGGAAGTAAAGTGCCCCCTTTTGTGCCTTAACCTTAGGACCATTGGCTTGCTTGTTGGCATGAGTGTTTGTCTACCTTTTTGGGCACTTTTGGCCACTGCTTTGAGGTGGATTGAGGTCTGCCCCTTTACCATTTTAGGCCACCATTGCATGTTTGTTTCATGTTTGTTGCATGGCTGCTTCATTAGGTGTTGTAGCATGATGATCCCGTTGCTTAAGCCGCCTATGTTTGCATTACATTTGCATCTTGCATGCCTAGCATTGCATTCTTGCCATAGTAGTTGCATGGCATTTGGCATGCCTTGCATCTTGATCTTATGTGGCATTTTTGAGTCATGTTTGCATAACATGCATTGCATTACTTGGTTTGGGGTGTCAAACCAAGTGTGAGGGTTAAGGAGCGTTCATACTGTAAGTGGTGCAACGTGCCTTAACTCTCGGTCACCAGGGCCTTTGACTTCGACATGATAAGGTCTCGGTCCTCATTTGTGTGTTGCATGCGTTTTTACATCAAGTGGCAAGCTTGAACCCTTGGGCTATCATGCATCATTGATGGCTCAAGGATCGAGGGCCATGCTTTCCTGAGTTCAACACATGATGGGAAACATGACCATGCTAACATGTGCCTGAAATCCCATGCCATATACTGTCTGTTCTCTGTTGCTGTCAAAACTGTCTTCTGCAGGAAGTTTCTGCCGACCGGCAGTATTCAATGCCGACCGGCCATAGGTGAATGGCCGATAACTCCAGCAGCAGCCGATGAAAATTATGCACTGCCAGTGGGCATTTCCCCTAGCCGGTGGTACTCTGCAGTATGCAACAAACCTGTCCCAGAACTTTGGCATTTTTCAGAGAAGTAAGGCAGTGTAAACAGAGGTAGCCTTGGTATGGTACGGACTTTCCGGGCAAGGCGGGTTCGAGCATGCATCATTCGCGCATCCCGAGGCGGAGGCTGCGGCCACCTTTCTCCTTTTTTTTTGTATTCTTTCTGTTAATTAAAAAAATTCTGTAATAATTAATGTCTTTATTATTCGGACTGTAATATTTATTCGGACCCTCCGAGTGAGGGCGATTGTGTAATAAGTGTGCGTGAGTGTGTGTATGTCTTCCAATCCCCACTTCTTTCTTCCCTTTTACTTACCCGCTTTGATGGTTAGTAATAGGTCACGTTTAAATTAGCATACCTTATGCTATGCATGCGTGCATCCATACATTTGTCTTGCATGCACCGGGCTTGGTACATCATGCTAACTGCATTTGTATTTCAATTCTAAATTGAATACGTGCATCAATTGACAGCATTTCACATGCCATGCTTAGGTTAGCCGAGCCTACTCTAATTGCATCTTGCATGTGTTGCATTAGCCACTTTAACATGAACTAGGATCACGCATGTTTGCTAACTAGTTTATTGTTTTGGCGCGGAGTACATTGTAAGTATTTATGCTTTAGCATATTGCATGCGTGTGAATGCTATCATGACAGTATGCTTACCATGTGGCTAAATGCTTATGTGATATAACTGCCTGATTGCCTGTGGGTGAAGGTTGGATTACCTGAGTTGGAAAAACTAATTGAAATCCGTATTTTAGCCTACTTACGAGTAGCAAATTCCAAAACGTTTTCCAAAATAAACGGATATGCAATGCTTATTTCCAAGTTAGGCGATCTAGTCTATACTTGTCTGCCGTGCACATAACATAGTAATTCTAAGCTAATAAATGGAATAAGAACACATAACGTTTTCAAAAATGGATATCACGGTTAGTAGAGGCCGATCTTCGGATCGGGCGAGAGGGGGTGCTCATAGCTGACCTTCCCCAATCGTACCCAAGCTCCCGAGCCGAGGCAACTTTGGCAATGACGGACACGTGGCCTTTGGCACCGAGTCAGGGTTTCCTAAATTTCCCCATTAAAAAATATTTAGGTGGCGACTCTGTATCTGGCAAAGCAGTCCATTTTTGGCACTTCTTTTCAAAAATCTGTTTCTCAAAACAGTTTGCCAGATTTGGACTCTTTGGTTCAGATTAAGAACCGTGACACAAATCGAGTCCGAACTGTAGCATGAGGCCCACGCGGGCGCGTCTACACCTGGTAAATGGTTCTCCAACCGAGGAATTTTGTCCACAACGAGGTTCAGGGCAAGGCGATCCACTGTCACCTTTTCTATTCAATATAGTGGCTGAGGGGTTGAATATTTTGTTTGAGAGAACCAAGGAAATGGGTTTAATCCAAGGAGCTGTCATTGGTAATAATGGGGTAAGAGTTACGCATCTACAATTCGCCGATGATACAATTATATTTTGCGATGCTGAGTGGGTGGAAGTGGTGACCATTAAAAGAATTCTCAGGTGCCTTGAAATTCTTTCGGGGCTGAAAATTAACTATCATAAGAGTGTGATTGCTGGCATTGGAGTAGAGGAGGGTCTGATGCAAAGTTTTGCATCTAAATTAAATTGTGTTCACCAAAATTTGCCTTTAAAGTACCTTGGGTTACCTCTAGGAGCTAATCCTAGCAGGTTAAGCACTTGGAAGCTAGTTTTGGACAAATTTAATCAAAAATTATCTACCTAGTGCATATTCGGATCCATAGTGACCATTCCAAGCTAGGACAGGTTGCTTACCCATTTATAGGTTGTTTGAAACTGCTACGTGCATAGTGAAACCCTAGCTCCTAACAAAATAGGACAGGGAAACCCTACCTCAACATAGGGGTGTTTTGGCTCTCTTTACCTGCTATGTGCTTTTAGTGTATCTCTACAGGGGAACGTACATGGCAGTTTGCAAGATTGAGCATTAGATCTGAGGGGATCAATATCAGTTTATGAGAATCTGTTATCCGCGGATACCAGGTTCAGTTTTGGGAACAGTGGTTCTGGGAACAGTGATCAGTATCGGGGAACAGTGTGTTCAGCTTACCAACTGTGTATTGTGAATGCCCAACTGTGCGTTGTATGTGTTTATTTTACGTCGTTGTGCTGTCCGATTGTTTGTTTATTTACTGCTTTATTTATCTTTTTGATAGGTAGTTTAGCACCATTGCTTCCAACCCGGTAGATATTCCCCAAGCACTCTGGATTAGAGGTCGTCGGCTCCATCGATCTGAGGATCTGGTAGACGGACAACCAGTGTACCGCTCCCTACCCCCGGTTACTAGACGGAGGACAGCTAGGCAGAGGGCATCAGTTCAACAGTCAGTTCAGAGGGCCTTATCTACCCCATCTGAGTTCAGTAGGGATCAGGGTCCTGTTTCACCTATAGAGAGGGAACATATACCAGTAATTCAACCAGAGCAGAATAGTATGGCTAGCTTAGAGGAGATGGTGCGCCAACTCCAAGAGAGCATGAAAATGATGCAGCAGGATGCTGTTCAGCAGGCAGAGTTCGCCAAGCAGCAGGCCACAGTCGTGAGCGAACAAGCAGAGTTAATCGTGAGGTTACAACAGCAAAACAGAGCATCTGCTTCGCAACAAGTTCCTCCCCCACCAAGGGTTTCGATACCCGAAGAAACACCGAATGCCCGAAATGTCCAAGAGGATACTGACCTTCCAACGGGGCCAGCTCCGTCCCCGATTCTGCCACAACTATCCAAGTCACCCACGCCTGTCAATATACCGGACTCTCCTTTTGAGTTCGAAATAGACCCCACAGCCTTAAAATTGAGTAAGTTGGAAAAGATGTTCAAAAGATCCCAGGGAGTCAAGACCATCCCTGACATCGAAGATGGGTATACCGACGCAGCCGTGACGCTACCTGACAGATTCAAGATGCCGCACATTGATCGATTTGATGGGTCTGGAGACCCCATGGTGCACCTCAGATTGTTTTCAGACATTCTAAGGCCAATGGGCCTCACTAGACTGCAGAAGTTGTCTCTATTTGGCCGAACCCTGTCGGGTGTAGCGGCCATATGGTATGCCAAATTAGAGGATGACGTCAAGAGGAGTTGAGACGAGATGGCTGAGGCCTTCATCTTGCAGTACTCATACAATACACAAATCGAGATTACGACCCGGGATCTCGAGACAATGAGACAAGAACCCAAAGGGAGCTTCTCGGAATTTGTAACCAGATGGCGGGCTAAGGCTTCGATGATGACCTTAAGGCCCACAGACAAAGACCAGATTCGGATGATTGCGCGCAATCTTCAGCCGAAGTTAATGCAAAAGATGATTGTACTCCCCTTCCCTACATTTTCTGATCTACATGAAATGGGGGTGCAAATTGAGGATGCCTTAAAGCAAGGATTGATTGATAATGACCGGGAGCAACCCCGCAGAACTTTTAATCGTAACACTAATGCAGGCCCGAGTGGCGCTACAACTACCAGGACCTCCGAAGTAAGTATGGTCACCACCAACCCTCCCCCAAGAAATATGGCAGCCGCACCATTCTCCGGTGCGTCCGGAAGCAACTCACAAACCGTCAAATACCCACCCAAAAACACCAGAACGTTCGCTCCATTTTATATGCCCCTGTTCAAAGCTTTGGGGGTCTTAATCAGAAAGGGGCATCTGAAGCCCCTAGAGCCGCGGCCCTTACCAGAAAGACTCCCCGCTACCCACAACCCAGCCAAATATTGTGCATTTCACCAACAGCATGGTCATGACACCAACCTATGCTTCCGATTGCGTCATGAGATTCAAGATCTCATCGATAATGGGGTGATTTTGCCTCCCGAGAAACCCAATGTTACTACAAACCCTCTCCCTACACATAACCAAACTCCACCACCCAAAAGAGTCAACTTCATCCAAACTGGGGTCGTGCCTTACGATCCTAGCATCTATATCACTCCTTCCCACCTGCCTAAGCCGGAGGTGTTCCTTCCCGATTGCACCGATTTGTGCATGATGGACATCTCCATAACCCAACCTAAGCCAACGGTGGTGACTATTGAGAACAGGGGAGAGAAGACTCCAGAGGAAAAGGGGGTTGTTGAGCTAGAGTCTGCGGAATCTGGGAGTGGTGTTGGGAATGCTTATAGTCCGAGTGACTACATTTTGTCAATAGGCCAAGACAAGCCAGATATGGAACTACCAACAGAGAGGGAGCTGTGTGCGATCCGAGGGGACAGTCCAGGATAGGGAACGGACGATGTAACAGTCGTGGAAGAGGGCCTTGCCAAGCTCCAGTTTTACAGTAACCAAGACCCAGGGGACTTAGCCGTCGACTGGTTCGATTATGAGGGATCAACAGAGGCTACGGGATGGTTGGATGATCAACCAGATGTGGTAGAGGAGTCTCAGCCACAGCAAAGCCCGGCAGGGGCAAGAATATCAGCAACAGCCAGAAGGGTTGAAGAACGGAGTGCATTGCCGAAGAGCGCCGGTGTCAAGAATTTCGCTCGGGATTGGAGCATTTCGAGGACGGGGATTATTGAGCAGTCGGCTACCTGGACACAGTCGGAACAGGAAAGATTCGAAGATTCTGAGAGAATCAGGAAGGCAAAAGCCCATATGGGGATTGAGGCTGCTGTGAGTACAGAAAGGGAGAATGCCGCGAGCATAGGAATAGAAGGTACTTCGAGTATGAGAATAGTCACGCCAGAACTGGACAGGTGCCTGTCGGCTGCAGATGGAATGTGGTAGGAGGATGATGATTTGTGTCTTGCCCACACCGACGAAGATTTGGGGAGTAACCAACCAGATGATACCTGGTATGTCGGCGAAGTCGATCACATGACCAGGAGTGGACGGTATTTCAAGCTTCCACACGTTGATCAACCAGAGGCGTCTGGAAAAGATAGGGAGGCAGAGAAGCAAAAAGAAAAGCAACTCGAAGATGAGGCCGTATTGAGACAACTGAAAAAGATACAAGCAGATATCTCCATTTGGGGGTTGCTTATGGCTTCCCGAGTACATAGACAGGCTGTCCTCTCAGCCATGGACAAAGCCAAGCTTTCCATAGACACCACGCCCGAACAGCTGGTGGGCCTAGTTTTTTCGGGAGGGACCGCCCCGATGTTGACTTTTTCTGATAAAGAACTGCCACCCGAGGGTACGAACCATAACAAGCCACTCTACATCTCCGTGGAGTGCAGAGATAAATGGATACCCGTGGTGCTTGTTGACACGGGGTCCGCCATCAACGTCTGTCCGGCAAGGACAGCCTACGCGATCGGTTTGAAAATCGCGGACTTTGTGCCAACGGCCCAGGTGATTCAGGCGTATGACAACACAAGCCGGGAAGTAATGGGGACAGTTAAGATTCAAACAAAGGTTGGGCCGGGACAGCATGAGATAGATTTCCATGTCTTTGAGGTTTCTGCAACGTTCAACCTGCTTTTGGGGCGGCCGTGGCTGCATCAGGTAAAGGCGGTCTCCTCCACCCTACATCAAGTGGTGAAATACCCCTATGGGAAGGGAGTAGCCATTTTTTTTGGAAACTCATCAATTCATCCGCCGCCGGAGGTATCTACGCCTGTTCTAGAAATCGAGCACGGTATGGAAGATGTGTTCATATCGGGTTTTACCTTGGCTGAGGCTCAGGTTGTACAGGACATCATGGCAGCTAATGAAGGGGTATATGTCAGTGCCCAAGCAGTCTATCTCATGAACAAACTCCAGCACATCCCCGGGATGGGATTGGGGAAGAGCGGCCGGAAAGGCGTCGCGGCATTGGCCGAAGTGCCACACAACCCTCATACCTTCGGATTGGGTTACTTACCCACCAAAGAGGACTGGATAAGGAAAGGAAAGGAGATGGCCGGAAGAGCCAGAGCCAAACAGATGGGGAAGCCCTTTGACTTAATGCACCGGCCCATTCAGGGTACCCTAAACGGACGCTTCGTCCGGGAGGGGGAGGACTTTCCGTTCTGTGGCTTCCCCGAGCCGTGGCTGAACGCAGAGAGGAAGCGCGTACCGGGGTTTGAGATTTTCTTTGATCTACAGCTACCTGAGAATGACATCGCCGAAGAGCAGACAGACCCATTGGCCGAGGCTGAGCAAAGTAAGGAAGTGCAGTCTGAGGACGCCGAAAATGAAATGGGGGTAGCACTGGCATGTCTACTTTCGGATCCTCCAATCTAACAGAAGTGCTTGGGGGATAACTCCTCGGTATGCATGATCGGGAATGAAACGGCTGTGGGCCTACCATCAACTATTTTGGATGCATCCATCGCACCCTCTCTCGTCTGGCAATATGAAGAAAGATTTTTGTCCAGCAGCACCGGGTCAGGTAGTGAGCCGGAATCTGATTCCACCGAGTCTTGTCAGTCGGAATCGGGTTCCAGCTCGACTGAGTCTGAGTCCGGTATTCCTGGGGGTGATAACTCGGATGCCACAGTCCTGTCTAGGTCGTATTTTTCTTTCTCTTTTGAGTCTGTTGTAACAGAAGAATCGGACGGCTTGGAAGTATTTAATGAGAATGATGTGGATGTGTTTTCTGAATATTTTTCTGTGCCTTTGATTTATTGCTTAAATCAGGATTTTCAAAATTTTGATGAAAACGACGAGGAAGAAATTCCTCCGGTTTTGCAACGATTAATTGATCAAGAGCAGGAGAGATTTGTTAAACCCTTAATGGATGAAATCACTACTGTCAATGTTGGTACTGAGAAGAACCCGCAGCTGGTCCAGATCGGGTCCACGTTGTCTTCGGAGGAACGCGAGCGCTTAGTCGCTTTATTAAAAGATTTCAAAGACGTTTTCGCGTGGTCCTACGAAGACATGCCTGGAATCGATCCTGAGATTGTACAACACCGGATCCCTCTTGACCCCAAGGCCCGACCGATCAAACAGAAGCTCAGAAGGATTCGTCCAGACTGGGCCATCAAAATTAAGGAAGAGGTCACCATGCAAATCGATGCAGGCTTCCTGTTGGTATCCGAATACCCGACTTAGTTGGCCAACATTGTTCCAGTGCCAAAGAATGGTGGCAAGATCCGAGTATGCGTGGATTTCAGGGATTTGAATAGAGTCAGTCCGAAGGACGACTTTCCCCTACCGCATATTGATGAGTTGGTGGATTTTACAGCAGGGCATGCTTTGCTTTCGTTCATGGATGGCTTCTCAGGCTACAATCAGATAGTGATGGCGCCCGAAGACCGGGAGAAGACTGCTTTCACCACCCCGTGGGGGACTTACTGCTACAGAGTGATGCCGTTTGGGTTGAAGAATGCTGGAGCTACATATCAACTGGCCGCGACCACGATATTGCATGACATGATCCATAAAGAGGTGGAGGTGTACGTGGACGACATGATTGTCAAGTCCAAAGAAAGAGAGGGCCACTACGCCGCCTTGCAAAAGTTCTTCCAAAGGATCAGAGAATTCCGGTTGCGGCTAAATCCTCAGAAGTGTACATTTGGTGTTACAGTGGGAAAAATGCTGGGGTTTCTGATTACCCAAAGGGGCATCGAAGTCGACCCTTCCAAAATCAAGGCCATCTTAGAAATGCCACCACCAAGGACTGAAAAGGAGGTGCGAGGCTTTCTAGGCAAAGTGCAATTCATAAGGCGGTTTATTTCAAAACTAACCTTGACTTGTGAACCACTTTTTGGTCTCCTGAAGAAAGGAAAGAAATTCCAATGGGACGGCCGATGTCAAGTAGCTTTTGAACAAATCAAAGAATATTTACAGAACCCGCCCGTGTTGTCACCACCAGAGCCGGGGAAATCGTTGATATTGTATCTTTCAGTAACTGAGACTACCATGGGCTGCATGCTTGCACAAGAGTCAGATGACAAAGTGGAAAGGGCCTTCTACTATCTGAGTAAGAAGATGTTGGATTACGAGACCCGCTACACTCCATTGGAGAAGGCTTGTTTGGCCTTGGTATGGGCTACCAGGAAGCTGCGGCACTACCTGTTAGCTCACTCTGTAATGTTGGTTTCATGTTTGGATCCCATCAAATATCTTTTCGAGAAACCAGCACTTACGGGTAGGCTAGCTCGCTGGCTGCTGTTGCTTTCTGAATTTGATCTGAAGTATGTGACACGCAAGTCAGTAAAAGGAAGAGCGGTAGCGGAATTCCTTGCCGACCACTCGGTTGAAGGGGATGAGGCGGTTGAGTACCTATTCCCAGATGAAGCCATTCTGCACATCGAAAATGAAACTTGGACGGTGTATTTTGACGGAGCGTCAAACCAGTACGGGTATGGGATAGGAGTGTTGTTGATAGCGCCTGACGATTCCCGTGTCCCTTTAGCATTCAAGCTTCGGTTCAAAGTCTCGAACAATGAAGCAGAATATGAGGCATGTATTGCTGGCCTAGAAGCAGCCCTAGAACTAGGGGCAAGGCGGTTGGACGTCATTGGGGACTCGAACCTTGTTGTGTCTCAAGCAAAAGGAGACTGGAAAGTCAAAGAGGAGAAGATGATAATTTACCACCAGACCTTGGATTTGTTAATTCCTCGGTTTGAGAAGCTAAATTTCACCCACCTAGTAAGGGAGAACAACAGGTTCACAGATTCACTAACAACTCTATCTTCTATGATAGACATCCCATCCGGAGCCCGGATGCGTCTAGTCATTATCGACCAGAAGTTTACGCCAGCATATGAGTCAATTTCCGCCATAGATGAGGCTCAGGATGACAACCCCTGGTATTACGACATTTGGAACTTCTTGGAGAAAAAGACGTATCCACCAGGGGCAAATGCCAAAGATAAAAGGGCAATCAGAAGAATGGCCGTTCAGTGCATCATCTGTGGGGGTAAGCTGTATAAAAGGGGCCATCTGGGAATGCACAAGCTGTGTGTCGAAGCCGAAGAATCGAAGCGCCTGATGGAGGCCATCCATGGAGGAGAGTGCGGTGCATACATGAGCGGAGTAATGCTGGCACAGAAGATCCTCCGACAGGTTTACTACTAGTCCACCATGGAGGAGGATTGTATCAGCTTTGTTCGGCGGTGCCACAAATGTCAGATCCATGCGAATCGCATGAATATTCCGCCGTCGAAGCTGTATAACATGACTTCACCATGGCCATTTTCAGTTTGGGGAATTGATGTGATCGGAGCTGTTACTCCAAAAGGGTCGAATGGGCATGAGTTTATTTTGGTCGCGATAGATTATTTCACGAAGTGGGTCGAGGCCCAATCATATGTAGTGTTGAAGGCGTCGCACGTCGCAAAGTTCATCAAAAATAATATCATCTGTCGCTATGGGGTCCCAAACGAGATTATTTCGGATAATGGTTCCCACTTTAAGAAGGAAGTAATTGACTTGTTGGAAAAATATATCGTGGCTTTTCATAAGTCATCCACATACCGGCCGCAAACCAACGGAGTGGTTGAGGCCGCCAACAAGAACATCAAGCATATACTGCGGAAGATGGTGGAAACCTACCGGGATTGGCCAGATAAGCTACCGTTTGCTCTGTGGGGCTACAGGACTTCAATTAGAACTTCTATCGGAGCGACTCCGTATTCATTAGTTTATGGAATGGAGGCCGTTCTACCTATCGAAATTGAAGTTCCGTCATTACGAGTATTGGCTGAGTGCCAAATAGCCGAAGCAGATTGGCAGCAGAGCAGGTTTGAGGAACTCATGCTCTTTGATGAGAGAAGACTGAAAACACTGTACCGTGTTCAAGGTTATCAGCGCAGAATTGCCCAGGCTTTCGACAAGAGGGTTAAGTCCAGGAATCTAAAGGAAGGAGATTTGGTGCTCAAAGACAACCGAGCTCCCATCTACGACCCAAGGGGCAAGTTCAGACCTAATTGGACTGGTCCCTACATCATCAAAGCTATCTGGTCAGGCGGAGCTGTGGTTCTGATGGACCTAGATGGCCTGGAATTTTCGCAACTGATCAACATGGACAAGTTGAAGAAATATTACCCTTGAGAGGCTCGCTAGGCCGAAAACCCGAAAGGCGACCTAGGCAAAAGTTAGAGCACAAAAAATTAGAAAATGTAAAAACTGAGCTCGCAAGATTGAAAACCCGCAAAGGGCGACCTTGGCAAAAGTTAGAGCGTAAAAGGAGAGTGAAAATACTCGAGTAAACCTATGCCTGAACTACGTAAGGCTTGATTCCCATCTTTGGGATACGTAGGCAACTTCATCCTGGAGTTCAGCCATAACCCTTTTCCCCGATCAACTTTGTCCATTTGATCATCTCGGTCATCTGTGTCTATCAGCATCCATTGGAATCTCCAGTGCAGTGCTATTCAGACTAGGGGCAACTTTCCGTTGCCATGAAGTGCCGCGGTACTCTTCAGACTAGGGGCAACTTCCCAGTTGCAAGGATCCGGGGTTGTGCATCTTGGTGACAGATCTCAGGCGTGTCCAGTTCTGATCCACGTCGAAAATGATTTTGAGAAGTTTTAATAAAAGCTGACTTTGTTCAAAATAATCTTTTTACGACTTTGACCATTTTTGGACCGAAGCGAAAAATTTTTAGTACCACAACCTTCAATTTCATTGATTTCAAAACAAAGTTCTCCTGCTCTTGCATACAATTGAAGTTGTTTTTTATTACATTCATAAAGAAAACTTGAAAGTACTAATAAAGCAATAAATCCGGGGCACAGTCAATTCAGGTGCTCCTGCGCCCTCTCCCAGAGCTGGTCGAAGCCTCTCATGCCAAGGTGGGCCTGACCTGTGCCTCCTCATTAAGCCAATCCAAGCACTCGTCAGACAAAGTGCAACTGAAAGTAAGAGCGGGGGCCAGGAGTTCTCTCGTCCTCCACGCGGTGGCCTGCCAAGCAAGCTGTGCGCCTCGGGCGGGGAATGTAGCAGGATACTCTATCCCCTCTGGCGGGCAGGTTTGATCATGGTCGAATTGGCGTCGAATCCGAAATGGAAAGTAGAATACACAGTGAGTGAGACCAATCAATTGAATCCCAGTCTGCCGGGGCATGTTGTAACTCAATGCCGGAAGGCTCAGCCAAGGGCACCGCCAAGCGATACGATCTGCGGAAAAGCGGCACATCCAAGCGAACCACCATCCCTCATCCAGGGCATTGACTAGACGGTGTCGGAAGAAGTAGCCGCGAGCTGAATACGCTGGGCAAGAGTCCACAACCTGTAGTTTGTCCTTCAACCATACCTGGGGAGGGATGAAAAATGAGAGAATAAAGAATAGAGAGATGTACGAGGAGGGAAAAGTGAGAATAGGGTTTTGTGAGAAAAGTCCGAGCTTGAGGGCCGAGTGATGTGAGCAATGCAAATGTGAGATTGGGTGGGAAACATTACCTGTAGTAGTAGTGGACTCCCTGCCCGTCTGGTCGTCTCATGACGATAAAAGGCGTCTAAGCCCATCAACGTCTCAGCCAGAGTCATGGCAATACAGCTCTTGCCCTCCTTCAAGCCTTGGGCAACCTCGGTCAGCCGGACACTAGACCCTCCGGAGCCTGAGACAAATAGAAAATGAGATAGCATGCACAAACAGAGGGCGTGTCGCCGGAAGCCTTGCCAGTGATGGTTGTTGCGATCACCAGCATCAGAAAATCGATCGGTCAAACTCGGAATGTCCAGCATCCCGTCACAAATCAGAGACCGAGCGTTACGCATACTGAGTCCACACACTCGCCCTAAGGATTGGGCATGGCCAAAATTAAGTTGGGGCAGGAGCTCCTCGTCGCGCTCGGACTCCATTAAGGCTCAGAAATCTTCAAAGGTAGGACATATCTCCTGCCCAGCGAAGCTAAAGACATGCGTCACCGGATTCCAAAACCTTGCCGCGGCATGGAGAAATGGGAGGTGCAATGGGGTACGACCCAGAGTGAATAGTGCATTTAGGCCGAAACCCCGGAAATTCAATTTTTCCGAGCCATCCAAGCTAGCAATCCAAGCTATGAGATTTTGAGCAAGAAACTCTTCCATTAGAGCAAATCAGTGTGGAATTGAGAAAAACTACGAAGCTGGGGTCTTTTGTAGGAGATGAGGTTGGGTGGAGGACAGGTGTCAACATTCTGGTGATTCCCTCATTCATAGCCGACCAAACATTCTGCCGACCGGCCATTATATGTTGCCGACCGAACAAATTTCTGGCCGGTGGCCATTCCTTGTGGCCGATGGCCTCTACCCCTGGCCGATGGGCTTCCTCCTGGTTCCCTGAGCTATTTATGCTAGGGATTAGGGAACTCCACCACCACCGATCCCTCCCCAGGTGATCGATTCTTGTGGAGTCACACCTGTCTGCTTATCAAGTCATTGAACATTTGCTTATAGAGTTGTATTTCACTCTCTTTGAGTTTTTGATTTATTTATCGAGTTGTACCCACACTTGTTTGGTTATATCACGTCTTTGTTTTGCTTATCGAGTTGTAAGTCGGTTCACTACCTGATTATTACGATGCAAATATTCAGTGTTCAAAATAGGTTCAATTTCGTTCACATTGTGGTGTGGTACCTTGCGATGCGATGCATAGAACATTTACAAACGCAACACCTTTTGAACAAAATGGTTGTTTCATTCCCGTCACGTGTTTTGCAAAATATGTAATTTTGGAAAAAAATAAAACCTGCCCAAGGCAGTGCAATGTGCTTCAACTACCAGTAAAAAGGAAAGTAAAGCATAGAATGGCAGGGTAGCAAAGTGTCGGAATTGATACCAGTAAAACTCCCCTTGCGGTCAACGCACCTTCCGCACCTTTGTTCGGGTTAACTACATGGTTTGACACCTTCATCACTCGAGACAATACGGGAAAGCACACTTTTGAAACGTGAACCTTCGAGTTGACCTCAGGCCACAACTTCTGCGAGCAATGCTCGATACGTGCGAAGAATGTCCCGTCCCGTATCCTTTTCATGTCTTGTGAATTCCACAAATCGTTTCAATTATGCTGTGCTACAGTACTTTACATTCCAGCATCGTGAATGACATGTTTTTTACTTACATGTGTACATTCAACTCTTCTCATACACGCTACTTGCGTAGACCGCACGTTTGTTTAATTTCATTACCTGCGTAGACCGCATGTTTTGATTGCGTAGACCGCATGTTTGTTTAATTTCATTACCTGCGTAGACCGCATGTTTTGATTGCGTAGACCGCATGTTCGTTCAATTTCATTACCTGTGTAGACCGCATGTTTTGATTGCGTAGACCGCATGTTTGTTTAATTTCATTACCTGCGTAGACCGCATGTTTTGATTGCGTAGACCGCATGTTCCTTCAATTTCATCACCTGCGTATACCGCATGTTTTGATTGCGTAGACCGCATGTTTGTTTAATTTCATTACCTGCGTAGACCGCATGTTTTGATTGCGTAGACCGCATGTTTGTTTAATTTCATTACC
Organism: Camellia sinensis; assembly: GCF_055761805.1. Lineage (NCBI taxonomy): Eukaryota > Viridiplantae > Streptophyta > Magnoliopsida > Ericales > Theaceae > Camellia > Camellia sinensis. Next base: position 111,810,367 of record NC_138962.1, read on the forward strand.
TGCGTAGACCGCATGTTTTGATTGCGTAGACCGCATGTTCGTTCAATTTCATTACCTGCGTAGACCGCATGTTTTGATTGCGTAGACCGCATGTTTGTTCAATATCATTACCTACGTAGACCGCATGTTTTGCTCGCGTAGACCGCATGTTTGTAATCAATTTCATTATTTGCGTAGACCGCATGTTTTGCCTGCGTAGACCGCATGTTTTACCTACGTAGACCGTATGTTTTCCTCGCGTAGACCGCATGCTTATAATTAATTACGTTACTTGCGTAGACTGCATGTTTGTAATCAATTTCATTACTTGCGTAGACTGCATGTTTTACCTGCGTAGACCACATGCTTTCTCTGCGTAGACCGCAATGCTTTTCTTGTGTAGGCCGCACGTTTTGCCTGCGTGGACCGCATGTTCGTAATCAACTTCATTACTTGCGTAGACCGCATGTTTGCATTCAATTTCATTACTCGCATAGACCGCATGCTCATGATCAATTTCGTTGCCTACGTAGACCGCGCGCTCCACTTACATGTCTGTGCCTTCACAGCATTGTTATGCTTCCCACTTGCTTTGCGTTGTCACGCATTTCGAGTACACTGTTATGCATGTTACTAACGATATTGTACCTGTTGAGTTGTTTTCTTTACAGGCACGATATTGTATGTACGGTTCATTTGAGGCTGATGCAACCAGACGAACCGCACAGGTATTGTATCCTCCGAGTGAGACGTATTGAGAATTGCATAATTCTCTTACATCCTTTCTGCATTGCAGTGTAGTATGGTGTATGCTAGCTTAAAAATTATCGCATGTATGCTTCATTACAGTTTTCTTTGCATGATCATAAGTTATGTCCGGCTCTGTGCATTGTCTTGCATTTTGGCCCCTGCTTTCGGGCGCATACCTTGTTTGTCTTGCATGTTTGTCTGAGTCTTCGGCCTGGTCAAAAATGGGTCATCTCTGGGCTTTGACATTCACTCCCGTCATCGTTATGACTTTCGAGTTCTGTCAAAGAGGGGCAACTGTGGACACCCCATTTTTGACCGTCCTCAAGACTTGGACGTGACCGTTTGAACACCCAGTGATCATCCATGTTTGTGTTCGTTTGGAGTTCCCGGAGGTCTCGGCTACGCGCCTTGCCTCAGGATCTCCGAACTTGACTGTTTTGTGCTTGGTTCGACACCAAACACTTGTGTTTTGCCTTTGAGAGGCAGGGTAGGGCTTGTAGACCACCCCCACCCATCACCGGCCGTGGCTTGAGGCCACCGGCTGTGTTTTGTGGCCACCGGCCAATTATTTGGCCGGCCGGCACTATAGATAGCCGGTCGGCTATCTTTTTTTGGTCAATGGCAATTTTGGGCAGCCGACTACTGTTCATCTACTTTATGTAGGTATTTTGTGCCAGCTGTGATAGCTGGCACCCACTCTGTTTCCCTCCATACACGTGTATGGAGGGATTTCCCTCTAAGCAAGCTTGTTGTATAAGCCTTGCAAGAGGGACTTCTATAAGAGGAGAGGTCTTCTCCTTGTTCTAGGTTAGAAAGTTTGAAGGCAAAACCAGAGCTTATACATATAGATACACCCCCTCTCTATATTTCCCTCTCCCTCCTCCCTTGTGTGTGTTTCATGGCCTAAAAGTGTACTTTTACCTTACTTTTGCACTAATACACACACTATTACACCTTGCTCCGAGATTGAGGGGCTTTGAGGGTTGATTCTTGAGTTTTTGGACTGTTTTTGATCAAAAGAAGAAGGTTGAATTGGCTGTTCTTGAGGTGTGCTTCAAGGGTAAGCACTTTGCTTTAGTTTCCCCAAACTTGCACTAGTTTTTTACCTATCTTACTTGCTGATTTAGTTTTTGTGCATAACGTAAAAAAGGCTTATATTTTCATGCTTAAGAACTTTCATTAAGGGTCTTTTGTGGTTTGAGTTCAAACTCACCCTCTTAGGCCTTATTTGGCCTTTTGGTGCTCCCTTTGCGAGGCTTTGTTTGCTTGAGTATTTTGGTCTTCTCACCACTGAAAACCAGTGGATTTTCAGTGGTGAGGAAGGTGGTTTGAAGTCTTGTATAGGGGAGGGACACCCCTCTCCCTTCATTGCCTCATTTCCTTGCCTTTTGGCTTAAAGGGGAACATGCATGCTTGATTGATTTTGGCCCTATTTCAGAGTTTTTTTGGGTGTTTCTAAGTCACATGTCATCTCTATTTTTGGTCGGATTTGTGCCCTTTTGCATTCTTTACATACTTGCTTTACATTCCTCTATTTGGCCTAGAAATGCACCTTGTGTTTAGGCCATGATTCTTGCATGTGTTAGCCTAATTTCATGAACGTATTGGCATTATTTTACCATGTTTAAGACCTGTTGGCCATCTGTTTCAGTCACGCTTGCCTTGTTTGGTGTCCTCTCTTTGTGCTTTGGCTTGTAAGCCTTGAGTATATTAGCCTCTAGCATGCATAGCTTGGACCATCCTCATGATTTGGCATCATTTAGGATCATATTTTAGTCCATAAATCATGTTTATATGTGTGTATGTGTGACCTCTTTCATGCTTTGAGGGTGTGCCCTTTTATGCCTAGAATTGAGCTTTGGTGCATGCATCTCATTGGAGCCACTTTAGCTGCCATGTTAGTAGGTTTTGGGGTCTATTTTTGCATGCTAAAACCCTGTTTTGACTTGTCCAATTCATGCCATGAGTGGTCATGTTGGTGGAAGTAAAGTGCCCCCTTTTGTGCCTTAACCTTAGGACCATTGGCTTGCTTGTTGGCATGAGTGTTTGTCTACCTTTTTGGGCACTTTTGGCCACTGTTTTGAGGTGGATTGAGGTCTGCCCCTTTACCATTTTAGGCCACCATTGCATGTTTGTTTCATGTTTGTTGCATGGCTGCTTCATTAGGTGTTGTAGCATGATGATCCCGTTGCTTAAGCCGCCTATGTTTGCATTGCATTTGCATCTTGCATGCCTAGCATTGCATACTTGCCATAGTAGTTGCATGGCATTTGGCATGCCTTGCATCTTGATCTCATGTGGCATTTTTGAGTCATGTTTGCATAACATGCATTGCATTACTTGGTTTGGGGTGTCAAACCAAGTGTGAGGGTTAATGAGCGTTCATACTGTAAGTGGTGCAACGTGCCTTAACTCTCGGTCACCGGGGCCTTTGACTTCGACATGATAAGGTCTCGGTCCTCATTTGTGTGTTGCATGCATTTTTACATCAAGTGGCAAGCTTGATCCCTTGGGCTATCATGCATCATTGATGGCTCAAGGATCGAGGGCCATGCTTCCCTGAGTTCAACACATGATGGGAAACATGACCATGCTCACATGTGCCTGAAATCCCATGCCATATACTGTCTGTTCTCTGTTGCTGTCAAAACTGTCTTCCGCAGGAAGTTTCTGCCGACCGGCAGTATTCAATGCCGACCGGCCATAGGTGAATGGCCGATAACTCCAGTAGCAGCCGATGGAAATTATGCACTGCCAGTGGGCATTTCCCCTAGCCGGTGGTACTCTGCAGTATGCAACAAACCTGTCCCAGAACTTTGGCATTTTTCAGAGAAGTAGGGCAGTGTAAACAGAGATAGCCTTGGTATGGTACGGACTTTCCGGGCAAGGCGGGTTCGAGCATGCATCATTCGCGCATCCCGAGGCGGAGGCTGCGGCCACCTTTCTCCTTTTTTTTTTGTATTCTTTCTGTTAATTAAAAAAATTCTGTAATAATTAATGTCTTTATTTTTCGGACTGTAATATTTATTCAGACCCTCCGAGTGAGGGCGATTGTGTAATAAGTGTGCGTGAGTGTGTGTATGTCTTCCAATCCCCACTTCTTTCTTCCCTTTTACTTACCCGCTTTGATGGTTAGTAATAGGTCACGTTTAAATTAGCATACCTTATGCTATGCATGCGTGCATCCATACATTTGTCTTGCATGCACCGGGCTCGGTACATCATGCTAACTGCATTTGTATTTCAATTCTAAATTGAATACGTGCATCAATTGACAGCATTTCACATGCCATGCTTAGGTTAGCCGAGCCTACTCTAATTGCATCTTGCATGTGTTGCATTAGCCACTTTAACATGAACTAGGATCACGCATGTTTGCTAACTAGTTTATTGTTTTGGCGCGGAGTACATTGTAAGTATTTATGCTTTAGCATATCGCATGCGTGTGAATGCTATCATGACAGTATGCTTACCATGTGGCTAAATGCTTATGTGATATAACTGCCTGATTGCCTGTGGGTGAAGGTTGGATTACCTGAGTTGGAAAAACTAATTGAAATCCGTATTTTAGCCTACTTGCGAGTAGCAAATTCCAAAACGTTTTCCAAAATAAACGGATATGCAATGCTTATTCCCAAGTTAGGCGATCTAGTCTATACTTGTCTGCCGTGCGCATAACATAGTAATTCTAAGCTAATAAATGGAATAAGAACACATAACGTTTTCAAAAATGGATATCACGGTTAGTAGAGGCCGTTCTTCGGATCGGGCGAGAGGGGGTGCTCATAGCTGACCTTCCCCAATCGTACCCAAGCTCCCGAGCCGAGGCAACTTTGGCAATGACGGACACGTGGCCTTCGGCACCGAGTCAGGGTTTCCTAAATTTCCCCATTAAAAAATATTTAGGTGGTGACTCTGTATCTGGCAAAGCAGTCCATTTTTAGCACTTCTTTTCAAAAATCTGTTTCTCAAAACAGTTTGCCAGATTTGGACTCTTTGGTTCAGATTAAGAACCGTGACACAAATCGAGTCTGAACTGTAGCATGAGGCCCACGCGGGCGCGTCTACACCTGGTAAATGGTTCTCCAACCGAGGAATTTTGTCCACAATGAGGTTCACGGCAAGGCGATCCACTGTCACCTTTTCCTTTCAATATAGTGGCTGGGGGGTTGAATATTTTGTTTGAGAGAACCAAGGAAATGGGTTTAATCCAAGGAGCTGTCATTGGTAATAATGGGGTAAGAGTTACGCATCTACAATTCGCCGATGATACAATTATATTTTGCGAAGTTGAGTGGGTGGAAGTGGTGACCATTAAAAGAATTCTCAGGTGCTTTGAAATTCTTTCGGGGCTGAAAATTAACTATCATAAGAGTGTGATTGCTGGCATTGGAGTAGAGGAGGGTCTGATGCAAAGTTTTGCATCTAAATTAAATTGTGTTCACCAAAATTTGCCTTTAAAGTACCTTGGGTTACCTCTAGGAGCTAATCCTAGCAGGTTAAGCACTTGGAAGCTATTTTTGGACAAATTTAAGCAAAAATTATCCACATGGAAGAGAAGGTTGCTATCGTTTGCTGGGAGGCTGACTTTAATTAAATCCGTTATGAGCAACTTGCCTACTTATTATCTGTCACTGTTCAAAATACCCGATGGGGTGGCAAAGGAAATTGACAAAATTCAAGCTAAGTTTCTTTGGGGGGGATCAGATCTTAGAAGGAAATTTCACATGGTTAGTTGGGAGAATACTACCAAGAGCAAAACTTTGGGAGGTTTCGGAATCAGAAGAATCACTGATATGAATAAGTTCCTCCTATTGAAATGGTGGTGGAGGTTTGGGGTGGAAAATCACTCGTTATGGAAGGAAGTCATATGCTCAAAATATAACATAGGGGGTGGGCGATGGTTGCCAGATTTGGAAGGAAGAGTTAGGGGCTCAAAAATTTGGTCTGACATAGTTACTGCAATTACCTCTAAGCCTGTATTACATAATTTTTATCTTGAAAACTCTGTAATTATTTTGGGGAATGGTAGGAGAGCACCATTCTGGAGGGATAAATGGGCAGGGGAGTTGTGTTTAAAGGATGAATTTCCCAGACTGTTCTCTCTCTTTACTGTCAAAGATGGAGTAGTGGCTGACTTCTATACCAGTAGTGGAGGGATCCAGGACTGGCTTTTCGAGTTTAGGAGACCTCTGTTGGCTTGGGAAGAGGAGGAGGTGAACAGGTTACATACCTTACTCAGGAGTGCACCGGCTGTGAGGGTCATATCGCCCGATATATGGATGTGGAGGACTAATTCCTCTGGGATGTATTCTGCTGCTTCAGGTTATAGAAGACGTGAATCATTATTGGGTCCTGATAAGGAAGTGGCAAGGGAAGTATGGAACAACTGTGCACCACCAAAAGTTAAATTCTTTGGGTGGTGGGCTTGGTTACGCAAGGTGAAAACATCCAGCTATCTCCAAAGAATTGGGATTTTAGATGAGGCTGCCAATGTTAGTTGTGTTTTCTGTCAAAATGAGGTGGAATCGGTCAACCATATCTTGCTCTTTTGCCCATTTGTCTGGCTACTGTGGTCTCAGATTATGAAGTGGTGGGGTGTTCAGTGGGTGATGCCAAATTCAGTGGAAGGGCTATTGCAGTGGTAGTCATTTTGCAAGATGAAGAAGCTTGAGAAAGTGATGTGGAAGGTTGTGCCTTTGGCTGTCATTTGGTCCATTTGGAAGCATCAGAATGATTGTATCTTTAATGGTGCTCAACCAAATTTAGAAGACTTATGTGAGGTTGTCAAAGTAAGAATCGCTTTGTGGGTAAAATCCTCCCCAGCCAAAGTGGAGTTCTCCATTAATGATGTAGTTTTTAATTTGCACTAGGTTCATTATTGTTCAAGGCAGGGGAATTGAGTATAAGCTGTCTTGATGCATTCACTGGACAGTGGTATTGAGGATGTATGTTGCTGTCTGCTGTATGTTGCTGTCTTGATGCATTCACCAGGTTCATTATGTCGCTGTTTGCTGTATGTTGCTATCTGTTGTTTGCTAATCTGGTTGCTAATCTGCTAGAGTGCAGAGGACAGTGGTTTGGAGGATGTTCATATGTTAGAGTGCTTGGGCAGTCCTCAGTGTGCTTCTGCTCATTTGTTCATCTGTTATGCTGCTCATCTGCTAGTGTGCAATGGACAGTAGTATTGAGGATGTTCATTTGTTAGAGTGCTCAGCTGGCTTGGTGATGCTATTTGGTCTTAAGTGTGCTTCTGTTCAGTTGTTCATCTGCTAGTAATCAGGTGGAACTCTGTTCTAGGATTGTTTGCTGTTGGGTAGGCTTCATGGTAAGGGTAAATGGTGTAATGGGGTGGTCCCTGCTGTGTTTGGTGATAATTGCAGGAATGATGCATCGGAAATGGAATGCTGCTCTATTGTGTGCTGAGAAGTGGGGTGCTGTGGGATGATGTACTAGTGATGTATTACCTCATGGCGTACACATACAATTGCAGATGTTAGTGCTGTTAGTGACTGCAAGAGTTGGCTTTTTGTGTATGGCTGTTTCTACTGCTTCTGATGGCAGGGGAGTTTTTTGCTTGTCTTTTGTTGGTTTTGGTTGGTTACTCATCAACCTGATGTGATGCTGCAAATGATTGTGCTTGTTCTATGGTGCCAACCTAGTTGGGATCATATTACTTAGCTCTGATGCTCGTGCATTCATCTCTTTTATTGTTGTATAGTTTCTTATTTCTCATCAATAAATCTCTTTCTTTGCCGATCAAAAAAAAAAAAATGAAGAGAAGATTACTAGTATGTAAAAAGAAAGAATTTGTGACTATATTTGTTATTCACATTTTGAAACTGGTCTAAAATTAGTGTATTTAATACAAGTTATAATTTTTGTGAAGTTGATCATAACAAATATCATTACTGAATCATTTCAAGGTCGTTATTTCAAAAAAAAAAAAAATTATTACCATAGGATATAACCAAAGACCTTTTTGAATTATAACTAAAATAATCTTATAGCTAACATCACAATGAGTCATAACACACATCACAATATGTGTAACTAAATCATAATCAAGTCATAATTAACACCACAATAAGTCATAATGAAATATTACAAATATTATGATTGGTTGAGGAAATCCTATGGGGTGTGTACCATATGTACATTGTGATGTGTTTTTGTAGTATGTGTTATGTATTTTTGTAATAAATGTTACATATTTTTTTGATAGAAGTTATGATAATTTATGGTTGAAAAATAAAGTTACTTTTTTTGTGATAATGTTACGCATTTTGTGATAGTGTTATATATTTTGTAGTTAGAAAAAGTTTGGATAAAATAATGTGTAATATTACCACAAAAATATATAACACTATCACCAAATGCGTAACTTTATTTTTGAATTACAAATTGTCATAATTCCTATTACAAAATACGTAATATTTATCACAAAAATGCGTAACAAATGCATATGATACACACAATTATTGTGTGTAGCATAATATTTTCATCCATATAAAAAACAAATTATTAATAAAAAGGGGCCTAAGTATTATATAAATTAAAATCATAAGGGAACTTAATGTAATTATATCAAAACCGTAGAGTTTATTGTATTTTCACCAAACTTGAAGTGAAGTTGCAATTTACACTTTTTTATTTAACAATTTTTAATACTCCTAAAATAAAATAAAATAAAATAAAAGAGAAATGCCCCATCTCTCATTCTATCACTCCCAATTGCATCTTTAATGAGGTGACAAACAATATCAATCAATTAACTTTATTCAAACTCTTGTTTCTTATTTTAAAATTGCTTGTTACCTTATTTATTGAAAATATAATTAAAGGTGATAAAACAAAATAACAGAAGCTTCGACGACTGCTCCTTCATAAATCGCTCTGACGTTTCACGCGAGGAAGCTTCGACGACTCAAGGACCGCGCTGTCGCGACTTTTAGTTTTATGCAATTTCATTTAACTTGTGAAGGTTAAGTTGGTTGTTTTTGTCAGAATTAAACTGCATATGAAAATCTCTGTCTCATTTGACATATTCAAACTGACCTACCAATACAGAGAATTGAAAGTTTCAATTTCAAACCATACATTTCATTCATTGTCACAACATTATTATACTGATTTTTCATCCCAAGCCATCCACTTCACAAGGTTTTATATATATATGTGTGTGTGTGGAAGCTTCAATTGAGAAAATTTCAAAGCACAAATCCATATATAAATTAACAATCCCCCACTGAATACAACACCACCATATCCCTGCTTCACTCTCTTTCTTTCATTGTTTCTCTCTCTGAAAGTTGAAACAGATGGCGCCTTCCCACAGTTTCATGGCTTTTGTTGTTATTATCCTTGCTGCTGTTGTGCTTCCTATGAGTGCTAAAGCATCTGATGGCATCGCACCTGCTCTCGCTCCTTATGTTGGTAAGTAATCTCTCTCTAGGTGCTAATCTAATGATTAATAATTGACTTTCGCAGATAAAAAAACAATTGAGTAATGCTAGTAAATCTAAATATTTTATCAAATCTTCTACTAAATGTCTTATAGGTGTGTAACTCATACCAAATGTTTTATCAAATATTCCACAAAATGTCTTATATAAATCCACATAGTGTGGATCCCACACCTACGTAGAACATTTGATAAAATATATAGCTCCCTAACATATTTCAAAATCTGTCTCTCATGAATGTGAATGCATGTGTATACACAGACAATATATGCAATGACGTGGAATGTGGAAAAGGAAATTGCACTGTAGCACTTAACAGCACATTCAACTTCAAATGCGAATGTGAAAATGGTTGGAAGCGTACCCGTTTTGACAGTGAACAGGATCTTCTGTTTCTTCCCTGCGTTATTCCTAATTGTAATTTACCCTCTCTTCTCTTCTCTTCTCTTTCTTCATTTTCCTACTACTCTTTTCTTTCTCTCTCATAATTCTCTTATAAACAAATAAAATATCTATCTAAAAAGTTTTCAAACTCTCAACTATCAATTTAGTTCAGGTTGTATTTGAATTTTGACAAAAAAATAAAAATAAAAATAAAAATAGTGAATGAAGGGAAAAAAAATTAAGCAGAAATTGAATTTTTTTTCAATTTTTTTTTTTCTTTTTCGTCCCTGTAAATCTTTTACAAAATCAAACTCAAACATAATATTACTATTGACTTATCTTAAACAAAATATAAAAATAGTAGAAAATGCATAACAGTCACAACAACAACAACAACAAAAGTTTTGCATCTATTATGCCTCTTTCTTCAATAAAGTTTTTTTTTTTTGCTGATAAAAAAAAAAACAAAAAAAAAAAAACAACAACACGACTTTTCAGCAATCTCCCAAAACATATTATAAGTTCATCTTATAAATTAATTTTAATCAAACAGTAGTTGGTGTGTTTATATACATACAAATATTATTTGTGCAGTTTAGTGATGGAATTAATAATGGTTTGATTTTGGTTGGTGGTTGCAGGTTCTCTTGACTACTCGTGCATGCCAGCCGCTCCTCCAGCTCCATCCGTTCCATTAAATTCATCTGTATTTGATCGTAATCATCCTTACTCACACTATACCTTCTCTACCCTTACCGTCAATATCATTTAATTTTTCTTTTATTTCTGGATATAATCTGGTTACCTTAATTAATATTAATAATATGATTACGGGTTTTGTAGCATGTTATTTTGTCTATTGTGGAGAAGGAACATGCACGAAGAACAAAACAATGACTCATACTTGCCAATGCAACCCTGGTTACTCTAATCTTCTCAACATCACTGCCTTCCCCTGCTACAGTGACTGTAAGAATTAATCTATGCCCTCAAAGCTCTCTTCTATTTTTGTTCTACATGTACATGTATATGTTGATATTATTGAAAATGTCTATGAACACAAAAGTCGATTAATGAAAAAGGATTGTGTCTGATTCGGTGATTGATTTTTGCCCAAATAGAATACCGGATAATATTTCTACATATGCAAAATTCAACTACCCCCACCGACCTTTTCTTCCTTTTTATGGTGAAAGTGAACTTTAACCAATGATTTTGTGGCTTCTAAAATTTGTTTTTGTATTTTTTTTTTTTTTTTGATTTAGGTGCCCTGGGTTCTGACTGTGCAAAGCTTGGAATTAAGGTTTCGAACTCAACGTCAAACTCAACGTCTTCAAGCAATAGCAATCAAGGTGAGATGACCATTCAAATCACTTGTAACTTCTAAGCCCTTTTTTCTTTTTCTTTCCGGTCTGCAACCAATTAGGCTAGCCTAGCCTAATTGGCTACATGACTTTCTTACATTGTGTTTAGTTAGATAATTTGATAATGAAAAAAGAAAATATAGATGAAATGTGAATAAAATATACTTATATTTTATTTAATTTCACACATTTTTTCTCTTTCATTTTTCAAATCTTTTTCGAAATCCCTCAACCAAATACAACGCCAAAGGCTTAATCTAAAAAAAAGTCATGGATTCAACTCTGATAAAGTAAATAGTTTAATGGATTTTGATTCATTCCATTTTTATGAAATAGAAATTTTCGTTTTATTTGATAAGGTTACCCAATACATCATCCATCTAAAATCGACTACCTATAAGTAAACATTATAATATATATTTTTTTTTAAATATGAATTTATCAATGTGAATTTTTCACAGATTGTTAATTATAAAATAAAGATATCGATTGCATCTATGAAAGCCGTTTGTGGTATACTTGATAGCCCCAGGCTTTTGAATCCTTAGACTGGACTAAGAAAGTCAATAATATATTTAATATTAAAACATATTTTAGTAAGCTGTTAGCTGTCTCTTTATAGTTGATGAAATTCACAAAATTCACATTTTAATCATGAAAAAAGATACATAAATCTATTTTTTGAATTTTTTAAACCCAATAATATATAAGTAAGATAATTAGTTGATAATTAAAAAAATTATAAAAAAGAGTTGTTTTAAATATTTTAACATTGTTACATCGTTGAATTTAAAAAATTAATCTAATTTTTAATTGTGTTTCTCATCATCCTTTGTTTTGTTGTGGGTGTAGGTTCCTCATTTCTGCCAGGAACATTCCATTGGATAGCTGTCTCTCTCATGTCCATCGCGATGGTTATGTGGAAGTAGATCATTGGCTTTTAGTTCACCACTCCTCTCACTTCACGTAGGATTTCATTGTTCTCTGTAATATTATATCATTGTTATACTTTCATTTTTCTGTCAAATTTGTCTGTAAAAATTAAATTTAAAAAAATCAGATTGTAATTTTGTATGAATAATAAGTAATCGCAGATGTAGGGAGACGGTGAGAGTATTGTTTGTCACATAGACTTTGAATAATAAATACGGTGATTATATCACCATTTTTTTTTTTAAATTTTTTTATGTATACAGTGCTTTTTAGTGGGTTCTAATTGCAAATTACAACTTCAAACTTGTGGCGGTCAATGAAGGACACAGCAGACAACTAGTTCTTTAATTCGGACATCCCTTTATACAAGAGACAAGTGTAACAATCAATAACATAACTCATTTTTATATTTTACTAGTTGGACCTCACACGCTACACGCGTCGGGTCGCATCATAATTTGTCAAAATTAAATTATTCTATTTTTCTTAATTTTCCAAAAAAATGAAATATATCTACACCAAGAAGAACTATGCTCGTGGGTTGTGTATAGACAAAGATAAAAAAATATAATTAATGGTTGATAAAATACAAGAACATGTTTAGTGTATTTGGGTCATGGATTTGCTTGCTAAGAAATATTCATTCACAGATTGCATTAAATTAACGGACTAACCAAGCTAATAAAGATAGGTTACTTGGAAAATATCGTGCATAATGCATTGACGTAACCACCTTATGTCTATCAATGATACGTAGTTAGTCAACAAGATGCAGTCATATGGACAGTTTCTCTATATTTCTTTTGAAAATAGTTTTAGAACACAAGATAATAACATGCACCCTCATTTGTCTATTGTTTTCATGCTCATTGCCTCCATGAAGCCTCTGCCTTAGGGATTGTTTGAGGTGTCCTAAATAAGTACACTTTTTGTCTTTTTGGACTAAAAAGTTGAGAAAAAAAATGTGGATGTTTGGGTTAACTTTTTGACTTTTTATGAAAAAATGTGTATTAAAAAATTGTATAAATAAGTGTATAGGGGAATAAAGTAATGGTGTAGGCCGTACGGTTGGAAGCAGCGCTGCAGTGGGTGTGTAGGAGATTGATTCTCTACTTTTCGAGCATAAGTTGGTCGGTTCTGTTCGGATCATGGAGGCCCACCACGGGTTCCGTTTTACTAATCGGAACCGTTTAATGTGTAGAAGTCGTTGAGTACTATATGTTTATAAAAAATCACGTTGATTGGATATCGATAGCTATCTGATCGTGTTAGTTTTTTTTGTCAACTGTTAACTATAACGCCATTCATTTTTTATACAAAACTGATTTAATCATGTTGTTAGCGATATCCGGTTGACGTGATTTTTTACAGGTATATAGTACTAGACAAGTTCTACATATTGAATGGTTCAGATTATTAAAACGGGACCCATGGTGGACCCGCACGGGCCCAACTTTTCCAATGTCACTTAGTGAATGCTTATAAAATAATTTTTTTCCCCTTTCTTGGCAGTTGGTTTAACTGATGGGCCGAAAAGTTGAATTATTTTTTAATATTTATATATTAATTTTTTTATATATTTTTTGTATGAATAGTGATAAGTTTTTAACTTTTTGAGTAACTTTTTGACTTTTTGTCTTTTTTAGTGGATCCCAAACCAGCCCTTAGTCTCATAGCAATAATATTTGGGGTTGGTTTGGAGTACAATTGCAATCAGACTGCAAAATACTATGGCATTTAATGTTCATTTGATGAACCAACCAATAGTGCAATCAAAGCCAAAGTTGAATAACAAAGCAATTGCAAGATTGACACATTCTCTTCACATAACGCCTCATCAGTCAGTTTTTGTAGTCATATAATTCAATTGAAAGTAGCACCATTTGGTTGACAACCTTGACTGTGAACTTATCCCTTTTTCCACAGCAGTCTTACATGACAATTCATCAATCATAGTTTTCTATAGATACAATGGAGTCGCAGAACTAAAAAATAATGCAAATGACATAATCTTATTTATAATAATTCTGAATTGAGGTTATTATCATTTAACAAGTTGCTGTGGTATTTATTTTCCCAATACTTCCATCAACAAGATCATAATGTTCTAACTTGCCACAACAATATTGGAGTGCATCAACTATTTTTGCATCCTTGATCCTTGCGAATTCTCCACATCCAAAAATATGGATTATTTTTCACAAAATTCTAAATTGGCTAGCCATTCTATGTAATGGTGAAGAGTTAAAACTATTTGAGCAAGGCTATTTTTTAGCATTTAACATCACTGAATCTATCATATCTAGAATTTCATTTTCAGCACTCATATCCAAATAATTCATGTCAACATAAGAAGAACCCAATCTGCTCTCACTACTACAAAAAGAGTTAAAGATCACACTTTGACAAAAAAAAAGATCTCACTTTTATTGAAAGTGTGATAAAAAAAACTAGATTAATATTTTAATCACACTTAATTTGATTGAGTGTGATAATATTTATTTTTTATGTCACTTTTCAATTAAGTGTGATTATATATATATATTTTTAATCACACATTCTAATTAAAGTGTGATTATATATACACTACTACTTTTTAATCACACTTTTTAAACAAGTGTGATTATATATATATATTTTAATCACACATTCTAATTAAAGTGTGATTATTTATATATTTTTTAATCACACCATCTAATTAAAGTGTGATTATATATACACTACTACTTTTTAATCACACTTTTTAAATAAGTGTGATTATATATATATTTTTTAATCACACATTCTAATTAAAGTGTGATTATTTATATATTTTTTAATCACACCTTCTAATTAAAGTGTGATTATATATACACTACTACTTTTTAATCACACTTTTTAAATAAGTGTGATTATATATATTTTTTAATCACACATTTTAATTAAAGTGTGATTATATATACATTTCAGTGTATATACATTTTAATCACACTTTTTAAATAAGTGTGATTATATATTTTTTTCCTCCATTTCAGCGTTACACTATAAATACACACACACAGTCATCTTCTCAAAACCCTAGCCGCGACGCATCAAACTTCTTCAGACTAGGGTTTGCTGATTCTCTCTCTCTACAGCCATGGTGAGTTCACATCCATCCTCCAATCTGCAACACAGTTTCTCTCTCTTAATCCATCTGTTACCACTCATCTTTCTATATGTATTTCTCTTTCTTTGTTAGGCGGAAATCGAAACAGAGGTGGCTACAGGACAACCAAAGAAGAGGACGTTTAAGAAGTTCAGCTTCAGGGGTGTCGATTTGGATGCTCTCCTTGACATGTCCACCGATGAGCTCGTCAAGCTCTTCACCGCTCGAGCTCGCAGAAGGTAGAATTTTGAGTTTGTGATTGTGCACATAGATACATGTGTACATACATATATATATATATATATATGTATGTATTTTATGTATTGTTGTACTCTGGAAGTGGTTCTGATTGATCTGTTTTTATACAATCAAAAGGTTCCAAAGAGGCCTCAAGAGGAAGCCGATGGCTTTGATCAAGAAATTGCGCAAAGTGGTAATAATTTCAACTATTATTTTTTATTTCTGATTGAATTCGATTTAGATCTTGTATTGTTGTTGACTTGAAAATGGATTTTTTTTTTATTTTTTTTATTTGAGATTGTGATTATGTTTGCGTGGCTGATTTCTGTCTTTGTGCTTGTTTGAATGTACTTTCTAAATCGTTGTTTCTGTTTTTATTTTAAATTATATTTTTGGATAAGAAAAATCACAAAACACATTACTGGTGGGTGGTAGTTTTGAAATGTGAAGCAAAATTGAAGTTGGGGTGTAAGTTGTAATTTGATATGAAAAAAGTTAAGTTATTTGAAATGAAGCAAAAGTTCAAATATGATATGAAGTAGAGTTTTTCTAATTTGGAATTGCTGAACTCCAAATGACAATGAATATATGTTATTTTATTTTATTTTATTATGCATGCCAATATGTTTTTTGCTCTTGACAATGATATTGAACTTTATCATAGTAAAAAGAGCTCTAGTTTTTTTTACCTCTGGTTGGTAATTGATCGCTAGAACAACTTCACTTACTCCAATAGCCTTGAGAGCCTCAATCTGATATAAATCATAAATCAATTACATTAATCTATGTTGAGCACACATGACACACACACAGAAAAGGGGATATGCATGAGGTAGTATGAAATTTTCTCATCAATCTTACAGAAGTTCATCTTTTCCGGAAGAACTTGAGTATTTCTTACCCAAAACTTACTTGATAGTACTTAAAGTAGGAAATGTCATGAAATAGGGATTATTATATTCGGATTATTTAAATAAACAGAGAAATCCTCTGGTAAAGAATTCAAAATTTGAATTGTAAGATTTGAGAAATCAAATTATCAATAACATGCTTAGGCTTTGAAACCTTCCCATTTAACAGAAACAACCTGTTTCGCCTAGAGGAGTCGAACATGGAAATATGTAAGCAGCAGAAACTTTTAGAAGTGACACAAGAATAATTAAAAGAATTGTGTACTGGTATTGCTCATGTCAACAATTTAATATCAAAGAACTTGTACAAAAAAAGGAATTCAATGAAGAAACATACTTGAATTTATCGAAATAAATTACACATGAAACATTGAAGATTTGCTAAGATATCATATGATTCATACCTGATGCAGGATCATTGGTTTGTTGGCAAAATCAACAAGTGGCTTTGGGACACTGAGTGTCAATGGCCTCAACCGAGTACCGAAACCTCCAACCAGAATAAGAGCCTTCATTGTGAGATGCCAGTTTACCCTATCAGATAAATAGTCAAAATATCAGCAGAAATCTATCACAAACTAATATAGAATGCAATTCAAAATACTGTTAGATGATGGATTTCCATGCCCTTTCATATTTATTCAAGTGAAAAAGGAAGGACACATTCCCATGGAATTCTATATCAAAATTTAGGATCAGGAGAAATGGTAATAAGATCATATCCACGGGCAAACCTGTTGGCCCTTTACTGACAGGTGTAAAATTAAGCTTGACACAAAATCAACAAATGCGGGGAACAGCAAGCAACGCCAGTCTATTACTCTATATATAAATAGGAGGCAGGAAAAAAGTAAAGGACCCTAAAAATTCAAAGCCAGGCTTCAAGGAAACGCCAAAAATAACCATACATGCGTCATAAGATAACTCATAATGCTAAAACAGCGACGGGAAATCCGTCCAAAGGTATAAAAAAAACAAATTCCAGCTACACCACAGGCTGGAGGTTTTAATGGGAATGACTAATCCATCAAATTTTATGATGGGCTACTCCATAAAGGATAAAGAGTCTAGATCCGGATTTTGTTGGGAGTTAAACACTACTTCAATTGTCTGATAAACTGATTTAAATGTCAAATTTTCGAGATAAGTAACGGGACTTTATTTATTAATTTTTAAATGAGTAGAGCTGGAAAAAGTAGTGATAAGGAGAATTATTAGATAAAAAAAGGCCCCAATTCCCCAAAAAATAGCTTTAAATGGAATTTCCCAAAAAAGAACATCTAAGGAAAGCCTCACCTTATTATCTGGTTCAATTGAGCAATTATTGCCATATACGATAAGGCTACAACGACGCGACAAAATCTTAAAAATAGGACACTGAAACAGCCAAGATAAGTTGAATTTTTTAAAAATAATTTTTAGTATTGTATTATATGTAAGCTCAACGAATGGTGAGAAACTATTATTTAGAAATGCTAGTTTATTTGCTTATTTAATTGTTAAAATTCATTTTAGTATCATTATATATATTGTTTATCCATAGTTCCTACAAAGTATGGCTATAGATATGAGACACATGTATGACACACCAAGGATACACAAAGGTACAAGTCTAAACTCAATATTTTCTTCTTCCATTAAAAATAAGATAAGTATTAAAAAACTATTCTTACATTGAGCATGACAATATACTCTAATACTACACAAGAATTACTACAATCTTAACTTCAATAGTTTGGATACGTGACTTAGAGTATCCGTTACTTCTCAAAATTTAAGAAAATTAATATCAAATATATTTGCCAGTATCCAAGGAGTACCTATATCCAATATCGCTATCATATGGATACGACTCCCTTCTCAAAGTATCTGTACTTCATAGTATAATATAGAGCAATTAATCATTATTCTATTTGTGTTTATTTATGGAACACCAATTTTATTCATAAAAAAATTCATAGGTTAAATGAAAATGGAGTTCCAAATTTTCCATGGGACACAATGATCAGTAAGGCATCGTCTTCTGATTCTTCCTGACCAAAACCAGAAGAAGTAATTTGAGAGAAGTGAGTGGATCTATAAGTGACACCGAAAAAACTTGAATGGTGTAGACTGTATTGTTTTAGACTAGCACAATACACTGATCTATAAGTGAGTGGATGTATACATATTACCCCTACTCTCTTTGTTGTGTCGTGCTTAGTATCTAATCTTTTATAAAATGTCTTGTTTCTCAAATAATATTGTCATTTTCTACAAGTGCATATCTTGAGTTTTAGATCACTTTTTTGTTTTATTATTAAATTATTCTAGCTTAAGAAAGTTTGAAATCATTCATGCCTTGATGATTTATTTTGGCTTCTACAAGGGTATCAATATCTTTTGTAGCTTTATATTGTTTGTGTGGAGAATCAAAATAATTATGTCATTTTTGGTGGCTGTGGGGAAAGGATTGGTGCAGTTTAACAACTGGATAAATTACATTATTTTTGGTGTGATCTAAATGTAAGTTTATAAATTAATTAGTAAGTTTATTCATATGTTTCTGGCGGTTTTTAAATTAATTTGTTTTTTTATTTTTCAGGTCAGAAATTTCTTGGAGAGATGCAAAATATGGTCAAAGAATTCAAGAACTTACTTTTTTCAAGTTTTTTATTTTTTATTTTTTAATGTATGTAATCACAGTTAATTTTTTTTAATTAATTTCTTTGTATATATTTTTAAACATTTAACTTTCATTTATGAAATATATGATATTATTTCATTCAATATATGATTGTGATTCAAAATATAGTATATAGTGTGTATTACATTATTCAAATGCGCGTGCAAAAATAACATTGATTATTCTTTAAATATGTCAATTTTTTTTTTATCACAGGTTTTATTAGTTATTAATCACACTTAAAATGTGTGATCTAAATGTTTTTAATCACACTTAAAAGGTGTGAACTAAAGTTTTTAATCACACTTAAAATGTGTGATCTAAATGTTTTTAACCACACTTAAAAGGTGTGATCTAAATGTTTTTAATCACACTTAAAAGGTGTGATCTAAAGTTTTTAATCACACTTAAAAGGTGTGATCTAAATGTTTTTAATCACACTTAAAAGGTGTGATCTAAATATTATTAATCACACTTAAAAGATGTGATGAAAGCATTTTTTAATGACACTTAAAAAGTGTGATTAAAAATGACCATTTTTAATCACACTCCTAAAGACCACACTTAAATAAAACTTAAAAGGTGTGATTAAAAAACATACATCACACCAAAAAAGTGTGATCTTTATCTATATTTGTAGTAGTGTCTTAGTTTCAATTTGGCTCTTCCCATCCTAGGCTTCTTCTTAACCCTCTCTATCTTACATTAGTCTAATCTCAGCTCCCTAGTAATGTTAGAACCCTGATTCTATAATATAATATCCATATCAACTTGATTCTAGTAAAGTTAGGCTTCTTCTTATTTTTATTTAAGTTGCTGCACTGATCCCTGGAGTTCTATAAGTTGATATTAGGAGTCAACCTTGCACATATCAATTTTTTTTTTCCTTTTTTTGCTATTGGTCTAATATGTTGGCCTATGTGGATTCATCTATGAGCTCAGATGGCGGCCAAAGCGGTTTCCACTCTGTCTTGGTTTGTTTCTTGGGCTGCGAGAAGCTTTTCTGTCTGCTATTTTGGTGTTGTTGTCCTCAGGTTCGTTATTAACGGACTTGGTATCAAATGATTAGGCTTGTTTTGTGATGTAAAGATTTATAATTCAAATCTTGCATGGACCAAAGAGTTCAACGCTTCGATGACATATTTCTTGACCCTTTCACTTAAGACTAGTCCAGACCAAAAAAAAAAAAAAAAACATAAAATTATAGGCCACAACAATTTGGCAACCAACATGTCTTTCTAGATAGTACTATTGATTACAAGACATGAGCAATTATCAATTCAATCTTAACCATAGTTGAATATATATATTTAAAAGAAAATGAAGAGTTACAATATTTCACAATACTCTCAACATAACATATATATTATGGTATATAATCTTAATGGTATATAAAAAAATATCCCTGGTGTTGTCCTATCAAATATGTACATATATATATATATATATATTATTGTAGACGGGCCCCGAGGGCTTTATGCTGTGCTACAATTCGGACTCAATGTCACGGTTCTTAATCTGATCTCACAAAGTGTAATGCAAGACTGATAAATCACCAAAGAGTTCAAATTCGGCAAATCGTTTTGAAAAACTGATTTTTAAGAAAGAAGTGCCAAACATGGACTGCTTTTCCAGATACAGAGTCGCCACCTAAATATTTTGTTTTGGGGGAATTTAGGAAACCCTGACTCGTGCCTAAGGGCGCGTGTTCGTCATCACCAAAGTTGCCTCGGTTCGGGAACTTGGGTACGATTAGGGAAGGTCATGCAATGAGCACCCCCGCTCGCTCGATCCAAAGATCGCCCTGTACTAAGCATGATATCTTGTTTTTGAAAACACATGCGTTTTTATTCCAGTTTATTAGCCTAGAATTGTTACGTGATGCGCACAGCATACAAGTATAGACTGGATCGTCTAAGTTGGAATAAAACATCTCATGTTTGTTTTTTAAAGCGGTTTGCTACTCGCAAGTAGGTTAAATTGCGAATTTTGCCACCCTTAAATGGGCTTAGAAAACATGGTGTTTTGCCACTCTTAAGTGGGCTTAAAACTCGCAATCAGTGAATTGTTCTAATTCAAAGAATCCAACCTGCACCCACAGGCATTCAGGCAGTTATATCACGTAAGCAGTTAGCCTCATGGCAAGCATGCTATCATTGCAGTCATTCACACACATGCAAGGATGCTAAAGCATGAACACTTACCGAGTACTCCGAGCCAAAACAAAAGCTATGTTAGAAATCAATGCATGATCCTAGCTATGTCAAGAATGCCTAATGCAACATGTACAAAATGCAACTAAGGCCTCGTTTGGGAAGGCTCTGTTTTAGCCAAAAAGCCAAAAAGTTACTAAATTAGCCAATTAGCCAATTAGTCATACCAAAAAGTCAACAATTACGGTCTCTCTACTTTTTGCACAGCTTTTCATGATTAGTCAAAAAGTCATCCCAAACATACAAGTTTTTTTTACCTACCTTTTTAGCCAATTAGCCAAAAAGTTACTAAATTAGCCTGTTCCCAAACGAGGCCTAAGATAGGCTCGGCTATTCAAAAGTGTCATGTGAAATGTAATTCAATACATGTATTCAAACAGGAATTGAAATGCAATGCAGTTAGTATGATGCGCCGAGCCCGGTGCATGCAAGACAGATGAATGGATGCAAACATGCAAGCATAAGGATGTTGATTGAAACATGTCCTAAGACTAACCATCATAAGCTGGTAAATAAAAGGGAGAAAGAAATGGGGTTGGAAGACATGCATCACACACACGCACACTTATTTACAACAGTTGTGCCCTCTCGACGGAGGGTCCGAATGAATAATACAGAACCAACTAGCTAATCTAAGCTAATCTAATTAAACTAGTTATTACACAACAGAATGAATAACAAGCTACAACTAATTATTACACAACTTTAACTAATTAACAAATTAACTAAGTTAGCAATTGAATAAGCATAAAAACTATATGAAGTGGGCTGCCTCAGCTCTGCCTTGGATGATGAAGGATGCATGCATGCTCGAATCACCTCGCTTGGAAATCCATTGCGATGCCCCCAACTTGCCTCTGTTTGCAACTGGTCTCAGAACACTGCAAAAAGCTCCAGAAGGCTGAAAGTCCACCAAGGGAATTTGAGGGAGGGCTGCCGACCAATTTTTTTCAATGGAGACCACCTGCCGACCACTTTTTGTGGTGAAAACCAGAAAAAGTGGTCGGCCAGCCACTTTATCTGGTTGGCCGACCAGTTTTTGATGCTGGTTTCTGGTTTTCTGCAACAGAAGGCAAGAAAGGGGCATGGCAAAGTATTTGCAGTATATGTGTGCACAACCACCCTCTCTATCATGTAATGAACTCAAGGGGGTGTGGTTCTCGACCCTCGGGCCACTAATCGCGCATTTCAATACATGATGGCCGAGAGGCGAAGTTGCACAATTCAATATGGAAATGAATGCACAAGTAAATACATAATGCCTAAAACTCTATCATGGGTAATCAAGAGCGTCGGCGACCTAGAATTAAGGTACGTTTCATCACTTGAAGTATGAAACGTCCCTCGTTTTCCGTGTTTAGACTAACACCTATTCCAAACACAATGCAAGCCACATGGCAAACATGCAATATAACTACATGGCATATACAATGCTATGGACGATATGGCATACTCAATGCAATATGATCATGACATGCTCAATGCAAACAATAACATAACATGCACAACGCATTATGTCATGGCATACACAATGCAACAATGGACTTAAACCAAGATGGATAGTCCTCAGCCATGCCCAACTCAGTGGCCATTGGGATGAAATGAAGGCACAAAATACAAAGCATGCATGCACAATGCATTGGCCAATACAAGAGGCCCAAGAGCACAACTCTCAAAAGTGCTCAAAGAGTGACAAATGTGCAAGTGTAAAGACACTAAGTGCACTGAAATTAAGTAAGAAATGATGCCCAATCATTCAAACAAAGCAAGTAGAGCATGCAAGGGTCCTAAGGCATGAGAGTTATCAAAGAGGACTACACATGAGGCATGCAATGCATGGAAAATATGCATGAACTAAGCATGGACAGAGTTGAAATAGGTCTTAACAAAGACCAAAATATGCTAAGATAAAGGCCCAAAGTCCTAGGCATGCAAGCATACACACTAAGGCATGAACTAGGCAACAATGCATAACCATCAAAGGCATTCAAAACATGAATGAAGTGAGAACATGGCAAGTCTATATGTTCTGAAATGTGATGTTAAGTGATGCCAAATCAAGTACACAACACAAATAAAGCATGTAATGGTGCTCAAAGCTTGAGGCAAGCAAGAGCATTTACACTACAAGTATACAAAACATGAAGCATGTGATTAAGGCAACCAAAAACAGTCCTAGTACATGTTAATATGAGACTAAAACATGTATGGATGGAAGCCAAAATGTGCTAGCATGAGGGGCATGAGGCATAATGCATACAAGGCAAATAAGGTGGATTACATTACACCTATTAGGACCAAGCATGGGATGACTCCGCCAACAAAAATCAGAGTTATATAATGGCAAAATAACCCCAAATAAGCACTGAAATGATGGCTCGCAAGCAAAGGCATGAATGCATACACAATGGCTCATGTTAAGGCATAAAGGGGGAACCCTCCAACGCATTGATTGAGTGACAAATGCAAGTGCACGGCCATAAAACATGGACTGAAATAGTATAACTAAAGATGCCAAATCATTGAAATGAACCAAGTAATGCATGCTAGTGGACCCGATGCACAAGGCAAACAAGCTAGGTTGAACCAAAGCTATACAAAGCAAGTCATGGATGACCAAGACAACCAAAATCAGACCTTAAACATGGAAAAACATGAACAAATTCTTCTTGAAGTCAAGCCAAAATTGTGCTAAAAAGACATGCGCCAACATGATGCATGTTAGGCTATTTCATGGGATTGCATAGCAAGTGTATGGAGCATGCAAAGGACAACCAAACCAAACCAAAACAGAGTCATGACATGGTAAAAAATCACCAAAAACATGCTGAAATGGGAAGAAAACTAGCTAGAATGACATCTCAAGGCATGAAGCATATAAAGCTAGTTTAAGGGATTTACACTACAAGTGTATTAGGCATGCAAGAGCCAACCAAACCGAACCAAAACAGATCTAAGACATGTTAAAACATCACCAAAAACCTACTGAGATGGCTCGAAATCAAGCTAGAAACATATGCTCAAACATGTGGCATACAAGACTAGATTGTGTGATTTACACTACAAGTGTGTTAACCATGCAAGGGGTGACCAAACTAAGAAAAAACAGTGGTGTGCCTCAGCAAAATAACCACAAATGCAAGCTAAGACATGGCCAACACACACTTACCAAAGGTGCTCAAACATGAGGGAAATGAAGCATGTATTGAAGACACAAAGGAGAGGGGATGGCCCTCTCCTTCTTAGGACCTTAAAACACCATCCCTACCACTGAAATCCCTCTAGACTTCAATGGTGAGAAGGCCAATACAAGGTGGTCCTGAAGCTCATAAAGATGGCACAAAAATGAGGCCAAACTAGGCCTAAGAGGGGGTAAACAATCCCAAACACCAAAGTGATCTTAAACAAAGATCAAAATCATGAAAAAGCACAACTTTTATCAGTTATAAGTTAAGCTCAAAATAGCATGCAAGATAGGATAAAAGCTTAAGCAAGAAAGGGGGATTTAAGGTTCAAAAACTCACCCTTGATGAACTTCTTCAAAGCTGCAACTCCAGCAGGTTTTTTTGAGCTTAAACCAAACCAAAAACTCCAGAAGCAACCTTAAGATGCCTCAGCAACAAAAGGGAGGTGCTTGGCTAGGAGGTTGTGTGCACAAATGAAGAGACAAAACACTTTAAGGCACAAAATATGGAGAGAGAGGGGAATATAGAGAGCGAGATATATGTATATGCCCTAAGCCAACTTCAGAACCTGAGACAAGAGAGAGAGCCTTTCCTCTTATAGAGAAACAAGCACCAAGCTTGTTGAAGAAGTTTAAAACTAGATGCAATCCCTCTATACAAGTGTATGGAGGATGAAATCTGTGCACTCCAGCTGGCACAACTGGCATCCATAACACCTGTAGAATATGTAGGAAGACCGCCGACCAGTTAAAGTGGTCGGTCCGCCACTTTTACTAGTCGGCCGACCACTTTTCATGAGAAAGTGGTCGGCCGGCCACTTTTTCTGGTCGGCCAGCTACTTTTAGTGGTTGACCGGAAAAAAAAAGTGGTCTCCAGGGGTAATTGGTGGTCTCCACACTGAAAGAAAGCCAGTGGTGTGGTGGGAAACCAGAAAATGTGGCCCAAAGACTAAGAAAACCAGTTTCCCGACCAGAAAACTGGCTAGCGGGAAGAAAAGTGGTCTCCAAGGATAAAAGCTAGTTTCCAGGGGTAATTGGTGGTCTCCACACTGAAAGCAAGCCAGTGGTGTGGTGGGAGACCAGCAAATGTGGCCCAAAGACCAAGAAAACCAGTTTCCCGACCAGAAAATCGGCTGGTGGGAAGAAAAGTGGTCTCCAAGGATAAAAGCTGGTATCCAGGGGTAATTGGTGGTCTCCACACTGAAAGCAAGCCAGTGGTGTGGTAGGAAACCAGCAAATGTGGCCCAACGACCAAGAAAACCAGTTTCCCGACCGGAAAACTGGTTGGCGGGAAGAAAAGTGGTCTCCAAGGAGAAAAATTGGTCTCCCACCCTTGTACCACTTTCCAAACATGAAAAGCAATGTTCATGCCAAGAACGAACCAACACGGATGCAAAACGAGAGTTCGGGAGGCAAAACGCGTGGCCGAGGGCCCTGAAAACTGGCTGTTGAGCACGAAAAGTGGCGTATGACCACAAAAGTGGTCTCTTGGACCACAGTGTCCCTCGAGACAGAGGAAATAAGGTGTGTTCCAAAAATCGTGCCAAACGGAGAATGTTAAGAGGTCCCGAGCCGGAGCGCACGACCAACGGCTCCGAAAATTAGAAACTAGTCTCCAAACAGGAACAGTGGCCTACGACCACGAAAAGTAGTCTACGACCATTGAGAGATGGTCTACAAGACCTCTCCCTACTTCCGGGAAGAGAAAACAAGACTTAGTTCGCAGACCGAGTCAAAGTACAAAGAGTCCCGAGGTCTGGAGGTGAGGCTCTCAGCCAGGAACTCCGAAACCTCGAAACGAGCACAACATGCGCAATCACCGAGCGCTCAAATCATGACGTCTGAGTCTTAAGGTCGGTCAAAAATGGGGTGTCTACAATTATATTTATAAGGTTTAAGGGTATAATCTTATCCCCATTGATGACCAACTGTAATGGTTTTACTGTTTCAGAATGTAGAAGAATTATGCAGATGGCAAATTGAAGAATAATGAAACCCAATTGTAAATGCACGAGAACTAAACATGGTACCATTATCTAGGTACATGAATGTTTACCACGAACAGGGTAAGATGGTAGCCAACACTCATCCTATGATTTTTTTTTTAATAAGTATTTTCGAGAAATTCTAAAGCCGTCAAAGCATCTATTGTTCCCAAAACAAAAAAGAGATGAAGCGCTCTGTGTGTGTGTATTTCATTTTGGCAAATGATTGAGCACATGGTGGACACACAATTAAACAATTGTGAGGATCAAGAATAGAGCCCCACATAGGCAAATTAGGAATAATTTCATAATAGACACAAGGAAGATGACACATCTCAGTTTCTGCAGATTGTTCCAACTCATAGAACATACACCAATCCAGTATGTATGGCCATAAATATACTAAAGGCTTTGTTTCGGTGATGAGTTTGAAAACCAAAAAATTAATAAACATAAAAAAAATCAGTCCAACAACAATCCAACTCTCTATCTATATGTGTGTGTAATAAGACTTAAATTGACTCTAAACAAGTTAATCAAACATCTAAATTGTTCTCCATGAAAAAATTCATCTTTGTCTCTCTTTTTCTTTCCAAGCTCTGCAGAAAGAGATTACAAAATATAAGGCGTCGACAATCTTTTCTTGATAATATATAAATTATATGTTAACATGAAATTGGCATCTCATAAGCAAAAACGCATATTAACAAAATAACTTCTCTCTCATGGGCATATTGTCAAGCACATTGTGTGCAAGTTATATGCTAACAAACACCAAGAGAATACACAAGCGTATAAAATCAATACAAACATCTGTAAAAAGAACACAAAGGTTATGACAATGGTATACCTAATTGTGCGGTTTGGGAGTTGATCTCTAGACACGGTGAATTCCAAATTGCAGGTGTATGTATGATTTAATACAATTAGTTCACCACGACAGAAGCACTCTGGACAATCAGTTCACCGCCACTTAAACACTCTGGACAACTTACATGGAAATCTTGCATTGAGTCCTCATTCGGTCACCTCACATGGACTCTGTCAGAAGCCTTTGTTATAGATTATTGGTATGTATGCTTTTGCGCACCAACTGACTTCCTCTTTTTGCAAAATATGATAAATCTAGTTGAAGAAGCAAACAAAAGCACCACTTTCTTCTCACCACATGGCCCACATTCGTGGACATCAAGCACAGGGCTCTACCACTTTGAAGCACTGACTTCGGTAATTTCAAGGAGGACTGAGAAGCAGGTTGTGGGTTGACCTCGGTTGATGCTTGAACACAACGGGAACTAGGTTCTAGGTCAAGATAATAAAGAGTAAGGAAGCAGGAGCGTTAGACTGCGTTATACCATTTTTACATTCTTTTTATAAAGGTCGCAGATTTGGATAACATTTGAAAAGGAAAAATAAAATTGAAAAAAGAATAGTTTGAGAGGTTTTGAAAATCAGACTGGCCGGTTGAACTGAAAACCGAACTTAGTTCCAGTTCAAACCACCCCACTTAACCATTTCAATTTAAAACCCACTAATGCGACAAATGTTATTTTATTTAATTTTTATTTTTTAGCAAAAGAAAATTTTATTGATAAGATAAAACATATAAGCATGTAAACATCAATAAAAAGAGAGTGCAAAAAATATCAAAGCTAAACTAAATGATCCCAACTAAGTTGACACTAATAAGTAAGTCTAATCATTTACTAACACTACACCAAAAACTAATAAGGCATCAGCTACAGAAGAACCAAAAAAATAAAGCTACAAAATAAGCACTAATAAAACCAAACACAATTTTCACCACAAAACAATAGCCTTATATACAAATCCCACACAATTCACCACTTCATTAGACACCATTCACCACAACAACAAATAATAAACCACACCAAGCTCACCTTGGCAATAGTAACAACAGAAGCATATCAAAAGCATAGCGCAACCCCAACTTAAACCTTCAGCAACACCAAACAGTCCATAGAACCATTTGTACAACAATGAATCGAGCCACATCCTTCTGGAAGACCTTAGTGCATAGCCCAATAGCAGCACCTATCTTCAGTCCCTCTAGATACGCAATAAAAGATCTTAGATCACCTTCTTTGCTTTTTTATACTTCTAGCTTTGCCACCATTCCAATAGAGTGCTGACTGACCCTAGAACCACCCAAATCATTCCCCGCCATTTTAAGATTTCAATGCATACGTTCTAAACCTTACTACACCAGATCAGAACATGCTCAATTGATTCAATAGCACTGCCATAGAACTTACACATCCCATTCTCTTGATTAGAAATAATCCTAATCCTCATTAGTCGATCTACCAATTTGATCCTTCCACACCTGTTATTTTATAATTTTAAAATTGTATTTAATTTAATTTATTTTATTTGATATTTGCATCTTTTTAGGAATAGCTTATAACATTATATTAGTTTTCTAGTCTTAGGGTTATCCTATAATATCTCCCAAATATCTAAATTATAATAATTTAATTGTGTATATAATAAGACTTTAACGTTGTTTTCTAAACAAAAAAAAAAAAAAAGAAAAAGAAAAGAAGTCTTTCTTCTCCTCTTCTTTTGCTCTGTTATTTATTTTGTGAGTTTACTATATTGAGTTTACAAGTGAGTGTTGGGCAATTTAAGGTTCGTGAATTCACTTTGTTGCACACATGTGATTTCAAAGGTCGTTGTATCTTGGAGGAGGAACACCATTCAACTCGGCGAGAAGACGGTGCATCGTTCCTAAGGAGAGTGCAATCTGCATACCTTGACCACCATTCAGGCTTCTCTAAACTTTCTCTTTAATAATAACATTTATTTGTTGTTTTTGGTTTATTATTAGTTTGGTAATTTTATTCTAATAGTAAATCTTGTTTAATTTTTTAACAATCCTGATAATTAGAATTTTTTGTTAGAAGTTGTTGCATTGATTATAATTTTATTTATTTATTTAGTTTTTTTAAAAAATATAGGATTTAATGAAACCAATTCCTGCAAGCCTGAGAAGTTTAATGGTCAAAATTTTAGATGTCGGCAACAACAAATGAAATTGTGGTTAACCACTTTGGGTCTTTATTCAATGATTTATAAAGCTATTTGTTTCAAATGGAAAAGAAAAGGTTTTTGAAAAAGAAAAGGATTATGAAAAAAGTGAAACTTCTAAGGTTGTAGAAAGTGTTGAGACGGGTAAGGATTTAACTTCATCCAAAAAATCTGATAATGATGATTTTGATGAAAAAAAATTATCTTTGTTATGGTAGTATTTTAAGTGATTTATTTCCTTCCATCTATAATATTTTTTGCAGTACAAAAACTTCTATTGAATTATGGGAAGCACTTGATTTTAAATATGGGTTTGAAGATGCTGGTCTTAAATGTTGCTATGTTGAAATTTTTTTAGACTTTCATATGATTGATGGTAAATCGGTTATGGAACAAGTGCATGAATTTCGAAATATTTTGTATGACCTGAAAAGAAAAGGAATGGATTTATCTGATATTTTTTTGGTTGCTTCACTGATTAAAAAATTACCTCCATCTTGGTCAGAATTTGGTAGAATGATAAAACAAAAACATGATAATTATACCTTTGATGAATTGTTAGCATCCCAAAATATTGATGAAAAACATTGTGAAAAACAAGTTGAGTTTTTAAATTGTGATTTTCGAGCCAAGGCACTTTTTGCAGAAAATCTTAAACACAAACCTTGTAATTTCAAGAAAAATGGTGCACACAAGAATGGGAATAACAATCTTAATAATAAATTAAAAGGCAAAAATATTATTCAGAGAAAAATAGTGCCTTGTTGGGTGTGTGGGAAGACTAATCACACTATTAGAGATTGTTATCATTGGAATGGTCAACCCATAAAGCCCGTGGTCCTCCAGTAACCTCTAAACCACAAGCTAATGTCGTGACTGTGGGGGCTAGCTCCTCTAACCTTGCTAGCAGGTGTTTTGTTAGTGATCCCAAGTTAAATATTAGTTTTAACTCAGATGATTGGTTTATAGACTCGGGTGCTAATGTTCATGTATGCGTTGATAAAAATATTGTTTCACCTTATTATCAGGAATCCGGCACAAGAATTGTAAGCATGGGAAATGGGAGCTTGCCCAGGGTACTAGGTGAAGGACAAGTTAGGTTGGAATTGACATCTGGAAATATAATCACCTTAGATGGAGTTTTGTATGTTCCTGATATTAGGAAAAATTTAATTAGTGCATCTTTATTAGTTCACATGGATTTAAAGTAGTTTTTGAATCAAATAAAGTTGTAATAACTAAGAATGATAACTTTATTGGTAAATGTTATCTTTATGATGGTTTATTTAGCCTTAATGTTATAGATTCTGATTTAAATAAAATTGCATGTTATTTTTTCTCTACTTATTCTATTGCTAATCTAGAATGTTCTAATACTTGGCATGGTAGACTTGAGCATGTAAATTTGAACACTATTAAAAGAATGATGAGTTTAGAATTAATTCCAAAATCTGTAATTAATTTAAAGGAAAGATGTCAAGTATGTGTACAAGCTAAACAAACTAAAAAACCTTTTAAATCCGTTGAAAACTATACATCTTTGTTACAACTTATACATAGTGATACATGTGACCTTATCAATGTGTTAACTCATGGTGGAAAAATATATTTTATTACGTTTATTGATGATTTTTCTAAATATTTCTATGTATATTTAACAAGTCACAAAAGTGAATTATTTGATAAATTTAAAATATATAAAGCTCGTGTAGAAAATTAATTAGAAAAGAAAATTAAAATCTTAAGGTTTGATAGAGGTGGCGAGTATGCACCAATAGAAATGGAAGACTTTTGTAAACAATATGGAATTATTGCTAGAACGTAAAAATCGAACATTGCTAGATATGATAATTGCTATGTTAGCCAGTTCCGGTTTACCTAATAATTTGTGGGGTGAAGCTTTATATTCTGCTTGTCATATATTAAATAAAGTGCCTTACAAAAATTTTGAAAAAACAACTTATGAAATTTGGAAAAATCAAAAGCTTAGTTTAAAATATTTCAAAGTGTGGGGGTGTTTGGCTAAAGTTTCAATACTAATTACTAAGAAAAGAAAATTAGGACTGAAAACTATTGATTGTATATTTATTGGCTATGCCTTAGATAGTGTTGGTTGTAGATTCTTAGTAATTAATACTATAATGGAGTCAAGTGTAACGGCCCCAAAATGTGTATTCTGTTTATCTATTTTCTTTAAAATTAATTATGTGTTAATGTTTAATTATGCAAAGTGCCTAGTTTAATCTGTGCATATCTATCCAAATTGGAGAATTATCTATTGGGGTACAACTTTGAAATTGAACTTAATAGCCTTGGTGGGTTCAGAAATTGAAATTGGGAATATGAATAGCCTAATTGACATTTTTACACCCAATTGGAAAGGTTAATTGAAAATTTATTTCGTCTGATTCGTTAAGGTGTGTTTAGTTGGTTTAATTGCAACTTTACACTGCAAATGGAAGGCCTTAGAGGCCTCAGAAACTAGAACGGAATACATAATTATAATCAGTATGATTTTTAGGACTTAATATGAAGTTTTATAAAAATCTGATTCAGAACGAATTAATTTGATTTAATTAAATATTATATATATATATATATGAATATGAGCCTCTTGGATTCAACAAAAAGAAAGAGAAGGAAAGAAAAGAAAATCTAGAGAGGAAAAAAGAGTGCTCGAGAAAGAGATGAAGGAAGAGAGGGAGAAGCAGAATCAAAGAAAATTGAAGGGAAATCAAGAAAATCTTGTCCAAATTAACCATCTAAGGTAATAATCTTCTTCTAATTTCTTGAAATAGGGTTGATACACCTATGATCTCATGGAATTGAAGTTGAATGAGGATGTGTTGTGTTGTATGTGACCCTAGAAAGCATATACAAGCACACATGGCAAGAACTGAAGGAAATTAACTCTGAAATTCACCATGCATAGCATGTTTTCTTGAATTTTATAATCATACATTTATTTTCTTGCACGGTTTTCAAAATTGAAGGGGAAATTCATGAGTAATTAAGAATTCATGGAGAGAAATTGGAGTTGAGAGTATATAATCATAAAAAGAAAAAAAGAAGAAGAGAAATTATATGATTTAATTATCAAAACTCAACATGTATGGCTTGATCTTGTTTATATATATAATATTATTTTTTTATACATAATTTATTGCATGAGTCTCATAAATTTCTAAAGTTGCCAAAGGATTTCTTCATGGGTTTTACAATTGAAGCTTCACAACACATGATTTATGTTTTGTAATTTCATTGAAGTTTTAATCTTTCTTCAAATTAGAAGATTTGGGAGTTGATTTCAAGTTTGATTCTTATTTGATGTTGAAGGCCCAAATTCTAGCACATTTATATGAGTTTTTGGGAGTGAAATGCATGAAAATGAGGTTGAAATTGCAAACATTGAGCTTCACACATGAAACATAATTTCGGAAAATAGTGCACAGAATCTGCTGTGATCCACACATGCGGATTGGGCATCTCGCATATACGGTTTTGGTTAGGCTCGGGTTTTTTTTAGCATCATTTTTCTACCTTTCGGGCTATCGTTTGCATAGTTTTAAAGTGTTTTTCTTATGCATTTGCATCTCATGAGTGCACTGGAATGAATGAACGAATAGAACCTAACGAGTGATGATGAATTGAAACTGAATAAGTAAGCAAGCGAATCATAGAATTGGCTAAAGATATAAATGTAATTGAATTGTCGTGCTTGAATTTATTTGTTTAGGTCGAACACCGTTTCATAGTGCAACTTTAGCATGTGTTTCAAGAAGCCCACTGTGAGTAACAATGTTGTAAAGCTATGTTCAATTGTAATTATTTTCTCATCGATTAAATGTACTGTTTTATGAAATGATATTGTTTATTGAATGAATGATTGTCTTATTTTGTAAACTGCACTCGTGGCATCTATAGTAATTGTTACTGCTATTGTTACCGTTACTGTTACTGTTACTGCTACTATTACAGATATCTCTATCAGTTCTAATCTTTGGAACTACTGTTACTGTATTGATGGCCATCAACTGACTGTTCGATCTTTACGACCTACAGTATGGTTCTGCTATTGGACGTACAATGTATAACTACTATGATTCTATATCACTATGAAATGTCTGAAATCTACTTAGTGAATTTATTCACTATTGAATCTGACTGTTTTGAATTATAGTAAGGACATCATTCATAACCCCTTTACACAGTTGTTATTCACTGGGCTCTAACTCATTGTTTATTATATGTATGTAGGTGATCGAGCACCAGATCAGAGTTAGCAGCGTCGACCCGAAACTTGTTTTTGTCAAGCCAATTACTATGCCTCATTGTGAGGTTTCGAACATTTCCATGTCAGGGCTTTTTGGGTGATTTAGATTCACCATTTTGACATTGTATTTAAGAGATAAGAATGTTTATTGAGTTTTGTTAATTGTTTTTGACAATGGGATTTAATTCCCCAGCTTGTGTTTTGTTTTGTACACATGTGTGTTATGGACTTAAGTTTTTGTATAATCACAAATATGTGAAATTTGTTTTGTTCATTTAAGTCATCATAGCTCATTGAATGCTATTTTCTATTATTGTTTGGCTTTCTCTAGCCCTATTATTGTGTTATTGTCATTGTTGTTTAGCATGCCTTTGGTAATCACGGATTACTGGCCGGTTATGGCGCTAAACCTATAGGGGTGGGTTTAGGTCGTGACATCAAGAGAAGCTGTATTTTTTGAAAATATATTTCCTATGTAAGATAAATGTGGACATCCCATTTTTGACTGTCCGCAAGGCTCGAGCACTTTGCTCGGTACACTCGATGATGAAAGTAGTATTGTGCGTGGTTCGAGGTCTCAACGAAGGAACCTTATGTAAGCTTCAAAATAACCCCAAACCTTCCATATTCCCACTGATCATACTCGAGAAATTCATTTTTACACGTTGTGCCACCTTATGTTGAGGCTAAAACAGAAAAAACAAGGGAACACATTAAGGCCCGACCGTGCCTCATTGAGGGCTGGCCAGGCTTTGGTAGCGAGAAACACTGTTCTGGGCGGGAGGCCGCCAGTTGTCCATTTTTGAAGATATTTACAATGTTTCTTGCTCAAATTCTATAAATACGACCATATACCACTATTTTGGGAGTTAAACAATTGAGAGAAAGCCTATACACATAGAGAGAGCTTATTCTTCCTCTTTCTTCCATTGCAAGCTATCTTTGAATCAACCTACCTTCCTTATATCATCTATATACGCCATACACAACCTTGATTCATCATCTTAGAACCTTGGTTGACCATTGAGAAGCATAATTCAAGTTTGAGAGTGTGTCAAGAGTGAGTTTGATCATCAACCAAAGCTTACTTCATTTTGAGAGGTATAAGCTTGCAACTCTTGTTCTTGTTTTTGCTTACTTCATTTCTAACTATTTCTTGTATTCTTTGGATGTTTTGTATCCATTTTAAGTGTTGGAACTTGGGTTTGGATAAGCTACCAAAGATGGTAAGGTTAATACGCTTACTTGCACCTATCTTCATAGCCCAACCCTTGGTTCCTTTACAGTCTTTTCCTTTGATTTTTGAACTGATTTTCAGAGTTGAACTAAGGCAAAAAAAAAAAACATGGTTTGAAGTCTTCAAATTTGAGGGGTTGGCCACCCCTCCATGTTTTTGCTTACATAGCTTTATTGTCTTTATTTTTTGTTTAACTTTTTGAGTTCTTTTCTTGCATTTTCAGCCACTATTTTGGCTTATTAGAGACTATTTTAGGGCTGTCCTAATCTATTTAATTGATTCAAGCTTTGATTAGTTCCTTTGTTGTAGCATTGGTCTTTGTACATAGCTTGTATTATGTTGTTCTTAGCCTTTCTTTGTCTAACTTTCATGTTAATGACCTCATTTTAAGAATCAACTTGCTATTCCTTTCTTTCATTTGAGAGTTGTTTCAATTGGTTGGTGGTCATTCAACACATGAACTAGATATTCACACTTAATGGCTTGATCTCTACAGATATTCATTGTCAGTGGCATAATCTCTCTTTCATGTTGAGAATTACTGCCCGTTTGATGTTTCTCTCATTTTAGAGGACTTAATCATCACTTCGGACAAATGGACTAAAGAATGGAAATGACTAAGAGAATTGGTTTAAAACCAACCAACACACATAAAGAAAATGAGTCATCTCACTTGGGCTTGGCCGGACGTTATGCCAAGTTTATTAAGTCAAGAGTGATCATACGCTAATTCATGGTGTTTCGATGATCCTTGAAGCGTCTCTACTTCCTTTTTTTGAGTTCATTCTATGATAAAGAAGGAGGAGTGGTCATATGCATTCATTGATTTTTGTCCAAAATTGTATTCGAAATCATCAAGCAATCAACTTGCTCATTGATGGTTTTGGAAACAATTCTAACCTTCTCTTGAGGATTTCCCATGACAGAGAAGGAATGAAGGAACAAACAAAGCTTGAACAACTCTGTCTGCACTGTTTTCACTTTAGAACACAAAATAGAGTTTTGCACAAAATTGAGGCACGACCGGCCTTCTTTAGGTCCGGCCGGGCTTCATTGAGGGTCGACCGGTCCTGAATGTTTGGTCAGCAGTGTATTTTTGCAAAAAATAAAAGGCAGTGGCTGTGGTGAAACAGAGCAAGCCTGGGGCAGATAGAGCTGTTCTTGAACATTGTGCATGTGCATGCATGTAATCCTTGCACATCCTCGCTTACATCATGATCGTCGTTGTAATTAATTTAATATTGTTTATTGTAATTAGTCTCATTAATCATTAATGTTGTAATTATTATTATTGTCCCTTTGTAATTGTTGTAGTTAATTAGCTTAGAGAGTTAGTTTATTTATCATGGTTATTCTTGTTGCAATAACATAGTTAGCAATTAGCCTCGCTTATTTAATTCATTCGATTTTGTAATAATTAGTTTAATTCAGACTTTTGAACTTTGATTCGCACCCTCTTGTACGAGGGCAATGTTGTAATAATGTGTATGTCTTCCAACCTCACGCCTTTCTCCTTTTTTACTTACTTGCTTATGATGGTTAGTATAGGACATCACGTTTCATTAACATTCTTATGTTTTGAATCCATTTGTCTTGCATGCATCCAAGGCTCGGTTCATCATCCTAACTCATTATCAAATGGTTCAAATTCATTACTTGAATATGTACTCTCTCACATGTCTTGAATGAAATCATATGCCATGTTCATAGCCGAGCCTATAAAATACATAATGTGTGCGTTGCATTAGTCATATTGCATAAGTTAGGAACATATATATTTTTCTAACTCTTTCACCTGTTTTGGCTTGGAGTACTAGGTGAGCTTTTATGTCTTAGCATCTTGCATCGAGTGTTTGTGTTGCCATGTCCAAAGCATGAATACCATGAGGTTAATTGCTTAAATGATATAATTGTTTGAATGCTTGTAGATGAAGGCTAGTTGCTTGAATTGGGATAGTTTGATTAATGTCCATTTTAGCCTACTTTTTCAAGTGGCAAATTCACAAAACAATTTCAAAACAAAACATGAAATCAAGTGTTCCAAATCCTGCAAACTAATCTATACCTTGTGTGCGCATCACATAATAAAAATAGCTAATAATTGAAATAAGACCATATAATGTAAATAAAAAACACATCATGATTAGTAGAGGCCGATCTTTGATCGGGCGAATGTGGTGCTCAATTCATAACCTTCCTTTCTCGTACCTAAGTTCCCGAGCTGAGACAATTTGGTGATGACGGACTAATGGCCTTTGGCACGAGTCTCGAGTTTCCTAGATTTTCTAAAAATATTTAGGTGGTGACTCTGTAATCTGGTAAAGTAGTCCATTTTTCGCATTTGATTCAAACATTGATTTTCCAAAAAGAAATTGCCAGATTTGGACTCTTTTTGTGTTTTCACTGTTTCACATTGCACTTGTGAAATCAGATTCAGAACCACAAGTGGAGTCCGAACTGTAAGGCTATTCGCCTTTCGAAAGGAGCGCAGAATGTCGGGCTACAGTTTTTGGCGACTTTGTTAGGGATTTAGAGAACTTGACTCGAAACTCATGATATGAATTTTTATCTACACTTATATGTTCTTTGCATTTCATTTGCATGGTTACTTTAAGTCACTGTATTTTCCATCTGTTATTCCTAGACGGTTTTCTGGAGGCTCGCCCAAGAGGCTTGCCAAAAGGCTGATCGCTCATGGGCTCTGCCATGTTTGAAACACAACCAGTGGATCTGGATTACCGCTGTACTGCTTGATCCGCCTTTCACTTCTCGGTGTTGGGTGTGAGAGGTATATTAGGTATTCTTGTTGAGGTACCCTTTTGACCATTCGATCTAGTTGCATATAGTGAAGCTATAGTGACTGTTCCAACTTAGGACAGGATGCCACCCATTTGCAGGATGTTGTGAAACTCGTTGTTTGAATTAGTGCAGCATAGATCATGCCAAAAATCTAGGACAGGGTAACTCTACCCCCTCATAAGGGTGTTTTGGTTGCTTTTTTTTACTTGATATGTGCTTTTACAGTGAGACTGTACATGATGGTTCATATCGGTATAAAGTTTGAAAAACAGAGTTCAGTAGGGATTACAATTCAGCTATGTCATGATTGCTGTGAATTGGGGCCGAAGTGCTGTCTGATTTTTGATTTTGTTTTTCTTTCTTTCTTCTTGCTAGGTAGTTTGCCATCATAGCTTTAGAAAGATCTGATATTCCCTAAGTTGTGTGGACTCGTTTCGGTAGGCTGTGTAAAGATCAGGACCTTGTTGGTGGTCAGTCCATGTTAGTCTCGCTTCCTCTAGTCACTTGACGGAGAAGAAACAGACGATCAGTAGCATCAATACAAAAGCACTCCACAAACATCTACCCATTCTCACTCAGTCAGTTCACCAGCATCTAGCTCATCCAGATTAGCAATGGCACAGAACACAACACCTAATGCAGAGGAATTTGTTGCCATGATGACTGTCATCCAAAGGACTATGGACATTGTAAACCAGAGGATGGCTGCACAAGATGAAGTCATTGCCGATCTACGGCGTACATCTCGGGCATCAGCATCAACTGTGCACCTGATCTCTACTGCTCTGCCAAACCCAGATCTACCACCACCAGTAGAAAATCTACCATTCCTAGTTCCTCAGGACATGTTTCCTCCAGCTCCAGCTTATTGTCCTCTAGTTCAACCTCCTCCAGGGATTTTTTCTTTCAATATCAATGAAATTGATCCGGCCTTGGTCAAGATTTCTAGATTGGAGAAAGCATTGAAGAAATCCCAGGGCTTCAACTCCATTCCAGATATCGAAGATGGGTACACTGAGGCTTCGGTTAGACTAGTAGAGAAATTTAAGATGCCCCATATCGACAGATTCAATGGGAGTGGGGATCCAATTGTGCATGTTTGGTTGTTTTCGGATGTATTGAGGCCCATGGGTTTGTCTCGGGCATAGAAGCTTTTGTTGTTTGGAAGAATCCTGTTTGATGTGGTGGCCATCTGGTATGCTAAGTTGGAGGACTCTATAAAACGGAATTGGGAGTAGCTATCTGAGGCGTTTGTCAATCAGTACTCATATAACACCCCGATAGACGTAACCATGAGTGAGTTGGAGGTTACTATCTAGAACCCCAAAGAATCAGTCATTGATTTGTCACTTGGTGGAGAGCCAAGGCAGCCCAAATGACAAATAGGTCTACCGAGAGAGAACAAGTCCGACTTGTGGTCCAGAACCTTAAGCCAGATATGCTACAGAGAATGATAGTGGCACCATTGTCCATGTTTGTTTCCTTACATGAGCTGGGGGTTCAGATCGAAAGTGCATTCAAAAAAGGTATCATCCACAGAACAAGTGAACCCGTAAGAAGGCCGTTTTCTCGGAGTACCAATGCTAGCAGTAGCACTATTCTGTAGCCTGCAGATGTCAGCAATGTCGTCATAACGGCCAAGATGGCTGATCCTTTTGTTACTGCCATAACCTCGCAACCTTCACAAAATACTGGTCCACCCCGGAATCGAAGAGTTTTTACTCCCCTCCATATGAGCCTCACCCATGCCCTCAAGCTGTTAATGCAAAAGGGCATCTCAAACCTTTTGATCCTCGTCCACTTCCAGACCCAATGCCACCCAAACATGACCCTACCCAGTATTGTATCTTCCACCAACAACATGGCTTTCCCATGAACCTGTGCTACCGTCTACGTTATGAGATCTAGGATCTCATTGACAACAAAGTTATCGCCCCACTTTCCAAACCAAACGTAACAACCAATCCACTTCCTGTACATAACCAAGTCCCCCCACCCAGAAATATTAATCACGTCCATACACTACCGCCCACCTTCAACCTTAGCACATACATTACGTCATCCCACCTACCAAAATCGAAGGTGGTCATTCCAGAAGGAACAAACATGTGCATGATGGATCTAACACCACAAATCCAACCCAGGCTCGTGGCAGTAGAAATGGAGAAAGATAAGAATGCACTGGAGACAAAGTCGTCTAATACCCATGTCATAGAGAAAGGGGTCTCGCTCGTAGAGGAGTACGATCCCAGTCTATACATTGTGGCGATTGATTAGCCAAAGCCAGTAGTCATACAGCCGAACTTTCATAGCATTAATGTTATCGGGGAAGACCAAATGGCGTATAATCAGAATGAGTGGCCCGAGCAAGGTCTGAATGACTTAGCAAACATAGAAGAGGATCTGGCAGAATTGGAAGAGGATCTGGCGGATCTTTATTTCTTCGAGGAAGAAGATACAAGCCGTGTGCAGATGGGATGGTGGGACTCGAGTCAACCAGAAACAAACAATGGATGGTTAAGTGATGAAGAGTTTGATGTAGAGGAACAAACAGGAGAGACCAAGACAGAAGAGGAAATCACTGCTAGTGGCAAGACTGAGGCTGCACCTTTGACTGAGAAGGAACATGCACTGGAACAATTTCAAAATGAAAGGATAGAGGAGTTCCAAGCGAAGATAGCTCTAGAACAAGGCAAAAGAAAAAGGGAAAGAAGAACATGAAACAACGATGGATGTTGCCCAGATAACCAGAAAAGTCTAATGGGATCCCAATGACCAAAAGAGGATACTGAGGAAACTCAGAAAGTATCATGATATTGAAACCTGAGCTGTGGTAGAAGAAGAATGGTATGTTGACGGGGCATGGGATGCGAACATGCTCAGAATAGAACCTGATAACACCTCGACCATGACTGTGGATGAGTGGTGGGAAGACAACGACCTAAGTCATGCATACACTGACAAAGGTTGGAAAGCTGATACCTCAGATGACACTTGGTATACCGATGAGATCAATCATATGACCTAGAGCGGTCGGTACTTCAAACCCGCAGCGGTAGATCAGCTAGAGACCTTTAACAAGGAGGTTGAGAGATCAAAAGAAAAGGATGCTATAGAAAACCTGGTCTTGAAACAACTAAAGAAGATCCAGGCCGACATATCCATCTGGGGACTGATAATGGCATCTCGGGAGCATAGACAAGCCCTGCTCGAAGCAATGAACCAAACTAAACTGCCCATTGACGCCACCGTTGACCAATTGGTGTCGTTGGTCACCTCTGGGGACATTACGCTGGTGATATCTTTTACGAATAAAGAATTGCCTCCTGAGGGCGCCAACCACAACCGTCCATTATATGTAACCTTGGAAAGTCAGAAAAAATGGATTCCAGTGGTGTTAGTAGATACTGGATCAATGATCAATGTGTGTCCGATAAGAACTGCCTATGCCATCTGTTTGATGTTGATTGACTTTACACTCATGACCTAAGCTGTCCGGGCTTACGACAATACTAGCCGGGATGTCATGGGAACGTTCAAGAGCAATATCCTAATCGGCCCGTCTGGACATGAGGTGGATTTCCATGTCATGGATATTCCGGCCACATTAAACCTACTATTGGAAAGGCCTTGGCTACATCAGATGAAGGCTGTATCATCAACAGTCCATCAGTTAGTAAAGTAGCCCTTCAAAGGCAGGATTGCCACTGTGTATGGTAACTCTGCGATCTATCCTCCTTAAGGAACCACTGCACCATTATTGGAAATCATACAGGAGGCAGAAGATGTGTTCCTTTCTGGCTTTTCTTTGGTAGAAGCCCAGTTGGTCCAAACCATCATGGCAGATGGCGATGGAGATTATGTGAGTGCGCAATCCATATACATGATGAACAAACAGAGACATATGTCCAGGTCGGGACTCGGTCGAAGTGGCTGATAGGGAGGTGTAGACGTCCCCGAACATCCCGGGAGGATGAGTCCCGTTCTGTTCATTTTGGGCTCACTACAGTTCGGACTCAAATTGTCACGGTTCTTAATCTGAACCAAAGAGTCCAAATCCGGCAAATCATTTTGGAAAACAGATTTTTTAGAAAGAAGTGCCAAACATGGACTGTTTTGCCAGATACAGAGTCGCCACCTAAATATTTATTTTTGGAGGAATTTAGGAAACCCTGACTCATTGCCTAAGGCCACGTGTCTGTCATCACCAAAGTTGCCTCGGCTCGGGAACTTGGGTACGATTGGGGAAGGTCAGCTATGAGCACCCCAGCTCGCCCGATCAAAGATCGGGTTCTACTAACCATGATATCGAGTTTTGAAAACGTTATGTGTTCTTATTCCGGTTTATTAACCTAGAATTGCTACGTCATGCGCACATCATACAAGTATAGACTGGGTCGCCTGAATTGGAACAAAACATTTCATGTTTGTTTATTTGAAAATAGTTTGATGGTGCTACCCACAAGTAGGCTAAGACATGAATTTTGCCACCCTCAAGTGGGCTTAGAAAACATAGTTTTCCCACTCTCAAATGGGCTTAAAACTCGCATTCAATGCATTGTTCCAATTTAAGTAACTCAACCTTCACCACAGGAATTCAGGCAGTTATATCCCATAAGCACATAGCCTCATGGTAAGCATGCTATTATGGCAACACTCACACTCATGCAAGGATGCTAAAACGTAAATGCTTACCGAGTACTCCAAACTAAAACAAAAACTAGTTAGTAATCATATGCATGATCCTAGTTCATGTTAAGATGGCTAATGCAACACACGCAAGATGCAGCTACAATAGGCTCGGCTAATCTATGGATGGCATATGATGATGTTACAACTAACACATATTCAACTTGGAATTGAAATACAATGCAGTTAGTATGATGCGCCGAGCCCGGTGCATGCAAGACAAATGTGTGGATGCCGGGATGCATAGCATAAGGTATGCTAAATTAAATGTGACCTAATACTAACCATCGTAAGCGGTTAAATAAAAGGGAGAAAGAAATGGGGTTGGAAGACATACACACACTCACGCACACTTATTACAAATTCGCCCTCGCTCGGAGGGACCAAAAGAATATACAAATTAATTAACCTACAAGCTAATTAATTATTACAGACCACTTAATTAATTAACGAATTAACTAAGCTAAGGAAAGCAGTAAAAGGCCTCGGGAAGAGGGTCTGATACATGCGTGCTCGGGTTTGCTCAGAAATCCGTCGCCATGCACAAGCTACCTCTGTTTTCCCTGTTTTGCTCCTCTGAAAATTGCACAAGTCCCAAGGTACACTCCATGGACACTATGGAACACCACCGACCAGGGGGGATCACCACCGGCCAAAGGGAGTTTGTCATAGACCAATTATGGAGCTCTCGGCCACAAATATTTGGTCGGTCGGCAGTGTAGATGGTCGGCCGGCAAAATATTCCTACAGAAACCTGTTTTGACAGCAGCAGAGGACAGACAAGGCATGGCAATGCATTTTCAAAGCAATGTTTGCACCACCACCCTCTCTATCATGTTTAAGACT
This sequence comes from Camellia sinensis, assembly GCF_055761805.1. Lineage (NCBI taxonomy): Eukaryota > Viridiplantae > Streptophyta > Magnoliopsida > Ericales > Theaceae > Camellia > Camellia sinensis. The sequence continues at coordinate 111,853,462 of NC_138962.1, forward strand.
CAAGGGAGCATGGTACTCGAACTCAGACCATCAATCACGCATTACAATGCATGATGGCCCAAAGCAACCAAAGTGTGCAATTTCAATATGGAATGAAATGCACAAAACAAAAATGGGCCCCAACCTTTATCATAATCAATTCAAGAGGCATGGGATGCATGCAATGCTATGCAACCTAAGTATGCAAGCTAAGCATGCAAATGTGCAATGTGTCAAACATGGAACAAGGCCAAATATGCAACAACATACAAGGCAAGCATGCAACAAAATGCTAGGATGGTCTTGAACCAAAGTGGACAGCCCTCAAATAGGCCCAAAACAGTGGCCAAAATGATGCAACAAAAGCATGAAAACACACACACAAGCATGCATTCACAAGGGCCTAAACATGGAGCATAAGCCATCAACTCTTCAACGCATGAAAGGCATGGAAAATGAAAGTATGCAAACATGGAACATGGACTGAAATATGGTCTCCAATGATGCCAAATCATGAGAACAAGCCAAGTAAAGCATGCTAGTGACCCACACACCCAAAGCTAACAAGCTAGAATGCAAAGAGACCATACGAAACATGTTGAGCATGACCAAAGAAACTGAAAAAAGAGCTAAAGCATACTAAAACACGCATAAAAGCTTCACAAAGCTTGGCCAAAATCATGCTAGAACAAGGGTCAAAGCCTAAAGCATGTTAAGGCAAATTCATGGCATTACAAGACAAGTATGCAAGGCATGCATGGTGTGTCTAAACCAAGTAAAAGCAGTGCTATATCATGGAAAAATAAGCACAAATAACACTTAAGACATGGCCAACATGAATTTAAAAATGGTGCTCACACATGAGGCTAAAATGGCACTTTTTGAAGACAACAAGGAGAAGGGATGCCCCTCTCCTTCTTAGGACCTTAAACCACCATCCTCACCACTGAAATCCCTCAAGATTTCTGTGGTGAGGAGGCCCAAACAAGGTGGTCCCAGAGCTCACCAAAAATAGCACAAAATAGGGCCAAACAAGGCCTAAGAGGGGGTAAAAAACCCCAAACACAAAAGTGACCTTAAACAACTATTTAAAGCACTCAAAAACAGGACTTTTTTCAGTTATACACGAAGCTCAAAACAGAATGCAAGACAGGCTAAAAGTGTGTGCAAAAACGGGGGATTTAAGGCTTAGAAACTCACCCTTGAAGACCTTCTTCAAAACCAGCACTCCAGTAGATTTTTCTGAGTCAAAACCAAGTTTTGAGCCCCCACAAGACCCTCCAAGAACCTTAGATGAATGGTGGAGGAGTGTGCTTAGGAGTTGGGGTGCAAAGGGGTCAAGAACCAAGCACTTTGGAGGCTTGGATGTAGATATATCAAGAGAGATATATGTTTTTGTCTTGGACAAATTTCTTGGAACCCTTGCAATGGAAGAGGAGCTTTTCTTTTATAGAGGAAGAAGGGTCCAAGCTTCTAAGAGCAAAAGGGCCAAGCTTCATGGAGAAGCTAGGCAAAGGGGTCAAGCTTCTCTTAGAAGCTTGGAGCAAAAGGGCCAAGCTTCTTGGAGAAGCTAGGCAAAGGGGTTAAGCTTCTTGGAGAAGCTAGAAAAGGGTTCAAGCTTCTCTTAGAAGCTTGGAGCAAAGGGTTCAAGCTTCTTGGAGAAGCTAGACAAAAGGGTTCAAGCTTCTTGGAGAAGCTAAAAAAGGGTTCAAGCTTCTCTTAGAAGCTTGGAGCAAAGGGTTCAAGCTTCTTGGAGAAGCTAGACAAAAGGTTTCAAGCTTCTTGGAGAAGCTAGGACAAAGATTCAAAAGGTTTAAGCTTCCTCAAGAAGCTAAAACCAAGGGTTCAAAACCGTGGGTTCAAAAGGTTCAAGCTTCCGCAAGAAGCTAAAACCAAGGGTTCAAAAGGTTCAAACCCCCTCAAGAAAAGGTCTCGGCCAGAAAAATGACCGATTGACCAAAATCAGTGGCCGGCCAACCAAACACAATGCCGATCGACCATCAATAGTGCCGACCGGCCATCACCAATGGCCGGTGGCAAGGAAACAAGGCCGGTGCCCTCAAGCCATGGCCGGTGAGGTGTGGGGATGGCTTACAAGCTATTTCCCACCCTCAGAAGCAAAACAACAAGTGTTTGATGCAAAACCAAACACAAAACAAACAAGTCGAGAGGTCTCGAGGTAAGGCACGTAGACGAAACCTCCGAGAACTCAAGATGAACACCAACAAGGGTAATCATCGAGTGTTCAAACGATGACGTCCAAGTCTTAAGGACGGTCAATAATGGGGTGTCTACAGGAGGTACTGTTGCTAAGAAGCTGAGTCATAACCCCTATGCTTTTGAGCTAGGATACAAACCTACCGTTGCAGATTGGCAGAGGAAAGGACAAGAGCTGAGAGAAAGGCTGAAGGCAAAGAAGACTGGGAAGCAGTATAAGTTAGTCCATAAACCAATATGGGGAACCTTGAACGGACGCTTTGTCCGCCAAGGGAAAGATTTCCCCTTCTGTGGATTCCTAGAGCCTTGGTATGATTGGGAGACGAAGACTAGGTATCCAGGGTTCGAGATCTTTTTTCGACACCAATTACCGGAAGGAGAGAATGAACAAGCAGACCTAAGTACTGTTACAGATCAAGGAAGGACTGCAAACCTGGACATTAAAGAGAAGGCGTTGTTGGGAAAGGCGTTGACTAACTTACTGATGAGTTCTATTGCTGGAGCTGAGACCACCAACTTAGGGGATAGTTTTACTATCTCAATGATCATGGATAACCCAGTAGCGGATTTCTCTAATCTTACATGGATACGTCTGAAGCTCCATGCCTAGTCTAGAAGTTTGAGCAAGGCATCATCAATAGTTCTGAATCGGATAATGGGTTTGAATTTGATTCCACTGAGTCTGTGGAGTCAAATTCAGATTCGAGTTCTTCTGAGTCTGGTGCTTCTAGAAGTGGTAACCTGGATACCAAAGTCCTGTCCAGGTCATCTTTTAGCTTTTCTTTTGAGTCCACTATAACCAAAGATCCAGACTTTTTGAATGGGAATGTTGTTGCCTACTTCTCTGTGTCTTTGGTTTGTTGTACTGATCTTAATTTTCAAAATTTTGACATAAATGAAGAGGAAGAAATTCCTCGGGTTTTGAAAAATTTGGTTGATCATGAGGAGGAGAGACGTGTTAAGCCCTGTACAGATAAAATCGTATCAATTAACTTGGGTACTGAGGAAGATCCTCACTTGGTCCAGATCAAGTCCACGCTGTCTTCGGAGGAACATGAGCGTTTAATCGATTTATTAAAAAATTTTAAAGATGTTTTCGCGTGGTCCTATGAGGACATGCCTGGAATTGATCTTGAGATTGTACAGCACCGAATCCCTCTTGACCTCGGGTTTTCTGGGTATAACCAGATTCTGATGGCACCCGAGGATAGGGAGAAGACTGCTTTCACTACTCCATGGGGTACCTATTGCTACCGAGTCATGCCGTTTGGGTTGAAGAATGCTGGGGCCACTTATTAAAGGGCTGTAACTACCATTCTGTATGAACTGATCCACAAGGAGGTTGAGGTGTACATGGATGATATGATTGTCAAGTCCAAAGATCGAGAGGGCCACTACACCGCATTGGAAAAATTCTTTCAGCGGATCAGAGAGCATAGATCGAGGTTGAACCCGCAAAAATGCATTTCCAGTGTAACAACAAGAAAAATGTTAGGATTCTTAATCACACAGAGAGGAATTGAGGTAGATCCTTTCAAAATCAAGGCCATCTTAGAAATGCCACCACCAAGGACTAAAAAGGAGGTGCATGGCTTTCTGGGTAAAGTGTAATTCATAAGGTGGTTTATTTCAAAACCAACCTTGACTTGTGAACCACTATTTGGTCTCCTGAAGAAAGGAAAGAAGTTCCAATAGGACGATCGCTGTCAATTTACTTTTGAATAGGTCAAACAGTACCTATAGAATCTGCCTGTGTTATCACCGCCATAATTGGGAAAACTGCTGATCTTGTACCTGCCAGTGACAAACTCAACCATGGGGTGTATGTTAGCTCAGAAGTCGAAGGCCAAGGTGGAGAAAACCGTTTACTACTTGAGCAAGAAAATGCTGGATTACGAGACTCGTTATACTCCTCTTGAGAAATCTTGTCTAGCCTTCGTATGGGCTACTTGGAAGTTGAGGCACTACTTGTTAGCTCACTCCGTAATCTTGGTTTTGAGATTAGATCCCACCAAATATCTCTTTGAGAAACTAGCGCTTACAAGTAGGCTTGCCCATTGGTTGTTTCTTCTCTCCGAATTTGATCTTAAAGGGAGAGCTATAGCGGAATTCTCAGTAGATCACCCAGTAGAGGGAGATGAAGTGGTGGAGTACCTTTTCCTAGATGAAAATATTTTACAAATAGAGGAGAAAGCGTGGACGATGTACTTTGACGGAGGAGCTATTCAGTACGGTTATGGGATCGGTGTGTTGTTGATAGCACCTGATGACTCTCATATACCCTTAGCCTTCAAACTCCGATTCAAAGCATCCAACAACAAAGCAGAATATGAGGCGTGTATTGCTGGTTTAGAAGCTACTCTCGAACTAGGGGCAAAAACATTGGATGTCATCGGGAATTCGAACTTTGTTATGTCTCAAGCCAATGGAGATTGGCGGTTAAAAGAAAAGAAAATGAAGGTTTACCATCAGGTCTTGGATATGCTAATTCCGAGGTTTGAAAAGTTAACATTTACCCTTCTGTTTAGACAGAACAAACAATTCACTGATGCACTAGCAACTCTATCTTCTATGGTAGACATTCCATTGGGAGTCAGGATACGTCCGATCATTATTAAACAGAAGTACACGCCGGCCTATGAAACCATCGCCACGATAGATGAGGCTTTAGACAAGAACCCCTGGTACTATGATATTTGGAATTTCCTAGAAAAAGAAGCATATCCACTAGGAGCAAATGCCAAGGACAAAAGGGGAATACGACATCTGGCCATTCAATTCATCATCTGCGAAGGCAAGTTGTACAAAAAAGGCCATCTGGGAATGCACAAGTTATGTGTTGAGGAAGAGGAATCAAAGGGCCTTATAGAGGCCATCCATGGAGGAGAGTGTGGAGCCCATATGAACAGGGTGATGCTCGCCCGAAAGATTCTTAGACAAGGCTACTACTGGTCAGCCATGGAAGAGGATTGTATTGGTTTTGTTCGGCGCCGTCACAAATGCCAAATTCATGCTAATCGTATGAACATTTTGCCATCGAAGCTCTACAACATGACTTCACCATAGCCATTCTCTGTTTGGGAAATAGATGTTATCGGTGCAGTTACGCCAAAAGGGTCAAACGGGCATGAATTCATTATGGTAGCAATCGATTACTTCACAAAATGGGTAAAGGCCCAGTCTTACTCAATGCTGAAAGTATCGCATGTGGCTAAGTTCATCAAAAACAACATCATCTGTAGGTATGGAGTGCCCAATGAGATTATCTCCGATAATGGGATACACTTCAAGAAAGAGGTGATACACTTTCTTGAGAAATATAACGTGGCTTTCCATAAGTCGTCGACCTACATGCCACAGACCAATGGAGCTGTTGAAGTCGTGAACAAAAATATTAAGAGAATTCTGCAGAAGATGGTGGAAACCTACAGAGACTGGCCAGATAAATTGCCATTTGCGCTCTGGGGTAGCAGAACCTTAATTTGAACATCTACAGGGGCAACCCCTTATTCTCTTGTCTATAGAATGGAGGTTGTTTTGGTGATCGAAATTAAAGTGCCCTCGCTACGAGTTATGGTCGAGTGTCAAATAGCAGAGGTAGATTGGCAGCAAAGTAGGTTTGAGGAGTTGATGTTGTTTGATGAGAGAAAACTAAGGGCATTGTATAGAATTACTAGGGCTTTTAACAAGAAAGTGAAGTCCAGAAATCTTCAAGAAGGGGACATGGTGCTAAGAGACAACCGAGCCCCCATTCATGATCCTAGGGGCAAGTTTAGACCTAATTAGACTGGTCCTTACATCATCAAGTTAATCTAGTCAGTAGGGATGGTTATTCTTATGGACTTGGATGGCTTGGAGTTCTCGCAACCAATCAACATAGACAAGTTGAAGAAATACTATCCCTGAGAGGCTCGCTAGGCCGAAAACCCGAAAGAGCGACCTAGGCAAAAGTTAGAGCATGAAAAAATTAAAAATAAAGAAAAACTGAGCTCGCAAGGTTAAAAACCCAAAAGGGTGACTTTGGCAAAAGTTAGAGTGCAAAAGGAGAAAGTTAATACTTGAGTGAATCTGAGCCGAACTACATAAGGCCTGATTCCCATTTTTGGGATACGTAGGAAAATTCATCCTGAAGTTCGGCTGTAACTATCTCTAATTCAACTGTCCTATCTGTTTTCTTGATCAGGTTATCTTCGTTCATCATTTGTTAGTTTGGTTGCACTCTTTATTTCGAGAAGAAAAGCTGATTATAGTGCAGAGCAACGGCGATATGCAATCAAGGGCAGTTATGATTTCTTTTGATTCGGGATTGTACATCTTGAGGATCAATTCTGTGCGTATCAGGTGGAGATCATTTCTAAAAATTGTTTTGAAAAGTTTTAATAAAAGTTGATTTTGTTCAAAATTTTACCCTTTTACAACTTCGGCCATTTTTTGGGACCGAAAGGAAAATTTTCAGTACTTGCAACTTTAATTCTATTGATTTCAACACAAGTACATTCTCCAAACTCTTTGATTTAGATCAAAGTTGCTTTTTACATCTTAAAACTTGAAAAGAAAGATCAAAGTAGTAAAGCTAGGGGCACAGCTAAGTCAGGTGGCTCTATGCCAGAGATGGCCCAACCTCTGCCTCCTCTTTAAGCCAAGCCAAACACTCAAACAGGGTGTAACTGAAACTAATGGCAAGGGCCAGAACCTCTTTCATTCTCCAGGCAGCAAAATACCGGGGTAGGTGTGAGACGTGAACCGGAAATGAAACTGTGTATTCCACTCCCTCATCTGAATGTATCTAATTATTCCCGAATTGGCATCGGAACCGGAGAGAAAAATAGAATACGCAATGTGTAAGGCTAATCAATTATACACCCGACTGTCGGGACATGCTGTAGCTCATCTCAGCCAAATTAAGCAAGGGACAACGCCAAGTTATGTCAGTTGCAGACCGGCTGCATATCCAATACAACCATAAACCCTCTGAGGGGAAATCCACTAGTCATTGACGAAAGAAGTAAGCTCGGGCCGAATACTTGGGGTAAGGAGCAGTTACTTGCAATTTATCCATAAGCCATACCTAGGAAGGGATGAAAAATAAGAAAGATTAAAGAATAGAGAGGTGTACGATGAGAGAAAAGTAAAGAAAGAGGTTTTAAGAGAAAAATAGAGAATGAGTGTTGAGTAATGCAAGATTCATAAATTAGAAGGGTGAAAAATAATACCTGGAGAAGTAGCAGACTCCCTGCCAGCGGGTTGGTCTCTCATCGGTGGAAAGCATCTAAACCCATCAAGGTTTCGGCCAGTGCCAAACCCATGCAACTCTTACCCCCTTTCAGACGTTGAGCTACTTCGACCAACCGGATGCTAACTTCACCGAAACTAGGGGCAACGAGGAATTGTGCAAGAAGGCATAAACAGAGGGCATGTTGCCAGTGGCCTTGCCAAAAAAGGTCACTCCTGTCTCTAATGGCGGAAAATCGATGAACTAAACCGGGAATGTCTAGTTCCCCATCATGTGCCAAAGACCGAGCCTCGTGTAATGATAACCCACACATCCGTGCCAAAGCTTGGGCATGGCCAAAACGGGGTTGCAATATGATTTCTTCGTCGCACCGAGACTCCATCAAGGCTTGAAATTCCTCGAGTGTTGGACACATCTCTTGTGATCTGAATTGAAACACATGTGTGATCGGATTCCAACATCAAAAAGTGGCATGAAGGAATGGAAAGAAAAGAGAAGTGCAACTCAGAGGAAAAAGGGCATTTTGGCCAAAATTGTAAAAATTGACCTTTTTCGAGCCATCCAAAGTGGCTATCCAGTTTCAGAGCCTATTGTTGCACAATGCCTCCATTTTGAGAGCAGAACATCAAAGACTTGTTATTCTACTAGAAAAACAACATGGGAGCATTATTTGTAAAGGATGAGAAGGAGCAGTGCATGACAACTGGGCAGCATTGATCGACCTCACATTGAGGCCCGGTTGTGCCTCAGTGAAGCCCAACTGTGCATATTTAGGCCCAACCGGGTCTAAATGATGTTTTAGAATCAGTGCAGTTGCAGGAAATTCCAACCTTGGCCTTGACGCACCACAGTTGTATTTTGAGTCTTGTTTTGTTTGTACCAAGTGTTTCTTGGCATTTTTGAGTTGTTTCCGTTTTGTTTTCCTGTTATCGAGTTGTATTTCACATTTTGTCCGGTTGTGGGTAGTTATCTAATTCAAGAATGAATGCAAGAGTAAGTCTTATGTGAAGTTACCTTGCAAGGGTTATGCCATTCATCACATGCAAATACCATTTATCACATTGTGCAAGGAAATCATTAAACAAAGATTTGTCTTTTATAACTAGCGGGTCCAACCCTGATCATTGTTTACAGAGCAATAAAACAAAAGAAAATCTTTCAAACCAAACGAAAGGGTCTATCTAAAGCTAGTCTTTAACTACAAAGCAAAAACAACAAAAACAAAAAAAAGAAACAAAATCGTCGTCGTCATCAATAGCCCATCCTCGCCCTCTTCCTCCTCGGTTGCGGAGAAGTTGCATCACTGTCGTCGCTAGGGCTGCTGGACTACAAGTCAACCTCCTCTCTTTTGTCCTTGGGGGTCATAGACCAGTCAAAAGACTCCTCGAAAGGTGAGCGCTGCCTCGTTCGGCTCCTCCCTCAATCGGCTCCCCCTCGGCCTCTCACTGGACCTCGTCTTCGTCTACTAGCCAAAGGAGGTCCTGCAGGCACTGTTGGCACCGGCTCAAGCTGAAAAGAATACAAGTATTAGTATGGACTAACAGAAGTATAAACAGTTTGGCGAACAACAGTGAACTTGAACTACAGATAGAATGTACCTCAATCCCATGAGCGACTAAGGTGGTCTGCCTCCTCCGTACCATAAGGAGCAGTCGATCGATCGTTCAGAGGAGGTCGTCAACATATGTCCGGGGTATTTGCAAAAGGAACAGAATCTGAGAAAGGCATACAGAAGTAATAGAGAGCAATGAACAGAAATGAGAGAAAACAAAACAAGACAAAGTGTAGTAAGTAGAAGCATAAAGGAATGTGTACCTACTCGAAGCCAGGAGTGAACACTAGCCTGCGATCCCTCTCCTCAATGCGCTTAAGCGGGATTTGTTTGATCACTCCATCTGGATGTATGTACATGATCTCAGTGGGGATGACAAGAAATCCAGGAATGGGAGCAACGACAGGGGCACCTCCAGCAGGGGCGTCACTAGCCACAGCAGTAGCAACAACAACCTTCGGCACAATGCGAACCACACCCAAAGTAAGAGGTGCCATCACCTGGGTGTGTAAAAAGGTAGTAAAGTCACCAGGCTCATGATGATGATCGCCGTCCTCAACCAATATTAGGAGGTTGATCTAAGGACCGTCTTGCAGCTCATCAACTACCCTCATGACTAGAGGAGGGGGGTGTGTAATGTAGGGGCCAGCGACGCCCGTGTCTGGCGGATGAACCTCTCCCCCAGGTAGTAAGCCAGGCCAAAGGGGCCCTCGAATAGAATCCGCATGGTAGAGGCATGCCATGCCGCGACATAGGTCATCCTTGATACCTGGGAAACGTAGCTCGACTTTTTTGCGCCTCCTTTCTGAAGTTTGAAAGAAGCCCTACAGTTCGAACTCCCGCGGTAACAAATCTAATCTCATAAGTGCAATATGAAATTGATAAACACCAAAGAGTCCAAATCCGGCAAATCGTTTGGAAAATTGATTTTGAATAAAAAATGTCAAAATTGGACTCCTTTTCCAGATACAGAGTCACCACTTAAATATTTTATTTTTGGAAAAATTTACAAAACTCATGACTCGTGCCAAAGGCCACGTGTCCGTCATCACCAAGATTGTCTCGGTTCAGGAACATAGGTACGAGGGGGGAAGGTCATGAATACATTTGAGCACTCCTGCTCGTCCGATCGAAGATCAGCCTCTACTAATCATGATATGAATCTTATGTACATTATATGCTCTTGTTTCGGTTCATTAGGCTAGCATTACTATGTGATGCGCACACACAAATAAGTATAGACTAAATCGCAAGGATTGAAACACTTGATTCATGTTTATTTTGAAAATTGTTTCGAAATATGTACCACTTGAAAAAGTGATCGCATATAAACATTACACAAATTATTCCAATTCAAGAAATAAGCCTTTATCCATAGGCATTCAAGCAGTTTATCAATTAAGTGATTAGCCTCATGGCAAGCATGCTACACATGGCAACATTCACATTTCATGCAAGATGCTAAAGTGAGTAAAGGCTCACCTAGTTCTCCAAGCCAAAATAAACAAAAGAGTTAGAAAAATGCATGATCTTAATTTTATGCAATATGACTAATGTAACACATACGATATGCAATTAGATAGGCTTGGCTACTAAACATGGCATATGAATCGATTTGATAACATGCGGTCTAAGCACGCATTCAAAGAAGTATTGAAACGACAATGCAGTTAAAATGATGAACCGAGCCTGGATACATGCAATACAGATAGATGCAACCATGGAGAATGCTAATCGAAACATGATGTCCCTAAACTAACCATCATAAGCAAGTAAATAAAATGAAGAAAGATGTGGGGTTGGAAGACATACACATTATTACATTGCGCTCTCACAAAGGACAGTCTGAATGAATAAACTAAGCTAACTAGCAATTAATTAACCTAAAGCTAATTAAGCTAATTATTACGAAACAAAATGATAACTAGCTAAACTACTTAACTAATTATTACAACTCTTGAATTAACTAACTAGTTAACTAAATAATTAAATAATTACAACACAAGTGTAATTAAAAATAGGCAATTAAACTAAGCAACTAACTACTCCGCCTCGGGAAACGGGGGATGTGCATGCGCATGCTTAGATTCCACTCGAAAAGACCACCGTTTTGTTCCCAAATGCATCTGTTTGCACAGTTGAACATTTCTAGAACAGCTTTGCTTCATCTTACCAACACTTTGCTGAAATTAGCATTAGTGGCCAGCCAGCCAAAGATGAAGGTTGTGCACTCGATGATTGTGTTTGTTTGTGTTATTTTTAAGCGCTCGAAGTCCTCGATGGAACGCCCTGTCTTTGAGCTTCTTAATCTTTCCTTTTTTTTGCTTGGTTTTGGACCAATTCTTGTTGTTTTTGAGTCTGGAACCTCTTGGTGACTTGTCAGCCACCACAATTGGTTGTCGGCCATGGATTATGGTTGTCGGCCAGGGGTGTGGTCGGTCCACCACCAGTGTGGCTGACGGCCACTAGTGTTCTTTTTTAGATATTTGTTGATAGTTGTGTCAGCTGTTAGCACAATGAGTTGCATCTGCCTACATGTGTATGGTGGGATGTTTCTATAAATAGGGGGGTTCCTCCCCCATTTTTGAGGGTTAGCAATTTTGGAACAAAATTCTCTCTCTCTCTCTCTCTCTCTCTCTCTCTCTTACAATTTTGTACTTTGTAGCTAGTTTTCTTTACCCTTTTACATACACTACCTTGATCAAAGTTACTTCACTTTGAGCTGAGGTTCCCTGAGATTTGTTTTGGGCTCTAACAAGTGGTATTAGCTTGAATTTGTGCCTAGAGTTGCTCTTTGCTTCAAGAGGTAGTTTATTTGCTTTGTTCACTTGTTTATTATACTTGTTTTCTCATATTTTTAAACTGTTTTGAGGCTGGTTTTGAACCAAAAAAAAAACCTCTATTTTTATGACCTAAAAATTTTGGTTGAGGCCATTTTCAAGTGGGGGGTGGTTCACCCGTCTTGCTTACTAGTTTGCTAAGCTTTTGTGTTATTCATCACTTTCAAATTAACTTTTTTGAGCCTTTTAACCACTGAATTTCAGAGGTTTTTCAGTGGTGAAAAACTCATTTTGAAGTCCAAAATTAGAGGGGTTAGCCTCCTCTCCTCATGTTTTATTTGCATGCCTAGTTAGCTTCACATGTTAGCATGTTTTTTTAGCTTAACATAGCTCAAGTCTAGCATGTCTTAGCCTCTAAAATAACCTGTTTTAGCTCTGTTTTGGGCTGGTTAGTTTGTTTGTGTTTTGTTTTGCATAGTTGTAGTGTAACCCCATGCATTAGCTTAATGTTTTGGCTTTTTGTGTCTTGAGTCCAACATGTTTTAGACCATATTTAGGGCTGTTTTGCCTCTGTTTTTGGTTATTTGTTTCATTTGAGCCTTGTATGGCATGGTTGTAGTGTTAATTCCTTCACTAGCTTAGTGTTTTAAGGCTTTAACTCTCATTGGTGTGAGTTGGTTGCATGCTTTAGTGCTTTCATCATTCATTTCCAGCACTTAATCACCTCTGCAATCCCCCTCAATTCTTCACTTTTGATTTGCTTTGAAAGTGGTTTCAAACCACTTGTTTGCCTAAGTGTGGAATTGAGGTGTTACACCTAATGATTTAATCCCGTAGGGGGTTCATTACCAACAGTGTAATGCCTCTTTCATACCCAAAGTAACTTGTGGTTTGAGCCTTCTTTCCATTAGAGGATACTCACCATTGGACTTAATGAATTAAAGGATGATTTGGTAATTAAAATGAGTAAACAAAAATCGACAAGTAAAAGTGTGCAAGATAAGCATTCTTTGTATTACATTGCATGTGTTCAAATCGAACATTAATTTCAACACAAGGAAAATGGGATATTCATAGTCAAAGTGATGAAATGTGTTATTTTCCTAGGTCACCATTACCCTTGATCATGCATGATATGGTGGTGGCCATTTTGGTCTTGTTTGTGCATTTATTGAACTTGTACAAACTTGGTCCCTTGGCCATCATGCATGGAAATTGCTTGATTGATGGTTAGAGGGCCAAGAGTTTCTCCCTTTTGAGCTTGTGTGATGATAATGAGGGTAAACAATACAAACAACCTGCGAGAATACACTGTTTTGCTCTTTGTTGCAGCATGGAAGTTTAAACTAGCAGTGGCCGACAGCCACTAGCAGTGGCTGACCGGCCACCAATGGTAGCTGACCGGCCCCTTGTCCTTTTTGTCGGCCATCAGCGATTTTTGCACAATGTGATGGTAAGATGAAACATAGGTGTTCTGGAAGTTGGCAGAATTTTCAGTGATCAAATTTGCAAACAGAGGCTTGCAGAAGCAAAACAGTGGCTTTCCGGGTGGAAACCGAGCGCGTGCATGAGCCTCCCTTGCATTTTCAAGCTTATTTAGCATTTAAATATCTAGCTTAGATGCATGTTGTAATTAATTAGTTGTAGCTAATTAAGTATTGTAAATAATTAGTTAGTCTAGCTAGTTATTTGATTTCGGTTTGTAATAATTAGTTAACTAGAATAGTTAATTAGTTTCAGTTTGTAATAATTAGCTTAATTAGCGTAGCTAGTTGGTTAGCTTATTCATTCGGACCCTCATTCGCAAGGGAGTAATGTTGTAATAAGTGTGCATGCGTGTGTGTATGTCTTCCAACCCCACGTCTTTCTCCCTTTTACTTAACCACTTTCGATGGTTAATTTAAGAGCATCATATTTCAATTAGCATATCGCATGCTTGCATCCATTCATTTTGTCTTGCATACACTGAGGCTTGGCGCATCATTCAAACTACATTACCATTTCAATATCTTATTTGAATACGTGTTTAACCGCATGTTGTTCAAATCGATCCATATGCCATATTAGTAGCCGAGCCTATTAATTGCATATTGCATGTGTTGCATTAGGCATCTTGTATAGTTAGGAATCATGCATTATTTTTCTAACTCATGTTTTCCTAGCTTGGAGTACTAGGTAAGTTTTTATGCTTTAGCATACTTGCATGAATGTGAATGTTGCCATGTTTAGCATACTTGCCATGAGGCTATGTGCTTAAATGATTAACTGCATGAATGCTTGTGAATGAAGGCTTTTTGTTTGGATTGAAACGATTCAATGATTGTGCGTTTTAAGCCCACTTTGTTGAGTGTCAAATCATGTTTTAAGCCCACTATGTTTGGTGGCAAATCTGCATCTTTAAGCCCACTTGAGGTGGCAAATTCAAACCATTTTTGCAAACAAACATGAGCTAAATTGTTCCAAATTGAGCAAACTAGTCTATACTTGCTTTGTGCGCATCACATAGTAAAGCTAGTTTATTAACCTGAATAAGAGCACATAATGTTGATAAAAATCATATCATGATTAGTAGAGGCCGATCTTTGATCGGGCGAGCAGGGGTGCTCAATTCATGACCTTCCCCCTTCGTACCTAAGTTCCTGAGCCAATGCAACTTTAGTGATGACGGACACGTGGCCTTTGGCATGAGTAAGGGTTTCCTAAATTTTTCCAAAATAAAAAATATTTAGGTGGCGACTCTGTATTTGGCAAAGCAGTCCAATTTTGGCATTATTTGATTTAAAAACAATTTTCCAAAAAAGATTTTCCGGATTTGGACTTTTTGGTGATTATTAGTTTCACATTGCACTTGTGAGATTAGATTCAGAACCGCGGAAGTCCGAACTGTGAGGCCTTCTTTTCAAACCTTCCGAAAGGGGGCGTGAAAAAGGCGAGTCCACAGCCACCTGCCGGCCATGAAAAGTGGCCTGCCGACCACTGATGCCTAGGTTCATCTTGCTGCAACAAAGGTCAAACAGAGCATATACAGGGTATTTTCAAGGATTGTCTGCATGACTCACCCCTCCTTTTCATGAACAAATCCAAGGAGTAGTGAACCTAAGCCACAAACCACCAATTCAAGCAATTTCATTGTATGATGGCTTGTGAATCCAAGAGTGCAAGTTCAATAAATGCAAGAAAAAAAGAAGAAGACACAAACCTCCTCCCTTTCATGAAAGATCAAGAGAAACGGTTCACCTTGGAGACTTGGATCATTTCATCACTAGCAAGTATGAAATGGTCCAAGTTCCATGTGTTCAATTAACATCCGATTGAACACACCAAGACACAATCAAATTCTTATCTTTGCACAATTTTTAGTTTCAACTTTTAGTTACTCCTTTTAATTACCCTTCCATTCTTTAACCAATTAAGTCTATTGGTGAGTTGAGTCCTCTAAAAGAGAAGGAAATGTCAAACAAGGGGTAGTTTAAGGCGAGAGAGAGATGTCATGCCGTTGATAATGAACTCCCAAAAGAGGATTAAACCATTAAGCATGGACCTCAATCTTAAACTTAAACAATCCCAAGGTTGAAACAACCCTTGAAGCAAACTAAGAGTGAAGAAATGAGGGAGGTTGTAGAGATTATGCTTGCTAGAATTAAGTGAGAAAAGCACTAAAACAATGCAATCAACTCAAACAAGTAGTGTCTAAAAGCCTAAAACACCAAGCTTGTGAGGACACTTACCCTAGAAGCATGCAAAACAAGACTCAAATGACTTAACCAACCTAAAACAGAGTTAAAATAGTTCAAATCAGAGGTTAAAACATGCTGGAATTAAGCTATAAATGGCTAGAAAATTAAGCTAAAACATAGCATAAACTAGGCTAGTAAACAAGACACAAGGAGAGGAGGCTAACCCCTCCAAATTTGAACTTCAAAACATGATTTTGGCCATTGATAAAGCTCTAAAAATCCGTGTTTAAAAGCTTAAAAACAAGTAGTAGAAGGGTGGGAAACACAAGGGCAAAGGCCTCAAAGCAAGGTACAAAGAAGGGCTATCAACCCCTCAACCTTTAATGGCCATAAACCTAAGCTTCTGCCCAAAAAAAAAAAAAAAAAAACAAAGTTTTAACAGACCAAAAATAGCGGAAAAAATAGTAGAAATAATAGCAGAGAAAGCAAGTAAAGAGGCAAAGCCTTATACCTCTTGAAGAGAAGAGTAATTCCAAGCAACAAAACCAAGTAAGTACACCCTCTAGAGCTCAAACCAAGCTCAAGAACACCTCAGCTCAAAGATGAGAAGATTTGGTTAAGGATGTATAGGCAAAGGTTAAGGAATTGGAGGCTCAATCATCTCAAAGATGAGAAGATTTGGTTAAGAATGTATAGACAAAGGTTAAGGAATTGGAGGCTAAAGTGTAGAGATTTGCTAGAGAGAGAGAGAGAGAGAGAGAGAGAGAGAGAATTGTAGAGAGAGAAAAATTTTTGAGTTTAAAATTTCTAACCTTTTTACAAGAGAGATGGGTCTCCTATATATAGAAAACATGAAATTTCCTCAAGGAGATCCAACTCTACACGTGGGGATAGATGCATGCACCTGTGCAAACAGCTGGCATATCTGGCATAAAATATCTGCAAAATACACTAGTGGCCGGCAAGCCAAATCAATGGCTGGTAGTCCAAAAGTGATGGCTGGTAGCCTCAAAAAGTGGCCGGCAGGCCACCAAAATCTACAGGCTTGAAGGACATAGGCTTGGTCCAAAAATGAGGCAAAAGGGAGTAGGGTTTGAAAGGCTATCAGGGTTTGCAAGGCTCAAGGTTGAGGCATCCCGTTGAGGACTTCGAGCACTTGGCGAGCAAACAGACTCATTATCGGATGTACATACAAGGATGTCCAAGTCGTAAGGGCCGTAAAAAATGGGGTGTCTACAGTTGCCCCTCTTTGACAGAACTCGGAGTCGTGAAATGATGTGAGTGAATGTCAAAGCCCAGAGACGACCTATTTTGACAAGGCCATAAGACTTGGACAAACAATCAAGACAGAAACAAATGGTTGCGCCTGCAGGCTACGTACGTATCCCTTTACGAGAAATCAAACTAACGTAGTTTTGGGGCAATATGCAAATGATAAGCACAATGCAACTCTGAAAGATGGACTTACACGCTTTGCGAAGCTGGCTATTTTGAAAACTTATGATCATGCGAGATGATGCAATAAGTAATAACAGGACAATAAGCGAGATAACGAGATAATAACATATAAATGAACAACTTCAAGCTAAAATCAACACAAGTTCTATGCAAGAAGAACTAAAACACACTCTAACTACGCCAAAACAAGAGACAAGGAAAGAAAACACTGCTTAGGATTGCGTTTTATGCATCCTGAGAAACTGAGAAAACCACTCGTGGTCGTGTTTCACACGTCTCGAGATAAAACCCACCCAGGGCCGTGCTTCGCACGTCTTGAGAAAAAAAACTGCTCAGGGTCGCGCTTCACGCATCTTGAGAAACAAAAACCTCTCAGGGTTGTGTTTCACACATCCCAAGATGAAACCCGTCCAGGGCCACGCTTCACACGTCCTGAGAAACAAAAATTGCTCGGGGCCGTGTTTCACACGTCCCGAGATGAAACCCGCCCAGGGCTGCGTTTCACGCGTCCTGAGAAACAAATCGCTCAGGGCCGTGTTTCACACGTCCCGAGATGAAACCCGCCCAGGGCCGCCCTTCACGCGTCTTGAGAAACAAAAACCGCTTGGGGCCGTGTTTCACACGTCCCGAGATAAAACAGAAAGTTGCGTGATAGATGCACAAAGTAGACAGGTGAATATGTGTGATGGATGCACAAAATGAATGTGTGTGATAGATGTACAAAATGAATGTGTGGGTTCTCCTACCGAGACACACATAACTTCATCCAGAACTCCTCTGAATGAACCATACATATAGTATCATTTGTCTGTTTTGGCAAACGAAGAAAGAAAAGAATTAAACCAGTGCGATATAATAACCATGCATGTTTTATGCAAGAAAAACAACCAAGATACGATGTTAGTTGAAGGCATGTTCTATGCATGAGATGAGAGCATTTTCTATGCATGAACTCAGAACGAAAGCATATTCTATGCGTGAATCAAAACCAATGCAAGACACGTACGTAGTGTATACGTGAAATGCATATTCTATGCAACAACGTGAAATGCATATTCTATGCAAGGAACAAAAGCATATCTTGGCAAAAATGAATGCACTGGCAACTCCCAATTTACCTCTCAGAAGAGTTACAATATGTTTAAAAAGGATACACATGTTGACAAGTGATGAACGTCGTGCTCCAAAGTACAATTTTGAGCTTCCGTAGAGACAATCTGGACCCAATAGTGAACCTTCCTTACACTTCTTGGAAAAGAAGGACACAAAACAACATCAAGGCTCAGAGGAGGGCTACCGACCACTGGCTGGCCGCAAGCGAAGGCCGCCGGCCATGAATGAACCTTACCGGCTCCATGTCGGCAACCGATGGTAGTTCGGGGCAAAACTGACTTTTCATGCTCGGGTCTTTAAATATAAGTGACAAGGGCCCATTTCCTTACAACTCTAAGACCGAAATTCTTCTCCCTTTCTCTCTAGACACTCCTTCTCTCTAGATTTGGGCTTTCTACGCGTTTTCCAACGCCCCATGCAAACTTTATTCGCTAAACCCTCTTGTTTCTCTTTACTTTGAACCAATTGAAATTTGATTTCGACGCGTTTTCCTTCCTTTTCACCCTTCTAGGTTTGTTCCCCTCGAGTTTCTCTCAAGTTCTGTGCACTTTTCTCGGCTTTGATTTTTTCTTCTATTTTCTCTCTCCTAGGGTTGACTTTTTCCAAGTTCACCCTATTTTCTCCATTTTTCACGTGCTTTGCACCCAATTTCCAGATGGCAGATGATGTACCATATGATGGGGCTCCTCCATTATTTTCACCTATTCCCAGGGTGGATGAGCCAGTCAATGCCGAGGCAGCTGGAGGTATTGAGGCTGACCTCGAGGTGGAGTTTGCACCTGAGCCGGAGCTAGAGCCACTATTGCGCGAGACTGGTATGATGAGCTCCTCGCTGGAGTTCGCAACATCATAGACGAGACAGGCTTCGGCCTATTCTACTTTAGCCTGACGCGAGTCATTGCGAGCCATCCTCTTCTGGGAGTGCTCGCACCAACTCCTTCCACTTTTCTACTACAGGAGAGATGACGATGACTCCCTACGACTTTGCCATGATCGCCGGCTTAGAAGTAGAGGGTGATCCGATTCCTCTTGATTCAGACATAGGGAAGTGGGAGGCGGCCTAGTTTGAGCTACTGGGAGCACATCCATCCATATACCGGACAGGTATGGTCAGATACACCTGGTTTGCCGAGCGATTCAGAAGGAGTGAACCCGAGACCGTAGTGGAGACAGAGCAGTATGCTAGGGTCTTTTAGATGTTTGTCTTCGGTACCACCTTGTTTTGGAACAGGTGGAACACCGTCGGCTTATATCTGTTGAGCACCTTGGTGACCCTTCCTTGGGTGCTCTTCTATGATTGGGGCAGAGCTGGCCTTGCCACCTGTAGACACCCCATTTTTGACCGTCCTTAAGACTTG
This sequence comes from Camellia sinensis, assembly GCF_055761805.1. Taxonomy (NCBI): domain Eukaryota; kingdom Viridiplantae; phylum Streptophyta; class Magnoliopsida; order Ericales; family Theaceae; genus Camellia; species Camellia sinensis. The sequence continues at coordinate 111,872,829 of NC_138962.1, forward strand.
GGCGCCACTGATTGTTTACTTGGTGGTGAAAGATGTGTAGTGCAAGGGTTCGATTTCTTTGGCAATGAGAGAGTGAAATCCTAACTTCATACCCCATTTGGTGCCTTAGGGTCGATCCTCAGTTCGCATGCACGTGGGCACGCATTTCGAGTTGTCTCATTTTCATCGTATGGCCACTGATGTAAGTGTGGCTGAGGTCCACTCATGTTAGTGTAAGTCCATTGTGCATTGTGTATGCCATCTCATAGCATTGTGCATGCTAGGTTGTATATTAGTTGCATTCATGCATGTCATGCATATCGCATTGTGCTTGGGATAGGAGTTAGCCCGAACACGGGAAACGAGGGACGTTTCGTACTTCAAGCGACGAAACGTGTCTCAATTCCCAGTCACTAACACTCCGGATTATCCATGATGGAGTTTAGGTTTTGTTGTGTTTATATGTGCATTCATTTCCTATTGAGTCGTGCAATTCGACTCCTCGGCCATCATGCATCGATATGCGTGTTGGTGGCACGAGGACCGAGGACTACACTCCCTGAAGAGTAGTCATGCATACATATGTGAAAATACTTTGTCATGCCCCTTTGTTGCTCTCTGTTGCAGCAAATCAGAAATCGACAACCTTCCAGAGCTTGGCACGCATTCCAAGAACAATTGCAAACAGAGGCAAACCAGGGTATCGCGAGGGATTCTCCGCACAAGGCAACCCGAGCATGCATCATCCATCATCCGGAGCAGAGTTGAGGCAGTCCCTGGCTTGCATGCCAATTTATTGCTTTCCTAATTTAATTTGTTAATTAATTCGGGTTTTGTAATTATTTGGACTGTAATTATTTATTCGGACCCTCCGAGCGAGGGCACAACTGTAATAAGTGTGCGTGTGTGTGAGGTATGTATTCCTACCCCACGTCTTTCTCCCTTTTATTTACCCGCTTATGATGGTTAGATTAGGGCATGTTTCAATTAGCATACAGTATGATAGCATGTTTGCATTCATTTATCTGTCTTGCATGCACCGGGCTCGACGCATCATACTAACTGCATTGAATTTTCAATTCCAAGTTGAATACATGTTAGCTGTAGCATTTCATATGCCATGTCTAGAATAGCCGAGCCTGCTATAGTTGCACTTTTGCATGTGTTGCATTAGGCATTTCTGTATAATTAGGATCATGCATGGATTTCTAATTAGTTTCTGTTTTGGCTTGGAGTACTCGGTAAGTTTTATGCTTTAGCATCCTTGCATGCGTGTGAGTGATTGCCATGATAGCATGCTTACCATGAGGCTAATTGCTTATGTGATATAACTGCCTGAATGCCTGTGGGTGAAGGTTGGGTTATTTGGATTGGAACAATTCATCAAATGTGTGTTTTAAGCCCACTAGATAGTGGCAAAATCATGTTTTTCTAAGCCCACCCGAGGGTGGCAAATCCACGTCTTAACCTACTTGCGGGTAGCACCATAAAACCACTTTAAAAAAAAATAATAAACATGAAATGTTTTGTTCCAATACAGACGATCCAGTCTATACTTGTATGTTGTGCGCATCACATAGTAAATCTAGGCTAATAACCGGAATAAGAACACATAATGTTTTCAAAAATAGATATCATGGTTAGTAGAGGCCGATCTTTGATCGGGCGAGCGGGGGTGCTCACGAAGTGACCTTCCCCAATCGTACCCAAGTTCCCGAGCCGAGGCAACTTTGGTGATGACGGACACGTGGCCTTAGGCAAACGAGTCAGGGTTTCCTAAATTTCCCCAAAATAAAACATTTAGGTGGCGACTCTGTATCTGGCAAAGCAGTCCATGTTTGGCACTTCTTTCAAAATCTGTTTTCTTAAAACGATTTGCCGGATTTGGATTCGTTGGTTCAGACTTAGAACCGTGACAATTTGAGAGTCCGAACTGTAGTGAACCCCAAATGAACAGAACGGGACTCATCCCTCCCGGGGCGTTCGGGGACGTCTACAGTTTCTGGCGACTCTACTGGGGATTTAGAGAACTTGACTCGAACTCATGATATCTTGTTTTGACTACACTTATGTGTTTCTTTGCATTGCATTTGCATTGGTGCGCCTAGGACACCGTGTTTGCCATCTGCTATTCCTGAACGGTTTGCCGGAGGCTTGTCTTGTCAAGACATGACCATAAGGCTGACCGGTTGTGGACTCTGCCAGTATGGGAACACAAACCCCAGTTTTACCGGGGCACCCTTTTGACCATTCGACCTAGTGCATATTCGGAATCCATAGTGACCATTCCAAGCTAGGACAGGTTGCTTACCCGATTTAGGTTGTTTGAAACCACTGCGTGCGTAGTGAAACCCTAGCTCCTGACAAAATAGGACAGGGAAACCCTACCCTAACATAGGGGTGTTTTGGCTCTCACTTATCTGTTATATGCTGTAAGAGTGCGTCTCTACAGGGAAAATGCATGTATCAGTTTATGAGTTTGGGCACCAGGCCTGCGGGCATCAGTCAGTGTTTGAGAATCAGTTATCTGTGGGTATCAGAGATTCAGTTTTCGAGGACAGCGATTCAGGGATAATGATCAGTGTTTGAGGACAGTGTGTATTCAGCTTATCGACCGTGTGTTGTTATGCCCAGCCGTGTGTTGTGTATTTATTTTAGCTGTTATGCTGTTCGTTTATCTGATTGTTTATTTCCTTATTGCTTTATTTATCTTTCTGCTAGGACAGGGGTTTTAGCACAATTGCTTCCGATCCAGTAGATATTCCCCAAGCACTTTGGACAAGAGGTCGTCGGTTCAATCGATCTGAGGATCTGATTGACGGACAGCCAGTGTTCAATTCTCTACCCCCCGTTGTCAGGAGAAGGTCGAACGAAGGCTACCAGAGCAGTGGTTTACCCTAGCAGTGAATAGCCGAGTTGAGGTGTCAGTTTTTGCCATAGAGATACACATACCAGTCAGTCAGCAAGATCAGCAGAATACTGCCAGGATGGAAGAAATGATGCGCCAGCTCCAAGAGAGCATGAAACAAATGCAGGAGAACGCTACCCGCCAAGCAGAGTTCTCTAAACAACAGGCCACAGTCATGGCTCAGCAGGCCGAGCTAATCACTAGACTGCAATAGCAAAATGCAGCATCTGCCTCACATCAAGTTCCTCCTCCACCAGGGGTCCCGTTACCCAAGCAGGCACCTACTGTCCAGAATGCCCTGCCAAACACCCAGAACACCTTACCCAATGTCCAGAACATCCAAGAGGACACAAACCTTCCAACGGGGCCAGCTCCGCCCCCGCTTCCGCCTCAACTGTCCAAGACCCATACACCCAACCACCCGGACTCTCCCTTCGAGTTCGAAATAGACTATACAGCTCTGAAACTGAGCAAGCTCGAGAAGCTTTTCAAGAAATCACAAGGAGTAAAGGCTATTTCGGATATCGAGGACGGATATACCGATGTGGCCGTAACGTTGCCAGATAGATTCAAGATGCCGCAGATTGATCGTTTCGACGGATCTGGGGATCCCATGGTCCACCTCCGGTTATTCTCAGATATACTGTGGCCAATGGGCCTAACCCGACCACAAAAGCTTTCGCTGTTCGGCCGAACCCTGTCGGGTGTGGCCGCTATCTGGTACGCGAAGTTGGAAGATGAGGTAAAAAGAAGTTGGGATGAAATGGCCGAGGCCTTTGTCGCACAGTACTCGTACAATACCCAGATCGAGATTACAACTCGTGATCTCGAAACAACGAGGCAGGAGCCCAAAGAGACTTTCTCAGATTTCGTAACTCGGTGGAGGGCGAAGGCATCGATGATGACTTTGAGGCCCACTAATAAGGACCAAATCAGGATGATTGTGCGCAACCTCCAACCAAAATTGATACAGAAGATGATTGTACTCCTCTTCCCTACCTTTTCTGATCTACATGAGATGGGGGTATAAATCGAGGATACGATGAAGCAAGGTCTGATTGACCAGGACAGGGAGCAACCCCGGAGAACATTTAACCGCAACAATAACGCAGGCCCGAGTGGCGCTGCAACCGCAAGAGCTTCGGAGGTCAGCATGGTCGCCACCATTTCCCCTCCCCTTCCAAGGCCCATGGCAGCCACACCCTTCTCCGGTGCATCCGGAAGTAATACCCAAACCACTAAATACCAGCCCAGAGGCCAAAGAACCTTCACCCCACTGTACATGCCTTTGTCTAAGGCTCTGGGGTCTTAATCAGAAAGGGGCATCTAAAACCCCTGGAGCCGAGGCCATTACCAAATCCATTTCCACCCTCTCACAACCCAGCCAAGTACTGTGCATATCACCAGCAGCATGGTCATGATACTGACCAATGTTTCAGGCTGCGTCATGAGATTCAAGACCTCGTTGACAAAAATATGATTCTATCTCTAGAGAAACCTAACGTCACAACCAATCCACTCCCTACACACAACCAAGCTCCACCTCCCAAAAGAGTCAATCTTATCCAGACTGGGGTCGTGTCTAACGATCCTAGCATCTATATTACTCCTACCCATCTACCTAAGCCGAAGGTGCTCCTTCCCAACTGCACTAACTTCTTGTGCATATTGGACATCTCTACAACCCAACCTGAGCCAGTGGTGGCGATTGTGGAAGACAGCGCAACAGAGGTTGCAGAGGAGGATGGAATGGTTGAGACAGGGTTTGAGCAGTCTGGAAACTTTGCTGGGGAAACCTACGACCCAAGTGAGTACATCCTGTCAGTGGGGCAATCTGAGCTAAGTGTAGGGCTGCCAGAAAAAGAAGAACTATGTGTGATTCAGGGGGACAGATTTGAACAAGGAACGGATAATCTGACGGCTGTAGAAGAGGGCCTTGCCAACCTCCAGTTCTTCAGTGACCAAGAATCAGGGGATGCGAAAGTCAACTGGTTTGAATATGAGGAGTCGGCAGAAGTTACTGGATGGTTAGATGATCAACCAGACATTGTAGAATTTCAACCAGAACAAGACCAAGCAGGGGCGAGAGTACCAGTGATGGCCGAAAGGGCCGAAAGTCAGAGTGCATTGCCGAGAGCGCCGGTACAAAGAATTTCGCTCAGGACAGAAGCATTGTGAATGCAGGGAAAGTTAAACAACAAACTGCACTGACGCAGGTAGAACAACAGGGTTCTGAGAGAACCGGGAAAGCCAAAATCCATGAGGGGATCGGAAGTGCTGTGGGCACAAGAACAGAGGATGCTGTGAGCATGCAGGCTGAAAGTGCTGTGAGTACAAACATGCCCGAGCCAGACAGATGCCTTTTGAATGCCAACGGAATGTGGTGGGAAGACGATGACTTATGTCTTGCCCACACAGACGAAGACTGGGGAAGCAATCAACCAGACGACACCTGGTACCTCGATGAGGTTGATCACATGACAAGAAGCGGGCGGTACTTCAAGCCCCCGCATCTAGACCAACCCGAGGCATCTGGGAAGGACAAAGAAGCCGAGAGACAGAAAGAGAAGCAAATCGAAGAGGAAGCTGTACTGAAACAGCTGAAGAAGATACAAGCAGACATCTCCATTTAGGGACTGCTTATGGCGTCGCGAGTACACAGACAGGCTGTCTTATCTGCCATGGACAAGGCTAAACTCTCTATAGATACTACACCAGAACAGCTGGTTGGACTGGTTTTTCCGGGAGGAGGTTCCCCGGCATTAACCTTTCAGACAAAGAACTACCACCTGAGGGCACAAATCACAACAAACCCCTCTACGTTTTCGTGGAATGTAGAGACAAGTGGATACCGGTGGTACTTGTTGATACCGGGTCTGCCATCAATGTCTGCCCAGCCAGAACAGCGTATGCAATCGGGTTGAAGCCCGCGGACTTCGTGCCGACTGCTCAGATGATCAGAGCATATGGTAATAGTAGCAGGGAAGTGATGGGGACTGTCAAAATTCAGACCCAGGTTGGTCCCGGACAACACAACATTGAATTCCATGTCTTGGACGTTCCCGCAACCTTCAATCTACTCTTGGGGCGGCCGTGGTTGCACCAAGTAAAGGCAGTCTCTTCCACTTTACATTAGATGTTGAAGTACCCTCACGGGAAGGGGGTGGCTATTGTCTTCGGGAATTCATCAATCCATCCGCCACCGGAAGTGTCCACACCAGTCTTGGAAATCGAGCATGGCACTGAGGATGTGTTCTTATCAGGGTTCACTTTGGCTGAGGCTCGAGTGGTGCAGAATATTATGGCTGTGAATGAGGAGGTGTACGTCAGTGCTCAATCCGTCTACCTCATGAACAAGTTACAACACATCCCTGGGATGGGATTAGGAAGGAGCGGTCGGAAGGGCGTTGTAGCATTGGCCGAAGTGCCACACAACCCTCATACCTTTGGCTTGGGTTATATGCCCACAAAAGAGGACTGGGTAAGGAAGGGTAAGGAAATGGCCGGAAGAGCCAGAGCAAAGCAGGCTGGGAAGCCTTTCGAATTAATGCATAGGCCCATTCGGGGTACCCTGAACGGACGCTTCGTCAGGGAGGGGGAGGACTTTCTATTTTGCGGCTTCCCAGAGCCGTGGCTAAACGCGGAGAAGAAGCGCGTGCCAGGTTTCGAGATCTTTTTCGACCTGCAACTACCTGGGGATGATATTGCCGAAGAGCAGACAGACCCATCAGCTGAGATTGGGCAGTGTAAGGCAGTGGATTCCGAAGGCGCTGAAATTGAAATGGGGGTAGCACTGGCAAGTCTACTCTCAGATCCTCCGATCGACCATAAGTGCTTGGGGGATAACTTCTCGGTTTCCGTGATTGGAGATGAAACGGCTGTGGGCCTACCCGCAACTATTTTGGATGCATCTATCGCACCCTCTCTCACTTGGCAGTACGAGGAGGGGTTTTTGTCCAGCAACGCCGGGTCAGGTAGTGAGCCGGAATCTGATTCCACCGAATCTTGTGAGTCGGAATCAAGTTCCAGCTCGACTGAGTCTAAGTTCGGTAATCCTGGGGATGATAACCCGGATGCCACAGTTATGTCCAGGTCGTCTTTTTCTTTCTCGTTTGAGTCTGTTGTAACCGAGAATTCAGACGATTTGGATGTGCTTAATGAGAATCAACTAACTCTGGTTTCTGAGTACTTTTCTGTGCCCTTAATTTATTGCATAAACTCAGACTTTCAAAATTTTGATGAAAACGATGAGGAAGAAATTCCTCCAATATGCAACGTTTAATTGACCAGGAGCAGGAGAGGTTTGTCAAACCCTTAACGGATGAAATCATTACCGTGAATTTTGGTACTGAAGAGGACCCGCGGCTGGTCCAGATCGGGTCCACGTTGTCTTTGGAGGAACGCGAGCGCTTAGTCACCTTATTAAAAGATTTCAAAGATGTTTTCGCGTGGTCCTACGAAGACATGCCTGGGATCGATCCTGAGATTGTACAGCACCGGATCCCCCTTGACCCCGAGGCCCGACCTGTCAAACAGAAACTCAGAAGGATCCGCCCGGACTGGGCTCTCAAGATTAAAGAAGAGGTCACCAAGCAAATCGATGCAGGCTTCCTGCTGGTGTCTGAATACCCGACTTGGTTGGCGAACATCGTTCCAGTGCCGAAGAAGGATGGCAGGATCCGGGTGTGCGTGGATTTCAGGGATTTAAACAGAGCTAGTCGGAAGGACGACTTTCCATTGCCGCATATAGATGAGTTGGTGGATTTCACAGCAGGACATGCTTTGCTCTCATTCATGGATGGCTTCTCAGGGTACAATCAGATAGTAATGGCACCTGAAGATCGGGAAAAGACTGCATTCACCACCCCGTGGGGGACATACTGCTACAGAGTAATGCCGTTTGGGTTGAAGAATGCCGGAGCTACTTATCAATGGGCCGCGACCACAATATTGCACGACATGATCCACAAAGAGGTTGAGGTGTACGTAGACGACATGATTGTCAAGTCCAAAGAAAGAGAGGGCCACTACACCGCCTTACAGAAGTTCTTCCAAAGGATCAGGGAATTCCGGTTGTGGCTGAATCCTCAGAAATGTACATTCGGTGTTACAATGGGAAAAATGTTGGGGTTTCTGATTACACAAAGAGGTATCGAAGTCGACTCGTCCAAAATCAAGGCCATCCTAGAAATGCCCCCACCAAGGACTGAAAAGGAGGTGCGAGGCTTTCTGGGTAAAGTGCAATTCGTAAGACGGTTTATCTCGAAATTAACCTTGACCTGTGAACCACTTTTTGGCCTCCTGAAGAAAGGAAAGAAATTCTAATGGGACGGCCGATGCCAAGCTGCTTTTGAACAGATCAAGAAATATTTACAGAACTCGCCCGTGTTGTCGCCACCAGAGCCGGGGAAACCGTTGATATTGTACCTTTCAGTGACTGAGACTACAATGGGCTGCATGCTCGCACAAGAATCAGAGGATAAGGTGGAGAGGACCATCTACTATCTGAGCAAGAAGATGTTGGATTACGAGACCCGCTACACTCCGCTGGAGAAGGCTTGCTTAGCTTTGGTATGGGCTAGCAAGAAGCTCCGGCACTACTTGTTAGCTCACTCCGTAATGTTGGTTTCACGCCTCGATCCCATCAAATATCTTTTCGAGAAACCAGCACTTACGGGTAGGCTAGCCCGTTGGCTGCTGTTGCTCTCCGAATTCGACCTGAAATATGTGACACGCAAGTCAGTCAAGGGAAGAACAGTGGCAGAGTTCTTAGCCGATCATCCAGTGGAAGGAGGTGAAGCAGTTGAATACTTATTCCCAGATGAAGCCATTTTGCACATCGACGACGAGTATTGGACGATGTACTTTGACGGAGCGTCAAATCAGTACGGGTATGGGATATGAGTGTTACTGATAGCACCCGACAATTCCCGTATCCCTCTAGCCTTCAAACTCTGGTTCAAAGTCTCGAACAACGAAGCAGAATATGAGGCATGCATTGCCGGTCTAGAAGCGGCCCTGGAACTAGGAGCATGACGGTTAGACGTCATCGGGGATTCAAACCTTGTTGTGTCTCAGGCAAAAGGAGACTGGAAGGTCAAAGAAGAAAAAATGATGATGTATCACCAGACCTTGGACTTGTTAATTCCTCGGTTTGAAAAGCTAAACTTTACTTATCTTCCAAGAGAGAACAACATGGTCGCAGATTCTTTAACAACTCTATCTTCCATGATAGACATCCCGTTTGGAATCCGGATGCGTCCAATCATCATTGACCAGAAATTTGCACCTGCGTACGAGTCGATTGCTGCTATAGATGAGGTTCGGGATGAAAACCCCTGGTATTACGACATTTGGAATTTCTTGGAGAAGGAAACATACCCGTCAGGGGTGAATGCCAAAGACAAAAGGGCAATCAGAAGAATGGTCGTTCAGTTCATCATCTGTGGGGGCAAGCTGTATAAGAGAGGTCATCTGGGAATGCATAAGCTGTGTGTTGATGCCGAAGAGTCGAAACATCTAATGGAAGCCATCCATGGAGGGGAATGCGGTGCACACATGAACGGAGTAATGTTAGCACGGAAGATCCTCAGACAGGGTTACTATTGGTCCACCATGGAGGAGGATTGTGTTAGTTTTGTTCGGCGATGCCACAAATGTCAGATCCATGCAAATCGCATGAATATCCCACCGTCGAAACTGTACAACATGACTTCGCCATGGCCGTTTTCAGTTTGGGGAATTGACGTGATCGGGGCTGTCACTCCGAAGGGGTCGAATGGGCATGAGTTCATCTTGGTCGCGATAGATTATTTCACAAAGTGGGTTGAGGCCCAATCTTATGCGGTGTTGAAGGCGTTGCACGTTGCGAAGTTTATCAGAAATAACATCATCTATCGCTATGGGGTCCCGAATGAGGTCATTTCAGATAATGGTTCCCACTTAAAGAACGAAGTGATTAGCTTGTTGGAAAAATACAACGTGGCTTTTCATAAGTCATCCACATACCGGCCGCAAACCAACGGAGCGGTCGAGGCCGCCAACAAGAATATCAAACACATACTGCAGAAGATGGTGGAAACCTACCGGGATTGGCCAGATAAGCGGCCCTTTGCTCTGTGGGGCTACCGGACGTCAATCAAAACTTCTGCCGGAGCGACTCCGTATTCATTGGTTTATGGGATGGAGGCCGTTCTACCTATCGAGATTGAGGTTCCGTCATTGCGAGTATTGGCTGAGTGTCAAATGGCCGAAGCAGATTGGCAGCAGAGTAGGTTTGAGGAACTCATGCTTTTTGATGAGAGGAGACCGAAAGCACTGTACCATGTTCAAGGTTATCAGTGCAGAATTGCCCGGGCTTTCAACAAGAAAGTTAAGTCCAGGAATCTAAAGGAAGGAGATTTGGTGCCCAAGGACAACCGAGCTCCCATCCACGACCCAAGGGGCAAGTTCAGACCTAATTAGACTGGTCCCTATATCATCAAAGCTATCTGGTCAGGTGGAGCTATGGTTCTGATGGACCTAGATGGCCTGGAATTTTCCCAACCGATCAACATGGACAAGTTGAAGAAATATTACCCCTGAGAGGCTCGCTAGGCCGAAAACCCGAAAGGGTGACCTAGGCAAAAGTTAGAGCACAAAAAATTGGAAAATATAAAAATTGCGCTCGCAAGGTTGAAAACCCGCAAAGGGTGACCTTGGCAAAAGTTAGAGCGTAAAAGGAGAGTGAAAATACTCGAGTGAACCTAAGCCTGAACTACGTAAGGCTTGATTCCCATCTTTGGGATACGTAGGCAACTTCATCCTGAAGTTCAGCCATAAACTTTTCCCCAATCAACTTTGTCCATTTTGACCATCTCAGTCATCTTTATCCATCAGTATTTATCGCAATCTCCGGTGCAGTGCTATTCAAACTAGGGGCAACTTTCCGTTGCCACACGGTGTCGCGGTACTATTCAGACTAGGGGCAACTTTCCAGTTGCTAGGATCCGGGGTTGTGTATCTTAGTGACAGATCTTAGGTGTGTACAGTTCTGATCCATATCGAAAATGGTTTTGAAAATTTTTAATAAAAGTTGACTTTGTTCAAATTAATCTCTTTACAACTAAAACCATTTTTGGACCAAAGCGGAAAATTTTCAGTACCATAACCTTCAATTTTATTGATTTCAAAACAGAGTTCTCCTACTCTTGCATACAATCGAAGTTGCTTTTTATTACATTCATAAAGAAAACTTGAAAGTACTAAGAAAACAATAAATCTGGGGCATAGTCAAGTCAAGTATCCCTGCGCCCCCTCCCAGAGCTGGTCGAAGCCTCTGATGCCAAGCTGGGCCTGACCTGTGCCTCCTTATTAAGCCAGTCCCAACACTCGTCAGACAAAGTGCAACTGAAAGTGGGAGCAGGGGCCAGGAGCTCTCTAGTCCTCCATGCTGTGGCATATCGGGCAAGCTGTGCACCTCGGACCGGGAAAGCAGCCGGGTACTCTATCCCCTCTGGCGGGCAAATCTGATCATGACCGAACTGGCGCAGGAACCGAAACGGAAAGTAGAACACACAGTGGGTCAGACCAATCAACTGGATCCCGATCAGCCGGGACATGCTATAGCTCATTGCCGGGAGATTGAGCCAAGGACAACGCCAAGCAATGCAACCTGCAGACAAATTGCACATCCAGTCAAACCACCACCTTTCATCAGGGGCATCGACTAGGCGCTGTCGAAAGAAATAGCCTCGAGCTGAGTAGGCTGGGCAAGAGTCCACAACCTGCAATTTGTCTATCAACCATACCTGGAGAGGGATGAAAAATGAGAGAATAAAGAATAGAGAGATGTACGGTGAGAGAAAAGTGAGAAAAGGGTTTTTGTGAGAAAAACAGAGCCTGAGGGCCGAGTGTTGTGAGCAAATACATATGTAAGATTGGGTGGGAAACATTGCTTGCAGCAGCAGTGGACTCCCAGCAAATCTAGTCATCTCCCGGCAATAGATAGCATCCTAGCCCATCAGTGTCTCGGCCAAGGTCATGGCGATGCAGCTCTTTCCTTCTTTCAAGCCTTGAGCAACTTCAATCAGACGAATGCTAAATCCGCCAAAGCCCGGGGAAAGCAGAAAGTGAGACAGCAGGCACAAGCAAAGGGCGTGTTGCCGGAAACCTTACCAATAATGGTTGCTGCGGTCACCAACGTCAGAAAAGCGATGAATCAAACCGAGGATATCCAGTTCCCCATTACAGATTAGAGACCGAGCGTCATGCACAGTGAGTCCACACATTCGCCCTAAAGCTTGGGCGTGGCCAAAGCGGAACTGGGGCAAGATCTCTTCATGACATTCAGATTCCATCAAAACTTGAAAATCTTCAAAAGTTGGACATACCTCTTGCCCGCCAAAGCTAAAGACATGCGTCACCAGGTTCCAAAACCTCGTCGCAGCATGGAGGAAAGGAAGGTGTAGCGGAGTGCGACTCAGCGTGAACAGTGCATTCAAGCCGAAACCCCGGAAGTTCAACTTTTTCGAACCATCTAGAGAAGCGATCCAAGCTGTGAGATTTTCAACGAGAAACGCCTCCATTTTTGTGCAAAACTAAGATGAATTGAATGAACCACGGAGCTAAGGCTTTTAAAGAGGAAAAGACACTATTCGGGGGACAAGTCTCAAAAATTTGACGGTTGCTGAGCTGAGTGGCCGGCCGGCCACCTTTTCTGGCAGGCCGGCCATTTCTTTTTTTAAAAACCTAGCCAGTGGCCTCCCCTTTGCAATAAATCTGGCCGGCCGACTCCCAAAAGTAGCCGGCCATGCTCCAATGTGTGTCTTTAGCCCTGTTTTACCCTCCAAGAGAAATTCAAGCATTTCCATGCAACAGGTGTGTCGAAGGCCTCTATTTCCCTCTGTTTCGGATGCGTTCTGTTGCCCAGATCGTCTGAAGTACACTTTGTTTTGTTAAGTTTTGTTTATCGAGTTGTTGTTTTGTTTATCGAGTTGTCGTTTTGCTTATCGAGTTGTTTGTCGAGCTGTCATGTTTCGTGTTTTTGAGTTGTTACTCTTTGTTTAAGCAATTTTTGTTTGAGTCTTGTTTATTGAGTTGTCAACACTATTGTGTCTTGCTTATCAAGTTGTAAACTTGCTAAGGTTTTGTTATATCTTAGAAAGTGAAGTTGTTGCGTCGGTTCACTACCTGACTGGGCAAAATGCACAATGCACGTTTCCATTCAATCTCATTATGGTGCAAAATGATGCGATATGATGCTAAGAGTTTAAAATACAACACTTTTTTCAAAGGCTGTTTCATTCCATCATGCCTCGCTTGTTACAACATTTTATAGACTAAGGCACAAGTTTTGCAAAGAATAAAGTTGCCCAATAATGTACAATGTGCTACAACTACTAGCAAAAAGATAAATAAAACAGGAAATAGCCGCATCTGTGCTCTCAAGAGCAAGAATAAGAGGCCCACTTCGCCCTCTTCTGCGGAATAGACTCTCCGCCACCATCGCCATCATCATCTTCTGAATCGGAGTCGTCATCCTCGGGATCTCCCTCAGCCTCGCCTCCACTCTCGGAACCAAGACCGGAGCCATCCTCTCTGTCAGCAGATGTCTCCGACTGACGATCTGCAGCCTCCTCCTCCTCATCCTCACCTAGCTCCTCCTCTACAATGTGTGCTCTGCGTCTACGAGTCAACCCCCCCTCCAGCTCCTCGAAAAGGCCTGGATGGCCCAGCTCCTCGAAAAGGCCCAGATGGTCCACCTCTCCGAGAAGGCCCAGGTGGCCCGGCTTGTAGCTGAGCATATACCGGGGGCATCTGAGAATAAAGAGTTCAATTTAAATACATCAGTCCAAATATGTACATTAGTTGCAGATACAAGAAAACTACATGAAGTGGGTACATGTAAACACAATGTATAAGTGAGGTGTGTGTCAGATGTGCTCTACACAAGTAGCCTATCAATGCAGTAGAAATCAGCATATCATCGGAAGTATGATAAATGCCAGAAAACTAAAGGGTACCTGGAAGCCCATGATGGACAACTGCGCCTCCCTCCGCAGGACCATCCCCTCAAGTGAAGCTACCATCTCGAGCACCTGATCCATGTACTCAACAGGGGGCTGCAGATGCAAAGGCAAGGGTATCAGTAAAGGAATGAACGTTCAAGTATCTGAGTAATGAATCAAAGCCGTAAAACATACCGGTGGTGAGTAGGGGTCTCTGACATATCGATGGTCGGGCATCGGAGGCTCTATCGGGATCGGAATCGGAGAGGTAGTCCCATATTGCCACCCCATCAACTCGGTCGGCATGTCTGGCCATCCAGGATGAGGATAAGTCGGAGGAATCGGGGGAACCAATCCACCCCCACCTCTAGATGTACCAGCCCTGCTGGTAGAAGGGGCGTCTGCAGCCCGGGCCCGGGCCTGGCTCTGGCTCGAAGATGGCATGCCAGCAGGCCTCATCGTCGGAGTACGAACTCACGTCAATGGAGGCATCAGGTATATGTGACGGTAAGTAGTGTAATCCCCCTCCTCAAGATGTAGCAAAGCATCAGTACCCAGCATAGCACTAACAACATCCCGGGAAGAGAGCCTATCAGCAATCCGCATATCGACTGGGGGTGCTGAGGGAGGGTCCTGAGAAGTGTACCCCCAGACCTGACGCAAGAAGCGGTCCCCCAAAAACCAGGCCCTACCAACTGGCCCTTCGAACAGGATCCTATACCGGGAGACAACCCACCCTCCGGCAAACTGGAATCGGAGACCTTCACCTAAAGGCGCCCAGGGCTGCCATGTAATCTACGGATAACAGACGCATAAACCAAGTAGAAATCGAAAATGTACAGGACAAATCAAAGATGAAAACAGAAAGAACTGAGAGTTCTGAAATACCTTCGTCGACCGCACTGTGTCGAAGTACTGCCGCAGATAAAGGAGAGACTCCCGAGGTCTTGGCCGGTGCTGGCCTTCAAATACAAGTGAGTACGGGGTCACGAGAGGTCCCTCTACCACCAACTCCGGAGCCAATGTCGGGAAATACACATAGACCCACAACTGTGGAAAACAAAGCAGAATACGAAGTGCTGAGGGCAAAGTGCACGATACAGAGTATAAAGTGCGCCGTGTGTGCAATGTGTAGGTAATGAGGAGCAGAAATGTAAATCAAGAGGGCAGAAAGTACCTCCCAGGCTCTCCAACAGCCGCCAAGTAAGTCCCCCTGTCCGCGAGAGGTCGCGCTCATGTAGCAATAAAGGGTAGCCAAGCCGGCGCCACCCCAGTCATACCGTCTGACCTGTGACAGGTCCACCAAAGCACTCAACAGGTAAAGCCCAACAGTGTTCCCCCTGTCGGCAAACAAAGTGGACCCGAAGAGGAACATCAGAAAGCCGCGGGCATACTGTGCTGCCGCCTTAGGAGTCCCGGGCTCCATCTCCACCCGCCGGAAATGGAAAGAGAACCAGGTGTATCGGACTCTCCTCGAAGGTCTATCAACAGGCAGGCGAACCCCCAAAAAATATATCCAAGCAGCCTCCCACTGGCCCATGTCCTCGTTGTAAGGGATGGGCCAACCTCCCACGTCAAGGCCAGTCAGTACGGCAAAGTCAAACGGGGTCATAGTCAAGTCCCCCGTGGCAGAAAAATGGAAGGAGTTGGTGGTGTCCCACCATCTCTCCACCAAGGCGGCCATCAACGTCCTCCTGGCAGGACAACGAGATAGCCCAGTACAGAAGCGCCCAAACCCCGCCAAGTCAACCAAATCCCGAACAGCCTCCGGGAGCTTGGCGTACCAATCTCTCGCCGCGGTAGAGCCATATCCCCGCACAGTGCGAGAAGTCACCTGCATTCAAAATGAATACATGTTTCAGCATAAAATGAATAAGCTGCGTGCAAATAAAATGAATAGGCTGCGTGCAAAGTAAAGTAAGTGAGCCGCGTGTTCAGAATTCGTGTGTGCTGCGTGTTCACCTTCAATTTGGGCTGTGTGTTCAGAAAATCAGTGTTTTGGGCTGCGTGTTCAACTCTCAATCAGTGTGTACTGCGTGTTCACCTTCAAATTGGGCTGTGTGTTCAGAAAATTAGTGTTTTGGGCTGCGTGTTCAACTCTCAATTAGTGTGTGCTGCGTGTTCACCTTCAAATTGGGCTGTGTGTTTAGAAAATTAGTGTTTTGGGCTCCGTGTTCACCTTCAATTTGGGCTGTGTGTTCAGAAAATCAGTGTTTTGGGCTGCGTGTTCAACTCTCAATCAGTGTGTGCTGCGTGTTCACCTTCAATTTGGGCTGTGTGTTCAGAAAATCAGTGTTTTGGGCTGCGTGTTCAACTCTCAATCAGTGTGTGCTGCGTGTTCACCTTCAATTTGGGCTGTGTGTTCAGAAAATCAATGTTTTGGGCTACGTGTTCAACTCTCAATCAGTGTGTGCTGCGTGTTCACCTTCAAATTGGGCTGTGTGTTCAGAAAATTAGTGTTTTGGGCTGCGTGTTCAACTCTCAATCAGTGTGTGCTGCGTGTTCACCTTGAAATTGGGCTGTGTGTTCAGAAAATTAGTGTTTTGGGCTGCGTATTCAACTCTCAATTAGTGTGTGCTGCGTGTTCACCTTCAATTTGGGCTGTGTGTTAAGAAAATCAGTGTTTTAGGCTGCGTGTTCAACTCTCAATCAGTGTGTGCTGCGTGTTCACCTTCAATTTGGGCTGTGTGTTCAGAAAATCAGTGTTTTGGGCTGCGTG
The DNA here is from genome assembly GCF_055761805.1 of Camellia sinensis. Classification (NCBI taxonomy): domain Eukaryota; kingdom Viridiplantae; phylum Streptophyta; class Magnoliopsida; order Ericales; family Theaceae; genus Camellia; species Camellia sinensis. Next base: position 111,889,423 of record NC_138962.1, read on the forward strand.
TTCAACTCTCAATCAGTGTGCTGCGTGTTCACTTTCAATTTGGGCTGTGTGTTCAGAAAATCAGTGTTTTGGGCTGCGTGTTCAACTCTCAATCAGTGTGTGCTGCGTATTTACCTTCAATTCAGACTGTGTGTTCAGAAAATCAGTGTTTGGGCTGCGTGTTCAACTCACAATCAGTGTTTTGGCTGCGTGTTCAACTCTCAATCAGTGTGTGCTGCGTGTTCACCTTCAATTTGGGCTGTGTGTTCAGAAAATCAGTGTTTTGGGCTGCGTGTTCAACTCTCAATCAGTGTGTGCTGCGTGTTCACCTTCAATTCGGACTATGTATTCAGAAAATCAGTGTGTGGGCTGCGTGTTCAACCCTCAACCGATGTGGCCGTGTGTTCACAATCAATTTATGGGCTGAGTGTTCAGGAATTCAAGTGTTTGAACCGTGTGTTCAGAATGCAAACAGAATGCATGAAAAATTCATAATATGTTACAGAAAAGGTAAGAACGAAGTAAATACCTCTCGTGCCTCATGGGAGAGGTGATACTCTGGCTCCCGCAGAAGGAGATCCCCGGGTGCTCGCTCGTCGAAATCGGTGAAGTGATAGAAAATAGCCCACGGAAGAATATGTGCCGGTGGGTCGTACCTCTCGGGTATGAAAGGTTGAACCCTCGGAGGCAGAGCCATGATATCGGGATCACCTCCGGTGTCTGGAGGACCTCCAGTGTAGGGGAAATGACCAGCCATTTCAGAAAATCTACAAAAAAGGGGCGAAAATGAGCAAAAATAAGCCAAAATTGGAAAAAGCCAACAAAAGTCAACTCTCGAAAAATGAAAAGTCAACAAAAGTCAACTCCCGAGAAAATCTTCCAAATATTGAGACAAACTCACCTGAAGTGGCGAAAATGAGAAAAGAAACCCCGAAATCAAAATTTAATCGGTTCAAAGTGCTTAAAACTGAAAGATTTCGCAAAAACAACTTGCGTGGGGCGTTGGAAAATGCGTGTAGAGCACAAATCTGAGAGAGAAGATGGTTTGGGAAGGTAGAGGAGATGTTTTCGGAGCTGCACTTGTGAGCACAAAGTGTTTGGATGAGTGTATTTAAAGAAAAGAGGTTGAAAAGACAAAATTGCCCCGAATCTGGGCTAGGTGGCCGATCGGCCACCTTTTTTGGCAGGCCGGCCACCCCTCTCCCTCAAAGCTGGCCGCTGGCCTCCCCCTTGCCATAAAACTAGCCGGTGGTGTTCCCAAGATGCCCACCAAACTCTCTGTAAATTTTGGGGAGGATCGGAGTCCCCGGGACCTGAAAAAGTACAAGAGAAGTGCACTTTCTGTTCCGAAATCGCTCCGCCGGAACCTCTGCTTCAACTCCCGATGCGTGTCTCATCATTACTCATCGAAAGCGAGATATATCCTTTTGAACATGTTGTAACCTCTCCGGGAGGTGAACCGGAGGCCGCGATCGAGTCGCCCTCACTGAAACGCACATTTCCTTGCTCATTGTTTTGGGACAAACATACATCCTGGTTTACGCTTGTTCTGCGTTATCATGCACGTGACTTGCATTCTCATGCACATACTTGCATTGTTATGGACGTCTCTTTGATATCACCGAGCCTCCGTGCTCAAACTCGCGTCGTCACGCGCGTTCCTTCCCGCATTGCGATGCACTTTTCCATCGGCACCGCGATTGTCTGCATTCGATATCACATTGAACCTACGTTGTTAGATCTGTTGTGCTTGTTGAGTTTCTTTCTTTTGCAGGCACGATATTGTATGTACGGTTCATTTAAGGCTGGTGCGACCAGACGAATCGCGTAGGTATCGTATATTCTCCGTGTGAGACGCGACAAGAATTGAATAAATTCTCTGCATTCCTAACTGCATGAAATGTAGTTGTTGCTTTGCATTCTTGCTTAAAACTGTTGCATCTATTTGCGAATACTTGCCTCATTACAGCTTGCTACATTTGCATGATCATGAGCTACATTCGGCTTTGTGCATATCATTTTGCATTTTTCCCCTGCCTGCGAGCATGCCTGTGGGCACATCTTTGTTATTTTGTATGTTTGTCTAAGTCTTCGGCCTTGTCAAAAATGGGTCGTCTCTGGGCTTTGACATTCACTCTCGTCACTTATGACTTCCGAGTTCTGTCAAAGAGGGGCAACTGTAGACACCCCATTTTTTATCGACCTTAAGACTCAGACGTCACCAATTGAGCGCTTGGTGATGTTGCGTATTGTGCTCGTTCTGAGGTTTCAAAGTTTCGGCTGCGGGCCTTACCTCCGGACTTCAGGGCTCTTGCGTGCTTTGCCTCAGTTCGCGAACTAGGCTCGGTTTTCTTTGTTTCTCTTCCAAAAGGGAGAGAGAGGTCTCGTAGATCATCTCTCAGTGGCCGTAGGCTACGTTTCGTGGTCGTAGGCTACGTTTCGTGGTCGTAGGCCAGTTTGCCCGTTTGGAGTCCGGTTTCCGGTTTTTCGGAGCCGTTAGCCGTGTGCCTCGGTTCGGGACCGCTTAACCACCTCCGTTTGCTCTGGTTTTTGGCATGCATCTTATTTACTCCCTTTTGAAGGACACTGCGGTCCGAAAAACCAACTTCGTGGTCGAACACCACTTTCGATGCCTAACAGTCAGTTTTCGGGGCCTCGGGCTGCACGTTTCGGCCCCCGAACCTCCATTTTGCATCGGTTTGAGTTCATTTTTGGCAGGGACCTCTGTTTCATTGTTAGGAAGGTCGTAGAAGGGTGGGAGGCCAGCAATTGTTCTGACGACCATGTTTTATTCCTCCATCGCCCTCCGTCGCCCGTTTTTCCTACTTGAAAGCCAATGTTGACCACCCTAAGGCCACTTTTTCTTTCCCCAAACCACATATTTGTGTTGTACACACCTGGGAGGCCACCAATATCATATGGCCGACCAATAATTGTGTGTGACCCTTTTGAACCCTCCTAAAAGTGGCCTTTTCTCTCTCCTGGTTCATTCTCTCTAGTGTTTGACCACATGGTTGTGTTGTGCACACATGAGAGGCCCTCTTTTTGGCATGGCCGGCCATTAACCTTCATTGACCCTTTTGACCCTTGGCCGACCGGCCATGGGGAAGGCCGACCGGCCACCTAAACCCTAGGAAACCGGCCGGCCATGATCCTCTCTCCAGGTACTTTACAAAAATGCCCTCTGTTTCCCCCCAGATTTTGTATCCGGGGGGGCCAACTTTTGGGGAGAAATTTGACTTCCATTCCCCCCCTTTTTTCCCCCCTCTTTTGCCTATATATCCAGGCCCTCCAGCTCCCATTTTGAGGGGTTAGAAAATCTTGTCTAAGCCTCCTACATTGTATCTCTCTCTCTCAACACTCCAACCCTCAAAACCCCTCAAATCTCACATCCCTTTCTACACCACCACATAGCACCACACCACCACCATCCTTTCTAACACTTGGAGCTAGTTTTCTAGAGCTTAGGAGCACCTTTTCTCAAGCCAAGAGCTGCTGAAGCTTGGTCTACAAGGGTGAGTCTTCATTCTCCCTCTTTTATGCTTTATTTTGTTCTATATCTAAGCCATACTTGCTTACTTTTTTGGGCTCCAACCCTAGCTGAAAATAGTCATGTTTTGATGTCTTTTTCATGATTAATTAAGGGTCCTTCCATGTTTAATGTCTCTAGCTACCACTTACTTCTTTACCTCTCTTGTATGCCTCTTTCTTGCATAGTATTTTAGGCTCATTTGTAAACTGTTTTTGAGCTTGGTCATAAACTAAAAAGTGGCTTATTTTGAGCCCTTCTTCAAAATTTTTGAAGGGCTCTTCACTATTTGAGGCTTCCTTTTGTCACTTGCCTCTTCATCCCTCTTTTGGCCTTACTTTTGCATGTTTTGTTAGCCCCTTGTGTTTGTGTTTTTGGGCTCTGGTCCAAACTGTAAATAGCCTTATTTTGACCCCCTCTTCATGTTTGATCAAGGGACTTTTGCTGTTTGAAGCTCCCTTTTTGCTCTTTGTGTTTAAACCTCTCTTTAGGCCTTATTTTGCATAGTATTTTAAGCTTGCATGTGCACTGTTTTGGGTTCGGTCACTAATTGTAAAATACCATACCTGTTTTGGGTATGGAGCTACTATTGCGTGAGACTGGTATGATGAGCTCCCCGCTGGAGTTCGCAACATCATAGACGAGACAAGCTTCGGCCTATTCTACTTTAGCCTGACGCGAGTCATTGTGAGCCATCCTCTTCTGGGAGTGCTCGCACCAACTCCTTCCACTTTTCTACTACAGGAGAGATGACGATGACTCCCTATGACTTTGCCATGATCGCCGGCTTAGAAGTAGAGGGTGATCCGATTCCTCTTGATTCAGACATAGGGGAGTGGGAGGCGGCCTAGTTTGAGCTACTGGGAGCGCATCCATCCATATACCGGACAGGTATGGTCAGATACACCTGGTTTGTCGAGCGATTCAGAAGGAGTGAACCCGAGACCGTAGTGGAGACAGAGCAGTATGCTAGGGTCTTTTAGATGTTTGTCTTCGGTACCACCTTGTTTTCGAACAGGTGGAACACCGTCGGCTTATACCCATTGAGCACCTTGGTGACCCTTCCTTGGGTGCTCTTCTATGATTGGGGCAGAGCTGGCCTTGCCACAAGTAGACATCCCATTTTTTATCGTCCTTAAGACTTGGGCGCCGCAGATTGTTTACTTGTTGGTGAAAGATGTGCAGTGCAAGGGTTCGATTTCTTTGGCAATGAGAGAGTCAAATCCTAACTTTATACCCCATTTGGTGCCTTAGGGTCGATCCTCGATTCGCGTGCACATGGGCACGCATTTCGAGTTGTCTCATTTTCATCGTATGGCCACTGATGTGAGTGTGGCTGAGGTCCACTCATGTTGGTGTAAGTCCATTGTGCATTGTGTATGCCATCTCATAGCATTGTGCATGCTAGGTTGTATATTAGTTGCATTCATGCATGTCATGCATATCGCATTGTGCTTGGGATAGGAGTTAGCCCTAACACGGGAAACGAGGGACGTTTCGTACTTCAAGTGACGGAACATTTCTCAATTCCCAGTCACCAACACTCCGGATTATCCATGATGGAGTTTAGGTTTTGTTGTGTTTATATGTGCATTCATTTCCTATTGAGTCGTGCAATTCGACTCCTCGGCCATCATGCATCGATATGCGTGTTGGTGGCACGAGGACCGAGGACTACACTCCCTGAAGAGTAGTCATGCATACATATGTGAAAATACTTTGTCATGCCCCTTTGTTGCTCTCTGTTGCAGCAAATCGAAAATCGACAACCTTCCAGAGCTTGGCACGCATTCCAAGAACAATTGCAAACAGAGGCAAACCAGGGCATCGCGAGGGATTCTCCGCACAAGGCAACCCAAGCATGCATCATCCATCATCCGGAGCAGAGTTGAGGCAGTCCCTGGCTTGCATGCCAATTTATTGCTTTCCAAATTTAATTTGTTAATTAATTCGGGTTTTGTAATTATTTGGACTGTAATTATTTATTCGGGACTGTATTATTTATTCGGACCCTCCGAGCGAGGGCACAACTGTAATAAGTGTGCGTGTGTGTGAGGTATGTATTCCTACCCCACGTCTTTCTCCCTTTTATTTACCCGCTTATGATGGTTAGATTAGGGCATGTTTCAATTAGCATACAGTATGATAGCATGTTTGCATTCATTTATCTGTCTTGCATGCACCGGGCTCGACGCATCATACTAACTGCATTGAATTTTCAATTCCAAGTTGAATACATGTTAGCTGTAGCATTTCATATGCCATGTCTAGAATAGCCGAGCCTGCTATAGTTGCACTTTTGCATGTGTTGCATTAGGCATTTCTGTATAATTGGGATCATGCATGGATTTCTAATTAGTTTCTGTTTTGGCTTAGAGTACTCGGTAAGTTTTATGCTTTAGCATCCTTGCATGCGTGTGAGTGACTGCCATGATAGCATGCTTACCATGAGGCTAATTGCTTATGTGATATAATTGCCTGAATGCCTGTGGGTGAAGGTTGGGTTATTTGGATTGGAACAATTCATCAAATGTGTGTTTTAAGCCCACTAGATAGTGGCAAAATCATGTTTTTCTAAGCCCACCCGAGGGTGGCAAATCCACGTCTTAACCTACTTGCGGGTAGCACCATTAAACCACTTTAAAAAAAAATAATAAACATGAAATGTTTTGTTCCAATACAGACGATCCAGTCTATACTTGTATGTTGTGTGCATCACATAGTAAATCTAGGCTAATAACCGGAATAAGAACGCATAATGTTTTCAAAAATAGATATCATCGTTAGTAGAGGCCGATCTTTGATCGGGCGAGCGGGGGTGCTCACGAAGTGACCTTTCCCAATCGTACCCAAGTTCCCGAGCCGAGGCGACTTTGGTGATGACGGACACGTGGCCTTAGGCAAACGAGTCAGGGTTTCCTAAATTTCCCCAAAATAAAACATTTAGGTGGCGACTCTGTATCTGGCAAAGCAGTCCATGTTTGACACTTCTTTCAAAATCTGTTTTCTCAAAACAATTTGCCGGATTTGGACTCTTTGGTTCAGACTTAGAACCGTGACAATTTGAGAGTCCGAACTGTAGTGAACCCCAAATGAACAGAACGGGACTCATCCCTCCCGGGGCGTTCGGGGACGTCTACAGCCGGCAGCCCTCTCTGATGGCCGGCAGGCCATCAAGGACATCACAAAGCAAAGACCAACATATGGTTCAGAAATGAGACAGAATGGAAATAGGGTTTGGAATGATCAAACCTGGAGCATTCCGTCGCAAAAGTCGAGCACTCAGCGAGCAGTCAAACTTGTCACTGGATGTACCTGCAAGCACATCCAAGCCGTGTGGATGGTCAAAAATGGGGTGTCTATAGTTGCCCCTTTTTGACAAAACTCAGAAGTCATGAAATGACGGGAGTAAATGTCAAAGCCCAGAGACGACCCATTTTTGAGAAGGCCGAAGACTCAGACAAACATTTAATATAACAATATAGAGATGCGCCCGCAGGCTGGGGCAAAATGCCAGTGACATGCATGATGCAAGAGCATAACTGATGATTATGCAAAGAGGGCTGTAATGAAGCATTTATGCAAAATAAATACAACATTTTAAGCAAATCAACAAGTCACAACAGTCTCACACATTTCAACCGAAAGGATACAAGAAAATTAAGCAAGCTTAACTACGCGTCACGCGGGAAAAGGTAAAAACGACTACCGAGAATACCCGAAGTCTCAAACAAAACACCTCGTAGCGTATCACACACGAGAGAGGGAAAGGCACACCTCTCAGCGTATCACACGCGATAGAGGGAAGGGTAACCCCTCTCAGCGTATCACCCGCGAGAGAGGGAAGGGAAACACCTCTCAGCGTATCACATGTGAGAGAGGGAAAGGTACGCCTCTCAACGTATCACACGCGAGAGAGGGAAGGGAAACACCTCTCAGCGTATCACACGCGAGAGAGGGAAAGGTACACCTCTCAGCGTATTACACGTGAGAGAGGGAAGGGAAACACCTCTCAGCGTATCACACGCAAAAGAGGGAAAGGTACACCTCTCAGTGTATCACACGCGAGAGAGGGAAGGGAAACACCTCTCAGCGTATCACACCTGAGAGAGGGAAGGGAAGCACCTCTCAGCGTGTCATACGCAAGAGAGGGAAAGGTACACCTCGTAGCGTATCACACACGAGAGCGGGAAGGGAAATAGTGTAAACATCGAAGAGTGGTATAAACATCAAAACACATTCCAATGTTTCTAACCAAAGCAAAGAGGTGTATGCGTCGAGCACACGGTCCAAACACTTCTAACAAGGTGCTAGTGTAAACACCGGGCGTACTGAGGTGTTTCTAACTAACAGGGTAAGGGAGAGGAATGGTGTTACCCGGAATTCCTCTGAATGAACCTTACATACAATATCGTGCATGTATGAGAAAGAAACTTGAAAGGTACAATGCCATACAATGCATATCTCATGCGAGACAAAGGATCGCAACACGATGCCAAGGCATGCTGAATGCTCAACATGCAAGAAATGGAACCGAAGCATGTTCTATGCGAGATAATCAACGATGCATATTCAATGCAAGATAATCAACAATGCATATTCAATGCAAGATAACCAACGATGCATATTCAATGCATGATAATCAACGATGCATATTCAATGCAAGATAAACAACAGTGCATATTCAATACAAGATAAACAATAGTGCATATTCAATGCAAAATGGTAATGCATGGTCTATGCAACAATTTAGAATGCATGTTCAACGTAACGTGCAAATGCTATGTGACAACAAAAGCATGCTCGATAAAGAAAACTTGAAGGCAACTTCCGGTTTACCCCACGGAAGAGTTACAATGTATTAGAAAGGATACACCTTGTGCGGGTTGATGGGCGATGACCACCGCAGATTGAGAACATGATTCCAGGCTTCTGCGGAGGCATTTTGAATCAAATTTTGAGCACACCTTGCATTTCTTGGGATCCAAGGACACATCCCAAGGCAGGAGGTCAAAGGGAGCTGGTGGAGGCTTGCCGGCCATCAGGGGATGCCGCCGGCCCCCTGCCGGCCATCAGTGGCCACTGCCAGCCATCAGTTGTACACTGCCAGCCATCGATGGCCGATTGGGGCAGAATTGTCCTTTCAGTCGTGGCTCTTTAAGTAGAGGCAAAATCACTTTATTTCCTTACAAACCCTTGCACGAAAATCATCTCCCTTGCTCTCTAGGTGTGCCTTCTCTCTAGATCCACACATTCTACGCGTTTCCCAACACCCTAGAAACATTTTCTTCCCAAAAACCCTTTCATTCTCTTCGATTTGAACTGATCAGAATTTGATTTCGACGCCTCTTCCGTGATTTCCACCATTCAAGGTTGATTTCCCTTGAGTTTCTCCCAAGGTTGGTACACTTTTCCCGGGTTTTCAACTTTCTTTGATTTTTTTCTCTCCTAGGGTTTACTTTATTCAAAGTTCATTATTTTTCATATTTTTGCTCATTTTTTGCTCATTTTGCATCCATTTCAGATGGCTGACGACATCCCTCGTGATGGCGGCTTCCCCGCACTGCCTCCAGCAGAGTTTGCAGTGGACTTTGAGGCCGAGTCTGCAGTTGAGCCCGAGCCACTACCACCGAGCATTCGCCCATTTGATGCGACGAGGTACCACCCCGAGACGCACATTATACCTGTTGTGAGAGACATCAAGGCCTTCACTGATTTCGCCGAGGACGCGCCAGACGACCTCTTATTGAGAGAGCCTATGTCTCACTTGTCGGCCATAGCCGTAGAGGTACATACTTCACTTTTCTGCAATACCACCTTTAACTGTTGCATTTCTTGCGTTGTTTTGATTTGATTGCACCACATGCCTTGATCTGACTGTGTTTCATACACTGCTGCTTCACATTCAACTGTACTTCATACATTACTGCTTGATCTAATTGCATCACATGCATTAACACAGGATGGATCCCGCTCCTTTCGAGGCTACGATACCACGACTGCTCGGGATTAGTATGAGGAGCTTCCAGCCGGGGCCCGTGATATCATCGACGGGACTGGCCTTGGTCTGTTTTGCTCCAGTTTGACACGAGTCACAGTGAGCCGTCCTCTCTTAAGGGCTCTTGTGGAGAGGTGGTAGGATACCACCAACTCCTTCCAGTTCTCCTCCGCGGGGGAGATGCCGATGACTCCTTACGACTTCGCCATGATCACTGGCTTAGGTGTAGGAGGTGATCCGATTCCCCTCGATCATGACATGGGAGAGTGGGAGGCTGCATGGGCTGCACTACTCAAGGCACAGCCACCGACACTTCGGCCAAGCATGGTCTGATACAGTTGGTTTGAGGAGCAGTTCAGAGGAGTCGAGCCTGAGACCGTTGAGTAGACCGAACAGTTCGCCAGGGGCTTTCTCATGTTCCTCTTCGGTACCACCTTGTTCTTAAATAGGTGGAATACCGTCGGTTTATATTTCTGAGCGCATTGGTGGTGCTGCAACGAGTCCTGTTCTACGACTGGGGCGGAGCTGGTCTCACCACTCTCTATGGATACATGAGCTCGACCTCCCGGATGTGCGGGACCATGATCGGCGGCTACTGGCGAGCTTGGGAGGTACAGAGCTTAGTTCCCTCCTCTTCACTTTACATTTTCGCTTAGCATTTCCTGCTTTACATTTGTGCAACACATGTACTCTCTATTCTGCATTCTCTGTATCTGCTCAAACACTGTATGCTTTCTGCTTTGCATTTTCTGTACACTGTTCACACCGCGCACTACATACTAAACACTGCACACACAAAGTCTAATCTCTGCTCTAAACTTGCACTTTCTACGCATTGTACTGCATTCTGCTCTCTGCATTTTCTGTACACTGTTTATACACTGTATTGATCACATTTTCCTTGCAGCTATGGGTGTACGCTTATTTCCCAATTCTTGCCTAGAGCCCATAATGGAGACCCCTGCGATAGTCCCATTCTCTCGGGTATATGACGGCCTACTCCGTCGTAGGACTCAGGAGAGCTTCATGGTCTTCCGACAGTATTTTGACATGGTCACGGCGCGCGAGGTAACCCAAAACGTAGTCACACTGCTTTTCAACTAGTTTGATACGCACAGTATTCAATTGATAACGACTAATCATCTGTTCATTTTCTCATCCTCAGATCGCCTGGTAGCCGTGGGACGTGATACCGTCAGGGGCCAAATTCGCATATGAGACCGCTAGGGTCGTGGCTCGCTACCACATCCTCCTTGAGGGACCGATCTGCCGCGCTTGGTTCTTGACCGAGCGCTTCGTGCGTCAGACCTTGAGCTTGCCTGCCCCGTTTATACCAATGGCACCCCCGACATCTATGAGAGAGACACACAAACTTTCTGAGGAGGAGGTGATCCAGTTCATGGTAGGACTAGATGCAGACCTTTTTAGCATGGAGGGCGACTACGCGACCTTCATTCAAACGTATCTGATGCCGCCTCGGACTGGCATTCGAGGAGGTGAGGGAGTTAGAGTTCCAGCTGCGAGAGGGAGAGACAGAGTGACCGAATCTCGTAGGAGAAGAGATCCTGAGGCGAGGCAGGAGACTGGATAGCTAGAGCTGCCTACTACAGTGACTCATCGGAGACGTTCTAGGGAGACCTGCTAGATCCCCATCGAGCCTCCACCAGCTGGTCACGTACTTGTCGGGGTTCGAGGCCCGACTCCGGTATGTACCAAACTTTTCATTTTGCATATTTACTTCCTTTCAAGTATGCTTTATAGAATACTGATCACTTCAATGCACTTACAGGCACCCATTGAGTACACAGGGCAGGCCCTTAAGCTTGTGGCTTCCTTAACAGACATGGTGCAGACGAGCATGGATTTGCTCAGCCTTTACCGGATACCAGTAATTTTTCAATTTGCATTTCACGCCATAAAGTTTTTCTGCTAACACATTAGCACTGCAACTGCTCCAAGATTCACTGATCTGATACATTGCACAAAAACACTGCATCGATACACTATTCCCACACACTGCCTACGACATACATACACTGCAATCATCCACAGTTCATAGCACATCATCTGTAATCATTTACTGCTCACGGCACATCATCTTTTTCATCCCATGTACACAGACTAATGCATTCTCATAAATTGCCCTTTTCAGATTCCTTTCGAGATGCCAGCCCCGTCATACGCCCCAGCAGGAGTAGAGGCAGGACCTTCAGCGCCTCCCCTAGCAGCAGAGAGGAGAGGGAGACAGGCTCAGCCGCGCAACCGAGGTAGAGCTAGAGGCACCCACAGCGAGAGTGGCCCTTCAGAGCCCGTTCTAGATGATAATGATGATGAGACGAGCGAGGAGGCTGAGGTGGCGAGTGCACATTCAGAGTCCTTTGGGGATAGAGACAGCGTCCCGGCTCAGGTTCAGTTGGGGGCAAGGGTAAAGAGACTGAGGAGGGCTCCAGTTCTGGCTCTACTTCAGACTCAGATAAGGGCCCCGACGGTAACAGTGCACCAGAGGTCGGTTGATCGAGGAAGAAGACGAAAAGGGCCTCTCGATCTTGAGATAGACGGCACCAGTTCAGACGCTTTTGCTTTGTTTTCTTCTTGCTTGTAGTTTTTGCACATTGTACAGCCTTAGGCAGTTTTATTTTCTTAAAACTTGTACTCTTTTGCAAAAGAAACCATGATGGGAATGAAAACAACTTTTTGGTTAAAAAGTGTTGCATTTTACATTCTAAGCATCGCATCGCACGTTACGAAAATGAGATTGATCTTTGTTTGGAAACTGCACATTCAAAATGCATTGGTCTTAATCAGGTAGCAAACCAACTAATAACTGAATAGAACAAAACAACTCGATAAACAACACAAGTGCAACTCGATAAGCAAAATGCATACAACTCGATAAGCAAACTACATACAACTTGATAAGCAAAGTGCATACAACTCGATAAGCAAAGTTAAATAGTTACAACTTAAACAGACATGTTCAAGCCTGAAAAGAACCAAAACAAGACCCCGAAAAATACCGATAACAGAATGCAACTATTGAAAACAACTGAATCTTCACATAGGAGGTCAATGAGCACCACAGAGGGACTGCCAGCCATGGGGAATGGCCTGCCGACCATGGGTAATGGCCTGCTGGCCATCAATGTGCCCCTGTCGGCCATTGATGAGCCACTGCCAGCCATCAATGTGCTGCTGCCGGCCATCGATGGCAGAACCTCTGAAACGTTGACACCTGTCTTCCACTCAATGCCTTACCTTCTATAAAGGTTCTAACTCCGTGGTTCCTTCATTTCAACTCCATTTCCCCCCCCCCCAAATGGAAGCATTTCTTGCCGAAAACCTCACAAATTGGATTGTAAACTTGGATGGCTCGGAAAAGTTAAATTTCTGAGGTTTTCGAATAAATGCACTATTCATGCTGAGCCGCACCCTGCTGCGTTTTCTGTTCCTCCATGCTGCGGCTAGGTGTTGGAATCTGGTAACTCATGTTTTTAGCTTTGGCGGACAAGAGATGTGTCCCACTTTTGAAGATTTCCAAGCTTTGATGGAATCTCAGCGTGATGAAGAGATCTTGCCCCAATTCCATTTTGGCCACATCCAAGCTCTAGGACGGATGTGTGGGCTTACTTTGCATAACGCTCGGTCTTTGATTCGCAACGGAGAATTGGATGTTCCGAGCTTGATCCAACGGTTTCCTGACGCCAGTGACCGCGGCGACCATCTTTGGCAGAGTTTTCGGCGACAGGCCCTCTATTTATGCATGTTGTCTCATTTCTTGCTTGCCCCAGGCTTTGGAGGACCTAGTGTCCGTTTGATTGAGGTTGCCTAGGGCTTGAAACAGGGCAAGAGCTGCATTGGCATGGCACTAACTGAGACTTTGATGGGTTTGGATGCTTTCCGTCGCCGGGAGATGACTAGATTCGTCGGAAGTCCACTACTCTTACAGGTAATGTTTCCCGCCCTATCTCACATATATTTCTCACATCACTCGGCCCTCAGGCTCTGTTTTTCCCTCAAAACTTTTTCTCACTTTTCTCTCCACGTACACCTCTCTATTCTTTAATCTCTCTTATTTTTCATCCCTTCCAAGATATGGTTGATGGACAAATTGAAAGTAGTGGACTTATGCCCAGCATATTCAGTACGTGGCTATTTCTTCCGGCAGCCATTAGTTGACGCCCCAAATAAGGGATAGTGGTGCGAATGGATGTGTAGCCTATCTACTGTCAACATTGCTTGGCACTGCCCCTGGCTTAATCTGCCAACGATGAGTTACAACATGTCTCACTAGTTGGGCATTTAGCTGATTGGCCTGACACACTGTGTCTTTTACTTCCCATTTCAATTCCAGCGCCAATTGGGGCATGAGCAGACTTGCTCAGAAGAGGGGATAGAGTACCCTACTGTATTTCCAGTCTGAAGCGCACAGCTAGCTTGGTATGCCACAGCATAGAGGACGAGAGAGCTTCTGGCCCCCGCTCCCAGTTTCAGTTGTGCCCTTTCTGATGAGTGCATAGCTTGGCTCGATAAAGAGGCGCAGGTTGGGCCTACTTTGGCATCAGAGGCTTCCACAAGCTCTGGGAAGGGACGCAGGAACACCTGACTATGCCCCGAGTTTATTTGCTTTAATCAGTACTTTTGAGTTTTCTTTATGAATGTAATAAGAAGAAACTTCAATTTGTATTCAAGAGTAGGAGAACTTTGTACTAAAATCAATGAAATTGAAGGTTGTGGGTACTGAAAATTTTCTGTTTGGTTCAAAAATGGTCTAAGTTATAAAAAGATTAATTTGAGCAAAATCAACTTTTATTAAACTTTTCAAAACCATTTTCGATATGTATCAAAACTGGATACGCCTGAGATCTATCCTTGAGATGCACAACCCCAGATCCCAACAACTGGAAAGTTGCCCCTAGTCTAAATAGCACTGCATTGGAGATCACAATCGAGCTCTTGAATGTAGAACAGACGAAGATGACCAACATGATCACATGAACAAAGTCGATTTGGAAGTGTTTATGGCTGGACTTCATAATGAAGTTGCCTACGTATCCCAAAGATAGGAATCAAGCCTTACGTAGTTCGGTTCGGGTTCACTCGTGTATTAACACTCTCCTTTTGCGCTCTAACTTTTGCCAAGGCCGCCCTTTATGGGTTTTCAACCTTGCGAGCTCAGTTTTTATTATTTCAAATTTTTCATTCTCTAATTTTTGCCTAGGTCGCCCTTTCGGGTTTTCGGCCTAGCGAGCCACTTAGGGATAGTATTTCTTCAACTTGTCCATGTTGATCAGCTGGGAGAACTCAAGGCCATCTAAGTCCATAAGAACGACAGCTCCACCTGACTAGATTGACTTGATGATGTAAGGATCAGTCCAATTAGGTCTGAACTTGCCCCTAGGGTCGTGGATGGGAGCTCGGTTGTCTTTAAGCAGCAAATCCCCTTCCGAAATAATCTCATTCGGGACCCCATAGTGACAGATGATATTGTTTCTGATGAACTTGGCAACGTGCAATGCTTTCAGCACGGCGTAAGATTGGGCCTCAACCCATTTCGTGAAATAGTCTATCACTACCAGAATATACTCATGTCCGTTTGACCCCTTCGGAGTGACAACCCCAATTACATCGATCCCCCAGACTGAAAATGGCCATGGCGAAGTCATGTTGTACAGCTTCGATGACGGAATGTTCATGTGGTTTGCATGGATCTGGCATTTGTGGCATTGCCGAACAAAGCCAATGCAATCCTCCTCCATGGTTGACTAGTAATAACCCTGTCTAAGGATCTTCCGGGCTAGCATCAACCCGCTCATGTACGCTTTGCACTCTTTTCCGTGGATGGCCTCCATCAGGCGCTTGGACTCTTCAGCATCAACACACAGTTTATGCATCCCGAGATGACCCCTCTTGTACAGTTTACCCCTGCAGACGATGAACTGAGCAGCGATTCTTCGAATTGCCCTTTTATCTTTGGCATTTGCCCCAGGTAGATAAACCTCCTTTTCCAAGAAGTTCCAAACATCATAATACCAAGGGTTTTGATCTTGTACTTCATCTATGGCAGCAATCAGCTCGTAGGCCGGCACGAATTTCTGTTCAATGATGATCGGGCGCATCCGGACTCCAAAAGGGATCTCTATCATAGAAGATAGAGTTGCTAATGAATCAGTGAACCCGTTGTTCTCTCTTAACAGATGAGCAAAGTTCAATTTTTCAAACCGAGGAATCAGAACGTCCAAGGTCTGGTGATGGATTTTCATCTTTTCTTCCTTAACTTTCCAATCTCCTTTAGCTTGAGATACAACAAGGCTCGAGTCTCCGAGGACATCCAACTGCTTTGCCCTTAGTTCCAGGGTGGCTTCTAGTCCAGCAATACATGCCTCATATTCTACTTCATTATTCGATACTTTGAACCAGAGTTTGAAGGCTAAGGGTACACGGGAATTGTCAGGTGCTATCAGCAACACCCCTATCCCATACCCGTACTGGTTTGACGCTCCGTCAAAGTACATAGTCCAAGTTTCTTCTTCAACATGCAGAATGGCCTCGTCTGGGAACAGTTATTTAGCTGCTTCATCTCCCTCTTCCACTGGGTGATCGGCTAGGAACTCCACTACCGCTCTCCCTTTCACTAACTTGCGCATCATGTACTTCAGATCGAATTCGAAAAGAAGAAGCAACCAACGAGCTAGCCTACCCGTAAGTGCTGGTTTCTCGAAGAGATATTTGATGGGATCTAATCTCGAAACCAGTATTACAGAGTGAGCTAACAGGTAGTGCCTCGACTTCCTTGTGGCCCATACCAAGGCCAGACAAGCCTTCTCCAGCGAAGTGTAGTGGGTCTCGTATTCTCGCATTTTCTTACTCAGGTAGTAGATAGCCATCCCCACTTTATACTCAGATTCCTACGCAAGCATGCAGCTCATTGTCGTTTTGTCACTGATAGGTACAAAATCAACAGTTTCCCCGGCTCAGGCGGTGACAACACAGGTGGGTTCTGTAAATTTTGCTTGATCCGTTCGAAAGAAACTTGGCATCGGTCATCTCATTGGAACTTCTTTCCTTTCTTCAGGAGACCAAACCGTGGTTCACAAGTCAAGGTTAATTTTGCAATAAACCGTCTTATGAATTGCACTTTACCCAGAAAGTCTCGCACCTCATTTTCAATCCTTGGTGGTGGCATTTCTAAGATGGTCTTGATTTTGGAAGGATCGACCTCGATACCCCTTTGTGTGATCAAGAACCCAAGCATTTTCCCTACTGTAACACCAAAAGTACATTTCTGAGGATTCAGCCACAACCGATACTCTCTAATTCATTGGAAAAATTTCTGCAAGGCGGTATAGTGGCCCTCTCTTTCCTTGGACTTGACAATCATGTCGTCCACATACACCTCAACCTCTTTGTGGATCATATCATCCAAAATTGTGGTTGCAGCCCGTTGATATGTAGCCCTGCATTCTTCAAAGCGAATGGCATTACCCTATAGCAGTAAGTTCCCCACGGGGTAGTGAAGGCAGTTTTCTCCCTATCTTCGGGTGCCACCAAAATCTGATTGTAGCCTAAAAATCCATCCATGAATGAGAGCAGTGCATGCTCAGTAGTGAAGTCCACTAATTCGTCGATATGAGGCAGAGGAAAGTCGTCGTTCGAACTGACTTTGTTCAAATCTTTGACGTCCACACATACCCTAATCCTGCCGTCCTTCTTCGGCACTGAAACTATATTGGCCAACCAAGTTGGATACTCAGATACTAACAGGAACCCTGCGTCGATCTGCTTGGTGACCTCTTCTTTGATTTTTAGAGCCCAGTCCAGGCGGATCCTTCGGAGCTTCTACTTAACAAGTCGGGCCTCTGGGTCAAGAACAATCCAGTGCTGTACATTCTCAGGATCGATTCCAGGCATGTCTTTGTAGGACCATGCGAAAACATCTTTGAAATCATTTAATAAAGTGACTAGGCGCTCGCGTTCCTCAGAAGACAACGTGGACCTGATCTAGACCAGCCGCGGGTCCTTCTCAATACCAACATTAATTGAGGTAATTTCATCAACCAAAGGTTTTACAAACCTCTCCTGTTCTTGATCAATCAAACGTTTCAAAACTGGAGGAATTTATTCCTCATCGTTTTCATCAAAATTTTGAAAGTCTTGATTAATGCAATAAACTAAAGGCACAGAAAAATACTCAGAAGCCACAGCTATACAGTTTTCATTAGCAACATCCAGTCCGTCTGATCCTTCGGTTACAACAGACTCAAAGGAAAAAGAAAAAGACGACCTGGATTGGATAGTGGCATCCGGGTTATCACCTCCAAAAATACCTGACTCTGACTTTGACGAACTAGAATCTGATTCCGACTCCACAGACTCTGTGGAATCAGATTCTGGTTCACTACCTGATCCAAGACTACTTGATAAAAAGCCCTCCTCGTACTGCCAGACGAGGGAGGATGTGATGGATGCATCGAGAATGCTAGAAGATGAGCCCACTACCGCTTGATCCTCGATCACGGAAACTAAAAAGTTATCCCCAAAGCACTCCGGTACGATCTAAGGATCTGAGAGGAGACAAGCAAGCGCTACCCTCATCTCAATTTCTGTGCCCTCAGACTCATCTTGCTTGCACTGCTCAGCCTTAGCTGGTGGGTGTGTCTGCTCTTCGGCAACTTCATCCCCTGACAACTAAAGGTCAAAAAAGATCTCGAAGCCGGGCAAGCGCCGCTTCTCTAAATTCAGCCAGGGCTCCAGAAAGCCGTAAAACGAGAAGTCTTCCCCCTCCTGGACAAAACGTCTGTTTAGGGTTCCCTAGATAGGTCTGTGCACCAACTCATAGTGCTTCCCAGCTTGCTTTGCCTTGGCTCTTCCAGCCATTTCTCTTTCTTTCCTGGCCCAATCCTCTTTGGTAGGCAGAGAACCAAAACCAAAGGTATATGGGTTGTGTGGCACTTCGGTCAATGCAGCGACGCCCTTCCAGCCACTTCGCCCCAATCCCATTCCGGGCATGTGTTGAAGCTTGTTCAAGAGGTAGACAGATTGTGCACTGACGTACAGTCCCTCATCAATAGCTAGCATATCCTGTACAACTCAAGCCTTAGCCAAGGTGAATCCTGACAAGAACACATCCTCCACGCCGTGCTCAATCTCTAGAATTGGTGTAGAAACCTCTGGCGGTGAATGTATTGAAGAGTTTTCAAAAACAATTGCCACCCCCTTTCCGTGGGGTACTTCAACATCTGGAGTAAGGTGGAAGAAACAGCTTTCACTTGGTGCAGCCACGGCCACCCAAGGAGTAGATTGAAGGTGGCTGGAACATCCAAGACATGGAACTCGATGTCCTACTGCCCTGGGCCAACCTGAGTCTTGATCTGTACTATTCCCATCACCTCCCGATTAGTGTTATCATAGGCCCGTATTACCTAAGCTGTAGATAGAAAATTTGCGGGCTTCAACCCAATAGCATACGTCGTTCGCGACGGACATACATTGATTGCAGATCCTGTGTCAACCCAAACCACCGGTATCCATTTCTCTCTACACTCCATAGAGATAAAGAGTGGCTTATTGTTATTAGAGCCCTCAGGAGGTAGTTCTTTGTCTGTGAAGGTTAGGGTCGGCGAAGCTTCACCCGGAAAAACCAACCCCACCAACTACTCAGGAGTTGTATCAATTGAAAGCTTGGCCCTATCCATGGCTGTAAGGACGGCTTGTCTATGAACCCTCGAGGCCATAAGCAGTCCCGAGATGGAGATGTCTGCTTGAATCTTCTTTAGTTGTTTTAGTACAGCCTCCTCTTCTAGCAGTTTTTCTCTCCACCTCTCCGCTTCTTTATCCTTTCTAGGCACCTCCGGCTGGTCCAAATGTGGGGGCTTGAAGTACTGCCCACTTCGGGTCATATGGTCAATCTCCACGACATACCAGGTGTCATCTAGTTGGTTCTGACCCCGGTCCTCATCGGTGTGGGCAAAACACAATTCGTCGTCTTCCCACCACATCCCATCGGTAACCGACAGATAACTGTCTGATTCCATTGTAGCTGCTTCTGTGCTCACAACACATTCTGTACCCTCAGGTGCCTTGGCTTTTTTAGCCCTTTAAAGATTCTCGATCTATTCCTGCTCAAACTGCTTCAGTGCGGTTTCTTGTTCGGTGTCTGCTGTACATAAATTGCCCAAGTCCCGAGCAAAATTCTTTGCACCGGTGCTCTCCAGCGATTCTGCCTGATTCTCGGTCGTTCCGGCTACTGTAGATGTTCCCATTTCTGACAGTCCCTGTTCTGGCTGAGGCTCCTCAACAATATCCGGCCCGTCACTAAGCCACCATGTAGTATCTGCTGATCTATTTAGGTCGAACCAGTTGATGTTCACATCCCCAGGTCCTACTCGTTAAAGAATTGCAGATTGGCAATGTCCTCCTCCAGCTCCGCTAGGTCATCTAGGCCCTGACTTGGTCCATCCTCCCAGACCACACTGATTTCTGCCCCAGTTGGCAACTCTACCCTTGGCTTAGCCTGATCCGTCAATACGATATAACCACACGGGCTGTATGATTCCTAAGTAAAGCTCCCAGATCTCTCGGGTTCTTAACCAACACTCCCATTCTTCTCCAAGGTTACCCTGGCTTCGTCTTCGACGGTCACCACCACTGGCTTGGGCTGAGTTAGGGAGGTGCTCCTCATGCATAAGTCTGTGCTTTCTGGGATGAACACCTCAGGATTGGGTAGGTGAGAGTGAGTGATGTATATGCTAGGGTCGTATGACACGACCCCGGTTTGGATTAGGTTGATTTGCTTGGGTGGTGAAGCTTGGTTATGTGGTGGGAACGGGTTGGTGGTGACATTTGGCTTGTCGGGAGGCACGATCACCTTGTTGTCAATGAGATCTTGAATCTCATGACGTAGTCTGAAACAGAGGTCGGTGTCGTGACCGTGCTGCTGGTGAAAGGCACAATATTTGGTCGAGATATGGGTTGGGGGGAGGTTATTTGGTAGTGGACGTGGTTCTAGGGGCTTCAGATGCCCCTTTTTTATTAGAACCCCCAGGGCTTTGGACAAAGGCATATACAGTGGGGTAAAAGTCCTCTGGGCCCGGGGAGGATATTTGGTTGTTTGAGAGCTGGTCCCGAACGCATACGTGAAGGGTGTAGCTGTTTTTGGAGTGGTGGTGGTAACCATGCCCACGTCAGAAGTCCTAGCAGCTGCAGCACTACTCGTGCCTGCATTCGAACTGCGGGTAAATGCCCTCTTAGGCTATTCCTTATCCTGGTCGATCAGACCCTTCTTCATAGCGTCTTCAATCTGTACCCTAATCTCGTGTAAATCAGCAAAGGTAGGAAGGGTAAGACGATCATTTTCTGCATCAGCTTGGGTTGAAGGTTGCGCACAACCATCCTTATCTGATCCTTCTCGGGTGGCCGAGTTGTCATCATGGAGGCCTTAGCCCTCCATCGAGTGACAAAGTCAGAAAAGCCTTCATTCGGCTCTTGCCTGGTCACTTCAAGATCACGGGTCGTGAGCTCAATCTGGGTGTCATATGAATATTGTGCGACGAAGGCCTTGGGCATCTCCTCCCAACTTCTTTTCACTAAGTCCTCCAGTTTGGCGTACCAAATGGCCGCACTACCAGACAGGGTCCAGTCGAAGAGTGAAACTTTCTAGAGTCTCGTTAAGCCCATCGGGCACAAAATATCAGAAAATAGCCTCAAATGAACCATAGGATCACCCGAGCCGTCAAAGCGATCTATGTGAGGCACCTTGAACCTATCCGCCAATGTAACCGCCGAATCGGTGTATCCATCTTCTATGTCCGGGATGGAGTTGACTCCCTGAGCCCGTTTAAACAACTTTTCAAGCTTACTGACTTTCAGCGCGGTTAGGTCCACCTCAGATTTAAACGGTGTATCCACTGGAAAGGTCGGTGCTTTTGAAGTCTGCGGTAGAACTAGTGGTGGGACTGGCCCCGTTGGAACGCCTGTATTCTCCTGGACGTGAGTTGTTTCCTCAGGTGTTGGAACCCTAGGTGGGGGTGGGGGTGGGGGTGGATGCAAAGCAGATGCTCTGGGTTGTTGTGGTTGCTGCTGTTACTGAAGCCTGGCAATTAGTTCTGCCTGTTAAGCCATAACCTCTGCCTGACGCGCGGTGACCTCCGCTTGGCGGGCAGCATCCTGCTGCATGGCTAGCATGGTATCTTGGAGCTGACGCATCATGTCTTCCATACCGGCCATAAGGTGCTGATCTGACTGAACAGGTGTATCTCTCTCTGCAGTAAGAAAGGAAACCTCAACCCGACTACACACAGGTGGGGTGGACAATGACCGCTGAACCAACGATTGCTGTACTGAGACTCCTTGCCTAACTACCCTCCGTCTTGTAACCAGGGGTAATGAAAAGAACACTGCTTGTCCGTCAACTAGATCCTCAGATCGGTGAAGCCTTCTACCTCTAACCCAGAGTGCCTTGGGGGAAACTGCCTCCTCGGAAGCAATGATGCAATACTACCTTGCAAAAAGATAAATAAAGTAAGAAATAAGGAAACAATAATCAGAAAAACGGACAGCATTTCAGCTTAAATAAAGACAACACACAGTTGACATTGTAAGCTGAACAAACTGTTCTCAAACACTGATCGCTGCCCCCCAAATCACTGCCTCAAATATGCCCAAATACTGAATGTCCTTAGACTGATACCCAAACTTGCAATTGATACATACGACCTGTAAAGACACACACTAACAGCACATATCAAGCAAGTAAGAGCCAAAACACCCCTATGGTTGGGTAGGGTTTCCCTGTCCTATTTTGTTAGGAGCAAGGGTTTCACTACGCACGCAGCCGTTTCAAACAACCTATATTCGGGTAAGCAACCTCTCCTAGCTTGGAATGGTCTCTATGGCTTCCGATATGCAACTAGGTCAAATGGTCAAAAAGGGTGCCTCGGTAAAAATCGAGGTTTGTGTTTCCATCGTGGCAGAGCCTGTAGCCGGTCAGCCTTATGGCACGTTTTTCCAAGCTAGCCTCTGGCAAACCATTTAGGAATAGTAGATGGCAAACATTATGATTTAAGCGCACCAATGCAAATGCAATGCAAAGAGACACGTAAGTGTAAACAAAACAACATATCATGATGTTCGAGTCAAGTTCTCTAAGTCCCTAGCGGAGTCGCCAGAAATTGTAGACCGCCCCGAACTCTCTCCGCGCGCCCCCCTTTTCAGAGAGGGCGCGAATTGGGTTCATAGCTACTACAGTTCGGACTCCTGTCACGGTTCTGAATCTAATCTCACAAAGTGCAATGTAAGACTGATAAATCACTAAAGAGTCCAAATTCGGCAAATCATTTTGGAAAATCGATTTTAATCAAGAAGTGCCAAACATGGACTGTTTTACCAGATTACAGAGTCGCCACCTAAATGTTTTGTTTTGGGAAATTTAGGAAACCCTGACTCGTGCCAAAGGCCACGTGTCCGTCATTACCAAAGTTGCCTCGGCTCGGGAACTTGGGTACGAGAGGGGAAGGTCCTGAAATGAGCACCCCCGCTCGCCCGATCAAAGGATCGGCCTGTACTAAACATGATATGTTATTTGATAAACACATGTGTTCTTGTTTGATTATTAGCTAACTTACTATGTGATGTGCACAACACACAAGTATGGACTAAATCGCTCGATTTGGAACAAAACATCGCATGTTTGTTTTTCGAAAATGGTTTGAAGGTGCTACTCTAAGTAGTCTAAAACGCGGATTTGCCACCCTCAAGTGGGCTTAAAACTCACATTCACTGAATTGTTCCAATTCAAGCAATGAAACCTTCATCCATAGGCATTCATGCAGTAGCAATTAAGCAAATAGCATCATGGCAAGCATGCTAACATGGCAACACTTTCATGCATGTACGGATGCTAAAGCATAAACACTTATAGTGTATTCCAAGCCAAAACAGGAAACTAGTTAGAAATCATGCATGATCGTAGCTATGTTAACAATGCCTAATGCAACACATGCAAAAATATGACTAAAATAGGCTCGGCTACCCTAGATGGCACATGAATGCAGCACTTGATAACATACTGTTTGAACACGTATTCAAGTAGGTGTATTAAAATACAATGCGGTTTGAATGTTGCGCCGAGACCGATGCATGCAAGACAAATGAATGATGCACGCATGCAAAGCATAAGGTATGCTAATTGAAATATGCCCTAAACTAACCATCAAAAGCGGTAAGTAAAAGGGAGAAAGAAGTAGGGGTTGGAAGACATGCACACAGACACGCATGCTTATTACAACATTGTGCCCTCTCGACGGAGGGTCCGAATGAATACGCTAAGCTAATCTAAGGTAAGCTAACCAACTAATCTAATTACGTTAATTAGACTAATTATTACAAATCAAACGAATAACTAGCAAACTAATTACTAATTATTAAAACACTGTAATTAATTAACAAATTAACTAATCATAACAACTAACTAAGCATGTAAGATATGTAAACTAGGCTGCCTCAGCTCTGCCTTTAACAATGAAGGATGCATGCTCTCAGTTGCCGCCTCGAAACGCCTTCCTGTTTACTCTTGAAAGGTTCTGTTTGCAGGGTGTCTTTATGAAATTTCTGCTCCACCTTACCAAACCAACTCTGGGGAATCCACCAGTGGCTTGCCGGCCACCTGCCGTCCAATGATGTGCACTGCCGGCCAATGATGAAGCAGTGTCAGCCATTTGCAAGGCACTGCCGGCCACTGGTGTGCTGCACCACCATTCTGTAACAGAGCACAAACTAGAGGAAAATGGAAGGTCTCCCAAGGGTATGTACGTACTATGCCAATCCATATCACCTCAAAACATCAAGGGAGAGGCATCATTGGATCCAAGACCATTAATCAAGCATCTCAATGCATGATGGCCAAAGATCCAACTTCCACAAATTCAATGAATGCACAACAAACAAGACACTAAGACCACGACCTTATCATAAGTGATCAAAGGCAATGGAGACAAAAGGGATTGGCTCACTTTCATCACTTTGAGTATGAAGTGGGCCAATCCACCTTGTGTTCAACATAACGTCTGGTTGAACACGATGCAATGCAAACAACATGCCAATCTTGGCATGAAATGCAAGACTCTAACATGCAAACAACGCATGCACAACATGTTAAGAGACTTAAGCATTAAAGCTAGTGAAGGATACAACACTAGGACCATGTAATACAATGCTCAATGGACTAAACCAGCCCCAAACAGACCTCATGCATGCCAAAATAGTGGCCAAAATGATCTGATATGATAGCATGAAAGGCAAGAAAATGATGTTCATACATTGGCTCACAAGAAAGGCATAAGTCTCAACTCTCAAACGCAATTAAAGAGTGGTAAACATGAGAGTATAACAATGCTATATGCTATGAAATTATGTGTTAAATGATGCCATATCACATAGACATCACAAATAAGGCATGCTAGAAGACCTAAAGCACAAGGCTAGTAAAGAGCACTACACAAGAAGTATGCAATACATAGCCCAAACAACTAAACCAACTCTAGACAGAGCTCAACCATGCCAAATCAAAGGCCAAAACATGCTGAAATGATAGCCCAAAAGCTTAGACAAGCATGCATACGTATTGGCTCACAAACAAGGCATAAGGCACATCTCTCAAAAGCATTGAAAGAGTGGAACATGTGAGAGTGTGACTACACCATATACACTGAAATCATGTGAGAAATAAGGCTAAGGCATGCAATCAACACATACAAAGCATGCTAGGGGCTTTGAAACTCAATGCTAGTCAAGGGCCTTTACATTATAGCTATACAAAGCAAGGCATGCATGACCAAAACCACTTGAAACAGAGCTTAATCATGGCAAAACATGAGTCAAAGTTTGCTGGAGTGTATCCAAAATAAGCTAGAATGGTGGGTTAAAGCATCAAGCATGTTAGGCCAATTAGCAAAATTACACCACAAGTGTAAGAAACATGCAAGCAATAGCTAAACCAGCCTAAAACAGAGTTATAACATGTTAAAATAGGACAAAAAACATGCTAAGATAGAGCCCCAAAAGGGTAGAAAAACATGCAAAGAGTGAGGCCATCAACACATGCAAACAAGGTACAAATGGGGGGGACCACCCCTACCTATCTTGGGTCCCAAAACCCACTTTCCACCACTGAAATTCCTCTGGAATTCAGTGGTTAAAAGGCCAAGAAAAGGTGATCTCAAAGGCTTTAAAAAATAGCTCAAAGAAAAGCAAAACAAGCCACAAAAGGGGGTAGACCACCCCTAACTCAAACAAGCCTCAAACAACCATTTTTAACACTTAAAAACAAAGGTTTTTGTAGTTGAAACATAGGCCTAAAATAGCATGCAAAGGTGACCAAGACTGATCAAAAAAATAAAGCTTAAAGAGGTAAGACACTCACCCTTGAAGCATAACTTCAAAATCAGCAACTTCTGAGCCAAAATCAATCTTTAAGAGCTCAAATGAGACCTCCAAGCACCTTAGCTTCAAGGTAGAGGTCTTTGATCAAGAGTCCCTTTGCAAATGCACCAAGAATTCCCACTTTCAAGCACAAAAATATATATAGAGAGAGAATTCTAGAGAGAAAGAGAGTGAATTTCAGCGCTAAAATTTTGTGAACCCTTTGCATGCAAGAGGAAGGTCTCTATATATAGGAGATACAAGGAGCCTTCAAAGCAATCCAACCCTCCACGTGCAAGCAGATGGTCTATCCTGCAAACAACTGGCACAAAAATATCTAAAATATATCTTTTGAAATAATGATGGCCGGCCGGCCATCAGTGGTGGCCGGCAGTGTCTCATTGATGGCGGGCAGGGCCTATTAATGGCCGGCGGGGCCTAACCCATGGCCGACAGCCGTCTCTGATGGCCGGTAGGCTATCAAGGACATCACAAGGCAAAGACCAACACATGGTCCAGAAATGAGATAGAATGGAAATAGGGTTTGGATGGATCAAACCTGGAGCATTCCGTTGCGAGAGTCGAGCGCTCAGCGAGCAATCAAACTTGTCACTGGATGTACCTTCAAGCACATCCAAGCCTTGTGGACGGTCAAAAATGGGGTGTCTATAGTTACCTCCATTTCAGCATGCTTTTTGCTCTTATTTTGGCATGATTAAGCTCTGTTTCGAGCCGGTTTGATCACTCGAGCTTTGCTTTTATGCTTGTAGTGCAATTGTGCTAAATTGCCTAACATGTGCTATTGTTTTAGCCACTAAATCTAGCCTTTCTTGACTTGTTTCAAGCATGCATTTAGGCTGTTTTATGACTATTTTGGGTTGTTTTGGTCATATGGCTCATGTATTGCGTAGCTATAGAGCAAGTGCCTTAACTAGCTTTGAGTTTTAAGGCTTCTAACATGCTTTGCTTGGGTTGTTTGCATGCCATAACATCATTTAGCATGTGATTTTAGAGCATATATCACTGTCATGCTCTCATATGTATCACTCTCTCAATGCTTTTAAGAAGTCAGGCCTCATGCCTTATTTGTGAGGCAATACATGAGCATATCTTTCTTGCCATCTATGCTGCAAGTCTAGCATGTTTTTGCTACTGTTTCGACCTGCCTTAGGTCTGTTTTGAATGGTCAAGGTCATTTGAGCATTGCTTAGTATGGTTGTAGTATAAGGGGCCTTGACTAGCTTTGAGTTTTGAGGCCTTCAACATGTTATGCATGTGATGTTTGAATGGTATGGCACCATTTAAAATGTAATTTAAGTGCATATAGTCTTGTCACACTTTCATATACTTCACTTCTTCATAGCTTTTGAGGGTTGTGTACTATGCCTTGCTTATAGGCCAACATGTGTGCATGTTTTCTAGCATTTTGAGCTCCCATTTCAGCATGTTTAGACCATTATTTTGGCATGATTGAGCTCTGTCCGGAGTTGGTTTGGTCATTTGTGCTATGTATTGCATGCCTCTTGTGTATTGAACTTCACTAGCTTTGGTGCTTTTGGCCTTTTAGCATGCCTTGCATGTATTGCTTGCATGATTTAGTGTCTTAGCATGTCATTTCGGTACTGAAATATATACCATTGCACTCCATGGTTTCACTCTTTCATTTGCTTTGAAAGTGGTCTTAAGCCCCTTGTTGGCTTGAACATGGAATTGAGGCTCTCATGCCTAATGGTTTTAGCCTCCTCTTGAGGGTTTCTACTAACCAAAAGCATGAGGCTTCTTTCATGCTCAAGGTGCTTGTGGCTGAGGCCATCTTTCCCATTAGAGGATTTTCACAATGGACTTAAACGGTTAAAGGATTAATAGATAATGTAAAATGTGTTAACAAGAATTGATCAAGTAAAACATGTCAAGATAAGCATGTTGCATGTGTGCATTGCATTGTGTTCAATCGGGCATTATGTTGAACACAAGGCGGATTGGTCCATTTCATACTTAAAGTGATGAAAATGAGCCAATCCCCTTTGTCTCTATTGCCTTTGATCACCCTTGATAAGGTAGTGGACTTAGTGTCTTGTTTATTCTGCATTCTTTGAATTTGTACAAATTGGACCCTTGGCCATCATGCATTTAGATGCTTGATTGATGGTCTTGGATCCAATAGTTCCTCTCCCTTGATGTTTTGGAATGATAAGGAGTGGCACAGTACATACATGCCCTAGAGAGACCCTCCATTTCCTCTGTTTTGTGCTCTGTTACAGTTTGGTGTCACAGCACACCAGTGGCCGGCAGTGCCACATTGATGGCTAGCACCCTCTCATTGTTGGCCGGCAGGTGGTCGGCAGCCACCACTCATGGCCGACAGGCCATTGGTGCACTCCCCAGCCTTGACTTGGTAAGGTTCAGCAGAAAGATCTTGAAGATACCCTGCAAACAGAGCCTCTAAAGAGTAAACCGGAGAGCTTTTCAGGGCGAGAAACCAAATGCGAGTGTGTTTCTTCAACATCCTCAAGTAGAGCTGAGGCGGCATAGTTTAATGCTTTACTTATCAGTTAGCATTTCAATTTGTAATTTAATTAGTTTGTTAATTAATTAAAGTGTTGTAATAATTAAGTAGCTTAGCTTAGCTATTTCTTTATTGCTTAGTTAGCTTAGCTTAGATTGGCTTAGCGTATTCATTCGGACCCTCCTGCGAGAGGGTGTATTGTTGTAATAAGGGTGCGTGTGTGTGTGCATGTCTTCCAACCCCATTTCTTTCTCCCTTTTACGTAACCTCTTTCGATGGTTAATTTAGGGCATATTTCGATTAGCATACCTCATGCTATGCATGCGTGCATCATTCTTTTGTCTTACATACACCGGGCTTGGCGCATCATTCAAACTACATCGTATTTCAATACCTATTCGAATACATGTATCAAAGTGTTGCATTCATATGCCATCTTAGATAGCCAAGCCTATTTGGTTGCATTTTTGCATGTGTTGCATTAGGCATTTCAACATAGCTAGGATCATACATGATTACTAACTAGCTTTTGTTTTGGCTCGAAGTACACTGTAAGTATTTACGCTTTAGCATACTGCATGAGATGTGTATGTTGCCATGTTTAGCGTGCTTGCCATGAGGCTATGTGCTTAAATGATTAAATGCATGAATGCCTGTGGATGAAGACTTGATTGCTTGAATTGGAACAATTTGACGAATGTGAGTTTTAAGCCCACTTGAAGTGGCAAAATCATGTTTTATGCCCACTTGAGGGTGGCAAATCTGCGCTTTAGCCTGCTTGCGAGTAGCACCTTCAAACCATTTTCGAAAAACAAACATGAATTGTTTTGTTCCAATTCTTGGGATTGAGTCTATACTTGTGTGCTGTGCACATCACATAGTAAGTTAGATTAATAATCGGAATAAGAACGCATGTGTTTATGAAACAACATATCATGTTTAGTAGAGGCCGATCCTTTGATCGGGCGAGCGGGGGTGCTCATTTCAGAACCTTCCCCTCTTGTACCCAAGTTCCTGAGTCGAGGCAACTTTGGTGATGACGGACATGTGGCCTTAGGCACGAGTCAAGGTTTCCTAAATTTTCCAAAATAAAATATTTAGGTGGCGACTTTGAAATCTGGCAAAGCAGTCCATGTTTGGCGGTTTTTGATTAAAATCGATTTTCCAAAATGATTTGCTGGATTTGGACTCTTTGGTGATTTATCAGTCTTACATTGCATTTTGTGAAATTAGATTCAGAACCGTGACAGGAGTTCGAACTGTAGTAGCAATGAACCCAATTCGCGCCGTCGCGCAGAGAGCGTTCGGGGCGGTCTACAGTTTTTGGCGACTCTGTTGGGGATTTAGAGAACTTGACTCGAACATCATGATATGTTGTTTTGTTTACACTTATGTGTTTCTTTGCATTGCATTTGCATAGGTACGCCTAAGTCACAGTGTTTGCCATCTGCTATTCCTGAATAGTTTGCCGGATGCATGCTTGGAAAAGCGTGCCATAAGGCCGACCGGTTGCGGGCTCTGTCACAATGGGAACACAAACCTCAGTTATGCCGAGGCACCCTTTTTGACCAATCGACCTAGTTGCATATTGGACGCCCTAGAGACCATTCCAAGCTAGGACAGGTTGGTTGCCCGATTGCAGGATTGTTTGAAACTGCATGCGTGCGTAGTGAAACCCTAGCTCCTGACAAAATAGGACAGGGAAACCCTACCCCACCATAGGGGTGTTTTTGCTCTTACTTGCTTAATATGTGCTGTTAGGGTGTGTCTCTACATGAATGTATATATCAGTTGCAAGTCTGAGTATCGGCCTGAGGGTATCAGTTTACAGGTAGAATTTTGGGCAGAATTCAGTAGAGAGCACAGTCATTCAGTTATGCTCATATTTGTTCTGGTGAAATCAGGCTGAGGTGGTGTCTGTTTTCTCTTTTGCAAGGTAGTCCCGGAACTATAGCTTCAGAAGGCTCCGATATCCCCCGGGTACATTGGACTTGTGTTGATAGACTTTGTCAGGTCAGGGATTCCATTCAAGGGCAACCAGTGTTTCCTTCGCTGAAGGTAAGGGAAAGAAGGGCCAGTCAGCGCTCACCGGTTCAACTGATTTAACAGTAACCAGTCACAGCACCTCTGTTTAACTCAGCAGACCCGTCATGACATAGAGTTTGGAAGAAGTTGTGGCCATGATAGGGGCATTAAACCAGGGAATCACCATGCAGGGTGAGACCAATGTTGAAACGCAACGCCCATCTTGGGCATCTACCACACATCCAGCCTCGGGACCCCAACCGAACTTTGACCCACTTTCGCCAGCTGAAGATTTGTGGTGTCCGGATCCCCAAGAAGGGTTGGCTCAAGCCCGAGTTGTCAGACCCCTGGTGCAGCCTAATGAGAGGCTTTATTCCCTTGATGTTAATGAACTCGATTCGACCGCAGTGAAAATTGCTAACCTTAAGAAGCAATTCAAAAAGGCACAGGGCCTTAACTCCATTCCCGACATTGGGGATGGGTACATCGAGGTAGCCGTACAGCTCCCAGACAGATTGAAAATGCCACACCTTGACCGTTTCGACGGGTCTGGAGACCCTATGGTGCATATCCGGCTTTTCTTGAACGTCCTAAAACTGATGGGTCTAACTAAGCCGCATAAACTCTTTCTGTACGGAAGAACCTTGTCGGGTGTAGCAGCCACTTGGTACGCCAAGTTGGAGGATACGGTGAAGCAGAACTGGGATGAATTTGCCGAGGCATTTGTCGATCAGTACTCTTACAATACCCAAGTTGAAATGACCATTCATGACCTCGAAGCAAGCCGTCAGAATCCTACAGAGTCTTTTGTAGAGTTTGTTGCAAGGTGGAGAGCAATGGCAGCATAAATGACAAATCGGTCTTCTGAGAGGGACCAAGTGCAGATAATGGTGCATAATCTTGAGCCTGATATGTTGCAAAAGTTGATAGTCGTTCCACTATCCACTTTCAAGAGTTTGCATGAACTGGGGGTTCAGATCGAGAATGCATTCAACAGTAGGATTATTCCCAAAACAAGTGAACCGATAAGGAGGGTTTTTCCAAGGAGTACCAATGCTGGTAGTAGCACTATTCCCAAACCCACTAAAATCAATACAGTCGCCATAGCCGACCCTTTTGCCAAACCAAGCCTACAAACAGCCGACCTAACCCGAGCTCAGGGTAGAACTTTCACCTCCCTCTATATGAGCCTAACCAGCGCACTAAAAGTCTTAATGGAAAGAGGGTATCTCAAACCCCTTGATCCTCAACCTCGGCCTGGCCCACTCCTGGCCAAACATAACCCGACCAAATACTGCGTGTATCATCAGCAGCGCGGTCATGGCACCGATCATTGCTACCGCCTTCATCATGAGGTCCAGAATCTCATCGACAATCGGACGATAGCTCTGCCTCTAGACCCCAATGACCAAACTTCTCCTGCCTACCTCAACCACATCCATATATTGTCATCCACCTACAACCCCAACGTATATATCACCCCAGCCCATCTGCCCAAGCCTGAGGTGTTTATCCCAGAAAACATGGGCTTATGCATGATGGATGCACTCGAGCCCCAATCATCTCAAACCCATGAACCCACTACTTCTGAGCTGATGAGAATGATTGAAGATCTTCAGAGAACAGTGGCAGATCTGGCCTTTGGGATATTGGCTCCGTCATTGACCACATCACATGCCAGAAAAGGCTCTCCAATCTTGGGGCAAGCTGCAATTGAAAATGGCCAACCTAAAGCCATCTCAGGTCTGTGCAACGACATGTCGACAACAACTGGGCTCCGCTCTGATATAGCGACCCAATCCCTCGGCAAAGTGGAGGCAAATGGCAAGAACAAGGTAGGGGTAGACACTGGTCCCCATGAACACCTTTTGTGGGCTGTTGAGGCTTTGGAAGCCGAAGGATTGAACAAACAGCAAGTGCTTATAGTTGTTGCAAAGACTGTGGATAACACTTTTGCTACTGAGGATGAGAGTATTCTGAATCAATGGGCAAGCCGGAAGAAGGGCTGTCGTACTAGAAATACCCCTTTCAGCTCCAATCCTACACATGGAAGAGATTAGCAAACTCAGCCAGCACCTGCCAATCCCTTTGCTGGTATATCCAAAACTCCACAGACCTTGAAGTACCAACCCCGAGGGCGGAGGGTCTTCTCTCCGCTCTACATGACTTTGTCTAAAGCTCTCCAAATCCTCATTGGACAAGGCCATCTCAAACTCCTTGAGCCTCGGCCTCTCCCGAATCCCCTTCCAGCTAAGCAGGATGCTGCCAAGTACTATGCCTTCCATCAACAAACTGGTCATGGCACTGACAGTTGCTTTCGTCTTCACCACGAAATACAAGATTTGATTGACAACGAGGTCATCGTCGCACCAAGCTCTGCAAAGTCTATCATCACTGGATCAGTGAACTTGGGGGATAATGTGATCATGTGATCGGGGGATGAACCACCTGCGGATGGTGCTCGATTCACTCCAGACTTGGGGATGGCACGCACTGTTTTGAGCAATTTGCGAATGCTGTTAATTTTACTTTCTGACTTGGGTGTTGGGTCAGTCTTGTTGTGTTGTATTGAGTCAGTCGTTTTGTACTGAGTCAGTCGAGTTTGTCTTGTTGTATCAAGTTAGTTCTGTTGCGTTGTAGTCAGGTGATTTCGGGGGTGTTACCTCGGACATCACTATCTTGTATCGTGTTTGTCTTTTCTCTTTCTTTTGCATCTCTTTCTGCCATGGAGCCAGTTATGCCAGAAGATCTGAATGAATTGGCAGTGCTTTTCACCTACTTTTCTGTGCCTTTAAGCCATTGCATTGACCAAAGTTTTTCAAAACTTTCTTAAAGTTGTGATGAAAACAAAGAGGGAGGAATTCCTCGAGAATTGCAAAAAATTTGACCAACTGAGAGAAAGAGAGGCATGCTAAGCCCTTAATGAATGAGATCATGTTTGTTGATGTGACTATTGAGAAGGATCCCGGCTTAATCTAGATTGGTTCTACATTGTCTTCAGCGCGAGCGACTAGTCGCTTTTTTTAAAAGATTTCAAAAAGTGTTTTGGGTGATCCTGCGAAGACCTGTGTGGAATCACTCTTTAGATTGTGCAGCATAGGATCGTTCTCAGCCTCGAGACTTGACCCCCTTTTGCTTTCAAACCTTGAACCTTAATTCAGAATGTTCAACGGTCAATCACAATGTGAGGCTTGTATGGCCAAATTTGAAGCAGCCCATAAACTAGGGGCAATAAGGTCGTATGACATCAAAGAATGCTTGCATGGCCGAATTTGAAGCAGCCCTTGAACTAGGGGCAAGAAGGTCAGATCAAGAAGATCAAATGTTATCAAAGGAAGCTTGCAAAGCAGAATGAGAAATATCCCTTGAACTAGGGGCAAAAAATGTCAGATGTACTCAAAGATTCAAAAGATGAGTCATTCTGCAAACCAATGAAGATTGGCAAGAAAGCCAAATTCCAACAGCTAGAAGAAGAAAGTTTATTGCTAAAGGACAATTGAGTTCCTATCCACAAA
The DNA here is from genome assembly GCF_055761805.1 of Camellia sinensis. Lineage (NCBI taxonomy): Eukaryota > Viridiplantae > Streptophyta > Magnoliopsida > Ericales > Theaceae > Camellia > Camellia sinensis. Next base: position 111,923,388 of record NC_138962.1, read on the forward strand.
ACTAGGGGCAACTTCAACCCCTATTGGATGGACTCCTACATCGTCAGCGAATGCAGACGTCCCCGAACGCCCCGAGAGGATGAGTCCCGTTCTGTTCATTTGGGGTTACTACAATTCGGACTCGACATGTGTCACGGTTCTTAATCTGAACCAAAGAGTCCAAATCTGGCAAATCGTTTTGAGAAACTGATTTTTGAAAAAGTAGTGCCAAACATGGACTGCTTTACCAGATACAGAGTCGCCACCTAAATATTTTTAAAATGGGGAAATTTAGGAAACCCTGACTCGGTGCCGAAGGTCAGCTATGAGCACCCCCTTTCGCCTAGTCCGAAGACCGGCCTCTACTAACCGTGATATCCGTTTTTGAAAACTTTATGTGTTCTTAAACCAATTATCAGCCTAGAATTACTATGTTATGCGCGCAGCAAACAAGTATAGACTAGATTGCCTAATTTGGAAACAAGCATTGCATATCCGTTTGTTTTGGAAAATGCTTTGGATTTGCTACTCGCAAGTAGGCTAAAACACGGATTTCAATGAGTTCTTCCAACTCAAACAATCCAACCTTCACCCACAGGCATCCAAGCAGTTTATAACACATAAGCATCTAGCCACATGTTAAGCATGCTGACATGGCAACATTCACACTCATGCGATATGCTAAAGCGGAAATACTTACATCGTACTCCGTGCCAAAACAAAGAACTCGTTAGCAAACATGCATGATCCAAGTCCATGTTAAGTGCCTAATGCATCGCATACAAAGTGTTGCTAGAATAGGCTCGGCTATCCTAAACATGGCATGTGAGAAATGCAGAACTATCACATATTCAGTTTAGAATTTGAAGTACAAATGCAGTTAGCATGATGTACCGAGCCTAATGTATGTAATACGAATGTATGGATGCACGCATGCGTAGCATAAGGTATGCTAAATTAAACGTGCCCTAATACTAACCATCAAAGCAGGTAAGTAAAAGGGAAGAAAGAAGTGGGGATTGGAAGACATACACACCACCCACGCACACTTATTACAGATTTGCCCTCGCTCGGAGGGACCAAATAAATATTACAAATTAATTAACTACGCAAGCTAATTAATATTACAAATTAATTAATTTAATTAACAATTTAAATAAATTAATTAAAACAGGAAAATCGCCTCGGGAAACGCGCCGCCATGCATAGGCTGCCTCTATTTTCCTTCCTTCACTCCTCTGGAGGCTGTCAAAACCTCAGGATTACATCCCTGGACACTGGGGAGTACCACCGGCTGAGTGGAATTACCACCGGCAGTGGTATGTGGCCATCGGCACAAACTGAAGCCATCGGCAGAGGACAGATTGCCGGCCGGCACCTTACACTGCCGGTCGGCAAAGAAAGCCTGCAGAACCTGCAACTCACAGCAACAGAGGGCAAAACAAAGCATGGCAGCACAATTCAAGGCATGTACGCACCAACCATGTCCCTTATCATGATAATGACTCAAAGGGGCATGTGCCTCGATTCTCGGACCACCAATCACACATTTCCATGCATGATGGCCCAAAGAACCAAGTATGCAACTTTGATTTCAAATGAAATGCAAACCAAATCAAATCAAAGTCCTAATCCCTATCACCAAATCAAGGGGCAAGGAAAGCATGCAAAATGCAATGCAACCTAAGCATACAAACTAAGGATGCAACATGGCATGGTGACAAGCTTATGCAAGCATACAAGCATACATATGGCAATGCAAACTAATGGAAAGATGGACTTATACATGGATTAGGCAGCTCTAATAAGGCCCAAAACAGTAGCCATAATGCCCAAAAATGAAAGCTAAACATACAGGCACACATACACATGTTAAGGCCCAACACTTAGGCACAAAGCAAGCAACATTCAAGCACACTTGAAAGAGGCAATAATGAACAATTCGCATGCAACGCGAGCTCTAAAATCATGTTATAAAATGATGCCAAATCACATTAAACAAGACAAGCAAGTGCATGCAAGCATGGTCCAAGTACTTGAAGCAAGTCATGAAGCTTTGAAGCATGTTTATCACAACAAACATGGCATGCATTAAACTACTAAAACAGATTTTTAGCATGTCAAAACAAGGCCAAAGGACTCCTTAGATGGCATCTAAGTGGCCCAAATACAAAGGCATACATAGACAACAAAACATGGAGCATTGCTACACAAGCTTCCAAAGCATTAAAGGGGCATGCAAGGCAATCAAACAAGCATGGAAATGGGACTGAAATAACATGTGGAGGGACCCCAAATCACCAATTCGATGCAAAGATGTCATGCTACACATGCACATACTCAAGGCTAACAAGCCCAAACACAAAGGAGCTATATCAAGCATGCCAAAATCAACCCAAACAACCTAGGACAGACCTAAAACATGGCAAAATAAGCACATAATCTTCACAAGACTAAGCCTAAAACATGCTCCCACAAAGGCTAACAACCTAAGGCACATTAAGGCATAAACATGGCATTACAAGGCAACTATGCTAAGCATGCATGGAGTACCAAAACCAACTTAAAGTCATGTTATATTATGGATATATAAGTATGAAAAACAGCCTAAACATGCTCAACACACACTCAAGCATAATGCTCTCTCAAGAGGCCAAAATATGCCCTTTTCAAGGACAACAAGGAGAGGGGGTGACCCTCTCCTTCTTGGGACTTCAAAGCATCATCTTCACCACTGAAATCCCTCAAGATTTCAGTGGTGAAGAGTCCTCAACACCAAAATCCCGGAGCTAGCACAAAATGGCTCAAAATGAGGCCTTTCAAGGTCTAAGGGGGGTCAACCACCCTCAAACAACAAAACACTCTTAATAAACAATAAAGAGGGCCTAAAAACAGAACTTTTTTATGTTATACAATAAGCACAAAAACAGCTCTAAGACAAGTAGAAAATCAATGCAAAAATGGGGAAAAAGGAGACTAGGTTCTCACCCTTGAAGACCCCTTCACAAATGGTGCTCCAATGGCCTCCTTTAGCTTGAATCCAATGCCAAAACTTCAAAATCAGTCCCTTAGAACCTCAGTTCCAAGAGGAAGGTGAAACACTAGGTGTTTGTGTGCAATAGTAAGACACAAAACACCTAGTGCACAAAAGAGAGGGAAAGAGATATAGGGAGTGTATCTAACTCAAACCCTAAAACCAGAGCTTAACAATGGCTGTTTTTGCTCTCAAAATATCTAAACTCTCTAACCTTTCAAGCCAAGAGAGCCTCTCTCTATATGTCTTGTAAAGCTTACAAGACAAGCTTTACAAGAGGGAGATCCCTCCATACACGTGTATGGAGGGATGAAAAAGCAAGACAGCTGTCTAAAAATATCTGCAAAAGCAGATGAACAGCAATCGGTCGGCCAAAAATGCCATCTTGGCGAAAAAGAGTGCTGGCCGGCACTAAAAAGTGCTGACCGGCAACAAAAAGTGCCGGCCGGCAATAAAAATTGCCGGTGGCAGCAAACACCAGCCGGTGGCCTCTAGCCACTGCCGGTGGTGGGTGGGGATGGTCTACAAGCCCCACCCTGCCTCTCAAGGGCAAGATGCAAGTGTTTGGTGCAAAACCAGACACTAAACGGTCGAGTTCGGGGATCCTGAGGCAAGGCGCGCGAGCCGAGACCTCCGGGAACTCCAAACGAACACAAACATGGATAATCACCGAGTGTTCAAACGGTGACGCCCAAGTCTTGAGGACGGTCAAAAATGGGGTGTCTACAGCAAACAGTAGTCATTCTCCTGGATTCAGATGGCTTCGAGATCTCAAACTGATCAACATGGACAAAATACACTTTTACCCTTGAGAGGTTCGCTAGGCCGAAAACCCGGAAGAGCGACCCAGGCAAAAGTTAGAGCAAAAAAAAAAAAAAAAAAGAAAAGAACAAAAATGAAAAAAGAATGAAGAAGAAATGAAAAGAAAAAGAAGAAAAGAAAAGAAAAGAATGAAAAGAAATGGAAAGAAAAGAAAAACAGAGCTCGCAAGGTTGAAAACCTAGAAAGGGTGGCCTTGGAAAAAGTTAGAGCGTAAAAGGAGAGTGTCAACACCCGAGTGCACCGTAACCCGGAACTACGTTAGGCCTGATTCCCATGTTTGGGATACGTAGGCAACTTCATTCTAAAGTCTGGCCCCAAACATTTTCAGCCTGCTTGGCTCATCCACGTTGATTGGTTTATCCTTGTTCAACTCGGCTATCTCATCCATATGCGAATTGGCTTGTCTTTGTTCAAATTCAGACTGTCCTATTCCGTTAGAAAGATTCAGCTGCAAGATGATTCAAAGTTCAGATCTGAGGTTGTGCATCTCGAGAGTAAATTCTATGTTGGTTGAGCAGTGGCCATTTGCAAAAACAGTTTTTGAGAATTTTTACTGAGGTTGACTAATTCTCTCGAAAATTATTTCATTTTTCCAAAAATTGGACCATTTCTTGGACCCAAAAAAGGAAAATTTTCCGTGCTCACAACCTGAGCTGCATGATTTCAAATCAGAAAATCGAACAAGTATGTTAATCTAACTTTCATTTTGGTTAAAATTGTTTTAGTAGAAAGCCAAAACAAAAAATGGTCAAAATGATGAACTAGGGGCACAGTTGAGTTAGGTTTTCTGTCTATTCCCCCATTGTCAACATGCTTGCCGAAAAAGGCATCATACTTGCTGGAAAGGGCACCATATTCGCCAGAAAGGGCACGACTGAATCTAACAGCAAAGGGCCGAAAGCTCTCTCATCCTCCAAGTAGCGAGGTATCAAGCCAAGTGTGAAGCACGAACAGGAAATGGTGCTGGATATTCGTTTCCCTCATCTGGGATGATCATGCTCAAACTGGCGTCTGACCCAGAATGAGGACGTAGAAAACATGATGTGTGTGAGACCAATCAATTGTATACTTGGCCAGTGAGACATATTGTAATTCACCTTGATCAAGCTAGGCCAGGGGCATCGTCAACTGATGTCAATTACAGATCTGCTGCGCATCTGGTCGCACCGTAATCCCTCTGTAGGAGAAGCTCACTGTTGTGAGCGAAAGAAGGAGAATCTAGTTGAATGCTAGGAGTAAGATCCCACAACTTCCTGTTTATCCATCAGCCACCCAGGGGAGGGATAAAAATGAAGAGAGATTGAAGAACAGAGAGATGTGCGCTGAGAGAAAAGTAAGAAAAGGGCTTTTCAGAGAAAAAGAGATTTAGTGCTAGAGTGATGTGAGGATCACAAATGAGAAAGGGTGGGAAACAATACTCGAAGAAACAGGCTCCTCGTGAACTGAGAAGTCTCTTGCCATTGGAACACGTCTGAGTGTCATGTGTGTTGTTTTGTTTGTCTCGATTCTTGTTTTGAATTGTTTCGAGTGTCAATAGATGTGTTTAGGTTGTTTTACCTTTGTTTCCCTTTGTTCAGTCGTTTTGACTGTGGTCGGTCGTAGGCTCAATACCCGGTTAAGAACTCATTTCTCAATTTCAAAAAATAAATCGTTTTGTGCTCAGAGTGCTGTGTCATTCTCCACATTTGTACAAAACAGGATTCTTTCTTTCATAAACTACAGGGTTCAACCCAAATCATATGAGAACAATCGAACCAGGACCTATCTGAAGCTATCTGGGTTCCAGACTGCAAAGCAAAAGAAAAAAGGGAAAATTTGGAGCATCTTAGCATGTTTCAACTTCAGTAAATTCCGAGACTGCATTCCAGGTGCATCTTCTCAGGCCTCGCCTTTCTCGGGAGTATGAGTGTATCTCGACGCCAAGTGTAAGCCTGCTTCAAGTCAGAATGGCAGTCCAAGCAGCACCTGTGGTTTTAACATGCAGATGTTATCTCTCACTAATATGAGCAGGGTGTTTCCTTTTTGAGCTGAGCATGTTGCAAAGTCCTATGAGAGGTAAATCGGAGGTACCAAAGTACATATTTGATGCCCCTCTCTTGAATAGAATGTGCCCTTTCATACACACTTCTATTGTATGCGTGCCACGCATCGTTTATCAGTCATGCATAGAATATGCTTTCAATATTGCATAGAATATGCTCTTGTTTCATGCATAGAATATGCTTTCAATATTGCATAGAATGTGCTCTTGTTTCATGCATAGAATATGCTTTCAGTGTTGCATAGAATATGCTTTTGTCTCTTGCATATAGAATATGCATGCCTCATGCATAGAAAATGCCCTCATTCTTGCATAGAAAATGCTCGAATCCTTTGCATAGAAAATGCCCCCATACTTGCATAGAAAATGCTAGTATCTTTTGCATAAAAAATACACCCATTCTTGCAAAGAAAATGCCCTCACTTGCATAGAAAATGCATTTCATCACACTTTTTTGTACACCTCACTTGCATAGAAAATGCATTTTATCGCACTTTCTTGTGCATTTTAACTCAGTCGCATTGTCTTGTGCACCTTGTGGTTGTGTTTCACTCACACTATCTTGTGCATTGCATTACACTCGCGCTGTTTAGCGTATCGCACTGTCAAGTTCATTTCATATCACTCGCGCTTTCTTGCGCATCGCACTGTTTAGTGCATTTCAAAATCACTCGCGCTGTTTAGCGTATCGCGCTGTTTAGCGTATCGCGCTGTTTAGTGCATTTCGAAATCACTCGCGCTTTCTTGCGCATCGCACTGTTTTGTGCAGTTTACACTCGCGCTTTCTTGCGCAACGCACTACTTTGTGCAGTTTACACTCGCGCTTTCTTGAACATCGCACTGTTTTGTCCTTTTCATTACATGCTCCCACACTTGTATAGAACACGCATTGCTCACACTCTTTTGCGCACATCACCTGCACTTGTTTGTGTATTGATCGCGCTGTTATGCGCACCTTACCTGCACTTGTTAGTGCATTGCACGCGCTTTCTTGCGCACCTTACCTGCACTTGTTAGTGCATTGCTCGCACTTTCTTGCGCACCTTACCCGCACTTGTTAGTGCATTGATCGCGCTGTTTTGCGCACCTTACATGTACTTGTTAGTGCATTGCTCATGCTTTTTTATGCATCGCACTGTTTTGTGCATTTAACCCATATTGCATTGTCTTGTGCATTGCATCGCACTGTTTTTTGCATTCACCTGCATCGCAATGTTTTGTGCATCTTGTTAGCACTGTCTTGTGCACACTTGCATCGCATTGTTTTTTGTATTTAACCTGCATTCGCACTGTTTTGTGCATTCATTCACCCTCGCTCACACTGTCTTGTGCACTTTGTGGCTGTGTGCCACTCACACTGTCTTGTGCACTCACCTGATCCAGGAGACCTTAAATCCTGCATCTTCAATTGCACTATCTTGTGCACCTGTATAGCACTGTCTTGTGCATTCACTTTGTATCGCACTGTCTTGTGCGTCCTCTCTGGTCTAGGAGACCTTAAATCCTCTAAAGGTGCAATTCCTTTAGTGTTTGTCATGCCCAAACGACTTTCGGTGGTCTGGTATAGCCACCTGCCTGTGTTTGCGGTGAGTTCCTGAGAGATCAACTGAGACGGTGGAAACTAGAGTTCGAATGACTGATGCCTAGAACGCAAAGGTTTGGGATTTCCGAGACTAAAGTCTAGTTTAAATACCCAGGGGTGTATCCTCAGCTTGAAATCTATGTGGAAACCCCATAGGATGAGGTAGCGGGTATGCGCCTCAATTCTGGATACTGAACCAACCTAGTCTGTCACCCTGTTGGAGAATAGGGAAAGCTACGACCATAGTCAGGAAGAAAAGTAGTACCTGCGGTTTGGAAGCACAATCAAAAGGAGAAGATTCCCAGCAGCATGAGGTGAGTCATTGCCAATTGTCCCTGTAAGGTACCTTCACTTCCTAGCTACTACATTGCATTTTAGCTACTATATTGTATTGCATATAGCATCTATCGCATGCATCTACTACATTGTTTTATCGCCTGCATCCTTTCCATGTTAAGCTTGGTTTGGCATGCGCCCATACATCTCCTTCATTGAAGCATGGTTCTGTGTTAATGTGTACGTGCCTATTCCACTAAGAGAATTGTGGTCTGAGGGTTTTGGCACCTTTTTTGTGTTAGACGTGGTCTAGTTTGTGTCCATGCCTTTTCTAGGCAAAATATGGTTCGGCCGCGCACCTTATTCACTGCATCTACTGCATCCATTGCATTGTATGTCGCTTTGTTGCATTCAACATGTAGGATCATGATCTTTCTACAGCAGATCATTCCTCACTTATATCATGCCACCCAATTACTTGTATCTTGTATTCCTGCTACGAAACACATAGTTCTGCATGTGCATGCACCTATTCCACTAAGAGAATTGTGGTTAGAGCGCTCCGGCACCTTTTCTATGTTAAACTTAGTTGGATTTTGCATCTCCGTCCCTTTATGATATTTTTGTGGTTTTGCACTGCTAGTGGTTTGATGATTCAAATACATTGTATATCATGTGCATTGTTTCATTACATTGCATATTGTCTATATTGTTTTGTTATATTGTGTATCTTTTTGCATCTTGCCTCTAAATTACGTTGGTTTGATTCCTTGCAAAGGGATACGTAGGCAACGGGCGCAACCATCTGTTTTTGCATTTACATTTTGTTTATTTGTCCAAGTCTTCAGCCTTGTCAAAAATGGGTCATCTCTGGGTTTTGACATTCACTCACATCATTTCATGACTTCGAGCTCTGTTAAAGAGGGGCAGCTATAGACACCCCATTTTTGACCGTCCTTAAGACTTGGGCCCCACTTATTGTTTACTTGGTGGTGAAAGATGTGCAGTGCAAGGGTTCGATTTCTTCGGCAAGGAGAGAGTCAAATCCCAACTTCATACCCCTTTTGGACCAAAATGATCTTGACCAAAAGATTTTAGACCTTCAAAACCCTCTCTTTCAAAATAGTTTTTGAAAAAGTTCCGACGATGTTCCGACGCTCGCATTTTGTTAAATGTTACGCTTTTCGATAAACCTAGCAAGGACGAAGTGGAAATAAATGAAAGAGAGATGAATTATTTTGAAAAATCTTTCAAAACACCTTGTTTAGGGGTTTGGACTTGAAGAAAAGAGGAGAGGAGAGAAGAAAACCAAGTTGCAGAAACAGTTGGGCATGAATCCAGGTAGGATCGAAACTGAGCAGTCTTCACTCAAAGAGGAATAACTTTTTTCATACTTGGAATTTTGAAGTGAGTCTACCACCATTGGAATGAAGACTTCCAGGGATACAATTTAGGCTCAAGAATGACCTACAAATGGGTCCAAATGAAGGAGATATGTCCGGTTGAAGTCCGGCCCAAAAAGCAAATTTTTCTGTCCAACCAGAGGTGGAAGTTTATGACTATGAATGGGCTTTTTAGGCCATGTGCCAGACATGAATGGCCAATGCTGACCCCCTACTGTCCAAGAGTGTCCCATGCCGGCCATGTATGATCAAGTGCCGGCCAACAATGGTCAAGTACCGGCCATTGATGCCAGAAAGCAGATTTTTGCAGATATTTGTTGTCCAACTGTTCCAGCTGTCTCTCTTGAGATATTTTTGAACTAAGGCTCTTATATTGCTATATATTGAAGCCAAATATCTCATATTGAAGGGTTAGAACAATTTGGAAAAAGGTTTGGGAGCCTCTTTCTCTAAATCCTCTCTCTAGATTTCTCTCTCTCTCTCTTGAGCATTTGTGCTTGAAAGCTTGCATACATCAATCTTCAACCTATCAACCCTTAACAAGAGTGGTTCATCTTTGGGCTGAGGTTGCTTGAACCTCTCTTGGAGCCTTCTTGGAGCACCTTAAGGTGGTTTTGCTTGGTTTTGTTGCCTCAAATTGTGCTTGGTTTCAAGAGGTATAAGACTCACCTTTAAGTTCGTTTTCGTACTTGTTTTTACCACCTTTGCAAACTATTTTTGGCTTGGTTTTGAACTGAAGAAAACTCTGTTTTTCAGTCCTAAAAGTGGTGGTTTAAGCTCCTTTTGAGTTTGAGGGTGGTCCACCCTTCTAGTCTCTTTACTTGTGAAGCTTTTGTGCCATCTTTCAAGGCCTTTCAAAACAACGTTTCTTGGCCTTTTAACCACTAAAATCCAGAGAATTTTTAGTGGTAAAAACCATGTTTTGAGGTCCAAAATAGGAGGGGGTGGCCTCCCCTCCTTGTGTCTTGTTTACATGCGTTGATGGCTTAACATATGAGCATGCTTTCCTACCTTTTTGTAGCTTAGTTCAAGCGTGTTTTAGGGTGTATTTTTACATGCTTTAACTCTGTTTTTGGCTGGTTGGATCACTTGTTGCTTGCATCTTGCACTTGTAGTGTAATCTTGCATACTAGCTTGACATGCTTAATGAATTGGCCTATCATTCTAGCTTATGTTAGCTCCATCTCAGCATGCTTTTTGCTAATATTTTGGCATGATTAAGCTCTGTTTTGAGCCGATTTGATCACTCAAGCTTTGCTTTGTATGCTTGTAGTGCAATTGTGCTAAATTGCCTAACATGTGCTATTGTTTTGGCCTCTAAATCTAGCCTTTCTTGACTTGTTTCAAGCATGTTTTAGAACTCTATTTAGGCTGTTTTAGGACTGTTTTGGGTTGTTTTGGTCATATGGCTCATGTATTGCGTAGCTATAGTGCAAGTGTTGTAACTAGCTTTGAGTTTTAAGGGTTCTAACATGCTTTGCTTGGGTTGTTTGAATGCCATAGCATCATTTAGCATGTGATTTTAGAGCATATATCACTGTCATGCTCTCATATGTATCACTCTCTCAATGCTTTTGAGAAGTTAAGCCTCAAGGCTTATTTGTGAGCCAATACATGAGCATATCTTTCTTGCCATCTATGGTGCAAGTCTGGCATGTTTTTGCTACTATTTTGACCTGCCTTAGGTCTATTTTGAATGTTCAAGGTCATTTGAGCACTGCTTAGTATGGTTATAGTATAAAGGGCCTTGACTAGCTTTGAGTTTTGAGGCCTTCAACATGTTATGCATGTGATGTTTGCCTGGTATGGCACCATTTAGCATGTAATTTCAGTGCATATAGTGTAGTCATACTCTCACATACTTCACTTCTTCATAGCTTTTGAGGGTTGTGTACTGTGCCTTGCTTATAGGCCAACATGTGTGCATGTTCTTCTAGCATTTTGAGCTCCCATTTCAGCATGTTTAGACCATTATTTTGGCATGATTGAGCTCTGTCCAGAGTTGGTTTGGTCATTTGTGCTATGTATTGCATGCCTCTTGTGTATTGCACTTCACTAGCTTTGGTGCTTTTGGCCTTTTAGCATGCCTTGCTTGCATGATTTAGTGTCTTAGCATGTCATTTCAGTACTGAAATATGTGCCATTGCACTCCATGGTTTCACTCTTTTGTTTTCTTTGAAAGTGGTCTTAAGCCGTTGTTGGCTTGAACATGGAATTGAGGTTCTCATGCTTAATGGTTTTAGCCTCCTCTTGAGGGTTTCTACTAACCAAAAGCATGAGGCTTCTTTCATGCTCAAGGTGCTTGTGGCTAAGGCCATCTTTCCCATTAGAGGACTTTTACATTGGACTTAACCAGTTAAAGGATTAATCGGTAATGCAAAATGTGTAAACAAGAATTGATCAAGTAAAACATGTCAAGATAAGCATGTTGCATGTGTGCATTGCATTGTGTTCAATCGGGCGTTATGTTGAACACAAGGCGGATTGGTCCATTTCATACTTGAAGTGATGAAAATGAGCATATCCCCTTTGTCTCTGTTGCCTTTGATCACCCTTGATAAGGTAGTGGACTTAGTGTCTTGTTTGTTGTGCATTCATTGAATTTCGACAAATTGGACACTTGGCCATCATTCATTAAGATGCTTGATTGATGGTCTTGGATCCAATAGTGCCTCTCCCTTGATGTTTTGAAATGATAAGGAGTGGCACAGTACATACATGCCCTGGGGAGACCTTCAATTTCCTCTGTTTTGTGCTCTGTTGCAGTTTGGTGTCGTAGCACACCAGTGGCCAGCAGTGCCACATTGACGGCCGGCACCCTCTCATTGTTGGCCGGTAGAGGCCCATCTTTGGCCGGCAGGTGGATGGCAGGCCACTGGTGCATTTCCCAGCCTTTACGTGGTAAGGTTCAGCAGAAAGATCTTGAAGATACCTTGCAAACAAAGCCTCTAAAGAGTAAACCGGAGAGTTTTTCGAGGCGAGAAACCAAATGCGAGCATGCATCTTCAACATCCTCAAACAAAGCTGAGGTGGCATAGTTCAATGCTTTACTTATCAGTTAGCATTTCAAGTTGTAATTTAATTAGTTTGTTAATTAATTAAAGTGTTGTAATAATTAAGTAGCTTAGCTTAGCTATTTCTTTATTGGTTAGTTAGCTTAGCTTAGATTAGTTAGTGTATTCATTCGGACCCTCCTGCGAGAGGGCGTATTGTCGTAATAAGGGTGCGTGTGTGTGTGCATGTCTTCCAACCCCATTTCTTTCTCCCTTTTACTTAACCGCTTTCGATGGTTAGTTTAGGGCATATTTCGATTAGCATACCTCATGCTATGCATGCGTGCATGATTCATTTGTCTTGCATGCACCGGGCTCGGCGCATCATTCAAACTGCATCGTATTTCAATACCTATTTGAATACATGTATCAAAGTGTTGTATTCATATGCCATCTTAGATAGCCGAGCCTATTTAGTTACATTTTTGCATGTGTTGCATTAGGCATTTTAACATAGTTAGGATTATGCATGATTACTAACTAGCTTTTGTTTTGGCTCGGAGTACACTGTAAGTATTTACACTTTGGCATACTGCATGAGATGTGTATGTTGCCATGTTTAGCATGCTTGCCATGAGGCTATGTGCTTAAATGATTAAATGCATGAATGCTTATGGATGAAGGCTTGATTGCTTGAATTGGAACATTTCGACAAATGTGAGTTTTCAGCCCACTTGAGGGTGGCAAATCCGCGCTTTAGCCTACTTGCAAGTAGCACTTTCAAACCATTTTTGAAAAACAAACATGAATTGTTTTGTTCCAATTCTTTGAGTCCATACTTGTGTGCTGTACGCATCACATAGTAAGTTAGATTAACAATCGGAATAAGAACGCATGTGTTTATGAAACAACATATCATGTTCAGTAGAATCCGATCCTTTGATCGGGCCAGCGGGGGTGCTCATTTCAGAACCTTCCCCTCTTGTACCCAAGTTCCCGAGCCGAGGCAACTTTGGTGATGACGGACGCGTGGCCTTAGGCATGAGTCATGGTTTCCTAAATTTCCAAAATAAAATATTTAGGTGGGGACTCTGAAATCTGGCAAAGCAGTCCATGTTTGGCGCTTTTTGATTAAAATCGATTTTCCAAAACGATTTTCCGGATTTGGACTCTTTAGTGATTTATCAGTCTTACATTGCACTTTGTGAGATTAGATTCAGAACTATGACAGGAGTTTGAACTGTAGTAGCTAGAACCCAATTTGCGCCCTCTCGCGGAGAGCGTTCGGGGCGGTCTACACCACCCTATATGGATACGTGAGTTCGATCTCCCATCTGAGTGGAGACTTGATTGGGGGCTACTGGTGAGCCTGGGAGGTATGTATCTCAGTTCCCTCTCTGTACTTTATGTTTTCTACTTTACATTTTCTGCTTTACATCTGTTCAACACCTGTGCTTTCTGCTTTACACTTTCTATATGCATTGTGCTTTCTGCTTTGCACTTTCTGTATCTGTTCATACTTTATTGATCACATATCACTGCATTTTCCTTCCAGCTATAGGTCTATGCATATTTTTCGACTCTCGCCCCAGAGCTTATGGAGGAGCTTCCACTAGTAGTCCCCTATTCACGGAGGTATGACGGCCGCCTCCAGCGTGAGGCCCATGAGCCCTTCACATTTTTCCGCCACTACTTCGACACCATGCCTACTCATGAGGTGATCCGAAACACAGTCATTTTTTCTTTACAACTGTTCTAATTGACATTTAGCAATTGACAGCAACTAATAATCTGTACAACCTCTATTCATAGATTATGTGGCAGCCATGGGCTATGATGCCTGCTGGGATTCAAGACCAGTTCGCCGGGGCCTGGGCCACTTCCCGCTTCCATATTCTACTTGAGGGCCTAGTCTGCCAGGCCTGGTTCTTGAATGAGTGATTCGTGTGCCAGACTGTGGGCTTGCCTGACCCAATCATTCCGATGGCGCCGCCAGAGTCCATGCGATCAGCAGATAGCCTATCTATTGAAGAGATTATGCAATTTATGGTAGGCTTGGATGCTAACTACTTTCGAGTAGAAGGAGATTATGCGACCTTCATTCAAATGCATCTCATGCCACCTTTGACAGGCGCTCGTGGAGGTGAGGAAGTGAGAGCCCCTACTACGTAAGAGGTGCCTAGGGTGACCCGGGCAACCATGGCCCATGGTAGAGGGGCTTCCTGGGCGAGGCAGAGGACCAATTGGCTAGAGCTTCCGACCGTGCTGACATGCTGGCGGCATACTGGGGATCCTTACTATGTCCCAATTGAGCCTACAGCGGTTGCGTACGAGCTTGTTAGGGTTCAAGGCTCGACTCAGGTATGGACCACACTTTATGTTTCGCACCCGACATTTCATTTTAGATATGTTTACTACGAACACTGATCATTCAAATACATTTGCAGGCATCCATTGAATACACATGAGGCGCTCTTGAGCTTATAGCCTCGTTGATGGGGATAGTACAGAGGAGGGAGATGCTGCTCAACCTTCACGATATCCCAGTAAGTTTTTCAATTTGCACTCCAGGCATCAAATTTCCACTGACACACTGACACTAACATTTCAACTGAAAACTTTCCAAACTGCACTGATACACCGCATCTGACACACTGCACTTACACACTGTATTCATACATTGTATCTGATTTTTGCATACACTCATTCTGTATACCATGCTCGCATCTGATACACATACTGTAACTGATATGTGACAATTGTCTTTTTAGATCCCACCCATACCGATGGCACCAGCGGCAGCTGCAACACTAGGGGTATCTCCTCCAGCAACAGGGATGGGAGAGAGACAGGCTCCAGCACGTGGTCGAGGTAGAGCTAGCGGCACCCAAGACGAGAGCGATCCTTTAGAGCCCATTTGTCACGACCCAAACCTGCCCCCTATGGGTTTAGCACCGTAACCGGCCAGTAATTCGTGATTACCGAAGGCCTGCTTAACAGTAATAACAGTAATATAGAGTACAGGGGTTGGCGGAAGCCAAAACAGAGTGAAAGATGTCCAATGAGCTATGTCAGTCTGTATGCAAAAAGTCTTTTCATAACACATTCACATTCGGAACAAAAGCAGTATGTACATACATCATATACAGGCATTTAGGTTAGGGACCAAATCCCTACCATAACTGTACAGTACAAGTCTATAGAGTATTACAAAACAGAGATAGAAGGGTGAATTGAGACATCCCAAAAGGCCTAAGCTTGAACACACTTGGAACCTCGCAGTGAGGCACGTTGGTTGGCTTGACAAAAAGGGAGTTTAACCCAAAGCTCCTAGCTCCGATCTGATGCCTGGACACCTACATATATATATATATATATAAACAGTGAGCTAAAGCCCAGTGAATAACATATGCTTAAAGAGGTTAAGAATGAATGTCCTTTCAGTCAATAAGCAATCATATCAGTCATTTAGAAACCATAGCAGTTATATGTGGTACATCCAATAGCAAAACAGTACAGTAGGTCTTAACAGACCGAACAGTCAGTTGATGGCCATCATAACAGTAAACAGTAGTGGTTCCAAACATGGGAACCGACAGAGATCTCTATGACAGTAGTAGTAACAGTACAGTAACAGTAAATTGCTATGGACACCACAGATACAGTTTACAAATAGGACAAACATTCATTCAGTAAGAAATATCATTTCAGAAAACAGTACAGTTGATCATTCAGAAAATATTCATGATTAAACATATCTTTATAACATTGTTACTCACAGAGTTCTGGACTACAGATAGGCTAGTGAGCGTCTTCGGATGCCAACCCTACACAGTTACAGGATGAACACACACTAAGTTGCACGTTTGGGAAGCAATGACATAATCCCTATCCTGACTCAGTGTGGTTCTATAGCATTATCCTCGTTAAGATGCCTTAAACATGGCCTAGGAATGCCTAGGATGGAATGAGGATGCAAAGATGCACTTTAAAACATTTTTCTAAATTTTCAGAAAATACGGGTCTTGCTCGAGCGTGGCTTTCTACACTCGAGCGAACATGCAGACAAAGGAGCTCCGCTTGAGCGTGACTTTCCTCGCTCGAGCGGACTGCAAAAGTACTGGATGCACAAAATTCACGCACGACGGGCGCTCGACCCCCGCTCGAGCGTGAGACACAAGTCCTCGCTCGAGCGGACTGTAAACACATGCAAAGTACTGGATACACGCATTTCACGCTCGAGCGTTACTTTACTCGCTTGAGCGGACTGCATGAACTCAGAGTGTACGCTCGAGCGTGAAGTTCCTCGCTCGAGCGTTGATCCAAAATCTGGAATTTCCAGATTTGTCTCCAAGCACAAAACTCAATCTTTAAAGCATCAAATTCGATCCTTTTGGGCTAATTTTCTGGAAAACACTTTAAAACTCATAATATGACATGTTTCAAAGATCAATTTGCAAAATCAAAGCCCAAAGGTGAGTCAATTAAACACAATTTCAAATAAACTTCAAGAACATGATGAACATATGAGATACAAGTGTTCAATTGGAATCAAAGCTTCCAATACATAATCAAATGAGTCGAAACTTCCAAAAACATGATGAATTCATGAACTATAACCCAAATATGGACATGCATGTAGCAATTTCTATGAAAACAACCTCAAAATGCAACAATGTATACGTGCATGCATGGTTTAGCTCACTATTCCACATTTTAAGCCATAACTTGGCTCTAGACTTCAACATTCTTCTAAACCATACAAGAACCAACTCAATTCATAAACAAGAAGGTAAACACTCTACCTTAAGTCTTCAAATTCAAGAAGGGAAGCTCAATTTTTGCAATTATCCTCCAAATCTTCTAAGCCTCCAAGTCAAATCTCAATTGAAGCCAAGTTTTCTCCTCTCTCTCTCTCTCTCTCTTTCCTACAGTTTTGGGTCTTGAATAATGGCTGAAGAGGTGCTAATGCTAGCATATAAGAGTCAACTAAATGGTCCTAGAATTGTCCACTAAGTGGCAATTTGGTAAATAATCCCACTAATGCAATTTACCATTATTTAATCTAATTTAATCATTCTAAATCACATTTCAACCAACTCTACCATAAAATCATATAAATTCTAATTAGCATAAAACATTAATCGATTTCAGATTCGGCCGCTGATAAGGCCTTCAATTTACAGTTCAAACTTAAAACATGAACAGATCAATTAACAGTCAAACAAATAGAAATGCGTTTAAACTAATACACTCAGTCAATCAGTTTAGAATGTCAGTCAAATCAGTTACTTAGCATGCTTAACCAGAGTTTAGCAGTAATCAGTGGTGTTATCAGTAAACAGTGGTGAGGGTTGTCACACCATTCTAAGTGATGATGATGCTGAAATGAACGACTTTGAGGAGCCAATGAGTCAGCATTTGGAGTCATCTGAGAGTGGAGACGATGCTGGCTTGGGTTCCAAGAGTGGAGGTGACGCCGAGGCGAGCTCTGAGGCAGAAAGCGAAGATGACACCGGCTCGGGCTCTGGTTCAGGTTCCGACAGTGGCGCTGATGGAGATAGTACCCCAAAGTCTTCTCCTCCGAGGAAGAGGACGAAGAGGGCCTCTCGAGCCTTAGGCGATCGGCGCTGATTTTTGTATTTTTTCTTAGTTTCTTTTTGTTTATAGCATTAGCACATTGTATAGCTATAGAAAGGTTTCATTTTTTGTTAAAACTTGTACTCCGTTTTTGTAAAAAGCCATGACCAGAATAAAAAAATGTTGTTATTTTTGCATCATGAGAACCATATATTCATGAAATGGACATGGAATAGAAATAGTCAAGAGCATGCTTGATTGAAACAAAATGCTTAATCGGGGTAATGAACTAACCAACAACCAAAATATGAAATGCAACATATAACTCGATAAACAACACAACAACAATTCGATAAACAAAATGACTCAAATACAACTCAATAAACTTGCTAAAACCAAAGGACTTAAAACACACAAAGAGCATAACAAAACACATGCTTTCAACATTGTTCAGCACAAAGGTGGACAACAGGCCTAAGAGGAAGGCTACCGGCCAGAAAGGAAGCTTGCCAGTCACCTGCCGGCCACAAGAGATGGCCTACCGGCCATCAATGTCCAGAACCTCCAGATTATTGACAGTTGGCTTCCACTCACTGCCTTATCTTCTACAAAAGCTTCACCCTCATCATTTCTTCTCCAGAACTCATTCTAGCTGTTATTTTTTGCCACAAATGGAGCCATTTCTTGCCCAAAACCTCACGAATTGGATTGCGACTTTGGACGGCTCGAAAAAGCTGAATTTTTGGGGTTTCGGCATAAATGCACTTTTTTCGCTGAGCCGAACTCCACTTTGTCTTCAGTTCCTTCATGCCACGGCTAGATGCTGGAACCCGATTACATATGTCTTTAGCTTTGGGGGCCAAGAAATATGCCCGACAATTGAAGAATTTCAGGTTTTAATGGAATCCTGGCAGGATGAGGAAATCATGCCTCAGTCTCGTTTTGGCCACGCCCAAGCTCTGGGATGGATGAGCAGACTCACTATGCACGAGGTTTGATCTCTAGCCCACAACGGAGAACTAGACATTCCCAGTTTGATTCGTTAATTTTCCGATGCCGGTGACCGCGGCGACCGTCTTTGGTAGGGTTTTCGATAGCATGCCCTCTGCTTATGCATGTTGGCCCATTTCCTTCTTGTCCCTAGTTTTGGCGGATCTAGCATTCACTTCATCTAAATGGCGCTAGGCCTGAAAGAAGGTAAGAGTTGCATTGGCTTGGTTTTGGCTGAGACTTTGATGGGCTTAGACGCTTTCCATCGACGAGAGACTACCAGATTTGTAAGAAGTCCACTACTTCTTCAGGAATAAGTTTATAATGTTATATTAGTTACTAGTCTTTAGGATTGTTCTACAATATCTCCTAAATATCTAAATTATGGTTATTTAATTGTATATAATAAGACTTCAACGTTGTTTTCTAAATAGACAAAAAAAAGAGTCTTTCTTCTCCTATTTTTCTGCTCTATTATTTATTTTGCGTGTTTATTGTATTGAGTTTACAAGTGAGTGTTTGGCAATTTAAGGTTCGTGAATTCACTTTGCTACACACAAGTGATTTTGAAGGTTGTTGTATCTTCGGAAAGGAACACTGTTCAACTTGATGCAGAAGAGGGTGTATCCTTCATAAAGAGAGCGCAATCTGCGTACCTCGACCATCATTCAGACTTCTCTAAACTTTCTCTCTAATAATAATATTTATTTGTTCTTTTTTGTTTGTTATTAATTTGGTATTTTTATTCTAATAGTAAATCCTGTTTAATTTTCTAACAACACCAAGCTAACCACTAGAGTCTTGAACTGGATCCCATTAATAAGAAATTGGGGTAACCAACACATTTCATGAAGGCCATATAAATCACATACTAATTTTCTCCATAATCTCTCCTTCACTCCAA
Source organism: Camellia sinensis (assembly GCF_055761805.1). Classification (NCBI taxonomy): domain Eukaryota; kingdom Viridiplantae; phylum Streptophyta; class Magnoliopsida; order Ericales; family Theaceae; genus Camellia; species Camellia sinensis. Next base: position 111,942,992 of record NC_138962.1, read on the forward strand.
ACCTCCACCACGACTTTAACTGTAGAGAGTCATTTATCTCCCTCAATTTCTCAAGCCTAAACCTCCCAATCCCTTATCCATAGTTATTGTTTCCCATTTAACCATGTGAAGCTTTTTTCCCATCTGACTATTGCTCCATAAAAACCCGCATTGGATCTTGTCAATTTCCTTATTCACTAAGATAGGCACACGGAATAAAGATAGGTAATAGTAAGCCATTCAAAACTAACTTGATCAGGGTTAGCCTTGCCCAAATGATAAGAACCTCCTCTTCAATGGCACAAGCTTCCTCTTAAACTTATTGAGCACTGATTTCCAAGTTAATTTTAGCCTTGGGTTCGCACCAAAAGGCAACCCAAGATAATTTATCGAAACAATGCCGCTACAACCACCAAATAATCCCCCGCCCGAATTGCCTAAATGAGGTGTCAAAGTTTGCTGCCAATTCAGCCCTAGTTGCTACATGTATGCATGAAACACAAGCACAACAAAACCATCCTCTTCTTTCTTCTTCTCATTCTTCCTTCTCTCAAAAGGTTCTCTTCAAAATGACAATCACCACAAACCAAAGCCAACTGGACCAATCCTCTCGCATTTTCTCCAACATTTCTCCATTTTCGACGGTGACTCTCTCTCTAGCACAAGTCTAAAATATCTTTATTCACACTAATAAATGATTGACAGACGATGAACAACGAAGGGAGTGAAATTATCACAACACAGATATGTCTTCAGATCTATTACCATTTGCTCCGTCGTGTTCGTTGTCTTCACCTTTCCACTATATGTTTTGAGTTGAAACAAACTGCCCATCTTCTACTGTGACGACCCAAATCTACACTAAGGGTTGCAGTCAAGGGAAAGTCACTAATGAGTCCTATGGCCAATAACCAAGTAAGATCCCATGTCGCTGGAGGAGTCAAATTAGCCTCCCTTCTAAGTCCAGCTTCTTGGGTAGCGCACTACCCTTTTAACAGATCTTGAGAGGCATGGACACGAGATCTCATAAGTAGCGTACGGAATTATATTGGTGTTGGAATATAAATACATAATAATAGAATAATTACAAATATCCTTAATTACAAAAGCTCATCCCATCAATATTACATCCAAAAGAAAATTTAAAATTTCATATGGACTTTACAAAACAATAAAAGAAAATCCTAACTTTCTAGGATAGCCAAATGTCCTCGAAGGTTTCTGGTTCGTCGTCTTCTGCTCTGTGCTCCTTTTCGACACTTGGCATGATATGCCGTGAGCTTTGAACGCCCAGTAGGTGCGCACACACCCCATCCCTTTTTCCCAGTTCAGTACACAATAGCATTTATAAAAAAACAAAGGAAAGGGTCATGGAATTTAAGTTCATAGCACAAATTTTATGGTTAGTCGTTAGTAGTCTAGAAATCCCCCAAAGAGATTTCGTCCTCCCAACTCCAAGAATTGAACGCGGATTATTTCGTATGCCCCCTCTTTTGTTGCTTTGTTGCAGACTTTACCTCGGTTGCCTACCAACGGTTACATACTGCGTAGTGCCAATTGTAGGGCCTCAAAAGAGACGGTAATGACGGGCCTTGCCCAAATCCCTCCTTACACCGAACTACCTAGGGTTTGAATACAACTGCTCCATTCAAGGGTTCCAAAACAACCACTTGTGCAAGATTTAATTTTACTAAAGGAAACGCATCCTACTAACCAATAACTTCTTCTCATAATAATAATCGGATGATCGAAACCCCATTAAGTTTTCCGTTAGATTAATCGTTGTAATTAGTTAGTACAAACGAGAAGGAAAATAAATTTGCATAAGTGTAAGCATCATCAAAGGACAAAAATACATAACCATGACATGTATCGTACCATACCAAGACATGATTATATATAATTAAGCCCATTCATAAAGACAAGAGCACAAAACACTAATGTAAACAAAATTTTCAGATTCAGAGTCACTTAAAGATCAAGATTAAAAGAACTACTTAAGATTTTTCCCAAAGCCGGCCTTCCTATTGTTCGTAGAGAATTTTATCTATTTTTGATAACATTTTTCAGAAATGGAATAGCTTTTCCAGATTTTCAGTTATTTCAGAAATACTCCAGCTCTGTCCAGATTTGTCGACCGTTACGAAAATCAGAATTTCTCACAAACCACTCACTCTTTTTCAATGAAACCAATTTTCCTTGAAATCTAACTCCTTAAGGCAGATTTTGACAAAAAAATTAAGGTCCAGAAGATTGTTCTACATTTTTCTAAAATTTCTTAAAACTCACTGATTTAACATCTCATGTTTGTTTTCGAAAATGGTTTGAAGGTGCTACTCACAAGTAGGCTAAAACGCGGATTTGCCACCCTCAAGTGGGCTTAAAACATGATTTTGTCACCCTCAAGTGGGCTTAAAACACACATTTTGATGAATTGTTCCAATTCAAGTAATGAAGCTTTCATCCACAGGCATTCATGCAGTTTATCAATTATGCAAATAGCCTCATGGCAAGCATGCTATCATGGCAACACTTACACACATGCAAGGATGCTAAAGCGTAATCACTTACAGTGTACTCCGAGCCAAAACAAAAGCTATGTTAGAAATCAATCCATGATCCTAGCTATGTTAAGTGCCTAATGCAACACATGCAATAATGCATTTAAATAGGCTCGGCTACCTAAGATGGCATATGAATGCAACTCTTTGATAATCATGTATTCAAGTAAGTATTGAAATACAATGCAGTTTAAATGATGCGCCGAGCTTGGTGCATGCAAGACAAATGAATGATGCACGCATGCAAAGCATAAGGTACGCTAATCGAAGTATGCCCTAAACTAACCATCAAAAGCTGATAAGTAAAAGGGAGAAAGAAGTAGGGGTTGGAAGACATGCACACACACACACACACGAACCCTTATTACAACATTTGCCCTCTCGACGGAGGGTCCGAATGAAATGAAAGCTAACTAGTTACGCTAATTAAGCTAACTATTACAAACCACAACTAATTAACTATTCTAGTTAACTAACTATTACAACACAAAATCGATTAGCTAAGCACGTTAACTAATTAAGTACAAAGCCAATAAATTAACTAGCTAAGTAAAGAAGTTAACAGGCCCCGAGGGACAAGGGATGTATGCATGCTCGATTGGCTTCCTCCCGAAAATTCGTCGCCTTGCCACCGGTTGCCTCTGTTTGCATTTGCCTTGATTCCCGAACACCGAACCAATCTCCAGGTTGCTTCTGCTCCAGAACCAGAACCACTTTGAACCACCTTCAAGCTGGTGGTCTGTCGGCCACTTAAGGAGGCTGTAGGCTACTTAAAGTGGCCGGTAGGCCACTTCCACTGGCCGGTCGGCCACTTGTTCTTGCACACTCTAATTTTGCTGCAAATAGAGTACAAAAGGGGCAAAGCAAGGCATTTGCAGGGTATGTGTGTACAACCACCCTCCTTATCATTTCTCAAGCTCAAAGAAGTATGGTACTTAGCTCTCGGGCCACTAACCGAGCATCGCAATGCACGATGGCCGAGAAGCCAAGTTTGTACAAGTCAATGAATGCACAAATAGACTCGATGAGCCTCCACCCTATCATGCACGATCAAGGGTGTCGACGACCAAGAAATAAGGCACGTTTCATCACTTCAAGTAAGAAACGTCTCTTATTTCTTGTGTTTGGATTAACCTCCGATCCAAGCATAATGCAATGCGAACAACATGTTTATCTATCAATGCTAAAGTAGCATGCATAATACTCTATCATGTAAGAAATGCATGCAAGACATGTTAAGGGACCAAGAGCACTAAAGCAAGTTAAGAACATTACACATGAGGTATGCACTATCTATCTCAAATGGTCAAGCTAGCTATGGAAAGACCTAAGATGCTTGAAAACAATGGCCTAATCATGTTGAAATAGAAGCTCAAAATGCTATAAGAAAATGCACACATTTTGGCCTATAAGCAAGGCATGATACACAACCCTCAAAAGCAATGAAGGAGTGAAGTATATGAGAGTGTGACTACACTACATGCACTGAAATTACATGCCAAATGGTGCCATACCATGCAAACATCACATGCACAACATGTTAAAGGCCCCGAAACTCAAAACTAGTCAAGCCCCTTTACACTACAACCATATTAAGCAATGCTCAAATGATCCTAACCATTTAAAACAGGTCTAAGGTGTGTCAAAATAGTGGCAAAAACATGCTAGACTTGTAGCATAGATGGCAAGAAAGATATGCTCATGTATTAGCTCACAAACAAGGCATAAGGGCACAACTCTTCAAAAGCATTGAAAGAGTGATTTAAGTGGAAGCATGGCAAAGATATAAGCTCTGAAATTACATACCGAATGATGTCATATCATGCACACATCACAAATATAGCATGCTAAGGGTCTCAAAACTCAAGACTAGTGAAGCCATCTATGCCATAGCTATATAAAGCAAGCCCCAAAAGGCCAAGAACACTCAAAAAAATCCTAAATCATGTCAAAATAATGCCAAAAACATGCATGGAGTATAGCTAACACATGCTAGAATGAAAGGCCAAAACACCAAGTATGCAAGGCTAATGAGTGAGATTGCACTACAAGTACATGAAGCATGCAAGAGGTGACCAAACCAGCACAAAAAAAAGTTATGGAAGGTCCAAAAAGTTACAAAAAAGTGCTTGAACTAAGCCTCAAAAGGGTAGAAACACATGCTCATTTGATAGGCCAACAACACAAGCAAGCAAGACAAGAGGAGAGGGGACCACCCCCTCCCATTTTGGACCTCAAAACTACCTTTCCACCACTGAAATTCCTCTGAAATTCAGTGGTTAAAGGGCCAAAAAAAATGGTTTCAAAAGCTTAGAAAGTTGGCTCAAAAGGCTTTATAAGCCAAAGAGCAAAGGGAGAGACAACCCCCTAACACAAAAGGGACTTAAACTACCATTTTTAGGACTGAAAAATAGAGTTTGTTTCAGTTCAACATGTAGACGCGCCTGCGGAGGGGGACCTCGCTCCTACAGTTCGGACTCGATTGGTGTATCGGTTCTTGATCTGAACCAAAGAGTCCAAATCTGGCAAATCGTTTTGAGAAACAGATTTTTTTGAAAAAGACCAAGCATGGACTGCTTTGCCAGATACAGAGTCGCCACCTAAATATTTTTTAAAATGGGGAAATTTAGGAAACCCTGACTCGGTGCCGAAGGCCACATGTCCGTCATCACCGGAGTTGTCTCGGCTCGGGAGCTTAGGTACGATCGGGGAAGGTCAGCTATGAGCACCCCTTTTCGTCCGGTCTGAAGACCGGCCTCTACTAACCGTGATATTCTGTTTTGAAAACTTTATGTGTTCTTAAACCAATTGTTAGCCTAGAATTACTATGTTATGCGCGCAGCAAACAAGTATAGACTAGATTGCCTAATTTGGAAATAAGCATTGCATATCCGTTTGTTTTGAAAAATGTTTTGGATTTGCTACTCGCAAGTAGGCTAAAATACGGATTTCAACGAGTTTTTCCAACTCAAACAATCCAACCTCCACCCACAGGCATTCAAAATAGTTTATCTCATATAAGCACTTAGCCGCATGGCAGGCATACTGTCATGGCAACACTCACACACATGCGGGATGCTAAAGCATAAATACTTACATCGTACTCCATGCCAAAACAGTAAACTAGTCAGCAAACATGCATGTCCTAGTTCATGTTGAAAATGGCTAATGCATCACATGAAAAAATGCAATCTAGGCAGGCTCGGCTAACCCTAAACATGGCATGTGAAATACGATCAACTACCACATATTCAATTTGTGAATTGAAGTACAGATGCAGTTAGCGTGGTGTACCGAGCCTAATGTATGTAATACAAATGTATGGATGCACGCATGCATAGCATAAGGTATGCTAATTTCAAAAATGCCCTAGTCTACCATCATAAGCAGGTAAATAAAAGGGAAGAAAGAAATGGGGATTGGAAGACATACACACACTCACCCACACTTATTACATCATTGCCCTCACTCGGAGGGTCCAAATAAATATTACAGTCCCAAATAATAAACAAATAAAATTATTACAGAATTCTTAATTAATTAAAAGGAAGGATGCAAAAGAAAGAAGAGGGTGGCCACAGCCTCTGCCTCGGGATGCGCAGATGATGCATGCTTGGAACTTGGCTCGCCCGAAAAACCCGTACCGTACCCCTGCCACCTCTGTTTGTACTGCCTTGTCTCTCTGAAAATTGCCAAAGTCGTGGAGCAGGTTCCCTACACACTGCAGAGCACCACCGGCCAGACAGAATTCCCACCGGCACTCTACAATTTCCACCGGCTGTTCTTGGACTCATTGGCACTTCAATTATTGCCGGTCGGCACTAAATTCTGCCGGTCGGCAGAAACTTCCTGCAGAAGACAGTTTTGACAGCAAACAGAGAACAGACAGTGTATGGCATGGGGTTTTCAAACACATGTGAGCATGGTCATGCTTCCTATCATGCTTTGAACTCAAGGAAGCATGATCTTCAATCCTCGAGCCATCAATGGTGCATGGTAGCCCAAGGGATCAAATTTGCCACTTGATGTAAGGATGCATGCAACAAACAAAATGAGATCTGAAGCCTTATCATGTCGAAGTCAAAGGCCCCGGTGACCGAGAATCAAGGTACATTACATCACTTGAAGTATGAATGCCCCTTGATCCCCACACGTGGTTTGACACCCCAAACCAAGTAATGCAATGCATGTTATGCAAACATGGCTCAAATGCAACATGACACCAATCATGCAAGACATAGCAAATGTTATGTAACTACCATGACAAATATGCAATGCTAAGCATGCAAGGTGCAAAATGTGATGGCAAATATGGACCAATTTGACAATGGGATTAATATACTACAAGGCTTAATGAAGTAACCATGCAACAAGTATGAAACAAGCATGCAATGGGGCCTAGAACCATAAAGGGGCAGACCTTAAACCACCCCAAAACAGCGGCCAAAAGATGTCTAAAAGGTGGACCAATACTCATGCTAACAAGCAAACTAATGGTCCCAAGGTTAAGGCATAAAAAAAGACATTTTTCCCCCACCAACATGACTACTCATGGCATGACTAAGACAAGTAAAGACAGACCTTTTACATGCAGAATGGGACTCCAAAGCCTCCTAACATGGTAGCTAAAATGACTCCAAAAGAGTGTATGCACCAAGGCTCAAATGTAGGAATAAGAGGGTACACCCTCAAGGCATAAAAGAGGTCATGCATGCACACATACAAACATGATTCTTGGACTAAAATGTGGTCCTAAATGATGTTAACTCATGAGGGTGATCACAACCATGCATGCTAGAGGTCGACATGCTCAAAGCTTTCAAGCCAAAATACATAGCACCTATAACAAACATGCCAAGCATGACCAAATGGATAACCAACAGACTTTAAGCATGGAAAAACAATACTAAAAGCTTCATGGAACTAAGCCAACACACACAAGAATCATGGCCTAATCATGAGATGCACTTCTAAGCAAAATGGAGCAATACAAAACAAATACTACAAGCATACAAGGAGGCACAAATCCGGCCAAAAACAGAGGTTACATATGACCTAAAACACATAAAAAACTTCTGAAATGAGGCCAAGAATGATCAAGCACACATGCTACCCTTTTAAGCCCAAAAAGCAAGGAAACAAAACAATGAAGGGAGAGGGTGTCCCTCCCCTATGCAAGACTTCAAACCACCTTTTTTAACACTGAAAATCAACTGGTTTTTAGTGGTGAAAGGACCAAAACACTGAAGTGAACAAAGCCTTACCAAAGAGGCACCAACATGGACCAAACAAGGCCTAGAAGGGTGAGTTTGCACTCAAACCACAAAACGACCTTAATGAAAGTTCTAAAGCATGAAAATACAAGCCCTTTTTATGTTATACACAAGAGCTAAAACAGCAAGCTAGATAGGTAAAAGACTATTGCAAGTTTGGGGAATATAAAGCAAGATGCTCACCCTTGAAGAACCCTTGAAGAACAAATGGTCTAGCCCTCTTCTTTTGATCAAAACCAGTCCAAAAACTCAACAATCAACCCCCCAAGTTCCTCAATCTCGGAGTAAGGTGTAATAGTGTGTGTAATGGTGCAAAAGTAAGGTAAAAACCACCTTTAGGCCAAGGAAACACACACAAAGGAGGGGAAAGAGGGAGATATAGAGATAGAGTGTATCTATATCTCAAAGCTCTGGTTTTTGGTTCCAAAATTCTAACCTAGATCAAAGAGGAAGACCCTTCCTCTTATAAGACTCCCTCTTGCAAAGCTTATACAACAAGCTTGCTTAGAGGGAGATCCCTCCATACACGTGTATGGAGGGAGGCAGAGTTGGTGCCAGCTATCACAGCTGGCACAAAATATCTCCATAAAGTGGATGAACAGTGGTCGGCTGCCCAAAAAAGTTGTTTCGACAAAAAAAGGTGCCGACCGGCAACAAACTATGCCGACCGGCAATAAAATGTGCCGACCGGCAACAAATGGTGCCGATGGAAGCAAAAGACCAGCCGGTGGCCTTTAGCCACTGCCTGTGGTGTGTGGGGATGCCTCACAAGGCATTCCCTGCCCTTCCAAGGAAAAACACAAGTGTTTGGTATGAAACCAGACACTAAACGGTCAAGTTCGGAGATCCTAAGGTAGGGCGCGCGAGCCGAAACCTCCGGGAACTCTAAACGAACACATACATGAATAATCACTGAGTGTTCCAAGCGGTGACGTCCAAGTCTCAAGGACGGTCAAAAATGGGGTGTCTACACAACACCACCCCAAAAAATGGCCCCAAAGTAGTTGAAAACTATGGCAAAGCAAGCATGCAAAATAAGCTAAAAGGGAGAGAGTTCTTACCCTTGAAGCACAGCTGCAAAACAGGACCAATTCTGAGCTAGAACCACCTTTTGGAGCTCAAACAAGGCTCCAAGGAATCTCAGCCCAATGGTGATCAACTTTGGTTAAGGGTCTCTTTGCAAAAGTGTAGAGAATTCTAAGCTTAAGGCTCAAAAACAAGAGGAGAATGAGAGAATTCTAGAGAGAGAGAGTTTTCAGCTCTAAAATTTCTAGAGAGAGAGGACTTTTAGTGTGAGAACCTCCCACAATTTCTAACCTTGCAATATATGAGATATGGCTCAATATATAGCAATATATCGAAATATCTCAATTCAAAAATATCTGGGACAGTCTTGAACAGCTTGAGCAAAATATCTACAGATTCTGGGCTTTCTGGAAATTTCTGGCCGACCGGCCACTTCAACTGACCAACCAGCCACCTTAAGTGGCCGACAAGAACCATTTTTGGACAACATGTGGCTGGCATGCTCCATAAGTGGCCGACACACTCCCATAGGGGCCGATAGCCAGTCCTGGTCCCCGACTTGAAGCAAACATAACTCCTTCCTCTGGATGCCTTTTTAGGTCATTCTTGTGTCCAAATTGAAGCCCCGGAAGTAAGATATCCAATGCTGGCAGCCTCACATCGAAATTCAAACTGTGCTAAGAGATATCCCCCTTTTAGTAAAGACTGCTCAATTTCGGTCCAACCAGATTGATGCCTAACTTCAACCAGCCATATCTCCCTCATCCGGACACGGCTTTAGGAGATTCTCGAGTGCAAAATGAAACCCCAGAAGTCTTCTTTTCAACAGTGGTGGCCTCATAGCTGAAATCCAAGTGTGCAAATGGATAGGCCTGATTTACTGAGGGTTGTCGGCTCTGTCTTAACGATCCATGCCCAACTCCTCTCCTAACTTGGTTTCTTCTCTCCTCTCCTCTCCTCTTTTCTTCAACTTCAAACCCCTAAGCAAGGTGTTTTGAAATATTTTTCAAAGATTTCATCTCTCTTTCATTCATTTCCACTTTGTCCTTCTCAGTTTATCGAAAAGCGCGACATTTAACAAAATGCGAGCCTCGGAACATAATAGGAACTTTTTTCCAAAAATATTTTGAAAGAGAGGGTTTCAAGGTCTAAAATATTTTGATCAAGATCGTGTTAGTCCAAAAATAGGGTGTGAGGTTGGGATTTGGCGCTCCGCTTGTTGAAGAAATCGACCCTTTGGCACTGCACAGCTTTCAACACCAAGTAAACCATCAGTAATGCCCAAGTCTTAAGGGCGGTCAAACATGGGGTGTCTACAACTCCATTTCCATGGAGCTCACTTTGGCTTCAATTTCCCATTCACCCCATAATAGTTTTGAGCAACCAAATATACCATGTGAATCACAACGCGACATAGAACGCGTTACCACTTAGACCCGCTAAAATCGACGCATAGGTCCCTCCTAAAAATTAGACCAAAGTTTAAGAAAAAATTTATTTTTCTAGAATTTTCAAAACCATTTCTAACAATCCCCCACGTAAATGGAATTTGATGACAACGGAAATGCAACAATATGAAAAATTTGTCGAAAGAGTATAAATTGAAAATATCTTACATCAGGATAAGTAGCTTTCAGCCTTGAACCTTTCCTAGTAATAACCTATCGGACTTACTAGCTGACCAATGGACCCGATGCCTTGAATTGTTTAGCCATTTGTGTAAGCCAAGACAATAGATTTCACACAAAATATCTTCTAACACATCGTGGTTCTCACTGTTGTGTTCATTTTGGCCTTGAACGCTCCTGGTTTTCATGAGTGCTTCTAGAGAATTTAGCCTCTTCATTCTCATAGAACCGGCCCCAGTTCGGCACTCATCTAGGTGATTCTTATTGTGAGTATCTCCTTGTACTTGTCTTGATTTTTATGCCTAAATTAAGATATAAGTAATCATTAAAAGCAAAAGCTTATCCTTAGACCCCTGCATACAACACATGTAGATATCACTCTCATCATAGGAATGGGTAGAGAAATTTAATCCCTTGGTGATTTCTAGCGAGTCACACATAACTTAGTTGTCCCGTTGAACTTAGTTCTTGGGATCTCCAGTCATATAAGTAGTTTTACCATTATTTAATCCCATCCCTTTCGATGAACTATACACTTTTTGGTCAAACCTTTTGTTAACGAATCTGCAATATTCTCTTTAGATTTTATATAATCTATTGAGATTATTCCATTTGAGAGCAATTGCCTTACGGTATTATGTCGACGACGAATATGTCGTGACTTACCATTATACATATGATTCTGTGCCCTACCTATTGCTGATTGACTATCACAATGAATGCAAATAGCTGGCACAGGTTTTGGCCACATTGGAATGTCTTTTAAGAAGTGACGAAGCCATTCTGCTTCTTCTCTTGCTTTGTCTAAAGAAATGAACGTAGATTCCATTGTGGATTGTGCGATGCATGTTTGTTTCATGGATTTCCAAGAAACAACAGCACCTTCCAGAGTAAAGACATATCCACTAGTGGATTTTGAATCTTTAGTGTGGAGAAGTAGTTCGGAAATACTCTTCGGATCTTGGGAGACACTAGTGATCCTCAGCTAGTCACCTGAAAAGATACAAACACTCCGATTGGGGGTGCCAGAATTAGCACTCCGACGGACAAGTTAGTTCAGATACTCCGGGTAGCTTCTTTACTAAGTTTTGTCAAGTGATTTTTACATACCTTTCTATAACCGTTGTTCCTGTATTTATACCTATTCTTTTTTATCCTCGGGGCCAGGGCCTACTTTTTAATCATTATCCTTTCATCTATTCGGCACTAAGGACTTACACTTATTCAGCACATATATTATATTCGGCTCCCCACTCTCATAGGATATAGCCGATTAATATCAGTCTTCTAATGGTACACACCATCTGATTTTTCCCATGTATTCGGCCCCCACAGGAGCCACTGACCTCCGTCTATTCGGCTTCCCTAACGTATTCGGCATCCTAGTCACGCAATATGAAGCCGGATAGTATCTAATTTCTGGAGTACACATCTTCCGACTCTTCTACTTATTCGGCTCCCACAATTGCCCCCCAAGCACTTCACCGACGACAGTTGGCTGGAGTGCTTGGTTTTGAATTCCTAAAAGTCGGAGCCAAAATTCGGCGGTTGGCCTCATCCTCATGCGGATATCTAAGCGCACCCTTTTCGGTTGTCGTGTCGACTTCCCGCCCCCCTCGTACGTGTCTATTTATTGCGATTTAAAACTTTGAGATCCTTTCAAGTATGCATTTTATGATGCTCATCGCTGGATTGCCTTTTGGATCGTCCCTGAAACTTTCTTCTTCGATATCTTCTTCGTCCTTTGTAAGTTCTCTCCTCCCTTGCTTCGAGGACTCTTTCTGGTTTATTCCTTCCTTGGCATATTCTCATAGACTGTAGGGTATGGCGAAACATTTAAAAGACCTCATCTCGTCATATCATATTGCTGGCTTTAAACGCCATTTCTCCATTCCTGATGATGTCCGTCTGTCGCTTGTGGCAGACGACACTCTTCATATGGAGAGGGAGGACGAAACCACGATTGTCTTTCCTCTTTTGTCAATCGCAGAGGGTGGAGTCCGTTTCCCCCTTCACCCGTTTCTTAGGGATGTGCTTCGCCATTGGGGTTTAATCCCTTCCGAACCTAATGTGAATTTCTTTAGAATCATAATGGGGTTTATAGCACTCAACCGTCGCCTAAGAATTAACCTTGGCATTCCAGCCATCCAGCATTGTTATGCCTTGGCTAAGTCTTTTGGTTGGCACGAGCGTTTCTTCCTTAGGGCCAAGGATATCGACCATCAGCTGATTACTATGCTTTCCAGTTCTGGAAAACGAGTTGATGATGTTATGGTCGTTGTCCAGGGTAACTGGGAATTTCACGAAGGGGAGGATCACGTCAACCCTATTCCTAGATAGAGGGGCGAGCCATGTGGCGGATTGCTTTCTCGCTTTTATTATTTGTTCGTTTTTGTTGTAAAGCATCTTCTTTGAAATGTTACGGCTTGGCTTGTGCAGGGAGAAATTTGAAGAAAGTTCTATCTTCAACTGACGGCGCCGTTCTTTCGGATATCGAAGTCACGCTCAAATATTTCGATCGTCGAAGTCTTCAGAAACAAGGCAGGAGGGCCCACATTCTGCTTCGTTACGAGCTGACATATACGACATTCTCGGCGACGGAAAATATCCCGGTTCCAGAGGGTGAAGACTCTCTCATCGCTATCTATTTTGCTCCATTGAGAGTGTGCGTGCAAACCTAAAACCAACAACATCAATGCTCCAGGAGAGCCCGCCCATAGATTCGTCTACCATCGGCTCTAATACCAATTGTTATAGGTCATTAGAGAGCCCACAAGCGTACAATAACACACCAGCCAAATTCATCAAGGATAAACTCCAGAGCCGACATGCTTAACATCAGGGCCCAACAAAGTTATACACACAACTCCCAGCAAATAATGCATAAGACATTCCTTTGACCTTGTCTATCTCCTACTCAGTCCACTGACTTTCCACTTCAATGACATAACAAAAATGCATACCTTTAAAAGTTGCTCTAAAATTTTTCAACATTTATAGCTTACATACATAAGCACAAGCCAAGATATCAACCTTTTACCCCTTAAATAGATCAAATCCATAGCCCAACCATGCCCTTCATACAAAATAAACATCTTTATTTTCATTCATCTTATCGCAAACACATGCCTCCTTTCAGGACTATATAATAGGTTATGTTGGATTTGACAAAATTACTACTTCAATACACAATACATGACCAAAAGCACAATATATACATGGTGTAATGCTTTTTTAAGTTATCTCTTCTGCAAGTAACCAAAGGTACACTCAAATAGACTATATCTAGAAATAGTTATTTACTGAAACTCATCCGAGCTTTAAAATGCCTATGAGTTGAGCCTTTCGACCTGATAAATTTCAAGGCTTCAAGTGTACTAAGAATCAAAAGTTGATTGGACAAAAGGGTTGGGAATATGGACATGTAAGATTTTGTAACTTCCCCAAAAAGTCTGCATCTTTGGAAGGAGTAGCATGCTTTGGCATTCAAGACGATCAAATTGAATTATTAGAGCAAAGCATTCCACTAGACAAGTAATGCTGAAAGCAAACAGGAAGTGGTTTAGGAATGCTGAAAGGTAATGATCAAATTAAATCATCATCAGCATAACTTCCATGTTCAATATAGGAAGTGGTATTAGTTCGAGGATAGGCATGCATCATATGACAAAGGGTTTAATTGTAATCTGTAGACGCGCCCGCGGAAGGGGGCCTTATGCTACTACAGTTCGGACTCGCGATTTTGTTGTCGCGGTTCTTAATCTGAACCAAAGAGTCCAAATCTGGCAAATCGTTTTGAGAAACAGATTTTTGAAAAAGTAGTGCCAAACATGGACTGCTTTACCAGATACAGAGTCGCCACCTAAATATTTTTTTAATGGGAGAATTTAGGAAACCCTGACTCGGTGCCGAAGGCCACATGTCCGTCATCACCGGAGTTGTCTCGGCTCGGGAGCATGGGTACGATCGGGGAAGGTCAGCTATGAGCACCCCCTTTCGCCCGGTCCAAAGACCGGCCTCTACTAACCATGATATCCGATTTTGAAAACATTACGTGTTCTTATTCCATTTATTAGCCTAGAATTTCTATGTTATGCGCGTAGCAAACAAGTATAGACTAGATTGCCTAATTTGGAAATAAGCATTGCATATCCATTTGTTTTGGAAAATGTTTTGGATTTGCTACTCGCAAGTAGGCTAAAAATGCGGATTTCAACGAGTTTTTCCAACTCAAACAATCCAACCTTCACCAACAAGCATTCAAACAGTTTATCTCACATAAGCATTTAGCCGCATGGCAAGCATACTGTCATGTTAACATTTACACGCATGCGAGATGCTAAAGCGAAAATACTTACATCGTACTCCGTGCCAAAACAATAAACTAGTTAGCAAACATGCGTGTCCTAGTTCATGTTAAATTGCCTAATGCAACACATACGGGATGCAATTAGATAGGCTCGGCTAACCTAAGCATGGCATATGAAATGCAATCAACTATCACATATTCAATTTTTGAATTGAAGTACAAATGCAGTTAGCGTGATGTACCGAGCCTAATGCATGCAATACAAATGCATGGATGCACGCATGCATAACATAAGGTATGCTAAATTAAACGTGCCCTAATCTACCATCATAAGCAGGTAAATAAAAGGGAAGAAAGAAGTGGGGATTGGAAGACATACACACCACCCACACACACTTATTACAGATTTGCCCTCAGTCGGAAGGATCAAATAAATAATACAAATTAATTAACTACGCAAGCTAATTAAATATTACAAATTGCCTAATCAACTAAGCAAATTAACTAAAACTAAGAAAACAGTAAATCGCCTCGGGAAACGCGGCGCCATGCGTAGGCTGCCTCTGTTTTCTTTCCTTCACTCCTCTAGAGGCTGCCAAAACCTCAGGACTGCTTCCTTGGATGCTGGGAGACATCACCGGCTGCATGGAATTTCCACCGGCAGTGTGGTGGTGGCCACCGGCACAAAGTGACGCTGTCGGCAGAGAAATGATTGCCGGTCGGCACCTTACACTGCCGGTCGGCAGAGTGTTCCTGCAGAATCTGCAAATGACAGCAACAGAGGGCAAGGCAAAGCATGGCAGCACAATTCAAGGCATGTATGCAACAATCATGTCCCTTATCATGGTAATGACTCAAAGGGGCATGTGCCTCGATTCTCGGGCCACCAATCACGCATTTCCATGCATGATGGCCCAAGGAACCAAGTATGCAACTTTCATATCAAATGAAATGCAAACCAATCAAACCAAACAAGGCCCAATTCCTATCACTAAGTCAAGGAACAAGGCATGCATGCAAAATGCAATGCAACCTAGGCATGCAAGCTAAGGGTGCAACATGGCATGGCAACAAGCTTATGCAAGCATACAAGCAAACATAGGGGCATGCAAATGGATGCAAAGATGGACTTATACATGAATTAGGCAGCTCCAATAAGACCCAAAACAGTAGCCAAAATGCCCAAAAATGAAGGCTAAACACACATGCACACATACACATGTTATGGTCCAAACCTCAAGCATTAAGCAAGCAACATTCAAGCACACTTGCAAAGGGATTTCATGGACAATTAGCATGCAACATGAGCCCTAAAATCATGCTAAAACATGGTGCCAAACCAAGCAATAAATCAAGCCAAGCATGCAACAAATGGCCTAAGTGCTCAAAACAAACCAATGGAGTATTGAACTACACTTAGCAAGACCAAACATGGTATGGACTTATTGACCAAAAACAGAGTTTTAGGACATTAATACAAGGCCTAAGGATCACTTAGATGGCGTCCAAATGACTCAAAAACAAAGGCATGCATAAACACCAAAACATGGAGCATTGCTACACAAGCTTATGAGGTATTAAAGATGCATCCAAGGTAAACATATATGCATGCAAATAGGACTGAAATGACATGGTGGATGATTCCAAAACACCAAATCAATGCAAAGATGTCATGCTATACATGCAATTACTTAAGGCCAACAAGCCAAAATGCAAAGAGGCTATATGATGCATGCCAAAATCAACCCAAACACTTATGGACAGACCTAAAACATGTCAAGATAAGCACAAAATCTTCACAAATGTAAGCCTAAAACATGCTAGAAACAAAGGCACACAACCTAAGGCATGTTAAGGGATCGCAAGGCATTACATGGCAACTATGCTAAGCATGCATGGAGTACCAAAACCAAGTAAAAATAGAGGCATAACATGACATATTAAGCATAAAAAGCAGCTAAGTCATGGTCAATACACCCTCTAACATTGTGCTCCCTCAAGAGGCCAAAACATGCCCTTTTCAAGGACAACAAGGAGAGGGGATGGCCCTATCCTTCTTGGGACTTCAAGGCACCATCTCCACCACTGAAATCCCTCAAGATTTCAGTGGTGAAGAGGCCCAAACACCAAAGTCCCGAAACTAGTACAAAAGGGCACAAAATGAGGCCTTTCAAGGCCTAAGGGTGTTCAAACTTACCCAAACCACAAAACACTCTTAACAAAAAATCAAGAGGACTAAAAAACAAAACTTTTTTGTATTATATACCAAACTCAAAAACGAATTTAAGATAGGTAGAAATAAGGTGCAAAAATGGGGAATAAAGGGGTGAGATTCTTACCCTTGATGACCCCTTCAACAATGGTGCTCCAATGGCCTCCCTTGGCTTGAATCTAACACCAAAACTTCAAAATTAGTCCCTTAGAACCTCAGTAGCTAGACAAAGGTGAAACACTAGGTGCTTGTGTGCAATAGTATGGACTAAAACACACACAAGAGCACAAAAGAGAGGGAAAGAGAGATAGGATGTGTATCTAACCCTAACCCTAGAACTCAAACCCTAACAATGGCTGTCTAAGCTCTCAAAATATCTCAAGTGTCTAACCTCTTAAGCCAAGAGACCAGCCCCTCCCTTTATGGAACTTCTTGTCTTGTAAAGCTTACAAGACAAGCTTCATAAGAGGGAGTGTATGGAGGGGAGCAAAAGGCAAGACAGCTGTCTTAAAATATCTGCAAAAGTAGATGCACAGTAGTCGGCCGGCCAAAAATGCCATCTTGGCAAAAAAGAGTGCCGACCGGCACTAAATAGTGCTGACCTGCAACAAATAGTGCCGGCCAGCAATATACATTGCCGATGGCAACAAAAACCAGCCGGTGACCTCTAGCCACTGCCGGTGGTGGGTGGGGATGGTCTACAAGCCCTACCCGGCCTCTCCAAGGCAAAACGCAAGTGTTCGGTATGAAACCAGACACTAAACAGTCAAGTTCGGAGATCCTAAGGCAAGGCGCGCGAGCCAAGACCTCCGGGAACTCCAAACGAACACAAACATGGATAATCACCGAGCGTTCCAAGCGGTGACGTCCAAGTCTTGAGGACGGTCAAAAATGGGGTGTCTACACAATCTATCTATGAGCTTGTCTAAATAGAAATTTGAGAATCTAATGAGAAATAAGCCTACAAATATTTTGGTGATCCACTGCGACATTGTACTGATTTTAATATGAAGTTAGCGCTTACAAATCTGCACTAATATGCAAAGAAAGAACACGAGACTTGACTGAAGTTTGATCACTTCTCCAGGTTTGCCAAAGGGTGTGAATCAGAATTCTACACATTCCTACTGCCTATGCCTCCGACTTCAAGGAAAGAATATATATGTTCGTGTGTGTGCGTGCTTGTGCACGCGGATACCGATATGTGCGTATATATATTAAATAGAGTCGATGAATGCATGATTAACTATACAAAACAGAAAGACAACCATCTTCCATCAAAATAACCCACCATCATAACTTGAATTTGATGCCACTATTTTAGTATTTTTTTTTTTTTTTTGAAACAGCCAAAAGGAAAATTTATTGATAATGATCAAGCAAAAACATAGACAATTATCAATAAAAAAAAAAGCCCGAGTCCAACTAAGTTGGCACCGAGAAACAAAACAAAGAAAAGAAATCACCACCCACCCACAGTTGGTAACACACCAACCCAAAGCACAAAGGAGAACTATATCAGCAGCCCAATACAATTTTACTCCCCAAACTACATCTGATTTGGCTCAAATTGGTCAAGAAGTCCAGAATAGTGAAGTGAGAATCCTTAAATCTTTGATTCGGCCACATTGCAACTCTAATCTTAATCAAATCACAAACTTCCTCCAATTTAGGTGAAGCAGACTCAAAAATGCACTCATTTCTAAGTTTCCACAATGACCACAAAACTGCCAAAGGGGATGACCTTCCAAATTAATTTTTCTTTGCTGTTCAATTGATCACAATTCCACCAATGAAGTACAGCTTCCACAAAATCTAGAAGAGCTCCTTGCATCTCCCACCAATTCAACATTGCAGTCCATACCTTCCATGAAAAATGGCAATGCAGCAGCACATGACAGATTGATTCAATCTCTACTTTATAAAAAACACGAAGGGCTAGAGCATTAGCTTGAATCACTCCAATTTTCTGAAGAAATTCTGGTGACTTGACTCTGTTTTTCCAAGCTAACCAACAGAAGAATTGAACTTTTGGAGGTGCAAATCTGTTCCAGATTAACTTACAAGTATTAAGAGGCAGACCAAGGGAGGCAGCTTCACTTCTATAGACAGAGGAGACAGAAAATAGACCAGAATCTGCAGCCAACTAGACTGGTTTGTCTTCCAGATCATCACATAAACCAGAAACAAGTGGCAGAAGCACTTTGAGTCTGCTGACTTCTCTCTCTTGCCACTTGTACAGCCTTCTTCTAAATTGAAAGTTCCAATTCCCTGAAGCAATGCACCCTTCAATCCAACTCTTTTGTCCAAACTGAAGAATCCCTTTTTTGGCCGAATGTAGCTGATCCTCCCTTTACCTTTTGTTGTTGCCTTTCCTTTGCTTTTCAAGTCTACAGTCCTGCAATTTGTTCTAACGTCCTGTGTTTGGGAAACACTGGACTCTCTAATCACATGCCTAACACCAACTACTCTTTCCTTTACATGGGCTTCACACAATAGAGGGGCGCATGAAATTTCATTCAGTCCACCCAACTCATAGTTTGACTTTTTGTGGCCCAAAACCACTTCCAAATTTAGCTCGGTCATGTTTACACTTGAGCCACTCAAGCTTTTCATAAAACCAGGCATGTAAACTTGTCGTTCAGCTGCCTTTGGGTCATTAAATGCACTGCAAACTGCCATCATTTCTTTGCATGCTTCTATCTCAAGCTCCTTACCCACCCTGCTGCATGACTCTGCCACTGCTGAAACACTCTTCCATTGTAACCCTTTGACAACCTCTACTACACTGTCATTCCCACATGTCTTCTTTCCTCTAGCCTTGATTTTGTACTGCTTAACTCCCTGAGCGGACTCACCTCCTAAACGTTGAGTTAACTCAACAATATGATTCTGAATAGACTCACCAGCTTTGATGGAGTCATCTTTCTCCCCAGTGCCTTTAACCTCATTTGAGCTATGATCCTTCTCCTCATCCTCTTGCTGTTTCTTATATCTGCAGCACTTGTCGATTGTTTTTGTTGCTACTACCTAATCTTCCAAGACTCTCACTGGGTGAGAAGACTGTTTAGTCTCCAGATTGATGACCTTATTAATAGGCTCTGCACTTGGTGATTATCCTAAGCTTACCACAATCAAAAGACTGAGAGACTTCTTCAGCACCTACAATAACTTCTCCCCATAAACTACCAATCTTAATTAGATTGGACCTATTCCATAGATGTAATGGAATGCCATAGCAACTAATCCATACTACTCTCTCCTATGCAAGAGCTAGCTCTAGCCTCCATTGGATGATGGCTTCACACCAATCTTCCTTTATATCTTTGATGGCCTTCATTTTTGCCTCCATTTCCTCCTTGGACGTGAATGATAACACTACATCTCTTCCTCCACCTTTCTTGACTTCAAACCCATCTATACCTCTTCCTTTAAGTTCAGTCTTTAGACAGACGTTAACATATCTGACTTTTAGGCGTACTACAACACTGTCATAGAGCCATCCATTGTCATACTCCTCTGCCTTGACTGTGACAGAGTCATTACCCACATCCTAAATGCCTTTGGCTGCTACTGCATATGTTTTCTTGCTAGTGCAAGGATATGGGTCACTCCGAATCACGCCCCTGGGGTTTGTCTATTTTGATCTTTGAAAATGAATCTAACTGTGTCCTCTGTTTCTTTCAAACTCGGCTAATTTCACTCCTAATTTTATGTCATCTACCCATAAACCATGAGCTTTTTGCACTGCTACTTTTGCTGCCACTTCATAGCTGTATCTTACAAATCCAAATCTTGTGTTGGTGTTTCTTCTTCGCTTTTGCGGTATGAAGATATCTTTTACAACTCCAAACTTCTCAAAGAGATGAAACAAGCCTTTGGGATCCATGGAGCTAGGTAGGTTGTCCACGAACACCGTAACTATTACTGGACTGTCCGCCTTTCTCCTTGCTGCTTGCTTTCCTCTTTGCTTCACCACCAGAATCCATCTTCCTCGTTTGCACTACAGGAAAAATAGGTTTAGGCGGCGTTTTTTTAACGGCATTTTTTCAAACGCCACTTTAATTAATATTTAACGACGTTTTATAAACACGTCACATGTTCCTTTAATAAAACGACACCGTTTTGGAATAGGAGGCGTTTAAAAACGGCTCCAAATACGTTGCGCCTCACGCGCCTATTTTGAATCTGTGAATACTTGTTAAAGCTTTGTAAACCATTATTTTGAATCACACGCCTTCACATTCCTCACACCTCTCATTTGCTCACCCCCAATTGCTTCTAAACCCTTGAGAGCAATTTCGATTCAGAGCAATTTTGTTTGAGATTCATCTTTGAGATTCATACAGATTCATCAGAGCGATTTTGATTTGAAACTCTGAAGCTCCACTCTCCTTTCTCTCTCTCTCTCTCTCTCTGTCTCAATTCAGCCTTTGTTCTCTGCGATGTCACTCTGAAGCTCTGAAGCTCTGGGAGATTGTGAAGAGAGAAGAGGGGTTGGTTTCGATCGCAGAGGAAGTGATCTTAGGAGAGGCTGTGCTTGATTTCTCAGATCGGTCTCAGAGCGATTTCGAATATGCGGAGAAGGGATAAAGAGTTTGGTAATAGTGAGTTGGATCATCTTTCTAGAGACGACGAACGAACCTTTTACACCACTCTCTCCACTGTATTCTTCCTTCTCTCGGTGCCCATTCCAATCGCAAATCCAAGCTTCGTCCCTTCATCATCTCCCCCTTCCATTCCCATTACAGGTCTCCTTTCTTTTCCTCTCTTGATTTTCTGCTTCCGTTTTTTGTTTTCTGAAATAGGGTTCGCTTCAATAACATAGTTTTTTTTTTTTTTTTACTATTTATATATGTGCATGCATGTGTTCTGTGTTTGTATGTCACTCAAATGCTTTATTAATTTGCATGATTTTGTTCACATTTCGGTTTCCTTTTTTTCACCTTTCGGATGCTGATGTTATTGCCGTTTGCTTATTTTTTGTTTATGGATCTTGTGAAGCCTTCAATTATTATTATTATTATTTTATTTCTTTTTTGTGTTGTTTGATTTTTGACATCTACACCAAGTATGGTTGGCTTTATGCAATAGTTAGATAGTTAGATATAATCAAATAATCAATGCAATTAAGAGGAAGTAGAGAACATAATGCTTGAACTGTTTTTTGTGATGATTGGTAGCATCAAATTTTAATAGGGAAAAATCTTCAATGACAAGACCCGAATAAATTACAACTGATTCTTGGTTGGAATGCTAGAATTTTGCTATTCCAAGAAAGTAGTTTTTGTGAAATAGGATTCTGAAAACCATAATCATTATGCTTCAAAGCCAATGTTTTGGGGGAGGGCCTTGATTTTGAAATAGTAATTGATAGACTTCTTCATTCTCAGCCACAGTTATGCGGTTACAAATGTTTTGTACCAGTAGGAGAGTTTGCATAGGAGCAGAGTTCAGAAGAGCCAAGTTTCCATATTTCCACAAAGCTAATGAAAATCAAGCATACTCGGTAAAAAAGCAATATTTATTGGACTGTTTAGGGAAAAGAAAAAAGTGTTACACAACTTCATTTTCTGATTCAAACTAAAGAGTGTGCTGACATTACATAATATAATATATGGATAGTATAGATAATGAAGCAAAATTTACTCGAAATGATTTTCTTGATTGCAGTTTTCACTTAATTGGTACAATGATCATGCGAGGAAAAAAAAAAAAAAAGTGGGTAGAATTGTAGTTTGGAAAACAAAAAATTATTATCTTCATCTTTTCCCTTATGTTCTCCACTTATTTGTTTAATTTTTAATTTTATTTTCTGTTTCTTTGTATTTGTGATTGGGTTTTGTACTCCTGTGCCAAGAATCAAGTGCTCATTTTACTTGTGATTTTCATAATTTTTATGGTTTCATGATTCATATTGTGATTTATTTGATTCAGATGATTGCATTGACTTTACTTCCATTTTAATCATCATAGATCTTTTCCTCCATTCTTGATGGTACGAATGTGACAAATGTAAATTTTCAAGTCTGAATTGTCCAAGTCTAAAAGTTGCAAGTCTGAACTGTTGGACATGTCTACTATTCTGTTTCTTTTTCCTTCCTACCACTTGTCTTTCTGCATGGTTTTTCTTTCTTTCTGCATTTTCATTGTTTATGTTTTTTTACTTAGTCCATCGTACAACCCAATTGAGCTGACTCTACTACTTACAGAGCATGGAGAAGAACTGCAAGTTCTCCACTATGAAGTTGGGTAGAAATATGAGCCTCATTATGACTATTTTCTTGATGAGTTCAACACTAAAAATGGGGGCCAACTGTTAGTAATGGGCGCCCATGTGGCATGACCATTAAATTTGATTTTGAATCCTTATCCAAATAGGTTTTGATTTTGAAATCAAACCTATTTAGGATAACCACTCTTGAAACAGACGTTATCAGTTTGAACTGATATAGATAGATATAATATATATTCGATATTATCTGTATCTTAACTGATATGGATAGATATTATAATATATTAAATATTTGTTATATGGTTATGGGTAATCCAAGAGAAATAACGTTGAGTCTGTTTCAACCCATATTCTGACTCTCTCCCAAGAAACAACGATCAAGTCAGTTGCACTGTGGTTTGTGTGGGTGATATTCACCATTGTAATATCACCCCACTGCTGGGATTGATTGATCTGATTCTGGAAGCACGTGATTTATCCACGAGGTTCTATCATCAAAAGGTATGATCTGATGATTTTATTCCGCTGCATATTCTGTGTTTTTTCAGTTTACATTGGTATCAGAGCCAGGTTAATGGATATTTTCGTGTTTTCCTCATGTGTATACTTTTATATGTATATGTATATATTATACACATGAATATTTGTAGAAAATTTTTTTTTCAGATTAGGAGCATAAAAATATTTTTTTTATGTTCATTAATGTCTTTTTCATATCATAAATAGTTTTATTTTGAAAAAAGGAGTCCGGCAGTACAAAAATCGGACCAGAAAACACCCTGGAAGGCGGCGCGTGGCCTGCACGCGCAACCTGACGCCGTGGGCCGTTTCCACGCGCCTCCACGCACAGCCACGCGCCTCCACGCGCCAGCTGCTCACCAGACGCGCTTGCACGCGCTCTCACGCGCGCGTCAGCGGCGCAGTCACGCGCGCGCCCTCCGCGCCACGCACGCGCGCCGTGCGCTCAGCCGCGAGCCGAGCCGCGCGCTGAGCCGCGAGCCGAGCCGCGAGCCGAGCCGAGCCGCGCGCTGAGCCGCGAGCCGAGCCGTGAGCCGAGCCTCGAGCCGAGCCGCGTGCTGAGCCGCGCCGTTTTCCTCGGCTAGCTTGGCTGCTGGCGATTAGGCACTGTTTGTTTTGTTTTTAATTCTGAACTGCGTTAAATGATCATAATTAATTCATTACATATTTGTTTTATGCGTGGCTTATACTGTTAGACTCAGAATTAATTTTTCTACATTCTGTAAAATTTTGAAAATTTTCAGAAAATATAAATTATTTTTCCTGTGTTAATAATTCATTTTTTATGCTTTAAAATGATTCTGGTATTGCATAAATAATTTTCTGGGGCTGAAATATTTATTGTAGACTTCTGAAAGGTTTTATTATTTACTGGTAATATTGTCTCATTTTATCAGTTTCTGGATTTTTTATTTCTAATTTTATGTGTATTTATTAGTCATTTAAAATTGCAGAATATTTCAGAAAAATTTCAGAATATTTCAGAACAATGTACATTTTAATTATGGCATAATCTGAATATTGTTTCTGTTTACTAGTTTCTGGATTTTTTATTTCTAATTTTATGTGTGTTTAATTAGTTATTTAAAATTCCAGAAAATTTCAGAAAATTCCAGAAAATTTCAAAAATGATGTACTTTCTGTTATGGCATAATTTAAATATTTAATACAGCATATTTTTTTTGGATTTATAATATGTTGTAATTAGAAGAGCATGATTATTTATTTATTTATTAGAATTCCATTATTAAATAAATATAGCATGAGTTATTTGTAAATTTACATTAAGATGCTATTGTATGGAATTTATCATGCTTTGTATATGCCATAGTCAGTGGGAGGTTATTCGGTTGAGAGAAATCTTTGTAGATTAACTCCCGAAAACCAATATTTTGCGCATAAATTAAATTAAATTTGGGATAATTGTCACCTGTGGCGCAAGAGATGATTACGAGCATAGCGGATTTTCGATCTTGCGACTTGTGTAATATTGTCACTATTTAATTTAGATTTTTGCGGCAAAATTATATTATGCTAATCAAATTAATCCCAATGCGAATTTCTCTCTAAATGGATTTAACTTATGGAAGTTAATTTGATTGACCTAGACTTAGTAGAGATGTTCAAATGTGAACAAACTAATCCCATTCTTTAGATGAGCAAAAGTCTTGGAGACTTTAGGTCAAACCTTAATTGAGCCAAAGTGAGGAAACATGACTCAAAGTGGCCGTGGTTTTGTTGCCTTGTTTGGCACAATAAAAACTAATGTGTGCGCTATAGTTAGCGGCACGCTACATAGTTTTGGTTGGCGAGTTTTGGAGTTATGAAATTAGTAAGCCCTCAATAGATCTGTATATGATCTTGACTAATGAGCTGCGCGGATTGACTTTGTAATTTGACTTGTAAATAATGTTACATCATTGGATGAAGTAACATTCAAGAGTCACGTCATCCAAGAAATGCGAGCTTAAATAAATTAGTCATTAAGTGTAAGACGAGTAGCCAATTTGAGCAGTGTTTTGCTCTTTACCCAATTATTGGGAGTGGATTGAGCGAAATTTCATGCACTATAATAGTGTGCGTTGAAGTATCACTTGAAGATTAAAAGATTAGCGCTTAGTAGCAGCAAAATCTATTAACACTAAGTGAAAAGATTAGCGCCAAGTGGCTGCAAAATCTATTAGCATTGCTAACTTGTCTAAGTCTGGACACTTTGTTTCCACATTCAAGTGTGAGACATGGATGAGGTGCTTCTTTGTGTGATTCCTTTACTAGGCTAACGTTTTGAATAACATTTACCACTAAGCGCAAACGTTGCAGCATAGTAATGAAAAGATCAAGGTTGAGAAGGTTGTTATGACTCTAAGAATTCGACGCATCGCTTGTAAGAGCATTGTGTTGAATTAGACTCTTTGGCCTAATTTGCCCTTAAGTTACTTCAGGAGCTGTCATAGTTGATAGCTTATTCTCTCCTTCTTGTGGATAGTAGAATTAATTACAAGTAACTATGAAGCGAGAAATAGATATGGCAAGAGGAGTATCGTCATCTTTTAACTAGATGCATTAAAGTGTATGGAGAATAAAATTGACTTGAAGGTGCAGGGGATTAGCACTTACTAGTTAAATTTGCGACTTAGGCGCACTTGATATCTCCATTGTAGCCTTTTATGATCTAGTGAAAATGAATTAGTCCTGAGTCATTACCTAGTTGGCCCTAAACCTTTTAAACTTATCTTCGAGAACTCACACATTAAGATGATTGGAATTAGTTTATGACATTGGTCATGAACCAGTGGCTTATTATACTTAATCACATTAATGAGCTAATGACATGATGGTTTGAGTAGGCCTTATCGGGCCCACTCGCTTATGACATCCTGCTCTCGTGTGAATGTGTAACTTTGTTCGCAATGGATGCGCACAAGTAAGTAGGAAAGCCGTAGAAGGTCATTTGTATTGGCGCATTTAGTCCACTATGATATTTGTGACTAGATATGTGTGAGGGTATGATAGCTAAGCCTCAACTCGACACATTTATAGATTACGATACGCATCTGAGTCAAGACTATTTGATCTCCCATAAGTCAAAAGTTTTGAGATGATTTTTTGACATTGCACATATGAGGTTGAGATCAATTAGACAACAGCTTTCATGCTTTTAGTTTTGACCAAGGTGGCGAGTATCTATTTGAGTTTTTTTTAGAAAACTCTGTGAAGAGAGATGAATGCTTAGAAAATTGATTATTCCTAGTACTCAACAACACAATTGTGTAGTAGAGATAAGGAATTAAATATTGTTAATGTTAGGTGGATAATGGCGCAAAATGTTTCCCAATTGGGAATTGCACTAGTTTGTTGCCTATATCCCTAACTAAGAGCCCTCCATATCAGTTTTTACACTCCAATTTTGAGTAATTGGTTAGTGGAGAGCCATCTATGGGCGATCTGTAACCGTTAAGCAGCTTATCTTTATGTTACTTCTCATAAGATTGTGAAGTTAAGACAAAGGGTCATATGGCGCATTATTGTATGCGGTCATGCAAACCCTCCGGGTCATGTGCATATGGGTAAGCAGCTTTGTGGTAGTGTAACTAAGTCACATAAAGTTTTATTAGTAAAGGTGATGTGAATAGAGTTTTTGGAACTCTATAAGATGGAGAATTCCAAGCATAGCGCTCTATGTAGCCTAGTTGAGAATGCAAAGAAATTTCTAATATCCTAGGGACAGTGGGAGCGATGTGCCTACTAATGGATTACTCCATTAGAGCAGAATACTCTACATTCTTAGTTGCGTGGTAGCAAATGTGAAAATTTTCCACGTCATCACTGGGTGATTGAGAGGGAAACATTCATGATTGCTCCGCAAGATGATAAAGAGCCTAGGATAATGCCAAAGGCTCTAGTCCCCTGTTTTTAGAAAGTGGATCAATGTTGCGCAGTTTAAGACAAAGTCTTTGAGGATTAACCATTTTTATAATTTGGTTGACTTTCCATTATGACGCAAAACTGTTATAAAGTTATGCGTAATTTGGATAGTCATTGTTGAGGCATAAGGCTCGCTAGATACCGAAAAGTCGCACCATTGAGGAAAGTGTAGACCATGAGAAGACTTCCTCCTGAGGAGTGAGGTTATTTTGACTTAGGCTATAATTGACATAAGTTCGGAACATTGATTTGTGGACATTGTGACCCGATTTCTCATTAGAGAATTGGATAAGTAGATCCGTAGGGATTTACCTTCTGCTTTTATGGTGAAAAGTTAGGAGCGCAAAAAGGTTGCTAGTTCCAATAAATCTTTTACAGCCTAAAGCAGTTATCCAAACAGTGGTTCTTAGATTTCGTCAAGCCATGATAGGGCAACGATGATCGATGAAGACCACTGAGGCATGATCAATGGTCCAAAAGAAGTTTTTCCTTACTTAGTCATTATGAGCCAGGAATTTATAAGGTAGTCGCCATCTAGGGTGGGCAGTCCTCTATTTTAGATATGATGGACATGGGTGATATAATTTATATGCTCGGATGTACGATCCTTAGGGATTGTTTTAGGAAAATTCTCGGTTTGTCTTCGATGACTTACATAGAGAATATCCTAGAATGATTCTAGATGCAAAATTGCAAATCCATTGACTTACCTATCGGTAAAAGCCAGAGCCTTAGCTATTGAGTGAATCCTCGGATTGTCTTTTGGGAGGACCTATATTCCTTGATCTTTTCTTTGTTGTGGGAGCCTAAAGTACGCTATGTAGGCGTATTCGGCATGATAAGTGTTATCTTTGATAAATGGTTAACTGAGTTGTTCAGACATTGACCTTGCTCATTAGACTGTGGATAAAATGCTTTATTAGAAGCATATTAATTTGCTCCTTGTAAAATTCAATGCGCTAGTTGGGCGCATCTGCGCTAGTTGGGCGCATTAAGAATGAACGCAAATTGGTCACCAAAAATATCTTTAGAGAGGTTATTGCGCAAGAGGTAGTGATCTTAAATCATTTCATGTGAGGCGCACATGGTGGATTCCGTTGTATATACTTATCGCAAGAGGTGCTGATAAGGCTTATGTTTGGAATCTATAATTGCGCAAGCTGTGGTCAATTTTTTTTTAAAATCGATCACTTATTTTGAGATGATGGGATGTTGACACTATTACGGTTTGTGTCATAATGATTAGCAAATGATGATGTCAGCAGGCAAGATTGGCTCACTCACACGAGCAATCGCCCTTGACGCTTGGGAGCGAGCAAGGATGAGACTGGTGGTTTATTTTTATTCCGAGCCAAGAGAGGCTTAAATCATCCACTATGTATGTCGCCTTGGTTATAACCAAGATGAGTTCGTGTTAAGGACCAAACATGGATGTTAGTACCCACTTTCCATGTTGTGCCTGTTATGATTAGCCAGATGCGAGATCTCATTTGGCGCCTAGAAGGCGAGCAAATAGAGAATTCGGGTTAAGCACTAGAAAGCGACTAGACTAATATCTGTACGGTGTATCGAGTATGACGTCACTCTTTATGGAAGAGTTACTCCACCGTAGCATGTATTCATACTATATGTGCTTGGCGACCGAGTAATGAGGTGAGAGAATGGATCCCTGCTTCCTCACCATGTGAGTCTTACGTGTCATTATTGATATGACTTTCATTTATGTACCCTTTTGTGACTTTTGACTATGTCATAAGGTAAGGGGTTGATGTTCTGCTACTTTGGTATGTTGCCTGCGGTCATGCATGATTCGGCCTTAAGGGACATCACTGGGAAAGCGGTCAATCCTAAACTAAATGGCATGAGTGCAAAGGGAAGATCATCTAGTATTACACCACTGTTGTATATTCACTGCCGGCAACTCACATCGCTCTGTATGAGAGGCGAATTGAGTGTGAATATATTGCAAGAATTGAGAGGGTCAAACATGCTCTTTTTGAGGGATTAGAGATGTTTTTTGGACCGGTGTAATTAGATGGGTCTGGGGTATATGAGACACTATTTCTTTTCTTTTTGGGTTGATGTCTCTATGCTGGCTCATTTTGAGTTTCTAGTATAGAGCTCCCACATGCAGGTGTTCTCAGCAGTCGCACGGTGCAGTGGCTAGTATGAGATTGTTCGTTTTTGGGGAGATTGAGATAGAGATGTGGCAGTGTCATGCCAACTCATGTGCGAGTGGGAGATGTTAGTAATGGGCGCCCATGTGGCATGACCATTAAATTTGATTTTGAATCCTTATCCAAATAGGTTTTGATTTTGAAATCAAACCTATTTAGGATAACCACTCTTGAAACAGACGTTATCAGTTTGAACTGATATAGATAGATATAATATATATTAGATATTATCTGTATCTTAACTGATATGGATAGATATTATAATATATTAAATATTTGTTATATGGTCATGGGTAATCCAAGAGAAATAACGTTGAGTCTGTTTCAACCCATATTCTGACTCTCTCCCAAGAAACAACGATCAAGTCAGTTGCACTGTGGTTTGTGTGGGTGATATTCACCATTGTAATATCACCCCACTGCTGGGATTGATTGATCTGATTCTGGAAGCACGTGATTTATCCACGAGGTTCTATCATCAAAAGGTATGATCTGATGATTTTATTCCGCTGCATATTCTGTGTTTTTTCAGTTTACACCAACGGATAGCGACACTACTCATGTATTTGTAAGAGTTGTACCTCCACTTCATTCTTTTTTGTTCACTCTGTACAATGTTGAAGCTTTGCACTAAAATGCATCTTATATAGAATTTTTTTTTTCCCTTGTGACTTCATTTTCTTTTGCTATTGATGTAGGTCAAATGTAGAAGAAGGGGGTGAGACTATCTTTCCTATAGCTAAGGGAAATTTTAGTGTTGTGCCGTGGTGGAATGAGTTGTCTGAATGCGGTAAAAAAGGCCTTTCTGTCAAGCCAAGGATGGGCGACGCTTTGCTTTTTTGAATGCGGTAAATGTCCCTAGTGTTTCTGTTCCATTAATGGAATGAAATTATTACTGGTGAGATCTTCCAGTTTTCAGGCCAAGGTCCTCAAGAACTCCACCCATTTGGACAGGACATTAAGAGGTCTTTGTTTGTCAGGAAGACTGAAAGAAGCAATTGGGTTACTCTGGCGTGCAGGATTACAGGTGTTCCCTGAAACCTATTCTCTTCTTTTACAAGAAAGTATATTCAGGAAACAATATAGATGGGGAAGGAGAAAATTTAGTGAAAATTAAATTTTTTCTCCCACAAATTAAATATCTCAATTAGTTCTTGTAGGTAAAGTCTTCAAAATTGTTGAGAAGAGAATAAATTTAAAAATATAGATGAGTTTTTGGGATGTCTGGAATAGTGAAATAGACAAACAATTTGGACGGAAGGAACATAAAGTACAAGAAATCATGACTATATAGGAGATGTATACCCTTTGCACTCATTACACGTAACAATACACAAATGAATTTAAATGACGTACTAATGCCTTTTTCATTTTGTTTCCAATGAGATCTATAAATTATCAGCTGCTTATGTGTCTTGGTCTCTTAGCTTGCCAAAGTCCTACATTATAAGCAATATATGGTTTAATTTCTCAACAACATAGTTGTAATGATATTGAGTTGTATATGGTATTTTGCTCACTTAAGTGCATTTCTTGCAGTTCATCGGGAATTATCAAGAAACCATTGGCATCAAGACTGGGTGGGGTGCGGGTAAGGGAAAACTTATTTTTTTCTTTCTCATGTTCTCTATCAAATGAAATTAGATTAGTGAAGTTTAAATGACCAAAAGATGAATTTATTATTTATGTAAATTTAGAATATCGTACTGGTTTTCCATGACATCATCAAATTTTGGATTTTCTATACCGTTAAAGCGCTCAAGTTTTATTAGTGGATGGTACTCAACAGTTTGAATTTTGATACAATTTAAAAGCTTTGCTTTTGACTGCCAGATTTTTATTTGATTTCTGTATCAGCGCACTATAGTGATGAAACTCCTCTACTATGATGATGTCATGGTATGCGTTTCAGTTAATTAGATTTTTGTGTACTTCATCTTTCAGATCATTGGATATCCTTGATTAAAGGTATAGAAAATCCAAAATTTGATACTGTTCCCATGAAAAGGCTGAGGAAATAATTAATGCAACTCATAAGCACTAGTATCTGCATATGATTTCCACAAATTAGCATCTTTTGTGGTTTGTTCTATTAGTTGTCCAATGATATTAGCTAATTATAAATTATCTCTATGCTATTAGAATTGTGTTCTTTTTAAACTACAGTTTTGTTGGCATGAGAAATTCTGGTAAAGATAGGGACATTTGAATCTTACGGATGTTGGGTGTTTTGGCTTGTCATTATCCCAATAATGCATCTAAAAATCCTTCTCCTCTCTCTGTATTATTTGACCACAGAAAAATATAGTCACTCACACATTGATCTTGCAGCCTGTGGATTACGAGCCTCCATTCTTCAGAAGCTGCTCAGAACAAGAAGCTCATAATCCATGGATAAAAATCCTCTGGAAATGGAGGTTGGGAATGTCAACAGCAAGCATTTAGTATTAGCTCTCAAGGTAAGGATAGAATATTGTAGGACCACTTGGTCCCTTGTTCGAAAATTTTAAGTTAATGTTTGCTCTCAATTTTTGCGGTCAGTCATTTGATCAATAGAGCAAAACCACTATATGGAGTTTTTAGTCTCTTGTTATTTTGGAAAAGTAAATCAAAGGAATAAGATGGTGATTTTGGGGCAAATCATTTAGAAACTTGCTATGAAATTTGGATGGACAAATGTACGACAGTCAATAGGCATGGAAGCATATTTTGTTCAATTGGTAACCAATCTCTCATTTCTCCTCGCATCGACATTGACTTTTGCTGCTTCGTATTGTCTTGGATGTCATTATATAGATATAATTTTCCTTTTTAAATTGCTTTACTGTGGTGGCTGTGGTTCTAGAAGTTGCAGTGCTGACTATCTCTTGCTTGTAATTTTTAATTATAGGAGGCCTGAATGTGGAAGGGGAGGCAGACAACTGGGATTTTGGTGTAGGTATGTACTATGCAACAGGGAACTTTAATATTTTAGTAAGTATGATTGGCCATCATGTGTTGGGTTTGATCCCAGTAAAATTTTGAATAAGTTATTGTGTTATTAATTTAAGACCCATGAGAGGTTCATCACATGTTGCTTTCTATTCTTTCCTGCCTCCTTACAAAGATCCATCTCTCTCTCTCTCTCTCTCTCTCTCTCTCTCTCTCTCTCTCTCTCTCTCTCTCTCTTCACGCCATCCCATACTTTATCATTTCTTTTTACTCGTGTATTGATTCATTGTTCTCAATTTGCTTAATCTAATAGTATATTCTTGTGTTCTCTCTTTTGAATTTTTCTTTATTATGTTCATCTTCAAGATTGGGTCTGAGTATTTTCTTCTTCTTCTTTTAAGTTGGGCATATGGGTATTGTTATTGTTAGTTTTTGAGAGGAGAAGAAAAACAGAAAAAATGAAGAATAGAAATTGAATGAAATGAAAGAATAAAAAACAGGAAATGATAAAAGCTGATATGATGCAGCAAAGAGTGATAATCTTCATTCATACTGGTGCATTACATTTATAGTAAGAATATCTGAACTGAAAAGATAATGAATCCCAAAAATTATGGTAACAAACCAAGATTTCTGATAACACTAACAATATCCTAAAGAATAGGACTTATTGACTGGAAAAAAAACAAATTCTAGTTATTGACTGAAACTAATCAAAGAAAAATTCAACGTAGCAGTCCTGAAGCAAATTATTAACAGTTATATATAAACAATCTTTACTGGTATTGCTTTGAAATGGTTGTGGTGGTTCTTGGATTTTGATGTGTCGTGTTTGGTTGCTTGAACTTTGCACTTTCTGTTGCTGTGATTGAGATTTCAATTTCAAGCAATGGCGAGGTTTATGGCTAGTTTTTTTTCTCCTTTAGCATTGAATACTTTAGGTTATTGAAAATAGTATGAAGAACCTTTTAAAGAAACTTCATATCATGTCTAACCAATTTAAAGATTCTCAAGGGTCCACTTCATCCAAGGGCAATAAATTGAATGATGGGTTAAAAACCCCTGACCCTGAGAGGTTTTCACAGTCTCGTTCCCATCATAATTCTGAGCATAAACCCTTTTCTCTTTCAAGATGGTTGAATTCAGTTACAAATAGAAACAATCCTAATCCTAGTCCTAGCACTAGTCCCCCATCATCTTCGAATGCGATGAGAGGGAAGAGAATGGAAACCCTTGATTCAGTTAGTAGTGGTGGATTGGATGCTGTTTTGGAAGCTGCAAGGTGTGATTCAGGTTCTAACAACCCGAAGGATAATCCGGATATAGAGGAATAACAAATACAATTTGGGATCATGTCCTCCTGAGAATAGTCCGGCGGAAGTTGTTGCATATTGATACTGGGTAAGTTTGTGATTCTCAGCTGCCTTGTTGGGTTCAGTTTAGTTGACTTGATTGATGATATTTGTTCCATGCTCAAAATCATGATAAGGTTGTATGAGTGGTTCTCCATGGTTGCATGCTACCATGTCAATGGATGACATTATTAAATTAAGTTTAAATTAATTGTGGTGATTAAGTCAACTTCAATGTCACGAGACGCAAATAATGTGGGGCCTCTTGATGGAGGGTTTTTAGAGGTGTACTTTAATGCATAAATTAGCTTCAATTTAATTAATTGCTTCGACATTCAGAAACCAGACATAATTCCAAGGTCAGTTAAGTGGCTAGTTTTTAAGGATGTATGTCATTCCCAAGGCGAAGTTTGAGTTATGCTTGTGCTGATTTTTCAGCTCAGCTATGGTAGTAACACCAACAAAGAAATATGTGTCTGTATTGTCTTTAGGTATGCCCTTTTCTTTATATGTATTTAGTGCTTCTTGGTATGTGATAAAATCTTCTTGTTAGTGCTTCTTCAAGGTTTAAGTACTCTTTATAAGTATTGGGTACAAATTCTTCAATTTGTGTTTATTTTAGTGAATCTGATTGCAGTTTATGTTCTGATGCAGGCATGTAGACCAGTGAAGACTACAACTTTAATGCTAAGACATGATTTTTGAATATATGTTGGTTTGTGGTTAATGTTAAGACATAATTTTTGGATATATGTTAGTTTATGGTTTAATGTTAAAACATGATTTTTGGATTTTGAATATATTAATTTTGTAGGTAATAGTGATTGGATATTAATTGAATGAGAAAGTGAATTAGTGCTTCATTATAGCTATTCGAATGGGAGTTGTTATTTTATATTAGTGCTATTAAGGTGTTTTTTTAGTTCAATCAAATAAAATTAGTACAATTTTTTTTATTAAAAAAAAAAAAAGAGATATAACGGCGTTTCTACAAATGCCTCT
The DNA here is from genome assembly GCF_055761805.1 of Camellia sinensis. Lineage (NCBI taxonomy): Eukaryota > Viridiplantae > Streptophyta > Magnoliopsida > Ericales > Theaceae > Camellia > Camellia sinensis. The sequence goes on from NC_138962.1 coordinate 111,978,120, forward strand.
TAAACCCTACTTATTAATGGTCATATTTAAAAAAGGATATCAAGGCGTTTTTAAAAAACGTCGCTAAATATCATCAGTGACGTTAGCGTGTGTTTAGTAGGACATTTGGCGGCGTTTTTAAAAACGCCGCCTATACTAATATCACGACATTTTTAAAACGCCACAAAGCTATAGCGACGGCCGCGTCCTCGGCGTTTGGTACTAAGCGTCGCAAAAGGAATTGGCGGCGTTTTTGACACTTATAACGGCGTTTTTTAAACGCCACTAAAAGTCTGTTTTCCAGCAGTGTTGGAATCCATATTCTCTTCACCTAACAGCTTCGTGCCACTATTTTAGTATAATGTATATTTTAAAATCTTCTTCTCATATCCATCCTTCTTGCCTTATTCAATCCTTCAATCAGAAACAAATTAGACAGGGCTTTCATCCCCTACAAATTAGATGCTTTGAGGTGATGTCAGGGCTGACAATTAATTTTCATAAAAGTGTGGTGTGTGGTGTAGGCATAAGTGATGATCAGGTTCAGGTTTTTGCTTCGTCTATGCATTGTGTAACTCAGAAGTTACCGATCAAGTACCTAGGTTTACCTCTTGGTGCAAACCCTAGAAGAACAAAAACGTGGCAACATGTGGTGGACAAGGTTAAGTCAAGATTAGCTCTTTGGAAAAGGAAGCTCCTGTCTTTTGCTGGTAGGCTCACATTGGTCAAATCAGTTATGGATAATTTACCGGGGTACTATATCTCCATCTTCAAGTTGCCCAAAGGAATAGCAAAGGAAATTGATAAGTTGAAGGCTGCTTTTTTATGGGGCAGTTCTGAGTTACGGAGGAAGATTCATATGGTAAAGTGAAAGGATGTCACACTTAGCAAAGATCAGGGAGGGCTGGGTATAAGGAAGGCTAAGGAATCAAATGACTGTTTGTTAATAAAGTGGTGGTGGAGGTATGGGGTGGAGGATGAGTCACTGTGGAAGAAGGTTATTGTCAGCAAGTATGGGGCTGATGGAGGCAGGTGGCTCCCATTACAGAATGGAGAAGGTAAGGAATCTATTGTGTGGAGTGATATCCTGAGTGTGGCTGCATTAAATCCTGAGTTGTACCAATTTTTTGTTTCAAATTTACAGATTGTGGTAGGGAATGGGAGTAGGATTCTGTTTTGGCATGATAGGTGGTGCATGAATTTGAAGTTGAAAGAGGAATTTCCCAGGTTATTTAGGCTTTCTATGGAGAAAGAAGAAAAGCTCAGTTACTTTATGCAGAGGAGGGATAGTCATGGTTCTTGGAGTCTACAGTTCAGAAGACCTCTGTTTTCTTGGGAAGTAGAGGAGGTAGGAAAGCTGCAACAGTTAACTAAGGATATCCCCAGGTTGAATGACAATCTGTGTGATGGTGTAAAGTGGACAGCATCCTCGTCTGGTGTGTTCACAGTGGCATCTGTGAGATCTTGGCTGCAGAAAAAATCTGGAACTAGCTTACAGGTTCCTAAGATGCTTTGGAATAATCTGGCACAACCTAAAGCCCAATTCTTGTGTTGGCTGGCTTGGAGAGGAAGGGTAAAGTCTGCAGTTGTTCTGAAAAGATTAGGGGTGTTAGGGGGCAATGCAAATGTTGCCTGCCCTTTCTGTCATGCAGCAGAAGAGTCAGTAGATCATCTGTTTGTGCAGTGTCCTGAAATATGGAAGGTTTGGGGAAGGTTGCTGCAGTGGTGGAATTTATACTGGGTCTCTCCTGCTACAGTGGATGGAGTTCTTTCTTGGTGGTTGGGAACTAAGCATAGGAAACTAGTTAAAAAAATCTGGGTGATGGTTCCAGTGGCAATGCTGTGGTCAACATGGCGGCTTAGGAATGAGATTGTGTTCAAGGGTCATATACCAGATATGTTGGAGCTGGGTGAGTTAGTAAAAGTGAGGGTGGGGTTGTGGGTTCGAGCTTCATTGCCTTCTGTCCATTACTCAGTGCATCACATAGTGGAGAACCTGAGTCAGGTGCTGTTATGCATCTGAGATATGCATCTGCTGCTACTGTTTGCTCTTGAGGTTCAATGTTCTAATGGTTGCTGTTATGCACCTGAGATATGCATCTCAGATGTTGCATTTTTCTTCAATGTTCAATGCTGTAATGCATCTGAGATATGCATCTGCTGCTACTGTTTGCTCTTGAGTTGCTTTTTTCTTTGTTGATCAATTCGAAGCTCTCTGCTTTGTCTTGTTCTGTGGGTTCTTTGCTCTGGATTGGTCTCTCACCAATGCCCTTGCATTGCCCTGCCTTGTTGATGTTTTTGCATGTTCTATGCTTTTTCTCATCAATAAAGCTATTATTTTGCTGATCAAAAAAAAAAAAAAGTAGAGGGGTTATGAAAAAACCTTCCCCAAGAACACTAATAAATTCAAATGAATAACCATGGCAACATCTTGACTTACCATATAAGTTTCATTTTGATAATATGAAACACTCATTTTATCTTGTTTTATGTGGAGATAGTCCATAAAAAAAATCAAATTAATTTGACAATCATAACTATATAATTTTATTTTATTTATTTATTTATTTAAAAAATTAAAAAGCATGATGACATAACTAAAATTTTGAAAATAAATTATTCATTTTGAAATACAATGTAATAAAATTATAAGATAGGATTATCAGATTAATTTTTTTGAAAAAATAATTTACACATAAAATCTAACAAAATATACAATTCAAATCGAAACAAACCATTTGATGGGCTCCTTGGTGGTCTGTAAGGCTCAACAGTACCGTGGACTTCGGAGATAAACCTAAATAATGCTTTCTTTTTTTCTTTTCTTTTTTCTGAAATAGTAGGCTTACAGGAACTCAAAAATAAACATGATGAGTCATTTCGACAACGAAGAGAAGATTACTGGTGTGCAAAAAGAACGAATTTGTAACTATCTTTGTCATTCACATTTTGTAACTGGCTTGTATTTAATACAAGTAATAATATTTGTGAAGTTGATTATAACAAATATCATAACTGAATCATTTTAAGGTCGTAATTAAAATATAAAAAAAAAAAAAGGTCATTAACATGGGATATAACCAAAGACCTTTTTGAATTATAACTAAAATAATCTCATAACTAACATCACAATGAGTCATAATTGATATCATAATATGTGTAACTAAATCATAATCAAGTCATGACTAATATTACAATAAATCATAATGAAATATCACAAATGTTATAATTGAGTGAGGAAATCCTATGGGTGTATGCCATATGTACATTGTTACGTGTTTTTGTAGTATGTGTTATGTATTTTTTTAGTAATATTACATATTTTTTTGATAGAAGTTATGATAATTTGTAGTTGAAAAATGAAGTTACTTTTTTGTGATAATATTGCGCATTTTGTGATAGTGCTACATATTTTGTGGTTAGAAAAAGTTTAAATAAAATAATGTGTAATATTACCACAAAAATATATAACACCATCACCAAATGCGTAACTTTATTTCTGAATTATAAATTGTCATAATTCCTACTACAAAATATGTAATATTTATCACAAAAATACGAAACAAATGCATATGATACACACCATTATAGTGTGTACCATAGTATTTTCATCCATATAAATAACAAATTATTAATAAAAAGAGCCTAAGTGTTATATAAATTAAAATCATAAGGGAACTTACTGTAATTATATCAAAATTGTAGAATTGGTTGTATTTTCATCAAACTTGAAGAGAAGTTATAATTTACACTTTTTTATTTAACAATTTTTAATACTTCTAAAATAAAATAAAAGAGAAATGCCCCATCTCTCATTCTATCACTTCCAATTACATCTTAAGTGAAATGTCAAACAATATCAATCAATTAACATTCTTCAAACTCTTGGCTCTCATTTTAAAATTGCTTGTTACCTTATTTATTGAAAATATAATTAAAGGTGATAAAACAAAATAATAGAAGCTTCGACTACTGCTCCTTCATAAATCGCTCTGACATTTCACGCGAGGAAGCTTCGACGACTCAAGGACCGTGCTGTCGACTTTTAGTTTTATGCAATTTCATTTAATATCCAAGAATTCATTACGAGAACTCGGGGAGGTTAAGTTGGTTGTTATTGTCAAAATTAAACTGCATATGAAAATCTCTATCTCATTTGACATTTTCAAACTAACCTACCAATACAGGGAATTGAAAGCTTCAATTTCAAACCATACATTTCATTCATTGAGACAACATTATTATACTGATTTTTCATCCCAAGCCACCCTCTTCACAAGGTTATATATATATATATATATATATAAGTGGAAGCTTCTATTAAGAAAATTTCAATGCACAAACCCATATATAAATTAACAATCCCCCACAGAATACAACACCGCCATATCCCAGTTTCACTCTTTCTTTCTTTGTTTCTCTCTCTGAAAGTTGAAACAGATGGCGGCTTCCCACAGTTTCATGGCTTTTGTAGCTTTTATCCTTGCTGCTGTTGTGCTTCCTATGAGTGCTAGAGCATCTGATGGCATCGCACCTGCTCTCGCTCCTTACGTTGGTAAGTAGTCTCTCTTTACGTGCTAATCTAATGATTAATAATTGCCTTTTGCAGATAAAAAAATAATAAAGTAATGCTAACAATTCTAAATATTTTATCAAATCTTTTATCAAATATTTCACAGGTGTGTGATTCATATCAAATCTTTTATTAAATATTTTACTAAATTTCTCGCATAAGTCCAGACAATATAAGTCTCACATCTATGTGAAATATTTGATAAAACATTTGATAAAATATTTAACTCCCTAACATTTTTCAAAATAATAATAATCTCTCTCTCTCACGAATGTGAATGCATGTGTATACACAGACAATATATGCAATGACGTGGAATGTGGAAAAGGAAATTGCACTGTAGCACTTAACAGCACATTCAACTTCAAATGCGAATGTGAAAATGGTTGGAAGCGTACCCGTTTTGACAGTGAACAGGATCTTCAGTTTCTTCCCTGCGTTATTCCTAATTGTAATTTACCCTCTCTTCTCTTCTCTTTCTTCATTTTTCTACTTATCTCTTATAATTCTCTTATAAACAAATACAGTATCTATCTAAAAAGTTTTCAAACTTTCAACTATCAAGTTACTTTAGGTTGTATTTGAATTTTGACAAAAAAATAAAAATAAAAATAGTGCATGAAGGAAAAAAAAAAATTAAGCAGAAATTGAATTTTTTTTCAATTTCTATTTTCTTTTTTGTCTCTGTAAATCTTTTACAAAATCAAAACTCAAATATAATATTACTATTGACTTATCTTAAACAAAATATAAAAATAGTAGAAAATGCATAACAGTCACAACAACACAACTTTTCAGCAATCTCCCAAAATATACAATAAATTCATCTTATAAATTAATTTTAATGAAACAGTAGTTGGTGTGTTCATATACATACAAATATTATAGGCGCAGTTTAGTGATGGAATTAATAATGGTTTGATTTTGGTTGGTGGTTGCAGGTACTCTTGACTACTCGTGCATGCCAGCGGCTCCTCCATCTCCATCCGTTCCATTAAATTCATCTGTATTTGATCGTAATCATCCTTACTCACAATATACCCTCTCTACCCTTACCGTCAATATCATTTAATTTTTCTTTTATTTCTGGATATAATCTGGTTACCTTAATTAATATTAATAATATGATTATGGGTTTTGTAGCTTGTTATTTTGTCTATTGTGGAGAAGGAACATGCACGAAGAACAAAACAATGACACATACTTGCCAATGCAACCCTGGTTACTCTAATCTTCTCAACATCACTGCCTTTCCCTGCTACAGTGACTGTAAGAATTAATCTATGCCCTCAAAACTCTCTTCTATTTTGATTCTACATGTACATGTACATGTATATGTCGATATTATTGAAAATGTCTATGAACACAAAAGTCGATTAATGAGAAAGGATTGTGTCTGATTCGGTGATTGATTTTTGCTCAAATAAAATAACTGGATAATATTTCTACATATGCAAAATTTAACTACCCACCACCGACCTTTTGTTCTTTTTTATGGTGAAAGTGAACTTTAACCAATGATTTTGTGGCTCCTAATATTTGTTTTTGTATCTCGGTTTTTATTTAGGTGCCCTTGGTTCTGACTGTGAAAAGCTTGGAATTAAGGTTTCAAACTCAACGTCTTCAAGCAATAGCAATCAAGGTGAGATGACCATTCAAATCACTCCTAACTTCTAAGCCCTTCTTTCCAGTTTTGTTTTGTTTTGTGCTTTTTTTTTCTTGTTGGTCTGCAACCAATTAGGCTAGCCTCATTGGCTATATGATTTTCTATTGGTTGAGAAATTTAAAAAGAAATTTAGAAAGAAAAAAATAAAATGCATGTGAAATATGAATAAAATATACTTATATTTCACTTAATTTCACACATCTTTTTTCTTTTTCTTTTCAAATCTCTTCTCAAATCTCCCAACCAAATATAACATTAAGGACTTAGGCCTCATTTGGAAACAGGCTAATTTAGTAACTTTTTGGCTATTTGGCTAAAATATGAGCTAAAAAAAATTAGTATGTTTGGGATGACTTTTTGACTTTTCACGAAAAGATGTGTAAAAAGTAAAGAAAAAAATTTTTTTTGACTTTTTAATATAGATTGTTGGCTTTTTGGATTTTTTAATAAATTTTTGATTTTTTAGCTAAACCGGTCGCTTTCCAAACGAGGCCTTAGTCTAAAAAAAGTTAGGGATTCAATAAAGTAAATAGTTTAATATCCATTCTATTTCATAGATGAAATAAAATTTTTCATTTTATTTGATGAGGTTACCCAATACATCATCAATTTAAAATCAACTATCTATAAGTGAACATTATCATAATTTTTTTCTTTTTAATATGAATTTATCAATGTGAATTTTTCACAAATTGTTAATTATAAAATAAAGAAATCGATTGCATCTATGAAAGGCGTTTATGGTATACTTGATAGCACCAGGTTTTTGAATCCTTAGGCTGGACTAAGAAAGTCATTAATATATTTAATATTAAAACATATTTTCGTAAAACATATTTTCGTAAGCCGTTAGGTGTCTCTTTATAGTTGATGAAATTCACAAAACTCACATTTTAATTATGAAAAATAATACGTAAATTCATTTTTTAAACTTACTTTCTAAACTTAATAATGTGTAAGTAAGATAATTAATTGATAATTACAGGAGATATGAGAGAGAGAGTTATTTTAGATATTTTAATAGATTGTCACATCAATAAATTTGAGAAGTTATTCTAGGTTTAAATAGCATTACCCTTTTATTATATGGGAATTAAAATGTCTACTTTCATATAGAAGATGATATTTTACATGGACTAATTATTGCATGTCAAGACTTTTGTTTATTTTTTAATTTTTGAATCTCATTTCAACACACTACTTTAAATCTTTAAGGGCGTGTTTGATAATCAAATAAGGGAGCATGTTTAATCATTCATCCATCGATCTGTTACCTGTATTTTGTATCATCCATGTTTGAATATTCATCCATCGATCTATTACTTTTGTTTGTCTCTCATCATCCATATATGAATATTCATGGATTGATCTATTAATTAATTGTGATTGTCTCTCATAATCCTTTATTTTGTTGTGGGCGTAGGTTCCTCATTTCTGCCAGGAACATTCCATTGGATAGCTATCTCTCTCATGTCCATCGCGATGGTTATGTGGAAGTAGATCATTGGCTTTTAGTTCACCACTCCTCTCACTCCACGTGGGATTTCATTATACTCTGTAATATTATATCATTGTTATACTTTCATTTTTCTGTCAAATTTGTCTGTAAAAATTAATTTTTAAAAAAATCAGTTTGTAATTTTGTATGAATAATAAGAAATCGCAGGTGTAGGGAGAGGGTGAGAGAATTGTTTGTTACATAGACTTTGAATAATAAATACGGGGATTATATCACCATTTTCTTTTTGTTTTATGTATAGTGCTTTTTAGTGGGTTCTAATCAAGTACTAATTTACAAATTACAACTTCAAACTTGGTGTGGCGGTCAATGGACTTAGCAGAAAACTAATTCTTTAATTCAGACATCCCTTTATACAAGAGGCAAGTGTAACAATCAATAACATAACTCATTTTTATATTTTATTTGGATAAAATTTGAAAAGGAAAAATAAATTTGAAAAAAAAAATAGTTTGAGAGGTTTTGAAAATCAGACTGGCTGGTTGAACCGAAAACCGAACTTAGTTCCGGTCCGAACCACCCCACTTAGCCATTTCAATTTAACTGATGCCACAAATGTTTTTTAATTTTATTTTATTTTATTTTTTTAGCAAAAGAAAATTTTATTGATAAAATCGAACATATAAGCATGTAAACATCAAGAAAAAGGAAGTGCAAAAAATATCAAAGCTAAACTCAATCATCCCAACTAAGTTTACTAATACTATACCAAAAGCTAATAAGGCACCAATTACAGAACAACCAAAAAGACAAAGCCACAAAATAAGCACTAATAAAACCAAACACAAATTTCACCACACAACAATAGCCTCATATTCAAATCCCACTTAATTCACCACTCATTAGACACCATTCACCGCAACAGCAAATAATAAACCACACCAAGCTCACCTTGGCAATAGTAACATCAGAAGCATATCAAAAGCATAGCAGCCCCAACTTAAATCTTCAGCAGCACCAAACAATCAATAGAACCATTTGTGCAATAATGAATTGAGACACATCCTTCTGGAAGACCTTAGTGCAGAGCCCAACAGCAGCACCTATCTTCAGCCCCTTTAGATACGCAATGAAAGATCTTGCCAACCGTAAAAAATGCTATTTCTGGATACCCCCTCAGCTCAGATTTCGCGCTAGCCCAAAATACGACACGGTGCTTGATTAAATCAACCAACTCTCCCCAATCTGGTTGCACAATATTAAACATGCATTTGTTCCTTAAGCCCAGACTAACCATATAACTGCAAATGGGATTACTTCCCAGATCACCTTCTTTGCTTTTTTATACTTCCAGCTTTGCCACCATTCCAATATACTGCTGACCGACCCTGGAACCACCCAAATCATTCCCCGCCATTTTAAGATTTCAATGCATACTTTCCAAACCTTACCACACCAGATCAGAACATGCTCAATTGATTCAATAGCACCGCCATAGAACTTACACATCGCATTCTCCTGATTAGAAATAATCCCAATCCTCATAAGTCAATTTGCCGATTTGATCCTCCCACACCTGTTATTCTATAATTTTAAAATTGTATTTAATTTAAGAATAATGCTTGGGACCCCCTTTTGGGGGTCACCCCCTCACCCCCCTTTGCCACGTGACGGGTGGTGATTGGAGGAGTAGGAAAAAAAGAAAAAGAAAAAGAAAATGTAACCAATGAGAGAGAGAGGGGGTCAAAGGGGGTGGGGGGAAAAGGGGGGATGAATCATTGTTGTTAATTTAATTTATTTTCTTTGATATTTGTATCTTTTTAGGAATAAACTGATAACGTTACATTGGTTTTCTAGTCTTAGGGTTATCCTACAATATCTCCCAAATATCTAAATTATAATTATTTAATTGTGTATATGATAAGACTTTAACATTGTTTTTTGAACAGACAAAAAAAAAAAAAAAAAAAAAGTCTTTCTTCTCCTCTTCTTCTGCTTTGTTATTTATTTTGTGAGTTTACAAGTGAGTGTTGGGCACTTTAAGGTTCATGAATTCACTTTGTTGCACACATGTGATTTCAAAGGTCGTATCTAGGAGAAGGAACACCATTCAACTCGGCGAGAAGAAAGTGTATCGTTTCTAAGGAGAGCACAATCTGCATGCCTCGACCACCATTCAGGCTTTTCTAAACTTTCTCTCTAATAATAATATTTATTTGTTTTTTTTGGTTTATTATTAGTTTGGTAATTTTATTCTAATAGTAAATCTTGTTTAATTTTTTAACAATCCTAATTAGAATTTTCTGTTAGAAGTTGTTGCATTGATTATAATTTTATTCTTTTTTTTTTTTTTTTTTAAATTATGGGATTTAATGAAACCAATTCCTGCAAGCCTGAGAAGTTTAATGGTCAAAATTTTAGATGTCGGCAACAACAAATGAAATTTTGGTCAACCATTTTGGGTCTTTATTCAGTAATTCATAAAGCTATTTGTTTCAAACGGAAAAGAAAAGGTTTTTGAAAAAGTAAAGGATTCTAAAAAAAGCGAAACTTCTAAGGCTGTAGAAAGTGTTGAGACGGGTAAGGATTCAACTTCGTCCAAAAAATCTGATAATGATGATTTTGATGAAAAATATTATCTTTGTTATGGTAGGATTTTAAGTGATTTATTTCCTTCCATCTATAATATTTTTTGCAGTACAAAAGCTTCTATTGAATTATGGGAAGCACTTGATTTTAAATATTGCTCTGAAGATACTGGTCTTAAACGTTACTATGTTGAAATTTTTTTAGACTTTCATATGATTGATGGTAAATTGGTTATGGAACAAGTGCATGAATTTCAAAATATTTTGTATGATCTGAAAAGAAAATGAATAGATTTATCTGATATTTTTTTGGTTGCTTCACTGATTAAAAGTTTACCTCCATCTTGGTCAGAATTTGGTAGAATGATAAAACAAAAACATGATGATTATACCTTTGATGAATTGCTAGTATCCCAAAATATTGAGGAAAAACATCGTGAAAAACAAGTTGAGTTTTTAAATTCTGATTTTCGAGCCAAGGCACATTTTGTAGAAAATCTTAAACCTAAACCTTTTAATTTCAAGAATAATGGTGCACACAAGAATGGGAATAACAATCTTAATAATAAATTAAAAGGCAAAATTATTATTCAGAGAAAAATAATGCCTTGTTGGGTGTGTGGGAAGACTAATCACACTGTTAGAGATTGTTATCATCGGAAAAGTCAAACCCATAAAGCCCGTGGTCCTCCAGTAACCTCTAAACCGCAAGCTAATGTCGTGACTGTGGGGGCCAGCTCCTCTAACCTTGCTATTAGGTGTTTTGTTAGTGATCCTGAGTTAAATATTATTTTTAACTCAAATGATTGGTTTATAGACTCGGGTGCTAATGTTCATGTGTGCTTTGATACAAATATTTTTTTCATCTTATTATTAGGAATCAGGCACAAGAATTGTAAACATGGGAAATGGGAGCTTGCCCAGGGTACTAGGTGAAGGACAAGTTAGGTTGGAATTAATATCTGGAAATATAATGATGGAGTTTTCTATGTTCCTGATATTAGGAAAAATTGAATTAGCACATCTTTGTTAGTTCAGCATGGTTTTAAAGTAGTTTTTGAATCAAATAAAGTTGTAATAACTAAGAATGATAACTTTATTGGTAAATGTTATTTTTATGATGGGTTGTTTAGCCTTAATGTTATGGATTCTGATTTAAATAAAATTACATGTTATTCTTTCTCTATTTCTTCTATTGCTAATCTAAAATATTCTAACACTTGGCATGGTAGACTTGAGCATGTAAATTTGAACACTATTAAAAGAATGATGAGTTTAGAATTAATTCTAAAATCTGTAATTAATTTAAAGGAAAGATGTCAAGTATGTGCATAAGCTTAACAAACTAAAAAACCTTTTAAATCCGTTGAAAACGATACGTCTTTGTTACAACTTGTTCATAGTGATACATGTGACCTTAACAATGTGTTAACTCACGGTGGAAAAATATATTTTATTACGTTTATTAATGATTTTTCTAAATATTTCTATGTATATTTAATAAGTCACAAAAGTGAATTATTTAATAAATTTAAAATATATAAAGTTCGTGTAGAAAATCAATTAGAAAAGAAAATTAAAATCTTAAGGTTTGATAGAAGAAGCGAGTATGCACCAATAGAAATGGAAGACTTTTGTGAACAATATGGAATTATTCACCAACGGTCTCCACCTTATTCACCACAATCTAATGGAGTAGCAGAACGTAAAAATCGAACATTGCTAGATGTGATAATTGCTATGTTAGCCAGTTTCGGTTTACCTAATAATTTGTGGGGTGAAGCTTTATATTCTACTTGTCATATATTAAATAAAGTGCCTTACAAAAATTCAGAAAAAACATCTTATGAAATTTGGAAAAATCAAAAGCTTAGTTTAAAATATTTCAAAGTGTGGGGATGTTTGACTAAAGTTTTAATTCTAATTACTAAGAAAAGAAAATTAGGACCGAAAACTGTTGATTGTTTATTTATTGGCTATGCCTTAGATAGTGTTGGTTATAGATTGTTAGTAATTAATTCTGAAAATTTTGAAATTTCTAATAATACTATAATGGAGTCAAGTGTAACGGCCCCAAAATGTGTATTCTGTTTATCTATTTTCTTTAAAATTAATTATGTGTTAATGGTTAATTATGCAAAGTGCCTAGTTTAATTTCTGCATATCTGTCCAAATTAAAGAATTATCTGTTGGGGTACAACTTTGAAATTGAAATTAACAGCATTGGTGGGTTCAGAAATTGAAATTGGGAATATGAATAAGCTAATTAACATTTTTACACCCAACTGGAAAGGTTAATTGAAAATTTATTTCGTTTGATTCGTAAAGGTATGTTTGGGTGGTTTAATTGCAACTTTACATTGTAAATGGAAGGCCTTAGAGGCTTCAGAAACTATAACGGAATACATAATTATAATTAGCATGATTTTTAGGACTTAGGCCTCGTTTGGGAACCCTCCTTTTTACCTCGTTTGGGAACCCTCCTTTTTAGCCAAAAAGTCAAAAAGTTACTAAATTAGCCAAAAAGTCAACAACCCATACCAAAAAGTCAAAGATTCTCTTTTCTCTCTACTTTTTGCACATCTTTTCGTAAAAAGCCAAAAATTCATCCCAAACATACTAGTTTTTTTTAGCTCATATTTTAGCCAAATAGCCAAAAAGTTACTAAATTAGCCTGTTCCCAAACGAGGCCAAGCTTCATAAAAATCTGATTCATAACGAATTAATTTGATTTAATTAAATATCATATATAGATATATATATATATATATATGACAATGAGCCCCTTTGACTCAATAAGAAGAAAGAGAAGGAAAGAAAAGAAAATCTAGAGAGGAAAAGAGAGTGCTCAAGAAAGAGAGGAAGGAAGAGAGGGAGAAGAAGAATCAAAGAAAATTGACGGGAAATCAAGCAAATCTTCTCCAAATTAACCATTTAAGGTAAGAATCTTCTTCTAATTTCTTGCAATAGGGTTGATACGCCCATGATCTCATGAATTAAAGTTGAATGAGGATGTGTTGTGTTGTGTTGTATGTGACCCTAGAAAGCAAATATAAGCACACATGGCAAGAATTGAAGGAAATTAACTCTCAAATCCACCATGCATAGCATGTTTTCTTGTATTTCATGATCATACATTTATTTTCCTACATGGTTTTCAAAATTGAAGGGGAAATTCCTGAGTAATTAAGAATTCATGGAGAGAAATTGAAGTTGAGAGTATATAATCATAAAAAGAAAAAGAGAAATTAGATGATTTAATTCTCAAAACTCAACATGCATGGTTTGATCTTGTTTATATACATGATATTATTGTTTTATACATAATTTTTTGCATGAGTCTCATGAATTTCTAAAGTTGCCAAAGGATTTCTTCATGGGTTTTACAATTGAAGCTTCACAACGCATGATTTATGTTTTGTAATTTCATTGAAGTTTTAATCTTTCTTCAAATTAGAAAATTTGGGAGTTGATTTCAAGTTTGATTCCTATTTGATGCTGAAGGCTTGAATTCTAGCACATTTATATGAGTTTTGGGGAGTGAAATGCATGAAAATGAGGTTGAAATTGCAAACTTTGAGCTTCACACATGAAACATAATTTCCAAAAACAGGGCACAGAATCTGTTGTGATCTGCACGTGCGGATTGGGCATCCCACATGTGCGGTTTTGGTTAGGCTCGGGTTTTTTTTTAGCATCATTTGTCTACCTTTCAGGCCATCATTTGCATAGTTTTAAAGTGTTTTTCTTGGGCATTTGCATCTCATGAGTGCACTGGAATGAACGAATGAATAGAACAGAATGAGTGAAGATAAATGGAAATTGAATAAGTGAACAAGCGAATCATAGAATTGGCTAAAGATATGAATGTAATTGAATTGTCATGCTTGGATTTATTTGTTTAGGTCGGTCACCGTATCGTAGTGCAACTTTAGCATGTGTTTCAAGAAGTCCACTGTGAGTAACAATGTTGTAAAGCTATGTTCAATTGTAATTGTTTTCTGATCGATTAAATGTATTGTTTTCTGAAATAATATTGTTTATTGAATGAATGATTATCCTATTTTGTAAACTGTGCTTGTGGCATCTATAGCAACTATTACTGCTATTGTTATCGTTACTGTTACAGTTACTGCTACTGTTACAGAGATTTCTATCAGTTCCAATCTTTGAAACTACTGTTACTGTATTGCTGGCCATCAACTGACTGTTCAGTCTTTACGGCTTACTGTACTGTTCTGCTATTGGATTTACAATGTATGACTGCTATGATTCCATATCACTATGAAATGTCTGAAATCTGCTTTGTGAATTTATTCACTACTGAATCTGGCTGTTGTGAATTATTGTAAGGACATTATTTATAACCCCTTTACATAGTTGTTATTAACTGGGCTCTAACTCATTGTTTATTTTATGTATGTCGGTGATCGAGCACCGGATCAGAGTTAGTGGGCGTCGACTCGAAACCTATTTTTGTCAACCTAATTACTATGCCTCATTGTGAGGTTTCAAACGTTTCCACGTTAAGGGTTTTTGGGTGATTCAGATTCACCATTTTGACATTGTATTTATGAGATAAGAATGTTTATTGTGTTTTGTTAACTATTTTTTGACAATGGGATTTAATTCCCTAGCTTGTGTTTTGTTTTGTACATGTGTGTTATGGACTTAAGTTTTTCTATAATCACAAATATGTGAAATTTGTTTTGTTCATTTAAGTCCTCATATTTTGTAACGCCCTCAAAATAATAACGTTAAACCCATCAATATAGACATGCATTGATATATAAAAGATCCACATACTTCTATTCATTAGAGTTCCATTACCAAAAAGTATTACATGTTAATCAACAAAAGCAAATGCCCTAAAGGCTTACAGCTTTCCAAGTTAACACTTGGATACAACAAGAGTGCTAACTCATTTACACCTTAAGCCCTTGGCTTGAATATACATGTAATATATCAAAGAAACTAAACAACAAAAGTCTGTCCGCCTCTAGCCTCCCAAGCTACGTCCTTGGAGGTGGGATGCTACCTGTACTTGAAAATGATATTCCCATATAGGGTGAGCCACAGCCCAGTAGAAGTACACTAAACCAAATATGAACAATGACTAAAAGATTAACAGTTGATAGATGGCCAACACTGATACTTTCCCTTATCACACTTTACGGTTTCATGACATACAAGTCCATGTTACGATCCATTTTCCAATTCTTTTCAATTCTCAATTTATAACCATGGCTCAGAACCTGACCAAATAACTTATATGAGACAGTAACTCATATTACACACTTTCCCATTTCATAATAGATAAGCATACTAGCCATATCACACGCCAACAAATAAGCATACAAGCTATATCATCACTTCCATAGATATGCATAAGAGCACTATCACACTTCCAAAGACAAGCATATGAGCTGTGTCATCACATCACTAGATAAGCATATGAGCTCTATCTATGGAGTCCATCCCCTATCTCCTCCCAACAACATCCGATTTAGAGGTCCATCCCCTATCTTCCCCTAAACCATGGAGTACATCCCCTATCTCCTCCAACACGACACAATGCATATAAACAATAATTATACACATCATCACACAACACATAAATTTAATGTATTCTTTCAACCGTCACACTCAATGACATATTCCAGTGATTAGTTTCAGTTTGCCTAATCATCATGCATTATCTACAACAATCAAGACTATCCTCCACCGATAGCCCAAAGCAGTTATTTCTATACAGAAAATAAATGCAACAATGGATATATAATCAACATTTCAACCAGGTGAGTGATAAATAATCCAACTACACCCTTTAATTCCATACGTTTCCAAATCAATTTCTCATTCCTCATCATTAATTATGCAAATTAATTAACCAATGTAATTAGGACATATTCCATAATTAACATTACAACCCTTAGGTTCCATTTTCATTAATGTTTTAACATTAATTTCACTTTTCTGTGCCAAACACGCATCTAGGTTTTATATAGCTAAAACCCCAACTTTTGTAAATTTACACAAAAGCCCCAAACTTTCACAAAATTACCAAACCAACCCCAACATCTCAAAATACTAAAATTTAAAGACAAAGTCCATAGTGAGGAGTAGGTTATCCCTACCTCAAAAGGTGACTCCCAACCAAGAAGGTGAAGAAAATGAAAATGCTCCAAACCACGAATTTCTCGGATCAAAAGATAGCCCTCGACGATCAACAACCTTTTTGTAAAGGCCAAAGGTGAGGAAATCACTCCTACTAGATCAATACCTAGAGAGAAGTCAAGGTTTTAGAGAGAGGAGCTCTCAAAATGGGTTTTAGAAAAAGTAGGAGAGAGAAAGGAAAGTAAAAAGTGATTTAAAATCACCCAGCGGATAACTCATATACACATGACCCGCTCGAGCGGAGAACACAACGCTCGAGCGCCAAGAACAAAATTTTGGACACGCTCAAGCGCAATAAGGCCCGCTCGAGCGCCAAGACACAAGAATAAAGCACTTCCGCTCGAGCGTGAAAACCAGTCCGCTCAAGCGTAGATTTCCCCCTCCCAGAACTTATACCCAGAAAGTACTACCCGCTCGAGCGCCAACAAACCCGCTCGAGCACTACCGCTCGACCGTAAACAAACCCGCTCGACCGTAAAAATCACATTTGCAGAAGTTTTGCAGGAACACGAAATACTGGAGGTGTGCAATCTCCGCTCGAGCGCAAGAAGACCCGCTCGAGCGGATCGCCTAAAAACTGGGCAACAAGGAATTGAAACCAAGGCCTAACCAACCTGTAACAACCCCGCTCAAAACATCCTACAACTCAATCAAGTGGAATTAAAGGACGACAACAAGATAGATACCACTACCAACTTCACGGAACCGAGTCCGGAATGCAACAGAACAGTAAAGGGACAACCGGGATCGCTATATATTTCATTGAACGCTATTTTCTATTATTGTTTGGTTTCCGCCAGCCCCATTATTGTGTTATTGTCATTATTGTTAAGTATGCCTTTGGTAATCACAGATTATTGGCCGGTTACGGTACTAAACCTATAGGGGCGGGTTTGGGTCGTGACATCACGAGAAGCTGTATTTTTTGAAAATGTATTTCATATGAAAGATAAGTTATCTAAATCAATTAATGAAAATTTTATGTCTAATAGTAGTATAGAAAATCAAGTGGGAACTGAACTAAGAAGAAGTAAAAGAGGAAGAATAGAAAAAAAATATTGATAATGACTTTCTTACTTATTTAGTTAAATGATCCTAGAACATAGAATGAAGCTATGACATCGGTAGATGCTACTTTTTGGAAAGATGCTATAAATAGTGATATGGATTCTATTATGACTAATAATACTTGGTACTTAGCTGATATTCCACAAGGTTGTAATACAATAGGCTGTAAATGGATATCCATGAACGAATTAAGAACGGATGGAACTCTAGAAAAAACTAAAGCTAGACTTGTAGCTAAAGGGTTTAAACAAAAAGATGGAATAGATTTCTTTGATACATATTCTCCGATAACTCGTATAACCACTGTAAGGGTCATAATAGCTATTGCCTCAATTTATAAATTAGATATATACCAAATGGATGTCAAAACGGCATTTTTAAATGGAGAATTAAATGAAGAAATTTATATGGATCAACCCGAAGGTTTTGTAGCTCCTAGACAAGAAAGAAAGGTATATAAACTTGTAAAATCTCTTTATGGATTAAAACAAGCTCCAAAACAATGGCATGAAAAGTTTGATAAAGTGATTGTTTCTAATGGGTTTAATATCAATGATTCCAATAAATGTTTGTATATCAAAAATTTGATAGTGATTGTGTTATTCTTTGTTTATATGTTGATGATATTCTTATTTTTGGTAGTAATCTAGTTGTTAGTAATGACACTAAGAATTTCTTATCTAGCAATTTTAATATGAAGGACTTAGGCCCAGCTAATGTTGTATTGGGTATTAAAATAATTAAAAGTGATAAAGGAGTTGTTTTGTCACAAGAACATTATGTTGACTAATTGCTAAAGAAATTTAATTATTGTGATGCGAAAGTTGTATCTACTCCATTTGATCCTAATATTCCTTAAAGAAAAATATGGGTGAAAGAATTTCTCAATATAAATATGCTCAAATAATAGGATCTTTGATGTATCTTTCTAATTGCACAAGACCTGATATTTCTTTTGCTGTTTGTAAACTGAGTCGTTTCACTATTAATCCTAGTTTGGAACATTGGAATGTAATTAGAAGAATTTTTAAATACCTTAAAGGTACAATAAATTATCGAATTCATTTTTGTGGGTTTCCTGCTGTGCTAGAAGGATTTAGTGATGCTAATTGAATAACTCAATCTGATAAAACTAAAGCAGCTAGTGGTTATGTGTTTACTTTAGGTGGTGGCGCAATAGCTTGGAAATCCTCTAAACAAACTGTTATAACTAGATCTACCATGGAAGCAGAACTCATTGCCTTAGATTTGACTTGTACCGAGGCCAAAAGGAATTTATTATCTAATTTACCATTATTTGATAGTCCTATTGTAGACACCCCATTTTTTATTGCCCTTAAGACTTAAGCGCCTCAGGTTGATCACTTAGTGATGAGAGTTGTGCTATGCAAAGGTTCAATTTCTTCAACAAGAGGAGCTTCAAATCCCAACCTTACACCCCATTTTGGACCAAAACTATTTTGACCAAAGTTATTTTAAACCTTAAAACCCACTATTTCAAAATATTTTTGAAAATGTTTCTACGATGTTCCGAAGCTCGCATTTCGTTAAAATTGCACTTTTCGATAAACCGAGCAAGGACAAAGTGGAAATAAATGAAAGAGAGGTGAACTCTTTGAAAAATCCATTTAAATATCTTATTTAGAGGTTTGGAGTTGAAGAAAATAAGAGTGGAGGGAAGAAAACTAGTTAGGGAAGTGGTTAGGCTTCAAACTGTTGAGAGAAAACTGGGGAGCCTCACTAGATCAATCCTACCTTTTTGTACACTTGGACTTTAATTGTGGGGCCACCACCATTGGGAAGTGGACTTCTGGGGCTTCATTTTACACTCAAGAATCTCCTAAAGCTGAGTCCGGATGAGGGAGATATGGCTGGTTG
Source organism: Camellia sinensis (assembly GCF_055761805.1). Lineage (NCBI taxonomy): Eukaryota > Viridiplantae > Streptophyta > Magnoliopsida > Ericales > Theaceae > Camellia > Camellia sinensis. The sequence goes on from NC_138962.1 coordinate 111,997,508, forward strand.
AAGTTAAGTATCAATCCGGTTAAGCCAAAACTGAGCAACCTTCAATAAAATAGGCATATCTCTTAGCACACTTAGAATTTTGATGTGAGGCCCCTTCCATTGGAAAGTAGACTTCCAGTGTTTCAATTTACACTCAAGAATGACATGCAAAGGAGTCCGGATGAATGAGATATGCCCATTTGAAATCGGCCTAAAAGCAGATTTTTTCTGGGGCTGACAGGTGGCCAACAATTACCATCTGTGGACGACCGGCCACCACTTCTGGCGATTGGCCACTGGTGTAAAGCGCAGATATTTTGGCCGGCTGTCCTTCAAATGCTCCAGCTGTCCCTTTTGATATTTTCGGCCCAAGACTCATGTTTTCTATATAATGAGGACCTCTCTTCTTGATTCAGAGGTTAGAACATTTTAAGAGTGAAAGAAAATTTGGGACCAAAATATCTCTCTCTCTCTCTCTCTAGATTTCTCTCTCTCTCTTGCAATTTTGTGCATACTTGCCTAGTTTCTCTACACTTTTGAATACACATCCTAAACCAAATCCTCTCACCTTTGAGCTGAGGTTCCTTAGGACTTGTTTTGAGCTTTTGAAGGAGGTTTTAGCTTGGTTTGTTGGCCAAATTGTGTCTTGGCTTCAAGAGGTATAACACTTGTCCTTTAAGCTTGTTTTGAACATTTGTTTTCCTATGTTTTTGGCTTGGTTTTAAATGGAAAAGCTCTATTTTTATGGCTTAAAAGTGGGGGTTTGAGGCCATTTTCAGTTAAGGAGTGGTTCACCGTTCTTGCTTCTTAGTTTGTCAAGTTTTTATGCCTTTGTTCATCACTTTCAAACCAACTTTTTTGGGCCTTTTAACCACTGAATTTCAGAGGTTTTTTAGTGGTAAAAAAATTATTTTGAAGTCCAAATTTGGAGAGGTTAGCCTCCCCTTCTTATGCCATGCTTGCATGATTAGTTAGCTTCACATGTTAGCATGTTTTTCTCGCTTAACTTAGCTCAAGTCCAACATGTTTTAGTCACTGAAATAACCTGTTTTAGCTCTCTTTTGGGCTGGTTAGTTCATCTGAGTCTTGTTTTACATAGTTGTAGTGTAAGTTCTTTCACTAGCTTGGTGTTTTAAGGCTTTAACCACCATTGGTTTGAGTTGGTTGCATGTTTTAGTGCTTTCATCACACATTTCCAGCACTTAATCATCTCTACAACCTCCTTCCTTTCTTGATTTTATTTTTGCTTCGAAAGTGGTTTCAAACCACTTGTTTCCCTAAGTGTGAAATGGAGATGCTACACCCAATGGTTTAATCCCTTAGGGGGTTCATTACCAACAGTGTAATGCCTCTTTCATACCCAAAGCAACTTGTGGTTTGAGCCCTCTTTCCATTAGAGGACACTCACCAATGGACTTAATGGATTAAGGAATGATTTGGTTATTAAAATGAGTAAACAAAATTGACAAGTAAAAGAGGCAAAATAAGCATTCTTCGTGTTGCATTACATGTGTTCAAATCGTACGTTAATTTAAACACAAGGTAAATGGGCCATTTCATACTCAAAAGTGATGAAATGTGCCATTTTCCTTGGTCTCCATTGCCCTAGATCATGCATGATAGGGTGATGGTCATTTTGAGTCTTGTTCTTGCATTTACTAAACTTGCACAATTGGTTTCATAAGCCATCATGCAATGAAATTGTTTGATTGATGTTTTGTGAACCAAATTTTGTCCCTCCTTTGATTTCCCCATGAAAAAGAGAGGCAAAGTGTGCAAACAACCCTTGAGAAATACACTATTTTGCTCTCTGTTGCAGCAAGGAAACCCCGGCTACCAGTGGCCGACAGCCACCATCAGTAGCCAACCGGCCCCCTGTCGGCCACCAATGAAATTTACACAGTGTGTTGGTAAGATGGAGCAGAGGTGTTCTGGAAGTGGGTAGCATTGTCAATGCTCAAATATGCAAACAGAGGCTTGCAGCAGCAAAATAGTGGCTTTTCGGGTGGAAACCGAACACGTGGATAAGCCTCCCTTGCATTTGCAAGCTTATTTAACGTTTAAATATCTAGCTTAAATATGTGTTGTAATTAATTAGTTGTAGCTAATTAAGCGTTGTAATTAATTAGTTCGTTTAACTAGTTATTCGATTTCGTTTTGTAATTAGTTAACCAGAATAGTAAATTAGTTTCGAATTTTGTAATAATTAGTTAGTTTAATTAGCGTAGCTAGTTGGTTAGCTTATTCATTCGGACCCTCCTTCGTGATGGCGTAATGTTGTAATAAGTGTGTGTGCGTGTGTGCGTGTCTTCCGTCCCCATGTCTTTCTCCCTTTTATTTAATCGCTTCTAATGGTTAGATTAGGGACATATTTCAAATTAGCATATCGTATGCTTGCATCCATTCATTTGTCTTGCATGCACCGAGGCTCGGTGCATCATTCAAACTGCATTGTCATTTCAATACTTCTTTGAATACGTGTTTAACCACATGTTATCAAATTGCTTCATATGTCATATTAGTAGTTGAGCCTATTAATTGCATATTGCATGCGTTGCATTAGACACTTAACATAGTTAGGAATCATGCATATTTCACTAACTCATGTTTTCTTAGCTTGGAGTACTAGGTGAGTTTTTATGCTTTAACATACTTGCATAAGTGTAAATGTTGCCATGATTAGCATGCTTGCCATGAGGCTATGTGCTTAAATGCTAAACTACTTGAATGCCTGTGAATGAAGGCTTGTTGTTTGAATTGGAACAATTCAATGAATGTGCGTTTTAAGCCAACTTTGTTGAGTGGCAAATCATGTTTTAAGCCCACTATGTTTGGTGGCAAATCCACAAACTTTAAGCACACTTGAGATGGAAAATTCAAACCATTTTCGCAAACAAACATGAGTCGAATTATTCCAAATTGAGCAAACTAGTCTATACTTACTTGTGCGCATCACATAGTAATGCTGGTTTAATAACCGGAACAAGAACACATAATGTTTATAAAAAAATCATATCATGATTAGTAGAGGCCGATCTTTGATCGGGCGAGCGGGGGTGTTCAATTCATGACCTTCCCCTCTCATACCTAAGTTCTCGAGCAGAGGCAACTTTGGTGATGATGGACATGTGGCCTTCGGCACGAGTCAGGATTTCCTAAATTTTTCTAAAAATAAAATATTTAGGTGGCGACTCTGTATCTGGCAAAGCAGTCCAATTTTGGCACTTTTTGATTCAAAATCAATTTTTCAAAATGATTTGTCGAATTTGGACTCTTTGGTGTTTATCAATTTCACATTGCACATGTGAGATTAGATTCAGAACCGCAGGAGTCCAAACCGTGAGGGCTTTCTTTCAAACCTTACAAAAAGGGGCGCGAAGAAGGCGAGCCACAGTTTCTGGCGACTCTGCTGGGGAGTTAGAGAACTTGATTCGAACTCATGATATAACTTTTGTATTTACATTTATGTGTTTCTTTGCATTGCATTTGCATCGGTGTCACACCCCAAATCCAGGCATGACCGGCCGTGGTCCACAGGGCCTGAGCCCAAGGCACACGTAAGCCTAAACACGAATCCATAATCACATTGAACAACTAAACAATAGTCCAATAAAAATAACCAAAACTCAATCCAATGACAAGCCACAATTATAAACGGCAAAATCAACCATAATCAAAACCATCCAAACTTATGGAATATCAACAGCCTAGATATCAAAATAATCCTAAATGAACCCCAATAAAAAAAAATGCACAAACTTGACATAACACTCTAAAATAAAGGAATGTCCTAGAGGTCCATGCAATCGAGTCCCTGCTATGTCATGAGTCCACTCTAAGTCCTTCTAACACCTGGAAATGGTAAACAACTAAGTCAGCTGATAGCTCAGTGAGTAGCAACATGGATAGTAAATACAGTTTTGAAAACAGGGTTCAATTCCAAAATAAGATATATATCACAGAAACTAGATTGGCATACAGTTTGGTAAAGAGAATCTGCTTCAAAAAGAAGGTTCCACAGTTCAACAGTTAAAATACTCATGTCTCTCAAGAATATGATAAATGACATTTTCCACTTAAAACAGATTACAACACGAACACCAATAATTTTCTGGGTACCAAGAAAATAACAAGTAATATGCCACACAGTTCTCAAGGCTATAAGCCCCGTTGGATCCAATACCGAACTAAGAGTCATTCTCAGGGTGGCAACCTGGGCCTTTTCTCAAAGACGATCCGATTGAAGGTCACCTAGCTTAACCTAGGTCTTTTCCTTACAATCGTTGAGCACTAGAGTCATCACGGCCCAACCCGGATCTGTTCCCTAGTGGCCAGAGTCACCACACACAGTGGAATAATTTCCTTGGACTAAATACACAGATGGTCCCAATAATCAATACACATCAGTTTCGCAAAACATGGTAGTTTATCATTATAAACATGAGACCAAAAAAAATAGTTTACAGTATGCCAAGTTTACACATGTTTCAGAAATAATTTGATTCCATTGATAATATAATAATTTATCAAAACAGTTTAGTCATAAAACAACAATTTAATTTTCCAACAGTTCAAGGTAGGGGAACATTTATAAAAATATGTAGCATAAAACTACTCACCTGGAAACGAAATAATGTAATCCTCGAATAGAGTATAAAAGTCCAACTAGTACCCTGAACCAAGTATAAAAACTACACGTCACTACTAATTTAAAAATACTAAAGAATAGGAACTAAGTAACCTCAACTAAAGCGCACTAACACGGCTCAACCCAACTCATTGTTACTCTTAAATGTTACCTAAATTCATGTTCTTCAAGGTCTAAAATCACCCAAGACATGGGTTCCGGTCGAGACTTAATTCAATGTGACTTTGAGATAAAATAGAATTTTTATAGGTTTTCCTGAACTGTTCACTAACTTTGAAAATTAAAAACCCACGCTACACCATTCGAAAAATTCAAAAACCCTCCAGATATCAACTAATGGCCCTGTTTGGTAGAGCTGTGGGAAAGTGCTTTTAACTTATGTCTTAATAGCTTATAGCTTATAACTATGAACATAAGCTGATTTCTGACTTACAAAAAGCTATAAGCTGCATTGTTAAGCTAAACCAAACACATCAAAATAGCTTAAATTAAGCTGAAAGCTGAAATAAGCTGAAAAAAAGCTGTACCAAACAGGGCCAATATATCCTAAGTTTCAAACCCAATTGGTTTTACTTGATTTGCTTATCAAAATAATTATTTACAATTAATTATGCCCAACAGGTTATTTTCTGCAGCACTTTAAAGAAATTGACGGTTCTCTTAGTATACACGAGCAATCAACGCAAGGTCAAAAATGCAAGAAACTAGACTCATAACCGGTTCTAATGATGCTGATTTGATAATTTTCGAATTTATACCCAAAGAGAACAACACTCCCGAACTTACTGTTTAAAACTAGTTTTCTAGGCAGATTTGAACGCATCAGATTATATGGATTTTGACTCCCAAAAATTATGAAAAATTTCAGATATGCAATTCAATATGTAATTTATATACTGTAAAAATTTCAGTTCAAAATTCATTCGTTTGATATGGTTTCATGATTTTTAAAGTTTGTGATTCTGTACAGAATTTTTGGACACAAAACACTATCCTAATCAGCCAAATATTTCATAGCCATGCCCAACTCATGTACCTACTTCACTGATTTGATCCATCAACTACGCAGAAACTCACAAGAAGAAGAAAAAGATAGTGAGGGAATTAAAAAAAATAAGGGATTTACCTTGCCAATGGCTACCACAAAACTCAACAATTTTCAGCACTTTTCACCCAATGACCTAGACGTCTCTCTCCCTCTCTTTACCTCTCACTACTGCTCTGAAAGTTGTGGGAAACAATAACATAAGAATTCGGGTTTTGTTATCCTTTATATATATATATATATATGTCTAACCAAAAGGCTCTAATTGATTATCTCTTTATATTCTTTTAATTTCTATCTCCATTAAAATACAAATATTATTAGATCAAAATATGCTTACTAATTTGACACTTAAATTTATTTATTTATTTATTTAAATAATAAATCTTGCCTCTCAATTAAAAACTTTCACCATAAATTTATTTTAGGTTTAAAAATTAATTAAAAGACCTTCCAAATATTTAATTTGCATTTAGGATTCACCATCAAAATATTTGAGATTGTAATATTATTATTATTTACTTATTTACTTAATTTTTTTATATTCGGGTTCTCACAATCGGTGTGCCTAAGTCATAATGTTTGCCATCTGCTATTCCTGAATAGTTTGCCAGAGGCTCACTTGGAAAGCTTGCCAAAAGGCTGACCGGTTGCGGGCTTTGCCACGACGGGAATACAACCCTTGGATTTGGATTACCGTTTTACCGTTTGATCCTCTTTTCACTTCTCAGTGTTAGGTGCAAGAGGTATATTAGGTAGTCTTGCTAAGGTACCCTTTTTGACCAATCGACTTAGTTGCATATTGGAAACCATAGAGATTGTTCCAAACTAGGACAGGATGCTTACCCGAATACAGGATTGTGTGAAACCACTTGTTATGCATAGTGAAAACCCTAGTTCCTAACCGAACTAAGATAGGGTAACCTTATCCCCTCATAGGGGTGTTTTCGCTCTCACTTAACTGGTATGTGCTTTACAGTGAAACTGTAAATGGATGTGCATATCAGTTGCCAAGTTGGTATCTGTTTTGGGGGCATAATTCAGTATAGAGAGTACAGTCATTCAGCTGTGATCATATCCGTTGTAGTGAAATTAGACTGAGATGCTGTCAGTTTTCTTTTTTGCAAGGTAGTCCTGGAACCATAGCTTCAGAAGGCTCCAATATCCCCCAGGTACTCTGGACTTGTGTCGATAGACTTTGTCAGGTCGAAAATTGTTCAGAAGCAAACTGTGTTTACCTCACTCCCACCAGTTACATGACGAAGGAGGTTCAGGCAAAATTCACCAATGCAGTTTCTACGGCAGTCACCCATCAGTTCACCCGAGTCTAGTATGGTCTGGGAATAGTTGTCTGAATTCAGCTCATCACGAGATTAATCACCCATTCCCATGGCTCAGTATCCCCCAGCCAATGTGGAAGAACTAATACAGCACCTGGAACAAACAGTCGAGGCACTGCAGCAAGACGCAGTCTGTCAGGCTTAAGTCATGGCTCGTTAGGCTGAAATATAACCCGGCTACAACAACAACAACCACAGTCGGCCACGAATTTTGCATCTCATGCACCTCCCACAGGTAGCCCGACACCTAGAGCCACAGCCCATACTGCTAATGTCCAAGAGACTCAGGGCAATCCGACAGAGCGAATCCCAGCACAAGCCTCTAAAACACCTGTTTATCAAACTGAAGCTCCGTTTGAATTTGAGGTTGACCCAACTGCAGTCAAGGTCAATAAACTAGAGAAGTTATTCAAATGAGCACAATGAGTGAACTCCATCTCGGATTTAGAGGATGGGTATACTGAATCTGCAGTTACCTTACTGGAGCGGTTCAAGATGCCGCATATTGACCGCTTCGACAGCTCTGGAGACCCAATGGTGCACCTTCACCTATTTTTTGATATCTTGAGGCCAATGGGTTTGACCCCAGCCCAGAAGTTGTCTCTCTTCAGCTGAACCATGTCTGGGATAGTCGCAATCTGATATGCGAAATTAGAGGACTCTATGAAACAGAAATGGGAAGAGATGGCTAAGGCTTTTATTGCTCAATACTCCTATAACACACAGATCGAGGACACAATTCATGATCTCGAAGCCACCTGTCAAGAGCTAAAGGAGGGTTTCTCAGAGTTCGTGACGAGATGGAGAGCGAAGGTCTCAATGATGACTACAAGGCCTTCCGAAAAAGATAAGATCAGAATGATTGTTCAGAATTTGCATGGCAAGTTGTTGCAGAAGATGATCGTTCTACCTTTGTTTTCCTTTCCAGAGCTTTATAAAATGGGGGTTCAAATTGAGGATGCCATTGGACAAGGGGTCTTTGTGGAAGATAATGAGCCTTTGAAGAAGAATGTTGTTCACAATTCTAATGCTGCTACTAATGGTAGCACAGCTACGACATGCTCAGAAGTAAACACGGTCACCACTCCCCTCAATGGCCAAAAACCAACCACTTCAAATCGGCCCCAAGCCCGGAATTTCCATCCTCTTTACATGAGTCTCTCTCAAGTTTTCAAAATGCTGCGAGAAAAAGGGTACCTAGAACTCCTAGAACCCTAACCCCTTCCAAATCCTCTTCCATCAAGATATGACCCAGCTAAATACTGTGCCTATCATCAGCAACGCAATCATGATACAAAAATTTGTATCCGCCTCCGTTATAAGATTCAGGATCTTATTGATGAAGAAATCATGGCTCCACCAAAAGGACCTCAGGCTACCCCTAACCTGTTACCTCCAAATCTCAATCTAATCCATACACTGCCATCTACCTACAAGCCCAGTATATACATCACCCCAGCTCATTTACCCAAGCTTGAGGTGTTCATTCCAAAAAGCACGGACTCGTGCATGATGGATGCATTCGAACCCCAATCATCTCAATCCCGTGAACCCACTACTTCTGAGCTGATGAGCATGATTACAGATCTTCAGAGAACGGTGGAAGATTTAGCCTTTGGGGTTTTGGCTCCATTATCGACCACATCAGATGCCAGAAATTTCACACCAAAAGGCTCCCTAATCTTGGGGCAAGCTGTAATTGAAAATGGCCAACCTAAAGCTATCTCAAGTCTGGGCAATGACATGTCGAAAACAACTGGGCTCTGCTTTGATATAGCGACCCAATCTCTTGGCAAAGTGGAGGCAAGTGGTAAGAACAAGGTTGGGGCACGTATTGATCCTTACGAACATCTTCAATGGGCTATTGAGGCTATCATGGTTGAAGAGCTGAACAAATAGCAAGTGCTTGCAGTTGTTGCAAAAATTATGGATGGCACTTTTGTCACTTAGGTTCAGGGCATTTTGAATCACGGGGCAAGCCATGAAAAAGGCTGTCGTACTAGAAACACCTCTTTCAGCTCCAATTCTACACTCGGAAGAGATCATCAAACCCAGTCAGCACCTGCCAACCCCTCTGTCATTCCTGCACCTATAATCCCCTCTACATGACCTTATCCAAAGCTCTCCAAATCCTCGTTGGACAAGGCCATCTCAAACCCCTTGACCCTCAACCTCTCCTTGATTCCCTTCCATCCAGGTATGATGCTGCCAAGTACTGTGCCTTCCATCAACAACCCGGCCATGACACTAACAGTTGTTTTCATCTTCGCCATGACATACAAGATCTAATTAACAATGAGGTCATCACCGCACCAGGTCCTACAAAGTCTATCGGCACCGAATCAATGAACTGGGGGGATAATGTGACTATGTGATCAGAGGATGAACCACCTGCTGATGGCACTCATTTTACTCCAGATATGGTGGATGGCACGCACTGTTTTGAACAATTTGAAAATGTTGTTTATTGTACTTTCTGACTTGGGTATTGAGTCAGTTCTATTGTGTTGTATTGAGTCCATCTTGTTGTATTGAGTCAGTCCTGTTGTGTCAGAGTCAGGTGATTTTGAGGGTGTTACCTCGGACATCACTATCTGGTTTTGTGTTTTTCTTTTACACTCTTTCTTTCGCGTTTGTTTCTGTCATTGAGCCAGTTGTGCCAGAAGATCTGAATAAAACGGCTGAGATTTTCATCTACTTTTTTGTGCCTTGAAATCATTGCATTGACCTAAGTTTTTCAAAACTTTTCTAACACTATGACGAAAACAAAGAGGAAGGAATTCCTCGGGATTTGCAAAAATTTGATCAACTGAGAGAAAGAGAGGCATGCTAAGCCCTTAATGAATGAGATCATGTTTGCTAATGTGAGTACTGAGAAGGATCCTGACTTGATCCAGATTAGTTCTACATTGTCTTTAGAGGAGCCTGAGTGATTAGTCGCTTTATTAAAAGATTTCAAAAAATGTTTTGCGTGGTCCTACGAAGACATGCATGGAATCGTTCTTGGGATTGTACAGCATAGGATCACTCTCGGCCTTGAGACTCGCCCCCTTTTACTTTCAAACCTTGAACCTTGACTCAGAATGTTCAACGATCAACCACAATATAAGGCTTGTATGGTCAGATTGGAAGTAGTTCTTGAACTAGAGGCAATAAGGTCAGATGTGATCACAATAAGCTTGCAAAGTTAGATCAGACGTAGACCTTGAACTAGGGGAAAAAATGTCAGATGTGCTCAAAGATTCATAATTGGGTCATTTCTCAAGCCAATGGAGATTGGGAAGAAAGCCAAATCCCAAAATCTGAGAGAAGAAAAGTTTTGCTGAAGGACAATCGAGTTCCTATCCACAACACTAGGGGTAAATTCAGACCCGATTGGATGGGCTCCTACATCATCAGTGAATAGTAGCCATTCTCCTAGATTCAGATGGCTTAGAGATTCTATGACCAATCAACATGGACAAAGTTAGACTTTTCTATCCTTGAGAGGCTCGCTGGGCCAAAAACCAAGAAGGGCAACCTAGGCAAAAGTTAGAGCAAGAAAAAGAAAAAAAAAAAGAAAAGAACAGAAATGAAAAAAGAAAAAAGAAAAAAGATAAAGGAAAAAAGAAAAAAGAAAAAAAAAGAAGAAACAAATAAAAGAGAAAAGAGAAAAATAATGAAAAGAAAAGAAAAAGAGCTCGCAAGGTTAAAAACTTGAAAGGGCGGCCTTGGTAAAAGTTAGAGCGTAAAAGGAGAGTGTCAACACCCGAGTGTACCTTAACCCGGAACTACGTATGACCTGATTCCCATCTTTGGGATACATAGGCAACTTCATCCTAAAGTTCGGCCCCAATCATTTTCAGCCTGCTTAGCTCATCCATGTTGATTGGCTTATCCTTGTTCAAACTCGGCTATCTTATCCATGTGGAACTTGGCTGGTCTTCGTTCAAATTTGGGTGTCCTAATCCGTTATAAGATTCAACTGCCAGACAAATCAAATTCAAATATAAGATTGTGCATCTGGAGAGTAGATTCCACGTTGGTTGAGCAATGGCCACTTGTAAAAAACAGTTTTGAAGATTTTTCATGAGGTTGACTAATTTTCTCAGAAATTATTCCATTTTTCCAAAACTGGACCATTTATCGGACCCAAAAAAGAAAAAATTTCAGTGCTCACAACTTGACTTGCATGATTTCAAATTAGAATATCGAATAAGCATGTTAATCCAACTCTCACGTAGGTTAAAACTGTTTGTGGAAAGCCAAAAACAAAAAATGGTCAAAACAATAAACTAGGGGCACAATTGAGTCAGGTTTTCTGTCTTTTCTCCATTATCAACGTATTAGCTAGAAAAGGCACAACTGAAGTTAGCAACAGGGAGCCAAAGCTCTGTTGTCCTCTAAGTAGCGAGGTATCAAGCTCAATGCGAAACACAGACTGGAAATGGAGCAAGATATTCACTCCCCCTCATAAGGTCCACAACTTCTATCTTATTTATCAACCACACTTGGGAAAGGATAAAAAAATAAGAGAGATTAAAGAATAGAGAGATGTGCGTTGAGAGGAAAAGTAAGGAAAAGGCTTTTCAGAGAAAAGAGATTGAGCGCCAAAGTGATGTGAAAATCACAAATAAGAAAGAGTGGGAAATAATACCTGGAGAAGCAGGCTTCCCATGAACCGAGAGGTCTCTTGCCATTGGAACATATCCGAGTGTTGTGTTTATTGTTTTTGTTTGTCTCGGTTCTTGTCTTGAGTCGTTGTGAATGTAAATATTTGTGTTTAGGTTATTTTACTTTGTTTTCCTTTGTTGAGTCATTTAAACTGTGGTTAGTCGTAGGCTCAATACCTGGTTAAGAACTCATTTCTCAATTTCAAAAATAAATCATTTTGTACCCAGAGTGCTGTGTCATTCTCCATATTTGTACAAAATAGGATTCTTTCTTTTATAAACTGCAGGGTTCAACCCAGGTCATGTGAAAACAATAGAACAAGGACCTATCTGAAGCTATATAGGTCCCGGACTGCAAAGCAAAAGAAAAGAGGGAAAACTTGGAGCATCTTAGTGTGTTTCAACTTCAGTAATTTTCGAGATTGGATTCCAGATGCACCTTTTTAGGCCTTGTCAATGGTCCAAAGTATGAGTGTACCTCTACCTTAAGCTCACGCTCAAGCCTACTTCAAGCTAAAACGGCGATCAGAAGTGCTCTCCCTAAGTACCATTCCCTACTAGAGGCATCTTGGCTGTGTTTGTAATGAGTTCCTAGGAGACCAACTGCGACGGTGGAAACTAGAGTTCGAATGGCAATGCCTAGAACACAAAGGTTTGGAATTTTCGAGACTAAAGTCTGGTTTAAATACCCAGGGGTGTATCCTCGACTTGAAATTTGTATGGCAGCCCCATAGATTGAGATAGTATGTATGCGCCTCAATTCTGGATACTGAACCAACCTAGTCTGTCATCCTGTTGAAAAATAGGGAAAGTTGTGAATATGATCAAGAAGAAAGGCGGCCTCCATGGCTTCTACATGAAGAACCCTTGTCAGCATTTGAGGGCCTTTGAACTGTGAGTTGAAGGCAAGAGTTCGAAGAACACAAGGAGGAGATCCCTGTTAGAGTAGAGTGGTTCATCGCCACTCACCCCACGAGGTGCTTTCTAAAGCGCCGCTTTGTTTGTTTATTGCATTCCCTAAACATCATGCACTACATTCCTTGTAACATGTATCATATCATCACATTTATTGAATTTATTTGTATCTTCTATTATCTTGTATCATTGATTCTTTTACGCTGAGCAGAGTTTAGGATCGTTGTCCCCCGGGGCTTTTCTTAGGACCTCTTCTCACGATTTCAGCTTGGTTAGAGTGTCCATTTCTTCACACGGTTTCAGCGTGTTTAGAATTTATCTCAAGATGCGTGGAATGTGCTCCTGACGGCTTTTTTTTGGACCTCTTCTCACGATTTCAGCATGGTTAGAGTGTCCCTTTCCTCACACAATTTCAGCGTGTTTGGAATTTTTCTCAGGACGCGTGAAATGCGCCCTTGATTGGTTTTTCTTAGGACCTCTTCTCATGATTTCAGCATGGTTAGAGTGCTCTTTTCCTCACATGATTTCAGTGTGTTTGGAATTTATCTCAAGATGAGTGAAGCGCGAACCCGAGAGGCCTTTCTCTTCCTCTTACGATTTTAGCGTGATTAGAGTATCTTAGGACACATGATGCACGAGCCTGGGCGTGTTTTATCTCGGGACGTGTGAAACGCGACCCTGACCGATTTTTGATTCTCAATTTACCTTGAGCGGTGTTTTCTTTCCTCGTCCTGTGTTTTAGCGTGGTAAGACTGTTTCTTTTCTCATACGATTTTCAGCGTATTTGGAATTTATCTCAGGACGCGTGGAACGCGTCCCTGATTGGCTTTTCTTAAGACCTCTTCTCACGATTTCAGCATGCTTTGAGTGTTCCTTTCCTCACACGATTTCAGCGTGTTTGGAATTTATCTCAGGACGCGTGAAACATGCCCCTGATTGGCTTTTCTTAGGACCTATTCTCACGATTTTAGCGTGGTTTGAGGGTTCCTTTCCTCCCACGATTTCAACGTGTTTGGGATTTGTTCTTCCTCCTCTCACAATTCCAGCGTAATTAGAGTATGTCACCCTATTCATCTACTGCATTATCTATTTTGTCATACTGTCCTTTCCATGTTATGCTTAGTTTGGCATGTGTCCATACTTTTCATGTTAAAACATAGCTCTACATGTGTACGCGCCTATTCTGCAAGAATTGTGGTCTGAGGGTTTCGACACCTTTTCTGTGTTAGACGTGGTTTGTTTTGTGTCCATGCCCTTTCTAGGTCAAATGTGGTTCGGCCTGCACCTTATTCACTACATCCATTGCATCGTATTTTGTCTTGTTGTATTCAGTATTTAGGATCATTATCTTTTCCTAGCAGATCATTCCTCACTTATATCATACCATCCAATTACTTGTACTCTTCCTCTTTCTACGAAAAACAAAGTTCTGCATGTGCATGCGCCTATTCTGCAAGAATTGTGGTTAGAGTGCTCCGACACCTTTTCTGTATAAAACATAGTTTGACTTGCATCTCCATTCCTTTATGGTATTTGTGTGTTTTACACTGCTTGTGGTTTGATGATTTTGTCACATTGTATATCGTTTACATTATTTTGTCGCATTGTGTACCATTTGCATTTTGCCCCTGAACTATGCAGGTTTGATTCCTTGCAAATGGATATGTAGGCAACTTTCAGGTTCAACCAATTACATTTGCATTCTGCTTGTTTGCCTAAGTCTTACAGCCTTCTCAAAATGGATCGTCTTCGAGCTTTGACATTCACTCACATCATTTCATGACTTTGAGCTCTGTCAAAGAGGGGTAATTGTAGACACCCCCCGCCCTTAAGACTTGGGTGCCTCAGTTTAATCACTCGGTGATGAGAGTTGTGCCATGCAAAGGTTCGATTTCTTCGGCAAGAGGAGCTTCAAATCCTAATCTTACACCCGATTTTGGACCAAAACTATTTTAACCAAAATTATTTCAGACCTTAAAACCCACTCTTTCAAAATATTTTTGAACATGTTTCTACGATGTTCTGAAGCTCGTATTTTGTTAAAATTGCACTTTTCAGTAAACCGAGCAAGAACAAAGTGGAAATAAATGAAAGAGAGGTAAACTCTTTGAAAAATCCATTTAAACATCTTATTTAAAGGTTTGGAGTTGAAAAAATAAGAGTGGAGAGAAGAAAACTAGTTGGGGAAGTGGTTGGGCTTGAAACTGTTGAGAGAAACCTGGGCAGCCTCATTAGATTAGGCCTACCTTTCTGTACACTTGGACTTTAATTGTGGGGCCACCACCATTGGGAAGTGGACTTCCAGGGCTTCATTTTACACTCAAGAATAACCTGTAAAGGAGTTCGGATAAAGGAGATATGTCGATTTCAAGTCGGCCGTAGAAGCAGATTTTTTCTGTGGCCGACAGGTGGCCGACAATTACCATCTGTGGACGACCAGCCACCACTGGTGGACGACCGGCCACCACTTCTAGCTGACCGAGCATTGGTGTAAAGTCCAAATATTTTGGCTAGTTGTCCTCCAAATGCTCCAACTGTCCCTTTTAGATATTTTCAACCCAAGACTCATATTTTCTATATAATGAGGACCTCTTTTCTTGTTTTAGAGGTTAAAACATTTTAGGAGTGAAAGAAAATTTGGGGCCAAAATATCTCTCTCTCTCTTTCTCTCTCTTGTAATTTTGTGCATACTTGCCTAGTTTCTCTACACTTTTGCATACACATCCTAAATCAAATCCTCTCACCTTGGAGCTGAGATTCCTTGGGACTTGTTTTGAGCTCTTGAAGGTGGTTTTAGCTTGGATTGTTGGCCAAATTGTGTCTTGGCTTCAAGAGGTATAGCACTTGTCTTTTAAGCTTATTTTGCACATTTGTTTTCCTATCTCTTTCTACTATATTTTGGACTGTTTTTGGCTTGGTTTTGAACTATAAAAAGCTCTGTTTCTATGGCTTAAAAGTGGTGGTTTGAGGCCATTTTCAGTTAAGGGGTGGTTCACCGTTCTTTCTTCTTAGTTTGTCAAGTTTTTGTGCCTTTGTTCATCACTTTCAAACCAAATTTTTTGGGCCTTTTAACCACTGAATTTCAGAGGTTTTTCAGTGGTAAAAAACTTATTTTGAAGTCCAAATTTTGAGGGGTTAGCCTCCCCTTCTTATGCCATGTTTGCATGATTAGTTAGCTTCACATGTTAACATGTTTTTTTAGCTTAACTTAGCTCAAGTCCAGCATGTTTTAGTCTTTGAAATAACCTGTTTTAGCTCTGTTTTGGGCTGGTTAGTTCATTTGAGTCTTGTTTTGCATAGTTGTAGCGTAAGTTCCCTCACTAGCATGGTGTTTAAAGGCTTTAACCACCATTAGTTTGAGTTACTTGCATGTTTTAGTGCTTTTATCACTCATTTCCATCACTTAATCATCTCTGCAATCTCCTTCCTTTCTTGATTTTATTTTTGCTTTGAAAGTGGTTTCAAACCACTTGTTTCCCTAAGTGTGAAATGGAGGTGCTACACCCAATGGTTTAATCCCTTAGGGGGTTCATTACCAACAGTATAATGCCTCTTTCATGCCCAAAGCAACTTGTGGTTTGAGCCCTCTTTCCATTAGAGGACACTCACCAATGGACTTAATGGATTAAGGAATGATTTGGTAATTAAAATGAGTAAACAAAATTGACAAGTAAAAGCGGCAAGATAAGCATTCTTCGTGTTGCATTGCATGTGTTCAAATCGGACGTTAATTTGAACACAAGGTAAATGGGACATTTCATACTCAAAAGCGATAAAATGTGCCATTTTCCTTGGTCTCCATTGCCCTAGATCATGCATGATAGGGTGATGGTCATTTTGAGTCTTGTTCTTGCATTTATTAAACTTGCACAATTGGTTTCATAAGCCATCATGCAATGAAATTGTTTGATTGATGGTTTGTGAACCAAATTTTGTCCCTCCTTTGATTTCTTCATGAAAAAGAGAGGCAAAGTGTGCAAACAACCCTTGAGAAATACACTGTTTTGCTCTCTGTTACAGCAAGGAAGTCCAGGCTATCAATGGTCGACAGCCACCATTAGTAGCTGACTGGCCACCATTGGTAGCCGACCGGCCCCTTGTCGGCCACCAATGAAATTTACACAATGTGTTGGTAAGATGAAGCAGAGGTGTTCTGGAAGCGGGCAGCATTGTCAATGCTCAAATGTGCAAACAGAGGCTTACAGCAGCAAAACAGTGGCTTTTCAGGTGGAAACCGAACACGTGCATGAGCCTCCCTTGCATTTTCAAGCTTATTTAATGTTTAAATATCTAGCTTAAATATGTGTTGTAATTAATTAGTTGTAGCTAATTAAGTGTTGTAATTAATTAGTTCGTTTAACTAGTTATTCGATTTCGTTTTGTAATTAGTTAACCAGAATAGTAAATCAGTTTTGAATTTTGTAATAATTAGTTAGCTTAATTAGCGTAGCTAGTTGGTTAGCTTATTCATTCGGACCCTCCTTCGTGATGGCGTAATGTTATAATAAGTGTGTGTGCGTGTGTGCATGTCTTCCGACCCCATGTCTTTCTCCCTTTTATTTAATCGCTTTTAATGGTTAGATTAGGGACATATTTCAAATTAGCATATCATATGCTTACATCCATTCATTTGTCTTGCATGCACCGAGGCTCGATGCATCATTCAAACTGCGTTGTCATTTCAATACTTCTTTGAATACGTGTTTAACCACATGTTATCAAATTGCTTCATATGTCATATTAGTAGCTGAGCCTATTAATTGCATATTGCATGTGTTGCATTAGACACTTAACATAGTTAGGAATCATGCATATTTCACTAACTCATGTTTTCTTAGCTTGGAGTACTAGGTGAGTTTTTATGCTTTAACATACTTGCATAAGTGTGAATGTTGCCATGAGGCTATGTGCTTAAATGCTAAACTACTTGGATGCCGGTAGATAAAGGCTTGTTATTTGAATTAGAACAATTCAACGAATGTGCGTTTTAAGCCAACTTTGTTGAGTGGCAAATCATGTTTTAAGCCCACTATGTTTGGTGGCAAATCTGCAAACTTTAAGCACACTTGAGATGGCAAATTCAAACCATTTTTGCAAACAAACATGAGTCGAATTGTTCCAAATTAAACAAACTAGTCTATACTTGCTTGTGTGCATTACATAGTAATGCTAGTTTAATAACCGGATCAGGAACACATAATGTTTATAAAAAAATCATATCCTGATTAGTAGAGGCCAATCTTTGATCGGGCGAGCGGGGGTGCTCAATTCATGACATTCCCCTCTTGTACCTAAGTTCCCGAGCTGAGGCAACTATGGTGATGACAGACACGTGGCCTTCGGCATGAGTCAGGGTTTCCTAAATTTCTCCAAAAATAAAATATTTAGGTGGTGACTCTGTACCTGGCAAAGTAGTCCAATTTTGGCACTTTTTGATTCAAATCAATTTTCCAAAACGATTTGTCGAATTTGGACTCTTTGGTGTTTATCAGTTTCACATTGCACTTGTGAGATTAGATTCAGAACTGCGGGAGTCCGAACTGTGAGGGCTTTCTTTCAAACCTTCTGAAATGGGACGCGAAAAAGGTGAGCCACACTTATACCTACTATCTCTATTCATAGTGATATTCAAGCTACAATTGCTAAAGCAAAAATACAAATTTAAATGAGAAAAAGAAACATATTAGAATAAGACATAATTCAAATAAACAATTATTATCTCAAGGTGTTGTAACACTAGAATTTATGAGGTCTGAAAAGAATATAGCAGACCCTTTTACTAAAGGATTAGCGTGCAGGTTAGTAATTGAATCATCGAGGGAAATGAGACTAAAACCCATAAATTAGTCATCGCAATGGATACCTAACCTTTGTGATTGGAGAACCCATGAATAAGGTTCAATAGGTAATAACGAAGTTGATGAGTGATTTAGAAAAGCACTAAAAATATTAGAGGGAATTCTCTAGTCCTACTCCTATTGTGATAGTGCTCACTATTGTGACGGGTTTTAGGAAGAGCTTAGCTCTAAATGTATCCAAGGTAGGATTTCTATAGGGTGTTGGTCACAAATCACCCTTGGAGGATACACATATATAAGTGTGGCAATTGGGTCGCTGTTGTGGGAAATTGGGTTGCTCTCTAAAGACACTTGTGGAAACAAGATATGTGCGCATGACCGTTTAACGCGCAAAACCGTTCTAGAACCATGATAATTGCCCGTACTATGCGTGTGGTAAGCCTATGTTTGATCACAAGGACCTAGTTCAAAACTTTGTTTACTATGGTTTTTTCAAACTGAAACTTATTAACACTAAGTGGAGGTTCAAGTCTGGAAGACACCTGCATCCACTATGCAACAAAAACACTCTTTTCAATTTTAAATTATGTGGGGGATTGTTATTTTATAATTTTAAAATTGTATTTAATTTAATTTATTTAATTTGATATTTTCATCTTTTTAGGATTAAGTTTATAATGTTATACTAGTTACTAGTCTTTAGGATTATCCTACAATATCTCCTAAATATCTAAGTTATGGTTATTTAATTGTGTATATAATAAGACTTCAACGTTGAAATCTAAACAGACAAAAAAAATCTTTCTTTTCCTCTTCTTCTGCTCTATTATTTATTTTGTGTGTTTATTATATTGAGTTTACAAGTGGGTGTTAGGCAATTTAACGTTCATGAATTCACTTTGCTGCACACAAGTGATTTTGAAGGTTGTTGTATCTTAGGAGAGGAACACCATTCAACTTGGTGCAAAAGAGGGTGTATCATTCATAAAGAGAGCGCAATCTGCGTACCTCAACCATCATTCAGACTTTTCTAAACTTTCTCTCTAATAATAATATTTATTTGTTGTTTTTGGTTTATTATTAATTTGGTGTTTTTATTCTAATAGTAAATCCTATTTAATTTTCTAACAACACCAAGCTAACCTCTAGAGTCTTGAACTTGATCTCATTAATGGGAAATTGGGATAACCAACACATTTCATAAAGGCCATATAAATCACATACTAATTTTCTCCATAATCTCTCCCTCACTCCAAACCTCCACCACAACTTTAACAGTAGAGAGTCATTCATCTCCCTCAATTTCTCAAGCCTAAACCTCTCAATCCCTTATCCATAGTTATGTCTCCCATTTAACCATGTGAAGCTTTTTTCCCATCTGACTATCGCTTTATAAAAACCCGCATTAGATCTTGTCAATTTCCTTATCCACTAAGAAAGGCACGCGGAATAAAGATAGGTAATAATAAGCCATTCAGAACTGACTTGTTCAAGGTTAGTCTTGCCCAAATGATAAGAACCTCCTCTTCAATGGCACAAGCTTCCTCTTAAACTTATCGAGCACTGATTTTCAAGTTGATTTCAGCCTTGGGTTTGCACCAAAAGGCAACCCAAGATAATTTATTGGAACAATACCGCTACGTCCACCAAATAATCCCTCCACCCAAATTGCCCAAATGAGGTGTCAAAGTTTGCTGCCAATTGAGCCCCAGTTGCTACATGTATGCATGAAACACACGCACAACAAAACTCTGCCACAAAAGACTTTATCATTTTCCCATCAAATACAGTCCCATTATCAACAGTTATAGTCTGTGGGATGCCAAATCTGTGGATCAGATCTTTAATGAATCCAATAACTTTGGTCTGGTCTACAACCTTATACGGCTTAGCTTCGACCCACTTAGTGAAGTAATCTGTGGCCACTAAGATGAAACAATGATGCTTCGAAGAGGGTGGATGTATTTTTCCTATCATATCCATAGCCGATCCTCTAAACAGCCAAGGCTTCACAACCGCATGCAGATCAGTTACGGGTACATGTCTTATTGTGCCATGCTTTTGGCATGTCTGACAACCTCTAGCATAATCTATGCAATCCTTAAGGATGGTTGGCCAATAGTAGGATGTCTTCGAAACAGCCATCTCATCTTCACATCAGGCTGATGAGCACTACAGATGCCTTCATGAACCTCATCCATGGCTGTCAATGCTTCATTTGGACCTAAACATTCCAATAATAACCCATCTGCCCCCCTTTTGTAGAGAGCATTACCATACATTATGTATTGCATAGATTGCAATTTGATTTTTCTACTGGCTTTCGAAGATGGGCCAGCTAGATACTATATTATTGGATGCCTCCAATCTTATTCTTGTAAGTCACTATGATTGACTTCTAAGACCATATTCCTTTTATTCAAGGATGGTATTACCTTTTGATATGTTGTTTGGCTTATGTTCCTTTGAGTGTTATCCCTTCTCTTGAAATTCGAAGCTTTCTAAGCCACATCTTTAGCTTTATTATTCAAGAATCTTGGGACATAAGTTACATTTGCTATCTGAAATTGAGAAAGCAAATGTAATACAACAACATAGTATGGCAACATGCTTACACTTTGACATTTGAAAATTCCTTTCACCTGGTTAACCACCAACTGAGAATCTCCAAATATATCAACTGCATGATCCAATAAATAGTTCCAGTCCCATTATTAAAGCTTCATATTTAGCTTGATTATTGGAACAAGTAATTTCATCCACTTTGAAACTATGTGTGGTTTCTACCCCTTGTGGTGACATAATCACCACACCAATTCCAGTTAGATCATTGGCTTTTGATCCATCGAACCACATTTGCCATGGTTCAACACTAACCATACCAAGTTCCATTATCTCTTGGCTTTCTGTTTGACATAGATGGTCTGCTAAGAAATTAGCTAAAACTTGTCCTTTTACTACTTTTTGGGGAACATATTCTGGATGAAATTATGATAAAGCTAATATCCAATTGCCAATTCTTCCTCTTAACATAGGTTTAGATAACATATATTTAACCAAATCTGTGGTTGCAATTACCAAGATAGTTGTAGGCAAAAGATAGTATCTTAGTTTCATTGCAGCAAAATACAATGCAAGGCACAGCTTTTCTACAGCTGAATATTTACATTCACAAGAATTTAGAAACCAACTAAGGTAATAAACTGCTTGCTCTTTGCCTTCTTCATTGTTTTGGGTTAAAAAAACTCCCAGTGAATCTTCCACTGCAGCTATATACAACTTCAAGGGCTTATCACCCTTTGGTGGCACTAGCACTGGAGGGTTTGCCAAGTAGGGTTTGCCAAGTATCCTAACAAAGCCTACCTTAAGGAGCCTAAGAATTTCCTTCTTGACCTTTTGAATCACTTCAGGACTCATCATTCTTGGTTTTTGTTTGTATGGCTTGAAATTAGGCTTCATAGGGAGCCTATGTTCTACTAATGACCTATCCAATCCTGGTAGTTCATTATAAAACCGTGCAAAACAATCTTTATATCTCTTTAAGACCACCAACAACTGGTCCATGTCAAGAGCACTTAACCAAGCACTAATGTAAGTGAGTTGCTCTGTAGAACCTTCCCCTAAGTTGATTTCTTCCAAGGGGTCTTGTATCTGAGAACTCACTGATGCTCCTTTTCTGATTTCTTCTATCTTCGAAGCAATCTCCTTGCTTTGTTCTGCTTCCAGTTTCTTTGATTCAACATCTTTACCCTCGTCCTCATAGACAAAGTCTGTCCATAAGGCTTCTTCTTCCTGTATCTCTTACACTTTTGTTTCAATGTCCAAAGCACAGTATTTATCAAACACCAAAAACCTGACCTGTTACTGCTCCTGCTTACAGCCAATTACCATGGCTTCTTTCTCTTGCTCTTGCACTTTCTGGACTATTGATTTTATGTCCAATACTGAGAATTTAATTAAAGCCAAAGATCTGGCCTCTTGGGTTCTATTTTTTTGCCTACAACCAGGCATCATTGTCATCCTTGGCGACAAATTCTTCATCAGCACTTTCCTAGACTAAGTGCTTCAGGTGTGCTAATACCTCATTAGCCGTCACTTCGGCTGATCCATCAGGTTTTCTCAGTATACTGAGTGGTGTCACTCCTTCAGTATACAACTTGGCCTTTGCAAAATCTGCACAAGCTATGAAGGGTTGAGGGTCTGCATTAATCTCCTCTGTCTCTCCATTGCACAAGGCCATCATGATCTTCTAATGTAGAGAGGAAGGCACACATTTGTTGGTGTGAATCCAATTCCTTCCAAGTAGAGCATTATACCTAGCATTGATGTCGATAACGAAGAATGCTGTCATGCAGTCCCTGGTTTCCACACTCAAGTTGATGGGCAAAATGCCCTGAGCCATCTGTTTGTCTCCAGCGAAACCAGCAATGGTTGTGCTGGTTGGGATTAATCTAGGGTTCCTCTTTCCTAGTTTCTTCAAAGAAGATTTCGGAAGCAGATTTATGACAGCCCCATTATCCACCAATACTCGGTTCATCTGTATCCCATCGAAGAAGGCCTTGATATACAAGGGTTTGACATGTTGTGTCATGGATGTCATGGGATACTCAAAAGGGTATGAGAGGTTAATACTCACCTCTTCCTCACTCTTGTCTCCAGTTTCCATTGGTGTGGCCACTTCGGATTAGTCTTGCACCATACTCACTTGTGAGTCTTCACTAGAAACTGGAATTGGGTCAATCTCCTGACCTTGGTTTTCATCTTCAACTTGAAACTCCTGTAGTAGTATATGCACCATATTCACTGACACATGAGGAAAAGAGCCAAATTGGATGACTGGCTTTACTTGCTTCTTTTCCTGGCCAACTTGTTCAATTACTTCAGAAGCATCTTCCATGCTACATTCTGGTACTTCAGTACTAGTAACTTTCTTCGACTAGTCTGTTTTTGTTGGTTTTTCAACCAAAAATGTCTGTTCAGCCGTGAAGGCTTCGAATATTTCCTCATCAACCATCTCCTTCCTTTGGCCTAGGCCAACTTCTCCCTCTAACTCACTATCCCTTTCCATCAAAACCCTTTCCAATCCAGCTAAAATGGATGTTTCTTTGGTTTTTAGTTCAGAGTGAACTTTGGCCAACTGCTCTCTGCTGCAACTCATTTTGTCTTGAGGAGTCAATTTTGGACTACATAACTTTGGACTTTTTTTTTCCCTCTGTCTGGCCCTTTAACTGGACCAATGAAGAGCTTTCTCCACTTTCTTTCAGATCTTTCTGGTACTGAGTGTACTTTCGCTGGATCTTCCTTCTTTAGGATCTAGAAATCACTGGGACTATATTTGGTTCCTTTGTTTTTGGATGCTTTACTAACACCCAATTATTTGGAGCCACCAAAGGAGATTTAACCATCCTACCCTGGTCTCCAACAATATTTCTTTGAATAGACATTTCCCCAGGTTTGTTCTGCATGACAAACCAATCTAGAACTCCAGGTACCCATGAACCCACTAGCCCAGTTGTCGAGTTGTCTCTTTCTTCCTTCGAAACCAGTTTCAAAGCTGGCTTTGAAGGCCACTGCTTGGCCCTGACCCCCTGTTTTGGGCCTAATTCAGGCCTTCCATAAAGGTGGCCACTTTCACTTTTGTGTGAGGATGGTCTAGGGGGCCAATCTCTGGCTTTGATCCCATGACTTGAGCCCACTTCAAGTCTCCTCTCAGGATGATTGCCCTCCATTTTGTAATAGTTAGGTGGTCTGAATTCATGTAGAGGTCTCTTGCCCTTGGAGTGCACTCTAGTGGCTGTTGGTTCAGCCATGAATGGCTGCTGCCTAGTGCCAGTTGGATATGGCCTCTTGTTATAGGCACTAGTTGGTTTAGGACGCCTCTACTCATCCTTGTAATACTGTTTCCCATCAATCGAAAGCCCTTTCAACCACTTGTAGCTCAACCTGCACCTGGGACACATACTTTGCGTAACCGCTACCTCTAAAGAATCATCATCCAGTGCCTCCTCATCAGAGTCTTCCCTCTGGTCTGCAAAGCCCTGTCCAACAGTTCATGAACTTCTAGCATCTTTCTTGATGGTAGTTTGGCTGGCAACATGCATTTGCGCATTAACCTCTTTCAATTCCTTCAAAGATAAGTTCTGGAAGTCTGGCATAATAACATTGGCTGCAACTTCTCCAATTTTTGGGAATGGATTAGTATCAATCCTCATAGCCTTTTCTACTTTAGTTGGGAATTTTAAACTCCCCTTTCGAATCTGTTCTTGGATCCTGTCACAAAAAACAATGCAGTTTTTAGTTGAGTGAGACCAAGAATTATGCCATTTACAATACACTTTTCCTTTAAGTTCCTCTGGAGACGGAATTTTGACTCCTTTTGGTAACTTTAGGAAGTTTGCCGCAAGCAAATGATAAAAAATGTCATCTGCCTTTGTTAAATCGAAAGAGTATTTCCTATGAAGGTCTTTCTTTTTAAACTGCTGGTCAATTATTGTGTCTTTATGAATTAATGCCTCACAGATCATAGGTTCTTTCCCTACAATCTCTGCTGCATCAATCTCATAATTAGGATCTCTATAATACGTCTTGTATGATGCATTACTTCGATCTTGTTCTTCCTCTAGTAATGCTTCATACTTAGACACCTTATAGGTTAGTTCCACTAAGTCTCTAAACTCAATTGAGTCAAACTTCTTTCGAAGCTTAAACTCTAAACCATTTTGAGCCAATCTCATGAATTCAGGCTCTGGTAGGATGATCCTACATTTGTTTCGTGCTCTTTTGAATTTAGCAATAAATTGAGTAGCCTTCTTATCAGGCCTTTGACTCAATCTTGCCAAGTCTGCCATGGAAACTTCTGGCTCTGTTTGGAAAAATTAGGCATGAAATGCCTCATTCATTTGTTGCCAAGTTTGGATAGAGCCAGGTGTAAGGTTGATATACCATACAAAAGCTGCCCCAGTTAGAGAATTTGGGAACAGTCTTAACTTTATGTAATCATTATTGATAAATTCACAACATTGAATAGCGAACCTAGCAATATGCTCTACCATTGACTAGTTTCCATTCCCATAAAAAAGAGCAAAGTCTGGTATCCTAAATCCTCTTGGGTATTCATGTACCCTATCTACCCATTCTGGATATGATTTTCTGTATACAGGAGTTTGAACCCTCCGAGCCATCGGTCCACACATCTCTCTAACAATATCGGCAATTTGGTCCCTAGGAACCATATTTTTTGCTTGTTAAACCATAACTAGAGGAACAAACACAGGATTTGGTGGACAAGCATGTGCCTGAGGTCCTCTTGGTCCATAGGGCGGTATATTTGGGACTGGTTGTCCCTATGGTGCTGGTTGCTGTTGAGGGTATGGGTAACCCCTCTGAGCCTGTCCTGCGAAAGGTGCTGGAACAGGTGTTGTGTCTCTTCCAGTCGCAGGAAACCCTTCCAACCCTCTGGGTACAAATTCGAACAAAGAATTAGTGAACCCCTTTGTGCCAGGTATGGCTTCGAACATGGGATTTGGAAGCATCCTTATGTCATTTTCTTGTGTTGGCCTGGATCCACCAATTTGCATGGTTTCATTGTTAAGTAATGAAGCATTTTGATTTACCACAGGCCTCGAAAGAGGCTCATACCAAGACTGAAGTGATGGTCTTTCATAGTTTTGGCTACTAGTTTGACCATTAGTGTGTCCATTATTCTGCATAGGTTGTTTATCTCTAGCCAATCTTTGCTGAGGGACATTTGAAATTTCCTCTATGTGCCTTGCGTTAGTTGGTTGCTGAGTATTCATTCGATCCATAAAGGATGTTGCCCATCTTTCCATTGTGTTCACTAACTGCTGTCTCATGGCATCTACTAGGCCTCCCCATGGATTCATTGGCTGAGCAGATAGAACGGTGGATGATCCAATTCGTTGGCCTTGTCCAATACTTTGAACATGTGGTACTTGCTCCGAAGTGCTGGTCTGTTCAACCATAGGTTCTGATAAAACAAGTACTTCCACAGGATTTGTTATCACATTATCCTCTGGATTAGGTATTTCTACCTCTCATTCCACGCTTTCTTTCAAGCGTTCATTTTCTCCTTGTCTTCTACGTCTAGCTATTTTAACTTATGTCCCACTGGGTGTGCCAAAAATATATGTTGGCTTTTTTGGCTTTCGAAGGTTATTATTGTAATTTTGAGCATCCATCAAGGATCAATCAGTCCTTACAGAATATTAATTACCAACCAAGTATCAAACGATTGTGTTTTAATTCTTTCAGCCTCAATGAAGAGGACTTTTATTGGTGGCTTTATTTAGGAGAATTAAGCAAACAATGATTAAATGAAGAACAATTGCATCATTTCATTAAGTAAAATGAAAGACTTACAATGATCCAAATCAGCCTCGTAGAGGTTTACAGTAACAAATTACTTAAAACTACTCCTATGAACGAAGTGCAGTGCAGGAATTTGAAGTACAGAAATGTAAAGAACAAGAAATGTAAAAACTAGAAGGAAAATAAAGTAGATAAAACTGATTTTTTGGATCTGAGTCTAGGCTCTTTCTGGGGCCTTCTCTGCTATTTATACTTCTCAATGACAACCGCCGAAATGAACTTCTAACTGTCGAACCATCCCTCTATGATCGTTGATGTTTCCTTACAGTTAGCTCCACTATGCCATGTCTGTAGTTAGGCTTCCCTCCTGAATTTGAATTTAAATATATGTGTAACCGCTAAAGCCACGCCATCTTGTATCTCTTTGTTGATCCAGTGCTATACAGATCTACAATAACCAATACTAACTGCCACGTGTGTGATTATGATTGAAGATTTGAATTGTCGTCCTGTATTGCCCTAATCCTGCCATGTGTTAAACTATGATTGGCTTGTACAAAATATGTAGCCAACAGATATATATATATATATATATAACAACCCTAGGGTTTCTGACAACCCTATAGCAGCAGCAGCTAGTAGCAATGTGAGAGAGGAAGAAAGAGCAAGAGATAGAAAAGAGAGAGGGAGAGAAAGCACCTTTGTGGCTCAACAACTCTAAGGTAACAATAAATCTATTCTTGTTCTATTATAGTATGTTGTATACATAATTAGTGTTCATGTGGGTATTGTGAGTTGTTGGAAGAAAAAGGAATGGATTGGCTGATTGGGATAGTATTCTATGTATATTATTATCATGCAAAATTTCAAAGTGAATTAAGGAGCTGAAGTCATTAGATAAGAATTCTACACAGAACCACAATCTTTAAAAATCAACAAACCATATCAAACGAATGAATTTCGAACTAAAATTTTTACAGTAGATTAATTACATATTGAATTGCATATCTAAATTTTCTCATAATTTTTGGGAGTCGAAATCTATATAAACTGAGGCGTTCAAATCTGTCCAGAAAACTGATTTAAAACAGTAAGTTCGGAAGCATCATTCTCTTTGGGTATAGATCCAAAAATTATCAAATTAGTGTCATTAGAACCATTTACGAGTCTAGTTTCATACATTTTTGGCCTTGTGTTGATTTCTCATGTATACTAAGAGAACCATTAATTTCTTTAAAGTGCTGCAAAAAACAACCTGTTTAGATATAATTAATTGTAGATAATTATTTTGGTAAGAAAATCAAGTAAAACCAATTGGGTTTGAAACTTAGGATATATTAGGTGATATCTGGAGGGTTTTGGAATTTTTCGAACAGCATGGAGTGGGTTTTGTAATTTTCAAAGTTAGCGAATATATTAGGAAAGATTGTTTAAAATTCTGTTTTATCTTAAATTTTGTTTTAATTAAGTTTTGATTTGAACCCATGTCTTGGGTGATTTTAGACCTTGAAGAACATGAACTTAAGTAATATTTACGAGTAAGGGTGAGTTGGGTTGAGCCGTGTTAGTGCGCTTTAGTTTGAGGTTACTTAGTTCCTATTCTTTAGTATTTTTAAATTAGTAGTGACGTGTAGTTTTCATACTTGATTTAAGGCACTAGTTTGATTTTTATACTCTATTCGAGGATTACATTATTCTGTTTCTAGGTGAGTAGTTTCATGCTACATATTTTTATATATGTTCCCCTATCCTGAGCTGTTGGAAAATTAAATTATTGTTTCAGGACTAAACTGTTTTGATAAATTATTATATTATCAATGGAATCAAATTATTTCTGAAACATGTGTGAACTTGGCATACTGTAAACTATTTGTTTTGGTCTCATGTTTATAATGGCGAACTACCATGTTTTGCGAAACTGATGTATATTGATTATTAGGATCATCTGTATATTTTAGTCCAGGGAAATTATTCCACTGTGTGTGGTGACTCTGGCCACTAGGGAACAGATCCGAGTTGGGCAGTGATGACTCTAGTGCTCAACGATTGTTAGGAAAAGACCTAAGTTAGGCTAGGTGACCTTCAATCGAATCGTCTTCGAGAAAAAGCCTGGGTTGCCACCTTGAGGATGACTCTTAATTCAGTATTGGATCCAACGAGGCTTATAGCCTTGAGAACTGTGTGGCATGTTACTTGTTATTTCTTGGTATCCAGAAAATTATTGGTGTTCATGTTGTAATCTGTTTTAAGTGGAAAATGTCATTTATCATGTTCTTGAGAGACATAAGTATTTTAACTGCTGAACTATGGAACCTTCTTTTTGAAACAGATTGTCTTTTCCAAACTGTATGCCAATCTAGTTTCTGTGATATATATCTTATTTTGGAATTGAATCCTATTTTCAAAATTGTATTTACTATCCATGTTGCTACTCATTGAGCTATCATGTGACTTAGTTATCTATCATTTCCAAATGCTAGAAGGACTTAGAGTGGACTCATGGCGTAGCAGAGACTCAATTGCATGGACCTCTAAGACATTCATTTAGTTTGTTTTAGGTTGTTATGTCGAGTTTTGTGCATACATTGTGGTTGGGTTTTATTTAGAATTATTTAATTTTGTAGGCGGTTTGTGTCCCATTTAGAGTATATATAATTTTTAGGAAGTTGGTTATGGCTTGTTTTGCACTTGTGGCATGTCATTGGATTGGGTTTTGATTTATTTATTTCTAGGCTATCGTCACATTTATTCTTTATGGTTTTGGGTTCATGTTTAGGCTTAAGTGTGCCTTGGGCTAAGTCCCTGTGGGCCACAATTGGTCATGCCCGGATTTGGGGTGTGACAATTGTGGTATCAGAGCTGTAGTTTATCGTGTTACATATCTTGCATTTCATCATTTAGTCGAGGTCCGAGTCCCTACAGTTCTTAGTAGTGTGTGATTGAGTTTGTTTTCTTTAAACTAGTGTTGAATCTTTCTTGATTTCATTTTAAAGGTTAAGAGTTGGCACCTAGATATCTACACGGATTGTCTATTCTTTGTGAGCCTTTGATGTTTGTATTACCATGTCTACTCCATTAGGAGAAACAGTAGTGTTGGATGATGTTTGTAGATCTTGTGAGATAGAGATGGATGGTAGAATTTTTCTAGTGTATTTGATTTCCTTAAAGATGAAGGATTTTGACGTGATTTTGGGGATGGATTAGTTGACAAAGCATCATGCCTCTGTTGATTGTTTTAGAAAGAGGGTCGTTTTTGCTATGCCGAGATAACATGAGTTTTTCTTTTAGGGAGATGGGAAAGGGTCTTTTATTTGTTTTATTTATTCCCTTCAGGCTAACCGAATGTTGAGAAAAGGGTGTCATAGTTATTTAGCTCGTGTAGTGAGTACCAAACAACCAGAGCAGAAGTTAGAGGAGTTGCCTATAGTGAGGGAATTTGTTGATGTTTTTTCAGAGGATCTACCGGGTCTTCCTCTAGATCGTGAGGTACAATTTTCCATTGACTTTGTCCCCAATACAACACCTATCTCTAAAGCGCCCTATAGAATGGCACCATTGGAGTTGAGGGAGTTACAAACTTAGTTACAAGAGTTGCTAGACAAAGGTTTTATTAGGCCTAGTGTTTCACCTTGGGGAGCACATGTGTTGTTTCTGAAAAAGAATGATGAGTCTATGAGATTGTGTATTGATTATAAAGAACTGAAAAAAGTCTTAGTGAAGAATAGGTATCCCTTGCCACACATTGATGATCTATTTGACCAGTTGTAGGAAGCTCAGGTATTCTCTAAAATTGACTTGAGGTCAGGCTATTACCAGTTGAAGATAAGGGATGATGATGTTCCTAAGACCGCTTTTAGAACCCGTTATGGGCATTATGAGTTCTTGGTAATGCCTTTTGATCTCACAAATACACCAGCCGCATTCATGGATTTGATGAACAGAGTAATCAAACCCCAATTGGATAAATTTGTGGTAGTGTTTGTTAATGGCATCCTAATTTATTCAAGGAGTAAGGAGGAGCATGAGCAGCATTTGAGGGTAGTACTTCAGATCCTTAGGGAGAAGAGACTGTATGCAAAATTTAAGAAGTGTGAATTTTGGTTGAGCATTGTATCCTTTTTGGGTCATGTGGTAAGTAAAGATGGGATATTTGTGGATAGCACGAAAGTGGCAACAATTGTTGATTGGCCACGACCTACTTCTATGATAGAGGTACGTAGCTTTCTAGGGCTTGCTGGATATCACAGACGGTTTGTGGAAGGATTCTCCCGTATTGCTTTGCCACTTACCAATCTCACTAGGAAAGGGATAAAGTTTGAGTGGAATGATGATTGTGAGCGTAGCTTCCAAGAGTTTAAACAAAGATTGACATCAGCTCCAATCCCTGCCTTACCGACAGATGAAGGTGGTTTTGTGATTTATAGTGATGCTTCATGACAGAGTTTAGGATGTGTGCTCATGTAGCATGGGAAGGTGATTGCTTATGCGTCACGATAGTTGAAAATACATAAGAGAAATTATCCTACGTATGACTTGGAGTTAGCAGCAATGATTTTTTCTCTTAAGATCTGGCGGCATTATTTGTATGAAGAGTCATGTGAGATTTACACTGATCATAAGAGTTTGAAGGATATTTTCACACATAAGGAACTAAATTTGAGACAAAGAAGATGGCTTGAGTTGCTAAAAGATTACGATGTGAATATTTTGTATCATCCGGGGAAGGCAAATGTGGTGGCAAATGCCTTGAGTAGGAAGGTCGCAGTTGGAGATGTAGCTGCTTTGTTTATTGAGAGTTTTTTTGTGGAAGACATGAGACGTTTGAGGCTTGAGGTTATTACACCTGCTGATAGGGCTTATTGTAGTCAATTGACAGTTCAACCGACCTTGAGAGAACGGATTTATTTAGCTCAAGAGATTGACCCCCAGTGTGAGCGTATTAAAGGAAAGATGGTAGAGGGTAAGCATGTAGACTTTGTGGTTAGTGAACACTTTTGGTGGAATGGTATGAATGGAGATATTGCAGAATTTATGGCTCAGTGTTTGGTGTGTCAACAGGTTAAAATAGAACATCAGAAACCTGCGGGGAAACTACAACCCTTACCTATACTAGAGTGGAAGTGAGATCATATTACAATGAACTTTGTGTGTGGTTTACCTCGTACTAGTAATAATCACGATATAGTTTGGGTAGTTGTTGATAGATTAACCAAGTCAGCACATTTTATTGTAGTTCGAATGAACTATTCTCTAGCTCGATTTGCATAGTTGTATGTGAAAGAGATTGTTAGATTGCATTGTGTACCTGTGTCAATAGTGTCAGATCGAGACCCTCGTTTTGTGTCCAAGTTTTGGGTACGTTACAGTCAGCTATGGGTACTTAGTTAAATTTTAGTTCAGCTTATCACCCTCAGACAGATGGGCAATCGGAGAGGACTATTCAAACCCTTGAGGATATGTTGAGGGCATGTGCTTTAGAGTGGAGAGGTAATTGGGATGATTATTTGCCGCTTATGGAGTTTGCATATAATAATAGTTATCATTCTAGTTTGGGTGTAGCTCCTTGAGAGGCTTTGTATGGGAGGAAGTGTAGGTCTCCTTTGTGTTAGTATGAGGTTGGTGAGAGGCAAATGTTGGGACCTGATTTGGTGGAGGATGCTACACAGAAAATTATCACCATCAGAGAGAGATTATGGACTGCTCAGAGTAGACAAAAAAAGTTATGCTGATCATCGTCGGAGAGATTTAGAGTTTCATGTGGGGGATATGGTATTCTTGAAAGTATCACCATGGAAAGAAGTCATCAGGTTTGGAAAGAAATGAAAGTTGAGTCCTAGATACATTGCTCCATTTGAGGTATTGGAGAAAGTTGGTGAGGTTGCGTACCGTGTTGCTCTACCCCCTAGGTTGGCAAGAGTGCAAATGTGTTTCACGTGTCTATGTTGAGGAAATAAGTGTAGAGTCCGTCACATGTGATAGATTATGAGCCACTTCAAATTAGAGAGGATTTTTTGTATGAGGGGATGCTTGTTCAGATTTTGGTTTCGAAAGAGAAAATGTTACGTACAAAGGCCATTAAATTGGTTAAGGTACTGTGGCGTAATCATCTAGTTAAAAATGCGACTTGGGAACGCGATGATGAGATGCACGAGAGGTACCCGCATCTGTTCTCATAATTTACTCAGGTTAGTTTCAAGGATGAAACTTTTCTTTTAAGGGGAGAGAATGTGAGAACCCGAATATAAAAATAAAGTAAATAATTAAATAATAATAATTTTACAATCTCAAATATTTTGATGGTGAATCCTAAAGTGCAAATTAAATATTTGGAGGGTCTTTCAATTAATTTTAAACCTCAAATAAATGTATAGTGGAAGTCTTTAGTTTAGAGGCAAGAGTTATTAAAAAATAAATAAATAAATAATATAGGGGGCAAGTTGGTAAGTTTATTATGATATAATAATAGTTATATATATTTAAATTAATGGCGAAATAAAAATAATAATACAAAACAAAGGATAATTATTTAGAATTTTGTTTAGATATATATATATATATATATAACAACCCTAGGGTTTCTAACAACACTATAGCAGCAACCGCTAGTAGCAACGTGAGAGAGGAAGAGAGAGCAAGAGATAGAAAAGAGAGAGAGAGAGAGAGAAAGAACCTTTGTGGCTCAACAACTCTAAGGTAACAATAAATCTATTCTTGTTCTATTATAGTATGCTGTATACATAGTTAGGGTGCATGTGGGTATTGTGAGTTGTTAGAAGAAAAAGGAATGGATTGGCTAGTATTCTGTGCATATTATTATCATGCAAAATTTCAAAGCAAATTAAGGAGTTGAAGTCATTAGATAAGAATTCTGCACAGAACAACAATCTTTAAAAATCAAGAAATCATATCAAACGAATGTATTTCGAACTGAAATTTTTACAGTAGATTAATTACATATTGAATTGTATATCTGAATTTTTTCATAATTTTTGGGAGTTGAAATCTATATAAACTGAGGCATTCAAATCTGTCCAGAAAACTGATTTAAAACAGTAAGTTCGGAACCATCGTTCTCTTTGGGTATATATCCGGAAATTATCAAATTAGTGTCATTAGAACCATTTACGAGTCTAGTTTCATACATTTTTGGCCTTGCATTGATTTCTCATGTATACTAAGAGAACCATCAATTTCTTTAAAGTGATGCAGAAAATAATCTGTTTAGATATAATTAATTGTAGATAATTATTTTGGTAAGCAAATCAAGTAAAACCAATTGGGTTTGAAACTTAAGATATATTAGGTGATATTTGGAGGGTTTTGGAATTTTTCGAACAGCATGGAGTGAGTTTTGTAATTTTCAAAGTTAGCGAATATATTGGGAAAGATTGTTTAAAATTCTGTTTTATCTTAAATTTTGTTTTAATTAAGTTTCGATTTGAACCCATGTCTTGGGTGATTTTAAACCTTGAAGAACATGAACTTAGGTAATATTTAAGAGTAACGGTGAGTTGGGTTGAGCCGTGTTAGTGCGCTTTAGTTTGAGGTTACTTAGTTCCTATTCTTTAGTATTTTTAAATTAGTAGTGACGTATAGTTTTCATACTTAGGCCTCGTTTGGGAACAGGCTAATTTAGTAACTTTTTGGCTATTTGACTAAAAAGGTAGGTAAAAAAAACTTGTATGTTTGGGATGACTTTTTGGCTAATTACGAAAAGATGTGCAAAAAGTAGAGAGAAAAGAGAATCTTTGACTTTTTGGTATGGGTTGTTGGCTTTTTAGCTAATTTAGTAACTTTTTGGCTAATTGACTAATATAGCCTCTTGCCAAACGAGGCCTTAGTTCAGGGCACTAGTTGGACTTTTATACTCTATTCGAGGATTGCATTATTCCATTTCTAGGTGAGTAGTTTCATGCTACATATTTTTATATATGTTCCCCTACCCTGAGCTGTTGGAAAATTAAATTATTGTTTCAAGACTAAACTATTTTGATAAATTATTATATTATCAATGGAATCAAATTATTTCTGAAACATGTGTAAACTTGGCATACTACAAACTATTTGTTTTGGTCTCATATTTATAATGGTGAACTACCATGTTTTGCGAAACTGATGTGTATTGATTATTGGGACCATCTGTATATTTTAGTCCAGGGAAATTATTCCACTGTGTGTGGTGACTCTGGCCACTAGGGAACAGATCCGAGTTGGGTAGTGATGACTCTAGTGCTCAACGATTGTTAGGAAAAGACCTAAGTTAGGCTAGGTGACCTTCAATCGGATCGTCTTCGAGAAAAAGCCTGGGTTGCCACCTTGAGGATGACTCTTAGTTCAGTATTAGATCCAACGAGGCTTATAGCCTTGAGAACTGTGTGGCATGTTACTTGTTATTTCTTGGTATCCAGAAAATTATTGGTGTTCATGTTGTAATCTGTTTTAAGCGGAAAATGTCATTTATCATGTTCTTGAGAGATATTAGTATTTTAACTGTTGAACTGTAGAACCTTCTTTTTAAAACAGATTGTCTTTACCAAACTGTATGCCAATCTAGTTTTTGTGATATATATCTTATTTTGGAATTGAACTATGTTTTCAAAATTGTATTTACTATCCATGTTGCTACTCACTAAGCTATCAGCTGACTTAGTTGTTTATCATTTCTAAGTGTTAGAAGGACTTAGAGTGGACTCATGGCGTAGCAAGGACTCAATTGCATGGACCTCTAGGACATTCATTTAGTCTGTTTTAGGTTGTCATGTCGAGTTTTGTGCATACATTGTGGTTGGGTTTTATTTAGAATTATTTTATTTTGTGGACGGTTTGTATCCCATTTATTGTATATATAATTTTTAGGAAGTTGGTTATGGCTTGTTTTGCACTTGTGGCGTGTCACTGGATTGGGTTTTGATTTATTTTGTTTCTAGGCTATCGTCACATTTATTCTTTATGGTTTTAGGTTCATGTTTTGGCTTACGTGTGTCTTGGGCTAAGTCCATGTGGGCCACAGCCGGTCATGCCCGGATTTGGGGTGTGACATTGCCGTAGTCCAATCTCGCCACGTGCACTAGGAATTTTCTTTGCTCCATCGAGAGTTGTCATGGATCTATCTTGCTCCATTGAGAGTGTGCGTGCAAACCTAAAACCAGCAACATCAATGCTCCAGGAGAGCCCGCCCATAGATCATCTACCATCGGCTCTAATATCAGTTGTTATTGGTAATTAGGAAGCCCACAAGCACACAATAAAACACCAGCCCAGTTCATCAAGGATAAACTCCAGAGCCCACATGCTTAACATCAGGGCCCAACAAACTTATACACACAACTCCCAGCAAATAATGCATAAGACATTCCTTTGACCTTGTCTATCTCCAACTTAGTCCAGTGACTTTCCACTTCCATGACATAACAAAAATGCATACCTTAAGAAGTTGCTCTGAAATTTTTCAACATTTATAAGCCAAGATATCAACCTTCTACCCCTTAACTAGATCAAATCCATAGCCCAACCATGCCCTCCATACAAAATAAACATCTTCATTTTCATTCATCTTATTGCAAACACATGCCTCCTCTCAGAACTATAAAATAGGTTATGTTGGATTTGACAAAATTACTACTTCAATACACAGTACATGACCAAAAACACAATATATACATGGTTTAATGCCTTTTTAAGTTGTCTCTGTTGCAAGTAACCAAAGGTACACTCAAATAGACTACATCTAGAAATAGTTATTTACTGAAACTCATCTGAGCTTTAAAATGCCTACTTGTTGAGCCTTTCGACCTGATAAATTTCAAGGCTTCAAGTGTACTAAGAATCAAAATTTGATTGGACAAAAGTGTTGGGAATATGGACATGTAAGATTTTGTAACTTTCCCAGAAAACTAGCATCTTTGGAATGAGTAGCATGCTTTGGCATTCAAGATGATCAAATTGAATTATTAGAGCAAAAACATTCCAATAGACAAGTAATGCTGAAAGCATACAGGAAGTGGTTTAGGAATGCTGAAAGGTAATGATCAAATTAAATCATCATCAGCATAACTTCCATATTCAATATAGGAAGTGGTATTAGTTCGAAAATAGGCATGCATCATCTGACAAAGGGTTTAATTGCAATCTATCTATGAGCTTGTCTAAATAGAAATTTGAGAATCTAAAGCGAAATAAGCCTACAAATATTTTGGTGATCCACTGTGACATTGTACTGATTTTCATATGAAGTTAGTGCTTACAAATCTGCATGAATATGCAAAGAAAGAACACGAGACTTGACCGAAGTTTGATCACTCCTCCAGGTTTGCCAAAGGGTGTGAATGAGAATTCTACACATTCCTACTGCCTATGCCCCCGACTTTGAGGAAAGAATATATATGTTCGTGTGTGTGTGTGTGCTTGTGCACACGGATATGTGCGTATATCTGTTAAACAGAGTGGATTAATGCAAGATTAACTATACAAAACAAAAAGACAACCATCTTCCATCAAAATAACCAACCATAACAACTAGAATTTGATGCCACTATTTAGTATAATGTATATTTTAAAATCTTCTTCTCATATCCATCCTTCTTGCCTTATTCCATCCTTCAATCAGAAACAAATTAGACAGGACTTTCATTCCCTACAAATTAGATCATGAAGCCAAGTAGGGGGGTTATGAAAAAACCTTCCCCAAGAACACTAATAAATTCAAATGAATAACCATGGCAACATCTTGACTTACCAAACAAGTTTCATTTTGATAATAGGAATCAATCATTTTATCAAGTTTTATGTGTAGATCGTCCATAAAAAAAATAAAGATTGATTTGATAACTATATAATTTCATTATATATATATATATTTTAATTTTAAAAAAATATGATAACATAACTAAAATTTTGAAAATAGATTATTCATTTTAAAATACAATATAATAAAATTATAAGGTAGGATTATCCGATTAATTTTTTTGAAAAAATAATTTACACAAAATATGCCATTCAAATCGAAACAAACCACTTGATGGGCACCTTGGTGGTCCATAAGGCTCAACAATACTGTGGACTTCGGAGATAAACCTAAATAATGCTTCTTTTTTTCTTCTTTTTTTCCTGAAACAGTAGACTTACAGGAACTCAAAAAGAAACATGATAAGCCATTACGACAATGAAGAGAAGATTGCTGGTATGTAAAAAGAAAGAATTTGTGACTATCTTTGTTATTCACATTTTGAAACTAGTCTAAAATAAATGTATTTAATACAAGTTATAATATTTGTGAAATTGATTATATCGAATATTATAACTGAATCATTTCAAAGTCGTTATTTAAAATAAAAATAATAAAAATAAAGTTATTACCATAGGATGTAACTAAAGACCTTTTTTGAATTATAACTAAAATAATCTCATAACTAACATCACAATGAGTCATTACTCACATCACAATGTGTGTAACTAAATCATAATCAAGTCATAACTAACATCTCAATATGTCAAAATGAAATATCACAAATGTTACGATTGAGTGAGGAAATCCGATGAGGTGTGTACCATATGTACATTGTTACTTGTTTTTTGTAGTATGTGTTATGCATTTTTGGAGTAAATGTTACATATTTTTTTGATAGAAGGTATGATAATTTGTGGTTGAAAAATGAAGTTACTTTTTTTGTGATTATGTGACGTATTTTGTGATAGTGTTATATATTTTGTGGTTAGAAAAAGTTTGGATAAAATAATATGTAATATTATCACAAAAATATATAACACTATCAACAAATACGTAACTTTATTCTTGAATTACAAATTATCATAATTCCTACTACAAAATACGTAATATTTATCACAAAAATGTGTAACAAATGCATATGGTGCACACCATTATGGTGTGTAGCAAAGTATTTTCATCAACATAAATAACAAATTAGTAATAGAAAGGGGTCTAAGTGTTATATAAATTAAAATTATAAGGGAACTTAATGTAATTATATCAAAACTTCACCAAACTTGAAGAGAAGTTGTAATTTACACTTTTTTATTTAACAACTTTTAATACTCTAAAATAAAATAAAATAAAACAAAATAAAAGAGAAATGCCCCCGTCTCTCATTCCGTCACTCCCAATCGCTCTGTCGTTTTATGCAATTTCATTTAAGTTGGTTGGTTGTTTTTGTCAGCATTAAACTGCATATGAAAATCTCTATCTCATTTGACATTTTCAAACTAACCTACCAATACAAGGAATTGAAAGCTTTAATTTCAAACCATACATTTAATTCATTGTGACAACATTATTATGCTGATTTTTCATCCCAAACCACCCTCTTCACAAGGTTTTATATATATATATATATATATATCCCCGACTGAATACAACACCACCATATCCCTGCTTCTCTCTTTCTTTCTCTATTTCTCTCTCTGAAAGTTGAAACAGATGGCGGCTTCCCATAGTTTCATGGCTTTTGTAGCTATTATCCTTGCTGCGGTTGTGCTTCCTCTGAGTGCTAAAGCATATGATGGCATCGCACCTATTCTCGTTCCTTACGCTGGTAAGTGATATCTCTCGTGCTAATTTAATGACTAATAATTAACTTTCGTAGATAAAAAAAAAATAATAGAGTAAGGCTAGCAACCTTAAATATTTTATCAAATATTATATTAAGGTCATGTTTGTTTGGGTGGACATGAATTTGGGATTGGATTAATAGTCCAATAAAATTATTAATCCGATGTTTGGTTAAACAATTGAAGTACGAACTAATTATTTTAAATTTGACTATTAGTTAAGATAGGATACATAATCCAACGGAATCGTAGTCCTAGGACTATTAGTCATGGGAATGCTAATCCAGTCCGGCCAAACAAACATGGCCTAAATGTCTCATAGGGTGTGGGACTCCCACCAAATATTTTATCAAATGTTCTACCAAATATCTCACACAGTTCCACACAGTATAGGTCCCACAGTTATGTAAGACATTTAGTAAAACCTTTAGACCATGTTTGTTTGGGTGGACATGAGATTGGGATTGGACTAATAGTCCAATAAAATTATTAATCCGATATTTGGTTAAACAATTGAAGTATGGACTAATTATTTTAAACTTGACTATTAGTTAAGATAAGATATATAATCCAACGGATTCGTAGTCCTAGGACTATTAGTCATGAGAATGCTAATCCAGTCCGCCCAAACAAACATGACCTTAATTAAATATTTAGATCCCTAACATTTTTCAAAATAATAATATAATCTCTCTCTCATGAATGTGAATGCATGTGTGTACACAGACAATATATGCAAAGAAGTGGAATGTGGAAAAGGAAATTGCAGTGTAGCACTTGACAGCCCATTCGGCTTCAAATGCGAATGTGAAAATGGTTGGAAGCGTACCCGTCTTGACAGTGAACAGGATTTTCTGTTTCTTCCCTGCGTTATTCCTAATTGTAATTTACCCTCTCTTCTCTTCTCTTTCTTCATTTTCCTACTACTCCTTTCTTTCTCTCTCATAATTCTCTTATAAACAAATACAATATCTATCTAAAAAGTTTTCAAACTCTCAACTATCAAGTTACTTTAGGTTGTATTCGAATTTTGACAAAAAAATAAAATTAAAAATAGTGAATGAAGGATAAAAAAATTAAGCAGAAATTGAATTTTTTTTTTTTCAATTTCTATTTTCTTTTTCGTCTCTGTAAATCTTTTACAAAATCAAAACTCAAACATAATATTACTATTGACTTGGCTTAAATAAAATATAAAAATAGTAGAAAATGCATAACAGTCACAACAACAATAATAACAACACAACTTTTCAGCAATCTGCCAAAACATGTTATAAATTCATCTTATAAATTAATGTTAATCAAACAGTAGTTGGTGTGTTTATATACATACAAATATTATTTGTGCAGTTTAGTGATGGAATTAATAATGGTTTGATTTTGGTTGGTGGTTGCAGGTTCTCTTGACTACTCGTGCATGCCAGCAGCTCCTCCAGCTCCATCCGTTATTCCATTAAATTCATCTTTATTTGATCGTAATCATCCTTACTCACACTATACCCTCTCTACTCTTACCATCAATATCATTTAATTTTTCTTTTATTTCTGGATATAATCTGGTTACCTTAATTAATATTAATAATTTGATTTTGGGTTTTGTAGCTTGTTATTGGGTCTATTGTGGCGGAGGAACATGCACGAAGAACAAAGCAATGACGCATACTTGCCAATGCAACCCTGGTTACTCTAATCTTCTCAACATCGCTGCCTTCCCCTGCTACAGTGACTGTAAGAATTAATCCATGCCCTCAAAAGTCTCTTCTATTTTGATTCTACATGTACATATGTCGATATAATTGAAAATGTCTACAAATACAAAAGTCGATTAATGAACTGATACACCCATGAGAAAGGATTGTGTCTAATTCGGTGATTGATTTTTGCCCAAATAGAATAACTGGATAATATTTCTACATATGCAACATTTAACTAACCACCACCGACCTTCTGTTCTTTTTTATGGTGAAAGTGAACTTTAACCAATGATTTTGTGGCTCCTAATATTTGTTTTTGTATCTTGTTTTCTGATTTAGGTGCCCTTGGCTCTGACTGTGCAAAGCTTGGAATTAAGGTTTCAAACTCAACGGCTTCAAGCAATAGCAATCAAGGTGAGATGACCATTCAAATCACTCCTAACTTCTAGGCCCTTCTTTCCAGTTGTGTTTTGTTTTGTTTTTTTTCCTTTTTGGTCTGCAACCAACTAGGCTAGCCTAGCCCTATTGACTACATGACTCTCTTACACTGTGTTTGGTTGAAGAATATGGAAAGAAAAAAATATATATATAAGTAGAATGTTAATAAAATACACCTACATTTCATCTAGTTTCACATAATTTTTTCCTTTTCCTTTTTAAATTCTTTCTCAAATTCCTTAACCAAATAGAATTCCCTAACCAAATAGAACGTTAGAGGCTTAGTCCAAAAAAAAAAAGTCATGGATTCAACTCTGATAAAGTAAATAGTTTAATGGATTTTGATTCATTCTATTTCATAAATGAAATAGAAATTTCATTTTATTTGATAAGGTTACCCAATACATCATCAATTTAAAGTCGAGCAGCAAGGGGGTTTTAGACAAAGGATATACAAAAAGGAAGTGAACATGAACAGTGTTGTTCATAGAGGAGGTATTCAGAAAAGGCAAGAGCTTCAGAAGATAAAGTCTTATGCTGAGGTTGTTGGGGAAAGAGTTGCACGGGGAAGGGAGGAAATTGTGGTTCAAGCTAGTGAAATAGGTAATGGGTGGCTGTATGAAAGCTTGATAGTCAAGCTTTATAGTTTTTTCGCTTTTTCAAATTTTAAGAAGGAATGTGAGAAGAGAGGGTTGAAGGAGGTGCAAATTAGAGCAGGTGAAGGTAGGATTGCAATTTTATCTTTCACATCAGTTATGCAGATGAAAAGGCAGAAGGAGAAACTTAAGGAATGGATATTTGCATGGTGCAGTTCAATGGAAGAGTGGACTAAGGGATGCAGTACGAATCAGGAGAGATGTGTTTGGGTTAGTTGTTATGGGGTCCCTTTTAATTTATGGAGTGTGGATACTTTCAAGAGGATAGGGGCTGTCTGGGGAGAAGTGGTGCAGCTTCATGAGGATAGCATCAAGAATGCTTCTTTCTGTTGTGGAAAAATAAGAATTATCACAGGGAATATGGAGTTTATTAACAGGACTATAAGGTTGAGCTGCAACAGTGAGTTGTATCCTGTAAGGGTTTGTGAATGTCCTGAGGCTTTGGAAGGACCAGATTGGAGTAAAAGTGGATCTATTGAAAGCTTGAAGCAGATTAATGGTGATGAGAAGTATGACTGTTGCTCCCAGATTGAAGGTGATCAGAGAGGTTATGCTGAGCTGGCCAAAGGGGTCGAGGTTAGGGATAACGAAGTGGGGTGTCCAGATGAGGTGGCCCAATGTAATGTTGACAAGCTGCAGAAGGAGGGAGGAAGAGAATGCAAAAAACTCAAACATCTTTTTCGAATGGGTTCCAAGGAGGAGCAGTATTTAGGGCAGCGGCTACTGCTCTACCCGCTCTTATTCACAGAGTAGTCAGCTGAGTATGAGGAAGAAGATGATGATTGAGGAAACATGAGCTACCTTGCAGGTCGATAAAAGTTTGGGCATGGACTGCGATGGTAAAGAGTTAGAAGTGTCACACCCCAAATCCGGGCATGACCGGCCGTGGCCCACAGGGACTTAGCCCAAGGCACACATAAGCCTAAACATGAACCCAAAACCATAAAGAATAAATGTGATGATAGCCCAGAAATAAATAAATCAACACTCAATCCAGTGACATACCACAAGTGAAAAACAAGTCATAACCAACTTCCTAAAAATATATATATACTAAATGGGACACAAACCGCCCACAAAATAAAATAATTCTAAATAAAACCCAACCACAATGTATGCACAAAACTCGACAAAGCAACCTAAAACAAAGTAAATAAATGCCCTAGAGGTCCATGCAATTGAGTCCCCGCTACGCCATGAGTCCACTCTAAGTCCTTCTAACACCTGGAAATGGTAAACAACTAAGTCATCTGATAGCTCAATGAGTAACAACATGGATAGTAAATACAGTTTTGAAAACAGGGTTCAATTCCAAAATAAGATATATATTACAGAAACTAGATTGGCATACAGTTTGGTAATTATAATCTATTTCAAAAAGAAGGTTCCACAATTCAACACTTAAAATACTCATGTCTCGCAAGAACATGATAAATGACATTTTTCACTTAAAACAGATTAAAACATGAACACCAATAATTTTTTGGATACCAAGAAAAACAAATAATATGCCACACAGCTCTCAAGGCCATAAGCCCCGTTGGATCCAATACCGAACTAAGAGTCATCCTCAGGGTGGCACCTGGGCCTTTTCTCAAAGACAATCCGATTGAAGGTCACCTAGCTTTTTTTTAAGGTCTTTTCCTTACAATCGTTGAGCACTAGAGTCATCACGGCCCAACCCGGATCTGTTCCCTAGTGGCCAGAGTCACCGCACACAGTGGAATAATTTCCCTGGACTAAATACACATATGGTCCCAATAATCAATACACATCAGTTTCGTAAAACATTGTAGTTCATCATTATAAACATGAGACCAAACAAATAGTTTACAGTATGCCAAGTTCACACGTTTCAGAAATAATTTGATTCAATTGATAATATAATAATTTATCAAAACAGTTTAGTCATGAAACAACAATTTAATTTTCCAACAGTTCAGGATAGGGAAACATTTATAAAAATATGTAGCGTGAAACTACTCACCTGAAAACAAAATAATATAATCCTCGAATAAAGTATGAAACTCCAACTAGTGCCCTGAACCAAGTATGAAGACTACACGTCATTACTAATTTAAAAATACTAAAGAGAATAATAAACTAAGTAACCCCAAACTAAAGCGCACTAACACGGCTCAACCCAACTCACCGTTACTCTTAAATATTACCTAATTTCATGTTCTTCAAGGTCTAAAATCACCCAAGACATAGGTTCCGATCGAAACTTAACTAAAAGTGACTTTAAGATAAAACAGAGTTTTTCCAATTTATTCGCTAACTTTGAAAATTAAAAACCCACTCTACGTTGTTCGAAAAATTATAAAACCCTCTAGATATCAACTAATATATCCTAAGTTTCAAACCCAATTGGTTTCCCTTGATTTTCTTATCAAAATAATTATCTACAATTTATTATATCCAAACAGGTTGTTTTCTGCAGCACTTTAAAGAAATTGACGGTTCTCTTAATATACACGAGCAATCAATGCAAGGCCAAAAATGTAAGAAACTAGACTCATAACCGGTTCCAATGACACTAATTTGATAATTTTTGGATTTATACCCAAA
Source organism: Camellia sinensis (assembly GCF_055761805.1). Classification (NCBI taxonomy): domain Eukaryota; kingdom Viridiplantae; phylum Streptophyta; class Magnoliopsida; order Ericales; family Theaceae; genus Camellia; species Camellia sinensis. The sequence continues at coordinate 112,042,136 of NC_138962.1, forward strand.
GAGAACAACACTCCCGAATTTACTGTTTCGGACTGGTTTCCTGGACAAATTTGAATACCTCAATTTATATGGGTTTTGACTCCCAAAAATTATGAAAAAATTCAGATATGCAATTCAATATGTAATTGATCTACTGTAAAAAATTTCAGTTCAAAATTCATCCGTTTGATATGGTTTCTTGATTTTTAAAATTTGTGACTTTGTACAGAATTTTTAGACTACAATCTACACCCTCTACGTTACACTCTCACAATTTGACCCATTACCACCCAAACACACCTTCAGCCCGTCACCTTACCAAAGCCATACATTCTAGCCTCCAAATAACCTCTGCACACAAGCCACTATACCCAAAAGAGTACTCAAGAATACCCAAAATAGTGGCACATCACAATGAAGAAAGAAGGGGAAAAAAAAGTAAAAGAAGAGACAAAACAATTAAAACATTGGTCTACCTTGAAGAATTTGCTTTAGATTCAGATAATTCCTAGAGACACCGAACGTAGCTTCTTTTCCCCTCTCTCCTTTCTTTCTCTCACGGCTGCTATGTGTTGAAAGTTTTGTGGGAAAAAAAAAAATTATAATAAGGGTTAGGGCTTTTGTTAGGAAAACTAGGGTTGTTTTTTTTTTATATCTAAACAAAAGGTTTTAAATTATTATCTCTTTATATTATTTTAAATTTCTATCTCCATTAAAATACAAATATTATTAGATCAAAATATGCTTACTAATTTGGCACTTAAATTTATTTATTTATTTAAATAATAAATCTTGCCTCTAAATTAAAGACTTTCACCATAAATTTATTTTAGGTTTAAAATTAATTAAAAGATCCTCCAAATATTTAATTTGCACTTTAGGATTCACCACCAAAATATTTGAGATTGTAATATTATTATTATTTAATTATTTACTTAATTTTTATATTCGGGTTCTCACAAGAAGTAGTTCAAAAAATTGTGTAGTTGGAGCTTCAAGATGAAGATAGATTTGAAAAGGGGAAAAGGGTTAGACTGGGTCAAGCCTAGTTGACCAAGAGGGTAGGGGTCTAATATGGGGTAAAGTTAGTAATCAATGAAGATTATGACGTGGAATATTAGAGGGTTGGGGAGATTGGAGAAAACAAGTAGAGTTAGGCAGATTATTAAGGAAAGTAGAGTGGATGTGCTGCTTCTACAAGAAACAAAACATAGTAGAATATATGAGATGTTTGCTAAATCCATCTGGTCGTGGGAGATGCTAGAGTTCATGACTATTGATTCTGAAGGTAGTGCAGGAGGGTTGTTGAGCTTATGGAATCCAGAGGTGTTCCAGCTGCTGGATTGTTGTTGCAATAGGAATTTTCTGCTCATTTCAGGTAAGGCCCTCGGGTTGTTTGAATGTGTATTTCTTAATGTGTATGGGCCAAATGATGTATTTAAAAGGGCAAAGCTGTGGGAAATAATAGTTAATATGAGGTCAAGTTTCCAAAAGCCTTGGTGTATGGGTGGGGATTATAATGAGATTAGAACCATTGAAGATAGAAGAGGGTGTGTGAGAAGAGATAGAGGTATGGCAGAGTTCAATTGTTTTATTGACCAGCTGGAAATGGTGGATGTACCAATGTTAGGAAGAAGATTTACTTGGTGTAATTCATTGGATTGGGAGAGATGGAGTAGGCTTGATAGGTTTTTGCTGGATACAGTCTGGTTGGAGAAGTTTAGATTCAAGATGTGGGGTTTGCCAAGGTTGGTGTCTGACAATTGCCCTCTCTTGTTGATGGAAGATGAGAGGAATTGAGGGCCTAGGCCATTTAGGTTTCTTAATGCATGGACACTACATCCATATTTCATTTCAGTAGCTCAAAAAGCTTGGTCTGAAAGGCTGGTGCAAGGGTGGGCAGGGTATAGAGTCCAAAGAAAGCTAGGAGGTTTGAAGGAGGTGCTGAAAAGATGGAATGTTGAAGTGTTTGGAATGGTTGAGGAGCAATTAAAAAAGGCTGAAGAGGATTTACATGCATTGGAGCTCTTAGCCGAATCCAGGGTGTTGGAACCCAACGAAGTAGCATGTAGAAGGAAGGAAAAACATCTGGTACGGACACTTAGAAAGAGAAAGGCCTAGATTTGGTTCCAAAAGTCTAGACTAAACTGGGCTCAAAATGGTGATAGCAATACAAAATACTTTCACGTCATTGCAAACAAGAGGCAGAGAAGGAATCTGTTAAACTCAGTGGTCATTAATGGTCTCAGTGTTGATGATCCTGAGCTTGTGCGGAGTGAAGTGTTGAGGCATTTTTTGAAGGCCTTTGTTGAAGATTGGCCATCTAGGCCAAAGCTGTCCGGAAATTTTGTGACAATTGGTCATGCAAGGGGTGTGGCAGTATTGGAGCCTAAATTCACATTGGAAGAAGTATGGGAGGCCATTAAAGAGTGTGACGGGAATAAAGCGCCAAGTCCGGATGGGTTCCATATGGCATGTATTTAGAAATGTTGGAAACTTATGAAGACTGATATATTTAATTTTATGCAAGAGTTTTATCAGCATAGCAAGTTGGTTAAAGGGCTAAATAGTTCTTTTATCACTCTTATCTCGAAACAGGATAGTCCAAATGGTCTAACAGATTATAGGCCGATAAGTCTAGTGGGGGTTGTGTATAAAATCTTAGCAAAAGTGCTTTCAAAAAGACTAAAGCAAGTGATGCCTGATGTCATTAGTGAAGTGCAGACGGCTTTCTTGGATGGTAGAAATATTTTTGATGGAGTCATGATAGCTAATGGGGTTGTAGATTGGTGGAAAAAGTCAAAAATGTAGGGGGTCATATTAAAGTTGGATTTTGAAAAAACATACGATTCAATCAATTGGGAGTATCTATTCTCCATGATGGCTAATCTTGGATTTGGAAAGAGATGGATTGGATGGATGAAAACCTGTGTTACAACTGCAGGAGTATCTGTTTTAGTAAATGTGTCACACCCCAAATCCGGGCATGACCGGCCGTGGCCCACAGGGACTTAACCCAAGGCACACGTAAGCCTAAACATGAATCCAAAACCATAAAGAATAAATGTGATGATAGCCCAGAAATAAATAAATCAACACTCAATCCAGTGACATACCACAAGTGAAAAACAAGTCATAACCAACTTCCTAAATATATATATATATATATACTAAATGTGACACAAACCGCCCACAAAATAAAATAATTCTAAATAAAACCCAACCACAATGTATGCACAAAACTCGACAAAGCAACCTAAAACAAATTAAATAAATGCCCTAGAGGTCCATGCAATTGAGTCCCCACTATGCCATGAGTCCATTCTAAGTCCTTCTAACACCTGGAAATGGTAAACAACTAAGTCAGCTGATAGCTCAGTGAGTAGCAACATGGATAGTAAATACAGTTTTGAAAATAGGGTTCAATTCCAAAATAAGATATATATCACAGAAACTAGATTGGCATACAGTTTGATAAATACAATCTGTTTCAAAAAGAAGGTTCCACAATTCAACACTTAAAATACTCATGTCTCGCAAGAACATGATAAACGACAAACATCACTATAAAACAAATTATAACATGAACACCAATAATTTTCTAGGTACCAAGAAAAACAAATAATATGCCACACATTTCTCAGGCTATAAGCCCCATTGGATCCAATACCGAACTAAGAGTCATCCTCAGGGTGGCACCTGGGCCTTTTCTCAAAGACGATCCGATTGAAGGTCACCTAGTTATTTTTAAAGGTCTTTTCCTTACAATCGTTGAGCACTAAAGTCATCACAGCCCAACCCGGATCTGCTCCCTAGTGGCCAGAGTCACCACACACAGTGGAATAATTTCCCTGGACTAAATACACACATGGTCCCAATAATCAATACACATCAGTTTCGCAAAACATGATAGTTCATCATTATAAACATGAGACCAAAATAAATAGTTTACAGTATGCCAAGTTCACACATGTTTCAGAAATAATTTGATTCAATTGATAATATAATAATTTATCAAAACAGTTTAATCATGAAACAACAATTTAGTTTTCCAACAGTTCAAGGTAGGGGAACATTTATAAAAATATGTAGCATGAAACTACTCACCTGAAAACGAAATAATATAATCCTCGAATAAAGTGTAAAAGTTCAACTAGTGCCCTGAACCAAGCATAAAAAAAACTATACGTTACAACTAATTTAAAAATACTAAAAAATAGGAACTAAGTAACCCCAACTAAAGCGCACTAACACGGCTCAACCCAACTCACCGTTACTCTTAAATATTACCTAAGTTCATGTTCTTCAAGGTTTAAAATCACCCAAGACATGGGTTCCGGTCAAAACTTAATTAATTGTGACTTTAATATAAAACAGAATTTCAAACAAGCCTTCCCAACCTATTCGCTAACTTTGAAAATTACAAAACCCACTCCACGCTATTCGAAAAATTCCAATAACCTCCAGATATGATCTAATATATCCTAAGTTTCAAACCCAATCGGTTTCACTTGATTTTCTTATCAAAATAATTATCTACAATTTATTATATCCAAACAGGTTGTTTTCTGCAGCACTTTAAAGAAATTGACGGTTCTCTTAATATACATAAGCAATCAATGCAAGGCCAAAAGCGTACGAAACTATAATTGTAACCGGTTCTAATGACACTAATTTGATAATTTTTGGATTTATACCCAAAGAGAACAACACTACCGAATTTACTGTTTAAAACCAGTTTTCTAGACAGATTTGAACGCATCAGATTATATGGTTTTCGGATCCCAAAAATTATGAAAAAATTCAGATATGCAATTCAATATGTAATTGATCTACTGTAAAAATTTCAGTTTAAAATTCATTCGTTTAATATGGTTTCTTGATTTTTAAAGTTCATGATTATGCGCAGAATTTTTGAACTAAGAATAATACCCATTCTTTATACATAATTTAACTCCTCAAATTTCTTAACAGTACATATATATATATATATATACAAAATACATAAACCTACAACCTCTCCATCAATGATCTAAATAATAATAGAAGAAGGATAAAGAATAAAAACAAAGAGAAGAAGAAAGATAGAGACCTACCACACACCCAAAAGTTATTCCTTGTTTGCAAACCCCCTTTTTTTTTCCTTCTTTTCTCTGAACTTCTTTCTCCCCGTGGCTGCTGTGGCTGCTGCTATAGAATGTATTAGGAACCTAGGGTTTTTCTTTTCTTTTCTTTGTTATACATAACATAAATGACTCTAGACAAGAACTTCTTTTCTTTGTTTTATTTTATTTTATTTTATCTCTCCATTAATTTAAATAAAATACAACTACTATTAGATCAAAATATGCTTACTAATTTGACACTTAATTTTATTTTATTTATTTATTTATTTATTTTTTAAATAATAAATCTTGCCTTTAAATTGAAGACTTTCATCATAAATTTATTTTAGGTTTTAAAATTAATTAAAAGACCCTCCAAATATTTAATTTGCACTTTAGAATTCACCATCAAAATATTTGAGATTGTAATATTATTATTATTATTATTTAATTATTTACTTAATTTTTATATTTGGGTTCTCACAAAATGGCTCTCCAACTGATGAATTCTGTCCACAGAAGGGGTTGCGACAGGGTGACCCTTTCTCGCCATTTCTGTTTAACATTGATGCAGAAGGGTTAAATTTATTGTTGGAAAGGGCAAAGAGTTTGGGTTTAATTAAGGGAGCTACCGTTGGCTCTACAGAATTGAAGATGTCTCATCTCCAGTTTGCTGATGACACTATATTGTTCTGTGAAACTGAGTGGGAGGAGATTGTAAATGTTAAAAGAATTCTTAGATGTTTTGAGGTAATGTCAGGGCTAAAGATAAATTTTTATAAAAGTGTGGTGTGTGGAGTTGGAGTTAGTGATACTATGGTTCATGAACACTGCATTGTTTATGTCAAAAGTTACCTCTAAAGGATTTGGGATTACCATTGGATGTGAATCTGCGAAGGAAGAAGACTTGGCAACCTATGGTGGATAAGATTAAGTCAAGGTTAGCTATGTGGAAAAGGAAGCTATTGCCATTTGCTACAAGGCTAACTTGGGTAAAATCAGTTTTGGTTAGTATCCTTGGTTATTATCTTTCTCTATTCAAATTACCCATTAGTATTGCTAAGGAAATTTATAAGTTGAAGTCAGCTTTCTTGTGGGGCACTTCAGAGTTGAGAAGGAAGATTCATATGGTAAAATGGAAGGATGTTACAATGAGGAAGGACCAAGGAGGGCTAGATATTAGGAAGGCAAGGGATACTAATGTTTGTATGTTGTTAAAGTGGTGGTGGAGGTATGGGGTGGAGGATCAGTCACTATGGAAAAAGGTTATTATCAGCAAGTATGGGTCTGCAGGTGGCAGATGGTTACCATTGAAGGCTGGGGAGGGTAAGGAATCTATTCTGTGGAGTGATGTTCTGAGTGTGCACTACAAAAAATTTGCTTTTTTGCGACGGCAAAATGCTGTCGCAAATACCCAAAACGCCGTCTCAAAAGCTTTTTTACGACGGCAACTGGCTTTTAGCGACGGCAAGAGGGGGATCGCAACAAAGGGGGTTGCTAAAGGCCTTTATGACGGTGTAACGCCGTCGCAAAATATAGGCGACGGCAAATATGCCTATTTGCGATGGCAAAATACAGTCAGCAATAATGGGTAGAAATCTGAAGTTTTTGAGACAGCACTGTGGTGCCGTCGCTAAAATGGTTATTTGCGACAGCAAAATACCATCGCTAAATGTTTATTTGAGACCGCAAACATGCCGTCGCTACAATGGTTATTTGCGACGGCAAAAATATAGTCGCTAAATGGTTATTTGAGACCGCAAACATGCCGTCTCTAAAAATATTATTTGCGACGGTGAAGAATACCGTCGCTAAAGGCCTTCTGTTTCAACTAATTAATAACGCCAATATCTTTTGTGACGGCTATACTACCGTCGCAAAAAACCTAGTTCTAATTTTTTTTTGAGACAGTGTGGTGCCGTCTCAAAAAAAAAAAAAACTAGAATAAAATTATTAAAAATATGAAAATTACCTGTATTAAATGAAAATACCTATAAAAAAAATCGATAATTACATAATAATATAAAAATTCTTGTATATAAATAAAAATCCATCCATAATTAAAGTATTCTTCCATTCATAACAACACATCAGCAAAATTATCCCACCACATAATGTTGCATAATACATCCATAATGTTGTTCACAAATCTAAATAACGTAAATCAAAAATAAAAGTTTTCGTCATGATTCTTCTGTGGGTTACAAAAACAAAAGTTTGTAGCAATCTTCACACGCCTACATTCCACAAGAAGCAAACTGCTGCTCAGGAAATATCTGAAAATAAAAAATAAAAATAATTAATAACAATATAATTATGTGTTAATATTTTAATTACAAAAAAACATAAAAAATTAACTATTATATAATTACGAAGATAGTTAAGTAAATAATTTTGGCTAGACAGAAATTCGACCCTAACTCCAAAACCGGGAACCTAATTCGAGCTCCGTCTTCTCCCACAAGTCTCACGTGCCTAGGCGGTCGTGTGTGCCAAGTTTCGTGCTCAACCGACGTCGTTTGGTGATTTTGGGTTGTCAACACCTGGAATTCAAGTTTCTTAAGGAACTAATTTGCCTAGATCGAAATACAACTCTAACTCCCAAACTGGGAACCCGATTCGAGCCCCATCTTCTCCCATAAGTCTCTCGTGCCTAGGCGGTTGTGTGTGCCGAGTTTCGTGCCAATCTAACCCCGTTTGGTGATTTTGGGGCGTCAACACCTCGAATTCAAGTTTTTTAAGGAACTAGTTTGCCTAGACCGAAATACAGCTCTAACTCCCAAACCGAGAACTCGATTGGAGTCCCGTCTTCTCCGACAAGTCTCTCGCAAGTCTCTCGTGCCTAGGCGGTTGTGTGTGCCATGTTTCGTGCCAATCTAACCCCGTTTGGTGATTTTGGGGCGTCAACACCTCGAATTCAAGTTTCTTAAGAAACTAGTTTGCCTAGAGTGATATCTGACTCTAACTCCCAAATTGGGAACCCGATTAGAGTCCCATTTTCTCCTACAAGTTTCTCATGCCTAGGCAGTCGTGTGTACCAAGTTTCGTGCCAATCCGGCCCCGTTTGGTGATTTTGGGGCATCAACACCTCGAATTCAAGTTTCTTAAGGAACTAGTTTGCTTGGTGATTTTGGGGCGTCAACACCTCGAATTCAAGTTTCTTAAGGAACTAGTTTGCCTAGACCGAAACATGGCTCTAACTCCCAAACCGGGAACCCGATTGGAGTCCCGTCTTCTCCCACAAGTCTCTCGTGCCTAGGCGGTCGTGTATGCCAAGTTTCGTGCCAAGCCAACCCTGTTTGGTGATTTTGGGGCATCAGCACCTCGAATTCAAGTTTCTTAAGGAACTAGTTTGCCTAGAATGATATCCGACTCTAACTCCCAAACTGGGAACCCGATTAGAGTCCCGTCTTCTCCCACAAGTCTCTCGTGCCTAAGCGGTCTTGTGTGCCAAGTTTCGTGCCAATCCGACCCCGTTTGGTATTTTGGGGCATCAACACCTCGAATTCAAGTTTCTTAAGGAACTAGTTTGCTTAGAGTGATATCGGACTCTAACTCCCAAACTGGGAACCCGATTGGAGTCTCGTCTTCTCCCACAAGTCTCTCGTGTCTAGGCAGTCGTGTGTGCCAAGTTTCGTGCCAATCCGACCCCGTTTGGTATTTTGGGGCGTCAACACCTCGAATTCAAGTTTCTTAAGGAACTAGTTTGCCTAGAGTGATATCTGACTCTAACTCCCAAACTGGGAACCCGATTCAAGCCCCATCTTCTCCCACAAGTCTCTCGTGCCTAGGCGGTCGTGTGTGCCAAGTTTTGCCCCAATCCGTCCCCGTTTGGTATTTTGGGGCGTCAACACCTCGAATTCAAGTTTCTTAAAGAACTAGTTTGCCGAAGCTGAAATCCGTCTCTAACTCCTAGTCCGAGAATCCGATTTGAGTCTCGTCTTCTCCCACAAGTCTCTTAGCTTAGAATGCAAAGATACATTTTAGCTTAGAATGTAAAGATACATTTTATACCTGATCTTCTGATGGTGTATATGGATTCTCGTCTTCTGCAGATTCCCTAAATGCCCGGTGGCCACTCGATGCATCAGGAGCCTATGATAGTCAATGCATAATGTGTTAATCATATTCGAATTTTATACATAATGTTGTGTGAAAATTTAACTATCAAACAATTTAATTTATATCAAACCTGTCTGTTGGGATCCACACTTGCCCCCTGTGACACAAAGGCCATCATCTCAGCTCTCAGCTGCTGTAAATGTGTAGAGAACTCTGCTCGCATATCCTCCCTCAGCTCCTCCCTCAACTCATCCCTTAGCTCCGCACGAACTTGCTGGGTGATCTGAACAATAGTCGATAGCTGGGGTATTAACTGTAATGGCCCAGCACCATCTTTATATACTGCTCTCCGAGGCACAGTTCTCCCGTATGTGCGACAATATCCATATTCGTCATGACCTATCAACTCATGGAAAATGGCATTACTAACCTCCAAAGTCCGACAATCCTCAGGTAGCATAGAGAGTTGGGCATTAAACTCATCCCGTATTGAATAAGACATACAAGTATATGCCAAATTAAGATGATTGACACACAAAAAATAAAAAATAAACTTTAAATACAATCAAAGGTGTTTGGAAACTACCAAGGTCTGGATAACCTCTGGGTCATCTGCTCTACGTGTCATAAGCCAAACATTCATCTTATCAGTAGACTCCCCCTTATTGGTCATCTACATTTTTTTAGAAATATGAAAATTAGAATCCAAATAATTTACAAATATACAATGTTTATTTATATACAAAAATAAAACAATAAAATATAAACCTCATGCCGTATTTGAGCGAAAGTAGTGCACCCTGTGGTATGAGCTATGCCGTGAGCTCGCCGATTTTTAACGTTCCTAGTTGCAATTTTCTATAACAGGTTTAACAAATGTAAGTATATAACTATGATTTGTATGTTTACATATCATACATATAACTTATTTGTATGCCTCAGCATCAGAAGTACGCCAATACTCCACAAATTCTTCCCACTGGCTTGGCACAATGTGCAAAGGAACATCATCCTTCAGATTAGGATCAGAACTTCTAGGCTCGAAATACTTAGACTTAATCTTATTCTTGTGATCCTTCCATATGCTGTTACAGTTTTTCATGCAAATTGGCTTGTACTCCTCTGGACATATATTCAAATTGTCCTATAAAACACAATTTCAAAGTTTAAATAATAATAACACAATTTTGGAATTTAAATTTTTGGACAAAAATACACTTTTACCTTCACATCCTTCCAGATAGCATCAAGAATATCATCAGACACAGTGTTCCAGTCAAGAAAAGTAAGAGGAACAATGTTACCATTTCGCACAATAATGCCAAGTTGTGTAGTTAACTTAGACACATTATCGCCTATTGGACAGTAACTTTCATCAAATCGTATGTCCAACTTTGTACCAGTACCCCACTCTCTAATGCCCTTGGCACATCCTCTACTACACCTACTCGAGGTTGATGAAGAACTAAAATGACCTGCGAGATACAATAAGAATAAACAATATGCAATGATAATAAACAAATGCAAATTTAAATAATGTCAATACAAATCAATTTCTTATACCTGAGGTACGCTGTGAAGAAGTCGAAGGGTCTGAAAAATACAATAAAAATAAACAAGTTATATGTAATGAGAACAAATAAATATACATTTAAATAATTTTCATAGAAATCAAAGCAAATTTATATACCTGCGGATGGCCCATAAGCCGATGACTCTAGTCGGGATGATAGCTGCTGCGGTGCCACTGATGGTGGACGCACCGCTGGTAGGCCTAGAGGTTGAGTAAATGATAGCTATTGTGGTGCCACTGATGGTGGTTGATGTGGTGGCACTAATGGCCCCTCTGATGGTGCTCGCTGTGATGCCTCCTCTAATGGTAGTGCCACTGATGGTGGACACACCAATGGGAGGCGTGGAGGTTGAGTAGATGATAGTTGTTGTGGTGCCACTGATGGTGGTCGATGCGGGGGCACTAATGGTGCTCGCTGTGATGCCTCCTCTAATGGTGGTGCCACTAATAGTAGTCGCTGCGGTGGCTGGTCAGATAGTGGTGGCACTAATGGCCCTTCTGATGGTGGTCGATGTGATGCCTCCTCTGATGGTGGTGCCGTTGATGTCCTCTTACGTACCACATCGAACATCATGCGTAGGGGATAATCAGGCTTCCTCTTCCTTGCCATAATAATCTGCAAGTGCCGTGACATTAATTGACATTAGAAACGTAGAGAATGGTTTTGAATTAATTATAATATGACATTAATTGAACTAATACAATTACAAAGACAAAGTAAATTAAGAAACTGAACATTAACTACAACCTTGGCCTGAATTCAATTACTGATGTTTATTAAATATCAGTCTATTTCCACATCAAGTATTTCTCCTTCTGTGGCTTCCCTCACCCAACCAACTTCTTCATCACGGAGCATTATGTTTTCTTCTAATTGTTGGCTCATATATGGCTCGATTTCTAGATCAGTCGAATTCATATCAAATAAACCTCTTTGAGACATCTTCACCACTACTTGCCAGTCTGGTTCTAACGGGTCTACAAAATTCCAAACTTGCTCTGCTTGGGATGCCAAGATGAAAGGTTCATTGGTAATTCGATCATCTCGGTACAACAAATGATTGAAGTTAACCAACGTGAAATTGAAGACATCTTGTATCTTCCCGTGAATGTTGTCAATCCAATCACACTTAAACAACACATGCTTCTTCTCATTGGAATATCGAATCTCAACAATATCTGTCAATTGTCCATAATAGTACACAGACCCCACGTGAGGATTCTTGTCTTTCCGACTAGCATAACTTATGGTATCTGCCTTCAAAGCTACACCACAATTTTGTGTGGCTCGACAGTCATCCATGGCCTTTACTCAATACTGAAACCCATTCATTATATACCCATTGAACCTCCTTGCCAGGTTATGAGGACCATTTGCCAATACAATAATCTCTTCAGAAAATGTGACATCACTAGTCCTTCGCAAAGTTTGAACCTATTTTAAAAAATAAAAATTGTAAAATTTAAAATGTAGTTCGACTTAGGTAAATAGAATCTGTAGATTTAAATACATACGTGTTCCTTGAACCAAATGTGAAAAGTTTCAAAATGTTCACGCCGAAGCTGATGATCGTCAACACGAGGCATTTTGACCTTAAGTTCTTCAAGGTGTTTGCTGTGTAGATTGAAATTTTATCCAAAAAAAAAATTTGGTTCAAAATTCAATGAAACATAATAAAATATTGAGTGAGTAACATAACTTACTTTATGAATGGTTGAACCGCGGATGTATTGAATAAGACATATCGATGAATTTGTACCCAAGAAGTATTATCAAGATAAAAGCTTGTGCTTTCACCAACAGCACGACCCAGATTATCATCACCACTGTAGTTCCTCACGGGTCGATTAGATTTGGTTTCTACATCATTGAGATATTGTGCACAAAAATTCATGCATTCTTCCATAAGATATCCTTTAGCAATTGAACCTTCTGGATGAGCTTTATTACGCACATATTACTTCAAAGTAAGAAGATACCTTTTAATTGGATACATCCATCGAAACTGAATCGCTCCACCCAATAATGCTTTGTCAGCTAGATATATAGGCAAGTGCTCCATTATATCAAAAAAAAGTAGGAGAAAATATTTTCTTTAGATGACAAAGTGTTACGGCGATACGATCTTGAATATATTGCAAATCCCTCGCACGATTCACTTTGGAACACAATTGTCTAAAGAAATTGCTCAATTCAATCAAAGGTTCAATTACATTCTTCGGTAACAATCTTCGAATGGCCAATAGAATTAGTTGTTGCATCAGAATATGATTATTGTGGCTCTTAAGACCCCCAATACTTCTATCATGTAAGTGCACGCGACGCGATATATTGAATGAATACCCGTCGGGAACTCTAACTTCCTTCAATACTTTCAAGAACAAATCTTTCTCATCCTTGGTCATCGTGAATTGTGCCGGTGGTAAATAAGCTTTATTCGACCCTCTTAACTGCAAATGTAGGGATTTTCTAATATTCATTTCTTGTAAATCACACCGGGCATTAACACCATCCTTCGATTTCCTGCAACCCCTAATATTGTCCACAACACATTGTCACAAACATTCTTCTCTATATGCATCACATCGAGGTTATGTCTTATTAGATTGTGCTCCCAATATGGCAGTTCATAGAAGATACTCTTTTTCTTCTAGCTATGGGTGTGATGTCCAGCTTTCTCATTCTCTACTTGTCTCCTATGCCTCTCCTTAAGGTCATCCCTCTCGTATTGGGTTAAAATACCCTCAGATTCTAATTATAGCAGCATCTCAGTTCCAGACAACAATTTTGGTTTGAATCTGACTTCCCGACTACCATCAAATGATACTTTATCCTTTCGAAATTTATGACCACTAGGTAAAAATCTACGATGACCCAAGTATGATTGTTTCCTACTATGCTTCAACCAACACGATGTAGTTTCCCTATTGCAACAAGGACATGCATATTCGCCTTTAGTGCTCTATCCTGACAAGTTTGCATATGCAGGAAAATCACTAATTGTCCACAGTAAAGCTGCATGCATTTGAAACATTTGATTTGTTGATGCATCAAATGTAGAGACACCGTCATTGCATAGTTCTTTCAACTCCTCAATCAACGGTTGCATATACACATCAATCTTGTCACCAGGTCCTTTCGGGCCGTCAATAAGCACAAATAAAATTAGAAATGGTTGTTTCATGCACATCCATGGTGGCAAGTTGTATGGAATGAGTACAACAGGCCAAGTGCTATGAACTATGTTCATCGTCCTGAATGGGTTAAAGCCATCAGATGCTAAGCCAAGCCTTACACTTCGGCAATCATTACTAAAGTCAATATTCCGACGATCAAAATCTTTCCATGCAAGGGAGTCTGCAGGATGCCTAAAGACACCGTCATTAGTTTGTTCCTCTGCATGCCATCTCATTAACTTAGCCGTCTTGGATGACGTAAACAACCTCTGCAACCTTGGCTTTAAAGGAAAATACCTCATTTGTTTTGCAGCTATTCGTTTGCCACCATTGTGAGGACCATTTGAACCACCATCACCATTTGATTTCCATCTTGAACTGTTGCATATGACACATTTATCAAGATTGGTGTCCTCGTTTCGAAACAACATGCAACTATTGGGACATGTATCCCACATCTCATACGTGAAGCCCAAATCTGTTGTGACCTTTTGAGCTTTATAATATGAGTCCGGGAGTTTCACACCCAACGGGAATGCCTCATTCAATAACTCAAGCAACATGTCAACAGACTTGTCTGTCCACTGATTAAGCACCTTCAGATGTAGAAGTCGAACAATTAATGACAAAGATGTGAACTTCTGACAACCCGGATACAATTCACTTTGTGCATCTTGAAGAAGTTTGAAATACTTTGCAGTCTCTGCATTTGGACCGAGCTAGGGTTCAGATGCATGGAGATCAAGCCCCTATGGTTCATTACCCTCAACACTTGTACCGGCATGTGGATTTCCCATAGCCCCTTGTATTATTCCAACCATATCGTCCCCAATGTCTAAATTAGCCAATGCTTCATTCTCTCGATTACCATGCAGAGATACGTAAGATTCCCCATGATTAATCCAATGTTTGTACTTTTTTAAAAAACCATTCAAAATCATATGCTCCCGTACACCCTCTTGTACAAGATGGTATCGATTCTCACATTTTCTACACGGACAACTAATCGTCGAACCTTCAAACCTATTGGTGTAGGCAAACACAAGGAATTGATCAATCCCATTAATGTATTCCCTCGACATCCTATTTGGCAAATCAATCCAACTCTTATCCATCATCTGTACTTCCCTCAAATGCACACTTCACTTATTTTGTAATCTTCTCAACAATATATATAAATATATTTAAATGCCAGTCATTTTCCATATGCATATGTGTTTCCCACTATTAATTTGCTTCAGGCAAACTTACTGGGAGATACACATCTCACATGCAAAACAAATATGCCCTAGAAAAAAATATAATTACAACAAATGTAAGAGTCATAATGAGATGTAAGGGTAAAAATGTAATTACAAGACATAATATCAAATATTAATTATCCTAAGGGAAGAGGGGATTGGTGAACAATTTTGTTCTTTCTTACCTTTAGTCCCGTGGAAAAAACGCAATGTAAGTATAGAATCTCAGATAAATGGCATGAATAGAACCAAAATAACTAACTTTCAAAGACAAGTTTTCAAGAACCCATAAACCCAGAAACATTTCAATTTAGAAGTCTCATAAATTCAATTCTATTAACCAAACATTTGAAAGAAAAAATAATAATAATCTACTAAATAAACACAAACAAAATCATAGTACTTGCCATTGACACATTTTATCGAATTCTTCAAGGACAACAAAAATTGATGATATGACATTGACAAATTTTCTCCTGTTCAATGCAGGTAATTGAAAATTATACCAAATTTGCTATGCTTCTGAAGCTTAGGAGGGGAACAAAGGAAGAGAAGTTTAACGTACTAGTAAATAAGAACAGAGAAGGAAAGTTTTATTTGAACCAGATGAAATAAGATCACTCCTGAATGTGTTACCTTTCTGTTGTGTTAAAAATATTAAAATTAATACTGCCTATTATGTTAAAAAAAAGTGTATTGATGATGCCTCACTTTTACTCTGCTATAGAACAAGAGAAAATACCTATGTTTGGCAGCTAAACCTACTAGTTGTAAATTTGTGAACTAGTACCACTTATGTGCTGTTATATAGATATGGCTTTAATAAGTTCTTTTCTTTTGTTGTGGTTGTGGTTTGGCAGCGAGTTTACCTTTAGGCTGTGTTGGATCTTGAATTTGAGTAGGGATTTATGAAAGGAAAAGAAGAAAAAAAAACTTTTATTTCTTATATGGAAGGTGTATGTATATGTATCTAGTTTGTGGCAATTTGGAATACAAGTCTGGGGGTGTAATTTGCTTTGTATTCACAATGAGATGTCTCTCATTTTTATTCTATTGATTGAATTAACCACTTGCCTCAAGACAAACCATAGTGTAGCTTATGAAAAATACTATTTATAAATAATTTTTTCACTTATTTTTTTTATCATTGAATACAAAGGTGTGCATCGTACATGTGTTTAAAAATGCGAACTCTAATATCTTTATATGTTATGATAAAAAAAAAATAGACAAAATATCTTTATCAAATTAGTAGCGAGGGAGAGAGTGGCGTCCGATGTGAATCTCTTTTATCAAATTAACAACTTTAACTTAGGCACCAAGCAAGAATGTCCTTTTTAACCTAGCTCTGTGAATATCTTCCCTGGAGACAAAAGAATGGTACCTAGGTTTTTTTTCCTCTTACATTTTTTTTAAATCATTCAATTGCTTCCTATAAATATATATATATATATATAGGTACATCGGAAAAAATTGAACTTTTGCTGTAAATTGAGTTTAAGTGGAGAGACTAGTGAATATGAATGAAAATAATAACAAAGTATTTTATATATAAAGTGAGGGAAACACAACATGCGTGAAGACTTGGCTCAAGAAATTACTCAAGATCCAACTCTAATGACATATTAAATTTTTTAGACATCAAACCCTAACTGTATAGACCAAATTTATGTGTCTTAGAGAGACGTTGGCTAAATCTTTCATGCATGTGGTCCAATCACCCGTGGAGATTATAGAGAGATTAAAAAAAGATGAGTGAGATATAAATGTAGAAATACCCCAAGAAGCCATCCAAGAATCAACTCTGATACTACATTAGAATGTTGATAATATTCAACTCAAAATCAATTAGGGTTGAGTGACAAAACTTGTAGACTATTTATCAAGTTTGGATAGCTTATATAAACGAGATAGGCTCTAACACTTTATATTTATTACAGACGCAACCTAATTGCATGCAGAAGTGATAGAGGGATGACTGAGACGGAAAAAATAGATCGGGAACAAAGAATTGATTGTAGAGACCAACCAAGATATAACTTTGATACCATTTTAAAAATTTTGGAGAAATTCAATTCAAAATCAATATCCTACTTTGTTGGAATTTAATTATTTTCTCTATTCAACAAGTACGTAAATGTCCAATGCTTGCAGCCCAATAAGCAAGGATCTGGAAAGGATTGAAGGTGGTGGAACTCACCCTTAAAATGTTCACCTGATTGATAAAAATTCTGAAACGTTGATGCTCTGTCTTGCCTCATCACTCGTCGTTCACAGTCGCTGCTACTCGTCACTCCGGCGAAGGCCATCGTTCACCCTCATCACTCTGCGAAGTCTGTCGTTCACCCTCCTTCACTCCGGCAATGCTGAATGATTTTGAGTTGAGGATTTTGGGGATTTTGGTTCTAATAGTTGGATCAATGGATTGGGCAACAGTACATTAGGTTAGGATTTTGGTGATTTTAGGGATTTTGGTTTCAGATGGATTTTGATTTGAGGATTTTGGGGATTTTAGGGACTTTGACTGCGAATAGGATAGAAATAGCGGGATATCAAAAATTTATTTTTTTGCGATGACATATTTCAACTATCGCAAATGATACATAATTAACAAATAAAAACGACGTCGTTTTACCCATAGTTTTTTGCGATGGGCTTCTGCCATCACAGATGGTCCACCATTTGCGACGGCAACTTCTTACCATCGCTAAATAATACTATTTGCGACAGTATACCGTGCATCGCAAATGTTCCAGCATTTTTCTTTTACAATCATTAGCGACAGAGGTCAGCCCCGTCGCAAAAGTCCATTTTTCTCGACGGCAGATACACGCCGTTGCAAAAAGACCATTTTTTGCGACGGCAATTACCCCATCGCAAAAACCTCCATGTTATTTGCCAGGTTTTCTTGTAGTGGTGGAAAGATCTAATCCGGAGCTATTTCAGTTCTTTGTGTCACAGTGCAAGATTGTGGTTGGGAATGGGTGTAGGATTCAGTTTTGGCATGATAGATGGTTCAAGGATTTACAGTTGAAAGTAGAGTTTACCAGATTGTTTAGGCTCTCCATGGATAAAGATGGACTGCTGAGTTCCTTTATGCAGAGGAGGGACAGTACGGGTGATTGGAGGCTTCAATTTAGAAGGTCATTATTTGCTTGGGAGGAAGAGGAGGTGAAGAAGATGCAATTGTTGATAAGGGATGTTCCTAGGCTGAATGTGGATCTGCAAGATGTAGTAAGGTGGGCTGCATCCCCCTCTAGTGAGTTTACAGTGCTATTTGTGAGAAATTGGCTTTTGTTAAGGTCTGGACCTAGGTTACTTGTTCCTAGGATGATTTGGTTTAATGAAGCTCCACCCAAAGCACAATTTATAAGTTGGTTGGCTTGGAGAGGTAGAATCAAAACAGCTGCTGTTCTGCAGAGGCTTGGAGTGTTGGGTCATACTTCTGTGACTGATTCCCCTTTCTGTTCAGCTACTGTGGAATCTGTGGATCATCTTTTTGTGCAGTGTTTTCAGATTTGGAAGGTTTGGGGATGTTTGTTACAATGGTGGAATCTCTGCTGGGTATCCCCTCCTACTGTGGATGGAGTGCTATCTTGGTGGTTGGGAACTAAGCACAAAAAAGCTGTAAAGAAAATCTGGCTGCTAGTACCTATAGTGATGTTGTGGTCCACTTGGAGGCTAAGAAATGAGGTTGTGTTTAATGGCAAGCAACCAGATATGAATGAGCTGTGTGAGGTTGTGAAAGTGCATGTTGGGTTGTGGGTTAAGTCCTCCATGCCTTCTGTCCAGTACTCTTTGTGCATCAGATTGTGGAAAATCTGAGTCAAGTCAGGTTTTGTATCTGAAATGGCTAGGTGTTGGTGGCTGATCTGCATAGTACTTGATTCACAACTGGAGAGATTTGAAAGAGCATGCAATTAATAAATTGGATAATGAACAGCGGTTGTTTTATCTGATGGTAACCATGGTTGAAGTTGAAATACAATCAGATAAAACAACAGAAGTGTCCAAGAATCTACTCTGGTGCTGTCAAATTGTATTGTTTTGCTGGTAATGGAAGTGTTCAAGCCTTTTTTGCTGCTGCTATGGATTGTTGCTGATATGGTATGTTGCTGATATGTGTGGGTAATGATCTGTTGGAGTGGCTGCTGCAGATTGGTGTTTTTAGTTGTTGTCCTGGTTTCTTGTTGGTTGGTAGGTTGGGTTGCACTGTTGTATTAGTCTTCTTGGTTTTGTACTTGGGTGAGGTTAGTTTTGGTGTTTTGGGTTGGTTCCTCACCCACACTTGATGGTGTGCTAACATATGATTGGATGGTCTTATGGGTGCCAACCTAGTTGTGATTGATTTGAGTCGTCGTGATGCTTTTTGCACCCATCCTCTTTTTCTTTTATTGATGTAATAGTCTTTTGTTTCATCAATAAAGTTCTTTTTATTTTGTTGATCAAAAAAAAAATCTATAAGTAAACATTATAATAATAAATTTTTTTTATTTAAATATGAATTTATCAATGTGAATTTTTCACAAATTGTAATTATAAAATGAAGATGTCGATTGCATATGAAAGCCGTTTGTGGTATACTTGATAGCCCCAGGTTTTTGAATCATTAGGCTGGACTAAGAAAAGTCATTAATATATTTAATATTAAAACATATTTTAGTAAGCTGTTAGGTGTCTCTTTATAGTTGTTGAAATTAATAAAATTCACAGTTTAATTACGAAAATGATACATAAATCTATTTTTTTTAAACTTACTTTTCTAAACTCAATATAAGTACGATAATTTGTTGATAATTAGAGAAGATATGAGAAAAAGTTGTCTTAGATATGTTAATAGACTATCACATAATTGAGTTCAAAAAGTTAGTCTAATTTTTAACTTAAATAACATCACCCTTTTATTAAATGGGAACTAAAATGTCTACCTTCATTTACATGGACCGATTATTATTGCATGCCAAGATTTTTGTTTTTTTTTTTTTTTATAATACTTAAAAGGCAAGAAGTAGGTATCTCATTTCAACACACTACTTTAAATCTCTAAGGGCATGTTTGATAATAAAAAATAATAGTCACAGGGTGTGGGATTCACACCAAATATTTTATCAAATATTATATCAAATGTCTTACTCGGTCACACTTATGTAAGACATTTGATAAAACCTTTAATAAAATATTGAAGCCCTTAACATTTTTCAAAATAATAATATAATCTCTGTCCCATGAATGTGAATGCATGTGTATACACAGACAATATATGCAAAGAAGTGGAATGTGGAAAAGGAAATTGCAGTGTAGCACTTGACAGGCCATTCGGCTTCAAATGCGAATGTGAAAATGGTTGGAAGCATTCCCGTCTTGACAGTGAACAGGATCTTCTGTTTCTTCCCTGCGTTATTCCTAATTGTAATTTACCCTCTCTTCTCTTCTCTTTCTTCATTTTCCTATACTCTTTTCTTTCCCTCTCATAATTCTCTTATAAACAAATACAATATCTATCTAAAAAGTTTTCAAACTCTCAACTATCAAGTTACTTTAGGTTGTATTTGAATTTTGACGAAAAAATAAAAATAAAAATAGTGAATGAAGGATAAAAAAATTAAGCAGAAATTGAATTTTTTTTTCAATTTCTATTTTCTTTTACAAAATCAAAACTCAAACATAATATTACTATTGACTTGGCTTCAACAAAATAAAAATAGTAGAAAATGCATAACAGTCACAACAACAACAACACAACTTTTCAGCAATCTGCCAAAACATATTATAAATTCATCTTATAAATTAATTTTAATCAAACAGTAGTTGGTGTGTTTATATACATACAAATATTATTTGTGCAGTTTAGTGATGGAATTAATAATGGTTTGATTTTGGTTGGTGGTTGCAGGTTCTCTTGACTACTCGTGCATGCCAGCAGCTCCTCCAGCTCCATCCGTTCCATTAAATTCATCTGTATTTGATCGTAATCATCCTTACTCACACTATACCCTCTCTACTCTTACCATCAATATCATTTAATTTTTCCTTTATTTCTGGATATAATCTGGTTACCTTAATTAATATTAATAATATGATTATGGGTTTTGTAGCTTGTTATTGGGTCTATTGTGGCGAAGGAACATGCACGAAGAACAAAACAGTGACGCAAACTTGCCAATGCAACCCTGGTTACTCTAATCTTCTCAACATCACTGCCTTCCCCTGCTACAGTGACTGTAAGAATTAATTCATGCCCTCAAAACTCTCTTCTATTTTGATCCTACATGTACATGTATATGTCGATATTATTGAAAATGTCTACGAACACAATAGTTGATTAATGATCTGATTACAACTATCTCACATGAAGTGGATTCACACCCATGAGACACGATTGTGTCCGATTCAGTGATTGATTTTTGCCCGAATAACTGGATAATATTTCTACATATGCATAATTTAACTACCCACCACCGACCTTTTGTTCTTTTTTATGGTGGAAGTGAACTTTAACCAATTGAGAGGGTAATTTATGTGTAAATTGGGCTGAGCTAAGTGCAACTATTGAAATGGACCGAGCTAAGTACAATCTCCTAGATGTTGGGCTGAACTACGGGCCAAGGTAATGAAGCTTGGTCTTTTATCCCGACAGTTCCGTCAGAGACAAGCTACCAGTGGCCTGGTCTGGCTGTCTTGGATGGAGGTATCGTTGGAAGGAGGACCGAGGTATATGATAGCTCTACAGGGTGTCATCTAAACAGTAAAGACTTGTTGTGTTGCCTAAAGAAGCACCGAGCTGTATGAGTACGGTTAAGTCAGGCGTAGGGCATGACCATGCTAGCTTGGTTGAGCTGTTACCAAACCGAGGTAAGGAGGTTGAAACCATCTCACTTGGTTGGTAGTGTATAGGGTGTTATCAGGATAGGTATTATCTTTGGGAGTGTGATTCCTAGGAGGACTCTGCTGAGAAGAGTTGGAATCCTACTAGGATTGTGCCAGGCAGCATCTAGAAAAGCTCATACAGGACCTATGTACAGGTATCACAAATTTTACTCTAGAATACACAAAACTTTTGTGTCTATTGTCTATTTGCTGACTTAAGCATCGGAGAGGTTTCCGGCATACACCCGCCGGCTAGCTCACGTTTGTGTTTTCAGGTAGTAAAGTGGCAACATTTGGAGGAGTGTAAACTTGATCAACAGGATCATATGAGAGAATTATTTCGTCCTCGTACAATTGGAGCCATCTGTGGGAAATACGCGAAAAACAAACCTTTTGATTAAAGTTTCTCCTTCCACTACGTTCAATGGCGCACAACGAAGATTTAAAACATTCTGCCATTGATGGACAAACCCCAAAAGGGGGCGGGAGACACGAAGGTCTACCTTTTGTTCCGCCCATGGAAGAATTGGATCCCCAGAGGCAGAACTCACAGAGAAACACACGCGATAGACGGGGCTCAAGTCCGCGTCACTCTCAAAGCCCTGACAGACAAAGGCGAATGATGGATCCTCAGGTTCTGGAGGATCACGTAAGAGAGTAGGATGAATTGATAAGGAGGATGGCGGCAGACATGGAGACTATGAAGGGCCAGAAAAAAGGCAAATGAGCGGCGGAAGAAGAGGTGGGCAAGAGCAAGGCGCACCCTCGCCACTCAGAAGATCGTGACAAGCAAGTCACACCGTCTCAGATGGAGAGCAGAAGCCTAAGGACAGGCGATACACAATCACGAACCTCTAGGACTCGTTACTCCAGGTCTAAGAGAATAACGACTGAGAGGTCGTATCCGGAGGGAAGCAGTTATCGACCCTCACACACGCACCAAACGACATCTAGGCACACGGAGTTGCCTAGGTCGGCAGACCTGCGTACTGTGCTAGAGGAGAGGGCCCGATGGAGGGAGGACACCCAGGCTCGCAACCCTCGTAGAGTTTCAGCTCTATAGCGATTGGCTCCTAGGACACATGGGAGCGTCGAGGTAGGGATGCCAATACCATGCCTTGCTTATGAACTAGCAGATAAAGTGTTAGCAAAGTTGCAGAGCTCACCGTTCATTCCGGCAATTGAGAACGCATCGTTACCTCAGGCTTCCACCAGCCCAAATTCACTACTTATGAGGGGAAGTCAGACCCTTGCATGCACTTAAGCCACTTTCACCAAGTTATGGCCGTGTATCAACGAAATGAAGCCCTAATGTGTATTTATTTCCTTCTAACCTTGGTGAATTGGGTCTAGCATGGTTTGAGAGGTTGCCAGAAGGTAGCATAGCTTCATGGGCGCAGTTGGCAGAGGCATTTGTGACCAGATTCAGAACAAACACCAAGATGCCAGTAGAGATTGACCAGCTACTCTCCATTGACATGGGCGAGAAGGAAATATTGAAGTCTTACAATAATTGATATTCGGAGACTTTCAATCAGATTGGGGATTGCCCCATAAACCTTGCCATCGCACAGTATAAACGGGGTTTACCAGCAGGTAACAAGTTAAGGGATTCAATGACGATGATACCACCCCTCACAATGGAGGCCCTAATAGAGAGAGTACATCAGCACATCCGGGTAGAAGAAGATAGCGCCCGCACTAAAACAAAATCTGGCACAACAGCGATACTAGATAGAAAGACTTCGGCAAAAGTCAACACGGTTGAACAACCAAGCAAAAAAGGGCGAGGCAGACGAGCCAACAGGGAGGACCCCCAAGCAAGGAAGTTGAGAGTCCACACTGCCATCACCACGGTATTCAATAAACCTATCTACTAGATTCTTAGCGAGACACGCGATGAACCCTTTGTTCGGCGGCCAGCCAAGTTGGGAGAAACGCAAAGGGGCTACGATGAGAGGTACCGTTGCACCTTCCATGATGAAAAGGGGCACCGAACTGCGAACTGAAAATGGTATGCCATTAAGGCAACATCTGCAGGAGTTAGTGGCCGCTGGCCACCTGGACCAATATATAGAGGGGGGAACACAGCCGGCCCCCCAGGACCGCAATAGGCTAGATGGGATGCCGATCGACAGTCTACCCCAAGGCATAATCAACGTAATACATGGGATCATCGAATCTGAACGGGTATGTGAGCTCAGAGGGATGATCAAAAAGGATGAGCACTTGAGAGAGGTGCTAAGTGCACAACATAAAGTCAAGAGGAGAAAAACAGAAGCAATGAATGTCATCTCCTTTTCTGATAGGGACTTAGCAAGGTTATAATGCCCTCACAATGACGCGTTGGTGGTTACTTTGCGCGTCAAAAACTTCGACATCAAGCGGATCCTAATTGACCAAGGGAGCTCCTACGAGATAATGTATTACGAGACCTTCAAGCAACTAAAATTGGAGGACAAAGACTTGGCACCCGCAACATCTCCCTTAGTCGGCTTCAACTCAATGCCAGAATGGTCGGTAGGCAAGATAATTCTGCTAGTCAAGGCAGGAACAATGACGAAATAGGTGGAATTTTGGGTATTGAAGGTCCCTTCTACTTACAACATAATCTTAGAAAGAGCATGGTTGCATGCCATGCGATTAGTGGCATTAGCCTACCATTAGATGCTACGGTTCCCCAACGAAATTGGAATGATTGAAGAAGTCTTAGGGGACCAAATCATGTCGAAATAGTGATTCGTTACAGTAAACGGCAGCCGAGCTGCAAAGGGGTTTGTATAGATGGTAAAAGAACCAGAGAGAAGCGAACTGTTCGTAGACGTTGGCAAAGCAGCCGAACAGAAGACAGTGGAAGATGTGGTAGAGGTAAGGATAGATGAAAAGAACCTAGAAAAGTTCTTTTTGTTCGGTTCGTCTCTGTCCAACACCAAGAGAATACAAATCATGGAATTTTTGACCTCTTACATTGAAGTGTTCGTCTGGACGCCGTATGACATGCCTGGCATTGACCCCAATTTCATATACCATCAACTTAATGTTCATCCAACCGCCAGACCAATTATACAGCGAACTCGTCGATCGACACTCCACCATGCAAAGATAGTGGCCGAAGAAATGGGAAACTTGTTGAAGTAGGGCAATCAAAGAAGTACACTATCCCAGGTGGATTTCTAACACTGTAGTGGTGCCAAAAAAGAACGAAAAATGGTGCGTTTGCGTGGACTACAAAATAGTTAACAAAGCATGCCTAAAAGACAGCTTTTCCCTACCACGAATAGACCAACTAGTGGACCTAACAGCAAGACATAACCGACTTAGCTTTCTTGATGCGTATCGCGGTTACCATCAGATCACTATGTATGAGCCGGATTAGGAGGTCACGTCGTTTACAACACCCAGAGGACTATATTGCTACAAGGTCATGCCCTTTGGCCTAAAAAATGCAGGGGCTACATTTCAACAGATGATCACCAAAATGTTCGAACCTTTGTTAGGCAGAACAATGGAGGCTTACATAGATGATATGGTGGTCAAAAGCAGAGATGAAGGGGGACCATCTCAAAGACCTAAATGAGATGTTTCAAATTTTGAAGTTCCACAAGTTGCGACTGAACACATCTAAGTGCGCATTAGGCGTGGGGTCAGGTAAATTTCTAGGCTTCTAAGTGACCAACCGGGGTATAGAAGTTGATCCCTCTCAAATCAAAGCCATCTAAGATCTTGAAAGGCCCATCACCGTCAAAGAGGTGCAGCATCTCACTGGCCTAGCAGCCGCACTAAACCGATTTATAAGTCGATCATCAGACAAGTATCGACCGTTCTTCCAAGCACTGAAGGCCAAGTTTGAGTGGAATGTTGAGTGCGACCGTGCCCTGGAAAGCTTGAAAGACTACAAGACCTCTCCTCCATTGTTAGTGACCCCAGTACCAGGAGAGGAGCTCTTTTCGTACTTAGTAGTTTCCTAGCATGCAGTGAGCGTAGTGTTAGTAAGAGCAGAGGGAATACAACACCTGTCTATCTTTTATGTCAGCAAGACATTGCTGGGCGCTGAAACAAGATACTTGCCATTGGAAAAGTTGGCCTTAGCTTTGATGATGGCCTCAAGAAAATTGTCGCACTACTTCCATGCCCACACCGTGATTGTCTTAACGGCTTTCCCCTTAAAAGCCTTGTTTGAAAGGGTGGATTTTTCTGGACAAATTTTGAAGTAGGCAGTGGAGTTGGGGTAGTTCGACATTAAGTTTCAACCAAGAACCGCAATAAAGGTCCAAGCTTTGGCAGACCTCGTGGCCGAGTTCACGCCTGGAAGTCATCATGTTTACCCGATCGACTTGACCGAGGCAACCGAAAAAAGGAGAGAAAGTGTCGCGGGAATAGCACAACCCCCAAAGCAGAACGCCTAACTGCATAGCAAGCCATTCAGGCCTGAAGAAAGGGAAGAAAGAACAGACCACAGCACTGCCAGCAAAAACCCACCCAAAAGTAAAGACTTGAGCCAGTCAGATAGTGAAGACCAAAACCCAAAGGCAGGCATTAACTTGGAAGAAGGCATCAACAATGCCCCTAATCCCAATACATCATCAGATCTCTCTACTTGGTGGAAGCTATTCGTCAGAGAGATGTGGAAACTCTTCGTGGACGGAGCATCCAACAGGTACGGTGCAGGACTAGGCATAGTCCTTATCTCACCGGATGGCCTAACAATTGAGCAAGCAGTCGACCTTGGCTTCCCAGCATCCAACAACAAGGCACAGTATGAAGCATTATTAGCAGGTTTGAAATTAGCACTTCGCATAAAGGCCACCGAGCTAATGGTGTACAGTGACTCCCAACTGGTAGTCAACCAGATTTTGGGTGACTACGAAGCAAAGAATGATAGAATGGCTAAGTACCAAGAGTTGGTCAAAAAGGAGATCATGAAATTTGAAGTAGTTCGAATAGAGCAAATCAGCCGAGAGGAAAATAGTAAGGCAGATGAGCTGGCCAGTTTTGCGTCAATGGTAGATACATCTAACCCACACCCATTGTTGATTGACTTCCTACCCAGACCAAGTATTGAAGAGCCTGAAGCAGCCGAAGTATGTTGTGCCGAGCTAGGCCCTTCCTAGATGGATCCCATCATAGTATTTTTAACAGATGGCATCTTGCCTGAAGAAAAGAAAGAAGCTAACAAAATTCTAGCAAAGTCACAGTGATTTTGGCTCTCCCCATCACTAGCATTGCATAAAAAATCCTTCACAGGACCTTACTTGAAGTGTGTCTATCCCAGTAAGGTCGAGGCATTTTTTTTCGAAATACACGAAGGCATTGACGGAAGCCAACAAGAGGGAAGATCACTGGCCTACCGAGCAATTTCACAAGGGTATTAGTGGTCGTACATGCAAGAAGATTCAAAGAAATATGTCAAGAAGTGTGAGAAATGTCAGAAGTTCACACACCAAATACATCAACCAGCTAGAGAGCTTCTACCGTTGACCAGCCCATGGCCCTTTGCAATGTGGGGGCTGGATATAGTGGGACCACTCCCAACTGTGCTCTGTAACAGAAACTTCTTTCTCACAACAACAGACTATTTCACAAAGTGGGTGGAGGCAGAAGCACTCGCATCCATAAAACAAAATGACGTCAAGAATTTTATCTGGCAGAACATCATAACTTGGTTTGGCATACCTAAGGCTTTAATATCTGACAACTGCACTCAGTTTGATGGTAAGATCTTTAAGAGCTTTTGCGAAGAATACAAAATAAAATTCTACAACTCTACATCGACGTACCCCTAAGCTAATGGCTAGGCTGAAGCTTCCAACAAAGTAGTCTTAGACGGTTTGAAGAAAAGGTTGGAAAGGGAAAAAGGCAAATGGGCTAAGGAACTTCTCCATGTTTTGTGGGCTTACCGTACCACACCTCAACGGTCAACTAGCAAAACACTTTTTTCTTTGGCCTATGGCATGGAGGTAGTAATCCCCCTGGAAGTGGGCCTCCCCACTATTAGAAGCGAAAATTTTGATCCAAACTTGAATGGTGAGGCCATAGCCCTAGAACTTGACCTCGCAGAAGAAAGAAGGGAAAGGGCATTGGTACACATTGCCTCATATCAACAAGAGTTGTCCAGAAAATACAACAAAACAGTACACCCAAGACACTTCATGATTGGAGATTGGGTACTGCATAAAGTAATGGGCAACACTTTAGTACCTAGAGATGGCAAGTTAGGACCTAACTAGGAAGGACCATACCAGGTGATTGGGTTAGCGGGAAAAAGGACATCACTTAGAAGATATAGATAGCAAGGATGTTCTCAAGCTATGGAACATGGCCAATCTCAAACTATTTTATTTTTAGCCTTTTCTTAAAACACTTGTAATTTTTCTTTTGCAATAAAAACAAGTAGCTTTTTCTGGCGAAAGTCTTTCCTTTATATGTACAAGTTATTCATATTTATTATCGACTGGGGGCAATTAAGATGATTGGCAGGTTTGACCAAAAACAAAGCTTTCTTCTTCAGCCGAGGTAAGGATCTAGGCTCAAGAAAGTTGGCAGGTTTGACCAACAAATTTTTTTTTTTTAGCCGATATAAGGATCTAGGCTCAAGAAAGTTAGCAGGTTTGACCAACACTTAGCTCGTCCCTAAAGTCGAGATAAGGATCTAGGCTCAGGGAAATTGGTAGGTCTGACCAACAAATTTTTCTCTTCAGCCGAGATAAGGATCTAGTCTCAAGAAAGTTGGCAGGTTTAACCAACATTTAGCACATCCCTTAAGCCGAGATAAGGATCTAGGCTCAAGGAAGTTAGCAGGTTTGACCAACAAATTTTTCCTCTTCAGCCGAGATAAGAATCTAGGCTCAAGAAAGTTGGTAGGTTTGACCAACATTTAGCTCTTCCCTATTGCCGAGATAAGGGTCTAGGCTTAGAGAAGTTGGCAGGTTTGACCAACAGATTTTTTTCTCCTTCAGCCAAGATAAGGACCTCGGTTCAAGAAGGTGGGTAGGTTTGACCAAACACTTAGTTCGTCCCTCAAATCAAAATAAGGATCTAGGCTCAAGTACATTGGCAGGGTTAATCAAACCTGTTTTCTTTTAGCCGAGATAAGGATCAAGCCACACATCTCGATTACAAAAGTTTTTGCAGTTTCCCAAAGTTGTTTTTCAGCCAGGATAAGTACCTCGGTCGAACAAGGTGGGCATGATAAAGGCATAACCAAGCTAACTAGGTCGGCTGGGCATGCAGCAAAACTGATACACTACAAAGCGAAAAAGTGATGTAAACTGAACGAAGAGATGCTAAAAAAGGAAAGTTTGATTTCATTCATTTGAAATTAAGTACAAGGGGAGGAGCTTGTAGCCCAGTTACATTTTTTAAATAAGCAAAAACAAAAAAGTGTTGGTAAATCAAGCAAAGAGGTCATCCAGCTCGGCATCCAAATCGACTCGGACTCCTCTAACTTCGTCTTCACGTGCTTGATCAATCTTAGTCGCTTCGCTAAGGTCCAGCACAGCTTGGTTAGGTACTTCCGACCAGGCTGGCAAAGAAGACTAGCGACCAAGGTCAGTGTTGGCAGATGGAACGTTGACGGGTGGAATGTCAGCGAGATCTGGGACCTCTTCCTCCTCAGCTTCCACTTCAAGGTATTTTTTCTAGATGGCATTTGCCTAGTCCGTCATGTAGACTGGAATAAAATGTGCAAGAGGATGGAGGAACATCTGGTAGTCGGGCGACTGACCGAGCTTTTCAGCTACAGCCTTCCAGCCACACTTGAAGAATATGTCTTTCGCAGCTTCGCACTGCTTGACGTAGGTTTCTTCACTTTCTTTTCCTCTGCATCCTCCATCTTCTTCTGCAGCTCCGCAATCTCGGCGTCCTTCTTTTTCTTAAGCTTAGCGAGTTCGCGCAAATATCGATATTTTCTCTCGGCTAAGGCCTTCTGCTTATCTGCCTCAGCTGCGCTAACCTGCTCAGTGAGTTTTTCATTTACAGCGCTTAGCTTGGCCAGAGAAGCCTTTAGGACTTGTAGCTCAGCCTCTTTTGTTTTCACCTCAGCGACAGTTGTCTTGACCGTTCTTCGCAATTCGATCACATGCTGGTGCGCAATGTGATTTTTCTAGATGGCCTGCATAGTGTTCGTAAAAATAAGTTTTAAACCGTACAAAATGATTGTGGGAAAAAATAGATTTACTGAGAAGTCCAAAGCTTACCAGGACCATCGACTTGGTGGTGGACCAAATTGTCTTCAGCTCGGTCAAGTTCTCATACTTTTCCATATTGGCAGGAAGACACAAACTTTTGGATAAACCAAAGCCAGTAAGTGGTCTTTCTTGACAGCGACAGAATCAGCCGTGGTAACGGCACAGCCTTTGAAAGTTAAAGTCGGCGCCCATGCCGAAGAGGAGCTAGTGTGGCCAGGGGCGGCTCCCCCTTGTCTCGGTTGGCTTACGGGTAGCTCGGTCTCTTGTGGTTCGGCATCCTCTTCATCCATTAGCTACTGCGGTTGAGAGGACAAGGTGCACAGCCTCTTGTTGTGCCGAGATGAGGTAGCCCAGGAGGAGGGCAATGCAACGACGGTTTCGATGGTCTGACAGGTTATAGTCTGCACAGTCTGAACCTCAGCATTTGAGTTAGATGCCTATTCGGTGATTGGAGCCCGGACGGCTCTCCTTTTAGCCATCTCTTGCTCTTCGGTTAGGGGGATAAGGTTGATCTAGGGCAAGTTGGGGTCTGTTTCGGGTGATGGTTCAAGAAGGAAGTCAGTAACCCTAGCCTTTCTTTTTCCGCTATACCAATAGGTCGGCTTGAAATTTAGTAGCTCGGTCCAATCTCGATGGCGGTATCGAAGTGCGGCACAAAGGGTGTCTTGATTGGAGTAGGCATAATGTGATTTAAGCTTGTTTAAATCTATGAAAAAGACAATGAACGTAATGGGTTAGCGCGGTGGTTATTGAAACAAAAAAGAAAGTTGAACCGGAATGTTCTTACCAGCAGTTTCTTTATTCCAGTTTATATTGTAGCCCGATATCTGGGCTTCTTGATCTTCAAAATGGCCAGAAACCCAAAAGAAATCACCATCATTTAAGTCTCTGTCCGGTGTGTTTTTGATAATTTTTTCTCGGCCTCTTTTTACTCTGAGGTAGTACACCCAACCGTCATCATTTTGGCTGAGCAAATATTGATGGAATATCTCGGCCAATCCGAGGTTGAGGCCGAGCCGGTGGTTTAGCTCGACAATACCATTTATTATTCTATAAGTGTTTGTAGATAGTTGGGTACAATATAATCTAGTTTGCCTTAGGAACTTGCAGCCCGGCTTCTACGATCGATATAAGTGTGAAAAGGATGAAGCCCGGTTTGCCCCAGGGTGTAGTGTCTAGCTCGGCCAAGGAGAGGTGGATGTCGTCCAGAATATGGTAGTCTCTACGAAATTTGGCCATGACTCCAAGCGAGTCCACCAGAAATCGGTATTTACCCATTAATACTAAAAAATTGTTGTGTAAAAATGAGCAGGGCGGCCTAGCTCGGTGCTAGTGTGACTTTGGATGGCTCGGTTGAGCAAAATGGCCCAGAGGCAAAGTGCTAGGGTGTGTCTGGCCAGCCTAGTCAAGTCTGCAAAGTGGAAATAACAGGTTATGCCCAAAAAATTAGACCGGGCTAAGTAAAGTTAAGTAAATTTAGTTCGGTTATAACGGCCTTACAGAGTATTTCCTAGTTCGGCCATAAAACAGGTCCGACTCACAGTTTATAGCATGGTTGGTGATCAATGCATTTCTAGTTCGGTCAGGTACAAGCCTAAAGGTCACAAACAAGTGCCTAGTACGGTCACAGCACGATTTTGGATCAAAGATCATGTTCTGAAGGTCATATACGTGTGTTTAGGATTGAGCGTGAGGTTTTTTCTTTTTGTATAGTACTCAAACGCTCTAGTGTATATAACACACAAATGGAGGTTAAGCACTGGAATATAGAAATAAATAAAAAGGAACATCAGCAAAAGGGAGAGAGAGGCATTTGCAAACTTACGAGTACAAAAGCATGAGGACAAAATCCAACTAGCAAGAAGGCAAGCGAAACGGATATTGTAGGTCCTTGGTTTGGGATTAGAGCTCAGAAGGCACGGATATGGAACTCAGAATGCAGAGATTCTCTCCAGAACGAAGATGAACAGTAAAAAGGTGACTGTTCGAAATGAAGGGGTTATATTTATGATGGAGGCAAAACGGCGGGCCTTTTTCAAATTTTTTTAGCAATGTAAAACGGCTGGCATAGTACCAGGAAGCAATCAACGTGTGCCACGTGTCCTGATAAGGATGTGTTGTCAAAAATTTTTAAACGACAGGTCGGGCGACCGGTGCAAGTTCAGGAAGCCAAACAGACTTAAGTTCGGCAGGAATCATTGTTTTATCTCGGCTGGAATTGTTATTTCAACGAGGTTGGACTTGGGCAGCTCAACTGGAAGTTAATAATCCTAATCATGCTATGCAGATGGAATTAAGGGGCAATTGATAAGGTAATTTATGTGTAAATTGGGCCGAGCTAAGTGCAACTATTGATATGGACCGAGCTAGGCGCAATCTCCTACATGTTGGGCAAAACTACGGGCCGAGGTAATGAAGCTTGGTCTTTTATCCCGATAGTTCTGTCAGAGGCAAGCTACCAGTGGCCTGGTCTGGCTATCCTGGACCAAGGTATCGTTGGAAGGAGGACCGAGGTATATGATAGCTCTACAGGGCGTTGTCTAAATAGTAAAGACTTGCTGTGTTGCCTAAAGCAGCACCGAGCTGTGTGAGTATGGTTAAGTCAGGCGTAGGGCACGACCATGCTAGCTCGATTGAGCTGCTACCAAACCGAGGTAAGGAGGTTTAAGCCATCTCACTTAGTTGGTAGTGAGTAGGATGTTATCAGGATAAGCATTATCTTTGAGAGTGTGATTCCTAGGAGGACTCTGTTGAGGAGAGTTGGAGTCCTACTAGGATTGTGCCAGGCAGCATCTACAAAAGCTCATACAGGACCTATGTACAGGTATCACAATTTTTACTCAAGAATACACAGAGTTTTTATATCTATTGTCTATTTGCTGACTTAGGCATTAGAGAGGTTTCCGGCACACATCTGCCGGCTAGCTCACGTTTGTGTTTTCAGATAATAAAGCAACGACTTTTGGAGGAGTACAAACTTGATCAATAAGATTATACAAGAGAATTATTTCGTTCTCGTACACCAATGATTTTGTGGCTTCTAATATTTGTTTTTGTATTTTATTTTTTGGTTTAGGTGCCCTTGGTTCTGACTGTGCAAAGCTTGGGATTAAGGTTTCAAACTCAACGTCTTCAAGCAATAGCAATCAAGGTAAGATGACGATTCAAATCACTCCTAACTTCTAAGCCCTTCTTTCCAATTGTGTTTTGTATTTTTTTTTTTTCCTCTTTGGTTTGCAACCAACTAGGCTAGCCTAGGTTAATTGGCTACATGACTCTCTCACATTGTGTTTGTTTAGAGAATTTAAAAAGAAAAAAAGATAATATAAGTGAAATGTAAATAAAATATATTTATATTTTAACTAGTTTAACACACTTTTTTCATTTCCTTTTTAAATCCCTTCTCAAATCTTTTAACCAAATACAATGTTAAAGGCTTAGTCTTAAAAGAAGTAATGAATTCAACTCCATAAAGTAAATAGTTTAATGGATTTTGATTCATTCTATTTCATCTATGAAATAGAAATTTTCATTTTATTTGATAAGGTTACCCAATACATCATCAATTTAAAACCAACTATCTATAAGTGAACATTATAATAATTTTTTTTTAAAAAAATTGAATTTATCAATGTGAATTTTTCACAAATTGTTAATTATAAAATAAAGATATTGATTGCATCCATGAAAGCCGTTTCTGGTATACTTGATAGCCCCAGGTTTTTGAATCCTTGGGCTGGACTAGGAAAGTCATTAATATATTTAATATTAAAACATATTTTAGTAATCTGTTATAGGTGTCTCTTTATAGTTGATGAAATTCAAAAAATTCACATTTTAATTATGAAAATGATACATAAATCTATTTTTTTAAACTTACTTTTCTAAATTTAATATAGGTAAGATAATTGATTGATAATTAGAGAAAATATGAGAAAGAATTATTTTATTTTAAAAAATTAGTCTAATTTTTAAACTTAAATAACATTACCCTTTTATTATATGTGAATTAAAATGTCTACCTTCATATAGAAAATATCTAAAATGAGATTTTACACGGTCCAATTATTGCATGCCAAGATTTTTGTTTATTTTTTTATAATACTTAAAAGGCAAGAAGTAGGAATCTCATGTCAACACACTACTTTAAATCTTTAAGGGCATGTTTGATAATCAAATAAGGGGGCATGTTTAATTATTCATCCATCGATCGGTTACCTGTATTTTGTATCTCATCATCCATGTTTGAATATTCATCCATCGATCTATTACTTGCGTTTGTCTCTCACCATCGATTTGAATATTCATGGATTGATCTATAAATTAATTGTGTTTGTCTCTCATCATTCTTTGTTTTCTTGTGGGCGTAGGTTCCTCATTTCTGCCAGGAACATTCCATTGGATAGCTGTCTCTCTCATGTCCATCGTGATGGTTATGTGGAAGTAGATCATTGGCTTTTAGTTCACCACTCCTCTCACTCCACTTAGGATTTCATTATTCTTTGTAATATTATATCATTGTTATACTTTCATTTTTCTGTCAAATTGGTCTGTAAAAATTAATTTTAAAAAAAATCAGTTTGTAATTTTGTATGTATACGGGGGTAAAATATTCTCAGTTATCCGTACTCCTTAAACCCAAACTCCACGTAACACCGCTTCACCTGAAAATCAAAAGATGGTGAGCTATCCGGTGGTGTGCTGCCGGATAAACCCTCTGACTATCAAGTCAGCACACTTGGAGGAAAGGAAGAAGAATAGAGAACGCTCTAGAGAGAGAAATTGGGAATTCCTTCAGATTGCTTACCCCTAACGTGTCCACACTTCTTCTTCTCTAGGTTGGCCACGCAACCCTCAGAGATTGTGAGCGCACTACCTCTACTGTCCTTCTCTGGGCAGGTAGTTGTGCTCCCCTCTACTTTCCTCACACGTGTAGAAACCAAAACCTCCAAACAGTATTTGTCGAACCGCCAAACGGTATCGACGCATATCAGGAGTGGATTTCTCCTTCACCATTGGTCCAGATGGCTTACACAACCGGGCTATCACTTGGAAGAAGCAAACATCACAACAGACTGGGATGGCCGAGCTATAATATACCGGCCCATTTGAATTGACTGGTCGTAGGGTGCGCTGTTCGGCATCTCGACCTCACCCTGCTATCTTGTAGGATGTCTTGGAACTACATCAGTCCGGACTATTTGTAACTCGGCCCAACGCATCAGTGCGGATCTAACCGAATATCGAATTTCGCTGAGCAACAGCTCGGTTGAACACTTGCACACTCCACATTCTGGTTAGTTTGCCCGGCCCAACGTAATGGGCTGGGGAGCCGCGTTGGTTCAATTCAGTCAGGCACATGATCTCCTATCAAGGCCCAATATCATATCTCGTGTTGTCGTAGCTCGGTCCATTTGTTCGGCACAAGTCTTCCTCTCAATTGCCCCTTAATCCCATCCGAGCTGATCATGATTAGGATTACTGTTCTGACCGAGCTATTCGATTTGGTCGGTCAATGAGGATTGTGCCA
The DNA here is from genome assembly GCF_055761805.1 of Camellia sinensis. Lineage (NCBI taxonomy): Eukaryota > Viridiplantae > Streptophyta > Magnoliopsida > Ericales > Theaceae > Camellia > Camellia sinensis. The sequence continues at coordinate 112,077,856 of NC_138962.1, forward strand.
GTAGTCCTGTCATCGATCAATCAGCCGTATTGACAAACCGTCTTTTCAATGCCACGTGGCTTTCATTGACTGGCTCCGTGCACTCCTACAACTGTCTCACTATCTTCGAAATTCAAAAGGTTGGCTCCCTTTCTCATCATTCATATATACGAAAGGCATGCCTCCCTCCCCTTTATCACTGTTCATCTTCCTTGAGCTAAACCCTAAACTCTTTTGAGCCCCAGCTTGCTCTGCCATTGTTATCGCTGCTGTCATTCTCGCTTGCATCATTCCCAGTGTTTTCCATCTCATCAAGCATCACAGTGAAGGTCGAGGCAAATTAGAGCTTGGTTTGGTACTCAAATCTGTAACTTCCTCTTACTTTCATCACTATTTTCGTGTTCTTCGTGTTCTTCGTTTGGGACTGTCAATACATTGCCCAAGCTTCTCTCAAGAGGCAAAATCGATTTGTATCTGTAGAAATTAGTTAAAATTGAAACCCAGAACGCACATGGGGCCATCATGCCCCTCATCTTCCTCAGCTTCTGTATATGGCCTCTATTTTAAGATGAACATATTGATTTTAGGGAAAAACTAACCTAGATCCCAATCTAGATCCTCAAATAGGATTGAACCAAGCTGAAAGTAGTTTGTAAATCTTCCATGTGACAGCCATCGCGTTGGTGCATTAAGGGTCTCATCTAGCCGAGATAAGTAGTTAAGTAATTAGGACTTGGCCCACAACCGGCCTAACAATTCACGACCGGTCTAACGCCCAAAACTGTGTAAAAGTTCAGTATGCGAGAGTTTTTGAGAGCCGTGCACTCGTTGTCGCGCTAACGCTTGCACTAATTTTTAATAATGCAGAACTAGGACCGACCAGGCACATCAACATTACATCGGTAAGGTCAAAGATCGAGCAAATAATAATCTGAACAGCTCAATTTTGACCGAGCTACCAACTAATTCACCATACAAATAAAACCAGGATAGATGGGGAAATATTGTTTTATGGTCAGCTCTTCTAGGACAATGGCTGAATTTCGTAGGGAGTACAACAGCCTAGATAATGTCCACCTGGAGTTGGCCAAGAAAGGAGACACTTCCTGGGGTGAGATGGACAAATGCCCCTTCATGGTCGTGTCTATCATGGAAGGCGGCTTACACTTCCCGGTCCAACCCCTAGTCTACGAATTTTTGAGGCAAACTAAGTTGTGCCCTACCCAAGTCTCCAACAACACATACAAAATAATAAACGACGTGGCCACACTAAATAGAATACTCGGTCTAAATCTCGGCCTCGCTGAGATATTCCACCAATACACTCTTAGCAAAAATAAAGGTGGATTTTGCTGGTACCTCAAAGTCAAGAAAGGCCGAGCGAAACTTATTGAGGGTAACCCGGATAAAGAGACAAACGACGACGATTTCTTGTGGGTGTCCGGTAATTACGAGGACACCGAAGCGCCCATATCGGGCTGGTACATTAGAAAAGACTTTAGGAGTGCTAGTGAGCATCTTGGCATGTGTTTTTTTTTTTTGTAACTATTCTTGTTTTTGCCAATCTAACCCTTGCTTTCCTGTTGCAAACTACAGACTCTTGGCAGAAGATTACTCTCGCGCAAACTAAGAAGCCATAAGGATTGCATTGCAGCACCCAGCCGAGGAGCGAAAGCCTTAAAAATTGCTCGGCTACGAACCGAGTTACCATTACATGGCGCCGCACAGGAGCAGGGTGACCGACTTCCTTCGTGCCCCTTCTCTAAAGCCAGATCCAAACCTTCCCCCAATCAAACTAGTTCCTTTGACTGCCAAGTAGAAAATGGCCAAGATTCGGGCTATCAATTCAATGATCACTGGCAAGCCGAGCGACTCTCAGCCCATAGAAACAGTTGGGGAACAATCTTCCACGCCAGTTATGCAAGATAAGGGGCAGTGTTGGCTCTTACCAGCGAGCAAGCTACCGGTCGGTCTAAGAAGAAGTCGAGAAGAAACCAAACCGAGCAACATTTGGTGGATGAAGATTCTGCTGAGCATCCATCTGCCGACCTGGGGAAGCAGACTGATCAACTAATCACCGAGCCATCTACCCGCTCCAGTGCCCCCCAGTCTAGTCACCCGAGATGAAATACAAAGGCCGGGCAGTCACTACCGCCGACTCGGTCTATGTCGACAAGAATTACTCACTCGGCTTCAACATGACCAAGGGATTGTTGCTCCCTGTCGACATGAAGAAGCATGAAGAATTGTCCGACCTAAAAGTCATCCGTTCGACAGCAAAGTCAATCATGCTGGTAAGTGAACAAGTCCCCTTGTCGTTAACTTGTTGCTCGGTTTTGGCATGTTGACACCTCTTTCCTTGTAGGCCGCGCAGAAGAACTACCTGGCCCATGAGCGAATGATCGTCGTGCGACAAAGTCTGCGGGAGGCCATCACCGATAACAAGGCCAAGACCACCGAGCTAGAGAAGTTGAAGCCACACAGGAAGAGGCGGTGGCCGAGCACGACCGACTTGCAAAGCGGCTGGCCAGGACAGATAAGGATAAGCAAAATACCCTGCAAGTGACCAAGGCCAAATACATCGCTGAGCTACACAAACTCCGCGAAGCCCACAAAGCCAAACTGGAGAAGCAGGTAGATGATACTGAAGGCCGCGTTATGCGGAGGGTGAAAAAGCTTATGAACGGCAGGTGCAAGAGACCAAGGACATTTTTTCCCGGTGTGGTTGGAAAGCCGTCGTGGCAAAACTTGGCCTTGGTCAAGACTCTGACGTTGTGACAACCGGGTCTTGTTTTCTTTTCTTTTCTTCCGTCCTCACTCCGTTTTCTTCTTGCTGTTAGGGAGTTTGAGGTATCCGAAAATACTCTTTGAGATTTAGTTCTTATTCTTGTCTTGTTTACTGAGAGATTCCAGAGGATGCGTGGTTAGGTCCGGAGCGCCCAGGAGTCAAATCAGGAAATTCTAAGCTACTGGGTTGGGGCCGCACATGCGGGAAGAGAGGAGTCCGAGTGTGTTGCATTCTGCTTAAATTCCAGGTGCGGAGGGGTAGTGAGAGACCAGCCGCACGTGCGGGGATCAGTGCCGCACGTACGGGAGAGGGTAATCGCACGTGCAGGGCGGAACCAGTCCGAAAATTCTATTTTTTTTACACTTTTGGGCTGTTTGTATCTCATTCTAATACCCCTCCCTCTCTCTCTAAAAACATTTTCTCTCCTCCTTCTCTCTAAAAACCCTAACCAAAGCACCAAAAACCTTTGATTCTTGCTCCATCGGGTTAGATCATCATCATCTCTCATAACCTTGAAGATCTGGAGCAAGAGTTTCACTTGTGGTGGTGGGAAATCAAAGCTCTCTCTCATCCTTGAATCTTAGGGTTTCTACTCCATTTCTCCATCAAACTTGAGGTAGGGAAATTTTCATGAGTTATATATATATTTATGTTTGGTTTGGTTGGCTTAAGGGTTTCATAAATGGTATTGGGGGTTTGGTCTTGTCTCATAAATGCTAGAGTTTGAATGGTGGGTTTGATTTCTCTCTCCTTCTAACTATTTTCATGAGAAGTATAACTCAAATAATAAGAGAGGGAATATCATGAGAGAAATTTTTTTTTTTTAAAAGATGGAGATGTTTGTTTTGTTTTGACAAAAAACCCTAGAAATTTTGGGGAAATTTTGAAAGATGTGAACATGCTTAGAGATATCTTGGTGTTCTATATTAAGAGAGTAAACTTTCATCATATGTTTGCAAGTATGGCAATTTACATGTGTAGACACCCCATTTTTGACCGACCTTGAGACTCAGACGTCACCAGTTGAGCACTTGGTGATATTGCATAATGTGCTCGTTCAGAAGTTTCAGAGTCGCGGCCGTGAGCCCTGCCTCCGGACTTCCGAACCCTCTTCTGTGCCTTGCCTCGGTTTGCGAACCAGACTCGGTTTTCTCTGTTTCTTTTCCTGAGGGGAGGGAGAGGTCCAGTAGACCATCTCTCAGTGGCCGTGGGCTACATTTTGTGGCCGCAGGCCATTTTGCCCATTTCGGAGTCCGGTTTCCGGTTTTTCGGGACCGTTGGCCGTGTGCCTCGGTTCGGGACCGCCTAACCATCTCCGTTTGCTCTGATTTTTGGCGTACATCTTATTTTCTCCCTTTCAAGGGACACTGGGGTCGGAGAAACCCACTTCGTGGCCAAATGCCACTTTCGGTGCTTAGCAGCCCATTTTCGGGACCCCGAACTGCTTGTTTTGGCCCCCGAGCATTTGTTTTGCATCGGTTTTTGTTCATTTTTGGCAGGAACCTCTGTTTTATCACCAGGAAGACCGTAGAAGGGTGGGAGGCCAGCAATTGTCTCAACAACCAGTTTTTACTTCTCCGACGCCCTCCGATGCCCGTTTTTCACACTTCCGGGCTAATGTTGAACACCTTGGAGCCATTTTCTTCAAACCCAAACCACGTATTTGTGATGTACACACATGGGAGGACCCTAAAAGTTCATGGCCGGCCACTAATGTTTCTTGACCCTTTTGAACCCCTCCTTCCGAGCCAATGTTGAACACCCTTGGGCCACTTTCTTGAACTTTGAACCACATATTTGTGTTGTACACACATGGGAGGACCCTAAAAGTTTATGGCCGGCCATTAATTCCATTTGAACCTTTTGAACCCCTCCTAAAAATGGCTTGTTCTCTCTCCTGTTTTAGAGTTTCCAAATTCGAACCACAGGGTTGTGAAGAGGAGACCTGGGAGGCCACCAATATGTGGTGGCTGGCCACTAAAGCCACTTGGCCTTTTTGACCCTTGGCCGGCCGGCTAGGGGGGGTGGCCGGCCGGCCACATCCAAGTCCAATAATGGGCCGGCCATGTTCCTCTCTCTGCACACTTTACAGCTGTATAGCTGTTTCCCCCAGAAAATATCTCAATCCGGGGGATATTTTGTGGGGGAAAGCTTGCCTCCTTTTTCCCCCACCTTTACACCCTCTTTTTGTTCCATATAGCCAGCTGCCAACACTTGTATGAGGGGTTGGAACAAAATTGCTTTGAAGCTTTACATACAACTCTCCCTCTATCTCTCTCATTTTCTCAAAAAATATCCAAGTTATACACCTCATTTCTTCATCATCATCAAGCTCTACCACCACCCCTCCATTCCAGCAGCAAGGGGAGGAATTCCAGCAGCTTAAAGTCATCAAAGTTGGTCCAAGAAGCAACAAAAGCATTGGTCTTCAAGGGTGAGGAGCATTTCCCCCTTTTTGGTCCATTTCTTGCACCTTTTGTAAGCCATACATGCTTATTGATTTGAGCTCCGACCAAAACTGAAAAGGTCATTTTTTTGAGCTCATTTTCTTGTTTCATTAAGGGCTCAACCCATTTTGAGCCCTCCATATTGCACTTGCTTCAATATCCTCCTTGAATGCCATTTTCTTGCATGCTTTGGCAGCCTATCATGCTTCTGTTTTTGGTCTTTTTACAGGCCTAGAAATAGTCTTATTTTGACCTTGTTAACATGTTTCATTAAGGGTCTTTGGCTGTTTGGTGAATATTTTGTATACTTTGTGTTATAGCCACTTTTGAGCCTCATTTTGCATTGCATTTCTAGCATGTTTGTATACTGTTTTGGAGTTTTTACAGTTCTATAAATATGCTTATTTTTTGTCCCTCTTCAATTTTGTAGAAGGGAATTTTTCATTTTGGGCTTTGCATATACCACTTGCCTCTTTGGCCACCTTTTGGCCCTTTTTCTTGCATGGGAGTGCAGCCATACCTGTGTTTGTTTTTGGGGTTTTTACAGTTCTGGAAAACATCATATTTTGGGCCCCTCTTCAACTTTGTTGAAGGGCCCTAACCTGTTTGAGGACAGCAGCTGTGAGTTGCTTCTTAATCCCATGTTTAGGGCCATTTCTTGCATGCTAGTTTTGCACTGTTTTTGCTTGCTACTTGACCATGTTTTGAACTGAAAAATGCTTATTTTGAGGCTGCCTTGCTTCTGTCTTTTCATCTCGTGTACCAATTATGCATGCTTTGTATAGCTGTAGTTCATTCTATGCGCCTAATTTGCATTTCGGGAGAGATTTCATGCATCGGGTGTGTTTTCGTCTCATTTCGGGGTTGTTTTCCCCCACATTTCATTGCTGAAAATCCATTAGCATGTTTGCATATCATTTTTCATGCCATTGCACACGCATTTCGAGGCACTTCATTTGCATCCATCGGCCTCTTATGTGAGTGTGGCTGAGGCTCTCTCATGTTAGTGTAAGTCCATGTTGCATTCTATATGCCATTTTAGCCATATTGCATTGTGTATGTCATTGTCTCGATTTGCGTGCCCGTGTGCACGCGTTTCGAGGCACTTCATTTTTATCCATCGGCATCCTATGTGAGTGTTGCTGAGGCTCTCTCATGTTGGTATAAGCCCATATCACATTTTCATGTCATTTGCATTGTGTATGTCATTGCCTCGGTTTGCGTGCCCGTGTGCACGCATTTCGTGGCACTTCATTTTCATTCATCGGCATCCTATGTGAGTGTGGCTGAGGCTCTCTCATGTTGGTATAAGCCCATATCATGTTTTCATGTCATATTGCATTGCGTATGCCATTGCCTCAGTTTGCGTGCCCGTGTGCACGCATTTCAAGGCACTTCATTTTTCATCCATCGGCTTCTTATGTGAGTGTGGCTGAGGCTCTCTCATGTTGGTATAAGCCCATATCATGTTTTCATGCCATATTGCATTGCGTATGCCATTGCCTCGGTTTGGGTGCCCGTGTGCACGCATTTCGAGGCACTTCATTTTCATCCATCGGCTTCTTATGTGAGTGTGGCTGAGGCTCTCTCATGTTAGTATAAGTCCATGTTGCATTCTATATGCCATCCCATGCCATTGCATTGCGTATGCCATTGCCTCGGTTTGCGTGCCCGTGTGCACGCATTTCGAGGCATCTCATTTTCACAGCATAGTGCATACTAGGTTATATCTTAGATCGCATTCATGCATTTCCTCGGTTTGCGTGCCCGCGTGCACGCATTTCGAGGCATCTCATTTCATAACATTGTGTATGTTAGAATTGTATCTTAGTTGCATTTCATGCATGTCATGCATATTGCATCATGTTCGGAATAGGAGTTAGCCCGGGCACGGGAAACGAGGTGCATTCCGTACTCCGAGTGACGGAATGTATCTCAATTCCCTAGTCACCGACACTCCGGATTATCCATGATGGAGTTAGGTTTTAGCTGTGTTTTCATGTGCATTCATCCTATATTGAATTGTGCATTTCGACTCCTCAGCCATCATGCCTCGATATGCGTGATTGGTGGCACGAGGATCGAGGTATGCATATATTTGTGAAAATACATTGCTATGCCTCTTTCCTGCTCTCTGTTGCAGCAAAAATGAAGAATCAGCAACTTTTCGGAGTCTGGCACGCTTTCCAAGAATAACTGCTAAACAGAGGCTAATTGGGGCATCCCAGTGGATTTCCGCGCAAGGCAGCCCAAACATATAGCATTCATCAGAAGCAAGGCAGTCCCTGGCTTGCATGCCAGTTTTACAGCTTTCTTAGTTAATTTGTTAATTAATTAGGAATTTGTGCATTATTTGGACTGTATTATTTGGACTGTAATATTCTTTTATTCGGGACTGTATATTTATTCGGACCCTCTGCGCGAGGGCAATGTTGTAATAAGTGTGGGTGAGTGTGATGTATGTCTTCCAACCCCACGTCTTTCTTCCCTTTTATTTACCTGCTTATGATGGTTAGATTAGGGCATATTTCAATTAGCATACAGTATGAAAGCATGTTTGCATCATTCATCTGTTTTGCATGCACCGGGCTCGGCGCATCATACTAACTGCATTGTATTTTCAATTCCAAATTGAATACATGTTAGCTGTAGCATTCCATATGCCATGTTTAGAATAGCCGAGCCTGCTATAGTTTGCATTTTTGCATGTATTGCATTAGGCATTTCTGTATACTTAGGATTCATGCATGATTTCTAATGAGTTTTTGTTTTGGCTTGGAGTACTCGGTGAGTTTTATGCTTTAGCATCCTTGCATGCGTGTGAGTGACTGCCATGAATAGCATGCTTACCATGAGGCTAATTGCTTATGTGATATAACTGCTTGAATGCCTGTGGGTGAAGGTTGGGTTAGTTGGATTGAGACAATTCATCAAATGTTTGTTTTAAGCCCACTAGATAGTGGCAAAACCATCTTTTCTAAGCCCACCTGAGGGTGGCAAAATCTGCATTTTAAGCCTACTTGCGAGTAGCAAACCATCTTTCAAATAAACAAGCATGAAATGTTTTGTTCCAATTCGGGCGACCCAGTCTATACTTATATGCTGTGTGCATCACATAGTAACCTAGGCTAATAACCGGAATAAAGACACACAAAGTTTTCAAAAATTAATATCATGGTTAGTAGAGGCCGGTCTTTGACCGGGCGAGCGGGGGTGCTCACGAAGTGACCTTCCCCAATCGTACCCAAGTTCCCGAGCCGAGGCAACTTTGGTGATGACGGACACGTGGCCTTTGGCACTGAGTCAGGGTTTCCTAAATTTCCCATTTTAAAAACATTTAGGTGGCGACTCTGTATCTGGCAAAGCAGTCCATGTTTGGCACTTCTTTCAAAAATCAGTTTTCTCAAAACGATTTGCCGGATTTGGAATCTTTGGTTCAGACTTAGAACCGTGACAAATTTGAGAGTCCTGAGCTGTAGTGACCCCAATATGAACGGAACGGGAGCTCGTTCCTCCCGGGGCGTTCGGGGACGTCTACAACATGATACACGAGAAATGAGATGTGATTTTAACATTATGGTTGAGTATTTAAAAGTGTGTTGTTATGAGTTAATAAATGGTTGTGTATCTTGGTTTTGTGAAAGATCGAGAAACATGGGGGTTGATGTTTGAAAAGTATCTCTTGTGACCTTGAAGGGAATAGCTTGTTATGAATTGGTCATGTTGAGAGATTGTTGTTGCTATAAATGGGTGGCTTGGCCATTGTGAAATACTGTTGAGGGGAAGTAATGAATAATGTAGTAAATTGATTTTTTGTTGTAGAAATGTTTCGAAATAGAAGGATATTTTGGGTTATTTTGTATTGCATCATGCCTCCATTGGATTTATTATTATCATTGCACATTCTCATCATGTTTATTTTGAGAAGGATTATATTATAATGTGAACTATGAAATTGTGTATAGGGTAAATACGATGGTAAGTCCGGTTAGGGGGTGTAGATGAATTTGATAAGTTGGCCTGAGAGTCCATAGTGAAAGACCAAAAAACCGCGCGGATAGGTGTCAAGCCTTCCGGTTAATACCGATAAAAATGACAGTTTGGTAGTACTCGTAGAGTCTACTTGCAGACACCAGCCTAGGGATTACTAGTGTCATATTTACCGCCCTCTGTGACTAAAAAATTAAAATTTGGAAATTGATGAGATTGCAATTGTAAATGAAATGCATGGTGTTTCTCAAGAAAGACATAACTAATATTTTGAAAAGAGTATTGCATCGCACATGCACTCGCATTCAATTTTGGCCATCTAACATAAATGTATATACTTTGTTTGGTATTTCTCTACTGGGCTTTGCGCTTACCCCTATGGGTTTTGGTGCATGTAAAGATATGGTGATCCCGCTGAATTGAAGGCGTGGAATTGTTGTGAAGAGTAATACTCTTTTTGTTGTTGTGATTAAATTGCTAGCCAAGGGCTATTTTTGTATGGATCCGAGAGACCACTTTTGTGTAACCGGGCTTAAGCCTTGGAAGTTGTAGCCCGTAAGGGCATTCTATTTATTTTGGAACTTTATGCTTCACGTGCTATAGATTCATGTGTTTTCTTACCCATGGATGTATAATTTGCATGTGGAACCCTTGTATAAACTATAGAGATTTTGATATAGCAAATGGGAATGGTTGAAACTAATGAATGTATGTGCTTGATGTATCATTCATGTTGGGATTATTTCGGGGCGTTACAGACGTGTTCCAAAATCCCCCTGCCACCTTCATTCCAGTCCACATACAGGCTTATGCCAGCGCCGTGCAGAAAAAACTAATAAAAGAGGCGAAGCTAGCAGCTGTGGCAGAAGCCTCCACCATGCAACAAACCAAGCAAAATCCTCCTTCTGAGGTGTCCAAGGAAGGAGGAGCCCAAGAGCGTGAGGAACCCGATCAAAAGGTGGATGCGGTGGTCGGCGCTCAAGTGGAAGATGTCGAGATAGGGGTGACCGACCAGGCAAACAACATGAACCTGGATTGATCTTTCTCTTTTTTCTTTTTTCTTTTTTCTTTTTTATTTGTGTTGATGTAGCCGGGCTACAAGCCCCACTATTTTAAACAAACTTTATCATGAATGAAAAGCGAACTTTTTGCTCACCATGTATGCAAATTTTTGTTTGCCTTGTTGTTGTCATTTTCTTCGGTTTGGCTGAGATAAAAGCGTCTCAGTGCATTCTAAGCGTAATGGTCTCAGTTTAATGAGCAAATTCATCTTGGTTTAAAATATTAGCTGAACATAACACCAACTGTTAGATAGGCCAAGAAAGGTCAGCTCGGCTCTATTCAAAACTAGGTAAAGACACCAACATTTTAAGCGGGCGAGCAATGTCAGCTCGGTTACAATATAAGTTGGGAAAATTTATTTCGTTCATGTGGTCAAGTGAAATTAGCTCAATGAATGAGCAAAATCAGCTCTACATCGGTGAGCAAGAAACAACTCGGGTAATCACGAGCGAAACCTGCTCTTTAATCGGCGAGCCAAAACCAGCTCAGTCAATGATGAGCAAAATCAGCTTCACAAAGCTGAGCAAAAATCAGCTCGAATAATTATGAATAAAATTGGCTCGGCTCAAATACAAGTTAGGCAAAACACCAACTATTTGGGCAGTCGAGCGAGTTCAACTCAGTTCAACAAGCAAAATCAACTCATAACTGGATAACCGCTCGTTCTGCAAAAGTTATCCTGATTTGGAACACTTGCCCCTGGTACTTATTGCAGCTTAATATCTTTGTAACATTTCTGTGTAGAAACACAAACATAAGAGAAAGAATGCGTCATATTCTATTACATGTTACAGATTACACCCAACGCCAAAAGGTTAAGTTACAAGGAGCAAAGAAGTAAAAAAGATTACATTTCAAAAGTAAAATATCTTGAGATTGGCCGCATTCCATGGTCTGGGGATAGCTTTACCATCTACGTCTTCCAGGTAGTATGCCCTTTTACTCGCAAGGCCAGTTATCTTGTATGGTCCCTCCCAATTTGCTCATAATTTGCCCTCACCAGGGATCACTGTGTTGCCCATTACCTTTCTCAAGATCCAGTCTCTGACCTTGAATAGCCTAGGCTGCACGGTCTTGTTGTATTTCTTGGAGAGCTCTTGTTGGTAAGTTGTTATGTGGATTAGAGCCCGTTCCCTTCTTTCTTCGGCTAGGTCAAGCTCCAAGGCTACAGCTTCATTGTTCAAGTCTGGTTGAAAACTTTCAGATCGGATGGTTGGCATGCCAATCTCCAATGGTATGACTGCCTCCATGCCGTAAGCCAAGGCGATTGGAGTTTCCCCGGTTGAGCGCCTTGGTGTAGTGCGGTACGCCCAAAGCACATTCGGGAGTTCTTCAGCCCACTTTCCTTTGGCCTTCTCTAGTCGCTTCTTCAGCCCATCCAAGATGGTTTTGTTTGAAGCTTCAGCTTGACCATTTGATTGGGGGTAAGCCGGTGCAGAATTGAAGAACTCAATCTTTAACTCCTCACAGAACCCGCGAAAGAGTTTTCCGTCGAACTGAGTGCCATTATCCGAAATGAGGGCTTTTGGGATGTTGAAATGGGTGATGACATTCTGCCAGACAAATTTTTTAATGTCCTTTTCCTTAATGGTGGCCAATGGCTCGGCCTCCACCCACTTGGTGAAGTAGTCGGTAGCAGCGATGAAAAATTTGCAGTAGCCTAGAGCTGCGGGAAGAGGTCCTACAATGTCTAGCCCCCAAAGTGCAAATGTCCAAGGACTTGTAAGGGAGAGCAACTCTCTGGCTGGTTGGTGAATCTGGTGAGCAAATTTTTGACATTTTTTGCATTTGCGAACATATCTCTGCGCATCGGCCTGCTTACCTCTAACGTCTAACGTCTCCACACTTCAGATTGCTTCAAATTGCTTACCTCTAATGTCTCCACACTTCTCCTTCTCTAGGCTGGCCATGCAACCTCAGAGATTGTAGGTGCACTACCTCTACTGTCCTTCTTTGGGCAGGCGGCTGTGCGCCCCTCTACTTAATGCATACTAGGAGTGGATTTCCCCTTCTTCACCATTGGTCCAGGTGGCTTACACAACCGGGCTATCACTTGGAAGAATCAAACATCATAACAGACTGGGATGGCCGAGCTATAATATATCGGTCCATCTAAATTGATTGGTCGTAGGGTGCACGATTCGGCATCTCGGCCTCACTCTACTATCTCAAAGGATGCCTCGGTCCTACGTCAGTCCGGACTATCCGTAACTCGGCCCAACACATCAGTGCGGATCTAACCGAATATCGAATTTCACTGAACAACAGCTCAGTTGAACACCTGCACGCTCCACATTCTGGTCGGTTTGCCCAGCCCAACGTAATGGGCCGGGGAGCTGCATTGGTTGTTCGGTCAGGCACATGATCTTCTCGCAAGGCCCAATATCATATCCTGTGCTGCCGTAGCTCGATCCATTTGTTCGGCACAAGTCTCCCTCTCAGTATGCATAATAAGTAATCGCAGATATAGGGAGAGGATGAGAGTATTGTTTGTCACATAGACTTTGAATAATAAATACGGTGATTATATCACCATTTTCTTTTTATTTTATGTATATAGTGCTTGTTAGTGGGTTCTAATCAAGTACTAATTTACAAATTTCAGCATCAAACTTGGTGTGGTGGTCAATAGACTCAGCAGAAAACTAATTCTTTAATTCAGACATCCCTTTATACAAGAGACAAGTGTAACAATCAATAACATAACTCATTTTTATATTTTATTTGGATAAAATTTGAAAAGGAAAAATAAATTTGAAAAAAAAAAATAGTTTGAGAAGTTTTGAAAATCAGACTAGCAGGTTGAACCGAAAATCAAACTTAGTTCCGGTCCGAACCACCCCACTTAACCATTTCAATTTAACTGATGCCACAAATGTTTTTTTTTTTTTTTTTTAGCAAAAGAAAATTTTATTGATAAGATCAAACATATAAGAATGTAAACATCAATAAAAAGGGAGTGCAAAAACAATCAAAGCAAACTCAATCATCCCAACTAAGTTGACACTAACAAGAAAGTCCAATCATTTACTAACACTACACCAAAGGCTAATATGGCACCAACTACAGAACAACCAAAAAAACAAAGCTACAAAATAAGCACTAATAAAACCAAACACAATTTTCACTGCACAACAATAGCCTCATATGCAAATCCCGCACAATTCACCACCTCATTAGACATCATTCACCACAACAGCAAGTAATAAACCACACCAAGCTCACCTTGGCAATAATAACAACAGAAGCATATCAAAAGCATAGCAGCCCCAACTTAAATCTTTAGCAACACCAAATAATCAATAGAACCATTTGTGCAATAATGAATCGAGCCACATCCTTCTGGAAGACCTTAGTGCACAGCCTAACAATAGCACCTATCTTCAGCCCCTTTAGATACGCAATGAAAGATCTTGCCAACAGTAAAGGATGCTATTTCTGGATACCCCCTCAGCTCAGATTTCACACTAGCTCAAAATACGACATAGTGCTTCATTAAATCAACCAACTCTCCCCAATCTTGTTGCACATTATTAAACATGCATTTGTTCCTTAAGCCCAGATTGACCATATAACTGCAAATGAGATTACTTCCTAGATCACCTTCTTTGCTTTTTTATGCTTCTACTTTTGCCACCATTCCAATAGAGTGCTGACCAACCCCGAAACCACCCAAATCATTCCCTACCATTTTAAGATTTCAATGCATACTTTCCAAACCTTACCACACTAGATCAGAACATGCTCAATTGATTCAATAGCAACTCCATAGAACTTACACATCCCATTCTCCTATTTAGAAATAATCCCAATCCTCATAAGTCGATCTGCCGATTTGATCCTCCCACACCAAGCTAACCATCCGAAGAATTTCACTTCGAGTAGCTTAACCGGTGATCCCACCAATGATTTGAAGCTTTTATAGAGCAAAGAAACTGAAAAAATTCCTGTAGGATCCAACTTCCAGGCCATCGTATCAGGCTCGCTCAACCTTATGACTACTTCTACATTTAGCACTATAAGAAATAACACATTTACCGACCACTTTTGCTGACCAAAAATATTTTGGTCGCAAAAAAATCACATTTGGCTACTAAGAAAAAAATTGGTAGGCAAAAGTTCATACTTTTACCGACTAAAGTAATTTAGTCGCTGAAAAGTGATTTTTCGCGACTAATTTGAAATATTGGTCGCCAAAAATTTAGACGGGAAAGTGAAACACTAGGAGGGAGATTAAAATCTTTTAGCGACTGTTGCAATTTAGTCGTAAATTTCAAAATGACGTCGTTTTTCTTGTTAAATTCACAGACTCCAAATAGCCGACCAATATTGTTGTAGGGTGAAACAAATTCAAACCCTTATAATATTTCACAAAAACACGCCTAATCGATCCCACCCTCTCAGTCGCGCCACTCATCTTGCCTCTTCACCATCAACGCTATCGTCCGCCAACATCACCTCTCCACCATCAGCGCCACCGTCCATCTTCGCCTTGCCACCATTATCTAGGTATATTTTTTCAAGCTTCTGTCTCTCTCTATCTCACTTTTTCTCTTTGGTTTCCTTTACTTCTCTTTCTTATACTCTTCTTGTTCTGAAGAGAGAATTTCAGTGGAAGAAAGAGCTCTGTAACTCCGTACAACTCGCTTGGTCTCACCTAGCCATCAAGAAATCCTCTACCGACACTGTCTGGTAAGCATTTCTTTATTTTTTGTTGAAACCAACCCATTTACAAAATCAGTCAGTGTATGTAGGGTTTTCATATTGTTTTGTTAGTCTTGTCTTGTTAATACCAAAATGGCATCATTAATGATTAGTGGGTATTTTGGCCCCAATTCCTAGGTTTGGGAATTTTGTTGCTAGTGTCTGATTAGTGGGTATTTTGGCCCCAATTCATGGGTTTAGGAATTCTATTGCTAGTGTGCCTCATGTTTTGAGCCTACTGTGTGGAAATTCTAAATACAATTTGAGGTAGAAATCCTTCAACTCTCCCTAAAAACAAATTGAGGTATAAATCCTCTCTCCCTCTCTTACTCATTCTCTGTCAGTCTCTCCCTCTTCCTCTCAATGTTTGTGTTCATGTTTTGTTTTTTTCGTTCTTGTTGTTTTGCCTAAGGTAAGAAAGCCGACTCAGATTTCTACTGTTCCTTTGTTTTTTGGATGATGAAAATGCATTAAAAATTATTATCATCTAAGTTTTCTTGAATTATGTAGATGTATTTAGAATTTGTTCGTTTGCATAATTAAATATGAGAGCCATCTTCTAGAATAGAAAAATAATGTTAATGGTGAAATCTGATCTGGTATTTGCATTTTTTAAAAATTTTTATGGGTACATCAATCTTTGATAGATTATGGTGTTTGGAGGCATCCCTGGTAAGAAATTCAAATCCCACTTTCTCTTCTCTCTTAATTTCCCATCCTTCCCTTCAATTTTCTCAGTTCACTGCTCTATAGTCTGTAACACAAACTAGGATTAGGGTTTTTTATTTTTTTATTTTTATTTTTATACTTGGAATGCAATTTGATTAGTTCTTGTTTTTTCTTGTTTAGATTTCTTTTGATGGTGAAATCGTAAAGCTAGAGCTTTTCTTGAAATGATTTACTCTGTTTCATTAGGGTGGTTTTTTTGTTTATATACCTAGAAACCAAACTTTGAGTAATTTAGAAAGGTAATTGAAATGTCACCGGAAGGGGCGAATTTAGGTGGTGATGGAGCAAAATACTTGTTTTCCATGGAGTACCATGGCCCACCTATTACCCATGACATTCCTGAGTTGTTCCTAATATTACTGTGTTGAACATTGTAGCTGGCAAGGGTCCAATGTGCTGGAAACCCACACTTTTGCATGAACGGGGATGGTTCATACCAGGAAGAGGAACAGAAAAATACAAGAGGGTATATCTGGGGTAAGGTGTGTATCGATGTCTATATACTTCTGCATCTTTTTAACCACACCAAAAAAAAAAAAGAAAAGCACTATTTTTTTTTTAGTTAAACTTAGTTACCTTTCAGGCTGGTACAAAGCTGGTTTGTGCTGTACTATCCCTTCATGTTCCTTCCAAGTCTGCAAATCCTTGTGGAGAACAAGTGAATAATCTAGTTAGCCGAGCTGTGCCTGACTACATTGAGCAAAGAACCCTTCAAAAACTTCTTCTAATTGGATACAGTGGGTCTAGGACAAGTACTATATTTAAGCAGGTACTTTCCTAATGTGGTTATACAAGTTTCTTGCTTTTCTTCATTTTGTTCCTTACTTATTTTGTTCCAATTTTTTCCTGACTAACAAAAGTTTTGGTCGCTAATTACTTTTGCCAACCCTCAATTGGCGACCAAAAAAATTGGTCGTGAATAGCTTTTGTCGACTAAAAATAGACTTTTGCCGACCAAGTTTCTAATCGGCAAAAATGAGATTTCCTGTAGTATAGCAACAGCTGAATTCTGATGACCTCCTCTTCCTTCCAAGCGAACAAAGACCTTCGAAACAATAATTTGCAGGAGATCACTCCATTGACGACTTCCATAAAATCAGCCACACCTCCATCCTTATTGATGCTTAAGTGACACAATCTAGGAAAGAGATCTTTTAGTGCACCACCTCCTCCTAGCCACCTATCCTTCCAAAATGCCATTCTAGACCCATCACCCAACTTAAAAATAACATTTCTCAAAAACAGATTAAATACAACTGGACTTTTCTTTCCACCAACATAATTTCCCTCTAGAGTCCTAAACTGGATCTCATTAATAGGAAATTGGGGTAACCAACACACTTCATGAAGGCAATATAAATCACATACTAATTTTCTCCATAATCTCTCATTCTCCTCCACCACCACTTTAACAGTAGAGAGTCATTCATCTCCCTTAATTTCTCAAGCCTAAGCCTCCCAATCCCTTATCCATAGTTACTCTCTCTCATTTAACCATGTGAAGCTTTTTCTTCATCTGACTGTCACCCCATAAAAACCCGCATTGGATTTTGTTGATTTTCGTATCCATTAAGACAGACATGCAAAATAAAGATAGGTAATTGTCATGACCCCAACCCGCTCCTATAGATTAGGATCATAACTAGCCAGTAATCATGAGATTACCGACGGCCTTAAACTGAAAGCCATAAAAAAAAAATTAATAATATGGTCCAGATACAAAAGCAGAACTTTAAATTTTGTCCAATGAGCTATGCATGCATGACATAACAAAACTTTTCACATATGTATATGATAACTCACACAACAGATAATTACAAAGTTCGTGTTTCCAGGACCATCCAAACGTTACTTCACATGTAGCTTAAAGCTTACAATATTTACATATATGGTCAAGCGACCAACAAAAAGAAACGAGAAGTCAAAAGATGAGAAAGGATTAAAAACAAAGCCTCTTGCATGAGGCATCCTAGGCTGACTCCACAAAACTTGGTACTCTTTCACAATTTCACTAGAGTTAGGGCTGAACATCCCGCTGCTCACCTACATACATATAGATAAAGAGTGAGCTAACGCCTAGTGAATAATACCAGAATAAAAGGTTATATGAATGAGACTCTTAAATAGGTAAATCATACTCATGAATAACACATATTGATCATTATCAAAATAGAACGACCTCACGTCCATTCCTTATGCTCAAGGCATATTAAAGGGGCAAAACGACCTTGGGTCCAAACATTTATTCATAAACTGACCTTAGGTCTAATGGATCCATACACAAATGACCATCTAGTCCTTCAAGACACATGTACAAAACGACCTCAGGTACATTATTTTCAAATTCTTATTTGTGCGCACGTTTGTAGTCATGATCATGTTCACATTCGTATTCATACCCGAAACGACCTTTAATCCAATCAATTCCGTGGTCATTTTGATAGTCATGATCATGTTCACATTCGTACTCATATTCAAAACGACCTTTGGTCCATTCAATTTCATGGTTGTTTTTGTAGTCATGATCATGTTCACATTCGTATTCATATTCAAAACGACATTTGGTCCAATCATTTCCTTATTCAAAATGACCTTTGGACCATTTAACAAACATACAAAATAACTTTCAGTCTAATTCATATATAAGATGACCTTAGGTCTATCTTGTCAAACATTCTAAATGGCCTTAGGCCCATTCCGTGTCTTTGTCAAATATACCAAATGACCTTGGGCCCATTTTGTATTCGTACAAAACGACCTTTGGTCCAATCTTATAGGTTCGTGCTTATCAATCACCTTTTCAAGCCATTTACAAATCAGACAGGCAAAATACTCATTCATAATACAAATTCATGAGTTCAGAAAGCTTACCACATAGGTAGTATTTAGAAAATAACATACATGAAAATATCTTTACTAAGATATTACTCACAGTGTTCAGTTGGTTGATTCGTTCTCAAAGTTGACCGTACACAATTCGTAACACATATAGAAATTGGGTCACAAATACAATTCAATCCGTTCTCAAATTCGTTAATCTTTTCTTAGGCTTCTTTCTAACTCTTTAGTTCATTTAGGATGTTCAATGTATGCCTAAGAATACTCAAAAATGAAAAAGAATGAAAATCGGAACAAAATACAACTTTTCAAAGTTTCCTGAAATAGGGTACTTCGCTTGAGCGAACCCCTTAGTCTACAAAAGTATTGGATGCTCTCATTTTATGCTCATGCCAACTTCTTGGTTGTTCGAGCCAAGACTGAAAATAAAAGGTGGTCGCTCGAGCTGTCTTTTGGTTGCTCGAGCCAATCTCCGATGTCTGCAAAAGTACTAGGAGCTCGAAATGTACGCTCAAGCGACAATTCCATCGATTGAGCGAACTGCTCAAATTCTGGAATCTCCATAATTTTGTTTGAGCTTCAAACACACAACCAAGGCTTCAAATTTATGCATGACTCACTCAAATATGCAAGAACACTCCCAAATGCATATATTTGAAGCTAGTTTCAACCCATAGTTCAAAATTCCATGAATTCATCAAAATTCAAAACGTAAACTTCATGTATATGAATCATTTTTCAAATCTTGCATCTGTAGACTTATAAACTTAAAATTGGACTCTAAAACATGATAATTCATGCATGCATGAAAGATATAATTTCCAACCCATCATAATTTACAAGGTTTATGCTCAAAATTGAAGAATCAAAACAAATTCATGCATGCATGTCCAAATTGATTACAATTCCTATAATCTTTGCTCAATTCACATACTTAACTACACATTCTTCTTGAAGTCACATTTATATGACTTAAGTTTATGAATTTAGGGTTCAATTACTTAGAGGCTTTAATTCCTCCAATCCTAGCAAGTTCTTGATCCTAGATTTACTCACTACAAGGAAATCAAGTTTTAGTAGCGTTTTTTATTGCATCAGCTTGAAAAATGTTGCTATAGATGGGCTATTGTATCAGTTATTGACCGCAACTAAAAATAAAACTTTCAGTAACAATTTTTTCCTAAAATGCTGCCATATTTTTTTTTTATAGTGACGGTTTAACCTCAACCGCTACAAAAAGCCAAGCAAAATACAAGGCCCGCCAAATAAAATTACCATTTCATGTGAAATCAAAAAAAAATTCATAAATAACATATCAAAATTTTAGTCCAAAAAAAAAAAATTCGTTCAACTTCTTTATTACAATTTGTGCCCTAGTCTATCAACACTTCTTTTGCAAAGTATCAGAGCCTTCGTTCATCGTTCACCGTGGCGTGTTGACGACGTCAAGCTACAATCCACTGTGGTTTCATGGTTAGTCTGCTCTCTCTGTTTCTCTTTCTCTATCCCCCTCTTTCTTCTGGTTTCTCAATTTCTCTCTCTACCCCTCTCTCTTTCTTCTACTGTCTCTGTTTTTCTTTCTCTCTCACTATCTTCGGACAAGTTTGGGTCCATGGAATTCATTGTTAAGACGAGATTCTTGCCTTGATTATTTTGAAGGGTTTCATGAACATCTTGAATGATTTTGATTTGGGAAAATAATTTAGAAAATAGATTGATTAACATGTTGAGCAATATAATTAGTGAAGTGAATGGATTGTTGTTGATGCTACAATGGAGCTCCTTCTATTTTCGACAAGCAAAACAGCCAGTCAGTTCACACAGTAATCTAGTTACTTCCATGTTTGTCTTTCAAGATGTGCCGCCATGTGGTGTCCATGTCCTTCTTTTCCTTCAATTTAATTTATTTATAAATGATGCACACCATATGCTTGCTAATATGCACCAGAAAATTTGTTAATGTCTTACCCAACCAAAAGTAGCAGCAGATGACCTTCGCCCAACTACTAAAAACTTATAAATACATGGTTGTTTGTCTTTGTAGCAAGTTATATTGTGTGTGTATCATTCAAAAATCAATTTCTATCTACAAATACATAACAAATCCTTAATTTATACTAAGCCAATTGTTACTGCTTATGTGCAAATTTATGTGCCTACCTTTATGTACAAATTGACCAATATAAAATCTCATGCTTGAGAAATCATTATGTATACTAGATATTTGATAAAATGCCACAATGGAGTAATAGTGCCTACCTTTTTGTTTATTGGTTTGTTCTATATTTATATGCACATGAAAGAGAGAAAAAAATCATAACCAAACAAAACTAAACCTTAAGTCTCATCAAATGGGGTCAACAGAGTAAAAAATCATAACTTATAAAAATTAAAATGTTAAATAAATTGTAAAAATGAGACCCAAGAAAACAATAAAAAATAAAATGAAACGTATCAATATAAATTATTTCACTTTTAGTAAAAGATATTGTAGACACCCCATTTTTTACAGCCCTTAAGAGTTAGGCACCTCATGTTGATTACTTGATGATGAAATACTACGCTGTACAAACGTTCAATTTTCTCAACAAGAAGCCTCGTTTCTTGGGTTATAGAGCCTAGAATCTTGCACCACCTTTGGACCAAAACTTGACTTTTTTTTTCAAGTCTAACTACCTAGAGGCCTGCTAGCCAACAGATAGCCCAGCTGGCCAAAAATTAGTAGCCGACCGTCCTTCACCTGGCCAGTCAGCCAAGTGTCCCGACAAGTAGATATTTTGCTGCCAGCTGTCCCCCTCCCCTCCCCCCCTCCCATGTGCATGCATTACACCAGTTGGCTCAATATAGATATTTTCGAGATAACAACCAGGTCTTCTATATATACTTGACCATACCTTATGTTTTTAAGTGAGAAAAAATTCCAAAAGCTCTAAAACTTGCAAATCACTCTCCCTCTCTATCTTGCAATATACATACACTTCCTAAACCAAAAATTTGAGGCTCCTTGCTGAGGTTCTTGAGCTAAAATTTCAGCTCTTGAGGGTGATCACTTGTTGGTTTGTGAATCAAAGAGTAACCTCTCTTCGAGAGGTATAACTTTTGCCTTCTTTACACTACTTGTTCCCTCTCGTTTCTTGCTATTTTTATATTATTTTTGGACTATTTTGTGGGCTCAAACTTGTGACTTAAAGCTACCAAAGGTGGAGGGGTTAACCACCCTTCTTTGAACCTTGTTCTCTAAGCTTTTGTCCCTGTGTTTCCCACTTCTTTCTCAACTTTTGGCCATTGATTTTCAGAGTTTTGAAAGGCTAAAATATGTGGTTTTGAGGTCCAAAAGGTGAAGGGGTTAACCACCCCTCCTTTGGCTTGTTTACTAGCTTGAATTCCCTCTCATTTTTGCTTACTTTTTTTGGCTTTTTTCAAGGTAATTCCAGCACTTTTTTGTAAGCTTTAGTGTGTTTACTTCATTCATGCTTTGTATAGTATGCTTTTAGTGTTGTAGTCCTCACAGGTTTGGTGGTTTGAGTTGGTAGCTTTTATTTTCATAGCTTTCATGCATATTCTTCCACTTGTACTAATCATCTCTACAACCTCCCTCATTTCTTGGTTTTCTTTGTTTGAGAGTCTTTTCAAATGAGTGTTGTTTAAGGCATGCGAAAGAGGCCTTCCATACTTAATGGTTTAATCTCTTCAGAGGTTCAAAACCAAGGCATTACATCTCTCTCATACCAAAAACAACTTCTTGTTTGACGCTTCTTTTCATTAGTGGACATAATTCTCAATTTTGGACTGAAATGATTAAAGAATGGAAAGGTAATAAAAGAGACTAATAAAATTGGACTAAAGTGGTAACAAGAGTAATAAAATTGGTTTGGGTTCAATCGGACGTTAATTGAACCTATTGCATCTCGAGTCATTACATACTCATTAGTGATGTTAATGATTCGAGAGGCAATGTATACCACTTCCCTAGAGAGGTAACTCTATGATAAGGAGGAGGTTTCGTTGGTCTTTACTTGTCATTTATTGAGACATTGTCCCATCGATTCATAGATCGTCACGTAACGAGTTTGCGTCAATTGATGGTTTGCGAATCGAGTGTACCCCTCCCTTAATCTATTTCATGATAAGAAAAGACAGAGAGGACAAACATCTCCTAGAAACACTCTGTTTGTGCTCTATTTCCCTTCTGTTGTAGCAAGGTAGACCCCCAAAAAAGTGGCCGGCCGGCCACCTGTCCATCCGGCCGGCCACTTTATTTTATGCAACCAGTATCATTTTCATGGTAAAACAAAGTAGAGGCTAGGATGAAAACAGATTATTTTTCTGACTGCAAAATAGAACAATTCTAGCAGCAAAATAAAGATATTTTCGAGTGGATATTCCCATTCATGCATACACATTTCTCTACTTCCCATGGCTCATGAAATTAATGCTAATTTGTAGACTTATTTGAAACTTGTAATAGCTAGTTCATTCTTTTAGCTAAATTCCTTTGAATTTGTAATAGCTAGTTGCTTAGTTAATTAATTCTGTATCATAATTAATTAATTAGATTCATTCAATTTGTAATATTTAGTTAGTGTAGCTAATTTATTTGGTATTGTAATAGTTAGTTTAATTAGGACATTTTTTTAGACCCTTTTATTCGAGGGAAAAAGTGTAATATTATGTATGTTTTACAATCCCCATTTCTTTCTCCCTTTTATTTATCCGTTTATGATGGATTGCATGTAGCATCATATTTTCCTTAGCATTTTTCATGACTTGTATCCATTCGTTTTGTATGCATAAGGGTTCGGCTCAACATACTAATCAATATCAATTTCAAATGCCTTACTCAAATACAAGCTTCGTCGCATGTCTTGAATTGACTCACATGCTATGCTAGTAGCCGAGCCTATTAATTGCATATTACATGTGTTGCATTAGTCACTTGCATAGTAGAGCATTCATTTTTCTAACGGTTTCATTTCTTTTGGCTTGCCTCGGTTGCGTACTAGGTAAGCATTTCTTGCTTTAGCATATTGCATGTGTATTTGTGTGGCCATATCAAGTATACTACCATGAGGCTAAGTGCTTATTCGATATACCTATTTGAATGCTAGTGAATGAAGGCTTTTTCGCTTAAGTTGAGATGATGTGATTAATGCACATATGAGATCACTTTTTCAAGTGGTACATATTCAAACACTTTTCAAAACAAACATGAAATCAAAATATTCCAAATTGGGCGCAATAGTCTATAGGTGCATCATATAGTAAAGGTAGCATAATAATCGAAACAAGAGCATATAATGTAAATAGGAATCACATCATGATTAGTAGAGGCCAATCTTTGATTAGGTGAGTGGGGTGTTCAATTCATGACATTCCCCTCTCATACCTAAGTTCCCGAGTCGAGACACTTTGGTGATGACCGTCACGTAGCATTCGGCACGAGTCACAGGTTTCCTAAATTTTTCAAAATATTTAGGTGGCAACTCTAAAATTTGACAATGTAGTCTATTTTTGGCATTTTTTATTCAAAATCGATTTTTCAAAAGATTAGTCGGATTTTGACTCATTTGTGTTTATCTATTTCACATTGTACTTGTGAAGTTAGATTCAGAACCACGGGAGTCCGAACTATAGGGCTATAGTATCTGAAGAGTCTAAAACCCCTCCGAGGAGCACGAAAAGCAAGCTATAGATATATAAGGAAAGTCATATAAAAATAATTTTATTATGTGTATCTACACTAAATTATGCAGTGCTTTTTTATGTTAGTATAGATAACTCTTTATGTAATAGATTTAACTTTTATTTTGTTTCATGGTACTTCAATTTAGTTAATTATCATTGTAATAGTTTTGACCACTTAAGAATGGTTTCAGATGAAGAGAGAATGAGAGACAAAGACACTATAATTGAGTTGAAGGAACAACTAAAAACTCAAGGTGATCAGTTGCAAACTCAAGGTATTCAATTGCAAGCTCAAGATGTTGTAATAAACTCTTTAAAAAAGCAAGTAGCATTTTTGATGAGATAGAGACATAATTCTAGTGGTTTGCAGGTATAACTACATATAACATATTCTTTTATATGATGTATTTATCATATGTTATTCTTTTTAGAAATTTATGCATACTCATGTAAATTTTATTGTATAAATTAGGCGACAGATGGATCTAATGGCATTTCAGATCAGGCTTCTCCACAAACACATCAAAGATCCTCTTTTGGGAGTGATGAAATGCAACCTTCTAATCGGGATAAGTCATCGTTACAATACACATACATTGACACAAATTTAGAACCAATGTTAATGACTTCTTTACCAATATATTGTTAGTTGGTTTGGACAAAATTGGAATTTGATAGGTTGACTTCTCTACTTTGCTTCTTTTATTGGCATCCGTAAAAATACCAAACAAATCAGTGAAATAAAGAATTGGGCAATCGAAAAAATTTGAATATCAACAACGTATCAAACTAATAGACAATTAAAAATAAACCCTTGGATGTTGCTATTAGTTGCTTGATTTGGTGGCTGCTACTAATGTTTGGCTTTATTGGCTAATTCAATCCAAATTGAGAACAATTTGTTTCTTAAATCTTTAGCCACCTTTAACACACTTCCGCATTACTGTATTTTTTTCACCATTTGCTGTTGTTTTCTCTCTTAATGGCTTATCTCTCTTAATATGCAAATATGATCTTGAATTTCATTGTAATCTTTATTTTTGATATGTAAACCACATACTTACCAAAAAAATATAAGACTTATTGAGAATTATTTGTAGTTTAAATTTTCTTTATAGTTTTTGAAATTGAAAATGATACTTATGCTCATTCAATCATTTTTATTGCAAGAAATAAGACAATATGAAAACATCAAACAATGGACATCATTTCTCGATTTGAACATTTTTCATGGAAGTCTTTATAAAATGACGTCATGAGTATTACTTTTGAGTACTAATGTCATGTGACAAGTTTATATATACTTTTTGGATTATGGCGTGGCTATTAGTTTGCTAGAAATATTTGATCTATTTTGGTATGACAAGCTTATGTAATGAACCTTTTAATTAAAATGTTTTGGATATTTTGAGATTATGAAAATGCAAACTCTTTTACCTTTTACAATTATTGAGTATTGAGCCATTAGAATAAAATAGTGCTTTGTGGTTATGTAATATGAGCAAGGATAAGTGAGAGATAACCATTAATGGTTAGCAAACCATTGAAAATTTCAAGTTATATATTATTGGTAATTGAATAATAAACATAGCCAATAACCGCAGTTAATAACCGTCGCTGCAAACAAAATTCAAAAAGAATTCTATGGGTATGGCGACAGTGTAAAACTTATGGAATAGAGTCAAAATATAGCAGCGGTTCACCAAACGTCGCAAAAGTGAAGGATGTAGCAGCAATCAACCTGTTGCTATAAAGTTATCAAGTAATGGGTAAATTTAAGATATAGTGACATTTGTAACCGTTGCTACATCAATCGTCGTAATAAAAATAACTATACCAGCGTTTGACAAAAACGTCACTATAAGGATATGCCGAGGGGCTATTGCGGCGGTTTTGCCGCTGCTATTTCAACCGCGGGTAAAGATCTTTTAGTTTTTAACGACGTTTTTTCCTTCTTTTAGCGGCAATTTTGGCCGCTGCTAAAAGTGAATTTTTTTGTTGTGACTATCTTACAATCTCTTGAGCAAATCCTCAAGCATTCCTCTACTTTCCCTTGAATTCTCACTTCCCTCTCTCTCTAGAGTGTATAACTTCATAATTTTGAGCTCAAGAATGAGCTTAATTACAATTAGAACATATATATATGCTTGACTAATCAAAATGGCTAATCAAGGTTTAGTACTAATTAATTAGGCTCACTTAAATTGAATTAATCTAATTATTTTGATCCAAATCAATTTTTAATCAAATTTCACCATAAGCTCTAAAAATTATGCTAATCATAATGGTACAGTCAATTTTGGTTTCTGTAGCTTCTACGGCCCTCAATTTCAGTCTATTACAGAATACCGAACAGATTTTTCTACGATGAACAAATATGAATTCAAAAACATACATGATCACATGATTAGCATCCAAAATCACATTAAGCACATGATCACAAGTATAAATAAGAATTAGCGACATAACACAGAGCGGGGTTATCACAGTAATAGTAAGCTATTCAGAACTGACTTGATCACGGTTAGTCTTCCCCAAATGATAAGAACCTCCTCTTCCATGGCACAAGCTTCCTCTTAAACTTATCGAGCACTGATTTCCGAGTTGCTTTCAGCCTTGGGCTCACACCAAGAGGCAACACAAGATAATTTATCGGAACAATACCATTATGTCCAACGAATAATCCCCAGCCCGAATTGTCCGAATGAGGTGTCAAAGTTTGCTGCCAATTGAGCCCCAATTGCTACATGTATGCGTGAAGCACACAGACAACAAAACCATCTTTTTCTTCCTCTTCTTTCTTCTTCTCCTTCTTCCTTCACTCAAATGGCTCTCTCTTAAACAACAATCACCACCAACTAAAGCTGACCAGACCAATCCTCTCGCCTTCTCTCTGGCATTTCTCCATTTCCCGACAATGAGTCTCTCTCCGACGCAAGTCTCAGATTTCTTGATTCACACTAATAAACGGTCGACAAAAGATGAACAATGAAGGGAGTGAAATTATCACAACACATATGTATTCAAATCTATTGCCATTTGCTCCATCGTGTTCGTTATCTTCAGATCTAGGTTCATTGTCTTTAGATCTAGGTTCCACTCTCATCAGACTATGCCCCAATTGAGAATCCAAGCAAAGCAAAATAATACAATATTGCAAACCCAATAAACCCCCTTCCTAATTGCAACCGCACTTATGAGGGTATTAATTTGATATTCAATCCCTTAATTTTTCAAGAAAATAAACTCAAAATCCAAATTCTCTCTCTTCTTTTTTTTTTCTTTTTCAAATGATTGGGGTTTTTTAAGTTGTTGAGAAATGGATTGTAGAGATGAGTCTGTAATTGGCAGTATACAATTGAAAAAAATGGTGATCGACGAGAGATGATCGGGGAAAGGTCGCCATTGAAGGAATGAGGTTAAGGAGGGAAATTGTCGGTGGGGTTGGCACCAGATGTGGTAGAATTATCTCACTGGACTAGAGAGAGAGTCACCGGTAGATGTTGCAATGATGGTGGTCGCTGGCCAGAGAGATTGTGGGTAGAAAAGATGAGAGATATGAAAGTTTGATTTGAAAAGAGTTTTTTACCTCTTTTACTCACGTGAGCTTCACGTGGGCATTGCCGCCTCATTCGGGCAGAGCTCGAACTCTCATATTCGAGAGAAGTTATTTAGTGGTCCAGGAGCATTTGCCACCTCATTCGGGCATAACTCGGACTCTCATATTCAAGAGAAGTTATTTAGTGGTCCAGGAGCATTGTTTTACACCATACAAACCATGACACTTGTGTTGTCTCCTCATAAGAGACAAAAAGTGATGGGACCCACTATTTTAGCCAATGGAATGCATGTTAAAACACTAATTTAGAGAGAGGTTTAGAAAGAGAAAGGAAAAATGTGTGTAAAATTAAGTAAAATGTAAATATATTTTATTCATATTTCACTTATCTTTTTTCTTTTCCTTTTCAAATCTCCTAACCAAACACATCATTATAAAAATTATTTTTGAGCCCTAACATATGCTTTCTCGAAATCCCGCAGCATACTAACATCCACCCTCACCTCACTAACTTTTCATTTTTTCGGTGAACAACGGGCCGAAACCAACGTACAAAAAAAACAAAAAAACTACACCCGAACAAGTCGGGAGGAACCAGTCCCCTGTAAGTCAAACTCCAAGGCTACGACTAGAGCAGGAGGCTCATCAACAAGCACCTCATTCAATACATTCATTCCAAGAGCTTCCTTTGCGAGAAGATCGGCACACCCATTGAACTCGCGCCAAATTTGCTGGATATCCCATTCCCAGTCTCGTTCCAACAACTCCCAAATTTCCTGGCAGAGATTAAATTGGGGTTGCGTAAGTTTCACCTTTTTGAATGCTTGAATGGCTTTTGCCGAATCAAACTCAAGAATGATCTGACAGTGCCCTTGCGTCCAAGCGTGCTGAAGCCCTTTCCAAATACCCCACCATTCGGCAACAAGAATAAAAGAAATTCTCAGCTTGTGCTTGAAACCACTAATCCATGTTCCTTGGGCCACCCAAATTAAACCACCACACGCTGCATGACCACTCCTCTTTGCTGAAGCACCATCCACCTCTGTCTGGCCTCGCCTCTCTATTCCACCAGAGGAGTTAGCGAAACTCAGAGCCCCATGGAGAAAGGCCCTCGTCATCAAGGTCGTAGGGCGTACCATTGGATGCAGCCTCTTGGCCTAACGAATGACGCATATATGGCGGTTACAACAACATTTTGACATCGTTGATGTTGGAGAGGGCTAACTTTACTCTTATGCTAATGCTAATTATTTATTAATTTTTAATTTTAATATTTACATCTATGTATACTTTTTTTATATATTTATAACGTAATAATAATATAACAGTTCAATTCGATTTAATCCAACGATTAAACTACTGATCCATCACTCAATTCCTTTTTTGATTTGCTCATCAATTGGTTTTTAAAACATTGGTTTGAACAATGTTATACATAATCTCATTTATTCCTTTATTTTATCACTCCTAAATAAATAAATAAAAATAGTATTTACATTAATTAATAAATGTACATGTGACTCATTCACTTGTGTCTATGGGTGAGAAAAAAGGAAAGAAATAAGATTATATATATCATTTTTCCATGGAGTTCATGGTTTTTGTAAAAATTTTAACCTTTCTACATCTAAAGGAAACGGAATGAGATGTTTCCACATCCAATCCTATCACTTCCCCCCATAGCCTTCCAATCTTATTGAAAGTATCAGCACTCCAAAGGTTCAATGGTACACCATAGCAACTCAGCCAGACCAATCTCTCGTGTTCAATATAGCCCCCTTTCTTTCATTTTGTTACAGACTCACACCATTCCTTCATGCACTCCCAACACCTTTTGTATCATTTCACATATATCATTGCTTATTGAACACAGCCTTCCGTTTCCTCCTTTCTGCTGATGTTGGCTCATGTTACCACACAATCTAAGGACAGCGAAACTGTTTCCTCTCATAAGCTTCATAACCCCCACTATGTTTCCAACTTGAACTTACCTTTAGAGCTTCCCGGGCTCTAGGCTCCACAACGTTCACTATTCCATCTTCAGCTGGTCTATTAACATGCCTTCGATGAAGGTGGGGTTTAGTTTGTTATACGCTTCCAGAAGATGATCTAGAATGGAACCCCTCCATCTTAGAAGTTGGGTGGTCTCTTTGTAACAGGGTAGCCAATTACTGGCCCCGACCTTTGATTAAATAAAGTTGCCCGCCCGAAGCTTGCCCTATGACCCATAACTAAAAATGAGCCTTGCAACGAGACGCTAACATTCCCCATGCTGCGATTCCATCCGACCGTTCCCGGGTTGGGTTAGGGTAACATCCAAGCTAAGGTTTCTACTCTTACAGTCTATTCCCGCTTATAACTGCAAGCCAGTTAGTTGGATCCAAGCCCGGGGGTTAGTCTACATTTCATCTTCCTTTAAAGGTAGCAAGTTTCTGCTCCCCAAGGCACCCCTTCCTCATTCAAGCTGGTAAGCAAATCCCAGCCGGGCTGATCTGTCAAGTGAGTTTTCTGCTCCCTCTTTTGAATCTATTTCTTGAAGTCTCTTTGTGAGAACCCAACTTGATCACACCAAACTGAAACGCGAGGCGACGATCCGGGGAACCATGACCAGCTAGAATTTTGCCAAAGATTTGAATTCTTTCAAGGTGTTCATTTAATTTAAGAGATAGTTTGAATTTAGTGAGCCCATTTTAAGATTTATTTTGGTAATCTGAATTGTTCACTTTTTAAGATTTTTGAGTTAAATATTCATATAAAAAATTAAGATAATTATATAATATATGTTTGAATCTCATTTATATTACCCCAAAAAAAAAAAAAAAAAGAGTGGCTATTATTAAAATTATATTTGTCATCCATTTTTTTTTTTTTAAATATTAATTAAGCATATAGCTACCAATATCTGATAATCTTGATTTTTTACAGTAATATTCTACTCAATGTATCTTAAAAAAATTAATATGCTTTGGCATTTAAGATGATCAAATTGAATTATTAGACCAGAGCATTCCACTTGACAAGTAATGCTGAAAGCATATAGGCAGTGGTATAGGAATGCTGAAAAGTAATGATCAAATTAAATCATCATCAGCATGACTTCCATGCTCAATATAGGAAGTGTATTAGTTCGAGGATAGGCATGCATCATATGACAAAGGGTTTAATTGCAATCTATCTATGAGCTTGTCTAAATACAAATTTGAGAATCTAAAGCAAAATAAGCCTACAAATATTTTGGTGATCCACTGTGACATTGCACTGAGTTTCACATGAAGTTAACAAGAGACTTGACCGAAGTTTGATCACTCCTCCAGGTTTGCCAAAGGGTGTGAATGAGAATTCTACACGTTCCTACTGCCTACACCTCCAACTTTGAGGATATGTTTGTGTGTGTTTGTGTGTGCACACGGATACCGATATGTGCGTAAATCTGTTAAACAGAGTGGATTAATGCAAGATTAACTATTGAAAACAAAAAGGCAACCATCTTCCATCAAAATAACCCATCATAACAACTTGAATTTGATGCCAATATTTAAGTATAACGTATATTTTAAAATCTTCTTCTCATATCCATCCTTCTTGCCTTATTCCATCCTTGTGGAATTGGCTACGCCAACGGTATAATAGTTGCTCAGGTGGTGATGCGTATGAATGTAGCATATATCTGTTTAAGTCCTTCATAGATGCTATACGTATCACATTATTGTTTACGACCTACAATTGTTAAGCACTTGAGCATTGAGCATTTACTTATAATCTTCAAAATAATCTCAATTCATCAACAAAAGAAAAAACAGCAATGTCAATTCAATTCAATACAACAAAGTCATGGCCAAGGTTCAAAACCATGACAACATTTTTACAGTCACTTTGAGAGAGAGAGAGAGAGAGAGTTCACTAGTCATAGCAAAGGTAAGAGAGCATACAACAGACTACAGAGCACGAAAGCAAGTTAACAGTCATTGCAACATCTTCGGGCCTCAATGGAAGCCTTTAACAACAGTTTTTTTTTTTTTTTCCCTCCTCTTTATCATCTATTCCTATAATTTATTTCTATTTTTTTTTTTTGATAAGTTAATTGTGAAATAATTATTTCTATTCTAAATTTTCAATAATTACTAAAACAACTGTCCTTTGTTAACAGAGGCAATACCACATTTACAACACCAAAAGAAAGATGATCTAAAAGTCAAGCAAAACATTTCTCTAAAACATTGAATGGGTGTCAAACTACCGAAGCACCATTCTCACGGCATCAAGAAAGGTCCTGAAAAATGCCTTAATGCAAGCACTAATTTAAGATGCTAGTTCGCACAAACCACCCTCTTACACCTTCAGCTTGCACTAAAAGATTCACATGCTGAAATCGTTGGCATCCTCAGAAAAATGGGTGAATATATATATATATATATACTAATATAATATAAGAGGGAGTTGGGAGAGCTACAGTAAACCATGGCTCACTTTTTCCTTTCCATTTTGGTCCCTCATATTTATTCAACCGAACTTTTGTTTGTTTGAGACTTTTGGGTTATTCAGTAAATTGACAGCCTTCCTTTTATCCTTATATTGTGTTCAAGCCAAGTTTGTATCGTTGTGTGAGAGCTTTGAATTCGTTATTAAATTGGGAGTATTTTGAAGATTAGTATGGTTGCATCTTCTTAGAGAAAAAAGCATCATCTTCTCTCTCCATTTTTACAAGGGAGATTAGTGTATTGTTGCATCTGATTTCATATTTTTTTCAGTCTTTCTATCTATTTACCTCAAATTCTTTTGGGTTTGATTCTCTCTGCATGTCTTGCTTATTTCTTGGTCATTCTTTTAATTCTCTCACCTTCTCGGTTGTGAAACAGAGTTTGTTATGCCTTGAGAGGCTTCCTCATGGTGAGCATGATTAACTCGGAAAAAATCCATGCACAGTCAAGAATGACTCAACAGCAACGTGCTGAAGCCACTTAGCCACCAATTCCCAGACCAGAGTTCCTTTTATTAACTCAGACTCTCTGGTTTTGAAATAGGTATCAAACGATTCTTTACCTTTTTTTATATGGAAATTTTCTTAGAATTTTCCTCACCAATTGCTCTATATAAACTCTTGGTTTCTTAACAAGTTCAAAGCATTTGTTCAATCAAACGGTCCTAATTGAGTCCAAATTAGAGTTTCTCTATCCAATTTTGGGTTTTGACCTTTTTTTTTTTTTTTCTTTTTTTTTTTTTTTTTGTAGGTGGATTCTAAAATTTGAAGGTTTTGTTGTGATGGGGAAACAGTTGATTCGTGTCGGATGCAAGTTTGCGACGCATACGCTCAACGATAGGCTGAAGAACCATGTCAATGATCTCGAACGCATGTTCATGGATCTGTGATTGTCAAGGAAGGAGACTCTTGCGATTGGTGTCACTGTGCTCAAAAAGCAAGTGCATTAGTTGCTTGGGTAGTGGAAAGATCACTAAACCAGTCTTACCCAGTTTTTGCTTTCCAGGTTCTATTTGCACTCTTTAATCTGCATGCTTATATACAGGTGTGCATATATACACACACACATACATATATATATATATATATATATGTCTATTTATTTAATAGTGAATTACATGGTGCATGTAGATAGACATAATTTTTCTTTGGATCGTGAATGAAATATTTTGCAAGGTGGGCGTCTGGGGTCTTCTTTTCATCTAACATTATAGGCTGTTGCAACTCTGTGAGGAAGAAGATGTTAAGAGTGCACTAGTCTCCCAACACTTGAGCCTTATGCCCAAAAAATTCTATCTTTACTTTGTTTCTCTTTTTGTTTCTTTTTTTTTTTTTTTTTTTTTTGGTTTTGTTGCTATGAATTTTTTCTTTGCTTTGGTTCTCCTATTTCCCGTTTATTATTGCTAATGCCCAAAATATAGAGCAAAATCAGAATTAGTGCATAAGGAAAAAATGAAATTCTCAGGTATTTGGTTCTATTAACATATAGAACTCCATTGTCTTGTTCATTTTACAATTGACGTTGTAGCATAATTGAGTCTTTCATTTACTTTACTTATGCCTGAATGCAAATGTCCCTAGACAAGAAGAAAAGATTTCGATGCTGCATTCTGTCCTTGCCTTGCCGGCTTTCTTAATTTTACTATGCTGTTAAATTATTTTCGGTTTTTAATTTTGCTCTGTTATATTGTGTAGGTAAAATAGAATCTAAAGAAAAATCAAGCAAAGAGAATCTTCAAATGGTTCAGTTTCCACGGAATCTCAAAAAAATAAAAATAAAAGGTTTGACTACCAATCCTTTATTAATTGTTTCAGTTTCAATCACTTTCTTTCTTTCTTTCTTCTTCTTCTTCTTCTTTTCTAACTTGTTTAGTTATTTGTAGATTTCTTTGTATCTCTCTTTGCTCCGTTGCTGTATACCGGTTTGGACCATGATTCCTTTCATTTTGTTTGCTATTTAACTTCATGTGTTTGTCATTTGTTTACAAATGGAATTTTTTTTTTTTTTTGCCCACTCATTATTTAGGCAGTGTTTGGTTCATGGTAATGAAAGTTGGATCGGAATGCTCATTCCGATGTTTGGTTCGCTAAAAATTTATGGGATAGGCATTCCAATTGGTTTGACGATTCAACTAATATGGCTAAATCACCATTCCGTACCTGTCGAATAGCCATTCCTTTCCTTTCATTTTTCTGTCAACATGAAAATTGCCCCATTATACAATAGAAAATATCATTTCATTGCTAACACTGTGTTCTAATTCATAGGAAAGTTGAATATAGGGTTAAAAATTTTAATTTGTTAGCTTCATTTTCCTTTTTAACCAGATAGCTACTGCTTTGTTTAGATCTGAAAGTAGGCAGTATTTAGATCCCTCTGGTTTAGAGATACTATTTGAGGTAGATCAAGAAAATTAGATCAAAATTCGTTGTTTAATCTGAACTGCTGCATGTTCTTCAATTCCTCTTGATTGAATTTGTTGTTGTCATTTACTAATGGAGATAATACTCCAATGTTGATTGTGTCTGTACATGATAAGGATAACGAAGAATGGGGGAGAAGGATGTAAAAGTCTTTCATCAATAATTCTTTCAATCGTTTCTTGTGTTATTGACATCCCTGTATCGAATAGTTGCGTTCAAATCATTTGAATTTGAATTCACATGCTATATACATAACAGTGAACTATAAATAGAAAAAACTGTTAGAATTTCCCATCTTTACCTTCACCTACTCCACTACACACTCCACTTCACCTACCTCCACTTCACTACACACTCCACTTCACCTACCTCCACTTCACCACACACTCCACTTCACCTAACCCACTATCACCTCCACTACACCTACTACCACATTTTCTTCTATATATAGATTGTATAGGAATTGTAATCAAACAATCTTGTAAGACATCAATTAATAATAATACATCAGTTATTTTTTAACATGGTATCAGAGCGGGTTTAGAACTTACTATTTTTGCTTCACCGGCGGGCGGTAACCTCACCTTAGCCGCCCGCCGGACCTCAACCCAATCTCTCTCTCTCTCTCTCTCTCTCTTTCTTCCAAGTTCCATGGGCAGATCTCCTTGCTGTGAGAAAGAACACACAAACAAAGGAGCATGGCCCAAAGAAGAAGATGAACTCATCATTCACCTCCATGGCTTGATTAGCCGGACACGTTTTCCCAGGCGGTCCTTCCTCGGCCGTGGTGTTCCGGCTGAGTCACCAGACGACCATCGACGAGCTCTGAGCTACGGCTTCCTCCTGGGCGTCGAAGGCGGCTCGTCAAGCCGCAATCGTTTCTCGGCTCTCCTCACGCCGCGACTCTTGTCCAGCGCCGCGGCCTTGCTGGCGCTTGCCACATCTCTGCCGACAGACTCCATCGCTACCGTCTTCTTTGATCTGCCGCCGTCGACAGCCTTCCCTACCGCCGCATCTCTCCTATCACCGCTTCGCCACACCTCAGTCCCTCTCCGACTGGCTCAAGCCCCGATTGCCCTCCGACTCCTTCGCTTCTTGGGGTGTCAAGCCCGGCACCCAGCACGTCCACAATCTCTGGAGAAATGTTGGCAACCACAGGATTTTCTGCCCGATCCTGCTTCTGAGGGATTTGATGAGCAAGTCCGGGAACTAAGGGAAAGGGCAAAGGAGATTCCAGATGATTACTTTGTTATTTTGGTGGAGACAGAGAGCATCTGGGCTAAAACACACTTAGCACACACACCCAACACACACGCACGGTTTTCCAAAATAAAATAAAATAAAAATAAAAATAACTGAAGGGGGGGCAGCTGGGCACCCATACACGAGGCGCACACACATCTCATCATTCCATTTCACACTTTACACACCACCCTTCTCCACTCATATTTTTTTATATTTATTTTTATTCCATCTTTTGATCCGGACACACACTGTTTTGCACACCCATTATCATCTTTTTCTCTGTTT
This sequence comes from Camellia sinensis, assembly GCF_055761805.1. Lineage (NCBI taxonomy): Eukaryota > Viridiplantae > Streptophyta > Magnoliopsida > Ericales > Theaceae > Camellia > Camellia sinensis. The sequence goes on from NC_138962.1 coordinate 112,114,068, forward strand.
TCTTTCTCTATTTTATTGTATTATTATTTTTTATTAAAAAAAAAAAAAAAAAAAAAAAAAAAAAAAAAAACACCCACACCCACATTGGGATTTTTCTTCTTTACTCTGCTGCAGGTCTCTTTTTTTTGCCTCCGTCCTGGGCGGTCCTTGACGGTGCTGCCTCGGAACTTCCTTGTCCACCAAGCACGTTCACTCCCCCATACTCCTCCACTGCAACATATGGAGGACCTCCAAATCGGAACATCACGGTGGCCTTCCGCTTCAGCTCCTTGTTTTCTGCCTTTAGCACACTGATCTCTGCTCGCGCATTCTTATACATGCGTTGGAGCAGAGCCAGCTGGGCATTTACATGCTGCACCTCATTTGTCCTACTCTGCAGCCGGTTCGACAAATTAGTGACCGCCGTCATGCTTTCCACACATGTCTTCAAAGTATACTGGTTGGCCTCCACATCTGACTGCACCGCCATTTTTTGCTCCACCGACCGCATCGGAAAGTTCAACGGAGCAAACACAGAGGTGTTTGGTTGAGGTTCACTGGTCTCCGCACCAGTTGTCTCTCTTGTTGACTCATTGAGGTCGGGAAAGAGAGTGAGCAGACTCCGGGAAGATGAAGCCATTTTCTGGGCCACAGAGTATTACAGAGTATCTCTCTCAGAAATCTCTCTCAGACAACAGAGTGTTACGGACTATCTCTCTCAGCAAAACGAAGAAGAGTTTTTTGTTTTTTTCAGAGGTTTTTCGCAGCTTTTCTCTGCCTCAGCCTCAGCCTCTGTCTTATAGCCGAGGCAGCCACGCGCATCGCGCGCCTCTTGCCACCAGCCGACAAATGGGCACGCAAGCCAAGGCGCCCACGTGCCTCGCCATCATGTCCGGCACACCTTTTGATGGCACGCTTTTTTATGGATTGGGCACGCCTTTTGATGGCACGCCTTTTGAAAAATTGAGCGCACCTTTTGAGGATGCGATTTTTTATGGGTCCGACAAGACTCTGTAAACTGTCCCGACATTGATTCCGGTTAGCTCCTTTATGGGTCCGACAAGACTCTGTAAACTGTCCCGACATAGATTCCGGTTAGTTTCTACAAGGGTCCGACAAGACTCTGTAAACTGTCCCGACATAGATTCCGGTTAGTTTCTACAAGGGTCCAGCAAGACTCCGTAAACTGTCACAACATTGTCTTCTACAACGGTCCGACATGACCCCATAAACTGTCTTCTACAACGGTCCGACATGACCCCATAAACTGTCTTCTACATCGGTCTGACACCCCATACAGTGTCTTCACCAACGGTCTGACACGACCATACAGTGTCTCCTATCCTTTTTTATTTTTATGTATTTTCTTGTTTTGTTACTCTCTCCAAACTCAAGTTGGTTAGTTTCTCTCCTCCTTGAGTTTGCGGGGGGCTGTTAGAATTTCCCATCTTTACCTTCACCTACTCCACTACACACTCCACTTCACCTACCTCCACTTCACCACACACTCCACTTCACCTAACCCACTATCACCTCCACTACACCTACTACCACATTTTCTTCTATATATAGATTGTATAGGAATTGTAATCAAACAATCTTGTAAGACATCAATTAATAATAATACATCAGTTATTTTTTAACAAAAACTACTTAGAATAATACATAATACTTGGTTTGGAAAATATGTAACCCATGTGGTGAGAACATTAGGGATAAACAAGAACAAGAAGAAAATGGAAGATAAATCTTTAGCACTACTCAAATTGATATTTCTGGAGCAACAAAAGTTGAGGTGAAAGCTTTACAGTCTTGGATAAATACAGCCAATAACTAAGATTTTAGTTATAACTTCTACTAATTTCTACCCATCAAGAAGCAAAGACTGTTATATCTCATTGCATTCCTTTTAAAATTTTGACCATACTTAATTGTAGAATATTCAGCCATGTTCACAAAATGAAGTTGTTTTCATCTGACATGTTTGTAGTTCAGGTTTCGATGTATATTGGGATTAAGGCCATGAATCAGTTATTTGAGTAGGAATTCTATGCCTGCATATGACTATGTAGCAGTAGATTCTTGGTTCTACATACCAATTTAGTAGTTTTTAAGGTTTGAAAGTAATTGTTTGCCTAACTGAGTTGATATTAGCTTTTGGTTCTACTTAGCTTTTGGTTCCATTTACCAATTTACAAATATAAGTGGATTTATGAGTGATACTTGAGCGGTATTGGCTGTGTGTGTAATTAGCAATAGGGGTTGGATTTATTTGACTTACATTTTTTTTAAAAATATTTATCTATGAATAAATATACATATATATATATGCAAATAAATAAATAAATACCTGCATACACATGTATATATTCATGGGTAGATTCAAATATAGTATGCAACTTTGGTGTGCTCTGAGATTTGTGATTGGTCATTTGTTTAGAGGAAGTGCTAAACTAATTGCTTGTAACTTTGGTTTGAAGAGAGAAGATGTTGAAAAGGAAAGTTTTCAACGAAAGTGCGCGAAGGTGTTAAAAATGGAAAAGATGAAGAAAGAAGGTAGATGAAACAGACTGACTTCCAGGAATATGAAAACTTGCTTTTAATCAAGCCTTGGATTGGATGATATTCACTAAAAGTTCAAAAGGAGAAAATGACAATAGTTAAACATAAAATGTAGTTATGATTATTTAATGGATTTGTTTTTTGCTTTTGGAGTTTTGATTAGTACAAAATCCTTGAAATCAGACCTGATTCGTAGTAGAGGATGGTGTTAGTGCGATTCCTGAAGCATTTTTAACAGAAATGGTTCATACTTTGCTATTGGCTTTGCTACAAGTGAACATTGGATTACACATAATTTCTGGAACTTGTAGAACCTTAACAATTCAACTTTCTCTTTCCTATCAAGGGCATGGCTAATCATGCAAAGCATGACACCCATGCCACTAGTATATATATCATTACATCATATACAATCTTGATTTTATCATGACGGGCTCCCATAAAAAATGGTACCGGAAAGAACAGTCCAAGGTTCCTGTAGGCACTCATTCCTAGTTCATTTTCAACCAAGTAGCAATTTGAAACAGTTTTTATACAGAATAAAATGAAATTGGGGTTAACATTTATTTAACTTGTTTACAATGAAAACTGAATTAATTGAAACTCCTCTGAAAACTATCAAAAATACAATGTCTAATAACTTGACAAGCACAAAAGAAAGAAAAGTTCTAATTACATATCCAAATGTTACACAAAAAGTTACATCACAGGCTCAAAAAGGTGGGAAAATCTTCGACTAATAACACAATGTTCTATAAAAGCATAGAAGCAATGCTAGTGATAATATTCAACATGGCAATGAAATAGAAAGTATCTAGTACACAACAAGAAGATGACAACAGAGGAGTTCAAAATTGCAACGAAAAGTAAACAGGAATCATATATTAGAATCACAAAAATTGGAAAATAGAGTTTGTTTTCAATTCTCACCAAAACCCAACTCTTCAAATCCATCACTTGGACTTCACACTCACTCCATCCTTGCCAGCAATAATCACCGCCGTGGTCATATCCAAGAACAACCCATGTTCCACAACCCCTTCCAAAGCCGAAATCTCTCTCCCGGCAGCCTCGGAATCCTTAATGGGAGTCTTGAAATACAAATCCACAATATAATTCATATTATCAGTCACATAAGGCTTCCCACCATCCAATCTAAGCTTAGCATCAACACCTTCCCCTTTAAATAACTCCTGTAACCTAATCAAATTATACTTCCAACAAAATTGAACAACCTCCACAGGCATTGCAAGTCCACTCCCACCAAGACCACTCACCAATTTTGAGTCATCCACCACCACCACGAACTTGTCCGAAGCAGCCTCAACCATCTTCTCACGGAGGAGCGCGCCGCCGCGGCCCTTGACGAGGTCGAGATTGGGGTCGACCTCGTCGGCGCCGTCGATGGCGAGGTCGAGCTTTGGGTGGTCGTCGAGGACGGAGAGAGGGATTCCGAGGGAGGCGGCTTGTTCTTGAGTGCGTTTGGAGGTGGGGACGCCGACGATGTCGGTTAATTGGCCGGAGGAGAGGAGTTGACCGAGCTTGGAGACGACGAAGGCGGCGGTGGAGCCGGTGCCGAGGCCGAGGACCATGCCGCTGCGGACGTACTCCACGGCCTTGTCGGCGGCTAGTTTCTTGAGGTCGTCTTGGGTGAGAGTAGGGGGGGAGGATTGGGACTTGATGGAGAGTGGTTTGTGGGAACGAGTGAGTAGGTTAAGAGAGGGAGAGCGTAGGGTAAGGCGGGTGGTGGTGGTGGTGGCATTGTGGTGGAGAGAGGAGGAGATGGATGGTGGAGAGTGGAGGGATAAGGTGGCCATGGTGGCTGTTGGGATGGAGGAGGGAGGGTAGAGATGTGAGAGAGAGAGAGAGAGAGAGAGAGAAATGGGAGGTGGGAGTCTTTGTTTGGTTTTCGTATCTCCTACCTAATCCCCACTTTTGGTCTGTTCTGTTGTTTGTTGGTGGTGAGTTCATTTGGTTTGGTATTTGGGCATTTTCTTTGGTTTTGGCCTTTGGGTAGTTGAGTGAATATAATAATACAATACAGATCCATGATTTTTTTTTTTTTTTTTTTAACAGAATACAGATCCATGATGAAATTTAAAATACAATTTTTTTAATTAGCGGGAAAGTAATTATAAGAATAAAAAATCAGATAATAAAGTGGGGTTTTAGAAGATTTGATGAGAAAAATGAAAAGAGAAAATAAAATGTAATTTAATTTTTTATTTAGTTATAATAAAAAATGTATAGGAGAAAAGAAAATAGGAATGAAAAGCAATATCTCATCTCATTTTTTGTTTTTTAAGTCCACTCAAAAAAAAAAAAAAGATCTATTTCTCAACTCAATTGGAATTTAAATCCCATCAATTCTTTCTCATTTTTTTTATTTCTCTTTCCTTTTTTATTTTTCTCGTCAAATCTTCCAACCAAAGGTAACTTTAAAGTTAATTTGGGAAGTGACTTTTGAAGTTATTTTTTAGAATTTTAGTTAAAATATATGGTGAAAAAAAAAATTAACAGTTTGAGAATGATATTTTGATTTTTTATAAAATATATATACATATATATAAAGTAGAAAGAGTAAAGAAATGTTTGGTCTTTTTACTTTATTTTTTAATTTATTTTAGCTAAAATGCTTACTTTCTATACATTTCTTTAAAATTCAATAGAGGAAATATCATTTTACTTTCTAAATTTTTGCACGTTTTTTCAATTTGATCCTCATACTTGGTATAATATTAGTTTGCCTTCTAAACTTATAAAATTTTGATCAATTTGATCTATGTCGTCACATTCCGTCTACAATCAAACGAAACTTGTTGCCGTGGTACCAAACTTCATTTGAAATTTCATTTTACTCCAAAATTATACCTTAAAATTCAATTAACCCCTAAATATAAAAAAAATTAATTTAAATATTTAATAAATAATTTTTATCTCAATAATGAAAAAATTAAATTTTAACTAATATATACTTTCCAAAAAAATAATACAAAAATATAAAAATTCTCATTTAGAATTATCTTCAGACTATGAATCCGTTTAGCAAGAGCTAAACGGGGCAAAAGACAAAATAGGCTATTTTAGCTACAAAAAACAAAATATCACATCCAATCCATAATCATTACATTCTTCTCTCACAAAAAAAGTCAAAAAAGCCAAAAAGCCAAAAAGTCCTTCCCAAACCAAACTTTTTAGCCCAGGCTAAAATAGCCAAAAAAGTTAAAAAGCCAAAAAGTCAACCCACTTCTCAAACAGAGGCGAAGTATAAGTACTTCAACAAACACGTTGTACCTGTACTAGGTATTATCTACGTATGGTATTTATGTGTATACATATCGGGTACACAAAACACGCACTCAAATTTCTTCTTCTTAATTTTTAGCATACCTAGACATACCTAGTATATACCCAAGCCAAGACATACCTCAATCGAAACAATATTTTCTTCTACTACAAAAATAAAATTCATTTTACTAGACTTCATTTTCATTTTTTAGTTTTGTACTTAGCATGATTTAAAATTAAGTTATGGTTTATAAGTTATTTAATATAATGACATTTAATTTTAATTTATCTTATACCTATACTGTTGGCACTAAATGTCAATTGTATGTTAAATCTTAACAAAATTAAACTATTTAATCAATTTTTATATTACTCCAAATTAAAAATAAATATTTTTTTATAAACGTATCAAGCCGTAACCGTACCTTATCTTTTTTGGATTTTAAAATATCGAAGTACTCGTATTGTACCCGTACCACTACTCATATTTGTACATGTACTTTATAAGTCTCAAATTATCTCGAGTCAATTCTGAAAAAACTTATTAAGCCAAAAATTTCTTAGTTACTCTATGTATGTGTGCATGCGCAATTATAACTATTTTATTTCCCAAATTAAGTTCAATAAAATTGATCGACTAACAGTAATTTCAAAATTGCGTGGGAAAAAAAATTAAAATTCAATTACTGTCTAAAGAATACTCAACAGGACTAATATTAAATTTTTTTATTTAAAATTTAATTTTTTTCATTTTTGAGATAAAAATTTATTAATTAAATATATATTTTTTAAAAAATATATTTGAGGGACTAATTGATTTTTAAGATATAGTTTGAGGTTAAAATGAAATTCTAAATGAAGTTTGGTGGCACGTGAATAAGTTTCGTTTGATTGTAGATAGAATGTGACGATATGGGCCAAATTGATCAAAATTTCAAAAGTTTGGTGAGTAAATTGATATCATACGAAGTCTACAAGTCAAATTAAAAAACTCGTAAAAGTTTGAGTGACAAAATGATATTCCCTCAATTCAATAATTGAAGATAATCAACAATCATCAAGCCTAATAACCACTGCATCAAATAACTTAAATTACATACAACTCTCGAAAATTGAGAGAATTAAACATCACAAAAAATTCAAATTAGAATTGAACTAACAATCTAAAATTACAAAATAGTGTTAAACAACTATTAAATTAAAGGCCTTCGTTAATATAAGGTAAGATTTGAGAGGGAAAAAAAAAGTTGATTGATTTGTCAATCTAGCTGTGATTCAAACCTAATCCCTAGTTTTTGGTCTGTTCTGTTGTTTGTTGGTGAGTTCATTTGGTTTGGTATTTGGGCATTTTCTTTGGGCTTTTGTGTTTGGTTAAGCGAATATGATGGCATACAATACAATGGAATATTATTTGTGGAGATGTGACAGGTATATATTATGCTATCATAAGTTATGATATTTGTTGGGTTAATTACATAAATGTCATAATTTATAACTAAAGACTTTTTAAATTATAATTAAAATAATATTATAATTAATATTACAATGAATCATAACTACAATATTTACAATCAAGTCATAACTAAGTCATAATTAACATCACAGTAACTTATAACCAAATACTACCAACATCGCAACTGAGAGCATATGGTATAGATTCCAAGAAGGGAGTGTATCATAGAATTTTTCGTGTGTATGGGGTGTTTTAATTTGGCCTTGGGCTTTCCTTCTGTTCAAATCTGGACTGGAAAGTGTTGTTTGAATTTGTGGGGCACATTAAGGGTATCGTTTCAATGATTTATACCTTTTATTTTATCAGACCCTGCGTATATATTATTCATAAAATATATATATATATATATCAATTCAATATTCATAGCTCTTTCAGTTTATTGTGTTTGTTTCCAAAAAAATTAATGGTCAATATGTTTGTAAAAATTGACCATCTATTTTTTATTTGGTACAAATGCAATAAAATGAATGGATTACAAATATCGGATAGATCTCATTTTTTTATATACAGTATACATGCAATACCTGACAAAATGAATGATTTAGATAATCAAAATAAGACTTGTGGTGAGCTCTACAGGTAGGGGTGTGCGCGGTGCGGGTCGGTGCGGTTTGAAAGAAAAATAGAAACCGTATGGCGGGTGGCGGATTGATAAAAGTGTCACTAGAATTTGTCATTTTTCTTATCAAAAACCGGCGGTTCGGTTGGCAAATAATGGCGGATTTGCCTTGGCGGTTCGGGCGGATTGGCGGTTTATAAAAAATATAATTCAAATTACAAAACTTAAATCAAAGAGTAAAAAAAAGACGAGAGATATCGTGATGTTAAGCATCTTGCGAAGCTTTCTTCTGATGTAGCAAGTGTAGCAACAACATGATAATATCAACGACTATGCCATCAATTCATTACAAGCATCTGTGAAGCTACAATGATCAAATACAATACATAAAATTCCCCTCGAGCAGTAATGTAATACTATATTCTAAGGTATAGGACAACAAGCAAACTTAAGTAAAAAAGAATTTTTAGAATCCTATAAAACATGATTTAATAGCGGTGCGGGTCGGTGCGGTTTGAAAGAAAAATAGAAACCGGCGGATTGATAAAAGTGTCACTAGAATTTGCCATTTTTCTTATCAAAAACCGGCGGTTCGATTAACAAATAATAACGAATTTGCCTTGGCGGTGCGGTTCGGTGCGGTTTTGGCGGTTTCGGCGGTTTTGGCGGTATTATGCACACCCCTATCTACAGGCCTGAATAACAGCCATCCCTTTCATTTGTATTGTATTAGTTAAAATAATAGAGAAACTTCACTTCATCCCCTGTTGTTTGGGTCATATGCAATTTACCCCCTAACTTTTAGAAATAACCACATCAGCCCATTATGGTTTGTGTACTAAAGTGCATTGTTAGATTCGTTAATGATTTAATAAAAAATATTAAAATACTCATGTATTTTCGTCATTTGTGTTAGAGTATTTTCAAAATAGTTTTCAAAATTTATAATTTAATTTTTGGGTGTTTTCAAAACCTTAATTATTTTCTTTGGAAAGTTTCAAATAAACTTGGGAACTTTGTCCCACATTGGAAAGAGAAAAAAACATGAAGCACTTAATAAAGTGCTACATGGAATATTCTTTGAATATGGAATTGTGGAATGAATGCTAGTGTGCATGCACTCACACCAAAGCACCATCCGTACACGCACACGCGCGCGTGGTGTAGGCTATATAGCGTTTGATGGCGCATTTTGCACTTAGCACAAACAGGTTAGAGCGATGATACGAATCCAATATGGCATGAGTAACGTGGAATACAGTCAGCTTCGCGTGGCAATGATGTAGCATCCATTGGCAATAAGTCAACCAACAAATCAAATAATTGCGTGTTCGATCTAATGTTGTTTGATCATAGCCGTTGATTGGAGGTGCACACGATCGTACGGTTAAAATGGCACCTGATCATGATCAAATGTAATCAGTCAAGGCATCTATTCAGTGTGAGATTATTCTGCACCATTGATCATCGATCCAACAGACAGATCTAATCAGATATGATCAAAAGACATGATTATTCGATCAAGTGCATTAAGGTCTATAAATAGGCCGTGAATTCAGCCATTTCAATCATTCTAAAATCCTTAGAGCATTCCTACAATTCTCTCTCTCTCTCTCTCTCTCTCTCTCTCTCTCTCTCTCTCTTCCCTTCTTGATTTAGAGTTTTTGATCAAGTTTCTTAAGCAAGTTTCTACTTTTCTTACTGGTAATCAAATTCTGTAGACTTGATTATCAATGTCTTGGTTTTCTTGATTATATCAAGAGTATTCTAATCTACTATTGTCAGTGCAAACGCCGATAAACTTGATCCTTATCTTGGAGGCAAATTTGTTATAACCCCCTATATATCTTTTGATAAATGTAAATATTGTTTTTAGGAAAGCAACTACGTAATGCGACTTGAAGCACCAAATTTCTATTCTACATAGACAAGATCATTGCCAAGTTTTGAAGACCCAAAGACCACCAACTCAAGAGTTCAATAGAAGAATTAATCCAGCAATCGAAAAACAATATTTAGATATAGCGATGTCTATTCAAAAAATGACTCAAGATTTCATGAGCTTGACAGATTTGATGGAGGAAATTTCTGACACTGGCAAAAGGAGATGCACTTCTTGCTCACCACTCTCAAAGCGGTCTATGTACTGATTACCCTCTATCTAACAGAGAAAGAAGACGAAATGGTAAAGCAAACCTGTACCAAAACCAAATGGGAGAATGATGACTATGTTTGCCGATGACACATTCTGAATGCACTACCAGACTCTCTGTTTGATGTGTATCAACATCTAGAAACGGCAAAGCAACTTGGGACATATTGCAGCCAAAGTACCTCACCGAGGATGCCACCAGTAAGAAATTTATTGTTAGTAATTTTATGCGTTTTACTATGATTGATATAAAACCCATTATGGAACAATTCCATGAGATCCAACATATTCTGAGTCAATTTCGACAAAAGAATATGAATATGGATGAATCTATTAAGAAACTTCCATCTTTTTTGGAGGATTTTAAGAAAACTCTTAAACACAAAAAGGAAGATCTTACTTTAGAAGAATTGGCTCAACATCTCCAAGTTGAGGAAAAATCAAGGCTTCTTGAAAGTAAAGATAACCAATTAGCTCAGACTTCCAAGATCCACATGGTGAATGATGGCAAGAGGTTCAACAAAGGGAAGCGTAAGCTCAACCCCCAACTAGAGAAAGATGCTAAGAAGTCGAACAGTGTTTGATGACACTGTGGCACGCTAGGGTACTTCAGAAATGAATGTCGATCATGCAAGAAGAAGCCAGAAGCATCAAATACCAAGAAAAAGTTTTCTGGCTATTGTATCCAATATGAACATGCTCGAAGATGCTGGTAACTGGTGGATTGACTCAGAAGCAACGAGGCATGTCTGCAATGACAAAAGCCTTTTCACCACTTATGAACAAGTGAGTGATGGAATATTTCTCTACATAGACAACTCTTCAACTACTATTATCAAAAGCAAAGGGACGATGGATCTGGAGTTCACATTTGGAAAAGTTTTAAGTCTTGGTGATGTTTATCATGTACCTAATGTCAGGAAAAACCTTGTAGTTAGAAGCCATAAGCATGGTTTCAAATTAATATTTGAGTCTGCCAAATTTGTCCTGTCTAAGGGTAGGATTTTTGTTGGGAAGGGCTACATGTATTAGGGAATGTTCAAACTCAATGTTATTAATAATAATACATTTATTTCTACTTATATTGTTGATTCTCTTTCTTTATGGCATGTTCATTTAGGTGTTAATACTAGGAAAATGCATGATATCGTTAATTTAGATTTAACTCCTAAGTATGACATTGACATGTTTGAACAATGTAAATTTTGTGTGCAATCTAAAATTTCTCGCATTCCATTTCCTAAAGTAGATAGAACCACATCTTTCCTTGAACTTGTGCATAGTGATGTATGTGACATGCATAGTATTCCCACTAGAGGTGGTAAAATATTTTGTAACAATCATTGATAAATTTTCTAAGTACTATCATATCTATCTTTTGCATTCAAAATATGGGGTTCTTGATAAATTCAAGATTTTTAAGACAGAAATAGAAAATCAGTGTAATGTCAAAATAAAGTGACTTAAGTCTGATAGAAGCGATGAATACCAATTTTTAGAATATTATGAAAATATTGGTATTACTCATGAGAAGTGTACACCCTATACACCACAACAAAATTGAGTAGTTGAAAGAAAGAATAGGATATTAACAGAAATGATTAATACTATGTTGGTAATAGCTTAGGTTCTACCTAAGATGCACATTACATAGTCATGAAATTACCAACCCATAGTAATCCTAATAGTTTTGACACCTATTTCATGTATGTTATGACTTTTTTAACAAGTTCATGGATCTTACGATTTTGATTTAATCTTATTTTTTATTATAATATTAGAGAATGATCCATGCCTAAGACAGTCTCAACTCAAATTTAAGTCTTTTGACCTAAATTTTTACCAAATATATTTTGAAACTTTTATCAAATATAGCAATTTTATCAAATTTAGATATTTTGACTTAAATGTAGTTTTTAACTTCTGACCCAAATTAATTAATCGAAAATTTTAAATTTAAATTATATTGAACTGAAATATGAACAACAGTATAATATTAAATGGGAGTATAAGGTTCACTTTATATAGGTGAAACAATTCACTTTTTCCTTCTTTTCCCCATATAAAATTGTGTAAAATAAAAGTTAACAATTGTTTGGGTGAAAAGTTTATTTCAAATCAAACAATCTTAGCTGGTCAATATTTAATTAGATCAATCCACACCGTTATAACCAAACAATTGAATCAAATGGCGTAATTTCATTCTAGACATTTGTTAAAACAATCCTATTTTATTTAATAGATACCTATAAAATAAGAAAATTTAATGTCTATCCATATCTATTTGGTTTATTTGTAACTAATCTACATTTATTTGAAAATAATTTTTATCTATTAAATGCAATTATTCCTTTTCATTGTTTGTAATCAAGAATTGTAAAACTCTCATTCTTCATATTTGTTAGTGTAATATTAGTGTGCAATATCTAGTGTAATATTAGTGTGCAATATCTAGCTGTCCAGCTATTCCACTAATGATAATGTTTCTGCTTTCGGTGTTAGTTAGTTAGTATCCTATGTATACCACCTTTCCTCTCTATAAATGAGAGTGTTGTAAATCACTGAAGAATCAATCAATTGAATACATACAATTTATTCCCTCTGTATTTCTCTCTTTATACATTGAATTTAACATGGTATCAGAGCTATAAGATTTAGGCCTATATTTCTTTCTCCCCGGCGGGCAGCCGGCCGGCAACCTTGCCTTCGCTGCCCACTGGAGTTTTTCAACACATACCACAAACTCTTCTTTCTTTGTTTCCTCATCTTCATCGTCACTAATTTCTTTCTCTGTGGTCTTCTCTGTCCAAAGGTAGATTGGGTAGCTAATGAACTCAGAGTGCTTCTTCTCAAGTTCCTTCCACTTGGACATACTCCATGCCTTAGAGTTGGCGGATGCATGTTCATCCCCATCAAAATCATCAACCATTGAATGTGTGTGTCCAGCGATGCAATCAGTTTTCCCATTTTGCGTAGTCTCAACATGCGCAGGGGATGCCTTATGATGACTTCACAGACAAACTAGCTTCTCGATCCCTTCGCCGTGCATGGCGTCACCAAGTTCTCCAATCTCACTCCGGCGGAGTTCCGCCGCAATTATCTCGGCCTCAAGCAACGCCACGCACCACATCACATCACAGTTTACATCTCCACTCTACCCTCCATCCTACAATAGAATCTATCGCCGCCATCGCTTCATCGGCTTTGGAACATGACAGCCCTACGGCGCCGCCGTCATCATCAGCCCACGCAATCGCCGGCAACAACGATGGTAGCGTCACGTTCATACCTGTGACCGTCGCGTTTACACTGTCACGACCCAAACCCGCCCCTGTAGGTTTAGCATCGTAACCGGCCAGTAATTCGTGGATTACCAAAGGCCTCTTAACAGATAAGCACATAGTAAGGGGTTGCAGAAGCAATTATACAAAATAGACAAGGTCCAATGAACTGTGATAACATACATGGGACAGAAGATTTCAAAACTTGCATATACATAAGCGTGTCGGTCGAAGGATATCAATATTTACAAAACATTTACAAAAGTGTAATTCCCAGGACCCGGCTTTACAAAACAAACAGAGACTAGCATAAGTACAAAAACAGGCATGTAACTAGACTTCAATCGGAACCTCCTCGGGAGGCACAATGGTTGGCTGACAAAAACAGACATGAAGGTCGTCAACTCTGGCCCTGATCACGCGTCGGCTCACCTACATACATAATATAAACTGTGAGCGAGAGCTCAGTGAACAATAACAGAGTAAAGGAGTTTCAATGAATTAGTCCGTACAGATTTAGAAATCATAATTCAGTTTCGTATCAAATTCATAATTTGTCCAGATCATATATAGAAATCATGAGGTATGCTTAAGTATACGTGATACATCCATTAGCATTAACAGAGCAGATACAGAACAAATGCAGACACGTGAGGGTTACGAATAACCAGTTCCATAAAGGAGCCTCCGGATCCGGGTAATAGAGAATAAACACGCTGAGCCCCATGATGGGGCCTCCGGTACGGGTAACAGAGTGCAGACAGATTAAGTTCCATGATGGAACCTCCGATACCGGGTAACAGTCAATAGATATCATATGATGCTAAGGATGTCACGAATACATATCAGAAATTGGACAATCATTTATTGTATAGAACATATCATTTCAGAAAACAGATCTTAATTCATCACATAGAAAATAAGTAAAGTTGAACATAGTTTTACTATGTTATTACTCACAGTTGGCCCTGAGACAGATAGACGGAGCAGATTGGTCAACGGTACGTGTGCCGTGACCTACATAACACATAACAGACACACACTTGAAACACACGTTCTAATTGTACATAACTTACTTCGCTGGCTCTTAGTGTGTTTCTAACCTTTAATCCTTATTATGGAGTCTTAAACATGGCCTAGGAATGCCTAGGATGGAATGAGGATGCAATAATGCATTGGAAAACATTTCTTAAAACTTGCTGAAAATAAGGTCCACGCTCGAGCGTGGGTTTCCTCGCTCGAGCGGACATACAGACAATGAAGCTCCGCTCGAGCGTGACTTTCCCCGCTCGAGCAGACTGTAAACTCTTGAAAACGTACTGGATGCATGATTTTTACGCTCGACAGACGCTCGATCGACGCTCGAGCGTGAGACTCAGACCCTCGCTCGAGCGGACTGCAAAACACAAGAACTTCTGGGTATATGCATTTCACGCTCGAGCGTAAAACTCGACGCTCGAGCGGAGGTGCATGTACTCAGAGTGCACGCTCGAGCGTGGATCAAATTTCTAGAATTTCCAGATTTGATCACAAAGCTCAAATTCAACCCCAAATGCAACAAACTCAATTTTCTGGGCCTAAAACTTGAGGATATACATGAAAACTCATAAAACAACATGTTTTAAAGATCATTTTACAAAATCAAAGCCCAGAAGTATGCCAATTGAACAACATTCAACTTGAAACTTAAAATTAATTCATGTACATGACTTATATGCAATTCTTTGAACTCAAGTCTTCCAAAACATGACCAAATGCAATGTTCAACCCAAAAACATGATCAACTATGACAATATGACATGGAACATGAAAAATGTCTAGAACAAAGCTTGGATTATGACATGCATGCAAGGATTCTTTAGAAAGACAACCTCAAATGCTATGAATTATGCATGCATGTATGTATTGAGCCTCAATTCCCCAATCTTAGCTTAATCCTTACATGAGTTCATTTACTTAATGCCTTAAATACAAAGTTTAAGAGTATAGTTCTTGCCTAAGGTTGATTTCAAGTGTGATCCTAACCCAAAGCTTCAAATTATCTTCAATCTCCAAGCCAACTCCCCCTTGTGAAATCAATTCTTGAACCTAGGACCCAAATTCCTCAAATCTCTCACATTCTCACGTTGAGCACCAAGTTAAGGAAGAAATGAAATGAAAAAGGCAACTTAGTGGAGTCAAAATGGCCTTAGGTAGTAATTGATCAAAAATAAACAAATGGCATTATTTTAATCAAATTTAATCATTCTGAACCGAATTTTAATTAAACCTACCATAAAATTCTATAAACCCTAATTAGCACATAAATCAAGTCAATTTCTTATTCGGACGCCGATAAGGCTTTCAATTCGCAAACCGAAACTAAAACGTGAACAAATCTTTTCACGCCTAACAGATATAGACACAAACAATGCATCACACACATGCAGTTTAATGCAGAATTCACCTTAATTGCTAATTAGGCATAATTAATCATGGATTAACGTTAATCAGAGGTTGGGGTTGTTACATACACCCTCTATCTGGGTCTCTCACAGAGTCAATATGGACTTTTTCTCCAGCGAGTCAAACTCGGTCACCTCTCCAACGTGGCCTCTCAGGTGAACCAGGAGCAATTCCACTCAAGACCAACCACTTTTCAGTAGGATCACAAACCCATTTAGGCTTTCACACCCAGACACCAACTTTTGTCCCCCTCTTTTCCTTTCTTTTTATTTTAATATTGTCCACTCACTCTTTTTTTTTTTTTTTTTAAACCCTCTCTCCACTAATTCATTTTATTATTCTTATTATTATTATTATTATTATTATTATTATTATTATTATTATGCACACACTCCGAATCCATAATCCATGTGCTTTTTTATTCATGTCGGGGCTCACCCCGATCCAAATTTTACACCATAACCACAACAATCACAAGAAACAAAAAAAAAAAAAAAAAAAAAAAAAAAAAAAAACAACAACAACAACAACAACACCAACACCAACCACCATAACGATAACAAAGGATTTTTCTTTTCCCTTCTCTACTCTGCTGCAGGTCTCTTCTTCTTGCTTTTATCTTGAGTGTCTAGTGCCAGCGCTGTCTCAGTGCTTCCTAGTCCACCGAGCACGTTCACTCCCCACTGCTCCTCCACCGCAGCATATGGCGGACCTCCGAATCGGAACATAACGGTGGCCTTCTACTTCAGCTCCTTGTTTTTCGCCTTCAACACACATATCTCTGCTCGCGCATTCTTATACATGCGCTGAAGTAGAGCCAGTTCGGCATTTAACTACTGAACCTCACTCATCCTGGCCTGCAGTCGGAGCAACAAGTTAGTAACCGCCGCCACTGTCTCCGTGCAGGACCTTAATGTAAAGTGGTTGGCTTCTATGTCGGATTGAGCGGCCATTATTTTCTCAATCGACAACACATGAAGGTTCGGAAGCAAAGCAGTGAGGGCACTCGGCGTCGAACCAGAAGAGTTTATAGGATCGTTCAAATCCGGAAATAGAGTGAGGGGACGAGACGAGGAAGCCATGTGTTGGGGGTGAGAGATGTAAAAGAAAAGAAATGGGTTGCAAAGTGTTTCAGAGAAGCCGAGATTTTAGACTGGTAATGTCAAAAAGGGTTGGTTGCAGAAGAAAGGTTGGTTGCAGAGTGTTTGAAAACGAAGAGGTTTCAGCTAATTTGTTTTGCACAGCCTCAGCCTCAGTTATATAGACAATGCAACTTTTGAACCGACAAATCGGACGCGCAAGCCAAGGCAGTCACGTGCATCGCCGCGTGTCCGGCGCAACCTTTGATGGCTCGCCGCTCAATGATTTCTGTCGGGCACGACTTTTGATGAATTGGGTGCGACTTTTGAGGGCTCGATATATATATACATGTATATCTTTTGGGCAGCCTATATACACAATCATACAGTGTATTCTACAACGGTTTGACACGACCACACAGTGTCTGCTACAACGGTCCGGCATGACCCCGTAAACTATCCCGACATTGATTCTGGTTAGCTTCTACAACGGTCTGACACGACCATACAGTGTCTGCTACATCGGTCCGGCATGACCCCGTAAACTGTCCTAATATTGATTCCGGTTAGCTTTTACATCGGTCTGGCATGACCTCGTAAACTGTCCCGATATTGATTCCGGTTAGCTTCTACAACAGTCTAACACAACCACACAGTGTCCGCTACAACGGTCTGACATGACCCCGTAAACTGTCCCGACATTGATTCTAGTGTCTCCTACAACGGTCTGACACGACCATACAGTGTCTCATATCCTATTTTATTTTATTTATCAATTTACTTTCCTGTTTTGTTACTCTCTCCAAACTCAAGTTGGTTAGTACCTTCTTTCCTTGAGTTTGTGGGGGCCTGTTAGTGTAATATTAGTGTGCAATATCTAGTGTAATATTAGTGTGCAATATCTAGCTATCCAGCTGTCCCACTAATGATAATGTTTCTGCTTTCGGTGTTAGTTAGTATCCTATGTATACCACATTTTCTCTCTATAAATGAGAGTGTTGTAAATCACTGAAGAATCAATCAATTGAATACATACAATTTATTCTCTCTGTATTTCTCTCTTTATACATTGAATTTAACACTATTGATGTTACCCAAACGCATGCATTGTGTAGTAAATTCACCATCCTCTAACTTTTAGCCATCATTAGCATTAATATCCCTGTTAGCAATAAAATATGAAAACATAATGTAAAGTGAAACTTGAATTGATTTACTAAATCCGATTTGAGATACACCATCAGTCAAATTCAGGTGCAAGCTTGAATTTTGTGAATTTTGTATTGATTTTTATTTTATTATTATTATTATTTTCTTTTTGTTAGCATTGGTATGGCTCGATAGCACGACTATCATGAGTTGATAGCACTTTTACTTTTTTGTGAATAATTTAAAATTTTATTTCATTGGGAGTGTCTTTAGGCACAGGTTATTCGCTAGTATTTTTGATAGAACAGCTAAAAATTACAATTAAACCAGTGAATCAGCTAAATTGAAATCAATTAAGTCTACCCAGCTAGGTTAGAAGACTAACCAACTCACACAAAAATTAATTAATTGAAACTTTTAAAATTTAATTTATATTGAACTGAAATATGAACAACACTATAATATTAAATGGGAGTACAAGGTTCACTTTATATAAATGAAACAACTCACTTAATCATTCTTTTCCCGATGTGGGATTGTATAAACTAAAAGCTAATAATTATTTCGGTCAAAAGTTTATTTTAAATCAAACAAATCTAACCAATATATGTTAATAAAACCACTAAAATCGCAGTTAAACTAATGAATCAATCAAACAGAAAACGGTTCAACCTAATCGACTAGGTCAAAAGACCAACCAATTTACACAAAAATTAATTAATTAATTAATTAAAATATTAAAATTTATTTTAAAATTTAGAATGCCTTGAATTGAAACATGCACAACATTACAATATTAAATGAAAACATAAGATTTACTTTGTATAAGTAAAACAACTTACTTTTTCATTTTTTTTTCTTGATATGGAATTATGTAAAATAAAAGTTAACAATTATTTGAGCGTAAGTTTGTTTCGAATCAAGCAATTTCAGCCGTTCAATTTTTAATTAGGTCAATCCATACTGTTCTAACTAATTGTATCTTTTAGACATTTTTGAAAGGGAAAAGATTGTCTTCAGTCCACTTTGTGGACTAGACGGTACTATTAGGCTTGTGGGGCCCACCATTATTCAACTGCGATGATTTAAACCGTTCAATGTGTAGAGCTCGCCAAGTACTTCATCTCTGTAAAAAATCACACTGGTCGGATATCAATAGCACATTGATCAGATCATATTTTTGTTAATAGTAAATAAGATTTTTAAAATAAATTGTCAATAAAAATGTATTCTAATCAAGGGGTTATCGATATCCGATCAACGTGATTATTTATAAGGATAAAGTACTTGACAAGCTCTACATATTGAACAGTTCGAATCATCGAAATGAGACCCATTATGAGTCTTACGGGTCTAATAATACCGTTCAGTACATAAAATAAACTGGAGACAACCCTTTTTCTTTTTAAAAACCATCCTATTTTGTTATAGAGATACTATATATAATTTATGAGATTACGTACACGGAGAGCATGTGCCACAGCTAATAGTTTTTAGTGAACTACATATCACATGCAGAGACGGTATCAGGATTTCATCATTATAGGAATCAAAAGATAAATAATATTTTTTCATCGTATAGACAAATGCACATGTATGTACAATTCAATATATAAATTATATATATACACATAAAAAAAAATTCAAATATCATATAAACAATCTCTAATAACATGAAGAAATTTGTTGATAAAAAATAAGAAGAGAATGTAAAATGATATAATAATAAGATATATATCTTTTATACTAAGAGACCATTTTATTTATCAAATAAGATATATATATATATATATATATTTAGAAATGCTATGAGAAACATAGGCACCGTTTGTTTGTATTTTCAAATTAACTTTCAACACGTGAACTCGCGCTTCACGTTTGGATAGGACATTCAAAATATAATTCCGCGTGTTAATTCAAATTACAGTTTGAAAACCTATTTCGCAGCTTGTATCTCTACTTTCAACGTTTCTGCCTTCTTCCTCTTTTGATCTGAAAAGCTTCCATGTCCTTCCATGTCCTTCTCCATCGTCTCTGAAATTTTCACGTAAACCTCATCTCTGTATCAAACATCAGTACTTCATATTTATTACGAGTAGGCTTCTCTGTATCAAACATCAGTACTTCAGATTCATCAGTACTTCAGATTCATCACGGGTGGGCTTCACTGAGAAGACTCATTTTATAAATAGTGAATCCACCCAACCCGCTCTGTACTGGTATCATCTTTCACAAATCGACTGACTTACGATTTTTGCGTTGCAGAAGATTCTTATTACAGGCAACCAAACAATGACGAGTGTGAGGTGAAATAACTCACAAATTTATTTACATATTTTGTTATAGGGAAATGATTTGAAAAATTCATCCCTAATTTCATTTTTTTTTTTTTCAGGTCAAATTTATCAAATCTACTGTCGAATTCGACGAGCAAAGAGTGGCACATTCAGTCAGTATACACATTCCATCACCGGCGATAACTATTCAACTCCCACTAATCTGGTAAATAATTCCTTCATCTGTTATGTGCAAATTATTTCAGATGAGTGGAAATCAGTTCTTAAATCATTTGTGAGAAGGGTAGTCAATAATTTTTTTTAGTTTCAGATGTTTTGTGATTTGTCTGAACTGTTTCAACCTCTAATCTGCTAAATAAATCTTCATCTGTTATGTACAAATGATTTAAAAGAAGTGGAAATCAGTTCCGAAATGATTTCTGAGAATTTGTAGACGAGTATTTTTCATTTCAAATATGTTTGTATTTGAAATTCTGAACTGTTTGAACTTTTGCACCAAGAGAACTAAGCGAAAGGTACCTGGGACACCCGGCCGGTCGTCCCCCGGGTCATCCGGCCGGTCGACCAACCCACTCTCATTCCTGTTCCTCCTTTATTTCTTCTTACTTCTTTTTTTACTGATTTTTTTAAAATATTTCTTCCTTACTTCTTCTTTTACTGATTTTTTTTGTACTATTTAAAGACAATATTACCTTCTTTTTTTTTTATTTGTGGTTATATTTCTATTTTTTTTTTGGTTATATTTCTACTATTTAAATTTAACTAATCTATTCTTACTTCTTCTTTTACTGATTTTTTTAAAAATATTTATTCCTTACTTCTTCTTTTACTGATTTTTTTTAAATATTTATTCCTTACTTCTTCTTTTACTGATTTTTTTTGTACTATTTAAAGACAACATTACCTGATTTTTTTCTATTATTTGTGGTTATATTTCTGCTATTTAAATTTAACTAATCTGTTACGTATTTTTTCCCTTCAAATAAAAGCATCTGTTTTGTTTTCCTTATCTGTGTTCTCCTTCAAACCATTTTACTCTGTTATTCTTATATATCCACCCCAAACTAGTTTAAAATGCTCTGTTATTCTTGTATATCCACCCCAGACTAGTTTAAATATAATTTGTATGTTTATAGATGGATGAAAATAATTCTGATGACAATCAAGAGACAAAAATGTGGACGCCCAGAATTGAAACGAAATTAATAAATATGTTGAGAGATGAGGTTAGAAACAATCAAACAACGGGCCGTACTACTTCGTGGACAATTAGGCATTGGAATCATTATGCAAATCAGTTGCACAACCTGTATGGATTTCGGTATACAGGAAAGCAGGTGCGCCAAAAATATCAGCGATTGAAAGCTGATTACCAGACATTTAAGCGACTCCAGGCGTAGACTGGTCTGGGATGGGATCCCATTATAGGCACTGTTGTTGCACCCGATGAATTTTGGGATAAGCTTTTTCATTAATCTGTACTACTTTGGAATATTATTTTTAACATTTCATGATACATACAGTGCTTAATTCATTTTTTGTACTTGTTGTAGATTAGCAGAAATGTGAAGAAGTTTAGGACAAAAAGATTTGAATATTTTCAAGAAATGGCAGAAATTGTTAAAAATTGTTGTGCCACAGGGGCGTTGTCTCGTGCATCCACACAAGGAGCCCTTGACTCAGAAGAAGAAGATGACATGTTAAATAATTTTTGGAACCCTGATGTTGGTGGGAGTAATGCTGGTGGGAGTAATGCTGCTGAGGCCATTCCTGTTGACTTATTCGGGGATGAGTACATAGATCCAGCAAAGGGCAAAAGTCACAAGAGGAGCCCTACAACCAGCCAAACTGACAGTGGTCGTTCCAAAAAGTCACGGTCAAGTGGGTTTGATGATGTATGCACAGCTTTCACGCCCTATGTACAAGCAAAAACAGGACATTCACGTGCACGAGAAAATGAGGCAGAGGCTGTAAGTGCAGGTGGTGATGATTATTCCCTTGATGCATGTCAAGATGCATTGCTAGAGCTTGGAGACATACCACCGTTGCAGTACATTAGGGCACTGACACTGTTCAAGGATAAGGAATGGCGAAGGTTTTTTATACGCACTCCTACCTATTTGCGCCTAGCCATGATCCTCGCTTTGCAGTGAACTGGGAAGTTCTGTTTTGCTTGTGTTAGCAAATATCCTTGGTTGAACTGTTTGATGATTTGATTATTCCTGATTTGGTTTTTATTCTTTTTTTTTTCATTCCATGATATCTTCTTTCCTTTTCTATCTTCGTATGTTTTTTTTTTGTTGAACTTTTAAGTATTTTCTGTTATATTCAAATTATGTTTTGTTATTACAATATCACCACGTATTAAATAAATTTTGTTCTTCTATGAATTTTACTGTGCGTTGATAAATGACTACGGTCGACTATTCATGTACGAACTTTTTAATTATGTTTCACCAATAATGCTAACTATTACAGTATGAATAACATATTTTATAATTATGCTTTTACTGTGATGTAGACAAAACCATATGTCATCCAACAGAGAAAACAATACAATGGAGATCTCATCAGAGGAGGATGAGGTTATTGATGATTTTATGGATTTTTTGATGATTGTTTTCATGCATAACCATATCAACGCGGCAAGTAGTCGCCAATCGCAGCGAACGTATCCATTCAAAGGTGATGATTACATCTTCGGCCTATTAAATGGCCATCCAAAAACAATGATGAACGTTATGCGAATGGATGCACAAACATTCATTTTATTGAAAGACACTTTACTCCATAATGGCTTTATCGATACTGAACATATGCATATCAGTGTGGAGGAATCGCTTGGAATTTTTTTATACACTTTTGCACAAAATGATCGCCATCGAATAATGGCAGATAGATTTCAACACTCTACGGAAACAATTTGTCGGCACATAAAAATTGTTATGCGGGCGTTGTGCAAGCTTGCATCATCGGTTATCAAACCATGTAACCAAGACGACATACCGGCAAAAATTTTAAATGACAGAAGATTTTTTCCCTGGTTCAAGGTACAAACAATATGACCGTCCTGTAAGTTGTACATATCAATAAGGGTTAATAAATATTATTATTTTTTTAATTATAACAATAATATCCAAGTTTGTTTTGCTTTTAATGTCAAACAAATATCTGTCAATTAGGATTGTGTCGGTGTTATCGATGGCACATTGGTGGATGCATAGGTCCCTGCTCCAAGGCAAAATACATTCCGCGGTCGGAAAGCAACGGTATCGCAAAATGTACTTGCAGCTTGCGACTTCGATATGTTGTTCACATTTATCAATTCTGGATGGGAAGGTAGCGCTCACGACAACGCTATTTTGACTGACTCTATTACACGAGCTGATCTACAGTTCCCACACCCACCCAATGGTGACTGTCCGTAAATAACATACGGTACACTTTTTTCCTTGTCTTTTTTTGTACATATCAATTGACAGAACTGTGTATTTCATTATTTACATGTAGGCAAGTACTATTTAGTTGATGCTGGTTTCACGAACATGCCTGGATTTCTTGCCCCATTTCAGTCTCAACAGTATCACTTGCAAGAGTTTCGTGGCCGTCGTTATGCAAGACCTAAGGAATTATTTAACCATCGACATTCGTCGTTACGCAATGTCATAGAAAGAACATTTGGTGTTCTGAAGAAGCGCTTCCAATATTGCGGTCCATGCCAAATTACAAGTCTACAAGACAAGGGTCTCTCGTGATTGCATGTTGTGTAGTGCACAATTGGATCCGTTTGCATGCAGCTATGGACCCATTCTTTATAGAAGCTAATAATGAAATGGCCGCAAAAGCAGAAGCAGACGAGCTTGCTAGAGACCAAGCTGAGTATGTTGACATGTCACAACATGGGTTAACATACCAATCGAACATTAGGGATGCAATTGCTACTGCTATGTGGCAAAATCATGCTGGCGATGGATAGAAAAAGGATGTCAACAAGGCAAGTGAATATCGTACTAACTACTGGTTTTAAATGTGTAATTATTTTACTAATTTCAGTCATTATGACACCGTTACTACATAACTTCGCCCACTCTATGTAATTGTGATTTACTAACTTCTTTTACCTTCTTGTAGGATAACTAATACTGTGGACAACAATTGGGCTCAATGGCAATGAAACGAAAGAAAACACAAAGATCATCACATGGGCAATGAAGATAATGATTTTCTTAGTAACGCAGACAATTAAATATGTTGTTCATGCAATGTGTAATATGCAATTTTATGTATAGTCTACCAAAGACAATTAAATATGTTCTATTTAATATGCAATGTGTTTCTGAGTAACTTTCACAAATAAATATCTATGTTATTAACTTAAATGTGGTGGTCGCAAATGAGTGGTGGGTAGTGGGTGGTGGTGGCAGGTAGGTGGTGGAGGGTAATAGTGATGGTACGGCTGAGTGACTCGATGGTCAATCTGATTAATGTGGTTCGTTGTCACTTCATCATGTCTCCCTGAGTCTACACGAAACTCACTAAATTGTTGAATTAGTGAGTTCTGAGCGGCGGCAAATTCATCGAACCGAGTACCCAATGTATTTAGCTAATTAGCCATTTGTTGTTCCCATTGTAGGCGCTGATTGTACCGTTCTTGTTCTAAGGCTAAATAATCAGTCCAGTAATGGGGTTGTTCATTTGGTGGCATGGCATTGTCATTGGGTTCTTCTTCATCAGGTATTGGTTCATTTTCAATATCAATAGAGCCTATTAAGGTGTCAGCACCACCACCTCGGGTCAGTGTGTACTCAAAAATTGGTGAAGTGATTCTGACATATCCTTCACCTTCGAGGTTGACATCATGCGCTTTGAAAATTATGGTTAACAAAGCTCCAAAAGGTAGTGACCGACCAGACAGAGTATCGAGTTTTGCAATCATCATTTCTTTAAGTAATATGAAGCATAAATCTAATTTTTGTCCAGTTTCAAAACAATATAACAAATAAACATTAAAACATGAAACAGTATCATAATGGCCTTTTTTTGGAGTGACATTTTCAACTAGCCATCGATGAAGAATACGAAGGTGGGGTTTTAAATGTCTGGCTAGTAAATTAGTGCCGCTGAATCGGTTGTCACAAATTGTGGTATAAATCTGAGTGACATCACCAAACATTTTTTCTAAGGCAGACTCATTTTGAAAATAGCATTGTAAATCTCCTGTTTCAACTCCAATAATTTGTGCGAAAGCACGGAGACTGAGTGTGATTATTTTCCCCTTCACATAGAAGGTCAGACTGAACGGTTCATTTTGTTCCTCACCAGCTGTCAAGTGAACATAAAATAATCGTACAAGATGGGGTATACTTTATTTGGTAAATTAGTTAAAGGTAACCATCCCATTGTATCTAATTTACCAACTAAGAGCGGATCATATTGAGAAGGTAGTCTTACATTTCTCCCCGTAACAATTGGTCGATTAATAAAATGTGAATAGGCTTGTTCATGATGATACGCTAAAAAATCATTATTTGGATTGTCATGATGTTGTTGCTGTGGTTGATGTTGTACAGGGTTTGAGGATTCACCACGTTCGGGTCTGGTTCGTTTTGTTCTTGGCATGATCACTGCAACAGTGAAAGAAAAATGCATAAAAAATATATATTAAAACATATGAGTTAAGAAAAATGTATGGAAAATAGATCAAAAATAGTATGATGTTGGTGTAAAAAAATGGAACAGATATGAAAAACAGGAACAAATCAGCAACAGATACAAAACTGATCGGCAATAGGAGACTGAGTAGACTGAGTTAGTTGGTGGGAAATGGGATAACCGGCCGGATAACCAGCCGTTTGACCGCCCGATTGTCCTTGTCGGCCAATCTGTTCTTCGAGTCTTCCACTATCTAAAGCTACTCTGATCTTAATACTATCTGAAGCTACTCTGAATAAAATATGAGATGTAAAGCTAATATGAACTGGGATGAAACTAACCTGTAATTGAAATCTTCTTTCACACGGATACACTGGATTTAATTAATGTTCTTGATGGAGCTGAGATGGTGAAGATGGTGTGGTTAAATGAATGAGAATTCAGATTTTATAGGAAGGCTGAGGTTCAGAAGATTCAACTTGTTTTTTAATTTTTTTTTTTTTTTACTTTTTATTTCATATCTATTATTTTCTTATAATATTAATAATTTTTAAATAATAGTACATCTGTATACTGAACACACAGCTATGATATACATCGTGTCCCTTTTTCTTTGGCTCAGTGTTGAACACACAGCTATGATATATAGGTAGTAGATAAGTGAAATTACTAAATTACCCTTTTAATTTTGTTCTTATGTAATAACTTTCCATTTAAATGAAGAGGGACAAAATAGTAATTTTGCAGGCCAATTCACCCCAATTATATGAGCGTGCTGATTATGGAAGTACAATAATGCTCCTTCAATAATGCATGGTCTGATTTGTACTCCTTTATTAGTAAATTAATAGCGCGTAATAAATGAGAAATAAAATTGATAATGTTTTGTAAGATTTACGGTATGATTTGTATTTTAACATATTAAATTTAGTGTATTTATGTTAATTTTTATTAATATGTATTCTCAAAAGTTATTGACTTTAACAAAATTTAAAAAAATAAAATAAAAAACGTATTATACAAGATGTTTGTACAGACGTAAAAAATGAATTGATAGAAAAATTAATTGATACAAAATAATTGACATAGATTTATTTTAAAATGAAAAAATAATTTGAAAAAAAAATTATTCAACAAAAATTACTGAAAAAAATTAATTGGAAAAAAATCAATTTTTAATTTCAGTAAATAAAAATAGTTTGTTTATTACTGTTGATAAAAAATACGGATATCGATATATGAGTTGTGTGTTTGATTATAAATTATTGATTGAATTAAGTTTTGAAAACACATTTCAACACTCTATTTAAAAATCATAACCAAACAAATTTTCTACACTCAAATCATAATTTCACGATACACAAACTCAAAATATAACACATACTCTCAGATCACATTTACAAAACTCTACCCAATACTACCATAATTTTTCACGAAATAAGAGAGCATAACCCCAATAATATTCCTAGTTCCATCCGTGCTCACATCACATAGGCAATAATTATTACAGGGCTGCACGCAATAATCAATGAGGGATAATTAGTGCTATAAAATTATAACAACCGTTCAAAAAGATGATGTGGCAAACGAAAATAACAAGAAAATTTTGTAACATGGAATATAAATTTTCTTAGAACTTACATCCAATAATTTATAAAATTACATATTTTAGAGTTTTTTTTTTTTTTTTGAATTAACATATTTTTTAAATTAAAAAATAAAAACACAATGAAAGGACTTGTTACGAAATTTCTTCTCTTTTTAATCTAAACCATGGATTTTCAATTAACACAACCACCCTTTCAAAAAAAAAAATTTTTTTTGGGTGCAGACAGGATTGAAGCCAAAGGAAACAACAAACTAAACAAGATTAGACCTAGGCCACTTTTGGTAAGTGATTACTTTTTAGGTTTTTTTATTATTTAATTATTTTAGTAAGTTATTTTAATTTTTGTAGTATTTAGAAAGACAAGTTGACTTCCTTATTGAATTGTTATATTGAAAAATGTGTTTGAAATGATGTTAGAATAGTAAATGACCAAAATGCCCTCTACCATGTGCAGCTCCTTTCCAACCAAAAAAAAAACACTGCAGGAATTTGACAACCACTACTATTGCCAACAGACAAAATTTAAATTTTTGTCCAAATTAAGATTAAAAACTAAAAAAATATAGAAATTACGAATTAAAATAAAAAATTACATATTTGTTAGAAATCCGACTTTTAATTATAGAAATTACGAATTAAAAAAATTATAAATTTGTAAAAAATTTGAATTTTAATTATATAAATTACAAATTACAAAACATTACAAATTTGTAAGAAATTTGACTTTTAATTCTAAAAATTACAAATTAAAAAAAAATACAAATTTGTAAGAAATTTGACTTTTAATTATAAAAATTGACTTTTAATTATAAAATCGGCTTTTAATTCTAATAATTACGAATTAAAAAAAAATTACAAATTTGTAGAAATTTCACTTTTAATTACAAAAATTACGATCTGTGCAGTGAGAGGAAAAAGAAGCCAAAATCTAATAAAAGAGGAGGAAGAACACAAATCAGAACGATTGATTTATCTGTTAGAAGTGTTCAACGGTCGGCAACAAAGAGAATCGGCAACGTGGTTAGCCGCTGCAGATCCGTTGTCAACAACAAAAAGAACGGTTTTCTTTACTAACTTCCAATGCCTGAGGGAGATGAGAGAGTTGTTTTTTTAATTGTTGCTGCTGTTGTGGGTTTGTCAAATATTCAAAGGCCAAAATCATCATTTTGCCCTCTGTTAAATATAGTTGGGAATCACGTGCCCAAGCTTCCCAACCATAATGCTTTTCAACCATTTTTTTAAATTTTTTTTCAAGAGGCTAAAATAGCCTCTAACCTTTGTTCCCAAACAATGTCTAAGTATTTACAGTTGGCAAACTTGACAAAGCTGAAGGAACTATAACAATAAACTCTTGCCGAGTAGTCCGATGAAGAGCATTTTTTGCAAGAAAATTTGCACATATGTTTGTCTTACACCAAATAATAGGGAGCTCACATCGCCAATCCTTGCTTGTCAAATCTCTAGTCGTTTGACAAAGATTAAAGTTTGTGAAAAATCTAGAAATCCCTTAGAAGTTGATTTGTGATTATGTATTAATTTTAAGCAGTAAATAACAATCATAATCAAACAATCAAGACAAATCGACACAACGATTTTACGTGAAAAAATCACAATTGGAGCGCCTCCAATTGTGATAAAAAATCACGGGCAAAAACCACAAAACAATCCACTAAGAAGATATAAATGAATTACACAAGTGTACTCTCAATTACCTAGCAAATCCACGGCCAAATCGAACCGACCCTTATGTGCCTCTTCTAATCTCGTCTTCACCTCGGAATTGTCTTGTCCAACGTTTGATTCCACAACGTCGATGTCGAATCATGACGATAAGTCACTCCAGAATCCACCAAAGCTTTAAGCCCAAATTTCACGGAATCTACCGATGAATAACACTTTCTTTTTATTGAATAAATAAACAATCCTTTGATGTATACTTCTTAAATCATGAGTTGAATACTCAATTAAATATCAAAGAAATCAAGCAAAATAGCCCCAGATATAAACCCTAATATCCAATAAGAAGATCTGGAAGCCGTAACTCTAAAATTTGATAAAACCACATATTTATAGAAAACTGATCCACGATCTCCGCTCGAGCGCAGGAATGGCTGCTCGAGCGCAAAAAGTTTTGCTCGAGCGCAAAAACACAACTTCCAGTACTTTTGCAGATAATTCAAACTTCTAGAACCAAAGATTCTCCGCTCGAGCGGACAAGCAATTTCGACTGCAATTTTACTCCTAGCTTCGAGGGTGCCGCCCCTCAACCCTGCCTGGGCGCTGCCCTAGACCTACCAAGCTGACTGGGCTACTCGATCCCCGACATAGTCAGCAAAGTGGCAAACAAAGAAAGAATTAACTTCTGAAATATCTCTTTGCAAGGCATAATTCGGGTTAGATTTGCATATAAAACTCAAAGTCTTACTGAAATAAAAGATCGAATATAATTACAACTGAAAAGTGTTTTGTCAAACGAGATTACCAAGAATAAAAACATAACAATCTCCTCATTTGGCAATGCCGTGAAAAAACACATCTAACAAATAAAATCGTAATCATCCCAACCCATTATAGCCAACAAAAGCAAACTTCTTTCTAGAGGTCAAGATCTGCAAAACAACTATTAGTGCTACAATCTCCAAAACAACCATTAGTGCCACAAGAGTATATGAAAAAGCAATAGACATATGACAAGATTGTCTCGAAGCATGAGATAGAAATATGAATAGATGTAAATTAGAGATTTTAAGAACACGTAGCATAAATAGATGAAAATCCTAAGACACATAAGAACATGTAGCATGAATACATGAAATCCTAAGACATGTGCACCCATTAACATTTCTCCCATTTTTTGTCATGAATTGACAAAGGAAGCTCAAACAACGAAAGCAAGATCAAAAACCACACAAACAGAGACAAGATGATGGAAAAATTAATAACCTGCGAGAAGTAAGCAATAAACAAGCAGTGGATAGCAACACACAAACCAACTAATGCCAAACTCCTTTACCAAACCAATCCAAGATGAACCAAACTCCTCCTCACTAAAAGCAACTACAAACACTTAAAACAGTGAATAAGAAGAAAAAGACAAAAACAAAATATGGTGAAGCAAGCAAGGAATTTCAAATTTGTATCTTAAAAACACACAAGATTATCCAAGAAACACAATTACTTGAAAACACAATGTACACAGCCTGTAGAAAAGCATAGATCCCATGATAAAAGTGTGTGTATGACTCTTGGAGTTCGACAAACATAAGATTCAAATCCTAGTAATGATCTGATAGCTAGACCCCTGGCAAGAGAATCTACACACAATTAAGGAAAGTCAAACCACTAGGAATCAAGGGGTATTTGGTGAGTAAAAGCGGAGGCTCCCCCTCAATTAATGATTTTTTTTTTCCTTTTTTTCTTTTGCACATGTTTTCTTTTCTTTCTTTTGCACATTTTTTTCTTTCTTTCTTTTGCACACTCATTGGCAGCTGACATGCTCAAGAGTATGGAAACCGAACCAGAGAAGCATGGAGACAATAATGATAGCCTGGTTTGTGACTCTAAGGTAGTCTTTTCCTCATACCTTAACAACAAAGAATTGAAGGGAAAGCTGTGAAGATGCAAAAAGATGGAAGGTGATTCAGAGACTTAACATCATCCATGATATGCTAGTATAGGTCAATTCCTCTAGAAAAACAAAAGATACAATGACAGAAGTCTATAGAGAAAAATGATCACTAAGGCGGAAGACTCTAATATTTGCTAATCCAAGAGTGTGTACAGAATGAGATATACTAATCAAAGAACACACACTCCGAAATGAGAAATGATCACAGAAAGCACACACATATTAATATGTAATGGATATTCTCATCAATTCTAATATGCCACAAGAACTTCTCAAAAATTTCAAGCTTGTAAAACCATACTAAGAAAATCTTTTTGGATTTTTTTTCTTTCTAAACTAAAGCAAGACATAAAATGAACAAGCACGCATTAAATGATACTACACATTAAAGGGCCCAAAAAGAAAAAAACACACAGAAACCCAAAAAAAAAAAAAAAAAAAAAGAATAAACAACTTAACACAAGTCAAGTTTTCTCACCCAAACCGCTTTAGTACGAACAAAGTTATAAAAATTGCGGTTCTTAGGTAGTGTCTTGACATTATGGTTCCCTTCCCTTTGAATGGGAACTCATTTCGACGTGGTTTCCAACTTCCTATTCCTCGGTCTAGGCAAATGCAAACTTGTTCCATGTTTGGTCTCAAGCAAATCAAAATAGCAAGGTCTATTATGACCCTTAACCTCATTACGACGAATGAAGTGTCTCCTATCCCACGAGATGCTAAAATTTCTTTCATCTCTATGAGACACTCTCCCATGCAACTTATAACAATAAGGGCGAATATGACCATACATACCACAATGATGACAAATAAAAACAGGGTGTACCTTCTTTTCTTTGACTTTACAAACTCTGGAAAGATTGAGAAATCTTTCCTCTCGTTGAATCTTGTGCTCTCCTTGCCCTTGAGTTCTTATATCATGAGGTATGGATGCATTCTGTTTTTGCTCTTTCTTACCACCAAAGCCAATGTCACTCTTGTCAGAACAAATTTGTTGAGACCCAATGATATTGTCCGAAGTCTTTGATTCTTTGTTCCAAAGACCAATGGTTACCAGAGCACACTTGAGCTCTTCCTCTTTCTTGATCATTAGTTCTTACAAGGCGGCTTGAGACATCTCGAGACTTTCAATCTTTTTTTCATACGTTGCATAGATTTGCTGTAGCTTATTCCTCTCTGTCTTACAAGTCAAGAGTTTTGCACAAAGAGCTCGTCGATCATTAGATATCTTGACGGCATCATTCCTAACCTCGGAAATCTTCTCTTTTAGTTTAACATTCTCACTTTCACATGCTTTGAGTTTCATAGTGAGTTTATCATTCAATTTGGATAAGTTAAGAGGTTCGTCATACAACTTTTCATAAGCTTGTTTATGCTCATCATCATCACTCTCTAAGGATTCATCATCTGTGTCATTCGCAACTGGCTTCTTCGGATATTCTGTTCGTCCTTCAGTTTCGGAAGCCACCATGAAAGCAAGGAATTGTTTATGCCCTTCTTCGCCTTGTGTTTCGTTGTCACTTTCATCTTTGTCAGACTCTAATTCATTATCTCAAGTGATAGCGAAGGCTTTCTTTTTCCTGAAACGAGTAGGGCATTATTGAGCAAAGTGGCCAAATCCTTGGCATTCATAGCATTGGACTCTTTTAGAGTTTCCTTGAATCTTTCCTTTCTTCTTCTGAGTTATAAAATTAATTTTGAATTTATCTTTGCCTTTAGATTTATGAATTGATTCCAAAAGATTAGGATTCTTTTTCAGAAAAGACTTTTTAAATTGTTTTATGAAAGCATTCATAATCTTTGAGTCAATCTCACAATCCTCATTAGAACCATTTCCACCTGTATAAGCACTACTAAAAGCAATATCATCTTTTTGTTTTTTTTTTGAAATTTCTATATGCCTCATAAGGTTAGAGATTTCCAACCAAATGATCCAGCTTGAGGTTGTCAATATCTTGAGCCTCCTCAATAGCTGTAACTTTTGGTTAGAACCGATTGGGTAAGGATCTCAAATTTTTTCACACAATCTTGGATTCCGGTATTTTTTCACCTAAATTGAAGCTGGAATTTACAATGTCACTCAACTTCGCTTAAAATTCATCAAAGGTCTCACTATTTTTCATTGAAAGGTTTTTGAAACTAGTCATGAGCCTTTGAAGTTTTGAGCGTTTAACAGAATGAGTTCTCTCATGAATAGTTTGTAAGATATCCCAAGCCTCTTTTGCGACTTCACAATTGTAAATACGACTAAACTCTTTAGGTGCGATGACTCAAAAGAGAGAATTGATAGCTTTACTATTCCAGCTACTATTTTGGTAATCAATTGTGTTTCACTTATCAATTGGTTTGGGGAAGGTTACTCCATCAATTGTAATCGTTGATTCGGTCCATCCATACATGACAGATTGCTAAACTTTTTCATCAATAGATTTTAAAAACGATCTCATCTGAGCTTTCCAAAAAGAATAATTGGATCCATCAAGAAGGGGTGGTTGAACCATAGAATATCCCTCACGAATTAAGTCCATTATCACAAATCAAACAAGATTTTGCTCTAAAAGAATTTTTTTTTTTAAATAGAGTGACCTGCTTTGATACCAATTGAAAAATCTAGATATCCCCTAGATGTTGATTTGTGATTATGTATCAATTTTAAACAATAAATAACAATCCCAATCAAACAATCAAAAC
This sequence comes from Camellia sinensis, assembly GCF_055761805.1. Lineage (NCBI taxonomy): Eukaryota > Viridiplantae > Streptophyta > Magnoliopsida > Ericales > Theaceae > Camellia > Camellia sinensis. The sequence goes on from NC_138962.1 coordinate 112,147,952, forward strand.
AAATCAACACAATGATTTTACGTGCAAAAACTACAATTAGAGAGCCTCCAATTGTGATAAAAAACCATGGGCAAAAGTCACAAAACAATCCACTAAGAAGACATAAAGGAATTACACAAGTGTACTCTCAATTACTTAGCGAATCCACGCCCAAATCGAATTGACCCCCATGTGCCTCTTTCAGCCCCGCCTTCAACTCGGAATTGTCTTGCCCAACATTGATTCCACAACATTGATGTTGAATCACGATGATGAGCGACTTCGGAATCCACTAAAGCTTTAGGCCCAAATTCCACGGAATCTACCGAAGAACAACACTTTCTTTTGTATTAAATAAACAAACTATCCTTTGATGTATACTTCTTAAACCATGAGTAGAATACTCAAGTAAACATCAAAGAAACCAAGCAAAATAGCCCCAGATATAAACCTTAATATCCCAGAAGAAGAAGATCTAGAAGCTGTAACCCTAAAATCTGATAAAACCACATATTTATAGAAAACTGATCCGTGATTTTCGCTCGAGCGCAGGAATAGCCGCTCGAGCGGACTGACGCTCGAGCGTAGGAAGTTCCGCTCAAGCGCAAAAACACAACTTTTAATACTTTTGCAGATAGTTCAAACTTTTGGAACCAAAGATTCTCCGCTCGAGTGCACAAATGGCCGCTCGAGCGGACAAGTAACTTCAATTGTAATTTTGCTTTTGGCTTCGGGGGAGCTGCCTTTCGACCCCGCCTAGGCGCTGCCCCGGACCTGCTAAGGGGCGTTGCCCCGTCGACCCCCGCGAGCTGACAGGGCAGCTCGATCCCCGACATAGTCAGCGAAGTGGCAAACAAGAAAGAATTAACTTCTGAAACATTTCTCTGCAAGGCACAATTCGGATTGGATTCGCATCTAAAACTCAAAACCTCACTGAAATAAAAGATCGAATATAATTACAACTGAGAGAAGTTTTGTCAAACGGGATTGCCAAAAATAAAAACCTAACAGTTTGGATTCACCATGCTTGACGAGTTAAATGCATGACTTGTATCTGAACAATCTGATTCGATTAACACCCTTTGATGGCCTATGTTCCAGGGTATTTGCAATCCCAACCAGATGGCCCATGGTTCAGAAACAATGACTGGAGTTGTCCTCACATGATGTCGAAACCCCGCAATTCAAAAACCATGCGTAGAACATACGATGCCTCCTGCACTACTCATGGATCCCAAAATTGAAACATCAACATTACCCATTCAAGGGGGACAGGTGGCCAAAAGGCCCGGGCGAGGTCTTCCTGACCCTGAACGTAAAAGCATTTGGTTAAAAGTTCAAATAATGATTTGGATTAAAAAAATTTAAAACTTATAACCAAACAGGCAATTCAAAAACTCATAATCAAAACTATTTTTAAAACTCTATTTAAAAAAAAAATTCAAAAAAATATTTTTTTATTTTGTTCTTTAAAATTATTTTTTATTTTTATTTTCGAACAAAAATAATTTTTATTTTTTCAAAAAAAATATTTTGTTATTTTTTTAAGTATTGGCGAAATAATTCGTTATGATTTAAATATTTAAAAAATAACTAAAAAATATTTTAAGATTTTAAATATTTAAAAAATAAAATAAAATATTTAAAATAAAAAATAAAAAATATATTTAAAATAAAAAATATTTTTTTAATTTTTTTTAAATATTTAAAATATTTTAAAAAATATAACGCACAAATATAATAAATAGAGCGTACATTAAAAAAAATATTACAATAAAAAATATGTACCCTAAAAAAAATAAAAAAAGAGAAATTTTTTAAATATTTAAAAAAAATAAACCCAAAAAATTTCAAAATAGAACTCAAAAATTCAAAATACAAATCAAAACTCAAAAATTCAAAATACAAATCAAAATTATTTTTGAAACTCATTTCAAAAACTCAAATTATGATTGAAAAACTAAATCAAACGGTTCGTGCTACTTTCACCTCGATTACCCCGTCCTTCGATATATAATATGTTTGGTAGGGATTATAGAAACAACTTATATGTTATTTTAATATAAGAGTTTGTATCCGACTGCTTGATACAATTTGTACTTAAAATTTTTGGTCAAAAATAATTTAAATAAGCTAATTTTTCAGATGCTGATTGAGGAGTGTTTTTAATTTCTACATTTTGATTATCCGCTTATAATTTTAAATAATCTCCACAAACACTCCCAGTCAACAAAATGAAAGGCTATAAAGAAATTTAGAACATGTATCTGTTTGTTATGCCAAAACCAGGTGGAAGAAAAGAAAGCCATAAAAATCAATACCTGGTTATCGCAAAAAGGATTGGACCATGTGTGAGCATTACGATTGACATCAACCCATTTGACCAAGGAAAGTGAAAAGAACGTAGACCAGTATGAAGGGGGGAGGAGTTCGTCCCAAACCTTCTTTAGTAGCTGACAATCTCTGAGAAAATGTAAGGTTGTTTTGTTATGGTGCCTGCAGAAAGGGTAAGATGAATCAAAACTCAAATTTCTTCTCAACCTCTTGGCACCAGTTAGAATACGGTCATGCTGAACAAGCCATGTAAAATATTTCCAACGGTTTGGGTCATGTTGGTTCTAAAGAGACTTCCACCCCTTGCATGAGACATCAGGAGATGAACGTTGAACATCTTTTCAATTTGAACAACTTCCCAAATTCATCTCCCAAAATAAAAAATATGAAACGAAAATATTATTTTACTACCAAAACTATCACTCAAAAATTAATTTAATCCATTTTTTCTAATAATATCAATTTTATATCTAAATTACTTGATTTTGCATCAATTTTACTCCACTATCAATTGCCATCTATAATAAAATTGAAGTTACTAATGTGACATCCAAATTTCATTTGTAATTACATTTTACCTTACAAATTATCCCCAAAATATTAATTATACCATTGAATAAAATGAAGTTTGGGGTCTAATTGATATTTTAAAAATAATGTGTATGGTAAAATGAAATTTCAAATAAAATTCTAGTGTCACGTTAGCAACTAATCAAGTAGTTTAAGTGTAAAATAGATATTATTAAAAAAATTAGTGTTGATTTGATTTTTTGATTGATAGTTTGAAAGGTAAAATGATATATCTTTAAATATATATCTATACTATATATATAAACAAATGTAGTGGAGTATGAGAATTCTCCAAACTCTTAATACTAAGTTCTTATGGATTCTTTCTCCTATGTGTCACTTTTCAAGTCTCCCCTCCCACTTTTTCTAATTTTTAATCATTTGTCAATTATCTAAATCTCAAAAGCCAAAAGGATTATATATATTTAAATAAAATGATAAATATTTAAATATGAGCAACAAAGAGGTAGAGATAAAAATATAAAATAAATAAAATAAAAAGATAACTATACAAATTTCAATTACAAAATAATATAAAGGAAGCTTTTTTGATAAATCCATTTTCTAAGAGCTTTATTCCATCCAACCTATATTCTTTTTGACTATTCCATTAGGTCCAATTTGAGATAAAAAGACCAAAATACCCTTTTCATCTACTTATGCTCCATTTAGTTCACATTATTTTCTTATGTTTCAATAAGTCTTATGGGTGACATAATTACCAAAATATCCTTAATGTGAATGTTCATACCGTCAATATAAATGTTTATATCGTCAATGTATAGGGGCCCGGCTCATGTCGATCCTCGTGGGTGCCGGGAAAAATTTGAGTCGGGCCGAGCCGGCCCACAAGCCAAAAAAATAGGCCCGACCCGGCCCGTTGACAATGTGAATATTCACATTGACATGTTAACATTCACATTAATAGGAGTGTAAAATTGGCCCCCATCCCGTGGCGGCGCAAAACCCGCCCGCGACCCATGGGCGGCCCGGGGCGGGCCCGGTCCGGCCCGTTGACAATGTGAATATTCACATTGATATGTTAACATTCACATTGATAAGAGTATAAAATTGGCCCGCGGCCCATGGAAGGCCAAAAGCCTGCCCGCGGCCCGGGGCGGGCCCGGCCCGGCCCGTTGACAATGTGAATATTCACATTGACATATTAACATTCACATTGATAAGAGTGTAAAATTGGCCCGTAGCCCGTGGGCGGCCCGAAACTCGACCGCAGCCCGAGGCGGGCATGGCCCGACCCGTGACAACGTGAATATTCACATTGACATGTTAACATGCACATTGATAGGAGTGTAAAATTAGCCCGCGCCCCGTAGCTGCCCGAAACCCATCCACGGCCCGTGGGCGGCCTGGGGCGGGCCCGGACCGGCCTGTTAATAATGTGAATATTCACATTGACATGTTAATATTCACATTGATAAGAGTGTACAATTGGCCCGTGACCTGTGGGCAGCCCGAAGCCCGACCTCGGGTCAGGGCGGGCCCGGCCCGTTGGCAATGTGAATATTCACATTGACATGTTAACATTCACATTGATAGGAGTGTAAAATTGGCCCGCAGCCCGTGGGCGGCCCGAAGCCCGATCGCAGCCCGAGGCGGGCTTGGCCTGACCTGTGACAATATGAATATTCACGTTGACATGTTAACATTAACATTGATAGGAGTGTAAAACTTGTCCGCTGCCCGAAGCTCGCCCGCGGCTCGGGGTAGGCCCGGACCCAAACTTGGGCCACCCTGGGCCGCCCACGGGCTTCGAGCCGCCCATGGGATGCTAGTCAATTTTACACTCTTATCAATGTGAATGTTAACATGTCAATGTGAATATTCACATTGTCAACAGGCCGGGCCGGGCCCGCCTCGGGCCGCCCACGGGCCGTGGGCCTGTTTCGGGCAGCCACGGGGCACGGGCTAATGTTACACTCTTATCGATGTGAATGTTAACATGTCAATGTGAATATTCACGTTGTCAACATCATCAATTACTTATCCATATAAATTTTAAACATGATAGAATTCCATATATATCTTTTGTTTAAACATAATCTTTTTAATATAAAAACAAGTTCCTGCAAAAGAAACCACGAATAGAAAATTGGGGAAAAAACAATCAACATTGAGCCATTTCTGATCCTTTTTCGGTGCCTAAAAATCTTAAATATTTGCTTTATATTTGAAATGTGTACTTGCATGAGTTTTTGCATTTGTAAGAAAGTGAGTTCATATAAATGAACATTATTATTTTTTTTAAATTTTTTTTTGGTTACAATCTGTATTTTTCCTTATTTCTTTCTTTTTGTTAATAATTTGTCATTTAATTGAGATTTTATTCTTTTTTTATATTTATAAAAGCGCTGCTATTATCAATTTGTAACTCTCTCACTTATTGATTATTCGTGTTTAATTTTTTTTTTTTTGGTGTAGATGTTAGATTGAAAATGAAGAATCAAAATTTATTGGATATGGGTTATACTTTAAATGTATTCATCAGTTGATTTTTTATTGTTGATTATCCTATTGAAATAATTTATGATTAAATTTATTTTTAGTAACTCATTTCCTTTGAGAACTAAACCACAAATTTCTTCTTCGTTTAAATTATTTATTTATTTATTTAGATTTAGAGTTTGAGCAAATGGAAGATATCTCATATTTAAAATGTTAATTTTTTTTTTGAATAATTTAAATATTTATATTCTTTATGTTTGTCAATTCAAGTATAATGCATTTTCAAACATTTTTTTTTAATTTTTTTTATAATCATTCCAAACCTATTTGTGTTTAATGAATCAATATAACGAAAAAACAAATAGCATGTAAAAAATTTTAACCACCCACTAACTAAATATAATGGGAATTAAAATTAATTTTATTTTAATTTATTATATTGTAAGAAATGATTACTGTAATATCTATTATTGATTAAGCAAAATTAGTGTTACTTTTATTTAATATATTAGTCATTTTGATTAATTATAATATGCCTTTGTTGCTCTACTTTTGATTTTCTAAAGTAATTCTTAGATAAATTAGCTATTATATATGTGATGATTTACTAATGTATGATACTTTTTAAAATTTTTTAATAATGTGAAATATTAAATATTTTTAATGATGTGAAATAAGATTTATATACACAAACCAAATAAAAATATTAAGAAATATAAACAAATAACAAATTTTTTTTATAGTAATTATTGACTTCCTAAACTCCTGTGCATCGCACGGGTGACCACTAGTAAATAAATAAATAAAAGTAACACTCCATTTGGATCGTGAGGTGAGATGATATAATAAATGATTGTGGTTCCTTACTCAAGTGAGAAAAAGAAGAAGAAAAAAAAAATGATCATAGTTTCTTACCATTATATTTAGATAAATAAAAGAGTAGAAAACGTCTTTTCTCATACATCTAGTTTGGATAGAGTAAATAAGATAAAATAAAATAAAGTTTTGTATTTTATTTTACCAAAACAGCATTCCATATTAATAAGCTATGTTTTTTTATAAGGATAATTTTGATATTTTATAAAACTTTTATTAAACTCAATTTTTTTCCCACAAAATCTCATAACTTTTGATAAAAACAAAACATAGGTTTGGTAAAAATCATTTTCTCACAATTTCTTACTTACTTAACCATTCGAACAAGTAAAACGGTTATCTGTTCTTATAATTTCTTTTTTTTTCTTACCAAACCTCTTCATCCAAACGGAGAGAGGAACATTTTTGTCAAATTATCCGAACATTTTTGTCAAGTTATTTTTGAATGATAAATTTTTGAAAATTAAAAACATATTTAGTTATGATTTATAATTTTTTTTTTGTAATTAAATAGATGAATGTTAGATAAAAATTAATTGATGAATGTGTAAAATGTAAGAAAATGATAAAAGGAAGAGGAGAGAAAAAGTGAATAATTGATGTGTAAAAAAAAAAAAAAGGAAAGAGAAAAAATATTGTAAAAAATATAATAAATCAAACTTTTTTTTTAATTTTCCAATCCAAATACAAAAGTTAATTTAACAATCCAAATACAAAAGTTAATTTAAAAATTAAAAGAGCCTATTTTCCTTAAATCTAGCCTCTTGTGGCCTACTTGCGTAAAATTCTTGTTCTAAACCATCTCTCTTTCTCTCAGCCTGAAAGACTCGCACGCCATGTCTGCTGAATCCGCCTCTGGAATTCCGAGAAGCCAAGTACAGTATCATTTCGTTCTATTCTCTCTTTTAGATTTTCCTTTTGCATTTTGAATTATTATCATTAACGGATATGTATATGTATAGATTATATATGCGAACAATGATGCATACAAACATACATACATATATATAAACACTTTTGTTATTAATCGTCAACCCTTTTTGATCAGGTGGATCTACTTGACTTCGTAGACTGGTCCGGAATTGAATGCCTCAATCAAAGCACCACTCACTCTATTGCAAATGCTCTAAAACAGGTATATCTAGGGTTTTTGTGATTGACACAATGTTTCTTGTATGGGTTTAATTTATTGAACATTAGGGTTTGTATTAGTGGTTGAATTGGGGTCTTTCCTTCATATAAATTATTGGCTATTGGTCATGTTTTTGTGTTGGAACAGAAAGTTTTTGCAGAGATTGGGACTTAGGGTTTTACTTAGATTGCTGTATGTAATTTACATTTCTTTAGGGTAAGTAAATGAAATTATTACCAAAAAAGAGATATTACAATGAAGCTTGAAGCAGGTTTTTATACAGGGAAACATCTACATCATACTCATAGATATGCAACACTCAATCAAAATCCATTTGGGTATAACAACAGCCTAAGAGGCCCATGTAGAATAAATTTTCAAACCTATTTCTCTTATTGGGAGGAAAGCCTAAAAATATGTTCTCCCCAAATCAACTGTGGTCAATGTTAACTGCCTTTTTTTTTATTTTTTATTTTTCAAATTACTCATCCATTGCCACAAAAGCAACAAGCTAAGCAAGTCATCTTTGACTAAGCACCCTGTTTCTCGCTCTCCAACCAAATGAGAGTCAAATCCACACCATGCAAGAATTGAGCCCAACAGCCATGGTAAATCGAGCTTTCACCCATAGTATGAGAGATGATGCTGCACAAGATGCCCGATTGAAAAATAGATTTGGACAGATTGAGGATGCACTTGGAACATTGGCCAACCAAGTGGTTGCCTTGGTTGTTGCGAATCTACCTTGAAAACGTACAATAAACCTACATACTCAAGGGGAGGAAAATGTTTTGGTTGACATTACCACTAACCCTTTCACAAGGCCAACCGAAAGGGATAGGGGAGTCATGGCTACGAATGAGTGGCCATTCACATAAAAAATTATTCCGGATCCGATTGTGGATTGGAATAAACCACCTATTTTCGATGAAGAACCATCAATTATTGTTGAAGTTGCAAAAATTGATGAGTTAGAAGTTGAAGAATTTTTATAACAAATTGATTGTGTAAAGAAAGTTTTTGATTTTTCCCAAAATATCAACAAAAGAGATCAAGGTTTGTTTAGTTGGCAAGTGCAAGGAAACATAAGTTGCATATGATGTTCTTGGAAGTAAGTCCACGAGTCAGTGCAGAGATAGTCATAATGTCGTGGATATTATTTATTTTGCGAAGATTACCTTAAACATAAAAAGGATGTACACACATGCATGTTTTTAAAATTATTTAAAACAATGAAAATTTAAGGACAAGTTTTTTCAAGCAGAGGAGAATGATGTATATAAGAGTTAATAAATTATTATTAGTTTATAAAAAAAGAAGGGTTCTTGGCTCTGATATCAACTTAAGAGTAAGTTAAAAATTGTATGGTGAAGATAAATGTGCGGAGGAAAAAAAAAAAATGAAGAGAAATATGGAGGTGATAAAATAACTGTAGAAGAAAGAGGTCATAACCCCAAAATAGGGTTATCCTCTCTTATCACATATATTTATATACTAATAAGGGTATAAATACAAAAATACTCTCATCAACTCAATAGATTTGGGGAAGGTAGGAGTGTTTCTACACATAATACATTTTCTTGGGTTACGAAGGAGAATTAGGGGTTTGAAATTTGGATTAATTTTGGGGAGGGTTGTCGATATTTGTAGGGTTTTGGTTAGGTTGAAATGTCATTTGAAATTGATGGTGAAGGTTTCTTATTTTTCAAGCTGGATAAATTATTGGGTAGGGTAGAGCAACTCTCCTTTGTTAATAATACAGGTGAATGTCCAAGTCAAGAACAATTGGTAGGAAAGGTTTAGAGGGTGAAGGATGATGATAAAAAGGTGAGGGAGATGGGAAATGAACTTCACGGTGAAATTGAACAATTTGCAATTAGAAAGGAAAGAGTACTAGGTTTCAATGTACGGTCAATTATGATGACTTGAAGGGGATGAGACCTTTATTGGGAGTTACTGTGTTGAGAAGGATTGGTGAGAAGAGTCGATCAGCAAAGGATTCTATTGGGTTAGAGCATATAGCCACAAAGCATGTTAGTTTTTTTTTTTTTTTTTTTTTTTTTTTTTTTTCGTATATGTGATCAAGAGGCAGGCAACTTGTCATGTCCCGAACCCGCCTCTATGGGTTTAGGCCATAACCGGCCAGTAATCCTGAGATTACTTACAGCCTCAAGTCAAACCAAACATAACTCATCAGAGTAAAGGGACCAAACGGAAGTAAAATTTAAAACTTTGTCCATAGAGTTGTGCTTACATAGCACGCCAAAACAAACCATACATACATACATTAATAACTCACAACAGAAATACAGTACTATAAAGTTCTGTACAGACAGGATCATCCAAAACTAAGTCAACCCATGAAAACTATATACAGACATATACAAAGACCTCGCCAACATGACAACATAGAACAAAATGACAAAAAGGCGAAGGCGAGTCTCGTGCGTGAGACACATGGGCTGACTTTCCAAAACCCGGTTGTTCCATACAGACTTCACTGGGGTTAGGTCTGGACCTCTCTCGGCTCACCTACAAGGACATGAATGAGCGTGAGCGAAAGCCATTGAATAATATCAAATAAAGAAAATACATTGGAAAATTATACATCAGACGGTCTTGGGCCCAATTCATTCATGTCAAACTGGCCTTTGGCCTTTTCAAACTTCTACATCAAACTAGCCTTTAGGCCTTTCAAACTTTTATATCAGACTGGCCTTTAGGCCTTTCAAACTTTCATTTCAAACTGGCCTTTAGGCCTTTCAAACTTTCATATCAAACTGGCCTTTAGGCCTTTCAAACTTTCATATCAGACTGGCTTTTAGGCCTTTTAAACTTTCATTTCAAACTTTGTCTACCATTCAAATTAATGAACTTTACAAAACTTACATAGAAGTAAGCAATTGGACAACAACATATTTCAGATGTTACTCACAGTGATCGGCTTGTGGATTTGCCCTGGAGCTTGACCCTACATATCACATAACACGTATGGGTTACAAATAATTCAATCCGTTCTTTAATTCACATATTCTTCTTTAGGCTTCATTCTTATCTCTTTAATTCAGTTACAATGCTCGATGTATGCCTAAGAGTGCTTAGAAGTGAAAGGGAACGGAAAACAGAACACAGAATGCATTTTCAAAATTTTAGAAAATAGGGTCCTCGCTCGAGCGTGGACTTCCCTGCTCAAGCGGACCCATGAGGTCTGCAAAAGTACTGGTTACATCAATTTCACGCTCGAGCGCGAACTCGGCCGCTCGAGCTGAAGATTTGTCTACATAGCTCCCCGCTCGAGCGTGAATTTTCTCGCTCGAGCAGAAGCCATGTTTGCAAAATATGCTGAGAGCTCGTATTTCACGCTCGAGCGGCGGTTTCCCCACTCGAGCGGACAACAAGAATTCTGGGTTTTCCAGAATTCGTTCTTGAGATCAATTCGACCTCCAAAGGTTCCAAACTCATAATTTTTGGCTCAAACTTCAAATATATTTATGCTATCATGATGCAAACACCAAATTATATTATTATGAAGCTCAATTTCATGAATCAAACACTTACATGTCCCAAATTAATCCAAACTCATCACCAACTCATCAAATTCATGCATTCAAAGCTCCTACTCTTATAAATTGTACATGCATGTGACATATTACCTTCATTACAACTCACATGGTGCAAATGGTGATTGTAAACATGAGCTTCAACTAGAAACTTACATGGATCATGTATTTCAAACTCAAACATGCAAATCCCAAACAATTACATACATGCAAGCATGCATTAACCTTCAATTCAACATGATCAACTCAATTTCATGATCTAACCCACCATTTCACCTTCAATTCACAAACTCACAATTCACACTTATGAATTAAGGGTTGATTACTCACCTAGGAGCTTTAATCTTCCAAACTTAAGCTTAATTCTTGAGTTGGTCTTCAAATTATCAAGCTTCAAGATCAAACTTACAATCTCCTACTCTCTCTCTGTCACGCCCCAAACTTGCCCCTAAAAGTTTGGGCATGACCTACACAGAAACGGACGCATAACCTGGTATACATATCATATGGGGCCTGAACGGAAGCATTTACCAATATAAATTAACATAAATAAAAGAACTGCATCCATTGAGCGACCACTATCATGCCAGGATCACAGACAGAACATAAGGCAAATAAACATACAGTGACGTGCACCAGAGAGTTAGTTATGTACATATATATATACAGACCCAGCCCTTAGAATTGGGCGTAAAACAACATGGACAAGCAAAGGAATTATATATACATCAACCTTAAGCAAACAATCAGAGTGTAAAATCAAAAGTTTAGCAAAAAGGTTGCCTTCACTTAAGTGCCTGGATACTCTGAGGTTGACAAAAGAGGCACGGATGCCATGGGTTAAAACTGACCTCCAGGTGGAGTGCCTACAGAAACAGACATAAGACAAAGTGAGTCAAGCTCAGTGAACAGTAGTACATAAACAATTTAAAGATTAACTTAATTACTTACAATGTACACATTTTTCTAATTAGATAAGTAAATGCAAAAATCTTGTGGTTAGTTTGATTCTGTACACATTTCAGAACAGTCTTGTCGGTTCATAACTTCATAGGTTGGCCCTTGGCCTGATGGGTTCACACATTCACAAATTAGCCCTTGGCTTAACTTAGATGCATAACTTCACAAATTGGCCCTCGGCCTTTGAGATTCATAGTTTCACAAGTTACAGATTCATACTTCACAAGTTGGCCCTCGGCCTCATAATTTCAAAATTCACAAGTTGGCCCTCGGTCTCAAAAGTTCACAAATTCACAAAGTGGCCCTCGGCCTCATAAGTTCACAAATTCACAAAGTGGCCCTCGGCCTCATAAGTTCACAAATTATACCTTTCATATCTTCACAAATTATTTCTTTCATAAGTTCACAAGTTATTCCTTTCATATCTTCACAGACTATATCTTTCATAAGTTCACAAGTTATTCCTTTCATATCATCACAAATTATATCTTTCATAAGTTCACAAGTTATTCCTTTCATATCTTCACAAATTATATCTTTCATAAGTTCACAAGTTATTCCTTTCATATCTTCACAAATTATATCTTTCATAATTTCACATAACCGGGTGACCCATAAAGGGACCAAATTGGCTTTAAGCCCAGTTCTTGTATGTATGGACTCAAGAGGTGGTTCGCATTGCAGCACTTAGTTTCGTACTAGGAATCAATAGTTCTTGAAGACTGAACAATTCATATTATGTCATAGCATAAACGAAGTGAATAAACATAACATAATAATGCCAGGTTCATACGAATACCGTTCACAATGGTGCACATAAATTTCCCTTTATGATTCATTACATGTAGCCATAGTCATCTTACATATAACAAAGTATTAATAATAATTATTTACAGAAACACGTGTCGTTACAGTACTATTCATGGGAATAGAACAATTCGCACCATAACGTGAGTCATATAACAATGTTATTGATATTCAATTCTTTGACGTATAAGGAAACCCATGGTTCTGTTCGATTTTCATTTCGTTAATCCATTTTAGGCAGATGTCTATGTCATAAAACATGTATCGAACTAAATAAGGCTGTAGGAGTCCAGGATAGGACGTTCAAAATATCATGTTCCCATTAAGCGGGGTTTATATTCATAATCCCTTCTTACCAACCAGTTGCATAATATTAATAATTCTTGTGCGGAGTTATAGGTAATTTACAGGTTATTATACCTTAAGGATAACCATTAACCATAACCAGAATGTAGAGTAGTTTCAGCGTCATACCGAAGTGCACATAATCTTTCAATGTTCTCACCGATCCCTAAACAACATAAATGCTTACAAAGAACAGTGCGTTAACAATAAGAATTATTTACGGTAAGTAAACGTACGATTGTAGAACTACTACTCACAGTGATTGGTTCCCGGTGGTAATAGGACGATATCCTCGTCTCGACCTACAAGTACAGTGCACAACACATAATATGAGATTATACTCGCTCATTTACTTATTCTCTTTGATCATTCAATCAATTAGCCATGGCGGTACCAAGCTCATTATTTCTTAATAAGTTATACTCCATGTCACAGAAACAGGAGAAATCAATGGAAAATGGTTTAGGCGAAGAAATGGTATAAAATTAGTTGACAGAAAGTGAACAGTTGTCACTAATTTGGGCATAACTATTTTTGTATTTAGAATTTGGGAGTGAGACCACTTCCATTGGAAACTAGACTTCCGGGGCTTGATTTTAGGCTCAAGAATCACTCAAAACGGAGCCCCGAGGCAAAAGATATGCTTATTCAAAGATGGCGGGACAAAGCTGTCTCCCGCACGTGCGGGAAACAGGGCCGCACGTGCGGCTCTGGGCAGTGTGTAGTCCGAAAATGGCTCTTTTTGCTCCAACACTTGGTTTTTCCATTTTTAAGCTTGGTTCTTAACATAAATCACTCAAAAACATGTGGAATTGCCCTATAACATGATAAACTAACATCAACCAAGTGTAATTTCATTTCAAACAATTCAATCTTTGTCTCAAAGTTCAAGATTAATGCTTAATCTTTCATGATCTTCAAGGTTCTTAAAAACACAACCCACAACCCACAAATTCACATGATTCTTGCATAATCTAAAGTTTATTTCATGATATCCATGAGCTTGAGCTCCACTCATAAACAAATTAAAGAACTCAATTTCTAATTCCTCAAATTAGCTCAAGTAAATACATAGATAAACCTTAACCCCAAATGGGTTTAAATCTTCCAAGATCTCTATGATTTTACCAAATTGATACTTTAAACACAAGATTTCAAGATAGATTTTCATACCTAACTCAATCTTTGTCTACCTCTTAGCTCTCTTCAATTCCTCCAAGTCCCATGGGTGATCTTCTTTCTTTCCTTCAATTCTCTTCCTTCATCTTCAAAGCCTCCATGGATGTTGAGAAAATTGACACTCTTCCCTCTCTCCCTTTCACGGTTTCCTCTCTCTCTCTTTAGATATTTTGTTTTTTGACTCCAAAAGTATGAGTTCACCACTTATATAACTCATACACACCTATATATTAATTATACAAGCTTTATTACAAATAAGGAGGGCCAAACACGCCCTTACGAATCGCGAAAAATTAAATTTCAATTAAACTTTCCAGATGACTCTAAAAATTATGATGATCATAAATATGTCCCCTATTCTGGTTTCTGAAGCCTCTAAGGCCTTCAATTTGCAGTACAAAGTTAACCACCCAAACGCACATTAACAAATCAAACAAATTAGATTTCCAATTAGGTTTCCCAAATAGTTCTAAAAATTTTCATTAACACATCCAAGTCCTCAATTGTGATTTCTGAACCCGTAAAGGTCGGTAATCTCAATTTTACAGTCGTGGCTCAACAAATAATTCCTCAATTTGAACACATATCAATAAATCAAAATGCATTAACCCAATAGGCCGTAAAGGTAATCTCTAATACGGATTTTGGGGTCGTTACACTCTCTCTCTAGCCGGCCTCTTCCTCTCTCCTTAGAGTGATTTCAACCAAAAATGATATAAAAGAGAGGAATCAATTATACTAAGGCCCTTAAATAAAAGTCCCACTAACCAAAATTATAAATATTAAATAATTGAGCACTAAAGCACCAAATTAATCTGTTTATTTTGATCCGAATCAATTTTCAATTAAATTTCACCGTAGGCTTTAAAAATTATGCCAATGACGATGGCGTAATCAATTTCGGGTTCTGTGGCCGATAAGGCCTTCAATTTAATTTTCAAAGCAGATAATCAAACAGATATTCCTATGGTGAACAGATAGAAATTCAAAACCACATATTTTCACATAATGGCACACAAAATCATATTAAGGACTAATTAACATATTACGGAATAGGGATATCACAGTCTTCCTCTTTTAGGAAGTTTGGTCCTCCAAACTTATTTTACCTTCGTCGGGAAACAAATGTGGATACCGTAGTCGCATTTCCTCCTCTTTTTCCCATGTAGCATCCGTCCCATAATGTTCTTTCCATTCCACTTTCACCATTGGGATGGACTTACTTCTCAGTTGTTTCACTTGCCGATTAACAATTCGTTCTGGCCATTCAGCGTATTCCATATTTTCATCTATAGCTACCTGGTGATAATCAATCACATGAAACGGGTCTCGGAGGTAACCACTCAACATCGACACGTGAAACACGTTATGGATCTGTTCGAATCCCGGTGGCAAAGCAACTCTATAGGCAACTGGACCAAGTCTTTCCAGAATCTGAAATGGCCCAATGTAACGGGGCGACAACTTGCCCTTCTTTCTAAACCTGACTTGGCTCTTCATCGGAGATACACGGATGAACACATGGTCACCAACCTCATACTCAAGAGGTCTTCTCCGAACATCTGCATAATTCTTTTGTCGGCCCTGAGCTGTTTTGAGCCTTTGCCGAATGATCTTGATCTTTTCAGAAGTGTCTTGCACAATTTCAGGCCCAAGCAAAGTTCTATCCCCGACCTCTGTCCAACAAATTGGTGATTTACACCTTTTACCATACAAAGCCTCGTATGGTGCCATACCGATGCTGGAGTGGAAACTGTTATTGTATGCAAATTCTACAAGTGGCAAATAGTCTTCCCAACTCCCCTGAAAATCTAAAGCACACATTCGAAGCATATCTTCCAAAGTCTGTATTGTTCGTTCTGATTGCCCATCTGTCTGTGGGTGGAATGCAGTACTGAACCTTAGTTCTGTCCCCATAGCTTCCTGCAAACTTTTCCACAATCTAGATACAAATTTCGGATCTCTATCTGACACAATAGATACCGGAAATCCATGTAAACGAACAATCTCATCAACATAAATAGTAGCCAATCTATAAGCAATGTATGTAGTTTTGATAGGCAGAAAATATGCAGATTTAGTCAGTCTATCAACTACAACCCAAATAGAATCCATACCTCGAGAAGTCCGAGGTAGGCCAACAACAAAATCCATAGTCACATACTCCCACTTCCATTCAGGAATAGGGAGAGGTTGAAGTAGACTGCCTGGTTTTTGATGTTCAGCTTTGACTTGCTGACACTGAAGACATTTGGACACATATTCTGCAATCTCTTTCTTCATCTTAGGCCACCAATAGGTCTGTTTCAAATCCCGATACATTTTATTATTATCCGGATGCATAGCAAATACGGATCTGTGGGCTTCATCTAAAACCCTCTTCTTGAGTTCCGGAATATCTGGGATACACATTCGGTTTCGGAATTTCAACACTTCATTTTCAATGCTGAACTCTGCTTTCGGACTTGTCTCAAATTCATCAATCACTTTCTGTTTCTGTTTAATTTCATCAAAGATTGCCGGTTCGGCTGTAATAGCGTCTATCAATCCGCCCTGTTCACTCATTACCACTTCGATTTCAGACTTCTCAAAATCTTGCAAAATCTCTCTCTGTTCAGTAAGCAAACAAGCCATACTCCCCGTTGATTTTCTGCTCAAGGCATCAGCAACTGTGTTAGCCTTCCAGGGGTGATATTGAATCTCTAGATCATAATCCTTTATCAATTCCAGCCATCTCCTTTGCCTGCATTCAACTCTTTCTGTGTGAAAAAGTATTTTAAACTTTTGTGATCCGTGTAGACTTCACACTTTGCCCCATACAGATAATGTCGCCAGATTTTCAAAGCAAAAACAACCGCGGCCAATTCTAGGTCATGTGTTGGATAATTCTTCTCGTGTGGACTCAACTGTCGGGAGGCGTAAGCAATAACCTTTTTGTTCTGCATTAACACACAACCCAAACCTTTATAAGAGGCATCACTGAAAATTACAAAATTTTTCGTACCTGATGGTAGTGTCAAAATCGGTGCAGTGGTCAATCTTGTTTTCAATTCATGAAAGGCTGATTCTCTTTCATCGTTCCACTCAAAAGGTTGCCCTTTGCGTGTCAGTTGGGTAAGAGGCACAACTATTTTCGAAAAATCTTTCACAAACCTCCTGTAGTACCCAGTTAAACCCATAAAACTGCGGACTTTTGTTACATTGGTCGGTGCAGGCCAATTCACAATTGCCTCTATTTTCTGTGGGTCCACTGAAATCCCTTCCTTGTTGATCACATGCCCGAAGAAAACAACTTCATCCAACCAAAATTCACATTTCTTTAGTTTAGCAAACAATTTCCTTTCCCTAAGTATTTGCAGGACAGTTCTCAAATGCTGTTCATGTTCAAGTCTATCTTTAGAGTATATCAAAATGTCATCAATAAAAACCACAACAAATTCGTCAAGGTAGGTTTTAAAAATTCGGTTCATTAGGTTCATAAATGCTGCCGGAGCAATAGTCACTCCAAATGGCATAACAAGAAACTCAAAATATCCATACCTCGTTCTGAATGCGGTTTTCTCAACATCTTCCGCCTTTACCTTCAACTGATGATACCCGGATCTCAAATCAATCTTGGAAAACACTTGTGATCCCTGCAACTGGTCAAATAGGTCATCAATACGGGATAAGAGATATTTATTCTTTATTGTTACCTTGTTCAATTCCCGATAGTCGATACACAAGCGTAGGGTTTCATCTTTCTTTTTCACAAACAACATCGGTGCACCCCATGGTGAAGTGCTAGGTCTGATAAATCCTTTGTCAAGCAGGTCTTGTAACTGTTCTTTCAATTTTTTCATTTCAGCTGTAGCCATTCTGTAGGGAGTTTTAGAAATAGGCTGGGTGCCTGATACAGTTTCAATAGTGATTCTATCTCCCTGTCCACCAATTCCCCTGGTAGTTCATTTGGAAACACATCTGAAAATTCTTTAACAATAGGGATATCATTCAATTCAGCATTTACAGATTGTTCAGACAACACATAGCACATATAACCCTGCACCCTTTCCTGATCAATTTACATGCTTTCATTGCAGATATCAAATAAGGTGGAGGCACTATCCCGTTACCCACAAACACAATTTCTTCTTGTTCTGCTGGTCTAAACACAACCCGTTTTGTCACACAGTCAATGGTGGCACAATATTTAGTTAACCAGCCCATGCCCAGAATTATGTCAAAGTGCCTAAAGTTCAAGGGTAACAAGTCCATATATAGAATGGCGTTTCCAATTTGCATGTCACAAAAATGATAGATAGATTCACACAATACCGATTCCCCAGATGGAGCAGACACACATAGCAGATATGACAATAATTCTAGAGCTCTACTCAGTCTAGATGCAAATGCACATGTTACAAATGAGTGTGTTGATCCAGAGTCAATTAACACAAAAGCATCCTGATTACATATAGAAATGGTACCTGAGACAACTGCGTTGGCATTCCGGGTATCGCTCGGAACAAGCGCAAAAACTCTCCCTTGTCTCACGGTATCTCCGGCGGGAGTAGATCTCGTAGCATTTCCTGGTTTTGGGACTGACGCTGTCGAACTAGCAGCAAATTTTCCACTATTCTGTTTGCAATCTCGGGCCATATGCCCTTGTTTCCCACATTTGAAACAGGCTCCTGACACACGGTAACAAACTCCACGGTGCCTTTTGCTACAAATATTGCACATGGGAGATGTGTCTTGGGAAGAATTCGAAGTATTTGAGGAGCCCGTATTCTGTTTTTTCGAAAATTTCTTATTCGAAAAGAGGCCTTGCCTTTTGTTGCCTTTCCATTCTGTTGTTGGCTTAGCCTGTCTGGCTATGTTAGCCTCTGATATTATGGTCCTGTCTAGCAACCCGATGTAGGTTTCTAGCTTCAATACATTCACCCTTTCTAATATGTCACTTCGGAGCCCACCTTCAAAGTGTCTCGCCTTCTTATAGTCTGTATCGATCACGTGTGGTGCAAACTTGGCCAATTCTGTGACATTGGCCTCATACTTGGCTACAATCATACTGTCTTGCCTCAGTTCCATAAATTCTGCCACTTTCCTATCCCGGACACACTGCGGGAAGTACTTGTCGTAGAAAATTTTCAGAAATTTTGCCCAATCAGCATCCTTGTAACTCTCACGCATTAACATCCACCATTTTCTTGCTTCGTCTTCTAGCATAAAGGTGGTTAGAAGCACTTTCTGTGTTTCCGAACACGGGAATACATCAAACAGTTTTTCGATACCGAGAACCCAAGCTTCAGTTTTCAAAGGATCTAATCCACCATGAAACTGTGGTGGTTTCATTTTCTTGAACTTTTTGGTGAGAGCTATGATTCGGTCATCATTCTGATTATCTGGCACAGGAGGTGGACGATGTGGCTGCTGCCACTGTTGTTGCCATTCCTGTTGTTGCCTTAATGTCTCTGCCATTTCCTGAATCAGTTTTTCCATTCTATCCAGTTTGGCAGGAGAAGATTCCTCTATCTCATCACCTCTTGTTCTCACCATTTGATTAAACTTGCATTATACTTTATACAAAAGATACACTGGTATGCATGTACTAAAGGGCATACATAATCAAATAATTTGAATGCAAGCAGTTCACAAACTTATAACACATAGTTGTTCACATTAACAGTTAAGCGTATTCTTGATGCTTTCAGATTCATACTTATCACATGAATGCATTCTAGATCTTTTCTAGACGCTTATTGCTCTTTTGGACAAGTGTGTAAGTTATTAACTCGTGTTCTGATACCACTCTGTCATGACCCGAACCCGCTCCTATGGGTTTAGGTCATAATCGGCCAGTAATCCTGAGATTACTTACGGCCTCAAGTCAAACCAAACATAACTCATCAGAGTAAAGGGGCCAAACGGAAGCAAAATTTAAAACTTTGTCCATAGAGCTGTGCTTACATGGCACGCCAAAACAAACCATACATACATACATTAATAATTCACAACAGAAATACAGTACCATAAAGTTTTGTACAGACAGGATCATCCAAAACTAAGTCAATCCATGAAAACTATATACAGACATATACAAAGACTTCGCCAACATAGGGCCTGTTTGGTAGAGCTGTGAGAAAGTACTTATAGCTTATGTCTTAACAGCTTATAGCTTATAACTATGAACATAAGCTGATTTCTGACTTATAAATTAAGCATCTCCTGCCCCACTCAAAGAATAAGCTGATTTCTGACTTACAAAAAGCTATAAGCTGCATTGTTAAGCTAAACCAAACACATCAAAATAGCTTAAATTAAGCTGAAAGCTGAAATAAGCAGCTTTTAAGCTGCACCAAACAGGCACATAACAACATAGAACAAAATGACAAAAAGGCGAAGGCGAGTCTCGTGCGTGAGACACATGGGCTGACTTTCCAAAACCCGGTTGTTCCATACAGACTTCACTAGGGCTGGGTCTGGGTCTGGACCTCTCTTGGCTCACCTACAAGGACATGAATGAGCGTGAGCGAAAGCCCAGTGAATAATATCAAATAAAGAAAATACATTGGAAAATTATACATCAGACGACCTTGGGCCCAATTCATTCATGTCAAACTGGCCTTTGGCCTTTTTAAACTTTCATATCAGACTGGACTTTAGGCCTTTCAAACTTTCATATCAGACTGGACTTTAGGCCTTTCAAACTTTTATATCAGACTGGCCTTTAGGCCTTTCAAACTTTCATTTCAAACTTTGTCCACCATTCAAATTAATGAACTTTACAAAACTTACATAGAAGTAAAGCAATTGGACAACAAAATATTTCAGATGTTACTTACAGTGATCAGCTTGTGGATTTGCCCTGAAGCTTGACCCTACATATCATATAACACGTATGGGTTACAAATAATTCAATCCGTTCTTTAATTCACATATTCTTCTTTAGGCTTCATTCTTATCTCTTTAATTTAGTTACAATGCTCGATGTATGCCTAAGAGTGCTTAGAAGTGAAAGGGAACGGAAAATAGAACACAAAATGCATTTTCAAAATTTTAGAAAATAGGGTCCCCGCTCGAGCGGACCCATGAGGTCTGCAAAAGTATTGGTTACATCAATTTCACGCTCGAGCGCGAACTCGGCCGCTCGAGCTGAAGATCTGTCTACATAGCTCCCCGCTCGAGCGTGAATTTCCTCGCTCGAGCAGAAGCCATGTCTGCAAAATATGCTGGGAGCTCGTATTTCACGCTCGAGCGGCGGTTTCCCCGCTCGAGCGGACAACAAGAATTCTGGGTTTTCCAAAATTCGTTCTTGAGCTCAATTCGACCTCCAAAGGTTCCAAACTCATAATTTTTGGCTCAAACTTCAAATATATTTATGCTATCATGATGCAAACACCAAATTATATTATTATGAAGCTCAATTTCATGAATCAAACACTTATATGTCCCAAATTAACCCAAACTCATCACCAACTCATCAAATTCATGCATTCAAAGCTCCTACTCTTATAAATTGTACATGCATGTGACATATTACCTTCATTACAACTCACATGGTGCAAATGGTGATTGTAAACATGAGCTTCAACTAGAAACTTACATGGATCATGTATTTCAAACTCAAACATGCAAATCCCAAACAATTACATACATGCAAGCATGCATTAACCTTCAATTCAACATGATCAACTCAATTTCATGATCTAACCCACCATTTCACCTTCAATTCACAAACTCACAATTCACACTTATGAATTAAGGGTTGATTACTCACCTAGGAGCTTTAATCTTCCAAACTTAAGCTTAATTCTTGAGTTGGTCTTCAAATTATCAAGCTTCAAGATCAAACTTACAATCTCCTACTCTCTCTCTCTCTAGCCGACCTCTTCCTCTCTCCTTAGTGTGATTTCAGCCAAAAATGATATAAAAGAGAGGAATCAATTATACTAAGGCCCTTAAATAAAAGTCCCACTAACCAAAATTATAAATATTAAATAATTGAGCACTAAAGCACCAAATTAATCTATTTATTTTGATCCAAATCAATTTTCAATTAAATTTCTCCGTAGGCTCTAAAAATTATGCCAATCACAATGGCGTAATCAATTTCGGGTTCTGTGGCCAATAAGGCTTTCAATTTAATTTTCAAAGCAGATAATCAAACAGATATTCCTATGGTGAACAGATAGAAATTCAAAACCACATATTTTCACATAATGGCACACAAAATCATATTAAGGACTAATTAACATATTGCGGAACAGGGATATCACACAACTGGTCAAGGAGAAGTATTTGAAAGTTTAATTTGTTGTTGTTATTGGTGATGTTGGTTGGTAAGACTGGGAGGGATAAGTGGAAATCAATATGAGGATCTAAAAAATCACTTTTTGTGAAGTAGGTATAGTTTTGATTTATTTTAGTAGTTGGGTTGGGTGTGGTAGTATTATGGAGTTGGATTTATATTTAGTTCTCTCTCTCTCTCTCTCTCTCTCTCTCTCTCTCTCTACATTGTATAAGTGTAGACTGTAGTGCTCTCTTAGCACCTTACCTACACAACTATAATTGTTGTTGGGAAAAAAAAAATAAAATTAAAGTTGACTGAGGTTGTTCGTCAATAACTCATTTGATATCTAATGATACGTTTTTTATTTGAAACTAAAGCACTTAGGTGTTTCACATGACATGAATTTGTAGTTGGATGGGTTATTTCTTTTAAATTTAAGCACGGTGATTGCTTATGGAAAACTAAGCATTATATGGCTTCAAGGAGAGAGGAACACACAAGATTCGTCTGTGAAGCAAAGTCCCACATCGCCCAAGCCAAGTACTAAAATAATGTTAAGTATATAAGCATGAGGATATCCTCACCTTTTGTGCTAGCTTTTGGGGGTTGAGTTCTATCCAAGACCGTGTAACATGGTATCAGAGCCAAAGTACTTAAGGATGGATAGGGTACTTCTCCCTGGCTTGCACGCCACAGGTGTTGCCGAGTGAGCACGCTGGGCATGAGGAAGGTTGTGAAGGGATGTCCCAAATTGCCCAAGCACTAAAATAATGTTAAGCATATAAGTGCGAGAGCACCCTCATCTCTTGAGCTAGCTTTTGGGATTGAGTTCTACCCAAGATCGTGTAATATCGTCTTCCCCTTACTCTTTTGGTGTTTAAAAGTTCAGTCTCCCTTTCTTTTGTTGGAATGTTTTCTACTTTGTTTGTGGACACAATTATCAATTTTCTTATAAAAGTAGCCCCCCTTAATAGGAAACATGGATACGCCTTCGAGGGCAGTGTATTCATGTCTGAGTTGTGTTGTACGGTGACACTCATTGGGCATACATCAACATGTATCAGATGACGATCCAGACATGGCTTCCTGTTGCTGTTGTTGCAATTCTAGACACATTTTAAATGCTTGCAGGACCAATGCCTATTTGCTTGGACGCTAGATATGGGTTTTTGACTCAAGCTTGAAGAAAATAAAATGATGGCGAAATAATATTTAATCAAAAGAAATACAAGTTAATGCCTGTTAGTCCCTGCTTTAAGATTTTTAATATGTGAAATTTCAATATTAACAACATGAATCCGTTTATGAATATATGGTGCTTCTTAAAGTAGATATTTGGACTTCTTGTTCCTACGTTTTAAATGGAGAAAGTGAATTCTTTTTATTTTTTTGTTAATAAATATATATATATATTTTTTACGTAGTACATATAAATTATTTGTCATGTAAAAATAGAAAGTTCATGTACATGTCTTCATAGATTTTTTTTTTTTTTTTAAAAGCAAAATCGGTGTGTCATCATGCTTGGATTGTGTTGTCCTTGTTTCCTCGAGTCTTTTAAATTTAATTAAACACATTTTTTTTTGTTATGATTATGCTTGTAGTTATTCTTTTGTTCGTGAACCAGGGTTATAGAGAAGATGAAGGGTTGAATCTGGAGAGTGATGCAGATGAGCAGCTTTTGATGTATATACCTTTTACCCAAGTTATTAAACTGCATTCTATCATCATCAAAGGACCTGAAGAGGAAGGTATTTTCTCTTTTTTTAATATCTTTGATGATTGATTGTGTTTCTTTTCTTGATCCCTTCTTTATTTTATTTTGGTGAAAGGAAGTTCTTTTTGAAAGAAAATTCTTGTTTCAATGGCTTATTTTGTTGATTACTTGTTTTGTTCCTGTATTGCTCAAGTTTTTAATGTTTGTAGAGATAGTGCATTTAGCTATGTAAAGTATTGGGATTGCTTTGACAAGTTGGCTTGAAAGCCCCAAATTGTTGTGCATGGCCAAATAAATTGTTTCAATGTCTTATTTTGTTGATTACTCCAGAGGAAAGCTCTTGTTTTGTTCCTGTATTGCTCAACTTTTTAATGTTTGTAGATATAGGACATTTAGCTATGTCAAGTAGTTGGGATTGCTTTGACAAGTTGGCTTGAAAGCCCCAAATTGTTGTGCTTGGCCAAATAAATGGGATTTAAGAACTCTGGCATGCATATGTTGTTTCAGAAAGAGTATTGCTGTTTTATAGGTATATGCATAGTAATTTGAAATGTGGTTGGTGTTTGGATTTGAGGAAAGCCCTAGAAAATTACAATGACTTCATAGTATTTTATACATGGGAAATGAAACCTTCCTAGAATTAATAGGGTAAATTGTAGGACCTCCTCTAAGATTTGGGATTCAGGTAGCTAGGCTCCTGATTTTGGAAAATAGGCAGACTTCCCTTGGAAATAATGAAGGAATTTTTTATTTAATTTTATTTTTATATATATATATATTTTCTATATAGAGCGAGAGGGAGAGGGAAACATTGAAAGTTAACTTTTCCCTCATTTATCTCATTAGCATCTTTGTTGTTACGTAACCAAACAAAAGCTATTACACCCACTAGGACTGTTCACGGGTCGAGTTGGTTTGGGTTCGTCATTCACTCACTATCGAAAATTGATTTTATCGGGTTAGAGATTTCTCCATCCGATTTAGACTGTTCTACTGTTCGAAACCACTCTTTTTGAAACCGATTTTGACAGTTGGATTTCGGTTGGACAAAACATTTGAACAAATTGGTGAACTTACTATTTTCTCTTGAAACCGTAATCAACACATACATATGCACATATATATATATATATATATATTTGTATACATGTATAGATCTGTGAGAAAGGGAAAAAAAGGGAAAATAAAATGGAAAAGAGATTTATTTTGTAGCACTCACACATGTATATGTGTTTATTTGTTGGCAATAGACTTCCGACCAAAGCCTCCTTTGTCATTCTCTGTTTTTGAAATTGCCATTACATTATAACTCTCTGGTTTGTATCAGGGGGGTAAGAGGGAGAGGAGGGGGTTTCGGGGATGGGGTGTTAAGGAATTTTAAATTTGAGATAGTAGGAGAGAGATCTGAGAAATTAAGAAGAGATTAGAGGGAGAGCTGAGGCGCTGAAGGGTGAAAATCTGGGAGAGAACTAAGAGAAGTTCAATGAGAGAGAGAGAGAGAGAGAGAGAGAGAGAGAGAGAGGATTCTCTACACGTTTTGAAGGCACTAGGCAACTGTTTTATGATAAAATGTAATGATGACTCTTTGTTTCCAAGAAAACTTGCATGCTTTCTGATAATGTATTAATCACTTTCTCTTGTTTTCAAGAACTTTATTCTAAGTGTCTACAGAAAAGTATTTGGGAAGACATAAGATGTAATGTCTAATGAACCAAATTATGCCACATATAAAATTGATGGACAGAATTAGTTTGGTTGGGTTGAGTTGAATGATTAAAAGTTTTAGAAAACCATGACTCGACTGAGATATATATAAAAAAAATTAGACTTAAGACCCGCAGCATATGAAAGAGAGAATAGTTTAGCATCTTAGATATCTATCCAAAACTTCTTATGAGAGACGCACACCACACATCAAGAGATATGACCCTTCTTGTTAGTCATTGGCCACCTTAATGCTTTGACCATTGGAGATACTTTTTCTTAATATCATAAAAAATATATAGTTTCTTTTTTTTTTGGTTATATATATATATTTGTTCTTCAATTATCTTCTAATTTATGGATTTACACAAATGTTCCACTCAAGGGACCAATATCTAGATTTTAGGATAAAAAGAGAGTTAAGGAGGGAATGGTTCTTGAGAATGAGTTGGGGAGGAAACGTTAAGATATTCCTGCTTATTAAGGTTTCTGAAAATGTTGGAAATTTGACCTTTTGCAGTCACTGTGAATTTAGTAATTTTGGGGTATGGCAGTGATGTAGAACACTGTAGGCAAAGAAAAGAGAGAAGAGAGAAGAAAACAAGGGCCACAACTCTAAAACAATGGCCAAATCCTTTAACACCCAATATTATTCCAAAGCTAAATAGCACAATTCCAAAAAGTATTTATAGAACAATACCCTAATTTAAAATAGGAAACTAAATCCTAATAAAATAAGAAAACCAAATATTAATAAAATTTTCAATTAAACTATAATTGAAAATTTTAAAGTAAATAAATAAAATACTGATGGCATAAAAATTAATAAATATTAAATAAAATCTCTCTGTTCTAACATTGCACATCATTCTTCCCGACTGAGGAAAAAGATTTCTTCCTCAAGTGCCCCTTTAGATATTGAACTTGTCCACATCACAGCATCAAATATTTAGACTATGCTAGTTGCTTTATTTTCTTCCCACATCGACCGGATCTTGGTTCTCAAAGTGTGGAAGAGGTTCATTGAACTTAGATTTATCACGCAAAGAAAATTTTAGAAACCAATAGCCAATCTTCTTTATCATGATAAAATAATCAGTTGGTGGTGCATCAACACGACTGAACAAGTTGAATGCATCTTCATGTTTAAGAGCTATTCTTTCAGTTGGATCATTGTCTGTGTGAGTGTCTTCTTGGATTTTTTGAATTTAAATAATTTCACTTTCTTTAGACGTTGGAACAATTTGATTAACAATTTTCACATGATCTTTACAAGCAGTTTGAAGAATTTTTGAATTGTCTCCTAAAACAATGGGCCAACAATTTGGAGTTGCTTGTGACACATTTGCTCTGTCATTTGGTCATACCAATATATCATTTGATTATGACGTTTACTTATTTCTTGTTGGCTTTCAATAATGATTTCAAACTCTGAATTGATCATCACAATGATATCCAAGGCAGGTCACGAGACTAAAAATAATGGGTAAACAGGGGTTTTTTTGGAGACTTGGCAGAGGCTGATTGAATGTGGGCTGGACCACTTGGATTGGCGATTAGTTCAGCTGTTTGGGTTGATTTAGAGAGGTTGGCTTTTATGGTTTAGGGATTGGGCTCGTTGGGTTGGATTTATAGTTAAGTGTGGCTGGATTTAGCAGAGTTTGCTAGGTTGTTTGAGTTTTGGGCCTAAGCTGGGTTTGGCTCGATTCTTTGGGCCAGTTTATTTGGGGTTGGGAGGTTTTGATATGGAGTTCAGTTGGCTGTTATAGGAAAAGGATTTAGTCTGGGTTTAATTTGGTTGCAGGTTTAATGAGTTGTTGGGCTTCGGTTGTTTAATGGCTTATAATATTGGGTTGGGTCTTCCTAATCTAAACAAACCAGTTGGGGTCAAGAACTAGACAAATCAGGTTAAGAAATTGTAACCCGCTTTAGAATCTGGTTCCTTTTCTCTCTCACAACCTGGAGTTGCAATTTTGAACCCTAAGCCTAACCCTAATTACAGTCCCTAAAATATTTTGATCCAGGCAACAAGGACCTCCGGTGAAGTTGACAATGGTTTTGGCGCCAAGGATGATTGTTGATAGCAATGACAAATAGCAGCAACAACAATGTTGAAATTCAGCAATGTCGAAATCTGGCGAGGACAGCAGTAGCAGTAGCAGTAGCGCAGTGTTAACAGTGGTGGTGGCATAGATGATTAGTCTAGAAGATGTTGCGATGAAAGAAATGGCACCAAAGCAGTGATGAAGATGGGTTCGGTTGTCGAGAGTGACCACAGAAAAACAGATGATGGGTACAATACTCAGTGATGTGACTGCGATGGCAGCACAGGACCAATTCTGAACGCTTTTTTTGGTGACAAAATCTTGGTTGTATGAATCAGGCAACCACACTGATCTGATTCAGATGATAATGTGAGGGTTTGAAACAACGAAGCCATATCAAGAAGGCAACCGGATTGTTCGAACAAAAGTAGTGGATCTATTTCAGCTTTGATACCAGAATTAATGTAGAACACTGTAGGAAAAGAGATGAGAGAGAAGAAGGGCCACAACCCTAACACAACAGCGGCAACATTAAACGCTTACTATTATCCCAAAAATAAAAATTCCGTGTCTCATTTTGTTTGTCCATATTTCCATTTTGGGAAGCCCCAAAAAGATTTTGTGCTTCTAAAATGTAAAAAGAAATTTGATTAAAATATGAAAAAAGTTCACTAAAAACACACGCAAAAAATTTATCAAATAAAAAAAAAAAAAAAAAAAAAAACCACACCCCCAAAGAAAGGAGGGAAACAAAAAACTCATAACAATTTTCAAAAACTAAACCAAACAGATTGTTGGACATTTATGTTTTGACTTTTCAAAGTTTTCTTCATAAATCTTTTACTTTTGAGGTTCATCTAAAGATTAAAAAAATTTGACTAATATATATATATATATAAACACGGAAAACAAAAAACAAAAAACAATTTCAGTTTGAAAACCAAACAAAGTGCAAATTTCCAAACTACCCCTTATAAATAGTTGCAAGTATATTTGAAAGTGGGAAATAAAGGGCAATTATCGGAAATAATGCCTTTGAATTTGAATTCCAATGCGTTTATTGCATTTCCCCTTAAAAAGTAGAAATTTCCAAAATGAACAAACAAAACGGGACAGATGGAGTAATTCAATGTTAAAAACCGTGGTGTTATAGACTAAAATTCTAATTTAATATAGGATACAAAATCCTAATAAAACAGGAAAGCTAAATATTAATAAAATCCATAATTAAACTATAACTGAAAAATAATAGGAATTAAATAAACTACTAAAAAAATTAAATAGGAAATAAAATCTCCATGTGAAAAATGTTCCGCATCGGGCAGGCATTGGGTGTGTAGGAGTTGAAGTTTTTCTCCTCTATATAGTCTTTTTAATAGGGAAACAATGTCTGATTTGGCTAGGGAAAATATATAGTGCATGGAAAGAGTTGTCAAGGATAATAAGCTGGTAAAGGTTTTAGGTCAGTCCTAAGAAGCCAAGCCACATAGGTCAGTACTCGAATTGGACAAGATAAGCAAGAATAACAGAACAGTCCCAGGTTGTCACCAATGGCTACCCATTTTAATAACTATTCAAGCAAGGGCGATGCTTTGACAGAGGAAATCCCTCTTGGCCAGCCAATGTGGAACTTCCTGTTATGTCATGCTTTCACACGTGCATACAATATAATCCTTGTTTTACTATCTCTATATATGACTTATTTGTTATGAACTTATAATTCCCACGTCAGATTGTATTGGAAAGAAACTTCTTTTAAGACTGCTCTAAAGGTCCAAGTAATGAGGTTGTCATTCTATTAAATACAAGTCAATGTTACTAAAGAGCCTTAAAATGAACATTCTGGCGACATGACATTGATGTAAAATTGAATAGGCATCTCTTGTTTTGCACTTCTGGGAGTGCAAAACAGTCTAAGAACCTAGATTGAACTGATTTTCTTGAGTTCTTGGTATTTCAACCCAATCCAGACTGAATCAGTCAATAATGTAACCACTGATGCCATATTGCGAATTGTTTTGTGAAAATAGTGAATTGTGAATCTTAAGACTCACTTTATTTAGCAGTATATAAATTTTCTATATGTATATACATATAAAAATAAAGAGTGTTTAAAATGAAATAAATATCAATATAATTAAATTATATTTGTGTATACATATAAAACCACACACACACACACACATATATCTATATAATTAGGTGAGCCTTTTTTTTTATTTTTTGAAAATGACATCGTTTCATGTATGAAAATAAGACTGAATCGCAATTGAATCCTAAGATTCACTCCTATCGAATTGAATCACAAATCATAAGATTCTAACCACCATGAATGAAACCAAGTTGAAACATGTGGTTTGATTGGTTCAGCTTTCAGTGGTGCAACGGATGAGTTCTGGGCTTGTATAGCCCTAGTTTCTTGTAGTTCTGCTCAATATCATGAGTACATTGTTTGTGAATGGAGCTACATGTTTCAACTTCCTTCTGGTTTAGATTGGCTAAACTTCTTTAGATTTTGTCGTGCACGCACCTTGTACAGTATTCTGGTTTCTTGGTAATTTAACTGCCTGGATCCATGTTAAGTGTTACAGTTGTTAAAATTTATTATGTTCTACTATTAATGCAGAGTTGTTTTCCAGGTCCTAAAACTGTGAAACTTTTTGCAAACAGGGAACACATGGGATTTAGGTAGTCTCTGAATTATGGTTGACTGAAGTTTTTGCAAGACATTGTCACATTTGATTTATCAGTAAATACTGTTCATAGTAATCATTTGTAATTATCATCTTTACAGCAATGTCAATGATTTCCCTCCAAGTGACACAGCTGTTTTATCCTCAGATACTCTCGAGGTAGAGTTTCAGTGCTTGCATTTATTTCTACTGCAAGAATGTCTCTTATTCATGAAAAAATATATATAGAAATGATATATCACATGTTATGTTCTATTTGTAATTTTGTAGGGTAAACCAGTAATCTTAAAATATGTCAAGTTTCAAAATGTTCGCAGGTACTTTGAATGTCTTTGTATGCTCCTTTTATATTTAACTTGAGCTCTAGTGAAAATACAAGTTGATCTTACTAATGAATCCATGTCAGCTTGACAATTTTTGTGGAGGACAATCAATCTGGTTCTGACATTACGAAAGTGCAAAAGATTGTCCTTTATGGAACGACGTAAGTTTCTATTGAACCTTCCTTTTTATTGTTTTATTCATTAACTACAATTATGTTTTAGCCACCTTCAAATCTTGTTGGAATTTACATTGTTCTACTTTTCTTTTTATGGATATTTTGTCATTAGACAGTAGGTGATCTTTTTGATATTGATTTTGGTACTGAGTGGGTATTGAAATTATGTAGTAATATTATTATGGTGTTGGATTTTTTTTATTTGATATATTTTTGGAGTGGGTGGTTGGATATCCGGGGACCAATTTTTATTTTTTTACCTTTCAGTTTTTTTCTTATTTAAGCCATCAACATATTGGACGAAGCTTCTGAAAATCTTTAATGTTTGCTAGTTACCATCACATTGTCTGCGCTCTAGATCTTCAGATAAAATCGTTGAAGCTCTTCTTATTGGGTCCGTTGTCTGTTGTGCCCATATGTATTGTATATTTGTTGCAGTTTCTTGCGTCTAATATGTTAACATACTTTGTTGTCCATCACATATGTTCTGATTCAGAACTTCTGAATATGATTTTGGTGGCCCCTTTTTCTTTTTCGTCTTTTCCTTTTCCCTTAATTGCAGGGTGGAAACGACAGATATGAAAGGTTTGAAAAAGATTGAGGATCACTGACCCTGAATGAGCAAGAAATGGGGGACAAAACAACCAAACAAAGAACCATCTGTGTACTTGTTTAAATCTTTTGGAAGCATCTTTAAACTTGGATCTTTTTGTTCTGAAATTCTATCCCACTTTACATTTACACTATGCATGAACTTTAGAATTTATTCTTGTCGAAGATTCTGAAAGCTGCCTTCACCTGCCTTTGTGCCATTGCTGCTGTTATTTTCAACTTGCTGTATTGGAATTACAATATTGGTGCCATTATCATCTTTAAATGAAAAGAACATTTAGGGGTTAGAACCATGGTGGTTAGAATCTTGAAGTTATGATTCATTTGAACAAAATTGATTCGGATTGTCCGGAGAATTCCTTGTAGGTAGGATTTTTTTATTGTTTATTATGATTCACGGATCTTATGGGATTGTGGAATCCCTATCCAAATTTGATCCAATTTCTAAGCTTAGTTTTGTTTTGTATGTGGGTTTCTTTATTTTTTTGTTACTTTTATGTTTGTAGCCTAAATATCCATTTTATTGGAGGTCCAAATGAAGTAAATTTAATCATATTAAATCAAATAAGCTTAAAATAGAAAACCAAACCAATGTAATAAACATTCAGGCATTGTGGTAGAATGGGGCAAAATAGTAAAATAGATTTATTTATTTTTTCCAGTACATATATCTGTTTTGCTTTTATTCTTCTCTCTTTCAAATTTTCCATCTATGTACAAATCCAGTTCTATTTATTGTATTGTCTTTTCTTATGTGCTACTACTATAACCGATACAAGCAAACAAGTACAATGCTTAACAAGATATGACGTTTAGGTCATGTTTGTTTAGGCGGACTGGATTAGCATTTCCATGACTAATAGTCCTAGGATTACGAATCCGTTAATAGTCAAGTTTAAAATAATTAGTCCGTACTTAAATTGTTTAACCAAACATCGGATTAATAATTTTATTGGACTATTAGTCCAATCTCAAGCTCATGTCCACTCAAACAAATATGGCCTTAGTGCAATAACTGTAACATGATAGTAAAATTAACATAGTCAGAGGTTAGTATAAATATCTAGAATCTCCCAAAGAGATTCATTTTTCCTAATCGACTCAGATTATTTGGTATTCTTTCTTATGTTACTTTGTAAACCGTATCTTGGATGCTTATGTTGGTTATCTACCGTATAGCGCTAATCAAGGATACCAAAAGAGATTGTTAAAAACAACGGGTCAGCACCCAGAATGTCGTTGACTAGATCCAACTTCATCCTTCTGAAAAACAAAGTGATGCATAAAGTTTGAATACAATCGAGCTATCCTAGGGTTATAAAACAATCACTTGCACAAGACTTAGCATGTTACGTAACATATTCGGTCACCTTTTATTTCATAAATGACGATTTCAAAGTCTAATCTAAACAATACAAGTGAGCGTCACCTGTTATCACCCTATTATGTTTCTCGATTATTAGGTATGTTATGACATAAATTAGCCACAATCAATTAGTACTAAAATTGAACATGAGACAAGTATATGTGAAGAAATATAACACATAAGGATGTATACAAGATATGGTAAAGCAAGAATCATCATTAAACCAGTCATTGGAAACACCTAAAACAAATCAACACATGTAGATATATAAATTTCCAGCATTTCAGATTACCAAAGGTGAAAATATTAAATTGGTGAACATACTTCTGGGTCACCTTAGGGGGCTGGAATTTGAGAAAGATATAAAACAAGAAGTCTACCATCATCTCTAATTTATATAATTAGGATAGCATAACCAGAACTCTATATTCTTGTATTTTACTAAACTCTGTCTAGATTTATTATACATTGGAAAAAATAAATTCTCTCAAACCGGTCAACCTTTTTTTCTCAAATAAATTTTGTTAGAAAGATGACTCAAAAGTTTAACATTTTACTTGAGAAACAACATGAGAGGATTTTTCTGGAATTTTATAAAATGAAAGAAGTTGGTTATTTTCAGGAACTTTGGGCCAGAAATTTGGAAAAAAATGTTTAGGCTATGAAAGCACTTGATTAGGTTTTATCAAAATTCCCGCACGCTCTACATACCTCAAATATTACCCCATAAAAACAAAACTTGAAAACAAGAAGGTTTGAGATTTTTCAAAATTGGAGAAAGTTCCAGCAGTGTGCTAAAAGAAGAAAAGGCATAACAAAAACCTCTTTTTCCATGCAACCCCTCAAACACCCCACCCATTGCCATGCATATCATCATAATACATACCTAAAATGACATACTTGAAGATTGTAGGGAGTGGTTCGATGTGAGTAGTGATTAGAGAGGCAAAACTATGCTAATGGCTCAACAATGGTGGAATGGCTGGAGAATGGGTCAGCAAAACTCTAGGGAAGTTGGAGAATGAGTAGCTAGGTGAGGGTGAAGCAAGTAGTTCAAGAAGAAGAGAATGGCTGTGCACAAATGGGCAGCATCTCCTCCAAATCTCCAAAATTTCTCTTTTTGGACATTGGGAAATGGGTCCTATTTATAGGATTTTCCTTGGTACCAAGAGGACACCAAGTGGCCAAATAGAGAGAAGGCGTGTCCCTAAGGATCACATAGAATATTTTGCCCTGAGCCACTAGGCTGAAGGTGCCACACGTCCTTCTGCATGTACTGTGCACTATTTATTTGCCTCCGCAATTATCTTTTTGAGTCTCATCAAGTGTAATTGTGACGGAAGTGTTGGGCGCTGCAACTACCTTTTGAGCCTCAGCAAGTGCAGTTGCGGCGAGAGTGTTTGCCGCTGCACTTGCATTCTCAGCTCGAACCTCAGCAAGTGCACTTGTAGCGGTAAACCTTGCTACTGTACTTTCCATCTCAGTTCTATTTAGCCAGTACATGCATTCTCAGGACTCTATTAGCCTGCTATCGACTATGTTTGTGTTCACCTCAGCAAAGCCTCCACCCTTAGCCACCTAACCACAAACTCCCCAGCTTCTCAGGGTGAAGGCCACAGCCAAGCCTGCTATCAGTCATGCTGCGCCTTAATACCAAGCCCAAGGGGGCTTCCTTATTCTTTCCTATGCGACTAAGGTAGATCCATGACCTGGGTAATGGAAAGGGAGTCCCTTATACTTGGGCTACCCTACTCCCATCTTCGCGGGATCATTGCGGTAAACTGGTATCTCTGGGCCTGCTATCATTTCCAACCAGTAAGCCTTGGGGCCTGCTATCAGCGCCAAGCTAAAAATGACATTAAGGAGGCTTGCTATCAGCCCTAGGCTAATAATGCCTCGGGGCCTGCTATTAGCGCCAAGCATTAGCCTCTACTTGCAAAGGGGAAGCTTCTCCCAAATGCTGCTATCACCTTGCCAGGATGTTCCTTCGGCAAGTTGGTTGCGGCGGTTGTAGTTGTTGCGCCAGTCATTTCCCGTAGCAAGTTTAGATGGCAGTCCCGACAATATCAGCGATGGTGGCACCCACAAAATGCCTCCGCAACTTGGTCGCTGCAAGTGTTGCCTTTGCAACTTAGTTGCTTCAGTTTTCTCTTTCCCTCAACAACTCTAGATGGCTGTGGTACCGATAATACTTGGAATGATGGCGGTACTGACAACACTTGGAATGGTGGCACTAAGACAAAGTACCTCTGCAACTTGACCGCTGCAAGTGTTGCCTCTACAACTTAGTTGCTCCAATTTTCTCTTTTCCTTAGCAACTTCAGATGGCTGCAGAACCGACAATATTGGGAATGGCGGCGCTGAGGCAAAGTGCCTCAGCAACTTGACTGCTACAAGTGTTTCCTCTACAACTTCACTTAGACATTTTCCTTCGTGGAGTCTGTTTGGACCTTTGGCGGGTCGGACCTGCTTCGGCCTACTGTTGGCCCACTTCTCTTGAGCCTTAGCTTATGCTCTTTAGACTTTCTTGGTCGCCTAATAGGGGTGACCTCAGCACTTTGGTCTTTACTTAATTTGGACCTTAATTTTTGACCCTCTACATTTGCCCCTTGTGTGCTTGGGGGACACGCCCCTTGTTTTCCGCGCGTGTATGATGTCAACAAGTAACCCTAGGATTGCGTCGGTTTGATCAAAAGTTGAGTCGGCTCTTTGTAGGGTCATGATGACTCTGAAAAAGTGTGTCTGACGGATGGGTCATAATGGTCCTGGAGAAGCGTGTTGGTACCTTTTCGCTGATTTCTTTATAAATAGGATTTTTTGGGTCCACTGGTCCCACACTTCCTCCAAAACCCATCTTTTTGTCTTCTTCTCTCTCTAGCCTCTCTTTTTCAAAGTCTTCTTCTCTTTTCTTTACTCTTTTTCATGGCTACAACTGGATTCTTAGCAGACAGTGTTAACCCACCCAGGGCTAAATGGAGAAAGGCCCTATATTTTGGGGGGGGGGGGCTGGACGATCCATTCTGGAAAGTTGTTGACCCTTTTGTTCCTGATGCCCCTTCTCTAGAATAACCTTTGCTCTTTTTTGGTGAGGCCTCCTTAGATGACGTTGACATGGTCAACGTCGTCTCGCTATTGCGATTTCAAGTTGAGCGTAGTGATTTTCCCCATTTATACATCTATTACTGCACTCACTTAGGTCCTCTAGCCAACTAGTCCGTTTGGGTCAATGACGTCATTGCGGACAATGACTTCAAGTAGCGTTTGAGAGCTGTTCATCTCTTTAATGCCATATTGATTTCGAGGGAGTTGTCTATGAGCAAGGTACAGACCAATACATATATGGTTGTTTCTCGTTGGAGCCGCGACACCCATACTTTTGTTCTTGCTTGGGGGGAGGTAACCATAACTCTTGAAGCACTTTTTCAAGGACATGCAACTGGTCGTGGGTGACATTATAGAGGACAACCGCAACTCCATAGTTGGCCCGGGTTACCGTGGCAACTTGTACCTAGCTGCATTTGTTAGTTATTTCATTTCTTTCTTCATTCTTCCCAGCAACCTTGCCAAAAGCATTAACCTATTGGTGTTCCCTTTTGCCGTCAAACTCTGTAGCGGCAATCAGATTCCCTTGGCTCCCCTATTTTTGGGGAATTTGTATTCCGTCTCGAGCTTATTCACTTGGACATGGAGAGATCTATGGGCCGGTATGATGTATGGAGTTTCGTGCACACCCAGTTCTTAACCACTTTCTTTTATGAGCGGTTCTCTGCCATGGGTCCCGTTCCCAAGGAGTATGAACCTTTCTTCATTAAAGAGGTTCTTGATGCAGAGGGTTAGACTGTCCTAGATGTAGAGGGACGACCCGTTACCAAGCAAGTACGCAACTCCCTCTCTCGCATCTTCAGGTGGTCTAGTGTTGGCACTAATAAGCCTTTAGTGGATTACATTGATTGTACGGAGGACTGTGTATTCCGTCCTTTTTTCCAGACTTTGCAGGCATTTCTGTTGTCCTTTTGTACTTCTCGGAGGCCCGTCATGTTGACTTTTCTCTTGACAATATCTAAGCTAATTCTTTCCTAGTGGCTGCCATGGTATGCCTTGGATTCCTGCCAGTATGGAATGGAGAAGGCATGTCCAGCGTTGTCTATCGACCAATCAGGGTCCTTATGCAATTTGGGATGGACCAAAGTATCCCACATGTTCCTTCACTCTAGATAGACTTCACACTTGCTCGTGGAGGGCTTGGGTTTCATGGAGTTGCTTTCACTCGGGGGAGAATGTGTCTTCACCCCTAGCAACAGACTATTTTGGCATCGTAACCTCAATTCTTTTTTCAACTTTTGTAACTGTGATCCAGTTATCTTTGCGGTGGAACCCATTCCACAACCTGACTTATCTCTTCGTCTCTCTTCTGGTTGCGAGAAACAGACTAGTTTGTTTTGCTATTTCAAACTTTTGTCTTTGCCTACGGTAGATGAGCCTCATCCATTTGGGGCGATATCTGTTCAACCTCTGCAAGTCGTTCCTCCCTATATCGGTAAAACAATGCGTATGACCTGCTCTCAGATAAGGGCAGTCCAGGAGATAGTGGTATCAGTTGCTGAGGCTTATGCCTCGCCAACTAGGAAAAGACTTCGGAAGGTACCCACAATTGGAACATGTTCTGCATTCTTCTATACCTCTTTACACTTTTCATCTTTAATTTTATATCTTTTCTTCTTAGGGCCTACTAGTCTTGAGACGTAGCACTGCTTCGACCATACCACCTTCGGGCCCTGGAGGCCCTTTAACAGCCATCAGACTCTCTTCAGATTCAGACGATGACGACAACCTCCCTATCGCCTCAAGGGTTACTAGACTTAGAACCCGTATAATGATACTCTCGGACGTTGAATAAGAACCAACTACTGAGGCTGAGCCAATTGCTGAAGCTAAGCTAGTGATTAAGGTTGAGCCAATGGTTGAAGCTGAACCGGTTGCTGAGGTTGAAGATGTGGAAGAAGGTCATGGTATCCCTTTTACTGAAAGTGGACAAGTCCCTTACAATTGCTAAGGATGTTGAGGCTCCAAACCCTGTTGATCCATTCATTTCGACTATTCCTCTGTTAATGGAGAAGATTTTGTTCCTAAAACTCCAAGAGAGGAGTGTGGAACAAGAGAGCCACCCCAATGGAAGCCGGATTTGGGAATTCTTTTCAATCCACTCAATCTCCTCTAGTTCAGCAAACCATAATTTCCAGGATCCCAATTGTTGACGGGGGTGAAGATGTAGCAGCTGCTCCTGATGTGGGTGTAACAACCCTACTCTGTGTTATGCTAATTAATCTTAATTATGCTCATAATTATGTTCTTGATATGATTTTGCATGCTAATTATACGATTATATGTGTTTTTGAAACTTTATCTATCCACCATAGGAAAATCTGTTCTGTATGCGTCTATAAATTGAAAATTGAGGGCCGTAGAGGCGTCAGAAATCAAAATTGATTGTACCATTGTGATTAGCATAATTTTTAGAGCCTATGGTGAAATTTAATTAAAAATTGATTCGGAACAAAATAATTAGATTAATTTAATTTAATTTAATTCATTTGATTAGGCCTAAGCCTTGATTAGCCAATAGGATTAGTGAGACCTATATATGTGCTAATTAAGGACTTAGTTGATATCTTTGAGCTCAAAAAAAATTCTGAAATATACACTCTAAAGAGAGTAACTCAACACTTAGAGAGGTAGAGAAGAGAATTGTGAAGGAATTAAAGGAGATTTGAAGAATTGGACTAGAATACACTTGAATTCATGCCATTAGCATGATTGTCAACCTTGATTCTTGTAATTAAAACATGTAGAAGTTGAATTCATCTAATTCTTGAATTCATTCGCATGTAATTGTCCAATGAAAGCATGAATTTCTTTGAAATGGAAGAATTGAGTTGAATTTTGTACATGCATGCATGAATCACCAAGTTGAGCTTGAATTTCATGGAATTTCCCACATGTATGAAGCTAGATTTGACATTTTTGGAAATGTTTCATGGTTTTACCACTTTTCATCTCATGCATGAGAGTTTTGGAGAGGTTTGAAAAGAAAAGAGTGCAATTCATATCATACATGGTTTCAACCTCATGATTTGAGCTTGAATTTGGGACAATGGTTCATGATTTTGAGTACTTGGTTTCAAATTGAGAGTGTTTTCATGTTACACAATGTTTTACCATGTTTTCGGCATCAACTTGCAAGCTTAGAGCCTTTGGAAATGTGTTTTGAACTTCAAACACAATTCTTGAAATTCCAGAATTTGACCAGTCCGCTCGAGTGAGGAAAGTGTCGCTCAAGCGTAAAAATCAAGCTTCCAGAAGTTTTGTAGAGAATTGCATGGTAACTCGAGCGGCAAACCTTGCGCTCAAGCAAACTCTATTTTGCATGGCTCATCACTCGAGCGACAGAAATCTCGCTCGAGCGTAGAAATCATGCAACCATAAGTTTTACAGAGTTTTACAGACAGCTCGAGCGACCAAAGCTGCGTTGAAACGGAGGACCTTGTTTCAGAAACTTTTGAAAAGCTATTTTATGTTCCAAATTCCGTTCTCTTTCATTTCTGAGTATTCTTAGGCACTCATTGAGCATCCTAAATGAATTAAAGGACATGAAAGATGCCTAAGAACATAAAGCAAACTAAAAAACGGATTGAATTGTATTATGACCCAATGTGTTATGAATTATGTAGGGTCAAGTGCAAAGACGAATCAAGCACCGGAACATAGTGAGTAATATCTTAGATAATTTGTGTATATATTATTTTCTAAATGTTACCTGTGTGGTAAGTTTCTAAACTTCTGATTTGATTCTATGAATGAGTATTCTATCCGCTTGGTTCGCAATGAAATATGTGAAGTATTGATATATGATTATGAAATGGACCCAAGGCCATTCGGTTTACTTGAAGAGGATATAAAATGGGCCTAAGGCCGTTTTGTATAACTGTGAAATGGGCTAATGGCCGTTTCGAATAAGAAATGATTGAATCGAAGGTCCTTTTGAACGCGAAAGTGAATGTGAACATGATCATGGATCATGAGTGTGCACAAACATGAATATGGATTGGTTGGACCTAAGGTCGTTTTGTACATAAAT
The DNA here is from genome assembly GCF_055761805.1 of Camellia sinensis. Taxonomy (NCBI): domain Eukaryota; kingdom Viridiplantae; phylum Streptophyta; class Magnoliopsida; order Ericales; family Theaceae; genus Camellia; species Camellia sinensis. The sequence goes on from NC_138962.1 coordinate 112,188,200, forward strand.
TGGATCCAAAGTTGTCTTACTATATTGGACCAAAGGTCGTTTTGCCTATGAATTGGACCCAAGGTCGTTCTGCATATAAGGAGCCAAAGGTCATTTTGCAATACGAGTTGGACCCGAGGTCGTTTGGTATATGAATATGGATATGATATATGATGTGTTGGACCTGAGGTCGTTTTGTATTGATATCGATCAACTAGTTTAGTTTATAACTTATGATTAAACGAATCTTATTTATGAACTCCTTTACTTTGGTATTATTTACTGGGCGTTAGCTCACTCCTTATTCATATGTATGTACGTGAGTAGCGGAATGTCTAGCCCTAGCCCCTGTGAGCATTGAGAAATCGAGTTTTGAGAAGTCAACCATGGTCACCTCACGCAAGAGGCCTTACTTTTGTTTTGTTTTTCCTTTTTGTTCTTCTGTGGTCATGTATGACCAAATCTGTGTATAACCTTGGTTTTTGTTAATACTGACTTTGAATGATCCTGGACTTGTGTAATACATACATAATATGGATGTTTATATAGTGTGAGTTATTACATTTATGAGAATGTTTTGATTAAGTCATGTATGCACAGCTCATTGGATAATCTTTGTAAATTTTGCTTCCGCAATCTAGCCCTCTATTATTAAATTTGATTTGATTTTTGACTGGGGCCATTGGTAATCTCTTGATTACTGGCCGGTTATGACCCTAATCCATAGGGGCAGGTTTGGGTCATGATAGTAGGTCCCCTAAATTTGGTTCAATTTGCAAAGGTAGCTACCAACTTGGCCACTCTTGGTGCTACTGCTGTTGTTGGTACTTCTGACCCAGTTGCCTCTACAACTTTTGAGTAGCTTGCTGACCTGTATCCCACTCATTTTCGTGAGGTGCCAGCTAATCTTAGGGGATCACAAGACTTTTATGCAGGGATGGACACCGCCATTGTGCTAGATTTGAATGTTGAGGACTATCGTATAGACGACCTTTTTTTGGAGCGACATGACGATGCGGGCAGTTTTGGCCTATCCTGCGAGATCAGTTCACCTGGCCACCTCCCAACATCTACCCATTCCAACGCTGCTGGGCAGTCATCTTCAGAGGAGGTGCGTCACCCTCAGACTTTTGGTTGCTCTACAAGTCTTCCTCCTATAATTCAAGTTGGTAGTGGTATGAGAGAGTCCTTACAGCCTTCAGCAAAATTTTCTTTTCTGAGCTATTGGGTCTCCTCTAAAGCTGCTCCCATCCTTGTCCGCATCTAGGCATTGCACCTTAGCACCTTTACTACTTTTAATGTTCCAGGCTCGATGGTGCAGATAGCGCTGTTGGAGTCCTTTGCCAATTTCATTCATGACCTTGCCACGAAAAAGGTTTTGACAACTCCTGGCAAGTTTGTAGAGAGTGTTTAGTGGCTTTGAAAGGAATGGTTTGGACTTATCATAGATGAGGGCTAGGCTCCAAGCAGTTGATGGTTTTCTCGAGCACGCGGATAATGTGGCTATGATTGCTTCCTTGGAAGAGACCATCAGAGACTGTGAGGGTGTTTTAGAGCAGCACTGTCAGAACCTGGCTCGGTTCAAGTAGAAAGACTCCGCTCTTGTTGCTCAGTTGCCTCGGGATGTGACTTTGATGGCCTCCCTGATGAAGGGTTTAATTTGATATATTGTGACCGTGTTATGGTTTTTTCCTTCTTTTTTCTTTGCACTCTTGCTATCTTTTTTCTTTCTTCTATTTTCCTTTGAACATTGTAATCATGCTCTGGGAAACTTTGATTTCTATGAGAAGCACAAAGATATTGAGTAGTTGAATTTCACTTCATTGCCTTCCTTTCATTGTCGTTACATAACTTCTCAAGACAATTAGTACTTTTGCCATGAACAGGATTTCACTGTGACTAAGTGTTTACAAGAGTAATAAGTTTACTAAGTGTATGACGCTTTCTTTACATTTTACTTTGAAAATATTAACAAGAGAAACTTACAACTCTTTTCTTAACAAAAGAAAAATTAAGGAAAATATTCCTTTACATACTTGGCGTTGATAGGGCTAGTTCTGAACCCGTCATCTACTCTTGTCAACTTATAATACCCACTGCTGCTTGCCTCAACAACTTTGTAATCCCATCTTGGCGAGAACTTGGGGATTGGTTGCCCCCGCATAATTGTGTCTATCATCTTCCATACCAAGTCCCCCTCTTTGAAGTCCCTGTGTTGAACGGACTAATTGTAGGCGCGAGCTATGGACTGATAATACTTTTTCATTGCCCGCAAGGCCCGATCTCCTCTTTCTTCAGTTGCTTCTATGTCGTTTCTTCTGCTGTCTAGGACTAGGTGTGTTGACGTAGCCATTCTTGCTGAGGGTACTACCAACTTAACTGGTAACACAACTTCAGACCCATATACTAGGGAAAATGGGGTTGCCTAAGTCGGCTTCCTCTTTGATGTTCTGTATGCCCAAAGTGCTACGGGGAGTTGTTCAAACCATGTGCCCCCTACTTCATCTATCATTTTACTCAGTATTCAGATGAGGGTTTTGTTGGTTACCTTAGCTTGTCAATTCCTTTGAGGATAGTAAGGAGTAGACTTGTGGTGCTTGATCTAGTAGGTGTCCAATAATCTTCCCACATAGAGGTTTACAAAGGGAGTTCCATTATTAGACAACATTACTTTGGGTATGCCAAACCTACAGATGATGTTTTCCTTGATGAAGTTGGCCACTCCTGCTCCATTTGCTTTCCTCATTGGTATGGCCTCTACCCACTTGGTGCTAACTTCAGTTGTTGAGAGTATCCATCTATGGCCTTTGGATTGTTGTGCTATAGGACCTACTAGATCGAATGCCCAAGTATGAAATGGGTAAGGGGTCTTGATGTTGTGCAGCTCAACCATGGGTGCATGTATCAAGTTCCCAAATTTCTGATAGGCCTGACATCTTCTTACAAATTTTTTAATGTCTTCTTCCATTGTCGGGCAATAGTAGCCGAGGTGGATAAGGTGTCCATATAGCTATTGCCCTCATTGATGCTTTGCCTTGTGGGCTTCCCTTAGCCCTTCGTTTGCTTTATCTTTTGATGAACACACCAACGGTGCCGCTTAAAGCTTCTTCGGTACAACTTGCCTTGGTCAAGAAAGAAGCGGAGGGCCCGCTTCCCAACTCTGATTGCATCGGCTTTGTTCTCAGGCAGTGTGCCGTTTCCAAGATAGTCAATGTATGGCTATCTCCATTCTTCAGTGCTTAAGAAATCCTCTTTAGGATGGGATTGACATTTTGCACATTGCCTCTGTAACTCAATACTTTTCGTTTTCATTTTTGGCTAGTAATACCTTTGCCTCTATATCTGTTAGTATAGGCTAATATCTCCATCTCCACAAGACTTAGCACGGATCTACTTAAGTCAGTAAGTTGCTTATTGTCTACCAACTCATCTTGCTAATAGGTTGTTGGGACCACAAAAATATAACTCCCTTCTGAGGAGCAATAATGATGCAAGTTCTGCTGGTCTGATTGTTCCTTGGCCTGTTTTTAGCTGTTGGATTATATATGCTTTCCACCCCTCAACATCTTGCTCTGTATGTTCTTCGGCTAACATTGCTGGTGTTGTTCTTTTCTCGATGACGATGGCTATACTATCATCTGATATGTCCACATTTGCCCCCAGTGTAGCCAAGGCATCGGAGAAACGGTTGTGTATTCGAGGGGTGTGCTGGATTTGGACATCATCAAACTGAGTGAGCAATTTCTGAACTATGGTGCAATATGGGGCCAACAAAGGTTCCTTCAAGGAGAAATCACCTAGTGTTTGCTTGACAACTAACTTGGAGTCGCCCCAAATTTTTAACTTGCGGAGGCCTTTCTTTTAGGCAATAATCAAACCCACTACTAGCTCCTCATATTCAGCCTCGTTGTTTGAACATTCAAAGTCAAGCTTATATGATAAATGAAATTTCTCTCCCTCTTGACTGGTTAGTGTGACGACAGCTCTACCTTTTCCAGCCCCAGAGGCTTCATCAAATTTTAAATCCCAATAAGTCTCAACCGCAGTTGTTGAGACATGGACCTCACCAAGTAGAGATACCTCTGCAGGTTCATGTTCACTAGATGGGAATTGTGCTAGCAAATATGCAAATGCTTGGCTTTTAATAGCCTTGGGCGTAATGCAAGTGATGTCATATTTTGCTAGAGCCAAAAGCCATTTTGCCATTCTTCTAGTCAGAGTGGGCTTGCTCAGTAGGTAGCGGACTGGATCACTCCTAGTCACAACTTGGATCAGGTGTACCAAAAACTAGTGGTGCAACTTCTGCGTTGTGAAGATTAAAGCCAAACAATGCCTCTTAATTGGGTACATCGTGATTTGGCACCATTGATTTTGCAGTTGATGTAATAGACTGGCTTCTTAATGCCATCTATGTCTTGGACAAGTAAAGTTCCAATAAACCGAGGTGTAGAGGTAAGGTACAATAGCAGAGGCTTTTTAGGTTGTGGGGAAACTATTGTAAGTGGAGAGGTAAGTGCTTTCTTCACCATATCAAATGCTTGTTGGTGTTCTTGTAACCATTCAAACTTGTGATTCCCTTTCAGCAGTGTCCCAAAGGAAAAGGCTATCTTAGCAAGGGCTGGGATGAACCTCCTGAGGTATGACACTTTGCCTAGGAATTTATTCAAGGCTTTTTGAGAATATGGCAGTGGCATCTCCACGATTGACTTGAGTTTATCTCCGTCTACCTCAGTAGACTTTACCACCAAATCATCCACATACACTTCTACTTCGTGATGTAGCATGTCATGGACCACTACAGTCATAGCCCGTTGATAGGTTACCCTCGTGTTTTTCAAACCGAAAGGCGTCACTGTATAGAAATTTTTTTCTAAGGGCGTTCTGAAAGCTGTCTTTTCTGCATCTTCTGGTGCCATTTTTATTTGGTTATAACTGCTGAACCCATCCAAGAAGGAGAACATCTGATGGCCTGCGGTAGAGTTAACAAGTGTGTCAACATGGAAACTTATCTTTTGGGCAAGCCTTGTTCAAGTCGTGAAAGTCTACACAAACCTTGATCTGGCCGTTCTTCTTCTTCACAGGCACAATATTTGCTAGCCAAGTTGGGTACTGTATAAGCTTAATGAACTTGGCCTTCTGCAACTTTTCTACCTCTTTTTTAATCTTTGCCTCAAGGTCAGGGTGATACTTTTGGGCATGCTGCTTTATCAGCTTAGAGTTGGGAAAAGTGTCAAAGTGATAAGTGACAAGAGATGGGTCAAGACCAGATATCTCGTCATACGTCCAAGCAAAGATGTCACTGTACCTCTTCAGTAGTGTTATCAATTTTGCTTTAGCTACTGGAGCTATTGTATCGCTGATAAACACATGCTTGCTCTGCCCTGGTAAGTTGCTGAGGTTTACCTTAGCAAATACTTCTTGCAGTGGTTTAGGCCTATCTTGCATGCATTCGGGGGCGGGTTTAGGCGTCTCCACCAACCTTTCTTGGGACTCGTCACCATCACATTTATTTGTCTTGGGGCCATCCTCCCAAGGTAAGAAGTCTGGCCCCCAAGACCGTTATAGGTAGTAAATTGTCTTGCCACCCTCACGTACCTTAACAATCTTTGGTGAGGGATTTGTGGACTTGCTGCTCATCTTTTGGCCGCTACTTTCTGGAGCAGCCTCTGCATCTCGAATGTTTTCCTACTTTGGCAACTTTACCCCCGTAACTTTTCCAGTCCTTAGGGTTTTATTTGTTGACAGTTCAGTAAAGAAGACTGCATCAGAATAGTGTGCCTCCACTACTCCAAATGGCTTTTCAGACGCATTTATGGTCACTATTCGCTTTTCTAATATGGCCTTTACACATTGGTGATAACTTGACGGGATAGCTCCATATCAGTGCATCCAAGCTTTGCCAAGTATCATGTAGTAATTTGTACTTCAATCACATGAAACTTAGTTGCGAAGCGGATCACGCCAACTGCCAAGTCCACTATAACATGGCCCTTAGTAACTTTTTCTCACCACCAAAGCCCATCACAGTAATACCAGCTTTTGCAAAGGTGTCGGTAGTGATGATGTTTATGGATGCCCTGCTATCAAGGAAAGCATGCTTGAACTCTACATTATTGATGTAAGTTATGACAAAAAGAGGACGATTATGGGTGAATGGGTACACTCTGTCTGCTTCTGAAAAACTAATGGCCCCATAGTCTTCCTGGATATGTCGAGGCACATACTCCTTAGCCTCAGCAACTTTAGTGTGATGCACTTCAGAGATGTTGGTGAGGGCCTTTGTTGCTTCGAACTTCGCGGCCTAGCTCTGCCCTAGCTGGTCAAAGAAGGTACAAAACTTAGCAAAGTTTTGTAAGGCCTGAGCATGAGTATCCTTTGCTAGTTTTGCCTCCGCAGGTACTATTTCAGGGAGCTGGCCCATGGCGATTTCTTCTAACTCATCATAGTAGGATGCCATGTGCACTTGATCACGCATAGGCCCAATATACCTAATCATATGTACTTTCTTTCCCTTATCTTTGTGGTTGGGATAAGGGTTCTTTCTCACATCACGATCACTGGCATCTTTGAACTTTAACTCATTTGTAGTAACTTTCTTCTTAAAGATACTTTTTAAAGTCCAACAGTCCCAAGTAGGGTGTCTAGTGGCTCTGTGATAGACTCAATAATCTGGGCTTTCTTTGTCTTTCTTGGTTAGGGGAACATCAACCGCAGGTAAAGTAAGTTCACCATCAGCTACCCATTCTTTAACCAAGGCTTTAACATTATCAAGGATGCAAGGATATGGGTTTTTGTCTTCATAACTCTTCCTTTTCCGGGAGGATGATGTTTCTCCTTGCGAGCGGCTCCCTCCTGCGGAGGTTACCGCAGCAACTCTGCTATTGCGGGAGTAGTGATGACTGTCGCAAGATCTATGCAAAGGACCTGTAGTACTGAGGTTCTTAACTGCCTCAATCCAGGTTGAAAAGGTAAGCATATTATGGTTCACCAAGAAGATTTTGTATTCGCGTATGGCACCCTCTACACATATGCTGACTAAGTGGGCCTCATCAATGGCCTTATCTTGGAACTACTTGACATAGTCCAGTATATCTTCACCCTCTTTTTGGACATCTCACCTAAGTGTGAGGGTTGTAACTTTCTCTTGGACTTGGAAGAACTTTGTGTGAAACTTGTTCACCATTTCCTTCCAACTCTTGATTGAGTTGGGAGCCAAGTTCACATACCAGTTGTAAGCCTTTTCAGTAAGTGATTTGGAGAACTCTCGAAGGCTCAGAGAGTGGTCACTACCATGGACACCAAGAGTTTCAATGAACCTCACCACATGTTCTCTGGCATTACCTTGTTTCCCATCAAACTTTACAAACTTGGGTGCTGTATAACCAGTTGGGTATAGCATGGCCAATATCTCCTGAGAGTATGGGGGGCTTCACATTTGGGTCGGGGAGAGATATTAGTTGTTTCTTACTACACTCTTGCTTGAGCATAGCTTGTACGTCGGCTAGAGGAACGAAATGAGTGGGCTGGAATGGACCAGTCTGCTCCTAGGTAGCTGAACCAGTAGCCGTACTGTTTGCCTGAGGTACCATCGAAGGCATCTGGATTGGAGCCTGATTCTCAGGGAACAAATTAGGTACTGGGTTTGTGACTATTACAGGCAGAGGTGCCTGCGCTAGAGATTGTTTGGAAGCCATGGCCATAATAGCTTCGGTGAGAGTTTGTAAAGTTGTTAGGATCTCCCTCTATATATCCTGAAGTGACTAGACCATTTCAACCACAACACTGTGGTCATAGGCCTCAGCATGTGCTGCTCTACCATTGGAAGAATCTTGCTGTTGTGGGGGTTGCTGAACTTTATCCTCAACTATTTTTTCTAGAGAAGTATGCAAGCCACTACGGGTATGACCCATCAATGAAGCAGCCTCTCCAGCAGAGTCACCAGAAATGTAGGGAATCGGTTTGGTGTGAGTAGTAATTAGAGAGACAAAACTATGCAAATGGCCTAACAATGGTGGAATGGCTGGAGAATGGGTCAGCAAAACTCTAGGGAAGTTGGAGAATGTGCAACAAGGTGATGGTGAAGCAAGCAGCTCAAGAAGAAGAGAATGATAGTGTAAAAATGGGCAGCATCTCCTCGAAATCCCCAAAATTCCTCTTATTGGACCTTAGGAAATGGGTCCTATTTATAGGCTTTTCCTTGGTACCAAAAGAACACCAAGTGGCCAAATAGAGAGAAGACATGTGTCCCTAAAGATCACATGGAATATTTTTCCTTGAGCCACCCAGGCTGAATGTGCCACACGTCCCTCTGCATGTACTGTGTCCTATAGCCTTCGTAACTACCTTTTTGAGCCCTAGCATATGTAGTTGCGATAGGAGTGTTTGGCGTTACAACTACCTTTTGAGTCTCTACAAGTGCAGTTGCGGCGGGAGTGTTTGCCACTGCACTTGCATTCTCAGCTCGAACCTCAACAAGTGCACTTGTAGCTGTAAACCTTGCTACTATACTTGCCTTCTTAGTTCTATTTAGCCAGTACATGCATTCTCAGGACTCTGTTAGCCTACTATCGACTATGTTTGTGTTCACCTCAGTGAAGCCTCCACCCTTAGCCACCTAACCACAAACTCTCCAGCTTCCCAGGGTGAAGGCCACAACCAAGCTACTATCAGCCATGTTGTGCCTTAATACCAAGCCCAAGGGGGCTTCCTTGGTCCTGCCTATGCGACTAAGACAGATCCATAACCTGGGTAATGGAAATGGAGTCCCTTACACTTGGGCACTGTAGACACTCCATTTTTGACCGTCCTCAAGGCTTAGACGTCACCGCTTGAACACTCCGTGATCATCCATGTTTGTGTTCATCTTGAGTTCTCGGAGGTCTCGGCTACGCGCCTTGCCTCAGGACCTCTCGACTCGACTGTTTTGTGTCTAGTTTTGCACCAAACACTTGTGCTTTGCCTTGGAGGGGCAGGGAATGGCTTGTGAGCCGTCCCCACACTCCACCGGCCGTGGCTTGAGGCCACCGGCTGTGTTTTATTGCCACCGGCCAAATGTTTGGCCGGTCGGCACTATAGATGGCCGGCCGGCTATCCTTTTTTGGTCAATTGTATTTTTGGCCGGCCGATTACTGTGCATCTGCTTTTGCAGATATTTTTGTGCAGCTGGCATACACTTTCACCCCCTCCATACACGTGTATGGAGTGTATGGAGGGATTGCCCTCTTGTTAGCTTCCTTCGGAAGCTTTACAAGACCATTTTTTCTACAAAAGAGAGGCTCTTCTCTCTTGTTTAAGGGTTAGACAAGTTAGGGATTATTTTTCAGAGCTTTGAGTTCTAGGGTTAGGGTTTGTATATATCCTATCTCTATATCTCTCTTTCTTGGTGTATTTGTGTGTGTTTTAGGCCTTAGTATTGCACACAAACACCCACTACTACACCTTTCTCTTGGAACTGAGGTTCTAGAGGGTTGTTTTTGAAGTTTTGAAGCTGGTTTGGACCTAAGGAGACTGCTGGTCCACCATTTGTGAAGAGGGTCTACAAGAGTAAGAAACTTGTCCCTTTTCTCCCATTTTTGCATAGCTTATACCTATCTTGCATCTGTTTTTGAGCTTAGTGTATAACATATAAAAGTTGTGTTTTTACTTGCTCTAAGTAGTTGCTTAAGGGTGTTTCAAGATTTGGGGTTGTTTGACCCCTCTTTAGTCTTGAAAGGCTCCATTTTGTGCCATTTTGGTTGAGCTCCGGGACCATTGTGTTTGGGCCTCCTCACCACTGAAATCTTGAGGGATTTCAGAGGTGAGGATGGTGCCTTGAGGTCCTAAGAAGGAGAGGGCCACCCCCTCTCCTTGTTGTCCTTGAAAAGGGCCATTTTTAGCCTCTTGAGGGAGCATATAGTTTGAGTATGTATTGACCATGCCTTGGCTGATTTTCAGGCTCATTATGTCATAACATAGCATTGTTGTATGTTGGTTTTGGTACACCATGCTTGTCTAGCATACATACCTTGTAATGCTATGATTTGCCTCAATACATGCATAGCATTTAGACTACCATGCTTTTGTGTTTTGGCCAAGCTTTGTGAAGCTTATATGCATATTTTGATGTGCTAAGGGATTGTTTTAAGTCATTTGAGTCATCCATGCCTTGCTTTGTATAGCTACCATGTAATCCCTCGTGTATGCCTTAAGCTTTGGCCCTTCTAGCATGCCATCCTTTCTTTGTTTCAGTGGTTTGGAACCACTTGACATGTTATTTTAGACCTCATGATGTGCCCATATGCTTGCATTTGATCCCCCTTCAATGTGTTTAAAGGTTGTTGCCTTATGCCCCTTGTTTAGGCCTTGGAGTATGCTTGCATTTTTAGACCACTTAGATGCCATCTAAGTACATCCTTAGCTTTGTTTAGGTCTGCATTAGACCTATTTTAAGTCCCTTTGGCCTTGTGAAGCTTGGTTGACCTAGCCTTGGTTTACCTCCCCTTTGGCTTGCCTTAAGTCTTGGACCATTGTTGCATGTTTGGCTTGCCTTGTTTAGTTGGTTTGGCACCATCCTTAACATGATTTTCAGAGCTTGGTATGTATGCCATTAATCCATGTTTTATCTTCTTTTAAGTGTGCTTAAAAGTTGTCTCTTTGATGCTTAAGTGTTGGTCCATTTGCATGCATGTTTGTATGTGTATTTGCCCCTCATTCCATAGTATTTTGGCCACTGTTTTAGGTTAGTTTAAGGGCTGCCTAAATTAGTCTAAGTCCATCCTTGCATGTTGTGACATGCTTACCTTGTGTGTTGATTGCATGCTTGGCCTATCACGTGTTGTGGCATGTTTAAGTGACTTTGCATTTGGCATGCATTTCTCTTAGTTGGAATTGCCTAACATGTTGCATGCTTTGCATACTTGCAAGCTTGAGTAACTAGCATAGTTGTCACATGCCTTGTATGCTTGTTTGCATTACCATGTTGCATGCCTAGTTAACGTGCTTAGGTTGATTATCCATGATTGAGGTTGAGCTCCTCACTTGTTTGTTTTGGTTTGCATTGCATTTAAAATCAAAATGTATACTTGGTCTCTTGGGCCATCATGCATCGAAATGCGCGATTGATGGTCCGAGAACCAAGGAGCACACCCTTTTGAGTCATGAACATGATAAGAGGTGTGTTGGTGCATACATTTGCTTGAAATATCTTGCCATGCCATGTTCTGCCCTCTGCTGCTGTCAAAACAGGCTCTGCAGGAAGATTTGGCCGGTCGACTACACAGAGTGCCGATCGACCAAAAGTCTGTGGCCAATAGCTTCATTTGTGGCCGATGACCACCAACCCATAGCCGGTGACCATTCCCCTTGGCCGGTGGGTGTAGACACCCCATTTTTGACCGTCCTCAAGACTTGGACGTCGCCATTGGAACACTTGGTGATTACCCTTGTTTGTGTTCGTCTTGAGTTTCCGGAGGTCTCGGTTGCGCGCCTTGCCTCAGGATCTCTCGACTCGACCGTGTTGTGTCTGGTTTTGCACCAAATACTTGTGTTTTGCCTTGAAAGGGCAGGGAATGCCTTGTGAGGCATCCCCACATATCACCGGCCTTGGCTTGAGGCCACCAGCCAGTGATTTTATGCCATCGGCAATGTATATTGCCGGTCGGCACTCTTTGTTGCCGGTCGGCCATTTATTTTGCCAAAATGGCAATTTTGAATGGCCGATCACTGCTCGCCTCTATACACGTGTATGGAGGGATTTCCCTCTTGGATGGCTTGTTTTGGAAGCCTTACAAGAGGGAGTTGCCTATAAGAAGAGGGCTCCTCTCCTGGCATGAGGGTTAGAAAAATTGTGAGAGAAGCTCTGGTTCTAGGTTTAGGGTTTTGTATCTATCCTATATCTATACCTCTCCTTCTCTTGTATTGTGTGTGTTTAAGCCTTAGTTTTGTACACAAACACACACTACCACACCTTTCCTTGGAGTTGAGGCCCTTGAGGGTTGTTCTTAGAGTTTTGAAGTTGATTTCAACCTCAAGAAGCTGCTGGAGCTTCATTGTTGAAGAGGGTCTACAAGGGTAAGACTTTTGTCCCTTTTTACCCCTTTTTTGCATAGCTTTTTAGCCTATCTTGCATCTGTTTTTGAGCTTAGTGTATAACATAAAAAAGTTCTATTTTTAGGTCCTCTAAATAGTTGTTTAAGGTTGCTTCAAGCTTTGGGGTTGTTTGACCCCTCTTAAGCCTTGTAAGGCTCCATCTTGTGCCATTTTGGGAGAGCTCCAAGACCTTGGTGTTTGGGCCTCCTCACCACTAAAATCTTGAGGGATTTCAGAGGTGAGGATGGTGCCTTGAGGTCCCAAGAAGGAGAGGGCCACCCCCTCTCCTTGTTGTCCTTGAAAAGGACCATTTTTGCCTCTTGAGGGAGCACCTAGCTTAGGCTCTTGTTGACCATGCCTTAGCTGTTATTTATGCTTATTTTGCCATGAAATAGCATTGTTTTAAGTTGGTTTTGGTACACCATGCTTGCTTAGCATACATGCCTTGTAATGCCATTTTGTTGCCTTAACATGCCTTAGGTTGTAAACCATTGTTCTAGCATGTTTTAGGCTTGGCTTCGTGAAGCTTTCATATTTATTTTGCCATGTTTAAGGTCTGTCCTTAGTTGTTTGGGTCGACTTTAGCATGCATTGCATAGCCTCTTTGCATCCTAGCTTGTAGGCTTCAAGTATGTGAGTGTATAGCATGCACTACTTGCTTTGATTTAGTGAGTTGGGGCTATTTTCCATGTCATTTCAGTCCACTTGACATGCTTATATGCTTGCATTTAATCCTCCTCCAATATGTTTAAAGGTTGTTACCTTATGCCCCTTGTTTAGGCCTCGGAATATGCTTGCACTTTTTAGACCACTTAGATGCCATCTAAGTACATCCTTAGCTTTGTTTAGGTCTGCATTAGACCTATTTTAAGTCCCTTTGGCCTTGTGAGGCTTGGTTGACCTAGCCTTGGTTTACCTCCCCTTTGGCTTGCCTTAAATCTTGGACCATTGTTGCATGTTTGGCTTGCCTTGTTTAGTTGGTTTGGCACCATCCTTAACATGATTTTCAGAGCTTGGTATGTATGCCATATGTCCATGTTTATCTTCTTTTAAGTGTGCTTAAAAGTTGTCTCTTCAATGCGTAAGTGTTGGTCCATTTGCATGCATGTTTGTATGTGTATTTGCCCCTCATTCCATAGCATTTTGGCCACTGTTTTATGTTAGTTTGAGGGCTGCCTAAATTAGTCTAAGTCCATTCTTGCATGTTGTGACATGCTTACCTTGTGTGTTGATTGCATGCTTGGCCTATCGCGTGTTGTGGCATGTTTAAGTGACTTTGCATTTGGCATGCATTTCTCTTAGTTGGAATTGCCTAACATGTTGCATGCTTTGCATACTTGTATGCTTGAGTAACTAGCATAGTTGTCACATGCCTTGTATGCTTGTTTGCATTACCATGTTACATGCCTAGTTAACATGCTTAGGATTGCATTGCATTGGCGTGCATGCTTCACCTCTTGATCAAGCCATGATAGAGGTTGAAATCCCCCTTGGTTTGTTTATGTGCATTGCATCTCATTTGAAATTGAAATGCACACTTGATGCTTTGGGCCATCACGCATTGAAATGCGCGATTGATGGTCCGAGAATCAAGGACCATGTCCCTTTGAGTCATAAACATGATAAGGGATATGGTTGGTGCATACATTGCTTGAATTGCATTGCCATGCAAAGCCCTGTCCTCTGCTGTTGTCAAACAGATTTTGCAGGAACTTTTTGCCGATTGACTGAACAGAGTGCCAACCGGCAATCCGTATGTGGCCGATGGATCCATTTTTGGCCGATCGACACCAAATCACAGCCGATGATGATTCCCTCCAGCCGGTGGCATTCCCCAACATCCAGTGAGCACATCCTGAGATTTTGGCAGTCTTCAGAGAAGCAGAGCAGAGAAAACAGAGGCAGCTTGTGCATGGTAGTGGACTTCCGAGCAAGACCTGAGCATGCGTGCATTGAGCCCTCTTCCCGAGGCCCTTTTTCTTGCTTTCTTAAATTAAATTAATTTGTTTAATTAATTTAGTTGGTCTGTAATAATTAATTAGCTAGGATAGTTAATTTATTATTTGAATTATATTATTCTTTTGGTCCCTCTGAGCGAGGGCGAATTTGTAATAAGTGTGGGTAAGTGTGTGCATGTCTTCCAACCCCCACTTCTTTCTCCCTTTTACTTACCTGCTTTGATGGTTAGTAATAGGTCATGTTTAATTTAACATACCTCATGCTATGCATGCGTGCATCATTCATCAGTATTGAATGCACCGGGCTCGACGCATCATGCTAACTGCATTAGTATTTCAAATCTAACTTGAATACATGCTACTTGTGCATTTTCACATGTCATTCATAGACTAGCCGAGCCTACTCTAGTGACATTCCGTATGCGTTGCATTAGACATTTAAACATGGACTTGGATCATGCATTGATTGCTAACGAGTTCTTTGTTTTGGCACGGAGTACGATGTAAGTATTTATGCTTTAGCATCCTTGCATGCGTGCGAGTGTTGCCATGATAACATGATTACCATGAGGCTAGCTGCTTATGTGATATAACTGCTTCAATGCCTGTGGGTGAAGGTTGGATTGTCTGAGTTCGAATAGCTCATTGAAATCCGTGTTTTAGCCTACTTGCGAGTAGCAAATTCCAAAATATTTTTTCAAAACAAACGAATATGCAATGCTTATTCTCAAATTAGGCAATCTAGTTTATACTTTTGTGCTGTGCGCATAACATAGTAATTCTAGGCTAATTGTCGGGATAAGAACACATAATGTTTTCAAAAACGAATATCACAGTTAGTAGAGGCCGATCTTCGAATCGGGCGAGAGGGGGTGCTCATAGCTGTCCTTTCCCGATCATACCCAAGCTCCCGAGCCGAGGCAACTTTGGTGATGACGGACACGTGGCCTTTGGCACCGAGTCAGGGTTTTCTAAATTCCCCCATAAAAAATATTTAGGTGGCGACTCTGTATCTGGCAAAGCAGTCCATGTTTGGCACTTCTTTTCAAAAATCTGTTTCTCAAAACGATTTGCCGGATTTGGACTCTTTGGTTCAGATTAAGAACCGTGTCACAAATCGAGTCCGAACTGTAGCGCGAGGGCCTTACGCGGGCGCGTCTACAGTGGGTTCTACAGTGTTCAAACAGTGTACCTTGGAGTTTGTGCAATTTTCAGAGAAGCAGAACAGCCAAAGCAGAGGCAAACTTGTGCATGGCAGTGACTTTCCGAGCGGAGCCGAGTGCACATTGCATTGGGCCCTCTTCCCGAGGCCGTTTATTGCTTTCATTAGATTAGTTAATTTGTTAATTAATTAATTAGCTTGATAGTTAGTTAATTGTATTATTCTTTTGATCCCTCCGAGCGAGGGCTAATTTGTAATAAGTGTATGTGCGTGTATGCATGTCTTCCAACCCCCGCTTCTTTCTCCCTTTTACTTACCTGCTTTGATCGTTAGTATTGAGACATGTTTACTTTAGCATACCTTATGCTATGCATGCGTGCATCATTCATTAGTCTTGCATGCACCGGGCTCGGCGCATCATGCTAACTGCATAAGTATTTCAAAATCTAACTTGAATACATGCTACTTGTGCATTTTCACATGTCATTCATAGACTAGCCGAGCCTACTCTAGTGACATTCCGTATGCGTTGCATTAGGCATTTAAACATGGACTTGGATCATGCATTGATTGCTAACGAGTTCTTTGTTTTGGCACGGAGTACTAGGTAAGCTTTTATGCTTTAGCATCTTGCATGAGTGTGAGTGTTTGCCATGACAGCATGCTTACCATGTGGCTACATGCTTATGTGTAACAAACTGCTTGAATGCCTGTGGGTGAAGGTTGGATTGTTTGAGTTGGAACAACTCGTCGAAATCCGTATTTTAGCCTATTTACGAGTAGCAAATTTCAAATTGTTTTCCAAACAAACGGATATGCAATGCTTTGTTCCAAATTAGACGATCTAGTCTATACTTGTTTGCTGTGCGCGTAACATAGTAATTCTAGGCTAATGAATGGAAAAAGAACACATAACGTTTTCAAAAACGGATATCACGGTTAGTAGAGGCCGATCTTTGGATCGGGCGAGAGGGGGTGCTCATAGCTGACCTTCCCCAATCGTACCCTAGCTCCCGAGCCGAGGCAACTTTGGTGATGACGGACACATGGCCTTTGGCACCGAGTCAGGGTTTCCTAAATTCCCCCTTAAAAAATATTTAGGTGGCGACTTTGTATCTGGCAAAGCAGTCCATGTTTGGCACTTCTTTTCTAAAAGTCTGTTTTCTCAAAACGATTTGCCGGATTTGGACTCTTTGGTTCAGATTAAGAACTGTGACACAAATTGAGTCCGAACTGTAGCACGAAGGCCTCACGCGGGTGCGTCTACAGTTTCTGGCGACTCTGCTGGGGACTTTAGAGAGCTTGACTCGAACTTATGATATCCTGTTTTGATTTCATTTATGTGTCTCTTTGCATTGCATGTGCATTGGTGCGCCTAGGACACCGTGTTTGCCATCTGCCATTCCTGAACGGTTTGCCGGAGGCTTGACTTTGTCAAAGCATGCCATTAGGCTGACCGGTTGTGGGCTCTGACAGTATGGGAACGCAAACCCCGGTTTTACCGGGGCGCCCTTTTCGACCATTCGGCCTAGTGCATATCGAAATCCATAGTGACCATTCCAAACTAGGACATGTTGCTTACCCGATGTTAGGTTGTTCGAAAACTACTGCGTGCATAGTGAAACCCTAGCTCCTGACAAAAATAGGACAGGGAAACCCTACCCCTCTATAGGGGTGTTTTGGCTCTCTTTACTTGCTATGTGTTTTAGAGTGTATCTATTTAGGGGAACACACATATCAGTTCACAAGTTTGAGTATCAGACCCGAGGGCATCAGTGTCAGTTTATGCGAATCAGTTATATCTGTGGGTATCCGATTCAGTATTTTGGGGGCAGTGATTTCGGGCAAAAGTGATCAGTAGTAGAGTACAGTTATTCAGCTATACTAGCGTCTGTTCTGATTGGTCCGAAATGTTGCATGTTTTCTCTTTCAGTTCAGAGAGTTGATACAGAATAGCTAGTGTTCCTCCTTGCTGAGACAAGACAGATATCTGATTCGTCAGTCACCGTTCAGTACAGCGAACTTATCATGACGCAGAATTCAGAGGAGATTGTGGTTATGACGGCCGCATCAGATCAAGGAATCACTCTGCAAAGCGAGACCAATGTCGATGTACCGCATCCACCCAAGTCGCCTGTTGCGTACCCGGTTTGGACCCCCCAGTTGTATTAGGCTCGTGAGCCCACCACATTTGAATTGATGGGAATGATAGGCGACCTCCAGAGATCCGTGGCCGATCTGGCCTATGGAATGTCGGCTTCGCCACCAACGGCACCGTATGCCGGGAATTTCATACCACAGGAGCCCCTGCTACTGGAGCGGATTGTGATCGAGCTCAGCCAACCAGAGGTTGCCTCTGGCTACAGCAACGACGTGTCAGCAACAACCGGGCTTCGCACTGATGTAGTAACCCAAACCCCCGATCCGGCTGAGGCCAGAGGTAAGGACAAGATGAAGGCAGACACTGATCCCATTGAACAACTGCTGCGGGCAGTCGAGGCTTTGAAAGCCAGGGGGATGAACAAGCAACAGATATCCGCAGTTGTGGCAAAAACTGTGGAGGATGCTTTCCCCACTCCACCTGAGGGCAGTTCAAGTCAGTTAGAAAATCGGGATAGGCCCCGTCATGCCAGAATAGTTCCTCCTATTCCCAACCCTGCACCTGGGAAAGATCAGAAAACCTAGGCAGTGCCTGCCGACCCTTTTGCTAGTGCGTCTAGTAAGAATACTCACACTTCAAAGTACCTGCCCTGAGGGCGCAGGATCTTTCATGCTCTCTACATGCCTCTGTCTAAGGCACTTCAGATTCTTGCTGAAAGGGGGCACCTCAAACCCCTTGAACCTTGGCCTCTCCCGAAGAATCTCCCTCTCACACATGATGCTGCTTAGTACTGCGTGTACCACCAACAGACCGGTCACGCCACCAACAACTGTTTCCGCCTTCGCCATGAAGTGCAGGATCTGATCGATAATGAGGTTATTCTTCCACCTACCTTAGTGAAGTCTGTTACCACCGAGCTGTTGGACCTTGAGGATACTGCGAGTATGTGACCAGGGGTTAGACCACCTGCAGGCGGCGCTCGGTGTATTTCAGATGTGGCATCTGGCACGTACTTTTTGAGCATTTGTAAATGCAGTTTTGTAGCTTCTGGCTTGGGTTTTTAGTCAGTTCTCTGTTTTGTTTTTGAGTCTGCCTCTTTGCTTTGAGTCAGTCTTTTTGTTTTTGGGTCTGTCTTGTGGTACCGAGTTAGTCCCATTTTATAAGATGTCAGGTGATTCTAGGGTTGTTGTCTCGAACACCGTTTTGGTTTTGTAAATACCCTTTTGTTTTGAGTCTGTCTCTGTTGTGGAGCCAGTTACAATCAGGGAATTGGAATGGAGCAGCTGCGGCTATCATGTTTCCATGCTTATTGCTAATTTTGAGCTAGTTGTGCCAAAGGATTTGAATCGAACGGCCATGCATTCCACCTGTTCTCTTGTGCCCTGAAAATCATTGCATTGACCTATGTTTTTCAAAACCTCTTTAACACTGCGGTGAAAACAAAGAGGAAGGAATTCCTCGAGTTTTGCAAAACTTTGATCAATTTGAGAAAAGGAGAGGCATGCTAAGCCTTTAATGAATGAAACCATGCTTGTTAGCGTGAGTACTGAGAAGGACCCTGGCTTGATCCAGATTGGTTCCACACTATCTTCGGTGCGAGTGATTTGTCGCTTTCTTAAAAACTTTCAAAAACAAATGTTTTGCGCGGCCCTGTGAAGACCTGTGTGGAATCGCTCTTGAGATTGTGCAGCCTAGGATCGCTCTTAGCCTCAAGATTCAACCCGTTCGTTTTCGAACCTTGAACCCGTTCAGAAAGTTCAACGGTCAACCGCCATGTGAGGTCTGTGTGGCCAGATTAGAAACAGCCCTCGAACAAGAGGCACCAAAATCAGATCAAGAAGATCAGATCTCACCGGAAGAAGCGTGTGAAGCAACCATGATGGATCCTTCTGCAAATCAGCGCAACAGCCATTCTCCTGGATTTAGATGATTTCGGGATCTCAAAACCATTTGGCGTGGACTTGTTACACTTTTACCCTTTGAGAGGCTCGCTGGGTTGAAAACCCGGAAGGGCGACCCAGGCAAAAGTTAGAGCAAAAGAAAAATACAAAAAAAAAATATATATATATATACACAAAAAAAAATAGCTCACAAGGTCGAAAACCTGCAACGGGCGCCTTGGCAAAAGTTAGAGCCTAAAAAGTGAAGGTTAAAATACCCGAGTGTACCTTAACCGGAACTACGTAAGGCTTGATTCCCATGCTTGGGATACGTAGGCAACTTCATCTTGAAGTCCAGCCCCCAACGCTTTCAAAGCGATTTTATCTATATAATGGTTTCGATCATCCTTGCCTTCTCTGAATCCGACAGTTCGGTTGTGACAACATGGACCACGTGGGCTTGATTCCCATGTTCGGGATACGTAGGCAACTTCATCCCGAAATCTAGCCCCCAACACCTTCAAAGTGACTGTGTCCATATATTGGTTTTGACCATCTTTGTCTTCTCTGTATCCGAGAAAGTTCGGTCGTGATCATCACTAGTGAGGACTGTTTACAATATGCTGCGACATCATCCAGACAAGGGGCAACTTTCCGTTTCCATGAGTCGCCATTCAAACCAGGGGCAACTTTCCGTTGCCGTGCAGCGTCCTTCAAACAAGGGGCAATTTTCCATTGCCTCCGATCCGAGGTTGTGCATCTCAAAAGTAAGCTCCGCGCTCTTTGCCAAAAATAGTTTTTGAAAATTTTTACTAAGGTTGACTATTTTCTCGAAAACTATTTCCTCTTTTCAAAACTTATACCATTTTGGACCCAAAAAGGAAAATTTTCAGTGCTCATAGCCTGACTTGCATGATTTTGAATAAAAAATCGAACAAGTGTGTTAATCTAACTCTCATTTTGGTCAAAACTGTTTTAGGAAGAAAACAAAAAATGGTCATAATGATGAACTAGGGGCACAGTTGAGTTGGGCTTCCTGTCTCTCCCCCATCGCCAACATACTTGCCAAGAAGGGCACAACTCAAGCTGTCATTAAAAGGCTGAAAGCTCTCAATATTCCTCCAAGCAACGAGGTATAGAACCAAGTGCGAAGCACGAATCCGAAGGGATCAAGGTACTCTGTTCCCTTACCTGGGGCATCGACCAAGCGCCACCGGAAGAAACAGCCGTGAGCTAATCATGTCGGGCGTGAACCCACAACTTCTTATTTATCCATTAAAAATCCTGAGGAGGGATAAAAATGAGAGAATAAAGAATAGAGAGGTGTAAGTTGAGAGAAAAAGCGAGCCAAAGGGTTTTGAGAGAAAAACCGAGCCTGAGGGCCGAGTGATGTGAGAATCACAAATAAGGAAAGGGTGGGAAACAATACCCAGAGAAACTGGCTCCTCGTGATCTGAGGTCCCCCGTCTCCGTTAACGCATATGTACGTCGTGTCTTCTGTTTTATTTATCTCAACCTTTATTTTGAGTCTTTTCTGAGTATGTCTCATTGTGTTTAGGTTGTTTACCCTTTTGTCTTCGCTGTTGAGTCTTTCTCACTGAGTTCAGTTGTAGGCTCAATACCTCGGTTTGAAAAAACCTTCTTCAATTTCAAAAACTAATCATTTTGTGCTCAGAATGCTGTGTCATTCTCCACATTTGTGCAAAAACATGGTTTGGTTCTTTCACGCAACTGGAGGGTCCACCCCCCGATAAGTGTGAACAGAAAAAAACATGGGCCTCTTTGAAGCTTCTGGGTTTCGGATCGCATCTGAGTGTGCTTCAACTTCAGTAGATTCAACCTTCATAGTCCGTCTTGTCAGATTTGGGCTGTTTGTTCAGGATCCGCTGTGTGCAAAATGAATCAAGCGTTGTGTTATGAGTTGTATGCAGATTAATCCCCAGTAAAGAATGAGCCGAATGTTCAGAATGTGCAGTGGTTGGTATGGTTTGTTTTTGCTGTTGACTGGTTCGTTATCTGATTATTACAATGCAAGTGTTCAATTTTCAGACAACAGATCAATTTCATTTCGTTTGAGATGTAACATGGTGCAATGCGATGCCATATATGAAATGTACAAATGCAACACTTTTTCAGACAAAAAGTTTGTTTCATTTCATCATCTTTTTCAAGTACATGGTTTTGGAAATAAAAATCTGCCCGCGGCAGTACAAGGTACTCTAGCTACCAGCAAAAGGTACAAAAGAAAAAGAAAAGAAAAAAAAAAACAGCAAAAGTCTGGATTAGTGACAAAAGGCCGTGGGTCTAGGGGTCCGTCCTCGTCCTCTTCCTGGACGAAGGTCCAGGAACATCATCAACGCTGTCATCTGAGTCCGAGTCCGAGCCGTCTCCGGTCTCCTCCTCTGACGACTCTGCCTCCGCCTCCGCCTCTGCCTCCGCGTCCGACTCCTCATCATCGTCATCAGGGACGGGTGCCCGTGAGCTACTCCCAACATGAGTGCGGGCCTTGGTGCGGGGGTATGCTCTGCCATCTTCTTCGGTAGGAATAGAAGGTCCAGCTGGAACACCTCCCACAGTGGGAATCTGGAAAGGAGGCTGAAAAGTATAAGTGGCAAACGCATCAGTATACTGTGAGCAGTTTATCAGTGCAGAATGTAGTGTATGAGTACAGTGTGCGAGTGCTATAAGCAGTGTATCAGTGCAGAATGCAGTGCAGCGTACGAGTGCTATAAGCAGTGTATCAGTGCAGAATGCAGTACAGTGTGCAAATGCCGTGAGCAGTTTATCAGTGCAGAATGCAGTGTATGAGTACAGTGTATGAATGACGTGAGCAGCTTATCAAGTGTTGTGTTGTGCACTAGATTATGTGAAGCAGCTTATGAGTATGGTTTGAGGCCGTGATCAGAAGAACATACCGGAATGCTGTAGAGGGCTAGGAGGTCGAAAATCCGCTGCAACATCCCCATCATGGAG
Organism: Camellia sinensis; assembly: GCF_055761805.1. Taxonomy (NCBI): domain Eukaryota; kingdom Viridiplantae; phylum Streptophyta; class Magnoliopsida; order Ericales; family Theaceae; genus Camellia; species Camellia sinensis. The sequence goes on from NC_138962.1 coordinate 112,210,319, forward strand.
GCATTCAGCTCCAAGGATTGCCGGGTATACTCGGAAGAAGCCTGCAAAAGTATCAAAGGCATCAGTATTCTGCGAAATATCAAAATAAACTGAAATAAAATGACAATGCAAGATGCAAGATGAAGTAGTACATACCGGAGGTAAGTCATAGAACCCGACCAACTCATGGTCAGCCGGAGGAGGAGCAAAAGGGATCTGGTACGTCGCCCCACCCTGCCCTCGGCATGTCATCATCGTGGGTAGCGCTGGCCAGCTAACCCCCTGACCCCTCCGAGCTTCGCTCCTGCCACGAACACGAGCTGTCCTCGACGTCCCTGTCCCAGCTCCAGCTGCCGACACCACCGGTCTTCCTTTCTCAGCATGACGGCCACTGCTCAGAGGCCGCATAATGTAGGTCTGGACGTACTCTTTGAAGTTGCCCTCGCCCCTGAAGTCCTCCGCGTCCCAGCCGATCGTGTAATCGGTCATCTCCTAGGCGGTGAACCTCTCGGTGTCCCTCATGTGGGCAGGAGGTGGACCCGGGACTATCTACTCTGGTAACCCCAGGGTCTGGCGTAGGAAACGCTCGCCCAGGTACCAAGCCCGACAGACTGGGCCCTCCAGCAAGATCCGGAAGCGTGCAGTCTCCTCTGCCCCAGCAAACCGATCCTGGGTCAAGGCTGGCAACGGAGCCCAAGGCTGCCAGGTGATCTGAAAATGAAATACAGTTTGTTATCTACTGTTATTGGAAACATACAGTGAAAAGCGAAGCTCAAATAAACTCTAAAGTCGAACATACCTCCGCGGGGGTGATGGTGTCAAAATAGCGACGGAAAAAGGTGAATGTCTCCCGGGGCCTCCGCACGCACCTCCCGTCAAAGTGGCGTGAGAACGGGACGACGAGAGGGGTCTCTGCGTCGGGTACTGGGGCTAACCTGGGAAAGTAAGCGTAGACCCACAACTGCAAACCAAATACCAATATGATCATCAGATAAAGTAGGACACAGAATAAAACAGAAATAGCAGAGCCGTGTGCAATGTGTTGAGCAGAGTGTACAATGTGAGCAGTGTACAGTCGGTGTAAAGCAGAGTATGTGTGTGCCGTGTGTACAGTATACAGTCAGTATAAAGCAGGCCACAGTGTGTGCAGTGTACAGAGTACAGTACAGAGTACAGTACAGAGTATAGATGATAGAAAGCAGAAATGAAATGTGAAGAAGAAAAAGGAAATGTACCTCCCAAGCGCCCCAATAGCCCCCGAGCAACTGTCCACTGCCGCGGGAAGCTGAGCTCATATACCCGTAGAGGGTGGCCAGAGCGGCACCACCCCAGTCATAGTGCAAAATCTGTCTGACATCCACCAGTGTACTGCGCAGACAAAGGGACACGGTGTTCGCCCGATCGGCGAAAATGGTAGTCCCCAGCAGAAACATCAGAAAGTCGCGGGCGTACTGCTCCACTGCCTCTTGGGTCATTAGAGCCTCCTCGGTCAAAGCCGGCTGGACCCTAAACTGGACCTTGAACCAGGAATATCGAACGAAGCCGGGACGCGCAAGAGGCGGCACCTCGCCGAGCAGATGGATCTGAGCAGCCGTCCACTCGTCCATATCAGTATCAAAGGGGATCGGATCACCCCCTACCCCGATGTCTATGAGCATCGAGAAATCATAGGGAGTCATCGTCATGTCTCCCGTCGCAAAAAGATGAAACGAGTCGGTAGTGTCCCACCACCTCTCCGCTAGAGCAGCAAGGAGAGGCCTGCTCGTAGTTGTAGACACCCCATTTTTGACCAACCTTAAGACTCAGACGTCACCAATTGAGCGCTTGGTGATGTTGCATAGTGTGCTCGTTCAGAAGTTTCAGAGTCGCGGCCGTAAGCCCTGCCTCCGGACTTCCGAACCCTTTTCTGTGCCTTGTCTCGGTTTGCGAACCAGACTCGGTTTTCTCTGTTTCTTTTCCTGAGGGGAGGGAGAGGTCCCGTAGACCATCTCTCAATGTCCGTAGGCTACGTTTGGTGGCCGTATGCCATTTTTTCCATTTCGGAGTCCGGTTCCCGGTTTTCGGAACCGTTGGCCGTGTGCCTCGGTTCGGGACCGCTTAACCATCTCCTATTGCTCTGATTTTTGGCATACATCTTATTTGCTCCCTTTTGAGGGACACTGGGGTCTGAGAAACCCACTTCGTGGCCGAATGCCACTTTCGGTGCTTAACAGCCCATTTTTCGGACCCCGAACTGCGTGTTTTGGCCCTGGAACATTCGTTTTGCATCGGCTTTCGTTCATTTTTGGCAGGTACCTCTGTTTTATCACGAGGAGGGTCACTGAAGGGTGGGAGGCTAGTAAATGTTGCAGCAGCCAGTTATCTCTCCTCCGGAGCCTCCCGGCGCCCGTTTTTCCAACTTCCGGGCTAATGTTGAACACCCTAGGGTTAGTGTTGCCAACTTTCAACCACATATCTGTGATCTACACATCTGAGAGGCCACTAAAAGTTGGTGGCCGGCCATTAAGGTCACCTGACCCTTTTGACCCCTTTCTTCCGGGCTAATGTTGAACCCCTTGGACCTTTTTTCTTGAACTTTCAACCACATATCTGTGATCTACACATCTGAGAGGCCCCTAAAAGTTCATGGCCGGCTAGTAATTCACATTGACCCTTTTGAACCCCTCTTTCCGGGCTAATGTTGAACCCCTTGGACCCACTTTCTTGGACTTTTAACCACATGGTTGTGTTGTACACACATCGGGGTACCTCTCCAGTAGCTGGCCGGCCAGAAAATCACCTTGACCCTTTTGACCCCTAGCCGGCCGGCTAGGGGGTGTGGTCGGCCGGCCACCTCCAGCAAAAGTGTTAGGCCGGCCATGTTCCTTGCACTGTGCACTTTACAGCTGTGGGGCAATATCCCCCAGATATTTTCTGTATCCGGGGGATATTTTGTGGGGGAGTTTTACTCTCCTTCTCCCCCACCTTTACACCCCATTTTGAACCCTTATAACCAGCTGATGGCCTCCTTTGTAAGGGTTAGAAAATTTACTCTTCAAGTCTCCATAGCCAACTCCATCTTCTTCCCTCTCAATTCTTGAAAAAACCCTAAGTCCCTAACCATCATTCCTTCTACGCCACCAAGCTCTACCACCACCATCTCATTTCCAGCAACAAGGAAGGATTCTTGAAGGCTAAAGAAGCTGCAAATCCATCCAAGAAGCAACAAAAGTTTGAATCTTCAAGGGTAAGTAACACTTTTACCCTTTTGACCCTTTTTCTTGATCTATTTCTAAGCCTCACTTCCTTTTTGTTTCAAGCTCCGGCCCTAACTGAAAAGGGCCATCTTTTGAGCTCATCTTCACTTCTCATCAAGGGCTCAACCCTGTTTGAGCCCTCCATAATACACTTGCTTCATTGATCATCTTGTATGTCATAGTTTTGCATGCTATTTTTGACCCATGAGCAATTTATTTTCGAGCATGTTGTAAACTGATATAAGGCTTATTTTGAGCCCCTCTTCAACATTGGAGAAGGGCTCAACATTGTTTGGTATCTCCATGTGTCACTTGTAGTTCAATCCCTTATTTGGCCCCATTTTTGCATAAATTGGTAGCCCTCTTTGTTTCTGTTTTTGGACCTTGGTCCGAACTGAAAGTGGTCTTATTTTGGCCTATACTTCATGTTTCATTAACACTTTTTTTCTATTTGGTGTTTATTTTGTATACTTCATGTTATAGAACCTTTTGAGCCTTGTTTTGCATCACATTTTTAGCATGTTTGTATACTGATTTTGAGGCTTCCATATACTGTAAATGTTCATATTTTTGGTCCATCTTCAGTGTTGTAGAAGGAAATTTTTCAGTTTGGGTTTTGCTTATACCACTTGCTTCATTACCCCTCTTTTGGCCCCTATTCTTGCATGCTATTTTTCCCTTACCTATGCTTGCTGTTTGGCCATGTTTATAACTGTGAAAGTGCATCTTTTGGGACTGTCTAGCTTCTGTCTTTGCATTGCATGTCCATATTGTGCATGTTTAGCATAGCTATAGGCCATTTCGGGTGCCTAATGTTGCATTTCGGGACAATTTCATGCATTTGGTATCATTTCGCTACATTTCGGGACTGTTTCCCCCATATTTTGTTGCTGAAATTCTGTTAGTATGCTTGCATATCATGTTTCCATGTCATTACATTGCATTCCGTCATCGCCTCGGTTTGCGTGCCCGTGTGCACGCATTTCGAGGCACCTCTTTTTTTATCCGCCGGCATCCGATGTGAGTGTGGCTGAGGCTCACTCATGTTGGTATAAGCCCATTTGTCATTTCCATGTCATTTCATCGCATTCCGCCATTGCCTCGGTTTGCGTGCCTGTGTGCACGCATTTCGAGGCACCTCTTTTTTTATCCGCCGGCATCCTATGTGAGTGTGGCTGAGGCTCACTCATGTTGGTATAAGTCCATATCATGTTTCCATGTCATTACATTGCATTCCGTCATTGCCTCGGTTTGCGTGCCCGTGTGCACGTATTTCGAGGCACCTCTTTTTTTATCCGCCGGCATCCGATGTGAGTGTGGCTGAGGCTCACTCATGTTGGTATAAGCCCATTTGTCATTTCCATGTCATTTCATCGCATTCTGCCATTGCCTCGGTTTGCGTGCCCGTGTGCACGCATTTCGAGGCACCTCTTTTTTTATCCGCCGGCATCCTATGTGAGTGTGGCTGAGGCTCACTCATGTTGGTATAACTCCATATCATGTTTCCATGTCATTACATTGCATTCCGTCATCGCCTCGGTTTGCGTGCCCGTGTGCACGCATTTCGAGGCACTTCATTTTTATCCGCCGGCATCCCGTGTGAGTGTGGCTGAGGCTCACTCATGTTGGTATAAGCGCATATCTCATTTTCATGTCATTCGCATTGCATTCTGTCATCGCCTCGGTTTGCGTGCCCGTGTGCACACACTTCGAGGCATCTCATTTTTATTGCATTCTGTCCATTTTCTCGGTTTGCGTGCCCGAGTGCACGCACTTCAAGGTATCTCATTTTCATAGCATTGTGTATGTTAGGATTATATCTTAGTTGCATTTCATGCATATCATGCATATTGCATCGTGTCCGGAATAGGAGTTGGCCCGGGTACGGGAAACGAGGTACATTTCGTACTCCAAGTGACGGAATGTGTCTCAATTCCCCAGTCACCGACACTCCGGATTATCCATGATGGAGTTAGGTTTTAGCCGTAGTTTCATGTGCATTCATCCTATATTGAGTTGTGCATTTCGACTCCTCGGTCATCATGCCTCGGTATGCGTGATTGGTGGCACGAGGATCGAGACATGCATATATCTGTGCAAATACATTGCTATGCCCCTTTCCTGCTCTTTGTTGCAGCAAAATCAGGAATCAGCTACTTTTTGGGGCTTGGAACGCATTTCAAGAACAAGTGTAAACAGAGGCTAATTGGGGCATTCCGGTGGATTTCCGCGCAAGACAACCCGGACATGCATCATCCATCAGAAGCAAGGCAGTCCCTGGCTTGCACGCCAGTTTTATTTGCTTTCATAGTTAATTTATTAATTAGAATTTTGTAATACTTTGGACTGTAATATTCTTTTATTCGGGACTGTAATATTTGGACTGTATATTTATTCGGACCCTCTGCGCGAGGGCACAACTATAATAAGTGTGCGTGAGTGTGATGTATGTCTTCCAACCCCACGTCTTTCTTCCCTTTTATTTATCCGCTTATGATGGTTAGATTAGGGCATATTTAAATTAGCATACGGTATGACAGCACGTTTGCATCATTCATCTGTTTTGCATGCACCGGGCTCGGCGCACCATACTAACTGCATCGTACTTTTAATTCCAAATTGAATACATGGTAGTTGTAGCATTTCATATACCATCTTAGAATAGCTGAGCCTGCTATAGTTGCATTTTGCATGCGTTGCATTAGGCATTTCTGTATACTTAGGATCATGCATGATTTCTAATACAGTTTTTGTTTTGGCTCGGAGTACCCGGTAAGTTTTATGCTTTAGCATCCTTGCATGCGTGTGAGTGTTGCCATGAATAGCATGCTTACCATGAGGCTATGTGCTTACATGATTTAACTGCCTGAATGCCTGTGGGTGGAGGCTGTGTTATCTGAATTGGAGTAAAACATCAAATGCTTCAAGCCTACCTGTGGGTAGCAAACCATTTTCAAAAACAAGCATGAAATGTTTTGTTCCAATTCGGGCGACCCGGTCTATACTTGTATGCTGTGCGCATCACATAGTAACCTAGGCTAATAACCGGTATAAGAACTCACAATGTTTTCAAAAATTGATATCATGGTTAGTAGAGGCCGGTCTATGACCGGGCGAGCGGGGGTGCTCACGAAGTGACCTTCCCCAATCGTACTCAAGTTCCCGAGCCGAGGCAACTTTGGTAATGACGGACACGTGGCCTTTTTGGCACCGAGTCAGGGTTTCCTAAATTTCCCAAATAAAATATTTAGGTGGCGACTCTGTATCTGGCAAAGCAGTCCATGTTTGGCACTTCTTTCAAAAAAATCAGTTTTTCTCAAAACGATTTGCCAGATTTGGACTCTTTGGTTCAGACTTAGAACCGTGACTACGAAAAGTCGGGTCTGAGCTGTAGCGAGGTCCCCCGCGGGCTTGTTACAGTTTCTGGCGACTTCGCTGGGGATTTAGAGAGCTTGACTCGAACTCATGATATCTGTTTTTGACTACACTTGTGTGTTTCTTTGCATTACATTTGCATTGGTGCGCCTAGGACACCGTGTTTGCCATCTGCTATTCCTGGACGGTTTGCCGGAGGCTTGTCTTGTCAAGGCATGACCATAAGGCTGACCGGTTGTGGGCTCTGCCACTATGGGAACACAAACCCCGGTTTTACCGGGGCACTCTCTTTGACCATTCAACCTAGTGCATATTCGGATCCATAGTGACCATTCCAAATTAGGACAGGTTGCTTACCCGTTTATAGGTTGTTTGAAACCGCTGTGTGCATAGTGAAACCCTAGCTCCTGACAAAATAGGACAGGGAAACCCTACCCCAACATAGGGGTGTTTTGGCTCTCACTTATCTGTTATGTGCTTTAGAGTGCGTCTCTACAGGAATGCATGTATCAGTATATGAGTTTGGGCATCAGGCCTGCGGGCATCAGTTCAGAATTGTCAGTATCAGGCCTGCGGGCATCAGATCAATAAATGAGTTTGAGTATCAAGCCTGCGGGCTACGGTTCAATGTTGACAGCATCAGGCCTGAGGGCATCAGTTTAGTACATCAGTTTGGGTATCAGGCCTGCGGGCATCAGCCAGTATTTGAGGAGTAGCTATCTGCGGATATCAGATTCTGTTTTAGGGAACAGTGATACAGGGATGATAATCAGTGTTTGAGGACAGTGTGTATTTCAGCTTATTAACTGTGTGTTGATTATGCCCGACTGTGTGTCTTGCATTTTATTTTAAGCTGTTGTGCTGTCCGTTTATCTGTTTATTTATTTCCTTTTCGCTTTATTTATCTTTTGCTAGGGTCAGTTTTAGCACGATTGCTTCCAACCCAACAGGCATTCCCCAAGCACCTTGGACACGAGGTCGTCGACTCCATCGATCTGAGGATCTAATCGACGGACAGCCAGTGTTCCATTCTCTACCCCCTGTTACCAAGAGGAAGTAGAAAAAGCGTAGTGCATCTGAACAGAGAGCACCAGGACAGTGGTTCCCCCCACCAGTGGACAGTTGGACTGAGATCCCCATTGAGACAAATCTGCCAGTAGTTCAGACATATCGAAACAGTATGACGACACCGACAGGAGTTGAGGAAATGATTCGCCAGATGCAGGAAACTATGCGGGCCATGCAGCAAGATGTTGTCCGCCGGGATGAGCTTGCTAAGCAACAAGCTGAGATTATGACCCAACAGGCTGAGCTTATCACCCGACTGCAACAACAGAGTACAGCATCTGCTTCACACCAAATTCCTCCTCCGGCCGGAGCCCCATTACCTGAGAAGGCTCCTGCTATTCAGGACGTTCCTCTGAATACCCAGAATACTATACCGACTATCCAAAATCTGCAAGAGGACACAAGTCTTCCAACGGGGCCAGCCCCGCCCCCGATTCCACCACAACTGTCCAAGGTCCATACCCCCAATCACCCGGACTCTCCATCCGAGGTCGAGGTTGATCAAACAGCTCTGAAATTGAGCAAGCTGGAGAAACTTTTCAAGAAATCCCAAGGGGCCAAGGCTATGCCGGATATCGGAGATGGATATACCGAGGAGGCCGTAACGCTCCCCGATAGGTTCAAAATGCCACAAATCGACCGTTTTGACGGGACCGGCAACCCCATGGTCCATATCCGACTGTTTGCGGATGTCTTGCGGCCAATGGGCCTTACACGACAACAGAAGCTCTCATTATTCGGCCGAACCCTGTCGGGTGTGGCCTCCCATTGGTACGCAAGATTATCAGATGAAGTGAAGAAGAATTGGGATGAGATGGCTGAGGCCTTTGTCACACAATATTCGTATAACACTCAGATCAAGATCACAACCCGTGATCTTGAAACGACAAGGCAAGAGCCTAAGGAATCTTTCTCGGACTTTGTGATCCGATGGAGGGCCAAGGCGTCGACGATGACTTTAAGGCCCACTGACAGAGATCAAATTCGGATGATTGTGCGCAATCTCCACCCGAAGTTAATGCAAAGAATGATTGTGGTCCCCTTCCCTACTTTCGCAGATTTACATGATATGGGGGTGCAAATAGAAGATGCTATGAAGCAAGGTCTGTTTGACCAGGACAGAGAACAACCGAGGAGGACCTTCAACCACAACAACAATGCAGGCCCGAGCGGCGCTGCAAATACAAGGGCCTCGGAAGTTAGTATGGTCACCACCACTCCCCTTCCCCCTCCAAGGCCCACGACTGCCACACCATTCTCCGGCGCGTCCGGAAGCAACACACAAAACAACCGATTCCAACCACGAGGCCAAAGAACCTTTACTCCACTATATATGCCTCTGACCAAGGTTCTGGGAATATTGATCAGGAAAAATCATTTAAAACCCCTGGAACCAAAGCCATTACCAAATCCACTCCCCCCCTCTTACGACCCGTCAAGGTACTGCGCATATCACCAACAACACGGTCATGACACCGACCGCTGTTACAGATTGCGTCATGAGATTCAAGATCTTATTGACAAACAGGTGATCGCGCCTCCTGATAAACCCAATGTCACAACCAACCCTCTCCCACCACATAACCAAGCTCCTCCTCCCAAAAGAATTAACTTTATCCAGACTGGGGTCGCATCTTACGATCCTAGTATCTATATTACGCCCACCCACCTACCCAAGCCGGAGGTGCTTCTCCCCGATTGCACTGACTTCTTGTGCATGGTGGACATCTCCAAAACCCAACCGGAACCGATGGTGGTGACCGTCGAAGACAGGGCAGGACAGATTTTGGGAGAGACTGAGTCTGTTGAATCTGGGACTGGGCAGAATTTTGCTGGGGGAGCTTATGATCCAAGCAAGTACATCCTATCAACGAGCCGAATTGGGCTAAGTGTAGAATTGCCAGAGACAGGAGAACTATGCATGATCTGAGGGGATGGATCTGGGCTATGGGCAGATGAGCTGACAGCCGTAGAGGAGGACTTTGCTGACTTGCAATTTCTCGAGGACCAGGAACTGGGAGATGCGTCGATTAATTGGTATGATTATGAGGAATCAGAGGAGGCCACGGGATGGCTCGAAGATCAACCGGATGCAGTGGGGGAAGCCCAACCAGAACAGAGCCCGGCAGGGGCAGAAATATCAGTTATGGCCGGAACGGCCGAAAATCAAGTTGTACTGCCGGAGAGCGCCGGTGTTGAGAATTCCGCTCGGGACATGGGCATTGTAGATACAGAAGTCGTTAAACAACCAGCTGTACTGACGCAGTTGGAACAAGAAAAGTTTGAGGCTACTGAGAGAGCCAGAAAAGCAAAGGGCCCTGAGGGGACTGTAAGTGCTGTGTGCACGAAGACAAACAATGCTGCGAGCATATGGACAGAGAGCACTGAGAGTGCGAGTAGACCGGAGCCGGACAGATGTCTGTTGGCTGCCAGCGGAATGTGGTGGGAAGATGACGATTTGTGTCTTGCCCACACCGGTGAAGACTGGGGAAATGGCCAGTCGGATGATACTTGGTATCTTGATGAAGTGGACCATATGACAAGAAGTGGGCGGTACTTCAAGCCCCCACACCTGGACCAACCCGAGGCGTCCGGGAAAGACAGAGAAGCGGAGAGACAGAAGGAGAAGCAGATTGAAGAGGAAGCTGTGCTGAAACAGTTGAAGAAAATGCAGGCAGACATCTCCATCTGGGGACTGCTAATGGCATCACGAGTGCACAGAGAAGCTGTCTTATCTGCTATGGACAAGTCCAAACTCTCCATAGACACCACGCCTGAACAGCTGGTTGGGCTGGTTTTTCCGGGAGGAGGTTCCCCGGCATTAACCTTTTCGGACAAAGAGCTACCGCCTGAGGGCACAGGTCATAACAAACCTCTCTATATTTCTGTCGAATGTAGAGATAAGTGGATACCGGTGGTACTTGTTGATACCGGGTCTGCGATCAATGTCTGCCCGACCAGAACGGCATATGCAATCGGGTTAAAACCCGCGGACTTCGTCCCAACCACCCAAGTGATCAGAGCATATGACAATACCAGCAGAGAAGTGATGGGGACTGTTAAAATTCAAACCAAGGTTGGTCCAAGACAACACAGTGTCGAATTTCATATCTTGGACGTTCCCGCAACCTTTAACTTACTTTTGGGGCGACCGTGGTTGCACCAGGTCAAAGCAGTCTCTTCCACTCTACATCAGATGCTAAAGTACCCTCACGGGAAGGGGGTAGCGATCGTTTTTGGGAATTCATCAATCTATCCGCCGCCGGAAGTGTCCACACCCGTCTTGGAGATCGAACACGGCACGGAGGATGTGTTTTTATCGGGGTTCACTTTGGCCGAGGCTCAAGTGGTTCAGAATGTCATGGCTGTGAATGAGGGCATGTATGTTAGTGCCCAATCTATATACCTCATGAATAAGCTAAAACATACCCCTGGGATGGGATTAGGGAGAAGCGGCCGGAAAGGCGTCTCAGTATTGGCCGAAGTGCCACACAACCCCCACGCCTTTGGACTGGGTTATCTGCCCACCAAGGAGGATTGGGTAAGGAAAGGAAAAGAAATGGCCGGAAGGGCCAGGGCAAAGAAGGCCGGGAAGCCATTTGATTTAATGCACAGGCCCATCTGGGGTACCCTAAACGGACGCTTCGTCCGGGCGGGGGAAGATTTTCCATTCTGTGGCTTCCCGGAGCCATGGCTAAACGCGGAGGGGACGCGTGTGCCTGGTTTTGAAATCTTCTTCGACATACAATTATCTGGGGATGACGTTGCCGAAGTGCAGACAGACCCACCAACCGAGGTTGAGCAATGTGAAGCAGTGGATCCTGAGAGTACAGAGCTTGAAATGGGGGTAGCACTGGCGAGTCTACTATCAGATCCTCCGATCGGCCAAGAGTGCTTGGGGGATAACTCTTCGGTTTCTGTGATTGGAGATGAAATAGCTGCAGGCTTTCCAGCGCCGATCTTGGATGCATCTATCGCACCTTCTCTCATCTGGCAATATGAAGAAGGCTTTTTATCTAGTAGTTCCGGGTCAGGTAGTGAGCCGGAATCTGATTCTACCGAATCTTGTACGTCGGAATCAGATTCCAGCTCGACTGAGTCTGAGTTCGGTATTCCTGGGGGTGGTAACCCGGATACCACAGTCCTGTCTAGGTCGTCTTTTTCATTTTCTTTTGAGTCTGTTGTAACAGAGGAATCTGACGGCTTGGAAGTATTTAATGAGAATGATGTAGATGTGGTTTCCGAGTATTTTTCTGTGCCTTTGATTTATTGCTTAAATCAGGATTTTCAAAATTTTGATGAAAACAGTGAGGGAGAAATTCCCCCAGTTTTGCAACGATTAATTGATCAAGAGCAGGAAAGATTTGTTAAACCTTTAATGGATGAAATCACTACTGTGAATATTGGTACTGAGAAGGACCCGCGGCTGGTCCAGATCGGGTCCACGTTGTCTTCAGAGGAGCGCGAGCGCTTAGTCGCTTTATTAAAAGATTTCAAAGATGTTTTCGCGTGGTCCTATGAAGACATGCCTGGAATCGATCCTGAGATTGTACAGCACCGGATCCCTCTTGATCCAGAGGCCCGCCCTGTCAAACAGAAACTCAGAAGGATTCGCCCGGACTGGGCCCTCAAGATTAAGGAAGAGGTCACCAAGCAAATTGACGCAGGGTTCCTGCTGGTATCTGAATATCCAACTTGGTTGGCCAACATAGTTCCGGTGCCAAAGAAAGACGGCAGAATTCGGGTCTGTGTAGACTTCAGAGATTTGAACAAGGCCAGTCCGAAGGACGATTTTCCCTTGCCGCACATCGATGAATTGGTGGATTTCACGGCAGGGCACGCCTTGCTTTCGTTTATGGATGGTTTCTCAGGCTATAATCAGATAGTGATGGCACCCGAAGACCGGGAGAAGACCGCGTTCACTACCCCGTGGGGTACATATTGTTATAGAGTGATGCCATTCGGGTTGAAAAATGCTGGAGCTACGTATCAACGGGCAGCAACTACAATATTGCATGATATGATCCATAAAGAGGTCGAGGTGTACGTGGACGACATGATTGTCAAGTCCAAAGATAGAGAGGGCCACTACACCGCCTTACAAAAATTCTTTCAACGGATCAAAGAGTTTCGGCTGCGACTGAATCCCCAGAAATGCACGTTTGGTGTTACAGCAGGGAAGATGCTAGGGTTTCTGATCACACAAAGGGGCATCGAGGTCGACCCTTCCAAAATCAAGGCCATCTTAGAAATGCCACCACCAAGGACTGAAAAGGAGGTGCGAGGCTTTCTGGGTAAAGTGCAATTCATAAGACGGTTTATTTCTAAATTAACCTTGACTTGTGAACCACTTTTTGGTCTCCTGAAGAAAGGAAAGAAATTCCAATGGGACGGCCGATGTCAAGCAGCTTTTGAGCAGATCAAAGAGTATCTACAGAACCCACCCGTGTTGTCACCGCCAGAGCCGGGGAGACCGTTGATACTGTACCTTTCGGTAACTGAGACTACCATGGGCTGCATGCTCGCGCAGGAGTCCGAAGACAAAGTGGAAAGGGCCATATACTATCTGAGCAAAAAGATGCTGGATTACGAGACCCGCTATACACCGCTGGAGAAGGCTTGTTTGGCCTTGGTATGGGCAACCAGGAAGCTGTGGCACTACCTGTTAGCCCACTCTGTAATGTTGGTTTCGCGTTTGGATCCCATCAAATATCTTTTCGAGAAACCAGCACTTACGGGTAGGCTAGCTCGTTGGTTGCTGTTGCTCTCCGAATTTGATTTGAAGTATGTAACGCGCAAGTCAGTAAAGGGTAGAGCGGTAGCGGAGTTCCTTGCCGACCACCCGGTTGAGGGGGATGAAGCGGTTGAGTATCTATTCCCAGATGAAGCAATTCTGCACGCCGAAGATGAAACCTGGAGAATGTACTTTGACGGAGCGTCAAACCAGTATGGGTATGGGATAGAGGTGTTGCTGATAGCGCCTGATGATTCCCGTATCCCTTTAGCATTCAAGCTCCAGTTCAAAGTTTCCAACAATGAGGCAGAGTATGAGGCATGTATTGCTGGCCTGGAAGCAGCCCTAGAACTAGGGGCGAGACGGCTGGACGTCATTGGGGACTCGAACCTCGTTGTGTCTCAAGCAAAAGGAGATTGGAAGGTCAAGGAGGAAAGGATGGTAATCTACCACCAAACCTTGGATCTGCTAATTCCTCGGTTTGAGAAGCTAAATTTCACCCACCTCGTAAGAGAGAACAACAGGTTTGCAGATTCATTAGCAACTCTATCTTCTATGATAGACATCCCGTCCGGAGTCCGGATGCGTCCAGTCATTATTGATCAGAAGTTCGTGCCAGCATACGAGTCAATTTTCGCCATAGATGAGGTTCAAGACGGCAACCCCTGGTATTACGACATCTGGAACTTCTTGGAAAAGGAGACATATCCACTAGGGGCAAATGCCAAGGATAAGAGGGCTGTCAGAAGAATGGCTGCTCAGTTCGTTATCTGCGGAGGGAAGCTGTACAAAAGGGGCCATCTGGGAATGCATAAGCTCTGTGTAGAAGCTGAAGAGTCAAGACGCCTGATGGAAGCCATCCATGGGGGAGAGTGCGGTGCACATATGAATGGGGTGATGCTGGCCAGAAAGATCCTCAGACAGGGCTACTACTGGTCAACCATGGAGGAGGATTGCATTAATTTTGTTCGGCGATGCCACAAATGTCAAATTCATGCAAATCGTATGAACATCCCGCCGTCAAAACTGTACAACATGACTTCACCGTGGCCTTTTTCAGTCTGGGGAATTGACGTGATCGGAGCTGTTACCCCGAAGGGGTCAAACGGGCATGAGTTTATCCTGGTAGCAATAGATTATTTTACAAAGTGGGTCGAGGCCCAATCATACGCGGTGTTGAAGGCGTCGCACGTCGCAAAGTTCATCAAAAACAACATCATCTGTCGCTACGGGGTGCCAAACGAGATAATTTCGGATAATGGTTCCCACTTCAAGAAAGAAGTAATAGACTTGTTGGAGAAATACAATGTGGCTTTTCATAAGTCATCTACATACAGGCCGCAGACCAACGGAGCAGTTGAGGCCGCCAACAAGAACATCAAGCGTATACTACAAAAGATGGTGGAAACCTATCGAGATTGGCCAGATAAGCTGCCATTTGCTCTGTGGGGCTACAGGACTTCAATCAGAACTTCTACTGGAGCAACTCCATATTCATTGGTCTATGGAATGGAGGCTGTTCTACCCATTGAGATTGAGGTTCCATCGTTACGAGTATTGGCTGAATGCCAGATAGCCGAAGCAGATTGGCAGCAAAGCAGATTCGAAGAACTCATGCTCTTTGATGAAAGAAGACTGAAAGCACTGTACCACATCCAAGGCTATCAACGCAGAATCGCACGGGCTTTTAACAAGAAAGTTAAGTCCAGGAATCTGAAAGAAGGAGATTTGGTGCTCAAAGACAACCGAGCTCCCATCCATGACCCAAGGGGCAAGTTCAGACCTAATTGGACTGGTCCTTACATCATCAAAGCTATCTGGTCAGGTGGGGCTGTGGTTCTGATGGATCTAGATGGCTTGGAGTTCTCACAACCGATCAATATGGACAAGTTGAAGAAATACTATCCTTGAGAGGCTCGCTAGGCCGAAAACCCGAAAGGGCGACCTAGGCAAAATTCAGAGCACAAAAAAATTAGAAAATATAAAAACTGAGCTCGCAAGGTTGAAAACCCGCAAAGGGCGGCCTTGGCAAAAGTTAGAGCGCAAGAGGAGAGTGAAAATACTCGAGCGAACCTGACCCTGAACTACGTAAGGCTTGATTCCCATCTTTGGGATACGTAGGCAGCTTCACCTTGAAGTTCAGCCATAAACTTTTCCCCGATCAACTCTGTCCATTTCGATCATCTCAGTCATCTTTATCCATCAGCATTTATCGTGATCTCCGGTACAGTGCTGTTCAAACTAGGGGCAACTTTCCGTTGCCGCGACGGTGCAAAGTTACTCAGACTAGGGGCAACTTTCCGTTGCTATGGAGTGCCACATTGTTTTTCAGACTAGGGGCAACTTTCCAGTTGCGGGGATCTGGGGTTGTGCATCTCAGTGACAGATCTTCGGCGTGTCCAATTCTGATCCACATCGAAAATAGTTTTGAAAAGTTTTAATAAAAGTTGACTTTATTCAAATCAATCTTTTTACGACTAAGACCATTTTTGGACCAAAAGTGGAAAATTTTCAGTACCATAACTTTCAATTTCATTGATTTCAAAATAGGGTTCTCCTGCTCTTGCATTACAATCAAGGTTGCTTTTTTTAGTACATTCATAAAGAAAACTTGAAAATGCTAAATGAGCAATAAATTTGGGGCATAGTTGAATCAAGCATCTCTACGTCCCCTCCCAGAGCTGGACGGAGTATCTGATGCCAAGCTAGGCCCAACTTGTGCTTCCTCATTGAGCCAATCCAAGCACTCATCTGACAAAGTGCAACTGAAAGTTGAAGCAGGGGCCAGAAGCTCTCTAGTCCTCCATGCCGTGGCATATCGGGCAAGTTGTGCAACCCGGACCGGGAAAGCGGCTGGATACTCAATCCCCTCCGGTGGACAAGTCTGATCATGACCAAACTGACGCAGGAACCGGAACGGAAAATAGAATACGCAGTGGGTTAGACCAATCAGTTGGATCCCAATCAGCCGAGACATACTATAGCTCATGGCCGGGAGGTTGAGCCAAGGGCAACGCCAAGCAATGCCGTCTGCAGACAAATTGCACATCCAATCGAACCACCACCCTTCGTCAAGAGCATTGACAAGGCGCTGCCAAAAGAAGTAACCTCGAGCTAAATAAGCTGGGCAAGAGTCCACAACCTGCAACTTGTCCATTAACCATACCTAGGGGAGGGATGGAAAATGAGAGAATAAAGAATAGAGAGATGTATGATGAGAGAAAAGTAAGACAAGGGTTTTGAGAGAAAAATTGAGCCTGAGGGTCGACTGATGTGAGCAAATATATATGTGAGGTCGGGTGGGAAACATTACCTGCAGCAGCAGTGGACTCCCAGCAAACCTAGTCGCCTCCCGGCGATAGACAGAATCTAAGCCCATCAATGTCTCGGCCAAGGTCATGGCAATACAGCTCTTTCCTTCTCTCAATCCTTGGGCGACTTCAATCAGGCGGATGCTAGCCCCGCCGAAGCCCGAGGAAAGCAGAAAGTGAGACAACAAACATAAGCAGAGGGCGTGTTGCCGAAAACCCTGCCAATAATGGTTGCTGCGGTCACCAGCGTCGGAAAAATGATGGATCAAGCCGAGGATGTCCAGCTCTCCACTGCAGATCAGAGATCGAGCGTCATGCGCTGTGAGCCCACACATCCGCCCTAAAGCCTGGGCGTGACCAAAACGGAACTGGGGCAAAATCACTTCAGAGCACTCAGACTCCATCAAAACCTGAAAATCTTCGAAAGTGGGACACATCTCTTGGCCGCCAAAGCTAAAAACATGCGTCACTGGATTCCAGAACCTTGCCGCGGCATGGAGAAAAGGGAGATGTAACGGAGTACGGCTCAGCGTGAATAGTGCATTCAAGCCGAAACCCCAGAAATTCAGCTTTTCCGAGCCATCTAGAGAAGAGATCCAAGATGTGATATTTTCTGCGAGAAACGCCTCCATCTTTGCCTAAAACTAAGATGAAATGAATGTTCCCGAAGTTGAGGCTTTTATAGAAGGAAAAACACTGTTCACGGGGACACGTGTCAAAAATCTGGAGGCTGCAGGACTGAATGGCTGGCCAGCTACTTTTTCTGGCTGGCCAGCCATTTACTTTTTCAGAAATGGCCGGCCAGCTGTCTCTCTCCACCAAAAATGGCCGGCCAGCTCCTAGGGATGGCTGGCAATGCTGCAGTATATCTCATTGGCCCTGTTTTACCCTTCGAGGGAAAGTTCCAAGCATTTCCGTGTAACGGGAGAGTCAAAGGCCTTCATCTCCCTCCGTTTCGGATGCGTTCCAATGCCCAGATCGTCAGAAGTACACTCTGTTGTTGTTGAGTTTTGTTTATCGAGTTGTTGTTTTGCTTATCGAGTTGTTTGTCGAGCGGACGTGTTTCGTGTTTTTGAGTCATTGCTCTCTGTTTAAGCGATTTTTGTTAAAATTCTGTTTATTTGCGTTGTTGCATTTTGTTTATCGAGTTGTAAACTTGCTAAAGGTCCTATTATATCTTGGTAAGTTGAGTTGCTTAGTTTGTTGCGTCGGTTCACTACCTGACTTGGTGATTACACAATGCACATTTCCATTCAATTTCATTCTTGTGCAAAATAAATAATGCGATACGATGCTAAAAGTACAAACACCTTTCCAAAAGCTATTTCATTTCATCATGCTTTACAACAAACAAAGGTACAAGTTTTACAAAAAATAAAACTGCCTAACAATGTGCAAAGTGGTACAAACTACTAGTAAAAGAAAAATAAAGCAGGAAATAGCAACATCAAAGTCCTCGGGAGCGGGAACGAGAAGCACGCCTCGTCCTCTTTTGCGGGACAACCTCCACACCATCATCTGAGTCGGAGCTGTCATCCTCAGGATCCCCCTCAGCCTCGCCTCTGTCCCTCGGGCCAAAACCGGAGCCTCCCTCCTCAGCAGATGTCTCGAACTGACGGTCGGTAGCCTCCTCCTCCTCCTCATCAGGCTCCACCTCCACAACGTGAGTCCTGCGTCTGCGGACAGGCCCTCCTCGAGCTCCTCGATAAGGCCTAGATGGCCCGGCTCCTCGGGAAGGCCGAGATGACCCCGCCCCCTGAAAAGGCTCAGATGGCCCAGCTCCCCAATGAGGCCCAGGCGGCCTGGCCTGCGGCTGACCGGACCATGAAGGCATCTGAAAACAAAGAGTTCAATTCAAATACATCAGCCCAAATATATACATCAGATGCAGATACAAGCAAAGGCTACATGAAAGGGATGCATGTAAATACAGAATATAAGTGGAGGTGTGTGTCAGATGTACTCTACACGAGTAGTCTATCGATGCAGTAGAAATCAGCATGTCATCAGAAGTATGATAAATGCCAAAAAACTGAAGGGTACCTGGATGCCCGCGACAGATAACTGTGCCTCCCTGCGCAGGACCATGCCCTCGAGTGTGGCCACCAGTCCAACCACCTCCTCTATGTACCCTCGCGATGGCTGCAAAAATGAGCTCATAATCATCAGTGCACAGAAAAGTGTCTAAACATCTGAATGATGAATGAAAAAAGTGGAGCATACCGGCGGTGAGTCCGGATCAATGGCATATCGATCACCGGGCATCGGAGGCTCTAGTGGAATCGGGGTCGGAGAGATAGCCCCATACTGCCACGCCATCAACTCAGTCGGCATATCTGGCCATCCGACATGAGGATGAATCGACGGAGCCGGAGGAACCGATCTACTCCCACCTCTAGATGTACCAGCTCTGCTAGAAGAAGGGATGTCTGTAGCTCGAGCCCGAGCCTGGTCCGAGGATGACATACCGGCAGGTCTCATCATCGGGATACGAGCTTCCGTCAATGGAGGCATCAAATATATGTGACGGTAAGTGGCGTAGTCCCCCTCCTCAATATATAGTAAAGCTTCACTACCCAGCATGGCGCCGACTACCTCTGAGTAAGAGAGCCGGTCATCGGTCCGCATACTAGCTGGAGGTACTGCGGGAATATCCTGAGAAAGATACCCCCATACCTGGCGCAGAAATCGCTCCCCCAGGAACCATACCCTGCCAACCGGTCCCTCGAGCAGGACCCTATACTGAGAGATGCCTGATGCTCCGGTATACTGAAGTCGGAGATCGTCACCCAGAGGCGCCCAAGGCTGCCATGTAATCTGCGGGTGATAAATGCATAAACCAATCAGAAATCGAGAATATACAGAGCAAATCAAAGATGAAAATGAAAAGAACTGAAAGTTCTGAGGTACCTCTGAGTGTCGCACAGTGTCGAAGTACTCTCGCAGGCGAAGGAGGGTCTCTCGAGGTCTCGGCTGGTGCGGGCCCTCGAATATCAATGAATATGGGGTCACGGGAATCCCTACCACCTCCAACTCTGGGGCTAATGATGGGAAGTATACATAAACCCATAGCTGAGAAAAGCAGTGCAGAATGTAAATACGAAATGCTGAGAGCAAAATACAGACTGTAAAAGTGCGCTGTGTGCGTGCAATGTACAAGTAATGAAAAGCAGAAATGTAAATCAAGGGGACAGAAAGTACCTCCCAAGCTCTCCAGTAGCCGCCAAGCAAATCGCCCCGCCTGCGGGAGGTCGCGCTCATGTAAAAATAAAGGGTAGCCAGGCCGGCGCCACCCCAATCATATCTATGGACCTGTGATAGGTCGACTAGAGCGCTCAGCAAATATAGCCCAACTGTGTTCCCTCTGTCGGCGAACAGGGTAGTCCCGAAGAGGAACATCAGGAAACCACGGGCATACTGCTCCGTCTCCTCGGGACTCTCAGGCACCATCTTCGCCCGCCGAAAATGGGAAGAGAACCAAGTGTATCGGACTCTCCCTGAGACCCTATCAACAGGCGGGCGAGCCCCCAACAGATACATCCAGGCGGCCTCCCACTCGCCCATATCCTCATCGTAAGGGATGGACCAACCTCCGACGTCAAGGCCGGTCAATACAGCAAAGTCAAAAGGGGTCATGGTCATGTCCCCAGTAGCAAAGAAATGAAAGGAATTGGTGGTGTCCCACCATCTCTCTACTAGGGCTGCCATCAGTGTCCTCCTGGCAGGACAACGTGACAACCCGATGCAGAAGGGTCCAAATCCTGCCAAGTCCACTAAGTCTCTGACGCCCTCCGGGAGCTCGGCATACCAATCCCGCGCCATGGTAGAACCATACCCCCACACATTACGGGAGTAAGCCTGCATTCAGAATGAATACATGTGTGCCAATGAGGTGAAATGGGCTGTGTGCCAATGAGATGAAATGGGCTGTGTGCCAATGAGATGAAATGGGCTGTGTGCCAATGAAATAAATGGGCTGTGTGCCAATGAGGTGAAATGGGCTGTGTGCCAATGAGATGAAGTGGGTTGTATACCGATGAAGTAAAATAAGCTACATGCAAATTCTATCTACCTGGGCTGCGTGTTCAGAAAATTTGAAATTTGGGCTGCGTGTTCAACTTTCAGTTAAATTGTGGGCTGCGTGTTCACTATCTACCTGGGCTGCGTGTTCAGAAAATTTGAAATTTGGGCTGCGTGTTCAACTTTCAGTTAAAATTGTGGGCTGCGTGTTCACTATCTACCTGGGCTGCGTGTTCAGAAAATTTGAAATTTGGGCTGCGTGTTCAACTTTCAGTTAAATTGTGGGCTGCGTGTTCACTATCTACCTGGGCTGCGTGTTCAGAAAATTAGAAATTTGGGCTGCGTGTTCAACTTTCAGTTAAAATTGTGGGCTGCGTGTTCACTATCTACCTGGGCTGCGTGTTCAGAAATTTGAAATTTGGGCTGCGTGTTCAACTTTCAGTTAATTTGTGGGCTGCGTGTTCACTATCTATCTGGGCTGCGTGTTCAGAAAATTTGAAATTTGGGCTGCGTGTTCAACTTTCAGTTAAATTGTGGGCTGCGTGTTCACTATCTACCTGGGCTGCGTGTTCAGAAAATTTGAAATTTGGGCTGCGTGTTCAACTTTCAGTTAAATTGTGGGCTGCGTGTTCACTATCTACCTGGGCTGCGTGTTCAGAAAATTTGAAATTTGGGCTGCATGTTCAACTTTCAGTTAAATTGTGAGCTGCGTGTTCACTATCTATCTGGGCTGCGTGTTCAGAAAATTTGAAATTTGGGCTGCGTGTTCACTATCTACCTGGGCTGAGTGTTCAGAAAATTTGAAATTTGGGCTGCGTGTTCAACTTTCAGTTAATTTGTGGGCTGCGTGTTCAGAAAATTTGAAATTTGGGCTGCGTGTTCAACTTTCAGTTAATTTGTGGGCTGCGTGTTCACAATCTACCTGGGCTGCGTGTTCAGAAAATTTGAAATTTGGGCTGCGTGTTCAACTTTCAGTTAATTTGTGGGCTGCATGTTCACTATCTACCTGGGCTGCGTGTTCAGAAAATTTAAAGTATGGGCTGTGTGTTCACTTTCGAATTCGGACTGTGTGCTCGACAAATCAGTGTTTGGACCGTGTGTTCTAATTCGGACTGTGTGTTCGCAATTAATTAATGAGCCGAGTGTTCAGAAATTCGAATGTTGAAGCTACATGTTCAAGATGTGAGCAAAGTACTATGTCATAAGCTAAACTGCATGTTCAAGCATGGCAAAGGTACGAAATGTAAAATACAGAAGATGAAGTAAATACCTCTCGAGCCTCGTGAGAGAGATGCTGCTCCGGCTCTCTGAGAAGCAGATCCATGGGTGCTCGCTCGTCAAAACTGGTAAAGTGACGGAAGACAGCACGAGGGAGGACGTGTGCTGCCGGACGGTACCTCTCGGGAATGAAAGGTCGGGTCCTCGGAGGTAGAGTCATGGGATCGAAATCGTCTCCGGCACCTGGAAAACCTCCACCGTGGGGAGAATTGCTCGCCATTTTCAAGAATCTGCAAAAGGGGAGCAAAAATGAGCAAAATGAGCAGAAATTGGAAAAAGTCAACAAAAGTCAACTCCCGAGAAAATATTCCAAATATTAAGATAAACTTACTTCAAGTGGTGGAAATGCAAAAAGAAGCTCCGAAGCCAAAATTTAATCGCTCCAAAGTGCTTAAAACTGAGTGTTTTTACGAAAACAATTTGCGCGAGGCGTTGGAAAACGCGCGTAAAACTCAAAACTAGAGAGAAAAGTGTTGAAAGAGGCAAGAAAATGAAGAGGGCTCGGCTGCCTTTTATAAGCCTCAAGCCTTGGTTGAAAAGGCATGCAAAAGGAGGGAAAAAGACCAAAATGCCCCCGGGAAAAGGGCATGGCCGGCCGGCCCCTTTTTCTAGCTGGCCAGCCATCTGCTTTTTGCAGAAATGGCCGGCCAGCCATTAGCTTTAATGGAAACCGGTTGGCCACCCCCCCTTGGGAAGATAAACGGCCGGCCATGCTCCCCACATGCTCACCTAGCTCCCTGCAAATTTTGAGGAAGATCGGAGTTCCCGGGACCTGAAAAAGTTCAAGAAAAGTACACTTCCGGTCGCGAAATTGTTCCGTCGGGACTTCGGCTTCAAGTTCTGACATATGTCTCATCATCATTCATCAAAATCAAAGCGTATCCTTTTTGAAAGAGTTGTTACCTTTCAGATAAGTGGATCGGAGGCCGTGATCGAGTTACCTTCGCCGAAACACGCATTTCCGTACTCGTTGGTTCATGACAAATGGCACCCTGATTCATGCTCATTTTGTACTATCATGCACATTATCTTGCATTCTCATGGGCATATTCACATTGTCATGTACATTTCTTGATATTAGCATACCTCTGTGTTTGAGCATGCGTTGTCATGCATATTCCGTTCTTGCATTGCGATGCATACACTCACCGGCACTGCGTGTGTCGAACTTTCGAAATCACATTAAATACCGGTTGTTAGCATATTGTACTTGTTGTAATTTTTCTCTTTTGCAGGCACGATATTGTATGTACGGTTCAATTGAGGCTGGTGCGACCAGACGAATCGCGCAGGTATCGTATCTTCTCCGTGTGAGACGTGGCGGGGATTGAATAATCCTCCGCATTCTTAACTGCATGAAATGTAGTTGTTGCTTTGCATTCTTGCTTAAAACTGTTGCATCTATTTGCCAATACTTGCTTCATTACAGCTTGCTGCATTTGCACGATCATTGGGTTACCTTCGGCTTCTTGCATATCATTTGCATTTTTGCCCCCTGCCTGCGGGCATGCCTGCGGGCGCATTTCTGTTTATCCTGAATGTTTGTCTAAGTCTTTGGCCTTGTCAAAAATGGGTCGTCTCTGGGCTTTGACATTCACTCCCGTCACTTATGACTTCCGAGTTTTGTCAAAGAGGGGCAACTGTAGACACCCCATTTTTGACCAACCTTAAGACTCAGACGTCACCAATTGAGCGCTTGGTGATGTTGCATAGTGTGCTCGTTCAGAAGTTTCAGAGTCGCGGCCGTAAGCCCTACCTCCGGACTTCCGAACCCTTTTCTGTGCCTTGTCTCGGTTTGCGAACCAGACTCGGTTTTCTCTGTTTCTTTTCCTGAGGGGAGGGAGAGGTCCCGTAGACCATCTCTCAATGTCCGTAGGCTACGTTTGGTGGCCGTAGGCCATTTTTCCCATTTCGGAGTCCGGTTCCCGGTTTTCGGAACCGTTGGCCGTGTGCCTCGGTTCGGGACCGCTTAACCATCTCCTATTGCTCTGATTTTTGGCATACATCTTATTTGCTCCCTTTTGAGGGACACTGGGGTCTGAGAAACCCACTTCGTGGCCGAATGCCACTTTTGGTGCTTAACAGCCCATTTTCGGGACCCCGAACTGCGTGTTTTGGCCCTGGAACATTCGTTTTGCATCGGCTTTCGTTCATTTTTGGCAGGTACCTCTGTTTTATCACGAGGAGGGTCACTGAAGGGTGGGAGGCTAGTAAATGTTGCAGCAGCCAGTTATCTCTCCTCCGGAGCCTCCCGGCGCCCGTTTTTCCAACTTCCGGGCTAATGTTGAACACCCTAGGGTTAGTGTTGCCAACTTTCAACCACATATCTGTGATCTACACATCTGAGAGGCCACTAAAAGTTGGTGGCCGGCCATTAAGGTCACCTGACCCTTTTGACCCCTTTCTTCCGGGCTAATGTTGAACCCCTTGGACCTTTTTTCTTGAACTTTCAACCACATATCTGTGATCTACACATCTGAGAGGCCCCTAAAAGTTCATGGCCGGCTAGTAATTCACATTGACCCTTTTGAACCCCTCTTTCCGGGCTAATGTTGAACCCCTTGGACCCACTTTCTTGGACTTTTAACCACATGGTTGTGTTGTACACACATCGGGGTACCTCTCCAGTAGCTGGCCGGCCAGAAAATCACCTTGACCCTTTTGACCCCTAGCCGGCCGGCTAGGGGGTGTGGCCGGCCGGCCACCTCCAGCAAAAGTGTTAGGCCGGCCGTGTTCCTTGCACTGTGCACTTTACAGCTGTGGGGCAATATCCTCCAGATATTTTCTGTATCCGGGGGATATTTTGTGGGGGAGTTTTACTCTCCTTCTCCCCCACCTTTACACCCCATTTTGAACCCTTATAACCAGCTGATGGCCTCCTTTGTAAGGGTTAGAAAATTTACTCTTCAAGTCTCCATAGTCAACTCCATCTTCTTCCCTCTCAATTCTTGAAAAAACCCTAAGTCCCTAACCATCATTCCTTCTACGCCACCAAGCTCTACCACCACCATCTCATTTCCAGCAACAAGGAAGGATTCTTGAAGGCTAAAGAAGCTGCAAATCCATCCAAGAAGCAACAAAAGTTTGAATCTTCAAGGGTAAGTAACACTTTTACCCTTTTGACCCTTTTCCTTGATCTATTTCTAAGCCTCACTTCCTTTTTGTTTCAAGCTCCGGCCCTAACTGAAAAGGGCCATCTTTTGAGCTCATCTTCACTTCTCATCAAGGGCTCAACCCTGTTTGAGCCCTCCATAATACACTTGCTTCATTGATCATCTTGTTTGTCATAGTTTTGCATGCTATTTTTGACCCATGAGCAATTTATTTTCGAGCATGTTGTAAACTGATATAAGGCTTATTTTGAGCCCCTCTTCAACATTGGAGAAGGGCTCAACATTGTTTGGTATCTCCATGTGTCACTTGTAGTTCAATCCCTTATTTGGCCCCATTTTTGCATAAATTGGTAGCCCTCTTTGTTTCTGTTTTTGGACCTTGGTCCGAACTGAAAGTGGTCTTATTTTGGCCTATAATTCATTTTTCATTAACACTTTTTTTCTATTTGGTGATTATTTTGTATACTTCATGTAATAGCACCTTTTGAGCCTTGTTTTGCATCACATTTTTAGCATGTTTGTATACTGATTTTGAGGCTTCCATATACTGTAAATGTTCATATTTTTGGTCCATCTTCAGTGTTGTAGAAGGAAATTTTTCAGTTTGGGTTTTTCTTATACCACTTGCTTCATTACCCCTCTTTTGGCCCCTATTCTTGCATGCTATTTTTCCCTTACCTATGCTTGCTGTTTGGCCATGTTTATAACTGTGAAAGTGCATCTTTTGGGACTGTCTAGCTTCTGTCTTTGCATTGCATGTCCATATTGTGCATGTTTAGCATAGCTATAGGCCATTTCGGGTGCCTAATGTTGCATTTCGGGACAATTTCATGCATTTGGTATCATTTCGCTACATTTCGGGACTGTTTCCCCCATATTTTGTTGCTGAAATTCTGTTAGTATGCTTGCATATCATGTTTCCATGTCATTACATTGCATTCCGTCATCGCCTCGGTTTGCGTGCCCG
Organism: Camellia sinensis; assembly: GCF_055761805.1. Taxonomy (NCBI): domain Eukaryota; kingdom Viridiplantae; phylum Streptophyta; class Magnoliopsida; order Ericales; family Theaceae; genus Camellia; species Camellia sinensis. Next base: position 112,236,400 of record NC_138962.1, read on the forward strand.
TGTGCACGCATTTCGAGGCACCTCTTTTTTTATCCGCCGGCATCCGATGTGAGTGTGGCTGAGGCTCACTCATGTTGGTATAAGCCCATTTGTCATTTCCATGTCATTTCATCGCATTCCGCCATTGCCTCGGTTTGCGTGCCCGTGTGCACGCATTTTGAGGCACCTCTTTTTTTATCCGCCGACATCCGATGTGAGTGTGGCTGAGGCTCACTCTTGTTGGTATAAGCCCATTTGTCATTTCCATGTCATTTCATCGCATTCTGCCATTGCCTCGGTTTGCGTGCCCGTGTGCACGCATTTCGAGGCACCTCTTTTTTTATCCGCCAGCATCCTATGTGAGTGTGGCTGAGGCTCACTCATGTTGGTATAAGTCTATATCATGTTTCCATGTCATTACATTGCATTCCGTCATTGCCTCGGTTTGCGTGCCCGTGTGCACGCATTTCGAGGCACCTCTTTTTTTATCCGCCGGCATCCGATGTGAGTGTGGCTGAGGCTCACTCATGTTGGTATAAGCCCATTTGTCATTTCCATGTCATTTCATCGCATTCCGCTATTGCCTCGGTTTGCGTGCCCGTGTGCACGCATTTCGAGGCACCTCTTTTTTTATCCGCCGACATCCTATGTGAGTGTGGCTGAGGCTCACTCATGTTGGTATAAGTCCATATCATGTTTGCATGTCATTACATTGCATTCCGTCATCGCCTCGGTTTGCGTGCCCGTGTGCACGCATTTCGAGGCACTTCATTTTTATTCGCCGGCATCCCGTGTGAGTGTGGCTGAGGCTCACTCATGTTGGTATAAGCCCATATCTCATTTTCATGTCATTCGCATTGCATTCTGTCATCGCCTCGGTTTGCGTGCCCGTGTGCACGCACTTCGAGGCATCTTATTTTTATTGCATTCTGTCCATTTTCTCGGTTTGCGTGCCCGAGTGCACGCACTTCGAGGTATCTCATTTTCATAGCATTGTGTATGTTAGGATTATATCTTAGTTGCATTTCATGCATATCATGCATATTGCATCGTGTCCGGAATAGGAGTTAGCCCGGGTACGGGAAACGAGGTACATTTCGTACTCCAAGTGACGGAATGTGTCTCAATTCCCCAGTCACCGACACTCCGGATTATCCATGATGGAGTTAGGTTTTAGCCGTAGTTTCATGTGCATTCATCCTATATTGAGTTGTGCATTTCGACTCCTCGGTCATCATGCCTCGGTATGCGTGATTGGTGGCACGAGGATCGAGACATGCATATATCTGTGCAAATACATTGCTATGCCCCTTTCCTGCTCTCTGTTGCAGCAAAATCAGGAATCAGCTACTTTTTGGGGCTTGGCACGCATTTCAAGAACAAGTGTAAACAGAGGCTAATTGGGGCATTCCGGTGCATTTCCGCGCAAGACAACCCGGACATGCATCATCCATCAGAAGCAAGGCAGTCCCTGGCTTGCACGCCAGTTTTATTTGCTTTCATAGTTAATTTATTAATTAGAATTTTGTAATACTTTGGACTGTAATATTCTTTTATTCGGGACTGTAATATTTGGACTGTATATTTATTCGGACCCTCTGCGCGAGGGCACAACTGTAATAAGTGTGCGTGAGTGTGATGTATGTCTTCCAACCCCACGTCTTTCTTCCCTTTTATTTATCCGCTTATGATGGTTAGATTAGGGCATATTTAAATTAGCATACGGTATGACAGCACGTTTGCATCATTCATCTGTTTTGCATGCACCGGGCTCGGCGCACCATACTAACTGCATCGTACTTTCAATTCCAAATTGAATACATGGTAGTTGTAGCATTTCATATACCATCTTAGAATAGCCGAGCCTGCTATAGTTGCATTTTGCATGCGTTGCATTAGGCATTTCTGTATACTTAGGATCATGCATGATTTCTAATACAGTTTTTGTTTTGGCTCGGAGTACCCGGTAAGTTTTATGCTTTAGCATCCTTGCATGCGTGTGAGTGTTGCCATGAATAGCATGCTTACCATGAGACTATGTGCTTACATGATTTAACTGCCTGAATGCCTGTGGGTGGAGGCTGTGTTATCTGAATTGGAGTAAAACATCAAATGCTTCAAGCCTACCTGTGGGTAGCAAACCATTTTCAAAAACAAGCATGAAATGTTTTGTTCCAATTCGGGCGACCCGGTCTATACTTGTATGCTGTGCGCATCACATAGTAACCTAGGCTAATAACCGGTATAAGAACTCACAATGTTTTCAAAAATTGATATCATGGTTAGTAGAGGCCGGTCTATGACCGGGCGAGCGGGGGTGCTCACGAAGTGACCTTCCCCAATCGTACTCAAGTTCCCGAGCCGAGGCAACTTTGGTGATGACGGACACGTGCCCTTTTTGGCACCGAGTCAGGGTTTCCTAAATTTCCCAAATAAAATATTTAGGTGGCGACTTTGTATCTGGCAAAGCAGTCCATGTTTGGCACTTCTTTCAAAAAAATCAGTTTTTCTCAAAACGATTTGCCATATTTGGACTCTTTGGTTCAGACTTAGAACCGTGACTACGAAAAGTCGGGTCCGAGCTGTAGCGAGGTCCCCCGCGGGCTTGTTACAGTAGTAAGTCTGGACAACCCTCTGCAGAATGCACCAAAACTGGCCTAGTCCACAATGTGGCGGACCGCATCAAGTAGCTCTGCGTACCAATCACGAGCGGCGATGTTCCCATACCCCCGGACGGTATGGGAATCTCCCTGTTTTCGAACAGACAATTGCGAAGCAATGATAAATATGCCAGTTTTGAAAGGCATTCAGAACTCAGGCAAATACAGCATGTGTGCAAGTCTTTCAGATTCAAACGGATACCGGGTGCCGGTGTGCTTACAGTGAACTGCAACGTGTGATGTGTCGGCATGTTTGAGTGGTTCAGTGCAAGTATAGCATGTGTACAAGTTTTCAGATTCGAACAGATATCGGGTGCCGGTGTGCTCGTAGTGAACTACAGTGACTGGTGTGTCAGTTTGTTTGAGTGGTTCAGGGCAAGTGCAGTGTGTGTGCGCGCGTTCAGATTCGAACAGATAACAGTTGCAAGTGTGTTCACGGTCGATTACAGTGTACAGTGCCTCAGTGCATTTGGGTTAAGCAGTTAAAGAGCATAATCAGTTATGGCAATTAGGTGTTCTACATTGCGGAAAGTAAAGCAGAGGGAAGAATGTTACCTCGGAAGCGCCGAAGGACAAATGAGATGTAGGCTCGCGCAAGAGAAGCTCTAGAGGCACGCCCCTCTCGAAGCTCCTGAACTGACGAAGTCCGTCGGGAGGAAGCACGTGAATCGCCGGCCGGTAGGTCGCCGGGTCGAACGGGCGGACGCTCAAGGGGAGGAGCTCGGCCCCGGGGTCCATCTCATGATCCGGGGGAGTCCCGCCTGTGGAATATCGTCATCCATGACAAAAGTGGTGTGGAAATGGTCGAGAGAGAGGAAATCGGCCTAGAATATAAAAGGTCAACCGAAAAGCCAACCCCGAGAGGGTGGAAAATGGAAGGAAAAACCGGAATATGGAAAATATGGGAAAATCAAGGAAAACTTGGGGGAAACAAACCCCAAGAAGTGGAAATCGAAAAGGAAGCGCCGAAACGAAGTTTTGATCGGATGAAAATGTTCGAAACGCAATAAACGTCGCGAATCAAACGATGGAACAGGCGTAAAACGCGAGAAAAATGGGGAATAAGGCTCGGGAAATGCTCTAGAGAGAGAGAGGAAGTGTTTTTGACCAAGGAAAGTGAATATAATAGGGTTTGGAACCCTATTTTAAAAGACCCAAGCCGAAAGGACAAAACTGCCCCGATTTAGGCATTTTTGGTCGGTCGGCCAAATATTTGGCCGGTGATGTGTTTTGATGGCCGGTGGATAGCCGGTGACTTCTCTTTTCGGCCGGTGAGCCTCCTACAGCCTTGTTTGGGTCAAATGAGTGGTTTGGGACCTTCATTGCTCAAGTCAGTGCAAGAATAGTGCATTTCTGAAGCTCAACCAGCCTCCGTTTTGGCCTCGGACCGTGTCTTCTGTGCGTGGCACTCGAATACGTACGAGGAGTATCCTTTTTGTATCCTTTTGTCCCTTATAAGATGTGAAAGTTGCCTTACTTGCATTGCATTACGATGCTTTGTCGTGAACGCGCGCTGGTTATGTGTTATCTAGTTCGCATTGTTGCGCACATATCTTGTAAGTATCATACACATGTCAATCGCACTGTCTTGTGCATTTCAAATCAATCGCACTGTCTTGTGCATTTCAAATCCATCGCACTGTCTTGTGCACTCGCGTTGTCTAAACGCATCGCGCTATTTTGCGCATCTCATTGCATTTTGCATGCATTCCATCGCGCTATCTTGCGCATCGCACTGTCTTGTGCACTCGCGTTGTCAAACGCATCACGCTGTTTTGCGCATCCCATTGCATTTTGCATGCATTCCATCGCGCTATCTTGCGCATCGCACTATCTTGTGCACTCACGTTGTCTAACGCATCGCGCTGTTTTGCGCATCTAATTACATTTTGCATGCATTCCATCGTGCTATCTTGCGCATCGCACTGTCTTGTGCACTCGCGTTGTCAAACGCATCGCGCTGTTTTGCGCATCCCATTGCATTTTGCATGCATTCCATCGCGCTATCTTGCGCATCACACTGTCCTGTGCACTCGCGTTGTCTAACGCATCGCGCTGTTTTGCGCATCTCATTGCATTTTGCATGCATTCCATCGCGCTATCTTGCGCATCGCACTGTCTTGTGCACTCGCGTTGTCTAAACGTAATGCGCTGTTTTGCGTATCTTATTGCATTTTGCATGCATTCAATCGCGCTATTTCGCGCATCACACCGTCCTGTACACACTACGGTCTAGGAGACCTTAAATCCTCGGAAGGTGCAAGACCTTTAGTGCATTGATGTGCACAGTTCATTTACATTGTCATGTATCTCAATAACCGCGCGTTGTCGCGCATTTAAAATTCATGTATTATCATGCGTCCTACACCGCGCGCTGTCGCGCATTTCAAAAAAGCAACATGCATCATTCGCATTTCATTGTAAATAATGCATATGTCGTGCATACCACTGTAAATAATGCATATGTCATGCATCTTACTGTAGATATTGCATTTACGCCCATCCATTGCATATTTGTAAGTAGTGCATTGTAGCTTGCATGCATCCATTGCATCACCTCTATCTAGGGTTTGCACCTTTCCTTGTTGAGCTTGGTCTGGTATGTGCTCATACTTTTCATGTTTATACACTCATAGTTCGGTATGACCGTTCTATGTTAGACGTGACTTGTTCGTGTCCATGCCTTTCCTAGGCAAGATACGGCTTGGCCATAGGCCTTAATCCACTATATCCATTCCATTGCATACTTATATATTGCATTGTAGCTTGTATGCATTCACCGCATCACTTCCATCTAGGGCTTGCGCCTTTCCATGTTGAGCTTGGTCTGGTATGTGCCCATACTTTTTACGTCTATACACTCATAGTTCTGTATGACCGTTCTATGTTAGACGTGGTTTGTGTATGTCCATATCTTTCCTTGGGAAGATTTGGTTTGGCTGCTTGCCATATCCATTATATATATTACATTGTAGTGTAATTTTTGCATCCAGCATTAGGATCATTGGTCTTTCTTCAGCGGGTCATTTCCCCACCTATGTCATCCCACCCAATTACCTGTTCTTGTGTCCGTCTACATCACTCATAGTTTTGCATGTGTACGCGCCTATTCCATGTTGGTATGTTGGTTTGAGGGTTGCGGCACATTTTCTATGGTAGACGGACTTGTTACTTCCATCAATCTATTTGACATTTGTGTGGTTTTGAACCGCTCATGATTTGATTATGATTCAATTGCATTGCATTTTTATCTACATTACTATACATAGTTTTGTATATCGCATATCATTTTGCATTCATTTTGCATATTGCTAATGATATCTGTACCTGTTAAGTTTGCTTTCTTTTCAGGCACGATATTGTATGTACGGTTCATTTGAGGCTGGCGCAACCAGACGAACCGCGTAGGTATTGTATTCTCCGAGTGAGATGTATCGAGAATTACATAATTCTCTTACATCCTTTCTGCATAGTAGTGTAGTTTGGTGTATGCTAGCTTAAAACTGTCGCATGTTATGCTTCGTTACAGTTTTCTTTGCATGATCATAAGTTATGTTCAGCTTTGTGCATTATCTTGCATTTTGCCCCTGCCTTCGGGCGCATATCTTGTCTGTCTTGCATGTTTGTCTAAGTCTTCGGCCTTGTCAAAAATGGGTCGTCTCTGGGCTTTGACATTCACTCCCGTCATTGTTATGACTTTCGAGTTCTGTCAAAGAGGGGCAACTGTAGACACCCCATTTTTGACCGTCCTCAAGACTTGGACGTCACCGCTTGAACACTCGATGATCATCCATGTTTGTATTTGTCTTGAGTTCCCGGAGGTCTCGGCTACGCGCCTTGCCTCAGGACTTCTCGACTCGACTGTTTTGTGTCTGGTTTTGCACCAAACACTTGTGCTTTACCTTGGAGGGGCAGGGAATGGCTTGTGAGCCATCCCCACACTCCACCGGCCGTGGCTTGAGGCCACCGGCTGTGTTTTATTGCCACCGGCCAAACGTTTGGCCGGCCGGCACTATAGATGGCCGGCCGGCTATCTTTTTTTGGTCAATTGTATTTTTGGCCGGCCGATTACTGTGCATCTGCTTTTGCAGATATTTTTGTGCATCTGGTATACACTTTCACGTGTATGGAGGGATTGCCCTCTTGTTAGCTTCCTTTGGAAGCTTTACAAGACCATTTTGTCTACAAAAGAGAGGCTCTTCTCTCTTGTTTAAGGGTTAGACAAGTTAGGGATTATTTTCCAGAGCTTTGAGTTCTAGGGTTAGGGTTTGTATATATCCTATCTCTATATCTCTCTTTCTTGGTGTATTTGTGTGTGTTTTAGGCCTTAGTATTGCACACAAACACCCACTACTACACCTTTCTCTTGGAACTGCGGTTCTAGAGGGTTGTTTTTGAAGTTTTGAAGCTGGATTGGACCTAAGGAGACTGTTGGTCCACCATTTGTAAAGAGGGTCTACAAGGGTAAGAAACTTGTCCCTTTTCTCCCATTTTTGCATAGCTTATTTACCTACCTTGCATCTGTTTTTGAGCTTAGTGTATAACATATAAAAGTTGTGTTTTTACTTTCTCTAAGTAGTTGCTTAAGGGTGTTTCAAGCTTTGGGGTTGTTTGACCCCTCTTAAGCCTTGAAAGGCTCCATTTTGTGCCATTTTGGTTGAGCTCTGGGACCATTGTGTTTGGGCCTCCTCACCACTAAAATCTTGAGGGATTTCAGAGGTGAGGATGGTGCCTTGAGGTCCCAAGAAGGAGAGGGCCACCCCCTCTCTTTGTTGTCCTTGAAAAGGGCCATTTTTAGCCTCTTGAGAGAGCATATAGTTTGAGTATGTATTGACCATGCCTTGGCTGATTTTCAGGCTCATTATGTCATAACATAGCTTTGTTGTATGTTGGTTTTGGTACACCATGCTTGTCTAGCATACATACCTTGTAATACCATGATTTGCCTCAATACATGCATAGCATTTAGACTACTATGCTTTTGTGTTTTGGCCAAGCTTTGTGAAGCTTTTATGCATATTTTGATGTGCTAAGGGACTGTTTTAAGTCATTTGAGTCATCCATGCCTTGCTTTGTATAGCTACCATGTAATCCCTCTTGTATGCCTTAAGCTTTGGCCCTTCTAGCATGCCATCCTTGCTTTGTTTCAGTGGTTTGGAACCACTTGACATGTTATTTCAGACCTCATGATGTGCCCATATGCTTGCATTTGATCCCCCTTCAATGTTTTTAAAGGTTGTTGCCTTATGCCCCTTGTTTAGGCCTTGGAGTATGCTTGCATTTTTAGACCACTTAGATGCCATCTAAGTACATCCTTAGCTTTGTTTAGGTCTGCATTAGACCTATTTTAAGTCCCTTTGGCCTTGTGAGGCTTGGTTGACCTAGCCTTGGTTTACCTCCCCTTTGGCTTGCCTTAAGTCTTGGACCATTGTTGCATGTTTGGCTTGCCTTGTTTAGTTGGTTTGGCACCATCCTTAACATGATTTTCAGAGCTTAGTATGTATGCCATTAATCCATGTTTTATCTTCTTTTAAGTGTGCTTAAAAGTTGTCTCTTTGATGCTTAAGTGTTGGTCCATTTGCATGCATGTTTGTATGTGTATTTGCTCCTCATTCCATAGCATTTTGGCCACTGTTTTAGGTTAGTTTGAGGGCAGCCTAAATTAGTCTAAGTCCATTCTTGCATGTTGTGACATGCTTACCTTGTGTGTTGATTGCATGCTTGACCTATCACGTGTTGTGGCATGTTTAAGTGACTTTGCATTTGGCATGCATTTCTCTTAGTTGGAATTGCCTAACATGTTGCATGCTTTGCATACTTGCATGCTTGAGTAACTAGCATAGTTGTCACATGCCTTGTATGCTTGTTTGCATTACCATGTTGCATGCCTAGTTAACATGCTTAGGATTGCATTGCATTGGCGTGTATGCTTCACCTCTTGATCAAGCCATGATAGAGGTTGAAATCCCCCTTGGTTTGTTTATGTGCATTACATCTCATTTGAAATTGAAATGCACACTTGATGCTTTGGGCCATCACGCATTGAAATGCGCGATTGATGGTCCAAGAACCAAGGAGCACACCCTTTTGAGTCATGAACATGATAAGAGGTGTGTTGGTGCATACATTTGCTTGAAATATCTTGCCATGCCATGTTCTGCCCTCTGCTGCTGTCAAAACAGGCTCTGCAGGAAGATTTGGCTGGTCGACTACACAGAGTGCCGATCAATCAAAAGTCTGTGGCCAATAGCTTCATTTGTGGCCGATGACCACCAACCCACGGCCGGTGACCATTCCCCTTGGCCGGTGGGGTTCTACAGTGTTCAAACAGTGTACCTTGGAGTTTGTGCAATTTTCAGAGAAGCAGAACAGCCAAAGCAGAGGTAAACTTGTGCATGGAAGTGACTTTCCGAGCGGAGCCGAGTGCGCATTGCATTGGGCCCTCTTCCCGAGGCTGTTTACTGCTTTCATTAGATTAGTTAATTTGTTAATTAATTAATTAGCTTGATAGTTAGTTAATTGTATTATTCTTTTGATCCCTCCGAGCGAGGGCTAATTTGTAATAAGTGTGGGTGCGTGTATGCATGTCTTCCAACCCCCGCTTCTTTCTCCCTTTTACTTACCTACTTTGATGGTTAGTATTAAGACATGTTTACTTTAGCATACCTTATGCTATGCATGCGTGCATCATTCATTAGTCTTGCATGCACCGGGCTCGGCGCATCATGCTAACTGCATAAGTATTTCAAAATCTAACTTGAATACATGCTACTTGTGCATTTTCACATGTCATTCATAGACTAGCCGAGCCTACTCTAGTGACATTCCGTATGCGTTGCATTAGGCATTTAAACATGGACTTGGATCATGCATTGATTGCTAACGAGTTCTTTGTTTTAGCACGGAGTACTAGGTAAGCTTTTATGCTTTAGCATCTTGCATGAGTGTGAGTGTTTGCCATGACAGCATGCTTACCATGTGGCTACATGCTTATGTGTTACAAACTGCCTGAATGCCTGTGGGTGAAGGTTGGATTGTTTGAGTTGGAACAACTCGTCGAAATTCGTATTTTAGCCTACTTACGAGTAGCAAATTTTAAATTGTTTTCCAAACAAACGGATATGCAATGCTTTGTTCCAAATTAGACGATCTAGTCTATACTTGTTTGCTGTGCGCGTAACATAGTAATTCTAGGCTAATGAATGGAAAAAGAATACATAACGTTTTCAAAAACGGATATCACGGTTAGTAGAGGTCGATCTTCGGATCAGGCGAGAGGGGGTGCTCATAGCTGACCTTCCCCAATCGTACCCTAGCTCCCGAGCCGAGGCAACTTTGGTGATGACGGACACGTGGCCTTTGGCACTGAGTCAGGGTTTCCTAAATTCCCCCTTAAAAAATATTTAGGTGGCGACTTTGTATCTGGCAAAGCAGTCCATGTTTGGCACTTCTTTTCTAAAAATTTGTTTTCTCAAAACGATTTGCCGGATTTGGACTCTTTGGTTCAGATTAAGAACCGTGACACAAATTGAGTCCGAACTATAGCACGAAGGCCTCACGCGGGCGCGTCTACAGCTACCCTGCTCCCATCTTCGGGGGATCGTTGCGGTAAACTGGTATCTCTGGGCTTGCTATTAGCTCTAAACAGTAAGCCTAGGGGCTTGCCATCAACGCCAAGCTAGTGAGCTCTGGGGCTTGCTATCAGCGTCAAGCTAAAAATGACTTTGGGGAGGCCTGCTATCAGCGCAAAGCATTAACCTCTACTTGCTGAAGGGAACCTTCTCCCAAAGGCTGTTATCACCTTGGCGAGATGTTCCTTCCACAAGTTGGTTGCAGCGACTGTAGTTGTTGTGGTAGTCATTTTCCGTAGCAAGTTTAGATGGCAATCCTGACAATATCAGAGATGACGACATCGACAAAATGCCTCCACAACTTGGTCGCTGCAAGTGTTGCCTCTACAACTTAATTGCTTCAGTTTCTCTTTCCCTCAGTAACTCTAGATGGCTATGGTACTGACAATACTTGATATGGTGGCGGTACCGACAATACTTAGAATTGCGGCACTGAGACAAAATACCTCTGCAACTTGACTGCTGCAACTTAGTTACTCTGGTTTTCTCTTTCCCACAACAACTTCAGACGGTTGTGGAATCGACAATATTGGGAATGGTGGCGCTGAGGCAAAGTGCCTTAGCAACTTGACCACTGTAAGTATTCCCTCTGCAACTTCACTTAGACATTTTCCTTCGTGGAGTCTGTTTGGACCTTTGGCGGGTCGGACCTGCTTTGGCCCACTGTTGGCCCACTTCTCTTAGGCTTTAGCCCAGGCTCCTTTAGACATTCTTGGTCGCCTAAAAGGGCGACCTTAGCATTTAGGTCTATACTTAATTTGGACCTTAATTTCTGACCCTCTACAAAGATAAAATAGGAAGGGGACAAGAGGTTGGAAAAGAGAAGAGAGTGTATGTGTCTTGTGCTTGGTTTGCTAGCCTTCTTTTCCTTTCTTTACTTTTATTTTTTCTCTAATTTTTCGAACTCCCAAACTCTCTATTCCTCTCTATAGTGCCAGCAAAACAAGTATTAAATGAGAGGGAGGGGCTCTTCTAGTTATGGAGGGAGATTTGGTGAGAAATGACTTAAATGACCTTAGTTGAATAGATACTAGTTTGGTTGCAACTTAATGGAATAAAAGTGGATTAATGAGTTAAGTAAGGTTAATTAAAAATCTATATTCATTAGACTAATATAATAGGAGACAAAAGTACATTGATCCATGCTCAAACCATACCTCAAACCTTACCTCTAATTTTCTTTTCTTTTTCCATTTTTTAATTAATGAAAATTCTCCATCAACCTATGAAAGGCCATCCCTGCCATGCTTATGGTACAATATTATATATATATATATGTATATATATTATTTAGAGAAGATATTTTGTGAAAAAGAAGATTATAAAACAATATAAATATATTATATATTAAAGTTAGGGGTCAAAATGCAATAGAATTAAAAGGTATGGACCAAATATGAAATTATGAAACAAAAACAGTTATTATTGATAGTATATAATTATTGAATATAGCTACGAAAATAATTCGGATCCCGCTTAACTGATTTGCGAAGAAATGTGAAAAATCAAACAAAAATGGTGTTATCTGGGAACTAGGATTTTTAAGCGATTAAACAATTTGTTAGGATCTAATAATCATAATTAAAGTTTTAAAAGTGATAACTAAGTTTTTAGGATTGATTAGAGTTTGATCAAATTAATCCGCAATACTTCTCGATTCTAAGATTTAAAATGAGATTACGCCATAACTCAAAGTCTATATTAAAATAAAATCAATATTACAAATGTAATTACAAAAATTATGATTTCTACAATCTCCTTCTCAGCAAGGTTTACAAATATTAAAATTATTTCTACTACATCAAAGTAAGCCATCACGCAGCTTTAAGTTGCGTCAACTGGAAAATTTAAATGCTACGGTTTGAAGAAAATGTGCGGCTACCCTAAAAAAAGATACTGAGCTTGTTTCTAGAAGGTGCTCCCTCCCTCCTTTCATTCATTCATGTTTTGTCCTCACTTATTTTCCAGAAAGAGTAAGATATTGTGATAAACATAAAAAAAGCTTGGACTTAGTGAATAATTGAAATAACATCTCTATCTGTGAAAATCTTTTTAAAAGTCCCAAAAATCATTTTGTCCAAGATAAGGTTAAGGTGGGTTGTTCTCTCTTCATTAATAAAGTTTTTTTCTGCTGATTTTAGAATTTGTAGCCACATTAAATAATTATCATCATAATAATAAATTAATAAGTTAAGAGGTTAGTGGCGAATTCAATAATCTTAAGACTTTCATTCCCATAACTAAGCCTAATTTTACATTGTTTTTATTATTATCTTTTTTTTTAAAAAATTTAATTATTACCATCTAAACATTTTTTGTCGAATTAATTTAATAATTAATCTAAAATTAATGTACACGTAATTCTTTGCTCCCATTTGAACGATACTACTATTTTATGAAGTGGAAATTTCTCTTTGAATTTTAATATTATATTTATTTTGGTAAAATTCAATTTACTCATGTGATTAAACGGTGGAACACTTTATCCCTTATAGTTCAAAAATAGGTAAACAACTCCTTCATGATTTTTAGCTTAAATTGCAATGGTTAGACTTTTCATCCAAACTAACAAATACACTCTTCAATTTTGCGATTGCGTCTCCCTTTTTGAAAAAAAAAAAAAAAGAAATTAATATAAGAAAAGACATTTGTACCTTAAAACCCTCATTCCCATAATTAAGACTAATTTTACATTGTTTATTATTATTATTATTATTATTATTATTATTTTGTTTTTTAAAATTAATTTAGTTATTACCATCTAAATAATTTTTGTCGAATTAATTTAATAATTAATCTAAAATGAATGTGCATGTAGTTCTTTATTCCGTTTGAATGATACCTCTATTTTATGGAGTAGTAATTTGTCTTTGTTTTTTAATGTTATATTTGTTTTGATAAAATTCAATTTACTCCTGTGATTGAATGCAGGAACACTTACCCTATATAGTTCAAAAATAGACATAACTCCCTCCTAGTTTTTGGCTTAAATTGCAATGGTTAGACTTTCCATCCAAACTAACAGACAAACTCTCCAATTTTGCGACTGTGTCTCCCTTCTTGAAAAAAATATAAAATGAATATAGAAATACCACTATTTTATGGAGTAGTAATTTGTCCTTGATTTTTAATTTATATTTGTTTTGATAAAATTCAATTTACTCACGTGATTGAAGGCTGGAACACTTTACTTTTTATAGTTCAAATATAGACAGACAACTCTCTCATAGTTTTTGGCTTAAATTGCAGTGGTTAGACTTTCCATCCAAACTAACAGATACACTCTCCAATTTTTCAACTGCGTCTCCTGTTTTGGGGAAAAAAAATGAAATTAATATAGAAAAAGACATTCATACTCCCTTCTTCATTATCTTTCTCAAAACCTTGAAACCCTAACCCTAGCCAGCCACTCTCTTCCTTCCTGACCATCACATCATCACTGCCACAACTTCTCTGACCAACCACTATCACAGCCCCATTTCACCTCCTAAACCATTGTCACTGCTGCCATCATCATTCCCAACTTGACTATCATTGCCAGACCCTTGCTTTCTATAAGCCGTCACTGCCGCTCCATGTCCCCTTCCAAATCATCGTCCATGATTTGTTACAGTGCGTTCATTACAATGTCCATGACATATACAAGGCTAAGAGCATCTCCAACGGTGAATCAAAATTTTCATCAAATTTGAGTAAAAAAAAGTCAATTTTCTCAATCTGATACTATTTGCTCCAACCGTGCATCAAAAGGAAAGTGGTCAACCGGTAAGGCAAAATTTTTTTATTTTTATTTTTACCTGTTTGAACCTTTTTGACCGGTTTCAACCTACCTATTTGAAAGGGAACCGGTCGACCGGTTGGTCAACCGGCCGGACAACCGGTTGGTTGACCGGTTGGCCCACCTCAATGGTAACGCACAGTGAAATGGTGAAATCTGGAGCCTGTTCTCACTTTGATAAATTTTTTGTTCCATTATCATTTTGATACCAATTTGGTGAAACCATTGAAGCTCCAAAAAGTGACTTTTTCACCAAATTTTAAATCTGATGCAAAGTTTGGTTCACCGTTGGAGATGGTCTAATAGGCTATAATCTAAAGGGTCTGGCATCCCTTCAGTCCTAGATCGGACTAAGGGTACTGTTGGCCCCGTGAAAACTTTGTTACATAATTTTGATGGAAAGGTGGACTGTGTGTTCGTTACAATATATATATTTATTATAATTCTGATTACATGATTTTGATCAATCCAAATGATTCTTTGATTCCATGTTACAAAATATATACAATGTGTATATATAAATATATGCGCTATTTTTGTGCAAATATAATCAAACAAAAATTACTTTAAAAAGTCAGAAAGTAATGTCTATCTTGGCAATTAAGAAAAAAAACCAATTTATTGACTTATTTGAATCATATCAATTCTCTATTTTTTTTTTTTTGCACTTTTTTCTATAAAAAAAAAAGTAAAAAAAGCCAATATTTTTTTTTTCTCTACTTCCCAAAATAGGCCTAAATAAATATTAGAAGTCTAAAGTTTTTTTTTTTTCCTTCATCTTTTTATGGGTGGTTATTATGTTATTTAATTGAATTAATGTTATTTTTTATGAAAAATTATTGTTGTTTTAAGTTACAGATTATGTGCATAAGTGAAAAGAAAGAAATAAAATAAGAGAAGCAAAAAACTAGGTAGGATAGAGGAGTATTAAGGTAATTTTATATATATATATTTTTTAACGGTGTTAGAGTTGCAATTTAATCTAAAATTATAAGGGAGTTCTTTGCCTATTTTTGAACTATGAGGAGCAAAGTGCTTCAGCCTTAAACCAGAAAGGGACAAACTAAATTTTATCCTATTTATTTTCGGTGTGAAAAATGAGATTTGCTCAAGGAGTTAGTCGGATGAAGAAAGCCGTAAGCTTGGAAGCTGAGAGAAGAAGTGGGCACTTGGGTATGGGGATACAATGGCTACTTGGGAAATTGCACTAACTTGGAAGCTGAGCTTTGGGGGCTGTATAGAGGATTAACATTCATAATGCATAAATGAATGGCCAACATAGAGATTGAGACAGATTCTCATATAGCAATGAAGCTAATCAAGGATGGGACTGAAAAAACATCTCCCTACAGAGCACTGATTGAGGATGCAAACTTCATGATGAGAAGATGCAACTGCAGCACCCAACATGTTTCAAGAGAAGCAAATCAATGTCCAGATGCACTTGCCAACATTAGAGTCAACCAAAAAGAATGCCTTGTCTTCCTTGAGGATCCATCCAGTTGTGTCTTTTCTTTACTAATTGCAGATATGGTTTCTGCTAGCTCGAGGAGGGACTAAGTATCCCCTTAGTCTTTGCTTTGTATGACTTTTAAACTACTTGTCTTATTTTCACTTAAGGCTGTGTTTGGTTGGAGGATTTGAGGAGGGATTTGGAAAGAGAAAGCGAAAAGTTAGGTGAAATATAAATAAAATATACCTACATTTCACCTAGTTTCACGCACCTTTTCCATTTCCGTTTTCAAATCCCTCTCTAAATTCTCCAACCAAACACAGTATAAATAAAAAAAAAAAAAAGAAGAAGAAGAAAGCCGAAAGCACACTCTTGGCTCGTGACGCAACTCTTTGAATATTTTGATAAAGGAAGGTGAATTTTTGCACCTCACAAAAATCTAGCATGCCGATCCACTTTAAACTAAAATCCAGCTTGGGACGCTCTTAGCTCACGACACTTGCTGATCCACTTTAAAATATAGCTCGGGACACTGCGCACTAATTTATTACAATTCATTCCTTACCTGCATCGTTCTCCTCACAATTTTACTTAATACATCTCTTCTAAACGACATGGGTACAATTAGTCGACCCCACCAATCTGAACTCGCGAATCTACTTTAAAGTCGTGAAAATAATAGCCCAAGTGTTGCGAAAGCTTGACAGCACGAAATCAATCCCCAAATTGCGAACCCAACTCTTGAACACTAACTTAATTTCCTTTAGCTCGCAAACTCAACTGATGTGTCCATTATAGTGCATATTTTATACCTTTAGGGCATATTTGATTGGATGGATTAGAGTATGAGATTGGCATTATTAATTCGTGGGCTCAATTATCCTATTTTTGTTTTAACATTTTAGTTTAGGATTATTAATTAAATGGATAATTAATCCAATAAATTTGTAGGATTATTAGTAATGGGGTAAGGGTGAGATTATTAATCCTATGAATAATTTATCATATTAATCCAATTGGATAATGAATATCACACTAATTTGATATGATTATTAATGCCACACTAATTTATACTTTGTTAGATTAATTTAATATATTATTTGATCTTATTATGTTTATTTTCATGTTTTTAGGTATTTTGGAAGTTCAATGAAAAATGTTCTTGATTGAAAGAAATTGGAATCAGCATAGAACGAGATTTAATAATTAAATGGGATCATTAATGTCACATTGAGATATTCAGCTTAGCTGGTAGTTTGGTTGCAGGATTTCTATAAGGTCCATGGTTTAAACTTTTCTGCAAGCAAATTTATATACATTGTGGCAAAATGACACACCAATTGTACCAATGCTGCGAAGCATCAGATTACTTCTCCAATCAAGTGGACATCTCCAGCAAAACCAAACTTTATATACATTTTTGTGGCAAAATGACACACCAATTGTAGTGAAAAGTCTAAGCTAAGAAGAGTATAAGGCATGAAATTCAGTAGATATTTTTTATTGGTAAGAGATTTATATTTTGTGAAATAACTTAGTGAGAAGTTATTTTATTTGTTTTGAAGGATATTTTATTTTCAATTTTATCCTTTAGTTTTTCTTTATTTGTTGAATTTCACAAGCTTATTTTTTTTTTCTATCTATTTAATTTTTTTATTTAATTTTTATCTATTTAAATTGTGATATATATAGAGAGGAAATAGACTGATCTCTGTTCAAATAATGGATAATAAGAACAATCTGGATCACCAATAATGGCTTCACAATCAACTAATTTCAAAACAAAAATAAAAAGCATGAATTGTTTTGTTCTAGTGGACAGGAATGGCAATGGGGCGGGGCGGGGCCGAGGATCACACTCCCCGTCCCCGATCCCCGAAGGTAGGAATTTCCCCGTCCTCGGCCCCGATCCCCGACGGGGAGTCTCTCATCGCCCCCACCCCCGTCCCCTAACGGGGATCGGGTTTCCCCAACCCCGAAAATTCACCGATAAAAAAAAAAAAAAACAACACATTCAATAATAGATCTCTTCATTATATATCAACATATATATTAACAACAACAAGAATCAGGGAGAGATTTGAGCTATATTCAACATATATATCGCTATATTCAACAGATCTGAGCCCAAATACATATTCAACACTGAGCCCAAATACATATTCAACACTAGATTTAACATATATACAACAGATCGAAACAAATCTGAGCTAAAAAAAAAAAAAAAATTAACACATTCAGAGAGAGAGACGACTGCAATCAGCGACGATGGAGAGATGGCGGTGATGGAGAGGAGGGACAACGGCTATGGGGGGAAGGACAGCGGCGATCGGCGGTGATGAGAGGAGCTCGCTCGCCGCCGATGCCGTGAGACCACCTGCGATGAGAGAGAGGGAGAGAGGCTGACGTTGAGCCTCGTGAGATCACTTGCGTAGAGAGAGAGAAAGCGGCTGAGGTTGAGACTCAGAAATGAAATGAAATGAATTAAGTGAGTGAGAGAGGCAGCAGACTATAATATAATATAACATATATCTGATATTATAAATATAATATAATATCATATATCCTAAACAGCCACCCAAAACACATATAATAATATTATATAGATAGATATAATATAATATACACATATATGCACATACGGGGAAGTTTCGGGGAAGTTGCGGGGCGGGGCGGGGTCGGGGTCGGAAAATGAAAACTTATCACCGTTCCTGACCCGAAATTGATCGGGGATTTAATTTTGAATACCATTTCCGTCCCCACGGGAGTATTTTTCGAAGAAAAATCATTCTAATCGGGGTCGGGGGGTCGGGTTCCCGTCGGGCCGAATTTAAATTGCCATCCCTACTAGTGGAGAAAGAGAGAGAGAGTGTGTGTTAGGGTTTCGAGGATGAATGAGAAATCTGGATGGAGAGAGAGAGAGAGAGTGTGTTTTGGAAAATGAAGGGTTTGGGGTGTATGATAGGTGTATATATATAAGTGGGTATGATAGGTGTATGATAGGAATTTATCCTTATAAATATAATATTTCAACGTGTGAACTTTTGGATAAAAAAAATTTAAATTTAAATTTATAGATCTAGCGCCCTTTAAATAACCTTCCACTAGTTATAATTTAATAATTTAAATAAGAATAAAATTAAAAAAGTAAAGTAAAATAAAATAAAATAAAATATCATAACTAGAGATTTTTCTGAACTGTCTTCTGCTCACACAATCAACGTCACACCGTGACTTATCATCGTTAAATAAGTTATTATATTTGACTATTTATCTATTTGACATTTGGAGTTTATTAGGAATTTTTTTTTCAAATACTTATATTCTAATTAATTCATAATATATTTTTATATTCTTTTAAGTTTTATTATTTAGACATATGATCTATAAAATCTTAATTATCATATTTAAAGTATTTTATGAATAATTTTATTTTTATAAATATTTTTTGAATGCTTAGCAATTTGGTCATATGAATATTTATATTTTACAATATAAATGTTCACATTGATGTGTGAATATTGATATTGATAGCGTGAATGTTCACATTACGAAACATTCACACTGTCAATGTAAATATTATTATTAGAGATATTTTAGTAACTATATCACTTATACGATTTATTAGAATATAAAAAAATAATTATATTAAATAAAATATAAGTAGATAAAGAGAGATTTATAAATAAATACTTTTTGATATTATTATATAAATTATTTTCGTCAATCTAAAAAAAAAAATGTGAATTCCGAAGCAAAGCTTATGTTTTTCGCCTTTGCACGATTCTCGAAAAGCCACAAAATAGAATTTATTAGCTTTTCCGATTTCCTGAGATCTTATCTGGTTATTAACCAAAGGGCTCCTTAGTGACGTTACCTTGACTTTAACCCCTAGAATAGAGTTGACCCTGCACATATAGTGAGTTATAGCACCTTCTCAACTTAGAACAGGATGCTCTCTCATTTCTAGGATGTATGATACCACTTGTTTGAATAGTGAAGCTCTAGATCATTTCAAAACTAGGACAGGGTAACCTTACCCTCCATAGGGGTGTTTGTTCCCTTTCCTGCTATGTGCTATGAATGGAAATCTGTATAGAAGTTCTCAAATTTAGATAAGTGGTTTAGGTGTATCAGTTTGTGAGGTTGAGTTCAATTTTTTGGTAGGGCATACAATGATCAGTTGTGCGAATTCAGCCGAAGTGCTACCAGAATTTTGATTAGGGGTTTTGTTTTTGATTTTCTTTTTGCTAAGTTGTTGTGGCATCATAGCTTTGGAAAAGTCTATATCCCACAAAGTCTACCAACATGAATCCCTAGAACTTGCGAGATATCAGACTGTTTCTGTGATCGAAAGAACCGCCTATTGATTGTACTAGCTTTATTTTGAACGCGGTTGATGGCCTATACTTTAACTATTGAGAATGGTTTTATTCTGAGTTCTGAATTGAGTTTGGAGTCTGAGTTTGGCTCCACCAAGTCTGTAAAGTTGGGATCAGGCTCGAGTCATTCTAGCGGGTCTAAATTTGGTGATTTCGGGGGTGATAACCTAGACATCACTGTCCTTTATGTGTTTGTCTTTTCACTTTCTTTTGAGTAGGTTTCAATTATTGAGTTAGAAGTTCTGAACAAAAATGCAGGAATTTTTGCCTACTTCTTTGTGTCCTTAGTTCATTGCATTGTCTAAAAATTTTTAAAAACTTTTTCCAAAACTCTGATGAAAACAAAGAGGTAGAAATTCCTCGGGATTTGCAAAATTTGATCGATTGAGAGGAAGAGAGGTGTGTTAAGCCCTTAATGGATAAGATCATTTATGTTAATGTGGGTACTGAGAAGGATCCTGGCTTGGCCTAGATTGGTTCTACATTGTCTTCAGAAGAGCATGAGCGATTAGTCGCTTTATTAAAAGATTTCAAAAACATGTTTTTGCATGGTTCGACGAAGACATGTCTAAGAGAAGAAGATTTAGTGTTGAAGGACAATCGAATTCCTATCTACAACCCTAGGGGCAAATTCAGACCTAATTAGCTGGGTCCCTACATCATCAAGTCTATCTAGTCAGAAGTGCAACAGTCATTCTCATGGATTTAGATGACTTAGAGATCTCATAACCAATCAACATAGACAAGCTACAAAGGTACTACCTTTGAGAGGCTTGCTGGGCCGAAAACCGGAAAGGGCGACCTAGGCAAAAGTTAGAGTGGAAAAATATAAAAAATGAAAAAAATAAAATAAAAATGAAAGAATAAAAAAATGAAAAAATCTCGCAAGGTTGAAAACCCGAAGGGTGACTTTGGCAAAAGTTAGAGCGCAAAAGGAGAATAAAAATACCCAAGTGAGCCTTATCCCATGAACTACATAAGGCTTGATTCCTATCTTTGAGATATGTAGGCAGCTTCATCCTGAAGTTCGGCCCCAACCATTTTCAACTTGCTTGTGTCATCCATGTTGAATTGGTGTATCTGTATTCGACTCGGCTTTCCTGCCCATGTTCAATTGGGTTATCTTCATTTAGTTTGATTGTCTTATATCTTCTTCATGGAAGGTTCAGTTGCGAGACATATTTAGTGTTAATGTAGTGTGTCCTACTTACGTTGTTTGACTTGAGGTTGTGCATCCCAAGGGTTGATTCTATGTGTAGACACTCCATTTTTGACCGACCTTAAGACTCAGACGTCATCGATTGAGTGCTCGGTGATTGCGCATGTTGTGCTCGTTCTGAGGTTATGGAGTCTTGGCTGAGAGCCTTGCCTTCGGACTTCGGGACTCTTTTGTGCTTTGCCTCGATTTGCGAACTAGGTTCTATTTTTTCTTCCCAAAGGGAGGGAGAGGTCTCGTAGACCATCTCTCAATGGTCGTAGGCTACTTTTTGTGGTCGTAGACCACTGTTCCCATTTGGAGACCAATTTCTAGTTTTCAGAGCCCTCGGCCGTACGCCTCGGTTCGGGACAATTTAACTTTCTCCGTTTGCTCCAATTTTTGGCACAAACCTTGTTTCCTCTCTCTAGAGGGACACTATGGCCCGGGAGACCACCTTCGTGGTCACACGCCACTTTCAATGCTTAACAGTAGTTTTCGGGGCACTCGGCTACGCGTTTTGACCCCCGAACCCTCGTTTTGCATCCGTCTTGGTTCATTTTTGGCATGAACCCTATTTTCATTATTTGGAGGTGGTACAAGGGTGGGAGACCGCCTTTTCTTCTTGGAGACCACTTTTCCCCGCCGGTCGATTTTTCTTGTCAAGTAGCTGGTCTCCTTGACTTTTGAGCCATATTTACTAGTCTCCCACCATACCACTAGCTTGCACTGAGTGAGGAGACCACCTTAGGAGGCTGCCGACCGGCTTTTGAGACCTGAACCTTTTGAACCTGGTCGGCCAACCACCTGAACTGGTCGGCCAGTTCCCACATTTTCTGTCTCAGTAAGTTGGTTCCAGCTGTGCCAGCTAGGAGGCACAGACTGCATCCTCCATACACGTGTATGGAAGATATTGGCCCTAGGTTTTAAGCTTCTTGGAGAAGCTTTAGCCTCCGTTGTCTATAAAGGAAGGCCTTCCCTTCCTTGTAGAAGGTTCAGAACTTCCTTAAGGCATACACATATACCTCCCTCTCTATATCTCTATTTTGGCTCCAAAAGTTCTAAGTTCTTGCCCCTTTGCACACTACCTCTTAGCCTAACACCTCCAACACCAACCTAAGATTCTTGGAGGGTCTTGAGAGGTCCTAAGGAGCTGCATTTTTGGTCCATAAGCTGCTGGAGTTGCTGAGCTACAAGGGTAACACCCTATTCCCTCTTTTAAGTTTTATTTTGCTCCATCTTTTAGCCATACTTGTGAGCATTTTTGAGCTTTGGTGTAAACTAAAAAAAGTCTTATTTTGAGGTCCTTAACATGTTTGTTCAAGACCATTTTCCTGTTGGGGGTCATCTACCCCCTTGCATGCTTCATTTCACCTTGTTTTGAGCCATGCATTAAGGCCTTTGTTTTGAGCTTTGTTTGCCCTTTTGACCACTGAAATCCAGCGGATTTTTAGTGGTTATTATGTGTTTTTGAGAGCCAAAATCGGAGAGGGGTGACCCTCTCTCTCCTTGTTTTGATTTCTAGCATATTTGGCCTAACAAAGGAGCCCTTATTTGCATGCTTCCAAGCCATGTTTCAGGCCATTTTTGGTGAGTTTTAGGACTTGCATAGGCTCTGTCCAGAGCTTTTTTTTCCATATTGGGTGTCTATCTTGCATGTGTAGAATAACCCTCTTCGTAGCCTATCAAAGGAGCATGGCATTCTTGCATGTATTGACCATGTTCCAATGAGTTTTTGGGTTTATTTGGCATGTCATACCTCTGAATTTTTCTGGTTTAGTGACCTCTTGAATGCTTCGTATACTTGTAGTGTAAACCCTTTTCACTAGCTTGTATTGTATGCTATTTTGGTCTTTGATTCTAGCACTTTTTGGCCATGCCTTAAATTGATTTTATGCATGTTTTGGACTGCCTTAGCTCTATTTTTATGCCTCATGGTCGAATGATGCTTGCTATGCATGGTTGTAGTGTAATACCCTTGCCTAGCCTTGAGTTTTGAAGCCTATTGCATGCTTATACTGAGGTGTTTTCATGTTTTGGGGTCATTGAGCATGTCATTTCAGAGCCAATACTTGTGCCATATTCCCATGTTTTCCACTCTTTAAATGTGTTTGAGGGTCGTGCTTAAGTACCTCATTTATGGGCCATTGCATGAGCTTCATTTCTATGCATTTCGAGCCATCATTTTAGACCATTTTCCTACTGTCTTGGACCTGCATAGGGACGGTTTGGGGCTGGTTGGGTCATTTGAGCATTGCTTTGTGTACCTCTAGTGTAATGCACTTCACTAGTTTCGGTATCCGGGCCATCTAGCATGCATTGTGTGAGGTGTTTACATGATTCGGGACCATCTTGCATGTCATTTCAGAGCTGAAAAATGTGTGATTGTATGCCATATTTCATCCCTTGCCATGCTTTGGTAGAGTTGCATTTGGTGCCTTAGGTTTGGTCCCTTGCATTTGTGCATATTTGCATGTGTTTTGCTGCCTAATTTCATCATGATTGGCCACTAATTTGAGTGTGGCTGAGGCCCATTCATTTTAGTTTAAGTCCATCTTGCATTGTGTATGCCATGTCCATGTTGTCGCATGCTTGATCGTCGCATTGTGTATGCCTTGATTATGCTTTAGTGTATGTCCATCTTCGTATGTGCATTGTGTATGCCATAAAGCGTCATGTGCATTGAGTATGCCATTCGTAGTCCATAGCATTGCGTATGCTAGTTGCACCTTTGCATGTCATTCCTTGCATGTTTGCATGTCTTAGTTGCATTTCGCTTAGGATTGCATGCTAGTTGTTGCATTGTGTTTGCATGCCATGCCATGCCATTCTAGTTGTTGCATAGTGTTTGGAGTAGGGTTTAGTCCAAACACGGGAAACGAGGGACATTTTGTACTCAAAGTGACGAAACGTGCTTCGATTCCCGGTCGCCGACACTCTTGATTACCCATGATGGAGTTTAGGCCTTTTTGTGTTCATTTGTGCATCCATTTCATATTGAGTCATGCAGTTCAACTCCCCGGCCATCATGCATTGAGATGCATGATTGGTGACACGAGGATCGAGGACTACACTTCTTAGAGCTTATGCAATGACGGAGAGAGTGGTCGTGCACACATATGTTGAAAATACTTTGCCATGCCCCTTTCTTGCTCTCTGTTACAGCAAATCGAAAACCAGCAGCAAAAACTGGTCGGTAGTATCCTTACAGCATGGTGAAGTTTCAGCCTTCTGGAGTTTTGTACAGTGTTCTGGGACCAGTTGCAAACAGAGGCAAATCGGGGCATCGCGATGGATTTTCCGGCAAGGCGACTCGAGCATGCATGCATTCCTTATCATTCAAGACCAAGCTGAGGCAGTCCATTTCATATGTTTTGCATGCTAGCTTATTTATTTTAGTTAATTTGTTAATTAATTAGGGTTGTGTAATAATTAGCCGTAATTCGTTATTCATACGGTTGTGTATTATTTATTCGGACCCTCCGAGGAGGGCAATGTTGTAATAAGTGTGCGTGTGTGTGATGTATGTCTTCCAACCCCACGTCTTTCTCCCTTTTATTTACCAGCTTATGATGGTTAGTGTTAGGGCATGTTTAAATTAGCATCCTTATGCTCGTATGTTTGCATCCATTCATCTGTTTTGCATACACCGGGCCCGGCGCATCATGCTAACTGCATTGTATTTCAATTCCAAATTGAATACATGTATCGATTGTTGCATCTCATATGCCATCTTAGAATAGCCGGGCCTATTGTAGTTGCATTTTTGACTTCTAATTAGCATAGTTAGGATTCATGCATGACTTCTAATTAGCTTCTTTCTTTGGCTCGGAGTACTCGGTAAGTGTTTATGCTTTAGCATCCTTGCATACGTGTAAGTGACTTCCATGATAGCATGCTTACCATGAGGCTATGTGCTTATGTGATATAACCGCCTGAATGCCTGTGGGTGAAGGTTGGGTTGCTTGAATTGGAATAATTCGTCGAAACCCGTGTTTTAGCTTACTTGTGAGTAGCAAACTTCAATCCATTTTCAAAACAAATGGATATGCGATGCTTTGTTCCAACTTAGGCAATCTAGTCTATACTTGTATGCTGTGTGTATCACATAGTAATTCTAGGCTAATAAACCGGAATAAGAACGCATGTGTTTTCAAAAACTCGATATCATGTTTAGTAGTGGCCGATCTTTGATCGGGCGAGCGGGGGTGCTCATTGCATGACCTTCCCCAATCGTACCCAAGTTCCCGAACCGAGGCAACTTTGGTGATGACGAACACGTGGCCTTAGGCACGAGTCAGAGTTTCCTAAATTCCCCCAAAATAAAATATTTAGGTGGTGACTCTGTATCTGGCAAAGCAGTCCATGTTTGGCACTTCTTTCTAAAAATCAATTTTTCAAAATGATTTGCTGGATTTGGACTCTTTGGTGATTTATCAATCTCGTATTGCACTTTATGAGATCAGATTAAGAACCGTGACATTGAGTCCGAACTGTAGTGAGCATAATGAACAAAACGGTATTCCCTCCTGGGACGTTCGGGGACGTCTACACTATGTTGGTCGTGTAGTGGCCATTTGCGAAAACAGATTTTGAGGACATTTAATGAATTGACTGATTTTCTCAAAATATATTCCATGTTTTGCAAAACTAGACCATTTCTTGGACCCAAAAAAGAGGAAATTTTTTTTACTGCTCACAGGTTGACTTACATGATTTCAAAACAAAGAGTGGAACAAACATACTAATTTAACTCTCATGTTAGTCAAAATCTTTTTAACAGAAAACCAAAAAACAAATCAAAGCAATGAACTAGGGGCACAGTCGAGTCAGGTATTTTGTCTTTCTCCCGTATTCTCGAAAGTCTCCATTGCCAATCACTCGCAGGAAAGTGCGTAATAGTTGTCTCCGACAATATAACAGAACTCTTCAGTCTATCGGTCATCTAGGCTTAACCGACAGTGTTTTTTGTTTTGAATCTTATTTTTCGACATTGCACCTGTGATAACCACGCCCGCGTTTGTCGCGCCTGCGATATTCTAAACTGCACCTGCGATTGTTGTGCCGGTGGTGTTTATGACCGCGCCCGCAATGAAGTTTTGTATCCTTTCTATTCCAGCAAGTGTCAATAAATTTGTTTAGGCTGTTTTGCTTGGTTTTTCTTTTATTGAGTCATTTTGATTTTGAATAAGTTGGAGGCTCAATGTCTAATTCAGAACTCATTGGAATTCAATCATTCTTAGATTCAAGTTCAAGAAAAATGTTTTCAAACTCAAGTGTTGTGCCATTCATGCCATGAAATTTGAGGGTGAAGCCCCCAATTATAGCTTTTAAAACAAGAAAATTTCAAAAATAACAAAAGAAATCTGAAGCATTGGTGCTCCTTCCTAAGTAAAAGTAAAAATACAAAACAAAGAAAAAAAAAAAGAGAGCAAGGAATGCAAGCATTGTTCTCGATTTTCGGCGACTTGTGTTTCCAGCGACAAAGGTTATAGGCTAACACCTTAGTTTCACCACCTGGTTCCATTGTCGATTGCCTTGCCACATCTTTACTCTCGGGAAGCCCTTGAAGACTCTGCCTCAGCATTTGCAGAGCTTCCAAAAGATATTACTCCCTGTTGTTTGTCAAAATGAAGAGCACCAGGGAGCTCTAAATCGGGCCACAGAGAGAGTTATGCAATTAACTGATGTACCTCATTTGTCCTACTATGCAACCGAAGGGACAAATTAGAAATCGTTGTCACGGTCTCTACATAGGACTTCAATGTGTAAGAGTTGGCATCAATGTCAGATTGCGCTGCCATCATTTGCTCAACTAACATCACATGAAAAATAAAAACAAAGGCAAGGGCAGAGACAGGGGCGAGGGCACTCTGTCGAGGCTCAAAGGAGCTGGTGTCAGCAATCTTGATTGGGGAATCATAAGGTTAGGGAAGAGAGTGAGAGGACGAGAAGGGGCCATGTGCAAAGTGAAAAAGATTTGAGTTATAGCAGATTGAGTTTTGCAACCTTTCGTTTTTGCTCAGCTTAGCTCTCTGTTGAAAAATTGAGGCCGGTCCAACTGTTGTCAATTAGGCACCGTGATTATTGAAATCGCGCGCCAAACTCGATATTCAAAAGAGATGAAGAAGGGAGAGAGAGACAAGAACTAGAGAGAGGTATATATATATATGTATATGTATATCGTATGTATCCATATATGTATATAGTTTGTTTGTGCGTATGTATTTTGTATGTCGTTTGTATTCGTATATGTATATATGGTATGCATGTAAATACCAAAAAAAAAAAAAAATCAAAAAGAAATTTTCAAAAATGAAAAAAATACAAAAAATTAAAACCATAAAAAAAAAAAAAAACAAAAAAAAAGGAAAAAAGAAAAAAAAAATCAATTTGTGTACTTATTTGTTGTGCATCCAGCGTATATATATATATATATATTTTTTTTTGCATCATCATATCACGTTGCATATTGCATGTCTCACATCACATCCTTCCTGTTTTTGCATTCACTATCACACTTGTACCAACTATATATTACATCTATCATGCATGGTTACAATTGTCATACTATTGCATCACTTGGCTACAATCTATTCACATCACTTGGCTACAATTGTCCCGACATTTGGTTACAACCTTTTCTCCTTTACCCGGTTAAAACCCATCCCCTATTTCATATTGAGGTACGGTTTAGGTCTTGCTTGTTGGTTAAGACCCTTTTCTCCTTTACCCGGTTGAAACCTATCCCTTATTTCGTATTAGGGTACGGTCTAGGTGTCGCTTGTCGGTTAAGACCCATTTCTCCTTTACTCAGTTGAAATCAATCCCCTATTTCGTATTGAGGTACGGTTTGGGTATCGCTTGTTGATTAAAACCCTATTTTCTCCTCTCATGTGAGTGTATTTGGATTTTACCCCCTATTATGTTTTATATCATTTGTACGAGGCTTACCTCACATATTACCTATTGCATGGCATTGCATAATCATGAAGTTTTAAAAGAAAACAAAAAATGGCTGCACAAAGCGTGTAAGTCCAACTTTCGAATTGCATTTTGAGCATATCATTTGCATTCTGCTCTTGAACTATGCTGGCTTGCTTCTTTGCAAAGGGATATGTAGGAAACCTTCGGATTCAACCAACTGCATTTGTATCTTGTTTGTTTGCCTTGGTCTTATGGCCTTGTCAAAAGGGTCGGCTTCGGGTTTTGATATTCACTCACGTCATGAAATGACTTCGAGTTCTATCAAAGAAGGGCAACATAAATTGTAACATCGCTTGGGGGGTACCCGTGCGCATTAAATAATTCATACCCTCAGTTTATTTGATCTAGTCTCACAAGTACAATCTGAAACATAGATGGGAGTCTAGATTTGACACGTTTTATAGAAAATTTGTTTTATTCCAAAACCTTTGCCAGAAATGGACTACATCACCATATCATAGAGTAGCCACCTAATATTTTGTGAAAATTAGGAAACCCGTGACTCATGCCAAGGCCACTATTCGTCGTAACCAAGGATGCTTGGCTCGGAACCTTAGGTATGAGAGGTGA
Organism: Camellia sinensis; assembly: GCF_055761805.1. Classification (NCBI taxonomy): domain Eukaryota; kingdom Viridiplantae; phylum Streptophyta; class Magnoliopsida; order Ericales; family Theaceae; genus Camellia; species Camellia sinensis. The sequence continues at coordinate 112,265,035 of NC_138962.1, forward strand.
ATGTCATTAATTGAGCTCCTTTGCTCTCCCGATCAAAAGATCAACATCTACTAAACCATGATATGAATTTTATTAACTTATATGTCCATATGCTAATTATTTAATAAATCTTAAAAATTACTATGTGAAGCATGCAGGTATAGAGTATGTCATTCATTTTGGAACAACTTGTTTTCATGTATTTTGAAAGAGTGTTGAAGATGTACAACTCAAAGAAATCGAGCTCACTAGCATGAAATCAATATTATTCCAAATTAAATGACAAAACCTCCATCCACTGGCATTCATAGAGATATATCACATAAGCAAGTAGCCATATTGTAGAATGCTTAAACATAGTAAGAAAAACACACACAAGTGAGATGTTAAAGCATAAAAAATCACATATTTATTGACGTCCCGTGAACAGCTACAAAACAAAGTTAGCAAAACATGCATGATCTTATATACAAAATCCTAATGCAATTCACTCATGAAATAAAACTAAAGATTCAACTTGTAATATATGACATGTGAATCATCTCAAGAACATGAGCTATCACACCCCAAATCCAGGCATGACCAGCCATGTGTAGACACCTTATTTTTGACGACCCATACGACTTGGATGTCATCACTTGCATACCCAATGATGAGTCTATATGCTTGTCAAGTGCTCGAAGTCCTTAGCGGAATGCCACAGCTTTGAGCCTTTCAAACCCTACACCTCTATTGCCTTGTTTTTGGACCAAAACCTTTTGATTTTCAAGCTTGCAACCTCTGGTGGCCTGCCGGCCACTGATATGGGCTACTGGCCATCACTTCTGGTTGTCGGCCACTGATGTGGCTTGCCGGCCACCAATGTGTTTTGCAGATATTTTGTGACAACTATGCTAGCTGTTTGTACAGATGCTTGCATCTGCTCCCATGTGTATGGTTGTATGTTCATGAGGGAGTTGCTTGATTTTCTATATATAGATGACCTCTCTCTCATATTTGAAGGTTAGAAAATTTTTGGATCAAAATTTTTCCTCTCTCTCTCTCTCTCTCACACACACACACACACACAAATTTCTTAACCTTTGCCAATACACTCTTCACCTTTGCCTATACACTCTTAACCAAACCTCTCTATCTTTGATTTGAGGTATCTTTGAGCCTTTTTTGAGCTCCTGAGGGTATGTTTGCCTTGTTTTATTGCTTGGAAGTGATCTCCTCTTCAAGAGGTATAAGGCTTTGCTTCTTTACTTGCTTTATTTACTATTTTTCTTACTGTTTTCCAACTATTTTTGGGCTGTAAAAACTCTGTATTTTTGGGCTGAAACTTGGGTTTTAAGGCCAATAAAGGTTGAGGGGTGGTTCACCCTTCTTTATACCTTGCTCTCAAGGCCTTTACCCTTGTGTTTCTCACCTTTACACTATCTTTTTTTGAGGTTTTAAATACTAATTTTCAAAGTTATTTCAGTGGCTAAAATCATGTTTTGAAGTCCAAAATTGGAGGGGTTAGCCTCCCCCCCTTGTGTTTTGCTTACTAGCCTAGCATGATCCATATGTTACCTTATTATTCTAGCTGTTTTTGTCTTAATTCCAGCATGTTTTAGGACTTGTTTAAGACTATTTTAGGACTATTTCTAAGTGTTTGTTACATTTGGGATTTGTTTTGCATGCTTGTAGTGTAATTATCATAATGAGTTTGGTGTTTTAGGCCTTAGACACCATCTTATTTGAGTTGATAGTGTTTATTTATGGTTTTCCATACTTGTGATCACTCTTAATCACTTCTGCAACCTCCCTCCTTTCTTGGTTTTTGTTTTTCTTTGAAAGTGGTTTCAAATTATTTGTTTGTTTAAGCATGAGATTGAGATGCCATTCTTAATGGTTTAATTCCATTGGGGGTTCATTACCAATGGTATGATGTCTCTTTCATGCCCAAAACAACTCTTGGTTTGAGCCCTCTTTCCATTAGAGGACTTAAATTCACCTTTGGTCTCAATTGACTAAAGAATGAATGGTAATCTAAAATGAAGTAATAAAATTGGTTACAAAAGGGTGCAAGATAATAACTTGTTGGGGTTCAATCAAACGTTAATTGAACCCTTGAATCTTGAGTCATTTCATACTCATTAGTGATGAAAACGGTTCAAGATTCATTGTTAACTATTTCACTTGATCTTCCATGATAGGGAGGTGGTTTTGAGAGTCTTGTTTTATTGCATTTATTGAGCTTACACCCTTTGGTTCATAGGCCATCATGGAATAAAATTGCCTTAATTGATGGTTTGTGAACTAAGCTTACTACTCCTTTGATCTGTTAATGATAAGGAGGGGTAAATTGTGCAAACAAACCCTTGAGAATGCACTGTTTCTGCTCTATTTACTCTCTGTTGCAGTAGAACAACCCAGTCAGTAGTGGCCGGCAGGCCATCTTTTATGGCCGGTAGGCCATCATCAGTGGACAGTAGGCCCTCTGTCGGCCACTAGTGCAAAATCCAGCAGTGTACTTCCTCAGTAGACCAGAGTTGGTCTAGAGGTGGAAATCAATGCAAGTGTCCTACTGTGCAACAGAGGCATTCAGCAGTAGAAACAGTGACTTTTCGGGTGGAAACCATATTCATGCGTGGGCCTTCCATCGAGCCTTGGGGTCCGTGTTATAAATATATTAGCATTATGCTTAAAATAGTGGTTTTGTAATTAATTAGTTAGAATAGTTAATTCGTCTGGTGTTGTAATTATTTTAACTAGCTAGATTAGTTAATTAATTAGTTCAATTCGGTTTGTAATAATTAGTTAAGTGGTTTAGCTAATTTTATTTATTTGTTGTTGTAATAGCTAGGCAATTAGTTAGCTAGTTAGGTCATTCGGACCCTCCTATGTGAGGGCGTAATGTTGTAATAATGTGTATGTTTTCCAACTCTACGTCTTTCTCCTTTTTATTTACTAGCTTATGATGGTTAGTTTAGGGACATCATGTTTTGTTTAGCATTCTCCATGCTTTGCATCCACTTGTTTGGCATGCACCGAGGCTCGATTCATCATTCTAACTTGCATTGTTAGTTTAAATAATTCTTTGAATACGTGCTTAGACCGCATGCTATCAAATTGATTCATTTGACATATGAGTAGCCGAGCCTAGTAATTGTATATTGCATGTGTTGCATTAGTCATATTGTATAGTTAGGATCATGTATTGTTCTACCTCTTTAATCTTTTTGGCTTGGAGTACTAGGTGAGCCTTTACTCGCTTTAGCATATTACATGAGTGTGATTGTTGCCGTGTCTAGCATGCTTGCCATGAGGCTAACTGCTTAATTGATAAATTTCTTGAATGCCTGTGGGTGAAGGCTAGTTGCTTGAATTGGAATAATTTGAGTAATGCTTATATGCGATCACTTTTTCAAGTGTTACATATTCGAAACAATTTCAAATAAAAACATGAAATCGAGTGTTCCAATTTTTGCAAGTTAGTCTATACTTATGTGTGTGCGCATCACATAGTAATGCTAGCCTAATAACCGAAAGAAGAGCATATATTGTACATAAGATTCATATCATGATTAGTAGAGGCCGATCTTTGATCGGGTGAGCGGGGGTGTTCAATTCATGACCTTTCCCTCTCGTATCTAAGTTCCCAAGCCAAGACAATCTTGGTGATGACGGACATGTGGCCTTTGGCACAAGTCATGGGTTTCCTAAATTTCTCAAAGATGTTTAGGTGGCGACTCTGTATCTGGCAAAGTAGTCCATTTTTGGCAATTTGATTCAAAATCGATTTTCCAAAAGATTTGCCGGATTTGGACTCTTTGGTGTTTATCTATTTCATGTTGCATTTGTGAGATTAGATTCAGAACCGCGGGAGTCCGATACTGTAGGGCTTATTCGTCTTCCGAAAGGGGGCACGAAAAATCGAGCTACAGTTTTTGGCGACTTTGCTTGGGAAATTAGAGAACTTGACTTGAACTTCATGATATGAAATTTTATCTTCACTTACATGTTTCTTTGCATTTGAATTGGTGCGTTTAACTCATTGTGTTTGCCATCTGCTATTCCTGGACGGTTTGCCGGAGGCTTGCCCAAAAAGTTTGCCAAAAGGCTGATCGATCATGGGCTCTGCCATGATGGGAACACAACCTTTGGATCTGGACTACTGCTATACTGCTTGATTCTTCTTTCACTTCTCGGTGTTAGGTGTGAGAGTTATATTAGGTAGTCTTGTTGAGGTACCCTTCTGACCATTTGGCCTAGTTGCATATCGAAAACCCATAGAGATTGTTCCAAACTAGGATAGGATGCTTACTCGAATATAGGATTGCGGTAAACCGCTTTGTTTGACTAGTGAACCCTTGTTCCTGATGAAACTAGGACAGGATAACCCTATCCTCGCACAGGGGTGTTTTGGCTCTCACTTAATTGGTATGTGCTTTACAGGAATGGGCTTATCAGTTGCAAGTTTAGTATCCGTTTTGGGGGCAAAATTTAGTATTGAGTGTAGTTCTACAGCTTTGATTACATCTATGTTGGTAATATCATTAGCTGAGGTGTTGCGCGGTTTCTGACTACTGCTTTATTTTTGCTTTATTTCTTTTGCTAGGTAGTTTAGCACCATAGCTTCAAAAAGTTCAGATATCCCCCAGTGCTCTGGACCCGAGTCAGAAGGCTTTGCAAAGTAGGGGATCTTGTTAGGGGATAGCTCGTGTTTATTTCACTCCCACCGATTACTAGACGGAGGAGTGTCAGGCAGAGTTCACCGGTCTAGTTAATGATATTACCAACATAGATGTAATCAAAGCTGTAGAACTACACTCAATACTAAATTTTGCCCCCAAAACGGATACTAAACTTGCAACTGATAAGCCCATTCCTGTAAAGCACATACCAATTAAGTGAGAGCCAAAACACCCCTGTGCGAGGATAGGGTTATCCTGTCCTAGTTTCATCAGGAACAAGGGTTCACTAGTCAAACAAAGCGGTTTACCGCAATCCTATATTCGAGTAAGCATCCTATCCTAGTTTGGAACAATCTCTATGGGTTTTCGATATGCAACTAGGCCAAATGGTCAGAAGGGTACCTCAACAAGACTACCTAATATAACTCTCACACCTAACACCGAGAAGTGAGGGGATCTTGTTAGGGGATAGCTCGTGTTTATTTCACTCCCACCGATTACTAGACGGAGGAGTGTCAGGCAGAGTTCACCGGTCTAGTTTCTACAACAGTCACCCCTTAATTCACCTGCATTCAGTCAGGCTCAGGGACAGTCTTCTACTTCTAGTCTAGCACGAGATCACTCGCCGATTTCGATGACACAGTATCCCCCAGTCAGTATGAAGGAATTAATACATCATCTTCAGTAAATAGTTGAAACCCTACAACAAGACGCTACTCGTTAGGCTGAGGTCACAACTTGTCAGGCTGAGGTAATAAACAGGCTGCAACAATAAATACCATAGCCAGTTGCGGCATCTACATCCCATGCACCTCCCATAGGTATCCCAGCACCCGGAGCCACTGCCCATACTGCTAATGTCCAAGAAAATCAAGGCAATCTGGCAGAGCTGATCCCAACACAAGCCTCCAAAACACCTGTGTATCAAATCGAGCCTCCGTTTGAGTTTGAGGTTGACCCAACTGTACTTAAGGTCAACAAGCTGGAAAAGCTATTCAAGAGAGCACAAGGTGTTAATTCCATCCCCGACATAGAGGACGAAAATACCGACTCTACAGTGACATTGCCAGATCGGTTCAAAAAGTCGCACATCGATCGATTCGACGGTTCCGGAGATCCCATGGTTTATCTACGGCTATTCTTAAACATCTTTCGGCTGATGAACCTAACCATATTACAAAAGCTGTCTCTCTTTGGCCATACCATGTCTGGTATAGCCGCCATTCGATATGCAAAGTTGGAGGATTCTGTTAAGTAGAATTGGGAGGAAATGATCGAAGCTTTCGTCGCACAGTATTTGTACAATACACAAATCGAGGTCATAACTCGTGACCTTGAGGCAATGTGCCAAGAGCTGAAGGAGGGCTTCTCAGAATTTGTGATGAGGTGGAGGGCTGAAGCTTCAATGATGACCACACGGCCTTCCGAGAAAGACCAGATAAGGATGGTAGTTCGCAATTTGCACGGGAAGTTGTTGCAAAAAATGATCGTCCTACCTCTGTTCATATTCATCGAGCTCCATCATATGAGGGTTCAGATTGAAGACACCATGAAACAAGGGCTGATAACAGATGAGAAAGAGAAGGCAAAGAGGCCTTTTGTGCGCAGTTCCAATGCTACCACTAATGGTAGCACAGCTGCGAGGCCGTCGTATATGAAAGTTGTCACCACCACAACCAAGACTGCCAATCCCTTTGCCAACACAGCTCCACAAACTTCAGCCAACCTTACCGATCCCAGAGGACCTTTACCCAACTCTACATGACACTATCTTAAGCCATGAAGGTGTTGGTCAAAGAAGGGCACCTCAAACCATTAGAGCCTCACCCACTACCTGATCCTCTTCTACCAAAACACAACCCAGCAAAGTACTACGCGTTTCACCAGCAGCACGGTCATGATACCGACCAATACTTCAGACTGTGTCATGAGATTCAAGACCTCATTGAAAACAAGGTGATCGCACCATCCCAGAAACCAAATGTAACTACAAACCCTCTCCAGGTCCACAATCAAGTTCCCCCACCTCAAAATTTAAACCTAATCCATACACTAGCCATCCCCTACGACCCCAGCATATATATTACCCCTTCCCACCTACCAAGATTGACATTGTTCATTCTTGACAGTTGTAGTAGAAGGGAGGCTAGCCTTAGAGGAAAGTATGAGTCCATTGCCGGATAGCTTTGAGGACTTGCCTAAGGGGATGTACGATCCAAGATGCTACATTGTGCCAATGGATCAAGTCAAGCTAGAATTGGTGTTGCCAACTGCAGTGGAGGTTAATGTGGTTAGGGAGGATGGCCTGAGCCAAGGGTTGGATGATTTGGCGGAACTCGAGGAGGACTTAGACAACCTGCAGTTCTTTGACGAACAAGATCAAGGGGATGTGTAGATTAGCTAGTTTGACTTGAATGGATCAATAGAAAACTCTGGGTGGTTGAGTGATGAACTGGACAAGGAGGAAGGAACTGAAATGAAACAGGAGGAAAAGGAAGTAGGAATTGCTGTAGTGGCTGAAAGGGCCGATGAAAAGGAAAAACTGTTGAAGAACACCGGCGTGGAAAATTCAGCTCAGGAACTGGGCGCTGTGAGCACTACAGACACAGAACAGGAAGCTGCGCTGAAGCAGTTTGAATGAGAGAGGGTAGAAGACAACCAGAAAGCAGTATTGACCCAACACCCTGTGAGGAATACCTATGATGTGAAAGTGATCCGAACAGAGCTAGATAACTATTTGTCGGCTACCGGAGGTGTATGGTGGGATGAAGATGATCTACATCTGGCCTACACTAATGAAGATTGGAGTTTGTGACTTCCAGACAACACGTGGTACACAAAAGAGATAGATCACATGACAAGAAGTGGGTAGTATTTTAAGCCACCGCACTTAGATCAAGTTGAGGCATTTGGGAAAGATAAAGAGGTTGAGAAACAGAAAGAGAAGCAGTTGGAAGAAGAGGCGGTGTTGAAGCAGCTTAAGAAAATCCGAGCCGACATCTCAATTTGGGGTCTTCTTATGGCCTCCCGGGCACATCGACAGACAGTATTGTTAGCAATGGACAAAGCTAAATTGTCATTGACACTAACCCTGAATAGCTTGTGGGATTGGTTTTCCCAGGTGGTGCTGGGCCAACCCAAACCTTTTCGGACAAAGAACTGCCATCGGAAGGCTCAGCTCACAACAAACCCCTGTACATATCTATTGAGTGCAAGGAAAATGGGTACCGGTGGTGTTGATAGACACCAGTTTAGTTATCAATGTCTGTCCTTCCCGCACAGCTTATGTAATCGGCCTTAGACCGGCAGACTTTATGCCTACAACCCAAGTAATTCGGGCATATGATAATACAAGTAGGGAGGTCATGGGTACGGTGCAAATCAGAGTCCAGGTGGGCCCAGCTCAGCAAGATATCGAGTTCCATGTCCTGGATGTGCCGGCCACCATCAACTTATTACTAGGGAGACCCTGGTTGCATCTGGTGAAAGCTGTCTCCTCTACCTTCCACCAGATATTGAAGTACCATCATGGAAAATGAGTGGCGATTGTTTTCGGGAATTCATCCATCCATCCCCTACCAGAGGTAACTACACTAGTGTTAGAGATCACTCATGGCAAGGAGGATGTATTCCTCTCAGGGATTACGCTGGCTGAGGCCCAGGTTGTGATAACCCTGTTCCGTATTATGCTAATTAATCTTAATTATGATTGTGGTTATGGGTTCCATATGATTTTGGGTGCCATTTATATGAATATATGTGGCTTTAAATTTCTATCTGTTCACCGTAGCAAAATCTGTTTGATTCTCTGCTTTGGAATTTAAATTGAAGGCCCTATTGGCCACATAAATCGAAATTGACTACGCCATTGTGATTGGCGTAATTTTTAGAGCCTATGGTGAAATTTAATTAAAAACTGATTCGGAATGAATTAATTAGTTTAAACTGATTCAATTAAACACCACTAATTAATCCTAATCAAATTTGATTATGAAAGCTTATATAAGGGGCCCTCTTACACTTAACTTCGTTCTTGTTGAACTCAAAATCTGAAGTGTACTCTAGAGAGAGAGAGAGAGAAGGACGGCTCTAGAGAGAGAGAAGGGCTCAAATTATGAGTTTTGGCTCAAAGCTTGAGAATTGGAAGCTCAACTCAAAGAACTAACTAGAATTTGAAGAATTAAAGCTCCTAGGTGAGTAAATTCATGAGTTTGAGTTTGTGACTTTGTGAATTCAAGACTAAATAGTAATCAAGAACATGAATTGAGTTGGTTTTGATGAATTAGAAGTCAATATACTCATGCATGTAAGAGATTGCCATGAATTTGTATGTTTAAGCATGAAATACATGATCCATGTTGAATTTTGATTGAAGATCATGCTTTTGATCATCTCTTCATCATTTAAGTTGAGAAAAGAAGTTATATCCCACATGCATGTACAATTCATAGAAGTATGCGTGCTAAATGCATGAAGTTGATGTGTTGGAAGTGAGTTTGGTAGAATTTGGGTATACATGTAATTGATTCATAGAATTTGAGCTTCATAATGTGGTGAATTGGAGTTTATATCATGTTAGTAGATGTATATGAGAGTTATGGGTCATAAAATGCAAGATATATCAATTTGAATGCATGTTTGAAGCTCAAAATGGTTGCTGGAAAACCCATAATTTTGCATGTCTGCTCGAGCGTCCAAGGTATATGTTTGACCGTCAGCTCGAGCGTCTGAATTAGCGTTCGAGCGTGAATATGAGGCAACCAGTAATTTTGCAGACCTAAGGGGTCCGCTCGAGCGTCCAAACCCACACTCGAGCGGGGAGTCCTGTTTCTGGAATTTTGAAAATATGTTTTGTGTTTCATTTTTCCATTCTCCTTCATTTCTAAGCACTCTTAGGCATACATTAAGCATTGTGAATGAGTTAAAAGGATAAGAAAGAAGCCTAAGAGGGATGTATGAATTAAGAACAGATTGAATTGTTTGTGACCCATTATGTCATGTAATGTGTAGGGTCAAGCACGAGGGCAAATCCATCGACAGATCACTGTGAGTAATATCTTAGTAACGATATGTTGAAGTATGTTATTTGTTCGATTGCTTATTCCTATATAAATCTTATAACTCTGTTAATTGGAATTGTAGACAAATATTTGTTATACAATTGATTGGGCCGAAGGCTGTTTGACATGAATGATTGGGCCGAAGGCCGTTTGACATGAATGATTGGGCCAAAGGCCGTTTGACATGAATAACTGGGCCGAAGGCCGTTTGACATGAATGATTGGGCCGAAGGCCCTTTGACATGAATGAATGAATGCGCCGAAGGCCATTTGACATGAATAATTGGGCCAAAGGCCGTCGGACATGAATGAATTGGGCTTGAGGTCGTTTATTAAGAACGAAGTGGGCCGAAGGCCGTTTGATATGTTCGGGTTTGGAAATCACCCAATGTACAAGATAGAATTTTAAATGGGCCCAGGGCTGTCGGAAATATGTGAACCTACTTCAAATCTCATTCGTGTACTTTCTTTACATGATATTATTCACTGGGCTTTCGCTCACTCTCGAGATGTCCAAACCCAGCCTTGATGAAGTCATGTGAGAAATAGTCAAGATTTTGAAGAGTCAGCCCAAACGTGTCATGCACGAGACTTGTCTTCGCCTCTTTTGTTCTTTTGTTATAATTTTGCTATATTGGCGAAAACATTGGATCACCCTTGTATATAAACTTTGGTTTGACTGACTTAGACTGGAATGATCCTGTATGTATAGAACTTTGAGTTATTTTCCTTTTGATGTGAGTTATTAATGAATGTATGTGAAATGTTATGATGTGCCATGCAAGCACGGCTCTATGGACAGAATTTTTTTGAATTGCTTCCGTTGGCCCCTTAACTCTGATGGAGTATATTTTAATTGATTTGAGGTTGCAGGTAATCCCTTGATTACTAGTCGGTTATGACCTTAATCCATAGGGGCGGGTTCGGGTCATGGCAGAGTGGTATCAGAGCACGAGTTAATAACTCACACACTTGTCTAAATGAGCAATAAGCGTCTAGAAGAGATCTAGGATGCATTCATGTGATAAGTTTGAATCTGAAAACATCGAGAATATGTTTAAATGTTTCAAAGTGAACGATTACATACTATGACTTTGTGATTTGCTTGCATTTTGAATTATTTGAATATGTGTGCTCTCTAGTATACACATACTTGTGAATCTTTTGTATAAAGAATAATGCAAGTCTAATTAGATGGTGAGAACGAGAGGTGATGAGATAGAGGAGTCTTCTACTGCCAGAATGGATAGAATGGAAAGATTAATCCAGGAAATGGCAGAAACCTTGAGGCAACAACAGTGGCAACAACCACACCCTCCGCCTCCTCGTCCAGTACCACCTGTGCAAGATAATCAGAGTGATGACCGAATAATAGCTCTCACCAAAGAGTTTAAGAAAATAAAACCGCCATAGTTCCATGGGGGATTAGATTCATTGAAGGCCGAGGCGTGGGTTCTCGACATTGAAAAGCTATTTGAAGTGTTTCCTTGTTCAGAGACACATAAAGTACTTCTAGCCACTTTCACTCTTGAAGATGAGGCAAGAAGGTGGTGGATGCTAATGCGTGAAAATAGTAAAGGTATCGGTTGGGCACGGTTCTTGGAAATTTTCTATAACAAGTACTTCCCATAGTGTGTCCGCGATAGAAAGGTGTCGGAATTCATGGAACTTAAACAGAACAACATGACTATAGCTGAGTATGAGGCCAAGTTCACTGAATTGGCTAGGTTTGCACCACATGTGGTTGACACTGACTACAAGAAAGCGAGACATTTTGAAGGGGGACTCTGGGATGACATCTTAGAAAAGGTGAATGTTCTCAAACTGGAGACTTATATTGAGGTGCTAGACCGGGCCATAATATCAGAAGCTAACATAGCTAGACAAGCTAAACCGACAACTAACTGGAAGGGTAGTAAAAGACAAGGCTTCTTTTTGAAGAAGAAATTTTCGAAAAAGCAGAATACAGGCACCTCGAGTACTTCTAATTCTTCCCGAGATACATCTCCTATGTGCAACATTTGTAATAAAAGAGATCGTGGAGTTTGTTACCGTGTGTCGGGAGCCTATTTTAAGTGCGGTAAAACAGGGCACATGGCCAGAGATTGTAACCAGAATAGTGGGAAATTAGCTGCTAGCTCAACAACATCAATTCCAAAACCAGGAAATACTATGAGATCTACTACCACTGGGGATACCGTGAGGCAAGGAAGAGTGTTTGCGCTTGTTCCGGGTGATACACAGAACGCTGATGCCATTGTCTCAGGTACTATCTCTATATGTAATCAGGATGCTTTTGTGTTAATTGACTCCGGATCAACACACTCCTTCGTAACTTGTGCATTTGCATCTAGACCTCTAGAACCATTGCCATATTTGCTATGTGTATGTGGTCCGTCCGGGGAATCTATGTTGTGTGCATCTGTATATCGATTTTGTGACATGCGTATTGGGGATGCTATTCTGTATGTGGATTTGTTACCCTTGGACTTTAGACATTTTGATGTAATTCTAGGCATGGACTGGTTAACTAAATATTGTGTCACCATTGATTGTGTAACAAAACGGGTTGTGTTTAAACCACCAGAACAAAAAAAAACTGTGTTTGTAGGTAATGGGGTAGTGCCTCCACCTTACTTAATATTTGTAATGAAAGCATGTAAATTAATCAAGAAAGAGTGCCAGGGTTATTTGTGTTATGTGCTATCCGAACAATCTTTGAATGATGAGTTTAATAATATCCCTATTGTTAAAGAATTCCCAGATGTGTTCCCAGATGAATTGCCAGGGGAATTAGTGGACAGGGAGATAGAGTTTACTATTGAAATTGTGCCAGGCACTCAGCCTATTTCTAAAACTCCCTACAGAATGGCTACTGCTGAAATGAAAGAATTGAAGGAACAGTTGAAAGATTTACTGGATAGAGGGTTTATTCAACCCAGTACTTCATCGTGGGGTGCACCGGTGTTATTTGTGAAAAAGAAGGACAGAACCTTACGCTTGTGTATTGACTAACGAGAACTGAATAAGGTAACAATAAAGAATAAATATCCCTTACCTCGTATTGATGACCTGTTTGACCAGTTGCAGGGATCACAAGTGTTTTCCAAAATTGATTTGAGATCCGGGTATCACCAGTTGAAAGTGAAAGCAGAAGACGTTGAGAAAACTGCGTTTCGGACAAGGTATGGCCATTATGAATTTCTTGTTATGCCATTTTGGGTGACTAATGCTCCTGCAGCTTTTATGGACCTAATGAACCGAATTTTAAGACCTACCTTGATGATCTTGTTGTGGTATTCATCGATGATATTTTGATATATTCAAAGAATAGACTTGAATATGAACATCACTTGAGAATTGTCCTGCAAGCACTTAGAGAAAAGAAATTCTTTGCTAAACTAAAGAAATGTGAGTTTTGGTTGGATGAAGTTATTTTCTTAGGGCATGTTATCAACAAAGAGGGGATTTTAGTGGACGCACAAAAAATAGAGGCAGTTGTGAATTGGCCTACGCCGACAAATGTAACAAAAGTCCGCAGTTTTATGGGCTTAGCTAGGTACTACAGGAGGTTTGTGAAAGACCTTTCAAAAATAACTGTGCCTCTTACCCAACTGACACGAAAAGGACAACCATTTGAATGAAATGACGAAAGAGAATCTGCTTTTCATGAACTAAAGACGAGACTGACCACTGCACCAGTGTTGACATTACCATCAGGTATGGAAAACTTTGCAATTTTCAGTGATGCATCTTATAAAGGCTTGGGTTGCATATTAATGCAGAATGGAAGGGTCATTGCCTACGCCTCTCGGCAGTTGAGGCCACATGAGAAGAACTATCCAACGCATGATTTAGAATTGGCCACAGTTGTATTTGCTTTGAAAATCTGGCGGCATTACTTATATGGAGCAAAATGTGAAGTCTACACAGATCACAAAAGTCTGCAGTACTTCTTTACACAGAAAGAGCTAAATATGCGACAGAGGAGATGGCTTGAATTGATTAAAGATTATGACCTTGAGATCCAATATCACCCCGGGAAAGCCAATACAGTTGCTGATGACTTGAGCAGAAAATCGATGGGGAATTTGGCTTGTCTGCTTACCGAACAAAAAGAAATCTTGCAAAATTTTGAGAAGTCCAAGACTGAGGTGGTATTATGTGAACAGGGCGGATTGATAGCCACTATTTCAGTCGAACCAGCAATCATTGAGGAGATTAAACAGAAACAGAAGGAGGATGAATTCCTTAAAAAGACAGTTAATGAATTTGAAATGAATCCGAGATCGGGATATAGTGTGATAAATGAGGTACTGAAATTTCAAGATAGATTGTGTATTCCGAACATTCCCGAGTTAAAAAGGAGGATTCTTGATGAAGCTCATAAATCAGTATTTGTTATGCATTCGAGTAATAACAAAATGTATCAGGATTTGAAGCAAAGTTATTGGTGGCCCAAAATGAAGAAAGAAATTGCAGAATATGTGTCCAAGTGCCTCCAGTGCCAGCAAGTTAAAGTTGAACATCAGAAACCGGGTGGTCTACTTTAACCTCTCCCTATTCCTAAATGGAAGTGGGAGCATGTGACTATGGACTTTGTTGTTGGTCTACCCCGAACTCCTCGAGGTATGGATTCTATTTGGGTTGTAGTTGATAGACTGACTAAATCTGCACATTTTCTACCTGTTAGAACTACATTTGATGCTTATAGACTGGCTACTATATATGTTGATAAGATTGTTCGTTTACACGGAGTTCCGGTATCCATTGTTTGTAATAGAGATCCGAAGTTTGTGTCTAGATTGTGGAAAAGTTTGCAAAAGGCTATGGGAACCGAACTGAGGTTCAGTATCACGTTCCATCCACGGACAGACGGGCAATCAGAACGGACAATACAGACCTTGGAAGATATGCTAAGAATGTGTGGCTTAGATTTTCAAGGGAGTTGGGAAGATTATTTGTCACTAGCAGAGTTTGCATACAATAACAGCTTCCACTCCAGTATCGGTATGGTGCCATACGAGGCTTTCTACGGTAGAAAATGTAGATCACCAATTTGTTGGACAGAAGTCGGGGATAGGGCCTTGCTTGGGCCCGAAATTGTGCAAGACACCTCTAAGAAAATCAAAATTATTCAGCAAAGGCTCAAGACAACACAGAGTCGACAAAAGAATTATGCAGATGTTCGAAGAATACCTCTTGAATATGAGGTCGGTGATCATGTGTTTATTCGTGTGACGCCGATGAAGGGCCAAGTAAGATTTGGTAAGAAAGGAAAATTGTCACCTCGTTACATTAGGCCAATTCAAATTCTGGAAAAACTTGGTCTAGTTGCTTACAAAGTTGCTTTGCCACCGGGATTTGAGCAAATCCATAATGTATTTCATGTGTCGATTTTGAGGGGTTATCTTCGGGATCCGTTTCATGTAATTGATTATCACTGGATAGCTCTTGATGAAAATATGGTATACGCAGAATGGCCGGAGCGAATCATTGACCGGCAAGTGAAATAGTTGAGAAGCAAGTCCATCCCGATGGTGAAAGTGGAATAGAAAGAACACTACGGGACGGACGCTACATGGGAAAAAGAGGATGAAATGCGGCTACGCTATCCACATTTGTTTCCCGACGAAGGTAAAATAAGTTTGGAGGACCAAACTTCCTAAATGAGGGAAGACTGTGATAACCCGATTCTGTATTAAGCTAATTAATCTTAATTACGATTGTGATTATGGGTTCCATATGATTTTGGGTGCCATTTATATGAATATATGTGGTTTTGAATTTCTATCTGTTCACCGTAGGAAAATCTGTTTGATTCTCTGCTTTGGAATTTAAATTGAAGGCCTTATCGGCCACAGAAACCGAAATTGACTACGCCATTGTGATTGGCGTAATTTTTAGAGCCTATGGTGAAATTTAATTGAAAACTGATTCAGAATGAATTAATTAGTTTAAACTGATTCAATTAAACACCACTAATTAATCCTAATCAAATTTGATTAGGAAAACTTATATAAGGGGCCCTCTTACACTTAACTTCATTCTTGTTGAACTCAAAATCTGAAATGTACTCTAGAGAGAGAGAGAGAGAGAGAGAGAGAGAAGGACGGCTCTAGAGAGAGAAAAGGGCTCCAATTATGAGTTTTGGCTCAAAGCTTGAGAATTGGAAGCTCAACTCAAAGAACTAACTAGAATTTGAAGAATTGGAGCTCCTAGGTGAGTAAATTCATGAGTTTGAGTTTGTGACTTTGCGAATTCAAGACTAAATAGTAATCAAGAACATGAATTGAGTTGGTTTTGATGAATTAGAAGTCAATATACTCATGCATGTAAGAGATTGCCATGAATTTGTATGTTTAAGCATGAAATACATGATCCATGTTGAATTTTGATTGAAGATCATGCTTTTGATCATCTCTTCATCATTTATGTTGAGAAAAGAAGTTATATCCCACATGCATGTACAATTCATAGAAGTATGAGTGCTAAATGCATGAAGTTGATGTGTTGGAAGTGAGTTTGGTAGAATTTGGGTATATATGTAATTGATTCATAGAATTTGAGCTTCATAATGTGGTGAATTGGAGTTTGTATCATGTTAGTAGATGTATATGAGAGTTATGGGTCATAAAATGCAAGATATATCAATTTGAATGCATGTTTGAAGCTCAAAATGGTTGCTGGAAAACCCATAATTTTGCATGTCCGCTCGAGCGGGGAGAATCACGCTCGAGCGTCCAAGGCATATGTTTGACCGTCAGCTCGAATGTCCGAATTAGCGCTCAAGCGTGAATATGGGGCAACTAGTACTTTTGCAGACCTAAGGGGTCCGCTTGAGCGTCCAAACCCACGCTTGAGAGGGGAGCCCTGTTTCTGGAATTTTGAAAATATGTTTTGTGTTTCATTTTTCCGTTCTCCTTCATTTCTAAGCACTCTTAGGCATACATTAAGCATTGTGAATGAGTTAAAAGGATAAGAAAGAAGCCTAAGAGGGATGCATGAATTAAGAACGGATTGAATTGTTTGTGACCCATTATGTCATGTAATGTGTAGGGTCAAGCACAAGGGCAAATCCATCGATAGATCACTGTGAGTAATATCTTAGTAAAGATATGTTGAAGTATGTTATTTGTCCGATTGCTTATTCCTATATAAATCTTATAACTCTGTTAATTCGAATTGTGGACAAATATTTGTTATACAATTGCTTGGGCCGAAGGCCGTTTGACATAAATGACTGAGCCGAAAGTCGTTTGACATGAATGACTAGGCTGAAGGCCGTTTGATATGAATGACTGGGCCGAAGGCTGTTTGATATGAATGATTGGGCTGAAGGCCGTTTGACATGAATGATTGGGCCGAAGGCCATTTGACATGAATGGATGAATGGGCCAAAGGCCGTTTGACATGAATGGATGAATGGGCCGAAGGCCGTTTGACATGAATAATTGGGCCGAAGGCCGTCGGACACGAATGAATTGGGCTTGAGGCTGTTTGTTAAGAATGAAGTGGGTCGGAGGCCGTTTGATATGTTCGGGTTTGGAAATCACCCAATGTACTGGATAGAATTTTAAATGGGCCCAAGCCCGTCGAAAATATGTGAACCTATTTCGAATCTCGTTCGTGTACTTTCTTTACATGATATTATTCACTAGGCTTTCGCTCACTCTCATTCATGTGCATGTAGGTGAGCCAAGAGATGTCCAAACCCAGCCTCGGTGAAGTCATGTGAGAAATAGTCAAGATTTTGAAGAGTCAGCCCAAACATCTCACACGCGAGACTTGTTTTCTCCTTTTTTGTTCTTTTGTTATAATTTTGCTATATTGGCAAAAACATTGGATCACCCTTGTATATAAACTTTGGGCATGACTGACTTAGACTGGAATGATCCTGTATGCATAGAACTTTGAGTTATTTTCCTTTTGATGTGAGTTATTAATGAATGTATGTGAAATGTTATGATGTGCCATGCAAGCAGACCATGAGGGCGAGTTTGGGTCATGACACGGGTAGTGCAGACCATTTTGGCCGCAAATGAGGGCATGTTTGTCAACGCCCAATCTATCTATTTCATGAACATACTACAGCATGTGCCAAGAATGGGACTTAAAAGAAGTGTCCGGAAAGGCGTCGCAGCATTGACAGACATGCCACATAATCCACATGCCTTTGGTTTGAGCTATGTACCCACCAAAGAGGATTCGATCAGGAAATGAGAAGAAATCAGAGGCAGAGGCAGAGGCAGAGCCAAGAAGGTCAGGAAACACTATGAGCTCATCCACAAGCCAATCTAGTGAACGCTGAATGGCCACTTTGTTTGGAAGGGAAAAGATTTTCCCTTTTGCGGCTTTCCTGAGCCCTAGATGAATTCCACAAAACAGCGTGTCCCCGGGTTTGAAATCTTCTTTGGCCTGTAGTTGCAATATAGTGATACCGAGGAAAAGGATGAACCAAGTACTGAAGCTGAACAGAGCATGGAAAGTGACTCAGACAATAGCGAACTTGGAGTAGGGGCAGCATTGGCTTGTCTCCTTGCAGATCCTGCAGCTGACTCAGAGAACTTGGGGGATAACCTTGCTATCTCCATGATTAATCGAGAGGAGGAGAGGTTTGCTAAACCGTGCGCTGAAGAAATCATTGCTATTAATGTGGGTACTAAAAAGGATCCGCATCTGGTCCAGATCGGGTCCACATTGTCTTCAGAGGAGCGCGAACGCTTAGTCGCTTTATTAAAAGATTTTAAAGATGTTTTTGCGTAGTCCTATGAAGATATGCTTGGAATCGATCATGAGATTGTACAGTATCAGATCCCTCTTGACCCCGAGGCTCGGCACGTCAAGCAGAAGTTGCGTAGAATCCGTCTAGATTGGGCGCTGAAAGTCAAGGAAGAGGTCACCAAGCAGATTGAGGTAGTTTTCTTGTTAGTATTTGAGTATCTGACTTGGTTGGCCAACATCGTCCCAGTGTCGAAAAAGGATGGCAGAATTCGGGTGTGTGTGGACTTCCGCGACTTGAACAGAGCCAGTCTGAACCGCACATTGATGAGCTAGTGGATCTCATTGCGGGCCATGCATTGCTATCCATTATGGACGGGTTTTCCGGGTACAACCAGATTCTGATGGCACCCGAGGACAGAGAGAAAACTGCATTCAATACGCCGTGAGGTACCTATTGCTACCGGGTTATGCCGTTTGAGCTGAAGAATGCTGGAGCTAGCTATCAGAGGGCTGTAACCATCATTCTGCATGATATGATCCACAAAGAGGTCGAGGTGTACGTGGACGACATGATTGTCAAGTCCAAAGAAAGAGAGGGCCACTACACCGCCTTGGAGAAATTCTTTTAACGGATTAGAGAATACAGGTTGAGGTTGAACCTGTAGAAATGCACTTTCGATGTAACAATAGGGAAAATACTATGCTTTTTGATCACACAGAGGGGCATCAGAGTAGATCCTTCCAAAATCAAGGCCATCTTAGAAATGCCACCACTAGGGACTGAAAAGGAGATGTGAGGCTTTCTGGATAAAGTGCAATTCATAAGATGGTTTATTTCCAAATTAACCTTGACATGTGAACCACATTGTGGTCTCCTGAAGAAAGGGAAGAAATTCTGATGGGATGATCAATGTCAATTCGCCTTTGAGTAGGTTAAGCATTACCTTCAGAATCCGCCTGTGTTGTTGTTGCCAGAGCCAGGGAAGCCTTTGATTTTGTACCTGCCAGTGACAGACACGATTATGGAATGCATGCTCGCTCAGGAATATGAAGATAGGGTGGAGAAAGCCATCTACTACTTGAGCAAGAAAATGCTGGATTCTGAGACCCGCTATACTCCGTTAGAGAAAGCTTGCCTAGCCTTGGTATGGGTTACCAGGAAGTTGAGGCACTACTTGTTAGCTCATTCTGTAATGCTGGTTTCGAGATTAGATCCCATCAAATGTCTCTTTGAGAAATCGGCGCTTACGGGTAGGCTAGACCATTGGTTACTTCTCCTCTCTTAATTTGATCTCAAATATGTCACCCACAAGTTGGTCAAGGGAAGAGCTATAGTGGAGTTCCTAGCAGATCACCCGGTAGAAGGGGATGAGGTGGTGAAATGCTTGTTCCCAGATGAAGTCATTCTGCAAGTTGAGGAGAAGACTTGGACAATGTACTTTGACGGAGCAGCCAATCAGTACGGTTATAGGATAGGTGTGGTTCTGATAGCACTCTATGACTTCTATATACCTTTAGCCTTCAAACTCCGGTTCAAGGTGTCCAATAATGAAGCAGAATATAAAGCGTGTATCACTGGTTTAGAAGCCGCCCTGGAACTAAAGTCAAAATGGTTGGATCTTATCGGGGATTCATACTTAGTTGTTTCTCAAGCAAATGGAGATTGGAAAGTCAAAGAGGAAAAGATGAAGGTTTATCACCAGACCCTGGATGTTCTAATTCTTAGGTTTGAAAAGGTGACTTTCACGCATCTACTGAGAGAGAACAACAGGTTCGCTGATGCTTTAGCAACTCTATCTTCTATGGTAGACATCCCACTTGGAGTTCGAATACGTCTGATTATTATTGAGCAGAAATACACGCCAACTTATGAAATTATCACTACAATGGATGAAGCACAAGACAAAAACCCTTGGTACTACGATATTTGGAAGTCTTGGAAAATGAGATTTATCCACCAGGGGAAAATGCCAAGAACGGCGAATAGCTGTCCAATTTATAAAAGGGGTCATCTGGGAATGCACAAGTTGTGTGTTAAAGAAGAGGAATCAAAGCTCCTGATGGAGGCCATCCACAGAGGAGAGTGCGGAGCGCACATGAACGGAGTGATGCTAGCTCAGAAGATTCTTAGGCAAGGTTACCATTGGTCCACCATGGAGGAGGATTGTATTGGTTTTGTTTGGCGATGCCACAAATGCCAAATTCATGCCAATTGAATGAATATCCGCCGTCAAAACTGTACAACATGACTTTGCCATGGCCTTTCTTAGTCTAGGGAATTGACGTTATCGGTGCAGTCACACGAAAAGGGTCGAATGGGCATGAATACATCTTGGTAGCAATTGATTACTTTACAAAGTGCGTGGAAGCTCAGTCCTATGCAGTGTTGAAAGCATCGCATGTGGCCAAGTTCATCAGGAACAATATCATTTACTGGTATGGAGTCCCAAATGAGATCATATCAGATAATGGTTCCCACTTCAAGAAAGAGGTGATAGACTTGTTGGAGAAATACAATGTGGCTTTCCATAAATCATCTACATACATGCCGCAAACCAATGAAGCCGTTGAAGCCGCCAACATGAACATCAAGAATATCTTGTAGAAGATGGTTGAGACATATAGAGACTAGCCAGATAAACGGCCATTCACGCTCTGGGGCTACAGAATTTCAATTCGAATGTCTACAATGGCAACTTCTTATTCTCTTGTCTACAGGATGTAAGTTGTTTTGCCAATTGAAATAGAAGTCCCATTGCTGCGAGTTATGGCTGAGTGTCAGATAGTAGAAGCGGACTGGCAACAGAGTAGATTTGAGGAGTTGATGCTATTTTATGAGAGAAGGCTGAAAGCATGGTATCATGTTCAGGGCTATCAACGCAGAATTGCTAGGGATTTTAACAAGAAAGTTAAATCCCAGAATCTCAAGGAGGGGGATATGGTGCTGAAAGACAACCGGGCTCCCATTCATGACCCTAGGGGCAAGTTCAGACCTAACTGGACTGGTTCTTACATTATCAAAACTATCTAGTCGGGTGGAGCTATTGTTCTCATGGACTTAGATGGCCTGGAATTTTCATGACCGATCAACATGGACAAGTTGAAGAAATACTATTCTTGAGAGTCTCATTAGGCCGAAAACCCGGAAGGGCGACCTAGGCAAAAGTTAGAGCATGAAAAATTAGAAATAAAGAAAAACTGAGCTCGCAAGGTTGAAAACCCTAAAGGGTGACTTTGGCAAAAGTTAGAGCACAAAAAGAGAGAGTTAATACTCGACTGAACCTGAACCAAACTACGTAAGGCCTGATTCCCATCTTCGGGATACGTAGGCAACTTCATCCTGAAGTTCGACCGTAATCACCTCTAACTCAACTGTCCTATCCATGTGTCTGATCAAGTCATCTTTGTTTGTTCTTTACCTGGGAGTTCGATTATAATCTTCATTCTAGAAAGAGGAGCTAGTTACAATGCAGATCAGTGGTGTTCAATCAGGGGCATTTCTGATCTTTTGATTCGAGGTTGTACATCTTGTGGATTGATTCCGTGTGTGTTAGGTCGAAAATGGTTTTGAAAAGTTTTAATAAAAGTTGATTTTGTTCAAACTTTTACCTTTTACAACTTAGACCATTTTTGGACCAAAAAGAAAATTTTCAATGCTCACAACTTTAATTTCATTGATTTCAGTATAAAGTTCTCCAACTCTCTGATACAAATCAAAGTTCCTTTTATTACATCTAAAAAACTTGAAAAGAAAGGTCAAAGCAAAAAACTAGGGGCATAGGTGAGTCAGGCGCTCCTGCGTCCTCTGCTCGCGCTTGTGGAAGCTTCTGAAGCCAAAGTGGGCCCGATTTGTGCCTCGTCCTTGAGCCAAGCCAAAGATTCGCCAAAAAGGGCACAACTGAAACTAGGGGCAGGGGCCAGAAGCTCTCTCATCCTCCAAGCAGTGAGGTACTTAGTCAAGTGTGAACCATGAATGGGGAATGAAACCCGGTACTTTACCCCCTTCTCTAGGCAGGTTTGATCATGCCCAAACTGACGTCTGAACCAGAAAAGGAAGAACACGCAGTGCGTGAGGCCAATCAATTGTATGCCAGGTTGCCGAGCCATGCTGTAACTCATCTCGGTCAGATTAAGCCAGGGGCAACGCCAAGCTACGTCAGTAGCAGACCTGTTGCACCACCATTCCTCATTTGGGAAATCTATTAGTTGGTGGCAGAAGAAATAGCCTCGAGCTGAGTACTCAGGGCAAGAGTCCACTACCTTTAGCTTATCCATAAGACACACCTAGGGAAGGGATGAAGGAAAAGACAGATTAAAGAATAAAGAGATGTATGTTGGAAGAAAAGTGAGAAAAGGGCTTTGAGAGAAAAATAGAGCATGAGTGCTGAGTGATGTGAGAAACACATATGAGAAAGGGTGGGAAACAATACCTGAAGAAGTAGTGGACTCCCTGCGAATCTAGTAGTCTCTCGCCGATGAAAGGCATCTAAGCCCATCAAGGTCTCGGCCAGTGCCAAACCAATGCAACTCTTGCCTTCTTTCAAACCTTGGGCCACTTCGATCAACCAAATGCTGGACCAGCCAAAACTAGGGGCAAGAAGGAAATATGCAAGCATACATAAGCATAGGGCATATTGCCGAAAACCTCACTAGAGAAGGTCGCCTCTGTCACTGATGTCAGAAAATCGATGAATCAAGTTGGGTATGTCTAGCTCTCCGCAGTGGGCCAAGAACTGAGCCTTGTGCAGAGTGAGCCCACATATCCATCCTAAAGCTTAGGCGTGGCCAAAACGGGATTGAGGCATGATTTCCTCATTGCGCCGGGATTTCATTAGTGCCTCAAATTCTTCAATTGTCGGGCATATTTGTTGTCCCCCAAAGCGAAAGACATGTGTAATTGGGCCCCAGCATCGGGCTGCAGCATGGAGGAACGGAAAACAAAGTGGAGTACGGCTCAATGGAAAAAGTGCATCTATGCCAAAATCCCAGAAATTTACCTTTTCCATGCCGTCTAAAGTAGCTATCCAATCTGAGAGCTTTTCGGCAAAAAATGGCTCAATTTGTGGAAGAACTTGCTGCTGAAATGAAATTCTAGAGAAAAAATCACGAAGCTGAACCTTTTGTAGAAGATAAGGTTGTGAGTGGAAGTTAGCTGTCAACAATCTGGAGGTTGCTCACACTGGTGGTCGGTAGGCCACCCCACTTCTAGCCGGCGACCTCTCTTGATGGCCGGCAGTCCTCTTTTCTGGCCCGCTGTCCACCTGTGTGTGGTGTAGACCGCTCGAACTCCACTCCGCGCGCGAGGGTGCAAATTGTAGTTCTAGCTGCTACAGTTCGGAATCCTGTCACGGTTCTGAATCTAATCTCACAAAGTGCAATGTAAGACTGATAAATCACCAAAGAGTCCAAATCTGGCAAATCGTTTTGGAAAATCGATTTTAATCAAAAAGTTCCAAACATGGACTGTTTTGCCAGATTTCAGAGTCGCCACCTAAATATTTTGTTTTGGGAAATTTAGGAAACCTTGACTCGTGCCTAAGGCCACGTGTCCGTCATCACCAAAGTTGTCTCGGCTCGGGAACTTGGGTACGAGGGGGAAGGTCATGAAATGAGCAACCCCGTTCGCCCGATCAAAGATCGGCCTCTACTGAGCATGATATGTTATTTTTGAAAACACATGTGTTCTTATTCTGGTTTATTAGCTAACCTTACTATGTGATGTGCACAGCATACAAGTACAGACTCAATCACGCAGATTGGAACAAAACAACTTATGTTTGTTTTTTTTGAAAATGGTTTGAAGATGCTACTCGCAAGTAGGCTAAGATGCGGATTTGCCACCCTCAAGTGGGCTTAGAAAAACATGATTTGCCACTTCAAGTGGGCTTAAAACTCACAATCATCGAGTTGTTCCAATCCAGGCAATCAAGCCTTCACCCACAGGCATTCAAGAAGTTAATCACTTAATCAGTTAGCCTCATGGCAAGCATACTATCATGACAGTCACTTACACACATGCAAGGATGCTAAAGCATAAACACTCACATTGTACTCCGAGCCAAAACAGAAGTAAGTTAGTAATCAATGCATGATCCTAGCTATGCCAATAATGCCTAATGTAACACATGCAAAAATGCAACTAAAATAAGCTCGGCTATCTAAAATGGAATATGAATGCAACACTTGATAACATGCTATTAAACACGTATCCAAGAAAGTGTATTAAAGTACAATGCAGTTTGAATGATGCGCCGAGCCCGGTGCATGCAAGACAGATGAATGATGCAAGCATGCAAGCATAAGGATGCTAATTGAAATATGTCCTAAAACTAACCATCAAAAGCTGATAAGTAAAAGGGAGAAAGAAATGGGGTTGGAAGACATGCATCACACACACGCACACTTATTACAACAGTTGTGCCCTCTCGACGAAGGGTCCAAATAATAAGCTAACTAGCTAATCAAAGCTAATTAAATTAATTATTACAAAACGAAGCTAATTAACTAACAAGTTAACTAATTACAAACACAGATGAATAGCTAAGTGCATTAACTACTTAAGTATAAA
The DNA here is from genome assembly GCF_055761805.1 of Camellia sinensis. Lineage (NCBI taxonomy): Eukaryota > Viridiplantae > Streptophyta > Magnoliopsida > Ericales > Theaceae > Camellia > Camellia sinensis. The sequence goes on from NC_138962.1 coordinate 112,290,030, forward strand.
ACCAAATAGTTAACTAGCTAAGCAAAGCAGTTAAAAGGAGCCTCGGGGCGAGAAGTGCATGCATGCTCGATCGTCTTGATCGGAAATCCATTACTATGCCCCAAGTTGCCTCTGTTTGCATTTGATCTCAGAACACTACACAAACCTCCATATAGCTTCCACTCTAACATGGGAACCCTCTGGTGCATTGCCGACCAGAAAATGGTGCTGTAGACCACCTAAACTTGCTATAGACCAGAAAAAGTGGTTGGCCAGCTACTTTTACTGGTCTGTCGACCAGAAAATTCTGCTAAGCTCTAGTTTGCTGCAACAGAGAACAAGAAGGGGCACAACAGTGTATTTGCAAGGTATGTGTGCACAACCACCCTCCCTATCATTTCTCAAGCTCAAGGGAGTGCGGTTCTCGACTCTCGGGCCACCAACCATGCATCGCAATGTACAATGGCCGAGAAGCCAAGTTTGCATAATTCAATGTCAATGAATGCACAAATAACACATAAGGGCCTTAACCTCTATCATGCATGATCAAAATGGTCGACGACCGAGAAATGAGGCACGTCTCATCACATCAAGTATGAAACGTCCCTCATTTCTCGTGTTTGGATTAATGTTCAATCCAAACACAATGCAATAGAACAACATTCCAAACAACATGCAAACAACATAAGCATGCCAAGTTAGCGTACTTAAGCATGAAAGCTAGTGAAGGATACAATACAAGGGCTATGCAATGCAATGCACAATGGACTAAACCAGCCCCAAATAGACCTCATGCATGCCAAGATAATGGCCAAAATGCTCTGAAATGAAGGCATGAAAGGCAAGGTAATGCATGTTCATGCATTGGCTCATCAACTAAGCATAAGAGCATAACTCTCAAACATGATTAAGAAGTGACAAATGTGAGAGTGTAGCTACACTATATGCACTGAAATCATGTATGAAATGATGCCAAATCATCCAAACAACACAAGCATAGCATGTTAGAAGGCCTAAGGCACAAGGCTACCAAAGGATACTACACAAGAGACATGCAATACATGGCACAAATGATTGAACCAACCATGGACAAAGCTCAATTAGGTCAAGACAAAGGCCAAAACATGCTGAGATGGGAGCTCAAAAGCCTAGGCATGCATGAAAACACATTGGCCCATAAACGAGGCACAAAGGCACAACTCTTAGAAGCACTCAAAGAGTGAAAGAAGTGAGAACATGGCAATGCTACATGCTCTAAAATGCCATTCCAAATGATGCCAAAACATGCAAATACCTCAAATAAGGCATGCAAGATACCTCAAAACTCAAAGCTAGTCAAGGCTATTGCACTACAAGCATACATAACAAGCACCAAAAGGCCAAGAACACCCAAAATAGTCCTAAAGCATGGCAAAACAACAGCAAATACATGCTGAGATAGAGCTAACACAAGCTAGGATTAGAGGCATGAAGCATGGAGCATACTAGGCCAACAAAGAAGATTACACTACAAGTGTAAAAACCAAGCAAGAGATGACTCTACCAACCAAAATCAGAGTTAAGGCATGTTAAATAATGACCAAAAACATGCTGAAATGGAACCAATACATGCTAGAAAGGTGAGCTAAAACCTTAAGCACACAAGGCTAGTTTGCAAGGATTACACTACAAGTGTATGAAGCATGCAAGGGTGGCCTGAACTAAGCCAAAACAGAGTTATGCCATGCTGAAATAAGGCCAAAAAAAAGCTAAGAACAAGCCAACAGATGCTAGACAAACATGCTCAAACATGAGGCCATCAACACAAACAACCAAGACACAAGGAGAGGGAATGACCCCCTCCTATTTGGGGCCTCAAAACACACTTTCCAGCACTGAAATTCCTTTGGAATTCAGTGGTTAAAAGGCCAAGAGAAGATGATCTCAAGGGCCTAAAAGGATGGCACAAAACAAAGCCAAATAAGGCACAAAAGGGGGCAAAACACCCCCAACACCAAAGAGACCTAAACAAACACTTTAAGCACTTGAAAATGAAGCTTTTTATAGTTAAAAGTTCAGCCAAAAACATCATGCAAATAGGGCCAAAGACTTAATCAAAACAAAGCTTTAAAGAGGCTAGAGACTCACCCTTCAAGAACAACTTCAAAACAGTGACTTCTGAGGCATAAACCAAGCTTTCGAGCTTCAAAAAAACCTCCAAGAATCTCAGCCCAAGAGTGAAGGTGTTTCACTAGGTGTTTGTGTGCAAAAGTGTGAAGAAATCTCACTTTTAGGCACAAAACAACAGAAATATGGAGAGAGAGGGAGCAATATAGAGATAGAGATATATGTATAGCTCTATGCAAATTTCTGAACCTGAGAGAAGAGGGAGGAGGCTCCATCTTATAAAAATTCATGCCTTAAGCTTGTTAGACGAGCTAAAGGCTTCAAGCAATGCCTTCTGTGCCCAGCAGCTGGCATAACTGGCAAGAAAATATCTGCAGAAAAATGCAGGAAAGGTGCCGACCAATTGAAGTGGTCGACCGACCACTTGCCCTAGTCGACCGACCACAAAAGGTGGTCTACAAGGACAAAAAGTGGTTGGCAAGGGGGGAAAGATGGTCTGCACAAAGAGAGGAAGGTGGTGGCATGGCTGCCGACCACTTTAGGTGGTCCACAGACCACCAACCCTTGCTGGCTGACCAGAAAACTGGCTGGCAGGGAAGAAAAGTGGTTTGTAGGGGGAGAAACTGGTCTACACCCTTGTTCCAGTCTCCATGCAAGGGATAAGAAGGTTTGGTTCAAAACCAAACCAAAAAGGAAGCAAGACAAGAGTCCGCAACGCGAGGCACTCAACCGGAAGCCTCGAAAACTAGTCTATGGGAACAAAAAGTGGTGTACGAGAGGGAAAGGTAGTCTATGACTAAAAAAAGTGGTCTACAGACCTCCGTTTCCCTCTAGGCAAAGACAACAAGGCATGGTCCAAAAACCAAGCCAAGAGGAGGAAGTTAAGAGGTCCCAAGACAAGGCGCTCGGCCGAAGGTTCCGGAAACTGGAAACTAGCCTACAAGAGGGAAAAATAGTCTACGACTACGAAAAGTGGCCTACAGGCCCCTCTCTCCCTCCAGGCAAGGGCAATAAGGCATGGTCTACAAACCAAGCCACAACACAAAGAGTTCAGAGGCTCGGAGGCAAGGCACTCTGCCGAAAACTCCGGAAACTCGAAACAAGCATAAACATGCGCGATCATCGAGTGCTCAATCGATGATGTCTGAGTCTTAAGGTCGGTCAAAAATGGGGTGTCTACAGTTGCCCCTCTTTGACAGAACTTGGAAGTCAAGAAGTGACGGGTGTGAATGTCAAAGCCCAAAGACGACCCTTTTTTGGCAAGGCCAAAGACTTAGACAAACAGGCAAAATAACAAAGAGATGCGACCGCAGGCAGGGGCAAGATGCAAAAGACATGCACAATGCAGAACATAACTTATGATCATGCAAAGAGGACTATAATGAAGCATTTATGCAAAATAAATACAACATTTTAAGCGAATGTTATGCAAAAAAATGCTATAACAAACTCGTACATAAGCAACTAAACACAGACCAAACTACATCTCATGCAGAAAGGATGTAAGAAAATTATACAATTCTCATTTGCGTCTCACGCGGAGAAGGCTAAAAGCAACTATCGAGAATACCCGAAGTCTCAAACACAATAACTCTCAGTGTATCACACGCGGGAGAGGAAAATGTACGTCCTAACGCATGTCAAATGCAAGAGGAGAAGGGCATCCAAACGCGTGTCAAACGCGGGAGGAGAAAGGTAACCAAGAGAGTTCAAGGGAACATGAATGATCTCACTCGGAGTTCCTCTGACTGAACTGTACATACAACATTGTCTGGTTGTGCCAGCCTCAAATGAACCGTACATACAATATCGTGCCTGCACAAAAATAAACTTTGACATATACAATATAGTAGACACACATGTAGGTAGAATGCGCATAACAATGCAAGTGAAAAGGTTGCATGACAATGCAAGCGAAATGGGCGCATAACAATGCAGGTCGAACGTGCATAACAATGCAAGTGAAAAGGTGCATAACAATGCAACTAGACCGCGCGTGACAACGCAAGTGAAGAGGTGCATAACAATGCAAGTGAAAAGGTGCATAACAATGCAACTAGAATGTGCGTGACAACACAAGTGAAGAAGTGCATAACAATGCAAGTGAAAAGGGTGCATAACAATGCAAGTGAAAAAATGCATAACAATGCAAATGAAAAGGTGCATAACAATGCAGCTGGAACGTGCGTGACAACACAAGTGAGGAGGTGCATAACAATGCAACTGAAGCGTGCATAACAATGCAAGTGAAAAAGGTGCATAACAATGCAAGTCGAACGTGCGTGACAACGCAAGTGAAGAGGTGCATAACAATGCAACTGAAGGGGTGCATAACAATGCAAGTGGAACGTGTGTGACAACGCAAGTGAAGAAGTGCATAACAATGTAATTGAAGTGTGCATAACAATGCAACTGAAGGGGTGCATAACAATGCAAGTGGAACGTGCGTGACAACACAAGTGAAGAAGTGTATAACAATGCAAGTGAAAGGGTGCATAACAATGCAAGTGAAAAGGTGCATAACAATGCAAGTGGAACGTGCGTGACAACGCAAGTGAAGAAGTGCATAACAATGCAACTGAAAGGGTGCATAACAATGCAAGTAGAATGGGTGCATGACAATGCAAGTGAAACATGCATAACAATGCAAGTAGTGGGTGCACATGGAGAAAGCTGCATGTCTATGCAAAACTGATATACGTATTTTACGCAATGAGTGCATGTTCGATGCAATGTAACAGGTATGGACAATTCCTACACAAACATAAAAGCATGCAAAATGCAATACGATGTGACGTGCATACTCTGTGGAGACATAAGAACTTGTATAGTGCAATGCAACATAGCACACACATTTCATGCACAACAACAATGCATTTTCAGTGCAACATTAACAACATGTTTGAAATAAAATGTTGAACAAGGAAATACACGCCTTAACGAGACCAATTCAACTGCAGCCTCCGATTTACCTCTCAGAGGAGTCACAACGTACTTAAAAAGGATACACCTTGCTCCTGACGAGTGATGATGAGCCGTGCATCGAAGTCATAAATCAAAGTTCCCGCGGGGACATTTTGAGTCGAAAATAGTGAACTTTTCTTGCACTTTCTCGAGAGCCAAGGACTCCAATCAGCATAAAAACACACAGGGAGAACAATGGGACCCTGAAGACCATCCAGGAGGGCTGCCGACCACCTAGACCAGCTGTAGACCACCTGCAGACCACTTAGGCAGTCGGTCGGCCAGAAAAACTGGTCGGCCGACTAGTTTAGCAAAACTGGGGCGGTTTGGTCTTTTGAAGGTCGGCTCTTTAAATATACAACTCCAAAACACATTTCATCACACCTTCAAGGCCAAAAACACATACTGACCCTCCCTAGACCCTTTTCCCTCTTAGATCTGGGCTTTGCATGCGTTTTCCAACGCCCCACGCGAAGTTGATTCACGAAAAACTTTTGACGTTTTGAACCGATCAGAATTTGTTTTCGGAGCTTCTTTCTCCATTTTCACCATTTGAGGTATGTTTCTCTCGAAGTTTAGCACCTTTTCCCGGGCTTTGACTTTCTTTGACTTTTTCTCTTACTTTCGGCAATTTTAGCTCATTTCGCTCATTTTTGCATCCTTCTCAGATGGCTGACCATATTCCACGCGATGGGGGTTCCTCGAGAGCCAAGGACGAGCCTGATATCATGCCATTACCGTCGAGGGTTTGGCTTTTCGACCCAGAGAGGTACCACCCTCAGGAGCACGTACTATCACCGAGTACTTTTCATCATTTCATAGATTTTGCGCGACGAGCACCCGCAGACTTGCTACTACGGGAGCCGGAGTCCCACCTGTCTCATCACGCGCACGAGGTGCATACTTCACTTTTACATTTTCTGCAACGTATTTTGCATTTCTTACACATTTCATGCTTTCGCTATGTATTTTATTTGCTCGTTCTGAACACAACTCACACACAGCACTCTGCTCATTCTGAACACAGCTCACAACACAATATTCTTTTCATTTGGCACACAGCTCACAACATAACATTCTGTTCATGACACACACAACTCACAAACTGTATTTCTGCTCATTCTGAACTCAGCTCACACACAACATTCTGTTCATGATGCACACAACTCACAAACTGTATTTCTGCTCATTCTGAACTTAGTTCACACACAGCATTCTGTTCATTTTGAAACTGAATACATCTGTTCATTCTGCACACAGCTTACACATAGCATTCTGCTCATTCTGAACACAACTCATATTGTATTTCTGCTCATTCTGAACACAAGTAGCTTCCCATTTTACCTGGGGATATGGGTCAATCATAGCGAGGGAGTTGTACATGGAGCTCCCAGATGGTGTCCGACAGATTGTGGACGAGGCAGGGTTTGGCCTATTTTACATGAGGTTATCGAGTCTCGCGGCGAGTAGGACCCTCCTAGGCGCATTGGTAGAGAGGTGGTGGGATACCACCAACTCCTTCCATTTTTCTACCACTGGGGATATGACGATGACCCCACACGACTTTCCCATGCTGACGGGCCTCGACGTGGGAGGTCGACCGATCCCATATGACTTCGATATGAGCGAGTGGGAGGCAGCTTGGACTTATCTACTCGGAGCCTATCCGCCGATCTACCGATCATCATGCATGGTCAGATACACCTGGTTCACAGAGCAGTACAGATAGACTGTGCCCGAGACTGTCGAGGCCACGGAGCAGTATGCCCGGGGATTCCTGATATTCCTTCTCGGGATCACATTGTTCTCCTATAAGGGAAACACAGTCGGGCTATATCTTCTGAGTGCTCTAGTAGACCTATCATAGGTTCGGCACTTTGATTGGGGCGGTGTTGGCCTTGCTACCTTTACTGCTATATGAGCGCGACCTCCTGCGGGCGCGGGAACATAGTAGGAGGCTATTGGAGAGCTGGGAGGTACATTCTGCCCTCTTGATTTTCATTTTTGCTTTTCATTACCTGTACACTGCACACTCCGCACATTGCACACGTTACATTCTGTACTCCGCATTCTGCATTTTTTGTATATTCTGTATTCTGACTGCTACTGTCTTGCCTTTCACAGCTCTGGGTATGCGCCTACTTCTTGACGCTCGCTCCTGATCTGGAGGTCGAGGCACCACTCGAGGTGCCATACTCTTGCAGATTTGAGGGTAGATGCTGGCCCAGACCTCGGGAGACATTGTCATATCTTAGGCAGTATTTTGACACAGTGTGGGCGACCAAGGTAATCCAAAACTCTCAGTTCTTCATGCTTTCAGCTTCAGTTCATCTTGCACATTTATGACAACTAATCAATTCATGCACTTGCTATCCGTAGATCACCTGGTAGCCTTGGACAGTGATGTTAGGGTTTTCTCGGTTCCAGTTTGTTGAGGCATGGGGCGCCTCCCGATACTGAATTGTTTTTGAGGGACTAGTTGGCAGAGCCTAGTTTCTCGGGGAGCGCTTCATGCGCCAGACACTGGGCCATCCCGCATAGGAGATCCCTTCACCGCCTCCACTGGACATGCGATCCACAGAGTGTCTATCTCCCCAGGAGGCTAGCGACCTTATGCTGGGCGCTGACGTAGTCCTTTTCCATGAGAAGGAGGAGTACGTGACATATCTCCACACATATCTGATGCCCCCGCTGACAGGTGTTCGTACCCCCATGATGAGAGCTGTTGACATCCCGTCATCGAGCCGCGCCCGAGCTATAGACATCCCCTCGACTAGCGGGGCCAGCACATCGAGAGGTAGGACTAGGGAGATGCCTCCCACTGGGCAGTGTGCTGGGTGGCTAGATCCTCCGACCAAGCTGACAGGCTGGTGGTATGAGATTCCCTATCAGATCCCACTTGAGTCTCCATTTCCGGATCATCGATATGTCAGGGCACTTGACTCACCACCGGTATGCATTACAACTTTCATCTATCATTCAGATATTTAGACATTCATGCATTCACTGATGACTTGAACTTGCATTTGTAGCCTTCCACAGGATATGTTGAGGGGTTGCTCGAGGTGATGGCCTCACTCGAGTTCATGGTTTTGAGGAGAGAGACGATGCTGCACTCCCACGGCATCCCGGTACTTTTTAGTTTCCTTGCATTTATCATACTTCTGATAACATACCAAAGCTTAACATTTCACTGCACTGATTCACTGCAAGTGTAGATCACATCCGACACATCACATTCACATACTATATCTGCATGCACTCACTCTATGCAACGTACTTGCATCTGATATACATACTCGGGCTGATGTATTCAAACTGCCTTTTCAGGTCACACCTCTACAGCCCAGGCCACCTGGGCCTTGTCGAGTAGCAAGGAGAGGGATCCTGACACGCGGTCGAGGGAGATGTAGGGCGCCTGCGAGACGTGATGACGAGTCCAGTGAGGAGGAGGAGTCAGCACATCCTCAGTCAGAGACATCCGCAGGCAGAGGTGGTGACATCGGTTTCGGTTCTGAGGGTGGAGACGACGCCGAGGAGGATTCCAAGGATGGCGGCTTTGGTTCAGACGGGGGTGCCGACAGCAGTGGTGTAAAGGCTGCTCAGCCGAAGAGGGTGAAGAAGGCCTCTCGATCTTGAGCCAGATAGCACCGACCCAGATGTTTTGCTTTTGCTTTATTTCTCTTTTTGCCAGTAGTTATAGTACATTGTACAGCCTTAGGCAGTTTTATTTTCTTCAAAACTTTGTACTTTTGTAAATAGAAACTAGGATGGAATGGAAACAACTTTTTTGTTCAAAAGTGTTGCATTTATATTCTAAGCATCGCATCACATCATTTTGTACAAAAATGAGATTGATGGAAATTGAACATTTGTGTATTGCCAAGTCAGGTAGTGAATCAACGTAACAAACAAAAAAACTTAAAGAACAATTCGATAAACAAATTATAACAACTCGATAAGCAAAGAGTAACAACTCGATAAACAAATCGCAACAACTCGATAATCAAAGAGCAACAACTCGATAACCAAAGAGCAACAACTCGATAAGCAAAACTTAATAACTCGATAAGCAATTGCATATTGGATAAACAAAGTGACAGGAGGCATCCGAAGCAAAAGTAAACTCAGACCTTCAGCATTCTCAGCACAAAAGAAGGCTAGGGACTCTTTGCTGGAGAGAAGAAGTGGCTGTAGACCACTTTTTGCTCACTGCCGACCACCAAAACAGATTGCCGACCACTTTTGTGATCTGCAGACTAAAAAATATGGCTGGTCGACCAGAAAAAGTGGTCGGCCGACCATTGAGGCTAGGGACCTCCAGATTTTTGCCACTTGTCCTCTAAACAGTGCCTTATCCTCCATAAAGGTTCCAGCTTCGTGGTTCCCTCATTCTAACTCAGTTTTTGCACCAAATGGATGCATTTCTTGTCCAAAATCTCACAAATTAGATTGCTAACTTGGATGGCTCGAAAAAGCTGAATTTTCGGGGCTTTGAAATAAATGCACTATTCACGTTGAGCTGCACCCCGCTGTGTTTTCCGTTCCTTCATGCCGCGGCAAGGTGTTGGAATCCGGTAACTCATGTTTTTAGCTTTGGCAGACAAGAAATGTGTCCCACTTTCGAAGACTTCCAAGCTTTGATGGAGTCCGAACGTGATGAAGAGATCTTGCCCCAATTCCGCTTCGGCCACATCCAAGCCTTAGGACGGATGTGCGGGCTTACTTTGTATGACGCTTGGTCTTTGATCCACGACGGAGAATTGGACATCTCGAGCTTGATTCGTCGATTTTCTGAAGCCGGTGACCACAGCGATCATCACTGGCAGGGTTTTTGGCGACATGCGCTTTGCTTGTGCATGTTGTCTCATTTCTTGCTTGCCCTAGGCTCCAGTGGGTCCAGCGTCCGTTTGATTGAGGTTGCCCAGGGCTTGAAAGAGGGAAAGAGCTGCATCGCCATGACGCTAGCTGAGACATTGATGGGTTTGGATGCTTTCCATAGTCGGGAGACAACTAGATTCGCGGGGAGTCCACTACTACTGCAAGTAATGTTTCCAACCCTATCTCACATATATTTCTCATATCACTCGGCCCTCAGGCTCGATTTTTCTCTCAAAACCCTTTTCTCACTTTTCTCTCCACGTACACCTCTTTATTCTTTAATCTCTCATTTTTCATCCCTCTCCAGATATGGTTGATGGATAAGTTGAAGGTTGTGGACTCATGCCCAGCATATTTAGCTCGTGGCTATTTCTTTCGGCAACGTCTAGTCGATGCCCCTGATGAGGGATGGTGGTGCGAATGGATGTGCAGTCTATCCGCAGATCACATTGCTTGGCACTGCCCTTGGCTCAATCTACCGGCGATGAGTTACAACATGTCTCGCCAGTCAAGCATTCAGTTGATCGGCCTGACACACTGTGTCTTTTACTTCCCATTTCGAATCCAGCGCCAATTTGGACATGATCAGATTTGCCTGGAAGATGGGTAGAGTACCCTGCCGCATATCCAGTCCGAGACGCACAACTAGCTCGGTATGCCACAACATGGGGGATGAGAGAGCTTTTGGCCCCCGCTCCCACTTTCAGTTGCACCCTCTCTGATGAGTGCATAGCTTGGCTCGATGAAGAGGCGCAGGTTGGGCCTACTTTGGCATCAGAGGCTTCCACAAGCTCTAGGAGGGGGCACAGGAACACCTGACTTATCCATGCCCCGAATTTATTGCTTTAATCAGTACTTTCAAGTTTTCTTTATGAATGTAATAAAAAGTAACTTCAATTTGTATTCAAGAGTAGGAGAACTCTGTACTGAAATCAATGTAATTGAAGGTTGTGGGTACTGAAAATTTTCTGTTTGGTCCAAAAATGGTCTAAGTTGTAAAAAGATTAATTTGAGCAAAATCAACTTTTATTAAAACTTTTCAAAACCATTTTCGATATGGATCAAAACTGGACACGCCTGAGATCTATCACTGAGATGTACAACCCCGGATTCTAGCAATTGGAAAGTTGCCCTTAGTCTGAACAGCACTGCACTGGAGATCACAACCGAGCTCTTGAATGCAGAATAGACAAAGATGACCAACATGATCACATGGACAAAGTTGATCGAGGAAGTGTTTATGGTTGGACTTTAGAATGAAGTTGCCTACGCATCCCAAAGATGGGAGTCAAGCCTTACTTAGTTCGGTTCAGGTTCACTCGTGTATTGACCCTTTCCTTTTGCACTCTAACTTCAAGGCCGCCCTTTTTGGGTTTTCAACCTTGCGAGCTCAGTTTTTATTATTTCAAATTTTCTGTGCTCTAACTTTTGCCTAGGTCGCCCTTTCGGGTTTTTGGCCTAACGAGCCACTCAGGGATAGTATTTCTTCAACTTGTCCATGTTGATCGGCTGAGAGAACTCTAAGCCATCTAGGTCCATCAGAACGACAGCTCCACCCGACCAGATAGACTTGATGATGTAAGAGCCAGTCCAATTGGGTCTGAACTTGCCCCTAGGGTCGTGGATGGGGGTTCGGTTGTCTTTGAGCACTAGATCCCCTTCCTTCAAATTCCAGGACTTAACCTTCTTGTTAAAAGCCCTGGCAATTCTTTGTTGATAACCCTAGACGTGATACAGTGCTTTCAGCCTTCTTTCATCAAAGAGCAGGAGTTCTTTGAATCTGCTTTGCTGCCAATCTGCCTCAGCTATCTGACACTCAGCCAATACCCGTAATGACGGAACCTCAACTTCGATAGGCAGAACAGCCTCCATCCCATAAACTAAGGAATATGGAGTTGCCGCAGTAGAAGTTCGAATTGAAGTCTGGTAGCCCCAAAGAGCAAATGGCAGCTTATCTGGCCAATCCCTGTAGGTTTCCACTATCTTCTGCAGAATGTGTTTAATGTTCTTGTTGGCAGCCTCAACTGGTCCGTTGGTTTGTGGCCGGTATGTAGATGATTTATGAAAAGCCATGTTGTACTTCTCTAACAAGTCGATCACCTCTTTTTTGAAGTGGGAACCATTATCCGAAATAATCTCATTCAGGACCTCATAGTGACAGATGGTGTTGTTCCTAATGAACTTAGCAACATGCGATGCCTTCAACACCGCGTAAGATTGATCCTCAACCCACTTCGTGAAGTAATCTATTGCTACCAGAATGTACTCATGCCCGTTGGACCCCTTTGGAGTGACAGCCCAAATCACATCAATCCCCCAGACTGAAAACGGCCATGGCGAAGTCATGTTGTACACCTTCGATGACGGAATGTTCATGCAGTTTGCATGGATATGGCATTTGTGGCATCACCGGACAAAGCCAATACAATCCTTCTCCATGGTTGACCAGTAATGACCCTGTCTAAGGATCTTCCAGGCTAGTATCACCCCACTCATGTGCGCTCCGCATTCTCCTCCATGGATGGCCTCCATCAGGCGCTTGGATTCTTCAGCATCAACGCATAGCTTGTGCATCCCCAGATGACCCCTCTCGTACAGTTTACCCCCCGCAGATAATGAACTGAGCAACTATTCTTCGAATTGCCCTCTTGTCTTTGGCATTTGCCCCTGGTGGATAAGCTTCCTTTTCCAAGAAGTTCCAGATGTCGTAATACCAGGGGTTCTCATCTTGTACCTCATCTATGGTAGCGATCAGCCCGTAGGCCGGCGCGAATTTCTGTTCAATGATGATTGGACGCATCCGGACTCCGAAAGGGATGTCTATCATAGAAGATAGGGTTGCTAATGAATCAGCGAACCTGTTGTTCTCTCTTAACAGATGAGCGAAGTTTAGTTTTTCAAACTGAGGAATCAGAATGTCTAAGGTCTGGTGATAGATTCTCATCTTTTCTTCTTTAACTTTCCAATCTCCTTTAGCTTTAGATACAACAAGGTTCGAGTCCCCGATGACATCCAACCGTTTTGCCCCTAGTTCCAGGGCAGCTTCCAATCCAGCAATACATGCTTCATACTCTGCTTCATTGTTCGACACTTTGAACCGGAGTTTGAACACTAAGGGTATGCGGGAATTGTCGGGTGCTATCAGTAACACCCTTATCCCATACCCGTATTGGTTTGACGCTTCGTCAAAGTACATCGTCTAAGTCTCTTCTTCGACATGCAGAATGGCCTCGTCTGGGAACAGATATTCAACTGCCTCATTGCCTTCAACTGGGTGGTCAGCTAGGAACTCCGCTACCGCGTCATGTACTTCATATCAAATTCGGAAAGCAGAAGCAACCAACGGGCTAGCCTACCCGTAAGTGCTGGTTTCTCGAAGAGATATTTGATGGGATCTAATCTCGAAACCAGTATTATAGAGTGAGCTAACAGGTAGTGTCTCAACTTCCCGGTAGCCCATACCAAGGCCAGACAAGACTTCTTGAGCGGAGTGTAGCGGGTCCCGTAATCCAGCATTTTCTTACTCAGGTAGTAGATAGCCTTCTCCACTCTGTCCTCAGACTCCTGTGCAAGCATGCAGCCCATTGTCGTTTCGGTGACTGATAGGTACAGAATCAACGATTTTCCTGGCTCAGGCGGTGACAACACAGGTGGGTTCTGTAAATATTATTTAATTTGCTCGAAAGCAACCTGGCATCAGTCGTCCCATTGGAACTTCTTTCCTTTCTTTAGAAGACCAAACAGTGGTTCACAAGTCAAGGTTAATTTTGGAATAAACCGTCTTATGAATTGCACTTTACCCAGAAAGCCTCGCACCTCCTTTTCAGTCCTCGGTGGTGGCATTTCTAAGATGGCCTTAATTTTGGAAGGATCAACTTTGATACCCCTATATGTGATCAAGAACCCCAGCCCCAGCATTTTCCCTGCTGTAATGCCGAATGTACATTTATGAGGATTCAGCCGCAACCGATACTCTCTAATCTATTGAAAGAATTTCTGCAAGGCAGTGTAGTGGCCCTCTCTTTCCTTGGACTTGACAATCATGTCATCCACATACACCTCGACCTCTTCATGGATCATATCGTGTAAGATTGTGGTTGCAGCCCGTTGATACGTAGCCCCAGCATGCTTTAGCCCAAACGGCATCACCCTATAACAATAGGTTCCCTACGGTGTGGTGAAAGCAGTCTTCTCCCTGTCTTTGGGTGCCATCAAAATCTGATTGTAGCTTGAAAACCCATCCATGAACGAGAGCAATGCATGCCCAGCAGTGAAGTCCACTAATTCGTCGATATGCGGTAGAGGAAAGTCGTCCTTCGGACTGACTTTGTTCAAATCCCTGAAGTCCACACATACCCGAATTCTACTGTCCTTCTTCAGCACCGAAACTATATTGGCCAACCAAGTAGGGTATTCAGATACCAACAGGAACCCTATGTCAATTGGCTTGGTGACCTCTTCTTTGATTTTCAGAGCTCAGTCTAGGTGGATCCTTCGGAGCTTCTGCTTAACAGGTCGGGCCTCTGGGTCAAGAGGGATCCAGTGTTGTACAATCTCAGGATCGATTCCAGACATGTCTTCATAGGACCATGCGAAAACATCTTTGAAATCTTTTAATAAAGCGACTAAGTGCTCGCGCTCCTCCAAAGACAACGTGGACCCGATCTGGACCAGCTGCGGGTCCTTCTTAGTACCAACATTAATTGTGGTGATTTCATCAACCAACAGTTTTACAAACCTCTCATACTCTTGATCAATCAAACGTTGTAAAATCGGAGGAATTTCTTCCTCGTCGTTTTCATCAAAAATTTGAAAATCCTAATTAATGCAATAAATTAAAGGTATAGAAAAGTACTCGGAAGCCACAGTCGTTCCATTCTCATTAATAACATCCAGTCCGCCTGATTCCTCTGTTACAACAGACTCAAAGGAAAAAGAAAAAGACGACCAGGACAGGAAAGTGGCATCCGGGTTATCACCCCCAAGAATAACGGGCTCAGACTCAGACGAGCTGGAACTTGATTCCGACTCCATAGACTCAGTGGAATCAGATTCTGGCTCACTACCTGACCCGATGCTGCTCGATAAAAAGCCCTCCTCGTATTGCCAGACGAAGGAGGATGCGATGGATGCATCAAGAATGCCTGAAGATGGGCCCACAGCTGCTTCATTCCCGATCATGGAAATTGAGAAGTTATCCCCAAGCACTCCGGTACGATCTGAGGATCTGTGAGGAGACAAGCCAGCTCTACCCCCATCTCAATTTTTGTGCTCTCGAAATCCTCCTCCTTGCACTGCTCAGCCTCAGCTGGTGGGTCTGTCTGCTCTGTCTGCTCTGTGGCAACTTTATCCCCGGATAATTGCAAGTCAAAGAAGATCTCAAATCCCAGCAAGAGCCACCTCTCTGCATTTAGCCACGGCTCCGGAAAGCTGCAGAATGGGAAGTCCTCCCCCTCCCGGACAAAGCGTCCGTTCAGGGTCCCGTGGATAGGCCGGTGCACCAACTCATAATGTTTTTCGGCTTGTTTTGCCCTGGCTCTTCCGGCCATCTCTCTTCCTTTCGTCACCCAATCCTTTTTGGTAGGCAGATAACCTAAGCCAAAGGTATATGGGTTATGCGGCACTTCGGCCAATGTTGCGACGCCTTTCCGGCCACTTTGCCCTAATCCCATCTTGGGCATGTGCTGAAGCTTGTTCAAAAGGTAGACAGAATGTGTACTGACGTATAGCTCCTCATCAACAGCTATCATGTTCTGTACAACCTGGGCCTCAGCTAGGGTGAATCCTAACAGAAATACATCCTCTGCACTATGCTCAATCTCTAGAACTGGTGTAGAAACCTTTGGCGGCGGATGTATTGAAGAATTCCTAAAAACGATTGCCATCCCCTTCCCGTGGGGGTACTTCAGCATTTGGCGTAAGGTGGAAGAGACGACTTTCACTTGGTGCAGCTACGGCCGCCCAAGGAGCAGATTGAAGGTTGCGGGAACATCCAAGACATGGAACTCAATGTCTTGCTGCCCTGGACCAACCTGAGTCCGAATCTGTACAGTCCCCATCACCTCTCGGCTGGTATTATCATAGGCCCGTATCACCTGGGCAGTAGGCACAAAATTCGCGGGCTTTAACTCGATAGCATATGCCGTTCTTGACGGACACACATTGATAGCAGATCCTGTGTCAACAAGGACCACCGGTATCCATTTCTCTCTACACTCGACAGAGATATAGAGCAGTTTGTTATGATCTGAGCCCTCCGGCAGCAGTTCCTTGTCAGTGAAGGTCAAGGTCGGGAAAGATCCTCCTGGGAAAACCAACCCTACCAACTGCTCGGGTGTGGTATCAATTGAAAGTTTCGCCTTGTCCATGGCAAAAAGGACATCCTGTCTGTGAACTCTTGAGGCCATAAGCAGTCCCCAGATGAAGATGTCTGCTTGAATTTTCTTAAGTTGTTTCAGCACAACCTCCTCCTCCAGCAGTTTTTCTTTCTGCCTTTCCGCTTCTTTGTCCTTTCCGAACGTCTCCGACTGGTCCAAGTGTGGGGGCTTGAAGTACCACCCACTCCTGGTCATATGGTCAACCTTTTCCACATACCAGGTGCCGTTCGGTTGGTTCCGTCCCCAATATTTATCGGTGTGGGCAAGACGTAAGTCATCGTCTTCTCACCACATCCCGTCAGCAACCGACAAACAGCTGTCCGATTCCGTTGCAATTGTTCCTGTGCTCACAGCACATTCCATCCCCGCAGGGGCTTTGGCCATCCTAGCCCTCTCAAGATCCTCAATCATTTCCTGCTCAACCCGCTTCAGTGCAGCCTTTTATTCAACGTTTACTGTACTCAAACTGCCCGTACCCTGAGCAGAATTCTTAGCACCGGTGCTCTCCGGCGATTTCTCTTGATTCTCGGCCAATCCGGCCACAGCTGATGTTCTTGGTCAACAACATCTGGCTCGTCGTTGAGCCACCCAGTATTTTCTATTGATCCATCCAAGTCGAACCAGTTGAAGTTTACATCCCCTGAGTCCTGCTCGTTGAAGAACTACGGACCTGCAATGCCCTCTTCCAACTCTGTTAGGTCATCTAACCCCTGACCAGGTCCATTTTCTCGAACCACACTGATCTCTGCCCCAACTGGCAATTTTACCCTCGGCTTAACCTGATCTGTTGATGTGATATAACCACTTGGGTTGTACGCAAAGCTCCCAGACCCCCTCAGGCTCTGAATCAACATTCCCATCTACCTCCGAAGTCGACCCAATTCTATCTTCAATAGTCACCACCACCGGTTTAGGTTGGGTTTGGGAGGTGCTCAACATGCACAAGTCTGTGCTGTTCGGAATGAACACGTCAGGCTTGGGTAAGTGGAAGGGTGTGATGTATATACTCGAGTCATATGGAATGGCCGCGGTTTGGATTAGGTTGATGTGTTTGGGTGGTGGAGCTTGGTTATGTGGTGGGAGGGGGTTGGTGGTGACATTTGGCTTTTCTGGAGGTGCAATCATCTTATTGTCAATGAGATCCTGAATCTCATGACGTAGTTGGAAGCACTGGTCAGTGTCATGACCATGCTGTTGGTGAAAGGCACAGTATTTGGCCGAGTTATGGGAAGCAGGAAGTTTGTCTGGTAATGGCTGCGGCTCTAGGGGCATCAAATGCCCTTTCCTGATTAGAACCCCCAGAGCTTTGGACAGGAGCATGTACAATGAAGTAAAGGTCCTTTGGCCTCGAGGTGGATATCTGGCTATTCGTGAGCTAGTACTGGACGCACCAATGA
This sequence comes from Camellia sinensis, assembly GCF_055761805.1. Lineage (NCBI taxonomy): Eukaryota > Viridiplantae > Streptophyta > Magnoliopsida > Ericales > Theaceae > Camellia > Camellia sinensis. Next base: position 112,307,734 of record NC_138962.1, read on the forward strand.
ATGGGGTGGCTGTTTTTGGTGTGGTGGTGGTGACCATGCCTACATTGGAAGTTCTGGCAGCTGCAGCACTACTCGTGCCTGCATTCGAACTGTGGGTAAATGCCCTCTTGGGTTGCTCTCTCTCTCGTGGTCAATCAGACTCTGCTTTATGGCATCCTCAATCTGTACCCTAATCTCGTGTAAATCCGCAAAGGTGGGAAATGGTAAGATGATCATCTTTTGCATCAGCTTGGGTTGGAGGTTGCGCACAATCATCTGTATCTGATCCTTGTCGACCGGCCTGGTGGTCATGATAGAAGCTTTGGCTCTCCAATGGGTTACAAAGTCAGAGAAGCCCTCTTTTGGCTCCTGTCTGGTTGTCTCGAGATCACGAGTTGTGATCCCGATCTGCGTATTGTAGGAGTATTGAGCTACAAAGGCCTTAGCCATCTCCTTCCAGCTTCTCTTGACAGAGTCCTCCAGCTTTGCGTACCAAATAGCCGCAACACCCGACAGGGTCCGGTCGAAGAGGGAAAGCTTTTGCAATCTGGAGAGGCCCATTGGCCTTAGGATATCCAAGAACAACCGTAAATGTACCATGGAATCCCCAGAACCGTCCAAACGGCCTATATGCGGCATTTTAAACCGGTTCGCCAAAGTCACCACCGAATCGGTGTATCCATCCTCTATATCCAGAATGGAATTGACGCCTTGAGCTCTTTTGAATAGCTTTTCTAGCTTGCTCACCTTCAGCGCTGTTGGGTCCGTCTCAGATTCAAACGGTGTATCTATAGAGAAGGCTAGTGTCTTTGAAATCTGCGGAAGAACTGGTGGCGGGACTTGCCTTGTTGGAGCGTCTGTATCTTCCTGGATGTTTGCAGTATCCCCGAGTGTTGGAACTCTAGGTGGTGGCGGGGGTGGATGTGAAGCAGATGCTTTGGCTTGTTGTGGTTGCTGCTGTTCCTGAAGTCTGGCAATCAGCTCTGTTTGTTGAGCCACAACCTCTGCTTGATGTGTGGCAAACTCTGCCTGGCGGGCAGCATCCTGCTGTATGGCTTGCATAGTCTCTTGGAGTTGATGCATCATGTCCTCCATTAGCCATAAGGTGCTGATCTGACTGAACAACAGGTATATCTCTCTTTGCGGTAGAAACGGAAACCTCAGCCCGACTACACACTAGTGGGGTGGATAATGACTACTGATCTGATAACTGTTGTACCGATGAACTGTGCCGAACTGACCTCCGTCTAGTAACCGAGGGTAATGACACAAACACTGGTTGTCCGTCAACTAGATCCTCAGATCGAGAAAGCCTTCAACCTCTGGTCCAGAGTGCTTGGGGAATATCTACTTGGTTGGAAGCAATGATGTTAAACTACCTTGCAAAAAGATAAATAAAGCATAATAAGGAAACAATAAGCAAAAAAATGGGTAGCATGTCGGCTTAAATAAACACAACACACAGTTGATATTGTAAGATGAACACACTGTTCTCAACACTGATCACTGCCCCCAAACCACTGTCTCAAATCTGATACCCTCAAGTAAAACTGATTCCCCCAAATATTGATGCCCGTAGGCCCGATAACTAGACTTCCAAACTGATACATGCATTCCCTGTAGAGACACATTCTAAAAGCACATAGCAAGCAAGTGAGAGCTAAAACACCCTTATGGAGGGGTAGGGTATCCCTGTCCTATCTTGTCAGGAGCTAGGGTTTCACTACGCACGCAGCGGTTTCAAACAACCTACAACCGGGTAAGCAACCTGTCCTAGTTTGGAATGGTCACTATGGCTTCCGACATGCAACTAGGTCGAATGGTCAAAAGGGTGCCTCGGTAAAAACCGAGGTTTGTGTTCCCATCGTGGCAGAGTCCGTAACCGGTCTGCCTTGTGGCGTGCTTTTTCAAGCAAGCCTCTGGCAAACCGTTCAGGAATAGCAGACGACAAACACGGTGTCCTAGGCGCACCAATGCAAATGCATTGCAAAGAAACACATAAGTGTAAACAAAACAACATATCATGAGTTCGAGTCAAGTTCTCTAAATCCCCAGCAGAGTCGCCGGAAACAGTAGACCACCCGAACTCCGCTCCGCGTGTGAGGGCACGAATTGTAGTTCTGGCTACTACAGTTCGGACTCCTGTCACGGTTTTGAATCTAATCTCACAAAATGCAATGTAAGACTGATAAATCACCAAAGAGTCCAAATCCGGCAAATCGTTTTGGAAAATCAATTTTAATCAAAAAGTGCCAAACATGGACTGCTTTGCCAGATTTCAGAGTCGCCATCTAAATATTTTGTTTTGGGAAATTTAGGAAACCTTGACTCGTGCCTAAGGCCACGTGTCCATCATCACCAAAGTTGCCTCGGCTCGGGAACTTGGGTACGAGGGGGGAAGGTCATGAAATGAGCACCCCCGCTCACCCGATCAAAGATTGGCCTCTACTGAGCATGATATGTTGTTTTTGAAAACACATGTGTTCTTATTCCTATACAACATACAAATATAGACTCAATCATGTGATTGGAACAAAACAACTCATGTTTGTTTTTTTTTTTTTTAAAATGGTTTGAAGATGCTACTCGCAAGTAGGCTAAGATGGGATTTGCCACCCTCAAGTGGGCATAGAAAAACATGATTTTGCCACTTCAAGTGGGCTTAAAACTCACAATCATCGAGTTGTTCCAATCCAGGCAATCAAGCCTTCACCCATAGGCATTCAAGCAGTTAATCATTCAAGCAGTTACCTCATGGCAAGCATACTATCATGGCAGTCACTTACACACATGCAAGGATGCTAAAGCATAAACACTCACAGTGTACTCCGAGCCAAAACAGAAGCAAGTTAGTAATCAATGCATGATCCTAGCTATGTCAACAATGCCTAATGCAACACATGCAAAAATGCAACTAAAATAGGCCCGGCTATCTAAAATGGCATATGAATGCAACACTTTATAACATGCTGTTAAACACGTATCCAAGAAAGTGTATTAAAGTACAATACAGTTTGAATGATGCGCCGAGCCCGGTGCATGCAAGACAGATGAATGATGCACGCATGCAAGCTTAAGGATGCTAATTGAAATATATCCTAAAACTAACCATCAAAAGCTAATAAGTAAAAAGGAGAAAGAAATGGGGTTGGAAGACATGCATCACACACACGCACACTTATTACAACAGTTGTGCCCTCTCGACGGAGGGTTCGAATAATAAGCTAACTAGCTAATCTAATCTAAGCTAATTAAATTAATTATTACAAAATGAAGCTAATTAACTAACAAGTTAACTAATTACAAACACAAATGAATAGCTAAGTGCATTAACTACTTAAGTACATAACCAAATAGTTAACTAGCTAAGCAAAGCAGTTAAAAGGAGCCTCGAGGCGAGAAGTGCATGCATGCTCGATCGCCTCGCTCGGAAATCCATTACTATGCCCTGAGTTGCCTCTGTTTGCATTTGATCTCGGAACACTACACAAACCTCCAGATAGATTCTACTCCAACATGGGAACCCTCTGGTGCATTGCCGACCATAAAATGGTGCTATAGACCACTTGTAGACCACCTAAACTTGCTACAAACTAGAAAAGTGGTCGGCCAGCTACTTTTACTGGTCTGCCGACCAGAAAATTCTGCCAAGCTCCAGTTTGCTGCAACAGAGAACAAGATGGGGCACAGTAGTGTATTTGCAAGGTATGTGTGCACAACCACCCTCCCTATCATTTCTCAAGCTCAAGGGAGTGCGGTTCTTGACTCTCGGGCCACCAACCATGCATCGCAATGTACGATGGCCGAGAAGCCAAGTTTTCACAATTCAATGTCAATGAATGCACAAATAACACATAGGGGCCTTAACTTCTATCATGCATGATCAAGGGGGTCGGTGACCGAGAAATGAGGCACGTTTCATCACTTCAAGTATGAAATGTCCCTCGTTTCTCGTGTTTGGATTAATGTTCAATCCAAACAAATTGCAATACAACAACATTCCAAACAACATGCAAACAACATAAGCATGTCAAGTTAGAGTACTTAAGCATGAAAGCTAGTGAAGGATACAATACAAGGGCTATGCAATGCAATGCACAATGGACTAAACTAGCCCCAAATAGACCTCATGCATGCCAAGATAATGGCCAAAATGCTCTGAAATGAAGGCATGAAAGGCAAGGTAATGCATGTTCATGCATTGGCTCATCAACTAAGCATAAGAGCACAACTCTCAAACATGATTAAGAAGTGACAAATGTGAGAGTGTAGCTACACTATATGCACTAAAATCATGTATGAAATGATGCCAAATCATCCAAACAACACAAGCATAGCATGTTAGAAGGCCTAAGGCACAAGGCTACTAAAGGGGACTACACAAGAGGCATGCAATACATGGCACAAATGATTGAACCAACCATGAACAGAGCTCAATTAGGTCGAAACAAAGGCCAAAATATGCTGAGATGGGAGCTCAAAAGCCTAGGCATGCATGCAAACACATTGGCCCATAAACGAGGCACAAAGGCACAACTCTTAGAAGCACTCAAAGAGTGAAAGAAGTGAGAACATGGCAATGCTATATGCTCTAAAATGCCATTCCAAATGATGCCAAAGCATGCAAATACCTCGAGTCAGGCAAGCAAGATACCTCAAAACTCAAAGCTTGTCAAGGCTATTGCACTACAAGCATGCATAACAAGCACCAAAAGGCCAAGAACACCCAAAACAGTCCTAAAGCATGGCAAAACAACAACAAATACATGCTGAGATAGAGCTAACATAAGCTAGGATTAGAGGCATGAAGCATGGAGCATACTAGGCCAACAAAGAAGATTACACTACAAGTGTAAAAACCAAGCAAGAGGTGACTCTACCAACCAAAATCAGAGTTAAGGCATGCTAAATAATGACCAAAAACATGCTGAAATGGAACCAATACATGCTAGAAAGGTGAGCTAAAACCTTAAGTATACAAGGCTAGCTTGTAGAGATTACACTACAAGTGTATGAAGCATGCAAGGGTGGCCTGAACTAAGCCAAAACAGAGTTATTCCATGCTGAAGTAAGGCCAAAAATAAGCTAATAACAAGCCAACACATGCTAGACAAACATGCTCAAACATGAGGCCATCAACACAAGCAACCAAGACACAAGGAGAGGGAATGACCCCCTCCTATTTGGGGCCTCAAAACACACTTTCCACCACTAAAATTCCTTTGGAATTCAGTGGTTAAAAGGCCAAGAGAAGATGATCTCAAGGGCCTAAAAGGATGGTACAAAACAAAGCCAAATAAGGCACGAAAGGGGGTAGAACACCCCCAACACCAAAGAGGCCTCAAACAAACACTTTATGCACTTGAAAATGAAGCTTTTTACAGTTGAAAGTTAAGCCAAAAACATCATGAAAATAGGGCCAAAGACTTAATCAAAACAAAGCTTTAAAGAGGTTAGAGACTCACCCTTGAAGAACAACTTCAAAACAGTGACTTCTGAGGCATAAACCAAGCTTTTAACCTTCAAACAAACATCCAAGAGTCTGACCCCAAGAGTGAAGGTGTTTCACTAGGTGTTTGTGTGCAAAAGTGTGAAGAAATCTCACTTTTAAGCACAAAACAACAGAAATATGGAGAGAGAGAGGGAGCAATGTAGAGATAGAGATATATGTATAGCTCTATGCAAATTTCTGAGCCTAAGACAAGAGGGAGAAGGCTCCCTCTTATAGAAATTCATGCCTTAAGCTTGTTAGACAAGCTAAAGGCTTCAAGCAATCCCTCTATACACGTGTATGGAGAATGCCTTCTGTGCCCAACAGCTGGCACAACTGGCATGAAAATATCTGCAGAAAAATATAGGAAAGGTGCCGACCAATTGAAGTGGTCGACCGACCACTTGCCTTAGTCGACCGACCATAAAAGGTGGACTGCAAGGACAAAAAGTGGTCGGCAAGGGGGGAAAGATGGTCTGCACAGAGGGAGAAAGGTGTTGGCATGGCTGCCGCCCACTTTAGGTGGTCCACAGACCACCAACCCTTGTTGGCCGACCAGAAAACTTGCTGGCAAGGAAGAAAAGTGGTCTACAGGGGGAGAAACTGATCTACACCCTTGTTCCACTCTCCAAGCATGGGATAAGAAGGTTTGGTTCAAAACCAAACCAAAAAGGAAGCAAGACAAGAGTCCGCAAGGCGAGGCACTTAGCCGGAAGCCTCAAAAACTAGTCTACGGGCGCAAAAAGTGGTGTACGAGAGGGAAAGGTAGTCTACGACTACAAAAAGTGGTCTACAGACCTCCGTTTCCCTCTAGGCAAAGACAACAAGGCATGATCCAAAAACCAAGCCAAGAGAAGGAAGTTAAGAGGTCCCGAGACAAGACGCTCAGCCGAAGGTTCGGGAAATCGGAAACTAGCCTACAAGAGGGAAAAGTAGTCTACGACCACGAAAAGTGGCCTATAGGCCTCTCTCTCCGTCTAGGCAAGGGCAACAAGGCATGGTCTACAAACCAAGCGACAACACAAAGAGTTCAGAGGTCTGGAGGCAAGGCACTCAGCCGAAAACTCTGAAAACTCAAAACAAGCACAAACATGCGCGATCATCGAGCGCTCAATCGATGATGTCTGAGTCTTAAGGTCGGTAAAAAATGGGGTGTCTACAGCTGGGTAACCCTAGAAGTATGTGTTTCGTTTTGATCTTCGAGTGTTTTAGGTCTTGTTTTGAGTCTTTTTTGTTTTAGCAAGTTTGTTTATTTGTATTTGAGCTATTTTTGCTTTGCTTATAGAGTTGTATTTTGTATTTTGTATTTCGGTTGTTGGTCGGCTCATTACCCGATTAAGAACATTGTTTCAATCAAATGCGTTCTTGGCTAATTCAATTCTATTTCCATTTCAATGCAAATATGGTGCTCATGATGCAAAAATGATAACACTTTTCATAAAAGATGTGGCCTTGTTTGGTTTGTTTTTCAGAAAAATTTTTGGGAAAAATTCTCTACAAACAAATTTTCAAGAGTAATCAAACCAAACAAATTTTTTTCAAAAAAAATCTCAAAATTTTGTTTGGTTAACTACTTTCCAAAATCACTCTCTCTCTCATACACATCAAATCAATCACTTTTTTTAAAACTCTCTCCCCAAAATAATTTTTCAAAATCATTTCTGAAAAAAAGCAAACCAAACAAGTTTTCGTACTTTTTATCTCAAAAATTACTCTACAAACACAAACCAAACAAGCCCTGTGAGTTTTTATTCCGATCATGGTTTTTACAAAAGAGGCGTACAAGTTTCAAAGCGAAAATAAAACCTATTTGATGCTATACATGTGCTAATGCTACCAAACAAAAAGAAACTAAGAAAAAGCACAAAAAAATCAGCGCCAGTCGCCTCAGACCCGAGAGGCCCTCTTCGTCCTCTTCCTCAAAGGAGAGGACTCGAGGGCACTATCTCGATCGGGGCCATTGTCCGAATCAGTCTCTAAACCAGAACCTGAGCCGGTATCATCTCTGCTCTCTGCCTCAGAGTCCGCCTCGACATCACCTCCGCTCTCAAATCTTGAGCTAGTATCATCGTCTCCACTCTCGGATGACTCAGAATGTCGACTCACTACCTCCTTGAAGTCACCAGTCTCAGTATCATCATCGCTCAAGAAGGGCTCTGAAGGACTACTTTGGCCTCAGGTGCTCCTGTCCCTGCTTTGATCGCGGCACACATCTCGGCCACGAGCAGGGGCCTGTCTCTCTCTCCTCCCTGCTGCTAGAGGAAGTGTTGCCGGTGTTGGTGTTGGTGCTGCCGTTGGTGCCGTCGGTGCAGATAGGATCTGAAAAAAATAATCGTTAATATATCAGTTATAGTGTGTGTATTAAGATACATGCATAATATACAGAATAAGTGGTATGAAGAAATCAGATACAGTATGAGTACAGTGTGCCAATGCAGTGTATTAGGGTAGTTTTGGAAATATTATAGTTGAAATGCCAATGTATTAGTGGAAACATGATAGCATAAAGCTTAAACTAAAGGAAATTACCTAGATACCTTGGAGACCAAGTAGTGTCTTCCTCCTCTACACTATACTCATCAAAGAAGCCACAACTCGAGGAGGCTCCTTGTATACTCTACAGATGCCTGCAAATGCATTTGTATGATCAACGTCTGGGATAAACATTTCTAAAATGGAAATGTGGGTGTGCAAATGATAAAGTGTGGTCCATACTTGGGACGAGCCTCAAACTCTGTTAAGCTCATGTTTAGCCTTTGCCGGCTCGATCGGGATCTGGTAAGCAGTCCCAGTAGGCCGCTAGCATGTGAGTGCAGTGGGAAGCTCCGACTAATCGATAATCTGCCCAACAGGAGAAGCCCCTCTAGCATGGGCCCTAGTCGCTCGAACCGCCTCGCCTGCCACAGGAGCCCTTGTCCCCTCACCTGCGTGAGTGCCCGTCAGAGGTGGCATGAGGTAGGTCTGAATGAAGGTCACGTAGTGGCCCTATCCTCTGAAGAAATCAGTGTCCAAGCGCACCATGAACTAAATGACTGCATCAACAGATAGGCTGTCTACTGTCCTCATAGACTTCGAGGGTGGCATCAGAACGACCGGATCAGGCAGGCCCACAGTCTGGCAAACAAATCTCTCACTCAAGAGCAAGGGCTGGAAAATATGTATACACCTATAGCTGTAAGGAAAGCGCAGTGACATAAATACAAAGCATGAACATATACAGAAAGTGCAAAGCAGAAAGCACACAGCATGAACAGATATAAAAAGTGTAAAGCAAAAAGCACACAACATGAACATATGCAAAAAGTGCAAAGCAAAAAGCACAGGTGTTGAATAGATACCAAGCATAAAATGTGAAGTAGAAAGTGTAAAGTGCAAAGCGGAAACCAAAATGCATACCTCCCAGGCTCGTTAGTAGCCACTGATCCACTCTCCCCTCATGTGGGAGATGGAGCTCATATGGTCGTATAGGGTAGCGAGGCCAGCTCCACCCCAATCGTAGAAGCGTACCCGGGAAAGGGTCACCAGAGCACTCAACAAATATAAACCCATAGTGTTCCACCTGTTCGAAAACAAGGTGGTGCCGAAGACAAACATCAGGAAGCCCTAGGCATACTACTCCATCTCCTCCAGCGTCTCAGGCTCGCTCCCTCGGAACTGCTCAGCGAACTAGCTGTATCTCACCATGCCTGGCCAGTACAGAGGTGGACGTAGTCCCAATAGATCGATCCAGGTAGCCTCTCACTCCTCCATGTCTGTGTCAAGAGGGATTGGATCACCCCTTACTCCTAAGCCTGTGATCATGGCAAAGTCGTAGAGAGTCATTATCATCTCCCCGACAGTAGAGAAGTGAAAGGATTTGCTGGTGTCCCACCACCTCTCCACTAGCACTCCTAGAAGAGTACGGCTAGCAATGACGCGTGTTAGGCCGGAGCAGAAAAGGCCGAAACCAGTCTCATCGATGATGTCACGAACCCCAGCAGGGAGCTCGTCATACCAATCCCTCGTTGTTGTCGCTCCGTATCCCCTGTAGGCACAAGACTCTCCCTGTTGGCAAAGAACAGATGAATCAGATGAAAGGAAATGATGAGAAAGTACAGTTAGATGAAAGGTAGTGCAAGAAATGCAGTTAAAAGAAAGGTAGGAATGCATGAAAACAGAGTTCATACCTTAGTGGCGCTAGATGAAAGGTGGGAGGTTGGCTCCTTCAGTAGGAGGTCCTCTGGTACACTGCGAGCAAAGTCGCTGAAACGCCTAATGCCTCCGGGTTGTAATAGGTGCATGTGGGGATGATACCTCGCTGGATCAAAGGGCTACACTCTCAATGGTAATGGCTCTGGCTCAAACTCGGGCGTAAACTCCGCCTCAAGGTCAGCCTCAGTAACTACTGGCTCCTCTACCTCGACAACAGGTAGGAACATAGGTGGAACCTCTGGAGGAGCTACATCGTGAGGAATCTCATCCACCATCTGGAAATGGGGGAAAAATAGGTGAAGAGTGAAGAAAAATGGAGAAAAGAGAGTAAACTTGGAAAAAGTCAACCCTAGGAGAGAGAAAATAGGAGAAAAAGTCAAAGCCCAAAGAAGTTCACGAAACTCGAGAGAAACTCAAGGGGAACAAGCCTAAAGTGGTGGAAATCCAAGAAAAAGTGACGAAATCAAAATCTACTCGGTTCAAAATGAAGAGAACTAAGAGGGTTTTATGAAAAAAGTCTGCGTGGGGTGTTAGAAAACGTGTATAAAGTACAGATCTAGAGAGAGAAAGTACCTAGAGAGAGAGGGGAAAGATTTTCAGCCTTGGAGAAGTGAGGAAATGAAGTCTCGTAACCTATACTTAAAGACCTGAGGCAGAAAGTCATATTTGTCCCGTATTTGCCATCGGTGGTCGGCAAGTGTTTTTGGTGGCCGGCAGGTGGCCAGCAGCTTTTTCTAGTGGCCGGCATGTTGCTGGTGGCTCTTAGGTGGATCTAGTGCTGTTTTGTACTTCTACTTCCTGAGTAGTATATGGAAGGTTCTGTTTTGAAAGTTTGCAGCTGCGTTCCGGCGTATGAATGTACCTACTTGCTACTGTGAACGAGGTGTATCCTTTTGAACATGTTGCAATTCCTCTGAGAGGTAAATCGGAGGTTGTCATCGAATATTTATTCGTTTTGTGAAATTATGGTTTTGTTCTTTTCCATTGCATAGAATGTGCATTTCACATATATGTATGCTACATGCGTGTCTTGCATTATTTCTAATTCATGCATAGAATATGCTTTTGTTTCTTGCGTAAGAACATGCCTTTGTAGACACCCCATTTTGACCGACCTTAAGACTCAGACGTCATCGATTGAGCGCTCGGTGATGGTGCATGTTGTGCTCGTTCTAAGGTTTCAGAGTTTCGGCTGAGAGGCTTACCCCCGAACCTCGGGACCCTTTTGTGCTTTGCTTCGGTTTGCGAACCAGGTTTTGTTTTCTCTTTCTGAAGGGAGGGAGAGGCCTCGCAGACCATCTCTCAGTGGCTGTAGGCTACTTTTCGTGGTCGTAGGCCACTTTTCCCGTTTGGAGACCAGTTTCCCGTTTTCAGAGTCGTCGCCCGTGCGCCTCGATTCGGGACTCGCTTAACTTTCTCTGTTTGGCATGGTTTTTGGCACACACCTTGCTTCCTCTCTCCGGAGGGACACTGTGGTCCGAGAGACCACCTTTGTGGTCGAACGCCACTTTCGATGCTTAACAGCCTGTTTTCGGGGCACCCGGCTGCGCGTTTTCACCCCCGAACCCTCGTTTTGCATCCGTCTTGGTTCATTTTTGGCATGGACCTTGTTTTCATTGTTTGGGAGGTGGTACAAGGGTGGGAGACCACCTTTTGTCCTTGGAGACCACTTTTCCCCGTCGGCCGATTTTCTTGTCAAGAAGCTGGTCTCCTTGGTCTTTGAGCCATATTTACTAGTCTCCCACCATACCACTAGCTAGCATTTAATGTGAAGACCATCAAATGGGGCTACTGACCCCCTTTCATTGGGTTGAACCTTTTGAACTGGTCGGCTGACCAGGGGAAGTGGTCGGCCGACCACCTGAACTGGTCGGCCTACTCCCTCCTGTTTTGTCTGTGTGAGTGTGTGCCAGCTGTGCCAGCTGGAAGGCACAGTTTGTATCCTCCACACACGTGTATGGAGGATCTTGAGCCTTGGTTTTTAACTTCTTCAAGAAGCTTTAGCCTTGTATCTCTATAAGAGAGGCCCTCCTCTTCCTTGGCACAGGTTCAGAACTTCTTGGAAGGCAAAATATATATCTCCCTCTATATCTCTCTATTTTGGCACCAAGTGTGCATGATTCTTAGCCCTTTGCACCACACCTCATGGCCTAACACCTCCACCATTGTTACTGAGTTCTTGGAGGGTCTTGAGAGGCCTCAAAGGTTGAGTTTCTTGGTCTAGAAGTTGCTGTCTTGCTGAGCTTCAAGGGTAACACACTTTTTCCCTCTTTTAAGCTTTATTTTGATCCATCTCTTAGTCTTATTTTCATGCATATTTGAGCTTTGTTGTCAACTAAAAAAAGTCTTGTTTTGAGGTCCTTTTGATGTTTGTTTAGGTCATTTTGTTGTTGGGGGTCATCTACCCCCTTGCATGCTTCATTTTGCCTTGTTTTGAGCCATGCCCTAAGGCCTTTGTGTTGACCTTTGCTTGGCCTTTTAACCACTGAAATCCAGCAGATTTTCAGTGGTTAACATGTGGTTTTGAGAGCCAAAATCAGAGAGGGGTGACCCTCTCCCTCCTTGTCTTGTTCACTAGCATTTTTGGCCTTACAAAGGAGCCTTCATTTGCACACCTCCAAGCCTTGTTTCAGGCCCTTTTTAGTGACTTTTAGGGCCTGCCTAGGCTCTTTCTAGAGTTGGTTTTGTCACCTTGGGTGTGTCTCTTGCATGTGTAGAATAACCCCTCTTATAGCTTATCAAAGGAGCATGTCATTCTTGCATGCATTGATCATGTTTCAGTGGGTTTTGGGCTTTATTTGACATGTCACGTCTCTAAATTTTTCTGGTTTAGTGGCCCCTTGAATGTTTCATATGCTTGTGGTGTAATCCATGTTCACTAGCTCACATTGCATGTTGTTTTGGCCCTTGATTCTAGCATATTTTGGCCATGTTCTAAACTGATTTTATTCATGATTTGGGCTGCCTTAGCTCTGTTTTGAGGTCCCATGGTCAAGTGATGCTTGCCATGCATGCTTGTAGTGTAATACCCTTGCCTAGCTTCGAGTTTTGAAGCCTCTTGCATGCTTAACTTGAGTTGTTTTCATGTTTTGGCATCATTGAACATGTTATTTCAGAGCTTATACTTGTGCCATATTCTCATGTTTTCCACTCTTTAAATGCGTTTGAGAGTTGTGCTTGTATGCCTCATTTTTGGGCTATTACATGAGCTTCATTTTTGTGCATTGCAAGCCATCATTTTAGTCCATTTTGCCACTGTTTTGGGTCTGCATAGGGACTGTTTGGGGTTGGTTTGGTCATTTGGGCATCGCTTTGCATACCTCTAGTGTAATGCACTTCACTAGTTTCGGTAATTGTGCCATCCAACATGCATCGGGTGAGTTGTTTGCATGATTCGGGACCATCTTGCATGTCATTTCAGAGCTAGAACATGTGTCATTGTATGCCATATTTCATCCTTGTCATGCTTTGGTAGAGTTGCACTTTGTTCCTTAGGTTTGGTCCCTTGCATTTGAGCATGTTTGCATGTACCTTGTTGCCTCATTTTCATCATTTTGGCCACTGATTTGGGTGTGGTCAAGGCCCATCCATCTTGGTTTAAGTCCATCTTGCATTGTGTATGCCCTATAGTCCATGTTTTCGCATGTTTGATCATTGCATTGCGTATGCCTCGTTCATAACATTGCGTATGTTAGTGCATTGTGTATGCATGCCATATAATCCATGAGCATTGAGTATACCATTGATAAGTTCATAGCATTGTGTATGCCATTTGCATGCTTACATGTCATTCCGCACATCTTCGCATCACTTAGTTGCATTGCATTTAGATCACATGCTAGAGTTGCATTTGTCCATACATTGTTTGTTACATTGTGTTTGGAGTAGGGTTTAGTCCAAACACGGGAAACGAGGGATGTTTTGTACTCAAAGTGACGAAATGTGCCTCGATTCTTGGTCACTGACACTCTTGACTATCCATGATAGAGTTGTTGGTCATAGGTGTTTACATGTGCATTCATTTCACATTGAGTCGTGCAATTCGACTCCTCAGCCATCATGCATCGGGATGTGTGATTGATGGCATGAGGATCGAGGACTACACCCCCTAGAGCTTATGCAATGACGGGGAGAGTGGTCGGGCACACATATGTTGAAAATACTTTGCCTTCTCTCTCTCTTGCCTTTGTTGCAGAAAATGCAGAAACCAGGAGAAGAAACTGGCCGGGCGACCAGGTTTTCTAGTAGGCTGACCACCTTTTCTGGTTTTCACCACCAAGGGTGGTCGGTAGGTGGTCTCCAATGCCTATAGCTGGTCGGTAACCTTTCCCTAGATTCCCAGGGTGGAGTTTCATATCCTTGGAGCTTTGTGCAAGTTTCTGAATTCAATTGCAAACAAAGGTGAGTTGAGACATCGCGATGGATTTCCCGATAAGGCGACTCGAGCATACATGCATCCTTATTATTCGGAACAGAGCTGAGACAGTCCATTTCATGTAGCTTGCATGCTAATTTATTTGCTTCCTTAGTTTAATTTGTTAATTAATTAATGTTGTGTAATATTTAGCTGTAATTCGTTATTCATTTCGGTTGTGTAATAACTAGTTTAATTAGCTTAGATTAGCTAGTTGGTTCTGTATTATTTATTCGGACCCTCCACGAGAGGGCGAACTTTGTAATAAGTGTGCGTGTGTGTGATGCATGTCTTCCAACCCCACGTCTTTCTCTCTTTTATTTACCAGCTTATGATGGTTAGTTTTAGGGCATGTTTCAATTAGCATCTATATGTTCGCATGCTTGCATTCATTCATCTGTATTGCATGCACCGGGCTCGGCGTATCATGCTAACTGCATTGTATTTCAATTCCAAGTTGAATACATGTATCGATTGTTGCATCTCATATGCCATCTTAGAATAGCCGAGCCTATTGTTGTTGCATTTTTACATATGTTGCATTAGGCATTCTTAGCATAGTTAGGATTCATGCATGATTTCTAATTAGCTTCTTTCTTTGGCTTGGAGTACTCGGTAAGTGTTTATGCTTTAGCATCCTTGCATGTGTGTGAGTGACTGCCATGATAGAATGCTTACCATGAGGCTATATGCTTATGTGATATTATTGCCTGAATGCCTGTGGGTGAAGGTTGGGTTGCTTGAGTTGGAATAATTCGTCGAAACCCGTGCTTTAGCCTACTTGCGAGTAGCAAACTTCAATCCATTTTCAAAACAAACGGATATGCGATGCTTTGTTCCAACTTAGGCAATCCAGTCCATACTTGTATGCTGTACGCATCACATAGTAATTCTAGGCTAATAAACTGGAATAAGAGCACATATGTCTTCAAAAACTCGATATCATGCTTAGTAGTGGCCGATCTTCGATCGGGTGAGCGGTGGTGCTCATGAAATGACCTTCCCCAATCGTACCCAAGTTCCCGAGCCGAGGCAACTTTGGTGATGATGGACACGTGGCCTTAGGCACGAGTCAGGGTTTCCTAAATTCCCCCAAAACAAAATATTTAGGTGGCGACTCTGTATCTGGCAAAGCAGTCCATGTTTGGCACTTCTTTTTAAAATCAGTTTTTCAAAACGATTTGCCGGATTTGGACTCTTTGGTGATTGATCGATCTTGTATTGCACTTTGCGAGATTAGATTTAGAACCGTGACATTGAGTCCGAGCTGTAGTGAGCCCAATGAACAAAACAGGATTTTCCCGAGACGTTCGGGGACGTCTACAGTTTCTGGCGACTCTGTTGGGGATTTAGAGAACTTGACTCGAACTTGTAATATCTTGTTTTGACTACACTTATGTGTTACTTTGCATTGCATGTGCATTGGTGCATTTAGAACATCGTGTTTGCCATCTGCTATTCCTGAAGGATCTGTCGGAGGCTCGCTTTGAGAAACATGCCATAAGGCTGACCGGTTACAGGCTCTGCCACGATGGGAACACAAACCCCAGTTTTTACTGGGGCACCCTTTTTGACCATTCGACCTATGCATATTCGGAATCCATAGTGACCATCCCAAACTAGGACAGGTTGTTTACCCGATTATAGGTTGTTTGAAACCGCTGTGTGCGTAGTGAAACCCTAGCTCCTGACAAAATAGGACAGAGAAACCCTACCCCTCCTAGGGGTGTTTTTGGCTCTCACTTGTTTGTTATGTGCTTTTAGAGTGTGTCTCTACAGGAATGCATGTATCAGTTTGCAAGTTTGGACATCAGGCCCGCGGGCACCAGTGTTTTGAGAATCAGTATATCCGCGGGTATTAGACTCAAATTTGGGGAAGTGATTTGGGAAACAATGACCAGTATTTGAGAACAGTAGATTCAGCTTACACGTGCCAACTGTGTGTTGTCATGCCGACTGTGTGTTGCGTTTATTTAAGCCGTTATGCTTTCCGTTTCTGGTTGTTTATTTCCTTATTATGCTTTATTTATCTTTTTGCTAGGTAGTTTAGCACAATTGCTTCTAACCAAGCAGATATTCCCCAAGCACTCTAGACTAGAGGTCAGCGACTCCATCGATCTGAGGCTCTGGTAAACAGACAACCAGTGTTCTATTCCTTACCCTCGGTTGTCAGGCGGAGATCGAGAAGACGCAGTGTATTGGTACCAAGATTGCTAGATCAGTGGTCTTTAAATAGTCAGGTTGGGATTCCCGAGGCTACTCCAGAGATAGACATACCGGTAGTTCAGATAGATCAGGGCAGTGTGGCAGGAATGGAAGAAATGATGCGTCAGCTCCAGGAGAGCATGAGAACCATGTAGGAGGACGCTACTTATCAAGTAGAATTTGCCAAACAGCAGGCCGTCGTCATGGCCCAATAGGCAGAGCTAATTACCCGGCTACAGCAGCAAGTCGGAGCATCAGCTTCACACCAAGCTCCTCCCCCACCAAGAGTTCCAATACCCAGGGAGACGGCGAATGTCCAGAATGTCCAGGAGGATACAGTCATCCCAACGGTGGCAGCTCCGCCCCTGATTCTACCTCAACTATCCAAGGCATCCACTCCTATCAATCAATCGGATTCTCCCTTCGAATTCGAGGTGGACCCCATGACATTAAAAGTGAGCAAGCTTGAAAAGATGTTCAAGAAATCTCAAGGTGTGAAGTCCATCCCGGACATCGAGGATGGGTATACCGACGCAGCCGTGACGCAGCCGTGACGCTGCCGGACAGATTTAAGATGCCACATATTGACCGCTTTGACGGGTCTGGGGATCCCATGGTGCACTTACGGCTGTTTTCAGACATATTAAGGCCGATGGGCCTCACCAGACTACAGAAGCTTTCTTTATTCGGCCGGACCTTGTTGGGTGTGGCGGCCATTTGGTATGCAAAACTGGAAGACGATGTTAAGAGGAATTGGGATGAGATGGCCGATGCTTTTGTCGCTCAGTACTCCTATAATACACAGATCGAGATCACAACCCGTGATCTCGAGATGACTAGGTAGGAGCCTAAGGAGTGTTTTTCTGACTTCGTAACCCGGTGGAGGGCAAAGGCCTCAATGATGACCACTGGGCCAACTGACAAAGATCAGATTCAGATGATTGTGCGCAATCTCCAGCCCAAGCTTATGCAGAAAATGATTGTTCTCCCCTTCCCTACCTTTTCAGATTTACATGAGATGGGGGTACAAATTGAGGATGCTATGAAACAGTGTCTGATTGACCAAGACAAAGAGCAACCTAGGAGAACCTTCAACCGCAACACCAATATAGGCACAAGTAATGCCGCAACTGCCAGAGCTTCAGAAGTAAGCATGGTCACCACCACTCCCCTAAGAACCCTTGCGGCTACACCATTCTCCGGTGCATTTGGAAGTAGCTCGCAAATGACCAAATACCAACCTCGAGGCCAAAGAACCTTCACCCTATTATATATGCCCCTGTCCAAAGCTCTGGGGGTTTTAATCAGGCTAGGGCACTTGAAGCCCCTAGAGCCGCGGCCATTGCCAAATCTACTACCTCCCTCTCATAATCTAGCCAAATACTGTGCCTTTCACCAACAACACGGTCATGACACCGACCAATGCTTCCGATTACGTCATGAGCTTCAAGATATCGTTGATAATAGGGTTATTGTGCCTCCAGAGAAACCCAATGTCACAACTAACCCTCTCCCACCACACAACCAAGCTCCACCTCCCAAACGCATCAACTTTATCCAGACTGGGGTCATGTCATACGACCCCAGCATATATATCACCCCATCTCACCTACCCAAGCCGGAGGTGTTCCTTCCTGACAGCACTGACTTGTGCATGTTGGACATCTCCCGAGCCCAACCTAAACCAATGGTGGTGACCATCGAAGATAGAATAGGGATGATTTTGGAGGAAAGTGGCATTGTTGATTCAAGGTCTGAGGAAATTGGGAACTTTGCTGAGTAGGTGTACAATCCGAGTGGCTACATTGCGTCAGCGGGTCAGATTAGGCCAAATGTGGAATTGCCAGTGGGGGCAGAAATTTATGTACTACGGGGGGATGGACTTGATCAGAGGATAGATGACTTAGCAGTTCTGGAAGGGGACATTGCTGAACTTCAGATTTTTAATGAACAAGATCCGGCAGACATGACAGTCAACTGGTTTGATTTTGAGGAGTCGGTAGCGGTTACAGGGTGGCCTGATGACCAACCAGATATTGTTGAAAAATCTCAGTTGGAAAAGGGCCTGTCAGGGGCAAGGACATCAGTTGTGGCCGGAAGGGCCGGTAGTCAGAATGCATCGCCGGAGAGCGCCGGTACAAAGAATTTTGCTCGGAACTTGGGCATTTTGAATGCAGGAAATGTTGAATAGCAAGCTGCATTGATGCAGTTAGAACGGGAAGGGATCGAAGATTCTGAAAGAGCCAGGATGGCCAAAGCTCCTGTGGGGATTAAAGGTGCTGTGGGCACAAGAATAGAACGTGCTGCGAGTACAAGAACACAAGGTGCTGCGGGCACAGGGACCATTGTAACGGAGCCGGACAGGTGTTTGTCGACTGCTGATGGCATGTGGTGGGAAGACGATGGCCTATGTCTTGCCCACACGGATGAGGATTGGGGGAGTAACTAGCCGGACGATACCTAGTACATTGGCGAAGTTGACCATATGACTAGGAGTGGGCGGTATTTCAAGCCCCTGCACCTAGCTCAACCAGAGGCGTCCGGGAAGGACAAGGAGTTGGAGAAGCAGAAAGAGAAGCTACTTGAGGATGAGGCTGTGCTGAAACAATTGAAAAAGATACAAGCATACATCTCTATCTGGGGACTGCTTATGGCTTCACATGCGCATAGACAGGCTGTCTTATCGGCAATGGACAAGGCCAAACTCTCAATAGACACCACGTCTGAACAGCTGGTGGGATTGGTCTTTCTGGGAGGATGTTCCCTGACATTGACCTTTTCTGACAAAGAACTGCCGCCTGAGGGCGGAAATCATAACGAACCGCTCTACATCTCTGTGGAATGTAGAAGCAAATGGATACCGGTGGTTCTTGTCGATAGAGGATCCGCCATCAACATGTGCCCAGCAAGGACAGCGTATGCAATCGGGTTGAAGCCTGCAGACTTTGTGCCGATAGCTTAGGTGATAAGGGCATATGATAACACGAGCAGAGAAGTAATGGGGACGGTGAAAATTAAGTCCCAGGTCGGTCCAACACAGCATGAGATTGACTTTCACGTCTTGGAAGTTCCTGCAACCTTCAATCTACTCTTGGGGCAGCCGTGGCTGCACCAGGTGAATGCAGTTTCGTCCACCTTACACCAGTTGTTGAAATACCCCCACGAGAAGGGGGTGGCCATTGTTTTTGGAAATTCATCGATTCATCCACCGCCAGAAGTATCTACGCCGGTTTGGAAATCGAGCATGGTATGGAGGATGTGTTCTTATCAGGGTTTACTCTGGTTGAGGCTCGGGTCGTACAGAACATCTTAGCTGTTGATGAGGGGTTGTACGTCAGCGCACAATTAGTGTACCTCATGAACAAGATCCAACACATCCTCGGGATGTGATTAGGGAAGAGTGGCTGGAAGGGCATTGCAGTATCGGCTGAAGTGCCGCACAACCCACATACCTTTGGCTTGGGTTATCTGCCCACAGAAGAGGATTGGGTGAGGAAAGGTAAGGAGATGGCTGGGAGAGCCAGAGCGAAGCAGGCGGGGAAGCCTTTTGAGTTGATGCACTGACCCATCCAGGGTACCTTAAACGGACGTTTCATCCAAGAGGGGGAGAACTTTCCATTTTGTGGCTTCCCAAAGCCATGGCTGAATGCCGAGAGGAGGCGCCTACCGGGGTTTGAGATCTTCTTTGACCTGCAGTTATCCGGGGATGATGTTGCTGAAGAGCAGACAGACCCATCAGCTGAGGTTGAGCAGTGCAAGAAAGTGGATTCTGAGAACACCGAAATCGAAATGGGGGTAACACTGGGTTGTCTACTCTCAGATCCTCCGATCGTATAGAAGTGCTTGGGGGATAACTTCTCGGTGTCCATGATTGGGAATGAAACGGCTGCGAGCCCACCGTCGAGCATTTTGGATGCATCCATCACACCCTCTCTCATCTGGCAGTACAAGGAGGGATTTTTTTCAAGCAGCATCGGGTCAGGTAGTGAGCCGGAATCTGATTCCACCGAGTCTGTAGAGTCGGAATCAGGTTCCAGCTCGTCTAAGTCTAAGTCCGGTAATCCTGGGGTGATAACCCGGATACCATAGTCCTGTCTAGGTCGTCTTTTTCTTTCTCTTTTGAGTCTGTTGTAACAGAGGAATCTGACGATTTGGATGTGCTTAATGAGAATGGAATGGCTGTGGCTTCTGTGTACTTTTCTGTGCCTTTGATTTATTGTATTAATCAGGACTTTCAAAATTTTGATGAAAACAACGAGGAAGAAATTCCTCCAGTTTTACAACGTCTAATTGATCAAGAGCAGGAGAGATTTGTTAAACCTTTGGTTGATGAAATCATTACAGTTAATGTGGGTACTGAGGAGGACCCGCGACTGGTCCAGATCGGGTCCACGTTGTCTTCGGAGGAACGCGAGCGCTTAGTTGCTTTATTAAAAGATTTCAAAGATGTTTTCGTGTGGTCCTATGAAGACATGCCTGGGATTGATCATGAGATTGTACAACACCGGATCCCTCTTGACCCAGAGGCCCGATCCGTTAAACAGAAACTCAGAAGGATCTGCCCAGACTAGGCTCTCAAAATTAAAGAAGAGGTCACCAAGCAAATTGACGAAGGGTTCCTACTGGTGTCTGAGTACCCAACTTGGTTGGCCAACATCGTTCTGGTGCCAAAGAAGGATGGCAGGATTCAGGTATGCATGAATTTCAGGGATTTGAATAGAGCCAGTCTGAATGACGACTTTCCTTTGCCACATATCGACGAGTTAGTAGACTTCACAACGGGGCATGCTTTGCTTTCGTTCATGGATGGATTCTTAGGCTACAATCAGATAGTAATGGCACCTGAAGACCGGGAGAAGACTGCTTTCCCCACTCCGTAGGGGACTTACTGCTATAGGGTGATGCCATTTGGGTTGAAGAACGTTGGAGCTACAAATCAACGGGCCGCAACCATAATATTGCACGACATGATCTACAAGGAGGTTGAGGTGTACGTTGACGACATGATTGTCAAGTCCAAAGAAAGAGAGGGCCACTACACTGCCTTGCAAAAGTTTTTTCAAAGGATCAGAGAATTTCGGTTGCGGCTAAATCCTCAGAAGTGTACGTTTGGTGTTATAGCAGGGAAAATGTTGGGGTTCTTGATTACACAGAGAGGTATCAAGGTCGACCTTTCCAAAATCAAGGCCATCTTAGAAATGCCAGCACTAAGACTGAAAAGGAGGTGAGAGGCTTTCTGGGTAAAGTGCAATTCATAAGATGGTTTATCTCAAAATTAACCTTGACTTGTGAACCACTTTTTGGTCGCTTAAAGAAAGAAAAGAAGTTCCAATGGGACGGCCGATGCCAAGCTGCTTTTGAACAAATCAAGGAATACTTACAGAACCCACCCGTGTTGTCACCGCCTGAGCCGGGAAACCGTTGATTTTATACCTTTCAGTGACTGAAACTACAATGGGTTGCATGCTTGCACAAGAATCAGAGGATAAAGTGGAGAAAGCTATCTACTATTTGAGCAAGAAGATGTTAGATTATGAGACCCGCTACACTCCACTCGAGAAGGCTTGTTTGGCCTTGGTATGGGCTACCAGGAAGCTGCGGCACTACTTGTTAGCTCACTCCGTAGTGTTGGTTTCAAGATTAGATCCCATCAAATATCTCTTCGAGAAACCGGCACTTATGGGTAGGCTAGCTTGTTGGTTGCTTCTGCTTTCCGAATTTGATCTGAAGTATGTGACTCGCAAGTCAGTAAAGGGGAGAGCGGTAGCAGAGTTCCTAGCCAATCACCCAGTGGAAGGGGATGAAGCAGTTGGGTACTTATTCCCAGACGAGGCTATTTTGCATATCGAAGATGAGTTTTGGAGGATGTATTTTGACGGAGCATCAAACCAGTACAGGTATGGGATAGGGGTGTTGCTGATAGCACCCGACAATTCCCGTATCCCTCTAGCGTTTAAACTCCGATTCAAAGTCTCAAACAACAAAGCAGAGTATGAAGCATGCATTGCTGGTTTAGATGCAGCCCTAGAACTAGGGGCAAAACGGTTGGACGTCATCGGGGACTCGAATCTTGTTGTATCCCAAGCTAAGGGAGATTGGAAAGTCAAGGAAGAAAAGATGAGAATGTACCACCAGACCTTGGACCTGCTAATTCCTCGGTTTGAAAAGCTGAACTTCACTCATTTACTAAGAGAAAATAACAAGTTTGCAGATGCACTAGCAACTCTATCTTCCATGATAGACATCCCTTTTGGAGTCCAGATGCGTCCGATCATCGTTGACCAGAAGTTTGTACCGGCTTATGAGTTGATTGCTGCCATAGATGAGGTTCAAGATGAGAATCCCTGGTATTACGATGTCTGGAACTTCTTGGAGAAAGAAGCGTATCCACCAGGGGCAAATGCCAAAGACAAGAGGGCAATCTGAAGAATGGCTGCTCAATTCATCATCTGCGGAGGAAAACTGTACAAGAGAGGTCATATGGGAATGCATAAGCTGTGTGTGGAGGCTGAAGATTCGAAGCGCCTAAATGAGGCCATCCATGGAGGAGAGTGCGGAGCGCACGTGAACGGGGTGATGCTAGCCCGAAAGATCCTCAGACAGGGTTACTACTGGTCTACCATGGAGGAGGACTGTATCGGCTTTGTTCGGCGATGCCACAAATGTTAGATCCATGCAAACCGCATGAACATGCCCCCGTCGAAGTTGTACAATATGACTTTGCCATGGCCATTTTCAGTTTGGGGGATTGACGTGATTGGGGCTGTCACTCCGAAGGGGTCCAATGGGCATAAGTTCATTCTGGTCGCGATAGACTATTTTACAAAGTGGGTTGAGGCCCAATCTTATGTGGTGTTGAAGGCGTCGCACGCTGCAAAGTTTATCAGGAACAATATCATCTATCGCTATGGGGTCCCGAACGACATTATCTCAGATAATGGTTCCCACTTCAAGAAGGAAGTAATTGACTTGTTGAAGAAATACAACGTGACTTTTCACAAGTCATCTACATATCGGCCGCAGACCAATGGAGCAGTTGAGGCCGCCAACAAGAATGTCAAGCGTATTTTACAGAAGATGGTGGAAACCTACCGGGACTGGCCAGATAAGCTGCCATTTGCTCTGTGGGGCTACCGGACTTCAATTAGGACTTCTACTGGAGTGACCCCGTATTCATTGGTTTATGGGATGAAGGCCGTACTACCTATCGAAATTGAGGTTCCGTCATTACGAGTACTGGCTGAGTGTCAGATAGCCGAGGTAGATTAGCAGCAGAGCAGATTTGAGGAACTCATGCTCTTTGACGAGAGGAGGCTGAAAACACCGTACCATGTTCAAGGTTATCAACGAAGAATCCTCAGGGCTTTCAATAAGAAGGTTAAGTCCCGAAATTTGAAAGAAGGAGATTTGGTGCTTAAAGACAACCGAGCTCCCATCCATGACCCTAGGGACAAGTTCAGACCCAATTGGACTGGTCCCTACATCATTAAGTCTATTTGGTCAGGTGGAGCTGTCGTTCTGATGGACCTAGATGGCCTAGAGTTCTTACAGCCGATCAACATGGACAAGTTGAAGAAATATTACCCCTGAGTGGCTCGCTAGGTTGAAACCTGAAAGGGCGACCTAGGCAAAAGTTAGAGCACAGAAAATTTGAAATTATAAAAACTGAGCTCGCAAGGTTGAAAACCCGCAAAGGGCAGCCTTGGCAAAAGTTAGAGCGTAAAAGGTGAGGGTTAGTACACGAGTGAACCTAAGCTGAACTACGTAAGGCTTGATTCCCATCTTTGGGATACTGTAGGCACCCCATTTTTGACCATCCTCAAGACTTGGACGTCAGCACTTGAACACTCGGTGATCATCCATGTTTTGTGTTCGTCTTGAGTTCCCGGAGGCCTCGGCTACGCGCCTTACCTCAAGATCTCTCGACTTGACCGTTTTGTGTCTGGTTTTGCACCAAACACTTGTGTTTTTGCTTTGGAGGGCAGGGAATGGCTTTTGGGACATCCCCACACTCCACCGGCCATGGCTTGAGGCCACCGGCTGTGTTATGTTGCCATCGGCCAAATGTGATGGCTGACCGGCCAATTTGACTGCCGGTCGGCCACTTTTATGGCCGGCCGGCCAAATGTGGTTTTCAACAGATATTTCTACAGACAGCTGGTAGTTGTCATTCCAGGCCATACCCCAGCCCATGCCTGGATGTGGGGAGCTCTGAGGAGCTGCAGATTGATATATCTCTATATCAATCAAGCTCTCTCAAGGGGGGGAGATATACAAGAGGAAGAGGAGGAGAGATACAAAAAAGAGCAAAAATCTCCCTCTCTCTCTACATTTTTTTGCCTGTCCCTCTAAGTTTTAGGGCTTGTTTGTGCTCAAAAGTGCATTTTCTTTGCACTTTTGCATACAAACACCTAGTTCTCTACTCCTTTTATTGAGCTAAGGTCCTTGGAGGTGATTTTTGGGTTGATTTGAAGCCTTTTCTTGGTCCAAAAGTTGCTGATTTGCTGCTGCGCTTCAAGGGTGACCTTTTACCCCTTTTAAGCCTTGTTTTCATAGCTTGTTTTTCCATATTTGAAACTATTTTTGAGCTTAACATATAACATAGAAAAGTCTTGTTTTTGAGTGCTCTAAATAGTTTGTTAAGGGTGTTTTAAGCTCTGGGGTTGTTTGACCCCTCTGAAGGCTTGTTTGGCCTTTGTTTTGTGCCATTTCGGTTGAGCTCCGGGACCATTGTGTTTGGGCCTCCTCACCATTGAAATCTTGAGGGATTTCAGTGATGAGGATGGTGCCTTGAGGTCCTAGGAAGGAGAGGGCCACCCCCTCTCCTTGTTGTCCTTGAAAAGGGCCATTTTTAGCCTCTTGAGGGAGCATATGGTTTGAGTGTGTATTGACCATGCCTTGACTGATTTTCATGCTTATTATGTCATAATATAGCATTGTTGTATGTTGGTTTTGGTACACCATATTTGTCTAGCATACGTACCTTGTAATGCCATGATTTGCCTCAATACATGCATAGCATTTAGACTACCATGCTTTTGTGTTTTGGCCAAGCTTTGTGAAGCTTATATGCATATTTTGATGTGCTAAGGGACTGTTTTAAGTCATTTGAGTCATCCATGCCTTGCTTTGTATAGCTACCATGTAATCCCTCTTGTATGCCTTAAGCTTTGGCCCTTCTAGCATGCCATCCTTGCTTTGTTTCAGTGGTTTGGAACCACTTGACATGTTATTTCAGACCTCATGATGTGCCCATATGCTTGCATTTGATCCCCCTTCAATGTGTTTAAAGGTTGTTGCCTTATGCCCCTTGTTTAGGCCTTGGAGTATGCTTGCATTTTTTAGACCACTTAGATGCCATCTAACTACATCCTTAGCTTTGTTTAGGTCTGCATTGGACCTATTTTAAGTCCCTTTGGCCTTGTGAGGCTTGGTTGACCTAGCCTTGGTTTACCTCCCCTTTGGCTTGCCTTAAGTCTTGGACCATTGTTGCATGTTTGGCTTGCCTTATTTACTTGGTTTGGCACCTTTATAACTTTTTTTGTAGAGCTTTATGTGCATGACATTAATCCATGTTTTGTCACTTTTAAGTGTGCTTAAAGGTTGCATGTTTGATGCTTGAGTGTTGGTCCATTAGCATGTGCATGTGTGTGTGTGTGTGATGGCCATCATTTCCATAGCATTGGCTACCGTTTTGGACCTAGTTTAGGGCTGTCCAATTAGTGTAAGTCCCTTCCTTGCATGCCATTTAAATGTCATTACATTATTCCATGATTGCATGCCTTGGTTGCATGTGTTGCATGCTTAAAATCACTTGCATTGGGTATGCATCCTCTTGGTCAAGTTGTTAGCATATTTGTATGACTTGCATGTTTGCATGGTTGAGTTGCACATTGCATACTTGATTAGCTTACATGGATTGCATGCCTAGTGAGCATTGTGCATTGCATCTCCATGTTACACACTTAGGCTCACATGCTTAGGTTGCATTGTACTAGCATGCACGCTTGGCCTCTTGAATTGCTTGTGATAGAGGTTGAGTTCAATTTGTTTGTTTATGTGCATTGCATGACATTTGAAATGAAAATGCACAACTTGGTCTCTTGGGCCATCACGCATTGAAATGCGCGATTGGTGGTCTGAGAACCAAGGGCCGTATCCCTTTGAGTCACAAACATGACAAGGGATGTGTCGGTGCACACATTCGCTTGAATTGCATTGCCATGCAAAGCTTTGCCCTCTACTGCTATCAAACAGGTCCGGCAGGAATTTTCGGCCGATCGACTACACAGAGTGTCGACCGGCCATCCATCGGTGGCCGATGGATTCATCTTTAGCCGATGACCACCAAATCACAGCCGGTGATGATCCCCTTTGGCCGGTGGCATTTCCCAGCATCCAGTGAGAATATCCTGAGACTTTGGCAGTTTTCAGAGGAGTATAGTAGGGAAAACAGAGGCAGCTTGCGCATGGCAGTGGACTTCCGAGCAAGACCGAGCATGCATTACATTGGGCTCTTTTCCCGAGGCCGTTTATCGCTTTCTTAGATTAGTTGATTTGCTTAACTAATTTGGTTGGCCTGTAATAATTAATTAGCTAGGATAGTTGGTTTGTTATTCGGACTGTATTATTCTTTCGGACCCTCCGAGCGAGGGCAATTGTGTAATAAGTGTGGGTGCGTGTGTGCATGTCTTCCAACCCTCGCTTCTTTCTCCCTTTTACTTACCTGCTTTTGATGGTTAGTATTAGGACATGTTTACTTTAGCATACCTTATGCTATGCATGCGTGCATCATTCATCAGTATTGCATGCACCAAGCTCGGCGCATCATACTAACTGCATAAGTATTTCAAATCTAACTTGAATACATGCTATTTGTGCATTTTCACATGCCATTTTAGGATTAGCCGAGCCTATCCTAATTGCATTCTGTATGCGTTGCATTAGCCACTTTAACATGAACTAGGATCACGCATGTTTGCTAACTAGTTTATTGTTTTGGCACGGAGTACATTGTAAGTATTTATGCTTTAGCATCTCGCATGCGTGTGAATGTTAACATAATTGCACGATTACCATGAGGCTAGCTGCTTATGTGATATAACTGCTTGAATGCCTGTGGATGAAGGTCGAATTGCTTAAGTTGGGATAATGCATTAAAACTGTGAGTTTTAAGCCCACTAGATAGTGGCAAAATCATGTTTTTCTAAAAGCCCACTCGAAGGTGGCAAAACTTGCATTTTAGCCTACTTGCGAGTAGCAAACCATTTTTCAAAACAACACATGCTATGTTTTGTTCCAATTTAGGCGATTTGGTCTATACTTGTTTGCTGTGCGCATAACATAGTAATTCTAGGCTAATAACCGGAATAAGAACACATAACGTTTTCAAAAACGGATATCACGGTTAGTAGAGGCCGATCTTCGGATCGGGCGAGAGGGGGTGCTCATAGCTGACCTTCCCCAATCGTACCCAAGCTCCCGAGTCGAAGCAACTTTGGTGATGACAGACACATGGCCTTTGGCACCGAGTCAGGGTTTCCTAAATTCCCCAATAAAAAATATTTAGGTGGCGACTCTGTATCTGGCAAAGCAGTCCATGTTTGGCACTTCTTTCTAAAAAATCTGTTTTCCAAAAACGATTTGCCAGATTTGGACTATTTGGTTCAGATTAAGAACCATGACACAAATTGAGTCCGAGCTGTAGCGAGGCCCGCGGGCGCGTCTACAGTTTCTGGCAACTCTGCTGGGGATTTAGAGAGCTTGACTCGAACTCGTGATATCCTATTTTGATTTCATTTATGTGTCTCTTTGCATTGCATGTGCATTGGTGCGCCTAGGACACCGTGTTTGCCATTTGCCATTCCTGAACGGTTTGCCGGAGGCTTGACTTTGTCAAAGCATGCCATAAGGCTGACCGATTGTGGGCTCTGACAGTATGGGAACACAAACCCTGGTTTTACAGGGGCACCCTTTTCGACCATTCGACCTAGTGCATATCGAAATCCATAGTGACCATTCCAAACTAGGACAGGTTGCTTATCCGATGTTAGGTTGTTTGAAAACTGCTGCGTGCATAGTAAAACCCTAGCTCCTGACAAAATAGGACAGGGAAACCCTACCCCTCCATAGGGGTGTTTTGGCTCTCTTTACTTGCTATGTGTTTTTAGAGTGTATCTATGCAGGGGGAACACACATATCAGTTCATAAGTTTGAGTATTAGACCTGAGGGCATCAGTGTCAGTTTATGAGAATCAGTTATATCTGTGGGTACCCGATTCAGTATTTTGGGGGCAGTGATTTCGGGCAAAAGTGATCAGTAGTAGAGTACGGTTATTCAGCTATACTAACGTCTGTTCTGATTGGTCTGAAATGCTGCATGTTTTCTCTTTCAAGGGTTCAGGAGAGTTGATACAGAATAGCTAAGTGTTCCTCCTTGCTGAGACAAGACAGATATCTGATTCGTCAGTCACCGTTCAGTACAACGAACTTATCATGACGCAGAATTCAGAAGAGATTGTGGTTATGACGGCCGCATCAGACCAAGGAATCATTCTGCAAAGCGAGACCAATGTCGATGTACCGCATCCGCCCAGGTCACCTATCGTGCACCCGGTCTGGACCCCCCAGTTGTATTAGGCTCGTGAGCCCACCACATTTGAATTGATGGGAATGATAGGCGACTTCCAGAGATCCGTGGCCGATCTGGCCTATGGATTGTCGGCTTCGCCGCCAGCGGCACCGTATGCCGGGAATTTCATACCATAGGAGCCCCCGCTACTAGGGCGGATTGTGATAGAGCTCAGCCAACCAGAGGTTGCCTCCAGCTATAGGAACGACGTGTCAGCAACAACCGGGCCTCGCTCTGATGTAGTAACCTAAACCCCCGATCAGGCTGAGGCCAGAGGCAAGAACAAAATGAAGGCAGATGCCGATCCCATTGAACAACTGCTGTGGGCAGTCGAGGCTTTGAAAGCCGAGGGGATGAGTAAACAACAAGTATTCGCAGTCATGACTAAAGCTGTAGATGATGCTTTCCCCGCTTCAACCGAAGGCGGTTTGAGCCGGGCGAAAAATCGGGATGGGTCCCATCATGCCAAGATAGTCCCTGTCATCCCTAACCCTGTACCAGGAAAAGATCAGAAAGCCAAGGCAGTGCCTGCCGACCCTTTCGCTAGTGCATCTGGCAAGAACCCTCAGACTTCAAAGTACCTGCCTCGGGGGCGCAGAGTCTTTCATGCCCTCTACATGCCTCTGTCTAGGGCATTTCAAATATTGGCTAAAAAGGGGCATCTTAAACCCCTCGAGCCTCGGCCCCTTCCGAAGAATCTCCCTCCCTCGCATGATGCTACCTTGTACTGTGCGTACCACCAACAGTTCGGTCACAGTACCGATGGTTGTTTCCGCCTTTGTCATGAAGTGCAAGATTTGATCGATAATGAGGTTATTCTTCCACCTACCTCGGCGAAGTCTGTTACCACCGAGCTGTTGGACTTTGAGGATTCTGCGAGTATGTGATCAGGGGTTGGACCACCTGCGGGTGGCGCTCGGTGTATTTCAGATGTGGCGTCTGGCACGCGCTTTTTGAGCATTTGTAAATGCAGTTTTGTAGCTTCTGGCTTGGGTTTTGAGTCAGTTTTCTATTTTGTTTCTGAGTCTGCCTCTTTGCTTTGAGTCAGTCTTTTTGTTTTTGGGTCTGTCTTATGGTACTGAGTCAGTCCCGTTGTATAGGATGTCAGGTGATTCTAGGGTTGTTGCCTTGAACACCATTTTGGTTTCATAAATACCCTTTTGTTTTGAGTTTGTCTCTGTTGTGGAGCCAGTTACAATCAGGGAATTTGAATGAAGCAGCTGCGGCTATCATGTTTCCATGTTTATTGCTAATTTTGAGCTAGTTGTGCCAAAGGATTTCAATCGAACGGCCGCGTATTTCACCTGCTCTCTTATGCCCTGAAAATCATTGCATTGACCTATGTTTTTCAAAACCTCTTTAACATTGCGGTGAAAACGAAGAGGAAGGAATTCCTCGAGTTTTGCAAAACTTTGATCAATTTGAGAAAAAGAGAGGCATGCTAAGCCTTTAATGAATGAAACCATGCTTGTTAGCGTGAGTACTGAGAAGGACCCTAGCTTGATCCAGATTGGTTCCACACTATCTTCGGCGCGAGCGATTTGTCGCTTTCTTAAAAACTTTCAAAAACAAATGTTTTGCTCGGCCCTGTGAAGACCTGTGTGGAATCGCTCTTGAGATTGTACAGCCTAGGATCGCTCTCAGCCTCAAGATTTAATCCGTTCGTTTTCGAACCTTGAACCCATTCAGAACGTTCAACGGTTAACCGCCATGTAAGGTCTGTGTGGCCAGATTAAAAGCAGCCCTCGAACAAGAGGCACCAAAATCAGATCAAGAAGATCAGATCTCACCGGAAGAAGCATGTGAAGCAACCGTGATGGATCCTTCTGCAAATCAACGCAACAGCCATTCTCCTGGATTCAGATGATTTCGGGATCTCAAAACCATTTGGCATGGACTTGTTACACTTTTACCCTTTGAGAGGCTCGCTGGGTCGAAAAACCGGAAGGACGACCCAGGCAAAAGTTAGAGCAAGAGAAAAATACAAAAAAAAAAAAGGAAAAGAAAAAAAAAAAGGGAGAAAAATACAAAAAAGAAAAAATATATATACAAAAAAATCAAAAAAAAAAAAAAGAGCTCACAAGGTCGAAAACCCGCAACGGGCGCCTTGGCAAAAGTTAGAGCCTAAAAAGTGAAGGTTAAAATACCCGAGTGTACCTTAACCGGAACTACGTAAGGCTTGATTCCCATGTTTTGGATACGTAGGCAACTTCTTCCTGAAGTCTAGCCCCCAAGGCTTTCATAGCGCCTCAGTCCATGTAATGGTTTTGATTATTCTTGCCCTCCCCGAATCCGATAGTTCGGTTGTGACAACTACATACGTAGGGAACTTCATCCCGAAGTCTAGCCCCCAACACCTTCAAAGTGACTGTGTCCATATATTGGTTTTGACCATCTTCGTCTTCTCTGTATCCGAGAGAGTTCGGTCGCGATCATCATCAGTGAGGACTGTTTACAATATGCTGCGGCATCATCCAGACAAAGGGCAACTTTCCGTTGCCATCAGTCACCGTTCAAACCAGGGGCAACTTTCCGTTGCCGTGCAACGTCCTTCAAACAAGGGGCAATTTTCCATTGCCTCCGATCCGAGGTTGCACATCTCAAAAGTAAGCTCCGCGCTCGTTGAGCGGCGGTCGTTTGCGAAAATAGTTTTTTGAAAATTTTTACTGAGGTTGACTATTTTCTCGAAAAATATTTCATCTCTCCAAAATTTCGACCGTTTTGGACCCAAAAAAGGAAAATTTTCAGTGCTCATGGCCTGACTTGCATAATTTTCAAATCAAAAATCGAACAAGTGCGTTAATCTGATTCTCATCTTGGTCAAAATTGTTTTAGTAGAAAGCCAAAACAAAAAATGGTCATAATGATGAACTAGGGGCACGGTTGAGTCAGGCTTCCTGTTTTTCCCCCACCGCCAACATACTTGCCAAGAAGGGTACAACTGAAGCTGCCATTAAAGGGCTGAAAGCTCTCTCAACCTCCGAGCAACGAGGTATCGAACCAAGTGCGAAGCACGAATCTGAAGGGATCAAGGTACTCCGTTCCCTTACCTAGGCATCGACCAAGCGCCACCGGAAGAAACAACTGTGAGCTAACCATGTTGGGCATGAACCCACAACTTCCTATGCATCCATTAAAAAATCCTGGGGATGGATAAAAATGAGAGAATGAAGAATAGAGAGGTGTAAGTTGAGAGAAAAAGCGAGCCGAAGGGTTTTGAGAGAAAAACCGAGCTTGAGTGCCAGAGGGATGTGAGAATCACAAATAAGAAAGGGTGGGAAACAATATCCAGAGAAACTGGCTCCTCGTGATCTGAGGTCCCCCGTTTTCGTTAACGTGTCTGTATGTCGTGTCTTTTGTCTTGTTTACTTCAACCTTCATTTTGAGTCTTTTCCGAGTGTGTCTCGTTGAGTTTAGGTTGTTTACCCTTTTGTCTCTGCTGTTGAGTCTTTCTCGCTGAGTTCAGTTGTAGGCTCAATACCTCGGTTTGAAAAACCTTCTTCAATTTCAAAAATTAATCGTTTTGTGCTCAGAATACTGTGCCATTCTCCACATTTGTGCAAAAACATGATTTGGTTCTTTCATGCAACTGCAGGGTCCACCCCCGATAAGTGTGAACAGGAAAACACTGGGCCTCTTTGAAGCTTCTGGGTTTCAGATCGCATCTGAGTGTGCTTCAACTTTAGTAGATTCAACCTTCATGGTCCGTCTTGTCAGATTTGGGCTGTTTATTCAGGATCCGCTGTGTGCAAAATGAATCAAGCGCTGTGTTATGAGCTATATGCAGATTAATCCCTAGTAGAGTATGAACCGAGTGTTCAGAATATGCAGTGGTTGGTATGGTTTGTTTTTGCTGTTGGCTGGTTCGTTATTTGATTATTACAATGCAAGTGTTCAATTTTCAGACAACAGATCGATTTCATTTCGTTTGAGATATAACATGATGCAATGCGATGCAATATATGAAATGTACAAATGCAACACTTTTTCAGACAAAAAGTTTGTTTCATTTCATCATCTTTTTCAAATACATGGTTTTGGAAATAAAAATTTGCCTGCGGCAGTACAAGGTACTTTAGCTGTAATTTGTTAATTAATTAATGTTGTGTAATATTTAGCTGTAATTTGTTATTCATTTCGGTTGTGTAATATCTAGTTTAATTACTTTAGATTAGCTAGTTGGTTCTGTATTATTTGTTCGGACCCTCCGCGAGAGGGCGAACTTTGTAATAAGTGTGCGTGTGTGTGATGCATGTCTTCCAACCCCACGTCTTTCTCCCTTTTATTTACCAGCTTATGATGGTTAGTTTTAGGGCATGTTTCAATTAGCATCTATATGTTCGCATGCTTGCATTCATTCATCTGTATTGCATGCACCGGGCTCGGCGCATCATGCTAACTGCATTGTATTTCAATTCCAAGTTGAATACATGTACCGATTATTGCATCTCATATGCCAGCTTAGAATAGCTGAGTCTATTGTTGTTGCATTTTTGCATGTGTTGCATTAGGCATTCTTAGCATAGTTACGATTCATGCATGATTTCTAATTAGTTTCTTTCTTTGGCTCGGAGTACTCGGTAAGTGTTTATGCTTTAGCATCCTTGCATGTGTGTGAGTGACTGCCATGATAGAATGCTTACCATGAGGCTATATGCTTATGTGATATTATTGCCTGAATGCCTGTGGGTGAAGGTTGGGTTGCTTGAGTTGGAATAATTCGTCGAAACCCGTGTTTTAGCCTACTTGTGAGTAGCAAACTTCAATCCATTTTCAAAACAAACGGATATGCGATGCTTTGTTCCAACTTAGGCAATCCAGTCCATACTTGTATGCCGTACGCATCACATAATAATTCTAGGCTAATAAACTGGAATAAGAGCACATGTGTCTTCAAAAACTCGATATCATGCTTAGTAGTGGCCGATCTTCGATCGGGCGAGCGGGGGTGCTCATGAAATGACCTTCCCCAATCGTACCCAAGTTCTTGAGCCGAGGCAACTTTGGTGATGACGGACACGTGGCCTTAGGCACGAGTCAGGGTTTCCTAAATTCCCCCAAAACAAAATATTAAGGTGGCGACTCTGTATCTGGCAAAGCGGTCCATGTTTGGCACTTCTTTCTAAAATCAGTTTTTCAAAACGATTTGCCGGATTTGGACTTTTTGGTGATTTATCAATCTTGCATTGCACTTTGCAAGATTAGATTCAGAACCGTGACATTGAGTCTGAGCTGTAGTGGGCCTTCCATCGAGCCTCAGGATTCGTGTTATAAATATATTAGCATTATGCTTAAAATAGTGGTTTTGTAATTAATTAGTTAGAATAGATAATTCATCTTGTGTTTTAATTATTTGAACTAGCTAGATTAGTTAATTAATTAGTTCAATTCGGTTTGTAATAATTAGTTAAGTGGTTTAGCTAATTTTATTTATTTGTTGTTATAATAGCTAGGTAATTAGTTAGCTAGTTAGTTCATTCGGACCCTCCTGTGTGAAGGCGTAATGTTGTAATAATGTATATGTCTTCCATACCCACGTCTTTCTTCCTTTTATTTACTAGCTTATGATGGTTAGTTTAGGGACATCATGTTTTGTTTAGCATTCTCCATGCTTTTCATCCACTTGTTTGGCATGCACAGAGGCTCGGTTCATCATTCTAACTTGCATTGTTAGTTTAAATACTTCTTTGAATACGTGTTTGGACCGCATGCTATCAAATTGATTCATTTGCCATATGAGTAGCCGAGCCTAGTAATTGTATATTGCATGTGTTGCATTAGTCATATTGCATAGTTAGGATCATGCATTGTTCTAACTCTTTAATCTTTTTGGCTTGGAGTACTAGGTGAGCCTTTACTCGCTTTAGCATATTACATGAGTGTGATTGTTGCCATGTCTAGCATGCTTGCCATGAGGCTAATTGCTTAATTGATAAATTGCCTGAATGCCTGTGGATGAAGGCTAGATTCTTGAATTGGAATAATTTGAGTAATGTTTATATGCGATCACTTTTTCAAGTGGTACATATTCGAAACAATTTCAAATAAAAACATGAAATCGAGTGTTCAAATTCTTGCAAATTAGTTTATACTTGTGTGTGTGCGCATCACATAGTAATGCTAGCCTAATAACCGGAAGAAGAGCATATAATTTACATAAGATTCATATCATGATTAGTAGAGACTGATCTTTGATCGGGCAAGCGGGGGTGCTCAATTCATGACCTTCCCCTGCCATACCTAAGTTCCTAAGCCGAGACAATATTGGTGATGACGGACATGTGGCTTTGGCGTGAGTGATGGGTTTCCTAAATTTTCCAAAAATATTTAGGTGGCGACTTTGTATCTGGCAAAGCTATCCATTTTTGACAATTTGATTCAAAATTGATTTTCCAAAAGGTTTGCCGAATTTAGACTCTTTGATGTTTATCTATTTCACATTGCACTTGTGAGATCAGATTCAGAACCGTAAGAGTTTGATACTGTGGGGCTTATTTGTCTTCTGAAAGGGGGCATGAAAACGCAAGCCTAAGCATGAACCTAAAATCCCAAAGAATAAATATGATAATAGCCCATAAATAAATAAATCAAAACCCAATCCAGTGATAAGTCACAAGTGTAAATGGTAAAATCAGCCATAACTAACTTCCAAAAATATATACTAAATGGAACACAAACCGCCTACAAAATAAAATAATTCTAAATAAAAAATCCAACCACCATGTATGCACAAAACTGACATAACAAGCTAAAACAAAATAATGAATGTCCTAGAGGTCCATGCAATTGAGTCCCCGCTACGCCATGAGTCCACCCTAAGTCCTTCTAACACCTTGAAGAGATAAACAACTAAGTCAGCTGATAGCTCAGTGAGTAGCAACATGGATAGTAAATACAATTTTGAAAACAGGGTTCGATTCCAAAATAAGATATATATATATATATATCACAGAAACTAGATTAGCATATAGTTTTGATAAAGGTAATCTATTTCAAAAAGACGGTTCCACAATTCAACAATTAAAATACTTATGTCTCAAGAACATGATAAATGACATTCTTCACTTAAAACAGATTACAACATGATCACTAATAATTTTATGGGCACCAAGAATAACAAGTAACATGCAACAAAGTTCTCAAGGCAATAAGCCCATTGGATCAAATATCAAATCCAGAGTCATCCTCGGGGTGGCAACCCTGGCCTTTTCTCTAAGACGATCCGATTGAAGGTCACCTAGCCTAGCCTAGGTCTTTTCCTTACAATCGTTGAGCACTAGAATCATCACGGCCTAACCAGGATCTGTTCCCTAGTGGCCAGAGTCACCATACATAGTGGAAAAATTTCCCTGGACTAAAATATACAAATAGTCCTGATATTCATTACAATTCAGTTTCGCAAAATATGGTAGTTCACCATTATAAACATGAGACCATAACAAATAGTTCACAGTATGCCAAGTTTACACATGTTTTAGAAATAATTTAATTACATTGATAATATAATAATTTATCAAAACAGTTTAGTCCTGAAACAACAATTTAATTTTTCAACAGTTTAGGGTGGGGGAACATTTATAAAAATATGTAACATACAACTACTCACCTGAACATGGTATAATATAATCCTCGAATAAAGTATGAAAGTTCAACTAGTGCCCTGAACAAAGTATTAAAACTATACGTCACTACTAATTCAAACATACTAAAAAGAATAATAAATTAAGAACCGCAAACTAAAGTGCACTAACACAACTCAACCCCACTCACTATTACTCTTAAATAATACCTAAGTTCATGTTCTTCAAGGTCTCAAATTACTCATGACATGGGTTCAGATTGAAACTTAATTAAAAGTAACTTTAAGATAAAACAAAATTTTAAACAACTTTTCCCAATCTATTCGCTAACTTTGAAAACTATAAACTCACTCTACGCTGTTCAAAAAATTCCAAAACCTTCCAGATATCAACTAATATATCCTAAGTTTCAAACCCAATTGGTTTGACTTGATTTGTTTATCAAAATAATTATTTACAATTAATTATGCCCAAACAGATTGTTTTCTGCAACACTTTAAAGAAATTAAAGGTTCTCTTAGTATACATGAGCAATCAACTCAAGGCCAGAAATCTAAGAAACTATACTTGTAACCGGTTCTAATGACATTGATTTGATAATTTTTAGATTTATATCCAAAGAGAACGACACTTTCGAAGTTACTGATTTACAGCAGTTTTCTAGACAGATTTGAATGCACCAGTTAATATAGATTTTGACTCCCGAAAATAATAAGAAAATTCTGATATGCAATTCAATATGTAAGTAATCTACTGTAAAGATTTTAGTTCAAAATTGATCCGTTTGATATGATTCCTTGATTTTTAAAGTTTGTGATTCTGTACAAAATTTTTACACTAAGAATTACACCCATTCTTTTCACACAATTTATTTCCTCAGGTTTCTTAACAGTGTATATATATACAAAATACATAAATCTACAACGTCTCCTTCATTGAACTGAATAATAATATAATAAGGATAAGGAAGAAAGAAAGAAGAAAACCTAAGAGAGCTATCCTTCGATGATCACACATAGAACAACACACCCAATCCTTCATTTGTTGGAACCTTTTTTTTTGTTTTTCTTCCAAGTCTCTCTCTCTCTCTCTCTCTCGTGTGGTTGTAGCTGCTGCTAGGAACACCAGGGTTGTTTTTTATATATCTGAACAAAAGGTTTTAAATTATTATCTCTTTATATTATTTTATTTTCTATCTTCATTATTTTAAATAAAATATAACTATTATTATATCAAAATATACTTACTAACTTGCCCCCTATTTTTTTTTTTAAATAATAAATTTTGCCTCTAAATTAAATAATTTCACCATAAATTTATTTTAGGTTTTAAAATTAATTAAAAGGCCCTCCAATAATATTTAATTTGCACTTCAAGATTCACAAGCAAAATATTTGAGATTGTAAAATTATTATTATTTAATTATTTATTTTATTTTTATATTTGGGTTCTCACATGAGGTAGCGCACATAATCACATAAAAATTGATTAAATCCATAAATGCAAATTTAGTCGAATCAAGGTGCATGAAATATGGATGCAAAGCATGGATATGATGAAAAGAAAAATATCATACATATTTACAAATAAGGAAAACGAGTAAAAGCATGGGATAGAAAGAAGTGGGGTGGGGAATTATTACAACATTTTGAATAATTATATATTCGAACAAGGGAGAGGAAGAAAATATTAGAACAAAATAAAAACTTCACAAAACTCTCAAATGAAAAGAAAATAGAAGATGTAGGTCTTGAGGATCGCTGGAAACTAGTATGCTCAGTGCCAAAAGACTACTTTGTTTCGTCCAAAAGAAGTTAGCCGCCCGGCCAACTAGGCTTAGCAAAGCCTTTCTTGTTGCAACACCGAGAAAGAGCAAATAAGAAATATGTAGGTGGCTCAACTAACTACTTCCAGTTAGATTACAACAAAAGTAATATGAAATTAAAGTAAGAAAACAAATATAAGATAGAAAATACAAGAAAATGAAAGAAATTGAAAATTTACCTTCCAAAGAAAGAATGAATTTCTTGATTTCCAAACTTCCTTTTGATCACCTTCAAGGTTGTGAATTGTGTTCTCAATCCTCGATTCAAAAGCTTGAAATTTGAGCTAGAATGGTGTCTTTGGACAAGTATGTTTATAGGAAATGATCACTCTTTAAGTTTCTTGAACTTGGCAAGGATTACTCTCTCTTTGATCAAAGCTCTAGGACTTGGTTTCAATGAGTTTCTTGGGAGGTTTTTGTAATGACATATGAGATATATGAAGGCTAGACAACTTCTCTATTTTGGGAAGACAACATTATTGTTTTCAAAGCTTTCTTTTCTTTCGCAAACTCTAATTCAAACTCATCATTCTCTCTACACTTTTTCTCTCAAATTCCTCCCTCAAATTCAAGACTTGAGCTCTGTGATGACTGGTCATGTTATTCATTTGTTCCTCTTTGTTTAACCTCGGTTTACTATTGTTATAGCGTTGGATTTTAGTGTAAGGTTTTAGTTTGACCGTTGGATTGTTGTTTTGAAAACTCCTTCTTAAAATTTTGGTATTTTATTTAGTTTGATCTCGAGTACTTCACTTATTCTGGAGGGTGTGAGGTCGGGTTCGGAGT
Organism: Camellia sinensis; assembly: GCF_055761805.1. NCBI lineage: Eukaryota > Viridiplantae > Streptophyta > Magnoliopsida > Ericales > Theaceae > Camellia > Camellia sinensis. The sequence continues at coordinate 112,346,836 of NC_138962.1, forward strand.
GTCGGGAGTGGTGCTGGAAATTTTCTGGGCTAGAGGACCAGAGTTGCACGTGCGGGGGCTTGGGCTGCACGTGCGGAGAGGGTGCTGCAAGTGCGGGAGGTGAAGTTGCACGTGCAGAAAATAGGGGGAGTGACTGAGTGCATACTGAAATACAAGCACTTGAAGCAACAGGTGCGGGAGAGGGAGGGCTGTACATGCGGGGATGAAGGCCGCACGTGCGGAAGGCACGCTCTGCACATGCAGTGGTACGTGAGTTTGAATTTTTTGTTTTTTCTTCTCCTTGGGCTAATTGTATCTCACTTTTGTTGCATCTCTCTCTCTCTAAAAACTCTTTCTCTCCCTTCTCTCTACATTTCGTACACCAAACAAGGTCAAACCTTTGATCTCTTTAAATCCATTAGAAATTTGGCCATATTTTCTTCACCAAAGTTGAAGAGCTCCTTGAGAGCTACATTGTGTGCGGTGAAGATCAGGATTCCTCACCGTTGATTTTTGGGGATTTCATCTATTTTCTCTGCAAGAACTTGAGGTAGGGATCTTTCTTTGAATTATATATATTTTTGCAAGATCTTGATGATTTTTTTGAAATCCCCTTTAATAGCTTGAAATTTTGTTGTTGGCTGAAGAAGATGAGTGATCTTTGAAAAATGGGTTACCTCTTTTCTTTTAAATAATCACTTGAGGGTTTTAAAATTTCAATTGATAGAAGAAAGGTTCCATTGGTGTGATCATTTAAATGTTTTGGAGATGTGAGATTATGGTGAGAAAACCTAGAATAATTTAGGGTTTTTAAATGATGTTGGGAATTCATGGATGAAAAGGGCATATTTCCTTTGGGTGTCAAAATGAATGAATGTTTCTTTTTAGAAAATTTTTCTTTATGTTTATAAAAATGTTGAGTTCCATGAAATATGAGAATTGTTATATTGGAAGTTGATGTCCAAAACATTGCATATAGTCTTGAAATAACTAAATCGTTGAGAATTGTACAAGATGAGGAAATGCTGTTACTTGTCGATAGATTTGATTGAATATGTGGCTATTTTGTGAAATAACATTGAAGAGAGAAAAATGGGAAATGTCGTTGTTATGGTATGATTGTTAAGATACTCGAAAATGGAGAAATGTTATGAGGCATTGATAATTGTTGCATTACATACTCATTCAATTGCTTATTATACATTTTGAACTGAGTTTGGAACATTTACATTCAGAAAAGAATATTTTGAAATGAGAATTATTGAAATGTTTTGGGGTAAATACGTTGGTAAGTCCGGATATGAGGTGTAGATGAAATTGATTAAGTTGGCCTGAGTGTCCGGGGTGAAAGACCGAAAACACGCGAGGGGGAGGTACCACTTCCCTTCTGGTTAGCAACTGGTAAAGTGGGGTTTGGTAGTGCTAGTTAGGCCTACTTGCAGATACCAACCTAGAAATTACCCGAATCATATTTACCGCCCATTTGAATTAAATTGTAAATTTATGAATTGTTGAGGTTTCAAGTTATCATTGTGCATGGTGGTTTTCAAAAGATGTAAAAGAATTTTTTTTAAGGCATAGCATGGCATGTGCATTTCATATTTGGGATTTTGCATAAATGTATATACTTTGTTAAGAATTCTCTACTGGGCTTTAAGCTCACCCCTATGGGATTTTGGTGCAGGAAAAGATGTGGTGATCCCACCGAGTTAAGGGTTTGGACATATTTTGTGGAGAGTAAATGACTATTATTTTGTTGTGGTTTATTTTGCTAGCCAAGGGCTATAAATGTATGGATTCGTGAAACCATGTTTGTGTAACCGGGCTTAAGCCTTGGAATATGTAAGCCCTTATGGGCATTTTAATTATTTTGGGTTTTGATGTTCTACATGCTATAGATTCATGTAGTTTATATCATTGAATGTATAATTTGCATGTGGGACTATTTTGTACAAACCTTTTTGATTAATGATGTAAAGGTTAGAGAATTGCTATTGTTCTTTAATGAATGTTGGTTGATGTACCTAAATTATGTTGGAATATTTTGGGGCGTTATAACTTGGTATCAGAGCTACCGGGTTTGAATACTTAGGGCTCGCTGGGAGTGGTTGTTATACCACTGTGGGTTCATTATACATGATTAGGAGATGTCTTGTATTTTGTGATTATCTGATAACATGTTTATGTGACTATATGGGTATGGGATTGGACTTTTGGGATGTTGTTTGCGCCTATTAAATTCCTTGAGGTCTTGTTAGAAGGGTACTTGATTAATACTCATTCTACTAAGAATTCTTGGTTTTTCATTGGAAAAATTACATCATAAAAGGATAATCCGTATGTGCTTACATGACTAAGTGCTTATGTGGAGTGGGATTGAATTGTTTGTATGGTAGAAAATATATAGAATTGTGGTGGTCAAACGTGTGAGAGCAATCGCGAGCACATTTGGGATTATGTGCTAAATTGTTTACCTTGTTCCTTAATTAGGATGTCAGGAAGGGGTCAAGCCTGTGGTGGTAGAGGTGGAAGGCGTAGTAGGGCTTGCCGGGGTGTGCATGAGGTACCGGTGCAAGAGGAGGGGTTGAGCCAAGCTAATGTGGCCGAGCAGATGGGCCAAGCAAAAATTCCGGGGCAAGCGGGTCAAGCCGCAATGGAAGCCCTAGCCAAAGAAATGATGGGGGCCTTGAGGGAGTCGATGAATATACTAAGGGTGGAGAACCAAGCTAGAGAGAGTGCCATAGAGACAAGGGCAAGCTTTCTCACTAGGAAGTTTTTGTGGGCCAAGCTGGATGAGTTCCATGGTGGCCCGGAGCCTAAGAAAGCGGATGAGTGGTTCAAACAGATAGTGAAGACTTTTGAGATGCTTCACATTGAGGATAGCGAGTTCAAGGTGACTCTTGCGAGTTACAATCTCGAGGGAGATGCGGGGCAATGGTGGAAATACGCCAAGGGTCGAATAGAACCAACATGGGAAGCATTTGTGGTGGCTTTCCAAGTCAAGTGCCTACCTCCCACTACTAGGGAGAGGTTGAGACAAGAATTTTAGGACCTCAAGGAACTCAATATGTCCATGGCCGAGTTTGAGGCGGCCTTCTCTAGTTTGTCCCGGTTTGCACCAGAGTTGGTGGCAACGGAAGAGTGCTGTTGCATTGAGTTTGAGAGGAAGTTGAAAGCTAAGATCTTGTTCAAGGTTGTTGGGAACATGATTCGGAACTATGACCGTCTTCTAGAGGTGGCGACACATGTAGAGATAACCATAGAGGCCGAGGAGGAGAGAATCTGGGGTTCAAGATCTAGGGGTCAAAGGTCACAGGGTGACTATTGACCTAACAAGAAGAGCATGAGTACTTTTCATCGCAATCTCAACCACAGCAGTCTAGATCCACCTTTTCTTTGCCTAGTACGGGCCCGGGGAAGAGTGCACTGAGTGGCTTTTCCTATTTTAAGTGTGGCCAACTGGGTCATAAGGCCATTGTGTGTCCACAAAAGGGAGGAGGACAGCAAGTGTCGCCACCACCACCACCTAATCGATCTCAGAGTCAGCCTCAGAGTAAGGGGCAGGGGCCCACTTACTATTAGTGTGGTTAGCCGGGGCACATGACGAGAGCTTGCCCGCTGTTGGGAGGCGCATCTGACGCATCAGGGTCGAGGTACACTCAGAGCCACTAGCAAACCCACTCAATTTAGACTTTGCGAGCTAATCAGGGAGCCGTTTCGGCTCAGTCAGTGCAGTAGGCCTATGCTTCGAGAGACGAACAGGTTGATCAAAGGCCACAGAGGCGCGTGTATACTGTAACCACGCCAGAGTAGTTGCCGGGATCCACAATTGTGAGAGGTATTTTTGTTGTGTGTAATTCTTTGTCTAATGTGTTGATAGATACGGGTGCGTCTCATTCATTCATATCTGCTGCATTCGCGTCTGCATTGGGGTTAGAGGTGGCACGGTTAGCATCTCCGCTCAGAGTTGAGTCACCAGTTGGGGGTACAGTTGATTTAGACCGGGGGTGTCGTGGTTGTGAGATAGAGGTTGCCGGGCGTCGACTCCCATTTGCTTTTGTGTTACTAGGCATGTCAAGTTTTGATGTCATTCTAGGCATGGATTGGTTATCTTCGTACCGAGTGGTGATTGATTGTTTTCGTCAGAGAGTTACAGTGTGTACCTCGAGTGGTGATTCTTTTTACTTTTTGGGAGACCGGGTTGATAGGGTCTTGTTGCCAGTTTTTGACCCTCGTAGTAGAAACAAGCTTAGTGGCCTTCTTGCTACTCTCTTGGATAATGAGAGTGACGGGACTCGTGTTAGGTTGCCAAGGGTAGTTTGTGAATACCAAGTCGTATTTCCTGAGGATCTTACTAGTTTGCCACTCCATCGGGAGATCGAGTTCACCATTGACTTAGTGTCTAGCACGACATCGATTTCCATGGCGCCATATAGATTTGCACCCGCCGAATTGCACGCGTTGAAGATTCAACTCCAAGAGCTTTTAGACAAGGGTTTCATTCACCCTAGTACATCACCTTGGGGAGCGTTGGCTCTCTTTGCGAAGAAGAAGGATAGGTCGTTCCGGTTGTTTATTGATTACCGTAAGTTGAATCAGGTTACCATCAAGAAAAAGTATCCATTACCTAGAATAGATGACTTGTTTGACCAACTTAGAGAATCTTGTCGCTTTTTGAAGATAGACTTGAGGTCAGGGTACCACTAGTTGAGAGTCCAAGTGGAGAACATCTAGAAAACGACCTTTCGTACGCGTTATGGCCACTATGAATTCCTTGTAATGCCTTTTGGGTTGACAAATGCACCGACTTCCTTTATGGATTTGATAAACTGAATTTTTTGAGAATACTTGGATCATTTTGTGGTCGTCTTTGTGGACGACATCTTAATTTACTCAACCTCCAAGGAGGAACACGCAGGTCACTTGCGGGTAGTGCTTGATTTGCTTAGGGAGCACCAGTTGTATGCCAAATTTGAGAAATGCGAGTTTTGGCTCACCGAGGTGAAGTTTTTGGGTCATTTGGTGTCGAGGGAAAAGGTAACTGTAGACTCTTCAAAGATAGACGTTGTGCAAGATTGGGGACAACCTAAAAATGTTTTTGAGATCCGGAGTTTCTTGGGATTAGCGGGCTATTATCGACGTTTTGTGAGGGATATCTCTAGACTAGCTGCGCCTTTGACTAGATTGACTAGAAAGGGTGTCAAGTTTGTGTGGAGTGAGGCTTGTGAAAGGTCATTCCAAGAACTTAAGACTAGATTGACCACTTCACCAGTCTTGATAATTTCGGAAAGAGGTTTGGGTTACCCCGTTTATTGTGATGCGTCTCGGGATGAGCTTGGTTGTGTCTTGATGCAAAAGGAAAGGTTGTGGCTTATGATTCACTACAATTGAAAACTCATGAGAAGAACTACCCCACCCATGACTTGAAATTAGAGGCAGTAATTTTTGCCTTGAAAATTTGGAGACATTATTTGTACGGAGAGAAGTTTGAGGTTTTCTCCGATCATAAGAGACTAAAATATTTGTTTTCCCAAAAGGACTTGAATTTATGCCAATGGAGATGGATGGAATTTATGGAGGATTACGACTTTGAGTTACACTACCATCCAGGAAAAGCCAATGTGGTGGCCGATGCTTTGAGCCGGAAGTCTGTGAGTAGCTTAGGAAGTGTGGCCATTTGGGAATGGGTTATGCTAGGTGATATCGGCGAGTTCAATTTGCGCATGGGTAAGTCCGGTGAGAGTGTAACTTTGTTTACCATGAGTGCTCAACCTACCCTGATTAGTAGAGTCATAGAAGCACAACAAGGGGATCGTGAAGTGGAGTCAATTCGGAATAGAATCTCCAACGGGAAGGAAGAAAAGGGTTTGAACATTCACTCGGACATGAGTGTACATTATCTAGACCGTTTGTTTGTACCAGAATCTTGTAGGGAGGAAGTACTTCGGGAGTTCCATCACTCACGCCTTGCGGTACATCCGGGAGGCACCAAGATGTATCAAGATCTTAGTCATCAGTTTTGGTGGAGGGGCATGAAACGGGATGTCGCTTTATTCGTATCGAAGTGCCTTACTTGTCAACAAGTGAAGGTTGAGCACCAAAGGCCAGGGAGTTTGTTACAACCCTTACCGATAGCCGAGTGGAAGTGGGAGCATGTTACCATGGATTTTGTAGTTGGGCTTCCTAGAACACAGCAGGGCAATGACGTCGTTTAGGTGATTGTTGATAGGTTAACTAAGTCAGCACATTTCATTTCGATGCGCACCGGTGACTCAGTTGAGTGCTTAGGAGAGTTGTACATTAGAGAGATAGTTTGACTTCATGGGGTTACCGTAACCATTGTATCGGACAGAGATCCTCGTTTTACCGCCCGGTTGTGGCAAAGCCTTCAAGAGGCGTTGAGAACTAAGTTGACCTTTACACCGCTTACCACCCTCAAACCGATGGACAGTTGGAACGTACCATCCAGATTTTGGAGGACATGCTTAGAGCCTACGCCCTTGATTTTAAGGGGTCTTGGGAGAGGCACTTACTGTTAATTGAATTTGCTTATAACAATAGTTATCAAGCTAGTATCGAGATGGCGCCGTTTGAGGCCTTGTATGACTGACCTTGTAGATCACCGGTTTGTTGGGCCGAGGTGGGTGATGCACCATTATTGGACCCATAAATTGTTAAGGAGACAACCGAGAAAGTTGCTGCCATTCAAAAGAGGTTAGTTACGGCCCAAAGCTGACAAAAAAGTTATGCCGATAAAAGGAGATGACCTTTGTCGTTTGAAGTGGATGACTATGTATTCCTTAAGATCTCACCTAGGTAGGGTTTGATGAGATTCGATAAGAGTGGTAAGTTGTCTCCGAGGTTTATTGGGCCTTTCGAGATATTGGAGACAATTGGGAAAGTGGTGTATTGGTTGGCTTTACTGCCACAACTTTCGGGGGTTCACAATGTGTTTCATGTGTCTATGCTTAGGAAGTATGAACCCGACCCTTCTCATATGCTAGATTTGGTTGATTTGGAGGTGAATGAGGGTGCCTCTTATGAAGAGCGACCTGTTCAAATACTAGATACCCGAGAGCAAGTATTACGGGGCAAAACTATACCATTGGTAAAGGTGTTGTGGAGACACCATGGGGTTGAAGAAGCAACGTGGGAACGGAAGGCGAAAGTCCAGTCCAAGTATTCAGATTTGTTTGTGAATGCTTAAGTTGTTTTAATTTGTAATATTCCCTAGTGTTGATGGAAATGTATTAAGATTATTAGCCATGTGTTATAAGTATTATTATTTTGAGTATGCGATTGATATGTATGACCATTATTGTTGATCAAAATATTTCATGCTTATATGATATCATGAACCGTTGTTGTTAGCCTTGAGACTAGACACTTGGAAACCATGATGAGACTGGCGAATTTTCATTGAAAATAGATATTGTGATTTGAAACGACATCTATCATAGTTTTGATCACTTGTTGTCTTTATCCTGTTTGAGTAGTTTGATCTAATTTGGGGGATGAAATTTCCTATGGTGGGGAGGTTGTGATGACCGGTCATGTTATTTATCTGTTTCTCTTTGTTTAACCTCGGTTTACAATTGTCATAGCGTCGGATTTTAGTGTAAGGTTTTGGTTTGACCATTGGATTGTCGTTTTGAAAAATCCTTAATATTTTCGTATTTTATTTAGTTTGATCCCGAGTACTTCACTTATTCCGGAGGGTGCGAGGTCAGGTTCGGAGTGTCGGGAGTGGTGCACGAAATTTTCTGGGCTGGAGGGCCAGAGTCGCATGTGCGGGGGCTTGGGTCGCACCTGCGAAGAGGCAGCCACACGTGAGGGAGGTGAAGCCGCATGTGCGGAAAACAGGGGGAGTGACTGGGTGCATATTGAAATAAAAGCACTTGAAGTAGCAGGTGCGGGAGAATGAGGGCCGCACGTGCAGGGATGAAGGCCACACGTGCAGAAGGCACGCTCTGCACGTGCGGTGCTTGGGTTTAGTCTAGCTTTGCTCCGGTTGTTCGATGGGGCTTAAACACTTGGTTATGATAGGCTTAGGGTTGGAAACAAAGCTCAAATTCTATCTTTTTTATTGAAAATTTTGTTGGAAACACATTCTGATTATCATCATCAAGTAACCAAAAGAAAACATCCAAGTCATATGGTCGATCAAAATGAGGTGTCACCAATAGAAGATAATATTGAAAATGCTAATGAGCCAAAAGCTCTTAAGGATTTATTTTCACCCATAACTATCAATCCTCTATCTTATATAATGTTATCTGTAACCACTACAACACACTTTGAATTGAGACCACAAATTTTGCAACTTCTTCCCATTTCTCATGGAATTGACCAAGAAGTTCCTTACATGCATGTAAAGGATTTCTAGAAAATTTTAAAATCTTCAAGTTTCAAAATTTCATTAACGAGTTAGTTCGTTTACGTTTCCAAAGTTTTAGTGAAATTCTTTTTCATGTGCAAAACCAATGCTCTTAGAAGACAAATCTCGAACTTCTGTCAAGTGGAGAATGAGAAATTTTACGAGAGTTGGGAGACATTTAAGGACCTAACCCTAAAATGCCCCCACCACGGATTTGAGGTTTGGAGACTTGTTCAATATTTTTATAATGGTTTGACTCAAACTTATAGGAGTATGATTGAGTCAATGACTAGTGGTGGCTTTCTAAGCCTTACAAATGATGAGACATATAAATTTCTTGAGTACTTATCTAAAGTTCTCAACAATAGGGTTTTTCCAGTCGAAGAGAGATCCCTTATTGCAACCAAAAAGAGGTGACAACTATGAAGTTAGGGAAGATATTGAGACTAAGAGACAATTAGACATTATCTCCAAGAAATTAGAGTCATTGACTCTATGGTTGACAAACAATACAATTAACCAAGTACAAAATAATGTATGCTCTCTTTGTACAAGTGCTATGCACTCCACAGAGATGTCTCCATCCATGGTTGGTCTAGAATGCTATACCGAGCAAGCATATGCAATGATTGACTTTGGAAAACCACAAGGTAATCCTTTTTCAGAGAATACAATCCAAATTGGCAAAACAATCCTAATTTTTTGCGGCAACAAAATCAAAATTATCATAATATAGATAGACAACCACTGCAATCTCATAATCAAGTTCTATCTAACTTTTGCTCTTCTGCTTAAACATATCCTTTTCAACCTAATTTGAACCAAACTTGCGCTAGTCAACCGTTTGTTCCTCGATCCAACTTTCAATGTGTTGCACCTCAGTAACAAAATTCGTCTTTATAGGATACATTGAAGGCTTTTATGCAAGTAAGTGGTCAATCTATAGCTGAGATTAAAAATTTCACTAATTTGAACACACAAGCTATCTCTAAATTAGAAAATCAAGTGGGTTAGTTTACTAATTAGTTGGCTGAGAGCGAAAAAGGCAGGTTTCTTAGTCAACCTATACCTAATCCAAAATGACAATTCCCCATAAATAATCCCTCCGACTCTTTTGAGCAAAAGCAGGTTCACTCTATTATTTCCAGGTGGTCGGGGAAAAGAGGTCGGCAACCAAATAAAAATGCCAGTAGAGGAGCACCAAGAACAACTAGACAAAGAAGCAAACAAACACGAACCTATTAGAGTTCAAGAGCCCATCACTTCGTAACCTATTGAAATAGAACCTCGAGTTACAAGTTATATTCCTAAAGCTCCTCTTCCTCGAAGGTTAGAAGGTCATAAGAAAGGTGTACAACTTGGAGACATTTTGGAAGTATTTAAACAAGTTAGTGTTAATATTCCATTCGTAGATGCCATCCAACAAGTGCCCTCTTATGCTAAGTTTTTAAAGGACTTAATAATTGTAAAGAGAAAGACAAACATAGCTGAATGACTGTGTCCCAAAATTCTGCTCGTAAACTGATACCCTCAGGTAAACTAAATCCCAAAATACTGAACTAGTGCCCGCAGGCCTGATGCCCAAACTTGCAAACTGATACATGCATTCCTGTAGAGACGCACTCTAAAAGCACACAACAAGCAAGTGAGAGCCAACACACCCCTATATTGGGGTAGGGTTTCCCTGTCCTATTTTGTCAGGAGCTAGGGTTTCACTACGCACGAAGCGGTTTTCAAACAACCTATAAACGAGTAAGCAACCTGTCCTAGTTTGGAATGGTCACTATGGATTCCGAATATGCACTAGGTCGAATAGTCAAAAAGGGTGCCCCGATAAAACCGGGGTTTGTGTTCCCGTCGTGGCAGAGCCCGCAACCGGTCAGCCTTATGGCACGTTTCTCGAAGCGAGCCTTCGGCAAACCGTTCAGGAATAGCATACGGCAAACACGGTGTCCTAGGCGTACCAATGCAAATGCAATGCAAAGAAACACATAAGTGTAGTCAAAACCCGATATCATGAGTTCGAGTCAAGTTCTCTAACTCCCCAGCAGAGTTGCCAGAAACTGTAGACGTCCCCGAACATCCCGGGAGGAAATCCCCCGTTTTGTTCATTTGGGCTCACTACAGCTCAGGACTCAAATGTCATGGTCCTATATCTAATCTCGCAGAGTGCAATGCAAGACTGATGAATCATCAAAGAGTCCAAATCTGGCAAATTGTTTTTGAAAACAGATTTTTTTTGAAAGAAGTGCCAAACATGGACTGCTTTGCCAGATACAGAGTTGCCACCTAAATATTTTATTTTGGGAAATTTAGGAAACCCTGATTCGTTGCCTAAGGCCACGTGTCCGTCATCACCAAAGTTGTCTCAGCTCGGGAACTTGGGTACGATTGGGGAAGGTCACTTCATGGGCACCCCCGCTCGCCCAATCAAAGATCGGCCTCTACTAACCATGATATCTAGTTTTGAAAACGTTATGTACTCTTATTCCGGTTATTAGCCTAGATTTACTATGTGATGCGCACAACACAAATATAGATCGGATCGCCTGAATTGGAACAACACATCTCATGTTTGTTTTGAAAATGGTTTGCTACTCGCAAGTAGGCTTAAAATGCAGATTTTGCCACCCTCAGGTGGGCTTAGAAAACAAGATGGTTTGCCACTCTCAAGTGGGCTTAAAACTCACAATTGATGAATTGTTCTAATCCAAATAACCCAACCTTCACCCACAGGCATTCAGGCAGGTATATCACGTAAGCACGTAGCTTTACGGTAAGCATGCTATCATGGCAGTCACTCACACACATGCAAGGATGCTAAAGCATAAACACTTACCGAGTACTCCAAGCCAAAACAGAAACTATGTTAGAAATCCATGCATGATCCTAACTATACAGAAATGCCTGATGCAACACATGCAGGAATGCAATTACAATAGGCTCGACTATTCTAAAGATGGCATGTGATGATGCTACAACTAACACGTATTCAATTTGGAATTGAAATACAAATGCAGTTAGTATGATGCGCCAAGCCCGGTGCATGCAAGACAGATGAATGATGCAAACATGCAAGCATAAGTATGCTAATTGAAACATGCTCTAATCTAACCATCATAAGCTGGTAAGTAAAAGGGAGAAAGACGTGGGGTTGGAAGACATACATCACACGCACGCACACTTATTACAATTGTGCCCTCGATCGGAGGGTCCGAATAAATAATACAGTCCGAATAATAATTAAATATTACAAAACCCTAATTAATTAACAAATTAACTAGGAAAGCGGATAAACTAGCATGCAAGCTTATAGACCGCCTCAGCTTTGTTCCGAATGATGAAAGATGCATGCTTGAGTTGCCTGGCGGGGAAATCCATTGCGATGCCCCGATTCGCCTTTGTTTACACTTAATCCCGGAATGCTGTGCGAAGCTCCAGAAGGCTGTTGATTTCTGATTTGCTGCAACAGAGAGCAAGAAAGGGGCATGGCAAAGTATTTTCACATATATATGCATGACTACTCTTCAGGGAGTGTAGTCCTCGATCCTCGTGCCACCAATCACGCATCTCGATGCATGATGGCCGAGGAGTCGAATTGCATGACTCAATGTGAAATGAATGCACATATAAACACAACAAGACCTAAACTCCATCATGGGTAATCCGGAGTGTCAGCGACCGGGAATTGAGACACGTTTCGTCACTTAGAGTATGAAACGTCCCTCGTTTCCCATGCTTGGACTAACTCCTAACCCAAACACAATGCAAATGAGAAGGCATACACAATGCGACTAACATACAAACTAGCATACGCAATGCTATGAAATGGCATACACAATGCTCGATGTAACGTGGCATACACAATGCTCTAACATGCAACCTAGCATACGCAATGCTATGGACCGAAATGGCATACACAAGGCATGATGTAACATGGCATACACAATGCTCTAACATGCAACCTAGCATACGCAATGCTATGGACCGAAATGGCATACACAATGTACGATGGACTTACACCAACATGAGTGGACCTCAGCCACACTCACATCAGTGGCCATTAGATGAAAATGAGACAACTGAAACACATGCAATCATGCACGATGCAAGGGATCGATCCTAAGGCATCGAATGTCACTCTACCAAAGCATGGAAAAGGATGCAATATGGCATACAAACACACAAATTCTAGCTCTGAAACATGATACAAAATGGTCCCGAAACATGCAAACATGGCACACAATGCAAGCAAGGGGGCCCGGGTACCGAAACTAGTGAAGTGCGTTACTCTAGAGGTACCCAAAACAATGCACTAATGGCAAAATCAACCCCAAACAGACCCTAGGCAGGTCTGAAATAGTGGGGAAATGGCCTAAAATGATGGCTCGGAATGCAACGAAATAGAGCTCATTCAATGGTCGGTAAATGAGGCATACAAGCCCGACTCTCAAACACATTTAAAGAGTATAAAACATGACAACATGACATTCAAACAAGCTCTGAAATGTGATGAATAATAGGCTTAAAACATGAACACACCTCAGTATTGTAGACGCGCCCGCGTGAGGCCTTCGTGCTACAGTTCGGACTCAATTTGTGTCACGGTTCTTAATCTGAACCAAAGAGTCCAAATCTGGCAAATCGTTTTGAGAAAACAGATTTTTAGAAAAGAAGTACCAAACATGGACTGCTTTTCCAGATACAGAGTCGCCACCTAAATATTTTTTATGGAGGAATTTAGGAAACCCTGACTCGGTCCCAAAGGCCACGTGTCCGTCATCACCAAAGTTGCCTCGGCTCGGGAGCTTGGGTACGATTGGGGAAGGTCAGCTATGAGCACCCCCTCTCGCCCGATCTGAAGATCGGCCTCTACTAACTGCGATATCCGTTTTTGAAAGCGTTATGTGTTCTTATTCCGGTTATTAGCCTAGAATTACTATGTTATGCGCACAGCAAACAAGTATAGACCAAATCGCCTAAATTGGAACAAAACATAGCATGTTTGTTTTGAAAATGGTTTGCTACTCGCAAGTAGGCTAAAATGCGGGTTTTGCCACCCTTAAGTGGACTTTTAGAAAAAAGATGGTTTTGCCACTATCGAGTGGGCTTAAAACTCACAATTTTAATGCATTATCCCAATTTAAGCAATTCGACCATCATCCACAGGCATTCAAGCAGTTATATCACATAAGCAGCTAGCCTCATGGTAAGCAGGCAATTATGGCAACACTCGCACGCATGCGGTATGCTAAAGCAAAAGGACTTACAGAGTACTCCAAGCCAAAACAGGGAACTCATTAGCAAATCAATGTATGATCCAAGTCCATGTTAAGTGCCTAATGCAACGCATACAAAATGTCACTAGAATAGTCTCGGCTAATCTAGAAGTGGCATGTGAAATGCACCAACATCATGTTTTCAAGTTAGATTTGAAATACTAATGCAGTTAGCATGATGCGCCGAGCCCGGTGCATGCAATACTGATGAATGATGCACGCATGCATAGCATAAGGTATGCTAAATTAAACATGACCTATTACTAACCATCAAAGCAGGTAACTAAAAGGGAGAAAGAAGTGGGGGTTGGAAGACATGCACACACTCACCCACACTTATTACAAATTCGCCCTCGCTCGGAGGGACCGAAAGAATAATACAAATTAACTAACTCGCAAGCTAATTAATTATTACAAATTACCTAATTAATTAACAAATTAACTAAGCTAAGAAAAGCAATAAAAAAGGGGCCTCAGGAAGAGGGTCCAATGCACGCATGCTCGGGTCTTGCTCGGAAGTCCAGTGCCATGCACAAGCCGCCTCTGTTTTCCCTGCTCTGCTTCTCTGAAGACTGCCAAAGTCTCAGGATGTGCTCACTGGATGTTGGGGAATGCCACCGGCTGGAGGGAATCATCATTGGCTGTGATTTGGTGTCGATCGGCCGCAGATGGATTGCCGGTCGGCACTCTGTGCAGTCGATCGGCAAAAAGTTCCTGCAGAATCTGTTTGACAGCAGCAGAGGATAGAGCTTTGCATGGCAATGCAATTCAAGCAATGTATGCACCAACCATATCCCTTATCATGTTTATGACTCAAAGGGACATGGTCCTTGGTTCTCGGACCATCAATCGCGCATTTCAATGCGTGATGGCCCAAGAGACCAAGTTATGCATGTTGATTTCAAATGCAATGCAAACCAACAAGCAAAGGGGCTCAACCTCTATCATACTCAACTCAAGAGGTATAGCATGCATGTTAATGCAATGCAATCCTAAACATGTGAGCTAGCATGCAACATAGGCAATGCAATGTGTACATGCAAGTATGCAAGAAAACATACAAGAGGAGGATGCAAACAAGCAAGGAGACGGACCTAAACTAAATTAGGCCACTCTCAAACAAGTCTAAATCAGCGGCCAAAGTGCTCAAACATGTGGGCCAACACACATACACGCATGCACATGTTAGGACCTAAACACTTAAGCATCGAAGGATATCCTTTAAGCACACTTCAAGGGGAATAATCACGGACATATGGTATGCATTGGAAGCTTTAAAATCATGCTAAATATGATACCAAATCAATTAAACATGACAAGCCAAGGCATGCAACCAAGCCCAACGCCTAAGGCTCACCAAAGAGGCATTGGACTACACTTATCAAGACCAAACATGGCATGATTTAAGCAACTAAAATCAGGGTTTTAGCATGTCAAAATGAACCCCAAAAACCACTTAGATGACATCTAAATGACTTACTCATGGAAGCATGCACAAATGCACTTTCAAGGAGCATGAAACACAAACTCTTGAAACGTCAAAGAGCCATGAAATGCAAGTATACAAGCATGCTAAGTGGACTGAAATGACATGGAAAATAGTCCCAACTCACTAAATCAAAGCAAGTAATGCATGCTATACACTCACATACTTGAAGCCTACAAGCTAAAATGCAAAGGGGCTATGCAATGCATGCCAAAGTCGACCCAAACAACTAAGGATAGACCTTAAACATGGCAAAATAAACATGAAAGCTTCACAAAGCCAAGCCTAAAGCATGCTAGAACAATGGTTTACAATCTAAGGCATGTTAAGGCAACAAAATGGCATTACAAGGCATGTATGCTAAGCAAGCACGGTGTAACAAAACCAACATACAACAATGCTATATTATGACATAATAAGCTTGAAAATCAGTCAAGGCATGGTCAACATGAGCCTAAGCTAGGTGCTCCCTCAAGAGGCAAAAAGTGCCCTTTTCAAGGACAACAAGGAGAGGGGGTGGCCCTCTCGTTCTTAGGACCTCAAGGCACCATCCTCACCTCTGAAATCCCTCAAGATTTTAGTGGTGAGGAGGCTGTAGCACGTCCGCGAGGGACCCCGCTACAGTTCGGACTCAATTCGTGTCACGGTTTTTAATCTTGAACCAAAGAGTCCAAATCTGGCCAATCGTTTTGAGAAAACAGATTTTAGGAAAGAAGTGCCAAACATGGACTGCTTTGCCAGATACAGAGTCGCTACCTAAATATTTTTTATGGGGGGAATTTAGGAAACCCTGACTCAGTGCCGAAGGCCACATGACCGTCATCACCGGAGTTGTCTCGGCTCGGGAGCTTGGGTACGATCGGGGAAGGTCAGCTATGAGCACCCCCTTTCGCCCGGTCCGAAGACCGGCCTCTACTAACCATGATATCTGATTTTGAAAACGTTATGTGTTCTTATTCCGGTTATTAGCCTAGAATTACTATGTTATGCGCACAGCAAACAAGTATAGACTAGATTGCCTAATTTGGAAACAAGCATTGCATATCCGTTTGTTTTGAAAAGCACTTCGGAATTTGCTACTCGCAAGTAGGCTAAAACACGGATTTCAATGAGTTTTCCAACTCAAACAATCCAACCTTCACCCGCAGGCATTCAAACAGTAATATCACGTAAGCATTTAGCCACATAGCAAACATACTGTCATGGCAACATTCACACGCATGCGAGATGCTAAAACATAAATACTTACATCGTACTTCGTGCCAAAACAGGGACATGTTAGCAATCAATGCATGATCCAAGTCCATGTTAAGTGCCTAATGCATCGCATACAAAATGTCACTAGAGTAGGCTCGGCTAGTCTATGAATGACATGTAAAAATGAACAACCAACATGTATTCAGTTTGGAATTTGAAATACATATGTAGTTAGAGTGATGCGCCGAGCCCGGTGCATGCAAAGCAAATGTATGAATGCACGCATGCATTACATGAGGTATGCTAATTTAAACGTGCCCTAATACTAACCATCAAAGCAGGTAAATAAAAGGGATGAAAGAAGTGGGGATTGAAAGACATACACACCACTCACGCACGCTTTTTACAGATTCGCCCTCACTCGGAGGGACCAAATAAATAATACAAATTAATTAACTACGCAAGCTAATTAAATATTACAAATTTCCTAATCAGCTAGTCAACTTAATTAAGCTTGGAAAAGCAATAAACCGCCTCGGGAGGAGGGCCAGATGCAGTGCGTGCTCGGGTCTTGCTCGGAAGTGCACCGCCATGCATAGTCTGCCTCTGTTTTCCCTGTTCTGCCCCTCTGAAGACTGCCAAAGTCTCAAAGATGCTCCTCTGGATACTGGGATTCATCACCGGCTGAATAAAATTGCCACCGGCAGTGGCATGTGGTCACCGGCACAAAATGAAGCTATCGGCTGGAGAATAATTGCCGGTCGGCAATGTACACTGCCGGTCGGCAAAGAATGCCTGCAGAACCTGCAACTCACAGCAGCAGAGGACAGAACTTGCATGGCAACACAATTCAAATAGTGTATGCACCAATCATGTCCCTTATCATGTTTGTGACTCAAAGGGGCATGTGTCTCGATTCTCGGACCGCCAATCACGCATTTCCATGCATGACGGCCCAAAGGATCAAGTGTGCAACTTTCATGTCAAATGAAATGCAAACCAAACAAACAAACCAAGGCCCAATTCCTATCACCAAGTCAAGGAATAAGGCATGCATGCAAGATGCAATGCAACCTAGGCATGCAAGCTAAGGATGCAACATGTCATGGCAAGACACTTATGTAAGCATACAAGCAAACATGAGGTAATGCAAATTGATAGAAAGGTGGACTTACACATGATTTAGGCAACTCTAATTAGGCCTAAAACAATGGCCAAAGTGACTAAAACAAAGGATTAAACACATACACACATGCACATATTAAAGGCCTAAATGCTTAAGCATCAAAAGACTACTCCTATGCACACTTAGAAGGGAATGATCATGGACATATGACATGCATTATAAACCTTGAAAACATGTAGGAAATGATGTCAAATTAACCTACCAATGCAAGCTATGCATGAGTCCAAACCGAAGGACCTAAAACATGACCATATGACTCATGATGCAAATGACCAAATTGAATCAAAACAGCCCCAAATCATGCAAAAGTAAGCCTCAAGAACCACTTAGATGGCATCCAAATGACCTAATCTTAGAGACATACACAATGGCATAAACATGAAGCATGAAACATCAATTCTTGAAACATCAAAAGAGTCATGAAATGCAAGCATATGAGCATGATAAGTGGACTGAAATAACATGGTGGATAGTTCCAAACCACTAAATCAATGCAAGAATGTCATGTTATACGTTCATAAACTTAGGGCCAACAAGCCGGAATGTAAAGGAGCTATACTAAGCATGCCAAATCCGACCCAAACAACTATGGACAGACCTCTAGCATGGCAAAATAAGCACAAAACCTTCACAAGACTAGACCTAAAACATGCTCGAACAACGGTTTACAACCTAAAGCATATTAAGGCAATAACATGGCATTACATGGTAGGTATGCTAAGCATGCATGGTGTACCAAAACCAACACACAACAAGGTTATATCATGGCGTAATAAGCATGGAAAACAGCCAAGATATGATCAATACATGCTCTAACATGATGCTCTCTCAAGAGGCCAAAAAGGGTCCGTTTCAAGGACAACAAGGAGAGGGGGTGGCCCTCCCCTTTTGGAGACTTCAAGGCACCATCTCCACCACTGAAATCCCTCAAGATTTCAGTGGTGAAGAGGCCCAAACACCAAAGTCTCAAAACTCACTCAAAATAGCACAAAATGGGGCCTTTCAAGGCCTAAGAGGGGTCAAACACCTCCAAACCACAAAACACTCTTAATGAATAATCAAGAGGGTTAAAAAACAGAACTTTTTTTTTATTATACACCACGCTAAAAAACGATTTTAAGATAGGTAGAAATACAATGCAAAAATGGGGAATAAAGGTGCAAAATTGTTACCCTTGAAGATCCCTTTAACAATGGTGCTCCAACAGCTCCTTCTAGGTTGAAAACAGCTCCAAAACTTCAAAATCAACCTCTTAGAACCTCAGTAGCTAAGTGAAGGTGAAACACTATGTGTTTGTGTGCAATAGTAAGACACAAATGCACTTTAACACACACAAGAGGGAGATATAGAGATAGAAAGTGTAAGGTTTCTAACCCTAGAACTCAAAACCCTAAAAATGGCTGTCTAAAAGTATCTCAAGTGTCTCAAGTCTCTAACCCTAAAGCCAAGAGACAAGGCTCTCTCTTATAGAGCTTCTTGTCTTGTAAAGCTTACAAGACAAGCTTCTAAAGAGGGAGATCCCTCCATACACGTGTATGGAGGGGAGCAAAAAGCAAGACAGCTGTGATAAAATATCTGCAAAAGTAGATGCACAGTAGTCGGCCGGCCAAAGATGCCATTTTGGCAAAAAGGAGTGCCGACCGGCAACAAATAGTGCCGACCGGCAATATACATTGCCGATGGCAACAAAAACCAGCCGGTGACCTCTAGCCACTGCCGGTGGTGTGTGGGGATGCCTCACAAGGCATTCTCTACCCCTCCAAGGCAAAACACAAGTGTTTGGTGTGAAACCAGACACAAAATGGTCAAGTTCGGAGATCCTGAGGCAGGGCGCGTAGCCAAGACCTCCGGGAACTCCAAACGAACACAAACATGGATAATCACCGAGTGTTCAAACAGTGACGTCCAAGTCTTGAGGACGGTCAAAAATGGGGTGTCTACAGAGGCCCAAACACTATGGTCCCGGAGCTCACACAAAATAGCACAAAAATAAGGGCCAAACAAGGCTTAAGAGGGGTCAAACAACCCCAAAGCTTAAAACACTCTTAACAAACTATTTAGAGGCCTTAAAAAACATAACTTTTACGTATTATATGCAAAGCCAAAAAACAGTTGCAAGATAGGTAAAAGTAGCGTGCAAAAATGGGGGGATAAAAGGGAAAAGTGATTACCCTTGTAGACCTTCTTCAACAATGGAGCTCCAGTAGCTTCTTGAGGTTGAAATCAACTTCAAAACTCTAAAAACAACCCTCAAGGGCCTCAGCTCCAAGGAAAGGTGTGGTTGTGTGTGTTTGTGTACAAAACTAAGGCTTAAACACACACAATACAAGAGAATGAGAGATATAGATATAGGATATATATAAAACCCTAAACCTAGAACCAGAGCTCCTCTAACAATTTTTTCGAACCTTATGCCAAGAGAGGAAGCCTCTTCTTATAGGCAACTCCCTCTTGTAAGGCTTCCAAAACAAGCCATCCAAGAGGGAAATCTCTCCATACACGTGTATGGAGGGAAACAGAGTGGGTGTCAGCTATCACAGCTGGCACAAAATATCTACTAAAAGTAAATGAACAGTGGTCGGCCATCCAAAATTGCCATTTTGACAAAATAAATGGCCAATCGGCAACAAAGAATGCCGACCGGCAATATATATTGCCGATGGCATAAAATCACTGGCCGGTGGCCTCGAGCCATGGCCGGTGATGTGTGGGGATGCCTCACAAGGCATTCCTTGCCCTTTCAAGGCAAAACACAAATGTTTGGTCCAAAACCAGACACAATACAGTCGAGTCGAGAGATCCTGAGGCAAGGTGCGCAACCGAGACCTTCGGAAACTCAAGACGAACACAAACATGGATGATCACCGAGTGTTCAAGCGGTGACGTCCATGTCTTGAGGACGGTCAAAAATGGGGTGTCTACAGTTGCCCCTCTTTGACAGAACTCGAAAGTCATAACAATGACGGGAGTGAATGTCAAAGCCCAGAGACGACCCATTTTTGACAAGGCCGAAGACTTAGACAAACATGCAAGGCAAACAAGATATGCGCCCGAAGGCAGGGGCAAAATGCAAGACAATGCACAAAGCCGAACATAACTTATGATCATGCAAGAGAAATAGGGACATATCCCGATGTTTCAAAACAAGGAGAAACGTAGGGACGTATCCCGGTGTTTCGAAAGGAAGGAGAAACGTAGGGACGTATGCCGGCGTTTCAAAAAGAAAAAAGAAACGTAGGGACGTATCCCGGTGTTTTGCAAGGAATGAGAAACATGGGGACGTATCCCAGTGTTTCGGAAGGAAAAGAGAAACATAGGGACGTGTCCCGGTGTTTCAGAAAGGAATGAGAAACATAGGGACGTATCCCAGTGTTTCGGAAGGAAAAGAGAACTCACAAAATATGAAAGGCCTTGAGTGGAATTGTTCTACACATGCATCATAGACATAAAATATGACCAAAGGGGCTCTGGACAGAGTCAAGGCAGACCTTAAAACTCACAAAATAGGGCCTGAAATGTGACTTCACAACATGCAAGATGGAGCCCCTTGGAAGGCCAACAATGCTAGTAAAGAGGACAAGGGGTGAGAGGGTCACCCCTTTCTGATTTTGAATCTCAAAAACACATATTGGCCACTGAAAATCCACTGGATTTCAGTGCCCAAAAGGCCAAACCAAGGCCAATGCAAATGCTCTAACGCATAGCCCTAAACATAAGGAAATGGAGCATACAAGGGGGAAGATGACCCCAAACGGAAAAAAAGTTCTGAAACAAACAGGTTTAGAAGATCAGAACAAAACTTTTTTCAGTTTATGTCGAAGTCCAAAAATGCTTGCAAATAAGCTAAACTATGGAGCAAAATAATGCAAAAATGGGAGAAATAGAGGCTTATCCTTGTAGAGCCGACCCTTAACAACTTCTGGACCAAAAATGTGACTTCTCAAGCTCTGCAAATGACCTCCAAGATGCTTAAATGGATGGTGGAGGTGGTAGGCTATGAGGTGTAGTGCAAATGGTGTGAGAATATTAGGGTTTGGAGCTTGAAGAAGAGAGCTATGGAGGGTGGAGTGTATGTATGCCTTAACCAAAGGATTCAACCCTTGCAATGGAAGCTCAGCCCCTCCTTTATAGAGGAGAGGCTCTAAACCTTATGGAGGATGGTCCAAATGCCTCCCAGCTGGCACAACTGGATTGCATTCAGAGAGAGCAAAAAGCAAGAAGCAGGCCGACCAGTTCAAGTGGCCGGCCGGCCACTCCCCCTGGTCGGCCAACCAGGGGTCAAAAGGTTCAAGGAGAAATGCTGGCCGGCCAGCCCAAAGAGGTGGCCTCCCAGATGAGTGCAACACAGCTGTATGATGGAAAACCCGAAAATGTGACCCAGGAGAGAGAAAAACCAACTTTTTAGCAAGGTTCAAAAGGGTCAAGAAGAATTACTGGTTGGCCTACTGTAGACACCCCATTTTTGACCGACCTTAAGACTCAGACGTCACCGATTGAGCGCTTGGTGATATTGCATAATGTGCTCGTTCAGAAGTTTCAGAGTCTTGGCTGCGAGCCCCGCCTCCGGATTTCCGAACCCTCTTCTGTGCCTTGTCTCGGTTTGCGAACCAGGCTCGGTTTTCTCTGTTTCTTTTCCTGAGGGAAGGGAGAGGTCCCGTAGACTATCTCTCAGTGCCCGTGGGCTACATTTGGTGGCCGTAGGCCATTTTTCCCATTTCGGAGCCCGGTTTCCGGTTTTCGGAGCCGTCAGGCCGTGTGCCTCGGTTCGGGACCGCCTAAACACCTCCGTTTGCTCTGATTTTCGGCATACATCTTATTTTCTCCCTTTTGAGGGACACTGGGGTCTGAGAAACCCACTTCGTGGCCGAACGCCATTTTCGGTGTTTAACGGGCAGTTTCCGGGGCCCCGAACTGCGTGTTTTGGCCCCCCGAACATTCGTTTTGCATCGGTTTTCGTTCATTTTTGGCAGGTACCTCTGTTTTATCACCAGGAAGGTCACTGAAGGGTGGGAGGCTAGTAATTGTTGCAGCAACCAGTTATCTCTCCTCCGGAGCCTCCCGGCGCCCGTTTTTCGCACTTCCGGGCTAATGTTGAACACCCTAGGGTTAGTGTTGCCAACTTTCAACCACATATTTGTGATGTACACACATGGGAGGCCACTAAAAAGTGGTGGCCGGCCATTAATTCCTTTTGACCCTTTTGAACCCCTCCTTCCGGGCTAATATTGAACACCTTGGAGCCATTTTCTTCAAACCCCAACCACATATTTGTGATGTACACACATGGGAGGCCACTAAAAAGTGGTGGCCGGCCATTAATTCAACTTGACCCTTTTGACCCCTAGCTGGCCGGCTAGGAGGGGTGGCTGGCCGGCTAGGAGGGGTAGCTGGCCGGCTAGGGGGTGTGGCTGGCCGGCCACCTGCAGAAAAAGTGATAGGCCGGCCGTGTTCCTTGCACTGTGCACTTTACAGCTGTGGGGCAATATCCCCCAGATATTTTCTGTGTCCGGGGGATATTTTGTGGGGGAGTTTTACCCTCCTTTTTGCCCCACCTTTACACCCTCTTTTTGTCCATATAACCAGCTGGTGGCCTCCTTTGTAAGGGTTAGAAAATTTTCTCTTCAAAGCTCCATGGCCAACTCCATCTTCTTCCTCCTCAATTCTTCAAAAAACCCTAACTCCCTAACCATCATTCCTTCTACACCACCAAGCTCTACCACCACCATCTCATTTCCAGCAGCAAGGAGGGATTCTTGAAGGCTAAAGAAGCTGCAAATCCATCCAAGAAGCAGCAAAAGCTTGAATCTTCAAGGGTAAGTTACACTTTTACCCTTTTGAACCTTTTTCTTGATCCATTTCTAAACCCCACTTCTTTTTGGTTTCAAGCTCCGGCCCTAACTGAAAAGGTCCATATTTTGAGCTCATCTTCACTTCTCATTAAGGGCTCAACCCTGTTTGAGCCCTCCATAATATACTTGCTTCATTGATCATCTTGTATGTCATGATTTTGCATGCTATTTTTGACCCATAAGAAATTTATTTTCGAGCATGTTGTAAACTGATATAAGGCTTATTTTGAGCCCCTCTTCAACATTGGAGAAGGGCTCAACATTGTTTGGTGTCTCCATGTATCACTTGTAGTTATATCCCTTGTTTGGCTCCATTTTTGCATAAATTGGAAGCCCTCTTTTATTCTGTTTTTGGACCTTGGTCCGAACTGAAAGTGGTCTTATTTTGGCCTATACTTCATGTTTCATTCACACTTTTTTTCTGTTTGGTGATTATTTTATATACTTCATGCTTTAGCACCTTTTGAGCCTCATTTTGCATCATATTTTTAGCATGTTTGTATACTGTTTTTGAGGCTGCCATATACTGTAAATGTTCATATTTTTGGCCCATCTTCAGTGTTGTAGAAGGAAATTTTTCAGTTTGGGTTTTTCTTATACCACTTGCTTCATTACCCCTCTTTTGGCCCCTATTCTTGTATGCTATTTTTCCCTTACCTATGCTTGCTGTTTGGCCATGTTTATAACTGTGAAAGTGCATCTTTTGGGACTGTATAGCTTCTGTCTTTGCATTGCATGTCCATATTGTGCATGTTTAGCATGGCTATAGGCCATTTCGGATGCCTAATGTTGCATTTCGGGGCATTTCCTTGCATTTCATGTCATTTCGCTTCATTTCGGGACTGTTTTCCCCCATATTTTGCTGCTGAAATTCCATTGGCATGCTTGCATATCATTTTTGCCATGTTTCATATCATTTTTGCACCGCCTCGGTTTGCGTGCCAGTGTGCACGCATTTCGAGGCACCCCTTTTTTATCCGCCGGCATCCTATGTGAGTGTGGCTGAGGCTCACTCATGTTGGTATAAGCCCATTTGTCATTTTCATGTCATTTCATTGCATTTTTGCACCGCCTCGGTTTGCGTGCCAGTGTGCACGCATTTCGAGGCACTCCTTTTTTATCCGCCGGCATCCTATGTGAGTGTGGCTGAGGCTCACTCATGTTGGTATAAGCCCATTTGTCATTTCCATGTCATTTCATTGCATTTTTGCACCGCCTCAGTTTGCGTGCCCGTGTGCACGCATTTCGAGGCACTCCATTTTTATCCGACGGCATCCGATGTGAGTGTGGCTGAGGCTCACTCATGTTGGTATAAGCCCATTTGTCATTTCCATGTCATTTCATTGCATTTTTGCACCGCCTCAGTTTGCGTGCCCGTGTGCACGCATTTCGAGGCACTCCATTTTTATCCGACGGCATCCGATGTGAGTGTGGCTGAGGCTCACTCATGTCGGTATAAGCCCATTTGTCATTGCCATGTCATTTTAGCATCGCCTCGGTTTGCGTGCCTGTGTGCACGTACTTCGAGGCATCTCATTTTCATTTTATCTATCATCGCCTCGATTTGCGTGCCCGTGTGCACGTACTTCGAGGCATCTCATTTTTACCGCATTCTATCATCGCCTCGGTTTGCGTGCTCGCGTGCACGTATTTCGAGACACCTATCATCGCCTCGGTTTGCGTGCCCGCGTGCACGCATTTCGAGACACATATCATCGCCTCGGTTTGCGTGCCCGCGTGCACGTATTTCGAGACATATAGCATTGCCTCGGTTTGCGTATCCGCGTGCACGTATTTCGAGACACATAGCATTGCCTCGGTTTGCATGCCCGTGTGCACGCATGTTGAGACACTTCATTTTCATAGCATTTACCATTGCCTCGGTTTGCGTGCCCGTGTGCACGCATTTCGAGGCACCTCATTTTCATAGCGTTTACCATTGCCTCGGTTTGCGTGCCCGTGTACACGCATTTCGAGGCACCTCATTTTCATAGCATTTACCATTGCCTCGGTTCGCGTGCCCGTGTGCACGCATTTCGAGGTATCTCGTTTTCATTGCACCTATCATCGCCTCGGTTTGCATGCCCGCGTGCACGTATTTCGAGATATCTATCATCGCCTCGGTTTGCGTGCCCGCGTGCACGTATTTCGAGACGCATATCATCGCCTCGGTTTGCGTGCCCGCGTGCACATATTTCGAGGCACCTAATTTTCAGTGCATTCTGTCATTTTCTCAGTTTGCGTGCCCGTGTGCACGCATTTCGAGACATCTCATTTTCATAGCGTTGTGTATGTTAGGATTGCATCTTAGTTGCATTTCATCCATATCATGCATATTGCATCGTGTCCGGAATAGGAGTTAGCCCGGGCACGGGAAACGAGGTACATTTCGTACTCCGAGTGACGGAATGTGTCTCAATTCCCCCAGTCACCGACACTCCGGATAATCCATGATGGAGTTAGGTTTTAGCTGTAGTTTCATGTGCATTCATCCTATATTGAGTTGTGCATTTCGACTCCTCGGCCATCATGCCTCGGTATGCGTGATTGGTGGCACGAGGATCGAGACATGCATATATCTGTGCAAATACATTGCTATGCCCCTTTCCTGCTCTCTGTTGCAGCAAAATCAGGAATCAGCAACTTTTTGGGAATTGGCACGCATTTCAAGAACAGGTGTAAACAGAGGCTAATTGGGGCATTCCGGTGGATTTCCGCGCAAGACAATCCGGACATGCACCATCCACCAGAAGCAAGACAGTCCCTGGCTTGCACGCCAGTTTATTTGCTTTCTAGTTAATTCATTAATTAATTAGAATTCTGTAATATTTTGGACTGTAATATTCTTTTATTTTGGGGACTGTAATATTTGGGCTGTATTATTTATTCGGACCCTCCGAGTGAGGGCATAACTGTAATAAGTGTGCGTGAGTGTGATGTATGTCTTCCAACCCCACGTCTTTCTCCCTTTTATTTATCCGCTTACGTTGGTTAGATTAGGGCATATTTAAATTGGCATACAGTATGACAGCATGTTTGCATTCATTCATCTGTATTGCATGCACCGGGCTCGGCGCATCATACTAACTACATTGTACTTTCAATTTCAAAGTTGAATACATGTTAGTTGTAGCATTTCATATGCCATCTTAGAATAGCCGAGCCTACTATAGTTGCATTTTGCATGTGTTGCATTAAGCATTTTTTTTGTATACTTAGGATCATGCATGATTTCTAATGTAGTTTCTGTTTTTGGCTTGGAGTACTCGGTAAGCTTTATGCTTTAGCATCCTTGCATGCGTGTGAGTGAATGCCATGATAGCATGCTTACCATGAGGCTATGTGCTTATCTGATATATCTGCCTGAATGCCTGTGGGTGAAGGTTGGGTTATCTGAATTGGAGCAAATCATCAAATGTTTTAAAGCCTACCTGCGGGTAGCAAAACCTCTTTCAAAAACAAACAAGAAATGTTTTGTTCCAATCCAGGCGACCCGGTCTATACTTATATGCTGTGAGCATCACATAGTAACCTAGGCTAATAACCGGAATAAGGACATACAAAGTTTTCAAAAATTGATATCATGGTTAGTAGAGGCCGGTCTATGACCGGGCGAGCGGGGGTGCTCACGAAGTGACCTTCCCCAATCGTACCCAAGTTCCCGAGCCGAGGCAACTTTGGTGATGACGGACACGTGGCCTTTTGGCACCGAGTCAGGGTTTCCTAAATTTCCCAAAACAAAATATTTAGGTGGCGACTCTGTATCTGGCAAAGCTGTCCATGTTTGGCACTTCTTTCAAAAAATCAGTTTTCCTAAAACGATTTGCCAGACTTGGACTCTTTGGTTCAGACTTAGAACCATGACTACGAAAGTCGAGTCCGAGCTGTAGCGAGGTCCCCCGCGGGCTTGTTACAGTTTCTGGCGACTCTGCTGGGGATTTAGAGAACTTGACTCGAACTCATGATATCTGTTTATGACTACACTTGTGTGATTCTTTGCATTGCATTTGCATTGGTGCGCCTAGGATACCGTGTTTGCCATCTGCTATTCCTGAACGGTTTGCCGGAGGCTTGTCTTGTCAAGGCATGACCATAAGGCTGACCGGTTGTGGGCTCTGCCAGTATGGGAACACAAACCCCGGTTTTTCCGGGGCACCCTCTTTGACCATTCGACCTAGTGCATATTCGGATCCATAGTGACCATTCCAAACTAGGACAGGTTGCTTACCCGTTTATAGGTTGTTTGAAACCGCTGCGTGCGTAGTGAAACCCTAGCTCCTGACAAAATAGGACAGGGAAACCCTACCCCAACATAGGGGTGTTTTGGCTCTCACTTATCTGTTATGTGCTTTAGAGTGCGTCTCTACAGGAATGCATGTATCAGTATATGAGTTTGGGCATCAGGCCTGCGGGCACCAGTTTGCGAATTTTGGCATCAGGCCTGCGGGCATTACTATCAGTGTTTGGGAGTCAGCTTTACCCGTGGGTTTCAGACTCAGATTTTGAGGCCGAATTTTGGGCAGAATTCAGTAGAGAGCACACTCATTCAAATAGGCTCATATCTATTCAGGTGGAATCAGGCTGAGATGTTGTCTGTTTTCTCTTTTGCAAGGTAGTCTGGGAACCATAGCTTCAGAAGGCTCCGATATCCCCTGAGGTTCATCAAACTTGTGCTGATAGACTTTGCTAGGTCAGAGATTCAGTTCAAGGGCAATCAGTGTTCTTTCGCTGAGGCAAGGTAAAGAAAAGCCGGTCAGGGCTCATCTGTTCATCTAATCCGTCAGTCGCCAGTCACATCATCTTTGTTCGGACTCAGCAGACCGTGATGGCACAAGGTTCGGAAGAATTCGCAGCCGTGATAGCAGCGCTAAATCAGGGAACTGCCATGCAGGCTGAGACCAGTATTGAAACGCAGCGCCCATCTGGGGTATCTGCCTCACATCCAGCTTTGGGACCCCAGCCGAACTTTGACCCAATTCCGCCAGTTGAAGACTTGCAGTGTCTGAATCCTCGAGAAGGGTTGGCTCAAGCTCAGGTGCTCAGACCCCTGGTGCAGCCTAATGAGAAAACTCAACCCTTTCATGTTGATGAGTTCAATCCGACTGCAGTGAAAATTGCAAACCTTGAGAAGCAATTCAAAAGGGCACAGGGCCTTAACTCCATTCCTGGCATTGAGGATGGGCACACCGAGGATGCCATCCGGCTCCCAGACAGATTCAAAATGCCATATATCGACCGTTTCGACGGGTCTGGAGATCCAATGGTACATATCCGACTTTTTTTGGATGTCCTGAAGCCGATGGGTCTGACTAAGCCACAGAAACTCTCTTTGTATGGAAGAACCCTGTCGGGTGTAGCAGCCACCTGGTATACCAAATTGGAGGATACAGTGAAGCAAAACTGGGAAGAACTGGCTGAGGCCTTTGTCGATCAGTATTCCTACAATACCCAAGTTGAAATGACCATCCAAGAGCTTGAAGCAACCCGCCAGAACCCAACAGAGCCTTTTTTGGAATTCATTGCAAGGTGGAGAGCCAAGGCAGCACAAATGACAGATCGTCGCCCTTCTGAGAAGGATCAAGTGCAGATGATGGTCCGAAACCTCGAGCATGATATGTTGCAAAAGTTGATAGTCGTTCCACTATTCACTTTCAAAAATTTGCATGAACTGGGGGTTCAAGTCGAGAATGCGTTCAACAGCGGGATCATTCCCAGGACAAGGGAACTGACAAGGAAGGTAATTTCAAGGAGTACCAACGCTGGTAGTAGCATTCCCAAACCCACCGAAATCAATACGGTCACCACAGCCGACCCTTTTGCCAAACCAAGCCTACAAACAGCTGGCCCAGTCCGAGCTCAGGGTAGAACTTTCACCCCCCTCTATATGAGCTTGACTAGCACACTAAAAGCCTTGATGGAAAAAGGGCATCTCAAACCCCTCGATCCTCAACCTCTTCCCAACCCACTCCCAGCCAGACATAACCCCGCCAAGTATTGTATGTACCATCAGCAGCGCGGTCATGGCACCGACCGTTGCTACCGCCTTCGTCATGAGATCCAAAATCTCATCGACAACCGGACGATAGCTCCACCTTCGGACCCCAATGACCAAACATCTCCTGCCTACCTCAATCACATCCACATACTGCCATCCACCTTTGACCCCAGCATATACATTACCCCGGCCCATCTACCCAAGCCTGAGGTGTTTATCCCAGAGAGCATGGACTTATCCATGATGGGTGCACCCGAACCTCAACCATCTCAAACCCGTGAACCCACTACTTCTGAGTTGATGGGAATGATTAAAGATCTTCAAAAAACCGTGACGGATCTGGCCTCCGGGACATTGGCTCCATCATCGACCACACCACATACCGAGAACTTCATGTCAAGAGACTCCCCGATGTTGGGACGGGCTGCATTTGAGGAAAGCCAATCCCTTGGAGGAATGGAGGTGAGTGGGAGGAACAAGATAGCGGCGGACATGGAGCCCAATGAACATCTTCTGTTGGCTGTTGAGGCTTTGAAAGCCGAGGGACTGAACAAAGAGCAAGTCCTCGCAGTTGTTGCAAAAGCTGTGGATGACACTTTCGCTGTTCAAGTTGGGGGCGGTCTGAATCAAAGGGAACATCGGGAGAAGGACTGTCATACCAGAGACGATCCTGCTATCTCTAATCCTCTACTCAGAAGAGATCGGAAAACCAGGCCAGCACCTGCCAATCCCTTTGCTGGTGCGTCCAGTAAAAATCCACAAACCTCAAAATATCCACCTCGAGGCCAGAGGGTGTTCGCACCACTATACATGTCTCTATCAGCGGCCTTTAGGATCTTGATTAGAGAGGGGGATTTGAAGCCCCTGGAGCCGCAGCCATTACCAAAGAACCTCCCTCTCTCGCACAACCCAGTCGACTACTGTGCCTTCCATCAGCAAGCTGGCCATGACACTAACATGTGCTTTCGTCTCCGCCACGAAATACAAGATCTGATCGACAATGGGGTCATCCCCACACCAGGTCCTGCAAAGTCTATCGGCACTTGATCAGTGAATTTGTAGGGGATAATGTGATATGATTGGAGGGATGAACCACCTGCGGGCAGCGCTCAGTTTACTCCAGATATGGTGGATGGCATGCACCGTTTTGAGCATTGGCGAATGCCGGTTTCCGACTCGGGTATTGGGTCAGTCTTGTTGTTTTGTTTTGAGTCTGTCTTTTGTTTTGAGTCAGTCTCTTTTTATTTTGGATCTGTTTTGTTGTATCGAGTCAGTCCTGTTGTACAGGAGTCGGGTGATTCCGGGGGGTGTTACCTCGGGCGTCACCATTTTGTTTTGTGTTTGTCTTTTCGTTTTGTTTTGAGTCCGTTTCTGCCAGGGAGCCAGTTGTACCAACAGATTTGAATGAAGCAGCAGTAATTTTTGCACTTCTATATTCGCTTCTGCCGTGTGCTAGTTGTGACGGAATCTGAATGAAATGGCAGTACATTCCACCTGCTCTCTTCTGCACCCCAAAATCATTGCATTTAACCTAAGTTTTTCAAAACTTTTTGAACACTGCGGTGAAAACGAAGAGGAAGGAATTCCTCGGGATTCGCAAAACTTTGATCATTTGAGAGAAAGAGAGGCATGCTAAGCCCTTAATGAATGAAATCATGCTTGTTAGCGTGAGTACTGAGAAGGACCCTGGCTTGATCCAGACTGGTTTCACACTACCTTCAGCGCGAGCGATTTGTCGCCTTCTTAAAAACTTTCAAAAACAAAATGTTTTGCGTGGTCTTGCGAAGACCTGTGTGGAATCGCTCTTGAGATTGTGCAGCCTAGGATCGCTCTCAGCCTCGAGACTCAACCCCTTCGCTTCCAAACCTTGAACTTGAAATCAGAAGGTTCGACGGTCAACTACGATGTGAGGCCTGCGTGGCTAGATTTGAAGCAGCCCTCGAACAAGAGGCACCGAAGTCAGGTCAAGAAGATCAGATCTCATCAGAAGAAGCTTACAAAGCAAAGCAGCAGCCATTCTCCCGGATTCAGATGACTCCAGGATCTCAAAACCATTTGGCATGGACTTGTTATACTTTTACCCTTGAGAGGCTCGCTGGGCCGAAAACCCGGAAGGGCGACCCAGGCAAAAGTTAGAGCAAGAGAAAAAATACAAAGAAAGAAGAAGCAAAAAAATGCAAAAAGAAAAAAAAGAGAACAAAAAAGAAAGATGCAAAGAAAAGAACGAAAAAATCAAAAAAGGAAAAAGAAATGAAAAGAATTGAAAAGAAAAGAAGAACAAAGCTCGCAAGGTCGAAAACCCGCAACGGGCGCCTTGGCAAAAGTTAGAGCCTAAAAAGGAGAGGTTAATACCCGAGTGTACCTTAACCCTGAACTACGTGAGGCTTGATTCCCATCTTTGGGATACGTAGGCAACTTCATTCTGAAGTCCAGCCGTAAAACACTTCAAACTCAATCGTGTCCATGTAATGGTTCTGATAATCTTTGCCTTCTCTATATCTGAGAGTCTGGTTGCGTTCGTCGCTCTGAGGACTGACTACAATACACTACGGTGCCATTCAGACAAGGGGCAACTTTCCGTTGCCATTCAATGCACCGCGGTGTCATTCAAACAAGGGGCAACTTTCCGTTGCCATTCAATGCGCTGCGGTGCTATCCAAACAAGGGGCAACTTTCCGTTGCCATTCAGAACGCCGCGGTGCCACTTCAAACAAGGGGCAACATTCCGTTGCCATGCAGTGTCCTTCAGACAAGGGGCAATTTTCCATTGCCATGGATCCGAGGTTGCGCATCTCAAGAGTAGGTCCCATGCTCGTTGAGCAGTGGTCGTTTACGAAAATAGTTTTTGAGAATTTTTACTGAGGTTGACTAATCTTCTCGAAAAGTATTCCATTTTCAAAACTGGACCATTTCTTGGACCCAAAAGAGGAAAATTTTCAGTGCTCATAGCCTGACTTGCATGATTTTAAATCAGAAAATTGAACAAGCATGATTAATCTAACTCTCATTTTGGTCAATTTTTTTTTTTAGGAGAAAACTAAAACAAAAAATGGTCAAAATGATGAACTAGGGGCTCAGTTGAGTCAGGCTTCCTGTCTTTCCCATTGTCAACATTCTTGCCAAGAAGGGCATTCTACCTGCCAGAAGAGGGCACAACTGAAGTTAACAACAAAGGGCTGAAAGCTCTCTCATCCTCCAAGCAACGAGGTATCAAGCTAAGTGCGAAGCACGAACTGGAATGGGACAAGACATTCCACTCCCTTATCTGGACAGATCTGATCATAACCCCTCTGTGGGAGAAACTCACTCTTGTGAACAAGAAGAAGAATCTAGCGGAATGCTAAGGGCACGAGCCCACAATTTGCTGTTTATCCATCAACCACCTAGGGGAGGGATGAAAAACGAGAGATTGAAGAATAGAGAGATGTACGATGAGAGAAAAAGTGAGAAAGGGGCTTTTTCAAAAAAAAAAACAGAGCTTGAGGGCCGAGTGATGTGAGAACCACAAATAAGAAAGGGTGGGAAACACTACCCGGTGAAACAGGCTCCCTGTGCACATTTGAGTGTCGTGTCTTTTTGTTTTATCTCGATTCTTGTTTTGAGTCGTTTCGAGTGTTACCCGATGTGTTTAGGTTGTTTACCTTTGTTTTTTTTCCTTGTCGAGTCGTTTTGGCTGTGGCCAGTCGTCGGCTCAATACCCGGTTAAGAACTCATTTCTCAATTTCCAAAAAAAATCAATCATCTTGTGCTTAGAGTGCTGTGCCATTCTCCACATTTGTGCAAAACAGTATTTGTTCTTTCATAAAACTGCAGGGTCCACCCCCAATAAGTGTGAACGGTAAAACAAGGACCTATCTGAAGCTATATAAGTTCCGGACTACGAGGCAAAAGAAAATAGGGAAAATGTCGAGCATCTGAGTGTGTTTCACCTTCAGAAAATTCTGAGATTGCATTCCATATGTACCTCTTCAGGCCTTGCCAGTGCCCTGAAGAATGAGCGTGCCTCTACTCCAAGCTTAAGCATGCTTCAAGTCGGAACGGCAATTAAAGCAGCAGCAATAGATGTTATCTCCCGTCAATATGAACAGGGTGTGCCCCTTTTGAGCTGAGTGTGTTGCAAAGTCCTCTAAGAGATAAATCAGAGGCACCAGAGTACATATTTGATGCTCCTCTACTACATAGAATGTGCACTTTCATATACACTTCTGTTGCATGCGTGCCACACACCGTTATGATTCATGCATAGAATATGCCTACTTTCGATTCTGCATAGAATTTGCTTTCAATAGTGCACAGAATATGCTCCTGTTTCTTGCATAGAAAATGCTCGTATCTTTTGCATAGAAAATGCACTCTTCCATACTTGCATAGAAAATGCACTCTTCCATATTTGCATAGAAAATGCACCTCATTTGCATAGAACATGCATTCACTCGCACTATCTTGTGCACTTACACTTTGTATCTCACTAGCACTGTCTTGTGCATCTTGTGGTTGTATCTCACTTGCACTGTCTAGTGCATTTCAAATCAGTCGCGCTGTTTAGCGTATCGCACTGTTTAGTGCATATCAATCGCGCTGTTTAGCGTATCGCACTGTTTAGTGCATTTCAATTGCGCTGTTTAGCATATCGCACTGTTTAGTGCATTTCAATCGGGCTGTTTAGCGTATCGCACTGTCTAGTGCATTTCAAATCAATCGCGCTGTTTAGCGTATCGCACTGTTTAGTGCATTTCAATCGCGCTGTTTAGCGTATCGCACTGTCTAGTGCATTTCAAAATCAATCGCGCTATTTAGCGTATCGCCCTGTTAGTGCATTTCAATCGCGCTGTTTAGCGTATCGCACTGTCTAGTGCATTTCAAAGTCAATCACGCTGTTTAGCGTATCGCACTGTCTAGTGCATTTCAAAATCAATCGCGCTGTTTAGCGTATCGCACTGTCTAGTGCATTTCAAAATCAATCACGCTGTTAAGTGCATTTCACTCGCGCTGTTTTGCGCATCGCACTGTTTTGTGTAGTTTATCATTCGCGCCTTTTTGCGCATTGCACTGTTTTGTGCACCTTACTTGCATTTTGCATGCATTCCATCGCGCTATCTTGCGCATCTCACCTGTACTTGTTAGTGCATTGTATCGCGCTATCTTGCGCACCTTATTTGTATCGCACTGTTTTGTGCATTCACCTTGCTCGTACTGTTTTGTACACCTTTAGCATCGCACTATTTTGTGCATCTGTTTAGCACTGTTTTGTGCATTCACTCTGCATCGCACTGTCTTGTGCACTCCCTGGTCTAGGAGACCTTAAATCCTCTGAAGGTGCAATTCCTTTGGTGTTTGTCGTGCCCGAACGACTTTCGATGGTCTGGTATAGCCACCTGCCTGTGTTTGCGGTGAGTTCCTAGGAGACCAACTGAGACGGTGGAAACTAGAGTTTGAATGGCTTATGCCTAGAACGCAAAGGTTCGGGATTTCCGAGACTAAAGTCTGGTTTAAATACCCAGGGGTATATCCTCGGCTTGAAATCTGTATGGCAGCCCCATAGATTGAGATAGCATCTGTATGCGCCTCAATTCTGGATACTGATCCAACCTAGTCTATCACCCTGTTGGAGAATAGGGAAAGCTGCGACCATAGTCAGGGAGAAAAGTAGTACCTGCAGTTCAACCAAGAAGAAGCGGAAGATCCCCAGCAGCATGAGGTAAGTCATTGCCAATTGCCCCTTTAAGGTACCTTTACCTCTTAGCTATTACATTGCGTTTTAGCCACTACGTTACAGTGCATTGCATGAATCCTCAATTTTCAAAACCGGCTTCGCGTAGTGTATAAGTCCAACTTTCAAAACCGGCTTCGCGTAGCGTATAAGTCCAATTTTCAAAACCGGCTTCGCGTAGCGTATAAGTCCAACTTTCAAATCGGCTTCGCGTAGCGTATAAGTCCAACTTTCAAAAACCGGCTTCGCGTAGCGTATAAGTCCAATCTTCAAAATCTTCTCGCATATCATTTTGCATTTTGCCCATGCCTGCGGGCATACCTTTTTATTTTGTTTGTTTGTCTAAGTCTTCGGCCTTGTCAAAAATAGGTCGTCTTTGGGCTTTAACATTCACTCCCGTCACTTGTGACTTCCGAGTTCTGTCAAAGAGGGGCAACTGTAGACACCCCATTTTTGACCGACCTTAAGACTCAGACGTCACTGATTGAGCGCTTGGTGATATTGCATAATGTGCTCGTTCAGAAGTTTCAGAGTCTTGGCTGCGAGCCCCGCCTCCGGATTTCTGAACCCTCTTCTGTGCCTTGTCTCGGTTTGCGAACCAGGCTCGGTTTTCTCTGTTTCTTTTCCTGAGGGAAGGGAGAGGTCCCGTAGACTATCTCTCAGTGCCCGTGGGCTACATTTGGTGGCCGTAGGCCATTTTTCCCATTTCGGAGCCCGGTTTCCGGTTTTCGGAGCCGTCAGGCCGTGTGCCTTGGTTCGGGACCGCCTAAACACCTCCGTTTGCTCTGATTTTCGGCATACATCTTATTTTCTCCCTTTTGAGGGACACTGGGGTCTGAGAAACCCACTTCGTGGCCGAACGCCATTTTCGATGTTTAACGGGCAGTTTCCGGGGCCCCGAACTGCGTGTTTTGGCCCCCCGAACATTCGTTTTGCATCGGTTTTCGTTCATTTTTGGCAGGTACCTCTGTTTTATCACCAGGAAGGTCACTGAAGGGTGGGAGGCTAGTAATTGTTGCAGCAACCAGTTATCTCTCCTCCGGAGCCTCCCGGCGCCCGTTTTTCGCACTTCCGGGCTAATGTTGAACACCCTAGGGTTAGTGTTGCCAACTTTCAACCACATATTTGTGATGTACACACATGGGAGGCCACTAAAAAGTGGTGGCCGGCCATTAATTCCTTTTGACCCTTTTGAACCCCTCCTTCCGGGCTAATATTGAACACCTTGGAGCCATTTTCTTCAAACCCCAACCACATATTTGTGATGTACACACATGGGAGGCCACTAAAAAGTGGTGGCCGGCCATTAATTCAACTTGACCCTTTTGACCCCTAGCTGGCCGGCTAGGAGGGGTGGCTGGCCGGCTAGGAGGGGTAGCTGGCCGGCTAGGGGGTGTGGCTGGCCGGCCACCTGCAGAAAAAGTGATAGGCCGGCCGTGTTCCTTGCACTGTGCACTTTACAGCTGTGGGGCAATATCCCCCAGATATTTTCTGTGTCCGGGGGATATTTTGTGGGGGAGTTTTACCCTCCTTTTTGCCCCACCTTTACACCCTCTTTTTGTCCATATAACCAGCTGGTGGCCTCCTTTGTAAGGGTTAGAAAATTTTCTCTTCAAAGCTCCATGGCCAACTCCATCTTCTTCCTCCTCAATTCTTCAAAAAACCCTAACTCCCTAACCATCATTCCTTCTACACCACCAAGCTCTACCACCACCATCTCATTTCCAGCAGCAAGGAGGGATTCTTGAAGGCTAAAGAAGCTGCAAATCCATCCAAGAAGCAACAAAAGCTTGAATCTTCAAGGGTAAGTTACACTTTTACCCTTTTGAACCTTTTTCTTGATCCATTTCTAAACCCCACTTCTTTTTGGTTTCAAGCTCCGGCCCTAACTGAAAAGGTCCATATTTTGAGCTCATCTTCACTTCTCATTAAGGGCTCAACCCTGTTTGAGCCCTCCATAATATACTTGCTTCATTGATCATCTTGTATGTCATGATTTTGCATGCTATTTTTGACCCATAAGAAATTTATTTTCGAGCATGTTGTAAACTGATATAAGGCTTATTTTGAGCCCCTCTTCAACATTGGAGAAGGGCTCAACATTGTTTGGTGTCTCCATGTATCACTTGTAGTTATATCCCTTGTTTGGCTCCATTTTTGCATAAATTGGTAGCCCTCTTTTATTCTGTTTTTGGACCTTGGTCCGAACTGAAAGTGGCCTTATTTTGGCCTATACTTCATGTTTCATTCACACGTTTTTTCTGTTTGGTGATTATTTTATATACTTCTTGCTTTAGCACCTTTTGAGCCTCATTTTGCATCATATTTTTAGCATGTTTGTATACTGTTTTTGAGGCTGCCATATACTGTAAATGTTCATATTTTTGGCCTATCTTCAGTGTTGTAGAAGGAAATTTTTCAGTTTGGGTTTTTCTTATACCACTTGCTTCATTACCCCTCTTTTGGCCCCTATTCTTGTATGCTATTTTTCCCTTACCTATGCTTGCTGTTTGGCCATGTTTATAACTGTGAAAGTGCATCTTTTGGGACTGTATAGCTTCTGTCTTTGCATTGCATGTCCATATTGTGCATGTTTAGCATGGCTATAGGCCATTTCGGATGCCTAATGTTGCATTTCGGGGCATTTCCTTGCATTTCATGTCATTTCGCTTCATTTCGGGACTGTTTTCCCCCATATTTTGCTGCTGAAATTCCATTGGCATGCTTGCATATCATTTTTGCCATGTTTCATATCATTTTTGCACCGCCTCGGTTTGCGTGCCAGTGTGCACGCATTTCGAGGCACTCCTTTTTTATCCGCCGGCATCCTATGTGAGTGTGGCTGAGGCTCACTCATGTTGGTATAAGCCCATTTGTCATTTTCATGTCATTTCATTGCATTTTTGCACCGCCTCGGTTTGCGTGCCAGTGTGCACGCATTTCGAGGCACTCCTTTTTTATCCGCCGGCATCCTATGTGAGTGTGGCTGAGGCTCACTCATGTTGGTATAAGCCCATTTGTCATTTCCATGTCATTTCATTGCATTTTTGCACCGCCTCAGTTTGCGTGCCCGTGTGCACGTATTTCGAGGCACTCCATTTTTATCCGACGGCATCCGATGTGAGTGTGGCTGAGGCTCACTCATGTTGGTATAAGCCCATTTGTCATTTCCATGTCATTTCATTGCATTTTTGCACCGCCTCAGTTTGCGTGCCCGTGTGCACGCATTTCGAGGCACTCCATTTTTATCCGACGGCATCCGATGTGAGTGTGGCTGAGGCTCACTAATGTCGGTATAAGCCCATTTGTCATTGCCATGTCATTTTAGCATCGCCTCGGTTTGCGTGCCTGTGTGCACGTACTTCGAGGCATCTCATTTTCATTTTATCTGTCATCGCCTCGATTTGCGTGCCCGTGTGCACGTACTTCGAGGCATCTCATTTTCACCGCATTCTATCATCGCCTCGGTTTGCGTGCTCGCGTGCACGTATTTCGAGACACCTATCATCGCCTCGGTTTGCGTGCCCGCGTGCACGCATTTCGAGACACATATCATCGCCTCGGTTTGCGTGCCCGCGTGCACGTATTTCGAGACATATAGCATTGCCTCGGTTTGCGTGCCCGCGTGCACGTATTTCGAGACACATAGCATTGCCTCGGTTTGCGTGCCCGTGTGCACGCATGTTGAGACACTTCATTTTCATAGCATTTACCATTGCCTCGGTTTGCGTGCCCGTGTGCACGCATTTCGAGGCACCTCATTTTCATAGCGTTTACCATTGCCTCGGTTTGCGTGCCCGTGTGCACGCATTTCGAGGCACCTCATTTTTATAGCATTTACCATTGCCTCAGTTCGCGTGCCCGTGTGCACGTATTTCGAGGCATCTCGTTTTCATTGCACCGATCATCGCCTCGGTTTGCGTGCCCGCGTGCACGTATTTCGAGATATCTATCATCGCCTCGGTTTGCGTGCCGGCGTGCACGTATTTCGAGACGCATATCATCGCCTCGGTTTGCGTGCCCGCGTGCACGCATTTCGAGACGCATATCATCGCCTCGGTTTGCGTGCCCGCGTGCACGCATTTCGAGACGCATATCATCGCCTCGGTTTGCGTGCCCGCGTGCACATATTTCGAGGCACCTAATTTTCAGTGCATTCTGTCATTTTCTCGGTTTGCGTGCCCGTGTGCACGCATTTCGAGACATCTCATTTTCATAGCGTTGTGTATGTTAGGATTGCATCTTAGTTGCATTTCATCCATATCATGCATATTGCATCGTGTCCGGAATAGGAGTTAGCCCGGGCACGGGAAACGAGGTACATTTCGTACTCCGAGTGACGGAATGTGTCTCAATTCCCCCAGTCACCGACACTCCGGATAATCCATGATGGAGTTAGGTTTTAGCTGTAGTTTCATGTGCATTCATCCTATATTGAGTTGTGCATTTCGACTCCTCGGCCATCATGCCTCGGTATGCGTGATTGGTGGCACGAGGATCGAGACATGCATATATCTGTGCAAATACATTGCTATGCCCCTTTCCTGCTCTCTGTTGCAGCAAAATCAGGAATCAGCAACTTTTTGGGAATTGGCACGCATTTCAAGAACAGGTGTAAACAGAGGCTAATTGGGGCATTCCGGTGGATTTCCGCGCAAGACAATCCGGACATGCACCATCCACCAGAAGCAAGATAGTCCCTGGCTTGCACGCCAGTTTATTTGCTTTCTAGTTAATTCATTAATTAATTAGAATTCTGTAATATTTTGGACTGTAATATTCTTTTATTTTGGGGACTGTAATATTTGGGCTGTATTATTTATTCGGACCCTCCGAGTGAGGGCATAACTGTAATAAGTGTGCGTGAGTGTGATGTATGTCTTCCAACCCCACGTCTTTCTCCCTTTTATTTATCCGCTTGCGTTGGTTAGATTAGGGCATATTTAAATTGGCATACAGTATGACAGCATGTTTGCATTCATTCATCTGTATTGCATGCACCGGGCTCGGCGCATCATACTAACTACATTGTACTTTCAATTTCAAAGTTGAATACATGTTAGTTGTAGCATTTCATATGCCATCTTAGAATAGCCGAGCCTACTATAGTTGCATTTTGCATGTGTTGCATTAAGCATTTTTTTTGTATACTTAGGATCATGCATGATTTCTAATGTAGTTTCTGTTTTTGGCTTGGAGTACTCGGTAAGCTTTATGCTTTAGCATCCTTGCATGCGTGTGAGTGAATGCCATGATAGCATGCTTACCATGAGGCTATGTGCTTATCTGATATATCTGCCTGAATGCCTGTGGGTGAAGGTTGGGTTATCTGAATTGGAGCAAATCATCAAATGTTTTAAAGCCTACCTGCGGGTAGCAAAACCTCTTTAAAAAACAAACAAGAAATGTTTTGTTCCAATCCAGGCGACCCGGTCTATACTTATATGCTGTGAGCATCACATAGTAACCTAGGCTAATAACCGGAATAAGGACATACAAAGTTTTCAAAAATTGATATCATGGTTAGTAGAGGCCGGTCTATGACCGGGCGAGCGGGGGTGCTCACGAAGTGACCTTCCCCAATCGTACCCAAGTTCCCGAGCCGAGGCAACTTTGGTGATGACGGACACGTGGCCTTTTGGCACCGAGTCAGGGTTTCCTAAATTTCCCAAAACAAAATATTTAGGTGGCGACTCTGTATCTGGCAAAGCAGTCCATGTTTGGCACTTCTTTCAAAAAATCAGTTTTCCTAAAACGATTTGCCAGACTTGGACTCTTTGGTTCAGACTTAGAACCGTGACTACGAAAGTCGAGTCCGAGCTGTAGCGAGGTCCCCCACGGGCTTGTTACACCTACCCATATTGGTGGCCTTCCAGATGAGCACAACACAATGGTGGTATGAAAAGCCAGAAATTGTGGCTCAAAAGTGAGAAAAATCAACTTTCTGTCAGAAAAATCGGCTTTAGGAGAGAGAAAAAGAGAAAACTGGTTTCCAAGGGGAAAAGGTGGCCTCCCACCATATTACCACCTCCCTAACAATGAAAATAGGGTCCCTACCAAAAATGGACCAAGGCGGATGCAAAACGAAGGTTTGGGGGCCAAAACGCGTAGTCCGGGGCCCCGAAAATAGGCTCTTAGGCGCCGGAAGTGGCGTACGACCACGAAGGTGGCCTCTCGGGCCACAGTGTCCCTCTAGGGAGAGGAAACAAGGTGTGTGCCAAAAATCGGAGCAAACGAAGGTAGTTAAGCGGTCCCGAACCGAGGCACACGGCCGACGGCTCTGAAAACTGGAAACTAGGCTCCAAATGGGAAAAATGGCCTACGACCACGAAACGTAGCCTACGGCCACTGAGAGATGGTCTACGAGACCTCTCCCTCCCTTCGGAAAGAGAAAACAGAGAAAACAGGACCTGGTTCGCAAACCGAGGCAAAGCACAAAAGAGCCTTGAAGTTCGGAGGCAAGGCTCGCAGCCGAGACTCTGAAAGCTCAAAACGAGCACAATATACATCATCACCAAGCGCTCAATCGGTGACGTCTGAGTCTTAAGGTCGGTCAAAAATGGGGTGTCTACAGGCCCACAACCATGTGAAACATTTGGTTATTTATTTGATAAAAAATTTGAGACCTATAACATTTTTGACTTGATTATGAGATTGCAGTGGTTGTCCACCTATATTAGGATAAGTTTGATTTTTCGCCACGAAAAGTTAGGGTGGTTTTGCTAATTTTTTTATTTTTTTATTTTTTGATCAGCAAAAGAAAACTTTATTGATGAAGAAACATACAAAGTATGGAAATATACATCAATAAAGAGGAGGGTGCAAAAGGCATCACAGTGAAACACCAAGATCCGAACTAGGTTGGCACCTCAATGCACACGAAATCATCTGCTAGCACCAACTCCAAGCTCTAAGTCGGTGAGAAACCAACAAATAGAGAAAACAAAAAACAAAACTAAAAACACAAGAAAACACAAAGCTGCAACACCAGAAGAGTCACCCCTTGCAACCAGTAACAAAACTAACCAGCACAACCTTCTGAATCTGCTACACACACCAGACAAGCATAACAGATCAAAGCCAAGCATAACAGATCAAAACAGAATCTACAGAAATAGATCAAAGCAAATATAGCCAACAGAAGCAAAACTCCAATGCTAAATACACAAAGCACACAAAACTCCAATGCATTATTCGTTGCAATAGCTGCCAGCAATAGCACAGAAGCACCAAACCAGAAACACAGCCACAACAATACCACACTTCCCCATTTACTATTTCCATCCTCACCACCCCTCATCAAAGCAACAGCAACCACACTCCAATGCTCAGCCAGACAGCAACATAAGAAACACCAAAAAAACCAATACAACAGCTTCTAAGAACCAGCACTCCACCTGATTTGGTGCAAATTGGATACAATATCATGAACTGAGTAGTCCACCTTCAAGTGCCACTTGGTCCATAAGGCTATCTGCAATTTAACCTTCTCACAAAAAACTTGAAAATCAGGGTGGGTTCCCTTAAACAAACACTCATTCCTTAACTTCCACACAGACCAAAATACAAAGGAGGGGATAATTTGCCAGATTTTAAGCACCCAAGACTTGAACCTAAATTTACCAGCAGACCACCAATGTAGCAGTCCTACTACTGAACATGGAATAGCCCAAACTAGCTCTCACTAGTCTACCAAATGAGACCAAATCTTCCACACCAGAGGGCAGAGCAGAAACACATGATCGATCGTTTCCACCTCAGCTTGGCAGAAAATACACAGAGTATTCGCACTTTCAGCAATAGCCCCTATTCTTTGGAGGAAGGAAGCTGTTTTAAGCCTGCCTCGCCAAGCTAACCAGCAGATAAATTTCATTTTTGGAGGGGATAAACTAACCCAAACCCCTGTTGGGACTACCAAACCGGGCCCGCTATTTGCAACCCACCACCTCCACACAGAGGCTACTGTGAACCTCCCAGAGCTCTCTGCTAACCAAATACAATAATCTTCTAGACCATATCTGAGGCAAGGGGATGATGCCAGCAAACCTAATAACCTTTGTAATTCTTCTTCCTCCTAGGCTAGTAAATTTCTTCTAAATTATAGCTGCCACCCTCTAGAGGCCCCAGATTTTGCCTTCATCTGCTGCACAAAATCCTCATTTTCGATGGATAAACTAAACAATCTGGGGAACTCCTCCCTGAGACTTCTATTAACTAACCAGTCGTCGATCCAGAACTTTATTCTCCTCTCATTGCCAACTCTGATCTTGACCTGGTTAGTAAAGAATTGACCTAGTTGCTGGTTAGCCGCAGTCTGCTGTGAGATATTTTTCCAAGCAACTAAGACCCCTGCTGGATGATTCATTGAAGGGAACCAACCCCCTCCAATTCTGCCATACCTGGAGCAAACCACAGACTTCCATAAGGCTTTGTCCTTATAGCTATACTTCCACCACCACTTTAGAAGCAGACAAACATTAACTTCACCTAAGTCCCTCACACCCAATCCACCTTGGTTCTTACTATTGGTGACCACCCTCCATTTGACTAGATGCACCTTCATACTGGAATCAGACCCTCCCCACAGAAAATTGGCCTGCAGTTTGGATATAGTTTTGACAACCCCTTTAGGCATCTTGAAAAAAGAAAGAAAATAGGTTGGAAGATTGGATAGAGCAGATTTGATAAGAGTCAATCTCCTAGCAAAAGACATCAACTTCCTCTTCCAAGAAGAGAGCTTCTTTTGGATCTTATCCACAACTGGAGACGAAGTGCTCCTCCTCCTAGGGTTGGCTCCTAAGGGTAATCCTAAGAAATTAACGGGTAACTTCTTGGAAAGACAATTCAATGCTTCAGCAAAAACCTTAGTTTGTTCCTTTTGGATGCCTACTCCACAAACAACACTCTTATGATAATTGATCCTCTGTCCGGATAATACCTCAAAACACCTCAGAACCCTCTTTATATTCATAACTTCCTCCAACTCACCTTCACAAAAACTGATAGTGTCGTCTCCAAATTGAAGGTGTGAGATGCCCAATTGTTCAGAGCCTACTGAAACACCCTTAATCAAGCCCTTCTCAAAGGCCCTAGACAATAACAGGTTTAGACCTTCGGCAGCCACTAAGAATAAAAAAGGAGATGATGAGTCTAATTGCCTTAGCCCCTTTTGAGGTATGAACTCTTCAGTGGGAGCACCATTGACCAATATAGACACCTTGGCTGATGTGATGCAAGTCATTATCCACCTGATCCACCTTGCTCCGAAACCAAGATTCCCCAACATTGACAGCAAAAAGACCCAATTTATTGAGTCATAAGCTTTCTCAAAATCCAATTTCAAGATAATACGCTTCTACTTAGCTTTGTGCCACC
This sequence comes from Camellia sinensis, assembly GCF_055761805.1. Taxonomy (NCBI): domain Eukaryota; kingdom Viridiplantae; phylum Streptophyta; class Magnoliopsida; order Ericales; family Theaceae; genus Camellia; species Camellia sinensis. The sequence goes on from NC_138962.1 coordinate 112,391,269, forward strand.
CATCTACAACTTCATTAGCAATCATCACTCCATCTAGAATGTGCCTATCACTGACAAATGCTGACTGCACCTCATTAATCATGGTTGAAAGCACCGCCTTCATTCTGCTAGACAAAATCTTGGCCAAAATCTTGTATACGGAACTGACCAAACTAATAGGCCTATAATCACCCAATCCTAATGGATTATCCTTCTTTGGAATAAGCACAAGGAAGGAGCTGTTGATCTCACTTGACAATTTAGCATTTGTATGAAATTCTTGAATCATTGATATAATCTCATTCTTCATAACAGGCCAACACTTTTTAATACATTCAAGATTAAAGCCGTCTGGACCAGGGGCTTTACAACCATCACAATCTCTAATAGCTGCCCAAATCTCATCTATAGAGAACTCCTCTTCCAACTTGGCTGCTGCCTCTGGGCTAATAACGTTGAAAGGACCCGAAATCTTTGGCCTCACAGTCCAAGACTCTGAAAAATGATGCTTGAAATGCCTAACCACGGCTCGCTTGATCTGAATAGGATCCTCAAAGGTCACCCCCTCCAAACAAACTGAATCTATCATATTCTTATTGGGATTCTATGCTGCTAAAAACGGATTACCCAACGGTTTTCCAAAGTTATTCAATACGTTTACTTGCTCAATATAGCATTTCAGGTAACCGACCATAGATGGACACATCTCTGTAGAGTGCGTTGGACTTGTATAGAGAGAGCATAAATTATTTTGCACTTGGTTGATTGCATTGCTTTTCAACTGTGGCGTTATTGACTCTAATTTCTTGGTGACGGTGTCTAATTGTTTCTTTGTCTTAACATCCTCCCTAACTTCATAAATGCCACTTCATTTTGGTTTGATGAGAGATCTCTCCGACTGTAAAAATCCCATTGTTGAGAACTTTCAGATAAGTCCTCAGGAAATTTATATGTTTCATCATCTGTAAGGCTTAGAAAGCCACTACTATTCATTGACTCAATCATACTCCTATGGGTTTGTGTCAAATCATTATAAAAATATTGAACAAGTCTCCAAACCTCAAATTCATGGTGGGGGCATTTTAGAGTTAGGTCCTTAAATCTCTCCCAACTCTCGTAAAACTTCTCATTCTCCTCTTCACAGAAGTTTGAGATTTGTCTTCTAAGAGCATTAGTTTTGGACGTGGAAAAGAATTTAGCTAAAAATTTGGAGACTAATTAGACCTGAATGCGAGAGAGTTAATCCAAACTTTCGCTTTATTTTTCAGGGATAAAGGAAATAGACGTAGACAAACCGACTCATCAGTGAAAATTTGAAACTTGAAGGTTGCACAAATTTTTGGAAAATTCTTTACGTGCATGTAAGAATCTTTTTGGTCAATTTCATGAAAAAGAGAAGAAGTTGCAAGATTTGTGGTCTCAACTAAATGTGTGAAGCTGGTCTATTTGGAAGGTGGAAGCTGGTCTATGCAGATTGATAGTCATGCTGATGTAGGATGCTGGTATGATCTGTCTGTGGAGGTAAATCTGGCCCCAGTGTTGCTCCCTTGGATTAATCTGTCTGTTGGTCTGAAGCTGTGTGCTCTAGTGTGCTGCCTTGGAATTATTGGAGATTGAAGCTGCTGTGTAGTTTGTATCAGTATGGAGGTTGAAGGATTATGCTCAAGGCAGAATTGTGGCTGCTGCTGTGTGGTTTGTATCATGCTTGGTTCTGGTGCATTGATAATCTACTAATCTGGACTTTATATTGGAGGGTGGCATTGATGCTCTGCAGTTGGTATGGTCTGAGGCGCCTCCAGTGTGAGTGGTCCTACTGTGAGGATTGTATCAGGTTCAAGTTTGAGTGGTGGTGCTGGCTGCTGTGTACTTTGTATTAGTAGGTGTCTGACTGTGGCTGCTGCAGTTGGAATGGTCTGAGGCCCCTCCAGTGTGAGTGGGCCTGCTGTGAGGCTTGTTTCAGGTTCAAACCTGAGTGGTGGCTGCTGCTGCAAGGACCATGCTTTGGTGTCTGAAGTATGTACTCTAGAGGAAGATCATGCTCTGCTGTGGCTGCTGCTGTGTGGATTGTATCATGTTGCTATAGTGGTAGATCATGCTTATGCTTCTGATTAGACAATGTATAGGTGGCTGGCCTGGTTTTCTAATTTTCTTTTCCCTTTCTCTTGCTTTCTCTGGATTGGTTTCTCGCTAATCTTGGATCAAGTGCTAGCAGATGATATTGCTTCCTTAGCGGTGCCAACCTAGTTGGGATTGTTAAGGCCAGCGGTGATGCTTTTGCACTTCCCTCTTTATTGATGTAAGTTTTATGCTTGTTCTGCTTTCTTCATCAATAAAGTTCTCTTTTGCTTATAAAAAAAAAACTAAATGTGTGCTGCCGTGGTCATATGTAATACTATACAAGATGGACGATTCGTAGTTATGGATGAAAATAAATCTTTTAGAGCTTTAGGCTCATTAGCATTTTCAATATTATCTCTCATTTTTAATAAATTATTTTGCAATTATGTTTCCATCCTTAACCTTCGTTTAAGAGTTTTTTCAATTTCCAAATCAAAAGGTGTTAATTCCAAAATTTTCGACCTACAACCAAGCATATGTCAAACACTTAACGCAAAATTTATTTTTTAATAATTATGATTTATATTTAAGTTTAAAAAAATTCAACACTGGCAGATCTAATAATAATACTAGTAATAATAAAAAGAATAATAAATAACCAAATAACTGTTTCAGAAAATTTATTTATTTTTATTATTATTTTTAATTCTATAGTTATCTAAAATATTGAATCTTAACTTATAACTAGTAGAAGGGTACTTTCAATTCAATTTTAATCAACTTTCTTATATAAGTTCCTGGTAATTTTTATTTTATTTTTGATCGGCAAAGAAAATCTTTATTGAAAAAAACATTCAAGGAATGAAGTTTACATCAATAAAGAGGAGCTTGGGCCTGAAAAGCCCCAAGCGCCAGTTGGTGAGAAACCAACAAAGAGAAAAGGAGAGGAAAAAACAACAAGCATAACCAAAAACTCCCAGAGGTTGTAACACTGCAGCAAAAACTTGATGTGTCAATTTAATTAGCGAAATCTTTGGTGCCTCGAATTGAGCTGTCTCGAATGGCTCAAATTTGTGTTCATCGGTTGACTGACTGAATGACCACCCGGACGATCGAGTGAAATGCTTGTTTACCGCGATTGTCAATTTGTTGACCGCGGCTGTCAGCCTTTTTATTGGATGACCGGCTGGACGACCGACAAAATAAAATTCGAACAATTCGAGACAAACCCAAATTTGAGGTACTTAGCATTGCTCTTTTAATTATACTCGCAAGTGCACCAACCGTACAATAGTATAGCTTAATGAGTGTGAGATCAATCCCACATGGACTTATGATTTTTAGAAACCTAATCAATTTCAAAGTTAAATAGACCCTAATCTAGTGAACAAATTTTGGTGCGATTGAAATTAAATCTAAAGATGCAATATATAAACAAGAAAATAATTGACTACAATAATAAGTTAATCAAATCAATAAAACTCCATACTCAAAGCACACGTCACTACAAGAAAAATGGGTTTTAGCGGCGTTTTTTTAACGGCTTTTTTTAAATATCAGTTTTTTTTTTTTTTTAATTTTTAACAACATTTTATAACCGTCACATATTCTTTAACCAAAACGGCACTGTTTTATAATTGAAGGCATTTAAAAACGCCTCCAAATATAGGAATATGCGCTTCCTTTATCCTTTTTTCTGAAACCCTTATTTTGAATTGGATCCCTTTCTCTCTCTCAACCCTTATACGCACACATCCCTACTAGGTGTTGTCAACAAGAACCACATCTGCACTGAAGCTCCATCTGCACTAGCGATTTCGAAGATTTAGAGTGATTTCGAAGATTCAGAGCGATTTCGAAGCTCCATCACCACCACCATCTGCACCGACGAGGTAGCGAGCTCCACCGTCTCTCTCTCTGTAGGTCTCTCTCTTTCTTTAGATCTATGAAATCAATTTTTTAAGGCATTCTTACTTGATCCTCATTTGCAGAGATTCAGAGATTTAGAGATTCAACGATTTCAGAGCGATTTCGATTTCAAAGCTCCATTGCCACTGCCATCTGCACCGGCGATTTTGATTTCACTAAGGCGAGCTGCCCAATTTCTCTCTCTCTCTCTCTCTCTCTCTCTCTCTCTCTCTCTCAAATTATTTCAAATTTTTTGTGGCTTGTCTTCTAATGATCTGAATCTTATTTTTATTTTTTCATAGTCAAGTTCAAGCTCCTTCCCCTGTCCAAGCCCAAGACGCTAAGAAGAAAGGTTGTACATTGTTTGATTTCACTTCTGAATTCGAATTTAATTGTTTGTTCTTTTTTTTTTTTTTTTTTTGTCATGTTTAGTTTTAAGTGTTTTGTGGTGCAATAGAATTGCATTGGTGGTGTTTGTGGAACTACATCTTGTATTCTGGTAGTTCTTCCATTTCAAGGATCCATAAGTCTATATTGTATGTGTAATTTTCTATTTAGGTTATCATGTTTTCGACTCTAGGATATTGGTAGCTTCCTGGTCTTGCTCTACGCAGGTGTTTTCTTCTTTTCTCTCCTATTGATCATGCTCCTTTGCACAAGGATATCCCATGCACTAGAATTTTTTAGTTTTCATGTTTATCGAATTAGAACTTAACTTAGATGGTGTTTGGTGCCAGCTTTTTCCCCCTTTTTTTGACAGCAAAAAATCCTCAAAGAACCACAAAAAACAGCTTAAAAGCCTACACCAAACACTTCACTCTTTTTGTGTGGGCTACTCTATATTCTAGTTATTTTGAAAAATGTGGGTTTGATTTATCAAGGACCTTTTAGGCTCAAAGTTAAGGATCCATGGAGAATTGAAGTTGGGAATTTGATAGATGCTACATGGCTATGTATTGACCTTAGGAGAGGTGGTAATGTATAAGATAGCTTTCATTTTTTAGTTTTCATTTTTATCGAATGAGCTAGCTTGTACGAGTTCTGTTTTATACTTGAGCATATAAATACAACATACAGAATGCTTTATAAAATTTTCTGTCTGCATAATAGTTATGTTGCTAAATATTATTGATTTCTTCATTTTTTACACTATCACTATAAAAAATTAAGGTTTTAGAGACCAAAATTTAAGAATAAAATTATTTTTTAGGGACTAAATATTTTTGTTGCGAAAAGTGTCGTCATTATAGTTTTAGCAACAAAAATTGGACATTAATGATGAATTATTATCATTTTGGACCAAATTTTTTGTTTCAAAAAAGAAATAATTTTGAGACCAAATTATTTTGTCTTTAAAAGTCTATTTATTAGTGATATTTTTTAAATTTTGTCGCTAAAAGTCTTGTTTTTGAATTTTCGGAACGATTTTTTAACGACTATCTTCAAGACGATAGAAATTGGTTCATAAATGTCTTTTGGAACAAAATTTTTATTTTAAGAGATGAAAATATTTAATTTTTAAAATTTTTATATGTTGTAGTGTTATATGTTTGGATTGAAGGGAAGTGCATGAATTCCGCTTGTTTGGGTTTTTAACGAGGAAAAAGGTGAAAAGGATAGTCAAACCCCATTTTATTCCGCTTTTTGTTCACCTCTGAAATTGCACCAAGAATTCTCTAGAGTGTTTTTTTTCTAAAATTTTTTAAAGTGGTATATTGTATGGTTGAAATTTAATATTGAAAAATTGATGTAACTTGTCATTAAATCTCAACCACACAATACACCACTCTAAGAAATTTTTAGAAAAAAAATACTCTAGAAGATCCTTGCTCCTGAAATTGGGAGGTTTTGGAGGGGAAGTCTAGGGGATTTTAGTGATTATCGATTTAATATGTTTGGTTTCACTTTTTAAAAAATATTTTTTAGAAAATTATATTTTTTTATTTTTCGTGTTTTTTTGTTTTTATTGATTTTTTTTAATATTTTAAGTAATTTTTTTAATTTTTAGACATACCTAACTTAGATGTATCTAAAAAGTAAAAAATTTGTGAAGAAAAACTTTTAAAAATTCACTAAATACCCAAAATATAAAAAAAATACGAGAATTCAGTATATTTTTTGTATTTTTATGTATTTATTAATTTTTTAAAACATTTTTTTACAATTTTTTTTACTTTTTAAATACATCTAAGTAATGTGCATCTAAAAAGTAAAAAAAAAAATTTAAAATTTTAAAAATATTCACTAAAAACAAAAAAAAAAACCACAAAAATCAAAAAACTTAATTCAAAAAACTCAAACCAAACACATTGAATATTACTTCCCGTCCCTTCCCTTTTCCTCCATTCATTATCCAAACAAGAGGAAGAGTAACAATGCGCTTCCCCTCCTACCTACACTTTTCTTTCCTTCCATCCAAACATAGTGTTAGTGCTTTTTGTTATTATATTTCTAGAGGTATCACCTTGATTTTGTATTGGCCACTTTTGGAACCACTTTTCTTTTCTATCTTTCTTTTTCATTTTTTTTAGCCCCCATTGTCTGTCTTGCACTTTGTCGAATGAACTCATTGTAGTGTTGAGTTTTCTTGACTTGAGATTGCAGACTTGAATATTGAGCCTAAAACAGGGAACTACTATCCAACCATTTTTTTTCAATGAGTTTTGGTTACTTAGAAATAAGTTAATACCAATAAATGATTCAGTAACTGAGTTGACGCTGAATCTCGAAGTGGGTCCAATAAGCATGACCAAGTGGCAGCTGTTCCTGCAGATTGATCAATCCTTCCAGATTCACTGTAGTTATGGGAGTATGCTTGAAGGCGAGGCTGATGAACTTAAGGTATTACTTTTTCTTTGAGCATAAGAAATCTCTCTGGCATGATGTAAATAGGAAGCTTTGAAGAAATATGTGCTTCTGGATTTTAGTTCTAACTTTTGTTTTGGAAATCAAGCAAATACATAATATTTGCCAATCAGTCTTTCAATTTTTCTAATAGTTGAAGTGAACTTATTCAGTGCATATAAAATGATGTTGCAAATTGAAAGGAGATTTTCCAGAAACTTTGAGATATATCGATTAAGCTTATTTTTGGGATCAACTATGCACTGTAGTACACATGTGGCTTATTTTTCATTGTAAAGTTGCTAAGCGGACACATTATTTTATCTGATGGAAAAGTTTTTACTATTTTAATTCTAAATATTTTATCTTTCTACTTTGACCGACAATCTTTCTTAGTGCTTGAAATTTTCCTGTCTCTGCATTGGAAAAAGTGGTATTGTTGAATTGAAATCTAAGAAGCATGGATATGGGTATGAGTATGGACACATATACAACACAGTACATAAAATTTTCCTGTTTCTGCATTGAAAAAATGGCAATGTTGAATTGCAATCTCAGAAGAATAGGTACGGTACGGGTATGAGTACAAACACAACCATAGATACAGCATGATACATACATGCACATTTTTGAAGTTAAGAACTAGCTACTTCTTTAGAATATGTTCTAAAATGTGATCCTTGTATGGTTTGGTTGTGATTTTTTGTTGTTGGCCTTGCTTCTTTTTTGGTTTTGCAACTATTATGCATGTTCATACAAATGTGTATAAATGTTTACTCCAATTCTGATTTATTTATTCTTTGTTTTAGAGAGTATATTCTTGGAAGGGAATCCGTACCTTCTGGTGATTACAATGATTGTCTCAGTATTTCATTCCATATTCAACTTCTTCGCATTTAAGAATGGTAATGGCAATCATTTATGCATCTTCTATGATGATCTTTATGGGAATTGTAGCTTGTTAATTAATTTTTCGTTCTTTACAGATATTCAGTTTTGGAACAAAAACAAATCCATGTAAGGACTATTTGCAAAGTCAGTTATTGTGAGCTTCTTATGTCAGCTTATTGTCTTCCTTTACCTACTTGACAACGATACTTCGTGGATGATACTTGCAAGTTTTGGAGTTGGTTGCTGCATTGAGTTCTGGAAAATTGGGAAAGTTATGCACATTGAGGTATAAGTTCAGTTATGCAATGATGTTCACTTAAAATCTTATAGAAATTTGTATACTAGATTATATATTTGTTGAACGAAAAGGTTTGAATCTTATATGTATATTATGAAAGCTAAGCTGACAATTTCCATTACATTATTATCCATTATATCTGTTAAGAAATGAATCAACTTCATCAACCTGCTACCATAGGCACTTCGTTTTATTTTACATTATTGTTTGGCAGTATCAAATAGTTATCTTCATATGCTTATTACTGGACATTGTTATTATTATTTTATTACTTTCTAAACCTTGTTCTGTTTGAATGTAATGCCTTTAGGATCATAGTGATCTTTGGTTGCCATTAACATCTGTTTTCTGATTTTGACCTCTGATGTATATGATGAGATAACAGCCACAGCCACACAAGCTGAAGCCACACAAGCTGACCGACTAAAGTCCAAAGCATTGTAATTCGATAGGCTTAGTTCAGTTAGTCAGTTAGTTCAGTGTGTATTAAGTTGGTTGTGTTAAGTCTGTTATAACTATTTGTAACTGTTTGTAGTTAGATATAGGATAGTTACATAACAAACTCTAATCTTGTATAAATAGTAAACTCTGTACTCAAGATTTCTTATCTAAAGATATTTTTCATTTCTGATACAAATTCTTCATGGTATCAGAGCTTGTTAACTCCAACGAGTCAAGCTTCTTCAAGATCCTTCAATGGAGTCTGCATCTTTATCTTTACCAGCCAACCTTGTTCTTCTGATTAACAATTTGAATTCGTTTGTTACAATCAAATTGAATTCTACAAATTTTTTTGATTTGGAAAAGTCAATTTTAGAACATACTTCGAGCCACAAATCTCATTGGCTATGTTGATGGTTCTTCTCCATGTCCTCCTGCACTGATTCAGGATTCTACTGGCAAAGAGAGTACCAATTCAGAGTTTCTCACATGGAAGCAAGTTGATTCTCATCTGTTAAGTTGCATCACTGCAACTCTCACATGCAACTCTCACTCCTACTGTGTTTACATCTGTTCTACAATGTTCAACAAGCTATGAAGTCTGGACTCTTCTCACTAAAAGATTCACCTCATTATCGAGATCACATATTCATCAACTCAAGAACAAACTCAATGTTGTTTCCAAGAAATCCTTATCAATGGAGGATTATCTACTCTAGATCAAAACAATATCAGATCAACTAGCTCTTGTTTCTTCTCTGGTTGAGGAAGAGGATTTGCTTATGTGACGGCCGAATATTGGGAGTCGTAAATAGGCCGAATAGTTAAACTTGGAGAATCGAAATATATATAGCACTCGGCCCCGTCACACACGTTCAAATCCTGCCCTATTCGGCCAAATGGCTAGTTAAGCAATGGGCCGAGTGAAAAGCGATTTGCCACAAAAGAAGCCGAATGGCGAATTGAAAGTGGACCCAATCCCGGGGCCCAAGAAACAAAAGATATAAATAGAAGAACATTAGCCAGAAAGAGGTATGTGAGAACTATCATGTTTAACTTAAGATACAAGCAATCACGAGAGTATACACTGACTTATCCGTCAGAGTGCTAATTCCGGCACCCCCGACCGGAGTGTTCATTCCTTTTCAGGTGGCTAGCTGAGGATCACGAGCATTCCCCGGGATCAGAAGAGTATTTCCAAACCACTTCTCCACAATTGGCGCTGTCTGTGGGAATACTCAAATACATCCATGGCGGGCGTAACAGAAGACCCTCCGATAGTCACTGATGAAACCACGTAGAGAGACGACCTCACTCCAACAAACATGGTTGGACCGGAGACTATCCCCGCAAGACGCGCTTTGAACTTCGCCTCACCCTCGACTTCAGAGCATGAGGCAATACAAGCGATCATGGAATAAGCAAAGAAAAATGAACAGAGGTTGGAGAACACGATCGCTGAGAATGAACGTCTCCATCAGGATTTGGCCTTGGAAGTGGCGAAGTCCAAACAAGCTGTACGCTAAGATCCAGAACGACCTTTGAGGACAGGTGGTCGACGACCTTGAGCCCGACAACAAGACACTGATAGCGACTCCGACTCATTATCCCCAGAGCCCAAGAAGAATGGACGACCCGAAACTTCCAGTTTCTCTGAAGAGAGTCCACGTATAAGGCATAACCCAAGAAGAAACAGTTCAGATAAAAAAGACCAGCATGATTCCTTTGTGCGACGGATCGCAAAGGCGATTCTACCCAAAAAGTTCAAAGCTCTGTCGTTCACTCTCTATGATGGAAAATCAGACCCCACCGATCACATCCGTCACTACAAGCAAGCCATGACATTGCATGCAGACAACGAGGCCCTCATGTGCTAAATATTTCCTAGCAGTTTGGGACCATTGGCTGTCAGGTGGTATTATAAACTGGAGCCGGCTTCGATCAAAGGCTTCCATCAATTGCAGAAATCCTTCAGGGCCAGATTCATCACCAACGAGGTCCAGCTGAAACAAGCCGACTCTCTCTGGGCAATGCAGATCCAGCCAGGAGAAATACTAAGAGCGTATTCGGCGTGCTATTGGGAGTGCTTTAATCTTGTTGATGACACTTGCAACGACTCCATGGCCATCACTGCCTTCAAAATGGGTTTGCATCCTGACAGTGCTCTCCGCAGCTCCTTGACTAAAAGACCTCCCAAAACAGTATGGCCGTTGATGAAGAAAGTTGAGGAATACTGCAAAGTGGAGGATGATGCCTTGCGGGTTAAAGCCGGAAACGTGGCCAACAAGACGGCCCCTTCTGAAATTGCTCAGCCAATAAATTCTATACCACCTCAGAGCCCTGAACCACGACATCAGGCTGAACGAGACAAGTGACGGGATTCTCGCCGATCAAGCGACCAATGCTCCCGCCGAGCAAATGAACAACTGCAAGTTGATAGTAGACGCACGAGGCGCACCGACAAGAAATATACGGAGTTGACAGAGTCGATCAGCGTGGTTATCTCCAAAGTCCAACACCTTTCGTTCTTCAAATGGCCGTCCAAAATGGTAGGACCTCCCGACATAAGAAAGACGGGATAGACGGTGTGAGTATCACAAGGACCATGGCCATGATACTGAAAGTTGTTATGCATTGAAGGATCACTTGGAGAAGTTGGTACAAGATGGTCGGCTTCAACACTACGTCCAAAAAGGCAACTCAACCAAAGCAATAGCCTTAAGACAGGATTCCCCTCCGCTCGGGGTGATCCACATGATATACAGTCTGCCAATGTCATCCACGGTGCATACGATTCAGTCAAATCCCGACCCTCAAAATCAACTCACTCTTGCTAAACGGCCCCATGAAGTTGCGAGCATTGCTTTTGATGATTCAGATTTGGCCGGAGTGACACTCCCCCACATCGATCCCTTGGTAATTGAGTTACGCGTAAACCGATTCACAGTTGAGTGCGTACTCATTGATCCGGGGAGCACATCAGAAGTTATGTACTACAAGCATTTACCAAACTCGGCTTCTCTGAATCGGATCTCTCTCCGACCCCTTATCCACTATTTGGCTTTAACGCCAATCTAGAATACTCATTGGGGAAAATCACACTACCCGTTCGAGAGGGCTCTCGAACAGTGGATATGGAATTCTTGGTCGTCAAGCTGCCATCGCCGTATAATCTCATCATGGGGTGAACTTGGTTGCATACTATGCAGGCCGTGCGAAGCACCTATCATCAGCTGCTACGCTTCCCGACAGAACGCGGCATTGAGCAAATCCGTGTCTCACAGAAGTCAGCACAAGCATGCTACCTCTTTGCTGGAAAGACGCCAAAGGAGTTGCAAGTAAATTCCATTGAGGTGCCGGATCGGGAGAGCCTTGACGATGTTAGGCGGCTTCCAAGTGAAAAGGCCACGAAAGCCCTAGATCGAGTTGAAATCGACGGAAACGAGACAGGTTCTTTATGGTCGGCACCTCCCTGAATCAAGCCGACAGCTAGCAGCTAATTTCCTTCCTACTCAGCAACCTCGATGTCTTTGCATGGACTCTATATGAGATGCCGGGTATAGATCCGTCTGTTTCGTAGCACCGTTTGAATGTTGACCCTAAATGCAAGTCGATCATTCAGAAAAGCCGGAGGTCAGCCGCAGAGCACACTGCCGCCGTCATTGAAGAGGTTGATAGGTTGCTTAACGCCGGGGCAATCAGAGAAGTGACCTACCCTACGTGGCTCTCTAATGCTATGGTTGTGAAGAAGAAAAATGGGACTTGGCGAGTGTGCATTGATTTCACGAACCTAAACAAAGCCTGCCCCAAGGATTGTTTTCCACTACCCAGAATTGACCAACTTGTAGATGTGACAACACGCCATCAGCGTATGAGCTTCCCCGATGCTTACAGAGGCTACCATCAAATCGCCATGCATCCAGAGGACCAAGATAAAACTGCATTCCTCACCCCAAGAGGAACCTACCACTATAAGGTTATGCCTTTTGGGCTGAAGAATGTAGGGGCAACTTACCAAAGACTGGTCACTACCATATTCAAGGAGCAACTCGGCCACACTATGGAAGTGTACATTGATGACATGGTGGTCAAGTCCAAAGAAGGGCAAACTCATCTAGCCGATCTGGAAGAGACATTCGACATTTTACGCAAATACAAAATGAAGTTAAACGCTTCCAAATGTGCATTTGGGATCGACTCTGGCAAATTCTTGGGTTACATTGTCAACCACCGAGGAATCGAAGCCATCCCGAGGTAAATCACAGCAATCTTGGAGCTCGGCTCCCCTCATTCAGTAAAAGAAGTTCAAAAGTTGATGGGGATGGCCGCTGCACTCAACAGGTTCATAAGTTGGTCTACAGATCGCTGCCAACAATTCTTCCATACACTACGGCAGGGCAAGGCTTTTGAATGGTCTGCCGAGTGCGAAGCTTCTTTTAACAGCCTCAAAACCTACCTCCGACCAGTTTCACTCTTGACAACACCTTCGGCAAGTGACCTGCTCATTTTGTATTTGGCAGTTTCCAACTGGGCCGTCAGCGCCATACTGATAAAGGAAGAGCTGGGGGAGCAGCGGCCAGTGTATTATGTGAGCAAGGCAATGGTCGACGCTGAAACACACTACCTTCCACTGGAAAAACTCGTCCTAGCCCTAGTTTTGGCTGCAAGAAAACTGATGCATTACTTCCAAGGGCATAGCATCGGGGTACTAACAGATTACCCCCTCCGATCAGTACTACGCTGTGCGGAAGCATCAGGACGCGTTTCAAAGTGGGCTCTTGAACTCGGCCAGTATGATATTCAGTTTCTACCTAGAACCTCAATCAAGGGACAGGTGCTTGCCGACTTTGTGGCCGAATTCACTAGGGGTCTTGTTGACTTCAAGTCTGATGAAATTCGACCTAAGCCGAACTAGAGAATTTATGTTGGGGACATTTGGCAGTTGTACTGTGATGGATCATCCAATCAATGGGGCAGCGGAGCTGGAGTAGTAATCATGGCTCCTGACGGCACAATAATTAAGTAGGCCGTCAAACTCGGCTTCGAAGCATCAAATAACAAGGCTGAATACGAAGCCCTTCTGGCCGGTTTGAGGAATGCACACCTTCTGGGTGCTCGGTGTTTGCTGGTATTTTGTGATTCAAAATTGGTGATCAATCAGCTAAAGGGGGAGTATGCAGCCAAAAATGATCGTATGGCGGCTTACATGAAATCGGCTAGCGCCTTGCTAGCCAAATTTGACCATCATGAATTGAATCAGGTAACATGTGATCAGAACACACATGCAGACGCCCTAGCCTGCCTAGCCACCACCATTAACTCAGAGATTAAACGAACCATCGAAGTAGGTTTCATCCCAAAGCCGAGCATTAGCCCTTCGGAGGAAATCCCGATCAATGTCATAGAGTCAGGACTAAGTTAGATGGACCCCATTGCTGCATTCCTATCTTCCGAACAGCTCCCAGTGGACAAGAAAGAAGCACACAAGCTGTGAAACAAAGCCCTGCGATACTACTTCGTTCCGCAAGGAAAGCTTTATAAAAAAATCCCTTTCTGGTCCATACCTGGAATGTGTACACCCGGACAAAGTTGAAGAGCTTCTGACTGAAATACATGAAGGCAGTTGTGGTACCCATTCTGGCGGGCGCTCTTTGGCCTATCGAGCTATAACACAGCGGTATTATTGGCTGACAATGAGAACTGACGCCGAATGCTATGTGAAGAAATGTGAATAGTGCCAGAAGTTCTCCCCATTAAACCATCTGCTTGTTGAAGAGTTAAGCACCATCACCAGTCTCTGGCCGTTCACCTAGTGGGGACTTGATATCGTAGAACCATTGCCGAGGGCCCCAGGGAACAAGCGATACTTGATCGTCGTGACAGATTACTTCACAAAATGGGTCGAAGCGGAGGCATTAACGCACATTCAAGATGCTGATGTTAAGCGCTTTGTATGGAGAAATATCATAACACGATTTGACATTCCAAGAGCTCTTATCTTAGACAACTGCACCTAGTTTGATTGTGGCGTCTACTGAGAGCTGTGCAGCAAATATGGTATCCGGCCTTACTTCTCCATGTCGGCTTACCCCGAAAGCAATGGTCAAACCAAAGCCTCTAACAAATCCATCTTGGACGGCATCAAGAAGAGGCTGGAGAAAGCTAAAGGAAAATGGGTCGAAGAATTGCCGACCGTATTGTGGGCTCATCGAACTACACCGAGGCAATCCACTGAACAAATGCCGTTTGCTTTATGCTTTGGAACCCAGGCGATCATACCCTGGAGATCGGCCACCCAACCTTGAAATCGCAAGTTTTTGATATGGGCCGAAACGACATGATGCTGGCTTTGGATTTGATTCTGATCGAAGAACGAAGAGACCGTGCCCTTATGTCTATGGCACGGTACCAGCAGCAACTTCCTAAGTCGTATAATCAACGTGTTCAGCTGAGCCGCTACACACCAGGAGAGTTGGTCCTGAAGAAGGTACTTCCAGCTGCCAAGAAACTGGCTGATGGAAAATTGGATCCTAACTAGGACGGCCCTTACCAGTTTGATTCGATCGCAGGAGTAGGGGCATATCGGCTCAAAGACATGTCAGGAAGAAGTCTGCCACGGCCTTGGAATTTCACGCATTTACGCAAATTTTATCATTAACCCGATTTGTGGGGCATGATACTTGTTCCGAATGGTTTACCATGTACACATCTCATTTTTGTAATGCAAAGTTTCTCGTTTTCTCATTGCGCAATTGAGTCTTAAAGTCTCCGGATTTGGTGCGCCCTTCGTAGATACCACGATTGGCTAAATAAAGTTTTCGGGTTCGAAGCCCCATCGGTGCATGATGCCTTTGGGTCGACAAAGTATCCAGATTCGGAGCGCCTTCGTGGATGGCGCACAACGCCCTTGGGCCGATAAAGCCTCCGGATTCGGAGCCCCATCGGCGCATGACGCCTTTGGGCCGATAAAGCCTCCGAGTTCGGAGCGCCCTTCGTGGACGCTGCACAACTCCCTTGGGCCGATAAAGCCTCCGAATTCGGAGCGCCCTTCGTGGATACCACGATTGGCCAAATAAAGTCTCCGGATTCGGAGCCCCATCGGCGCATGACGCCTTTGGGCTGATTAAGCCTCTGGATTCGGAGCGCCCTTCGTGGACAACACGTTTGGGCTGAATAATACTCCGGATTCGGAGCCCCATCGGCGCATGACTCCTTTGGGCCGATAAAGCCTTCGAATTCGGAGCGCCCTTCGTAGATACCAGGATTGGCCAAATAAAGTCTCTAGATTCGGAACCCCATCGGCGCATGACGCCTTTGGGCCGATAAAGCCTCCGAATTTGGAGCGCCCTTTGTGGATACCACGATTGGCCAAATAGTCTCCAGATTCGGAGCCCCATCGGCGCATGACGCCTTTGGGCCGATTAGGCCTCCAGATTCGGAGCGCCCTTCGTGGACAACACGTTTGGGCCGAATAATACTCCGAATTCGGAGTGCCCTATACGAAGGTTAAAGCATATAATTATTCATAGTGGAATGTTTTGATTAAGTTGAGCTGGCAAAAGCCGTTTACACTTTAAAAGCATACAAACATTGAAAATGGAATGCTTGAATAAGTTGGGCCGGCGCAATCGCATAAACAATTAAAATATGCAAACATTCGAAACGAGATGCCTAATTAGGCATGTAAACATTGAAAATCAAACACAAACATTTAAAATAAAACATTTTTATTAAGCTATCCAATAGGTACATAGCTGACGCCCAAACTGTGTTGGAACGTTTACAATATATGTTTACAAACTGTGTAACGTTTACAAACTGTGTTGGAACGTCTACTCGTCATCGCCTTCGTCATCGCTCTTCTCAATTTCGAAAGCGTTAAAAGGAAAGTCGTGACGATGATATAACGGTGACACCGACTTAACTCCTACTCCTTGGAGTGCCTCTGAGGCTTGGAGAGTCGTAATCCACCCGTGTCTAAAGCCCCGATTCTCGCATCAGCACACCTCCTCTGCGAGTTTCTCCATGGTCTTGTCTGTCCCGACTCTTCGGCTGTCGGGGAAGCCTTTTCATAACCCACAGTCCTTGCATTTTCCATGGCAAACATGCTTGCCATATCCCGATCGGCGATCGCGTGACTTAACAGCCGTTGGGTCACTCTCTCCTCCATGACTGTGTTGGATTGACCTGCCGCACGCGGCTCGGTGGTTTGAGCCTTCCTAAGTTCCCTAAGCTCACGCTCGGCCTTCTCCGCGCGAGCTTCCAAGTTCCGAAGTCGTTCGTTCTTTTTCTCTATTTCTCGTCGCGCGGTGCGCAGGCGCATGCTGACTTTATAAGCGGTATATAGCCCTTTCACCGCCCCATGGATGCCCTCTCGAAATACTTCGAAATCTTGTTGACCAACCATCGACTGCTGGACTTCCGGTGGAAAAATTTGTGAGCAAAGTCGACCGCCACACCTGGGTCGTTGACAATGGAGTCCGCCTCTGTTATCGGTTTATTCCCCACAAAAACCGCAAAACTCAACGGTCGCGGCGTCGCATCGGCCTCATTTCTCAGTCGCGGTCGTGGAGAGCTACCCCGTTGCTGTTTTTCCTTTCGGGGTGATTGACTTCGACGACTTGGAGGCTGACGTTTTTCCCGTTCTTTGGACATCCTACCTCCCGCACAAGAGGGTTCGCTGCTGCGATTCATTACAGTGTCAAGCTCAGCCAATGTTCGCGTTTCTCCTCTACTATTGAAGAACACTCTATTTGACATTCACACTTATCCAACCTCACGTAACAAAGTGTTTTAAATTGAGTCTGAAGACAATAAGTGGACTCACTAGCGTGAAGAGTCCATCCCATTTATTTCTAATGCTTGCAGCGCCCCCGAGGCGATTTTGTTAATGCTAAACTTCAAAAAACGGATGCCGATCGCCACGCACCCCAACCAGTCCATAAACTGATCGGCCAAGCATCTAAGCCCGATGCCGATCGATGTGTGCCACAACCACTCCACAAACTATTAGCATTCGGCTTTTTGGAGTTCATGCATTGGCTGGGGCAAGGGCAGATTTATTAATCTGATCGGCCAAGAATCTAAGCCCAATGCCGATTGATGTGTGTCGTAGCCACTCCATAAACTATTAGCATTCGGCTTTTTGGAGTTCATGCATTGGCTGGGGCAATGACAGATTTGTTAATCTGATCAGCCAAGCATCTAAGCCCTATGCCGATCGATGTGTGCCATAGCCACTCCATAAACTATTAGCATTCGGCTTTTTGGAGTTCATGCATTGGCCGGGGTAAGGGCAGATTTATTAATCTGATCGGCCAAGCATCTAAGCCCGATGCCGATCGATGTGTGCCATAGCCACTCTATAAACTATTAGCATTCGGCTTTTTGGAGTTCATGCATTCATTCGGCCAAGCATCAGGTTTATTAATCTGATCGGCTAGTCTACGATGGTAAATTACTGAATTGCCTAAGTATATAATCGTCAAGTGTACATAAGTGTTTTATCTAGAGAAGTAAAAAGCAATACTATGCATCAATAGAAAAATTAAACATAAGTAATAGCAAAGTACAAGATAAATTTTCATTAGTAAATTAGGCACAGACTGCAGCCATTTTATATGTGAAAACTACTAGAGAAAAAGCTACAAGTTTGCAGGGAAATGGCTAGAAAAAATTTAAAAACTGTCGCCATACATAAAAACTACTAAACAAAAAGCTGTAACATTACATTCAAAATATTTAAACAAAAATAACTATTGTAGCCCTAATCAATCCTCGGACTCCAGCGGCTCAACATCCACTTGCTCGTATGGAATCGGCATAGCCAATGTCACATTAGCAGAAGCAAGGGCCTTGAGCCAGCTGTGTTTGAATCCCCAATTCTCGAATTTGGGGACTTGTTCCATGTAATTGTCGAGGGCAGCGCTTTGCCCAGCCTCATAAGCCTTCGAAGCCTCAGAATCGGCTGCTTCCTTCGCTGTCTTCGACTCTGCCAAGTCCGCCTCCAGTTTGCCGATCGCCTCTTGGGCCAACTTAAGCACAGCTTCGCTCGCATTCGTCCTCTGCTCGGCAGCCAATCTGAGCTCGTCTACATTCCTGACCCTCTCCATCTCGACCTCGGCCCTCGCGCCTTCCATTTTCGTCCTCAAAGCTTCGAACTTGGCCCTGCTCTTTTGGCTCTTAACTTCCGTTTGTAAACGGCCAAACTGTTCGACGGCGTCATGATAGTGACGTCCTATCTCGGCTATCCTTCCGACCGTCTGGAAAACAGGAAATTAAAACCAAAACAGTATTTGCATAAAATGAAAAGACAAAGTCAAGATATATACCAAAAGAGCCGATTGAGTGGCTAATGCTATTGCAACCAGATCCGGCTCTGCCCCGAAAGCCACCTTGTCAGCCGGCAATGAGACGGACGTAGCCATGCTGAGTGCGACGGCTGGATCTTTAATTGCCGAAGCATCAAAGGAGATCGGCGTGTTTTTTTTTTATCTTCGGTTGAATGATAAAAGGCACAAACATCCGATTCCTCTAAATAAGGCCGTTTGTCGGCACGGTTTTCTTCTAAGCCAGCCTCGACCTCGGCAGGACGCTTCTCTGCCCTTTGCTCAGCCTCTTGATCGGCCTGCACAACCACAGCAGCCTCGGCACTTTGGTTTATTGCTGTTTCATCCTCAATAACAGGCAATGAGGGCTGAGATTCGGCAACAGGCAAAGAGGACTGAGATTCGGTGGCAGGTGGCACTTCAGATCGAATGGCCTCTGCTCTTGGTCGCGCGGCCAACCATTCTGTATTTCTCTTTTTGGCAAGTTGCATGAGGTTTAACCCAGCCATGTCTTCGGAGTATGCGCCGGGAAGGTGCTCTAAACCATTAAAAATGTCGTCAAATGAAAGGTCCCCTCGGCCCGAAGTGGACGGAGGGCTGGCTGAATTGAGGCTGGCTTCCTCAAAGGACTACTTCAAAGCCTCGTCTACTTTCGCTTCGGACTGACCTGACTTGGTGACCTCAGCTACTTCTGCCCACTCCGAATCGGACCCCTCGAAACCAACTTGCCGCAAGTTTTTGAAGTCAGTCAAAATGAGAGTGGTAAGAGACTCTTCACCCTTCAAAATTGGGATGTTTCTGCCGCCGAGAAGGTCGTATATGTCAGCTCGTAGCGAAGCAGAACGTGGGCCGCCCTCCCCTGTTTTTGAAGACTCGGACGGCCAAAATATTTGAGCGCGACTTTGATTTCTAAAAGAACGGCGTCATCGGTTGAAGTAAGGACTTTCTTCAAATCGTTTCCTGTACAAGAAAAACCATGAGGTCTCAAAAATAAAACTTTATAAATATAACAAAAAAATAAACACAAGAAGCTATATGGCCACCTGGTTCGCCCCTCCGTCTAGGAATAGGATCGAAGCGATCCTCGCCTTCGCCGAATTCCCAGTTACCTTGGACAACGACCACAACATCATCGACTCGCTTCCCAGAACAGGAAAACATAGTCACTAATTGATGGTCGGTGTCCTTGGCCCTAAGGAAATAATGTTCGTGCCGACTAGAAGACTTGGCCAAGGCATAACAATGTCGAATAGCTGGAATGCTGAGGTTAATGCTAAGGCGACGATTTAGCTCTATAATCCCCATTACGATTCTAAAAAAAGTTGACATTGGGTTGGGAGGGGATTAAACCTCAATGGCAAAGCACAGTCCTAAGGAATGAGTGAAGGGGAAACTGAACTCCACCCTCTGCGATTGATAGGAGAGGGAAGACAATCATGTTTTCATCAGCCCTCTCCATATCGAGGGTGCTGTCTGTCATGAGAGACAGACGTATGTCATCAAGAATGGAAAAATGGCATCGGAAGCCAGAAATTCGATCGGAGGAGAGGAGATCTTTCAAATGTTTTGCCATTTTTTTCAGCCTATAGGAATATGCTAAACCAAAAAAAAAAAACAAACTAGGAAAAAGGATTCAAAGTAGAGAGAGAGAGAACTTACAAGAGATGAAGAGGATAGACGAAGAGGATAGTGAAGGGAAGGAAGTTGCAGAGGTAATTCGGAAGGCAGTCCAGTGACGAGCGTCTAAAAATATGTATGTATTTGAAAAGACGTCGAAATTTTAAATCACAATAAATAGAAGTGTATGAAGGGGCAGGAAGCTGAAATGATAGCCGAGAAGCGTGTGCTCAGACATCTGCGTTGGAATGCGGTCAGCCGCCAAATTTCGGCTCTGACTTTTCAAGTTCGAAACCAAACACTCCAGCCACCTGTCGTTAGTGGAGTGCTTGGGGGGCAATTGTGGGGGCCGAATATTGGGAATTGTAAATAGGCCGAATAGTTAAACTTGGAGAATCGAAATATATATAGCACTTGGCCCCGTCACACACGTTCAAATCTTGCCCTATTCGGCCAAATGGCTGGTTAAGCAATGGGCCGAGTGGAAAGCGGTTTGCTACAAAGGAAGCCGAATGGCGAATTGAAAGTGGGCCCAATCCCGGGGCCTAAGAAAGAAAAGATATAAATAGAAGAACATTAGCCAGAAAGAGGTATGTGAGAACTATCATGTTTAACTTAAGATACAAGCAATCACGAGAGTATACACTGACTTATCCGTCGGAGTGCTAATTTTGGCACCCCCGACCGGAGTGTTCATTCCTTTTCAGGTGGCTAGCTGAGGATCACGAGCGTCCCCCGGGATCGGAAGAGTATTTCCAAACCACTTTTCCACAGATTCTCATTGTTTTGAATGGTCTTCTAGTAGAGTACAACTCTTTGAAGATAACAATACGAGCAAGACCTGAATCAGTTACTATGTCAGATTTGTCCTCTCTTCTGTGTTTATTGGCTTTGCATGTTGAATCTGAATCACACCTGTCTTCGTCTCTTTCAGATCACTGTTGCATATTCTGCAACCAAAGATCAAGGATCTAAATCTCATTCTGGTTTTTGAGGACATAAATCCATTGGTTACCGAGGAGGATCTTCCAATAGAGGTGGACGATATTTTCAAAGAGGAGGTCCTTTCAATCGTAGAAATGGAGGAGGCAGATTTATTTCTTTATCTCAGTACCAGTTTTCACAACAAAATTCTTTTTCAAATTCTGTGATATGTCAAATATGTGGCAAGCCTAATCACACAACCATCGATTGCTAGTTTAGGATGGATTCTTCTTGTATAGCATCTTTTTCTTCTAGTTCTTCTCTTAAAACTGCTTTTGTTGCTAGTGCACCTTCATCTTCATCAACTGCCAATTGGTATATTGATTCTGCAGCTATAACTCATGTTACTCCAGACCTTGATAATCTACAACACTATCAACCATATTATGGTTATGACTAAGTCACTGTGGGCAATGGTACCTCTATTCCCATACAACATACAGGTCAAGGTATTCTTTCCACTCCTTCTTATCCTTTCAAGCATAATAATATTCTTCATGTACCTTTTCTATCCTCCAATCTTCTTTCTATTCATCAGCTCACATCTGATAATGATTGCACTATTACTTTTAATGACAAGTCTTTTGTGATTCAGGACAAGACTACTCAGATCCCTCTTTACAAAGGGGTTCATAGTCATGGCCTTTATCAAATTCCGTCTACCATTCTTTCTCCCAAATCTTCTCTTTAACACAAGCCAGTTTCATCTCCAGCTACTGGTATTGCCACTAACTCTGCTTCAACAACTGTTTGGCACACAAGGCTAGGTCATCCTTCTTCCTAAAAGCTTCATGTGTTGCTTCGGAACTGTTAGTTACCTGTTTCCTCTCATTGTAATAAAACCTTATGCACACATTGTGCTGTAGCTAAGAGTCATAGACTCCCTTTTACTTTGTCAAATTCCTCTGTTAATAAGCCTCTCTCTCTTATTCATAGTGATGTATGGGGTCCATTCTCTTGTTCCAATTCTAGTTTTAAATACTATGTTCTGTTTGTGGATGAGTTTAGCAAGTTTACTTGGGTATATCCTATGTGTAATAAAAGTGAAGTGTTTTCCAAATTTCAAGAGTTTAAAGTGTTTGTTGAGACTCAATTTGACACTAAACTTAAAGTGTTTCGCACTGATGGTGGTGGTGAGTTTATTGGCACTCAATTTGAGCAATTTCTTAAAAACAATGGTGTTATTCATCAACTCTCATGTCCTCATACTCCTCCTCAAAATGGAGTAGCTGAGCACAAACATAGACATTTAATTACTACTACTATTGCTCTTCTCCATCAATCCGCCCTTCCATTCTTCTTTTGGTTCGATGCTTTAGCTACTTCTGTGTTTCTTATCAATCGATTACCTAGCTCCAAATTGCATAATAAGACTCCATTTGAGATGTTGTTTCATCAATCTCCGAATTTTAGTTTTCTCAAAAGTTTTGGTTGTCGATGTTTTCCTTGGGTAAAACCTTACACTTCTCATAAACTCCAACCCAGGTCTGTGCCATGTGTGTTCATTGGCTATCATCCTTCCATTAAGGGTTATAGGTGTTTTGATCCTATCTCAGGAAAAGTCTTTCTTTCTAGACATGTTATTTTTTATATGACTGTCTTTCCTTTTGTCTCTCACTCTCCTCTACCTCCTTCTATTGTACCTTCTTTATCTCAACTTCATGATTTCTTTTGGCCACCTCATTCTAGCTCATCCACTCTGTCCCACTTCTCTACTCCTAGTTCTAGGCCTTTTGTTTTTAGTCCAGCTGCAGTTGCTCTTGTGTCTATTCATACCACTGCTCATGCTATTCCTGGTCCTGCTACTGCTGTATCTTCTGCTGTTCCTATCTCTCCAGTTCGTGTTGCTACTCTAGTTCCTTCTACCACTGATTTTACTGTTCCTGATCCTTCTTCTACTGTGCCTACAACTGCTCCTATTATTTCAGCTGCTGATATTTCACACTCATCCCTTCCTATTGATTTTGTCCACATTGACTTAAGTGCTTATTCTCCTTTAGTTTCTTCTCTTAACACTCATCCCATGGTCACTCGGTCTAAACATCATCTTTCCATTCATTTGATTGTTTTTTCTTCTCATGATTCTTCTCTGTTTGAACCTTTCACATGGTTTGAGGCTCTTACTATCCCTGCTTGGGCTACTGCTATGTCTGAAGAATTTAGAGCTCTTCAACACCAAAAGACTTGGGTTTTGGTTTCTCCTCCTAGTCACAAACATGTTATTGGCTGCAAACGGGTTTTTCGTCTCAAGAAAAACTCTGATGGCTCTGTTGCTCGCCATAAAGCTCGATTGGTTGCTAAAGGATAGCTTCAGGAGGAAGGCATTGATTATCATGAAACTTTCAGCCCTGTGCATAAACAACCCACTATCCGTGTTTTTCTTAGTGTTGCTCTTCACTTCAATTGCCCAATTAAGAAACTGGACATCTCAAATGCCTTTCTTCATGGCATTCTTGAGGAAGAAGTGTTTATGGAACAACCACCTGGTTTTGTAGATTCTACTTATCCTTCCAATGTGTGTAAATTGGAAAAAGCTCTTTATGGTCGTAAGTAGGCTCCACGTGCATGGTACTCCATTTTTTCCTCATTTTTACTCACTTCTAGCTTTGTTAACAGTCGTTGTGATTCATCTTTATTCATTCATCACTCTTCTTCTTCAATCATTCTATTGTTGGTGTATGTGGATGACATTCTTATTATGGGGAGTGACTCTGCTCAAATTGCCAAGCTTATCACCCATATGCATTCTACTTTTTCCATGAAGGAACTGGGTTCCATTTCTTATTTTCTTGGTATATCTGTGTTACCTACTTCGGATGGTCTGTTTTTCTCTCAACACAAGTATGCCTTTGAAATACTTGCGAAAGTTGGCATGACAAACTGTAAATCTTATTCTTCTCCCATGGCTAGTAAGCCTTCCTCTTCTCTTGATCTTTCCACTCCCTTTGCTCAACCTGCTTTATATCATAGCTTGGTGGGTGGTTTACAATATCTGACCATAACCAGACCTGACATTGCCTTTGTTGTCAATCATGCGTGTCAATTTATGCATGCTCGAGCTGTGGCTCACTTTAATCTTGTCAAGAGACTTCTATGTTATCTTCATGGTACTCTGCATTATGGTCTTGTTTTTACTGCTGGTTCATTGGATCTTCATGCTTTTTCGTATGCGGATTGGGCAGGCAGTGTGCATGATCGCAAATCTACCATTGGGTATTGTGTTTTTCTTGGTTCAAATCTTGTATCATGGGTTACTAAGAAGCAGAGCACTGTCTCTCGTTCCTCCACTGAAGCAGAATATAGGTCTCTTGCTCAAGCTGCTTTTGAACTGACTTGGCTTCAGATGCTTCTTACTGAGTTACATCTACCTTGTGGTGTGCCTACGCTTTGGTGTGATAATCTTTCGGCGATCATCTTGGCCTCCAATCCTGTTTTCCATGCCGGCACAAAACATATTGCTGTGGATTATCATTATGTGTGTGAGCAGGTGGTTTCCAAGAAACTTGTTGTCAAACATGTTGGTTCTTTTGACCAACTTGCTGATATTTTCACTAAGCCTCTTTCCTCTGTTCGCTTTGCTTATCTTCAGCACAAGCTCATGGTTCGTGCCTCCCCTCTTCGCTTGCAAGGGCCTGATGAGATAACAGCCACAGCCACACAAACTGAAACCACACAAGCTGAACGACTAAAGTCCAAAGCATTGTAATTAGATAGGCTCAGTTCAGTTAGTTCAGTGTGTATCAAGTTGGTTGTATTAAGTCTGTTATAACTGTTTGTAACTGTTTGTAGTCAGATAGTTAGATATTGGATAGTTACATAACAAACTCTAATCTTGTATAAATAGTAAACTCTGTACTCAAGATTTCTTATCAAAAGATATTTTTCATTTTTGATGCAAATTCTTCAGTATAGACCTTCGCCAGATTCAGTTATTCGAATTATTGTGTTGTCGTATACATTTAAAATCAGTTTTATGTTTCCTTTTTATTTTGTGTTTTTGCGATTCTCTTATGTTTTCAACATATTCCATTTTTAAATAATGCACCGAAATAAAATTTTATTCTTTTGTAGTGAGGGAATTCAATGACCCCAAGATACCCAAGAGCGACTGTTTTCATTGGCTTTGACAACTGCAAGGATATTGAAATTGAAGATGCTGTCGTTATGAAACTACATCCTGTTGAACTAGAGGTGTCTCCATATTAAATATCTTCTCCAAGGGACATTCAAGATCTTAAGGGGACAAGCACTTAAAACTTGTATTAGTGCAAGTGCTAGGAGAGAGAGGTCAAGCTTTTATGGTGTAGAATGTTGGGTAATTAAGAAACATGTTCACAAAATGATTGTCGTTGAGATGTGTGTGTGGCAAAAGTATGATAGAATTGGGATTGAATGATTCATGAGATGGTAGAGGTATCACTTATTGAAAATAAAATGAGGGAAAACTTGATTAAGATAAATACACCTAGTAAGAAGAGTGACATTGGCCATTTTGAGAGTAGTCCTAGGATATGAGGGTGATTGAAATTAACATGGGTTGATATAATAGAGGCAGGCTTGTTACCTTGTGGTTTGATTGAAATCATGGCTCTCAATTAAGCAGTATGGGCAAGATTAATGCATGCAACCTCAAATAGTTGGGACAAAGGTTATACAAACAACACATGGTTTCTCTTTGTCATTTATGCTGAGAATGTTGCATGAAGTTAAAAATATAATTATAGCAACTGTATATATTCATGGATGTAGATCTATCCACTAATTGGATCCCCTTGATGAATCTCTAATGCTCAAACCTGTCCTCGGAGTAGATGATTCTGAGTAACTGAATACAATATAATTTCCTGGAATTTTATTTTATTTTTCACAAACAGGTTGATATGTGCTTGTGTGAATTTAGCTGTGATCATATCAGGACTGCTTTCCTAGCATTGTATCTACATCAATGCCCAATTTACATATTCAAAATGCTGTCAAATTTGATAAGCTTGTTTAAAATTTTTTGTGTGAATATATATTTGTTTATGTTCTCTTCTAGATTGATAGGTCTGGGAGGATACCTATGTTGAGGTTCCGAGATCGTGAACCATATACTGGGAACAAGACAAAGGAGTATGTGATCTTACAAATAGTTCAATTATCTTTTCAATATTTATATTTTTGTGTGATTTTGTTTTTTTTGTTTTTTTTGTTCTCATCTGCATTCTTGCAAGTTAGATACATATGTGTTCTCTCATCCTTAGAATTTCACATGCACGCTCGAATTTTTCAAGATGGATACAAAAGGAACATAGCTGAGTCCTCTTCTACTTCTTTTTGGGGTTCTTTTTTTTCTTTTTTTTGGGGTATACACTTAGATTGTTTTTCAAAACTTGCTCCTAGAATCAAATGCCGAAATATTGTAATGTTCAGAGAGGGTTTGGAGGCTCCTTTTTCAAGTTTTAAATTCGTTGGAGTGAGCACTTTCATTAAAACTCAGTTTGTTCATCTTTCACTCTCTCATTGTTCTTAATGCTTGAAATGGTTGAGTTATTTTTTTATTTTTTTTCTTGTTGCTGCAATTCTTGTTCCTTCAATTGATATTAGTGCTTAGTGGAAGACTTGGAAGCCGCTGCAAAGTTGTATATTTCTTATTGGTTAGAACTGGCAACTACTGTATATGGTTCAGCCCTGGATGCCACAAAAATGTTTTGGCATGTAGCCCTTCCTTGAAAAAGTCACTTTAAAGCAGCAGCTAAGATAAAAGCCTTAAAGGTTGTAATTGTTAAAATAACTTATGGGGTTCTATGCAATTGTTTTTGCAAATCACCTCTATTAAATGTTGTTCAGCTCACACTGATGAGAGCTACTGTAGACACCCCATTTTTGACCGACCTTAAGACTCAGACGTCATTGATTGAGCGCTCGGTGATTGCGCATGTTGTGCTCGTTCTGAGGTTATGGCGTCTTGGCTGAGAGCCTTGCCTCCGGACTTCGGGACTCTTTTGTGCTTTGCTTCGGTTTGCGAACCAAGTTTTGTTTTCTCTTCCCGAAGGGAGGGAGAGGTCTCGTAGATCATCTCTCAATGGCCGTAGGCCGCTTTTCGTGGTCGTAGACCACCATTCCCGTTTGGAGACCAGTTTCCAGTTTTCGGAGCCGTCGGGCGTGTGCCTGGGTTCGGGACCGCTTAACTTTCTCCGTTTGCTCCGGTTTTTGGCACACACCTTGTTTCCTCTCTCTAGAGGGACACTGTGGCCCGGGAAACCACCTTCGTGGTCGCACGCCACTTTCGATGCTTAACAGTCTGTTTTCAGGGCACCCAGCTGCGCGTTTTGGCCCTCGAACCCTCGTTTTGCATCCGTCTTGGTTCATTTTTGGCATGGACCTTGTTTTCATTGTTTGGAAGGTGGTAGAAGGGTGGAAGACCAGCAATTCTTTTGGAGACCATCTCTCTCTCCTCCAGTTGATTTTCTTGACAGGTAAGTGGTCTCCCTCACTTTTGGGCCACAATTACTGGTCTCCCATAGTACCACTGTCTTGCACTCAGTTGGGAGACCACCAATCAGGGCTGCCGACCACTTTTTGTTCACTTGACCCTTTTGAACTGGTCGGCCAACCAGGGGAAGTGGTCAGCCGACCACCTGAACTGGTCGGCCAGATACCTACAGCTTTGTCTCACTAAGTTGCTTCCAATTGTGCCAGCTGGGAGGCATTTGCTGCATCCTGCATACACGTGTATGGAGGATGTTTATTCTTGATTTTTAGCTTCCAAGAGAAGCTTTGGCCTCTCTTCTCTATAAAGGAAGGGCCTCCCTTCCTTTTTAAGGGTTGAGAAATTGGTTCTAAGGCATACAATAAACATCTCTCTATATCTCTCTAATT
Organism: Camellia sinensis; assembly: GCF_055761805.1. Taxonomy (NCBI): domain Eukaryota; kingdom Viridiplantae; phylum Streptophyta; class Magnoliopsida; order Ericales; family Theaceae; genus Camellia; species Camellia sinensis. Next base: position 112,419,478 of record NC_138962.1, read on the forward strand.
CAAGCTCAAAAGTCCATTGTTCTTGCACATTTACACTACACGTCTTAGCCTAACACCTCCAACACCAACCTAAGCTTCTTGGAAGGTCATGAGAGGTCCTAAGGTCTGAGTTTTTGGCCTCAAAGCTACTGGAGTTGCTGAGCTTCAAGGGTAACACTTCTTTCCCTCTTTTTGGCATCTTTTTGTTCCATCTTTTAGCCTAGTTTGAAAGCATATTTGAGCTTTGTCATAAACTGAAAAAAGTCTTATTTTGAGCTTCTTAACAAGTTTGTTTGAGGTCATTTTTCTGTTGGGGGTCATCTACCCCCTTGCATGCTTGTTTTCATCTTGTTTTGAGCCATGCATCTAGGCCTTTGAGGTGAGCTCTGTTTGGCCTTCTAGCCACTGAAATCCAGTGGATTTTTAGTGGCTAGCATACTATTTTGAGCCCCAAAATCAGAGAGGGGTGACCCTCTCACCCCTTGTCTTGTTTACTAGCATTGTTGGCCTAACGAAGGGGCCTCTATTTACACACTTCTTGAGCATGTTTCAGGCCATTTTTGGGGGGTTTTAGGATCTGCATAAGCTCTGTCCAAAGGTGATTTGGCCATATTAGGTGTTCCTCTTGCATGTGTAGAGTAACCCTCTTCATGGCCTTTCAAAGGAGCCTTTACTTGCATGTTTCCTATCCTCATTTCAGGCCCTTTTCAGTGAGTTTTAGGGCCTTCATAACCTCTGTCCAGAGTTGGTTTTGCCATATTAAGTGTCCCTCTTGCATGTGTAGAACAACCCTCTTTATAGCCTATCAAAGGAGCCTATCATTCTTGCATGCATAGACCATGTTTCAGCGGGTCTTTGGGGTTTATTTGGCATGTCATACCTCTGAATTTTGCTAGTTTGCTAGTCTCTTTATTGCCTCACATACTTGTAGTGCAAATCTCCTCTACCAGCTTGTGTTGCATGCTTTGGTGGCCCTTGATTTTAGCACTTTTTAGCCATGCCTTAGACAGATTTTGTGCATGTTTTGGACTACCTTAGCTCTATTTTTGGGTCTCATGGTCGAATGATGTTTGTTTTGCATGCTTGTAGTACAATATCCATGCCTAGCTTTGAGTTTTAAGGTCTATTGCATGCATATACTGAGGTGTTTTCATGTTTTGGGGCCATTGCACATCATATTTCAGAGCTTATATGTATGCCACATTCCCATGATTTCCACTCTTTAAATGCGTTTGAGAGTTATGCATAAATGCCTCGTTTTTGGGCCATTGCGTGAGCTTCATTTTTGTGCATGTTGAGCTATCATTTTAGGCCATTTTCCCACTGTCTTGGACCTGTCTAGGGTCTGTTTGGGGGAAGTTTGGTCATTTGTGCCTCGCTTTGTATACCTATAGTGTAATCCACTCCATTAGTTTTGGTATCCGGGTCATCTAGCATGCATTATGTGAGGTGTTTGCATGTTTCGAGACCATCTTTTATGCCATTTCAGAGCTGGATCATGTGCCATTCTATGCCATATTTCATCCTTTGCCATGCTTTGTTAGAGTTGCATGTTGTGCCTTAGGATCGGTCCTTTGCATTTGTGCATGTTTGCATGTATTTCGGTTGTCTCATTTTCATCATATGACCATTGATTTGAGTGTGGCTGAGGTCCACTCATATTGGTTTAAGTCCACCTTGCATTGTGTATGCCATTTGGTTCATGTTGTTGCATGTTTGACCATCGCATTGTGTATGCTTTGATTTGCCTTTGTGTATGTCCATCTTCGTATGTGTGCATTGTGTATGCCATATAGCTCATGTGTATTGTGTATGCCATTTTAGTCCATAGCATTGTGCATGCTAGGTTGCATGTGTGCATACCATCCCTCGCATGCCAGCACGATTAGGTTGCATTGCATTTAGGGTTGCATGTTAGTCGCATTGTGTATGCTATCTCATTGCATTGTGCTTGGAGTACGGTTAGTCCAAACATAGGAAACGAGGGGCGTTTCGTACTCAAAGTGACGAAATGTGTCTCAATTTCCGATCGCCGACACTCCGGATTACCCATGGTAGAGTTTAGGCCTTGTTGTGTTTATAGGTGCATTCATTTCACATTGAGTCATGCAATTCGACTCCTCGGCCATCATGCATCGAGATGCATGATTGATGGCACGAGGATCGAGGACTACACTCCCTAGAGCTTGTGCAATGACGGGGAGACTGGTTGTGCATACATATGTTGAAAATACTTTGCCATGCCCCTTTCTTGCTCTCTGTTGCAACAAACCGGAAGCCAGCAGCAAAAACTGGCCAGCAGTATCCCTACAAGTTCCCATGGAGTTGTGTACAGTGTTTCGGGGTCAATTGTAAACAGAGGCAAATCGGGGCATCGCGATGGATTTCTCGACAAGGCGACTCAAGCATGCATGCATCTTTCATCATTCCGAATAGAGCTGAGGCAGTCTACTTCATGTAGCATTGCCTGCTAGTTTACTCGCTTTCTTAGTTAATTGGTTACTTAGCTAGTGTTGTGTAATAATTAGTTATTCATTTTGGTTGTGTAACATTTATTCGGACCCTCTGCTAAAATTTGAAAATTAGTGACTTTTTTTTTGGCATATATTTTTGAAATTATCTCTAAAACTTACAATTAGTGACTTTCTATAATGAATTTTTCAAACTGTCACTAAACATTGGAAATTAATGACTTCTTTTGTGATATTTTTTTTAAACTGTCACTAAAACTTATAATTAGTAATATTTTTTATGACAAAATTTTCAAACTATCGCTGAAAATTAACAATTAGTGAATTTTTTTTAATAGTATTTGATGAAAAACATCATTAGTTATCATAAGACCTATTAGACAATATATCTACCTATGAAGACCTACACGTAAGTTCCCAAAATTAAATTTGCCAACAAATCATATTAAACAAAATAAATAAATAAAATTCGACATCCATACACCAAAGGCACTCTATTAATATTCCAAACCATAATAAGTATATAAAAAGTAAAATTTTACAAAAATTAAAACTCTGTTTCCAAATTCAATTCAACATAGTTCATTATACATTTAAAAATCAAAATATGTTTAATCCCCAAACTTGATTACAAGCTATCACCGGGCTAACCAAACTCGAAATAGAAAATCCTGATGATGCTGTAGTAGAGAACAATGGCACTGGGCTAACCACATTGTGGCTTTGCATTTGCCATGCCCAGTTCGAGAATTCTAGCAAAGGAAGGGCTTGAGTGACCTTCCTAATGCTCTTTCTTGGCAAACCAAAGATGATGATCAACACCATTTTTTTGGAAATCCAAACGAAAAGGTCTCAGAACAAAACATAAACTGAAGTTCTAATCAATTAGAAAGTTTGTTAGAAGGCTAATATATGATTTGAGTTGTTCATCTATTCTTTATCAATTTGTTAAAACAATTGACTTTTGCTATGGAATGCTTGTTTTTTTTTGATCGGCGAAGAAAAGACTTTATTGATGAAAACACATACAAAGTATGATAAATTACATCAATAAAGAGGAGCTTGGAGCTAAATTAAGCTCCAACCTCCTAGTTGTTAAGAGACAAACAAAGAAAACCAGCAAGCTTTCCTCTGCAGAGTAGCAATCTGTACAATTCTAGAGCAGCAAAAAGCCAGAGCAAGACATCATCAAATAAACAAAATAACCAGAAGTATGATTGAGGAACCAAAGAGATTAAACTCAGCAAAACCTAACACAGCATCACATACCAGGAAAAACCAGCAAATACCGCATACACCCTCAGGTTAACCCCATCAGTGCATAATGCAGAATTTCACATTTTGCAGATCAAACACAATCTCATCAAAAAGAAAAGCTAGAAGCTCTGAACCACAATGCAAATTATCTTTTAATAAGTTCACACAACTTTTCCAAATCCACCTGTGTGCCATTAAAAAGAGTTTCATTCTTCTGCTTCCATATAGACCATAGCACCGTCAATGGAATGATCTTCCAGAGCACCTTCACACTTTTGTTGCATCTAAAACTAGCCCACCATTGCAAAAGACCAGGTACTGACCCTGGCCGCACCCAAGATACTCCTCACCACTTGATGACATTGGACCAAACTCTCCAACTAAAAGGACAGCATAGCAGCACATGAGTGACAATTTCCACTTTATTCCTGCAGAAAATACAGTTAACATCTAAATCATCACTGAGGACTCCAATTATTTGCAAGTAGCAAGATGACTTGATCCTCTATTTCCATGCTAACCACCCAAAAAATTTCCCTTTCGATGGGGCTACATTCTTCCAGATGAAATCCCCTAAGTTTGAAGGCATAGTAGAAGGCAATTCAATCCACTTATATGCAGAGGCAACATAAAATACACTAGATTTTTCTGCAGCCCAATTCAAACTATCTGGCACTCCATTCTTGAGTGCTAGAGCAGTTTGTAACAATTCCTTCAACCTCCTCAACTCATCAAGTTCCCACTGAAACAAGGTTCTTCTGAAGGCCAGCTCACACTCCTCATTTCCATTACTCCTGCTATTTACCACTACCACTGATTCACCTTTATCAAGGGACACCGAGAATAATATAGGAAATGTATTTTTTAAGCACTCATTGCCAACCCAAAGGTCGAGCCAGAATTTTGTGGACCTCTCATCCCCAACAATGATCTTTGAGTTGACCTTAAAGAACTCCAATAGCTCAGGGCACTTGTCAGCAACCCCTAATATATCCTTTCACAACATAGACAGCCTAGAACTTGTATCATGGTCTGGCCACCAACCCCCTCCAGTCTGTGTGTATTTGCTTCAGATCACTTGTTTCCAAAGAGAGCCAGTTTCACACCCAAATCTCCACCACCATTTCAAAAGAAGAAAGTCATTCATGATTCTCACGTTCTAATGCCTAAGCCCCATTGTTTTTTTTTTTTTTTTTTTTTGGAGTGATTTCCCCTCATTTTACCAAATGAATTTTCCTTCTAAGTTCATTACTCCCCCAAAGAAATCTGGACTGTATTTTTATCAATCTCCTTGGCTATTCCTTCAGGCATTTTAAATAGAGATAAGTAGAAGACTAGTAATGATGATAGCACAAACTTGATCATTGTCAACCTACCATCGAAAGATAAAAGCCTTCTCTTCTAAGATGCTAACTTCGATTTGAAATTTTCAAGAACAGGTTGCCAAGTCCTTCTTCTCCTTGGATTAGCACCCAGTGGCATCCCCAACTATTTCAATGGTAGCCTATGATGCAAACAGTTCAAAGTGGTAGCAAAGTCTTTAGTGAGCTCTTCATTTATTCCAACTCCACACACCACACTCTTATGGTAGTTAATCTTTAACCCAGACAATATTTCAAAACACCTCAATATTCTTTTGATAATAAGCACCTTCTCCCTTTATCATAGAGACTTCAATGTTATGTTAGAAAGATTGCATTTCCCTATCGTTTTAAAATGTAGAATTGGCGACTCAGTCATGCATGAGATAGACAAAATGATGGAAGATAGTCACCTCATAGTTTGGTGTGAAGCTAGAGTTGAAAGGCCATATCGGAGGGTGCATGGATGCCATTGTTAGACCATGGGGGTTTTGTCCATCCGTAGGAGAAGAAACAAAGCTCTTAACTTGTAAAATACACAAAAGACATTGGCCTTGTTTGGTAGGACTTATTTTCAGCTTATTTTAGCTTTTAGCTTCATTTAAGCTATTTTGATGTGTTTGGTTTAGCTTAACAATACAACTTATAGCTTTTTGTAAGTCAAAAATCAACTTATTCTTTGAGTGGGGGTGGAGAAGCTTAATTTATAAGTCAAAAATCAGCTTATGTTCATAGCTATAAGCTATAAGCTGTTAAGCTATAAGTTATAATCACTTTCCCACAGCTCTACCAAACGGGGCCATTGATCTATTAAGAGCTTATAGTAAGCACAAAGATCAGCCACACATTTGAAAAAGAGCTAAAAGTGGCAGAATAGTGGACAAATAACACTCCTTTATAGGACAAATAATCTTTCTATGGCTATAGTTGACAAATAATTTAAAAGCAAGCTGTATGTAAGATCTTAAGGTTCACTAAGTCAAAATGAGTTAATAAAAGTTTTAGACGCAAGGGATTAAAGAAAAAATGATTGATTGAATCACAATGCATCTTGATCAAAACCTACCTTTGGCCCTTTCCCATCAGGTATTTCACAAGCAGCACAATATGATTGGATATCTCTGATGTTGAAATTACCCTCTGGAACGTCTGTAGGTGGAGAAATCCAAGATTCAGATCAAGATTATGAGATGTGCCTCCATCTGTAACAGGCATAAAATTGTTAAAATTAACCGGTAAATTGTTGGTTCTTGGAGAAATTGCCGGTGTGGTTTGTATTTTCAGCGAATGAAAGCACAAATTATCGTAGAATAGTACCTGCATTATTGGCATCAGTACTTATCTCCCCTTCATAGGTACTAGGCTCAAAGTTGGTGACTGTGATTTGGAAAACCCAAGATACATATACCAACAAGCAAACATCATAATCTTATAGATAAAAGGGGTCCCAAAGCATTTTTGCTTTGAAATTACCATCCTAGATTTTTATCTAGCTGAGTAAAAGCACAATGGCAAGTTCTCAAATCCAAATCAGAGTTCCAAACACCATCTATTAGGTTTGAAACTTCTAATATTTACATCTAACAATAAGATCATCTAAAATAGTAGCAGTTTTAAGTTTAAGGGCTACTCACTTCTTCCCAAGGAACTATCCCATTTGAGCCTCCCATTGACCACATTTGTGCAAGGTCACTCTATATTTTGAGCTCCCCTGAGGGACTCCAGTGCTTTAGCGACGAAGAATGTCCACAAATTCTACTTCAGTATTTAAGATATATCTCTAAGGTATGTATAGACATGTAAAAACAAAACAGAGTACCTTATTTGGAGGCTGATTCAAATTGAGCTGCTTCTTGAGGAGGGCCATTTCTTCGTCTTTCATATCTTCTGCTCTCACATTTAGATGGTCCACATTGCTTGGGTTGGTGAGTAGGGTATGTGTAAGGAATTGTCTCCCCATTTAAATATTTATCACCTAAAAAACAAAACAAAAAGTATAACTATAATGTCAACAAAACATTTATCTAATTATCTCCCAATTCTACAATTGAGTTGAGCAAATTGACCTCTGTAATCCTTATTTTTAACATCTATGTATGAATCAAGCAACACCCAAAGAACCCCTAGTAGTCCTACAAAATGAATAATAAATGGTGTTAAATTGAAATATCAGAAATCAACTTGGAAACAGATTATTGAACAAGAAAGCACTTGTCATATCTACAAACCTTTGAATTTCTTCGATTTCCAATCACTACCTCGAGAGTGAAAATCACATTCATATTTTGTTTGCATTTAATTCTTCAAGAAAGTGTTAATTTTGTCGACAACCATATCAAATTCATCTCAATCTGCAATCCATAAGAAATGAAAATTGATGAAAATCAAAATACATATCTGACAAAGAAGAACTTATATCTCAAAATTATTACAAGGATAATAAAAAATTAGGAGCCATGCAACTTCAAAGACTTTTTTCAATTTGTGACAAAAAGAAAACAAAGAAATTACTATGAAACAATAATCTATTTGGTTGGTGATGGAGGTAAGGTGGTTGTAAATTGGCAAACACAATGGAGATCAATGGTCCTTGCTTTTGAAACATGCACACATAATAAATTTAATTGAATTTATCAAGCAATTTTCACTCTGCTAAGATGTAATGAAAGGCCGAAGTTACTAAATTTACACTAGTTTACACTATCATCAACTAAAAGAGTCCATAATTACCTTAGTCTTGGTGAAGGGATTGCTTTTCTCCTTCAAGAAAGTAGCATGACCAGAGCCTTCCAGCTTCAATTTTGTTTGTTCAAATAGAATGTCATGATTTACTATACATCTTAGGATTCATTTGGAAATTGACTCTTTTTTTTTTTTTTTAATAACTTTTGATTGTTTACGGCAAGATGTCAAAAAAAATAAAATAAAATAAAATAAAATAAATAAAGAGAATGGATTACCTCTTTGGCTAATTTAGCCAATTCCCAAACATAGCCTTAATGTTCTAGTTTAGTTGCTGCGGAAAGAAAAGAAAGTGATGCTTAAAAATTTTAGAGAAGCTTCACAATTGTGATCCAATAGAATGGAGGGACTCCACTGAAGTAAAGCTAATACAAACTTAAATTCATAGATTTATTATTATTATTATTATTTTCTTTATACTTCATTTTCAGCATCCAACATAGGGAAAATTAAAGAAAATCACACAAAATTGGAAAATTTGTAAAATTAACCAGTGGATATGTAGCACTCTGTACTTCCTGTTATAATGGAATTATATTTGACTCTTTGATTATTTTGATCGAGAACCTTCTTAGTCGATATTGAGCCGTGATTAAGGTGTTACCATAGTGGTTGGGCGAGATTGAATCAAAAACTCTAAATTTGAATAGTTGTTATCGAATAGTTTTCACTCTTTTATTATTTTTTCTCTCCACACTTTGAATCTTGATGTGAGGCTATAACCATTGGAAATCTTACTTCCGGGGCTTTAATTTGGACACAAGAACGACCCTAAACAGAGTCTGGACGAGAGAGTTATGCCTGTTTGAAATTTGTGAATATGTGCGATGAGCATAGTTCGCTCGAGCGGTACATAGACCCTTCCAACTCTGTTTTTCAAAACTGTCTGAGATACTGGAAGCCTTGATTCACTGCTTGAGCGCACTTTTGACCACTCGAGCGAACTATCCATAATCATATCTTTAAAAGCCACTTTTGGGGTCAAATCTATTCACTTTTCACTCCATTTTCTCTCTCCTTCTGCAATTTTTGAGTTTTCAAGATTTTTAGCCTTGATTTCATTTATTTCTACACGTCTTTAACCCCTAGTCCCTTATATCAAAATGTAGAGCTCGACAAGGGCTTTCATTTAATCTGAATGGATCTTCTTTTCGTCATCGGCGATTTTTCTAGCTTGTTCCCTTCTTGCTTCAAGAGATAGGGTTATTTCTTAAATTCGATATGAGTTCGGTAGTGTATTTGTGGTGTATTTTTAATATATAGATTTTGTTAGTTTTGGGTTGATTTTGGAAATTTGTTTTTATAAATTGAGGGTTTGTTCCAAAAAGGGTTATTAAGCTATGATTTATCTAGAAAAAAGACTATTTTCCATTTGTGAAGATGCTTATGAGTTTCTAATAGTAGAAAGCCCTAATTTGAGAAAAACCCTAAATGTTAATCTTTTGGGAATTGTTGGATTTTCGGAAAAAGGAACTTGATTGGAAAAGGTGTTATGAGACTTGGAAAATATCGAGTGTTGGAAACTCTTGTGGAAAATGCTTTGGAGTTGTGACTTTAATATTTTTGGATTTGCATATTCGGATTGTTATCTTTAATTTATTGTATTAGAGATAACTGTTTTGGCTATCGGTGGAGGATAGCATTGCCGTGTGTTAGAAATTGCACGTGGACTAGGCAAACAAGATTGTTTATAAATCATGCATCTCATGGATTTTGGAATGGATTTCAGAACTGGAATTGTATGATTTCAAAAAGTTGTTTTGGTATCCTTGTTTATATTATGGAAACATTTGTACCATTTTGAAAAGAAATCATATTTTTGAATCGTATGTATTGTGTTATTGGAAATGATAATTGCAATGGTAAAGCTGCAAGGGAGTGTTAAAGCAGAATTAAGTTGGCTTGTGTGTCCTTGGTGTAAGACCTAAACCCGTATGGTAGGTGTCGAGCCTTTCAGTTAATACTGGTAAAAATGACATAGTGACTTGTATAGTTACTATTATGAGCACTAGCCTTGGAGATTTACTCATTTTATTTATTATCGCTTTGGTTTTAAAAGAGAATGTTTTGGAAACGGCTTTAGCAATGTAATTGCTGTTGTTTAGAGATATGTTCTTGTTTGATTTGACAACGTATTTGCACATTACTCATTTCTCTTTTGTTTCAAACAGATATTGTAACTCAGAAAATGTTTTGAATAAATGTAAGGCTTTGGGTAACTGAAAGAAAGGATTTTGTTGAGAAAGCAAGTGGATTTGGAAAATGCATATGGGCATATTGTATATATGTATTGCATCATGATCATTTATACTAGTGGAGCATATTTAGTTTTTAAAATATTCCCTACTAGGCTTTATGCTCGCCCTACATGGCTGAAAATGTTTTTCAGGTGTACATGTGTGGATGTGGACTGAGACATGAAGTTGTATTGGAACCATGTGTGGTGGTTCTTTTATTTGTAGGCCATGAGCCATTCATGTTATTTATTGGCAGTGTGCCATTCTTGTAAGGTTACACCCTTTGCATTTGATGCAAGCCTTAGGGCATTTCAATTTAATTTTTAACATCCTTATATGTTTGTTACAGAACTTCCATTCGACTTAGATGTTGTATATGCGAATGTATGAAATCAGATAAACACCTGTATTATGTGACTGTATTATATACATCCGCATGATAGTTGTTATCTATTGTTCATCGTTGGGTGGTTTATTCATGTGGGCTGGATGGTGTAAATTCGAGGCGTGAAAACTTGGTATCAAAGCTAACCATATTTGAAAATCTTGGGTTCGCAGGAAGTGGTTAGCCATAATGGGTTTACCATGCCCGGTGAGAACATTTGTATGCTCGGTATGCTAGGGGATAACATCTTTATGTGGCTAGGTGGGTATGGAATTAGGATGTGCTTTGTGCCTGTTAAACACTTAGAGGTCTTATTAGAAGGGCACGTGATCAATGTTCACTCTAATAGGAATTCTTGGGGTTTCACGGAACAAATTTTGTCTTAAGAATATAATTCATGTGTGACTATGTGACTAAGTGCTTATGTGGAATGCATTATGTGTTTAATGCTAGAATGTATAAGATTTTGTTGGGAGTACATTTAGATGTATGTTAAATTTGTTGTGTTTGTTTGATTAGGATGTCTAAGCGAGGAAGTGACGACTTTCCTCCTTCCACACAGAAAGAATTGAGGAAGCAATTTCTGGAGTTGTGCCGAGGTACTACACCTTTGGCACAATCTGAGGCGTGGTTTACCAATCCGTCGAGGTTTCCTCCAGAATTGGTAGAAGCCGAGGAGCTCCATTGTGCGGAGTTTGAGAGCAAGTTATGTGATGATGTTCAGGGAAGGATTGCTAGGTCTTGGCATAGGAATTATCGTACACTTGTGGAAGCAGCGGCTTACATGGAGGCCGCAGTATTAGTCATCGGGTAGAGTGGGAAGGAGGCCACTTCGAAAACTCCTGCAGTTCGGGGTCGTGCTAGGCCTAGTAAGGACAAGGTTGTTGCCTCAACCAATAGTTGCACCAACATGATCATCTTGCCAATTGGGACATGGGGCAATTGAGTGCTCACAGGGGGAATACTTATTGGGATCTTTACCAGTTCAGGCTTCTAACCAATCACATCTTTAGGGGCCATCTATTTGTCATGCATGTAATCAACTGGGTCATATTAGGCATTTTTGTACCCAATCAAGAGATTCTTTGGGTTATCCGCAATCTAGTTAGGTTCAGCCTTATCCGTCCAGGCAGGGGTGATACTTCTACCAAAGCCGAGTATGCCAGACTTCGAGGGCCATTGGAGGGTCTAACTTTTACCCTCAGAGTGGGAAGATGCGTGTTTGTTACAAGTGTGGCTAGCTGGGTCACATCTGTAGCTCTTGTCTTTACCGTCATAGTTCTGGGAGTGTTCCGAGGGTTAAGAATAATCTGTCTTAGTGATCTGGTTAGGAATGTGATGGTGGTATTGATAGAGGGATAGTCGTTTTGGGTGAATTGTCTCGGTTATCTTGTTTTGTGCCTGGAGGATAAATAGTTGAAGTCATTATGTAGTTTGTTTTGTAACCAGTACGGTGTTGACTGATGAAATATTATGACTTTGCTTATATATGTATGTACGTATGTTTTAAAAGAAATTGATTGTGATTTATCAATAGGGTATGCTATGTCATGAGTATAATAGCTGTGATTGGCAGCATTGGAAAAAATTGATTGTGATTTGTGAGGAACATAATTAGGTCCTTTGGAAGAAGTAGCTTGAGAATAGGTTTTCAACTTTTGAGGCATCCAATGATAATTGTGTTTAAGTTGGAGGGTACATTGTCGGTGATGAATACAAATGTGATGGTATTTAAAGTGCTTTTGCTGGTTGCTGAGAGTTAAATGCTACAGGGATCTGTAGATTCCTACAAGAATTCCCAAGTGAGAAAGTCAGGTAGAGAATTAGAATCACCATGAATGTATTCAATTTTAAAGTAAAAAACATACATAGAATTACCTGGCAACGAGCAAAGGATTGTCGTGAAACAATGTTTTTAATATCCTTTTCAAGTACTTCCTTTGCTGCTTTGCAATCAATGTGTAATAAGAATTCTTTATACAAGAAACAATAGATAAAATTTCTTTTTGGATTGTGGAATACCGTACTTGTGGACCTTTACAAATAAATTGAACCAATTGTTCTTTACCTCAATAGTGTTGTTTGAGAATACCACCATAGCCGATATCACTAGCATCTATCGTAACAATTTTGTAAGCAGTGGGAATTGGTAGACATAATAAAGGTAGAAATTTAGACCTTTGTTGGATGCATTGGACAACAAGAGTATGGTCGTGTGTCCATGGAAAAGGATTTTTCTGTAAATGTGTATAAAGAATTTTAGTATCTTTGTGAAGGTCCTTATAAAATTCAGAAATATAATTGAGACTTTCTAAAAATCTTTGCAATTGGGTTTCATTGGGAAATTTATCAGCAAATTCAATAGAATGCTATATTAGGACAATAGTTCCTTTGTTAATTATGTGACCAAGAAATCTTGTAGATGGTTGGAAAAGTTACATCTTTTGGGCACTGAGAACTAATCCATTGTTTTTGATGATATGATAAAATTTGTATAAATGTTTGCTATGTTGAGAGATAGAATTGGAGTATACTAAAATATCTTCAATATAAATGATGGTAAATGTGGTATAAGGATTGAAAATATCAATCATATTGTTTTGAAATTCATAAAGAGCATTTTTAAGGTTAAAGGGCATAACATTCCATTCAAAATATCCAAAGGGTACTGTAAAAGCCATTTTGTGGCAATCCTTTTCAATGATTTGAACTTGCCAAAATCTAGATTTTATATCAAATTTTGAAAAGATTTTGGCCTCATAAAGCCTATTTAATAAAATCTTTTTATTTGGAATTGGGTATCGAATCCATTGTAGCACAATATTAAGAGGTTTTGTAGTTAATAACCAGTCTTGGAGTTCCTCTTTCAAGTTCAGACTTTTTGTTCACATAAAAGGTAGGGCAAGACCACGGTGATTTGGTTGGCCTTATTAATTTTTTATTTAAAAGATCATTAATGTCTTATTTGCAATGCTCTGTTAATTTTTTGTCCATCGAAATAGGACGAGCTTTAGTAGGAATGTGTCTCTCATTAAAATCATTTTCATAAGATGTATCAAGCATGTGTTGTTTGTGATGCCAAAATGCATGTGGTAATTCAAAACATAAATCTTTTTCAAATAAAGTTTGAATTTTTGGATAATAGATTTGATTCAAGGTTGCAATTCTTGGTCAATAACTTTGTAAGAAATTTCCTTTTGTAATAGACAAATTTGTTTTTGTTTATAAATTAAATTAGTTTTTAGAGTATTAATTTCATGTTCTTGAGGAGGAAATAGGAATTTGACACCATTGTTTTCATTGATAAGGATAGTAGAAATCCCTTCATTTGTAACAGTAAAATGAGCTATCATAGTAAGGAATGGTGTCCCTAATATCATTGTTTGAGACATATTTTTAACAAGAATGAATTAAGTGTTTAAGAAGATACCTTGATTGCAAATTTGGGCATGGGAACTTTTATAATTGATTTCCATGGAACCACCATTGGCAGTACTTAGGGATTGATCAGTGTTTTCAAAATATTTGAAGGGTTCTAAGCCGTCACAGGTGTAATTAAGATTAGCGCCAGAATCAACTAGTGCCATAGTAGTGAGAATAAAATCATGAATTAATACTTTAATTTCAATATACCATTTTTGAAACGTGATACTATTAATGAGCAAGTTAACAGAATCATTATAAGTGGTTGTTTGTCAGGATCTTTGGTCGAAGATTCTTGAAGATGTGGTTCATAAGGAAAAGACGTGTCTTCAAGAAAGTCATCTTGAGAATTTTGTTCAAGAGTAATAACCTTGGATTGTAAATTTTGGACATCGATTTTAAGATTTTGAATTTCATTTTGTAAATCATATATAGTTGGTGTATTAAGTGGAGTACGAACTTTATAACTCTATCAAGGACATCTTTGAAGTCATGCGTATCATATTTTAATTCTTGAGTAGTATTTGAAGATTGAGTGGTATGTTGTTTGGAGTTATAATAGTTAAACATAGCTTGATGTTTCTATTCTAGATCATTAATATTATCAATAAATTCAAGCATCATTTTTTCATGTTCGGTTAAAACATTGATACTAAGACCATTCATTTCTAAAATGGCTTTATAATAATTAGTAGATGATTGGCATGGACAATGATAGGGAAGTTCATTATGATCTTCAGGCTCTTCATCAGAGGATGAGGGAATATTGTTATCGATTTCATTGATCTGGAATTCATCATTAGAGGTATCATCAGAGTATTCAATATTAGACTCAGATTCTTTATCTAAAAGAAGAATTGACTGTAATTGATTTTTGAATTCATCATAAATATTGTATTTTCTTTTTTGTCAAACATTTTTTTTGCAAAATGACTAATTTTTCCACGTTTCCAACAGGTTGTTGTTTTCTTTGAAGTGCTTGGTTTGGATTTAGAAGGAGTATAAGATTTGGAATTGTTGAATTTTCATTTTTTATAATAAGGTTTCCTTTTATAATTTTGAAATTTGTGATAAGAATATTTTTGCCAGAATATTTTTTGAGATTTGCGAATGGGGGTTTTTTGAGTAGAAGATCTTGTAATAGGGGCCAAGATGGAATTATAACCAAATTGATAACAAAATTGTCCTAATTCAGTGCCACCAGTCTTGCATTCTTTTTTAAGTTGATTTTTGAGTTTAATATCATTACATAGAGATAGGCCTTCAGCACATATTTCAGATATCAATTCACTAAAAGCATATTGATTGTAAGGAATTTGTCTGTTATGTTTAGCACGAATTTGAGTTTTGACCTTTTTAGTGAAGAGTGTGGGAAGTCTAGCAATAAACCATTTTTTCCAAAATTCTTGATTTGCATCATGTCTTTGGTATAGTTTGGAGAGGAATATGTCTTTGTACCATCAAAAATGGGTAAGTGTTGGGCAACGTAAATTGATGAGGAGTTCTTTGGAGCGTTTTAAAATAATTTGTGTATTTTCGATAAAATGTTGGATGATAGTTGTCACTAGAGTAGTGACTACATCGCTAATTGGTTGAGAAGTGGTTGGGTCTAAAATTGGAGTGTCTGTTTGATCTCATTTGACAGCAGTTAAAATTGCTTGTCCTTGTTTTGTATTAAAATAATTATCCCACCAACCTTTTAATTGGCCTATAAATCCAGAGATAAGCATACAAGCTAAGGTGGAATCATTATTGTTAGATGGGTGTTTGGCAAGGGTAGCATTTGCAGCCATGACCATATGTTGGCCAAGATTGAGGATTTGATAATTAGATTTTCCATCTACTTCCATTCTCGGAGATCACTACCAGAGTATGAAAAAGGTGTGTCAAAATGTCGTTCTTCTACTTGAAGATTTACTAGTGTTGGTCTTGGGTAATAATTGCAAATTAGTGGTTGGGCCGAGATCATGGAAGTTTCATTAATTTGGGTAGGAGAATTAGTTGTAAATTGTTCATATAATTGTGTATTAAAGCATCATCTTGTAAAACATTAATGGTGCCACTATGTTCTGCTTGTTCTTTTCCTTCTCTTTTGAGAGTAGTTACACTATGCCAAAACAGGGCATTAACGGCGGTTTTTTTAACGGCGGTAACGAAAACCGTCGTTAAAGGTATCATTAATGGCGGTTTTGTTATCGCCGTTAAAAAAACTGCCGTTAATGCCCACTTTTAATGGCGGTAACAAAACCACCGCTAATGCCCAATCATTACCGCCGTTAATGACGGCGGTCTTTGCCGGCGAAACTCCGGCGAGCTCCGGCGAAACCATCTACAATAAAGTAAAAGTAATGTTTAAATATTTATTTAGGGAATATATTTCATGAAGAGTGGCTAAGGTAGAGTGGTTAGTGTGGGTGGATGAGAGGTTGAGGATTCAAGACTTGGGGAGTGCAAGAAGAAAGAATTATTTTTTGAAAAATTTGAACCTATTTACGGCGGTAAAAAACCGCCGTTTTTGGTCCTATGTTACCGCCGTTTTTGGTCGACTTTTAACGACGGTAATTTACCTTTTTACGACGGTTATACTTTTTCCGACACGTGCATAAACGGCGGTAACAAAACCGCCGTTAATACCGCCGTTAAAGGCTTTAACGACGGTTTTACAGCCTTTAACGGCGGTAAAAAACCGCCGCTAAAGCCCAATTTTGGCGTAGTGTTAGAGTAGTGGTGTCAACAATAGGATAAATGATGGCATCATTATCATCTAGAATTTTGGTAAGAGTTGCTTTTCGTTTGTTTAATTCTGCAAGAAATTCATCAGACGGACTTGTAAAGGAGTATGCTGGAAAAGGCAAATTCTAAAATAAAGGAGGTTGTTGGATTTGATCTGGAGGTACAAAAATGTATAGTTTATCAACACATTCCTGTATCTGTGTAGTTTGTTCTCCTATGGTTTGGAGATGCATATTAGTAAAATTTAATTATTCATAAACTTGTCCTACATCAAAACTAGTGGACGGTGTGGTTTTTGATGTTAGAGTGCCTTCCATGGGAGGTCTATTGTATAGTTTGGCATAAAAAGTAAATCCAGCACTGCGTAAGGTGCTGGTTTTACTAGGATGATGGACGGATTGGATAGTTTGTCTGTTAAGAACATCCCAATTATTTATTTGTTTATTTTTTTATTATTTTTTTATGGGCATCTAATAAAGTAGTTGAGACTTGTATATGGTGGTAAGAACAATAAGTATAGAAGTACCAATGGAAAAATGGATATGAGTTTTCATTGTTTGTAGAGTAAGAAAATATTCAGATCTAATTGTTTGTTGTTTTTACATTTGTGGTTTTGTTTAAAATAAATTCTATTTTGTAAATCATAAGGAGCATTGTATTCTTTGGAATTGAGTTTATTATTTATGGTAAAATTGTTTTGGATAACATTGATGGATAAGGAGTGTATATCAAAATCAATATCTTGGAGGAATTTGCTAAAATCTGCATAATTTGTATGGGAAATTTGGTTTGCTTGTTGTCGGGTATATTGCAAGGTAAATCGACAAAATGTCGAGGCAAATATTGCAGAGTTTGAAGAGGTGTATGAAATCAGGTAGAATTAGAGTATAAAGATTGAGATTGGGATCTATTAGATGTTTGAGATCTAACAGATCTCGATCTTTCAAATTGAAGTACTATAGATCGATTTGGATTTTGTGTGACTGTTTCGGGATTAGTTTGAGGCTGGGCAGTTAAAGTAGGTACAACATTTAGAATGACCCAAATGTCTTCATCGTCTACATCAACTTGCAAGACTTCTTCCCAGGTTATGACCTTAGGTATCATGACTTTGGTATGTTCTTGGTGTGACTGGAAAAGTATTGTAGATTCTTTTGGATTAGGTGAAATATATTTAAAGTCGGGACATGAAGTGGTCATGGCTTTAAGATAAATTCAATAATAAACCATGATATTGAAAGAAGGAGAATCTATTTTGTATATCTTTGTTTGAACATTTAAAATAAGAGTTTTGATAATGGTTGGATCTATCAGGGATACTTCAAAATTGGGAAAACAATTGAAATAAATTGGTCCATGGGCTAAACTAGATTTGATAACTGCTAATAAGGAATCGCCATAGTCATGATGGCGCATGCCACGTAGAGTACATAAAACCAAATTATTTAGGTGCATATGGGTCATTGGTTTGGGACCTACTTGGACTAAGCCAAGATCTAAGAAGTTGAATTTTTTTTTTCCCTGAAATTTGAGAATAGTAAACATCTTTTCCTTATGAACCATAACTTCAAGAATCTTCGGCCAAACATCTTGACAAACAGCCACTTATTATTAATGATTCTGTTAACTTGCTTCTTAACAGTATCACATTTCAAAAATGGTATATTGAAATTAAAATAGTATCCATGATTTTATTCTCACTTGTATGGCACTAATTGATTTTGGTGCTGATCTTAATTGCATGCATGAAGGCTTAGTGCCATTCAAATATTTTGAAAAAACTGATCAATTCTTAAATACCGCCAATGGTGGTTCTATGGAAATCAATTATAAAATTTCCCATGCTCAAATCAACAATTTAGGTATTTGCTTAAACACTGAATTCCTTCTTGTTAAAAACAAGTCTCAATTAATTGCATTAGGAACACCATTCCTCACTATGATAGCTCCTTTTACCGTTACAAATGAAGGGATTTTTTTTGTCCTTATCAATCAAAACATTGTTTTCAAATTCCTCTTTCCTCGTCAAGAACATGAAATTAATACTCTAAAAAGCTTGTTTGGGGTGTGCTATATAAGCACACTTTTTATCTTTTTATTTTTTTGGAGTCACATCACCTCTATACTTTTGTGTATATCTTTTTTGTAAAAAGTCAAAAAGTGCGTTTATTTAGATTATCTAAAAACTAATTTAATTTATAAACAAAGACAAATTTGTATATTATAAAAAGAAATTTCTTACAAAGTTATTGACCAAGAATTACAACCTCGAATCAAATCTATTATCCAAAAAATTCAAACTTTATTTGAAAAAAATTTATGTTCTGAATTACCACATGCATTTTGGCATCACAAATAATACATGGTTGATTTACCTTATGAAAAGGACTTTAATGAGAGAGAAATTTCTATTAAAGCTCGTCGTATTCAGATGGAAAAAAAAATAATTAATGGAACGTAGCAAACAAGAAATTAATGATCTTTTTAATAAAAAATTAATAAGGTCAACCAAATAACCATGGTCTTGCCCTGCCTTTCATGTGAACAAAAATTTTGAACTTCAAAGAGGAACTCCAAGAATAGTTATTAACTACAAACCTCTTAATACTGTGATATAATGGATTCGATACCCAATTTCAAATTAAAAAAAAAAATTATTAAATAGGCTTTATGAGGCCAAAATCTTTTCAAAATTTGATATGAAATTTGGATTTTGGCAAGTTCAAATCACTTAAGAGGATCGGAATAAAAGGGCTTTTACAGTACCCTTTGGACATTATGATTGGAATGTTATGTCCTTTGGCCTTAAAAATGCTCCTTCTGAATTTCAAAACATTATGAATGATATTTTCAATCCTTATACCACATTTACCATCGTTTATATTGATGATGCTTTAGTATACTCCAATTTTGTCTCTTAACATAGCAAACATTTATACAAATTTTGTCATATAATAAAAAACAATGGATTAGTTCTCAGTGCCAAAAAGATGCAACTTTTCCAAACATCTATAAGATTTCTCAGTCACATAACTAACAAAGGAACTTTTGTCCCAATATAGCGTTCTATTGAATTTGCTGATAAATTCCCCAATGAAATTCGTGACCAAACCCAATTACAGGGATTTTTAGGGAGTCTTAATTATATTTTGCAATTTTGTAAGGACCTTACAAAGATACTAAAATTCTTTATACACGTTCACAGAAAAATCCTTCTCCATGGACACACAACCATACTCTTGTTGTCCAATGCATCAAACAAAGGTCTAAATTTCTACCTTTATTATGTCTACCAATTCCCACTGCTTACAAAATTGTTGAGATAGATGCTAGTGATATCGGCTATGGTGGTATTCTCAAACAGCGCTATCAACGTAAAGAACGATTAGTTCGATTTACCTCTACCATTTGGAAAGGTCCACAAATACGGTATTCCACAATATAGAAATAAATTTTATTTATTGTTTGTTGTATAAAGAAATTTGAATCTGATCTTTTAAATCAAGAATTCTTATTACGCATTGATTGCAAAGCAGTGAAGGAAGTCCTTGAAAAGGATGTTAAAAACATTGTTTCACGACAATCCTTTGCTCAATGGCAGTAAATTCTATGTGTTTTTTACTTTAAAATTGAATACATTTGTATGATTCTAATTCTTTACCTAACTTTCTCACTTAGGAATTCTTGCAGGGATCTATAGACCCCGGAGAATCTAACGCTCAACAACTACCAAAAGCACTTTAAATACCATCACATTTTTAATTCATCAACGACAACGTACCCTCTGGCTTAAACACTATTATCACTGTATGGCTCAAAACTTGAAAACATATTCCAAAGCTACTTCTTCCAAAGGACCTAATTATGTTCCTCACAAATCACAATCAATTTCTTCCAATACTGCCAATCACAACTATTATACTCATGACATAACATATCCTATTTGTGGGGACATATCTTTAGGGTTGTCCATGTGGCCTAGGTTGTTGGCCGAGGTGCCACGTGGTGAATCTAGGGGTGTCGAGGTGCCATGTGGATGAACCGAGTTGCCAAGATATGGTGCTACAATATCAAAATGATATTCAGATAGAGGACAAGAGTCCTAGATGACATTAAGCTACCTATTTGGATAGAGATGAGACTCTTGAGGAAGTTCATCTTAATCTGAATAGTGTGAGTTGTGATAAATGTTATCCTTGTAAAGGATAGAGTTTCATGAAGTAAGATTTATAAGGGAAGTTGGACATTGATCATTATATAAATAGGGCACCCTCGTGGGTCTAAAGTATGCTTTTACTTGTGCATCATTCATTTGTTTTGATATCTTTGAGAGATAAGTTGACTGACTTGATCGTCAGAGTGCCCCTGGGTGGATGACCCACTATGGTATTTCTTGTTTTCATGTACGCAGGTGTTGGCTTAATCTATTGTTTCGTGTGCTCTCCAGCTAAATTCCTTAGATCTCGACAGGGAGATCAGTTTGGTTGTGAGGTCAGAAATCAACAACCACACTATTGTTCCATTACTCCTTGATCATGTTCAGTACCTTCGATAAAAACAAAATATTAAACCTAAAACTCTTATCTCTTCCTATTTTCTTAATAATTGGCATTATCCACAACATTCTGGTCAACATTCTCGTCTATGCTATGAAAATTTTTTTGAGGAAGCAAAGTCCGTCTCTATTGAGCATGTATATTCAAAAGAAAATAAAAATCTTTTCTAGTATTCCAAACTCCATATTCTCAAAATTATTTCTCCAGCGGAATGGGGACATCCCATGGTTTTTCGTAAATTTGTTGATTCTAGTCTCAAACCAGCCCAATACAACTATTATGATTACCAAAATGCCTGGTTCCAGGTTTTTTATTTCCAAAACTGATTATTTTGATATTCTTGGTGGATTCGTTTTGGACTAAATTTTGCTGTTACTATTGGCGATATCCCTACCTAGTTTGAATCATGGTGGCATCAATTTTGTCTGCAAGTTGTCACTCTCCCAGATTCTTTGTCAGATTCTTATCATATTTATCAGAAGGAAGTAACTACCATGGATCATGGCCTGGCAATGCACCACCTCCTATCCCTATAATACTCAATTTCTCACCAGACAGATCACCACCAAATTGTGGAAAAACTATAACATTCCACCAGAACATTCTCCTGATCAGCTCCGTCAAGTTTATAAGGAAACGAAACAAATGGTATTAGTAAACCCTTCTCCTTCTATGGCTTCCTCTAGCCCAAAATCTCACAAATCATTTGATTATGGTAATTTTAAAAATGAGTTGAAAAAGAAGTTAAAGGATAAGTAGCCCACAATTCCAAAACATGAATTTGAACACAAATATAAGAAGGCCATCAAAATTAAAATGATTCAAATGGCTGAAGCAAAATCTCTCTCTAATTCTGATGAAGATATTGTATTGGAAACACTTCTCCTAATTGTCACTAATCGTCGACCATCGACAATTTCACCAATATCTTCTCCAACTCATATTCCCACTCAAGACCTTGCTGATGACTATTTTGACACGTGTTAGAGTGGACCTTAATAATTTGAACAAGGACAATCCCATGTAACTCTAGCCAAAGCAAACTCTAACAAAAGCAAACCTGCAATCAAAAACAGATTCTAACTTATCAACAAGGACAATCCCATGCGACTCTGGCAAAAACAAACACAAAAGCAAAAATAGATTCCAACTTATCTCTTCGGACTTCAATTCATTTCAAATCTATCTTTCTAATTCTATATAACCTAACTCTTTCAACATAAGGAGACAAGCTTTTCAAGTCGCAAGTTTTTATTAACTATTACAGTCAGTGTGAAAAGTGTAAGTGCGTAAACAGTGAGAGTGTGAGTATAAGAAGTAGTAAGTCATTTCTAGGTGTAGACACCCCATTTTTGACTGCTCGCAAGACTTGTGCGCTTCATCCTGGGCACTCGATGATGAAAGTAGCATTGTGTTTGATTCGAATTCTCAACAAAGGAATCCAAGGTTAGGCCTTAAAACAATCCCAAAACCTTCATATTTACCTTGTTCTTACCTCAGAAGTCTATTTGTTAACATTGTGCCATCCTACACTGAGCTTGAAGCAAAGGAACATGGGAGCACATTAGGGCCCGGTTGTGCCTCATTGGGGCCGGCTGGCCGTGCCTTATTAGCGAGGAACACTGTTCTGGGCGGGAGCCCGCCAACTGTCTATTTTTAAAGATATTTTTGAACTATTTAGCTCAAATTATATAAATATGAGGTTATATCTCTATTTTGGGGGTTGAACAATTTCCAAAGAGCTTATACACACACTTGAGAGCTCCTTCTTCGTTGCCAAGCCATCTTTGAGTAAGCTTACCATCTTTTCACTATATCTATACACCATACAAACCCTAAAAACTTAACCTTGGAGCCTTGGTTGAGTCTTGAGAATCACAATTCTGGCTTGAGAGTGTGCTTGGACCAAGTTTGATTCACAACAAGAGCTTGTCCTCTTTAATAGATATAAGCTCACCACCTTTTCTCTTGCTTTTATTTTTGTTTCTTACTATCAATTTCTTGTGTCTTTGTATTGTTTTGGGTCCATTTCAAGTGTTGGAACTTGGGTTTGAATAGCTACCAAAGGTAGAAAGGTTTAATACCCTTTCTTGCACCTTATTCCATAGCTCACACCCTTGTCTTTGCACTCTTTTGTTTAGTCTTCAAACTAATTTTTAGAGTTCAAAAAAGGCTAAACAACATGGTTTGAGGTCTCAAAAATGGAGGGGCTAGCCACCTCTCCTTGCTCTTGTTCACTAGCCATGTGATTCCTTGTTATTTCCTATCTTTTTCATACTCTTTAAACATCATTTTAGTCACTGGTTTTTACATATTTGGGGCTATTTAGACTTGTTTTAATTCATTTAACTAGTTTCTGCTTTGAATACTTTGCCTATTACATTGTAAGTCCTCATAGCTTTGCTTGTTTAAGCCTTAAACATCAAGCTGCTTGAGTTTATAGCTTTTCTTTGCTTGGTTTTCATATTAAGAGTCTTATTCTTAAAATCAATCTCGTACAATCATGTCTGCAACCTTCCTCTTTTCTTCTTTCCTTTTGTTTGAGAGTTATTTCAAAAAGATTGATGGTTATTCAAGGCATGGGAAAGATACCTGTGCTCAATGGCTTAACCTCTATAGAGGTTCATCGTCAAGGCGTAGTCCCTCTTTCATGCTTCAGATCACTTATTGTTTGACATTTCTTCTCATGTAGTGGAGTTAACTATCACTTTGGGACAAATTGATTAAAGAATGGAAAGGACTAATAAAATTGGCTTAAAACCAATAAAATCGACATAGAGAAAATGCTTAAGATTGCTTGGATTCGGCTGGACGTTATGCTGAGTCCATAGTGTCAAGAGTCGTCACGCACCAATTCATGATGTTTTGACGAACCTTGAAGCGTGTCTACCTCCCTCTTTGAGCTAAATTCATAAGAAGAGGAAGGGGTGGTCATCATCCATTGCATTTATCAATTTCTTGTCTAAATCGCGTTCGAAATCATCAAGCCATCGACTTGTGCTCATAGATGGTTTTAGATTCGAATCTGCTCTTCTCTCGAGGCTCCCTAATAGAGAAGAGCAGAAAGGACAAACAAAGATTAGAAAAGTTCTGCCTGCATTGTTTTCACCTCAGAGCATAAAAGTAGACTTTTGCACAAAATCAAGTCACTGTTGGCCTTGTTTGGGCCCGGCCGAGCATCATCGGGGGTAGGAGGGCTCCAATGTTTGGTAAACAATGTGTTTTTGCAGAAATAGAGGGAAGTGGCTGAAGGTGAGATAGGACAGATTCTCAAGAAGGCAGACAGAGCTGCTTCTGAAAACAGCCACGTGCATGCAATCCTTGTGCATCTTTGTTTATATCAATGTTGTAAATTAATGTTCCCATTATTATATTATTGTTGTAATTAATTAATTATCATTATAATTAGCATTGTTGTAATTATTATTAATGTTTATTCGTACTTGTTATAGTTAGTTAACTTAGATAGTTAGTTTTATTGTTCATCCTTGTTGTAATAAATTAGATAGCTAGTTAGTTATGTAGTATTCATTAGCTTAATACCTTCATTTGGTTTTGTAATAGTTAGTTTAAATTCGGACATTTGGACACTTATTTAGACCCTCTTGCATGAGGGCAAATATGTAATAAGTGTGTGTCTTTCAACCCCCATTTCTTTCTTCCTTTTATTTCTCCGCTTATGATGGTAGTATAGAGCGTCATGTTTTCTTAACATTTTCCATGCTTTGCATCCATATGTCTTACATGCATCAAAGCTCGGTTCATCATTCTAACAAAGAATTGTTATTGCTTAACTCTTTGCATACATGCTTGGACCGCATGCTATCAAATTGCTTCAGATACCATGTTAGTAGCCAAGCCCATTAGTCATAATTGTTTGTGTTGTATTAGTCATATTGCATTAGTTAGGATCATTCATTTTTTCTAACTTTTTTTTTTTGGCTTGCCTTGGAGTGCAAGGTGAGCACTTATTGCTTTAGCATACTGCATGCGTGTGATTGTTGCCATATCAAGCATATTTTTCATGAGCCTAAGTGCTTAAGTGATATACCTGTTTTGAATGCCTGTGGATGAAGGCTAATTACTTAAATTGGGATATTTGATGAATGCACATATGAGCTCACTTTTTCAAGTGGTACACATTCAAAATAATTTTCAAACAAACACAAATTCAAATGTTCCAATTTTTTCAAATTAGTCTATACTTGTGTGCGTCACATAGTAAGATAGCCTAATAAATCGGAACAAGAATATGTAATGTAAATAAGAATCACATCATGATTAGTAGAGGCCGATCTTTGATCGGGTGAGTGGGGTGCTCAATTCATGACATTCCCCTCTTGTACCTAAGTTCTCGAGCTAAGACACTTTGGTGATAAAGGATAAGTGGCCTTTGGCACGAGTCACGGGTTTCCTAAATTTTTCAAAAATATTTAGGTGGTGACTCTGTAATCTAGCAAAGCAGTCCATTTTTGACATTTTTTTATTCAAAATCGATTTTCCAAAAGATTTGTTGGATTTGGACTCATTTGTGTTTTATCTATTTCACATTGCACTAGTGAAATCAGATTCAGAACCATGGGAGTCCGAACTGTAGGGCTATCATATCCGAAAGAAGCATGAAAAACAAGCTACAGTTTCTGGCGACTCTGTTAGGGAAATTAGAGAACTTGACTTGAACTTCAGGATGTGAACATTTTATTTACATATATATGTTCTTTGCATTGCATTTGCATTGGTGTTCTTAAGTCATTGTGTTTTCCATCTGCTATTCCTGGACGGTTTGCTAGAGGTTTGCCCAAAGGCTTGCTAAAAGGCTTTCCGGTCATAGCTCTGCCATGTTGGAAACACAACCCTTGGATCTGGACTACCACTGTACCGCTTGATCCTCCTTTCGCTTCTCGGCGTTAGGTGTGAAAGGTATGTTAGGTAGTCTTGCTGAGATACCCATTTTGACCATTTGGCCTAGCTGCATATAGTAAGCCATAGTGACTATTCCAAACTTGGACAGGACTATGTGCAGGAATTTTTGAAACTGCTTGATTGAAGTAGTGAAACCCTAGTTTATGACAAAACTAGGACATGGTAACCCTACCCCCTCATAGGGGTGTTTTGGCTCTCTCTTAATTGGTATGTGCTTTACAGTGAAACTGTACAGGAATATGCATATTAGTTGCAAGGTTGGTATCTGTTTTAGGGCAGAATTCAGTGGGGAGTACAAGCTTACAACTTTGATCATGTCTGTGTCGATAACATCTTAGCTGAGGTGCTGTACAGTTTCTGATTGCTGTTCTTTTACTTTATTTCTTTTGCTAGGTAGTTTAAATCATAGCTTTAGAAGGTTTTGATATCCCCCAAGTACTCTGGGCTCGAGTCGGGAGACTATGTAAAGTTGGAGATCTTGTTAGGAGACAGCCCGTGTTTGCTTCACTATCACCGGTTACAAGGCAAAGTAGGATTAGACAGAATTCACCAGTGCAGTTCTTACAGCAGTCACCTCTCGGCTCACCTGTGTTCAGTCTGGTTCAAGAACAGTCGTCTACTTCTAGTCCAGTCCAAGACCAGTCACTTTTTCCCATGACACAGTATCCCCCGACCAATATGGAAGAACTAATCCTCCATCTGTAGCAAACAGTTGAAACACTACAACGTGATGCGACCTGTCAGGTCGAGATTATGGCCCATCAAGCTAAGGTTATAACCAGCGTACAGTAATAACAACAGTATCCAGCCTCAGCCTATGTGTCCCATGTACCCGCCGTAGCTATCCCTGTGCTTGATGTCACTGCTAATACTGTCGCTGCTCAGGGTTTACAAACCGAGGGTATTCTGGTTTTTGCAATCCCAGTAGAACCTATCCCAGTACAAGTATCCAAAGCCCTGGTTTATCAGACCGAGGCACCATTCGAATTCGAGGTTGATCCAACTGCACTTAAAGTCAACAAATTGGAGAAGTTGTTCAACAGAGCGCAAGGGGTCAACTTTATTCTAGATATAGAGGATGGATACACCGAGTCTACGGTTACATTGCTAGAACGGTTCAAGATGCCTCACATTGACTGTTTTGATGGTTCCGGGGACCCGATGGTTCACTTACGGCTGTTTTTGAACATCTTTGGTCAGACTATGTTGCAGAAGTTATCCTTCTTCGGTCGGACTATGTTGGGTATAGCGGTCATTTGGTACGCCAAGTTGGAAGACTCAGTAAAACAGAATTGGGATGAATTAGCCAAGTCCTTCATGGCACAGTACTATTATAACACTCAAATCGAGGTCATAACCCGTGATCTCGAGGCGACGCGCCAAGAGCCAAAAGAAGGTTTCTCTAAGTTTGTGAGGAGATGGAGGGCTAAAGCATCCATAATAACCACTCGGCCTTTAGAAAAAAACTAGATTAGATAAGAATGGTTGTCCAGAATCTGCATGGCAAGTCACTATAAAAGATGATTGTTCTACCCTTATTTACATTCATAGAGCTACACGAAAGGGGGGTTGAAATTGAGGATGCTATGAAACAAGGGCTCATTACTAACGAGAAAGAGCCGGCGAAAAGGCCATTTGTTCACAGTTCCAATGCTACCAATGGTAGCACAACTACAAGGCCATCAAATGTAAATGTTGTCATCACGACAAAAATAGCTGACCTCTTTGCCAATGCAGGACCACAAACATCATCCAACCCTACTTGACCCCAGAGGTCTTTTAACCAGCTATACATGACCCTTTCCAAAGCCATGCAGGTGCTGATTAAAAAAGGGCACCTAAAACCCTTAGAACCTCACCCACTTCCCGTCCTTCTTCTACCTAAGCATAATCCTGCAAAGTACTGTGCTTTTCACCAGCAGCGTGGTCATGACACTGACCAATGCTACTGTTTGCGTCATGAGATTTAGGATCTCATTGAAAACATGGTTATTGCTCCACCTCATAAACCAAATATAACCACAAATCTGCTCACAGCCTGTAATCAAGTTCCCCTGCCTCGAAATCTTAACCTAATTCATACACTGGCCACCTCTTATGACCCCAGCGTATATATTACCACCTCCCACCTACCAAAACCGATGTTGTTCATTCTTGAGGGCACAAATTTGTGCATGATGGGCACATCTAATCCACAACCTGAGCCTCACCATGTGGTGACAATGCCTGCAGTAAAGGAAGTCTTGGCCTCAGACGGAGGTATTAGCTTATTGTTGGGGTGTCTCGGGGAGCTATTTGAAACGGCATATGACCCGAGTTGTTACATCGTGCGAAACACTCAAACTAGGCCCGAAGTGGTGTTGCCAATCTCGGCGGAGGTTAATGTGGTTAGGGAGGATGGCCTGAGCAAGGATTGGATGACTTAGCGGATCTTGAAGACGATCTAGACAACCTATAATTTTTCAATGAGAAGGATCCATGGGATGTACATATTGGTTGGTTTGATTTGAACGGGTTGACTGATAATACTGGATGGTTGAATGACGAGCCAGACAAGGAAAAAGAAACTGGGATGGAACCAGGGGAAAAGGAAACAGAGGTAGCTGCAGTAGCCGGAAAAGGCTGAAGAGAAATGAAAACTGCTGGAGGGCACGTATGTAAGAAACCCAACCCAAGAAGTGAGTGTTGTGAATACTATAGATACTGAACAAGAAGTTGCAATTGATACAGTTTGAACGAGAAAGAATTGAAGACAGCATGAAAATAGCGATTGTGTGCCACCCTAAGGGGGGCGCTTTTACTGTGAAGGTGATTCAGGTAGAGACAGATAATTGTTTGACGGCATCTGATGACGAGTGGTGGGATGACAATTATTTGCATCTGGCTCATACTGACGAAGACTGGGGCAATTGCATCATGAATAATACATGGTATGCTGAGGAGATAGATCATCTTACCCGAAGTGGATGGTACTTTAAGCCGCCACACTTAGATTAAGTAGAGCCATCAGGAAAGGACAAAGAGGTCTAAAAATAGAAAGAGAAACAACTAGAAGAGGAGTTAGTTCTGAAGTAGCTCAAAAAAATTCAAGCTGATACTTCTATCTGGGGACTTCTTATGGCATCATGGGTACACCGACAAGCAGTATTGTCGGCAATGAAGAAGGCTAAATTGCCTATTGATACAACACCCAAGCAGCTTGTGGGCTTGGTTTTTTCGAGTGGCGCCAAGCCAATGCTCACTTTCTTTAACAAAGAGTTGCTGCCAGAAGGCTCGGCCCACAACAAGCCATTATACATCTCCGTGGAATGCAGAGAGAAGTGAGTGCCAGTGGTGTTAGTAGATACCAGTTCTGCCATTAATGTCTGTCCTTTCCATACTGCTTATGCGGTTGGCCTCAAACCAGCAGACTTTATCCCTGCAGCCTAGGTGATACAGGCATGACAACACAACCAGAGAGGTCATAGGTACAGTGCAAGTGTGAGTTCAGGTAGGCCTGTTTGAGCAAGAGATAGAATTTCATGTACTGGATGTGTCGGCTACCTTTAACATGTTGTTAGGAAGGCCGTGGTTACATCACGTGAAGGTTGTCTGCTCCACCTTCCATCAGATGTTGAAGTATCCTCGTAAGAAAGGAGTAACAACCATTTTTTGGAACTCATCCATCCATCTGCCTCCAGAGGTGACCACGCCAGTGCTAGACATCAATCATGGCGACGGGGATGTATTCCTCTCAAGATTCACTCTGGGAGAAGCCCCAGTAGTACAAACAGTGCTAGCCGCGAATGAAGACATGTACATTAGTGCCCAGTCCATTTACTTTACGAACAAATTACGACACATTCCGAGAATGGGGCTTGGAAAGAGTGGTCAGAAAGGTGTTACAGCACTTGCAGAGGTGTAGACCGCCCCAAAGAGTGGTCAGAAAGGTGTTACAACCCCGTAGACCGCCCCAAACTCGTTCCGCGTGTCGCCCTTTCGGAGAGGGCGTGAATTGGGTTCTATCTACTACAGTTCAGACTCTTGTCACGGTTCTGAATCTGATCTTACAAAGTGCAATGTAAAGACTGATAAATCACCAAAGAGTCCAAATCCAGCAAATCGTTTTGGAAAATCGATTTTAATCAAAAAGCGCCAAACATGGACTACTTTTCCAGATTTCAGACGCTACCTAAATATTTTATTTTGGGAAAATTTAGGAAACCTTGACTTGTGCCTAAGGCCACGTGTCTGTTAACACCAAAGTTGCCTCGGCTCGGGAACTTGGGTACGAGAGGGGAAGGTCCTAAAATGAGCACCCCCGCTCGCCCGATCAAAGATCGGCCTCTACTAACATGATATGTTGTTTTTGAAAACACATGTTTTGTTATTTCGGTTTGTTAGCTAACTTTACTACGTGATGTGCGCAGCATTCAAGTATAGACTAAATCACTCAATTTGGAACAAAACATCTCATGTTTGTTTTTCGAAAAGGTTTGAAATTGCTACTCGCAAATGGGCTAATGCGCGGATTTGCCATCCTCAAGTGGGCTTATAACAACGTGATTTTGCCACTCCGCAAAGTGGGCTTAGAACACACATTTTGATGAATTGTCCCAATTCAAGCAATGAAGCCTTCATCCACAGGCCTTCATGCAATTTATCAATTAAGCACATAGCCTCATGGCAAGCATGTTGTCATGGCAGTCACTTACACACATGCAAGGACGCTAAAGCCTAAACACTTACAGTGTACTCCAAGCCAAAACAAAAGCTAATTAGAAATCAATGCATGATCCTAACAATGTAAAATGCCTAATGCAACACATGCAAAAATGCAACTAAATAGGCTCGGCTATCTAAGATGGCATATGAATGCAACATTTTTATACATGTATTCAAATAGGTATTGAAATACAATGCAGTTTGAATGATGTGCCGAGCCCGGTGCATGCAAGACAAATGAATGATGCACGTATGCATAGCATAAGGTATGTTAATTGAAATATGCCCTAAACTAACCATCAAAAGCTAATAAGTAAAAGGGAGAAAGAAATGGGGTTGGAAGACATGCACTCACACGCACACCCTTATTACAACATTGTGCCCTCTCGACGGAGGGTCCGAATAAAAGCTAAGCTAATCTAAGCTAAGCTACTAAACTAATCTAATAATCTAATTAGACTAATTATTACACAACCAAATCGAATAACTAGCAAACCAATTACTAATTATTACAATACTTTAATTAATTAACAAATTAACTAATCATGACATCTAACTATGCATATGAGATATGTAAACTAGGCTGCCTCAACTTTGCCTTGAACAATGAAGGATACATGCTCTCGGTTGCCGCCTCGAAACGCCTTCCGGTTTGCTCTTGAGAGAGGCTCTGTTTGTAGGGTGTCTTTAGGAACTTTCTGCTCCACCTTACCAAACTAACTTTGAGGAATCCACCAGTGGCCTGCCGGCCATGAGAAGCTTCTACCGGCCACCTATCGGGCAAGGGTGTGCACTGCCGGCCAAGAATGAAGCAGTGCTGGCCATCTGTAAGGCACTGCCGGACACTGGTGTGCTGTGACACCAAACTGCAACAAAGCACAAAACAGAGAAAATGGAGGGTCTCCCAACGACATGTGTGTACTGTGCCATTCCTTATCATCTCAAAACATCAAAGGAGAGGCATCGTTGGATCCAAAACCATCAATCAAGCATGCAATGCATGATGGCCAAGGGTCTAATTTGTACAAATTCAATGAATGCAATGCAAACAAGACACTAAGACCATTACCTTATCAAGGGTGATCAAAGACAATGGAGACAAAGGGAATTGACCCATTTTCATCACTTTGAGTATGAAATGGACCAATCCACCTTGTGTTAAACATAACATCCGGTTGAACACGATGCAATGCAACACAACACATGTTTATCTTGGCATGTTAAAGACACTAAACCATGCAAGCAAAACATGTAATACATGTTTAAAGTTAAAAAAAAAAAACCAAGGCTAGTAAAGAGCATCACTCTAGAAGCATGCAATACAATGCTCAATGGACTAAACCAATCCCAAACAAACCTCATGCATGCCAAAACAGTGGCCAAAATGTGATGAAACTTAAGCACAAGAAGCAAGAAAAGCATGCTCAACTTATGACTCGCAAGCAAGGTACAAAGCTCAACTCTCAAACACATTGAAAGAGTGATATATATGAGAGTATGGCAGAGATATAAGCACTGAAACCACATGCCAAATGATGAAATATCATGCAAACCTCACAAGTATAGCATGCGAGAGGCCTTAAAACTCAAAGCTAGTTAAGGCATTCACACAAAAGGCATGCAATACATAACCTAAACAACCAAACCAACTCTGGACAGAGCTCAATCAGGTCAAAATAAAGGTCAAAACATGCTAAAATGGTAGCCCAAAAGCTTAGACAAACATGCATACGTATGAGCTCATAAACAAGGCACCAAGCACACCTCTTAAGAACAATGAAAGAGGGAAATATATGAGAGTATGACAGTGAAACATGCTCTGAAATCATATATCAAATGATGCCACATCATACGAACAACCCAAACAAAGCATGTCAGGGACCTCAAACACAAAGCTAGTGAAGCCCAACTACACCATAGCTATACAAAGCTAAGCTTATATGATCAAGACCACTTAAAATAGACCTCAAGCATGTTAAATCAGTGGCAAAAATGTGATGGAGCAAAGATAACACATGCTAGAATGATGAACTAAAGAATGAAGCATGTTAGGTCAACAAGCATGACTGCACTAACAGTACCAAAAGCATGCAAGAGGTGACCAAACCAGCCAAAATAAGAGTTATGGCAGGTCCAAAAAGTCACAAAAAAGTGCTTGAACAAAGCCACAAAGAAGTAAAAACACATGCTCATTTGGTAGGCCATCAATTGATGCAAATAAGGTACAAAGGGGGGGGGGGAATCACCCCCACCATTTTGGGTTCCAAAACACACTTTCCACCACTGAAATTCCTTTGGAATTCAGTGGTGAAAAGGGCAAACAAAGGTGATCTCAAAGGCTTTAAAACATAGCTCAAATCAAAGCAAAATAAGCCACAAAAGGGGGTAGACCACCCCTAACTCAAACAAGGCCTCAAAAAACCATTTTTAACACTTAAAAACAAAGGTTTTTGTTGTTGAAAGCTAGGCCTAAAATAGCATGCAAAGCTGGCCAAACACTTGATCAAAATAAAGCTTAAATAGGGAAGACACTCACCCTTAAAGCACAACTTTAAAATCAGCAACTTCTGAGCCAAAATCAGTCTTTTGAACTCCAAACAAACCTTCAAGGACCTCAACTCCAAGGTAGTGGTGTTTGACTAGGTGTTCCTTTGCAAAAATGCGAAGAAAACACACTTCTAAGCACTATAGAGCACAATATAGAGAGAGAGTGAGAATTCTAGAGAGAGAGAGATAATTTGTCTCTAAAAAGTCTGAACCCCTCAATAGGGGGAAAGGCCTCCCCTTATATAAGTAATGCAAGCAAAAGCTTGCTTGACAAGCTTGAAACTTGCCTCCATCCCTCCATACACGTGTATGGAGGATAGCTCAGTAAGCCACAGCTGGCCCAAAATATCTAAAATAATATCTGTTGAAACATGGTGGCCGGTGGGCCATCAGTGGTTGCCGGTAGTGCCACATTGATGGCCGACAGACCTCATCAATGGCCAGCAGGGAAGATCCTATGGCCGGCAGCCCTCTCTGATGACCAGCAGGCCATCAAGGACTTCACAAAGTAAAGACCAACTCATGGTCCAAAAATGAGACAAAATGAAAATAGGGTTTGGAAGGATCAAACTTGGAACATTTCATCGTGAAAGTCGAACACTCGATGAGCAATTAGACTTGTCATCGGATGTACCTGCAAGCATATCCAAGTCTTGAGGACGGTAAAAAATGGGGTGTCTACAGTTGCCCCTCTTTGACAGAACTCGAAATTCATGAAATGGCGGGAGTGAATGTCAAATGCTAGAGACGACTCATTTTTGACAAGGCCGAAGACTCAGACAAACATCCAATATAACAATATAGAGATGTTCCCCCAGGCTGGGACAAAATGCAAATGACATGCATGATGCAAGAGCATAACTAATGATTATGCAAAGAGAGCTGTAATGAAACATTTATGCAAAATAAATACAACAATTTAAGCAAACCAACAACTTACAGCAGTTCCACACATTTCAATAGAAAAGATGTAAGAAAATTATACAAGCTTAACTACGCGTCATGCGAGAAAGGCTAAAAGAAACTATCGGGCAAACTCGAAGTCTCAAAAAGCAACACTTCCCAGCGTATCACACGTAGGAGGGAAAGGCACTCCTCTCAGCGTACCACACGCGAGAGAGGAAAGGCAACACCTCTCAGTGTATCACACGCAAGAGAGGGAAAGGGAAACACCTCTTAGCGTATCAGACGCGAGAGAGGGAAGGAAGCACCTCTCAGCGTATCACACGCGAGAGAGGGAAAGGGAAACACCTCTCAGCGTATCACATGTGAGAGAGGGAAGGTAAACACCTCTCAGCGTATCACACGTGAGATAGGGAGAGGAAACACCTCTCAGCGTATCACACGCGAGAGAGGGAAGGAAGCACCTCTTGGCATATCACACGCGAGAGGGAAAAAAGCACCTCTCAGTGTTTCACACGCGAGAGAGGGAAGGTAAACACTTTTCAGCGTATCACAAGCGAGAGAGGGAGAGGAAACACCTCTCAGCGTATCACATACGAGAGAGGGAAGAAAGCACCTCTCAACGTATCACATGCGAGAGAGGGATGGAAGCACCTCTCAGCGTTTCACACGCGAGAGAGGGAAGGTAAACACCTCTCAGCGTATCACACGCGAGAGAGGGAAGGTAAACCCCTCTCAACGTATCACACGCGAGAGAGGGAAGGAAGCACCTCTCAGCGTATCACACACGAGAGAGGGAAGGTAAACACCTCTCAGCGTATCACACGCAAGAGAGGGAGAGGAAACACCTCTCAACGTATCACACACGGGAGAGGGAGAGGAAACACCTCTCAGCGTATCACACGCGAGAGAGGGAAAGGGAAACACCTCTCAGCGTATCACATGCGAGAGAGGAAGAGGAAACACCTCTCAGCGTATCACACGCGAGAGAGGGAAGAAAGCACCTCTCAGCACATTACACGCGAGAGAGGGAATGAAGCACCTCTCAGCGCATCACACGCGAGAGAGGGAAGGTAAACAACCCTCAGCGCATCACACGTGAGAGAGGGAAGGTAAACAACCCTCGGCGTATCACACGTGAGAGAGGGAGAGGAAACACCTCTCAGCGTATCACACTTGCGAGAGGGAAGAAAGCACCTCTCAGCGTTTCACACGTAAGAGAGGGAGAGGAAACACCTCTCGGCGTATCAGACGCGAGATAATTGATAACACATATTCGATGTAAGATGCAAGCTCTATGTAAACACGATAATGAATGTTCAATGAAACAATTTTACAATGCATGTTCAATGCGACATGCAAATGCTATATGACAACAAAAGCATGCTCGCTGAAGGTGATTCGAAATACAACTTCTGAATTACCTCCCGAAGAGTTGAAATACATTTAAAAAAGGATACTCCTTGTTTGAGTTGATGGGTGATGACCCTCGCACACTTCGAATGTGATTCTATGCTTTTGCGGAGGCATTTGGAATCAAACTTTGAGCATACCCTGCATTTCTTGGAAGTAAAGGATACATATCATGGTAAAAGAGGCAGGGGAAACTGGTGGAGGCCTGCTAGCCATCAATGGCCACTGTCGGCCATCAATTGTACACTGTCGGCCATCGATGTACCATTGCCGGCCATCGATGGCAACTTTGGGCAAAATGGTCCTTTCAGCCGTGGTTCTTTAAGTAGAGGCAAAATCACTTTATTTCCTTACAATCCCTTGCACGAAAATCATCTCTCTTGCTCTCTAGGAGTGCCTTCTCTCTAGATCTGCGGATTCTACGCGTTTCCCAACACCCTAGAAACATTTTCTTCGCGAAAACCCTTTCGTTCTCTTCAATTTGAACCGATTAGAATTTTATTTCGATGCCTCTTCCGTCATTTCCACTGTTGAAGGTTGATTTCCCTCGAGTTTCTCCCAAGGTTAGTACACTTTTCCCGGGTTTTTAACTTTCTTTGACTTTTTTTCTCTCCTAGGGTTTACTTTATTCAAAGTTTACAATTTTTGCTCATTTTTTCATCTATTTCAAATGGCGGACGATATCCCACATGACGGGGGTTCCCCGCACTTCCTCCTGTAGAGTTTGTAACAGACTTCGAGACCGAGCTTGAGGTTGGGCCCAAGCCACTACCGCCGAGCATTCGCCCATTTGATCCGACGAGGTACCATCCCGAGACACACATTATACCAGTTGTGGAAGGCATCAAGGCCTTCACTGATTTCGCCAAGGACGCGCCAGACGACCTCTTACTGAGAGAGCCCATGTCTCTCTTGTCAGCCATAGCCGTAGAGGTAGAAACTTCACTCTTCTACAATACCACCTTTAACTGTTGCATTTCTTGCACTGTTTTGATCTGATTGCATCACATGCCTTGATCTGACTGTTCCATATATTGCTGCTTCACATTCAACTGTACTTCATACGTCACTATTCTGACTTCAACTGTATTTTCAAGTGTTTTTTCATTGCTTGATCTAATTGCATCACATGCATTAATATAGGATGGATCCTGCTTTTTTCGAGGCTACGGTACCACGACTGCTTGGGATTGGTATGACGAGCTTCCAGCTGGGGTCTGTGACATCATCGACGGGACCGACTTCGGTCCATTTTGCTCCAGCTTGACGCGGGTCACAGAGAGCCACCCTCTCTTAGGGGCCCTTGTGGAGAGGTGGTGGGATACCACCAACTCCTTCCACTTCTCTTTCGTGGGGGAGATGACGATGACCCCTTACGACTTCGCCATGATCACTGGCTTAGGCGTGGGAGGTGATCCGATTCCCCTCGATCCTAACATGGGAGAGTGGGAGGCTGCATGGGCTGCACTACTCGGGGCACAGCCACCGACACTTCGGGCAGGTATGGTTCGATACAGCTGGTTTGAGGAGCGGTTCAGAGGAGTTGAGTCGGAGACCGTTGAGTAGACCGAGCAATATGCCAGGGGCTTTCTCATGTTCCTCTTCGGTACCACCTTGTTCTCGAACAAGTGGAATATCGTAGGTCTGTACTTTATGAGAGCACTGGTGGTGTTGCAGTGAGTCCTGTTCTACGACTGGGCCGAAGCTGGTCTCACCACTCTTTACGGATACATGAGCTCGACCTCTTGGATGTGCGGGACATTGATCGGCGGCTACTGGCGAGCATGGGAGGTACACAGCTTAGTTCCCTCTTGTCACTTTACATTTTCTACTTTAGCATTTCCTGCTTTATCTTCGTTCACACG
Organism: Camellia sinensis; assembly: GCF_055761805.1. Taxonomy (NCBI): domain Eukaryota; kingdom Viridiplantae; phylum Streptophyta; class Magnoliopsida; order Ericales; family Theaceae; genus Camellia; species Camellia sinensis. The sequence goes on from NC_138962.1 coordinate 112,456,977, forward strand.
TACTTTCTGCATTTTCTGTATCTGCTTATACACTGTATGCTTTCTGCTTTGCATTTTCTGTACACGCTCACACCGCGCGCTGTATACTACACATTACACACACAAAGTCTAGTCGCTGCTCTAAACTTGCACTTTTTACACATTGTACTGCATTCTGCTCTCTGCATTTTTTTTTTGTACTCTGTTCATACGCTGTATTGATCACATTTTCCTTGTAGTTATGGGTACACACACTTCCCAGCTCTTGCTCCAGAGCCCATAGTGGAGACCCCGACGATAATCCCGTTCTCTCGGGTGTACGACGGCCTGCTTTGTCGTAGGACGCGGGAGAGCTTCATGTTCTTCCGACAGTATTTCGACACGGTCACGGCGCGCAAGGTAACCCAAAACATAGTCGTACTGCTTTTTCTGCTAGTTTGATATACACAGTAGTCAATTGGTAACGACTAATCATCTGTTCATTTTCTTATTTTCATATCACATGGCAGCCGTGGGACGTGATACCGTCAGGGGCCAGATTCGCATGAGCTTGCTAGGATAGTGGCTCGCTACCACATCCTCCTTGATGGTCCGATCTGTTGCGCTTGGTTCTTGAGCGAGCACTTCGTGCGCCAGACCTTGAGCTTGCATGCCCCGTTTATACCGATGGCACCTCTCGCATCTATGAGAGAGACACACAAACTTTCTGCGGAGGAGGTGATCCAGTTCATGGTAGGACTAGACGCAGACCTTTTCCGCATGGAGGGCGACTACGCGACCTTCATTTAGACACATCTGATGCCGCCTCTGACCGACATTCTTAGAGGTGAGGGAGGGAGAGCTCCAGTTGCGCGAGGGAGAGGCAGAGCGGCCAGGTCTCGTAAGAGGAGAGATCCTAAGGTGAAGTAGGAGACTGGATGGCCAGAGTTGCCCACTACAGTGCCTCATTGGAGACGTTCTGGAGAGGTTTCCCAGATCCCCATCGAGCCTGCACCAGCTGGTCACAGACTTGTCGGGGTTCGAGGCTCGACTCCGGTATGTACGAAACTTTACATTTTGCAATTCTGCATATTTTCTTCAATGCAATTATACTGTATAGAGTACTAATCCCTTTGATGCACTTGCAGGCACCCGTTGAGTACACAGGGCAGGCCCTTGCGCTCGTAGCCTCCTTGATAGACATGGTACAAACGAGCCTAGATCTGCTTAGCCTCTACAAGATCCCGGTAATCTTTCTTCATCTTGCCTTTCATGCAACGGAACTTACTGCTAATGCATTAACATTTCAAATGTTTCCATGCTACACTGATTTGATACATTGCACCAAAACACTGCACCGATACACTGTTCCCACACACTGCCCACGGCATACATACACTACAATCACCCACTGTTCACAACAAATACATTGCAATCATCCACTATTCACAACAAATGCACTGCAATCATCCACTATTTCTAGCACACCGTGTTTCGCACCCCATATACACAGACTAATGCGCCCTCATAAATTGCCATTTTCAGATTCCTTTCGAGATGCCAGCCTCGTCACATGCCCCGGCAAGAGCATAGGCAGGACCTTCAGTGCCTCCCCCGGCAGTAGAGAGGAGAGGGAGGCAGGGTCAGACACATGGCCGAGGTAGAGCAGAGGCAGCCGCAGCGAGAGTGGCCTTTCAGAGACCGTTCTGGGCGATGATGATGATGAAACGAGTGAGGAGGAGGGTGATGTGGAGAGTGCTCATTCAGAGTCCTCTGAGGCAGGAGATGGTGACACCGGCTCAGGCTCTGGTTCAAATTTAGGTGGCGGTGCCGATTCAGACAGTGGTGCCGATGGCGACAATGCTCCAGAGGCCGCTCGTCTGAGGAAGAGGACGAAGAGGGCCTCTCGATCTTGAGATAGACGACACCAGTTCAGATGCTTTTTTGTTTTTTGTTTTTTTTTCTAGTAGTTTTTGCACATTGTATAGCCTTAGGCAGTTTTATTTTCTTTAAAACTCGTACTTTTGTAAAAGGGAACCATGATAGGAATGAAAATAGCTTTTTGGTTCAAAAGGTGTTACATTTTACATTCTAAGCATCACATCGCATCACACAGCACGAAAATGAGATTGATCTTTGTTTGAAAACTGCACATTCAAAATGCATTGGTCTTGATCAGGTAGTGAACCAACTAACAACTGAAAAGAACAAAACAACTAGATAAGCAACACAAGTGCAACTCAATAAGCAAAATGCAATAACTCGATAAGTAAACTACATACAACTCGACAAGAAAAATGCGTACAACTCGATAAGCAAAGCTAAACAGTTACAACTTAAACTGACATGTTAAAGCCCGAAAAGAACGAAAATAGGACTCCAAAAGGTGCCAATAACAGAATACAACTGTTGAAAACAACTGAATCTTCAGACAGGAGGTCAGTGGGCATCACAGAGGGACTGTCGGCCATGGGGAATGGCCTGGCGGCCATCAATCTCCTCTGCCGACCATCAATGTGCACCTGCTGGCAATCGATGAGCCACTGCCAACCATCAATGTGCTGCTGCCGGCTATCGATGGCAGAACCTCCAAAATGTCGACACCTGGCCTCCACTCAATGCCTTATCTTTTATAAAGGTTCCAGCTTCATGGGTTCTTCATTCTAACTCCATTTTTCCCCAAATGGAAGCATTTCTTGCCCAAAACCTCCCCAATTGGATTGCAAACTTAGATGGCTCGAAAAAGTTAAATTTCTGGGGTTTTAGAATAAATGTACTATTCTGCACCCTGCTGCGTTTTGGAACCACCCCCACCCATTTTGGGTCCCAAAACACACTTTCCACCACTAAAATTCCTCTGGAATTCAGTGGTGAAAAGGGCAAACAAAGGTGATCTCAAAGGCTTTAAAACATAGTTCAAAGCAACGCAAAATAAGCCACAAAAGGGGGTAGACCACCCCTAACTTAAACAAGGCCTCAAACAACCATTTTTAAGACTTAAAAGCAAAGGATTTTGTAGTTGAAAGCTAGGCCAAAAACAACATGTAAAGGTGGCCAAACACTTGATCAAAATAAAGCTTAAAGAGGGAAGACACTCACCCTTGAAGCACAACTTTAAAATCAACAACTTCTGAGCCAAAATTAGTCTTTGAACTCCAAACAAACCTTCAAGGACCTTAGCTCCAAGGTAGTGGTGTTTGACTAGGTGTTCCTTTGTAAAAATGTGAAGAAAACACACTTCTAAGCACTATAGAGGACAATATACACACAGAGAGAGAGAGAGAGAGAGAGAGAAAGAGTAAGAATTTTATAGAGAGAGAGATAATTTGTCTCTAAAAAGTCTGAACCCCTCAATAGGGGGAGAGGCCTCCCCGTATATAAGCAATGCAAGCAAAAGCTTGCTCGACAAGCTTCAAACTTGCCTCCATTCCTCCATACACGTGTATGGAGGATAGCTCAGTCAGCCATAGCTGGCCCAAAATATCTAAAATAATATCTATTGAAACATGGTGGCCGGCCGGCCATCAGTGGTGGCCTGCAGGAAAGATCCCATGGCCGGCAGCCCTCTCTGATGGCCGGCAGGCCATCAAGGACTTCACAAAGCAAAGACCAACTCATGGTCCAAAAATGAGACAAAATGAAAATAGGATTTGGAAGGATCAAACCTGGAACATTCCGTCGTGAAAGTCGAACACTCGATGAGCAATCAGACTTGTCATCGGATGTACCTACAAGAATATCCAAGTCTTGAGGACGGTCAAATATGGGTTGTCTACAAACCCGCATGCCTTTGGTTTGGGCTATGTGCCCACGAAAGAGGACTAGATAAGAAAGAGGGAGGAAATGAGGGGCAGAGCCAAAGCCAAGAGAGTTGGAAAGCACTCTGAGTTGATTCATCGGCCAATCCAGGAAATTCTGAATGGTTGTTTTGTTAAAGAATGAGAGGATTTCCCTTTTTATGGCTTTCCTGAGCCTTGTGTAAATTCCTCAAAAAAGTGTGTCCTTGGGTTCGAGATCTTTTTTGATTTATAGTTGCAGGACAGTGATGAGGAAGGGGTTAAATCAGGCATCAAAGCTAGCCAGAGCACGGAAGATGACTCAGACAACAGCGAGGCTGAAGTAGGGGTAGCACTGGCCGATCTCCTGACAGGTCCCATGATCGACATAGAGAACTTGGGGCATAACTTTACAGTCTTCATGATCGGGGAAGAACCGAGTGTGGATCCAACCAGTGGCATTTTGGATGCATCGAGGGCTCCATATCTTACTTGGCAGTTGGAGGATGGCTTTCTTTCTAGTTCTGAATCAGGTGATGACCCAGAATCTGATTCCACTGAGTCGGTGGAGTTAGGATCAGATTTAAGTTCTTCTGAGTTTGAGTCTGATATTTTCGGGGGTGGTAACCCAGATACCAAAGTCTTGCCTGGGTCTTTATTTAGCTTTTCTTTTGAGTCTATAACCGAAGATCTGGACCTTTTGAATGAGAACACTGCAGATTCTGTGTAGTTCTCTGTATCGCTGGTTTTTGTATTGACCAAGATTTTCATAATTTTAATGAAAACGAAGAGGAAGAAATTACTTTGGCTTTGAAAAACTTGATTAATCAAAAGGAGAAGACGTTTGTTGAGCCTCGTATTGATGAAATCACTGCCATTAATGTGGGTGCCGAGAAGGATCCACGCTTGGTCCAGATCGGGTCCACATTGTCTTCGGAGGAACGTGAGCGTTTAATCGCTTTATTAAAAGATTTAAAAGAAGTTTTCACATGGTCCTACGAAGACATGCCTAGAATTGATCCTGAGATAGTACAGCACCGGATCCTTTTTGACCCTGAGGCCCGGCCAGACAAACAGAAAAGTGCACAAAATTCGTCCAGACTAGGCATTGAAAATCAAGCGGTCACCAAGTGTAGATGTGCCCCGAGGGCCTCATGCTGCAGTTCGGACTCAAATGTCACGGTTCTTAATCTGATCTCACAATGTGCAATGTGAGATTGATAAATCATCAAAGAGTCCAAATCCGGCAAATCATTTTGGAAAACTGATTTTTGTAAAGAAGTGACAAACATGGACTGCTTCGGCAGATACAGAGTTGCCACCTAAATATTTTATTTTGGGAGAATTTAGGAAACCCTGACTCATGCCTAAGGCCACGTATCCGTCATCACCAAAGTTGCTTCGGCTCGGGAACTTGGGTACGATTGGGGAAGGTCATGCAATGAGCACCCCCGCTCGCCCGATCACAGATCAACCTGTACTAAGCATGATATCTTGTTTTTGAAAACACATGTGTTCTTATTCCAGTTATTTAACCTAGAATTACTATGTGATGCGTACAACACACAAGTATAGACTAGATCGCCTAATTTGGAACAAAGCATCACATATCCGTTTGTTTGGAAATGGTTTAGAGTTTGCTACTCGCAAGTAGGCTAAAACACGGATTTCAATGAATCGTTCCAATTCAAGTAATCCAACCTTCACCCACAGTCATTCAGGCAGTTATATCAAATAAGCAATTAGCCTTATGGCAAGCATGCTATCATGGCAACACTCACACGCATGCAAGGATGCTAAAGCATAAACACTCACCGAGTACTCCGAGCCAAAACAGAAACTAGTTAGTAATCAATGCATGATCCTAGTTCATGTTAAGATGTGTAATGCAACGCATGCAAAATGCAACTAGAGATAGGCTCGGCTATTCTAAAATGACATGTCAAATACAACTCACTGCATGTATTCAAATTGGAATTGAAATACAATGAAGTTAGTATGATGCACCGAGCCTGGTGCATGCAAGACAGATGAATGAATGCAAACATGCGAACATAAGTATGCTAATTAAAACATGCCCTAAACTAACCATCATAAGCTAGTAAATAAAAGGAAGAAAGACGTGGGGTTGGAAGACATGCATCACACACACGAACGCTCACTACAAAATTCGCCCTCTCGATGGAGGGTTCGAATGAATAATACAGAACCAACTGGCTAATCTAAGCTAATCTAATTAAACTAGTTATTACACAACATTAACTAAGTAAGCAATCTAAATGAGTACGCAAACTAAATGAATGTGGGCTACCCCAGCTCTGCTTTGAATGACAAAGGATGCATGCATGCTTGAATTGCCTTGTTCGAAAATCTCTCGCGACGCCCCGACTTGCCTCTGTTTGCAATTGACCTCAGAACACTGCACAAAGCTCCAAAAGGCTGAAACTCCACCCTGGGAATCTATGGGAAGGCAGCCGACCAGCTATTGGCCTTGGAGACTACCTACCAACCACTTTTGTGGTGAAAAATCAAAAAAAGTGGTCGGCCAGCCACTAAATCTGGTCGGCCGACCAGTTTCTGCCCCAGGTTTCTGGTTTTTTGCAACAAAAGGCAAGAGAGAGAGAGAGCTGGCAAAGTATTCGTGACACATGTGTGCACGACCACTCTCCCCATCATTGCATAAGCTCAAGGGAGTGTAGTCCTTGACCCTCGGGCCACCAATCATGCATCTCGATGCATGATGGCCGAGGAACCGAAGTGCATAACTTAATATGAAATGAATACACATACAAGCACCAAAAGCCAACAACTTCGTCATGGGTAGTCGAGAGTGTCGGCGACTGGGAATTGAGGTGCGTTTCATCACTTCGAGTATGAAGCGTCCCTCGTTTTCCATGTTTGGACTAACTCCTATTCCAAACACAATGCAACAAACATGGCATGCACCAATGCAACTCTAGCATGCAATCTTAATGCAATCCAACTAAGTCATGCAAACATGCAAGAGAAAACATGCCAACATGCAACTAGAATACACAATGCTATGAACTAACAATGGCATACTCAATGCACATGACACTTAGCATACACAATGCGCATAGAAACTAACAAACACAATGAGATGAACAAGGCATGCACAATGCAATGATCAATCATGTGACAACAAGGCATACTCAATGCAAAATGGACTTAAACCAAAATGGATGGGCCCCATCCACACCCAAATCAGTGGCCAATAGATGATGGAAAATAAGGCATCAAAACACATACGATTATGCACAGTGCAATGGCCCCAAGTCTAAGGCACAAAACACAACTTTCCAAACGCATTGAAATGATGATATATGGAGTGCAATGACACATGTTTCAGCTCTGAAATGGCATTCAAAATGACTTCGAATCATGCAAACAACTCATGTAATGCATGCTGAATGGCTCAAGCATCGAAGACTAGTGAAATGCATTACACAATAGGCATGCAAGGTAATGCTCAAATGGCCAAACCAACTCCAAACAGACCCTATGCAAGCCCAAAACAGTAGCAAAATGAGTTGGGATGATGGCTTGAAAGGCACAAAAATAAAGCTCATGTAATGGCTCACAAATAGGGTACAAAAGCACAACTCTCAAGGGCACTTAAAGAGTGGAAAACATGGAAGTATGACAGCCTATATGCGCTAAAATATCATGCTCAATGATGCCAAAACATGAAAATATCTCAAGTTAAGCATGCAAGGAACTTCGAAACTCAAAGCTAGTCAGGGGTATTACACTACAAGCATGCATGGCAAGCCTCATTTGACCAAGAGGCCTCAAAACAAAGCTAAGGCAGCCCAAAATATAAACAAAACCAGTTTGGAGCATGGCCAAAATGTGCTAGAATAGAGGGCCAAAACATCATGCATTCTAAGCTCGTAAACATGATTTACACTACAAGCATATGAAGCATGTGAGAGGCTACCAAACCAGCGAAAAATAGAGTCATGGCATGCCAAATGATGACCAAAAATCCACTGAAATATGACCAATACATGCAAGAATGACATGCTACTTTGATAAGCCATAAAAGGGATTACTTTACACATGCAAGAGGCAAACTCAAGGTGACCAAACCAGCCATAGACAAAGTCTAGGCAGGCCCTAAAAGTCACCAAAAAGTGCCTAAACCAAGCCTTGAAAGTATGAAAACATATGCTCCTTTCATAGGCCAAAAATGCAACCAAACAAGACCAAAAGAGAGAGGGTCACCCCTCTCTGATTTAGGGCCTCAAAACCACATGCCAACTACTGAAAATCCACTGGATTCTAGTGGCTAAGAGGCCATGTAAGGGTTAACTCAAAGGCCTTATGGCATGGCACAAAACAAGGCCAAATAGGGCATGCAAGAGGGAAGATGACCCTCAGCACCAAAAGGGCCTTAATCAAACATTTTATGCAACTTAAAACAAGACTTTTTTCAGTTGAAAACAAAGCTCAAATAAGCATGCAAGTATGGCTAAGATAATGACCAAAATAAAGCTTGAAAAGGGAGAAAGGAGGTTACCCTTGAAGCACAGCAAAATCAACAAGTTTTTGGACCAAAAACCAACTCTTCAACCTCCAAAAATGTCCTCCAAGAATCTCAGATCAATGGTGGGGCTGTATGGCTATGAGGTGTGGTGCAATAGGTCAAGAACAACACACTTTTGAACCCAAAATGTAGAGATATAGAGAGATATATATTTTTGCCTTAGCAAATTTTCAGAACCTGGTGCAAGGAGAGGGAGAGCCTCTCTTATAGAGGAGCCAAGCTTCAAGCTTCCCCAATAAGCTAAAACAAGGGTGCAATGGAGGATACAGTCTATGCCATCCAGTTGGCACAGCTAGCATCCACTAAATTAGACAAAACAGGCAGAAACCTGCCGACCAGAAGAGGTGGCCGGCCGACCACTTTCCCTGGACGGTCGACCAAGGCAAGTGTTCTCACAAAAAAAAAAAGTGGTCGGCCAGTGCATTTGGTGGTCTCCACACTGAGACCAAGCCAATGGTGGGGTGGGAGACCAGTAAATGTGGCCCAAAGATCAAGAAAACCAGTTTCCCGACAAGAAAACCGGCTGGCGGGGAGAAAAGTGGTTTCCAAGAAGAAAGCTGATCTCCCACCCTTGTACCACCTTCCAAACAAGGAAAACAAGGTTTGTGCCAAGAACGAACCAACACGGATGTAAAATGAGAGTTTGGGTGGTAAAACGCGCGGCCGGGAGCCTCGAAAACTGGCTGTTGAGCGCCAAAGGTGGCGTACGACCACAAAAGTAGTCTCCCAGACCACAGTGCCCCTCTGGACAGAGGAAACAAGGTGTGCTCCAAAAAACGTGCCAAACGGAGAATGTTAAGTAGTCCCAAGCCGAGGCGCACGGCCGACGGCTCCGAAAACCGAAAACTAGTCTCCAAATGGGAACGGTGGCCTACGACCACGAAAAGTAGCTTACGACCACTGAGAGATGATCTACAAGATCTCTCCCTCCCTCCGGGAAGAGAAAACAAGACTTGGTCCGCGGACCGAGTCAAAGCACAAAAAGTTCCGAGTCTCGGAGGCATGGCTCTCAGCTGAGAACTCCAAAACCTCAGGACGAGCACAACACACACCATCATCGAGTGCTCAATCGATGACGTCTGAGTCTTAAGCTCGGTAAAAAATGGGGTGTCTACAGTTGCCCCTCTTTGACAGAACTCAAAAGTCATAAGTGACAGGAGTGAATGTCAAACCCCAGAGACGACCCATTTTTGACAAGGCCGAAGACTTAGACAAATAGGCGAGATAATCAAAGAGATGTGCCCGCAGGCAGGGGCAAAATGCAAAGGACATGCAAGATGCCGAACATAACTTATGATTATGTAAAGAAAGCTGTAATGAAACAAATATACACAATAAATGTAACAGTTTAAGCAGGCGGATTCAAACCAAACTACATTACATGCAGAAAGGATGTAAGAAAATTATGCAATTCTCACGAACATGTGCGATAGATACATAAAGGTGAACGAAGTGTGATAGATACACTAAGTGGATAAGCATGTGTGATAGATACACATAGTGAAGAGAGTGTGATGGATACGCTTATACGAATAAAGTGTGATTGATACACTAAGTGAAGCAAAGTGTGATAGATACACAAAGCGAAACGAGTGTGACGGATACACTAAGCAAATATGTGATAGATACACTAAGCGAACGTGTGTAGTGGATACACAAAGGGAGTGTGTGATAGATACACAAAGTGAACGTGTGATAGATACACAAAGTGAACGTGTGATGGATACACAAAGCGAGCATAGTGTGATAGATACACAAAGTGAAGTGAGTGTGATGGATACACTATATGAAGCAAAGTGTGATGCATACACTAGGTGAGCGTGTGATAGATACACAAAAGGTGTGCACAAAGTGTGATAGATGCACTAAATGAACAAGTATGATAGATACACTAAAGGTGAACACAAAGTGTGATAGATGCACTAAGTGATCAAATTATGATAGATACACTAAAGGTGAACACAAAGTGTGATAGATGCACTAAGTGAACAAGTATGATAGATACACTAAAGTGAACGTGTGATGGATACACGAAGCAAACGAAGTGTGATGGATACACTAAGGTGAATGACCATAAACGGAACTTCTTTGAATGAACCGTATATACAATATCGTATGGTTGCGCCTGTTCAAATGAACCGTACATACAATATCATGCATGAATGAGAAAGAAACTTGATAGGTACAATGCAATACAATGCATGATGTTTAAGGAATGCAATAAACAAACCTAGCGGCGCTTTAGAAAGCACCTCATGGGGTGAGTGGTGATGAACCACTCTACTCTGACGGGGATCTCCCCTCGTGCTCTTTGAATACTTACCTTCAACTTGTAGTACAAAGGCTCTAAAATACTGACAAGGGTTCTTCACGTAGGACACTTTGGATGCTGCCTTTCTTCTTGATCATATTCACAACTTTCCCTATTCTCCAACGCGGTGACAGACTAGATTGGTTCAGTATCCAGAATTGAGGTGCATACACGCTATCTCAACCTATGGGGCTTCCATACAGATTTCAAACCGAGGACACGCCTCTGGATATTTAAACCAGACTTTAGTCTCGAAAATCCTGAACCTTTGTGTTCTAGGCAACAGCCATTCGAACTCTAGTTTCCACCGTCGCAGTTGGTCTCCTAGGAACTCATTGTGAACACAGCCAAGATGCCTCTAGCAGGGAATGGTACTCAGGGAGAGCACTTTTGATCGCCATTCTGGCTTGAAGCAGATTTGATCTTGAGCTTGAGGTAGAGGCACACTCATACTTCGGAGCATTGGCAAGACCTGAAGAGGTACACACGGAATGTAATCTCGGAATTTACTGAAGTTGAAACAAACTCAGATACCCGACATTTTCCCTCTTTTCTTTCGCTTTGCAGTCTGGAACCTATATAGCTTCAGATAGGTCCTGGTTTTACTGTTCCCGCATGACCTGGGTCGAACCCTGCGATTTTATGAAAGAACAAATCTTGTTTTGCACAGATATGGAGAACGACACGGCACTCGGAGCGCAAAACGATTTTATTTTTGAAATTGAGAGATGAGTTCTTGACTGGGGTATTGAGCCTATGACTGAACACATCGCACTATGACTCAACAACGGAAAACAAAAGGTAAACAACCTAAACACATCGAGTAACACTCGAAACGACTCAAAACAAGAATCGAGATAAAACAAAAAGACACGACACTTAGACGCGCACAGGGAGCCTATTTCTCTGGGTATTGTTTCCCACCCTTTCTCATTTGTGATTCTCACATCACTTGGCCCTCACGCTCTGTTTTTTTTTTTTTTTTTTTTTTTTTTCTAAAAAATCCCTTTTCCTCACTTTTTCTCTCAGCGCACATCTCTCTATTCTTCAATCTCTCATTTTTATCCCTCCCCTGGGTAGTTGATGGATAAACAAGAAGTTGCGGGCTCTTGCCCCTAGCATTCTGCTAGATTCTCTTTCTTCTGCTCACAACAGTGAACTTCCCCCACAGAGGGGTTGTGATGCGGCTGGATGTGCAGCAGATCTGCAATTGACATTGGTTAACGATGCTCTACTGGGGAGTTTGGACGTGATTAGATCTGTTCAGATGAGGGAATGGAATATCCTACCCCATTCCAGTTCGTGCTTCACACTTGGCTTGATACCTCGTTGCTTGGAGGATGTGAGAGCTTTCTGTCCTTTTGCGGTTAGCTTCAGTGGTGCCCTTTTCTGGCGGGTATGTTGCCCTTTCTGGCAAGTGCGTTGATAAAGGGGAAAAGACAAAAAACCTGACTCAACTGTGCCCCTAGTTCATCATTTTGACCATTTTCGTTTTTTGCTTATGCTAAAACAATTTTAACCGAAATGAGAGTTAGATTAACACCCTGCAAGTCAGGTTATGAGCACTGAAAATTTTTCTTTTTTTGGGTCAAAGAAATTGTCCAGTTTTACAAAAATGGAATAATTTTCGAGAGAATTAGTCAACCTCATTAAAAATTCTCAAAAACTATTTTTGCAAATGGCCACTGTTTGACCAACACAGAATTCACTCTTGAGATGCACAACCTTAGATCCAAAGCAAATGAAAAATTGCCCCTTGTCTGAACGGCACTGCATGGCAACTGAAAGTTGCCCCTAGTCTGAATAGCACCGCAGCACTACACGGCAATGGAAAGTTGCCCCTAATCTGAATAGCGCCGCAACACATGGCAACCAGTCCTCACAGTGACAATTACAACCAAATTCTCGGATATAGAGAAGACAAAGATGACCAGAACCATCACATGGACATAGTCGAATTTGAAGTGTTTTACGACTGGACTTCAGAATGAAGTTGCCTACGTATCCCAAAGATGGAAATCAAGCCTTATGTAGTTCGGGTTAAGGTACACTCGTGTATTAACCCTCACCTTTTACGCTCCAACTTTTGCCAAGGCCGCCCTTCTGGGTTTTCAACCTTGTGAGCTATGTTTTTCTTTTCTTTTCAATTCTTTTCATGTTTTTGGATGTTTTTTTTTTCATTCTTTGTATTTTTTTTCTTTTCTCTTTTCTTTTTTTCTTGCTCTAACTTTTGCCTAGGTTGCCCTTCCGGGTTTTCAGCCTAGCGAGCCTCTCAAAGGTAAAAGTGTAGCTTTGTCCATGTCAAATGGTTTTGAGATCCTAAAGTCATCTGAATCTAGGAGAATGGCTGATGTTCACTGATGATGTAGGAGTCCATCCAATGCGGGCTGAATTTGCCCCTAGTGTTGTGGATAGGAACTCAGTTGTCCTTCAGCACAAACTTTCTTCTTTCTTCCCTTCTGGGATTTGACATTCTTGTCAGTCTTCATTGATTTGCAGAATGATCCATCTTCGGCTCTTCGAGCACGTCTGATATTTTTTGCCCCTAGTTTGAGGGGTGCTTTTGATCAAGCTTTGCAAGCTTCTTTTGACGACGTCTGACCTTCTTGATCTAACTTTCTTGCCCTTAGTTCGAGGGTTGCTTCGAATCTGGCCACATAGGCCTCAGATTGTGGTTGACCGTTGAACATTTTGAGTCCAAGTTCAAGGTTTTGAGAGCAAAGGGGTTGAATCTCGAGGCTGAGAGCGATCCTAGGCTGCACAATCTCAAGAGTGATTCCACACAGGTCTTCGCAGGACAGCGCAAAACATTTTTTAAAATCTTTTAAGAAAGCGACAAATCGCTCGCGCTGAAGACAATGCAGAACCAATCTGGATCAAGCCAGGATCCTTCTCAATACTCACACTAACAAGCATGATTTCAATCATTAAGGGCTTAGCATGCCTTTCTATCTCTCAATTGAACAAATTTTTACAAATCTCGAGGAATTCTTTCCTCTTCGTTTTCATCACAATGTTCAAAAGGTTTTGAAAAACTTAGGTCAATGCAATGATTTAAAGGTGCAGAAAAGCAGGTGAGATGCTCTGCCATTTCATTCTAGACTTGTTGGCACAACAGGTTCAAAGCAGAAGCAAACACAAGAGTGTGAAATCACTGCTGTTTCATTCAGATATGTTGGTGTAATTGGCTCCATGGTAGATACAGACTCAAAAAGAAAGCAAAAAGACAAACACAAAACAAAATAGTGATGCTCGAGGTAACATCCCCGGAATCACCCAACTCCGACAAAACAGGACTGACTCGATACAACAAGATAGACCCAACTGACTCAATATGAAAAGACTGACTCTATACAATGGGACAGACTCTAAACAACATAATAAAACTGACTCAATACCCAAGTCAGAAAGTACAAAAACCAGCATTCACAAATACGCAAAACAGTGCGTGCCATACGCCACATCTAGAGTAAACTGAGTGCCGCCCGCAGGTGGTTCATCCCCTGATCACATATTCGTACTATCCCCCAAGTTCACCAATCCAGTGGCGATAGACTTTGCTGAGCTGGTACGGCGATGACCTTGTTGTCAAACAGATCTTGTACATCATGGCGAAGACAAAAGCAACTGTCAGTGTCATGGCCGGTTTGTTGATGGTAGGCACAGTATTTAGTCTGGTCATGCTTTTGAAGGGATAGGATCGGGTAGAGGCTGTTGTTCCAATGGTTTCAGATATCCTTTCCGGAGTAAGACCTTTAGAGCCTTTCATATAAAGTGGGGTAAAAAACCCTCTTGACTGGAGGTGGATATTTGGTTTTTTGTGAGCTACTTCCGGATGCACCGGTGAATGGGGTAGCTGTTTTTGATGCGGTGGTGGTCACCATGCCCACTTCAGAAGATCTTGCAGTTGCATCACCACTGATGGTCGCATTCGTACTGCGGGAAATCGCCCTCCTAGGCTGCTCCTTCTCCTGGTCAATGAGGCCTTGCTTCATAGCGTCCTCGATCTGTACCACCATCTCATGTAGATCTGCAAAGGTGGGGAGGGGGAGAACAATCATCTTCTACATGAGCTTGGGCTGGAGGTTGCGCACAACCATCCAAATCTGATCTTTGTCAACAGGCCTGATGGTCATCATCAAGGCCTTAGCCCTCCACCGGGTTACAAAATCGGAGAAACTCTCCTTCGGCTCTTGCCTAATGGTCTCAAGATCGCGGGTTGTAATCTCAATCTATGTATTATAGGAGTATTGAGCTATGAAGGCCTCAGCCATCTCCTCCCAGTTCCTCTTAACGGAGTCCTCCAGTTTTGCATACCAAATAGCCGCTACACCCAACAGGGACCAGCCAAACAGGGAAAGCTTCTGTAATCTGGAGAGGCCCATCGGCCTTAAAATATCTGAAAACAGCCGTAGGTGCACCATAGGATCACTGGATCCATCAAAACGGTCAATGTGTGGCATCTTAAACCGGTCCGGGAGCGTCACGGTAGAGTCGGTGTACCCATCCTCAATATCTGGATTGGACTTGACACCCTGAGATTTCTTGAACAGCTTTTCAAGCTTGCTCACTTTTAATGCCGTGGGGTCCACCTCGAACTCAAAGGGTGAATCCGGTTGGTTGGTCTGTGCTTTGGATAGCTAGGGTAGGATTGGGGGCGGAGCCGGCCCTGTGGGAATGTCCGTATCTTCTTGGGTATTAGCTGTCTCCCCGAGTATTGGCACTCTTGGCGGGGGAGGAGCTTGGTGTGAAGTGGATGTTTCGGTTTGCTGTTGTAGCTTGGCAATTAACTCTGCCTGTTGAGCCATGACCTCGGCCTGTTGTTTGGAAAATTCTACTTGATGGGCAGCGTCCTGCTGCATGGTTCTCATACTCTCCTAGAGCTGACGCATCATCTCTTCCATTTTAACTGAAAACTGTTGATCTAACTGAACAAGTGTGTATCCCCTTTCTGAGGTGGAAACAGATATCTCAGCCCAACTGCGTACAGGTGAGGTGGATAGTGACCACCGAACTGGGGACTATTGAACGGGTGATCTGTGCCTGATTGGCCTTTTCTTGCCTTACCACTGGCGAAGGAAACACGGGTTTCCCTTGAATTGGATCTCTGACCTGACAAAGTCTATTAGCACAAGTCCAATGTACCCGGGGGATATTAGAGCCTTCTGAAGCTATCATTCCAAGACTACCCCTGCAAAAGAGAAAAGATACAGCATCTCAGCCTAATTTCACCAAAACCAATATGAGCAAAGCTGAATGAGTGTACTCTCTACTGAATTCTGCCCTAAATCTGATATCCTCAGGTAAAACTGATTTCCCCAAAATACTGATGTTGATGCCCGCGGGCCTGATACCCGGACTTGCAAACTGACACGTGCATTTCTGTAGAGGCCAACTCTAAAAGCACATAGCAAACAAGTGAGAGCCAAAAACACCTCTATTAGAGGGGTAGGGTTTCCCTGTCCTAGTTTCGTCAAGAACTACGGTTACACTACGCACACAGCGGTTTCAAACAACCTATAATCAGGTAAGCAACCTGTCCTAGTTTGGAATGGTCACTATGGATCTGAATATGCACTAGATCGAATGGTCAAAAAGGGTGCCCCGGTAAAAATCGGGGTTTGTGTTCCTATCGCGGCAGAGCCCGTAACCGGTCAGCCTTATGGCATGCTTCTTGAAGCAAGCCTCCGGCAAACCGTTCAGGAATAGCAGACGGCAAACACGGTGTCCTAGGCGCACCAATGCAAATGCAATGCAAAGAAACACATAAGCGTAATCAAAACAAGATATCAAGAGTTCGAGTCAAGTTCTCTAAACTCCCCAGCAGAGTCGCCAGAAACTGTAGACGCGCCACGAGGGCCTCATGCTACAGTTCAGACTCAAATGTCACGGTTCTTAATCTGATCTCACAATGTGCGATGTGAGATTGATAAATCACCAAAGAGTCCAAATCCGGCAAATCGTTTTGGAAAACTGATTTTTGTAAAGAAGGGCCAAACATGGACTGCTTTGCCAGATATAGAGTCGCCACCTAAATATTTTATTTTGGGGGAATTTAGGAAACCCTGATTCGTGCCTAAGGCCACGTGTCCGTCATCACCAAAGTTGTCTCGGCTCGAGAACTTAGGTACGATTGGGGAAGGTCATGCAATGAGCACCCCCGCTCGCCCGATCAAAGATCGGCCTGTACTAAGCATGATATCTTATTTTTGAAAACACATGTGTTCTTATTCCAGTTATTTAACCTAGGATTACTATGTGATGCGTACAGCACAGAAGTATAGACTCGATCGCCTAATTTGGAACAAAGCATTGCATATCTGTTTGTTTGGAAATGGTTTGGAGTTTGCTACTCGCAAGCAGGCTAAAACACGGATTTCAATGAATCGTTTCATATCAAGTAATCCAACCTTCACCCCCAGGCATTCAGGCAATTATATCGAATAAGCAATTAGCCTCATGGCAAGCATGCTATCATGGCAACACTCACACGCATGCAAGGATGCTAAAGCATAAACACTCACCGAGTACCCCGAGCCAAAACAGAAACTAGTTAGTAATCAATGCATGATCCTAGTTCATGTTAAGATGGCTAATGCAACGCATGCAAAATGCAACTAGAGATAGGTTTGGCTATTCTAAAATGGCATGTGAAATACAACTCAATACATATATTCAAATTGGATTTGAAATACAATGCAGTTAGTATGATGTGCCGAGCCGGGTGCATGCAAGACAGATGAATGAATGCAAACATGCGAACATAAGTATGCTAATTAAAACATGCCCTAAACTAACCATCATAAGCTAGTAAATAAAAGGGAGAAAGACGTGGGGTTGGAAGACATGCATCAAACACACGCACGCTTATTACAAAATTCGCCCTCTCGACGGAGTGTTCGAATGAATAATACAGAACCAACTGGCTAATCTAAGCTAATCTATTTAAACTAGTTATTACACAACGTTAACTACGTAAGCGATCTAAATGAGCATGCAAACTAAATGAATGTGGGCTGCCCCAGCTCTGCTCTGAATGACAAAGGATACATGCATGCTTGAATTGCCTTGTTCGGAAATCCCTCGCGACGCCCCGACTTGCCTCTGTTTGCAATTGACCTCAGAACACTACACAAAGCTCCAGAAGGCTGAAACTCCACCCTGGGAATCTGTGGGAAGGCTGTCGACCAGCTATTGGCCTTGGAGACCACTTGCCGACCACTTTTGTGGTGAAAAACTAGAAAAAGTGGTCGGCCAGCCACTAAATCTGGTCGGCCGACCAGTTTCTGCCCCTGGTTTCTGGTTTTTTGCGAGAGAGATGGCAAAGTATTTGCGACACATGTGTGCACGACCAGTCTCCCCATCATTGCATAAGCTCAAGGGAGTGTAGTCCTTGACCCTCGTGCCACCAATTACGCATCTCGATGCATGATGGCCGAGGAACCGAATTGCACAACTTAATATGAAATGAATGAACATACAAGCACCAAAAGCCAACAACTCCGTCATGGGTAGTCAAGAGTGTCGGGGACCGGGAATTGAGGCACGTTTCATCACTTCGAGTATGAAGTGTCCCTCATTTTCCGTGTTTAGACTAACTCCTATTCCAAACACAATGCAACAAACATGGCATGCACCAATGCAACTCTAGCATGCAATCTTACTGCAATGCAACTAAGTCATGCGAACATGCAAGAGATAACATGCCAACATGCAACTAGCATACACAATGCTATGAACTAACAATGGCATACTCAATGCACATGACGCTTAGCATACACAATGCACATAGAAACTAACATACACAATGAGATGAACAAGGCATGCACAATGCAATGATCAATCATGCGACAACATGTCATACTCAATGCTATGAACTACAATGGCATACTCAATGCAAAATGGACTTAAACCAAAATGGATGGGCCTCAGCCACACGAAATCAGTGGCCAATAGATGATGGAAATAAGGCATCAAAACACATACGATTATGCACAATGCAACGACCCCAAGTCTAAGGCACAAAACACAACTTTTCAAATGCATTGAAAGGATGAAATATGGAGTGCAATGACACATGTTTCAGCTCTGAAATGGCATACATAATGACTTCGAATCATGCAAACAACTCATGTAATGCATGTTGAATGGCTCAAGCATCGAAGACTAGTGAAGTGCATTGCACTATAGGCATGCAAGGCAATGCTCAAATGGCCAAACCAACTCCAAATAGACCCTATGCAGGCCCAAAACAATAGCAAAATGAGTTGGGATGATGGCTTGAAAGGCACAAAAATGAAGCTCATGCAATGGCTCACAAATAGGGTACAAAAGCACAACTCTCAAGGGCACAACTCTCAAGGGCACTTAAAGAGTGGAAAACATGGAAGTATGACAGCCCTATATGCTCTAAAATATCATGCTCAATGATGCCAAAATATGAAAATACCTCAAGTTAAGCATGCAAGGAACTTCGAAACTCAAAGCTAGTCAAGGGCATTACACTACAAGCATGCATGGCAAGCATCATTTGACCAAGAGGCCTCAAAAAAAAAGCTAAGGCAGCCCGAAATATAAACAAAATCAGTTTGGATCATGGCCAAAATAAGCTAGAATAGAGGGCCAAAACATCAAGCATTCTAAGCTAGTAAACATGATTTATACTACAAGCATATGAAACATGTGAGAGGCTACCAAACCAGCCAAAAATAGAGCCATGGAATGCCAAATGATGACCAAAAACCAACTAAAATATGACCAATACATGCAAGAATGACATGCTTCTATGATAAGCCATAAAAGAGATTACTCCACACATGCAAGAGGCAAACCCAAAGTGACCAAACCAGCCATAGACAGAGTTTAGGCAGGCCCTAAAAGTCACCAAAAAGTGCTTGAACCAAGCCTTGAAAGTATGAAAACATATGCTCCTTTGATAGGCCAAAAATGCAAGCAAACAAGACCAAAAGAGAGAGGGTCACCCCTCTCTGATTTAGGGCCTCAAAACCACATGCCAACCACTGAAATCCACTAGATTTCAGTGGCTAAAAGACCATGCAAGGGTTAACCCAAAGGCCTTATGGCATGGCACAAAATAAGGCCAAATAGGGCATGCAAGAGGGAAGATGACCCTCAACACCAAAAGGGCCTGAATCAAACATTTTAAGCAACTTAAAAGAAGAATTTTTTCAGTTGAAAAAACAAGCTCAAATAAGCATGCAAGTATGGCTAAGATAATGACCAAAACAAAGCTTCAAAAGGGAGAAAGGAGGTTACCCTTGAAGCACAACAAAACCAGCAAGTTTTTGGACCAAAAACCAACTCTTCAACCTCAAAAAATGTCCTCCAAGAACCTCAGATCAATGGTGGGGGTGTATGGCTATGAGGTGTGGTGCAATTGGTCAAGAACAACACACTTTGAACCCAAAATGTAGAGAATAGAGAGAGAGAGATATATTTTTGCCTTGGCAAATTTTCAGAACCTGGTGCAAGGAGAGGGAGAGCCTCTTTTATAGAGGAGCCAAGGCTCAAGTTTTCCCAAGAAGCTAAAACAAGGGTGCAAATCCTTCATACACGTGTATGGAGGATACAGTCTGTGCCTTCCAGCTGGCACAACTGGCATCCACTAAGTCAGACAAAACAGGCAGAAACCTGCCGACCAGAAGAGGTGGTCGGCCGACCACTGTCCCTGGTCAGCCGACCAAGGCAAGTGGTCTCCCAAAAAAAAAAAGTGGTCGGCCAGTGCAATTGGTGGTCTCCACACTGAGACCAAGGCAATGGTGGGGTGGGAGACCAGTAAATGTGGCCTAAAGATCAAGAAAACCAGTTTCCCGACAACAAAATCGGCTGGTAAGGAGAAAAGTGGTTTCCAAGGAGAAAGATGGTCTCCCACCCTTGTACCACCTTCCAAACAAGGAAAACAAGGTTCGTGCCAAGAAGGAACCAACACGGATGCAAAACGAGAGTTTGGGAGGCAAAGCGCGCGGCCGGGAGCCTCGAAAACTGGCTGTTGAGCGCCAAAAGTGGCGTACGACAACAAAAGTGGTCTCCCGAACCACAGTACCCCTCTGGATAGGAGAAACAAGGTGTGTTCCAAAAAACATGCCAAACAAAGAATGTTAAGTAGTCCCGAGCCGAGGCGCACGACGGACGGCTTCGAAAATCAAAAACTAGTCTCCAAACGGGAACGGTGGCCTATGACCACGAAAAGTAGCCTACGACCACCGAGAGATGATCTACAAGATCTCTCCCGCCCTCCCGAAATAGAAAACAAGACTTGGTCCGCGGACCGAGTCAAAGCACAAAAAGTTCCAAGGCCCGGAGGCAAGGCTGGATTGTATCGATTTTGTACGACGATGTCACAAATGTCAAATCCATGCCAATCACATGAATATCCCGCCGTTAATGCTATACAACATGGCTTCACCATGGCCTTTCTTAATCTGGGGAATTGACGTTATCGGTGCAGTCTCACCAAAAGGATCAAATTGACATGAGTTCATCCTGGTGGCGATTGACTATTTCACGAAATGGGTGGAAGCTCAGTCCTATGTTGTGTTGAAAGCATCGTATGTAGCTAGATTTATTAGAAATAATATCATTTGCAGGCATGGGGTACCGAACGAGAACGTCTCTGACAATGGTTTGCACTTCAAGAAAGAGGTGGTGGATCTTCTTGAGAAACATAATGTGGCTTTTCACAAGTCGTCAACATATAGACCACAAACCAATGGAGCTGTTGAGGCCACAAACAAGAATGCCAAGAACATCTTATGGAAGATGGTGAAAACATACAGGGGTTGGCCAGATAAACTACCATTTGCTCTTTGGGGCTATAGAACGTCAATCCGAACAACCACATGAGCAACTTTCTATTCTCCTGTCCATGAGATGGAAGCTGTTTTGCCAATAGAAATTGAAATACCGTCGCTACGAATTATGGCTGAGTGTCAGATAGCAGAGGTAGATTGGCAACAGAGCAGGTTTGAGGAATTGATGTTGTTTGATGAAAGAAGACTAAAGGCGTTGTATCACATTCAAAACTATCAACGTAGAATTGCCAGGGCTTTTAACAAGAAGGTTAAGTCTAGAAATCTCAAGGAAGCAGACATGGTGCTCAAGGACAACCGAGCTCCCATCTATGACTCTAGGGGCAAGTTCAGACCTAATTGGACTGGTTCTTATATCATCAAATCTATCTGGTCAGGATGGGTGATTATTCTCATGGACTTAGATGGCCTAGAACTTTCATAGCCAATCAACGTGGACAAGTTGAAGAAATACTACCCTTGAGAGGCTCGCTAGGCCGAAAACCTAAAAGGGCAACCTAGGCAAAACTTAGAGCATGAAAAATTAGAAACAAAGAAAAACGGAGCTCGCAAGGTTGAAAACCCTAAAGGGTGACTTTGGGAAAAGTTACAGTGCAAAAGGAGAGAGTGAAACCCGAGTGAACTGGAATCAAACTACGTAAGGCCTGATTCCCATCTTTGGGATACGTTGGCGACTTCATTCCAAAGTTTGGCCGTAACCATCTCTCACTCAACTGTCATGTCCATTTGTTTGATAGGGCCATTTTCCTTCCTTGTCTATTAGCTTGGTTGTGTGGTCTATATTTGGGCAGAAGGACCGGTTACAATGCAGAGCAGTAAATGTAATTGTGGACAGTTGCAATCTTCTAATTTGGGGTTATACATCTTGAGGATTGATTCCTCGTGTGTCAGGTAGTGATTATTTTCGAAAATGATTTTGAAAAGTTTTAATAAAAGTTGATTTTGTTCAAAATTTTACATTTTACAACTTAGATCATTTTTGGAACCAGAACGAAGATTTTTAGTGCTCACAACTTTAATTTGATTAATTTCAACACGAGTACTGTGATAACCCTGTTCTTAATTATGCTAATTGGTCCTTATTATGAATGTGATTATGTGTTTGATATGATTTTGTGTGCCATTTATGTGAAAATATGTGGTTTTGAATTTTTATCTGTTCACCGTAGGAATATCTGTTTGATTATCTACTTTGGAAATTAAATTGGAGGCCTTATCAGCCACAAAGCCCGAAATTGACTGCGCCATTGTGATTGGCATAATTTTTAGAGCCTACGGTGAAATTTAATTGAAAATTTATTCGGATCAAAATAATTAGATTTAGAATGAAGAATTAAGTGCTCAATTATTTAATATTAAACTAATGTTTTAGAGTGAGAGCTTATAATGGGCCACTTTCACTCAATTCCTCTCTTTACTTATTCATTTTGGCCAATTTAACTCTAAGAAAAGAGAGAGGGTCAGCTAAAGA
The DNA here is from genome assembly GCF_055761805.1 of Camellia sinensis. Lineage (NCBI taxonomy): Eukaryota > Viridiplantae > Streptophyta > Magnoliopsida > Ericales > Theaceae > Camellia > Camellia sinensis. The sequence continues at coordinate 112,479,892 of NC_138962.1, forward strand.
GGGAGAAGGAAGAGAATTGTGTGTTTGGGCTCAAGTTTGGGAAATTGGAAGGTTGAACTCAAGATTCAACTAGAATTTGAGAAGATTAAAGCCTCAAAGTAAGTAATTCATGGATTTTAAATTTGTAATTTTGTGAATTCAAGATTGATTAATGATCAAGAGCATGAATTAAATTGATTATGATGAGATTGAGTTGATTTTGTTGAGATGGAAGTCTAAATGCACATGCATGTGAGAAATGGCCTTGAAATTGCATGTTTGAGCACAAAATGTACAATCCATGTGAGATTTTAGTTAAAGTTCATATTTTTGACCATCTCTTCATCACCTAAGTTGAGAATGAAGGTTATACACCACATGCATGTACAATTCATGAGAGTAGAAGTTTTGAATGCATGGATTTGTTATGTTGGAAATGAGTTGGGTGTAATTGGGGACATGCATGTGATTAATTTGTGAAATTGAGCTTCATAATGTAATAAATTTGGTGTTGGTACATGTATATGTGGAGTTGGAGCCAAAATCATGTGTTTAGAGCCTTTGAATATCAAGTTTGAACTCAAGAACAAGTTCTGGAAAACCCAGAAATTTTGATGTCCGCTCAAGGGGGGGAATTGCCGCTTGAGCGGGAAATACGAGCTCCCAGTATTTTTTTTTGCAGACATGATGTCCGCTCAAGCGGGGAAGTTCACGCTCGAGCGGGGAGCCATGTAATGAGGTTTTCAGCTCGAGCGCCCGACTTCACGCTCGAGCATAAATTCGATGTAACCAGTACTTTTGCAGATCTCTTGGGTCCGCTCGAACGGGGACCCCTATTTCTGAAATTTTGTAAATGCATTCTGTGTTTTGTTTTCCGTTCTCTTTCACTTCTGAGTACTCTTAGGCATGCATTGAGCATTGCAAATGAATTAAAAGAAGCCTAAAGAGGAATATGTGAATTAAGAGATGGATTGAATCGTTTGTGACCCGTCGTGTTCATGTAATGTGTAGGGTCAAGCTCCAGGGCAAATCACCCAGCCGATCACTATGAGTAATATCTTAGCAAAGATATCTGAAATATGTTATTGTCCAATTGCTTACTTTTATGTAAGTTCCATAAGTTCGTTAATCCGATTGTTGGACAATGTTTGCTATGAATGAATGAATGAGCCAGAGGTCAGTTTGACATGAAAGCACGAATGGGCCAAAGGCCAGTTTGACACGAAAGTATGAATGGGCCAAAGGCCAATTTGACATGAACGAAAGTATGAATGAATGAATGGGCCAGAGGCTAGTTTGACATGAATGAACGAATGGCCCAGAGGCTAGTTTGACATGAATGAACGAATGGGCCAGAGGCCAGTATGATCTGAATAATAGTATAAATGGGCCAAAGGCTAGTATGACATGAGAATGTGAATGGGCCAAAGGCCAGTTTGACATGAAAGTATGGATGGGCCCAAGGCCTGTTTGACATGAATGAAAGATAAAGTGGGCCAGAGGCCGTCTGACACGAATGAATTGGGCCTGAGGCCATATGATGTGTTTGGAACCGCAATCACTTGACCTATATTTGTACATATGTTAGATAGAAATGCGAATTGGGCCCAAGGCCATTTGAAACATGTTGTTCTAAATACCATTTGTGTAACTCCTTTATTGATATTATTCACTGGGCTTTTGCTCAAGCTCATTCATGTGTTTGTAGGTGAGCCAAGAGAGGTCCCAACCCAGTCTCAGTGAAGTCTGTGTGGAACAACCAAGGTTTTTGAAGAGTCAGCCCTCACGTCTAACGCACGAGACTCGTCTTCGCCCTTTTGCTATCTTATTTTATTTTGTCATGTCGGCGAGGACTTTGGTTTATGTCTGTATATAGTTTTGAACGGCTGACTTAGACTCGAATGATCCTGTATGTACAGAGCTTTGTGTTAGTACATATTATGATGTGAGTTATTAACATGTGTATGTATGGTTTGTTACGATGTGCCATATAAGCACGGCTCTATGGACAAAGTTTTAAATTTTACTTTCCTTTGGCTCCTTTACTCTGATGAGTTATGTCTGGCTTGGTTTGAGGCTGTAGGTAATCCCTCGATTACTGGCCGGTTATGTCCTTAACCCATAGGGGTGGGTTCGGGTCATGATAGAGTGGTATCAGAGCATGAGTTAATAACTCACACACTTGTCCAAAAGAGCAATAAGCGTCTAGAAAAGATCGAGAATGCATTCATGTGATAAGTATGAATCTGAAAGCATCTAGAATATGCTTAAATGTTTCTATGTGAACGATTATGTGTTATAAGTTTGTGATTTGCTTGCGTTGCAAATTATTTGAATATGTATGCTCCTTGTTATATGCATACTTGTGAATCTTTTGTATAAAGTATAATGCAAGTCTAATCAGATGGTGAGAACAAGAGGTGATGAGATAGAAGAGTCCTCTACTGCTAGAATGGATAGAATGAAAAGGTTGATTCAGGAAATGACAGAGACATTGAGGCAACAACTAGAGTGGCAACAACAGTGGCAGCAACCACATCCTCCACCACCACCCTCGGCACCTCCTGTGCCAGATAATCAGAATGATGATCGGATAATAGCTCTCACCAAAGAGTTTAAGAAAATGAAACCACCACAGTTCCATGGGGGATTGGATCCTTTGAAAGCCGAAGCATGGGTCCTTGGTATCGAAAAACTGTTTGAAGTGTTCTCGTGTTCGAAGACACTGAAAGTGCTTCTAGCCACCTTTATGCTAGAAGATGAGGCAAGAGGATGGTGGATGTTAATGCGTGAGAATCACAAGGATGTTGATTGGCCCAAATTTTTAGAGATTTTCTATGATAAGTACTTCCCACAGTGTGTCCGGGACAGGAAAGTTTCAGAGTTCATGGAACTTAGGCAAGATAGTATGACTGTAGCTGAGTATGAGGCCAAATTCACCGAATTGGCGAGGTTTGCACTGCATGTGATTGACACTAACTATAAGAAAGCGAGACATTTTGAAGGTGGGCTTCGAAGTGACATTTTAGAAAGGGTGAATGTCTTGAAGCTGGAAACCTATATTGGGGTGCTAGATCGGGCCATCATATCAGAAGCTAACATAGCTAGACAGAGTAAGTCAACAACTGACTGGAAAGGTAACAAAAGGCAAGGCTTCTTTTCAAAGAAGAAATTTTTGAAAAAGCAAAACACGTGCTCTTCGAGTACTTCGAATTCTTCCCGAGACACATCTCCTATGTGCAATATTTGTAGCAAGAGGCACCGTGGGGTTTGTTGTCGTGTGTCAGGAGCCTGTTTCAAATGTGGTAAACAAGGGCCCATGGCCCGAGATTGTAATCAAAACAATGGGAAGCTAGCTGCTAGTTCTACCGCATCGATTCCAAAGTCGGGAAATACTATAAGATCTACTGCCACCAGGGATACCGTGAGACAAGGGAGAGTTTTTGTGCTTGTTCTCGGTGATACACGGAATGCCAATGCCGTTGTCTCAGGTACTATTTCTATATGTAATCAGGATGCTTTTGTGTTAATTGACTCCGGATCAATACACTCTTTTGTGACATGTGCATTTGCATCTAGACTGAATAGACCCCTAGAATTATTTCCGTATCTACTATGTGTATCTGCTCCATCCGGGGAATTCGTATTATGTGAATCTGTATATCGTTTTTGTGATATGCGTGTTGGGAATGCCATTCTATATGTGGATTTGTTACCCTTGAACTTTAGGCACTTTGATATAATTCTGGGCATGGATTGGTTAACTAAATATTGTGCCACCATTGATTGTGTAACAAAACGGGTTGTGTTTAGACCACCAGAACATGAAGAAATTGTGTTTGTGGGTAAAGGGGTAGTGCCTCCACCTTATTTGATATCTGCAATGAAAGCATGTAAACTGACCAGGAAAGGGTGCCAGGGTTATTTGTGTTATGTATTGTCTGAACAATCTATAAATGTTGAATTGAATAGTATCTCCATTGTTAGAGAATTTCCAGATGTGTTTCCAAATGAACTACTAGGGGAATTGGGGGACAGGGAGATAAAGTTTACAATTGAGACTATGCCAGGCACCCAACCTATTTCTAAAACTCCCTGCAGAATGGCTACTACTGAAATGAAAGAATTAAAAGAACAGTTGCAAGACCTGTTTAACAAAGGGTTTATCCGACCTAGTACTTCGCCATGGGGTGCACCTGTACCGTTTGTGAAAAAGAAAGATGGAACCCTACGTTTGTGTATTGACTATCGAGAATTGAACAAGGTAACAATAAAGAATAAATACCCTTTATCCCGTATTGATGACCTATTTGACCAGTTGCAGGGATCACAAGTATTCTCCAAATTGATTTGAGGTTCGGGTATCACCAGTTAAAAGTAAAGGCAGAAGATGTTGGGAAAACCGCATTCAGAATGAGGTATGGACATTTTGAGTTTCTTGTTATGCTATTTGGAGTGACTAATGCTCCGACAGCATTTATGGACTTAATGAACCAAATTTTTAAAACCTACCTTGACGAATTTGTTTTGGTTTTTATTGATGACATTTTGATATACTACAAGAATAAACTTGAACATGAACATCATTTGAGAACTGTCCTGCAAATACTTAGTGAGAAGAAATTGTTTGCTACACTAAAGAAATGTGAGTTTTGGTTGGATGGAGTTGTTTTCTTAGGGCATGTTATCAACAAAGAGGGGATTTCAGTGGACCCACAGAAAATAGAAGCAATTGTGAATTGGCCTACATCGACTAATGTGACAGAAGTCCGCAGTTTCATGGGCTTAGTCGGGTATTACAGGAGGTTTGCAAAAGATTTTTCAAAAATAGTTGTACCTCTTACCCAGTTGATACGCAAGGGGCAACCATTTGAGTGGAATGACGAAAGAAAATTGCCTTTCATGAACTGAAAACGAGACTGACCACTGCACCAGTATTGATATTGCCCACAGGTACGAAAAATTTTGTGATTTACAGTGATGCATCTTATAAAGGTTTGGGTTGTGTATTAATGCAGAATGGAAAGGTTATTGCTTACGCCTCTCGACAGTTGAGACCACACGAGGAGAACTACCCAACACATGATTTAGAATTGGCCGCAGTTGTTTGTGCTTTGAAAATCTGGCGTCATTATTTGTATGGGGCAAAGTGTGAAGTCTACACTGATCCCAAAAGTCTGAAATACTTCTTTATGCAGAAGGAGTTGAATATGCAACAGAGGAGATGGCTTGAACTAATAAAAGACTGTGATCTTGAGATTCAGTACCACCCCGGGAAAGCTAATACAGTTGCTGATGCCTTGAGCAGAAAATCGACGGGTGTAGACACCTCAATTTTGACCGACCTTAAGACTCAGACGTCATCGTTTGAGCGCTCGGTGATTATGCATGTTGTGCTCATTATGAGGTTACGAAATTCGGCTAAGAGCCTTGCCTCCGGACTTTGGAACTCTTTTGTGCTTTGCCTCGATTTGCGAACCAAGTTCTATTTTCTCTTCCCAAAGGGAGGGAGAGGTCTCGTAGACCATGTCTCAGTGGCCGTAGGCTGCTTTTTGTGGTCATAGGCCACTTTTCCCGTTTGGAGACTAGTTTTCGATTTTCGGAGCCGTCGGCCGTGCGCCTCGATTCGGGACCGCTTTACTTTCTCTGTTTGCTCCGATTTTTGGCACACACCTTGTTTCCTCTCTATAGAGGGACACTGTGGCCCGGGAGACCACCTTCGTGGTCGCACGACACTTTTGATGCTTAACAGTCAGTTTTCGGGGCACCAGGCTGCGCGTTTTCACCCCCGAACCCTCGTTTTGCATCGTTGTTGGTCCATTTTTGGCATGGACCCTATTTTCATTGTTTGGAAGGTGGTACAAGGGTGGGAGACCATCTTTTCTCCTTGGAGACCACTTTTCCCCCACCGGCCGGTTTTCTTGTCAGGTAACTGGTCTCCCTCATCTTTAGGCCACATTTACTGGTCTCTCATACCGCCCCTAGCTTGCATTCAAGGTAGAGACCACCAATCAGGGCTGCCGACCACCTTTCATCAGCTTGGACCTTTTGAACTGGTCGGCCGACCAGGGGAAGTGGTCGGCCGACCACTTGAACTGGTCGGCCAGCTCTCTGCAGTTTTGTCTCCCTAAATGCTTGCCAGCTGTGCCAGCTGGAAGGCACAGAATTGATCCTCCATACACGTGTATGGAGGATCTTCAAGCTTGGTTTTAAGCTTCTAGGAGAAGCTTTGAACCTCTTTGGCTATAAAGGACGGCCTCTCCCTCATTAGCAAAGGTTCAGAAGTTGGTTTTGGGCATACACTATATCTCTCCCTTTGTCTCTATATTTTAGCTTCAAAGCTCCATAGTTCTTGCCCCTTTTGCATACCACCTCCTAGCACAACACCTCCACTATCAACCTAAGCATCTTGGAGCCCATTTTCAGAGGTTGAAGGCTTGCTGTTTTGGTCCAGAAGCTGCTGGTCCTTTTGGCTACAAGGGTAACACTCTATTTCCCTCTTTTTTTGCATTGTTTTGTTCCATCTCTTAGCCTAGTTTACAAGCATATTTGGGCTTTGTCATAAACTGAAAAAAGTCTTATTTTGAGCTTCTTAACATGTTTGTTTAAGATCATTTTTCTGTTGGGGGTCATTTACCCCCTTGCATGCTTCATTTCATCTTGTTTTGAGCCATGGCTTTGAGCCTTTGCATTGGCCTTTGTTTGTCCTCTTAGCCATTGAAATCATGCTATTTTGAGCACCAAAATCAGAGAGGGGAGACCCTCTCACCCCTTGTCTTGTTTACTAGCATATTTGGCCTAACAAAGGAGCCCTTACTTGCATGCTTCCTAAGGTTGGTTCAGGCCTTTTTAAGTGAGTTTTAGGACCTGCATAAGCTTGGTCCAGAGCTGGTTTTGCCATTTTAGGTGTTCGTCTTGCATGTGTAGAACAACCCTCTTTATATCCTATCAAAGGAGCCTATCATTCTTGCATGTATTGACCATGTTTCAGTGGTTTTTTGGGCTTCATTTGGCATGCCATGATTCTATTTTTGACCGATTTGGTGGCCTCTCATGTGCTTCATATACTTGTAGTGTAAACCCTCTTCACTAGCTTGTATTGCATGCTATTTTGGTCGTTCATTCTACCACTTTGTGGCCATGCCTTAAACTTATTTTATGCATGTTTTGGACTGCGTTAGCTCTGTTTTTATGTCTCATGGTTGAATGATGCTTTCTATGCATGGTTGTAGTTCAATACCCTTGCCTAGCTTTGAGTTTTGAAGCCTATTGCATGCTTGTGTTGAGGTGTTTCCATGATTTGGGGCCATTGTGCATCATATTTCAGAGCTTATGTGTATGCTATATTCCCATGCTTTCCACTCTTTAAATGCGTTTGAGAGTTGTACATAAATGCTTTATTTTTGGTCCATTGAATGAGCTTCATTTCCATGCCTTTCAAGCCATTATTTTAGACCATATTCCCACTATCTTGGACCTTCCTAGGGTCTATTTGGGGTTGGTTTTGCCATTTGTGCATTGCTTTGTGTACCTCTAGTATAATCCACTTCACTAGTTTCGGTATTTGGGCCATCTAGCATGCATTGTGTGAGGCATTTGCATGATTCATGACCACTTTGTATGTCATTTCAGAGCTGGAGAATGCGTGATTGTATGCCATGTTTCATCCCTTGCCATGCCTTAGTAGAGTTGCACTTTGTGCCTTAGGTTTGGTCTCTTGTATTGTGCATGTTTGCATAAGTGTTGTTGCCTTAATTTCATCATGTTTGGCCACTGATTTGGGTGTGGCTGAGGCTCACCTATCTTGGTTTAAGTCCATTTTGCATTGTATATGCCATTTAGTCCATGTTGTTGCATGATTGATCATTGCATTGTGTATGCCTTGATCATTTCATTGTTAGTCTCTATGTGTGCATTGCGTATGCCATCTAGTTTTCGTGTGCATTGAGTATGCCATTGATTATTCCATACCATTGTGTATGCTAGTAGCGTGTTTGCATATCATCATTTGCATGTTTGCATCATTTAGTGGCATTATATTTAGGTTGCATGTTAGAGTTGCATTCATGCTTGCCATGTGTATTGCATTGTGTTTGGAGTAGGGTTTAGTCCAAACACGGGAAACAAGGGACGTCTCGTACTCCAAGTGACAAAACGTGCCTCGATTCTCGGTCGTCGACACTCCGAATTACCCACGATGGAGTTTAGGCCTTGTTGTGTTTATGTGTGCATTCATTTTACATCAAGTCGTGCAACCCGACTCCTTGGCCATCATGCATCGAGATGCGTGATTGGTGGCACAAGGATCAAGGATCACATTCCCCAGAGCCTATGCAATGACAGGGAGAGTGGTCATGCATACATATGTTGAAAATACTTTGCCATGCCCCTTTCTCGCTCTTAGTTGTAGCAAATCGAAAACCAGCAGCAAAAATAGGTTGGCAGCCTTCTGGAGCTTTGTATAGTGTTCTGGGACCAGTTGCAAACAGAGGCAAATTGGGGCATCGCGATGGATTTCCCGATAAGGCAACTCGAGCATGCATGCATCCTTCATCATTCCGAGCAGAGCTGAGGCAGTCCATTTCATGTAGCATTGCATGCTAGATTATTCGCTTTCTTAGTTAATTTGTCGATTAATTAGAGTTGTGTAATAATTAGCTGTAGCTGTTATTCATTTTGGTTCTGTATTATTTATTCGGACCCTCCAAGAGAGGGCAATGTTGTAATAAGTGTGCGTGTGTGTGATGTATGTCTTCCAACCCCACGTCTTTCTCCCTTTTATTTACCAGCTTATGATGGTTAGATTAGGGCACGTTTCAATTAGCATACTTATACTCGCATGTTTGCATTCATTCATCTGTCTTGCATGCACCGGGCTCAGCGTATCATGCTAACTGCATTGTATTTCAATTTCGAGTTAAATACGTGTATCAGTTGTTGCATTTCATATGCCATTTTAGAATAGCCGAGCCTATCTTAGTTACATTTTTGCATGTGTTGCATTAGGCATTTCAGCATAGTTAGGATTCATGCATGTTTTGTAATTAGCTTCTTTCTTTGGCTTGGAGTACTCGGTAAGTGTTTATGCTTTAGTATCCTTGCATGCGTGTGAGTGACTGCCATGATAGCATGCTTGCCATGAGGCTAACTGCTTATATGATATAACTGCCTGAATGCCTGTGGGTGAATGTTAGGTTATTTAAATTGGAACAATTCATCGATTATGAGTTTTAAGCCCACTTGAGAGTGGCAAAATCATGTTTTCTAAGCCCACCTGAGGGTGGCAAACCCACGTCTTAGCCTACTTGCGAGTAGCACCTTCAAACTATTTTCAAACAAACATGAGATGTTTTGTTCCAACTTAGGTGATCCAGTCTATACTTGTATGTTGTGTGCATCACATAGTAATTCTAGGCTAATAACCGGAATAAGAGCACATAATGTTTTCAAAACTTGATATCATGATTAGTAGAGGTTGATCTTTGATCGAGCGAGCGGGGGTGTTCATGAAGTGACCTTCCCCAATCGTACCCAAGTTCCCGAGCTGAAGCAACTTTGGTGATGACGGACACGTGGCCTTAGGCACGAGTCAAGGTTTCTTAAATTCCCCCAAAATAAAATATTTAGGTGACGACTCTGTATCTGGCAAACCAGTCCATGTTTGCACTTTTTTCTAAAAATCAGTTTTTCAAAATGATTTGCCAAATTTGGACTCTTTGATGATTCATCGGTCTTGCATTGCACTCCGCGAGATTAGATACAAGACCGTGACATTGAGTCCAAACTGTAGCAAGCCCCAATGAACAAAACGGGGTTTCTCCCGGGACGTTCGGGGACGTCTACAACGGGGAGTATGGCTTGTTTGCTTACGAAACAGAAAGAGATCTTGCAAGATTTTGAAAATTTTGAAATTGAAATGGTAGGCGGATTAATAGTCGCTATTTCAGCTGAACCGGCAATCATTGAGGAAATTAAATAGAAACAAAGAGAGGATGAATTCCTCAAGAAGGTGATTGACAAATTTGAGACAAGTCCAAAAGCAGAGTTTAGTATTGAAAAGGAAGTGTTGAGGTTTCGAAGCCGAATGTGTGTCCCAGATGTTCCGGAATTAAAGAAAAGGGTTTTAGATGAAGCCCATAAATCAGCGTTTGCTATGCATCCGGGTAACAATAAAATATATCGAGATTTGAAGCAAAGTTATTGGTGGCCTAAGATGAAGAAAGAGATTGCAGAATATGTGTCCAAATGTCTTCATCGTCAGCAAGTCAAAGCTGAACATCAGAAACCGAGCGGTCTACTTCAACCCCTCCCTATTCCTGAATGGAAGTGGGAACATGTGACTATGGATTTCGTTGTTGGCCTACCTCGGACTTCTCGAGGTACGGATTCTATTTGGGTTGTAGTTGATAGGCTGACTAAATCTACACATTTTCTACCAGTTAGAACTATGTTTAATGCTTATAGATTGGTTATAATATATGTTGATGAGATTGTCCGTTTACACGGAGTTCCGGTATCTATTGTGTCGGATAGAGATCCAAAATTTGTATCTCGTTTGTGGAAGAATTTGCAGGAAGCTATGGGGACAGAACTGAGATTTAGTACTGCATTCCACCCACAATAGATGGGCAATCAGAACGGACCATAGAGACTTTGGAAGATATGCTAAGGATGTGTGCCTTAGATTTTCAGGGTAGTTGGGAAGACTATTTGCCACTTGCAGAGTTTGCATACAATAACAGCTTCCACGCTAGTATCGGTATGGCACCATACGAGGCTTTGTATGGTAAAAGGTGTAGATCACCTATTTGTTGGACAGAAGTCGGGGATAGAGCTTTACTAGGGCTTGAAATTGTGCAAGACACTTCTGAGAAAATCAAGACCATCCAGCAAAGGCTCAAAACAGCTCAGGACCGACAAAAGAATTATGCAAATGTCCGAAGAAGACCTCTTGAGTATGATGTTGGTGACCATGTGTTTATCCGCATGTCTCCAATAAAAGGCCAAGTCAGGTTTGGAAAGAAGGGCATGCTGTCGCCCCGTTACATTGGGTCGTTTCAAATTTTAGAAAGACTTGGCCCAATTGCTTATAGAGTTGTTTTGCCACCAATATTTGAGCAAATCTATAATGTGTTTCATGTGTCGATGTTAAGGGGTTATCTCCGAGACCCGTTTCATGTGATTGGTTATCACCGGGTAGCTCTGGATGAAAATATGGAGTACGTCGAATGGCCGGAACGAATTGTTGACCGGCAAGTGAAACAATTGAGAAGCAAGTCCATCCCAATGGTGAAAGTGGAATGGAAAGAACACTATGGGACAGATGCCACATGGGAAAAAGAGGATGAAATGCGACTACGCTATCCACATTTGTTTCCCGACAAAGGTAAATTAAGTTTGGAGCACCAAACTTCCTAAAGCGGGGAAGACTGTGATAACCCTATTCCTTATTATGCTAATTGGTCCTTATTATGAATGTGATTATGTGTTTGATATGATTTTTTGTGCCATTTATGTGAAAATATGTGGTTTTGAATTTCTATCTGTTCACCGTAGGAATATCTGTTTGATTATCTGCTTTGGAAATTAAATTGGAGGCCTTATAGGCCACAAAACCCGAAATTGACTGCGCCATTTTGATTGGCATAATTTTTAGGGCCTACGGTGAAATTTAATTGAAAATTTATTCGGATCAAAATAATTAGATTCAAAACGAAGAATTAAGTGCGCAATTATTTAATATTAAACTAATGTGTTAGAGTAAGAGCTTATAATGGGTCACTTTCACTCAATTCCTCTCTTTACTTATTCATTTTGGCTGATTTAACTCTAAGAAAAGAGAGAGGGTCGGCTAGAGAGGGAGAAGGAAGAGAATTGTGTGTTTGGGGTAAAGTTTGGGAAGTTGGAAGGTTGAACTCAAGATTCAACTAGAATTTGAGAAGATTAAAGCCTCCAGGTAAGTAATTCATAGATTTTAAATTTGTAATTTTGTGAATTCAAGATTGATTAATGATCAAGAGCATGAATTAAATTGATTATGATGAGATTGAGTTGATTTTGTTGAGATAGAAGTCTAAATGCACATGCATGTGAGAAATGGCCTTGAAATTGCATGTTTGAGCACAAAATGTACAATCCATGTGAGATTTTAGTTAAAGTTCATATTTTTGACCATCTCTTCATCACCTAAGTTGAGAATGAAGGTTATACACCACATGCATGTACAATTCATGAGAGTAGAAGTTTTGAATGCATGGATTTGTTATGTTGGAAATGAGTTGGGTGTAATTGGGGACATGCATGTGATTAATTTGTGAAATTGAGCTTCATAATGTAATAAATTTGGTGTTGGTACATGTATATGTGGAGTTGGACATGAATGAAACATAAAGTGGGCCAGAGGCCGTATGACACGAATGAATTGGGCCCCAGGCCATATGATGTGTTTGGAACCGCAATCACTTGACCTATATTTGTACATATGTTAGATAGAAATGCAAATTGGGCCCAAGGCCGTTTGAAACATGTTGTTCTAAATATCATTTGTGTAACTCCTTTATTGTTTTATTTTGTCATGTCGGCGAGGACTTTGGTTTTTGTCTGTATATAGTTTTGATTGGCTGACTTAGACTCGAATGATCCTGTATGTACAGAGCTTTGTGTTAGTACATATTATGATGTGAGTTATTAACATGTGTATGTATGGTTTGTTATGATGTGCCATATAAGCACGGCTCTATGGACAAGGTTTTAAATTTTACTTCTGTTTGGCCCCTTTACTCTAAGGAGTTATGTCTGGTTTGGTTTGAGGCCGTAGGTAATCCCTCGATTACTGGCCGGTTATGTCCTTAACCCATAGGGGCGGGTTCAGGTCATGACAAGTACATTCTCCAACTCTCTGATATAAATCAACGTTACTTCTACATCATAAAACTGGAAAAGAAAGGATAAAGCAATATACTAGGGGCATAGGAGTCAGGTGGTCCTACGTCCTCTGCTCTTGCTCGCAGAGGTCTTTGCAGCCAAAGGTGGCCCCACATATGCCTCGTCTTCAAGCCAAGCTAAGCACTCATTAGAAAGGGCATAACAAAAACTAGGGGCAGGGCCAGAAGCTCTCTTGTCCTCCAAGTAATGAGATACCGAACCATATGTGAAGCACGAATCAGGAATGAAGCCGGGTACTCCACCCCCTCTTTTGGACAAGTCTGATCATGTCCAAATTGGCATCTGAACCGCAAGGGGAAATAGAATACATAGTGAGTAAGGCTAACCAAATCTATACTCGACTGCCAGGACATGCTGTAACTCATCTCAGCCAGGTTGAGCCCAGGGTAGCGCCAACCAATGTCAGTTGCAGATCTACTACACATCTAATTGCACCACCATCCCTCTGAAGGGAAGTCTATTAGCTGTTGGTGAAAAAAGTAGGCTCGAGCTGAATATACGGGACAAGTGTCCACCACTTTCAGCTTATCCATTAGCCACACCTGGGAAGGGATGAAAACCAAGAGAGATTAAAGAATAGAGCGGTGTACATTGAGGGAAAAGTAAGGAAAGGGTTTTGAGGGAAAAAATAGAGAGTGAGCACCAAGTCACACGGGAATCACAAATAAGAAAGGGTACGAAACAATACTTGAAGAAGTAGTGGCCTCCCTGCAAATCGAGTAGGCTCTCACCGATGAAAAGTGTCTAAACCCATCAGGGTATCGGCCAGGGCCAAACCCATGCAACTCTTACCCTCTTTCAAACATTGGGCCACCTCAATCAACCTAACGCTTGCTCCATCGTAACTTGGGGCATGAAGGAAGTGCGCAAGCATACATAACTAGAGGGCATATTGGCGGTAACCTTGCCAGAGGAGGTTGCTCTTATCTCCAATGGCAGAAAATCGATGAATCAAATCAGGAATATCTACATCTCCATCATAAGCTAATGATCGAGCTTCATATAAAGAAAGCCCACAGATTTGTCCAAGTGCCCGAGCATGGCCAAAATGGGGTTGCGGCATGATCTCCTCGTCACATTGGGATTCTATCAAAGCTTGAAATTCTTTAAGTATCAAACACATCTCTTGTGATCTGAAGCGAAATACATGTGTAACCAGGTTCCAGCACCGAACAGTGGTATGGAGGAATGGAAGGTAAAACGAAGTGTAGCTCAAAGAAAAAAAAGCATTTAGGCCCAAACTGCAGAAGTTCACCTTTTCTGAGCCATCCAAAGTGGTGATCCAGTCTCGAAGCCTATTGTTAAGCAAAATCTCCATCATAAAGAGCGAAATGTCAAACTCCTGATATTTTTCCAGAGAAAACATCTTGGGAGCATATTTTATAGACTTTGAGAAGAGGCAGTGCATGACAGTTGGATCCCACTGACTGACATCACTTTTGGGCCCGGCCGTGCCTCATTGGAGCTTGACCGTGCCTATTTGGACCTAGCCAGGTCTAAATGGTGGCTTAGCCCAGAGCAGTTGCAGCAGAGGCTGGTCTTTTGTCTTGGTTTGCTATGGCAGTGTTTTGAGACTTGTTTTGTTTGTATTAAGTGTTGTTTAGTGTTTTTAGGTCATTTTCATTTTGTTTTTTCTATTATTAAGTTGTATTTGCTATTTTGTCTGGTTGTGGGTTGTTATTTGATTCAAGAAACGAATTCAAGAACAAGAATCCATAGTTTTAAAGTCTCGTACAAGGTTATCATGCAGAGTTTATGCTATCCATCACATTTCATGAAAGAGGAATCATCCTAAAAAAATTTTCATACACTAGCGGATCCAACCCTGGTCATTGTTTTAGAAAGCAAAAACAAAAGAAAAGTCTTAAAAAATAAAACAGAGGGTCTATCTAAAGCTAGTTTTAACTACAAAGCAAAAGAAAGGGCAAAAGAAAAGCTAATCAACCCATCCTCGCCCTCTTCCTCCTCGGCTGCGGAGGAGGTGCGTCACTGTCATCACTAGGGCTACTGGACTGTATGTCGACCTCATCGCTTTTATCCTCAAGAGTTGTATACTTAGCAAAAGACTCCTCGAAACGTAAGAGATGTCTCACTCTGCCTCTCCCTCAATCAGCCCGTCCTTGGCCTCTCACTACGCTCCGTCTCCGTCTCCTCCTAGCTGAAGGAGGTCCTGTGGGTGTAACTGGGGCCGACTCAAGCTGAAATGAGTACAGATATCAGAGGAGATTCAGCTAAATTGAGCACAGGTATTAGAATGGATACAATAGAATATGCACAAGATTACGACAATAGTAAACCAGGAATAAAGTATACCTCAATCCTGTGAGTGGCCAGAGCCGTTTGTCTCCTCCGTACCATAAGAAGCAGTCGGTCAATCGTCTGAAAAAGGTCATCAGCATACACCGTAGGTACTTGCAAAAAACATAGAACACAGTGAACAAAAATAATAAAGCATAGTGAACAGAAATGACAGAGTACAGTAGAAAGAAGAGTATAGCGGGAAGAAATAATAAAGTGCGGTGGGCAAAAGTATAAAGAAATGTGTACCTGCTCGATGCCAAGAGCTATCACCAACCTACAGTCCCTCTCCTTAATATGCTCAAGAGGGATCTGCTCGATCACCCCGTCTGGTCGCATGTAGACGACCTCTGTCGGTATCACAGGAAGCCCGGGAATGGAAGCAACAGTGGGAGCCCCTCCAACAACAGCGGCAGCAAGCTCCATAACTGAAAGGACCACACCCTGGGTAAGAGGCGCCATTACCTAAGTTTGTAAGAAAGTAGTGAAGTCACCAGGCTCATGGTGCTGATCACCGTCCTCCCCCAACATAAGGAAGTCAATCAGGGGCCTGTCATGGAGATAATCAACTAACCTCATGCCTGGAGGAGGAGGATGTGGGATGTCAGGGTCAGCTACGCCTCGCGTCTGACGGCTAAACCTATCTCATAAGTAATACGCCGTACCGAAAGGGCCCTCAAACAGAATTCGCATGGTGGAGGCATGCCATGTAGTAACATAGGTCATCCTCGTTGCCTGAGGGATGCTCGGCCATGTGTGCCAGTCAACCTGTGAATAGAATATGCAAGCTAGGTGTCAGATATCAGGGGTTGAGCTGTATGGAAACATTAGTATGGAAACAGCAGTATGGAAATAGTAAAATGTAAAGACTAGTATCAGATCTTTTTGTTACCCTATATGTGGTGACGGTGTCAAAGAAGCACAGAAGTAAGGGAAATCGTGATCTACACTCCGACGCCACTCAAACCGGGATCGGGAGCTGTAGTAACGGGAGTGAGGTACTGACAACTCAATTGGTCTTACTGGGACTGGAGCAAGGGAAGTGAAATAAGTGTGAACCCACAGCTGGAAGAAGAGAAATGCAAGCGAATAAGCAATGCAGATAAGTAGATGCAAATAGGGAATAAAAAGTAAAAAAAAAAATAAAGAAAAAAGAAGAGGAAAGAGCTAAACAGAACAATAAGTATGAGATGTACCTCCCAGACTCTCCAGTAGCTGCCAAGTGAATCCGCCTTTCAGCGAGATACAGAGCTCATGTAGCAATACAAAGTGGCCAAGCCAGCGCCACCCCAGTCATACTCTACCACCTGTGGTAGGTGCACTAGTGCTCCTAAGAGATATAGCCCCACGGTATTTTCCCTGTTCGCAAATAGGGTAGTACTTAGGAGATACATGAGGAAGTCGCGGGTGTACTGGGCAACCTCATCTGGAGTAGCTGGTTGAAGGTCGGTGAAACGATCTAGGAACCAATTATACCTCAACATCCTGGGACCAGCAGCGTCTGGGATCGCCCCAAGAAGATGAAGCTGTGTAGCTCTCCACTGCACCATGTCGGGATCAAAAGGGATCGGGCCACCAACCCTAACTCGTAGTCCAATGAGCATCGAGAAGTCATATGGGGTCAGGGTCAACTCCTCGATCGATGAGAAGTGGAACGAATCTGTGGTGCCCCACCATCACTCCACGAGGGCCCCATAGAGTAGTGGCTCGGCCCACATCTTTACCAAGCCTAAGCAGAAAGGCCCGAAGCCTGTAGCATCAACCAAAGTGTGGACCTCTGTAGGAAGCCACTCATACTAGTGTCGAGGACCAGAAATGAACCCATAGCCACTGATCCTCATTGCTATCATCTGTGGGTTGGGAATGTTATCAATATGTGCATTATATTAAAGGATCATAATTTGTTTGCAAGATTCAAATTGTGCACAAAAACAACAAGCAAAGGAAATGTTGCTTACTATGGAGGCATCAGCGGACAAATGCTCCGCAGGCTCTTGCAGTAGGATGCCCTCGTCAATCCCAAGGATAAGACCCTCGAAGCGCAAAATACTGCCAGGGGTCAAAGCATGTGTGTGTGGCTAGTACGCGACTGCATCAAATGGTTTGTCGGCAAGGGGAGGCAACACAAGCTCAGGAACATCCTCAGCCTCCATATCCACACCTAAACGGCGCCAATACCCACAACCAATTCAAGAATGGGGATATCGTCGCTAGCCATGGAAAAATGAGAAAAGTGAGAAAATATGAGAAAAAGTGAGTGGGTAAGTGAGATTGAGTGAAAACCCCAAAATTCCCAAACCCTAGGAGAGAGTAAATAAGGAAAGAGTCAAAAAAAAATCAAAGGGGGAGAGTGAAAACGTGGGTAAACACGTGAGAAATCAAGAAAAACAAAGAGAAATCCCAAAACTCAACCAAATCACTTTTTGTTCGGTTCAAAGTGTAGAGGATTGAAAGGGTTTCAAACAAAAAATTTGCAAGAGTTGTTAGGTAACTCAAGGAAAGGGAAAATCTAGAGAGAGGAAGCTTAAAGAGAGAGAATGAGGAGTTTCGGGTTTGGGTATGTGCGAAATGAGGGTTGGGTTGGTTTTAAACCAACCATGGGCTGTGCGTTTACCGAAGGACCCCTTGTTGCCGTCGCGACCTGGCCGGGGCTTTTGGGGACCGACCGTACTTCAGTTAGGCCCAGCCGGCTCCAAATACAGCCTAGGTTTTGTTCTTTATTTCACTAAATGGGTAGTCAGTTCAGTTCAAAATCAATGAAAAATAGAAAAAGCAAAAGAAAAAAAACAATGAACAGAAAAAAGAAAGGGAAAAAGAAGAAGAAAAGAGAGAGCAAAGAAAAATGAAAAAGCGAAAAAAATTGAGAGAATAAGAAAAGGTGTTTGTTTCTGTTCTTGTTTTGTTTTGTTTCGTAAGTACGTTATTTTCGTAATTTATTTCGTGTTGCATTCAAATGAAGTCTATTTTCACAAAGAATTGGCAAAAATGAAGTCTATTTTCAAAAAAGAATTCGCAAAACTGATTTCAAGTTGTTGATGCATTTCGATTGATTTGGTTTTTGTACAATGCATTTTGTGCAATGCATTCGTATTCAAATCTTCGTCAAATTCGTGTTTACATTTCGTGCCCTGCTTTGGGTTATCGTGGCGAGCTTCAGTTTCAAAGGCCTTCTAATCTTGCTGTGTCGAGTTCTGAGTGTTGTTTGCCCTTTCGTTGATTTCATCCCCTCCTTTCGCATGAGACGCGTTAGGATGTCGTTTTCACCCGGTTAAAAGCATCAGGTGCACCTGGTGTTTACACCACCTTTCCCCCTTCTGTGTGAGACACATTAGGTTATTGTTTCTCGGTTAAAACATCAAATGCGCTTGGTGTTCACACCACCTTTCCTCTTTTCTTGTGCGACACATTAGGCTGTTGTTCCACGGTTAAAAACATCAGGTTCACCTGGTGTTCACACCACCTTTCCTCCTTTCGTGTGAGACACATTAGGTTGTTGTTCCGCGGTTAAAAATATCAGGTGCGCCTAATGTTCACACCATCCATGGAGCTTTTCACCCTTCCTACGTGAGACGTAGTTAGGCCTGCATTTTCTTACATTCTTTCTACATGAGATGCATTCTGGTTTGTACTTTCTTTGTCCCATTCATGTGAGAAATGTTTGTTTACTTGTGTCTTTCTGTGTAAGACACGATTGGACTTGTTTTGCTCTGATTTATGCTTTCGTTTAACATCGCATTCTTGTTTTGGTTGTAGCATTGTTTCATCTCTTGTTATTTTCATTCAGATGTTTCATTTCATGGTGTCATTGCATGATCATAAGTTATTCATTTTCTACATATCATTTTGTACCTTGCCCTTGAACTTCACTAGTTTGATTTCTTGCAAAGGGATACATAGGCACCCTTCGGGTTTAACCATTTGTACGTTCTTTATTTTCTTGCCCAAGTTTTACGGCTCGTCAAATGGGTCATCTTTGGGCTTTGACATTCACTCACGTCATTTCATGACTTTGAGCTTTGTCAAAGAGGGGCAACTGTAGACACCCTATTTTTGATCACCCGCAAGACTTGTGCGCTTCATCCTGGGCACTCGATAATGGAAGTAGCATTGTGTTTGATTTGGATTCTCAACAAAGGAATCCAAGGTTAGGCCTCAAAACAATCCTAAAACCTTCATATTTACCTTGTTCTTACCTCAGAGGTCCATTTGAGAACATTGTGCCATCCTATACTAAGCTTCAAGAAGAGGAACTAGGGAGCACATTGGAGCCCGGTCGTGCCTCATTGAGGGTCGGCCGTGCCTTGTTAGCAAGAAACACTGTTCTGGGTGAGAGCCCGCCAACTGCCTATTTTTTAAGATATTTTCGACCTATTTAGATCAAATTCTATACATATCTTTGTTTTAATGGTTGAATAATTTCAAAAGAGTTTATACACACACTTGAGGGCTCCTTCCTTGCCAAGCCATCTATGAGTAAGCTTACCATCTTTGCACTATATCTATACACCATACAAACCCTCAAACCTTGACCTTGGAGCCTTGGTTGAGTCTTGAGAATCACATTTCAGGCTTGAGAGTGTGCTTGGACCAAGTTTGATTCACAACAAGAGCTTGTCCTCTTTAAGAGGTATAAGCTCACCTAGGGGTGAAAACGGTTCGGTTCGGTCGGTTTTTTAGTGATTTTTCCACCGAATTGATCATATCGGTTTTCTATTACAACAAACCGAAACAGACCGACCATTAATATATACCGAACCAAACTGTTAAGCACTTTGTCGGTTCGGTGGCATCGGTTTATACTATATTTTTGAGGATCATGGTGACAGTCCTTGACCTTAGTTTGTCTTAGGCTTAGTTTTGCTTACAAAGTCATCAACCATGGAGATTACTGATGCAAACAAAGAGGGTTTGAGGAAGATATCAATCATGAGCAAACAACAGTCATCAAGCATGGAGATTGCTGTGTTAATCACAAAGTGGTGAAAGAGTGGGCAAATAGCACTGTAAAAGTGTGAGAGTAGAGTGCTTCCAGCGAAGGAGGAAGAGAGAGAAGAGAGAGAACGTAAGCAAAGGAGGATGAGAAAGAAGAGAGAGAGAATGTAACTGTTTGCTGGTATAGAAAATCTGAAGATGCACTTATGAAAAAAGAATATATATACATGTAGCTCTAGGTATTACCAAGGATGGCTGATATCAAATACATATTATCTTTTAATTCGGTGCGGTTCAGTGCACGTGGTTTCCAAATCTTAATAACTGAAAACCGAACCGAACTTCGATTTTTTATCCTTAACAGAACCAAACAGACCGGGATAATGAATAAAACCGACCAAAAACCGCCGGTTCAGTCCGGTTCGGTCGGTGCAAACGGTTTTACGGTTTTTTTTTTTCACCCCTAAGCTCACCACCTGTTCTCTTGCTTTCATTTTTGTTTCTTACTATCAATTTCTTGTGTCTTTGTATTGTTTTCGGTCCATTTCAAGTGCTGGAACTTGGGTTTGAATAGCTACCAAAGGTAGAAAGGTTTAACACCCTTTCTTGCACCTTACTCCATAACTCACACTCTTGTCTTTGTACTCTTTCGTTTAGTCTTCAAATTGATTTTTAGTGTTCAAAAGAGGCTAAAAAACATGGTTTGAGGTCTCAAAAATGGAGGGGCTAACCACCTGTCCTTGCTCTTGTTCACTGGCCTTGTGATTCCTTGCTATTTCCTATCTTTTTCGTACTCTTTAAACATCATTTTAATCACTGGTTTTTACATATTTAGGGCTGTTTAGACTTGTTTTAAATCATTTAATTATTTTATGCTTTGAATACTTCGCCTATTATGTTGTAAGCCCTCGTGACTTTGCTTGTTTAAGCCTTAGACATCAAGCTGCTTGAGTTGATAGCTTTTCTTTGCTTGGTTTTCATATCAAGAGTCTCATTCTTAAAATCAATCTCATACAATCATGTCTGCAACCTTTCTCTTTTCTTATTTTCTTTTGTTTGAGAGTTATTTCAAAAAGATTGATGGTTATTCAAGGCATGGGAAAGAGACCTGTGCTCAATGGCTTAACCTCTACGGAGGTTCATTGTCAAGGCGTAGTCCCTCTTTATGCTTCATATCACTGCTCATTTGACATTTCTTCTCATGTAGTGGACTTAACTATCACTTTGGGACAAATTGATTACAGAATGGAAAGGACTAATAAAATGGGCTTAAAACCAATAAAATCGACGTAAAAAAAATGCTTAAGATTGCTTAGATTCGGCCGGACATTATGCCAAGTCCATAGTGTCAAGAGTCGTCACGTACCAACTCATGATGTTTTGATGAACCTTGAAGCGTGTCTTCTTTCCTATTTAATGAGAAGAGGGAGGAGTGGTCATCATCCATTGCATTTATTAATTTCTTGTCCAAATCGTGTTTGAAATCGTCAAGCCATAAACTTGTGCTCATTGATGGTTTCGAACTTGAATCTACTCTTCTCTTGAGGTTCCCTGACAGAGAAGAAGGGACAAATAGAGCTGAGAAAAGCTTTGTCTGCACTGTTTCACCTCAGAGCACAAAAGCAGACTTTTGCATGAAATCAGGGCACGGTCGGCCTTGTTTGGGCCCGGCCAAGCCTTATTAGTGGTCAGTCGGGCTCAAATATTTGGTAAATAGTGTGTTTTTGCAAAAATAGAGGGTAGTAGCTGAAGGAGAAACAGGGCAGATTCCCAGGGAGACCGACAGAGATGCTTCTGAAAACAATCACATGCATGCAATCCTTGTGCATCTTTGTTTATATCAATGTTGTAAATTAGTGTTCCCATTATTATATTATTGTTGTAATTAATTGATTATCATTGTAATTAGCATTGTTGTAATCATTATTAATGTTTATTCGTAATTGTCATAGTTAGTTAACGTAGATAGTTTGTTTTATTGTTCATCCTTGTTGTAATAAATTAGATAACTAGTTAGTTATGTAGTATTCATTAGTTTAATTCCTTCATTTGGTTTTGTAATAGTTAGTTTAAATTTGGACATTTGGACACTTATTTGGACCCTCTTGCATGAGGGTAAATATGTAATAAGTGTGTGTGTCTTCCAACCCCTATTTCTTTCTCCCTTTTATTTCTCCGCTTATGATGGTTATATAGAGCATCATGTTTTCTTAACATTTTCCATGCTTTGCATCCACATGGCTTACACGCATCAAAGCTTGATTCTTCATTCTAACAAAGCATTGTTATTGCTTAACTCTTGAATATGTGTTTGGACCACATGCTATCAAATTGCTTCAAATACCATGTTAGTAGCCGAGCCAATTAGTCATAATTGTTTGTGTTGCATTAGTTAGGATCATGCATTTTTTCTAACTTTTTTATTTTTTATTTTTTATTTTTATTTCTTTTGGCTTGCCTTGGAGTACGAGGTGAGCACTTATTGCTTTAGCATACCACATGCGTATGATTGTTGCTATATCAAGCATATTTTCCATGAGACTAAGTGCTTAAGTGATATACCTGTTTTGAATGCCTGTAGATGAAGGCTAATTGCTTAAATTGGTATATTTGATAAATGTACGTATGAGCTCACTTTTTCAAGTGGTACATATTCAAAACAATTTTCAAACAAGCACAAGTTCAAATGTTTCAATTTTTGCAAATTAGTCTATACTTATGTGTGTCACATAGTAAGATAGCCTAATAAATTGGAATAAGAGCATATAATGTAAATAAGAATCACATCATGATTAGTAAAGGCTGATCTTTGATCGGCCGAGTGGGGTGCTCAATTCATGACCTTTCCGTCTCGTACCTAAGTTCCCGAATCGAGACACTTTGGTGATGACAGATAAGTGGCCTTTGGCACGAGTCACGGGTTTCCTAAATTTTCCAAAAATATTTAGGTGGTGATTCTGTATTCTGGCAAAGTAGTCCATTTTTGGCATTTTTGATTGAAAATCGATTTTCCAAAAGATTTACTAGATTTGGACTCATTTGTGTTTATCTATTTCACATTGCACTAGTGAAATCAGATTTAGAACCACGGGAGTCTAAATTGTAGGGCTATTGTATCTGAAAGGAGCACGAAAAGCAAGCTACACCAAGCTACACCAAGGTGGTATGTGCTTTGCCCAATCTGTTTCCAAGTTTATGAGCATTTGTAAGTTTGTTTATTACTCTATAATTTTCATTTTATAAATATATGTGTGATGTTTGTTTAGTTTGTTTTCAATTTCTAATATTTGTACTAAAATTAATGATAGTTTATGTCACGACCCCAAACCGCCCCTAGTAGTTTAGTGCCGTGATGGCCAGTAACCCGAGATTACCGAAGGCCAACTTCAAAATCCACACACAATCAGAGTATAAATATATATGGGGCTCACAAGTGCGGAAGCAATAATCTAAAATACAAGTGGTCCATAAGAGCGGTGCATAAGCCACATGAGATAGTAACCATTCACATATGGGTTATAACTTAATCAACAAACAAGCAGAGTGCAAGTCACATTTTTCGTATTAGCAAAGGGCTCCACAAGCCGACATAAACAAATTGTACAAATTACAGATTTAAGTACACAGTTTGCCAGGTTGCCGACATCTCCTTTGCCGACATAACAATTACACAAAAACATACATCTTGATCAAAGGGCTTCTCAGCCGACGTGTTCAAAATACAAATATTACAAGTCGAGAAGCATGATTTTCAAGACTGCTAGCTTAGGTGCAGGTTAAGCCGACATAAATAAGACCCAAAAACAAGCTCCAGAAATCACATCTAGGCGTCACCGCCTTCTTGTTCATCACCTACATATATATAGAGAGGGTGAGTTTGGATACTCAGTGAATGCATAAATAATAAAGGGGTTTGCATGAATAATAGCCGAAATCCTTTCAAAAGAATACAAGACAAAACTATATATATATATATAACAAGGAATAGACCTCGTACATCTAACAAATCTTCACAGTTTCAAGGGATGCGTACGAGCATCACATATTACCAATAATAACATTTCGACAAACATATCCACGCGGTAGACTGTCCGTGGCAAAACAAGACAAAGCAAGATAGACATCTCAAACGAGGGTGCTACGAAAGTTTAAAGTCCTCTAGCACAAGGGACTTTAAGACAAGATGTGCTGCGAAAGTTTAGAGTCCTCCAGCACGAGAGACCTATGTCACAAAGGCCCGTAGCCCTTTAACACCAGAGTACAATTCAAGGGTGCTGCGAAAGTTTAGAGTCCTCTAGCACGAGGGACCTATGTTACAAAGACCCGTAGCCCTTTAACACTTGGGTGCTGCTCAAGTTTAGAGTCCTCCAGCACAAGGGACCTATGTTACAAGAGCCCGTAGCCCTTTAACACTTGGGTGCTGCTCAAGTTTAGAGTCCTCCAGCACAAGGGACTTTCCGAGAATGTCGTCAAAACAAAGCATACTTGATACATTGCCATTCAAAACGAAGCTTATACTCGACACATAAAATAGGGATATCATTCATGCTTAACAAATACTTTTATCAAAACAAGGCAAAGCTTTATCAAAACCTTAAGAACATAACTTTATTAAAAATACCACTCACCTCGTTCTTCAAACGTCGGGGTTAGGGCAAGTCCAAGTCCTACAACACATGTCAAAGTCTATTGAATGCACAACTCGAAACAAGTCTACCTTATATGCAAATGACCTCGGTATTCTTCAAAAACTAAGTCAATCGAGTTGAAACATAGTTCTTATCCTTGGAAAAACACGCTGGGCAACTACCAGGTCTAGGCCGAGATCCCACACCTCCTTGCCGAGGTGTAGCCTCGGTGGCCACATTCAAAAGTGAAGTCGGGAAAAATCTGGGTTTCCCTCTTGGTAACCATGAAAAACGTGAGCATGAAAAACTTGAAGAACATGAACATGAGGAAGATGAATGCAAAGATCAAAACTTACGATACAAAAGCTGAGATTTCATGCCACAACTACGAAAACGTGGACCTGGGTACCCATACTCGAGGATCTCATCAACACAAACACAAACGCATGAGCTTTGATGCAACCTTTCGGATCAAACGAGGCTTTTCTCCAAAAATACACGAAAACTGTTTTTCTCTTTCTAAAACCAACTTTAAATCGATGCATGGTGTGTAAAACAGGTTTGATCGTGCAATGCAGCTAGATAATGAATAAGAACAACAAGAATAGGTTAAGATTCTAACCTCAAAACTCGAATCCAACGGTTCAAGCTCCAACGATCAAGCTTGGAAGCCTCCTTCTCTAGCTCAAACTCCTCCTCCTTCTAACTAGAGCTTCTCTCTCTAAAAAGGCAAGATTGATACAAAATGAAATGCCTCACATGACAAATACTGACTTAATCCCCCTGTCGGGACACGTGGCATCGGCTGATTCGGTCAACTCAAAAGGTGACTGACTTGACAAGACAAGACCAAGACAAAGCGTACTTAGCAAGCTAGGCGGTACGAACACACCGGCAAGTAACGACATCGGCTAACAGCAAGGACATCGGCTTGGAAGGACAACACTTGACTAAACTGTGCCACACCCTGGCCTAGGTGTGCCACACCTCGGTCTAGGTCATACCATCCCAGGAACAAAATCACTCAAGCAAAGATCAAGGATTTGGAACACCTAGATATTAACATCTCGGCCCAGATGGTGCACATCTCGGCCTAGGCAACGCGCGCCTCGGCCTAGATGGTGACATCTCGGCCAATATGCCAGAGCTAAGATGGAGGTCAACCAACGGGGTTCTAAGATAGTTCTAGGTGACAAAGGTCTCGAAGGTGCCTAGGCTTAAGACGACCTCGGCAACACACCCGACAAGAACAAAGCATGCAAGTAACATTTGAGCAAATTAAGACAAGATATGCAAAGGCACGTAACCAAACAAGATCATACATAAATGTATGCAAGTATGACTAAGTCAAAATGAGGGTTGTTACATCCTACCCCCCTTAAAGAAGTTTGGTCCCCAAACTTAAGTTACCTTGATCCAAAATCAATTCTGGATGTCGGGCTTTCATTTCCTCTTCCATTTCCCATGTAGCATCCTCCCCGTAATGCTCCTTCCATTCAACTTTCACCATTGGTATCGACTTGTTTCTCAACTGCCTCACCTGCCTATCGACAATCCGTATCGGCTTCTCTTCGTAGCCTAAATCTTCATTAATTACAATTCCGAAATAGTCAATCACATGTAGCGGATCTCGAATATATTTCCTCAGCGTCGAAACATGAAATACATTATGGACTTGGCTCAATCCTGGCGGCAAAGCAAGTCTGTAGGCTGCGAGGTTAATCTTCTCAAGGATTTCAAAAGGTCCGATGTAACGGGATGCTAACTTACCCTTCTTCCCAAATCTTGTAACTCCTTTCATCGGCGAATTCTTTAGGAACACGTGGTCCCCGACTTCAAATTCTAACTCCCTTCTTCTTTGGTCGGCATAACTCTTCTGTCGACTCTGAGCGGTTTTGATCCTTTGCTGAATGAGCTTAATCTTCTCGGTTGTTACTTGAATTAATTCGGGACCAAGCAGAGCTTTGTCTCCCGTCTCGGTCCAACATATCGGTGACCTGCACTTTCTGCCGTACAGTGCCTCATACGGTGCCATGCCAATGCTAGCTTGATAGCTGTTGTTGTAGGTAAATTCCACCAAAGGCAAATGTGCTACCCAACTTCCTTGGAGGTCCAGCACACATAGTCTAAGCATATCTTCAAGTGTCTGAATCGTCCTCTCTGTTTGTCCATCAGTCTGGGGATGGAAAGCTGTGCTAAACCGCAACTCGGCTCCGAAAGCTCTTTGTAGGCTCTGCCAAAATCTGGAAACCAACTTCGGGTCTCGGTCTGACACAATTGACATCTGCACTCCATGAAGTCTAACAACCTCATTCACATACAATAGAGCAAGCTTATCGGTGTTGAAGGTGGTCTTAACAGGCAAGAAGTGCGCTGACCTAGTTAGTCTATCCACGATAACCCAAATCGAATCCATACCGTTTTGTGTCTTCGGCAACCCAACCACAAAGTCCATGGAGATGTGCTCCCATTTCCACTCAGGAATTGGCAACGGTTGAAGAAGTCCTGCTAGCCTTTGGTGTTCTGCTTTCACTTGCTGGCAATACAGGCACTGCGACGCGAACTCGGCTATCTCTCCCTTCATGTTCGGCCACCAAAACGTCTGCTTCACCTCCTGATACATCTTGGTGTTCCCGGCGTGAACAGCAAACTTAGAACCATGAGCTTCCTGCAAAATTTTTCTTTTCAAGTCTGGGATGTCGGCTACACACAATCTTCCTTCAAACTAGAGCACTTGATTTTCTATGGTGTACCCTGATCTCGGCTTTGTGATAATCTCATCGGCTACCTTCTTCAAGAATTCATCCTCCATCTGTCTTGTCTTTACTTCCTCAACAATAGTCGGCTCCATTAAGACTGCAGTTAGACATGCCAAATTTCCAACCATCTTTCTGCTCAAAGCGTCGGCCACGGTGTTAGCTTTACCTGGATGATATTGAATCTGCATATCGTAATCTTTCAACAACTCAAGCCATCTTCTCTGCCTCATATTCAGTTCCTTCTGAGTGAACAAGTACTTCAAGCTTTTATGATCTGTGAAAACCTGACAAGAAGCCCCATACAAATAATGGCGCCAAATTTTCAAAGCAAACACTACGGCTGCTAATTCCAAATCATGGGTGGGATAATTCTTTTCATGTGGCTTCAATTGGCGAGAGGCGTATGCTATAACCCTATCTTTTTGCATTAATACACAACCCAGACCTTTATGCGAGGCATCACTGTAGACATGAAACTCTTCATTACCTGATGGTAGTACAAGGATTGGTACTGCGACTAACCTCGTCTTCAACTCCTGGAAGGCTGCCTCTCTATCTTTAGTCCAATCGTAAGCCACTCCCTTCTTAGTCAGTTGTGTCAACGGAATTGCAATCCTTGAGAAATCTCTTACGAATTTTCTGTAATAACCAGCCAATCCCAGAAAACTACGAACCTCGGACACATTAGTCGGCCTCGGCCAATTCACCACGGCTTCAATTTTACTAGGATCGACCGAAATACCCTCTTCATCAATTACATGACCCAAAAATGAAACAGTGGAAAGCCAAAACTCACACTTGTTAAATTTAGCATACAGTTTCCGATCCCTCAAGGTTTGCAAGGTAAGTCTCAAATGCTCCTCATGTTCGACTTTACTCTTAGAGTAGATCAATATGTCATTGATGAAGACAACCACAAACTCATCTAGATATGGCTTAAAGACTCCATTCATCAAATCTATAAATGCTGCAGGGGCATTGGTCACTCCAAAAGGCATTACTAAAAACTCGTAGTGGCCATACCTTGTCCGAAAAGCGGTCTTCTCAACATCATCGGCTTTGACCTTAAGCTGATGATAACCTGACCTAAGGTCAATTTTGGAAAAGACTCGTGCTCCTTCCAACTGGTCAAACAAATCGTCTATCCTCGGCAACGGGTACTTATTCTTAATGGTTACTTTATTCAGTTCCCGGTAATCAATACAAAGACGAAGTGTGCCATCCTTCTTCTTTACAAACAAGACGGGTGCTCCCCAGGGTGAAGTGCTCGGCCTAATAAAACCTTTATCTAGCAACTCCTGTAGTTGAAGTTTCAATTCCTTAAGCTCGGCGGGGGCCATCCTATAGGGTGTTTTAGAGATGGGCTGGGTCCCCGGCATGATGTCAACCATAAATTCTACCTCTCTATCAACTAGGTGACCAGGCAAATCATTTGGAAAGACGTCGGGAAATTCATTAACTACTGGGACGTCGGCTATCCCAACACTTCCATTCAAATTACTTATTATGCTACACAAATAACCTCGACACCCCTTTTGGATCAATCTATAGGCTTTCATGGATGAAATCAAGTATGGTGCGGACACTACCCCTTTTCCTTGAAACGTGACCTCGGCTAGGTTCGGGGGTTTTAACGTGACACTCTTTGAAACACAATTTATGGGCATGCGATTCGTCACTAACCAATCCATTCCCAAAATAACATCAAAATGGATTATGTCCAATGGCATTAAGTCGGCTGACAGTTCAACATTCCCAATCACAACAACACATGCTCGATAGATGGATGCAACATTCATAGATCTCCCAGATGGAGTGGATACAGATAATACGTAATCAAGGGGTTCTAGTTTCCTATTAATCTTCTCGGCAAACTTAGCAGAAATGAATGAATGCGTGGAACCCGAATCAATCAATACAAATGCACTTTGAGAGCAAATTGAAAGCATACCTGACACCACTGTCTCGGCATTTTGCATGTCCCCTGGTACCAGTGCAAAAACTCTGCCCTGTCTCATTGGTCCCTTCCCAGCGTTACCTTTCTGCACAGAGCCTGAAGTATTCTCATCTTTCTTACCTTTCCCAGCCTTCATTTTTGGACAGTCCCTCACAAAATGGCCTACTTCACCACATTAGTAACAAGCCCCAGACGCCCGACGACAGACCCCGAAATGTGGTTTCCCACAACTGGAACATGTCGGCTTAGTACCACCCTCTTGTCTTGGGTTGCTTGAACTGCCGACGTTCGCTTTCTTCTTGGTACTAAACTGTGCACGACGATTGTCCTAACTCTGCCTCTTCCTCTGGCTCTCTCTTGAACCCTGGTATCTGTTCAAGTTAGCTTCGGCCAGAATGGCTTTGTCTAGCACTCCAGCGTAAGTCGGCATGTTGAGCATGTTAACCCGGTCTTGTATCGGTCCACGGAGCCCACTTTCGAACTTTCTAGCCTTCATATATTCATCATTGACCATCTGGGGTGCGTACCTTGCCAATTCTGTAAAGGCACGGTCATATTCAGCTACTGTGTTATTGCCTTGCGTAAGAGTCTGAAATTCGGTAGCCTTGCGATTCCGAACACTTAAGGGAAAATGCTTGGTGTAGAACAATTCTAAAAATCGGGTCCAGGTCAAGTCTGGGTTGCTTTCTCGAACCATCATCCACCATCTGTGGGCGTCGTCATCTAGTGTAAAAGCTGCTAACATCACCTTCTGGGTGTTAGTGCTGGGAAAGATCTCGAACAGCTTTTCCATCTCCAAAACCCAGGCTTCGGCTTTCATCGGCTCTATGCCCCCTTGAAATCTCGGCTGTTTCATTTTCTTAAACTCTCTAATCAGAGCTATCGTGTCGTCCCCATATAAAGCTGGCTGTGGGGGCACTTGAGGTACTGGAGGGGGTGGAGGTGGAACTGCATTCCGGCCGTTCGTCTGCTCGGCCTGAGTCGATGTAGCACTAGCGTACTGTTGTCTTATCTACCTTAATTCGCGGGCCAAACCTTCAACCAGCCTTTCCAGCCTGTCTATTCTGTCCTCCGACTGATCTCGGCCAACTGGAGGTCTTCTTCTTCTCATGATGCTATGAGTATGCAAAATGTGGCTTTAAGACAAAATGAGCAAGTAATTACGTAGGCAAGTAACAGTTAAGCATGCCGAGACAATGCACACCTTGTTCACATAGCAAGCAATACGATGCAATTCTAACTTCCTTCTAAGCGGAAATCCTATGCTCTTTAGGACTCGAAGTGTGTGAATAACGTATACCAAGGAACTTGTGCTCTGATACCATTCTGTCACGACCCCAAACCGCCCCTAGTAGTTTAGTGCCGTGATGGCCAGTAACCCGAGATTACCGAAGGCCAACTTCAAAATCCATACACAATCAGAGTATAAATATATATGGGGCTCACAAGTGCGGAAGCAATAATCTAAAATACAAGTGGTCCATAAGAGCGGTGCATAAGTCACATGAGATAGTAACCATTCACATATGGGTTATAACTTAATCAACAAACAAGCAGAGTGCAAGTCACATTTTTCGTATTAGCAAAGGGCTCCACAAGCCGACATAAACAAATTGTACAAATTACAGATTTAAGTACACAGTTTGCCAGGTTGCCGACATCTCCTTTGCCGACATAACAATTACACAAAAACATACATCGTGATCAAAAGGCTTCTTAGCCGACGTGTTCAAAATACAAATATTACAAGTCGAGAAGCATGATTTTCAAGACTGCTAGCTTAGGTGCAGGTTAAGCCGACATAAATAAGACCCAAAAACAAGCTCCAGAAATCACATCTAGGCGTCACCGCCTTCTTGTTCATCACCTACATATATATAGAGAGGGTGAGTTTGGATACTCAGTGAATGGCATAAATAATAAAAGGGTTTGCATGAATAATAGCCGAAATCCTTTCAAAACAATACAAGACAAAACTATATATATATATAACAAGGAATAGACCTCGTCCATCTAACAAATCTTCACAGTTTCAAGGGATGCGTACTAGCATCACATATTACCAATAATAACATTTCGGCAAACATATCCACGCGGTAGACCGTTCGTGGCAAAACAAGACAAAGCAAGATAGACATCTCAAACGAGGGTGCTACGAAAGTTTAAAGTCCTCTAGCACAAGGGACTTTCAAGACAAGATGTGCTGCGAAAGTTTAGAGTCCTCCAGCACGAGGGACCTATGTCACAAAGGCCCGTAGCCCTTTAACACCAGAGTACAATTCAAGGGTGCTGCGAAAGTTTAGAGTCCTCCAGCACGAGGGACCTATGTTACAAAGACCCGTAGCCCTTTAACACTTGGGTGTTGCTCAAGTTTAGAGTCCTCCAGCACAAGGGACCTATGTTACAAGAGCCCGTAGCCCTTTAACACTTGGGTGCTGCTCAAGTTTAGAGTCCTCCAGCACAAGGGACTTTCTGAGAATGTCGTCAAAACAAAGCATACTTGATACATTGCCATTCAAAACGAAGCTTATACTCGACACATAAAATAGGGATATCATTCATGCTTAACAAATAGTTTTATCAAAACAAGGCAAAGCTTTATCAAAACCTTAAGAACATAACTTTATTAAAAATACCACTCACCTCGTTCTTCAAACGTCGGGGTTAGGGCAAGTCCAAGTCCTACAATACATGTCAAAGTCTATTGAATGCACAACTCGAAACAAGTCTACCTTATATGCAAATGACCTTGGCATTCTTCAAAAACTAAGTCAATCGAGTTGAAACACAGTTCTTATCCTTGGAAAAACACGCTGGGCAACTACCAGGTCTAGGCCGAGGTCCCACACCTCCTTGCCGAGGTGTAGCCTCGGTGGCCACATTCAAAAGTGAAGTCGGGAAAAATCTGGGTTTCCCTCTTGGTAACCATGAAGAACGTGAGCATGAAGAACTTGAAGAACATGAACATGAGGAAGATGAATGCAAAGATCAAAACTTGCTATACAAAAGCTGAGATTTCATGCCACAACTACGAAAACGTGGACCTGGGTACCCATACTCGAGGATCTCATCAACACAAACACAAAGGCATGAGCTTTGATGCAACCTTTCGGATCAAACGAGGCTTTTCTCCAAAAACACACGAAAACCGTTTTTCTCTTTCTAAAACCAACTTTAAATCGATGCATGGTGTGTAAAACAGGTTTGATCGTGCAATGCAGCTAGATAATGAATAAGAACAACAAGAATAGGTTAAGATTCTAACCTAAAAACTCGAATCCAACGGTTCAAGCTCCAACGATCAAGCTTGGAAGCCTCCTTCTCTAGCTCAAACTCCTCCTCCTTCTAACTAGAGCTTCTCTCTCTAAAAAGGCAAGATTGATACAAAATGAAATGCCTCACACGACAAATACTGACTTAATCCCCCTGTCGGGACATGTGGCATCGGCTGATTCACTCAACTCAAAAGGTGACTGACTTGACAAGACAAGACCAAGACAAAGCGTACTCAGCAAGCTAGGCGGCATGAACACACCGGCAAGTAACGACATCGGCTAACAGCAAGACTCCGGCAATCAAGAGGCAAGGACATCGGCTTGGAAGGACAACACTTGACTAAACTGTGCCACACCCTGGCCTAGGTGTGCCTCACCTCGGTCTAGGTCATACCATCCCAAGAACAAAATCACTCAAGCAAAGATCAAGGATTTAGAACACCTAGATATTAAGATCTCGGCCCGGATGGTGCACATCTCGGCCTAGGCAACGCGCGCCTCGGCCTAGATGGTGACATCTCGGCCAATATGCCAGAGCTAAGATGGAGGTCAACCAACGGGGTTCTAAGATAGTTCTAGGTGACAAAGGTCTCGAAGGTGCCTAGGCTTATGACGACCTCAGCAACACACCCGGCAAGAACAAAGCATGCGAGTAACATTTGAGCAAATTAAGACAAGATATGCAAAGGCACATAACCAAACAAGATCATACATAAATGTATGCAAGTATGACTAAGTCAAAATGAGGGTTGTTACAGTTTACAATATATATTTGCTTTAAATGAAGAATTAAATCCTTTAAGAGTATTATTATGAATTGCTTCCGGTCAATCTATTTTCAATTATAGTAAAAGAATTTCTACTAGCAAAAGACAGATCAAAGCTGAACAAACTTCTATAAAGTGTCTCCGAAAGCAATTACAATCTTAAATCTTGACTTAATCTATATCTTTATTGGTATTAGAGCCTACAAAATAATATTTTCAAAATTTGAGGGTACTCTATGGTGCTACTATGTTCTGTTTTTTATCTGAGAGAGTATGTAAACAGCATCCACTCGACACTGGTTCAAACTAGCTCTGATACCAATGAGGTGTGCAGAATGGATTGGATATAAACACGTCTATCAAGGCTTATGAGGAAAATGCCAAGGACCAATTTAATGAAAAAATTGCTACAACCCCATAGGCGACTTGGTTGACATCCCACTTGCGTTGAATAAATTCAATCCCTACTTAGCACAAATCCAAGAATGTCTTTTTGTATATAACAATTGTAATTAATACAAATAATTATATATATGATCTCATAAACTGGTTATACAGATGCAAAATGTTTTAATAAAAATTGATTGCGTCATTTAAATGTGCAAATTTGTCCCAGATGTTCTTGCGTTGATATCTTCTTGAAAGATATTTAGATTCTAATTTTTGTCTCTTTGTAATATCTATATAGTTAAGTTAACACATAAAATCTACTAAGAACAGTTTCATTATTCATATGACATTATAATTAAATACTATAAATACTTACAAATTTGAAGATCTTGAGACATCTACAAACTTTTAATTATAACTGACGATATTACAAAGAGAAAAAGGAAAGTGAAACTTAAACTACTGAAAAAATTGAGCATGCCTCAACAAGGAATGAAGGCTCCCAATTTATAGACTGAAAAGTAAAATGACTGGATACCAAAGGAATCAATAAAAGTTGAAAAGAATGTCAGGTGCACTGTGAGCCCGATCGTTAATCGCATTATTAATCCAACTTTTGTCAATTCGATTAGTGGTGACAAAAGATATCTCGTAAGATTTTCTTTGCTTTTGACAAAGTTGTGATTGAAGGAGAACAAGGAAAAAAAACGTTACATAAATGGAGATTCATCTTTTGTCTTCGGATACAGGATTGAGCTGGCGTTTGTCTTGATGCTTCGGTTGGATAGACAACTGGCTTAATGCAGAAATGTCATGGCATGCAGATTTATTTTGCTGGTGAAAAGGGTTCAAAGGTTCAAAAGATTCAAACTTTATCCTTACCCTTTCTGTTCTTGTCTATTTTATCTGAACTCATTTCTATAAGAGAATCCCAAAAATCACCAATCGTTGGTTCTTCATTGGGATCCTAAGATTCTCCAGCTAATGTAGAAAATGCATTATCATCTTCCTCCTAGCTAGTTGTTGATTTCATGAGGACATTGTCTCTAGAGTCAGTATTAGTGGCTTGAAAGAATTGTTCTTAATTGCTAATTATTTTTCAGAGATATATGGGTACTCCTTTTTTAGCTCTGTTTGGATGTGCATGAACAGATTACTGCTGGATAACGGAACGCTGAGTGCAGGTTTTGGAGCAGAGTCCTTACAAGGCTTAGTATTGGCCTTGATTTGCTGGATTAATTCAATTTGGTTAGGTTCCATGCCTTTAGTCCACCATTTATAAAAGAAAACTCTTTTTAAATGGGGAAGTTTATTTTCATAATCACATTGGAAATCCCACCTTCAAATCTAGGGAATATTGAAATATGTCATTAAGATGACAAAGGATTTGGACATGGAAATTTTGAAATTACTCTTGGTATGAGAGTATGCAGTTTGCAAGATATTGAACTTCGTGTGGATGGGGTTAGGGAGAATATCCAGAGAAGGACCAAATTTATCCGGCCAAGCATAAAACTAGTTGGGTAAACCAGTGTAAAGAGTATTCGAGTAGACCTTGATGAATCAAGGATGCTGATGAATGGGATTTTGGTAATAAAAAGCTTTGGTAAAAACTTCTATATAATCCTAGTAATTGAATTTTTGATCATGTAGGGATAAAGTGCGGGAAGTAATAGGATTGAGTCCCCATTTATCAACTTTGATAATGTTACGGATAATAACTTTGCTATAATGAATAGCATGCTTATGATTGATATTAACTAAATGATGAATAAATTCAATGGATGAGGTTTCAGTTAACATATTTTCATGCGGATATTGATACAGATCATTGTTGGGGGGAGGGGGGGAGTGTTACATGGCAATGTATAATGTTTTAGCTTCTCATGGGTCAACCATCCACCCCATATCTTTGTCCTCCAGGTAGTATATGGTTTGTTCAATTATTTGATTTTGAATACACCAATCAGATTCAGATAATAGTGCTTCTTTAGAGTTTTAGACACCTCAGTCGAGGTAAAAGCACTAGATGCGGATAACTTGGATTTATTAATAGTAATCCATGAAAATTAAGATAAATTCGAATGGATATTTTGATATGGATTAGAGGAATTACCTTTACCACAGCCTCGCTGACTGTAGCCTTTACTGCGGTTACTCATTTGTTGAACCCTGCAAAAATTCACGGCTTTAGAAAAATCTTGCTCCTTGGACTCATGAGCATACTAAATTTGTACAAAAAAAATTATATTAAAAGCAAAGCAATTACCCTTGTCTTTTACTCCCGAATCCTGACTAGCGAAAAATTGTTGAAACATATGCCTCTAATCAAGGTTATGGAGGTATTCTCAAACAACATAACCCCAAAATTCAAAAAGAAGAATTGTTAAGATTTACAAGCATAGAAGGGTGCATCTCTTAATTATTCCACAATTAAAAAAGAATGTTTTTCTATAGTTAAATGCATTTTTAAATTTTAGGATGATCTTCTTAATCAACATTTTTTTATTGAGAGTTGATTATAGCTTACTAAACAAGTTTTCAAAAAAGATGTTGAAAATCTTGTGCATAAACAAACTTTTACAGCATGTCAGAATTCTCTAGCTGCATTTGATTTTGATATCGAGTACATCAAAGGAGCAACTAATTCTCTACCGGATTTTCTAACTCGTGAATTTTTGCAGGGTTCAACAAATGAGTAACCACAATAAAGGCCGCGATCAGCGAGGTCGTGGTAACGGTAATTCCTCTACTCCACATCAAAATATCCATCCGGATTTATCTGAATTTCCTTAGATTACTATTAATAAATCCAATTCATTTGCATCTAGGGCCTTTACCTCGACTGAGGTGTGTAAGACTGCTAAAGAAGCACTATTATCTGAATCTGATCAGTATCTTCAAATTAAATAATTGAAGAAACTGTATTATACCAGGACGACAAAGATGTGGGTGGATGGTTGACCCATGAGAAGCTAAAAAATTATACCTTGTCACCTGAGATTTCCCCCATCATAATGATCTATATCGACATCTGTATGAAAATATGTTAACTAAAACCTAATCAGTCGAATTTATTCATCATTTAGTTAATATCAATTAGAAGCATAACACTATTCATTGTAGCAAAACTATCATCTGTAACATTATCAAAATTGATAAATGGGGACTCAATCCGCTTACTTCCAGCACTTTATCCCTACATGATCAAAAATACAATTATTGGGATTATATAGAAGCTTTTACCAAAGTTTTTCATCACCAAAATCTCATTCATCAGCATCCTTGATTCATCAAGGCCTACTTGGATACTCTTTGCATTGGTCCACCTAACTGGTTTTATGCTTGGTGGGATAAATTTGGTCATTCTTTGGATATTCTCCGTGACTCCTTCCACACCGAGTTCAATCCCTAGCAAACTGCATACTCCTATACCGAGGATAATTTCGAAATTTTCATGTCCAAATCCTTTGTCATCTTTTTGACACGTTTCAGTATTCCTTGGATTTGGAGGTAGGATTTCCAATGTGATTACTAGAATAAGCTTCCCCGTTCAAAAAGATTTTTATTTATTTATTTATTTTTATATATATAAATGGTGGACTAAAGGCATGCAACCTTACCAAATTGAATTAATCTAGCAAATCAAGGCCAATACTAAGGCCTGTTGGGACTCTACTCGGCAATAATCTATTCATGCACATCCAAACAATGCTCAGAAAGTAGTACCCAGATATCTCTGAAAAATAATTAATGGTTAAATCTATGGACTTTGTGAAAGAACAATTCTTTTAAGCCATTAATACCGACTCTAGAGACGATGTCTCCATGAAATCCACAGCCAGATAGGAAAAATGATAGTGTAATTTCAACATTAGCTAGAGAATCTCAAGACCCCAATGAAGAACTAACAATTAGTGATTTTTGGGATCTCTTACAGAAATTATTTCATAAAAAATAGACAAGAACATGGAGGATAAGGAAAATGCTTGAATCTTTTGAACCTTTGAACTCTTTGCACCAGTAGAATAAATCTGCATTCCATGGCGCATGCCATGATGTTTCTACATTAAGCCAACTATCTATCCAGCCAACGCATCAGGACAAAGGCCAGCTCATGCTTGTATTTGAAGACAAAAGATGAATCTCTCTTTATGTAAATTTTTTTGTCATTGTCCTCTTTCAATCACTACTTTACCAAAAGCAAAGAAAAGCTGAGGGGATATTTTTTGTCGCCACTAATCGAATTGACAAAAGTTTGATCAATGATGCAATTAATGATGGGGCTCACAGTCAGCCCAACATTATTTTCAACTTTTACCGATTACTTTGGTAGCCAATCATTTTACTTTTGAGTCTATAAATTGGGAGCCTTCACCCCTTGTTAAGGCATGTTCAATTTTTTCAGTAGTTTAAGTTCCGTTTTCCTTTTTCTCATTGTAATACCTTCAGCTATAATTAAAAGTCTGCAGATGTCTCAAGATTTGCAAATTTGTAAGTATTTCTTGTATTTAATTATAATGTCTTATGAATAATGAAATTGTTCTTAGTAAATTTTGTGTTAACTCAACAACATAGATATCATAAAGAGTTACAAAAATTAGAATCTAAATATCCTCCAGGAAGATATCAACCTTGTCACACCCTCAAAATATAACATATAAACCCA
The DNA here is from genome assembly GCF_055761805.1 of Camellia sinensis. Taxonomy (NCBI): domain Eukaryota; kingdom Viridiplantae; phylum Streptophyta; class Magnoliopsida; order Ericales; family Theaceae; genus Camellia; species Camellia sinensis. The sequence continues at coordinate 112,518,491 of NC_138962.1, forward strand.
CATTCAAGATATCCATAAACTTAAAAGAAGAAAACATAATTCTATTTATCAGAGTGCTCTTATAAAAGATATTACATGTCGACAGAGAAAATAAATGCCCTATGGGCTTACAACTTTCCAAGCCAACACTTAGTCACAAAAGAGAGTGCTAACTCAACTACACTTAAAGCCCTTGGCTTAACAAAATAACCAAAAGAAGAGTCTTCAACTCCAAAACCTTCCAAGCTATGTCCTTGGAGGTAGCATATCACCTGAACCTAAAAATGATGTCCCATAAAGGGTGAGCCACAGCCCAGTAGGAATATACTAAACCAACTATAAGAAATGACTAAAATAATAGCATTTGATAGATGGCTAACATTCATAAACCAGTTATATCACAACACAGTTACATGACAATATGCCCATATTACGTTCCACTTTCATTTACTTAACCAAACCATTTCATAAACATGGCTCAGAACCTGGCCAAACAATTAATAGGAATACAATCCTTATTAAACATTTCCTTTATTCACAATTCAAATGAGTCTATAACCCATATTAAAAGCACTTCCAATATCTCAACTTAATACACACACTTGCTGTATTAACATTTCAAATGATACATATAATTGTTGTATCCATGGAGTCCATCACCTATCTCCTCCCAAATAGGTTTGAGAGTCCATCCCCTATCTTCCCTCAAACCATGGAGTACATCCCCTATCTCCTCCCAAACCATATGCATGTACAATGTATTCAACACTTGTTATACACAATAATCAATTAATACACGTATTTGCTATATTAATTCAACCGTCATATTCTATGACACATTCTATGTGATTAGTTTCAGTTTTCCCTAATCAACGTGCCGTGTCTACAACCATCAAGACTATCCTCCACCGATAGCCCAAAGTAGTTATTTCTAAATAGAAAATAAATGCATTAAATAAATATAATCTCAACAATTTCATCGGTGAGTGATAAATTAATCCAACTACACCATTCAATCTCATAATTCTCCAATTTCAAGAATTTAAACCTAATTTCACATTTTCCCAAAATTAATTATACAAATTAATTTATTACAACAATTAGGGCTTTTTCCCCATTTTTTCAACAATAGCCCAAAGGCTCAATTTTCACCCTTAATCCATAAACAACCTCCATTTCAAGTCTATAACATAAATATGACTCAAACATGGAAAACCCCTCTTTTAGAAATTACACAACAAGCCCTAGCTTTCTGAATATTACCCAACTTCACCAACTAATCAAAATGACCAAAATTAGTGACAAAACTCATAAGATGGAGTAGGGTATCCCTACCTCGAAATTAGAGCTCAAATGGAGAAGAAGACCAAAACCCAAAGTGCTCCAAATCAAAGATTTTTTTTTTCAAATTAGAATGAAGCCCATGCCACCATCTACCTTTCCTACAAAGAGATTAGGGGAGAAACTCTCAAGAACTAGATCAATCCCTAGAGAGAAGGTAAGTGTAGAGAGAGAGAGGGTCGGTTCTAGGGTTTGAGAGCAAAAGAAGACAACAAAAATGAAGTGTTTCCCCGTTGTTGCCTGCTGATATAACACAAGCTCGCTTGAGCAAAGGATTGGTCGCTCGAGCGACCAGACACAAAGAATTCTCGCTCGAGTGTAGAAAGTCTCGCTCGAGCCAACAATTTGATGCTTCAGGTCTGCAACCCAGAAGCATGCTCGAGCGACAGAATACTCGCTTGAGCGATGAAACGCAAAACATAGACCTCGCTCACTCGAGCGAAGGAAAGCTCGCTCGAGCGAAGAACTGTACCCTTCAGGTCCAGTACTCGACGCAGACGCAAGCTCAAGTGAAGGACTTCTCGCTCAAGCCACCAGATACAAAACTCAACACTCGCTCGAGCGAAAGAACCCTGGCTCGAGCGAAGGATCTAAAACACAGAGCTCGCTCAAGCGACAAAAGTCTCGCTTAAGCGAAGATACAAAATTCTGGGCAGCAACACTTAGTTCAAACTCACTACCAACCTGTAACAAACCTCCCCAAAACATCCTATGACTCAAATACAAAGTATTGAAAGATGAAAACAAGATATATACAACAACCAACATCCACGGAACCAAGTCCGAATTACACTAATCAACGAAAAGAAAACCAGGGTCGCTATAACCTCCCCCCTTAAAGAATTTTGTCCCCGAAATTAGGCACAAGTTTTCAAAAACAAGTTTTCCTCAATTTCCAACAATATTACATTTCAATATTCAATAACTGGACCATTACTGGTCATTCCATCTCTTATCAAGAGGCATTTCACAATATATTTTACAACATGCATTATCAACATGCATTTTCTTCAATTCCAACAATTTCTAATATACAAGATTCACAATTCCATATCATATTCAATGTTCATGATATATTTCCATTTCTACAACTCATTCAACATATGCCATGTTATAATAAACTTCCATTCCAAGGCAAGTTTTACAATATTTCCATAAACTCAAAACATATACTATGTTTTACAACTTAAGACATATACAATACTCTTAACGTTCATCAATACAAAAAATATGCAACAAGTGTTCAAACATCCACAAATAGATCCGGATATTTCTCTCGGACCTCTAACTCACGTTCGCAAGTGGCTTCCTCCACCCCGTGATGTTTCCACAAAACGTTTACCAAGGGAATGGTCTTGCCTCGCAAGACTTGATCCCGCCTATCCAAGACCCGTACCGGTCTCTCCTCGTACGAGATATCTTCGTCAACCTCGAAATCGGTCCAATCCAGCACATGGGACGGATCTGGCTCATACTTCCGAAGCATATTAACATGAAACACGTCATGCACTCCGGACAACTGCGGTGACAAAGCCAAGCGATAGGCAACCTCGCCAATCCTCTCAAGGATCTCAAAAGGGCCAATAAACCGAAGGGACAGCTTCCCACTCTTCCCAAACCTCATCAAGCCCCACCTAGGTGATATTTTCAGAAAAACATGACCACCCGTCTCAAATGCCAAAGGCCTCCTCCTACGGTCGGCATAACTCTTTTGGCGACTCTGGCCTATAACAAGCCTCCTACGGATAAGCTCAACCTTCTTTGTCGTCACCCGAACCAACTCCGGACCCAACAAAGGTGCATCACCCACCTTGGCCCAACAAACTGGAGGCCTACACGGTCGGCCATGCAAGGCCTCAAACGGTGACATACCGATACTGGACTGAAAACTATTGTTGTAGGCAAACTCCACCAAGGGCAAGTGCCTCTCCCACGAACCACTAAAGTCTAGGACACAACCTCGAAGCATATCCTCAAGGATTTGAATAGTATGCTCGGACTGCCCGTCAGTCTGAGGATGATAAGCCGTGCTAAAGGTCAACTTAGTGCCTAAGGCACTCTGCAAACTTTGCCACAACCTGGCAGTAAAACGAGGATCTCTATCTGAGACGATTGACACTGGGACTCCGTGCAACCTCACTATGTCCTAAATATACAAGTCGGCAAGGTGATCTATCGAATCTCTCACTCGTATATGAATGAAGTGTGCCGACTTAGTCAACCGATCTACAACCACCCAAATAGCATCACTACCCCGTTGAGTCCTCGGAAGACCCACAACGAAGTCCATCGTGACATGTTACCACTTTCACTCGGCAATAGGCAACGGTTGTAACAAACTCGCTGGCCTCTGATGTTCGGCCTTCACTTGCTGACAAGTAAAGCACTTAGACATGAAAACTGCCACATCCTTCTTCATGCCTCGCCACCAAAACTGGCAACCCAAATCCCGATACATCTTAGTGCCTTCCGGATGCACCGCAAGGTGTGAATGGTGAAACTCTCGGAGTACCTCCTCTTGGCAAGACTCCGGCACAAACAAACGGTCCTAATATCTCGCACTCTGGTCGGGATACACATACAAACCCTTCTCAACCTTCCCACTGGAGATCATCTCTCGGAGGGATTCTACCTCAAGGTCACCTCTCTGTGCCTCTAACACTCGAGTCACAAGTGTAGGCTGCACAACTACAGAAAACAAGGCCACAGCCTCAACGAATTCGCCCAGAAGCAAATCAAACTCGCTAAGAGCGCCCAACATCTCCTATTCCCAGATGGCTATACAAGCTACACCACTAATGGATTTCCTGCTAAGGGCATCAGCTACAACATTGGCCTTCCCCGGATGATAATGTAACTCGAAGTCGTAATCCTCAATAAACTCTATCCACCTCCTCTGCCTCAAGTTCAAGTCTTTCTATGTAAATAGATATTTCAGACTCTTATGATCCGAGAACACCTCGAATTTCTCACCATACAGATAATGCCTCTAAATCTTCAAGGCAAAAATCACGGCTGCTAACTCTAGGTCATGTGTAGGGTAATTCTTCTTGTGTATTTTCAACTGACGTGGGCCATAGGCAACCATTTTCCCCTCTTGCATCAACACACAGCCCAAACCCTCTCGTGAGGCATCGTAATAAACGGCATAACCCAAACCTCTCTCCGGAATTATCAACACTGGAGCGATAGTAAGTCTAATTTTCAACTCTTGGAACGACTTTTCACAAGTCTCACTCCACACAAACTTGACCCCCTTTCGTGTCAATCTAGTCAATGGTGATGCTAGCCTGGAGAAATCCTTTACAAACCGGCAGTAATACCCAGCTAATCCCAGAAAACTACGGATCTCAAAAACACTCTTAGGTTATGCCCAATCTTGCACTGCCTCAATCTTGGATGTATCAACAGACACCCCTTCTGCAGAGACTACATCGCCTAAGAATTTGACTTCTCTTAGCCAGAACTCACACTTCCCAAACTTCGCATACAACTTATGGGCTCTAAGCAACTTAAGCACCACTCTCAAGTGTTCTTCGTGATCCTCCTCAGAAGGTGAATAAATCAAAATGTCGTCCACCAAGACAAGCACAAAGCGATCTAGGAATTCCCGGAAGATCCGGTTCATCAAATCCATAAACACAGCCGGTGCATTGGTGAGCCCAAAAGGCATCACCAGAAACTCATAGTGGCCATACCGCGTACGGAATGCCGTCTTCGGGATATCCTCCTTCCTAACCCTCAACTGATGGTAACCTGATCTCAAGTCTATCTTAGAGAAATAACAGGAACCCTTCAATTGGTCAAACAAATCATCAATACGAGGCATAGGGTACTTATTCTTAACCGTAGCCCGATTCAATTTCCAGTAATCGATACAGAGTCTCAAGGCACCATCTTTCTTTTTAACAAAATGGGCCGGTGCTCTCCACGGCGAAAGACTAGGGCGAATATAGCCCTTATCTAGCAACTCCTGGAGTTAAATCTTCAACTCACTCAACTCGGATGGGGCAAAACGGTAAGGTGCCATAGAAATCGGTGCCGTGCCAGGCACTAGGTCAATAAAGAACTCGATCTCTCGATAAGGTGGCAAACTAACAAGATCCTCGGGAAAAACATCCGAATACTTGCAAACCACTCTCGGCAACTCAATCCCGGTCTTATCACAGTCACTACTCATAAGGCTAGCGAGAAGACCACTGAGCTCACTCCACCCTCGTGGATCATACACCGGTGGCAAAACACTACCAACCCGATTCCCCAAGAAATGGAAACAATCCCCGCTTAAGGTACATACAGTGACCCTTCGGCGGTAGCAATGAATAACAGTCTGGTATGACGATAGCCAGTCCATACCCAAAATGACATCAAAACCCGACATAGGCATAACTACAAAAGGAAATGGAAGTCGGCGGTCGGCGACCTCTATATCACAGCCCTGACACCCTTGTTTCAAAATCAATTCACCCCTAACAGGTGATACAACACATATAGGAGATGCTAACTGCGTTAACTCCAACCCCAAAATAGATGCAAATGCAGCAGATATAAAGGAATGGGATGCACCCGTATCAATCAACACATTGGCAACCGAGTTGCAAAACAAAAAGGTACCTCTCACGACAGATAGAGCTGGTACAAGATCCTGCGCGGTAACAGCATACATGCGCCCAGAAGGTCTTTGGTCTACCTGCTCACCTCTAGGAGCATAAGACTGCTGTGCAGACTAGGACGAAGAAGCTCCATGATTGGCCCTCGAGGCCTGAACTGACTGAGCTAGCTAATGGCTCTGAGTCTGCCTCAAACCAGATGCACCAGATATGCCACTCAACTGTGGGCAAAACCTCTTCAGGTGCCCCGCCTGACCACACTGGTAACAAGAAAGCGGCTAGCCTCTGCCCTGACTCTAGCTATGAGGTCGAGTCGAAGATGAAGCTGCTCTCTGCCCTCTTCCCTTCTGTGGGCAAGCTGGAGACTTGTGGCCCAGCTGACCACACTTGAAACAGGTAATGTCTTCCTGACTGCCTCTCCTAGAACCTGCACTCGACACTAGAAAGGTCGATCTAGCAAAACCTCGCTGAGACTGCTGAGGGTTAGAACCCCTCTGTCTCCTGCCATCACCCTGGCCATCCTGACTCCTCTTGCAGCCCCTCTGTTTCTCCTCCTCCTCCTGCATCATAATCTCCATATGGGCCGCAGCATCCACAAGGCGCCTATAATCCCGGGCCATAGGACCTCCAACCCTTATCTTGAGTCCGTGCCTCATCTTCTTCTCAAATTCCAGACAACGGCATTCTTCAGACGCCACAAGCTTAGGTGCAAACCTGGATAAACTAGTAAATGCGGCCTCAAACTCGGCCACTAATGAACTCAACTGCTTAAGCTAGCAGAACTGATCCCTCAACCTCTCCCTGACAACTGGAGACAGGAACTTCTCCTGGAAAGCATCTACAAAGGCCTCCCAAGTCCCTCCTATACGACCTCTCATGAACTTCCACCGCTGACCCGCATCTCCCTTCAGCTGGAAAGATGCCAAGGTCACCTTCAAAGCCCTGTCCTCGATGCCAAGCATCTCAAACGTCTTCGTTATCTGTTCGAGCCATTCATCTGCCTTAAGTCGCTCTTTTGGATCACCCACAAAGTCGTCCGGGTTAGACCAGAAGAACTCCCTCTTTAGAAAAGAAGGCCCCATATCTGCAACATGGGCTTGAACCTGATTCTCAGCTCTGAGAATGCCCATGGACTCCCTGAATGCTCGTGCTATCTCACCGGCTAAGGTGCCCATAGCCTGCTGACCCACTGCTTCGGCCACATTGGCCTGACCAACACCCTCTTGCTGCTCCGGAATCTCATCTGGTATAGGTATCTCCTGCCTACCATGCCTACCACGTCCTCGTCCTCGTCCTGACATCCTAATAAAGGTAATAAAGACGTTAGCACATTCATAAATGTGCCGAAGCTATAACACTTGCATCCTAATACATTGGACGACAATAACTCATTCCACGTAAGCACATAATCATATAAGCACCTACGAATTTCATTTCTGGATAATGACAGTCCCGAGGCGTTGCTAGAGTTCCGGTTAGAAACAGCACTGATCAAGTGCTTTTCCAACAAGACTCATAGGAACCCAAGGATCTAATCAACATCCTAAAAACTAAATCCAATACTCATATAGTCACATAAACATGTTATCACATAAGCACATAACGTTACATCTAAGTCTTTAGCAAACGAGATGAACCCATTGTAATACTAATCACTTCCCACGCACCCAAAATATTCAAACCCGGTACGCTCTGATACCAAGTTGTCACACCCTCAAAATATAACATATAAACCCACATTCAAGATATCCATAAACTTAAAAGAAGAAAACATAATTCTATTTATCAGAGTGTTCTTATAAAAGATATTACATGTCGACAGCGAAAATAAATGCCCTATGGGCTTACAACTTTCCAAGCCAACACATGGTCACAAAAGAGAGTGCTAACTCACTACACTTAAAGCCCTTGGCTTGAATTTACATGCAATATCCAAATAATAAAATAACCAAAAGAAGAGTCTTCAACTCCAAAACCTTCCAAGCTATGTCCTTGGAGGTAGCATATCACCTGAACCTAAAAATGATGTCCTATAAAGGGTGAGCCACAGCCCAGTAGGAATATACTAAACCAACTATCAGAAATGACTAAAATAATAGCATTTGATAGATGACTAACATTCACAAACCAGTTATCTCACAATACAATTACATGACAATATGCCCATGTTACGTTCCACTTTCCTTTACTTAGCCAAATCATTTCATAAACATGGCTCAGAACCTAGCCAAACAATTAATAGGAATACAATCCTTATTAAACATTTCCTTTATTCACAATTCAAATGAGTCTACAACCCATATTAAAAGCACTTCCAATATCTCAACTTAATACACACACTTGTTGCATTAACATTTCAAATGATACACATAATTGCTGTATCCATGGAGTCCATCCCTTATCTCCTCCCAAACAGGTTTGAGAGTCCATCCCCTATCTTCCCTCAACCATGGAGTACATCCCCTATCTCCTCCCAAACCATATGCATATACAATGTATTCAACACTTGTTATACACAATAATCAATTAATACACGTATTTGCTGTATTAATTCAACCGTCATATTCTATGACACATTCTATGTGATTAGTTTCAGTTTTCTCTAATCAACATGTCGTGTCTACAACAATGAAGACTATCCTCCACCGATAGCCCAAAGTAGTTATTTCTAAACAGAAAATAAATGCATTAAATAAATATAATCTCAACAATTTCATCGGTTAGTGATAAATTAATCCAACTACACCATTCAATCTCATAATTCCCCAATTTCAAGAATTTAAACTTAATTTCACATTTCCCCAAAATTAATTCTACAAATTAATTTATTACAACAATTAGGGCTATTTCCCCCTTTTTTCAACAATAGCCCAAAGGCTCAATTTTCACCCTTAATCCATAAACAACCTCCATTTCAAGTCTATAACATAAATATGACTCAAACATAGAAAACCCCTCTTTTAGAAATTACACAACAAACCCTAACTTTCTCAATATTACCCGACTTCACCAACTAATCAAAATGACCAAAATTAAAGACAAAACTCATAAGATGGAGTAGGGTATCCCTATCTCTAAATTAGAACTCAAATGGAGAAGAAGACCAAAACCCAAAGTGCTCCAAATCAAAGATTTTTTTTTTTTCAGATTAGAATGAAGCCCAAGCCACCCTCTACCTTTCTGACAAATAGATTAGGGTAGAAACTCTTAAGAACTAGATCAATCCCTAGAGATAAGGTAAGTGTAGAGAGAGAGAGGGTCGGTTCTAGGGTTTGAGAGCAAAAGAAGACAAAAAAATAAAGTGTTTCCCTGTTGTTGCCTGCTGATATAACACAGGCTCGCTCGAGCGAAGGATTGGTAGCTCGAGCGACCAGACACAGAGAACTCTCGCTCGAGCCGACAATTTGATGCTTCAGGTCTGCAACCCAGAAGCATGCTCGAGCGACAGAATACTCGCTCGAACGAAGAAACGCAAAACATATAACTCGCTTGCTCGAGCGAAGAACTGTACCCTTCAGTTCCAGTACTGGACAGAGACGCAAGCTGGAGCGAAGGACTTCTCGCTCGAGCCACCAGATACAAAACTCAACACTCGCTCGAGCGAAAGAAGCCTGGCTCGAGCGAAGGATCTAAAACACAAAGCTCGCTCGAGTGACAAAAGTCTCGCTGTAGACACCCCATTTTTGACCGTCCTCAAGACTTGGACGTCACCGTTTGAACACCCGGTGATCATCCATGTTTGTGTTCGTTTGCAGTTCCTGGAGGTCTCGGCTACACGCCTTGCCTCAGGATCTCCGAACTCGACCGTTTAGTGTCTGGTTTTGCACCAAACACTTGTGCTTTGCCTTGGAAGGGCAGGGAATGCCTTGTAAGGCATCCCCACACACCACCGGCAGTGGCTTGAGGCCACCGGCAATATATATTGCCGGCCGGCACTATTTAGTGCCGGTCAGCACTCTTTTTTGCCAAGATGGCATCTTTGGCCGGCCGACTACTGTGCATCTGCTTTTGCAGATATTTTAAGACAGCTGTCTTACTTTTTTCTCCCCTCCATACACGTGTATGGAGGGATCTCCCTCTTTAGAAACTTGTCTTGTAAGCTTTACAAGACAATAAGCTCTATAAAGAGAGGGGCTCTCTCTTGTTGCTAGGGTTAGACACTTGAGATACCTTAGATATTTTTAGACAGCCATTTTAGGGTCTTGAGTTCTAGGGTTAGAAACCATACACTTTCTATCTCTATATCTCCCTCTTGTGTGTGTTAAAGTGTGTTTGTGTCTTACTATTGCACACAAACACATAGTGTTTCACCTTCACTTAGCTACTGAGGTTCTAAGAGGTTGGTTTTGAAGTTTTGGAGCTGTTTTCAACCTAAAAGGAGCTGTTGGAGCATCATTGTCAAAGAGGTCTTCAAGGGTAAGAAACTAGCCCCTTTTTACCCCATTTTTGCATCTTGTTTTTACCTGTCTTAAAATCGTTTTTGAGCTTGGTGTATAATACAAAAAAGTTCTATTTTTTAGCCCTCTTGATATTTTATTAAGAGTGTTTTGTGGTTTGAGGGTGTTTGACCCCTCTTAGGCCTTGAAAGGCCCCATTTTGTGCTATTTTGTGCAAGCTTCGAGACTTTGGTGTTTGGGCCTCTTCACCACTAAAATCTTGAGGGATTTCAGTGGTGAAGATGGTGCCTTGAAGTCTCCAAAAGGGAAGGGCCACCCCCTCCCCTTGTTGTCCTTGAAATGGACCATTTTTGGCCTCTTGAGGGAGCATCTAGCTAAGCTTCATGTTGACCATGCTTTGGCTGTTTTTTGTGCCTATTGTTCATAATATGTCTCTGTTTATTGTGGGTTTTGGTACACCATGCATGCTTAGCATACCTACCATGTAATGCCTTGTTACTGCCTTAATATGCCTTAGGTTGTTAGCCTTTGTTCAAGCATGTTTTAGGCTTAGTCTTGTGAAGCTTTTGTGCTTATTTTGCCATGTTTTAGGTCTGTCCATAGTTGTTTGGGTCAGATTTGGCATGCTTAATATAGCCCCTTTGCATTTCGGCTTGTTGGCCTTAAGTGTGTGAATGTACAGCATGACATTTTTGCATTGATTTGGTGATTTGGAACCATCCACCATGTCATTTTAGTCCCATTTGCATGCCTATATGTTTACCTTGGATGCATCTTTAATGCTTTGAAAGCTTGTGTAGCATGTTCCATGTTTTGGCCATTGTGCATGCCTTTGAATTTGAGCCACCTAGATGCCATCTAGGGGGCCCGCTTTGCATAGTCTAGGTCAGTCTTCAACCTATCTTAAGCCCTCTTAGCCTTGTGAGGCTTGGTTGGCTTAGCTATGGTTCAAGTCCCTTTGACTCGCTTCAAGCACTTGGGCCATTTGTTGCATGTTTAGCTTGACTTGTTACTTGGTTTGGCACCATGCTTTAACATGATTTTCAATGCTTATCTTGCATACCATATGTCCGTGATTACCTCCTTTCAAATGTGTTTGAGAGTTGCCTCATGTATTGCCTAAGTGTTGGTCCAACCTACTTGCATGTGTGTATGTATGTTTGATTTCAATTCCTTGACTTTGGCTACTGTTTTGGGCCTATTTAGAGTTGCCTAAATCATGTATAAGTCCATCTTTTCATCCATTTGCATTGCCTCATGTTTGCTTGTATGCTTGCATAAGTGTTTTGCCATGCCATGTTACATCCTTAGCTTGCATGCCTAGGTTGCATTGCATCTTGCATGCATGCCTTGTTCCTTGACTTAGTGATAGGAATTGGGCCTTGGTTTGTTTGTTTGGTTTGCATTTCATTTGACATGAAAGTTGCATACTCGATTCTTTGGGCCATCATGCATGGAAATGCGTGATTGGTGGTCCGAGAATCGAGACACATGTCCGCTTGAGTCACAAACATGATAGGGGACATGATTGGTGCATATATGCCTTGAATTGTACTGCCATGTTTTGCCTTGCCCTCTGTTGTTGTCAATTGCAGATTCTGCAGGAACACTCTGTCGACCGGCAGTGGTAAGTGCCGACCGGCAATCCTTTCTCTGCCGATAGCCTCACCAATGGCCGGTGGTCATATGATACTGCCGGTGGCAATCCCATTTAGCCGGTGGTGTCCCTCTATGTCCAAGGAATCAATCCTGAGGTTTTGGCAGCCTCTAGAGGAATAAAGGAAGGAAAACAGAGGCAGCTTATGCATGGCGGTGCACTTTCGAGCAGGACCGAGCATGCATTGCATCGAGCTCTTCTCCCGGGGCCGTTTATCTGTTTTCCTAGCTTAAGTTAATTTGCTTAGTTAGTTAGGCAATTTGTAATATTCAATTAGCTTACGTAGTTAATTAATTTGTATTATTTATTTGGTCCCTCCGAGCGAGGGCAAATCTGTAATAAGTGTGTGTGCGTGGTGTGTATGTCTTCCAATCCCCACTTCTTTCTTCCCTTTTACTTACCTGCTTTGATGGTTAGTAATAGGACATGTTCAATTTAACATACCTTATGCTATGCATGCGTGCATTCATGCATTTGTATTATATACATCAGGCTCGGTACATCATGCTAACTGCATTTGTATTTCGATTCCAAATTGAGTACGTGCGTCAATTGACTGCATTTTACATGCCATGCTTAGGTTAGCCGAGCCTACTCTAATTGCATTTTGCATGCGTTGCATTAGCCACTCTAACATGAACTAGGATCATGCATGTTTGCTAACTAGTTTATTGTTTTGGCGCAGAGTACAATGTAAGTATTTATGCTTTAGCATCTCGCATGCGTGTGAATGTTGCCATGACAGTATGTTTGCTATGTGGCTAAGTGCTTATATGATATAAACTGTTTGAATGCCTGTGGGTGAAGGTTGGATTGTTTGAGTTGGAAAAACTCGTTGAAATCCGTGTTTTCGCCTACTTGCGAGTAGCAAATTCCAAAGCGCTTTTCAAAACAAACGGATATGCAATGCTTATTTCCAAATTAGACAATCTAGTCTATACTTGTTTGCTGTGCGCATAACATAGTAATTCTAGGCTAACAATTGGAATAAGAACACATAATGTTTTCAAAAAACGGATATCACGGTTAGTAGAGGCCGATCTTCGGATCGGGCGAGAGGGGGTGCTCATAGCTGACCTTCCCCAATCGTACCCTAGCTCCCGAGCCGAGACAACTCCGGTGATGACGGACATGTGGCGTTTGGCACCGAGTCAGGGTTTCCTAAATTCCCCCAAAATAAAATATTTAGGTGGCGACTCTGTATCTGGCAAAGCAGTCCATGTTTGGCACTTCTTTTCAAAAATCTGTTTCTCAAAACGATTTGCCGGATTTGGACTCTTTGGTTCAGATTAAGAACCGTGACACAAATTGAGTCCAAACTGTAGCGAGGCCCCACGCGGGCGCATCTAAAGTGTCTGGCGACTCTGCTGGGGAGTTAGAGAGCTTTACTCGAACTCGTGATATCCTGTTTTGATTTCATTTATGTGTCTCTTTGCATTGCATTTGCATTGGTGCGCCTAGGACACCGTGTTTGCCATCTGCCATTCCTGAACGGTTTGCCGGAGGCTTGTCTTGTCAAGGCATGGCCATAAGGCTGACCGGTTATGGGCTCTAACAGTATGGGAACACAAACCCCGGTTTTACCAGGGCACCCTTGTCGACCATTCGACCTAGTACATATCGAAATCCATAGTGACCATTCCAAGCTAGGACAGGTTGCTTACCCGATGTTAGGTTGTTTGAAAACTGCTGCGTGCATAGTGGAACCCTAGCTCCTGACAAAATAGGACAGGGAAACCCTACCCCAACATAGGGGTGTTTTGGCTCTTATTTGCTTGCTATGTGCTATTTGGAGTTGGCCTCTACAGGAATGCATATATCAGTTTGTAAGTCTGGGTATCAGGCCTGCGGGCATCAGTGTTTTGAGAATCAGATATATATGCGGGTATCAGATTCAGATTTGGGGCAGCGATTTTGGGGAACAGTGATCAGTAGTAGAATACAGTTATTCAGTTGTGCCTATGCCCGTTCTGATGAAATTGGGCTGAGATGCTGCCTATTTTCTCTTTTGCTAGGTAGTCCTGGAACCATAGCTTCAGAAGACTCCAATATCTCCCGAGGTTCATTGGACTTGTACTGATAGACTTTGTCAGGTAATAGACTCAGTTCAAGGGTAATCAGGGCCGGAGAAGACTAGTCAGGCACAGACCACCAGTACAACAGCTACCAGATCAGTGATCTTTGAGCAGTCGGGCTGAGATTTCTGAGCCTATTGCCGACACAAACATACCGGTTGCTCAGTTAGATTAGAACAGTATGTCGAGTCTGGAAGAGATGGTGCGCTAACTCCAGGATAGTATGAAAGCCATGCAGCAAGACACTGTTCGTCAAGCAGAATTCGCCAAGCAACAGGCTGTGGTCATAGCCCAACAGGCAGAGACAATTGCCAGATTGGAGCAGCAAACTAGAGTATCTACTTCGCACCAGGCTCCTCCCCCTCCAAGAGTTCCCATTCTCGAGGAGGCAACCCACGTCCAGGATGATACGGACATTCCAATTTGGCCAGCTCCGGCCCCAGTTCTACCCCAGCTATCCAAGACACCCATCAACCTACCGGACTCCCCTTTTGAGTTAGAAACGGATCTAACGGCGCTAAAGATGAGCAAGCTTGAAAGGTTGTTGAAGAAAGCTCAAGGCATGAAATCCGTCCCGGACATCGAGGATGGGTATACCGATGCAGCTGTGACACTGCCAGACAGATTGAAGATGCCACATATTGATCGTTTCGATGGGTCCGGGGATCCTATGGTGCACTTGTGGCTGTTTTCAGACATTCTAAGGCCGATGGGCCTCACCAGATTACAAAAGCTATCATTGTTTGGCCGGACCCTGTCTGGGATAGCTGCAATCTGGTATGCAAAATTGGAGAACTCTGTGAAACAGAATTGGGAAGAGATGGCTGAGGCCTTCAGTGATCAATACTCCTACAACACACAGATTGAGGTCACAACTCGTGATCTTGAAGTCACCCGCCAAGAGCCAAAGGAGGGTTTTTCAGAGTTTGTGGCGAGGTGGAGAGCAAAGGCCTCGATGATGGCTACAAGGCCTTCCGACAAAGACCAGATAAGGATGGTTGTGCGCAACCTCCAACCTAAACTAGTGCAGAAAATGATCGTGCTCCCCTTCCCTACCTTTTCGGATCTACATGAGATGGGGGTACAGATCGAAGATGCTATGAAGCAGGGCCTTATTGATCAGGAGAAGGAGCAGCCCAGGAGGGCGTTTACCCGTAGTTCGAATACGACCACCAGCGGTGACGCAACTGCAAGATCTTCTGAAGTGGGCATGGTCGCCACCACCACACCAAGAACGGCCACCCCTTTTGTTGGTGCATCCAATCCAAACCCCCGAACTTCGGACTATCTACCCCGAGGCAAGAGGGTTTTCACCCCACTCTTTATGCCTTTATCTAAAGCCCTGGGGATCCTACTCAGGAAAGGACATCTGAAACCGTTGGAACAACGGCCTCTACCCGATCCACTCCCTCCAAAGCATGACCTAACTAAATACTGCGCTTTTCATCAACAAACCGGTCATGACACCGACAGTTGCGTCCGTCTCCGCCACGAGATACAAAATTTGATTGACAATAGGGTCATCCCCGCATCGGGTCCTGCAAAGTCTATCGGCACTTGATCAGCGAACTTGTGGGGGATAATGTGATGTGATCGAGGGATGAACCACCTGCGGGCGGCACTCAGTTTACTCCAGATGTGGCGTATGGCATGCACTATTTTGAGCATTTGTGAATGCTAGTTTTGTACATTCTGACTTGGGTATTGGGTCAGTCTTGTTGTGTTGTTTTGAGTCTGTCTCTTTGTTTTGAGTCAGTCCTTTCATACTGAGCCAGTCGGGTCTGTCTTATTGTATCAAGTCAGTCCTGTTTTGTTAGAGTCAGGCGATTTCGGGGGTGTTACCTTGGATATCACTTGCTTGTTTTGCGTTTGTCCTTTTGCTTCCCTTTGAGTCTGTTTCTGCCGGGGAGCCAGTTGTGCCAACAAATTTGAATGGAACAGCAGTGATTTTCACACTCTTGTGTTTGCTTCTGCCGTGTGCCAGTTGTGCCAGAAATTCTAAATGAGATGGCAGTATTTGACTAGAAGCTGTGTCTTTTCTGTGCCTTGAATTCATTGCATCGACCTAAGTTTTCCAAAACTTTTTTTGAAACATTGTGAGAAAAACAAAGAGGAAGGAATTCCTCGGGTTTTGCAAAACTTGATCAATTGAGAGAAAGAGAGGCATGTTAAGCCCTTAATGATCGAGATCATGCTTGTTAGTATGAGTACTGAGAAGGATCCTGGCTTGATCCAGATTGGTCCTACACTGTCCTCAGCGCGAGCGATTTGTCGCTTTTTTAAAAGATTTCAAAAACTGTTTTGCGCGGTCCTGTGAAGACTTGTGTGGAATCGCTCTTGAGATTGTGCAGCCTAGGATCACTCTCAACCTCAAGATTCAATCCATTTGTTTTCGAACCTTGAACCCATTCAGAATGTTCAATGGTCAACCGCCATGTGAGGCCTGTGTGGCCAGATTCAAAGCAGCCCTCGAACAAGAGGCAAGAAAGTCAGATCAAGAAGATCAGATTTCATCAGAAGAGGCTTGCGAAGCTAGAACAAAAGCACCCCTCGAACTAGGGGCAAAAATGTCTAATATGCTCGAAGAGCCGAAGATGGATCCTTCAGTAAATCAATGCAACAACCACTCTCCTGGATACGGATGGCTGCAAAACCCTAACATCATTTGGCGTGGACTTGTTACACTTTTACCCTTTGAGAGGCTCGCTGGGCCGAAAACCCGGAAGGGCGACCCAGGCAAAAGTTAGAGCAAGAAAAAAATACAAAAAAATAAAATGCAAAACAAAAACAAAGAAGAAAAAAAAATGCAAAAAAAAAAAAAAAGAGAAAAAGAAATAAAAAAAATTCAAAAAAAAAAGAGAGAAGAACAAAGCTCGCAAGGTCGAAAACCCACAACGGGCGCCTTGGCAAAAGTTAGAGCCTAAAAAGGAGAGGTTAATACCCGAGTGTACCTTAACCGGAACTACATAAGGCTTGATTCCCATGTTTGGGATACGTAGGCAACTTCATCATGAAGTCCAGCCCCCAACGCTTTCATAGCGTCTCAGTCCATGCAATGGTTTCAATTTCATCATCCCAAAGTCCAGTCGCCAACGCCTTCCAAGGTGACTGTGTCCATATATTTGTTATGACCGTCTTCGTCATCTCTGTGTCCAAGAGTTCGACTACCACCAATGAAGACTGTCTGCGGACTGCTGCGGCACCATCCAAACAAGGGGCAACTTTCCGTTGCCACAAGTTGCCGTGAGCCGCCATTCAAACCAGGGGCAACTTTCCGTTGCCATCCATCCCCCCCTTTAAGCCAGGGGCAATTTTCCATTGCCTCCGATCCGAGGTTGCGCATCTCAAAGAGTAAGTTCCATGCTCGTTGAGCATCAGCCGTTTGCAAAAATAGTTTTTGAAAATTTTTACTGAGGTTGACTATTTTCTCGAAAACTATTCCATTTTCCAGAACTGGACCATTTTCTTGGACCCAAAAAGGAAAATTTTCAGTGCTCACAGCCTGACTTGCATGATTTCAAATCAAAAATCGAACAAGTGTGTTAATCTAACTCTCATGTTGGCCAAAATTGTTTTAGTAGAAAACCAAAACAAAAATGGTCAAAATAATGAACTAGGGGCACAGTTGAGTCAGGCTTCCTGTCTTTCCCCTGTTGTCAATGCATTTGCCAGAAAGGGCACTCTACTTGCCAGAAAGGGTACAACTGAAGTCAACGACAAAGGGCTGAAAGCTCTCTCATCCTCCAAGCAACGAGGTATCAAGACAAGTGCGAAGCACAAACCGAAATGGGACAAGATATCCCATTCCCTCATCTGGGCAGATCTGATCACCTCCAAACTCCCCAGCAGAGCATCGTCAACCGATGTCAGCCGCAGATTTGCTACACACCCAATTGTAGCGCAGCCCCTCTGTGGAAGAAACTCACTGTTGTGAACAAGAAGAAGAATCTGGCAGAATGCTAGGGGCAAGAGCCCACAACTTTCTGTTTATCCATCAACCACCCAGGGGAGGGGTAAAAAAATGAGAGATTGAAGAATAGAGAGATATGCGCTGAGAGGAAAAGTGAGAAAAGGGCTTTTTCAGAAAAACAGAGCTTGAGGGCTGAGTGATGTGAGAATCACAAATGAGAAAGGGTGGGAAACACTACCCGGAGAAACTGGCTCCTCGCGAACTGAGAGGTCTCTTGTCTTTGTAACACGTCTGTGTGTTGTGTCTTTTGTTTTGTTTACCTCAACTTTTGTTTTGAGTCTTTTTCGAGTGTTACTTGGTCTGTTTAGGTCGTGTACCTTTTGTTGAGTCATAGTATGCTGTGTTCAGTTGTAGGCTTAATACCCGATTGAGAACTCATTTCTCAATTTCAATCAAATCGTTTTGTGCTCAGAGTGCTGTGCCATTCTCCACATTTGTGCAAAACAAGAATTTGTTCTTTCTTAAAACCGCAGGGTTCAACCCAGGTCATGCAAGAACAGTAAAACAAGGACCTATTTGAAGCTATATGGGTTCCAGACTACAAAGATAAAGAAAAGAGGGAAAACCGAAGCATCTGAGTGTGTTTCACCTTCTTCAAACTCCGTGATTGTGCTCTGGATGTACCTCTTCAGGCCTTGTCAGTGCTCCGAAGAATGAGTGTGCCTCTACTCCAAGCTTAAGCCTGCTTCAAGTCAGAATGGCATTTAAAGCAGCAGCAAATGTTATCTCTCGCCAATGTAAACAGGGTGTCCCTTTTTCGAGGAGAGTTGTGTTGCCAAGTCCGCCGAAAGGTAAATCGGAGGCACCAGAGTACGTGTTTGATGCCCTTCCATTGCATAGAATGTGAACTTTCATATACACTTTGGTTGCATGCGTGCCGCGCATCGTTATGTTTCTGTATAGAATATGCTTTCAATGTTGCATAGAAAATGCCCCCATACTTGCATATAAAATACATTTTATTACACTGTCTTGTGCACCTGCATTGCATTGTTTTTCGCGCTCCTTTGTTTGGAAACACTGGGATATGTCCTTTTATTTCTTATACCTTTCTGAAACACCGGGATACGTCCCTACGTTTCTCTCTCTTTCCGAAACACCGGGATACGTCCCTATGTTTCTCTCTCATTTCGAACCAACGGGATACGTCCCTATGTTTCTTCCTTCTCTCCGAAACACTGGGATACGTCCCTATGCTTCTCTTTCCATTCCGAAACAACGGGATATGTCCCTATGTTTCTCCTCCTCTCCGAAACACCGGGATACGTCCCTATGTTTCTTCTCCTTTGTCGAAACACCGGGATACGTCCCTATGTTTCTCCTCCTTGTTCTAATCCCTGGGATACGTCCCTAATCCTTGGGATACGTCCCTAATCTCTGGGATACGTCCCTAATCTTTGGGATACGTCCCTAATCTTCGGGATACATCCCTAATCCTTGGGATACGTCCCTAATCTTTGGGATACGTCCCTAATCCTTGGGATACGTCCCTAACCTTTGGGATACGTCCCTATGTTTTTCCCTCTCCGGTTAAAAGCGTTCGGAATACGTTCCAATGCTCACCATTTCGAAACACCGGGATACGCCCCTATGTTTCTCCCACCTTTCCGAAACACCGGGATATATCCCTACGTTTCTCTCTCATTCTGAAACACCGGGATACGACCCTATGTTTCTCCCATTTTTCCGAAACACCGGGATACGTCCCTACGTTTCTCTCTCATTCTAAAACACCGGGATACGTCCCTATGTTTCTCCCATCTTTCTGAAACACCGGGATACGTCCCTACGTTTCTCTCTCATTCTGAAACACCGGGATACGTCCCTACGTTTCTCTCTCATTCTGAAACACCGGGATACGTCCCTATGTTTCTTCTATCTTTCCGAAACACCGGGATACGTCCCTACGTTTCTCTCTCATTCTGAAACACCGGGATACGTCCCTACGTTTCTCTCTCTTTCCAAAACACCGGGATACGTCCCTATGTTTCTCTTTTTCCGAAACACCGGGATGCGTCCCTATGTTTCTTCTTCTTTCTTTCCGAAACACCGGGATACGTCCCTATGTTTCTCTCTCCTTTTGAAACTCCGGGATACGTCCCTATGTTTCTTTCTCTTTTTCCGAAACACCGGGATACGTCCCTATGTTTCTCTCTCCTTCCGAAACTCCGGGATACGTCCCTATGTTTCTTTCTCTTTTTTCGAAACACCGGGACACGTCCCTATGTTTCTCTTTTTCCGAAACATCGGGATACGTCCCTACGTTTCTCTCTTCTTTTCAAAATACTGGGATACGTCCCTATGTTTCTTCTCCCTTCTTTCCGAAACACCGGGATACGTCCCTATGTTTCTTCTCTTTTTCCGAAACACCGGGATACGTCCCTATGTTTCTCCTTCTTTTTCCGAAACACCGGGATACGTCCCTATGTTTCTCATTCGTTTCGAAACACCGGGATATGTCCCTATGTTTCTCCCCCTTTGGTTAAGAGCATTTGGAATACGTTCCAATGCTTATACATTTCCGAAACACCAGGATACGTCCCTATGTTTCTTGCATGATCATAAGTTATGTCCGGCTCTGTGCATTGTCTTGCATTTTGCCCCTGCCTTCGGGCGTATATCTTGTTTATCTTGCATGTTTGTCTGAGTCTTCGGCCTTGTCAAAAATGGGTCGTCTTCGGGCTTTGACATTCACTCCCGTCATTGTTATGACTTTCGAGTTCTATCAAAGAGGGGCAACTGTAGACACCCCATTTTTGACCGTCCTAAAGACTTGGACGTCACCGTTCGAACACCCGGTGATCATCCATGTTTGTGTTCGTTTGGAGTTCCCGGAGGTATCGGCTACGCGCCTTGCCTCAGGATCTCCGAACTCGACCGTTTAGTGTCTGGTTTTGCATCAAACACTTGTGTTTTGCCTTGGAAGGGCAGGGAATGCCTTGTAAGGCATCCCCACACACCACCGGCAGTGGCTTGAGGCCACCGGCTGGTTTTTGCTGCCACCGGCAATATATATTGTCGGCCGGCACTATTTAGTGCCGGTCGACACTCTTTTTTGCCAAGATGGCATCTTTGGCCGGCCGACTACTGTGCATCTGCTTTTGCAGATATTTTAAGACAGCTGTCTTGCTTTTTGCTCCCCTCCATACACGTGTATGGAGGGATCTCCCTCTTTAGAAGCTTGTCTTGTAAGCTTTACAAGACAATAAGCTCTATAAAGAGAGGGGCTCTCTCTTGTTGCTAGGGTTAGACACTTGAGATACCTTAGATATTTTTAGACAGCCATTTTTAGGGTCTTGAGTTCTAGGGTTAGAAACCATACACTTTCTATCTCTATATCTCCCTCTTGTGTGTGTTAAAGTGTGTTTGTGTCTTACTATTGCACACAAACACATAGTGTTTCACCTTCACTTAGCTACTGAGGTTCTAAGAGGTTGGTTTTGAAGTTTTGGAACTGTTTTCAACCTAAAAGGAGCTGTTGGAGCATCATTGTCAAAGAGGTCTTCAAGGGTAAGAAACTAGCCCCTTTTTACCCCATTTTTGCATCTTGTTTTTACCTGTCTTAAAATCGTTTTTGAGCTTGGTTTATAATACAAAAAAGTTCTATTTTCTAGCCCTCTTGATTGTTTATTAAGAGAGTTTTGTGGTTTGAGGGTGTTTGACCCCTCTTAGGCCTTGAAAGGCCCCATTTTGTGCTATTTTGTGCAAGCTTCGAGACTTTGGTGTTTGGGCCTCTTCACCACTAAAATCTTGAGGGATTTCAGTGGTGAAGATGGTGCCTTGAAGTCTCCAAAAGGGAAGGGCCACCCCCTCCCCTTGTTGTCCTTGAAATGGACCATTTTTGGCCTCTTGAGGGAGCATCTAGCTAAGCTTCATGTTGACCATGCTTTGGCTGTTTTTTGTGCCTATTATATCATAATATGTCTCTGTTTATTGTGGGTTTTGGTACACCATGCATGCTTAGCATACCTACCACGTAATGCCTTGTTATTGCCTTAATATGCCTTAGGTTGTTAGCCTTTGTTCAAGCATGTTTTAGGCTTAGTCTTGTGAAGCTTTTGTGCTTATTTTGCCATGTTTTAGGTCTGTGCATAGTTGTTTGGGTCAGATTTGGCATGCTTAATATAGCCCCTTTGCATTTCGGCTTGTTGGCCTTAAGTGTGTGAATGTATAGCATGACATTTTTGCATTGATTTGGTGATTTGGAACCATCCACCATGTCATTTCAGTCCCATTTGCATGCCTATATGTTTACCTTGGACGCATCTTTAATAATTTGAAAGCTTGTGTAGCATGTTCCATGTTTTGGCCATTGTGCATGCCTTTGAATTTGAGCCACCTAGATGCCATCTAGGGGGCCCCATTTGCATAGTCTAGGTCAGTCTTGAACCTATCTTAAGCCCTCTTAGCCTTGTGAGGCTTGGTTGGCTTAGCCATGGTTCAAGTCCCTTTGACTCCCTTCAAGCACTTCGGCCATTTGTTGCATGTTTAGCTTGACTTGTTACTTGGTTTGGCACCATGTTTTAACATGATTTTCAATGCTTATCTTGCATTCCATATGTCCGTGATTACCTCCTTTCAAATGTGTTTGAGAGTTGCCTCATGTATTGCCTAAGTGTTGGTCCAACCTACTTGCATGTGTGTATGTATGTTTGATTTCAATTCCTTGACTTTGGCTACTGTTTTGGGCCTATTTAGAGTTGCCTAAATCATGTATAAGTCCATCTTTTCATCCATTTGCATTGCCTCATGTTTGCTTGTATGCTTGCATAAGTGTTTTGCCATGCCATGTTGCATCCTTAGCTTGCATGCCTAGGTTGCATTGCATCTTGCATGCATGCCTTGTTCCTTGACTTAGTGATAGGAATTGGGCCTTGGTTTGTTTGTTTGGTTTGCATTTCATTTGACATGAAAGTTGCATACTCGATTCTTTGGGCCATCATGCATGGAAATGCGTGATTGGTGGTCCGAGAATCGAGACACATGTCCGCTTGAGTCACAAACATGATAGGGGACATGATTGGTGCATATATGCCTTGAATTGTACTGCCATGCTTTGCCTTTCCCTCTGTTGCTGTCAATTGCAGATTCTGCAGGAACACTCTGCCGACCAGCAGTGGTAAGTGCCGACCGGCAATCCTTTCTCTGCCGATAGCCTCACCAATGGCCGGTGGTCATATGATACTGCCGGTGGCAATCCCATTTAGCCGGTGGTGTCCCTCTATGTCCAAGGAATCAATCCTGAGGTTTTGGCAGCCTCCAGAGGAATAAAGGAAGGAAAACAGAGGCAGCTTATGCATGGCGGTGCACTTCCGAGCAGGACCGAGCATGCATTTCATCGAGCTCTTCTCCCAGGGCGGTTTATCTGTTTTCCTAGCTTAAGTTGATTTGCTTAGTTGATTAGGCAATTTGTAATATTCAATTAGCTTGCGTAGTTAATTAATTTGCATTATTTATTTGGTCCTTCCGAGCGAGGGCAAATCTGTAATAAGTGTGTGTGCGTGGTGTGTATGTCTTCTAATCCCCACTTCTTTCTTCCCTTTTACTTACCTGCTTTGATGGTTAGTAATAGGACATGTTCAATTTAACATACCTTATGCTATGCATGCGTGCATTCATGCATTTGTATTATATACATCAGGCTCGGTACATCATGCTAACTGCATTTGTATTTCGATTCCAAATTGAGTACGTGCATCAATTGACTGCATTTTACATGCCATGCTTAGGTTAGTCGAGCCTACTCTAATTGCATTTTGCATGCGTTGCATTAGCCACTCTAACATGAACTAGGATCATGCATGTTTGCTAACTAGTTTATTGTTTTGGCGCGGAGTACGATGTAAGTATTTATGCTTTAGGATCTCGCATGCGTGTGAATGTTGCCATGACAGTATGTTTGCCATCTGGCTAAGTGCTGATATGAGATAAACTGTTTGAATGCCTGTGGGTGAAGGTTGGATTGTTTGAGTTGGAAAAACTCGTTGAAATCCGTGTTTTAGCCTACTTGCGAGTAGCAAATTCCAAAGCGCTTTTCAAAACAAACGGATATGCAATGCTTATTTCCAAATTAGACAATCTAGTCTATACTTGTTTGCTGTGCGCATAACATAGTAATTCTAGGCTAACAATTGGAATAAGAACACATAATGTTTTCAAAAAACGGATATCACGGTTAGTAGAGGCCGATCTTCGGATCGGGCGAGAGGGGGTGCTCATAGCTGACCTTCCCCAATCGTACCCTAGCTCTCGAGCTGAGACAACTCCGGTGATGACGAACATGTGGCCTTTGGCACCGAGTCAGGGTTTCCTAAATTCCCCCAAAATAAAATATTTAGGTGGTGACTCTGTATCTGGCAAAGCAGTCCATGTTTGACACTTCTTTTCAAAAATCTGTTTCTCAAAACGATTTGCTGGATTTGGACTCTTTGGTTCAGATTAAGAACCGTGACACAAATTGAGTCCGAACTGTAGCGAGGCCCTACGCGGGCGCGTCTACACATGGGTGTGTACTTGAGGTCACGGGTCGACAACTTCCTTTTAATTTTTTATTATTGGATATATCGTGTTTTGATGTTATTCTTGGCATGGACTGGTTGTCTTCTTATTGGACTGTTATATATTGTTATCGTGGGAAAGTTACAGTATGCACATCAGGCGGTGATTGTTTTACATTTTTAAAGGATAGGAGCAATAGATCTTTACTCTCATGGTACTACCTAAGTGGTCAGGGCGAATTTAGATCGCTCTTGAAAGCCTTTTTTAGATAATGGAAGTGATAAGGTTCGGGATGGGTTTCCGTGGGTAGTTTGCGAGTATCCCGATGTCTTTCCTAAAGACCTCACTGAATTACCTCCCCATCAGGAAATTGAATTTTCTATAGACTTGATATCTGGTAGGACACCTATTTCTTTGTCACCTTATAGGAACATTTGTAGGAGTTGCTAGGTAAGGTCTTCATACGCCCTAGGACCTCACCTTGGGCAGCTTCAGCCTTGTTTGTTAGGAAGAAAAATAGGTCATTAAGATTATGCATAGACTATTGCAAATTGAATCAAGTAACGATTAAGAATAAGTATTCTTTACCTAGAAGAAATGATCTTTTTGACCAACTTGAAGGTTCACATTACTTTTCGAAGATAGATTTGAGGTTGGGTTATCATCAGATATGCGTTAGGGAGGAAGACATTCACAAGATGGATTTTCATACCAGATATGGTCACTATGAATTCTTAGTTATGCCATTTGGTTTAACTAACACACTAGCTACATTTATGGGCTTGATGAACCGAAACATTCGTGAATTTCTTGATAAATTTGTGGTCATTTTCGTGGACGACATTCTTGTCTATCCATCTTCTGAAGAGAAGCATGAAGGGCACCTCCGTAGTGTTCTACAAATCCTTAGAGAGCATCACTTGTATGCAAAATATGATAAGTGTGAGTTTTGGCTTTTAGAGGTGAAGTTCTTGGGTCATGTAGTCTCTGGAGATAGGGTTATGGCATATTCTTCAAAGATAGAAACAGAACAAAATTGGGAACATCCCAAAAACACTTCTGAAATTTGTCGTTTTTTGGGTTTAGCCGGTTGCTATTGCCGATTTGTAAAGAATTTCTCTTCTATAACATCACTCGAAAGGGAGTAAAATTCATTTAGAGTGACGCTTATGGGAAATCCTTTCAAGAACTAAAGCTCAGGTTAACTACTGCTCCTGTCCTTATCATTCATAATGTGGCTTGGGGTATACTGTATAATCTGATGCCTCTAAGGAAGGGTTAGGATGTGTTTTGATGTAAGAAGGGAAAATAGTAGCATATGGTTTGCGGTAACTAAAACCACACCAGAGAAACTACTCGACGCACGATTTAGAGCTTGCTGCCATTGTTTTCGCCTTGAAACTTTAGAGATGTATGGTTACAAATTTGAAGTCTTCTCCGATCACAAGAGCCTTAAGTACCTATTCTCTCAGAAAGATTTGAACTTGCGTCACTGAAGATGGATGGAGTTTTTGGAGGAGTATGACTTTGAAATACACTATCACCCCAGTAAGGTTAATGTCGTAGCGGATGCCTTGAGTAGAAAATATATGAGTACTATAGCCAGTTTAGTGGTAAGGGAATGGAAGATGATGAGGGATGTCAGTGAATTTGATTTGCACTCCATGAGTCTTCTGAACATGCTATTTTGTTCACCACTATTACACAACCCACCCTTGTTATGAGAGTGGTAGAGGTATAATTAGGTGATCAAGAGGTGGATGCAATTTGAGAGAAAATTTCCAAAAGGAAAGAAGAAAGGGGCCTGAACATTTATACCGACTCTAGTATTCATTACTTCGACCGATTGTTTATGTCGAAATCAATGAGGGATGACGTTTTGTGGGAATTTCATCACTCATGTCTGGCAGTGCATCAGGGAGGCACCAAAATGTATCATGACCTCAGCCGACAATTTTGGTGGAGGGGTATGAAAAAGGATCTACCTTTATTTGTGTCTAAATGTTTAACCTGTCAACAAGTTAAAGCTAAACACTAAAGACCAGCAGGATTACTACAACCTCTTCCAGTTACTGAATGGAAATAAGTGCATGTTAATATGGACTTTGTTACATGCCTTCCTAGAACACAAAAAAGTAATGATGTGATATTGGTGATTATAAACAGACGTACTAAATCAGCTGACTTTCTTGCCATACGCATGGGGATTCTACAGAGTTTCTAGCTGAACTTTAAACCCATGAAATCATTCACCTCCATGGGGTTCCAGTGAGTATAGTGTCCGATAGAGACCCTCGCTTTACAGCCAAGCTATGGCAAAGTCTTCAGAATGCTTTGGGTACACAATTAAATTTCAGCACTACTTATCTTCCACAAACCGACGGGCAATCTAAGCGTACCATTCAAATTTTAGAAGATTAAGAGCATGTGTGCTAGATTTTAAAGGGTCTTGGGAAAAACACCTACCCTTAATTGAATTTGCTTATAACAATAACTATCAGACTAGTATTGAAATGGCACCTTTCGCAGCTCTTTATGGACGTCTTTGTAGATCACCATTATGTTGGGCAGAAGTAGGGGACTCACCAATGCTTGAGACTGAATTAGTTCATGAGACTACGGAGAAAGTAGCTCTCATTCGGAGAAGATTGATCACGGCCCAAAGCCGTTAGAAAAGTTATGCTGATTGGAGGCGATGACCGTTATCTTTTGAAGTAGGAGACCATGAGTTTTTGAAGATCTCTCTAAGGAAGGGATTGATGAGATTTGGCAGGAGTGGTAAGCTATCTCTCCAATTTATCAGCCCTTTTGACATTATTAAGCGGATAGGAGAAGTTGCTCATTGTCTTGCTTTACTACCTCGACTCTCCAAGGTGCATAATGTGTTCCATATATCACCACCAGAGTCGGAGAAGCCTCTGATTCTATATTTTTTGGCAACAAATATGACCATGGGGTGCATGTTAGCTTAAGAATTTGAAGATAAAGTAGAAGGCCATCTACTGTTTGAGCAAGAAGATGCTGGACTATGAGACCTGCTACACTCCCTTCGAGAAAGCTTGTTTAGCATTAGTATAGGCTACCAGGAAGTTGAGGCACTACTTGTTAGCTCATTTTGTAATCTTGGTTTCGAGATTAGATCCCATCAAATATCTCTTTGAGAAACCAGCACTTACGGGTAGGTGTAGACGCGCCCCGAGGGCCTCATGCTACAGTTCAGACTCAAATGTCACGATTCTTAATCTGATCTCACAATGTGCAATGTGAGATTGATAAATCACCAAAGAGTCCAAATTCGGCAAATCGTTTTGGAAAACTGATTTTTAAGAAAGAAGTGCCAAACATGGACTGTTTTGCCAGATACAGAGTCGCCACCTAAATGTTTTATTTTGGGAAATTTAGGAAACCCTGACTCGTGCCTATGGCCACGTGTCTATCATCACTAAAGTTGCCTTGGCTCGGGAACTTGGGTACGATTGGAGAAGGTTATCTATGAGCACCCCCGCTCGCCCGATCAAAGATCGGCCTCTACTAAGCATGATATCTTGTTTTTGAAAGCACATGCGTTCTTATTCCGGTTATTAGCCTAGAATTACTATGTGATGCGCACAACACACAAGTATAGACTAGATCGCCTAAGTTGGAACAAAACATCTCATGTTTGTTTGAAAATGGTTTGAAGGTGCTACTCGCAAGTAGGCTAAGATGTGGATTTGCCACCCTCAGGTGGGCTTAGAAAACATGATTTTGCCACTCCGCCAAGCGGGCTTAAAACTCGCATTTTGATGAATTGTTCCAATTCAAGTAACCCAACCTTCACCCACAGGCATTCAAGCAGTTATATCACATAAGCAAATCGCCTCATGGCAAGCATGCTTTCATGGCAGTCACTCACATACATGCAAGATGCTAAAGCATAAACACTCACAGTGTACTCTGAGCCAAAACAAAAACTAGTTAGTAATCAATGCATGATCCTAGTTCATGTTAAGATGGCTAATGCAACATATGCAAAATGCAACTAGAAATAGGCTCAGCTATTCTAAGATGATATATGAGATACAACAATTTGATGCATGTATTCAACTTGGAATTGAAGTACAGTGCAGTTAGTATGATGCGCTGAGCCCGATGCATGCAATACGAATGAATGGATGCAAACATGTATAGCATGAGTATGCTAATTGAAACATGCCCTAAAACTAACCATCGTAAGCGGTTAGGTAAAAGGGAGAAAGACGTGGGGTTAGAAGGCATTCACACACTCACGCACACTTATTACAAAATTTGCCCTCTCGACGGAGGGTCCGAAAGAATAATGCAAACCAACTAACTAACTAACTAACAAGCTAATTAATTATTACATAAACAAATTGAAACAAATCAGTATTCTAAATTATCAAAAGCATTAAAATGGCCTCGTGGTGAGGGATGCATGCGTGCTCGGTCGGCATCTCTCGGAAATCTGTTGCCATGCCTCATGTTGCCTCTGTTTGCACTGTTTCGCACCTTTAAAAATAGTGCCAACTTCTGAAACACTTCTGATCCACCTCATGGATATGCTGAAAGGCCATCGGCCAAGATATGAGGGTCATCGACCACTTTTGAGTCCATCGGCCAAACATTGATAGCCGATCGGCAGCCAAAATGGCCGGTCGGCCACTAATTCTGCAAACTGTTCCTTTTGCTGTAGCAAAGTACAAACAGAGGCATGGTGATACATTTACAAGAAAATGTTGTGTAACTACACCCCTTATCATGTTTGAAGCTCAAAGGAGTGTAGTGCTCGACTCTCGAGCCATCAATCAGATATTTCGATGCATGATGGCCAAAGAGGTTGAGTCGCATAATTCAATGTGAATGAAATGCACAAAAACACATAAGGGACCTTAACCTCTATCATGCTTGATCAAGAGGCAAGGCATGCACACAGAATGCAATACGGCAAGCATGCAAACAAAGCTAATTCAACATGACTGACTGTAGACACCCCATTTTTGACTGACCTTAAGACTCAGACATCATCGATTGAGTGCTCGGTGATGGTGCATGTTGTGCTCGTCGTGAGGTTTCGGAGTTCCGGGCTGAGAGCCTTGCCTCCGGGCCTCGAAACTTTTTGTGCTTTGACTCGGTCCGCGGACTAAGTTTTGTTTTCTCTTCCTGGAGGGAGGGAGAGGTCTTGTAGGTCATCTCTCGGTGGTCGTAGGCTACTTTTTGTGGTCGTAGGCCACCGTTCCCGTTTGGAGACTAGTTTCCGATTTTCGGAGCCGTCGGCCGTGCGCCTCGGCTCGGGACTGCTTAACATTCTCCGTTTGGCACGGTTTTTGCTACACACCTTGTTTCCTCTGTCTAGAGGGATACTGTGGCTCAGGAGACCACTTTTGTGGTCGCACGCCACTTTCGGTGCTCAACAGCTAGTTTTCGAGGCACCCGACCGTGCGCTTTGCCTCCCGAACTCTCGTTTTGCATCCGTGTTGGTTCATTTCTGGTACGAACCTTGTTTTCCTTGTTTGGGAGGTGGTACAAGGGTGGGAGACCACCTTTTCTCCTTGGAGACCACTTTTCTCCCCGCCAGCCGGTTTTCATGTCGGGAAACTGGTTTTCTTGATCTTTGGGCAACATTTACTGGTCTCCCACCCCACCATTGGCTTGGTCTCAATGTGGAGACCACCAATTGCACTGGCCGACCACCCTTTGTTCTGGGAGACCACTTGACCTGGTCGGCCGACTAGGGAAAGTGGTCGGCCGACCACCTTTTCTGGTCGGCTGGTTTCCTCCTGTTTTGTCAGATTGTGTGGATGTCAGCTGTGCCAGCTGGAAGGCACAGACTGTATCCTCCATACACGTGTATGGAGGATTTGCATCCAAGCTTTTAGCTTCTTGAGGAAGCTTTAGCTTCAAACCTCTATAAGAGAGACCCTTCCTCTCCTTTGCACAGGTTCAGAAATTCCTCTAAGGCAAAATACATATCTCTCTCTATATCTCTATATTTTGGCTCAAAGTTTGTGTTGTTCTTGACCTATTGCACCACACCTCATAGCCATACACCTCCACCTTGATCTGAGGTTCTTGGAGGGTATTTTCAGAGGTTGATGAGTTGGTTTTTTGGTCCCAAAACTTGCTGGTTTTACTGAGCTTCAAGGGTAACTCATTTTCCCTCTTTTAAGCTCTATCTTGGTGATTCTCTTAGCCATAATTTCATCCATATTTAGGCTTTATTGTCAACTGAAAAAAGCTTCATATTTAAGTTTTGTTCATGTTTGTTTAAGGCTCTTTTGATGTTGAGGGTCATCTACCCTCTTGCATGCTCTATTTAGCTTTGTGTTTGTGCCATGCCATGAGACCTTTGTGTTGATCTTTGCTTGGCCTTTTAGCCGCTAAAATCTAGCGGATTTTCAGTGGTTGGCATGTGGTTTTGAGGGCCTAAATCAGAGAGGGGAGACCTTCTCTCTTTTGGCCTTGTTTGTTTGCATTTTTCGTCTCTCAAATGAGCACATACTTTCGTACTTCCAAGGCTTGGTTCAGGCCCCTTTTGGTGACTTTTGGGATAAGAACACATAGTAATTCTAGGCTAATAATCGGGATAAGAACACAATTTGGGCGATTTGGTCTATACTTGTTTGCTGCGCGCATAACATAGTAATTCTAGGCTAATAATCGGGATAAGAACACATAAACATTTTCAAAACAAGATATCACGGTTAGTAGAGGCCGGTCTTCGGACCGGGCGAAAGGGGGTGCTCATAGCTGACCTTCCCCGATCGTTCCCAAGCTCCCGAGCCGAGACAACTCCGGTGATGACGGACGTGTGGCCTTCGGCACCGAGTCAGGGTTTCCTAAATTTCCCATTTTAAAATATTTAGGTGGCGACTCTGTATCTGGCAAAGCAGTCCATGTTTGGCACTACTTTCAAAAAAAATCTGTTTCTCAAAACGATTTGCCAGATTTGGACTCTTTGGTTCAAGATTAAGAACCGTGACAACAATCGAGTCCGAACTGTAGCGCGAGGTCCCACGCGGGCGCCGTCTACAGTTTCTGGCGACTCTGCTGGGGATTTTTAGAGAGTTTGACTCGAACTCGTGATATCCTGTTTTGACTTCATTTACGTGTTTCTTTGCATTGCATGTGCATTGGTGCGCCTAGGAACACAGTGTTTGCCATCTGCCATTCCTGAACGGTTTGCCGGAGGCTTGTCTTGTCAAGGCATGTCCATAAGGCTGACCGGCTATGGGCTCTGACAGTATGGGAACACAAACCCCGGTTTTACCGGGGCACCCTTTTTGACCATTCGACCTAGTGCATATTCGGAATCCATAGTGACCATTCCAAACTAGGACAGGTTGCTCACCCGATGTTAGGTTGTTTGAAACCGCTGCGTGCGTAGTGAAACCCTAGCTCCTGACAAAATAGGACAGGGAAACCCTACCCCAACATAGGGGTGTTTTGGCTCTCTTTACTTGCTATGTGCTGTTAGAATGTATTTCTGCAGGGGAAATGAACACACAAGTTTGTAAGTCTGGGCATCAGGCCTGAGGGCATCAGTATCAGCTTTAAGAGAATCAGTTATCTGCGGGTATCAGGGTTCAGTATTGGGAATAGAGATTTTGAGAGCAGTGATCAGTATCGAGGAACAGTGTGTTCGGCTCATCGACTATATGTTTTAAATATCCAACTGTGTATTATTTGTTTATTTTATGTCGTTGTGCTGTCCGGTTGTTGGTTTATTTATTGCTTTATTTATCTTTTTGCTAGGTAGTTTAGCATCATTGCGTCTAACCCAGTAGACATTCCCCAAGCACTCTGGATCAGAGGTCGCCGGCTCCATCGATCTGAGGATCTGATAGAAGGACAACCAGTGTACCATTCTCTACCCCCGGTTACTAAACGGAAAGCAACTAGGCAGAGGATATCGGTTCAGCAATCGGTGCAAAGGGCTTCGTCTACCCCACCTGTGTACAGTAGGGATCAGCATCCCGTTTCACCCACAGAGAGGGAACGCATACCGGCAATTCAACCAGAGCAGAACAATATGGCTAACTTAGAGGAGATGGTGCGCCAAATTCAGGAAAGCATGAAAATGATGCAGCAAGATGCTGCCCGACAGGCAGAATTTGCCAGGCAACAGGCTACAGTGATGAGTGAGCAAGCGGATTTAATTGGGAGGTTGCAACAGCAAACCGGGGCATCACCTTCGCAGCAAATCCCTCCTCCATTAAGGGTTCCAATACCCGAAGAAACACCAAACGCCCGGAATGTCCAAGAAGATACAGACATCCCAACGGGGCCGGCTCCACCCCCGATTCCGCCTCAACAATCCAAGGCAACCACTCCCATTAACGTATCGGATTCTCCCTTTGAGTCTGAGATAGACCCCATGACTTTAAAAATGCACAAGCTTGAAAAGCTGTTCAAGAAATCTCAAGGTGCGAAGTCCATTCCGGACATTGGAGATGGGTACATCGACACAGCCGTAACGCTGCCAGATCGATTTAAGATGCCCCAAATTGATCGTTTTGACGGGTCTGAGGATCCCATGGTACACCTGCGACTATTCTCAGATGTCTTAAGGCCAATGGGCCTCACCAGATTGCAGAAACTATCTTTATTCGGCCGGACCTTGTCGGGTGTGGCGTCCGCATGGTATGCCAAGTTGGGGGACGACGTCAAGAGAAACTGGGACGAGATGGCTGAGGCCTTTATCCTGCAGTACTCGTATAACACACAAATCGAGATCACGACCCGGGATCTCGAGACAACGAGGCAAGAACCCAAGGAAAGCTTCTCAGAGTTTGTAACCAGATGGCGGGCTAAAGCTTCAATGATGACCTTGAGACCCACAGACAAAGACCAGATTCGGATGATTGTGCGCAATCTTCATCCGAAGCTAATGCAAAAGATGATTGTAGTCCCCTTTCCCACCTTTGCTGATTTACATGAAATGGGGGTGCAGATCGAGGACGCCTTGAGACAAGGTTGGATTGATAATGATCGGGACCAACCCCGCAGAAATTTCAATCGTAGTACTAATACAGGCCCGAGTGGCGCTGCGACTGCCAGAACCTCCGAAGTGAGTATGGTCACCACTAACCCCTCCCCAAGAAATACAGTAGCCACACCATTCTCCGGCGCGTCCGGAAGCAACTCACAAACAGCCAAATACCCTCCCAGAAACACCAGAACCTTTGCTCCACTTTATATGCCCCTGTCCAAAGCTCTGGGGGTTTTGATCAGGAAAGGGCATCTGAAGCCCCTAGAGCCGCGGCCCTTACCAGAAAGACTACCCGCCACCCACAACCCAGCCAAATATTGTGCGTTTCACCAGCAGCATGGTCATGACACTGACCTATGCTTTCGTTTACGTCATGAGATTCAAGATCTCATTGATAATGGGGTGATTCTTCCCCCTGAGAAACCTAATGTTACCACAAATCCTCTCCCCGCACATAACCAAGTCCCACCGCCCAAAAGAGTCAACTTCATCCACACTGGGGTCACATCCTACGATCCCAGTATCTACATCACACCCTCCTGCCTACCTAAACCTAAAGTTTTCCTCCCCGATTACACCGATTTGTGCATGACGGACATCTCCATAACCCAACCCAAGCCAGTGGTGGTGACCATCGAGAACAAGAAAGGGGTTGTCAAACCAGGGTCCGTGGAGCCTGAGAATGATGTTGGGAATGCTTACAATCCGAATGACTACATTTCACCCATGGGCCAGAATAGACCAAACGTCGAATTTCCAGTCGGGGGAGAGCTGTGTGTAATCCGAGGGGACAATTCAGGACAGGAAATAGATGATTTGACAGCCGTGAAAAGGGATGTTGTCAAGACCCAATTTCATGATGACCAAGACTCAGCCATCAACTGGTATGATAATGAAGAATCAGCAGAGGCCACGGGGTGGTTAGATGATCAGCCGGATGTAATAGGGGAGCTCCAGTCAGAACAAGGCCCGGCAGGGGCAGGAATGTCAACAACACCCGGGAGTGTCGAAAAGCAGAATACATCGCCGGAGAGCGCCGGTGTCGAGAGTTTCGCTCGGGAATGGAGCATTTTAAGTACAGGGATCAGTGAGCAATCTACTGCATTGACACAGTCAGAACAAGAAAGATTCGAGGATTCTGAGAGGATTAGAAAAGCAAAAGGCCACGTAGGGGTCGAAACCGCCGCAAGTACGGAAATGGAGGATGCTGTGAACATAGGGGTAAGAGGTACTGTGAGTATCGAGACAGTTGTGCCAGAACCAGACAGATGCTTGTCAGTCGCAGATGGTATGTGGTGGGAAGACGACGATCTATTTCTTGCCCACACGGACGAGGATTGGAAAGGTAACCGACCAGATGATACCTGGTATATCGGCGAAGTCGATCACATGACTAGGAGTGGACGGTATTTCAAGCCTCCACACCTAGATCAACCAGAGGCGTCTGGGAAAGATAATGAAGCAGAGAAACAAAAGGAGAGGCAACTCGAAGACGAGGCTGTGTTGAGACAACTGAAAAAGATACAAGCAGACATCTCCATTTGGGGACTGCTTATGGCTTCTCGAGTACATAGGCAGGCTGTCCTGTCAGCCATGGATAAGGCCAAACTTTCCATAGATACCACGCCCGAACAGCTGGTGGGCTTAGTCTTTTCAGGAGGAAATTCCCCAGCATTGAATTTTTCTGACAAAGAGCTGCCACCCGAGGGTGCAAACCATAATAAGCCGCTCTACATCTCTGTCGAGTGCAGAGATAAATGGATACCTGTGGTACTTGTCGACACGGGATCCGCTATCAACGTCTGCCCGGCAAGGACAGCTTATGCGATTGGTTTGAAAGTCGCGGATTTTATACCAACGGCCCAGGTGATTCGGGCGTATGATAACACAAGCCGGGAGGTAATGGGGACAGTTAAGATTCAAACAAAGGTTGGGCCCGGACAGCATGAGATAGATTTCCATGTCTTGGAGGTTCCTGCAACGTTCAACTTGCTTTTGGGACGGCCGTGGCTGCATCAGGTAAAGGCGGTCTCCTCTACCTTACATCAAGTGGTGAAATACCCCTATGGGAAGGGAGTAGCCATTGTTTTTGGAAATTCATCAATTCATCCACCACCAGAGGTGTCTACGCCTGTTCTAGAAATTGAGCATGGTATAGAAGATGTGTTCATATCAGGTTTTACCTTGGCCGAGGCTCGGGTTGTACAGAACATCATGGCAGCTAACGAAGGGGTGTATGTCAGCGCCCAAGCAGTTTATCTCATGAACAAACTCCAGCACATCCCCGGGATGGGATTAGGCAAGAGCGGTAGGAAAGGTGCCGCAGCATCGACCGAGGTGCCACATAACCCCCATACCTTTGGTTTGGGCTACCTACCCACCAAAGAGGATTGGATAAGGAAAGGAAAGGAAATGGCCGGAAGGGCCAGGGCGAAACAGATGGGGAAGCCCTTTGACTTGATACACCAGCCCATTCGAGGGACCCTGAACGGACGTTTCGTCCGGGAGGGGGAAGACTTTCCGTTCTGTGGCTTCCCGGAGCCGTGGCTCAATGCGGAGATGAAGCGCGTACCGGGATTTGAAATTTTCTTTGATTTACAGTTACCTGAGGATGACATCGCCGAAGGGCAGGCAGATCTATCGGCTGAGGCCGAGCAAAGTAAGGAGGTACAGTCCGAGGACGCTGAAAATGAAATGGGGGCAGCGCTGGCATGTCTGTTGTCAGATCCTCCGATCGAACAGAGGTGCTTGGGGGATAGCTCCTCGGTATGTGTGATTGGGAATGAAGCGGCTGCGGGCCTACCATCAGCTATTTTGGATGCATCCATCGCACCTTCTCTCATCTGGCAATATGAAGAAGGCTTTCTATCAAGCAGCACCGGGTCAGGTAGTGAGCCGGAATCTGATTCTACCGAATCTTGTACGTCGGAATCAGATTCCAGCTCAACTGAGTCTGAGTCCGGTATTCCCGGGGGTGATAACCCGGATACCACAGTCCTGTCTAGATCGTCTTTTTCATTTTCTTTTGAGTCTGTTGTAACGGAAGAATCCGACGGCTCGGAAGTATTTAATGAGAACGACGTGGGTGTGGTTTCGGAGTATTTTTCTGTGCCTTTGATTTATTGCTTAAATCAGGATTTTCAAAATTTTGATGAAAACAACGAGGAAGAAATTCCTCCGGTTTTGCAACGGTTAATTGATCAAGAGCAGGAAAGATTTGTTAAACCTTTAATGGATGAAATCACTACTGTGAATGTTGGTACTGAGAAGGACCCGCGGCTGGTCCAGATCGGGTCCACGTTGTCTTCTGAGGAACGCGAGCGCTTAGTCGCTTTGTTAAAAGATTTCAAAGATGTTTTCGCGTGGTCCTATGAAGACATGCCTGGAATCGATCCTGAGAGTGTACAGCACCGGATCCCTCTTGATCCCGAGGCCCGACCTGTCAAACAGAAGCTCAGGAGGATCCGCCCTGATTGGGCCATTAAGATCAAGGAAGAGGTCACCAAGCAGATTGACGCAGGCTTCCTGATGGTGTCTGAGTATCCGACTTGGTTGGCCAACATTGTTCCGGTACCGAAGAAAGACGGCAGAATTCGGGTCTGTGTAGACTTCAGAGATTTGAACAGGGCCAGTCCGAAGGATGACTTTCCCTTGCCACACATCGACGAACTGGTAGATTTCACGGCAGGACATGCCTTGCTTTCGTTTATGGATGGTTTCTCAGGCTATAATCAGATAGTAATGGCACCCGAAGACCGGGAGAGGACTGCATTCACTACCCCGTGGGGTACATATTGTTATCGAGTGATGCCATTTGGGCTGAAAAACGCGGGAGCTACCTATCAGCGAGCAGCAACTACGATATTGCATGATATGATCCATAAAGAGGTCGAGGTGTATGTGGACGACATGATTGTCAAGTCCAAAGAAAGAGAGGGCCACTACACCGCCTTACAAAAGTTTTTTCAAAGGATCAGAGAATTTCGGCTGCGGCTAAATCCCCAGAAGTGTACTTTTGGTGTTACAGCAGGAAAGATGCTAGGGTTTCTGATAACGCAAAGGGGCATCGAGGTCGACCCTTCCAAAATCAAGGCCATCTTAGAAATGCCACCACCAAGGACTGAAAAGGAGGTGCGAGGCTTTCTAGGTAAAGTGCAATTCATAAGGCGGTTCATCTCTAAACTAACCGTGACTTGTGAACCACTGTTTGGCCTCCTGAAGAAAGGAAAGAAATTCCAATGGGACGGCCGATGTCAAGCAGCTTTTGAGCAGATCAAAGAATATTTACAGAACCCGCCTGTATTGTCACCACCAGAACCAGGGAGACCGTTGATATTGTATCTCTCGGTAACTGAGACCACCATGGGCTGCATGCTCGCACAGGAGTCGGAAGACAAAGTGGAAAGGGCTATCTATTATCTGAGCAAGAAGATGCTGGATTACGAGACCCGCTATACACCACTGGAGAAGGCTTGTTTGGCCTTGGTATGGGCTACCCGGAAGCTGCGGCACTACCTGTTAGCTCACTCTGTAATGTTGGTTTCACGTTTGGATCCCATCAAATATCTTTTCGAGAAACCAGCACTTACAGGTAGGCTAGCTCGTTGGTTGCTTTTGCTTTCCGAATTCGACTTGAAGTATGTGACACGCAAGTCAGTGAAAGGAAGAGCGGTAGCGGAGTTCCTTGCCGACCATCCGGTTGAGGGGGATGAAGCGGTTGAGTACCTATTCCCAGATGAAGCGATTCTGCATATCGAGGATGAAACTTGGACGATGTACTTTGACGGAGCGTCAAACCAGTATGGGTATGGGATAGGAGTGTTGCTGATAGCGCCTGACGATTCCCGTATCCCTTTGGCATTCAAGCTCCAGTTCAGAGTCTCGAACAATGAGGCAGAGTATGAGGCATGTATTGCTGGTCTGGAAGCAGCCCTAGAGCTAGGGGTAAGACGGTTGGACGTCATTGGGGATTCGAATCTTGTTGTATCCCAAGCAAAAGGAGACTGGAAGGTCAAGGAGGAAAGGATGATAATTTACCACCAAACCTTGGATTTGTTAATTCCTCGGTTCGAGAAACTAAATTTCACCCACCTCGTAAGAGAGAACAACAGGTTTGCAGATTCGTTAGCAACTCTATCTTCCATGATAGACATCCCGTCGGGAGTC
The DNA here is from genome assembly GCF_055761805.1 of Camellia sinensis. Classification (NCBI taxonomy): domain Eukaryota; kingdom Viridiplantae; phylum Streptophyta; class Magnoliopsida; order Ericales; family Theaceae; genus Camellia; species Camellia sinensis. The sequence goes on from NC_138962.1 coordinate 112,557,173, forward strand.
CGGATGCGTCCAGTCATCATTGATCAGAAGTTTGCGCCAGCATACGAGTCAGTTTCCGCCATAGATGAGACCCAAGACGACAACCCCTGGTATTACGATATTTGGAACTTCTTGGAAAAGGAGACGTATCCGATAGGGGCAAGCACCAAGGATAAAAGGGCCATTAGAAGGATGGCTATTCAGTTCATCATCTGCGGAGGTAAACTGTACAAAAGAGGTCATCTGGGAATGCATAAGCTCTGTGTAGAAGCTGAAGAGTCGAAGCGCCTAATGGAGGCCATCCATGGAGGAGAATGCGGTGCACACATGAATGGAGTAATGTTGGCCAGAAAAATCCTTAGACAGGGCTATTATTGGTCGACCATGGAAGAGGATTGCATCGGCTTTGTTCGGCGATGCCACAAATGCCAGATCCATGCAAACCGTGTGAACATCCCACCATCCAAATTGTACAATATGACTTCCCCGTGGCCGTTTTCCGTGTGGGGGATCGATGTAATCGGAGCTGTTACCCCGAAGGGATCGAACGGACATGAGTATATCCTCGTAGCGATAGATTATTTCACAAAGTGGGTCGAGGCCCAATCATATGCGGTGTTGAAGGCGTCGCACGTCGCAAAGTTTATCAAAAACAACATCATTTGTCGCTACGGGGTGCCAAATGAGATCATCTCGGACAATGGATCCCACTTTAAGAAAGAAGTGGTCGACTTGTTGGAAAAGTATAACGTGGCTTTTCATAAGTCATCTACGTATCGGCCACAAACCAATGGAGCAGTTGAGGCCGCCAACAAGAACATCAAGCATATACTGCGGAAAATGGTAGAGACCTATCGAGATTGGCCAGATAAGTTGCCGTTTGCTCTGTGGGGCTACAGAACTTCGATTAGAACTTCTACCGGAGCAACTCCGTATTCGTTAGTTTATGGAATGGAGGCTGTTCTACCTATTGAAATTGAAGTTCCGTCTTTACGGGTATTGGCCGAGTGTCAGATAGCTGAGGCAGATTGGCAGCAAAGCAGGTTCGAGGAATTAATGCTCTTTGATGAAAGAAGACTGAAAGCACTGTACCACGTTCAGAGTTATCAGCGCAGGATTGCTCGGGCTTTTAACAAGAAGGTTAAGTCCAGGAATCTAAAGGAAGGGGATTTGGTACTCAAAGACAACCGAGCTCCCATCCACGACCCGACGGGCAAGTTCAGACCCAATTGGACTGGTCCCTACATCATCAAAACCATCTGGTCAGGCGGAGCTGTGGTTCTAATGGACTTAGATGGCTTAGAATTTTCTCAACCGATCAATATGGACAAGTTGAAGAAATACTACCCTTGAGAGGCTCGCTAGGCCGAAAACCCGAAAGGGCGACCTAGGCAAAAGTTAGAGCACAAAAAATTAGAAAATATAAAAACTGAGCTCGCAAGGCTGAAAACCCGCAAAGGGCGGCCTTGGCAGAAGTTAGAGCGCAAAAGGAGAGTGAAAATACTCGAGCGAACCTAAACCGGAACTACGTAAGGCTTGATTCCCATGTTTGGGATACGTAGGCAGCTTCATCTTGAAGTTCAGCCATAACACTTCCCCGATCAACTTTGTCCATTTGATCATCTCAGCCATCTTAGTCCATCAGCATTCGTTGGAATCTCCGGTGCAGTGCCACTCAGACTAGGGGCAACTTTCCGTTGCTATGCAGTGCTGCGGCGTTCTTCAGACTAGGGGCAACTTTCCAGTTGCAGGAATCTGGGGTTGTGCATCTCGAGTGACAGATCTCAGGCGTGTCCAGCTCTGATCCACATCAAAAATACCTTTGAAAAGTTTTAATGTAAGCTGACTTTGTTCAAATAATCTTTTTACAACATTGACCATTTTTGGACCAAGGTGGAAAATTCTTAGTACCAGAACTTTCAATTTCATTGATTTCAAAACAGAGTCTTCCTGCTCTTACAAACAATTGAAAGTGCTTTTTATTACATTCATGAAAGAAAACTTGAAAGTACTAATAAAGCAATAAATCTAGGGCATGGTCAAGTCAGGTGTTCCTGCGCCCCCTCCCAGAGCTGGTCGAAGCCTCTGATGCCAAGCTGGGCCCGATCTGTGCTTCTTCATTGAGCCAATCTATGCACTCGTCAGATAAAGTGCAACTGAAAGTAGGAGCAGGGGCCAGGAGTTCTCTCATCCTCCACGCAGTGGTCTGCCAAGCAAGCTGCGCGCCTCGGGCTGGGAATGCAGCAGGATACTCTATCCCCTCTGACGGGCAGGTCTGATCATGGTCAAATTGGCGTCAAATCCGAAATGGGAAATAGAATACACAATGAGTGAGACCAACCAGTTGAATCCCAGTCTGTCGAGGCATGTTTTAACTCATTGCCGGAAGGTTCAACCAAGGACACCGCCAAGCAATACGGTCTGCGGACAAGTGGCACATCCAAGTGAACCACCATTCCTCATCCAAGGCATTGACTAGATGATGCCGGAAGAAGTAGCCGCGAGCTGAATATGCGGGGCAGGAGTCCATAACCCGCAGTTTATCCATCAGCCATACCTGGGGAGGGATTGAAAAATGAGAGATTAAAGAATAGAGAGATGTACGAGGAGAGAAAAGTGAGAATGGGGTTTTGTGAGAAAAGACTGAGCTCGAGGGCCGAGTGGTGTGAGCAATACAGAAATGCGAGATTGGGTGGGAAACATTACCTGTAGTAGTAGTGGACTCCCCGCCAATCTAGACGTCTCATGACGGTAAAAGGCGTCTAAGCCCATTAGTGTCTCGGCCAGAACCATGGCAATGCAGCTCTTGCCCTCTCTCAAGCCTTGGACGACCTCAATCAACCGGACACTAGCCCCTCCAGAGCCCGAAATGAACAGGAAATGAGACAGCATGCACAACCAGAGCGCATGTCGCCGGAAGCCTTGCCAGTGATGGTTGCTGCGATCACCGGCATCAGAAAATCGATTGGCCAAACTCGGAATATCTAACATCCCGTCGCCCATCAGAGACCGAGCATCGCGCATGCTAAGTCCGCACATGCGCCCTAAGGATTGGGCATGACCAAAATTAAGTTGGGGCAGGAGCTCCTCGTCGCGCTCGGACTCCATTAAGGCTTGGAAGTCTTCAAAGGTAGGACACATCTCTTGCCCGGCAAAGCTAAAGACATGTGTCACCGGATTCCAAAACCTTGCCGCGGCATGAAGAAACGGGAAATGCAACGGGGTACGACCCAGAGTGAATAGTGCATTTATGCCAAAGCCCCGGAAATTCACTTTCTCCGAGCCATCCAAGCTAACAATCCAAGCGGTGAGATTTTGAGCAAGAAACTCTTCCATTGGAGCAAATCAGTGTGAAAATGAGAAAAACCACGAAGCTGGGATCTTTTGTAGGAGATAAGGTTGAGTGGGGGCAGGTGTCAACATTCTGGTGGTCCTCCTCGTTTAGTGCCGACCGGCCAGAAAAATGTGCCGACCGGCCATTTTAGTTTGCCGACAAAACAGATATACGGCCGGTAGCCACTCCTTGCAGCCGGTGGTCCCTAAACCGTGCCGGTGGGCTTCCTTCTGGTTTCCTGAGCTGTTTTACTAAGAATTGGGGAACTCCATCACCCCCAACCCCCCCCGGCGATAAACTTTTGCGGAGCCACGCCTGTCTGCTTGTCGAGTTTTTGAACATTTGCTTATCGAGTTGTATTTCGCTCTCTTTGAGCTCTCGATTTGTCTATCGAGTCGTATTTACACTTGTTTGGTTGTGTCTTGTCCTTGTTTTGCTTATCGAGTTGTAAGTCGGTTCACTACCTGATTATTACGATGGCAAATTTCCAAAATGAGTTCAATTTCGTTCACATTGTGGTGTGATATCCTGCGATGCGATGCATAGAAGATCCCCAAATGTAACATCTTTTGAATAAAATGATTAGTTTCATTCCCCATCACATGTTTTGCAAAGTGTGTGAATTTTGAGAAGAAAAGAAAATAAACCTGCCTGAGGCAGTGCAATGTGCTTAAACTACTAGTAAAAAGGTAAATAAAACGTAGAATGGCAGGGTAGCCAAGTATCAGAATTGATACCGATGAAACTCCCCTTGTGGTTAACGCACCTTCCGTGTCTTTGTTCGGGTCAGCCGCGTTGTCGGACGCCCTCACATTACGGGAGATCGCACCTTTGAAACGTGAACCTTTGAGTTGACCTCAGGCCACAACTTCTGCAAGCAACGCTCGATGCGCGCGAAGAATGTCCCGCCCCGTATCCTTTTCATGCTTTGTGAGCCCCGCAAATTGTTTCGATTATGCTGTGTAATAGTACGCTCTTTTGATTGCGTAGATCGCATGTTTAATTCCATTACCTGCGTAGACCGCATGTTTTGATTGCGTAGATCGCATGTTTAATTCCATTACCTGCGTAGACCGCATGTTTTGATTGCGTAGATCGCATGTTTAATTCCATTACCTGCGTAGACCGCATGTTTTGATTGCGTAGATCGCATGTTTAATTCCATTACCTGCGTAGACCGCATGTTTTGATTGCGTAGATCGCATGTTTAATTCCATTACCTGCGTAGACCGCATGTTTTGATTGCGTAGATCGCATGTTTAATTTCATTACCTGCGTAGACCGCATGTTTTGATTGCGTAGATCGCATGTTTAATCTCATTACCTGCGTAGACCGCATGTTTTGATTGCGTAGATCGCATGTTTAATTCCATTACCTGCGTAGACCGCATGTTTTGATTGCGTAGATCGCATGTTTAATCCCATTACCTGCGTAGACCGCATGTTTTGATTGCGTAGATCGCATGTTTAATTCCATTACCTGCGTAGACCGCATGTTTTGATTGCGTAGATCGCATGTTTAATTCCATTACCTGCGTAGACCGCATGTTTTGATTGCGTAGATCGCATGTTTAATCCCATTACCTGCGTAGACCGCATGTTTTGATTGCGTAGATCGCATGTTTAATTCCATTACCTGCGTAGACCGCATGTTTTGATTGCGTAGATCGCATGTTTAATTCCATTACCTGCGTAGATCGCATGTTTTGATTGCGTAGATCGCATGTTTAATTCCATTACTTGCGTAGACCGCATGTTTAACTCCGTCACCAGCATAGACCGCATGTGTTAATTACGTAGACCGCTTGTTTAGTTTCATCGCCTGCGTAGACCGCGTGCTTGTGATCAATTTCGTCGCCTGCGTAGACCGCTTGCTCCGCTTGCCTAGTTGTATTTCAATATGCATTGTCATGCTCTTTACTTACTTTGCGCTGTCACGCATTTCGAGTACACCACTATTCTTGCATTGTCATGCATTTTTGCTAACCATATTGTACCTGTTAAGTTTGTTTTCTTTGCAGGCACGATATTGTATGTACGGTTCATTTGAAGCTGGTGCAACCAGACGAGCCGCACAGGTATTTTATCTCCGAGTGAGACGTATTGAGAATTCCATAATTCTCTTACATCCTTTCTGCATTGTAGTGTAATTTGGTATGCTAGCTTAAAACTGTCGCATGTATGCTTCGTTACAGCTTTCTTAGCATGATCATAAGTTATGCTCGGCTCTCTGCATTGTCTTGCATTTCGCCCCCGCCTTCGGGCGCATATCTCATTTGTCTTGTATGTTTGTCTGAGTCTTCGGCCTTGTCAAAAATGGGTCGTCTCTGGGCTTTGACATTCACTCCCGTCATTGTTATGACTTTCGAGTTCTGTCAAAGAGGGGCAACTGTAGACACCCCATTTTTGACCGTCCTCAAGACTTGGACGTCACCGTTTGAACACTCGGTGATCATCCATGATTGTGTTCGTTTGGAGTTCCCGGAGGTCTCGGCTCGCGCGCCCTACCTCAGGATCTCCGAACTTGACCGTGTGGTGTCCGGTATTGCACCGAACACTTTTGTTTTGCCTTAGAAGGGCAGGGAATGTCTTGTGAGACACCCCCATACACCACCGGCAGTGGCTGGAGGCCACCGGCTGGTCTTTTTCTTCCATCGGCAATTTTGTTTGCCGGTCGGCACACTTTATTGCCGGTCGGCATAATATGTTGCCGGTCGGCACATTTTTTTGCCAAAATAGCTTTTTTGGGCAGCCGACCACTGTTCCTCCACTTTTTGGAGATATTTTGTGCCAGCTGTGATAGCTGGCACCAACTCCTTTCCCCTCCATACACGTGTATGGAGGGATTTCCCTCTAGCCAAGCTTGTTGAATAAGCTTTGCAAGAGGGATCCTTATAAGAGGGAGGCTTTCCTCTTGGTTCTAGGTTAGAAAAACAGAAGCAAAAACCAGCCTTTGAAGATATACATACATATTATATCTATACCTCTCTCCCTCTCCCTTCTTGTGTGTGTTTCTTGGCCCAAAAGGTGTGTTTTACCTTACTTTTGCACCATTACACACACTATTACACCTTAGTCCGAGATTGAGGGACTTGTGGGAGTTGTTTCTTGAGTTTTGGACTGGTTTTGATAAAAAGAAGGAGGATAGGCCATTTGTTCTTCAAGGGTTCTTCAAGGGTGAGCATCTTCCCTTTTATTCCCCAAACTTGCATTGATTTTCTACCTATTTTGTTTATTGTTTTGGCTCTTGTGTATAACATAAAAAAGGCTCATATTTTCCTGCTCTAACACTTTCATTAAGGTCACTTTGTGGTTAGATTGCAAACTCACCCTCTTAGGCCTTGTTTAGCCTATTTTGGTGCCATTTTGATAAGGTTTTGTTCACTTCAGCATTTTGATCTTTTGATCACCAAAAATCAGTGTATTTTAGTGTCAAAAAAGTTGGTTTGAAGTCTTGCATAGGGGAGGGACACCCCTCTCCCCTTATGGTTTTGTTTCCTTGCTTTTTGGGCTCAAAAGGATAGCATGTGTGCTTGTTGTTTCTTGGCTTCATTTCAGTACTTTTTTAAGCATCTTAGGTCTTACATAATCTCTGTTTTTGGTCGGATTTAGACCCTCTTGCATGCTTGTGATGTTTGCTTTGTATTGCTCCATCTTGCTTAAAAGTGCATCCCATGATTAGGCCATGATTTTTGGGTGTGTTGGCTTGGTTCCATGGAGCATTTAGCATTGTTTTTCCATGCTTAAAATCTGTTGGTTATCAACTTGGTCATGTTTAGCATGTTTGTTAGAGTTGCTTTGTATTTTGGCTTGGAGGCCTTGAGCATTTTGACCTCTAACATGCATGGTTGTGTTTACCCTCTTGATTTGGCATCATCTAGGGTCATATTTTAGTCCAAGAATCATGCTTGTATGTGTGCATGCATGGCCTCTTTCATGCCTTGAAGATGTGTCCTCTTATGCCTAAGAATGAGCCTTAGTGTATTTGCTTCATGGGGGATATCTTAGTTGCCATATTAGGAGCTTTTGGGGTCCTATTTTGCATGCATAGATTCTGTTTTTTACTTGTCTTGATCATGCCATGAGTGGTCATGTCATTGAAGGTAAGTTGTCTCCTTTTGTGTCTTAACTTTGGGACCATGAATTTGCTTGTTAACATGAGTTGATTGCCTATCATTTTAAGCACTTTTGGTCACTGTTTTGAGGAGGGTAAGGGTCTGTCCCTTTGCCATTTTTAAGCCCTCTTGTATGCTTGCTCCATGTTTATTGCATAGTTGTTCCATTAAGCCTTGTGTAGCGCATCGATCCCATAGTCAATTTGGTCCATGTTTGCACCATTTTTGTACTTTGTATGCTTAGCATTGTACATTTGTCATGTTGGTTACATAATGTTTGTTGTGCTTTACATCTTGGTGGTATGACACATTTGAGGCTTGTGAGCATTGCATGCATTGCATTTACTTGGTTTGGGGTGTCAAACCAAGTGCGGGAGTCAAGGACCATTCATACTTCAAGTGATGTAATGTGCCTTGATCCCCGGTCATCGGGACCTTTGACTCTAACTTGATAAGGCCTCGGTTTTTCATGTTGTTTGTTGCATGCATTTTCATATCAAATGGCAAATTCGATCCTTTGACTCACCATGTACCATTGATGATTCGAGGATCGAAAGTCATGCTTCTTTGAGTCCGAAATATGATAAGAAGTAGGACCATGCTTACATGTGTCCAAAAACTCCATACTATGCACTGCCTGTCCTCTGTTTGCTGTCAGATTGTCTGTTGCAGGAATTTTATGCCGACCGGCAGAATTTAGTGCCGACCGGCACTATCTGGAGTGCCGATGAACCTGATAAAGTGCCGACGGGAATTTTGGAGTGCCGGTGGCAATTCTGTCTGGCCGGTGGTGCTCTGCAGGATGCAGAGAGCTTGTTCCAGCACTTTGGAATTTTTCAGAAAGACAAGGAAGTACAAACAGAAGCGACAAGAGCATAGTACGGGTTTTCCGGGCAGGACGGATTCGAGCATGCATCATCTGCGCGCCCTGAGGCAGAGGCTGTGGCCACCCTCTTTATTCTCTTGCTTCCTCTTTTTTAGTTAATTAGGAATTTTTGTAATAATTTTATTTATTCATTATTTTGGGACTGTAATATTAATTCGAGCCCTCTGAGTGAGGGTAAACATGTAATAAGTGTGGGTGAGTGTGTGTATGTCTTCCAATCCCCATTTCTTTCTTCCCTTTTATTTACCAGCTTATGATGGTAGATTAGGGCATTTTGAAATTAGCATACCTTATGATATGCATGCGTGCATTCATGCATCTGTTAACATGCACCGGGCTCGGTACATCATGCTAACCGCATTCGTATTTTCAAATTCCAAAATTGAATACATGAATTAGTTGGTTGCATATCGTATGCCATATCTAGGTTAACCGAGCCTAACTAGAATTGCACCTTGTATGTGTTGCATTAGGCAAAATAACATGAACTAGGACATGCATGTTTGCTAACTAGTTTACTGTTTTGGCACGGAGTACAATGTAAGTATTTTTGCTTTAGCATCCAGCATGCGTGTGAATGTTGCCATAATAGTATGCTTGCCATGCGGCTAAGTGCTTACATGAGATAAACTGCTTGAATGCCTGTGGGTGGAGGTCAAATTGCTTAAATTGGGATAATGCGTTAAAACTGTGAATTTTAAGCCCACTAGATAGTGGCAAAACCATCTTTTCCAAAAGCCCACATAAGGGTGGCAAAATCTGCATTTTAGCCTACTTGCGAGTAGCAAACCTTTTTTTTAAAAAAACAAACATGAAATGTTTTGTTCCAATTTGGGCGATTTGGTCTATACTTGTTTGCTGCGCGCATAACATAGTAATTCTAGGCTAATAATCGGGATAAGAACACATAAACATTTTCAAAACAAGATATCACGGTTAGTAGAGGCCGGTCTTCGGACCGGGCGAAAGGGGGTGCTCATAGCTGACCTTCCCCGATCGTACCCAAGCTCCCGAGCCGAGACAACTCCGGTGATGACGGACGTGTGGCCTTCGGCACCGAGTCAGGGTTTCCTAAATTTCCCATTTTAAAATATTTAGGTGGCGACTCTGTATCTGGCAAAGCAGTCCATGTTTGGCACTACTTTCAAAAAAAATCTGTTTCTCAAAACGATTTGCCAGATTTGGACTCTTTGGTTCAAGATTAAGAACCGTGACAACAATCGAGTCCGAACTGTAGCGCGAGGTCCCACGCGGGCGCCGTCTACAAGTGGGTTTTTGGCCATCATTCGGCATGCCATGATTATGTTTTTGGCTGGTTTGGTAGCCTCTCATATGCTTCATATGCTTGTAGTGTAAATCATGTTTACTAGCTTGAAATGCATGATGTTTTGGCCCTGTATTCTAGCATATTTTGGCCTTGACCCAAACTGATTTTATTCATATTTTGGGCTGCCTTAGCCCTGTTTTGAGGCCTCTTGGTCGAATGATGCTTTCCATGCATGCTTGTAGTGTAATAGCCTTGCCTAGCTTTGAGCTTTGAGGTCCCTTGCATGCTTAACTTGAGGTATTTGCATGTTTTGGCATTATGAGGAATCTTATTTCAGAGCTTATTTCTTGGCCATATTCTCATGTTTGTCACTCCTTCAATGTGCTTGAGAGTTGCATCATTACACCCCATTTGTGAGCCATTGCATGAGCTTCATTTTTGTGCCTTTCAAGCCATCATCTTAGTTCACTTTTGCCTCTATTCTGGCCTACATAGGGTCTGTTTGGAGTTGGTTTGGCCATTTGAGCATTGCCTTGCATGCCTATAGTGTAATGCACTTCACTAGCTTCGGTGCTTGAGCCTTTCAACATGCATTGTGTGAGTTGTTTACATCAATTGGAGTCATTTTGTATGCCATTTCAGAGTTGGACACATGTGCCCTTGCATTCCATATTTCATCCTTTTCAATGCGTTTGGAAAGTTGTGTTTTATGCCTTAGGCTTGCGGCCATTGCATTGGGCATGTTTGCATGCATTTTGGAGCCTTGTTTTCATCATCTTTGGCCACTAATTTGGGTGTGGCTGAGGCCCATCCATTTTGGTTTAAGTCCATTTTGCATCGAGCATGCCGTTGTAGTTCATAGTATTGAGTATGCCACGTTGTCGCATGATTGATCATTGCATTATGCATGACTTGTTCACCTCATTGTGTATATTAGTTCCATGTGCATTGTGTATGCTAGTGTCATGAGCATTGTGCATGCCATGTAGCTTATAGCATTGTGTATGCTAGTTGCATGTTTGCATGTTATCCCTTGCATGTTTGCATCACTTAGTTGCATTGCATTAGGATTGCATGCTAAGATTTGCCTTGGTGCATGCCATCTAGGTTGCATTGTGTTTGGGATAGGCATTAGTCCAAACACCGAAAACGAGGGACGTTTCATACTAGAAGTGATGAAACGTACCTCAATTCCCGGTTGTCGACATTTTTGACGACCTATGATGGAGTTGTTGGCTTTAGGTGCATGTATGTGCATTCATTTCACATTGTGTCGTGCAATTCGGCTCATGGGCCATCATGTATCGAAATGCGTGATTAGTGGCCCGAGGGTCGAAGCTTACACTCCCTTGAGCTTATGCAATGATGGGGAGAGTGGTCATGCACACATGTGTTGCAAATACTTTGTCATCTCTCTCTCTTGCCTTCTGTTGCAGAAAACCATAAACCAGGGGCAGAAACTGGTTGGCCGACCAGATTTAGTGGCTGGCCGACCACTTTTTTTGGTTTTTCACCACAAAAGTGGTCGGCAGGTGGTCTCCAAGGCCAATAGCTGGTCAGTGGCCTTCCCACAGATTCCCAGGGTGGAGTTTCAGCCTTCTGGAGCTTTGTACAGTGTTCTGAGATCAATTGCAAACAGAGGCAAATCGGAGCTTTGTGATGGATTTCCGAACAAGGCAATTTGAGCATGCATGTATCCTTCATCATCCAAAGCAGAGCTGAGGCAGCCCACTTTCATTTAGTTTGCATGATTGCTTACTTAGTTAATGTTGTGTAATAAGTAGTTGTAACCTGTTATTCCTTTCGTCGTGTAATAACTAGTTTAATTAGATTAGCTAGCTAGTTCTGTATTATTTATTCGGACCCTCCGTTGAGAGGGCACAACTGTTGTAACAAGCGTGCGTGTGTGTGATGCCTGTCTTCAAACCCCACGTCTTTCTCCCTTTTATTTACTAGCTTATGGTGGTTAGTTTAGGGCATGTTTTAATTAGCATACTTATGTTCGCATGTTTGCATTCATTCATCTGTCTTGCATGCACCGAGCTCGGCGCATCATACTAACTGCATTGTATTTCAATTCCAAATTGAACACATGTTATCTAGTTGCATTCACATGACATCGTAGAATAGCCGAGCCTATCTTAGTTGCATTTTGCATGTGTTGCATTAGGCATTTTTAACATAACTAGGATCATGCATTGATTTCTAACATAGCTTTTGTTTTGGCTCGGAGTACTCGGTAAGTGTTTGTGCTTTAGCATCCTTGCATGTGTGTGAGTGACTGCCATGATAGCATGCTTGCCATGAGGCTATTTGCTTAAGTGATATAACTGCCTGAATGCCTGTGGGTAAAGGTTGGATTACTTGAATTGGAACGATTCATTGAAATCCGTGTTTTAGCCTACTTGCGAGTAGCAAACTTCAAACGATTTCCAAACAAACGGATATGCGATGCTTTGTTCCAAATTAGGCGATCTAGTCTATACTTGTATGCTGTGTGCATCACATAGTAATTCTAGGTTAAAAACCAGATAAGAGCACATGTGATTTCAAAAAGAAGATATCATGTTAGTAAAGGCCGATCTTTGATCGGGCGAGAGGGGGTGCTCATTGCATGACCTTCCCCTCTCATTCCCAAGTTCCCGAGCCGAGGCAACTTTGGTGATGACGGAGATGTGGCCTTGGGCACGAGTCAGGGTTTCCTAAATTTCCCAAAAACAAAACATTTAGGTGGCGACTCTGTATCTGGCAAAGCAGTCCATGTTTGGCGCTTCTTTCTAAAAATCAGTTTTTCAAAACAATTTGCCAGATTTGGACTGTTTGGTGATTTATCGGTCTTGCATTGCACTTTGCGAGATTAGATTCAGAACCATGACATTTGAGTCTGAACTGTAGTGAGCCTAATGAACAAAACGGGATTTTCTCGGGACGTTCAGGCGCGTCTACACTGACTCAAAACTAATGGCAAGCCAACTCAATGCAATGCAACCTAAGCATAAAAGCAAAGCTAATGCAACATGAGTATGCCAAGAACAATGTCATGCAACCTAAACATGCAAAGACAAGCAATATTAAACCGATATAATGCATGCATTATTAACTTAACAAAACAACACAAGCATGCAAATATGAGGTCATATAACAAGCATGCAACAACATGCAGTGCAATATGCATGCAACAACATGCAAAGATGGACTTAAACCAAAATGGGCAGACCTAAGCCATGCCCAAATCAGTGGCCAAAATGGACTGAAATGATAGCATAATAAGCAAGAAAAAGCATGCTCAAATGATGGCTCGCAAGCAAGGCACAAAGCTCGACTATCAAATACAATTAAAGAGTGATAAACATGAGAATATGGCAAAGATATAAGCTCCAAAATTCCATGCCAAATGATGCCAAGGCATGCAAACATCACAAGTATAGCATGGTAGAGGCCTCAAAACTCAAGACTAGTCAAGGCATTTGCACTATAGCTATGCAATGCATGAAGCATATGGCCAATACAACCCAAAAAAGTCCTAAAGCATGCCAAAACAATGATAAAACGTGCATGGAGCAACGCTGAAACAAGCTAGCATGAAGGGTCAAAACATGGAGTATGTAAGGCCAATAAGGAGGTTTACACTACACCTACCAAAGCCAAGCATGTGATGACTTAACCAACAAAAATCAAAGTTATGGAATGTTAAACTAACTCCAACAATGGGCTAATACCAAGTCAACACATGCTAGAATAACAAGCTCACTCATTAGGCATGCAAGACTAGTAAAGAGGACTTACACTACAAGTGTAAGAAGCAAATGAGGGATGCCCTAACCAACCAAAAACAGAGTTATATCATGGCAAAATAAGACCCAAAACACACTGAAATGGTGGTCCAAAAGCCTAGGCAAGATGGCATACACATGGGCTCTTTTTTAAGACATAAAGCATGAACCCTTCAAAGCATTGGAGGAGTGAAACATGTGAGTGCATGGCAATGAAACATGCTCTGAAATATCATTCCAAATGATGCTAAATCATGCAAATAGCCCAAGCAATGCATGCTAGTGGCTTGGAAACTCAAGGCTAGTGAGCTAGAATGCACTATGGCTATACAAAGCATGGAATGCATGATCAAAACAACATAAATAAGACCTTAAGCATGCTAAAACATGGCCAAAAGCTTCTTGGAGTTAAGCCAAAATCACACTAGAATGATGGCCTAAAGCATGATCCATGTTGGGCTAGTGTGCAAGTTTACACTACAAGTGCATAAAGCATGCAAGAGGCAATCAAACCAACTTAAAACAAAGTCATGACATGCTAAATAATGACCAAAAACATGCTGAAATGGAGCCCATACATGCGTAACAAACATGCTACTTCATGAGGCATATAAGGCTAGTTTGCAAGAATTACACTACAAGTGTATAAAGCATGCATGAGGTGAGCAAGATAGCTCAAAACAGAGTTATGGTAGGTTTGGAAAGTCACAAAAATGAGCCTAAACAAAGCCTCCAAGAAGTAGAAACACATGCTCTTTTGGAAGGCCGTCAATACAAGCAAACAAGAGAAGAGGAAGGGGATAACTCCCTCCTATTTTGAGCCTCAAAACAAGGTTTTTACCACTGAAAATCCTCTGGATTTCAGTGGTTGAAAGGCCACAAAAAGTTGTTTTGAAAGGCCTTAGAAGATGGCTCAAAAGCTATACAAGCTAAGGAACAAAAGGGAGAGACAACCCCCTAGCCAAACAAGGCTTAAACCAACACTTTCAGGACTAAAAAATAGAGATTTTCTCAGTTCAAAACCAAGCCAAAATCAGTTTACAAAGATGATAAAACAAGCATGCAAGAATGGCCAAGATATTGTACAAAAATGAGCTTAGAAGAAGGAGATGCTTACCCTTGAAGCAAAGCTGCAAAATAACCACTTTTCTGAGCCAAACAACCTTCAATCAACCCAAAAATGGATTCCAAGGGACCTCAAGCCAATGGTGATCAACTTTGATGAAGGATGCCTAGGCAAACTAGTTGTATTTCTCTACTTCTATGCACCAAAGGGGAAAAGAGAGAGCAAACTAGAGAGAGAGGCAGGGATTTAGGTCTAAAATTTCTAGAGATAGAGGAATTTTTAGAGTGAGAAGCTCTCAAAATTGCTCTAAGCCTTCAATATGTTCTAACCCTTTAGAAATGAGATATTTGGCTCCATATATAGCAAAAGGCAAGGGTTTGGTCGAAAATATCTAAGCATGGGACAGCTGGAGGTTGTGTGGAACAGATGGAGATGAAATATCTTCAAAAAATCTGAGTTTGGGTCACTCTTGGCCGGTCGGCCATCTTTGGTGCCGATCTGCCACTTATCTGGCCGATCGGCCAACAAAATCTGCTTTTCAGGCCCCACTTCAAATGGGCATAACTCCTTCATATGAACTCCGTTTTAGGTCATTCTTGTGTCCAAATTGAAGCCTCGGAAGTAAGCTTTCCAATGGAGGCATCCTTACATAAACATTCCAACTGTGCAAAAAGTTATTCCTTTTTTGGTGAAGCTGCTCAGTTTCAGTCCAACCGGAATGATGCCCAACTTCAACCAATCATATCTCCCCCATCCGGACACGGTTTTAGGAGATTCGTAAGTGAAAAATGAAGCCCCGGAAGTAAGATTTCCAACGGGGGTGGCCTCATAGTTAAAATCCAACTATTCAAAAGGATAGGCCTGATTTAGCAAGGACTACTCATCTCTCTCTTAACAGTTCATGCCCATCTTCTTCCTCAGCTAGGTTTCTTCCCTCTCCTCCTCTTTTCCTCAACTCCAAACCCCCCTAAACAAGGCATTTTGAAAGATTTTTTTAAAGATTTCATCTCTCTTTCATTCATTTCCACTTTGTCCTTGCTCGATTTATCAAAAAGCGCAACATTTAACAAAATACGAGCCTTGGAACATCGTAGGAATTATTTTTCAAAAATGTTTTGAAAGAGAGGGTTTTAAGGTCTAAAAAACCATCCAAAATAGCTTTGGTCCAAAATGGGGTGTGAGGTTAGGATTTGGCTCTCTTCTTGCCGAAGAAATCGAACCTTTGCCCTGCACATCTTTCATCACCAAGTAAACCATCAGTAGCGACCAATTCTTAAAGGCGATAAAAAATGGGGTGTCTACAGTAGGCTGGCTCGTTGGTTATTTCTTCTATCCAAATTTGATCTCAAGTATGTCATGCACAAATTAGTTAAAAAGAGAGATGTAGCAGAATTCCTGGCAGACCACCCAGTAGAGGGAGATGAGGCAGTGGAATACCTGTTCCCAGATTAAGACATTCTGCAAGTAGAAGAGGAAACATGGACAATGTACTTTGACGGAGCATCTAATCATTATGGTTGTAGGATAGGTGTGTTGCTGATAGCACCTGATGATTCCCATATACCCTTAGCTTTCAAACTTCGGTTCAAAGTGTCCAACAACAAAGTAGAATATGAGGCATGTATTGCTAGTTTGGAAGCTTCCCTAGAACTTGGGGCAATAAGGTTGGATGTTATTGGAGACTTGAACTTGGTTGTTTCTCAAGCGAATGAAGACTGGAAAGTCAAAGAAGAGAAAATGAAGGTGTATCACCAGACCCTGGATATTCTGATTCCAAGATTTGAAAAACTGACGTTCACATATCTGCTTAGAGAGAACAATCAGTTTGCTGACGCGCAGGCAACTCTATCATCCATGGTAGACATCTCGCTTAGAATCAAAATGCATCCAATCATCATCAAACAGAAATATACGTCGGCATATGAGACCATTGCCGCGATAGATGAAGTTCAAGATAAAAACCCACGGTATTACAACATTTGGAACTTTTTGGAAAATGATACGTATCTACTAGGGCCAAATGCTAAAGATAAACAAGGAATACAGTGTCTGGCTGTCCAGTTCATTATCTGTGGCGGCAAGCTGCACAAGAAAGGCCATCTGGGGATGCACAAGGTATGTGTTGGAGAAAAGGAATCAAAGCGTCTCATGGAGGCCATCCACGGATGGGAGTGCGGGGCACACATGAATGTTGTGATGCTAGCCAGGGAGATCCTCAGGCAAGGCTATTATTGGTCAACTGTGGAGGAGGATTGTATTGGGTTTGTATGATGATGCCACAAATGTCAAATCCATGCCAATCGCATGAATATCTCATCCTCAAAGCTTTACAACATGACTTCACCATGGCCTTTCTCAGTCTGGGGAATTGACATTATCGGTGCAGTCTCGCCAAAGGGTTCAAATGGACATGAGTTCATTTTGGTGGCGATTGACTACTTTACGAAATGGGTGGAAGCTCAGTCTTGTGTTGTCTCATGTGGCCAAGTTTATCAGAAACAACATCATCTGCCTGTATGGGGTTCCAAACGAGATCGTTTCAGACAATGGTTCGCACTTTAAGAAAGAGATGGCGGATCTGCTTGAGAAATATAACGTGGCTTTTCACAATATAGACCATAGACTAATGGAGCTGTTGAGGCTGCTAATAAGAATGTTAAGAACATCCTATAGAAGATGGTGAAGACTTACAAGGACTGGCTAGATAAACTGTTTTTTGTACTTTGGGGTTATCGAACATCATTTCGAACATCTACAGGGGCAACCCCATATTCTCTAGTGTATGGGATGGAAGTTGTTCTGCCGATTGAGATCGAAGTACCGTCACTAAGAATTATGGCCGAATGTCATATAGCAAAGGCGGATTGGCAGCAGAGCAGATTCGAAAAATTGATGTTATTTGACAAGAAAAGTTTTAAGGCATTATATCATATCCAGGGCTACCAACACAAAATTACTAGGGCTTTTAATAAGTAAGTCAAGTCCAAAAATCTCAAGGAATGAGATATGGTGCTGAAAGACAACCGAACTCCCATCCATGATCCTAGAGGCAAGTTCAGACCCCATTGGACTGGTCCTTACATCCTCAAATCTATCTGGTCAGGAGGGGCGATTATCCTTATGGACCTAGATGGCCTGGAGTTTTCATAACCGATCAATATGGACAAGTTGAAGACATACTACCCTTGAGAGTCTCACTAGGCCGAAAAGCCAGAAGGGCAACCTAGGCAAAAGTGAGAGCATGAAAAATTAGAAATAAAGAAAAACTGAGCTCGTAAGGTCGAAAACCCGGAAGGACAACTTTGGCAAAAGTTAGAGCGCAAAAGAAAAGAGTTAATACTCGAGTGAACCAGAACTGAACTACGTAAAGCCTAATTCCCATCTTTGGGATATGTAGGCAACTTCATTATGAAGTTCAACCATAACCATCTCCACCTCAACTATCCTATTCGTTTATTTGATTGGGAAAGCTTTCTCCATTTTCTATTAGCTTCACTGTGTGATCTTTATTTTGGCAGAAGGGCCGGTTGTAATACAGAGTAATGATAATGAATGCAATTATGGGCAATTACGATCTGTTGATTCGGGGCTATGCATCTTGAGGACTGATTCCATGCGTGTCAGGTAGTGATCATTTTCGAAAATGGTTTTGAAAGTGTTAATGAATTGATTTTTCTAAAAATTTTGCCTTTTATAACTTAGACTATTTTGGGACCAAAAAGGAAAATTTTTAGTGCTCACAACTTTAATTCCATTGATTTCAACACAAGTACATTCTCCAACTCTCTGACTTAAATCAAAGTTGCTTTTACATCATAAAACTTGAAAAGAAAAGTCAAAGCAATAAACTAGGGGCATAGATGAGTCAGGTGTCCCTGCATCCTCTGCTTGTGCCCACGGAAGTCTCTGCAGCCAAAGTAGCCTTGACCTGCGCTTCGTCTTTAAGCCAAGCCAAGAACTCGCCAGAAAGGGCATAACAGTAGCTAACCGCAGGGGCCAGAAGCTCTCTTGTCCTACAAGCAGTGAGGTACCGAGTCAGGTTTGAAACACGAATTGGCAATGGAGCCGACCATTCTACCCCATCTTTTAGACGGGTCTGATCATGTCCAAACTAGCATCTGAACCGGAAAGAGAACTAGGACACGCAGTGTGTGAAGCTAATCAACTGTATACCCGGTTGTCGGGACATGTTGTAGCTCATCTCAGTCAAGTTAATCCAGGAGCAACGCCAAGCTATGTTAGCTATAGTTCTATTGCACATCCAGTTGCACCACCAACCCTCTGATGGAAGTTCCACCACCCTCTGGTGGAAGAAGTAATCTCGAGCTGAATACTCAGGGCAAGGGTCCACGACTTTCAGCTTATCCATTAGCCATACCTGGGAAGGGATGAAAAATAAGAGAGATTAAAGAATAGAGAGATGTGTGTTGAGAGAAAACTGAAAAAAGGGGCTTTAAGAGAAAAATAGAGCTTGAATGGCAAGTGATGTGAGAATCATAAACAAAAAAGGGTGGGAAACAATACCTGAAGAAGCAGTGGGTTTCCCGCGAACCAAGTGGTCTCTCGCCGATGAAAAACATCTAAACCCATTAGGGTCTCAGCCAGTGCCAAACCCATGCCACTCTTGCCCTCTTTCAAACATTAGGCCACTTCGATCAACCTAATGTTGGCTCCGCTGTAACTAGGGGCAAGAAGCAAGTGCGTGAGCATACATAAATAGAGGGCATATTGTTGACAACCTTGCCAAAGAAGGTCGCCTTTGTTGCCGATGTCAGAAAACTGATGAATTAAGCTGGGTATATCTAGCTCTGCGTCATGATCCAGGGATCGAGCCTCATGCAAAGTGAGCCCACACATTCATCCCAAAGCCTGGGCATGGCCAAAACGGGGTTGCGGCATGATTTCCTTATTGCGTCGAGATTCCATCAATGCTTGAAATTCTTCAAGAGTCGAACACATTTCTTGTGTTCCGAACCGAAATACATGTGTAATTGGGTCCTAACATCGGACTGCGGCATGAAGGAACGAAAAACAAAGTGAAGTGTGGCTTAACGGGAAAAGAGCATTTATGCTGAAACCTCAGAAATTTACCTTTTTCGTGCCATCCAAAGTGGCTATCTAATCCTTGAGTTTCTCGACAAGGAATATCTCCATTTTTAGAAGAAACTGCAGTAAAAAATGAGGTTCTATCGAAGAAATAGCGAAGGAAGACCTTTTGTAGAGGATAAGGTTGTGAGTGGATGCCAGTTGTCAGCCAGCTGATGAGCCACAACACCTGGCCGGCCAATCACCATTTTTGGCCGGCCGTCCCCTTTTGTGAGTGGATGCCAGTTGTCAGCCAGCTGATGAGCCACAACACCTAGCCAGGCAGCCAGTGTCCATTTTTGGCTGACCGTCCCCTTTTGTGGGTCTGGCAGTTTGGCAGTCTGGTCGTTTCAGTCTTTGTGCTTTGAGATCTTGTTTTGAGTCTTTTGTTTTTAGCAAGTGTAAATAGTTGTGTTTAGATTGTTTTTACTTTGTTTTCTGCTTATCGAGTTGTATTATGTATTTTTGGTCATTAGTTGGCTCATTATCCAATTAAGAACATCATTTCAATACAAGCATTTTCGGTTTCAAATACCATTACATTTTCATTTTATGCAAGTGTGGTGCTCATGATGCAAAACAAAGCTCTTTTATAAAACTGCAGGGTTTTGCCCCGATCATATTTTTACAAAATAGGGAATATAAGTCTTTTCAAAAATAAAAAATAAAAACCCATCTGAAGCTATACAAGTGCTAAGCTACCAAACTAAAAGAAACTAAGAAAAAGAGTACAAAAATCTACAAGGGTCGCATCAAGCTCAAGAAGCTCTCGTCGTCCTCTTCCTCAAAAAGGGACTCAGGGGCACTGTCACCGTTAGTGCCTCTATCGTCAAAAGAGTGGGACTCCGAGCTAGAACTAGTATCGCCATCTCCACTCTCTGACTCAAAGACAACATCATCGTCCTCACTCTCAGATGACTCAGAGCGTCGGCTCACTGCCTCCTCGGTGCCGTTGGTCTCAACATTATCTTCACTCAAAACCGGCTCCGAGAAAGAGGAGGTCTCTTTTGTTTGGGACTCACTACTCCGGCTCCGAGCACCTCTGCCTCTGCCTTGACCACGACGCTCATCTCAGCTACGTGCTAGGGCCTGCCTACCTCTCTTCCCTGCCACTAGAGGAGTGTTGCTGATGCCGTAGGTGCTATCAGTACCGCTGGTGCCATCTGTGCATGTGGGATCTGAAAAACAAGCATCAGAGTATCAGATGCAGTATAAGTATGATGCAGAACACAGATTTAGCATAAGTGCAGTATGTCAGTGCAGTGTGAAGCAATATTAGAATGCATGTTTGTATACAGTGTGAGTATGGCATGTCAATGTAGTGTGGTGCGCAACAGTATGAGTAAGCAATGAAATGCGCGACAAGAAGAGAGGATACCTGGATACCGTGAAAAACAAACATCATCTCTGTCCTTAGCACCATGTGAACCAGAAAAGCAACCAGCTGACTATCTATATACTCTGTAGGCGCCTGCAAGTAAAGTTGAGCGATTAGTATCTGAAAAGGAGAAATGCAAGATGTAAGTTATAAAGCACTGTTCACACCTGCGGTGCACCTGGAGCTCTAACAAACCCATGCACCGCCTCTGGTGGCTCTATCAGGATCTGATAAACTGTCCTACTAGGCCGTTAAAATGAAATCACAATAGGAATCGCCGGCCAACCGACTGCATACACAATGGAAGGGGCTCTCTAATATCAACTTCAGCCTCATGAGTAGCCTCTCTAGCCAAAGGGCACTTGCGGCATCGCCTGCACGAACTCAGGTCAAGCGTGGCATAAGGTGAGTTTGGATAAAGGTCACGTAATCATTGTCCCCTCTAAAGAAGTCGGCATCCAGCCCCACCATAAACTGAATGATAGCCTCAACTGGGAGGCTATAGGCTATCCTCATGGATACTAGGGGCGGAGCAAGAACAACCGGTGCAGGTAGGCCCATGGTCTGGCGTACGAACTGCTCACCCAAAAACCAAGCCGGGTAGAATGAGCCCTCTCGCAAGATCGGATGCTGAGAGGTACCCCGAGATCCAGTGCACTGGTCCCATACCCCAGCCGGCATCATCACCCACAGTTGTTATGTGATCTGCAAATGGAGAATTTACAAGTTGTTAGTTGCTATCAGTTGTCAGAGTATGGATTGGAGCATTAGCAATGGAAAAAAAAAAAAAAAGCAGAAATGATTATGAGTCTCGGATTACCTCGCGAGCCACTTCAATGTTGAAGTATCGGTGATAGTAAATGAAGGTCATGTCGTCGCAGCGCCTACGGCGGCACTTACCATCATACCGCCGTGAGTAGGACACGACCAGTGCTACCTCATCTACCAACACTAAGGCGAGGACCAGGAAATAGGCATAGGCCCAAAGCTGTAAGGAAAAGATAATTGGTGAGTCTATATGTGCAAACATATATTTAACAAAAAGTGCAAAGCAGAAGGCACAGTGTGTGACCAGCGATAAAGGCAGAATGTACAAAGTAGAAATCACAATGTATGGGCAGATACTAAGCAGGAAATGCAAAGAAAAAAGCATAATACCTCCCAGGCTCTCCAATAGCCTCCGACCTTGTTCCCCTCCATGCGGGAACCGGCGCTCATGTTTCCACAGAGTGTGGCAAGGCCAGCGCCACCCCATACGTAGAATTGCACCCGAGGTAATGTCATGAGAGCGCTCTGTAGATATAGCCCTATGGTATTTCACCTATTCGTAAACAAGGTGGTACTGAGAAGATAGATCAGAAAGCCCCACAAGTACTACTCCACCTCCTCTTATGTCTCCGACTGGCTCTCACGGAAGCGCTCGTAAAACCAGCTATATTGCACCATTGTCAGTCTATCCAGCATAGGGTATGCATCGAGCTGGTGAATCTATGCTGCCTCCCATCGGCCCATATCCATATCAAAAGGGATTGGATCACCCCTACCCTCAAGCCGATGATCATCAAAAAATCATAGGGGGCCATTGTCTTCTCCCCGGTAAAAGAGAAATGGAAGAAGTTAGTGGTGTCCCACCATCTCTTTACCAAAGCTCTGAGTAAGGCTTGGCTAGCCAACTGTCGTGAGAGCCCAATGCAGAATAAGCCAAAGCATGCCTCGTCGACCAACTCGCGGACCCGAGTGAGGAGCTCTTGATACCACTCCCTGGCTGTCACCGCCCTGTATCCTCTCCGGAAGCGAGAGTCATCCTGTGGCAAGGAAAGAGTGAGTCAGATGAAAAACAGTAATGAAATGCAGCAATGAATGGCAGTGATGAAATGGTAAAACAAGTAAAATGCATAAAAGCAAAGTTTGTACCTTAGTAGCTCCGTGATATAGGTGGGAGGTCCACTCCCTCAACAAAAACATCCTCAGGCACACCACTAACAAAATCATTGAAGTGCAGCATGCCTCTGGGTGCCATCGCATGCATGCACGGGTGATAAGTGGCCATGTCGAATGGCTTCAGCCTCAGTAGTAGTAGCTCGGGCTCAGGCTTGGGCCCTGGAGCAAAGAATTCATTTGCATCAAAGTCAGCGGCAATGCCCTCCGCCGTCTCGCCGGGCTCATCAACCGCCAGCTCTTAACCTCTACAGTAGGTAGGAGTATGGGTACCTCAGGGGGGCACCGTCATGTGGAATATCATCCGCCATTTGGGAAATGGGTGAAAAGGTGATAAAAAATGGAAAAAAATGAGGAAAAAGAGGGAAACCCCGAAAAGGTCAACCCTAGAAGAGAGAAAATGGGAGAAAAAGTCAAAACCCAGGAAAATTCACGAAACCCGAGAAAAAGCCATGGGAAACAAACCCAAAGTGATGAAAACCCCAAAAAAAACAACAAAAACAAAATCTGATTAGTTCAAAATGTACAAGGCCAAAGAGGGTGGGGTGTTGGAAAACGCGTATAAAGCACAGATCTAGAGAGTTGAAACGCCTAGAGAGACAGGGAGAGGATTTTCGGTCAAGTGGGTGTGTGCCAAATGAAGTTTGGGTGTTGTTTTAATGAGACCCGAGCTAAAAACCCCAAAATGCCCTCAAAATGCCACGAGTGGCCGGCCGTGCACTTTGTGGTCGGCAGTCTCCTATTTGTGGTCGGCCGGCTCCTTTTGTGGCCCAGGGCCGGTTTCTGCCATGCTCTTGCATAATCCATGTATGAGATGTCCTATTTTTGACTTGGAAAGGAGAATGATGGTATTTGAAGCTGGTTCAAATTCCAAGCATCTCGAACTTGTGTTTCGGTTGCACTGTTCCAATTTCCACTATGTCTCCGGTGCATGCATATGTCCTGATCTCGAGTTAGTGTGAGGTGTATCCTTTTTGAGAAGTTTAAGGAGCCTCCAAGTGGTAATTCGAAGCTCGCTGCAAGGTGTCTTCGGACACCGCTTTCTGCTTATCTTTTCAATTTTGCATGCCTATTATGTTGCATAGAACATGCATTGCATCGTAACTCACATACCTATCTTGGTTACATTGAGAATGCATCATCATTGAATTCATATCAATTATATTGTATTGTGTCGCGGTATGCGTGTCGTTCTTTTCAATTCTTGTATCCACCTTTATCATGTGAGTGCAATTTTTTTTTTTTTCTCTTTAAAACCTCGCTGCATGGAAGTGTAGCATGGTTTTCTCTATTATCCTCTCTATGCAGAAGTGTAGTTAAGATCACCTTTCTATGTGGTAGTGTAGCTTGGTTGTTTTGTTTCTCACTACACAGTAGTGTAGCATGGTTGTTTCTTGTTCACCTCTCTACGCGAAAGTGTAGTTTGATTGTTTCTTGTCCACCTCGCTACACGGAAATGTAGCTTGGTTATTTCTTGTTCACCTCTCTACGCAGTAGTGTAGTTTGGTTGTTCTTGTGTCCTCTCTACATGGAAGTGTAGTTAGGATCACCCCTCTACACAGTAGTGTAGTTTGGGTTGCTTTGCTCCTCTCTATACGGAAGTGTAGTTAGGATTGTTTCTTGCAGCTCTCTCTACGCAGTAGTGTAGTTTGGTTCATTTCTCAACTTTCTATGCAGAAGTGTAGTTAGGTTTTGTTTCCTTTTAATTTCACTGCACGGAAGTGTAGTTTGGTTTATTTTTGTTCCTTTCTATGCAGAAGTGTAGTTGGGATCGTTTCTTACCTCTCTTCATGGAAGTGTAGTTTGGCTTGTATCTTGTTAACAGTTGAGATTGTTTCTCATTTATTGCTTTTAATTGTTGTATTGCATTGAATCTCATTTTCGAGCGGTATGCTCGTTTGTATTCTCAATTGTTGCAACACATCAAATATGTATCATTGCGCATCTTGCCCTTGAACTACACTAGTTTCATTCCTTGCAAAGGGATACGTAGGCAACCCTTGGGTTCAACCAATTTCATTTTATGTCTTGATTGTTTTGCCCAAGTCTTAGGGCCTTGTCAAAATGGGTCATCTCTAGGCTTTGACATTCACTCACGTCATTTCATGACTTTGAGCTCTTTGTCAAAGAGGGGAAATTATAGACACCCAATTTTTTACGCCCTTAAGACTTAGGTGCCACAAATTGATCACCCAATGATGAATTTATACGTTGGACAAACACTCGATTTCCTCAACAAGGAGCCTTGGTTTTGAGTCTTGGAAGCCTACAAACCTTGCACCACTTTGGGACCAAAACAGTATTTTTCCAAGCCTGACCACTCAGAGGCCTGCAGGCCAACTAGTGGCCGGCTGGCTAGAAATAAGTGGACGGTCGTCCCCTTAGTGGCCTACTGTAGACCGCCCAGACACTCTCCACGCGACCCCCCTTTCAGAGAGGGTGCGAATTGCGTCCTGCTACTACAGTTCGGACTCATGTCACGGTTCTGAATCTAATCTCACAAAGTGCAATGTAAGACTGATAAATCACCAAAGAGTCCAAATTCGGCAATTGGTTTTGAAAAATCAATTTTGGAATCGAAAAGCGCCAAACATGGACTGCTTTGCCAGATTACAGAGTCACCACCTAAATACTTTATTTTTGGAGAAATTTAGAAACCCTGACTCATGCCTAAGGCCACGTGTCTGTCATCACCAAAGTTTCCTCGGCTCGGGAACTTGGGTACGAGAGGGGAAGGTCCTGAAATGAGCACCCCCGCTCGCCCGATCAAAGGATCGGACTCTACTAACATGATATGTTGTTTTTATAAGCACATGTGTTCTTATTCCGATTATTAACTAACTTACTACGTGATGCGCACCGAATACAAGTATAGACTAAGTCGCGAGACTTGGAACAAAATGATTCATTTTTGTTTTTGAAAATGGTTTGAAAGTGCCACCCTCAAGGTGGGCTAAAGCACGGATTTTCCACCCTCAAGTGGGCTTAGAACAACATGATTTGCCACTCCACAAAGTGGGCTTAAAACTCATAATCAATGAATTGTCCCAACTCAAGCAACACAGCCTTCATCCACAAGCATTCATGCATTAATCATTTAAGCAAATAGCCTCATGGCAAGCATGCTAACATGGCAACACTCACACTCATGTAAGTTTGCTAAAGCATAAAGACTTACCGAGTACTCCGAGTCAAAATAGAAAACTAGTTAGAAATCAATGCATGATCCTAACTATGCAATATGTTTCATGCAGGACATGCAAAAATGCCACTAAATAGGCTCGGCTATCTAAGATGGCATACGAATGCAACACTTGATAACATGCTTTGAAACATGTATTCATGAAAATGTATTGAAATAAAATGCAGTTTGAATGATGCGCCGAGCCCGGTGCATGCAAGACAAAATAAATGATGCAAACATGCAAGCATAAAGTATGCTAATTGAAACATGCCCTAAACTAACCATCAAAAGCTAATAAGTAAAAGGGAGAAAGAAGTGGGGGTTGGAAGACATGCACACACACACGCACGCTTATTA
Source organism: Camellia sinensis (assembly GCF_055761805.1). Taxonomy (NCBI): domain Eukaryota; kingdom Viridiplantae; phylum Streptophyta; class Magnoliopsida; order Ericales; family Theaceae; genus Camellia; species Camellia sinensis. Next base: position 112,583,535 of record NC_138962.1, read on the forward strand.
CAACGTTGCGCCCTCTCGATGGAGGGTCCGAATGAATAAGCTAAGCTTATCTACGCTAAGCTAACTAACTAATCTAATTAAACTAATTAGATAAATATTACAAATCAATCGAATAACTAGCAAACTACTAATTATTACAACAATTAACAAATTAATTAATTAAATTACAAATTTAAGCTAACTAATAAGGAAAGCTTTAAACTATGCTGCCTCGGCTCTGTTCAAAGAAGTTGAACATGCATGCTCGCATTCGGTTTCTAGCCCCGAAAAGCCTTCCGGTTTGCTCTTTAGAGGCTCTATTTGCAGGGTGTCTTCAAGAACTTGCTGCTGAAACTTACCAAACCAATGTTGGGGAGTGCACCAGTGGCCTGCCGTGGGGGCTTGCTGCCGACCACCTGCCGGCCAACAATGAAAGGGTGCCGGCCATCAGTGTGGCACTGTCGGCCACTGGTGTGCTGTGACACCAAACTACAACAGAGCACAAAACAGAGGAAAGGGATGGTCTCCCTAGGGAATGTATGTACTGTGCCACTCCTTATCATTTCAAAACATCAAGGGAGAGGCACCATTGGGTCCAAAACCATCAACCAAGCATACAATGCATGATGGCCAAAGATCCAACTTGCACAAATTCAATAAATGCAAGACAAACAAGACTATAAGACCACTACCTTATCATGAGAGATCAAAGGCAATGGAGACAAAGGGAATTGGCTCATTTTCATCACTGCAAGTATGAAATGAACCAATTCTCCTTGTGTTCAATATAACGTCCGATTGAACACAATGCAATGCAAATGCAACATGCTTATCTTGGCATGTTTTACTTGATTCAATTCTTGTTTACACATTTTAAGTTACCAAACCATTCCTTAATTGATTTGTCCAAGTTTGAAAGTCCTCTAATGAGAGGAAGGTCAATCAAAAGATGACTTAAGACATGAGAGAAGCCATGCCTTTGACTAGTAGAAATCCCCAAGAGAGGATTAAATCCATTTAAGCATAAGCCTTAATCCCATGACTTAAGCACAACTTAAGACCAACCAAGCCTCAAAGCAAATCAAAAGTGAAGAAATGGGGGAGGTGGCAGAATTTCAGTGCTGAGATGGCATGAAAACAAGACTCTAACATGCAAACAACTCATGTACAACATGTTAAGAGACTTAAGCATTGAAACTAGTGAAGAGCTTTACACTAGAACTATGCAATATCAATCACAAATGGCCAAACCAACCATGGACAGACCTCAAACATGCCAAAACAATGGCCAAAATGTGCTGAGATGGTAGCATGAAAAGCAAGAAAATCATGCTCATGTATTGGCTCATAAACAAGGCATAAAGGCACAACTCTCAAACACAATGAAAGAGTGATATGTGTGAGAGTGTGATAGAGAAATATGCTCTGAAATCACATGCTAAATGATGCCAAATCATGAGAACACCACAAACAAAGCATGCTAGAGGCTTCAAAACACAAGGCTAGTAAGGGCCTTTGCACTACAACCATGCATAACAAGCCTCATATGACCAAAACCACTCAACACAGAGTTAAAGCATGAAAAATCAGTGATAAAAGCATACTGAAATTCGGCTAACACATGTTAGAATGATAGGCTAAAGCATCAAGCATACTAGGCTAGTGAGCAAGATTGCACTACAAGTGCAAGATACAAGCAAGAGGTAACTAAACTAGCCAAAAACAGAGTTTAAACATGTTAAAATATAGCCAAAAATATGCTTGAGCTAAGCTAACATAAGCTATAAAAACATGCTACTTTGTAAGGCTAACAAGGCATGACATAGAGAGACAAGGAGGGGAGACCATCCCCTCCCATTTTGGGACTCAAAATAGGTTTTGCACCACTGAAATTCCTTTGGAATTCAATGGTTTTAAGGCCAAAAAGAGACTGTTTGAAAAGATTGAAAGATAGCTCAAAAGGCTTTACAAGCCAAGGAGCAAAATAGAGGAAACACTCCCTAACCAAACAAGGATTAAACAACCATTTTAGAACATCAAAATCAGAGTTTTTTATAGTTGAAAACCAGGCCAAAAACAGTTTGAAAAGGTGGCAAAACAAGCATGCAAAACAAGCTTAAAGAAGGTAAGTCTTATACCTTTGAAACACAGCAGCACTTAGGCACAAAAGAGGCACCAAACCAAGCTCAATCCTCCTCCTAGATCTCAAACGAGGTCCCAATGAATCTCAGCCCAATGGTGGTCAAGTTTGATCAAGGATGTGTATGCAAAAGTATGGTGTATGCTTTCATGCACAAAAGGGCAAGAGAGAGTGAACTCTAGAAAGAGAGACAGAGATTTTGCTCACAAAATTACAGAGAGAGAGGGATATTTTTGGGAGAGAGGCTCCCAAACTTGCTAACCTAAATTGTTCTAAGCTTCAAATATGATAGATATGGCCTTCATATATAGCAAAAATGAGAGCCTTGGTTGAAATATCTGATTACAGGATAGCTGGAGCAAAGTGGGAACAACTGAAGGTAAATATCTGCAAAAAAAAATGAGTTTTTTCATCATTGGCCGGCAAGGGATCATTGATGGCTGGAACTACATCATTTTTGGCCAGAAAGGACCATTAATGGCCGCCATTGCATCATCCATGGCCGGCACCCTTCACCAGTGGCCGGCAGAGAAAATCTGTCCTCCAAGTCCAACTTCAAACGGACATAAATCCTTCATCTGGACTCCTTTTCAGGTCATTCTTGTGCCTAAATTGAAGCCCCGGAAGTAATATTTCCAATGGTGGAAGCCGTACATAAAAATTGCAACTGTGCAAAAAGTTATGCCTCTTTGAGTGAAGACTTGTCAGTTTTGATCCTACCCGGATTCATGCCCAACTGTTCCCAAACTTGGTTTCTTCTCTCCTCTCTCATTTTCCTCAACTTCAAACCCCTAAGAAAGGTGTTTTGAAAGATTTTTCAAAGAGTTCACCTCTCTTTCATTCATTTCCACTTTGTCCTTGCTCGGTTTACCGAAAGCGCAACATTTAACAAAATGCAAGCGTCGGAACATCATACGAACTTTTTCAAAAACTATTTTGAAAGAGAGGGCTTTAAGGTCCAAAATATTTTGATCAAGATCGTTTTGGTCCAAAAAGGGGTATGAAGTTAGGATTTGACTCTCTCCTTGCTGAAGAAATCGAACCCTTGCACTGCACAACTTTCACCACCAAGTAAACCATCAGTAGCGCCCAAGTCTTAAGGGCGGTCAAAAATGGGGTGTTTACACCGACCAGCTAGGTGTTCTAACAAAATAGATATTTTGCTGCCAGCTGTGCCAGCTGTCCCCACAGGTGCATGCATTGCTCCAGCTATGTCATGACCCGAACCCGCCCCTATAGATTAAGGTCATAATTGGCCAGTAAACATGAGATTACCTACGGCCTCAAATAGAAATCAATTAAAAATTAATAATATGGGGCCAGATGTGGAAGCAGACTTAAAAATTTTGTCTAATAAGCTATGCTTACATGGCAAATTAAAAACATTTCCCATAAACTTGATAATAACTCACACCACATGCCAATAGTTAACATCTTATACATCCAGGATCATTCAAACATATACTCAGCTATACCAAAAAGAAAGCTTATAAACATAAATGGTCTATCATGACCAACAGAAGTACCAAAAGAAGAAACAAAAGATCATAAACAAAGCCTCTTGCGTGAGGCACCTAGGCTGACTCCATAAAACTCGGGTTCCTTTCTTAAACTCCACTAAGGCTGAGGTTGAACATGTAACAACCCTCACATTATCTTGGTAATGCTCGCATGTATATATATATATATATATGATTTTGTCTTGTTAAGTTGCATTGCAAACCTTGTCTTGTTTTGCTTAAGTGTTGCTTGCATGCTTTATTTCTTGCTCAGTGTGTGTAACCTAGGCCACTTTTGAACCTTTTCCACACAGAGCAACCTTGGGACCATTTTGGTTGAACTCCACTTTCACCCTTGCATATTGGCCGAGATGTCACTATCTGGGCTGAGGTGTGCATCACCAAGGCCGAGATGTGTATTATCTAGGCCGAGATGTTATCCTTGAACCAAAGTGATCTTGTTCCTGGATTGGTATGACCTAGACCGAGGTGTGGCACATCTAGGCCAAGGTATGGCACAGCTAAGTCAAGCGTCGACCTTCCTAGCCAAGATCATTGTAACATTTCTTGCCGAAGCCTTGTCTTAGCCGATGTCTTTTCTAACCGAAGTGCCCTTGCCATCTAGCGTGCTGTATACACTTTGTCTTACACATGTCTTGTCTTTCTATCACCTTTTTTAGGAGAACCAATCTGGTAGTGCCACGTGTCCCTGCAGAAGGCTAATCAGCCGAGAGAGAGAGAGAGAGAGAGAGAGAGAGAGAAAACATATCATTTCCATATCCTTGTTCTAGAAGAGAGAGAAGCTCTAGGAAGAGGAAGAAGAGTTCTTAGAGAGGGATTAGATTTCCAAGCATGATCTTCACACCTTGAGCCGTTAGATTCGTGTCTTGAGATTGGAATCTTAATCTACTCTTGTTGTTCTTATTGTTCATCTAGCTGCATTGAATGATCGAGCATGATCCAGAAGCCATGCATTGATTTAAAGTTCAGTTTAAGAAAGAGAAATGGTGTTCTTGAGTTCTTGAAGAAAAGTCTTGTTTTAATCCAAAAGTTTGCATCAAGTTCCATGCTTTTGTGTTTGTTTTCATGGAATCTTTAAATATGGGTACCCAGGTCCATGTTTTCGAACTCTTATCATGAAATCTCAGATTTTGGAATAAGAAGTTATGATTTTAGCATTCATGTTCATGTTCTTCATGTTCTTGATCTTCAAAGAGAAACCCAGATTTTCTAGACTTCATCTCCTGAAGGTGATCGTCGGGATCACACCTCGGCCAAGGGGTGTGGGACCTCGGCATAGACCTGGTTGGTACCTAGTACGTTTTCCTGAGATAAAAAATAGTGTTTTAACTCCCAGCATGTTTTACTTTGTCTTGACTTGGTTTTTGGGAAAGAATGCCGGGATCATTTGCATCCATGCAGAACTTGTTTTGAGAATGAATTTCATATTTATCCTAGAGCACCTCTTCGTGTCTTCTTGAAGTGCATTCAACAGACCTTGCTATGTGATTGTACGTCTTGGATTCTTGCCTTAAGCCCTACACCCGAAGAGCTATGTGAGTGGTATTTTTAATAAAGCTATGTTATAACGTTTTGATAAAGCTTTGTTTTGCCTTGTTGGAAAAGTATTTGTTAAGCATGAATGATTATCCCTCTTTTGAGTATCAAGTATTAGCTTTGTTTTGGATGACATTCTTGGAAAGTTCGTGCTAGGGGACTCTAAGCCTTTGTAGCACAAGTCCTTACGTGTTAGAGGACTTTAAGCCTTTGTAACACAAGTCCGTACGTGCTAAGGGACTCTAAGCCTTTGTAGCACAAGTCCTTACGTGTTAGAGGACTTTAAGCCTTTGTAGCACAAGTCCTTACGTGCTAGAGGACTAAGCTTTTGTAGCACCTTTGTTAATGTCATCCCTTGTATTATTGATGTTAGTAAGCATCCCTTGAAGCTTTGAAAGATTTGATAGATGAACTTGGTTCATCCCTTTGATTTGTATAAGTTATGATATGTATTATTTTGGAAAAGATCTCGGATATCATTCATTCAAACCTTTATTAATTATATCATTCACTGAGTATCCAAGCTCACTCTCTCCTTATATATATGTAAGTGATCAGAAAGAAGGCGGTGATGCCTAGATGTGTTTTGCGAAGATGTTTTGGATTCGTGTTTTCTATCATCTTAAAGATTATGCTTCTTGGCTTGTATTTCATTGTATTTTGTATATGTTGGCTTGAGAAGCCTTTTGATCAAGATGTAGCATATACTTTGTTTTATTGTATTCAAGTTGTAAAACTATGTTAAGATGTATGTCATTTCATTTGATCTATGCACAACTCTTATGGACTAATTTGATTTAAATTTATTGCTTCCACACATGTGAGCCCCATATGTATACTCTGACTGTGTGTGAATCTTTGTAAGTTGGCCTTCGGTAATCTCGAATTACTGGCCATCACGGCACCACTCTACTAGGGGCGATTTGGGGTCGTGACAGAACGTCCCTTTGCTCACCTACATACATATAAATAAGGGTGAGCTAACGACCAGTGAATAGCAAAGTAAAGGGGTTATATGAATGAGATTCATATTTAGTACATCAAACCCGTAAATTTCATATAGAAACGGCCTTAGGCCCATTCTGTGTTTTTTTTGTACATGTCAAATGGCCTCAGACCGATTTTAGATCCTTAGCAAACATATCAGACGACCTCAGGCCCATTGTATAACTTGTCAGATTCATCAAATGTCCTCCGGCCCAATTCAAACATTTCAAACATATCAAACGGCCTCGGGCCCACTAATTCTATATTCATATTTATGTGCATTTCATATTCATGACCATGATCACCTTTTCATTCAAACGGCCTTTCGCTCATTACATTCATATTCAAACGCCTTTGGCCCATTATGATATTCAAACTTCCTTTGGCCCATCACGATATTCAAACGGCCTTTGGCCCATCACGATATTCAAATGGCCTTTGGCCCATCATCATATTCAAACAGCCTTTGGCCCATTACGATATTCAAACAGCCTTTGGTCCAATCATTCAGGTCAAATGGCCTTTAGCCTAATCATTCTTGTCAAACAGCCTTTGACCCAATTGTTCATGTCAAACGGCTTTTGGCCCAATCATTCATGTCAAATGGCCTTTGGCCCAACTGTTCATGTCAAACGGCCTTTGGCCTAATCATTCATGTCAAACGACCTTATACAAAGATTAAGCATATAGAATACTCATTCGTAATCCAAATCAAAAATCAATGAAGCTTATATAGAAGTAGCATTTGGAAAATAACATACTTGAAAATATCTTTACTAAGATATTTCTCACAGTGTTTGGAGTGCTGATTCGTCTTCGTGGATGCTCCTACACAACTCATAAACATACACAAATCGGATCACAATGCTATGTAATCTGCTCCTTAACTTGTTTAATTCTCTTAGGCTCCTTTCAAACCTTTTAATTCATATAGAATGCACAATGTATGCCTAAGAGTGTTCTAATCATGAACTTGTGTGGCTATCCACAACTTCAAAAAATACTTAGAAATTCTTTCAAAAACATGGATTACAAGGTTCATGCTCAAAGGATGAAATTCAACATTCAAACCAAATGAATCTTTCATCTCTTTCCTAATCATTTACTTATATTGTTTCTTAGCTTATTGGTCCTTAATATGCCATAATTTATGCTTAAGAATGCCCGGAAAGAGATGGGAGCGAAGATATGCGCTTAAAACATCTTTTGAAAACATGCTGAAAATAAGCTATTGGCTAGAGTCAGCTTTTCGTGGCTAGAGCCAGCTGATGGAAAAAACTGAGCTCGCTCGAGCCACCACTTCTTCGCTCAAGCTAGCTTTTGCAGAGTTCAAAATACTGGGAGCTCGTAATGTTGGCTTGAGCCACCACTTCATCGCTCGAGCTAACTGTGAAATTCTGGGTTTTTAAAACATAAAGTTTGAGTTCCAAACACAAATTCAAAGCCTTGGGTCATGTTTGGACCATTCAAAAACATAAAATTACTTTAGAAAACATATATACATGACCCCATAAAAACCATTTGCTTTAAAATCTCATCAATTTGGAAAATTTGAGCTTAAAACTCTCATGTATGCATGATTTTCAAACTCTTTTCTCGAAACTCAACTCCAAAGTGTATAAGCATGCATATTTGAACCAAACTCTTGAAATTACATGGAAATACATATGGATGAGCTCAACTTGAAACCATGAGCTCAAAAGTGTTATGGTTTTCCAAAATTAAGATCAAAACTTCTATACATGCATCAATTCCCTTCCAAGACCTTCAAAACATGGAATTGAGCTTCATAACTATATTATTCATGAATGCATGTAAGTGACAACTCCCAATTCAACATGGATTACAAAGTTCATGCAAGAAACATGAGAGATCATAACAAATTCATGCATGCATGTATGATTTAGTACAAATTTCATCATTCCAAGCTCAATTCTTGCATTTTGGTTCATTATCTTCTAGAATACACATAATTATTGACTTAAGCTCATAAATTAAGGTTCAAAAACCTACCTAGAGGCCTCAAGAACAATAATTCTTGCAAGATTATGAGTTGCCTTCTTCAATTCTTCAATCCTTGAGCAATTCTCCAAAGTTTTTGTTCTTCTCTCTCTCTCTCTCTCTAAGATAAAGATTTCTCTCTCTATATAGCTTAATTTCAGCCAAATGGTGAAGATGAGCTCAAAATTATAAGCCTAGGCACTAACTCAACATATATATAGTGGGCGATTAGCTTAAGCTAATTAAGCATGATTAAGGCTAATCAACCTTACTTAATTTAATTCAATTTAATCTAATTAATTGATTCGAATCAATTTTTAATTACATTTCACCATAGGCTCTAAAAATTATGCTGATCGCAATAAATTAATCAATTTTGGTTTGTGGCTCCTCTACAGCCCTCAATTTCGGATTATAGCATAAATTGTAATAGATATGTCTACAATCAACATATAGGCATCCAAAAATTACATAAGACACATAATTAGCATTTAGATTCATATTAGGCATATAAACACGCATAATTAACAAATTAAAAGCTTAATACGGAATAGTTTGTCACAAGCTGTCTCGATAGTGATATTTCCGAGATAGTAACATATTTTTCAATATATACTTGACCACCCCTCTGGAAATGAGGTTAGAAAAATTTGGTGAAGCAAAATTCTTGGAAAATATTTCTCTCTCTCTACCTTGCAACCTATATACGCGTTACCTAGACTCCCTAAATAAAATTTTGAGGGCTCTTTATTGAGGTTATTGAGCCTGAATTTCAGCTCTTGAGGGTGAGAAATTGTTGGTTTATAACTCAAAGTGTTACTCCTCTTCAAGAGGTATAACTTCTAGCTTCTTTCCCTTACTTATTTCCTATCTTTATTTTCTATTTTTTGACTATTTTTCAACTATTTTTATGGGTTGAAACTTGTGGTTATAGGCTATCCAAGGTAGAGGGGTTAACCACCCTTCTTTGAGCCTTGTCTTCTAAGATTTTGCCTTTGTGTTTCCCATCTCTTCCTTAACTTTTTTCCAACTTTTTACCACTGAATTTTAGAGGTTTTTAGAGGTTAAAAATGTGATTTTGAAGTCCCAAAAAATGGAGGGGTTAGCCACCCCTCCTTATGCTTGTTCACTAGCTTCATTTCCTCATTATTTTAGCTAAACTTTTCAAGCTATTCTCTTAGAATTTTAGCACTATTTTTAGCTATTTTAGGACTGTTTTAGGTTGTTTATTTCATTTATGCTTTGTATAGTAGGCTTGTAGTGTAATGGTCCTCATAGGTTTGGTGTTTTAGGCATTAGACACCAACCTATTTGAGTTGATAACATTTATTTCATGCTTTTCATACTTGTGTTCACTTGAATAATCACCTCTGCACTCTCCCTCTTTTCTTGGCTTTTATTTCTTTGAGAATGGTTTCAAATGAGTGTTGTTTAAGCTTGAGAAAGAGACCCTTCCATGCTTAATGGTTAAATCTCTTTGGAGGTTCATTACCAAGGCATGACATCTCTTTCATGCCCAAAACAACCCTTTGTTTGGCACTCCTCTTCATTAGTGGACTTAATCTTTATTTTTGGACTAAAAGGACTAAAGAATGGAAAGGTAATTAAAAGAGGTTATAAATTGAACTAAAATAAAACAAGATAATAAAATCAACTTCGGTTCAATCGGACGTTAGTTGAACCCATTAAGTCTTAAGTCATTTCATACTTGTTTGTGATGATAATGATTCAAGATTCGATGTCAACCACTTCCCTTGATCAATATCATGATAGGGAGAGGGTTTTGTCGGTCTTTAGCTTCATTTATTCAGCTTTTGTCCCTTGATCCATAAATCATCACACAATGAATTTGTGTCGATTGATGGTTTGCGAATCAAGTCTACCCCTCCTTTGATCTATTTGATGATAAAGAGAGGCAGGGTGGACAAACATCCCCTGAAAATACTATGTTTGTGCTCTATTTCTTGTCTATTGCTGCAAGCCAGTAACAAAAACTAGTGACCAGCCTCCTTATTGTACAACCGACCACTTCTTCTGGCCAGCCAGCCACCTCTTTTCAGTCAGGCAGTGTCTTTTTCCCTGCAAAACAGAGCAAAGGCTGAGGCAAAAATAGTTCAAATTTTTTGACTGCAAAGTAGGCGCATTTTGACAACCAAACAGAAGGCATTTTCAAGTGGAAAATCTGCATTCATGCATGAGCCATTCCTCATTTCTCGGGGCCCATTAGATTGTGTTTAGTAGTAGGATTTTAATAATTAATTACTTAGCTAATTAATTCCATATTGTAACTAATTAGTTAGTTTTTGTATTAATTAGTTAGAATAGCTAATTAATTTTGTATTGTAATTAATTAGTTAGTTCTAATTTCTAAATAATTAGCTAGTGTAGTTGATTCATTTATTTTGGTGTTGTAATAGTTAGTTAAGGTATTGTAATAGTTAGTTAATTCAATAATTAGCTAGGACATTCATTCAGACCCTCTTGCATGAGGGCAAATTGCAATATTGGTGTATGTCTTCCAACTCCCTGTTCTTTCTCCCTGTTATTTATTTGCTGATGATGGATAGCATGTAGCATCATGTTTTCTTTAACATTATTTTCATGACTTACATCCATTTGTCTTGCACGCATAAGGTTCGGTTCATCATTCTAACAACATTGTCGTTTTATTACTCATTGAATATGTGCGCTACTGCATGCTATCAAAGTGATTTACATGACATATTAGACAACCAAACCTATTAATTGCATTCTTACATGTATGGCATTAGGCACTTGCATATTAGAGCATACATTTTTCTAACAATTTTATTTCTTTTGGCTCGCCTCGGTTGAGTACTAGGTGAGCGCTTATTGCTTTAGCATATTGCGTGCGTGCGATTGTTGCCATGTCATGCATAAATACCATGAGACAAAGTGCTTAGGTGATATACTTATTTGAATGCCGGTGAATGAAGGCTAATTGCTTAAATTGGGATAATTTGATTAATGTACATATGAGACCACTTTTTCAAGTGTTACATACTCAAACACTTTTCAAACCAACATAAAATCAAAGTATTCCAACTTTTGCAAATTAGTCTATACTTCTGTGCATCACATAGTAAATTAGCCTAATAATAGGCACAAGAGCTATAATGTAAAATAACAATCACATCATGATTAGTAGAGGCCGATCTTTGATCGGGTGAGTGGGGTGCTCAATTCATGATCTTCCCCTCTCATACCTAAGTTCCCGAACCAAGACACTTTGGTAATGACGGATAAATGGCCTTTGACACGACTGTCAGGTTTCCTAAATTTTCCAAAAATATTTAGGTGGCGACTCTGTAATCTAGCAAAGTAGTCTATTTTTGGCATTTTGATTCAAAATTGATTTTCCAAAAGATTTGTCAGATTTGGACTCATTTGTGTTTATCTATTTCAGAGTGCACTTATGAAATCAGATTCAGAAACCAAGGGAGTTCAAACTGTAGGGCTATCGTATCCGAAAGGAGCACGAAAAGCAAGCTACAGAGGCCTTTCATGCTAAATGGTTTAATCTCTTCAGAGATTCATTACCAGGGCATTACATCTCTCTTATGCTAATCACAATCTCTCATTTGATACTTCTCTATATTGATGGTGTTCTACTTCTAAGGGACTAATTTTCTACTTAGACCCTTGGAAATCACAAAGGAAAGTGTCATTATAGCTTATTATCGAGTTTGGATTTAGAGTCATTATCGCTTATTTTGGGTTTGATTAGTCATTATCGATCTCTTTGAGTTTGACTAGTCATTATCGCTCATTTTGGGTTTGACTTAGAATTCATTATCGCTTGTAAATGAGTTTGATTCTTCCTTTGTAATTTCCCCCATAGAAAAGGGCTTGAAAAGCTCATTTCTCAGGTTAAGTCAATGCTTGGTAATCTTTATTGCTTTTGAACTTAGTGGACATATTCATCACTTTTGGACAAAAAGGAAGAAAAGATAAGAAATGGAAAAGTAATGTAAAAAGGGTTAGTAAAATTGCAGTACATTGGGTATTAAAGGTAATAACATTGGGTTAGGTTCAATTGGACGTTATATTGAACCTATTGCGTCTTGAGTCATTGCATACTCTTTAGTGATGTTCAATGATTCAAGAAGCAATGTCTACCTCTTCCCTTGAGGTAACTCCATGATAGGGAGGGGGTGTTGTTGGTCTTTCATTCCTTTTTATTGAGCTTTTGTCTTATCAGTTCTAAAATCATCACGCAACAAATTTGCGACAATTGATGGTTTGTGAATCGAATCTACTCCTCCCTTGATCATCTTCATGATAGGGAAGGGTAGAGAGGATAAACATCTCCTGGAAACACTTTATTTTTGCTCTATTTCAACTCTATGGTAGCAGGGCATTTCCCAAAAGCAGTGGTCGGCTGACCAATCCATTTTTGTACAAGCAGTGGTATTTTTGTGGCAGAACAGAGCATAATCTAAGGCCAAAACAAAAGAATTTTTCGACTGCAAACAGATTAGATTCTGGTAACAAATAGAGAGGTTTTCGAAAGGATGTTCTTCATTGTGTACATGTGGCTCCTCGCTTCCCGTTCAAGTCCTTTAAATTAGTGCTTTAATATTTGCATGTGTAACCAATTAGTTGGCTTCATTTGAATTTGTAATAGCTAGTTAAATTTAGTTAATTCATTTGGTGTTGTAATAATTACTTTAATTCGGACATTCGAACCCTCTTATGCGAGGGCAAATTTGTAACACTAGTAATATTTTGTATGTCTTCCAACCCCAATTTCTTTCTCCCTTTTATTTATATGCTTACCGTGGTAGCATCATATTTTCGTATCATATCATTGCCATGTTATATCCATTTTTGCATGCATCAGGTCTAATTCATCATTCTAGCATTATTGTCATTTCCTTCTTACTTGAATACGTGAGTTGTGTATGCTTTGAGTTGATCCACATGACATGTTAAAAATAAATCGAACCTATTAATTGCACATTCTATACGTTGCATTAGCCATGTTGCATTGTTTAGGATCATGCATTTTGTTTCTAGCTATTTTCTTTCTTTTGGCTCGCCTTGGATATTTGGGGTAAGCATTTTTCACTTTAGCATATTGCATACGTGTGATTGTTGATATGTCAAGCATAACTGGCATGAAGCTATGTGCTTATTTGAAATAACTCTTTGAATTCTTATGGATGAAGGCTATTTTGCCTAACTTAGGACGACTTTGATTATTGCATATACAGACTTATTTTCCTTGAGTTGCGTATTTCAAAAATTCTTTCAAAAATTGTATTGAAATCGAAGCATTCTAATTAAGCAAAGTGGTCTATATTTTTTTGACTTCACATAGATGTTAGCATTAATAAATCAGAACATGAGCATATACTGTACATAAGATTCACATCATGATTAGTATAAGGCGATTTTTGATTGGCTGAGTAGGGTGCTCAATTCATGACCTTTCTCTCTCATACCTAAGTTCACGAGCCGAGACACTTTGGTTATGACGGACAAGTGGCCTTTGGCACGAGTTACGAGGTTTCCTAAATTTTTCAAAAATATTTAGGTGGCAACTCTGAAATCTGGCAATGCAGTCTATTTTTGGCATTTCTGATTATAAATCGATTTTCCAAAGATTTGTCAGATTTGGACTCTCATTTGTGTTTTTCTGTTTCACATTGCACTTGTGAAACCAGATTCAGAACCATAGGAGTCCAAACTGTAGGGCCACAATACCCGAGGAGACTAAACCCTTTCGAGGAGCACGAAAAGCAAGCCACAGGTGTGACTCAACGGAAAAAGAGCGTTTACGTTGAAATCGGAAAAATTTACCTTTTACGTGATGTCCAGAGTGGCCGTCCAATCCTTAAGTCCTCAATAAGAAAAATCTCCATTTTCAAAAAAAACTATAGTAAAGATGGTATTTTGTCAAAAAAAGAGCAAGAGAAGACCTTTATAGAGGATAAGGTTGTGTGAGTGGCTGACAGTTGTTGCTAGCTATCTAACCCCATGCCTTGGTCAGCCAGCCAACTGTCTTGGTCGGCCGTCCATTTGATTGGCAGGCCGACTATGTGTGATGGCCAGGCAGTTAGCAACAGTGTTATGTCAGGTCACTTATTGATTCTGAGTCTTGTTTTAAGTCTTTTTGTTTTTGAGAGATGTAAATAGCTGTGTTTAGATTGTTTTAGGTTTGTTTTTCCTTTATTGATTTGTATTTTACATTTGGATCAATTGTAAGCTCAATATCCGGTTACGAACATCAGTCAAATACAAGCATTTTTAATTTCAAATTCAATTCTAAATGTATGTAAGTGCCATCGCCATTTTCGAGATGTCGTACACAAAACAAAACTCCTTTTATAAAACTGTAGGGTTTTACCCGATCATAGTTTTTACAAAAGAATATGCAAGTGTTTAAAATACAAAAATTAACATATCTGAAGCTGTACAAGTGTTAAGCTACCAAAACAAAAGAAAAATCAAAAAGAATACCAAAATTAGTATCAATCACATCAAGCTCGAGAGGCCCTTTCTGTCCTCTTTCGGAAAGGGGACTTAGAGGCACTGTCACAATCGGCACCGTTGTCGTCAGAAGAGTGGGACCCAAAGCTAGTATCAACATCTCTGCTCCCTAACCCAGAGCCAGCATCATCATCCTCTCTCCTAAACTCGGAGTGCCCACCCACTGTCTCCTCAGTGCCGCTAGTCTCGGTGTCGTCTCCGCTCAAAATCGGCTCTGATGATAAGGAAGTCTCATGCGCCTGAGAATCCTCACTCTAACCCTGGACACCCTTACCTTACCCTCACCCCTGCCATGAACAAGAGCCTGTCTACCTCTCCTCCTTGCAGCTGGAGGAGGTGCTGCTGGTGCCAACAGTGTCGCAGGTGCTAGTGGAGCCTGAAAACAAGAAATAAGGTATCAGAATAATATCATAACAGCATCAGCGCAGATTTAGTATGAGTATGGCAAATCAAAATAGTGTTACAGAATCAGTATGGATACGAATCAGCGCAAGTCAGATGAATGAGAAAAGTAGAATACCTGGTAACCATAGAGAGTAAGTAATGTCTCTCTCCTCCGCACCATATAGACTAATGAGGTGACCAACTAGAGGAGGCCGTCCACATACTCCATCGGCACATGCACATGAGTTTGAATAACAACATCCAGAAAAATGAGTATGAAATGCAAACTACAAGGCAAAATGCATACCCGTTGCACGTCCGGGTTCCTAACATACCCATGCTCTTCCTCCGACTGCTCAATCAGAATCAGATAGGTCATCCCACTCGGCCGCCAACATGGGATCGTAGTCAGGATCATAGGTAGGCTGGCTACATGAATGGCAGGAGCAGCGCCTCTGGCAATGGGTGCATCTACGGCACCTCCCACATGAGCTCTAGACAAGGGTGCCATGAGATGGGTCTTGATAAAGGCCGCATAGTCCCAAACCCCATAGAATTGGTCGGTGTCCGACCCCACCATGAACAGTACGATGGCCTCGATTGGGAGACCATCGGTTGTCCTCATAGATGGTGGAGCCAGAGCATGAATGACAGGATCCAGTAGGCCTAGAGTCTGACGCACGAACCTCTCCCCGAGATACCAGGTCTGGCAGAAGTGGTCCTCCAGCAGGATCTGCATCCGGGAGATGTTCCAAGACTCTGCATAATTATCTCGTGTCTCGGCCGGCATCATCACCCATGGCTGCCACATAACCAGCAAACAGAGGGTTCACTACTGTCAATTGTTGCCAGTTATCTCAGTTGTCAGAATATGGGCTGAAACAATAGAATTGAAAAATAGAAATAGAACAGAAGTGAGTGTGATACCTCCCATGCTGTCACTGTGTCGAAGAATCAGCGGTAGTAGGTGAAGGTGGTATCGCCATGGCATCAGGGATGACACCTACCATCGTACTGCCGAGAATAGGTCACAACTATCTCTACCTCGTCCCTCGGCACCAGGGCAAGGGCCAGGAAATACGCATAGACCCAGAGCTGCAAGGAAAGAATAGTTTGTGATTCAACAGGTACAAATAGAGATAAAGACAGAAAGTGCAAAGTAGAAAGCATAATGTACAAACAGAGATAAAGACAGAAAATGCAAGCAAAAAAAAAAAAAAAAAGATAAAAAGTGCAAAGCAAAAAGCATAATGTACAAATAGAGATAAAGACAGAAAGTGGAAAACATAAAGCATAATGTCCAAACACAAACTAAAATTGAAATTGCCGTGTGTACCTCCCAGGCTCTCAAGTAGCCCCCCGACTTTGCTCTCCTTTCTACGGGAGCCGGAGCTTATGTAAGCCACATATGATAGCAAGGCCAGCATCACCCCAATCGTAGAACTGGACCCGGGGCAATAACACCAAGACGCTTAGCACGTACAGGTCTACGATATTCCACCTATTCGTAAACAAGATGGTACCAAGAAGATAAATAAAAAAGCCCCGCATGTATTGCTCGATCTCCTCCTACGTCTCTGGCTAACTCCCGTGGAAGTGGTTGTAAAACTAGCTATATCTGACCAAGGCTGGCCTATCCAAGGGAGGGCACGCACCAAGCAAATGAATCCAAGCGGTCTCCCACTGGCCTATATCTATGTCGAAGGGGATCGGATCAACCCCTACATGTAGCCTTGTAATCATGAGAAATTGTAGGGCGTCGTCGTCATCTCCCTAGTGGAGGAGAAGTGGAAGGAGTTAGTAGTGTCTTACCACCTCTCACCCAAAGCCCCGAGTAAGGCCCAGCTAGCCATCAATCGTACAAGCCCTGAACAGAATAGGTCAAAGCCTACCTCATCGACTAGCTCGCAGACCCGAGTAGAGAGCTCCTAGTACCAATCCCTCACCATCACAACCCTATAGCCTCTCCACGCGAGAGTATCACCCTATGTTGAAAGAGAATAATGTGTCGGATGTGTCAGATAGATAATAGAATGAAAGACTGTAATGAAATGGTAAAACAAGCAAAGTACATGGCAGAAAGGTTCTTATCTCCGCGGCATCGTGAGAGAGATGAGAGGTGCTCTCTCGCAAAAGAAAATCCTCGGGCATCCCCTTGGCGAAGTCCTCAAACCTCAACATGCCTCCGGGGGCCATTGCATGTGTCCGGGGATGGTAAGTGGCCGGGTCGAATGGCCTCACCCTCAACAGAAGTAACTCAGGCTCAGGCCTTGGCAGGTAGATCTCCTCTGCCTCAATGTCGGCGATGATATCCTCCATCACTCCACCGACCTCATCTGGTACTGGTACCTCAGAAGGGGCATCGTCATGCGGAATATCATCCGCCATGAGCAATGTAGTGGGTGATGAGTGAAAATAAGGGAAAATGAGGGAAATGGGTGAAAAATGCCAAAAGTCAAACCCTAGGAGAGTGAAAAAGAGAAAAAAAAATCAAAGCCTCAGAAAATGTATGAAAACCAAGAAAAACACGAGAGAAATGAGCCCAAAACAATGAGAAACCACAAAACTCAACTAAATCAAATTCCAATCAGTCCAAAATGTAGAGGGCCAAATGGGTTTTACAAAGAAAGTTCGCGTAGGGGGATGGGTAATGCAAGTAAAGTCAAAAACTAAAGAGAGAAAGGGAGAAAGAGAGAGAAAGAAAGAGAGAGAGAGAGAGCACTTAGAGAGAAGGGGGATGTTTTCGGATGTGTAGGTGTGGGCAAATAAGGCCCTTGTTGTGTTTTAAAGAGCCTTGAAGCCGAAAGGTCAAAACTGCCCCTGAAATTGGCCGGGTGGCCGGCCAACTAAACAAGTGGCTGGCCATCCCTGTTTTGTGGCTGGCCAACCCTTCTTCTGGTCCAGAGTTGATTTTTGCTGTGCTCTTGCCCAACTTGTGTATGGGTGGTCCTGTATTCATCTTAGGAAGGAAAATTGAAGGGTTTGAAGTTGTTTTGGATTCCGAAGACCCCGAGATTGTGTTCCGGTTCACCGTTCCGAATCCCGTTGTTTCTCCGATGCATGAATGTGTTTCGATCACAAGTTGGAGGTTGTATCCTTTTTATAAGTATTCGAGGACCTCTAAATTGTAAGTTGGAGGGTAAGATGTGCAGTGTTTTCTAAAACAACACCGCTTTACTTTACTTTTTTAGAGCATTGGTTTTATTCGGTTATCGCACCCATTGCATCCTTTTGCATCATGTGTTGCCTTGTACCATCCATCATTTCATGCCAAGGCATGTTTAGGATCAGTGCCCTTCGTTCTTTTCTCGAGACATGTGAACCACGTTCTTTAGCGATTTTCTTTTCTCAGGACGTTTGAAACAAGTTCTTGCGTGATTTTCTCTCCTCAAGATGCGTGAGACATAATCCTGAGAAATTTCTATCTTAGGATATGTAATAGCATATCCCTGTGCATAGTACGGTGTTCCCTACCACTTTCTGTTTGTGGGGTGCTTTCGATGGCACCACTTTTGTGCTTTTTTCTATTACATTGCATGGAACATGCATCGCATTTTATCTCATATCAGTTGCAATCATTGTTTTGCACCCGTGTGCATCATACTTTTCATTTCACGGTGGTTCCCCTTATCGCGTGAGTGCGATTTGGCTTGTACCCTCCACCCTCTCTGAGCGAAGCATAGTTTGGCATGGAGCTTTTCCCCTATCTGCGCAAAGTGTAGTTTGGCTAGTTCCCTTCCCCATATCGCGTGAGTGCGATTTGGCTTGCACCATCCACCCTCTTTGCACGAAGCGTAGTTTGGCATAGAGCCTTTCCCCTCGCTACGCGAAGTGTAGTTTGGCTAGTACCCCTTCCCCTTATTGCATGAGTGCGATTTAGCTTGCACCCTCCACTCTTTTTGCAAGAAGCGCATTTTGGCATGGAGATTTCCTTTTTCTGCATGATGCGTAGTTTGGCTTGTATTCCTTCTTCACCTTGATCACGTAAGTGTGATTTAGCCTGTACGTTTTGTCCCTTCTACGTAACACGTAGTTAGCTCGCCTCTTTCACCTGTTTACAACCTTCCCCTCCCCCTCTCCGTACGCAATATAGTGAGATGCACCTATTGGTTGCACTGACTTTTCTCCTTTTATGTGAAACGTGTTTGGAATCGCTATTTGGTTACTTCTTTTTGTGTGAGACACGGTTTGATTTGTTTTGATTTAAGCTTCAGGCTTGTTTCATTCATATGTTGTTATCTTGTTATTGTTTATCGCATTGTCTTACATGATCATGGATTTTCAAAAGTAGCCAGCTTCACGTAGCGTGTAAGTCCAGTTTTCAAAATGCATTCTTTCTGCATATCATTTGCATCTTGCCATGAACTACGCTGGTTTGATTCATTGCAAAGGATACGTAGGCAACTTTCGAGTTCAACCAATTGCATTTACATTTTGATTTCTTGCCCAAGTCTTACAGCCTTATCAAAATAGGTCATCTTCGAGCTTTGACATTCACTCACGTGATTTCATGACTTCGAGCTCTACCAAAGAGGGGCAATTGTAGACACCCCATTTTTGACCGCCCTTAAGACTTGGTCCCCTCAGGTTGAACACTCGATGATGAAATACTACGCTGTACAAACGTTCAATTTCCTCAGCAAGAAGCTTCGATTTTGAGTTTCAGAACCTAAAACCTTGCAGCTCATTTAGACCAAAACTTATTTTTTTCTAGCCTGACCACTCAGAGGCCTACTGGCCAACAGGTGGCTGGCAGACCAATTTTCATTAGCTGGCCGGCCATGTTTCCCAGCAGGCACATATTTTGCTGCCAACTATTCCCCTATGTATATATACTGCACCAGCTAGCTCAATACAAATATTTTCGATAGAGGAACCTGTTTTCTATAAATAGGTGACCATCCTTCATGGTTTTGGGTTAGAAAAATTTCTAAGAGCACAAAACTGGCCAAACACTCTCCCTCTCTACCTTGCAATATACATACACTTCCTAAACCAAAAACTTGAGCCCTTTTGCTAAGATTATTGAGCCAAAATTTCGGCTCGTGAGGGTGATCATATTGTGGTTTGTGAACAAATGAGTATCCTCTCTTCAAGAGGTATAACTTTTGCCATCTTCTCCCTTACTTACACCACTCTTTTCTTCTCTTTTTCACACTGTTGTGGACTGTTTTTAAGGGCTACAACTTCTGATTTAAAAGCTACCAAAGATAGAGGGGTTAACCACCCTTCCTTAAACCTTATTCCATAGCTTGTATCCTTGTTTTTCCCGCTTGTTTCTTAACTTTTAGCTACTGATTTTCAGAGTTTTTAAAGGCTAAAACATGTGATTTTAAGGTCCAAAAACTGGAGGGGTTAGCCACCATTCCTTAGGCTTGCTTACTGGCTTCAATCTCTTCCTTTATGTTTACTATTTCCCACTATTTTCAAACTAATGTTTAGTGTGTTTATTTAGTTTATGCTTTGAATACTATGCTTGTGTTGTGGTAAGTCCTCATAGATTATGGGGGTTTAGGCCTTAGACTCCAATCTATTTGAGTTGATAGCTTTTCATTTCTTATTTTTCATATAAAGAGTCACACTTTAATAATCATCTTTGCATAATCACCTCTACACTCTCCCTCATTTCTTTGCTTGCTTTGATTAAGAGTTGTATCCAACACTAGTTCGTTGCTCAAAGCTTGAGAAAGAGACCTACCACGCTTAATGGTTTAATCTCTCCGACGGTTCATTACCAAGGCATTACATCTCTCTCATGCTAAGCACAACCTTTTCGTTGGACACATTTCTTTATCACTTGTTGCACTTAGTGGACGTAGTTATCACTTTCGGACAAAACAAAAAAGGAATGGAAAGGTAGCATAAAGGGCTAATAAAATTGGAGTAAAAAAGGTGAAAAAAGAGTAATAAAATCAAGTTGGGTTCAACCGGACGTTATGTTGAACCAATTGCATCTTGACTCATTGCGTACTCTTTAGTGATGTTCAGTGGTTCAAGAAGTAATGTCCACCCCTTCCCTTGAGCTAACTCCATGATAGGGAAGAGGTGTCGTTGGTTTTTCATTTTCATTTACTGATTTTTGTCCTATCAGTTCATAGATCATCACGCAACAACTTTGCAATGATTGATAGTTTGTGAATTGAATCTACCCCTCCCTTGATAAGTTTCATGATAGGGAGAGGCAGAAAGGATAAACATCCCCTAGAAACACTCTGTTTTTGCTCTGTTTCAATTTTGTGGCAGCAGGGCAGTACCTAAAAACAGTGGCCGGTAGGCCACATTTCTGTCCGGCCAACCACTTTCCAAGGCCTGCTTTTTATACAGGTATTGTCATTTTGGTGGCAAAACAGAGCAGAAGCTGGGGTAAAAACATATTAATTTTCTGACAACAAACAAAACAATTTTTGGCACCAAAACAAAGAGGTTTTTGGGAGGATGTTCTCATTCGTGCAGGTGCAACTCTTCACTTTGCGTGGTCCAATTGATGCTTTGATAGTAGTATATATGTAATTAATTAACTAGACTCATTCGAATTTGTAAATAGCTACGTAAATTTAGTTATTGTAATCGCTAGTTAAATTAGTTCATTTGATGTTGTAATAAGTAGTTTAATTAGACACTCATTCGGACCCTCCCGTGTGAGGACAAACTTGTAATATTATGTATGTCTTCCAACCCCCATTCCTTCTCCCTTTGATTTCCTCGGTTACGATGGTGGTATGTTTTCATGTAATATCATAATTTTAGTTTCATCACATTGTCATGACTTGCACACATCTTTGCATATATTAAGGATTCAGCTCATCATACTTGATAACCAGATCTATTATTTCTTGATTGAATACATGAGCTACCATGTGTCTTGAATTGATCCGTATGTCATGTTAAGAAGCCGAATCCAATAGTACATGTTTTGTATGTGTCACATTAGTCACTTACATAGTTAGAGCATGCATTTTCTAACTATTTTCTTTTATTTTGGCTTGCCTCGGTTGAGTACTAGGTGAGCATTTTCACTTTAGCATGTTGCATGAGTTTTTGTGTTGTCATATCAAGCATATTACCATGAGACTAAGTGCTTATTTGATATACCTCTTTGAATGCCGATGGATAAAGGTTGTTTTGCTTAAAATTGGGATGCTTTTGATCAATGTACATATGAGCTCACTTTTTCAAGTGTCACATATCCAAAACACTTTTCAGACAAACATGAAATCAAAGCATTCCAAAGTGAGTGAAATAGTCTATACTTGTATGCCTCACATAGTAAAAATAGCATAATAATCAGAACATGAGCATATACTGTACATAAAAATAACATCATGATTAGTAGAGGCCGATCTTTGATTGGGTGAGTGGGGTGCTCAATTCATGACATTTCCCTTTCATACCTAAGTTCTCGAACCAAGGTAACTTTGGTTACGACAGACAAGTAGCCTTTGACATGAGTCACGGGTTTCCTAAATTTTCTAAAAATACTTAGGTGGCAACTCGGAAATCTGGCAATGCAGTCCATTTTCGGCATCTCCATTGATAAATGTATTTTCTAAAGGTTTTCCAAATTTGGACTCCTTTGTGTTTATCTGTTTCACAATACATGTTAAACTAGATTCAAAACCACGGGAGTCTAAACTGTAAGGCTATCGTATCCAAGGAGAATAAACCCCTCCGAGAAGCACGAAAAGCAAGCTACAAGGGGTTTTTCACATGGATTCATGGAAAAGATTTTTATGTTGGGAATAATGTTGAGTTGGAAAGAAATGGTTGATTTTGATACTTGGGGTTGATTTTAGACACACACACACACACACACACACACACACACAAAAAAAAAAAATTTGCCCTAAATGTTTCAAATATTGATCTTGTACAAATAATGAAATTGATGTTGAAATTATGAAATTGGATTGGTATTGATGAGGGTGGTAGAGTTGGATATATATTATCAAATAATAATAAGTTGGTCTGTGTGTTCAGGGTAAAAGTCTTAAAAATCGTGCGTATACATGGGTGTCAATCCCGCGGATGAAATATCCATAAAATGGCAATAGTAGTGCTTGTATAGCCTACGTTTACATGGGTACTGGGTTACGATTTCCTGCGGACGAAATTTCTGTGAAATGTGATTCTTACTTTAGAGATCCCCCGAGATATGATTCACTGCCCTGTGTTTCCATTGAAAGGAGAATGTTTTATGAATTTTGATATTACCATGGCATTGCATGATTTTGAACTAGATATAAAATGTTTCTGGCACGTGCATTGCATTTGCATCCACCTTATAGCTTTGTTATGATTCATACACTGTTCTAGATCATTTTTACTGGGCTTTGGCTCACCCTATGTAGAAAAAACATTTCAGGTGCTGATGATATGCCTCCGCCAAGACAATAGCCTGGGAAGACTCAGAGCGAGAGCTTCTTTTGTGTATTTACTGTATTTGTTTTTGTACAAGCCAAGGGCTTTAACTATATTTGGCTTAAATCAACTTTTGTTGTAACCAAGCTCTGCCTTGGAAAGTTGTATGCCTTTAGGGCATTCATTATTTGTTTTCTTTTTGTATCTTATCTCTTGTTGTGACATATGCTATAGATTCAGGGATAGGCTTATGAATGTATATCTGCATATGTCACTCCTTTGTAAACTCAATTGGAATCAATGAAAGATAATTACTCATGTCGGTGTAGTTATTTAATGTATATAATGGTTGGTCTATTGCTTATTATTTCGGGGCATTACAATTTGGTATTAGAGCATACTGGGTTTGAATAATTTGGGTACGTAGAAAATGGTTCTTACCACCACGAGTTTATCTCGCTTGATAGAGATATTTGTATGTATGGTATGCTATGTGATAACATGCTTATGTGATCATTTGAGTATGGATTTAATTTCCAAGATATTAATTGGGTTTACGAGTTTCTATAAGTCCTGTTAGAAGAGCACTTGATTACTGCTATTTCTAATTAGAACTCTAGCAATGTCACAGGACGATCATTATCTAGAAAGGAAATTCATATGTGTTTATGTGATTATGTGTGTATATGGAGTGAATTAATCATTGTCCACCGCATTACGACGTGGGTGAGTTAGCTTCGGCACATTTGTAAATGTGCTAATCTCATTTATTTCCTTCATTTCCTTCATTAGAATGTTAGCACGTGGACGTGGACGTGGACGTGGTCATGGAAGGCATGGTAGCCCTAGGCAGCATGAGGTGCCGTTACCGGATGACATTTCGGCACAAAAAGAAGGAGGTGGTCAGGCTAATGTGACTGAACTAGTTGGTCAGCAGGCCATGGGCGCTTTGGCCCATGAAATGGCCAAAGCTTTGCAGGAATCCATGGACATTCTTAGGATGAGAATCAAGTCCAAGCCCAAGTTGCTAAGGCAGAGCTGTCATTCTTAAAGCGGGAGTTCTTTCGATCCAATCTGAACGAGTTTTTGGGTGATCCTAAGGAACCACTGAAGGTGGATGAGTGGTTAGAGTAGATGGTGAAGATGTTTGAGATGCTTAGCATTGAAGACGTTGGGTTGAGAGTGACCTTGGCATCCTTGCAACTGAAGGGTGATGAGGGTCAATGGTGGAAGTATGCACGTGGATGCATCGGGGTGACTTGGGAGGCTTTTGTCAACGCCTTCCAGGACATTCCTGCCTTCCACTGCAAGGGAGAAATCGAGAGATCAGTTTCTCAAGCTCAAGTAACTTAGCTTGCCAGTAGCCGAGTTTGAGGTAGCTTTCACAAGCTTCTCTAGATTTGCACTGGAACTCGTGGCGATAGAGGAATGACGTTGTATCAGGTTCGAGAAGAGATTGAGATCGAGCTTCTTTTCTTGTTTCAAATGTGGCCAATTGGGTCACAAGTCCCCAGCTTGCCCATAAAGACAAGGAGGGCAGCAATTCACACCGTCAACGGCTTGTTCTCAGAGCTAGAGTCAAGAGAGAGGGCAACCACCTACTTGTTACCAGTGTGGGCAATTAGGGCATGTGAGAAGGTTTTTTCCCCAGTCAAGTGGCACACCTAGTGCATCCGGTTGAGGCAGACACAAAGCCACTAGCCCGCACAATCAGCACAGGCCTCGAGAGCCAATCAGGAAGCCTGTTCGACTCAGTCAGTGCATCAAACTTATTCTCCGAGGGGTGAGCAGGTGGAGTAGAGACCTACAGAGCTTGTGTATGTTGTTACCACGCCAGACTTAGTGCCAACACCTTCAGTTGTGAGAGATACTTTCTTGTTATGCAATTTTATTGCCAATGTGTTGATTGATGCGGGTGCATCCCATTCTTTTATTTCGTCTACATTTGCATCAGCATTGAGGTTAGAATTGGCAAGGTTAGCATCTCTACTCAGTGTAGAGTCACCTATTGGTGGTGAGATTGTTTTGGAACAAAGGTGTCGGGGTTGTGAGATAGAGGTCGTCGATCGTCGACTTCCTTTTGCATTTGTGTTTATTGACATGTCAAGTTTTGATGCTATATTAGGTATGGACTAGTTGTCATCATATCAGGCTGTCATAGATTGTTACCATCAGAGGGTTACTGCATGTACCTTGAGCGGTGATTGTTTTTATTTCATGGGGGACATAACCGATAGAGCTTCATCACCAGTATGTGATCCGCGTGATCGGAGTGAGCTTAGTTGTCTTCTTGCAAACGTTTTGGATAGTGAGTGTGATAATGTCCGAGTCGATCTACCAAGGGTAGTTAGTGAATACCCAGATGTTTTTCCTAAGGATCTCACTAGTTTACCACCTCATCGTGAGATTGAGTTCTCTATTGACCTAGTGCCTGGCATGTTAGCGATTTCTATGGCACCATATATATTTGCACCCACCAAGTTGAGTGAGTTGAAGATCCAACTCCAAGAATTACTAGATAAGGGTTTTATCCATCCAAGTACATCGCCTTAGGAAGCACCGGCTCTCTTCGCCAAGAAGAATGATGGCATGTTGCGACTTTGTATAGATTATTGGAAATTAAACCGGGTGACTAGTAAGAACAAATACCTAATGCCTCGTATAGATGATTTGTTTAACCAATTGAATGGATCTTGTTGCTTTTCTAAGATAGACCTAAGATCGAGTTATCATAAATTGAGGGTGAAGGAGAAGGATATCCAGAAGACAACATTTCGTACGCGGTATGGCCATTATGAGTTCCTAGTGATGCCTTTCGAACTAACCAATGCACCAGCTATGTTTATGGATTTGATGAACCGAATCTTCCGTGAGTTCTTAGACTGCTTTGTAGTCATCTTTGTGGACGACATCTGGATTTACTCACCTTTTGAGAAGGAGCCTGAGGAACACTCGTGAGTTGTGCTTGAGTTTCTTAGAGCCCATGAGTTATGTGCTAAGTTCGGGAAGTGTGAATTCTAGTTGAACATAGTTAAGTTTTTAGGCCACGTAGTATCCGGGAAAGGAGTAACCATAGACTCTTCTAAGATAGAAGCAGTGCAAGATTGGGAACAACCAAAGAATGCCTTTGAGATCCATAGTTTCTTGGGGTTGGCCAGGTATTAATGTCGGTTTGTGAAGGATTTCTCTAAGTTAGCCTTACCTTTAACTAGACTAATGAGAAAGGGAATCAAGTTTACGTGGAATGAGATTTGTGAGAAGTCTTTTCAAGAGCTTAAAGTTAGACTTACCACTGCTCCATTGTTGATTATTCTGGAGAGGGGTTTGGGCTATTCTGTGTATTGCGATGCATCATGGGAAGGTTTGTGTCGTGTTTTGATGCAAGAGGGAAAGGTACTAGCCTATGACTCACGTCAGTTGAAAACACATGAGAGGAACTATCCTACTCATGACCTGGAACTGGCAATTATGATCTTTGCCTTGAAGATTTGGAGGCATTTGGTGAGAAGTTTGAGGCGTTTTCTAATCACAAGAGTCTGAAGTACCTATTTTCACAAAAAAGATCTAAATTTGAGGCAGAGGAGGTGGATGGAGGTTATGGAAGACTATAATTTTGAGTTACACTATCAATTGGGAAAGGCTAATGTAGTGGCCAATGCCTTGAGTAGGAAATCCATTAACAGTGTAGCTTGTATTGTCATCCGAGAATGGGAGATGTTGGATGCTATTGGTGAGTTTGACTTGCGTCTTGGCGAGTTCGTTGAATCGGTAGCTTCATTTTCGGTAGTTGCACAACCTACACTTATGAACCGCTTTATAGAAGCGCAGAGGAATGACCTTGAGGTAGAAATCCTCTGGGAGAAGATCTCTAGTGAAAAGGTAGAGAAGGGCTTGAATGCGTATTCTGACTGGAGTGTTAGATACCTTGACCGTCTTTTTATGTCGAAGTCTTGTCGAGAGGAGGAACTCCGAGAGTTTCACCATTCACGCCTTGCGGTGCACCCAGGAGGCACAAAGATGTATCACGATCTTAGTCGTCAGTTTTGGTGGAAAGGGATGAAGAAGGACGTAGTCGTGTTTGTATCAAAGTGCCTTACTTATCAACAAGTGAAGGCTGAGCATTAGAGGCCAGCGGGTTTGTTATAACCCTTGCCTGTAGCCGAGTGGAAGTGGGAGCATGTCACAATAGATTTTGTTGTAGGTCTTCTGAGGACCCAATGGGGTAATGATGCCATTTGGGTGGTAGTTGACCGATTGACCAAGTCGGCACACTTTGTACCTATGCGTACGAGTGACTTGGTACATTATCTAGTCAACCTTTATATTAGGGACATTGTTCGACTCCATGGAGTCCCTGTGACTATTGTTTCGGATAGAGATCCACGTTTTTTGGCTTGGTTATGGCAGAGCCTGCAAAATGCCTTGGGCACTAGGTTGACTTTTAGTACCGCCTATCATCATTAGACTGACAGGTAGTCTGAGCGTACTATTCAGATCCTTGAGGATATGCTTCGTGGTTGTGTCCTTGACTTTAAGAGGTCATGGGAGAGGCACTTGCCCTTAGTGGAGTTTACCTATAACAAGATCTTTCAGTCGAGTATTGGCATGGCACCGTTTGAGGCCTTGTATGGTTGACCATGTAAATCTCCTGTGTGTTAGGTTGAAAAGGGTGATGCACCTATGTTGGATCCGGAGTTAGTCCGGGAAACGATGGAGAAAGTTGCACTTATTGGTAAGAGGTTGGTCACGACTTAGAGTCATCAGATGAGCTATGTCAACTGTAGGAGGAAACCGTTATTCTTTGAGGTAGGAGATCACGTCTTCTTGAAAATATCACTTAGACGGGGTTTTGATGAGATTTGGAAAGAGTGGAAAGTTGTCTTCTAGATTTATTGAACCTTTTGAGATCCTAGAGCCGATTGAAAAGGTAGCTTATCATTTGGCCTTGTCGCCACAGTTTTCCAAGGTTCATGACGTGTTCCATATCTATATGCTTTGGAAGTATAAGCCGGATCCATCACACGTGTTGGATTAGACATAGTTAGAGGTAGACGAGGATGCCTCATATAAGGAGAGGCCGATTAGAGTTTTAGATACTCGAGACCAAATCTTGCGAGGCAAGACGATTCCATTGGTAAAAGTGTTGTGGTGACACCACGGGGTTAAGAAGGCCACTTAGGAGCGCGAAGTGGAAGTCCATGAGAAATATCCAGACCTATTTGTTGATGTTTGAGCATGTATTGAAAACTTTGTTATGTTAATGTAATATAAACAGTGTATATGTTTTGGAAATGTGAATTGTATATTTAGTGTTGAAAACTCGTTTATCATGTTGATAGGAATAGATGACCGGTGGATAGGTCATGGTGATGAATTTAAATTACTACCATTGTTGTAATTGGTTTAAACTTGGTTTTAATGTTTGATTCAAATTTTGGGGACGAAATTCCTAAAGGGAGAAAGATTATAGCGATTGTAGTTTGAACCCGACCCATTTGATGTTTTAGATCTGGGTTTTGTTGTCATATATAGTTAGTCATGTCTTGTTTCCCCTTACCTCTCTCTGAGTTTGGCTTTTGGGATATGTTGATTGCGTTTGGAACAGGTTGGTAGCTTTTTTTTCAAACTTTTGTTGCCTAGAATTTTGTTCCTTCGCTTGAGCGTCACTACTTGCACTCGAGCGGTCTTTGTGAACTCTCTGTACTTTTGCAAGTCTGCAAAAGTACTGGGAAGTGTTATTCTACGCTCAAGCGATGCTTCTTGCACTCGAGCGGTGTCAGCTCAAGCGAGCAATGGTCTTCTGTCTCTAAAACTTCTAGGAGTTTGTATTATATGCTCGAGCGAAGCTTCTCGTACTCGAGCAGTCACATCTTTTGTGTCTGGACGCTCGAGCGACACTTCCTGCGCTCGAGCGGTCTACGCGTATCAGTCCGTAAAAGTTATTTTTACATCACTTTTTCATCTCTCTATCCCTCTAAACATTTCAAAACCCTAAGTGGAGACCATTTCTCTCTCTAAAACTCACATTCTCTCTAGAAATACACCTATATCCATTAAGTTCTTCACCCGTATCCCTTTGTTAAAAAGATAGAACTTCGCGAGGGCTTCATTCTAATCAGAGAAAAGTTGGGTTTCAGCGTCTTTGAAGTATCTTTCTTCTCTCTCTCCTCTCCTAAGCTTGAGGTAGGGATGTCTCCACTCTTTCTATGAGCTTTAACTTAGCTATTTGTTATTTCTAATCAATATTGAGATTTTTGGAAGATTTGGAGCAAATCTAGGATTTTGGGTAAAAATCAAAATGAGGGGTTTTTCACATGGATTCTTGGAAATGATTTTTATTTTGGGAATAATGTTGACTTGGGAAGAAATGGTTAATTTTGATACTTGGGGTTGATTGTGGAAAGAAAATAAATTTTGCCATAAATGTCTAAAATATTAATCTTATACAAATTTTGTCATTACAGTTGGTTCCCTTACCACCTCTGCCTTCCATGCGAGCCACGGAGAGTCTCCCCTCAGGAGATTATTGACTTTATATGGGGTGCAGATGCAGACCCCTTCATTAGGAAGGGGGACTATACGACTTACATCTAGGCATACCTCATGCCTCCTTTGACAGGTATTCACGCTCATACAGCGAGGGCAGCTGATGTCCCTTCATTGAGCAGGGCCCGAGCAACAGATGCTCCTTCGATGAGTAGGGCCCAAGCACCGAGGGGCAGGGCTAGAGGGATACCCCCCGCTAGGCAAAGTGTTGGATGTCCAAATCTTCCGACCGAGCTGACGGGTTGGCGGTACTCTGGAGAGCCTTATCAAATCCCGATTAAGCCTTCGTTTCCTGGTCATCGATATGTCAGGACACCCGATTCACCACCGGTATGTACTTACAGTTTTCACTTATCGCTCAGATACTCAGACATTCATTCATTCACTGATCATTTCAACTTGCATTTGCAGCCCTCTACCGGGTACGTTGAGGGGTTACTCGAGATATTAGCCTCCTTCCAGGTCATGATCTTGAGAAGGGAGTCGATCATTGGCTCCAACGACATTCAGGTAATTTTTCAACTTTCTGCATTTCGGTTATCATATTCTGCTGATATACTGAAACTGACATCTTAACTGCACACTTCACACACACACTGCACTGATACACTGCATATACAGATCACATCTGATGCATTGCATTCACATACCATATTTGACTTCTGTATGTACCCACTCTGCACAAGATACTTGCATCTGATACATATACTATGGCTGATATATTCAAACTGCCTTTTCAGGTCACACCTTTACAGACAGGATCATCAGTGCCCTCTCCAGCAGCAGGGAGAGAGAGAGAGGTTCCGGCACGCGGCTGGGGGAGGCGTCGAGAGCCCATCATGCACGATGACAATGATGAGACCAATGAGGCCGAGACCGAGGAGGCCGGGGATCAGCACACCGAGTCATCCGAGAGTGGAGATGATGATGCCAACTCGGGTTCCGCTAGTGGAGATGAGGCTGAGCTAGGTTCAGATGCAGAGGATGACGACTCCGGTTCCTGTTCTGCATCAAATTCAGACAATGGCACAGATAGAGATAGCTCTGCAGAGTCCGCTCCGTCGAGGAAGAGGGCCTCTAGAGCTTAAGATAGCTAGCGCCGATTCATGTGTTTTTGCTTTGTTTTGTTTTACTAGTAGTGTTAGCATATTGTACAGCCTTAGGCAATTTTATTTTCTTAAAAACTTGTACTCTTTGTAAAAAGAAACCATGATTGGAAAGAAAACAGCTTTTTTGATAAAAACGTGTTACATTTTATATTCTGAGCATCTCATTGCACCATTATACACAAAAACAGGATTAATGAAAATTGAATATTGTACATTGTCTTGACAATTGCTTAGTCAGGTAGCGAACCAGCCAAAACATAACAAACAGAGTAAAACAACTCAAACTAATGTAATAAATCGACAAATGACAACAACCCGATAAACGAAACAAATGCAACTTGACAAAACAACTCGATAAACAAATTACAACAACTCAATAAACAAATTGCGACAACTCGATAAACAAATTGAAACAAACTTGAGAAAGACTCAACAAAGCCACAGCAGAATGCATCCAGGGTAGAACAAAACACAGGTTCTCAACATTCTTAACACACAGGAAGACCAAAGGCATTCTGCTGGACATAAACAGTGGTTGTCGGCCACTTGATGGTGATTGTCGGCCACTAAAGTGGCCGGTCAGCTACCTTAACTGGCCGGTCGGCCAGTGATGCAGGGAGTCTCCAGATTGCTGCCACCTGTCTTCCACTCAGTGCCTTATATTCTACAAAAGTTGGAACTTCGTAGTTTCTTCATTCTAGCTCTATTTTTGCTACAAATTGAGCCATTCTTCATCGAAAAACTCTCCGATTGGATTGCAAATTTAGATGGATCCGAAAAGCTGAATTTCTGGGGTTTCGAGATAAATGCACTATTCCCGCTAAGTCGTACTCCACTGTGTTTTCCATTCCTCCATGCCGCGGCCAGATGTTGGAATCCAGTTACACATGTTTTTAGCTTTGGGGGACAAGAGATATGTCCCACAATCGAAGAGTTCCAAGCTTTGATGGAGTCCCAGCGTGACGAGGAGATCTTGCCCTAGTCCCGTTTTGGCCATATCCATGCTTTAGGACGAATGTGTGGGCTCACTTTACATGATGTTCGATCTTTGGTTTGCAACGGAGAGTTGGATATTCCCAACCTCATTCACCGGTTTTCTGATGCCGGTGACCGCAGTGACCATCTTTGGCAAAGTTTTCGGCAGCATACCCTCTACTTGTGCATGTTGGCTCATTTTCTACTTGCCCCCAGCTTTGAAAGGTCTAGCATTCGCTTGATCGAAGTGGCCCAAGGCTTGAAAGAGAGTAAGAGCTGCATTAGCTTGACACTAGCCGAGACTTTGATGGGCTTGAATGCTTTCTATCGCCTGGAGACAACCAAGTTTGCAGGAAGTCCACTATTCTTGCAGATAATGTTTCCCACCCTTCTCACATGTGTTTCTCACATCACTTGGCCCTTAGGCTCTGTTTTTCTCTCAAAACCCCTTTCTCACTTTTCTCTCCACATACACCTCTCTATTCTTTAATCTCTATTATTTTTCATCCCTCCCCAGGTATGGCTCATGGACAGGTTGAAAGCAGTGGACTCTTGCCCTGCGTATTTAGCGCGCGGCTATTTCTTTCGCCCATGGCTAGTTGATTTCCCAAATGAGGGGTAGTGGTGCCACTGGATGTGCAACAGATCCGCTGTTGACATTGCTTGGCATTACATCTGGTTTGATCTACCTGAGATAAGCTACAGCATGTCTCGCCAACCTGGCATTCAGTTGGTTGGTTTGACACACTGTGTCTTTTATTTTCCATTCTAGTTCAGGCGTCAGTTCGGACACGACCAAACTTGCCCAGAAGAGGGGGTAGAGTACCCAGCTTCATCTCCAATCCGAGGTTCACAACTAGCTCGGTATCCCACTGCATGGAGGACGAGAGAACTTCTGGCTCCTGCTCCTAATTTCAATTGCGCCCTTTCTGGCGAATGCATAGCTTTGCTGGAAGATAAGGCACAAACTGGGCCTACTTTAGCATTTGAAGCTTCCATAAGCTCTGGGAGGGGACGCAAGAACACCTAACTCAACTATGCCCCAAGTTTATGGCTTTAATCTGTACTTTCAAGTTTTCCTTTTGAATGTAATAAAAAAGCAACTTCGGTTTGTATCAAGAGTCGGAGAACTCCGTATTGAAATCAATGAAATTGAAGGTTGTGGGTACTGAAAATTTTCCTTTTGGTCCAAAGGTGGTCTAAGTTGTAAAAAGATTAATTTGAACAAAATCAACTTTTATTAAAACTTTTCAAAACCATTTTCGATAAGGATCACAACTAGACACACCCGGAATTTATCCTTGAGATGTACAACTCCGAACCCAATAACTGGAAAGTTGCCCCTTGTTTGAAGAGCACTGCACTGTACTGTAACCAGCTCTCATAGTGAAGATTACAACCGAACTCTTGGTTATAGAAAAGACAAAGATGACCAGAACAATCTCATGGACATAGTTGATTTGGAACTGTTAATGGTTGGACTTCAGAATGAAGTTGCCTACGTATCCCAAAGATGGGAATCAAGCCTTACGTAGTTCAGTTCAGGTTCACTCGAGTATTAACACTCTCCTTTTGCGCTCTAACTTTTGCCAAGGCTGCCCTTTTTGGGTTTTCAACCTTGCAAGCTCATTTTTTTCTTTTTTCTAATTTTTGGGCTCTAACTTTTGCCTAGGTCGCCCTTTCGGGTTTTCGGCCTAGCGAGTCTCTCAAGGATAGTATTTCTTCAACTTGTCGATGTTGATTGATTGGGAGAATTCGAGGCCATCTAAGTCCATAAGAATGACAGCTCCACCTGACCAGATAGATTTGATGATGTAAGGACTAGTCCAATTAGGTCTGAACTTGCCCCTCGGGTCATGGATGGGAGCTCGGTTGTCTTTCACAACCAAATCCCCTTCTTTTAGATTCCTAGACTTAACTTTCTTGTTGAAAGCCTGGCAATCCTGCGTTGATAATCTTGGACATGGTACAGTGCTTTCAGCCTTCTCTCGTCGAATAGCATTAGATCCTCGAACCTGCTCTACTGCCAATCCACTTCTGCTATCCGGTACTCAACCATAACCCGTAGCGAAGGAACTTCAACTTCAATCGGCAGAACAGCCTCCATCCCATAAACCAGAGAACACGGAGTTTCCCTAGTAGATGTGCGAATTGATGTTCTGTAGCCCCAAAGAGCAAATGGCAGCTTATCTGGCCAGTCCCTGTAGGTTTCCACTATCTTTTGCATAATGTGTTTGATGTTCTTGTTGGCGGCCTCAACAGCTGCATTGGTTTGCTGCCGATATGTGGATGACTTATGAAAAGTCACGTTGTATTTCACCAACAAGTCGATCACTTCTTTCTTAAAGTGGGAACCGTTGTCCGAGATGATCTCATTCGGAACCCCATAATGACAAATGATGTTATTCCTGATGAACTTGGCTACGTGTGATGCATTCAGCACTGCGTAGGATTGGGCCTCGACCCACTTTGTAAAGTAGTCTATTGCTACCAGGATGTACTCATGCCCGTTTGACCCCTTCGGAGTAACTGCCCCAATAACATCAAATTTCCAGACTGAAAATGGCCACGGTGAAGTCATGTTGTATAGCTTCGACGACAGGATGTTCATGCGATTTGCATGGATCTGACATTTGTGGCATCGCCAAACAAAACCAATACAATCCTTGTCCATGGTTGACTAGTAGTAACCCTGTCTGAGAATTTTTTGAGCTAGCATCACTCCGCTCATGTACGAACCACATTCTCCTCCGTGGATGGCCTCCATTAGGCACTTCGACTATTCTGCATCAACACATATCTTGTGCATTCCTAAATGGCCTCGTTTGTACAATTTTCCCCCGCAAATGATAAACTGAGCTACCATTCATCGTATTGCCCCTTTATCTTTGGCATTCGCCCCTAGTGGATAAGCCTCCTTCTCCAAGAAGTTCCAGATGTCATGATACCAAGGGTTCTAATCTTGTACTTCATCTATTGCGGTGATTAACTCATAAGCCGGCACATATCTCTGTTCAATAATGATTGGACGCATCCAGACTCCCAAAGGGATGTCTATCATAGAAGATAGAGTTGATAAGGCGTCAGCAACCCTATTGCTCTCTCTTAACAGGTGCGTGAAGGTTAGCTTCTCAAACTTGGGAATCAGAACGTCCAAGGTTTGGAAATAGAACTTCATCCTTTCTTCCTTAACCTTCCAGTCTCCTTTTGCTTGAGACATAACCAGGTTCGAGTCTCCAATGACGTCCAACCGTTTTGCCCCTAGTTCCAAGGCGGCTTCCAAGCCAGCGATACATGCCTCATATTCTGCTTCATTATTAGATACCTTGAACCAGAGTTTGAAAGCTACAGGTATGTGGGAATTGTCAGGCGCTATCAGCAACAGCCCTATCCCATAACCGTACTAATTAGACGTTCTGTCAAAGTACATAGTCCAGATCTCTTCTTCAACCTACAGAATAGCCTCATCTGGGAACAAATATTCTACTGCTTCGTCTCCCTCCACTGGGTGATCGGCTAGGAACTCCGCTACTGCTCTCTCCTTCATAGACTTGCGAGTCATATACTTCAAATCAAATTCGGAAAGAAGAAGCAACCAACGGGCTAGCCTACCCATAAGCGCTGGTTTCTCGAAGAGTTATTTGATGGGATCCAATCTCAAAACCAGAATTACGGAGTGAGCTAACAGGTAGTGCCTCAACTTCCTGGTAGCCCATACCAAGGCCAAGTAAGCTTTCTCCAGCGGAGTGTAACGGGCCTCATATTCCAGCATCTTCTTGCTCAGGTAATAGATGGCCTTATCCACTCTATCCTCAGATTCCTGCGCAAGCATGCAGCCCATTGTCGTGTCGATTACTGACAAAATCAACTGCTTCCCCGGCTCTGCCAGCGACAACATGGGTGGGTTCTTTAGCTACTACTTAATCTGCTCAAAAGCAACCTGGCATCGATCATCCCACTAGAATTTCTTTCCTTTCTTCAGGAGACCAAATAGTGGTTCACAAGTCAAGGTTAATTTTGTAATAAACCGTCTTATGAATTGCACTTTACCCAAAAAGCCTCGCACCTCATTTTCAGTCCTTGGTGGTGGCATTTCTAGTATAGCCTTGCTTTTGGAAAGATCGACTTCGATGCCCCTTTGTGTAATCAAGAACCCCTGCATTTTCCCTGCTGTGACACCAAAAGTACATTTCGGAGGATTCAGTTGCAACCGATATTCTCTGATCCGTTGGAAAAATTTCTTCAAGGCGGTGTAGTGGCCCTCTCTTTCCTTGGACTTGATAATCATGTCATCCACATACACCTCCACTTCTTTGTGGATCATATCATGCAAGATCGTGGTTGCAGCCCGTTGATAAGTAGCCCCAGCATTCTTCAAACCGAACGACATCATCCTATAGTAGTAGCTTCCCCACGGCGTGGTGAAGGCAGTCTTCTCCCTATCCTCGGGTGCCATCATGATCTGGTTATACCCGGAAAATCCATCCATAAAGGAGAGCAACGCATGGCCTGCGATGAAGTCCACCAATTTGTCGATGTGCGGTAGAGGAAAGTAGTCCTTCGGACTAGCTTTGTTTGAATCTCTGAAATCCACACACACCCCGAATTCTACCATCTTTCTTCGGCACCAGAACAATGTTTGACAGCCATGTAGAATACTCAGATACTAGCAAGAACCCTCCATCTATTTTCTTGGTGACCTCTTCCTTTATTTTCAGAGCCCAATCCAAGCATATTCTCCGAAGCTTCTACTTGACGGGTCGGGCCTAAAGGTTAAGAGGAATCTGATGTTGTACAACCTCAAGATCGATTCCAGGCATGTCTTTGTAGGACCACGCGAAAACATCTTTGAAATCTTTTAACAAAGCGACTAAGCGCTCGCGTTCCTCCGAAGACAACGTGGACCCGATCTGGACCAACTGCGGATCCTTCTTAGTACCCACATTAATTGAAGTGATTTCATCAACCAAAGGTTTTACAAACCTCTCCTCTTCTCGATCAATCAAATGTTTCAAAACCGGAGGAATTTCTTCCTCGTCATTTTTATCAAAGTTTTGAAAGTCCTAATTAATGCAATAAACAAGTAGCACCGAAAAGTACTCAGAAACAGCAGTGGCACCATTCTCATTCACAACTTCCAATTCGTCCAATTCCTCGGTTACAACCGACTCAAAAGAAAAGGAAAAAGACGACCTGGACAAAACAATGGCATTCGGGTTATCAACCCTCGGAATACCAAACTCTGACTCCGAAGAACTAGAATCTGATTCCGACTCCACAGACTCTGTGGAATCAGATTCCAGTTCACTACCTGACTCGGAACTACTGGACAAAAAGCCTTCCTCGAACTGCCAAACGAGGGAGGGTGAGATAGATGCATCCAGAATGCCGGAAGAAGGGCCCATAGCTGATTGATCTCCAATCATGGAAATAGAGAAGTCATCCCCCAAGCTCTCTAGTGTGATCTGAGGATGCGAGAGTAGACAAGCCAACTCTGCTCCTATCTCAAGTTTTGTGCCATCGGACTCATTCTCTATACACTATTTAGCCTCAGTTGGCAGATCAGTCTGCTCTTCTGCAACTTCATCCCCTTGCAACTGTAGGTCAAAAAATATCTCGAAGCTGGGCAAACGTTGCTTCTCAGAGTTCAGCCATGGCTCAGGAAAGCCGTAGAATGGAAAATCTTCCCCCTCCCAAACAAAACGGCCGTTCAGGGTTCCTTGAATGGGTCTATGCACCAACTCATAGTGCTTCCCAGCTTGCTTAGCTTTGG
The DNA here is from genome assembly GCF_055761805.1 of Camellia sinensis. Taxonomy (NCBI): domain Eukaryota; kingdom Viridiplantae; phylum Streptophyta; class Magnoliopsida; order Ericales; family Theaceae; genus Camellia; species Camellia sinensis. Next base: position 112,621,359 of record NC_138962.1, read on the forward strand.
CCTATCCTGCCATTTCATTCCCCTTTCTTATCCAGTCCTCTTTGGTAGGCGTGCAACCTAGACCAAAGGTATAAGGGTTATGTGGCACTTCGGCTAACGCAGCGACGCCATTCTGGCCGCTCCTTCCCAATCCCATTCTGTGTACATGTTGCAACTTATTCATGAGGTAGACGGATTGACCACTGACATATAACCCCTCATCAATAGCCAGAATATCTTGCACTACCCGGGCCTCGGCCAAGGTGAGCCCAGTATAAGGGTAGTGTGGCACTTCGGTCAACGCAGCAACGCTCTTCTGGCCGCTCCTTCCCAATCCCATTTTGGGTACATGTTGCAGCTTATTCATGAGGTAGACGGATTGAGCAGTCACATATAACCCCTCATCAATAGCCAGAATATCTTGCACTACCCGGGCCTCGACCGAGGTGAACCCAAACAAAAAGACATCCTCCTTGCCGTGTATAATTTCTAGTACCGGTGTAGTGACTTTCAACGGAGGATCTATGAAAGAGTTCCCAAAAACAATAGCTACCCCATTCCCATGGGGGTACTTCAGCATCTGATGTAGAGTGGAAGAGACAGCTCTTACTTGGTGCAGCCACGGCCGTCCAATGAGTAAATTAAAGGTAGCTGGAACATCCAAGACGTGAAATTCAATGTCCTGTTGTGCCGGGCCAACCTGAGTTCTAATCCGAACTGTCCCTATCACTTCTCGACTTGTATTGTCATAAGCCCGAATCACCTGGGCTGTTGGTACAAAGTCTGCCAGTTTCAAACCGATAGCATAGGCCGTACGCGACAGACACACATTAATTGTAGACCCGGTATCAACCAAGACGACTGGTATCCACTTCTTTTTACATTCGACAGAGATGTATAGTGGTTTGTTGTGCTCGGAGCCCTCAGGCGGCAATTCTTTATCTGTAAAGGTCAAAGTCGGTGAAGCGCCTCCCGGGAACACCAATCCCACTAACTGTTCGGGAGTTGTGTTGATAAAGAGCTTGGCCTTATCCATTGCTGATAGGACGGCTTGTCTATGCACCTATGAAGCCATAAGTAATCCCCAAATGGAATTGTCTACTTAAATCTTTTTCAGCTGCTTCAGTACAGCTTCCTCTTCCAACAGTTTATCTTTCTATTTCTCAGTTTCCTTATCCTTCCCTGATGCTTCTGGTTGGTCCAAGTGTGGGGGCTTAAAATACCGCCCACTCCGAGTCATGTGATCGACTTCCTCGACATACCATGTATCATCTGGCAGACTCTGTCCCCAATCCTCATCCGTGTGGGCGAGATGCAAATCCTCATCTTTCCACCACATTCCTTTGGTAACCGACAAGCAACTGTCTGGTTCCCTTGTAAGCACTCCTATATCCAAAACACAGTAGTCCCCGCAGGGCCGTTGGCTTTTCCAGCCTTCTGATCAGTCTCAGTTCTTTCCTGCTTGAACCGCTTCAACGCGGCTTCCTGTTCTGTATCAGCTGTATAAACACTGCCCAATTCTTGAGCAAAATTCTTAGTACCGGTGCTCTCTGGAAACTTCCCTTTGTTGTCGACCAGTCCGGCCATTGCAGACGTTTCTGTTTCCAACTGTCCCTGCTTTGGTTGAGACCCCTCATCAATATATGGCTCATCACTAAGCCACCTTGTATTATCCGTTGATCCGTTCATGTCAAACCAGCCAATCTGTACATTCCCCAGATCCTGTTCATCAAAGAACTACAGATTACTAATGTCCTCCTCAAGCTCAGCTAAGTCATCCAGCCCCTGGCTTGGCCCATCCTCCCGGACTACATTAGCCTCTATTCCCTTCGATAATTCTACCCCTGGCCTAGCCTGACTCGTTGGCACAATGTAGCGACAAGGGTTGTATGCTTCCTCAATTGAGCTCACGGAGCCCTCAGGCATGCCTTCTTCTACCACAGCCACCACCACGGGTTCGGGTTGGCATATGGACGCGCTCATCATGCACAAGTCTGTGCTTTTTGGGATGAACAACACCGGCTTAGGTAGGTGGGAGGGAGTGATGTATATGCTAAGGTCATATGGGATGTCCATTGTTTGGATAAGGTTTACTTGCCTGGGTGGTGTAGGTTGGTTATGTGGTGGGAGAGGATTTGTGGTGACATTAGGCTTCTCAGGAGGTGATATCACTTTGTTGTCAATGAGATCCTGAATCTCATAACGGAGACTAAAGCATAGGTCGGTATCATGACCATGCTGCTGGTGGAAGGCATAATACTTGGCCGAGTTATGTGTAGGAGGGAGGGGATTAGGCAACGGGCGTGGCTCCAGGGGCTTCAAATGCCCCTTTCTGATCAGGACCCTCAAGGCTACAGATAGAGACATGTAAAGTGGAGTGAAAACCCTTTGGTCTCGAGGTGGGTACTTTGCAGGTTGTGAGGTGGTTCCGGATGCACCGGTAAAATGGGTGGCTGTTTTCGGTGTGGTGGTGACCATACCAACATCAGAGGTCCTTGCAATTGCGTTACTACTCATAGTCGCATTTGAACTGCGTGTAAAAACCCTCTTGGGCTACTCTTTTTCATGGTCAATTAGACCCTGCTTCATCTCATCCTCTATCTGCACCCCTATCTCATGAAGGTCAGCAAATGTAGATTGGGGTAAGATAATCATCTTTTGCAGCAACTTTGGTTACAGATTACGAACGACCATTTTTATCTGGTCTTTTTCAGCTAGCCTGGTGGTCATCATGGAGGCCTTGGCCCTCCACCGAGTGAAAAAATCAGAGAAACCCTCCTTCGACTCTTGACGAGTAGCCTCGAGATCACGAGTTGTTACCTCGATTTGAGTGTTATAAGAATATTGGGCGACAAAGGCCTCAGCCATCTCTTCCCAGCTCCTCTTCACAGAATCCTCCAGTTTAGCATACCAAATAGCTGCGATACCCAACAGGGTCCGGCCAAAGAGGGATAGCTTCTACAGTCTAGTCAGGCCTATCGGTCGCAGAATATCTGAAAATAGCCGCAAGTGGACCATGGGATCACCAGAACCGTCAAAGCAATCTATATGTGGCATTTTAAATCTATACGACAATGTCACTGCCAAATCTATATAGCCGACCTCTATATCTGGGATCGAATTGACACACTAAGTGTAGACGTCCCCCGAACGCCCCGGGAGGGTGAGTCCCGTTCCGTTCATTTGTGGGCTTACTACAGTTCGAACTCTCGAATTGTCACGGTTCTTAATCTTGAACTAAAGAGTCCAAATCTGGCAAATCGTTTTGAGAAACATATTTTTTGAAAAGAAGTGCCAAACATGGACTGCTTTGCCAGATACAGAGTCGCCACCTAAATATTTTAAAATGGGGGAATTTAGGAAACCCTGACTCGGTGCCGAAGGCCACATGTCCGTCATCACCGGAGTTGTCTCGGCTCGAGAGCTAGGGTACGATTGGGGAAGGTCAGCTATGAGCACCCTCTCTCGCCCGACCCGAAGATCGGCCTCTACTAACCGTGATATCCGTTTTTGAAAACGTTATGTGTTCTTATTCCGGTCATTAGCCTAGAATTACTATGTTATGCGTGCAGCAAACAAGTATAGACTAGATTGCCCAATTTGGAAACAAGCATTGCATATCCGTTTGTTTCGGAAAAACGTTTTGGATTTCGCTACTCGCAAGTAGGCTAAAATACGGATTTCAACGAGTTTTTCCAACTCGAACAATCCAACCTTCACCCACAGGCATTCAAACAGTTTATCTCAGATAAGCATCTAGCCACATGGTAAGCATGCTATTATGGCAACATTCGCACGCATGCAATATGCTAAAGCGAAAATACTTACATCGTACTCCGTGCCAAGACAATAAACTAGTTAGCAAACATGCATGGTCCTAGTTCATGTTAATTTGACTAATGCAACACATACAAGATGTACTTAGAATAGGCTCGGCTAACCTAACCATGGCAGGTGAAATGCAGTCAATTGATACACGTATTCAATTTGGAATTGAAGTACAAATGCAGTTAGCACGATGTACCGAGCCCGGTATATGCAATACAAATGCATGAATGCACGCATGCATAACATAAGGTATGCTAATTTAAACATGTCCTATTACTAACCATCAAAGCAGGTAAGTAAAAGGGAAGAAAGAAGTGGGGATTGGAAGACATGCACACACACGCACCCACACTTATTACAGATTTGCCCTCGCTCGGAGGGACCAAATAAATAATACAAATTAATTAACTACACAAGCTAATTAAATATTACAAATTGGTTAACAAACTAGCTTAAACTAGGAAAAACAGTAAACCGCCTCGGGAGGAGAGCCAAATGCAGCGCACGCTCGGATCCTGCTCGGAAGTGCACGGCCATGCATAGTCTGCCTCTGTTTTCCCTGCTCTGCTCCTCTGGAGGCTACCAAAACCTCAGGGATGTTGCTCTGGATACTGGGAATCACCACCGGCTGAGTAGAATTACCACCGGCAGTGAATGGTGGTCACCGGCACAAAATTAATCCATCGGCTGGTGAATTACTGCCGGTCGGCAATTTACAATGCCGATCGGCAAAGAGTGCCTGCAGAACCTGCAACTCACAGCAGCAGAGGACAGAACTTGCATGGCAATACAATTCAAGCAATGTATGCACCAATCATGTCCCTTATCATGGTTGTGACTCAAAGGGGCATGTACCTCGATTCTCGGACCACCAATCACGCATTTTCATGCATGATGGCCCAAAGAGTCAAGTGTGCAACTTTCATGTCAAATGAAATGCAAACCAAACAAGCAATCCAAGGCCCAATTCCCATCACCAAGTCAAGGAATAAGGCATGCATGCAAGATGCAATGCAACCTAGGTATACAAGCTAAGGATGCAACATGGCATGGCAAGACACTTATGGAAGCATACAAGCAAACATGAGGCAATGCTAATTGATGGAAAGGTGGACTTATACATGATTTAGGCAACTCTAAATAGGCCTAAAACAGTGGCCAAAGTGATCGAAATAAAGGACTAAACACATACACACATGCACATGTTAAAGGAGCCAAAACTTAGGCACAAATGGGACAACTCTCAAACACATTTGAAAGAAGGTAATCATGGACATATGGCATGCAAGGTAAGCATTGAAAATCATGTTAAAACATGGTGCCAAACCAAGTAACAAGTCAAGCTAAACATGCGACAAATGGCCTAAGTGCTTGAAGCAAGTCAAAGGGGCTTGAACCATGACCAAGCCAACCAAGCCTCACAAGGCTAAGGGGACTAAAAATAGGTTCAAGGCAGACCTAGACCATGCAAAGGGGACCCCCTAGATGGCATCTAAGTGGCTCAAATTCAAAGGCATGTACTATGGCCAAAACATGGAGCATACTACACAAGCTTCCAAAGCATTAAAGAGGCATCCGAGGCAAACATATAGGCATGCAAAGTGGACTGAAATGACATGGTGGATGGTTCCAAATCACCAAATCAATGCAAAAATGCCATGCTATACATTCACACACTTAAGGCCAACAAGCCGGAATGCAAAGGGCCTATATTACGCATGCCAAATCCGACCCAAACAACCTAGGACAGACCTTAAACATGGCAAAATATGCACAAAAGCTTCACAAGACTAAGCCTAAAACATGCTAGAATAAGGGTTAACAACCTAAGGCATATTAAGGCTATAACAAGGCATTACATGGTAGGTATGCTAAGCATGCATGGCGTACCAAAACCAACACACAACAAGGTTATATCATGGCATAATAAGCATGGAAAACAGCCAAGACATGATCAATACACACTCTAACATGATGCTCCCTCAAGAGGCCAAAAAGGGTCCTTTTCAAGGACAACAAGGAGAGGGGGTGGCCCTCCCCTTTTGGAGACTTCAAAGCACCATCTTCACCACGGAAATCCCTCAAGATTTCAGTGGTGAAGAGGCCCAAACACCAAAGTCTCGAAGTTTGCTCAAAATAGCACAAAATGGGGCCTTTCAAGGCCTAAGAGGGGTCAAACACCTCCAAACCACAAAACACTCTAAACAAACAATTTAGAGGGCCTAAAAACAGAACTTTTTTGTATTATACACTAAGCTCAAAAATGATTTTAAGACAGGTAGAAAAGCAATGCAAGATTGGGGAATAAAGAGGCAAAATTGTTACCCTTGAAGACCCCTTCAACAATGGTGCTCCAACAGCTCCTTTTAGGTTGAAAACAGCTCCAAAACTTCAAAGCCAACCTCTTAGAACCTCAGTGGCTAAGTGAAGGTGAAACACTATGTGTTTGTGTGCAATAGTAAGACACAAATGCACTTTAACACACACAAGAGGGAGATATAGAGATAGAAAGTGTATGGATTCTAACCCTAGAACTCAAAACCCTAAAAATGGCTGTCTAAAAATATCTAAGGTGTCTCAATTGTCTAACCCTTGCAACAAGAGAGAAGACCCTCTCTTATAGAGCCTTTTGTCTTGTAAAGCTTACAAGACAAGCTTCTAAAGAGAGAGATCCCTCCATACACGTGTATGGAGGGGAGCCAAATGCAAGACAGCTGTGAAAAAATATCTACAAAAGCAGATGCACAGTAGTTGGCCGGCCAAAAATGCCATTTTGGCAAAAAAAAGTGCCGACCGGCAACAAATAGTGCCGACCGGCAATATACATTGCCGGTGGCAGCAAAAACCAACCGGTGGCCTCTGGCCATAGCCGGTGGTGTGTGGGGATGCCTCACAAGGCATTCCCTGCCCCTCCAAGGCAAAATGCAAGTGTTTGGTGCAAAACCAGACACTAAACGGTCGAGTTCGGAGATCCTGAGGCAAGGCGCGTAGTCGAGGCCTCCGGGAACTCCAAACGAACACAAACATGGATGATCACCGAGTGTTCAAACGGTGACGTCCAAGTCTTGAGGACGGTAAAAAATGGGGTGTCTACACTAAGCTCGTTTGAAAAGCTTCTCAACCTTGCTCACTTACAGAGCAGAAGGGTTAACTTCAAACTCAAACAGTGCCTCCGTTGGGTAAGCCAGTGCTTTGGAAGTCTGAGGTGGGACTGGCCCTACTGGAATGTCCGCATTCTCCTGGACATTAGTTGTATCCCCGGGTATCGGAACCCTGGCTGGGGGTGAATGTGAAGCAGAAGCTGCTGCTTGTTGTGGTTGCTGTTGTTGTTGAAGCCTAGCAATCAGTTCAATCTGCTGGGTTGCAATCTGTTTGGCGAGTGGTAACTTCCGCTTGGCGAGCAGCGTCCAGCTGTATGGCCTCGATGGTTTGTTGAAGTTGACGCATCATATCCTCCATATTGTCTGAGGGGTGCTGATTTATCAGAACCGTTGTATACTCTATTTCTGAGGTGGAAGCAAAAAACTAGGCCCAACTGCGCACAGGTGACGTAGATAGTGACCGCTGAATTGGCAACTGTTGAATCGGTGATCTATGTCTGACTGTCCTCCGTCTCATAACCAGGGGTAGTGAAGCAAAAACTGGTTGCCCTCCAATAAGATCCTCAGATCGGTAAATCCTCCTGACTCTAGTCCAGAGTGCTCGGGAGGTAACTGCCTCGTCAGAAGCAATTGTGAAATACTACCTTGCAAAAAAAAAATAAAACAAAAAAAAGAAACAACAATCAGCAAACACACAGCACCTGGGCTTAGACAAGGACAACACACAGTTGAAATCATAAGCTGCACAATCTGTACTCAAACACTGATTTCTATCCCAAATTTCTGCCTCAAAACTGATACCCTCAAACTGATACCCAGACTTGCAACTGATACATACATTCTTGCAGAGTCACACTCTAAAAGCACATATCAAGCAAGTGAGAGCCAAAACACCCCTATGATGGGGTAGGGTTTCCCTATCTTAGTTTTGTCAGGAATTCAGGATTCGCTACTGTGGGAGCCGAATAATGGGCTTAATCGGGAGGTGTCTTATAAGACTGATGTTAATCGGCCGTATCTTACGAGAAGTCAATATGATATACGCGCCGAATAGGTGTAGATCCTTAGAGCCGAATAATGGGCTCAATCGGAAGGTGTCTTATAAGACTGATGTTAATCGGCCGTATCTTACGAGAAGTCAATATGATATACGCGCCGAATAGGTGTAGATCCTTAGAGCCGAATAAGAGAAAGGGCAATGATTGAAAAGTAGGCCCTGGTCCCAAGGATCAAGGGAGAACCAAGTATAAATACAAGAACCACGGATTTAGAAAGGTATGTAAGAATCACTTCACAAAACTTAGTAAACAAGCTGTCTTGAGTGTCTGAACTGACTTGTCCGTCAGAGTGCTAATTCCGGCACCCCCGACCGGAGTATCTATATCTTTTCAGGTGACTAGCTGAGGATCACTAGTGTCTCCCAGGATCAAAAGAGTATTTCCAAACCACTTCTCCACAATTGGCGCCGTCTGTGGTAATACTCAAATACATCCATGGCAGGGGTGACTGAAGATCCTCCGATAGCCACTGATGAGATCACACAGGGAGATGACCTCACTCCAGCCAATATGCTCGGAAAGGAAACCATCGCTGCAAGACACGCCTTAAACTTCGACTCACCAGTGACTTCAGGGCAAGAGACAATGCAAGTGATCATCGAGCAAGCAAAGCAGAATGAACAAAGGTTGGAGAACATGATCACTGAAAACGAACGCCTCCGTCAAGATTTGGCCCTGGAAGTAGCAAAATCTAGAGAAGCCGCGCGCCAGGATCCCAAACGACCTCCGAAGGTAGGTGGACAACGACCTCGAGCCCAACCAAAAGATACCAATAGCGACTCCAACTCATTATCCACAGAGCTCGACAAGAAAGGACAATCTGAAACTTCCAGCTCCTCTGAAAAGAGTCTACATCCAAGTAACAAACGCAGGAAAATCAGTTCAGACGAAAAGGACCAGCACGATCCTTTTGTCCGACGGATTGCAAGAGCGGCCCTGCCCAAGAGGTTTAAAGCTCCGTCATTCACTCTTTACGACGGAAAATCAGACCCCACTGATCATATCCGTCATTACAAGAAGGCCATGACATTGCACGCAGACAACGAAGCCTTCATGTGCCGAATATTCCCCAGCAGCCTGGGGCCATTAGCTGTCAGGTGGTATTACAAGCTGGAGCTGGCCTCGATCAAAAGCTTCCACCAATTAGAGAAATCCTTCAGGGCCAGGTTCATCACCAACGAGGTACAGCCGAAACAGGTTGACTCTCTCTGGGCTATGCAGATCCAGTCTGGAGAAACGCTCAGAGCGTATTCGTCACGATATTAGGAGTGCTTCAACCTCGTTGATGACGCTTGCAATGACTCCATGGCCATCACCGCCTTCAAAATGGGATTACATCCCGATAGTGCTCTTCGCAGTTCCTTGACCAGAAGACCCCCCAAAACGGTCTGGGCATTGATGAAGAAAGTCGAAGAATATTGCAAAGTGGAAGATGATGTCTTGAGAATAAAAGCCGGACAAATGTCTAACAAAATAGGCCCCCCCCCCAAATTGCTCAACCAATAAGTTTCGTGCCACCTCCAAGCCCTGAGCCACGGCAATGCGCTAAACGAGACAAAAGGCGGGACTCTCGCCGATCAAGCGATCAATGCTCCTACCGGACAAATGAACAACTGCAAGTCGACAACAGGCCCTCGAGGCGTGCCGACAAGAAGTACACAGAGTTGTCAGAGCCAATCACTGCAATAATGACCAAAGTCCAACACCTTCCATTCTTCAAATGGCCATCAAAGATGGTGGGGCCGCCTGACACGCGAAGAAGGGATAGGTGATGCGAGTACCACAAAGATCACGGCCACGAAACCGAGAGTTATTACGCACTAAGGGATCATCTGGAAGAGCTGGTGCAAGACGGCCGACTGCCGCAGGATGTGAGCAAGGGAAAGCCAATTAAAGCACTAGCCCTGAGGCAGGACTCACCTCCACTTGGCGTAATCCATGTGATCTACAACCTGCCAGCATCCCCAACCATGCACACAATTCAATCGCGTCCAGTTCCTCAAAAGAATCATATTCCGACCGGAAAGCCCAGAGAAGCTCCGACAATTAAGTTCAATGACTCCGACCTCAGCGGAACAACAACCTACCACATCGATCCTTTGGTCATCAAATTACGCATACGTCGTTTCACCGTTGAACGCATTCTCATAGACCCGGGGAGTACTTAAGAGGTTTTGTATTACAAAACTTTCGCCGAACTCGGCCTCAACGAGTCAGACCTCTCTCCGTCGCCTCACCCATTGTTCGGCTTTAATGCGAGTCCTGAGTACCCGTTGGGGAAGGTCATGCTACCTGTTCGAGCGGGCTCCAGAACGGTCAACGCGGAATTCCTAGTTGTAAAGCTTCCTTCGCCATATAATGCTATCATGGGGCGAACCTGGATACATGTTATGAAGGCAGTCCCAAGCACTTATCATTAGCTTCTGTGCTTTCCGACAGCCCATGGCATTGAAGACATCCGTGGCTCCCCCCAATCAGCACAAGCAGAGGTTATATGAAAATCCTGTCACCGACCCAACTTGTGGGCTTAGATACTTGTATACACGTCAATTCTGCAATACAAATCGTTTTTCTTCGTCGCTCCATGAATCTTTCCATCCCCATTGTGGTGTACATTAAGTCTCCGGATTCAGAGCCCCCTTTGGTGCATGACACCTTAGGGCCGATTAAGTCTCCGGATTCGGAGCCCCCCTAGGTGCATGACACCTTAGGGCCGATTAAGTCTCCGGATTTGGAGCCCCCTTCGGTGCATGACACCTTAGGACCGATTAAGTCTCCGAATTCGGAGCGCCCTTCGTGGATATCATGATTGGCCACATTAAATCTCCGGATTTGGAGCCCCCTTGGGTGCATGACACCTTAGGGCCGATTAAGTCTCCGGATTTGGAGCCCGCTTTGGTGCATGACACCTTAGGGCCGATTAAGTCTCCGAATTCGGAGCGCCCTTCGTGGATATCATGATTGGCCACATTAAGTCTCCGGATTCAGAGCACCCTTCGTGGATATCACGATTGGCCACATTAAGTCTCCGGGTTCGGAGCCCCCTTTGGTACATGACACCTTAGGGCCAATTAAGTCTCCGGATTCGGAGCCCGCTTTGGTGCATGACACCTTAGGGCCGATTAAGTCTCCGAATTTGGAGCGCCCTTCGTGGATATCATGATTGGCCAAATTAAGTCTCCGGATTCGGAGCGCCCTTCACGGATATCACGATTGGCCACATTAAGTCTCCGGATTCGGAGCCCCCTTTGGTGCATGACACGTTAGGGCCGATTAAGTCTCCGAATTCGGAGCGCCCTTTGTGGATATCACAGTTGGCCACATTAAGTCTCCGGATTCGGAGCCCCCTTTGGTGCATGACACCTTAGGGCCAATTAAGTCTCCAAATTCGGAGCGCCTTTCGTGGATTTCACGATTGGCCACATTAAGTCTCCGGATTCGGAGCCCCTTTGGTGCATGACACTTTAGGGCCGATTAAGTCTCCGGATTCAGAGCCCCCTTTGGTGCATGACACCTTAGGGCCGATTAAGTCTCCGAATTCGGAGCGCCGTTCATGGATTTCACGATTGGCCACATTAAGTCTCCGGATTCGGAGCCCCTTTGGTGCATGACACCTTAGGGCCGATTAAGTCTCCGGATTCGGAGTCCCCTTTGGTGCATGACACCTTAGGTCCGATTAGGTCTCCGAATGCGGTGCGCCCTCCGTGGATAACACGATTGGCCACGTTAAGTCTCCGAATTTAGAGCCCCCTTTGGTGCATGACACCTTAGGGCCGATTAAGTCTCCGAATTTGGAACGCCCTTCGTGGATATCACGATTGGCCACATTAAGTCTCCGGATTCGGAGCCCCCTTGGGTGCATGACACCTTAGGGCCGATTAAGTCTTCGGATTCGGAGCCCCCTTTGGTGCATGACACCTTATGGCCGATTAAGTCTCCGAATTCGGAGCGCCCTTCGTGAATATCATGATTAACCACGTTAAGTCTCCGGATTAGGAGCCCCATAGGCGCAGGAGTGCATAACACCCTGTTTCATGAGCAAGACAAAATAAAGAAAAACACGCCAACATCTGAAGTAAGGTGCTTAAATAAGCATATAAAAAATTCAGAACAAGACACAAATGTTTGAAATAAAAATTTTTATTTGATCAAACAGTTGTTACATAAACATGATCCGCATTTGAGCATTACAATATCCATTTTCAACCTCAAAAGCTAAAAAGGCGAAAAGACACAATGGTAAGGCGGCGGCGCCGAATTAACCCCCGTTACCTGGAAGTCCTTCACGGTTTGAGATGCCTTGATCCAACTGTGTCCAAGCCCATTACTTGCATTTTGCCAAACTTCCCCCGGATACCGTTGACAATGTCAAGGCAAAGATTCAGGACAAGGAAACTTCCCCTGATACCATTGACAATGTCAAGGCAAAGATCCAGGACAAGGAAGGGTAAACCCAACGGTCATTGCCTTCCCTTTCAGGGTGATCTGCTTCGACGACTTGGAGACTCATGCCAACTCTTGGACGCCCTACCTCCCATACGAACGTATTCTCTGCCCATGCAACACCACGCTCGGCAGAAGTCTGAGCCTCTAACTAACATCTCCACTTATCCCACCTCTCATAATAAGGGACTGTTTATCTACGCGAAGTGCCCAGTCATTTTATGCTCAATACTACCAGCAATCTCGAGGCCCCCGTCCCGAGGCGATTTCATTAGCGTTAAATTCCATGAGCCAAGCGTCGGTTGACATTCCCACGGCCTAGTTTTCCAAACGACTTTTTAAACGCACGTGCACTGGCCAAAAATCTATTAGGAATAAATGGCTCCTACCTGACACATACATTTCGTTGAAACGTGTATATAATAAAACGAAACATGTACATACCGAATGGAAACTGTAACGAAACATTTATAATAGAATGTTTTTATTCAATCAAACAATAAATTACATAGTTTTTAAGGTGACCGGCGTTTCAACCTCACTAAGTATGCTCATACGGCGTCACCTTCGTCCTTACTCTTTTCAACTTCAAAAGCAGAAAATGGAAAATGTTTACGGTGGTAGAGCGGCGATGCCGAATCTATGCCCGTCACTCGAAGAGCTTCCGTGGCTTGAGACACCTTGATCCAATCGTGCCGAAATCCACGATTTTCACACCGACAAACTTCTTCGACAAGCGTCTCCTTGGTCTTTTCAATTCCAACTTTTTGGCCATCGTGAAACCCTTTTTCATAGGCCCTACCCTTCGCATTCTCCATTGCGAACATACTAGCCGTCTCACGATCGGTGAGTGCGGCGCTGATAAGCTGACTAGTAACCCTTTCTCCCACGATTAGATTTCCCTGACCGGCGGGTTGTACCTGAGCCGCCTTGACCTTCTTTAACTCGAGCTCAGCCGCCTCCACGCGAGCCTCCAAACTTCGAATACGTTCCTCCTCCTTTTCCATTTCTCGGCAGGCAGCGCGCAGTCGCATGCCGATTTCATAGGCAGTGTAGAGCCCTTTCACAGCCCCATGAATACCTTCTCGAAATACTTCATAGTCCTGTCGACCCACCATCGATTGTTGAACCTTAGGAAGGAAGATTTGTCGAGCAAACTCGACCGCTACGTTTGGGTCTTGAACGACCGATTCTGCTTCTGTCATGGGTCTATTCCCCATAAATACCGCGAAGCTTAGTGGGCATGGATTCGCGTCAGATCCCCTCTCGACTCGAGGTTGCGAAGATTTGCCCTGCGGCTGCTTTTCTCGCTTGGGCGACCTGCTTCGACATCGAGGAGACCGACGCCTCTCTCGACCCTCGAAACTCCTACTCCCTGTGCGCGGAGGATCACTACCTCGCTTCATGTCTCCACCCAGCTCCGCTAGCGTCCTCCCTTCCCCTCTGGTGTTGAAGAAGAGTCTATTCGACATTCGCACGATACCTTCAAAAGCTGGACTCAGTTGCTTGCTGTATTCATAACGGTTGTACCCTTAATCATTTATCTTTCACAGAGGCAGCACCCTCGAGGAAAACTCATTAATTGAGAAAACCTCAATCGACTGGCGCCGAATGATCATACAACGCCTGTGGCCAGGGTAGATAGATTTATCACGATTCAACTTAATTTCCCCAGCCGGCCCAGGAACCCACTTCATAAGTCCGAAGTTCGCAACATGCGGTGCCGAATGATCATGCACCGCCTGGGGCAAGGGCAGATAGATTTATCACGATCCCGCTCAAGTGCCCTAGACGGCCCATGAATCCACTTCTAAACTTCAAAGTTCGTCTCAACCGGCGCCGAAATGATCATGCACCGCCTGGGGCAAGGGCAGATAGATTTATCACGATTCCGCTTAAGTGCCCCAGACGGCCCATGAATCCACTTCTAAACTTCGAAGTTCTTCTCAACCGGCGCCGAAATGATCATGCACCGCCTGGGGCAAGGGCAGATAGATTTATCAATATTCGGCTTAAGTGCCCCAGCCGGCCCAGGAACCCACTTCATAAGTCCGAAGTTCGCATCATGCGGCGCCGAATGATCATGCAACGCTTGGGGCAAGGGCAGATAGATTTATCATGATTCCGCTTAAGTGGCCCAGACGGCCCATGAATCTGTTCACTAGCAAGATACCAACGAACTATTTGGCATACGAATAACAAGTCAATATTGCCAAGATACTCAATCGCTGAAAGCTCAACAGAGTAACCATTTTAACCATTTTATCTAAATTAGCTAAAGGCAAAACATTCTTCATTAACTAAATCTCACAAACTATGTACAAATGGTGATGAAATACCAAGGTAATTTTCATTACTAAATTGAGCGCAAATGGTAACCAATTTATACATGAAAACTACCCTGAGCCAACAAAAGTCTACCGAGCAAAAGCTTACATCAAAATCAAAATTACTTAATCGAAATGATTCCCAAATCAATTCTCGAGGTCAGATTCAAGTGGCTCAACATCCACTTGCTCGTAGGGAATCGGCAAGGCCAATGTAACTCCAGCGGCAGCAAGGGCTTTGAGCCACCCATGTTTGAACCCCCGATTCTTGAACCTGGGGACTTCATCTACATATTCCGTGAAGGCGGTGCTTTTTCTTGCCTCAAATGCCCCAGAAGCCTCAGAATTGGCTTTTTCTTTGGCCGCCTTGAGCTCCGCTAACCGAACCTCCGCCTCAGCAATCGCCTCCTTGGCTAACTTGAGCGATTCTTCGCTCGCATTTGCCCTATGCTCAGCCTCAGAACGGAACTGTTCAGCTGAGCGAGCCCTTTCTTTTTCTGCTTCAGCTCGCGCGCTGTAGACACCCCATTTTTAACCGTCCTCAAGACTTGGACGTCACCATTTGAACACCCAGTGATCATCCATGTTTGTGTTCGTTTGGAGTTCCCGGAGGTCTCGGCTATGCGCCTTGCCTCAGGATCTCCGAACTCGACTGTTTAGTGTCTGGTTTTGAACCAAACGCTTGTGTTTTGCCTTGGAGGGGCAGGGAATGCCTTGTGAGGCATCCCCACACATTACCGGCCATGGCCAGAGGCCACCGACTGGTGTTTTGTTGCCATCGGCAATGTATATTGCCGGTCGGCATTCTTTGTTGCTGGTCGGCAGTCCATTTTGTCAAAATGGCAATTTTGAGCAGCCGACTACTGTTCATCTACTTTTGCAGATATTTTAATATAGCTGGCTTGCATTTTGTTCCCCTCCATACACGTGTATGGAGGGATGGCTTCCTTGTTAGCTTCTTGAGTAAGCTTTACAAGATTGGCTTCTCTATAAGAGGAGCCCTCCTCTCTTGGCTTCAGGGTTAGACAAAAAGGTTAGAAAAGTTGTGAGAGAAGCTCTGGTTCTAGGTTTAGGGTTTTGTATCTATCCTATATCTATATCTCTCATTCTCTTGTATTGTGTGTGTTTTAGGCTTATTATTGCACACAAACACATAGTGTTACACTTTTTCTTGGTTCTTGAAGGGCCAGAGGTTTGTTCTTGAAGCTTTGGAGCTGTTTTGAGCTCAAGGAAGGGGCTGGTCCACCATTTGTGAAGAAGGTCAACAAGGGTAACAATCTTACCCCTTTTTACCCCATTCTTGCATACTATTTTTGCTTATCTTAGAACTATTTTTGAGCTTAGTGTATAATATAAAAAAGTTTTTTTTTTAGGCCCTCTAAATAGTTTGTTTAGAGTGTTTTGTGGTTTGGAGGTGTTTGACCCCTCTTAAGCCTTGAGGGGCTCCATTTTGTGCTATTTTGAGTGAGCTCCGGGACTTTGGTGTTTGGACCTCCTCACCACTAAAATCTTGAGGGATTTCAGTGGTAAGGATGGTGCCTTGAAGTCCCAAGAAGGGGCGGGCCACCCCCTCTCCTTATTGTCCTTGAAAAGGGCCATTTTTGCCTCTTTAATGAGCACCTAGCTAAGCCTCATGTTGACCATGCCTTGGCTGTTATTTATACTTACTTTGCCATGAAATAGCATTGTTGTATGTTGGTTTTGGTACACCATGCTTGCTTAGCATACATGCCTTGTAATGCCACTTTGTTGCCTTAACATGCCTTAGGTTGTAAACCATTGTCCTAGCATGTTTTAGGCTTGGCTTTGTGAAGCTTTTGTGCTTATTTTGCTATGTTTGAGGTCCGTCCTTAGTTGTTTGGGTCGACTTTGGCATGCTTAGTATAGCCCCTCTGCATTTTTGGTTTGTTGGCCTTAAGTGTGTGAATGTATAGCATGCATCCTTGACTTAATTAAGTGGGTTGGGACCATTTACCATGTTATTTTAGTCCCTTTAACATGCTTGTATGCTTGCCTTGGATGCCTCTTTGAAACTTTGAAAGCTTGTCTTGCATGCTCCATGTTTTGGTCATTGTGCATGCTTTTGAATTTGAGCCACTTAGATGCCATCTAGGTGTCCCTTGGGTGTTGTTTAGGTTCACATTAGACCTATTTTAAGTCCTCTTAGCCTTGTGAGGTTTGGTTGACTTAGTCTTGGTTTAAGCCTCTTGGCTTGTCTTGGGTTTTTGGCTTTGTTTGCATGCCTTGTTTATCTTGTTTAATTGGCTTAGCACCTTTTGTAACATGATTTTCAATGCTTACCTTGCATGCCATTAGTCCGTGTTATGCCTCTTTCAAGTGTGCTTGAGAGTTTCCCTTTTGTGCTTGAGTGTTAGCCCTTTAACATGTGCATGTGTGTATGTGTGTTTAGTCCTCATTTCATAGCACTTATGGCCACTGTTTTGGGTCTAATTAGAGCTGCCTAAATCATGCTTAAGTCCATCCTTTGCTTGCTTGCATGCTTACCTTGCATGTTTGTTTGCATGCTTGCATGTACATCTTGCATTCCCATGTTGCATCCTTAGCTTGCATGCCTAGGTTGCATTGCATCTAGCATGCATGTCTTGTTCCTTGATCTAGTGATAGGAATTGGGCTTTGGTTTGTTGGTTTGCATTGCATTTGACATCAAAATGTGCACACTTGGTCCCTTGGACCATCACGCATGGAAATGCACGATTGATGGTCTTAGAACCAATGAGCATGTCCCTTTGACTCACTCACATGATAAGGGACATGATTGGTGCATATATGGCTTGAAATTGCATTGCCATGCAAAGTTCTGTCCTCTGCTGCTGTCAAACAGGTTCTGTAGGAACTTCTTGCCGATCGACTGCATAGAGTGCCGACCGGCAATAAATTGGTGGGCGGTGGATTCATTGTGTGCCGATGGACACCAAATCACAGCCGGTGATGATTCCCTCCAGCCGGTGACACTCCTCAACATCCAGTAAGCATATCCTGAGACTTTGGCAGTCTTCAAAGGAGTATAGCAGGGAAAACAGAGTCAGCTTGCGTATGGCAGTGTACTTCCGAGCAGGACCGAGCATGCATTGCATTGGGCTCTCTTCCCGAGGTGGTTTATCTATTTTCCCTAGATTAGTTAATTTGCTTAGCTAATTAGATGGCCTGTAATATTTAATTAGCTTGTAGGTTAATTATCTGTAATATTTATTTGGTCCCTCCGGGCGAGGGCGAATCTGTAATAAGTGTGGGTGCGTGTGTGTGCATGTCTTCCAATCCCCACTTCTTTCTTCCCTTTTATTTACCAGCTTATGAAGGTAGATTAGGGCATGTTTAAATTAGCATACCTTATGCTATGCATGCGTGCATCCATACATTTGCCTTGCATGCACCGGGCTCGGTACATCATGCTAACTGCATTTCCACTTCAATTCCAAATTGAATACGTGCATCAATTGATTGCATTTCACATGCCATGTTTAGGTTAGCCGAGCCTACTCTAATTGCATCCTGTATGTGTTGCATTAGTCAATTTGACAAGAACTAGGACCATACATGTTGGCTAACTAGTTTATTGTTTTGGCACGGAGTACGATGTAAGTATTTTCATGCTTTAGCATATCGCATGCGTGTGAATGCTATCATGACAGCATGCTTACCATGTGGCTAGATGCTTATGCGATAAACTGTTTGAATGCCTGTGGGTGAATGTTGGATTGTCTGAGTTGGAAAAACTCGTTGAAATCCGTATTTTAGCCTACTTACGAGTAGCAAATTCCAAAGTGTTTTTCAAGACAAACGGATATGCAATGCTTGTTTTCAAATTAGGCAATCTAGTCTATACTTGTTTACTGTGCACATAACATAGTAATTCTAGGCTAATAACTGGAATAAGAACACATAACGTTTTCAATAACGGATATCACGGTTAGTAGAGGCCGGTCTTCGGATCGGGCGAGAGGGGGTGCTCATAGCTGACCTTCCCCGATCGTACCCAAGTTCCCGAGCCGAGGCATCTTTGGTGATGACGGACACGTGGCCTTTGGCACCGAGTCAGGGTTTCCTAAATTCCCCCATTAAAATATTTAGGTGGTGACTTTGTATCTGGCAAAGCAGTCCATGTTTGGCACTTCTTTTCAAAAATCTGTTTTCTCAAAACGATTTGCTGGATTTGGACTCTTTGGTTCAGATTTAGAACCACAAACAAAATCGAGTCCCAACTGTAGCGTGTAGCGCGGGGTCCCTCGCGAGCGTGCTACAGTTTCTGGCGACTCTGCTGGGGAATTTTAGAGAACTTGACTCAAACTCATGATAACCTGTTTTGATTACACTTATGTGTTTCTTTGCATTCCATGTGCATTGGTGCGCCTAGGACACCGTGTTTGCCATCTGCCATTCCTGAACAGTTTGCCGGAGGCTTGTCTTGTCAAGACATGACCATAAGGCTGACCGGTTATGGGCTCTGACAGTATGGGAACACAAACTCCGATTTTTACCGGGGCACCCTTTTCGACCATTCGACCTAGTGCATATTCGGATCCATAGTGACCATTCCAAATTAGGACAGGTTGCTTACCCAATGTTAGGTTGTTTGAAAACCGCTGCGTGCGTAGTGAAACCCTAGCTCCTGACAAAATAGGACAGGGAAACCCTACCCCAACGTAGGGGTGTTTTGGCTCTCACTTATCTGCTATGTGCTTTAGAGTGTATCTCTACAGGAACGTACATATCAGTTTGCAAGTTTGAGTATCAGACCCGAGAGCACCAGTATCAGTGTTGTTGAGAAATCAGTTATTTGCGGGTACCAAGTTCAGTTTTGGGGACAGTGATTCTGGGGAACAGTGATCAGCAGTAGAGTGCAGTTGTTCTGCTACACCCGTGTTTGATCTGTTTGGGCTGAAACGATGTTTGTTTTTCCTTTCAGTTCAGAGGTTCAGAGAGTTGATATAGAGTAAATAGTGTTCCCCCTTTGCTGAGGCAAGACAGATATCTGATCCGTCAGTCACCGTTCAGTACAGCGGACTTATGATGACGCAGAATTCAGAAGAGATTGTGGTTATGACAGCTACGCTAGATCAAGGGATCACCCTGCAAGATGAAACCAATGTTGATGTATCGCATCTGCCCAGGTCGCCTGTCGCGCACCCGATCTGGACTCCCCAGTTGTATCAGGCTCGCGAGCCCACTGCATTTGAGCTGATGGGAATGATTGGTGACCTCCAGAGATCCGTGGCCGATCTAGCCTATGGAATGTCGGCTTCACCGCCAGCGACACCGTATGCCGGGAATTTCATACCACAGGAGCCCCCGCTACTGGGGCGAATTGTGATAGAGCTCAGCCAACCAGAGGTGGCTTCCAGCTACAGCCACGACGTATCAGCAACAACCGGGCTTCGCTCTGAAGTAGCAACCCAAACCCTTGACCAAGCTGAGGCCAGAGGCAAAAACAAAATGAAGGCAGATGCCGATCCTATTGAACAACTGTTGCGGGCAGTTGCGGCTTTGAAGGCCGAAGGGATGAACAAGCAACAGATATCCGCAGTTGTGGCAAAAACTGTGGAGGATGCTTTCCCCACTCCACCTAAGGGTAGTTCAAGTCAGTCGGAAAATCGGGATAGGCCCCGTCATGCCAGAACAGCTCCTCCTATTCCCGCCCCTGCACCTGGGAAGGATCAGAAAACCAAGGCAGTGCCTGCCGACCCTTTTACTAGTGCGTCTAGTAAGAATACTCAGACTTCAAAATACCTGCCCCGAGGGCACAGGACCTTTCATGCTCTCTACATGCCTCTATCTAAGGCACTTCAGATCCTTGCCGAGAGGGGACACCTTAAACCCTTGGAGCCTCGGCCTCTCCCGAAGAATCTCCCTACTACGCATGATACAACTCAGTACTGCGCGTACCACCAGCAGACAGGCCATGCTACCGACAATTGTTTCCGCCTCCGTCATGAGGTGCAAGATTTGATTGACAACGAGGTTATCCTCCCGCCCACCTCAGCCAAGTCTGTTACCACCTAGTTATTGGATTTTGAGGACACAGATACTGCAAGTATGTAATCAGAAAGTGAACCACCTGCGGGCGGCATTTGGTATATTTTGGATGTGGCGTCTGGCACGCATTTTTGAGCATCTGTGAACGCTAGCTTTGTAAATTCTGGCTTGGGTATCGAGTCAGTCTTTTGTTTTGAGTCTGTCTCTTTGTCTTGAGTCAATCTTTTTGCTTAAGGGTCTGTCTTGTTGTAGCGAGTCAGTCCCCTTTGTATAGAATACCAGGTGATTCCGGGGTTGTTGCCTCGAACACCGTTTTGTCTTGTAATTACCCGTTTTTGTTTTTGAGTCTGTTTCTGCCGAGGGGCCAGTTATACCAACAAATCTGAATGAAATAGCTGTGGCTATCTCACTTTCATGCTTGCTTTCAGTGTGAGTTAGTTGTGCCAGAGGATTTGAATGGGCTGACAGTACATCTCACCTGCTCTCCTGCGCGCCAAACTCATTGCATTAACCTAAGTTTTTCAAAAACCCCTTTTGAACACTGCGGTGATAAAAACGAAGAGGAAGGAATTCCTCGGGTTTTGTAAAATTTTGATCATTTTTTAGAGAAAGAGAGCCATGCTAAGCCTCTTAATGAATGAAATCATGCTTCTCGGCGTGAGTACTGAGAAGGATCCTGGCTTGATCCAGATTGGTTCCACACTATCTTCGGCGCGAGCGATTTGTCGCTTTCTTAAAAACTTTCAAAAACAAATATTTTGCGCGGTCCTGTGAAGACTTGTTTGGAATTGCTCTTAAGATTGTGCAGCCTAGGATCGCTCTGAACCTCAAGATTCAACCTGTTTGTTTTGAACCTCGAACTCATTCGGAACGTTCAACGGACAACTGTCAGAGGAGGCCCGTGTGGCCAGTTTTGAAGCAGCCCCCGAACAAGAGGCACCAAAGTCGAATCAAAAAGATTAGATCTCACCAGAAGAAGCTCGTGGAGCAGCCATGATGGATTCTTCTGCAAAACATTGCAACAGCCGTTCTCCTAGATACAGAGAGGCTTCAACTTCAAAAACCATTTGGCATGGACTTGTTACACTTTTACCCCTTGAGAGGCTCGCTGGGCCGAAAACCCGGAAGGGCGACCCAGGAAAAAGTTAGAGCAAGAGAAAAATAAAAAAAAATGCAAAAAAAAAAAGAAAAGATACAAAAAAAAATAAAAAATAAAAAAGAGAATGAAAAGATACAAAAAGATACAAAAAATCAAAAAAAAGATGAAAGAAAAGCTCGCAAGGTCGAAAACCCGCATCAGGCGCCTTGGCAAAAGTTAGAGCCTGAAAAGTGAAGGTTAAAATACCCGAGTGTACCTTAACCGGAACTACGTAAGGCTTGATTCCCATGTTTGGGATACGTAGGCAACTTCATTCTGAAGTCCAGCCCCCAACGCTTTCATAGCATCTCAGTCCATACAATGGTTTCGATTTCATCCCAAAGTCCAGTCGCCAACGCTTCCAAAGTGACTGTGTCCATATATTTGTTATGACCGTCTTCGTCGTCTCCGTGTCCAAGAGTTCGACCACCACAAATGAAGACTATTTGCGGACTGCTGCGGCATCATCCAAACAAGGTGCAACTTTCTGTTGCCACGAGTCGTCGCGAGTCGCCATTCAAACAAGGGGCAACTTTCCGTTGCCATCTACCCCTTCCAAGCCAGGGGCAATTTTCCATTGCCTCCGATCCGAGGTTGCGCATCTCAAAGAGTAAGTTCCATGCTCAGTGAGCATTGACTGTTTGCAAAATAGTTTTTGAAAATTTTTACTGAGGTTGACTATTTTCTCGAAAACTATTCCATTTTCCAAAACTGGACCATTTTCTTGGACCCAAAAAGGAAAATTTTCAGTGCTTATAGTCTGACTTGCATGGTTTTCAAATCAAAAATCGAACAAATACATTAATCCGACTCTCATCTTGATCAAAACTGTTTTAGTAGGAAGCCAAAATAAAAAATGGTCAAAATGATGAACTAGGGGCACAGTTGGGTCAGGCGTTCTGTCTTTCCCCCGTCGTCAACATACTTGCCAGGAGGGCATCCTACCCACCAGAAGAAATAACTGTGAGCTAACGGCGTTGGGCATGAACCCGCAACTTCATATTCGTTCATTAATCACCTTGGGGAGGGACGAAAAATGAGAGAATAAAGAATAGAGGGGTGTAAGTTGAGAGAAAAGTAAGAAAAAGGGTTTTGAGGGACAAAACCGAGCTTGAGTGCCAGAGTGATGTGAGAATCACAAATGAGAAATGGTGGGAAACAATACCTAGAGAAACTGGCTCCTCGTGATCTGAGGTCCCCCGTCTTCGTTAACGCGTCTGTATGTCGTGTCTTTTGTTTTGTTCACCTCAACTTTTGTTTTGGGTCTTTTCCTAGCGTGTCTCATTGTGTTTAGGTCGTGTACCCCTTTTTGTTTGAGTCTTTCCCGCTGTGTTCAGTTGTAGGCTCGATACCTCAGTTGAAAATCCATTTTATTTCGAAAATCGTTTATGCTCAGAGTGTTGTGCCATTCTCTACATCTGTGCGAAGCGAAAGAACAAAAAATTGGGGCATCTGAGCGTGCTTCAATTTCAACTGGTCCCGTCTTTGTGTTCCGTCTTGTCAGATTGGGCCGTTTGTTCAGGATTTGCTGTGTGCAGAATGAACCGAGTGTGGTATTAGGGGCTATATGCAGACTAATCCCCAACAGAGTTTGGGCTGTGCATTCAGTTTGAGCAGGGTGTTGCTTGGGCTGTTTTGCTATGAGGCCGTTTGGTTATCTGATCATTACAGTACAAATGCTCAATTTTTTTTTAGACAACAGGTCAGTTCCATTTGCATTGAGGTGTAACATGATGTGATGCGATGCAATACATGAGATATGTAAATGTAACACTTTTTAAGCAAAAAGTTTGTTCATTTCATTATCTTCTTCAAGTACATAGCTTTGAAAACAAAAAATCTGCCTACGGCAGTACAGGGTATCTAACTACTAGCAAAGAAAAAAGAAAAGTACAAAAAAGAAGAAAAGCAGCAATCTGGATCATCATCAGTAGTCTCGGGCCCGGGGATCTGTCCTCACCCTCTTCCTGGACGAAGGTCCAGGGGCATCGTCATCAGCATCGTCATCTAAGCCTGAGTCTGAGTCGTCTCCAACCTCCTCAGATGACTCGGCCTCTACCTCTGCCTCTGCCTCGGACTCGTCATCATCATCATCGTCATCATCAGGGGTCGGCGCCCGAGAGCTACTCTCGACATGAACACGCCCCCCTAGTACGGGGACGTACAGCGTCTCCACGCCCTCGTCGAGCAGGAATAGAGGGCCCAGCCGGGGCACCACCCACCGGAGGAATCTGGAAGGGAGGCTGAAAAGAACAAAAGGGCAAATACATCAGAATACTGTGAGCAGTGTATCAGTGCAGAATGCAGTGTACAGTGTGTGAATGCCGTGAGCAGTTTATCAGTGCAGAATGCAGTGTACAGTGTGTGAATGTCGTGAGCAATTTATCAGTGCAGAATGCGGTGTATGAGTACAGTGTATGAATGTCGTGAGCAGTTTATCAGTGCAGAGTGCAGTGTATAAATGCAATGTATGCAGTGTATCAGATGCTGTGAGATCAGTGTGCCAGGTGTTGTGTCGTGCATCAGATTACGTGAATCAGCTTATGAATGGTTTGAGACCGTCGTCAGAAGGACATACCGGAATACTGTAGAGGGCCAGGAGGTCAAAGGTCCGCTGTAGCATCCCCATCATGGAGGCATTCAACTCCACGGACTACCGGGTGTACTCAGAGGATGCCTGCAAGAGTACAAGATGTATCAGTATTCCACAGAATATCAAATAAACTCAAATGAAATACCAATGCAAGATACAAAATGAAGTAATACATACCGGAGGCAAGTCGGGGATACCGGCTAACTCATGACCGGCCGGGGGAGGAGCAAAGAGGATCTGGTAGGTCGCCCCATCCTGCCCTCTGTATGTCAGTAAAGTGGGCAGAGCAGGCCAGCTGGTCCCCCGCCCTCTCTGAACTCCACCCCTGCTACGAACTCGAGCTCTCCTCGACGCTCCTGCTCCAGTCCCCGCTCCCGCTCCAGTTGCCGGCGCCGCTGGCCTCTCTCCCTCAACTCGGCGACCGCTGCTCAAGGGTCGCATAATGTAGGTCCGGACGTACTCTGCGTAGTCGCCCTCGCCTCTGTGATGCTCTGCACCCCAGCCAACGGTGTAGTCCCCCATCTCCTGGGCGGCGAACCTCTCAGTATCTCTCATGTGGGCAGGAGGCGGACCCGACACTATCTGCTCCGGTAAACCCAGGGTCTGATGCAAGAAACGCTCGCCCAGGTACCAAGCCCGACAGACCGGGCCCTCCAACAAGATCTGACAACGGCCAGTCTCCCCTGCGCCCTCATAGTGATCCCTCACCACGGCCGGCAACGGAGCCCAGGGCTGCCAGGTGATCTGAAAATGAAATGCAGTTGGTTATCTACTATTATTGAAAACATACGGTGCTAAGTGAAGCCTAAGCAAATTCTAGACATGAACATACCTCCGCGGCGGTGATGGTGTCGAAGTAGCGGCGGAAGAAAATGAAAGACTCCCGTGGCCTCCGCACGCATCGCACGTCAAAGCGATGAGAAAAGGGGACACCGAGCAGGGTCTCCCTATCAGGTACTGGGGCAAGCCTAGGAAAGTAGGCATACACCCACAACTGCAGGACAGATATAAGTATGGCTATCAGATAGAGCAAAATACAGAACAAAGCAGAAATGGCAGAGCCGTGCGTTGTGCAGTGTATTGTACAGAGTATACAGTGTGTGCAGTATACAGTCAAAGTAAAGCAGAGTATATGTGTGCCGCGTGTGCAGTATATAGTCAGTAAGAGGCAGACCGTGGTGTGTGCAGTGTACAGGATACAGAAAACGTGAAGCAGAAATGTAAAAGGGGAAGAAGATGTACCTCCCAAGCTCGCCAGTAGCCGCCGAGAAGCTGTCCGCTGAGGCGGGAAGAAGAGCTCATGTAACCATACAAAGTGGCCAAGTCGGCACCACCCCAGTCATAATGGCGGATCCGCCTGACATCCGCCAGTGCGCTCAACAGGCATAAAGGCACGGTGTTCACCCGGTCGACGAAGAGAGTCGTCCCGAAAAGGAACATGATGAAGCCCCGCGCATACTGGTCCACCTCCTCTAGGGTCATTTGCGCCTCCTCCGCCAAGGCCGGCTGGATCCGGAAATGGCTCTCAAACCAAGAGTACCTAACAAACCCTGCTCGAGCGAGCGGAGGCTGAGTGCCGAGAAGGTACAGCTGGGCGGCGTCCCACTCACCCATATCGGTGTCGAAGAGGATCGGATCACCCCCTACCCCGATGCCGGTGAGCATCGAGAAATCATAAGGGGTCATCGTCATGTCCCCCGCAACGGAGAAGTGGAAGGAGTTGGTGGTATCCCACCACCTCTCCACTAGAGCGGCGAGCAAGGGCCTGCAAGTCGTGAGCCGGGAGAGCCCTGTAGACGTCCCCGAACACCCCGGGAGGAACGAGCTCCCGTTCTGTTCATTTGGGGTCACTACAACTCAGGACTCTCAAATTGTCACGGTTCTAAATCTGAACCAAAGAGTCCAAATCTAGCAAATCGTTTTGAGAAAACAGATTTTTGAAAGAAGTGCCAAACATGGACTACTTTGCCAGATACAGAGTCGCCACCTAAATATTTTATTTTGGGAAATTTAGGAAACCCTGACTCGTTGCCTAAGGCCACGTGTCCGTCATCACCAAAGTTGCCTCGGCTCGGGAACTTGGGTACGATTGGGGAAGGTCACTTCGTGAGCACCCCCGCTCGCCCGGTCAGAGACCGGCCTCTACTAACCATGATATCTATTTTTGAAAACATTGTATGTTCTTATTCCGGTTATTAGCCTAGGTTACTATGTGATGCGCACAGCATACAAGTATAGACTGGATCGCCTGAATTGGAACAAAACATTTCATGCTTGTTTATTTGAAAGATGGTTTGCTACTCGCAAGTAGGCTTAAAATGCAGATTTTGCCACCCGCAGGTGGGCTTAGAAAAGACGGTTTTGCCACTATCTAGTAGGCTTAAAGCAAACATTTGATGATTTATTCCAATCCAAATAACCCAACCTTCACCCACAGGCATTCAGGCAGTTATATCATATAAGCAAATAGTCTCATGGTAAGCATGCTATTCATGGCAGTCACTCACACGCATGCAAGGATGCTAAAGCATAAAACTTACCGAGTACTCCAAGCCAAAACAGAAACTCATTAGAAATTATGCATGAATCCTAAGTATACAGAAATGCCTAATGCAACACATGTAAAAATGCAACTATAGCAGGCTCGGCTATTCTAAACATGGTATATGGAATGCTACAGCTAACATGTATTCAACTTGGAATTGAAATACAAATACAGTTAGTATGATGCGCCGAGCCCGGTGCATGCAAAACAGACGAACGATGCAAACATGCTGTCATACTGTAAAACATGCCCTAATCTAACCATCATAAGCGGATAAATAAAAGGGAGAAAGACGTGGGGTTCTAAGACAAACAACACACACACGCACACTTATTACAGTTATGCCCTCGCTCGGAGGGTCCGAATAAATAATACAGTCCCGAATGAAAGAATATGACAGTCCAAATAATATACAAATTCCTAATTAATTTAACTAATAAACTAAGAAAACTGTAAAACTGGCATGCAAGCCAGGGACTGCCTCGCTTCTGATGAATGATGCATGCCCGGGCTGCCTTGCGCGGAAATCCACCGGGATGCCCCAATTAGCCTCTGTTTAGCAGTTATTCTTGAAACGCGTGCCAAGTTCTGAAAAGTTGCTGATTCTTCATTTTGCTGCAACAGAGAGCAGGAAAGGGGCATAGCAATGTATTTTCACAAATATATACATGCCTCGATCCTCGTGCCACCAATCACGCATACCGAGGCATGATGGCCGAGGAGTCGAAATGCACAATTCAATATAGGATGAATGCATATGAAAACACAGCTAAAACCTAACTCCATCATGGATAATCCGGAGTGTCGGTGACTGGGGAATTGAGACGCATTCCGTCACTCGGAGTACGAAATGCACCTCGTTTCCCGTGCCCGGGCTAACTCCTATTCCGAACACAATGCAATATGCATGATATGCATGAAATGCAACTGAGATACAATCCTAACATACACAATGCTATGAAAATGAGATGCCTCGAAATGCGTGCACACGAGCACGCAAACCGAGAAAAATGCATGAATGCGATCTAAGATACAACCTAGTATGCACTATGCTGAGAAAATGAGATGTCTCGAAATGCGTGCACACGGGCACGCAGACCGAGGCAATGGCATACGCAATGCAGTATGGCTAAAATGGCATATAAAATGCAACATGGACTTATACTAACATGAGAGAGCCTCAGCCACACTCACATAAGAGGCCGGTGGGTGAAAATGAAGTGCCTCGAAATGCGTGCACACGGGCACGCAAACCGAGGCAGTGGCATATGCAATGCAATATGGTTAAAATGGCATATAGAATGCAACATTGACTTATACTAACATGAGAGAGCCTCAGCCACACTCACATAAGAGGCCGATGGATGAAAATGAAGTGCCTCGAAACGCGTGCACACGGGCACGCAAATCGAGGCAATGGCATATGCAATGCAATATGGCTAAAATGGCATATAGAATGCAACATGGACTTACACTAACATGAGAGAGCCTCAGCCACACTCACATAAGAGGCCGATGGATGAAAATGAAGTGCCTCGAAACGCGTGCACGCGGGCACGCAAATCGAGGCAATGGCATATGCAATGCAAAAGCATGGAAAATGATATGCAAACATGCTAATGGAATTCAGCACTGAAATATGGGGGAAAACAGCCCCGAAACGAGGCGAAATGATACCCAATGCATGGAATCTCTCCCGAAATGCAAATTAGGCGCATAGAATGAACTACAGCTATACAAAGCATGCATAATTGGTACATGGAATGAAAATACAGAAGCAAGGCAGCCCCAAAATTAGCATTTTACTAGTACAAAACATGGCCACACAGCAAGCAAAGATAGGGCAACAATGGCATGCAAAAATGGCCCTAAACATGAGATTATGAAGCAACTCACAGCTGCTGACTCCAAATGGGTTAGGGCCCTTCAACAACATTGAAGAGAGGCCAAAAATAAGCCACTTTACAGAACTGTAAAAACCTCAAAAACAAACATAGATATGGCTAAGCTCTTATGCAAGAAAAAGGGCCAAAAGGTGGCCAAAGAGGCAAGTGGTATATGCAAAGCCCAAACTGAAAAATTCCCTTCTACAACATTGAATAGGGACCAAAAATATGCATATTTACAGAACTTTAAAAACCCCAAAACAGTATACAAGCATGCTAGAAATGCAATGCAAAATGAGGCTCAAAAGTGGCTATAACACAAAGTCTACAAAATATTCCACAAACGGCCAAAGACCCTCAATGAAACCTGAAGAATGGGCCAAAATAAGACTATTTCTAGCTCTGTAAAATGACCAAAAACAAAAGCACAATAGGCTAGTAAATCATGCAAAAATGGGACCAAAGAGGGGTACAACACAAAGTATAGGAAGGGTGCCTCAAACAGTGAAGGACCCTTAATGAAACATGAAGAGATGGACAAAATAAGGCCTTTTCTAGCTCTGTAAAATGACCAAAAACAGAAGCACAAGGGGCTTCCAAGTCATGCAAAAATGGGGACCAAAGATGGATATAATGACAAGTGGTACATGGAGGTCCCAAAAAGTGATGAGCCCTTCTTCAATTTTGAAGAGGGGCTCAAAATAAGCCTACTTATAGTTTACATCATGCTCCAAAACAGATCACACACAAGCTAACAATATCATGCAAGAAAATGACATTTTAGAGGGATAATGAAGCAAGTGCAAGATGGAGGGCTCAAACAGGGTTGAGCCCTTAAGCAAAAGTGAAAAGGAGCTCAAAATAAGGCCACTTTCAGTTAGGGCCGGAGCTCAAAACAGTAAGCATGGCTGGCTTACAAAGGATACAAGGAATGGACCAAAAAGGGGAAAATGCAACTCACCCTTGAAGACAAGCCTTTAGCAACTCTTGGCTTGAGTTTGTAGCACCCTTAGGCCTTGGAGAACACCTTCAAACTTCGGGAATGGAGGATGGAAGGGTGGGGGGTGGTGGTGTAGAAGAAATGGTGGTGTAGGACTTGGAGGTTTTCAAGGAAATGAGAGAAATGGAGGAGGATTTTTGTATACAAGATTGAAGACCAATTTTTCTCCCCCTCATGTGCAATGTTGCCTGCTGGTTATATGGACAAAAAAGGGGGAGCAAAGGTGGGGTAAAAGGAGGCAAGTTTTCCCCCACAAAATATCCCCCGGATTGGGATATGTTCTGGGGGAAACAGCTATACAACTGTAAAGTGCAAATTGAGAGGATCATGGCCGGCTAGTTTAAAAGGAAAAAAAAGTCATTCACCAGGTAAGTGGCCGGCCGGCCAGAAAAAGTGGCCGGCCGGCTAGGTCAAAGGGAAAAAAGTGGCCGGCCACCCCCTAGGATGAAGCCCCAGAAGTTAGCTTTCCAATGGCGCAAACCTTGCATTAAAATTCCTCCTGTAGAAAAAGTTATGCCCTTTTCCGTGAAGCCGCGCAGATTCGGTCTAACCGGACTTCAACCAACCACATCTCCCCCCCCCCCCCGGGACTTGGACTTGGGAGATTCTTGAGTGCAAAATGAAGCCCTGGAAGTAAGCTTTCCAATGGAGGTGGCGCATATCTTAATTCCTCTTGTGCAAAGAGTTACGCCCGTTTCGGTGAAGCCGCGCAGATTTTTCTCCTTCCCGGATTCATGCTGAACCACTTTTGACCAAAAAGAAGTTGGCTTTTCAGCAAAATTACTGGCCTCCCACCCTCCTACAATCTTTCTAACGGTGAAAATAAGGTCTCCACCAAAAATGAGCCCAAACCGATGCAAAATGAAGGTTCGGGGGCCGAAACGCGCAGCCCGAGGCCCCGAAAACTGGCTGTTAGGCACCGGGAGTGTTGTTCGACCACAAAGTTGGTCTCTCGGACCACAGTGTCCCTCAAAAGGGAGAAAATAGGATGCATGCCGGAAATCGGAGCAAACGGAGATGGTTAAGCGGTCCCCAACGGCTCCGAAAAATCGGAAACCGGACTCCAAACGAGAAAAATGGCCTACGACCACAAAACGTAGCCTACGGCTACTGAGAGATGATCTACGAGACCTCTCCCTCCCTTCGGTAAAGAAACAGAGAAAACAAAGCCTGGTTCGCAAACCGAGGCAAAGCATGAAAGAGTCCGGAAGTCCGGAGGCAAAGCTCGCGGCCAAGACTCCGAAACCTCTGAACGAGCACGATATGCAACATCACCAAGCGCTAAATCGGTGACATATGAGTCTTAAGGTCGGTCAAAAATGGGGTGTCTACAAGCCTCCTGCAGAAAATGCCGAAACCGGCCTCGTCGACGATGTGACGAACCGCATCTGGAAGCTCTAGGTACCAATCCCGAGCGACGATATTCCCATACCCGCGGATGGTATGGGAATCCCCCTGTAAATCAAAAAACAACAATTGCGAGGCAATATTCAAAATGCAGTTTTAAGAAGCATACGGGTATACAACATGTGTGCATGTTTTCAAATTCGAACAGACATCGGGTGCCAGTGTACTTACAGTGAACTACAGCGTGTGATTTGTCAGCGTGTTTGAGTGGTTCAAGGCAAATACAGCATGTGTGCATGTTTTCAGACTCAAGCAGATACCGGGTACCAGTGTGTATGCAGTGAAATACAGTGTGCGCCGTGTGTTTAGGTGATTCAGGATCAGTGCAGTGTGTGTGCACGTGTAAGTTTCAAATAGATATCGGTTGTAAGTTTGTTTGCAATCAACTACAGTGTACAGTGTATCGGTGCATCCGGGCTAAGCAATTAGAGAACAGAATCAACTAATGACAGTTATGTTCTACATTGCGGAAAATAATAAAACAGAAGAAAGAATGTTACCTCGAAAGCGCCGAAGGACAGATGGGAGGTGGGCTCACGCAGGAGAAGCTCGGGTGCCACGCTCCTCTCGAAGTTCCGGAACTGGCGTAGTCCATCGGGGAGCATCTCATGAACCGCGGGCCTGTAGGTCTCCGGATCGAACGGCCGGATATGAAGTGGCAAGGGGTTGGCCTCGGGATCCATCTCAAGCTCGGGAGGGGCCCCGCCCTGTGGAAGATCGTCCGCCATCTCAAAGAGAATGTGAAAATGGCCGGAAGACGAAAAACCGGGCAAGAATGTGAAAAGTCAACAAAAAGTCAACCCCGAGAGGGCCGAAAAAGGCCGGAAAAGCCGAAGTGCAGAAAAGGCATGGGTATCGAGAAAAACTCGAGGGAAACGAGCCCCGAGTGGCGAAAATCAAGAAAGAGACACCGAAATGAAATTTCAATCGGTTCAAAACGTTTGAAACGCGAAGGTATTCGCAAATCAGACAACGAAACGGGGGCTAGAACACACGAAAATGAGAGAATCGAAGGAGGAAAACACTCTAGAGAGAGAGGGAGAGGATTTTCGAGCAAAAGGAAGTGAACAAAATAGGGGTAGAAGCCCTATTTTAAAAGACCCGTAGCGAAATGACAGAACTGCCCCGATACAGGGACTTTTTTCCGGTCGGCCACACTCTTTGCCGGTCGGCAAAATATTGTGCCGATGGAAATTGTATGATAGCCGATGGATGGCCGGTGATGCATTTTGATGGCCGGTGGACATCCGGTGGTCTCCTATAGTGATTTTGGAGCCTCCTACACCCTTGTTTGAGTTATGTGTGGGGTCCAGGGCCTTTAGTGCTCAAAACAGTGCAAAACAGTGCATTTCCGACGCTCAAACGGCCTCCGTTTGACCTCGGGTCGTGTCTTCTGTGCGTGGCACTCGAATTCGTGCAAGGTGTATCCTTTTTGTATCCTTTTGGCTTTTACAAAGCTCAAAAGTTGCCCCATGCGTATCGCATATCAATCGCACTGTCTTGTGCGCTCGCGTTGTCTAAAACGCATCGTGCGGTTTTGCGCATCTCATTGCATTTTGCATACATGCAATCAATTTCATTACTTGCGTAGACCGCATGTTTTGCTTGCGTAGACCGCATGTTTGTTCAAATTCATTACTTGCATAGACCGCATGTTTTGCTTGCATAGACCGCATGTTTGTTCAAATTCATTACTTGCGTAGACCGCATGTTTGTTCAAATTCATTACTTGCGTAGACCGCATGTTTGTTCAAATTCATTACTTACGTAGACCACATGTTTTGCTTGCGTAGACCGCATGTTTGTTCAAATTCATTACTTGCGTAGACCGCATGTTTTGCTTGCGTAGACCGCATGTTTGTAATCAATTCCATTACTTGCGTAGACCACATGTTCTGCTTGCGTAGACCGCATGCTTATGTCCAATTTCATTGCTTGCGTAGACCGCACGCTTATGATCAGTTTCGTTGCCTGCGTAGACCGCATGCTCCACTTACATGACTGTGCCTTCACAGCATTGTTATGCTTCCCACTTGCTTTGCGTTGTCACGCATTTTCAAATACATTAATATGCATGTTATTAATCACATTATACCTGTTAAGTTTGTTTTCTTTGCAGGCACGATATTGTATGTACGGTTCATTTAAGGTTGGTGCAACCAGACGAACCGGACGGGTATGATGTACTCCGAGTGAGACATATCGAGAATATTTGACGGTCTAGGAGACCTTAAATCCTCGAAAGGTGCAAGACCTTTAGTGCATTGATGTGCACAGTCCATTTACATTGTCATGTATCTTAAAAGCCGCGTGTTGTCGCGCATTCCATGCAACATGCATTTCATACATCATTTGCATTTCGAAAAAAAAAACAACAAAAACAAACAATCGCATTGTCATGCATCATCGTAAATAGTTGCATTGTCATGCATCATCATAAATAGTGGCATTGTCATGCATCATTGCATATTTGTAGATATTGCATTGTAAATTGCATGCATTCACTGCATCACCTTTCGCCTATGGCTTGCGCCTTTCCATGTTGAGCTTGGTCTGGTATGTGCCCATATTTTTCACGTCGAAACATAGTTTAGTAGACCGTTCTATGTTAGACACGGCTTGTATGTGTACATGCCTTTCCTAGGCAAGATTTGGTTTGGCCCGCAGGCCATATCCATTATATTGCATTTCCATTCCATTGCATATTTATAGATATTGCATTGTAAATTGCATGCATTCACTGCATCACCTCCATTTATGGCTCGCGCCTTTCCATGATTGAGCTTGGTCTGGTATGTGCCCATACTTTTTACGTCGAAACATAGTTCAGTAGACCGTTCTATGTTAGACGCGGCTTGTATGCATACATGCCTTTCCTAGGCAAGATTTGGTTTGGCCCGCAGGCCATATCCATTATATTGCATTTCCATTCCATTGCATATTTGTAGATGTTGCAACTTAAATTGCATGCATTCACTGCATCACCTCCATTTATGGCTCGCGCATTTCCATGATTGAGCTTGGTCTGGTATGTGCCCATACTTTTTACGTCGAAACATAGTTCAGTAGACCGTTCTATGTTAGACACGGCTTGTATGCGTACATGCCTTTCCTAGGCAAGATTTGGTTTGGCCCGTAGGCCATATCCATTATATTGCATTTCCATTCCATTGCATATTTGTAGATATTGCATTGTAATTTGCATGCATTCACTGCATCACCTCCGCCTATGGCTCGTGCCTTTCCATGTTGAGCTTGGTCTGGTATATACCCATACTTCTCGCGTCGAAACATAGTCCAGTAGACCGTTCTATGCTAGACACGGCTTGTATGTGTACATGCCTTTCCTAGGCAAGATTTGGTTTGGCCCGCGTGCCATATCCATTGCCATTTCCCCAGCATTTTCATTATATATTACATTGTAGTGTAATTGTCGCATCCAGCATTAGGATCGTAGTCCTTTCTCCAGCGGGTCGTTACCCCACTTATGTCATTCCACCCAATACTTGTTCTTGTGTCCGTCTACATTACTCATAGTTCAGTAGACCGTTCTATGGTAGACAGACTTGTTACCTCCATCAATCTATTTGACATTTGTGTGGTTTCGAACCGCTCATGATTGGATCATGATTGAATTGCTTTGCATGTAGTTCTCATTGTTTCAATTGCATTGCATTTTCATTTGCATTATTTATACATTGTTTTGTATATATTGCATATCATTTTGCATTCATTCTTGCATTATCATGCATGTTGCTAACAATATCATACCTGTTAAGTTGTTTTCTTTACAGGCACGATATTGTATGTACGGTTCATTTGTAGCTGGTCGAACCAGACGAGCCGCACAGGTGTTGTATCCTCCGAGTGAGACGTATTGAGAATTACATAATTCTCTTACATCCTTTCTGCATTATAGTGTAGTTTGGTGTATGCTAGCTTAAAATTGTCGCATGTATGCTTCATTACAGCTTTCTTTGCATGATCATAAGTTATGTTTGGCTCTGTGCATTGTCTTGCATTTTGCCCCTGCCTTCGGGCGCATATCTTGTTTGTCTTGCATGTTTGTCTGAGTCTTCGGCCTTGTCAAAAATGGGTCGTCTCTGGGCTTTGACATTCACTCCCGTCATTGTTATGACTTTTGAGTTCTGTCAAAGAGGGGCAACTGTAGACACCCCATTTTTGACCGTCCTCAAGACTTGGACGTCACCGTTTGAACACCCGGTGATCATCCATGTTTGTGTTCGTTTGGAGTTCCCGGAGGTCACGGCTACGCGCCTTGCCTCAGGATCTCCGAACTCGATTGTTTAGTGTCTGGTTTTGCACCAAACACTTGTGTTTTTCCTTGGAGGGGCAGGGAATGCCTTGTGAGGCATCCTCACACATCACCGGCCATGGCCAGAGGCCACCGGCTGGTGTTTTGTTGCCATCGGCAATGTATATTGTCGGTCGGCATTCTTTGTTGCCGGTCGGCAGTCCATTTTGTCAAAATGGCAATTTTGAGCAATCGACTATTGTTCATCTGCTTTTGCAGATATTTTAATACAGCTGGCTTGCATTTTGTTCCCCTCCATACACGTGTATGGAGGGATGGCTTCCTTGTTAGCTTCTTGAGTAAGCTTTACAAGATTGGCTTCTCTATAAGAGGAGCCCTCCTCTCTTGGCTTTAGGGTTAGATAAAAAAGGGTTAGAAAAGTTGTGAGAGAAGCTCTGGTTCTAGGTTTAGGGTTTTGTATCTATCCTATATCTATATCTCTCATTCTCTTGTATTGTGTGTGTTTTAGGCTTACTATTGCACACAAACACATAGTGTTACACCTTTTCTTGGTTCTTGAAGGGCCAGAGGTTTGTTTTTGAAGCTTTGGAGCTGTTTTGAGCTCAAGGAAGGGGCTGGTCCACCATTTGTGAAGAAGGTTAACAAGGGTAACAATCTTACCCCTTTTTACTACATTCTTGCATACTATTTTTGCCTATCTTAGAACTATTTTTGACCTTAGTGTATAATATAAAAAAGTTCTATTTTTGGGCCCTCTAAATAGTTTGTTTAGAGTGTTTTGTAGTTTGGAGGTGTTTGACCCCTCTTAAGCCTTGAGGGGCTCCTTTTTGTGCTATTTTGAGTGAGCTCCGGGACTTTGGTGTTTCGGCCTCCTCACCACTGAAATCTTGAGGGATTTCAGTGGTAAGGATGGTGCCTTGAAGTCCCAAGAAGGGGAGGGCCACTCCCTCTCCTTATTGTCCTTGAAAAGGGCCATTTTTGCCTATTTAATGAGCACCTAGCTAAGCCTCATGTTGACCATGCCTTGGCTGTTATTTATGCTTACTTTGCCATGAAATAGTATTGTTGTATGTTGGTTTTGGTACACCATGCTTGCTTAGCATACATGCCTTGTAATGCCACTTTGTTGCCTTAACATGCCTTAGGTTGTAAGCCATTGTCCTAGCATGTTTTAGGCTTGGCTTTGTGAAGCTTTTGTGCTTATTTTGCTATGTTTGAGGTCTGTCCTTAGTTGGTTGGGTCGACTTTGGCATGCTTAGTATAGCCCCTTTGCATTTTTGGTTTGTTGGCCTTAAGTGTGTGAATGTATAGCATGCATCCTTGCCTTAATTTAGTGGGTTGGGACCATTTACCATGTTATTTCAGTCCCTTTAACATGCTTGTATGCTTGCTTTGGATGCCTCTTTGAAGCTTTGAAAGCTTGTCTTGCATGCTCCATGTTTTGGTCATTGTGCATGCTTTTGAATTTGAGCCACTTAGATGCCATCTAGGTGTCCCTTGGGTGTTGTTTAGGTTCGCATTAGACCTATTTTAAGTCCTCTTAGCCTTGTGAGGTTTGGTTGACTTAGTCTTGGTTTAAGCCTCTTGGCTTGTGTTGGGTTTTTGGCTTTGTTTGCATGCCTTGTTTATCTTGTTTAATTGGCTTAGCACCTTTTGTAACATGATTTTCAATGCTTACCTTGCATGCCATTAGTCCATGTTATGCCTCTTTCAAGTGTGCTTGAGAGTTGCCCTTTTGTGCTTGAGTGTTAGCCCTTTAACATGTACATGTGTGTATGTGTGTTTAGTCCTCATTTCATAGCACTTATGGCCACTGTTTTGGGTCTAATTAGAGCTGCCTAAATCATGCTTAAGTCCATCCTTTGCTTGCTTGCATGCTTACCTTGCATGTTTGTTTGCATGCTTGCATGTACATCTTGCATTCCCATGTTGCATCCTTAGCTTGCATGCCTAGGTTGCATTGCATCTAGCATGCATGTCTTGTTCCTTGATCTAGTGATAGGAATTGGGCTTTGGTTTGTTGGTTTGCATTGCATTTGACATCAAAATGTGCACACTTGGTCCCTTGGGCCATCACGCATGGAAATGCGCGATTGGTGGTCTTAGAACCAATGAGCATGTCCCTTTGACTCACTCACATGATAAGGGACATGATTGGTGCATATATGGCTTGAAATTGCATTACCATGCAAAGTTCTGTCCTCTGCTGCTGTCAAACAGGTTCTGCAGGAACTTCTTGCCGATCGACTGGATAGAGTGCCGACCGGCAATAAATTGGTGGCCGATGGATTCATTGTGTGCCGATGGACACCAAATCACAGCCGGTGATGATTCCCTCCAGCCGGTGACACTCCTCAACATCCAGTAAGCACATCCTGAGACTTTGGCAGTCTTCAGAGGAGTATAGCAGGGAAAACAGAGGCAGCTTGCGCATGGCAGTGTACTTCCGAGCAGGACCGAGCATGCATTGCATTGGGCTCTCTTCCCGAGGCGGTTTATCTATTTTCCCTAGATTAGTTAATTTGCTTAGCTAATTAGATGGCCTGTAATATTTAATTAGCTTGTAGGTTAATTATCTGTAATATTTATTTGGTCCCTCCGGGCGAGGGCGAATCTGTAATAAGTGTGGGTGCGTGTGTGTGCATGTCTTCCAATCCCCACTTCTTTCTTCCCTTTTATTTACCTGCTTATGAAGGTAGATTAGGGCATGTTTAAATTAGCATACCTTATGCTATTCATGCGTGCATCCATACATTTGCCTTGCATGCACCGGGCTCGGTACATCATGCTAACTGCATTTGCACTTCAATTCCAAATTGAATACGTGCATCAATTGATTGCATTTCACATGCCATGTTTAGGTTAGCCGAGCCTACTCTAATTGCATCCTGTATGTGTTGCATTAGTCAATTTGACATGAACTAGGACCATGCATGTTGGCTAACTAGTTTATTGTTTTGGCACGGAGTACGATGTAAGTATTTTCATGCTTTAGCATATCGCATGCGTGTGAATGCTATCATGACAGCATGCTTACCATGTGGCTAGATGCTTATGCGATAAACTGTTTGAATGCCTGTGGGTGAAGGTTGGATTGTTTGAGTTGGAAAAACTCATTGAAATCCGTATTTTAGCCTACTTACGAGTAGCAAATTCCAAAGTGTTTTTCAAGACAAACGGATATGCAATGCTTATTTTCAAATTAGGCAATCTAGTCTATACTTGTTTGCTGTGCGCATAACATAGTAATTCTAGGCTAATAACTGGAATAAGAACACATAACGTTTTCAAAAACGGATATCACGGTTAGTAGAGGCCGGTCTTCGGATCGGGCGAGAGGGGGTGCTCATAGCTGACCTTCCCCGATCGTACCCAAGTTCCCGAGCCGAGGCAACTTTGGTGATGACGGACACGTTGCCTTTGGCACCGAGTCAGGGTTTCCTAAATTCCCCCATTAAAATATTTAGGTGGCGACTCTGTATCTGGCAAAGCAGTCCATGTTTGGCACTTCTTTTTCAAAAATCTGTTTTCTCAAAACGATTTGCCAAATTTGGACTCTTTGGTTCAGATTTAGAACCACAAACAAAATCGAGTCCGAACTGTAGCGTGTAGCGCGGGGTCCCTCGCAGGCGTGCTACACGCGCTCTCCACCGCGGCTCTCACCACTTCAAACTCGGCCCTACTCTTTTGACCGTCCACCTCCTCTTGCAAACACTTAATCCTGCCAAGGGCATCATGCAAGCGGCGGCCTAGGTCCGCGATCCTGCCAACAGTCTGCAAAACAAGTTCAGGTCGTCAGATACCTTAATGAAAACAAATTCAAGAGAATCTGATGCACTTACCAGAAGCGTCGACTGAGCAGATAGGGCAACGGCCATAATATCCGGCACGGCGCGAAAGGCTGCGTTGTCAACCGGCAAGGAAACTGAAGCCGCCAGGCTCAACGCCACGGCTGGATCCTCAATAACTGAAGCATCGGAAGAGATTGGCGTATCTTTGATCTTTGGCCGAACAATAAAAGGCGTAACCGCGTCCGGCTCTTCTAAACGAGCTGTTTAGTAGCAAAGTTAATTTCCGACCTAGCCTCCCCTTCGGCGCTGCGCTTTTTGCCACACTCCTCCGAAATCGGTCAATCGCCAGTAACTTGAACCGTCTCGGCCGCAACGAC
The DNA here is from genome assembly GCF_055761805.1 of Camellia sinensis. Classification (NCBI taxonomy): domain Eukaryota; kingdom Viridiplantae; phylum Streptophyta; class Magnoliopsida; order Ericales; family Theaceae; genus Camellia; species Camellia sinensis. The sequence goes on from NC_138962.1 coordinate 112,661,100, forward strand.
CTGGACCGTCTCAGCCTCAGCAACCTGAACCGTCTCCTCAATAACGAGTACAAAAGCTTTAGTCAAGGTGGGCTCAGAGTGAGCAGCCTCGGCTTTCTTTCGAGTAGCCATTCGCTCGGCATTTTTCTTTCGCGCCATCTGCGTAAGGCTTTCCCCAGCCATACCTTCAAAAAAATCGCCGGGTAAGTCTTCCAAATTTGCAAAAATATCTCCGGAAGAAAACTCTGCCCGACCTGAAGTGGACTATGAGGGATGATTAAGTCGGGCAGCCTCGAACGCCGAGCGTATCGCATCGTCAACCTCTTTGGCCTCCTCAGCGACCTCCCTGGTTGGTTCAGCAACCACCTCTACCACCGGTTCCGTGTCTGCCCCCGAATCCGAATCTTCAAGGCCAATTTGCCTAAGGCTTTTGAAGCTGGGAAAGAGCAGAGCTGAAACCTGTCGCTCGCCAGCTGGAATTGGAATTCCTTCTACAGCCGAGAATGTAGTATAAGTAGGTGAGCAGCTCTTCCTTGCTTTTGTACGTTTGGACGACCGAAGTATCTGAGTACAGGCTTGACCTCCTCAAGGACTGCGTCGTCGGTTGATGGAAGAATCTTCTTCAAACTGTTACCTGCAAAGAACAAGAGATGATTAAAGGAAGAAAGCCGAATAAAAGGCAGGCCAACAGACACAAAGCGTTATACGGCAACCTGGATCACCCTTCCATCTGGGAATAGGATCTAGGCGGTCTTCGCCTTCCCCGAACTCCCAATTACCTCAGACATTGACCATTACATCGTTAACTCTCTTACCAAAGCTGGCAAGCATGGTTATCAAGTGATGGTCAGTATCCTTGGCCCTGAGAAAGTATTGCCCCAACTGACCAGAAAATTTGGCCAAAGCGTAGCAGTGCCGAATCGCCGGAATGCCAAGGTTGATCCTAAGACGTCGGTTCAACTCTATCACCCCCATGATGATTCGAAAGAAATTTACGTTGGGTTGGGAAGGAATCAGACTCCAATAGTGAAGGACGGCCTAAGCAATGGGTGTAGGGGAAAGCGAACTCCGCCCTCCGCTATGGATAAGAGAGAGAAGACGATCGTATTTTGATCCTCCCTCTCCATATCAAGAGTACTGTCCGTCACAAGAGATAAATGGATATCATCGGGAATGGAAAAATGTCGCCGAAATCCGGAAATACGACCCTCAGAAAGGAGGTCTTTCAGGTGTTTAGCCATTTTTGCAGGGGTTCAAGGTTTCGCCGAAATCAAAATGACAAACAGAAAACAGGATTGTAAAGAAAGGATAAGAATACTTACGAAGATTAAACGGAGCAGAGATAGACGGAGAAGACTTGCGTAAAATGCGAAACAGAGAAGGGACACCCGCTGACGGTCCAAGAGTCTCGAATACTCAACGAGATGTGCATTCGAAAGGACTGAAATTTCAAATCGCATTAAATGCGAGACGCACGAATGAGGTGGGAAAGTGTAATGATGATCGAAAAGGTGTGCGTATTCTGACATTTGTGTTGGGATACGCGAAGCCGCCTGACCTATTTTAAACTTTTCCGTTTCAAGACCGAACACGCCGATCAACTGTCGCTAATGGGGAGTTCGGGGGGCAATTGTGGGAGCCGAATAATGGGCATAATCGGAAGGTGTCTTATAAGACTGATGTTAATCGGCCGTATCTTACGAGAAGTCAATATGATATACGCGCCGAATAGGTGTAGATCCTTAGAGCCGAATAATGGGCTTAATCGGAAGGTGTCTTATAAGACTGATGTTAATCGGCCATATCTTACGAGAAGTCAATATGATATACGCGCCGAATAGGTGTAGATCCTTAGAGCCAAATAAGAGAAAAGGCAATGATTGAAAAGTAGGCCCTGGTCCCGAGGATCAAGGGAGAACCAAGTATAAATACAAGAACCACGGATTTAGAAAGGTATGTAAGAATCACTTCACAAAACTTAGTAAACAAGCTATCTTGAGTGTCTGAACTGACTTGTCCATCGGAGTGCTAATTCCGGCACCCCCGACCGAAGTATCTATATCTTTTTAGGTGACTAGCTGAGGATCACTAGCGTCTCCCAGGATCAGAAGAGTATTTCCAAACCACTTCTCCATAGCTACGCAAGCAAGTGGTTTCAAATAAACCTACATTCGGGTGAGCAACCTGTCCTAGTTTGGAACAATCTCTATGGCTTCCGATATGCAACTGGGTCAATTGGTCAAAAAGGGTGCCTTATCAAGACCACCTAATATACCTCTCGCTCCTAACGCCGAGAAGTGAAAGTAGGATTAAACGGTACAGCGGTAGTCTAGATCCAAAGTTTGTGTTCCCATCGCGGCAGAGCCTACAACCGGTCAGCCTTATGGTACGCTTTTCCAAGCAAGCCTCCTGTAAACCACTCAGGAATAGCAGATGGCAAACACTGTGACTTAGGCGCACCAATGCAAATGCAAATCAAAGAAACACATAAGTGTAGATAAAACAACATATCATGAGTTCGAGTCAAGTTCTAAAAATCCCCAGCAGAGTCGCCAAAAACTGTAGCTCGACTTTCTTCGTGCCCCCTTTCGGAGAGCTCGAATTAGTCCTACAGTTCGGACTCCTGTCACGATTCTGAATATAATCTCACACAGTGCAATGTGAGACTGATAAACACCAAAGAGTCCAATCCGGCAAATCATTTTGGAAAAACATTTTTGAATCAAATAATGCCAAAACTGGACTACTTTGCCAGATTACAGAGTCACCACATAAATATTTTGTTTTTGGGAAATTTAGAAAACCCTGACTCGTGCCAAAGGCCACGTGTCCATCATCACCAAAGTTGCCTCGGCTCAGGAACTTGGGTACGAGTGGGGAAGGTCCTGAAATAAGCACCCCCGCTCGCCTGATCAAAAGATCGGCCTCTACTAATCATGATATGCTTTTTTATATACCTCGTGTGTTCTTGTTCTGACTGTTTAGCTAACTTTATTACGTGACGCACACAAGCAAGTATAGACCAAGTCGCAAGATTTGGAACAAATTCAACTTATGTTTGTTTTCAAAAATGGTTTCAATTTGCCACTTTCAAGTGGGCTAAAACACGGATTTGCCACCAAACATGATGGGCTTAAAACATGATTTGCCACTTCGCAAAGTGGGCTTAAAACATTCATTCGTTGAACTGTTTCAATTCAAGCAACAAAGCCTTCATCCACAGGCATTCATGCAGTTTATCATTTAAGCAAATAACCTCATGGCAAGCATGCGAAACATGGCAACACTCACACTCATGCAAGTATGCTAAAGCATAAAACTTACCGAGTACTCCAAGCCAAAACAAAAGCTAGTTAGAAACAATGCATGATCCTAACTATGTTAGATACCTAATGCAACACATGCAATAATGTAATTAATAGGCTCGGCTATTAATATGGCATATGATTCGATTTGATAACATGTGATAAACACGTATTCAAATAGGTATATTGAAATACAATACAGTTTGAATGATGCGCCAAGCCTCGGTGCATGCAAGACAAATGAATGATGCAAACATGCAAGCATAAGGTATGCTAATCGAAACATGATCCCTAATCTAACCATCGAAAGAGGATAAATAAAAGGAAGAAAGGCATGGGGTTGGAAGACATACACACACACGCACACTTATTATAACATTATGCCCTCATGAAGGAGGGTCCGAACGAATAAACTAAGCTACACTAAGCTAAGCTAGCTATTACAAAACAATACTAATTAACTACTCTAGTTAACTAATTATTACAACACAATTGAATAACTAGCTACGCTAAGCTAATTAAAATATTACAAAACGAATTGAATAATTAGCTACACTAACTAACTAGCAAAATGATTTAAACGGCTTCAAGGGACGAGGGATGCATGCATGCTCGTTTGCTTCACCCGAAAATGCCCTTGCCTTGCCATCGGATGCCTCTGTTTGCACTCTTGATCTCTAAAAACTATACCAACTTCCAGATTGCCTCTGCTCCAACACAGGAACACATTTGCACAAAAATTCATTAGTGGCCGGTCGGCCACAAAAAATGGCTGTCGGCCACCTTAATTGGCTAGTCGGCTAGTTTAAGTGGCCGGTGGCCACCCCCATTTCTGGACTTCTGCTTTTGCTGCAACAGAGAGCAACAGAGGCAAAGCAATGCATTTTCAAGAAATGTGTATACTGTTACCCTCCTTATCATCTTTCAAGCTCAAAAGAGTGTAGCTCTTGGCTCTCAAGCCATTAACCAAGCATTTTCATGCATGATGGCCAAAGAACCAAGCTTATACAAGCTCAATGAATGCACAAATAAGACTCGAAGGACCACAACCCTATCATGCATGATCAAGAGTGGCAGTGACCAAGAAAAATGACACGTTTCATCACTTTGAGTATGAAACATCCCACTTTTCTTGTGTTTGGATTAACGTCCGATCCAAACACATGCAATGCAACACAACGTCCTTAACTTGCTCAAGTTTTACTTGTCATGTTTTATTTACACATTTTACATTACCGATTAGTCCTTTAACCAATTAAGTCCAAAGTGAGAGTCCTCTAATTGGAAAGAGGGCTTAAGCCACAAGTACCTTGAGCATGAAAGAGGCCTCATGTTATTGGTTAGTATAAACCCTCAAGAGAGGATTAAAATCATTAGGCATGAGAGCCTCAATTCCACACTCAAGCCAAGAAGGGGCTCAAGGCCACTTTCAAAACAAAGAAAAAAGTGAAGAATAGAGGGAGGTTGCAGATATTTCTGTGTTGAAATGGCATGCAAAAAGACACTAAATCATGCAAGCAACACATGCAAGACATGCTTCAGAGCCTAAAGCATTAAGCTAGTAAAGATCACAACACCATAGGCATGCAATACAAAGCTCAACTGACCAAACCAGCTCTAGACAGAGTTAATATATGCCAAAACTGTGGCTAAAACATGCTGATATTAAGGCATGAAAGGCTAGAAAAACATGCTTAAATGTTAGCTTGCAAATAAGACTCAAGACACAACTCTCAAAAGCAATAAAGAGTGAAATAAATGAGCATGTAACAGAGCTATATACACTGAAATTACATGTTAAAGGACACTACAACATGCAATCATTCAAAGCAAAACATGTTTAAAGGCCTAAAATGCCAAGCTAGTGAAGCCATTTGCACTACAACTATACAAAACAAAGCCCACATGACCAAAGCAGCCCAAAATAGAGCTAAATCATGCCAAACCAGAGGCAAACACATGCTAAAAATAAGCTAAGTTAAGGCACAAAAACATGTCATCATGTGACGTTAACTAGGCATGGAAGTGAGACACAATGAAGGGAGGTTAACCCCTCCATTTTTGGACTTCAAAACATACTTTTTACCATTGAAATAACTCTGGATTTCATTGTTTAAAAGGGCCAAAAATTCTGATTTAAAGGTGGTAAGAAATGACACAAAAGGCTTCACAAGCCAAAGGGCAAAAAATGAGAGACAACTCCCTAACCCACTAAGACCTAAACTACCATTTTTAAACCTTAAAAATAGAGTTTTTTTATAGTTGAAAAACCAGGTCAAAACAGTGTAAAAAGATAGCCAAGCAATTGATTAAAATAAAGTCTACAAGGCAAGTCCTTTACCTCTTGAAGCACAGCACAAAATCAGTCACAATTCTGAACTTAAACCACCCTTAGGAGCTCAAACTAAGCCTCAAAGAACCTCAGCTCCAAGATAAAGATGTTTGGTTAAGGGTCTTAGTGCAAAAGTGTAGAGAATTCTAACTATCAAGCACAAAATAAGAAGAGAGAGAAAGAATTCTACGCTCAAAATTGTCTAACCTCTCAAAATGGGGGAGAAACCCCCCCTCCCTTATATAGAAAATCAATCCAAAGGCTTGTATTCATCCCTCCATACGCGTGTATGGAGATGTCATTCAGTGAACAACAGCTGGCACAGCTGGCTAAGAAAATATCTGAAAAAGAAGTGACCGGCCACCTCACCTAGCCAACCGACCACTTCAAGTGGTCAACAAAGAGGAAAAGTGGCCGACAAGGCCCCTCCCCCTTCTAGGCAAAAGGCACCAAGGTTTGGCCCAAAAACAAGAACAAAAGAAAAAGGGTTTAGAGGCTCAAAGACAAGGCGTTCCGCTAAGAACTTCGGGCTCTCAAAACAAGCACAAACAAGCACAATCATCGAGTGCACAAACGATGACGTCTAAGTCTTGAGGTTGGTCAAAAATGGGTTGTCTACACATCTGCTCTTCGAATCCCTACCACTGGTATTGGGGCAGGGACTTTCTGTAATGGCCAAGTTAATTGATTCTTTACCTTTCTCTAGTACTCCTAATAATGAATTAGACTTAACTGGCTTGTGCTGTGTATAATCCTTTTACTTTCATTTGTACTTATAATTTGCTATTTGAACTTGTAATTTATTTTTCAAGTGCTAAAATGGGCATTTTAATGATATCATGTGTTCATATATTGAGTTTACTTATATAATAAACTTTGAATTTGCTCTCTCTCTCTCTCTCTCTCTATATATATATATATATACTAAAAATAATCTTCTATGACATATAAAATTATGTCATGAAAAGTGTAATAATTTATGACATGCAAGAAAATGTTGTAAAAGATTATATATGGCATACAAAGTATGTCATAAATATAATAAAAATGACCTTCTACGACATACAAAATTATGTCGCGAAAAGTGATAATTTATGACATGCAAGAAAATGTCATAAAATATTTTATATGGCATACAAAGTATGCCATAAATATATTAAAAATAACCTTCTATGGCATGCAAAATTATGCCATGGAAAGTATGATAATTTATGGCATGACAAAAATGTCGGAAAAAATTGTATACGACATACAAAGTATGTCATTAATGTTTAATTTATTACTTTTTACAACTTTACCTGCATGCCATAATTGATGCTCAACTTTCCACGGCATGTCATATAACGGCATTTGTGTGCATGCCGTGAAAGAGATTTTACGGTATGCATTGCAAGCTATAAAAATTTAATTTTGTTGTAGTGTATACAAAAGGATATTGGAATCTTAACTGAGACAATTGACTACTCTTTGCTTCTTTGGGGGGCCAATTCCTAATAGCACCCAAGTTTAAGTGTCACATGTAATAGAACTATAAACAAAATTTCACTACAACAAAATTAACTATTTACAGCTTCAACTTTACTACACACATTAAATGCATGTCGTAATTACTAGATTCTACGACATTTTATTTTTACAAGCCATTAATCGTTTTTCAATAACAACATACATACTATGTAAGTTGTTAATTTATATATTTATGGCATATAAAAGTATGCCATAAAAAATGTATATTTTCACGACTTAAAAAATATGTCGTAAAATATTTGTACCTAAAACGACATACATTTTATGCTGTAAAATATTATAACTTTACACGGCATGCATTAACAGGTTATGAAAACTTCTGCACACACACCAAAAAAAAAAAAAATCATTAAAAAATTTTTTTGGCATGCAAAAGCATGCCGTAAAAATACATATTTTCACGCCATACAAAAATATGTCGTAAAATATTTGCACTTAAGACGACATATAATTCATGTTGTAAAATATTATGGCCTTGTTCGGTTTGGCTTTGGGAGATAAGTTTTCAAAAAATATTTTGGGAAGAGAGTTTAGAAATTTTTATAGTTTGTTTGGTTGTATATTTTGAAAATAGTTTGGAGTTTGGGAGTTTTGGATAATTTGATATTTTGTTGTAATTGAGTAGATGTATGTGAGAGAAAAAGTGATTGATTGATGTGTAGGAGAGACAAAGTGATTTTGAAAATTTTTTGAGAAAAATTACAAACCAAACAAAATTTTTAAAAATTTTCTCTAAATTCTTTTTCCCAAAGCCAAACCAAACAAGGCCTATAACTTTACACGGCATGTATTAGCATGTCGTGAAAACTTTATCAAAGAAAATTTCAATCCAATTTTTATTTTTTATTTTTAAAAAAAGGTAACAATTTCCAATCAAGCTTCTCACTTTAAATTTTCCTAATTGAGGACAACGTAAAAAATAATTTATACATTATTTTATAATTTAGTGTCTCTTTTAAGGGATAATTGCACCCAGTGCAATTTTGGGGAAAAAAATTACATATTCATAAAAAAGTTTATAATTTTAATGATTAATATTTATATGGCTTCTCACTAATTTGTAATTATTTTTTTTTTAAAATTACCTTGGTTTGATATTTTCTCTTCTTTTAATAATTTATTTATTTTTTACTTTTTAAATGTGCCCAAAATAAATACAACTAAAAAGTAAAATATTTGTAAAAAAAATATAATATATATAAAATGTATTAAGTTTTATATTTTTTTGAATTGAGTGATTTTTTAAAAAAATTAAAAAATATTTTTCATTTAAATATATGTAAATTATTTGAATTTAAAAGTAAAAAAATTATTTAAAATATTTAAAAACTTACAATATCTATAAAAAAAAAAAAAAAAAAAAAAAAAAAAAAACTCAAAAACATTATTTTAGCCCCGTTCACTACTCTCCCACACTCCTCTCATTCTATCTGTACATAATTTTGCCCCAAGCCCTCTCTCTCTCTCTCTCTCTCTCTCTCTCTCTGTGTGTGTGTGTGCGTGCGAGCTCTCTTCGAGCATTGCCTTGATCGATCGTGCGACTTCGCATGGCCTCACAATGTATGTCATTCACTTTCTCTTCCAATCGATCAATTTTTCTCCGTCTCTCAATCATTTTTTCCCAAAAGCTTCGAATTCATCATTTTATTTAAAGTTAGGGTTTGGTGAGAGCCATGGAAATGTAGACTACAAAGCCAAATGCATTCTTAATCAATTGATCTCAAACCCTAACTGATCTCTACACACTCCTCTATATCGAATGATTCAGTGAGTTTGAAACTCGTCATACTTCGTATTTTCTCTTGTGTGTGTTTATTGGATCAATTGAAGTTTGTATTGATAATTCAGTTTTTTCGGAGGTCTGGCAGATCAATAGGCAAGTTGATTTCAACGCTTCAGGTGGAGCTAGCTGCTACTCGAAGTTCTTAAGAGATAAGCATATCTGATGAGTTCACTCACATCTTTGAATTGACTCATGAGGGCTTGCCTAGGAAGAAGGCTTTCATAGTTATTGGAATTAATACTGCTTTTAGTAGTAGGAAGAGGCGTGATTCGGTTAGACAAACTTGGATGCCTCAAGGTGATAATTTGATATTGTCTTTGTGTGTATGTCCTACTATATCTTAATTTCATGGCTTTCCCTGACTAGCTTTTTGGGTTTGATTAGGAAAGAGACTTCTTCAATTGGAACAAGAGAAAGGAATTATCATCCGGTTCATGATCGGCCATAAGTAAATCTCTTGTCTGCATTTTCTCACAAGTTGGTTAGTTTAGTATTATTTGAAAACAATAGGAATTCTTCAGGCAATATGATCTCATTATTAATTTTTTGAAGTTGGATCCATTGCTTTTCCTTGATATGGATTTGTCAAAAGTCAGCTCATGTTTGTGTAACAATAGACATTGTTAAGCAAATAATTGTATCATTATCACATGAATTGCCTTTAAAAATTAAAATAGAATATCCAGGAAGTTTTGAGATGTTCACTTGTTATGAGAATGAACAAGTTTTAAATTATTCTTTGCTTACTGTATTTCCATTCCATTGGTGGTCAGCAACCATAGTCATAGCACAAGCACAAATAATCTTTACCACTCACTTTCACATTATGTTTTGGCTAGTGAAAAATATGAGTATGCTGCAGGGTAATTTACTTTTACGTTCTGTGATGTTCTTTGATGAGACTAGAAAAAGACAAACTAAATTACCATGAAGATGTTTGTTGGTATATCTAAGAACTGCAGAACTATTTGACCAATAAATCAATTGGTCAGGTGAACCAAGGGGTGGTCTGGGATGATTTAACTAAGTACGCTTTTTGACTTTTTATGAAATATGGGTTAGATATGGGTTGAGTTTGAAGTGATGTGACTTAAATAAGATGATGTGACTTAAATATAATAGTGACTTTTTGGCTTTTTGACTTTTTTAGGTTATAACAAACAAGGCATAAATCTTAATTGATCTGCATTCCACGTTGGTGTTGGTGGACAAGTACAAGAAGCACTCTCCTGTGGACTTTGATGTCAAATTTATGTGAAACAGCACAAGGAAGGAAACTTTGCTCGCTGCTCCATATGATTGAAATCATGGTTAGTTTGAATAAGGTGAACTTGTAGTTCTAGGATTTAAGAACGTTAGGGAAAGTTTGGATGTTTTTGCAGACAGAAACGAGTTGGAATTAACTTGATTTTATAAGCTGTAGAAACTTAAAAATGTAATAAAATTTATAGGCAGCAATTATTTTGTCGTATATAGAAGCTGTAAATTATAGTCCATGAAAATTAATTAAAACATACTTGACCAAACAAGGTTCCAAGGGTTGCTTCGTTTAAAATTCTAAAGTTGTCTCCTCTCTTCTGATTGTGTTCCGCATCTGTTTCTTAACTAGTATGTAGATGTTGTAAATTATTGTCTTGGGAGTCTTAGCATAATCATGTGTAAGAAGACAGTAGTTGAAAAGGATTTTCTCAAGGGTATGAGGTGGACAGTTAAAGTTTGATTTTGCACCTTAAGGGAGGATATTTCCCAGGATTTCAGGTAGATAGTTAAAGTTTGATTTTCACCTTAAGAGCTTTAGTAATGATAAAAGCCGCAAATTTAAAGAGAATTTATACTTACCAAAAAACAAGAAAATCTATGTTGAATAGTGACAGAATGACCTAAATGCCATAGAGAAAATGTTGGAAAGCCAAGAAACATTGGTGTTAGACGAGATATAATGAAATGAGTTGTAGCCAAAAGAGAATAAAAAATGGAAAAGAGTGAAAGGGATTTATGAGGATACTTGATTGAATGAGAATAAAAAAAATTGGAAAGACTAGAATCAACATGGGTACTTCTATAAAAAAAATATTGCAGTAGCTTAATGGGTGATAGATTGACTGAAAAAATTCATGCATGATCATGCCCCATAGAAACTTTGATTATTGAACATAATTTATGATGTGACTTTTTGAGTAACTGCTACGAGGAAAGGACACAATTGGGACCAATATATTCTTTTTAGACAATGAAAGCTTCAATGTGTGAATAATAGACTACTATTGTCTTACTACCATGCTTTAAATAATGTTATTAGATCTTTTATAGAGTCGTTATTAGTTCTAAAATATTTTAGTTGGTTAAAAAATTTTAATTTCCAAATTTTGAAGTCATTGTTTTCTGTAGAATTTGAAGAATGTAGCATCCTATGGATTTGCAAATAATCTTCAGTTTTCAGTAGAGAGTTGAGTTATGAGGATTTGAGGTTGTGGTTGTATGAATTTCCCTAAACCTTGTGATGAAGGTGAGACACTTCTTCCCCCCTTCTTCTCGTCCTCTATCTGAATTACCCCAAGTACTATTTGTAGGTTATTGTTCATAATGCCCTAAAATTGCACATTTTAGCCCCAAAAGCCTACCAAACTAAGTTTAAATTAACCTTAGCCCTTTCTGCTATGTATTGGTTTTCAATCTAACCATTAATACCCAAAAATTATTTGTTTTCTTGATTTCAAATAGTCTAATTCATTTGAGAAATAGAGGTCTTTTTAATTTGGGGTTTAGAAAAAGCAGGTCCTAACTCAAACCAACGCAAATCCATTTGAATAGGATAATATTACTAAATGGAAGATACATACCTTTTGCTCTTGGTACAATCTATTTGCATCATATAGGGCACCTGTGTGTATAATTGAGAATTATGATGAATGCCAATTGTTTTGATTGGTGCAGTGCAACATCTAACAGCATACTAGATCGAGCTATTGATTCAGAAGATTCTCAACATAAGGACTTCCTCAGACTGGTAAGGATGCACAGAGCTCGTATGTACAAAAAATATTGTGGACAATCCACAATTTTTTTTCTCAATCTTAGTGCTCATAAGTCATGTTGTCTTGTAGGAACATGTTGAAGGGTATCATGAATTGTCTGCAAAAACCAAAATTTTCTTCTCCACTGCTTTTGCAAAATGGGATGATGAATTCTATGTCAAAGTGGATGATGATTTCCATGTCAATTTGGGTATACACTGTCTCTTTTCATTTTCTTTTATTGTTATATTCTTTCTTCCTTTTTTTCCAATTTTGGGAATTTTGTATTTGCCGAGTGATGCAGAGTGCATAAAACTATTATAACCCTACCACTATTATATATTTTCCAAAAAAATTCATAAGTTTGCAAGCTTTGAAGAAGAGATTTCCTCTTAAGATGGATTTATTTTTCTGCAGGTTTTTGAGTTTGCCCTGGCTTTGCAGGAAGCTGGGTGCTTTTCTGTTGTTGTGAAATGTGTACTTGCAGCTGTTGCTGTTACTGCAACATTTGCTCTTCAAATCCTTACGATTGGTATTGAGGTAGGGCCTTTCTGTATTGGCTAAGTTAATTGATTCTTTAGCTCTCTCTACTGCTCCTAATAATGAATTAGACTTGACTGGCTTGTGTTGTATATGATCTTTTTGCTTTCATTTGTACATATAATTTGTTATCTAATCTTGTAATTTTCTTTTCAAGTACTAAAGTGGGCATTTTAGTGATATCATGTGTTCATATATTGAGTTTACTCATGTAATGAACTTTGAATTTGCTTTTCTTCTCTCTCTCTCTCTCTCTCTCTCTCTCTCTCTATATATATATATATATCTTAAAAATAACCTTCTACGGCATACAAAATTATGTTGTAAAAAGTGTAATAATTTATGACATGTAAGAAAATACTGTAAAAGATTATATACGGCATACAAACTATGTCAGAAATATACTAAAAATAATCTTTTACGGCATACAAAATTATATCGTAAAAAGTGTAACGATTTATGACATGTAAGAAAATGTCGAAAAAGATTATATACAGTATACATAGTATGCCATAAATATATTAAAAATAACCTTCAACGGCATGCAAAATTACGCCATGAAAAGTATGATGATTTATGGCATGACAAAAATGTCGTAAAAAATATATACGACATAGAAAGTATGTCATTAATATTTAATTTATTACTTTTTACAACTTTACCTACATGCCATAAATGACGCTCAACTTTCCACGGCATGTCATATAATAGCATTTGTGTGCATGCTGTGAAAGAGTTTTTACGGCATGCATTGCAAGCTGTAAAAATTCAATTTTGTTGTAGTGTGTATTTGTTTTTGTACAAGCCAAGGGCTTTAGCTGTATTAGGCTTAAGTCCACTTTTGTTGTAACCAAGCTCTGTCTTGGAAAATTGTAAGCTTTTAGGGCATTTATTATCCGTTTTGTTTTCGTATCTTATCTCTTGCTGTGACATATGCTATAAATTCAAGGATAGGCTTATGAGTGTATATCTGCATATGTCACTCCTTTGTAAACTCAATTGGAATCAATGAAAGATAATTACTCATATCAGTGTAGTTAGATAATATATATATATAATGGTTGATCTATTGCCTAATATTTCGGGGCATTACAAAAAATAATAACAATTAAATAAAACAGTTGTGCTTTAAAGTTGTTGTGCTTCTCATGAGATTGATACTGGTCAATTTTGATGGTTTAAATTATTTATATTATTAAAAAAAACCCCTTATTATGTATGGAATCTGAAAAAATTAATAAAAACAATTTATATAAAAAATTAATAAAATATTTTTATATAAAATAATATAAATAATTAGATTTTTTGTATGTAAATGATGAAAACATAAAAATATTGAAATTTACAATTTAAGTTTCACAGTTTTTTTCCAATTGATGTGATTTATGTATCAATTTTTTATTAGTCACAATTTCAATTCTGTAACTTTCAACCCCCTTTACTAAAGTCGTAAATTTGGGCGAATTCAACCAATCAGCTCGAGTCAAGCATGGAATTTTTTAAGATTGGGCTACATAATTTTTAATTCGATGAAAACTTATGTAAAATTTAAAAAAATTAAATAAATTTAAGTGGACTTGGACAGAGGTACCAAATAACCTAAGCAATCGAAACAAAATTGTATATATAAATATATAAAATTATTTGCTAATTTATTTTTTTAATGATAAAAAGGATTATTTAAAAATTTAATATTAATAAACAAAAGTAAAAGCAATATGCTTAAGTTTTTTCAATAGAATTTTTTTATTATGTTTAAAAAATACACCTTTATAAAGGAACCATCAAATAAGTTGATATTAAAAAAATTAAATTTTATTATGGCATAAAATAATTTGAATATGTTTTTTCAGAAATTATTTTTAATTTAAAGATTACAATAAAATAATTAAATATTATAAAATTAAATTGCTTACAAAATAAAAGTATCTAGATAAAAAAAATATATAAAATATAAAATAAAAAATAAGAAGAAAATTTAGAATGATATTTTCATTTGATCTGAAAATAATTTTAGATGACCAATAATTATCACTTATAACCCTCATTTTTTTAATAAAAAAAAATATTTCATGAACCATCACTTTTAATCGAAAAATAATATTTATTTCTATTTGTTTTAGAAAAAGTCACCTTTTAACAATTTAAGCCAAATTTTTTTCATTTTTTACTTTGGCTTGTTTAATTGACAATTAAGATTAAAAAAATTAATAGAATCCATCATGTTTCGCAAGTGTCACAAAAGTCCAGATGAATAATAAGAAAAATATTTTTGACTCACAAAAAACACCAGCTGAGAGGGTAATTTATAAGTAAATTGGGCCGAGCTGAGTAATGGGCCGTTCTATGGGCCGCAGTAGAAAAGGGCTTGGCAAGTGGACTGTAGTATTAGCGCGGTCCAAGTGGAATGACAATTACCACGGTCGGAGTGGAGTTAGCTCGGTCATAGTGTTTGGAGCCAAGGTATGATGGCTTCACACGGTGGACCTCGCTCTGGTTAAGCGCGGTCGTAGCAGGCCGTAGATTAGCCCAGTTTCAACAGGCAACCGAGGTACAACTGAATGAGAGCCGAGCTAGCTTTGCGTTATACTTTGGAGCACCAAGCTTGGTTAGCTCGGTCTTAAGTTAACAGCCCGGTTAGAGTATGCCTAACCAGGATACAGGCACTGAAGGGAAGATCTGAGCTAGGTTAGCTCGGTCGTACTGCCGTCCAACTGGGGTAAAACCATCTCACTTGGTTTAAGTAGTGAGGGGGGTGTTGAAGGATAAATATTATCTTTTTGGAGTATGATTCCTAGGAGGACTATGCATGGAGGAATAAGAGTCCTACTAGGATTATGCCACACGAAACCTATAAAAGCTCACGACATCACCTATGGAGAGGTAACACAGCTTTGATTTTCGAATACACAGAGCTTTTGTCTATTTGTCTATTTTGCTGACTTAGGCATCGGAGAGGTATCCGGCACACACCCGCCGGCTAGCTCACGTTTGTGTTTTCAGGGAGTAAAACGACGACGTACAGAGGAGTGCAGACTTGATCAACAGGATTATACGAGAACAATATTTCATGCTCGTACAATTGGCGCCGTCTGTGGGAAGACCAGAAAGAACAAAACCTCTTGATCAAGTTTTTCCTCTCTAATTAGGAGTAATGGCGCACAACGAAGATTTGCCGCAGTCTGCTATCGACGGACAAACCCCAGAGGGAGGTGAGAGGCGCAAAGGTTTGCCTTCTATCCCTCCCATGGCGGATTTAGAGCCCCAACGACAGAACCCTAGGAGGGATGCAAGGGGGAGGTGAGCTAACAGCCCCTGTCACTCTCGTTCACAAAGTCCTGAAAGACAGAGGCGGAGGATCGACCCTCAAGTTCTGGAGGATCGCATGAAGGAACAGGACGAATTGATATGAAGGATGGCGGAGGACATGGAGTCAATGAAGCGCCAGATGAAAGGAAAAGGATTGGCGACAGAAGAGGGACGCAAAAGCAACACGCCTCCTCGCCACTCGGAAGATCGTGGTAGGCAAACCACACCATCTCAAGTAGAGAGTAGGAGCCTGAGAACAGGCGACACACAATCAAGGACTCCCAGGACTCGTTGCTCCAGGCCTGAGAGAACGAGAACTGAGAGGTCATACACTGAGGGAAGCACTTATCGGCCCTCACGCACGCACCAGATGTCATCTAGGCAGACGGAGTTGCCAAGATCGTTCGATTTGCGAACTGTGCTAAAAGAAAGGGCACGATGGAAGGAAGATACCAGGGCCCGCGACCCACGCAGAGTTTCAGCCCTTCAGAGGTTGGCTCCTCGGACGCATGAGAGCGTCAAGGTAGGAATGTCCATACCGCGCCTTGCTTATGAACCAACAGACAAGGCATTAGCAAGGCTACAGACCTCACCATTCATTCCAGCGATTGAGAATGCGCCCCTACCTTTAGGCTTCTTTCAGCCTAAATTCACCACGTATGAGGGGAAGACGGACCCCTATATGTACCTAAGCCACTTTCGCCAGGTTATGGCGGTATACCGGCGGAACGAAGCTTTAATGTGCATCCTATTCCCATCCAACCTTGGCGACCTAGGTTTAACCTGGTTCGAAAGGCTACTAGAAGACAGCATCGCCTCCTGGGCGCAATTGGCAAAAGCGTTCGTGACCAGGTTCAGAATAAACACCAGGACGCCAGTGGAGATCGATCAGCTACTCTCCATTGACATGAGCGACAAGGAGACGTTGAGGTCATACAATAGTCGCTATTGGGAGACCTTCAACCAGATAGGAGATTGCCCCACAAATCTCGTCATCGCACAGTACAAAAGAGGTCTTCTAGTCAGAAACTGGCTGAGGGACTCAATTACCATGACGCCCCCCCTCACAATGGAGGCCTTAATGGAGAGGGTACACCAGCATATTCGGGTGGAGGAGGATAGCGCCCGTGCTAAAACAAAGTATGGCACAACCGCAATACCGGATAAAAAGACTTCGGAAAAAGTCAATGCGGTAGAACGTCCAAGCAGAAATGGGCGAGGCAGGCGGGACAACGGAGAGGACCAAGATACAAGGTGGTTGAGAGTCCGCACTGCTATTACCACCGTGTTCAAGAAACCAATTTATCAGATTCTCAGTGAGATACGCAATGAACCCTTTGTCAGATGGCCAGCTAAGCTGGGAGAAGCCCAGAAGAACTATGACGAAAGATCCCGATGCACCTTCCACAAGGAAAAGGGGCACCACACTGAAAACTGCACACCGTTGAGGCAACATTTGGAGGAGTTAGTGGCGGCTGGGCACCTAGACCAGTACATAGAAAGAGGAACATAGCCAGCCCCCAGAACCACAATAACCCGAACGGAATGCCGATCGACACCCCACCTCAAGGTGTAATCAATGTAATCCATGGGGTATTCAAACCTGAGCGGGTATGTGAGCTCAGGGGCATGATCAAAAAGGCTGAGCACTTAAGGGAGATACTAAGTGCACAACCTACCATCAAAAAAGGGAGAACAAAGGCCACGAACGTCATATCTTTTTTAGATAAGGACTTGGCAAGGATATATTTCCCTCACAATGATGCACTGGTCATCGCACTCCGCGTCAAAGATTACGACATCAAACGGATTTTGATTGACCAAGGGAGCTCATGTGAAATAATGTATTACGAAACCTTCAAACCATTGAAACTGGAGGACAAAGACTTGGCGCCTGCAATATCTCCCCTAATCGGATTCAACTCAATGCCAGAGTGGCCAGTGGGCAAGATAGTCCTCCCAGTCAGAGCAGCAAGCAAGACAAAACAAGTGGAATTCTGGGTGTTGAAGGTCCCTTCCACTTACAACATCATCTTGGGCAGGACATGGTTGCATGCCATGTGCTCTATAGCATCAACCTACCATCAAGTCTTGCGGTTCCCCAACGAAGACGGGGTAATTAAAGAGGTCTTTGGAGACCAAATTATGTCCAAGCAATGCTTCATCACAGTAAATGGCAGCCGAGTTGCCAAGGGGTTTGTGCATATGGTGGAAGAACCTGAGAGCAATGAATTGTTCGCGGATGTTGGCAAAGCCGCTGACCAGAAGGCAGTGGAAGACTTGGTACAGGTAAGAATAGATGAAAAGAACCCGGAAAAGTTCTTTTTGCTTGGCTCATCTATGTCCAGCACTGAGAGAATAGAGGTCATGGAATTCTTGACCTCTAACATTGAAGTGTTTGCCTGGACACTGTATGGTATACCTGGCACTGACCCAAACTTCATCTGTCACCAATTGAACGTCCACCCAACTGCCAGACCAATTATACAACGCACTCGCAGATCAGCAATCCACCACGCCGAGATAGTCGCGGAAGAAGTGGGAAACCTGCTGGAGGCAGGAGTTATCAGAGAGGTGCACTACCCCAGATGGATCTCTAATACCGTAGTAGTGCCAAAGAAGAACAACAAATGGCGTTTCTATGTGGACTACAAAACAGTCAACAAGGCATGCCCAAAGGACAGCTTTCCCCTACCACGGATAGACCAACTAGTAGACCTAACGGCAGGGCACAGTTGACTCAGCTTTCTTGATGCGTACAGAGGTTACCATCAGATCGCTATGTATGAACCAAACCAAGAGGTCACATCCTTCACAATGCCAAGAGGACTGTATTGCTACAAGGTCGTGCCCTTTGGCCTAAAAAACGCAAGGGCAACATTCCAGCGGATGGTCACCAAGATGTTTGAACCATTGTTAGGCAGAACAATGGAGGCTTACATAGATGATATGGTGGTCAAGAGCAAGGATGAGAAGGACCATCTCAGGGACCAAGGTGAAATGTTTCAGATCCTGAAGAAACACAAGTTGCGCCTCAATGCGTCTAAGTGTGCATTCGGAGTAGGATCAGGCAAATTCCTAGGCGTCTTGGTGACCAACCGAGGTATAGAGGCAGACCCCTCTCAGATCAATACAATCCAGGATCTAGAGAGGCCCAACTCAGTAAAAGAAGTGCAGCATCTCACCGGTATAGCGACTGCGCTCAACCAGTTCATTAGTCGGTGGTCAGACAGATGTCGACCATTTTTTCAAGCTTTAAAGGTCAAGTTTGAGTGGGTCGAAGAATGCGACCGCACCCTAGAAAGTTTGAAAGAATACATGTCTTCTCCACCTTTGCTAGCGACCCCAATACCTGGAGAAGAGCTCTTTTTGTACCTGGCAGTTTCACAGCACGCAATTAGCGCAGTGTTGGTCCGAGCAGAACGAATCCAACATCTGCCCATCTTTTATGTCAGCAAGACATTGCTGGGCGCAGAAACTAGGTACTTCCCATTGGAAAAATTGGCCTTAGCCTTAATGATGGCATCAAGGAAGTTATTGCATTACTTCCATGCCCACACTATAATCATCCTCACAGCTTTTCCATTAAAGGCTTTGTTTGAGAGGGCGAACTTTTCTGGGCGAATCTTGAAGTGGGCAGTGGAATTGGGACAGTTTGACATCAAGTTTCATCCCAGAACCGTAATAAAAGCCCAAGCTTTGGCAGAGTTTACACTAGGAATTCATCATATCTGCCCAGTTGACTTAACTGGTACAACCAAAATAGGGATGGAAAGTGGCGCCGGAATAGCGCAACCCCTGATACAGGACACCCAGCCACCTCCCAGGATAGACTAGAGTGTACAAAGGGAGGAAGAAGCAAACCATGCTACACCAAGCAAAACCTCATCAACAAATAAAGACTTGGTACAATCAAATAGTGAGGGGCAAGCAGTAAGTGTGGACTTTGAGGAAAGCACCAACAACACTCAGGACCCCAAGGCATCATCCGATCCCTCTACCTGCTGGAAGCTATTCGTTGGAGAGATGTGGAAGCTCTTTATGGATGAAGCATCCAACAGGCACGGTGCAAGACTGGGCATAGTTCTCATCTCACCAGATGGCCTGGTAGCGGAACAAGCAGTCAACCTTGGCTTCCCAACATCAAACAACGAGGCGGAGTATGAAGCACTTTTAGCAGGACTGAAATAAGCATTGTACATGAAAGCAACCAAGCTAATGGTTTACAGTAACTCCCAACTAGTTCTAAACCAAATTTTAGGCGACTATGAGGCAAAGGATGGAAGGATGGCTAAGTTCCAAGAGTTAGTCAGAAATGAGATCATGAAGTTCGAAGTAGTGCGGATAAAGCAGATTGGCCGAGAAGAAAACAGCAGCGCAGATGAACTAGTAGGCTTCGCTTCAATGACAGATACATCCATCCCACATCCATTACTGATCGACTTCCTACCAAGACCAAGCATTGAAAAACCCGAAGTAGAAGAGGTATGTTGCGCCGAACTAGGCCCTTCATGGATGGATCCCATCATAGTGTTCCTAAAAGACGACATTTTACCCGATGAATCACAGTGATTTTGGCTCTCCCCATTAATGGCCTTGTACAAGAAATCCTTCACAGGACCTTACCTGAAGTGTGTCCATCCCAACAAGGTCAAAGCATTCCTGTTCGAGATTCACGAAAGCGTATGCAGCAGCCACCAAGGAGGAAGATCTTTAGCCTACAGAGCAATTTCACAAGGATATTGGTGGCCTTACATGCAAGCAAGTATGTCAAAAAGTGTGAGAAACGTTAGAGGTTCGCACACCAAATACATCAGCCAGCTAGAGAACTACTACCATTAACTAGCCCATGGCCCGTCACAATGTGGGGCTCGGACATAGTAGGACCACTTCCAATGGCACCCGGCAACAGAAAGTTCTTTCTTGCAGCAACAGACTACTTCACAAAGTGGGTGGAGGCAGAAGCACTAGCATCAATAAAGGAGAAAGATGTGAAGAAGTTCGTTTGGCAAAATATCATCACTCGGTTCGGCATACCAAAAGCTCTAATATCTGACAACGGCACTCAGTTCGACGGCAAAATTTTTAGAGGCTTTTGTGAAGAGTACAAGATAGAATTCTACAATTCTATACCAGCATACCCCCAAGCAAACGGCCAAGCGAAAGCATCAAACAAAGTCGTCTTGGATGGATTGAAGAAAAGGTTAGAGAAGGCAAAAGGAAAGTGGGCGGAGGAGCTTCCTTATGTTTTATGGGCTTACCGTACTACACCTCGGCGATCAATTGGAGAAACACCTTTTTCCTTGGCCTATGGCATAAAAGCAGTAATCCCACTGGAAGTTGGCCTCCCCACCATCAGAAGTGAAAATTTTGATCCAGACTTAAATGGAGACGCCATAGCATTGGAGCTCGACCTTGCAGAAGAAAGACGAGAAAAAGCACTGGTTCACATCGCCTCATACCAGCAAGAGTTGTCCAAAAAATATAACAAGACAGTGCATCCAAGGCAATTCAATATTGGAGATTGGGTATTGCGCAAAGTAATGGGAAACACCCTGGTACCCGAAGATGGCAAGTTAGGGCCTAATTGAGAAGGACCATACAAAGTGGTTGGATTAGCAGGGAAAAGGGCATACCACTTGGAGGATGGGGACAACAAAGCCATTCCCAGGCCGTGGAACACTGCCAATCTCAAACTATTTTATTTTTAGCTTTTCCTTAAAGTACTTGTAATTTTTCCTTTTTTCAATAAAACAAGTAGTTTCTTTTCAACATAATTGTTTTCTACTGTAAAAATTGTTTTAGTGAGCTAGGGGCATTGTAAGCAGAGTTGGTCGGAATAACCACTTTGAGCTCTCTTCAGCCAAGATAAGGATTTGAGCTGAAGAAGTTGGCTGGAAAAACCAACACTTCTCCTAAGCTTAGGATAAGGATCCAGGCTGTAGGACGTTTGGCTGGAAAAACCAAACACTTCACTCTAAGTTGGTAGGAATAACCAACTTTGAGTTCTCTTCAGCCAAGACAAGGATCTGAGCTGAAGAAGTTGGCTGGAAAAACCAACACTTCTCTAAAGCCTAGGATAAGGATCCAAGCTACAGGACGTTTGGCTGGAAAAACCAAACACTTCGCTCTAAGTTGGTAGGAATAACCAACTTTGAGTTCTCTTCAGCCAAGATAAGGATCTGAGCTGAAGAGGTTGGTTGGAAAAGCCAACACTTACATCTTCTAAGCCCAGGATAAGGATTCAGACTGTAGGATGTTTGGCTGGAAAAACCAAGCACTTCGCTCTAAGTTGGCAGGAATAACCAACTTTGAGCTCTCTTCAGCCAAGATAAGGATCTGAGCTGAAGAGTGGTTGGCTGAAAAAACCAACACTTAGTACTCTTCAGCCGAAATAAAGGATCCAGGCTAAAGAGCGGTTGGCTGGAAAAACCAACACTTAGTACCCTTCAACCATGATAAGGATCCAGGCTGAAGAGTGGTTGGCTGAAAAAACCAACACATATTGCTTTTCAGCCGAGATAAGGATCCAGGCTGAAAAGTGGTTGGCTGGAAAAACCAACACTTAGTGCTCTTCAGCCGAGATAAGGACCCAGGCTGAAGAAGTGGTTGACTGGAATAACAACTTTTAGTGATCTTCAGCCGAAGTAAAAACCTAGGCTGAAGAGGTTGGCAAGTATGACCACATAGATTTCAAGGTCAGGACCGAGATAGGTACCTCGGCCGGAGAATGTTATACTACATTAAGTACAAGCATGGAAGTAAACCGAAGTAATAGTTGAAACAAAAGATGATGTCATTCAAAATGCTAGAAGAGTTATAGAGGAGTGGGACTTCAACCCGGTTATAGTTTCTTTCCAAAAGTAAAAAAAAGAAAAAGAAAAAAAAAAGAAAGAGAAAATACAAAGATCAGGCAAAGAGGTCATCAAGATCCGCATCCAGTTCAACGCGAAGCTCGGTTTCAGCTGGTAGCTCAGTCGTGCTTTCAACCAAGTCTTCCACCAGGGGCTCCACCCGAGCTGACTGAATGACAGGATCATTGGCGACAACCGGGATCATTGACTGAACAACAGGATCATTGGCGTCGAGCTCTGGGGTCTCTTCTTCATCATCATCCTGAAGGAATTTTTTCTGAATTGCAGCAGCGTACTCCGTCATGTAGCTAGGTATGAAATACGGAGGAGGGTTGAGGAAGACCTCGGTCTTAGGCCATGACCGAGCTGCGCCAAAGCCGCCTTCCACCCATACTTGAAGAATATATCTTTAGCAGCCTCGCATTGCTTGATGTAAGTGGCCTCCCCCTCCTTGTAACCCCGGTCTTCAGCGTCTTCCACACTCTTCTCCAACTGGGCTATCTCAGCATTCTTCTTTCACGCGAGCTTGGCCAGCTCACGCAGATATTTGTCCTTCACCACGGCCGCAGCCTTTTTCTTATCTGCTTCGGCTGAATTGACCAGGCTGGTGAGCCGAGCTACTTCGGTCTGTAGCTCGGTCATCTTCTGCTGGGATTCTTTTAGCTCGACCGTTTTAGCATTGGCCTCTGCCATGGCCTCCCTTGTGGTCTTTCGAAGTTCCAACACACGTTTGTGGGCGATATGGTTCTTCTGTAAGGCCTGCAAAAGGAGAGAAACAATTTTGAGATAAACCGAGCGAAAAGATGTTGAAATTTGGAGAAGGAAAAGGAGAACTTACCAACACCATTGATTTTGAAGCCGAGCGAATGGCCTTCAGCTTGGTAAGATGATCATGGTGATCCATATCGACTAGAAGGCAGACGCTCTTGGCCAGATTGAAGGCCAGCATATGATGTTTTTCCATGGCCACTGAGTCGGAATCAGTTATAGCGCGGTTCTTGTATGTGACCTTAGGCACCCACTTGAAGGAGCTAGCTTGGTCAGAGTGCTCCGGTTGTGGGCTTGGTGGTGTGGATTAGGGAAGGATGGTTTTATCTTCGTCGAAAAGGCGTGGCTCGGTTGTGGAAGTCCGAGCATGCTTGCTTGGGCAGGATGATGAAGGCTGATGGGATGGTAGGGCTACCACGGTCTCCTGTGTTTGACCGGCTTGTGGTACCTCGGGCTAGTTTGTCTCAGTAATGAGGGTCCTTACCGCTCTCTTATTTGCCATTTCTTGTTCTGCAGTTAAAGGCATCAGGTTGATTTGAGGCAAGGTTGGATCCGGTTCTGGCGAAGGCTCCAGCAGGAAGTCGGTCACCCTGGTCTTTCGCCTACTGCTGTATCTATACGTCGGCTCAAAGTTGAGTAGCTCAGCCCAACTTCAATCAGGATGTCTTAGTGCGGCACGGAGTGCACCAAGGTTGGGGTAATTGTACTATGACTTTAGAAATTTTAAATCTGCATATTTATTTCTATTTGTTTTAGAAAAAGTCACCTTTTAACAATTTAAGCCAAATTTTTTTCATTTTTTACTTTGGCTTGTTTAATTGACAATTGAGATTAAAAAAATTAATAGAATCCATCATGTTTCGCAAGTGTTACAAAAGTCCAGATGAATAATAAGAAAAATATTTTTGACTCACAAAAAACACCTGCAATTGTACCCACAATGATGTAATATCACATGTGTCAACTCTTGATTTGCTATACACTCAATGACATGAGACTCAACTCCATTACTATATAAAAGTGTGAGTCTGTAGCATTGCTGGAGTAATAAATTATCACATATAACTCTCATTTTTTTTATTATATATAAAAAATAAGTTTCACCAACCATCATTTTTAATAGAAAAATAATGTTTATTTTTATTTGGTTTCAGCAAAAGTCACTTCTTAACTATTTAAATAAAAAAAATTATTTTTATTTTATTTTGTTTAATTGACAATTGAGATAATAAAAAAAAAAATTAGCAAAATCAACCATACTTGGAAAGTGTTAAAAAAATCATTCATTTTTTTAGGCTCCGTTTGTTTTGACATAAAATACTTACATAAAAAAATATTTTTATTTTTATTTTTTAGGGTTTGGTTAACACTTGAAACAAAAATATTTTATTATCTTAAAGAGAAATTTTGATTTAACAAAGTATCATTTATGACTTTTTAGTAAGTTACAATACTTACTTGAAAATGCTAAATGTGTTGAAAAAGTAGTGAGTGAGAGTCAATTTGAAAAATTAGCTTATGAAAATTTTAAAAGTAAGTTATTTTTTGAAAAATGATACAAAAATATTTTCCTTAAAAAAAAAAAAAATTAATTACTTTTTGTTCAACTGAACAACAAAAAATGAGTACATCAAAACAAATGAATTGTTTGGTTTATGTTTTGAGATATTATATAAAAAATAATTTTCTAGAGAGAGTTTAGAAAATTAGAAAATTTGTTTGGTTGTATATTTTGAAAATAGTTTTGGGGTTTTGAATGATTTTATTTTATTTTATTTTTTTATAGTTGAATAGATGGGTGTAAGAAAAAAAGTGATCGAGAATGAGAGAGGAAAAAAAAGTGATTAATTGATGTGTAGTAGAGAGAAAAGTGATTTTGAAATTTTTTTTTTTTTTTTTTTGAAAATTTTCAACTAAACATGTTCTTGGAATTTTTTTTCTAAAAATATGTTTTGAGAGACAAACCAAACATTCCAATGTTTTTGTCTTTTGCTTAAAAAAATATTTGTATTAAAAAAATTTATTGTTCAATTCCTTGTAATTTAGGAAGTTTAGCAGGATTTATAAAATTTAAAACCAAAAATGATAAAAATAAGAATAAAAACTTTTAATAGCGATTAATAATTTGAACATGTGTATTTAATAACACATTATGTTTAGACCAATAATATTATGACACATTATTATGACACATGTGAATATTGATCTCATTCTAATTGTAGTAACATAATTTAAAGGAGATTTTAAATTTTAAATTTTATTTTATAATTTAATAAATGATGCATAAATTAAGGAACGAATATTAATTTTGTTCCAATTATAGTAACATAATTTGAGGAAGATCTAAATCTAAAATTTTAGTTTAAGAATATAAAATGAAATTATAGATCAATCATATTGCGACACATGTTAACAAAAATTAAACAAAATCAAAAAATGAGAAAAAAGAATTTTAACTTTCAGCTTTAATAAAATGACAACGTTTTACAATTATAATAGTATATAGATTACATAATTCATCAATTAGATTATTTATTAAAAAAAATAATTGAATATTTATAACTACATAAAAATAAATAATAAACATAAATTTTGATGGGCATTGTCTATGAGGGCCTAATCTATGGTTGCCTTGAGCTAGCCAGATAATTACTTGGCTAGCTATCATTATAAAGCCTAGCAACCTATAGTGGTCCAAACCCAGTCACAATTAGACACGTGACAAGTAAAGATTTAGCCACCTAGCAAACAAAAATTTTGCGGAGTCATTGAGCCCACGCGCCAAACATTAAATGCGACCGTCAAAGCATTAAATACAACACGATCTCTCACTCTAGGACATGATGAAGCCACCATGGCCGACGGCAAGTAGATTGCAGGCTTTTGGCCAATGGAACAACATGAATGGACGATGAAATGATTAGTAAAAGATATAAGCAAGTTTCTAAGGATCGTTTTGGTAACAAGTTAATCACTCTCTCTCTCTTTCTACTCCAAACTTTCTTTCTAAGCTCTTACTACACTTAGCTAACTTGATCATCGGAGAGCCCATAGGAAGGAACCACCTCCACTCCGGAGCCTTCCTATTGGACTTGTTGCAGGTGTTGCTAGGAAGATGGTGATTAGCTAATCCGTGAAGTACTTGAATCAGTTCGACCCATCCATTACCGACCAAGCTCCATTATCAAATTTAATAATATATTATTTGTTTTTTAGATCCTAATGATGCGATTAAAAATATCTAATTAATTTAATTTTTATCATAAATACTATATTCCATGACGAATCATTAAGGCCTATATTTTTACAACTAAAAAAAAAGTCAATTTATTAATTTATTAACTTATTTAAATTATATTACCTCTTCACTTTTTACGCATTATTTTAAAAAATAATAATAATAAATTAATAAATTAACCTTTTTGGGTAAAACACCAATAAATTCTAAAGAGTGATTTTATGAATGATTTGGTCTTTTATTTTTTCTTATGGATCCAAAGGTCCCATTCTAGCGTGAATTACATAAATGGTCAAAATGTGGGTTTTCTCAAAATATTAAAATTACTAAACATAACACTTAAAAAAAAAAAACTCTTTAGTGTACTTTTTTCAAACATTATACTCCAATGTAACACTTAAAAAAACATAACACTCCAATGTAACACACTAAAAAAAATTTAGTCTACTTTTTTCAAACTTAACATTTCAATCAATGTAACACATAAAAACTTCTTATCCAAGCGTAATACTCTAATGTAACATACTAAAAAACCTCTTTATTGCTCTTTTTCCAAACGTAACACTCCAATCAATTTAATACTAAAAAACTCTTTAATATACTTTTTTTAAACGTAATAACGTAATATTCTAAAAAAATTCCGTAGTATATTTTTTCCAAATGTAATATTCCAATCAATGTAATATACAAAAACTCCTTAGTGTACTTTTTATAAACATAACATTCTAATGTAATACACTAAAAAATTCGTTAGTGTACTTTTTCGAAACTTAACAATGTAATATTCTAAAAAAACTCATTTGTGCATTTTTTTCCAAACTTAATACTCTAATCAATGTAACACACAAAAATTTCATAATGCAATTTTTTCAAATATAGTACTTTAATGTAACATTCCAATATATTATTTTTTCGAATATAGATTTTTACGCTCGACAACCAATACTTCAACTAACAATTCTTCAAAAAAGAATTTTCTACACCTCACATTTCTATTCTCATTTCAAAAATAAATTAAAAAAATAAATCATAAAAAGATATTTACTTAAAGTCAAACAGCACTCAATTAAATAAATATAACTTGTTAAAACAAAAATAATAATAATTAATTTATAAAAAAAAATTAAAACTAAATGGATCAATGTTTCTCCAGATAAAATTTATCGATAAATTTTTCTAACTTTTTTTCTTAATTTCGAAAGCATGCCTAAAATAAATTGGATACCGCCCTTAATAAATTCGATATATTGGTCCTTTTTGGTAGAGCTTATTTTCAGTTTATTTCAGCTTTTAACTTAATTTAAGCAATTTTGATGTGTTTGGTTCAGTTTAACAATACAGCTTATAGCTTTTTGTATGTCAAAATTCAACTTATTCTTTGAGTGGGGGATGAGAAGCTTAATTTATAAGTCAAAAATTAACTTATATTTACAGTTATAAGTTATAAGTTGTTAGACTATAAATTATAATCAATTTTCCACAACTCTACTAAACGGGACCAATTACCATAAAGGGATATGGCAGCCTGAGGCAGAGGTACATTTCCATTTCCTATAAATCATGAGAGAAGAGTCAAGAATGGCGTGCAGACAGCTGGTCCATGATGAGCCATTTACCATAAAGGGATATGGCAGCCTGAGGCTCAGGTGCATTTCCATTTCCTATAAATCATGAGAGAAGAGTCAAGAATGGCGTGCAGACAACTGGTCCATGATGAGCCATTTACCATAAAGGGATATGGCAGCCTAAGGCACAGGTGCATTTCCATTTCCTATAAATCATGAGAGAATAGTCAAGAATGGCGTGCAGACAGCTGGTCCATGATGAGCCATTTACCATAAAGGGATATGGCAGCCTGAGGCACAGGTGCATTTCCATTTCCTATAAATCATGAGAGAAGAGTCAAGAATGGCGTGCAGACAGCTGGTCCATGATGAGCCATTTACCATAAAGGGATATGGCAGCCTGAGGCACAGGTGCATTTCCATTTCCTATAAGAAAAATGCTTCGGACCTCCACTGGGGGTCGACTCCCAGTGAGGTGGCGCGTCGTGATTGGACAAAAAAAAAAATTTGTTTTATTTTATTTTTATTTTTTTTGAGTTTCAGCCAGTGGGGGCTCGCCACCTCACTTGGGGTGCGACCCCCACTGGGAGTCTGCAGCATGGTTGTTTCCTATAAATCATGAGAGAAGAGTCAAGAATGGCGTGCAGACAGTTGGTCCATGATGACTTGTCCTCTCCTACGTGAACGGAAAAATTATTAGTTGATTTTCAAGTGACAACAAAGAATTCTTTGATATGTCTTAAATAAGTATATTTTTTTTGTCTTTTTAGATTAAAAAATTAAGAAAAAAATATGAATGTTTGGGTTAATTTTTTTAACTTTTTATGAAAAAATGTGTATTAAAAAATTATATAAATTAGTGTGTAGGGAAATATTAAGATTAGAAATTGTGCAGCCGTACTTTTTGAGAAATTCAATTGAGGCTAAGAAATGATTAGCTACCTTTTGGGCATTGCACTGGACGGTTTTGTTCGGCCCGTAGGGCCATTACGGGTCTTATTTTGATAATCTGAACCATTCAATATGTAGAACTCGTCGAGTACTATATGTCTATCAAAAATCACGTGCATCGGATATCGATAGCTATCTGATCAGATTTGTTTTTTTTAATCGTTAATTATAATATCATCATTTTTTTATACAAAACTAATTTGATCATGTAGTTATCGATATCTGATCAATGTGATTTTTTACAGACATATAATACTCGACAAGTTCTACACATTGAACGGTTCGGATTATCAAAACAGGACCCGTGATGGGCCTCCACGGGCCGAACAGCAGTGTGTGAAAATTACACCCAAACTGTGCAATTGTTCTCAACAAACGCTGCACAGCGCTAGTTTTGTCATGATTGCTGAGTTGCATTGATGTGTCGAAAATTAATTTTTTAATATTTTTTTTAGTGAATAGTGATAACTTTTTAACTTTTTTAGTAACTTTTTGACTTTTTTGAAAGATGTCAAACTTGGCCTAAAACTTGAGACCTCTAATTAGTGGTGTCACTAATAATGTAACAGTGAATCCTACCCATTATCAGAGTGTGTACTCTTTTTTTTTTTCTTTTTTTTTTCACCTCACTAATGATGAATTTAAAGCTCAATATTTAAAGATCTAAATCATTACTATTCAAGCAATACGTGGAGTGGGTGATGCTTCAAATCAATCATAACTCTTCGCAGTCTTTTTTTTTTTTTTTTTTTACAAGAAAATCCTCCTTATCTTTCCTCAGGTCCAAGCAGCACCCCTTGTAGAGATCATCAAAATGTCATGTTAACCGTTCTGAATAAGGAGATTATAACCTGAAAAGTTGCTCCGACCTCTTAAGACAAGCTCCGTATTCTATTATGTTGTAAATCAAGAGGGAAGAGTCAAGAATGGCCTGCTCGTGATGAGACAGTTGGTCAATAATGACTACATGAAAGCAATACGTGGAGTGGGTGATGTTTCAAATTAATCAGGACTCTTCGTACTCTATTATGTTCTTTTATTAAACAGTCATACTACGTATCACTAAATTTTTACTTTTAACACCATTATTAATGTTGTGATAAGTTTAAAAAAAAATTAAGATACAAAACACATGTGACAGTGGATGGGATCCGCTGCCACATCCTTCGTGCAACCACTAATTAATAGTCTGCATCATTTTTTATTTATTAAATAACAGCAAATTAGTGGTAATCGTGCAATGTGCGAAATTTTATAAATTAAAACAAATTATTATAATTATTTTAAAATAATTTAATATTTTATCTTATAATATATATGAAATTTATAAGTTAATTTTTATATTTATAAATTTATAAATTATTAATTTTAAAAAATTAAATATATATATATATATATAGAAGTCTAATTAGTGTAATTTTAATAATTTATATTTAAAAAAGAATAATATTATATGCAATAATTAGTGTATACACTAATGTATCAATAGATAATGTATCATAATTTTAGAAATTTTGGGTATTTGTAATTTATATAATAAATAGGGTCAGTAATGATATCATAAGACAAGTTGGTACACTAGTGTATACACTAATTGGTACATGTAGCACCCCCATTAAAAAAAAAGTTAAATCTGATTAAATGAGACAAATATACAATATACAATTTTATTATTAAAATATGAAGTGATGTGATATTTAACAATAATTAATATGATATTTCTATTATTAATCCAATAATTTAAGTTACATTTCTTTTTATTTCAATTCATAACTAAAAATATAATATGAATATAACACACATGGATTTCTAGTTTTTAATAATAAGAAGGTTTCAAAATATTTTCAAACTTTCATCATTTTCTTTTAATTTTTTTTAACCTAATTTGATTTTAAATTTGAATAGAATTTTTTATTTTATATGAATTACTTTAATTTTTTCATTAATTTTTTTTATCAATTTTTACCCCATTCAACAATGTCTTTCTCGTATGCTCTGTTCATTAAGATATTCAGACCTTAAGCCACTATATTGAATAGAAAAGGAGAAAAAGAATCACCTTGTTTGAGACCTTTCTGTGGAGAAAACTCCTCCGTTGGTGAGCCATTCACAAAGACAGACAGCCTTGTTGTAGAAATACATTCCCGCATCCAGGATATCCACTTAGATCCAAAACCGAAATTAGATAACATAGAGAATAGAAATTCCCAATTGATCAAGGATATCCATATGATCAACAATTTTTTGATGAAAATGAGTTAGTGTTATCTGAATTAAAATCTTAAAATAATCTAATATGATTATGACAAAAATGTAAAACTTCTTGTGTTTTGTTTTTGAAAAAGCCAAAAGGAAATTTATTGAAGATTATCAAGCAAAGAGACATTGATTATCAACAAAAGCAGGAGCCCAGCAAAGCTCACAAAAAACCAAACAGGGCAATAAGGTTGGAAAGTTATCAACCAAGCAGCCCACTAGACAGAAGCATCCCACCTGCACAGAGACTCAGAGACAGCAACTGACAAAACCCCAAGCAAATTGCAAGTCTGTTTAAATGGCCCTCCAACGTTGGATCATCAACACAGAACAGAGCAGTCCCAGAGCAAATTGTAGGTCTGTTTTAATCAGCACATAACAGCAGGTTCAACTCCAATGCACCAAGGCAGGAATAACCCAGCAGGAGCATCTCCATTGCAGCAGCCTCAAGACAACTCCAACCCAGTGTCAGCTGCCCAAGGCAGATCTGCTCCCCAGACTCAATCTTATTTGCCTCAGGTTGGTTAAGAAATCTTGAACAGAGAAATGACAGTCCTTGAATCTGTGTTTGACCCACAGTGCAACTCTTATTTTGATCAACTCACACAGGTCCACGAATTGAGGCGAAGCAGATTTGAAGATGCACTCATTCCTAAGCTTCCACAGGGACCATATGACAGCTAAGGGAATGACCTTCCATATCCATTTTTCTTTCCTGTTCAAAGACACACCAGCCCACCAGTGAAGTATACCTTCTACTAAACCTGGAATAGCCCCCTTCAACTCCCACCAGTCCATCATATCAGCCCAAACCTTCCAAGCAAAGTAGCAATGCAGCAGGAGATGAGTAGAAGATTCAGGCTCAGAATTACAAAAAACACATGCAGCAGGAGCATTGGCTTGTATCACTCCAATTTTCTGAAGAAAATCAGCTGACTTGATTCTGTTTCTCCATGCTAACCAACAGAAGAATTGAACCTTAGGAGGGGCAAAAGAGTTCCAAACAAACTTGCAAGAAATGAGAGAGGGACTAAGGGAGTCAATTTCATTATTATAAGCAGAGGAGACAGAAAATGACCCAGATCCTTCAGCTAACCAGACTAATTTGTCCTCTAGAACAGAACATGGAGCAGATGCAGAAGCCAGGAGCAAATTAAGCCTACTAACTTCCCTCTCTTCCCACTCATATAACCTTCTTCTGAATTGAAAATTCCAAGCCCCTGAATGTACCCTCCTGTCATATATTGATCTCAAGGTTTCTTCCTTGTTCACAACCAGTCTGTGAAGAGTTGGAAATTCATCTTTCAAGCTAGAATTGTTGCACCATATATCCTTCCAGAAGAATGTTCTATTTCCATCCCCTACCTTGATATGAACGTTATTGAGGTAAAATACCATCAGGCTATTTCTCCTCTCTGGTATAGATATGATACCTTTCCAAACACAAGAGAGCCTGCTGCTAGGGAAGGAAAAGGGGCTCCAGCTGTTTACATCCAAATTATACTTGCTGCAGATTATTTTTCTCCATAGGGCATCTTTCTCGGAGCCAAATCTCCACCACCATTTTAGTAGCATACAATCATTAACCAACCTAACTCGTCTGACACCTAAACCCCCCCTGTTTCACATTCTTTGTTATATCATCCCACTTAACCAAGTGAATTGGTTTCCTTGATTCTGACCCTCCCCAAAGAAAATTAGCCTGCAGCTTGTCAAATTCTCTAGCTATCCCTACAGGCATTTTAAATAGGGATAGGTAAAACAAAGGCAGCGAAGAGGACACAGATTTTAGCAGAGTGAGCCTCCCTGAGGATGATAGCAGCTTCCTTTTCCAACCTGCAAGTCTGCTTCTGACTTTATCAAGGACAGGCTTCCAAGTAGACTTCTTATTTGGGTTAGCTCCCAAAGGCAGCCCCAAGTACTTCAAAGGGAGAGTCTTGGGTTGACAATGTAATCTTGCTGCAAATACCGATAAAGATTCCTCAGGGACATTAACCCCACACACCAGACTCTTATGGTAATTTATTCTCAGCCCAGAGATCACTTCAAAACACCTCAAGACCCTCTTAATATTGCACACCTCCATTTCCTCAGCTTCGCACAACAAAATAGAATCATCAGCAAATTGTAGATGTGTTAACAACACTTCGCTAGACCCCACCTTCACCCCCTTAATCAGACCATGCTGCTGAGCTCTAGACATAAGTAAATTGAGACCCTCAGCAGCTATGTTGAACAAGAATGGAGATAGGGGGTCACCTTGCCTGAGACCCTTTTGAGGGGAAAACTCCTCTGTTGGTGACCCATTGACTAACACAGAGAGTTTGGCAGTGGAGATACATTCTTTAATCCAACTAATCCATTTCGCTCCAAACCCGAAATTCAAGAGCATAGATGATAGGTAACACCAATTAACAGAGTCAAAGGCCTTCTCAAAATCCAGCTTGATAATCACACCCCTCTTTTTGGATTTTCTCCAACCATCCACTATTTCATTGGCAATTAAAATACCATCCAAGATGTTTCTGCCACCAATGAAAGCCGATTGAGCAGTACTAATGATGTGAGGGAGCACTCCTTTTAGTCTGCTTGCCAGGACTTTTGCTAAGACTTTATATACCGAACCAACAAGGCTTATAGGTCTATAATCACCAAGCCCAACAGGATTATCAACCTTAGGAATTAGAGAGATAAAGGAGCTATTAAGCCCCAAGACCAACCTACCATTCCTATGGAAGTCCTTGAAAAACTGCAACAAGTCAGATTTCAATAATTTCCAAAATTTATGGAAGAAAGACAAGTTAAAACCATCTGGCCCAGGGGCCTTATTGCCATCACAGCCCTTCACAGCAGCTTTGATTTCTTCCTCTGAAAAGGCAACTTCCAAACTGTCAAAACCAGGACAGTCAAGAATTGATTTAAACTGACCACCAAGCTTGGGTCTACTTCTCCAGTCCTCTTTGAATTGATTTCTGAAGTGGTCAAAAGCCGCTAGCCTAACCTGAGCAGGGTCTTCATACAGCACATTCTCCACAGAAATTGAAGAGATCTCATTTCTACTCTGTCTACTCTTGGTTACCACATGAAAAAATCTAGTATTTCTATCCCCTTTCAAATTCCAAGGGAGCCTTGATTTTTGCAACCACGACCACTCGACCATTCTGCTTAGTCTCCATACTTGATCTCTGATGACGCTGCTTCTATGTTTCTCTGAATTGTCCAGGTCTCTAGACTCCGCAGATAAATCTAAATGATGCAATTCCTCCTCTGCTTTCTTTAGCTGCTCATTTACACACCCAAATACCTCTTTATGCCATTTCTTCAATTCTACCTTCAATAATTTCAGTTTCTTTTGAAGTACAAACCCAGCCCATCCTAGAACTTCAGTCTCTTTCCAAACCTTCTCCACAAAAGCTGGAAAGCTTGGATGAAGGCTCCAAGCATTAATTACTCTAAACGGTTTCGGGCCCCAGTCTCGATCATCTTCCATCAGTAACAAAGGACAGTGATCAGAGATGAGCCTTGGGAGACCCCACAATTTTAAATTGAACACCTCCAGCCATTGAGGATCAACTAACACCCTGTCTATTCTACTCCACTTTTCACCAGCTAATGAGTTACACCAAGTATATTTTCTGCCAAGTAAAGGCATATCCTGCACTTCACATTTGTCAATAAAGTCAATGAACTCTCTCATCCCTTTATCTCTTCTAATGCATCCTTTTCTTTCACCAATGCTTTTAATTTCATTAAAGTCACCACACAAACACCAGGGGTTGGGAAACTCTCTCCTGAGCTTTATCAAGTGATCCCACAGCTTACCCCGAATACACACTTCATTTGGTGCATAAATATTAAGAATAACACAATGGAAAGAAGAGAATAGAGTACCTGAGAGCAAAATAAATCTTCTATTGCCACAACATTCCTTAAGTTGAAATGCCTCTGGATCCCAAATGCATAGTAGTCCCCCGGCAAGGCCTTCAGAATCCACTGCCAAAAAATCCATCTTATTTCTTGCCCACAGTGTTCGCACTTCCTTTTCAGCTACTGCAGATTTTTTGGTTTCTTGAAGGAAAACTACATCAACATTTCTAGCCTTCAGAATTTGCCGAATCTTCCCCTTCTTTTCCTGCCGGCCTAATCCTCTAATGTTCCAAGATAGGATCTTCATGGAATACATAAAAAACACCTTTGAGCTCCTAGAATGCATACCTATTAGGCTGCTGCACCCTCCCCACTGACCATCCGACCCCTGTCTTTAACTTCAAGGTCCACAAACTTCTTCAGAACTTCAGCTTCCTGACCATTCAATTCTATTCCCAATACTTTACCCATCTGCAAGCAAGCTTGTGCCTCATCCAAAATTCTGTTATCCCCATCTGCTCCGCTGCCATAGGATGCTAATCGTGAGGCTTGAGCTATAGATCCTCTAAGCAAAGAACTCTTTGGGACTGATTTGCTGGGAAGTGCACCCTTCGAACCCACCCTTTTTTCCAAACCCAGGAAGCCCTTTTTCGGCCAGAGGAAACTGGTCTTCTCTTTCCCTTTTGCTTTTGCCTTACCTTTTCTTTTCTCTGCTACGGCTCTGTGCTGTGTGTGTTCGTCTATTGACTGAGAGAGATTAGATTTTCTTAAACCAAGCCCAACATCAACAACTCCTATATTCACATGAGCATCACACAGCTCAGGCCCACTCTGGACTTCATTTAGCCCACCCAACTCATGGTTTAAATGATTATGGCCCAGGTCCACTTCCAAATTCAGCCCACTCTGAACTTCAGTCAGCCCCACCCAACGTATGATTTAAATTGTTATTACCTAGGACCACTTCCAAATTCAGCCCAGGTATATTTAAGCTAGAACCATTCAAACTCCTCATAAAACCAGGCGTGAAGACTTGCCCATCATTGCCTTGATCAGCCGGTTTAGGGGCATTAAATGCACTGCTACCTGCCACAGCCTCGAGCTCCTTGCCTACTATGCTGCAAGATTCAGGCACTGCCGTATCACTCTTCCATTTTGCCCCTGTTACACTACCATCCCCACGTGTCGATCTTCTTCTGGCTTCATTTTTGAATTTGTCCAGACCCTGAGCTGACCCACCTTCCCTGGGTTGAGGTGACTCATCTCGGATATTCTGCAATGGCTTACCAACTCTGTTGGAGTCATGATCCTCCTCTTCCTCATCAGCTCTGTGCTCCTTCATCTTATCGAAGCGATTCAAACAACTGCAACATTGATTAACTGTTATATCTTCTGGGACCAGAACTTCCAATACTCTAACTGGATGAGAGGAATGCTTCGCCTCCAGGTTTATGACCTTGTTAATAGGCTCCATGCATTTGGTAAGAATCCTGATCTTGCCACACCCAAGAGATTGGAGCATGCAATCAGTACCTTCAATAACTTCTCCCCAAATGCTTCCAATCTTAACGAGATTGGACCTATTCCATAAATGTAATGGAATGCCGTAACAACGAATCCAAACTATTCTCTCCTGTGCTAGAGCAACCTGTGGCCTCCATTGGATGATGACTTCACACCATTCTTCGATAATGTCCTTGATGACCTTCATCTTTGTTACCATTTCCTCCTTGGACTTGAAGGTTAGCACCACATCGCGACCGTCTCCTGTTTTGGCTTCAAATCCATCAACTCCTCTAGCATTAAGTTCGTACTTCAGACTAATGTTAATATGACTGACTTTAAGACGGACTAAGACACTGCCGTAGAGCCATCCATTGCCATACTCCTCTGCTCTAACTGTGTTGGAGTCACCAGCTATTACCTGAGTACCTCTTACCACATCTGCAAATGTGTTCTTGCTGGTGAAATGAATTGAGCCTCTCCTAACCTCCTCTCTGGGGTGTAAGTGTTGGGCTGGGTTTTGAGCAGAGAACTTCCCCTGTTCTCTGCTTCTATCAAAAGCTGCAAATTTGACGAATAGTTTTTTATCATCCACCCAAAGACCGTTAGCCTTTTGTACAGCAACGTTTGTTGCTACTTCACAGCTATATCTAACGAACCCAAATCTGGTATTGGTGTTTCTTCTACACTTCTGCGGAATGAATATATCTTTTACAACTCCAAACTTCCCGAACAGGGTGAACAAGCCTTTGGTATCCATTGAGCTAGGCAGGTTGTCCATGAACACCGTGAAGAATACTATATTGCCCACTGATCTCCTTGCTTCTTGCTTCCATCTTTGCTTCACCACCGGGGTCCACCCTCCTCGCGCCATGAAACATTGACAAATATAATTCAAGAACAATTTACCGACAGTTAAAACTTCTTGTGTTTTTACCCATGGAAAATTATATGGTACTAGGGCTGGACTTGACCCAAGGCGAGTGAGGCCACCTTGGACTCCCAAACTTCATCAAATCTTAAGGGCCCTAAATACTTTTAATTCCTAAGGGCCCTAAATACTTTTAGGGTGTGTTTGATTGGACGGACTGGAAAATGGGGGATTAGAATCCATCGGACTTGAGTCCTGGGACTGTGAATCCCCCGGACTATTTGGTCGGATTGGATATGTATCATGTGTTTGTTTTTTTATGGGATTAGATGTCTGGATAGGATTATTTTTAGTGAATCCAACGTTTGGTTGGACGGACTGGATAGGATAAATGAACAAAAGACTATTTTACCCTTTTCAATTGTTTACTAAGTAATAGCAATATTAAACATATCTTTAATATTTTAATTATTTTTAATTAAATAAATTCATTTTTTTTTAAATTAAATAAATAAATAAATAAAATATCAATAAAATTTGTTTTAAATCATTACTGTATAACAAATCATTATTTTTTTTATATGAAAAACTTTACTGTGTTTGTTTATTTACACAATTAAATAAATTTATTTTTTTACACAATTAAATAAATAAATAAGCACTAAATTTGATTTAATAAAATACTGTATAACCTGTATAAAAAATTTATATTATTTTTTTAATTAAAATTTTAAATAAATTTTAAATAAAACACATATTAAAATTTAAATAATGAAATTAAATAAATTATAAACAAAATTTTAAAATAAAACATCAATAAAATATCTATAAAAAATTATTTTAAAAATTTAAATAAATAAAACATCAATAAAAAGTTAAATAAAATTATTTTATTTTTAAATTGAGACATTTAAATTTTATTGAATTTTATTAAATATAATACATAATTAAATAGTAGAGGGTCGACAAAATGGTCATTTTCGCATCTAATCCCAACAGTGAATAGTCCCCCACATTCTATCCCACCCCCCCTAGGACACAATAGTCCCCCATATGAGGGACATGGCGTCCGGCCGGACTCCATGTCCGGCGGACTAAAAAAAAATCAAACGGCGGATAAGGAACACTATTTGG
Organism: Camellia sinensis; assembly: GCF_055761805.1. Lineage (NCBI taxonomy): Eukaryota > Viridiplantae > Streptophyta > Magnoliopsida > Ericales > Theaceae > Camellia > Camellia sinensis. The sequence goes on from NC_138962.1 coordinate 112,699,896, forward strand.
ATTGTAATCCAAATAGTGGATAGTCCCCCCCTCCAATCCCCCCAATCAAACACGCCCTTAATTCCTATGGTGTTGGTAGGTTTAAAAATAAATGTCCAAACTTCCTACTTTAACTTAACAATCTAAATTAAAGATACTTAGAGCATTCGGAACCCTTCACTACTTTTAAAATCTAATTTGATAACAAATTTGAGTAAAAAACTTGAGGAAAATTCTACTATACACATCTCTTGAAAGGGATATATCATATGCACCCTAGTTATGTCATTTTATTATTTAGTTATGACTAATTTTCTTCTTTAGCTATGACAATATTTTAGTTATTACTCATGAGATTTTTGGTTATATCTAATGTGGTGCTTGGTCATAATTTTATTTTTTATTTTTAATTATGACTAAGAAAGTATGGAATTATGAAATTTTCTTCTTTAGTTATAAAATACATATTTGAAGGGTGTGTATCATAGTCTTTCCCAAAACGTGATTTGATATGTACTACTCCAACCCTTTCATTAATTTTTTTTATTAAAATCCTTTTAAACATTCTTCTCTTAATCCAAAATTTTCTTTTTATCAAATTTGATGGGGAAAAAAATCATCTATCTTTTTAAATTCAAATTTGATAAATTTTCAATTTGATACAAAAATATTTCTCACTTAATTTAATAAACATTTGATAAAATGATTAGAGATGGTTTCTCTATAAGTGCCAATAAAAATATATATATATATTTACTTACCATTTTACCAACATTTTTTAAAAAAAAAATTATGAATATGTGTACAACAATACTATGTATTCTTAAAAATTAATTCAAAAATATAATTATAAATCTCATCCATTCTAGGTATGATTCGCGCTACACTAATTTTGAATTTATACCATACACCTACAAGGTAAAATTTTGAATAAAAATATATATTTTTAATGCATAAAGGGCTTCAATTTTAAAATTTTGTCTTAGCCCTGAAGAACTCAAGGTCAACCTTGTATGTGTAACATATGCACTTTGTTACTTATTTTTGTTGTGTGTTACGTGTTTTTGTGATAAATGTTACATATTTTTTTTTTATAAGAGTAACAACAATTTGTGGTTGAGAAATCAAATTACTCATTTTGTAGTAATGTTACATATTTTGTGATTAGAAAATGTTTGGATAAAAAAATGTGTAATACTACTGCAAAATGCAAAATTTTATTTTTAAACCATAAATTATGATAACTTCTATCATAAAAACATGTAACATATACATATGATACACACCTTTTAATGTTTATATCTATTTATTCTAATATATAAAATGAAGGTTGGTGATGGTGTTTTTTTTTTTTTTTTTTTTTGGTGAATAGTTGGTGATGGTGTATACACATTTATATTTCATATATTTGGTGTTTTAGTAAAAGTTATGCAAAGAAGAGGATAAGGGGTTGTTTGGTATGATCTAAATAAGTGTATTTTTTGATTTTTTATTAAATATGAGTTGAATTTGAGTTGAGTTTAAAGTGATGTATTAGAGAAGTATCTGATTTAAATAAGATAATATAACTTAAATAAAATAATAACTTTTTAACTTTTTATCGCCTGCGTCTCGAATCTATGGCATGGGTTAAATAATAAAGGTTGTTATTACTCGGACAGCACGCAATGTGTATGCATTTTGTTTGTAACTATTTTTATAATTTTATTTTTTTTGAGTTACACATGCCGTGTACGGAACGCTAGTGTGTGTATATATATAAACCACCAACCAATTACCAAATGGAGAGGAGAAAAGACGTTCATGTAGTAGTGTAGAAGAGAAAGAAAACATGGGTTTGCAATTGGTAAGGGTAATCCTCTCCGTCGTCCTACTGCTGCTGCTGCTATGGCTGACAAAAACGTCGGCACTAGTAAATGCTTCATTAGCGAAAGGCGGTTGTCAAGCGGAGTGCGGAAACATTAGCATTCCGTATCCTTTTGGAATTGGTCCCAATTGTTACTTCGACATCTGGTACTCAGTAGAATGCAAAAACAACAGCAAACCTTACTTAGCACGCATCGATCTTGAGGTGCTGGAAATTTCAATAGATTACGTGGACAGCTATGTTCAAGTCAACAGCCCAGTAATATCTGCCAACTGTCCCGAATCCGATACTACTGTTAACAACAACGGAAGCACAGCCACAGACACAGTGACAAGCAAGGTAGACATGAGAAATAGCCCTTTTGTCTTGTCAACAACAGCCAATATATTCATGGCCGTCGGGTGCAACAACCGTGCTCTAATGACGTATGTGAATGACAGCACCATTGCCGGCTGCGTTTCTATTTGCAACACTGGTAATCGTACCAGCGGTGGAGGAGGCGGCGACCTAACTAATAGCTGCTTTGGTATCAACTGCTGCCAGTCCCCATTCACAAGGCTGGATCTCCAGGCCTTCCAGCTAAATTTGCAAAGCGTAGATCAAGCTCGTCGTGATGCTAGTCTTCAACCATCATCATGTATTAACGCTTTGTTGGTCGATCAAAAGTGGCTCACTGCTTATTTAACTGACCCATTTGCTGTCCAAAACATGAGTCATGTCCCTGCTGTGCTCAATTGGGATTTGTATCTTAGTGTTGAAAAATACCTTGAAAAAGGTAGTACTAGTTTTTATGATGCACTTGGAATCATCCCATATAGAAGAACGTACTGTTACGATTCGCAGAAGACGATGCTTCCCATTTCTAACAGGACTTCCATTCGTTTCACGTGCCAGTGCGACTCCGGCAGCCTAGGAAATCCTTATCTTCCCTCTGGATGCCAAGGTATGTACTTTATTTATTTATTTATTTATTTTAAAGGAGCAAATACTAATAATAGTAGGAGTAATGTTATACATAATTTTATTTCTTATCCGTGACTCTCAGTGGTGGTTGTGTAAGGTGGTGGGAGAAGAGGCTGTATTTTCGTCATATTTTAATTATATTTTAATATTTATCGTTAATAAATAAAAGCATTTTAGCTTATCTTTTTAACAAGAAAATTTGAGATTCACTAAAAACCCCTAAAAAGAATCATAATAAAAAAAATCTCATCTCAATTAGGCTTGCATGTACTAATATACAAACTCATTTTATAAACTCACTTTCTAAATCCGATAATATGTAAGCGATATCTAATTAATTAGAGAATATATAGAGCAAGTGTTACTTTTAATATTTAATTAATTACCATATCACTAGGTTAAAAATTAAGTCTGATTTTTTTATTTTGAATAAGAATGCTCTTAATTAAGGGGTTGTTTGAGGTGTCCTAAATAAGTGTACTTTTTGGACTAAAAAATTGAGGAAAAAAATATGGATGTTTGGGTTAACTTTTGGAAAAATCGGTCTAGGGTCCCTCTCCCACTTTTCGTAATGGAAGAGATTCACAAAATTATTTTTTGATATCTAAGGTCCCTAAACATATATCAGAGAAAATTGACTTTGTCTCTCCTCTCTCTCTCTCTTCTCTGCTCACACATCAATGGCTTCGACAGCTCTCTTTCACAGTCTTTCCTCTCCTCTCAACTCTCACCGAACCCACACCAACTTCTTTCTTTCTTTGCGTCGATCGATTTCTGTCTCCTCCTCTCCAACCTCTTCTTCCATCTCTAGATCCCTCATTCTCCCGACCCAATCGAAGACCAATCGCACTTGTTTCGTATCTAATTGTTCTGTAGATGGGAAACAAAACTCCACCAAAGATGTTCCCATCGAAGAACTTTGCTGTCGCTCACCGCCTCGGCCCCATTCCAGTCAACCCCCCACAGCTGCCGCGGCCGTGGACGGAGGCGATATCTCAGCAGATTCAAGGCTCATGGAAAGTATTTCGTCGACATATGACTGCCCAGTGAAAGGGAGTTCGACCTTCATGGTCCTGTAAAGAAGAGAGATCTGAGTCTGATCTGAGGAGTTCTCTGGTTGTCTCAAGGTGACCTTTGCTGCAAGCTAGGTGCAATGGTGAACATCCATGGCTGTCTGTTTTCGAGGCGAAATCAGGGCGTTTTTTCAGTAATTCCTTGACTATCCCTCCAAAAATCAGGACACTAGCAAATAAGAATAAGAAATTATCTCTAGACCAACCCAATTGAATTTCTCTAAGTTGAAGTGTCCAGAGAAATTTCAAAGACAAAACACAGAATTTCTCTGGGTTGTTGTTGTTGGTTTTTTTTTTTTTTTTTTGGTGATGCAGAAAATTTCTCTAGTTTAAAATCTAGAGAAATTCTCTGGTGATGAGATTTTCTCTGTGAATATGTATCCAAGTCACTGCAAAATCGATTGGTTCTATAGTGGATAGAATTTTGAAATTTTTTCTGAAATTTTTTATGTGATTTGTTCAGAGAAATTTGAAATTTTTTCTGTGATGTCCAGAGAAATTTTCTGGATAGAATTTTCTCTGAAAATTTGATTTGGAATCTGATAAAAAGTTTCATAGTTTTAATATAGGGAAGCATTCCTACTTAAAGACTTGTGCCACAGTTGGGCTAAGGAAAATTTCTCTGGATCAATTTTCTCTGACTTGAATTTTCTCTGGACCAATTTTCTCTGGCTTGATGTTGAGGGACCTTAGACATCATGAAAATATTTGATGTCCTTTATACTGTAAAATCATAATATCAGGGACCTTAAAAAAAATACCCCTTAACTTTTTGACTTTTTATAGAAAAATGTGTATTAAAAAATTGTATAAATTAGTGTATAGGGAAAAATTAGGATTAGAAGTTGTGCAGCCGTAATTTTTAACTTTTGATGAACAGTGATAACTTTTTAACTTTTTGAATAACTTTTTAGCTTTTTGATTTTTTGACAACTTGTCAAACTTGGCCTAAACTTGGCCTAAATCTTATGCATACCAATCTCTAATTAAAAACAAGTCTTTTCGTTTTAAAACCAAAAGTTGGAACAATATATATATTATCGAAACAACAATATATATATATATATTATTTTTTTTATTTTATTTTGACTTTTATGCAGTATTTGTTTTAATGGGAAAAAAATATAATAGAATACTGCTCTTGTAAATTTAAAAAATAATAATTTTATTCTATTTCACTAATTTAATTGCATTCAGCCTTCATTTCAATTATTCTTCTCAGAATTGAATGGAGATTTAAACAAATCAAACAGTTCATATTGTATGGTTCGTCAAGCATATCATCCATAAAAAAAATTCAAATTAATCAGATATGAAGTTCATGCTATCTTTCAATAAGAAGAAGCCTTTTTTATCCAACAATTGAAGAAATTCTCACCATTTAAATGTATTTTTTTAATATATATATATGTATATATAAAATACTATGAATTAATACAGCAATAACAGATCGGGAAATTCTATAATACAGACCCCATTTTGGGATGTGTATCATATGCCATAATTATGATGTTTGTGGTCATTTTGGGACGTGTAATATACCCCAATTATAATGTTTGTGATTTTTGTTATAACTTATTATAGTGTTAGTTATGACTTAGTTATATGTCAATACGGTATTAGCTATAACTTATTATAATTATTATTTTTTTATGATAAAAAAAAATCTTTAGATATACGTTATGTGGTGTTTAGTTATGGCGTTATTTTTTGTAATATGATTGAAAAAGATTTAATTATAATATTTGTAATAATTAATACCATAAATATCATAATTTGTATATAATACACACCATTTTGAGTGTGTGAATTCTCAAATGACCCATAAGATATCATCTCATATTTATCAGTAACAACAAATTACCCCTTTTATCTCATATTTATCCTAAGATATCCCTCATTTATATTATATTAAATAGATAGGTACATGGGTAAATTACAATCACATTTTTTGAAGTTTGCTTAAATATGAATTGTTTATTGTGGAAATTACATCCTATTTCTATTTCTAATCGCATAACAAATTATTCTTTTTATTTATAAATAATTAAATCAATTAATACTTTTAATAATCTCATAAATATATTTCAATTAAAAAATTTAGTAATTTTATTATTGCATAAGAGACAATAATTTAAAATTCTCAGAAGAGAGATATATATAATTTCTAGAAAAATAAGGAATAATCTATATTTTAAATAATCTCGGATGTATCTATAATTCATTCTAAATAATTTAACCATAGATAAAAGACAAAAAGTATAAAGAAAAAAAGAAGGGAAAAATTAGAAAATGAAAATACACGCCTTGCTAAACACTAAGCGGCTGTTATATATCTGTCTATATAATTTGGTACTTCAGGCCTGTACTTTTTATTTTTAGTTTGTCTTTTTATTTTGTATAATTTATTAATGGTGACTCATATGTTGACTTTCTCATTTTATCATTTTTTTTTGATAATATTAACCAATATTGGTGATACTAAGGGATATTTTGGAAAGATGGTTAAAAATGAATTTTTTTGACTTTTTTTTACAAAAAATGTGTAAAAAATATGAGAGATGATGTGACTCAAAATAGGTTAAAAACTGACTTTTGGCTTTTAACCGTGTTGCCAAATTGCCCCTGAAGGTTTTTTTCGTAATTACATAAACATTCTTAGTTAATTATAAAACGTAAATCTTTTGTTTTTGAGCAAATTACAAATACACCAATAAGGTTTGGCAAATTTTATTTCCACACATTTGATTAGCTCAGGTCTCGTTTGACAACTAGTGATTTTAGTCAAAAAGTCACTAAAAAAAATCAAAAAGCCAACAATCTATACCAAAAAGTTAAAAATTCTCTTTTCTCTCTACTTTTTGTACATCTTTTCGTAAAAAAATTAAAAAATAATCCCAAATATACTAGTTTTTTTTACATCATCTTTTAGTCAAAAAGTTAAAAAATTACTAAAAAAGCATATTCTCAAATGAGACCTCAGTGCACATCTTTTCTCAATACACACATCTATTAATTTATTTATCGATTAATTTTCTCAATCTACACACTAAAAATTGCAATTATATCCTTCACTCATAACTATTGTACACACACCACTTAACCTTCCTTTCCACACACTTTTGATTTACCCAACTTCCGCATTTGCGAAGCCATCTACAGTTAAACCAGTAACTGCCACAGTCACAATCAGTGTCATTGCCACTGCTATGGCTCAAGTTCTCCAAACTTCACGGTTATCACTTCTCTCTTCTTCCAGAACCCTAATGCCTCAGTTTCTACAACATCAATTTTCTCACCAACCAAACAGACACATATCCAATGTTCTCGCCCAATCCCAGACCCAAATGTCGACCAACACCCCAAAAATTCACCGTTTGAGTCCAACATCATTAGGATACTCCACAACGAGATCCAATACCAGTCTGAATACGCCCATCCCTATATGGTAACCTTCCTCCTTTTTGTTTGGTTCTCGAGAAAGCAGAATGATAAGAAGAGAAAATTTTAGAAGATTTATGCTTTTGAGGACCCAATGTTTCTTTTTCTGTTTTCCAATTTTGGGTTCCTAAATGTTCTTATAAATTTGGTAACGTCCCGAAATAATTATAATAAAACCATCTACAATATAATTAAATAACAATACCATTCTGAATACAATATCTTTTTCATTTCATCTAATCAGAGTATACAAAAGATGTCACATGCAGTTATATATTAATAGGTCATAACCCTGAATTTATAGCATATGCCGTAAGTTGAAGATGTGAAATAAAGGTTAAACAAATACTAAATGCCCTAAAGGCTTACATCTTTCCAAGACAATGCTTGGTTAGAACAAAAATGGATTTAAATCCAATACAGTTAAAGCGCATAGCTTGTACAAAATAAATAAAATAAAACACAAAAAGAAGCCTTCAGCTTCAACTCCTCCCAAGCTATTGCCTTGGCGAAGGCATATGATTAACACTTGAAAATGGTTTTCCCACATAGAGTGAGCCAAAGCCTAGTAGAGATACTACAACACAATTTATGAATCTTAACAAAGATATATAGTGAATGCATATGCAATGCTCGTGCAGAAAACATTTTATATCTTTTTCAAAAAGCATGCAATGCCAAGTTTATAAACAATTCATAAAACCATTTCCTTTACAATAGAAAACAAGGTGGTGAGTACAACATTGTGAATCTCTAGATACGTGTTTGCAAGTAGACTATACAAGTACTACTAATTTGTTATTTTTATCGGTATTAACCAGAAGACTCGACACCTATTTACGCGAGTTTCTGGTCTTTCACCAAAGACACACAGGCCAACTTAATATCGTTACCACACCCCCTACCTAGATTCAACAAGTATTCACTACTTTTTTTCAAAACAATATAGATTTTCAATGTGTTGAAGATGTGACAATGTTCAATGCAATTGGATGAGAAATTAGTTCCAATTCACCTAATTCTCATGTAATTTCTACAACAATCATAGCAATCCTCCACCGATAGCCCAATACAGATATCTCTAAACAGATAAATAATTTTCATAAAGATAAACTTTCTGAAAATCTTAAGATGGGACTGATAATGCATATCCAACTTTGCCATCCTCATCAACATCAATCCATTTCCTCCTTTCCAACATCAATTCCATTTATCATTGCAAAATCAATATTTGATATAGTTAGGGCAAAATCCCCTTTCCTTTACAAATCAATTTCAAAGATAAAAAAATCTATTATTTCATCATAATTTAACAATAAATACATTTCCTCAATCATTTCCAACAACCCATTTGAAAATTTCTCTTTTTTATTTCAAGTCAAAAGCCTAGATTGTTCAAAAATCCCCTTTTTCACAATGTTATTTTACAAAAACAAATAGCTAAGTTAAAAATCATAAGAAAGTGCGGAGAAATCCCTGCCTCAAGCTTAGAAGACGAGAAAGTGAGAGTGGAGGAGCCTCAAAGATGCCGAAAATCAACTTTGTTCCATTTAAGAGAAAGCTCTCGGTGTGCTCTACCTTTTTATCAAAGGGACTTGGGTGGAGAAATCAATGGATCTAGTTGTATTTGTAGAGAGAATGTGAGTTTTAGAGAGAGAAGCTCTAGATATAGGATTTTTAGAATGTTTAAAGAGAGAGAAAGAGAAATGAAAAAGTGACTTTTACGAACTGATATACGCGCAGGCCCCTCAAGCGCAAGAAGTTTCACTCGAGCATCTAGACACAAAAGATGGGACCGTTCGAGTAAAGAATACAAATTCCTAGAAGTTTTGCAGACAAGGGACAACTGCTCGAGCTCAAGAAGGACTGCTCATTGCTCGATCGAAGATTGCAACCTCCTAGTAGTTTTGCAGACCTGCAAAAGTACTTAGAGTTTTCAAAGACCGCTTGAGCGTCGGAAGCTTCGCTCGAGTGTAGAGACAAAAATCTAGGCAACAATAGTTTTAAAAAACAAGTTATCAACCTGTTCCAAATGCAAGCAAGACACTCTAATAACCAAACTCAAAGAGGAACAAGACGTAAACAATCATATGAGACAATGAAACCCGGATCCAAAACATCAACGGGTCGGGTCTAAACCATAATAGCTATAACCTCCCCATTTAAGGAATTTCGTGCCCGAAATTTTAAATCCAACAACAAAACCATGTTTAAATCAATTACAATAATGATAGTAAATCAAATTCATCACCATGACCCATTCATTGGTCATTCATTCTCATAACAATGATAAACAAATTCTTGATACTAAATATACAATTCACATTTTCAAAACATATACAATGTTTATATTACATTAACATAACAAAATTTTCAATACATGTTCAAACCTCGACAAATAGGTTCGAATACTTCTCACGGACTTCGAACTCACGCTCTCAAGTTGCTTCATCAACCCCGTGATTTCTCTACAACACCATTACCAAAGGAATTGTCTTGCCACATAAGACTTAGTCTCGAGTATCTAAAACTCTAACCAGTCTCTCATCATACGAGGCATCCTCATCTACCTCTAACTCGGTCTAATCCAACACGTATGATAGATCTAGCTCATACTTCTGAAGCATACAGATATAAAACACATGAATCCCGAAAAACTGTGGTGGCACGGCCAAACGATAAGCTACTTCCCTAATCTGCTCTAGGATTTTGAAAGGTCCAATAAATCTAGGAGACAACTTTCCGCTCTTCCCAAACCTCATCAAACCTTGTTTAGGTGATATTTTCAAGAAGATGTGATCTCTTACCTCAAATGACAATGGTTTCCTTCTACAGTCGGCATAGCTCTTTTGGCGACTTTGAGCCGTAACCAACTTCTTACAAATAAGCGCAACCTTTCCCGTCATTTCCCGAACTAACTTAGGACCTATCATAGGTGTATCACCCATCTCGGCCTAATACATTGGAGATCTACATGGTCGGCCATACAAGGCCTCAAAAGGTGCCATGCTAATACTCGATTGGAAGTTACTGTTATAAGCAAACTCCACTAAAGGTAAGTGCCTCTCCCATAACCCCTTAAAGTCAAGAAAACAACCCCGAGGCATATCCTGTAGGATCTGAATGGTACGCTCTAATTTCCTGTCAGTCTGAGAATGATAGGCAGTACTACGTGTCAATCTAGTGCCCAAGGCATTCTGTAGGCTCTGCCACAACTGAGCCGTGAAACACAGATCTCTATCCAAAACAATAGTCATAGGGACCTCGTGAAGTCAAACTATGTCACTAACATAAAGGTCGACAAGAAAATCTACCGAGTTACTCGAGTGCATAGGTACAAAGTGCATTGACTTAGTTAACCGATCAACTGTCACCCATATGGCATCATTACCTTGTTGAGTCCTTGGAAGACCCACAACAAAATTCATTGTGGCATGCTCCAGCTTCTACTCGGCTATAAGCAAGGATTGTAACAAACCCGCTGGCTTCTGATGTTCAATTTTCACTTGTTGACAAGTAAGGCAACTCGATACAAACACGACTATGTCCTTCTTCATCCCCTTCTACCAAAACTAGCGACTAAGATCGTGATATATCTTTGTGCCTCCTCGGGTGCACCGTAAGGCGTGAGTGGTGAAACTCTCGGAGTACGTCCTTTATACAAGAGTCCGGTACAAAAAGACGGTCAAGGTATCTAACGCTCAAGTCAAAATACATATTCAAGCGATTCTCTACCTTCTCACTAGATATCTTCTCTCAGAGGGTTTCTACCTCATGATCACCCCTCTATGCTTGTGTAACTATGGAAAACAAAGCTGCCGACTCGATGGACTCACCAAGATACAAGTCAAACTCACCAATAGCACCCAATATCTTCCATTCCCAGATGGCAATACTAGCTACACTGCTAATGGAGTTTTTACTCAAAGCATCAGCCACTATGTTGGTCTCCCCAAAATGATAGTACAACTCAAAATCATAGTCTTCCATAAACTCCATCCACCTTCTCTGCCTCAGATTCAAATCTTTCTGTGAAAATAGATACTTTAAACTCTTGTGATCGAAAAATACCTCAAACCTCTCACCATACAAGTAATGTCTCCAAATCTTCAAGGCAAAGATCACCGCTGCTAACTCTAGGTCATGAGTAGGATAGTTTCTCTCGTGTGTTTTCAACTGACGTGAGCCATATGCTACTACATTCCCCTCTTGCATCAAGACACAACCCAAACCTTCCCGAGATACATCACAATAAATAGAACAGCCTAAACCTCTCTCCGAAATAATTAACACTGGAGCAGTGGCAAGTTTAACCTTAAGTTCTTGAAACGAATTTTCACAAGTCTCACTCCACACAAACTTGATTCCCTTCCTCATCAGTCTAGTCAAAGGTGAGGCTAACCCAGAGAAATCCTTCACAAACTGTCAGTAATACATAGCCAACCCCAAGAAACTACGAATCTCAAAGGCATTCTTAGATTGTTCCCAATCTTGCACTGCTTCTATTTTGGAAGAATCTACAGTCACTCATTCCCAAATACTACATGGCCTACGAACTTAACTTCTTTCAACCAGAAGTCACACTTCCTAAACTTAGCAAACAATTTGTGGGCTCTAAGCAAATTAAGCACAACTCGTAAGTGTTCATCGTGTTCTTCATCAAAGGGTGAGTAAATCAAGATGTTGTCAACGAAGACAACCACAAAGCGGTCTAAGAATTCATGAAAGATCCGATTCATCAAATCCATAAACAAGGAAGGTGCATTGGTTAACCCAAAAGGCATCACTAGGAACTCATAATGGTCATACCGCGTACGAAATACTGTTTTCTAGATATCCTCCTCCCTTATCCTCAACTGGTGATAATCCGATCTCAGGTCTATCTTAGAGAAGCAACAAGACCCATTCAACTGGTCAAACAAATCATTTATACGAGACAATGGGTACCTGTTCTTAACTGTTACCCGGTTCAACTTCTGGTAATCAATACAAAGTCGTAACATGCCATCTTTCTTTTTGGCAAAGAGAGCCGGTGCTTCCCAAGGCGAAGTACTAGGGTGGATAAAATCCTTGTCTAACAATCCTTGGAGTTGAATTTTCAAGTCACTCAATTCAGCGGGTGCAAATCTATACGGAGCCATAGAAATCGGTGTCGTGCCATGCACTAAATCAATAGAGAACTCAATCTCACGGTGTGGTGGCAAACTAGTGAGATCCTCAGGAAAGACGTCTGGGTATTCACAAACTACCCTTGGCAACTCAATTAGGACTGTCTCACTCTCAACACCCAAGATAGTAGCAAGAAGGAGACTAAGCTCGTCCCGACCACACGGATCACACACTGGCAATAATGCTCTATCAACTTTGTCCCCGAAGAAATAAAAACAATTACCACTCGAGGTACATACAGTAACCCTTTGACGGTAACAGTTTATAATAGCCTGATAGGATGACAACCAATCCATGCCCAATATGACATCAAAACTCAACATATCAATCAATACAAATGCAAAAAGAAGTCGATAGCCGGTAGCCGGCAACCTCTATCTTACAATCCTGACACCCCTAATACAACACAACCTCTCTACCAACTGGTGACTCTACAATGAGTGGAGATGCTAACTGGGTCACTTCTAACCCCAATACTAATGCAAATGCAGACAAGATAAAATAATAAGATGCACCCATATCAATCAACACATTGACAATATAATTACACAACAAGAAGTTACCTCTCACTACTGAAGGTGCTGACACTAACTCTGGCATGGTAACAGCATACAAACGCCCTGTATGTCTCTATTCTACCTGCTCACCTCTCAAAGCATAAGTCTGATACACAGATTGAGTCGAAGAGGCTCCCTGATTGGCCCTCGAGGCTTGTGCTGAAGGTGCAAGCTGATGGCTCTGTGTTTTTCTCTAACCAGACGCACCAGATGTGCCATCCGACTAAGGGCAAAACCTCTTCACATGCCCTGACTACCCATACTGATAACAGGTAAACCGTTGCCTTCTCCCCTGACTCTGGCTCTGAGAATGAGCCACCGACGGTGTAGATTGTTGCCCTCCTCCCTTTTGCGGGAAAACTATAGACTTGTGATCCAGCTGGCCACACTTGAAACAAGTGATCCCTCCTTGACCATATATTCCTGAACTAGGACTCGGTAGAGGAAAAGTGGCCCTAGATTGTGCTCCCTGGGACTACTGTAGGGTGAAACCGCTTTGCCTATTACTGTCCCGAGTCTCCCCCTAAACCTTTTGACTCCTCCTAGAGCCCCTTATCTGCTTCTCCTCCATCTGGACCACGGTCTCAAAATGAGCCGCTGCCTCCACAAGGCATCTATAGTCCCTAATCATAGACCCAGCTACATTGAAAAGAAGCCCGGTCCGCAACCGTTTCTCAAACTCAATGCAACGTCGTTCTTCTGTCACCACAAGTTCCAGTGCAAACCTAGAGAGGCTAATAAAAGCTATCTCAAGCTCAGCTACTACTACGCTAAGTTGCTTGTGCTTTAGAAACTGCTCCCTCAACTTCTCCCTAGTAGTGGGAGGCAAAAACTTATCCTAGAAGGCATTGAAGAAAGCCTTCCAAGTCACTCCAACGCACCCACGCGCATACTTCCACTACTAACCTGTATCTCCCTTCAGTTAGAAGGATGCCAAGGTCACCCTCAACCCATCGTCCTCAAGCATCTTGAACGTCTTCACTATTTGCTCGAGCCATTCATCCGCTTTCAAAGGCTCCTTTGGATCTCCCAAAAACTTGTCCAGATTTGATCGAAAGAACTCCCTCTTCAAGAACGACAGCCCTGGACTTGATTCTCATCTCTGAGAATGTTCATGGATTCCCGTAAAGCTCCAGCAATTTCTCAAGCCAAAGCACCCATGGTTTGTTAACCAACTGGTTCGGCCACATTAGCCTGACTAACTCTTCCTCCTGCGCCAGAATTTCATCTAGTAACAGTACTTCCTGCTGTCTAGGCCTGCCACGCCTACTACTACGTCCACCTCCACGTCCATGTCCTGACATCCTAATGAAGGTAACACAAGAGATTAACACATTTATGAATGTGCCGAAGCTAATTCACTCACGTTATAATGCGATGGACAACAGATAATTCACTCCACATAATCATGTAAACACATACGAACTTCATTTCTAGATAATGATTGTCTCGTGGCGCTGCCAGAGTTCTAGTTAGAAATAGCAATGATCAGGTGCTCTTCTAATAGGACTTCTAGAAACCCGTAGACCCAATCAATATATTAGAAAATAAATTTCATACCTACTTAGTCATATAAGTATGTTATCACATAGCATACCAGCTTTACTTCTAATGTTAACTAGTGAGAGAATCCATTATGGCAATAATCACATTCTACGATCCCAAAGTATTCAAACCCAGTAGCTCTGATACCAAGTTATAACGCCCCGAAATAATTATAATAAAACCATCCACAATATAATTAAATAACAATACCATTCTGAATACAATATCCTTTTCATTTCATATAATCATAGTGTACAAAAGATGTCACATGCAATTATACATTCATAGGTCCTAACCCTGAATCTATAGCATGTGCCATAAGTTGAAGATGTGAAATAAAGGTTAAACAAATACTAAATGCCCCAAAGGCTTACATCTTTCCAAGATAATACTTGGTCACAACAAAAATAGATTTAATTCCAATACAGTTAAAGCTCTTGGCTTGTACAAAATAAATATAACAAAACACAAAAAAAAAGACTTCAGCTCCAACTCCTCCCAATTGCCTTGGCAGAGGCATATCATCAACACCTGAAAATGGTTTTCCCACATAGGGTGAGCCAAAACCTAGTAGAGATACTACAACACATTTTATGAATCTTAACAAAGATATAAGGTGAATGCATATGCAATGCTCGTGCAGAAAACTTTTATATCTCTTTCTAAAACCATGCAATGCCAAGTTTATAACATAATTCATAAAACCATTTCCTTTACAATAGAAAACATGGCGGTGAGTACAATATTGTGAATCTTTAGGTACGTGTTTGTAAGTAGATTATATAAGTACTATCAAATTGTCATTTTTAGCAGTATTAACCGGAAGGCTCAACACCTATCCACACGAGTTTTTGGTCTTTCACCAAAGACACACAGGCCAATTTGATATCATTACCACACCCCCTATCCAAATTCACCAAGTATTCACCCATTTTTCTCAAAACAATATACATTTTCAATGTGTTAAATATGTGACAATGTTCAATGCAAATAGATGAAAAATTAGTTCCAATTCACCTAATTCTCATGTAATTTTTATAACAATCATAGCTATTCTCCACCGATAGCCTAATACAGATATCTCTAAGTAGATAAATAATTTTCATAAAGATAAACTTTCCGAAAATCTCAAGATGAGAGTGATAATGCATATCCAACTCCACCATCCTCATCAACATCAATCCAATTCTACCTTTCCAACACCAATTTCATTTATCATTACAAAATGAACATTTGATATACTTAGGGAAAAATCCACTTTCCTTTATAAATCAATTTCAAAGATAAAAAAATCCATCATTTCATCATAACTCAACAATAAATACATTTCCTCAATCATTTCCAACAACCCATTTGAAAACCCCTCTTTTTCATTTCAAGTCAAAACCTTAGATTGTTCAAAAATCCCCTCTTTCACAATGTTGTTTTATAAAAACAAATAGCTAAGTTATAAATCATAAGAAAGTGCGGATCCCTACCTTAACCTTAGAAAACGAGACAGAGAGAGTAAGGGAAGGAACCTCAAAGATGCTGAAAATCAACTTTGTTCTGGTTAAGAGGAAGCTCTCGGTGTGCTCTACCTTTTTATCAAAGGGCTAGGGTAGAGAAATCAATGGATCTACGTGTATTTGTAGAGAGAAAGTGCATTTTAGATAGAAAAGCTCTAAATCTAGGATTTTTAGAATGTTTAGAGAGAGAGATATGAAAAAGTGATTTAAAAAGTGACTTTTACAAACTGGTATACGTGCAGACTGCTCGAGCGCGAGAAGTGTCGCTCAAGCGTCCAGACACAGAAGATGGGACCGCTCGAGCAAAGAATATACCCTCCTAGAAGTTTTGCAGACACGAGACAACTGCTCGAGCTCAGGAAGGACCGCTCGAACGCAACAACGCTTGAGTTTAGGAAACACCGCTCGAGCGAAGAATGCACCCTCCTAGTAGTTTTGTAAACCTGCAAAAGTACTGAGAGTTTTCAAAGACCGCTCGAGCGGAAGAAGTTTCGCTCGAGTGTAGAGACAAATCTGGGCAATAATAGTTTTTAAAACAAGGTACCGACTTGTTCCAAACGCAACCAAGATACTCCAATAACCAAACTCAAAGAGGAATAAGGAGGAACAAGACATAAACAATCATATGAGACAATGAAACTCGGATTCGAAATTTCAACGAATTTGGTCTGAACCAAAATCGCTATAAATTTGGATTCTTTATCTAGCTTTTGTTATTTTGCATAAACATGAAGGAATTGGAAGATAATACAATGGTTCATAGTGAATTGATTTTACATTCCTGGTAAATCGAATTAGCTAAGCCAGTTAAATAGTAAATTGAATGTGCTATAGGTACATGTTTGGCGGGTTAAGAAATGAAAAGAGAAGAAGGAAATTTTGAAAAAAACAAATAGAATTTGATCTTAGATAATGCGAATTTATGTTGTAATTTAACGAAAAGCTTGACTCCACTTATCCAAAGCAACAACAATGGAAAAATTAGGGATTATTTATTTTTGACACAAAATGTGTATATTGTGATTTTTTTGTTCTTAAAAGATGTGTGCAGAGAATTTTTTCATAGAATATTATTGGTGGTGCTGGATGTCTATTATGGTCATTTTAATTTATGATATAATTGTCATTAAATTAAAATTTCATTAAGTGTGTACCTTGAGTTAATTAGGTGTGTAGAAATAGAATTACCCGTAAGGTTTGTTTAAATTATAAATTGGTCTTATAATACTTGAAATTCCCATTTTACCCTTTTATTTTGTATCATTTACTTATTGTCTCTTGTATTTTAGTTTTCTCATTTTGCCCTTTTCTTTTTGTAATATTTACCATTATTGATGGTTCTAATTTAGACGCAGGTTTTATCGTAATTATGCACAAAATCTTGGTCAGTTATGAAACATGAATATTTTATTTTTGGGTAAATTACAAATACAACTCTGAGGTTTATTTAAAACATGAAATACCCTTATAATACTAGAAATTACAACTACTCATTGTTAAATTTTTTAATTTAACTAAACAAACAGAAAAAAAAATTTAATATATATATATATATAACTACTCTTCTATGCAATAATAAAATTATTAAAATTGGTCATTGAAAGATATTTCTTATATCATTAAAACTGTTAATCAGCTTAATGATTTATTTATTAACAAAATGGATCATTTGTTATATGACCATGATTTGTTTACAAAAAAAAATTTAATTATTAATATTACATAAAAAATTAATTATTAAAAATTGCATACAAATCAGAAAACAATAGTTTTAAATTAGAATATTAAAATGTATAAAATATATAAAAATGCTTCATTGAAATTTTAATTTTTAAAATTTATAAAGTGTTAAGTCTTTTATGCCTCTCATAAAAGACAACTTAAATAATCTAAATAATTTACATTTTTTTATACAAATATTTTGTTTTAACATTTGGCCGGTGCGGAGCTTTTTTTTACCTAGTATAGATATATATAAATAATACAGTAAGATTATTGTTTTTCATTGGCATCGACTTTAATGAATGAAAATGCAAAACCAATAACAAGTTGTTTTTTTATTTTCATATATTTTAAACCGATAACAGTTTTTCACCCTATAATTTTTACTTGAATTTTATTTTGGTCACTCATCTTGTAATTATAATAATTAAGTTCTCAAATTTCAATTTATGTTTCAATTTTGTCTCCCATCACCCAATTATTTGAAATTTGAGTGAAATAAGTGAAAATTTAAAAGAATAAAATAAATTTTGAGTGAAAGTTGGACAATGTAAAATAATTTGAAAACTTTTCCCCCTTTGAATGCCTTAAAAATGCTCAATTAGCATTTCTGTCAATTTTATTTTATTTACTTGTTTATTTATTTTTTAATGAAAGGACGACATTAAAATAGGACTTAATTGTTGCAATCGGACATTGAGGGATTAAAATGAAATTTAAGTAGACGAAAAATACAATTCATCTTATTTTTTAAATTGACATCCTTGGAAAGTAAAGGTACATGGAAATTAAGCATACGGGAAAGCTCAATTGACTATAAAGAATAGGCTTGTTTCCTATCCACTAATTTTGAGTTTGTAGGATTGACTTAATTTTAATTGATTAAATTGTTTACTAGGTAAAACTCATTGAACCATTAATTAATTTCATAATCATAATCACAATCACAATTATAATCATATAATTTTATCATAATTTTTAAATAAATTCAAAAAAATAAAAATAAACAATTTACTTTTTAAAAATAATTATAAATATGATGAAATAATCAAATGACATGACAAGAATAAAAAATGTAGGGATGAAACTGAAAACTTATTGCACGAACCTCAACGAAACTAGGTGCAAGTACATGTGCCTATTTAAGTTTATTTGTTACCCAAAATTATAGTGATTTTTGAAGTATTAGTTCACACTATGTATTGAGATATTTGATAATTAAGTTGGGCACTATCTCAGCTCAATACATCCCAAAAGCCAAATAATATGAAAATTTTTATTCATACAAAAAAATTTAATAAGAATAATATAATAATAATATTATTATAAATAAATTTATTTTTAATAATATTTTATTTTAAAACTCACAATAAATTACATCATTATTCCTTTCACCCTCTAAGGTGAAGCAATAGCCTGCTGTTCAGCTTGTCAGCTAGCCCAAGCCAGGAACCCATCTACTGTTGAGATTGAAGGTGATAACCAAATGGTTATCTATGTTATGTTGTATTTGGTTGATAGATTTGAGAAGAAATTTGAAAAAAAAAAAATAATAAAAAAGATATATAAAATTATACAAAATATAAGCTGAGCATGGAAATCTCTTTTTTTTGTGGGTTCTTAGATCAGCTAACAAGGTTGCTCATTGGGTGGCCCAAGCTCACCTAAAGGATCAGTCACCTCTTCAATGGGTGTCTCTTCCACGGCAAGGGCTACAAAATATATATATAAGTATATTTTTTAAATTTATAATCTACATCCAGTGATATATTAATAAGATAAATATATATGTATAAATTATATATGAATTTTTTTATTTGTATAATATTAGTAAAAAAAATATGTTTCCATATTTTAATAGAATTCATTGCAATCGTACGCAGACATGTGCTTATATGCTAATATAACGACGCCGTGGTGCGACTTCCAGAGGTCCAAGTCAAGAATTGTTATCATTGGTAAGTTCATATTTTTTTTTGCAAGTGTTCAATAATCTTTTTCCCTCATTACTACCTTTTATTTTGATTTTGCTTAGTTGACTTTTTTTATATATTAATTTATCTGGCTGACTACTGATTTATTACAATAACATAACACTATTAGGGTCAAGATATTTTCTTCGAGGGTAGCCTCCTGTGATGGTAAAAATGGTTGAGTTTATTCATAAACCATTATTCGATTTTTCTTTTCTTTTTTTAGTATCTCTCTAAAATGGTCAAATGCCCAATTTTTGACCTGTTAAATCGTGGCTCTATCTATCTCTTAGGGTAAAAAAGTATAGGGAAAAAATCAAAAAAGTTGAAAAAATATATAAAAAAACCTACAAATCCATAAAAGTATAAGTGATTTATACACTAAATTAATATATTTTCATGAATTTATAATTTTTTTTTCTGCTTTCTATTTTTTTTTTTTTTTGGATATATTAAAGCACTAGTTATTTTTTGAAAAAATCAATAAATTCATATTCCCACTTCTATAAGTCATTAAGGACAATAGTTGTTTTATTGAGGACAAAAGGATATTAATTGGTGAAAAGTCTATGTGCAAATTTAGTTCTATAAATGCCATCTATTTGTACAAATTTTATCTATCTCTTCAATTTTTCCAAGTTGAATTGTAACGCCACATATTTTATTACTCGAATCTATTACCAATCATTTATTTAAGTCCATTTCCATAGAATAATTGCGGGAAACAAAATAATAAATAAACAAATAATAATGTTCTCTCTCATGTATAATGATGAAATGTTCAAATATAATAATTACAACAAATGTCCTCAAACTTACATTGAGAATTTTAGAATAAAATAACTATAATGAAAAGAGTAAATTCCCTTTTACAACAAATGGACATTTTGCCTATTATTTACAAATCTCAAGCCTTCAATAACCTAAACTTCTTGATTATTGGACAAGGCAACAAACTCCATACTTGAAAAATGGTTTAACAATAGGAATGATCAAATATGTCTAGTAGGGATTTACAATGAATCTAAACATTGACATATACCATGGATATATACGATCATGATACTCAAGTCATAAGTACATACGTAGTGTGGCTTTGATATGTCAAAATAGAAATACATAGGTATACATTTTCCAAAAGAATACCTTTTCAACATTTAAGAAAAAATAATTTCTCGTTTGTCCAACGCTGGTTTAAATATCAAACATCTTACTTCATTTCATTAATACTTAACATCTACACTCAAACAACCAATTCATTTATTTAATATGGAACAAACTTCGAAAACATCAACAACCACCATCGAAACTAACATCCCTTAAGTCGTATAACCTATTACAATGTCTAAAAAAGAGAGAGAAAGATAATATTATATTATGTGTATATTTAATATTGTGTTGAATAATTATGTAACAAAGTATACAAGACTCTTCTATATAGGAGGGGAGAAACCTAAGTATGGTAATTCTAAGTATAGTAATGAATATAATATGGTATGTGTAATAGATAGAATATATAATTACTATATAACACCCCTCCTCAAACTCAAGTAGGGATACCAACTTGAGTTTGGAGAGAGAAACTAAAACATGAAATAAAACTAAAAATAAAATGAAACACCCCTCTTCAAACTCAAGTAGGGATCCGAGGCAAATAGATTGCAAAGTCTAGATAGGAGCACAGGGGTGCTTGAGATAAATCAGAAGCTTAAACAAATGCCGCGAGAGAGTTTATATTCATGTCGGATTGTTGTAGGAACATGGTCGGAGCTAACGCTGAGACAGTTTAAGGTCATGCCAAACCGTTGTAGAGTACATGGATGCTTGAGATTAATTAGTGGCCATAGCTAATGTTGGGAGAGAGTTTATGGTTGTGTTGGACCATTGTAGGAACATGGTTAGGGCTAATGCTGGGACAGTTCAAGGTTTTGCAAGACCTTTGAAGAAGAATTGGATGTTAAACCAGCAAACATGACACACATGTAACTTACAACGTAGTATTAAACGGTATTGGCAACAGATGACATTGTGCACCAAGGGGCGACTTATGAGAAAATGCGCTAGGGGACAGCTTGCGTTGTGTGCCAGAGGGGGCGCCTTGGGTTGTGTGCTAGGATGCGACTTGGTTGGTACGCCGGGGGGTGACTTAGGTGGTACGCCAAGGGAGCGACTTGGGTGGTGCGCCAGAGGGGGCGACTTGGGTGGTTCACATGGTATAACATCATGCTCACCATGATAGGTTTCAAGATAGAAATCTATCTGAGGTTGAAGTAGAGGGAAAGACAGAGTTGAGCAGAAGTACAAAAAAAAAAAAAAATGGATTGCGAGTGAAAAAAAATATGATAGAGATATTTGGGGTATGAATAAACCAACGGACAGAGGAAGAGACCACTATGAAGCGATATTGAAAGGAAAATATGGTAGCCGAATGGATTGAGGTTCGGTGGGTGGCCAAGGCAAGGTTGCAGCCGGCTGGTAAGACAAAGAACACCAAGAGCTTAACTTATAGTTCTGATACCATGTTATAGTGTCAAAGAGAAAGAGAGATAAAGACAATATTATATTCTTTGTATATTCAATATTGTGTTGAATAATTATGTAACAATGTATACAAGACTCTTTTATAAAGGAGGAGAGAAACCTAAGTATGATAATCCTAGGTATGGTAATGAATATAATATGGTATGTATTATTATGATAGATATAATATATAGTTACTATATTTAACATAACCAAGCATAAATCCCACCAAGGCACAATACAAGTTCAAAGATGCATATTCCATCCATATTAATGTCATTAAATCCATTCAATTAGACTATTATCATAATAACATCACATTCTCCACATTTACCAGCCTCTGCACGAAGGGCAGCTGGGTACCTTTCAATTCACAGCTTGATCAATTACAAAGAGTTATCAATTCCACAACACGATTTACCCTGCTATCCAGAAAAAATCGTAACCAATTTTAATGCACTACACTTTATCGATGGCTAGCTGGAAAGAAAGTAGAACCTTCATATAGCCTCAACAGTTCACATGTTTTATTGAGCGCAAGCCGGAAGGTAAGCAAACCCTATCTCAACATGCCACGCTTTACCAGTCGTTATCCGAAAGGAATGCAAAACCTTCGGACTATTTACTGGGGGTCAAACTAGAAGGAATCGTAACTTATCTCAACGCGCCATGCTTTACCGATCATCAGCCGGAAGAAAACGGACCCTTCGCATCTTTTAATCAACAACACATAGTACACATAATCTATTTTACAACAATCTATGCCACCCTCCACCGATGATCAAGAACAAAACCTCTAAATATTTAATAATACATATCAATACAATCTCATAATATCCCCATAACTTCCAATATTATCAACTTATCCTATCTGAAACAATCACAATAATATATAGCTTCAAGAACTAATTCCAATCATTAACAATTTCAACATACACAAAATTATTCCAACACTTGATTTTCTTTCTCCTCTCTATTTCATGTTTCGACTTCATGATGTTAAATGTGGGTCAATAATGTTTAATCATCAATGGTGTTCATATTTCATAAGTAAAATAATGTGATTCTCATAATTTCCCTCAATTGATTCCACTAGTTCAAAACACAAATATATATGACATAGGGCAATTTCACAACAATCATGTCCCTCTTTCTCATGAATAAAATTTCTATTCACAATGTTTAACATACTCCACAATCATGAACTCATCCACTTATTTCTCTACTCAACATTTTTAAACAAATAAAAATTAGGGATTTTTATTTCCATCACCATAATCATGTTCTATTGACATCAATTTTCCATAATCAATACCAAAACATAAGACTTACTCTTTTGATTCAAAATCCTAACCACCATCTTCATGCATTTCAAAAATCTTTTCACAAAATCACATTTTTCATGCAATAGAAAATACCACGTATCTATCTATGTGAGTGTATTGAAGAGAGTAAAAGAAATCCCTACCTCAAAGGAAAAGAATGGATGAGAGGAGACCCAAGAAGTGATGCCGAGGAAAATGGATCTAGTTGGTTCAAAATGTCGATCTCGTCATGCTCGACTTTTTGACTCAAGAACTAGACTGATTTTTAGTGAAAATAGATGAAATCTAGGTTAGAAAGCTTAGAGGGTTGGAAATGGTGGAAATAGAGAGAAGTGAGAGAGAAAAGTGAAAGAATATGAAGCGAAAAGGGAATTTAACTGGCTGACTTTGAACAGGCCACTTGAGCGGCAGTTCTTGCGCTTGAGCAGTGAATGAATGATTGCAGCATCTCAGGTTGTGTGAGGGACAAACTGCTCAAGCGGACATACCTGCACTCAAGTAAAAAATTCAAACTCTCAGAATCTCAAGCTGCAGCCCAAAGTATTGGATGGTTAACAAGACCGCTTGAGCGCTCACTCTTGCACTCGAGCGAATTGAAATTTTTAGAGTGCCACATTGTGGGATGCCTTTGGGGTTACCAAACGCGCCGGATAGTTAAGACTCTCAATCTCCTGATCTAGTCTCACTAGTGCAATGTGAAACAGAAAATGAGAGTCCAAATTCAGTAACTTTTGTAGAAAATCTATCTTATTGTAAACTTTTGATGAAAATGGGCTACAACACTAGATTTTAGAGTCGTCTCCTAATCTTTTGGGAAAATTAAAAAATCTATGACTCATACCAAAGGCCATTATCCATCATAACCAGAGTGTCTTGGCTAAGGAACTTAGGTAGGAGGGGGGAAGGTCATTAATTGAGCACCCCACTCAGTTGATCAAAAGATCAGCCTCTACTAAGTCATGATGTGATTTTTATAGTCAATATGTGTTCATATTTCGATTATTATTATTGCTAGCATTACTATCTAAGGCATTCAAAAATAGATTGTGTCGTTGATTTTTGTTATGCTTTGATTTTGTGCATTCTGGGAAGCCTTTTATATAAACTCAGAAGCATAAGAATCAACCATATTCCAACACTAGCAACACAACCTCCATCCACTGGCATTCATATAGATATATCATTTAAGTATTTAGCCTCATGGTATAGCAATGGCTATGATAAAAGACAGAGACACACAATATGCTAAAATAAGAAAATGCTCACCTAGTACTTTGGGAGAGCCAAAAGAATGTATTAGAGTATGCATGATTCTATGTGCAAATAACTAACACAATACATATAGAATGACTCTAGCGGTCCAACTTACTAACAAATGACATATGTATTATCTCAAATCATGAGGTAGCGCATATAATCAAGTTAGAAGGAATAAACCCACGAATGCAAATGACCAAGACTCGGATGCATGAAAAGTGGATGCAAGTCATAGATATGATAAATAAAACATGATACTATGTATATACGAAAAGCACATAAATAAAATGGATAGAAAGACGTGGGGTTGGAGGATTATTACAACAAATCAAATGAGAAGAGAGAGGGGTGGGGGAAGAAGAGATTATTACAACAATTGAATAAATAAACAAAGAAAAGATGTGGGGTTAGGGAAATTATTACAATAATGAATAGATTCAGCTAAATTACTGTTGAATCTAACAAATCATATTAAATAAATAAAATAATCTAATCAGCAGCTCCAAAATCACTCAAGAGAGCACTCCACAGATACTGTATGCTCTGTTCTTGGGAACATCATTCAGCCAGACACAAAATAGATCGGCCAACTGTTAATTTCACCAGCCAAACACTTCTTCTGGGTTAAACTGAATTTGGTGTAGAAAGTCTAGAATAGAGTCAAAGAATATCTTCCAAGGGGTGCTCATTCCTTCTATCTCTTCTTCTCACATAAACACTTAAGGAGGAGGTATATGAGCCTTAACCCTCAACAATAGTATGCAACAGATATGTATGATAGATATTTTTCAATTAATCAACAAGTTAAATGGATTAGAGAGAGTAGATTAATGCACATCATTTCTTAGTGGAATCTTTGCTCTTAAAACAAGTGGATTCATTAAAAGCCATTGAAAACTCCTCTCTTATTCATGGAATAAGGATGTTTCCACTACTTTCCATGTTCACAAATGATTGAGAAGAGAGATTTCAATACTCTTGACCTAGAATCTCTTATTTTACATCCAAAAATAATCAATAAAAGGGAAACCACAACCTTCTTAACATCAAATCCAAAGAATCATCCAAGTGATCCTATGAAACAACCACTATTACTCACTAATGTTGAGCATAGGTTGAAACACGTGAATTAATATACTTAGACGATGAGACATGTTTGGAGAAGATGTGTAACAAAAAAGAAATCTACTCTACTTATCAAACTTGTGAGTAGATGGCTACTTTCTACTCCCAATCACATCCACAAGGTTCCAAAAATATGCAACAACAATGGATTTTAACTATGGAAAGCCAGAAAGAACAAGAAAAGAGAGATAATTATAGGAAAAAGAAGAAAAACTATCAATTCAATGGATGGGTGGATAATTTCTACCTCTAACCACATCCATGAGGGCTTATTTAGTAGTTACAACAATTATAGAACAAGAATAGAGTTAGAAATGAAGAACAAGAAGGAGAAAAATGGTGAAAAGTGGAAGAGTTTCACCTCTTTGAAGAGGATGAACTCTTTTTGTTATCAAACTCTCTCTTGGTCTCCTCAATATCTTCTAGATGTGTCTTAAAATGTCCAAGAATCTCAGCTAGAAGCTTAGGAGTGAGCTTTTATGGTGTTTTAATGAGGGAAGTGAAATCAAAATAGGTTCAATATGATAAAGGATGCACTACAACAAATAAGAGTTTAAAACCAAATGTTTTGGTCTCTAAAAGTGAAAATTTTGTTGCAAAAGACATTTAGGGACTAATTTCTATCGTTTTGAGGATAGTAGCTAAAATGTCGTCTTGAAAAGTCCCAAACAAGGCTTTTAGCGACAAAATTTTGAAAATGTCACTAATAAATAGACTTTTAGGGACAAAATAATTTGGTCTCAAAATGGTTTATTTTTTGAGACCAAAATTTTGGTCCGAAAGGATAATAATTCATCACTAATGTCTAATTTTTGTTACTAAAAATATAATAACAGTACTTTTCACTACAAAAATTTTTGGTCCCTAAAAAATAATTGTCCTTAAATTTTGGTGTCTAAAATCTTAATTTTTTATAGTGATAGGAGGGCTCTTAAACCTTGTTATGAGCCTTGGGAAAAATTTCCAATCCTTTAAAATGAGCTGCTGAGCTCTATTTATAGAGTTTCAAATGTAAATATCTGAGATATTTGAGGAAATTGTGCAAAATAGACTGAAATTCTCGAAAATGCTCTGTATCCAGACAATTCAACCAGCTGTACCATTTGGTATCCGACCGAATGTATTTTGAGCTAGCTATGATATGTTGTCTGGCTAGTCAGAAAATACGTCGCTGAATCAATAAGGTAAAGTTAGCATAAATTGAACAGAGAAACATGTATTTTAGAAGATTTCACTCCTTTCCACTCATTTCCACTATAGCCTTTGCTCGGTTTATTTGAAAGTATGCGACAATTTGATTTTGAAAAGGTAAGCCTCAGGCCATTGTGGTAATGTTTGGACTTGCACAACAAAACTCATTTCGAAAAAGGTTTCCAATTGGTCGAAAAACATTTTGAGTAAAATAGGTACTTGGATGGTTTAAAGCTTGAACCTTAGAATTCTTGCTGAAGGATTCATTGGACTAGCACATCTCGGTATCATCATTGGGTACCTAAGAAAGAGCGACCAAGTCTTAAGGGTGGTAAAAAACGGGGTGTCTATACACATAAATCTACCTATTTAATTTTTTTAGTTTATCTATTCAATTTTTTGAGCCTATTTATCCAAATTATTATAACACAATCTATTCAAAATTTTATTTTATCTGCTCAATTTTTTGAACCCATCTATCTAAATTATTTAGCCTATCTATTTAAATTTTTATTTCATATGTTGAAACAACAATCCAACAAAGCAGTCGTTTTGTCTGTTTAAATTATTAACCTATCTATTTAATTTTTTATTTTATCGTTGTTATTTTATCTGTATAGAATTTGTACAGATAAAAAATACTCACTTTCTCTCTGTATCTCTCTCTCCACAAACTTAGTTTCTAGGTTTCTGTTTCTTGAGAGAGATTTCTTCTTTCTTGAGAATTGAACAAAGAGTGGACCTACTCGACCCGACAGATGCAACCCAGTCTATACTTTGCTTCGATTCTCGATCATATAAAAGGTTTAGACTAGCTGTCGTAAACTTCTCATTGTCGATGGTGATTTTAAAATCAGGTTTCGATCTCCATTTTGATTTCTCAAGCATCTCAATTTGAAATCGGAGATCTTTATAGGTTATAATACAGTGTCCGACGACAAAGATGAAACTCTCATTTGATGAACTAAGAGAGTAAGACAAAAAATGGTGAAGTGAGAGAAAGAGAGAAGCAGAGATTGAAGAATGAAAGGCACAACAACAACGAAAGAGAGAAAGAGGATGATGGCAATCTCTACTCTGGATCTAGAGAGAGAAACAAAAGAGAGAGAGAGAGTAATTATTCTTCGTCTTTGATTTTTTCGTCATCGAAGTTAGGTAGGGGGTCTTCGCCCTCGTTGTTGTCTTTTTCATTGAGGTCTTCATCACCGCTGTAGACACTATGGTCATCTTCGTAAGCCATCGGAGGGAAGAGAGGGGGATTGGCTGGGGTACAATTTGTACTGATAAAAAATCCTTACGAACCCAAAAGAAATTGGAGCCTGTCCTTATGGACCTAAACAAAAAGGAGTGCGGATCTATGCCCTTAAAAGTCTATAAAATGGACCTATGGCCTAAGCACCTTTTTTTTTTTCGTCTCCTAAAAATGGCCTACCAAAAAAACACGTAAATTAATTTGAGAGATGGAATTGTTGCCATGTCTCTACAAGCATAGTTCTTTTTTCTATATCATAGATAACGAAACACATATTTTTTGAGTGGTAGAATAGTAGTCATGTCTCTTATAATCAAGAAATACACCTCCAAGAATCCTAATGCGCCAAAGTTACACTACTAAAAAAAAAAAAAAAAAAAAAACAGAAAGAAAAAGAGGTTTTCGTAGTGTTTTTCCAATCCCTAAAAAAGTGAAAAAAATGGATAATTTTTTTGAGTGGTGGGCAGCCCCATCTCTTATGGGCAAGAAGTACACGAATCAGGATCCTTTGCTGTGGTAGCTTGTAATGATTCCTGCAGTGGTATCAAAAACGACGTCGTTTTATTAAGTTTTTTTTTTCCCCCTTTCCTCATCTCTCTTTTTTCCTTTCTCTCTCATCCATTATAACCTAAACCTGACAGACAAAACTAGAATAGAGGAAATGAGAGAGAGAGAGAGAGAGAGAGAGAGAAGCTGAAGAAGTAGAGTGGGCAAGGCAAGGTGAGGTGGAGCGCACAAACCCTAGATCTAGGGTTTTCAAAGAGAGATCGGCGAAGAAAACACAACATAGAGCCATGGAAAGCTTCATTGTCTTCATTGCCTACAACACAAAGCCATGAACAGAGATCTGCTACTTGTATGGTTCCTAATTTCAATGAACCCATTTGTTTTAAACTTTTATGATAATAATAACCCTACACAAATCGAATTTGGAGATGATTGTTTAACTGGGAAGCTTCTTCGTATATGAACAATTAACTTTAAGTTGTGGGCTTCTTGCAAACACTTTTTGTCCCTATATTCTTGTGAATGTGTGAATCTTTGTATGTGTTGTCGGTGTATTGCATAGGTGATGAAAAGATGAGAAATAGGGGCTTTGTTAACACAAAAGTTTGGGATGCAGGTGGAGGTGGGTTGAGGCAGCGAGGTGGTGGGTATATGGAGGGAGGGGTTGGAAAATGGTTTGGGATGGAGAGCTCACCGGAAAAGGGGTGACTACGAGATCTCCGACGAGGTTTCTGTTCTTTCTTCTATCAGTTTTTTCTTTTTTTTTTCTTTGCCCAAAACGATGTCATTTTGGGGCACTGCAGAAAACCATGGCAGGAAACCATAACAGATGATCTAGACTCAGAAGTACACCCCCCAACAACCTCCTAAGCATTGAATGTATCCACTAGTTCTTCATCTATTTGAGTAGGGGGTCCGACTATGGTACGCAAAAGTGGTATTTGCGTACCATACATAAAAACGATTTTGAGCCTTTAGATAAGAATATGGGATCTTGATCATCCAAAAATAAAATGGCAACCGGTTATAACCGATCAAGCAAAACTCTGTTATGCCTTTTCCTCTCTCTTTCATTCTCTCATTTCACAGTTCGTCTTTACCCCATATTCTCTGCATTTTCATGGCTCAATCTCCATCCCTTTGATTTAGTGTTTCTAACAGTCAACGACTCTCCCTGGTTCTTCTCACTTCCCCAGTTCCTTGGCCCTAGTTTTTTTTCTCTCTCTATCTACACATTCTACTCTGCAATGCCAAAATACATCGAAGAAGATGTGCAACAGCCAATCGCTTTGGATTCGCCTGGAGAGCTTCTCTAATTTATCACTGCAGCAAGCTCTTCAGGTACTTGCATTTTTTGTTTAATTTGTTAATCTAATTTGGGGGTTTTTTTTTTTTTTTTTATCGTAGTTATGTTTTTTGATTGTCGAGTAAGTAGAGGACAACAAAGAAAATTCATACCCGTTGATTGTAGAATGCTTGCTCTGTCAGAAAAAAACAAACTATATTTCTTTTTAAGATTTGTTCAATTATATATAGTTCACACAAAGGTTGGGCTATTTGTATGAAAGTTGAGAAGTAGAGAATTCTAGTTTAATTCCCTACCAATTTCTAGGCATTGTTTGAGGCCAACGCTGCATTGATTTTTGTTTTGTTTTGTTTTGTTTTGTTTTGTTTTTTTTTTTGTGTGGAGATTTTAGTTAAACATTCATAAAATTAAAATCACGAATTGATTACTTTCTCTCCTTAAGCATTATGTGTTCATAAATTTTAGTATGTATTGTATTATGTTAGTAATTTCTTTTTAAAAATAAATTTCATTGCTACTTTTATTTTTTTATTTTTTTCGGAGATAAAAATTGATTTAATAGGGCACACTTGAGTGGAGTTCAAGTAATACACACCCATTTTTGGGATGCATTTGTGGGGAGTGGTTTTGGAATACTCTTTTAATCCAAACAAGCCCTTGAAAGATACTTGAGATGTCACCTAAAACAGAAGAAAAACTTTGGTTAGTGGTGCCAGAATTAGCTCTCCGACAAGCAAGTTAGCTTCTTTAGAAAGAAGTGTCCTTTGTTTCTTAGAGTACAAGTTTTTTAGAACATACCCCCTCCTTCAGCCTCTCTGTCCTTTTATATAGTCATTCTCCTTCATCTCTTCTCCATGTAGCTTAGCCCTTTATCATTACTCTGTTGGGGCCTATCTTCCTACTATACTTTCTAGAAAGGAACAACTGGCCTTACCGGATGGGACCCTGCCAACTTACTTGATTTACTCAGCTCAGACACACGGCACAAGTGCCTTAATTAACTCGGCTTACTCTTCTATCCATTTATACTTACTTAGCAATGACTTGTTTGAGTGTAGTGGGCTTTAGTTAAATCGGGCCTATCACAAATGGGCTTGGATGCACTTTGTTTACCGATTAGAGGTTATCTTTACTCAGCTCCCACAATATTATATGCCAGGTCATGACATTTTGTGGTCTTCGATTATAAGTTAGTTTTATATATTTAAAATTAATTTAAAATATAAAAGAGGGCACAATTATCAAGAATTGAAGGTGACCTTTTTGGCAGGTAATATTTTGAATAGTAAGTTTGTTCATAACAAATAGTAAGTGAGTGAATACCAAATAGTAAGCATGTTTGTAGCAAATGGTAAGTTAGCATCATTTTTTTTTTAATTTCAAAATTAACCAAAACTACTTTACTTTTTAGAAAACCACCTTTCTTTTTCTATCTAGTTTTACTTTTGATTCATCCAATGGCTAGCATTTATCTTATCTAAATCTAATGATCTATATTTTTTTATGTACCATACATGAAAAACCACTTTCATGTATGGTAGAATTTTCCTTGAGTAGGAGGGAGAAGTGGCCAAAAGAGATTGCTAGAGGTGGTGGAGGAGGCAGTTAGAAGGGAATGTTAGAGTAGCCAGGAGTGTAAATGTAAGGAGGATTGTTAGATTAGCCAAGGTGACCAAGAAAAAGTGGTCGAAGGCTATGGGAGAATGGCCATAAGGGGTTCCCAAAGTAACAAATGGAGGGTTTTTAGAAGGGGAGAGGAGTTGCCAGAGGTGGGAAAAGAAGGGAACTATATACTTTGTTTTAAAATAAAGTGAAAACAATTTTTTTAATTTTTAATTTTTAATTTTTAATTTTTTTTTTTTGTGGGCATTTGAGCTTTCTTTTTGAAATGTGTCGTCACTTTTTTTAGCAATGAAAGCAATTTTACCATGTGTTTTTAATTTTCAATTTTAATTCAAAAAAATTTGAAAATTAAAATAGAAAATAAAGAAAATGTAGCAAAGAAATTTTGGTGAACTCGTGCGGCAACGATGACAATCTTATCTTTTATCATAGGTTTTCACATCATGAAGATTTTCTTTTTAAAATAGATCTCGCTTGGTATATTTTGTAGGATTAGTCATTGGCAGAAGACGCTCAAGCATATTGCGTTGGACATGAATGATATTTTATACTAGTCTTTTATTGATAACTTGTTGCTAACTATAATAAATCCCATATTTGGACATGGATGATCCTATACAAATAAATCTTATTGCTAACTTGTGCGGCAATGATGACAATCTTATCTTTGGACATGGATGATACTATTTTAATGGATCATACTGCTACCATAAAATTCAGCATATACTCTGATGAGATATCAAAGATAGATGAGCTGGTTCAATCTAATTCTCAAGTGCAGCATCAACAACACAAGCCTAATCACCTAGTGCAGCATTAGCAGCTCAAGCAAGCTGGTCATAGGCCATAAGTGTTGTCTCAACACTTGTCTGTCATGCCTAATACATCATAAGGCTGTAGAGTTAGTACCTCAACTAGATACAGTTTTAGTTACAAGAACAGTTAGAGAGTTTGTTATAACAAACTCATTGTATAAATAAAAGTGTATCATCTATCTTGATCAATCAATGAAAGCATACCACTTTATCACCTTGGCCAGACACAATTGTGCAAGTATGGTTAGTTAGTTACAAGAACAGTTAGAGAGTTTGTTATAACAAACTCACTGTATAAACACAAAAGTATCACCTATCTTGATCAACCAATGAAAGCATATCAGTTTATCTTTTTTCTACACACTCGTATCTACTACCATTAAGAATTGTAAGAGTTGATAGACTTGTAGATCAACTTAGTCTTTTGAAATGGAGAGAGAGAGAGAGAGAGAGAGAGAGAGAGAGAGAGAGAGAGAGAGAGAGAGAGTGAATTGTCTTTTGATCTTCCCAAAAGTTAATTGATGTAGAAGTTGTTTTCGTTGAGATTCATGAGTAAAGCCCCAATTGGTAACAACATAGCCATGATTTTATTTTTTATTAATTTAACAATCATACTTCGAAGTAATCTTTTCTTGTATATTGAGTTATGTAGGTGTTTGCAGTGGATTAGTTGGAGCAATGCTTTTACTTATTGCTGCTCGGTGGTTGTATAATGTAATGAAGAAAAGAAAAATATATATGAAACGCAAGGAAAAGTTCTTTAAGAGGAATGGTGGTTTCTTGCTACAACAACAGTTGTCATCAACTGAAGGTAATGTCGAAAAAACCAAACTTTTTAATGCAAAGGAATTAGAAAAAGCCACTGATCATTTCAACGAGGATCGCATCCTTGGCCAAGGAGGCCAAGGTACTGTATATAAAGGAATGTTGTCAGACGGGAGAATTGTAGCTGTTAAAAAATCCAAAATTGTCGATGAAGGAAAAGTTGAGCAATTCATTAATGAGGTGGTCATTCTTTCACAAATCAACCACAGGAATATAGTTATGCTGTTGGGGTGTTGTTTGGAGACAGAAGTGCCTTTACTAGTTTATGAGTTCGTCTCAAACGGAACACTTTTCCAACATATTCATGATCCAAATGTGGAGCTCCCATTGCTATGGGAGATGCGCTTACGGATTGCCACAGAAGTAGCAGGAGCTCTTTCCTACTTGCACTATGCTGCATCCATACCCATTTATCATCGAGACATTAAGTCAACTAACATACTTCTGAATGATAAATACAAGGCAAAAGTTTCAGACTTCGGAACTTCAAGATCAGTTGCAGTTGATCAAACTCACTTAACTACACTAGTACAGGGGACCTTTGGGTACTTGGATCCAGAATACTTCCATTCTAGCCAATTTACTGAAAAAAGTGACGTTTACAGTTTTGGAGTTGTTGTTGTTGAGCTTTTAACTGGACAAAAAGCAATATCTTCTACCCGATCTCAAGAAGATAGGAGTTTGGCTACATATTTTACTCAATCAATGGAGGAAAATCATTTACTTGATATTCTTGATCCTAAGATTTTGAAGGATGGTCGAAGAGAAGAGATTATGGTTGTTGCTCACCTTGCAAACAGATGCCTAAACTTGAATGGAAAGAAGAGGCCTACAATGAAAGAAGTGGCCGTTGAGTTGGAAGGAATTAAAATGTCACAAGGGGGTATGACTCAACAAAATTACGTGGAAGTTGAATACAATAAACTGATCTTACCGAGGCTTGGGAAATTGCTTCAATGCTGACAGGGACATTTTCTGGTAGTGGCACTAGCACAACTTTACCATTCGATGTCCAACCTCTACTGCTTAACAAACCATGAGGTATACATTCTTCATGTCCATTAGATGGTTCATTTGAGAATATACTAATGTGTCAATCTAGATGAGATATGCTAGTTATGCTTTGTTGCTGTTACTTTCTACCTGTGCCTTTCTTAGTTTCTTGGATGTGACTCTATGTACTTCTTATACTCTAATTTTTACATCAATATATTTTTACATAAAAAAAAAAGAAGCTTTGTTAATGTTTGTTCAAATAGTTAAGTACAAGGGTAAGTATGTATTTCTTCTACATATATAATTTTTTATGGTTTGTATTAGGTGATAATAGTACACTACAAGAAAAAACACTTTTGGCGACTAAATTTTTAGTCGCCAAAAGTCCTCTTTTAGTCGCCAAATGTAGAATTTTCACTTTTCCCGACTAAATATTTTAGTCGCCGCTGTGGTCGCCAATATATGGCCGCCAATACCTTTGGCGACTAAAGATTAATTAGTCGGCAATATATAGGTCTTCAGCGACTAAAGTTTTAGTCGCCAATAGTCGATTCCATTTGTGAAATTATACATTTAGCGACTAAAGTTTTAGTCGCCAATAGTGTTTTTTTTTTTTAATTTATACAATTGGCGACTACTTTTTTCGTCGGCAATTGTCACTCTTTTTGGCAACCACAGTATTTTGTCGCCAAAAGCATTTTTCAAAAAAAAAAATTTGATTACCCACTGTGCCTCAGCATCACCCACGCTTCGAACCTGCGACCTCCAAGCTCTAAACCTTAACGACACACGCCACCCCACTATGCCACTCAACCATCACATTAATATAATTGCAACTATATTATTTATATATTACTTTCACCAGTATTAATACAACAGAATATATATAAATATAATTATATATATTAAAATATAATTTATGTACAAAAAAAATTATTTATTAAAAAAAAATTTATCTCACTTTTGGCGACTAAATCCATTATTTAGTCGCCAATTCTATAATTTTAGGCTACTAATTAATTTTGCAGTCGCTAAAAAAAAATGTTGCGCCTAAAAACACACCTTTTGGCGACTAAATCTATTTTTAGTCGCCAAAAACGTACCCTTTTGGCTACTAAACTGAATTTTAGTCGCCAATACTCAGTTTTTAGCTACTAATTTTTTTTTTGTAGCCAAAAAGCTTCACTTTCAGCGACTAATCTGGTTTTAGTCGCCAAAACACCTACAATCGGCGACCAATCTGCTTTTTAGTCGCCAAAACCAGCACCTTTGGCTACTAAATTGTTTTAGTCGGCAAAACCATAACTTTTGGCGACGAAAATTGTGTTAGTCGCTGAAACCCATATAATAGGCGACCAAACTAATTTTTAGTCGCCAATACATATACATTTGGCTACTAAATGGTTTTAGTCGCCAAAAGTCTTCATTTTTTGCGACTAAAATGGATTTAGTCGCCATTTGTGCAACTTTCAGCGACGAAATTCATTTTTTTAGTCGCCATTGGTGCTTTTTGTTGTAGTGGTAGTTGCTTGTACCATTAGTTATTTTAATAAGGAGATGGACTTTTAGTTGCATTGATAAAGCTAGCCAAGACAAAAAAGAGTTCTTTGTTAATCCATGCAACTTCACTCTGTTAATCAATGTTACATTAAGGGGTTGTTTAGAAATGCACTAAAAAGTGCATTTATTTGATAAGTGAATTTTTTTTTGGGAGCTTCTATTGGGTACCCCATTACTTTGAGCACCCCAATAATAAATTTGAAATTTTATTTATTTTATTTATTTATTTGGACACCCTAAATAATACCTATCCTAACCCTAAAAACTTTAAAACCCTATATAAATCTACTTTGTATGCCCCATTACCCATAAACAAAGGAACAAAATCAAACCATATTTAGGGTCTCTGGAATTCCAAGCGACAAAGAGAGATTCTGAGTTCATCCGAGACGAAGGTCTCCCATGCAGTAATCAAAGTATATTTGTCCGAATACTTAATTCTGGACTTATAAAGTTTTTTCGGATACTTAGTGCTGAAGATAAGAAAATTGATTCCAGTTGTTTCATATTGATAGTCAGTGTCCAACAAAATATATTTTTCTGGATACTTAATTCCGAACCTATGAAGTTTGTTCGGATACTCATTTCGGAATCAATTTGGAAAATCAACCTATGAAAAACGATAAACAACAATTAAAAACTTACTTTCTCTATAAATTATTGCTTGGAAACATCTTCTTTATTGTCCATTATTGATTTTAATATGAAATAAAATGCAATTATGATGGATTAAAGTAAATAGGGTTGGGTTAAGATTGGTATAAAGATGCAAAGTGATGAAAGTAGGAGGAGAAGAGAGAAAAGGAATATTGTGATCCATGATGAATGGGGTGTTCAAAATATGTACACTTTTTCCAAAGTCAAGTATTTTTTTTGATCATTTTAAATAGGGAATAAATAGTAATAAATAAATATCATTAAATTGGGGTGTCTAACCTACTTTTTGGGATACAAATAGAACCTCCCCTCTTTTTGATTACATCACCTCTTTACTTTTCTACAAATCATTTTGCGAAAAGTCAAAAGGTATACTAAATAAGCAAAGCTATAAATAAAAAAAAATGACTTAACTTTTAAGGGTGATAACAGATAGTTTGTACCAAAAAAAATTGTAATCTGAATAAAATTTTAAGAAGTTGAAATTTTTAATAAAATCAAACAAAAAATTGTGCAAATTAATTTGACCACATCAAAATATTTACACCAAAAAAAAAATAAATTAAAAGTTCTCTGAGTTGGAGGATTTGCAATGTAACCTTCACCGCTTGTAAAGCTGTGCAAAATACCACCCAATTCATTAAAATCGCCAATTTGCTCGCTAGTTAGAGGTTAGTTTGATCCACAATTTGAAATTTATAATTCGTCTTTGAAATCGTTTTGCTCCGCTGTAGTTAACACATTTTTTTTTTTACATCTAATGAAATATTAAAGTAAAAATCAGTGTGAGAGAGAGATTTAACATGTGAAATTTGTTACAAATTAGTATTATATATATGAAAAATATTATGCAAATTAGTGTTATATATTATACAAATACGTGATAATTGTTTAAGATTATTTTTCAATCAATTAACAAATTAAAATCACTTAAACTGTTCAAATCATGGTTTGATTATTTGTCAATCTGCCATTCACAATTTGATTTATAATTTTACTCTCAAGCCGCACTGTACTGCATTGTGCACACCCTATTGCAAAAATAGCCCAATCTGTTAAAATTGCCCAAATCAACACCGATTTGCTCCATTCGCTAACCACAAATTAAACTTTGAAATTTATAATTTGTCTTCAAAACCACCCCATTCCACTACAGTTAATACATACATTGTTTTTTAAACTTTAATGAAATATGAAAGTAAAAATGAGTGTTAGAGAGATTTAAGATGTAAAATTTGTTACAAATTAATAATTATATATATGAAAAATATCATGTAAAATTAATTTGTGTAATATATATGAAAAATATTATGTAAATTGTTATTATATATTATGTAAATACTTGATAACTATTTAAAAATATTCTTCAATCAACTAGCAAATTAAAGTCGCCCCACATCACAATTTCGTAATTTGTCAATCCTCTATTCACAATTTGATATATAATTTACTCCCAAACCACCCGAATCGCATCGCGTACACCTTTACCTCTAACCTCTTGTAATTTCTCGGTTATTCCTTTTTCACGCACTTAGAAGTAAAAGATAGGGTAAATTGCACTTACCTCCCCTGAGATTTCTGACAAATACAGGTGTAGATATCCCATTTTTGACCGACCTTGAGACTCAGACGTCACCAGTTGAGCACTCGGTGATATTGCATATTGTGCTTGCTCAGAAGTTTCAGAATCTCGGCTGCGAGCCTTGCCTCCGAACTTCTGGACTCTTTCATGTTTTGCCTCGGTTTGCGAACCAGGCTCTGTTTTCTCCGTTTTCTCTTCCCGAAGGGAGGGAGAGGTCTCGTAAACCATCTCTCAGTGGCCGTAAGATACGTTTTGTGGTCGTAGGCCATTTTGCCTGTTTGGAGCCCGGTTTCCGATTTTTCGGGGCCGTTGGCCGTGTGCCTCGGTTCGGGACCGCTTAACCATCTCCGTTTGCTCCGATTTCCGGCATGCATCCTATTTGCTCCCTTTTGAGGGACACTGTGGTCCGAGAGACCAACTTCGTGGTCGAATACCACTCCCGGTGCCCAACAGTTAGTTTTCGGGACCTCGAACTGCGTGTTTCGGCTCCGGAACCTTCATTTTGCATCGGTTTTGGTTCATTTTTGGCAAGGACCTCTGTTTCATTACTAGGAAGGCTGTAGAAGGGTGGGAGGCCAGTAATTGTTCTGTCAGCCAACTTTATCCCTTTATCGCCCTTCGTTGCCCGTTTTTGTCCACTTCAAAGCCAATGTTGACCACCCTTGGGCCATTTTCTTGCACCCCAAACCCCATATTTGTGATGTACACATCTGGGAGGACACCAATATTTGGTGGCCGGCCAGTAATTCCTTTTGATCCTTTTGACCCCCTCCTAAAAGTGGGTTGTTCTCTCTCCTGGTTCACTTTCTCCAGTTTTTGACCACAGAGTTGTGTTGTGCACACATTAGAGGCTCCCTTTCTGTGGTGGCCGGCCAGTAATTCTCATTGACCCTTTTGACCCCTAGCCGGCCGGCCATGGGAAGTAGCCGGCCGGCCACCTGAAACCTAGATAAGCAGCCGGCCATGATCCTTACATCAGCTACAGTGTAAATACAACCTCTTTTTCCCCCCAGATTCTGTATCCGGGGAGGGGGGGGGGCTGCATTTTGGAGGGAAACTTGATTGGTTTTCCCTCCATTTTTTCCCCCCATTTTCCTCCTCTTTTTGCTTATATAACAGAGGCTCCAGCTCTGATATTAGGGTTGGAAAATTTGGCCTTAAGCCCTTTGCATTATATCCCTCTCCCTCTCTATCTCCAAGCAAAAAACCTCAAGTCCTACACCCCTTTCTTCATCAACTCATAGCCCCACCCTTCCATCCTCCATTTCAGCAGTTTGAGGGTGTTCTCCAGAGCCTAAGAGTGCTACAACTTGGTCCAAGAGGCTACCAAAGATTGGTCTACAAGGGTAAGCTCCACTTCCCTCTTTTTTGTCCATATTTTGCATGCTATTCTAGCTCCTTGTGCTTGCTGTTTTGGACTCCGACCCTAACTGCAGTTAGGATTATTTTGAGCTCCTTTTCACTTTTGTTTAAGGGCCTCTCACTGTTTGAGGCCTCCTTGATGCATTTGCTTCATTATCCCTCTTGTATGCCATTATCTTGCGTAGTATTTTTGGCTTATGTACAAACTTTTTTGAGCTCTGTCATGAACTGAGAAGAGGCTTATTTTGAGCCCTTATTCAACATTGTTGAAGGGATCATTTCTTTTTGACGCCTCTATCTTCCACTTGCCTTTATAACTCTCTTTTGGCCACATTTTTGCATGATTTGTTAGCCTATTGTGCTTCTGTTTTTGGGTTCGTTTAAGAACTGAAAACAGTCTTATTTTGACCCCCTCTTCATGTTTCATTGAGGGTTTTTTACTGTTTGAGGCATCCTTTTTATACTTTGTGTTATATCTCTCTTTTTGGCCATATTTTGCATAGTATTTTTGGCCTGTATATATGCTGTTTTAGGTCTGGCCACCAACTGTAAAATGCCATGTTTTGGGTCTCTCTTCATTTTTGTTGAAGGACCCTCTTGTGTTTGAGGCCAGAAACCTTCACTTGCTTCTTTGTCTATCTTTTGGCCCATTTCTTGCATGAGAGCTTAGCCATACCTGTGTTGGTTTTTGTGGTTTGTCATAAACTGTAAAATATCATATTTTGGGCCCCTATTCAACATTGTTGAAGGGCCCTTATCTGTTTGAGGCCAGAAGCTGTGGCTTGCTTCATTATCTCACATTTAGGGCCATTTTTGCATGCTAGTTTTGCCCTATTTGTGTTCATTTTTTGGCTTTACTATAAACTGGAAACATGGTTATTTTGGGGCTGCCTTGAATCTGTCTTCACATGTCATGTACAAATAATGCATGCCTTGTATAGCTGTAGGCCATTGCGTATGCCTAATTTTGCATTTCGGGGCCATTTCATGCGTCGGGTGCCATGCTTTCATGATTCGGGGCTGTTTCGGGTCATATTTTAGTTCTGAAATTTGCATGCTAATATGTCATATTCCATGCCTTGCCATGTCTTGTTAGAGTGGCATTTGGTGCCTTAGGAACGGTCCTCGGTTTGCGTACATGCGTGCATGCATCTCGAGTGTCTCATTTTCATCTAATGGCCTCTTATGCAAGTGTGGCTGAGGTCCACTTGTGTTAGTGTAAGTCCATTTATGCATTGTGTATGCCATTTTATTTCATAGCATTGCGTATGCTAGGTTGTATGTTAGCGCATTGTGTATGCCATGTTACCTCGTGCATCGTGTATGCCATTTCATAGCATTGTGCAGGTTAGGTTGTATCTTAGTTGCATGTCATGCATGTCATGCATATTGCATTGTGTTCGGGATAGGAGTTAGCCCGAGCACGGGAAACGAGGGACGTTTCGTACTCCGAGTGGCGGAACATGTCTCAATTCTCCAGTCGCCGACACTCTGGATTATCCATGATGGAGTTAGGTTTTCATTGTGTTTTCATGTGCATTCATTCCATAGTGAGTTGTGCAATTCGACTCCTCGACCATCATGCCTCGATATGCGTGATTGGTGGCACGAGGATCGAGACATGCATACATATGTGAAAATACATTGCTATGCCCCTTTCCTGCTCTCTGTTGCAGCAAATCAAGAATCAGCAGTCTTCCGGGGCTTGGCGCGCTTTCCAAGAAATCATTGCAAAACAGAGGCTAATTGGGGCATCCCAGTGGATTTCCGCGCAAGGCAGCCCAAACATACATCATTCATCAGAGTCAAGGCAGTCCCTGGCTTGCATGCCAGTTTATAGCTTTCCTAGATTAATTTGTAAATTAATTAGGATTTTTGTATTTATTCGGGACTGTATTATTTATTTATTTGGGACTGTATTATTCTTTTGGACCCTCTGCGCGAGGGCATAATTGTAATAAGTGTGGGTGAGTGTGATGTATGTCTTCCAACCCCACGTCTTTCTCCCTTTTATTTACCTGCTTATGATGGTTAGATTAGGGCATGTTTCAATTAGCATACAGTATGACAGCATGTTTGCATCATTCATCTGTTTTGCATGCACCAGGCTCGGCGCATCATACTAATTGCATCTGTATTTCAATTCCAAGTTGAATACATGTTAGCTGTAGCATTTCATATGCCATGTTTAGAATAGCCGAGCCTGCTATAGTTGCATTTTCGCATGTGTTGCATTAGGCATATCTGTATAGTTAGGATCATGCATGGATTTCTAACCTAGCTTCTGTTTTGGCTTGGAGTACTCGGTAAGTTTTATGCTTTAGCATCCTTGCATGCGTGTGAGTGCTGCCATGAATAGCATGCTTACCATGAGGCTAATTGCTTATGTGATATAACTGCCTGAATGCCTGTGGGTGAAGGTTGGGCTATTTGGATTGGAACAATTCATTCAATGCGTGTTTTAAGCCCACTAGATAGTGGCAAAATCATGTTTTTCTAAGCCCACCTGAGGGTGGCAAATCCACGTCTTAGCCTACTTGTGGGTAGCACCATCAAACCATTTTCAAACAAACAAATATGAAATGTTTTGTTCCAATTCAGGCGATCTAGTCTATACTTGTATGCTGTACGCATCACATAGCAAATCTAGGCTAATAACCGGAATAAGAACACACAATGTTTTCAAAACTTGATATCATGGTTAGTAGAGGCCGATCTTTGATCGGGCGAGCAGGGGTGCTCACGAAGTGACCTTCCCCAATCGTACCCAAGTTCCTGAGCCGAGGCAACTTTGGTGATGACGGACACGTGGCCTTATGCAACGAGTCAGGGTTTCCTAAATTTCCCAAAATAAAATATTTAGGTGGCGACTCTGTATCTGGCAAAGCAGTCCATGTTTGGCACTTCTTTCAAAAATCTGTTTTCTCAAAACGATTTGCCGGATTTGGACTCTTTGGTTCAGACTTAGAACCGTGACAATTTGAGAGTCCTGAACTGTAGTGAGCCTAATATCGAACGGAATGGGGGGGACTCGTTCCTCCCCCGGGGCGTTCGGGGACGTCTACAACAGGTACCTCCCATGTAATTTGAATAATTACAAAAATCTCTCATATTTTTGCTGACAATATCATGATTCCCCCAATCAGTTAATTTAGCACAAATGATGTTACTCGGCTATCCAAAATGACCATATTACCCCTTTGAATTAAGCGAGAAGAGATGAACATTACTAGATCAACCAATGTAACGCCTCCAAATTATTTAAATTAAAATATTACCCATAACATTATTAATCCAAAATCTTATCATGCCAAATAATAACATCATTCCAAAAGTCCTCTTTTTCATTAAACTGTAATTTCAAATTACAAGTTCCACGTTAAAATACTGAATACATTAACATTAACTTAGTTAAAAAAGCTAGAGGATAAATTAAAATGCCTTAATGGCTTACAAATAAACAACACAAGGCCTTGATACAACCAAAATGGACACGCAGTCCCAAAACATGTATGCCCGAAGCTTTCACATAATACATCCAAGAGCCATCGTGCTCCATCAAACAAAAGAATCCCACTCCATGTCATTGGGGTGGTTGCACATCACCAATCCTTAAGATTGGGTCATTCCGCAAACCAATGAAGACTGGCGAGAAAGCCAAATTCCAGCTGCTGGAAGAAGAAAATTTATTGCTGAAGTACAGTTGAGTTCCTATCCGCAGCACTAGGGACAAATTCAGACCCGATTGGATGGGCTCCTACATCATCAACGAACAGCAGCCATTCTCCTGGATTCAGATGGCTTCGAGATCTCAGAACTGATCAACATGGACAAAGTTAAACTTGAAGTCCAGCCATAAACACTTCAAATTCAACTGTCCTATCCATGAGATTGAACGTGTCATCTTTGTCATTTCTGTATCTAAGAGTTTGGTTGTGATCTTCACTTTGAGGACTGATTACAGTGCGCCATGGTGCCATTCATACAAGGGGCAACTTTCCGTTGCTGCACGGTGCCATTTTGACAAGGGGCAATTTTCCTTTGTTTTGGATATGAGGTTGTGCATCTCAAGAGTAAATTCTGTGTTGGTCGAGCAGTGGCCATTTGTAAAAATAGTTTTGAGAATTTTTAATGAGGTTGACTGATTTTCTCAAAAATTATTCCATTTTTTTTTCAAAACTGGACCAT
The DNA here is from genome assembly GCF_055761805.1 of Camellia sinensis. Lineage (NCBI taxonomy): Eukaryota > Viridiplantae > Streptophyta > Magnoliopsida > Ericales > Theaceae > Camellia > Camellia sinensis. The sequence goes on from NC_138962.1 coordinate 112,743,784, forward strand.
ATGTTGGACTTAAAAAAGGAAAATTTTCAGTGCTCATAGCCTAACTTGCATGATTTCAAATCAGAAAATCGAACAAGTATGTTAATCTAACTCTCATATTGGTCAAAATTGTTTTAGCAGAAGCCAAAAACAAAAAAATGGTTAAAATGATGAACTAGGGGCACAGTCGAGTCAGGTTTGCTGTCTTTTCCCCCTAGTCAACATACTTGCCAGAAAGGGCACCATACTTGCCAGAAAGGGCACTCTACTTGCTAGAAAAGGGCACAACTGAAGCTAACAAGCAAAGGGCCGAAAGCTCTCTCATCCTCCAAGCAGCGAGGTATCGAGCCAAGTGCGAAGCGCATGATAGAAGGGAGCAGGATATTCCACTCCCTCATCTGGATAGGTCTGATCACATCCATACTAGCCAGGGGCATCGTCAACCGATGTCAGTTGCAGATCTGCTGCACATGCAGTCGCATCACAACCCCCTCTGTGGGAGAGCCCACTAGCTGTGAGCGAAAGAAAGAAAATCTGGCAGAATACCAGGGGCAAGAGCCCACAACTTTTAGCTTATCCATCAACCACTCAGGGAAAAGATAAAAAATCAGAGAGATTAAAGAATAGAGAGATGTGCTTTGAGAGAAAAAGCGAGAAAAGGGATTTTTCAGAAAATTAGAGATTTACCTTTGTCTTTTCCTTTGTTGAGTCGTTTTGACTGTAGTCGGTCATAGGCTCAATACCCGGTCGAGAACTCATTTCTTATTTTAAATTCAAAATGAATCGTTTTGTGCTCAGAGTGCTGTGCCATTCTCCACATATGTGCAAAACAGGATTCCTTCCTTTCATAAAACTGCAGGGTTTAACCTAGGTCATGTGAGAACAGTAAAACCAGGACCTATATGAGGTTATCTAGGTTCCAGACTACAAAGCAAAAGAAAAGAGGGAAAATTTGGAGCATCTCAGCGTGTTTCAACTTCAGCAAAATCCGAGACCGCATTCCAGGTGCATCTTCTCAGGCCTCGCCTTTCTCTGGAGTATGAGTGTATCTTGACCCAAGTTAAGCCTGCTTCAAGTTAGAATGACAGTCCAAGCAGCACCTGTGGTTTTCACATGCAGATGCTATCTCTCACTAGTATGAACAGGGTGTACCTTTTTGAGCTGAGCATGTTGCAAAGTCCTCTGAGAGGTAAATCAGAGGCACCAAAGTACATATTTGATGCCCCTCTCTTAAATAGAAGGTGCATTTTCATATACACTTGTGTTGCATGCGTGCCACGCATCGTTTATGATTCTTGCATAGAATATGCTTTCAAGTTTGCATAGAATATGCTCTTGTCATCTTGCATCGAACATGCTTTCAGTCAACATCATGCATTTATCGCACAATAATGTCACTCAGTGCATCTATTTCACAATTTCATATCACTCGCACTGTCTTGTGCATGTTGTGGTTGTGTTTCACTCGCACCATCTTGTGCATTGCATTACACTGGCATTGTTTAGCGCATCGCATTGTTTAGTGCATTTCAAATCACTCGCACTGTTTAGCGTATCGCACTGTTTAGTGCATTTCAAAATCATTCGCGCTTTCTTGCGCATCGCACTATTTTGTGCAGTTTATACTCGCACTTTCTTGCGCATCGCACTATTTTGTGCAGTTTACACTCGCGTTTTCTTGTGCATCGCAATTTCTTGTGCAGTTTACACTCGCGCTTTCTTGCGCATCGCACTATCTTGTGCATTTCATTACATGCTCTCATCTTGCATAGAAAATGCTCGTATCTTTTGCATAAAACTCAATCGCACTATTTTGCGCACCTTACTTGCACTTGTTAGGGCATCTACATCGCACTGTCTTGTGCACACCTGCATCGTACTATCTTGTGCACAGCTACATCGTACTGTCGTGTGCATTCACTTTCACTCGCACTATTTTGTGCATTCTTTGGTCTAGGAGACCTTAAATCCTCTGAAGGCGCAATTCCCTTGGTGTTTGTCGTGCCTGAACGACTTCTGGTGGTCTGGTATAGCCACCTGCCTGTGTTAGTGGTGAGTTCCTAAAAGATCAACTGAGACGGTGAAAACTAGAGTTCGAATGGCCGATGCCTAGAACGCAAAGGCTCGGGATTTTCGAGACTAAATTCTGGTTTAAATACCCAGGGGTGTATCCCTGGCTTGAAATCTGTATGGCAGCCCCATAGGTTGAGGTAGCGAGTATGTGCCTCAATTCTAGATACTGAACCAACCTAGTCTGTCACCCTGTTGAAGAATAGGGAAAGTTGTGACCATAGCCAGGGAGAAAAGTAGTACCTGTGGTTCAATCAAGATGCATAAGGGGAAGATCCCCAGCGGCATGAGGTAAGTCATTGCCAATTGTCCCCGTAAGGTACCTTCACTTCCTAGCTATTACATTGAATTTTAGCTAGTACATTGTATTGTATATAGCATCTATCGTATGCATCTACCGCATTATCCATTTTATCGCTTGCATCCTTTCCATATTAAGCTTGGTTTGGCATGCGCCCATGCATTTCCTTCGTTCAAGCATAGTTCTGTGTTAATGTGTACGCACCTATCCCACTAAGAGAATTGTGGTCTGGGGGTGTCGGCACATTTTCTGTGTTAGACGCAGTCTGTTTTGTGTTCATGCCTTTTCTAGGCAAGATGTGGTTTGGCCGCGCGCCTTATTCACTTCATCCATTGCATCCATTGCATTTTACATTGTTTTGTTGTTTTCAGCATGTAGGATCATGAACTTTCCTCAACAGATCATTCCTCACTTATATCATCCCACCCAATCACTTGTGTTCTTTCTGCGAAGCACACAGTTCTGCATGTGCACACGCCTGTTCCACTAAGAGAATTGTGGTTAGAGCACTCCGGCACCTTTTCTGTGGTAAACGTAGTTTGATTTTGCATCTCTATCTCTTTATGGTATTTGTGTTATTTTGAACTGTTTATGGTTTGGTGATTCAATTACATTGCATATCGTTTGCATTATTTCATTGCATTGTATATCATTTACATTGTTTTGTCGGATTGCATATCATTTTGCATCCTGCCCTTGAACTATGCTGGTTTGATTCCCTGTAAAGGGATACGTAGGCAGCCTGCGGGTACAACCATCTATTTCTGCATTTGCATTTTATTTGTTTGTCCAAGTCTTCGGCCTTGTCAAAAATGGGTTGTCTCTGGGCTTTGACATTTACTCACATCATTTCATGACTTCGAGCTCTGTCAAAGAGGGGCAACTATAGACACCCCATTTTTGACCGCCCTTAAGACTTGGGTGCTACTGATGTCTCACTTGGTGATGAAAGGTGTGCAGTGCAAAGGTTCGATTTCTTCGGCAAGGAGAGAGAGTCAAATCCTAACCTTACACCCCGTTTTTAGACCAAAACTATTTTGACTAAAGATTTTAGACCTTAAAACCCTCTCTTTCAAAATATTTTTGAACAAAAGTTTCTACGATGTTCCGAGGCTCACATTTCGTTAAATGTTGCGCTTTTCGGTAAACCGAGCAAGGACAAAGTGGAAATGAATGAAAGAGAGATGAAATCTTTGAAAAATCTTTCAAAACATATTGTTTAGGGGTTTGGGGTTGAAGAAGAGAGGAGAGGAGAGAAGAAAACTAGTTTGGGAGAAGTTCGACATGAATCCGGGAAGGATTGAAACTGAGCGGCTTCACCAAAATAGGCACAACTTTTTGCACAGTTGGAATTTTGATGTGAGGTTGCCACCATTGGAAATCTTACTTCCGGGGGTTCAATTTGGAAATAAGAATGACCAGAAAAGGAGTCCAGGTGAAGGAGATATGCCCATTTGAAGTTTGACCTGTAGAGTATATTTTTGCTATCGGCCACTAGGGGTGGCCGACCGGCCAGTTGAGGTAGCCGCCCGGCCAGTTGTTGTGGCCGGCCGGCCAGTTGTTGTGGCCGGCTAGGCACTTATGTCTAGAAAGCCCAAAATCGGCAGATATTTCTCCTCCAGCTGTCCCAAATCAGATATTTCAACCAAATGCTCTCTTTTTGCTATATATGAAGGATATATCTCATATATTCAAGGGTTAGAACATTTTGAATGGTTGGAAATTTGGGAGCTTCTCACACTAAAATGCTCTCTCTCTAGAAGATTTGTGAGCAAATTCTCCCCTCTTTCTAGAATTCTATCCCTCTCCTCTTGTTTTAGGCTTGAAAGTGAGAATTCTCTACATATTTGCATACCCTTCCTTAACCAAAGTTGTATATCTTTGGGCTGAGGTCCCTTGGAACTTATTTTTGGGCTATTGGAAGGTCATTTGAGCCAAGAAAGTGGCTGTTTTGCTGCTGTGCTTCAAAGGTAATCACTTATCCCTCTTAGCTTGTTTTGCATACTAGCTTTGCCATAGTTTTCAACTACTTTGGGGCTATTTTTGGGGTGGTGTTGAACTACAAACACCTCTGTTTTTCAGTTCTAAAAGTGTTGGTTTGAACCTTGTGTGGGTAGGGGGTGGTTACCTCCCTTTGCTCTTTGGCTTGCAAAGCCTTTAGAGCCTTCTTTTAAAGGCTTTTGAGTCCATCTCTTTTGGCCTTAAAACCACTAAATTCTAGAGGAATTTCAGTGGTAGAAAGCTTGTTTTGAGGTCCAAAATAGGAGGGGGTGGCCTCTCCTCCTTGTCTCTCCATGCCATGCCTTGTTAGCACTATAAAGTAGCATCTTTTTGTGGCTTATGTTAGCTCATTTCAAGCATGTTTTTGTGACTTTTTGGACATGCTTAAACTCCGTTTTTGGCTGGTTTGGCTACTCATTGCTTGCATCTTATACTTGTAGTGTAATCCTACTTGTTAGCCTAACATGCTTCAAGTCTTAGCCTATAATTCTAGCATGTATTGGCTCCACTCCAGCATGTTTTTGGCCATTCTTTAACATGCTCTAACTCTGATTTTGGTTGGTTGGGTCACCTCTTGCTTGGCTTTTGTACTTGTAGGGCAATCTCACTTATTAGCCTTGCATGCTTAGTGTTTTGGCTTTATCATTCTAACTTATTTTGGCTACACTCCAACATGTTTTTGGCATTGTTTTGACATGCTTTAGGACTGTTTTGAGTGGTTTTCGCCTCTTGGGGCTTGCTTTGTATAGCTATGGCATAGTTGGCTTTGCTAGTCTTGTGTTTTGAGACCCCTAGCATGCCTTATTTGTGATGTTTGTGTGATATGACATCATTTGGTATGTAATTTCAGAGCTTATATCTTTGCCATACTTTCACTTAAATCACTCTTTCAATGCTTTTGAGAAGTTGAGCATTATGCCTTGTTTATGGGCCAATACATGAGTATGCATTGCTTGCTATTTGAGCTTCAATTTCAGCATGTTGTAGCCTCTGATTTAGCATGATTAAGCTCTGTCCAGAGCTGGTTTGGTTGTTTGTGCCTAATATTTCATGCTTCTAGAGTGATGCTCTTCACTAGTCTTGATGCTTATGGCTCCAAGTATGTCTTGCATGCATCATTTTCATGCTTTGATGTTATTTAGCATCCTATTTCAGTGCTGGAATATGTGCCATTGCATTCCATTTTGCATTGTTATATCACTTTCGAAAGTGATCTTAAGCCCTTTGTTGGTTTGAGCACGAAATTGAGGCGTTCATGACTACTGGTTTTAGCCTTCTCTTGAGGGTTTCTACTAACCAACGGCATGATGCTTCTTTCATGCTCAAGACGCTTGTGGCTTACACCATCTTTCCAGGACTTTTCACAATGAACTTAACCGGTTAATGGACTAATTGGTAAGCTAAAATGTGTAAACAAGAAAGTGGATGCGTAAAACATGCCAAGATAACATATGTGTGTTGCATTGCATGTGTTTGGATCGGACGTTAATCCAAACACAAGAAATATGGGACGTTTCATACTTGAAGTGATGAAACGTGTCACACTTCTTGGTCGCCGTCACCCTTGATCATGCATGATAGAGGTGGAGGCTCTTATGTGTTGTTTGTGCATTCACTAACATTGTGCAAGCTTGACTCTTCGGCCATCGTGCATTGAGATGCGTGGTTAGTGGCTTGAGAGCCGAGTACTACGCTCCTTTGAGCTTGAGAAATGATAAGGAGAGTAGTTTCACACACATTTCCTTGCAAATGCATTGTTGTGCCTTTGTTGTTCTCTGTTGTAGCAAAATTGGAATTCTAGAAGGAGACGTGGCCGGCTGGCCACTTGCACTAGCCGATCGACCACTCGCACTGGCCAGTCGGCTAGTTGAGGTAGTCTATCGACTAGTTGAGGTGGCCGGCCGGCCACCTGTAGCAAAATTGTCCAAAATCTTCCTGTTTTGGAGCAGGTGCAACCTGGAAGTCCGTATGATGTCCTGAGATCACCGTGAGTGCAAATAGAGGCAACTCATGACAACGCAGTGTATTTCCGAGCGGAAGCAAACCGAGCATGCATCTCTCTCTCGCCCTCGAGGCCATTTTACCGTTTTACTTAGCTAGTTAATTTGCCGATTTTGTAATTAATTAGTTAATGTGCTTAGCTAATTTAATTCGTCTTTGTAATATTCTAATTAGCTTAGTATAGCTAGTTTCAATTCGGTTTGTAATTAATTAGCTTAGCATAGTTAATTAGTTGATTTATAATAAGTAGCTTAGCTTAGCTCTTATTCATTCGGACCCTCGTTTGAGAGGGCAAAATGTTGTAATAAGGGTGCGTGTGTGTGTGCATGTCTTCCAACCCCCATTTCTTTCTCCCTTTTACTTATCAGCTTTCGATGGTTAGTTTAGGATTTTGATTAGCATACCTTATACTTGCATACGTGCATCATTCATTTGTCTTGCATGCACCGGGCTCTGCACATCATTCAAACTGCATCGTATTTCAATACTTCTTTGAATACATGTATCAAAGCGTTGCATTCATATGCCATCTTAGATGGCCGAGCCTATTTAGTTGCATTTTGCATGTGTTGCATTATGCATCTTGTATAGTTAGGATCATGCATTGATTTCTAACTAGTTTCCTGTTTTGGCTCGGAGTACACTGTAAGTTTTACGCTTTAGCATCCTTGCATGAGTGTGAGTGTTGCCATGACAGCATGCTTGCCATGAGGCTACTTGCTTAAATGATTAACTGCATGAATGCCTGTGGATGAAGGCTTTATTTCTTGAATTAGGACAAGTCATCAAATGTGAGTTTTAAGCCCACTTTATGGAGTGGCAAATCATGTTGTTTTAAGCCCACTTAAGGGTGGCAAATCCGCGCTTTAGCCTACTTGCGAGTAGCACTTTCAAACCATTTTCGAAAAATAAACATGAGTTGTTTTGTTCCAATTTTTGTGATTGAGTCTATACTTGTGTGTTGTGTGTATCACATAGTAATTTAGCTAATAATCAAACAAGAACACATGTGTTTTCAAAACAACATATCATGTTAGTAGAGGCCGATCCTTTGATCGGGTGAGCGGGGGTGCTCATTTCATGACCTTCCCCTCTCGTACCCAAGTTCCCGAGTCGAGGCAACTTTGGTGATGACAAACACGTGGCCTTAGACACGAGTCAGGGTTTCCTAAATTTCCCAAAACAAAATATTTAGGTGGCAACTCTGAAATTTGGCAAAGCAGTCCATGTTCGGCACTTTTTGATTAAAATCGATTTTCCAAAACGATTTGCCAGATTTGGACTCTTTGGTGATTTATCAGTCTTACATTGCACTTTGTGAGATTAGATTCAGAACCGTGACAGGAATCCGAACTATAGTGGCAAGAACCTAATTTGCGCCCTCTCCGAAAGGGGGGCGTGCGGAGGAAGTTTGGGCGGTCTACAGCGCCGCATGCGAAAGGAGAAGAAGAGGTGGAAGGAAGTGCTTCGAAGGGCACGAATGATTTCTCCTGGAACTCTTCTGAATGGACCGTACATACAATATTGTGCCTGCACAAGAAAGAGACTCAACAGGCACAACATAATAAGGGTGCATGTTCTATGCATGATAACAATCGAGAATCTAATGTTAAGGCATGTTCTATGCATATAACAAGAACAAAAGCATATTCTATGCATGAAACAAAAGAGAAGCAAATTCTATGCAATGAGAGCAAGAGCATGTTCTATGCGGTAATGGAATACACATCCTATGCAATAGTACAAAATGCATGTTCTATGCTAAATGCCAAATGCATATTCTAGGCCTGATTAACAGTATGTTCTATGCTAAATACCAAAATGCATGTTCATGCACGCTCTACATACATAATAAAGAGATTCATGTTCATAAGCGTATTTGATAAAACCAACTTAGTAACAATTTCTGATTTACCTCTCGGAAAAACGACAATATGTTTAAAAAGGATACACCTCGCTGATGTTGACTAGCAATGAACATCATGCACCGAAGACACGGTTTAGAGCTTCCGCAGAAGCAATCTGAACTTGAAAGTGAACTTTTCTTGCACTTCTTCAGAAATAAGGACACAAAACGGCATCAAGACTCAATAGAGGAGCACTGGGCACTGGACAGCTGCAAGAGGAGGGTGCTGGCCACCTATCGGCCACCCCTGAGCATTGTCGGCCACCAATGGGGACTGTCGGCCATCAGTGGTGGCCGGTTGGCCACCGATGGCAGATTGGGCCTATTTTGGTCTTTTTACCACGGTTCTTTATATACACTCACCTATACTTCATCTCCTTACTCCTCCAAGGCCAAAAATCCTCCATCTCTCACTCTAGACACTTTCCCTCTCTAGATATGAGCTTTATACACGTTTTCCAACGCCCCACGCACATTTTCTTCGCTAAACCCTCTTAGTTTACTCCGTTTTGAACCGATTGAAATTTGATTTCGGTGCTTTTTCTTGGAGTTTCACCACTTGAGGCTTGTTTCCCTCAAGTTTCTCTCGAGTTCTGTGCACTTTTCCCGGCTTTGACTTTTTCTCCCATTTTCTCTCTCCTAGGGTTTGACTTTCTCCAAGTTTACGCTTTTTCTCTATTTTTCTCTACTTTTTACCAACTCTTTACCTATATTCCAGATGGCAGACGATATACCACATGATGGAGGAACTCCTCTAGAGGCTGAGTTCGAGGCAGAGTTTGAGGTAGAGTTTGACTCGGAGGATGAGCCGGAGCCATTACCACTGAGGGTACAACCCTTTGATCCAGCAAGATACCGCCCTTAGACACACATCTTGCCCACAAGAGGTATTAGACGCTTTACTGATTTAGCTCCCTGCGCACCAGAGGATCTCCTACTGAGGGAACCAGAGTCTCATTTGTCGGCCATTGCCGTTGAGGTGTGAGCTCTATTCTCTGTATTTAAGCTGCATTTCTTACACTGCTTTTACTTGCATTTCCTACATTGTATGCATCTGAATATACTTTCATAACTGCTTTCTCTGATTTGTCTCTGCTTGATCTGTTTGCATCTGTTCTTTTCCACAGGGTGAGTCTCGCGCCTTTAGAGGCTACAATGCTACGACGGCACGGGACTGGTATGACGAGCTCCCTGCAGGAGTGCGCCACATCGTCGACGAGGCTGGCTTCGGCTTTTTCTACTCTGGCCTGACAAGAGTCATTGCTAGCCATCCTCTTCTGGAGGCCCTTGTGAAGAGATGGTGGGACACCACTAACACTCTCTATCTCTCCACAGCCGGGGAGATGATGATGACTCCCTACGATTTTACCATGATCACCGGCTTAGGCGTAGGGGGCGATCCGATCCCTCTTGATACAAATATGGGAGAGTGGGAGGCAGCTTGGGTCGAGCTCTTGGGGGCGCACCCACCTTTATACCGGCCAGGCATGGTCAAATACAGTTGGTTCGAGGAGCAGTTCTGGGGGATCGAGCCAGAGACAGTTGAGGAGACAGAGCAGTACGCTAGGAGTTTTCTGAAGTTCCTCCTTGGTACCACCTTGTTTGCGAACAGGGCGAACACTATAGGATTAAACTTGGTGAGCGCATTAGTGACCCTTTCCCGGGTGGGTTCCTATGATTGAGATAGAGTTAGCCTCGCCACTCTATACAGCTATATGAGCTCGACCTCCCTCATGAGGGGAACCTTGATCAGTGGCTACTGGCGAGCCAAGGAGGTACACATCTCAGTTCCCTCTTTGCACTTTACACTTTCTATTAAGCATTTCCTGCTCTGTATCTTGTCAACACACGTGCTTTCTGCTTTGCACTTTCTATATTTATTCAAATTCAAATGCTTTCTACTGTGCATTTTCCGTATCTGTTCAAATTCATATGCTTTCCGTTTTGCATTTTTTGTATCTGTTCAAATTCATTGTTGATCATATCACTACACTTTCCTTGCAGCTATGGGTGTACGCTTATTTTCCGACTCTGGCCCCAGAGCCTGTAGTGGAGCTTCCTCTAATGGTCCCTTACTCGTAGAGATATGACGGCCAGCTCCACCGTAGGACCCACGAGTCCTTCTCGTTCTTCAGGCACTACTTTGACACAGTAGCTGCCCACAAGGTAACCCAAAACACAGGCACTGCTGTTCTGATTCACCTATTAGCAACTAATAATAGTTAATAATCTGTTCACCTTATACTTGCAGATCACGTGGCAGCCGTGGGCCACAATATCGACAGGGATTTAGGGCTAATATAGTGCGGCCTGGGGTATTTCTCGTTATCGCATTCTACTTGAGGGCCCAGTTTGCCGAGCTTGGTTCTTGGGCGAGCGAGTTATGCATCAGACCATGGGTTTGCCTGCTTCGATCATACCGATGGCACCGCCAGAGTCTATGAGGTCAGCAGACAGCCTATCTGCTGAAGATGTTATTCAGTTCATGGTGGGCTTGGAGGCAAACTAATTTTGAGTCGAGGGCCATTATACAGTCTTCATTATGACATACCTTATGCCACCTCTGACCGGTGTTCGTGGGGGTGAGGTAGCGAGAGCTCCTACTACGAGGGTGGTACTTAGAGCGACTAGGGCGACCAGGGCCTGTGGGAGAGGGGCTTCTCAGGCGGGGCAGATGATGGGTTGGCCAGAGCTTCCCACTATACTTACATGTTGCAGCACACCAAGGAGGCTCACCAGATTCTTATTGAGGCTGCACCGGCCGGACACGAGCTTGCTGGGGTTCAAGGCCCGACTCTAGTATGTACCACAGTTTATGTTTTGCATGCCATATTTCATTCCAGCTATGTTTATAGAACATTGATTTGATAAATGTACTTACAGGCATCCATAGAGTACACTGGGGAGGCTCTCGAGCTGGCGGCTTCCTCGATGGGGATGGTGCAGAGGAGCATGAGCCTGCTCAGTCTCTACGGCATTCAGGTAACTTTATTCAGTTTACGCTTCATGCTATCAATCTTTCTGCTAATACACTAGCATTTGAATTGTAATCTGTTCCACATTTGCACTGATCTGATACACTGCATCTGATACATTGCACTTAAATACCACATTCATACACTGTACTTAGACATTGCATTTGACTTCTGCTTATACTCATACTGCATACCACGTTTACATCTGATACATATGCTGTAACTAATATGTTGACAACTATCCTTTGCAGATCCCAGCTATATCGGTTGCGCCAATAGGAGCAGCACCAGGACTAGCATTACCTCCTCCAGCAGTAGGGAGGAGAGGGAGATAGGTTCTAGCACACAGTCGAGGCAGAGCCAGGGGCACCCGAGACGACAGTGGTCCTTCAGAGCCCATTTTGAGTGATGACAACGTTGAGACTAGCGAGACTAAGGAGGCAACGGGTCAGCATGTTGAGTCATCCAAGAGTGCAGACGATGACGCTGGTGGAGATGATGCTACTGAGCCAGGTTCTGAGGCAGAGAGAAGCGATGACTTTGGTTCCGGTTCAGCATCCAGTTCAGACAGCGGTGCAGATGGAGACAACTCTGAGTCCCCGGCTAGGAAGAGGACGAAGAGGGCCTCTCGACTCTGAGATGGATGGCGCTGATTTTCTATATCTTTGCTCAGTTTCTTTTTTTGTTAGTAGTGTTATCACTTTGTACAGTTTCAGATAAGTTTCATTTGCTTTAAAAACTTGTACTGCACTTTTTTTTGTAAAAAAGCAACCATGATTGGAATGAAAACCAAGTTTTCTCTTTTGAAAAAGTGTTGTATTTTGCATCATGAGCACCGCACTGCATGGAATGGAGATTGAATTTGATAATGAAAAACGAACATGGTAGCACAACTTCTTAATCAGGTAATGAACCGACCAACACTTAGAAGCAAAAACAATGTACAACTTGATAAACAACTAGCAATATACAACTCGATAAACAACAAAACAACATGAATATAACTCGATAAGCAAAACAAGACGAATACAACTTGATAAACATGCTAAAGCCCAAAATGGCTCAAAATAAGACCTTCAAAAGCATAAAAAGCAGAGTAACATGCTTCCTACATTGCCCAACACAAAGGTAGATATCATGCTTGCCAAAAAGACTGTCGGCCATAGATAGAGGCTGTCAGCCATGGATAAGGTAATGAACCAGTGGTGGCCGGTCGGCTACCAAAGTGGCCTGTCGGCCACCACTAATGGCCGGTTGGCCGTCAATGTGAGGAACCTCCAGATTGTTGCCACCTGGCTTCCACTCACTGCCTTATCTTCTACAAAAGGTTGAGCTTCGTGATTTCTTCATTTTAGCTGCAAATTCTTCACAAATGAAGCCATTCTTTGCCCAAAAACTCTCGAATTGGATTGCAACTTTAGATGGCTCGAAAAAGGTGAATTTTCGGGGTTTCGGCATAAATGCACTATTCCCACTGAGTCGTTCTCCACTTTGCTTTTCGTTCCTTCATGCCGCGGCTAAGTGTTGGAACCCAATTACACACGTCTTTAGCTTCGGAGGACAAGAGCTATGCCCGACAATCGAAGAATTTCAAGTGTTAATGGAATTCCAGTGCGAAGAGGAAATCTTGCCTCAGTCCCGTTTTGGCCACGTCTAAGCTTTAGGATGGATGTGTGGGCTCACTCTACACGTGGCTCAATCTTTTGTTCACAACGAAAAGCTGGACATTCCCTGTCTGATTCATCGATTTTCTAATGTCGGTGACCGTGGCGACCATCTTTGGCAGGGTTTTCGAAAGCATGCCCTCTGCTTATGTATGTTGGCTCATTTTTTTCTTGCCCCTGGTTTTGGCAGGTCCAGCATACAACTAGTTGAAGTAGCCCAAGGTTTGAAAGAGGGCAAGAGTTGCATTGGCTTAGTGTTGGTCGAGACTTTGATGGGCTTAGATGCCTTTCATCGACGAGAGACTACCAGATTCGTGGGGAGTCCACTACTTTTACAGGTAATGTTTCCCACCCTTTCTTATATGTGTTGCTCACATCGCTAGACACTCATACTCTATTTTTCTCTCAGAACCCTTTTCTTGCTTTTCTCTCAACATACACCTCTCTATTCTTTAATCTCTCTTTTCTTTCATCCCTTCCCAGGTTTAGTTAATGGACAAGCTGAAGGTAATGGATGCTTTCCTGGCGAACTCAGCACAGGGCTACTTCTTCCGCCACCGCTTAGTGGATTTCCCAAATGAGGGATAGTGGTGCCATTGGATGTGCAACAGGTCTGCTGTTGATATTGCTTGGCGTTGCCCTTGGTTTGATCTGCCCGAGATGAGCTACAATATGACTCGGAAACCTGGCATTCAGCTATTTAGCCTGACACACTGTGTATTCTACTTTCTATTTCGGTTCAAGCGTCAGTTTGGCCATGACCAAATTTGCCTAGAAGAAGGGGTAGAGTACTCGGTTTCATTCTTCATCCGCGGCTCACATTTGGCTAGATATCCCACTGCTTGGAGGACAAGAGAACTTCTAGCTCCTGCTCCCAGTTTCAGTTCCCTTTCTGATGAGTGCCTAGCTTGGCTTGAAGATAAGGCACAGATCGGGTCTACTTTGGCACTAGAAGCTTTTACGAGCTCAGGGAGGGGACGCAGGAACACCTGACTCATCTATGCCCCAAGTTTATTACTTTGATCTGTACTTTTCAAGTTTTATGAATGTAATAAAAGCAACTTTGATTTGTATTGAGAGTTGTAGAACTTTGTATTAAAATCAATGAAATTAGAGTTGTGAGCACTGAAAATTTTCCTTATGGTCCAAAAATAGTCTAAGTTGTAAAAAGATTAATTTGAACAAAATCAACTTTTATTAAAACTTTTCAAAACCATTTTCGAAAAAGATTGCCACCTGACACACATAGAATCTATCCTTGAGATGTACAACCCCGAATCCAACAACAACAAACTGCCCCTTGATTGAATAACTCTGCTCAGCACTGTACTAGTCCTCAAAACAAAGATCACAACCGTACTCTCAAATAAAGAGTAGACAAGGATGACCTGATCAAACACATGGACACGATAGTTGATTTGGAGGTGTTTACGGCCGGACTTCAGGATGAAGTTACCTACGTATCCCGAAGATGGGAATCAGGCCTTACGTAGTTCGGTTCGGGTTCACTCGAGTATTAACTCTCTCCTTTTGCGCTCTAACTTTTGCCAAGGCCGCCCTTTAGGGTTTTCAACCTTGCGAGCTCAGTTTTTCTATATTTTCAATTTTTTTGTGCTCTAACTTTTGCCTAGGTCACCTTTTCGAGTTTTCGGCTTAGCGAGCCTCTCAGGGATAGTATTTTTTGAACTTGTCCATGCTGATCGGTTGGGAAAATTCTAGGCCATACAGGTCCATAAGAATAACAGCTCCACCCGACCAGATAGTTGTGATGATGTAAGGACGAATCCAATTGGGTTCGAACTTGTCCCTAGGGTCATGGATGGGAGTTCAGTTGTCTTTCAGCACCAAATCCCTTTCTTTGAGATTCCTGGACTTGACCTTCTTGTTGAAAGCCCTGGACTATAATGCTTTTAGCCTTCTCTAATCAAATAACATCAGTTCTTCGAACAAGCTCTGTTGCCAGTCCGCCTCTGCTATTTGACGCTCGGCCAAGACTCGCAACGATGGCACTTCTATTTCGATCGGCAAAACAGCCTTCATACCGTAGACAAGAGAATAAGGAGTTGCTCCCGTAGACATCCGAATTGAAGTTCTATAACACCAGAGTGCAAATGGCAATTTGTCTGGCCAGTCCCTGTAGGTCTCCACCATCTTCTGTAGAATATGCTTGATGTTCTTGTTGGCGGCCTCAACAGCTCCGTTGGTTTGCAGCCAATATGTAGATGACTTATGAAAAACCACGTTGTATTTCTCCAACAAGTCTATCACCTCTTTCTTGAAGTGAGAGCCATTATCTGAGATGATCTTGTTTGGGACCCCATAATGGCAAATGATGTTGTTTCGGATGAATTTCGCCACGTGCGCTGATTTCAATACTGCGTAGGACTGAGCTTCCACCCACTTTGTGAAATAATCAATTGCCACCAGAATGTACTCATGCCCATTTGACCCTTTCGGTGTGACTACGCCGATGACATCGATTCCCCAGACTGAGAATGGCCAAGGCAAACTCATGTTGTATAGCTTCGACGGCAGGGTGTTCATGCGATTCGCATGGATTTGGCATTGGTGGCATTGTCGAACAAAACCGATACAATCCTCATCCATAGTAGACCAGTAGTAACCTTGCCTGAGAATCTTTCGGGCTAATATCACTCCATTCATGTGTGCTCCACACTCTCCCACATGAATGGCCTCCAGTAAGTGCTTTGATTCCTCTGCATCGACACACAGCTTGTTGTAACAAGCCCGCGTGGGCCTCATGCTACAGTTCGGACTCAATTTGTGTCACGGTTCTTAATATGAACCAAAGAGTCCAAATCTGGCAAATCGTTTTGAGAAACAGATTTTTGAAAAAGTAGTGCCAAACATGGACTGCTTTGCCAGATACAGAGTCGCCACCTAAATATTTTTTTATGGGAGAATTTAGGAAACCCTGACTCGGTGCCGAAGGCCACGTGTCCGTCATCACCGGAGTTGTCTCGGCTCGGGAGCTTGGGTACGATCGGGGAAGGTCAGCTATGAGCACCCCCTTTCGCCCGGTCCGAAGACCGGCCTCTACTAACCGTGATATCCGTTTTTGAAAACTTTATGTGTTCTTAAACCAATTGTTAGCCTAGAATTACTATGTTATGCGCGCAGCAAACAAGTATAGACTAGATTGCCTAATTTGGAAAGAAACATTGCATATCCGTTTGTTTTGAAAATGCTTTGAAATTTGCTACTCGCAAGTAGGCTAAAAACACGGATTTCAATGACTTTTTCCAACTCAAACAATCCAACCTTCACCCACAGGCATTCAAAACATTTTAACACATAAGCATCTAGCCACATGTTAAGCATGCTGACATGGCAACATTCACACTCATGCGATATGCTAAAGCGGAAATACTTACATCGTACTCCGTGCCAAAACAAAGAACTTGTTAGCAAACATGCATGATCCAAGTCCATGTTAAGTGCCTAATGCATCGCATACAAAGTGTTGCTAGAATAGGCTCGGCTATCCTAAACATGGTATGTGAGAAATGCACAACTATCACATATTCAGTTTGGAATTTGAGATACATATGCAATTAGCATGATGTACCGAGCTCAATGCATGTAATACAAATGCATGGATGCACGTATGCATAGCATAAGGTATGCTAATTTAAACGTGTCCTAATACTAACCATTAAAGCGGGTAAGTAAAAGGGAAGAAAGAAGTGAGGTTGGAAGACATACACACCACCCACGCACACTTATTACAGATTTACCCTCGCTCGGAGGGACCGAATAAATATTACAAATTAATTAACTACGCAAGCTAATTAATATTACAAATTGCCTAATTTAATTAACAAATTAAATAGACTAAGAAAAACAGTAAAATGCCTCGAAAAGCGCGTCGCCATGCACAAGCTACCTCTGTTTTCCTTCCTTCACTTCTCTGGAGGCTGTCAAAACCTCAGGGTTACATCTCTGGGCACTGGGGAGTACCACCGGCTGAGTGGGATCGTCACCGGCACTGGTATGTGTCCATCGGCACAAAATTGAAGTTGTCGGCAGAGAAAAGGTTGCCGGCCGGCACCTTACACTGCCGGTCGGCAAAGAAAGTCTGCAGGACCTGCAACTCACAGCAACAGAGGGCAAAACAAGGCATGGCAGCACAATTCAAGGCATGTATGCACCAACCAAGTCTCTTATCATCGTAATGACTCAACGGGACATGTGCCTCGGTTCTCAGACCACCAATCACGCATTTCCATGCATGATGGCCCAAAGAACCAAGTATGCAACTTTGATTTCAAATGCATGCAAACCAATCAAACAAATTAGGCCCAATTCCTATCACCAACTCAAGGAACAAGGCATGCATGCAAGATGCAATGCAACCTAGGCATACAAGCTAAGAATGCAACATGGCATGGCAAGGCATTTATGCAAGCATACAAGCATACATATGGCAATGCAAATGTATGGAAAGATGGGCTTAAACATGAATTAGGCAGCTCTAATAAGGCCTAAAACAGTGGCCAATGTGCTAAAAAGTGAGGGCTAAATGGCATGCACACACACATACGCATAAGGACCAACACTTAAGCACAAATCAAACAACATTCAAGCACACTTGAAAGAGGGAATCATGGACAATTAGCATGCATTGTAAGCTTTGAAATCATGCTAATACAACCCTCAAGGATCACTTAAATGGCATTCAAATGACTCAAAACAAAAGCATGAACAAGCACCAAAACATGGAGCATTGCTACACAAGCTTCCAAAGCATTAAAGAGGCATGCAAGGCAATCAAACAAGCATGGAAATGGGACTGAAATGGCATATAGAATGATCCCAAATCACCAAAACAATGCAAAGATGCCATGCTACACATGCACATACTCAAGGCTAACAAGCCCAAATACAAAGGAGCTATATCAAGCATGCAAAGATCAACCCAAACGACTATGGACAGAGCTAAAACATGGCAAGATATGCACAAAATCTTCACAAGACTAAGCCTAAAACATGCTCCAACAAAGGCTAACAACCTAAGGCACATTAAGGCATAAACAAGGCATTACATGGCAACTATGCTAAGCATGCATGGAGTTCCAAAACCAACTTAAAATCATGTTATATTATGGATATATAAGCATGAAAAGCAAACCAAACATGCTCAACACACACTCAAGCATAGGCTTCCTTAAGAGGCCAAAATATGCCCTTTTCAAGGACAACAAGGAGAGGGGGTGGCCCTCTCCTTCTTGGGACTTCAAGGCATCATCTTCACCACTGAAATCCCTCAAGATTTCAGTGGTGAAGAGACCTCAACACCAAAATCCCGGAGCTAACACAAAATGGCTCAAAATAAGGCCTTTTGAGGCCTAAGGGTGGTCAACAACCCTCAAACAACAAAACACTCTTAATAAACAATAAAGAGGGCCTAAAAACAGAAATTTTTTATGTTATACAATAAGCACAAAAACAGCTCTAAGATAGGTATAAAATCAATGCAAAAATGGGGAAAAATGGGACTAGATTCTCACCCTTGAAGCCTTCTTCACAAATGGTGCTCCAATGGCCTCCTTTGGCTTGAATCTAACACCAAAAATTCAAAACAAACCCTTTAGAACCTCAGCTCCAAGAGGAAGGTGAAACACTAGGTGTTTGTGTGCAATAGTAAGACACAAAGCACCTAGTGAACAAAAGAGAGGGAAAGAGAGATAGAGAATGTATGTAACTCAAACCCTAGAACCAGAGCTCAACAATGGCTATTTCTTGCTCTTAAAAATATCCTAACTCCCCATTCTTCTTCCTCTAGAGACAACCCTCTCTCTATATCTCTTGTAAAGCTTACAAGACAAGCTTTACAAGAGGGAGATCCCTCCATACACGTGTATGGAGGAGAGCAAAAGCAAGACAGCTGTCTAAAAATATCTGCAAAAGCAGATGAACAGCAATCGGCCGGCCAAAAATGCCATCTTGGCCAAAAGGAGTGCCAGCCGGCACAAAATAATACTGACCGGCAACAAAAAGTGCCGGCCGGCAATAAACATTGCCGGTGGCAGCAAACACCAGCCGGTGGCCTTTAGCCACTGCCGGTGATGGGTGGGGATGGTCTACAAGCCCCACCCTACCTCTCAAGGGCAAGATGCAAGTGTTTGGTGCAAAACCAGACACTAAACGGTCGAGTTCGGGGATCCTGAGGCAAGGCGCGCGAGCCGAGACCTCCGGGAACTCCAAACGAACACAAACATGGAAGATCACCGTGTGTTCAAACAGTGACGTCCAAGTCTTGAGGACGGTCAAAAATGGGGTGTCTATAGTTGCCCCTCTTTGACAGAACTCGAAAGTCATAACAATGACGGGAGTGAATGTCAAAGCCCAGAGACGACCCATTTTTGACAAGGCCGAAGACTTAGACAAACATGCGAGACAATCAAGATATGCGCCCGAAGGCAAGGGCAAAATGCAAGACAATGCACGGAGCCGAGCATAACTTATGATCAATGCGAAGAAAGCTGTAATGAAGCAAACATGCGACAGTTTTAAGCTAGCATACCAAACTACACTACAATGCAGAAAGGATGTAAGAGAATTATGGAATTCTCAATACGTCTCACTCGGGAGATACAATACCTGTGCGGCTCGTCTGGTTGCACCGGCCTCAAATGAACCGTACATACAATATCATGCCTGCAAAGAAAACAAACTTAACAGGTACAATATGGTTAGCAACATGCATGACAATCCAAATGTGGATGCAAAACGATATGCAATATATATACAAAACAATGTATAAACAATGCAAATGAAGATGCAATGTAATTGAAACAATGCAAGCTACATGCAAAACATTTGAATCGTGATCCAATCACGAGCGGTTCGAAACCACACCTATGTCAAATAGATTGATGGAGATAACAAGTCTGTCTACCATAGAACGGTCAACTGAACTATGAGTATTGTAGACAGACGCAAGAACAAGTATTGGGTGGAATTGACATAAGTGGGGAAACAACCCGCTGGAGAAAGGACTATGATCCTAATGCCGGATGCAAAAATTACACTACAATGTAATACATGGATGAATATGCTAGGAAGATGGCAATGGATATGGCACGCAGGCCAAACCAAATCTTGCCTAGGAAAGGTATGTACGCATACAGGTCATGTGTAACACAGAAAAGGTGCCGCAACCCTCAACCAACATATCAGCGTGGAATCGGCGCGATACACATGCAGAACTGTGTTTTAACATGAAAAGTAAGGGCACATACCAGACCAAGCTCAACATGGAAAGGCGCAAGCCATAGATGGAAGGTGATGCAATGGATGCATGCAATCTACAATGCAATATCTACAAATATGCAATGGAGTGGATATGGATACAATGGATATGGCACGCAAGCCAAACCAAATTTTGCCTAGGAAAGGCATGTACACATACGAGCCATGTGTAACACAGAAAAGGTGCCGCAACCCTCAACCAACATATCAGCGTGGAATCGGCGCGATACACATGCAGAACTGTGTTTTAACATGAAAAGTAAGGGCACATACCAGACCAAGCTCAACCTGGAAAGGCGCAAGCCATAGGCGGAAGGTGATGCAATGAATGCATGCAATCTACAATGCAATATCTACAAATATGCAATGGGGTGGATATTTACAAAATGCATGACAATGCAATGCAATGCGACCTACTGGGGAAAATGCAATGGATGCATGCAAGCTACAATGGAAATGCATGACAATGCACTATGATGCAATGACTATGATTGCAACTTTCCCTATCTTACCAACAGGGCGATATACTAGGTCGGTTCAGTATCCAGAACTGAGGCGTAGACACGCCGCCTCAACCTATGGGGCTTCCATACAGATTTCAAGCCGAGGGTAAACCCCTGGGTATTTAAACCAGACTTTAGTCTCGGAACTCCCGAACCTTTGCGTTCTAGGCATAAGCTGTTCGAACTCTAGTTTCCACCGTTCCAGTTGGTCTTCTAGGAACTCATCGCAACCACAGACAGGTGGCTTT
Organism: Camellia sinensis; assembly: GCF_055761805.1. Taxonomy (NCBI): domain Eukaryota; kingdom Viridiplantae; phylum Streptophyta; class Magnoliopsida; order Ericales; family Theaceae; genus Camellia; species Camellia sinensis. The sequence goes on from NC_138962.1 coordinate 112,764,707, forward strand.
ACCAGACCACCGAAAGTCGTTCGGGCACGACAAACACCGAAGGAATTGCACCTTCAGAGGATTTAAGGTCTCCTAGACCAGAATGCAAAATGTATGCATGACAATGCATGTTTTTTTTTTTGAAATGCAAATGATGTATGAAATGCATGTTGCATGGAATGCGCGACAACACGCGGCTTTCAAAGTGTACGGCAACGCGAACACTAAAGGTCTTACACCTTCCAAGGATTTAAGGTCTCCTAGACCGTACGTGTTTAAGGTCTCGCCAGACCATGCGTGTTTAAGGTCTCGCCAGACCGTGCGTGTTTAAGGTCTCGCCAGACCGTGCGTGTTTAAGGTCTCGCCAGACCGGCGATCACGGTGGGATGATGCGCAAAATAGCGCAATGCGTTAGGCAACGCGAGTGCACAGGACAGTGCGATGGAATGCATGCAAAATGCAATGAGATGCGCAAAATAGCGCGAAATTTGAAATGCACAAAACAGTGCGATGCGCAGAACAGCGCGAGATTTGAAATGCACAAAACAGTGCGATGCGCAGAACAGTGCGAACAATTTTGAAATGCACAAAACAGTGCGATGCGCAGAACAGCGCGAACAATTTCGAAATGCACAAAACAGTGCAATGCGCAGAACAGTGCGAGGTTTGAAATGCACAAAACAGTGCGATGCTAAGTGCGACACGCATGCCACACGGAATGTAAATGGGCTTAAATGCGCAACAACGCACGTATCCCGGAATGCATGACAATGCATGGAATGGAAATGCAATGATGATGCATGAGAAATGTGCACGACAATGCAAAGGGGTGCGTGTTGTGACGCATGTAACACGTGCATAACAATGCAAATGTGTGGCGCATGACAGCGCGATGTAATGCACCGAAGTAGTGTGATGAACTCGTGCAACACACATGGGGCAATTTTTGAATTTAAAAGGATACAAAAAGGATACACCTTGCACGAATTCGAGTGCCATGTACTGGAGACACGGCCTGCGATCAGAACGGAGGCCGGTTGAGCGTCGGAGATGCACTTTCTTGCACTTTCTTGAGCTATGAAGACCACAAACTTCTCATATGGCCTAAACAAGGCTGTGGGAACCCCACCGGCCGAAAGGGGAGGCCACCGGCTGGCCACCGGCATCAAAATAATTCCATCGGCACAAAACATTGCCGACCGGCAAACAGTTGCTTGTGCGGGGCAGTTTTGACTTTTCACCTTGGGTGTTTTAAAATAGGGCTCCAAGCCCTATTTCCTCACTTCTCCACCGCCGAAATCCCTTGTTCTCTCTCCCTAGAGTATTTCTCTCTCATTTTTCGCCCGTTTCTTCGCGTTCTACGCTCGTTTCGTCGTCGGATTCGCGATTCTCTTCGCGTTTCGGACATTTTCCACCGATCACATTTTTGTTTCGGTGCCTCGTTTGGCGTTCTAGCCTTTTCGGGGTTTGTTCTCCTCACTTTCCTCTTCATTTTCGTGCCTTTTCACATTCCGGCCTTCCCGGCCATTTCCGACCCTCTCGGGAGTTGACTTTTCAGTTGACTCTTCGTATTCCGGCTCGGTTTTCCTTTTCCGGTCATTTTCACACCACTCTCTACATGGCGGACGACATTCCACGTGGCGGGACTCCCCCGGACCACGAGATGGATCCCGGGGTCGAGCTCCTACCACTGAGCGAGCGCCCGTTCGACCCGGCGACCTACCGGCCGGCGATCCATGTTCTGCCCCCAGACGGCCTGCGTCAGTTCCGGAGCTTTGAGAGGCATGTGGCGCCTGAGCTACTGCTGCGTGAGCCTACCTCCCACCTTTCATTCGGCACTTCCGAGGTAACTCTCTTTCTTCGGCTTTACTTTCCGCAATGTCGGATACAAAACTGTCATAGTTAGTTGTATTCTCTAACTGCTGAAAACCGATATGCGGTAGACCGTAGTTGACTGTAAACATACATACAACTGATATCTGTTTGAGACTGACACATGCACACACTGCACTAGCCCGGAATCACTCAAACACACTGCACTCACTGTTTTTCACTGCACACACACTGGCACCCAGTATTTGTCTGAATCTGTTAGATTTGCACATATGCTATATCTGCTCTGAAACACCCAAACACGCTGACACAGCACACGTATTTCACTGTAAGCACACCGGCTCCCGGTATTTGCCTGAATCTGACAAACTTGCATACATGCCATATCTGTCCTTTCAAAACTGCATTTTGAATGTTGTCTTGCCACCGTTATTTTCTGTTTACAGGAGGGTTCCCATACCATTCGCGGGTATGGGAATACTGGTGCACGGGAGTGGTATAATGAGCTCCCTGATGCGGTCCGACGCATCGTGGACCGAGCGGGCTTCGGCACCTTCTGCCGAGGGCTCTCCAGGTTGTCCACATGCAGGCCTCTCCTTGCCGCTCTGGCGGAGAGATGGTGGGACACCACCGATTCTTTTCATTTTTCTGCTGCGGGGGATATGACGATGACCCCTCATGACTTCTCGATGCTCACAGGCATCGGGGTAGGGGGGGATCCGATCCCTTTTGACACAGACATGGATGAGTGGACCGCCGCTCAGGTCCATCTACTGGGGGAGGCGCCACCCCTAGCTCGCCCAGGTTTCGTCCGATACTCCTGGTTCGAGGTCTAGTTTCGAGTCCAGCCCGTGTTGGAGGAGGGGGCGCAGATGACCCCGGAGGACGAGGAGAGGTATGCTCGCGGCTTTCTCATGTTCCTGTTCGGGACTACCATTTTTGCCGACCGGGCGAACACCGTGCCTCTCTGTCTTCTCAACGCACTGGTGGACGTCCGGGATATTCTGCACTATGATTGGGGCGGCGCTGCTTTGGCCACCCTTTACGGGTACATGAGCTCGGCTTCTCGCGGCAGCGGCCAGCTGCTTGGAGGCTACTGGCGGGCTTGGGAGGTACATTTCTTCTCCGCTTTTTCATTTCTGTCTCGTACTTTCTGTACTCTGTACACTGCACACACTGTAGTCTGCTCTATACTTGCTGTATACTGTACACACGGCACACACATACATTCTGTTTTACACTGACTGTACACTGCTCACACTGTACACTGCACACAATACACTGCACAACACACGGCTCTGCCATTTCTGCTTTATTCTGTATATCCTGCTTTATCTGATGGTCATACTGACATCTGTTTTGCAGTTGTGGGTTTACGCCTACTTTCCTAGGCTTGCCCCCGTGCCAGTTGCGGAGACTCCCCTGGCCGTTCCCTTCTCGAGTCGCTTTGACGGGAGATGCACCCGGCGACCACGGGAGACGTTCGGCTTCTTCCGCCGATATTTCGACACCATCACCCCTACGGAGGTATGCTTTACTTTCAGTTCATTTAAGCTTCGCTTTCCAACTGTATATTTCAATAACAGTAGATAACAAACTGTCTGTCATTTTCAGATCACATGGCGGCCGTGGGCTCCCATGCCGGCGGCGATGCGGGGTCGGTTCCCTGGTGCGGAGGAGACCTCGCGTTTCTGGATTCTGTTTGAGGGCCCAGTCTGTCGGGCTTGGTACCTGGGGGAGCGTTTTCTACGCCAGACCCTAGGATTACCTGAGCAGATAGTCCCGGTTTCCCCTCCTGCAGACATGAGGGAGACCGAGGGGCTCACCACTGAGCAGCTAGATGATTACTCCATCGGCTGGGAGGAGGCCGGCATCTGAGGCACCGCCGACTATCAGGAGTACGTGTGGACGTACCTGATGCGCCCCCTGAGCGGCCGTCGAGCAGAGGGGGCCAGGCATGTGGCATTGGCGGCTGGGGCCGGAGCGGGAGCCGGGGCTGGATCTTCGAGGAGGGCCCGGGTCCGTGGCAGGGGCGGAGCTCAGGGAGGACGGGGAGTTGGCTGGCCTGCCCTGCCTGCTATACTGACTTTCCAGGGGCAGGGTGGATCGACCTATCAGATCCCCTTCGCCCCTCCACCGGCTGGTCACGAGTTCATTGACGTCCCCGACTTACCTCCGGTATGTTCTACTGCATTTTGTACAGTTATTCATTTTAGTTTACTTGATATTCCACAGAATATTGATGCATCTGATACTTTTGCAGGCTTCTTCTGGGTACACCCGTCAGTCGTTGGCGATGAATGCCTCGATGATGGGGATGCTCCAACGGACTTTTGACCTCCTAGCCGTCTACAGCATACCGGTATGTTCTTCTGACATTGGCCTCAAACCATTCATACACCGCTTTACATAATCTGACGCACGGCACAACACCTGATACACTGATCTCACAGCATCTGACACACTGCATACACTGCATTCTGCACCGTACTCTGTACTGATAAACTGCTCACGGCATTCTTACACTCTACTCATACATTGCATTCTGCACTGTTAAACTGCTCACGGCATTCATACACTGTACTCACACACTGCATTCTGCGCCGATAGACTGCTCACGGCATTCATACACTGTACTCACACACTGCATTCTGCACTGTTAAACTGCTCACGGCATTCCTACACTGTACTCTGCATTACATTCTGCACTGATAAACTGTCTACAGTATACTGATGCATTTCCCTTTTGTGTACTTTTTCAGCCTCCTTTCCAGATTCCCATGGCAGGAGGTGCTCCAGCTGGGCCTTCTGTCCCTGCTCGGGGGAGAGATGAGGAGGGCAGGATATTTCCCCGTACCAGGGGAGGGCGTACTCACGTCGGGAGCAGCTCGCGAGCTCCAGTCCCGGATGATGACGACGACGAGGAGTCAGAGGCGGGGGTAGAGGCGGAGTCCGAGTCATCGGAGGAGGAGACCGGAGACGGTTCTAGCTCGGGCTCTGACGACGACGCTGATGATGCTCTTGGACCCTCGTCCAGGAAGAGGACTAGGACGGACTGACGGCCCCCCGGAGTGCTTGACATGGATGCAGATTTTTGCTATCTTCTTCTTTCTTGTACTTTTCTTTTTTTGGTGGTAGATAGATTACCTTGTACTGCGGCAGGCAGATTTTGTTTCCAAGACTTGTACATTTGAAAAGATAATGAAATGAAACGAACTTTTTATCTGAAAAAGTGTTTACATTTACACATCTCATGCATTGCATCGCATCTCATCATGTTACACCTCAATGTAAATGGAATTGATTGGTTGTCTGAAAATTGAACACTCGCACTGTAATAATCAGATAACTAAACAGCCAACAGCAAAATAACCCAAGCAACCCACTGCCTGATTCTTGATACACAACCCTTACTCTACTGGGGATTAATCTGCATACAGCCCGTAGCACAGCAATCGGTTCATTCTGCACACAGCGAATTCTAAACAAAACAGCCCAATCTGACAAGACGGCCTCAAAGGTGGAACCGGTTGGAGTCGAAACATGCTCAAATGTAGGGAATGGCACAGCATTCTTGAGCATAAATGATTTTTGAAATTGAATGAGGGTTTTTCAAACCAGGATATCGAGTCTACAACTAAACACAGCGGGGAGGACTCAAATATAAAGGTACACGACCTAACACGACGAGACACGCTCGGAAAAGACCAAAAACAAAAGACGAGACCGTCAAATGAAAGAGACACGACACACAGACGCGTAAACGAAGATGGGGGACCTCGGACCACGAGGAGCCAGTTCAAACTGGGTATTGTTTCCCACCCTGTCTGATTTGTGATTCTCACATCACTCGGCTCTCGAGCTCGGATTTTTTTCTCAAAACCCTTTTCCTCACTTTTCTCTCAACTTACACCTCTCTATTCTTCAATCTCTCATTTTTCATCCCTCCCCGGGGTGATTGATGGATAAATAGAACGGTGTGGGTTCATGCTCAATACCGTTAGCTCACGGCCATTTCTTCCGAAGGGTAGAGCGCTCTTCTGGCAAGTACGTCGATGACGGGGGAGAGACAGAACGCCTGGCTCAACTGTGCCCCTAGTTCATCATTTTAACCATTCTTTGTTTTTGCTTTCTACTAAAACAGTTTTGATCAAAATGAGAGTCGGATTAACGTACTTGTTCGATTTTTGATTTGAAAAGCATGCAAGTCAGGCTGCAAGTACTGAAAATTTTCCTTTTTGGGTCCAAGACAATGGTCTGATTTTGGAAAATGGAATAGTTTTCGAGAAAATAGTCAACCTCAGTAAAAATTTTCAAAAACTATTTTTCAAACAGTCAATGCTCAACGAGCATGGAATTTACTCTTCAAGATGCGCAACCTCGGATCGGAGGCAATGGAAAATTGCCCCTGGTTTGAAGGGGAGTGGGAGGCAACGGAAAGTTGCCCCTAGTTTGGATGGCGGCTCACGGCGGCTCGCGGCAACGGAAAGTTGCCCCTTGTTTGGGATGGTGCCGCAGCAATCTGTAAACAGTCTTCATTGGCGATGGTCGAACTCTCAGACACAGAGATGATGAAGATGGTCACAACACATATATGGACACAATCACCTTGAAGGGTGTTGGCCACTAGACTTTGGGATGAAATCGAAACCATTGCATGGACTGAGACGCTATGAAAGCGTTGGGGGCTGGACTTCATGATGAAGTTGCCTACGTATCCCAAACATGGGAATCAAGCCTTACGTAGTTCCGGTTAAGGTACACTCGGGTATTTTAACCTTCACTTTTTAGGCTCTCACTTTTGCCAAGGCGCCCAATGCGGGTTTTCGACCTTGCGAGCTTCTTTTCATTTTCTATTTTTTCTCTTTTTCATTTCTTTTTTTTTTCTTCTTTTTTTTTCTCTTCTTCTTTTTTTTTTTCATTTTTCTTCTTTCTTTTTTGTATTTTTTTCTTGCTCTAACTTTTGCCTGGGCCGCCCTTCCGGGTTTTCGGCCCAGCGAGCCTCTCAAAGGGTAGCAAGTCCATGCCAAATGGTTTTTTTGAATTGAAGCCCCTTTGTATCTAAGAGAACGGCTGTTGTAATGATTTGCGGAAGTATCTATCCTGGTTGCTCCACGAGCTTCTCCCGGCGAGATCTGCTCCTTCCGATTCGGCTTTGGTGCCTCTTGCTCGAGGGCTGCTTCAAAACTGGCCACACGGGCCTTTCACGGCGTTTGTCCGTTGAACTTTCTGAACGTTCTGAACGGGTTCAAAGTCGGAAAACAAATAGGTTGAATCTTGAGGCTGAGAGCGATCCTAGGCTGCGCGACCTCAAGAGGGATTCCACATAAGTCTTCGTAGGGCCGCGTAAAACATTTGTTTTTGAAAGTTTTTAAGAAAGCGACAAATCGCTCGCGCCGAAGATAGTGTGGAACCAATCTGGATCAAGCCAGGGTCCTTCTCAGTACTCACGCCGACAAGCATGATTTCATTCATAAAAAGGCTTAGCGCGCCTCTCTTTCTCTCAAAATGATCAAAATTTTGCAAAACCCGAGGAATTCCTTCCTCTTCGTTTTTATCACCGCAGTGTTCAAAAGGTTTGTTTTTTGGAAAACTTAGGTTAATGCAATAAGTTTGGGCACATAGGAGAGAAGGCGAGATGTACTGTCAGCCCAATCAAATTCTCTGGTCCTTACGCTGAAAGCAAGCATGAAGTTGAGATAGCAACAGCTGTTTCATTCGGCTCTGTTGGTGCGACTGGTCCCTCGGCAGAAACAGACTCAAGACAAAAACAGATAATAATTACAAAACAAAATGGTGTTCGGGACAACAACCCCAGAATCACCTGGTATTATATACAACGGGGACTGACTCGATACAACCAGACAGACCCTTAAGCAAAAAAAGACAGACTCAAGACAAAGAGACAGACTCAAAAACAAAAGACTGACTCGACATCCAAGCCAGGATTTACAAAACTCGGTCTCACCGATGCTCAAAAATGCGTGCCAGACGCTTCAAAAACACACCAAATGTTGCCCGCAGGCGGTTCGCTTTACATACTCGCAGTATCTGAGCCCTCGAAATCCAACAACTGAGTGGTGACGGGCTTGCCTGAGGTGGGTGGTAGGATAACCTTGCTATCAATCAAATCCTGCACTTCATGACGAAGGCGGGAACATCCATCGGTACTGTGACCGGACTGTTGATGGTACGCGCAGTACAAGGTAGCATCATGGGTGGTGGGGAGATTCTTCGGGAGTGGCCGGGGCTCCAAAGGCTTAAGATGCCCATTCTTCGCCAATATTAGCAATGCCCTAGACAAAGGCATGTGGAGATCGTGAAAGACCCTGCGCCCTCGGGGCAGGTACTTTGCAGTTTGAGGATTCTTGCCAGATGCGCTGGCGAAAGGATCGGCTGGCGCTGCCTTGGCTTTTTGAACCTTTCCCGGTGCAGGGTTGGGAACTACAGGAACTGTCTGGGCATGACGGGGCCCATCCCGGTTTTCTGTCTGGCTTGAACTGCCTTTGATCGGAGCAGGGAAAGCATCATCCACAGCTTTGGTCACTATCGCAGATGTTTGTTGCTTGTTCATTCCTCTGACTTTCAGAGCCTCGACTGCCCACAACAGTTGTTCAATAGGGTTGGCGTCTACCTTTGCCTTGTCTTTTCCTCTGGCCTCAGCCTGATCAAGGGTCGGGGTTGGTGCTGGCATGCCGTGGCTATAGCCGGAAGCCACCTCTGGTTGGCTGAGCTCTATCACAATCCGCCTCAGTAGCGGGGGCTCCTGTGGTACGAAATTCCCGGCATACGGCGCCGCTGGCGGTGAAGCCGACATTCCATAGGCAAGGTCCGCCACAGACCTTTGGAGATCGCCTATCATCCCCATCAATTCAAAGGTGGTGGGCTCGCGAGCCTGGTATAACTGGGGAGCCCAGACCGGGTGCACAACGGGCGACCTGGGCGGGTATGACATACTGAGGCTGGCCTCACTCTGCGGAGCGGTTCCCTGCTCCAATGCAGCCGTCATAACCACAACTTCTTCTGAATTTTGTGCCGCCATAAATCCTGCCTCAGCAAAGGGGAGACACTGGCTATTCTGTATTAACTCTGCCACTCTCTGAACTGAAAGGAAAAACAGACAGCATTTCAGCCTAAACTGACCAAACACAGGTGTAGCCACACAACTGTACCCTACTGCTGATCATTGTTCCCAGATTTCTGTTCCCAAAATACTGAATCTGATACCCGCGGATAACTGATTCCTGATAACTGATTCTCAACAATACTGATTCTGGTGCCCTCGGGCCCGATACTCAAACTCGCAAACTGGTATATGCGTTCCTGTAGAGATACACTCTAAAAGCACATAGCAAGTAAAAGAGAGCTCAATCACCCCTATGTTGGGGGTAGGGTTTCCCTGTCTTATTTTGTCAGGAACTAGGGTTTCACTACGCACACAGCGGTTTCAAACAACTTAGCATCGGGTAAGCAACCTGTCCTAGCTTGGAATGGTCACTATGGATCCGAATATGCACTAGGTCGAATGGTCAAAAGGGTGCCCCGGTAAACCGGGGTTTGTGTTCCCACACTGTCAGAGCCCATAGCCGGTCAGCCTTATGGACATGCCTTGACAAGACAAGCCTCCGGCAAACCGTTCAGGAATGGCAGATGGCAAACACTGTGTTCCTAGGCGCACCAATGCACATGCAATGCAAAGAAATACACAAATGAAATCAAAACAGGATATCATGAGTTCGAGTCAAGCTCTCTAATTTCCCCAGCAAAGTCGCCAGAAACTGTAGACATCCCCGCGTGGGCCTCATGCTACAGTTCGGACTCAATTTGTGTCACGGTTCTTAATCTGAACCAAAGAGTCCAAATCTGGCAAATCGTTTTGAGAAACAGATTTTTGAAAAAGTAGTGCCAAACATGGACTGCTTTGCCAGATACAGAGTCGCCACCTAAATATTTTTTTATGGGAGAATTTAGGAAACCCTGACTCGGTGCCGAAGGCCACGTGTCCATCATCACCGGAGTTGTCTCGGCTCGGGAGCTTGGGTACGATCGGGGAAGGTCAGCTATGAGCACCCCCTTTCGCCCGGTCCGAAGACTAGCCTCTACTAACCGTGATATCCGTTTTTGAAAACTTTATGTGTTCTTAAACCAATTGTTAGCCTAGAATTACTATGTTATGCGCGCAGCAAACAAGTATAGACTAGATTGCCTAATTTGGAAAGAAACATTGCATATCCGTTTGTTTTGAAAATGCTTTGAAATTTGCTACTCGCAAGTAGGCTAAAAACACGGATTTCAATGAGTTTTTCCAACTCAAACAATCCAACCTTCACCTACAGGCATTCAAAACATTTTAACACATAAGCATCTAGCCACATGTTAAGCATGCTGACATGGCAACATTCACACTCATGCGATATGCTAAAGCGGAAATACTTACATCGTACTCCGTGCCAAAACAAAGAACTTGTTAGCAAACATGCATGATCCAAGTCCGTGTTAAGTGCCTAATGCATCGCATACAAAGTGTTGCTAGAATAGGCTCGGCTATCCTAAACATGGTATGTGAGAAATGCACAACTATCACATATTCAGTTTGGAATTTGAGATACATATGCAGTTAGCATGATGTACCGAGCTCAATGCATGTAATACAAATGCATGGATGCACGTATGCATAGCATAAGGTATGCTAATTTAAACGTGTCCTAATACTAACCATTAAAGCGGGTAAGTAAAAGGGAAGAAAGAAGTGAGGTTGGAAGACATACACACCACCCACGCACACTTATTACAGATTTGCCCTCGCTCGGAGGGACCGAATAAATATTACAAATTAATTAACTACGCAAGCTAATTAATATTACAAATTGCCTAATTTAATTAACAAATTAAATAGACTAAGAAAAACAGTAAAACGCCTCGAAAAGCGCGTCGCCATGCACAAGCTGCCTCTGTTTTCCTTCCTTCACTTCTCTGGAGGCTGTCAAAACCTCAGGGTTACATCTCTGGGCACTGGGGAGTACCACCGGCTGAGTGGGATCGTCACCGGCACTGGTATGTGTCCATCGGCACAAAATTGAAGTTGTCGGCAGAGAAAAGGTTGCCGGCCGGCACCTTACACTGCCGGTCGGCAAAGAAAGTCTGCAGGACCTGCAACTCACAGCAACAGAGGGCAAAACAAGGCATGGCAGCACAATTCAAGGCATGTATGCACCAACCATGTCTCTTATCATCGTAATGACTCAACGGGACATGTGCCTCGGTTCTCGGACCACCAATCACGCATTTCCATGCATGATGGCCCAAAGAACCAAGTATGCAACTTTGATTTCAAATGCATGCAAACCAATCAAACAAATTAGGCCCAATTCCTATCACCAACTCAAGGAACAAGGCATGCATGCAAGATGCAATGCAACCTAGGCATACAAGCTAAGAATGCAACATGGCATGGCAAGGCATTTATGCAAGCATACAAGCATACATATGGCAATGCAAATGTATGGAAAGATGGGCTTAAACATGAATTAGGCAGCTCTAATAAGGCCTAAAACAGTGGCCAATGTGCTAAAAAGTGAGGGCTAAATGGCATGCACACACACATACGCATAAGGACCAACACTTAAGCACAAATCAAACAACATTCAAGCACACTTGAAAGAGGGAATCATGGACAATTAGCATGCATTGTAAGCTTTGAAATCATGCTAATACAACCCTCAAGGATCACTTAAATGGCATTCAAATGACTCAAAACAAAAGCATGAACAAGCACCAAAACATGGAGCATTGCTACACAAGCTTCCAAAGCATTAAAGAGGCATGCAAGGCAATCAAACAAGCATGGAAATGGGACTGAAATGGCATATAGAATGATCCCAAATCACCAAAACAATGCAAAGATGCCATGCTACACATGCACATACTCAAGGCTAACAAGCCCAAATACAAAGGAGCTATATCAAGCATGCAAAGATCAACCCAAACGACTATGGACAGAGCTAAAACATGGCAAGATATGCACAAAATCTTCACAAGACTAAGCCTAAAACATGCTCCAACAAAGGCTAACAACCTAAGGCACATTAAGGCATAAACAAGGCATTACATGGCAACTATGCTAAGCATGCATGGAGTTCCAAAACCAACTTAAAATCATGTTATATTATGGATATAGAAGCATGAAAAGCAAACCAAACATGCTCAACACACACTCAACCATAGGCTTCCTTAAGAGGCCAAAATATGCCCTTTTCAAGGACAACAAGGAGAGGAGGTGGCCCTCTCCTTCTTGGGACTTCAAGGCATCATCTTCACCACTGAAATCCCTCAAGATTTCAGTGGTGAAGAGACCTCAACACCAAAATCCCGGAGCTAACACAAAATGGCTCAAAATAAGGCCTTTTGAGGCCTAAGGTTGGTCAACAACCCTCAAACAACAAAACACTCTTAATAAACAATAAAGAGGGCCTAAAAACAGAACTTTTTTATGTTATACAATAAGCACAAAAACAGCTCTAAGATAGGTATAAAATCAATGCAAAAATGGGGGAAAATGGGACTAGATTCTCACCCTTGAAGCCTTCTTCACAAATGGTGCTCCAATGGCCTCCTTTGGCTTGAATCTAACACCAAAACTTCAAAACAAATCCTTTAGAACCTCAGCTCCAAGAGGAAGGTGAAACACTAGGTGTTTGTGTGCAATAGTAAGACACAAAGCACCTAGTGAACAAAAGAGAGGGAAAGAGAGATAGAGAATGTATGTAACTCAAACCCTAGAACCAGAGCTCAACAATGGCTGTTTCTTGCTCTCAAAAATATCCTAACTCCCCCTTCTTCTTCCTCTAGAGACAAGCCTCTCTCTATATCTCTTGTAAAGCTTACAAGACAAGCTTTACAAGAGGGAGATCCCTCCATACACGTGTATGGAGGAGAGCAAAAGCAAGACAGCTGTCTAAAAATTTCTGCAAAAGCAGATGAACAGCAATCGGCCGGCCAAAAATGCCATCTTGGCCAAAAGGAGTGCCGGCCGGCACAAAATAATACTGACCGGCAACAAAAAGTGTCGGTCGGCAATAAACATTGCCGATGGCAGCAAACACTAGCCGGTGGCCTCTAGCCACTGCCGGTGATGGGTGGGGATGGTCTACAAGCCCCACCCTGCCTCTCAAGGGCAAGATGCAAGTGTTTGGTGCAAAACCAGACACTAAACGGTCGAGTTCGGGGATCCTGAGGCAAGGCGCGCGAGCCGAGACCTCCGGGAACTCCAAACGAACACAAACATGGAAGATCACCGTGTGTTCAAACAGTGACGTCCAAGTCTTGAGGACGGTCAAAAATGGGGTGTCTACACTTGTGAAATCCTAGATGACCCCTCTTACAGTTTACCTCCGTAGATGATAGATTAAACGGCTATCTGCCGTATTGCCCTTTTATCTTTGGAATTTGCCCCTGGTGGATATACCTCCTTTTCCAAGAAGTTCCGGATATCATAGAATCAAGGGTTTTGATCTTGCACTTTATCTATGGCGGCGATGGTCTCATAGGCCGGCGTATACCTCTGCTCAATGATGATCGGACACATTCGGACTCCTAACAGGATGTCTATCATATGTGATAGAGTTGATAAAGCGTCAACGAACCTGTTGTTTTCGCTTAGTAGATGCGTGAAAGCCAGCTTCTCAAACCTAGGAATCAGAATATCCAGGGTTTGGTGGTAAATCTTCATCTTTTCTTCTTTGACCTTCCAGTCTCCATTTGCTTGAGAAACAACTAGGTTCGAGTCCCCGATGACATCCAACCATTTTGCCCCTAGTTCCATGGCGGCTTCCAAACCAGTGATACACGCTTCATACTCTGCTTCGTTGTTGGATACCTTGAACCAGAGTTTGAAGGCTAAAGGTATATGGGAATTGTCGGACGCTATTAGCAGCACACCTATCCCATAACCATATTGATTAGATGCTCCGTCAAAGTACATTGTCCAAATCTCTTCCTCGACTTGCAGAATAGCTTCATCTGGGAACATGTATTCTACCTCTTCATCCCCTTCCATTGGGTGATCCGCCAAAAACTCCGCTACAGCTCTCCCCTTAATTGACTTGCAAGTGACATACATCATATCAAATTCGAAGAGAAGAAACAACCAACAGGCTGGCCTACCCATAAGCGCTGGTTTCTTGAAGAGATATTTGATGGAATCTAATCTCGAAACCAGAATTACGGAGTAAGCTAACAGATAATGCCTCAACTTCCTAGTGGCCCATACCAAAGCTAAGCAAGTTTTCTCCAACAGGGTATAACAGGTCTCATACTCCAACATCTTCTTGCTCAGGTAATAGATGGCTTTCTCCACATTGTCCTCAGATTCTTGAGTAAGCATGTAGCCCATAGTTGAGTCTGTGACTGATAGATATAGAATCAACGGTTTTCCCGGTTCTGGTGATGATAGCACTGGTGGATTCTGGAGATACTGCTTGATCTTCTCAAAAGCAAATTGACATCGATCGTCCCAATGGAATTTCTTTCATTTCTTCAAGAGACCAAATAGTGGTTCACAAGTCAAGGTTAATTTTGAAATAAACCATCTTATGAATTGCACTTTACCCAGAAAGCCTCACACCTCCTTTTCAGTCCTTGGTGGTGGCATTTCTAGTATGGCCTTGATTTTGGAAGGATCAACCTCGATGCCCCTCTGTGTGATCAAGAAACCTAGAATTTTCCTTGCTGTTACACTAAAGGTACACTTCTGTGGATTCAACCTCAGTTTGTATTCTCTGATCCGTTGAAAGAATTTCTTCAAGGCGGTGTAGTGGCCTTCTTTTTCCTTGGACTTGACAATCGTGTCGTCCACATACACCTCGACCTCTTTGTGGATAAAATCATGTAGAATAGTGGTTGCAAGCCATTGATAGGTAGCCCCGGCATTCTTCAGCCCAAATGGCATCACCCTATGGTAGTAGGTTCCCCACGGTGTAATGAAGGCGGTTTTCTCTCTGCCCTCGGGTGCCATCAGAATTTGGTAATACCCGAAAAATCCATCCATGAAGGAAAGCAGTGCATGGCCTGTGGTGAAGTCCACCAATTCATCAATGTGCGGTAAGGGAAAGTCGTCCTTCGGACTGTCTCTGTTCAGGTCTCTGAAATCCACACACACCAGAATTCTGCCGTCTTTCTTCGGCACTAGAACAATGTTGGCCAACCAAGTTGGATACTCAGATCCTAGGAAGAACCATGCGTCTATCTGCTTGGTGACCTCCTCTTTAATCTTCAAAGCCCAATCCGGGCGTTTTCTCCACAACTTTTGTTTGGCGGGTCGGACCTCGGGATTGAAAAGGATCCGATGCTGTACAATCTCAAGATTGATTCCAGGCATGTCTTCATAGGACCATGCGAAAACATCTTTGAAATCTTTTAATAAAGTGACTAAGCGCTCGCACTCCTCCGAAGACAACGTGGACCCGATCTGGACCAGGCGCGGATCCTTCTTAGTACCCACATTAATTGCAATGATTTCATCAACAAGGGGTTTTACAAACCTCTCCTCCTCTCGATTAATCAAAAATTTCAAAACCAGAGGAATTCCTTCCTCATAGTTTTCATCAAAATTTTGAAAATCATGATTGATGCAATAAACAAGAGGCATAGAGAAATACTTAGAATCTACAGTGGCATTCTCATTCAAAAGGTCCAGCTCATTCAATTTCTCGGTTACAACCGACTCAAAAGAAAAGGAAAAAGATGACTCGGACAAGACAATGGTATCCAGGTTATCAATCCCAGGAATACTGGACTCAGAGTCAGAGGAATTAGAATCTGATTCTGACTCCACAGACTCCGTGGAATCAAATTTTGGTTCACTACCCGATTTAGAACTGCTGGACAAATAGCCCTCCTCCAGCTGCCAAATGATGGAGGGTGCGTCGGATACATCCAGAATGTTGCTAGCAGGGTACACACCCAATTGGTCCCCAATCATGAAAACAGTCAGGTCATCCCCTAAGCTCTTTGAGTTGATCTAAGGATCCAAAAGGAGACATTTCAGTGCTGCTCCTGCTTAAGACTCATTGCTGTCGGAATCAGTTTTTGTGCTCTTTGCAGCCTCAGCGGTTGGTTCAGTCTGTTCCTCTGTACCTTCACTTTCTGGCAGCTGTAGGTTAAAGAAAATTTCAAAGACAGAAACCCGCTGCTTCTCGGAGTTGAACCAGGGTTCGGGGAAACCATAAAATGGGAAGTCTTCTCCCTCCCGAATAAAATAACCATTCAGGGTTTCCCATATAGGTCGGTGCACCAACTCATAGGGCTTTCCAGTTTGTTTAGCTCTGGCTCTTTCTGCCATTTCCTTCCCTTTCCTCACCCAGTCCTCTTTGGTGTGCGTATAGCCAAGAGGAAATGCATGCGGGTTATGTGGCACATCAGCCAATGCAGTAACGCCCTTCCAACCACTCCTTCCTAATCCTATCTTGGGCATGTGTTGGAGTTTGTTCATAAGACATACTGATTGAGCACTGACATACAAACCCTTATCAACAACCAAGACATTCTACACTATCCGGGACTCAGCCAAGGTAAACCTCGAAAGGAACACATCCTCTTCACCATGCACAATCTCCAGTACAGGTGTAGTGACCTCTAGTGGAGGACGCATAGACGAATTCCCGAACACAATAGTTACCCCTTTTCCAAGAGGGTACTTCAGTATTTGGTGAAGGGTGGAAGAAACAACTTTTACTTGGTGCAACCAGGGTCGCACAAGTAGTAAGTTGAAAGTGGCCGGAACATCCAGGACGTGGTACTCAATATCCTATTGAGCTTGACCAACTTGAACCCTGATTTCTACTGTTCCCATCACCTCTTTGGTCATATTGTCGTATGCCCGGATCACTTGGGCCGTAGGTATGAAATCTGCTAGCTTCAAGCCAATAGCATAGGTCGTGCGAGAGGGACAGACGTTGATTGCAGACCCAGTGTCAACCAATGCCATGGGCTCCCACTTCTCTCTACACTCAACTGATATGTATAGAGGTTTGTTGTGTGCAGAGCCTTCTGGCGGCAATTCCTTATCCAGGAAGGTTTGAGTTGGTGAAGTACCTCCTGGGAAGACCAGTCCCACTAACTGTTCTAGAGTAGTGTCAATGGACAGCTTGGCCTTATCCATCACCGATAGCACAGCCTGCCTGTGCACTCGCGAGGCCATGAGCAGACCCCAAATAGATATATCAGCTTGGATCTTCTTTAGTTGTTTCAATACAGCTTCTTCCTCTAACTGCTTGTCCCTCTACTTCTCAGCTTCCCTATCCTTTCCAGATGCCTCGGGTTAGTCTAGATGTGGGGGCTTGAAGTACCGCCCATTCCTAGTCATATGGTCCACTTCCTCAGAATACCAGGTATCATCTGGTAGATGTTCACCCCAATCCTTGTCAGTGTGGGCAAGATGCAGATCATCATCTTCCCACTATATTCCTCTGGCAACCGACAAGCAATTGTCCGGTTCCGTTGTACTCACCCTCACATCATAATCATTCCTCACGGGGGGTTGGGCTTTTCCAAGTTTCCGATTGTGCTCCTCTTTCTCTTGTTCAAACCGCTTCAGTGCGCCTTTTTGCTCTGTATCAACAGTACTAATGATGTCCAATTCTTGAGCCAACTGTTCCAGACCGGTGTCTCCCAGCAGCTTACCCTTTCCATCGGCCATTCCAGCCCTTGTATCGATTCTTGCTTTCTGCGCTTCGAGCTTTGGTTCGAGGTTCTCATCTATTTCAGGTTCATCACTTAACCACACAGAGTTGTCTATCGACTCATTCAGATCAAACTAATCAATATGCACATTCCCCTGATCTTGCTCATCAAAGAACTATAAATTGTTTATATCCTCCTCTAGGTCTGCTAGATCATCTAATCCCAGACTTGGGCCATCCTCCCGAACTACATTGACCTCCATTCCCGTTAGCAACACCACATCTGGCTTGGCCTGATTGATTGGCACAATATAGCGACACGGGTTGTATTCCTTCTCAGATAAGTCCATAGTGCACTCAGGTAGTAGACTGACATTTCCATTCTCCACCAAGGCTGATCTCCTTCCATCTACCATCGTCACCACCACGGGTTCGGGTTAGAGTGAGGACGTGCTCATCATGCATAAGTCTTTGCTCTCAGGGATGAACAATGTCAACTTAGGTAGCTGGGAGGGGGTAATGTATATACTGGGGTCGTAAGGGACGGCCAGTGTATGTATGAGGTTTATATGCCGTGGTGGAGGGACTTGGTTATGTGGTGGGCGAGGATTTGTAGCGACGTTGGGTTTTTGAGGAGGCGTTATTACCTTATTGTCAATGAGATCTTGAATCTCATGACGCAACCTATAGCATTGATTAGTGTCATGGTTGTGCTGCTGATGAAAAGCACAGTATTTGGCCGGGTTGTGTTTCGAGGAGAGAGGATTGGGTAGAGGGCGTTGTTCTAATGGCTTAAGATGCCCTTTTCTGATCAGGACCCCTAAGGCTTTGGATAAGGACATGTATAGTGGGGTGAAGACCCTTTGGTTTCGAGCTTGGTGACTTGAGGTTTGTGAGGTCAGGTTGGATGTACCGGCGAAGGGATTGGCGGTCTTGGGTGTGGTGGTGACCATGCTCACATCCAAAGGCCTTGCAGAGGTGCTACCACTCGCGTTTGCATTGGAGTTGCATATAAAGGGCCTCTTGGGTTGTTCCTTCTCCTAGTCTATCAGCCCCTGTTTCATCTCATCCTCAATTTGAACCCCTATTTCATGGAGCTCAGCAAATGTAAACAAAGGCAAGACTATCATCTTCTGTAATTGTCTTCCTTGCAAGTTACGGACCACCATTCTGATTTGGTCCTTTTAAGATGGCCGGATAGTCATCATAAAGGCCTTGGCCCTCCATCGGGTCACAAAGTCCGAGAAGTCTGGATAGTCAAGATCACGTGTTGTGACCTCGATCTAGGTGTTGTAGGAGTACTGCACTATAAAGGTCTCAGCCATTTCCTCCAAACTTCTTTTCACAGAATCTTCAAGTTTGGCATACCAAATGGCCGCTATACCCGACAGGGTCCGGTCGAAGAGCGACAACTTCTAAAGTCTAGATAGGCCCATAGACGCCGCAAGTGCACCATAGAATCCCCAGAACCATCAAACCGGTCTATATGAGGCATCTTGAATCTATCTGGTAGAGTCACTGCTGCATCAGTATAAGCATCCTTAATATCCGGGATTGAATTCACACCCTGCGCCCGCTTGAAGAGCTTTTCTAGCTTGTTGACTTCAAGAGTGGTAGGGTCGACCTCAAATTCAAAGGGTGCCTCTGGTAAACTGGTGCCTTGGAGGTCTGAGGTGGGATCGGATCTGCCGGAATGCCCATATGCTCTTGAACATTGACTGTGACCCCGGGTGCCGGAATTCCCGCTGGGGGTGCATGGGATGCAGAGGTTACTGCTAGTTGTGGTTGCTGTTGCTGAAGCCTCTCTATCAATTCTGCTTAGCGGGCTGCGACATTAGCTTGGTGGGCTGTGACCCTAGCCTGGCGGGCAGCATCTAGCTGCATAGTCTCGATGGTCTGCTAGAGCGGACGAAGCATATCTTCCATGCTGACTAGGGGATGTTGAGCTATCAGAACTGAAAAAAACTCTTTTTCTGGAGTAAAAGCAGAAGACTGAGCTTGACTAGGCGCAGGTGAAGTAAAAGGTGACTGCTGGATGGGTGAACTCTACCTGATCCTCCTCCATCTAGTAATCGGTGGGAGTGAAACAAACACTGGCAGTCCCCTGACAAGATCCCTGGATCTGCAAATCCTTTTTACTCGGGTCCAGAGTGCTTGGGAGGTAACAGGATCTTCTAAAGCAATGGTGAAAAACTACCTTGCAAAAAGAAATAAAGTAAAAGGAAAACAAAAATCAGAAATCGCACAACACCTCAGTTCAGATTCTAATCAAGACACTGATGTAATCAAAGTTATAGGACCATGCTCAAACACTGAATTCTGCCTCCCAAAACTGATACCCAAACTTGCGACTGATACACACATTCCTGCAGAGTTTTACTCTAAAAGTACATATTAAGCAAGGGAGATCTAAAACACCCCTATGATGGGGTAGGGTTACCCTGTCCTAGTTTCATTAGGAGCTAGGGGTAGACTATTCAAACAAAGTGGTTTCACCACAATTCTGCATTCAGGCAAGCATCCTGTCCTAGTTTGGAACAGTCTCTATGGTTTCCAATACGCAACTAGGTCGATTGGTCAAAAGGGTACCTCAGCAAGACTACCTAATATACCTCTCACACCTAACACTGAGAAGTGAAAGGAGGATCAAGCGGAATAGCGGTAGTCCAGATCCAAGGGTTGTGTTCCCATCGTGGCAGAGCCCGCAACCAGTCAGCCTTATGGCAAGCTTTTCCAAGCAAGCCTCTGGCAAACCGTTCAGGAATAGCAGATGGTCGGCGCACCAATGCAAATGCAAATGCAAAGAGACACATAGTATAGATAAAATAATATATCATGACTTCGAGTCAAGTTCTCTAAATCCCCAGTAGAGTCGCCAGAAACTGTAGCTCGACTTTTTCGCGCCCCCTTTCGAAGAACTCGAAAGAAACTCTACAATTCGAACTCCCGCGGTTTTGAATCTAATCTCACAAAGTGCAATGTGAAACTGATAAACACCAAAGAGTCCAAATCTGGCAAATCTTTTTAGAAAATTGATTTTAAATTAAATAATGTCAAAATTGGATTGCTTTGCCAGATACAGAGTTGCCACCTAAATATTTTTTGTTTTGGGGGAATTTAGGAAACCTATGACTCATGCCAAAGGCCACGTGTTCGTCATCACCAAAGTTGCCTCAGCTCGGGAACTTAGGTACGAGAGGGGAAGGTCATGAATTGAGCACCCCCACTTGCCCGATCAAAAGATGGGCCTCTACTAATCATAATATACTTTTTTTTTATAAACATTGTGTGTTCTTGTTCCGGTTATTAATCTAACCGTACTATGTGATACGTACGCATACAAGTATAGACTAATTTACTTAATTTGGAACAATTCAACTCATGTTTGTTTGAAAATGGTTTGAATTTGCCACTTCAAGTGGGCTTAAAGTTTGCAAATTTGCCAGCAAACATAGTGGGCTAAAAACATGATTTGCCACTCAACAAAGTGGGCTTAAAACTTACATTCGTTGAATTGTTCCAATTCAAACAACAAGCCTTCATCCACAGGCATTCAAGCAGTTTAGCATTTAAGCACATAGCCTCATGGCAAGCATGGTAGTCATGGCAACATTCACACTTACACAAGTATGCTAAAGCATAGAAACTCACCTAGTAATCCAAGCTAAGAAGATATGAGTTAGAAAAATATGCATCATTTCTAACTATACAAGATGCCTAATGCAATACATACGATATGCAATTTAATAGGCTCGGCTACTAATATGGCATTTGTAACAACTTGATAACATGCGATTAAACATGTATTCATCGAAGTATTGAAATAACAATGCAGTTTAAATGATGCACCGAGCCTCGATGCATGCAATGCGAATGCATGGATGCAAGCATAAGGTATGCTAATTGAAACATGTCCCTAACCTAACCATCAAAAGCGGGCAAATAAAAGGGAGAAAGACGTGGGGTTGGAAGACATACACACACACACGCACACATATTACAACATTACACCCTCACGAAGGATGGTCTGAATGAATAAGCTAACCAACTAGCTATGCTAATTAAGATAACTAATTATTACAAAATCTGACTTAATTAACTATTCTAGGTTAACGTACAAAACAAAATTGAATAACTAGTTAAACTAACTAATTAATTACAACACTTAATTAGCTACAACTAATTAGTTACAACAGATACTTAAGCTAGATATGTAAGTGTTAAATAAGCTCGGAATGCAGGGGATGCTCATGCACGCTCGGTTTCCACCCGAAAAGCCACTGCCTCGTTGCTGAATGCCTCTGTTTACACACTTGAACACTAATAATGCTGCCAACTTCCAGAACACCTCTGCTTCACCTTACCAACACACTGTGAAAATTTCATTGGTGACAGATAGAGGGCCGGTCGGCCACTATCGATGGTCGGTCGGCCAACAATGGTGGTCGGTCGGGTACTGGTGGTGGCTGTTGGCCACTGATGGTTTGGACGCCCTTGCTGCAATAGAGAACAAACTGTGCAAAACAGTGTATTTCTCAAGGGTTGTTTGCACACTTTGCCTCTCCTTTTCATGGGGAAATCAAAGAAGGGACAAAATTTGGTTCACAAACCATCAATCAAGCAATTTCATTGCATGATGGCTTGTGTAACCAATTGTGCAAGTACAATAAATGCAAAATGAGACCAAAATGACCATCACCCTATCATGCATGATCAAGGGTAATGGTGACCTAGGGAAATGGCACATTTTATCACTTTTGAGTATGAAATATCCCATTTTCCTTACGTTCAAACTAACGTCCTATTTGAACACATGCAATGCAACACGAAAGAATGCTTATCTTGCCTCTTTTGCTTGCCAATTTTGTTTACACATTTTAATTACCGAATCATTCTTTAATCAGTTTTGTCCATTGGTGAGTGTCTTCTAATGGAAAGAGGGCTTAAACCACAAGTTACTTTAGGCATGAAAGAGGTATCACACTAATGGTAATGAACCCCCTAAGGGATTAAACCATTAGGTGTAGCACTTCCATTTCACACTTAGGCAAACAAGTGGCTTGAACCACTTTCAAAGCAAAACGAAAGAGTGAAGAATTGGGGGGGGGGGGGTTGCAGAGATTATAAGTGCTAAAATGACGTGAGAAAAGCACTAAAACATGCAATCAACCCAAACCAATGATGGTTAAAGCCTTAAAACACCATGCTAGTGAAAGGACTTACGTTACAACTATGCCAACAAGACTCAAATGAAATAACCAACACAAAACAGAGCTAAAACAGGTTATTTTAGAGGCTAAAACATGCTGGACTTGAGCTAAGTTAAGCTAGAAAAGCATGCTAACATGTGAAGCTAACTAGGTATGCAAACAAGACACAAGGAGAGGAGGCTAACCCCTCCAAATTTGGACTTCAAAATAAGTTTTTTTTCCATTGAAAGACCTCTAAATTTTAGTGGTTAAAAAGCCCAAAAAATTTTATTTGAAATTGATGAACAAAGGCACAAAAACTTTACAAGCAATGAAGCAAGAAGGGTGGACCACCCCTAACTGAAAATGGCCTTAAACCACCACCTCTAGGCCACAAAAACAGATTTTTTTACATTTTAAAATCAGCCCAAAAATAGTTGAAATAGATAAGAAAGCAAGTGTACAAAACAAGCTTAAATAACAAGTATTATACCTTTTAAAGAAAAAGACAATTTTAGGCACCATTTCAAGCTAAAACCACATTCAAGAGCTCCAAGGAGGCCCTAAAGAATCTCAGTTCAAAGGTAAGAAGATTTGGTTTAGGAGGTATAGGCAAAAGTTAAGGATTTGTGAGCAAATGTGTACAAAATTGCAAGGGGGAGAGAGAAATCTAGAGAGAGAGAGAAAGAGAGAAAGAGAGAGAATTTTGCTCCAAAATTGCTAACCCTCAAAAATTAGGGAGGAACCCCTATATTTATAGGAAAACATGCTTTGAGCTTAGGAACATCCCACCATACACGTGTAGGGGAGAAGCAGCTCAATGTGCTAATAGCTGGCACAACTGTCAACAAATATCTGGAAAAAGGCACTGGTGGCCGTCGGCCACCATTGATAGCCGATCGGCCACTACTGGTGGCCGAGTGGCCACACCACCGGCCGATAACCATGAGCCATGGCCGACAACCTATGGTGGTGGCCGACAGGTCACCACAAGTTCTAGGCTTGAAACACCAAGATTTTAGTCCAAAACAAAGCACAAAACAGACAGGGTTTCAAGGCTCAAAGGCAGGGCACTCACTGAGGACTTCGAGCACTCGAAACGAATACAAAATCACAATCATCGAGTGCATAAGCGACATCGTCCAAGTCTTGGTGACGGTAAAAAATGGGGTGTCTACAGGATGCATTCAATGTGAAAAACCAGATTGAGGGTACTTTGAATCACGGGTTTGGAAAACAACGGAAGGCCAAATAATGAGGAGAGATGCTTTACCAAAAACACCCATCCTAAATCTAGTCCCAAACCCATGAATACCCAACCAACACCTGTCAACCCATTTGCCAAGGTTTCTAAAAAGTTGTGATTCCCACTCCCAAAAATGAACCTTCGCCCATCTCCATATGAGCCCAACCAGCACCTTGAAGGCACTAATAGAGAAAGGGTATTACAAACTCCCCAATCCTCGACCTCTCCCTAACCCTCTCCCACATAGACATGACCCTACCCAATATTGCACATTCTATCAGCAGTACGGTCATTATACTGACCATTGCTTTTGCCTTCACTATGAAATTCAAGACTTGATTGACAATGAGGTCATCATCCCACCTGAAATTCCCAAAGTTGTCAATAGCCCTCTCCCTGGCCGCAATAGATTCCTACATCATAACATAAATCTCATCCATGGCTTGCCAACAAACAACCTTGACCCTAGCCAGCACATCATACCCACCAATGAGCCCAAACCCATTGTGTTCATTCCTGAATCTTCTGATCTCTACCTCCTCAAAAATTCTAAGAAAAAAGAGCAAAAGGAACAAATTCTTTGGAGAGGTGGAAAGCTTACTCAGTCTTGGTGATGTTGAAATGAAGTAGTGTGCTCCTTAACTGATGCTAACAATGATGGTTGGAATGATGAACCTCAATCTTAGCTAGGGGAATTATCGAAAGCACTTGGAAAGGACCTTCCCAACTATGGGCAATGGATAGGAGCATTTGAAAAGGACCTTCTGAACTAGGGGCATGGTGTGAAAAGGAAGTCATTTTGGTCAAGGAAATATGTGGGGACTACCAGGATAATTGTGAGGCTCAATTTATGAGACTCAATTTGAAAGTCTGAAATCAATCCCACTGGGTGTGGATGTTAGTAATGTTGAATTAAAGGCAAGTTTAGACCCTCCCATGGGCTACTTGAAGTTTTTCATCAATTCTACCAATGGACTTAAAGAGTGAAAACCATTTCCTGTAAATAGTTGAGTTGTGTATCGAGTTTAGAGTCTTATTTTCTTTATCTTTTCTTATGTCTTTGTGTCAGTTGAGTCTTTTCCTTTGAGTCGCTCTCGTGTACCCTCAGGTCTTCATTTTTTTTTTCAATAAAGAAAGCTGGAGTCAAGTTTTTTGATTATTTTATTGTGCCTACAGTAATTCGTGTGTGACCTTTTGAAAATAGAAAAGCTTCAAATTTTTTGAATGAGATTTTGTTAATAAGCTCGAGTGTTAAGAAGGATCCCCCAAATGATTTGAGTGGATTCTGGATTGTCGTCACAAGTCCTTCATGATTTCAAAATTTTAAGCTGCTTCTTTTGCAAAGTTGCGAAGATTTATTCAAAATTGTGCGTGGTATTCTACACTGTCCTGGGGATTCTCTTCACCTTTAAGCGATCATTTTGGCAAGCACAAGACAACTTTTAGTGAAAATAGAGTGAAAGAAAGGAAGAAGATATGCATAAGAGAATGGAGAACCAAGCTCAAATCAAGGTAAAACCAGTTTCAGTGTTAGGGCAAAGATGACTGAAGCCAGTTTCAATGTCAGGGCAAGGATGACTATTGATCAAATTTTGCAAATGTTGTAACGTTATCCTTGAGAGGGTCGCTAGGCTGAAAACTTGAAAGGGCGACATAGGCAAAAGTTAGAGCATGAAAAATAAGAAATCAAACAAATAGAGCTCGCAAGGTTGAAAACCCAAAGGGGCGACTTTGGTAAAAGTTAGACCGCAAAAAGAAAGTGTCAACACCCGAGTGAACCTCATTCATGAACTACGTAGGCCTGATTCCCATTCTTGGGATATGTAGGCAAGTTCATCCTGAAATTCGGTCTCAGCCATATCCATTTCATCCATCTCGACCTAATAACCTTGCCCAATTCACGTTGTCATCTTCACATCAATCCATGAGCTACACCGACTGTTGCGTATATCATACTTGCGTTAGGTAAAGAAGAACTAGTTTGAATCAATAAGTGAAAAAATTTTCAATGCTTGAACTTATTAGTAGAATCTCTAACTTGAACAAAAAAGGAATCAAAACTTGGGTTTTGCAAAATTCACTTGTAAAGGGAGCATAAGTAATACTAGGGGCACTATGAATGATCAGTTACCTTGAGTCTTTTTCTTTGGTTTTTGGGTTAGTTATGAGTCCTGTTGTGTCGTGCCTAGTGTTTGTCTCTGTCTGCACTCTTCATCAATTCACCCTAGCGTGTCTATCGCTCAAAGTTCAACAGAGTGGCATGGTCAAAATTCCATACATAAATGTTCGCTCCAAGCTCAAAAACAAGTCCATGTGTGGAATTCATAAACAAGCTGAGAGTGCCCATACAAAGGGCATCGTGTTCATGATCATTGCAAAGTGTATGTGAGGAATTCGTCACTACTTTGGAGGGAACTGGAGTAAGTTCTCAACATGCCGGGGCAGAAGAGAAGCATAAGTCCAATTGGTTAGCAACTGTTCCAGGATTTGATAATCCCCATCACACGTGCCTGCATAATGTTGAAAAAGGTGGTCACTACCTAGACACTAAGGGCAATCTTTAGTACATCTGATCGAGCCATCAATTGAATAAGGGACATGAACCCAACCTTTCTCTCAGTCCGCTCAAGCCATATGTCGTGCAAGTTTCCCTAGGTTAGGGTAAGCTCACCTCCATGATGATTTTGATATGATTTACCTTTCGAAAGTTGTCTCCAACCATTTCAAAACTCTCTTAGGATTGCCATCTTCCCTCTGATTAATACATGTGCTTTGGATGATGCATGCATGCTCAAACACTATGGTTGATTTGAACTGCATGATTGGTTGCTCTTGCTTTTGACTTTATTCTATACTTGTAATAACAAAGTTTCGTCGTGTTGCCTCCCTTAGTGTTTTTTAGTTACATTTCAATAAGTTGTGGCAAGTTGCCTTGCACTCATTTCATAAGGTACATGATGCACTATTGTACGTACTACTCATTTCACTCTATATAACATACATCTTTCACCTGTATCACACTATCTTGTATACCCATATCGAACTGTCATGTGCACCCTGCATGACGCACTATCTTGTGCACCCTCTATCACATTATCTTGTGCACCTACACAACACTGTCTTGTGCACCTATATCGTACTATCTTGTGCACCCATATCGCACTGTCTTATGCACCCTACATGATGCATTGTCTTGTGTGCCCCACATCGCACTATCTTATGCACCTTGTATCGCACTATCTTGTGCACCAATCTTGTGCATGTACACAGCACTGTCTTGTGCACCTACATTGTACTATCTTGTGCACCTATACAGCACTATCTTGTGCACTTGCATCGCTTGTGCACCCATATCGCACTGTCTTGTGCACCCTGCATGACGCACTATCTTGTGCGCCCATATCGAACTGTATTGTGCACCCTGCATCGCACTGTCTTTTGCCCCCCACATCGCACTATCTTGTGCACCCTGTATTGTACTGTCTTGTGCACCTCCCATCGCACTATCTTGTGCACCCTGCATTGCACTGTCTTGTGCGCCTCGCATCGCACTCTCTTGTGCACTCTAGATCGCACTATCTTGTGCGCCCCTCATCGTACTATCTTGTGCACCCTGCATTGTACTGTCTTATGCACCCCACATCGTACTATCTTGTGCACCCTGCATCTCACTGTCTTGTACACCTTTTTTGTACTGTCTTGTGCACTCTGCATCACACTATCTTGTGCACTCACTCGCACTGTCTTGTTCACATCTACCCACATATTGTTCCCATCGTATCTCTATCATCATCCCATTGCATAGTGCTACATATCATCATTTGCACAACCACTTTTCAAACTTTCTGACAGCTTGTTATGAGTAAGTCCAATTTCAAATCAAATATTAAACCCCGGACCAAGATGGCTCCAAACACCAAGTTCCGAAACCTGTTTGTCCCTTTAATGTTTGAAGAGTCTCTAAAGGTGCAATTCATTTGGTGTTTGTCGTGTCCGAACGGTTTCAAGAGGTCGGGTATAGCCACTTGATTGTGTTTGTAGTGAGTTCCCAGGAGACCAATTGAGATGGTGGAAACTAGAGTTTGAATGGTCGAGGCCTAAAATGTAAAGGTTTGGAATTTTCGAGAATAAAGTCTGGTTTAAATACTCAGAAGTGTGGAGATTATTTCAAAACATCCTCGACCTGAAATCTGTATGGAAACCCCATAGGTTGAGGTAGCCTATATGCACCTCAATTCTTGATACTAAACCAACCTAGCCTGTCATTGTGTTGGTGAATAGGGAAAGTTGCAAACATAGGCAGGGAGAAAAGTAGTACCTGTGGTTTTCGAGTGATGATTATACTTTTATTGAGCATTTGTGGTTCTAAAGATTGTTTTCTCTGTTTGGAGATACGATATGAAGAAAGAAGTTTCAAAAACAAAAAGAAGAGGCTGATCCCCAATAGAATAAGGTGAGTCATCGCCAATTGCCCCTGTAAGGTGCTTTCTAAGGTGCCGCTTCCCAGCTGCTACATCACATCTATTAGTACCTCGATTGCATTTGCATTTGCATATAGCATCTATCGCATACATCTATTACACTATCCATTACATATCATAACATCTTATCGCCTACATCCCTGCTATGTTAAGCTTAGTTTTAGCATGTGATCATGCCTTTCCCACGTTAAAGCATGGTTCTGTGTCGATGTGTACGCACCTATTCTGCAAGAATTGTGGTTTAAGGGCGTTGACAGCTTTTCTGTATTAGATGTAGTTTGGTTTGTGTCTGTGCCTTTTCTAGGTAAGATTTAGTTTAGCCCGTGCCCCCTATCCATTGCATCCATTGCATCGTACTTTATCTTGTTGCATTCATCTTTTTCATGTAAATGCGTTTAGGATCATTATCATCCCATTGTATTGTTATTCCCCAGTAGATCATTACCCAGCAAATCATTCCTCACCTATATCATACCACCCAATCACTTGTACTTTTTCTGCCAAAGGCATAGTTCTGGAAGTGCTCGCACCCCTTTCACATTAAAACATGGTTCTGTTATGTGTAAGCACCCATGTTGCGCTGAGGCTAGTGTGGAGGGTATAGGCACTTAGCCTGTGTTAGGCATCATTTGGCTCGTGCCCACTTCTTTTCTATAGAAAAAGTAGTTTGATTTGCATCTCCATTCCTTTATAATATTCGTGTGGTAGGCACTGCTTGTGGTTTGATTATTTCATTACATTGTAGATTATTTATATCCTGCCCCTGAACTACGTTGGTTTGATTCCTTACAAAGGGATACGTAGGCAACCCACAGGTTCAACCAACTGCATCTGCATTTTGTTTGTCTGCCCAAGTCTTATAGCCACGTCAAATGGGTCATCCTTGGGGCTTTGACATTCACTCACATCATTTCATGACTATCTGAGCTCTGTCAAAGAGGGGCACCCACTGATGAAACGTTACGCTATGCAAACTTTCAAATCTTTAGCAAAGGAATTTGGTTCAAGCTTCAAACCCAAACCTTATACCCTATTTTGACCAAAACCTTTTTTCTACTAGCCTAACCACTCAGAGAGTAGCAGGCCAACAGATGGTCGGCAGACCATTTTCTGTAGGCCGGTCGTACATCTGGTTAGCCGGCAGACCATGTTCAGCGCTAAATTTTGTATTTATAGCACAGGCTACTCCCATGCCTGGGATTTGGTCAGCTACCCTTTTCTGAAGATATTTCCAAACTAAGAGGCTGAAATTCTATAAATAGACCCCCTACCCTCAAAGTTTAGGGATGGAAAACATTTCCAAAGGCCTAGAAGATTGTCCAAAGCATTCTCTACCCTCTTGAATATGGATACACTATAGATACACCATTGAAGCTCAAACTTGAAGGTTTTGCTAAGGTTTTGAGCCTTATTTCAGATACTTGAGGGTGTTTGGATTAGAGTTTATGAATCAAGAAGCTCTTCCTATTTTCAAGAGGTTAATCTTTGAACACTTTTCATTACTTTTTCTTTTACTCTTTTGTTCTTCATTCTCTGTTATAAAAACTGATTTTTAGAGTTATTTTAGGCTTAATAATGTGATTTAAACCTTGTTGAAGGTGCAACCCTTCCATAGGCTAATTCAATAGTTGTGCTATATTTGTTTTTTTCATGCTTTCTTTATTTTTCTTCCCTTATTTTGGCTAATTTAAGCATTGTTTTAGGTTGTTTTGTGTGAATATGAACTAAATATTTGTGTTTAAAGCTTTAAATAATTAGTTTGATTCTTGATTCTCTCTCTTTTCTCCAAAGTGTTGTAAGCGCTCTTCTAGTTCCATCTTTGAAGCATGGAAATGGATGTCTCATCCTTATTCCATGAGTAAGAAGATAAGCTTACAAAAACTTTTTATAGCTTTCATTCATTTACTTAGTCTTGCTTTTGGTTTTGCTTTGAAGACAAATGAGAGCTCTTTCATCAGAAGTATTAGAAACTCTCTTCTAGTTCCTTTTGAAACATGGAAATGGATATCAATCCATATTCCATGAGTAGGAAGAAGAGTCTCTAATTGCTTTCTTCAATGATGTAATCTCTTGTTTAAATGCTTCACTATTCAAAAATGGCTTTCTCTAAATCTATTCTCTCTAAATTTGAGTACTCACTTACTCTTATTTTCTATGAGATATAGTAGGTTTTAACCATCTCTTTGAATGATTCTTTTTTAATTAGCTTTAGTCTTGTATTCATTGAATATTCCATCCTGTTGCTTCATTAATTTTCATCTAATACCCTTGGGATGCTTGATGATTTGTGAAGAAAACCTATTCTCTCCTTTAATATCTTCATGATAGAAGGGAGTATGAAGGATGAACATCCTTTGGAAACCCTCTATTTTTGCTCTGTTCCAATTCTGTTGCAGCAAGTTTTCTTCCAAAATCAGTGGTCGGCCGGCCATCAAAGTGTACGGTCGACTAGTTCATAAGGCCGGTCGACCAACTCCTTTGTACGGCAGTGGTGATTATTTAGCAAAGCAGAACAGATCTTGAGGTAAAAATAGAATTGTTTTCTGGCTGCGAACAGGGCACTTTCTGGTGACAGGCAGAGAGGTTTTTGGAGGATGTTCTTGCTTGCGCGCATGTAATTTATTGCCTTTCATTCAACTCCTTTAGATTAGTCGCTTTGAAATTTGTATTTGTAATAATTAGTTAATTCATTTGGGTTTGTAATAATTAGTTAATTAGGACATTTGGACCCTCTTGTGAAGAGGACAAATTTGTAACACTTAATGTATGTCTTCCAACCTCCATTTCTTTCTTCCTTTTATTTATACTTACAGTAGTTGTATAGCATCATGTTTTTCTTTATCATTTTCATAATTTGTATACATTTTTGCATGCATTAATGTTTGGCTCATTGTACTTGATGTCATTATCATTTCTTACTTGATTACGTATGCTACCTCATGCTTTGAGTTGATTCATGTGTCATGTTAATAGCCGAATCTAGTAGTTACATTTTGTATGTGTTGCATTAGTCATGTGCATTTTTTAGGATCATGCATTTTTCTAACTATCTTCTTTTCTTTGCCTTTCCTCGGATGAGTTTTGGGTAAGCATGTTTTCGCTTTAGCATATCAAATGTGTGTTTTTGTTACCATGATGAGCGTACTACCATGAGGCTAAGTGCTTACTTGAAATAACTCTCTGAATGCCTACGGATGGAGGCTATTTTGCTTGCATTGGAAATGACTTTGATCATTATATATACGAGCGCATTGTTCATTTGAGTTGTGCATATTTAAAATTCTTTAAAAACACATGAGATCAAGGCATTTCCAAAGTAAGTGACATGGTCGATACTTGTTTTCCTCGCATAGTAATGTTAGCATATTAAATAATCAGAATAGGAGCATATAATGTCTATAAAATTCACATCATGATTTAGTAGAGGCTGATCTTTGATTGGGTGAGGGTGGTGCTCAATTCATGACATTCCCCTCTCATACCTAAGTTTCCGAATCGAGACACTTTGGTTACGACGGACAAGTGGCAATTGGCGTGAGTCACGAGTTTTTTAATTTTCCAAAAATATTAGGTAGTGGCTCTGAAATCTAGCAATGCAGTATATTTTTGGCATCTCTTGTGATTAATGGTTTTTTCTAAGATTTATCGGATTCGAACTCTTATTCTTTTTTTTTGTTTTTTGTTTCACATTGCACTTGTGAAACCAGATTCAGAATCACGGGAGTCAGAACTGTAGGGAATCATATGCAAGGAGACTAATCCCCTCCGAGGAGCACAAAAAACCAGTTACACTCTGGTCCCTAGTAGTGGAAATGAGGAACTTCTCCTAGGTGGCATGCGTGAATGCCTTCTAGGTGTGCTCAATGTGGTTCTTGGGATATTTCTACCACTGCCTAGCATCTCCTTTCAACTGGTAGGCCACCAATGCCATACGAAACTCACCCTCACGGATGTCCAAAATCTCAAAAGATTTGACGATCTGCTCTAACCACTCATCTGCTTTCATAGGGTTAGGTCCGCCACTGAACTTGGAGGATTGGAATGGAATAATTCCTTTTTTATGAATGAAGTTCTAGTTTCCCCTTCAATAGTCCTAGCGACTTGCTCGACT
Organism: Camellia sinensis; assembly: GCF_055761805.1. NCBI lineage: Eukaryota > Viridiplantae > Streptophyta > Magnoliopsida > Ericales > Theaceae > Camellia > Camellia sinensis. The sequence goes on from NC_138962.1 coordinate 112,797,223, forward strand.
CTAAATATATCCATGGACTCTCTAGGAGCCCCAAACATCTCTCGGCCCAAAGCCCCCATTGCATCTTAGGCCAGTGAAGCAGCCATATTGTTTTGACCCACTCCCTCTTCTTGAGGATGAATCTCCGATTGGGTCGAAATATCCTGATTGTCCCGGTGTGGTCTACCATGGCATCTACCACATCCAAACATCCTATAAGAAATAGAGAATAAAATTAAATTCATCGCTCACATTCCACATTTAGTCTCACCTGTCACACATGCATTAACATGAGGCCATACATACACTTAAGTCACATTAAGCAAACCACATAAGAACCTTGTTACATAGAGCACATATGAACCACCCATCTAAGATGTTAACTTCTTTTGCGACGCTCAAAGACTTCCAAGTTGAAAACGCATTGATCAAGTGTCTTTCGAAAAGGATTTCAATGGATGCAATGCACAAAAGTTGTATCCTAGAAGTTTGATCCCATACCTACATAGCCACACAAATACATAATCCTAAAACAATTAACATTCCTTCCTATCATGGCAAACCCACTATTGCGCAAGCCATTTCCCACAAGCTCAAGGTATTCAAACCTGGTTAGCTCTGATACCAATTTGTAATGCCCCCAAATTATTTAAATTAAAATATTACCAATAACATTATTAATCCAAAATCTTATCATGCCAAATAATAACATCATTCCAAAAGTCTTCTTTCTCATTGAACTATAGTTTCAGATTACAAGTTCCATGTTCAAATACTAAATACATTAACATTAACTTAGTTAAAAAAGCTAAAGGATAAATTAAAATGCCTTAATGGCTTACAAATAAACAAGGCAAGGCCTTGATACAACTAAAATGCACACGTGGTCCCAAAACATGTATGCCTGGAGCTTTCACATAATACATCGAAGAGCCATCATGCACCATCAAACAAAAAAATCCCACTCCATGTCATTGAGGTGGTTGCACATCACCAATCCCTGAAATTGTTAGATAGGAATGAGTTAGATGCCCAATAGAAGTACTTTTAATAGAATATCTAATTATTTGAAAACCCACATGGCATTATCATAACCCAAAACATTATCTTATGCAACTCATGTTAAAGGCTTAAGTAATGAATCTTAGATATTATAATTTTCATAAAATCACATTTCAACACCGGCAGTAAATACACCATGAAATCCCTAAGGAGAGTCCCAATATATACATATACATAGGGGTTTATATCCAAAAATATCCCCACATTTCCCGGCTATTAATATGGCAGGAAATGGGCACCCAAAATCATCTGTTTTTTTTCACTTTTACCAACTACAAAACGGCAGGACCAGCGGACACCCAAAAATATTTTTCCACATTCGTCCGACGATAAGCTCAAGATAGGGCAATTGGGCATCTAGACTTCCTCGCGCAGGCACCAACAATACACAACACTTTTCCAAAACCGACTCTCTACCTGGACTCACACGCTATTTACCACCCCCTTTAAACAATCTTTCCAAGGCTTCCAAGTGTTAATGCATTTATGAAAATATATTAATTTTCATCATGCAACAATTGGGACAAAAATAGAGTGACAACCCCCAAAATCTCAAGTAAAACTTCAAGAACATCCTAATTTCACAGTACTTCATTCAAATATCACTCTAATATCATAATCCAATCATCAATTTAAACAATTAAGGATCAATTTCATGTAATCACATTATTTCTAAAATTTTAAAATTTAGGGTTTTCATAAAATTTGGGGCTTTTACCCCTCTGTAGACGCGTCCGCGGAGGGGGGGCCTTGTGCTACTACAGTTCGGACTCGCGATTTTGTTGTCGCGGTTCTTAATCTGAACCAAAGAGTCCAAATCTGGAAAATCGTTTTGAGAAACAGATTTTTGAAAAAGTAGTGCCAAACATGGACTACTTTGCCAGATACAGAGTCGCCACCTAAATATTTTTAAAATGGGGAAATTTAGGAAACCCTGACTCGGTGCCGAAGGCCACATGTCCGTCATCACCGGAGTTGTCTCGGCTCAGGAGCTTGGGTACGATCGGGGAAGGTCAGCTTTGAGCACCCCCTTTCGCCCGGTCCGAAGACCGGCCTCTACTAACCATGATATCCGATTTTGAAAACGTTATGTGTTCTTATTCCATTTATTAGCCTAGAATTACTATGTTATGCGCGCAGCAAACAAGTATAGACTAGATTGCCTAATTTGGAAATAAGCATTGCATATCCGTTTGTTTTGAAAAGTGCTTTGGAATTTGCTACTCGCAAGTAGGCTAAAATACGGATTTCAACGAGTTTTTCCAACTCAAACAATCCAACCTTCACCCACAGGCATTCAAACAGTTTATCTCACATAAGCATTTAGCCGCATGGCAAGCATACTGTCATGTTAACATTCACACGCATGCGAGATGCTAAAGCGAAAATACTTACATCGTACTCCGTACCAAAACAATAAACTAGTTAGCAAACATGCGTGTCCTAGTTCATGTTAAATTGCCTAATGCAACACATACAGGATGCAATTAGGTAGGCTCGGCTAACCTAAGCATGGCATATGAAATGCGATCAACTATCACATATTCAATTTTTGAATTGAAGTACAAATGCAGTTAGCGTGATGTACCGAGCCTAATGCATGTAATACAAATGCATGGATGCACACATGCATAGCATAAGGTATGCTAAATTAAACGTGCCCTAATCTACCATCATAAGTAGGTAAATAAAAGGGAAGAAAGACGTGAGGTTGGAAGATATACACACCACCCACACGCACTTATTACAGATTTGCCCTCACTCGGAGGGACCGAATAAATATTACAAGTTAATTAACTACGCAAGCTAATTAAATATTACAAATTGCCTAATCAACTAAGCAAATTAACTAAAACTAAGAAAACAGGAAAATCGCCTCGGGAAACGCGCCGCCATGCATAGGCTGCCTCTGTTTTCCCTTTTTTACTCCTCTGGAGGCTGCCAAAACTTCAGGACTACTTCCTTGGGTGCTGGGAGACATCACCGGCTGAATGGAATTTCCACCGGCAGTGTGGTGTGGCCATCGGCACAAAGTGAAGCTGTCGGCAGAGAAATGATTGCCGGTCGGCACCTTACACTGCCGGTCGGCAGAGTGTTCCTGTAGAATCTGCAAATGACAGCAACAGAGGGCAAGGCAAAGCATGGCAGCACAATTCAAGGCATATATGCACCAACCATGTCCTTTATCATGATAATGACTCAAAGGGGCATATGCCTCGATTCTCGGACCACCAATTACGCATTCCCATGCATGATGGCCCAAAGAACCAAGTATGCAACTTTGATCTCAAATGCATGCAAACCTAATCAAACCAAAGTCCTAATCCCTATCACCAAATCAAGGGGCAAGGAATGCATGTTGATGCAATGCAACCTAAGCATGTTATCATTCATGCAACATGAACAATGCAATGCACTTATGCAAAACATACAAGCAAACATGCAAGGTAAGCATGCAAACCAAATAGAGGATGGACTTAAGCATGAATTAGGCAGCCCTAAATAGTCCTAAAACAATGACCAAAATGCCCAAAAATGGAGGCTAAACACACATGCACACATACACATGTTAAGGCCCAACACTTAGGCACAAATTAGACAACCCTCAAGCACACTTGAAAGGGACAATCATGGACTAATTAGCATGCAACATAAGCATTGAAAATCATGTCATAAAATGATGCCAAATCATGTTAAACAAGACAGGCAAATGCATGCAAGCATGGTCCAAGTACTTGAGGCAAGTCATGAAGCTTTGAAGCACATTTATCGCAACAATCATGGCATGCATTAAGCAACTAAAAACAGGTTTTTATCATGTTAAAACAAGGCTAAAGGACTACTTAGATGGCATCTAAGTGGCTCAAATTTAGAGGCATGCATGATGGTCAAAACATGGAGCATGCAACACATGCTTCCAAAGCATTAAAGAGGCATGCAAGGCAGTCACGCAAGCATGAAAATGGGACTGAAATAACATGTAAGGTGACCCCAAATCACCAAATCAATGTAAAGGTGTCATGCTATACATGCACATACCTAAGGCCAACAAGCCAAAATGCAAAGAGGCTATATGATGTATGCTAAAATCAACCCAAACACTTATGGAAAGACCTAGAACATGTCAAGATAAGCACAAAATCTTCACAAATGGAAGCCTAAAACATGCTAGAAACAAAGGCACACAACCTAAGACATGTTAAGGAATCATAAGGCATTACATGGAAACTATGCTAAGCATGCATGGAGTACCAAAACCAATCAAAAACAGAGGTATATCACAACATATTAAGCATGGAAAGTAGCCAAGACATGGTCAATACACACTCTATCATGATGCTCCCTCAAGAGGCCAAAACATGCCCTTTTCAAGGACAACAAGGAGAGGGGGTGGCCCTCTCCCTTTAGAGACTTCAAGGCACCATCTCCACCACTGAAATCCCTCAAGATTTCAGTGGTGAAGAGGCCCAAACACCAAAGTCCCGAAACTAGCACAAAATAGCACAAAATGAGGCCTTTCAAGGCCTAAGAGGGGTCAAACACCTCCAAACCAAAAAACACTCTTAATAAACAATAAAGAGGGCCTAAAAACAGAACTTTTTTGTATTATACACCAAGCTCAAAAACGAATTTAAGACAGGTAGAAATAAGGTGCAAAAATGGGGAATAAAGGGGTGAGATTCTTACCCTTGAAGCCTTCTTCAACAATGATGCTCCAATGGCCTTCTTTGGCTTGAATCCAACACCAAAGTACTAAAATCAGTCCCTTAGAACCTCAATAGCTAGACAAAGGTGAAACACTAGGTGTTTGTGTGCAATAGTAAGACACAAAACACCTAGAGCACAAAAGAGAGGGAAAGAGAGATAGGATGTGTATCTAACCCTAACCCTAAGACCAGAGCTTAACAATGGTTGTCTAAGCTCTCAAAATATCTCAAGTCTCTAACCTCTTAAGCCAAGAGACCAGACCCTCCCTTTATGGAACTTCTTGTCTTGTAAAGCTTACAAGACAAGCTTTATAAGAGGGAGATCCCTCCATACACGTGTATGGAGGGGAGCAAAAGCAAGACAGCTGTCTTAAAATATCTGTAAAAGCAGATGCACAATAATCGGCCGGCAAAAAATGCCATCTTGGCTAAAAAGAGTACCGACCGGCACTAAAAAGTGCCGACCAGCAAAAAACTATGCCGACTGGCAAACTACAGTGCCGGTGGAGGCAAAAACCAGCCGGTGGCCTCTAGCCACTGCCGGTGGTGGGTGGGGATGGTCTACAAGCCCTACCCTGCCTCTCCAAGGCAAAACACAAGTGTTCGGTGTGAAACCAGACACTAAACGGTCGAGTTTGGAGATCCTGAGGCAAGGCGCGCGAGCCGAGGCCTCCGGGAACTCCAAACGAACACAAACATGGATAATGACCGAGTGTTCAAACGGTGACGTCCAAGTCTTGAGGACGGTCAAAAATGGGGTGTCTACACCCTCCAACATATATAATACTAATTTTCATCTAAAATTTCCATAATCCAAGATGTGGAAACCGAATAATGGGCAAAGTCAGAAGTGTACGCTCTGAAAGATGGACATTTGTTCGGCTCTAACCTGCAAGATTAGGAGGCTGAATACAATTAACAGGCCGAGTAATTATGGAGCTGAATAAATAAGCAGTTTAAGAGCGAAAAGTGGACCAGGCCCGGAGGCCCTGGAAACGAGTATAAATAGAGGAACAATGGTTAAAGAGGGGTATGTGAGAACTATTATGCTTAATTTAGAATACAAGTAAACTTGAGTGTAAAGACTGACTTGCCCATCGGAGTGCTAATTCCGGCACCCCTGACCGGAGTGTTTATTCATTTTCAGGTGATTAGAAGAGGATCGCTAGTGTCTCCTAGGATTAGAAGAGTATTTCCAAAACCACTTCTCCACAATTGGCGCCGTCTGTGGGAATACTCAAATATATCCATGGCAGGCGTAACAGAAGATCCTCCAATAGTCACTGATGAAACCACGCAAAGAGACGACCTCACTCCAACAAACATGCTTGGACCGGAGACTATCGCTGCAAGACGTGCCTTGAACTTCACTTCACCCTCGACTTCGGAGCATGAGACAATCCAGGTGATCATGGAACAAGCAAAGCAAAATGAACAGAGGTTGGAGAACATGATCGCTGAGAACGAACGTCTTCGTGAAGATTTGGCCTTGGAAGTGGCGAAGTCCAAACAAGCTGTACGCCCAAATCCGAAACGATCTCCGAAGGCAGGTGGTCGACGACCTCAAGCCCGACAAGACGACACTGATAGCGACTCCGACTCGTTATCCCCGGAGCCCAGGAAGAAGGGGTGACCTGAAACCACCAGTTCTTCTGAAGAAAATCCCCGTATAAGACACAAGCGAAGAAGGAACAGTTCGGACGAAGATTAACACGATCCCTTCGTACGGCGGATTGCAAAAGCAGTGCTACCCAAGAAATTTAAAGCACCGTCATTTACCTTGTACGACGGCAAATCAGACCCCACCAACCACATCCGCCACTACAAGCAAGCCATGACATTGCATGCAGACGACGAGGCCCTCATGTAGTGAATATTCCCCAGCAGTTTGGGACCATTGGCTGTCAGGTGGTATTATAAACTGGAGCCAGCTTCGATCAAAACCTTCCACCAATTACAGAAATTCTTCAAGGCCAGATTTATCGCCAACGAGGTCCAGCCGAAACAAGCCGACTCTCTCTGGGCAATGCAAATCCTGCCAGGAGAAACACTAAGAGCATATTCAGCGCGATATTGGGAATGCTTTAATCTTGTTGATGACGCTTGCACCGACTCCATGGCCATCACCGCCTTCAAAATGGGATTACATCCAGATAGTGCCCTCCACAGTTCCTTGACTAGAAGACCCCCTAAAACAGTCTGGGGGTTGATGAAGAAAGTAGAGGAATACTACAAAGTGAAAGATGACGCCTTGCGGGTTAAAGCTGGACGCACGGCCAACAAAACGGCCCATCATGAAATTTCTCAGCCAATAAGTTCCGTACCACCTCAGGGCCCTGAACCACGATAGCGGGCTAAACAAGACAAGAGACGAGATTCTCGCCGATCAAGCGATCAATGCTCACATCGAGCAAATGAGCAACTGTAAGTTAACAGTAGGCGCACAAAGCGCACCGACAAGAAATATACGGAGTTGTCAGAGCTAATCAGCTCGGTTATGTCCAAAATCCAACATCTTTCGTTCTTCAAATGGCCGTCCAAAATGGTGGGACCTCCCGACACGAGAAGGCAGGACAGGCGGTGTGAATATCACAAAGATCACGGTCATGATACGGACAGTTGCTATGCTTTGAAAGACGACCTTGAGGAATTGGTGCAAGATGGTCGGCGCCAGCAACATGTCCGAAACAGCGCAATCAAAACAGTTGCCCTTCGGCAGGATTCACCTCCGCTCAGCGTCATTCACATGATATATAGCCTTCCAACACCTCTAACCGTACACGCCATTTAGTTAGCCCCCAGAAGCAACGCACACCGACGAAACGGCCCAACGAAGCTCCGAGTATTATCTTCGACGATTCCGATCTTATCGGCATAACACTCCCCCACATTGACCCATTGGTCATTGAACTACATGTAAACCGATTTACTGTTGAATGCATCCTCAGAGACCAGGAGAGCACTTCGGAGGTTATGTATTACAAGACCTTCATCAAACTCGGCTTCAACGAATCAGATCTGTGTCCGGCTCCTTATCCATTATTCGGCTTAACCGCAAATCCAGAGTACTCGTTAGGGAAAATCGGACTACCCGTTCGAGCGGGCTCCTAAACAGTGGATGTGGAATTCTTGGTCGTCAAGCTCCCTTCGCCGTATAATCTCATTATGGAGCAAACTTGGTTGCATACTATTCAGGCCGTGCCAAACACCTATCATCAATTGCTACGCTTCCCGATCGAACACGGCATTGAGCAAATCTGTGGTTCCCAACAATCCGCACGAGCATGTTATCTCCTTTCGGGAAAGACACCAACGGAGTCACAGGTCAACTCCACTGAAGTGCCAAATTGAAACAGCCTCGACGATGTCGGACGGCTCCCTAGCGAAAAGCCACGAAATCCCTAGGCGATACCAGCGGCAACTTGCCAAGTCATATAATCAGCGCATTCGGCTGCGCCGCTACACTGGGAGAGTTGATCTTGAAGGTACTTTTGGATGACAAGAAATCGGTTGATGGAAAATTGGGTCTTAATTGAGACGGCCATTATCGGATAGATTTCATATCGGCTCAGAAATATGTCAGGAAGGAGTCTGCCACGGCCCTGGAACTTGACACACTTGCAAAAATTCTGTCATTAAACCTGACTTGTGGGGAATGATCCCAGTTCTAAATGATTCGCTATGTACACATTCCACTTTTGTAATGCAAGGATTCTTGTTGAAAAAGTTGTAATCCCACCCACTACGAAATCTAGTTAAAGAGTGCTCTGACGAAAAAAGCCTCCGGATTCGGAGCGCCCTTCGTGGATATCACGATTGGCCAAATAAGTCTCCGGATTCGGAGCCTCATCGGCGCCCTACGTCTTTGGGCCGATAAAGCCTCCGGATCCAAAGCACCCTTCGTGGATATCACGATTGGCCAAAAAGCCTTCGGATTCGGAGCCCCATCGGCGCATGATGTCTTTGGGCCAAAAAAGCCTCCGGATTCGGATTGCCCTTCGTGGATATCACGATTGGCCTAAAAGCCTCCGGATTCGGAGCTCCTTTGGCGCATGACGTCTTTCGGTCGAAAAAGCCTCCGGATTCGGAGCGCCCTTCGTGGATGTCACGATTGGCCAAAAGCCTCTAGATTCGGAGTCCCCCTTGGCGCATGACGTCTTTGGGCCGAAAAAGCCTCCGAATTCGGAGCGCCCTTCGTGGATATCACGATTGGCCAAATAAGTCTCCGGATTCGGAGCCCCATCCGCACCTGATGTCTTTGGGCCGACAAAGCCTCCGGATTCGGAGTGCCCTTCGTGGATATCACGATTGGCCAAATAAGTCTCTGGATTCGGAGCCCCATCGGCACCCGACGTCTTTGGGCCGATAAAGCCTCTGGATTCGAAGCGCCCTTCGTGGATATCACAATTGGCCAAAAAGCCTATAGATTCGGAGCCCCATCGGCGCATGACGTCTTTGGGCCGAAAAAGCCTCCGGATTCAGAGCGCCCTTCGTGGATATCACGATTGGCCAAAAAGCCTCCGGATTCGGAGCCCCCTTCGGCGCATGACGTCTTTGGGCCGAAAAAGCCTTTGGATTCGGAGCGCCCTTCGTGGATATCATGATTGGCCAAAAAGCCTCCGGATTCAGAGCCCTCTCGGTGCATGACGCCTTTGGGCCAAAAAAGCCTCCTGATTCGGAGCGTCCTTCGTGGATATCACGATTGGCCAAAAAGCCTCCGGATTCAGAGCCCCCTCGGCGCATGACAATTTCCCAAAAAGTCACGATTGGCCAAAAAGTTTCTGGATTCGGAGCCCCGTCGGCGTATGACGCCTTTGGGCCGAAAAAGCCTCCAGATTTGGAGCCCCATCGGCACATGACGTCTTTGGCCGATAAAGCCTCCAAATTCGGCGGACCAAATGGTGTCCAACCGGGCGACGCTCAAGGACCGAGTAATATTCTGAATTCGGAGCGCCCTCCAGAATGAAAAACATTTACACATCAAAGCAGGGATATGTAAGTTGAGCCGGCACAACCGCCTGAACAAAACAAAACGTGCCAACATTCGAAATAAGATGCTTAATTAAGCATATAAAAATTCAGAATGAGATATAAACTTTTAAAATAAAACATTTTATTCGATTAAACAGTAATTACAAAAACGCAATCTGCGTTCGTGCATTACAATATCTATTTTCATACGGCGTCGCCTTCATCCTCATCCTTCTCAACTTCGAAGGCGAAAAAGGGGAAGTGGTCGCGTTGGTATAGTGGCAGCGCCGAATCAACGCCCGCTACTCGAAGAGCATCCGCAGCTTGAAATGCTTTGATTTGACTGCGCTTGAATCCACGATGTTCACACTAGCGAGACAATCACCCTCGAGGTGGAGAGCTTTGACACCATAGACAACGTCAAGGCCAAGATCCAGGACAAGAAAGGAATTCCCTACGAAAATAGTAAAACTCAACGATCGCGGCGCTACGTCGGCCTCATTTCTCGGTCGCGGTTGCGTAGAATTTCCCCGTTGCTGTTTCTTCCTTTGGGGTGATCTGCTTCGACGACTTGGAGGCTGACGTTTTTCCCGTTCTTTGAATGCCCCACCTCTCGCACGGGTGGGTTCTCTACTGTGATTCATTGCAGTATCAAGCTCAGCCAAAGTTCGAGCTTCTCCTCTGCTGTTGAAAAAAACTCCATTTGACATTCACACTTATCTAAACCCACGCAACAAAATTGTTTTAAATCGAGGCTGAACACAGTAAGTGAGGTTACTGGCGCGAAGAGTCCGAGGCGATTTATTTCTAATCTTTGCAGTGACCCCGAGGCGATTTCATTAACACTGAACTCCAAAAGATGGACGCCGATCGATTTTGGCCACAGCCACTCCATGTACTAATTTTTGACTTTTTGGGGTTAAAATGGCCTAATTATCTAAACGGCAATTATAGATAGGATGACAGTCTCCGGATTCGGAGCCCCTGGTGCAGGACACCTTTGGGCCAATTAAGCCTCCGAATTCAGAGCCTCATCGGTGCATTGACCGTGCGTGACACGTATGCCAAATATATATTTAATGAAGAATGCTCATGACAAGCCGGCATATAACCGTTCGGAATTAAATGCCTAGTTGACTCGGGCCGGTCAATGTTTATACAATGAAACGCATGCAAAGATGTATGCAAATTACAACGAAACATTTAAAATAGGACATTTTATTCAATCAGGCAATAATTACATAATTACATAGTATTTTTATACAGTGTCGCCCTTATCCTCACTCTTCTCAACTTCAAAGGCGGAAAATGGAAAATGCTTTCGTCGGTAGAGTGGCGGTGCCGAATCAATGCCCGACGCTCGGAGAACTTTCGCGACTTGAGATGCCTTGATCCAACCGTGCTTGAAACCACGATTTTCACATAGGCAAACCTCTTCGGCGAGTTTCTCCTTGGTCTTCTGAATTCTAATCTTTCGGCCGTCATGAAAACCTTTTTCATAGGTCGCGGCCCTCGCAGTCTCAATCGCGAACATACTAGCCATGTTTCGATCGGCAATAGCATCACTTATCAGCTTTTGAGTCACCCTCTCTTCCACAACCGGATTGGGTTGGCTGGCTGATTGAGACTCGACAGACTTGATTTTCCTTAGCACACGCTTGGCCTTCTCCGCACAAGCTTCTAAGTTCCGAATGCATTCATCTATTTGCTCTATATCGCGCCGAGCGGCGCAGAGACGCATGCCGATTTCATAAGCTGTGTATAGCTCTTTCACTGCCCCGTGAACACCTTCGCAAAACACTTCGAAGTCTTGCTGACCTACCATCGACTGCTGAACTTCGGGTGGAAAAATCTGTTAGGTGAACTCGACTGCCACGTTTGAATCTCGAACGATCAAGTCTGCCTCTGTCATTGGTCTATTCCCCACGAAGACCACAAAACTCAATGGGCACGAAGTCGCGTTGGATTCCCTTCCAAAACTGGGTTGAGGAGCTTTGCCCTGAGGCTGCTTATCCCTCCTGGGCGACCTACTTCGACGACGAGGAGATTGTTGTGTCACCTGATCCCTCGAAGTCCTACTTCCCGTGCGTGACGGATCATCACTTCGACTCATGGCTCCTCCCAGCTCAGCTAGCATCTTTGCTTCACCCCTGCTGTTGAAGAAAATTCTTTTTGACATTCGCACTTGTTTAATCTTCCTCGAAGGGCTGGACTGAGTTACTGACTGAGCATATAAATAGGACCCTCGTCCACAAAGTACACGCCCATTTATTCCCTACGCGGGCAGCACCTCCGAGGCAATCTCATTAATATTGAAATGTCAACAGCCTGGCACCGACAGAGTCATATGCCTTTATCGCCTCATCAGCCGCTGTTATTCGGCGTTTAATGTTCGTGAACCAACTGGGGCAAGGGCAGATTCATCAATCGATTTGGCTTGAGTGCCCCAGTCGTTCCACGAATTGATTCATCAGTACAAGATTCATAAGTAACGCATTATTCGGCGTTTAATGTTCGTGAACCAGCTGGGGCAAGGGCAAATTCATCAATCGATTCGGCTTGAGTGCCCCAGCCGTTCCACGAATCGATTCATCAGTACAAGATTCATAAGTAACGCATTATTCAGCGTTTAATGTTTAGGAACCAGCTGGGGCAAGGGCAAATTCATCAATCTATTCGACTTGAGTGCCCCAGCTGTTTCACGAATCGATTCATCAGTACAAGATTCATAAGTAACACGTTATTCGACGTTTAATATTCATGAACCAGTTGGGGCAAAGGCAAATTCATCAATCGATTCATCAGTTCGTGTTATTCGGCACCTCATGAATTCATTTTGTTTATGATTAAATCAGATCCATAAATTTAACCGGCTTCTAAGTTTGCCGTCTCACATGATCATGACATCTTTTTCTAATTACTGATTCTCCTAATTACATACTCATACAACAAACAATACAAACAGTAGCTTGAGTACAATATTAAATTTTCATTCATAAATTGGGCGCTAGCAGTGGACATTTTACATATGAAAATCCAAAAATGATGAAAATCTACTAGACAAAAACATACATTGAAATTGCAAATACTTGATAAAACTAGTGTCTCCCAAATCAATCCTCGGGATTAGACTCAAGTGGCTCAACGTCCACTTGCTCGTATGGAATTGGCATGGCCAATGTAACTCCAGTGGCAGCAAGGGCTTTGGGCCACCCATGTTTGAATCCCCGATTCTCGAATTTGGGGACTTCTTCTACGTAGTCCTTAAGGGCGGCGCTCTTTCCAGCCTCGAACGCCGCAGAAGCCTCAGAGTCGACTTTTTCCTTGGCCTTCCTCAACTCTTCCAACTCGGCCTCTACCTTAGCAAGTGCCTCCCTGGCTAACTTGAGCGATTCTTCGCTCGCGTTTGCCCTCTCCTTGGCATCAGATCTGAGCCAGTCAGCAGTCTGAGCCCTCTCCTTCTCAGCTTCGGGTCGAGCACTTTCCATCGTGGCTTTCATCACCTCGAATTCAGCCCTGCTTCTCTCACCTTCAGCTTCCGACTTCAGGCGGACAATTCTTTCAATGGCTTCGTGCTGGCGGCGGCCTAGTTCGGTTATCCTTCCAACCGTCTGCAAAACAAGGAGTCAGGATCATCACATACCAAGAAATATCGTATGCAAACCAAACCAAACCAAACCAAACAAGGAGTAAAAAAGATCTAGTCACATACCAGAAGGGCCGACTGGGCAGCTAACGCTATAGCTACTAAATTCGGTTCTGCTTGAAAGGTGGCCTTGTCAGCCGGCAATGAAGTTGGGGCGGCCAAGCTCAACGCTACAGCTGGATCCTTCAAAGCAGATGCGTTAGAGGAGATCGGCGTGTTTTTGATCTTCGGTTGAATAAGAGCCGTAAGGTGGTGTTCACCGGATGGGATCGGGATGTCGTCCGTAGCCGAGAACATAGTATAAGTAGGCTCCTACCGCAGAAGTATATGGGCGGCTCTCCCTTGCTTTTGTACGTTTGGATGGCCAAAATACTTGAGTGCAGTCTTAATCTCTGCAAGGACTGCGTCGTCAACCGAAGTCTGAATCTTCTTCAACTTATTGCCTGCAGAAACAAAGGATTAGACTTGAAGGGAAAGCCGAACAAAAGAAAGATCAACAAACATAAAGAGTTACTCGGCCACCTGGTTCACCCCTCTTTCTGGGAACAGGGTCTAGGCGATCTTCGCCCTCGCCGAATTCCCAGTTGCCGCAGACATTGGCCATGACATCGTCAACTCGTTTGCCAGAACTGGCAAGCATGGTTACCAAGTGATGGTCGGTGTCCTTGGCCCTGAGAAAGTAGCGCCCGAGCCGACCGGAGGATTTGGCCAGAGCTTAGCAATGCCGAATCACCGGAATGCCAAGGTTGATCCTAAGGCATCGGTTCAGTTCTACGATTCCCATTATGATTCGAAAGAAATTCACATTGGGTTGAGAAGGAATCAGACCCCAATGGTGGAGGACGGCCCTAAGAAATGGGTGCAAGGGAAAGCGAACCCCGCCCTCCACAATGGATAGAAGAGGAAAGACGATGGTGTTTTGGTCCTCCCTCTCCATATCAAGGGTATTGTCCGTCACTAAAGATATGTGGACATCATCAGGGATAGAGAAATGTCTCCGGAACCCAGAAATACGACCCTCGGAAAAGAGGTCTTTCAAATGCTTAGCCATTCTAGTAAGGATTCGGGAATTCTAAATAAAAAATGAACATGGAAAATAGGATTACAAAGAGAAGAGAAGAAAACTTACGAGAGGCAAAAGAGACACGGAAAGACGGGAAGAAGTTGTAGAAGGCGCGAGATAGAGGAGGAATTCCGGCTAGCAATCCAGGAGGCCCTAATATTCAAAAAGTATGCATTCAAAGAGACTGGAGTTTCAAATCGTAGTAAATGCAAAAGATGCACGAATGAGGCAGGAACGTATAATGATGACCAAAAGGCCTGTGTTCTGACATACACATTGGAATAGATGAAGCCGCCTAATTTATGTTTCTCTTGACTTTTCAAATTCAAAACCAAACACACCAATTAACTGTCGTCAATAGGGAGTTTAGGGGGCAATTGTGGGAGCCGAATAATGGGCAGAGTCAGAAGCGTACGCTCTGAAAGATGGACATTTGTTCGGCTCTAACCTGCAAGATTAGGAGGCCGAATACAATTAACAGGCCGAGTAATTATGGGGCCGAATAAATAAGTAGTTTAAGAGCGAAAAGTGGACCAGGCCCCGAGGCCCTGGAAATGAGTATAAATAGAGGAACAACGGTTAAAGAGGGGTATGTGAGAACTATTATGCTTAATTTAGAATACAAGTAAACTTGAGTGTAAAGACTGACTTGCCCGTCAGAGTGCTAATTCCGGCACCCCCGACCGGAGTGTTTATTCATTTTTAGGTGATTAGAAGAGGATCGCTAGCGTCTCCTAGGATCAGAAGAGTATTTCCAAAACCACTTCTCCACACAAGACTAATAGTAGAAATCTTAAGAAAATTAAAAGAAATTTATATTTTTGAAAGAAAATTTCAATTTGTATACTCAAACATTCATCAATGTCATAAGAATACTACATAAATATCTTCAAATCAAAGAGATACAAGCTTAAAAATAATCCTATCTTAAGAATCAAGACCAAAAAGCTAGATTATCGAAGAACTCTTCGTGAAATCCCAATCCAATCGGTAGAAATCTCCACCCAAACTCCAACTTTTGTAAGGAATGGGGTTGTAAATCTAAGTAGAATAGAAGATTTCTAGAGAGTTATGGCTAGGGCTTTCAAAGCTAGAGAGAGAGAGAAGAGAAGAAGGAAATGAAAGGTGTAAAGAATGATCTAAAAAGTGACTTTTTAAGTTACTGAAATCACGCAGACCACTCGAGCGGTCTTTTCACCGCTCAAGTGGTGAATGAGAAATTGCTACAGAACCTCAATCCGAACATCTATAGGGGCAGCCCCTTATTCTCTCGTCTATGGGACGAAAACCGTTTTTCCAATTGAAATTGAAGTGTCGTCGCTACGAGTTATGAATGAGTGTCAGATAGTGGAGGTGGCCTGGCAACAGAGCAAATTTGAGGAGTTAATGATGTTTGATGAGAGGATGCTAAGGGCATTGTTTCATGTCCAGGGCTACCAACACAGAATTGCTAGGGCTTTTAACAAGAAAGTTAAGCCCAGGAATCTCACGAAGGGAGACTTGGTTCTGAAAGACAACCGGGCTTCCATCCACGACCCTAGGGGCAAGTTCAGACCCAATTGGACTCGTCCTTATATCAATAAATCTATTTGGTCAGGAGGGGCGATTATTCTCATGGACCTGTATGGACTGAAGTTTTCATAGCCAATCAATATGGACAAGTTGAAGAAATACTACCCCTGAAAGGCTCGCTAGGCCGAAAACCCAAAAGGATGACCTAGGCAAAAGTTAGAGCATGAAAAATTAGAAATAAAGAAAAAGTGAGCACGCAAGGTTGAAAACCCTAAAGGGCGACTTTGGCAAAAGTTAGAGCACAAAACGAGAAAGTTAATACTCGAGTGAACCTGAGTCGAACTACGTAAGGTCTGATTCCCATTTCTAGGATACGTAGACAACTTCATCCTGAAGTTCGGGTGTAGCCATCTCCAACCCAACTTTCCTATTCATACATATTTGATCAGGCCATCTTTCTCTATTATCAGTTAGCACGGTTGTGATCTTCATGTTGGTAGAAGAGCCGGTATGGCGGCTGCAGTTATGGGCAGTTGGGATTTGTTGATTTGGGGTTGTACATCTTGAGGATGGATTCTATGTGTGTCAGGTGGTGATCGTTTCCGACAATTGTTTTGAAAAGTTTTAATAAAAGTTGATTTTTTTTCTCAAAATTTTACCCTTTTACAACTTGGACCATTTTTGGGACCAAAAAGAAATTTTTAGTACTCGCAACTTTAATTTTGTTGATTTCAACACAAGTACATTCTCTAACTCTCTGATTTAGATCAAAGTTTCTTTTTCATCATAAAACCTAAAAGAAAGATCAAAGCAGTCAAACTAGGGACATAGCTGAGTCAGGTAGCTCTATGTCTTCTGCTTGCACTCGTGGAAGTTTTCGCAACTAAAGATGGTCCAACTTGTTCTTCGTCCTCAAACCAAGCTAAACACTCACCAGAAAGGGCGTAACTAAAGCTAGGAGCAGGGGCTAGAAACTCTCTCATCCTCCAAGCAGTGAGGTACCGAGGTGTGGACGGGCCCTCGGGCTTTATGCTACCACAGTTCGGACTCAAATGTCACGGTTCTTAATCTGATCCCATAATGTGCGATGTGATATTGATAAATCACCAAAGAGTCCAAATCCGGCAAATTGTTTTGGAAAACTGATTTTCAAGAAAGAAGTGCCAAACATGGACTGCTGTGCCAAACATGGACTGCTTTGCCAGATACAGAGTCGCCACCTAAATATTTATTTTGGGGAATTTAGGAAACCCGGACTCGTTGCCTAAGGCCACTTGTCCGTCATCACCAAAGTTGCCTCGGCTCGGGAACTTGGGTACGATTGGGGAAGGTCAGCTATGAGCACCCTCGCTCGCCCTATCCGAAGATCGGCCTGTACTAAGCATGATATCGAGTTTTTTGAAAACACATGCGTTCTTATTCCGGTTATTAGCTAGGATTACTATGTGATGTGCACAACACACAAGTATAGACTAGATCACTACAAAGCATCGCATATCCGTTTGTTTGGAAATGGTTTTGACTTTTGCTACTCGCAAGTAGGCTAAAATACGGATTTCAATGAATTATCCCAATTCAAGCAACCTAACCTTCACCCACAGGCATTCAGACAATTATATCACATAAGCAATTAGCCTCATGGAAAGCATGCTGTCATGTTAACACTCACATACATACAAGATGCTAAAGCATAAGCACTCACAGTGTACTCCGAGCCAAAACAAGGAACATGTTAGTAATCAAATGTATGATCCAAGTCCATGTTAAGATGGCTAATGCATCGCAGGAAAAATGCAACTAGAATAGGCTCGGCTAATCTAAAGTGGCATATGAGATGCGACAATTCGACACATGTATTCAACTTGGAATTTAAATGAATGATACGCCGAGTAAGTATGCTGCGCCGAGCCCGGTGCATGCAATTCAGATGAATGATGCAAACATGCATAGCATAAGGATGCTAATTGAAACGTTCCCTAGAACTAACCATCGTAAGCGGTTAAGTAAAAGGGAGAAAGAAGTGGAGGTTGGAAGACATGCATCACACACACACACGCTTATTACACGATTGCGCCCTCTTGAGGGAGGGACCGAAAGAATAATACAAATTAATTAACTAACAAGCTAATTAAATATTACACATTACTTAATTAATTAAATGAATTAATTAAGCTAAGAAAGCAGTAAAGAGGCCTCGGGAAGAGGGATGAATGCGTGCACGCTCGGAAATCCATCGCCATACTCATGCTGCCTCTGTTTATATTGCTCTGCACCTCTGAACACTGTGCAAGTCTCAAAGTTGCTTCTAAACTACTCCCTAAGAGTTGTGGGAGGTCACCAACCAAGAGGTGAGGCCACCAGCCATGGGAAACTGGTCATCAGCCATTTGTGGTAATCTCGGCTAACAATTAATGGCCGGCCGGCACTGAAGATGGTCGACGGGCCATCTCTTCCTGCAAAATCCTGTTTTGCTACAGCAGGGGACAAACAGAGCATGGCAATGCATTTTCAAAGCAATGTTTGCACCACCACCCTCCTTATCATGTTTGAGACTTAAAGGAGTATGGTTCTCGACCCTCGAGCCATCAATCACGCATTTCAAGGCATGATGACCCAAGGTGCCAAGTTTGCATTTTGATGTCAAATGAAATGCACACAAAACAAATGAAGGACCTCCAACCTCTATCATGGTTTATCAAGGGGCAAGGAATGCATGCTTAATGCTATGCAACCTAGGCATGCAAGCAAGCTAATACAACATGAACATGCAAGAAAACATGCAACATGAGCATGCAAACTAGCAATGCAATATTACTTAACATGCATTCGAACACGTGAGAATATGTAACAACACATCAAGCAAAAGACAAAATGCAAGCTAACAAGCATGCAAAATGCGACTTAAGTATGCGAATATGCAAGGCATGTAACAACATTCAAGCATATAATAACATATGAGGCAAACATGTAGCTGATATGCAATAGGCATACAACCTAAACACATAAGCTAGTATGGCATTCAACAAAATGCAATGGGGTTAGCATGCAACAACATGCAATATACTAACATGCAACAACATGTAATGGGCCAAGTATGCAACAACATGTAAGGCAAGCATGCAACAACATGCGGGAATGGTCTTAAACCAATATGGGCAGCTCTCAAATTGGCCCAAATCAGTGGCCAAAGTGCTAAGGACATGAGGGCAAATGCACATACAAACATGCATGCTAAATGGTCCAATACTTAAGCACAAAAGGCCAACTTTTAAGAACACTTAAAAGGAATGGAAAGCATGCAAATGTGATAACGTTACATGCCCTGAAATGAGGTTAGGAGTGATGCCAAATCTCATAAACAAGTCATGCATGGCATGCTCAAGACTGAAGCCTAAGACTAGTCGAGGGACTTGAACCAAAGCTACACAAAACAAAGAGCATATGGCAAGTATGACCCAAAACAGTCCTAAATCATGCTAAAGTGAGCCTAAAACATGCAATGACCAAAGCCAAAACAAGCTAAAACAAAGGGGCAAAATCATGAGGCATGCAAGGCCATCAAAGAGGTGTTACACTACACCTAATACAACCAAACATGGCATGATTTAAGCAACCCAAAACAAAGTTATGACATGTCAAAATGAGCCCAAAAACCCACTTAGATGGCATCCCAATGACCTAAGCATGATGGCATACACAATGACACATTCATGAGGCATGAAACACAAACTCTTTAAGACATTAAAGGAGTGATAAGTGTAAGTTTATAAGCATGAAATATGGACTGAAATAACATTCTAAGTGATGCCAAACCACTGAAATGATCCACATAGAGCATGCTAGCAACTTAGACATTCAAAACTAACAAGCTAGATTGCATGGTGGCTATACAAAACAATGCAAGCATAACCAAAACAATGAAAAACAAAGCTTAAGCATGCTACAACAAGGCTAAAAGCTTCATGGAGTTGAGCCAAAATCATGCTAAAAACACATGTTACAACATGATGCATGTTAAGGCCAAATCATGGGATTACAAGACAAGTGCAAGAAGCATACATGGCATGTCTAAACCAACTCAAAACAGAGGTGTATCATGGCAAAACAAAGCCTAATACATGTTGAAATGGAGCTAAAACAAACTAAACACACATGCTACCACACAAGCCATTTATGCAAGCATTAAAAACAACAAGGAGAGGGTTTTTAGAACCTCAAAACCACCTCTCCACCACTAAAAATCCTCTGGATTTCAGTGGTAGAGAGGTCATGTGAAGACCAAAACAATGGCCAAAAGGTATGGCCTAAAACAAGGCCTAACAAGGCCTTGGAGGGGGGAGACAACCCCAAACCTCAAAGTGACCTTAAACAAAGTTCTAAAGTACACAAAATCAGAACTTTTATTAGTTATAGTCGAAGCTCAAAACAATAAGCAAGAATGGCTAAAAGCCTAAGCAAGAAAGGGTAAATAAAGTAAGGATGCTCACCCTTGTAGACCTTCTTTAAGAACAAAGCTCCAGCACCTTTCTTTGGTTAAAACCATTCCAAGAACCCTAACAACAACCTTCTAAGGCCTCAACAACCCAAGGATGGTGTAATGCTAGGTGCTCTAGTGCAAAAGTAAGACAAAACTCAATTTAGGGCACAAAATATAATCAAACAAGGGAGTATAGATACAAAACTATATCTAAACTCTCTCACCTAATTTTTTCTGAACCTTGGAGGAGGGAGGAGGGGCTCTCACTTTATAAAGGCTCAAATCCTCCAGCTTCGAAGAGAAGCTAAACAAGAGGCAAATTCCTCCATACAGAGGGGTTGTAATGTGGATGCCAGCTGTGACAGCTGGCATAAAATATCTGCCAAAAGTAGATGGAAAGGGGTCGGCTGGAAAATATGGCCGATTGACCAACAAAAATGGCCGGCCGACCAAAACATTGCTGGCCGACCAAAATCTTTGGCCGGTAGCAAGAAAACAGAGCCGGTGGCCTCAAGCCAAGGCCGGTGAGGTGTGGGGATGGCCAACAAGCCATTCCCTGCCCTCAGAAGCAAAAACACAAGTGTTTGGTGCACAACCAAGCACAAAACAAACAAGACGAGAGGTCTTGAGGCAAGGCGCGCGACCGAAACCTTCGAGAACTCAAGACGAACACGAACATAGATGATCACCGAGTGTTCAAACGGTGACGTCCAAGTCTTGAGGATGGTCAAAAATGGGGTGTCTACACGAGGCAAGTGTGAATCATGAATAGGAAATGAAGCCGGGTAGTCCACCTCCTCATCTGGACGTGTCTGATCACGGCCAAACTGGTGTCTGAACCGGAAAGGGAAATAAAACATGCAGTGCGTGAGGCTAATCAATTGTATACTCGGCTGGTGGGACATGATGTAGCTCATCTCAAGTAAATTAAACCAGGGGAAACGCCAAGTTATGTCGGCTGCAAATCGGTTATATATCTAATCACACCACAATCCCTCTGAAGGGAAATCTATTAGCTTTTGGCGAAAAAAGTAAGCTTTGGGCGAGTACTCGGGGCAAGGGTCCACCACTTTTAGCTTTTTGATCAACCATACCTGGGGAGGGATGAAAAATAGGAGAGTTTAAAGAATAGAGAGATAGATGTTGAGAGAAAAGTAAGGAAAGGGCTAGAGAGGAAAATAGAGAATGAGTGCTGAGTGGTGCGTGAAATCATAAATAAGGAGGGTGGGAAATAAAACCCTGAAGAAGCAACAGACTCCCTGCAAACCGAATAGTCTCTCGTCAACGGAAAGCATCAAGGCCCATCAAAGTTTCAGCTAGGACCAAACCCATGCAACTCTTTCCCTCTTTTAAGCATTGAGCCACTTCGATCAACCGGATGCTGGCTACGCTGACATTAGGGGCAATAAGGAAGTGCGCAAGCAGACATAAGCACAGAGCATGTTGCCGATAGCCTTGCCAAAGAAGGTCACTCCTATCTCCAATAGTGAAAAATCGATGAACTAAGCCGGGGATGTCTAGTTCCCCATCATAGGCTGGAGACCGAGCCTCATGTACTGAAAACCCACACATCCGTCCCAAAGCCTGTGCATGGCCAAAACGAGGCTGGGGCATAATTTCTTCGCCATGCTGGGATTCCATTAATGCTTGAAATTCTTAGAGCGTTGGACACATTTCTTGTGATCTGAAGTGAAACACACGTGTAATTGGGTTCTAGCATTGGACCGTGGCATGGAGGAACGGAAAACAAAGCGGAGTGCGGCTCAAAGGGAAAAGAGCGTTTAGGCCAAAACCACAGAAATTCACCTTTTTCGAGCTGTCTAAAGTGGCTATCTAGTCTCGAAGCCTATTGTTGGGAAGGATCACCATCTTCGGAGCAAAATATCAAAATCTTGTTGTTTTACTGAGATAATAGCTTGGGATCACTTTTTATAGACTTTGAGAAGGAGCAGTGCATGAAAGCTGGACTGCACTGGCTGACATCCTTTTTAATGTCGGCCAGCTTTCATTGGGAGCCAATCGTACCTATTGGGAACCGATCGGCTCTCAATGACTACCCAGTGCAGAGCAGTTGCAGAGAAGGCAGGTTCTTGAATTGGTGTACTGGAGCTGTGTTTTGAGTCTTATCTTGTTTGTATGAAGTGTTGTTTAGTGTTTTTAGGTTGTTTTCATTTTGTTTTTCTGTCATCAAGTTGTATTTTGTATTTTGACCAGTTGCAAGTTGTTATCCAATTCGAGAATCAATTCAAGAGCAAGCGTTCACAGTTGTAACAGTCTTGTACAAGATAATCATACAAGCACCATTCATTCATCACATGTCACATTATACAAGAGAAGTCATCCAAAATATTCTTTTTATAGCTAGAGACTCCACCCCCGATCATTGCTTTCAAAAGCAAATATAGCCAAAATAAATAAATAAATAAACCTACAAACAAACAAACAAAAGAAAAGTCTTTAAAAATGAAAATACAAGGGTCTATCTGAAGCTAGTCTCTAACTACAAAGCAAAAGAAAAGAAAAGAAAAGTGAATCATCGAAACATCCTCGCCCTCTTCCTCCTCGATTACGGAGGAGGTGCATCACTATCATGACTGGGGCTACTAGACTGCAAGCCAACCTCCTCTCCCTCGTCCTCGGGGGTCGTAGACCCGTCAAAAGACTCCTTCGAAGGTAAGCGCTGCCTCGCTCGACATCTCTCCCGATTAGCTCCTCCTCGGCCTCTTACTGGGCCTTATCTCCTTCTCCTTCCAGCTAGAGGAGGTCTTGCGAGTGCTGCTGGCACTGGCTCAAGCTGAAAAGTGTATAGGTATCAGTAAGGACTAACAAAAGTATAGGCAATGTGGCAACAACAGTGAACTAATGATAAAGTATACCTCAATCCAGTGGGCAGCCAGAGCAGTCTGTCTCCTCCACACCATGAGAAGTAGTCGGTCAATCGTCCAGAGGAGGTCGTCAACATATGCCCTGGGTACCTGCAAAAGGAAAAGCATTTGAGAACAGTGAGCAGAAATAACAGGGTACAGTGAGCAAAAATAACAGGGTACAGTGAACAGAAATAACAGAGGACAACAAAAGTAAGGTGCAGTGGGTAGAAGTATAAAGGAATTTGTACCTGCTCAATGTTGGGAGTGATCACCAGTCTGCGATCCCTTTCTTTGATATGCTCAAGGGGAATCTGCTAAATCACCCTGTTCGGTCGCATGTATACGACCTCGGTGGAAATCGCAGGAAGCCCAGGAATGGGGGTGATAGCCTCAGGAAGTACATGAGTTGCAGCAGCAGGGGCACCTCCAGCAGCAGTAGCGGTGGCCTCAGGAAGCGTGCGGGCTACACCCCTGGTAAGAGGCACATGACCCGGTCTTGCAAGAATGCAGTGAAATTGCCGACCCTATGGTGTCTATCACCGTCCTCTCCCTACATCAAGAGGTTGATCATAGGCCCGTCATGAAGATCATCGAAAATCCTTATACCGGGAGAAGGAGGATGTGGAACATCGAGATTAGCTTGGCCTCGAGTTTGGTGGATGAATCGCTCCCCCAAGTAGTATGCCCTACTAAAGGGGCCCTCGAAAAGGATCTGCATGGTGGAGGCCTCGCATGCAGCAGCATAAATCACCCTCAAAGCCTGGGGGATGCCTGCCCAAGGATGCCAGTCAACCTGTGAACAGAATATGCAAAGCAAGGCTAAGCGGTATAGAAACAGTGCATAGTGGAACAATAGCATGGAAATAGTAAAATGAAAAGACTAGTATTTTGTTACTTGATCCGTGGTGATGGTGTCAAAGAAATGGCAAAAGTAGGGGAAGTCTCAGTCTACGCAGCGACGCTGCTCAAATCTAGAGTTATAATATCGGAAGCGGGGTACTGATAACTCAAGTGGTTGTACTGGGACCGGAGCAAGGGAGGTGAAATATGTGTAAACCCATAGCTATTAAAAAAAATAAAAAAAAAGAAAAAAAGAAGAAGAAGGTAGATAAGAAGTTGTGAACAGAGCAGTTATGAACATAGCAGACAAGCAAATATAAATAGGAAATGTAAAGCAAAGCAGGAAATGGGAGCATGAAATGCACCTCCCAGACTCTCCAACAGCCGCCAAGTAAGCCCGCCTTGTAGCGGGATACAGAGCTCATGTAGCAGTATAAGGTGGTTAGGCCGGCACCACCCCAATCATGCTCCCTCAACCGCTGAAGATGCACCAGTGCCCCCCAAGAGATATAACCCCACAGTATTTTCCCTATTTGCAAACAGGGTAGTGCCGAGGAGATACAGAAGGAATTCGCGAGTGTACTGGTCGACCTCCTCCGGAGTAGCCAGCTAAAGATCGAAGAAGTGCTCCAAGAACCAACTGTACCTCACCATCCTGGGACCAGCAGTGTCTGGGGTCACTCCATGGAGGTGAATCTGTGCGGCCCTCCACTGTGCCATATCAAGATCGAAGGGTATCAGGCCACCAACTCTGATCCGTAGGCCGGTGAGCATCGAAAAGTCATGCGGGGTCAAAGTCATCTCCCCGATCGACGAGAAGTAGAACGAGTCTGTGGTGTCCCACCATCTCTCTATCATGGCCCTGTAGAGTAGTGGCTCAACCCTCTGTGGACACCCCATTTTTTACGGCCCTTCAAGACTTGGATGTTCTTGCAGGTAAATTCGGTGACGAGTCTGTTTGCCTGCCCAGCGCTCAAAGTCCTTAGCGGAATTCCATAGCTTGGAGCATTACAAACCTTGTATCTATTTTGTCTCATCTTTGGACCATGCACGGGTCTTTCTAGTCTGAAGTTTCTGATGGCCTGCCGGCCATCCCTGGAGGCTGCACACCATCACTTCTCCATTTTCGACCATTGATGTGCATTGACTGCCATCAATGAATCCTTGTCGGCCACCAATGTTTGCTGTAGATATTGTCACGCCCCTAACTTGCCCCTAAAAGTTTGGGCATGACCTACACAGAAAAGGATACTTAACTTGGTTCCATAGAGGGGCCTGCCCGGAAGCTATAAAACATAATTAATAAAAACTAAAAAGTATGACATCCATTGAGCCACTAATTATGCCAGGATCAAAACATTTTACAGGTCAAGTACATCAAAAGCCAAAATACATTTGAAAGTTAGTTATTTACAGACATAGACAGAACTAACCCCGAGATGGGGTATAACAAAGTCATAAGTACATATCACTTAAGCCAATAACAAAAGTGTGAGTCAACATCTAACAGCTTCCACAAAAGTAGGGTCCCGACTCCAGGCTTGGCTGTGCCTAGGATGACAAAAGTATGACGATGCCGAGCTAAGATCGACCTCCTGGTTGATTACCTACAGAAACAGACATAACATAGGGTGAGCCAAGCTCAGTGAATAATAGTGCTAGTATGTTTGTAAACATATTTAATGCCGAACTCATGTAATTAGTCTGTCTCTGTACGGCGGTTTATAACTGTCATAATATGGCCCCTGGCCTAAAAATTCCACACGTTCAGAAAGAGTTCTTGGGTTCACAATTTACAATTCCTCACATAAACTTTTGGTTCTGTTCAATCCACAAGTTCATAATAGGGACATTCATATTTCACACATCGGCCCTTGGCCTCATAATGTCTTTATTCACAGATGGCTCTTGGCCTCATTAGTTCACAATTCACAAATGACCATTGGTCACGTAGTTTCACATTAGGACTCATAGCTACATTAATTCACATCTGGCTCTAGGCCACATCGAGTCACAAATGGCGCTAAGCCACATTGATTC
This sequence comes from Camellia sinensis, assembly GCF_055761805.1. Classification (NCBI taxonomy): domain Eukaryota; kingdom Viridiplantae; phylum Streptophyta; class Magnoliopsida; order Ericales; family Theaceae; genus Camellia; species Camellia sinensis. The sequence continues at coordinate 112,823,387 of NC_138962.1, forward strand.
ACAAATGGCACTAGGCCACATTTCATTGTTCACAAATGGCGCTTGGCCTCACATTTCATTGTTCACAAGTGGCGCTTGCCTTGTTACATTCCATTAGTCACCAGTTTTCATATAGGGCGTATATCCCTTCACAACCTCTTCCAATATTTTCACAATTTCGTATCAAATTACTTAGGGCCACATATCATTTCATACCAATCATTTCATGCCAACACTAGTTAAAGAGTGCAATTCGTAACGTCAAGATACAACATCAATGTAGTACGATAAAACTTTCTACAAGGTCACAACATCATAAATAATACATGCTGAGTATGGATACATTGAGGTACTATTACTCACTGTGTTGTGGCGGTGCACTTCCTTTTGAGGTGTTTCCTACACACATGAAAAATCACAGTAGTTCCTTTTCATCTTTATTAAACCAATATTCGATTCACTTACTTTGATCAATTAACGAACATTCAAATAATATAAATTGCAGGTTTTGACCACATTAGAGGACCCAACACGCAAAACGGAGCATCCCGATTTTTCTGCCCTGGGCCGCACGTGCGGCTAGGATTTCCCGCACGTGCGGCACACCTCCCGCACGTGCGGCATTGAGGCCCCGCACGTGCTTTTTTTGCAGTGCTGAAGTCCGAAAATTTGCCATTTTCCCGCACGTGCGGCAGTGACTCCCGCACGTGCGGCTGAGGTTCCCGCACGTGCGGCCTTAGGCCCCGCACGTGCGGCGATTCTGCTCAAAAATTCCGAAATTCTGCACAATTTTCCCTCTCTTGTAGACATGATTAGGACCTCAAAAATTTAGTTTAAAATTACCAATATATAAGCTCAAAGCATGTAAATACATGTGCACAAGGACCAAATTACATCTTCCATTTGAGTAAACAAAAATCAAAGCATAAAGTCACAACTTAAATTACTCCAATTCACAAGATTTCTATTTGTTCTCACATCTCACTTCATAACATAAAATTGTGCCACATATTTGAATTCAAACAAACCAATAGAGGCAAAACATGCAAGGTAAGGTCATCTTGCTAATTTACTACTTCTCATACTCACATCAATACAATCCCAACTCTTAGGTACAAGATCATAGGAACATCTTTACATAAATTATGACAAGAAGGGGTGTGGATAGAAATTAGACAAACATATACATACCTTAACCCAAATCTCAACCTTTGTAAGGGTCTTCTTCCTCTATCCCTCCACTTCTCAAGTCTAGGGTGATGAATTCTCTCTTCTCTTTTTTTTTTTTTGTTTTGTTTGTCAAATAACCAAGATCATATATATGTACATCTATAAGGAGAGAATAAGACAAAACTCGATCGTTTACATGTCCGAAATTGAAATTTCACGGAAGTGCTTAATATTACCTAAAAATTATGCTGATTCCAAATATATGTTCAATTTTGGTTTATTAAGCTGCTAAGGCCCTCAATTTCTACTTTATCATTCGAGTAATAACAGATACATTTCTTTCTTAACAGATACAATTCATTTCATAAGGCATCACAACATAGTTACTTGAACTTATTCCCTTGGACAATTTCAGTTTAGGCATTCAGCAGCACAGAATAAAGGACGGACATATATCACAAGCATATACGAGGGTCGGGTTGTTACACTCTCCCCCCCTTAAAAAAAGTTTGGTCCCACAAACTTGCTTTTACCTCAAAACGGAAACAGATGTGGGTACTGTTGCTGCATATCCTCCTCTTTTTCCCAAGTAGCTTCAGTGCCATAATGTTCTTGCCACTCTACCTTTACCATTGGAATTTCCCGATTGCGCAATTGCTTTACTTGTCGCTCCGAAATTCGAAGTGGTCTTTCTGCATAGCTTAACTTATCATTCAGCACAAGTTGGTGATAGTCTATGACATGAGATGGATCTGATAGGTACCCTCGGAGCATAGAAACATGGAACACATTATGTATTTGACTCATACTCGGCGGAAGAGCCACTCGGTAAGCTACCAAACCCACTTTTTCCAGAATTTGGAAAGGGCCGACATACCGGGGCGTTAATTTACCCTTTTTCCCAAATCTCGGATGTCCCTTTAACGGAGTGACTTTCACGAACACATAACTACCCACTTCAAACTCCAAATCCCTTCGTCTGTTATCTGCATAGCTCTTCTGCCTGCTTTGTGCCGTTTTTAACCTTTCTCGGATAATTTTAACCTTTTCAGTTGTTAATTGCACAATTTCAGGGCCCAACAATGCCCTATCCCCGACATCAGCCCAACATACAGGGGAACGACACGGTCTTCCATACAGAGCTTCATAAGGTGCCATCTCAATGCTCGAATGGTAACTATTATTGTAGGCGAACTCTATCAACGGTAGATGGGTCTCCCAGCTTCCCTGAAAATCCAATACACACAGTCGGAGCATATCTTCTAAAGTTTGTATGGTTCTCTCGGATTGACCGTCCGTTTGAGGATGAAAAGCGGTGCTGAACGTAAGTTCGGTACCCATAGCTTCTTGTAAACTTCGCCAAAATCTTGAAACAAATTTGGGGTCCCTATCTGACACAATTGACACCGGAATACCATGAAGCCTTACAATTTCATTCACATACAATATTGCCAACTTATCCGCATTATATTGAGTCTTTACAGGCAAGAAGTGGGCAGACTTGGTTAATCGGTCCACAATGACCCAAATCGAATTCATTCCTTGAGGAGTCCTCGGTAATCCCACAACGAAGTTCATGGCCAAATGCTCCCATTTCCATTCCGGGATTGGAAGGGGTTGTAATAACCCGGCTGGTCTTTGATGTTCCGCCTTTACTTGTTGACATTGTAAACACTTAGAAACAAACTCCGCGATCTCCTTTTTCATATTTGGCCACCAAAAATTCTGTTTCAAATCTCGGTACATTTTAGTACTTCCCGGGTGTATTGATAATCGCGAGGCATGTGCTTCTTCTAGCAATTTCCGTTTAAGCTCCAACATATTGGGAACACATATTCGACTTTGAAACTTTAATACCGAGTCTACATAACTGAACCCCGATTTTGGTTTTACTTCCAACTCTTCATAGATTTTCCTCAAAGTCTTATCTTCCAATTGATGTAACTTAATCTCTTCCAGCAAGGTGGGTTGAGCTCCTACTGCTGCCAGTATGGCCTCCTGTTCACGCACTACTAGGTCCATATTCATCTTATCCAGTTCGATCCTCAACTCTCTTCTTTCTACCAACAAATTTGCCAAGTCCCCCATATTCTTCCGACTAAGTGCATCTGCCACCATGTTAGCTTTCCCAGGATGATATTGGATCTGCAAGTCATAATCTTTAATCAACTCGAGCCATCGCCGTTGCCGCATGTTCAACTCTTTCTGGGTAAACAGATACTTGAGACTTTTATGATCAGTGTAAACTTCGCAGGTTGTACCATAAAGATAGTGTCGCCATATTTTCAAAGCAAAAACTACCGCCGCTAATTCGAGATCATGTGTGGGGTAATTCTTCTCGTGGGGTTTCAGTTGCCGAGAAGCATAGGCAATAACCCTTCCATTTTGCATTAGCACACAACCAAGCCCCTTGTGCGAAGCATCACTGTAAACTACGTATCCTTCGGTACCAGATGGCAAAGCCAGAACTGGTGCTGTTGTCAATCTTGTTTTTAATTCTTGGAAAGCGGATTCCTGTTCCTCTGACCATTCAAATGCAACTCCTTTTCGTGTCAGTTGGGTAAGTGGCACAGCGATTTTGGAGAAATTTTGAACGAACCTCCTGTAATATCCAGCTAATCCCATGAAACTTCGCACCTCAGTTACATTAGTGGGAGTTGGCCAATTCACAATTGCTTCAACTTTGTGTGGATCAACAGAAATTCCTTCCTTTGTCACCACATGCCCCAAAAAGGCCACTTCTTGTAGCCAGAATTCACATTTCTTCAACTTTGCATACAGTTTCTTCTCCCGGAGTGTTTGAAGAATTAAGCGAAGATGATCCTCATGAGCTTGTGCATTCTTCGAGTATATAAGAATGTCATCGATGAAAACCACCACAAATTCGTCTAAATAGGGCTTGAAGACGCGATTCATTAGATCTATAAATGCGGCGGGTGCGTTTGTAACTCCGAAGGGCATAACCAAAAATTCATAATGGCCGTACCGAGTTCGAAAAGCTGTCTTCTCCACATCATCGGCTTTAACTTTCAATTGATGGTAGCCAGACCGTAGATCAATTTTTGAGAAAACTTGTGCCCCTTGTAACTGATCAAATAGGTCATCTATCCGTGGTAAGGGGTACTTATTTTTAATTGTCACCTTATTCAGTTCCCTATAGTCGATACATAACCGAAGTGTTCCGTCCTTCTTTTTCACAAACAATACTGGTGCACCCCAAGGAGATACACTCGGGCGGATAAATCCCTTGTCAAGCAAATCCTGTAATTGAACCTTTAACTCTTTCATTTCAGCCGATGACATCCTATAGGGGGTCTTTGAAATGGGTTGGGTTCCAGGCGCCACTTCAATTATAAACTCGATTTCCCGGTCTATTAGTTGGCCCGGCAATTCTTCGGGAAAAACATCCGGAAACTCACGGACCACTGGGATCACATCAATATTCCCATTCATCCCTTGCCCTTCTAAAACACTACATAGATACCCCCGACAGCCTTTTCGTATTAAATTACAAGCCTTCACGGCAGATATCAGATAAGGTGGCGAAATCACTTCTTGCCCTTGAACCACAGATTCTGATTGCCCCGCAGGATAAAAATTAATTTGCTTAGTCATACAGTTTATAGTTGCACCATAGGTACTTAGCCAATCCATTCCCAAAATAACGTCAAAACAGGTCATATCAAGAGGCACTAAATTAGCATACACCCGCATATCCCCAAGTTGAAGTTCACAAGCTAAGTATATAGTAGCACAAATCATAGACTCTCCCAAAGGGGAGGACACACACAACATACAAGGTAAGTTTTCTTCCATTTTATCTAATTTAGGAGCGAAGAGTTTCGACACAAAAGAGTGAGTGGAGCCAGAATCAAACAATACATGCGCAGATTGACCACAAATAGTAAATGTACCTGACACCACTGTTGCTGCATTTTGTACATCACCTGGAATCAAAGCGAACACCCTACCTTGTCTTGCCGTGTCTTTGTTATTACTCGGTTTGGCAGCCGTCTTCGCATTGGGGGTTAGTGTAGACCCCGCGGAACTTGTAGCGGGTCTATTGCCTTTTTGTTGAACTAGTTGTGGACAATCCCTTACCAAATGTCCCGTTTTCCCACACTTAAAACATGCTTCCGTCCTCCAGTGACAAGTTCCTCGATGTTGCCTTCCACAATCTGGACATACCGGAGTGGAATTTTGAGTAGAAGTAGTGGTGCTGAAGTTCCCTGAATTGTGCTTCTTCGCGGGTGGAGTAACGGATCCCTTTGACCATTGGTTGTTTTGTCTCTTCCCTTTCCACTCGGAAATTCGATTCTGGGCCGCAAGATTTCCTTCGGCAATAACAGCCCTTTCTAGCACCTCAACATACGTGGGTAATTTTAGCATATTAACCCGGTCCAAAATGGCACCCCGCAATCCCCCTTCAAATTTTCGTGCCTTCTTATAGTCTGTATCTACCATATGAGGGGCAAACCGAGCCAATTCAGCAAATTGGGCCTCATATTCTGCAACAGTCTTATTTCCTTGTCTAAGAGTCTCAAATTCCGTCACCTTCTTATCTCGCATGCTTTGAGGAAAATACTTATCGTAGAATAGCTCTAGAAATCTATCCCATGTTAAGTCCCGATGCACTGTTCTTGTAAGCATCCACCATCTTCGCGCCTCATCTTCAAGAGTAAAGGCGGCAAGTTGCACTTTCTGAGCTTCAGTACATGGAAATACTTCAAACAATTTCTCTATTCCCAACACCCACGCTTCAGCTTTCATAGGTTCTATTCCCCCCTTGAATGACGGTGGTTTCATCTTTTTGAATTCCTTTGTGAGTGTGATGGTTCGGTCCTCAACATGAACATCTTGTACTGCAGGTGGAGGTACTGGTGGTGGTGGTGGTGGTGGCGGTTGTTGCTGTTGTTGCCTTAGGGTCTCCGCCATATCCATAATCATTCTTTCCATTCGGTCCAATCGTGCCGAGGTAGCCTCGTCCGACTCTTCCATCCTGGTTCTAACCATAACCTGCATAACATTCAATTATATCCAACAAACAAGGTTCAAATTGTTAGTGTTAGCAGAGGACATTCTTCGTTGCCATCGATCTTTCATACATTCTTAGGATGCCATGCATGATACTTAAGTCTTTTCTAGACATCCTAAGGCTCAATGGATCAGTGTGTGAGATAGCAACTCGTGCTCTGATACCACTTGTCACGCCCCTAACTTGCCCCTAAAAGTTTGGGCATGACCTACACAGAAAAGGATACTTAACTTGGTTCCATAGAGGGGCCTGCCCGGAAGCTATAAAACATAATTAATAAAAACTAAAAAGTATGACATCCATTGAGCCACTAATTATGCCAGGATCAAAACATTTTACAGGTCAAGTACATCAAAAGCCAAAATACATTTGAAAGTTAGTTATTTACAGACATAGACAGAACTAACCCCGAGATGGGGTATAACAAAGTCATAAGTACATATCACTTAAGCCAATAACAAAAGTGTGAGTCAACATCTAACAGCTTCCACAAAAGTAGGGTCCCGACTCCAGGCTTGGCTGTGCCTAGGATGACAAAAGTATGACGATGCCGAGCTAAGATCGACCTCCTGGTTGATTACCTACAGAAACAGACATAACATAGGGTGAGCCAAGCTCAGTGAATAATAGTGCTAGTATGTTTGTAAACATATTTAATGCCGAACTCATGTAATTAGTCTGTCTCTGTACGGCGGTTTATAACTGTCATAATATGGCCCCTGGCCTAAAAATTCCACACGTTCAGAAAGAGTTCTTGGGTTCACAATTTACAATTCCTCACATAAACTTTTGGTTCTGTTCAATCCACAAGTTCATAATAGGGACATTCATATTTCACACATCGGCCCTTGGCCTCATAATGTCTTTATTCACAGATGGCTCTTGGCCTCATTAGTTCACAATTCACAAATGACCATTGGTCACGTAGTTTCACATTAGGACTCATAGCTACATTAATTCACATCTGACTCTAGGCCACATCGAGTCACAAATGGCGCTAAGCCACATTGATTCACAAATGGCACTAGGCCACATTTCATTGTTCACAAATGGCGCTTGGCCTCACATTTCATTGTTCACAAGTGGCGCTTGCCTTGTTACATTCCATTAGTCACCAGTTTTCATATAGGGCGTATATCCCTTCACAACCTCTTCCAATATTTTCACAATTTCGTATCAAATTACTTAGGGCCACATATCATTTCATACCAATCATTTCATGCCAACACTAGTTAAAGAGTGCAATTCGTAACGTCAAGATACAACATCAATGTAGTACGATAAAACTTTCTACAAGGTCACAACATCATAAATAATACATGCTGAGTAGGGATACATTGAGGTACTATTACTCACTGTGTTGTGGCGGTGCACTTCCTTTTGAGGTGTTTCCTACACACATGAAAAATCACATTAGTTCCTTTTCATCTTTATTAAACCAATATTCGATTCACTTACTTTGATCAATTAACGAACATTCAAATAATATAAATTGCAGGTTTTGACCACATTAGAGGACCCAACACGCAAAACGGAGCATCCTGATTTTTCTGCCCTGGGCCGCACGTGTGGCTAGGATTTCCCGCACGTGCGGCACACCTCCCGCACGTGCGGCATTGAGGCCCCGCACGTGCTTTTTTTGCAGTGCTGAAGTCCGAAAATTTGCCATTTTCTCGCACGTGCGGCAGTGACTCCCGCACGTGCGGCTGAGGTTCCCGCACGTGCGGCCTTAGGCCCTGCACGTGCGGCGATTCTGCTCAAAAACTCCGAAATTCTGCACAATTTTCCCTCTCTTGTAGACATGATTAGGACCTCAAAAATTTAGTTTAAAATTACCAATATATAAGCTCAAAGCATGTAAATACATGTGCACAAGGACCAAATTACATCTTCCATTTGAGTAAACAAAAATCAAAGCATAAACTCACAACTTAAATTACTCCAATTCACAAGATTTCTATTTGTTCTCACATCTCACTTCATAACATAAAATTGTGCCACATATTTGAATTCAAACAAACCAATAGAGGCAAAACATTCAAGGTAAGGTCATCTTGCTAATTTACTACTTCTCATACTCACATCAATACAATCCCAACTCTTAGGTACAAGATCATAGGAACATCTTTACATAAATTATGACAAGAAGGGGTGTGGATAGAAATTAGACAAACATATACATACCTTAACCCAAATCTCAACCTTTGTAAGGGTCTTCTTCCTCTATCCCTCCACTTCTCAAGTCTAGGGTGATGAATTCTCTCTTCTCTTTTTTTTTTTTGTTTTGTTTGTCAAATAACCAAGATCATATATATGTACATCTATAAGGAGAGAATAAGACAAAACTCGATCGTTTACATGTCCGAAATTGAAATTTCACGGAAGTGCTTAATATTACCTAAAAATTATGATGATTCCAAATATATGTTCAATTTTGGTTTATTAAGCTGCTAAGGCCCTCAATTTCTACTTTATCATTCGAGTAATAACAGATACATTTCTTTCTCAACAGATACAATTCATTTCATAAGGCATCACAACATAGTTACTTGAACTTATTCCCTTGGACAATTTCAGTTTAGGCATTCAGCAGCACAGAATAAAGGACGGACATATATCACAAGCATATACGAGGGTCGGGTTGTTACAGATATTTTGTGATATTTTGTGCCAGCTGTTTACGTAGATTAATGCATCTTCTTGCACGTGTATGGTTGGATGTTTGTGAGGGAAATTTTTGTTTTCTATATATAGGACCCCTCTCCCTCATGTGTGGGGCTTAGAAAAATTGGAGACACAAAAATTATCTCTCTCCCTTGCAAAATTGTGCGTGTTTGCCTAGTTTCTCTACACTTTTGCCTACATCTCCGAAACCAAATCCTCTCACCTTTGAGTTGAGGTTCCTTGGGGCCTTCTTCGAGCTCTTGAAGGTGGTTTTAGCCCAAAAAGTGTTCTTTGCTTCAAGAGGTAGAATACTAGTCTTGTTAGCTTCTTTTCAATACTTGTTTTTCTATCTTTTCCAATTTTTTTGGGCTAAGTGTGAACTGTAAAAAACTCTATTTTTGTGGCTTAAAAATGTTGGTTTGAGGCCATTTTTAGTTAAGGGGTGGTTCACACTTCTTACCCCTTTGTTTGTAAAGCTTTTGTACCTTTGTTCATCACTTTCAAACCAACTCTTTTGGGCCTTTTAACCACTGAATTTCAGAGGTTTTTCAGTGGCAAAAAAACTCATTTTGAAGTCCAAAATTGGAGGGGTTAGCCCTCCCTCCTTTTGTCTTGTTCGCATGCTTAGTTAGCTCTATATGTTAGCATTTTTTCTAGTTTAACTTAGCTTAAGTACAACATGTTTTGGCCTCAGAAATGGCTTGCTTTAGCTTTGTTTTGGGCTGTTTGATTCATTTGAACTTTGTTTTGTGTAGTTATAGTGTAAGTCCTTGCACTAGCTTGTTGTTTTAAGGCTTTAAACATCTTTGGTGTGACTTGGTTGCATGTTTTTGGTGCTTTTATCACTTAATTTCAACACTTAAATCTCTGCAACCACCCTCTTTGCTTCACTATTTCGTTTGCTTTTGAGGGTTGTTTCAAGCTTGGGATCCTTTAAGCTTGAGATTGAGGTCATCCTTAATGGTTTAATTCTCTTTGAGAGTTCATTATCAAAGGCATGATCTCTCTCTTGCCTTACAATATCCCTTGGTTGACACTTCTTTCATCTTAGAGGACAACTCACCAAAGGACAAATTGGTTAAAGAATGATTTGGTAGCTAAAATGTGGAAACAAAATTGACAAGTAAAAGTGACAAGATAAGCACTTCTTTGTGTTGCATTGCATGTGTTTCAAATCGGACGTTAATTTGAACACAAGGAAAATGGGACATTTCATACTCAAAAGTGATGAAATGTGCCACTTTTATAGGTCTCCATTGCCCTTGATCATGTATAATAGGGTAATGGTCTTGTCGGTGTAGACACCCCATTTTTGACCGTCCTCAAGACTTGGACGTCACCGCTTGGAACACTCGGTGATTATCCATGTTTGTGTTCGTTTGGAGTTCCCGGAAGTCTCGGTTCGCGTGCCTTGCCTCAGGATCTCCGAACTCAACCGTTTAGTGTCTGGTTTCACACCGAACGCTTGTGTTTTGCCTTGGAAGGGCAGGGAATGCCTTGTGAGGCATCCCCACACACCACCGGCAGTGGCTAGAGGCCACCGACTGGTCTTTTTCTGCCATCGGCACTATTTGTTGCCGGTCGGCACATTTTATTGCCGGTCGGCATATTTTGTTGCCAGTCGGCACTCTTTTTTGTCGAAATGACATTTTTGGGCAGCCGACCACTGTTCATCCACTTTATGGAAATATTTTGTGCCAGCTGTGATAGCTGGCACCAACTCTGCCTCCCTCCATACACGTGTATGGAGGGATCTCCCTCTAAGCAAGCTTGTTGTATAAGCTTTGCAAGAGGGAGTCTTATAAGAGGAGGGCTCTGCTCTTTGATCTAGGTTAGAATTTTGGAACCAAAAACCAGAGCTTTGAGATATAGATACACTCTATCTCTATATCTCCCTCTCTCCCCTCCTTTGTGTGTGTTTCCTTGGCCTAAAGGTGGTTTTTACCTTACTTTTGCACCATTACACACACTATTACACCTTACTCCGAGATTGAGGAACTTGGGGGGTTGATTCTTGATTTTTTGGACTGGTTTTGATCAAAAGAAGAGGGCTAGACCATTTGTTCTTCAAGGGTTCTTCAAGGGTGAGCATCTTGCTTTATATTCCCCAAACTTGCAATAGTTTTTTTACCTATCTTGCTTGCTGTTTTAGCTCTTGTGTATAACATAAAAAGGGCTTGTATTTTCATGCTTTAGAACTTTAATTAAGGTCGTTTTGTGGTTTGAGTGCAAACTCACCCTTCTAGGCCTTGTTTGGTCCATTTTGGTGCCTCTTTGGTAAGGCTTTGTTCACTGCAGTGTTTTGGTCCTTTCACCACTAAAAACCAGTTGATTTTCAGTGTTAAAAAAGGTGGTTTGAAGTCTTGCATAGGGGAGGGACACCCCTCTCCCTTCATTGTTTTGTTTCCTTGCTTTTTGGCTTAAAAGGGTAGCATGTGTGCTTGATCATTCTTGGCCTCATTTCAGAAGTTTTTTAGGTGTTTTAGGTCATATGTAACCTCTGTTTTTGGCTGGATTTGTGCCTCCTTGTATGCTTGTAGTACTTGCTTTGTATTGCTCCATTTTGCTTAGAAGTGCATCTCATGATTAGGCCATGATTCTTGTGTGTGTTGGCTTAGTTCCATGAAGCTTTTAGTATTGTTTTTCCATGCTTAAAGTCTGTTGGTTATCCATTTGGTCATGCTTGGCATGTTTGTTATGGGTGCTATGTATTTTGGCTTGAAAGCTTTGAGCATGTTGACCTCTAGCATCCATGGTTGTGATCACCCCTACGATTTAACATCATTTAGGACCACATTTTGGGTCCAAGAATCATGTTTGTATGTGTGCATGCATGACCTCTTTTATGCCTTGAGGGTGTACCCTCTTATGCCTAGGAATGAGCCTTGGTGCATATGCCTCTTGGGAGTCACCTTAGCTGCCATATTAGGAGGGTTCGGAGTCCTATCTTGGTCTGTAAAATTCTGTTTTTACTTGTTTTAATCATGCCATGAGAGGTCATGTTGGTGGGGGTAAATTGTCTCCTTTTTGTGCCTTAACCTTGGGACCATTAGTTTGCTTGTTAACATGAGTATTGGTCCACCTTTTAGACATCTTTTGGCCACTGTTTTGGGGGGGGGATCAAGGTCTGTCCCTTTATGGTTCTAGGCCCCATTGCATGCTTGTTTCATATTTGTTGCATGGTTACTTCATTAAGCCTTGTAGTATATTAATCCCATTGTCAAATTGGTCCATATTTGCCATCACATTTTGCACCTTGCATGCTTAGCATTGCATATTTGTCATGGTAGTTACATAACATTTGCTATGTCTTGCATGATTGGTGTCATGTTGCATTTGAGCCATGTTTGCATAACATGCATTGCATTACTTGGTTTGGGGTGTCAAACCAAGTGTGGGGATCAAGGGGCATTCATACTTCAAGTGATGTAATGTACCTTGATTCTCGGTCACCGGGGCCTTTGACTTCGACATGATAAGGCTTCGGATCTCATTTTGTTTGTTGCATGCATCCTTACATCAAGTGGCAAATTTGATCCCTTGGGCTACCATGCACCATTGATGGCACGAGGATTGAAGATCATGCTTCCTTGAGTTCAAAGCATGATAGGAAGCATGACCATGCTCACATGTGCCTGAAAACCCCATGCCATGCACTGTCTGTTCTCTGTTTGCTGTCAAAACTGTCTTCTGCAGGAAGTTTCTGCCGACCGGCAGAATTTAGTGCCGACCGGCAATCATTGAAGTGCCGATGAGTCCAAGAACAGCCGGTGGAAATTGTAGAGTGCCGGTGGGAATTCTGTCTGGCCGATGGTGCTCTGCAGTGTGTAGGGAACCTGCTCCACGACTTTGGCAATTTTCAGAGAGACAAGGCAGTACAAACAGAGGTGGCAGGGGTACGGTACGGGTTTTTCGGGCGAGCCAAGTTCCGAGCATGCATCATCTGCGCATTTCGAGACAGAGGCTGTGGCCACCCTCTTCTTTCTTTTGCATCCTTCCTTTTAATTAATTAAGAATTCTGTAATAATTTTATTTGTTTATTATTTGGGACTGTAATATTTATTTGGACCCTCCGAGTGAGGGCAATGATGTAATAAGTGTGGGTGAGTGTGTGTATGTCTTCCAATCCCCATTTCTTTCTTCCCTTTTATTTACCTGCTTATGATGGTAGACTAGGGCATTTTTGAAATTAGCATACCTTATGCTATGCATGCGTGCATCCATACATTTGTATTATATACATTAGGCTCGGTACATCACGCTAACTGCATCTGTACTTTAATTCACAAATTGAATATGTGGTAGTTGATCGCATTTCACATGCCATGTTTAGGGTTAGCCGAGCCTGCCTAGATTGCATTTTTGCATGTGATGCATTATCCATTTTCAACATGAACTAGGACATGCATGTTTGTTGACTAGTTTGCTGTTTTGGCACGGAGTACGATGTAAGTATTTATGCTTTAGCATCCCACATGTGTGTGAGTGTTGCCATGACAGTATGCCTGCCATGCGGCTAAATGCTTATATGAGATAAACTATTTTGAATGCCTGTGGGTGGAGGTTGGATTGTTTGAGTTGGAAAAACTCGTTGAAATCCGTATTTTAGCCTACTTGCGAGTAGCAAATCCAAAACATTTTCCAAAACAAACGGATATGCAATGCTTATTTCCAAATTAGGCAATCTAGTCTATACTTGTTTGCTGCGCGCATAACATAGTAATTCTAGGCTAACAATTGGTTTAAGAACACATAAAGTTTTCAAAACAGAATATCACGGTTAGTAGAGGCCGGTCTACGGACCGGGCGAAAAGGGGTGCTCATAGCTGACCTTCCCCGATCGTACCTAAGCTCCCGAGCCGAGACAACTCCGGTGATGACGGACATGTGGCCTTCGGCACCGAGTCAGGGTTTCCTAAATTTCCCCATTTTAAAAAATATTTAGGTGGCGACTCTGTATCTGGCAAAGCAGTCCATGTTTGGCACTCTTTTTCAAAAAATCTGTTTCTCAAAACGATTTGCCAGATTTGGACTCTTTGGTTCAGATTAAGAACCGCGACAACAAAAATCGCGAGTCTGAACTGTAGCAGCGAAGGTCCCCCTCCGCGGGCGCGTGCTACAGTCGGTCATATTTGTACATTTATCGAAATTGTGCAACTTGGATCTTTGGCCATCATGCAATGGAATCGCTTGATTGGTGGTTTTGGATCCAAATGTGTCTCCCCTTTGAGGTATTGAGATGATAAGGAGGGATACAGTACAAACAAATCCTTGGAAAAATCCTTTTTTTGCTCTGTTTCCACTCTGTTGCAGTATGATGACCCAGTGCATCAGTGGCCGTCAGGCCACCATCTATGGCCAACAGTGCACAATTTCTGGTCGGCAGTGCATCATTTTTAGCCGGCAGGACACCTTTTTGGCTGACAGCATCCATCCCTGGTTGGCTGGCCACTGATGTAAGCCTCAGCAGAATTGTGGTAAGGTGGAGTAGAAAGGTTTTGGAAATGCTCAACTCTGCAAATAGAGGCTTCCGAGAGCAAAACGGTGGCCTTTTCGGGGCGAAAACCGAGCATGTGCATCCTCTACTTCCCGAGGCAGAGCAGTGGCAACGTAGTTTAATTGGTTCATTTACCTACACTTGTGTTGTAACTTAATTAGTTGGGTTACTAGTTAATTCAAGTGTTGTAATAATTAACTTAGCTTAGCTCGTTAGTTAGCTTATTTTATTCAAACCCTCATTTGCGAGGGCGTATTGCTGTAATAAGTGTGCGTGCGTGTGTTGTATGTCTTCCAACCCCACGTCTTTCTCCCTTTTATTTACCTGCTTTTGATGGTTAGATTAGGGGCATGTTTCAATTAGCATATCATATGCTTGCATTCATTCATTTTCTATTGCATGCACCGAGGCTCGGCGCATCATTCAAACTGCATTGCAATTTCAATACTTCGATGAATACTTGTTTAATCGTATGCTATTTAAATTGCTTCATATGACATATTAGTAGCTGAGCCTATTAATTGCATATTGCATGCATTGCATTAGGCATCTTGTATAGTTAGGAATCATGCATATTTTTGCAACTTATTTCTTCTTGGCTTGGAGTACTAGGTGAGTTTTCTGGTTTAGCATACTCGCATGAGTGTGAATGTTGTCATGACTAGCATGCTTGCCATGAGGCTATATGCTTACATGCTAAACTGTTTGAATGCCTGTGGATGAAGGCTTGTTGTTTGAATTGGAACGATTCCACAAATGAAAGTTTTAAGCCCATTTTGTTGAGTGGCAAATCATGTTTTAAGCCCACTATGTTTGGTGGCAAATCCGCAAACTTTAAGCCCACTTGAGGTGGCAAATTCAAACCATTTTCACAAAGCGAACATGAGTTGAATTGTTCCAACTTGAGCAAACAAGTCTATACTTGGATGTGTCTATCATATAGTAAGGTTAGATTAATAATCGGAACAACAACACATAATGTTTATAAAAATCATATCATGATTAGTAGAGGCTGATCTTTTTGATCGGGCGAGCGGGGGTGCTCAATTCATGACCTTCTCCTCTCGTACCTAAGTTCCTGAGTTGAGGCAACTTTGGTGATGACGGACTGATGGCCTTTGGCACAAGTCATGGGTTTCCTAAATTCCCCCAACACAAAATATTTAGGTGGCGACTTTGTATCTGACAAAGCATTCCATTTTTGGCATTATTTGATTTAAAATCGATTTTCCAAAAGGTTTGCCGGATTTGGACTCTTTGGTGTTTATCCATTTCACATTGCATTTGTGAGATTAGATTCAGAACCGCGGGAGTCTGAACTGTAGGGCTTCTTTCGAGTTCTTCGAAAGGGGGTGCGAAAAAGTTGAGCTACAGTTTCTGGCGACTCTGCTGGGGAAAAGAGAACTTGAGTTGAAATTCATATATGATATTTTATCTACACTTATGTGTTTCTTTGCATTTGCATTTTCATTTGCATTTGCATTTGTATTCGTGCATGTAAGTCACAGTGTTTTCCATCTACTATTCCTGAACGGTTTGCCGGAGGCTCGCTTGGAAAAGTTTGCCAAAAGGTTGACCGGTTGCGGGCTCTGCCATGATTGGAACACAACCCTTGGATCTGGACTACCATTGTACCGCTTGATCCTCCTTCCCCTTCTTGGTGTAAGGTGTGAGAGGTATATTAGGTAGTCTTGCTAAGGTACCCTTTTTCTCCAATCGGCCTAGTTGGATATCAAAAACCATAGAGACTGTTCCAAATTAGGACAAGTTGCTTACCCAAATGCGGGATTGTGGTGAAACCACTTTGTTTGAATAGTTTACCCTAGCTCCTAACGAAACTAGGACAGAGTAACCCTACCCCATCATAGGGGTGTTTTGGCTCACACTTGCTTGATACGTGCTTTTAGAGTGAAACTCTACAGGAATGTATGTGTTAGTTGCAAGTCTGGGTATCAGTTTTGGGAGACAGAATTCAGTGTTTGATCACGGTCCTACAGCTTTGATTACATCAGTGTATAGATTAGAATTTGAGCTGAGGTGCTGTGCGATTTCTGATTTTTTTTTTCTTTTGTTTTATTTCTTTTTGCAAGGTAGTCTTTCACTATTGCTTCAGACGATCATCTTACCCCCCAAGCACTCTGGACCCGAGTGAGAAGGATTTGTAGATCTGGGGATCTTGTCAGGGGACAGCCAGTGTTTGTTTCACTCCCAGCGGTTACCAGACGGAGGAGGATCAGGCATAGTTCACCCATCTAGCAGTCACCTTTTACTTCACCTGTGCCCAGTCAACCCCAGTCTTCTCCTTCTACTTCGGAAAGAGAGTATTCGCTAGTTCAGATAGTTCAACATCCCCCAGTTAGCATGGAAGATATGCTTTGTCAGCTCCAGCAGACCATTGAGACTATGCAGCTAGATGCGGCCCGCCAAACTGAGGTCATAGCTCGCCAAGTAGAATTGATAAATAGGCTTCAGCAACAGCAATCATAACCAGCAGTAGCTTTTGCATCCCATGCACCCCTAACGGGAATGCTGGCACACGAGGTCACAGTCAATGTCTAGGAAAATGCGGGCATTCAAGTGGATCCGATTCCACCTCTGACCTCCAAGGCACCAGCTTACCAAATGGAGGCACCCTTTGAGTTTGAGGTTGACCCTATCGCTCTGAAAGTCAACAAGCTAGAAAAGCTCTTCAAGCGGGTGCAGGGTGTGAATTCAATCCCGGATATAGAGGATGGCTATACTGATGCAGTAGTGACTCTTCCAGACGGATTCAAGATGTTGCACGTAGACCAGTTTGATGGTTCTGGGGATCCTATGGTCCACTTGCGGCTTTCCTCAGATATTTTGTGGCCTGTGGGCCTATCTAGACTTCAGAAGTTGTCGCTCTTTGGCCGGACCCTGTCGAGTATAGCGGCTATTTGGTACAGCAAGCTAGAAGACTCTGTGAAAAGAAGTTGAGAGGAGATGGCTGAGGCCTTTATAACATAATACTCCTACAACACTCAGATCTAGGTCACAACATGTGATCTTGAAGCGACCCGCTAGGAGCTGAAGGAGGGCTTCTTTGACTTTGTAACCCGCTGGAGGGCCAAGGCCTCTATGATGACTATCTGGCCGTCTAAAAAGGACCAAATCAACATGGTGGTCCGTAAATTGCAAGATAAACTATTACAGAAGATGATAGTCTTGCCTTTGTTCACATTTACTGAGCTCCATGAAATAGGAGTTCAAATTGAGGATGCGATGAAGTAGGGGCTGATAGACCAGGAGAAGGAACAGCCCAAGAGGCCCTTCACACGCATTTCAAATGCGACTTTGAGTAGTAGTGCAGCTGTGAGGCCTTCGGATATGGGCATGGTGACCACCACACCCAAAACTGCCAACCCCTTTGCCAGTACATCCAGCACATCCAACCCGACCTCACAAACCTCAAGTCACTAAGCCCGAGGCCAAAGGGTCTTCACCCTACTATACATATCATTATCGAAAGCTTTATGGGTCCTGATCAGAAAGGGGTACCTTAAGCAATTAGAACAACGCCCTCTACCCGATCTCCTCCCCCCCGAAACACAACCTGGCCAAATACTGCGCTTTTCATCAGTAGCATGCCCATGACATTGATCAATGCTATAGGTTGCGTCATGAGATTCAAGATCTCATTGATAATAAGGTGATAGCGCCTCCTCAAAAACCAAACGTCACTACGAATCCTCTCCCACTACATAACCAAGTCCTTTCACCCCGGCATATAAACCTCATACATACACTGGTCGTCTCTTACGACCCCAGTATATACATCACCCCCTCCCACCTACCTAAGCCAGCGTTATTCATCCCTAAGAGCATAGACTGTGCATGATGAGCATGTCTTCACTCCAACCCGAACCCGTGGTGGTGACAAATGAAGAGAGATTAGCCTTGGTGGAGAATGGGAATGTTAGTCTACTGCATGAGTGCTCCATGGACTTGTCTGAGGAGGAATACAATCCGTGCCGCTATATTGTGCCAATCAATCAGGCTAAACCGGAGGTGATGCTGCCGATAGGAATGGAGGTCAGTGTAGTCCGAGAGGATGGCCCAAGTCAGGGATTAGATGATTTAGCTGATCTGGAGGAGGACATAAACAATTTATAGTTCTTTGAGGAACAAGATCAGGGGGACGTGCATATTGATTGGTTTGATCTGAACGGGTCGACAGACAACTTCGGGTGGTTAAGTGATGAACCCGATGTAGATAAGAAATTTGAACCTAAGCTCGAAGAGTAAAAAGCAGGAATCGTTGCAAGGGCTAAAATGGCCGAAGGAAAGAGTAAGCTACCAGAAGACACCAGACTGGAACAAGTGACTCAGAAATTAGGCATTATACGTACTGCTGATACAGAGCAAGAAGCCACACTGAAGCGGTTTGAATAAGAAAGGGATGATAACAATCGGAAAGCTGGAAAAGCTCAACCCCCTGCGGGAGTGTAATGACAATGGAACTGGACAATTGCTTGTCAGTTTTCGGGGGAATATGGTGGAAAGATGATGATCTGCATCTTGCCCACACTGACGAGGATTGGGGTGAACATCTGCTAGACGATACTTGGTACTCTGAGGAGGTAAACCATATGACTAGGAGTGGGTGGTATTTCAAGCCCCCTTATCTGGACCAACCCGAGGCATCCAAAAAGGATAGGGAAGTTGAGAAACAGAAGGACAAGTAATTGGAGGAAGAAGGTGTATTAAAGTAGTTGAAGAAGATCCAAGCTGATATATCTATCTGGGGTTTTCTCATGGCTTCGTGAGTACACAGGAAAGCTGTACTATCGGCGATGGATAAGGCCAAGATGTCCCTCAACACAACCCCAGAACAATTAGTGGGACAAGTTTTCCCAGGAGGTGTTTCCCCAACTCTAACCTTCTCGGATAAGGAATTTCCATCCGAGGGCTTTGCACACAACAATCCTCTATACATATCAGTTGAGTGTAGAGAAAAGTGGGTGCCAGTTGTATTGGTTGACACTGGGTCTGCCATCAATGTCTGCCCGTCTCGCACGACCTATGCAATTGGCTTGAAGCCAACAGATTTTGTATCTACGGCCCAGGTGATCCGGGCATACGACAACACCAGCAGAGAAGTGATGGGAATAGTACAAGTCAGAGTCCAAGTTGGCCCGGCTCAACAGGATATTGAGTTCCATGTCCTGGATGTGCCAACCATTTTTAATCTACTACTTGGACAGCCGTGGCTACACCAAGTAAAAGCTGTTTCTTCCACCATGCATCAAATGCTAAAGTACCCCATGGGAAGAGGGTGGCCATTGTGTTCGGGAATTCATCTATACATCGTTCGCCAGAGGTCACTACACCCGTACTGGAGATTGTACACGACGAAGAAGATGTGTTCCTTTCGGGGTTTACCTTGGGTGAGACCAAGGTCGTACAGAATGCCTTGGCTGTTGATGAGGGCTTGGATGTCAGTGCTCAATCACTCTATCACATGAACAAGCTACAACATATACTGGGGATGGGATTAGGAAGAAGTGGTTGGAAGGGCATTACTACATTGGCCGATGTGCCACATAACCCACATGCCTTTGGTCTTGGCTATACACCCACCAAAGAGGATTGGGTCAAAAAAGGGAAGGAAATGGCAGGAATAGCCAAAGCAAAACAAACTGGGAAGCGCTATGACCTTGAGCACAGGCCAATTCAGGGAACTCTGAACGGCCGCTTTGTCCGAGAGAGAGGAGACTTCCCATTTTGCGGCTTTCCCGAGCCAGGGTTGAATATGGAGAAGTAGCGTGTTCCCAGCTTTGAAATTTTCTTCGATCTACAGCTGCCAGCAAGTGAAGCCATAGAGGAACAGACTGAACCAACTGCTGAGGCTGCAAAGAGCACAAAAAGGGAATCCAATAGCAGTCATGAAATGAAAATAGGGACAGCATTGGCATGTCTCCTTTCGTATCCTCAGATCAACTCAGAGAGCTTGGGGGATGACCTAACCGTTTCCATGATCGGGGACCAATCGGGTGTGAACCTAGTGAGCAACATTCTGGATGTATCTGACGCACCCTCTCTCGTTTGGCAATTGGAGGAAGGCTATTTGTCCAGTAGCTCTGAATTGGGTAGTGAACTAGAATCTGATTCCACAGAGTCTGTGCAGTCAGAATCAGATTACGGTTCCTCTGAGTCTGAGTTTGGTATTCTTGGGGTTGATAACTCGAATGCCGATGTTTTGTCCAGGTCGTCCTTTTCTTTTTCCTTTGAGTCGGTTGTAACCGAGGAATTGGATCCGCTTGACCTTGTGAATGAGAATGCCACCGCAGATTTTGATTACTTCTCCGTAACCTCTTGTTTATTGCATCGATCATGATTTTCAAAATTTTAATGAAAACGATGAGGAAAGAATTCCTCTGGTTTTGAAACATTTGATTAATCGAGAGGATGAGAGGTTTGTAAAACCCCTCATTGATGAAATCATTACAATTAATGTGGGTATTGAGAAGGGTCCGCGTCTAGTCCAAATCAGGTCCACTATGTCTTCGGAGGAGCGCGAGCACTTAGTCGCTTTATTAAAAGATTTCAAAGTTGTTTTCGCCTGGTCCTACGAAGACATGCCTGAAATCGATCTTGAGATTGTACAGCATCAGATCCCTCTCGACCTTGAGGCCCTACCCGTCAAGAAGAAGCTGCGGAGAATACGCCCAGATTGGGCTTTGAAGATTAAAGAGGACGTCACCAAGCAAATAGACGACTTGGTTGGCCAACATCGTCCCAGTGACAAAAAAAGATGGCAGAATCTGGGTGTGTGTGGACTTTAGGGATCTGAACAGAGCCAGTCCGATAGACGACTTTCCCTTACTGCACATTGATGAATTAGTGGACTTCACCGCAGGCCATGCGCTACTCTCCTTCATGGATGGATTTTTTGGGTATAACCAGATTCTGATGGCGCCCGAGGACAGAGAGCAGACTAATTTCACCACACCATGGGGAACCTACTACTACAGGGTGATGCCGTTTGGGCTGAAGAATGTTGGGGCTACCTAGCAACAAGCTGCAACCACTATTCTGCATGATTTGATCCATAAAGAGGTCAAGGTGTACGTGGACAACATGATTGTCAAATCCAAGGAAAAAGAGGGCCACTACACCGCCTTGAAGAGATTCTTCCAACGAATCAGAGAATATAGATTGAGGTTGAATCCACAGAAGTGTACTTTTGGCGTGACAGCAGGGAAAATGTTAGGTTTCTTGATCACATAGAGGGGCATCGAGGTTGATCCTTCCAAAATCAAGGCCATACTAGAAATGCCACCACCAAGGACTGAAAAGGAGGTGCGAGGCTTTTTGGGTAAAGTGCAATTCATAAGACGGTTTATTTCAAAATTAACCTTGACTTGTGAACCACTATTTGGTCTCCTGAAGAAAGGAAAGAAATTCCATTGGGACTACCGATGTCAAGTTGCTTTTGAGCAGATCAAGCAGTATCTCCAGAATCCACCCGTGTTGTCACCACCAGAGCTGGGGAAGCCGTTGATTCTGTACCTGTCAATCATCAAACACAACTATGGGCTGTATGCTTGCTCAGGAATCTGAGGATAGGGTGGAGAAAGCCATCTATTACCTAAGCAAGAAGATGCTGGAATACGAGACCCGCTACACCCCGTTGGAAAATGCTTGTTTAGCCTTGGTATGGGCCACCAAGAAGTTGAGGCACTACCTGTTAGCTCACTCCGTAATTCTAGTTTTGAGATTAGATCCCATCAAATATCTCTTTGTGAAACCAGTGCTTATAGGTAGGCTAGCTCGTTGGTTGCTTCTTCTCTCCAAATTTGATTTGAAGTATGTCACTTGCAAGTCAGTTAAGGGGAGACCTGTAGTGGAGTTTTTGGCGAATCACCCAGTAAAAGGGGATGAAGAGGTAGAATACATGTTCCTAGATGAAGCTATTTTGCAAGTCAAGGAAGAAACTTGGACAATGTATTTTGACAGAGCATCTAATCAATACGGCTATGGGATAGAGGTGTTCCTGATAGCACTCGACAATTCCCACATACTTTAGCCTTCAAACTCCGGTTAACAACGAAACAGAATACGAGGCGTGTATCGCAGGTTTAGAAGCTGCTCTGGAACTAGGGACAAAAAGGTTGGACATCATTGGGGACTCGAACCTAGTTGTTTCTCAAACGAATGAAGACTGGAAGGTCAAAGAAGAAAAGGATGAAGATTTACCACCAAACCCTCAATATTCTGATTCCTGGGTTTGAGAAACTGACTTTCACGCATCTATTAAGAGAGAACAACAGGTTCACTGATGCTTTATCAACTTTATCTTCTATGATAGACATCCCTCTGGGAGTCTGGATGCGTCCGATCATCATTGAGCAAAGATATACGCCGACTTACGAGACCATCGCCGCAATAGATGAGGTTCAAGATCAAAACCCTTGGTTCTATGATATCTGGAACTTCTTGGAAAAGGAGGTACATCCACTAGGGGCAAAAGCCAAAGATAAGAGGGCAATACGGTAGATGGCCGTTCAATTTATCATCTGCAGAGGTAAACTGTACAAAATGGGTCATCTGGGAATGCACAAGTTGTGTGTCGATGTAGAGGAATCAAAGCACCTAATGGAGGCCATCCATGGGGAAGAGTATGGAGCACTCATGAATGGAGTGATGTTAGCCCAGAAGATTCTCATGCAAGGTTATTGCTGGTCTACTATGGAGGACGATTGTATCGGTTTTGTTCAGTAATGTCACAAATGCCAAATCCATGTGAATTGCATAAACATCCCGCCGTCGAAACTGTACAACATGGCTTCACCATGGCCTTTCTCAGTTTGGGGAATTGACATCACTGGGGTAGTTACACCGAAAGGGTCGACTGGGCATGAATACATCCTGGTGGCGATTGACTACTTTACAAAGTGGATGGAAGCTCTGTCCTACGTAGTACTGAAAGCATCGTATGTGGCTAAGTTCATTCGAAACAATATCATTTGCCGTTATGGAGTCCCAAACGAGATTATCTCAGATAATGGTTCCCATTTCAAGAAGGAAATGATCGACTTGTTGGAGAAATACAACGTGGCTTTTCATAAGTCGTCTACATATCGGCCGCAAACCAACGGAGCTATTGAGGCTGCCAACAAGAACATCAAGCATATTTTGCAGAAGATGGTGAAAACCTACAAGGACTGGCCAGACAAATTGCCATTTGCACTCTAGGGTTATTGCACTTCAATCCGGATGTCTACTGGGGCAACTCCTTATTCTTTTGTCTACGGTATGGAGGCTGTTTTGCCAATCAAAATAGAAGTCCCAACATTGCGAGTCTTGGCTGAGTGCCAGATAGCACAGAGGCGGACTGGCAACAGAGCAGGTTCGAAGAACTAATATTGTTTGATGAGAGAAGGCTGAAAGCATTGTACCATGTTCAGGGTTATCAACGTAGGATTGCCAGGGCTTTCAACAAGAAAGTTAAGTCCAGGAATCTCAAAGAAGGGCATTTGGTGCTGAAAGACAACCGAGTTCCCATCCATGACCCTAGGGGCAAGTTCAGACCTAATTAGATTGGTCCTTACATCATCAAAACTATCTGGTCGGGTGGAGCTGTAATTCTCATGGACTTGGATGGCCTAGAATTTTCCTAACCGATTAACATGGACAAGTTGAAGAAATACTATCCTTGAGAGGTTCGCTAGGCCAAAAACCCGGAAGAGCGACCTAGGCAAAAGTTAGAGCATAAAAATTTGAAATAAAGAAAAATTGAGCTCGCAAGGTTGAAAACCCAAAAGGGCGGCCTTGGCAAAAGTTAGAGCGCAAAAGGAGAGCGTTAATACTCGAGTGAACCCAAATCGAACTACGTAAGGCCTAATTCCTATCTTCGGGATACGTAGGAAACTTCATCCTAAAGTTTGGCCGTGAACACCTCCAAATCAACTGTCCTGTCCATCTGCTCAATCAGGTCATCTTCGTATGTTCTTTACCTGAGGGTTCAGTTGTGATCTTCATTCTAAGAGCTTGTTATAGTGCTGAGCAGTGTTATTTAGTCAAGGGGCAGTTTTCCATCTTTGGATTCGGGGTTGTACATCTTGAGGACTGATTCCGAGTGTGTCAAGTGGTGATCCTTATCGAAAATGGTTTTGGAAAGTTTTAATAAAAGTTGATTTTGTTCAAATTAATCTTTTTACAACTTAGACCAATTTGGACCAAAAGAAAAAATTTCAGTGCTTACAACTCTAATTTCATTTATTTCAATACAAAGTTCTCCAACTCTCGATACAAATCAAAGTTGCTTTTATTACATTCAAAAGGAAAACTTGAAAAGTACAGATCAAAGCAATAAACTTGGGACATAGTTGAGTCAGGTGTTCCTGCGTCCCCTCCCTGAGCTCGTGGAAGCTTCAGATGCTAAAGTAGGCCAAGTCTGTGCCTTATCTTCAAGCCAAGCTAGGCACTCGCCAGAAAGGGTGCAACTGAAACTGGGAGCAGGAGCCAAAATCTCTCTTGTCCTCCAAGCAGTGGGATATCTAGCTAATTGTGAGCCGTAGATGAAGAATGAAACTGGGTACTTTACCCCTTCTTCTGGGAAAATTTGGTCGTCGCTAAACTGACGCCTAAACCGAAATGGAAAGTAGCAAACACAGTGTGTCAGGCCGATCAGCTGAATACCAGGTTGTCGAGTCATATTGTAGCTTATCTCGGGCAGATTAACCAGGGGCAACGCCTAGCAATGTCAACAACAGACCTGTTGCACATCCAATGGCACCACCATCCCTCATTCGGGAAGTCCACTAGATGGTGGCGGAAGAAGTAGCCCCGTGTTGAGTAGTCTGGGCAAGCGTCCACTACTTTCAACCTATCCATGAGCCAAACTTGGGGAGAGATGAAAGAAAGAGAGATTAAAGAATAGAGGTGTATGTTAAAAGAAAAGTGAGAAAGGGTTTTGAGAGAAAAACAGAGCATGAGAGCCTAGTGATGTAAGAAACATATATGAGATTAGGTGGGAAACATTACCTGTAGAAGTAGTGGACTCCCCGCGAATTTGGTTGTCTCCCATGGATGAAAGGCGTCTAAGCCCATCAAAGTCCCGGCCAACACTAAGCCAATGCAACTCTTGCCCTCTTTCAAGCCTTGGGCTACTTAAATCAATCGAATGCTGCACCTGGCAAAACCAGGGGCAAGAAGGAAATGAGCTAACATACATAGGCAGAGAGCATGCTGCCGAAAACCCTGCCAAAGATGGTCACCACAGTCACTGGCATCAGAAAATCGATGAATCAAACTGGGAATGTCCAGCTCTCCATTGTGAATAAAAGATCGAGCCTCATGTAAAGTGAGCCCACACATTCTTCCTAAAGCTTGGATATGGCCAAAACGGGATTGAGGTAAGATTTCCTCCTCGCGCCGAGATTTCATTAACACTTGGAATTCTTCGATTATTAGGCATATCTCTTGTCTCCTGAAGCTAAAGACATGTGTAATTGGGTTCCAACACCTAGCTGCGGCATGAAGGAACGGAAAGCAAAGTGGATAACGACTCAGCGAGAATAGTGCATTTATGCCGAAACCCCAGAAATTTACCTTTTTTGAGCCATCCAAAGTTACAATCCAATTTGAGAGTTTTTCAGTAAAGAATGGCTCCATTTTTGAAGAATTTGCAGCTATAGTGAAGAAATCAGGAAGCTCCAATCTTTTGTAGAAGATAAGGCAGTGAGTGGAAGCCAGGTGTCAACAATTTGGAGGTCCTGCACATTGATGGCTGACAAGAGGTATAGATGGCTGGCAGGCCACCCTTCATGGCCAGCAGGTGGCCGGCATCCACCTCTTATGGCCGACAGCCTTCCTCTCATGCCTACGGTTCTCTTTTGTGAAGAATAATGTTGGATGCATGTGTTTTGCTCTGCTATTTGTATGTCTTAAGGTCTTGTGTTGAGTCTTTTTGTTTGTTTCTTTTTTTTTCTAAGTTTATCGAGTTGTATTTGTTGTTTATTGAGTTGTTTTGCTTATCGAGTTGTATAGTGTTTTGTTTGTATGTCTGTTGTTTGGTCGGATCGTTACTTATTTAAGTTTTTATTTCAATTAAGAGTGTTCTTGGTCGTTTTGTTTTCATGTTTGTTCCCTACTACGAGATGCTCATGATGCAAAACACAAAACTCTTTCAAAAACTTGATTTTCATTCCGATCATGGTTGTTTTTACAAAAGGTGCAGTACAAGTTTTTAAGGAAACTAAATGTGTCTAGAGCTGTACAGTGTGCTAAAACTAAAAACCAAAAGAAACTAAGCAAAAATACAAAATTAGTGCCATCCATCTTAGGCTCGAGAGGCCCTCTTCGTCCTCTTCCTGGGCAGGGACTCAAAGTTGTCTCCATCTACACCGCTGTCTGAACCGGATGTCGAACCGAAATCGGAGTCATCGTTGCTCTCTACCTCAGAACCTGGCTCAGTAGCATCTCCACTAGCAGAACCCGAGCCAGCGTCATCGTCTCCACTCTCGGATGACTCAGCATGCTAAATCGCTGCCTCCTTAGCCTCGCTAGTCTCAGCATCGTCATCGTCTAGAATAGGCTTTGAAGGGCCGCTCTCGGCTCAGGCACCCCTAGCTCTACCTTGGCCGAGTGTTGGAGCCTCTCGCTCTATCTCCCTTGCTGTTGGAGGAGGTGCTACTGGTGCGGGCACTGCAGTTGCCACTCGTGCCATCGGTACAAGTGGGATTTGAAAAGACAGTTGTCATATATCAGGTACAATATGTATATCAGATGTAAGCATAGTATGTAGAATCAGTATATGCAGAAGTCAGACATAATGTATCAGCATAGTGTATGAATGCAATGTGAATTTAGTACGAGATTACAGTATGTCAGATATAGTGTATCGGTGCAGTTTGGGAAATGTCAGTGTGTCAGTGGAAATTTGATACCTGAAGTGCAAACTGAAGAAGTTACCTGAATGCCGTAGAGACTGAGCAGGCTCATGCTCCTCTACACCATCCCCATCAGGGAAGCCACCAGCTCGAAAGCCTCCATGGTGTACTCTGTAGATGTCTGCAAGTACATTTATCTAATCAATGTTCTATAAACATAGCTGGAATGAAATATGGCATGCAAAATGTAAACAATGGTACATACTGGAGTCTGGCCTCGGATCCCGACAAGCTCGTGACTAGCCGCTGCGGGCTCAATTGAAACCTGGTAAGCGTCTTCGATGTGCCGCCAGCAAGTTAGTGTAGTGGGAAGCTCTGGCCAATCAGCCCTCTGCTTTGCCTGGGAAGCCCTCTACCACGGGCCTTGCTCGCCCGGGTCGCTCTGCATCTCGCTCTCGTGGCAAGAGCTCTCACTTCCTCACCCCCACGAACAACGGTCAGAGGTGGCATCAAGTGTGACTGGATAAAGGCCGCGTAGTCATCCTCTACATGGAAATACTCTGCCTCCAAGCCTACCATGAACTGGATCACCTCGTCGGCAGATAAGTTGTCTATCGTTCTCATGGACACTGGCGATGCCATTAGTACAAATAGAGCAGGTAGGCCTATAGTCTAGCGCACGAAGCGCACGCCTAGGAACAAGGCTCAGAAAATTGGGCCCTCAAGTAGAATATGAAAGGGGAAATGCCCCAAGCCGCATTGTACTGGTCTTGAATCCTTGTCGATATTGTGGCCCGTGGCTACCACGTAATCTGAAATGGAAGATGAACATGTTATTAGTCACTGTCAGTTGCTAATGTGTGAATCAAAATAGCTGTAAAGCAAAAATGACTGTGTTTCGGGTTACCTCGTGTGCCGCTACTGTGTCGAAGTACTGGCGGCAAAACATGAAGGGTCACGAGTCCTACGGCAAAGCTGGCCGTCGTATACCTGAGAAAAAGGGATCGTCAATGGAATCTCATCTATAGGATCTGAGGCAAGAGTCGGGAAGTATGCGTATACCCATAGCTGCAGGGAGAATGCAGAGGTATGTAATCAACACAGTTTGAACAGATGCAGAAAATGTAAAGCAGAAAGCTTACAATATGAACAGATGTAGAAAATGCAAAGCAGAAAGCTTACAGTTTGAACAGATACAGAAAATGCAGAGCAGAAAGCTTATAATATGAACAGATGCAGAAAGTGCCAAGCAGAAAGCATGTGTTGAACGGATGTAAAGCAAGAAATGCTGAGCAGAAAATGCAAGGTCTAAAGAGGGAACTCAGATGTGTACCTCCCAGGCTCGCCAGTAGCCTCCAACCAAGTTCCCTCGCAGACGGGAGGAAGAGCTCATATATCTGTATAACATGGTAAGGCCGGCTCCTCCTCAATCATAAAACTGAACCCGAGGAAGGGTCACCAAGGCACTCAGCAAATACAGGCCTATAGTGTTCCGCCTGTTTGAAAACAAGGTGGTACCGAAGATGAACATTAGGAAGCCCCTAGCATACTGCTCTATCTCCTCTATCATCTCAGGCTCGGTTCCTCTGAACTGCTCGGTGAACCAGGTGCATCACACCATGCCCATCCGATATATTGGTGGATGTGCCCTAAGTAGCTCGAGCCAAGCTGCCTCCCACTCTCCCATATCTAGGTCAAGAGGGATTGGATCACCCCTATGCCTAAGCCGGTGATCATAGCAAAGTCGTAAGGAGTCATCATCATCTCCCCTGCGGTGGAAAAGTGGAAGGAGTTAGTGGTGTCCCACCACATTTCCACCAGTGCTCCTAAGAGAGGAAGGGTCGTGGTCACCCGGGTCAAGCTGGAGCATAAAAGGCCGAAGCCCGCCCCATCAATGATGTCACGGACTCTAGCTGGAAGCTCATCATACCAATCTCGAGCTGTCGTGGCACCATAGCCTCTGAAGGTGCGAGAATCACCCTATGACAAAGATTAGAAATCAGATGCAATCAGATGAATCAGATGCAAACAGATGCAACGGGTAAAAGACAGATGCATGAAATGTAATCGGTTGAATCAGACAACTAAGGCAGAAATGCATAAAAAACAACGTTCATACCTCAATGGCAATGGCTGACAAATGAGACTCTATCTCCCTCAACAGGAGGTCCTCTGGCGCGTCGTCGGTGAAATCATTAAAATAACTAATGCCTCTGGCAGTGGGCAATATGTGTGTCTAAGGATGATACCTCGTTGGATCAAAAGGCTGTACACTCAACGGTAACAGCTCTGGCTCGGCCTCGATGTCTGCCTCGAAGTCTACTAGGGGAAGCTTAGGAGGAGCCCCATCATGAGGAAAATCATCCATGATCTGAAAATGGGTGCGAGATGGGTGAAAAGTGAAAAAAAGTGAAGAAAAAGGTAAACTTGGAAAAAGTCAAACCTAAGAGAGAGAAAATGAAAGAAATAGTCAAAACCGAGAAAAGTGCACAGAACTAAAGAGAAACTCGAGAGGAATGAGCCTAGAATGGTGGAAATGAGGAAAGAAGCGTCGAAATCAAATTCCAATAGATTCAAAGCGAAGAGAACTAGGAGGATTTAGCGAATAAAATTTGTGTGAGGCGTTGGAAAACGCATAAAAGGCTCAAATCTAGAGAGGGAAAGCACCTAGAGAGAGAGAGAGAGCATTTTCGGTCAAGAGGGTATGAAGAAATGAGCCCTAGTGGCTTGTATTTAAGGGCCCGTGCATGAAAAGACCGTTTTACCCCGAACTGCCATCGATGGCCGGCAAGGAACACTGATGGCCGGCAAGGCACGCCAGTGGCCGGTAGGTAGCCGGTGGCCCCCTCTTGTGGCCGGCGGGTTTCCAAGGGTCTCCCCTGTGTCCTTGGTTCTGTTTTGTGTCCTTGGATTTTAAAATTTGAAGGGGTTGTTTATTATTGAGTTAAAAATGCCTCAATGGAAGCTCAAAACTGCATTTCCAGTGCATGATGTTCGTCACTCATAAGCACATAAGTAAGGTGTATCCTTTTTTAACATATTGCAACTTCTCTGAGAGGTAAATCGGAAGTTGTTCTTGAATTGGTTTTGGATGAATATGCTTTTGTTATTGCATAGAATATGTGTTTCTTTGTTGTTGCATTATATTGTCGCATAGAACATGCTCTTACTCTGGCTCCATAGAATGTGCTTTCGCTCTTTCATGTTGCATAGAACATGCTCTTACCCTGGATGCATAGAATGTGCTTCTGCTCTTGCATTATGCATAGAACATGCTAATTGCTTTCGCTCTTGAATCATGCATGGAATATATGCATTTACTTTTGAATCACGCATAGATTATGCTCCAGTTACCAATCATGCATAAAATATGCTCTCAAATTATTTGGTTCGCATAGAACATGCCAATATATCTCAGTTGTTGTCTTGCATAGAAAATGCATTTCCTATTCGTTACACAAGCATAGAACATGCGCTTCTCCATTATTGTATAGAATATGCACTTCTCTATTGTTGCATGGAATATGCTTTCATTCTTGTTTCAGGCATAGAAAATGCACTGTCATTACATAGCATGCTTTTGTACACAAATGATATTGTATGTACGGTTCATTCAGAAGTGTTCCAGGTGGAATCACTTGTACCCTTCGAATCGCATCTCTTCTTTTCCTCTCGTGTGCGGCGCGTTATGACGTTTCGGTTAGAGCATTCGGGTGCATCCCGGTGTTCGTGTCAACCTCTTCTCCTCTCGCGTGCGGCGTGTTAGGACGTTTCAGTTAAAACATTTGGGTGTGTCCCGGTGTTCACACCATCCCTTCTTCCTCTCGCGTGCAATGCGTAAGGAACGCAATTCGGTTAAGAACATTTGGGTGCATCCCAGTGTTCACCACTTCTTCTCCTCTCGTGTGTGGCGCGTTAGGACGCTTTGGTTTAAAGCAGTTGGGCACGTCCCGGTGTTCAAAGCAACCTCTTCTCCTTTCGCGTGCGGCACGTTAGGACACTTCAGTTAAGAGCAGTCGGGTGCATCCCGGTGTTCACCATAACCTTTTCTCCTCTCGCATGTGGTCCGTTAGGATGCTTTGGTTAAGAGCAGTCAGGTGTGTCCCGGTGTTCGCACCTCTTCTCCTCTCGCGCGCGGCGCGTTAGGACGCTTCAGTTAAGAACGTTCGGGTGTGCCCGGTGTTCACACCTTCCTTTTCTTCTCAAGTGTGCAATAGGTTAGGGTCTTGTTTCAACCTTGGGTGTACCCGATGGTTATGTCACCCTTCGCCTTTCCTGCATGATACGTAGTTAAGCTTGCTTAATTTTCTTGCATCCTTTCTGCATGAAATGTAGTTTGGGTTTGTGTTTCTCATGCGTGGCGCGTTGCTTTCTTTTTGTGTTTGGAATTGATGTGCCCTATTTTGGTTTGTTTAACTGTGGCATTTTCATTGCATAGCATTTGTATTTAAATGTTTCATTGTAAAGCCTCATTGCATGATCATAAGTTATGTTCTTGCATCATGCATATTGTTTGCATTTTGCCCTAGAACTACGCTAGTTTGATTCCTTGCAAAGGGATACGTAGGCAGCCTGCGGGCGCAACCATTTATTTATGTTTTGATTGTTTGTCCAAGTCTTACGAGATTGTTTGTCCAAGTCTTACGGCCTTGTTAAAATGGGTCATCTCGGGGCTTTGACATTCACTCACGTCATTTCATGACTCTGAGTTCTATCAAAGAGGGGCAACTATAAACACCCCATTTTTTACGGCCCTTCAAGACTTGGATGTTCTTGCAGGTACATCCGGTGATGAGTCTATTTGCCCACCGAGCGCTCAAAGTTCTTAGCAGTATGCCACAGCTTGGAGCATTTCAAACCCTACATCCATTTTGTCTCATCTTTGGACCATGCCTGGGTCTTTCCAGTCTAAAGTTTCTGATGGCCCGTCAGCCATCCTTGGAGGTTGTCGGCCACCACTTCTCCTTTGCCGGCCATTGATGTGCATTGTCTTCCATCAATGAAGCCTTGCCGGCCACCACTAATGGCCGGCCGGCCACCATTGTTTGCTGCAGATATTTTGTGCCAATAGTTTACACAGATTAATGCATCTTCTTGCACGTGTATGGCTGAATGCTTGTGAGGGAAATTTGTGTTTTCTATATATAGGACCCCTCTCCCTCATGTGTGGGGGTTAGAAAAATTGGAGACACAAAAACTTTCTCTCTTGCAAAATTGTGTGTGTTTGCCTAGTTTCTCTACACTTTTGCCTACATCTCCTAAACCAAATCCTCTCACCTTTGAGTTGAGGTTCCTTAGGGCCTTCTTGGAGCTCTTGAAGGTGGTTTCAACTTGAACTTGTGCCTAAAAGTGTTCTTTTCTTCAAGAGGTAGAATACTAGTCTTGTTAGCTTGTTTTCAATACTTGTTTTTCTACCTTTTCCAATTGTTTTTGGGCTGACTGTGAACTGTAAAAAAACTCTATTTTTGTGGCCTAAAAATGTTGGCTTAAGGGCATTTTTAGTTAAGGGGTGGTTCACCCTTCTTACCCTTTTGTTTGTAAAGCTTTTGTACCTTTATTCATCACTTTCAAACCAACTTTTTTGGGCCTTTTAACCACTAAATTTCAGAGGTATTTCAGTGGCAAAAAACTCATTTTGAAGTCTAAAATTGGAGGGCTTAGCCCCCCCTCCTTGTGTCTTGTTTGAATGCTTAGTTAGCTCTACATGTTAGCATGTTTTTCTGGCTTAACTTAGCTTAAGTCTAGCATGTTTTGGCCTCTGAAATGGCTTGCTTTAGCTCTGTTTTGGGCTGTTTGGTTCATTTGAACTTTGTTTTATGTAGTTGTAGTGTAAGTCCTTGCACTTGCTTGTTGTTTTAAGGCTTTAAACATCTTCAGTGTGACTTGGTTGCATGTTTTTAGTGCTTTTATCACTTAATTTCAGCACTTAAATCTCTGCAACCTCCCTCTTTGTTTCACTATTTCATTTGTTTTTGAGGGTTGTTTTAAGCATGGGATCCTTTAAGCTTGAGATTGAGGTCGTGTTTAATGGTTTAATTCTCTTTGAGAGTTCATTATTAAAGGCATGATCTCTCTCTTGCCTTACACTATCCCTTGGTTGACACTTCTTTCATCTTAGAGGACAACTCACCAAAGGACAAATTGGTTAAAGAATGATTTGGTAACTAAAATATGTAAACAAAATTGACAAGTAAAAGTGACAAGATAAACACTTCTTTGTGTTGCATTGCATGTGTTCAAATCGAACGTTAATTTGAACACAAGGAAAATGGGGCATTTCATACTCAAAAGTGATGAAATGTGCCACTTTCCTAGGTCTCCATTGCCCTTGATCATGCATGATAGGGTAGTGGTTTTGTTGGTCATATTTGTGCATTTATCGAAATTGTGCAACTTGGATCTTTGGCCATCATGCAATGAAATTGCTTGATTGGTTGTTTTGGATCCAAATGTGTCACTCCTTTGAGGTATTGAGATGATAAGGAGGGATACAGTACAAAGAAATCCTTGGAAAAACCCACTTTTTGCTCTGTTTGCACTCTGTTGCAGTATGATGACCCAGTGCATCAGTGGCCGGTAGGCCACCATTCATGGATGATAAGCCACCATTTATGGCCTGTAGTGCATCATTTCTAGTTGGCAGGACACCCTTCTTAGCCGGCAACATCCATCCCTGGTCGATTGGCCCCTGATGTAAACCTCAGCAAAATTGTGGTAAGGTGGAGCAAAAAGGTTTTGGAAATGCTCAACTCTGCAAACAGAGGCTTTCGAGAGAAAAACGGTGGCCTTTTCGGTGCGAAAACTGAACATGTGCATCCTCCACTTCCCGAGGCGGAGCAATGGCAACGTAGTTTAATTGCTTCATTTACCTACACTTGTATTGTAACTTAATTAGTTGGCTTAGTAGTTAATTCAAGTGTTGTAATAATTAGCTTAGTTTAGCTAGTTAGTTAGCTTATGTTATTCGGACCCTCCTTTGCGAGGGCATAATGTTGTAATAAGTGTGCGTGCGTGTGTGTGTTGTATGTCTTCCAACCCCACATCTTTCTCTCTCTTATTTACCCACTTTTGACGGCTAGATTAGGGGCATGTTTCAATTAGTATATCGTATGCTTGTATTCATTTATTTTGTATTGCATGCATCGAGGCTCGGTGCATCATTCAAAGTGCATTGCAATTTCAATACTTCGATGGATACGTGTTTAATCGCATGTTATTTAAATTGCTTCATATGCGATATTAGTCGCCGAGCCTATTAATTGCATATTGCATACGTTGCATTAGGCATCTTGTATAGTTAGGAATCGTGCATATTTTTCTAACTTATTTCTTCTTGGCCTGGAGTACTAGGTGAGTTTTATGCTTTAGCATACTTGCATATGTGTGAATGTTGCCATGACTAGCATGCTTGCCATGAGGCTATATGCTTAAATGCTAAACTACTTGAATGCCTGTGGATGAAGGCTTGTTATTTGAATTGGAACGATTCAACAAATGTATGTTTTAAGCTCACTTTGTTGAGTGGTAAATCATGTTTTAAGCCCACTATGTTTGGTGGCAAATCCACAAACTTTAAGCGCACTTGAGGTGGCAAATTCAAACCATTTTCGTAAAACAAACATGAGTTGAATTGTTCCAACTTGAGAAAACTACTCTATACTTGGATGTGGGCATCACATAGTAAGGTTAGATTAATAATCGGAACAAGAGCACATAATGTTTATAAAAATCATATCATGATTAGCAGAGGTCGATCTATTGATTGGACGAGAGGGGGTGCTCAATTCATGACCTTCCCCTCTCGTACCTAAGTTTTCGAGCTGAGGCAACTTTGGTGATGATGGACTAATGGCCTTTGGCACAAGTCATGCGTTTCCTAGATTCCCCCAAAACAAAATATTTAGGTGGTGACTCTGTATCTGGCAAAGCAGTCCAGTTTTGGCATTATTTGATTTAAAATCGATTTTTCAAAAGGTTTGTCGGATTTGGAGTTTTTGGTGTTTATCAATTTCACATTACACTTGTGAGATTAGGTTCAGAACCATGGGAGTCCGAATTGTAGGGCTTCTTTCGAGTTCTCTGAAAGGGGGCGCGAAAAAGTTGAGCTACACCCTCATCTGTATGAGCCCTAAAAAAAAAGGCCAGATGCCGGCCGCATCGACCAATGCATGAGCCTCCACAGGGAGCCTCTTGTACTAGTGCCTGGGGCTAGAAATAGACCCATAACCTCTAATCCTCCTAGCCATCACCTGTAGTATAGGAATCTTGTCAGTATCCGCAATACCTTGAAAGGAATTCAAATAAATGCTCGAACAAGAAAAGAATAGTGCTTAATGTAGAGGCATCAGTGGACAAGTGCTCGGTGGGCTCCCGCAGTAGGATGTCCTTATCAATCCCTGAAATGAGGCCCTCAAATTGCAGGATACCACTTGGGGTCAGAGCATGTGTACGTGGCTGGTAGGTATCCACCTCAAATCGTCTACCCACAAGAGGAGACAATACCGGCTCAAGAATAGGAGGAAGGATATCCTCGGCCTCTATGTCTTCCCCTAGGATGGCTCCAATAACGGGGTTAGGGATGGGAAGTTCACTGCTAGCCATGGAGAGAAAGTGAGGAAGGTGAGGAAAATGAAGAAAAATGTGTGGGTGAGTGAGATTAGGCGAAAAACCCCAAACCTAAACCCTAGGAGAGAGAAAGTAAAGAGAAAGGAAAAAAATAAGAGGAAGAGGGGAAAGTGTAGGTAAAGATAGTGAGAATGAGCCTAAAAACCAAGAGAAACCCAAAACTCAACGAAATCAAATTTTGTTTAGTTCAAAACGTAGAGGAATGAGAGGGTTTTCAAAGAAAAATTTGCAAGGGTTATTGGGTTTTGCAAAAATAGGGAAATCTAGATAGAAGAGGATCCTAGAGAGAGGGAGAGGTCTTTCGAACATGGGTATGCATGAATGAAGGTTGAAATAGGGTTTAAATTAACCACGATCGTGGTTTTACCGATTCTATCTCTGCCGCCATCGCGAGCCGGTCGGCATTGTTTGGGCTCGGCCGTATTTAGTTGGGTGCCGACCCGCTCCAAATACAAACCAGTTTAGTTTTTGTTTTATTATTTTATTTTCGTGCATCTCAGTGTTGCGCCTTGGATAATATACATATATATATATATATAGAGAGAGAGAGAGAGAGAGAGAAGAAGCAGAAAAAATAGAAAAACAAAAGAGGGGAAAAACAAAGAAAAGAGAAGAAAGGAAAAGAGTGGAAAAGAAAGTGAGCAAAAAAGCGGGAGAACATAAAGAAAGAGAAAATAGAAGAAAAACAAAAGAAAGGAAAATCAAGAGAAAATATATATGAAAAGCAAAAAAAAAAAATGAGAGAAAAGAAAGGAGAAATGGAAAAGTAGGTGAAGAGTTCTGTCAAATTTAATTAGTTCACAGGTGCTTACATTTGTAATTGTTTAAGTCAATTTTTATCAGTTCGTAGTTGGGTATTTTATTAATTAGTTTGAGCTCGTAATCTATTTTATTTAAAGTTGTTCCTAGGTCGTACTTATTTCCCTACTTGCTTCGTCAATTCATGCTTTGGGTCCATCATCTCATTATTTTAAGCATTTATAATTGACAAACTTGCTCTTAAATTTGCTAATTCGAGCCCGGTTTCGGATTGGTGCGTTCTCTTTTGAATTGTGAGTTCGTGTTTTTTATTTTCCTTGTGGGGTTCATGGCTTCGTTCTTCGAGCCCTCCCTAGGGATGAGTTTATCACATTCTTTTCTGAAGTTGTTTACTTCTCTGCCGGACCAATCTTTTCTCCTTCTGCGTGCGACGCGTTAGGATTGCTTTTCTTGGTTAACAAGAGCAGGTGTGCCTATCAACGTGTTAAGATTGCTTTTATCGGTTAAAAATAGCAAGTGCGCCTGTTTGTTCACACCATCTTTCCTCATTTGGCGTGCAATACGTTAGGAGTGCTTTTCTCGGTTAAAAAAACAGCAGGTGTGCCTGTTTGTTCACACCATCTTTCCTCATTTCGCGTGCGATGCGTTAGGATTGCTTTTCTTGGTTAAAAATAACAGGTGTGCCTGTTTGTTCACACCATATTTCCTCCTTTCGCGTGCTATGCATTAGGAGTGCTTTTCTCGGTTAAAAAGAGCAGGTATGCCTCTTTGTTCAGACCATATTTCCTCCTTTCGCGTGCGATGCATCATGAGTGTTTTTCTCAGTTAAAAACAGCAGGTGCGCCTGCTCGTTCTCACCAATCTCTCCTCTTTTCACGTGCGATACGTCAAGATTGTTTTCCTCGGTTGAAAGCATCAGGTGCGCCTAGTGTTCATTCCACACTTGTCTTTTCGCTTTTCCTGTGTGAGGCATAGTTGGGTTTGCATTTTCTTACTTCTTTTCTGTGTAAGACATGGTTTGGTTCGCACTCTCTTTGTCTCTGTGATTGTTTATTCACCTCTCTCCGTGTGAGACTCTCCTTGAGTTATTTTGATATCATTTAGATGTTGCCTACCTGCTTGTGTTTATAGCATTGCTTCGTCGTTTGTTATTTACACTTGTGTTTCATTGCATGATTATAAGTTTTGATTCCCGCATATCATTTTGCATTTCGCCCTTGACCTATACAGGTTTGATTCCTTGCAAAGAGATACGTAGGTGCCTTCAAGTTCAACCTTTGGTATTTGTATTTCGGTTTATTTTCTTGCCCAAGTCTTACAGCCTTGTCAAACGGGTCGTCTTTGGGCTTTGACATTTACTCACGTCATTTTATGACTTTGAGTTCTGTCAAAGAGGGGCAATTGTAGACACCCAATTTTTTATCGCCCGCAAGACTTGGATGCTTTGTCCTGTGCAGTCGATGATAAAGTCGTGTTGAGTGTGATTCAAAGTCTCAACGAAGGAATGTAAGCCCGCGCTCCAAAGCCAATCCCAAACCCTTCATATTCATACTGTCTTTGCCCTACAAATTCATTTTTGAACATCATGCCACCCTACATTGAGTTTAAAAAAGTGGAACAAGGGAAAACTTTAGGCGCTGGCTGAAACACATTCGGCGCCGGCCGTAGCCATTAGGAGTCGGCCAACACTCGATAGTGAGAAACACTGTTCTAGGTGGGAATGGGCTAGTTGTCCATTTTTTAAGATATTTTCAACCTATTTTGATCGAAATCTATAAAAATAAGGTGATACTTCTGTTTTGAGGGCTGAAAATTTTCAAAAGAACATATACACACAACATAGAGCTCTTTCTTCCTATACAAGTCATCTTTAAGGGCTGAAAAATTTGAAAAGAACATATACACACAAGAGAGAGCTCCTTTTTCCTATACAAGTCATCTTTGAGCCAGCCTATCTCTCTTGATCAATATCCATACACCATACATCACCATAGATCATAACCTTAGAACCTTGGTTGAGCTTTGTGAATCACAATTGAAGCTTGAGAGTGTGCTTGAACCAAGTTTATGTTACAAACATGAGCTTACCTTTCTTGAGAGGTATAAGCTTACTACCTCTTCTCTTGCTCTATTTGCTATCTCTTGCTATCTATTTCTTGTGTTTTTGTGCTGTCTTGAATCTATTTCAAGTGTCTTAGCTTGGGTTTGGATAGCTACCAAAGGGTACAGAGAGTTAACACTCTTTCTTGCACCTTCACTTATAGCTCAAACCCTTCTTTTACATCCTTTTCTTTGCTTTCCAAATTGATTTTCAGAGTTTAAAAGAGGCTAAAAATCATGCTTCGAGGTTTCAAAGGTGGAGGGGTTAGCCACCCCTCCTTGTTCTTACTTACTAGCCTTATTTTCTTTGCTTGTTGTCTAGCTTTTTGGGCTCTTTTCATGCATTTTGCGCCACTGTTTTACACATATTAGGGGCTTTTTTAGGGCTGTCCTAGGTTATTTAATTGGTTCAAGCTTTTATTAGTTCGTTTGTTGTAGCTTAAGTTCTCATATATAGCTTCTTTTATGTTGTTCTTAGCTTTTCTTTAATTGATTTCCATGTTAAGAGCCTCATTTTAATAAGTAACTTATCATCCATTTCTTTTGTTTAAGAGTTGTTTCAACCAGTTGATGGTTATTCAAAACATGAGCTAGAGATCTATGCTTAATGGCTTAATCTCTACGGAGATTCATTGTCAACGGCATGGTCTCTCTTTCATGTTGAGAATCACTTCATGTTTGACGTAATCTTTAGCGGACGTAATCCCCACCTTGGACAAATGGAATAAAGAATGGCAAAAACTAATGCATTTGGCTTAAAACGAACCAACCAACATAAAGAATATGAGTTACATCATTTGGGTTCGGCTGGATGTTATGTCGAATTCATTGTGTCAAGAGTCGTCATACGTCAATTAATGATGTTTTGATGAACCTTGATGCGTCTCTACCTCCCTCTTTGAGCTCATTTCATGATAAGAGGGAGGGGGGTCATTGTTCATTGCATTCATTAATTTTTGTCCAAACCCATGTCCGAAATCATCAAGCAATCAACTTGCTTATTGATGGTCTTGGTAATGACTTCGCTCTTCTCTTGGGAATTTCCATGATAGAGAAGAGCAAAGTTGACAAACAGGGCCTAGAAAGGCTCTGTCTGCACTGTTCTCACCTTAGAGAACAAAACATTTTTTGGCATAAAATTTAGTGTCGGCCAACACTCTTTGGGTCTGGCCAGAGCTCATTTGGAGCCGACCAACTCCAAATGCTTAGTAAATAAAGTGTTTTGCAGAAAACAGAAGGCAGTGACTGAAGGTGAAACAGAGCAGGTCTGGGCAGACAGACAAGTTTCTGGACGCTATGCATACGATCCTTGTGCACCCTTGTTTAAATCAATTGTGACAATTAACATTCCCATTATTGTTGTAATTCGCTAATTATCATTATCGTTAGCATTGTGTATTTGCAATTGTCATAATTAGTTAATTCAGCTAGTTGGTTATATTGTTCTTCTTGGTTGTAATAACTTAGATAGATAGTTGATAACTTAGATATCTAGTTAAATAGTTAGCTAGTTTTAATTCATTTATTCGAATTTGTAATAATTAGTTTAAATTCGGACACTTGGACATTTATTCGCACCCGCCTGCGCGAGGTCAAATATGTAATAATGTTGTATGTCTTCCAACTCCCATTTCTTTTTCCCTTTTATTTACCTACTTATAATGGTAGAGCATAGAGCATCATGTTTATTTAGCATTTCCATGTTTCCATACACACATTTCATGTACATTTGGGTTCGGCTCATCATACTAATCAATGTTAATTTCAATTTCTTTGCTTGAAAACATGACTTATCTCATTCCTTGAATTGGATCATATACCATGCTCATAGCCGAGCCTATTAAAAGTTTCATAAATGTGTGCATTGCATTAGTCACATTACATTGTTTAGGAACATGCATATTTTCTAATTATTTTTTCTTTGTTTGGCTTGCCTTGGAGTACTAGGTGAGCTTTTATTGCTTTAGCATCTTGCATTGTGTGTGATTGTTGCCATATTGAGCATGCTTTCCATGAGGCTAAATGCTTAGATGTTATAAATGTTTGAATGTCGGTGGATGAAGGCTAATTGCCAAAATTGGGATAAATTGATTAATGTACATGCAAACACACTTTTTTAAGTGACGCGTATTCAAAACAATTTTCAAACATACATGAAATCAAAGCGTTCCAACATTTGCAAATTAGTCTATACTTGTGTGCAACACATAGTAATGTTAGCATAATGATCGGAACAAGAGCATATTATGTAAATAAAAATCACATCATGCTTAGGAGAGGCTAATCTTTGATCGGGCGAGTGGGGTGCTCAATTCATGACCTTCCCCTCTCGTACCTAAGTTCCCGAGCTGAGACACTTTGGTGATGACGGATTAATGGCCTTTGGCACAAGTCACGGGTTCCTAAATTTTCCACAAATATTTAACTAGCAACTTTGTAATCTGGCAAAGCAGTCTATTTTTGGCATTTGATTCAAACATCGATTTTCCAAAAGAATTGCCGGATTTTGACTCTTTTTGTGTTTTCACTATTTCGCATTACACTTGTGAAATCAAATTCAGAACCATGGGAGTCCGAACTGTAGGGCTAGTCGTATCTGAAAGAAGCACGAAAAGCAAGCTACACCAGGTCAAGAAGTGATCATAGCTTTGAGATAAACACGATAACAAACCGTAATATTGAAAGATTGAGAGTTCATATTATAGTGCTTAGTTTCAATGTTAAGGGTAAGGGTCTTGAGAATATTAGGATCCATTAAAGATACCTCGAAATTAGGAAAACATTCAAAGTAAATCAGTCCATGAGCAAGATTGGATTTGATACCATGTAATAATGAATCATCATGATCATGGTGTCACATATCTCTAAGAGTGCATAGGACAAATTTGTTAAGATGTAGGCGTGTCATAGGTTTGACACCGACTTGGACAAGACCTAAATGTCGGAAATTAAATTTCTTCTAAAATTTAAGAATAGTATCTCGATCAAGTAACTGAAAATTTTGATTGTCTTGGGTTACAGGTAAAATTTGTTCAACTGTTTTGATTTTGTAAGTTTGTTTGAGTT
Organism: Camellia sinensis; assembly: GCF_055761805.1. Taxonomy (NCBI): domain Eukaryota; kingdom Viridiplantae; phylum Streptophyta; class Magnoliopsida; order Ericales; family Theaceae; genus Camellia; species Camellia sinensis. Next base: position 112,865,139 of record NC_138962.1, read on the forward strand.
AAAACTTCTTATCATATAACAATCGAGATCTTTGGTGGGTAATTTCCAATTCTAAAGAAGCTCTTCAATCTTTTCTGTTTCTAGATGATTTGATTAAAAATAACTAGTTTCATTGAGGAACCTTTACCAAAAATTAGGCTAGACAATGAATTAAATAATCTTGTCATTATAACGCTAGTTGTCAACAAATGGCTCTGCCTAAACGCGAATGGTCAACAGTCGCCTCTTGCCTAACGACCTAATGGCTCACAAACTTTTGCGACTTGGGTGCCACACCGGTTAAATGGAAAGAGAGTAAATCAACTCTAAAACTAACTTGGCTCTAATACCAAAAGAAAGCCCGAGTATTATATCCAAAAGGAAGCCCAGGTATTATATCTTAGTGATAGAGATTAGATGCAGATTAAATATTGTAATTGTTTTTGGAGTCGGGATAAAGAAGTTTGTTCTTCTTTGATATTTCTTTTTAAAGTAGAAATTCTTTTACTGCAATTAATAATTGATTGACCTGATGCAAGAGGTAATAATAATCTTAGATTAGACAATTCCTCTTGTAAATTAGAAATATATTGATAGCTATCATTAATCTCAATACGTAATTCAGAAATCAAAAACAAACTAGATAAACATCACACTTATATTATTATTGCGAACGGCTGGTCTAGCTTTTGTTGGAATATATTTTTCATTGAATTCGGTTTCATATGGAAGAGTGGCAATATGTTTCTTCCTATCCCAGAAGGCATTAAGAATATCACTACAAATTTCAGCTTCAAATTATGATGTAATCATTTTTATTTTATTTTATAAAGAAGATTACTAAAGTTTTTGTTCAATACTGAGAGCATAAATTTCCTTCTGTAAAAAAATTAATTTTTTTTCTTTAAAAACTACCAAGTCTTTAATTTGATCTAATTCGTTGATATACGGTTCAGTAATAAATTGAAAAATAATCGTTTGATTACTGATTGTAATATGAATGCCTTCAGAATTAATCTTTTCAATAGGCATAAGTAAACATAAAAAAGGTGTCCCTAAAATCATGGTTTAGGACATATTACAAATAAGAACAAATGAAGTCGAAAGGAAAATACCTTGATTACATATAAGAACTTCAGATAATTTATATTTAATTACCATTCTGGTTCCACTAGCACTAGTTAGTGATTGGGTGGTTTTCTCAAAATATTCAGAAGGTATGAGGCCTGCTTTGAATGCAATTCATATCAGTTCCACCATCAACTAGACCTATGGAATCTTTCATAACAAACTTCTTATCTTTAACAAGAGTTATTTTAATATACCATTTCTGATATGTTACTTGATTTAATATCATAGGATACTGATTTTTAGAAGTAAAATCTTCCTTGACTTCTTCAACTTTTGCTTTATTTTTTGCTGATTAGATATAGATGATATTTGTTATTTTACTTGGATTAAGTCCAAATTATGTTGATACAAATGAGTTTTTAATTCTTTGATTTCTGTTTTAAGAAGATTAACTTCTCTACAGAGATCGTTAAGATTTATAGGAACTTCAGGTTTAGGGGAAATATTTTCAGGGCATTGAACTACCTCCTTAAGACTGTAATGAGCGGATTGCATATTATCTTCAGAGGATTGTTCTTGTGTCTTTTCATAACATACTTCAAACATTTTAAGCTTTAATTCTATATCTTTAATTTGATCAATAAGATATAAAATAGATTTTTGTTCGTCTGTAAGAATATTAATACTGGGGCCGGCCGAAATACCATTCATTTCAACAATAGCCTTCCAATAATTAGATTCAGTATTGAGGTTGTTAAGATTACAACATCCATTGCCACAGCCTCCTTGTTTTGGTTCTCCATCAAAAGAGGTATCACTGTTGGAATATAATTATGCCAGATTATCACTGTCTTGATCAGAACTGTCTTCAAAATTGGAAAATTAATCATAAGGTTATAAAGCTGAGCTTTTAAACCTTTATCAATATTTAATTCTTTAATTTTCTGCTTAGTTCTACATTTGTTAGCATAGTGGTCAATTTTACCACACTTGTAACATTTTGTTGAGGACTTATCTTTCTTTTGGAAAGCTATTTTTGCAGAGTCAGTGGGTTGTTTGCCTTTGGTATAAGAAGACTTCTTTTTAGGAAAATACATCTTTCTCTTTTTATAATTCAATTTATATTCTTCTGTTTTTCTTGATTTTCAATTTTTCTTCGAGTAAGGAATTTTTACATCATAGGCAAATTGATCACAAAATGTGCCTAATTCCTTTCTTCCTATTAAGTTTTCTCTTTTCATTTGATAATGTAATTTTAGATCATTAAAAAGAGATAAACCTTCTTCTACGATTATGGCAATTAGTTGTCCATAAGTATAATTATTATAAAGGATATACTTACCATAATTTTGATCCCTTAACTTTTTACGAATTGTTTTGGCAAATAATGTTGGCAAGCCATCAATAAACTTGGCTTTCCAATGCTCACAATTCGCATCACTTCGTTGGATGACTTTAAGTCAGGGAAGCTTATTCTGAAAATCACAAGCAAGATCCCACCTCCAAATCCAAGGGAGACCGAAGTGGATCATTAAAATGGCGAAGGATTTGGATAGAGAATTATTCTAATTACCGGGAATAGCTTGAAAATTAGTAACCAATAGATTAAATTGGATGGACTGGTTCAGGTAAGATAGAGGGATCAGCCCCAAACTTATCCCACCAAGCAAAAAACTAGTTGGGAATGCCAGCTTGGTAGGTTTGGGGGCAAACATTGATGAACCATGAATGAGTACAGTTAGGGTTCATATAAAGATAGGATTTTGTAAAAGCTTCGGTCTAATCCCAATAATTATATTCTTGGTCATGAATAGAAAGCGTACGAGTTTGATTGGGATTCAGACTCCATTTTTCTGGTTTCATGATCCGTTTGATCATGGCTTTGCTATATTTAAAAGTGTTTTTCCGATTTTTCTCCTTAACATAATGATAAGTGAAGTCAACAGAGGCAGTATCTTTGAGCATGGCTTCATAAATGCATCGATATTGATCAAAACATGGTATCAAATTATGATTGTGGAGATACGGATCCTAAATTTCCCAAGGGTCCGCCATCCATTCGATATCCACATTGTCCAGATATAAAATTGTTTCCTTATGGTTGAGGTTATTCTGATAGAATTCAGATTCATATGTTAAAAAAGCATATTTTACAGATTTTTTAGAAGATAAGCCTTCCTGTACGGATTGTGAAGATGAATTCTTCTTATTTGGAATAGTAATCCATGGAAATTCTGTGAGACCCAGATGAATAATATCATGGGCATAAGGAGACGCTAGCCACGATTGCGACCTTTAGCTAGTGGGCTCATTGGGAGATCCCTACAAATACTCACGAGTTAGAAAATTAGGGAGACAATTGTTTTTTCCTTTAATATATTCAATGTCAAAATCAAATACGGATAACTGACTTTGCCAATTAGCAAAAATTTGTTTATGAGAAAGATTTTAAACGTCTTTTTTAAAAATTTGTTTTGCTGCACTATAGTACCTGAATAAGAAAATGTTGATTTAATAAATCATCCTGAAATTTAAAAATACATTTAACAATAGAAAAGTATTCTTTTTAATTTTTGGATAATTTAAAGATGCCTTTTTCCAAGCTCCAACCGTGAATCGAATCAGTTCTTCTTTTGAAGTATTCTGATTATACTTTTTAAGAATCCCTCCATAACCTTTATTAGAATCATTTGTTTCAACAATTTTCTTCCAATTAGGGTTAGGAATAGCTAAACAAGGTAAATGTTTGACCTAGCTGTCTCTTTACCTGAACATGCCAGTACATCAGGACCACAAGGCATTTGAATTATTAAAGTAGTAATAGTATTATCTCCACTCAGCAGAAGATAATAATTGAAGATAAGGATGAACAACTCCAGCCATCAAGGACTCACCACCTATCTTCAATTATTTTCAAGATAAGCCAATAATGCCTATTTAAGGGCAAGTCTCACCCTTGTTCAGACACAAGTTTTTCTTTTACTCTTTCTTATCTATCCCTTCTAAAATTTCTAAAGTTTTATGACATATCAATTATGTGTGGAACAACTCTCTTGTTTTGAGCCTGCTACTATATTATAAGTATTTTATAATGTTTTATGTCTGCAAATACTTTATCTGAATTACATGCATTATTAGATTGGCATAAAGACAGTTGAGCCACTTTATTAACTCTGTAGCATATACCCATTGTACAACCTTGGATTGAAGAGCTCCATAAATTAATAGCTGTAATAGAACAATCTCTGCAAGAGGAGATTTTTCGTTTGGCCCCTGACCAGGAACCCCCTCTGTAGTGGTGACATATTCATGAGATCATATATGTATTAATTTGTAATTATTATATTGTTCATATGAACAATAATATTCCTGGATTTGTGCTAATTACAGACATGAATAATGTATCTGTAAGAGGGACGTCACCCAAGTTGTGTTTGGAGTTTTGCCATTGTTGGATTTAATTCCTGTACGGCATGAATCTCTTATAAGTTGTTGACAAACGTGCTTACAAATATATAGTTAGCACACCTACTTGGTATCAAACCCAGATTTATTACTATTTGTATTAATAGTATAATACTAACAAATTAAGCATATATGATCACACAAGATTTAATGAATACCAAGATCACAAAACATGTTCCAAGCGAAGTAGAAATACTACTTGCATCTTCTGCAAGATCATCATCCAAAGTAGCTAGCAATGCTGAGTTAATTAAATTTGAAGAAATTCAACAAAAACTGGACAAATAGACCATCCCAAAGGTGGCTCCAAAAAATATTTATAAAATTAAAACTTTTGATTTTAAATCAAAAACAATTATCAAAACCGTAAAATCTAATATTCATCTTAAACATGTTGATGAAAGACATAATCTTTTCAAAACCATATATTTATTACCGTACTACAAAAAATATGTTTATATTCATATCGGGGTTGTGCAAATAGCTTTAAAGCCCATGACCCTTTTGGGAAAAAAATACTCGCTTAACCCTTAGTCTTAGAGATGGGAGGTGTCTTGATTGGCAGGATTTCCTTATGTTATCTCAAGGACCCATTTATTTTGATGTTTATTCGCATCCTACTATTGCCATAGAAGACGCTAACATTTTAGATGTATTTGATGTTAGGATTCTTACCAAAGGTTATAATTTCAAACCAGGAACTAAACCTATATCTTTAATAAATAGGATCTATTTTAAAGTTCTTACTACCCACTCTCCATACGTCGAGGAAAAAAAAAAAAAAGAGTGCTATTTGAGAAACTGTCTTATTTGAGACCAATATGTATGCTTCTAATATTTCTATCCCCATAAAAATAAAATGGAATCAAATTAAATTTCCTCAGCATTGGAAACTCTAGCAGGCTGTTCCACCCACTTCTATACTCAACCATGAAATTGAAGATGTAGTTCAGAATAAAGATGGTGATATTTACCTATCTTTCCAAAAACCTAGATCTCAAATATTAGGAATAAGCACATCCAGTACTAGTATTCCTAGAAGCTTACCGTATGAGGTTAAGTTACCTCAAACTTCGCAAAATTTTGTATCTTTGCAAGATCTAAATGAATCCTTTGTTAGAGGCTTGTATATATCTGAAAATAGAATCCCACACGAGGTTTACACAACAGAACGGCCAGTTCTAGCACCAGAACATAAGGAAAGCCCTACGGCCAGTGAAACAAATTTTCAAATACAGTTTTTGTTGATTTTTCAACAGGAAGTGAAATTCGTAAAAAAAAAAAATTAACTAGGAGTTTTAGCATCCCAAATATAAATAGTTTAGGGATTGGCATTTCAAAACATATACCAAAAATTAGCAACAATTTTATAAAAATTAGTACTATTTCCATCTTAAAGTTCATCAAAAGGTCATTCATTTGACCAAATGGCTTTATGAATTTGTTACTGTTATGGAAATTCTTCCAGATTCTAAAATAAATGCTTTAGATAATTTTTACAAAACCTAGACCACTATTGAAGGGAAAAAAAAATCTCATCCACTCATCCTCCTACAGAATCCGTGCACCTAGTTTCCAATAACACGACCAATTCAGAACCGCTTTCCATCTCGACTTATGCTCGACCCACCGTTAATGAAGAAAGGCTAGGACAATATTGTAAGGTTAAAGACCTTAATTATGTAAAAAAACAAAATAATTATTCCAATCTTCATTTTCAAACGATTGGTTCTCAATTAACCCATATTGAAGAATCTGTGGAAAGTATTCTTAGTAAAAATACTCCACAAACACATGTCGTACATTCTTCTCCCATGCAGCATGTAAATCTCAAACCTCCCGTAATTTGAAATTATCCCCATCTTCGAAAAATGAAGAATTTGCTAATTCTCTTCTAACTAAAATGAAAAGTATGAATATTGGTGGATCTTCTTCTCTTAATGTTTTAGACTCTGAAGAACTTCCTAATACCGAAGAAGATATCTCTCATATTTTCCAAATTCAGAAAAAAAAAAAATTAGGATCATCAAGATTCTATCAATTAGACATACTTTACCCAGGGTAAACAAGTTTATTCTAAATTAGGACCTGATCGATATTATTATCCTCATCCTACCCTTCAAGATATCCTTTACGAAGAAGACTTTCACCATGATAAAAAAATCTTATCATGCTAAAACCATCTATTCTTGGAATATTGATGGTAAATCTGAATATCAAATCTTTGAAACGATGCATGAAATGCTCATATACAGTTCTGTCTATCGTCAGAATGGAAATACTGACAACCAAATTTCTTGTTATATTACCACTAGCTTCACTAGTATTCTCAAAGGATAGTGGGATAATGTTCTCACACCCGCTCAAGCAACAGAGATATTACAATCTGTAAGTAGGTGTGCGAACTATATATTTGTAAGCACGTCCGTCAACGACTTATAGGAGATACATGTTGTACAAGAATTAAATCCAAAATGGAAAAACCCCAACGCGACTTGGGTGATGTCCTATTTACAGATACAAAAATCATGTCACTAATTAGCATAGATCCAGGAATATTACTATTCCTGTGAACAATATAATAATTACAAATTAATACATATATGATCTCATGAACATGTCACTACTACGAAAGGGGTCGTTGGTCAAGGGCCAAACGAATAATCTCTTCATGCAGAGATTGTTCTGTTAGAGCTATTAATTTATGGAGCTCTTCAATACAAGGTTGTATAGTCGATGTATGCTGTAGAGTTAATAAAGTGGCTAATCTACCTTTATGTCAATCTAATAATGCAATTAATTCAAATAAAGCATTTGTAGACATAAAACATTATAAAATACTTACAATATTGTAGCAGGCTCAAAACAAGAGAGTTGCTCCGGACATAATTGATATATCATAAAACTTTAGAAAATTTACAAGAAAGAAAAAAGAATGAGCAATAGAAAAACTTGTGTCTCAACAAGGGTGAGACATACCCTTAAATCGCCATTCTTGGCTTATCTTGAAAATAATTGAAGATAGGTGGCAAGTCCTTGATGGGTGGAGTCGTTCGTCCTTACCTTCAATTATTATATTCTGATGAGTGGAGATAATACTATTACTACTTTAATAATTCAAATGCCTTGTGGTCTTGATGTACTGGCATGTTCAGGTAAAGAGATAGCTAGGTCTTTTTTTTCTTGTGAGTGCGAATAAAAAGCTAATGATTATACATCTTTACCTTTTGCTTTTCCATTGCGAGCTTTATCATGTTCAACTTTGTCAGCAATACTGTCGGTAAAGGAATCCCAAAAATCATTGGGGGTTCCACCATCATCATCATCGAGCTCGTATGCTTCTCTCGCAAGGATAGTGTATGCATTATCATGCTTATCCCTATCCTTATCCTGGCTGGCTACTAAGATTATAGAAACATCATCCTGGAATTCGGATTCCATGGATTGGAGAAATTGGTGTTTCATATATTCTATGCATTTGATCATCAAATCTTTATCAGAAATATCCGAAAATTGTTTCTTTGATTCACATTAGATACAATTGAAAGGATTACCATCACTATTTCTCGGAATTGATGGTATGGGGATTAAATCCCTACAAGCCTTAGTATTAAGTTTGATTTATTCAATCAAGTCGGATTGGGAATTATTAAGGACGTTCCTCCATCTAAAAAAGAAAGTTCTTTTAAGTCGGGAAGCTTATTCTAAAAATCACAAGCAAGATCCCACCTCCAAATCCAAAGGAGACCGAAGTGGATCATAAAAATGGCAAAGGATTTGGATATAGAATTATTCTAATTATTGGGCACAGCTTGAAAAGCAATAACCCATAGATTAAATTGGATATGGACTGGTTCGGCTAAGATAGACGGGTCAGGGCCAAACTTATCCCACCAAACAAACAACCAATTAGGAATGCCAACTTGGTAGGTTTGGGGCAAACTTTGATGAACCATGAATGAGTACAATTATGGTTCATATAAGGAAGGGATTTTGTAAAAGCTTCAGTGTAATATGTGGGGGCCGAATAAAATCAATGGAATTCCAAATCCATTTCACCACATAATCCCAATAATTATATTTTTGGTCACTAATAGAAAGCGTACGAATTTGATTGGGATTTAGACCCCATTTTTCTAGTTTCATGATTCGTTTGATCACGGCCTTGCTATATTTTATAGCACTCTTCAGATTTTTCTACTCAACATAATGATGAGTGAAATCAACAGAGGTTGTATCTTTGAGCATGGCTTCATAGATGTATCAATATCGATCAAAATCTGGAATAAAATTCGGATTGTGGATATATTGATCCTTAATTTCCCAAGGGTCAACCATCCATTTGGTATCCACATTGTCCAGATATAAAATTGTTTCCTCATGGTTGAGGTTATTCTGATAGGATTTAGATTCATCTGTTAAAAAAAGCATCTTTTACATATTTTTTTGGAAGATGAGCCTTCTTGTACAGATTGTGAAGATGAATTCTTCTTATTTGGAACAATGATCCATGGAAATTCGATGAGATTCGAATGATTATTATCATAGGCATAAGGAGACCCTGGCCAAGATTGTGGCCTTTAGCCAGTCAACTCATTGGATGATCTTGACAAATACTCATGAATTAGAAAATCAGGGAGACAATTGTTTTTTTCTTTAATATATTCGATGCCAAAATCAAATGCGAATAATTGACTTTGCCAATATGCTGATTTAAGATCAAATTTAGAAAAGATAACAGCATCCTATAATTTGTCTAAAAGATTTTTTTTATTCAGAATTGGATATCTAATCCATTTAAGAGCATCATGAAGAAGCTTATAGTTGATAACAAGGTGAGGGACTCCTTGTTCCTTTTCATCATTTTTGTTAACATAAAAAGAAGTACAACTCCATGGAGAATAGCTTTTTCTGATTAATTTTTTGTGAAGAAGAGTGGAAATTTCAATTTTGCGTAATTCCATATATTCCTTTTTCATTTTAGCTGGTCTAGCTTTTGAATATATTTTTCGTTGAATTTGGGTTCATATGGAAGAATGACAATATGTTTCTTCCTATCCCAGAAAGCATTAGGAATATCACTACAAATTTCAGCTTCAAATTCTGATGTAATCAATTTTATTTTACTCTGTAAACAAGATTACTGAAATTTTTGTTCAATATTGAGAACAAAAATTTCCTTCTGTAAAAAATTTAATTGTTTTTCTTTAAAGACTACCAGGTCTTTAATTTGATCTAATTCCTTGGTATATGGTTCAATAATAAATTCAAAAACAATCGTTTGATTACTGATTATAATATGAATGCCTTCAGAATCAATCTTTTCAATAGGCATAAGTAAACATAAAAAAGAGTATTACTAGAGAAACTGTCCTACTAACCACTCTCCATGCGTAAAAAAAAAATGTGCTACCGGAGAAACTGTCTTATTTGAGACCAATATGTATGCTTCCAATATTTCTGTCCCTGAAAAAATAGAATGGAATCAAATTGAATTTCCTCAGCATTGGAAACCCCAGTAGATTGTTCCACCCACTCCTATACTCAATCATGAAATTGAAGATGCAATTCAGAATAAAGATGGCCATATTTACCTATCTTTCTGAAAACCTATATCTCAAATATTACGAAGGAGTACAACCAGTACTAGTATACTAGAAGCTTATTGTGTGAGGTTGATTTACCTCAACTTTGTAAAATTCTGTATCTTAACAAAATCTAAATGAATCCTTTGTAAGTGGTCTTTGTATATCTGAAAATAGAATCCCACATGGGGTTTACGCAACAGAAAGGCAAGTTCTAACACCAGAACATAGGGAAAGCCCTACAACCCAAAATGAATCTTCAAATATAGTTTTATGGATTTTCCAGCAGGAAATGAAATTCGTAAAAAAAATTTAACCAAGAGTTTCAGCATCCCAAATATCAGTAGTTTAGGGATTGGTATTTCAAAAGATATACCAAAAATCAACAACAATTTTTTAAAGATCAGTACTATCTCCATCTTGAAGTTCATCAAATGGTCATTTCTTTTATTGAATGGTTTCATGAATTTGTTACTGTTATGGAAATTGTTCCAGATTCTGAAATAAATACTTTAGATAATTTTTATAAAACCCGGACCACTACTGAAGGAAGAACTTCTTCCTCCATTCATCCTCCTACTGAATCCACGGAACTAGTTTCTAGTAATATTACCAATTCAGAACCCTTTTCCATCTCGACTTATGTTCGACCCACCATTGATGAAGAAAGTCTAGGACAATATTGTAAGGTTAAAGACCTTAATTTTGTAATAAAACAAAATAATTATTCCAGTTTTCATTTTTTAGCAATTGGTTCTCAATTAACCTGTATTGAAGAATCTGGGAAAGTATTCTTAGTAAAAATACTCCACAAACAGATGTCGTACATTCTTCTCCCATGCAGCATGTAAATCTCAAACCTCATGTAGCTATTTCTAATTTTAAATTATCATTCTCTTTGAAAAATTAAGAATTTGCTAATTTTCTTCTTAGTAAAATGAAAAATATGAATATTGGTGGAACTTCTTCTCTTAATGTTTTAGAATCTGAAGAACTTCCTAATACTGAAAAAGAAATCTCTCATATTTTCCAAATTCAGAAAAAATTTCAGAATCATTAGGATTCTATCATTATACATACTTTACCCATGCTAAACAAGCTTATTCTAAATTAGAACCTGATTGATATTATTATCCCCATCCTACCCCTCAAGATATCCTTTTATGAAGAAGACATTCTATCATTATACATACTTTACCCACGATAAACAAGCTTATTCAAAATTAGAACCTGATCCATATTATTATCCTGATCCTACCCCTCAAGATATCTTATATAAAGAAGACTTTCTGCATGATCAAAAATCTTATCATGGTAAATCCGAATATCAAATCTTTGAAATGGTGCATGAAATGCTAATGTGCAGTTCTGTCTATCGTCAAAATAGTAATACCAATAGCCAAATTGCTCTTTATAATACCACTGGCTTCACCGGTATTCTCAAAGGATGGAGGGATAATGTTCTCACACCTGTTCAACAGATGGAGATGTTACAATCTGTTAAGCAAAAAACTAATCATTTGACTAATACCCCTCAACAGGTTGAGAATGCAGTTTATGCCCTTTCTTAAACCATATTAATGCATTTTATTGGACCAGGAGTTGGAACGTCTGATTGAGGTCAAATGCTTCTCCAAAATCTCCATTGTCCTTCTCTTACGCACTTTCGTTGGTACAAGGATGTTTTCCTTATGAAAGTCATGCACCAAAGTGATGCTAATAGTGAGCATTGGAAAGGCAAGTTTATTGATGCCCTGCCAACATTATTTGCAAAAAAAATCCATAAAAAATTATGGGATCGAAATCATGGTATGAATATCCTTTATAATGATTATACTTATGGCCAACTAATTGCCATAATCGTAGAAGAGGTCTTATCTCTTCGTAATGATCTAAAATTACAATATCAAATGAAAAGAGAAAACTTAGCAAGAAGAAATGAAGTAGGCGAATTTTGTGATCAATTTGCCTATGATGAAAAAACTCCTTACCTGAAGAAAAATAGAAAATCAAGAAAAATATAAGAATATAAATCCAATTATAAAAATAGAAAAAAGTATTTTCCTAAAAATACACCTTTGGCGTAACTGTGAGCAAGATGTTGGGATTTCTGATCACACAAGGGGAATTGAAGTTGATCCATCCAAAATTAAGGCCATCTTAGAAATTTCACCACCAATGACTGAAAAGGAGGTGCGGGGCTTTATGGGAAAAATGCAATTCATAAGGAGGTTTATTTCTAAATTAACCTTGACTTGTGAACCACTTTTGGGTTTGTTAAAGAAAGTAAAGAAGTTACAATGGGATGATCGTTGTCAATTCGCCTTCGAGCAAGCTAAGCAGTATTTACAGAATTTGCCTGTGTTACTGCCACCTAAGCTAGGAAAATCACTAATTATGTATTTATCAGTGACTGAATCAGCCATAGGACGTATGCTTGTGAAAGAGTCATACAAGAAAGTAGAGAAAGCTATCTACTACTTGAGTAAGAAGATGCTTGAATATGAGACCCCCTACACACCCTTGGAAAAGGCTTGCTTGGATTTGGTTTGGGCCACTAGGATGTTGAGACACTACTTGTTAACTCACTCGGTAATTCTAGTTTCAAGATTAGGCCCCATCAAATATCTCTTTGAGAAACCAGCGCTTACCAGTAGGCCAGCTCACGGGTTGCTTTTGTTTTTTGAATTCGACCTCAAGTATGTTGCTCGCAAATCTAATAAAGGAAGGGTAATAGAATAATTTTTAGCCGATCATCCGATTTAAGAGAAGAAGATATGGATTATTTATTCCCAGATAAGGAGGTCATGCAGATGGAAGAAGACACTAGGAATTTGTACTTGCAAGCACATCCAATCAATTTGGCTACGGGATAAGTGTGTTGCTCATAAAGCCAGATGATTCCCATATCCCTTTAGCTTTCAAACTCTAATTCAAGGTATCTAACAACCAAATAGAGTATGAGGCATGCATTGCCGAACTGGAAGTAGCTCTAGAACTAAAGGCAATAAGGTTAGATGTGATTGGGGATTCGAACTTGGTCATCTCTCAAGCCAAGGTTTGAAATATTGACATTTACACACTTGGTGAGAGAGAACAACCAATTTGCTAATGCGTTGGCAACCTGGCCTCCATGATAGATATAACAATCGGGGTTAAAATGCATCCAGTCCTGGTAGAACAAAGATATACACCCCCATATGAAATGGTAGCTACAACAGAAGAGGTTCAAGATGAAAAATCGTAGTACTTTGATATGCAGAACTTTTTGAGAAGCAGTACATACTTGCAAAAGGCAAATGCAAAGGACAAAAGAAGGATACGGCGTTTGGTTGCTCAGTTCATCATCTGCGGAGATAGACTGTACAGAAGGGGGCATTTGGAAATACACAAACTGTGTGTAGAGGAAGAAGAGGCAAAGCGTATCATGGAAGCCATTCATGGAAGAGAGTGTGGAGCCCATATGAACGGTATATTGCTAGCCAAAAAGATCCTTAGACAGGGATATTACTGGTTAACCATGGAAAGTGATTGTATTGACTTTGTTAGGAGATGTCACAAATGTCAAATCCACACCAATCGCATGAATATCCCGCCCTCAAAACTCTACACCATGACTTTGGCTTGGCCTTTCTCAGTCTAGGGCATAGATGTCATCAAGGCAATCACACCGAAGGGTTCAAATGGGCATCAGTTCATCTTGGTTGCCATTGATTATTTTATTAAGTGGGTTGAAGCACAGTTGTTTTCAGTGTTAAAAGCATCACATGTGGCCAAATTCATTAGGAATAATATCATTTGCAGATACGGGGTGCCAAACGAAGTAATTTTAGACAATAGCTCACATTTCAGAGGAGAAGTGGCAATTCTACTTAAGAAATATAGCGTGGCTTTTTGAAAGTCATCAACTTACAGGCCACAAACCAATGGAGACGTGGAAGCTACAAATAAGAACACCAAGTCGATTCTCCTTAAGACGATGGAAACCTATAGAGATTAGCCAGATAAACTTCCTTTTGGGCTTTGAAGGCATTATACCACATTCAGAGGTATCAACACAGGATTGCTAGAGCATTCAACAAAAAGGTCAGATCTAGGAGTTTGAGGGCGTGAAACTTAGTGCTGAAGGACAATCGAACTCCTATCCACGTGCCTAAGGACAAATTCAGACACAATTGGATGGGTCCTTACATCATCAAGTCAATCTAGTTAGAGGGAGCAGTCATTCTCATGGATTTGGATGGCTTGGAGTTCTCACAACCAATCAAAATGGACAAGCTGAAGAAATACTATCCTTGAGAAGCTCGCTGGGCCGAAAACCCAAAAAGGCAACCCAGGTAAAAGTTAGGGCATAAAAACAATGAACATGTGGGAGCCGGATATCAGGGGACACAGATAGGCCGAGTACATATTTAGACAATCAGGGTATGTATTATACTCGGCCCCGTCTCGTACATTCTGGATGTCGAGTTCCTTAATTGGCCATAAAGCTATTTGAACGACGGGCCGATTAAGAGTTGGAGTACAATAAAAGGAGGGTCGAGTAAATATTCACACGATGAATTATGAGTGGGCCCTACCTTGAGGACCAGGAGCGTATATAAATAGAAGAACAACAACCAAAGAGAGGAATGTGAGAACTAGTATGCTTAACTTAAGATCCAAGCAATCGAGAGAGTATACACTGACTTATCCGTCGGAGTGCTAATTTCGGCACCCCCGACCGGAGTGTTCATTCATTTTCAAGTGACTAGCTGAGGATCACGAGCATCCCCTAGGATCTAAAGAGTATTTTCAAACCACTTCCCCACAATTGGCGCCATCTGTGGGAATACTCCAACATATCCATGGCAGGCGTGACGGAAGATCCCCCGGTAGTCGTCGATGACCTTACACCACGAGATGATACCACTCCAAGCAACACGCTTGGACCAGAGAATATTACCGCACGACGGGCCTTGAACTTTGATTTACCTTCGCCTTCAATGCATGAGACAATGCAAGTGATCATGGAACAGGCCAAGCAAAACGAACAGAGGTTGGAAAACATGATTGCTGAGAACGAGCGCCTTCGTCAGGATCTGGCCTTGGAAGTGGCAAATTCCCAATAAGCCGCACGCCAAGATCCGGGATGACTCTAAGAGAGGATGGTCGATGACCTCGAGTTCAGAAACAAGATAGTGACAGTGATTCTGACTCATTATCCCCAGAACCCAAAAAGAAGGGACGAGTCAAAACCTCCAGTTCCTCCGAAGAAAGTCCACGTGCACGGAATAAGCAAAGACGACATGGTTCAGATGAAGAGGACCAACATGATCCCTTTGTGCGACGGATCGCAAAGGCAGTACTACCCAAAAAGTTCAAAGCTCCATCGTTCACCCTATATGACGGAAAATCGGATCCCACTGATCACATCCGTCATTATAAGCAGTCCATGACGTTGCATACAGACGACGAGGCTCTCATGTGCCGAATATTTTCGAGCAGTTTGGGACCATTAGCCGTGAGATGGTATTATAAGTTGGAACCGGCGTCAATCAAGAGCTTCCATCAATTACAGGAATCCTTCAGGGCAAGATTCATCACCAATGAAGTCCAGCCAAAGCAAGCCAACTCCCTCTGGGCAATGCAGATCCAACCAGGGGAAACCTTACGAGCTTATTCGGCACGCTATTGGGAATGCTTTAATCTTGTAGATGACGCCTGCAACGACTCCATGGCCATCATCGCCTTTAAAATGGGGTTGCATCCTGATAGTTCCCTCCGCAGTTCCTTGACTAGAAGGCCCCCCAAAACAGTCTGGTCGTTGATGAAGAAAGTCGAGGAATACTGCAAAGTAGAAGATGACGCTCTACGGGTTAAAACCGAGAACAAGGCCAACAAGACGGCCCCTTCTGAAATTGTTCAGCTAATAAATTTTGTACCATCACGGAGCCCTGAACCACGGAATCGGACTAAACGAGACAGGAGACGGGATTCGCGCTGATCAAACGACCAGTGTTCCCACCGAGCTAGTGAACAACTTCAAGTAGATAACAGGCGCACAAAGCGCGTGGACAAGAAATATACGGAGTTGTTAGAGCCGATCCGCACGGTTATGTCTAAAGTCCAACACCTTCCATTCTTCAAATGGCCATCCAAAATGGTGGGACCTCCCGACACGAGGAGACGAGATAGGCGGTGCGAATATCACAAGGACCACGGCCATGATACTGAGAGTTGTTACGCATTAAAGGCTCACCTTAAGGAATTGGTACAGGATGGTCGGCTTAAGAAGTACGTCCGAAAAGATAACTCAACCAAAATGGTAGCTTTACGGCATGACTCACCTCCACTCAGCGTAATTCATAGGATATACAGCCTACTGACGTCATCCGCGGTACATACAATTCAGTCGCATCCTGACCCCCAAAAGCAAATCACTCCAGGAAAACGGCCCCATGAAGCTCCGAGTATTACCTTCGACGATTCTGATTTGATCGGCATAACACTCCCCCACATTGATCCATTAGTCATCAAACTACGCGTAAATCGATTCACCGTTGAATGCATTCTCATAAACCAAGGGAGTACTTCGGAAGTTATGTATTACAAGACCTTCATCAAACTCGGATTCACCGAGTCGGACCTATCTCCGGCTCCTTATCCGTTATTCGGCTTCCACGCTAATCCAGAATACCCGTTGGCTAAAATCACACTGCCAGTTCGAACGGGCTCCCGAACAGTAGATGTGGAGTTCTTGGTCGTCAAGCTGCCTTCACCGTATAATCTCATCATAGGACGAACTTGGCTGCATACCATGCAGGTCGTGCCA
Source organism: Camellia sinensis (assembly GCF_055761805.1). Lineage (NCBI taxonomy): Eukaryota > Viridiplantae > Streptophyta > Magnoliopsida > Ericales > Theaceae > Camellia > Camellia sinensis. The sequence continues at coordinate 112,882,053 of NC_138962.1, forward strand.
AGTACTTATCATCAATTGCTCCCCTTCCCGACTGAACGTGGCATTGAACAAATCCGTGGTTCCCAAAAATTGGCACAAGCATGTTATTTTCTTGCCATCAAGACACCAAGAGAATTGGAAGTGAATTCTACTGAGGTGCCAGATCGAGAGATCCTCGACGAAGTTGGATGGCTCCCAAGTGCAAAGGCCATGGAAGCACTGGATCGAGTTAAAATTGACGGAAATCCTGACAGGTTCTTCATGGTTGGTGCCTCCCTAAATCAAGTCGACCGGCAGCAACTAATTACCTTCTTACTCGACAACCTTGATGTATTTGCATGGTCACCGTATGAGATGCCGGGGGTAGATCCATCTGTTTCTTAGCACCGTTTAAATGTTGACCCCAAATGTAAGCTGATTGTCCAAAAAAGCCGGTGGTCAGCCGTAGAACACACTGCCGCCGTTGTTGAAGAAGTTGACCGGTTGCTTGATGCCAGAGCAATTCGGGAAGTGACCTATCCTACATGGCTATCGAATACTATGGTTGTAAAGAAGAAAAATGGGACTTGGCTTGCCTGCATGGATTTCACGAACTTAAACAAAGCTTGCCCCAAGGATTGTTTTCCCTTCTCCAGAATAGACCAACTCGTAGATGCCACGGCACGTCATCAACGTATGAGCTTCCTCGATGCCTACAGAGGCTACCATCAAATTGCCATGCATCCAGAGGACCAAGATAAAACTGCATTCCTTACCCCAAGAGGAACCTATTGCTATAAGGTTATGCTTTTTAGGCTGAATAATGCAGGGGCAACTTACCAAAGACTAGTCACGGCCATGTTTAGGGAGCAACTCGGCCGTACTATGGAAGTATACATTGATGACATGGTGGTCAAGTCCGAAGAAGAGCAAACTCATCTAGTCGATCTGGAAGAGACATTCGGCATTTTACGCAAGTACAAAATGAAGTTGAACGCTTCCAAATGTGCATTTGGGATCGAATTCGGAAAATTCCTTGGCTACATTGTCAACCACCGAGGAATCGAAGCCAACCCGAAGCAAATCACAGCAATCCTTGAACTTGGCTCCCCTCGATCGGTCAAGGAGGTTCAAAAGCTGATGGGAATGGCCGCCACCCTCAACAGGTTCATCAGTTGTTCCACAGATCTCTGCCAACAATTCTTTCATACCCTACGGCAGGGTAAAGCATTTGAATGGACCTCTGAGTGCGAAGCCGCTTTCAACAGTTTGAAGACCTACCTCCGATTAGTTCCATTACTGACAATAGCTTCGACAGGTGACCCGCTCATTTTATATCTGGCAGTTTCCGACCGGGCCGTCAGCGCTGTACTGTTAAAGGAAAAGCTTTGGAAGCAGCGACCGATCTATTATGTGAGCAAGGCAATGGTCGACGCTGAAACTCGTTACCTTCCGTTGGAAAAACTCATCCTAGCCCTCATCATGGCAGCAAGAAAACTGATGCATTACTTTCAGGGGCATACCATCGAGGTACTAACAGACTACCCCCTCCGGTCGGTGCTCCGCAGTGCAGAAGCATCAAGGCGCGTTTCAAAGTGGGCTCTTGAACTCAGCCAGTACGATATTCGATTTCTTCCTAGAACCTCAATCAAGGGGCAAGTGCTCACTGATTTTGTGGCCAAATTCACTGGGGGTCTTTTCGACTTCAAATCCGATCAAATTTAGCCTAAACCTAAGCCGAACTAGAGAATATATGTTGGGGACATTTGGCAGTTGTACTGTGATGGATCATCCAATCAACACGGAAGTGGGACGGGCATAGCAATCATGGCACTTGACGAGGCAATAATAGAGTAGGCTGTCAAACTGGGCTTCGATGCATCGAATAATGAGGCCGAATATGAAGCATTGTTAACCGGTCTACGGAATCGTCATCTCCTTGGTGCTCGGCGTCTGCTTGTCTTCTGCGATTCAAAGCTGGTCATTAACCAATTGAAAGGGGAATACGCAGCCAAAAATAGCCGAATGGCAGCTTACATGAAAATGGCGAATTCGACCATCATGAACTAAACCAAATCACCCGGGATCAGAACACACATGCGGATGCCCTGGCCTGCCTAGCTTCCACCATCAACTCAGAAATCAAATGAACAATTGAAGTGGGATTTATCCCTGAACCGAGCATTGCCCCCTCAGAGTCGATTCAAATTAATGCCATAGAATCAGGTCCAAGTTGGATGGACCCTATCACTGCATTCTTATTTTCTAAGCAGCTCCTTGCAGAAAAGAAAAAGCTCACAAACTACGAAACAAAGCCCTGCGTATTACTTGGATCCACAAGGAAAGCTCTACAAAAAATCCCTTTCCGGCCCATATCTAGAATGCGTTCATCCGGATAAGGTTGAAGAACTCCTGACTGAAATACATGAGGGTAGTTGTGGTGCCCATTCCGGCGGGCGCTCTTTGGCTCATCGAGCTGTGACACAAGGGTATTATTGACCAACAATGAGAGCTGATGGCGAGAATTACGTCAAGAAATGTGAGCGGTGTCAGAAGTTTTCCCCTTTAACCAATTGCTTGCTAAAGAGTTGAGCTCTATCACCAGTACCTGGCCGTTCGCCCAATGGGGACTTGATATTGTTGGACCATTGCCGCGAGCCCCAAAGAACAAGCGATACTTGATTATCGCGACAGATTACTTCACAAAGTGGGTCGAAGCAATGGCACTAACGCACATTCGAGATGCTGATGGTAAGTGCTTTGTATAGAGAAATATCATAATACGCTTCGGCATTCCAAGAGCACTTATCTCAGACAACGGCACCCAGTTTGATTGTGGCATCTACCGGGAGCTGTGCAGCAAGTATGGTATTCGGCCTTATTTCTCCACGCCGGCTTACCCTCAAAGCAATGGTCAAGCCAAAGCTTCTAACAAATCCATCTTGGACGGCATCAAGAAGAGGCTGGAGAAAGCTAAAGGCAAATGGGTCGAAGAATTGCCGAGTGTTTTGTGGGCTCATCGAACTACGCCGAGGCGATCCACTGGGGAAATGCCATTTGTTTTATGCTTCGGGACACAGGTAATCATCCCCCTGGAGATCGGCCTCCCAACCTTAAAATCCAAAGTTTTTGATATGGGTCGAAATGACATGATGCTGGCCCTGGATTTGACTCTAATTGAAGAACGACGAGACCGTGCCCTCGCGTCCATGGCACGGTACCAGCAACAGCTTACTAAATCATGTAATCAACGTGTTCAACTACGCTGCTGTGCGCCAGGAGAGTTGGTCCTAAAAAAGGTACTTCTGGCTGCCAAGAATTCAGCTGACAGAAAACTGGGTCCTAACTGGGACGGCCCCTATCAGATCGACTCGATCGCAGGCACAGGGGCATATCAGCTCAAAGACATGTCTAGAAGGAGTCTGCCACGTCTTTGGAATTCCACGCACTTGCGTAAATTTTATCATTAACCTGCCATGTGGGGCATGACTTGTTTTGTGTATTCGTCGTGTATAACTTTCACTTTCATAATGCAAGACTTCTTATATCACTATACGGAATTTTAGTTTGAAGTAAAAAGCCTCTGAATTCGGAGCCCCACCCATGAATGACACGTTTGGGCCGAATAAATCTTCAGATTTGGAGCGCCCTTCGTGGATGTCACGATTAGCCAAGTAAAAAGCCTCTGAATTCAGAGCCCCATCCGTGAATGACACGTTTGGGCCGAATAAGTCTCCGGACTCAGAACGCCCTTCATAGATGTCACGATTGGCCAAGTAAAAAGCCTCAAAATTCGGAGCCCCATCCGTGAATGACATGTTTGGGCCGAATAAGTCTCCGGATTCGGAGCGCCCTTCGTGGATGTCACGATTGGCCAAGTAAAAAGCCTCCGAATTCAGAGCCCCATCCGTGAATGACACGTTTGGGCCGAATAAGCCTCCAGATTCGGAGCGCCCTTCGTGGATGTCACGATTAGCCATGTTAAAAAGCCCCCGAATTCGGAGCCCCATCCGTGAATGACACGTTTGGGCCAAATAAGCCTCCACATTCGGAGCGCACTTCGTGGATGTCACGATTAGCCATGTTAAAAAGCCTCTGAATTCAGAGCCCCATCCGTAAATGACACGCAAGGGCCGAATAAGCCTCCAGATTCGGAGCGCCCTTCGTGGATATCACAATTAGCCAGAGCAAGATGCCTCGAAACTCGGCGTTTCTTCCATTTGTATTGTTATTAATTAACAAGCATAGACGAAATAGATGAAAAATGGTAAAGAGCACAAACAACATTCTAGCATTTAAAATGATATGTTTTATTAAATTGATTGAGATTACAATAATTTACATTCAACTTGCGTTAAAAACGCTACAATAGACTCATTTTTATTCGGCGTCGCCTTCGTCGTCGCTCTTTTTGACTTCGTAAGCCACAAAAGGAAAATCGTTACTCTGATATAATGGCGACACCGAGTCAATGCCTACTGCCCGGAGAGCCTCCGTGGCACGGAGGGCCTTGATCCAACCGTGCATGAATCCCTGATTCTCGCACTGGCAAACTTCCTCGGCGAGCTTTTCCTTCGTCTTGTCGATCCCAACTTTTCGGCCGTCGTCGAAGCCCCGTTCATAGGCTGCGACCTTCGCATTCTCTATTGCAAACATACTTGGCGTATCTCGATCAGCAATCGCATGACTTAACAGCCGCTGGGTCACCCTTTCCTCCACGATTGGGTTACCTGGGCCGGCCGAATGTGTCTCGGCAGTCTTGGCCCTCAGCTCACGCTCAACCTTTTCCACGCGAGCTTCTAAGATCCGAATGCATTCATCCTTCTGCTCTAACTCCCGCCGTGCGACACTTAGACTCATGCCGATTTCATAGGCGGTATACAGCCCTCTCACCGCTCCGTGGATGCCTTCCCGAAACACTTCAAAATCCCGTCAACCGACCATCGACTACTGGACTTCTGGTGGAAAGATCTGTCGAGTGAAATCGACTGCCACAGTTGGGTCGTGCACAATTGCATCCACTTCTGTCATCGGTTTGTTCCCCACAAAAACTGCAAAACTCAACGGGCGCGGTGCCGCATAGGATTCTCTCCTTGAGCGCAGTTGAAGGGAGTTACCCCGTTGTTGTTTTTCCCTTCTCGGTGACCTACTTCGACGACGTGGGGACTGGCGTCTCCCCCGCTCCCTCGACGTCCTACTACCCGTGCGCCTAGGCTCACCACTACGATCCATCTTTGCGTCCAACTCAGCCAATGTCCTCCCCTCTCCTCTGCTGTTGAAGAATAGCCTACTAGACATTCACACTTATCTAACCTTCCTCAAAAGACTGATGTGAATTGATTTTGAACACACTAATGGGACCTATGCGCACGAAGCACTCATCCCATTTATTCCCTACGGATGCAGCACCCCCAAGGCCATCTCATTAATGCTAAACTTCGAAAGTCTGGCGCCGATTGAATCATATACCCCAGTCATTCCATGAACCACCACTACTCGGCGTCCCAGTTCATGAATCCACTGGGACATGGACAGATTAATTAATCTATTCGGCCTCATGAAAAGTTGCCCCAGTGAGTTCATGAACGGCTAATAATTGTCATCCACAGCCACGGGCAAGGGCAGATTCACCCATTTATTCGGCTTAAATATCAGAGCTCCCAGCCAAATAACGACAATGCCCCAGCATAGCTTTGACCTGCAGTTTTTAGGTCTTATTCATTAATTAGGCAGTCTCATTCAAACCAGCTGGGGCAAGGGTAGATTCATCAATCCATTCGGCTTAAATATCAGAGTTTCTAGCCGAATAATGACGGTGCCCCAGCATAGCTTTGACCTGCCGTTTTTAGGTCTTATTCATTAATTAGGCGGTCTCATTCAGACCAGCTGGGGCAAGGGCAGATTCGTCAATCTATTCGGCTTAAATATCCGAGCTCCTAGCCGAATAGCGACGGTGCCCCAGCATAGCTTTGACCTACCATTTTTAGGTCTTATTCGTTAATTAGGCAGTCTCGTTCAAACCAGCTGGGGCAAGGGCAGATTCGTCAAACTATTCGGCTTAAATATCAGAGCTCTAAGCCGAATATCCACGGTGCCCCAGCATAGCTTTGACCTGCCGTTCTTAGGTCTTATTCATTAAATCGACGGTCTTGTTCATCGACTCGCTGGGACAAGGACAGATGCATCTTATTCATTCCGTCTTATTTATTAATATACATTGTGCCCCAGCACGCCCCTGAACTACCGTCTTTCGTTTGTCCTCATCAACCTGCTGAGGCAAGTGCATATTCCCTAGTTTATTCGGCTAGGTTGCAGTGCTATAGAGTTATTCGTGAGCTGGATTGATTCTATAGTCCATTTCATTCATTTCATTATTTCCTTTTTGTCTTACTTAGCCATTAACAAGCACATTCACAAGTCAGAAAGGCAAAAGTAATAAGTTGCAGTGCTATAGTTACTGTCACGCTGGATTAATTTTACATCTCACTTAGCCGTTAACAGGCACATTCATCCGGCACAAAGGCAAAAGTAATTTTCATTCTTAAACTGAAAATAAACAGAAGTCATTTTACTGATGAAAACTACCCTACATCGGCTTCTTACAAAGGTGGATAGTTAAAAATAATAACAAAACCTATACAAACAATACCAAAAAACAAAGAGAAAAATACTTGACTCTAGATCAGTCTTCGGGGTCAGACTCCAACGGCTCAATGTCTATCTGCTCGTACGGAATCATCTACTCCGACACCACGTTACCAGCAGCCAAGGCTTTGAGCCAGCCGTGTTTGAACCCCCTGTTTTCGAATTTCAACACTTCTTCTACATAGTCTGCCAAGGCCGCATCTTTGCCTTTCTGGAACGACTCGGAAATCTCAGACTTGGTGTTTGCCATCACCCTTTTTGACTCTTCCAAGTCGGCCTCCAGCTTGGCAATTGTCTCATTGGCAGACTTGAGAACTTCTTCGGTCGCCTTCGCCCTTCCCTCGATGGCCACTCTTAGTTTGTCGGCAGTCCTTGCCTTATTTTCTTTGGCATCGGCCCTAGCTCTCTCTGCCGCCGCTTTCATGGCCACATAGTTGGCTCAGAGAGAGGCCTCTGCTACCTTAGCCCTCTTGTTTTCTAACTCGGCTGAGAGAAAGTCGATCTGTTCGATAGCGTCGTTCTGGCGACGGCCAATTTCAGCTATCCTCATCGCCACCTGCAAAACAAAGGATCAGTAAGCTAATATAAAACTTTACTTTGGGCTAACCTCGCAAAATTATAAAGGGGCACGTACCAATATCGCCAACTGAGTGGCTAAAGCGATGACCAGCAGATCGGACTCAGCCCTAAAAGCGGCTCTGTCAGCCAGCAAAGAAATGGAAGACGCCAAGCTCAAGGCCACGACTGGTTCTCTTATAGCCGATGCATCAGAGGCAACCAGCGCGTTCCTGATCTTGGGTTGTGCTGTAAATGGCACGACCAAGTCAGGTTTAACCATGCGTGGCTGTTTGTCAATCGGTTCCGAATAGTTAGCCTCGTGCTCGGCCGGACGTTTTTCCCCCCTTTGCTCCGACACTTGACTCTCCTATTGATCGACAACAGGTTCCGTTTCGGCCACTTCATTCTCAACCACCTCGACAGGAGCAGGTGGAGGAATTTCTTCCTTGGCGTTGGGTGAAGGCGGTGCAGGTTGGTTTCGCTCAACTTCGGCTCTCCTACGCACGACCATCCTCTCGACGTTTTTTCGTTTAGCCAATTGAGATAGCGACTCACCACCCATGTTGTCAGGGTAAGAGCCGGGCAAGTCCCCTAAGTTGGTAAAAATGTATTCGAAGAAGTCCCCTTGGCCTGATGCGGACGGAGGGTCAGACGAATTAAGTCTAACTTCCACAGAGGCCAAATTAAGAGCTTCGTCTATCTCGGCTTCCAACTGATTCAGGTCCTCGGTGACCGGATCGACTGTCTGTTCTTCCTCGTGTTCCAAATCAGAGCATTCTAAACCGACTTCATTTATATTTTTAAAGCTGGAGAAGATAAGGGTGGTAAGATGATCTTCACCACTCAGAATTGGAATGTGGTCTGCCGCCGAAAACGTAGAGTAAGACGGCGCGTACCACAAAAGAATGTGGGCCGCCCTCCCTTGTTTCTGTAAGTTTGGATGGCCGACGAACTGTAGAGCGACTTTGATGTCTGCAAGTACAGTATCGTCTACTAAAACCAACACTTTCTTCAAATTATTACCTGCATAAGCAAAAGGGTAAACACATGGAAGGAAAGATGAATACAAATAAGTTAATAAAAGAAATTAGAATGAGCTATACGGCCACCTGGTTCACCTTTTCACCTTGGCACGGGATCTAGGCGATCTTCACCCTCACCGAATTCCCAATTGCCTCGGACAACAACTATCACATTGTCAACACGCTTGCCAGAGCTGGCAAGCATAGTCACTAGATGATGACTGGTATCCTTGGCCTTGAGAAAATAGCGTCCTAGCCGGCTAGTGGACTTGGCTAAGGCATAACAATGCCGAATTGCAGGTATACCAAGGTTAATCCTAAGATGACGGTTCAACTCCATAATACCCGTTCTGATGCAGAAAAAGTTCATGTTAGGCTGGGAAGGAATTAGACCCCAGTGTCGGAGGACGGCCCTCAAAAATGGGTGAAGGGAAAAATGGACTCCGCCCTCAACAATTGATAGGAGAGGAAAGATGATCGTACTCTCATCGGTCCTCTCCATATCAGTGGTGCTGTCTGCCACGAGTGACAGATGGACGTCATCAGGGATTGAATAATGGCGTCGGAAGTCGGAAATTCGATCCGCAGAAAGGAGCTCCTTCAAATTTTTTGCCATCATAACCAGCCTAAGGATTATGCAAAACTGAAAGTAAACAAGGAAATGGTATTGGGAGCGAAGGAGAAGAAAACATACAAAAAGCAGAAGGTGTAATGAGAAATAGGAAAAAGTAGCAAAGGTCGCGAAGTGAAGGAGTTGCACTAGAAGGCAAGCCACAAACTTTGAGTATTCAAAATATACATTCGAAGAGACAAAGTTTTAAATCACATTAAATGGAGGAAGCGTACGAATAGGCAGGAACTTGTAATGACGACGAAAAAACATGTGTGCTCTGACACGTTAGAATGAGGTTAACCGTCGAATTTTTTGACTTTTCAAGTTCGAAACCAAACATTAGTGGAGTGTTTGGAGGGCAATTGTGGGAGCCGGATATCAGGGGACGTAGATAGGCTGAGTACATATTTAGACAATCAGGGTATGTATTATACTCAGCCCTATCTCGTACATTCTAGATGCTGAGTTCCTTAATCGGCCATAAAGCTAAGAGTTGGAGTACAATAAAAGGAGGGTCGAGTAAATATTCACATGACGGATTATGAGTGGGCCCTACCCTGAGGACCAGGAGCGTATATAAATAGAAGAACAACAACCAAAGAGAGGTATGTGAGAACTAGTAGGCTTAACTTAAGATCCAAGCAATCGAGAGAGTATACACTGACTTATCCATCGGAGTGCTAATTCCAGCACCCCCGACCGGAGAGTTCATTCATTTGCAGGTGACTAGTTGAGGATCACGAGCATCCCCCAGGATCCAAAGAGTATTTCCAAACTACTTTCCCACAGAACAATTGAAAAAAAAATGAAGAAGAAGAAAGAAAAAAAAGTGAAATGAAAAAAAAAATTTAAATATAAAAAAATAAAAAAAGCTCGTAAGGTCAAAAACCCGGAAGGGCGACGTTGGCAAAAGTTAGAGCACAAAAGGAGAGTTTTAATACTCGAGTGAACCTTAGCCGGAATTACATGAGGCTCGATTCCTATCTTTGGGATACGTAGGCAACTTCATCTAGTAAGTTCGGCCCTAATCATTTTTTAACTCACTCATGCCATCAATGTTTGATCGGTTGTTGTCATAACCATGTTTGATTGGTTCATCCTGTTTGAGTCAATTGCCCTATTTTTCCTTCTTGATGGGTTCTGTTCCAAGGCAGATTCAGTTGTGCATCTCAAGGATTGGTTTCATGTTGGTTGGGTGGTGGCCATTTGCAAATACAGATTTTGAGGATTTTTGGTAATGAAGTTGATTGATTGTCTCAAAAATTATTCCATGTTTTGTAACCTCCAAACCATTCTTTGGACCAAAAAAGGAAAAAGTTTCAGTGCTTATAGCTTGATTTACATGAATTCAAAACAAAGAGTGGAACAAGCATGCTAATTTAACTCTCATGTTGATCAAAATTGTTTTAGCAAAAAAACAAAAAAACAAAAATAGTTAAAGCGATGAACTACGGTTACAGTCAAGTCAAGTTTTCTGTATTTTCCATGTACACCCGACAGTCTCCATTTACATTGTCAATCATTCACCAGAAAGTGTGTAATCGTTGTATAGAACCCTTTCAATCGGCTGGTTGTCTGGGCAATTGACCGGCGATGTTTTTTTTTTTTTTTTGACTCTTGTTCTACCGCGCCCACGATATTCTTACGCCGCACCCACAAGCATCACACCTGTGATAGTCTAAATCGTGCCCATGAGTGTCACGCCCGCGATATTTATAATCACGTCCATGATTGTTACGGCCGCGATGTTTACCATCGCGCCCGCGATTAAATTTTGTGTTCTTTCTATTCCGGTAAGTGTCAGTTGGTTTGTTTCATTTAGGTTTTTCTTTCATTGAGTTGGATTTCTAGTCTATTGAGGTTCTGATGTCCAATTTAGAACTTATTGAAATCCAACCATTCTTAATTTCAAATTTAAAACAAATGCTTTTCATGCTCAAGTACCATTCATGCTATTTAGATTTGCAAAACAAATACTTTTTTTTAATTGCCAGAAATCAAACCCAGATCAAAATTTTACAAAAGAGAGTTGAAGCTATAAATGTCCACTCCCAGGAAAAAATACACAGAAAAAGAACAAAGAAAAAAATTAAACAAGGAAAAAACAGAGAAAACAAGAAAAAATTGGAGGAACTTTCTTGGATCACTAGTGGTAGCTCGACAATTACAAACTGACTTCATTTGCAGATAACATTGTAGCTCGATTATACCTTCGATTACATTGCCACATCTTTACTCCTTGGAAGCTCTTGAAGACTCTACTTCGGCATTTACAGAGCTTCTAAAAGAAATTACTCCCTGTTGGCCATCAAATGAGGAGCACTAGGGAGCTCCAAATCAGGCCGTAAAGGTCGCTTGTCGTTTTGGCTCCTTGTTTTGCTTCTTCAAATTGCTAATCTCTTCTCGAGCATCATTGTACATACGCTAGAGTAAGGAGAGTTAGGCGTTTAATCGATGTACTTCACTCGTCCTACCGTGCAGTCGGTAGGACAAATTAGAGACAACGGTCACAATGTCAACATAGGACTTCAATGTGTAGTGGTTAGCATCGATATCAGACTTCGTTGCCGTCAGTTGCTCGATTGACAACGCAGAAAAGCTGAGAACAAGGGTAGGGGCATGGGCACTCTATTGAGGCTCAAAGGAGCTGGTAATCTCGATTAGGGAATCATTAAGGTTAGGGAAGAGAGTGAGGGGACGGCGAGAAGAGGCCACGTTAGGGGGAGTATAATGCCAAAAGAAAAATTTGTAGAGTGATGGCATGGAGAGTTTGTAGCTTTCTGCTCTGTTTCTCTCACATGCCTTATTTAAGAATAAAATGGAAGAGAAGAAAAAGCCAAGAGAAGAGGCATTGCCGATGCAATCTTTGACAAACAAGGTCGATCCAATTGCTGTCGGTCAGGTACGCCGTGATTATTGAAATCATGCGCCAGACACGCGGCACTTGACGAAGACGAAAGTGGCAGCGAGAGACAAAACAAGGGAGAAGTGTATATATGTATATATTATGTATATATTTTTGTATGTCTATATATAATATGTATATATGTATGTATCTGTATATATATGTATGTATCCTTGTATACATATATTTTGTAGGTATATGTCTGTATATCTGTATCTGTATGTTTGTGTGTCCGTATACATGTATATGTATATGTATACCATATGTATATAATATGCATCTATATATGTATCCATATGACCGTATGTGTCCGTATATATATGTATATGTATGTAGTTGTATATGTATATAACTTGTTTGTGTCCATATGTATATGTATGTGATACGCATTTTATATATCATTTATGTATATGTATATATGGTATGTATATAAATTTTTGAAGAAAAAAAATCAAAAATAAATTTTCAAAAAAACAAAAGAATATCAAAAAAGAAGAAATTTTGAAAAAAAAAATTAAAAAAAAAATCAAAAACAAAAAAAGAAGAAAAAATGGGAAAAAAAATTTCATTTTGTGTATTCATTCGTTGTACATCCATCAAGTTATTTTTGCATCCCTCATATTATTGTTGTGCATTCATCATTGCATATCATTTGTCTCACATTGCCCTTCATATTTTTGCATTCACCAGTGCACTTGCGCTATCTATTACACCTATCATGCATGGTTACAATGATCACTGTTGCATCTCTTGGTTACAATCCATTCACATCACTTGAGTTTTTTACAAACATTTTGGTTACAACCTTTCTTCTTTACCTAGTTAAACCACCCCCTATTTCATATTAAGGTACGGTCTAGGTCTTTCATAGTGGTTAAGACCCATTTCTCATTTACCCGGTTGAAACCATTGCCCTATTTTGTATAGAGGTACGATCTAGGACTGAGTGAATAAGGGTGGTATATCTATGGATCCTCATAAAATTGAAGCAATCGTTAATTGGCCTACCCTAACTAATGTATCAGAAGTTCGTAGTTTTATGGGATTCGCAGGTTATTATCAGAGATTTGTTAGAAACTTTTCAAAAATTGCTGTGCCATTGACTCAATTGACTTGAAAAAGGGAACCATTTGAGTGGACGGATCATAGAGAAACAACCTTTCAAGAGTTGAAGACAAGATTGACTATTGCTTTAATTCTTACTATTCCCTCAGATATCGAAGGTTTTATAATCTTTACTGATGCATATTATAAGGGCTTGGGTTGTGGTTTAATGCAGAATGGCAAGGTGATTGCATATGCCTCTCGACAATTTAGGCCACACAGAAAGAACTACTCTACACATGACCTAGAGCTTGCTGCAGTGGAGTTTGCATTAAAGATATGGCGTCACTATTTGTATAGGGCCAAATATGAAGTGTATACAGATCATAAGAGTTTGAAATACTTTTTCACTTAGAAGGAGTTGAACATGCCTCAAAGGCAATGGCTTAAATTAATCAAAGATTATGATTTGCAGATTCACTATCATCCGGGTAAAGCCAATACTGTGGCAGATGCACTTAGCAGAAAGAATGTGGGGAATCTTGCCTGTTTGCTCACAGATTAGAGAGAGCTGCTACTGGAGTTTCAAAAACTCGAAATTAAAGTGGTGCCTTTTGAACAAGATAGCTTGATAACCGCAATGTCTACTCAACCTACCATTATCGGGGAAATTAAGCAGAAACAAATGAATGATGAGTTTTTGAAGAAGATTTGTGATGAACTTGACACCAAGCCTAAACCAGCGTTCATAATTGAAGATTCCGTGTTGAAATTTCAAGGGAGATTGTGTATTCCGAATGATGCGGATTTGAAAAGGAAAATTTTGGAGGAAGCTCACAAGTCAATGTTTGTTATGCACCCAGGAAACAAAAAAATGTACCAAGATTTGAAGTTAATGTATTGGTAGCCCAACATGAAAAGAGAGATTTCTGACTTCAACTTTAAATGCTTGCAATGCCAACAAGTAAAAGCAGAGCATCAGAAACCAGCAGGTTTGCTTCAGTCTCTTCCTATCCCGGAATGGAAATGGGAACATATAACCATGGACTTTATCGTTGGCCTACCTCGAACACCTAGAGGTATGGACTCTATTTGGGTTGTAGTTGATAGATTGACTAAGTCTGCTCATTTTCTTGCTATAAAGACTTCATTTACTGCATATAGACTTGCTACCATCTACATTGATGAAATTATTCGACTACATGGGGTTCCAATGTTTATTGTATCAAATAGAGATCCTAAATTTGTTTCTAGATTCTGGCATAGTCTGCAGGATGCAATGGGAACAGAATTGAGATTTAGTACAGCATTTCATTCACAGACCGATAGGCAAATCGAAATGACTATTCAGACCTTAGAAGACATGCTTCGTATGTGTGTTTTATATTTCCAGGGCAGCTGGGAAACATATTTACCATAAGCTGAGTTCGCTTATAACAACAGCTACCACACTGGCATTGGTATGGCACCATATGAGGCACTATATGACAGAAAGTGTAGATCGCTAATTTGTTGGACAGAGGTTGGTGATAGGGCTATTTATGGAACCGAGCTTGTGCAAGAAACAACCGAAAAGATTAAAATCATTCAGCAAAGGCTTAAAACTGCACAACGTCGACAGAAAAGCTATGCAACTCAACGAAGAAGGGACTTAGAATATGAAGTAGGAGATCATGTATTCATCAAAGTGATACCAATGAAGGGGCATATGAGATTTGTCAAAAAGGGAAAACTGATTCCTCACTATATTGGACCGTTTCAGATCCTTGAAAGGTTGGGTCCTATTGCTTGCAGTATTGCTTTGCCCCCAATAATGGAACAAGTGCATATTGTCTTCCATGTATCCATGCTTCGTGGGTATCTTAGAGACCTATTCCATATGATTGATCACCACCAGATTGTTTTAGACGAGAATATGATGTATGAAGAATAGCCCGTGCAAATCATTGATCGGCAAGTGAAGCAATTGAGAAACAAAACTATCCCTATGGTGAAAATTAAATGGAAAGAACATTATGGGAAGGAGGCCACTTGTGAGAAGGAAGAAGAGATGCGGCAACGGTATCCGCATTTGTTTCCATTTGAAGGTAACTTAAGCTTAGAGGACCAAACTTTCTAAGAGGGAGAGACTGTGACGACCCCGGCCTCCGAACTAGTATATTATGTTATTTTAATGAGCCTAATTGCATGATTGTGTGTTTACTTATGTGATTACATGCTTAATTTCATAATTATCTTTTATTACATGGAATATCTATTCGAATTGACAACTCAGAGACATAAATTGAGAGCTTAGACGACTTCAGAAACTGAAATTGACTAGCCCAATAGGTTAATTAGAATATTTAGGATTTTTCGGCAACTTTAATTCAAATTTGATTTAGATCAAAATAATTAGAATAAACTGATTGAATTAGTTAGATTAAGCCCAGTTAATTAGCCTTAATCATACTTGATTAGGCTAACTTAACTTCACCCTATATAAGGCTCTAATTAAGCCTTGAGTTCACATATACACACTTTTGAGCTAAGAATTTGAGGAAGGGAGAAGAGAACTCAACACTTTAGAGAAAAGAAGAGGAGATTTGAAGAGAATTGCGAGAATTTTGGTGAATTGAGCTAGGTCAACACTTGAATTCACACATTAGGTATGAGATTCATCCTAAATTCTTGGAATTGATTCACGTAGAAACTAAGTGCATGGAGTTATAGGGTCATTTGCTTGAATTTGAGTAGGTTGAGCATGAATCACCTTAAATATGATGAATTTGAGTTGAGTTATGCACATACATGCTTAATCTTTCATTTTTGAGTTAAGATTTCTTGAAATTCATACATGCATGAAGCTTAGGAGGCATGAACTTGAATATCATCCATGGATTCATGCATTTCATATCACTTTGTGGTGTTTTAACATGAAGAGGACTCAATCCATAACATGCATGGTTTCAACTTGATAGTATAAGCTCAAATTTGAACAATTGGAGCATGATTTTGAATAAATGGTTTCACATTGGAAGTATTTTCATGTTATATAATGTTTTTCCAAATTTTTGTACCAAAAACACAAGTTTTGGACCTTTGAATATCAACTTTGAAGCTCAAACACAGTTCTGGAAATTCCAAAATTCGTCGTGTCCGCTCAAGCGAAGAGAGTGTCGCTCGAGCTTCAAAATCGAGCTCCTAGAAGTTTTGCAAAATTTTACAATCCGCTCGAGCGACCAAAGTGGTGCTCGAGCGAGAACCTTTTTTACTCAATCTTTCGCTCGAGCGACCGTCAAGCAGGAATTTCATGTGGCCAGTACTTTTGCCAAGCTTGCAGACCACTCGAGCAACCACCTTTGTTTTTGAGCCCCCGCTCGAGCGAAGGAAGTTGCGCTCGAGCGGAGACCCTGTTTTCAGCAAATTTTGAGGAACTCTTTTAAATGTATATTTTGCATCCTCATGCCACTCCAAGTGTTCTTAGGCACCATTTGGACTCATATAATCATAGAATGAGTTAGAAACACATGATAAGAATTGAATTAAAATGAATTGGTGCTTCAACTATGCTTCTGTTATGTGTTTTGTTTAAGTGTATGTCTGAGGCTTAGTGACAACTCAAACCACTGTGAGTAGTTACTTTATAAAGATATGGTCAAGTAATATTATTTTTGAAATTGTTATTGTTCTTGGAATCAACATGTGAGTGATTGAATGGTTATCGAAAAGTTAGTTTCTAATGATGAATGAAGTTCATTTTCAAAATGTATTTGTGGCATCCATCGAGCATAGGCCCTTGCCTAGAGGTAACTATACCATGGCTATTGATTGTAGGCCCTTGCCTGGGGGTAATAATACCATGGCTATTGGATTATTTGAAACACAAAGATCTCTAGTGTTAGACCCTCCGTGGTCCATTGGTTTGACCCTTCGTGTTCCATTGGGTTTTGCTTCACTGTGATTGGAATATTATTGTTCATGGGTGTGGGACTTAATTTGATATTGAATGACATCGGTCATGAAATTTATTGAATACTGGGAACTGAAATGAGAATTTGATTAACATGTTATTGAACTTTATTCATATAACCTCTTTATTCTGATATTACTCACTGGGCTCTAGCTCACTATTTATTTATATATATATGTAGGTGGGCAAGCTGAACATTAGAGTTACAAAGCCTCGAGTCTACCCGGGTCAACCCTTTTGAGGAGCTTCCAAATGAAGTGATCAGGCTCAGGAGGAGCCATGCTAGTTGAACCCCTTTTGTGTGTCTCGGTGGTTTTGTATTTGTGTATAGTTGGGGTTGTATATTTTCAAGGCATGATTTTGTTCTGTTGCGATGGATGTACTTTTGGAAATACTTTCCTTGTATACTAGTTCTCTACATATACGCACAACTCAATGGATAGTTTCTATGTCATTTTTAAACTTCCGCTAAGCCTCGTACTTTGTATTAAGAGATCCATTTGTATAGAGGCCGTAGGTAATCTATGATTACTGGCCAATCATGACGCTAAACCTATAGGGGCGGGTTTGGGTCTTGACACCACCTTTCCTCCTGTCACGTGAAATGTGTTAGGATTTGTAGTTTACTCAGTTAAAACCTTTCCCCTCTCCGTATGAAATACAGGTAGGTATGCCTGTTGGTTATACCACATTTCCTCTTCTCGCGTGAAACGTAGGATTTATAGTTTACACAGTTAAAACCTTCCCCCTCTCGGTATGAAATATGGTTAGGTACGCCTATTGGTTACACCACATTTCCTCTTCTCTCGTGAAACGTTTTAGGATTTGCTATTTACTCACTTAAAACCTTCCCCCTCTCCATATGAAATACAATTAGGTACGCTCATTGGTTACACCACTTTTCCTTCTTTCGCGTGAAACGCGTTAGGATTTCAAGTTTACTCGGTTAAAACCCTCCCCCTCTCCATATGAAATACGGTTAGATACGCTTGTTGATTACACCACATTTCCTTCTTTCACATGAAAAGTGTTAGGATTTCAAGTTTACCCAGTTAAAACCTTCCCCCTCTCCGTATGAAATATGGTTAGGTATGCCTGTTGATTACACCATATTTTCTTCTTTCACATGAAATGCGTTAGGATTTCTAGATTACTCGGTTAAAACCTTCTCCCTCTCCATATGAAATACAGTTAGGTATACTTGTTGGTTACACCATCTTTCCTTTCACGTGAAACATGCTTGGAGTTAGCCTTTGTTTGTTCCTTCCATGTGAGACACGGTTGGGCTTGCTTGTTGGTTAGGCTTTCTTTCACTTGTGTGAAACACGTTTGTGTGCATTGCATCCCATATTATGCTTCATATCATTTGTACAAGGTTTGCCTTGCATATTACTTGTTGAATGGTATTGCATAATCATGAATTTTCAAAAAGAAAGGAAAAAAAAAAAAAAAAAGGCTACACAAAACGTGTAAGTCCAACTTTCAATTGCATTAGCATATCACTTGCATCTTACCCCTAAACTATTCTGGTATGATTCCTTGCAAAGGGATACGTAGGCAACCCTCGGGTTCAACCAACTACATTTGCATCTTGTTTGTTTACCCAAGTCTTGCAGCCTTGTCAAAAGGGTTGTCTTGGGGCTTTGACATTCAGTCAAGTCATCAAATGACTTTGAGCTCTATTAAAGAGGGGCAACTGTAGACACCCCATTTTGACCGACCTTAAGACTTGGGCGCTTTCTTTTGTTTACCCGATGATGAAAATTGGAATATGCTATTTTAAGAATTTCTCAGCAGAAAAATCAGATTTAAGCTTTAATTCCAACGTTACACCCATTTTGGCCAAATTATTTTACACCTATTCGAAAATCTTTATCTGCATTTTTCTTGTCCAGGAAATTTAAAAGTTTTGGAAAAATTAGCTCTTCAAAAAAAGAACCGGGTCTTGGCTCTTCAAAATTGGCCTTTTAAAAAAAAGGAAAGGGTGTTGGCTTTTCAAAATTGGCTCTTTAAAAAATGAAGGGGTCTTAGCTCTTGTCTTATATAATGAGAGCTCTAGTCTTGAGTTTGAGATGAATCACAAGAGAAGTGTAGAGAGAATGCTAAATTTGAATTAGAATTTGTGATAAATGAAAGCCTTGAAAATAAGAGAGTTGTTTTGCCAAATTAGTGAAGTTACTATGCCCCTATACATCTCAACTTCCCTTGCAAAACCACTCAAGAACCAAGCCCTAAAGCTTTGATCAAAGGGAAAATAGTCTTGCTAAGTTGAATAAGATTAAAGAGTTATCATACACTTGTCCAAAACCATCATTCTAAGCTCAAATTCCAACCTCTTGAATTGAGGATTAACATCATATTGCACAACCTTGAGAGTGATCAAGAGGAAGTTTGGAAATCAAGAAGTCCACCCTTTCTTTGGAAGGTGAATTTTCAATTCTTTCATTTCTATTTCAAATTTGTTTTCTTGCTTTTGTTTCATATTGTTTTGTTGTAATCTACCCAGAAGCAGTTAGTTTTCAATTCTTTCATTTTCTTCTATTTTCTATCTCCTACTCATTTTCTTGCACTTTTTATCTTATAGTTGTTTTCTTACTTTAGTTTTATATTAATTTTGTTGTAATCTAATCGGAAGTGGTTAGTTGAGCCACCTATAGATTCCTTGTTTGTTCAGTTTCTTGGTTTTGCAACAAGACAGGTTTTGCTAAGCCTAGTTGGCCAGCCGGCCAGTTAGCTCCTTTTAGAAAAAACGGAGTAGTCTTCTGGCATTGAGCATACTAGTTTTCAGCAATCCTCAAGACACATGAAGCTTCTATTTTTTTTTTTTATTTGAGTGTTTTGTGAGGTTTTTATTTTACTGTAATATTTTCCCCCTCCCTTTCTCATTTGGTTTTTAATTATTTATTCAAGTGTTGGAATTAGTTTCCATCCCACTTCTTTTTATCCTGCCCTTTTACTTGCTTTCTTTATTGGTACAAAAGTATCATATTTTGTTTTTCATCATATCCATTCTTTGTATCTGTAGACACCCCATTTTTGACTGTCCTCAAGACTTGGCGCCATCGTTTGTGCACTCGATGATTGTGCTTATTTGTGTTCATTTTGAGCACCTGAAGTTCTCAGTGAAGCGTCTTACCTTTGAGCCTTTGAACCTTATCTCTTTCTGTGCCTTGTTTTGGACCAAAACTTGGTGTCTAGACCCCTTGGTGACCTGTCGGCCACCACCCATGGGATGTTTTTGTCAGCTATGGGTGTGGCCGATCGGCCACCAGTGGTGGCTGGTCGGCTATCAGTAGTGCCCGACGGCCACCAGTGTGCTTTTCCAGATATTTATTGTCAGCTGTGCCAGCTGTTGCACACTAAGCTGCATCTCCCTACACATGTATGGTGGGATGTTTCTAAGCTCAAGGGGTGTTTTTCTATAAATAGGGGGGTTCCCCCCCCCCCCATTTTGAGAGGTTAGACATTTTAGAGCCAAAAATATCTCTCTCTCTAGAATTCTCTCTTCTTATTTTGTGCCTATTTGCTCACAAACCCTTAGCTTTTGCACACCAACCCTCAACCAAATACCCTCACCTTTGGGCTGAGATAGCTTGGGACCTAATTTGACCTTTAGAAGGTGGCTTAAGCTCGGATTTGTGGTTGTTTTGTGCTTTACTTCAAAGGTATAGAACTTACCTTGCTTTTACTTGCTTTGCATCTTTGTTTTGCCATCTATTTCAATTGTTTTAAGGCTGTTTTTGAAGTGTAAAAACCTTTATTTTTGTGACCCAAAAGTGGTGGTTTGAGCCATTTTGATGTAGGGGGTTGTCCATCCCTTTTGTTTCTTAGCTTGTTAAGCTCTTTGAGCCTTTTTTCATCACCTTCAAATCAAACCTTTTGGGCCTTTTAACCACTGAATTTCAGACAATTTATAGTGGCAAAAACTTTCTTTTGAAGTCCAAAATTGGAGGGGTTAGCCTCCCCTCCTTGTGTCTTGTTTGCATGCCTAGGTAACCTTGTATGCTAGCATGTTTTTCTAGCTATACTTAGCTTAAGTCCAGCATGTTTTTACCTCTGAAATAACCTATTTTGGTTCTGTTTTGGGCTGATTAGTTCAGTTGAGACTTGTATCGCATAGTTGTAGTGTTATTTCCTTCACTAGCTTTGTGTTTCTAGGCTTTAAGCATCATTTGTGTGGTTTTGTTGCATGTTTTAATGCTTTTTCATGCCTAATTCCAGCATCTAAATATCTGCAACCTCCCTCATTTCTTCACTTTTTCATTTGCTTTGAGTGTTGGTTAACCTTAGGCTTGTGTTTAAGCTTGAGATTGAGGTTTGTGCTTAATGGTTTCAATCCTCCTTTGAGGGTTCACTAATCAAAGGCATGACCTCTCTCTTGCCTTAAACCATCCCTTGGTTGACACCTCTTCCATTACAGGATGCTCACTTTTTGGACTTAATCGATTAAAGAATGAATTCATAATGTAAAATGAGTAAACAAAATTGGACAAGTAAAAAAGGCAAGATAAGCATCTTTTGTGTCACATTGCATGTGTTCAAATGGGACGTTAATTTGAACACGAGAAAAATGAGACATTTCATACTCAATAGTGATGAAATGTGTCATTTCCCTTAGTCTCCATTGCCGTTGATCATGCATGATAGGGTGATGGTCCTTGAGTCTCATTTTGCATTGATTAAACTTGCACAATTGGCTACACAAGCCATCCTGCAATGAAATTGTTTGATTGATGGTTTGTAAAACCAAGTTTTGTTCCTCCTTTGATTTCCCCATGAAAAGGAGAGGAAAAGTGTGCAAATATCTGTGAGAATACACTGTTTTTCTCTGTCTACTCTCTGTTGCAACAAAAAAAGGAGTTATTGTCATCAGTGGCCGACCGGCCACCACCAGTAGCCGACAGGCCCCCTATCGGCCGCCAATGAAATTTGCATAGTGTGTTCCTGAGGTGGAGTAGAGGTGTTTAGGAAGTGGGCAGCCTTTTCAGTGTCCAAATGTGCAAACAGAGGCATTCAGCAACATGGCAGTGCCTTTTCGGATGGAAACCGAGCACGTGCATGAGCCTCCCTTGCATTTCAAGCTTATTTAGCGTTTAAATATGTAGTTTTAGTTCGTGTTGTAATTAATTAGTTGTAGCTAATTAAGTATTGTAAATAATTAGTTAGATTAACTAGTTATTCTTTTTCGGTTTGTACTAGTCGATTAGCTAGAATAAGTTAATTAATTCGAGTTATGTTGTAATAGTTAGCTTAATTAGCATAGCTAGTTGGTTAGCTTTTTCATTTGGACCCTCCTTCGCGAGGGCATAATGTTGTAATAAGTGTGCGTGCGTGTGCGTATGTCTTCCAACCCCACGTCTTTCTCCCTTTTATTTAATCGCTTTTGATGGTTAGATTAGGGACATTTTCAATTAGCATACCTTAAGCTTGCATGTTTGCATCCATTCATTTGTATTGCATGCACTGAGGCTCAGCGCAACATTGGAACTACATTGTTATTTCAATACTTATTTGAATATGTGTTTAATCGTATGTTGTTCAAATCAATCATATGTCGCATTAATAGCCGAGCCTATTAGTTGCATATTGCATGCGTTGCATTAGTCATTTAACATAGTTAGGAATCATGCATTTTTTTTCTAACTTTGTTTTCTTCTTAGCTTGGAGTACTAGGTGAGTTTTTATGCTTTAGCATATCGCATGAGTGTTGATGTTGCCATGATTAGCATGCTTACCATGACGCTATTTGCTTGAATGCAACACTGCTTGAATGCCTGAGGATGAAGGTTTGTTGTTTGAATTGGAACGATTCAACAAATATAAGTTTTAAGCCCACTTTGTTGAGTGGCAAATCATGTTTTAAGCCCACTATGTTTGGTGGTAAATTAGCATCTTTAAGCCACTTGAGGTGGAAAATTCAAACCATTGTTCGTAAACAAACATGAGTTGAATTGTTTCAAATTGAGCAAACTAGTCTATACTTGGATGTGCGCATCACGTAGTAAGGTTAGCTTAATAATCAAAACAAAAGCACATAATGTTTATAAAAAGCATATCAGGATTAGTAGAGGCTAATCTTTGATCGGGCAAGCAGGGGTGCTTATTTCAGGACCTTCCCCGCTCGTACCCAAGTTCTGGAGCCGAGGCAACTTTGGTGATAACGAACACGTGGCCTTTGGCACAAGTCTGGGTTTCCTAAATTTCCTCGAAAACAAAATATTTAAGTGGCGACTCTGTATCTGGCAAAGCAATCCAATTTTGGCATTATTTGATTTAAAATTGATTTTCCAAAAAGATTTGCCGGATTTGGACTCTTTGGTGTTTATCAATTTCACATTGCAATTGTGAGATTAGATTAAGAACCATGGGAGTCCGAACTGTAGGGCTTCATTTCGAACCTTTCGAAGAGGGGGCGCGAAAAAGTCGAGCTACAATTTTTGGCGACTCCGCTGGGGATTTAGAAAACTTGACTCGAACTCATGATATGACTTTTTTTATCTGCACTTATGTGTTTTTTGCATTTGCATTTGCATCGGTGCGCCTAAGTCACAGTGCCTGCCATCTGCTATTCCTCAGCGGTTTGCTGGAGGCTTGCTTGGAAAAGCTTGCCATAAGACTAACCGGTTGCGAACTCTGCCACAATGGGAACACAACCCTTGGATCTAGACTACCGATGTACCGTTTGATCCTCCTTTCACTTCTTGGTGTTAGGTGCGAGAGGTATATTTGGTGGTGTTGTTGAGGTACCCCTTTTAACCAATCGACCTAGTTGCATAATCGGAAGCCATAGAGGCTGTTCCAACTTAGGACAAGATGCTTACCTAAATGTAAGATTGTGGTGAAACCACTTTGTTTGATTAGTTTACCCTAGTTCCTAAAAAAACTAGGAAAGGGTAACCCTACCCCATCATAGGGGTGTTTTGGTTCTTACTTGCTTGATACGTGCTTTTGGAGTGAAACTCTGCAGGAATGTATGTATCAGCTGCAAGTCTGGGTATCAGCTTTGAGAGGGACATAAATCAGTGTTTGAGTACAGTCATACAGCTTATGATTGCAACTGCGTATTGTCAGTGTCTAAGACGAGGTGTCGTGCAGTTTCTGATTTTTGTTTTATTTTTGCTTTATTTCTTTTTGCAAGGTAGTTTTTCATCATTACTTCAGACAGTCCAGTTACTCCCCAAGCACTCTGGACTCGAGTAAGGCGACTTTACAGATCAGGGGATCTTGTCAGGGGACAGCCAGTGTTTGTTTCACTCCCACTGGTTATAAGATGGAGGAGAGTTCGGCATAACTCGCCAGTTCAATAAACACCCACATCCAGTCAAGGACAGTCTTCTGCTTCTACTCCGGAAAGAGAGTATTCACCAGTTCTGATAGCTCAATATCCCTCAGTCAGCATGGAAGATATGCTTCATTAGCTCTAGCAGACCATTGAGGCTATACAGCTAGATGTTGCTCGCCAAGCCGAGGTCACCGCCCGCCAAGCGGAGATTGCAACCCAGCAAGCTGAGTTGATCAATAGGCTTCAGCAGCAACAACAACAGCAGCAGCATGCAATAGCTTCTACTTCTCATTCAAATCCACCTCCAGTCAGGGTTCCAATACCCGAGGTTACAACTAATGTTCAGGAAAATGCGGACATTCCGACAGAGCCAATTCCATCCCAGACCTCCAAGGCACCGGTTTGCCAGATAGAGGCTCCCTTTGAGTTGGAGGTCGATCCTACCACTTTGAAAGTCAGTACACTGATGCAGCAGTGACTTTGCCGGATAGATTCAAGATGCCGCACATAGACCATTTTGATGGTTCAAGGGATCCTATGGTCCATTTGCAGCACTTCTCAGATATTTTGCGGCCTATAGGCTTGACCAGACTTCAGAAGGTCTCACTCTTTGGCCGGACCCTGTCGGGTTTAGCGGCCATTTGGTATGCCAAGTTGGAAGACTTTGTGAAACGGAGTTGGGATGAGATGGCTGAGGCATTTGTCGCACAGTACTCCTACAATACTCAAATCGAGGTCACAACTCATGATCTCGAAGCAACTCGCTAGGAGCCGAAGGAAGGATTCTCAAACTTCGTAACAAGGTGGAGGGCTAAAGCATTGATGATGACAACCCGGCCATCCGAGAAGGACCAAATCAGAATGATAGTAACCTGTAGGGAAAATTACTACAAAAGATGATTGTCTTGCCTTATTCACATTCGTTGATCTCCATGAAATAGGAGTTCACATTGAGGATATGATGAGGTAGGGTTTGATAAATGACAAGAAGGAATAGCCCAAGAGGCCTTTCGCACACAGTTCTAACACGACCACGAGTGGTAACGCAGCTGGAAGGACTTTAGATGTGGGTATGGTCCCCACTGCGCCTAAGACTGTCAACCCCTTTGCCGGTACATCCAATACAACCTCGCAAACCTCGAGCCACCAACCCTGGGGCCAAAGGGTCTTCACCCCATTTTATATGTCCTTATCTAAAGCCATGGGTGTGTTAATCAAAAAAGGTCATCTCAAACTCCTAGATCCTCGGCCTCTACTCGATCCTCTCCCCCCGAAACACAACCCGGACAAATACTATGCTTTTCACCAACAGCATTGTCATGACACTAACCTATGCTTTAGACTTCGTCATGAGATTCAAGATCTCATTCACAATAAGGTGATAGCACCCCCTCAAAAACCCAACGTCACTACAAATCCTCTTCCAGCACATAACCAGGCCCCTTCGCCTCACCAAATAAAACTCATACAAACACGGGTCGTCCCTTACGACCCCAGTATATATATCAGCTCTGTCCACCTACCCAAGCCGGCGCTGTTCATCCCAGAAAGCACAAATCTGTGCATGATGAACGCGTCTATATCCCAACCTGAACCCGTGGTGGTGACCATGGTAGATGAAAGGAGGACAACCTTTGGTGGAGACTGGGAATGTCAGTTCAATGCCTGAGGGCTCCATGGACTTATCTGAGGAGGAGTACAACCCATGCCACTACATTGTGCTGAGCAATCAGACCAAATCAGAGGTGGAGTTGCCAACAAGAATGGAGGTCAGTATAGTCCAGAAGGATGGCCTGAGCCAAGGTCTGGATGATCTAGCAGAATTGGAGGAACACTTGGACAGTCTGTAGTTCTACGATGAACAAGATCCGGGGAATGTGCGGATTAACTAGTTCGATCTGAACGGGTCGACAGACAACTCTGGGTGGCTTAGTGATAAACCTAATATGGATGAGGGACTTCAGTCAAAGCTGGAAGAGCAAGAAAACAGAACTGCTACAAGGGCCGTAATGGCTGAGAACAAGGGGAAGTTGTCGGAGAGCGCCGGTACTAAGAATTTTGCTCAAGAAATGAACGCCGTGATTACTGTAGACACTGAATAAGAGGATGCACTAAAGCGGTTCGCACAAGAGAGGGATCTGGGTAAGCAAGAAGATGAAATAGCCCAACACCCTGCGAAAAACAACTACAATGTGAGAGTGATCACAACAAAACCGGACAATTGTTTGTCAGTTACCGGAGGAGTATGGTAGGAAGATGATGATCTTCATCTTGCCCACACTGACGAGTATTGGGGTGAAGACTTGCCAAACAATACCTCGTACTCTGAGGAGGTGGATCATATGACTAAAAGTGGGCGGTACTTCAAGCCCCCACATTTGGACCAACCTGAGGCGTCCGGAAAGGACAAGGAGGCTGAAAAATAGAAGAACCAGCAGTTGGAGGAAGAAGCTATACTGAAGTAGCTGAAGAAGATCCAAGCCAATATATCCATATAGGGTTTGCTCATGGCTTCGAGAGTACATAGGCAAGCTGTATTGTAGGCAATGGATAGAGCCAAACCGTCCATCGATACTACCCCGGAACAACTGGTAGGACTTGTCTTTCCAGGAGGTGCTTCACTGACTTTAACCTTCTCGGACAAGGAATTGCTACTCGAGGGCTCTGCGCATAACAAACCGCTATACATCTCAGTTGAGTGTAGAGAAAAGTGGGTGTCGGTCATATTGGTTGGCACCAGGTCTGCAATCAATGTTTGTCCGTCTCGTACGGCCTATGCTATTGGCTTGAAGCCAGCAGATTTTGTACCTACGGCCTAGGTGATCCGGGCTTACAACAACACAAGCAGAGAAGTGATGGGAATAGTACAAGTCATAGTACAAGTTGGCCCGGCTCAACAGGATATTGAGTTTCACGTCCTGGATATTCCGGCCACTTTTAACTTATTGCTTGGTAGACCCTGGCTGCACCAAATAAAAGTTGTTTCTTTTACTCTCTATCAAATAATGAAGTACCCCATAGAAAGGGGGTAGCCATTGTGTTCGGGAATTCATCTATACATCCTCTGCCAGAGGTCACTAGACCCGTACCGGAGATTGTACACGGTGAAGAGGATGTGTTTCTTTTGGGGTTTACCTTGGCTGAGGCCTGGGTGGTGCAAAATATCCTGGCCGTTGATGAGAACTTGTATGTTAGCGCTTAGTTAGTGTATCTCATGAACAAGCTACAGCATATACCCAGGATGGGATTAGGAAAGAGCGGCCGGAAGGGCGTTACTGCACTGGCCGAGGTGCCTCACAACCCACATACCTTTGGTCTTGGCTACCTGCCCACCAAAGAGGACTGGATCCGAAAGGAGAAGGAAATGGCTGGAAGAGCCAAAGCTAAACAAACTGGGAAGCATTATGAGCTTGTGCACAGGCCAATTCAAGGAAATTTGAACGACCGCTTTGTCCGGGAAAGGGAGGACTTCCCATTTTACGGCTTTCCTGAGCCATGGTTGAATTCAGAGAAGCGACGTGTTCCCGGCTTTGAGATTTTCTTCGATCTGCAGCTGCAAGAGAATGAAGCCACAGAGGAAAGGGCTAAACCAGTTGTTAACGGAGCATAGAAAGTGATTCCGACAACCACGATGAAATGGAAGTGGGGGTAGCACTGGCATGTCTCCTTGTGGATCCTCCGATCAATCCAGAGAACTTGGGGGATAACTTGATCGTTTCCATGATTAGAGACCAATTGGGTGTGAACCCAGTGAGCGACATTCTAGATACATCTGACGCACCCTCCCTTGTTTGGCAGCTAGAGGAGGGCTACTTGTCCAGCAGTTCTGAGTCGAGTGAATCAGAGTCTGATTCCCAGAGTTTGTGGAATCGGAATCAAATTCTGATTCCTCTCTAAGTCTGATATTCTTGGGGTTGATAACCCGGATGCCGAGGTTTTGTCCAGGTCGACCTTTTCTTTTTCCTTTGAGTCGGTTGTAACCGAGGAATTGGATGAGCTAGATATTTTGAATGAAAATGTTGTGGCAGATTCTAAGTACTTTTCTGTGCCTCTTGTTTATTGCATCAATCATGACTTTCAAAATTTTGATGAAAATGATGAGAAAGAAATTCCTCTGCTTTTGAAACATTTGATAAATCGAGCAGAGGAAAGGTTTGCAAAACTCCTTTTCGATGAAATCATTGCAATTAATGTGAGCACTGAGAAGGATCCGTGTCTAGTCTAGATCGGGTCCGCATTGTCTTCGGAGGAATGCGAGCGCTTAGTAACTTTATTAAAAGATTTCAAAGATGTTTTCACGTGGTCCTACGAAGACATGCATGGAATGCATCCTGAGATTGTACAGCACCGGATCCCTCTCGACCCCGAGGCCCGACCCGT
Organism: Camellia sinensis; assembly: GCF_055761805.1. Classification (NCBI taxonomy): domain Eukaryota; kingdom Viridiplantae; phylum Streptophyta; class Magnoliopsida; order Ericales; family Theaceae; genus Camellia; species Camellia sinensis. The sequence goes on from NC_138962.1 coordinate 112,910,412, forward strand.
CAAATAGAAGTTCCAGAGAATACGCCTTGATTGGGCTTTGAAGATTAAGAAGGAGGTCACCAAACAGATAGATGCAGGGTTTTTGCTGGTATCTAAGTACCCAACGTGGTTGGCCAACATCGTCCCAGTGCCGAAGAAAGATGGCAGAATTCAGGTATGTGTGGATTTCAGAGATCTGAACAAAGCTAGTCCGAAGGATGACTTTCCCTTGCTACACATCGATGAATTGGTAGACTTCACCGCAGGCCATGCGTTGCTCTCCTTCATGGATGGATTTTCCGGGTATAACCAGATTTTGATAGCACTCGAGGACAAGGAGAAAATTGCATTTACCACACCATGGGGAACCTATTGCTACAGGGTGATGTCGTTCGGTCTGAAGAATGCCGGAGCTACTTATCAACGGGCTGCAACCACTATTCTATACGATTTGATCCACAAAGAGATCGAGGTGTATGTGGATGACATGATTGTCCAAGGAAAGAGAAGGCCACTACACTACCTTGGAAAAATTCTTTCGACGGATCAGAGAGTATAGACTGAGGTTGAATCCACAGAAGTTCACTTTTGGTGTCACAACAGGGAAAATGATGGGTTTCTTGATCACGCAGAGGGGCATTGAGGTTGATCCTTTCAAAATCAAGGCCATCTTAGAAATGCCACCACCAAGGACTGAAAAAGAGGTGCGAGGCTTTCTGGGTAAAGTGCAATTCATAAAGACGGTTTATTGCAAAATTAACCTTAACTTGTGAACCACTGTTTGGTCTCCTGAAAAAAGGAAAGAAATTCCGTTGGGATGACCAATGTCAAGTTGCTTTTGAGAAGATCAAGCAGTATCTCCAAAATCTGCCCGTGTTGTCACCGCCAAAGCTGGGGACGCCGTTGATTCTGTACCTGTCAATCACCGATACGATTATGGGTTGCATGCTTGCATAGGAATCTGAGGATAGAGTGGAAAAAGCCATCTATTACCTGAGCAAGCAAGTGCTGGAATATGAGAGCCGTTACACCCCGCTGGAGAAGGCTTGCTTAGCTTTGGTATGGGCTATCAGGAAGTTGAGGCACTACCTGCTTGCTCACTCCGTAATTCTGGTTTCGAGATTAGATCCCATCAAATATCTTTTCGAGAAACCAGCACTTACGGGTAGGCTAGCCCATAGGTTACTTCTCCTCTCTGAATTCAATTTGAAATATGTTACTTGCAAGTCTGTCAAGGGAACAACTGTAGCGGAGTTCCTGGAAGATCACCCAGTGGAAGGGGATGAAGAGGCAGAATACCTATTCCCAGATGAAGCCATTTTGTAAGTCGAAGAAGAAATCTGGACAATGTACTTTGACAGAGCGTCTAATCAATATGGGTATGGAATAGGTGTGTTGCTGATAGAAAACTCTGGTTCAAGGTATCCAACAATGAAGCAGAATACGAGGCATGTATCGCTGGTTTGGAAGCCGCCCTAGAACTAGAGGCAAAAAAGTTGGACGTCATCGGGGACTCGAACCTAGGTTTATCTCAAGCAAATGGAGACAGGAAGGTCAAAGAAGAAAAGATGAAAATCTATCACCAGACCCTAGATATTCTGATTCCTAGGTTTGAAAAGTTAACTTTCACGCATCTACTAAGAGAGAACAACAGGTTCGCTGACGCTTTATCAACTCTATCATCCATGATAGACATCCCTTTGGGAGTCCAGATGCGTCCGATCATCATTGAGCAAAGGTACATGCTGGCCTATGAGACTATTGCAACAATAGATGAAGTGCAAGATCAAAACCCTTGGTACTATGATATCTGGAACTTCTTGGAAAAGGAAGTTTATCCACCAGGGGAAAATGCCAAGGATAAAAGGGCAATACAGCCAATAGCCGTTCAATTTATCATCTGCGGAGGTAAACTATACAAACGAGGCCATCTGGGAATGCACAAGCAGTGTGTCGATGCAGAGGAGTTAAACCGCCTAATGGAGGCCATCCACAGAGGAGAGTACGGAGCACACATGAACGGGGTAATGCTAGCTCGAAAAATTCTTCAGCAAGGTTATGTCAACCATGGAAGAGGATTATATCAGTTTTGTTCGGCGATGCCACAAATGCCAAATTCGTGCAAATCGCATGAATACCCCACCGTCGAAGCTGTACAACATGACTTCACCATGGCTTTTTTCAGTCTGGGCAATTGATGTCATCGGAGCAGTCACGCCGAAAGGGTCAAACGAGAATGAATACATCCTGGTGGCAATAGACTATTTTACAAAGTGGGTGCAAGCCCAGTCCTACGCAGTGCTGAAAGCATCACATATAGCTAAGTTCATCAGAAATAATATCATTTGCCGATATGGGGTCCCAAACGAGATCATTTTAGATAATGGTTCCCACTTCAAAGGGGACGTGATCGACTTGTTGGAGAGATACAATGTGGCTTTCCATAAGTCATCTACATATAGGTCGTAAACCAACGGAGCTGCTGAGGCCGCCAACAAGAACATCAAGCATATTCTACAGAAGATGGTTGAGACCTACAAGGACTGGCCAGATAAATTGTCGTTCGCATATTCAGGTTACAGGACTTCGATCTGGACATCTACTGGGGCAACTCTGTATTCTCTGGTTTATGGTATGGAGGTTGTTCTGCCAATCGAAATAGAAGTACCATCACTACGGGTTATGGCTGAGTGTCAGATAGTGAAGGTGGACTGGCAACAGAGCAGGTTCGAAAAGCTGATGTTGTTTGATAAGAGAAGGCTGAAAGCACTGTACCATGTTCAGGGTTATCAATGCACGATTGCTAGGGTTTTCAACAAGAAAGTTAAGTCTCAGAATCACAAAGAAGGGGATTTAGTGTTCAAAGACAATCGAGCTCCCATTCATGACCCTAGGGGCAAGTTCGAACCCAATTGGACTGGTCCTTACATCATCAAATCAATCTGGTTGGGTGGAGCTGTTATTCTTATGGACCTAGATGGCCTGGAATTTTCCCAACCGATCAACATGGACAAGTTGAAGAAATACTACCCTTGAGAGGCTCGCTAGGACGAAAATCCAGAAGGGCGACCTAGGCAAAAGTTAGAGCACATAAATTTTGAAATTAGAAAAACTGAGCTCGCAAGGTTGAAAACCCAGAAAAGGCGACCTTGGCAAAAGTTAGAGCATAAAAGGAGATTGTTAATACCTCGAGTGAACTTGAATCGAACTACATAAGGCTTGATTCCCATCTTCGAGATATGTAGGCAACTTCATCCTGAAGTCCAGCCGTAAACACTTCCAAATCGACTGTCCAGTCCATGTGTTGGTTCAGGCCATCTTTGTCTTTCCTGTATTCAAGAGTTCGGTCGTGATCTTCACTCTGAGAACTGGTTCCAGTGCAGTGCAGTGCTATTCAGACAAGGGGCAATTTTCCATTATTTTGGATTCAAGGTTGTACATCTCGAGGATTGATCCCACGTGTGTCAAGTTATGATCCTTATTAAAAATGGTTTTGAAAATTTTTAATAAAAGTTGATTTTGTTCAAATTAATCTTTTTACAACTTATACCATCTTTGGACGAAAATGAAAATTTTCAGTGTCCACAACTCTAATTCATTGATTTCAAACACAGAGTTCTCTAACTTTCAATACAAATCAAAGTTGCTTTTATTATATTCAAAAGGAAAACTTGAAAAGTACAGATCAAAGCAATAAACTTGGGGCATAGATGAATCAGGTGTTCCTGCGTCCCCTCCCTAAGCTTGTGTAAGCTTCAGATGCTAAAGTAGGCCCGGTCTGTGCCTCTTCTTCGAGCCAAGCTATGCATTCGCCAGAAAGGGCGTAGTTGAAACTGGAAGTAGGAGCCAGGAGCTCTCTTGTCCTCCAAGCAGTGGGGTATCAAGCTAGTTGTGAGCCTCGGATGAAAAATGAAGCTGGGTACTCTACCTCTTCTTCTGGGAAAATTTGGTTGTGGCCAAACTGACGACTGAACCAGAATGGAAAGTAGAACATACAGTGTGTCAAGCCAATCAGCTGAATGCCAGGTTGCTGAGCCATGCTATAGCTCATCTCAGGCAGATCAAACCAGGGGCAAAGCCAAGCGATGTCAACAGTAGATCTGTTGCACATCCAATGACACCACCACCCTTCGTTCGAGAAATCAATTAGGCAGTGGTGAAAGAAATAGCCCCGTGCTGAGTATGAACGGCAAGAGTCCACTACCTTCAACCTATCTATCAACCATATTTGGGGAGGGATGAAAAATAAGAGAGAATAAAGAATAGAGAGATATGAGTTGAGAGAAAAGTGAGAAAAAGGGCTTGAAGCGAAAAACAGAACTTGAGTACCAAGTAATGTGAGAACACATATTAGAAAAGGTGGGAAACATTACTTGTAAAAGTAGTGGGCTTCCCCCAAATTTGGTCTGTACCTCCCAGGCTCGCCAGTAGGCTCCGATCAGGTGTCCTCTCCTGCGGGAGGTCGAGCTCATATAGCCGTACAGGGTCGTGAGCCTGGCTCCACCCCAATCATAAAAGCTCACTGGGGGAAGGACCATCAGTGTGCTTAGCAAGTATAGTTGTACGGTATTCGCCCTGTTCGCAAACAGGGTGGTACCGAGAAGGAACATCAGAAAACCCCGAGCGTAGTGCTCTGTCTCCTCTACTGTCTCTAAGTCGGTTCCCTAGAACCACTCCTCAAACTAGCTGTATCTGACCTGGGTTGTCCAGAACAAAGGCAGGCGTGCCCCCAAGAGCTCAATCCAAGCAGCCTCCCACTCCCCCATGTGAGGGTCGAGAGGAATCGGATCACCCCCTATGCCTAGGCCCGTGATCATGGCCAAGTCGTAAGGGGTCATCGTTATCTCTCCCACAGTGGAAAGGTGGAGAGAGTTGGTGGTGTCCCACCATCTCTCCACTAATGCCCCAAGAAATGGACGGCTTACTATGACTCGTGACAATCCGGAGCAAAATAGGCCAAAGCCTGCCTCGTCAATGATAGCTTGTACTCCGGCAGGGAGCTCGTCATACCCGTCTCTGGCCGTCGTGGCCCCATAACCCCTATATGCGCGGGCGTCGCCCCGAGGCAGAAGATAGATGAATCAGTAGAGATACTATTTAATGAACAGAAAGTGCAAAGCAGATGCAATTGTATTGATGAAAATACAGTTCGATAAGGGGCAATGCAAGAAATGCAAGTAAAGAAAATTAGATGTGCGAATGCATAGAATTCGTACCTCAAGGACCATGGCTGAAAGATAGAAGGCTGGCTCCCTCAATAAGAGATCCGCTGGTGCATCAGCGAAATTAGTGAAATGCCTAATGCCTCCAGCAGGCAGAATGTGCGTGTGGGGATGATACCTCGCGTGGGGTGTTGAAAAACGCGTATAAAGCTCGAATCTAGAAAGAGAGAGAGAAAGATTTCGGTCATGGGGTATGGAGGAAATAAGCCCCCATGACCTATACATAAAGACCTGAGTGCAAAAAGACCAAAATGGCCCAATCTGCCATCGATGGCCGGTCGGCCACCACTGGTGGCCGACAGCCACCATTGGTGGCCGACAACCTTCAAATGTGGCCGACATATGGCCGACACCCCTTCCTGGTAGCCGTCAAGCTTCTAGTGCTACTCTTTTGTGTTTTTTCTACTGTGTTGGTCCCTGTTTCCCAAGAGGCGCAAGGAAAGGTTATTGTTGAGCTCAAATTCTCTCTGTGGAAGCTGGAAACTATGTTCTCGGTGATCATTGTTCGCCTCTTATTGGACGAAATATATCCTTTTTGTATATCGCAACTCTTCTAAGAGGTAAATCAGAGAGTTGCTTTTGAACTTGTTGCATTAGAATGCATTTTCATTCTTGTGTAAGCTATGCATTCTTTCATTATTTCATTATGTATGTAGGGTGTGCATTGATCATGCATTTTGTACTTTAGCATGCAGCATGCTTCTAATTGTGCATTGATCATGCATTTTGTATTTTAGCATAGCACGTGCTTTTAATTGTGTATTGAACATGCGTTTTGTACTTTAGCGTAGAACATGCTATATACTTTCGCATAGAATATGCATTGTTGTTATTTGTCATAGAACATGTGCTTGCCTTTGAATTCCACATAGAATATGCTCTCGTTATCAATCATGCATAGAATATGCTGCTCAATTGTTTGTTTCGCCTAGAACATGCCATTAACATTATATCTTCGTTGTTGTCTTGCGGAGAATATGCATTTTCTCTTTGTTGCACGTGCATAGAAAATGCTCTTGCACATGCATAGAATATGCACATCTCCATTATTGCATAGAATATGCATTTTTCCTTTGTTGCATTGAGTATGCATTCCGATGTTGCATAGAACATGCTCCGGTTCTCGTTGCATAGAATATGCTTCCTTTTGTTTCTCGCATGCTTTGCATAAAAACATTGTGTCATGGTTACTCGTCTTGCATGGAATATGCATTCTTACTATGTTATGCTTGTTGAGTTTCTTTCTTATGCAGGCACGATATTGTATGTACAGTTCATTCAGAGGAATTCTAGGTGAAATCATTCCTGTCCTTCGACTCTCTATGTTTTGGTTAAAAGCATTCGGATGTGTTCCGATGTTTATCACCACTCCCTATTTTGGTTAAAATCATTCGGATGTGTTCTGATGTTTATCACCACTCCCTGTTTTGGTTAAAAGCATTCGGACGTGTTCCGATGTTCATCACCACTCCCTGTTTTGGTTAAAAGCATTCGGACGTGTTCCGATGTTTATCACCACTCCCTATTTTGGCTAAAAGCATTCGGACGTGTTCCGATGTTTATCACCACTCCCCATTTTGGTTAAATGCATTCCGACGTGTTCCGATGTTTATCAACATTCCCTATTTTGGTTAAAAGCATTTGGGCGTGTCCCGGCATTCATGACACCCCCTTCTCCTCTCGCGTGCGGTGCGTTAGGACGTCTTTGGTTTAGAACACTCGGATGCATTCCGGTGTTCATTCCACCTTCTTCTCCTCTCACATGTGGTGCGTTAGGATGCTTTTGATTTAGAACACTCGGATACGTTCCGGTGTTCATACTCCCCTTTCTTCTCTCGCATGTGGTGCGTTAGGACGTTGTCGGTTCAGAACACTTGGGTACGTCTCGGTATTCACACTATATCTTGCTTTGGGTTAAAAACATTTGGATGCATTCCGGTGTTTAGACCCTCCTTTTCCTCCTTTCGTGTGCAACACGTTAGGATCTTGTTTGAGCCCTTGGGTGCGCTCAACGGTTGTTTTGCTCTTCGCCTTTCCTGCGTGTCGCGTAGTTAAGCTTGCATAATTTTCTTGCATCCTTTCTACATGAAATGTAGTTGGCCTGTGTTCTGTGCGTAGCGTGTTTATCTGCTTTCTTTTCATATTTAAGATTGTTGTACCTTGTTTTGGTTTGTATCGATATGGCATTTCTTTGCATAACATTTGCATTTTAATGTTTCACTACAACCACTTCACATGATCATAAGTTATGTTCTTGCGTCGTGCATATCATTTGCATCTTGCCCTAGAACTATGCTGGTTTGATTCCTTGCTAAGGGATACCTAGGCAGCCTGCGGGCGTAACCGTTCTTTATTTTGTTTGTTGTTTGTCCAAGTCTTCGGCCTTGTCAAAAATGGGTCATCTCTAGGCTTTGACATTCATTCCCTTCATTTCATGACTTCCGAGTTCTGTCAAAGAGGGGCAACTGTAGACACCCCATTTTTTACCGTCCTCAAGGCTTGGACGTCATCATTTGTGCACTCGATGATTGTACTTGTTTGTGTTCATTTTGAGCGCTTAAAGTTCTCGGCAGAGTGCCTTGCCTTTGAACCTTTGAACCTTATCTCTTTATGTGCCTTGTTTTGGACCAAAACTTGGTGTCTGGACCTTTTGGTGACCTGTCAGCCATGGGATGTTTTTGTCGACCATGGGTGTGGCCGGTCGGCCACCAATGGTGGCCGATCGACTATCAGTGGTGGCCGACCGCCACCAGTGGGTTTTCCAGATATTTATTGCCAGTTGTGCCAGTGGTTGCACACTGAGGTGCGTCTTCCTACACAAGTATGGTGGGATGTTTCTAAGCTCAAAGGGTGTTTTTCTATAAATAGGGGGGTTCCTCCCCATTTTGAGAGGTTAAACATTTTAGAGCAAAAAATATCTCTTTCTCTCTCTCTAGAATTCTCTCTCTCTGTAATGCCCCGACTTCCGGGTCGTTAATAAATCAAATCAACCTCAAATTTATAATTACAGATAACTCATAATCCCAAATATACAAATCATCTCCACAAATAATTAACTCAAATGTCTCCAAAAAATAAATTATACAAATCTCCAAAAATAATATATAGTTGTGGACTAAAAGAATCTCCAACTCAAACAATCTCTTTAGATCCTTCAACTCCAACCGCTACTAAATTTGCTCCACGCCTGAAAAATAAATTAATTCGGGAAGTATACAATAAAATAGGAATAACAAGGCTCAGACAAAAAATAAATTAACAGAGATCCAGCAATTACACAACCGATTGGATTCGATAATCAAACAATTTACCAAATTGCACAAACAAATCAACTCGACATATGATAATTTATCCAGAACCAAATACCCGGTCCTACTCGGCACATGACCAATGACCAGCCTCACCCACCTCACCCAAGCACAAACGCTTATCTGGGCTATTGGTCCAAGCTATTGGCAAGGTCTACTCGATCCATGTACGAAGCATTTCAACGTCATTTAGCTAGACAAATCAACATTAACTACACAAAACAACTTCATAGAATTTATCAAATGACCAGAGTACTCAAACGTGTCAACAGACAATGATTCACAGGATTTATCAAATGATCACAATAATCAAGAGGATTACAAATTGAAAGTAATTAGCATCAACTCTTTGTAAAGAGATTTAGAGGAAGCATGTTGTATACCACCCAAATTACCTCAAATCAATCTCCACCGTCTCCAACACTCGAATCTCGATTTTTCTCCATGAATCTCCAAATTCTAAGCCATAAGGTATGTAAGGTTTCACAAAATCTACAACTCTCCTCCTTTATGAAAATGTTTACTCTCACTTTAAACATTCTTAATCTAAACTCTAAATCTATATAACAAATGGAGAGAGATATGGGAAGAACCATAGAAAGAAGTTGAGAGGTGAGCTCAATTTATAGGCAAACTTGGTGTAAGATGGCATAAAAGCCCACTGGTTGGAATTGAAAGGACAAGTTAGGATTTACTTGTCATTAAAGCCCACTAGTTGGAAAATGAATGGACACTAGTTGGAATTGAATGGACCATTATTTGGAAAATTTAATGAACCACTAGTTGGAAAATGAATGGACACTAGTTGGAATTGAATGGACCATTATTTGGAAAATTGAATGGACCACTAGTTGGAATTGAATGGTTAAGTTAGGATATTCCTGTTTCGATAAAAAAAAAAAAATGCTAATCGACAAGATTCGAAATAATTCTAATAACTGAGGGGCTTTAAGCAATAATTTAAACATTAGGTTTTTAAAGAGAAAACATTTTTCAGGGGCTTCACACACACTCTCTCTCTCTCTCTCTCTCTCTCTCTCTCTCTCTTCTTATTTTGTGCTTATTTGCTCACAAACCCTTAGCTTTTGCACACCAACCCTCAACCAAATACCCTCACCTTTGGGCTGAGATAACTTGGGACCTAATATGAGCTTTAGAAGGTGGTTTAAGCTCAGATTTGTGGCTGTTTTGTGCTTTACTTCAAAGGTATAGAACGTACCTTGCTTTTACTTGCTTTGCGTCTCTTTTTTGCCATCTATTTCAATTGTTTTAAGGCTGTTTTTGAAGGGTAAAAACCTCTGTTTTTGTGACCTAAAAGTGGTGATTTGAGCCGTTTTGAGTTAGGGGGTTGTCCATCTATTTTTCTTTTTCGCTTGTTAAGCTCTTTGAGCCTTTTTTCATCACCTTCAAATCAAACCTTTAGGGCCTTTTAACCACTAAATTTTAGAGGATTTTCAGTGGCAAAAACCTTCTTTTGAAGTCCAAAATTGGAGGGGTTAGCCTTCTATGGACGTGCCCTCGAGCTTTATGCTACCACAGTTCAGACTCAAATGTCAGGGTTCTTAATCTGATCCCACAATGTGCGATGTGAGATTGATAAATCACCAAAGAGTCCAAATCCGGCAAATCGTTTTGGAAAACTGATTTTCAAGAAAGAAGTGCCAAACATGGACTGCTTTACCAGATACAAAGTCGCCACCTAAATATTTATTTTGGGGGAATTTAAGAAACCCTGACTCGTTTCCTAAGGCCACGTGTCCGTCATCACCAAAGTTGCCTCGGTATGGGAACTTGGGTACAACTGGGGAAGGTCAGCTATGAGCACCCCCTCTCGCCCGATTCGAAGATCGGCCTGCACTAAGCATGATATCTTGTTTTTGAGAACACATGCGTTCTTATTCCGGTTAATTAGCTAATCTTTACTACGTGATGCGCACGACAAACAAGTATAGACTAGATTGCCTAATTTGGAACAAAGCATTGCATACCCGTTTGTTTTGGAAAATGGTTTTGAGGTTTGCTACTCGCAAGTAGGCTAAAACACAGATTTCAATGAATTGTTTCAATTCAAGCAATCCAACCTTCATGTAAGCAAATAGCCTCATGGCAAGCATGCTGTCATGTTAACACTCACATACATGCAAGATGCTAAAGCATAAACACTCACAGTGTACTCCGAGCCAAAACAAGGAACATGTTAGTAATCAAATGTATGATCCAAGTCCATGTTAAGATGGCTAATGCATCGCAGGCAAAATGCAACTAGAATAGGCTCGGCTAATCTAAGGATGGCATGTCAAATGCAACACCTCGATACACGTATTCAAGTTGGAATTGAAATACTATGCAGTTAGCATGATGCGCCGAGCCCGGTGCATGCAATACAAATGAATGCATGCACGCATGCGAGCATAAAGTATGCTAATCAAAACATGACCTAGAACTAACCATCGTAAGCGGTTAAGCAAAAGGGGAAAAGACGTGGGGTTAGAAGACATGCATCACACACACGCGCGCTTATTACACAAATGCGCCCTCTCGACGAAGGGACCGAAAGAATAATACAAATCAAATAATTAACTAACTAACGAGCTAACTAATTAAACAAGTTAATTAAGCTACTGAAAGTAGTAAAGGAGCCTCGGGAAGAGGGACGAATGCATGCATGCTCGGAAATCCATCGCCATACTCATGCTGCCTCTGTTTAAACTGCTCTGCACCTCTGAACACTGCTCAAGTCTCAAAGTTACTTCTAAACTACTCCCTGAGGGTTGTGGGAGGTCATCGACCAAGAGATGAGGCCACCGGCCATGGGAAACTGGTCATCGACCAAAAGTGATGCTCTCGGCCAAACATTTATAGCCGACCGGCACTGAAGATGGTGGGAGGTTTGGGTTGTCACTTCAGTGCAAAGCCCCGTTGTCGTTGATACGTCATTGCCGGAGTTTGAGATAGGTTCAGGTTGGCTGAGCTCAATTACAATTCACCCCAGTAGCAGGAGCTCCTGCGGCATGAAGTTCCCGGCATACGATGTGGTTGGTGCCAAAGCCGACATTCCATAGGCGAGGTCAGCCACAGACCATTGGAGGTCGCCAATCATTCCTATTAACTCAAACGTGGTGGGCTCACGAGTTTGAAATAACTGGGGCGTCCAGATCGGGTACGCGACAGGCGACCTAGGCGGATGTGGTATTTCAACATTGGTCTTATCTTGCAAGATGATTCCTTGGTCCAATGCGGCTGCCATAATCACAATTTCCTCTGAATTTTGTGTCATCATAAGTCCGCTGAACTGAACGGAGATGTTGTAACCGGTGACTAACAGAGCAGGTGAACCGATAAGGCTTGACTGGTCTTGCCTCAATAAAGGAGAATGCTAGCTGCTCCAAACTGAATCTCTGAACTGAAAGAGAAAGTAGGCAACATCTGAGCCCAATTTTACTAGAACAGACATAAGTATAGCTAAATAACTGTATTCGACCACTGATCACTGTTCCCCAAAATTACTGCCCAAAATCTGAATTTGATACCCGCAGATATAACTGATTCTCAAAACACTGATGCCCGCAGGCTTGATGCCAAGACTTGCAAACTGATATGTGTATTCCCTATAGAGGTCAACTCAAAAAGCACATAACAAGCAAATAAGGGCCAAAACACCCCTATGTTGGGGTAGGGTTTCCCTATCCTATTGTCGGGAGCTAGGGTTTCACTATGCACACAGCGGTTTCAGACAACTTATAATCGGGTAGCAACCTGCCCTAGTTTGGAATGGTCACTATGGATTCCGAATATGCACTAGGTCGAATGGTCAGAAAGGGTGCCCCGGTAAAAAAATCAGGGTTTGTGTTCCCGTTGTGGCAGTGCCCGTAACCGGTCAGCCTTATGGCACGCTTCTTAAAGCAAGCCTCCGGCAAACTATTCAGGAATAGCATACGGCAAACACGGTGTCCTAGGTGCACCAATGCACATGCAATGCAAACAAACACATAAGTGTAATCAAAACAAGATATCATGAGTTCGAGTCAAGTTCTCTAACTCCCTAGCGGAGTCGCCAAAAACTGTGGACGCGCCCTCGGGCTTTTTGCTGCCACAGTTCAGACTCAAATGTCACGGTTCTTAATCTGATCCCATAATGTGCGATGTGAGATTAATAAATCACCAAAAAGTCCAAATCCGGCAAATCGTTTTGACAAACTGATTTTCAAGAAAGAAGTGCCAAACATGGACTGTTTTGCTAGATACAGAGTCGCCACCTAAATATTTATTTTGGGAGAATTAAGGAAACCCTGACTCGTTGCCTAAGGCCACGTGTCCGTCATCACCAAAGTTACCTCGGCTCGGGAACTTGGGTACGATTGGGGAAGGTCAGCTATGAGCAACCCTGCTCGCTCGATCCGAAGATTGGCCTGTACTAAGCATGATATCTTATTTTTGAGAACACATGCGTTCTTATTCCGGTTAATTAGCTAATCTTTACTACGTGATGCGCACGATAAACAAGTATAGACTAGATCGCCTAATTTGGAACAAAGCATTGCATACCCGTTTGTTTTGGAAAATGGGTTTGAGGTTTGCTACTCGCAAGTAGGCTAAAACAGAGATTTCAATGAATTGTTCCAATTCAAGCAATCCAACCTTCACCCACATGCATTCAGGCAGTTATATCATGTAAGCAAATAGCCTCATGGCAAGCATGCTGTCATGTTAACACTCACATACATGCAAGATGCTAAAGCATAAACACTCACACTGTACTCCGAGCCAAAACAAGGAATATGTTAGTAATGAAATGTATGATCCAAGTCCATGTTAAGATGGCTAATGCATCGCAGGCAAAATGCAACTAGAATAGGCTCGGCTAATCTAAGGATGGCAGGTGAAATGCAACACCTCGATACACGTATTCAAGTTGGAATTGAAATACTATGCAGTTAGCATGATGCGCCGTGCCCGGTCCATGCAATACAAATGAATGCATTCACGCATGCAAGCATAAAGTACGCTAATCAAAACATGACCTAGAACTAACCATCGTAAGCGGTTAAGTAAAAGGGAGAAAGACGTGGGGTTGAAAGACATACATCACACACACGCACGCTTATTACACAACTGCGCCCTCTCGACGGAGGGACCGAAAGAATAATACAAATCAAATAATTAACTACTAACGAGCTAACTAATTAAACAAATTAATTAAGCTACTGGAAGCAGTAAAGCAGTCGCGGGAAGAGGGACAAATGCATGCATGCTCGGAAATCCATCACCATACTCATGCTGCCTCTGTTTACACTGCTCTGCACCTCTGAACACTGCGCAAGTCTCAAAGTTACTTCTGAACTACTACCTGAGGGTTGTAGGAGGTCGCCGACCAAGAGGTAAGGCCACCGGCCATGGGAAACTGGTCATCGACCAAAAGTGATGCTCTCGGCCAAACATTTATAGCCAACCGGCACTGAAGATGGTCGGCCGTCCATCTCTTCCTACAGAATCCTGTTTTGCTGCAGAAGAGGACAGACAGAACATGGCAATGCATTTTCAAAGCAATGTTTGCACCACCACCCTCCTTATCATGTTTGAGACTCAAAGGAGTATGGTTCTCGACCCTCGGGCAATCAATCACGCATTTCAATGCATGATGGCCCAAGGTGCCAAGTGTGCATTTTAATGTCAAATGAAATGCACACAAAACAAATGAGGGACCCCCAACCTCTATCATGGTTTATCAAGGGGCAAGGCATGCATGCTTAATGCTATGCAACCTAGACATGCAAGCAAGCTAATGCAACATGAACATGCAAACAAACATGCAACATGAGCATGCAAACTAGCAATGCAATATTACTTAACATGCATTCCAACACACGAGAATATGTAACAACACATCAAGCATAAGACAAAATGCAAGCTAACAAGCATGCAAAATGCGACTTAAGTATGCGAATATGCAAGGCATGTAACAACATACAAGCATATAATAACATATGAGGCAAACATGTAGCTGATATGCAATAGGCATACAACCTAAACACGTAAGCTAGTATGGCATTCAACAAAATGCAATGGGGTTAGCATGCAACAACATGCAATATACTAACATGCAACAGCATGTAATGGGCCAAGTATGCAACAACATGCAAGGCAAGCATGCAACAACAGGCAGGAATGGTCTTAAACCAATATGGACAGCTCTCAAATAGGTCCAAATCAGCGGCCAAAATGCTAAGGGATAAGGGACAAAACCACATACAAACATGCATGATAATTGGCCTAACACTTAAGCATAAAAGGGCAACTTTTAAAAACACTTAAAAGGAATGGAAAGCATGCAAATGTGACAACATTACATGCCTTGAAATGAGGCTAGGAGTGATGCCAAATCTCATAAACAAGTCAATCATGGCATGCTCAAGACTGAAACCTAAGACTAGTCGAGGGACTTGAACCAAAACTACACAAAACAAAGAGCATATGGCAAGTATGACCCAAAACAGTCCTAAATCATGCTAAAGTGAGCCTAAAACATGCAATGACCAAAGCCAAAACAAGCTAAAACAAATGGGGAAAATCATGAGGCACGCAAGGCCATCAAAGAGGTGTTACACTACACCTAATACAACCAAACGTGGCATGATTTGGGCAACCAAAATCAGAGTTTTGACATGCCAAAATGAGCCCAAAAAACCCACTTAGATGGCATCCCAATGGCCTAATCATGATGGCATACACAACGACACATTCATGAGGCATAAAACACAAACTCTTTAAGACATTAAAGGAGTGATAAGTGTAAGTTTATAAGCATGAAATATGGACTGAAATAACATTCTAAATGATGCCAAACTACTGAAATGATCCACATAGAGCATGCTAGCAACTTAGACACTCAAAGCTAACAAGCTAGATTGCATGGCAGCTATACAAAATAATGCAAGCACAACCAAAACAATGAAAAACAGAGCTTAAGCATGCTACAACAAGGCTAAAAGCTTCATGGAGTTGAGCCAAAATCATGCTAAAAACACATGTTACAACATGATGCACGTTAAGGCCAAATCATGGGATTACAAGACAAGTGTATGAAGCATACATGGCATGTCTAAACCAACTCAAAATAGAGGTGTATCATGGCAAAACAAAGCCTAATACATACTGAAATGGAGCTAAAACAAACTAAACACACATGCTACCACATAAGCCATTTATGCAAGCATTAAAGACAACAAGGAGAGGGGATGACCCTCTCCTATTTAGGATCTCAAAACCACCTCTCCACCACTAAAATTCATCTAGATTTCAGTGGTAGAGAGGTCATGCAAAGACCAAAACAATGGCCAAAATGTATGGCCTAAAACAAGGCCTAACAAAGCCTTGGATGGGGGAGACAACCCCAAACCTCAAAGTGACCTTAAATAAAGTTCTAAAACACACAAAATAAAAACTTTTATTAGTTATAGTCGAAGCTCAAAACAATAAGCAAGAATGGCTAAAAGCCTAAGCAAGAAAGGGGTAACTAAAGTAAAGATGCTCACCCTTGTAGACCTTCTTTAGGAACAAAGCTCCGACACCTTTCTTTGGTCAAAACCAGTCCAAGAACCCTAACAACAACCTTCTAAGGCCTCAACAACCCAAGGATGGTGTAATGCTAGGTGCTCTAGTGCAAAAGTAAGAGAAAACTCACTTTAGGGCACAAAATATAATCAAACAAGGGAGTATAGATACAAAACTGTATCTAAACTCTCTAACCTAATTTTTCTGAACCTTGGAGGAGGGAGGAGGAGCTCCCTCTTTATAGAGGTTCAAATGCCAAGCTTCCTAAGCAAGCTAAGCAAAAGGCAAATCCCTCCATACATGTATGGAGGGGGTGTAATGTGGATGTCAGCTGTGACAGCTGGCATAAAATATCTGCCAAAAGCAGATGGAAAGGGGTCGGCTGGAAAATATGGCCGATTGACCAACAAAAATGGCTGACCGACCAAAAACATTGCCGACCGACCAAAATCTTCGGCCGGTAGCAAGAAAACAGGGCCGGTGGCCTCAAGCCAAGGCCGGTGAGGTGTGCGGATGGCCAACAAGCCATTCCCTACCCTCAGAAGCAAAAAAAAAGTGTTTGGTGCACAACCAAGCACAAAACAAACAAGTCAAGAGGTCTTGAGGCAAGGCGCACGACCAAAACCTCTGAGAACTCAAGACGAACACGAACATGGATGATCACCGAGTTTTTAAACGGTGACGTCCAAGTCTTGAGGACGGTCAAAAATGGGATGTCTACACCTCCCCTCCTTTTGTCTTATTTGCATGCCTAGGCAGCCTTGTAAGCTATACTTAGCTTAAGTCCAGCATGTTTTTACCTCTAAAATAACCTGTTTTGGCTCTGTTTTGGGCTGATTACTTCAGTTAAGACTTCTATTGCATAGTTGTAGTGTTATTTCCTTCACTAGCTTAGTGTTTCTAGGCTTTAAGCATCATTTGTGTGGTTTTGTTGCTATTTTCATGCTTTTTCATGCCTAATTCCAGCATCTAAATATCTGCAAACTCCCTCATTTTTTCACTTTTTCATTTGCTTTAAGGGTTGGTTAACCTTAGGTTTGTGTTTAAGCTTGAGATTGAAGTTTGTGCTTAATGGTTTCAATCCTCCTTTGAGGGTTCACTAATCAAAGGCATGACCTCTCTCTTGCTTTAAGCCATCCCTTGGTTGACACCTCTTCTATTAAAGAATGCTCACTTTTTGGACTTAATCGATTAAAGAATGAATCAGTAATGTAAAATGAGTAAACAAAAAAACAAAATTGGACAAGTAAAAAAGGCAAGATAAGCATCTTTTGTGTCGCATTGCATGTGTTCAAATCGGACGTTAATTTGAACATGAGGAAAATGAGACATTTCATACGCAATAGTGATGAAATGTGTCATTTCTCTTAGTCCCCATTGCCCTTGATCATGCATGATAGGGTGGTGGTCCTTGAGTCACATTGTGCATTGATTAAACTTGCATAATTTGCTACACAAGCCATCATGCAATGAAATTGCTTGATTGATGGTTTGTAAAATCAAGTTTTGTTCCTCCTTTGATTTCCCCATGAAAAAAAGAGGCAAAGTGTGCAAATATCTGTGAGAATACACTGTTTTGCTCTGTCTGCTCTCGGTTGCAACAAAAAGAGGAGTTCCTGTCATCAGTGGCCGACCGGCCACCAGTGGTAGCCAACCGACCACCATTGGTAGCCAACAGGCCCCCTGTCGGCCACCAATGAAATTTGCACAGTGTGTTCCTAAGGTGGAGTGGAGGTGTTCTGGAAGTGGGCAGCCTTTTTAGTATCCAAATGTGCAAACAGAGGCATTCAGCAGCAAGGCAGTGCCTTTTCGGGTGGAAACTGAGCACGTGCATGAGGCTCCCTTGCATTTCAAGCTTATTTAGCGTTTAAATATGTAGTTTGAGTTCATGTTGTAATTAATTAGTTATAGCTAATTAAGTATTGTAAATAATTTGTTAGGTTAACTAGTTATTCGTTTTCGGTTTGTAATAATTGATTAGCTAGAATAAGTTAATTAATTTGATTTATGTTATAATAGTTAGCTTAATTAGCGTAGCTAGTTGGTTAGCTTATTCATTCGAACCCTCCTTCACGAGGTCGTAATGTTGTAATAAGTTTGCATGCATGTGTGTATGTCTTCCAACCCCACGTCTTTCTCCCTTTTATTTAATCGCTTTTGATGGTTAGATTAGGAACATTTTCAATTAGCATACCTTATGTTTGCATGTTTGCATCCATTCATTTGTATTGCATGCATCGAGGCTCGTCGCATCATTCAAACTGCATTGTTATTTCAATGCTTTTTTGAATACGTGTTTAATCGCATGTTGTTCAAATCAATCATATGCCGCATTAGTAGCAAGCCTATTAGTTGCATATTGCATACATTGCATTAGTCATTTAACATAGTTAGGAATCATGCATTTTTTTCTAACTTTGTTTTCTTCCTAGCTTGGAGTACTAGGTGAGTTTTACGCTTTAGCATATCGCATGAGTGTTGATGTTGCCATGATTAGCATGCTTACCATGAGGCTATTTGCTTAAATGCTAAACTGTTTGAATGCCTGAGGATGAAGGCTTGTTGTTTGAATTGGAATGATTCAACAAATGTAAGTTTTAACCCACTTTGTTAAGTGGAAAATCATGTTTTAAGCCCACTATGTTTGGTGGCAAATTCGCATCTTTAAGCCCACTTGAGGCAGCAAATTCAAATCATTGTTTGCAAACAAACATGAGTTGAATTGTTCCAAATTGAGCAAACTAGTCTATACTTGGATGTGCGCATCACGTAGTAAGGTTAGCTTAATAATCAGAACAAGAGCACATAATGTTTATAAAAAGCATATCATGATTAGTAGAGGCTGATCTTTGATCTGGCGAGCAGGGGTGCTCATTTCAGGACCTTCCCCTCTTGTACCCAAGTTCCCGTGCCGGGGCAACTTTGGTGATGACAGACACGTGGCCTTTGGCACGAGTTAGGGTTTCCTAAATTTCTCTGAAAACAAAATATTTAGGTGGCGACTCTATATCTGGCAAAGCAGTCCAATTTTGGCATTATTTGATTTAAAATTGATTTTCCAAAAAGATTTGCCGGATTTGGACTCTTTGGTGTTTATCAGTTTCACATTGCACTTGTGAGATTAGATTCAAAACCACGGGAGTCCGAACTGTAGGGCTTCATTTTGAACCTTCCGAAAGGGGGGGCGCGAAAAAGTCGAGCTACAACATCCATGTTTGATGCATTTTGATTTGGCTAAGTTTGCATTTGTGGGTTTAATCAATTCTTATGTGATTATGTGTGCTACTTTATATTCTTGAGATGATTCACATGTCATATATTAGAAGTCGAACCTTTAGTTTCATCTCATGAGTGAATTGCATTAGGATTTTGTATATAATGCAAGTTTTACTAACTTTGTTTTGTAGCTGTTTGCGGGACGTCAGTAAATGTGTGAGTTTTTATGTTTTAGCATCCCGCTTGTGTGTGTTTTTCTTACTATATTTAAGCATCCTACCATGTGGCTACTTGCGTACTTGATATTACTATATGAATGCCAGTGGATAGAGGTTGTGTCGCTTAATTTGGAATGACATTGATTTTCATGTTTGTAAACTCAATTTCTTTAAGTTGTACATCGTCAAAACTCTTTCAAAATACATGAAATCAATTTTTTCCAAAATGATCGACATAGTCTATACTTGTTTGCATCGCATAGTAAATTTTAGGATTATTAAATAAATCGAGATATGAACATATAAAGTTAAGAAAACTCATATCATGGTTTAGTAAAGGCCGATCTTTTGATCGAGTCAACAAGAGTGCTCAATTAAAGACCTTTCCCTCTCATACCTAAGGTTCTGAGCCAAGCATCCTTGGTTACGATGAACAGTGGCCTTGGCACGAGTCACGGGTTTCATAATTTTCCCAAAATATTAGGTGACTACTTTGAGATCTGGTGATGTAGTCCATTTTTAGAAAAGATTTTGTAATAAAATAGATGTTCTATAAAAATTATCAGATTTGGACTCTCATCTATGTTTCACATTGCACTCGTGAGACTAGATCAAAGAAATCGAGGGTCCGAATTGTTTAGCACGCTCAGGTACCCCCCCCGGCTATGTTACATGTAGCAAGTGTTAGGCCAATGACTTTAGGGAAATAGGTGTGAAGACACCCCAATAGACTTAATAACTTAAGTTAAAAAGGCTACGAACTCGAACTAGTCACTCTTTTTCTTTTCATTTTTTTTTAACTTTGAAGGATCAGTCACACTATGAGTTAAGAACACCATCCTAGATAACAAATATTGCAATTAACCTAGTCAGAACTGTGATCGTGAAAGGCAAAATGCAGAAATATCACATATCAATCAAATAGACCCTCGCTACACACACTCACATTAAGTCAATCATGCCCTCCAACATAGATTGATGGTGCAACATATCAAGTGTGTTACAGTGCTCATAATTCTCATGTGTGAATCGAGGTGTACCCCCCCCCCCCACACCCAACTAAAATGACATTGTTTGAAATAAATGCGAATGAAAGACTATCACCAGATTGGGTTCCCATTAGCACCACAAACTTGTATTTAAGTATAGATATACAAAATAGAATAAGTAGGTCTCATGGGCCAAAAGCATCGAGAGGCAGAGGTAGGTCATGACCAAGGAGGGCCCGTAGCATAGAGTGTGTCTCGTAGACATCCTAATGGGACTGCTCCTGGTAGGCCTAAAAATTCAGGCACAAATCTATTAGGAGCTAGTGGTGATCCTAAAGAGTATTGTGGACCTAATCTACAGAGTACGGAAGATGCAAGTACTCATCTATGCTCATGTACAATGGCTCCCTTTAGAGAGGCACTAGAGGGATAGGAGGAGATGGATCATGCATAGGCTCATCCGCCTCATTAACCTGGACACCACCCTGTAGTGGGATCAAGGATAAGCTATGTTGCCATTCCTGCTGGCCAAAATTCTTGTAGGTAGTGTCGGACTCCTCAACTGGATCAATAAGAAGGTTGTTCGGCCAGAAGAGGAGCGTGAACAAATCGGCAAAGGGCAGAGGCCAAGTCGTGTTCTGCAAAGGTTGACGTTAGACGGCCTCCTATAGAAATTTCCACATGTGCATCTAGATGCCATACTGAAGGTCCATCTAGTAGCCATGCTGGTAGCCGTATAGCACTCGTATGAACTTCTCTTGGCTCTCAACTTTGTGCCCATTTGAAAGGGCATTCTTGTATAGCACCGAGTCAATGAATAATAGGCAGGCAAAAAGCTTGCTCCGACAAAGACATGTGAAATTAGGATCACCACAGGCCCCAGGAAAGAATTCCTGAATGATGCGGGGTATGGGGTTGTTATCCGCGACGTCGAGGAATGGATGGCCCGTGCATCTATTATAGAGACTTAACGCTCTAGCAATCATCAATGGCGTGCTTTGAATGATGTGGCCGTCAATAGTGGAATAGAGGTTGACAGATGTCACTATGGGCTCCTCGTACATGTTTTGGTAGAAGAGCAGGACTAGATGAGGATAGGTAGGCTCAGTGACATTGCAAATGCCCAGCTGTTGCCAGAGCTAAAGCTGCTGAACCGTCCAAGAAGTGGTTGGGTCATTCTGGAAAAACAGGATGTGAAATTGAGTAAGCTTGCAAAGCAGGCAAGAAGCCCACTCAGCTCTTAGTAGCTCAACTGATGGTGGTGACGAGGATGGTGATGACGACAGCCGCAATGGTGTCAAGGAGGAACCTTTTACCTTTTTGGAGGCCCGGTAAGGTGCCCGTCTACTCATGTCTTGCACACATTATAAACATACACACACATGCCCGTCAAACAAGAGTCAGAATAAAATAGAATATCAAAGCACATGTTTCCCCACTTATTTCGCCACATGCAATTCTCCATCCTCCTTTTTCTTCTCTCTTTTTTTCTTTTTTTTAAGAGCTTTTTTTTTTTTTAGAGCTTAAGCTAAGCAATTAATAACATAGGAATGTACAACACTAAATAAACTAACAAGTAATGAACTAAATTATTATATCACAAGTGGACTTATGTAAATGAATTAAACTAACAAGCAAGTTAACTAACTAATTAAACTATGATATGATCAATAAAGTAAAACATAATTTTTTTTTCTTATTCAAAGAAAATTAAACTAAAGAGGTACACAATTAAGTAAATTGAACTAATTAAACTAAACAAGTAATGTACCCTCTAAAAAAAAAAAAAAAAAAAAAAAAAAAAAAAAAAAAAAAAAAAATCTAAACAAGTAATGAACTAAACTAATTAAATCAATTAAACAATAACTAAAAGGCACACCTTTTTCTTTTTTTTTTTTGGTTGTCACACGTGCACCGGAGATAGTTGTCACAATACTAAGATGAACCTACAAATTTACTATAGAGAATGCAACTTCTAAAACTCAAAAGACAAAGATTACACTCACCTTGAAAGAAAAAGTGAAGAAAGGATGAAAAAAGAGAAGAATAGTGGCGGTATGCCGAAGAAAATGTCGCCGACGGTTCACCGGAAAGAGGTGTGGCCGGTGGTGAGGCTCTAGTGGTGAGAAGAGATTGGGGTGAAGGTTGGAGGAAAAAGGATTGGTAATGGTGGGGTTTGGGTAAAAGAGAAAGAAGAAGAATATAAAGTAGAGAAAGAAAGTGAGAAGTAGAAGGAGTAAGAGTTTTGAAAGTGATGGGTTGGTCAATAGGGAGCTACGGATTGAAACAAAAAATTAGATTTTTTTTTTTTATTCAACACGCTGCATATGCGGGAGATCCCACCGCACATGCGGCCACTCTCGCATACCATTCCACACACCTGTAATTTAAGAGTAGACATTTTTTTTTCAGAGGAATTCACCGCACGTACGGGAGCCAAGCCGCACATGCGGCTACTTTACCGCACCATTTCCTGCACATGCAATTAAAATAGTAGCTGACTTGGGGACCTGGAACTCCGCCGCACATGTGGTGGGTGTTGCCACACATGCGGTTTTTTTATTTTTTATTTTTATTTTTATAGAATTGCCCCATCCTACCTATTTCAAAGTTAGGCCCAATAACAACTGCTAACAATTTCTATCTTCATTTTGCATTTGACAACCAATTAAGTCCTTTCAACTTCCTAAAGTGTTAAATCAAGGTATAATCTTCATGCAAAAACCACGGGTACTACTTTTCTCTCTAACCATGTTTGTAACTTTCCCTATTCTCCAACAAGGTGACAGACTAGGTTGATTTCGCACCCAGAATCGAGGCACCTAAAACTAACTCGACCTGTGGGGCTGCCATACAAAGTTCAAGCCAAGGTGGTTTTGAAGCAATCTCCACACCCCTGGGTATCTAAACCAAACTTTAGTCTCGAAAATTTCAAACCTCTGCATTCTAGGCTTTGCCATTCGAACTCTAGTTTCCATCGTCTTAGTTGGTCTCCTAGGCACTCACTACAAACACAGTTAGGTGGCTATACCAAACCGTCAGATGTTGTTCGGGCATATCTAACACCAAAGGAATTACACCTTTAAAGGATTTAAAGTCTCCTAGACATCAAGCACATAATAAATAAATAAATAAATAAGGAAAGAAAGAGGGGGGGAAAAAAGTCCATATCTTAATTGTAGACGCGCCCGAACGTCCCGGGAAAATCCCGTTTTGTTCATTAGGCTCACTACAGTTCGGACTTAAATGTCACGGTTCTGAATCTAATCTCGCAAAGTGCAATGCAAGACCGATAAATCCGGCAAATCGTTTTGAAAAACTGATTTTTAGAAAGAAGTGCCAAACATGGACTGCTTTACCAGATACAGAGTCGCCACCTAAATATTTTATTTTTGGGGAAATTTAGGAAACCCTGACTCGTGCCTAAGGCCACGTGTCCGTCATCACCAAAGTTGCCTCGGCTCAGGAACTTGGGTACGAGAAGGGAAGGTCATGCAATGAGCACCCCCCCTCGCCCAATCAAAGATCAGCCCTTACTAACATGATATCTTATTTTTGAAAACATATGTGTTCTTATTCTGATTTTTGAACCTAGAATTACTATGTGATGCACACAGCATACAAGTATAGACTGGATCACCTAAGTTGGAACAAAACATCTCATATTCGTTTGTTTTGAAAACGGTTTGCTACTCGCAAGTAGGCTAAAATGCGGATTTTGCCACCCTCAAGTGGGCTTAGGAAAATATGATTTTGTCACTCTCAAGTGGGCTAAAAACTCACAATCAATGAATTGTTCTAATTTAAATAATCCAACCTTCACCCACAGGCATCCAAGCAGTTATATCACATAAGCACATAACCTCATGGCAAGCATGCTATCATAGCAATCACTCACACACATGCAAGGATGCTAAAGCATAAAAACTTACCTAGTGCTCCAAGCCAAAACAATAACTAGTTAGTAATCAATGCATGATCCTAGTTTATGTTAAGATGGCTAATGCAACGTATGCAAAATGCAACTAGAAATAGGCTCGACTATTCTAAAATGACATATGAATGCAACAATTGATACATGTATTCAACTTGGTATTGAAATACAATGCAGTGTGTATGATGCGCCGAGCCCGGTATATGCAATACAGATGAATGAATGCAGACATGCTATCATAAGTATGCTAATTGAAATGTGCCCTAAACTAACCATCAAAAGCTAATAAATAAAATGGAGAAAGACGTGGGGTTGGAAGACATTCACACACGCACGCACACTTATTACAAATTCGCCCTCTCGACGAAGGGTCCAAATAAATAATACAAACCAAATAATAGATTAACTACCCTAACTAATTAATTATTACAAACCCCCAAATTAATTAACAAATTAATTACAAAATAGTCTAAGTATGAAGCTAAAAGAGGTCGCCACAGCCCCGCCTCAGAATGATTAGATGATACATGCTCGATCGCCTCACTTGGAAACCCGTTGCCATGCCACATGTTGCCTCTACTTGCACTGTTCTACATTTCTGAGGACTGTGAAAATATTTGTGATGCTTCTGAACCACTCTATTAGCACTGTGGGAGGCCACCGGCCAAAAGATAGGACCACCGGCCATTTGAAAATGGTTATCAACCAGAAAAAAGACCACCGGCCACACTTTGATAGCCGATCGGCACTAAAGATGGCCGACCGGCCATTCTTTCCTGCAGAATCCTGTTTTACTGCAGCAGAGGACAGATAGTGCATGGCAAGGTATCTACAAGACAATGTATGCTCGACCACCCTCCCTATCATGCTATGGACTCAAGGGAGCATGGCTCTCGGTCCTTGGACCACCAATCACGCATTTCAATGCATGATGGCCAAAGGAGCCAAGTGTGCACATTGATGTGAAATGGATGCACAAAACACATATGGATGCTTAGAACTCTATCATGCTTTGATCAAGAGCGTTAACGACCGGAGATTGAGGCACGTTTCGTCACTTCAAGTACGAAACGTCCCTCGCTCCTCGTGTTTGGTTTGACACCCCAAACCAAACACAATGTAATGCATGCAAATATGCCAAATATAGTGCGATGCATGCAAACAATGCAGCATGAGCATACCAACTTAAAGTAATGCAATGTAATATGGCGCAAACATGCACACTAGGGCTGAAGTAGCGAACATGCCAAATGCAAAACAACCTATACGAGCATGTGACAAAAGATGAACTAGCAAGTATGCAACAAGATGTACTATGTTAAGCATGCGGCTATATACAAAGACAGACCTAGACCATTGTGGGAAGGCCTCAGCCATGCCCAAAACAGTGGCCAAGCCAAGAAATGATGGCCAAAACACATCCAAACATGCGCATGTAAAGGTCCAACACTTAGGCACAAAAAAGGTCGACTCTTAAGCACATTTAAAAGAGACAAATATGGACAAATAACAAGCATGATAAGCTCTAAAAATATGCAAGGGATGATGCCAAATCAACCAAGCCATGCAAATAAAGCATGCAAAGGAGCCTAAAACTTGAGACTAACCAAGGGGCTCAAGCCATGGCTATATGAAGCAAGCCCCGAAGGGCCAAGGGGACCTGAAACAGTCCCGAGGCAGGTCCAAGCAAGACCAAAAGTGAGCTCAAAGCTAGCCAAAACAAGCTAGAATACAATGTCAAAATAAAGGGGCATGCAATGCTATCAAAGAGGTGTTATACTATACCCATCACAACCGAACATGGCATGCATTATGTATCCAAAAACAAAGTTATAATATGTCAAAATAAGCCCCAAAACCCAATGAAATGGCATCCCAAAGGCCTAATCACGGAGACATACGCAATGACCCAATCTTAAGGCACAAGACAACAATTCTTTAAAGCATTAAAGGAGTGATAAAAGCAAGTATTCAAGCATGAAATATGGGCTGAAATAGTACAAAAAATGATGCCAAATCATTGAAATGGTCCAAGCATTGCATGCTAGTGGTTAGGACACTTAGAGCTAACAAGCTATATTGCATGGTGGCTATATAAAATAATGCAAGCATGACCAAAACAATGAAAAAAAGACCTCAAACATGGTAAAACATGGCTAAAGACTTCTCAAAGTTAAGCCAAAACATGCAAGCATGATGGTCCAAATGCATGGTACATATCTAGTCAAATAAGAGGATTACAAGGCAAGTGTATGGTGCATGCAAGAGACCAACAAACCAACTTAAAATAGAGGTATACCATGCCAAAATAACAACAAATACCCTCTGAAATGGAGCTAAATAAAGCTAAGCAAACATGCTACCCTTATGAGCCCTTAATGCGAGCAAATGAGACAAAAGGAGAGAGGGGTGTCCCTCCCCTATGCAAGACCTCAAAACCACTTCTCCACCACTGAAAATCCTCTGGATTTCAGTGGTGAGAAGGTCAAAATAAAAGGGGTCCAAAGCCTAATGAGGAAGGCACAAAAAGAGGCCAAACAAGGCCTAAGAAGGGGTAGACAACCTCCAACCCAAAAGTAACCTTAAACAAACATCTCAAGCATGAAAATACAGAACTTTTTTCAGTAGGACACTAAGCTTAAAAAAGTATGTAAGTATTGCTAAAAGCTTAAGCAAAAATGGGGAATAAAAGAGTAGTTTCTCACCCTTGAAGAACACTTGAAGAACACCAACTCCAGCACCTCCTTTTGATCAAAACCAACTCAAAAACTCTGAAATCAACTCCTTAGCACCTCAGTAGCTAAAGGATAGTGTAACACTAGGTGCCTTAGTGCAAAAATATGAAAAAAATAACCTTTAGAACATTATTACACACACAAATATAGAGAGAGAGGGAGATAGAGAGAGAGTGTGATATATCACTTATATCTCAGATTGTTCAACCTCTGGAAAGGGAGGGGAGGCCCTCCTCTTATAGGCAATGCAATTCCAAGCTTCCAAAGGAAGCTAAGTGTAAGGATGAAATCCCTCCATACACGTGTATGGAGGGTAGAGTTTGTGCTCACCAGCTGGCACAGCTGGCATGTACAATGTTTGAAAAAGGCAAAGAAAAGGCCTCGACCAGAAAAAGGGGCCGGCCAACCAAATAGAGTGCCGATCGGCCAATACACTTGGCCGGTGGCAAGAAATCATGGCCGGTGACTTCAGGTCATGGCCGGTGGGTTGAGGAAATGGCAAACAAGCCACCCTCTTTCTCCAAAAACAGAAATACAAGTGTTTGGTCCACAACCAAGTGCAAAACAGTCAAGTTGAGAGATCTTGAGGCAAGGCGCACAGCCGGGACCTCCGAGAACTCAAAACGAACACGAACATGGGTGACCACCGAGTATTCAAGCGGTGATGTCCAAGTCTTGAGGACGGTCAAAAATGGGGTGTCTACATTAATCATAATAAAATAGGTCCATTAAAGCAATGGACTCAATCATATCTCCATTCTCAATCCCCTCTATATAAGGTTTCAATTGTTGGCCATTCACCTTGAAAGTATGGCCATTCTATGGATCTCGCACCTCAATGGCGTTGTGGATAAATGCCTCGACGACCACAAAGGGGCCATCTCATCTTGACTTAAGCTTACCTGAAAAGAGTCTTAATTTAGAATTAAAGAGCCATACTTTTTGCCTGAGCTCAAATGATTTGCGATTAATGTGTTTATCATGAAATTCCTTAGTCTGAGTCTCAAAGATTTTCGAGCTTTCATATGCATCATTTTTAATCTCCTCCAACTCATTGAGTTGAGATTTTCGGTTAATTCCAACTACGGCCATATTGAAGTTAAACTTCTTTATGGCCCACAATGCTCAATGCTCAAGTTCAACTTGGAAGTGGTAAGCTTTGCCAAACATCACTCTATATGGTGACATCCTAATAGGTATCTTATAATCGGTGTGGTAGGCCCTTAAAGCATCAATCAAACATTTTGATCAATCCTTTCTATCCAGCCTAACCGTTTTCTCAATGATGTTCTTCACCTCCCTATTGGATACATTTGCTTGGCCACTAGTTTGAGGGTGGTATGGACTACCACCTTTATGAGTGATGGAGTATTTCTTGACTACCAACTCAAAGAACCGATTACAAAAATATGTACTCTAATCACTTATTGTGGCCCTAGGAAATTCAAAATGACAAAATGTTTTCATGAAAAAATTTTATCACCACTTTATGGTTGTTTGTTTGGGTAGCTATAGCCTCCACCTATTTTGAAACATAGTCTACTGCCAAGAGATTACACTCAAAACCAAATGATGTCGAGAAAGGACCCATGAAATCAATACCATAAACATTGAAAATCTCAACCACTAGAATAAGAGATGTTGGCATCATATCACGACGAGACACCGAACGCATTTGCTGATAGGAAAAACAAGTTCTACACAATTGGTGAGCATCTTTGAAAATGGTGGACCAATAAAACCCAATTTGTAAAACCTTGGCAGCCATTTTATGCTTATTAAAATGGTTGCCACATGCAGAAGAATGACAAAATGTAAGAATGCTACGCACTTCACTCCCTGGCACACACTGTCGAATCACTTGATTAGTGCACTATTTAAACAACTCTAGATTCTCCCAAAAATAATACCTGACTTGTGAGAAAAATTAATCTTTGTCTTACTTAGACCAATTCTTTAGAATCTTCCCAATGGCCAAGTAATTCATAATATGAGCAAACCACAAAGGGTTCACTCGTGACACCGCAAGAAGTTGTTCATCCGGAAACGAATATGCAAAGCTAAGGGGTCACTAGTGTGCTCAACAAGGACTCGGGAGAGATGATCTGCCACCACATTCTCAAACTCCTTGTCTCAAATTTCTAAGTCAAACTCCTAAAGGAGTAGAATCCATTTAATCGACCTAGGTTTGGGCTCTTTTTTGGATAATAAGTACCGAAAGCGGCGTGATCAGTGAAAACTATGACCTTAGAACCTAAGAGATAGGACCAAAATTTGTCCAAGGCGAACACCATGGCTAGTAGTTCTTTCTCGATAGTAGTGCGGTTCAATTGTGCATTCAAAAGAGTGCAACTATCATAATAAATAACATAGGGTGCTCGATTCACCCTTTGGCCCAACACAACCTAGACAGCATAGTCCGAGGCAACACACATGATTTAAAATGGAATAGACTAATCTGGTGATTGCATGATTATGGTGGAAGTGAGAGCCACTAAAAGTGTTTCAAAAGCCCTCAAACATGCATCATCAAAGACAAAAGGTGTGTCCTTGGCAAGTAAACTACACAAGGGACATGATATTTTTCTAAACTTTTTGATAAATCGGCGATAAAAACCCGCATACCCTAGGAAAGATCGTACTTGGTGCACAGAAGTGGGTGAAGGAAGACCTAAGATAAGGTCAACCTTAGCTTTGTCTACCTCTATACCCCAACACAATACCCTCACGAACAATAAAATGGCTCTTCTCTTAACTCAAGATTAAGTTTACCTCAATACATCGTTCCAACACTCTAGTCAAAATTTTAAGGCATTCCTCAAAATATGGTCCAAATACTGAAAAATCATCCATGAAAACCTCTACAAATTTCTCCATAATATTAGATAAAATGGCCATCTTACACTATTGAAAATTCGTCAATGCATTACATAGCCCAAAGGGCATACGCCTAACCGCAAAAGTACCGAAAGGACAAGTGAATGTGTCTTTTCTTGGTCAGCAGGCACACCAAAACTTGATTATAGCCCGAGTAGCCATCCTCTCAAGGATTTGATCAATGAATGGCAATGGGAAATGATCCTTCCTTTTCATGGAATTCAGCTTCCTATAATCAATGCACACTCGCCACCCGGTGGTGGTTTGTGTGGGGACTAACTCTCCTTCGTCATTCTCAACAACAGTGATGTCCGATTTCTTGGGCACCCCTTGTGTGGGGCTCACCCACTTATAATCCGAGATAAGGTATATAGCCTCCATTGCATTTCACGAGAAGGTTTGGCGTCCTCCTCTAGATGTATATGATGCATGCACACGAAAAGATCTATTCCTCTCAAATCGGCCACCAACCACCCTACAGCACTCTGATGTGCCATGAGAACACTCATTAATTGACTCTCCTGCTCTGCAGCTAAGTCAGATGCAATGATGACTGGTAAAGTGTCCTTAGGCCCTAAAAATGCATACTTAAGTGTGGCTAGGAGTGGCTTCAACTCAAGTGTAGGTGGTGTGACAAGAGATGATACAGCAGGCTCCCTAGATAGAGAAGGAAGGGACTCAAACTAGGTTTTCCATGAAGGAAAATCCGGTGTAGAAGAAGAATCGACTAAGGCATTCACCTCCTCAACTGACCCATCAATATCAAAATCTTTGAACCCGAAATTAGCGAGACAAGCCTCTAAAGGGTTCTCAATGAGAATGAAGGGTAAAGCCTCCTTCACTATCCCATTCACAACATCCACAAATAAGCATTCCTCCCTTTTAGGGGGATGCTAGGATACTTGGAAGACATTGAGTTTCATTTTCATATTGCCAAATGAAACGTCCATAACCCCGGTATGACAATTTATACATGCATTAGCCGTGGCCAAGAAAAGTTGACCTAAGATCACTGGAATTTGTTTGCTAGAGTTAGCTACCGACTCCATATCTAAAACTAAAAAATCAACAAGAAAATAAAACCTATCAACCTTTACTAGCATATCCTCAATCATGCCACGTGGCACTTTGAGTGACCAGTTAGCCAACTGGAGTGTGATAGTGGTAGGCTTTAACTCGCTAAGCCTGAATTCCTCGTATACAAAGTACAACAACAAATTGACACTCCCCCTAATCTAACAAGGCCCTATCAATGACATGGTCCCTTATAGCGCATGCAATGGTTAGGGCACCTGTGTTTTTAAGCTTTAAGGGTATGTCACTTAACAAGATGAAGTTTACTTGCTCCGTGAGTATAACCTTTTGGGACACGTGTGTCCTAGATTTACACTTTTGCGTACATAGGTCCTTCAAAAATTTTGCATAAGAGGGTACTTGCTTAATTGCCTCCAACAGGGGGAGGTTGATTTTCACTTGTTTAAAAACCTCCATCATTGCTTCCATGGATGTTGCCTTCTTATTAAAAGGGGATGGGGTAGCAAGGCATTGGAAAAAGGGTAACTTAGGCATATAAAGTACCTTAGGCTCACGTGAAGTACTAGGGGCCAAGTCATCCCCCTTAGGTGTTTTCTCTCACCCTTGCTCTCATTGGGCTTACCATTGTGGTCACCTTTCTTAGCCCTAGTTGCATCAGATGCAACTGGCCGAGGCTCTAACTCCCTTTCACTTCTTAAAGTAATTATCGTCTGCACCTATTCATGGTGTTTTCAACTTCCACTCGACCCCTCTACCCTATTGACCCTTACGGTTAGCCACAGTCTGACTTGGTAATTTCCCCTCATCCCTCTTATTCATGTTATTAGCCATTTGACCTAATTGGGCCTCTAGCTTGGCAATGGAGTGAGTGTGGAAGTGAACTACTAGTGCTAACCCCTTAAGCTCTTAAAGAATTTCCAATGCCTAAGTCTCGAAGAATGAGTTACCTTGAGAAATAGAGAGGTTGTGGTTGTTGGTAAGGTTGTAGTGGGCGGTATGAAGATTGATTAGCAAAATTATTAAAATTCTACCTTGGTAAGGGCGAATTGTAAGAAGTGTCGTGTGAAGAAGGTCTCTATGAAAAGTTAAGGTGATTTCTGTTGTATGTGTTGAAATATGGGTCATTACAAGGTTTGGAGAATCCACAAGCTGCATTCACATGCTCCTGGACTAACTCCAAAAATTATGATGCCAAACGGCACTCACTCAAATCATGAGCAGGGCTCGCACAAATAACACATGACTCATTAAATTAAGGCTACACTGGCTATGTACGGGCATGTCTTGAAGCTAACAACTAGTCCATTTTATGGGACAACGCCTTTACTTGTTGGGCTAACTCGACATTGTACCCAAACTTATAAATGCCCCCTCTTTTCGGGGCTCCAACAACAGGTTGCCGGACTTGCTGGGCTGCGAAGGCATGGTAAAGGGAATTATCACTCAAGTTCTCAAATAATTGCCATGCCTCAACATCACTTTTTGACATAAATGTCCCCCCACAGGATGGACCCACCAATTGGCGATGAGGCTTAGTTAAGCCATAGTAAAAGGTTTGGACAAGTTGCCAATCAGGCACTTGATGGTGGGGACACTGTTGGAGAAGGTCACAAAGTCTCTCCCATGTTTCATGAAATTGCTCGCCATCAATTTGAGCAAAATTAGTGATGTCTCGTCTAAGTTGGTTGGTTTTACCAATGGAAAAGTGCTTCTCCAAAAAATTATGATGTAATTGGTCCCATGTTGTGATAGAATTAGCAAGTAAGGAGTTCAACCAGTGTTTAGCTTTGTCCTTGAGTGAAAATGGGAACAATCTCAACATTAGGGCCTCATTGGTGAAATTCTGGATATACATTATAGAGCAAATTTCCAAAAAATTGTGCAAATGTTTATAAGGGTCATCATGAGCTAGTCCATGGAATGATGGGAGCATTTGGATGGTACTAGACTCAATCTCATAATAAGAAGCTATGGTGCCTGGTAACTGAATGCATGATGGTGATGTATATACAGTGGGTGTAAAGTAATCCTTAAAAATCCGATTGGGCCTATTCGGGAGAGGATTCTATTCAGCCATCTCTAATGGTTCTACATATGGATATGCGTTTTAAAGCCTAGGAACATGGGAAGAGGCTCTTAAGGTTTCTAAGAGTCCTTTCTAGTTCAAGATCCAAACTCCAAAGTTCAGGGTGGCAAGAACAGCGCCCGTGTATACACCACTCACACACATACTAAGTTCAGACTCTTCTACTAAATTACGAAAACAAAATACCAAAGAAGGAAATACTCACAGTGGTTAACAAAAATGCTTCACTCGTCTTGCGGGTGCTTGACGTGTAGACCATTGTCTCTAATCTCCACTTAAGCTCTCTCTTTTTAACACTTTCGTGCTTTGCTTGCGAGTACTCGCTTTTAGCACTTTAGTGTTGTGTTTTATATATATATATATATATTTATTTCCAAAGCTCGGTTGCGCTCCGCTTGCACTTTGGCGATAGCTCCACTCGCGAAAACTTTGCACACTTGGCAACACAAAAACATAAAATCCTAAACTAAAAATTAAAATAAGAATTTAACTTTAAATTAATTAATTTCGCCAAAAGTCCCCGGCAATGGCACCAAAATTTGATGGGTCATTTTACACATCAAAAATAAACACTAAACTGTACCTAAATTCCTCAAAATAAAAATAATTCCAGGCATCAATCCACTGGGACAAATGTGAAATTAAACTAATTTAACTATTAAATTCCTAAATTAATTTTGATAATAAGATTGATGATTCATAAACTAATGATAACTAAAATAAAACTAAGAATTTGAATTGGTAATTAAAAAATAAAGTTTGAGATATTGATTTTTTGGGAAAAACCTAGGGTGATGAATTCATCACTAGTTACATAAATAAGGTCTCAAATTGGAAATCAATTATGGTATAGTTCGCACCACTT
The DNA here is from genome assembly GCF_055761805.1 of Camellia sinensis. Classification (NCBI taxonomy): domain Eukaryota; kingdom Viridiplantae; phylum Streptophyta; class Magnoliopsida; order Ericales; family Theaceae; genus Camellia; species Camellia sinensis. Next base: position 112,944,427 of record NC_138962.1, read on the forward strand.
AATACTTCATAACTACAAGTTTGAAGAATTGATCAAGACGATTAACTCGTTCAATGTACAGGCACAAACCATCTCAAGTAGCACAAGTCATTCGCTCTAAACTAGGGTAGCAACGCGACTCGTCCCTCATAGTATGGCTCGTCTCATGCCTTGAATACAAAATAATAGAAAACCATTGCATGGAAAGTGTTGAACAATCACAGAAAGTAGAATACTTGAAGAGAATGATGATAAATATATCTAAAAACTTCGTAAACACCATTCAACTCATTCAAACCATTACACAATCAAAAACCAAAGAGAAAACCCTATTGGCTAAGGTTTCATCAAAACCCTATAAAGATGAGAACTAGCCACTCATGAAGGAGTAGGAAAAGGTAGAGGAAGAGGGAGCCACCACGGGAGATATTCTTGAAGCTTGAAAAACCCTTTTCTTCAACCCTAGCATCTCCCTTTGGAAAATTTCAAAACCCTAATCCAGCCTTTTTTCTGCATTTTATACTTCTCCAGCATTCCAAATAGGCGTAAAAAAAAATTACGCAAATCAAGGTACGACCGTACATGTGGGAAATGTCACCACACATGCAGCGAAGGTTCCGCACATGGGGGAAAAACCCTCCGCACATGCAATTTTTGCAGTCTCGGTTTGGCTTCGGTGGATAGGCCACACGTGCGAGAAGTACATTTTTGGCTTAAATGCTACGTTTTTTCTCATTTTGTGCTTCCACCACATCCAATCTGATTGACATTAAACATACGTAAAATGTACAAATTGAATGGAGAATAAGGATAAGAAATAATATTTATCTGCCTCTACGATATACAATTCGGCCTCAATCAGCAATGCACCCTGAACCACAGAATTAGCTTCGGTAATGAAGATCTTGTTGGGGTCAGCCTCCCCTAAGATGATGCTTTGCTGATCACTTTGCACATAAACAAGTATTTGATGGAATGGATTCTAGTTGACCAAGGAAGCACGACAGAAATCATGTATTACAAAACTTTTAAGAAATTAGGCCTTAAGGAAGATGACTTAAAGCCATCACAAAATCCTCTATTCGGCTTTAACGCAAATCCCATTGGATGCATAGTCCTCCCCATGAAAGCTGGGAGTCAGACAATTGAGGTGTGATTACTTGTTATAAAACTGCCCTCACCATACTATGTTATCATAGGGCAAACTTGGCTCCATACCTTAAGGGTAGTACCTGTAGACACCCCATTTTTGACCGTCCTCAAGACTTGGACGTCACCGCTTGAACACCCGGTGATCATCCATGTTTGTGTTTGTCTGGAGTTCCCGGAGGACTCGGCTCACGCGCCCTGCCTCAGAATCTCCGAACCTAACCGTTTAGTGTCTAGTTTTGCACCAAACACTTGCATCTTGCCTTTGAGAGGCAAGGAATGCCATGTAAGGCATCCCCACACACCACCGGCAGTGGCTGGAGGCCACCGGCTGGTCATTTTCTTCCATCGGCACTTTTGTTTGCCGGTCGGTACACTTTAATGCCGGTCGGCATAATATGTTGCCAGTCGGCACTGTTTTTTGCCGAAATAACATTTTTGGGCAGCCGACCACTGTTCCTCCACTTTATGGAGATATTTTGTGCCAGCTGTGATAGCTGGCACCAACTCCTTTCCCCTCCATACACGTGTATGGAGGGATTTCCCTCTAGCCAAGCTTGTTGAATAAGCTTTGCAAGAGGGAGTCCTATAAGAGAGGGGCTTTCCTCTTGGTTCTAGGTTAGAAAAACAGAAGCAAAAAACCAGCCTTTAGAGATATATATACATATTATCTCTATACCTCTCTCCCTCTCCCTTCTTGTGTGTGTTTCTTGGCCCAAAAGGTGTGTTTTACCTTACTTTTGCACCATTACACACACCATTACACCTTATTCCGAGATTGAGGGACTTGGAGGAGTTGTTTCTTGAGTTTTGGACTGGTTTTGATCCAAAGAAGGAGGCTAGACCATTTGTTCTTCAAGGGTTCTTCAAGGGTGAGCATCTTCCCTTTTATTCCCCAAACTTGCATTGGTTTTCTACCTATTTTGTTTATTGTTTTGGCTCTTGTGTATAACATAAAAAAGGCTCATATTTTCCTGCTCTAGCACTTTCATTAAGGTCACTTTGTGGTTAGAGTGCAAACTCATCCTCATAGGCCTTGTTTGGTCTATTTTGGTGCTTCTTTGATAAGGTTTTGTTCACTTCAGCACTTTGATCTTTTCATCACTAAAAATCAGTGTATTTTAGTGTCAAAAAAGTTGGTTTGAAGTCTTGCATAGGGGAGGGACACCCCTCTCCCTTTATGGTTTTGTTTCCTTGCTTTTTGGGCTCAAGAGGATAGCATGTGTGCTTGTTGTTTCTTGGCTTCATTTCAGCATTTTTTTAGGCATGTTAGGTCATATATAATCTTTGTTTTTGGTCAAACTTGTGCCTCCTTGCATGCTTGTAATACTTGTTTTGTATTGCTCTACTTTGCTTAGAAGTGCACATCATGGTTAGGCCATGATTCTTGTGAGAGTTGGCTTAGTTCCATGAAGTTCTTGGTGATGTTTTTCCATGCTTAAGGTTTATTGGTTATCCATTTAGCCATGCTTGACATGTTTGTTAGGGTTGCTTTGTATTTTAGCTTAAAAGCTTTGAGCATGATGGCCTCTAGCATGTATGTTTGTGACTACCCTCATGGTTTAATATCATCTAAGGACTTTCTTTTAGTCCAAGAATCATGCTTACATGTGTGCATGCATGGCCTTTTTCATGTCTTGAGGGTGTGTCCTCTTATGCCTAAGAATGAGCCTTAGTGTATTTGCTTCATGGGGGATGTTTTAGTTGCCATATTAGGAGTTTTCGGGGTCCTATCTCGCATGCACAAATTTTTTTTTTACTTGGCCTTAATCATGCCATGAATGGTCATGTTGGTGGGGGTAAGTTGTCGCCTTTTGTGCTTTAGCTTTGGGACCATAAGTTTGCTTGTTCGCATGAGTTGATTGTCCATCATTTTGAGCACTTTTGGCCACTGTTTTGAGAAGGGTGAGGGCCTGCCCCTTTGCCACTTTAAGCCCTCTTGCATGCTTGCTCCATGTTTGTTGCATATTTGTTCCATTAAGCTTTGTAGCACATCAATCCCATGGTCAATTTGCTCCATGTTTGCATCATGTTTGTATCTTGTGTGCTTGGTATCATACATTTTGTCATGATAGTTGCATATTGCTTGTTGTGTTTTACATCTTGGTGGCATGATACATTTGAGGCTTGTGAGCATTACATGCATTGCATTTACTTGGTTTGGGGTGTCAAACCAAGTGTGGGAGTCAAGGACCATTCATACTTCAAGTGATGTAATGTGCCTTGATCCCCGGTCATCGGGACCTTTGACTCCAACTTGATAAGGCCCCGGTTTTCATATTGTTTGTTGCATGCATTTTCATATCAAATGGCAAATTCGATCCTTTGACCCACCATGTACCATTGATGGTTCAAGGATCGAAAGTCATACTTCTTTGAGTTCAAAATATGATAAGAAGTAGGACCATGCTTACATGTGTCCAAAAACTCCATGCTATGCACTGTCTGTTCTCTGTTTGCTGTCAAATTGTCTTCTGCAGGAAGTTTCTGCCGACCGGCAGAATTTAGTGCCGACCGGCACTATCTGGAATGCCGATGAATCCGATAAAGTGCCGATGGGAATTTTGAAGTGCCGGTGGCAATTCTGTCTGGCCGGTGGTGCTCTGCAGAATGCAAGGAGCTTGTTCCAGTACTTTGGCAATTTTCAGAAAGACAAGGCAGTACAAACAGAGGCGACAAGAGTATAGTACGGGTTTTCCGGGCGGGACGGATTCGAGCATGCATCATCCGCGCACCCCGAGGCAGAGGCTGTGGCCACCCTCTTCTTTCCTTTTGCTTCCTTTTTTTTTTTAATTAATTAGAGAAATTTTGTAATAATTTTATTTGTTCATTATTTTGGGATTGTAATATTAATTCGAACCCTCTGAGTGAGGGTAAACATGTAATAAGTGTGGGTGAGTGTGTGTATGTCTTCCAATCCCCATTTCTTTCTTCCCTTTTATTTATCTGCTTATAATGGTAGATTAGGGCATTTTTGAGATTAGCATACCTTATGATATGCATGCGTGCATTCATGCATCTGTTGGCATGCACCGGGCTCGGTACATCATACTAACCGCATTCGTATTTTCAAATTCCAAAATTGAATACATGAAACAGTTGGTTGCATATCATATGCCATACTTAGGTTAACCGAGCCTAACTAAAATTGCATCTTGTATGTGTTGCATTAGGCAAAATAACATGAACTAGGACACGCACATTTGCTAACTAGTTTATTGTTTTGGCACGGAGTACAATGTAAGTGGTTATGCTTTAGCATCCAACATGCGTGTGAATGTTGCCATAAAAGTATGCTTGCCATGCGGCTAAGTGTTTACGTGAGATAAATTGCTTGAATGCCTGTGGGTGGAGGCCAAACTGCTTAAATTGGGATAATGCGTTAAAACTATTTGTTTTAAGCCCACTAGATAGTGGCAAAACCGCCTTTTCTAAAAGCCCACCTGAGGGTGGCAAAACCTACATTTTAGCCTACTTGCGAGTAGCAAACCATTTTCAAAATGAACATAGAATGTTTTGTTCCAATTTGGGCAATTTGGTCTATACTTGTTTGCTGTGCGCATAACATAGTAATTCTAGGCTAATAACCGGAATAAGAATACATAAACGTTTTTCAAAACTGGATATCACGGTTAATAGAGGCCGGTCTTCGGACCGGGCGAAAGGGGGTGCTCATAGCTGACCTTCCCCGATCGTACCCAAGCTCCCGAGCCGAGACAACTCCAGTGATGACGGACATGTGGCCTTCGGCACCGAGTCAGGGTTTCCTAAATTTCCCCATTTTAAAAATATTTAGGTGGCGACTCTGTATCTGGCAAAGCAGTCCATGTTTGGCACTACTTTTTCAAAAATCTGTTTCTCAAAACGATTTGCCAGATTTGGACTCTTTGGTTCAGATTAAGAACCGTGACACAAAAATCGAGAGTCCGAACTGTAGCGAGGTCCCCCCCCCCGCGGGGCTTGTTACAGTTTCTGGCGACTCTGCTGGGGAGTTTAGAGGGCTTGACTCAAACTCGTGATATCCTATTTTGATCTCATTTATGTGTTTCTTTGCATTGCATGTGCATTGGTGCGCCTAGGAACACAGTGTTTGCCATCTGTCATTCCTGAACGGTTTGCCGGAGGCTTGTCTTGTCAAGGCATGTCCATAAGGCTGACCGGCTATGGGCTCTGACAGTATGGGAACACAAACCCCGGTTTTACCGGGGCACCCTTTTTGACCATTCGACCTAGTGCATATTCGGAACCATAGTGACCATTCCAAACTAGGACAGGTTGCTTACCCGATGCTAAGTTGTTTGAAACCGCTGCGGGCGTAGTGAAACCCTACCTCCTGACAAAATAGGACAGGGAAACCCTACCCCAACATAGGGGTGTTTTGGCTCTCTTTACTTGCTATGTGCTTTCAAAATGTATTTCTGCAGGGAAATGAACACATCAGTTTGTAAGTTTGGGCATCAGGCCTGAGGGCATCAGTATCAGTTTTAAGAGAATCAGTTATCTGCGGGTATCAGGGTTCAGTATTGGGAATAGAGATTTTGAGAACAGTGATCAGTATCGAGGAACCGTGTGCTCGGCTTATCGACTATGTGTTTTGAAAATCCAACTGTATATTATTTGTTTATTTTATGCTGTTGTGCTGTCCGGTTGTTGGTTTATTTATTGCTTTATTTATCTTTTTGCTAGGTAGTTTAGCATCATTGCGTCTAACCCAGTAGACATTCCCCAAGCACTCTGGATCAGAGGTCGCCGGCTCCATCGATCTGAGGATCTGATAGAAGGACAACCAGTGTACCATTCTCTACCCCCGGTTACTAAACGGAAAGCAACTAGGCAGAGGATATCGGTTCAACAGTCAGTACAGAGGGCTTCGTCTACCCCACCTGTGTACAGTAGGGATCAGGATCCCGTTTCACCCACAGAGAGGGAACACATATCAGCAATTCAACCAGAGCAGAACAGTATGGCTAGCTTAGAGGAGATGGTGCGCCAACTTCAGGAAAGCATGAAAATGATGCAGCAAGATGCTGCCCGACAGGCAGAATTTGCCAGGCAACAGGCTACAGTTATGAGCGAGCAAGCGGATTTAATTGGGAGGTTGCAACAGCAAACTGGGGCATCACCTTCGCAGCAAATCCCTCCTCCATTAAGGGTTCCAATACCCGAGGAGACACCAAACGCCCGGAATGTCCAAGAAGATACAGACATCCCAACGGGGCCGGCTCCACCCCCGATTCCGCCTCAACAATCCAAGGCACCCACTCCCATTAATGTATCGGATTCTCCCTTTGAGTCTGAGGTAGACCCCATGACGTTAAAAATGCACAAGCTTGAAAAGCTGTTCAAGAAATCTCAAGGTGCGAAGTCCATTCCGGACATTGGAGATGGGTACATCGACACAGCCGTGACGCTGCCAGATCGGTTTAAGATGCCCCAAATTGATCGTTTTGACGGGTCTGAGGATCCCATGGTACACCTGCGACTGTTTTCAGACGTCTTAAGGCCAATGGGCCTCACCAGATTACAGAAGCTGTCTTTATTTGGCCGTACCTTGTCGGGTGTGGCGTCCGCATGGTATGCCAAGTTGGAGGACGACGTCAAGAAAAATTGGGACGAGATGGCTGAGGCCTTCATCCTGCAGTACTCGTATAACACACAAATCGAGATCACGACCCGGGATCTCGAGACAACGAGGCAAGAACCCAAGGAAAGCTTCTCAGAGTTTGTAACTAGATGGCGGGCTAAGGCTTCAATGATGACCTTGAGACCCACAGACAAAGACCAGATTCGGATGATTGTGCGCAATCTTCAGCCGAAGCTAATGCAAAAGATGATTGTAGTCCCCTTTCCCACCTTTGCTGATTTGCATGAAATGGGGGTGCAGATCGAGGACGCCTTGAGACAAGGTTGGATTGATAATGATCGGGATCAACCCCGCAGAAATTTCAATCGTAGTACTAACGCAGGCCCGAGTGGCGCTACGACTGCCAGGACCTCCGAAGTGAGTATGGTCACCACTAACCCTTCCCCGAGAAATACAGCAGCCACACCATTCTTCGGCGCGTCCGGAAGCAACTCGCAAACAGCCAAATACCCTCCCAGAAACACCAGAACCTTCGCTCCACTTTATATGTCCCTGTCCAAGGCTTTGGGGGTTTTGATCAGAAAAGGGCATCTGAAGCCCCTAGAGCCGCGGCCCTTACCTGAAAGACTACCCGCCACCCACAACCCAGCCAAATATTGTGCGTTCCACCAGCAGCATGGTCATGACACTAACCTATGCTTTCGATTACGTCATGAGATTCAAGATCTCATTGATAATGGGGTGATTCTCCCCCCTGAGAAACCTAATGTTACCACAAATCCTCTCCCCGCACATAACCAAGTTCCACCACCCAAAAGAGTCAACTTCATCTACACTGGGGTCGCATCCTACGATCCCAGTATCTACATCACACCCTCCTACCTGCCTAAACCTAAAGTTTTCCTCCCCCATTGCACCGATTTGTGCATGACGGACGTCTCCATAACCCAACCCAAGCCAGTGGTGGTGACCATCGAGAACAAGAAAGAGGTTGTCAAACCAGGGTCCGCGGAGCCTGAGAATGATGTTGGGAATGCTTATAGTCCGAATGACTACATTTCACCAGTGGACCAGAATAGAACAAATTTCGAATTTCCAGTCGGGGGAGAGCTGTGTGTAATCCGAGGGGACAATTCAGGACAGGGAATGGATGATTTGACAGCCGTGGAAAAGGATGTTGTCAAGTCCCAATTTCATGATGACCAAGACTCAGCCATCAACTGGTATGATGATGAAGAATCAGCAGAGGCCACGGGGTGGTTAGACGATCAGCCGGATGTAATAGGGGAGTTCCAGTCAGAACAAGACCCGGCAGGGGCAGGAATGTCAACAACGGCCGGGAGTGTCGAAAAGCAGAATACATCGCCGGAGAGCGCCGGTGTCGAGAGTTTCGCTCGGGAATGGAGCATTTTAAGTACAGGGATCAGTGAGCAATCTACTGCATTGACACAGTCAGAACAAGAGAGATTCGAGGATTCTGAGAGGATCAGAAAAGCAAAAGGCCACGTAGGGGTCGAAACTGCCGCAAGTACGGAAATGGAGGATGCTGTGAACATAGGGATAAAAGGTACTGTGAGTATCGGGACAGTTGTGCCAGAACCAGACAGATGCTTGTCAGTCGTAGATGGTATGTGGTGGGAAGACGACGATCTATGTCTTGCCCACACGGACGGGGATTGGAAAGGTAATCAACCAGATGATACCTGGTATCGGCGAAGTCGATCACATGACTAGGAGTGGACGGTATTTCAAGCCTCCACACCTAGATCAGCCGGAGGCGTCTGGGAAAGATAATGAAGCAGAGAAACAAAAGGAGAAGCAACTCGAAGATGAGGCCGTATTGAGACAATTGAAAAAGATACAAGCAGACATCTCCATCTGGGGACTGCTTATGGCTTCTCGAGTACATAGACAAGCCGTCCTTACAGCCATGGACAAGGCCAAGCTGTCCATAGACACCACGCCCGAGCAGCTGGTGGGTTTAGTCTTTTCGGGAGGAAGTTCCCCGGCATTGAGTTTTTCTGACAAAGAACTACCACCCGAGGGTGCGAACCATAACAAGCCACTCTACATCTCTGTGGAGTGCAGGGATAAATGGATACCTGTGGTACTTGTCGACACGGGATCCGCTATCAACGTCTGCCCGGCAAGGACAGCTTATGCGATTGGTTTAAAAGTCGCGGATTTTATACCAACGGCCCAGGTGATTCGGGCGTATGATAACACAAGCCGGGAGGTAATGGGGACAGTTAAGATTCAAACAAAGGTTGGGCCAGGACAGCACGAGATAGATTTCCATGTCTTGGAGGTTCCTGCAACGTTCAACTTGCTTTTGGGGCGGCCGTGGCTGCATCAGGTAAAGGCGGTCTCCTCTACCTTACATCAAGTGGTGAAATACCCCTATGGGAAGGGAGTAGCCATTGTTTTTGGAAACTCATCAATTCATCCACCACCAGAGGTATCTACGCCTGTTCTAGAAATTGAGCACGGTATAGAAGATGTGTTCATATCGGGTTTTACCTTGGCCGAGGCTCGGGTTGTACAGAACATCATGGCAGCTAACGAAGGGGTGTATGTCAGTGCCCAAGCAGTTTATCTCATGAACAAACTCCAGCACATCCCCGGGATGGGATTAGGCAAGAGCGGTAGGAAAGGTGCCGCAGCATCGACCGAAGTGCCACATAACCCCCATACCTTTGGTTTGGGCTACCTACCCACCAAAGAGGATTGGATAAGGAAAGGAAGGGAAATGGCCGGAAGGGCCAGGGCGAAACAGATGCGGAAGCCCTTTGACTTGATGCACCAGCCCATTCGGGGGACCCTGAACGGACGTTTCGTCCGGAAGGGAGAGGACTTTCCGTTCTGTGGCTTCCCGGAGCCGTGGCTCAACGCGGAGAAGAAACGCGTACCGGGATTTAAAATTTTCTTTGATTTACAATTACCTGAGGATGACATTGCCGAAGGGCAGGCAGATCTATCGGCTGAGGCCGAGCAAAGTAAGGAGGTACAGTCCGAGGACGCTGAAAATGAAATGGGGGCAGCGCTGGCGTGTCTGCTGTCAGATCCTCCGATCGAACAGAGGTGCTTGGGGGATAGCTCCTCGGTATGTGTGATTGGGAATGAAGCGGCTGCGGGCCTACCATCAGCTATTTTGGATGCATCCATCGCACCTTCTCTCATCTGGCAATATGAAGAAGGCTTTTTATCAAGCAGCACCGGGTCAGGTAGTGAGCCGGAATCTGATTCTACCGAATCTTGTACGTCGGAATCAGATTCCAGCTCAACTGAGTCTGAGTCCGGTATTCCCGGGGGTGATAACCCGGATACCACAGTCCTGTCTAGGTCGTCTTTTTCATTTTCTTTTGAGTCTGTTGTAACAGAGGAATCCGACGGCTCGGAAGTATTTAATGAGAACGACGTGGATGTGGTTTCGAAGTATTTTTCTGTGCCTTTGATTTATTGCTTAAATCAGGATTTTCAAAATTTTGATGAAAACGACGAGGAAGAAATTCCTCCGGTTTTGCAACGGTTAATTGATCAAGAGCAGGAAAGATTTGTTAAACCTTTAATGGATGAAATCACTATTGTGAATGTTGGTACTGAGAAGGACCCGCGGCTGGTCCAGATCAGGTCCACGTTGTCTTCTGAGGAACGCGAGCGCTTAGTCGCTTTGTTAAAAGATTTCAAAGATGTTTTCGCGTGGTCCTACGAAGACATGCCTGGAATCGATCCTGAGATTGTACAGCACCGGATCCCTCTTGATCCCGAGGCCCGACCTGTCAAACAGAAGCTCAGGAGGATCCGCCCTGATTGGGCCATTAAGATCAAGGAAGAGGTCACCAAGCAGATTGATGCAGGCTTCCTGTTGGTGTCTGAGTATCCGACTTGGCTGGCCAACATTGTTCCGGTGCCGAAGAAAGACGGCAGAATTCGGGTCTGTGTAGACTTCAGAGATTTGAACAGGGCCAGTCCGAAGGACGACTTTCCATTGCCGCACATTGATGAACTGATAGATTTCACGGCAGGACATGCCTTGCTTTCGTTTATGGATGGTTTCTCAGGCTATAATCAGATAGTAATGGCGCCCGAAGACCGGGAGAAGACTGCATTCACTACCCCGTGGGGTACATATTGTTATCGAGTGATGCCATTTGGGCTGAAAAACGCAGGAGCTACCTATCAACGGGCAGCAACTACAATATTGCATGATATGATCCATAAAGAGGTCGAGGTGTATGTGGACGACATGATTGTCAAGTCCAAAGAAAGAGAGGGCCACTACACCGCCTTACAAAAGTTTTTTCAAAGGATCAGAGAATTTCGGCTGCGGCTGAATCCCCAGAAGTGTACTTTTGGTGTTACAGCAGGGAAGATGCTAGGGTTTCTGATCACGCAAAGGGGCATCGAGGTCGACCCTTCCAAAATCAAGGCCATCTTAGAAATGCCACCACCAATGACTGAAAAGGAGGTGCGAGGCTTTCTAGGTAAAGTGCAATTCATAAGGCGGTTTATCTCTAAATTAACCTTGACTTGTGAACCACTTTTTGGCCTCCTGAAGAAAGGAAAGAAATTCCAATGGGACGGCCGATGTCAAGCAGCTTTTGAGCAGATCAAAGAGTATCTACAGAACCCGCCTGTGTTGTCGCCGCCAGAACCGGGGAAACCGTTGATATTGTATCTTTCGGTAACTGAGACCACCATGGGCTGCATGCTCGCACAGGAGTCAGAAGACAAAGTGGAAAGGGCCATCTACTATCTGAGCAAGAAGATGCTGGATTACGAGACCCGCTATACACCACTGGAGAAGGCTTGTTTGGCCTTGGTATGGGCTACCAGGAAGCTGCGACACTACCTGTTAGCTCACTCTGTAATGTTGGTTTCACGTTTGGATCCCATCAAATATCTTTTCGAGAAACCAGCACTTACAGGTAGGCTAGCTCGTTGGTTGCTATTGCTTTCCGAATTTGACTTGAAGTATGTAACACGCAAGTCGGTGAAGGGGAGAGCGGTAGCGGAGTTCCTTGCCGACCACCCGGTTGAGGGGGATGAAGCGGTTGAGTACCTATTCCCAGATGAAGCCATTCTGCATATCGAGGACGAAACTTGGACGATGTATTTTGACGGAGCGTCAAACCAGTATGGGTATGGGATAGGGGTGTTGCTGATAGCGCCTGACGATTCCCGTATCCCTTTAGCATTCAAGCTCCAGTTCAGAGTCTCGAACAATGAGGCAGAGTATGAGGCATGTATTGCTGGTCTGGAAGCAGCCCTAGAGCTAGGGGTAAGACGGTTAGACGTCATTGGGGACTCGAATCTTGTTGTGTCTCAAGCAAAAGGAGACTGGAAGGTCAAGGAGGAAAGGATGATAATTTACCACCAAACCTTGGATTTGTTAATTCCTCGGTTCGAGAAACTAAATTTCACCCACCTCGTAAGAGAGAACAATAGGTTTGCAGATTCGTTAGCAACTCTATCTTCCATGATAGACATCCCGTCGGGAGTCCGGATGCATCCAGTCATCATTGATCAGAAGTTTGCGCCAGCATACGAGTCAATTTCCGCCATAGATGAGGCCCAAGACGACAACCCCTGGTATTACGATATTTGGAACTTCTTGGAAAAGGAGACGTATCCGCTAGGGGCAAGCGCCAAGGATAAAAGGGCCATTAGAAGAATGGCTATTCAGTTCATCATCTGCGGAGGTAAGCTGTACAAAAGAGGTCATCTGGGAATGCATAAGCTCTGTGTAGAAGCTGAAGAGTCGAAGCGCCTAATGGAGGCCATCCATGGAGGAGAGTGCGGTGCACACATGAATGGAGTAATGTTGGCCAGAAAGATCCTTAGGCAGGGTTACTACTGGTCAACCATGGAAGAGGATTGTATCGGCTTTGTTCAGCGGTGCCACAAATGCCAGATCCATGCGAACCGTATGAATATCCCACCATCCAAGTTGTACAACATGACTTCCCCGTGGCCGTTTTCCGTGTAGGGGATCGATGTGATCGGAGCTGTTACCCCGAAGGGGTCGAACGGACATGAGTATATCCTGGTAGCGATAGATTATTTCACAAAGTGGGTCGAGGCCCAATCATACGCGGTGCTGAAAGCGTCGCACGTCGCAAAGTTCATCAGAAACAACATTATTTGTCGCTACGGGGTGCCAAATGAGATCATCTCGGATAATGGATCCCACTTTAAGAAAGAAGTGGTCGACTTGTTGGAAAAGTATAACGTGGCTTTTCATAAGTCATCTACATATCGGCCGCAAACCAATGGAGCAGTTGAGGCCGCCAACAAGAACATCAAGCATATACTGCGGAAAATGGTGGAGACCTATCGAGATTGGCCAGATAAGTTGCCGTTTGCTCTGTGGGGCTACAGAACTTCGATTAGAACTTCTACCGGAGCAACTCCGTATTCGTTAGTTTATGGAATGGAGGCTGTTCTACCTATTGAAATTGAAGTTCCGTCTTTACGGGTATTGGCCGAGTGTCAGATAGCTGAGGCAGATTGGCAGCAGAGCAGGTTCGAGGAACTAATGCTCTTTGACGAAAGAAGACTGAAAGCACTGTACCACGTTCAGAGTTATCAGCGCAGGATTGCTCGGGCTTTTAACAAGAAGGTTAAGTCCAGAAATCTAAAGGAAGGGGATTTGGTACTCAAAGACAACCGAGCTCCCATCCACGACCCAAGGGGCAAGTTCAGACCCAATTGGACTGGTCCCTACATCATCAAAGCTATCTGGTCGGGCGGAGCTGTGGTTCTGATGGACTTAGATGGCTTAGAATTCTCTCAACCGATCAATATGGACAAGTTGAAGAAATACTATCCTTGAGAGGCTCGCTAGGCCGAAAACCCGAAAGGGCGACCTAGGCAAAAGTTAGAGCATAAAAAAATTAGAAAATATAAAAACTGAGCTCGCAAGGCTAAAAACCCGCAAAGGGCGGCCTTGGCAAAAGTTAGAGCGCAAAAGGAGAGTGAAAATACTCGAGCGAACCCAAGCCGGAACTACGTAAGGCTTGATTCCCATGTTTGGGATACGTAGGCAACTTCATCCCGAAGTTCAGCCATAACACTTCCCCGATCAACTTTGTCCATTTGATCATCTCAGCCATCTTTGTCCATCAGCATTCGTTGGAATCTCCGGTGCAGTGCCACTCAGACTAGGGGCAACTTTCCGTTGCCATGCAGTGCTGCGGGGCTTTTCAGACTAGGGGCAACTTTCCAGTTGCAGGAATCTGGGGTTGTGCATCTCAAGCGACAGATCTCAGGCGTGTCCAGTTCTGATCCACATCAAAAAATGTTTTTGAAAAGTTTTAATATAAGCTGACTTTGTTCAAATAATCTTTTTACAACTTTGACCATTTTTGGACCAAAGTGGAAAATTCTTAGTACCAGAACTTTCAATTTCATTGATTTCAAAACAGAGCTCTCCTGCTCTTACAGACAATTGAAGTTGCTTTTTTATTACATTCAGGAAAGAAAACTTGAAAGCACTAATAAAGCAATAAATCTAGGGCATGGTCAAATCAGGTGTTCCTGTGCCCCCTCCCAGAGCTGGTCGAAGCCGCTGATGCCAAGCTGGGCCCGATCTGTGCTTCTTCATTGAGCCAATCTATGCACTCGTCAGATAAAGTGCAACTGAAAGTAGGAGCGGGGGCCAGGAGTTCTCTCATCCTCCACGCAGTGGCCTGCCAAGCAAGCTGCGCACCCCGGGCTGGGAATGCAGCAGGATACTCTATCCCCTCTGGCGGGCAGGTCTGATCATGGCCAAATTGGCGTCGAATCCGAAATGGGAAATAGAATACACAATGAGTGAGACCAACCAGTTGAATCCCAGTCTGCCGAGGCATGTTGTAACTCATTGCCGGAAGGTTCAACCAAGGGCACCGCCAAGCAATACGGTCTGCGGACAAGTGACACATCCAAGCGAACCACCATTCCTCATCCAAGGCATTGACTAGACGATGCCGGAAGAAGTAGCCGCGAGCTGAATATGCTGGGCAGGAGTCCACAACCTGCAATTTATCCATCAACCACACCTGGGGAGGGATTGAAAAATGAGAGATTAAAGAATAGAGAGATGTACGAGGAGAGAAAAGTGAGAACGGGGTTTTGTGAGAAGAGACTGAGCTCGAAGGCCGAGTGATGTGAGCGATACAGAAATGCGAGATTGGGTGGGAAATATTACCTGTAGTAGTAGTGGACTCCCCGCCAATCTGCACGTCTCATGACGGTAAAAGGCATCTAAGCCCATTAGTGTCTCGGCCAGAACCATGGCAATACAGCTCTTGCCCTCTCTCAGACCTTGGACAACCTCAATCAGTCGGACACTAGCCCCTCCAGAGCCCGAAATGAACAGGAAATGAGACAGCATGCACAAGCAGAGGGCATGTCGCCGGGAGCCTTGCCGATGATGGTTGCTGCGATCACCAGCATCAGAAAATTGATTGGCCAAACTCGGAATGTCTAACATCCCGTCGCCCATCAGAGACCGAGCATCGCGCATACTAAGTCCGCACATGCGCCCTAAGGATTGGGCATGACCAAAATTAAGTTAGGGCAGGAGCTCCTCGTCGCATTCGGACTCCATTAAAGCTCGGAAATCTTCGAAGGTAGGACACATCTCTTGCCCGGCGAAGCTAAAGACATGTGTCACCGGATTCCAAAATCTTGCCGCGGCATGAAGAAACGGGAGATGCAACGGGGTACAACTCAAAGTGAATAGTGCATTTATGCCGAAACCCCGAAAATTCACTTTTTCCGAGCCATCCAAGCTAGCAATCCAAGCTGTGAGATTTTGAGCAAGAAACTCTTCCATTGGAGCAAATCAGTGTGAAAATGAGGAAAACTACGAAGCTGGGATCTTTTGTAGGAGATAAGGTTGAGTGGGGGGGACAGGTGTCAACATTCTGGTGGTTCCCCTCGTTTAGTGCCGACCGGCCAAAAATATATGCCGACCGGCCAGAAAAATATGCCGACCGGCCATTTCAGTTTGCCGACAAAACAGACATACGGCCGGTAGCCACTCCTTGCAGCCGATGGTCCCTACACCGTGCCGGTGGGCTTCCTCCTGGCTTCCTGAGCTGTTTATGCTAAGAATTGGGGAACTTCAACACCTCCAACCCCCTCCCCGGCGGTAGACTCTTGCGGAACCACGCCTGTCTGCTTGTCGAGTTTTTGAACATTTGCTTATCGAGTTGTATTTCGCTCTCTTTGAGCTCTTGATTTGTTTATCGAGTTGTATTCACACTTGTTTGGTTGTGTCATGGCTTTGTTTTGCTTGTCGAGTTGTAAGTCGGTTCACTACCTGATTATTACGATGGCGAATTTCCAAAATGAGTTCAATTTCGTTCACATTGTGGTGTGAAACCCTGCGATGCGATGCACAGAAAATCCACAAATGCAACATCTTTTGAATAAAACGATTCGTTTCATTCCCCATCACATGTTTTGCAAAGTGTGTGAATTTTGAGAAAGAAAAATAAACCTGCCTGAGGCAGTGCAATGTGCTTAAACTACTAGTAAAAAGGGAAATAAAACGTAGAATGGCAGGGTAGCCAAGTATCAGAATTGATACCGGTGAAACTCCCCTTGCGGTTAACGCCCTTCCGCATCTTTGTTCGGGTCAGCCGCGTCGTTGGACGCCCTCACAATAACGGGAAAGCACACCTTTGAAACGTGAACCTTTGAGTTGACCTCAGGCCACAACTTCTGCGAGCAACGCTCGATGCGTGCGAAGAATGTCCCGCCCCGTATCCTTTTCATGCTTTGTGAGCCCCACAAATTGTTTCGATTATACTGTGTAATAGTACGTTCCTTTATTTGCGTAGACCGCATGTTTAAATTTCATTACTTGCGTAGACCGCATGCCTTTATTTGCGTAGACCGCATGTTTAAATTTCATTACTTGCGTAGACCGCATGCCTTTATTTGCGTAGACCGCATGTTTAAATTTCATTACTTGCGTAGACCGCATGTCTTGATTGCGTAGATCGCATGTTTAAATTTCATTACTTGCGTAGACCGCATGTCTTGATTGCGTAGACCGCATGTTTAAATTTCATTACTTGCGTAGACCGCATGTCTTGATTGCATAGACCGCATGTTTAAATTTCATTACTTGCGTAGACCGCATGTCTTGATTGCGTAGACCGCATGTTTAAATTTCATTACTTGCGTAGACTGCATGTCTTGATTGCGTAGATCGCATGTTTAAATTTCATTACTTGCGTAGACCGCATGTCTTGATTGCGTAGACCGCATGTTTAAATTTCATTACTTGCGTAGACCGCATGTCTTGATTGCGTAGACCGCATGTTTAAATTTCATTACTTGCGTAGACCGCATGTCTTACTTGCGTTGACCGCATGTTTAATTTCATTACTTGCGTAGACCGCATGTTTTACTTGCGTAGACCGCATGTTTAATTCCATTACCTGCGTAGACCGCATGTTTTGATTGCGTAGACCGCATGTTTAATTCCATTACCTGCGTAGACCGCATGTTTTGATTGCATAGACCGCATGTTTAATTCCATTACTTGCGTAGACCGCATGTCTTACTTGCGTAGACCGCATGTTTAATTTCATTACTTGCGTAGACCGCATGTTTTACTTACGTAGACCGCATGTTTAATTCCATTACCTGCGTAGACCGCATGTTTTGATTGCGTAGACCGCATGTTTAATTCCATTACCTGCGTAGACCGCATGTTTTACTTGCGTAGACCGCATGTTTAATTCCATTACCTGCGTAGACCGCATATTTTGATTGCGTAAACCGCATGCTTAGTTTCGTCACCTGCGTAGACCGTATGTGTTAATTGCGTAGACCACTTGTTTGTTTCGTCACCTGCGTAGACCGCATGCTTATTATCAATTTGTTACCGGTGTAGACCGCATGCTCCACTTACATGTTTGTATTTCCACAGCATTGTTATGCTCCCCACTTGCTTTGCGCTGTCACGCATTTCGAGTACACCACTATTTCTGCATTGTCGTGCACGTTGCTAACAATATTGTACTTGTTAAGTTTGTTTTCTTTGCAGGCACGATATTGTATGTACGGTTCATTTGAAGCTGGTGCAACCAGACGAGCCGCATAGGTATTGTATCCTCCGAGTGAGACGTATCGAGAATTCCATAATTCTCTTACATCCTTTCTGCATTGTAGTGTAGTTTGATATGCTAGCTTAAAATTGTCGCATGTTTGCTTCATTACAGCTTTCTTTGCATGATCATAAGTTATGCTCGGCTCTGTGCATTGTCTTGCATTTTGCCCCTGCCTCCGGGCGCATACCTTATTTGTCTTGTATGCTTGTCTAAGTCTTCGGCCTTGTCAAAAATGGGTCGTCTCTGGGCTTTGACATTCACTCCCGTCATTGTTATGACTTTCGAGTTCTGTCAAAGAGGGGCAACTGTAGACACCCCATTTTTGACCGTCCTCAAGACTTGGACGTCACCGCTTGAACACCCGGTGATCATCCATGTTTGTGTTTGTCTGGAGTTCCCGGAGGACTCGGCTCGCACGCCCTGCCTCAGAATCTCCGAACCTAACCGTTTAGTGTCTGGTTTTGCACCAAACACTTGCATCTTGCCTTTGAGAGGCAAGGAATGCCATGTAAGGCATCCCCACACACCACCGGCAGTGGCTGGAGGCCACCGGCTGGTCATTTTCTTCCATCGGCACTTTTGTTTGCCGGTCGGTACACTTTAATGCCGGTCGGCATAATATGTTGCCGGTCGGCACTGTTTTTTGCCGAAATAACATTTTTGGGCAGCCGACCACTGTTCCTCCACTTTATGGAGATATTTTGTGCCAGCTGTGATAGCTGGCACCAACTCCTTTCCCCTCCATACACGTGTATGGAGGGATTTCCCTCTAGCCAAGCTTGTTGAATAAGCTTTGCAAGAGGGAGTCCTATAAGAGAGGGGCTTTCCTCTTGGTTCTAGGTTAGAAAAACAGAAGCAAAAAACCAGCCTTTAGAGATATATATACATATTATCTCTATACCTCTCTCCCTCTCCCTTCTTGTGTGTGTTTCTTGGCCCAAAAGGTGTGTTTTACCTTACTTTTGCACCATTACACACACCATTACACCTTATTCCGAGATTGAGGGACTTGGAGGAGTTGTTTCTTGAGTTTTGGACTGGTTTTGATCCAAAGAAGGAGGCTAGACCATTTGTTCTTCAAGGGTTCTTCAAGGGTGAGCATCTTCCCTTTTATTCCCCAAACTTGCATTGGTTTTCTACCTATTTTGTTTATTGTTTTGGCTCTTGTGTATAACATAAAAAAGGCTCATATTTTCCTGCTCTAGCACTTTCATTAAGGTCACTTTGTGGTTAGAGTGCAAACTCATCCTCATAGGCCTTGTTTGGTCTATTTTGGTGCTTCTTTGATAAGGTTTTGTTCACTTCAGCACTTTGATCTTTTCATCACTAAAAATCAGTGTATTTTAGTGTCAAAAAAGTTGGTTTGAAGTCTTGCATAGGGGAGGGACACCCCTCTCCCTTTATGGTTTTGTTTCCTTGCTTTTTGGGCTCAAGAGGATAGCATGTGTGCTTGTTGTTTCTTGGCTTCATTTCAGCATTTTTTTAGGCATGTTAGGTCATATATAATCTCTGTTTTTGGTCAAACTTGTGCCTCCTTGCATGCTTGTAATACTTGTTTTGTATTGCTCTACTTTGCTTAGAAGTGCACATCATGGTTAGGCCATGATTCTTGTGAGAGTTGGCTTAGTTCCATGAAGTTCTTGGTGATGTTTTTCCATGCTTAAGGTTTATTGGTTATCCATTTAGCCATGCTTGACATGTTTGTTAGGGTTGCTTTGTATTTTAGCTTAAAAGCTTTGAGCATGATGGCCTCTAGCATGTATGTTTGTGACTACCCTCATGGTTTAATATCATCTAAGGACTTTCTTTTAGTCCAAGAATCATGCTTACATGTGTGCATGCATGGCCTTTTTCATGTCTTGAGGGTGTGTCCTCTTATGCCTAAGAATGAGCCTTAGTGTATTTGCTTCATGGGGGATGTTTTAGTTGCCATATTAGGAGTTTTCGGGGTCCTATCTCGCATGCACAAATTCTTTTTTTACTTGGCCTTAATCATGCCATGAATGGTCATGTTGGTGGGGGTAAGTTGTCGCCTTTTGTGCTTTAGCTTTGGGACCATAAGTTTGCTTGTTCGCATGAGTTGATTGTCCATCATTTTGAGCACTTTTGGCCACTGTTTTGAGAAGGGTGAGGGCCTGCCCCTTTGCCACTTTAAGCCCTCTTGCATGCTTGCTCCATGTTTGTTGCATATTTGTTCCATTAAGCTTTGTAGCACATCAATCCCATGGTCAATTTGCTCCATGTTTGCATCATGTTTGTATCTTGTGTGCTTGGTATCATACATTTTGTCATGATAGTTGCATATTGCTTGTTGTGTTTTACATCTTGGTGGCATGATACATTTGAGGCTTGTGAGCATTACATGCATTGCATTTACTTGGTTTGGGGTGTCAAACCAAGTGTGGGAGTCAAGGACCATTCATACTTCAAGTGATGTAATGTGCCTTGATCCCCGGTCATCGGGACCTTTGACTCCAACTTGATAAGGCCCCGGTTTTCATGTTGTTTGTTGCATGCATTTTCATATCAAATGGCAAATTCGATCCTTTGACCCACCATGTACCATTGATGGTTCAAGGATCGAAAGTCATACTTCTTTGAGTTCAAAATATGATAAGAAGTAGGACCATGCTTACATGTGTCCAAAAACTCCATGCTATGCACTGTCTGTTCTCTGTTTGCTGTCAAATTGTCTTCTGCAGGAAGTTTCTGCCGACCGGCAGAATTTAGTGCCGACCGGCACTATCTGGAATGCCGATGAATCCGATAAAGTGTCGATGGGAATTTTGAAGTGCCGGTGGCAATTCTGTCTGGCCAGTGGTGCTCTGCAGAATGCAAGGAGCTTGTTCCAGTACTTTGGCAATTTTCAGAAAGACAAGGCAGTACAAACAGAGGCGACAAGAGTATAGTACGGGTTTTCCGGGCGGGACGGATTCGAGCATGCATCATCCGCGCACCCCGAGGCAGAGGCTGTGGCCACCCTCTTCTTTCCTTTTGCTTCCTTTTTTTTTTTAATTAATTAGAAAAATTTTGTAATAATTTTATTTGTTCATTATTTTGGGATTGTAATATTAATTCGAACCCTCTGAGTGAGGGTAAACATGTAATAAGTGTGGGTGAGTGTGTGTATGTCTTCCAATCCCCATTTCTTTCTTCCCTTTTATTTATCTGCTTATAATGGTAGATTAGGGCATTTTTGAGATTAGCATACCTTATGATATGCATGCGTGCATTCATGCATCTGTTGGCATGCACCGGGCTCAGTACATCATACTAACCGCATTCGTATTTTCAAATTCCAAAATTGAATACATGAAACAGTTGGTTGCATATCATATGCCATACTTAGGTTAACCGAGCCTAACTAAAATTGCATCTTGTATGTGTTGCATTAGGCAAAATAACATGAACTAGGACACGCACATTTGCTAACTAGTTTATTATTTTGGCACGGAGTACAATGTAAGTGGTTATGCTTTAGCATCCAACATGCGTGTGAATGTTGCCATAAAAGTATGCTTGCCATGCGGCTAAGTGTTTACGTGAGATAAATTGCTTGAATGCCTGTGGGTGGAGGCCAAACTGCTTAAATTGGGATAATGCGTTAAAACTATTTGTTTTAAGCCCACTAGATAGTGGCAAAACCGCCTTTTCTAAAAGCCCACCTGAGGGTGGCAAAACCTGCATTTTAGCCTACTTGCGAGTAGCAAACCATTTTCAAAATGAACATAGAATGTTTTGTTCCAATTTGGGCAATTTGGTCTATACTTGTTTGCTGTGCGCATAACATAGTAATTCTAGGCTAATAACCGGAATAAGAATACATAAACGTTTTTCAAAACTGGATATCACGGTTAATAGAGGCCGGTCTTCGGACCGGGCGAAAGGGGGTGCTCATAGCTGACCTTCCCCGATCGTACCCAAGCTCCCGAGCCGAGACAACTCCGGTGATGACGGACATGTGGCCTTCGGCACCGAGTCAGGGTTTCCTAAATTTCCCCATTTTAAAAATATTTAGGTGGCGACTCTGTATCTGGCAAAGCAGTCCATGTTTGGCACTACTTTTTCAAAAATCTGTTTCTCAAAACGATTTGCCAGATTTGGACTCTTTGGTTCAGATTAAGAACCGTGACACAAAAATCGAGAGTCCGAACTGTAGCGAGGTCCCCCCCCCCCCCCCCGCGGGGCTTGTTACAGTACCGAGTACTTATCATCAACTTCTCCAATTTTCTACGCTACATGAAGTGAAACAAATCAGAGGGTGTCATGTAGCGGCTAAAGAATGCTACATGACGGCTACCATAAGGAAATCAAAATAACTTTGTGTCCACACTATCAACTTATCGAATCAGGAAGTCCTCGAAGATGTTGGGAAACCTACGAGAGAAAGGCAACGGAAGATTTGAGGAAAATTCAAATTTCCCCTGACGACCTCGAAAGATTTTTTTTTATTTTAGCTGCATTGTCACCATCTTAAGGCGAAGAGCTCACTCAACTCCTGCTCGCCAATGTATATGTATTTGCATGGACTCCGTATGAAATGCCGGGAGTTGACCCAACGATTCACCAACTTAATGTTAATCCAGTCGTCAAACCCGATATGCAAAAAAGTAGAAGATTAGTAGTCAAGCACACTGACGCGGTGATTCAAGAAATTGAAAAACTGTTTGAAGCCGATGCAATTCATGAAGTCTCATATCAGGAATGGTTTTCAAATACGGTGGTTGTGAAGAAAAAGAATGACAAATGGCAAGTTTGTGTCGATTTCAACAATTTGAATAAAGTGTACCTAAAGGACTACTTTCCCCTATTGTGCATAGATTAGTTGGTTGATACAATGGCATTCCATGAGAGAATGAGTTTTCTTAATGCATATAAAGGATATCATCAGATTGCCATGCACAAACAAAACCAGGAGAAAACGGCGTTCATTACCCCGAGAGGGATTTATTGTTACAAGGTGATGTCGTTCTGACTAAAGAACGCTTGTGCAACTTATCAAAAGCACGGAAATGTTCAAAAAAGAGTTGAGGAAGACGATGAAAGTTCACATTTATGACGTGGTGATAGAATCCAAGTCAAAGTCAAAGTCAAATCATATCCAAGACTTGACGAATACATTCCAAATTCTCAGGAAGTATCAGATGAAACTCAATGCCTCTAAATGTGCATTCGGCATTGGTGTGGGAAAGTTCCTAGGATACCTTGTCAATCACAAGAGGCCACATGTCCGTAATCACTTCACTTAAAAAGGAAAACGTTACAACAAGAACATTTGCATCAGACGTACTATGCTAACCACACAATACAAACGTTGGGCTTGAATTGGAGCTTGGGGGGCATTTATGGTAACCATAATTAAAGCCTATAGTGATCGGTGTTGATTCAATAAAGTGCATGAAGGGTATCGACCAGAAAGGGTTGCAGACTCGTATTGGCCAAGCGCACGCCTCTGAGAAGTCGCTTGTGACATCGGCAAGGTGTATGAGTGCAAAGTAAAAACCATTAAAAAATGATTATGAGAAAAGAAGATGTCACATTAGTGGAAGAGAAATTAATGAGATGGGATGTGCTCAGACGAAGGACAATGATGTAAGAACAAGGAACTCCTATAAATAGAAGATCCACACCTGAAACAAAGGTATGTGAAAAAGATAACAAAAAAAAAAGAAAGAAAAAAAAAAGAAGAAGAAGAAAGGATTGATACTATAGAAGGATACTAACTAAAGCTTCAGAGGGTTCACTAGGATTACCACCCCGCTGAAACCTGTTTCTTGTTTGCAGGTATACGATGTGAAGTGGATCATCCTCTTGGTGTCAACAAGGTAAAAATTCTGACTCACCACACACACACACACACATATATATATTCAAATATAATTAGATTTATAGGAAAAAGACAAACAAAATTAATGTCATTTTATTATTAATATTAACGGAGTTAGTGTTGCAGTTTGCTCCGAAATCATATCGAGTCTCTCTACCTATATTTGAATTACAAAGAGACAAAATCTTCCACACTCAAACGACAAAATTGTAAAATAAATTTTGCCCAATAGAATAATAGGTATTAGGTGAAACAAAATAGTGTGGTATGTGACGATTAGCTATAAAAAGCAGTATTTGTCTTGAAGGAATGGAACTAGGATTTTATCATTACAGGGGTCAAAAGATAAATAATATTTTGGGCAAACTTCACTTTACTCCCCTATGGTTTAGGCCATGTGCGGTTTATCCCCCTAATGTTTGGAAATGACCACATAACCCCTTGTGGTTTGTAGACTAGAGTGCATTATTAGGTGCATTGACAATTTAATGAAAAAGACTAAAATACCCATGTATTTTTGTCATTTGCTTGGAAAGTAAAGTGAACTTTAACCCCCCGTGCTTTATTCTATATTCCATTTACCTCCTTTAAAATTTGAAAATGAGCATATAACCCCCTTATGTCTGCCACGTGTTTCACACCTGTTGTCAAGTTGGACGGAATGTTTCACGGTGCACTTCAGTCCACAAACCACAAGGGGGTTATGTGGTTATTTCCAAATATTATGGGGGGTAAACCGCACATGGCCCAAACCACTAGGTGTAAAGTGAAGTTTGCCGTAATATTTTTTCACCGAATAGACAAACACACATGTATATACAATACGATATATAAATTATGTATATACACAAAAAAAATTTAAATATCATATAAACAATCTTTAATAAGATAATAAAAAAAAATTGATAGAAAATAAAAAAAGAATGCAAGATGGATGAGGAATGAGATATATAGAAATGTTATGGGAAACAAGATAAGAGGCCATTTTATTTATAAAATAAGATATAAATATATATATATATAAATGCTATGGGAAACAAAAAATTTCACAAAAACAGGAAGCCATCTTCTCCTAGTTTCTTCCAGCAAGTTGCTAAGAAAACACTGCGTCTTGTTTGTTATATGTAGTGTTAGTAGAAGAACACTTTGGTGGTGAGAGGTGACTATGGCAGAATCTGTAGTTCTATCTTTTGTAACCTTTGTGGTCAAAAAGCTGGGTGAGTTGCCCATCCAAGAAGGATAAACTTGGGTGTGAGGCCCCAAGTTGAGCAATTGCAAGCCCAGCTAACTCAGATGCAATGATTCTTAGAAGCTGCAGAATCAAGACCAAAAGGAGGAGCAGACGAGATTGTAATCCACAACTGCATTGGTGAAATCAAAGAAGCAGCATATGATGGTGAAGATGCAATGGCAACTTTTGTCATCGAAGTTACATTTTCATAGTAGTAGAAGATCAAGTTAGTTCCCTTTTGTTCTCAAGAGGTATTTTTTGTATATCTTCAAGAAATGTGTAGCTCTTCGTGAGATTAAGGTTGAGATTAACAATATTGATACCAAGATCAACACTAGCCTCACAACAGGTTTTCAAATTCGTGGCATACTACATTCTACCGGAGTAAGAGAAAGCTCATTAACTTCTATGGCTGAAAAGAATCGACAATGAAGCCGATCCTACACCCATATTGTTGAAGAGGATGTAAAAGCAGTAGTGGAACTTTTGGTGAAGAAGAAGATGCATTATAGAGTTGTTTCCATTTGGGGAATGGGCGGTCTTGGCAAAACCACCCTTGCTAAGATCATTTACAAACACATTGAATTACGCATCATTTTGACTGTGTTGTCTGGGCCTATACAAGGGGTGTTCTAGAAGGGATTCTTATCAAACTTCTCTTTCCATAAAATCCACCAAAAGAAGAAGGGAAAAAAATTGGAAAGTTGAAACATAATGAGTGTAAGCATGCAAAATTTTAGCCAATTACAAATTGTCACATACTACAAAAGCCTACAAAATATGGCACAATTATTGTCAAATCAAATACTGCCATGTGTTTATTTGGTCATAAATCAATATTACATGAATGGTCAAATCACAAGTCGACACATGTCAAAATGATGCAGTCTTCAAGATGACTAGTCTTGTGCCAATCAAATTAAGTCACTTATCACATTGAGGTAGTCAAGTCAATAAAATTATGGCATACCATTAAAATGATATTTTGATATTTATCTTTAAATAAATCAGAGATAATTATCAAAGAAGTTAAAATCTATTAAGACTCTCTTCCATCCATTCCTATAAATAGGGATGATCTCCATCAGAATTTGACACGCAATACATACAAATTCTATATATATAAATCAAGTTGTAGAGACAAAAATCGACATCAAGTAAGAGAAAACTGCATCAGATTCAAGCCTAAAGCCTCGAGATCTCTTCACCAAAGGAGATCAATCTCCATAAAGAATAAAGTTAGGAAATTCAGATCAAAGTTCGTCATCAAATTCTGCAAATCTATAGTCATCTTCTACTAAATTGGAGGGGATTCTACAAATCTGATTTGGGAACAAGTTGTCAAACCTTCAAATCAAAGCTCTACAAATTCATCATTTTCTTCGTGTTACTTGGAGGAGATTTCGCAGCTCAATTTGGAAACGAGTTATCAGGCCCTTAAATCAACTTATTGAGGAGAAGAATCAAGAATTTTCTTTAATTAGAAATTTCATCAGAGATTGTACTCATTTTATTCAAAATCAGTAAATTTATATTTTGTTAATCTATTTTCCTATCTTTATTTTTGCGGACAAAAAATATGTGTATATAATGAGCTAGTCAAGAAATGTTTGGTGATTCTCGATGACATTTGGAAGGATGCGGATTGGGATAGTCCAAGTCCAGGCTTCCCAAATACTATAGAGGTAGGCACCAAAATATTGTTAACAACTCACAATGAAGAAGTTGCTCAGCACGTAGATCAACAATGGTTGCTTTATAAATTGAGGCACTTAACAGAAGAGGAGAGTTGGGAGCTGTTTGAGAAGAAAACATCTTTGAGAAGAAAAAAAGGTATAGGTAATTATTAACATCCTACACAATCAAATCATTTATGCTTTTAAAGTTTCAAAAGTCCTTCTTAAGCCTTTTTTGGCAACCTTAAGTTTTAGTCAAAAAGTCGTTACAAGTTATCAAAATATTCTTTACTTTTCTATATGTCTTTTTGTAAGAAGCCAAAAAAAAACACTAAAAAAGTCAATTCCCAAACATCCACTTAAACTATTTTCCTTTTTGGTTTGGATTTTCCCAAGTTGGCTATCTAACTTGAGAGAACAATTTGGGCTTGGTGGGTACATTTTGGCGCCAACTTCGGTAATCTGAACCGTTCATTTTTTAAAATTTGTTTGATAGAATATTCATAAAAAAAAAATCTAAGTTGATCGGATATCGATAGCTATATGTTTAAATCACATAAGTATTTCAAAAAATTTATAGTTATTCTTCAAATTGTATTTGTTGTCTATTTTTTCAAGACAACTGTGATTCAATTATACAGTTACTAATGTCCGATCACTTTTTTTTTTATATGAATATTCTACTTAACGAATGTTAAAAATTGAATGGTTCATATCATAGAGATTGGCTCCAAAACAAGCTAACCAAACCCAACTACTCTATCAGGTTGGATGGCCAACTTGATAATTGAATAGACACAGAGAAGAAGAGGTGCGGAGATAGAGGTCATGGTCCTCTGGAGGTTGTGGTCCTCTGTAAGTTGTACGAGCATATCCAACCATTTACCTTTTCTTTCATCAAATTTGAAAGTGTTCAAAAATTATTTTAATATTTTCATCAATTGTTTATCAAATCAAGTGAGAGTTATTTTATTTTTATCAAATTGACAACTCATCAAAACTTTTAGCAAATTTGAATTTGTTGAAAATTTATAAAGATAAAGCATTAGAGGTGATTTTTTTTTTTTTTTCCCATTAAATTTGATGAAGGAAAATTTGATACAAGAGGAAAAAATTTTAAAAATTGTGATGAAAATAATGAAGTAATTCATATTTAATCAAGCTTTTTATTTAGATTTGGAATCAAATTAAATAAAAAAAATATATGGTAAATTATGCAAATGGTCCCTGTAGTTTATACGATGGGTCAATTTGGTCTCTATTGTTTTAATTTGTTTAATTTTGCCCCTTAATTTAACGGATTGTATCATATTGATCCAATAAATAACAGTCGTTAGTTTAGTGGACGAAAAGTTGTCACGTGCTCAAACGATGTGCCAATTTGGTCCTTGTAGTTTACACGATGTGTCAATTTGGTCTTTGTTGTTTTAGTTTACTCGATTTTGCCACTTAATTTAACGGATTATATCATTTTTTTGGGGGGGGTGAATAGCATTGTATCATATTGGTCCTATAAATAACGGCCGTTAGGTTTAGTGGACGGAAAGTTGTCACGTGCTCAAACGATATGTCAATTTGGTCCCTGTAGTTTACACAATGTGTCAATTTAGTCACTGTTGTTTTAATTTGCTTGATTTTGACACGGACCAAATTGACACATTGTGTAAATTACAGGGACCAAATTGATACATCATCTGAGTTTCCGTCCACCAAACCTAACGGTCGTTATTTAGTAGACCAACATGACACAATCAATTAAATTAAGGGGCAAAATCGAACAAATTAAACTAACATTGACTAAATTGACACATCATACTAATTACAGGGACCATTTATATAATTTATTCAAAAAATTAGTGAAACATTGGAGAAGCTCGAACTGTTAAAAAAATTTTAACATCCACAAAAATTAAATGGTCAAAGATGATTGGTTATGTAATAATAAATTAATTAGAACAAAACAAACCATACATACCTTGGGCAGATTTTGGGTGGGTGATGTGTTGTCACACAGGTTTATTTGGATTATATTTTGAGAATTCAAATCGTTCATATTATAAGATTCGTTGAGTATATTATTCATATAAAAAATAAATTTAATCAGATAAGTATAATCCCATGATCAAGCCAAACAATAACCTCAAAATATTATTAAAATCATTCTAACCACTTATTTTTTCTAAACATACACGTGACCTTGTTGTGGGTTACATATGTCTAATTAATTTAAATTTTTTCATGGATGATCTACTTAACAAACCCTACACAATGAACAATTTGAATTATTAAAATAAATTTGGGACACACCTTCAAAAGCTCACAATATGGTATTGTGACTATAAGAAATAGCACCAACCTAGGATCACCTTAGGCCATGTAGTTATGTTAGAATTAAAGAATAACTAAATCTAATTACGGATTAGTCTCTACACCAAAAACTTTAATCTTTACACTAACAAATATGTTGTAGATTCGAAGTGTTCTCTCTCTTCACTCATACTATTATGTTTGTCAAGCTTCTAGGAAAATTATGTTGCCTACGAATAGAGAGAAACTTTGAATCCTATTTAATAATGGTGGAAGATCCCCTTCAATCTAAATTTTAAATTGGAGGGCGTTGTTTAGATCCATGGGATTCATCATGGGTTTCATTTCGATAATCTGAACCGTTCATTTTGTCGAATACTTTGTGTATCTCAGCTACACAAAAAATTAAGTCGATTTGATAAGTGTAACTTATTCAATTTATCGCGTTTTTAATCAAAAAAATTGTGTTTTGAAAAATAAACCACACATTTTTTGGGCTAAAAACGCAATAAATTGAGTAAGTTATAATTATCGAATCTACTTAATTTTTGTGTGGATGAAATACATAAAATGCCCAACAAAATGAACGGTTTGAATCATTAAAACAAAACACGTGGTGGATGCCATGGGCTAAACAGCGCTCTCCAATCTAAAATTGAAACTGAAGGGGATCTTCCTCCTTTAATAATAAGACTACTATTTTTTTTCTTTAATTAATTAAGATTAAGTGTATTATGATTACTCTACTAAGTGAGAATTGATAAAGTGTAAAAGTTTAAGGTTTAAATTGAAACAATTAAAAAGTTAGGGTTTGATTTGTCAGAGAGGTCAAGTCTTGGGGGGGTTTTTTTTTAAAAAAAAAATATTTCCTCATATATAATAAGTGTTTTACAAATAACATTAAACCATTAAAATTCATGAATTTTTTCACCACAAAAGTTATAACTTTTTTCACCACAAAATATCATTAAAAAAATGAAGAGTCATAACTTCACTATTCCTAACTTTAAGATGCACAACAAAAATTCACTATTGGTAACTTTACTACATAGTTGCATGACATACTACAAATATTCATTAATTTCATCACATAAATTTGTAATTTTCTTACGGTGTGTGTGTGGAGGTGGATATGGAATACTCCTCTGATCCAAATGAGCTCTTGGGTAATTCTGCCTGTTGTCACCTGAAATAGAACTAAAACTCCGGACGATGGTGCCAGAATTAGCACTCCGATGGACAAGTTAGTCTCTGTAGTAAGGTTGGTGTTTTCGAGTTTCTTAAGGTTCAACGTTTTTTTTGCACATACCTCCTTCTTGGGCTTCCTTGCTCCTTTTATATTGTTATTCTTCTTGATCTTTTCTCTACGTAGCCTCGCCCTCCATGATTACTTTGTCAAGGCCCATTTCCCTAACATATTTAAAAGATTTTATTAAAAGAAAGGACAATCCAGATTTGTCTAATCTAATGAAGCTGACTTTCCTGATACACTCGGCTCAACCTTATGATTCAGGTACCCCTTACTCAACATATTCTCTATATTGTTGTGCATACTCGGCAATAGCCTAATGCCTGATGGGCTTGGGTTTTATTTGGCCCATCTCAGATGGGCTTTGTACTGTCGTTCTTGGTGATAATTTTCTCGGCCCTCACAATTGCCCCCCGAGCAAAGGGTCCACTCATATGCCGAGAGGTCCTCGTGCTCGACTCCCGTTGGGTTGACTTCGTACAGATGTATTGCACTAATCAGAATTTGTGCCTAGAAATGCGAGCACGTAGTAGACACGTCGTCACACTTGAAACAATGGATGGGACCCAATGGGAGACACGTAAAGCTTCCCGCCTCTTCTTCGTCTTCTAGATCTATTTATTGTGATTCAAAAAATCCGTCGCCTCTGCCTTTTCACTTTCAAAAAGACTTTGTTTTTCCACCATTTCATTTTCTATCACTTGATTACAACTGTGGCAGCCCTCATTTGCTCAGGCACTCCTCATTTTATTCTTGTAAGTCTTTTGAACCCTTCTTTTCATGTCTTTTGTGCTTTTTCTGTTGAATTTTTGACTTTGCTCCACCATCAGTCCAACCTTTTTGCCTTTGGTCTGTCCATCCTTCAACATCTCCATGGCAAACTATCTAAAAGCCTTGCTCTCTGAGAGCAAAGTCACCATTTTTCACCGCCATTGTTCTATTCCCGACTACATTCAAATAGAGCTCGTTGTAGACAGAGTGGTGGCTATGGAGAGGACAAACACTGATACCATAGTGTTTCCATTGCTAGCTATTGCTGAAGGTGGGGTGCGATTTCCCCTGCACCCATTTCTTCTAACTGTTCTTCGTTACAGGGGGTTGATTCCCTCACAACCAAATGTCAATTTTTACTAAATAATCATGGGTATCATAGCACTCAATCACCGATTGTAAATCAATTTGGGCATCCCTGCTATTTGACACTACTACGCCCTTGCAAAATCATCTGTGCAGCTAGGTAGATTCTTTCTTAGGGCCAAGGATACGAATCACCAACTAGTGACCATGCTTGCCAGCTCAGGGAAGAGGGTGGACGATGCCATGGTCCTAGTGAGTGGAAATTGGGAATTCAACATGGAGGAGGACCGTAGACCTGATTCTTAGGCACAAAGGGAAGCTAGGTGGCCAAGTAACTCAATAGTCATTTTCAATTCTATTTGGCTCTCAATGTATTAACAATTTTTGCTTCCCTGCAAGTAACGATCTAAAGAAGCCGATCACTTCAGAGGACGAAGCCGTCTTGGCCTAAATCAAGACTACTTTCGAGTATATTGGCCTAGAGAATCTCGAAGGGCAAGGTTGTGTTGCATATATTCTTCTTAGATACGACCCATCTTATTCTACATTCGCGGCAGCTGATCACATTCTCATTCCTAAAGGAAAGCAACAGCTGACGGCTTTGGTTTTTGAAAGTTTTGTCAACTTAAGGGACGTGGAAACCATTGAAATAGCAGACAGTGAAAACAGTGAAGCAGGGGCCAAAGAAATCGATCAGGGTGTTGAGCAAAGTAAGGGTCCTGATAACGGAGACACCGACTTAGAATTAGCGTTGTCTCCTGCTCGAGCCGACTTGCAAAGCGCTTAGGAAGAGGTCGATAAATTTTTTGGTTTGGACGACCTTATTGGGTCCAGAGCCAAAGATATGCCAGGTGAATCTCTTTCACTTGCCTAACTTGCCAAAAGCGAAATGCCTAGATGATGGCAATGAGGAGAAAGGCAGGAGCCACTGGAAGTGGTTAAGAAACCCTTTTGTCGGCGGCGGCCCAACCCGAAGAAATTGCACCCCCCGCTCCTATGAAGTCAACACAGCCAACTCCTAAGACCTTGATCGAAGAAATAATGGCTGAACAAAGGGGTGAGAAGCGCCCTGCCGAGTCCACTTAATCAATTGAGCGGCTGATTGAGAAGAGACTAAGGGCTTCACCCACTTTGGACCTAGCGGCGCCGTTTATAATTCAACCAAAAATGAAGGGGTCACTCCTCCCTACGGGTGCACCGGTGGTGAAAAAGCCTGTCGTTGCGCTAAATGTAGCTACAACCATTACATTGCCTTTGGACAAGGCAGTGTTCCATGCCGAACCAGATGTCATCTCAATCGCTATGGCTGCACAATTGGCTATTCTGATGAGCTAATTTCAATAAATGTGTAAATCAATTTATTTATTTATTTATTCTTAATATAAGCATTCTGTTTTACAGGAGGCTAAGTGGATCACAGAGATTGGTCGTCGTAACCATGACGCCGCCGAGCTGATTAACCAGCTAAAAGGTGAAGTCTAGACCGAGCAAGGTAAAGCAAAGTCGGCAGTTGCCGAATTGGCCATAGGAATGCAGAAAGCCAAGACTGAAGCGAAAAGGGCCGATGAAGAGCGCCTGAGGGCCGACGCTGAAGAGAAAAAGAAGAAACATGTCGACTTGCTTCACCACGCTGCCGAAGAAAGGGCTAATCTTTCAGATGCCACTTTGAAAGAAGCGAAGGGTGATCTAGAAAAACACAGAGCTGAGCTTTTGGCAACGAAGACGGCGAATGAGAAGGCGCAGTCGGCAGCAGCCAAAGCGTTTGGAGATGGAGAATTGTCAGCCATGGAGAAGTATGCCAACGAGGCCCTGAAATTTGAGAAGCGGGGCTTCAAATATGGTTGGCTCAACGCACTGGCCGTTGCCTAGGTGATGACGGACGTGCCAATTCTGTTCAAGCAAGAAGAGGTAGAGCCGTTGGAGTCGGATCAGGAGTAGATCCGATGCCGAACACTTTTTAGACTAGGTTTTGGTTGTAATAGTCTTTCTGTTTGTTTATTTTGTTTTGTATTTTTGTTTTTAGAATTGATGTATTAGGGCCATTTTCATATGTAAAGTGATCAATGCATGTATCACGTCAGTTTATAAATGAAAACATTCTACTATGCATCAAAATTACTTTCTGTGCCATTATACTTCAATTGTTGCTAAATCGAATTCGCTTAATCGGCATAAATTGTTTTGTGCACATTTATTCAGCCGAATATTGTGCACTGCCTAGTAATACAACTGTAAACCAACTAAACCATATATTAGTGCATTTGAACTTTGTCCGCCGAATATGTTCACCCTCATCGCATAGCTAATTAGATGTACTACCACGAAGCGAGGTGTAGCTCGACTTTTTCACGCCCCCTTTTGGAAGCTCGGAATAAGCCCTACAGTTCCGACTCCCATGGTTCTAAATCTAATCTCACAAGTGTGATGTGAAATTGATAAATACCAAAGAGTCCAAATTCGACAAATCTTTTGAAAATTTGATTTTGAATCAAAAATGCCAAAATTGGACTGCTTTGCCAGATATAGAGTCACCACCTAAATATTGTATTTTGGGAAAATTTAGGAAACCCTTGACTCGTGCCAAAGGCCACGTGTCCATCATCATCAAGATTATCTCGGCTCAGGAACTTTGGTACGAGAGGGGAAGGTCATGAATTGAGCACCCCCGCTCGCCCGATCAAAGATCGGCCTCTACTAATCATGATATGATTTTTATTAACATTATATGCTCTTGTTCTAGTTTATTAGGCTAGCATTACTATGTGATGTGCGCACACAAGGTATAGACTAGTTTGCTCGAATTGGAACAATTTAATTTCATGTTCATTTTGAAAGTTGTTTCGAAATATGTACCACTCGAAAAAGTGGTCGCATATGAATATTACCCAAATTGTTCCAATTCAAGTAATAAGCCTTCATCTACAGGCATTCAAGCAGTTTAACAAGTAAGCACTTAGCCTTATGTCAAGCATGCTAGTCATGGCAATCACTCACACTCATGCAAGTATGCTAAAGCACTAAAAACTCACCTAGTACTCTAAGCTAAGATAAAACAAAAGAGTTCGAAAAATGAATGATTCCTAACTATGCCAAATGTCTAATGCATCACATGCAACAATGCAACTAAAATAGTCTCGGCTACTTGACATGACATGTTATTTGTGACAACTTTGTAACATGCAGTCTAAGCATGTATTCAAAGAAGTATTGAAATGACAATACAGTTAGAATGATGAACCGAGCCTCGGTACATGCAATACAAATGGATGCAAACATGCAATATGCTAATTGAAACGTGATATCCCTAATCTAACCATCAAAAGCGGATAAATAAAATGGAGAAAGACGTGGGGTTGGAAGACATACACATTATTACAATATTGATGCCCTCGCGAAGGAGAGTCCAAATGAACTAACTAGCTAACTAATTAAGCTAAGTTAATTATTACAACACAAATTGAATTGGCTAAACTACTCAACTAATTATTACAACAAATTGAACTAATTAACTAACTATGCTAGCCAACTAATTATTACAAACCGAATTAATTAACTATTCTAGCTAATCAATTATAATTACAACATGAAGCGAATTAGCTATTCTAACTAATTATCACAAAAGCCACTAGTTAAGCATAACACTAATCTATTATAACACGGAACCCAAGGATCGATGAGGAACTCATGCATGAATGCGGTTTCCACCCGAAAAGCCACTATTTTGCTACTGCATGCCTCTGTTGCTCAGTAGGACACTTACACTGATTTCCACTTCCAGACCAGCTCTGTTCTGTCTCAGAAGGACACTGCTGAATTTTCACTAGTGGCCAACAGGGGGCCGGTCGACCACTGCTGATGGTCAGTCGGCCACTGATGATGGCCCGTTGGCCACTGCTGATTTGGACTTCCTTGCTGCAACAGAGAGCAAATAGAGCAAGACAGTGTATTTCTCAAGGGTTGTTTGTACTGTATATCCCTCATTATCATCAAAACAAGCTCAAAGGCGTGATACACTTGGTTCAAAGACCATCAATCAAGCAATTTCATTGCATGATGGCTAAAGAACCAAGGTGTACAAGTTTAATCAATGCACAAACAAGACTAAATCTTTCACCCTATCATGCATGATCAAGGGCAATGGAGACCTAGGAAACTTCGTACATTTCATCACTTTGAGTATGAAATGCCCTAATTTTCCTTGTGTTCAATTAACGTCCTATTGAACACACCGAAACATAATTAAATTCTTATCTTTGCACAATTTTAGTTTTGACTTTAGTTACTCATTTTAATTACCCTTCCATTCTTTAACCAATTAATTCCATTGGTGAGTAAGTCCTCTAAAAGAGAAGGAAGTGTCAAACAAGGGGTAGTTTAAGGCAAGAGAGAGGTATCATGCCGTTGATAATGAACCTCCAAAAGAGAATTAAACCATTAAGCATGAACCTCAATCTCAACCTTAAACAATCCTAAGATTGAAACAAACCTCAAAGCAAACAAAGAGTGAAAGAATGAGGGAGGTTGCAGAGATTATGCTTGCTAAAATTAAGTGAGAAAAACACCAAAACAATGCAATCAACTCAAACAAGTGGTGTCTAAAGGCCTAAAACACCAAGCCTGTGAGGACACTTACACTAGAAGCATGCAAAACAAGACCCAAATGACTTAACCAACCCAAAGCAGAGTTAAAATAGTCCAAATTAGAGCCTAAAACATGCTGGAATTAAGCTACAAATGGCTAGAAAAATAAGCTAACACATAGAGCTAACTAGGCTAGCAAACAAGACACAAGGAAGAGAGGCTAACCCCTCCAAATTTGGACTTCAAAACATAATTTTCACCACTGAAAATACTATGAAATTTAGTGCTCAAAGGCCCAAAAAAAGATGGTTTGAAAGTAAGAAACAAAGGTAGAAAGACCTTACAAACAAGGAATAAAGAAGGGTGAACCACCCCCTAACCTTAAATGGCCTAAAACCACCAATTTCAGCACACAAAAACAGAGTTTTTTATAGCCCAAAAACAGCCGAAAAATAGTGGGAAAAATATAGGAAAACAAGTATGCAAAGCAAGGTAAAAGGGCAAGTGTTATACCTCTTGAAGCAAAGATCAATTCTAGGAAACAATTCAAGCCAAAACCAACTTCAAGAGCTCCAAGAAGGCCTCAAGGAACCTCAGCTCAAAGATGAACAACTTTGGTTAAGGAGGTGTAGGGAAAAGTGTAGTGTATGTAGGCTAGTATGTACAAATTTGCGAGAGAGAGAGAGAGAGAGAGAGAAATATAAAGAGAGAGAGAGAGATTTTTGTTCCAAAAATTCTAACCTTCAAAAATGGGAGAGGAGACTACTTGTAGACACCCCATTTTTTACCGTCCTCAAGACTTGGACGTCATCGTTTGAATACTCGATGATCATCCATGCTCGTGTTCGTTTTGAGTTTCTAAAGGTCTCAGCTGCGTGCCTTGCCTTGGAGCCTCTCAACCTGTCTGTTTTGTGCTTGGTTGTGGACCAAGAGCTTGTGGTTTTGTTTCTGAGGGAAGGATGTGGCTTGTCGGCCAGCCCCACAACCCATCGGTCAGGCCCTGTGCCTATCGGCCATGCCCTCTCTCCATCGGCCATAAGTGCTGGCCGGTCGGCACCATTTTTGGCCGGTCGGCCATTTTTTTGGCTGAGCCCCCTTTTTCTGCTTTTTTAGATGTTTTCCTTCCAGCTGGTGCCAGTTGTTTGTCACTTGTTGTATCCTCCATACACGTGTATGGATGGATTCAAACAAGTCCTAGCTTGTTCAAGAAGCTTGGGATATGGTTTTCAATAAGAAGGGAGGCCTCTCTCCCTTTCTAGAGGTTCTAAAATTTGGCATTATAAAACATATATCTCTCTATATTTCTTCCTCTCTCTCTATATTTGTACTTGTTTGTGCTCAAAAGTGTGTTTTCTTCACACATTTGCACTAGAGCACCTAGTAAAACACCTCCATTGCTGAGCTAAGGTTCTTGGAGGTTGCATTTGAGTGGTTTAAGCTTGATTTTTGCCTCTAAAGTTGCTGTGCTAAAGAGGTTCTTCAAGGGTGAGTCACTTACCTCTTTCAAGCTTTGTTTTCATAGCTTTTAGCCAACTTTGCATACTTCTTTTGGTTTAACTTTCAACTGAAAAAAGTCTTGTTTTGAAGTGTTTAACATATTTGTTTAAGGCTTTGTTGGTGTTGGGGGTGGTCTACCCCCCCTTGTAACTTGTTTGGCCTTGTTTTGAGCCATCTCTTTTAGGCCTTTGGATCACCTTTGTTTGGCCTCTTCACCACTGAATTCCAGAGGAATTTCAGTGGTGGAAATGTGGTTGTGAGGCCTCAAATAGGAGGGGGTTGTCCCCCCTCTTCTTCTCTGGTGTGCTTGTGGTATTGGCTCACCAAGTTAGCATGTTTTTCTACCTCCTTGAGGCTCTATTTCAGCATGTCTTAGGCTTTGTTTTGCCATAATATAGCACTGTTTTGGGTTGGTTTGATAGCATCTTGCATGCTCCTTGCACTTGTAATGCATTTCCATTCACTAGCCTAACATGCATCATGCTTTGGACCATCATTCTAGCATGCTTTTAGCTCTACTCAAGGAAGCTTTTGTTCATGTTTTAGCATGCTTAAGCTCTGATTCATATTGTTTTGGTCATGCATGCCTTGCTTTGTATAGCCATAGTGCATTCTAGCTCACTAGCTTTGAGTTTCCAAGTCACTAGCATGCATTGCTTG
This sequence comes from Camellia sinensis, assembly GCF_055761805.1. NCBI lineage: Eukaryota > Viridiplantae > Streptophyta > Magnoliopsida > Ericales > Theaceae > Camellia > Camellia sinensis. The sequence continues at coordinate 112,982,358 of NC_138962.1, forward strand.
GGCTATTTGCATGATCTAGCATCATCTGTACCATGATTTCAGTGCATGTTCCATGGCCATACACTTACATGTGACTCTTTCAATGCCTTTGGAAGGTTGTTCTTTATGTCTTAAATATAAGCCGTTCTGTATGCCTTCTTGCCTAGGCTTTTGGGCCACCATTTCAGTGTATTTTTGGTCTTGTTTTGCCATAATACAACTTTGATTTTTGTTGGTGAAGTCATCTCATGCTTGGTTTTGGTAGGTGTAGTGCAATCCTCCTCATTGGCCTTGTACGCTCCATGCTTCATGCCTTTAATTCTAGCTTGTGTTGACTATGTTTAAGCATGTTTCTAGTCTTATCTTGACCTGCCTTTGGACTATTTTAAGTCATCTTGGCCCTTTGGGGCTTGCTTGATATGGCCATGGTGTAAGTCCTTTGGCTAGCTTTAGACTTTGAGCCCACTAGCATGCGTTATTTATCATATGTGCATGATTTGGCATCATTCCTTACATGATTTCAGAGTTCACTTCATTGCCACACTCTCACATTTTATAGTCCTTCAATGTGCTTGAGAGTTGGTGCCATCATGCTTTGTTTGTGAACCAATTGGCATGCATGCTTGTACATACTTTTGGACTCCATTTTCAACATGCTTTGGCCATTGTCTTGGTATGCATGAGGCTTATTTGAGTTTGGTTTGGTCCTTTAAGTGTTGCATTACATAGCCTTTGCCATTGCCTTGTTATTGGCATGTTGTTGCATGGCATTGTTGTTTGCATATTGTTACATGCTCATAGTGCTTGCATATTGTTGTTGCATTGTGTTTGCATGTTTGTGGCATTGCATTGTGTTTGGATCGGATGTTGATCCAAACACGGGGAACGAGGGGCGTTTCATACTTGAAGTGATGAAACGCACCTCATTCCTTAGGTCACCGACACCTTTGATCATGCATGATAAGGTGGAGGTTCATAGAGTCTTATGTGGTATTTTTGTGCATTCATTAACATTGATTTGTGTAACTCAGCCTCTTTGGCCATCATGCATTGAGATGCGTGATTGATGGCTCGAGAGCCGAGCACTACACTCCTTTAAGCATGTGACATGATAAGGAGTGTGGTTGCACACACATTTTCTTGTAAATACACTGTCATGCCTCTGTTAGTGCTCTATTGCAGCAAAAGGAGAATTTGCAGGGAGCAGTGGCCGATCGACCACTTAGTCTGCCGATCGGCTAGCAAAATTGGTCAATAGCCATAGACACTGGCCGATGGCCATTCCTCTTGGCCAACCACCTCCTAGCATGGTCCTAAGGTGGATTAGAAGCACCTTGGAAGTTATCACAATTTTTAGAAGTCCAAAACAGTGCAAACATAGGCAACATGAGGCACGGTAGTGGATTTCCGAGCGGAGCCGACCGAGCATGCATACATCCCTCCCTGCGAGGCCATTTTTACCGCTTTACTAGCTAGTTGTAGTTAATTACTTGTCTTGTAATTAATTAGTTTAATCTGTGTTGTAATATTCTAATTAGCTAAGTATAGCTAGTTTCAATTCGGTTTGTAATTAATTAGCTTAGCATAGCTAATTAGTTGATTCATTCGGACCCTCCATCGAGAGGGAAAATATTGTAATAAGTGTGCGTGTGTGTGATGCATGTATTCCAACCCCCATTTATTTCTCCCTTTTACTTAACCGCTTTCGTTGGTTAGTTTAGGGCATGTTTCAATTGGCATCCTTATGCTCGCATGTTTGCATCATTCATCTGTCTTGCATGCACCAGGCTTGGCGCATCATACAAACTGCATTGTATTTCAATAATAATTTGAATACATGTTATCAAAGTTGCATTCACATGACATCTTAGAATAGCCAAGCCTATCTTAGTTGCATTTTGCATGTGTTGCATTAGGCATTGTTGACATAACTAGGATCATGCATTAATTACTAACTAGCTTCTTTTTTGGCTCGGAGTACACTGTGAGTACTTATGCTTTAGCATCCTTGCATGTGTGTAAGTGACTGTCATGATAGTATGCTTACCATGAGGCTAACTACTTAAGTGTTTAAACTGCATGAATGCCTGTGGATGAAGGTTTGATTGCCTGAATTGGAACAACTCGATGATTGTGAGTTTTAAGCCCACTTGAAGTGGCAAAACCATGTTTTAAGCCCACTTGAGGGTGGCAAATCCGTGTTTTAGCCTACTTGCGAGTAGCAACTTCAAACCACTTTCAAAAACAAACATGAGTTGATTTGTTCCAATCCGCGTGATTAAGTCTATACTTGTATGTTGTGCGCATCACATAGTAAGCTAGCTAATGAATCGGAATAAGAACACATGTGTTTTCAAAAATGACATATCATGTTAGTAGAGGTCGATCTTTGATCGGGCGAGTGGGGGTGCTCATTTCATGACCTTCCCCCCTCGTACCCAAGTTCTCGAGCTGAAGCAACTTTAGTGATGACGGACACGTGGCCTTAGGCACGAGTCAGGGTTTCCTAAATTTCCCAAAACAAAATATTTAGGTGGTGACTCTAAAATCTGGCAAAGCAGTCCATGTTTGGCACTCTTTGATTAAAATTGATTTTCCAAAACGATTTGCCGGATTTTGACTCTTTGGTGATTTATCAGTCTTACATTGCACTTTGTGAGATTAGTTCCAAAACCGTGATAGGAATCTAAACTGTAGTAGCTAAGAATAACGATTCGCACCCTCGCACGTGAAGCGGAGTTCCGGGCGGTCTACACCACTGCTGGTAGCCGACACACTCATGCATCTGTGCAAACAGCTGGCACAGCTGGCATAAAGTATCTATAAAAACACACTCATGGCCGTCGGCCACTACTGTTAGCCGACTGGCCACCACTGGTGGCCGACAACCAAAAGACATGGCCAACAGCCCATGATGGTGGCCGACAGGTCACCAGAAGGTTCAGGCTTGAAACACCAAGGTTTTGGTCCAAAAACAAGGCGACAGAGGTGCAAGGCTCAAAGTTGTGGCATTCTTCTGAGGACTTCAAGCACTTGGCGAGCAAATACACTCATCAACGGGTGTGTATGCGAAGACGTTCAAGTCGTAAGGGCCGTCAAAATAGGGTGTCTACACGAGGTATATCCCGTACTGAATAGATTCATATATCTGCTCCTACTCCAGTCGGGAACGAAGGCAGATAAGATCAGCGAAAAACATCCTGCCGAATTACAAGCAGGGTAGTGCATGCGCCGAATAGATTCATTAATCTGTCAATGGAGTGGAGAGCGATCAGCAGCCCATTTGCTAACTATTGAAGGGACAGCTGACACGTGGGATCATTTAAGTGGTATGGGGAGTGGCGCCATTGTGTGTAATTTAAAGCTATTTTGTTGAAATCGTATCCTCCTATAATTAGTATACTTACTAAAGGAGATTTACCATTTCAAGGTGATGGTTTGTGCTCTCAGTAGGGAAAGTCCACTTAGTGTGCTCATTATAGGAAGAGGCACCTCAGATTTCTTCATTGGTGAAGTGCAGAACGTAATAGGGAGACTTACCTCCAACGAAACTCAGCAAAGCTTATATGTCAGGTAGAGTGTTTTTCAACAACATAGGAAATAGGAAAATGTTGGCAGAATTGGACGCAGAGATAAGTCATCAAGTGCCAAGCGATTCTGTGCGTAGAAACGCCAATGAACCGGAGGGGCCAAACTGGTATCGATTGCCCAGTCGACCTAGCAAATCGCCCAAAAGGGATGAACGAAGCAGGTCTCCCAGAAATGGGACCCAAAAGAAAAGAGATAACAGAACGATTGGTGCTCATGGCTCAGTGTGAAATGAGCCGAGTAGACCACCACATCCGTTGAGTTTCTCTGTTTTTATTAGGAACAAACCCATGACTGAGGCCAACTCAATCGTCAATGATCCAAATGTGGCGGTTAAATTCACTCAGCAAATCTTCCCCCCCCCCAAAGTGCATCAATCGGTGACCAATAGAGGCGACTATGAGGTCTTCAGCGAAGGAGTCCATAGGGTCGTCAAAGGATTGTACAATGCATACGAAGTAGGTATGCACCTACGCGCCACCTGAAAAGAAATTGAACATAAAGATTGACAAATTTGAAACTTGGAGTGCCAACTAAGAGAAACTAAAGAACGGGCCAAGAATGAGTCCCGGAAGGTGGAGATGGCTGAGCTCAAGTCGGCAGGGACAGCGGAGTCCACAGACAAAGTAGCCCAACGCCTTATGGATCAAGCAATAGCTGATCGAGATACGGCCAATATCTTTGTTAAGAAGGCGATAGAGAGCCGAGCTTACAACAAGGGCTTCTTTGATGGGAGAAAGATCGGTGTTGACAAAACAAGGGAACAATTAGTCGATGACATATGCCGATGCGAAAATCAAGGATTCAAACATGGGTGGATAAAGGCTCTACAGGCAGCGAGTGTGGACTTTGCTTCACTGCTATATCAGATCTATACAGTGCCGTTTGAAGCCTATGACGCCGAAAAAATGAATGATAAAGAAGAGGCCGCGAACCCTGAGTAGATCTAGCCAACATAGTAAATTGTTCAATTTTGAGTTTTATTCATATAATTAGGATGCCAATCAACCTTAAGATAAAAATGTTCCTGAAATGTAATATGAATGTCATAATTTTTTATCAATAAAAATGTTAATTTCGTTTGTCTATGCCAAGAGGTTTATATCTCCAAATCTTGCTGGTAGATAATGCTTTACATGATGCTCAAAAGTCGGAGGCTTTTATGATGGTGTGTCGTGCCGAGCACAAAGAGCGCCCGAATTTGAAGTCGTTTACTGATGGCTCTTTGTGCCGAGCATGAAGAGCGCTCCGAATTCGGAGACTTAGCTGTTGGCACTTCTGAATAAGAGTAAGGCAATCAAAATTAAATAAATAAGCAAAATAACATCTTATATCATTGATTCTGTATGTATACAAGGTAATAATACACACAAAAGCCAAGCAAACTAACCATCAATGCTAATGATAGAATTTGCGGAGATGGGTAGAATTTCAAGGACGGGATAACATTTTGCCATTCATGTCTAAGAGTCAATATGCCCCTACCCCAGCGATGGAATCGATCTCGTATAGGCTGTCCCAATTGGGGCTGAGTTTACCATGCGCAGGATTCTTAGCAACAAGAAGCACTTTTTTAAGGACCAACTCTCCAGGAGTATACCGGCGCAAATGCACTCGTTGATTATATGATTTAAAAAATTGCTGTTGATATCACGCCATAGTCGCAAGGGCCCAATCTTGGCGTTCTTCAAGTAAGTCCATATCCAAGGCCAGCATCATATTATTCCAGCATGTGTCAAAGGCCCGCGATCGAAGGTTAGTAGGCCAATCTCTAGAGAGATGATAACTTCATTTCCAAAACACAAGGCAAATGGGGTCTCTCCTATGGGACATCTTGGTGTAGTGCAATGGGCCCACAATACACTCAGCAACTCCTCAACCCACTTGCCCTTGGCTTTTTCCAAATGCTTCTTGATGCCATCCAGGACCACTTTGTTGGAAGCCTCTACCCGTCTATTACTTTGTGGGTAAACTGATGAAGAAAAATAGGGTCGAATGCCATATGTGTCACACAACTCTCGATAGACACCACAGTTAAATTGAGTGTCATTATCAAAAATAAGCACCCTAGGTATGCCGAATTGAGCGATGATATTCTTCCAAACAAAGCACCTAATATCTGCATCTCGTATATGTGCCAATAGTTCTGCTTCAGCCCACTTCGTGAAATAATCGGTAGGAACAACTAGAAACCGCTTATTTCCTAGAGCTTTCGACAGTGGCCCAACTATGTCCAAGCCCCATTGAGCAAAAAGCCAAGGACTGGTCATGGACTTTAGTTCTTTGGTAGGCAAATGTGTTGATGGAGAGAACTTCTAGCATTTTTCGCATTTCTTAAAATAATCCTCAGCGTCAAAATGCATGGTTGGTGACCAATACCCCTGCGTGACGGCTCGATGAGCCAATGACCTTCCTCCTAAGTAAGCACCACAACTGCCTTCATGAATCTCAACCAAAGTCTTTAACCTTGTCTTGATGGACACATTCCAAATATGGCCCAGAAAGAGATTTTTTTATAAAGTTTTCCCTGAGGATCCAAGTAATATCTCAAAGTCTTATTCCACAGCTTGTGGGATTCCTTCATGTCCTCTGGCAGTTGATTCGAAGTGAGGAATGCAGCAATGGGATCCATCCAACTCAACCCCCTTTGAATGGTGTTTACAACGGGATACTCAGGGGCGCTAATACTCGACTTCGGAATAAAACCTATTTCAATGGTTAAATAAGTGAGAGCATCAGCATGTGTATTCTGATCACGAGTAATCTGACTCAGTTCATGACTATCAAATTTCATGAGCAAGGAGTTAGCTATCCTCATGTAGGCTTCCATGCGGTCATTCTTAGCGACGTACTCACTCTTCAACTAGTTTATGACCAATTTCGAGTCCCAAAAGACTTGCAGTCATTTAGCTCCCATTTGAAGCGAGTTTTTAAGGCCGACTAGTAGGGCTTTGTATTCGACCTTGTTATTTGAGGCTTCGAATCCAAGTTTAATCAATTACTCTACCATTGCTCCTTCGGAGGTCATAATAACTACTCTTACTCCACTGCCACGCTGGTTGGATGACCCATCGCAATACAACTGCCAGATGTTGCCAACATACATTCTTCATTCTGGCTGTGACTGAGAAGCCGGCTGGTCTTGATTTAGCTCGACTTGTGCTGTCGTGAACTTGGCAACAAAATCAGCTAGGACCTGTCCCTTAATAGCCGTTCTTGGTGAAAACTGGAGGTCATATTGACCAAGTTCCAACACCCATTTGGAAACTCACCCCAATGATTTTACTTTGCGAAGGACTAAACGGAGGAGGTGATCTGTTAGAACTTTAATGGTATGTGCTTGAAAATAATGCATCAGTTTTCTAACGGCCACTATGAGGGCTAGGATTAACTTTTTTAGGGGTACATATCTGGTTTCGGTGTCCACCATCGCCTTGCTAACATAGAAAATAGGCTTTTGCTCGTCGAATTCCTCCTTAAGAAATACGACGCTTACTACCTGATCAGACACTACCAGATATAAGATAAGCACGTCGTCTGGCGTAGGGGTAGCCAAAAACAAGATGGAACTAAGATATGCTTTCAACCCTTTTAAAGAGATTTGACATTCTGGAGTCCATTTAAATAGTTTGCCCTACTGAAGTATTTGAAAGAATGGTCGTATCAATTTGAGGATCGATTGATAAATCTGTTCAATGTTGTAGCCATTCCCATTAGCTTCTGGACTTCTTTGACCAAACCCAGTGAGCCAAGCACCAAGATGCCCTTAATTTGTTTCAAGTTAGCTTCGATTCCGCGATGATTGACAATATAGCCAAGGAATTTGCCTGACCCGATGTTGAATGCACATTTTGAGGCGTTGAGCTTCATTCTATATTTCCGGAGAATATCAAAAGTGGTAGCAAGATCGGCTTAGTGTGCCTTCTTTTCATTGGATTTCACCACCATATCATCGATGTAGACTTCCATGGTTTTTCTGATTTGATCTTTGAATATAGCAGTGACTAATCTCTGATACGTTGCCCCAACATTTTCAGTCCAAAAGGCATGACCTTGTAGCAATATGTTCCCTTAGGGGTGAGGAATGCCGTTTTGTCTTGGTCAGCTAGATTCTTGGCAATTTGTTGATAACCCCTGTAAGCATCTAAGAAGCTCATGCGCTGATGCAGGGCAGTTGCATCTACCAGGTGATCAATTCTAGGCAAGGAAAAATAATCCTTAGGCAGGCCTTGTTCAGATCCGTAAAGTTTAAGCAAACACTCTATTACCCTATCTTCTTATTTACCACGATAATGTTGGATAACCACTTGGCGTATGTAACTTCACGAATTGCCTCGGCGTCCAATAGTTTGTCAACTTCATCAATTACGGCAGCGGCATGATCGACAGCTGAATGACGATTTCGTTAAACGACATGCTTAAATTTGGGATCAACATTCAAGCTATGCATAGTTATGTCAGGGTCTAACCCTGGCAAGTCATAGGGTGACTTAGGGAAAACATCGATATTGTCGAGGAAGAAGAAAACCAACTCTTGTCACTTAGCGGCATCAAGACTCATTCCGACTAAAGAATTTTTCAAGGTCATCATTGATTTGCACTCGGTCTAGATCCTCTGTTACTTTCTCAGCCGGAAGTTTTCTAACTCCTCCAAACACTCCCGATTCAAAACTTCAATTGAATTCAACTCCAATTCCCTTGGCCTCTTCTCGACGGCGATTAGATAACAATCCTTTGCCGATTTCTGTGAACCGCGGATTTGCTAGATGCCAAATTGAGTTGGATATCGAAGGAGCTGGTGGTAAGTACTCGGTATGACCTGCATTGTGTGAAGCCATGTTTGGCCCATGATTATATTATAAGGTGATGGGAGCTTGACAACTAGGAATTTAACCTCTAGTGTCTTGGTGCCTGCCCGCACTGATAACACGACCTTTTCTAAGGGATATTCCGAGTTGGCATTGAAACCAAAAGGGGGTATTCGGCAGGCATGAGATCCGCATCCTTAAAGATGAGTTTGAGAAACATTTTATAGTATGTTATCTCAGAGGTGCTCCTTTGATGAACCAGGATATGCCCAACAGTGAACTTATGTATTTGCAACTCGATCACGAGGGTGTTGTCATGAGGCAGAGTGATCCCTTTAAGATCGGCATCAAAGAAGCTAATTTCATTCAACAATCGCTACCATTTGGATGATATACTGGGCTCGAAACTAAGTTGGGAAGATCGTTGCGACTGGATCGTATTCACCCTATTTGGCGAGGGTAAGCTATATATCACGTGGATTACCTTGAGTGGAGACAAATCAGGACGTGCAGCTAGTACACCTGGTGGGTCAGCTTTGTTTTGGAAGGTATTCAGTTAGCCGATCACTTCGAACTAGGTCCTCCACAGGATCCCTCAAGGCGTAACATTTGTCAGTCGTATGCCCATGGTCCTTTTGATAATCGCATTTCAGGTCTCGTCATCTCATATCATGGGGCCCAGCCATCTTGGTTGGCCATTTGAAAAAAGCCAGATATTGGATTTTTGGCAGAATCTTACTGATCGGCTCGATCAGCTCTGTGTATTTCTTATCTAAACACCTAGGGTGCCTGTTTTCTACATGATATTACTTGTTTTGCCGGCGCGAATCTCGACAATTTTTCCTTCTTAATCGGCCTCTTAGCTCTGGGCTCCATTGTGGGGTTCTGTTTGGTGGTGCAATAGTCAATGACAGTACCAGGATAGGTGTTTCCATTTCTGCAGCTTGCAATCCAGCTTTAACTCGTATTGCATCGTCTTTCACTTTACAGTACTCTTCTACCTTCTTCATCAGAGCCCATACTGTCTTGGGAGGTTTTCGAGTCAACAAACTCCTAAGCGAGATATCGGGATGCAATCCCATCTTGAAGGCTGTGATTGCAATGGAGTTGTTGCAATCGTCATCCACCAAATTAAAGCACTCCCAATACACCGAATACTCCCGCAAGGTTTCGTTAGTATTGATTTTCATTGCCCATAGTGAGCCTACTTGTTTCGGTTGGGTCTCATTGGTAATAAACATAGCCCTGAAGGATTTTTGGAGTTGATGAAAACTTTCAATCAAACCCAGCTTAAGCTTATAATACCACCTGACGACGAGCAGTCCCAGACTACTGGGGAATATTCGGCACATGAGTGTCTCGTCGTCTACATGCAGTGTCATTGCTTGCTTGTAACGATGAACGTGATCCGTGGGGTCCGACTTTCCATCATAGAGAGTGAACGGCGGTGCTTTAAACTTCTTAGGTAGGACAACCTTGGCAATGCGTCATATAAAAGGATCATTCTTATCCTCTAAGTCTGAATTATTATCTCTCTTTTTTCGTCCATAACACTCTTGCAGAGGACTTCCCCCATCTGATGAGCTAGATGCATCTACTCGGCCTTGCTTTTTGGGATTTTCCTAGGAGGAGTCTGACGTACTGCTACCATGCCTCTGAGGCTAATGTTGTCACCTCTTCTACACTCTTGGCGATCAAGAGTGCCAACTCCTAATGCAGGCGCTCGTTTTCCACTGCCATGTCTTTGAGACGCTATTCACTATGTTGATTCATCAATGTTTGCATGGCATCCTCTGCGGATGTTGAAGGCTGAAATGGGGTTAGCAGGTCAAAATTACGAGACCACCTTGCGGGGGTTTGTTCTGGGCCTTGAATTGCTCCTGGTGTGGTACTATCGACTCTGGTGACCAGAGGATCTTGGTTTGGGCTCGCCATGAATGAGTTTTAGTATTCCCAGAGACAACGCCAATTGTGTGGAGGTGGATATGGAATACTCCTCTGATCCAAATGAGCTCTTGGGTAATCCTCCCTGCTATCACCTGAAATAAAAATAAAACTCCGGACAGTGGTGTCGGAATTGGCACTCTGACGAACAAGTTAGTTTCTTTAGTAAGGTTGTTGTTTTCTAGTTGCTTGAGGTTCAAGGTTTTTTTTCACATACCTCTTTCTTGGGCTTCCTTGCTCCTTTTATATCGTTATTCTTCTTAATCTTTTCTCCACGTAGACTAGCCCTCCATCATTACTTCGTCAAGGTCCATCTCCCTAACATATTTAAAAGATTTTATTAAAAGAAAGGACAATCAGGATTCGTCTAATCTGATGAAACCGACTTTCCCGATACACTCGGTTCAACCTTATGATTCAAGTACCCTTTACTCAACATACTCTCTATATTGCTGTGCATACTCGGTAATGGCCCAATGCCTGATGGGCTTGGGTTTTATTCAGCCCATCTTAGATGGGCTTGGTACTATCATTCTTGGTGATAATTTTCTCGGCCCTCACGATGTGCACCTACCTCCATAGTGGTATACGCTCTAGATTTCTCTAGATAACAAATATAATATATGAAAATAACTTATGTTACTATATTTTATTAAAAATTAGGACAGTAAAACAAAATATGCTACTTAAGCTCAATTATTTTTAAAATTTGTTTGAGATTGGTTTGTTAAAAGTTAAAATTATTTTCATTTTTTATGTAAGGTCTTAAATTTTGAGAATTGTCTCAAAATCAAATTTTAAAATAGTTCCACCAAATGCATTTTTGTGTATCATTTTAATTTTTTTATATTTTTGGAAACAAAGAATTTTTGTGTAGACACAATGTTAGTTGGACCTAACTTCAAGTGATGAAACTTACATGTAAATTTTGGATTTTAGTTAATATATTCGTTGGTATATTTATTGGTATTCTTAGCATTATTGTTTTTTACATAACTACACATTGCTATTTTTATTTATGCCGGTACCATCCATAAAGATTAGTGCAAACTTACCAATAGATGCATTCTTTTTTCCTCTAAGTTTGCATAATTCACATTAAGCACATAAATAATTGAGTTAGGGAAGGTAATGGTCAAGCATTGTAGTGGTGTACTACAGGCGATTGTGGTATGAGGAGGACTTTTGGCAACAAAACACAAACTAGTTGAGTGGGAGAAGGTGAGTAAAAACATCAATTATGACTTATGGCAAAGGCCAAGGAGGAGTCCCAGTAACAAAAGCCTTAAGCTACCAGGGCTTGCCTTACCATCTTAAGGCATACTTTTTGTATTTGAGTCATCTTCCTGAAGATTATGATATTTACGCCAAAAAAAAATATATATTTGATTCAAATGTGGATGATTGAAGGCAGCGACAGAGCTAGTAAGAGATGAGAGGGTTCACGTGCCCCACTGACTTTTTCATTTTTTTTTTTAAGTCTTAGCTCTATTAAACACTTACAACAACAACCCCCCACACCACGTGCTGCAGGGCGCACCCAATTTCATCAAAAGTCTTGTAAACTCTAAGCACTTACAAGAGAGTTTGGTTTTCATACCTTGCTGACAGTGCTTCATTTTACTTTATTTTTATTGTTATTTGTGCTAAAATTAGGGATTTAATTTGTGCTAAAATTAAAAATATTAATTTGTGGTGATTTATAATTAAATTAGGAATTTTGATTTCTTATGATTTGTGTTAAAATTAAGAATTTTGATTTGTCGTGGTTTGCACTAAATTTAAGATTTTGATTTGTGTTAAAATTAGAGATTTCGATAGCTTAGTTGTCTACATAGAAAGAGACATTTTTGATGACATTGATAATGATATTATCATGGAGTCAGGGTCAATTCTAAAAGTTTACAATTAAAAACTTTGTAATGGATATTTAAGTTGTGTTTAATATTAAGTTCAAAAAATTATTATTATGTTATTGTTGTTGATTAGGGAAGAAAAATTTTGAGATCATAATTAATAAGTGTCTCCTATATTAAATTTCTGACTCCACCACTTGCTGAAAGCATTATGTTGCCATCATCGATACCAACATGTGTAGAAGAAATGGAAGAGGAAACAATGTTGGATGTTAGAATGAGTTACTTGGGTGAGTTAGTCCAGAGATGCATGATTCAAGTCCAATTAACAAGGTTTAGCAAAAGGGTTAAACTCGTTGTGTGCTATTTGGATGACCGTGATGCTAACTCTACAGAAAAGGAAATGTTAATCTCTTATGTGGACATGAAATGAAGAATCACCACCATATCTGATCATGCCAATTTTACTCTTTTGGCAATGCATTGGAAAGTTGCGGTTCGAAAAATTTAAAATTACTCTTCAAGGGTCTCACATTGCTTACAATTTTAGACCTTGAAAGAATACTATCTTCAGGAAACGAAAAAAGTTGCCAAAAGGAAACCTAATTTACTTGAGGTATTTTAGTACAAGAGATTCTAATATTAAAGGTTTGCCTTATTCTATTGGCAACTTGGGATTCCTCTAAACCCTAGATTTAAGGAGAAGGAGCAGTTTAAGAATACCCAATGTCTTGTGGAGGTTGAACCAATTGAGACATCTATATCTTCCCTGTGATACCAAGCGGCCTTGCATAGGTAAGTTACAACCAGATAAGTTACAAATTGGATGGTATAAGCAAACTAGAGATGCTCGAAAACTTTGATGCAATAAATTGTGATGCTAGATGCTTATCTAAACTGACAAATCTTTGAAATTTCAATGGTCTAGTAACCCCCAAAGACTTGGTCATGATCTTGAAATCCCCAATCTTCAACAATCAAACCGCATTTTGCAATATTCATCCATCCTTCACAATTGTAAGAGAATTTAAAACGGAAGAAGAACATAGCCTTTTAAGGCAACTTTTACGTTGTGTTTGGTTGGGGGATTTGAGGAGGGATTTAGAACGGAAAAAGGAAAAGTTAGGTGAAATGTGAATAAAATATACTTACATTTCACCTAGTTTCACATACATTTTCCTTTTCCTTTTCCCTTTTCAAATCCCCCTCCAAATCCCCCAGCCAAACACACCATTACGATGCCACCATCTTTGCAAATTCTAGTTATTGTGGTCCCTAAATCTAGTTAATTTGCCAGACCAATTCCTTCCAAATCTCTCCAAGTTAAGGTTTCTAGGAACTAAACTAGAGGAAGACCCAATGCTAACATTGGAGAAGTTTCCTAACTTAAGGAGTCTCCTTATATCGTAATTCCTACATTGAGAATGAGATGGTTTGTTCTTCTGAACCACCACCACCACCAACAACAACAACAACAAAAATAGCACCACCCAGCAGCGGTGGAGGAGGAGGAGAACAAGAAAGGGCCTATGGCAGCTGTGTCGGTGGAGGGTTTCCTCAACTCAGATCTTTACTGCTCTACGGAATTGTAAACTTGGAGGAGTGGAGGGTAGAAGGAGTCATGCCCTGTCTCTTCTGTTTAGAAATTAAATCATGCCAAAAATTGAAGGTAATTCTAGACAAATTGAGGTTCATTACCACCCTTTAAGAAATGAAAGTTAGAGGGGTATCTGAAGCACTCACATTAACTAACTATTGAGCCTTCTTGGATCTTACTACATTTACATCAGGTTGGTAGGTCCCATGCTTACTTTCCCCTCTCTTTCTTTCCTTTCCTTTCCTTTCCTTTTTTGTTTAAATTTTTTTTAAAGGTTAATTTCACTTTTATCTCCTAAACTATCAACATTTTTATAAATAAAAAAAAAAAATCCATCATCAATTTCATCTATGTAGTTCCTAAAGTTTCTAATTTTTATGCATGTGATCCAATTGAAGACGATTGTACAAACCAATCAACATTGAAACCTAATTTAATGGAGAAAAAAAGGGCAATTTTAAAATTTGAACAACTTAAATCATACAATCGAAAACCCATTAAGTTGGTTATGGGTTGTAATTTATTCAAAATAGTAAGAAAAATGAGTGTTTCGTTGTATGGTTTAATATGTTCAAATTCTCAAACAACATTTTTTAATCAAATTATGTTGAAAATTTCAAATTATTCAATTCATTGCTTATGTCCGAGTTGCAAGGTAAGGACTATTCCAAACGGACCACATTCTAGACACATTTTTTTGATCACCTTGTGAATCATGTCTCTCGGCAAGCTTTCTTCACTACAACAATCTACAATTCTAACTACACAATTTCGTAAGAGACCCTATATGCCATTTGTTTTCTATGTATACTAATTTATTAGAGGCTTAATCAACATTAGTCTTCACATAATTTTCTTTAGCCCTCACTATCCTACAAGCATGATCATTGATAGAAAATCATGGGTAGTTGCCTAGTATGATCATCCTTCGTGGATCTGTTTTTCCAGCAAGCCAACCTGCATCCAAGGTTGTAGATGTCCCAAACGGCAACTTAGCAGTTATGTTGGAGAGACACAGAAGAAGAGATTAATCTAGTGTCTCTATGCATGAAGATAATCAATTCAGTGGTGATATTATCATACTTGAACCTACCTTTGTTTCAAGACTCGCTGCATAAGGTTGAAGAAGAATTCGGGTTTACTCATCCCTTGGGTGGTCTCAATGTTCCCTGACGAGAAGATATCTTCCTCCATCTTACTTCTCATTGAATGGATTATGAGAGTGGAAAAGAAGAGAAAAAAAAAGATCATCAACAGACAATTTTGTACATACTTTTCTTTTCGTTTTTTTCTTTGTATATACAAATTTTGGTGGGGAAAAGAGAAAAGCCTCCTTACTGTGTGGGAATAAGCAGTAGAATTTCATTCTTTTTTTTAATGTGAATTTATTTCACTGATCCTTTGTTGTTTTCATAGAATGTGAAAAAGAAAAAGCTATCTGTAAGGCAATTGCAGTAATGCAAAAGCATTTTGTGTAAAGTCATCAAATTCAAGTGAACATCTACTTTTCCCATTCCATATCAAAGGAACCGAAGTGATTGCTCAAAATCAATCGAAATTTTGATTTTCAGTATGTTTACATAATTTATAGTCTGTTTTGATTTTAAAAAATTTTATAGCGATACAAATGGAATCTATCATAATATTATATTTCAATGCTTTTATAGTTTAGTTCTTTGAGTTTTAGAAGATATGTGGCTAATAATACATATTTTGTAATAAAAATTAGAAATGAAATTATTTATAAAAACAACTTTCACATTTTTTTCTCCATTTATTTTCAGTGTGAAATTTTACAAATTTCTATAAACCTTTTAAAACCTGATACAAATCTCCCATCTATACCAAATTGACAAAATAGAATTACATTTGTAAATTGAACAATTCAGTTTGGCTCGTGGAGCTCACCGCAGGCACCTTTAATATATTTATTTTGTAGGTTGTTATGGGTAGATTGTGTGTGAAAAAAATATAAAAAAAAAAAAAAAATTGATCTAATAATTGTAATCATATGTTTTTATTTCAAAAAACAGATTGTAGAAATGATTTTGAATTTATTTTTAAAAGATAAATATAACAATCTACACTCTATTATGGTTCTCTCTCTCTCCTCACTGTTCGTCGCCGCCCATCGGTGTGGCTTCGATGACAACTCCACGTGGTGAGGCTCACCACCATTGTCTCGCTGGAGAGCTTCCACACCTGTAGAGACCGGGTCATTAAAATCTAACAGTACCTCGCCGTTTCATCCTCCGGTCTATGGCGGGGATCGGCGTTTCACCCTTGCCATGGTGTTACCAAAACGCACCGATCCATCGCCATCGCTTCCTCCACCTCTTCTCATCGCGTAGATCTGGACACGGCCACGGCCACGGTTGATCTCGCTGCCGCTGTTCCTCTATCGCTCGTCTCCCAATCTCTTTCGCCTCGATCTCGCTGCTGCTCCTCCGCCACTCATCTCTAGATCTATCTCCCGAACAGATCGTCGAGGGTTGATAAGTTGACTCTGATCACATGAATTTATATATATATATATATATGGATTCAGATCTGAGAAATATATATATATATATATATGTTTATATTGTATATGAATATGATTTTGAGAAATATATATATATATATATATATGAATCAGATCTGTGATTATATATGGATATTTTACCAGGTTTCTTGTTTTTAAGGATTTGAAATATAACTATTTTGACCTAATCACTTGAAATCCACCCATCAAAAAGCACTCAGATCTTTGCATATATCCAAAGAGCAAGCTATCCTATATATATTGTTGGTTTATTCGCTCACTTTAAATCAATGAATGCAAATACAATCTTATTTGATTCAATGTTATCGACTTTAGAGCTTAGCATTCTAACAACAACAAAAAAGAACGAAAAAAAAAATTTCTAACAGATAGCATTTGGTTTGCTTGGTATTTTAACAGAAAAAAAAAAATAATAAAATTGAATAGATAATAAATTTAGAATGTTTAAACAGATAAGGAAAATTTGAATTGAAAAATATTAACAAATAAAATAGATAGGGTAAAAACATTTAACAAATAGGAAAAAAAATTGAACAGATAGTCAATGAAAGTTAACAGATAAAACAAAGTCAATAGATAAATTAAGATGTAAAATTGAAAACAAAATGTCATTCAAAACAAATAAAATGAATTATCACCAAACTATTTTACAAAGGATGGATCTCTCACCAATAAAAAATATTCACCAAACTTAATATTTTATATCCTCCTTAATTTGGACTTTTTAATAATTATCTCCACCTTGATTCTCTCTCACATTTCTTAAACCTCTGTTCTCGTACTAAAATTGAGCTATATTGCTCTGCTCAACATTCTGGAAATCATGATGTTGATGACCTGTAATAGATTCTTGTCTGCCTTCTTTGAAACAAACGACTTCCAAGTCTTGGATCTATTGGTTCTCACCCAAAAACAAAAAAAAAAAAAAAAAGAAAGAAAAGAGACGAAATAGTCTTGGATCCATTCACTTCAGTTTGGTTCTTTTCTATCCAACTACTGTTTGATCTATTAGCTTGATCATGGCACTAAAAAGACTCCTGAAAAATTAAAATCCACCAAACTTAAAACCTTACCTGATCAATGACAATAACTAATAATAAATAATAAGAACAAATTATATCCACCTCACTAAACGTTTGGGGGGAAAAGAAAATTAGTCCGACACCTTTAACATAATTACACTAATCTCCCTTCTAGTATAGTTAAAATTGAAACTAATGCATATGATTGGTAGACACTGAAATAAATAAAGATAAATATGTATTTTAGTTTGAAAATAAATGAGAATATCATTTTTTCATTCATACAACTAATGAATTACTGATAAAAAACAACCTAATTGTTAAGTAAATTAAAATCTTTAGGAAAATTAACATAATTATATTAAAAATGTAGAATTAACTATGTTTTCTTCAAACCCTCAAGGGAGGTGAGTATAATATATCCTTATAATAATTTCCCTATGATCTCCATGAGAAGTAGCACTTTAGATTTCTATCCTAACAAAACTATCTGCTACTGCTACTGCTACTTTATATTGGTAATCAAATTCAAACTCAAATTCAAATTACAACTTAAATTTCTGATATCAACCATGGCCTTGTTTGGCAACGGGTACAATTTGGCTTTAGACTAAACTCTATAAAAAAACAAAATAGGTTAAAATAGGCTATAAGACAAGATGTCACATCAAATCCATAATCATTTCACTTTTTCTCTCACAAATATCACATCCAACTACAAAAAAATCAACTATCTTCCCAAATACAAAAATTTTAGCCTGCTAAAATAGCTAAAAACTAAAATGGCTTACTAAAATAGCCAACTTCCCAAACAATGCCCATATGTCCTTTAACGCATGTGATATATATTCTCTTCTACTAACACTGGAAGTACTTCTAATCCTACACCTGAGCCAATAATATCTAAAGAAAATAATAGTCATAAGTATCCAATAGCTCAAAATGATACTTATTTGAACTTGTCTTATGTCCCATTTAAGGACCAGCCACAAGCAATTAATGATTTAGCACAATCATTGTCCATTAACATTACCAATTATAAAAAATAATTTGTCAAAGAAAAAATTCATTGATTATATTGCAGCAACTCTCCAGAGACTTGTGTTGTAATGGTTAAAACAGTGGGAAAAATCTGAAATTGGAAAATATCAAAAAACAACTTTGTTGGAAAATTTTCTCACACTTGATACAATATTAGCTGAGTTTGCAAAAATCAGAAAAGAAAATTTATTTGGTTTTGCAGGAGATACTAATTTACAAGCAGATGCAAATTATATTTTAACTAAGTTAGAATTATGTAACATTTGTCTTTTTGATAACTACGTTCAAACTTTTTAAAAAATATTATTATTTTATTGATCCACCAGCAAATCAACTCTGGTTAGATCAATTTTTTTATAAACTCCATAATCCAGAGGATGAGTTATGTATTAAAACATATCTTGAGGGAATGAAGAATATGATAATCTTGGTTTTCGCATTAATTATGTTCTGAGACTGATAGCAGATCGGTGTTTAGAAGCAAAGGCGAAAAAACAAATAAAATATCAAATTTCCAACTCCAATATATGGTTGAAAATGTGGTGACAAAATTTTCAAAGAAAATTGAAAAATTAGTTGTAATACATTTCCTATGCGAAAAGGATTTTCCAAAAAAGTAGAAAATATAAATGAAAACCTTGGAAAAAGAACAAAACTTTGTCAAAAAGAAAAAATATGTTCAAAAAAAGAAACCAACAAGTATTTCAAAAAAGAAAACTTGTAGATGTTACATTTGTAACGAAAAAGGTCACTATGCACTCGAATACCCAAAAAGGGAAAAAAAAGTGCAAAGAAAATTATCAAAGTTCTTAAGGAACAAGACTTTGAAATAATCTATGGCGAAGAAATTTCTGACAAAGAAGAAATCTTGTATGAAATTTCTAGTGATGAAGAACTAATCTTTATGATGACTAATACAGATAGTCAAGAAATATCTCAAGAAGCAGATAGTCAAGATATATCTCAAGAAGAATTACAAGCAATTCAACTTAGAGATGTAATCGGAGAAGAAAAAACTTTTACTGAAGAAGAATTAGCAAAATTCGAAAAAATGTAAGAAGTTTTTGTGCCAGAAATTTACAAACTTTCAAAATTCAACTTCTTTTCAGCAAGAGTGTTTGAACAATACAGTGGCAACACTTAAGCAAAATGATCAGAAGAAGGAAACATTATAAAAAAGAAGGTTGCAAGATAGAAAAAGAAATATCCTAAGATTCAATATATTTATATTGGATTAATACAAGTAACCATAACAACCTTATTTCGTCCAAGGATAGATACTCCTATTTTCTCAGCAATTTTTGATAAAAGATTTTCCGACCCAATGAAAGCAATCATGGGAGAAATTCAATCTAATTTGGCTAATGGAGTAGTTTGGTTTAATGTTAGACCAAATTTCTTTATTTCCATAAATGATCCTAATCTTGAGAACACAATCAGAATAAGAATTAAAACACAGGGATTAGGAATGAAATCGAATTCCCATGATTTGGCTATTCGTTGGAAAATAATTCACGAAATTGACCACATTTCCTGAAACAAAAACAAAAACAAGATCAAACGATAATAAAATTGTTGAAATCTTTGAACCAAGACCATTTGACACAACAATCCAACCGCATCTAATGAACTGGAGTGATCTAGAAGTCCCTTAGCAATGGTTAATCCATGACCTAGTTGGAAAAGGAGAATCTTTCAAAACAAAAAATCTTGCACAAATGCAAATACAAACATCAGGACAAAATATATATATTCAAAATACAGTGCCAAAAATTCAAAGATCAACATCTGTATTTGAAAAAGATTTTAATAACAAATTTTCAAAATTAAGCATTGGTAAATCGAGTATTAATTCTAATCAAGAATCTATTGCTTTGAAAAATGTTCAGATTCCTATTTTTCTAGAAACACAATTTGAATATATTAAGTCTGCACATATGTATCATTTTCAAACAAAAAATGATGATATTATTTTTTCTCTTAGCCAAGGAAAAAAAAAAAGATACACATATGTGTTGGGAACATTTAATTTTGCAGGTTATAAACCCTATAGTTTCAGTGTTCTCATAGACACATGAGCTACAATTAGCTCATGTAAATCGAATGCCATACCAAAAGAAAAATGGACATTAATGAAACATCCAATTTTGGTTACTGGAACTGATGGAAATCATACTTTCATACAATTCAAGGCTAAAAATATAGCTATTTGGTTAAATGATAGAAAGTTCATTATTCCAAAAAATTTATGTTTTCCTTATATGCATGGAGATTTCCTTCTTGGAAATAATTTTATATATAAATACCTTCCAATGCAAATATGAGAAAAAGCCATTTCCTTAAGCATAAACAATGTCTTAATTCATATTCCATTGTCAGAACAACATAAATATATTTGTGATAAAGAGTTTGTGCACGTTCTGCATGGTGATTTAACTCACATCATCAAAACTATTGATGAATCACCTTGGATTTATAAAATTCTAGAAGAAAATTTTAGTGAAAATCCATTAAAACTATGACAACATAGTCCACGTTATTGTAGTTTAAAATTGAAAGACCCTAATGTTATCATTAGAGTAAGACCAATGATATATACTAGACAAGATATAGATAAATTTGATAATCAACTTCAGGAACTTTTAGACCAAAAGTTAATTGAAAAAACTAGAAGCCCTCATTCTAGTCCAGCTTTTATGGTAAGAAACCATGTTGAAATTAAAAGAGGAAAAATTTGAATGGTAGTCAACTATAAACGGCTAAATGAAAATTTAAAATTTTATGAATATTTGATTCCAATAAAAGATGTTTTAATTAACTTAACCAAAGGCTCAAAAATCTTTAGCAAATTCGATTGTAAGAGTGGATTTTAGCAAATTCAATTGACTGAAGAGTCAAAAAAATTAACAGCTTTCGGTATACCTAGAGAACATTACCACTGGACTGTTATACCTTTTGGTTTAAATATAGCACCACAGGTATTTCAACGATGGATGGATACAATCTTTAAAGATTTTAAGGATTGTAATGTAGTTTATATTGATGATATACTTATTTTTTCTAAAACCCCGGAGGAGCATAAGAAAAATTTAAATTACTTTGTGAAAAATTCTAAAAACATAGAATTATTTTGTCACTAAAAAAGATTGAACTAGAAAAAAAAATCAATTGAATTTTTGGAAATAATTTTAGACCAAAAAGGTTGAAAATTATACGAACAGATTTTGTCCAAAGTACGAGATTTTCCTGATACTCTTGAAAATATAACACAATTACGGAGTTTATTAGGGATTTTAAATTATGGATGAAATTTTATAAAAAAATCTTTCAAAAATAGTAATTCCTTGGTTAACCAAATTAAGGAAAAATGTTCTTTTTTTTTAATGGACAACAGAGAATGTTGCTTTAATTAAACAAATTCAAGAAAATGTTAAAACTTTACCAAACATTTATCTTCCTAAAACATGTGATAAATTAATTTTAGAAATAGATGTCTCAGAATCATGTTGGGGATGTGTTCTTAAAACAATACCAAGTAAATTATGGCGTGATAAGGAGATACCTTTATCAGAGAATAGGATTAGGCCAAGAAAAAATCTAATACCCATAAAATTACAAAAAGAAAAATTAATTTGTGGATATAATTCTGAAACATTTAAACCAAATGATCATAAATATATTATTTTTGAAAAAGAATTACTTGCAATAAAATTAGCAATAAAAAGTTTTCATATTTATTTAACCCGATAAAATTTTATTGTACGCACTGATAAAAGGGCAGTAAGAGATTTCTTGATCAACAAAAAACCTATTGAGAAAAGAAGAAGATTAGCCTGGTATAATAAAATTTATGAATATACTTTTGAGGTAGAACATCTTAGAGGCACCAACAATTTTCTGGAAGATTTTCTTAGTAGGAATTGTTTTCAAAAAATTAAATTATTGAACAAGGAATTTTAATTTTTGCAGAAGACCTCTGGACTAAGAGGAAAAAATGAACAAGGGTAAACAACCCGCACAAGGAGATTAGGCAACAATTGCTAAAAAAGCAATCCCTCGACAAGAAAAAGTTTATGTTGTGCTTGTAGGAAGACAACCTCAAATTTACACATAATGGAATGATTGCAATAAGCAAGTTTGCTAATTTTCAGGAGCTAGTTATAAATCCTATGATAACATAACTAAAGCTAAAAAAAAACTTTTTACAGTGCACCAACTATGCTTGTTTATCAAAATAATTTTTGTCAAATGAGAACTAACCCAGTTCCAATTAATATTCAGACATTTAAACTAGATGAATCTAAAATAAAAGATTTTTTCAACCCTGGTATATCTAGAGAAATTTATACAAAACTCAATGGAGTTTCGAAAACTCACATTGTAGAAAACAAAGTGAAATTTCGAAAACACTTGGGAGTTTTGGCCAACAAATTAGCTGAGCAGACAGCTAAGTTAAAAGATTTACAAAAATTTTGTTTCAATATGCTTAAACAAATAAATTGGAATGAAGATTTTAATTTCAAAAAAATAAACAATTTTTTTCAGCTATCAGATCTCATATCAGATGAGTTTTTTGATCTAGTTTTTGAACAAATAAAAAGAATTTGTCTTTTTGAAAAAGTAAGAACTTTGCTTTCAAAATAAAATTTTCTTTTAATAAAAAATCAAGTTGAGGATCATCGTGATAAGATTAGACAAATCTTAGAACGATCCAATGATAAACCATGGCTCAACAAAGTTGTCATTCATAGTCACAAATAGTAGAATACTATTTGTAACTCATTTTCCCATAACATATCAAATGTCTCCTACATAAATTAATAAGACTCTTGACATGTTATTAAGTCTCAAAAAGAGAAATAATTTGGATCTTCCGTTAGAACTAGCCAAGACCGCGAATGATGTAGAACAATTTCGAAATGAGCAATACAACCAGGATCCTGATTACCCTCCATTAGAGACTGATGAAGAGTATCACAATCTCATAAACATGATGGAAGTATAGTGGACCCCACTATCACATGCAATTATCTCATGATCGACTCCAACCTTATCCAGGACACGTGGAGCAACCTGCATTATTAGACGGAAAATGGTCAGACAAATCCTATACACAACAAATAAGATCCACCAAATCTTATCTATATCAGTCTACCTCTTTGAACCACAGGGAGGGTAGATAGTAGCTTGTCAGAAGATGACAAATAATTGTAGCTTTTCATTTATGCTTCTAAAGACTTTTTTGCCTTTGTATTTATTAGCTTGTAGACTTTTTTGTTTATAGACTTCAAAGGTTAGGGAAAGTCTACGGTTAGATTAGAAAACTTTTGCTTTTAGCTTTTTGTTTGTATCTACAAGATGTATTCAATAAATTGACATTCAAGCCAACAAATAAAGCAATGTAAATTTTCATCACCACTTCTCTTCATTGCCTAACTTCTCTAACTTCTCTTCACTCCATAAAATAATAGAATCAAAATAGTAGAAAGCTCCTTTCTTCTCTCTCTCTCTCTCTCTCTTTTGTAAATGGTATCAGAGCTTAGTGAAGAGCTTTTGAAAGCAAGATCAAGCTAGGTAAATATTTTTATCTATGTACTAAGTTTATATATATATATATATATATAAGTGTATGGTATGCTTAATGATTTAAAGAAGTGTTTAGAATCAAAAAAATATATATATTATCCACTCTTACAATTGAATTTGCTAAAGATTGAAGGGTCATCAATGGAAAGGGAAGAGCAATTCAGACAAAACCTCTAAGTAGAGAGCTACAGAGAGGACGTGGAAATCTCTTTTCATGCTAAGATGGATAAACACACACACACACACACACACATACACATATAAATATCAAATCAAATGGGGTCCGACTATGGTACCCAAAAATGGTATTTGGGTACCATACATGAAAATAATTTTGAAGCATTAGATTTGAATCTTTAAATCTTAGCCATCCAAAATCAAAACAAATTAGTTTAAAATAAAAAATAAAAAGCAACCGGTGGTGTACTATTCATCTTGTACTCTCTTCTCTCTCTACTATGTTATTTTTGTTTACTCTCTTCTTCTCTCTCTCTCTCTCTCTGTCTACTGTGTTAGGACCCCTCTTCTCTCTCTACTGTGTTCTTCGTTTACTCTATTCTTCTGTCTCTCTACTGTGCGTTAGGGTTTCTACAAACCCTTCTCTCTCACACCTCACTGGCCTCTCGCTACCTCGATACCGTTGTTTTACCACCACCGGCGCAACCTCGGCATTGATTCTCGTCACTTATCGCCCTGAAGATCCTTGACAAGACCAGAAGCTCTATTAATGGCTTCCTTTGATAGGAGAAAGAAGCAAATGGTTTTCTTTCTAAACTTTTTTTTTTTTTCCTTCTAATTTTTACACTCAGTCCATAATTGAGATGCAAACTTCTTTTCATTCAGTTTCATATTTGCCTAGAGTAGTATAATGAGTAGTGAATATGCATATCAAAAAATAAATAAATAAATAAAAATAAATAAATAATTGCACATACGACAGAGAGAAAGAAAGATAGAATGACTAATGATTGAAATCCTCACCTTCACAAGACCCCCACAAGACCCTCACAAATCTGAACCATTCATGATGTGGACCCCACACTTACATGAAGGGCTAGGATCACTTTGGGGGTGTGGGGGTCATCTCCAAAAGGGATCCCAAACATTTTTCAAGATAGAATGGGCATTTTGTATTTGTAGGCTCCAGAAAACTACCTATCAAAGAGATAGAATGGGCATTTTGTATTTGTAGGCTTCACAAAACCACCTGCCTTGTTTCTTGGGTAGGGTTTGGAAATATCAACTTCAATCATGTGGAAAGTGTTTTTTTTTTTTTTTTTTGTTCAAGACTAAAGACAAAAGTAGATGAGTAAATTGGTTTTTTTTGGGGGGGGGGGGGGGGGTTTCTCTGGTTTCTAAACCTTTTTTCTTTTCCCTAATTTTTTGTTCAAAATCAAAGGCAAAAGTAGATAGATAAGTTGGCTTTATTTTTTTGGGAGGGGAGGGGAGGGGTTTCTCTGCTTTATAAAACCTTCTTCTTCTTTTTTTGATTTTTTTGTTCGACAAAAGTAGATGGGTTTAGCCCCTTCAAAATTGCAGATTTAGCCCCTTTAAATACTCTTGTCAAACATGAAACATCCTCCACATCCTATTACTAATAAACCAATAATCATATTTTTTTTTACAATTTTTTAAATATTTCACATGGCCTCTTAGATTTTTTTTTTCCAATTTTTTGTTTGTTTTAAACTGGTTTAACCAACTTCGTTTGATTACTAAAATAATATATAATATATTTATTATTATATAAACTTTTCAGAATTATTGAATCAAATCGAACCGAACCAAATCAATTTTTATGGTTCAATTTTGATTTAGTATTTAATTACGATTTCAATTTTTCTAAAATCGTAGAAACCAGTTTAGTTATTAATTTATTCTAAATTTGAACTAATTTGATGTGTGAACACTCTGAAGCAAAGTGGTTTTTTTTTTTTTTTTTTTAGAAAATCTTGGATAGGGTAAAAATCATATATATATTGATTTTTTTAATATTTATGTATGGTATTTTTTGTGGGTTTTTAGTATCTGGTTGGAGGTGGGATTTTTTCCCTCAATCCCCAAATCTTTCTAGATTACTAGGTATATGGTTGTCTCATATGCTTTGGAGTTTGTTTGTTTGTGGATATGAATTTTGTGTTGTCTCATATGCTTTGTTACTTATTTTTTTAAAGTAAGATGGTCCATGGTGGTCCCATTTGTGTTTTTTTTATTTTTTTTTCTTTTATCATTTATGCTCTTGTTTGTTTTCAAAATGGAGGGACATAAATGGTTGACAAATTGTCTTATTGGTGGATAATGGGACTTTGACACTTTTTGTTAGACAATAAATAGTTGAGTTTTTTTATTAATTTCTCGTAGTTATGAATTTTTTGTATTGTCTCATGCTTTATTGTTTATATTTTTAAAAGTAATATAGTCTATGGTATTCCCATTTGTGGTTTTTTTTTTGGTCTTGTTTCTATTATTTTATTTTGAAGTAAGATAGTCCATGGTGGTCACATATGTATTACTAGTTTGCTTTGGAGATTGTCTATATGTGGCTATGAATTTTTTGTGTGGTCTCATATGCTTTATTGGTTTTATTTTTCAAAGCAAGATAGTTCATGTGGCCCCATTTGTGATTTTTTGTTTTGTTTCTTTTTTTTTTTTTTTTTTTCAAAGCAAGATAGCCCATGATGGCCCCATTTCTATTATTGTTTTTGTTTATAGAAGAATGGAGGGATATGTAGGCTTGATTAATTGTCCTATTAGTGAGTAATTGGGACTTGGGTGCTTTTGCTAGACTTGGGTGAGTAATCTTAAAAGTATATATACACAATATTTATAGAATGCAATGAAAGAACACTATAAAAAAAATTAATGATATTAATAGTATGGTTTAATTGTAGTGTTTTAATATAGGATTAAATATTCATAGTATGTTTTGGAATTTAAATTTGGTCTAATGTATTTGTTGTTATTGTGTTTAGCTAACCATGACAACTCGGACAGCATTGAACTCAGTTTATAAGTTAATACAATTGTTTGAACCATTACAAAAAGAAGTTGTCAAATCAATTGGTTTTGGAGGTTTATTAGAGCTCAAATGCACGAGATTGCCACGACAACTTTGTGAATGGTTGATTGGTTGTTTTGATCCTACATCTCGGTGTTTATTCGTGCATGGTAAAAAATTAATGATAACACCATTTGATGTAAGCCACATATTAGGACTTCCTTGTGAGGGATCAATTATAAAAGTAAATGGGAACCACACTGATATTGAAGAGTTGTTGAACAAGCATGGTGTTAAGAAGTATGGTTCTATTTCATTAAGCTCTTTAAGGAATAAGTTGTCTAATATGAAAGTAGACAGGGATAATTTTAAGGGAAGATTTGTATTGTACACTCTAGGTTCCCTTTTGTGCCCTACATCGGAGTTGTCAATAAATCGTTGTTTTCTCCATACCTTGAAAGATATGCATGCTTTACATAAGTTAAATTGGTCAAACTCATCTTAGACTTTTTAGTCGATGGTGTGCGAAAGTACAAGAACGAAGGAGAAAGAAAGGGACAATGAGGAATTCGAGGTTGCTTGTTTTTTCTCATGGTATGTTTCTAAATCATGGTAAACAAATGATTGTCTATTTAGTGCATTGTTGAACTTACTAATCATTACATAACCATATCATGTAGTTATTCTACGTTGAGCATGTGACACCTGTTGTGGATTTTGTTAGTCCATGTGCAAGTAGACAAGCACCTCGTTTAGTACATTAGACAGATGAGGTGATTAAAAGGAGAATCTCCATGTTGGAAAAACTTCAATACCACTCAAATAAGCCTCACTTACTACCACTCAAATAGACTCCACTTACTACTTTATTACTCTTTGCTTACCATTTCATTCAACTATACTTACTAGTTAATGACACTCCACTTACCACTTAAATAAATCTCACTTACAACTCGACTTAACCCCACTTATTGATGAATGAGACTCATATAATTCAAATGTGACTACTGAAAATGATTGATCGTGATATTTGCACATATGACTATTGACCATTCAAATGATTGAACATGATTGAACATGACACTAGTACATATGACTATTCACATGTGACTATGAACAATGATTAAAATAATACTTCATTACTCTTAACTTACCATTTCATTCAATCATACTTACTTATCAATGAGACTCCACTTACCACTCTTTTACACTTCACTTACCATTCAAATAAACCTCACTTACTACCACTCAAATAGACTCCACTTACTACTCCATTACTCTTTGCTTACCATTTCATTAATCCATACTTACTAGTTAATGACACTCGACTTACCACTTAAATAAATCTCATTTGCAACTCAATTAAACCCCACTTAGTGCTGAATGAGACTCATATAATTTACATGTGACTACTGAAAATGATTGATCATGACACTAGAACATATGACAATTGACCATTCAAATGATTGAACATGACACTAGTACAAATGACTATTCACATGTGACTATTAACAATGATTAAAATAATACTAATAGATCACATGTGACACCCTTATTTAACCTCACTTGTATACATCACACTTCACTACAAGCCTAAGTACTCGAAATGCCCAAACAAAATCTGAAAATATTGCATTATCTAGCTCTACATTTAGTCATGGTAGCGATGATGATTTTCAAACACCTCCAACAATAGGTTCCTATACTGATCCATTAGGAAAGACGTGGTATGGAAACGTCACTTCCATAATAAACCTCTTTTCATGCATGATCCATGGCAATCAGATGTGGGTCACATAATTGTCAATCATGTATACGATCGTCCACCACATGGGGTCAATGTTGATATAAACAACTTGCAATGGCAAGACCACTTCAAAAAACGTTGTGAACTTTTTTTTTTTTTATCGGCAAATGTTAGTTGTTAGTTATTAGATTAGCACCTATGGGAGGAAATCTCCCCACCCTTGGCAAAGCACATAAGTGCTTGCACTCCCTTAATTCAACCCCCCTAAGGGGAATCGAACCCATGACCTCCTTGGGACTAAACCCTAAGGAAGGTATGGTGGCCAACTAGGCTAAGCCTAGTGGGTTAAATGTTGTGAACTTAAGATATATTGTCGATGGCATGGGCTGCAGATTCTAAGGGCACGTTCAGCTAAAGCAGAAACAAATCATGCGATGATGCAACAATCATATTAAGGCTGTAGAGAGAGAATACACAGATGCAACGAAGATTGGATAGATTTCATTACATTGAATATGCCAAGAAAAAAGTCTCGTTTTGATTGTGACAGTGCTATCACAACAATCATTGAAAATCCATTGCTAGTTTCTGATCCAGACATTTCAGACTTCTCTGATGAATATGATGATGAATTTGTAAACTATTTTCCAAATAGTTCATATGTTCGTGGAAAACCATTGTGTTGTTACGAACATGGTGAATAAAATCATAATGGTAATTATTGTATTGATGAATGGTAAGTAGCATAAGAACAAGTAGTAAGCATTGCCTTATAAATGTAAGTCATGCCACTTTTTTACATTTCACTTACTATTTAAATAAACCTTACTTACTACAACTCAAATAAACTCCACTTACTACTTCATTACTCTTGGCTGACCATTTTATTCAACCATACTTACTAGTCAAGAAGACTCCACTTACCAGTTTGTTGGGCTTAACTTACCACTCAAATAAACCTCACTTACTACCACTTAAAATAGACTCCACTTACTACATTACTTACCATTATGTTGTTATGAACATGGTGAATGAAATCATAGTGGTAAGTATTGTGTTTGAGAATAGTAAAAGTCTTACACTATCATTTGTCTTATACATATAAAAAGTCATATGCCTTATAAATATAAATGTCACCAAAAAAAAATTAAAATATAAGGTTAATTTCTTTGATTGTCTCGAAGATTGCTACAATCACTTTGACAAGTCAATTGTCCCTCCTATGACATAGCCATAAATGCTGTCAGGAGTTTCTGAGCATGTACGTACCTACATAATGTAACCAATAATTAATAAATTCTCAAACATAAATTTTGTAAATAAAAGTTAAATAAAAAATTATTACCACAAAGTTAGGATAGATATTAGAATCGCATCCCATTATATTGTGGTCAGTTTCAGCAAAAGTAGGGTGCCCACTGGAACCACATCCCATTATATTGTAGTCACTATTAGTAAAAATAAGGTCGACATTGAAACCACCTTCTTGATGCAACATGCTTGCTCCTGATACATAAGTATCTTGTGTAGGAAAAGTATCAACATTCTCATTTTCTATAACCACCATTTTTTAACCTAGTTTTGGACACTTATTCCTCGTATGACCAGTACCTCTGTAACAAAACACATTACACTTAGTATATAAATTTAATTATAATTCAATACACTTACTAGATGAATTAAATTGTTAGATACCTGCAATGACCACATTTTCTTGGCTTTGAAAACTTATCCTTTGCAACAGAATGACTCCCCTTCGTCTTTGTAAAGGGAGGATCACCAATACCAAAATGCAAACATGTCCCTTCAACATTGCTTTTTCCTTTTGTTCCATTTCCTTCAACATGTTGGACATACAAATCTTTCATTCGACATGTTAAGTTTGTCACTACATCTCTAACTTCTTCGTATCCTCCATCGGTTAAGTGCGAAGCATAATAGCACATCTCAGTACATGCACTTCACAAAGCACCAAACCGTGTTGTTTGCGTAACCCATTCTGGAAAAGGGGTCTTACCAAGTAAAGTGGAAGACTTGACATTTTTTGTCCACCTTTGTAATATACAGCTAGAGGAAATTTCTTTCAAATGCTCCATGTTCATGATTGATACCATATGGGAACATGGTATTCCACATGATTCAAAATGCAAACAAGAACATTTCATGGCACTATCACTTGGCCAATATTGTACATTCCATGTGGATTCTAGATGTGTATACATAGACAAATAGTATACGTGAACATCTTCTATATCAGTCTTTCCCGACATAAATAACACTTGCTCGGATTTTATTTGTTTGCGAAATTTGAAAAATATGGCACGAGTAAATATATCAGCTGCATGTCCTTCAATCCTCTTCATACCTGTAAAAAGAATATGAGTGATATTCTTAGTTTCAGATTGTGCCTTAGCCTCGTTATGGGGAAGTCTTGTAAGTGCTCTATCATATGCCCTTACAAGCTCAAAAAGCCTTAGGCTCACCTTTAGGAATCGATTCAAAAATGCATTCATACTCTCACAACGTTGTGTGTTTTTTGCACCAGCAAAGAAATGTCCATGGAGGTATGCATCAGCTCATAAAGTGGTTGCTCACACCTTGCAGTATCACAAAAGGTTTGTTGTACACATTTGTCCAATACATAGTATCAAACATCAACACATCACCAAAACACAAATAATCTGTTCGAGATCCACCATCAGTCCAAAACAAATTATTTAATCGATTTTCTTCATCTACATCATATTTATAATAAAACATTGGATCTTGCTCTTCTTTACCACATAAGTAAGCCGAAGCACCTTTTGCGTCACCATCGACAACTTGGGCTCTACGCTCAGTCCCAAAAATGGTTGTACATGTCCATCTGTATGAACCCAACATTCTCATAGCCACCTGCTTGTTGTGTAGCAAAGTCCATAATGTGACTTATCCTTATACCAATATGATGCATTGCATTGCCTTGTGCCTTGTCGAAACTCGTAACATTTAGGTGTGAGCGAAGAAATTGAACACCAAGAGGCCCTATCATGGAATTATTGTGCTTTTTGAAAAATTCATTCACTTTATATTTGGAAGTACTCCGATTGTATTTGATACGAAAACAAGCATGACAACCAACTGTAGTTAATTGTTTTGGTTCCCTTTTACGTTCTTCAACCTCAAGGTATTTGGATTGTCTATGTCCTTCTTTTGAACATACCCAATTCCTTGATATAACCATGTTATTCTTGTTCTTATACAACTAATCCCTTCGAATACTAAAGCCTTTCACCTTAGCATACGAATTATAAAATCTTTTTCTGTTTTCTTCAGAATCAAATGTCATTTTAAACACATCCGTTTCAGTTAATTCATCTAGACGCTTAATATCTCTTTCAGTTAAAATATCATTAGAATTGACGATATCATATTCATTATGAATTATACTCACCATCATTACTGTCATCATCATCTAGTTCATATATAATGTTATTCTTGTTTTGCTCAATGTTGTCTTCCATCTGCAATAAGCATAAACAAATTAATTAAGAAAAAGTAAGTAAAAACTGGTAAGTACAATACTAGGTAGTAAAATGGATGGTAAGTGGTAAGTTAAGTCACAAAGAGTTGCAAGTAGAATGAGAAGGAATGGTAAGTGTTGTGTTTTTGAATGGTAATTAAACTCATTTAAACCACACTTACTACTCAATAAGATTGTGCTTGCTACTTTATCAGACTTGACTTATCACTCATTTGAATCACACTTACTACTCAATGAGACTCTACTTACTACTTTGTCAAACTTAACTTATCAGTCATTTAAACAACACTTCCTACTCAATAAGATTTTATTTACTATTTTATCAGACTTGACTTAACATTCATTTAAACCACATTTACTACTTAATGAAACTGTACTTATTACTTTATCATAATCACACTTGCTACTC